>NC_139451.1:17397814-27397814 GCF_963924565.1 Ascidiella aspersa
GGCACAACCCGGAAATTAACGCAGACCAAGCTTCTATACCACTCTATCTTTTCAACATCTGATCACGTGGATGGCCTTATCTGCTATCGGCGACCTACCTTCTAATCGCCGCACACCCGGTTTAGATTATGTATCTATCCACGTTTCCTTCTTTCTGATGTCTGTCTTAGCACTATATATACACTTACCATCAGTGACTTCTCTCTATGTTGAAAATGAATAAAGAGTTATTCGAAACGTTCAAAATGATACCTACTTCTGTATGGGCTTTGATATTCTTATTACGTCTGACTACAACCTCCAACCATTATGCTCCAATGAAGAAATTCTTTTCGTAAGATGGTTGGATAATACATGCGTAAATATTGGAACTAATTATGATATAGTGGAACCTCTTCAAAAAGTGAAACGTTGGCTGAAGGAACGTAAAGCAAAGATTCAGTTTGTCAACCTCATGTGTTCAAAAATTACAGTGCATATATGGGAGGTGTGGATAAGCATGATTGGTGGATCAGCAAATATGCAACAAAGTGGTATTGGCCTATATTTATTCGAATTGTGGACATGGCAGTTGTGAATGCCATATCATATATAACTTGATAAATAACAACGGAGAAGATACAGCCACCGAAATGGATTTGCTTTCATTTAGAAGAGCAATTGTCCGATCTTACTTGAAAATTCCTACTAACAGGCAACAACCAGGTAAAAAACGCAACTGTTCAGCACCTTCAAAAATCCCTCAAGATGTTCGTTTTGACAGTAAAGGACACATTATTATGAAACGAGTCGAGCAAAGGCGATGCCAGAATAAGCCATTAACTGCTAGGCCCAGGACATTATTCAAAATGCACAGTCACTCTATGTGCAGACTGTTTCTCTACTTATCCTAAGTAAAATGGTTAAAGATATGTGATATATATTATAATTACAACGGACCAACATAACTATCATGATTTCATATTATTTATTTTTGTATAACTAAATCTATCCTCTGAAAATACAAATATCCTATTTGCGCCATGTATATTTTTAGTCATTGTATGTCTTCATTTTCTTGACAAATAAAGTGTTTACAGTCAGGGAGTCGAACCGTTTGACTTTTCCGGTTCAGTTCCGGTTTCGGTTCGGAGTAATTTAAAAGTTCCGGTTCAGCTCCGGTTCAACCTTCGTTATTTTAAAACCAGTTCATAAAGTTCCGGTTCAGATACAATATAATTTGCGTTAAATCTCAAAATGTGGGTCGATAAATATAGAGAATAATCTTTGAAATGTAAGTCATTTAACTCAGTTACGTGATTTATTACAAAAACAGCAACTCAATATTGAAATATCTAAAAAATAAAAAATGAACGATTTTTTTATTCAATATTCATATTTTTTTCATAAAATTTCGAGCATGGCGTAACTTGACTCTGTAAAATAGAAGTTGTGACGTCATGCAGGAGCGAACCGCTTTAATTTACAGGTTCGGGTTCGGTTAAGGTTCCGGTACTTTCAAATTATTCGTTTCGGTTCCGGTTCGGCTCCTTAAAATCTTATAAAAACCGGTTCAGGTTCGGTTACGGTTCGGAAAAAATTGACCCAAAACCGATTCATAAAGTTCCGGTTCGGTTCCGGTTCGACTATTGTTCACTAATCCATCTTATAAAATAAGTATTAGGAGTCCTACGAGTTGAGACTGTGTTATGAGGTACACTAGGGTTATTGCAACTGTATCATCCCAGTGATCTCATATGAGATCACCCTATATCTCGCTTATTTCTGTTTAAAATGTAATTTTGATCATCGCATCGTGTTTCTAAGGTTGTTTTATACCATACATTAAAGTTTCATTAAAAAAAATTGTTAACAGAATTATGGGAGGTAATGGGTTAATCACACTGAAGAATTATGAAGACCTAACATGAATACGAATTTAATTTAGCCTAAGTGCTACTTAAGTTAACTTGGGGATGATGTTAAAAAACTCACACTGAAGAATTATGAAGACCTAAAATGAATACGGATTTAATTTAGTCTAGTGCTACCTAAATAAATTTTGGGATAATTAGAACTCATACTAGAGAATAATGAAGACCTCAATTGAAAATAAAATCCATCAATTTACTTGACGTTTTCACTATCTAAATTCATTTTTGATACTTGCAACAAACATCTGATGTGTGTACTCTTGCTAACAGAATTCATATGGAATATGTTGAAGTGATTAAATGAAAACAAATCAATACAGATTTAATTTAGCCTAGTGCTACCTAAGTAAATTTTAGAAATGTAAAAAACAAACTCACACTGGAGAATAACGAAGAACTAAAATGAATACGGATTTATTTTAGCCTAGTGCTACTTAAGTAAACTTTGGGAAGATGTTAAAAAACTCACACTGGAGAATTATGAAGACCTAAATTGAATACGGATTTAATTTAGCCTAGTGCTACCTAAATAAATTTTGGGATAATTAGAACTCATACTAGAGAATTATGAAGATCTCAATTGAAAATAAAATCCATTAATTTACTTACTACTTTACTAGAAACTTCTATAGCTGGTTGCGGTTCCAATTTTTCCTACACGCCACAAAAAAGTTGGTGAACCCCTCAATATTTGGTCATTTGTGCATCCATGCTGCTAAAGGGTAAATAATTAATTACTAGGAATATCTAAAGTACAATCTCAAGGGTTTTTCTAAATTTAAAGAATATTAAATATCCTAGATTGTTTTTAATTATATATCTTTTGAGTGTTGTGGTGTAACCATAAAACACAAAAAAACAAAAAACGTTTTGCCAAGATAGCGTTCTATGGCACACTATAAACTTTTTGCAAATTCAGTTTGTTTAAAAACCTTGTTGTACTTTAGTTTTACATTACTTCAAACGTGGTGTATTAATTAGGCAGTTAAAATAGGCAGCAAAAACACAACATTACCACTAGAGATCACCCAGTATTATTTTTTACCAATACAGAAATGCACTTTTTGTATTGAAGTTATTGATACCCTTTTTTTAAGTATGCAACTCTTTGGTGATTTAATTACCTAGTCTTTGTAGTGAATGGAAATGCTTGCAAAAGCAGAGTTGGAAATTTATTATTCCTTGACTAAAGGCAAGGCATTATTTTGTTTAAGGCTGATGACAATTTATCATTTTTTGTATTTTGCTTCTGCATCTGCAAATAACCGTTTGAACCTTCATCATTCAAAATATTAGGTTTCCGAATGTCAGTTACAATCAGCCTGATTAATTATGTATGATTTGAACTGTGTTTCTAAAATCGTTGTCAAATGGTTAATTATTGGTTAACAAGCATATTGCTAGTGCTAGTGCTAGTGATAAAAAGTAGTGATAATGTGGGCTTCAGGAGACGGCTGGAGGTCAAATTTTAGTAAAAAAAACTTTGTGCACTTCCATATAAAAAAGTGCTCAAGTGCCCAATGTTTTGACCCTAGACAACTAGATAATTCTAGTGTTCTAATTCAGGGTTTCCCAAACTGTGGTCTGCGGACCATTGATGGTCCGCGACGACTGCACAGGTGATCCGTGGCGATATGACAATAAATTAAATGTTATGCATATACGTTGTACAGCAGGGGTCGACAACCTATGGCCCGCAGTCTCCTCTTTGACGAACTAGACACGAGTCCATTTCTCATACTTTTTGACTATTTTAACTATGTAAGTGCGAAAAATATTCGCGCTTTGCGTTAACAATCTTTATACATCAGGTTTGTTTACGTTATGATGCTGTCATTTGAACTAGAATAAAGAGCTTCTTGCGCTGTGGAAGACTGACTGCCAAGTGCGATAGTGCGTCTCGTAGTAACGGAAAACGTATTCAAAAATATTGGACATACACTTGATTTTTATTTTTGAAATGTAAAAAAAACTTAGAAATGCCAATATACCCCCCTAAAAAATAATCGCGCTCGCTTCGCTCGCCAGGTATGCCTGGACTTAAATAGGTTAACAAACACTGAACTAGATTAACCATTAAGGTTATCGCAAAGTGGTTTCATTACACTTTTCAATATGAATGACTTGTGGACTCTAATTTTAAACCAAACAAATGCTTTTTGTTCCGCTTTGCGCCAACACTTCACTGCCTCCTTAAAAGTAACTAAACACGTTTTTAACTGCAAAAACATATCCGAAGCCCACCTGATTTACAGTTGTTCTAACATTTTAATAACATAATTCTTAGTTAACATTTTGTGCGGCCCGCAGAGACCTTTCCGAGTTTGGTTTTAACACGCGACTAGAAAAAGTTTGCCCACCCCTGTTGTACAGTATGTGTACGCTTTCGAAGATAATTAAACTGCCGCAGTTATTCACAACTTATGATTTCGAAAGCTTTTTCTATCCAGTATCGTAAATCTTACTTGTTGTGCTTTGATTTTATGATGAATTGATGATTTAAGCAAAGGGAAGCAATCCCACCCATCCCATTGATGTTTTCAGTTTTGTAAATATATAAAATTTTGGTTTATTTAGTTTTTGCTTTGTATTGCGGTCCGCGGAAAAACAGATTTACAAATAGTGGTCCGTGGTCCAAAAAAGTTTGGGAAACCCTGTTCTAATTCAATGAATTAGAGCAAAAAGCGAATAATTCTAATTCTAATCTAATTTGCGAATTGCTTGTGCGCTCTTAATTGTAGTTTTAATATATTCCAATTTTACAAAAAATGTTAGTTTGTCCAATGACATTTGTAGTCTGTCAATTAAAAAAAATAATTTCAATTTAATTTCCAACATTTGGAAGACTAACTTGGGCTACTTAACCAGTGACCTTATTTTGGGTAAGCTGAAACACTTTAGAAAGTAAGGATCTCCCGCGGACAATAAAAGGTAAAAGAAAGATTCTTGTCTTCGAATCCAAAGATCTTAAGACTGTTTATTTATTAAAACAGATAAAACATAAAATAATTTCTTAAAATCTTACAGAAATATATATATTACGCCTATAAGGCATCATCAGTTTCTGTACAAAAAACAAACCTGTAAAAATGCCAATATGGGTGGTTAAAAAGTAAAATATATAAAATTCAAAATAGTAGGGTAGCGTATAGGTCTAAAATCATAAAACACCTGCAGATGTCAGATGCAAAAGCAACAACTAGCGAATGGAATCAAACGACAACGTGACAAAACGGAAAGAAAGAGAAAAGCACGCAACCTTATAGGCGTAATATATATATTTCTGTAAGATCTTAAAAAATGATTTTATGTTTTATCTGATTTAATAAATAAACAGTCTTAAGATCTTATTTTGGGTATCACTTCTTAACATTCACCGAAATCTCAGTGTAAAAGCGATTTTCATCTTGTTCGCATGCCCGTGACAGGCATGACATACCTTTGCGAAAAAAGATTTTCTGCTCTTGTTGAAATGAAAACCAAAAAAGAAATTCTATTAAGAATGTTTATCTGACAGGATCACTCAAAACAAGGCCACTGCCTCGATTCGCACAATTGACTGAAAAAATTCAACAGTAATGCTCGCATTAAATGATTGATGAAATTTTGTATTTGCATAAAGTTTATAGTTTCACCCTTCGTATAACGCAGTGAAAGAGAATAGGGCGAGATATGCTGCTGCTGATGTTTTTGTGTCCGTTAAACATTGCACTTTTGTCAAAAAAACAATAGACTTACTTTTGACCGCCCAAGTTGGCTCGTGCCCATCCACAGTTATTTTAGATTTATCATGTAAAACGATCGTCCTATATTCATTGTACTGTACTTGATGGTGTGGCTAAAAGTTGTTAGTTTGGCTTATTGTTGTATCACGATTTCATTGTTGAGTATCACGGTTTCATTGTTAACAATACTATTACTAAAATATAAAAGTATTATAGTCCATTACACACGTAACCGTCGGGAGACATACTTCTCTAGTTGGGGAAAATATACTTGGGAGACCGAAAACTCAAAAAGTTTGCCTAAAGCACAAAGAAAATTAAAATGCACTTACCATGTTAAATTTAGTTGAAGATGTATTTTGTTTCCCAGCAACCAGTGCGCCACAATGTTCATGCAGGTGTCACGAGTATAAATAAAGGCCACATTAATTGTTGTCAAACTCTACAAAGTGGAAAGAGAGATTATATGTATAATTGGCATTTCATGTAGGGTGAAATTAATCTTGACAATTGCTACGAAAATAAAATTGGGCAAAAAAGTACAAAGCATAAATTTCCAGACTAGGTGAACAGGACTATTTTCTCTATTTCGTAGTAGTGTAGTGGGTTTCTATTCGAATAAGCATGAATAAAATATTATTTTGTTATGCATTTATGCTTAGTTTTTACCTAAAGACCGTTAATTAAATCATATCCGTTGCCAAATAGCCCTCTTCGCATAAGTAAACTCATGGCAGGCCAGAAATATTTGGTCACTAGCTGTTTTTGTGCTGGTCTAGAAAAGTTTTGGTGCTGGTCTAGTATCTTCCAAATTTTTATCCGGGGTACTTTATGCCTATAATGAGCAAGGTTATTAACAGTGTAATTGTCAAGTATTTGTTATGGCAGTAACTAACTTGTATAATCATGTTAGTCCGAAAAAGTAAAACTGAAACACAACAATGTTTTAATAAAACAGGACCTAATTGCTTAACTTAGTGTTTCTTAACCTCTTTTACTTGGGGGGCACCTAAATACATTTGAAAACGTGACGGCGCATTTCTGAGGTGTACTTCTTATTTCTCCTAAACTGCTTGCATTTTTTTACTATAAAGGCTTTCTAGCTGCAAATCTTTAAAGAGACTCCAGCCTTGAGACCAAAATAAGAACAACATCAACCTTGAAATAAAATACAGTTAGGAATAAGGCGTAAATAGGACTAATACTTAATAGTCGTAAGAATGACTAAATTGGAATCAGACCTAAATGGCCAAAATAAGGCCAGATACAACCTTTTATATAACCCCAAACACCATCCATAACTATCACTAACTCCCCGAATATTTTCACACCCAACCAAATTGCTAACACCACCAACTGCCCACCTATAAGCTCAAGCAGGGGCAAAAAATCCGGGGCGGCGCCCTATAGTCGACAGCAATCGGCCGATGCCAAACAGGTGTCCCCCAATCATCCCATACACTTTTTCCTACAGTCGTAGGCGTAATCTTGTCCATTTAAGTCTTATTCCGATTAATTTGGGGCTTAATTTTACATGTTAAGGTCTTTTCTAGACTATTTTAGATCTTATTCTGTTGTGGTAATTACTGCGTATTTGGCTGTATTATGTTCTGGTGGCCTTAGTACTATGGTATTATAGATTATCTGATTTATATATTGTTGCCTTGTAGGTCTTATTGTGTTTTCTATTTGAAAGAACTTTGGAATAAATAAGCTAAGCTTAATAGAAAAGTAAAAATACATGTTTCATATATTAAATTATTTATTCCTTTTGCTAGCAGCGCACCTGGAAGACTTCCATGGCACACCATTGCACACCGGTTGAGAAGCGCTGGCCTAATTAACTGTTCCATTATACTCCCTATATTGACAAAATATTAAGTGTTGGCAACAACCAGGACACGTTTTACAGTTTACAAAACTGATTCAAGTGATATTTGTTAAAAATGTGAAACATTTAGGATTTTTTTTACTACAATATACACATGTTAGCAAATCGTTTTGCGATTAATCTAATAAAAATGTATTATGATTCTATTTTCAGGATTCGTAATGTTAAATTTGAAACCTAAAGTTCTTGAATCCCCTGGGATGCTACCTTGAACATCCCTACCCTCAAACCAACAAAAAAGTTCAACATATAATATTACATGAATTATCCTGGTAAATAACCCTAAACACAATTACTTTTGACAAACTACCCTTTAAATGGCCCTGAAAAATAACCCCTGACAAAATATACAACAACCGCATTCCCGTCGAGTTTTAGATTTGTGCGGGTATTTTTATCTTACTTAGGTTCAATTACAACACGAGTATCGATTGTAAAAATGTTTTATAAATCATTTAACTAAACTGTAAACAACAACAAAATTTAGTTGTGCAGTTGAAAAAACTGTTTTGAACCTTCTTACATAAGACTTCAGTTTGAAAATAAAAAAATAAAAAACACTACATATTACCCAAGAGGATTTCTACTGATACATTTATAATATTAGGTATACCGAAAAATGTCCCACAACTTACGTCAAAAGAGCTCGTAAAAAAGAAACCATTATCGAGTATTCGCCACTCGTGTCGCAATTTTTCATCTAGGTGACGCACTAGTAATAACTTTTTTAACTTATACAGTTAACAACTGTAACTATTTAAAAAAATCTGTGTGGTCTCAAATTTGTTATTTTGCAAAATAAACCTCTTTCTTTTCTAATCAATTTTTTTTGTTTGTTTTAGACTTACTTATTTTACCTTAACTGGGTGGAGCTTAAAACAATGGCATGAATCAGAAATATTTAGATTTTAGAGGGCTGAGGTCCTATGGCGCTGGCTAGTGCAGGGCTAAACTGAATTGAGTTTGAAGCTGATGCTGGTTTCTTCTAAGATTGAAACCGGCATCATTTATTGAGTTGACTTGAAGGTTTCTTGAAGGTTGTGTGTTCTAACAGCTTAGCCACAGCAAGGTATTAAACGGATCTGATTTTATTGAATAGCATCAGAACGGCAATCAACTTACAGGAATAGCTTAAGGTCCATGCACAGTACTAACGGTCCAGTATAATAACTTCAGTCCGTTACATTGTTTCAGTTGGTTAGTTTCGTTAGCCTCGTTTGGCTTAATGCCAACAGCTTTTGTACACATCGTCTGGCCATCGAAACATTTAGCAGAGGTATGTTAAGGGGCAACATCTCTGTGTTATTTCGTGCACAACAAAATCAATATTAACAAGTTTTAGCGCTTTCATTAAAACTTTTAACTATTTGCGCATTTTTAACCTTTACATTTTTACGCTTATTAATCGTGTTTCACAACATAAATGAACAGATCTTTCGATCGTCGTTAAACTTAGATTTTTTATAGGTATTTTGTTAGATAGATCGACATTCACCTTGTTTATTTAGGAGTTTGAACAAAAGTTTTAAAGACATCCAGCGACGAATTGCAATTTGCATTGTTGCGGTGCCATTTCCTCCAGGGTTCATCAGCGGCGCTTGTTCTCTTATGAACATATGGTTGAGTGCGCTCGTTGCAATATCTTCTTCCAGACAAATGATGAGGAAAGTTCGTTGCTTGTAGGCTGTCTAATTTGTCTTCTTCTGGTTGTTAGTTTTCTTCTGTTTAACGTCGCAGCTTAGTTGTGAAGTTGCAAGGTTCGGACGATTTGCCTGATCCAACGATGAAAGATTTTCTTATTGAAAACTTGTTGCTTCAGATGTAACGCTTAATGGTAGCGCTTCATTTCAGATGCTGATTGACGTTCCTTAACGCGGTGGTCACCATTTGCAGGGCTAAGCTGGTGGCGAAAGGGTCCATACGGTAGTAACGGTACAGCACAATAACTTCAGTCCGTTACATTATTTCAGTTGGTTAGTTTCGTTAGCCTCGTTTGGCTTAATGCCCACAGCTTTTGTACACATCGTCTGGCCATCGAAGCATTTAGCAGAGGCGTGTTAACGGGTAACATCTCCGTGTTATTTGTTTATAGACACGGTCAAATGTTTAATGGTGAGAGGTCTGCGGTTTGGCCACGTCAATAAGTTTGTTATAAAACATTAAGTTCGAATAATACCAACAAATAACAATATGTACTCTACACTAGCCTATATGGTCACATAAAAATACACAATTTTTTTTTTTTTCTAAAAGCGTCAAATTTGAATTTTTAGGCTAAACCAGGGGCGTGCAACCTGCGGCCCGCGGAACAAAAATATGTGGCCCGCGGTGTGCCAGGTAACTGTTAAAATATTGAAACTTCCTGACTGTTCCTCTCCTTATATAGCATGTCATTTTTTAGTTTATTAGAATTAGAATAGAATGTGACCTGCTAACATATTAGAATAGGATGTAAACTGTTAACAAAATAACACTACAAAATGTGTTTTGGGTGCTGTTGCGGAAAGTGCACAACTTTGTGTGAACTGAGCGCTGCAATTTTTTTGTTCTTGAAATGCTTTAGAATAGCTACTTGTGGCCATGTAAAGAAAGCATATTAAAAATGTCCGTTTGATCTTTTTCGCTCATTTGAAATGTAATTGTTTTATATTCAATTTCAATGTTCATGTTGTAAAAAAAAGAAACAAAATTCTCTCTGCGCAGTCAAGTAGTTTTTTACCGCGAACATCTCGATCTAAAATAGTTTCCACAGCTGAGAAAATTTGTCGCTTTCAAGGGGGCATTGTTCGGTTCTACGTACGTGTGAGATCAATTTTTTGTGGTAGTCACTAACACAGTGGTAGGCCAACTGTGAACCGCGAGTTATTTTTGAATAGCTAGGTGTTATCATGTACCGTAGTTGTTGGCCGCATGATAGCCGTACGGCGTACATTCATTGCACTTTATTTTAATAATTGGTGTGGCATGCATAAATTGGCTTAGCTTGGAAGAAGACCCACGTGCCAAATGTGGTCTTGTGAGCCTGTAAAACTATATATTTGCCAACTTTAACTCTATGTAAACGCAATTTTTTTGCGATTCGCGCGTATATTTCTTTTTATATATGGCAGTGTTATGATCATTAAGCGCCTTAGAATATTTCACCTTAAAACCAAATATCCCCCTGAATCCGCCACTGTTTTCGTAGTGGTTTTACGTAGTGAGCTTTGAAAAGACTACTGTATATTTCAACAGGGGAGACATGACCACCGTGCTATCTGACTCCACTAAATCGAAACTAAAACAAACTGCCATTGTAATTCAAAGAGCATACTGTCAGGTCGCTTATAGATTTATTGTACATTCACATAATTTAGCATAGCTCGCTTTCAATAAAAAAGCTTACAGCGCAGTAAAAACACGTGTTGCCACTAAGGCGTGCATTGTTGACTGTTGAGTTTTAACCAGCAGTAGCGTGATACTATATAGCACAAGAGCGACTGCGATGGGGATTAATTGAGTCGAAATGCCGGCTGAATTTGCCAGAACGGCCACGAAAGGAAATGAGTATCGGGGTGAAATATTTAACACTTTACCAGGCAAACACGCTATAATTACAAGCACAAACAAACATGCGTCGTTCCTCTACATCATTTCCCTCCTCCCTGGAAACGAAAAAGGTCTCGAGCAGTTCGTTGGGCCGCGCTTCTTCTTTAAAATCTTCCCAGGATTCGATCACGAGTCGACCAGCAACCGCATAACATCGGACATTTGTGCAATATCGATCCAGCACGTATTGGAAATCGTGGAGTTCAATAGAGCGAAAAATGTTCATGAATTCCTTGTCTTGGCGGCAAACGGACAATTCCAGGGGTAGCTGATTGTACGACACAATGCTACGTCTGAAATGGAACGAAAATAAAAGGCACAATAAACACACAATGCAAAACACTTTTGAATAGCCTATAATGCAGAAAATTATCGTCTTAAAACGCAGTTCAAATTTCAAATCGCAAAACTGTAGTTAGTTGCTTAGAGTCTTTTGCTCTAAATACCAATTAAAAGGGGGTAAGGTGCTAATCTCAGAAACGCGAAAACAAATTACATCGCCTAGTCCACATTAAATGGGTTCCCTAAATAGCAGACATAATAGCCTTGGCGCAAAAGGTTATTCTAGAAAGTTACTCTCTGCATGCTAGTAACTTCATGTGGACTACATGACGGTTATCTCACACCGCCTAAAGGGTAAATGAGGCATCAAAGGCCTTAAAAATCATGGGTTTATAATACCCAGAGCATGCTCGCTTGCAGTCACAAATGAGATAAATCTCGCGTTATGTTGGGAATTGGCAACAAGGTTTGGCCTTCTGCTGTGTTTTCCTTCTAATAAATCATAACGGTTAAGTGACGCAGGAATATCAGACAAAGTGATTAGGTTATTTTGAGTGAGATATAAAAGATCAATCACCATAACACGTGACCAGAGACAATA
Source organism: Ascidiella aspersa (assembly GCF_963924565.1). Classification (NCBI taxonomy): domain Eukaryota; kingdom Metazoa; phylum Chordata; class Ascidiacea; order Phlebobranchia; family Ascidiidae; genus Ascidiella; species Ascidiella aspersa. Next base: position 17,409,815 of record NC_139451.1, read on the forward strand.
GCCGCAGTGGCCTTGACACTTTAGAAGTAACGACTTCTATAAGTGCTGATTGAGATAGAATCTATCCGTTTATTGGTTTTGAGATTATATATCACGAGAAGTGTCCAACCTCGATCGTAATACTTTCACCTTTAAAACTTTACCAAAAAGGCCATAATTTTGCAACAATAACTATAACAGTCTTGCGTAACTAACAATTTAAAGCGTCAAACAATTTTTCCCTGCATTACATCTAATCAAACATCAAATTAACAAGCAATAACGCTGGCATAAACTTGTCAAAAAACGTTTCAACAAATCATAACTGATCGGCGTAGCTTAAAAATACTTACAAACGAGAAAACTACGCTAGTAAACCAAAATAATTCATACTTTCTATGCAACCTGACAGTATGCATAAACTTCAATTCAGAAGGATTTATTTGCATGTTCATATCACGTCGGGGTCACCAATGTATATTTCAACAGGGGAGACATGACCACCGTGCTATCTGACTCCACTAAATCGAAACTAAAACAAACTGCCATTGTAATTTAAAGAGCATACTGTCAGGTCGCTTATAGATTTATTGTACATTCACATAATTTAGCATAGCTTGCTTTCAATAAAAAAGCGTACAGCGCAGTAAAAACACGTGTTGCCACTAAGGCGTGCATTGTTGACTGTTGAGTTTTATCCAGCAGTAGCGTGACATTATATAGCACAAGAGCGACAGCGATGGGGATTAATTGAGTCGAAATGCCGGCTGAATTTGCCAGAACGGCCACGAAAGGAAATGAGTATCGGGGTGAAATATTTAACACTTTTACCAGGCGAACACGCTATAATTACAAGCACAAACAAATATGTGTCGTTCCTCTACACTACTTTGGGCTGCAACAAAAAGTTTGCCGACCACTGCACTAACATCTAGACGGCGAGATGATATGCAAGTGGCCCGTGGTCTAATCCGAATACACATATTTGGCCCGGCAGCATGAAAGGTTGCACGCCCCTGGGCTAAACAAAGAGTTTTAAATTTTTTTTGTGTCAGTCGGTTCTATCACAAAGGTCATAGATTTCAGCCGGTTCTGTTACAAAAAGTCATATTTTCCGGGAAATGATTAAAGTAAGCAAGAACAGGATGAAACCCCATGTTCCAGCAAATTTTGCGAACTGCGACCTGGCTGAAAGAATCCCATCACTGCTAACAGCTATGCAGTAAAAAGCAGCAGTCGTCTCATGACTTGTACTTATGACGCAACAATTACATTTTCAGAAAATCAATCACAAAAGGAAAATTAGAAAAATTATGAAAATTAACGCACTGTTACGTGCGACCAACGATAGATAGGCGTTGGTGCGACCTTGACCATTGTACATTTAAAAACAAAACAAACATGTGAGCTACTTGGATCTTAAAAATCAGTGTATGGAGCAAAATGCGATTGACAGTAACCAGTAATGCTAAGCGGTTCTCTAATCTCATAAATTTCCGCGAGACGGTTCTATAGAACCGGTGCCAACCGGCTGAGTTCCATCACTGAGAACTAAAAAGTAATCAGACGGGGTAGCATTAATCAATTCAAGTTGAATATACAAAGGTTATGTTTTCGTATTCCTTTTTGTAAATTTTACAGAAATCTTGCTCAGAACCAGGCTCAATTTATTTAATCATGGGAACTATTGTAGATGGCGAGCGACAGATTAAGAAACATTGGTCGAAATGTTAAAGATGTGCACGACATAATTGTTACGTTAGAACAGGCAGGAAATGCTCAGGTATCTTGTTTAGAAGGGGCAGGAAAACACGAAACCCGGCGTAACTGAAACTTTACTATAAATTGCCCATGTGGGTTACAATGCATCGAACAGTTTAACAAAGTTTTGTTGCTGAAATCTTGGTAAAGCGTTTAAACAACTATACGTTTTATGTGTGTTGTTCTCGTTTATCAAACAAAAATAGAAACGACCACCAATACTTGAAAAATGTTATATATATAATTTTTAGCTGGCTTAAATATTTTTAGATTTGTCTTCACTGCATTTTTACCAAAAATGATATTATTACGAGATGAATGGCTCTGGAATGGAACATGTTAAGTACGTGTATGGCAATTCTAATATAGCGGTTTCGACTGTGTTTCAGTAGGAAGTTAGAAAAATTAGGATAATATAGTTTTGGGGTGACGAAAAAATAAAACTTACTTGTGTCAAATTGTTTTTATTGAAACATTTTTTTTTCCAATTGCTTTGTTTCTTTAGAACAGAGGTGCCCAACGTGGGCGGTACCGCCCCCTTGTGGGCGTTGGCGAGTTACAAGGGGGCGTTTTGAGTCTTTTCATGATTTGGGGGGGCGCTGAACGCACATAAGGGGGCGTTACATGAAAGTACTTATATCAAAATTTTGTAAAAAGTTCACATAAAAGTAGTAACAAACAGCACTGTAGGACAGGGGTCGGCAACCCCTGCCACGAGATTATTTTTCAGGGCACGCCAAATGTTTAACACGCACGAACAAAGTGCAACCATTACATCACTACAACATTAACATTATTACTAGTTACTACATCACTAATTTCGATTTGCAGTGTTCGTGTCACAAATTAGTGTCTTAACTGTTATATTTAACATTATTTTTTGTGGGCGGTCAACTTGTTGTTTACGACTAAGTATTCGCATTACGTCACAACGCCTAAAAAGTGGCGTGATGTTTACTTCGTCAAAGCCACTGAACTCTATTCACAAAAGCGTTAGCTAAAAGAGTAACTGATAGTTAACACTTCTAGGTGTCGGCTGAAAAGCGTCGAAGTAGATTCCAAGATAGCGGGCAGCACAGTATTGTGTTCGTGACAGTTCGTTTTTTATTCAGGGTATATATTACAGAAATTGGCGCTTGTCTACAATCCTACCATATTTATTTTACCACTGAAACGATATGTCAAAGGTAAAATTGTAAGGAAGGCGTAAATATGTAAGAATAAATATAATAATAATGGACAAACCCGCTAACTCTCACCCTAACCCAAATATTGTTAGCAATATAACCCCCCGGACAAAATGTGGTAGGATTCTGAACCAGCGCCCAGAATTTTACTTATGAAATTTGGTTTAATGGCGTCTATCAAGAAACGTAAATTAGATGTCAGATCATTCGTCATTCGTAAATTAGCAGATAACAGCAGAGCTACGGAATCGGACTCAAAGAAGACTAAGTAAAACTACCTGAGTCCGGCGTGTGCGCATGCAAATTTCGAAAGTAATAAGGCGGCAAACTGTAAATTGTTATGGTGGAATAGGTTGTATTTTCTATGGGCCTAATCAGTTGAATGCTGAATATCCATCTTATTTTAGTTACGTAAGTGGGTGAAATGTAAAGTCGGAACCAGACTTGGGACTCGACGAAATCGCACACTTGTATGGAGTCACGCTCAGGTTCAACTTTTTGGCCGAAGTCGGACTCGGTTTGTTTTAACCGACTCCGCAGCCCTGGTTGCAAGTACAAAACCAAACATAGAAAAATGTTTGGCACGCGAGTTGTTTATATTTTGACATTATTCATAAACTGGCACACTGCATACGAAAGGTTGCCGACCCCTGCTGTAGGTCGTAGGTAACTTGTAACCTTAAATGGCAACTTACTGCGAACTTAGTTTCCCGACCATCGTTACGTAATAAGTGGCTTTCTTATCTAAAGCTGTTGGTTGCTGTTGCGTTTCACCGTTTTATACGCGGCAAAATGTTTGTATATTTAAAGCAGGGGTCGCCAACCTACGGCCCTCGACCCGCCGCCTCTTTGACAACTATAGACACGAGTCCATTTTAAATAATTTTTGACTATTTTAACTTAGTACGAGAATTATGTTTTTACGTCCGGTTTGTTTAGGTTTTGATGCTGTCTTTGGACTAGATCAGCGCTTCTTTATTGTTGGGATGTGGAAGGCTGCCAAGTGTGTCGCGGACAAACGGAAAACCTTTTAAAAATATTAGACATATATCTTTAAACATTTTTTTAGTTTTTTGCCAATGAAATAAAAACTAGCAGGAAATTTAAAAGAAATGCCGTTATACCTCAAAAAAATCGCGCTCGCTTCGCTCGCCAGGTGCGCCACGACTTCAAAACATTAACAAACACTATTACACTTTTAATTAGTAGTTTGGATGAAAAAATCCGAGGCCCGCCTGGTTCTAACATTTTTCTTAGTTTGTGCGGCCTACAGAGACCTTTATGAGTTTGGTTGGTGCCCGCGACTAGAAAAGGATTTAAAGTCTTGGTGCAGAAAGATATGAATTTTTCCTGGTAATAACATAACCTGGTGAAATAATGTATGTATAAATTCCAATAGTGAATGTATCTGTGACGCAAGATTAGGGGGCGATATGAAATAATATTGAGCCCAAGGGAGCACTAGTGTAAAAAGGTTGGAACACTGCTTTAGAAAATCCCACACAGCCAAACTTAACGCGGAATGTTCATGAAGCGGTTTAGGGTGCATCAGCAAAAACAAGAAAAGTTTATTGAACATGAAAACGGCAGTATTTGTATCAATTATATTGGGGCGAGTTGTTGAAAATAAATTGCAGCATATTTTTGTCTTTTTCTGGAATTATAAGTTATATTTTTTGTTAAACACACATATTGCTCGCTATAAGAATGTCACTTGATTTAATTATGCGATTGGTCCGAAAAAAATTCTTTTAATTTTATAAATGAAAATATAATTACATATAAAAGAGTCTAATACATAAAACAATAAGTTGTACTTAGCGTTTAAATATTCATATTTAAACTATATTAACGGATTGGTTACAATCCAGGGTGAAATTTTAATAACCAACTACAAGGGCCCAATATAAACGGGCCAAGTAACCTCGAAAATAGCCAAAGGATGAAAGCTGCCACTCGACTATTGTATAAAGACGTAGCGCATCCAGCAATCCAAACTTGAATGATTTGTTAACAAAAATTAGATAAAAATGAAAAAAATAATTTTTTCTTGTTAGTGTGAAAACATAGTCAAAGTTACCGTAATTTAATTTAGCTTCCACTATTTTTAGGATTTACAACAATTTTGGGAATTTACAACATAACCTAATCTTTGTCCTTAAATATCTTCTCGAAGGTGGAATCAATTTCATTTAATCACAAATTATTCTTACAAGAATGTCAAAAACCAAATGTATTTTTTTAGGGAGTCCAACCGTTTGCCTTTTCCGGTTGAAGGATTTTTTCGGAATCTGGTTCAGTTCCGGGCAATTTTAAAGTTCCAGTTTAACCGTCGTTATTTCGAAATCGGTTTATAAAGTTCCGGTTAGGATAGGTACACTATAGGAGTTGCGTTAAATCTAATAATGTGGATCAATAAATGTAGAGCATATTCTTTGAATTGTCAAAGTTACGTGACGTATTAAAAAAACAGCAACTTATTATTCAAGTATCTCAAAATCCACTTTTCATTTAATTAATATTCATATGTTTTTTTTATAAAATATCGAACATGGCGTAACTTGAGTCTGTTGAATACAAGTTGTGACGTCATGCTGAAGTGAACCGCTTTCGTTTGCAGGTTCAGTTAAGGTTAATTAAAACTATACGGTTCAGTTCTGGAACCATAAAATCTTACAAAAAAACAGTTCAGGTTCGGAAGACATTGACCCAAAACCGGTTCGACTCCCAAAAAACGTAAAGTTCTACAAGTTTTATTGAAATGAGTCAAGGCTGCCCGCGGGTTGCATTGAAATAAGTTGTGCTAAATTTTCCTTTACTGAACATTTGATTTTCTAAGGCCGGTCCGCGAAAAAAAATCAGTTTTAGATTGGTCCGCATTGCAAAAAGGTTGCCGACCCTGCTTAAGGGCATACAAGCAACTCAAAATCCATATTAGCATTAGTCGCATTTTGCACAAACTCATTGAATTGGAAGGAAAACTAAAATTATATAGTCGTCCATGTCTGTTTTGTTCCCCTAATACTCTCACTCAGGACCTCCAAAATGTTCTCACATTTTAAGGCATACAAAATGTGCGCTCATTGCACAAAACAATGCTACGTCCCGCACTTAATAAGTTGTACCGAAACTAAATGGAAGCGAAATTTTTAAGGATCCTGCCTAGGGTTGTAGGAGAACATCGGATCTTTGGATTCAATTCCAATTTTGTGGCAAGTTTGGATAGGCCTGTGGCTGTTAAGACACATTTATAGTGCATGCTTTTCAGCAATTATTCAAAATGCAACTTATTGGAAATAAGAATAACAGTTACATAAAATCTGCATCTTTACTACTGGCGTACGTACTACTTCATGAAACAAAACACATGTGATTGTTACATAAATGTTGCGCAATGATAGTTCAATAATTTCCTGATCTAATAGAAATCTGTAATATTTAGAAATGCTTCGCGACCCACTGGTTGGGAAGCACTGCTTTAAATGTAACCATGTAGTGCGGCGTCGGCGTTGTTTTCGGGCTACAAATTACTTCGCGTCTCGCGATAACCTTCGCCGAACAATTAAGTGTCAATCAAGTGTTTTGGGGCGAGCGACCAACGTGTAATGCCAGTGGATAATTCGCAATTTCCTTGAAAGCGCCTGCAAGTAAAACGAAAGTAGAATAGTTATGTTTGAGAAAACGTGCCATATCCACAAGCATGGACGCCCGCACGGGGGGGGCAAGGAGGGGCACTTGCCCCCCCTGGAATTTCAAAATGCGATTATTAGTATTATTTATAAGTGTAATATGTATATGAAGGTTAAAAATATTATACATTATCAATTGCCCCCAGTGGCGTATCCAGGGGGCGGGAGTTCTTACCTTCTTTTTGTAAGTGATATTATCGTTTTTAGTTCGGTTTTGTCATGGTTTAACAAACTGTTCGAAGCGGCGTGCTTTAAAATTGAAGTAATTGGGTCACGCGTCTTAATCTAATGCGAAACCAAAATCGAGTGCAAAACGCCGTTTTTCGTCTTTTGTATGGTCGACCGTAAACGCTGGAAGTTGTTCTTTTTCGTTATTTGTTTAGGTTGAGTAATTAGCAAGTGGGTATTCTACAATGTGTTTTTTTTGCCTGAAGTTACCGTGTTTCGCAGCTGGCGCTTGACAGGATTGTTGACGACGCACGTGGTCGCTTTTGCTGGACGTATTCGTCTGTTTCTGATTAGTTTTTTTATCACGTTTTGCAATCACCATTCTATGACGTCATACTGTAACTGTTTTGTGACGTCATTATTCATGAAGTCAGACGAAAAATAGGGGAATTCCGTAAGTTGAAAATTCACGACCCCCTTTTTTGATTTTTCCCTGATTGCCCCCCCCTGGAAAATTTTCCAGCATAACTCCGCTTTCAATAAAACAGCTTACAGCGCAGTTAACTCGTCTGGCAAAGTAGCCTAAGGCATGCGTTTGTTGACTGGTTTGCAGTAGAAAGGATAGGACTAACGTCCAGAAAAAAACGAATTCGCTGGGATTAAGTTAACGAGCAGGATGCAGGGAAAAGAAAATACGCTAGAACGTTTACAAATTTGTGCAATGCGCACGCAAAAGAAACACAGTAAATAACAAATAGGCCTAGGCTACGGACACTGGCTCCTGTACAAAATATTACATGGTGCCTTTAATTTACATACTCAATATATTAAAAAAAAATATTAAAAAAAGATCAAATGGGTAACTCTTTGAATTTAGGTGGTTTAGGTTAACAAAAGTCTAGTTTGGGGTGAAATGATCGTGTCCATCTCTTAAGCCCTCCCCTGGTTGACTGAACATTTATTCAAGAAACGGAAAATGCAAGAAAGGAAAGATAGAAAGAGAGGCGCAGGAACAGTTTATAATATATGTTGCTCCTAAATATATTTTTATATACATTATTGACATAAAACAGTTTTGGAGGAAATTGCCAGCTTGCCCCCTTATGTCCGCCCTGCTTTAACAAAGTGCGATATTTTGAATCCAAACATGGGCATAACTACTCATCCGTGTAAAATGAGAAAAGTCTTTCGCTATTTGTCTCATCTGGTCAGCCTCCGTAAATGTTCACTCGCCTCCGCCCGTATTGCCTTAAAAACCACTCGTTTATAATCGCTTTATGTTTGTTGATTTCTTGTTGAGTTTTGGTAGTTACCTTGTATGAATTAGCAATGCTTAAACATTCGTCGTTTCGATTTACTGTTATTCCCAGACACGTTAATTCGTATAGCCAATGTAGGTTTTATATTGTGCGGTATTTCAGTAATTCAGGAAGTTGTGTAACTCAACTGCTTCCGGCGGAGTGTAGGATTTGTTTAAAGGCCTAATCAATGAATAGACTTAGCAATAAACGACTTCAAATATAGCTTCCAGCTTTAGGAATCAACAGTCAACACATTAAAGTCAAAAATGTTTTTGAAGATTAAAATATCACCGCCTTTCGTTTATTGAAATAGGTCTTTGAATTGTTCCTTAGCGCTATTGTATTAAGATACATTGAAGTATTTTAAATAATGACATTTTAGGTTTGATTATTCTTCGATTAAAGTTAGTTTACTGTGATCTGTACTGTAGTCTTAAGGCCACATATTAAATGATGTCAATATATGGCGTATCCTTATTTCCTTGTTATAAGTGTGTAAAGAATGTGTTTTTGCTGTTGTTTTGTCATGGTTTATCAACAGGACTCAATTTTATGCAATATTTTTATTTTAACTGTTTATTTTTAGTAACTTTAGGTAATTTTTGTGATCATGTTTCATCCTGTTTCAGCATTTATCTTTTGTTCTCTCGTGCTTATGTCACAAGGTATGGAATAACAGAAATTCTGCAGCTAACACACTTTTTAACAAATTTATGTTGAACAGGCGAGCCCAACTCTTGCGTAGAAAGCAACGCAAAATCATGCAAAACCTGTATCTCAATTCCTGGGTGTGCATGGTGTGAATATCCAGTAAGTACATTGTATTTCACAGCTATATAGTGAAAATATTAATTTTATTTGTCCTGGTTCTCATACTTTTTTCCAATTTAATATTTTGCCATATGTTATTTAATGACCTATGAAAATGGTAAATGTTATACGCAAAATAATTCACATACTTTACCTTAATTCTTATCCCATGTGCATTTTATTACATGGTCATTTGTGGCAAAGCTTTCTTTGCCAATATTTATACTTTGTTGGAATCAATAATTACTAGTGCAAATAGGAAATTTCATGTGCAATAGTAAGGATTTACACTAATATAAAACACAGCAATTTGAACAAAGCTTCAGAAAATCTTTTCATGGTTTCTAATGAATTTGGCAGGGAGTTATGCTTTGTACGGATTTTATATTTAGCATGGTTTTCTATAGCAGGAAAGTCTTAAAAGCATTAAGCAACAATAGCTTTATTACGTCATAAGCACCAATTGCTTGCATAAAAACCACCTATCTCAGCATTAGTTGTTTCAAACTGCTTAATAACTAATCTCTATGGTACAAGAAAACGTTAACCCTTATTTTTGATTTGATTTTGTTAGTTTAAAGAAAAATCGGTCACTGAAAATCTGCCCTAGGCACCCCAAAATAGTTTTTTGCACCATGATCCAACTTGTTTCTCAATTTCTTGCACAAATTACATTTTTTTTTACTTAACTATTTATTGTGTTGCATGATCGTGGTTCATTTAAATCAAATTACAATATTCTTTTTTTGCAAAACTCTTTCCTCTAGCATTATAAACTGTACAATATATAATCTTTCACAGCTTCACATTCACAAGTCTTCATAAAGACAAACCAGTCTCGACAATCATGGCTTCTTTCTATAAGAATGTTAAATCGCATACGATAGTAAGAGAAATCGTAATAAATCAAGTATCCTAGGTTTATAGTTGGTAATTCCATCTGCTTTATTTCAAACAAATTTGGTGAACTTTATAAACATTTGAATGTTTCTCACAACTTCATAAAGAAAGTTTGGTGAGCTTTAACATGCAAGGTGTTAAGATTGTTATTGAGCTTTTTGTTACAAATAGGCAAGAAAACAATTTTTAATATGATAAAAAATTTTTTTGTGGCAGTTACTACTACGCTCTACATTAATTAACGGCTTAACGCAGATATACAGTATGGCTTCTAATGGCATATAAATGTCTGCAACTGGTGGAAAAGGTAACACACCCTGTTGACATGAACAAATGTGCCTAATAAATGGTGGACTAATTCTGTTGTTATGTGGAAAATGGTCTAAAGTCTGATGATCTTCAGAAATATAAAGTATTTTATATCCTGAAGATTTGTCATCATTATAGCCTAGGTGTGCAGGTGCCCCATGTTACTGCTACGGGTGCGAGGAGTACCCTTAGCACACCAAACTCAACATTCATGGTGACTCTTATTACTTTCTGTTATGTAAGCAACCAAGTTATCAGATAGTCACCAAAACCCTATTATAGTGGCCTTAATTTGTTTTTAATTTGGCAAATCTTTCTATAGGACATGTTGGATAAGTTATAAGTTTTTATCAAAACTTGTTTATGTTTTCTCTGTTGTGACATTACAAAGAATGTAAGTTCAAAAGAAATTTATAATTATCAAAAATTATCTCTAATCTGTAGTGCAACTAGGGATGCTCAAAGTAGAATATCGAATCCTTGGATTCGAATCCAATTCTTCCGTTTATTTCGGGTAATTGGAACCGATATCATTTAATGATTTGCCTCTGATTGTTGCGCATAATTGTACCAACGCGTGTGATAAGTTGGCCTGTCGCTGCGGCGACCACAGTGCTTGCTTTGAATGGAACCTGGTAGTGCAGTGTCAGCGTTTTTTTGGGCAACCAATTACCGCGTTTCGTGATAACGTTTGTCTTATAATAAGTGTCAATCAAGCATTATTTGGCGAGCGATCAATGTGTAGTTTCTGGTGTGAAGTTCGCAATTTCCCTAAATGCGTAAAGTTGCAAAAGTAATATTACGTTGTAAAACGTGCTGGCCGTCTACAAATTGTGCTATAGGGTTACTTCAGGTCAACTTTAGGCCAATATTCAGCGAGGTTATGCAGTTATGCACAGCGTAATTGTCAAGAATTCGTTATGTCAATAGTAAGTTTGTATTCTTTGCAGTACATTATTTGACTGCATAACAGATCATGTTAGTAAATAAAGAAGCACTAAAACCCAACAATGCTTTAAACAACAGGACCGAATTGCTTAAGACTTCTGTGTGCAGTGTTCCATTGTACTCACTATTGGCAAAAATATAAGTTTTGGCAACAACCTGGACAGTTGACATAATACAGTTTAGAACTGCTTCAAATTACAGTTGTTAAGAATGTTAAACATATGGGAGAATTTTTTATTATAATGTACACATGTTAGCAAATTGTTTGGGCGATTTATTGCTGTGATTGTCGGCCCTGTGGGGTAGATTAAGATTAATCCCTTCCCCGAACAAAACCAAGGTTAGATAATTTAATAAAAATATACTAGGATTCGCTATTCTGGATTTGTTATTCTAGATTTGAAACCTATTATTCTAGAATACCTTGGGATTCTACTTTGAACATCCTTAAGTGCGACAACCTAATATAAGATTGTTTTAATCCTCAAAGGCATATGCCGACAACCCAAATGTCTTCATTTCGCGATGTGATGAAAGATCGAACTTGGAATCAGGAAATTGTCCTGCAGACTACATAAAAGATCCCTTGTCTTGGCAAAATGCAACAAGTATAAATAATTTTGCTATTTTTAATAAAGAACCATATAAACAAGTTATTGGACAATTAAATTAGTCACCAATATTGTATGCTAACTGAAACATTCATATACATTTGTATACAACTGCGATCCAGCCTTTTAGTAGTCCTACTGACAAACGATAATGGCACACATATCGTAGTACACTGGGAGCCTTACTAATAAGGGATTTCATAAACAACTTGTTTAATCATAGATTTTCAAGCAAGCAAAGCCAACCTAGATAAATCTAGCCAGCGCCAGTGGTGAGGTTAAGGTTAAGGTTATAACTCCTGACCTCAGCCATACAGGGACCGTTAGAGGGGATCAAGTCAAGAAATAAATGTAGCAACCCTAGTGTAGAACTGCACTCTAGCCTCTCAAATGACGATAACAGCACACATGTCATAGTACACTGGAAGCCAAAAACAAAAAAACAGTTTGTGATTTAGGGATTTATCCTAGTATGTTCAAGGTCATGGTAGGTAGGGTTGTTCAGATTTTGAAAATTTTTGAAAAGTTTAGCTAATCGAAGTTTTTCTCATGGTTTGGACCTTAAAAATAGGATTGACAAAAAAAAATTTAAATTTGGGTCATGATTTCGCCCTCCTCAAAGCCCCCAAAGTTTAGCATTTAAATCATCAAAATATGGGAATTCCCCTATTGCAAAAACTTGCTAAATTGGCTCTATTGTAACCAAACGATGACAAATAGTGTTGTAAAATGTTATTTGTGCTATATTAATGACGAATGTACATATATAACACAATAAAGCATTGCAAATTAGCCATATAACAACATTTTTTTTGCAATGATTGATTTTTTAAAGTCTAAAAACTATCACCGGTGTTCTACGACTTGCAGGAGGCTAGCGTGCTGCTGTGCATCATCAGTGATGTTTGCTGAGTAATCAGTGTTTAACTTGACCATTCTCTCAGTAACATCATTAACAACTTGAAGGTATTTACAAAGTTTTCCGCAACTTGGTAGTCTTTATCTTGCATCCAATTACAAACTGGATGCCTCAGCACGTTGCAATAAACGCCCAGAAAAGAAATCATCCTTAGTAGGGCGTTAACTGAACATATAAAACAATACAGTTGCTTCATTTAGGTACCAATGATCAACTTCAGCAGCTTGTTGAAGGCAACTTATTGAATGCTCTTTCATGGTTTGCCAAAACGTTGATCATTTATTAGAGCATCGGAACCAATATGTGTTTTTACCAAAGCTGAAACATAAAACAAGGCAATAAACTGGTTGATGCGCTGCCGGTGGTTTACAAAATATTGTTCGTAACAGGACGCACCAGATTAAAAAAATTAGTCGGGTAGGAGTCCTGGTTTCTTGTTTCTTTTCTAGGCGTTTATTGCTATTAGCTGAGGCATCCAGTTTGTAACTGGACGCAAGATAAAGACTGCCAAGTTGCGGATAACTTTGTAAATACCTTCAAGTTGTTAATGATGTTACTGAGAGAATGGTCAAGTTGAACACTGATTACTCAGCAAACATCACTGATGATGCACAGCAGCACGCTAGCCTCCTGCAAGTCGTAGAACATCGGTGATAGTTTTTAGACTTTAAAAAATTAATCATTGTAAAAAAAATGTTTTTGTTTAGCTAATTTGCAATGCTTTATTGTGTTCTATATGCACATTCGTTATTAATATAGCACAAATAACATTTTCCAATACTATTTGTCATCGTTTGGTTACAATAGAGCCAATTTAGAAAATTTTCGCAATATGGGAATTTCCCATATTTTGATGATTTAACTGCTAAACTTTGGGGGCTTTGAGGAGGGCGAAATCATAACCCAAATTTAAAATTTTTTTTGTCAATCCTATTTTTAAGGTTCAAACCATGGGAAAAACTTCGATTAGCTAAACTTTTCAAAAATTTTCAAAATCTGAACAACCCTAATGGTAGGGTTGTTCAAAGTAGAATATCATATCCTTAAGATTTAAATCAAATTTTGCTGTTTATATTAGGTAATTGGGACCGTTATAATTCCCTACTTTTACAAAATAAGTTTGCACATAATTTTACATAAGCGAACATGGTAAGATTTGATAAAGGTCTGTTGCTATAACTAAACATTTATATATAGTGTTTGCTTTAAATCAGTGTTTCTTAACGTTTTTTTTTGCCTGACCCTAATACTAAAGATAAAAACATGTCACAGTGCAGCATAAATTAAGTTTTTAGGGATTTTTTTTACATCTGTTGTTATTTTTATCATATATTTTAAGCAAACCTACAATTTATACTTGCTAGTTAAATTTATTTAGAGGCTAATGCCAGTTCAAGACTATTTTCTGTATAACATATGCCAGTATTTAGGGATTAAGTCTAACACACCTAGATTCCTAGAATTACTAACATGTGACAAATTTATAGTTCTGTCTATTTGAAATATTTTAACTATTTTTAAGAAAATGCGAATCACTCTAATGTGGGTGAGCAAGGGGTCGGAAAGGCAACTCAGATTCGTCCCCAACTGATTGATGGCTACATTCGTCCAGGTTACTATACATTTACCGTAACATAGTTTATTAAGTAAAGATCCCTTATTTATTTTGTGTGTACTTTGATTTTGTATTATGACTTCAATTGCTTTATTTTTAATTAGTTTTCTAAAACACTAGTAGAAGTGGCACCTGTTATATGTTGTGTGTATATAACATAACTATATTTGTTTTATGTTTTTTAAATCTTGTAGTAATTATTGTTACAAAATGCCTGCTGATATGTTAAATATATTGCTAGGCAGAGAAAGATATATTAAAACTTGTCAAAAACATAGCGATTCCTTTCCATAAAAACAATCCTTTCACATAATTACAACAAAATACCTGTCTTTTAAAAGTTGCCTAATTGATATCCAAATTACTTAAGGTAATGTTTTAATTTTAGCTTAGCATTTTGCTGAATTGACAAATTGAAGGTGTATTAAATACAAGGAAATTTTGTCTGACCCTAACAAACCTTACTGGTTTATATGTTGTTTTGCAGGATGTGCTCTCATTTTGACACTAATTCAGACCTAAATCTTTGTTTTTACTGTATATATTATGAAACTTTATTTTACTTTTGCTTGAACCATGAAAGTACAAGTAATTTCTTAATTTTCACTGTGACAACTTCAGAATGATACCTTGGAATCTTGGAATCTTGTGATTAAAGTTTAAATTAAACAATCTATATATTAAATTGTTAAACACGCTTATATGGCTACATATTAATAAGTATATATATTATTAGTTTTAAAAAAAATTCTTTATTTGTTTGTACAATTCTATTCTAGGTGATCCTCTGAATGTTCGCTTGTCTTTCAAGCAAGCTGAAGATTATCCTGTTGACCTGTATTATTTGCTTGATTTATCCAAATCAATGGAAAATGATTTGCAGTCATTGCGTGATTTGGGTCAGAAGCTTGGTGACAGCATGAAAAACATCACCCGGGACTTCCGCTTGGGCTTTGGATCTTTCATTGACAAAACTGTGATGCCATTTATTTCTACTGTACCCTCCAAGTAAGTGGTGAAAACTTGGTAATTAATTTTCGATAGAGCTAGGGAGTCGTTTTGGTACCACTTATGTCTAATTACGGCCTAGAAAATGTGCTATTTTGCAGACTCCAGCCACATAAACTCACTTCGTCCAGTCCTGAGTAGTAAGTATGTCGCCAGCCAAATAAACCAACTTTGTTGAACCTACATTTATATTAATAAATGAAACATTGTAGTAAACCTGTATTTAAAAAAATACTGGTAATATACACCACATGTGGGCAACTCGTATACCCATAATACATGGTTGGTAAAAAGTCACGGCGTCACACTATGTTATTTCACCTAATAATGATGTACAGTGTGTGCCTTTGTGGTTCTAAACTTGCTACCCAATTTTTATGTCTGACTCCAGCGGAATAAACTGTGTCTAATTCTGGCTGGCATCCCTGATTTTGATTATTGATTTTAATAATATTTGATTGCAGGTACTAATTAAATTATCAAAGAATTTAGCAGCTTTATATATTACACTTTTATTTTTTTTCAACTTTTTGTGAATGTTGAACCCTTGCATTATATATCATAATCTAATGTAAATTATAGGGAGATAAAATACTGTTGTGAGTTTTTATTTTACCTTGATACATAGCTTATTGAGCTGCAAAACAAAAAATATGTTTTTAGTTTTTCTTTAGACGTTTCTTTTAGATTTGATCTCATAAAACTTTTAAGATATGCAACTATTAAGCCTATGTAATGCAAACTAGCAGGCACTTAAAAAATACTGATACACCCAACAATATTCTAGCTTCCTTCTCTTGTGCTATGATTTTATAGAGGTCTACAGGTACACCCTGAGGTAAAAAAGATCCAAGAAATACTGGTTTAATATGATATAAAGCCCCAAAATAAAACTTTTGTATCTTCCTTAAATAAACCATAAATGTGGTATACAGCCTAGGGCTATTCCAAATTGTCTTTCATTTAAAAATGAGCATAAATACTGTTTGGCAAACCTTTATTGAAGTGAATTTTAAACAGCAATTCTTTGTAGAGTGAAAAACCCTTGTTCGGATCAGGCTCCATGTGTCCCAACATACAGTTTCCACAACGATTTGCCCCTCACCAGTCACATAAATGCCTTTGTTAACTCTGTCAAAAATGTGACCCACTCCTCTAACCTGGACAATCCTGAAGGTGGACTTGATGCAATGATGCAAGCTATTGTGTGCAAGGTAGAGATCTTATAATGTACAACACACAAATATGTTAAAATATCTATTTTAAACTTTCTAATAATATTTGAAAAATAAAAATAAAAATTGTTTTAGGCATCCTGTTTGTAATTGTTTACTAATAATATTCTTCAATTTGGTAAGTTGATGGCCGAACATCAATATGTTATAAACTTTTTGTGACATGATTGTTTTAAAATTTGTCAACAGAATGAAATAAATTGGAGGGATGATGCAACACATTTGCTCGTCTTCTCAACAGATGCTGGTTTTCACTACGCTGGTGATGGTAAACTAGGTGGCATTGTGCGTCCCAATGACGGCATGTGCTATCTGGATAATGCTGGCCGCTATACAATGGCTAATCAAATGGTAACTTTTACCAATGCTTTTAACTAACTCTAGAAAGTACTTTAATAATTTATCAGCATTTAAAATAAGAAAAAAATTTCCATTCTCATAAAAAAAGTTATTATTTATACTTAAAAATAAATTTCTTGCCTTTTTTCAATTACACTTATATATTGATACATATTGAAGCAGTTATACTAACTTTGTAAAATCTTAGGATTACCCATCTATTGGACATTTGGTAAAGAAAATTTCCGAGTACAACATTCAGCCTATCTTCGCTGTAACACAAAACGTTGTGGAAACATATGAGGTATTGCTTTATGATTGATTTACTTTTCAAATCTATGCTCTGTAGTTTCAGGTTAGAATAGTAATTTCATTTAGTTAAATAGCAAGACATAAACTTTATTTTTTGCCTGTTGAAACAGTTATATTTATTGAAAAAGAATATATTAGTTACAAGGTAGATATATCATAACGTTTTAATTCTTGAAATTCATTTGAAGCATGAAGGCCCGAAATTGCCAGCATTTTTTTGTTTTATTGACCTTCTCTAACGTTTATTATTACTAAGTACACATGCTTTTAGAATCTACAACGAATGATTCCAAAATCAGTTGTTGGAAATTTGACTTCCGATTCATCTAATATCATTGGTCTCATTCAAAATGCTTACAATGATCTTAAAGGCCAGGTAAAATAAATCTATAAATAATCTACTATAAGCTACTGTACAAACTAGTTCTATTATTTTTTGTCTCCATATTATGTAGTGATTTTGCATTTCTTGTGACGTTTGTGTTGTTTTTAGAAAAGTTTTGATGTATTTGTTTTCTCATGAGTAAGAGTAAGTTTTTTAACCACGCACAAGGATTAGCAAAATAAACAAATCGTAGAATACAAAACAAAACTGCACCCGGTCTAATAATTTCTTCAAGTCTGTTTGATGATACCAATTAAAATAGAAAACAAAGTAAAATTGAATAGTTAGTTATGTAGAGTTACTATTAGCTGATACCCATAATTAATAAGCACAACAGTCTGTTGATAACCAGGGACGAACTCCGGTTTATTGTTTCGGCTGACCATAAAACTATTCAAGAATGACGTCAAAAAGTTATGTCATACCGTGGCATCATTAAGAAATAATTCTAAAAAATTGCATTTGCTTGGGTAATATTAGATAAACTTAAATATTTAAGAATAATGTATGTGACGACATTGTCTAATTTAACAGAAATAGATAAAAAAACTAGACGGGGGTGCGGTTGTTGTTTATTTTGTCAGGGGGTATACTTTCAAGGTTTAGTGTTATTTTTTTTTAATTTTTAATTTTTTTTTTTTTTCAATTTTTTTTTTAATATTTTTGATTGACTTAATTATTTATTTTTATTTTTCAATATTTTTATTTTTTAATGTTTTTATTTTTATTATTTATTTGTTTTATTTAGTTTTTTTTGATTTTTGTTTTAATTTTTCATTTTTTATGTTTTATTTTTATTTTCATTTTTTTTTTATTTAATACTTTTTATTTTTTAATATTTTGCATTGTGTATTTTATATTATATATTTTGTTTTTCATTTTTCTTAACTTGTTTCTGCAAGCAAAAACAGATATGGGCCGAAAAATTCCCCACTTAAGCCTTTAAATTCCCCACTTAAGCCAGAGAGGCGTACACTGCCTTAAGATTTCGCATTTAAATTTGCAGCGGACACTTGATTATTAGGCGAAGCTTATCGCAAAGTAATTGGTCGCCCGAAAAAATGCTGACGCTGCATTTAAAGCAAGCATTATAAATGTGTCGCCGATATTCTGCTTTGAACATCTCTACTCGCTTTGAACATCTCTACTCGCAATGCTTCCCTCCGTTAATTGTACGCTGGGTGAAACTTTATTCACGGCCTCACCTCTTTGTGTATTACCGCGACAATACGATGAAATACGTATATATTTTGTATTGTGTACTTTATATTATATATTTTGTTTTTCATTTTCCTTAACTTGTTTCTGCAAGCAAAAACAGATATGGGCCGAAAACGTCCCCACTTAAAATATGCCTTTGATGCGAAAGTGGTTCAAATATGGCGTAGAATTTGGGGAATGATCGAAACATATATTTGATAAATAGAATTTACTTAGATAATGCATATGGCTATTTTATTAAATTTTGACCAGCTTACGTGTTTGAAAATCAAATATTATCATTCTCTTAAAGACTAAAAATGGTTTAACGCCTATGGTTTGCTATACTTTTGCAAACTTTCACTAGGTAATTTTTTACCATAGCTTGGTCCGAGCAATCACTGTTAAAACAGGCTTTAAATCTGTCGTTTCAAACAATATGAAAAACACTATTACGTGCCTAATACGCAAACTATTAAATCGAAAGTTTTGCTAGATAAGTTTAGGCCTGATGTTGGTATGCTGGTTGGAGCAAGATGCACAACAGGTGCTAACAGAGAGGCGTAGACTGCCTTAAGATTTCGCATTTAAACTTGCGGCGGTAAATACACCCTATTGACACTTAATTATTAGGCGAAGCTTATCGCGAAGTAATTGGTCGCCCCAAAAAATGCTGACGCCGCATTTAAAGCAAGCATTATAAATGTGTCGCCGATATTCTGCCTTGAACATCCCTACTCGAAATGCTTCCCTCCGTTAATTGTACGGTGGGTGAAACTTTATTCACGGCCTTACCTCTTTGTGTATTACCGCGACAATACGATGAAATACGATTTGGAGAATATTGGAAACATCGTATTTGGAGAATATTTGCTATTTGCACCTGTTCTGTATGTTACTTCAATCCAACATATCTACACACAATTATAAGTTGTGTATAATAATATAATAACTTATGGCTTTGAAGCGAAGGGGGTTCAAATATGGCGTAGATTTTGGCAAATGATCGAAACATACATTTGATCAATAAAAATTTACGTAGATAATGCTTACGGCCATGTTATTACATTTTGGTCAGCTAGCATGTTTAAAAAGTCAATATTTTCATTCTCTCTAAATGATTTAACGTCTATGGTTTGCTATACTTTTTCCAACTTTTACTGTGTAAATTTTTACCATGCCTTGGTCTGAGCAATCACTGTTGAAACAGAGTTTAAATCTGTAGTTTTTAGCAATATGCAAACACGTTTATGTGCCTAATAAGCCACGTTTTATATTGAAAGTTTTGCCAATTTAAATCCAATAAACGCAAGATTTATTTATTTATGACGCCATGTTAGACGTAGCTTTGTAACGTCGTCGTTAAGAATGCGTTAAACTTAAGCTTTTTGTTGTTGCGGCCCTTGTATAATTATATTTGCTTAGACCTGGTGTTGATATGTTTGAATGGTGCAACAATTACAACATGTGCTAACAGAGATGTGTACACTGCCTGTAGGATTCGCATTTAAATTTGCGGTGGTAAAATATTTTGTGTTGTAAGAGCAATAAGTTTTTTTACTTAGAGAGGCCTCTTTATGAAAGGCAAGTCGCATGTGCATAGTTTTACTAGGCAAGCCACTTCCAACACAAATGTTGCACGCGCGGGACAATAGGGCGCAGCAGGGTTGCCAGCAGCCGCCTCGTCGCGACGCGAGCTGGACAAAGCAAGCGAATATGAACGAATTCTGTATGAAAGTTTTTCTGCTGCTAGATGGCTGTCGTTAGCTACAAAGTGCTAAAACGCAATATTTCAGGTTTTTACCCCCCAAGCAAAGGCCCCTGGGAGTGCAGCCTCATAAACTTTTACAAAGCACCTACATACCACTCTACGCCATGTCTGAAAATTTGAAGGTTCTACGATGTCTACTTTTTCTATAAAGCTTCGGACAAAACTCGGTCTGAAACAAACCATAGGAAACCATAGGAAACCATAGGAAACCATAGGAAACCAAAAAAGAATAACGGCAAAAACAAGATATGTCCCGAAAATAAATTTTCGGCCCATATAATTAATTGTACGGTGGGTGAAACTTTATTCACGGCCTTACCTCTTTGTGTATTACCGCGACAATACGATGAAATACGATTTGGAGAATATTGGAAACATCGTATTTGGAGAATATTTGCTATTTGCACCTGTTCTGTATGTTACTCCAATCCAACATATCAACACACAATTATAAGTTGTGTATAATAATATAATAACTTATGGCTTTGAAGCGAAGGGGGTTCAAATATGGCGTAGATTTTGGCAAATGATCGAAACATACATTTGATCAATAAAAATTTACGTAGATAATGCTTACGGCCATGTTATTACATTTTGGTCAGCTAGCATGTTTAAAAAGTCAATATTTTCATTCTCTCTAAATGATTTAACGTCTATGGTTTTCTATACTTTTTCCAACTTTTACTGTGTAAATTTTTACCATGCCTTGGTCTGAGCAATCACTGTTGAAACAGAGTTTAAATCTGTAGTTTTGAGCAATATGCAAACACGTTTATGTGCCTAATAAGCCACGTTTTATATTGAAAGTTTTGCCAATTTAAATCCAATAAACGCAAGATTTATTTATTTATGACGCCATGTTATGACGTAGCTTTGTAACGTCGTCGTTAAGAATGCGTTAAACTTAAGCTTTTTGTTGTTGCGGCCCTTGTATAATTATATTTGCTTAGACCTGGTGTTGATATGTTTGAATGGTGCAACAATTACAACATGTGCTAACAGAGATGTGTACACTGCCTGTAGGATTCGCATTTAAATTTGCGGTGGTAAAATATGTTGTGTTGTAAGAGCAATAGGTTTTTTTACTTAGAGAGGCCTCTTTATGAAAGGCAAGTCGCATGTGCATAGTTTTACTAGGCAAGCCACTTCCAACACAAATGTTGCACGCGCGGGACAATAGGGCGCAGCAGGGATGCCAGCAGCCGCCTCGTCGCGACGCGAGCTGGACAAAGCAAGCGAATATGAACGAATTCTGTATGAAAGTTTTTCTGCTGCTAGATGGCTGTCGTTAGCTACAAAGTGCTAAAACGCAATATTTCAGGTTTTTACCCCCCAAGCAAAGGCCCCTGGGAGTGCAGCCTCATAAACTTTTACAAAGCACCTTCATACCACTCTACGACATGTCTGAAAATTTGAAGGTTCTACGATGTCTACTTTTTCTATAAAGCTTCGGACAAAACTCGGTCTGAAACAAACCATAGGAAACCATAGGAAACCATAGGAAACCATAGGAAACCAAAAAAGAATAACGGCAAAAACAAGATATGTCCCGAAAATAAATTTTCGGCCCATATAATAAAACGTTTCAGCTCTGAGTACGCAATAAGTTTAACAAACAAGAGCGCGTATAAATATATTGCTAGGACTTTGTTTTCAGCAACATATTGATGTGCAGCTTAACATTTCCTCATCGCCCTTGTTATAAGTTCTATGGTGTCACATTTCAATTAGCCTCTAACATACTGTTCAGTTTAAAACGTTTAATCTAAAAAGGCTAAACCAAACTAAACTTATGCTTTTAATAAATCTTTTCAAAATAAAGATAGTTTTACAGATAATAATATTGATAATTGATATACTGGCCAACATAACTTAGACAGAAAAAGAGTATTCCTTAATTTTTACCTTTTTAGATTGTATTGCAAAGTCTACCCATAAGCCAACAAAAGTTAGCGTATAGTTTACACGGCGACCATTGTTCGACTATATAAATTTGTTTGTTTTAAGGTAATTTTGGAGGTCACTGCCCCACAAGAGGTTACCGTAAGCAACTTTACTGCCCACTGTAGTACGGGTACCGTCGATGGCCTTGAATGTGACGGACTCAAGCTCGGTGATGTGGTAAGTAGAATGTATGATGGTCGTTTATTTTCAGTGGTTAGCAGGATTTACTTAAAATATATTTATCAATAAATAAAAGTTGATACTCAAGGTAAATTGAATTTGCATGATACATAGAATTTCGCGTTAAAGTTTGAAATAGTAGTTTAATTAAAAAAAATAACATTTATAAAGAATGTTACCTATCTTGATCGTTGCAGACACTAATAACTTGCCGTTCAGAATGTTGTTAAACACCCTTAGTTTGTGTGTTTTAAAATAGGTCAACTTTACTCTGAGTATATCGACCGACACCTGTCTTAGCAAGCCGGTTACCGTTAAGGTTTCTCCATATGGGTACAACGAGGAGGTGATAATCCAACTCCAACCCCTTTGTGATTGCGAGTGTGAGATCAACAAGGCACCCAATAATTGTTCTGGTAAGAGACGAACGCCGAAAGGCACTATTGATCTAATGATACAAAGATAATCAGGTCAACTCCCGATCGCCAATTTCTATAATCAATTTTTAGTCTTCCTCCTAAAACGCGGGATTTAACAAAAGCATGAAATTCGGCGAAATTGTAACTAATTACATTGCACAGATTTTAATAAGAGAGATTTAACAAATCGTTTTTCAAACTGTCGCGTCAAGATGCAGTACGTACAGTATAGACTAGCGATTCTAAAATGTTTGTATTAATATATTGCATTTTTCCTTTTCTGTTAAATATATTATTAGGGCATGCGCCATCCTCTTTGTTTATATACACGAGTCGTTTCACCAGGCCTTTGCCTTATATAAGACTGCGCTAATTTTCCAGCTAAATACTATGTCGCCTTAAACTTGGAAAACGACTGACTTTGTCCCGGCGAGGTAAAGTAATTACCGTTGGAATATTAAGAATCCCATATGCCCATTTTCTTATACGTTTTTTGGTAAAGACTATGAATCTATGAATAATTAAATTTAGAATCATTTTGCAATCAAAATGTTTTATATTTTTAGTTATTTTTAATGTTGCCGCTTCAAAACAAAAATCTCATTCCCAGAGAGAGTGACAAACTGACACTTGACGCCTAAAAGCTTTACCTTCAAGAAAACTTAGTTTTTTGGCTTATAGTCCAATTTGGCGAAACAGTTCACTAACCTCGTATAAATGAAGCTTCCAGCAATGCTTCCCTTCGTTGTACGATGGGTGAAACTTGGCCATGTCTCTTCATTACCGCGACAATAAATTCAAATACGGCGAGGTATTTGGGGAATATTTAAAAAATATATACAAATAGAATTTACGTAGATAATGCGTACGGCCATGTTATTATATTTTGGACACCTAACATGTTTAAAAAGCAAATGTATTCATTCTCTTGAAATGGTTTAACGCCTATGGTTTGCTATACATTTTCCAACTTTTCCATTTTTTTGTCTTGATACGTTTATTGTAACAACATGCAAAACAGGTGCTAAGGTCTACATGACCACCAGATTTCGCGTTTTTATTCAGAAGTAAATTATGTTGTTTTGTTAGCAATAAGTTATTATACCAAGAGAAGCTTTCTAAAAGGCAAGTCGAACGCGCGGCTAAAAGCGCGAAGCATGAATCCGTTGCTTATCCAGCAGAACAAACAAGCGACTTACAAACAAATCTCGCATTGGAAATATTGCTCCCGCTGGATAGGAGTAGATAGCTGTAAATAATATAATAATGACATAACACTATTGGTTTAAGTCCCCCAATCAAAGGCCCCTAGCCCTAGGGGTACCGACTCTTAAACATACGCACCTACATACCATTCTACATCATGTCTGAAAGTTCTAACATTCTAACGATATCTGCTTTTTCTATAAAGCTTCGAACATAAAATCGGTCTGAATCATACCAAAGCAAACCAAAAAAGAATAACGGCAAAAACAAGATATTTCCCGAAAATATATTTTCGGCCCATAGTAATGCAATCTTTTTCAGAAATACAAAAAATTGGTAGCTTTGTCCATATTTTTCTTGTTGCTTTCCATGCTTATTGCTTATCGACTGTTTGCAAGAGAGTTTAAATACGTGTTAAAAAAGCGATTTTTTCTAACCAATAAAAAATATGGCGTTTGTTGTCCTCAGGTCATGGTCAGTACCAGTGCGGAGCGTGTGTGTGCGAGCCCGACTTTACTGGCCTGGACTGTTCGTGCAATCAGCAGGATGTCTCTAGCATTGAATCGTATTTGGTCAATTGTACCGATTCCAACACAGGCGTGGTCTGCAACGACCGAGGCTTGTGCCAGTGCGGCAAATGCCTCTGCCGGTACGTTTTCTTAGTTTTATGTTTTATTGCTAAAAATTGCGAAAGTTTTTAGGCCATTGATGTATCTAATAATATTCGTTATACTTCGTTTGTATTCGACTTTAATAGATCGATTTACGCATAGACAGTGTTTTTTTTAAGATGTTTTGGGGACTGAAACGGTCCCCCGCATTTCTCCAGCGGTTTCCCAAATTTTGGACTTGTGACTTTTTCGTATTTAAATGAAACACTTGCGGTCTCTTAAAACTACTTAGCGGTCACCCAAACCAAACCTTAAAAAAACCCTGCGCATAGATACTTTATTTCTGAGACAATTTATTGCTCCTTAAGCAGGTCAAAGCTATAGGAAAGTAATATGTAATTTTTGCCTAGAGTTTAGGGATGTCTGATACTCGGACATTTTATTTCAATACCGGTACCCCATAATCTAGACAAAATGTATGATGATCCTATCTTATAGCAAATGACGGCATTACGATTCTCAAACAAGCAATTGGCAAATTGAAACGTTTTAAAGTAATTTATTATTCCAGGGTATTAGGCCAAATGTTCTTTAGTGTTAAGAAGTTCTGTTGCAAATCTACTATTTTTTGACAAATTTACCTTTCAAGGTAGAAATCCCTATTTGGATCGCGAATTATGGTTGAAGTTCCCATATTATTTGGTATCGGATCGGCACTGATACCTCCTTAGTATTGGGCAAGTGCCGGTACTTCCACTTGACATCGGGTATCGGCTCCGATCCGATATTTTTGAACATACCTCGAGTTGAAAGGTGTGTAAAACACTAAAGCTTACAACAGTCTACATATTCTGGTTGGTCTGGTAGAATAATGTATTTTGATGATTTTTATTTGACCAGGTTATTGCAACAGCTGTGTGAACAGAAAGCTGCTTTGTTAACCCAAAACGATAAATAAGTTGTTTTTGTGAAAAAAACACATGATCAAACATATTTACAGACTTATCTAACGCTTTGTTTTTTTAGCCAACAACCCGGCCATAAGATCGACGGAAAGTTCTGCGAATGCGACAACACGACTTGTCCCAGAAACTTGGGAAAAGTATGCAACAGTAAGTTCACATTTTAATTCGATTGTGCAAGTAACATGGCTTGGATAATAACACCACTTAGCACTAAGTACGAATAAATCGGTCTGTAGGGCTAACCCTGGAAAATTACTTAGGGTGTGCTGTATCGCGCCGCATGTAGGCCAGGTTGTACACCGACTAGTAAAGATTATAGTGTTTGCTACGATCTTTCGCTTTAAATCTGTCTGTGTGAGTTGAGGTATGAATAGTTAGCGTATATAACATAACCCACCTAGTTCAGGGATGGCCTACCGGTCAGAGACTAACATCCACATTTCTTACTTGTTTTTTCTTACAATGTCCAAAAGCCACACCTTGAATATAGACCGAAATGAATTCACCCAATTTCCTTCCTCATACAAGCTACATTTATTCTAAATGCTGCACACTAACAATGTTGTGTAGGCTATACAGTTGACGATTTTTATTTCACACTACAGGACTTCTTGAGAAATGCTTAGTAGGAATGGGGCCGGTAATTTTGTTTGACGTGGCATGGTGAGAACGTCACACATAAAAAAGGTCCCGACTCTTGTTCGCAAACCTATACCGAAAATGCAGAATTTACAATACATGTACGCGGCGAAGCTTTCGCCCTCCGCCCTGTAAAATATAACAAACAGACATAAGATGCACGGCGATTTATTCTGACAAGATTTCTGAAAAGATGCTAAGGTATATCTGTATTAGAGTTTAACGCTAAGCGCGAATATTTTTTTGCTCTTGATATATAAAATAGGAAGAAAATTAACTACACGAAAATTGGCACTGGACAATGGACATCCCAAAAACTATAGTACAGCCTAAACATGAGAGCCTCGTAAAACAGTTTGGAAGAGTCGCAGTTTTGGTGAACTAGTTGATAAAATTAGCATTGAGCGTTTGGTAAACCCGTGGTTGGTAATGTGCCGCCAACCTTTATACGGTGAACATTTGGTTAGTTATATTACCCACCATTAATTCCAGGGGAAAAACGTGTTATTAAGTCGCCAGAGTGGAACGAGTAGGGGGTTTGTATTTGGTCGAATCCGCGAAACTTTTCCTAACTGGCTTCTTTTCTTATTTCTTTGTCCCCGATCAGACTTAGGTGAGTGCGACTGTGGCACCTGCCGATGCAAGGAGGGCTGGGAGGGAAGTAAGTGCGAGTGCCCTCTCGACCAAGCCCCCTGCTTCGACCCCTCTAACCAGGACAACAGCACCGGGGCGTGTAACGGCAATGGCGTATGCAAGTGCGGCAAGTGCGACTGCAAGACGAGCGTCACCGGCGCCAAGGTGAGTTGTGTGTTGAAGGTCGACTTATTTTTTGGAGAACCTACCCCCCACCCTTGTATTTTAAATGTGATGTGCATTATTTGCTTATTTTTGTCGCGGTTAGTGTTCTTAAAACTGTAGCCCAAAACACTCACCGAAAAGCATTGCTTAGCAAGTTTGTGAATTAGATCATGTTTTATTTGAATCGTGTAAAATTATGGTAAAAATAGTAATGAACGCAATGTTTAGACTTTCGCAAGTCCAGTTTTATCGACATGTTGACTCTCTCTTTAGTTTCGAGGAATCTTTTGTGAGACGAACCCGGGTGGCGCATGTAACCTTCACCGAGACTGTGTCCAGTGTAAGGCATTTGCGACTGGCACCTACAACACAACCGATCTATGCGACACCAACTGCGTCAAGTACAACGTCACTACGGTAAGCCCTTACGACCGCAAATGTCATTACTAATAGGAAAATAAAAATATTTTGTTATAATTTAGTATTTCTCGCAAGGAGGGTAATACAAGATAACTATTTAAACTAGCCTGTCTAACGTGGCTGATATTTACCCCCATACATGCTCCAACAATCAACATGTTAAATGCCAAAAATAACCATTTTAATAACAATGTAATTGTAAACTGAAGACATACAATTTTAATTATTGTTTTTTTATAACAATTTACCACTGTCAGGCTGGTAAAATCCCAGGCCCAGGTCATATGTGGCCAACAACATCTTAGTCTTAGGCTTGTGGAATATTGTTACGTTAAATGATTGCGAACTTTTTTTTATATGCGCATCGACTATATTTCAAATAAATCTCACAAAATTAAAATTAAATATTTAAAACGTTACCAAAGGTCAAAGGAATATCAACAAGGGGTTAAATACTATTTGATTCATGACGCTTATATGGCCTGCAAAGAGAAAGACAAAAATATTGTGACTAAAACAGTCTTGTTTACATACTTTTGTTGTTTTATAGCTGGACAACAACGAAGGAAGCGCTTATCTGCAGGAATGTCGTGTAACCGACTTGAGTGACGACTGCGCCTTTAACTTTTACTATGCGGAAGTGGGAGACGACAACGTGATCATGGTGGACGTCGACCCGAACAAAAGTAAGGCTTTTCTGTTTCGCGATTTATAATGCAAACGGTGAACAAAAAAATATTATTCTGCTAACTTTTCAATTTACCCACCTGTAATACGAAACTTTTTTCGGAAAACCATCGAGGCTACTTGACACATGTGTGTCGTTTTAACAATTGTGTAAAACATAAAGTTGCTACTGGATATGATTTACATTGATTTTTCCGAAATTTTTTTGACAAAAATAGGGATTAGGAACCTCCCGTAATTCAACAGATTACGATCTGTTTATTTTTCCTATTGTCGAAGTTTTTACTTCCATGTGCATGAATTTTTGGACTTGACATTAAAAACCGTTCAGAGCGCTTATCGTTAGCCTGTTCCACTTTCGAAATGTCTGATCCTATATAGTTGAACAATATACACTTTGTGACAAACTGATTTTCGTAAAAACACTACTTGGCGTTTCGATGTTCATGGTAATTTTGTAATGATTTATTTTCTGTTTAGTCTGCAAAGTGATTACCAATCCGATATATATCATCATCGGTATTATCGCCGCAATCGTTGGCATTGGTCTCGCCATTCTCCTCATTTGGAAGCTGCTCACGTCCATTAAGGACGCGAGGGAATATAGGAACTTCCAAAAAGAAGCGCAGGACCCCAAGTGGGAGGGAGTAAGTGTTTGTTTTCCAGTTTATTATAGCAATCGCCTTTAAACCTTGATCCCACTAATGAAAAGGCATTGACTCTCTTTTTTTAACCTAGATCTGAAATTTGGTTTAATAAACGCGAAGAAGATACTATATAGCCGCCGATTGCTTGCTTAAAAAACTAACTCTGGAGTAAAAAACCTAAAAATAAATGGTTAATAATAATTATCTAGGAAAAATGAAAGGCTGATGCTTTTAAAGCTTAAGGGGTGTCGTCGGTGGTATAACGTTTTTCTTGTTCTTTACAATGTTTTTTTGTATCATTTAGGGTGAGAATCCGATCTTTAAGAAGGCCACGTCTACCTTCCGCAACCCGATGTACACAGGCGGGAAGCCCAAGGCTAACTAGTATGCTCGAATCTTATTTTTGACAGGAAGGAAAATATAAGCTAACTTTCGCTTAGTCTATGGTTGCAAATAAAAAAATAGTTATATTTTAATGATTGCGTTTTGGCAACGTTTGCCATTTGTTTACACTTATCACTTCTTAATCATGATGCACAAGAAAGATTATGTTTACCACAAATTACGTTACAAAACTTTTTGAATATGATTAAAAGCCACTTCTTAATGCGTTTGCTATTGTGTCGACTTATAAATCGGATAAAACAAAAATTACCGAAATGTGTGATTTTTATGGTTTACAAGAACATTTACTTTTTCCGCATGTGGCTTGTCTAATGTGTTCGCATCCTGGCAGGAATTTCTTATTTCCTGTTGCACACCACTTAATACACTGCACTCCATGTAACGTTTTTCTTTTGTTAATTTTTTTGCCGCTGTATTTGCTTGCGTTTCTCTACTCTGTTTTCATTGTCGAGTTTTGTTTTACCGGTACAATTAGGTTTGCCAAGTTCTCCTCAAAACAAGATGCGTGTTTTCGTTTTGTGCATAAGTTTTTGTGTGCATAATTATTCCAAATGTAACAATCCTGTTTCTTGTCCTACTTGTTTATTGCTAACATCAAGCTAATATTTTGCGCCTGCATCATTTTATGACGTTATTCGTTTTGTGTTGCTGATAGATTAACATGATGACATCATAAAACTTGTAGCAACGCGACTGTACAATTCCATGTTTTAGTAGAAATTTAAATCTTTAATTACGATTTTTTTTTCAAGTTTTCAAAATCATCCCCACTTAAATTATTTGATTTTTTTCTAATCCATTTTATTTCTTATCCGTTTCCGTTTTTATACTGTTTCACTATGTACTTGTAATTGTTGCAAATCCGTAACAAAGGGTGCTCTTACTGCCTTTTCTGTTTAGTCCGTTATCCGCCTTTGGAGAGGTTTATGTGTCATGTAAGCTTTAAATTTTTGTTTGACAAAAAATGTTGCAAATCTGTTAGAGTCGTTTACTTTAGACAAGAAAGATTTTAAAGTAAGAAGTGCATATTCATGGGGCGGATAGGGAATCATACTTTCCCTTGTTCGGGCCTAGTTGTCCTACTATATACGTGTATATGTACGTGTATATGATGTTACCGTGGTTTTGCAGTCGCAATAAAATTGAACCTTAAAATTGTTCGACTCATACCAAACGTTTTTAATGAAGTAGAAGTAACCAGAATTCTAAGATTCGGTAGAAGTAACCACAATTCTAAGCAGAAAGTGTTGACATGCTGAAAAATAGTGAATAATATACAGTGGGGCAAACTTATGTCTGATTGCGATCAACTGAAATATTTTTTACATAATTCTCACCGGTAATGGTCGACAACGCTGAAAATAGTGTATAATATACAGTATAGCAAACATGTTTGATTGCGATTGACTGAAATATTTTTTAAGAGACTCTCGATCGAATGGTTCGATGAAAAAGTCACAAAAACTTTTTTACTTTTATGAAACATTTTGAGTGTTAATTGCATTCCAAGCCAGCGATGGAGGGTAGGCTAATTTATTACGTCAAAGAACACTTTATTCGGGTTGTCCAGACAACAATTGGTCATTTTAATGTTCCGCTTTTTCGCGACAGCTACTGTAATGATGTAAAACATATTCGACGCGATCGACGTGTTGGCTACCCCTGGTGTATAGCACAATATAAGGGGCTCGCTTAAAACCAAACTAATTTACGCCTTCTAGAAAACGAGACATCAATGGCAATTTAGCAAATCTATGGTGAGGGAAACTGAAATAATCATTTGTACGTCAATCAGGCATCGTTGGCTGTGCTTTTTTTACAGGGGTGGATCCATGGGAGTATGGTTGGGACAAAGCCACGCCTTGCGTCAACTATATTCTTTTAAAGTAAGGTTTTGCCAATGGAAACCATGTGTACGCAAGCATTTTAGCGCTTTTTGCGATTTACTATACTTCAATAACTTCAGTTGGACAACTGCAAAACAGATTTTCGATCACAGCACACACATCTCAAGATTGCTTGACTTATATATGATCCCACGGAATAAAGCAACTTGTGATGTCATAGGGGAATTGTTATGTTCTTTTTCTTTACCCTAACTAAGATTTTGGATCCTATTCCTGTTAAGCAATTCAAAATGTGACAGACATTTATTAAGGGTAGCACAAAGTCTAAACTAGTATTTTTAACCTTTTTTTACTTCGTGGCGTATCTGGCGAGCAAAAAGTGCGCGAATTGTAGTCTGCGTTTCTCTTAAAATGCTTGCAAGTTTCTTTAAATACACCTCGATGATGCATTAGTAGGCTACTGCACCCTGGGGTGCCGACAGATAGTCGAAAATCTTTAAGAATCTGATTTTTGCAACTTTTTGTGTAAAATTAGAGTGAAATAAATCATTTATAACTTCCTACGTTGTGTAGAGTTCGTGTGTGTTGTTCCATTTAAGTTTATTGTGACATTCTAGTGCAGGGATGTCCAACCTGCGGCCCGCGGGCCACATTGCGGCCCGCCTGAAATTTTTGTGCGGCCCGCTAGTCATTTTCACTCCCAAGTAGTATTTTAAACGTTCAATGTTAGCCTAATTAAAATGTACCAGTCAGCTTTTAGGGGCGCACTAATAGTATAATATGGGTAAAAAAATATACATATACCTCTAAAGGCCCGTTATAACTTTAAAGGCCAATACTTAATCTTGAAACTTGATAGGTTCTGCGGCCCATTAAATTATTTCAAGTGTTAATGCGGCCCACTATAATAAAATGTTGGACATCCCTGTTCTAGTGATTTACCTATGGAAAAATCTTGTAGAGGTGCCGCAATCTATTTATTATTTCTGAGGGATGCCGCAAGCCATATAAAGGATGAGAACTGAAGCATGCGTGTTGATTACAAGCCTCATTAAACTAATTTGCCTCGACCAATCAACCTCACTATTACTTCAAGGTATTGTTGTAGTCTGATTTCAAATCCACACAGTTTTTGTTGGCTGGTTTAGTAAGCCAGCCAGAAGCCGGCGAGCAACACAACCTTTCTGTATATTAACTGACACCAACTGGTTATATTGATATAAGCTTTCGCATATATAAGTTGAAAGTTTGCATAAAAGTTAATCTTGAAACTTGATAGGTTCTGCGGCCCATTAAATTATTTCAAGTGTTAATGCGGCCCACTATAATAAAATGTTGGACATCCCTGTTCTAGTGATTTACCTATGGAAAAATCTTGTAGAGGTGCCGCAATCTATTTATTATTTCTGAGGGATGCCGCAAGCCATATAAAGGATGAGAACTGAAGCATGCGTGTTGATTACAAGTCTCATTAAACTAATTTGCCTCGACCAATCAACCTCACTATTACTTCAAGGTATTGTTGTAGTCTGATTTCAAATCCACACAGTTTTTGTTGGCTGGTTTAGTAAGCCAGCCAGAAGCCGGCGAGCAACACAACCTTTCTGTATATTAACTGACACCAACTGGTTATATTGATATAAGCTTTCGCATATATAAGTTGAAAGTTTGCATAAAAGAGAAAAGGCAACACCAAAAAGCGGAAGTGATTTATAACCCGGAGCCTTTTTGGCAGCCGGGAACTTTAACAATAACGCGTTCACACAGATGAAATACTTTTATCTGTTACGGAAATATGTGTCACGATATAAGATTTATCATGTGTGAAACAGCCGAATGCTCTGTTCTCAGAATGACAGCGAGTGTTTGGTAAAAGGCGTGAAAAGGTGACAAATCATAAATCGTAACATATTTGATAAATACACAATACAATAAATTCCAAATTATCCACTAATTATTACTTATGACGCGACAGAACCACTACCGGTAACCTCGATCGGCGGAGAGACAAAATTGTAAAAAAATATGGTAGAGTACAGTTGTTGTACACATATGTGTGTGCATTTTCATTGAAAAATATATGCTTTCATATATTTTTTAATTGTCTCCGGTGTAGGCTACCTGTAAAACTTTCTTGGCGCACCGATTGGAAGGCACAAAGTGCTACGTTAAATTAGGGTGGTCATACGTCAGGATTTTGTTGACTGTCTCCTGACATTTGTAAGTCTGAAGGTGTATTAAAAATGTTCTTTAAATTATTAGATTTGTATTAACAACTAGCGTATACGTAGCTCGATCGACTATGTTTTAAGCCAGTATTGGCGAAGCTTTTTATCGCGCGAGTAACAAACACGACCTTAATCTTTACAAAATACACAAGTGGGTAATTTATTTAATTAGTGTAATATAGTCTGCGTTGGTAATTCCAGGTTTTTGAACGATTTCCAAATTCGGATTTCCACGCGCATTAGGAACATACAGTTAACAAATGCTGCAGCATTTTTTAAGGGATTACAGGAGTTCAGCAGGAAAGCTTTCAGATGGTTAAACCAGGGTTTTTAGAGTTTTTAGTGTGCCAGCTCAATTTCCCTTGGATCGCCACCCTTTACGTTTTACACTTACAGCGATAAACAAAATTATTTTAGTCATCTGGTTTTCTGTTCGCATTTGTTGAACAGCAGTTAACGTAGACCTAATCATCATCACTAAAACACTTGTGCAAGACCCGCAAATTAGGCAGCCTTGATTTAAACAGTAAAGTGCTATCTAACGGAGAATTGCATGTTTTGCATTTATCGTTTTCTGAAAATGATTGATACCATTTCGATATTTCTAGAGCAGTGTTTCCCAACCTTTTTGACACTAGTTTCCCCTTGGGCTCAATATTATTTCATATCGCCCCCCTCATATTGCTTTAGAGTAAAGTATTGTAATAATCGTTGCCTAACATCATATTGTCTTCACTTTCGTTTCGATAAGCTGTCAGTCTTATTTTAGGTTGTCTAACATACATTCACTATAGGAATTTATGGATACATTAATTCACCAGGTTATGTCATTACCAGGAAAAACTCAACTTTCTGTACCAATACTTTAAATCAGGGGTCGGCAACCTTTTTTTGTCACGGGAACCAATCAAACTCTGAAAGGTATCTGTGGGCCGCACAAAATGTTAACTAAGAATTGCGTTATTGGAATGTTAGAACAACTGTGAATTAGGCGGACCTCGGATTTTTTTCATTCATGCTATATGAAAAGTGTTATAAAACTAGTTTGAGGAAACGTGATAACCTTAGTGTTTATAGCTAGTGTAATTGAGTGTTTGTTAAGCTCTTTAAGTCCAGGTGAGCGAAGCGAGCGCGATTTTTTTGGTGTATACAAACATTTCTTTTAAGTTTCGTGCTAGTATTAACTACATTGCCGAAAAAATAATGAAATGTTAAAAAATATATGTCTCATATTTTTGAATACGTTTTCCGTTTGTTCACAACGGTAAAAAAGCGCTAATATATTACAAAGACAGCATCAAAACGTAAACAAACTGGACTTTGTAAGATCATTCGCGCGAAGCGCGAAAAATTTAAAAAGTATTTAAAATGGACTCGTGTCTAGTTGTCAAAGAGGTGGCGGGCCGTAAGTTGGCGACCCCCGCTTTAAATATACAAACATTTTGCCGCATATAAAACTGTGAACGCAACAACAACCAACAACTTTACATAAGAAAGTCAATTATTACGTAACAATGGTCGGAAAACTACTACAAGTTCGCAGTACGAAAATTGACATTTAAGGTTAAAAGTTACCTACAGTCCTGTTTGTTACTATTGTTATGTGAACTTTTTATAAAATTTAGCCTATAAGTACTTTTATGTAACGCCCCCTTATGTGCATTCAGCGCCCCCCAAATTAGAAACAGACCCAAAACGCCCCCCTGTAACTCGCCAACGCCCACAAGGGGGCGGTACCGCCCACGTTGGGAACCTCTGTTCTAGAGAGACCAGTGGGTCATTAGAAATCTATGGTGTCGTCACTTTGTGACCCGCGGGTCGCCATCCCTGTTTTAGGCCTATTACCAGGGTTGCCATACCGTGCTTTAAGAAACGTGCTTATTTTAGAGGTGTGTGTTTAGTTTGTCTTTTAGTTTCTAAAAGTGTTCTTTATCAATTCTTTTACAATTTTCATTAACGGAGAATGAAAGACTTTTTTATGGATATTTGCCAGGTTCTTTGACCCAGATTATAACAACAATGCATTAAATTACACAATCACACTGGATTTTTTTGCTTTAGCAATCAAGTAAACTTTCGGCTTGACGTGAGGACTGGCAATTTAGGTTAGGCATACGTATGTCAGTACTGACAAAATGTTATTAAGAGAATGAGTCAGCATAAGCATTTTTTTTGTGATAAACATGAAAACGAATTTTCTAATGTCAAATGAAGTCGAAAGGCAAATAGCTACGATGATTGCTGTTGTTGTGATTGCGAAATCAGCCGAGAGGCTATGGAAAACACAATAACAACAACAAAAATTGCTAGAAGCAAATTTTTATTTTATTACAAGCCAAACTCCGCCAAAACTAAACTTAACTACCAGGTAGCGTCGGCTGCAGGAGTTCCATGCTGCCATCATGCACCACGTTTTAAAAGGTGTTGGCCTACGTACATGTGCGCTCTGACACAAAAAAGTTAACAAAGCTTGCATTAAATAAGGGTGGTAAACTTGCCAATTTCAAGCAAATAAACGCATTTTTTCGTGCTTCGCGCGATTAAGCTATGTTTTGCGCATACAAAAAAAGGTGTTTTTAAGTTTTTATTTCATGACATTATTCCTAAAAGCTTGGATTTCACCTCCTCAATCCTGGATCTCCTCCTGGTCTTCAGTAGTGCGCTTTTTTGAGTCGCGTGCTTATTTTTTTGAGTAGCGTGCTTATTTTTTGGTTTGAGCAGATGGTAACCCGGCCTGCTTATTACTTTTTTGGTATGTTTGTTTACTCTCTTTAAGTCAGTTAAAAAGGTTGGATACCTAGTTTTGCCAAAAGACAAATTTTTGTCTAAAAGTTTAATATTAATTTGTTATAGCATTTCTAACATTAAAATCGCATCTCGAAGGATATACTCTTGTATATGCATGAGGCTGCTATAACTGATAAAAATAATTCAAATTATCATATTGCGTGGTAAATATATAGGCTACTTATTAAGGTACATTTAGGATAGGCCTATTGCCCCTTTCTGCAAATATTCTTAACAACATCCATTAACTATTAGGCCTATATGTAAACTAATAACTGTATGAAAGTTAAACTAATAACTGTATGAAAGTTATTTTAATTTTAACAACAAACCCTAAAATAAAAACCAACCTATGAGATTGAAATTTGCTTAACCCGCTTAGCAAGCGGTTAAAAACCTGGACTATACCTCTTAGGAACGTGCGGGCCGCCAGTCGAAATAGCGCAAAACCAGGTTGTCAAGATCCTGTTAGAGCTCAGTTTGACTCCGTGGTTTACTAGCCCAGTGGTCTCCCAACCTGTGGGTCGCCACCCCAAGTGGGGTCGCCTAAAATTTTTCTGCGGTCGCTATAACTCACCAAATTTCTGCTGTTTTAGTACGATTTATATATTTTGTTTTCTTTACAATGACGTCACGCTAATAAACGTGACTGAGTAGCAAAGATAGCTAACTTTGTTTCTTCTAAATCAGTGGTTCTCAACCTTTTTTCTTTCGTGGCCCATTTACGTTGCAAAAAAATTCTTTTGCCCAATACATTTTTATGAAAGAATAAAAACTGTATAATAGATTTAGAACAAAACACAGCAGAACATATTTCAAAACAGATTATTTGTTCAACCGTGCATCAGTAAGATACTTGCGGCTGAACAATAAATTTACATTTGTAGAAGCCATTTTGTCATATTGTGTTTACACAGAGAATTTTTGTTTTAATCGATGTGTCGTAACGGAAAATTTTCAGTAAAAATCTATGGCCTAAATTCTTTGTAACCATATGTAATGTTTACGTCACTCCTTGCAGCCAATGTGCAAACGATAAGCGGAAAGTTTTCGGTAAAATTCCGTTACGTAGATTTCTTGCAACGAATGCCTTGTTACACCAATTTTTATGCGTCAGAGCTGAATGTGATGTTACGTATATCCGTTTAATGTGAGCGCTTTGTTTTGAAATTCGCCTTATTGTCAACAATCCATTATTTTAGAATTGAACGCCAGTTACGTCACAATGTAGATCGAAGCGCTTTTGTTCAAGCCATATTTGGACAAAAATATTATTTCCGTCTATAAGAGTCGAGAGAAAAAGGTTTAGACCACGCCTTGTTGTCACGTGATTTATTATTGAAAATTGTAAGAATATCTACGTCAATATTTCCTGTGCATTTTAGAAATATTTTCGCCAATAAGTATAGTGACACAATCGAATAAAAAATAGTATCAACCAGTATCAACCAGTACTGCCTAGTGCAGGGAGAGGCTTTTACAGCTTTGACTGAAGACAGCAAAAATTGACTGTTCATGTATCTGAACTAAAGGAAAGAATTGGACCTGTCTGGCCTCACGAAGACAGGCCATCTCAAATCTTGTAGGAGTGTGGTCGATTCATCTTGGCAATTATATAAATGACGACTCATTAAACTAGACCCATACCCCTACAAATTGGTGCCCCGAGTGAGGAACGAACCACCTGCAAACTACTTTCCCAAGAAGACTGAAGAAACGAAGCTCAAAAAAAAAATATGTGCCTTAATCTGTATGGACCACCTACAAACGGCCGCCTAAAAACTGTCATGTTTGGAACTTGCAAGAAGCCAGCTTTAGAAGAAATTAATCTCATCGAAAGATACGTGAAGAGACGCTCCATAGCGTCAGCAAAGCATTTGCTTGGAATTCGAAACACGAAATACAAACAAGCGTTGCCGATAAAGACATCACCACCGTTTGGAATCATGGAAAACGAAACGGAATTATGGATTTCACAATAACTGATTCTGCCTAGTTTATCAGGTGAAAATCTTATACTTTTAATATATATATGTATAATTATTAAAATACCGACCGAAAGGTCTGTAAATTGTTTTAGTGCGACTTTTTATTAAACCATTATGTATCGCATTTCGCAAATTATGTATAGTCTATATCTATGAAGTCTAAGCTTAAACATCGATCGCACGATATTTTGATAAATGTTAAAAGAGCTTAATTTTTGTGCTTGGAGCTCAATAGTTTGAAATCAACGCGTTAAACTTGTCAATCACGATTTAATTTTGTTGTGCACGAAATAATTTTGTGTTAAATTTCCGAATTCTTTTAAACATTTGGTACGTTTTGGGTTTTTGTCTGTTTTTCTCTCATCACGCAGCCGCGTTTACACACGAGTTTAAACATCTCGTATCAAGCATAATGATTTATCCACACGCGAAACATTAGCTTTCAAATCACAACTTTAGGAACACCCCATTTCCTGCCTTTTGTTGAAAGCAATAGTGAATAAGCAACAACTTCAAAGCGTATTTTCTTGTGATGCGTCGTTATTTTAAAACTTACATTGAACGAATTGTGCAAACTAAAAAAAAATGCAAATTTTTAAGGAAATGTTGCTCAATGTTAAAAATCAATAGAATTTAATTTTGTATTGAATCGCAAAAGATGTAACGTGAGTAATTACAAATTGCAGTACTTAATTGTCTCAAACTTTAAGTGTAACCTGTCGCGCCTATATATATATATAAGTATAGAAAATATGTGTGTCTATAACCAAAATGTTAATAACCTAAGTTTGAAGTGTTGCAATAAAAATGTTCCAGACATACGAACACACATCTGCCGAAAAATATTTCGCATTTTTCAGAATACAAAAGCACGTTGGACAGCGAAAGGTCACAGCACAGCGCAGCGCACAATGAATGGCTTTCCGGTGACGTCAAAATTACAACGCACCAAACAGGGAGTTTCCCCTGCTGCCGCACAGATCGCCTGAAAAGCTCAATCCACAGCAATGCAATGGTGTGTCAAGCACACAACAATTTCGAGCAACTCAGCGAACGCTGACATCAAAGTCCTCGGTTGCTAATTCAGGCACCAAAGAGAAAACTTTCTCGAGGAATCAGGAATCTGACTAAAACAATTGCGCAAATGCGTTATGTGATCGAACAATTTTCGCGTCCACGTGTCCACACACATTTCACAAACAAATAACCAGCTTTTAATATGCAAGCTGTTCCAAAATCTAGCGTGGGAATATTTGTAGAAGCCATTTTGTCATATTGTGTTTACACAGAGAATTTTTGTTTTAATCGATGTGTCGTAACGGAAAATTTTCAGTAAAAATCTATGGCCTAAATTCTTTGTAACCATATGTAATGTTTACGTCACTCCTTGCAGCCAATGTGCAAACGATAAGCGGAAAGTTTTCGGTAAAATTCCGTTACGTAGATTTCTTGCAACGAATGCCTTGTTACACCAATTTTTATGCGTCAGAGCTGAATGTGATGTTACGTATATCCGTTTAATGTGAGCGCTTTGTTTTGAAATTCGCCTTATTGTCAACAATCCATTATTTTAGAATTGAACGCCAGTTACGTCACAATGTAGATCGAAGCGCTTTTGTTCAAGCCATATTTGGACAAAAATATTATTTCCGTCTATAAGAGTCGAGAGAAAAAGGTTTAGACCACGCCTTGTTGTCACGTGATTTATTATTGAAAATTGTAAGAATATCTACGTCAATATTTCCTGTGCATTTTAGAAATATTTTCGCCAATAAGTATAGTGACACAATCGAATAAAAAATAGTATCAACCAGTATCAACCAGTACTGCCTAGTGCAGGGAGAGGCTTTTACAGCTTTGACTGAAGACAGCAAAAATTGACTGTTCATGTATCTGAACTAAAGGAAAGAATTGGACCTGTCTGGCCTCACGAAGACAGGCCATCTCAAATCTTGTAGGAGTGTGGTCGATTCATCTTGGCAATTATATAAATGACGACTCATTAACGCAGACCCACCCCTTCACATTCCTTTGTAATTCTTCTCTAAACCATTATTCCTGTAAAATTAAATATCATGACACAAATGAAACTAAATCTAGCTTTTTTAAATTGGTCTGTGGCCCACCTCAAATGTTCTTATGGCCCACCAGTGGGCCGCTGTTCTACATAAAATAGGTGTTTTTGCTCTTAAGAACTGGTAGGTTAAGATTTCAGCAAAAAATATTACCTTTTGGATTTCGATGCAGTTAACTTACCCGATTCTGTCTAATTTTGTAAGTTAACTTCTATTTCCGTTTTCAACAAAATAGCTTTGTTTTTTAGCGAAATTCAGCGCAACGAGCATATTAAAAACGAAATACCATAAATCGCTTGAAATAGAGCATAACCGTTTTGCTTATGCAAAGTGGAGCCTCGTTTTTATAACTGGTGGACACTAAGCTGGCCCACCCACCACACTAAATGCAATTTATTGTTAAAACAAATTGAATTTTTTGTATTCGTTCGTGTGATTCAAATTCATAATTTAAATTAAACTGAATCATTTTGGTGCACATATAGCGACAGTACTCTGGAAATTTGTACTGTATAATTTACGCATATTCGCTCGTGTTATTTAGTTCCAGCATTATTTTTTTATTTTTAAATATTTTTATTCCTATCTAAAAACAAAATAGGGTCGCAATGTAAATTCTGATTTATTTTTATCTAAATTGGGGTCGCTTATTGAAAAGGTTGGAGACCACTGTACTAGCCCATTTTATTTTTGTATGTATTCGCCTCTGATTGACAACATTGCTTTATGCTGTATCGTGCAAGCATAGAGCACTTTAAAAAAATTTAGTTTTGTTCACCCCTAGCATCTATCTCCAGATTTCATTCACCCTTGTCTAATGATATGATAAAACTATCTCGTCTATATATAATAGCACAAAATGAACACCCGGAATATCCCACCCTGCTCGCAAGCTATTGTGGGGCACGAGTTTAGTTTGTTGAACTCCTGACTTAATTTTAGGTTGCGTGCGTATAACTCGTTATAGCCAACCACAATGCTTTCAGTGATTAATAATTGTATTATCTGATAAGCGAACACCCAGTTCAAACTATAGTATGCGGACAAGTTAGCATATAGGAGATGCTACCTGCAAATGTTAAAGTGGCGAACAGCAAGATGTTAACAAAGAAGAAGTTATTTTACAAGCGGATAGCGGCGGTCTTAAATAGCTAGAGACATTCCCACTGCTGACCGCAGAGACAATGGCAGAACAGGCCGTTTAGCATTTAACACTTGGGAGTTAGCGATGCTTCGCATAGAATAATTCTCTCACATAATCAAGTAGCCTACATCATAAAACTTACAGTAAACAAAAAAACCTTCTTAGTCGGTAATTATTCCATATTTATGCACTCTACACTATCAGCCATTTCTGACGGTTCACCCTTATTCACCCCTTTTGGTTGGTTCACCCTTGCAAAACATTTATTCACCCTGGGGTTAACCATTCACCTGATTAACAAACACTGCTCTATGGTTAGGCTTGCCATTTTTTAGAAACGTAAATCCGGGACGCATATTGGAAACTGCAAATAAACTTAATGTAGACCTAATACAAAATAATTTAATGCAACTATAATTAACTTAACGGGGTTGCGGTTGTTTTATATTTTGTCAGGTGGTATTTTTCAGGGCTCTATTTTTAAGGGTGGTTTGTATAAGTAATTTGAATTGTAACCGAAGGTAATTTTCTCCATTGTGAAACAAATGAGTTGGGTAAATACTTTCTACCATTAAATTAGGATGCGGCCCTCGTGAAAGCAGCAACAATATTATGCCGTACATGTTGGCAAAGGCGCTGCGTCCATAACAAATTCGTATTTCCCGCACCAAATCAATCTGAAGCATAGATTAAACAAAATGTAAGGTTTGATCAAGCTGGCCTCTTAAAACTATTACATGTTATGTTGTAGGCCTACTTCGCGTCATTTGCTTGAGCCGCGTGTTATTGCCGATGATTTAAAAAGGTAATTTACCATGTTACTAAATAGTAATGTTACGGATAGGGTAATATCCTGGCTTGAGTGCTAAATAGTGTGTAAAGTGGTTAACATTTTTAATTCTTCTAAATAAAACATTTCAATTTCTCTAATCGTTAATTGTTACAGCACAGATGTTGGTCGTCCCTTGACTATTTTTTTTGCTTTGTGCATGGAATGGGTTAACTAAATACTTCCCCACAAATGGAGTCACATTTTTTAGCCTGTGTGGAAGCAGCATTTAATCGGATGGCGTTTTATAAATTAACGCATTTATCTGCGTGACTGTGAAACATCTAATTGTTCGTCTTCGCAAACTAACATTTTACATTTTGTTGAAACAAAATTGCTTTTAATGTGTGCTTATTTGAAATAAAACGATTAAATACCCAACCGCTAAGCACGTCAAAAATCTTTTCGCAACGAAAACCAGTGACATATATCAATAGGGAACCACTCACTAACGCAAAACCTTAAGTCAGGGTTTCTAAACCGTGGCCCTTGCACAAAAAAGAAGAAAGAAACTAGCCCCAGCAACCTCACCCCCAGAAAAATATTCTTACCACCCGCTGGAAAAATAGTTAAATTATGTTTATATAGTATCATTGCTCCAACCATGTTTAAAAAGAGCCAAATTTGTGTAATTTGGCGTCAAAAAAGCCAATCTGGCAACCCTGGTGCAGTCATGATTGTTTCTAAAGTAACAACTTTCTAACTGATGCGAACGATTTGCTGTCAGCGAGTAAAACAGCATAATAGATGCTTAGTGACAAGAGACATCATAAAACACTCTATATGATTTAATAATAAAGCATAACTAAAGACAATAATTATGACAAATAAATGTTTAAAAGAACCGCTGCTTTAGATCAGTGCTCCGCAACCTTTTTTCACCTACGGCACACCAACAGAGCTAAAAAAAAATTGGCGGCACACCTACGAAATATATGAAGATCAACAATACACAAAAAGGCAAACATTAGGCAGCCCATAGATAAAGGAGCGATTAATGATTGAACACGCGGGAAATTTGATGTATTACATTTTTTTTATGTTTTAATTTTGCTATTTTACGGTTTTCCTAAAACAGGGGTCGGGAACCTTTTTAGCCAAGGGAGCCATAAAAGCCAAATATTCTTGGTTGTACTTCCATGAGAGCCATATAATATTTTTTTACATCCTGCAAAAATAGCAAACTGAGCAGGGCCGTTTATTTTGTTCTTATTTAAAGAACAGAACATGCTATGCAACAAAATTAAATTAGCTAAGTTTGTACAACTTTGATTACAAAGTTGCGTTGAAAAAATAGGGGCTTTTGGATATTAAGAGACACTTTCAAACAAATGGAATTCGCGGGAAGCGACAAAAGTTTGCTACTATGTGCAAAAAAAGGTAATATAAGGTTAGGAAAGCCGCCGTGGCCGCATCCAATTTCAGTTGAGATCATGCTAAGAAATAATGGCTTAGATTTTTCTACCTGACCTTAAACCCCACCCCTAATTCCATCACTAACTTCACCTATCTCCAACCATACCTTAATTTCTAACCCAACCCATAACCCACCAATAACACCAAACGGGGACAAACAAGCCAATGCTTATTCAAACTAAAGGATTCGAAACGTCGACACCAAATCATCCGATGCCAGACCAATGGCCCCGGTCGTCTAATGCACTCTCACTACAGTTCAAGCGTTATTTTGTCTATTTAGGCCGTATTCCCATGAACTTAGGACTTATTTGACTGATTATAATTATTTAAGAGTGTCCTTAAAAACGCAACACATCTCCTGGAACGTCGCGGCACACCTGGCATGGTCTCGCGGCACACCAGTGTGCCGCGGAACACCGGTTGAGGAGCACTGCTCTAGAACAGGGGTGGGCAATTATTTTTGACCGCGGGCCGCATGAGAAACTTAAAGTGTTGTGGCGGGCCGGGTCAAAAATAGGATCTAAAATACACGCGATATGACGTCATACTCTGACGGTATAACACAAATAAGCCAATGAATTTGTTATTACATTTGGAGTTGTGCGAAAATATGTAATTTAAGTCGAATTTGAAGAAGGCCACAAGACGTCACGCGAAGCGCGAAAAAAATGGGACTATATTGTTTTAAAATGTAAACTTTAATTTAGATTTAGAGGTGGCAATATGGCGCATTGACCACAGATAAAAAACATACATTGCTTAATAAATTGGCGTTTATCAAGTTGTGGGGAGCGTTGACCCAAAGGTTAGGAATAAAATATGTAATTTTTTTTTCGCTTTTTAAGATTTTAAGGTACCGATGTGTTACTTGCGTTACAATGGCCATATTGCAAAGACGATATACATCGGGAGAAACACACAACATGGCATTAACTAAGTTAGGTTGACAAAATGTAGATCAGTATATTTCAAAGTTTAGAAAAACGGTATTTCGTTCTTATTTTATAGACGGAATACTTTCGACCGAGGCGCAAAATTGAGAGTAAGTTTGTAACTTTCGTTGGGGAGATTGCCACAGTGCATAGGACTCTATTTGTCTGTAAAGATGCCCCAAAATCGCGTGTAAGTTACGAGAAACACAGAAGAGATTCGCGCGAAGCGCGAAAACAATTTCTGTTTTAGTGTTTAAAACAGTCTAACAATATAGAGTTTTCGGGGTCATGACTAGATCCGTCCCTGGAAGAGTAT
This sequence comes from Ascidiella aspersa, assembly GCF_963924565.1. Classification (NCBI taxonomy): domain Eukaryota; kingdom Metazoa; phylum Chordata; class Ascidiacea; order Phlebobranchia; family Ascidiidae; genus Ascidiella; species Ascidiella aspersa. The sequence goes on from NC_139451.1 coordinate 17,454,748, forward strand.
TTACGATACAACCAAATATATAAAACCTCGCCCTTGTTTTAGCCTATGTATTGTAAGGAAAATAAGCCGCGGGCCGGATTGAATTGCTTGGCGGGCCGGATGTGGCCCGCGGGCCGTATGTTGCCCAGGTCTGCTCTAGAATATAACTTTTATACAAAGATAACATCAGTTGGTCCTATCAAATTGTTAGTAATGGGCCTATTTTTGGGTGGGCCTGGGGCTGCAGCCCCCTTAGCCTCCGCCATAATCCGCCCCTGCTGAAGGAGTTTAAACGAAAGCGTCAATTAGAACCAGGGAGTCGAACCGGAACCGAACCGGAACCGGTTTTTATAAGATTTTAAGGAGCCGAACCGGAACTGAACCGAATAATTTGAAAGTACTTGAACCTTAACCGAAGACTCCCTGATTAGAACGCACTTCCGTTGAATAAAACTAATATAAGTTCAACAACTTAAACTCGAGCCCCACACTTGCCTTAATTAATGATATATATGTTTTTTCTTCTTTGTTTTTAAAGCAAAAGGTGTATAAAATACAAAAACACGCCGCACGCGTGCGTGATTTTTTTAAGACATTTCCCTATTTTTTGAATTTACAAATTTTGGATGTGAGATTAATATGCTTTCTTCACCGCACGCGGTAGTGGACTACAGATTACGTGACGTTTATCACGTGATTTAAGCTATTGGCCTTTTCTGAAATAAGTGCGTTCGTGCGAAGTTATTTAACTGTAGTAAAACTTGATGAACTATTAGTATTGTCTTATACTTCAAGGAATTGTTTTCTCTTCAGGTGCTGCGCGTTTTGAAAGTCGTTAAACCTGAATAAGAATAGTGAGTCGGTCGTTCATCACTATTGAAACGAAGCCAAAAGTTTTGTTTTAACTGACCGTGGGAAACTTGACTATCACATTCAATTAGAGATCCGCTGACAGATTGTTATAATAACAATGGAAAGCGATCAACAGGTGAAATAATAAATTATTTCTTGTTGTTAATGATATTAAATGCTGTTAACGATTTGCTCGGATAAAAGTGTATAATTTATTTGCTTTGAGGAACGAGGGAAATTATAATTCCGAAATTGTAAGTTTATCTAATTAAAGTTAAACTGGGCGCTGTTCTAGAATCTTACCCCAACAAACATTATTTGGGGTAGGGTGCTGTTTGGGTAGGTTAAGCAATATTATTAAATTATAAACCTTGACCTACCCAGATGCTATCTCACCCACTAACCAAAATAGTGTTAGAATTATAACGCCTTGTCAAAAATATTCCCCCCCCCCAAAAAAAAAGCAAAAACTAAAAAAATGGTGGGATTCCAGACGTTGCCCTTTTTACAGAAATAAAAAAGTATGTTATGCAGACTAGTTGTCAAAATTGAAATTGCAATAAGTAAATTAAGTGACCAGGAGATTTGAGGATAGGAATAAAACATATATGCCAGATTGGAAACTTTAGATTTTGCGTGGGGAAGACTATTTTTTAGCTTAAAATTATGCGGCAGTGATAACGTTATTTGTAAAATTTGCATGGCTGAAAATGGACTACTAGGATTAAAACCTTTAGCGCCACGAAAGTTTTGCGCGTTTGATCAATTTTTTGCGGCATACCGCATTTTATGTTTAATTTACATGAAATGCGCGTCTATGACCCTTGTCATGAATATTATTATCAGTTTTGCCGAATGAAACCCTTACTCCCCAACAGATTTATAGCAAGCGAGGAATCATTGGAAAGGTGAGATCAATGTCTATGCAATGTGTTTGGTTTTATGGTTAAATGAAAGTTATTTGTGCCTATTGTGGTCGGATGTTTTTGAGGTGAAAAATCGCGATATCGGGACTATTAAATAAATATGAAATTTTTAAAACTTTAAAATTTTTAAAATGTTTTTTTGTTCTTTGACAAACTACACCTTTGAAAATGAACGTGTGAAAGTTTCGTTCGTTTGTGATTTTTAATGAGGGTACTGGAGACTTTCAAAAAATTTTGTGGTAAGTCATGAATATTAATATTGGTTGTGCCGAATTAAACCCTTATTCCCCAACAAATTTATAGCAAGCGAGGCATCATTGGAAAGGTTTACTCCTGCGCTACTCAAAAAAATGAGTTTCAACCTGGGATGAAATTTATTTTTTATGGCGAATATTAATATATTATCGAATATTAATTTTTTTTTCAAAATCTAAAAAATATAGACCCTTCTAAAGGTGGTAAAATTTTTTTTCGAAAAATTATACGTAAATAAGTTTATTTCAACGTTGAAATAATCTGCCAGAAATTATTTGCTGACTAGCTTTTGGTGACCGTGGCTGAGCGGGAAACTATGGGATAAATCCCCGCGCAGGGCTTACTTCAACCTGGCATATATAACTGAACGCTTCGATTGCAGGCTAATAAAAAATAAATTTCAATTGTTTGTTATTTTGATTTGATTTTATCACCGATCCACAAAATAACCTTGCAGCTCACAACTACACAATAAAACTAAACCACAAAAATATATATATTGTGACCCATGATGAATGGAATGCAGTTCGCTGATCACTGTTTGCAATAGGCTACCTAACACAAGAGTTGTGAAATATAAAAATTATGTAGCTTAGCTCTACAAATTTAAAATGTCTTCCCTTCCGCTTTCTAGATTAGTAAGTCCTGCAAACATGTAGTCCTAATCAATAAACGGCACTGGTCTAGAATCCTACAACAATTATTAAATCAACGCACAACATTTGGGTTATGGTGCGAGTTAGCGTTTGTCTGTGGGTGGTTCAAGCACTACTATATTAATTATTTAATAATATTACTTGACCCAACCTAACCCCCAAAATGTGCATTGTGGTAGGATTCTAGACCAGCGCCCAATAAACTATATAAAGATACATTTTTTCTATTAAAATGATTGACAACTATTATATAAATGCTATGCTTCAGGGCTCAAAACCGGTCTCCGGAGTTCACAAAGGCTATAAAATTAGTTTGCCACTAAGAAGTACTTTCTTGTACTATGCCTTGGCCCAGAAGAATTAAATTACCTCCACAATACAAGTTATAGGATTTGTGGCCTGTCCCACGACAACCTGAAATTTTCTGCTTTCTCTTCTTTTTGATCAAGAAAATTCTTAACCTGCTTTTATTCCATCCTCATCACAAAAAATTATAAACTTTCCCATATGTTATTGGACAAGTCTGGAAAACTTTTCCAAATCTACTATGATTTACACTTTTTAGGTTCTAGGACACTTGTAAAACCATGTTTTTATCAATTTTACCTTTCTACCTTTTTGATGCGTAAACGCTATGAAGTGGTTAAAAACAATGCACTTCTGTTCATAGGCTTCTACGAAGACGAATCATGAGGTTATCATCAATGAACCTGAGCAGCAAAGAAAATTGTTTATTGGTGGATTAAGTTTTGACACCACAGTAGAGGGACTCAACAAGTATTTCTCACAGTTCGGCAATGTTTTGGGTAATTTTTTGTGTTTAGAAGTGTGGTGGATATATTTTAATACTATTACTTTTTTGTAGACTCTATTGTAATGAAAGATCCTAAAACCAAGAATTCCAGGGGATTTGGATTTGTTACTTTTGAGCGTGTTCATCAGGTGAGTAAATTAGCCAGGGCTTATCCAGAAAAATATCAAGGGGGCTCCCCAAATTTTCAACTAAGGCAATTCAGAGGAAAAACTACTCATAAACAGTCAATTAATGTAAATGCATGTTGGTAACATTACTGTGAGCTGCAAAATGCTCAGTGTGCAATCGTTAATGTGGAAGCCTGACTAAGACCTTGGAAGTTTGTGCAAGTGATTATGGTACACTAGAAGAAATACCTGGCGTTGCCCAGGTTAAATAGGGTATTTACTTATAACAATAATATGCAGCATTTTGCAATAAGCATGATATGTCATGTGCATTCGGGCAATGCCCGAATTTTGCGTGGTTAAAAAGTGCTGGGTCAAGTAAATACTTTCTCACAATTCAAAGTAGGATGCGGCCCTTATGAAAGCAGCAACAGTAATAGGTCTCACTTTTCTCGCGACTTTAGCAAAACAGCAGCAATTACCAAACAAACGGTATTTAGTTTAAAAGTACCTAACCAAATAACGATTCTGTCGCAGTGTTTAAACTGTACGGCAATATAAAGCCCGTAGTTCAGCTGCGTTTTTATATAAACTGATAAGCATTTAACAAACATAACTTTCTTCGACTTCGTATTTACAGTTGTTACCGAACAGCGATCAACCTTACTTTGGAACTTAGTTCCGACAAAATCTATTTATACAAAAATCAAGTATAATTAACAAACTATTTTAAAAATTTACAAAGAATTGTACAGCGGGGTTAATATTTCTAATCTTGCAACTTTAGCAAAACTGCCGGTTTCGGGATGCTTTAGTAAATAAGCACTAACCCAATCGGCTCAAATTTAATGACATTTTGTGATATGTATATCGATTGGGAATCACTAACTAACCTAAACCTTATTTTGTTACTTGAAACGACTAAATACCCAACGGCTAGTACGTCAAACATCTTTTACGTAAAGAAAACCTGTGACCTATATCGGTAGAGAACCACTCACAAACGTAAAACCTTAAGTTGTTGCAGCCATTGTTCGCATTGCGTGGTATTCAAGCAAATACGTAATCCAGGACCTTACTGCGTCTATCATAAGTAAAATCTTGTAAAAAACTGAAAAATGGTTACCGGTACTATTAAAACCGCCGCAATAAATGCGATATTTTGCGAACTCTATATACCCAGATTTGCGCAATAACATACTTCAAGGAGTTCTTAATTATAAAAGTCTTAAGTTCGAAACATAACAGTTTATTTTTATTAAGCCAACTTATACTTAATGTCCATTAATAACTATGTGACTTAACTGCGTGGCTTTAAAGATGTAATTCTTTGTCTCTCTTGAGTTCCCAGTAGCTAAACGTCTTGCATATTTTACTTAACGAAAACCGGGACATATATAAATCAAAAATCATTAACAAAAAAATGTCGTAGCAGCAATTGTTAAATTGCGAAGTCAAATCAAATACGTAATCCCGGTAGGTACAATACGTCATTCAATGAAAGAAAATCCCGTTTGAAAAGTAAATTTGCTTAGTTTTCTAACCGCTGCAGTAAACGCGAGAATTTGCTAATTCAGTCCAATTGTTGCGTAGTTTGTACTCGGTTAGGGTTGTTGTACTTTCACACGTTTTTTTTATGCACAGCAACAAAATATGTAGCGACATTTGTCGATCCAGAATTGATAACAAACACCTTAAAAATAAAAGTTGCTCATCCGTGACCGATTTGGGACGGTGCTCGCTTAAGATGCAAGACTTTCTCTCACAGAAAGAAACAAATTTATTTCTGTCTGGGAGCACTCAAGTTTCTTTCTATTTTCCCTATTGCTCTGCGACTCGCTTAAGAGGGAGCAAAATGAGCCAAGGTTGCTCTGTCTGTCTCCCTAAAACATGTGAACATGACTCACAAACTTTCTAAAATATGTATAAGATTTATAAGTTCACTATTAGCAGCACAGTTTATTAAGTTTCATTCACTGGTCGGTCTAGGCTTCATTCAGAGTTATCATCTGCTGAAACCCCCCCAAAAAAAGATAATGTTACTCATAACTCAAAAGGTGAATCCAGGATTTGGGGGTAGGCAAATTAGTCATTTATCTTAACCTTGGCTATATTACAATATAAGCGTGCCATTTGCAATAAAAACAAAGATATTTATCCGGGTGTTATTGTTTCCTGATTATCAAAGCAGCTGAGTGTCAGCTAAATCCAAACTTTGGGCTGGTCAAGCAAACAGGAATTATGTAAATTCTACAAAAACCACATGGTATACAAAATATTTTTGCTGTAACTATTATTACATAAAAATGGAGTTGTTAAAAAAAGGCGTATGACGACCACAGTTTGTTGGAAATTAGTGTGGACAGCAAACAGCCAGCTGCGCCCCCAATTCAATGTTTTTATGAGATAAAAATAAAGAAGGTTTGATTTGGTGGTATCAATTGTGCACTGTTCTTATTCTGTAAACATAAACTCCTTTTTTATTTTTTCTGTGTACAGAATAAACCAGGGATTGTTAATCTGGGGGGCTTGCCCTTATAAGGGCGTGAAGGGTTTGAAAAGGGGACCTGAAAGAGCTCTCCGGTCGTAAATAAATTTTTTTTATTTATTTAAAATAAAGCTGTGGTACCATTATTATAATAACTAACACATAGAGGAATTGCACAAAGCCATTCTTTAAGCAATAAAAAAAGTAATTGTGATGTAAAATGCTTACTTACTATATCTACTTCTCAAATAGAGTTAGCTAAACTTCGCATAATTTGCGCAACTTTGTGTCCGGTCCATTTGTAGTCACATTCCAGTAAAATACTCTAAATATTACAATCGGGGATCCGAAAATCTATTTAGTATTTTTGAGGTGTGCCGTAAGCCATAAAAGGTTGAGAATCACTGGAATAAACTATTCTTTTCACTGATATGTCGAATGCACACTTGAGTATCAACCAGCCTGGACGAATAGAGAAGTTTGATTGTGGTTTCCCATTAGCTTAAGTTGTTTGCCACACTTACATTAAAAAGCGAAAACATAGCACTTACAAAAACGGGTTGTCCGAACCTAAATCCCTCTGGATACACCACTGAAATTACCCATACAGTTTTAAAACCATTATAACTGTTATTTTAATTTAAGGTTGATGCTGTAATGGATAAACGGCCACATAATTTGGATGGTCGACAAGTAACACCAAAAAGAGCTGTATCTCGTGAGGTAAACATAACTTTATCATTTTGTAAAGATAAAACTATTTACATGACATTGACAACCTAAGACTTGTCAAAAAGAGTGTCAATCGAAAAGATCCACGTGACCTAGTTACAGTGCATAAAAAAAATGTTTGCATGAGGGCAATGCATTCACTGCAACATTGTGTTTGTTTAGGATTCTGAAAAACCAGGAGCACATGCCACTGTAAAAAAAATATTTGTTGGTGGAATAAAAGATGATGCTACAGACCAACAGTTACGGGACCACTTCAGCAAGTTTGGAACAGTTGAAGTTGTCGAGGCATGTTTTATTTTATTTATTGTGATGTAGGTCTTTTAAAATAACACTTTATGCTGCCTGTAAATTTCTCGTTTTTCTAATTGTTTAGCAATGATTTAACTTGCATTTTCATAGTTGGCCTCTGGTACAGACTATTAGATTGTAGGACTTTTTATTATCTTTGATGTGCTTGTTTAATTACCACAGTAATTGGCCCTAAGTTTTGAATTTAATTTGCCTTAGATAATAAATTAAGTAAACTACGTCTGATGAACAACTAGTTTTTGCTTTAGGCACTTGTCAATTGTGGTCACTGTTTTTAATCTCACAACACAAGGGTTAAATTAAAAACTAATTTGGGCCTTTTTTAAAATAATATAGGAGTACTACATTTAAATGTTCTTGGAATAAAGGAATGCATGGGCTCAGGTTACAAACCGCATTTTCTAAAAAAAAAAGTGCTTGTCTCCAAACATGTGCTTGTGTGATTTTATTATTTTAAATAGCAGTATATATTTAAATTTGTTCGGAATGCTTTAATTTTACAATCACTCCTTTATTTAGATTATGGAAGACCGTGTTTCTGGCAAGAAGAGAGGTTTTGCTTTTGTTACATTTGCCGATCATGATTCAGTCGATAAAATTGTTGGTAGGTTGGTTTTATAATATTTGTGATTTTGTTTTTGTTGTGTTATTTAACAACCCTTTTTTAAGCACAAAAGTATCATACCATCAACTCTCACAATTGCGAAGTCCGTAAAGCTTTACCAAAGAATGAATTGGACAAGTTTAAAGCGAAGACTACTGGTGGCAGGGACAGAGTTGGTAAGTATTTGTAATCTGCCAGGCTTTGCTGCACACTACTCAACTGAACGAAATAACATTTTGCAATTTGTAGTAAAACATAATCAAAGCCAACAAAAACCTAACCCCTGAGTCAGCAACCTTTTTGCATTCGTGGGCCAGAACCAATCGCAAATTCTCACAATTTTTTGTTATAACGTGTAGTTTTTAAGCATTTTGTTAGAACTATTATTAAGGGGAGGACCTAAAAAATTTTTAGTCCGCACAGAGATATCCATGACGAAGTACAATGGTTATAATTTCATTGAGATTAAAATCTAAATATCATGTTCTTGATCGTATTTCAATTTTTTATTTACAGAAGACCGTGGACACCCTCCTCCAGAATATTATAGAGATCGTGAACGTGGTAAGTTATATTCTATAATCAGTGACTAATTTTCATTCTTTTTTAACTTGGTTGTAAGAATTGGAAAATGTTGTGCACTGCACGTGTGTTTAAATGGCGGCTGTTACCCCACATACTGGACACCCCTTGTCTGAAATTAATTTACAAAATGAATTTTTTTTTTCAATAAATATTTAGGTTAACTTTGTTGGCAGACAGTGTACAAGCCTTAAAAGGATACTTTTTATTGCACAAACAAGACAAAATTTTTTTTTTATTGATTGCTGAAAAATAATTTGTTTTTAAAAGGTCTTGCTCGTCGCACAAAGTGTCCAAACAGATCCATGTTAAAAATGTATGTCTTACTGCACACTAAAGTATCAGTGGTTAATTTTTGACTCCATTGTCATAAATAGTTTTAACTAAATAAGCAAAAATCACTGAATTATGCAGGGGTATACTTGTCAACAAGATTATTATTAAGCTGTTTATGCTGTACAGCAGCATCTTTTAAACAAGTATAAATCTGGAGATCGACCGCTATCATGTTTTTGGACCAATACCTGTTTTTCTACAATTTTGTCTACCGATACCGATTTTTTTTATATACCTGAAAAATGTTTAAAAGTTTAATTAATTGAAAATAAAATCCAAATAACGTTTTAGTGTTTAACTTTTTTAAACTATTATTTTGCATATTAACTTGGCCTGATCCTAAAAGCCATCTTTTTTTATTAAAAATTGGGTAAGTTGTTTGTCGTACAGGAAAAATCATATCATTTGTTCATACGAAAATATTCCCATTTTGTTAACTGATATGCTTCAATTTAAGTTTAAAGTCATTCAAAATAAACAACTTTTTATTTTTGTAGAATACAGAAGAAGCCCACCACCACCAGGTTTGCACATTTATAAAGATTGTATAATATTCTGAAAAAAATGGTTGTTTTGGAGTCTGTGCATCAGTATTCCCCTTAATATTGGATTGGTCATGTGCGCAGGACACCCAACATTCTGTGCTTGGGCCAAAAAAGTGACCAAAGGGCCCATTAGGACACCTTAAACTTTGGTTAAGTAAACCTGGGACTGGGGTACTAAATATTTTTTGGATAAACTTAACTTGCACAGTTAGGACAGAAATTGCTTTGATGCCTAAAAAATTCGGTAACACTGCCAAGCTTATATACTAATGATTTGTCTAATTTATCTTTTTTTAACAGTTCCATCAACGTTTATTTAAGCTTGTTAATTTGTTTTACAGCTTATGACCGCTATCATTCAGGTAAATATTTTTTAAATATTTTATATATTAAATGATAGTTTCTGAAGTTGAACTGATACAAGATATTCTGGGAAGAATTGAACGCTTCCCGGCTCTGTCTGTGTGGTGTTTGGAGCGCCTTTTTAGTGGCGCATAGTCCTAATCACAGTATCAAAAAGCGACCTACTCTATGTATTTCTAGTTGCACATAATCAACTGCTGATTGCTGAAATTAGAAGAATATAGATCATAGGCCATGGCATATTCCTTTCACTTTACATAGATACTATGTATTGCTTAGTGTGGAGTGAAACCATGCAAGGGACAATTAAAATAAAATATTTACATAACACTATATTCTAAGTATTTTTGTCCTATTATGTGTTATGTTTTTTTCAGCTTATGATCGCTACCCACCAAGCTGTAAGTATTTTTTTAACTATAATATAATTCATTGTGTGAAATATATCAAATATAACTTTAGACAAATGTTGTTAAATTATTTTATTTATTTACAGCTTATGACAGATATGGACCACCAAGTAAGCACCTTTTCTACTTGTATTTAATTAACGTTTGTGGCATGCACTTTTTCGTAGTAAATATTTCATATTCAACTTAATCAACAACAGTAACTAAACCATAAAGCAAATTTTGGCATATTGGCCTAGAAAAAATTACTTTTCATGTTCAAATATTTTGCTTGTTTGAGCATACAAATGACATCAATTATCGGACCGGATTGCGATACTTTTTGTCACAATATATTGGGTATCAACTTTATGTATATTTTGTTTTATAGGCTATGAACGATCATCCTATCCTCCTCCAAGAGGTAATTAATTATTTTGTAATGAAGTTTCAAAGAGCTTGCAATCAAATTATGAGAAAATGTGTACACTATTGTTCCATTTTTTTAAATATTCTGTGAACTATTCTAGAGTAGTGCTACTGCTACGCATCGCTTTTAACTGAACAAAAATAAAAAACAGTTTAAAATTTGTGGCGTTAAAATTTGAAACTATATATTATTGGGTTGACCATGGCTTTACTGTTGTTTCTCACATACTGTTGTTTTCTCATATTGATAACCAGCAGTGACTCATTCAATTGTGTGGCAAATTGAACACTAAGCCGTTTCTATATAAGTGTTTCAGAAAGTTTTTTTTTGCTTTCCAAAGTTACTGTTTTAGACGTAGTAGAATTAAAACTCGAAACACATTTTTACTTGAGTTAGTCCAGCTGAAACAAACTTTTTTATAACATTTATTTTGTACCAAATTTTTGCCTCACATTTTTTAGGTAAGAGTGGTGTATTATAAAATGAAATACCCAGATCTTCTTGGAATACTTTGTAATCTAGTTAAAAAACCTGCTACTTTGTATAGATCTGTTTAAGTTTACAGAGGCAAAAGACTAACATTAACTTTATTAAACTTTGTTAGAATATGAAAGGTATGCCGCAGCAGCTGCTCCACCACGGGAATATGCTAGTGAATATGGTAAGAAGCATTTTTTTCTTTCCTTAGAAATAATTAGTGAAGTTTACTCTAACCGGTACACATTGTGGATTAAGGGACCTCATTTACTACTCTGCAAATCATTAAAGTGATATACCAATGAAATGACGTAGTAATGGCATATCTTTTGTGGTTGGAGTGATTAATTCCCCCTACCTCGTCAAAAAATTGAATTCGCCCAAATAGTTTTAAGTAAATCATTCCTATTTTTACAAGCATCATATCAGAAAAATTTCTAAATAAATCTACTTTTAATTCTCAGATCGTTATAGGGAATACAGAGACTACGTTCCCAAAGGTAAGTGTAAATTAATTTGTTATGCTATTAAATTAAAGCTTGATACAAGGAAACCCGGAAAGTTGAACGTTTTCTGGCTCTGCCTGTGTGATCCTTGGAGCGCCTGTTAAGTGGTGTAAAGTCTTTAATCACAGTATCAAAAATCATCTCTTGGCCCACTTCTTTCTTCATTGGCTCAACAATTGTGTTGGCTGCTTGTTGATTGAAGGAAGTTGGTCATTGCATATTCCTTTCACGTTGCATAGATGTTATACATCTGTTAATGTAGAGTGAAACCATGCAACGGACATTTCAAATCTTAGATATTACTTAATTGCCAAAATATCTTCTATTTTTCAAACTCTGTGATTGTTTGTTTTAGAATATTCAAGAAGCTCTTCAGATTACTACAGACGAGAAGGTAACTATATTTGCTTTTCCATATTTTTAATTATCAAAAAAGCTCATTTTTAAAACAATAAACTTGTTTATAGGAAGCTTTCGTTATGGCAGAAGTAGTAGCAGCAATAGTACCAGCAAATACTCTGCATCAACCGGTGGTTACAACGATTACCTGTACCGATACCGCTACTATCCCTACCGTTATGACTATTACCAGCGCAATTATGACAGCAGAGATAAAGCTGAAGAATCAGTCTTTCCATCGAGGCTAGCTCTTCCTGCACCAGAAAGTGAATGTCCGTATTCACCAGCTGGCAGCTCCAAGCAGTCGCCTTTAGAAATTTGCAAGTCGCTTCTTATCAGTACAACAGAATGCAGGTCTAATGTTTTGCTATCTTCCAAAAGGAAAAGTGGTAGAGAAGGTTAGTTCAAGTTTAGCATAGGTTGCCAGGTGAGATTTGTGCTCTGTTAAGTTTAGTTATGTGAAAGTGTTTAAATTTGAATTTTAGTTGAAATCAGTTTTATTGAAGCCAGTCAGTTTAAATGTTTTAGTGTCAGTATATTTACTCTAATACTGTCACGCCATGCAAATGCTTTAACCTAACCTTCCGTTTGTTTCTGTGCACTTACATAGTACTTGTATGGCCCACCTCGTTGATTTACTGGACGTTTTATATTAAATGTTTTTACAATGTGCATTGCGCTTGCTTAATTTGTTGTTGTAGCTGCACAAGTGTATATTGTACACATTTATGCAATAATTGCCTTTCGGTCTTCACACATAATTTGTCGCAGGTCTATGAATTAAGACTACCAACAGTTGATGGCAACAACATATTTTTGGTGTAGGCCAGTGGTTATTCCGTTTAGGCCAAACATTGTTACCCTGTGAAACAAACAAAAATCGGAAAAACTGCTTGCTGCACAACTGCTAAAATGATTTAAAAACTTAAATTGCCTAAATACATGGCATGATGTAATGTTTTAACATTGTTAGTGTACCTCCAAGGCTAACATTCTTGCAAGCTCTTGTGTGTGTATTAATGCTTTATACTTGTCCAGTCGGGCTCACTTGCTGAGGGCAAATCGTATTGGGGAGGGGTCAGTGCAAATCATTAACCCTTTAATATTTTGCTTAGTTTTTATAAAGTCACACTTATGATGTGATTTTATATGCCTAATATTTGTAAATTTTATTGGCAGCGTATGCTGATAGGCCATCATCGTATGACTACCCACCACGGGAAAGTAAGTACTTGCTTAAGGTGTAAAAGATATACAAAAAAAATGATTTTAAAGATACTTATGTTACTCTCCACGCTTGATAATTTAGCAGTTGTTGATGTATAGTTTCATTGACCTACTTTGTCAACCTTTAAACAGTTTTCTAATAAATAAATAGCAAAGCTTGTTTAATCAAACAAAAAACACTTTCTAAACCTTCTCATCTCGTATTATTGATTGATACAAGGTAATTCGGGAAATAAACACTTCCTGATTTGCCTGTGTGTTGCCTGGAGCGTCTCTTTGTGGCGCAAAGTCCAAATCACAGTATCAAAAATTATTCCTAGGTTGGTGTTTTTAATTCGTAACAATGCTTTCGAGTGTTCAGACGTAAAAACATTAGCTGTGGGCCACTGTATATTCCTTTCACTTGGCATAGAGGCTATGTTTCATTTAATGTTGAGTGAAACCATGCAAGGAACAATTTAACTCAATGCTGCCCCGTGCGGCAGCTAAAATCAATTATAAAAGCAACCTGTAACATTCATAATTACGACAAAATATCCTACAATGAGTACAACGCTCGGTAGGCCTGGTTTTACCTTATTCATTGTATTAATTTAATGTAATGTTTTTAAAGGTGAGCGTGAAAGAGCTGCACTACCACCATCATCTTTAGAACGCAGCACTCACGAACGGTCATACAGTAGTGCACACATGCCAACAGAAAGGTAAGGCTTTGTTAAGTGTCCTACAGTGGGTATTACTGATATTACGATTTCACAGCCGGTGTTAAATTATGTGAGAGCTTGGTCATGTTTTTATAAAGCTAAAATCCAAAAATGACAAACAAAGATTTATTGGATTAAATTAAACCATGGCTTCTGGTGTTTAGGAATACTTCATCAACTAATAAACATTAAAATGCTCATCGATATTAGGCTTGTGCGAAGGATATAACCAGGCAACTCACTTCACAATGAACACTCATTCACACTGAAAAAACGAGTTTGGCAAAAAACGCAATAACTTGCAAAACATTTTTTACTTGCCCTAGTGATTATAATAAAAAAAATGGAACATACAATTTTTTCCCGCCAGCAGTCACCGGGAGGTGAGAGAATCTCGTGAAGTTCGTGACCCTTACGCTCGATCCAGTGCCACTACAGCCCCAGAGTATGACCCATATTCACGATCTAAAACTGAATCAGGTTTGTTAGTTTTGAACGATAGATTTTCCGGTGTAAATGTTATATCACAAGTTTTTACAAATATTCAACCAGTATTGGTGCACCTAACATTTTTATTTTACCGCAAGCCTACAGTGTTCAAAATTCAACGAACTATTGCTTCCCAAAGCATTGTTATATTGCCGATAGCCTACAGTTCTCGCCTAAAAAAAACCTTATTTTAGGTGGTGTTTCCTTTTAATATTTTTACAATTTATTTTCAGGCAATGGCTACGACTACTCATCTTACATGAACAGTAGTAGTAGCTATGGTCCAATGAAGAGCAGTTCTTACAGCTCCCGTTCAGCTCCATATGGTACGGAGTAATTGCATACAACAACAAAAAACGCTAACCTATTCTGTATTTAATTAAGTACGTTACGGGATTACTTGAAGGTCAACTTTAGGCCAGTATTGTTTTCAATGTATTGTACAAACATAAATTTCATTTTGTTCCAGCTTCTTACCCAAGCTCAAGTGCTGCTCCATCTGGTAGCTCTGGCGCTTACTCTTCAAGCGCTCGCTACTAGCTTGTTGATTATGGTATGTACAACCACAGGTGAGTTAATGCCCTTTTTTGGACCTAGTAGAATTGGCAGACGGCGATGTGTAGCTCTATTTTGGTTGAGCCAAACTTGCTTTTATGTTAGGATGCACTGTAGAAAACCACACACGTTGAGTTACAATATTAGAACATTTATTTATTCACAAACTAAAAAATGTAGCCATAGCCAAAGGCAAACAGCTTGTTTATTTAAATCAGGTAAGAGTTTAATAGTTGTGCACAGCCCTATTGCATTTTGCAAGTAATGCAAACATTTTAAAAAAAAAGCATGTCAAACACAATTCGGCAGCTGATTGTAGATTTTTTACAAACCCTAACATTTTCTTTAAAATGGCAGCGTCATTAAAATTACCCAAAGTTTAAAAAAAAATATAATATAACTCTTGCTTTAAAATTGTCGAGCTGTAGCTAAAATGCGTTGCTAAACTTTATTGTTTGACGAGCTCTACATCAGCTCTCCATTATTTCAGCTATTCGTTTTAGCCCAGCAACAAGTTCTAAGTGTGCTTGCCAGTGCGATAGCTTGAGCACTTGAGTTTATATCCCTGTACCCTTGGCTAGTATTGTTTTGTTAAGTGTTGTACTTTGAGACACAGCGTTTAGAACACTCTTCAGAGAACATATTCTATTTGTTTTGCTCTAACAGTATCTCAAAAACGAACAATAATTCCTTAAGGATTAGTCCCCTTTCCAGTTATTGCGCACATTTTTCAATAGTAGCTGTTTTACTGGTTTACGATTTACTGGGATTTGGGGGCTCCGTTTACGAATTACTTGGCGTCCAGTTGTTTTTTATATAATCTTTTAGAGCAAAACAAAAAAACAGTTCGAAGATTTAATTTGTTTTCATAACCTAGCTAAATGAGTAATTTTGATCAGAAAATTCTCAGTGACTTAAATAACATCAACAGATCTTACCAATGTATAACCCGATTTAATGTAAGCTTTATTTGCGAACTGAGACCATAGTTCAGCAATGAAAGCTACTCTCTCGATAAAAACACCAGCCTCGAAACTCCCTGTGTTTTTCACTAGTTGTTCTAACTAGCCCTAATTTGTTTTTCTTTCAGGCAGCCAGAGAGACAGAGAGAGAGAAAGACAGTCTTGTAAATATGCCCTCAAACAAACGCAAACAATGCCCTGGTAGCAGATGAACGTTATTTTTCTTTATCGCGACATTTTTTGTTTTCGGATGAGCCCCCCATCATTGAAGTTTTTTGTCTTGCCGCCAAGTTTCTCATGCAAAAGAGGTTGCGAATTTTACAAACCAAATCGACGTATGGGTGTTACAGACAGACCTTTCCATACCGACCAGGCCAATTCAAGCGCAGTTACCAACAAGACAAACAGCCTTTGCCGCCAAAGTACGGTGTTGAAAGATTAAAGGCCCAATTTTGACGACTATTTGTGTACAGGTTATGATCAAACATCGCGTTTTCCCCGATAGTGTCCAAAAATCTAGACATGGTATGCAAAGGGTACAGGTTTCAAAGGTCAGTTTGGCGTTTTTGCCTGGGTTTTTTGTTTTGATTAAATCGTGTTCTCAGATACGCGTTTATGAAAAGGAAAGAAGTGCTGGTACTGATGGTAAACGCATCATATTTTCAGCCAGTTCTAATAGTAAGTCGGGGATGGCCTTTAAAAATACTGTTAAATCTGTAGCGTTTTTTAGTAGTTCGAATCATTTTGTAATGTGTATTAAGAACCAGTTATCGTGTCTTTAGCCCAGATTTGTTTAATTCCAAGGCAATGCTCGTTAGTGTTCAAAGTCGGTTAAAAGTTATACCCTTTTTTCTAACTGTTCTTTGAAGTTATATCTCCACAGGTGCAACGGTTTCGATGTTTCGATAGTCGTATTGTGAAGAGTTTTTTTAAATTTAATCAGATTGCTCCAAATGCCAACTACATTATCACTTGTTACGACCCATCATTTCTCGCTACCCGATTTATTTCCCTCAACGCCTGTATATAACCGTATGTATATTTGGTGAATTTTTTCTCCTTCACATCATCCAATGGACAAGCTCCAGCGACTGCTGTGCCTCGCGTGTTTTGCATTTTTCGTTATTTTAATCATTCCCAACAAATGAAATCTGGGTGATCGAAACAATAAATCAACTACGCCTTTGTATCTAAATGGTAGACCTAAAAGACCAAAGAAAAACACATTTGAAATGAATATTAAAAGCAAGTGAAGGATATTACAAAGCAGCTGCTTGAGAAGAAAGGAATCCACAGGAAAACAGGCCAAACTTTGTTTCACGTCAGCCAATATTTTGCTCTTGTGTTTAACCAGGACGTTTTTTATATAATCTTCCGGCACCAGAAGTAGTTTTATTAAATCGGACTTGTTTTGCAGAGTTTATTTGTAATGTAGTAGGGCTTAAGTGAAGAGATCGCATTGATTAATACTAAAATAGATTTTCGGTTGCTTAGCAAAGGCAGACAGATTTGCTCATTTATTTCCTTTAAAAACTGTTTTTTGCAATGTAAATAGAAGGAATGAAGTCGAATTGTAACTTTAATTCTTCATTGCCGATTTTGTACGTTAAAATAAAAAGCGTAATTTTATATACAGAGACGTAACCTTCGGCCAGATTTGTACTTAACCTATTGTAGGCTAATTTAATCCAAACACTTTCTACAATTCAATCTAACAGTAACCGATTATTTTGACGAAACGTTACCTTTAACTGAACTTTTATTAAATGGTGACTGTACAATGTTAGTGCTACTAAGTACTAATAAATACATTAAGAATTTGGCGCCGATTGCGTAATATTTCGAACAATAGTTAATATGGGCCGAAAATTTATTTTCGTAACATATCTCGTTATGGGCCGAAAATTTGTTTTCTGGACATATCTTGTTTTTCCTCGCATTCTTTTTTTGTTTCCTGTGGCATGTTTCACACCGATTTTTGTCCGGAGCTTTATAAAAAAATTATACATCGGAGAACTTTCAAATTTGCATACATGACGTAGAGTGGTGTGTAGGTGCGTTATCGCTTCAGGAGTCTTCACCCCTGGGAACTTTACGAGTCTTCACTCCTAGGGGCTTTTGACTGGGGGGCAAAAAACTAAAATATTGTTACGTCATCGTTTTAGCTTTTTGTAGCTAGCTACTCCTACCTAGCGGCAGAAAAACTCCACAAAATTCGTTCATATTGCTTTCTTGGTTCAGCTCGCGAAGCGACTAAGTGGCTGCTGGCATCACGCTGCGCTTCATTGTCCGGCGCGTGCAACGTTCTTTGTGCGAAGTGAATGCGTTAGTAAAACTGGGCGTGTAATTTGCTTTTTCGTAAGGGGATTTTCTTAGTAAAATAACTTACTCTACTCTTGCAAAACAACATATTTTACTGCCGCAACTATAAATGAAATATTTTTGCACCAGTTGCGCATGTTACTTCAATCAAACATATCTACACCAGGCCTAAACAAATTAAAATTCTACAAGGGCCGCAGTAAGCAAAACATGAAGTTGAATGCATTATTAGGGACGACGTTACAAAGCTACGTCATTACATGGCGTCATACAAAAATAAATCTTAAGAACACTGCGTTTATTTTGGTTTAAATTAAAATTTTCGATTTAAAAGGTTGCTTATTAGGCTCGGAAAAGAGTTTTGCATATTGCTCGAACAACAGATTTAAAGTGTATTTGAACAGTAATTGTGCGGACCAGGCCATGGTAAATGATTAGCGAGTAAAATTGGCAAAAGCATAGCAAACAATATGCGTTAAATTATTTTAAGAAAATTATTATATCTGCTTTTTAAACATGTCACCTCGCCAAAATTCAATAACATGGCCGTACGCATTATCTACGTAAATTCTATTTATCAAATATATTTTTCGATCATTCCCCAAATACCTCGCCGTGTTTGAATTTATTGTCGCGGTAATACATGAAGAGGCAAGGCCAGCATGTAATAAAGTTTCACTCATCGTATAAAGCAAAGAAGCATTGCTAGAAGCTTCATTTATATGACGTTCTTAAACTATGTCGCCAGATTTGACCTTAAGTCAAAAAAAAAACTGAAAATTTTCTTGACACATTGTGCAAAAAATGTTCGCATCCCCGCCTCCCAGCCCCTGGTTCCGACCCTGATAAGGACGAATGTAGGCTACAGTGTGTATAGTATCCTATAAATATCGTGTCACATTCAGATTAAACCGAATCTACAAAATAGGAAAAACAAATTCTTATCACTGAAGAGTACTAATAAATGATTGGTATAAAACGATATGTGTCAGTCACAGCAAAAAGTAGCCATACTGTATTCCTGTTTTTAAAACGAATTTCGTTGAAAAAAAGACTAGAATAATGGTTCTCACCCTGGAGTCCGCGGTCACTAGGGGTCTGTGATTCAACAATAATGCTCTTAATCGATGCAAATAAATAAAAACACGCTTTATGTCAACGCATATATGCACCTACCAACACGGGTAACAAAGATCTGGCTGAAATGATGGTGTGTCTCTCATCCAGCTATAACGAGTGCGAAGATACTAAAGAAAAGAGAATATAGTCGTAATACGGCTCACGGACACACCATAAATCCGTTGTTCTGTCACAGTTGATAATATGTTGGTATTTAGTAGGTTTTATTGGGCAAAAACCACCGATAAAAGTGCTAGTTGGTTATACGCCACTCATATACTCTTCTGATTAATTATTTTAGTTGTAGGCCTACTGGTAGGCTAATACAAATGTAACTGCATTTGAGTTTGCATTTACTGTTAAGGGCATGTAAATTTATACCATTTCAGAATGGGCATAAAATAAATTTAACAATTTATATTTGCAGTTTGGTTTTACGATAATTGACCGAAACGCTGTTGTCGGACCGTTTTTATAACCCTAAATAATATCGTTTAAAAGCCTATATTAACTAGGCCTAAATCATCCGGCCTGTCATGGCCTGCTACCCATTAATTGCAACGAATAGCGAATAATACTACGAATAGCGAATAATATCGTAAGCATTAAAAAAAATAATTCTCTTTGCGCCAAATAAATTACAACCTTCTACTTAAATGTAGCCTAATTTGCAATTACAAAAAATCCAAGGTGCGTCCCCGATCAACAGTTGTTATAAATAAACAATTGTCCGTTAAAATTTAGCACGGCTTGCCGAGATCGTTCTCAGTTTGGCTTTGGCCCGCGAATAGAGAAAGGTCACCTTACCCCATATAGACGGTCGCCTGTGCAACATCGCTTTCAAATGTTCAAGTTTACAAAAAATTTGTTATCGATAGTTTAATTGTGTAAAACAAATTATCTGGTGGCCTCCGCAGGTCATTTTGTCAAACCAAACAGTACACGGAATCGATCCCACGAGATAGTAGAAGTACGGTCACGACAGGGTGCTTTGGTGCCTCGTAGAGCCCCATATTCCTACGGCTGCCAAGTGATTTATTTCAACGAAAGGAAAAACAGGGTGACGCAGCACTTAGTCAAAACCTGAACTTTAAAAATCGTTTTTTAGCTAATTAAAATTTGGTTCCAACAATTTGAGCACTATTGGAAGCTGTTCCGTTTCACCCATATTGGACAGACATTCGATATCATGTCCGACTGCCACCGCATCGATGACGGACATGGCTCGTCTTTATCTTTACAAAAACATTCGCAGCGTCCGTAAGAGTATCTTACAGCATCAAATTACGCCAAGTCACGCCGGCATACAATACACCCAAGCCTCTCAATACACAACAGCTGAGTTACTAACTAAATATAAGTAAATCATTAACACAGTGAGGTGGTGTGATACTTGTGCAGGCGTGATTTCCGTTTTTCCTGCATTTGTTGGCTCTCCTTAAACTAACTCGTGACGTATACAGGTGTATAAGTGGTTTCTGTAGGTTTTTCTGTACTGATGCTGTGGCCAGACCACCCTTAAGGACACTGCATCTGAAAACATAATACATTAATTAAAAGTAGGTTCTGTGCTTTAACTTACCTTATATGTGGTCTGCACTGTATTATTGCAAAATTAAAACAAACATTTGCCAACGCGTGTGAGAATAAATGTTTAAAATATTATGTTTGCAACAACAATATATTGTCTATGAAGAATATTCCATTACCGATTTAGTTCAATCGGGCGTAAGTCAAAAAAACACCGTTGCTGTTAAAATAATTAATAATGAACAAATTACCATATAATTAGCCATAATTAGCCGTAGACAAAAACTTTCCTTACCCGATACAGGCGTTTTGTTTGTGGTGACTGTAATTTGCAAACGCTAAAATTAAATCATTCTGTCCACTATTTTATCTTTATAAAACTTGCTATTAAAGCAATGATTTGACGTCTTTTTGCAAACGCGTGAACCAAGCCTAGTTTATTTTAGCACGTGTGGAAATTTAGTTGCATTGTGAGTTTGTTGGCTATAATAGCGGTCTTTATACGCGCATCTTGTACGCACCATTCAACAGAAAAAAGTTATCTAACTTACGCTATTCGTGCTTTGTTGACGAGCTACGCAGAACTACGCGGTCAGACTGGACATAAAACATAACAGTTAACTTCACAACATTTAGCTTTCCATCCCGCACAATTAGGAAATTTGACAATATGCGTATTACTATACCATTTTCTAAACCAATAGAATACCACGACCCCCCAGATAACCTCTTGCGACCCCCTAGGGCTTCGCGAAACCCGGGTTGATAGCGACCATGTAGACTTTTCATATTTGCTGGAAATCAAATCACTGTCAAATTCGTCCTTCAGTACTTCAATCCGCTAGAGGGCTAAATCCAGTCACATGATTATTTTCACGCACGCCGGAACTGTGACGTCAATAGCGCGTTTAGCGTACTCCGAAAGAAAGAAAGTCAATAGTAAAGAGCGGAGCGCGCTAAAAGAGGCCCCTACCTTCTCTTTATTTGTACCGCGATACTCTCTTTATGCTAGAGAAGGCTAGACACAGCAGGTCGAAACAGCAACGTTATCAGCTTTGCTTGTTTCCAGCTCAGGTATAGCAGGCAGTTTAAAAACTTTTAAGGGTTCCAACTTTTTTACCACGAATTTTAGCCAAGTTAGTTAACGAAATAATGAATGCGACAAGGTTACAGTACACGTTATAAACAGTTCCAGCTAAAACTGTTTTAACTCTTTCAGGTAGCACAGACATATTCGCAATGCCCCAGGGCGTTGCACAGCAAAAAAGCACAACTGAATCTATCTTCGTAATACAGACTTTCAAATCGTTGATTTGATTTCAATTTATAGTTAACAATGAACTAAATTCGTGATTTTGGTATTGTTTTATAATAATAATCAACTTTGCGAGACAAGGGTGGCAATTTTTATTTAAGATATGAACGTATGGTTCTGTTTAAACTTCGAACAGCCTACAAATCAATGCAGTACAAACGGTTAGTTAAATGTCAAGTTAGGCCGGTGGTTCTCAAACTTTTAACAGGTGGGGGCCTGGTCTAGAATTCTACCACCGTGTTAAAACAATTATTAAACCAACGCACAATATTTGGGTTAGGAGGGGGGTTAGCGTTTGGGTGCAGGTGGGCCAAGCATTATTATTAACTTGACCCACCAACACCAAAACGTTAAACCGCACCCTAACCAAAATAATAGGGTTGCGGTAGGATTCTAATGAGCATAATTTGTAGATGGTACCTTTTTAGTTTGTTTTTTTTTCGTTACTTTCTACGTATCAAAACGAAAGAGCACCGCATATTACCCTAGTATTAAAGGCAATCCTAATTCAGACTACAGCTGTTTTACAAAGGTTTTATAATCATACAAACTCAGTGAAAAGGTTTTGCTCAGGCTAGTATAATTTACCAGTCATTATGGTTCTAATGTATTGCGCGGCACCCTAGAAACTTCTTCCCTGACTCCACAGGTCGTATCCCACTTGAAAAACATCCGGCTTAGGCAAAGGCAAAATTGTGTGATGCTCTGCATATGTATGTCCGATACGACGTTTTGTTAAAAACCTAAGTTTTGAACGAAAGTAGATCCGATGTTAAATTACTTTATTCCTAGGCCCACACAACGCAACATAGACAAAGTTTTGTTTGTAGATTATTAGGACAAAATTTACTTTAGCGTTACTATAAGTTTAACATCCCCGGTTGTTAACCTGCTGTTTTTTGGTTAATTTTACTTTTCACGGAATGAATTGTTGGGTAGAACTTCAAATTATGCCTGAAAATCCCATAGTATTTGGAACCGTTACACCCTAGTATCGGACGAGTACCGATACTATCACTTGGCATCGGATATGGGCTCCGTTCCAAATTATTGGACATTCATAATTTGTATCATAGCTATGCTTAAGTATAAATTTAACTGTTTTACAAGATAGTTTAAAGTGAAATTAGCTCCCAAGCCCAATCATTTGATTATTTGACGCGTACGTTGACCGTCGACGTTTCTGTTCGAAATATATTTCGTCCTCTATAATAGCCAAACTTGTGTAACTAACCACAAATTTTCCCGCAGATAATTGTATAAAAACACAGAGAAAGTATTTTAGGCCCCGACGAAGTAATTTTTGTTGGTGTATACAGTATAACGAACCAATATAGACGTAGCCTACAAGCCAAATATCGACATCGGCTCACAGAGCAACGATCACAAAAGTAAGTCAATGCGTGACAATGTTTGTGTTAAATTTTTGATTTGATATACCTTGCGTAATACTATTCGGTATTTTATTTTGTTGCTTTGTGACATTATGGTTAGGAAATGGCTATTTGCCTGGGCGATCGGTTTACGGCACGCATACCAACTAGTAATTGTTTGTGAGTTTGAAATTTTCGCCCAACGTTTATAGAATTCTTAAAACATTGCACCGTGGTTAAGTTGGGTTTGGGGTAGTATTTGGGTTCGGATGGGTACAGGGTTAGTAATATTAGAGCAAATTCTCTGTGTTTTATTTTTGTATGCTTTGTTGACTTATCCCCAATTTAACTTACTATTAGCTGTGTACGCATACATACAAACATTAGTTTATGCATTGCTTTAATTTGCTTTGCCATCCTGGTAAATATCCTCTTTTTTATTGCTTACCAAAAAGATATACAATCACTCACCGCAACAGTTTTCGTTTTGCAAAAAATAGAGCTTTTAAGACATGACTGTAGTAATTTTTCTTATTTAAAGCTTGAACGAAACTAATTATCATGACCTAGTAGCATAATTTTGTAATTTTGTTTTACAGTTTTTTATCATGTTTCATGCTCGTAACTATACACTTTGTTGAAATAGTTTCCCTATTGTTTGCCAGTGGTTAATCTTTTCTGCCAAATAGACCAGGAATTGGCTTGCCAAAGTTTTGCATTTTATTATGTGTAAACTTAATTTGGCCCAACGAGAATTTTACAAATTGTTGTTGATTAGCAAAGACGTATTTTTGTGAGTTATTTGATCGTTTTTGCGAGTTATTTGATCGTCTAAAAGGGAGTTATTAAATCGTATTTTGCAAGTTTTAGGGACTTTTATTGGCTTCTGGGCGTCCAACCAGCATATTGTCGCGCCCACGGCTATTCGCCCTCCTGTTTTTTTAAAATAACTCGAATCGTGCTCACTTCTGGAGCGACTTAGTTGCCTCTGATTACGTCGGCATAGCACTGACGATTAATGAGTCTGCATGAAGTCGTTGCACGTACTATAAAGCATTTTCCGATCAGTAGCCAACGGCTTTTGTGGCCTGGTGTTTGTCTCAACACTTAAAAATCGTGATTTGAAAAGGCATCGTCCGTCCCTCGCATTCATTTTTTTTCGTTAAACTATTTTCGGACATATTTCGAACTCTATTAGTTTACGCCTCACGATTTCGTTACAAATTTTCCCTCTGTCTTGCCTGACCATCTTTTTATTTTGCAACACATTGCGGTACACACACGGATGCTGTTTTTGCCGGCATAGTTTTTTACGAAGGCGTTTATTTTTGTTTTATTCTGGTGGTACGTTGTCTAGCGAAATATGGAAACGAAAGTTACGAGACTTAGCACGCGAACATTTTCTATTCTTAAAGGTATTAAACTATATATGCGCATTGCGCAATTTTATGATACGAAGATAATAAATATGATGTTGTAAGAACTGAACAAATTGGTGTTGGTAACGTTGTTTGTTGTAGTAATGACACCATATGGATGTCTTTTTCCCAATTAGGAGATTGCAAA
The DNA here is from genome assembly GCF_963924565.1 of Ascidiella aspersa. NCBI lineage: Eukaryota > Metazoa > Chordata > Ascidiacea > Phlebobranchia > Ascidiidae > Ascidiella > Ascidiella aspersa. Next base: position 17,479,662 of record NC_139451.1, read on the forward strand.
AATATGTATGATAGCATGTCAAGCATCGCGAGTGTTTGCTTTTTTACAAAGTTTGTAATGTATTGCGTCTAATTAGATATGTAAATGTGTGTTAAATTGGGTGAAGATAATTTGCTAATCTACTTCTTGTTATAAACTTTTTTATTTACTATAATATTGTTTACTTAAAGGTCCACGAAAAAGCAGAATGGCAACCGACTATCTAATTAATATGGAGGTAAGATTAACTTTGCAATTTTAAATTTAGTATTTCTTGTGACAGTTTGTAGTCTGGCTGTTGTGTGTGTTGCATACTACAAGAAAGGTTATGGTGGATTACAAGAAATGCCATCGATCTGATTCGTCACACTTGTTGTATAGAAAACGTGAACTTTTAGATTTTAGAGTTTCAAGAAACTCTTTAAAGTTGTGTTTTGGGAATATCGGTTATATGTTATTATAGTTACACGTAACTCTTGCAAAACATATCAACCCGTGGTTGAAGGCAATTTCCAAGTTCAGTTGGGCGACGTAAAGTCTTCGTAGTCTGTTTTATGTCAAGGATCTCGTCGCGTTCTAGCTCTATGTGGTAAGGACTTACATGCCTTACAATAATGATATGTTAAACAACATGCTATATGTATTATCAAAGCTATTTAGTTATCCTATCGGCGACAGGAAAACAAAACCGATCAATGAAGTTGTTCAAGGCGCTGTATGTAGGCACTAACGCACTTTTTGAACCGGTGGGTAATTAATAACCTCCAGGAGTTAGGTTGACAATTTTAAGTAATATTTCGAAAACTATTGTTGAGTCATTCTAGTGGTATAATTTCATAATATTAGGGAATTTTTAAATACGTTAGATCTTTTTAGAGGTAACGACACTAAAAATGATAAGAAACATTATGTACACGTATAACTCCTATCTTAGAACAATGAAACATGTGATTTATATGCTGGAGTAAATGGTTCAGTGAAGAGGCCTTTCAAATACGTCTGTGCGATTGATTACCTCCAAATTTACTTTAAATGTTAGTTTGTTGTGCTCGCCTGTTTCGGTTTCATGTATATAATAGTGAATACCGTGTCAGTTATTAAATCTTTTGCATATACAGCAGTTCTAAGGGGCTTAAAGACTTACGATTTTGACATATTCGGAAACCCTTTTAACGCAAAAACTTTTTGGAACTAACTTGTTTTTTACAAAAAAACATGTTTAAAAACATTTTTGTAATTTGTAAATGCGCTTTTTACGTGTTTAACGTTTTTAAACGTTTTTGTGGTCCTGCTAAATTATATATACGCCATTACAATAAATTAGCGATATAAATACTAGCAAACGTCGAGATACGAAGGTAGACGAAATTCGCACGGGTTTATCTACATTCTACAACAGCAGATTTATTACGGTTGCCTGTTTATGACGTCACGTTATGGCGTAATTTTGTTGCGTTATTTTGGAAAAAGCATAAAAATTATTGTAATTCACACCTGACGGCAAACTTGCAGTTATAACGAGGTCACAATGCCAAATTAAATGCTCCTATTAAAGAAATGTGAAGTGGTTATCTTTCGTAGTCGCGCAATGCCGCATCAGGTCTGGTCTTGTAATGTCACTGCGCACTTGAAAGCCGTATTGAAAGCGCCGAACACTGCCCTTTTAGCTTGTTATATGTTGTTTGAATAGTATTCCCTTTCTAAGACTTTACATACAAGGCGTCTTTGGTACCATAGTGGATTTTAGTCCTTACAAACTCCAGCGCGGTATCATCCACTGAAAAATTTAGCAAATGTAAACTATTTTTTGTTGAAAGTAATACATACTTGGTGTTTAAACACACATAATATACAAGCCAGTCTTCATTTTGAAAGACAAGTCGAGTTTCACTAGCCGAAGTATTACGTATCTGTTAAAAAAAACGAAACATGTAGCAAATTTATCTTAATTATTCAAATTTTAAAATTCCTTTAAAAGTTTTGTTTAGTTGTTTAAAGAAAAAAAAAATAATGTGCCGATTTGTTTTTCAATAAATATTTTCCATCCTATCAAAAGCACTACGATTAAACCTATATTTAACATTAAATGAAATTATGTAAGCCTTTATTCGAGACCAGTTCAAGCAATTAATCAATCACTTAGACACTAAAACTCTATGACGCGGTTCGCATTATACAGCACCAGGAAATGACGAACTGTTTCTCTTCGTAGAACTGTTCATTTCATGGTGTGTGTTTTCAATGCCAACTTTTGCCTTACAATACGTTTTACAGTGAGTAATGTAGATCTTTAAAGATATACGCCCAAACTTACTAATTAAGCTCTGGAGTGTTAGTAAACCTAAAAGCACAGGGAAAACATCGAATTAGCTAGCAATTTGCTACATCTATCGCCGCGACAGTCATGTCTTCTTTTTTATATGGCATCTAAGGTATTTGTACAAGAACTATTGCTGTTTTCACTACTAAGTTATTTCAAAGCCTCCTATTTTTTCTGGTCCATTTTTAAGAGCATTTATATTGCAATATTTTATATTAGCGAGCCTAAAATGTAGTAAATGTATATATTTAAATATCACGAAGTAAAAGCATTACATTTTAGGCCACAGATTTATTCTTAAAGGATTTTAAAAAACATTTTTAAACCTGTTTTGAATTTTTTTCTCATGCCACAGTTGATCTGAGCGTATTTTGGCTATGGTCTCTGAATTGCGTATTAGTGGTTGAGATATGATGCAAGGGATTGCCATTTCTGTATTTTTTCTGTTTAGCATATAGAAAAACAGCCAAGTAAAGTAAATATTTTTCCACATGTAGAAACAGATTATTAAAAAAAATAAATATGCTAAAATGGGTATTACTTAGTTCAATGTACCATCGCAGGCTAGTTTTTCCTTAACCTTATGATAATGCCCGAACTTTGAACGCATTAAATTATTTAGGGATGCTAAAAATCGAAAATTGTACAAATCGAGACTATTTAAATTGGCAATTTAAAATTTGTTTTGTCCATGACCTTGTTAAAGGTGCACCGTCTCTGATGGTTAGGCTACCGTTCGTTTATTGATATTTGACACAAATTTGCGCGCTGGTTTATTTTGCCAATTGTTAGGGTTATTCACAATTGGATTCTATGAAAATAAACGCGACACGGTATATTGCCTCGTACAATTGTTTCCTTTTTTTGACTGCGCACTTCGTTGTAGACTCCAGCCATAGGAGGCCCAAAAAAACAACATCAACAAAAACACAGTTCGGAATAAGATCAAAATACGACTAATACCTAATAGTTGCAATAACGTCTAAATCAGAATAAATCCTAAATCTCTCGGAATAAGACCTAAATTGTTCGAATCAGGCCTATACAGCCTTTCACCTAACCCTAAACCCCACTCCTAAGTACATCACTAACTTCCCTAATAATTTTAACCCTAACCCCATTTCTAACCTCTACCATTACAGCCCAATAACCCCAAACAGGGGCAAAAAATTCGATGACAAAACAGCTGCGCCCTAACGGCTCCGGTCTAGCTAGGACGTCCAAACGTCGACACCAAAACAGTCCGTGCCACTTACAGTTTCAGGCATTATTTTGGCCATTCAGGTCGTATTCCGATGAATTTAGGACGTATTCCGACAGGTTTAGGTCTTCTTCAGCCTAATAAATTTTTATTCTGTCGTGGATATTACTGCGTGTATAGTTTTACTATGGTATAATAGATTATCCTGCTTTAGATATTGTTGCCTTTTTGGTCTTATTGTGTGTTCCCTTCATTGTCTTGTACTGGAAAAAACGTAAATTCTGTGACATATCTGTGGAAAATGATTCGCCTTCTTCCCGTTATTACCGAGATAATTTTTATTTTTATTTCACTTTTTGAAGATCGACAAAGATGTGACACATTTTTATTATACCCTAAAAAAATAAAACCATTGTTATTAAGGCGCAGGTGAAACATTTCTAAACCCGTTTTTTTAAAATGGCAATATGGCTACCGGTTTTATTATGCAAAGTGCTAGAATGAGAGGTCCATGTCGCCACCATTTAACATCGTATAGAAGGGCGTAACTCTAAAACTTTACTGATTCTATATTTACCAACTGGCCGACCGTTTGATAGGTATATGCGTCGTGTTGTTTAAAATCCCCACTGTTTACCATGGAACTAAGGCAGAGTTCGAAATTTAAACACGGTGGTGCCAATGTATAACCAACGATCTTTGAAAAAGTATTAACAATGAAACCCATTGTGTTGTGCTTCTTTCAATATTTGCCCGATCTCTCCACGGGAGCATTGCCGGTCGCATGCGTGCCGATTGTTAACCTTTAGGCAACCTTGGATGGGAAAACAAGATCGATAGCATTTTCTCCTGCCTAACCTATTGGTGCTCGTAGTCTCATGATAAGCGCCTCGTACAAAGTCTTTAACGTGTGCAGAGCGCCCCTAGCGGTTACCTAATGGTTTAGTCGTACCGTACTTTGACTATTATTGTAGTGATTGTTATATCCCAACTATACATAACGTGCGGTTACAATTAGTGTTTAAAGCGGCTGCAATTTTAGTGTTTACCATCTTGCATTTTCTCTACATCTTTGCGCGCGAATTGTAATTCAGATTAGTGTTGCCCCTTCTAAGATGCGCAACTGCGCGAATCACCAGGCCATTTGGGCAGTAAAATTTGCGACACTTTCAGAAACCGCTACAGCACGTTAAGAAAATGCTAAACTGGGCTATCTAACATGCTACATGCTTAAGTAAAGTGTATGAACGTAAGTAAAGTAAAAAAGAAGATTGTGGATTAGTTGAGTAACCTACTTGTTTATATTGTGGTAAAAATTGTACTAGCCCATTTAACAAAGTTTGCAATTCATCTCTGATTCTGCTAACTAAACTAAGCTTTAAATTTTCATGATTACTTAAACAAACATTTTCACAGTAGGCTATAAAAAATCTTTAAGAGGTCAGACCCTTCACATTTCGTAAAAACGCCTACTTTTTATCCTTAATATCGTTTATGTGGGTTAATTGACTTTTAATAACATTTTATATTTATTTTGCAAGAGCACCGAAAGGTATTTAAAATCAAACAACATTTTGCTAGACCTATCATTTTTGTTTTAACGGTGCTAGCATTTCGAAGAAAAACCTTTAAAGTTTTCCATGACGCGTCGTTTGTCCAGCAGGCGTGGTACGCGTTACGTCACAACATACCCTCGGGCTGTTAGAGAGTCTATTTACTTTCCCAAAGTCTAATGTAGGCCTAGCCGTAGCCGGTGGGCACTACGTCTCTTAACCCCACTGATTGGGCAGATTTTGTTAATATTATCTTTCTGTCACTTATGTGTCTTTATATTTGGGTTTTTTCAAAAACAAATAATTTTTAAACTCTACTATACACCACTGAAAAAAGTAGGCTTAGCGGAAAACGTTAGCAACTTACGCGTAAAAAACGCTTTTGGTAGCGGAAAGTTAAAATATTTCAACTTTTACGCTCTCCGTTAGAGCGAAAAAATTTGCCGCTAACGCTGGCAACCAGTGACGCTGACGAGAAACGTCCCTAGTGTAAACCAACCTTACTGTCGACAATATGTTATGTCAATCTTTGCCGCGTAATATGGTAAGATTTAAATCTAACATTAGCAATGTATTGGAGGTTGTTAGACATTAATAATTCACAAAAAATTCAAGAATAAAACAACAAAAGCTGGGCTAGGATGCGTCCGCACGCTTTCCAGCCCCGTTCGCGAACGTTCTAAAACTACGTCACTCTTGATCGTTAGGCACGTGACGATACGCTCGGTTGCCTTCAATTTCGCGCAGTCATTTGTTTTGTTGTTTGAGATGGCGCAAGGTAAATCACAAAGCTCGTAGCTCGCAGTAAAGTGATAAAGTATTTGTTTTTAGATTGTAATATAACGATTGTGTTTATGACAATTGTGATCTATTGAAAAGAGGGCACATTTCCAATTACTAACGCTAGCGGAAAGCAGGAAACTCCGGATAAAATTTCGCCAGGCAGGCAGCAGGAAACAGTAATTTGTTTCACATGTTTGTGTCAGCAGCATACATTTTTTTGAGATATAAATATGGTAAACATTTATTAGTATTCAGTCCATTCAGACAGGCAATATTGTACGACACCTAAAAATGTAAAAGAGCTAGTTATTATCAAGCATATTTGTAAACTTTTTTAGCAGCAGCCAGCAATACCAGTGATAGTGAGATTCGGCGCTAATCTAGAATCTTTTTTTACAGTGACGAAACAATTTGTCAAAATTAAAATTGCGTTAATAATTATATCTTGATTTAAAACACTTTCTTAACCAGGGAAATAAGTTCTTATGCCACCTGCTTTATTTCCTTTTTGCTTTGTTGTTTTTGTAGAAAGTTAAAAAAACTAACCAGCCACTTTAATGCTATTAACTGATTTATCAGGTAGTAACATTGATAGTTTGGTATATCTTAGTTCAACCTGTAAACTGAACTTTTCAACACGCAATGAAGAAACAAGGATAAACAATGTCTGAAAACCCCAGCAAAATTATTTTAATCTACTTAAACGACACAAGTGTTAAAATCTGGTACAGTTTTAAAAGACATTAAGATGCATATTTTAAGACTCATGCCAGAAAAAAAGGATGTTGCAATTGGCTTATTGGATGTTGCCATTTTTCTGGCAATGGTTGGCCGGGTTAGTATTAACCAACCAAACTTGATTGAGGACTTTTTTACCGATCATGGCGCAGAAGGTGAAGGTCCCTTGCTGGGACTTTCCCAGATTCCCAGGTATTCTAACCTGTATGGTGGTGGGTTGACAAGCTTAAAGGCACAACTTGTTGACAGAGAGTCAGCTCTAAGTAGTTATGCCTCTATTATGGAGGATGCACAACAAAGAACTCCCATGGGGAATCTTTCATTGCACAACCATATGAACATGCATGTGCCCAACATTACTGCAATGGTGTTAGGAATTGCTAGCACTGCTGCTGCTATTCTGGAACATGAAAATCCTCCTGAGGTTGAAGCTCTTGGTGTTGACAATAATGAGTTTGATTTGTTTGGGGGTACTATGCTGACCACAGACTTTAATGACTTGCTAGTAAGCGAAGTCGAGTTTGATGAAAATAATTTTAATAATGGCGAAGATGTTCGGTGGCGTGATTTTTTGGTTGAGCAAAACTCTAAAAACTCTGAAAATACAAGCAATTATCACTGTGCCAACAATGAAAGCTCAAGTTGTGTCAACAGTTACTCAAATGACACAGAATCTGGCTTAGGCTTTCAAGATACATTTGAAAATTTACAAACAATTCCAAACAGCACAAGATTAAGAACAACTTCTTCAATATATAGTGAAGAGAGTGGAATAGGACTTGAGAACTTACCTGTTGAACTAGCCACAAACGACCACAACTATTCAGCCATAAGTCCAACAGTTACATTATCTGCAAGTGCTGCTAATTCTTCTATCAATTCAGAGTTCGATTATCTCTTTGCGAATCCTTTGCCATCTACTTCTCACAATTCCCCCATGCTTGAAAATGTACTAAGTAATTTTATCCTTATATAATATCATATTTTTTTAAATATAAGTTAATAACAACAGTGTTATGTTATTTTGCTATTGGGTCTCAGGAGTAAAAACACAATTAATTTGTTTCTTATTTTTTTCAGAATGCTGATCTTTTGCAGCAGATGTACCTTCAAGATGTTGACTTGGGTTACAACTGGGTTATGTCAGAACCTGTAAAGCAAGTCAAAGAGGTTGATGACATTTCTTTGGAAAAGAAAAATGCTGTGAGTTAGTTAGTTTTGACTCTATGATTTGATTTTAAGGGATGACACTATCATATTTAACATTTTGTTTACCACCTATATTTATAATTTAAAAGATTATCCTTAAATGTGTGTATTAAGTGTACAATTCTGGCAAATTAGCACTGGAACCTGCACACACATTTAAATGGACGAATACATAAATTATATTGAATAATAATCATAACTGTTAAGAAAATATGGTAAATTCTGTAATACTACAAACAATTTTTTTCCCCTATAGTTTTTGTTTTTTTACTTTATTTGTTTTGTGTCTTTTTGAGTTATCAGATAATAGTGAACTTTCATCAGCAATTATATTACCCTTCTTAATAATTGAATTATTTTTAAAAAATAAATAAAAATGATTTGTATGTGTTTTTTGAGCTAAACAAATGATATAGCATGTTTAATATTATTTGATTGATTTTTAATTTTAATTTGTTTAAGGAATCTGCAACATACATTGTGGATGGTGAAACTGGAGAATACATTCCTGTTCCACAAAACAACACTGCAACCGTTCAGGAGGTATATATATGTATATGTGTGCAATTCAATAAACATTGATTTGTGTAGTTAAAATGGGCTACTGTTTCCAACTAGCAAAGAAAAAGTGAAAACTATTTATAAAATTATTTTTTTAAGTGAGCTACAATACATAAAATACAAACAAATGCATTTGACAAAAATCCATTTATTCACCATAAAATAAAATTGTATTACCTTAATAATTTAATATATACCTCATTTTGTTTAGTGCAACACAACAGAAACTACACCACCAAGCTTTTTTAACATAGATGAATATCTTGAACTTTTTGATAACGGTGACGGCATAGGTCAACAGCAGCAACAAGTACAAAATCAGGTAATTTTTCTTTATTTCGTCAAAACATTTATTGCTTGATTTTGTATGAGCAATGTTGGTGTATAATTATAGAAAAACTATTGAACCTATTTACTACAAAACCTAGTAATGATGCCCATATGTGGGGTAATGATTATTGAGGTCTTTATCGTTTGTCATTCAGAGATATAGGTGGTTTGGTTAATGATTAATGGCACACCTGATGAATTGGTTAGCAAACATCCATTGTTTAAACTTTATTTTTCTTAACCGATTATTTTTCCGCAAACAATAAATATTTCTGTTGAAGTTTTGCTAAGAGCCCATTTTATAGTTTGTGGTTTGACAAAACTAGTTTGGGTTCTTAACAGGCATGATAATAAGTAAATTGCTATCATTATTGCAGCAAACCATCGAAAGTGGATCGAACACGCAAAATCTTACTTCCCTTCTCATTCAACCTGACAACAGTTCTTCTGGGACACAATTGGTAAGTATTTAGTAGTGGATTTCGCTTTGTATTGGTTTGTGTTCTTAGTATAGTCTTTAGTTTGAATTTAATGAACATAAACAGTGTTTGTGTTTGAGCCTTAAAACTAAATCCTGTTGCAAGCCACAGCTTGTGTGCAGCAGGTTGTACAGTACACTCTTGTCTCTACGGTATACTTTTTTCTAAACTATATCAAAATTTAGAATGAAGATATTTGGGAAGATATTGCTAATCTGTCAGAGCTAAGTGGGTTAAATCTGCCCACTAATAACAACTCCGTAACAATGATGAACAACCATTTACGAAATGCAAGGTAATATTTGTAAACTTGTTGGTAAAAATTAAGGACCTTTGTCCTAAAAAACAACCAATGTTATATGCATTTAGGTTATAATAAAACAGTGTTTTATGACGTGTATCTAAGATTACTGAGCCATGTTAATGGAAAGTTTATACGTTTAATTAGTAAGTATGCAAAAGCGTACAGTAGTTTGTTTGTTTTTTGCTTAAGTTTGAAGAAAATTATATCGTCTCTAATAGTAAAAACTGATAAAAATTTTCACAATTGTTTTTGTACTAATAAATTTGTTGCGCTTTTTTGTGAATAGTGATGTATCTTTAGCTTTTTTAGTTCTTTAAAATAAGAATTTCTTAAAAGTGTAGTAGATGCAATTGCTTCTTAAAATGTTTCTTAAAAGTGTTGTAAGTGTCCATTTACAACAGTTTTAGGATTTTGTGTTTTTTTTTATAAAGTTGCGACTGTTTTACAAAATATCCAAATTAAAGACTTTAGACGAAATAAGCAAAAAAAGTAGTTGTAGTGAGTGTCTGGAAAGTGTTGTAACTTCTTCAAAACAAATGATTCAATTATGAAAAACTGTTTTTTATCTATACAGTTTACTGCTTTAACATAAAATAATCCATGCTTAAACAGGCAATAATAAATTTTATTTGTACAACTATTTTTAGTATAGTACTTAATATTATATTAAAATGATTCTGTTTTGTCAACAAAACAAGAACGTTTTTAAAACAAAAAACATTAAAATGCGGTTTTCTCAACACCATAAAATTGGTCTTACTACATTTTTTTTAATAGCGACAATATATACTTTTTATGAACTGTAGAGGTTTCTCATATCGTGATTCAGCCTTCAGGATTAATAAAATAGGTTGTTAAGCTGTTACCTTCTTTCTGGTTGCAGAGTTCCAAGCAACCCCATGCCAGAGAATTCACCCTCAACAGTGGTAAATCAAACTCAAATTGATCAGCAATTGCCTTTGTATAACACAACAAACCGTCACTTTGCTCAAACTGGTAGGAAGAACATTCTGTTTTCTGGTCAATACTCCAATTAGCCTATTTTTTTTTTAAAATATGTGTTACTTTTGTTGTATTTAAATGCTAATGTCCAACATTTATTCAAAAAAAGATATCCATTTGATGAAGTCAAAAACATTAGTAAATTGAAAACCTATTAGTGACCAAACTACATAAAAAAAATATAGCTATGCTATCAATAGTATTCAGATCAGCATTCAATATCACCCTAGTAGTGGATAGTTCCGACATTGCTACTTGCTTAGGATTATTGCCTGCACTCTGCTCCTAATAGTTTAATAAAAAAAAAGTAAATTTGTTTAGCCGTTATAAATTTAAAACCAATGTGTTTAGGTAATCTATTGTTATTTTTGCATTGCATGATACTCCTGCTTTAATCTTTTAGCTGTTTAATTGAAGGCATTAAGCCAGGGTATAATTAGGTTTAAAATACAACAAATATGACTCATATGTAGAGGTTACAAATTTGACTAATTTTCTTTCTATCTCAACAGAATCTTTTGAAACCTCCCCAAGTAATGTCTATGAGCCACAAACACTGACAGGATACACATTGGGTGTTGCCCCTACTGCGCCTACACCCCCTCACTGCTCTCCTGCTTACAGCCACAATTCAGGAACAAATGAGGATGGCATTCCTATGGATGCGGTTAGCCGTGGTAGCAGTCCATTTAGTAGCAATGCTGGTGATATGAACGAGAACTATCTTCTTAACCAGCTTAACAATTATCAGGTATTGTTGTTGTCTTTACAAAATCTTAAGCATATCTAAATTGGGTATTCTAAAACATCTCTCAATTGGACGCTGCAAAACATTTAAATACTTATTTTATTTATAAGGTCGCCATGGAGGTTAATGAGCCATTTAGCAGTGGAAATGGTCAAAGCATGCCTATATCAGCAACAGAGCCCGGACAGTTTTTCTTTGATCAAAACTCCAACAATATGAATAAAATGCTTAATGATATAATTTCCATCAACACTGTAGCACAGTCGTATGACAGACATATGGTAAGTTGCATTTTGTTGGTAATTATACAGAATCTGATCTTTTAAATATATCTTTTTTATCTTTGTAAAATATCATTTATAAAAACAAAAGTCTAACTTGCCTATTTTATATATAGTAACAAAATATTTTTTTCAAGAATTCTCCATATCTTAATCCTGCTGAAGCGCCATACCTTCCACCTCCATTGGAAACAAGCGGTTCCTCAATACGTTCTTTTTCAAATGACTCCGACAATCACTTAAGCACCTTGGACAACGGCGCCATCTCGGAAATGAATGAATCCGATTCTGGCATCTCGATGGGACACAGCCCACAAAGTAAGCAATTACAAAAAGTCGCCATAATAAACTTTTTTTTTAATTTTAAATCTCTGAGAATTCATTATCACCTGTTTCTAAGATTCGTAGGCTCATTTAACTTTGATGTAAATGATATGGTTTATAAATCTATGTTTTTTTTTCTAGGATTTGGATTTGTAGGCGATGAGGTAAATTTGGGAACGCTCCAGCCAATGAAATGTGATGTGTTGACTGGCCAAGACCCGATGCTCTGTTTGGAGGAGGTGAAGCACATTCATCATAATCACACCTATGATGGAACATTGGGGGTTGCAAAGAATAAGACCAAGAAGTAGGTTAATTTTTTTTACTTACTCATCACCATTATGCCAACATCGCAGTCAAAGCTTTAACATATTTAGTTGTAAAAAACATCGTAATATTTTTGTTGCCCTCTAATGGGCCGTCTAGAATTTTCTTTCTATAGTTTGTTTTGTCCTCGCACCAAATCGTTTATTCTGCAACATAAGCTGCTGTTTTTCAAACTCCATAGTAAAATTAATGTACAGTATGTATTAGGACCTTTATTTTTAATTAAACTTTGTTGTTGTAAAAATCCAATGTTAGACAGTTTCCGCTAGTCTATTTAAAATAAAAATCTTGGTGTTTAGTGGTTCTGTGTAATATTGAAACAGTGAAACAAGATAATTCCGAAAAAGTGAATCTTTTTATAAACGATTTTCTTGTTGCATTGTGTGTTTTATTAAAACATTCCTGTGAAACAAAAATGTTCCGCTCAGGAAGCAGACCAAAGCTCCACAGAGCCGCGAGTCACGTGATGTTCGTCGCGCTCGTGAACTTAACATTCCTTTCACTCTGGATGAGATCGTGCTGTCGCCTGTGGAAGAGTACAACGAAATGCTGGCCAGGACCCCTCTCACCCAGCCCCAGCAAACACTTATAAAGGACATTAGACGGCGGGGCAAAAACAAGGTTGGTTTAGTCCGCTAGGCTTGTTATGGTTAACTTTGTTTTCTCTGGATACGACTTGTTTTTAATTAATTACACCATCTGGGAATGCCCCAAAAATGCGTGTTTTTTGTTTGGCGTTTAAATGAAAATCAAATATTATTTTCTGAAAAAGCTCACCTATTTTCATTTAAAACAAGAACGTGATATTTTGTGCTACTGTGCGGATAATTAGTAAATGAACATAACTAGCACAATTTAAGAGTGGTAAAATAATGTAAAAATAGTACTACATTTCAAAATTAAAATTAGCTATTGTGTTACGAGCAATACTAAAGTTCAAAACGACCAGACAAAATTTCTAAGAAAAATATTAGTGGTTGTAAATCCCGAACATTTTGTGGTGTAATACAAAATTAGTGCACGCTCATAATAATTCACTATCGAAAACGTTGTCCACTCATCAATTCTAAGGTGGCGGCGCAGAACTGCCGCAAGCGCAAAATCGAAACCATCACGACCATGGAGGATGACGTTGACGTGCTGAGAACGCGCAAGCAAATGCTGGTCGACGAGCAGAACAGCCTCGATGCCACCAAGGAAAGCATGAAGATTCGATACAACAATCTTTATCAACAGGTAGGTTGTACCATAAACGACGACGATACGATAGCTAGCTAAACAGCCTCGCTGGTTTAAGCCTACGCTGTAAGGCCAGTCTTCGTAATAGTGTTCTGATCAACATCAAGTTCACCTCTTTTTAACTAAATAGCAAAAATAGCCTAAAATTGATTTTCGATTCTTTATCTTGTTCAGATATTCAGCTCTCTGCGAGACGAAGCTGGCCGCCCGTACGATGCCAGTCGTTTCAGCCTTGAACAAGTCGAAGGCGCCGTGCTTCTTGTACCACACTCAGCTCGCACAGCCGGCAACGGTTGTCAAGACGACGGTCACTGCGACGACACTAGCAGCCAAACTGACAGCGCCAGCAACAGTGGCCGCTTCTCTATGGAACACGAGAACTCCATTTCCACCGGCGACGTCGTCGATTTTCGCAAAGTTAAAATAGAAAAGGAAGAGTAACCACTTTCTCTTGGCAACCAACTTGTTCGCTTTTGATTTACGGTCTCATTTTTTTTTAATAATACCTATCTAAGCCTTATTGCTCTGTCGGAGATCCTAGACTGCTAAGAACTGCCTAATATCCTTCTGAAGTTCCAAGCAGCAAGCACGAAACATTTTTCAGATTTTACAATATATTGTTACACTTTCGGTTTTAAGGGCTTCATTTTTATTGTGTTTTTTAGCGGTGTCCGCCACAAAGAAATGGGCTAAGGAGGATTGATTGTACCGTGACTGTTCTGTGTTCATATACTCGCTTTTGTGTGCAGTTCGCTCCAATGTTTTGCCACAAAGGCTTATAATATTGAATGTGACGGCAAAGAAAAGCGCAATATTAATGAATAAATACTATACGTTTTGAAATAAAATCCTAAGGAATAAAATGTTAAATCATTTAGTGGTTTTGTCACAATATTTTTGTATACTGATTTATTTTAAGACATCAATTGCAAGCTACTTTTTACCGAGTTTTATTTTTACTATACCGGTCTGGGTACGTCATCACTCAGCATTTTATATATACCATTTGGTTTAAAAACTGCGACATCTTGTGTCAAATAGAGATCTCCAAAAGTACATCGCTAGGCGGAGTAGGAGTCGTTTATATTGGGCATATGTGATTCAGTTTTATGAAAAGTTGTATATAATGCACTGTCGCCGTTGTCTATACCTGACTTGTCGTATGACGCTGCGGTTAATGCTGTACATTGTGTTGTGACAGGCAATAAACTAAGCCACAAAACGGGTTCTATCTATCCTGTTAATTATTTTATTAGATTAAGCAATATCCTTAACGTATGTCGTGTGGTTTCGCTTGGTTATTTTTTTTTATATAGAAATGCCCTGAGAATAAGAAAAATCAATAGGGTGATCTAAACCAGTGCTCTTCAACCGGTGTGCATGCAAGGTTCATCAAAATGTGAATGGGGTGCACCGGTACGAAAAGGTATACACGGGTTCATCACAAACTTTTAGTTAGCATGCAGCCATAATCGAATTCTCACAGTGTTTAAACTTCGGCAGCTTCTCTCGGTTTAATTAACATGATGATATTGTTCAGCATGTTGATTTTTCGGATCGCATTTTACCTCAGTTTATCTTTTAAGTGAACAGGGTGCATGAGTTTGTAACAAAAACTTTAAGGGTTCACCAAACCAAAAAATGTTGAAGAGCACTGGTGTAAACCTGTGCATATCAACCTTTTTTGAAACAGTACACGCCTTTATGTTTACTGAAGAACTATGCACTAAACTACGCCCCGTTGTACAGCAAAATGAACTATTGACGGTTATGAAAATCGATTTAGTACCTCACTATAACGATCATCGAGAGTAATATTTGGTTATGTTATGATGTCACAAATAGAATATAGTAGATTACAAGCAACGTACCCTTAAATACATGTTGTGCCATGTATTGTACACTCCAGTCAATTTGTTAATAAACCTTTTTATTTGTTATGATACCTGATCATAGGCTTAATGTATTGCGGTGTCTTGTCCACCCAATCAATGTGGCACACCCTTTAATAATTCTGGTACAAACTGGGTGTACAATTCACCCGGTTGAAAAGCAGTTGTCTAAAGCTAAACTGCAAATACTTTTTGGCGCTACATCAAATTAATTGTACCAAGATTTCGTGACCCAAATACTTCAAGGTGTTTTTAATTAATAGCTTTGTTAAAGAAAAACAGGGTAACTTATTATGTCTCTATTTATTAAGACAAATTCGTGTTACCGTATGCGTTTTGTTCATTTTAAAGAGAAATAGGTCTGTAACACATCTGAAAAGAAGCCTCAAATTTAATACTTGTTTTCTTCGAATGACAAATATGATTTAGAAACCAATATGTTTTCCTCGGGTTTCACTCCAATCAACTCACTGCCATATATGTTTAAAAACTTTTTGATGTTTGTTACCGCGCAAAAATTCGCATTTAATGCGGCGGTTTTAATAGTAACCAATTTTCAGTTTCAAACGAGATTTCACTTACGTTCGACGCAATATGGTACAGGGATTACGTATTTGCTTAAAGGTTTTACGTTTGTGAGTGGTTCCAAAATTGCTTTTTGGTTACATACTTTGTTGCATTGTATAAAAAAGTTTAATAGCAATTACCTGCGTGGAAATAAAAATGAAATAACGCATATTGCCTTTATTAAAATTGATTACTTTTAAGTTTAAGAACTTCTTGAAGTATTTTACCGCGCAAAATTTAGGTAGAGTTCGCAAAACATCGCATTCAATGCGGCGGTTTTAATCGTAACCAATTTGCAGTTTTAAACGAGATTTTACTTACGTTGGACGCAGTATGATACCAGGATTACGTATTTGCTGAATATCACGCAATGTGAACAATGGCTGCTATACAACTTAAGGCTTGACGTTAGTGAGTGGTTCCCTATTGATATATGTAACTGGTTTTCGTTGCGTAAAAGATGTTTGGCGTGCTTAGCCACTGGGCATTTAGTCGCTTTATTTGAAATAAGCACGCGTTATTTGCAATTTTGTTTCAACAAAATGTAAAATTTTAGTTTGCGAAGACGAACGTTTAGATGTTTCACAGTCACGCAGATAAATGCGTTAATTTATAACACGCTGCTTCCACACAGGCTAAAGAATGTGACTCCATTGGTGGGAAAGCATGTAGTTAACCCATTTCAGGCACAATAAGAAAAAAATAGTCAAGGGCGACCAACATATATGCTGTATAACAATTAACGATTAAGGAAATTAAAATGTTTTATTTAGAAAAAAAAAAAAATAAAATGTTTACTACTATACACACTGTTTAGCACTAAAGCTAGGATATTACGCTATTCGTAACATTAAGCCCGTTTATATGCACGTTTAAGCCGGATTCGAATCTGTTTCGTTAATTCATTCTCTCTCGTTTTGGTGCTGGAATGAATTAAGTTCTTTCGTTTCTTAATCGGTCAAAAGGAGTGGTTTTCAATCCGTTCGCCGCTTAATCTGTTCGTTTCGCGGACGGCCGAAATCGTTTAATGCAGTGGTTCTCAAAGTTTTTCTCACATTCCTCCCTTATAGACTCAAACATCGTTAATTCCTCCCAAAAAAATCAGAAAAAGTAATATTTGCCAAAATTTTACACGTCATCATTCATACTACTAATGAAAAGTGTAATGAAACTACTTTGAGGAAACGCGATAACATTTAAAGTTAATCTAGCTCTGGGTTTGTTAACCGTTTTAAGTCAAGGCGCACCTGGCGAGCGAAGCTAGCGCGATTTTTTTTTTGGTATACCGATACCGTACTTCTTTCTTGCAAGTTTTTATTATTGCCGAAAACTAAGCCAGGTCCGGCCCCCCGGGCCGTAGCTTGCTGACCCCTGCAGTAAACATTAGAATAGTAGGGTACAAATAAAAACAATACAAAAATGCAAAGAACAATTTTACCGATAAAAAAAATAATAATAATATAAAACAGACACCTGGTTCTAGTAAACTTTACTTCCTGTGACGAAACAATAGATATTGTAAACCAAACAGACTCTATTATGACGTATAGGTTAAAACACTCAAGTCTTATAGTAGCCTAAGTAGACATTTCCACATACACTTTGTGCAGTTAGCTATATGTGTTAAATACCAATTAATAAAAATGAGTGAAAGACACACACAAACATATGTGTTTAATAACATCTGTGATCTAGCCCCTCGGAAGTTGCTTTATGACCACTATTGATACGAAAGCCGTAATCGTTGGTCATAAAGCAACTTCCGAGGGGCTAGATCACAGATGTTATTAAACACATATGTTTGTGTGTGTCTTTCATTGATTGATACGGACTGATGATCCCCCAGTGTGAAGTTGCTTGTACTAACAAAATGTGCAAGTATTGGCGCATGGTTGTTTCTCGACTCGCTCCTCTCTGAGCCTGCATAGCTCAGTTGGTAGAGCGACGGTCCCGGCTTGACCGGAGGTCGTGAGTTCGAACCTCACTGCAGGCCAGTTGTTTTTCTGGCTTGCTCTGCTTGCATCATAGATCGACAGATTCGGCGAGTCTGCAATGGCTTTTCGGTGTACAATTAATAAAAAGTGAGCCATTTTCACCAACTTTTCCTCCCCAAGTACTCTCTGGAACAAATTTCCTCCCCAAAATTTAAAATTCCCCCAACGTGAGCCAAGTGGCTCCCTTTAAGAACCACTGGTTTAATGTATTGTAGAATGACCTGCTTTAACGCAGTAAACATAACGCCACTTTTGGGGCATTATGACGTAACACGAACGGCTAGTAGTGAACAAAACCACAAGTTTAGCGCATAAGGAAAGAATATTACATACCAGGGTTGCCAGATGGCCTAAAATTCGGACAAAAAGCGATAAATTGTCCTAATTTTACCTGTTGTGTCCGACGGTTTGTAAATCATTAGGACAGTAAGTTTTCTGTCCTAATTTGGCCTAATTCATTTGGAACATTGGATGAAGTAAAACCACAGGCTTACGAGGCCTCCAAACTTTGTTTATACCAACTTTAACAATGTAAATCAAAAAATTGTTCGCGCTTCGCGCGATCAACCCTGTTTCATACACTCGTTAGATACTAATTTGTGACAGAGGGGCTGGTATAGAATCAACAAATGATGCGGGTTTGGGTAGGTTTAAATAGTAATACTTGGCCCACCCTCACCCAGATATTGTACATTGCTTTAATAATTGTCTCAACGCTGTTGTAGGATTTTAGGCCAGCGCCAAATACAGTTTTCAATAGTCATGTTTGCTACATCTCATCACCTTATTTTGTCCACTCTGCCTTATTTATAGCGTTGAGCAGCACACATATGCTTAACTTTCCTGCACTTATATTCTGTGTGCCAGGTAAACTAAAGCACTATACCAGGGGTCGGCAACCCCTGGCACGCGTGCCATTTGTGGCACGCAAACTAATTTTGCATGGCACGCCAATTGATTTAACGCGCACGTTATATCACCTTAATAAAGTGGAACCATTACATTACTAACACTATCGCTAACTAAATGGTTGCACACATTGCCAGTTCGTGTCACAAATAAGTGTCTTAACTGTGTTGTATTTAATATTATTTTTTGTGGGCGTTATACTTGTTGTTTACTATTAACAGTTCGTATTGCGTCACAATGCCCCAAATTTGGCGTAACGTTTGCTACATTAAAGCAGGGCATTCTACATCAGTGGTTCTCAACCGCCGGTCTGCGTCAACTTTCCTGCCGGTCCGCCAAATATATTACAAACTAGACGGAGGTGCGGTTGTTGTATATTTGTCATAGAGTATATTTTCAGGGCTTGGTAATTTTTTTTTAATTTTTTTTCCACACACATACACACATTTCACAAACTTTCTCTTTTATTATGTAGATATTTTATATTTTTCCTTAACTTGTTTCTGCAAGCAAAAACAGATATGGGCCGAAAACCTCTCCACTTAACTTCTGGCTTTGATGCGAAAGGGTTCAAATATGGCGTCGTAGTATTTGGAAAATGATCGAAACATATATTTGATAAATAGAATTTACGTAGATAATGCGTACAAGCATGTTATTACACTTTGTCCAGCTAACTTGTTTAAAAAACATTATCATTCTCTTAAAATGATTTAACGTCCTTGGTTTGCTATACTTTCGCCAACTTTTACTGGGTAAATTTTTACCATGGCTTGGTCCGAGCAAGCACAGTTATAACAGACTTTAAATCTGTAGTTTCGAGCAATGTGCAAAACAAGTTTATGTGCCTAATAAACCACGTTTTAAATTGAAAGTTTTGCCAATTGAAATCCAATAAACGCAGTGTTCTTAATATTTATTTTGATTGGAGTAACATGCGCAGCAGGTGCATATAGAGAGGTGTACACTGCAACCAGATTTCGCATTTAAAATATGCTGTTTTGTAAGAGTAGTAGGTTATTTTACTAAGTGAAACCTTTTTCTTAAATGCAAGTCGCACGCGCCCAGTTTTACTAACGCAGCCATTTCGAACAATGAACGTTGCACGCGCGGGACAATGAAGCGCAGCATGATGTCAGCAGCCACTTAGTCCCTTCGCGAGTTGAACCAACGATGCGATACAAACAAATTCTGTATCGAGTTTTTCTGCCGCTAGGTAGGAGTAGATAGTTACAAAGAGCTAAAACGATGACGTCACATTATTTTAGGTTTTTGGCCCCCCAGTCAGAGGCCCCTAGGGGTACAGCCTCATAAACCTCGACATCGCACCTTCATACCACTTTACGCTATGTCTGAAAATTTGAAAGTTCTACCATGTCTACTTTTTCTGTAAAGCTTCTGACAAAAATCGGTCTGAAACATTTTCGGGCAAAAACAAGATATGACCCGAAAATAAATTTTCGGCCCATATAATTTATATCTCAATTGTAAAAAGCAAGATGTTGAATGCTTGTCCATCAAATTTAGAACTTAGCCAGTTCCGTAATTTGCAACATTGTGACGTAACATAGAGTTAATGGTCTATTTCGGACTTTATCGTACGTCACAATGCTGCAAGTGTTGTGCTAAACTGTTTAAAAGTAGGCTACAACTTGTTTAAGTCTTAAACTTTAAGACCAGTTATACGTGAAAAACTTCAATGGAAACACGTATGATATCAAAAAGACAGCAGCAAATTTCTCATTACATTAAAGTTTTCGTTATTTGCTTTTAAGTTGTATACTTTTGTCATAATTACATTTCAAGTTTATTTTTTAATTTTTGAAGGTCCACCGGTCCGCAAAAATTGTTTTAAAATTTTACCGGTCCGTAAGTTGGTTGAGAACCACTGTTCTACATTGAAAGTTAGCACGTGTGTTTTTATGCGACTGAGAAACCAACAAAAAGCGAAGCTGATAGTTAACACTTATAGGTTTAACACCTAGGTATCGGCTTAAAAGCATCGAAGTGTATTTTAAAAAAGATACGTAAATTAGATGTTAGATCACAACAGGGCTGCTGCGTCAGACTCGGAACTCGAGTAAGACCAGGTAAAAAAAACTACACGAGTCCGACGAGTGCGGCATGCGCAGTACCAAATTTAGTGGATTGCGGAATATCCACCTTAATTTAGTTACGTAAATTAATGAAATACAGGCTGTAGAGTCAACGTCGGACTCGGGACGCGATAAACTCTCATATTCGGCCGACGTCGGTTTAGGGTTTGTTTTTAACCAAGTCCGCAGCCCTGATTGCCAGTGCGAAACCAAACATAGACAAATGTTTGGCACGCGAGTTGTTAATATTTTGACATTATTCATAAACTGGCACACTGCGTACGAAAGGTTTCCGACCCCTGCACTATACAGATAAAAACATAATTCGGCAAACCAAACTCAAGTAATTCTTGTTTTTTTTCAATTTTAGGTTTATAAAAACGAACAAGCAGCAATAGATTGCTACCGCAAGGAGTAGCCTAAGCCAAAAAATCGGTTGTACGTCAGAGGTTTACTGGAATATTACGTAATAGCTTGTACACTCAACGTGCAGCTTGTACATTCAAGCTGGCTTGAATTTCGCGCCATGTTATTTCGACGCTGGAACGGATTACTTTTCAATCCGGATTGAACCTTAATCTAATCTGCCCGCGAAAGGTGCATATAAACAGGCTTATTGCTTTTTAGTAACATGGTAAATTACCTTTTTAAATCATCTGCAATAACACGCGTCTCAAGCAAATGACGCAAAGTACAACAAAATCTATTTTGCAGTCAAAAATAGAGTAGTCATGGTACAAATGTTACATTTCAACAACATTTGTTAGGCTGTTTTGGACGAAAAATGGCTTTTTAGCACATTTTTTACACTTTAGATAAGTAGTTGATATAATTGTGTGAAGACTAAATGCACTATTTTATTAATTTGATGTCATGTGTGCTGCATCCACTTTATTTTAAAATTTTAAGCCATTTTTCATACAAAACAGCCTAACAAATGTTGTTGAAATGTGACATTTGTACCATGACTACTAACCTTTTTACTGCAAACAGGTTAATTTAGGGCTATTCAATTGCAAAGCAATGCAAAAAAAGGAAAAAAAAATTTTAGGGGGAGGACAATTAATTTTTTTCAAAATTTTAGCCCAAATCGGAATTTTCAAATTGACGAAACGTGCTCAGATTTGGTTTGTGGGGTTTTTAGACGCAACCTAACAATTCCCCACTGAAATTTGACAAAAAAATTTTGAACAACCCTACTATATATATAGATCGTATGTTCATACGAACTCAAATTTCAGACGCATCCAAATTTTAGCAGCAGTTGCTGCTCGAAACGGTTTGCTAACATATTTATTTGTGTTCGTTACGGCAGTTAATACAATGCCAAAAGTTATACAAAAACCTTTTGGCCCCCCAAAAAATTACGCCACTGATTTAATCATATAAAATCGCACACCAGACTAAAACTTACCACTGAGGTGTACAGTTCCTTATTGTTGTCGTCATAATAGGCTGTTTGCTTTCTGTTTTTTATTGCAATTTTATATCATGATTTAGAAAATTTTATTGGCCAAGGGTTGAGACCTAAACTCGTCGAAATAGTACCCAATCTATTCGAAACAAAATAAAAATGGCCTAAATACCAGCCAAAATCGAATTTCTGTAAAAATGTATGTTTGTATCGAACAATTCCATACGTTTCAATACACATGAGATATGATGTGTATCAAATGGCAGGTCAAACAGAATTTACAACGTGTTGAAAGTTGAAACATAAAACTGATTTTTTTTATGTGATTTATGTTAGTATCTTTTGCCGGTTCATCTATTTTATACAAACAGGCAACAGAAGTATTCTAGATTAAAATTTACTTTAATTCAATTATATAGACCGGTGATGTTCAAATGGCGGATCTCGATCCGGTTCGGGATCTTTCCGTTTTTTTGTGAATCCTTCAATGTATAGTCTTTAAAAAAATATATATTTTCTCACTGAAACAATCTTGCTCTAGCACACTTCACTTTAGACTTTTACAAAGTTATTAATATGTTGTAGGGTACATTTACATAAATAAAGTACCATAAAAATTAAAGCATATCCAATATGTTTAACTATTCGTACTTAGTGGATCATCCTGTTGTCAGGTTTGGCTGTGGATCATGGCAGAAATCATTTCAACACCCCTGATATAGACCTACACTGTAAATTGAAATCCAAGCCTAGGGGTGGAAATTGTTGAGCTTTGGGGTGGTCCACTCGAACATGGAAAATTCCATCCCACCATGGTAATTAGCAACCCCATGGATGGGAATTTCAGGCATGGAATTTTCCATCCTATATGCTTTCAAACTTTAGGGATGGGTTGGGCAACCCTCCTTTTTTGATAGTATTACGCATGGAATTTTCCATCCTACAAATTTATCTATCTTTGTCAATCGGTTTCGGCCATTATCCCTGTTTGATATTACCACGCATATAATACCGATGTGATATTTATTGAAAGAAAAAGTTTAAAGAGTAAAGTACGAAAAACTAACAACAATTTCAGGTACGGTAACAATAAATAGCTTTGTATCAGAGGTGAATAGTAAAAGGTAAACGTAACATATGGCAAAGAAATAAACAGAAACATGTATGTATTGTATATACTTCTATGTTTTTACAGTCAAATCTTTGTTTTTTCTAAATGTTAAAACTCCGGCAAAGGAAACTGATACCAAACAACAAGTAAGCATTATACAAGCATAGCAGTATAACCTTGGTTGTGCAATGTGCAGAGCCAACATCTTGGCTTGCAAACTGAAGAACTATGGGTGTGGACACGGACATGTGTCATCACTGGTATCAGTGGTGTACTCTGAAAAACATTCAAACACAATTTATTAAAATAGTGAACAAAGGGAATCTTAGTCTATTAATTTACATTAATATATAGGTGGTTGTTAACCAGCTAAAAAAATTAATTTTAAACTGCACCAACAGGCAAAACTTTACGGTTTTGTTTACGAAAATTAATCTGAGAATGGTTACTAAATACTTAACACAGCCTTGAAACTGCTAAACAAAAATTGAAACACATGATTACTATTTAATTCCAGTGGTCCCCAAAGTGCCAGTGGTTGTATCGCATATCTATATAACAGGATAATTTGCAGTAGTTTTAAGATGTTTAAAAAAATGTGACTACACTCCTTTTTTAAAGAGTTTAATGAGTTAAAAATGAAAATTACATGCCTTTAAATTGTTTTACAATGGTTCCGATGTTAAATTAGGTTACAAGTTTTACGATTTCCAGTATATCATACTGGAAAGTTTGACCTGTATTGCAAACTCATCTGAAACTTAAATTAGCAAATGCACAAAAACTTTATAGCCATTGACAGTTTTTTTGATATTTATAGAACCGTTCAAATTAAATTTATTACAACAGCATATTTTAAAGTTGCTTTACCTTGTGCAATTACAATTTTTGATCAGGGTTAAACATTTTAAAATAATTTTATAATAAATGTAGTTGTAGTTAACCAAATTGACACAGAATAAATGAAGGTTTAAAAACATACGTTGGTGGTAGAAGGCTCTTTTTGGAAGTCAAAGTTGCAGAGGCAAAACTGATGCTTGATGAAACTAAAAAAACAAAAAAGTTACACTCTTAATCACAATTAAATGTAATTAGCACTGCGCTGCTTTGTCTTCAGAAGTAACCATTGTTGAAAACCCACATTCACAAAGATAGATTGATAGGAAGGCAATAGCCACGACATGACCATTTCATTAAGCTTATGGTATGAATTGCTTAGTTTAGCCCAAAATATGGTCAAACTATCTTTCTCAAAGCCTAATCGGGTTGTCTTCTTGCAGCTTAAAGAGTTAATTAAATTTATTTTTTTGGAGTGAAGTAGATAATGTTGTAATGGAGTAGATAATAAACTAAAAAAAAATATTTTTCAATTTTTATGCCCCCCTTGAACAAGCCTCATGGACGGGCTATGGCCCACAGGTTGGAAACCCCTGGTTTAAAGATTTATTATAAAATAAAGAAAATGTAAAGCAGTTGGGAAAAGGGGTAACTTTTAAACTTTTTAAAAATGGGTAACTTTTAAAGCTGCAAAAATTCCAACATAAGGTCAAAGATGAACCTAAAGATATGGAACTGCTTAAATATCCATGCAACATAAAATAATGAGGTTAAACATTTTTATTAACAAACAACTTGATATTAAGAATTAAGTTTTTGTCATGCACTTTATATATTATGCTATTCAACCAACTTAATTACTATTTACCTGCAAATTTTGATGAGCTGCCATCCTAATTAGAAAATCTTTAACATCTATAAGCTTTAAACCCAACAGGTCAGTTCGCATTTATTGGCACTTTCTCTGTTACCTTCAGTGTTTTTTCAGATTTCCAGGTGTTCAATCAGGATTTTATGCTCATATTGTATAAATATTTTAGATGTGCCCTAAGACTTTTCCGCAGATGTAATAACCTTGTTTCCTGGGTTAGATACAAATTTAGTGCACGCTGAAAGTAATTTTATTCAATAAATTTAATTTTTTATTTTTATATAAACCTATCAATATAATTACAAATACAATTAGCCTACTATCCTAAACATATATTTGATAGCAAGCCTAATCTTTAACGCTGAAGGCAAAAATATAAAACAAGCTCTAGACGAGAAACTCCAGCGCTAAGCTGCCTGACTTACTTTAAACTTCTGTTGCCAAATGTTTAAACTCAATTGTGATGTCATCCGCATATCGGCCAATCGGGCGTCTGAAGTTTAAAAATATGCGCGCCGTTCGAAAATGAAAAAAGCGCAATATAATAAATTGCGATGACAGCGGGTGCGGGTAATGGTCGTCGCGAAGTTGAATCAGCGGGAAGCCATTGTTGCCTTTCGCAGGAAACCGCGTAAATAGCAAGCACGATAAGTACTTTTCCATGAGATTTGGTTAATGTTGAAGCAACCTTTACTAATGTAATATATTTCAAATCTTTATTCCCGGATATATAGATATTCTTCTTAATTTTTTCTAAATAGGTAGCCTAAATCAGAAAACCTAAGAAAAAGGAAAGCAACAATTTATATTATATAGATGTTATGCTTGAAGAATAATTTTCTGCAACGAAAATTGAAAAATGGTAATTTCCATCCTTAGGGTTTTAAATTTAGTGCATCATAAAAATGATGGAAATAACCATCCTCTACACAGCTCGATTGGCTTAAACAAAACACGAAGCATGGTAAATTCCATCCCTAAAGTTGTCCATTTTTTTCAACATCACTTGAAAGGTGGAAACAACCACGCTTCTACAAATTTCCACCCTTTGAGTTTGTAATTTCCACCCTAAAATCGGACTCCAATTTACAGTGTACAAAGCAACAACATCTGAAGCAGCAAAGTCCATAATATCATATATTATTAAGACCAACGACACAATAAAGCCAAATACGCAGTAATACCCACGACAGAATAAGATCTAAATTGTCTGAATAAAACATTACCCGCCGGAATAAGGCCTTAATAGACAAAATAACCCCTGAAACTGCTTGCAGATGGTATGGACGATAGGGAGCCATCAGTCTGGCATCGGCCGTTTTGGTGTCGACGTTTGGGCACCCTAGCTTAAACGCGACGCCGTTAGGGCGCCCCTGTTTTGGCACCGGATTGTTGGGTCCTGTTTAGGGTTAGTGGTTGGTAATTGCTGGGGTTCGAAAATGGGTTAGGGTTGGAATTATTAGGGAAGTTAGTAATATACTTAGGCGTGGGGTTTGGGTTTAGGTAAAAGGCCCGATTCTGGCCATTTAGGTCTTGTTTCGAGATATTAAGCACCTATTACGATTTATATGTTATAACGACTATAATAGGTACTAGTTCTATTTTGTCTTATTGCGAATTGTGTTTTATTTCAACTTTGATTTTGTTCTTATTTCGATTTTATGGCTAAAGTCCAAATAATATAGGCACTAGTCATTGCAATTTGGGCCTTTTTAATAATGGGCTTGATATGTATTTTAAAAGACCTTGTGTTTATTAACAAAATGTTCGTTTAGTTTAAAATATCAAAGCCCATAAAGAAGAAGGTATCATTTTGAACGTTAGAATAACTCTTTATTTATTTTCCAAAGCTTCTCCTTTCCCAATAATCGTATTGCGATAAATATATAATGACAAAGTAGTAATTAAGTATAGTGAGTGGTAGGCCCATACATAGCATTAAACCGACACAAAAAACACCGGGTTTACACGTTGTTATTTAATAAAGAAATGTAAAAAATAGCACAAAAATGGCCCGGGTTGCAAACACTATTAGGCACTTTAATATGAATCTTATTTGACCACTTTAATTAGGCTGGTACATGGTTGGATTGATGTAAATGTATACCGATTTGCGAAAATCGTAATGTGATAAATAGGAAAAGCGATTTAAAAGTGTTTGCGTCGGTTCCAAGTAATATTTATAACATACAAACCAGGTAAAAACACAATATCTCCCATTTTTGTGGCAACAAAAATTGACGAAACATATCAAATTGCCGCATTAATTGACAGGTGTATTAACAAGTAAAACTCATAGTTAAAAACATGAGTAAAAACAGGATCAGACGTTTTGTTTAAAGGAAAATATATTTCGCCAAAGTGGCATCATCAGTTCCTGTAAGAGTACAAATAAATAAATAAAATCAGAGCGCAGCCATCAGCAAACCAATAAAAGTGAACAATAAAATATTAAAACATGATTATAGACTAAAAACGCAATGAAAAGCACTACAGCCTCGCAGGCAACACGACTGGGATAAATGAGTAGGCGACGCAAATAAGTGGAGGAAGGGGAAAAAATACATATGAGCAGTGCGAGATGCTAGACGGTAAAATGCGGCTCGAATGGGTGGCGATAAGATAGCGGTTTATCTTATTCGCGGTAGAACCATTTTTTGGATGTTAATGGTTGCGTTGACTACCTTTAGCCACTTTGCTTCACATATGTCCAACTTTTTAAAAGGTGTTTTTTCTAAAAATGTTATGCTGAAACACTCTGCAATGGTAGGCCTCTGTCTTGGCATGGACATGTGTTTGTCAGCGTAGTGGCGCAGAAGTGCTGCTTTGTCGTTATTTTATTTGTACTTGAAAGTTTTCCATACTGCTCTATGGCCTCTTCACCTTGTTGCAAATGAATTTTTTGTGAAAATGAATTTCTTTTTGTTTTTGCAAATGATTTTTTTTTGTTTGTTTGCCCGACGTATCGATACACCCTATTGTTGAATTGACAGGTGAAACTGTTTCGGTTATAATTGTGTTCCCTTAACGACCTATGCTAGCGTAAAAAGTAGACCACCTTTTCATTGCACGTTGCAATTTAAAAGAAATAGTTCGAGAGAAAGAAAGCCCTTCGTAATTATGGTGACTTGAGCACAAATTTAAACCACGCAATTCCCAGCAAAACGTCACCCCAAGGAAGAAGTCGATAAACACATAAACAGCGATCATTACGCCGTTCCGATACTGTTGTCAGTTGAAATCAATATTACGGCCGGCCGGCTCCCGCCGGGGTGTTATGACGTCACAAGCGGGTCATTTTTTAATTGGCCCGCGCCAGTGCCTCATAACGGAGGAGCGTAGCTTATAAATAATTGACACCGGGCATATTAATCTCGCAAAGCGGCCGACTTAAGTTTTGTGACAAAGTCGATGTTGCGCATGTTTGTTGCCTTGTAGGTCAGATTAAACGTTGATGCGTGGGTTCCTTATTCACTAGGGAGTGACATTTTCGATACAATCAGTCAAGTAAAACCGTGGCATCTGTGACTTTGGACTGGTCCTTGATGTCTGTGACATTTAATTTCGCCGTTGTTGCAAATGCAACGCTTTATCGTACACATATCCGCAATTATCAAAATAAAACATCACTAATCAAAAATGTTTCAAAATGTTGTTTTACCATATTCATTCATCAACCATATTACTGTAGTAAACTAAGAAACATAAAATCTTCTCAGAGGTATTAGTTCTTCTTTCTGTTATTTCGGACCAAAACAAATATATAACTAATTGATATAAGCGTTTCTCGAACATAATCGTTTAAAAATACGAAAACTTTTGTATACCTAATACCTATATTGTCCAAACGGTCTGGATTTATTAGCGTAACTTCAGGGTATTTTTTATATTTACTGTTACAACCTAGGATGGATTTAACACTTATAGTCTTAAGAAGTGGGTTTACTTACGCAACTAGACTTAAAGTTATCACAAAATTGTATTTAAAAATACTTTTATTACTATCAAGGCAAAACTTTTTACTCGGAAAGAAACTGACGCATTCGTCACATAAAAAGATTAAAACATTGCTCAATATTATGAGGGCTATCGTCTTCATAGCTAATATTTTTGCATTTCGGTAGCAAAAGTTGGCCAACAATATAGATTTCCTGTTGGACATAGCTAGTACCTTTCCACTGGATGGGGGGGGGGTGAAAGTAGGATAAATTTCGTACCGAAACGATGAAAAATATAAATTTTCAGAGATGATGTTCTTAACGCGACAAGTGTATCTGCAAAAATTAATTTTGCTTGTTCTGGCTTACAATCCATATATACGTATGTTCTTATTTGAGCGGGTTTGGCGACTTTTAGCCGATTTGAGATCTATTTAGATATGTACCAACTTCTAACTATTATTTCTAATTGATTGACATCAATGTTATGCAAAATAGTATATGGGGTACCCAAAAAAGATTTTTTTTTGTTTACGACACCACATTGAAGAAAATCTATACACTCGCTAAAATTTCAGACAATAACGGCCATCGCATTCCAGTTAACAACAATATTTTTGCCACCCTATTGGGTGAAGTTATGATTTAAAATATAGGTTAAATATTTGTCATCCCAATTTCTCACATCTGCCAAACCGTCCTAAATGTCATTGTACTATAGGTGTAATGTGACCATTATCTTTTTCGCAAATGTCATCTTCGACTGTTAAAACAAAATAGTTTGTATTAATGCTTGACCTTAAGAAAAAAAAATAAATTAGCTCCTGTATCTAAACTAATGAAATGGTAAAACATTTACCAAGCAATTGGCAAACATTTGTTGTAGATAAAGTGTTTTCAAAGATAAAATGCTTTTGGTCTTTTAAACGACAACAAAACTATCATTTAATATATCACGAGAGAGAGTGCTTATAAACAATAAAAAAAGTGATTCGTTCAACAAAACACACACAAACACATGAAATTTGTTTTTATTTAAATTAGAAGGAATAATATTATTAGGTCATCTGCAAGGCATTTTTGGGCAAACACTTTTTCCCAATTGCTAACTTAACATTTTTAATTGTTTGCAAGAATTCCGTGTGTGAACAGGCACAATGCAAATCATCCTTTTTTAAAGTCGTAAACACGCAAATATGAAGGGAAAACCGACGTCCCGTTTGACAGGACATTCGATATTTAGTGTGTTTAAATGGGAGACGCAAACAGGAGATACGAGCGTAGCTACAAAGCTATGTAGTCCATGTATAGACATGAATGAAGTAGTATGGACCTCCGGCTTTTCTTTAGAAGAACGGCCCTTCGTAGTAAAACGACAGCGTTTTCTGCGAGTTGTTGACGCCAATTTATTATAAACGTCGGAGTGCTGAATATCCCCGTATTTCATTGATGAGCTTTCCCCGTATTTCATTGATGAGCTTTTTGGATCACCGCGATAACGAGCCACATCCATCCTGAGGCATTTTGTCGTTCTCACAGGCTTCGCTAAATTGCAGGAAATGCGTATCCCACACTGGTTTACTATTATTGGTGGTCCACAACAACAAGGCGTTTGCAAATACATTTCGCAGCATTATTATCACCCTGTGATCCCGTTGGTTAAACATTGACATTATTGACTTACTGACTGATAAATTGTTGAAACAAAAGTATAATCTTTAAACAAACCGACAAATTTGACTATTTCCAAAAACGATTTATGTTGTTTTTGCAATGTAGCCTACCAGAACCAGACATAATTTTTGACGGCAATTAAACCGTAAAAATATAGCTACGCGTACCGCCTTTGTTTCGCAGTAAAAACATCGTTGGTTTATCTGTGTGTCAGCAAGCTACCTTGATAGAATCCAACATATTTGTTTGAACTTTGTTAGGTTTAGGTTATTAGTTACAAAACGTTCTGGCCAAAACAAACAATTCTTCAGTTTTTGGAAAAAGTTTGTTTAAATTGATTTTTATTTTGTTACGATTTATAAAGAGTGTACACTGTACAGGCAGAGGTGAATATATATTGCATAGAGTTGTACCATTCTAACCAGTAACATAAGCGTTCTTGAGTTTTTAAGTTCAATGCATTTATGTTTGAGCAGTGGTTCCCAACTTAGGGGTCGTATGTTTTGCAGAATACGAGGAGCATAGGCAACCGCTAGTCTAAATTATTTAGACTAAAAATTGTTTTAGTGGCATTTGCGGCAGGTAACCAGTCGTGTTTATAATACCACTATTACATTTGCTCCCAATCAAGGAATCAACCACAGCTTTAGTCATTTTAGGGTTGTCCAATAAAAATCGTAGTGCAATGAATGGAGGATGAAACTGCAACTTTAGCTAGCACGACAGCACGTGCATACTTTTGGTGCAAATGTGGACATTTTAGCCAATTTTTTAACCAATAGGTCTGCAAATGTTAACAGTTTGCCAATTTAGATTAGATTCAAATTGACTTTGATTTACCTATCATTATTTTATATATCAAAATTGGGGGGTCGCTAGAACAAAAAGATGGGTAATCTACTCTGGTATAGGGAGTAAAAATGATTGTTGCATTTAAAAACAAGTATATGTGTAGTCTACCAAGTCTATTTGTGTTTTTATTTTAATCAGGGCTTCACTGCTTTACCTATAGTTGTTATAACACAAGTAACTGAACAAATATTTTTGTATTAAAGGCCTTCGTCAAGTTAAGAAAGAAAACCACGCAAATTACAAAACTAGACGTCACGATAATAAAGGAAGGGTGGATATCAATACCTATAAGGTAAACATTACTTTATTTAAAAGGCCAAGTAAGAAATTAAAAATGTTTGTTTATAGTGATACTCCTTTGGATTGCCTTTCGTGGTCCGTGTGCAAATGTACATTTTTGCTCAATCGGGCGTTATGTGCGCCGTGTGCAAAGATGGGACGGCAAAAAAACTTAGTTAGAACCAACAAAACCGCGAACCTTGCGTGCGGCGAGTTCTGTTTACTTTTCTACATCGGATTCGTCTTGTGAACTTATTGCGAAAGATAGGTAAGAAGGTTTTAATCAGAAAAGTCTCGTTTGATCATGTGTTTTTTTTTTAAATCACATGAGTAATCAATCAGTTATTTTTATTTTGGTTTTCGGTGACCTCGACAATCAGTGGGTCATGAAGTAAAAGGTCGGAGTGTACAGGGTTGCGGAGGTTTCCGTTCCAAAACGAAATTCCTCGCAATGTAACGACAATCTAAGCAGTATAAATTACAATCGCCAGAATATCAGCGGTTTGAAAACACGTTAAATTAAGCAATATCCTTTTACGACATTTCTATCCTTTTACTATCCTCGCATTTTCCATCAACGATTAAAATAGTAGATCACTACAGCGGACATGTATTTTTAAGATATAAAATATGAAAAAAATGTGATGTGTGCAAATCGTTTGAAGTTTACGTGATTAGGGAATATTTTTTATTGCACATATTTTTAGAATACACAATTGCACATATTTTTAGTAGAGTAGATGGTGCTTTGTCTTATAATACTCAAGTCATCGGCGTGTTGTTTTTCCACACTACTTCTTATGCACGTGTGCTGTGTGAAAGCCCGCAGGCTAACCATTTATAAATATAACGGGATTGGAAATTACTGAGTACTGACGTAATGCTGAAACGTAAATGTTTTCAAAAAACAATCAGAGAAATGTAGTACATCATGCCTTGACAATTTGAAAAATGCGACAGTCGTGATTTAAAAACTTTCCTGTGAAAAAATCCTCCACACTAGCGTATAAGCGACACCTGATAACAGCGTTAGATCGTCAAAAGTTGACTAAGCAAAGTAAGAACGTTCACAAGCACTGCCGTGACAATCTGCAGCAAAGCGTACTTTACAAAGTGTTTTTTTTTCAGATTTTAATCAAAACGTCGGGCTTAAAAATACGTGTTTGTTGCAAACCACTTTTCGCCCGGCTCGCTTTTCAATTGACAATATAATATTGCGAAACGCGGTCAAGTCTACGACTACGTGCAAAAACTTGGCTATCGACATTTTTTCATCTCTGACTTTTTTCGTGCGTTCCGTAAGCCAGATCAGCGGCAACCTCTTTTAAGCTGGCTCTACCGATCAATTTGGCCATAGTTAAGCAAGAGAGGTTGGTTAAAAAATCTAACTTTAACAAGGCAAGCAAATGCACAGGTCAAGATTTAAAATGGACTGCTTTTAGATTATTGTTATGGCAATTGAACATTTATAGGTGAGATTAGGATTTAACTTTACCAAAAGCATCGCTTAACTCTTGCAGGTGCAATTAAGTTTAGCAAAAATATGTGTTAAATATTCATATAAACGCAGTAAAAGATACTATTCATAGTTGAATAAAGCACGATATGGTTTGTTTCTTTTTTAAATTACTTTAAGCAATAGGAATTCTGTGAGAATATATTTGTCGGTATTTCTCTTCAATTAGTTGTGTCTTTAAATTATGTGACGTTGCTTTGGCAGCTTACATGCATTTACTGCATTCAAGTCCAGATTTATAGTTTTTATATATTATTTAAAGAATCTATTTTGTGGTTGTTATGCCTTTCAAGGGTTAAAAGCCAACCGTGAATCTACAGCCCGTGATTTGTAATGGCTGATGTGGTGGCAATGGGAGTTTCTAAAATACACAACTTTTTTGCCTTGACATATTACAGTTCAAACAATAAAAATGCTTTATTTGGCTTGCAATTTACACTTTTATGTATAATGTTAGACAAACGCGAAAGTTCTATCGTTGTATTTATCCACACTTACGTTTAATATAATTTTACTTGATGCATACATACCCTGATAGTTTAAAACCAGCATCATTTTGTAACTTTTTATGTTGGACCATAAACAACTTTAATAAATTAGTTGTTTATCCAATAAAATGCTTTATTTATCTGACCGGCCTTCGATAATAAATAATGAGACGCTAAGAGGATTTCTTGCCAATTGCGGTCCAATACCATAGTTCGTAAGTCCAATTGACGGCAATGATAAACGTATATAGTGCATTAGATGTACTTATGACGACGTTTTAAAAATAAAGCACTTAACTCAACATTGTAATTACCAACGACATTAAAAAGCTACACGTGTTTATAGTTTGCATTTATACCTTGGTTATTGCTTTCTAGAACGACACACAAATACATACGTATTTCCAGGTGTTTGGAACTTATGTAAAGTATATTGTTATGAAGTTAGAATGATTAGGGATGTAGTTAGAAGTCCAATTATAACAGCCTTATATCAAGAGCGCAACGGAAGGTTTGCTTAATTTGCTGAAGGCGCTGTATTGCCGCAATGGAGAACGAAGTTTTTTAGCTTTTCCAAATGATGTTTTTTCGGTACGAGTTGCAGGCTTAGTTTGATTCAATGTTTTTGTCGAAAGCCATTTATAACACTTGATGTTTAAAGAAAAAGTCCCGAAAGATACGTCTGCTCATATCAACCAAAAAGACAATATTTTCGAATTAGAAAAGTTGTTAGATTTGCTAGGTAAACTAACAATATAGTTTTCGATCAGAGTAATTTATATATGATGGCAAGTTTACCCATTTGGACTCTCACAGTCTTAGGAAAGAAGTACCATACAAAAATCAGAGAGCCGATAAAATGCAAAGCTTTGAAATGCTTGCTTTATGTATTGAAGACGGTTCTTACTATTTAAATCGTTATGATTGGAAATTTTCAGTTGTTATTTAATTTTACCCTGTACAGCTATTTGAGTACCTTCGATTTACTAAACAAAAGCGGTAGTTTACGCCTACTGCGACTAATTACAGAGTAATAACAAAAATAACCTGCCAAATTCTTAAAACAGATAATAATTTGTTTGTTTTTTTATTTATGGAAAATCCGCTTCAATGCTAGGCTGCGCGGGTGTTAATAGACAATATATGCGACATCTTGACCTACGCCTATAAACTTATTTAGTGTTATTCTGTAAATCACCAGGATTTTATCAATGGTCGTTATCAGGTTAGCACTATTAAAACAATTTTATTGCCTCTGTGCGTTGTAGCCTTACAATTCAATAAATACTTGGTATCAAAATTATTTTATTTTATAAGAGTCTAAATCTTACGTTAATTTGTGTTTGGTGATTTTGTATAATGCACTCAATTCTTAAAAAAAGTTATTCTGATTTGATTTAATTACTTTGTAATTTGCGGTTGCAACAAATCGAATAAAACCCTTCAACAAATACTTAAGACCTACAACAAAACATAAAGTAGTCTGGATTATAATACCATAATATTAATACCAACAACAAAGTTAAGCCAAACACGCAGTAAAATTCACGATAGAATAAGACCTGGATCCGTCGGAATAAGTCCTAAATTAATCGAAATAAGGCTTAAATTTAAACGGACAAAATAATGCTAAAAATTATAGGGAGAGGGTGTGGGACGGTTGGGACATTGTTTGACATCGGTCATTTGGGTGTCGACGCTTGGGTGGTACCAGATCGTTTTCCACTGTTTGGGGTTAGGAAGGGGTAATGAGCTAGGTTAGAAATTGAGTTAGAGTTGAAATTTTTAGGAAAAAAAAAATCAACACCACGCTCCCAAAGAAGAAACTTTCTTGTGCCATTAAATTTTCAGGCTACTTACTTTACCTAACCAAGCTAACAAACACAATAACGATATTGATACCTATGTCGGACATAGGCATAATTGTCAGACAAAAGAAAGAAAACCATTCTTAGGCTCGACCTATACGCGCAAAGTGACATTATACGCTAACGTAATTCCAACGTTTTTGCGCTCGTCATCACAAGCTACGATTAGTGGTTCATTAACGTGATTGCAAGCTTTGAGTTGAATTGTGTATTATGACGTAATAGTCTTGCGTTGTGCTAATGAGAGTTACGTTTGCTTGCTGGCTTGCTGAGCTGCCACTTTTGTGCTTATTTGTTTATATTATTAGGAGAATCGTGAGCAGTTTAAAAAATGGCTAGGGGACCGTTGCGTAATTTTTTTAAAAAAGTTTGAGAACCACAGGGTTAGATCGTTCGTTCCTAAACTTTTTTTCACGCGACGCCCTGGGAAAAGTTTGTTTATTTTACCACGCACACATCGATAGGAATTTTAATGATTTTTGCTTATCTTTTTGTTTATAAAAAACGCACAGCAGAAAACAAGCAAAACAGGAGCGCAAGAAATTAACAAAATTTTAGGATACCAAATTAGCCTACGTGTGACATATGGTCATGCACGAGTTTGATTTAATTGAGTGTGTCGAGTAGAAAGGGCGTTAAACTGTCCGACAAAAACTTTAGTTCTATTTACGAATCGCTAATGTAATAATATTAATTGACGTCTAAACCTATTAAGGTCATGCTGTTACTTACCGGTAACACATTATGGTTTCCCTACCATTTTTAAGGATTACTGTAAACCCTGAATCTTCATAGATCAGGGATTCCCAACCTTTTTACGATCTCGTACCACTTGGACGACCTGGTGTGTCACGCGTACCACTTCTTCTAGAATAACTAATTGAATCGAATCATATGTTTATGTATATTTAGCTTATAACTAGCATTATTCAACGCTATTTATAGCTTAAGGCAGGGTGGTCCAAACCCAGGCCCACATCATTGTTTGTGGCCCGCGGAGCACTGTTGGATTATTGCAATGCGTACCTTTGAGGGCTTATTTAAATAAATCTAAGGGACAAACAGTAAGCATACTGCAATTGTTTGGTTATGATCACATTCTCACCAAATTCGCACCCAGGGTGTGGTATGAACGCCTAATAAAAAAACTATGTGTTAGACCGGTTTTAGAGAAGCTGCAGTGCGTCCTATATGGAACTTTCCTTTTAAAATGGCTGATTTGCCAACTCTTTAGTTATATTTGCGTTTTAAAGCAAATGTACGAAAAAATAAGTATTGTTCTACAGGTTTTCACTGTGACTTTAGGCTAAACGCCCTGACCCTTTCCAAGATGCAATTTTAACCATATTGATCTGGTTAACAAAACTTTTTTGCGCAAAATTATAACGCCGTTGTAATTTAGCGATTGTGTAGTACGCAACATCTCACTTACGCGAGCATTCTACGCTTTAAAACACCGTCTTCTAAATTAAAACTTTGTCAAATACGCATTTTTGCGCTTCGCGCACACCATTTTCCCCAGTCTCATAACATTAGATTTATTTATACACAAGTTTGAAGATAAAAGCAAGTTTCTGGATCTTATATGTCTTTCGATGTTACTTTGTGACGTCATCTTTAAAATTTCATGCCCGACTAAACGAAAAACGTTTAAAACGAAAAACGATCCGCTCCTTGTACGCATGTAGCCCACTTTATATGACCCGCAAAGCATATGCAAGAAATATTGTGGCCCGCGATGCAGTCAACCTTGGACCGCCCTGGCTTAAGATATAAAACAGTAGATTATAACTATCAAGAGCAATCATTTGACATAATTAACTCCCACTGTTCCACAGCGTTGTACGCTTTAAAAAAAAGCAATGGTGCTTCCCGTTGACAATTAAAATGGCCTGTATTTTGAAGATTGCATAGTTTTTATGTAAACATAACTATAGAAACCAACTGTAAAGTTGTGAATCTAGGATTTTGTGATAAAAATGGAAGCTACTCACGTACCACCTGAAAAACCTTCGCGTGCCACCAGTGGTACGCGTACCACAGGTTGGGAACCCCTGTCATAGATGTATGATTGACTGCCTAGGAATATATGTACGGTCAAACTAAGTGGCATGTTTTGCGTCTTGGGTGCAATACAGTCGCTTTTTTAAGTTTTTTCCTTAACTTCTAACTGCTCGAGCTCTCATTTTTGCGCCGAAGTGAATCATTATTAAAAAATAGTAAATATTGATTAATTGCTAAAGTTTAGTAATAATGAGTTGGGAAATGTTCACCTCAAAGAATAATAATTTTAATTTTATTGTCACAGTTAAATTTTAGTAGGAGTCCTTGGAGTCCTTGTGCGAAGCTCTTAATAATAGAAACGACGCACCAAAGGGAGGACATCGCCACGCACAGTTTGAGAACCACTGAGTTAAAAAAAGGTTATATAGGCCTTGTTTGGGCAATTTAGGGTTTTTACGACTGGTTTAGGTCTTATTTCGATTTAGAAGTTATTACGACTATCACTATTAGGTTTTAGTCCTCTTTTAGTCTTATTCCGAACTGTGTTTTATTTCGACGTTCATGTTGTTCCAATTTCGATATTGTAGCTGCAGTTTGTCATGAACATGAATGTACCCGTAGCCTACCTTGTTTTAATTATAAAACAAACTATTACTACTCTGTAATTCCCCCACCTGTTTATCGCATTATTACAGTTGTAGCTTTGTCTTACTAAACATTGCCTAAGTAGATTATTGTTATTATAGAAAGATTTTGCTGTACATTAATGGACTGGGGGGGGGGGGGGGGCAAAATAGTAAAAAATGTTATGCTGCGTCACAATTGTCGTTTACGACGATATGTTGAAGTGGACCGCTTTTATTATCGAAGAGTCGCCAATCAGCGATCGAATACCGGACAGAAAGAACCGACTGCTGTTTTGACCGGCTCGGGTTCGGTTAAGATTGGAGTAGGCTAACCACCAAATATTCGGTTCAACTTCGGTTAAGGTCCGTTCACACTACAGCTACATTGAGCTGAACAAAGCATAGTTAGCATTTAAGTTCGATTTGTGGCGAGCCCAGCTATAGAAAAACGTTACGTTTTGCTCAGTGCAGCTGTAATGAAAACAATTTCACGCCCAGCTTAGCTCAGTGCAGCTGTAGTGTAAATAGGCCTTTAGACTCAAGTTCGGTTACATGTTGAGTAAAATTAGCCCGAAACCGGTTCATAAAACTCCGGTTCGGATTCGCTTCGACTACCTAGTAAAAACTGACTATAACATAAATGTTTTTTAGTCGCTTTGTCGCCACCTAGAAATACCACGTAGTTTTGTTTTGTTGTTCTTTTGCACACGGCACAAGATTCACCGGTACTACGCACGTTTCGTGTGAAAATAATATGGGTAAGTACTAGAAATGTGTTTCCCTTTTCATATCTGCATCTCAGATTGAAAACGAAGTTTCCTAAAACTGGGCGGCTGTAAATAAAAATAAATACCTACTAAAAACTATAAGCAAAGCTTAAGTTTCGAGCGGCAGAATGAAATGTACGGCGATTTTACCACGAAATGCGCGGCTATGAGTGCAACAGGCTAAACTTTCCAAACTAGTGTGAACTTTCGCAAGCAGTTATAACTGCTTTTAACATAAGTATTTTTCTTGATGTACTTAAACTTGAATTAGACTTTTTTTGTAGTACGCTTCATATTTTAGGCATGAACTTTTTATGTTTAAAGATAAAATAGATATGACAAAATTTGGCGCTGGTCTAGAATCCTGCCACGCGTTTAAATAGTTGTTAAATCAACGCGTATTATTTGGGTCAGGGTAAGAGTTAGCATATGGCTGGTTTAATTGTTATTATTGTGTTTATTCTCCAATATTTACTTCTTTCTTGCAATTGTAAGATTCTAGACCAGCGTCTAACATTGTGTTATAACATTATGTTATGTTTCTCCCTGTTGTATGTTTTACTAAATAATTCAATATTAAGCAGGCAATCACAATTTACTATGTTTGCACCTAACTGCTTTACATTAGTTATGCCTAGAACTTGCCATTTCAATGTACATAACCGCTAATAGGGTTTCTTTTAAACAAGTCAATTAGTTGGTTTTGTTAAATTAGAATTAAAGGATAAATATTGTATTTAGTTAAGTTTTCTAATATCTTAAAAACGGAAAACAAAACACAGCTTCAAATTTGTGGTGTGGCATTTTTGCATAATTGCCAGTTGCCACACTTATATTTTATTATTTTAACTTACAGTGTTTTCAATTTTTGCAAAATTATGTTCCGCTTTCAATAAGCAATTGCAGATCCAGACAAGTAATAAATTATTTAGGTAAGTTAATAAAGCATTATTGTTGTTTTGGATTAACCAAGTTACAAGTAGTGTTTTAGTTGAATATATATATTATTATTTTCATAGCTTTTTCTGTTGTCTTCAAAGCCTACTGGTTTGCTGTTTCTTTTGCTTTTCTTCAATATGCATTGTTGCAAGTAGTCAAGGTGAGCAGTAAGGGTAGGGCAGTAAAATAAAATAAAAATATAGTATTTTTGTAATTTGCAAACTGCAATAGTGCAAAAAAAAGTTAATATAGGTAGTATTTGTGTGTCTAAAAATATTTTTCTTTGTGGTTGATGTATAGGAATATATAATATGTATGGTATTGTGCTCATTTTGCCAAATATTGCCATCAGGTTTTACTGTAAAAGGAAAATATTTTGTATGTAACAAAACACGCCCTAAATGCTTTGAACACTTTAATTCAAAAGGTTAAAAGTTGCTTTTTAGTAAATACTGCTGTTTTCTTCTGTGTTAGATGTTCCTGCCGAAGCACCGCCTTTCAAAAGCCAATGTGATGGAGGAATTTGCACACTGCAATTTAATGCTTCACAAAGGGTTTGTTGTATTTTTGTTTTAAGCTCTAGTACACTTCTAAATAAAACTACTTAGCTCAAATGAAATGTTTTTTTTTTAGGTAGCGGCAGATAATTGGTAGATTTTTTGTTTTTTCGTACACAGAATTCACATATAAAAGAATTTTGATTTTAGGCCAACTATACTTACCGAAACAAAAAACTTGTTTGCTTAGCTAAAATCTAATTTTACTTCCTGATATTTTTAATGATGAAATATTTTTTTAATCTTTTTCAGCCTTTTCATGTTACACAAAGCGACATGAGCATGTTATACTCTTTAAGAAAATAAAGTTCCTCAAACCTAACCTAATCTAGAAAAATTATTTTTTGCTGTTATATACAGTATATAATGTTAGAGAATCACTGATATGGTCATTCCTAACTTAAGGTAAAAAGGCAATTTTGAAGCCTAGTGCTGTAAAATTAATAGCTTTGATGTATTTTTGTTAAAATATTGAAATAAATATATTTAGTGATTTTTAAACACAAGGAT
Organism: Ascidiella aspersa; assembly: GCF_963924565.1. Taxonomy (NCBI): domain Eukaryota; kingdom Metazoa; phylum Chordata; class Ascidiacea; order Phlebobranchia; family Ascidiidae; genus Ascidiella; species Ascidiella aspersa. Next base: position 17,520,749 of record NC_139451.1, read on the forward strand.
GACTGTTTTATTATTTTTATTGCATTTTAGGTATTGCACAACATGCTTGCCTACACTGAAGCCATTTTTGATGAATTTAGAAGTGGTCCTGCAATCAATAACACTGACCTGAATCACTTTCTTACCCAAGTGGGAATCCTTAAAGGCAAAACTGAAGAAGATAGTGATTTGTATTTATACTATGATGATTATGACGATAGTTTCTTGTTTGCGGATAATTACACAGATCCAGATGTTGTACTTAACTCTTTGGTAAAAATGTTTTTTGATCATAATATTTTTTAGGTTTTGTTTTTTGATCATAATGTTTTTTAGGTTATGTTTAAACAAAATAAAAGAGAAGTATGACTTTAATAAAAAGATAAACTTTTACCAACAAAATCATTGTTGTGTGACAACATAAAATATTTGACTTCCTTATATGACTGGAAGTTTATATTGGGTAATGCTTGCATGTTTTAAACATAATATAAACTTTTGTTAACATATTACTGTTAAACAAATTGTTCTTACTGAATGCCAATGTAGGCTCATGTTTTGGACACTACTTTGTTTAATATTTTGAAACTAAATATGGAATGTAGTTAAATAAATATCCACTTGTTTATAGAATTTGGTTAAATATGCATTCAAAGTTTTAAATGTTTATTTTTGTAATTTTAATATATTTACTCTGCATCATACTATCTCTGTAAATGCACAGCTTGACTTAATAACCATGGGATCTTTTCGCTATCTATGTGCTATTTTCTGTGCTCTTTTTTTAAGTGTTCTTAAATTGCACAAAAATAGATTGATATTTATTCTTGCAAAGTTACTACAATTTGTTAATAAAAAAATAACAAGTTAATTTCTTGCAGTGCCTTGCCTCTGAAGAAGATGCAATGAAAGAGCATGCTGGGGAAAAGGAGGGTGAACTGAAGCTTACTGATTTTTGGCTGCTTTTACCTCGCTTTATGTATGACCTTTCACAAGAAGATTGTTCTAAGGATGGTTTGTCAAAGTGTTTTATTCTTATGGCCAATATTCCACTATATAGCATTATTGTCGGTATATTGCAATTATCCTACCCATATAGTGCTATCCAAATTAAATTTTATATTTTATAAAACGTTTTAAAGCATTTAAAAACAAACAAGTTTCCTAATGTTTAGAAATACAAAAAAAAAGTTAAAAGTAAAGAAATACATAAAAAAGTGGTTGCCTCACAGTGTTACAAAACATAGTTGTGTAATTAAATAGGTAGGTAAACTGAACGTAACTTTTATTTTTATTAGTTATAAAAAGTTGGTTACCAGTATGAGGTATCGCTTGACAAAGCATAAAAAATATATTGTATCGTGTTAGTCAGAAAAAGTTTTTTGGGCAATTTCTTCTCTTGAAGTTCACTAATGTGCCGCGCTACACAGTCTGTGAAGCACTGATGTATAATCCCATGGTATCCTATTCGGATGAATTCACATTACTTATCTGTTATGTCTGTTCTTAAAATTGAATTTATTGCCTACCTTTGTTGTTTTTTTCAGCTCATGACCATGGAAGTCATGGAAACTCACCTTCTCGTGAAAACCGCGGAAAAGGTAAATAGAATATCTGTATCAGATTTGATGCAATGCATATAATTCCAAACCACAGGTGGTGAAAAAAGTTGGACCTTAACATTATGGCTTGGTTTACTTGCTCCATTGTTTAAATTAAGTAGGCCGACATCCCAAAATAAAATGTTGACTATCTTTAACTTGGTTAAACTTAATTTATAAATTTGCAATAAAAAGGATACTATTACCATTTTGCCCAGGTGTAGTAATTAAACTCAAGGTTCATTATAGTTACACACTAAGTAGCATGCAACCACTAAAAAATTTGTAGTCCTAATGTTATTTTATTTGCAGTGTGGGGCATTGCGATTGTATCAGTGGCGGTGATTAGCCTTCTTAGCATTGTTGGTATAATGATTGTGCCTTTGATGAAGCATTCGATTTATTTTAATCGTCTCCTCTCCTTTCTGGTGGCTCTTGCAGTTGGCACCTTGATTGGTGATGGACTGCTGCATCTTCTGCCCCATGTATGTCCAAGCAACAATGTTTTTGTTTATTAAACTTTTTTAATAATAGTTCATCAAAAAAAAATGAAATTGCTTTTCCTTTTTATTATTTAAGTTCATTTTTATGTTTTTTTGTTTAATTTCCCCTAAATTAGAACATACATATTGTTTATTTAGGCAATGGCTGGAGGCCATGATGGCCACGACCACAGTGTAGAAGGAGTAGTTGAAGAAGAACAAAAAAAGGTCTTGAAATGCCTTGTTGCAGTGCTTGGTATCTACATGTTCTTTGTATTTGAAAGTGTGATGGGTCTTCTCAGGAAACGTAAGGTAAGTAACAACTCTTACTTAACGAATAACTACTGTTATTGCTTTTTTAGGTTGTTAGTGTGCAACGCTAATGCAATTGCTATGTTAAAGTGTTACATTATTTCGATCTAGTGTTAATTGACACTAATCTCTAAACAAGTAATATTTGGTGTATTGTATACTAATATTTAAGACCAACACAACCGCTTTATCTGGGAACAACCCAGCCCATATACCGACTTCCTTTCCAGAATTGTATTTTACTTTGTGTGACATTCAGCCGATGTAGCCTCCCCAGTGTTTGAGCCATACTCTTGAGTGTTGAAAATTGCATAAGTTTACCTTCATTGAAAAAAGGAAAAACGCCTTTGGATAACAATATCACACGTAATTTCAATGTCTTATATTTCGCATACTAGAGCCAATTCATAAACCAATTTGTAAAATGGCGTTTTCGCCCTCAGACGACGCGAATAATCCAAAACGACTCTAACAAACTTATGTTGACCTTTGTTATTTAACACAATAACACATGGACAATGCACACCAAATGGGAAACGCGCAGATAGGTCTGTCTGTTTTGTTTCCTAAATCTTTGCCTGTTTCCTAATTGTTTGCGATGATTACAAAAAAAAATCACATTAAATTGTTTTTTGGGAACTGTGCTTTCCAGAACTATGTATGTGCATCAAAATATAAAGGCAGGTTCTCTAATTACAAAAAAGAAACAGAGATTAAGTAGAACGAAAAGTCTGGTGCTAATCACCAGACTGGTGCTGAGGGAAAATTATAAATTATTTTTCGACTAAGATAAAACCCCATTTAAAAATGATAAACTTAGAAAATATATGTCATGTGTTTTATTCCCAAGAAAAATATGAGAAAGAACGGCCAAGCTCACAAATCACCATCTGATCTTACCGTTGTTTCACCTGTTAAAAGTACAGAAGCCTTTCTTCCAACAGGAAATGATATAAAAGGTACTTCTCTATAAAATAATTATGGTAAATTATTTTTTGCTTTGTTGTTGTTGCAACAACAGTCTTTTTGGTTAATGTTTTCTTATTATTTCTTTTGTTTTTTTAAGTTGCCTCAAAATATTGTCTATATTTTACCACTCTCAAAATTATTTTTTATCTCTTTAAAAGTAAACCGAGAGATTATGTCAGACAAACATTTGCCTTTGCAAAATTACTATTAATCGGGCAGTTTGCATTTATTGTACAATACTACAATTTAAATGAATTGGATTATTACCATTTTAAAAATAACATGTAAACAGGAGAAAATTTTTGCATGTAAGTTTAATTATATGCGTAATGTGTGAACTGTAATGTAATGTCATAATTTAGAGTCCATTCAGCGATCTGAAGACAAGCCTTTTATGAGATCTTCTCATGATGATGAAGAGATTAATGGATCACACGATAGTGATGTGAGTGCATTTTGGCTTTTTTTTTTATAAGTTGCACTTCTGGTAAAGAATTAAATTTTCTGCATCCTTTGGAACTAAGTTTAATTGCAATACCAACACTGGTCAAGGAAATTTCACTTTTCAACGAGAATGCTTTTATATTTGGTCACAGGATTTCATAGCCTAGTTGCCTTTTTGTTCGTCGCTAACTACACCATGGTGTTCTGGAAAGAAGTTCAAGTAATAGTGCTGAAAATGCATTTTGAGTAACATGCATAACCGATCTATATGTTAAACTAAGCAGATCATCAACACCTAGCAGAAAAGAATGCAACTTGCATTTTCTAAAAAGTTAGCACACAGTCACTATAAAGGCCAGCCAAGCACATAATTCCGGCATTTTGCAATGTACATCCTAAATTTTACTAACATGTTGAGTGTTGACCCATCAAGATTCCTGGCATTTTGCATAGTTGAGTAGGTCAAACTTTTTGTAGAGAAATGCTAAACATAGAACGCCACTTTTCTGTTTCTCGAAAATTAACATTTTTGGAGGGTAACGATTGCGATATCACTCACTTACGGTTTTCTTATAGGTCAGTCTCTTCTGATGCGTGAATCACATGAATGTTGGACAATGTCACCGTGCGCAATGTGCTAATATTAATAATACACCTAGCACAACAACATTGAAGGCAGATAAAAAATCAGGCCCCAAAATACTCTAAATTTACCACATCTCCGTTTAAATTTGCTGTTGACCAGTGTAATCCATTTGTTTAAATAACACGCAATATATCTTTGTTAAAAAGTACCCTTTGCTATTTTAATGAAAATGTCTGACGCCTAATTTACATTTATGCAGTACTGTATTTTTCCTTCCCTGTAAATCAGGGTATATTCTGTCTAATTCATATTTTCTTGTTACGTGAAGTCAATTAATTATATTCGTCTTTTCCAGGGTTGCTGTCATAAAGTATGCGAAACAAATGGGTCAAGACCCTTTCGTAAGTTTGTTTTAGAAATGGTTGGGAAACGAATTTTTTTTTGTACAATACTAACACTGTTTTACAACAAACGTTTGGCAGCATTTAAAAAAATATATCTCGGGCTTTTTTGCCATGAATGAATGGTATACATATGTAACTCTGAAACGAGTTTTCGTCATTCACTTATTGCGCAGCAAACATTATATTTATACGAAAAAAATGTTGGGTGGACGACCGGACGTATAACAGTTCAACAAATATATCGCGTATAGAAGTGGTTATATTGTCGTTGTTTTTTTATCAGGCGCCCCTATAAATGGTATCGCCAAACATAAATTTATATATTTCTGTTTCTTAGACGCTCAATTTGGTTTGTTTTTACAGATACTTTTGAAGAAGCTTTGGTAATACCTGAAATTAAATTAGGTAAGTAATCCGGATCTGTTTTAGTAGTGTCATTCTATTTATTTAAAGTACATCACAAAATGCAAAAAAACGTAATGCTTAACACAATTTTATACCGAACACGTTGAGCTACATAATGGAATTATTAATGTAAAGAAAGGGATCCTGCAAGTATCCTGCATATTAAACAACCTTTATGCTCGGCTGTGTTGCCTTTATTGTTAACTGTTACTTCTGTTAAACACTGCTATAAACGCTTTCTAACCGATCATGAGGTTTCGTTCTTTTCTGGAGTACTGTCTTCCTGCAACATTAGATTTAAGTACGTTTTAAATTTTCACCATCATTTCTATAAGCTGTGGCGCTCGGCTTAAGTGGTGTTATATAAGTTTTGTACAAATTTCGGAGGTATTGATTTAGTGGCGTGATATTGATGGCTTTTTACACTTTGTTTAATTTCGTAGAAGTGAAGTAGAGTTTGCAAACTACCGCGTTATTTGTAAAAGTGTTATATTTCTTGGTAATTGCAGACAACCCACACCACCATGGACACAGTCACCACAATCCTGATCTCGCAGCTGACTCTGGTATTAAGGACATGGCTTGGATGATTGTCATGGGCGACGGACTTCATAACTTTAGCGACGGTTTAGCTATAGGTAGTTTTTTTAATATCGATCAGTAACTGCTTACTCCATAAAATCTTGGTATGTTGATATACATGATGAAAAACTAATCTTTTTGTACAAGAAAAAAAAACATTTTGCAAATCGTTCAAATTAGAAAAAATAAATTATAGCATTATTTCCCGCAAAGAGTACATCGTAACAAGTCCATTTGTTATGTTCAATTAAAACCAAACGTCAGCACGCCAACCAATAAAGTAAAAACGAAGAAGCTTTCAGCGTCCGCTTCACGTATCACCCTTCTTTTTTACTATGGTGGTTAGCGTTAAACGCAGCTTGTGTTGAACGTTCTGTAGTAGTTTTCAAAAAAATTATCTTATTTATGTGAAAAATCTAAAAATTACGTGTGTTAGGGCAGTTAGGCTGTTGCGGTTATGAAATATGGTTAATATCGCCCTCACTGCTGTCACTTTTTTCAAAACATTTGTTTGCATTTCAGGTGCCGCTTTCAGCAGCGGCATACCGGCCGGTCTCAGCACCTCCCTAGCGGTCTTCTGTCACGAACTTCCGCATGAGTTGGGCGACTTTGCTGTGCTCATCAACGCGGGCATGTCCATCAAGCAGGCAATTCTCTACAACGGGATGTGCGCCTGTTTGGCCTTCGTCGGTGTTATAATAGGTGCGTGTAGTCACGCCATTAACTGTTGTTTTTAAAACTGACCTAAACCGTTTGTCACAGTTTAAAGTGGTATAATCTGCCTTTTGAATAAGGATATTTTATTGTGTACCTATGCGTAAAAAATATAACTGAAAAAAAGCAAAAAAAAACTTCAGCTTTTCACCTATACCTATATTCGCCCGACTTTTCTCTCCAGGAATGGCAATCGGCGAATACACGACGTCAGTGAAACTCTGGATTCTCGCCGTGACGGCTGGTGGCTTTCTGTACGTGGCTCTTGTCGACATGGTGAGTCTCTTGGTCTAATTTAATATTGGAGTGGGGCCAGTTTGGCAATAATCCTAAGCTTGTTTTTGCCATAAATGCCATTTCGAATTTAGGTTCCCCAAATGCTGGAGTGCAGTTTGCAAAAAGATGGCCTTTTCCGCTTTGCCTACCAGAACGTCGGTTTCCTATTGGGCGTCGTCATTATGCTTCTCATCGCCCTCTTCGAGGGCTCGTTCCAGGCTGTGTTTGGCCTAAGCGGTCACGCCCATTAAACTCCTCGACTGCCGACCAATATTTTTATGGCGTTTAAAAGTTCAAAATAACGAACAGCGTAGTAGCAGCGATGCTGTCTAGTATGCTGACCTGTTTATACCAATATAATTTTTGCGCGCGATTGAAACTTTGTTCTGTAATGCTTCCCTTTTGGACGTTGAGCTGCTTTCCTTTGATCTGTTTCTATTTTTATGTCAGATACGAAATTATGTATTATTCTACAAATTCCTTTTTTTCGTCTGTGTGTCAATTTTAACAACATTCCCACTGATAGTCTTCTGTATTGCGTACTAACAAAAAATTTATGTTGCATAATATAGTTAAAACAATCATTTTTCATTGTTTTTTAATTTGTTTGCGTTGCTGTTGGGGTTTTGTGGCATTATATGTGCGAAGATAATGTCAAACATTAAATTAATTATATATTTTAACAGGAGTTATTGTAAAATTACTCATATCTAACCTTCTTAGCGTAGTGATGGGCTGCCGATTATCTTTGCGACTAAGTCCCCGAAAGCATTACCGTGTTTTTTCTGAGGCTAATAATTCGTTTGCAGAAATTAAGGTTGACAGTCAATAAAATATACAACACTTCCTACTAGTTCCATTATGATGAATATGTAGGTACGCTTGAAACAATTCTATGTTATTCTGTTGTTAGTTAGTTATTTGTTGTCTTTGTACCTAATTTGTGTTTAGTAATTTATTCAATTTTTGCTGCCGCCAACAGACATCTGCAAAATGACGTTTATGTTTTTTGTCAGGCCCTATATAATTTAAAGCGAGTGCAAATATTATTTCTGTTTTATCGCATCTTATTAATACAAATCATTTCTATCCGCGGACGTTTTCTTGCATTGTCAACCAGCATGTATCCTCTATTATTAGTTTTTCTGGCTATCTATACTTGTACATATGCCACCGTTGTATGTATGTTTTGTCGCCCTTCGCCTTTGGCTGATGCATATCTAGTATTTTCTGTTATTCACTCTCTTTTTAAATTGCATTTGGCTCCTTAGTTGGAGTTTTAGCAATGCATCTATTTGGCATTATACTTTGCATTTGATATTAGTATTTATTTTGTTATTTACTCAGTCACCCACGGCCAACGCCAATATTTAGGTACACTTTTGAAGTGAAGCGTTGCTGTTTGTGTTTATCCGGTGATGAATGTCTTTATTTTTATTAAAATGTACCCAGCGGCATGGTAATACCAATTGAAATAAAACGTGCAGAACGTTTTCCAATTTGCTTGTTACAATGTGAGCCGTTGAGATAGAGTGTAATATTAAAACTTTAGCAAACGGAAGTTTTAAATCGGAATATAGGAAGCAATCTCTAATAATATTCGGAATGGCCTACATAACTTGTTTGCCCAAACCATTGAGCGATTTTTGTCAACTAAAGAAGGAAAGAATTATAGTAGCCTACTATCTTCTAAAATTGCCTAATTTTGTATTTTTTAAGCTCATAAGTTAAATAGGAATAGAATAAATTTTTTGTTTGTTTTTGTAGGAATTCCTAACGTAATTTTTTGATTTATTTTGACATTTATCGAAGATTATAACAAAAAAACAAATATTTATCTTCGGTAAATCGTAAATGATTACAATATTTTATAAAATAATAAGATTTAAAACTTAATTTTGTACGCACGTGAATTTGGTATTTACAAGGTATTTTGTATTTGGTGTTCTCCTTCATGTGTGATATTATCGTTTTTTAGCTCAGAACAGTAAACCGCTGGTTTATTTTGTCTGTCTTAGTGTACGGATCGTGTGTTGATATATAACTTGACTTCCATTATAGCCGGTGTAGCCAACTTATGTTTGATTACAATCGACTGAAATATATTTAGAGACTTTCGATCGACTGGTTTGTTAAAATACACAAGAACACTTATTAAACAATTTGGGCGTTATGCATTTCAAGCCAGCGATGGTGGTTAATTTGTTACATGTCAAAGAACGCTTAATTAGGCTTGTCCAGACAACAATTGGAATTTTTATTACTTCGCATGTGTGCGACAGCTATTCTGTAGTGACGTAACACATATACGAGGCGATCGACCAGGTGAAATGTGGCGTTCTACCCAGGGGCGGATTAAGGCGGGGGCTGCAGCCCCAGGCCCACCAACAAAATAGGTCCACCGCAAACAATTTAATAAGACCAACTGATGTTATCTTTGTATAACAATTTATATTCTAGAGCAGCGGTTCCCAACATGGGGTCCGTACAGCAGTTTCAGAGGGTCCGCAAGGAGAATTAGTCTTTAAGTGTTTAAACATTAGTCTATGTTTTAAACATTTATCTGTCATCATTATTGTCTTTAGTTATACTTTATTATTCGATCATATAGCGTGTTTTATGATGTCTCTTGTAACATCACAAATCATCTATTATACTGTACTACCCGTTGTAAGCGAATCGTTCGCCTTAGTTAGAAACAGGGCTGCGGAGTCGGAGTCGGACTCGGGGCTCGGGTCTCGACGGAGTCGGTTTGTTTTGCCGGAGTCGGACTCGGGACTCGAGTAAGCCCGCGGAAAACTACCCGAGTCCCGAGTCCGACGTGCGCATGCGCAGTATCAAATTTTAAAACTGTTAAGGCGGCAAAATGTAAGTAGTAAAAGTGTAAATAGCAAATGGTGAAATATTTTAAACCATGTAATGCGGGTGGATCAATAATGACACCAATATGAGTGTATTGCAGAAAATCCACCTTAATTTAGTTGCGTAAATGGGTAAAATACAGGCTGTAGAGTCACAGCTGGAATCGGGACTTTTTTTATCTTACATTTGTCCGGAGTCGGACTCGGGAGTCCGACTCGGGTGTATTTTTTTGGCCGGAGTCGGACTCGGAAGTCGGACTCGGGTTGTTTTTAACCGACTCCGCAGCCCTGGTTAGAAAGTTGGTACTTTAGAAGGAATCGTGACTGCATTAGTGTACTACAAGAAAAATAGGTCAACTGCTTTGACCCTTAAATTTTTATAGGGCCGCGAAATATTAAAATAATTGCAACGGGTCCACCAAGCATAATTTTTAGAAAACTTTTGGAACCGCTGTTCTAGAGATATCACCACGGACTCCAGCCATAAGACCAAAATAGGACTAATACCTTATTACCGCCTATATTGCAATAAGTCCTAAATCCGTCGGAATAAAACCTATAGGTCAGAATCCGGCCCATAAACAACATTTACCATACCCCAAACCCCACCCCTAAGTAGGCTACATTACTAACTTCCCTAATAACCCTAAACCATTTTATATTCCCAGCATTACCCACCATTAACCCCAAGCAAAACCAAAAATCCTGTTCTAAAACAGCGAAGATCTAATGGCACCGGTCAAACTATAGGGCGTCCAAACCAAAACGGCGGATGCCTGACCGACGGCCCCCGATCGTCCCATACCCTCTACCATTTAGGACGTATTCCGGCAGATTTACGTCTTATTCAGAATATTTCAATCTTCTTCTGTACGCGATTTGCTGTGCTATTCACCTTCATAAAAAATTCGTAATGGAACGGTCTCATAGGCCTAGAACTAGTCTTGCACTGCAGTAGCAAAATAACTTTAGATGAGGCGACTAATTTGCTTCAGGGTCTAATGATTTTATTTAGACATTAAAGTCCAGATATCAAGAATTAGATAAAAAGGGTACAATTTTAAGTGTCTGTCATTACTGAGGAAATTTCAAGAAATAACCTTGCTTCAGTATTACCCAGATAATCAGGACGAATCACTGCCTAAAATGTTGATTCATTTTTCTGCACTGCTAAAACAACGCCAATTATACGTCGAAAGTAGCAAAAGAGCTCAAATGTTTTGTTAATAAAAATAAGTTCATTTGTTAATAAAAATAAGTTCATGTATGGGTTTTCTAACGTATCTGTGGTATTAAGGATGCATCTTTGTCTGATGATTACTAATTGTTCAGGCGAACGCTTTTTTAGTCCCTAAAAGAGTACTGAACTAAATGCGTTGGTCTATGGACCAAAATATAGGTTGCATTCCTTAGCTCTACTCGAGATTTTGGAAAAAAATAGACAGCTATAAAGTTTCGGATTTGCTTTATATAAAGTTAGAAAACATGTTAAATGAATCTATTTGACAAGTGAATCAAAAATCGTATTTTATGTTAATTCTGGTTGGAACAATACGCATAATAAAAATAGACCAATAGGCCTCTGAATGCCCTACAGCCCCAGGTCCATGAAAACCTTAATCCGGTCCAGGTTCTACCGGTCGATCCCGATCGACGTGTTGACTACCCCTGCAAAGGGCCTGCATATAAGCGTTACACACCAGATGTTAACCATTGTCATACATGACTACTTTATTCTCACATTTTAAATAAGAAATAGCAACAAAACTTTAACATTATATAATTAATAACCGTTAACTTTCTGCTGATGTTCAGACTAGGGTTGCCATATTTTGAAACGCGGAATCCCTGACAAATTTACCGCAGTTTAAAAAACACTCAGAAATGACGTCAAAAAGTTATGTCAAAACATGACGTATATTTTTAAATCAGAGAAATAGCTATCTGTTACATACATACATATTCGAGTGCGCGTTACATATACATCACAATACAATGCACTTGTCACCATACATTGCACTAGCATGTATACAAGAACATCTCTCACTACTTTACAGACTTGTATACATGCTAGTGCAATGTATGGTGACGCGTGCATTGTATTGTGATGTATATGTAACGCGCACTCGAATGTATATGACGTATATTTATATTAAAATATGGAAAACAATGGCGTGCTGCGTGAAAAATGCCTTTGTTTAAATTTAAATTTTCATAAACATTCTGCTTTTCATTCAAATGCTACAATTTCTGAAGCATGGATATTTTAATTACTTGTAATTCACTAGTAGTAAATTTAAGATCTTAACAAACTCAGCTTAAATCTTTAAAAGGGAAAATGTTTAATATAGCAAATCGGCAAAGCAGCCAAAAATAATTTTTTTGTTTAGCAAAATAATTGACTTTAAACAACTTAAAACCAGTGTATTTCCACATTATATTTAGCGGTACCGGTAGTCAAATGGTGTTTACCTGCAACTCCATTGATTTTTTTTTAATTGAGCTTACTAAAATGAACGCCATGCACAAAAAACTATTACCGGTATCAAAAAGTCAAAACAAAATGAATAAAAAAGGCATAAACTTGGTAGTGTGTCACCTAATAATGAACAGTATTTGCAAACAATAAAAGTATTTGCACTCGCGAGCAGGGCCGGATTAAGGGTAGTGTAGGCCTAAGGCTATCTACCAGGGAAAGGCCTAATTTTGCGAACGAAGCTACAAAAATATAACAAAAACATAATATAAACATGTAATAAATGTAATTAAGTGTCCTAGACTCACAGTTTAGGGGAGATGTGGGACCAGTGGATCACTTTTAACGTTTTTGAATCTGCAGGTTTTATTTGCGCCTTAAAATAGGATTTAGAGGTCGTAACGTGAAGTTTTGAAAAGATAAAACGCAATAAAAGGATACAATATTCTAATTTGAACATTCCTTCGAGTAAATCAAAGAAGGTGTCAGAAAAATGAGTTGAAATACGTTACAAAAAAGGTCATAATTAAAATCACAAATTCAAGTTAACAGGCAAATTTATATAAATAGAGACACTTGTGTAGTTGGGTTTCACAAACTACGACCTAGCTAGAGAATTATGCCCGTTGCCCCCCACTAACATCTCCGTGGCTCCCCAAGGGGGCCGAGGGCCACGGTTGAGAAACCTGGTTCTAAATTCTATTAGATGACATAATTTTATTTTTTTGCCTCAAAAATCGTTTTATCTTTTCAAATCTTCAATTATCTATTTTAAATGAAATTAGGAAAAAGCTCCTGAGTCACTGGTCCCATATTTCCCCTATTACAATGTAGCCTATATTTAAAATTATATTTTCCTTACCATACGTATAACGTTTTTGGTTCACACTAGACGCGATTTGCTTTTAGCGTTGGCGTCTGGCGTTCGACTCTATCGTCGTCCAGTTCACACACACACGTTGCCAGCGTAATCAGCAAATTTCCTCGCTCCTTACAGAAAGCGTCAAAGTTGACTGTTTTAACTTCCGCAACCGAAAACGTTTTTTTATTTTTGACGTCAAAAGCCAGACGCGTCTAGTGTAAAACAACCTTATGAATGATGTCATCGACATTCAAACCTCTAACAACATCACTATCTATGCTTGAAAGGGCCTCAGCCATAAGACCGAAATAAGAACAACATCAACGTCGCAATAAAACACACTTCTGAATAAAACCAAAATAGGGGACCAATACCTAATAGTCGTAGTACCGTCTAAATTAAAATAAGTCCAAATCTTGTCAGAATAAGACAAAATTGGCCAAAATTAGGCCTAAACAACACTTTACCTAACCTCTAACCTCACCCCTAAGTACATCATTAACTCTCCTAATAATTTTAACCCCTTCCCATTTTTCTAAAAGTAATAGCACAGAACATAGATAGATCTTAACTCGTTTGCAGCATAAATAATTTTTTATTTATCTACCCACACACAAGACACATGTTGACTAGACTCAGTCATTCGTTTTTAAGCAAAAACTGTACTGTACCGGTACAGGATCTGTATCACTATCAGCCTTACAAAAATGTAACCTTAAAAAATGGGGGGCCGAATTTTTCCAGGGCCTATGGCTATAACCTTATTAGCCTATTGGTTAATTCGGCCCTGCTCGCGAGATATGTGAATATTTAAGCTATTTACAAAAATTTAACAACTTTGATATTAACAAATATCGTTTTAGATATTGTGGATGTATTGACGATATATTTTATACAGTAGGGTTAAATCCCGGACATATAAGCAGGTTTTGTCATTTCTTTCTGACACAGATCTTAACACCTGTCAGGGATAATCCTGACGTACCGTATGGCAGCCCTAGTTTAGACGAAATTTAAAAAGTGCATGCAGCAGCACTTGTGTTCGATAGTTGCGTTAATAGAATAAAAAAAACACGTTTATATATATTTGATTCGCAAGTGGGTGTCTTCACGCGAACGAAAAACATTCTCGCCAAGTGTTGAATGCACGAGTAGACAAAACTATAGCGATACAAATATGAACACTGTACAGCGTTTACAGAAGTATATTTGTCATTTTGATAAAACAGCATTTGGTTGTCAAACTGTGGTGAAAGTAAAACGGCGATCCGGTGAAAGAATTGCTCATAACGTTACGTCACAAACTTACGTCAGAACGTGACGTCATAAAGTTATAGATTGGATAGGTGTTAAATTTAATACAAAAACTATATTACAAAGATGTTACCGGTACCGATTCGCATAATGTGAAAAAAACGCCTTTATTAAGCTGCCAAAATTTTCTTTTTTAAAGATGTGATGAGCGCACCTTACTTAGAATGCCTCTTTTGAATATTTATTTAAATATTTACAGAACAACCAACGTAGTTAAATCCAAGTACAATAACAGATATATTACATTACAAACAAAAAGAGCACAGCCTGTAGAACACCAAGCCAAGCGAAATCATTAGTAGTCTAGCCTTGGATGTGTAGGCTACACTCTTGCTGCAAGTTGAGTTTCTGGAATCTTGAAGAGCTGCACAAAACAAGAAAACACGTCTTAATTACAATTTATCGTACCGGCAAGCTTTTACTTCCAGCAATCCAGCACACTGACAACATTTAAACAAATCGTAATTAAACTGACCGAAATATATTTAATATTTCACTTTTACTGTGGCCATTTCAAAATTTAGATTTAGAGCGTTCTTAACCTTTTTATTAAATACACAACGGTCCCCAAGGATTTTTTTAACTACTCACGGTCCCTTAAAAATATACACAAATAAACACAAAATAACACGTTGTTTTAATGGTATCAATAGGACGGGTGCAATTGCTTCTTTGCTATCAGATCGGCTATGTTAACCTCGAATCACTTTATTTGAGTGAAGCAATCACGGACAGTTTTAAAACTGTGACCGTACAACCCACAGTGGCAGCGCAGCAAGCTGTAAAACCATAATTCTCAATAGCACAAAGCAACACTAATACACGATTTAACTTAAAGCGTGCAATAACGTGAATTAACAACTAATCAGCTTGGTTTGGAAAAGTAAGTTGCCTGAAAATGTTATTACACAAAAGTTTTTCTTCTTCAGGAGCGTCGTGTTCATTTTTTTAGGTGCTTCGCGGTCCCACAAAATTGTTTCGTTGACCCCCAAAGGACCGCGGACCCCAGTTTGAGAACCACTGAGCTAGATGAAATTCAACGAAAGATAGGCACACATATGTGTTAAAAAATTGCGTGATCTAGTCCAGTGGTTCTCAACCTGTTTAGCTTACGGAAAACAAGTTTTGCGGACCTGTGGACCTTTAAAAGTCAAAATCAACTCAAAATGTAATTACGACATCTAAAAATATGTTTTTTGATCAAATTTTGACCTATTAGAATTAAAAAACATATTGGTGTGCATCAGTGGTGTTGGCGTCGTTAACCACACGTTTTCAATGTTCTAATTTGCTTACTCTACCGGTAGAACACCAACCAGTTATTTTTTAGGTTTATGCAAAACTCATAAATATGCTTATTGTCATTCCAAAAAAACCCATAAAAATGCGCAAGAAAAACAAAACGCTGAATATTTTAGAAAAAAGTTCTGTAAACACTTAAAAATACAGCAAATACTGTTCAATACATTTGTTCAAATCAGAGATGCACAACTACATGAAGCAACAACGAAGTTAGAGTTAAACCTAATGCGATAAACTAGGCCTAGATGGTTAATTCTGTCGGCTCACGTATAGGCAGGTTTTTTTTTAAGGTTTGGTTTGGGTGACCGCTAAGTAGTTTTAAGAGACCGCAAGTGTTTCATTTAAATACCAAAAAGTTGCAAGTCCAAAATTTGGGAAACCGCTGGAGAAATTTGGGGGACCGTTTCGGTCCTTACTTCTGTATGGGCTTTGATATTCTTATTACATCTCATACATTGATTTTTGAGATCCCAGTAGCACACGTGATTTTTTTTTCAAATGTCCCATGGTCAAGGTCGCACGTAACATTAACAGTCATACATTGTGTTTTATAGTTGTATAATTTTCCTATTGTAATTGTTTGTCTGAAAGTCTAAATGTTGCGTCATAAGTACAAGTCATTAGACGACTGCTGCTTTTTAGTGTGGCTGTTAGCAGTGATGGGATTCAGCAGGTTCGCTGTTCGTAACATTCGCTGGAACCTGGGGTTGCATCCTATTCTTGCAACTGCATTAGTTATTTGCTGAAAAAAAAGACATTTTGTAATAAAAAAGGGCTAAAATATATGACTTTTGTGATAAAACCAGCTGACATAAAAATTGAATCCCACCACTGGTTACGACCTTAATATCTTCTAATCTAAGGCCTAGCTAATAAGCATTTCTGACTTACGAATGCACCACGTGCCGTTACCACCGTGCTCAGGAAAGTTACATCGACAGTAGAAGGCTCCTGGGTAGTTAATGCAGGTCGCATTCTCGTGGCAGTTGTTGGTATTGTCGCTCAGACATTCGTTGGTATCTAAAAAGAAAACAACGTATTTAGCCTATATTTATAATTTATAATTAGGGCCATTTTTATTTTAACCTAAAAAAAATTTTTTTTAACTTTATTTTTATCAAATTTTAACTTTATTTTAACCTAACGAAATTGCTTGTTTGAAGAGGCCACAGTTCTTCCTTGAATTGATGCCAGTTACCCAAACATAATATTTTGTCGGTTTCAGACCCAAACGTAATATTTTGTCGCAAAGTCAAGGCGTTTTATGGATTATAAAAAGTGTGTGGGATTTTTTGGCGATACAAACTGTTGATCTTCGAAAAGACCACGTGTATCAAGATGAAGTGTTTTATAAGAATTATTTAAATACGTATAATAAAAAAACAATAAATAAAAAAATAGACAATTTGCGATAAAAGTTATTGCTGATTCAAGTGGGCATTGTAACATATTTCCTGCTTTTATAGGTTTCATATGGTTTAATTGTGTCGCAGTTTCTGATTTACAATGCTTTCACGACGATTTTCGCAAAAATTGCTCTCAAGAAACACAAAAACTTTGTCAAAAAACATAATTTGACAAATTTTGACTTTATTAAAAACTTTTAACTTTATTGTAAATTTTAACTTTATTTTGACCTATAAACCCCTTAGAAAACAGTCCCTTAGGTGCTGAAAACAACTTTATTCTTTGATTCGTGGACAGACAAGGTCCTTAAAAAATTTTAATTTTATCGACTTTTGCGGGCCCTATTTATGATGATGCAGTCATCCAAAATCAATGCAAAGGTAAGCGCAGGCTTTTTCTCCGGTTTACAAAATACTTTTATCGCACGTGATCCGTAAAATGATAACGTTTTTTATTTATCTTTGTTTTATAACTTTATACGAAGTTTGTTGAGCTGTACTAGTTTCCACTGTGGTTTAGAGCAGAATTAGTCAACAGTTTTGTGGCAAAACCAACTTCAACAAAACAAATAACAATTATAAAATAGAAAAGTAGGCAAATCGTCTGGTATTTGTGCAGCCACAAAATAAAAAACACGTGAATTTAACGTAATCACTGTTATCTCAATAGAACTCTTTGCAGGCTGAAAGTTCTGCTGAAAGTAGCTGTGGATGTCTAGGACTGGCCTTGGCCGCGCGACGAAACCCACGGCCACGCCCACGATACATAAACCTGTGGTTTCCAAACTTTTTATTGTCGCGACCCCCTTTTCAGCACAACTAACTGAATTACGGTTTAAGGTTTATTCACGCACCAACTTTTTTGTTCCAAAATAGTAAAATGTATCGTTTGTCTATCTATGACAAGGATGGCGAACTACTACTGACCCGCGAAAATATTATGAATCATTTTCAGGAAAGGATAAATGTAAAAAAAATAATTCTTAGTTAAGCACTATACTGTTTAAATCAGGGCTGCCCGATCTGTGGGTTGTGCAAATGTGTTTTAGGGGTGACGAATCAACTTGCATTAACTGCACTTCAACAAATGTGTGTAGTGAAGTAGACAATTAAATAAATTTTGGTTATCGCTATAAAATGTGGTTGGCAAATAGGAGAAAAATTAAGAACTCGCAGACTAAAAATTCTGAAACCCCTGGTTTAACCATGCTGAAAATATTTCTGCTGAACTCCCGTTATCCCATAAAAATGCTGCAGCATTTGTTAACTATTTAGGCTCTTAATATTCGTGGGAACCCGAATTTGGAAATCGCCCAAGCACCTTGAATTACCAACCCAGACAATACCACTTAAAACGACGTAGCAGCAAAGTTTCGCATTTAATTAGCATATATATTTAAATATATGACCCACTTGTGCATTTTTTAACATAAAGGTCGTGTTTGTGACCTGCGCGACCCTGGTCTATGACGTAACAATAAAAAATGAATTCCCGTAAGTTCGTAAAGTCACCGGAACTAAACAACAAGAATTGATTTAAATTACTTTCTTTTTAAGTTTTAAACTAAAGTTAGGCTAATCTAAATGAAGAAGATTTTTTTTGCAGTATTATTTCGTTCTCGTATTTCTCTGAATGGTTAAATTGCGTATAAATATTTTAACATGAAGTTTCAGTCTCGCAAAACGGGTCATTGCAAGAAAATTCCAAAAGAAGAAAATTCCAGAAATACAAATTCAGACTAGCGTTTGTTTTACGTGCCACGCGTAATAAAAGCCCTACATAATTTCTAATTTACTCATGGAACGTATTTACTTGCGTGGCGTCTTTAGACTGAAACTAAAACCGGCATAATAACATTAAAACTGAAAAAGGTGCGCACTATTAAAAGCCATAAATAAAAAATTTCTGGCTTGGCTTGGCGGCCCCCTGGATCCTGCGGTACTAAACTGCACTTTTAACGTACATGAAAGCATGGGGCCTTTTAACGTTGATTAGGATTAAAGGTAAATTGATTTAAATATATTGGAATGTAAAGCTATTTAAAAAGCGAAAGCCGCTTAAAAGTGGTTTAGAGCCGCATGCAGCTCATTGAACCGCGAATCACTGATTCGGAGTATAGTATGAAAGGTTCTAAACCTTATTTTCAAAAAACTTTTGTCGAAATTATATTTAAAAAAGATTTACCAATATAATAATTCAAATAAACATTGTTTAGTTTCGTGCGATATATGAAATTTTAACAGAATAAAAAAATATACCATAATATAAATTTATACCAGTCGCTCATTAGTGGAAAGACAAACGTTTAAACACAATGTTCCTTTGGGTTTCGACAATACCGAAAATATATGGCTTAAACATGTTTTTTATATATTGACCAACCGGTATGTCATTCAAAGTGAATAAAACCGACAAATTTAATGAAGCAAATATGTTCAACTATTTTTAACGAAATAAATTCCTAATATGTTTAACAAAAAAGGATTAACTTAATAAGTTCGTACCAATGCAGTTGTTATCTCTGTTCTTCGTGTAACCCGGCTTACAATTGCATACATAACTTCCAACATTATTCTGGCACTCGGATAATTCACAACAGCTGTTAGTGTTGTTAAGTGCACACTCGTCAATATCTAGTAAGAGAGGAATTAAAGAAAGCTTTCACGGTTAGCATTACAAAAGATCCTGAGGTTGCTTAATGTACATACCGATAAATGTTTAAAACAAAAAATAATGACAAAGTCGTTTGTAGCTAGAATAAAATACAAAAAGGATTACTTAATTTTACCAAAAAAACATGTTAAATAGTATATATAAAATTATAAAATATATTTGTTTTAAAAGTAAATAACAAACCGATTAATTCGTTTCGATACGAACTTGTATAATTTTCAGTTAATCATTAACTATTTTCCGACTTTTTTGTTTCATTATACATACCGGTACAGTTATTATTGTTCTTCTCGAAACCAGCTTTGCATCGACAAACGTAACTTCCAATCAAGTTATAACACACGGCATGCGGACTGCAAGAATCTAGATTTAGCATACATTCATCAATATCTGAAAATTAATAGTAAAAATATTAATTGGTCTTTTTCGGAGTTTTCTTTTCGGGTGGAAGCTGAAAGATATAAAGTATTATTGAATTATTAACAGAGATGCAGCGTATAAACTCTACAGCAGTTGTTGAAAAACTTTTTTGACTTTGCGGCGCAAAACAAGTCTATAAACGGCACACATTGTACTAAAGAATAATGTCATATCTTAATAAACTCCCATAATACATGGTAAAGCAACAGGTAAAACTATAATTTATAACTTTATTTCATAAACCGTATTTATTAAGTGTTTATTGCATGCCGCTGTTTATTCTTAAATTACAAAAACTTGGGAAACTTTTCGAGCTTGTGAATCACTGTTCTAAAGTTTTTTCTAATTTAAAGTTGTCTACGGTTGTGTAACAAGGTGTCAATAAAACGTAACCCATGTGTATACACATTACACAATATTTAGTTTTTATATTTTATTACTTTTAGTCTACAAAAATAAGTCTTGTTAGAAAAAACAAATACTATTTTAAGGCATAATTTATATCAAACCATCGCATTCATTTAGGCTTCCATCCCCGGTATATCCCTGTAAGCAGTTGCACATGTAGTCACCCTCCACGTTAAAGCAAGTCGAATTCGAACCGCACTGCACAGAGCTATTTGCGCACTCATCGATATCTTAACCAACATTGTTTCGGTCAATAAAAATGAAAAACGCTATCTATGTATTTGAACCTGGGCTGCGGAGTCGGAGTCGGACTCGGACTCAGGATTTGACTGATTCGGTTTGTTTTGATGGAATCGGACTCGGGACTCGAGTAAGATATTTTTCTACCATCTATTATTCTATTGCGAGTGGATGAATTATATGACACTCCTATTAGGGGATTGCTAAAACTTCACTTAATTTAATTGCATAACTGGGTGAAATAAAGGCTGTAGGACGCAACCCAACTCGGAAATCTACGAAATCACACATTTGGCTGGACTCGGACTTGGGACTCGGGTTTACTTTATTGGCTTCATTTGGACCCGGGAGTTGGACTCGGTTTATTTTTAACCAACTCCACAGCCCTGATATAAACAAGTAAATCTTGAACGACACTGCACCTAAATAGTACTATTACTCTTCAAGGTTTTTGTTAACAAAATTACTACTTTATTAACACCTACATATTTAGGGGGGCACTATGAAAAAAGTTTAAAGACTTTTTTAAGAAAGTTTTAGCCTCCCAAAGACCTAAAATTGAAAATCTAGGCGTTTTTTTAATATAATTTGAAAAATACAGTATAAATTATCATGGTTAATACTACAAAAAATAATTAAAAATTATTTTTTTTTTCTCAATAACTTATAAGTTGAACTAAACTTAAAATAAATCAAAATACTATCCAAAGACTTTTGTAATAACATAGGGATTTTTAAAGAATTTTCAATAGGCAAATCAATTCAAAGACTTTAAAAATCAAAGATTTAGGAATAATTGAACATGTAATCGGAACTTGGTGACATTTATTGTTTTTCCGGCAAGCTCTGATTCAGTTCCATTTGAGGTTTAAACATCCCAGCTAACAATTTGACGTCGCAGCGACGTAGATTTTTGGTTTAAGTTTGGTCGATAAGACGTTGCAGCCAACGTTATTTCTACGTAAAAGCGTCGACACTTTACGACCTAGATGCGACGTTGTGCAACTACGTTATTTATACGTTTATCATGAACGTTGTTTTTACGTAGAAGTGTCTATTCCAGACGACGTAGATTAGACGCTGCAAATTACGATGTTCAGCGACGTTATTTATACGTTTATCATGAACGTTATTTTCACGTAAAAGCGTCGACACCAAACGATGTAGATGCGACGTTGTGCAACTACGTTATTTAGACGTTTATCATGAACGTTATTTTCACGTAAAAGCGTCGACACTTTACGACCTAGATGCGACGTTGTGCAACTACGTTATTTAGACGTTTATCATGAACGTTATTTTCACGTAAAAGCGTCGACACTTTACGACCTAGATGCGACGTTGTGCAACTACGTTATTTATACGTTTATCATGAACGTTGTTTTTACGTAGAAGTGTCTATTCCAGACGACGTAGATTAGACGTTGCAAATTACGATGTTCAGCGACGTTATTTATAAGTTTATCACAGACGTTATTTTTACGTAAAAATGTGTGATCCGGACAAAGTTTATGCGACGTTGGAAACTACGTTGTAAAACTAGGTTATTGAAAGCGTTCACATTGTTATGTTTGCGTAATAGTTTGGACTCCATGCCCTACAAATTACGTTCGCAACTACGGTATAATGCGCAAAAAAGAAACATAATAACGATGTTTTTGCACTTTTAAAACACTTATACTTGTTGTAACATATCTGACTGTAATTATTTACACTTGCAAATTCTTACTAAATCTTCTAAACAATTACCATCCAGGAAAATATAGAAATAATATAGTATTGAAGTAAAACAAACACGGCAGTATAAAAATGTTGACAATAAAGAACTGTAAAAAAGACAAGAAAACTGAGAAAATTGGTCTGTGGACCTGCAAAACACACAAATTTTATAGAGTTACTTAAATTGCTTTATTACACTAACACAGTCTAAAAGACAAAATTGAAAAAGTTTTGCATTTCACAGACTATGTGTAAAACAATGCACATTAAAACAGGAAAGTAACGTTAACAACAACAATGTATTGAAAAAATAAGAACAATACAAATCCAGCGGTGTAAAACGAAAATCCAGCGGTTTAATCCGAATCTGAATGCGTGTGTGATACATCGAGAGAGCTGTTGGCAAATAATATAAAAATTAGGGAATAGGGAAGTGACTGCTAGGGCTATAGGGTCGAACAGGGGAATATATACCTTATAAAAATGGCTCATGTGTTTGTCAAGCTAAGGAAAACCCCATTTATCCAACTTTCATCTGTTTAAGCTGCATTAACTGGGAAATGTGATAAATGACTACAAACATAACTTTTAACTTTATTTACCTTATGAAACCAAATCGAAATGAGCAAAGCCAAAAAATCTAATTGCAATGATGCACATGCTTCTACATGGTAAAATAAATGCCCAACTGGTTGCCTTAAACAAAAAATTTAAAATAACCGGATAGTTATTTCATGTTTTTGATTTTTTTATTATGTCAGTAAAGTGTTTTGTGATTAATTGTTCTCACTATTGGTAATATTATGATCCAGACGTTTGGAATCCTAACACAATTCAACCATAGTTTCAAAATTTAGATGTGCCATTTATTAATTTAGCCAAGCACAGAAATTTTATATCACTGTTAATGTATTTTCTTGTTTAACCTGAATTTGTTTGGTAAAATTTAGGATCAAGAATTTTTATCTCATTTTTTTGCCAATAATAACATTTAATAATGAATATTAGTATTTTTTACATTTTTTAAACTTTGTTTTTATATTAAAACAATATAGACCATTCTTAGTACTAGTCTATGGTATAATTTTTTCCCAATAATTCTTTCATATTATGTTTATTTTGCCTTTACTTATTGTGTGATTTCTAGCGTTTTGTGCTGTGTAGCTTCTGGTCCACAGAATGCAGACTGGTCAGAAATATATAAAATTAAAATTCTGGTGACATTGTATAACTATCACTGGTAGGTTTTGAAAAAAATTGCTGCCCAAATAAAGAAATTTAAACGCAGCCAGGATACATTTTAAAGTCTTTGTTGTTAGCATCTAGGGCAATTGCAAGCATAAAACAAAACAGTAAGAGTCAAATAAATATAATAATTAACAAAAATCTTGAAAATATTAATCACTAATTTACCTGTAAATATTGATGAGCAGCCAAGTTCATGAGGAATATCTTTAACATGTACCCTTCTTCAAATCCCACCTTGAACTTTTAATCAAGCCTTTAGTCGACATTTTCAGTAATGAATATTCAAGTGTTCATTTGGGGTTTATGACACCCAAGGTACTTACGCTGGCATGATACAAAGATCAAAATTTGCATTAAAACTGTCTAAAAAGTTTGGGTGTTCACTCGCCGTAGAATGCAATTGGGCGCTGGTCTAGAATCCTACCACATTGATTAAATCAACGCACAATATTTGGGTTAGGGTGCGAGTTAGCGTTTGGGTGAGGGTGGGTCAAGTATTATTATATCTATTATTTAATTTTGACCCACCCTAATCCAAAATGCTAACCCGCACCCTAACCCAAATATTGTGCACTGTGGTAGGATTCTAGACCAGTGCCTGCAATTGCCCACAGAGGTAATAGAGCTTAATAGACTATTTAACCTGAAAATATATTTGATAACAAAGCCTAATCTTTTTATGTAACCCTAATCTTCATGGTTTAAGGAAAACAACCTAAATATCTAACAAGCACTCTTTAACGCTGAGCTGCCAAAACTTATTTTGAATTCCAATGTCCTGATAGCAAATGTTCAAACTGGACTGTGATGTCATCCGTATATTGGCCAATCACGAGTTTACGCGCCGTTCGAAAACCGCGAAAAAAAGCAGCAGGGCGCGACATTCTTGTCTATCCAGGAAACTGCGTCTATAGCGGTCGCTGCGCTAAGTACTTTTTTATGCGATTTGTTTCATGTAAAGACAATGTTACCCTTACTAAAATGCTATCTTAAATTAAGTCAGACCTCTATTTTATGTAAGCATAACTAAGTATACTTCTTTACATTTTCTAAAAAAGTTAATCAAAACATATTACAGAAAAAAAACAAATATTTTGTACATAGGCTACATAATCCCGACGCATTCCTTAAAAGAGAGCATTTCTATTTAACGAAAATTAAAACTTGGAAAGTTAGTTTTGACGTCGGTAAACAACGTTTTTTATACGACACGTATGACATTTTGATTCGATTGTACTTCAGCTCAGTCAAAAAAACTGTGTATGACACGGAAATTCGTCTAAAATCAGTTACCTTCAACGTAAGTAGGCTAATTGATGTTGTTTCTACCTCACGTTTAACGTTTTAATAGGGTTCCTTTGACGTTTGTATCAACGCTAAACAATATTAATGAAATGTTTTAATTTATGTATAAAATAGTCTAAAACAAGTTGACCTCGATGTCAGGTATATACCTTGTTGTATACGTCACGTTTAACATTTTAATCCGGTTGCATTGTGGTTTGCCGTAACCTTCGAAATGACTACGATCATTCAAGATGTTGCAAATTTGGTCGCGTTTTAGTTTTTCGTAATGTCAAGAAATAAAGTTATTGGAACTTTTGAAAATAGCATTTAAAATGGTTTCAAATAAGTTATCTTCAGCGACAGTTATCATTGCTTTTTGCATATACGCCACGTATGATGTTTTGAATTGGTTATATTGAAGATTGTAATAACGTTGAAAAATAACGTTATATTAACGTTAAAAATGACGTATAAAATAGTCTAATTCTAAACACAACTAAGCTTCGATGTCAGTATTTACCGTAGTTTTTACGTCACGTGAAGTTCTAATTAGATTGCATTGTTGTTAGTTACAAACCAAAAAATAACGTTGTTAAAACGCTTAAAATCACGTCCAAAATGCTGTCAAAGAAGTTACCTTTGACCTTAGAATTCAAAAAAAGAAGGTCATTTATACTTCACGCGTGACGTTGTCAGTTAGTTGGATCTTAGTTTGTCGCAACCTCAAGAAATAACGTTATTAAAACGTTTAAAATTACATCCAAAACGGTCTTAAATAAGTTAGCTTTGACGTCAGAAATCACCGTTGATTGTACGTCACGTATGATTTCCTAAATTGGGTCCATTGTGGTTTCTCACGACAACGTATGAAATGAAATCAAGTTTACTTTGACGTGAGTAATTAACGTTGCATGTACGTCACCTATGACGTTCTAAATTGCTTACATTAAGGTTTGTAATAAGGTTGAGAAATGACGTTATTAAAACGTTAGAAATGATGTATAAAATAGTCATAAAAAAATTATCCTTGTTACAAAAGGTAACGTTGTTGTTACGTCACGTTTTACGTTTTAATTATATAACATTGTAGTTAGTCAAAACGGTAAAATGACGTTATTATAACGCTTAAAATGGCGTCCTGGTCTCCAAGAAATTAGCTTTGATGTCAGAATTTAATGTTGTTTGTACGTCACGTATCACGTTGTAAATTAGTTACATCAATGGTGGACACAAAGTTTAAAAATAATGTTAGCAAAACGTTCGCTTTGACGTACAAAATAGCCTAAAACAAGTTATTAGCCTCGAAGTAAGTAATTAACCTTGTTCGAACGTCACCTTTGACGTTATAATCAGGTTACATTGTGGTGAGCCGCAATTTTTTTTAAAGAATACCATTGAATTGAAAAAACGTTTAAACGACGTCAAAAGTGGCTGAAAAGACGTTAGTTTTGACGTCAGTAAACAACGTTTTTTGTACGTGATTTATGACGTTTTAAAATAAGTTGTATTTGGTTTGCTTCAACGTTACGAAAGAACGTTAATCAAACGTTTGAAGTTACGTTAAAATTTGTCTATAACAAGTTAATTGTGACGTCAGAAATGAACGTGAATTCTACGTCACGTATGACGTTCTAAGCTGGTTGCGTTATAGTTTTACGGAACGTTAAATATACAGCGTTAATTAAACATGTAAAAGACGTCTAAACCGGTCTAAAAATGTTAGATTTTACGTCAGTAATAAACGTTATTTACATGTCACCTATGACGTTGTAAATTTGTTTCATTGTGGTTCGTCGCAACGTTAAAAAATAACGTTCAACAAACGTTCGAAGTGACGTCCAAAATGATGTAAAACATGTTAAGATCGACGTCTGTAATCAACGTTGTTTGTACGTTACAAATGACGTTGAAATTTGGTCGCATTGCGGTTTTTCTTAACGTTAATTTTGACGTTAGTGCAACGTTTTACATTACGTTTTGATAACACGGCCTCGACGTATTTTCTTAACGTTCGTTTGGACACATTCCCACAACGTTTACTTAGTTTAAAAAAAGATCCGAACGTCGAAAAAACGTTGTGTGTTAGCTGGGATGACCATAAAACAATGGGGTTTAAGGGAACACACAATAAGATCTACAAAGCAATATATAAAGTACAGTATTCTCTAATACCACGATATTAGGACCAAGGACACTATGAAGTCAGAAACGCAGTAATATCCACGACATAATATAATCTAAAATCGTCTCAATGAGAAAACCTGTCGGAAATAAATCCCTAAACCTGTCGGAATAAATTCCAAATTCACCAGAATACGGCCTAAATGTACCAAATAACGCCTGAAATTGTCGGGAGAGGGTATATGGAACGATTGGGAACAACTGTTTGGCACTGGCTGTTCGGATGTCGACTTTTGGGCGCCCTAGTTTAAATGGCGCCGTTTAGGCGCCGCTGTTTTGGCACAGGATTGTTTACCCCAGTTTGGGGTGAGGGTCGGGTAATGGTTGGGGTTAGAAATTGGGATAGGGTTGAAATAAATGGGATTTAGGTAAAAGGTTGTCGATTTGCCCAGGTCGCTCTGTTAAGGTACGCCTGCACCCGTTAGTGATTATATAGGCTAACAATTTTGACTTACTTTGGTACCCGGGTGAATATAGCCTCTTTCTTGATTCTCGCCACATTTAATTGAATAATCCATGGCGAACGAATGCTGGTATTATGGTATAAGATAGACGTATTTTGTTACGAAAACTTAATTTTAATTAATGCTAGCATTACTTACCAGTACAATTGACCCCATTCCCACTGTAACCGACATTACAGGCACACGAAAAGCTTCCGACAGAATTGGTGCAAGTTGCCTTGCTGGAACAGTTGTGGTCTGATAATAAACACTCGTCCTTGTCTGTAACGTTTATCGCAATATGTAAATGTTTTTATAATTATATAATACTGTTTTTATGAGGTGATTGAAGTGTCTATAAAAAATTTCACATTTCCGTGACGCCATATAGACTTAATTTATACACTGAATAATTCAAAGTAGCATGTTATATTAATTGTTACGTACAGCAAAAAACATTAACAATAGCCTACTTTCTTTAGAAAATTGATCAAACAAATATTCATTTTACCGTGTAATTACAGTACACTGGTCAACAAAATTCAACTTTATTTTTAAATGAGAATGTGAAGGCATTTTTCGCACAGATATTATTAAATTTGTGTTTTTAGAAGAAATCATTTAGCACAATCTCCAGGTCATACGTTGCCCTTAAAATGTCTAACATAATAACTTTGTTCTCATGTTTCGGGTCAAACGATATAAAATCTATATGGGTCTTGAATTATCCCTTCATTCCAAAAACCTTGTTGACAAGATTTTATTGCTTAAATTTCGTTGTTACATTGTTTATAATTTTCGTCACTATAGCTGCACCAAGGTTTTCTGAAAAGAAGTTTTAAGTAGGAGTGCAGAAAATAAATTTTGAATGACACGCATAACCCATCTATAAATACACCCAAGCAGATGATCAACTGCTACCGGATAAGTGGGCGATTTTAAGTTTTCTAAAAAGTTAGCACGCAAACAATTCAATGTCTGCCAAACACGTAATTCCAAAATTTACAAAATGAGCAAATTATGGCAGTTTTCTATTTTGTTTCCCAGAAAAGATTCCTTGTCGCCCTCGGCTTAGGCAATAAAACTTCTAGTTAGCATTGTAGAAATGCTAACTTATTAAAACTGCATTTTCCTATATCAAGAACTTTTTCTAAAGCGTATACTGTTACATTTTCAATGTTATAGTTAGCTAATTACGATTCTTTTACAACCGGTATTTTCGAAGTTGTAATGTCTTCTTACTAAATCTTTGTCAAACATGTTGTTTTATTTTAATATTAATGCCAGCAGTCTTGACCTTGCTTTGAAAAGAGACACATCCTAGATCCTTTACTTTTGATAGGTTCTTGGACCCTTTCAGACTAACAAGGCAAAAGCGCATTCCTTAATGTGGTGTTATTGGTATAACGTGGGGAACAGCAATATCCATTGTGCTCTTCATTTAGCGAATTGTGTAAGCCAGATAAACAATCTATGTATGTTTTTTCTTGGTCTCTTAATTGGTACCTAAAGTACAATTCGTACCACGTTTTTAGTGTTACTTAGTTACTTGCCTTTGGTCCCACAAATACAACAAAACAGACCCTGAATGGTCTAGAGCAGGGGTTTTCAACCTTTTTTTGCTCATGGCCCACTAAATTAGTTAAAAAATGGCTATGGCCCACTATTAACGTTTAATGAAAAACACCAAGTTTCAACAACACAATAAATTAAATTAATAAAGCTTGTACATTATTTTAAATGTGTTACGTCGCCCGATACTTAATGGCGTGGCTTGGGACCGCCCAGGCGAGTAGCTGAATATATAAAGCGGGGCAGCAAATATCATGAGCAGCCAATATAAAAAGGAGCAGTCTATAATGAAATGCGCCAAAGGGCCGAAAATTTTACGTATTACATTCCTTTATTTTCTCATTTTGCGGCTTTACAGACTTCCTGAAAGTTTCTGAAGCCAGTCAAAGTCCTAAAAATTGTCCTTCGTTGCAATAGCTGACGAAAAACAGAGGGCTTTTAATAGCATTTGGAAAATGAAACTGGACATTTGTGCTTTGTATTTTGTAGCTTCCGATATATTTCGAAACAACTCCCAAGACTAATTATACTATCACAAAATTCCAATAATATATTTACAATGATATTTTAGGGGTTTCGAGCGCATGGTTAGTCTCCCTTTCCACGTTGGTAGCTTCTGGTGGTTAAGTCAGTATTCGATTTATGACGATAGAAGGTAACATAGGTTTTAAAAAAGTTTTAATTGTTATTGAAATTCATAAATTTTCACCTGGAATATTGCACAAGGTCAAAATACTTATCTTGATAAGATATACATTTTTCTCGTTATTTCGACTGATTAAAAATTACCCTGAAACACAAGTAGCACAACTACGGGAATGTCGCAGCACACCGGTTGCGGAGCAGTGGGAGCATTGTCCGAAACCAGGCAAAATTACTTGCTCATGAACAAAACAATAAACGTTACAAAGAATAATACGTAAGCAAGGCAATTGTTACGTTTGGAGAACCTTCCACGTTGGGTGGATGAAGTCTAACACATTGTAAAAAGAAATAATGTCACAAACATAATATTAGGTTGAGATGTTTGCTATTTATCTGCCGGACTCTTATGTGTTCATAATAACATGATTTCTGATATCGCCGTATGCCAAGCTCTGTGGCCCACTGCAAACAGCGTCATGGCCCACTTCTGGGCCATGGCCCGTAGGTTGAAAACCTCTGGTCTAGAGAGAAAATCAGTCGATCAAAATATGGCACAATCATCTATTGAGAGGATATATGTAACTAACACGTTAACTGCCAAAAGCTGGCATTTACAAACATTTATTTTTTCGATCTATTCTTCTGCAGTGCTACATAGGTCGTTTGTTCAAACAATCTTTATACTAAGTTTCACGGTAATGCAATCGTTGTGAATTAACTCAGAAATACAAGCGGTCTACTGTTGTGGTGAATTGTGGTGAACAAGGTGAATTTCTGTTTTTTCTGTAAAGAAAATATACTCGAAATATTATTCTTGGTGAGTCACGTTGTATGTATGTAATATGGTTTTGCAGCCCTGGTAATATTTTAATAAGTAAAATGTAACCTTTGTCAAATTTACTGCGATGACATAAGTTGTCTCTTAGCGACCAATAACGGCCTAGTATATATGATAACATTGATAACGTTATCTTGTGTAGTATTTTTACTGCTCTTGTTTTGCGGTGCCTTGCTTTATGCATTTTTGCGTGGGAGTGGTAGATATTACGTCTTAACTTTGCCCCAACTCTTGGAAGTTTACGTTTAAGCCCGTGACGTCATAATGGCGCATTGTTTGGTAAATTTCTTTTTTCATTCAGGTGTTGGGAATGTAACTGCCGCTTATTGCCCTTGATTTTCCTGGTTCCCCAAATAGTTGGTGAGCATAACATTTGAAATCTGACGACTGAGTCAATTTTGTTTGACACATTTATTTTGTATAGAAACCATTTCTTTCGTCTACTGCAGTGCTCCGAAACATTTTTTTTACTTGCGGCACACCAACAGAGATAAACATTCTAGGTGGCACACCTACAAAGTATACCCAAAACGACAATTAATACATGGGCTAATGATTCATGCAGCCGAGTACGAAAATAATGTGCATGGTTATATGCGAAAAAAGTTGATATATTATATTTCCCTATCATCTAATTTTAGGCTTTTAAAATCCTAAAACAATTCGCTCAAGGTCCTGCATGGGATTTGCTCCGGTTAACTCCCGCGATGCCTGAGGATAATAAAGGCTTTTAAATGACATTGGGAGAAACTTACTCGAACGTTGTGTTTAAAATATTTATATATATATATATATGTAGTGCGAGCCGAGGCGGATTGTTTAGAACAGGGGTGGGCAAACTGCGGCTCGCGAGCCACATGCGGCTCGCCGGCATGTTTTTTGTGGCTCTTCTAGTCGAATCGTAAAATTTCCACCAAAATTGTAAAGGCTACCAAGAGTACTGTTTATGAACGTTTGCATAGTTTTTTTTTTATTAGGGTAAACATCTAGAATTACAATAAATTTAATCTAGAAACATCATAGATTTTTTATAAAGAAATCTAAAAAATGATCTAAAAAGGATTTTTGAAAATATTCAATACATTTTAACAAAGAAATCAACTTTTTTAAAGCTTAATACTGTATAAAATTGCATTAAGGGTCTTGCTTAAAGCTTTAGGTCTAAGATTTTCTGTTTTATAAAATATTTTACTGAACATGACCAGTTACTGAAATTTTGATTTCATACCTCATTGTTTATTTTTCAATTCGCCAAAATTTTAAACTTTTTAAATTACTGAAATATTTAACCTGGATAGCGAATCTGTCACTAATTTAGATTATATAATATTTTTTTTACAATAATAAAATAATCCAGAATGGCAACTATGAACGTTTGTCTATTTTTCTTTTCTTAATTTAGGCCAGAATTTCGTTTCTGACGTAACACTAAACATAGAATCCGAAGAGTTAGTTAACAGCACTGATCTCTATGAAACCTGGATAGCGCAACTAGTGGCACGCGTGAGCGGTTTTTGAAGCCAATTAGAAGGCTTTTACGCCATCTTGAAAGGTTCCAAAAGTGCGTAAATTTTGCATTACGGCTTATGGGAGAGGTATCTTAAAATTGTCTTTATGGCACTATTTGGTGATTATTTTACCGAATTTTAAGGGATTAGTGATGTATTGTTATGCTTGGTACTATACACAATACTAATAAAGCAGAATAACTTAATTTTAGCTCCTGCTGATAGAAATATACTTCGTTTTTACTGGCACCGAAAAATATTTTTTTTTATTGCAACAAGGCAACGTCAAGTTAGGTAAAATCAACTTATATGATATACAAATCTTTGGAATGGCCTTTTTGATCAGTCTAGTTAATGTATTTATTATGTACATTTAACTATGCTGGTTGGTAACGCTGTTCTAAAAACAACATTTCTTAGCATTTATTTTTGTATAATAGTAACAGCAGCAGGTAGTAGTAAGGTTTAATTGAAGCTATATGCATAAGTAGAATCAGGTATTTTATTTAATTGCTTTTAATATCTCATGGATGTCCTGAATTAGTTGCTGTGTTTTATATGGTGTTTGTCTTTGTCATCCACTATCAAACGTTGGCCACCAGATGCCCAATCCAACACTAACTGATGTTCAAATGGCAAAATGTAGGACCACAAGTTTATTTACACAGGAGTTGCGGTGCAAGGTGACTATGAATTGGCCCTTTTCTGTCATTTTTTCTTTTTGGGGGGGTGCCTGGCTGCAGATTTTGGTGGCTTTTTATGGTTTAGTTTATTACTGATGAAAGACAATGCCAAATCCGGTTTAGGGCGCTGGTCTAGAATCCTACTATACAGTTATAAAATCAACACACAAAATTTGAGTTAGGGTGCGAGTTTGGGTGTGGGTGGGTCAAGTATTATTATATTCTTTATTTAATAAGAATACTTGACCCACCCTAACCCAAACGCTAACCCTAACCCAAATAATGTTTCGTTGTGGTAGGATTCTAGACCAGCACCGGTTTAGTCCGCACTGTGACTGTTAATAGGTTTAGTCAAATAATTTTGATTGCAGGAATACACCAAGATTCTTTGAACTGGAATTCATCACTAAACCATTTACAACAAAACTATCTAAGTAAAGCCTGCAAGTAATTCCACTTCAACTGGATGAGTATAGTTAATTTTAAATAAATATCAGAATATCAACAATGCATGAATTTATGACAAATAATAATATTCATGAATAACAGTGCAAGTTTCTTTTTTGTATGTAACTAGTTTGATATTAAACTTACAATATAATTGTTGTTGCTGATTTGAGTATCTCAGATTACTTAGATTTAATAATATAGATGTATGTTAACCTGTAAATATTTCCTGAAGACTTTTGTACTGTGAAAAATAAAAACAAACATGTAACAACAGCGAAGTGGTATATTCTTATCGGAATGATTTAAAGAGCAAGAATCAATGCAAGCAACAAAATAATACATATATTCTGGACAACTTTTGTCTCCTGGAATATGTGATGTGCAATGAGAACTAACGAGAAAAAACATAAATTTTACCAAAAACATGAGAATTTGTTAAGATTTACATTTTTTAAATCAATATTGTCACGCAACAACTGGCTAAAACTAATATAAACTTGAAAGCACCGAAGGTTGTAGTTTGACATATAATGAATTACTCATTAAAAATAGATTTGTTAACATTATTAATAGATCTTCATTTATTTTTAACATTCAATAAGGGTAATTTATAGAAAATGCAACAAAAAAACTTTTTACCAATTTACCTTTTATTTTCTTGTTTAATTACAAGTGTCATTTGACTTTATTTTCCTTAGTTATGGTTGTTTTTCTATTTGTAATACAACAGAGTTGCTGCTGTGTGGAAAATAGTAATTATTTGCAGAGATTTTGTATTATGGATAAGTTATTTATGCACGAATATGTTTTCCTAACAGAGTAACGACAATAAACAAAAAATGCACTGGAATGTGATAATATCCTACATTTTGCCATTTGAACACCAGTTAGTGATGGATTGGTAATCTGGTGGCCAATGTTTGTTAGTGGATGACACAGACAAACACCATATAAAACACAGCAACTAATTCCGGACATCCATGAGATATTAAAAGCAATTAAATAAAATACAAGTTATTCTGCTTTATTAGTATTGTGTATAGTACCAAGCATACCAATACATCACTAATCCCTTAAAATTCGGTAAAATATTCACCAAATATTTCCATAACGACAATTTTAAGATACCTCTCCCATAAGCCGTACTGCAAAATTTACGCACTTTTGGAATCTTTCAAGATGGCGTAAAAGCCTTCTAATTGGCTTCAAAAACCGCTCACGCGTGCCACTAGTTGCGCTATCCAGGTTTCATAGAGATCAGTGGTTAACAGCAAGTCATCGCAATTTCATTACTAAGGTTTCAGAGATTAGCAAATCAAACAAAAGAATGATATTGATAAATATTTTTCGTGTGTTTTTGTTATTACCCTTATTATTATTGTATTTGTTATTGCCGTTTTATTATATCACAATTCTGTTAACCGTTTTTGTATTGAAATAATTATGAGGCTCTCTGTTACTTGTATTTTCTATGAAATGGCTCTTCCATTCAAAACATTTGCCCACTCCTGGTTTAGAACAAACAGGCATATTTTTTTACTAGGAATTTACATGGGTTTTGAGTGTTACTTGTATTTTCTATGAAATGGCTCTTCCATTCAAAACATTTGCCCACTCCTGGTTTAGAACAAACGGGCATATTTTTTTACTAGGAATTTACATGGGTTTTGAGTGTATGGATAAAATTATCCGGGGTTTCGCTTTCTTGGGAACCATTGTTGTTTTGTTGAGACGCGCAAATGACCTGATATTTCAGTTTGCGTCAAAATTATTTTACAATTAAGAATTTGTGCGACTGAAGATAACATAGGTTTTAAAACAGTTTTAAATATGAAAGTAAGTTTACCAAATTATTACATTCAATCAAAAGTCTGTTTAAACAGTATGTTTTTGTTAATATTAGTAGGCTACTTAATTTTAAACAGTGCCTTGGAATAAAGTGCAATTAAAAAGCATTTTTACATCATGGAACACCTTGCCTGGTTTCGCGGCACACTGGCACACCGGTTGCGGAGCACTGGTATATTGTTCCAAAATAATTAACCTTCGCATAATTTCGACAACTGGGCTCAAATCCAAACTGTGTTTGTTTGTTTTATGACTGAATTTGGAGGCACGTTTCACTACGGGAATGTCGCCTTCTACAACGTTCTGCGTATAAAACGGGGCGCGTACTGAACAACGAAAGTCATACTCAGCTGCAAAGCACTATCTACATGTGAAATTAACTTCAGCATACATAACTTTTTAGCAAAAGCATCAGCAAAAGATCCTTCTTAAACTGTTCATAATAAGAATGTCAGTCATAGGCGATGAATTGCTGCGTTATATACATCTCTATTCTATTGCGGTGCAATGTGGAATGTGTCCACATTAACAATATGGCAAAACATAAAAAAATTAAAACGCAAACATCTCAAAACCTCTTATAGTTATAGAATTAGCGCCGAACATCCTTATTGTTTAAACTTGTCACATGACGTACTTCATTCGTGGCAAAAATAAGCTTAGCAAACCTGTGCAGCTCATCAGACCACTGCCAGAAAAACCTTGGTCGCAGGCACACTGGAAGCTTCCTTCCAGATTGTGACAGCTGGAATTGGCCACACAAGACGACGGCAACGTCAAACATTCATCAATATCTGAAATAAGTAGTTCAGTTTAAGAAAAAAAAACTAAATCATACTATAAGATACGGTTAAAAGTTATAGTTTAGCTTTCTTGAAGGATGGTCAGGATTTGTATGCCATTGAAAAGGACTAACTCTTTACAAAAGCAGCAAGGGAAATATTTCCTGAATATTGAAGAGGTACTTATAGTTAGTTTGTTAAACTATGTATAGTTACTGTGTATTACTGTGCATGATGATAGCTTAATCAGATATAGCGTATTGAGGTAATTATATAAAAAATCTCTAACCTGCACAAAAGTTGCCATCTCCTGTAAATCCATTGTAGCAAGTACAAGTAAAACTACCTTGGGTGTTTCGGCAATGCGCTTTAATGCTGCAATCGTGCGTTCCCAATGCGCATTCGTTTTGATCTACAAATAAAAAAATAATTACATTTCTAAATCGCTTATACATGAGCGTAAATTCCAATCTAACTTAAACACAAGTTGCTTTTAAACTTATTCGTTTTTCTGATGACTAACAGCCATCATTCAAAAGGTATTGAAGTTGACAAAAAAAATAAAAGGCACCTGTACAGTTCGCCCCGTCCCCAGAGTAACCAGCGTTGCAAGAGCATGAATAACTTCCTTCAACGTTGTTGCAAGTCGCGTGAGTGTTACACAGCGAAGAATCCGTGCACTCATCGATGTCTGCAAAAACAAATTTTCAGGTTCGTTTAATATGTGTTGGGTCAAAAAAATAAGCACATTACATTAATATACTTTAGTTGGTCGCATCACAATTTTAGTTTTTAACCATTTAATCCAGGGGTCATCCACCTACACGGCCGCCCGACGTAAATCATTTCACCCGCTACTTCTTATACAAGCTGGGCGCAACGCCTTTCCTTATATTTTTTTGGTATTTTTACTAAAATAAAAAACTTTTTTGGAAATTTATGTATCTATTTCTACTTTGATTGGGTATATTTTAGCCTGCAGGAGCCATGCATAACGTGGAACTACAGGCAATGAAAGTTTCGCCAACTTAATACAGGGGTAACCAAACTTGATTTCATAAATAGTCACATAACTGTAATTTATTTTTTGTCGAACTTTAATCACTTTTAACCATAAAATGAAGAAAACCCTTATATAAATTTATTCTTTAAAAACGTCAATGAGCTTAGTAAAATTGTCTTTGATTTATTTTTTCATAAAAACGTAGTGTTAAATTTCATCCAACAGCATTTAAAAAAAACATAATATTCAGTAGAGAAAATATGCCGCGGGCCTTCAAAATTAATCCAACATGACGGATCCAACCTGCGGGCCGTAGTTTGGTAACTCCTGACTTGGTATATCTGACTTTATTTTTTATTTTACTCGGAGTCATTGCGCTGTGAAATAAGAACATATCATCGAGTGTTCAACTCTTAAATTTACACTGTATACATAACCATTTAATTTGTTGGGGATACCCTGAAATATTTTTTGACACTTTTAATTTTGATAATCGATAACGATGTGTAAAAAATTTTGAACCAAACAAACGAAATTTCTTCACCGCAAACAAACGCAATTTCTTTAAAATTACACGTTTTGACAACACAACAAAAATCTATTAAGTGTAAATTCCGTTCTGCCGGCCGAGACCTTTCTGAGTTTGGTTTTGAACCTCGATTAGAAAAAGACCGCTGTCTTAAACAGTTATCTATTTGCGGACCACTGTTTTAAACAGTATCACTAAGTGGCCCTACAAAAACTTAAATTGCCCAACATTCCTAAACAAGATACCATTGCAGTAAATTCCGTTTTCGAAGAAACCGCTATTACAGGTGCATGTGTATGACCCGGCCGTGTTTACGCAGTAAGCATTTTGGTGGCAGCTGTTGGTATTCAGGCACTCGTCGGTATCTGCAAAAAGTGATAAGCAAAGTTCAAAGAAGGCCTAAAAAAGCACCAATAAAATGTAAAAAAATTAGGCGGCACACTTATACAAAGAAGCGTATAGAAAGATGCACGATAAGGCGCAATTCCTTAAAACAACATCAAGGTAATTTCACGAATTTGGATTACCTCTGATTTGCTATCCGGTGATTACTATCCGTGACATATGAAAATAATCAATTGCATGATGAAAACTTCTGAATTATAACGGACTAAAAAATTAAATAATAACATTATAATTTAATGTGTTTGATATGTTTTGTTGTCCGCTGTTTTTTTATAAAAGGAAATGCGGGTTTAGATGCCTTATTAATTTTTTCAAACGTCTAGAAAAACAAAAAACAAAACAGTTTTATTGTTTTAATAAAGCGTTTACAGTCATGCGGCGTCATAGTATTTTACCCGTGCAGATCTTGCTTGAGGGAAGAGTAAATCCATTGGGACAGACGCAATCGTACGATCCTGGGGTGTTGGTACAACTAACGGCTGCCACTCCGCAAACGTCGGGTACGTCACATTCGTTAATATCTCAATAAAAAAATAATAATTATTTTTGGCTAACCGTAATAAAGTAAGTAATAGTAGAAAAGGCGAAGAATGCGCCATCTGGCAGTAGGCTGCGTAGACCTATCTGTATGCAATAAACCATACAAGATGGCAA
Source organism: Ascidiella aspersa (assembly GCF_963924565.1). Lineage (NCBI taxonomy): Eukaryota > Metazoa > Chordata > Ascidiacea > Phlebobranchia > Ascidiidae > Ascidiella > Ascidiella aspersa. Next base: position 17,559,261 of record NC_139451.1, read on the forward strand.
CTTAGTTAAGCTTCACTCACAGAAGTATGCGCAGTTTAATGGCTATACAAAGTAGACTTTTGTAATAAACGGAAACAGCCGACAAAACTTAGCGGCTTTGATTTAAAATAATCTACAAATTTCTAATCAACCAAAATAATTGAGCTGTGTAACCTAATCATTAATTGCGATTTCTTGTTTTAAAAGCAGGATTTCTTACTGACGAATCACGATACAACGGCCATTCTGAAAAGACATTATGAGTTGCGCAAACGGCAGCAAAAAAAACATTGCAATAACTAGTAATTTGTCAGAAAATGCATTTTATAAAGGCGATTCCGCGCAGCGCTAGGCTGTGCAAACAATGGTATGTATGTACGGCTTTATGCTGAAAAGATTTCCTTGTAATGGGCAAAACATGCTAGATAAAATCGAAAAAGGCCTACTTTTTTGCATTTATAAATAGTTTGTTAAAGTTGGCGGATCACTGGAACCCTAGGACACAGACGAAAGAGCCGAATGTGGTTCCGGGGCCACAGGTAAAGGTTGCTGACCAGTGGACAAGAGAAACATTTTAAGCCCAAACAATGTGGCGATATATATATATATATATATATATATATGTGCCCGAAGCGTTAAGGTTTTACCAACCAAATAAACATATTTACTTAGTATGCGCGATTTGACTTCCCTTTAGCACAAATTTACACGAAAACAAAAGTTCTTTCACGATTATTGGCGTAGCCTACCACTGTATGATATAATTTTATTGTGCTAGTATACAGTGGTTCCCACCCTTTTTGTTGTCGCGACAATTTTTTGAACGTGCGCGACCTCTCCGATTTTTGTTTAAACCAATTAAAGTCAATAAGAATTTTACTCAAACTAACAAACAACTTCACACTTTAAAGCGGTTTGCTTTAAAGTTGAGAAAGGATGTCCGGAACTACGACAAAAATATTATTCACAAACTTTTATTTTACGCCTACATTGGCGTCGTTACGAATAAAATACTGTGCGCTTATGACGCAACAATATGAGAAGTAAGCACACGTAAATATGGAAAAGTTACACCATATGTCTAAAGCTGATTTAAACAAGGCTGAAGGATTTCTTTTAAGTTAGTAATATTTTTTTCTAAATTAAACAGGTGGGAAAAATGTCGTTTCAGAAAATCTATTTGTGTAAAACGTCAGGATGGAAACCACTGTAAGCCTACTATAATTATAAACATTTGCACGGCCGGTCCAAAAGTAAAATCCACGATCAAGCGCTGGTTGAAATGTCCTTAAAAATATGCAATGTTTAAACAAAATTATAGCTCCAAAATCAGAGACACAAAAAGTGCTTCGTTAATCCATTTATTACAGCTACTTGTCCCAGTGTTCTACCGCAAAATTTGAACTTTTGTTTCTATACATTTATTTATTTAAACTTGTATATAGACTATTTAGCTAAAACAAAGTCAGTGTTTTCATCTGGCCTTTATTATGTATTTTTTAAATATAAATACATTTTTGTTTATAGCATTAGTTTGACTTTGCGTAATAATTAGAATGATTTTTTAAATTTTCATAAAGCTATATATTTTGCGATATTCGTAGTATTAGCCTAATTTTGAGTATTTTTACTGGAAGATTTGATGGGCCTGCTGAGTATGATTGAGCCTCGCGGCATTTGGGCACGCATCCGAATCGATATAATAAACATTAGATCAGAGTACAGCTAAAATAGGAAGAATAAAGGAGAAGGACTATACCTAGCACTTACCGTTGCAAATAGTGGTTCCGTCCAGGATTGGGCTGACTGAGCCGGTAACGATTGTGTAGTTTTGTACGTATCCTGGGTCACAAGAGCATTTGACGTAGTGAGGGGTAACAGTGGAGCAACTCCCCCCGCACGGATTGACTACTGTGCACAGGTCTGGCACTAAAACGTAAGTTTAATCTTTAAACTTCCCACTGCGCTAGGAAGTGTCTAAACCAGAGGTTTTCAACCTATGGGCCATGGCTCAGTAGTGGGCTCTCGCCACCCAACGTGTGGTACGGATGCCGGGAAGGTTTTTCATACGTAGCAAGCGCCTTGCTTACGAATTATTATTTGTTACGTTTATTGTTTTGTTTGCGAGCAGTAATTTTGCCTGGTTTAGGACAGTGCTCCCACTGCTCTGCAACCGGTGTGCCGTGTTACTTGTGTTTCAATTTTTACTTTTTAATCAGTCGAATTAACGCGAGAAATGTACAATTTTGGGGACTTTGACTGGCTTCAAAGTATTCAGAAAATCTGTAAAAACGCAAAATCAGAAGATATAGGAATGTAATACGTAAAATTTTCGGCGCCTTCGGCGCATTTTATTATGGACTGCTCCTTTTCTAATGGCTGCCCTTCATATTTGCTTCCCCACTTCATTTATTGAGCTACTCGCATGGCGCTCGCCATTTAAGTATTGGGGACGTAACACATTTGAAATAATATAAAGCTTTAATAATTTATTGTGTTATTGAAACTTGGTTTTTCATTAAAAGTTAATAATGGGCCAACGCCATTTTTTTACTAATTTAGTGAGCCATGAGCAAAAAAGGTTGAAAACCCATGGTCTAAAACCAAAACACAATTTATGTTGAGATTCTCACCCATGGTGAATCCAACGTCATGAGAAACAGAGTTGGCCGTGGTTTCGTTTTCGTAGATGAGCCTTTGAATTCCGTCAATCGACTCAAGTTTTCGTATTACCACCCCTAAAAATATTTTTCTACTTGTCTTTTCAAAAATTGATCATAGCAAGGTATTTTAGGGTGACACCGGTAAACAACGTGCCACAAATTGAACTATCGTGTGGCATTATTGCAACATTCTTTCCTCAAATGGCATTCAAATAGTAGATCAATCTATTCGGACTTCACAGCCTTCATAACCCCGCCTGGACATTAATTTGTATTCATACTATTTGGTGACCGAAATGCAAAAGTTAAAGCTAACTTACACAAATCCTGGGCCCAGCAAGTTTGAGCACACACTCCGACAAAGACAAAAGTTAATGCCGAAAATAATCTCGTCATTTTGTTTGATTTTTCCTCTGCGAAGTTTTGAAAATTTGGTGTAAAACTTTAGCCTTCTTTTAAAAAAGAGTAACCTATCCACGTATCAAATGTTGCTACTAGGTCTATAATCTGAAAAAAAAAATCAAACACAAACAATGAAAAACAAAAAGTTTCATCAAACTGAAACTAGTTTTCTGTCCCTAAAATAATTTATTATTAAACTAAATATTTGTCTGATCAACTTCTTGGGGACGAACTTGCAATATTTAAAACCTCTAGTTTACGAACTTTAATGGAACAAATTCGTTTGCTCATAGCGATATTACTCATCACTTAAAAAAGGAATAAAGGTAAACGTAACAATTACTGAAAAACGTAAACAAAACATGCGCATTTTTGATGATTTGATCACAGTGGGTTGTAGTTTATCATAACTGTCGAAATTGCTAAATCTACAACATATTGTTTTGCCTGATTTCGTACGAAACAATGCAGTTAAACGATTAATTAATATATGCATGAAAACGATTAATTGAAAATGCATTTTTTACTGTGTAGATGACTCATTTTTATTTTGTTAACCAATAAACAGCTATGTTTGTGTTGAATATTGATTGAAAGTGCGTAATGGCGTGTAAAAACCACAAGCGCAATTAGATTGATGTGCGGTTTTAAAGTGAAAGGGTAACCCGAGTATAAGAGTGACACGCAGTCATTTTACTGCGGTTGGTAACTCACCTTATTAAGTTAACCAGAGTTAGAGCATTGCTGGATGTACGTAGGCCTATCACCAGGCCTTAGTAGTTAATGATCGTCTTTGCTTTGCCAGAAACATCAATCCTCTATACCAGGGTTTTGTAACGTTGGGTGCGAGAACTGCTCCAAGGGGGTACCAAGATGTTCAATCAAATACAAAAAATGTTTTAGCGTAATTTATTTCTTTGCTCATTTAAATGTAAAACTAGCTCACATTTTGGTATTGTTTTCAAAGTTACTTGTATAAAAATGAAAGCACAATAGTTTTGTTATTTAAGCAAATCTACAAGGGGTGCGAGAATTGTTGAACGTGATTTGAAAGGGGTGTAGCAAGCAAAAAAATTAAGAAGCCCTGCTGTGAGAAGTTGTTACCCATCTTTGCGAGTCTGATCCACATTTGAAAACTACTAAGCTTAGAGAACCTAATATTTTTTTAAAGACGGATCTCAACTAAAATTTCTGCAAAAAAACTTAGCTTAACATTTAAAAATTGAGCAATGTGTGAATGAAATATTGTAGAAGCATTAAACACAAATAATACTTCCAACCCTAATTAAACATTTAAGAACTGTTGTCTTAATGATAAAAGTTCTGTCGATTTATAGTGTATTTGCAGCCCCTTGTCTATTGAAACATGGTAGAACCAACTGTTCTGAAAGTTCTGGACGTCAATTATATAGCTTAAAAGTTGTTACATTTTATTGCACGAATATAAAAAACAGCTTATAGAACAGATTCGATATTTTGTTCGCCACAAAATAACTTCACATGCAAGTGCTATTAGACAAATGATGAAAAACGACACAACCAACTGAAATGGTGTATTCAGAGTAAATATACGATTTATTAGGAACAAGGAATGTTCGTGCTTGCCGGTAAAAACAAATGTACTAAAAAAGAAAATTTGAAGTCGAGCAAATGTGAAACCCTTTGTTTAAAGTTCGGAGTTGAAGAGTTGAACATTCAGCAACAAACTAAAATACCTTTCATCCACCTGTGCAAAACACTGCATACTTTATTAAACGACAAGAATAAGCAAGCCTGGTGTCGCCGGGTCCTAACACGACACCACAAATGCTTTGGAGCCCAGCTAAAAGTTTGGCTTGTACTTTTTCATTTCGACCATGATCAGGTGCATGTTGACGAGTTCCGATTTAGCCGGGATTGACTTGAACGGGGATTGCGTAAAAAGCTTTTGGAAGCGATGGTAGTACTGGATCAGGTTCGTAAAAGCAGCCTGGATAAAATTATTTAGGAATTTAGATATTTTAAAACAAAAATTCTACAAGACATTTACGATTTGCTCAAAGTGGGTTCCTGAAGTGAATATAATAAAAATAAATTCAATGAATCTCGTTTGGCAAAGTCATGTTTTAAAACAACTTTTTTAAATAACATTTTATAATAACAACTTACACTGACAATATCACACGACATTGAGCAGACTAGGACAACTAGAATTTTCGGTTTAGATTATAAAAACTAGAGCTTTTAAGTTTTTTCAAAATACAAATTTACGAAAACTAGAAATTAAACTAAAGTTGGCAACAAGGAGTACACCAAGATTTTTAATTTCCTGGCCAAACAAATATTTCATCTGCATGGCTAAAGATTTGCAAATACCAAGGAACAGAAAAACGTAGGAGAAAAGAACGGAAATTAGATTACAACTAGTATGAGGAACCAATCGGGGAGTAATAAGAATATCAAACCCATACAGAAGTAGGTATCATCTTGAACGTTTCAAATAACTCAATAAAGAGTTATTCGAAACGTTCAAGATGATACCTACTTCTGTATGGGCTTTGATATTATTATTACGTCTTACTACAACCTCCAACCATTATGCTCAAAAATCGGGGAGTAATTTGTTATCCCTATGTATGGTAAAGAAGAAATTTTCGCAGTACAGATTCTTTTGAATAAGGAAATGTAGGGTGGCATATTTAACTCATAAAAATTTCGTCTTTATGTTTGTATGTTTGAGATTTTTTTTGTATTGCTAGGGTAATACAACAATGGAAACCGTGAATTAATGTAAACAAGAGAGCTAATATTGAAGTTCTGTATAATAACAAACAAATATTTTGTCCCACCTGCACAATGGTGCTTCCCACTTTGAAATTTGTGAATGAACGTGTCACCTCGCGACTAATCAGGTCGACGCTCGTGCGCCATCCGGCGGCAAAACCCTGCACCAAAGGTACCACCTTCTGTTCGTATAGGCGTAGCTTGTCGGTCTGGCCGGACTCGATCACCGCCTTGCAAAAGGCAGAGAAATGTTAACACCAGAACAAACTTGGAATGTGTGATTATTAATTCGTTTACATAATAGAGTACATCTGTACATTGTGATACGAAAAGAATCCGACAACACTTACCTCACACTCGCGCACGAACGCCATCATGCCGCCGAAGTGGGGCGACAAGATTTCCTCGACGTACTCCTGCGTTCGATTGTTAAGCAACTGCTGAAAGCTGTCGGACTCCTTCGATTCTTCGGCTGTGCGTTCCTGAAAGTATCGTTTTAATTTTCACAATGTCATTTGCTCGGGGGTGGTGCCACTAGGGATGTTTGATAATAACGGATCGGAGCCAATACCCGACGTCAATTACTGTCAACTAGTAGTAATACGAACTTATGCCATGGTTTACGATAACTAGAGGAACTAAACCTCTTAACGCTTAAGAAAATTTTGGCCTAATAACCTGACAAAAAGTCTTTTCAACGTTTATTTCAGCTATGTTTGTTTGAACACAGCAATAATGATATTTAGTATTAGATCGGGATATTTTTATCAAAAATATCGAGCGTCGAAATAAAAAATGAAGTATCGGACATCCTAATTGTCACAATCTTTTTTTAAACGTCAGAAACACGAGGCCTTACAACCTAACACATATTCAGACATGGTACGATATGATAATTATGTAATAGTGATTAGAAGGTCACAGGACAGCTAAATGGCTTTCTTAATTTTGTTTCACCACGTAAATATCGTTTTTGAAAACGGTATTTAATTACTTTACATCGCCGGGGCAACGCCAGTAGTCCAAGTATTTTTTTTTCATTCCAAGCATAAGGCGACAATGTATTAAGCCGGTAAATACACCATTTAAGCTGGTCAACGCCATGTGTTTCGTCTAGTTACCATTAAAACTGAGAGCATCATATCATAGTTGTTGATGAGGAAAACGAGTTGTTCTTTGCGGTCGCGAAAGCAGGCGGCCAGCCGTAGGATGAAGTTCTGTACCTGTGTAGAGTAACAAGGATCGGTTTTGGAGAACTAGTTAAGTGTCAACTCGGCAATCAACAATCGTGGTGAATAGTTGAAGATTTTATTTACTAGATTTTATTTACTTTTACGCAATTTTATTTGCCCATATGAGTTTAAATTTAAATGTGATGCCTAGCGACAATAAACATCATAAAATATAGGGCCGTAAACACATAACAAACCGGTTGCGGTTGGCAAACTATGTTTTTTCAACTTTAAATGCGTAAGTGCATTTTCGAGGGCGCAATTTTATTTGCCTTTCTGATCGCTTTGGGGAGTCAGTGTAGCATAATGCCGCAAGGTCATGGAAATGCCAAGCATAGAGCTCAAAAAGGTAACTACAGTATATATAAGTTAGCTAAGATTTTGTTTATTATTTTATAACAAACATACGATTTTTATAATATAGATAGGATTCCGATAAACAAAATATTAAACCATCAATGCGCTTTTATTTGGCTCTATTAAACTGAATTATTGTCTCATAAGCAGATTTGGTGATATTAAATACTTTTAATAAATCACGTATAGGTTTACAAACCAAGTTTAGTCAATAAAGGAACTATTGAAGCTATATATTTTATAAAAAATATTAGTGGGCAGGGGGGTAAGCAAGCCAGGACTCCAAAAACTATATTTTTGACAGTTTTTCCGATGTTTTTGTCAGTTTTAAAAAAAATTATCTAGCCTGAATGCCATAAAATCTACATACTGAAAATTCTATTGAAAAAAATGCCATTATTTTGTATCAATATGCGAATCTTATGTACTTAATGCGTCACGTTCTATTTTTATTTAGTTTTTACGCCAATTTTAATCCCTTGCCACCCCCTTGGGGGTAGCGACCACCAGATTAGGAACCAGTGCTTTAAAAAGATGAGAGACGAGGTGTACCACACCACTAAACATACACCCAAGACTAGAGGCATCAATCAAATGACATCTGCTTTTGGGATGCAAACAGAAAAGAAAATAAGCGAATTAAAGTACGAACCTCGGTCTGCAGTTCGCCGAGCACTTGTTCGACCTGCTGATTGGGCAGATTCTCGTTGATGCGGACAATGGCGGCGCTAAACTCGGCATATCTACGAGTTATCTGCCAAAAATAGAAAACGATATTATGGGAATCTATTCGTACTTCAAAGAGCGTTAAAAGCCATATTAATGTATTTTCTTTATTATTTTAATGACAGGACAAGTGCTTTCAAAAATGAGATAAAATATACAAATAGGGTGAGGTTTGACAATACTTTTCAATAAACAGGGTGAAAAAACTACCAGCACCTAGATTTAAATGGAATTAAGAAATAGAACAAAAATAAAGTATTATTATTTGTGTGGCAGAATATCACAGGAACACAGTGTTAAACCCCAGGTAGTTTACCCATGCTGGCGTGAACTAGATAGAAGACCAACTTACGTAATGCGGCCGTACGTCTATGGAAGCTAGATTGTTGACGTTGCAGTCAACCACGCTGCGGATGTGCAACCGCACGATGTGCTCGAAGCGCGGCCATAGAATGGCGTTTACCGTGTCCCAGTAGCGCGCTAGAACTGTGACCTCGCGGTCGTGCATCATTACCTGAACCGAAAGTCTGTGAGATCACATGTGATCGTCGACAAATAAATCACAACTGACGCTTATATCGCAACACAGATAGAATATATACAGTTTTCTTGACGAACACATTACTTTGTTGCAACAATTAGTTCACTCACCTTAAATTTGTTGACAATGTGGATGCAGATAAAAAGGGCGATACTGTCGTAACAGTCCGTACAGATGGTGTCCACGTGTTTCTTAAATATAAAACAGGATTTCTGCAGGGCGATTGTCACAAATTTAATTCTCGCAGTTTTAACTATTGAGTGATAGCGCTGGCGGTGAAAACCGCTGTTTTACATTGGCCACCCACGGAATCCATTACCCCTTAAGACAGTGATCGTCAAACTTGTTTTTTTTACGGCCAAAAAATAGTAGTTCAAGAGCTATAAAAGCAAACACTTACTATAAAAAGAGCTAATGTTTTTCCGAGAATGGAGTTAAACAGGTCCTTGGCACCGGTTGAGGTGAACATGAAAAAGTCGCATATAAACAGGTACTCTCTGCAGCTGGTGTCCAAAAGAGCGTAGTGCTGACTGCGGAACAGACTCTCAAAGGAATACTGTAAACAAACGCATAGACAATTACAACTGGTATAACTTTCAAGTTATTTTAACACGCCAAGAAATGTTCTAAGTATGTTTTCACTGTCCAGAAAAGTGCAAACAAGTTTATTTTACCTACCTTTGTGTCATTTTTCTGTGCAGCATGCGGAACCACAATAGGGGCTTCGAGTCCGCCTTTCAGGATTTCATCTCTCTTTCCAATAGTGAACACAGATGATCGGTTGCGCATCGCCGGTCGAGAAGACGAAAAGAAACCTCTCTTGGAAGAGTCTTCGACTGCCATTAAATCATCTTTACTAGCAGTATCTTCGAACTTTGTAAAAAAAATTGTAATATAAATTAACTGTTTAACTTATTTTTTACTTGTCATTATTACCCTACAAAAAATAACTAATCTTGAGACTAAAGTATAGTTTCAAAGTTTTTGATTAAATAAACTAAAATTGTGGAAGTATGGGCGTGTAGCTAGTCACAGTAGTTGCAACATTTTAAAATAACGACACCTTAATCACAGGAAAAAACAAGATATTATTCTAAAACCGATGGCACATAATAATCACTTGCAAATAACATTATGTGCCATCTGGAATTCATATTATACAACAAACATGTTGGGATAAACGGACTTCATTGAGTGCATAGGTGCCAATATCACAAGGTGAACACAATTTCCATCAACACTTTTTTGCACAACTATTGGTTTTGCAGTTTGAGGTAACAGCAAAACTCAATTAAGTAGAATAAATTTAACGGCAAAGTAAAGGAAAAAAGTCAATGATTCTATGAGAAACAGCATACAATATTATAGAGATAGACTACATTAGTTGGTGCAGTTGGTGAAAGTTTTGTTGCCTCTGTTTCAAAACAAATAAAATGCATGTCCAATTAAATATAAATACCTGTAACTTTGTGATTCGGTTAAGGTAACTTTTGAAATACGATAGATAGACTTTGCTGAGAGTGTCTGTGTACTCATCCTTTACTTCATTTGCGACATGGCGCTCATTAGACAACAAAAATTCATAAAAAAATCTACAAATAAAAAATTGTTTTGAGTCACTGCAACTGCTTTCGTTTTATGTTCATCACACTTATTTGGAAGACTGTACCTGCAATTTAGCATAGCATTTTGCCCCAATTGATAGTTGCTCAAAGGCTTGCGAAACGAATAAATTTTATGTAGCATGAACTCCCTTATCTTAGCAATAGCCTGAAAACAAGTTTTGTGTCATTACAGTTAACCAGTAAGTAAAACTGATAGTAAGGACTTGCAAATTGCAAAAAGGATCCGGCCCACAGGCCATATGTTGTCCAGGTTTGCTTTAAATAGATGTTTAAAAAAATAGGTACTGAAAGGGTAAATTTGACGTTTAGTTGTGGGTCATCTAAACAAATTTCTGCGCTTGAGAGAAATATTTTCCATTTCAATTAAATATGTTCAGACCACGGCACTATGCATACTATCACATGTTGCGCTGTGCTACTCATAAAATCAGTACGGAGCGCAATTCCTGCTAAATTAGACTATAAAAAGTATACAGGTTTTATGCCACGATTATTATTTCGAAACCAAAATCAAATGCAAAATGACATTTTTTGTTTCTTGTTAGCCCCAGGGTCAACCGAAAATGCAGAATATTGTTTGTCTTTTGCCTTTCAATATATTCGTTCAATTTGGCTGATTAGCAAGTTAGTATTCAACAATTGACAATGGTGATGGGCGTTAATTGGCTATGTCTGAATATTCTTTTATGTTGCCATTACAATCACTATCTTATGACACCATACCCAGACGGGGACATTCCCTAAGTTAAAAATTCAAAAAACCTTTTTGATTTTTTGAATACATTTCTGGTCAGATTCCTTAAATTCCTTAGGTCGAAAATTCGGGACTCACCCTTTTTATATTCTGGATACGCCCTGATGAAAAGAGAAAAAAATAATTGTAGGTCAACCCAGATAAGTATGCAAATAACTTTTTTAATACTTCTAAATTCTGACAATGGTTTCTCAAAATAGAAATGACTTGCTAAATACAAGTTTTTCAGCTAAGGGTGGGTGGCACACATTTTATTGTGTTACTTTGTACTACTGCAATAAATTATGTAAATTAGCTAGAATTTACCTTGTATTTAAGTTTTTCAATAACGTCTTGAACATCGCGACACGCTGCTGTCTCATTGTAGGAATGCTGCTTAACAAAATTTATCTTGTGATTAAGTTCGTGAAGTTGCTCCAAAAAGGCTCGTTCCGTTACTGAGACCTCGAGAATAGTGCTGTAATGTTTTTAATTTTAATTTTCCTGGAATATATATGTACAACAAGACATCAATTATACTTTGCAATTATGGAGAAATTGATAAACTATGAATAATTCAATCATTTTGCCAGCTTAGCTAATTTTACTAAAAATATGTAAGCATATCACTACTGTGGTGTTTCGAAAGCTTGTGAATCTAGAGTTATCAGTGTTAATGACACAGTTTTATTTTATTAGAATATATCTAATTATTAAAAGGGCTGAGACTGCACAAATGAGCAGTAAGGTTCCTCCAGTATATTTAATTTAAACGACATTTATATCTATAGACAGATAAGGTACAATACTTTACATTTATAATAATTGAACTCTCACGTTATCATGACCTCTGGCACCACCATTTCGTCAACAAGCTGGCTTAGCTCGCTCTTTACTGCCTGTCTGTTTTTTAGTTTTACATTCATGGCAACAGACTGCTCTTGTAGACACTGAATCTCATTGCTTATGCTGCTCAAGTCATGCTGAAAGCCATGTAACATGGACTCCATTCTCTGTTAAAAGATATTAGTTAAAGAATTTGTATTAGATTATTTAAATAGTAATATCTGTTAAGATTAACAGTGAGCTTGCTAAACCGCATTTTTATATAAGTACTTTATGACCTATTTAATTGTGATCATTCTATGACTTGCGGTCAAAAGTCACTGAGCACATGGTGCCCTGACATTGTAGTTATCCTTACGGCAGTTGGTGTTACTACCTTGTTGCGGTAGGAGCTCATTTTGTTAGTTACTTGTAAGTGTTTGGCGATGATGTTTAACTTACTGATTCTGTTTCTGTTTTATTAACATTGTTTTGTATTAATTCTATTTGAATAAGGAATCCACTTGTTTAAGCCTTTACGTGTTTTAATAAATTCCTGTACGTGTACACTGATAAAGACTTCAGTATCGGATCGGATCCATTAGTTTTCATGGTAGCAGAGGATGGTTACAGGATACCAGTTGAAAACACGAAAGATGGCAACAAGTGCAAAGAGATCTCCACCAAAACGACTTGCCTTATTCTGCATGGAAGAACAAGGTACAAATATGGCAGCTTGTCACAGGCGTCGTCAAGAAAGAACAAGCAATTATTGTTCTTCTGGAGGGCCTAGAGGGCAACTCGAAGGCGGAAAAGGCTGTTTCGCAATAAACGCGCGAGGAACTACACGTAGAGAATGGAATGTCCACGTTGATTGGAAAACTCGATGCAGCGTTCAAGACGGAGTCTGTAGATGATGCTTACTCTACATACACCAAGTTTACAAGATAAGTACTGATATGACGATGATAGACTACATTTTAGAGTTTGAACATTTATCGCATAAGATGACATTTCACGAGATGGAATTGCCAGATGGACAATTGGCTTTGACTTTTGCAAGTGACCTTCGGTTTGAATCGATGAAATCTGCATTAAAACGCATATTTACAGAAAGCCCGATTGTTGACAAACTGTCGCAATATATTGACATTAGAGAAGATTCTTACGTAACCAGTAATTCAAGATATCGTAAAGGCTTCGATAAAAGAAAGTTCAATCCTATCGATAAGTTTGGAAAAATATCTAGATGTGTCATATGCGATTCTAAAATGCATTGGGCGGCGACTTGTCCTCACAAAAGGTATAATACGTCTGTACCTTCTAATGATGTTTGAGATGATGAAGTCAACATTGTGCTATTTTCAAGTGTGACCAACAGTTGCATAGCTGAAACCTACAAGTCAGCAGTTATAGACACTGCTTGTTCGAAAACTGTCTGTGGTGAACGGTGGCTGCGAAATTATTTATTCAATTTACATTCCAAGTTTAAACGTGACGTTAGAATCACTCCTTCGCGTACGGCTTTTAAGTTTGGTGACGGAAAGAGAGTCATTTCCAAATCCCAAGCCCTAATTCCTGCTTGTGTTGGTGGAAAATTGTGCAGCATTGACGTTTTTGTCGTCAAGAACGACTTGCCTCTGTTACTTAGCAGGTCGTCACTCCAGAAAGCAGGTGCTGTACCTGATCTTGCTCGTGGTCGAGCAACAATGTTCAACAAAGACGTTGAACTGTTTTAGTCGTCGAGTGGTCACTACTGTGTTGGTGTTATCCAGAGGAGACACAACCCTGGTGACAATCACTTCCATGATCGGAAGACATGGAGAAGCCCTGGCAATTTGGCCAGATCGTCGTGCCCAGTAAGAGCGGCTCCTAAGGTCAGCGAACCTAGTAAAGCGCACACTAAACGAGTTGCGCGTGTAATCAGTAATATCACAGATGCAGCGCAGTACGAAGACTGTGGTGAATGTCCACATCTCGCCAATGATGAGCGGAATCGATATTACTTCAACGCGTGTAAAGAATGCAAGAAGGTAAAAGGAAGGAAATATATCCAATGGTTGGATCCTTCGCCCAGATGATAAGTACGGTGGTCGTCGAGCGACAGATGAGTTCGTTAACATATCATCAGGTTCTTACTTTTCGTCCGGTCAACTTGAGGTTGATCGGCTGCTGTGATGGTATACGAGGGAGCCAAGGTACATTGCTGTACTGACGGCCCTATTGTGCGTGTCACACCAACGCAGTAAATGAGTTGGTGTTGGGACGGACTGTTATGTTTCTATTCTTGCGTTTGCTATACATTGCCGAGTGTTCGTTAATCTTTCTATTCGTTGCGATTCACTTTTTTAAGAAAAAAAAAAATAACAGTGAGTTTGTTAAGATTAACAGTGAGCTTGCTAAACCGCATTTTTATATAAGTACTTTATGACCTATTTAATTGTGTGATCATTCTATGACTTGCGGTCAAAAGTCACTGAGCACATGGTGCCCTGACATTGTAGTTGTCCTTACGGCAGTTGGTGTTACTACCTTGTCGCGGTAGGAGCTCATTTTGTTAGTTACTTGTAAGTGTTTGGCGATGATGTTTAACTTACTGATTCTGTTTCTGTTTTATTAACATTGTTTTGTATTAATTCTATTTGAATAAGGAATCCACTTGTTTAAGCCTTTACATGTTTTAATAAATTCCTGTACGTGTACACTGATAAAGACTTCAGTATCGGATCGGATCCATTAGTTTTCAATATCAATATTCAGAAACTACAATTGTTTAAAGGGAAAGCATTTTTAAACCAAGCTAAAATTTAAACCCTGATTAGGCCATCTAATTTCCAGAATAGCCTTTCAAAAGGCACCTGGTATACTGTTATAACTAGAACTATGCCAATTATTTTTCGACTTGTCTTGTCAAAATTTACATGCTAGGTCAAAATTATTTCAAGTCAGAACCGAAAAAAAATGCAGATAAATCGTTAACAAAATTAAAAAAAAAAAAAAAACTAGTTCGCTTTTTGAAACTGTTGTTCAGTTTTTTTTAATTTGTTGTTCAATCTTATCATAAAATTAAGTTTTGATTTATATTCAACATTTTTGCCTATTTTAGCTTACTAATATTTTGCCTATTTTAGCTTACTAATGCGTCATTTTCATTCTAAAATATCAGGAATCAATATTGAAATAAAATGTCCAGTATCAGACTTCCCTTCCCACAATTTTTTACAATTACCTCAAGAACTTTATCACATTCACCAATTTGCGTGTGCAGTCTAGCAATGTTTTCACTCTCAACAATATCTGAAATATTTGAAAAAGGTTAACATTCGTTTTACTGACAAAAATAACATAAACTCAACTGAGGACATTATGCAAGTGCAAATGAATAAACATGCACAGAATTAACAAAAATGTCTTCTATGAGACACAGTTTGGTTTAAACATTTTAATTATGATTTATTCTTCTATAAAGATTTTCCAAAATTATAATAGTTTATTCAAGTCTAAGCAGCCCTTTGAGTTTTTGATTAACACTGTTCCAACTTCCTAACTCAAGGGTGAGAATACCAATACAATAAGGTGACACAAATGTTGGTAAAATCTGTAGATATATATATCAAATATTGTTGGCCATGCCAAGCAGCCTCGCTCCAAAATAGTGTAAAATATAATTTAATCCCATAAACAGAATAATGTGATTTAATATGGAATTTCTTTAACATGCTTAGCTAAGTATAGTTTGATATAGTTTTTAATTGAGTAAGCCACCTAATCGGTAAGAAATTTAATCAGGCCCACTGCTTGTTTTTCTTAAAACAATATATATTTTGGTATGTTCTGCCCTTATTTGACAACACATCTGCAAATCTTTTGTATGGAATGTTTTATTGAAGAAAACGTTTGCTATGAAGTAACATAAGGCAGATAAGTAAAAACAAGCGAAACTATGTTTGATTAAACATAAATGTGGGGTTGGATCCACTTTTGAATACTAAAATTAGAATTGTTTTTGCACTTTTTTTTGCATCTCAATGTATATTACATTTGGCATTGCAATACACAATAAAACCATGTAATATATAAATACATACATAATACACAGCTTAAGAAAGAAACTTACAGTCCTTAATGGATCCATTTTCAACTATAGTCAGGTTGTGCTCAATTTGCTTTGAATATTCACGCAAATCAACACCCTAAATAAATAGTGAAGTTAATTCTCTATATCAGTGCTCCTAAACTTATTTACTTGTAATACATAGACAAAGTTTAAAAACACTCTTTGACGCACATAGAAAAGCATACAAAATAATAATTATTATTCCATAAATATAGGCAAATACGAAAACCATTTGTTTAAATAAATTGACAATTTTAGATAAAAATGTTTGTTTATAGTTTTTATGCCACAGTGTGCATTCTGTGACTGGTAACTACCCAGTATTTAAAAAAAATAATTTGTTTCATATGTGATTTAGTGAATTACAAGCATAAAAGTTCATATTTGGTTAATATAGGTGGTTCAGTTATGGTGGATTGCACATTTTAGGTGTGCGACGATGCATATATATCCTTTGCACACCACACTTAATAATATTTACCAGGATAAAAAATGTTAACAGAACAAATTAAAGTATAATGAGTTCAGCCACAAAGTTCTTTGATCCATTGTTTTTCAACACATAGGTTGCATCCCAGTAAAAAAGCTGGAACTCAACAGAAGTAGGATCCAAAAATTGTATAAAGAAGTACGAAGACATGCATTATATTGGTAAAATTTAAACAATGCATGTTAATTTCTTATGTTTTGTTCGCTTACAAAAAGTCAGTAGAGAATTAGGTCACCAATGCGCACTGTTATAATTTCAATCAGTATTTCGGGTCATGTTTTGGCGATGGTCTGGAATCCTACTCCTTGTTTTTTACAGTAAGGAAACAAGTTGTTATAAACTAAATTGCAAGAAAAAAATACATATGGGAGAATAAATTTAATAATAATACTTTACCCACTCAAACCCAAACTTGCACCCCAACACAAGTAATCGAAAGCCAAGGACAAAAATATGGTAGGATTCTAGACCAGTGCCAAAGTGTTATTACACATGCACAACTGTGGAAAGTATGGCAAGTGCACTGGCAAGGTTTTTTCAACCTTTCAAAAGTACAACCCGAAAAATGTAAAACGCTTTTGCGGCATACGTATACAGTGCATGTAAGCAATACAGAGTGCACCGGAAATTGAAAAGTGCACCAGATGTCCATTTATTTACCTTTGTGACATGCACCAGCGAGATCTTGTTGAAATCTGCCATACTTTCCAGACAGGCACATGCGCAGATTTTGACAATTAAACTAAAGCCACGCAATTCTAACCTTCCTAAACATGTCTACCCACAATATCCAAACTGTTTTTACCTTTGAGAACTCGGCAAGAAGTGCCATGAACTGCAGTCTGACCAAGCATGATGTTGCAGAACAACGCAATAGAACCAAATAAAGGCAATACCAACTTGCCTTTGTTCAACTCAAATTTAAAAACTACAGATGTCAGTTTATAACTGCTTAAAGGTGTTTTTACTAGGTAAATTGTATAATCCTAAAAAACTTACAGACTCCAAGGCTTCTTTTACAAGGTCATCTTCAAGATTTTCTTGAATGTGTTCTACATAAAAAAATACAATTAAATAAATTCTTTACTCAACTCACTACTCTTAATTTTGTTAAAATGATTTAGGGATTACCGTCAACGTTATCCAGAACATAATCGTCCGAGGTTAGGTCAAGATTTTCTAAATTAATACCAAGCTCCATTAGTAAAGTTGTGTTTCGCAAACGTGAACACCAAAGGATTGTCATTTCGCCGAAATAATTTTTGGTATTTTTTTTTAGAAATTTTTCAACCCGTTTACCACAAAATTGTTTATTAGAACTAAAAAAAACATATTCAAGAAAATTTAATAGCGAGTTTTAAACACGCTTATCAAATAACCTATACATCGATATTTTTGTAAGTATTCGATTTGGGAAGATTCACACATTTTTAATTGCAGTTTGTACTGATTATAAACATGTATATTTCAACAGGTGAGACATGACCACCGTGCTATCTGACTCCACTAAATCGAAACTAAAACAAACTGCTATTGTAATTTAAGGAGCATACTGTCAGGTCGCTTATAGATTTATTGTACATTCACATAATTCAGCATAGTTCGCAAACACGTCTCGCAAGTAAGGCAT
The DNA here is from genome assembly GCF_963924565.1 of Ascidiella aspersa. NCBI lineage: Eukaryota > Metazoa > Chordata > Ascidiacea > Phlebobranchia > Ascidiidae > Ascidiella > Ascidiella aspersa. The sequence goes on from NC_139451.1 coordinate 17,577,344, forward strand.
GCATCTGTTGACTGTAGTGCAGTAGAAAAGACACTTTGACTAACGTTGCATTCAAAGCGAATGCGTTGAGGATTAAAACTGGCCAGTTAACTAGCAGGATGCAGCGCACAGGAAACACGCCAGAAAGACTTTAGCAGACTTAGCACACGCACAATAAACACAGTACTGTAAATAACAAATACAGACGCTGATTCGCTACACCATGTATATTTCAACAGGTGAGACATGACCACCGTGCTATCTGACTCCACTTAATCGAAACTAAAACAAACTGCCATTGTAATTTAAGGAGCATACTGTCAGGTCGCTTATAGATTTATTGTACATTCACATAATTCAGCATAGTTCGCAAACACGTCTCGCAAGTAAGGCATGCATCTGTTGACTGTAGTGCAGTAGAAAGGACACTTTGACTAACGTTGCATTCAAAGCGAATGCGTTGAGGATTAAAACTGGCCAGTTAACTAGCAGGATGCAGCGCACAGGAAACACGCCAGAAAGACTTTAGCAGACTTAGCACACGCACAATAAACACAGTACTGTAAATAACAAATACAGACGCTGATTCGCTACACCATCCGCCTTCCCCCAGGAACACAAAAAAAGTTCCTAGCAGTTCGTTGAGCCGCGCTTCTTCTTTAAAATCTTCCCAGGATCCGATCAGAAGTCGACCAACAAACGCAGAACGTCGGACATTTGTGCAATATGGAAACAGCACGTGTTGGGAACCGTGGTGTTCAATAGAGCGAAGAGGGTTCATGAATTCCTTGTCTTGGCGGCCCACGAACAATTCCAGGGGTAGCTGGTTGTACGACACGATGTAACGTCTGAAATGGTACTTGAAAGGCACAATAAACAACAATGCAAAACACTTTTGAATAGCCTATAATGCAGAAAATGATCGTCTTAAAACGCAATACTAATTTCAAATCGCAAAACTGAAGTTAGTTGCTTAGAGTCTTTTGCTCTAGAATACCAATTAAAAGGGGCAAGGTGCTAATCTCAAAAACGCGAAAACAAATTACATCGCCTAGTCCACATTAGATGGGTTCCCTAAAGCAGACATAATAACCTTGGCGCAAAAGGTTATTCTAGAAAGTTACTCTCTACATGCTAGTAACTTCATGTGGGCTACATGACGGTTATCTCACACCGTCTGAAAGATAAATGAGGCATCAAAGGCCTTAGCAATCATGGGTTTATAATACCCAGAGCATTTTCGCTTGCAGTCACAAATGAGATAAATCTCGCGTTATGTTGGGAATTGGCAACAAGGTTTGGCCTTCTGCTCTGTTTTCCTTCTTATAAATCATAACGGTTAAGTGACGCAGGAATTTCAGACAAAGTGATCAGGTTATTTTGGGTGAGATATAAAACATCAATCACCATAACACGTGACCAGAGACAATAGCCGCAGTGGCCTTGACACTTTGGAAGTAACGACTTCTGTAAGTGCTGGTTGAGATAGAATCTATCCGTTTATTGGTTTTGAGATTAGATATCACGAGAGGTATTTAACCTCGATCGTAATACTTTCACCTTTAAAACTTTACCAAAAAGGGCCATAATTTTGCAACAATAACTGTAACAGTCTTGCGTAACTAACAATTTAAAGCGTCAAACGATTTTTCTCTGCATTGCATCTAATCAAACATCAAATTGACAAGCAATAACGCTGGCATAAACTTGGTTTCAACAAATCATAACTGATCGGCGTAACTTAAAAATACTTACAAACGAGAAAACTACGCTAGCAAACCAAAATAATTCATACTTTCTATGCAACCTGACAGTATGCATAAACTTTAATTCAGAAGGATTTATTTTTGCGTGTTGTTATCTCAGTAGGGGTCTCCAATGTATATTTCAACAGGTGAGACATGACCACCGTGCTATCTGACTCCACTAAATCGAAACTAAAACAAACTGCTATTGTAATTTAAGGAGCATACTGTCAGGTCGCTTATAGATTTATTGTACATTCACATAATTCAGCATAGTTCGCAAACACGTCTCGCAAGTAAGGCATGCATCTGTTGACTGTAGTGCAGTAGAAAAGACACTTTGACTAACGTTGCATTCAAAGCGAATGCGTTGAGGATTAAAACTGGCCAGTTAACTAGCAGGATGCAGCGCACAGGAAACACGCCAGAAAGACTTTAGCAGACTTTAGCACACGCACAATAAACACAGTACTGTAAATAACAAATACAGACGCTGATTCGCTACAAACAAAACAAACTAAAACAAAAAAGTAAATACTGTATCTGTATCTCACTTTCTAAACATTTATTGATACAAGATCAACGTAACCAAAAACCATATGTTTTATTTTTTTCTTTAGACAAAAAAAGAATGACATGGGGAAATACCTTGGAGCTTTTAGTGGCGTAACAATAGCAACAATCAATAAAGGAAACGAACAACAAGGCAATAGTTTAAAAGTACAGTATTGCATATTCACACAAACAAAGGTTCTCAAACAAATGTTTTAAAGAAACAAAAACAAGTCCTGATGAATTTTCCTAAAAATTTACTATGTGAATTTGAACATTTTACAGTCTAATTATCATGCGATAATCGAAACTTGACAGGCTATAACTTTTTTTCCCTTCCCACGATTTTTCTAAAAATTACTGTTAAACAACTCAATACAACACTTAGTAACATAACGTTAGTCACTAACTCGTGCCATTAAGATTTTTGCAGAAAAAAAACTTTTTCGAAGGCCTCTTTACGAAAAAAATGCTATAATTTACTTGAGAAACCTCCCAGTTTGGCGGGTTATAACTTTTTTCCCTGCCATGATTTTCCTTAAAATTACTGTTAAACTACCTAATACAACACTTAATAACATAACGTTAGTCACTAACTCATGCCATTCAGATTTTTGCAGAAAAATAACATTTTCGATGGCATCTCTTCGAAAAATAATGCTATATTTTACGTGCGAAACCTCCCAGTTTGGCGGGCTATAACTTTTTTCCCTGCCATGATTTTCCAAAAAATTACTGTTAAACTACCTAATCCAACAGTTAAAAACATAACATTAGTCACTAACTCATGCCATTAAGATTTTTGCAGAAAAATAACTTTTTCGAAGGCCTCTTTACGAAAAAAATGCTATATTTTACGTGCGAAACATCCCAGTTTGGCGAGCTATAACTTTTTTTCCCTGCCAATGATTTTCCTAACAATTACTGTTAAAGTACCTAATACAACACTTAATAACCTTGTAGTAGCCACTTCGTCATATTGTGTTTACACAGAGAATTTTTGTTTTAATCGATGTGTCGTAACGGAAAATTTTCAGTAAAAATCTATGGCCTAAATTCTTTGCAACCACATTGTAATGTTTGCGTTACTCCTTGCAGCCAATGTGCAAACGATAAGCGGAAAGTTTTCGGTAAAATTCCGTTACGTAGATTTCTTGCAACCACATTGTAATGTTTGCGATATCTTTGCAGCGAATTTGCAAAAATTCAAATTGCTGACACCAATTTTTATGCGTCAAGGCATTTATATCCGTTTAATGTGAGCGCTTTGTTTTGAAATTCGCCTTTTTGTCAACAATTCGGTATTTTTTAGAATCGAACGCCAGTTACGTCGCAATGTAGATCGAAGCGTTTTTGTTCAAGCCATATTGGGACAAAAATATTATTTCCGTCTATAAGAGTCGAGAGAAAAAGGTTTAGACCACGCCTTGTTGTCACGTGATTTATTATTGAAAATCGTAAGAATATCTACGTCAATATTTCCTGTGCATTTTTAGAAATATTTTCGCCAATAAGTATAGTCGCACAATCGAATAAAAACCAGTATCAACTAGTATCACCCAGTATCAACCAGTATCACCCAGTACTGCCTAGTGCAGAGGAGGCTTTTATAGCTTTTACTAAGACAGCAAAATTGACTGTTCATGTATCTGAACTAAAGGAAAGAATTGGACCTGAATGGCCTCACGAAGACAGGCCATCTCAAATCTTGTAGGAGTGTGGTCGATTCATCTTGGCAATTATATAAATGAAGACTCATTAATCTGACCCATACCCCTACAAATTGGTGCCCAGAGTGAGGAACGAAGCTCAAGTAAAAGTTGGACCTCAAATCGAACAAATACTTTGCAATCGACGACGCGGACCACCTACAAGCGACCGCCTAAAAACTGTCATGTTTGGAACTTGCAAGAAGCCAGCTTTAGAAGAAAATAATCTCATCGAAAGATACGTGAAGAGACGCTCCATAGCGTCAGCAAAGCATTTGCTTGGAATTCGAAACACGAAATACAAACAAGCGTTGCCGATAAAGACATCACCACCGTTTGGAATCATGGAAAACGCAATTGCACATGGATTTCACTATAACTGCGATTCTGCCTAGTTTATCAGGTGAAAAATCTATTATACTTTTAATATATATATATAATTATTAAAATACCGACCGAAATGTCTGTAAATTGTTTATGCGACATCTTTTTGAGCCATTCAAATGTGTCCAAATTTTGCCCGCGTCAAAGCACGCGTAGCGGAAATACTTCGCAAAAGCATAGTAATGTCATTCACAAGCGAAAAATATGCTTCAACTCGTGTAAGTCTATAAACACGACTTTAAGGATAAAACCCTGCTCGCGTTCGTAATGTGTTAAATGTTTTATGTAAATATTTTCAATGCATCGCTTACCTTCGTGCTTTTCAAATGCAACCCCAATTAAATAGGCGTAAATCAAACAACTTTCGTAACGGCACTCTACGTGGAAACTGAACTCGTTTCCAACCGCATTTTCCCTTCCTAAAACAAACAGAGTTTCTATAAACGGATCCGCAGCTACTTATAAAACGCAAGCCAGTCAAAATGACTAATTTTAAGTCTACACTTCTATACGTCTAATATATTATATCTCATGAACCATTTTGTGAAACTCACTCGCAAAAGCTTACTATTTTAACACGGATTGCCAGTACGCGTTAAGACACTTGACCCTACCTAAAAAGTAGCTTGTTCATCTGTAAACTTACGCCCAAGGCGTGCCTGGCTTACAAGGCTTAGTTGCCACTCGATCGCTTTTGAATATGTTGGTAAGCTAGCAACCGACAAACCCATTAGCGGTGTTTCCGTAAGTCATCGCTTTTCGACGCCGGTACTTTATCCCTCCAAGCGAAATGTAAAGCAAAAATTCTACGTTTCCAGATAAATTTTACTTATCTTTTCAAAAGAATACATAGCATACGCATTAGTTCTCAGCGAGTGCTATAAATGTATTCCGCAAGTTACCAATGATATTCGGTAACGTCAAATATCCTATAGCTTGCTAGGTCACGAGTTTTCATCGCTAACGTGTTGTTGCTACGTTGACCCTAAATATATCATGGTGGTTAATTCTACCATTTCCACGATAAGAAAATCCCCTTATCCGACCAAGACCTATATGCGGTCGCAATTACAAAATAGCTGGATAGAATTTCCAACAACGCCTGTCCTACTTCACAAACCCTAGCGTTGCCACGCCAAAATGAAGTTATGATAAACTTCGACTAGCCAGTCGAATGACGATAACCAATTTCAATGAAAATGCACGTTGCTCGCGAAATGCCCCACAAATGTTCACTTGTTGCAAAATTGTTAACTATAATCATTGTATGTATCGCTTTTGAAGCGAAGATATGTAAAAATGTTACCATTATGTATAAGTTACTCTATGTATCGCGTATAATGTAAATTAAATAACCATGTAATCGCTATAAAGTATATGTCATTGTATGAATCGCAAAGAATATAAATTTGAATGAATATGTTGCAATAATTAATTGTCTCAAACTTTAAGTGTAACCTGTCGCGCCTATATATATATATAAGTATAGAAAATATGTGTGTCTATAACCAAAATGTTAATAACCTAAGTTTGAAGTGTTGCAATAAAAATGTTCCAGACATACGAACACACATCTGCCGAAAAATATTTCGCATTTTTCAGAATACAAAAGCACGTTGGACAGCGAAAGGTCACAGCACAGCGCAGCGCACAATGAATGGCTTTCCGGTGACGTCAGAATTACAACGCACCAAACAGGGAGTTTCCCCTTCTGCCGCACAGATCGCCTGAAAAGCTCAATCCACAGCAATGCAATGGTGTGTCAAGCACACAACAATTTCGAGCAACTCAGCGAACGCTGACATCAAAGTCCTCGGTTGCTAATTCAGGCACCAAAGAGAAAACTTTCTCGAGGAATCAGGAATCTGACTAAAACAATTGCGCAAATGCGTTATGTGATCGAACAATGTTCGCGTCCACGTGTCCACACACATTTCACAAACAAATAACCAGCTTTTGATATGCAAGCTGTTCCAAAATCTAGCGTGGGAATATTTGTAGTAGCCACTTCGTCATATTGTGTTTACACAGAGAATTTTTGTTTTAATCGATGTGTCGTAACGGAAAATTTTCAGTAAAAATCTATGGCCTAAATTCTTTGCAACCACATTGTAATGTTTGCGTTACTCCTTGCAGCCAATGTGCAAACGATAAGCGGAAAGTTTTCGGTAAAATTCCGTTACGTAGATTTCTTGCAACCACATTGTAATGTTTGCGATATCTTTGCAGCGAATTTGCAAAAATTCAAATTGCTGACACCAATTTTTATGCGTCAAGGCATTTATATCCGTTTAATGTGAGCGCTTTGTTTTGAAATTCGCCTTATAGTCAACAATTCGGTATTTTTTAGAATCGAACGCCAGTTACGTCGCAATGTAGATCGAAGCGTTTTTGTTCAAGCCATATTGGGACAAAAATATTATTTCCGTCTATAAGAGTCGAGAGAAAAAGGTTTAGACCACGCCTTGTTGTCACGTGATTTATTATTGAAAATCGTAAGAATATCTACGTCAATATTTCCTGTGCATTTTTAGAAATATTTTCGCCAATAAGTATAGTCGCACAATCGAATAAAAACCAGTATCAACTAGTATCACCCAGTATCAACCAGTATCACCCAGTACTGCCTAGTGCAGAGGAGGCTTTTATAGCTTTTACTAAGACAGCAAAATTGACTGTTCATGTATCTGAACTAAAGGAAAGAATTGGACCTGAATGGCCTCACGAAGACAGGTCATCTCAAATCTTGTAGGAGTGTGGTCGATTCATCTTGGCAATTATATAAATGAAGACTCATTAATCTGACCCATACCCCTACAACCTAATATTAGTCACTAACTCATACCATTAAGATTTTTGCAGAAAAATAACTTTTTCGAAGGCCTCTTTACGAAAAAAATGCTATATTTTACGTGCGAAACCTCCCAGTTTGGCGGAATATAACTTTTTTTCCCGGCCCATGATTTTCCTAACATTTACTGTTAAAGTACCTAATACAACACTCAATAACCTAATATTAGTCACTAACTCATACCATTAAGATTTTTGCACAAAAATAACTTTTTCGAAGGCCTCTCTACGAAAAAATGCTATATTTCACTTGAGAAACCTCCCAGTTTGGCGGGTTATAACTTTTTTTCCCTGCCCATTATTTTCCTGTAAATTACTGGTAAACTACCTAATACAACACTTAATAACCTAACATTAGTCACTAACTCATGCCATTAAGATTTTTGCAGAAAAATAACTTTTTCGAAGGCCTCTCTACGAAAAACATGCTATATTTTACTTGCGAAACCTCCCAGTTTGGCGGGTTATAACTTTTTTTCCCTGCCCATGATTTTCCAAAAAAATACTGTCAAACTACCCAATACAATACTTAATAACATAAAGTTAGTCACTAACTCATGCCATTCAGATTTTTGCAGAAAAATTTCACTCATTCACTCATTTCACTCATTTCACTCATTTCACTCATTTCACTCATTTCACTCATTTCACTCATTTCACTCATTTCACTCATTTCACTCATTTCACTCATTTCACTCATTTCACTCATTTCACTCATTTCACTCATTTCACTCATTTCACTCATTTCACTCATTTCACTCATTTCACTCATTTCACTCATTTCACTCATTTCACTCATTTCACTCATTTCACTCATTTCACTCATTTCACTCATTTCACTCATTTCACTCATTTCACTCATTTCACTCATTTCACTCATTTCACTCATTTCACTCATGACACTCATTTCACTCATTTCACTCATTTCACTCATTTCACTCATTTCACTCATTTCACTCATTTCACTCATTTCACTCATTTCACTCATTTCACTCATTTCACTCATTTCACTCATTTCACTCATTTCACTCATTTCACTCATTTCACTCATTTCACTCATTTCACTCATTTCACTCGTTTCACTCGTTTCACTCGTTTCGCTCGTTTCACTCATTTCGCTCATTTCGCATTTCACTCATTTCACTCATTTCACTCATTTCACTCATTTCACTCATTTCACTCATTTCACTCATTTCACTCATTTCACTCATTTCACTCATTTCACTCATTTCACTCATTTCACTCATTTCACTCATTTCACTCATTTCACTCATTTCACTCATTTCACTCATTTCACTCATTTCACTCATTTCACTCATTTCACTCATTTCACTCATTTCACTCATTTCACTCATTTCACTCATTTCACTCATTTCACTCATTTCACTCATTTCACTCATTTCACTCATTTCACTCATTTCACTCATTTCACTCATTTCACTCATTTCACTCATTTCACTCATTTCACTCATTTCACTCATTTCACTCATTTCACTCATTTCACTCATTTCACTCATTTCACTCATTTCACTCATTTCACTCATTTCACTCATTTCACTCATTTCACTCATTTCACTCATTTCACTCATTTCACTCATTTCACTCATTTCACTCATTTCACTCATTTCACTCATTTCACTCATTTCACTCATTTCACTCATTTCACTCATTTCACTCATTTCACTCATTTCACTCATTTCACTCATTTCACTCATTTCACTCATTTCACTCATTTCACTCATTTCACTCATTTCACTCATTTCACTCATTTCACTCATTTCACTCATTTCACTCATTTCACTCATTTCACTCATTTCACTCATTTCACTCATTTCACTCATTTCACTCATTTCACTCATTTCACTCATTTCACTCATTTCACTCATTTCACTCATTTCACTCATTTCACTCATTTCACTCATTTCACTCATTTCACTCATTTCACTCATTTCACTCATTTCACTCATTTCACTCATTTCACTCATTTCACTCATTTCACTCATTTCACTCATTTCACTCATTTCACTCATTTCACTCATTTCACTCATTTCACTCATTTCACTCATTTCACTCATTTCACTCATTTCACTCATTTCACTCATTTCACTCATTTCACTCATTTCACTCATTTCACTCATTTCACTCATTTCATTTTTTTTGTGTCTTGGACTTCCTGGACTTCTTTTTTCTTTAGATGATTATGATATGCTGTCACTTTCAAATATTTGTGCAATCTTCTTATTTTGACATCTTCTTTTCTTCGGTGTTACCTACTATGCTTGACTGGATTCTTCTTTCTCAATAATGGTTTTGCAATGCTCTGCAGTCCGGATATGCTTGGTTGATCCCTCTGGTTTTCAGGAGTTTGTAGCTTCTCTTGCAGCAGGAGTAGTTTGTCCATGTTTTGTTACATTGTTTCAGATTCCTCTTTCGTATTTAGAAGATTCTCTTGTTGCAGTTGAACTTTTCCTTCAAGCAAGCGACTCTTTTCTTGACTCTTTTCTTGAAGCTTATTTTCTTTCAACTGCAACTTCAATCTCAATGCAATCTCCGCTGTGTGTATGTGTGGTTATTATGGGGTTGGTAGGATGTATGGAAAGAGGCTCTAGTTAAAGTTTGGTCAAAGTTAGATTTCTGACAAACTACAGAGGCCTTTGTTAGCTATGACGTGTTTTGGTCCTCACACTGCCTGTGCACGGGATCGCTGTTCGTGCAAAAAGATCGATCTTGGGGCTGTTGGAAGGGCGGTGGAGCTTCTTCGGCGAGAAACGATTGACTCTCGTCTTTTGGTATCTTGGGTCAAATTGCCCATGAAATTTATTCTAGCTTTTTCGAAATATTAGTCCGTATGCTTTCCAGAAAATTTGCTTGTTTAAGATGCAGTATTCGTTTCTTCTATATTTTCTGCTGAACGACGGGGTCGCCAATTTACCGTTTCCGGTTTGTAGTTGCTACGGATAAGTAGGCGCTGGCTCTTAAGGCGAGGGCCGACTTAAGGTTTCTTAAGTCTTTTAAACAATCCTTGTCACATCTGACTCCAAGAAACAGGCCACTAAGATACATGTCCTTAATTTCTTAGACAGAGTTATTTCACTCAACTAATATAGCTCGTCGAGTATATTTATAAATCTCAGTACACACGTTAACGTAACACAGTAATTAAAGCCGTTATAAACGACTGTATGCCATCGAATAGTATAAAGTCAATCGCGAAAACGCCGATCACACTCGGTTCGGGTACTTAGTCACATGTCAGTGGACAATGACGTGCATTGTGACGTTAAATTAGGCATCTTGGAAATAATGCTTAATAAAGGACACATTAACTTACTTTTTTGATAAACAAATGCATTTTAGAAAATATATCAAAAGAAGATATACTGAACCCATGGAAATCTGGTGTCAATAAACAACACTATATATTCTATGATTTGATTAGTTCTTAACATGTTCACCTAATAAATTTCAAATAAACATTATTTTATTTTGTTTTGTTTGCCTTAGTTTGCGCATAAGGCAACCAATAAAATAGGAAAATATTGATACTCTTAACAGAGATTGATTACCTGGCAAATTATATCAAAATGGAAAATTGTATCCATATCACTAAAAACGCAAAAAATTACCAGTAGGAGTGTAACATGCAGTGTCATATGCTAATCACAATAGTAATTTTAATATTACTTAAATTTAAAAAAAGTTATGAAAGTTAATTTCAATTATGCAATAAATAAAAATACATAATATATATTGTGTATGTACATAACATCTACACGATATTTAGGGTTATGAAGATTGTGCTACGAATTAATGTGTGTAATTATATGGGCCGAAAATTTATTTTCGGGACATATCTTGTTTTTGCCGCTATTCTATTTTTTGTAATTTATAATGTACCTACTTAAATCAATGCGCAACACAAAGCAGTTACATAATCTAAAAATAGATGACTGTATCATGCTGTATGAAAGTTTGGTTTACAACATACGAAAAATAGACCATATGCTTTTTAGGCCAGTGGTCGGCAACCGCGGACCGGTGCTGGTTCGCAAGGAGTTCGTTACCGGTCCGATAGCAGGGTTGCCAGATTAAAACTTTGATTTAAACCCAAACCGTTCGTAAAAAGCCTAAAAAATTCAGCAACAATTAAACGTATTTTTATATTCAAATCACTATAACTTTCGTTTAAATATACTCCATGGTTGATTGGTATGATAAAAAATCGCAATTAGTAGCTTATCAAGTACTCGTGAGATTCAAAACAAACTAGTGAGCTGTGGCCTTTTTATTGTAAAATCTAACTCCTCATATGTAATACACCAAAAAGGCGCTATATATAATGTTTATTTTACCTTCAAGCGTGCTCACATAAAGCGCAATATAATCAAATCAGGCAAACAATGCAAACAATGTTTATAAACTATGTCCTATAATAAAATGATTTATCATTTCGTTGTTTAGGCTGGAAAGTTTTCGAAAACGTAGGGGATATGTGGGACCATAGTGATTCAGTAGCTTTTCCCCCATTCCATCTAAAATATAGTATATTCAACATTTTGATTGTGGTATCGATATGCAACGCCATCCATGTCTACGAGATTACAGCAAGACGGAAATTTATGTAAGATTGTAGACAATAAAAAGATTTTTGAGGCAAAAAAATAAAATTTTTACAGTTAATAGAAATATTTTGTATTAAAGCAAAGTGCTTATGGAATGTGGTTTAACAGGAAAAAATCTTATTGCAATTTAGTTAGGTGATGGCACATAGTACACCTGAAAAGCTACTCAAAGTTTCAACTCAGGCCATGTCAAGTGCAAATGGCCGCCACGGGGACCATTGGTTCACAACCCGGTGGGGACCAGTGGATCAGTGAATCAGCAGTATTGTTCGCCTACCGAGACAAATCACTGAGATACGCAAATTTCTTAACATCTTTTCCATGGTATCTCTAAACTTTAAAGTCGGTGCGGTAGCCTTAAGGGTAGTAACGCACCACCGTGCAATCATTAACTCGACAGTGATGACATCAAAATTGCTTTTAAGGGGCATACTACGGTAATAAATTTCCTTTACTGAACATTTGTTGTTTTTTAAGGCCGGTTCACGACAAAATTTACATTTTAAACCGGTCCGCAGTGTAAAAAAGGCCCCTGTTTTAGGCTATTTCACAAAAAATTAGAAAGGATTGAAAATTTGCGGCATATCGCGGCCAGGCGAGCTTCAGCTTCTAAAGGGCCGTGGGACCGTATACGGACTTGGTACTCGACGGAGACAGTTAATTTGGCTGGAATTGGACCCGGGACTTGACTTTATTTGTTTGGCCGTGTCCGAATCAAATTGTTTTAAACCAGTTTTGCAGCCTTGCTTGTCAGGCGACGACTATCATCCGAGAAAAGAAGCTCTGGTTGTTGTCGACCTGTTAAATGTCGTTGAAAAGGCCGCCGAATGAATCGGACTACAATATTGAAACATGACGTTTTGAAACATGAAGGTATAAAGCTCCCATTGATCCTACAACCCGCGAAAAGCAGATTACCCACAGCTTCACAGTAAGGCAAACCAATCAGCCAAAGTGAGACTTATGCCCTGCTGTGAGGAAATACAACCGGAGTTTCGAATGGACGGCAATATGTTCGAGTGCATCCAATGCAAAAGGTACGCAATAACGTGTGTGTGTAACACTGTAAATTCTCTTCCAAACGTTGTCATGCCTAAGGAATGTTCAAATCACCTATGCAAGTATAAGTTGATACACTGCAGTTGCGGGAAAAAGTCCGCCGAGTTTATTGAACCGAGTCGGCCATATAACTGCAGTTGCGGGTTCGAATATGAGTGGGATTTCGGATTAGGAGTACAGAAGAATAATTAGATGTGTTATGGTAACTATATTGATATATATTTTTTGTTGTTGTATATTGGGTATCAACAACACATTATTTAATGTAGGGGGTATTCGAAATCCCCGCAAACGAAAGCCAATCTTTAACTTTCTTAGAGAAAAAAACTTTAATATTGTCGTTTTGCAGGAAACGCACTCCTCAGTAAGGGAAGAAAAAATATGGGAAATGGAGTGGGGATTTAAAATATTATGGGCACATGGCTCTACTCGCAGTAAAGGGGTTGCCATTCTATTGACAAAAAATACATCGATGTCGATTAAGGAACTAGAAATAGACCCCGAAAGTAGGTATCTGGTTGCCTCGTTTCATTTCATTTCACTCATTTCACTCATTTCACTCATTTCACTCATTTCACTCATTTCACTCATTTCACTCATTTCACTCATTTCACTCATTTCACTCATTTCACTCATTTCACTCATTTCACTCATTTCACTCATTTCACTCATTTCACTCATTTTACTCATTTCACTCATTTCACTCATTTCACTCATTTCACTCATTTCACTCATTTCACTCATTTCACTCATTTCACTCATTTCACTCATTTCACTCATTTCACTCATTTCACTCATTTCACTCATTTCACTCATTTCACTCATTTCACTCATTTCACTCATTTCACTCATTTCACTCATTTCACTCATTTCACTCATTTCACTCATTTCACTCATTTCACTCATTTCACTCATTTCACTCATTTCACTCATTTCACTCATTTCACTCATTTCACTCATTTCACTCATTTCACTCATTTCACTCATTTCACTCATTTCACTCATTTCACTCATTTCACTCATTTCACTCATTTCACTCATTTCACTCATTTCACTCATTTCACTCATTTCACTCATTTCACTCATTTCACTCATTTCACTCATTTCACTCATTTCACTCATTTCACTCATTTCACTCATTTCACTCATTTCACTCATTTCACTCATTTCACTCATTTCACTCATTTCACTCATTTCACTCATTTCACTCATTTCACTCATTTCACTCATTTCACTCATTTCACTCATTTCACTCATTTCACTCATTTCACTCATTTCACTCATTTCACTCATTTCACTCATTTCACTCATTTCACTCATTTCACTCATTTCACTCATTTCACTCATTTCACTCATTTCACTCATTTCACTCATTTCACTCATTTCACTCATTTCACTCATTTCACTCATTTCACTCATTTCACTCATTTCACTCATTTCACTCATTTCACTCATTTCACTCATTTCACTCATTTCACTCATTTCACTCATTTCACTCATTTCACTCATTTCACTCATTTCACTCATTTCACTCATTTCACTCATTTCACTCATTTCACTCATTTCACTCATTTCACTCATTTCACTCATTTCACTCATTTCACTCATTTCACTCATTTCACTCATTTCACTCATTTCACTCATTTCACTCATTTCACTCATTTCACTCATTTCACTCATTTCACTCATTTCACTCATTTCACTCATTTCACTCATTTCACTCATTTCACTCATTTCACTCATTTCACTCATTTCACTCATTTCACTCATTTCACTCATTTCACTCATTTCACTCATTTCACTCATTTCACTCATTTCACTCATTTCACTCATTTCACTCATTTCACTCATTTCACTCATTTCACTCATTTCACTCATTTCACTCATTTCACTCATTTCACTCATTTCACTCATTTCACTCATTTCACTCATTTCACTCATTTCACTCATTTCACTCATTTCACTCATTTCACTCATTTCACTCATTTCACTCATTTCACTCATTTCACTCATTTCACTCATTTCACTCATTTCACTCATTTCACTCATTTCACTCATTTCACTCATTTCACTCATTTCACTCATTTCACTCATTTCACTCATTTCACTCATTTCACTCATTTCACTCATTTCACTCATTTCACTCATTTCACTCATTTCACTCATTTCACTCATTTCACTCATTTCACTCATTTCACTCATTTCACTCATTTCACTCATTTCACTCATTTCACTCATTTCACTCATTTCACTCATTTCACTCATTTCACTCATTTCACTCATTTCACTCATTTCACTCATTTCACTCATTTCACTCATTTCACTCATTTCACTCATTTCACTCATTTCACTCATTTCACTTACTTTTTATATCGGACACACTTTGTAGTCATGTTTGCGTTTATTTTTGCGCTTAAACTTCTTTCGTGTCTTGGACTTCCTGGATTTCTTTTTTCTTTAGATGATGATGAGATGCTGTCACTTTCAAATATTTGTGTAATCTTCTTATTTTGACGTCCTCTTTTCTTCGGTGTTTCCTACTATGCTTGACTGGATTCTTCTTTCTCAATAATGGTTTTGCAATGCTCTGCAGTCCGGATATGCTTGGTTGATCCCTCTGGTTTTCAGGAGTTTGTAGCTTCTCTTGCAGCAGGAGTAGTTTGTCCATGTTTTGTAACATTGTTTCAGATTCCTCTTTCGTATTTAGAAGATTCTCTTGTTGCAGTTGAACTTTTCCTTCTTTTCAAACTTTTCCTTCAAGCAAGACTCTTTTCTTGACTCTTTTCTTGAAGCTTATTTTCTTTCAACTGCAACTTCAGTTCTTTCAATGCATTCTCCGCTGTGTGTATGTGTGGTTATTGTGGGGTTTGTAGGATGTATGGAAAGAGGCTATAGTTAAAGTTTGGTCAAAGTTAGATTTCTGACAAACAACAGAGGCCTTTGTTAGCTATGACGTGTTTTGGTCCTCGCACTGCCTGTGCACGGGATCGCTGTTCGTGCAAGGAGATCGATCTTGGGGCTGTTGGAAGGGCGGTGGAGCTTCTTCGGCGAGAAACGATTGACTGTCATCTTTTGGTATCTTGGGTCAAATTGCCCATAAAATTTATTCTGTTTTTTTCGAAACATTAGTCCGTATGCTTTCCAGAAAATTTGCTTGTTTAAGATGCAGTATTCGTTTCTTCTATATTTTCTGCTGAACGATGGGGTCGCCAATTTACCGTTTCCGGTTTGTAGTTGCTACGGATAAGTAGGCGCTGGCTCTTAAGGCGAGGGCCGACTTAAGGTTTCTTAAGTCTTTTAAACAATCCTTGCCACATCTGACTCCAAGAAACAGGCCACTAAGATACATGTCCATACATGTCCAATTTCTTTAGACAGAGTTATTTCACTCAACTAATATAGCTCGTCGAGTATATTTATAAATTTAAGTACACACGTTAACGTAACACAGTAATTAAAGCCGTTATAAACGACTGTATGCCATCGAATCGTATAAAGTAGAATCAATCGCGATAAAAACCTTGATTTACGATGCTTGGATGTATACTGAAGAAACCGGTAAATTTAGTTAAAGTCAAGCGCAAGGTGTGGTAACGTTGATCCCCAAGCCACATAAAGACCCTTCGCTGATAACTAATCTCTTTACCTAATGTGGACTATAAAATTATGTCAAAAGTTATAAACAACAGAATTAAACCCAATATCGAGTACCTAATCAGTCGAGACCAAAATGGGTTTATGAAGGGCAGATATACTGGGGATAATCTCCGCCTGCTCTTTGATATTATCGATTCCTCCGATTTTTTTAAAATTATATTTTATATAAAATTCCGGGTTCCATACTTTCTTTGGACATTTACAAAGCGTTTGACACCGTTGGTTGGGACTTTATTTACGCAGCATTAGAAAATTTCGGCTTTGGAAATAACCTAATAAACTGGATAAAATGTTGCTATGCAGATCCTATACCTGTAAAATAACCAACAACTTTATGTCGCGCGAGTTTAAAATCAAAAGAGGTGTCAGGCAAGGCGACCGATTATCTCCGACGCTTTTTTTGCTATGTATCGAATGTCTAGCAACGGCGTTGCGAAAAGACGAATTCGTAGGACTAAAACTGAATGACGACGAATTTAAAGTATCTCTACTCGCTGATGATACGTTCATCTTTTTAAGAGGCGAACAAACTGATTTCGAACGAATATTTGTTGTGCTAGATAAATTTGGAGACATGTCGGGATGTAAAATAATATGCAAAAATGGCTTGCATTCCACGTTGGAGCCAATCGTTCTTCGACAGAAAAACCTTACGCGGAGATATCCTCTTCCACAAGTACTCATGTGATGGATTATCATTATTCCAAATTTGTTTGATTTACCCCGTAATATAGCATTGCGGCGAACCCGATTTTGATCAATACTTAAATTTTATATTTACATTAAAAGTTAGGCCTCTCATTCAAAGCCAGACACAACAAACACGGAAATGATATCTCCAATATTGAATACGTCGGTGGATATATTTTACAAAAATTAAAGAAAAAGTCTTTATCAGAGGCACAGTTCATTATGCTTAATGATCTTACAGAAGAATGTGCAACTGTTACAGAAGACTCATTCATTCAAAAAATGAATATAATAACTTTGGAACCTTGACTGTTCCTAAAAAAGAAATAGTTAAACTTTTAATATATGTAGAAAGCAGTTTTAGGCAAATATATAATAGTAGCGATATTCATGACAAAATGTTTTCTTCAATCGATTTTTCATTTGTTCAGTATTCATTTCCAATGTCTAATGTTTTTATTATGGATGTGCTGGTTAAAATATGTCATTTCTATTTAAAAATTCAATTTTCAAATGGCTCTAGATTGCTCAATTCTATTTGAATTTGAACGAGATTTTCACACGCCACTTTTGTCTACTCTATCTTCTTAAGGAAAGAAATTTTGAAGAAAAAAATTAAAGTTTAAAAAATTCATATTTACAACTACACAGACGAAATATCGTGATTTTTCATCCTGGTAACATCCGGCCAAAACGATTCGATATTGCCAACTGCCCCAATAATGACCTATATTAAGAGAAGGATAGTGGTCACACCTTTTGAAATATCGTGATTTTTCGTCTGTGTAGTTGTAAATATGAATTTTTTAAACTTTAATTTTTTTCTTCAAAATTTCTTTCCTTAAGAAGATAGAGTCGACAAAAGTAGCGTGTGAAAATCTCGTTCAAATTCAAATAGAATTGAGCAATCTAGAGCCATTTGAAAATTTTCCGCGATCGGTTATGAATATTAATATCGATTATCGTCTATAGCCGACTGAACCACTTATCCAAGCCAAAATTGTGACAAATGGGGTATCATTAGAAAGGTGTGACCACTGTCCTTCTCTTAATATAGGTCATTATTGGGGCAGTTGGCAATATCGAATCGTTTTGGCCGGATGTTACCAGGATGAAAAATCACGATATTTCGTCTGTGTAGTTGTAAATATGAATTTTTTAAACTTTAATTTTTTTCTTCAAAATTCCTTTCTCTAAGAAGATAGAGTAGACAAAAGCAGCGTGTAAAAATCTTGTTCGATTCCGAGTCGAATTGACTAGACTGGAGTCGCTTTAAAATCGTCGCGATAAGGATTAGAATCGAGCAGTCTGGAGCACTATCAAGATGGCCGCGATCGGTTATGAATATTAATATCGGTTATCGGCTATATTAAATACTTTCCCCCCTTAAACTTATAGCAAGTTTTATATCACTGGAAAGGTATTTTCTTGCGCAACCCGAATTTGTTAGTTAAAATAATGGATCAAGCTTTTTTTCCTTATTTTATTGCAAATATTAATTATGAATATTAATATTTCCTTATATTTTTATAATTTTTCATTAAATTTAGAATGCATAGACAATTCTTAGTATCGTGGTATAATTTTTTTTTTTTTTTTGTCGTAAATATGTTTATTTTGGCCTTTGTATTTCTTTGTGCTGGCTTTTGTGCTGTGTAGCTTCTGGTAAACTCTTCGCATCTCATTTGTTGAAGTCTCTTTGGTCAAACCAATGATACTATAATATCATTGGTCAAACGGTTCGACTCCCTGTTTTATTTTGGTTAACGTGAACCTAATCAAGCGTAACTTTGTTTTTATCACATGATCGAATAAAAAGAACTGATAACCAAGTGTCTTATATATTAAAAATTTCAGCCCAATTTTGTTAACCGGCGTACAGACGGGAAGACGTCGTAACGACCAGTGCCACCACCCTTAATTCCTCATATCTTTAGAATATACATTGTTTTTTGGAAGGTTAATCGCTTTTCTGGATCAAATTGAACTCCCGTAAAAAAACGTGCATATCTTGACATGATCTTGCGGGTAATAAGTTTTTTAAAATGACGCAAAAATTTGTTGGTCTTACAATGCGCTTGAATGGTTGAATATAGTGGAATACTGTGCAAGCGATTTATGCAATAATCGGCCTTCAGTGTGTGACTTTCAACATACCCTATTGTAGATTAACAAAGTGAGTTTAGTAGGTCTTATAACAACAAACGATTGTTTCTTAAGCAATTGCCAGCCATTCAAGTGGGTTCCAATCAGCACTTACGCTTGCATTGGAGATCGTGGAAGTGTAAAGACTCATCCTTGCTTTGTGTACACCTGAATAGGTAAATCGCACATCTAAAATGAAGGAATTTTAACATTACATCTATGTTGTTAAAAATGGGTGCTAAACCGTTATTGAAGACCTGTAAATTTGTTTCTGTACTTCTAAAATGTCAGCAAAACATACTAGCCATTACACAGCTCAGTTTGCCCTGTTTGAAAAATATACACCCGAGTTTCTTCAGGGTAATTTACTGTACATAAAGCCATGGTTTCATGCACATTTCGTGAAAAATAGTGCTGTACCCTATATATCTCATGAAAAGTGACATTAAATGTAGACTGGTTCACAGTAATACAATTCACACTGTTTGTTCAATGTTTCATTTTTGGTATTATTGTTGTGACTAGGGATGTTCAAAGTAGAATCCCAAGGTATTCTAGAATAATAGGTTTCGAATCTAGAATAACGAATTCAGAATAGCGAATCCTAGTATATTTTTATTAAATTATTTAACCTCGATTTTGTTTGGGAAAGCGATTAATCTTAATCTACCCTACAGGGCCCACAATCATAGCAATAAATCGCCCAAACAATTTTCTAACATGTGTACATTATAATAAAAAAAATCTCCCGCATATTTGCGAAAATTTGGGGTTCGACAAACGCTTGCAGAATAACATAGGGGTTCGACAGGTTACCAAAGGTTAAGAACAACTGGTTTAGGTAGACAAAAAAATTGCAGAATCTGGTTCCAAAATGGAACAAAAATTCAATGCATCCTTGCTTTGATTGACAAGCGACTGGCATGTGAACATAATATTGTGCCTTAAACTATTATTTAATTTGTTGTAAAGGAGAAATTTATGTATGTTTTGCATCTGTCTGAAGCAAATTGACACGAAATGTAATGAATAACAAAGCAAGCTGACCTTTGAAATGATTTCATAAATTATTAACTAGTTTAGTTAACAATGGCAGACCTGTCGCTTAGTTCATCTGTACAAAAGCATCAACTGGTAACCTCATCTCAGCTGGCAAGAAAGAAGAAAACAAATGGAAAAGTATATGACCAAAAACAATTTTCAGTTTCAAACGATATTGCAGTTGTAAGTTTTTCAGCACCTAATTTGTCTAAAAGACAGACTACAACCTCAAATCAACATAAAAAAATGGAGGTTTCTGACAGACACCACTCTGACTATCATATGTCTTCAAAGAGCAGCTCTTCCAGCCTAATTGATGGAGGTATCCTTTTACAATACAATAACAGTGTAAATGCTTGTTGTGTATATCCTGCAAATTTACCAGCTGATTGATAAATATTTTGTAACAATAAAAACAGAAACCTTCTGTATCTTTAAGGCAACATTAATGACAAAAAAGTTAACTTAACACAACATATTGTAGGATTGGCAGGAAGCCCTTCTTAATCAACTAATATATGTTGGCCTACATTTATTTAAATCAACACAAACTAGCTATTATAGGCGTCGAACCTGGGTGTGCAAAGCGTTTTTAGACCCCCTGGAATTCCACCAAGTTATCAATAAATGGCAAAATAATTTCTGTAGTACAGTCTATTTATCCAAAAGTGTTTAAAACTTTCCTGAATTACCATATAGACACGATGCCATAGAATCCCCAAAGTATGGTATTTGTGTTTTATACATTTTTTAAAATTATTGTTACATTTAGTCAAATTATTGTTACTTTTAGTCAAATTATTGTTACTTTTTAGCAAAATTATTGTTATGTCTAATTAATAGGCAATTTTGCACTGTCAAGAAAATGATGCTCTATAATTTTAAAAGTATGGCGCCTATGCTAGGGATTCTTATATATTCAATACTAAGAATTCTGTATCTTGGTGCTAAGAATAGTTGTATTGGTGAGTAACTATGTTAGTTGTCCCTTTATATATAATTCCTACAGTAAACCACAACATAATAAGTTTTGCTAGCATTATTAGTTGCCAGTTACAATGGAAAAAATGCTATACTTTTTGCCCAAAAGATAGTCACTAAAGTAACTATATTATATAATAAAGTGGCAGTAAATGAAGTGCAAAACAATCTGACTGCTGTTATTGTTGCATCCCATTCATGTGTACAACTTGAAAGCCATTTCATTATTCTTTGTAACTGATTTAGCAGTCTACCTTATATTAAGCTAGAAATTTGTTTGAAATTTGGTTTATGATTTACTTTATTTTCTATTTTATTGATACATTTTTATGTTTTCACAGTTGTCAGCTCATGGAAATCTAACAGGTTTAATCCTTTTAACCGAAGTCCAGATGGGTCAGAGAATAGCTTATCGAACACAACAGCGGAAAGTGAAAACGCATCTGCCAGTTCCGGGTCTTTAGATACAAGTTTGGCTGAACTTGGCCTGACTGAAGATTATTTTTCTCAACCAGAGGTAGATTGTGTCATGCTTTCAGTATCCTACTGAAATTTGTGAAAGTTTATCTGTGTTCCGTACTTTGTTTCGTTGTCTGATTTTGTAAAATCATCATGTTGAGTTTAACAGCAACTGCACTTTTGACTTTGACTACAGGTTTATCAGAATGTAAACCAAATCAATGCATTTTTAATCAGACTCTACTTCAGTTGCTTATTTGTGCATAAGTTATCTGGAGAACAGTATGTTGCTTAAAATTATTTTTTTTATTAAATGTAACAGTTGTGTAATCTATAAAATTTGTAATAATCCCTTATCCCTTACATCCAAGATCCACCCTCTAATCAAGAGTAGTGCTTCACAACTGGTGTGCCATGAACGTGTGTCCCAAGTGTTATATGGTGTGACCACTTCTTTTAACTTGCACTTTTCAGGAAGATAAAAACTACATTATCCATGCGCTTAAAATTCATGCAACATCTTTGTAAGGCATGTTTGTGAAGACAACTTAAGCATTAAAAAGGAAAATTAAAAAAGGCAATACATTTAGGTAGAAAATACATCATTTTTTTATTTTTATTAATCCAATTTGGAAACCTACATTCTCTCTTGGTGGGCCAACATGGGGTGTAACCAAGGCACATCCTAGGACTTCAAGCGGCTAGCGACTGAAATCAGAAACACATTAAAATCAGAAAGACCGTAAAAACAACAAAATTAGTAGATATAAGACAACAAGATTTAAATTTTTAATATTCATTTAATTAGTGTGCTTTATTTTCAAATGAACCAAAAATCAGTAGGCAAAGTCCAAAATCAATAAAAAGCACCCTTGGAATGCTCTATTAATACAGGCAGACCAAGCGGCACCACTGCTTTCTAGACATCTTTAGTTGAATTGATTGAGCATGCAAATTTTGTTACAACAAAAAATGTAGTTATTTTTTATACTTATGTTTAATAACTCTCAAATAAAATTTTGCAAGTTTGACGCTGTCAGATCATGCTTACCTGGTAAATTTTTATCATAAAGTTTAAGTAAAACCTTTTTTTGTATTTAGGGGCATTCACGTCTCTATACTGTCGATGAAATTGAAATCGCAATTGATCAGTGCAAAGAAATGATTCTAAAAGTTCCAGAAACATCAACAAGACGCAAAAAGCTTGTTAGAAATCTGGTTGACCTTAGAATCAAACTTCAG
This sequence comes from Ascidiella aspersa, assembly GCF_963924565.1. Taxonomy (NCBI): domain Eukaryota; kingdom Metazoa; phylum Chordata; class Ascidiacea; order Phlebobranchia; family Ascidiidae; genus Ascidiella; species Ascidiella aspersa. The sequence continues at coordinate 17,600,459 of NC_139451.1, forward strand.
GAAATTAAGGTTAAATATTATATTTTGTTTTTGTTTATCTTGGTATTAAATTAAAAATGTACCTAAGTGTGGGTATTTAATAAGAAATTTACTCTAGTGTATTGTATCTATAGCATATTAAACAGACTGTAGTGGGGTGAGTTGTGAAAACTTCTGATCAGTTGGGTTGTTATCAATGGCACATATATATATATGTATATATATTTGTTTTGTTTGTATTTGCAGACAATGTTAAAATAGTTTGGTAAATACATTTTTCATATAAAATGATCTGTTTTTCTTGTTAATATCGTGTGGGCACATTAACTGTTACTAATTGTGCTATATATTTTGTTCAATGTTTAAATTATAGCATATGCAACCTTTGTTTTCCAAATTGCAATTTTTAGGACGTTCCCGAAGTGGTAGAGGCACGCTCAAAGCATATTCTGGGCCATAAATTGAGAAAGAAAACCAGTCGCAGTATGAAAAGCCATTGTGACTGCTGTACTAATCTTATATGGGGGATGATCCAGGTTTGTGTGTTTTCATTTTGTAACATGAAAAACATATGCTAATTCTATATGATACAGATGTGTGTGTGTGTGTGTGTGTGTGTGTGTGTGTGTGTGTGTGTGTGTGTGTGTGTGTGTTTATCTTTTCACTTTTAAACCTGGGGTCCTCTTTTTATACAGCAACCAGTAAAAAGCAACTTGGTGTTATTTGACCAGGTTAAGAACCACTGATTGAGTAGCATACAGGAGAGGTTGGACAGTCAGTTTGCCATTCAGTCTTTTAAATACCGCAAAAACTGACGTTATTAAGAAAGTAAAACTTTTAGCTCAGTATCTTGAAAAACAGTATGCTAATATAAACCGTAATCAGTAAATTTGCAGATTGGTTTATTAGTCATGGTTTTTCTAGATAAATATATATATTTTTGTCATGTTTACAACTTTTGAGTTGTAGCACTATTGCCACTAGATGGCAATATATGTTTTTTTGCTGTTATCTTGGCCACTTTTGGGTGGATTTTGCAATGTTTAGTTTGTTTTTTGATTGCAACAAGGGCTAATGGAATAAAACTGTAACTTTAAAACTTAATTTAAACATTTGAATTACATCCTAATAAACAACATTTTTTTTTAAAGGTCATAATGCAAAAGCATCCTCTTGAATAATAATTTGTGGTAATAATATTTTTTTATGTTTGATGAATACTTTACTATGTCGATTCTTTGTACTATATCGTGCATTAATTATTCAACATTTGTTTTGTCACAGTATGTAGAAATACAGTTCACAGTTCACACATAAACTACAATAACACATGTGGCACCAAAAATAGTTTGACTCAATGACTCGTGATATTGTAATTCAGCATTCCCAGATTCACCGCTGTATTTGTTTTTTGATGACTAAGACTGGTCAAATCCATAGTACACTATAATGTTTGACCATACGCACAAGGGTAAAATATTTTAAGCCAAAAACAGTCCACAAAGTGCCGAAACTATCAAGTTCTTGAAGGTGGAGAGGGAGTGATACACCAAACATTTTTGTTAGCTTGCTAATGTCATGATCAAGTGCCCTGCAGATCACATTATAAAAGAGTTATTTATTGCGCATATAATTATATGCGAATTATAGTTTTATTTTGAATAAAACCAAAAAAAAAGAGATAATACCATTAAATGAGAGATATGTATATATTTTCTTTTACAAAATTAAGTTCTGAACAATACTGAAGGTCTTTTATGGACATTTGGTAAAATCTTTGTTTTTCTCGGGTTTTTAAACTTGAGTAAGTTTTACTAGTTTATAAATGCGTAAGCGGGGCAGTGATAGACAAGCAAAAACCTGCTGCCAATGGTTTTGGATTCAATAAACGACGTCACATATGATTACTTAGCTTTATTCAACCAATTACGACAAACCCCACTTACCAGTTTCGTCTAAAACTCCTTTTTTGCAATTAGCAGTAACGGCCATTTTGTTTTGAAATTTCAAACTGTTCTATCCTGTGTTGCTGATGCGTAATGTGGAAGGTTAGCTGATATATAGGTCATTGGTTTATACTCGTTTGTTTTTTACAGGTGTGGTATCGCTGTAAGGAATGTGGCTTCAGTTGTCATTTGAAGTGTCTGCACAATATTAGGCGATCATGCATATCACTTGCCATAAAAGTTCTGACTGACTACCAGCTAAAAATCTGTCCTGAAATTGGTCTCTCCAAACAACAGTATTCTTGTGCGGAATGTAAGAATCGCATTGAAATAACAGGTCAGTTTTATGGTTTATTTAGCTGGACTTTTGTTGTGCTGGAAATTGTTATGTTTTATTTAAAAGGTTAGGGTTTGCTACCTAAAAAACTTCTGATAACCAAAAAAGCAAACATAATCACACATACAACAACATATACAGGTACTTATTAAGAGGAACTTGTTTGTCTGCTTTTTAGCCTCATTTGGCAAGCCAAAGTCTAAGATTTAACTATTATGCGTAGAGCTCTTTAACAAATGATCAGCATTTAACTAAAATCAATTCTATGCAACACAGTTAAGGCTGGTTGACAGCATGAACATTCCCGACTTCTTGATAAAACTTTTACAAACAACAATCCTGATGAACAACTGACACATATCCAAACATGCTTAACATCTATGCGAACAAACCATTGAGACAATATCTTCAACAATAAAATATATCTATTTTCATTGATATTTAAAGCAAGTTGGACCTCTGTACAACTGAATTTTTATTTGTCTGGTATTACTAAACTTTCTTTTTTTTACTTTATCACAGTAAGGTGCATCTTTTTCAAATTACAAACATATTATTTTTAGGCTCAGAAGAAGCCCGCAGGTGCGATTATACTGGTCTTTACTATTGCTCCAACTGTCACTGGAATGATGCTTTGGTAATGCCAGCCCGTGTATTGCACAACTGGGACCACTCTCTGTACAAAGTAAGTTGATATTTGTTTAATAATAAATGGATAATAGCTACTAAAAGGCGTAATAGCTACTAAAGCGACCATGTTTAGGGATCAAACATTATATAAGTCATATCTAATTGCCAACCTTGACCTTTTTAACCTTTGCATTGGGGCCTTTTTAGCATGGAGATTTTGCCATTTGCAACCCAGATATATTGCGGGAACACACAATAAGACCTAAAAAGCAAAAATACCTTAGGTAGAAAAATCAAACCATAGTATTAAGACCAATGAAATAATACAGCCAAATACGCAGTAATATCCCGTACAGCATAAGATCAAAATAGTCTGAATAAGACTTAAATATGTCAGAATAAGGCCTAAATTCATCGGCATAAAGCTTAAATTTGTCGGAATTAGTCCTAAATTCATCGGAATAAAGACTAAGTTTATCGGAATAAGGGTGGGGTTAGAAAATGGGTTAGTGTTGAAATTATTAGGGGAGTTAGTGATGTACTTAGGGGTGGGGTTTGGGGTTAGTTAAAGTGTTGTTTAGGCCTGATTCTGACCTTTAAGGTCTTATTCAGACGGATTTATGACCTATTCCGATTTAGACGGTAGCAATACCATTAGGTATTAGTCCTATTTTGGCCTTATTCCGAATTGTGTTTTATTCTGACGTTGGTGTTGTTCTTATCTCGGTCTTATGGCTGGAGTCCATATTTTGCATATGCCTTATTAAGCTACCATTATCTCTTGGCTTTCTAACCATTAACATCTCCAAGGGTTACTTTAAATTTTTATGATGTTTACAATTTTGTTATGCCTACTAATATGATGAACATGTTAAGAAAAAAATTCTAACTATTACACAATTTTGACCTTGCAGGGTATTTTTGTAGAGGTGAAGAGATAGATTGGTATGGGAAGATGTTTTACTACAAAAGTAGCTTGAGTTTTTATAATAACAAACACATTTCTTGGTATCCTACTAATAAAACTGTGGGCCTATTAGCTTTTTTATATGAGCTGCGAGGTATTAAACACACTAGGCCCCTTTAAACAAAAATCGTAATATTTTAACATAGTGGGTCTTCAATAGCTCTTGAAAGGAATATTTTTGGCCGCTACAAGTATTTATATGTAATTTTGAAAGCATTCGTCTAAGGTATAAAAACCAAACAGGATTATATTTTTGTTATTTATTTTTTAGTAGACTTCGAATAAATAATTTCCAGTAAACATAGTTTGTTATATTTGTAGCCCTGAACTTTGTGGGTTTTAAGCAAAATGTGACCTTTACATTTTTTCCTTAGCATTAAGAGGTCTAACGTTGTTCCGAATTATAAAATTTTAGAGAAATGCAAACAATTAATAATTCTTTAACATCCTGTTTGATGTAATAGAACAGACCAGAATCACTAAAAAGTAAATTCAATTGCACAATAGGTTTGCAGACAGTCCTATCAGCTTCTATTGGCAATTGAACACAAGCCTCTAATAGACATTCAAAAGATAAATCCTCTGCTTTTCAACTATGTCGAAGAGCTGAGGGAAATAAGGGTAAGATATTTTGTTAGTTGATGCATAAACACAATATGTTGTCTTCCTGTTTTATCAATGTCTAATATGTCCTTAGAAAATGAGAGAAGACATTTTAATGATGAAGATGTATTTTTTGACTTGTTCAAGGGCTCTAGAAGCAAAACTTCTGTGGAAAGTAAGTTTTTTTTAGATAACGTTAAAAAATATTTGATATTATTTAACTGTAGAAAAATTAAATTTTTTTTATTGTCATTTTATTTTCAACTCTAAAATAGACAAACAGTAAAACTAATTGCGACTGACTGATTTAATTTATTCATCACCAGATAAACATTGGGAACTCAAAATTTTAAGAAAAAAATGTTATCTATTGTGTTGTCCGAATAACCTTAACTGTATTAAAAAAAATCTTAAAATATAATAATTTGAGTAACTAAATTAAGTTTGAAACTTAGCCATATACGAAGGCTGTGGACCTGTGGATCTTAAACTGTGCGTAGCTATGCCTAATGTAAGGGTCACCAAACTAGGGCATGTAAATCCAAAATTGTTTTTAATTTTTTTAGTTTTTTTCATATATATAACCGACTTGGGAGAATCTTTTCTGTTCAAAGGCATTGTGGATAGCACACTGTAATATTACCAATATCGAAACCGTATATCTCGCAAACCGTTGTTTGTTATGGTAGCAGCATACGGTTGAATGTTTTCGAATTATGTATTGTGGGCGGATGAGTTATATGACCCCATTTTGAGTGAATTGCTTTATATCCATATTTTAGTTACCAAAAATCGGCAGAGCATAGGCTGTAGATTCGGAACCGGAATTGGGAGTTGTTGAATTCACCAGAGCCGGACGTTTTTTTTTTGCCTGGCGTCGGACTCTTTGCAACCCGTCCCAAAAGTGACCTAATATAAATATCATAGAGCTGAAGCATGCGTGTTTTATTGCAAGTCTCATTAAACTAATTTGCCTCGGCAATCAACCTCGCTATTGCTTCAATAAGTATTGCTGTTGTCTGATTACAATTCCACACAGTTTGTGTTGGCTATTATGGGCAAACCGGCTAATGCCGGCAAGCACAACCACTCACTGTATTGTCTAGACAAGACTTGATTGGTTCAACAGCAGAACAACTTGTAAATTGATCCTGAGAACTGGACATTTTATTTTTGTAAGCAATCCTTTTTATACACAAAACTTAGAAGATAAATTTTCTGTGCGAGAAAAAGATTATGACGCGAGAAAAAGATTATGACGCAGCAATGACACGGCAAATTGTTACATTATCTAATAGTAATTCCGTCACACGGGTGTTGGCTTATCGCCTTTCTTTCTCAACTTATCTCCTACAAGGAAGTTAGAATCTGTCCATATTAGCACACGAAAGCGGCTTCTCTAACTGTAAACACAATTTCGAATCATTGTTTTGAGATGCGGCTAATGTGCCAATTCTCAAAGCGGCGATTTTAAGGTCGAACATTCTAGTACAATATGAGGAAGGATATGTGTCAATTTTTGCTATTTGTCATCTGTGAACAAGTGGCCGAACTGTTTCGCAAGGCACTGGCAATTTACCGGAAGTTTTCACTAAAAACGCACACAGTAGCAATTGTCAACATTACATTTTCGAGTTTAGACACATAAAGCTCTTTGATAAATAGATATATTATTACAATTTTGATAAATATACAACAGGATGTTTTTGGTAAGGATGCGTTATGACAATTTTGATAATTAGACAAGAAATAATAAAGGGGCGCATGTTTTTGTTATTCGTTAATTACTTAAAACGATTAATTAAACATGTAAAAATGGCCACTGCCACCACAGAGCCATACATTCAAGCCAAAATTTAGGTATTTTAACTGTTTAAGCAATTATTAAAATATTACTAGACGTACAAGGTTTTATTTGAAATCAAAGTATCTTATTACTAAAAAAACAGTCAATCATTCCCACAGCAGATTTGTATTCAACTGTGTTTAGCTTTTCAGAAATATTCCGTCCTATTATTGACCAACGATGAAAGTCAACGTTTAATATTACGCCGAGAGCCTTCATGGGTCTATTATAGCGTAAATCAGTCGATATATAAATGACTTTCATGAATTGCCAGCCCAGAAAAATATTTTTTCATTATTTTCTGACCTGGCCTTGCATGTAATTTTGTTTTAAGTAAAAGTATTTTCACTTTATTATGGGTGACGTTTATTGTCGCAAAATGAGGCGGTGGGTCATAAGTTGAAAGACAAATTTGTCCGCGTTAGAAAATGTTTAAATACACCTGGGCTAATAATCTTCGTTGACATCATAATGCATTATGCCTGTCAAATGAGGTTGACCACTCACGGAGTTTTCCCACATTGAGACCGTTTTAGTGTCACCAAATCTACTCTATTCAACGATTTGCACTGGGAATACACATTTGCTTTATTATCTTTAAATATGCATATGAGCAAAAAAAGGAAAACCTAATTTATGCTGTTATCCAAGGCTATAACCATTTGTTTGCTTTTGTTTGAGTTTGAGTTTTATTGCTGCAAAGGTGAGTTTCCAAACAGAACAGATCCAATGTCCTCGGGCGTCTTTAATGTCGCACTTGTAGTTTTAACAATAAAAAAGTTATGATTAAGGTTAAACCATTTCGCGTTGTCCATTTTAAGCCGAATTTTTTATGGGTCAGAAATATTGATAAACATACTTTATTACCGAATAATATAGAGTAAAATAAATTTCCAAAGAATGTTCTAAGAATCGTTAAAGGTAATTAAATGGGTATTGCTCGCAATACATATGATTAAAGAAATTCTTTCATCCATGTAACTGATTTTTAGCTACAAGACCGACAACATTTCGTCGATGGCTCTCGAATGTATTCAATGAAAGACATAGTCGAAACGAAAGACGGATCGCTTAGTCACTTGCTCGCGGACATCCATGTGTCGTTTGCAAAGCACATCAAGCTCGATTGTCCCGTAAGTAAGAAATGAACCTGTACGCATTTACAGTAACCCTTTTGCAAATAAAAACAGGTTTAAGTTCAACAGCTGTATTTTTGTACTAAAGAAACTTCTCAATACAATGCCAAAACGTGCGGTTCAAGTACATCGCACAAAGTTTATGGTTTATTTGTTTTGTTAGCTGTTTTACCATTACTTTTTCACATCTATGTTTCGTGTGTACATTGTTACAATGCATAGCCAATGTGTTTTGTTTAATATACGTATTGTTTCATTAAGTTTTGTCAAGCAAAGGGATTTATCTGCGAAATCTGCAATTCCGGCGAAACGCTGTTCCCATTCGACGCACAAGTTTCAATCTGTCCTCATTGTTCCGCTGTTTTCCATGGGTGAGCATTTAGAAAATGTTCTTTTTACTTTCTACCATGTGTGAAATGCCTCTGTGTTTTTAATAAAAATCAAACAAACAGACAGAACTCTTGAAAAAAAGCCTAAGTAATGAAAATCAACATAAATGTATTTATTTTAGCTGTTGCCCAAATCGAGACACTTATAATTTGTTTAATTTTATGCATTTGATTATGTTTGTAATACGTACTCAAAATATTAAGAAATTTTTTTATATTGATTAAACGTGCAACATCCCAATGTGTTTTAGTGACTGCTTCAGTTGTATGGACACAATGTGCCCGCGCTGCAAGCGCAAGCAAAGAAAGAGACTCGCCTCGTTCAGCATTGAACCCATGTCGGACGACGAGAACACACTACCACACAGTAACCAGCAGGGTGGAGGCAGCAATTTGAATTACTCCTCGGCCGACGGGCGAACGGACCCCGAAGATGTTGCTGGCTTACTTGACAATAAGAAAACTACAGTGGAATGGAAAATCGGGAATGAATCCGTTACTGCTGATCTATCACCTGTCTCAACCAAACATGCCACACCGTCCAGCAGCTGTGTCGAATCGCATCGGCGAGCCGAAACAACCAAAAGCCTTGACAAAGAAATCGCTGGTTTAAAGGTAAAGAACGAACAGTGCCAGGGGAAGATGAAAACTGACATTTTTCGATCTTCTGAAAGAAACCAACCAGACACGGAACGTAGTCGTTATCCCTCGATTGGCCGCGTTCGCAGCCAAAACGTTACATCCAACCTGCACTTCGAAAACGTAACGTCACGCGTTATTAGGCCAACTAGTGATAAGATCGCTTCCAGAGGCCAAAGTTCTTTCGAGTCACCATCGATCCATCGAAAAAACAACTGGAGTGAAAATATTGGTAAAAGCTATGCCAAGAATAACAGTTTAGATAACACGAACAATTCTAAATTAATCGACGATAATCCAAGTTCAATTACCGACTTTTTGGAACAGGATGACAAAAGTTTTTCTCCGGGTGTGACTAGTGCACTCCCCACACGAGTTAAAAGAACAGTTAAACCAAAGTCCACTCCTTCAGATACAACAATACCTCCTTACCAAAAAAGCAAATCAAGTGGTATAACCAAGAATATCGCGAGCTTGGATACTATGCAAATAAAAGAAAACTTTAGCAACCCATTTCTTGAATCAGATGATGAAAACGGCGTTGTCTACGACGACAGTAAGAATCCCTTTGCGTCCGAACCGGACACGTATGATCCAAGTAAAAACCCGTTTCTTTCATAAAAATTAAAAAAAAAATTCTTTGAAACTCTGGCAAATGCGTTTATGTACACCTAATGTAAACTAATTAGCTTTCCGTTAACTGATGTAAAATCACAGGAAACACTGTTTTCAGTTTTATTTAATTATTTGTAGATTTCATTTCAGAAAGCGTTTATATATTTTGCTGCAACCTAAACAGCAGCCGTTGGTTCCATTTTGTGCAATATCTTGATTCGTGTCTTAAATTCCATGTTTAATAAAAAAAAAATGTTAGAAAATTGATGAAATGTAGAATTGAATTATCCTAAACTAAAGAGCTTGAAAAGCATTCACAAAAAGCGCAACGATCCCTACTAAAAACAGATTTAGCGATACCGCCCATATAAGTTTAAAGATAAGTTTTATTTTATCACAATAACGTCCAAAATTTCCAGTTTATAAGAACGGTACAAGAACAGCAGTGACATACAAAAAGAATATATTTTACATCCCTTTTCTCAGACCCTCCTGAATAGTAATAAAACCATTATACCGGATTAGTTAGACTGGATACTACACATAGTTCACCATTTTAACAGTGCCCTAGAATCTAGATTAAAAAACTATTTACGCAAGAATTCCTGCTTTTTTAAATTCGGAAGACTGTAAATGGACATTTTTATTAAACAAGGGTTGCACGTGTAAACATTTATGCAAATTGTTATTTTAATTTGGAATAAACAGGTTTTAGAATAGGATTTTAACAGTGACAATGGTTAAAAAACTAAATAAGTTTCACAGTAAACACGGAAATTGATTTGCCAATTAGTTTGCCTAATTATAGTAAAACACTTAAAATTGTCGCAAAATATCGGATAAACAGGTTTAAATAACGCTATAACGCGAAGTCACAAACACCAAAATAAATTAAAGGTAGAGGAATAGATTTTTATTATGTAACTTGGTTTAAGCTGTGTGTTTTTCTTCCACAAAAACCCTAAGTAGTGAACTTATACATTAACTGAAAGCAAAACGGTTAGATATTTATTACAGTACAACAAAATTTGTATGGGAAAACAAAAAACACCAAGCTCTCATAACGTGGACTCTAGAGTAAATAAATACGTTTGATGCAGCAACCGAAACGTCACGCTGCACACCTAAAACGCATCATGGTAGCTTTGATATTTCCATATATATTTTTGTTATCACGTAACCAATAATACCAAGTGGATGCATCTGGTTTTGCCGTAAACTCGGTCATCTTTCCATTTAGAAACGCAGCGCCACAGCTTGCGGAACCATACCACCATGGACCGCCCTCTATTCGGCAAAGTGCAGTGCTATAAGGAATAGTTTTTGGGTTACAAATTAAAACATATAGGTGCAAATCTTGAAAACAAGAACTATTTAATGATTGTAAATTGATGATTCTCCATAGTAGGCCTACTACTTACTACGCTACATTGAAAAAAAAATACCAGCTTATTAATTAAATTAATGAAAGAAATACTATGTTATTTCAAACTTACCCCGGGCCCTGCTCCAATGTAGAGAATTGCTGACCATTTGAAGATGTCATTGCATTGCTTATCGAAGTCTGAATGTATCCTGTCATGGTTAGTCTGTATTTGTCCGCGGGTGTCCCGATTTTAAATGAACTACAAAAAATAATCGTTAAATATCGTTGATTTTTCATGTCGATGTAGTTGTTTAAGTTAAATTTTATCACTCAACGTATGCATCTCTGACAATGCCAACCTCCAGTAAAAGACCAATATCCTAAACTGATTGTGTTAAAAAAATCCACAACCTACACATGTGGAGAACGAATATAGGGGTGATGAGTAGGCCAGCATTAACTGCACTTCAACAAATACGTGCAGAAAAGCAGACAACTATTTTGTTTATCGCTGTAAAACGTAAAGGTTGGCGATCCTTTAACAAAATTGAGAGCTCGTAGACTAAACATTTTGAAATATCTGGTTGAACCATGATGAAAAGCTTTCTGCTGAACTCTTCCAAATCCATAAAAAAACACTGAAGCATTTGTTAACTATTTAGGTTTTTACTATTCGTGGAAATCCGAATTTGGAAATCGTCCAAAACCTTAAATTACTAACCCAAGCAATAGCACTTAAAACGACGCAACAGCAAAGTTTCGCGTAAAATTAGCATATAGTTCAATATATGACCATTTGTGCATTTTGTAAGGATTACGGTCGTGTTTGTGACCCGCGTGATAAAAAAGGTTCGCCATCCCTGCCCTACGTAATGTTTTCGTTATTATTGTTTCTTGTGAACCAAATTTATATTAAAGTCTAATTTTGAGGACAAGCTTCGACCTGCCGTTTTATTACTGGTTTTGATGCGTTTTGGGAGTCCCTGGAAACGTCCGCGATTTTTTTATTAGCGCCTTGACTCCACCACAGCTACCTCATTTGTGCATGGCTCAACTAGAACATACACCATTCCTGTGACAATTCTTTGGGTAATAATCCAGCGTCAGAAAATACGTAGGGGGGTTGATACGTAGACCGTTATCGTTGGTCAAAAGAAAAGCTTGTCTTTAGAAGGGCTAGATCACAGTTGTTTTACAATACACGTATATGACTGTATGTACCTGTGTTTTTCAGTAATTGTAATGCGTCTTGCACGGATGGGCGTCAGGATTTCCTGTCAGTGGGTAAGCCCATTTGAATTAAAGAAGTGGATTCGAATCCAGCAATGTGCTACCGATGAGATGCAGAGTTGCTTCTCTGCGGCGACGATCAGTTGGCTGAGAACCCGAAAGGGGTGATAAGCCGACCATTTGTGTGGGCGGCTATGCGCAGCTATGTGAGCACTTTTGTGGTGTGGTAGTCACTAACACAGTGGTAGGCCAACTGTGGACCGCGAGTTATTTTTGAAAAGCTTGGTGTTATCATGTATCCGTAGTTGTTGGCCGCATGACAGCCGTACTTTCATTGCACTTTATTTTAACAATTGGTGTGGTGTATGATGTTTTAAATTGGCTCAGCTTGGAAAGACCCACGTGCCAAATGTGGTCTTGTGAGCCTGTAAAACTTATTTTTGCCAAACTTTAACTGTATGTAAACGCAAATTTTTCGCGCTTCGCGCGTATATTCTTTTTTTATATAATGTTTCATATTATAGCATGGCAGTGTTTTGCCCATTAAGCGCCGTAGAATTTTCACCTTAAAACCAAATATCCCCCTGAATCCTCCACTGATGTTTTCGTAGTGGTTTTACGTAGTGGGCCTTCAAGCAGCTCTGAAAAGACTAATTTGGGCCACAACAAAAAGTTTACCGACCACTGCACTAACAGGTAGACGACGAGATATGCAGGTGGCCCGTGCTCTAATCCGAATACACATATTTGGCACGGCAGTATGAAAGGTTGCACGCCCCTGTCCTATAGGACTGAACTTAAACAAATACATACATTTATACCAGGCCTATACTTTTTGGCCAATAAGAAGAACACAGACACTACCCTTTGTCAAAAAAAGTATAATGACAGATGGCAAGACAGCAAAACCGTACATTTTTAAGATCATTTGAGGCACATCGTAAGTATAAATATTGTACAGTATAGGGTACCAGGACTGATTTTGCGCAAATGTAAAGGTAAAACTCTGATTCTGGATAAGCTCTATATCCATGCGGACAATGTGCCTTTCGGCAGGCCGACGGATTTGCAGGTTAGGCTATCCATACGGTGTCATATGTGGGTTTCAGGCCAATAAAATCAGCACAAATTTAAACTGCAAAGCATGTCCTAGCTGTCCTGCGTAAGCTTAGTTATCTAGTCGGGCGATAGCTCTTGGGGTCCTTTTTTGGTTCGGTCAGCTTTGGTGACGCAGCTGAAGGACCTTCTCTCAATGTATATTTTTTCGAGTCAGTGCAGACAGCTAGACAAAAAAACAAATAACCAGGTCTTCATAAAAGCTCCAGCATGATGTACGAACTTTTTCTAATTCTTTGATCTATTCGGACAAGGCGGTGTAGGGTATGTATTGTATTGCCGGCTACTGTTAAGTAAATGCAACAATTTTCATGGTCAACCGGCGTTGTTCTTTGTCGCTGAGAAATAATAGCATTATAGAATTGTCGGCATGTCGCTTCCATGTTGGTGCTAATGTAATGACGTAGGTCGACTTCGTTATTAAGGGTGCTGTATCCCCTAGTGACTGCTTTACGAAAGTTTTTGTGTTCGCCGGTCCAGTTGGCATAGCTTTAAATCTAGAGGCGGATGTCAAAGATGGTCGACGTTAGATCGTGGCAATTTTCTCTTAACATCACTTCGCAGCGAATTGTGAAAATCAGCAACATCTGAGTCAAATCAGAGTTCGCACTCGTAGTTCATCGACACCAGTTAGAACTTGTGTCAACTTTTAGATTGTACCAAAATTAACCGATCTAATACGGTGTATGTGATTCATGCTAAAAATCTCATCAGTTCCTTTGACTAACGATGCGTTATGTATTTAACCCCCCTTGCGGATTGTATTTTGGTGTATATCGGGGAGACCGCGTTCAAGACTCGCCGAAAAGAACACCAAAGGGATGTTGCGAACAACGACGCAAAAAATCTGGACTTTCGAACAACGCAATTTTCAATGGGCACTAAATTGATCTTGGTGCAGCGTTTATAATAGCGCGAGAGGCGGACTGCAGGAAAAGATTAGTTTTGAAACCATGGAACATTTTACAATGACAACACCATAAACATTAAAACAGACGTGATGATCTCGGCATTCTTAAAACACCTGGCAAAGGACTAGAGACTATTGGTTATCACTAGGGCGATTACTTTTTGACTTGTCAAAGAAAGTCAAAACTTAAAAAAAAAATTTTCAAAATTTACACGTTAGGTCAAAATTTGTCAAAATTTAAACTGAATAAAAATGAACATAAATTGTTTACAAAATCATAAAAAGTAAAGTCAGATTTTTAAAATTGTTATTCAGTTAAAATTTTGTTCAACAAATTTAGTTTTGACGTATACTCAACGACATTTTAATTGTATTAGATCTTTATTAGACTAATATACGGTATACACGAACCGGCACAATTAACCACTCAGGCCTAATTTATTGCAGTAGATTCAACTCGAATGTCGTTTTTGCTTCATATAGTTGCTTGTCTCTGATTGGACAAATGAATTGACAGTATTTGCTGCCTTCCTTGTGATTTGCAATTTTGCAATTTTCTATTTTAATAATATGCACAGTCTTTCTTAATTTTCACCAATTATTTTTGCCTAGTATTTGTTTTACACAAAATTTTTCTAAATTTCTAAAACAACCAGTGACATTAACCGAAGATGATACAATCTCGCATCGAAAGTTTTATTCAAGATGATGTCGATCTACTCGACCTTTTTGGGTTTGCAATTTATTATCAAACCAGCGTCTTGTTTTGCATAAACCCGAAAAAAAACTGATTTCTGTTCGATCGGTTGGTAGTAAAACATCAAAAACATGTCGTTGACAACGCCAAGACACTAATGCTGTACTTCAAACAACAATGTGTTGTTTAAATTACTATAATTTTAATAGGTCAAATTTTTTGTCAAAAAAATATATTTTTAGGTCAAAATGTGTCAAAATTTCAATTTTTTAGGTAAACATTTATCATTTTTCAGGTCAAACAAGAATCTCCCTAGTTATCAGTTATCAGCTATCACAAATTGTTCTTATTGTGTTGTTGCTCGCTTTTTTTCTTTCATTTTTTTCCTTGGTGATTTTCTATATACCTGAAGCAAGCAATATGAATAGGTTACCGAAACGTTTGTTAACACTTACAATCACCAGAGGAGCTGTTTTTATTGTTAGTTGTACTTATCAACCGCTTTTTTATCCCGGATTTAGCTTTTACTTTGCAACTTTTTTCATAATGGTGTAACTATGACTTAACAGGACAAGTACTTTCTATCCCCTTCTATATATGTAATATTGATATAAAAGGCCAAAAGACAATATGTTAACAATCTTATTCTAATAATTAAAGTTATTAAACTTCCTACCCGTAATTAAAAGAAATCGTATTTGATTGAAAATCACAAAGATCAACTTGAATTTCACACGTTTTTCCGATTAGATTAGTTTCCTTATGAACTTTGTCCAAACCTAAAACAATTTACATTTTTTTACTGGCTTTAAACATGTTTTTTAATTAAAGCATGCAGAAAAATGCTTATGATTGTCTGATCTAAAACTTTATTGGTGCATTACTGTGCAAGATTAATCAATAAAATATAGCAAATTCGTATCGGAACACAAAAGACTGTTTGTTTTGCATCAGCCAAGGTCGTAATGTCACGAACGAAACGGGCCGTGGTTGCCGACAATTTACTGATCGCTGTATCTGAGCGTCATGGCTAATAAACTTCCGATAGTGGATTTATCTCATTTGATTTATTTACTCTAATCCGGTCTGCTGATTACTGCTTTCAAAACATTGTATAATTAATTCGTTTACTTGGAAAGAGCGTTTTTATTTATTGATATGCTGCCTGGTGGAGCGTATTTTAGCCTACTTAAAATTTATTTAACTTGTACGATTAACACAACCCATTTAAAATCTGTTGAAATAACTGGAAGAAAACGTACCAAGCCAAAACTCAGATGTATAGTTTCCAAATCCACTTGAATACTCAGCCCATGTTTTATATTGAAATGAAACTGTTCCATCAAATCTGCGTTGCATCACCTGTTGCAGCAATGCCCACTCAGTCAAAAAAATAGCATTAATTGCCTAAATATATATTTTACTTTTTTTCAAAACAGCAATTATAACGTTTTTAAACAACATTCAAAAAGTTTTTTTTTAAAGAAAACTGTTTAAGTGATAAAATAAGGAAATAAACATGTGCTCTGTATTGGTTGACGGGGATGAAGGCCACAGCTTTGGAGCTGTTGTTCCACATGCTATTAGCTCGATATAAAGTTGTAGTAGGTTCATTATACTAACCGTCCAGCCATCATAAAGAGGTGTTCCAGAAGAAATATTAAATTTACCATTGCTGTTACCATTGTTGCAGAGGTATCCAGTGAAATTAGCTGAAAGTGTATTGCGAAATAAATTTACCACCAATATTAAAATTATAGTTCTATGTAGGTATTGCAAGGAGTGTCAATCAAGTTGTTACAGAATCACAATAAACAAGTTCTCAAACAATAGACAGAGGATAATCCTGTTTTGTTGTTCAATCATATTCTTACCGTATTCACAATTCAGTCCAAAGGTTCCAGTTGGACAGGAACAAGTATAGTTTCCAAATGTATTGGTGCATTTTCCACCAGCTCGACACGGAGAATTTACTACACATTCATTAATATCTGGATACCAAAAATACATGTTTAATTTTCTAATGCGGATAGTTGTTTAAAATAATATGTATGAAAGAACTAACATAAACAATTCCCGCTTATGGTAAAAGGTAAGGTTGATTCATCTCAAATAGTTTACAAACCAAAGACATAAGGCTTTAACACGAGTATTTGATTCAGTATTTCATTGATAAAAAAATGGTGCAAAATACATAAAATTAGACAGGTTGCGATTCTTGTAAATTTCGTCAAGAGATTAATATGTCAGTGCGCCTGTATTTAAGAATTTACTTTGATATTGGATATACAAAATGTATTTACTATCATAATTTTACATAAAAATATTTATTTTGTGTTTACTTTTTTTCATGTGCTTCCTTTCAGAAGGCGTGAGCAGTCTTTGTGGTTCACAAGTATATACATTTGTTTATAAATAGAACTACAGATCAAGGAGGATAGTAAAAGTTTAGGAAATATTTCGTTGAGGATGTTATATCTTAGGGCCCACGTACTCCAAATTTTATTTGAAATTTTAGTGTTTTATCAGGCAACCACTTATGTGGCCGGAAGATTATAGCTGGTGTGGTTTACTGTATGTACTCTGAAGTCACAATCAAAATATATGTACATTCCGTGATACGCTGGCATTAAACAAGTAGTCGTGGGCGATTTTTGACAGATTTTCGTTTGAAAGAGTGACACAGTGCACTAGTGCAGAGGGCACCTTTGTCTGTGAAGACGCCCAAAACCCGCGTAAACTAATGAGAAAGACAAAAGAGATTCGCGCGAAACGCGAAAAAAATTTCCATTCAAGTCTTTTGGCGGCGTTATAGAACCGTCTCTTGAAAAAGTGTACATACATGTTACAACCAAACATGTACAAAGAAAAAAAAATCCGCGGGCCAGATTAAGTTGCTAGGTCGTATTTTGCCCAGGTCTGCTACAGATACTAGTCCGATTAAAAATCGAAAAGTGTTACTTTTTCAGTAAATCAATAAATCTACAACCGTAATTTAGACCAAACTGAAAAAGGCAAACCAAAATATAGTAGAACAAAAATTTTATAATTGATCATGACAAAAAAGTGGCACACGAGATGATTTTTCAGGGCACGCCTAATGATTTAATGCTCACGTTATACCACCTTAAGAATAGTGCGACAATTACATCACAATCACATCATTACCATTATCATTACGCCACAAATACTAGCGCTATCTAAATGGTTGCACATATTCCAGTTCGATGTTCAGTGTTCGTGTCACAAATTAGTGTCTTAACTGTTTTGTTCAACAACTAGACGAAATACCCGGCGTTGCCCAGGTTACAAAGAATAGGGTAACACTAATTTACGGAATTATGAATGGTCGGAATGGTCGGAACGCTCACAGTAATATTATTAAAGATAATAACACTTGACCCACCTTCGCCCAAACGCTAACCCCCACCCTAACCCAAATATTGTGCGTTGGTTTAATAATTGTTTTAACGGGGTAAAACGTGACGTTTGTCAATTGAGAATAACTCCCAAACGTAAAACTTGCAGCAGCAATTGCTTAGACTTGCTTGATAGCGTCATGTTTAAGCAAATACGTAATCCCGGTGCTAAACTGCGTCAAACGTGAGAAAAATCCTCATTGAAAAAACAAATGCTTACTGTTAGGTGCTGCAATAAAGCTTTTTTCGCGAACTCTGCTAAGTATTGCGTGGGTAAACACATTGTAAGAAGTCATTAGGCTTTGGCCTCAATCACTATCGCTAACAAACGGCTTTAAAATAAAAATTCAATTCTTCGTAAATTTGTGAACTCTAGCTAAATTTTACGCGTAAACAGGCATCAATAAGTTTCTAAATATAATAGTCTTAGTTGGAAACATTAAAATTTCACTTTACTAAGGAAATATACTTGGTTTTATTTTTTTATTTCCCGGCAGGTAAATTAAACTTGGACTATCTTTTACTTACTGCGACAACAAACGCGAGAACTCTAAATTTGGCATTGTTAAACTTAAGTCTTTAATTGGAACGTTGTACACGTTTGTTAGCATAGTTTATAACAGTGTTTCTCAACCGGGGGTCGACAAAAACTTATAAATATACCTATATTAAATTAACTAACGTTTGGGCTTGGGATACATGTTTAAACACAATCTTGGTAACATTGTACCTTGTTGAAAATTGCATTGTAACATTTTGTGAATCGCATCGAGCATGACGTAACACTGTGATGCAACACATTGTGAACAGAAAGTTAAATTGCAACGGTTTTTCACCAGTGAGGAACCCACGACCTTTGGTTCACGAAACCAGTTCTCAACCACTGAGCTAAAGCGGTGCAACGTTAAAAATGCTCGAATTTCATATTATAATCATCACCGACTGTGCGAACATCTTGCCACACACTTACATCTTACATCTCACAAACTTTCTCTTTTATTATGTAGATATTTTTTGTTAGCGTTAAACTTTGTTGTTTACGACTAACCGTTCCTATTACGAAACAAATGCCCTAATGTTGGAGTGGTGTTTACTGCGTTAAAGCAGGGCATTCTACGTTAAAAGTATAAGCACTTGTGTTTTTGTGCGACTGAAAAATCAAGCTGAAAGGAAAACTGATATTTAACACTTCTGGGTATCTAGGTTAAAAAGCGTCAAGTAGGTATATTTCCTTTTTTTCAGCAGGATTAGGTTCTCGCTGCAGAATTTCCCTTGTGAAACTATGTTTAACGGCGTCTCCCAAGGTACGTAAATTAGATGTCAGATCATTCGTAAATTAGCAGATCACAGCAGGGCTGCGGAGTCGGGCTCGGGACTCGAGTAAGCCCAGGTAAAACTACCTGAGTACGACATGTGCGCATGAGCCAAATTTCGAAACTGATAACTGTAAATTGGTGAAATAGCAAAATGGTGGCATCTTTTCCATGATCCCTATAAGTGGATTGCTGAAGATGAATATCATCTTATTTTAGTTACCTAAATCGGTGAAATACAGGCTGTAGAGTCTGAGCCGGACTCAAGACTCGATAAAATTGCACATTTAGCCGGAGTTCGACTCGTTGTTTTCAACAGACTCCGGGGCCCTGGTTGCCAGTGCAAAACGAAACATAGGAAAATGTTTGGCACGCGAGTTGTTGTTATTTTGAAATCATTCATAAACTGGCACACTACATACGAAAGGTTGCCGATCCCTGAGTCCTAATCCAGTATTACTGGTAAATTGCAATGGATATTAGGTAACTCACTCACCAAGGTCGCATCGCCATCCAGTAAAGCCCGGCGAACATGTACAAGTGAAGTTTCCCATTGTGTTGGTGCATGTTGCGTGGTTGTGACAAGGATAGTACAAACACTCATTAACATCTTTTAAAACATAAAATAAAATGAACATTATTTACGTGGGTGAAAATGGCAATGATCAAGGCATGGTCGGCCCAAAACTATATGTTTTTTCAAATGCATATGTGCAATTACTATTTCAAAAAAAGGTACTCTATACTTTGACCTGCTGCGTCGTTATAAAGTGATATTTCTGTTAAATTAGAATAACAGATGCCGTTATTTCGAGTAGTATGCAAATCTCTTTTAGTCGTTGTGGTTTAACGTGGTGGGCCTTAAATAGCTCTGGAAAGAGTGATTTGGGTCGAGACAAAAAATGTTTGCCGACCACTGGTCTACAAAAGTAAAATTGTTAAAATTATAAAATACCTACCTTTGTTGTTTGCAAAATTGTTTGTCTGGAAATAAAAAAATAACCAGATTTAAACAAAGCAATAAAATATTAAATGTAGAGTTAGAAATCAAAACTTAAAATACTTTGGGTACAAAAACAAAACTAAAATGATTTGCTATCGCCTTCTTTTTAGTATATTTTGCAACTATTTTTTGGTTATGTCAGAGCTTAAAATGACTAAATGAAACAGCGGCTATTCTTTCAATACACAGTTACGCACAATACCTAACCCTACTCTAGAAATCGTAGTGTTAAGGGTCCAGGAAAACTGTAGCCTTAAGTATTAAAAATGCTATCGTTTTCATCGAAAAGTTTTACATTTTGTACAAAACAAGTGCGACCAGACAACTAGATTATGTTAGTTTTTTAAATTAGATTAAAATTAAAATTCGATTATTTTGGGTTTTCTCATTAGAAATAGAATTACCGAATTCGTAAAAAATATTAATTTCAACCAGAATTACATCTAATTACTAGCAATGAATTTAATTTAAATCGCGAATTATTCTTATAAGAATGTGAATGGTAAATATGTGTGTGCTAATTTTTATATCTTTTAGCATAGCATGCACATTTCAAACTGTTAAGATTAAATAAACATTGTTCCAACTATGAATTGAAAATAGAGCACACAAGCGATTCACAAACTAGTTTAGAATTAGATAAGGTTTCAGGAACCACAGGTCGGTAAACCGTTGCATAATATAAAGAACGCGTCTTGCGTGGATTCAATGTAGGTAGTGCTAACGGTAGCAAAGAAACTTTCTCGTTCCCTCCGCAAGAAATGGATAATCAGGTCAACCAACATAGAAGACAATCCTGGAATGAACTCAAACTTTGCGGCTCTTAGTTAAATTTGTTGGAATAAAAGGCAAACAGTCGAACGTAATATTTTGAAAGGCGCATGTTTTATACGGAGGAGATAGCAAGCCTCGCCGCGTTAAAGTGACGACTGACAACACCGCAACTTCTCTCTTTGCAAGATGCGCATTAAGTTTAAATGCTTATGACCTTGAAAATCGATCTGGCATTAAGAAGATGACCTTCGTAGAGCGTCTAACTGCCTCAAAGGTAGTCACGTGGCCAGTGATTGCAATACTAATGGCAGCTGTTTGATGAGAGACTACACAGCAGCATTTAGCCACACTCTTCTACACAACCGGACGTAATGTCCATAAACACCGCCAAATCTGATAAGGGATCTTTCCGAGATGCAGCAATATAGGGCGACGCTTTAAATTTCCTGATTTTAGTTTCTGTTGAACCGCTAAAGCGGAGCACCAATCGACCTTTAGTAGGCCGTCGTTGTCAGTGGTTCTCAACAGCCGGTCCGTGTCAACTTTCCAGCCGGTCCATTAAGTTTAGAACTTCGCCTGTTCCGTCATTTGCAGCATTGTGACGTAACATGGAGTTAATGGTATACTTTGGAATTTATCGTACGTCACAATGCTGCAAAGAAGATCAGTTGTATGTGAAAACTTCAATAAACAACGTACAACACGTATGATATCAAAAAGAAAGTATAGCAAATCGCTCATTAAATTATAGTTTCCATTCTTTGCGTTTAAGTTGCATACTGTCGTAGATACATTTTGGGTAGATTTTGATTTTTGAAGGTACATTGGTCCGCACAATTTGTTTTGAAATTTTACCAGTCCGTAAGCTAAAAAGGTTGAGAACCACTGGTCTATTCGATTCCAGTGACACCGAACGCGGTTCCTACTTCGCATACGTTAAAGGCACATCGTTCGATAAGACATTTCATATTATCTAGCATTCCTGGAGGAACCGCTACACTATTTGTATGAACTGATATTCCAGAAAAGTACATGCGTCCAGCAAACTATATGCGATGTACATGCGTCCCGGAAATTGATCCTTCCCTGATGCCGTGAAGACAACGCTTGGCTGGTCGGTAACGGTAGCAACTTTGAGTCCACAAAATATTGTCTTATCTCCACTTACTTTATTTCTGCTGTTGAAACCGCGAAGGCTATGATTCTGACTGACGGGAGTGATCTGCTACCTACTGATGAGAAGGTTGAGAATCCTATCAAATGCACTCCCTGGTGGTATAATCACCAAATTATGCCCGACAATATAAAAATGGCGAAAAAGCATACAGGTAAATTATGTATCATATTTAATTGCGTCGCTCAATATCGCGGTTTTGACCCTGAACCAATCTTGATACAGGGCCCTGATCTAGTAAATAGCCTAGCTGGTGTGTTGCTACGCTTTCGCAAGAAACCAATTTCCTTACAGGGGCTGATGTTAAACCTCTGGTCTACCAAGTCGCGGGATCACAACTGCTTACGTTTTTACGGTGGTGCAAACGTGTTTTGTCCCTTAACCCAACGTTTCGCAGAATGAACGTTCACCTCTTTGGTGCAACTTTGTCTCCCTGTTGCGGCGTTTTGTTTACGGCAAGTTTCTTTGAAATTAGGTGGCAAATTCCAGCCAATCTTTACAACAACTTTCAAAACAATTTTTACTTAAATGATTGCCTTACATCCGTTTCTGATGTTAGCGCCGGTATGTTTTTTGCGGCCAGATTGTGGTCTTTGCTAGCTAAAGCCGTGCTTAGTTTAACTGAATGGTTATCCAATAGCAAGTAAATATGGAAAACTCTGCCACAAGATGAACTTTTCTACCTTTAAGTACACATACGATAATAATGGAATACAAGAGCGGATTCTAGAAGAACGTAGATACACAGACCAGTTAAAGTGCACGGTCCCTTTACCGATGAAAATCACGCACCCGCCGCAGTCTGGTAATAAGCGATATTGGTCACTCAAAAAGATTTTTTGTACCCAGGCTGGATATAATGGCTGCCGACGCTGCGGTAAAATTGGATCAGGCCGTAAGAAAGGAGCTTGCCTTAGATCTGCGCGCGTCAATTTTTGGACTGATTATCAATGATTTTACAAAGTATACAAAACGACAAGCGCAGATTTCCACTATTTGTGTCGCACCGCCTTGTCGTTATCAAAAAATGTACGTGTGCATGTGTGGAAACATGTACCGACCAAATTAAACCCCGCTGGCTTGGCGTCGCCGAAGTACTCGTTTAATATGATTTGTGGTTCTCTGCATCAGCATTTCTAAAATAAGTGCCGGATAAATAGACGAAATTTGTTTCGAAACCTTCTGGAGCAGTGATTCTTAACCGCGGCTCTTAACTGTAAATTTTCCGGCTTTCACTAACTGAGTAAAAAATTAGTTAACTGTAGCAGAATTGCAATAAAGGAAGTAAAAGAAATCAAGAATTAATGAATTGTATCAGCAAGGGTCTTTACATCGCGCAGCATTCGACATTGACGGTCGACAGGTTGAAAAAACATATTAAGTTGAATTGTGTATTGTGACGTCATATAGTGTTGTGTTAAAGAGAATTTAGTTTTCCCAGCTTGCTTTGCTGGCGCTGCTGCCACTATGGGCTGTTACGCCACGCCACCGTTAACCGTGTTTGCTTTACTCAAATAAAGTAATTCATTAGAGGTTTTACATTTCCGGGAAGATTTCGGCCACGATCAGTGTTATACCTTAGAAGCAGGGGCAGCGTATGACGCAGTTATGGGAACCTAGCCACTTCCATAACAGGCTACGTTAGACAAATAGTAACCTATGGATTACTTACCACGATGTTTGAAATAACAGAACTCAAAACTGCAACGACAACAACAGCAACCAGTGCGATAATAAAGCAAGTGTTGATGGTGATTTTCCATTTTCCTTTAAATAGTACGTAATCGTTAATCAGAAAACATTGGCAAGAGCTTTGTGCGTCATTACAAATTTCTGCTAGCAATTCAAATTCACTTTTCATACTATCGTACTAAACCACACAAATACCAAAGGTTTCATGCTGTACCAGTTTGATACAACCTAACTGAACTAAGATTCTTCTGGAAAATAAGTTTAAGTAAGATTCAGGAAATGCATTTTGAGTGACATGAATAACCCATTAACATGAACCTAAGTTAGTAATATATTTAAGTGTAGGGGTGTGGTTTTGGGGTTAGGTAGAGAGTTGAATAGGCCTGATTCTGACCATCTAACATAAGTCTTATTCCGACGGAATAGGACTTGTTCCGATTTATACTGTTTTCCTATAGTTAATGCGCAACCACTTGACCAATTAACACGCTATATAGTGAAGCATCAATTACATTCACAATTTCGCATTTTTCGCAAGAAATTAAAACACATATTAGGCACCACTATTTATCAAGTTGTCAAAACAGACTTATCAAAGCAAACCTTCATCCGTGTAATATTTTAAAAGTGTTAGGCGAACCAAAAAAAAAATTGTCGTTGACTAATCTGGTCGCCGTGGCAAAGCCTTAAATAGTGTGTATCCCGCCAAAGTCAGGGCATATGACAAACCTATGTATTTTCGAAATGTCTAAAAACAAAGAAATATGTCGATGTTATCAAATATTTTGTCAGTTATAAAAAAATTAGACCAAACTTAGGCGGCTGTTAAAAAAATAAAGTGATAGAGTAGATATCCTGTATTACTTAAGTAGATATCCAGTATGAGTATAAACATCCAAAATGTTATTTGAGCTCTCTTTAAAATATAACATATAATCAAAAATTGAGGTCAACTTTTTGCTGAACAAACCTCCTTTAATCTTTTTTTCAGGTTCATTTGGAGTGATGTAAATGTCATTATTCTCTGTGTTCTGGTAATACGCTCCCTTGGTATTTGACGGAGTGGCATCATGTTGATTCATTATTATCAAAACAAGTAATTTAAAATATTTTTTTTGATGTGGTAAAACTGCTAAAGTAGGTGTTACTTGTTAAAATAACAGAAAGAATGTAGACACCGAACAAAACAAGCAATTTTGCGTATTCAGATTTAAAAATTAAATGTCCTCTTGTATATCTGTAAAAGCAATTTTAACGTAACGCTTTGGCTGTTTTTGCACATAAAAGTTACACTCGGCTGGATAAAATCTACTACCAATAACCGGTAATTTGCGTTGACCCTTTGTAGGGGTTAACAGAATGGCTTGCAATATTTATTGGGAAAGGTGTGGGTGGACTTGTTGCCTCCCTGAAACGCTATCTTCTCTATCTTTCTTTGCCGGTAGCCTTTTTTATTTTTGTCTCTGCTTTTGGTAAATTTGGCGTAATATAAGACACAGCAAATAAATACTTTATTAGGAGAAATAAACATCACTTGTATAACCTATTGAGTCTTTTGAAATAACTTAACTTAGTTAACCAAAGATTTGTTTTATTGTTTTGGTAACTTGCTTCTCTTATTAAATACGTTACGGCAAGTGCAACTCCATATTGATCTTATCCTAAATCATATATTACATAGTTGGCGATGGATAAACTTTTACTTTAAGTGTTTCTCCCTCATAACCACTTTGCCTTTTAGCAGTAAGAAACATAATAGGCGGAAATACGTTGCGACCACGGGTTTTAACATCACGCCTTGTAACACGAACAACAATGGAAAAGCAATTTACGGATATTGCGGGGATTACGCTCATATAGTTGGTCAACTTAAGCAGAAATAAAACGTCACCTTTGAGAATAGACTAGGTTAATGTCAGTTTGCATAAAACACCGTTATGTTGCGTACTACAGAAAAGGCTTACCAGTATATGTAAATAGGGTTTACATATTTTTTAAGCTTAAAATCGGGACGCTTTCAAACAGCCACCAGAACAAGCATTTTTTATGGTCATTTAACTATGGCGTCACTAACATCATAGCGTAACAAAAGTTTTTTTTATTTGTACATTTGGCAAACCATGTTAAAATTTATTACGATTTTTTTTGGCTTTTTTAATGTGTGAAGCCTGTCTTCGTACAGTATTTTTTGCATGAAAGTGCCGTTTTTTGCAGGAAAAGAGTAGTTTATGGCACCTTAAAAAATTGAATTCATGTCAACTTCCAATTACACAATTTGCATAGTTAAGTATTCTTATGACGCCTTCTTGGTTACGTTTACAAATTTTCCTGACTAAGTTTAAGTTGTGTGTTATGTTCTTAGCGGTTTCTAAGCCGCACGAGAAAATTTACAGAAAACTTTATTTGTGCATCGTTGTAAAAGATTAATCCATGAAATTCCACCCACTAGGAAACCTTTCTTTAATTGCGGTACCTAGCAAAAGGATTACATAATAATATTGTTTTTTTACAACACGTCATAATAAAAAAACAAACTCGTATTTAGGACGTTTTCATGGCGTCGTCCTATATTGCTAAAAAGTTAAAAATGCCTGACACTCAAGATAGGTATCAGATTAAAGAAAAATAAAGAAAAAACGTATTTCTAGCCAGCTCTGTTAGCATCATTGATCGAGAGATTCGGTGAATCTGCGAAGTCTTTCCGCTATACTAATGATACCTAAGCCGTAATTTTAATTTGATACGTAATTACAAAATAAATATCAAAATAAAAAGGTACTGTTCACAAATTATACTCATTTTAAGATTGCGAACGCTTTGGGTACGTCAACATAATATTTTTTCCATTTCTGAGCACCCTTAATGCCCCCCAGTTAAAATTGTGCAAAACGTTTATATATTGAGCTGTTTTGGGTCATTTGTGCTTATTAAACCTATATTCTGCGTACTCCAAGCATTCTTGCACGGTGCGACACTTGGCGGAATATTTAACTGACCCTTTTGTGCAATTTATTTACCGCTAGATGGCGGCACAGTCGTGGGGGTAACCTGGGTCAGTTGGGGATGTGCACCCCCTATCAAATAAAAGCAAAGTAGAGTTGCTATTACAAGACGTTTTTCCCCAGTGCGTTCTCTTTGGCTGCACCTTGACTCGTAAAAAGGCACGTTCTGTATACCGGGATTTGCCGTTGAATGAGTCCTGTGTGTTTTTGTACGTAAAGAAGGGACTGCTTTAAAAATGATTATTTTTGTGTTTCTCTGATGACGTCATGTTTAGATGTAACTTTGTGACAGCACTTTTTACCAAACTAATGTTTTCGCTTGTTGGCTTTATTGCTGCAACGTGTGGTAAATCCTACGTGCTCGCATTATCTTCTATAAAATAACGCATTTTCCAATAGACTTTTTGTTATACCTAGTCTATTTGTTAATGGGAGACCAATTTAGAACGTCTAAAAGCATTTTGAATTTGGAATACCCGTATTAGGTCTTGCCAAAGAGATTATAACCATGAGGACAAACTCTCACTTTGGCTTTTTTTCTTTTGCGTTTAAGCAATGCATTCTACTTTCGACAGCCGTTACGGTCTGATTCACAATAAGAAAAACATCATCTTTCCCATTTAAGCCTGTTATAAAAATGTACGCTTTTGGCGTAATTTGTTGTTTAATGACCCCTAGTCCTAATTTAAACCGTTTTCTGTTTACAAAATTGACTTGGTAGGACAGGCAAGGTTATCACAAGTTGCGTGACACTTTCTTAGGACCCTACTGTACTTTTTTGGAAGGCGTGTTACTCTTAAAATGTAGGCGATTGAGCTATGTCGTTGATTTCGGGGCTCTTTCCATTTGGTACGTAGAAAGTAACGCAAAAAACGGTCTACAAATGCCGCATAACGCAACGCACATCATTATTTTATTAATAATAATAATGCTCTACCAACCCAAACTCAAACCCGCACCGTAACCTGTTGCCGTATGCGGTATTTGTTGACCGTTTTTTTGCGTTACTTTCTACGTTAAGATTTGTGTGAGGAGTTGGCGTATAAATTAAATTAATATCACTTAGTTTGTTGTTAACCTCAAGGTGCCGAACTCATTAAACTTAACTGTATGGCGGTGTTAATTGTTAGCTTCTTAATGTTTAATGTAAATGATATAGGTATTTTGCGTTGTACACTGTACACTACAGAGCCTATTACAGAAAAAGAAACTTTTGGTAAACCAAACCCATAAATGAATTGGCTTTAGTGTATAAATTTTAGTAAAAATTGTAGAATTCCAAATTTGATAAGTGCGCCGCAAATCAAAATTCTTTTTTGAGGGCGTCGCAAAAAAAGTTTGCGAACCACTGCCTTACATTACTATTGGAATAAATACAAATGTATCTATTTCTATACTACTGTTTAAGATCCCAAATTTAGCGGTGGGGCGCAGTAGTGCTATGCAGCTTGCGAACAATTTTTTGAAGTGCAAATTTTGTCTGCCCCTTGGTGGTAATTCCAGCTTTTCTTACATAAAGTAAGTTGGAGTAATATTTGGTTGTATACCAATTTAATTTAAATAAAAAAATTTGCTCTGCTTGGTAAATGGTAACAGCCGTTGTTCATTTAGGAAATGTTCTTTACGCAAACATATCCTTATCCTAAAGAATACTTTCCATACAGTAATTTTTCTTTAGTATGCCAGTGTTCAGTGCGCAAAATAAATTTATGCTGTACTGCTGCTCTAAATAGTCTTCTATATACTTGTTCCAGTGTTACAAATTAAGACACATTGAAATTGATACCATAAACTGAAAATTAATACCAAATTCTTTGAAAACATCGTTCAAACAAAAAAATTTTTGCACCTCAGTTTGCTGTGTGTAATATTTAACTAGCAAATATTATTGGTGGTGTGCTGTTTGTGCGAGTGAAGAAAGCAATTAGCATTTGTAGTTACATTTAAAAAAGGTAGTTACATTTGAAATCAGTAGTTACCAAATGTCACTGAATTCAGTTAATAATTTTGCAAATTATATTATAGTCAAGTGGGGTAAAAAAAACAATTTTAGCTAACTTTGGTGCTAAACTTTTATTTTTAGTGACAGAAGTCTAGTTTTTCTTTCTAATTGTGCTGATGGGACTACCTTTCTAACTATGTAAGGGATTTTTGATTTTAGTTTGAAATAAATAAAATATTTGACAAAATCCATTGTTTTTTTTTACCCTGATAAAGGTACAAAAAAAAACAATGTCGGGGTAAAAAAAAACAATAGCACATTACTATTATTTATGCTAAGTTGTAGTCACCGGTTTGACTCTAAATTAAGTACATGGACTGAGGATACCTTTTCAAAGCCACAAAAATATATGTTTTTTTAACTTTATTGTAACAAACACGTCATGTGAAAAATAATTTTGCTATAAAATTATTTTAGGCCAAACTTGCAGCAGTTGGAATATATTTGATTGCTCAGTATTGGAGTATGTTATTTTAATGTTAAACTTCTCCACTTGGTTTATTTTTATAGAACTTGCTCGTATTTACTAGTTAAACTATAATAAGAACACATATTCGTCTATAACTGTGATTTAGCCATTCTGGGATTATGTTGGACATTGCTTAAAGACATATCAACAGTACACTGGCAAAATAAAAAAATAGTCAGTCTATTCCTCAAAGATACAACAAATCTCTGGTAAGATTATTGTGACAATGAGATCATAGTGTAATGCAAACCATTATAGAGTATTTATTTTACTTATAAACAAAACTTTAAACTGCCATCTGTCCATGGGTAAAGTTTAGGCCTATCTAGTTTAGGGCTACCCAAACTTTTCAGTCTGTGACTGCTTTTATTGTATTAAAATTTTTGACCCACTAGGTTTAACATTTTAAAACATAACATTTCTCGATGTCTGCTTTGGCATGTATTTATTGAAGTAATGTGCATTACATAATTTGCCATTAACATACCAAACAAAAAAAATAACAATTTTATAAATTTAGCACTTTGTATAAAATTTAACTCCATGAGCAACCCCCAGTTTGGAAAGCCCTGGTCTAGTTATACAAAACTTCCGAGTACTTTTACCAATGTTTTGTTTGTGACTTACTGGCATATTTTAAGTATTTATTTATTTAAAATCTTTTTCTATTTTAGTATGTTACACTATTTTTCTATTATACAGGTTGGAAAACTGATCGGGAACCTCCACTTAAAAAGTTCTGGTCACAGACTGAGCAGATTAAAGAGTAAAACACAATAAATTCCTTCAAATTTTCTACCCTTTTACCATTTGTTGTGCTGCAAGAAGCCTATTAATTAATGTGAAACTTTATTCTCTTGTGGATAACATATGACACTGCTTTACACAAATTCCTACTGGCAATTGTTTTGGGCTTTTGATTTTGGGGTGGTCCAAGGTTGCACAATATTTCTTACATATTCTTTACGGGCCACAAAGCAGGCTACATGCAGGCCAGGAGCGGATAAACGATTTTCGTTAGGTCGGAGCATGAAGGGGTTTACAGATGACGGCACAAAGCATTGTCAAAAAGTAACTGTCGAAAGATATATAAACTGCACAAACTTTCTGCTATCACCAAATTGTGCACAAATAAAATCGAGCGATACTAATCAGACTGGCAGAATGGTGCGCTCCAAACACGCAAAATTGCATATTTGACAACACTTAATTTCAAAAAAGACTGCATTTATAAGTGAACACAAATATAACTTGCATTGCAAAACAGCCATTTTAGAAAGTTCCATATAGGACGCACTGCGACTTTCAAACCTGTCTGACACATACAAAAAATTAGGCTTTTTTTGCCAAGTTATAGTGAACTGGTTTATTTAATAGTGTAATCGCAAAAATGTAACCCTAACCAAACCATTGCAGTATGCTTACTGATTGTTGGTCACTTATATTTCTTTAAAATAAACCCTGTACGCATTACGATAATTTAACAGTGCATCGCAGGCCACAAACAATGATGTTGGGCCTGGGTTTTGGACCACCCTGTCTTAAGTAATCAATTCTTGTTAAAAGTGTCATTATTTTCCTACTTCTTTGGTAATATGCAAACTCAGGCAGGCAAAACAAAATAATGTTTATTTAAAATTTATTTGGTTAAACATGGCAGGAATCAGTCAATTTAAGAAATGAATAAAGTTCTTGATTGATACCAGATTCCAGAGGCCATTTCAGTATTGTACTCTTTTGTGTAGTACCTGGTCAACAGCGTCTGTAAGAACACAATTTATCAACCAATATATTACAAATGTTTTTTATAATTTTATTAAATTATCTCTCTTTGCACTGATTTATTATATTTATATTTCCAAGTGTGTATTACATAGTAAACGTTTTGTTTTATATGAATAAAATATTTATAAATTTTTACTTTTTCGTCAAAAGAGTTGTTGAGTTATTACTTATTCTGAATAAATTATAGACTGTAAAAATATAGTGACTTAATTTAGAGTAAATAAAAAATTCCACACAGAACTAGGTAGCATATTGTACAGGTTTGAAATCAGGACTGTGGAGTCTGCCTCGAAGAGTCGGTTTGTTTTGCTGGAGTCAGGCTCGGGACTCGAGTAAGACCATGTAAAACTACCCAACTCCCAAGTCTGACATGCGCAGTAAACTAATATGATCGCCAACTGAAAATTGTAAAGGTGGAATATAGCATGTGGTGGAATATTTTCCAACCATGTATTATGAGTGAATGAATTATATGACACCCCTATAAGTGTATAGCTGAATATCCATTTTTAAACAGGCTGTTTAGTCAGGGCGAGACTCGGGACTCAATGAAATGCCACATTTAACCGGAGTCGGACCCGGGTTATTTTTAACCGACTCCGCAGCCCTGTTTGAAATAGATATTTTTTGTCATTTTCAATGTAAGTTTGTGAAAAGTATTTTTTACCTTGAGTGCTTCTGATCTCTTTTCTCCCTAATAGCTGATAACAAAATTTGGAGCTTAACTGCTGGAGGATGTAGTTGAATGAAGATCAAAGCCCATGTATAAAAATAGGTGACATCTTGAAACAGCTTAAATATATATCTTTTTTCAGTTTAAACTTGATTGGATAACTGGTAGTAAAAGAATAAAGGTTATTATTACATTTAATTTCAACAGATTACAAAGCTGCATAATCTGGTGCTTTCCTTTTTCAATGAACAATATTACACACTAAGTTTGTGTTCACCGAACCCTATCCAGTACCAAAATGTGTAATGTTAGTATTCCTTAAC
Source organism: Ascidiella aspersa (assembly GCF_963924565.1). NCBI lineage: Eukaryota > Metazoa > Chordata > Ascidiacea > Phlebobranchia > Ascidiidae > Ascidiella > Ascidiella aspersa. The sequence goes on from NC_139451.1 coordinate 17,632,494, forward strand.
AACAAAAACAAAGAATAATTGAATATATTACAAGATCCCTACTCTAATTTTCTTTAAGTTTTTTACTGTAATGCTAAAATAAACGAAACTGGGGCAATAAAAATAACTTTAAGCAATATTGTAATATTTTGTTTATTGTACTATAAAAGCAAACACAAAAAGTTGTACCAAAAGGCTTACTAGTAATAATAAAAAATGTAAATTCCTCTCCGGCACCCCGGTTTGGAACCACTGGTCTACTCTACAGAAACGCGTTGTACGCTTCCGCAGTCATTAACTGGACGACGTTGGCGCGCCGACGAGTGTGTTAACCATATTATATAGTACTTATGGTTAACTGATATTGTATGCCCTACGGACATTTGTAAGTGTGTTTACACGAAACTCGGCAATGAAAGTTTGACACCTAATTCAAACATAACTTTTAACCTGTCAGAAATGTCGAACCTTAATAAATATAAGCCGATTGCTCCAAAATTTTAGCTCACCAACATACAAGTCAAGCCCAGTTGTTTACGTTTTACTATTATGCACTAGAGCGGAACGCTGTCGAAAGTAGAAGAATGGGCTACGTCACAGTTTGTCCTCATGGTTATAATCTCTTTGGGTCTTGCCAACTAATTAAATCACACGATAGTTTTCCGAAGACGTTTTTGCTAGTTCTTGTCATATTTTCCTTAATGAATTAGGAAAAAATCTTTAGTTGCAAATAGTTTAAATTTTGAGCTTTTTTTAGCCTCACACAGAAGCGCACACGAGAGCCGCGTGTTTCATTTTTTTAACACGTCTAATTATTTTTAATCTAAGACCGGTGCTTATGTTTGCAGCTGTTTTTCCTTGTCAATTGCATCAGCTGCGTGCCGGTGATTGCCAAAAAAATGATGTTGTAAGTATTTTGGTTTACACTTACAGTTTTTATGGTAACCCTTAGCATAAAAATATTTGGATTTAGTTTTTTTCGTTATTAAGGGGCATAACCGTTTTGGCGGGTAATTCTTTTTATTTTATAAAATATTGTAAAAAGTTGTTAAAAATGACTATACTAATTATCAAATTCCACATATATGTACATGTTTCTAACGAAACCTAAATGAGTGATAAAATATTGACGAATAAATATTTTTTGATTTAAGTGCGCCGTTGGCCGACTTTGGTTTTTCAGTTACCGTAACTTGATTGAAATTGAAAAGTTTCTGCAAGTGGCCAAAGGTTAAATTTAATCTGTTTTAATTGGTCGCTGGGCAGGAGTTTTGCCTCTTGAACTACAAGTAATCATTCAATCATCAGCCCTTCACTTGCATCTTGCGGCTGAAAATGATAGGAAAAAGGCCTCCAGCTTTGCGTCTCATTTCCAGTTTGTCTAACAGCACTGCTAGGAGATCAACAGACATCTCACCTCCCCCAAAATTAAGAGTTTTGCCAAGGAAGGGAGTCCAAGGTAGAATTTGTTGTGTGAACAAAGCGTTTTTTAGTTAACTTTTAAAAGCTCTACAACAATAGGAAATCAAGCTGAAATGACTAATTATATTGTTTATTCTCGTATTAGTGTTCAGCGATAACCGAACTTAAACATAAGGTTATGAGTATTTTACTGAAATATTAATATCTTTTTTGGTTAATTGGTGGCACTGGAGTCATTAAACAGTATGCTGGTAGGTTTATATCCGTTACTTGCTGGAGGCTTGGTATTTGCATACAATTGTACACCATCGATTAATTATAGCAGGGCTGTGGAGTAGGTTAAAAATAGCGTAAATCCGACTGCGGGCTAATGTGCGATTTTGTTGAGTCCGGAGTGCGGCTCTGACTCTATACCCAGAATTCCACCAATTTACATAACTAAATACAGTGTATATTCAGCAATCCACTAAATCCACAAAGGGGTTTCATAAAATTTATCCACTGGCAACACATGTTTTGAAAATATCCACTATTTGCTATCCTGCCTGTATAATTAACAGTTGGCAACCATATACCCCTAAAAATTTGGTACTGCGCATGTCAGACTTAAAGTTTTTTGTGGTGTTACTATAGTCCCGAGTCCCACTCCAGCAAAACAAACCACCTCCATTGAGTCCCAAATCCGACTCAGCAGCCCTGGTTTATATGTTGCTTGGATTAAAATAACGCTTGGTTTAAGGGAATTTTGCTTTACATAAAATACTTTACAGTAAATCAGATTAAGTATCATATGCCTAAGCTAATAGTGTAAATAATTATTTTTTTGTAGCAATTACTGGAATTCCCTGTTTTAATTTTTTATGCACGGGTAATTCCATGTCAAAGCAACCAGAAAAAAGGAAAATTTTAACCACTACACCTTGGATTTCTTTTATATTTGCCACACTTGTGGAGTTTTTCAGCCAGATCATTAAAAACTTTATTTTGTCAAAATTGGTTGAGGGGTAAAAAAGTTATGTTATTTTAAAATTTGGGGTAATTTGTGCTCGGTCAACCATGAAATTCATTGATTTTCAGCTATGTCAACTTCAACATCTTGTATCTTTGTGATGGATTGAAGTTTGTGTTTGAAATAAAGTTTATTTAAAAGATAATAATTTAAGGTCCTATTGCTTAGATTTTTATGACATTTGAGGCTGAAGGTCAGAGGTCATGAAGAGGTTGAATATTTGTCTTTTTTGAAATCAGTGAAGCGGAACCCAATTTAAACGCGGAATATCTCAAAAGCGTTGACTTAAATTTTTGTGTTAAGGTGTCTATGGAGAGCTTATTCCAAGTACTTTCATTTAAACCAGGTTTCATTGCTCCTTTCAAGGGATACCACTGTCATATGAGCTGTGTAACATGACCGTCTAAAAAATAGCATTTTGGTTCGAATTACAAATTTATTTCAATACAAAGTCTGAATTACATTATTTTTTCAACTACTAAACTGTGACATTTGTTTTCAAATAAATTTATTTTCACAATATATATTTTATTCTTAAAATGTTTATGGAAGTATACTCCAAATACTTTTTTAAAACATGGGTGGATAAAGTGCATTATATCATGTTTTTTTTATTACAAATTTTTTTTTTATTACAAATGGAAATTTCTGTAGTTTTGTGAATTGTTTATCTAAAATTGTCGAAAAAGTACTCATCCAGTTATTAAAAATCCAGCTAATGAAGAGTTTAGTGCTCGCAGTTACACACTAATGAGGATTCTGACTGCCATAGATTAACTATGGTAAAAGAATGTGGGTATATTCTATTTGCTGAACTACCTATAAAAGATAAATCGTTGCTATTAATAAGAGCCTTATTATAAGAAAAATTTGAAGGATAAAATTTGCTTGTATCACCATGCTTTATTCTTAAACACAAGATACAACTCCTTTAATGTAGACAGTATTAACCTCTTCTGTTCATATACTTTAGTTGCAACACTAACTTTGTCGCTAATTCCTGGCATTATACGTGTGTTGTCATTGCCACAGATTCAGCACAGCTTCTTTCTATGTTTCCTGCTGGCAATGGTTTTCTCTTTTGGTGTACATTTTTTTTGGACTTTCGTAAATTTTAAAAAATTCTTTGCTGTACGCATCATATTTTCTGGCACTCCAAAAAATTCTGAAACTTTTTTTTCTTGACCAAGAGTCTGGAGAAAAGGTTAGAAGTTGAACTTTTGCTGAGTAGGATTCTTCTGTAACCAGTTTGGTTTGAATTTTATCCATTAGTTTGTCAAAATCTTTGGCTTTTTGCATATTTACAATAATTTTGCCTTCTCTTCTCTATTAGTAGTTTCCAAGTGTGGAAGAGCAGTTGAAAACCTCTTCTTCAAATCTTGATAAATAGAGCCCAATTTCCTTTTTCTATATACAATCTTGCTGGATGATGGTAGGCTATGAAGTTTTAATGGGATTGACTAATCACATGTAGGCTTGTGTTAAGCTGACTTGTGGAAAGATATAAATCGCTGTTGTCACTAGTGTTAGAGGCAGCTACACTAACATTCGTATCAATTGACGATTCCGATGAAATGCTTTCATTTTCACTACAAATTAATTTTAGTTTTGTTTTGCAATTACTAGAATTTTTTGTCCAGGTATAAGCTTAAAATTATTTTGCTTAGTTTTTTGTGAAAAATCAAGTTGTATTTTTTGTAATTTAGCCATAATATTTGTTTTATGTGATTTAAATGGATTGCAGCAGACTTTTTGAGGCAGATCATATTTATTTAGGAAAAAGCATGGTGATACAAGCAAATTTTCTTTTTGCAATAAGTTTGCTCTTATTAATAACAACAATTTAGATAGTTTAGCAAATAGAATAGGCCGATATTCTTTTACCATAGTTAGTTTATGGCAGTCAGAATCCACATTAGTGTGTAAACCAACACTACAAGCACTAAACTCTTCATTAACTGGGTTTTCAATAACTTGATGAGTACTTTTTCGATAATTTTAGATAAACAATTCACAAAACTACAGAATTTATCAACTTGTAATGAATCTGAAATAAAAAAATATGATACAATGGACTTTATCTACCCATGTTTTAAAAAAGTATTTGGAGGAGTATATTCTTCATAAACATTTTAAAAACAAAAAATATGTTGAGAAATTAATTTATTTAAAAAACAAATGTCACAGTTTAGTAGTTGAAAAAATAATGTAATTCAGACTTTGTATTGAAATAAATTTGTAATTCGAACCAAAATGCTATTTTTTAGACGGTCATGTTACACAGCTCATATGACAGTGGTATCCCTTGAAAGGAGCAATGAAACCTGGTTTAAATGAAAGTACTTGGAATAAGCTCTCCATAGACACCTTACACAAAAAAATTTAAGTCAACGCTTTTGAGATATTTCGCTTCTAAATTGGGTTCCGCTTCACTGATTTTTAAAATACACATTAGTTTGACCTGCACTTGACCTCTGACCTTAGAGCTGAAACAACAAAACAATGTAACAAATCTAACATTAGGTTATTATCTTTTAAATAAACTTAATTTTAAAGTAAAACTCCAATCCATTAAAAAGTTATGCTAGATTGAACTTTGCATGAGTAAAAATCAATGAGTTTCACGGTTCAGCGAGCACAAAATGCCCAATATTTCAAAACAGCATAACTTTTTAACCCCTCAAAAAATTTTGGTAAAATAAAGTTTATTGTAATCAGGATGGAAAACTCTACACATGTACAAAATTTGAGCAATTTTGAAAACATATGGGTTAAATAGGTTGGTTGCTTTGACATGGAATTACCCGCACATGTGTTTTACAGATAATAGTTTAAAGCTAAAAAGTTAACCATTCTCATTAAAAAGATTAATGTAAACTTACCATGTATGTTTACCAATTGTTTTCTTTTGAAAAACAATTACTATTAGAGATTTACTTTAACAAAGGTTTTTACATTTTTAGAGATGAATACTAGAAGAAAACAGAACGGATCAAAGATTGCCGAACAAATTGCATCGTTTAATGCAGTAAGAAATTCACCTCACAAAATCTGTTAATTTCAGAATCTTGGTAGTTTCTTATACTTTTAGGAAGACACTGAAACTCTTTTCAGCTGGAATGAGAACTCGGAAATTGTAAACAAAGACCTTTTGGAAAAGCTTAGGAATTTACCCTGTTTTAATGATACAACATCAAGGTAGGTTATTTCTGGAAGTAATAGGTTTCATACTTACAAACAGTTTAAAATTGCAAGAAACATACTCAGTTCTACACTAGGTATTGTTTTTAATATTTCTCAATAGTAGTTAGTTATCTTATAAATGTGTTAATCTCAATATGTTATCACTTTTCTACAGCTGGGTAGAACATCGATTTTGGTGACCACATTTTTCCATTTTACTAGTTAACGATTTTTAAAAGTTCTTTGCACAATAAAAATTTGACCACAACTCAAAAATCTTATAAAACTTTTTAGCTAACTGGTTTACCATTTATATAACTTTATAAAAAAAAATTGTTCTCAGTTTTCACATGTCATTTTCTGATTAGCTAGGTCTATAAACCAAGAAAAATGCACATTGTTTTCTAAACTTTGCTTCTTCAGTTTATTCAAAGATATTTTTTCACAATTTAGAGTTATTAAATATGTGCAATCTACCATAACATTGTAACTTGTTAACCTTGGTTTTATTTTACGAAATATAGTTTTATTCTTTAGCGAAAATGTAATTTACAAAATAATTTTGTAGCAAAAACGTTTTTTTAAGCATCACCAAATAGTATGAACGTAGATTAACTATTACTAGCACAGTAGCTAATAGGAGCTAGAAAGTCTTTTCACTATCAACACAATCCTGAATGAAATTGGTCAATCGATTTTAAACTTTCTCTACCAACAACCAGCAAGATTCTCTACAATACAAATAAATTTAATTTTATATAAAACCAATTTAGGACTAATTCTGAAATATTGTTTGCATAAAAGCAGGGAGTAAAACTGGAACTTTATGAACAGGTTTTGGGGCGATGAAAGTTAAAATGTTTGTCAATTTAAACTAGATCGGAAATTTTTTTCTTTATAAGCGCGACTTTTATGCGCCCTCAACACAAATTAGATATATGTTTCAATTACTTGTTTAATGACATTAATTCGCTAACGCTATATTTTAAAGTTGGTAAGCCACCTACAATCAAAAGCGTCAGATCGGTCCCTGTGTGTGTTGTAACAAGTAGGGCCTTGGGTGAGTTACAAGAAGCTGTGTTTGCCCATGCCAGTACAAAAAGTTGGAGAACACTGATATGGAACATTTAAACATTCTTTAATATTTTAAAGTTTGGGCTATATTATATATGTATTTTATACCCTACCAATATTTAACTGAGTCAGTTTTATGTAAATTATAGGTTTTATAAGACACTCATTCTCAGCAATTCCATTAATAAACCACAACAAGCAATATCAGTTGGAGATGGGGTAATTATTGCAAGTGGAGAAGAAGGCAAAGATTGTTACTTGGCTAAAGTTGATGCTTTTTATGATAATGGTTAGATAAAAATTTAAACCATAGCTACTATAAATTATTTGTTAACTTTTTTACTAAGTTCATGCAATATTAAATATTATTGGTTGCTGGCTTGTTCTTGACCTATTAAGTAAAAATAGAATTATATTGTTAATACATTTTTTGTTTCAGGTAACAAAACCGACAGTAAAGTTGCAATAGTAACCTGGTTTTTTAAGCAAAGTGAAATACCTGCGCCAAAGTTGCCACAAGATTGTTTTCCAAATGAGGTATAACATACTCTATGAGGATTAATGTAAATACGCTACAAGGATGATGCATTCAAAAATGGTTTATTGTCATAAATATCTTATTTTCCACCATTTTAGGCTAATTTTAATTTAAAAAAAGAAATATATTACTTTAACTGAAGAAATTTTACCAAAGTTTTATCACCTATTTCGTAGAATATAGTAGTGTAAAATCCCAATTATCTTTATATAAAAGCATTTATTATTAAGATTCGTAGTGACATGTCAGATTGAATTTTTTGTAATGATTTGAAAAAAATTAATATATTTAGCACCTCCTAACTTTATATTTGTAATTAGGTTTTTAAATGTACAGCTCCATCTGATCGAAAGGTGGATGCAGAAACTATTGTGGAATCCTGTCAGATTAATTGGGTACCAATAAACTACAAGTTTCAGGGTACAAAAAGGGCAGACAAAACTGTTTTGTTAATTAATATAACACTAAAAATTTAGTGATTTAAAGTCTAATACGCGTTTTATTTTTCTTTCAGCCAGAAGTGGAGTAAATCCACTTTCATTCTGTTTTAGAAGGAGTTTTAATGGCAGAAAAATAATGCCAATTTCAGAATCTGAAATTAAAAGCAATTTTAAATGTAAGTATTATCTGCAGTTGTTTTTTAGTGTTCATTAGTTCTTTTTTCTCTTTACAAAAGCATTTTTCCTCATTCTACTTTATATATATATATATATATATGTATACAGGGGCGTATCCAGAAATCCAAAAAGGGGGGGTTTCGAATTTTCAACTTGCTGATCAGCCAACCCGACCGAAAAACGAAAGGCGAAAGAGAAAAACTATCTAGCGTTTACTGTCAACTAAACAAAAAAAGAAAAACGGCGTTTTTCCTTTGATTTTAATTTCGCATTAGCTTAGGACGCGTGGCCTAATTACATTAAAAACATTGCCTTCGGCAGTCCATATACTAAAATTAGAACGGTGTGTAAAACCCTGACAAAAACGTACAAAAAAACGATAATGTCACTTACAAAAAGGGGGGGTCCGAACCTCCTCCCCCCCTGGATGCGCCACTGTATGTATATACAAAATAAAAAAACAAAATTTTCAATTATATTTAATATATTTTGTGACTGAGTTATCTAAACATTTATGTCTATATGAAAAAATTATATGTACAATAATATTTTTGCAATATTATAAACATTTAGATGGCAGACCTTAAAATAAATTAAAAAGTTAAAACAAACTTCACCATGTATTCACAGTTAATTGCAATACATAAACTTGCAATGTTTAACTTTTTCTGTGCAGGTAATGGCATTGAAAATAAACCAAGCTCAAACGAGATATCTAGAAACAAAAAAATTTCTAAATCCAATAAACAGAAAATGGAATCTAAGTCATCTCTACTGCAATCAACTGAAAACTCCATAGACCACAATAAAGGTTATTTTCATCTTAATATTTATTTTTTTTAATGCACACACTTTTTAAGCATCATTTTTGTGATGCGAAATACCTTTTTTTATTTGTTTCGTTTTTTTTTAATATAGAAATCTTGATTTATTGCTGTGTATGAGTTTACTTAAAATTTGAGAATTTGTAAAACTGTAACTAAGGTTGAACTTTTAACAGACAAATTGTACCGACTATATTTGTAGCAAGGCCTAATCTGGATTTTGGTATGATTGCAGTTATCACTTTACTTGTCTCAACTGATTCTTAACTTGTTAGTCAACATTAAAGTACAATTTCTGTCAACAGTCCAACATGATTTTATCAGTGTTTCTCAACTCATGGGTCGCAACCCATAATTGGGTCACCGTTACATTGCATTTACTCGCTGACTGTTTGCCATGACAAATGATGAGAAACATTGATTTATAGCTTTAGTATTTTGGTTATATGACCAAGAGAATAAAATTTCCAGATAACAAAGAAGAACACCTTGTTACCAAGACTGTTTTTACTTCACCTGTGTCTGCTTCGAATTTGAACATGTTTGATGTGACTGCTGTAGCATTGGATATTTTGGCCAGTGATGATGATAGTGACACTTCAAGGGCGAGTGTCATGAGTAAAGGTAATGTTTAGTATGTTGTGAGAATTTTCATACTTAATAAATGCACTAAAATGCATCTTTAAAAAAAATTAAATGAACCTCTATTTTTGCATACCAATTTGGACATATTTTTATCAAAGTGTGCATTTCCAATACCATGTTCTTTTGCTTCATTTAAATTGATTGTTGAATAGTGATTGGTTTCAAACATTAACTACCATAAATGAATTACAATCTTGTTAACAAACAAATAAAAAGAGTTTAAATAGTCAAAAGGAGCCTTGCTAGTCCAACAAGTGTTGCAATAAAAGAGTTTAAGAACTACTGATCTAAAAGAAACGTAGTAAATGCATGGTGTCAATTTTATTTAATAAAAAATAATCTTATAAGGATGTTTGTAATAATTAAATTTTTGTTTACCTCTACATAATGTAACCAACGATATGTCAAGCTATATTAATGGTACTAATCGTTTAGTAAACAAAACAAGTATATATAATATTTTTCTGGATTCAGTCAGATCAACTTCATCATAATAAAACTATTTTTTTATTTGTAGACAGTTTAGTAGCAAGCACACGGGCCAGAAGTTCAAAGAAAAATGTACCCCTTGTAAGTATTACCTATTAAGGCAGTCGGTTAGTCTATGAATTCCTTGTGGAATTTATGTATACTAGTGTTGAATTATAATAGATTGCTTCTGTTCCAAAGCATATAAATGATTAACCTTTTAAAATAAAAATCACCCAGGGACCTTGTTATTTTTTGTTTGCTTTCTTCAAAACTTAACGTGTTTATATTTATTCAAAAAAATATAAATTGCAACTTGTTCTGTGTGATAATTTAGGCAAATAACTATGTTACTGACTTTTGGGCGAGTGTCTATTAATCAGCACTTGTCCTACAGTCCTGATCAATGGAATAAAGATAATTTTTTTTTCAACAATTCTAGTCAGAGCTTTCGAGTAGAACTTCGAATTTAGTATAGTCAATTGCCAAAATAACTACCAATATTTATGGATAATGTACCGTTGAAATTTCGTGGGTACTTTCTATCCGATTAAACTTTTTTATCCAATTCAGTTCCCCAGACCAATACTATTTAGTGATCAATGATCATTCGCTTAATCATTTCCATAAGATCTCTTGGGTACGCTATGCACAGATCTGTAATCTAACTTGATAATTTTGAATTGCAAAGTAGATCGACATCATCTTGATTCACATTAACTGAAGATAATACAAGCTCGTATCGGAACGTCTTAATCAAGATGATGTCGACCAACTCGACCTTTTTGGCCTTGCAATTCATTATCAAGCCATAAGATCTCTTCTAACAAATAATATTTTACAAATAATTTGCTTACCAAAATAACTATTTTCTACGAGCCTGTCTCATCGTTTATCACAAATTTCGTAGGGCGATTTAACGAAATAATTGTTTTTTAGTCGTTAAAATTAAACCAAACTTGATCAACGAATTAAGACCATCGGTTGGTCTAAAAACAACAACCAATTTCTGTCACTCGCCAAGCGGGCGACTGGGTGTTCATCAACACCGAGCGAATTGCACCCACGTTGGCAAGCGGGCGATTGCAAAACATAATCCGAGGTCTATATAAAATGAAAAAAATCATTTTAAATATTTATTCTAAGACTGGTTTAGTTAGCCAATCCCGTAGTTTCATCACTAATATTGCGGTCTCCTTAATTTGTGCTTTTAGAAAGGTACATTGGTGCACTCAATCCGTAAGCAGGACGAAGATGCGAAAAAGAAAGTCACGCCATTACGAATTCGCAAGAGTGCCATAAAGCAGGTGTCTGTCACCGTTTCAAAATTAAAATCCACAGATGAAGAAGTTTTGCGTACGTTACGGCTAACCAAAACCGCCGAGAAAACAACAAGTCACCATATTTCTTCTGCGAAATCCTCGACAGGTTAAAACTAAATTTAATGTTTCATTATGTTTATGAAACTTTTTTTTTCGCAAGTAAAAATATCTCAGTGAGCTATTGTGTGCAATTGCAACATGTCTATAGGTCATTGTAAAACCGATTTGCCTTGTTTGTGAAAAGATTTGCCTTGTTTGTGATGGTTGTAAAATTTTTTTTTACTTTAAGCGATAATTGTTATTGCTTTATAAAAGTTATGAAAAACATTTGATAAAAACACTTTTTTATGAAGTTGTGTTACTTGAAGGAACAAAGCTTGAAACCGTGTCAAAAAATGACAAAAAGCGCTCCAGCAGAAGAAGACTTCTTCCCGATAAACAAGCCAATGAAGAGAGTAGCGAAGATAAAAGTGAATCAAACAAGAATAAAAAATCAAGCCAATCAAGAAAATCTCTTCGGTTGTCTGTAAACAAACCAGGTTTGTGCTGTGACGCTATAAAATGTAGTTAGTTAAATAAGAATAACAAAAGTATAAGAAAACTGGAAATAATAACGAAGTTTCCAAGTGAACTTAGTGTGTCTTTTGTATCTTTAAATACATTGCCAGAAGAGCACCCTGTTATGGTTTCCAAATTACCAAATGAACGAAGTTTTTTTTGTATATTTACAGATAAGACTGACCTGAAGTCGTCCCAGACGACCCGCGACAGTGGAAGGTCAGCCATGAGAGATGGAAACTGGGACACAGATGAAGATGATGACGTCAGCAGGAACGTAAGCGACGACCAAAAAACAGGCAAAGAAGAAATTAATTGGAACAATAAAAGAACGAAACAGGCACGAAAATCACTGCGGTTGTCTCTGAGAAAAGCAGGTCGGTGCTTAAAACATTTCGAAATAAATATTAGCGTTATATGTAAATACACTCTTAAAAAAAAAAGTTTGTTGGCAAACAACAAGACGATCGTGATCACTGATTTAAACCGAAATTAAACGTCAGTCAAACATCCTCACTTGCAAAGTGTCAATCGTCAACAACCATTTTCGCCAAAGTAATAACTTTGATACCATTACGTTAAAACTACTTTTATATCTCGATCCACGATCAAGTCTAAATATTAATAATTGATTCGTATGACGAATAAAGCTTAATTTTTTTGTATGTTTTGGCGTGCACTTTATAGGAATCACTTACACTTTATATGACTATAGCTTGTGTCTTACGACTTTTTTCTTTTAAAATGAAAAGGGATACCGTTTAGCATAATGTTTCAACTGATTTTAATTTTACCAGATGGAAAAAAAACTGGACAGTCACTACGTTTGACCCGCGATAAGGGCAGGCTGGCCACAAGAGAGTCGAACCGGGACACAGACGAAGATGATGACGTCTGCAGTGACGCAAGTGTGAGTGACGACGGCGATCAGGAGTTCTTGGGCGACAAGATAAAAGACCAGAGCAGCAGCAGCGACAACAGTTCGAGTGGGGTCGACGAAAGTTGCGAGGGTAAGGTGGTTGAATAAATAGTTGTAGCACGCCAAGTAACATACGTCTTCAATTTCTATGGCTGTTACAATGTTACATACCTGTTAATTAAGATTAAGTGAGTTCTTTAAAGCGCATTTTGATATAAGTGCTTTATGACCTATTTATTTGTGTAAGCATTCTTTTACTTGTGGTCAAACGGTCAAAGGTCACGGAGCACATGGTGCCTTGACATTGTAGTTGTCCTTTCGACAGTTGGTGTTACTACCTTGTCGCGTTAGGAGCTCGCCTTGTTAGTTTCTTGTAAGTGTTTTGCGATGATGTTAAACTTACACTGATCCTGTTTCTGGTATAATAACATTGTTTAGTTTTCATTCAAAATAAGGATAGGACTTTGTGTTTTAATACATTCCTTTACACTGATAAAGACTTCAGTAACGAATCGGATCCAGTAATTTTTAATACCTAATGTGATTAAAGTTTGTCGTTAACATTTCGATTTGCATAATCTATTATGAATATATAGATTGTATACGTCTTTATATTCTTATTACCCAGTCATACATGTGATGAAAGTTGTTCGTTATAACCATAAACTTATGGAGTGGACTATATACTTCTTCATATTCCTGTTATTTACCTATGGTGAATAAAGTTTGCTGTTAATATTTTCATATACATAATATATGAACTTATGGGTTATGTTGGTTTAGTAACAAGCTAAACAAAAACAATAAAACCAAGATGTGTTTCGAAAACTAATTTCCAGAAAACAATGATAACAAGATGCTTTCTGTAATAATGATAACAAGTTACTTTTCTATACAGCCTATTAAATAGTTATAGTTATTTTCCAGCAGTCGCAAAACAGGAAATTCTTTTAATCAACTTTTGTGTTTTAAATTACCTTATGATCTTGACATTAATTTGAAATATCTAAATTGTGGTGTTACAAGTGTATGTGGCAATTGCTGTTGCAAAACGTAACACCTGGCTGACCTTAACTAACTCAAGTACGCTTTCTTGTGAGGTTGGCGGTTTTGTATCATTTTTGTTCTGGGAAATTTAATTAACATAGCAATTGCATGATTTAATTTTATACAAAGGTTATCGAACTGGAAATTAATTAATCGCCCGAAAACAGATACCCTTTAAACAAAACTGTCACACTAAAGAAAGCGCCAAACTAACTTAATGAAAAAAATCGGTGTAAATCAAAACTTGCCGCTCATAGTTATACAAACCAAACAGTAACCTTCCACTTTTCAATTCGTTGTCAATGAAAGGATATCAGTTTCTAACTACTCGGTTTAAATGACAGACTGGATTAGAATCCTAAGGACAACGCTACACTTTTTATATACATTTTAATACTGCACAAAATGTTTGCGGTTGCGGAGAGGGGAGGGCGCATTCTACTTGGTTACTTGTGGACTCCAGTTTGGTATTACTGTCATCGACCCCTTGTAGGTAATTTATAATTTCTTGGTTTGTAGAAATGTCATCGAAAGCTCGAACTCCAAGGCGAGTGAAGATCCAAACTCCACATCGATCTATTAAAAAAAAGGTTTCGGCAGTGACCCCAATTATAATCAAAACTCCAAAGGTACTTTCCCTAATTAACAAGAGATATCTCTTTGGTTGTTGAATACTAATATAGCTTGTTGCGAAGTTTCTAACAAAGTATAGTATTGCATTTATTGATTGTATTTACTGAATGTTCTCCCCGCGAATAGGCTCTTAAAATGTGTTTTTTTTTAATTTGTGCATGGAGCACAAAAATTTTCGTACCACCTTTGTGTAGCTCAACATTTTATAGTACAACCCTAACCCACAGGACCGCACCCCTTTTATTCCCCACCGCAAGACCCCGCTTCGTGCACCCGCTGACGTATTCGACAGGGCTCGCGAGCGCCTACATGTGTCGGCCGTTCCCGAATCGCTTCCATGTCGCGAGGATGAATTTCAATCCATCTATAACTTTATCGAGGGAAAGATATTGTCCGGGACTGGCGGGTAACGTTTAAGGTTGTTGCTTTTCTATTTTACAATATCAGATTCTTTTGGGTGGTATTTGTTCGTTTCTGTCGACATTGGAAGCAAGCGAAACCTAAATGCACACTATCATTTAAAAACTGGTGATAATATGGTGTTTACCTATTACCGTACCCTGGTTTAAAGGCGTTATTCAAGTTTAATACTAGTATTGTTAAACAGGGGCGTATCCAAAATTCCAAAAAGGGGGGGTCCCGAATTTTCAACGTAGGGAATTCCCCGTTTTTTTATCTGACGTTAATGACGTCATAAAATAGTGACGGATATGACGTCATAAAATAGCGATTGCAATAACATCATAAATAATAAAAAAAATCATCAGAAACAGCCATTAAACGTCCAGCAAAAGCGAACCTTTAGACGCGAAGCGAACACGTGCGTCATCCAAACCCCTGTCAGGCGCCAGCTGCTAAACCGCTTAGTGAGCAATCGTTAACTTCAGGCGACAAACGAAAACAAGACCATGAAATATATCTGATTGATTTTGCTAGATCCATGTACGGAACAACGCTAAATTACAAGCACGTCTTTCGCCACCTGCAATACTTAACGAAGACCGTTTTTCCCCGGTGTTATTTGATTGGCGCAACATCTGTGCCGAGCTGTGTGTCATGTCAGCTAAAATACAAGCACGTCTCACACCGGGGGTCGGCAACCTTTTTCTCGCGCCAAAACCAAACTCAGAAAGGTATTTGCGGGCCGCACAAAATTTTAACGAAGTGTTATTAATTACATTAAAGAAGGCAGGAAAGTGTTAGAGCAAGCGCGAACAAAAAAGCGTTTGTTTGGTTTAAAATTCGATTTGCATGCGCTACACTGGCAGCCTTCCACTGCGCAACGATGGAGAAGCGCTGATCTAGTTCAAAAGACAGCATCAAAACGTAAACAAATCGGACGTTAAAAGACGATTCGCGCAAGTGCAAAAATTTTTCGTTAAAATAGTTAAAAAAAAGTAGTTAAAATAGTCAATAAGTATTTGAAATGGACTCGTACAGTTTGTCAAAGAGGTTGGCGGACCCGATGAATTACACTAGGTTGCCGACCCCAGTCTTACACCAACATCTGATATTAACGCAGACAGCAAACAGCGAGAAACAGAAGCACCGCCTAAATCGCCGTTTTCAGCGAGAAAAAGGCGCGGCCGCTTGATTGATTTATTGTTGTTAATTGTCGAACACACACTTGCTAATCAGCCAACCTGAACGAATAACGAAAAGCAAAAGAGAAAAAAATATCCTGCGTTTACGGTCGGACCAGACAAGAAACGAAAAACGGCGTTTGATTTTGGTTTTGCATTAGCTTAAGACGCGCAAACCAATTACATTTAAAAAAGAGGCAGCTTTGGACGGTAAGTTGAACCCTAAGAAAAACGAACAAAAAACGCTAATGTCACTTACGAAAAGGGGGGTCCGAACCCCCCCCCCCCCTGGATACGCCACTGTTGTTAAATAGAAGTGTCCCGGGAGTTAAAATAAATGAAAAACACTGCCGTAGGGTAATTATTCAACATTCATGAAACGCTGTTAAGAAAACGAACAATGAAAAGTCCATTATGTAGTACACCGTGTGCCAAGGCTCTAAGAAATCACTCGACATAATCAGAAATATCCTTCAAACAAGGCAAAGCTAGAAAAACAAATAGCCTGTGGTGAGGTTCGGTGCAAAGTAAGTCTTTCCTATGCCCGCAGTCGACGCCCCTTAGGTCTCTTACTAAACGTTAGAACAGAGATTAAAATGATTTAGAGGCTTTTGGTTGGTTGTCGTTCAAGATCCACCAAAACCTGCGTGATTAAACGTTGAAATTCACGTAAATTCTGCTTAGGGTTGAGGATCGTAAAAAATACGGTTTCTTTTAAAATTTTAGTCTACGATAAAAATGGCAAAATTCCGAAACAAGCGTTCACCAGCCCTTTGTCATATTCCCTACCCAGGTGCATGTACGTAAGCGGGGTTCCAGGCACTGGAAAGACCGCAACCGTGATGGAGGTGTTGGCTAACTTACGGAGTTCCGTCGAGGATGGCGGACTTGAAGGGTTCGATTATGTTGAAGTTAATGGCATGCGACTGACTGAGCCGCATCAAGCTTACGTGCAAATCCTGAAGGTCAGTTTCTTAAAAGCAACGGAAGTGAAAATATGCTTTGTTGAATCTTTTTACGTTTTTTCACCTGGTCGCATGCTTGTATAAATCCATTTGTTTAAAAAAAATTGTAAATGGTATAGTAAAATCCTACTATAGTCCATCAGAGCAGTGTTTTTAGGTGAATGGTCCACTAAGGGTGAAAAAAAATTGTGCAGGGGTGAACCAACCAAAAGGGGTGATTAGGGGTGAACCGTCAGAAATGGATGATAGCTCTGCAGTAAATCGACTACTGAACTTTGTTTTTTGGTGTTTTTTGCTTATTGCAATAGTGAAGTTGGTTTGCACTGAATATATAAGTACAAAAAATTTGTGACTGCGTTTTGTGCTTTTGTAGCTTTATATTTCTGGACTCGAGAAATTGTAGATTTGCAATGTTAAACTTAGCTTGAGTTTATCTTAGCAAAAATCGAAACAACCCAAGTCATTTTGTGATGTTATATATAGACGAGATAGTTTAATCATATCATATCTGAAGATAGATGCTAGGGGTGAACGAAACTAAAAAAGTTTAAGAAGCACTGCATTAGAGTACTTTGACAAAACGTTAACATAAAATTTGTTTATAAGGATTTCGGTACAGGCTGTACAAATCATTTTACATGTACTTTTACCAATTGTTCTCTGCTTTAATTTGGAGTCATCTTCTTTGCATAACATTTAAAATGCTTTCAGAAGAATTCATTTGTCCTAATATTTATCAATATTTTTTTAATGTTTCGTAAAACAGAACTATACCCTCCATATTTTTGGGCCAAGGTCTCATCAATTGCCCATACTTGGATGGTATTAATTTAATTGGTGTCTTTATTTTTCATCACAGCAACTAAAGGGTGTGAAAGCCACCCCAGAATATGCCTCCCAACTGCTTACCAAGCACTTTGACCAACGTGGTAAAAAAACAACACTCTTGCTTGTTGACGAGTTGGACTTACTTTGGACCAGAAAGCAGGTGTTTGGTTTGGATTTTTTTATTTTATTTGTTTCAGGCATTGTTTTTATTTCAGGTTGTTCTGGTCCATTAGCGTGACGACATTTTTTAATTTTTTATGTTTAAATTTTTATTTATTTCGCTCGTTAATTAATAATAACAATAAGATACACGCACAATTGCACAAAACCAACTGTGATCTATGGTCCTTCTGAAATTGCTTTTTTGTTTTATAATAACAAATACGACTATGAAGGCTTAGAAGGAGTTCTTCCGAGCATCCTGTTTACCATTGAACTTGATTTAACAAATGAACAATTCAAAACTCTCAGGTATAAGCAAAGTTGTGGTCTGTCCCTTAAAATGTAATTTTTCTATATAGTGGGTTTCACAACGGGGGTAGCAACTAAATTCACTGGTGTGTTTTTTTATTTAAACTGTTTTAACCTTATTGATTTTATATGGTGAATTTATTGCTATATAGACTGCCCAATGGTAATGCAACAGAAATTCGATATTTAGATAATTGTCAGATAATTGAATTGATTAATTGTACAAAAGTTGTAACAGGCTAACAATGTACTGTAGTCAAAATTTTATTTGTGCTTAAGCGCTTTAGTGCTATGCTTTCTAATGTTGTAGTTGTATTTGGTTAATTACTTATAGATAGATTGAAACATAATTACTTTATGCTTTGTAGGACGTTATGTACCACATTTTTGATTGGCCATCGCATCGTCACGCCAGACTGATCGTTGTTGCAATTGCAAACACGATGGACTTGCCGGAGCGTATTATGATGAACCGAGTGTCCAGTCGTCTCGGTTTGACAAGGCTGTCGTTTTTACCGTACAATTATAAGCAGGTAATACAAATGAAAAACAATTACCATTTTTCCTCGGTGAAAATATAACTGGATTTTGTTTTAGCTTGAAGCACACCGATTCGAATAATCAGTCAGCAAGGTCTTAAACTTTTAATATAAATAAATGACATCACCAGTTTATCTTAATCCGAATGAACGGATTTCGTTTTCTGTCAGTTCAAAGTACTTGTTGTTTTTTTTACTAATTTCAAGTTTTGTTAACCTTTCAGCTTCAAGAGATTGTTAGTTCCCGGTTAAAAGGCCTGGCCGCATTTGATCCAGACGCGGTTCAATTGGTTGCCAGGAAGGTTGCCGCTGTGTCCGGCGACGCACGCCGATGCCTAGACATCTGTAGGAGAGCGGTAGAGATCGCTGTTCGAAATAAACAGTAGGTTATGTTGAACAAAAATTGATTTTACTATTTTTTATTAATTTATTTTAATGACATTTAAAATTTATTGTAAGCAGACAGTAAATGTAAGTTTTGCCGTTTAAACCGAAACTGATTCATGCACATTTCAGCAATAAAGGCATTTGGGCTGTAAATGTATTCTTTTTTTGTTTTAAGTCTTGTCATATTCTTAATCTAAACATAAAGCTGTTTTTCCGCACTTCGTAGCGCGCTATCTTTTTGCTAATTTCCTTTTTGTCGATAAAACGATTTAGACCTTTGCTTCCTTTAGACGCGCCGTATAGAATTTACTAAATGTTTTGTTTTCAGCAAAAAATGCATACATTCTGTGGCAATAGAACACGTGCACGAAGCCTTGCAAGAGATGTTCGCTTCACCGATGATAATGTTTATCAGGTAGCAGATTTTAATATAAATATCTATCACTTGTGGCAAAAAGTATATAGGCCTACAGCTTTTTTTCCGGTTCACCTGTTAGGTATAAATTATTAGTGAAAAACGTGAAGTTATTGGTCTGCAGGGCAAAAACAGTTAAAAATATGTTTTCACAAAAAAAACTATACTGCTGTTTTATGCTTTTATATTTCCGTGGATGTTAGCATTTTGTGTTTAGTATGAAAAAAAATCACCCGTGGACGCCACAGCCACATGCTCTGGTTACTTTCATAAGGAACAATGAAAGTTTACCACGTTGCGTATTCATTTTCAGCTACGTGAAGCACTTGCGTCCTAATAAAAATTTGTGACATGCTATTCTTTTCTTTAAAAACAAGTTTATTTGTTTACAAAAACATTCAACATGACAAAATTTAACACAAAACACTCAAGATATTGAAAACTACAGATTTGTTACCTATACATTTTTAACCAAAGTATGTCACACTACTCTTGTTAAATTATCCCTTATTGTTTTAATTTTGCTATTTTTTAAATGGCGGTCGAGGAGTGTGTAGCTTTAGCGACTGCTTGTAGATGGGTTTACCTTCATCTTTTAACTTGTTTGTCTTTTTCGGCATGAAAGGAATTCCTCCGCGCACGAAAAAATGTTCCTCCGCGCCACAGTCTCAGAATTTCGACGCTCCGGTTTGGAGGAAGCCACTGTTGGTCAGATACTACAGCATCACGTCACATTGGCTAAACTGGACAACCTGCCTCCCTCGACTGTAACGTCTCTCATGAAGGTTGCTTTGTGGCTTACATAATCAATCAAGGCTGTTATTGTTTTTTTAAGCAACATCTTTATAGTGTAAATTTTATACTGTGCCGCATTAAACTTCAAAATCCATAAATTTAGCTTATTTTCTCAGGTCTGTTGTTCGTAGTATAACCCATGAAACACGTAACACGTTTAAATTGCTTGCGGCATAGTAACTTGTATTGCGACAAATGCTGACAGTTGAAAGTTACAAAGTGTTTATTTCCAGGTATGTAACCAGCTAGCGGCTTCTCGTGTCATCCTGCTTGAGATGGGAAGGCACGACCTTTACGCGAGGGTTCGGCTTAACGTCAGTGTTGATGACGTGTTGTTCGCCCTTAACGCCGATTCGTGATGCTTCTTAAAAATCATACATTAGCAATTTTCATTATGTGGCACGATTATTTTTGCTGCCATCTTACAGGTAAACAAAACGTATCTTTTTACTTGCGAAAGGATATAAATATGTCACACTAAAGCGGAACTTCTTAACCATCACGAAACTACGTACGGAGCGCTTGAACTACCTTTTGGTTTTGGCAAATATAAAATTTTAATTCTCGATATTTCGAAACAACCGCCGGGTTACAAGATGTCATTTATGTGAAAATTTTGCGCACAACGTGATATTTATGTGGCAAGCAGTTTATTGTTCACTGTTTGGGCAGCTCCGTATAATCAAGTAGGTTCGCGATGAAACTATCGTTGTCATGTAGTTAAAACAACATTATATTTACCTCCATCTTGCCTGTTAAACCACTTTTAAAGTTGTTTTCTTAAACAGTAAACTAATATCATTTACAATAATATCGTTAAATGTGTAGTATCACGTTTTTATATAAAAATTACTCTGGTATTTTGGAAAAGTTTGTGGCCTTACTCATTTTTTTGCACTAGGCGAATGTTGTTGTTTTGTGCGTTTATTTCTGGTTTGTGCGTTTATTTCTACGAACAAATCTTATTTATAATTTTTGCTGCTGTTAGTAAACTTTAAATAGTGTTCTGTGCATCGTTTGCGACAAAATAAACTTAAAGGGATAAAATAAGGTTGTTGTTTAGTTTTTCTCCACGCGTTTTGGGGCGTCTTAACAAACAAAAGTCGCCCACTGTGGCACTCTTTTAAACAAAATTTGTCAAATTTAGCCTAGCACAGTGGTTCTCAACCTTTTATGCTTCGTGCCCCCCTTTAAAAGGTTCCCAACCCTCGTGGCCCCCATGCTTTAAAATATTTTGCATTGTTTCTACGTGTTTTTTTCTTGTTTTACTTCTCCACGTTAGTAAGAAATACAGCCATTAATCAACGAATCAATGCACTTAATTTCTCCAAAATTTAACATATTACTTATTTTAATTTAAATTAATACATTTAGTCAGGCTGGCAGAATCTTGCCAGCCTTCTGGTGACAAGCATTTTTGGCGAAAATTCTTCGACTTTTGGTCGCGTCCCTAAACTTTAATGATGTGTTCGCCTGAGGAATCTATGAACCTTGCCATGTTTTAGCGATAAACAAGGCTATTAATAAGTAAATTAGACAACAACAAAAAAAAATTTTGTGACATTAAGTCATTAACAAGTACACAAGGGACATGTGAAGGTACAACCTGGGGCCTGGGGATGTACGTACATGTTTGCTTTTCTTGCTTTAAAAGTGTTACATTGATACCTGTTTTCAGGCAAACCTGTGTGAAAACGTGCTGCTCAAAACTTTTCGACTGAAAAGCACGAAAAAATATTTTTTGGATAAATTTTCAATTTCTATTGCTCGAAGTAATGATATTTATAATAAAATGTAATAGAAATGGTCACAGTCACAGTGCAACATGCCCCATAGTATGCATATTACCTTTGGGATAGATTTGCTGAAAACAGACACAGAAACCTAGCAAAACGAGGCCAATGTTCGCGCGGAGCGCGAAAATTTTTTGCATTTGCGTAATTAAACAACCAAAAATATACCTTAGGTGGAGAAGCATAGTCTGCTAGATCCTTAATATGCTGATGCAAATGTTATACCTGTACATTTAACAGGAATGGGGAATTCAACTCAATATACAGGAAATCAACTCAATATAGAAGTACTTGCCAATTCAAAGTAAAACTGACAATACGTAACAATAGTATGATAAAAAGTGTGTACTTTCTAAAATAATAAACAGTCTATATGCCTTAAACTGGCTTTTTCTCACCAAATTTCCAATTTGAAGAAACAAGACTTGTTACAAGACGTAATGGAACACTAAGGAATATTCTTAATGCCAAGAACGTCTCTGTTAAGACCTTGCCTTCAATAGATGTTGGAGTATGACTTGATCGCCACACGAACACGTCTCCTGGTTCGTTGTTGGCTTGCAGAGAATGCACAGCCACAATTCCAAGATTGTCTATATTGTTGATATGCCGGAATTCTCTGATGCTAGGAATAGCAAAATGGTCAAAGGCCGTCCTCTTGATAATGGCCTCAAAAGATCCGTTTTAAAGTCTGATTTGTTGAGTAGTTACTGCACGAGCTTTGAAATAAGAATCGACAAAAGGGCAAGATTCCTGATTTTCAAGTAGCCGATCGGAAGCAATTTGCTCTCTTGATGTGCCTGCACTAAACGGGACGTGGATTCGCCACGAAGGTCTTGGAGCTGGCGTGAGATACAGTTCGTAAGAATCTTCGGATTCCGGAGAACGTTCGTGGCTATTTCTTCTGTAATTGTTTCTTCTTTCCGATGGATATCTTCTTATTGGTGGTGATCTTCTGCTTGATTGTGATCTTCTGCTTGATGGTGATCTAGATCTTATGGGCGATCTGGATCCTGAAATTCGTCTAATCAAAGGTGGAGTTCTTGGACCTCGAGATGGCTTGCTCAATTGTATTTTCGCTGTATGATTAGCAGCTGCTGAAGTAGATGCTTGAAGTCTATCAAGATTAACGAAGGGTTTACGTACCTTCTTGACAGGAGAATTTCTGCTTGAATCTGAGCTTGCAGAACTGATTGGCGAGAACTCTGGTTCTCGGCGTACAAACCCTGTTCTGTCCGCTTGCTGCGGTTCGGGTGAGTAGCCTCTATCTGGTTCAGTCACAAAAGCACTCGAGTTTGCTGTCTGAGTAGAAGCTATATAAGCCATTTTATATTGATTGAACACGCTATTTATAGACGAGAATCAGTTAAGAAAATTTCTGCGATAAAGAAAGATTTACGTCATTAATTCTTATAATACTTAACAAAATATATTACTCCAGAGGCAACAATCCAGATACGAAGGTAGACGTCTTGGTCAAATACTTTGCCGTCAACCGCGAAACTTTGGATCGACCCCGACCCGACTGCACAAGGAAAATTGTGCACATCTTTTTCGCCGACAGCCCTGTACACCGAGATTTCAACGAGCGTGCTTTTCGACCAATTGAATATTAGTAAGTAAATGTCCGTATTTTTAAGTGTATGAAACGCAACGTTCAGTTTTCTGTTAGTAAAATTAAACGAAAGGCAACTTTCAAACCTCCATCTAAAAAAAAGGAAAAATTAAAAACGTCTGAATATTCGCCTAGAATTACCCGTAGCCACGCCAAGGCACTAATGGCCTCTAACGAACAAACAGATGACAGCGACACCGTCGCGGCTGCTAGTTCAATGGGTATACAAAATCCCACTGATACCCCAGAAACCCAAAATATAGCTTTGCCACAAAATCAAACCCCTGATTTTAGCGATAATATCCCAACCACGTCAGGATTAGGCACCCCAAATGATGACTCAAGCTCTCATTCGAGCAAAAACGAGGATAATGGCATTGGAAGTTTAAGAAACTCTTTACTCAAGATACCGTCCGTCTGGTCGAGCGCAAAAATTAAATCGTATTTTGTATTTTTGGATAAATTTTATGATTCGAATGGCATAGACAACGAGGACAATAGGTTCGCGTTGCTGGCCGCTAGTTTTACCGCAGATCAATCTAGCAAATATGCTACGCAATTAGCAGAAGCGAGCCTTGCTAAAAAGCCATATACGGAGTTAAAAGGGGCGATTTTGAGTCATGTTTTTGGAACGAACCCCACCGAATGGGTACGTAGGGTAAATGCTTTAAGTGCGGAGGCGAATGAGAGACCTTCCATGTTAATTGGCCGTTTGTTAGCTCTCTGCCGATTAGACCCAGAGGCAGATGCGACGGCTAAAGCAATATTGCACAGTAGATTTATAGATTTATTACCAGAAATAATTAGACCAACAATACAGGCCCAAAAAGGTAAGACCCTCCGTGTTTTAGGAAAATATGCAGATGAATTTCATGACATTACTAAAAAAACTAGTAGCGTTATTAAAAAGATTGAAGAACCCGACACCATCGCTTCATTAACCGCTAAAGTAAATGAATTAATGACTGCCCAGCGTGCATCCACGAGTAACAAAACTAGCCATGTACATCAGAATAATTATCGTCAGCCGTGGAAACTTAATAACACGTTTAATAGCCCGCGAAAACCCGAAAATTCATATTATCAAACAGCAAGACGAGATTACCCGATGCGGAGTCAACGATACGGCGACGCGTGGCCTAATACAAATTATAGTAGCAGGGGGGCGCAAAGAGATTACGGCGCGGGATTCCAAAGGTCGAACTTTCCCCATAGGACACAACAAAATAAAGACATATGTTATTATCATGATTTATTTGGAGATAAAGCAAAACGCTGTGAACAGCCATGCAATTATGGCAGACCAAATGTAAACCATTTAAGAAAAGGTAACCAATATGTGGCCTTAGAATCTAATGAAACCTTACCGTATGTTTTAGATAGGATCTCAAATCAAATATACTTGGTTGATAGTGGCGCCATAGAGAGTTTTATACCAAAAACCTATGCCGATACCACAGAAGTTCCCTCCCGTTTTAGCACAGCAAGTGGCAGTCACATAAAAAGTTACGGTAAGAAGCAAATTAATATTGATATAGGTTTTGGCGCCATGGAAGGAAATTTCAATATATGTGAAGTTAAAACGCCAATATTAGGTTATGACTTCCTTAGAGAACATGAATTAGTTTTGCACTCAGCAAGCAACCTTTTAGAGTGCGCCAAATCACAAACGCAGTTAAAGGTCGTACATCATGTTAAACGTACTGATGGCAACGAAATCCCGGTTGAAATACCATACGAAAACTTAATAAAAGAGTTTCCAGACCTCACTTCCCCAGTAGACTTCCACGCCGAAGTCAAACATAATTTCGTGCAATACCTCCCTACAAAACCTGGGAGACCACCCTCAGCTCGCGCGCATAGAGTTCACCCAGAACGCTATGCTCAATTAAAAAAACAAATTACGGAAATGGTAGACTCCGGACTTCTGGTTCCTAGTTGTTCACATTATTCTACGGCTATGCACGCTGTTCCAAAGGCAGGGACTAAGGAATTAAGAATTGTAGGAGACTATAGAGAATTGAATAAACTACTAATTGATGATAAATACGGTTTACCTAATCTTAGAACCAGTTATGATTTATTACACGGCTCGAGCATTTACTCGTGCCTTGACCTTAAATCGGCTTTCCATCAGGTGCCGATTGCTAATGAAGACAGGCACAAAACTGCTCTCGCGACACCTTTAGGTCTATTTCATTTTGTTAGAAGTCCTTTCGGCCTTAAGACATCCGCGCAGAATTTTCAACGGCTAATTGATTGCGCCATGAGAGGATTGACATTTGTATTTTGCTATGTAGACGACATCCTAGTTTTCAGCAGAAATGAGGCGGAGCATATACAACACTTGAAGTTAGTTTTCCAACGTCTAAGCGAATTTGGCCTAAAGTTGAATGCAAAAAAATGCGTTTATGGTAGAAAAAGTGTAACCTTCCTAGGGCATGTGATCACGCCCGAAGGCGTGCGACCAAATCCGGAAAAAGTAACTGCAATCAAAGATTTCCCTAGACCTAGGGATACAAAAGGCTTAAGAAAGTACGCTGGAATGTTAAATTTCTTTGCGCCCAGCGTCCCCTTATTATCTAGAACTTTAGCTCCAATCTACGACCTTATGAAGGGTAAAAAGTCAAAACGAAATGCAATTGTACAGTGGACAGACGAGGCGAATTTTGCGTTTGAAAAAGCAAAACAGTGCTTGATGAATCATGCGCTACTAGCTTATCCTAATCCGGATGCTGAGATCGCATTAGTCACCGACGCGTCAGATAAGAGTGTGGGCGCTGTTCTACAACAAAAAATAGATTCGAAAGTTGAGCCACTGGGTTTCTTTTCAAAATCCCTCAATCAATGTCAAAGCCGTTACAGCACTTTCGATCGTGAATTATTAGCAATAGTTTTGGCTATTAAGCACTTCCGTTATTTCCTTGAAGGAAGAAAATTTACCTGTTATACTGACCATAAAACGATTACCAAAGCCTTTGCCTCTGAGCGAGCATCCGATTGCGATAGACAGGCAAGACACTTAGCATACATATCCGAGTTCACAACAGATATAAGATACCTCCCTGGGGCAACTAACCTGGTTGCTGACTTAATGTCACGACCCGATGTAAATCACATTTTTAAACATGCAGCCCAAATCAATTGGCGCGACCCGAGTGAGGATCGAATAACTCAAATTTCACGCATATGTACAGGAAAAGATGTGCCTTAATCTGTAGGGACCACCTACAAGCGATCGCCTAAAAAACTATTATGTTTAAAACCTGCAAGAAGCTAGCTGTTGGAAGAATTGATCTCGTCGAAAGATACATCGAAAGACGCTCCGTATCGTCAGCAAAGCATTTGCTTGGATTACGGAACACTAAATATAAACAAGCGTTGCCGATAAAGACATCACCACCGTTTGGAATCATTGAAAACGAAACGGAATTATGGATTTCACAATAACTAATTCTGCCTAGTTTATCAGGTGAAAAATCTATTATACATTTAAAAACAAAAAAACAAAATTATATATATAACAAGTAAAAATATCGACTGAAAGGTCTGTAAATTGCTTTAATGCGACTTTTTATTAAACCATTATGTATCGCATTTCGCAAATTATGTATAGTCTATATCTATGAAGTCTAAGCTTAAACATCGATCGCACGATATTTTGATAAATGTTAAAAGTGCTTAATTTTGTGCTTGGAGCTCAATAGTTTGAAATCAACGCGTTAAACTTGTGAATCATGATTTAATTTTGTTGTGCACGAAATAATTTTGTGTTAAATTTTCGAATTCTTTTAAACATTTGGTACGGTTTTGGGTTTTAGTTTAGGGAACTCTCGTCATACGCAGCCGCGTTTAGTTAGGTAGTTAAAAAACAAACACGAGTCTAAATACCTCGAAGAAAAGCATAATGATTTTTCCACACGCGAAATATATGCTTCAAAATCGTGTAAGTCTATAAACACGAATTAGGGATAAGCCCATTACCTGCCTTTGTTAAAATTAATAGTGAAAAAGCAGCAATTTCAAAGCGTATTTTCTTGTGATGCGTCGTTATTTTAAAACTTACATTGAACGAATTGTGCAAACTAAAAAAAATGCAAATTTTCAAGGAAATGTTGCTCAATGTTAAAAATCAATAGAATTTAATTTTGTATTGAATCGCAAAATATGTAACGTGAGTAATTACAAATTGCAGTAATTAATTGTCTCAAACTTCAAAAATAATCTAAAGCGCCTATATGTATAAATATAAATATGTGTGTCTATAACCAAAATATAAATAACTTGAATAGTGAGTGTTACTATAGATAATTTCGAACACACATCTGCCGGAAAATTATTTTGAAATTTCAGAAAACAAACACAACAAGCGTTGGACAAAGCGATAGATCGAGATGCAACGCGCAAAACAACGGCTTCCTGGTGACGTCAGAATTGCAACGCACCGCGCAGGGATTTTCTCCTGCAAGCCGCACAAATTTCCTGAAAAGCAAAAAGCCACAGCAAACTGCTCTGGCGTGTCGATGAAACACATTTCAAGCAACCAGCGAACGCTGACATCAAAATCCTCGTTGCCAGTTCAGGCACAAACGAAAATTTTCTCGAGGAATCAGGAATCGAACCAAAAACAATTGCGCAAATGCGTTAAATGATCGGACAATTTCGCGTCCAATGCTCCATAAGCATTTCACAACAGCTGAAACACAACACACGAAAACAATTGGAAAATAATGTCATTCCTATATAATCGAAATGACTGCAAAACCTTTGCAAGGGGAGTATTTGTCGCAACACGTCAGCACATCAAATTAATTCTTTGTTTTATCGCCTTAATGTTGCGTCATGAAAGTTTTTGTTTAAATTCGATTGCCGATATCTCTTGCTAGAGTTTGCAACGAATGCATTGCTGACACCAATTTTTATGCGTCAGAGCTGTATGTGATGTGACGTATATCCGTTTAATGTGAGCGCTTTATTTTGAAATTCGCCTTATTGTCAACAATTCGGTATTTTTTAGAATCGAACGCCAGTTACGTCGCAATGTAGATCGAAGCGCTTTTGTTCAAGCCATATTGGGACAAAAATATTATTTCCGTCTATAAGAGTCGAGAGAAAAAGGTTTAGACCACGCCTTGTTGTCACGTGATTTATTATTGAAAATCGTAAGAATATCTACGTCAATATTTCCTGTGCATTTTAGAAATATTTTCGCCAATAAGTATAGTCGCACAATCGAATAAAAACCAGTATCAACCAGTATCACCCAGTACTGCCTAGTGCAGAGAGGCTTTTACAGCTTTGACTGGAGACAGCAAAATTGACTGTTCATGTATCTGAACTAAAGGAAAGAATTGGACCTGAATGGCCTCACGAAGACAGGCCATCTCAAATCTTGTAGGAGTGTGGTCGATTCATCTTGGCAATTATATAAATGAAGACTCATTAATCCGACCCACCCCTTCAAATTGGTAAAAAAATATACATAACTTTTTTTCAAAATGACACAAACAAAATTAATTTCTGCCAATTGTAGTATGTAATGTTATTACATATTTCCGCTGTTCAAAAATATATGTGATTAAATATGTGTGGAAACAACCACAAGGTATTTTGTAAATTGGATGTTGGAAAAAACCTTTCAAAAAATTTTTTTCAAAAAAAAATATATTTTTTTTTTCAATTTTTTTTTTTTTTACTTAAATTTTTTTGCACCAATTTTTTCTTTGACATTTTGGTTTTGCAATACCTAGCTAGAGAGTTGTGCCCCTGGTCAGTGGCTTAGCCGGCCGAAATATGTGAGGGACGAAAATTTTGAACTTGGACTAGTAAGAGTACTTCATTTGAAACATCGCTTCTTGAAGCAGAAAAAAACTAGACACGCTGAGTAGGTAAATTATCAACTTAAATAACTTTGACACTAAAACTGTTACCTCACAGCGATAAATCGACTTTATATAAAACATAAACAAATAACTATTTACAACGAATCAGTAATGAAACTACGATTAAAAGTCCATTAGTCGCTTCCCGCCAGCGAGGCTCGTTTTAACTTGATTGCTTTGGCCATGGTATTAACTGCCGTATCAAACACGAACAAAAATGCTAGCAAACCGTTTCGCGCAGCAACTGACTGAGTTTTAACCATGGACGTGCAGTCAGTGGAGGCAGGTGAGGCAGTACCTCACAAAAAAGTTATATCAGTTATACCTCTACCAAAATTTTATGTCTCTATACCTAAAGCGTCCTTTATTTTTTCTTCTATTTCTGTTGCGTTATTCATATCAAGCGTTCACGCGGTCAAAATCGTTGAAATACGCAAAGTGAGGCAGCGCCAAGCCGTGCCTCTCTTCAGAGCACAAAAGTTCCATACACTGCATTATGCGTTCCTTTTTCTTTTGCGAATTCTCCCAGTAAACATAATGAACAATTTAGCTATGATTTGAGGCATGGCTCAATTGTGACGTTCCAGCTATGAAACCTTTCTTTGTCCAGCTTGAATTCTTGAATTCCCGCATAGTGCGCGTAGATTGACTTCTTGTAGTGTAAAGCTCTAAATTTGAAGTCATAAATAAAGGCAGACCTGTTGCAAATTTAAAAGTTTTGCATCAGACGACTGGACAAAAAAAAATAACACGCAACTTTCAAAGAGATTGATAAAAAAAATAGTGACCGTGTAGATGTCATGGGTTTAGCCAGGGGGGCCATGGGCCCCCCAATAATTTATAAATATTGTACACTTAATAATAATTTGTTTTGTAGCATTTATGAGCAGCAGCCTACCACAACAGTCGATCACAGGCGTGTCACACCTTCAATTGTTTACGTCATAAACGATGTAGTCATTATTACATTTGTTATATTAATGTAGTTTTACTCAGGGAGTCGAACCGGAACTTTATCAACCGGTTTTGGTTCAAATTTTCCCGAACCGTAACCGAACCTGAACCGTTTTATTTGAAATTCTGAGGAGCCGAACCGGAACTGAACCCTATATTTTAAATAAACCTGAACCTTAACCGAACCCGAACCGGTCAATAAAAGCGGTTCACTCCAGCATGACGTCACAACCTCTATTTAGTCGAAGTTTAAGGGAAAAAATAAGTACTGATTAAACAAAACCTTTGTTCTTTTATTTTCCAGATATTTCAGTAACGAGGTGCTTGTTTATGTCACGTAACTCTACATTTATTGACCCACATTTTAATCTCATAGTGCATCCGAACCGGAACGTTATAAACCGGGTTAGAAAATAAATTTAGGCGAACCGGAGCTGACCCGGATTCCGAAAAAAATCTTGAACCCGAACCGAACCTGAACCGGAAAAGTCAAACGGTTCGACTCCCTGGACTTTTACTACGTTTTAGTCATTATCTTTTTGCTCTCTGAATGGAGTATTGCGCTAAAACTCAGTCAGTTGCTTCTCGAAACGGTTTGCTAGCATATTTATTTGTGTTCGATACGCAGTTCATACAATGGCAAAAGCTAAACAACAAAAGTTCAAATTTTTTTTATTTTTATTAGTACTATACCGTGTTTGTGTTGTGATTGTTAAAGAAAAACGTGACTCGAAAAAAATTGTGCCTCACCACCTGGGAACCTCACCGCACGTCACTGGTTTTAACGCAATACTCAAAAGCCATTTAAAGGAAAAAAACAAAATGACTAAAAGTAGTAAAACTACATTAATGTATACAACAAACATAATAACTAAATCGTTTGTGACGTAACAGTGCTTGACAAATGGAGGTGTGACATGCTTGTAATGGACAGTCGTGTACTGCTCATAAGTACTACAAAACAAATAATTAAGAGTAAAATATTCATTATTTATTTGAGAGAAATAGCCCCTGTGTTCCCCTGGCTACGCCTATGACCGTGGCCCCCCAATTTCCGCTCCGTTGCCACCCAGGGGGGACGGTTGAGAAACCCTGGCCTAGTATTTGTAAATAAATTATTTGCGCTTCGATCAAAAGTAATCCGTCTTAGAAATATGAACGAAAATTAGTATATCACCCGTTTTCCAATCTCTATAACATGCCGATTCACATTTTGTCTATCTATTAATGCGATGTTTGTGTTTCTCCAGATTTATACCGTCCTAAAGAAACACATCGGTAACTTAAAGCCTCAAAAAGTAAAAAACGAAATTGTAGTTTATTTTAGCAAATTTTTTACGTTTAACCTAGAGCTGTTGGGTTAATTTCCACCACAACATGATAAATGCCAATGTAACAAGAAATGTTCATATCTTTTTCTGCGCACTGCATAACTTCCCCGATAAATTAACATTAAACAGGGTTGTTCCTAAGCAAAAATTTGCACTCGCCAGTTGGGCGAGAGGCTATCAATCAGAAATCGCCCGGACGATATAACACTCACCAAAAATGTTGGCACGCCGTCTGCAAATTTTCGTCCTAGCACGGTCATTTCTTGGGTTATCCTTAATCTGCCTTGTGGTTTTTGCACGTAAACATTAGTTTTTTATAAAAGTCTGGTCGTTTATTTCCATGCATGGATGAACAAATTAATGACCCATAAAGCAGTTTACGCTTAAAACAATGTTTTTAGCGAAATATTTTTTTATCTATCGTGAAAAAAATAACACTGACAATTCAGTAGCCACGGCCTGGCTATTCTCCATTTTTCTAAAAATGCTCGCGCTCTATTTTTTGTCGTATTCTGTTTGTTCTGTGCTTGAAGGACGTTTTACCGCAGGTTGTTTCAACCACAAACGAAACGCCACATTTCGCCTAGCACTATAGGTACTTGTTGAACAGCAAATAATGACAAAATAATTGTAAATTTACAACTAAACCATTCATTCGAAAAGTTAACAACCATATGCACTAGAGGTTCAGTGCTGCGCGACGTGGGTCGTTTAAATTTTCAAGGGCGTCCGCAATGGTGCGATTCGTATCTTAACATAATTGCGATATAAAATATTTACAGACAGTTATTTTTTTAAGCTATGGCTTGGTTGACCGCTATAAACTTTAAGAGATCGCAACAACATACTTACGTAGACTAATTGCTAATTCTCAGCTGTAGTTACACAAGTGAGGTGATATTTTCTAATATCGCAGTGTTCACTGGACTACCAAAAACTGCAGCAATTGCTCGTTTTTTCCTAATCTAAACTGTCAAATCAGCACTCTCCAGGAGCAATTTGTACTCGCATTGGCGAGCGGGCGAGTGCTTATGCCCAACCCTGTTAAAGTTTCCGTTTTAAATCGAAGAGCAGCAAATTGTTGCGATGTCTTGT
Organism: Ascidiella aspersa; assembly: GCF_963924565.1. Taxonomy (NCBI): domain Eukaryota; kingdom Metazoa; phylum Chordata; class Ascidiacea; order Phlebobranchia; family Ascidiidae; genus Ascidiella; species Ascidiella aspersa. Next base: position 17,665,385 of record NC_139451.1, read on the forward strand.
CGCCTTTTCTTTAGATAGGTCAACTTCAGTTACATTTGCGCATAATTCCCGTAATAGTCTACCACGTTCTTTAGCTAACTTGTTTTATAGCGACATGCTTTGAGGTCGTATTGCGTGTACCGTATTTGAGATTCGATTTTTGACGTGCCCGCCACAACATTTTATGTTTCTCATGCGGCGCTAAAAAATAATTGCCCAACCCTAGATTCAAGGCTACAGTCATTCGATATCACGAATTGTTTTTATCGTGTTGTTGCACACGTTTTTCCTTCCATTTTTTGCATTCGTGTTTTGCCATTAGTTACTATGACTCTATGAGCGTCCAACGTCATTTACCCTAAATGCGACTTGAATAGGTTGCCGAAACGTTGGAGAAGAAATGTAAGTGGTACCGTAACCATAGTTTATGTATGTGTCAAGCAAAAATAACTTTGTTGTACAATTTCAATTATTATGTTCATCAAATATTGGGAACGGGAAGAATCAGTGGCAATTAACAGCAGTTACTTCTCCAACGCCTAGATAACATAAGAAAGTCAAACAAACAATGCGCCATTACGACACAAATAAACGTCAATCTTATGACTTTTAGCAAATGAAGTTAAGGCGTAAAATACACAACGCTTTAATTTAAAAGTTCACAAAAGCAAGACTCATTTTAAACAAGAGCAGTGTAAACACTACATGCGAAGATATTATACAACACAAGGCTGTTCATGCTGGTGAACTGACAACTTATACCACAAAGTTCATGCGTGCATTTTGAAATTTTCTGAAAAACCCGTTATATAGGCTAAAGGTTAGCACTATTGTAAACATCTCATTTAAAACGGATGACCCAGTTAAGCCATTTGAAATATAAGTCTAGCCAAATAAGCGTAAGTCTTTTGCAAAAAATAATAAGTCAATACATTATTAGTGCTCAGCTAGTCAATTTCAAGTCAAGTCCTTGACGTAAAAATAAAACACTAACTATTAAAATTGAAAACCTCGTTCGTTAATGACTAAAAATTAACAAAAACATAACAATTATAACACATAACTGCAAAAATTAAAATAAATAACTCAATTTTATAAAAAAACTTTTATTGAAAACAATTAATTTCAACCCAATTCCTTCGTCACTATGGCTAAGTCAAGGCATGAGTCAAAAAGACGATTTTTCTGAGTTGTTGGCTGATTTTGTAATTATATTTTAATATTATCGTTCAGTTTTGTTTATTTAATCCGGAACCGCCCCAAATTAAAATTTATGTTTTGTATGACCACACGTAGCCTAACAATTGCAATTTGTTCCATTACAAATATAGCCTACAGATAATAACAGAGGTTACCTTCGGCACCCTCAGCTTCAACAACTAGATATAGCTTTTGGGGTTTTTTAAAATTAGATTATAAACGAAATTTAGGTTTTTAAGATTAGATTGGAATTAGGATTGCCCAATTCTTGAAAACCTGAACATCAACTAGAAGTTAAAAGCATAGGCGTAGCCAGGGGGCTGAGGGGCCATGTTCACCCCCCCAAAAAAAAAAATTATAAATATTTGTTTCTTAATAATTTGTTTTTTAGCACATATGAGCAGTACCACAACAGTTGATCACAGGTATGCCACGCCCTCGATTGCCGTGCATTGTTACGTCACAAACGATGTAGTTAATAAACGTTTGCTATACAATAATGTAGTTTTACTACTTTTAGACCAGGCTTCGGGGTCCGTGAACTAGTTTTAGGGGGTCCGTGAAAGCCAAATTGAAATATTGGTTTATATTAGAAGTAATCGATTTTTCTAAGGAAAGAATTTAATTTAAAATAAAAAGTTTAAGAACCCCTGTTTTAGACAATTTTGCTCTTTGACTGTGCTTTGAGTATTGCGTTAACACTCAGTCAGTTGGTGCTTGAAACGGTTTTCTAGCATTGTTATTTGTGTTCGTTACGGCAGTTAATACCATGGTAAAAGCTAAACAAAAAATTCTAACTTTTTGCCCCCCCCCAAAAATTTTCGGCTGGCTACGCCACTGTTTCAAAGTCACATTCAGTTTAGTCTTTAAAACGATAAAAAGAACCAAAAAGATTGTTTAAATTTTTTTGTTTCGGTCAAAGAGTATTAAAATCAAATTTTGAGACGCTAAAAATGCTGGTTGACACAGTAACATTTTTAGCATACGCTAATCAATTAAGTTATATTATAACGAAATAAGAACACGGAAGCCATTTACAGGCGACACGCGCCACTTTTATGCCACAGAAGCGACACGCGACTTTGGTGTTTACTAAGCAACTTCGCGGCAAGTTTAAATGCTGTAGGAGGTATTAAATTGTAAAGTAGTTTAATGTTATTAGGTCAACAGAATATAAATGGTTTTTGAAATGGATATCGAATCTCTTTTACTAAATTTAAAGAAAAATATCGAATTACTACCAACTAAAGCAAGAAAGTACTACGTAAGTTATTTCGGCGCTCTTTCACTTATGTACGTGAAAAAAAAAAAAAAAAAAACTTTCTTTAAATGCCGCATACCCCAACGCATATTGTTTGGGTTAGGTTGCGGGTTAGCGTTTGGTTGAGGGTTGGTCAAGTTATTATTAATAATAAACATAATATTACCTGACCCACCCTCACCAAACAATATGCGTTGTGGTATGCTGTATTATTTTGTTTTGTTTTTTGCATAACTTTTCACGTACATAAGTGAAAGAGCGCCGTTATTTCGATGTTTTTTGTTTTTTTTTGAAAAGCGAATTTGCAAAATTGCAAAGTGCACCCGCTAGTTTTTTTCAACCTTTCAAAAGTGCACTCCTAAAAACTTGAAAAAAAAACTTGTGCCCCCTTATTTAGCGCATATGCAATACGGAGGTCATTGGAAAATCTTAAAGTGCGCCCAGAAATTGAAAGTGCACCCGGCCACATGGATTTTTTTGCCCTTGCAGGCATCCACTCGCAAGATCTCGTCGAGATTTGCCATACTATCCAGACAACCTGGTGTAGAAACCTACCACAACAAACATTATTTCGGTTAGGGTACAGGTTAGCGTTTGGGTTATGCAATAGTATTAAATAATGAATATAATAATACTTGACCAACCCACACTAGGGTTCCTCTTTTTCCCGTTTTTTTTCACTACCGGGAAACGGGATTGAAAAATGAAACTTCCCGGGAATCCCGGGATCCCGACAAAAAAAATATACTTAAAATTACGTCATTTTGAGGTTTGTGTTTTTTTATTTTAGCTCCAAACATTTAATTAAGCTCATTTATGGGCGTTCTTTCACTTATGTACGTGGAAAGTTATGCAAAAAAAAAACAAAAGAAAGAAATACCGCATACCACAGGTTAGCGTTTGGGTGAGGGTGTGTCAAGTATTATTACGTTTATTATTAATAATGACCCTTGACCCACCCTTACCCAAATGCTAATCCACATTCTAACCCAAATAATTTGCGTTGTGGTAAGCGGTATTTAAAGACCATTTTTTTTTATTAATTTGTACGTTCATAACTGAAGACGTTCTCTAATACGAGTCAGGCCGTTATTTGTGCATGCATGCGCATGCATGACATATTTTTTTTGTTAGAATAAATTTAATTAGGTTTTTCCGCTGGTAAGCGCAAATAAAACAACTCAGGCAACGATGTTAACATGGTTGGTACTATTTTTTTTTATTTATATTAGTCAAAAATGGCAATATTTTTAAAGTTTTGCTAGGTTGCCGAATACTCGGGATTATAAAAAAAATTTCCTGGGATTCGGGATTGTTAATTCGCGGGAAATCCCGGGAATTTCCCGTCGAAACATTCCCGGAGAGGAACCCTAACCCACACCCATGCGGATTTGGGTTCAAAACCGTTTGTCATTCTATTTAACTTATAAGATTTAATTTCCATGTTAAACGTGATATATATTTACTATCATTTAACTGAGGTTCAAACTTATTCGATAGCTTGTTATCAAACTTTTAATTTTTAGAAAACACTCTTAGATCTGTTTTTAAACAAACAAAAAGATTTATGTACCCCAATATGGTTGGTTCTAAATTGAAATTTGCACTTGTGTGACAAAAATAATACTTCTTAAAATACTGGCATGTCGTCTGAGTATTTTATACCAAATTTTTTTTCAATAATTTACCCTGCCTTACTGTTTGGGTGTGTATACATAGTTCTAAAAAAATCAAATTAACGTGTTTATTTACATGCATGGATAGACATAAGACAAATGTAATGTAGTTAAGTGCTTAACAATTACTGAGGTTTTTTTATCAGAAATCCGCACACCCAAAAGTAAACAATGAATAAATTAACGATTTTATCCAGTTTGATTGTTTTTTTTTAATTATTTAGTGAGATTTTGTTTTAAAGTCAGTTTCACAGCACAACATTTTTCACAAAAAAAAACAATTTTTGCAGTCTCGCTAGTCTGGCGAGCTGGTGTCCATCAGCACTCACCCAGACTGAATAAAAAAAATTTCAAGTTTTAAATCTTAAAACATACCCTCTATCAAATAATATCAAATTCAATAATCTAAAATTACTTACTTTTGCCCTTTCATAATTTTTTTGCAACATTGTATGCATTAAATCCACATTGACTTTTTTGTATGTTTAAATTAGTAAGTTGCTACATTTGTATTGCAGGATAGATTGGCAGCAACTCCATTTCAGAGAACTCAAACATGTGTATACACAATTCTACATCATATAGTTGAAGTATGTATTTTTCTAAAAATCATTTAAATGGTAATTTATGTCTTTATCTAACTTTACTTAGGAAACTTCAAATTATTGAAGGTATAATACAGAGTTTTGTAATGTCTTTGTTTGTTTTTACTCAATGTCAAAATTGTTAGTTTTTGGTGCTTTACTTTGAATTAGGGTCTGGAAAACATTGTTTCCATTGAAGAGTTTTTTGAAGCTTTAACGCTTTCTATGAATTGTTTGGTATTTCTTCAAGCAGCTACAGGAAAAATAGATGCTATCAGTGATATACCAAAGAATGGAATTGACAAATTATTATACAAAATTATATCTCAAGCAGAAAAAAGGTAACATAAAACAACAATGCAGAATTGACTTCAAGGTGTATATTAAATAACAAAAACTTTTCTATCCATTTTTTTATTAATAAGTCTTTTTTTTCAAACTTAAAATATATATAAACAAATCTATAGTATATAATTTTTGGAAATTAAGATATAAATATAATCTCTCAAATAAAAAATATTATATTTTCATTTTGTGTTGTAGGAAGTCTGCAAAAATGGTTAATGAATTCACAGAAATTTTCCTTCAACGGACTACAGTTTTGGAATGCCCAAAGCAGGTTGTTATTGATCCATTAGCTTTGTTTTATTTTCCAAAAAGTCCCTAGGTGCAATTATGAAAGACTATATATACTTGTGCATTTACCAACTCTTAACCTGTTTCTTGTTTTTTATTAGATTGCTTATTATGCTTCTTTGAGGATGATGAATCTCAAGGTAATGGACAAAAAATGCAGTTGTCATACCGGGGAATGTCTTTCAATTTTGCATCTCTGTTGTCATATGAATGGATTTGTGACTTCCCTTATTGCAAACCGTAGGCTGTTTTCTAATTTGTTTTATCAAAATAATATCACTAACTATTAGATATTTAGAGTGATTTAAAATATGCAGTATTAAAAGATGATGACATCAAATTATACAGATAACTTTGAGTTCAAGAGCCAACAGCACATAATAAGACTGTTTTATAGTATTCAGCTATTATCAAGCTCTCAATGTACTATTTTAATTAATTGCAGATGATTAAAGTTTTTTTTTTTTTCTAATCTGGCACTTAAACTATTTTCAGACAACCCGTTTTCATTTCAAAAGTTCTTTGCAACATGTTTGAACCTCTGCATACCCCACATCACTTCTAACTATTGCCTTTGCCATGTAATTAATGTGTCTGTTGAAGTATTGGCAATTACTAAACAACTAAAGCAATACCAAGTTCAGCTATGTGAAACAACTAGAACTGAGGTTAAATTGGCAGCCAAATTTGTTCACTTGTTTCTTTCCCTTTTTGGAATTCTTGCAAGTGATGGAAGCAATTGTACTAAATTTCACCATCAAGAGGTCTCTGAAATCTTTGAAAAACTTCTAGGAATCTCTGAACGAATGGCAACTTTTATTAAAGGTTTAATTTGCTTGCAATGTCCAATGTTTATTACTTTGTAATTATGGAAATTGAATACATAATTTAAAGCATTTGGTAATTTATGAGAATTGTATAAAGTTTTAGAGGTGACAGTGACACTGTATGTCTACTTTATAGGTTATGGAGAAATTGAACAGTCTGCCATTAGTCAAGTTGCAACAAAGGTTTGTATATTTGCTGCCTAAAAAATCTGTTACTCGTGGCGACATTATCATTCTTTTGTTTCAAATTTTTGTAGTTCTTTTTTGAAATATTGAAGAATTTGATAAAGGCAGTGGATACCTCCAGTATTGAGGTAACTATGATTTACACAGTTTTAGTATTGTTCTTATTTTGTTTAAGGACAGAAATCCCTCATGTTTAGTCTGGCTTTACTGTGAATGTTACACAATAATGAGTGGGCTACATAAATGTGAATTTGTAAATTATGCTAAATTCTATACAGCTTTAAACATTGAAACAACAGGAAAGTAAAATACATTTAAAACAGGGAAGATCGCTGTTAGTGGTAAGCCACAGGTTGGCGAACAAAGTCTATGTCAGTGTTTCAACTTATGTTTCATTAATCCAAAAGGCAGAGTCATAAGTTTGTCAGTTAGGCCCCTGGAACAAATATAAGGCTCCTATTTTTTTCTGGAAAAACCAAAAAATGTTTTTGTTATTTTTTATTTGTTCATCAGCTTTTGCTCAGCAATATGTTAATGTAAGCAAAAATAATTGACATACAGGACAGTGACGCCTTGTTTTGAAATAATATCGGATAAGTGGATGCAAGCGAGGCATTATGATAAACGAAAAATGCATTAACATACATACAATATTTTTTTAGATTGGTACTAAACATGGAAAAAGTTTGTTTGACACAATAATTTTTTTTAATTGGAGACAGTAGGAGTCCGAGCATAGAAACAGAGAAAAAAAATCAGAAATTGCAAAAAATTAAAAGTTTTTTTTGATGAAAGTTAAATAAACTTTGTGGAAAGCACAGAAGTTTGTATAACAAAAATCCGATCAGTACCAATTAAATATAAATTTAGTTTTGTTTATTGCACCTACACCATTTTGTTGTGTGCACCTGAATTAATTAAGGTATGTGATTGGAAACATTTCACCAAGTGTTAGAAATTGTCAACACTAAAATATATGCTGGATTCACCTTATAAGTAGGGCGAATATTTTTTGACCAAAAAAATAGGAAATTTTGACCTAAAAAATTAAAATTTTGACAAATTTTGACCTGAAAATAATTTATTTTGACAAAATTTTGACCTGTTAGAAATACATTGATTTAAATAACCTAGGCGTCGTTAATCACACATTTTTTCTACTGTATATTGCTAGAATAAAGGTATAATATGGTTAAAATGGCTTTGAACTTATATCAAAACTAATTTTTTTTTTTTGATAAAATGAAAGATTAATTTCAAAATAAGCGAACGACCAATTTCAAAAAGCTGACTTTAGTTTTTTTTTTAATTTTGTAAGCGATTTATGTGCAATTTTATTCGATTTCGACTTAAAAAATGTTGACAAATTTTGACCTAACATGTAAATTTGACAAAATTTTGACAAGTCAAAAAATATTCGCCCTACTTATGAGTTTTAAAAGTACAAAGTGTTTAAATAGGGCTTATGCGGAACTGCATGCAGATTACATTAAAATGGTACACAAAGCAATTACATGTGTAAATTCTCAATAAATAATAACAATTTATTTAATTTAATTTTTACATTCAATTATTTACAATTAAATCGAGCAATGCGAGTGGCGCTCTCCCTTTGAACTCCCCCTGCAGTGTATTGGCTGCAACCAAGAAAGTTATGTTCTTCTAATGCCCTTAGTCACCTAAGGGTTCGCAGAGTTTTTTTATAAATGTTTCTTCTGTTGCTGGCTGGTTATAAAGTTCATGCTGTTTTAACAAGCAGTAACTACTTATTTGTTGGTGGTCAATAGTTAAAACAAGTGAGGGGCGTTTTGTTTTTTGTATTTTAAATGTAGTTTTGGAAATATGCTTTTACTTAACTCTAGGGCAGGGGCGGGCAACACACCGCCCACGGGCCGGATTGAGCGGCCCGCAGACAGCTTCCGGTCTTACATTATAATGTGGCCCGCGCCACAGTCTGCCGCAATCTCCCACTACTTGATTACTACATCAAATAATAGTGATTGTTAGTTCTTCTTTAGTTCTTTGTTTTGGGTTAAAATTAGAGGTCTGCAGCCATAAGATCGTAATAAAAACAACATCAACCTAAAAGACGTAATAGGTACCGTCTAAGTCGGAATAAGTCATAAATCTGTCGAAATAAGACCAAAATGGCCAGAATCGGGCCTATAAAACATGTTACCCAACACCATCCCCCACCCCTAAGTACATCACTAACTCCCCTAATAAATCCAACCCTAACACATTTTCTAACCCAACCAATAACCCCAAACAGGACCAAAAAATCAGGTGCCAAAACAGCGGTGCCTTAAGGGAGCTTTTCAAATTAGGACACCCTAAATTCAAAACCGATACGGTCGATACCATAGACATGGCCTCGACCGTCCCATACCCTCTCCCTACAGTTTCGGCGATATTTTGGCTGTTTAGGCCTTATTCTGTAGAATTTAGGATACATTCCGACAGGTTTATGTCTTATTCAGACAATTAAGTTATTTTTGTGTTGATGGTATCACTGCGTATTTGGATTATTCTGTCGTTAATTGGTGTTAATACTATGGTTTTATAGAATTTTCTGCTTCAGGTATTGTTGCTTTTTAGGTCATTGTGTTTTCCCAAATTAGATTTAGAATTTACATCAATACTTTTCCGCCATTATGCGGCAAAACATGCAGGCTATGGCAGTCCGATGAATGTATCGATCTGGAATCCGCCTAGTACTTCATTTTCCCATATTAGGCCCGCGACTGAAGAAGTTACCCGCCCCTGCTCTAGGGAATCATCACAGTTATCTTTAAAGGCATGATAAGCCCTGATATAGATGCTAAGTAAAGCAATAAAGGCCATACTGTTGTATTTACTTTTGGCTTCAAATAGTGTTGTATGATAAAGGTAGTTGACTGTATTTTTAATAAATTGTTATGAAAGCATAACACATTAATGGCAAACATGAATTTATCTACTCAACAAACTGTATCTGCATAAAATATCAAAACCATTGTTTTAGATATAAAAATTGTGTCTATATATATTTCAGTGGTTATCTACAATCATATCAATTTCCAAATTGTGCAACATCAAGTTATTTCACAAAGAAAAGGCAAGTATTTCTATTTTATTTAAAAAAAAATTATTTCATTAAACTGCATACTATACAATTTGTGAGCATATCTTTGGTCAGAATTTCTCAACTGTGGCACTCAACTTTATTTTTCTAAATTAAAAATGTAGTAATTAAATTTTAAATCTCATAAATCCTTAAATTCCTAAATCTTAGAAATCCTTAAAAAATATTTCAAGTTATGATTAAACAAAAAGCTGTTAAATATATTAACTTATTTTCTTTGTAATTACATTTACCAATTTATTTTTCAATTTAATGGGACACATATGAATTCATCAAATGATGTAATACTGTAATCATTAAATAAAAAACTTAGTACAAACCTAACTTGCCCAAATAAAAAGCTCTCATCCCCAATTCCCACCCTACCACTGATATAGACTGTAAATCCTATGTATTACAAAAGTATAAATCAAATTATTTTGATTAGTATAGTCAGATTTATTGTTTGCAGAAATTGAACCCTGACATATTAGCCAAGCTAATTTACTTTTACTATGTCTTCCTACAATCTCACGAGGATAAAGAAACAAGAATTTTTGCATTTGAGTCTGTCAATAAACTCATGGGGCAAAATGCTGTTGCCATTACCCAGTTACCAACAACAAATATGGACCATTGTGGTAAGCAAACTTTATACCGGGCTGGTAGAGCAATGTCAACTCAATGTTAATGTTCAAGGCAATATATACTTTATTTGCTTTAGGTGGTGTGCATTAATCGTAAATAGCATAAATAAAATATGAAAATATAATCTTGATGTGTATGTGTCTGTGTTATATGTTCCGATCTGGAATTAATTTCCTTTTGTTTTAAAGTGGATTGCATCATCAACATCTGTATAGCAGTAAGCAACTGTAACAATACAGAGGAAAGTGGAAAGTGCTTGCCAATTGCGCTTAATGTATTTGCTTTAAGTTGTGAACAAGGCTTTTTGCCTAAAGTAAGTTACTTTAATTAAAAAATTAAGAATAAAATCTAACCATAAATACTATTTCTGTTATGTTTTTAAGTCATAAGAATTCATTCTTTACAAAAAGTAAATGACAAATGATAAGTGGTAGTACAATACCCATTATTTTTTTGTAAGTCTCGTCTGAAGCATTTAAAGGTCATTGTAAACTAAGGTTTAATGTTTTTTGCAGGTTTTTTTAAGCGGAACTGTTCTATGCAGAATGCTTTGTCATTTGGGAGATAATGAAAGGGCAATGGAAGTGTCCGCAAAGGCTGCTTCACTTTTGTGGTCGCATGACGCAAACAAATGCAGAAACATGGTAGTTGGAGATGATTATTGTATTTTATATATAATTATATATATGTTTTTAAACTTTACAAACAAAATCAAAGATCATCAATTAGTGTACAGTTTACATTTGTTTTATAGGGATGTATTTATTTGATTAGATTAGAAAAGCTTTTTTGGTACTCTTAATAAACTCATCTAAATGTGTATCAATTTGGAGAAGTGAGTTATTTTTATATTAGAGTAAGAAACGTTTATAATAGAAAGCAAAAAATCCACTCTGTTCTACATTTAAATAATGAAGTAGTAAATTACCTTATTTGGCATAATAATGTGATTAGGAAAACTGCTAGTTGTATTGCGCCGTTCTATGTATAATATTACCACCATTATTGAACCCCTTTATAATTAATACAATGCCTGGCAGCAACAGTATATTCATTGAATTTAAAGGACTGTATGGACCTGAGGTTGTTTCTTTGGTACAGAAATTTATTGAACCCCTTTATAATTAGTTCACCATTCTGTCAGTGATTTCGTCAAGGAATTCATCACAATACATTTATTTTATTATTTTCTCTAGTTTTTATCGTCTTAATTTGTACGTGCTCATTTTAAGACTAATTATATTTTAGGTTGAGACATGGTGGCGCAGTAAGTTCCGCGTCATGTCTAAAAACAAAGAACTTGTTGAAACACAAACCATTGCGGATTACTTTAAAAAAGATTTACCGATTACAAGCGTCATCAAAGTTATGTTTGTGGAGTGGGAGGTTTGCAAGCAATACAGGTGGTTATTGGTAAAGTAACATTTTGTAGTATAATATCTGTTATTATTTTTGCTTATTACTGGGCAATTTGTAATTTTTTTCATGTAATGTGTGGCGTTATCGTTGGCTAGTACAACTCCTGAAGGGCCTAATCACAGAATACACAATGTGCATAAGAACACGTTTCAGTTACTAAATATGGGTAGTGGATCCCCTTCAATAAAGGTTGTAACTTGTTTGTAAAAGTGGGATGCAGCACGCAAGGTGTCTTTTAAACAAGCTCCCCAGCGACGGTACTGGTATGGTTCGAGGCCATGAGTTCGAACCTCACCACAGGCTAGTAGTTTCTAGCCTGGCCTAATTGTTAATCTCGAATAGGCCGACTGATTTCAGAAAGCCTTTCGAAAGGCATTTCATGTATTTCCTTCAACTCACATGTAGTACATTGTGCCCTGAATCTGGAAGTAATTTTCTAAAAATACTTTTTTAGGGTTAGTCCTTATGTTTAGGCCCTAATACAGTTGTTCGGTCCTTTTACCTATCTGAATCCACCTCGGTAGCTTCTATGCTTTAAAATTTAGGTTGTTTTCGCAGGCAACATCCACCGGTATCAGAGTTCCAAGTGCTCTGCAAGATAGTTAGTATCGCACAGCCGGAAACTGTTGAAGCGGTAACAGCCAGTACCCTCCTTTCTGTGTTGCTGCATTCCTGGCGCGGAACGTTTCAATACCCCAGGTTTGGTTTTCGCGATTTATATGGCTTTATTGCAAGACCTTAACCAAGATAGAAACTAATTTTTACTTTTATCGGTGGCTACCATTGAACAAGAGCTTTAGTCGAAAATGCGTTTGCTATTATAGGCCATGTATTTTTAGTTGCTTTTGATGCGGGTGTGAAAAATATTTTCTTATTCTTTCCATAGCGATTCGTCCAGTCTCTGCAACAATGTCGTCAAGGCATTAAAGCACGTCGAGACAAAATGGGAAATAGCGTTTTTAGCCAAGTTCACCAGCTTTATTTGCTCCTGGGAATCTAATCTAAGCAAGGTGACCAATTTTTTCTCGTTTTTTTTTTTTTTTTTTTTTTCAACCCAACCAAACTAATCCCGAGATATAACCCTCCAGATTTGGAATGAAGTGGATGAACGACTGACCAACGACAGTGAGCCCAATTATCTCACCTGGTCCCCATCAGTGTCACCTTTACATTGCAAAGATATCATCGACTTGGTGCTAGAGTGTAAAACGGGGGCAAGCAAGAGGCCCATCTATCCCGAGTACACCTTAGAAGTGGTTGCGTCGCTGCGCATTCTCGCGATATACTTGTGCTTGAGAGAGGAGGTAAATGTCTTCTTTGATATCAGGCATGATCCGAAGCCACATTGTGTACTTTTATTAGTGTGTCGTTATAATTGCAAAGATACCAGTCATAATTTCTATAATTTATGGGTCGGGCTGAAGATCATACTTTCTAAAATGGTGTGGTACTTTGCACCCATGATGTAACTGGCAATGCTAGTTTCTCGACCTCTTCCCACTGAGCCTGCGCAGCTTAGTTGGTTGAGCGACGGTTCCGGTTTGGCCGAGGTCGTGAGTTCATATCTTACTGCAGGCTACCCATGCCTTGCTTACCGACGATCCTTGCTAGGTCGTATGGTTTCGCTGATTGTCTTACCGTGGGCACCCAGTTTATCGAATTGTGTGAGATATTTGCCTGGCCGTAATTCTAATTTGCGTTAATATTCGGACATCGTTATTAAATTTGAAGCTTTCGGCTTTTGTCGTATTATCTATTTTATAGCAATATTATTTTACCTATAGTTTATTAAAATATATATATTTTTATATCGTTACATATTTGTACTTAAACTAACAGAAACCTCATGACTTCAGCTGTTATCTGCTTCTAATATAAAGTTTCGAAAAGGATTATCATCAGATGTAAAGTAAAGTGACATGCTCGGCAAGCGGCAACGCTATATGCCTGTCGATAACTATTGAATTTGTTTCGAAATGTATTTCAGTTTGTTGAATCGCTTCGAACTCATCAGTTAATAGTTCGCCTTCTACAAACTACCATCGACATTGGTAAGTAATAGCTTCTGCTGTAGATAAATTATTTTAAAACACCTTACAGATTAATATAATTATAGTAATACAAAAAATGTGCATCCGTACCTCAAACACCCGGGATCCCCGTTATCCGATAGGAATCCGCCTACTTTTTTTCTATACATTTGACCCAATCTGTAAACCCAATTGTGCTATTCTGACACGAAAAGGGTTGAAACAAATGTGATCAATCAGTAGGGATGTTCAAAATAGAATCCCAAGGTATTCTAGAATAATAGGTTTCGAATCTAGAATAACGAATCCAGAATAGCGAATCCTAGTATATTTTTATTAAATAAAACAACCTTGGTTTTGTTTGGGGAAGGGATTAATCTTAATCTACCCCACAGAGCCTACAATCACAGCAATAAATCGCCTAAACAATTTGCTAACATGTGTACATTATAATAAAAAAATCTCCCATATGTTTAACATTCTTAACAACTGTCATTTGAAACAGTTCTGTAAACTGTATTATATCAACTGTCCAGGTTGTTGCCAAAACTTATATTTTTGCCAATAGTGAGTACAATGAAACACTGCACACAGAAGTCTTAAGCAATTCGGTCCTGTTTTTTAAAGCATTGTTGGGTTTTAGTGCTTCTTTATGGACTAACATGATCTGTTATGCAGTCAAATAATGTACTGCAAAGAATACAAAGTTACTATTGACATAACGAATTCTTGACAATTACGCTGTGCATAACTGCATAACCTCGCTGAATATTGGCCTAAAGTTGACCTTAAGTAACCCTATAGCGCATTTTGTAGACGGCCAGCACGTTTTACAACGTAATATTACTTTTGCAACTTAACGCATTTAGGGCAATTGCGAACTCCACATCAGACATTACACGTTAGTCGCTCGCCCGATAATGCTTGATTGACACTTAATTATTAGACGAACGTTATCGCGAGACGCGGTAATTGGTCACCCGAAAAAACGCTGACACTGCACTACCAGGAGGTTACATTTAAAGTAAGCACTATAAATTGGTCGCCGCAGCGACAGGCCAACTTGCCACACGCGTTTGTACAATTAGGCGCAACAATCGGCGGTAAAACATTAAATTATATCGGTTCCAATTACCCGAAATAAACGGCAGAATTGGATTCGAATCCCATCTGGATTCGAATCCAAGGATTCGATATTCTACTTTGAGCATCCCTATCAATCAGTAGCAATAAAATACGATAAAATGAGTATTGAAGTGTCAAGTAGAAATTATTCACGATTTTATTATATACTTCAGGTTATTAAATAAAAAATAAAGCTTATTGTCTACGAATATACTATTTTTCAATTATGTTTTAAACTTCTGGTTTACGCGGCACGCGCTTATAGCCTGTTATTTGAGTTTATTTAAAATTTATTTCCAAATTAGACTATTTGTGATTTAATTTAGCATAAATTTGAAAATTGTTTCAAATATTTGAAAACAATCAAAATTACCACAATTATTTTATCAAAATGCCGAACTAGGTGAAAGTTTCTTGCATTAGTAGTTTGCAATATTTGACAGTACTTTGGGAAAATGTGAATCTTAAAAAACAGTTTACGCGGCACATTGGTTGCGGAGCAATGCTTTTATTATTATAGGGAGAATATGGCCGTACAAATTTAATTTGAACACTATTTAAATATTTAAATCATGAAAAATCTACGAGTGCTACCGTATTGTTTAAGGCAAAATTAAAAAAGTTGTTTCACATGCGAGGTGTACAACATAACAGGTGTTGTGTTGAAAGTTGTTTTTATGCACTGTGTTTTTTACCACATTGGTTTCCACCCTGGTTTCGCAAGGATATGTCTAAGGCGTTGCTTTGTTTATTTTCTAAATGCAGTAGTGGCAGGCAAGTGAAGAAAATCGTGTTTATGACATCATCATTGCACTTTTGTCGAACGAAGACTCTTTTGTCTTATTAAAGCGTTTACCTATGAATACCTTTTTTGTCGCCACCTTCCCAGCCTACTAGCAAAATCACATAGTATACCCCGACTTGAACACAAAAAAACAAACAATCTTATTGATTGAATATTAATTGAAGGCAAAGTGAAATAACATAAACAGAATAAATCTATTTTTAAA
The DNA here is from genome assembly GCF_963924565.1 of Ascidiella aspersa. NCBI lineage: Eukaryota > Metazoa > Chordata > Ascidiacea > Phlebobranchia > Ascidiidae > Ascidiella > Ascidiella aspersa. Next base: position 17,681,069 of record NC_139451.1, read on the forward strand.
ATCAATCCTCTAATTTAACAACATGTCATTAGGTTGCCGAATAAGCAAACCCGTGTATATTTTCCATAAATGCTTCAAGTTTAAGATGTCTTTGTTTATACTGTATTTCTTAATAAGACATTTATTTGCTGCTTTTAAATACTGCCTTAATCTGTTTATTAATTTAGTTTAACAAGTAGAACTACCAATTTTAAAATTAATTCAATTTCGTATTTTGTGTATAATAGTGCTTTACCTTATTACGCATCTCAATGTTCTGTTTTTACGTCATGGACGCACCATGCATTTTTCCTATTAGAAACAAAAGTCTTTAATTACGGAAATATGCATGCAAAACGTTTTCTATTTTATGAAGATTTGGTAACATTGCGGTGGTTCCTGACATTGTGGAGTCGCGTAAACTGAAAACTAAAAAATGAGTAGAAAATACAGATAAGTCGGTGAACCACTTTACAACTTAAATCAGTTGTCTAATCGTTTTCAGACAAAGACAACAACGTTCCTGTGCTTCTTCTGCATCTCATCCTCACGCACTGTTCCATATCGACACTTAGCGCCAAGTGTGGACTCTATTCAGCTGCGCTTACTTGGGCAAACCAAGCAAAAGACTTGGCCGAAAGTAAGAAATTAAACCGAAGACTGGTGGCCAGTAGTGGCGACCGATACTTACCCACGTTAACCAGTTTTTTAAGATAATGACTTGCGCGGAGGTTCAGAGGTTTAGTTAAATAAAATTGATTAAAAAAAGCCCCTATATCGAATAAAATTTGGTAGAAAACATTGCGTTGCAACACTTGCAAAAGTTAATTAAATCACCTTTATTAATAGGTTTCGGATTGTCGACCGTGTACTAAACTGGCACTTGATATCAAATCAGTTATCAGCTCTGTTATCATAATATGGGTCAGTGGGATTTGCTGTCACCATTTGCTGTCACTTCAGCTAAGACTTTTTAGCAACCTAAACGATTTTAGGTTAAACCTCAGGTTTTTATTTTTAGAATTTGAGAGGTGCGTTACGAAATGCAAGGAGCGAAGTGAGCGGATTTCCAAGTTAAATAATCAAGCGACAATTTCTGCCGGCATGTGTCTCGCCGAAGCGCTTTTGAACAACGGAATGGTATCTTTATTTCGTACAATTCCTTAATAAATCTTTGTTCAAGTGTTACTTAAATAACGTAAAATATAACTAAAAAAAATGGGCAGTACTCTGTTGTGTGTTTTAAAATGTCAGCTAAAGGCAAAACTGTAAGTATTACTTACTTCCTTAACGTGTCAATAGAAATCGGTGTACAAATTGACAATAAATGGTTTAACTTTTTGCAGATTTTTTCTAATATGTTTAGAATTGAAGTTTGGTTGAAAAAGAATTACGCGAATCACAACATTACGATATATATATATATAAAGCAAACCAATTATTAGGAAAAACATCCAATTTGCCAAGCGCCGGTGGTTATTAGTGTTTTTCTCATGACAGATCGACAAGGCTTCCGAAGCGTTGAACGACGTGATTGGGCACGGGTTTATCGACACAAAGTCGCGCAGCAGCTCGCATGTGGCAAGCTTCCTGGGCGCGCAGGCCGACCTAGTGCGATCCCGTCTCTGCGTCGCCTTGGCGGCTCAACGACCGCACGATGGCCGCAGAGAGTTCGTGGTGTACGAAGCCGCCCAGACGCAGAAGGTTGCCTGCATGTTGCTCAGCCAGGCAATGCCGGGAGTATTTAAGGTCTATTGCTTGCGTGTGGTTTGCCGAACGTGTTTCGCTGTGTTAACGTTGTGTCCGAAAATTTAGGTTTGGTTAAAACGTGGTCAGAAAGGCAATGTTACTACCGTTGTGAAGCAATGCTAAACCGAATGAAAGTCATATGTACAATGTTGCCACAAAATGCTTTAAACCTTGCGTGACTTGAAGCATGTCCCCCGTTTTCGTGTGACTGTTTTTATTTAAATTTTAGCGGAAGATTTTCTGTACTATTCTAATATCTCTTTTACGCAAAATACTTCATACCTACTTTCTTCGGTATTTTACTAGAAGCAGCACAAGTTAATCTAACATTGAAGTTTAGCGCTAATTCTCTAGTCACCGTTAGATAGACCAGTCAGCTGCTTGTCAATGGGTTCTCCTCTACCACGTTGTATGACTTCATATCACGAGGCCCATTTTTATTGTTTCAGATGCTGAAGATTTACGACTTTTCGATAGCGGGCAAATCTCTGACTGTTCCGAAGTTCGGCAGAAAGTCAAAAAGTTGGTGAAGGAAATTTTTAACAACAATGCTGACAAGAGTTTTCTTTTCTAGTGTTCATGCCAGCCGCTCAAAATTGTTTTTCATTCATTATGTAATTACAAGTATTAAGCTTATGTTTCTCGTCTTCAGACAGCAACAACGACATGCTGAAGGAATTCGAGTTGCTGTACGTCCTACTGGAAAGCACGTACAATCTGGCCAATCTGTGGGTGTTGGCAGGCGACCTGAGATTCGCCAGCCTCTACAATACTGATGGGATATTGATCTGTCGCCTCTTGCAGCTGCCTGAAAGGTATTCTGTGCTTTCATTTAGTAAACAACTGCCGCAAATTATTTTTATTCTTAAATTATGTTTTAAATGGCAAACCATTGGTTCTTATTTATTTAAGTAAGGTTATTATTCTCGTTAGATTTGTTATTTATTTTAAATAGTGGTCATGTTATGATAACAGCTTTACAGAAAACTTTATTTACCGTTTTGGCTTCTTTTTTTTATTTTATTTACCGTTTAGTTTTTTATCTTGTCATTTTCGATTCGTTTTTCAAAAACTTAAAATTTCTTAACAAACTTAAATATTTCAGAGAACTCCAATTTCAATCATTAATGGCTCAGCTAACATGGAAGGAAAGAAACAATCCCCGTGTAAACGAGGAACTTGTCATCTGCCAAGAGCTTCTGTCTTACGTGGCATCAACAGCTTCTAAAACTAACTACAAGCGACAGAAACTTTTTTCGACCGGTCAGTAAAACGCTTGATTCCATGAACAATTGAACATGTTGGGTGATAGAAATATTGAAACCAAATTTAACGTTTGAAAGGGTTTTGTGTGATTTGTTTTCTATAAGTAAAACTGTAAGCCCAAGTTTATGATAGCTTTAAGTGTAGTACGATTTCAATCTTTTTTGTTTACCTATACAGTATACTTATCTTTATCCGCTCTCCCCATTCCAAAAATAAAAACTTACACAGACCAGTTAGTTCGCCGAATTTACACTCATTTTTTGAATGCATGTAAATATCTTAAACGCTGAACTATAAACTAAAATGTGCATCTCTCTGAAGCAAATTTAAAAGACGACTCGGAACTACGCGATGCCATTAACAACAGCAGTGTCATGGAGGAGCTGGATGACGACGTCATCGATGTGTCGTCTATTGACACTGACGTCACCACTTCGAAACTGATGCTCGATCGGTGTGATGTCATGGCTAGTCCTCAGCTGGCAAAGAATAAGAGAAGAAGGCTATCGCCAGACAAAGGCCACAAGAACATGTTTCTGCACAACGCACCTTGCTCGTGCAAGTTGTGCCGGAACATTTCGCTATACAGGAGCCAGTGCAGCCTTGCTGTGCTTCACGCTGAATATTTGGAGGTAACATTCTGCGTTTTGTGCCAAGATACACCTAATTAAAGTTCAAATATTAATATTGCCATATCCAAGGCCTAAACGAACAATTTGACGTTTGTGTCACAAAAAAACGTTTTGCTTCCCACTTTCTACATACAAATAGGTAAAACTAAATAGTATACTATAGATTCTAACGTCGGGTTATTGAAACACTTTTTCTTCTATTTAACAATAATAGACGAGATAAACACGCTTTTAACTAAATTGATTTATGCTCCAGGCCACATGTACCGCTGCTGAAGCAGTCTCCGTCCTGGAAAGAACAAGAAGTCAAATCGCAGAGCTTTCATTTAAATTCAAGCAGCATTTGTTGCAGGTGACGAGTTAAATAAAGTACCTGATATTGGTTCGCTTGATTATTGCATATTCGTAAACAAAAAGCTCCTACTAAAACCTAAAGTAACGAAGATCAGTCAAACGTAAATTATATCAAAAGTAAACAAGACATTTTCCGCCAGGAAATATAACCTGTAAAGACGCTTTTAGTCAGCTGCTGTTATTTATTTACTGAAGGATTCATTTATCTATAATAGATAACCGTTTTAAACAAAAAGGTAAATATTTTTTTTCGTTTGCAGTTAACTGCGGCGGACAGTGCTGACAGCAAGGCGGATTTAGACCCAAAATGTAAGTAGTTATGTGAAATCTCCTGTAGCTTTAAGGTTTGCAAACTTGCTTAAAATATTTTACCAATATTCACTCAAATAGTTCGATTTTTTTGTTCGTTCAGAAAAACACAATTAAATGCTGCAGTTTTTAGTAACAAAAACTCGCAATCGAGTTAAGAAACGAAGCGGTATTTTAGTGCGGCACGACACACAATTTAAGAACCCTGTTGTTAAAGTACCGCCTAGTTACATGTCAAATGTGTATGTATGGGAATGGGCAGGTGTAATCTATCATATTATTAAGATCAGCGTATTCGCTTATGATAAAATAGTAATGATAAAACTACTATTTATTTAATATTTCCGGATACTTGGTCGTAACTTATCTATAACAGCGGTTCCCAAACTGGGGTCTGTACAGAAGTTTCAGGGGGTCCGCAATGAGAATTAGTCTTTTGTCTTTTAAGTATTTAAACATTATCTGTCATCATTATTATTCTGTAGTTACGCTTTATTATTAGATAATAATATAGCGTGTCTCATCATGTCTATTTTGACATCATAAAGCATATATTGTGCTGTACCAGCTGCTATCAGCGAATTGTTCGCATTAGTTAGAAAATGGTTAAATCGTGACTGTACTAGTGTACTACAAAGAAACATGGGTCAACTGACCCTTATATTTGTATAGGGCCGCGAAATATCAAAATAATTTAAAAGGGTCCACCAGGCAAAGATTTTAGAAAAGTTTGGGAACCGCTGCTCTAAGACAATAAAAATGACGATACAAGACTTTTTTTAAATATATTAGTTGTAGACGTTTCTTATCTTTCCGGTAATCACGACTTGTCAAAAAGCTCGGTAATTGAACTTCTATAATGTAGAAACCAACAAAAGCGTTTCTTTAAAAACGTATGTGTAATGCCTCAAAATATAAAGGATAAACAAGTCCTATGTATACGTTGCTAATATCTGGCCCAATAACGTATTGATCAGGCCGATTTTAATTTTTGCAATTCATTTAGGTTTGCTTGCTGAAGAGTTAAAGGTGATTTCGAAGCTTTCTCAAGTTTACTTCAAGATCGGCGATCACAAGTCATCGAAACATTTCGTCAAAATCGCGCTGCAAAAACTTTCCAGTGCGTTTTTGTTTACTGGGAATCACATGATTTCGCTATTAATTAGAACGTTAGGCATCTGTTTGGTATTTACAATAGCACTCTAACGCTATACAATATGGTATGTGTTGAACAGAGGGTATAAATTTAAACAAACTAAGATTCTTTTAAAAACTTTTAACGGTAATTTAACGCTATGCTTTTTAGCTAAACGTTATGAAAAGTTTAACAACACTTGAACTTAATTCTTTGGTAATATCCAGGTATGTCTTTGCCGGTGGACTTTTATTCTGTTTTGGCGCAAATTCATCTCACAGCTGGTTTACTATTTTTGGAAAAGATAAAATCCCCTAAAACAGGTTTTTATTTTTAATTATTTTATTTTGAGGGAAATTCCTATCGCAGTTGCTTAGGCATGTTTTGTAAAAAATCATATATTAAAGACAATATACCAGTCTACTTTTTAGCTTGTGATACACTCAAAGTTTAAAAAGTTAATGACGAAAGTGTCGACAATACAAAAACTTGATATACGGCACAGAGTCCAAATACTATAATTTTAACAGTTTTTCAAAGACTACAGGCAAAATGTTGTGTTCAAGTAGCATGCCTATAAGTAATAGGAATAGCCGTTTTTCCTAGAAGTAATCAGAATAGCTTAATTGTATTGAACCGGAACACACGATTTGAGAATCACTGCTCCCTTATACTTTTCCATTGCAATTTGTTTTTCATCCGATATTTCGTTCATATCACATTAAACTTTATTGTTACATTTCTACTTTTATTTTTAGATATTTCCGTGCATCTGAACCATGTTATTGATGCCATTTCATGTTCAAAAAGTGGTTCTAAAGGCGATTTGGAAAATGCAAAAAGTCTAAGCAAAAAGATGAGTTTGCTAAATTTAGAGAAAACGGCCGAAGACAAATCCAAGTGAGCTTGACGTTAATTTAGGTTCAATATTTTACTATTGGAGATTTAAATAACTTTTTTGGAATTTTTTTTGATATTCAACTGATGAGATAAAATTAGTTCGGACGGCAACACACAATAAGACCTAAAACGCAATTATACCTAAAGCAGAAAAATCTATAAACCATAGTATTAAAGCCACAACATAATAATGCCAAATACGCAGTAATATCCGCTACAGAATAAGAACTTAACCGTCGGAATAAGACATAAATCTGTCGAAATAAGTCCTAAATTCATCGAAATAAGGCCTAAGATGGCTAAAATAACGCGTTAGAAAACGGAGTGGGGCGAAAATTATTAGGGCAGTTAGTGATGTACTTAGAGGTGTGGTTTGGGGCTAGCTAAAATGTCGTAAAGCCTGATTCTTGTTATTTAGGTGTTATTCCGACGGTTTAAGTCCGAATCCATTTGGTTTAGGTCCGAATCCATTTTTGTTTAATTACGACTATTAGGTATTAGTGCTATTTTGGTCTTATGGCTGGAGTCCGTTCGGATAATTGAAATATGCCAGTTTTAGCATTTGTCAATTTATCGCCTCTGTGGTCTATAATTTTATTTCTACAAGAAATACATATTGCCAAGATCAAAGAAATTAATTTGAGTTTATTTCTTAAAGCATTATAATATCCTGTATGGCAGATAAGGATTTAAACATAATTACAATCTTAAAAGGCAGGACTAGTCTGTAATTTGTATTCGACTTCACGATCTAGGCGAGTGATTCTCATCCTTTTTTACCCGTAGACCTTGTGGCATATCGTTGAAGTTGTGAGAACTTGGCGCCTGGCTGGCTTTTCGAAAAGGATTTAATTTCCTTTAGAAAAAGTGTAATAAAAAATGTTTTAGGAGCGCAACATTTTCATTGTTTAGCTAGTTTCTGTTATAGGTAAAAACATTTTTTTATAAAGAAGTATTCGGAAGAAATTGCCTGACCCGTGCTATAAGTGCAATCTTGTAAATATCGTGAGACTGGGTCAAGTAGAACGGGGCATTAAAACGAGTTGTCTGTGTAATGAAATTATATTAAATCATTAACAAGCCAACTTTAACACTGCACTTATTGCATGTCAAAGGGACGTGAATACAAAGCAAGTCGCATGTTCTTTCTACATCGTGATCGTTAATTTTTTTCTTATTTAGCGGTATGGTCACACCCAATATCAACACCAGCATAACCAAGACACCGAGTGTATCATCCAATCAGATTGCAGCATTTCAGACGCCCGCTCGTTCCAGACCAAAACAAAAGTTGCAAAGTCAAACCAAGTCGACGCTGGAAAGCACGTACAGAACACCGCATGTGAAAAGGTATACTTGTTTCACACTAAAATAATATTTCTGATGTGCAAACACTTGACAAACTTTAGTCAATTACAATAAGGTCTTGGGCATTTTTTGTGTCCCTCTTGATTAAAAATACTGTACTTAATGGCTTAACCAAAGTGTTTGAAAATCTCGCCAAAAATCACTACCCAATTAGAAATTAAATGGCCTTGTCTTTGGTATACAACGTAGACACGAACACTATTATGTTCGTTATTATAGTTCGTCCGGTTCGTGTTTTGCTATGGTACTGGTATCTGTGTATTTTCAGCATAACTTATACTCGTTTCGTGTTTTTTACTTAAAATTTGATTGACAGGCTTCCGTCGTCGAAGCAAACATCGGCACGACCGTCGATCACCAAAAGTTCAAAATCGCGTAAGAAACTGAATGCTTTCGAGATTTTCAACGACCAGGAAGATACACCTGTCATTGACCTTACGGAATCGAAACCTGCAACTAGAAAGGTTAAAACGGATTATAAGTTGCAATCTAAGGAAAAATTATGAATAAGTTACTTAACATCTTTCGATAAAAAACACAAAACTTGCTTTCTTGTTCTTGTTTTGCAAAAGAGAACTTTCACCGAACTGGCTTTGCCGAGTTACGCCGTTCCCCAATTTCTATGGTGTGTTTACTCACACAAGGCACCACCCATTAGAGTATTTTTTTAAATCCCTTAATCTTTTTGCTAAACCTTATAAATATAAGGATACAAAGTAAATAACATAACGCAGAAGTTGCCAGTCCCGGATTTGGCCGACTCTGACAACCAGTTGTTGTCACCCACGGTCTTTGCGACTCCGGCTGCCGCCAAAAGTACATCCACGACCAGAACTCGAAGGACACGAACGAAAATCACGTGGTCTTCTGACGAGGACAATGACGAAGACTACGTCCCGGACGTTAAACCTAAGGTTGGTGAAAATTGGGTTGTTTTAAACGTTTTTATGTTGGAGTGCCTTCGTCGTTATTTTAGTTTATAAAACATATACAGGACAGAGGACACTCACAAAAAATTTAAACCGTTCTCGTGTTTCTTAACGTCTTTTCCAAAGTCCTATATACAGAGTGGGCCAAAAGGAGGCCTACAGTTATAAGAAGTAGGGTTTGGGTCTAAAAGTAATTGTATTGTTTTGGGGTTTTCTCATACACCTTGAACTTTGCAACACCCCAAAATAAGAAATACATTGGTGTCAGGTCAGGTGAGCGTGGTGGCCAATGCTACCTCTTCTTCCAAGCCAACGCTGTGGAATAACTTTAAGCCTACTTTTGGCCCACCCTGTATATGTTTGGACAAAGTTTTTCAATAGCCTTACCCGACCTTGATTTGTTGTGTTTAAAACTCTTTATGGTTGGCGTCTAAAATAGTTAAACATTGTTCAGTCGATGGGGGTTCGAAAGAGCTCTCGCGCGACGCGATCTGCCTCAAGGAACATCATGAAAAGTAGGAAAGAGGCCAAGAAAAAACACAGGGAGGAAGAAGGGCTCGTTTACACCGACGAAGAAAAAGAGGTGGGGAGCTTGCGGGGAAATTAGAAAATTGCTAATTAACGCTGACAGGAGTGAACTTTCTGTAAAACCTTTTTGTAAAACGGGTTCAATCCTGCAGCATAGCTGTCTCGTATCTCTGAATTAAAAAGCTGTCTTACAGAATTGGTGTTCGAAAGTTTTTAACTCATATCCGAATACGCACTTACAAATGGAATAAATTATTTTGCCGATTATTTTTTTAAGTTTCGATGAGAAACAAGCGTAACATAGAATAGACAAAACATTTTAAACGGACTTGTAATTTTTGTTTTTTACATTTTTAGGCTGAGCGACCGACGAGGAAAAAGACAACCAGACAGCGGTTTGTTTTTTCCCTAAAAAATATTAAAGTATAAACTATTTAAAAATGTATATATTCGCAATGTTTTTATTTTTTGTCATTATGACAATGTTTGCTCTAAAATGGTTGCCCTAGCTTATTTTTTTGTTTCAGAGTCGCAGTTGCTAAAGAGATTGTTAAAAGTTCCGACCAAGGTAAGGTTACTTTCTATTTCATTTAGTTCCTACCCATTTACTTAAGCTTCAAAAGCTGCGCTCATATTTTACAAAAAAATATTCCTTTGTCAATTGTTCCATAAAAGTTACCTTATTTTTGTTTGTATATTTATTCAATCTGTAGGTTCTGATCCCGACGAAGTGGAGACGAACCGTGATATTGCATTTGAAAAATCACCCCAGACTATTGCACACCCGGTACAACGTTATTTTAATTGACTTTTTGAAATTTTGATATTGTATTGCATTGGATTGTGTTGTTGGTCGACTCATAACTAATTATGCCTGCATTTTCGTTGGTGAAAGGGTTTCAAAAAATATATTAAAATAACTTAAGCCCGCAAGGGTCGCTGAACGGGCTAAAGATATATGAGTTGTTAGTTGTTTTGGAATAAGGTTCACACAATATGAAGAAAATAACTAATGATTTCAATCTAGTTTCTTGCTACAACACATTATGGTTTGGGAACAACAAGATACGATATAACCACAATAAAGCTTTCCGTCGCTCAAGAACAGTAGTTCTTAACCTTTTTCAATCGCACCCCCTTTTGGTATTTGCTCTGTGCCTTGCTCACCCTTCGTAAAGCAATTCGGTATTTTTCAATTACATATTAAGCAGACAATAGAAGTTACCCCCGGTTAGAAACCACTGCTCTAGAGATTAAGCGATTTGCAAACATCATAATTTAAAACAAAAAAATTACGTTATGTTGTTGTAAAACTCTAATATTTTGTTGCAAAATCTCTAATGTTTTGCTATTTAATTTTCCGATCATGTTTAGGACGATTAAATTTTATTTACAGCGAAATTACTCATTCATTGGTGCATTAAATGACGAACCAAACGTTGAACTTTGGGATTGCGAAAGCCACCTCAAAAACGCCTTTAAATATGCGACCGCTTCCGGTGAGTAATTTATTTCAGAAATATAAATTTTTCTGCATAACCTAAATATATTTGGTTTATTTATTCGAAATTTTGACTCTTGGCATAATGTACTAAAAAAGCAACCAATACATTAAATGAAAAACGCAGGCGACTTTCACGTTTCCAAGCTTGCTGCCCAGCATCTCGCAATTCACCATCACCGCTCATGTTTACCGTCACGTGACCTCTCCTCAGCCAATAGCCACGCGCTTTCCGTAGGCGTATCGCTTCGCTCCATCTTCAATTATTTGTGCAAAGTTCGAATGGCGTCCGGGGAAAGACACAAGGAACAACTTTCACGTACAAATTTATATTACAATGTTGAATGTGTTTGTATCGTTTGTTGAATGCTTTTCGACCTGTAGTTCCTATGAGAAGGTTGTTTTGTTAAATTACTTAACTCAATATCACAGGCGGTGTTTTTTAAGGTGTTTTGACCGAAATGCTCTTTTAAAATAATAAAGGCTATTGGTATTTTACATATTTAGCTCAAATAGTTTTTCAGTTTAAAACAGTTTTTATCCGTCATCAACGCCATACCTCAAAAAATGATGATCAGTTTTTGTAAGGCCTTAATTATTTTTTTATTGATTTATATATATTTTTAGCAGTGTTTTAAGGACCTAAAGTCAATGACAATCTCTTGACTTGAGTGCACATAAGTCACTGTTTTCAAATGATTTGACTTGAGTCTTTTGGACAATCACTTAACTTGACTTACGTCTTTTAGACCAATGACTTGGGTGAAATGAAGTGTTTTAAGCATTTTTTTCTTAATTTTGTTTTTTCATTCTAATACTTTCACAAAAAACAATTTGCTTGCTGTATATTGGGTCTTTCATATTTTTAAGTTGGGTTATTGTTCATAATAATGGGAAGAGAATGTGCAATTTATTTTAAATAGTGGCTTTTGACTGAGACTTGACTTGTTATTTATTTAAAACGACTTGACTTGGAATTATTTTTTTTAGAAAAGACTGGACTTGGACTTAGCTGTGTTACAGATGACTAGACTGGAACTTAGGGCATTTCAAAATGACTTACAAGTGAAAAACTCAAATCTAAAATATTTTTAAATATACCTCGCATTTCTACAATACAGAGGTCAATTTCGATGCCTTAAAGTTTATTGATCGTTCTACAAACCCCAGCTACGTCATTGGCAGTCTCGACAACGAGCAGCGATTGTTGAATGACACTTGTTCCAATCTTCCACCTGATTGGTCGGTCTGTATTTTGTCGCATGTCAGTGAGGGTGAGTGCCGTTAAAAATATTTTGACCCTTGGCATAGTTGAGAACCGCTTATATCAAGGTCAGTAACTTTTTACCTTTTGCGGTCCAAAACCAATCTTAGAAAGGTGTCGGCAGGCTGTTATAAATAAATTTGTTTTAACGTGTAGTTTTTAGGCATTTAATGATAACAACTTCAACAACTGTTTATCAGGGGTCAAATAATTGTATCTCAATAATTGTATACTATCCACAGTACAACTTTTTACGAAATATTTTACTAATATATTTACATTACCATTGTTTTCTCAGCATAAAGACAATATATATTGTACATTTCAGTGCAGTTTGCTGTGATTTTACCTCTTTGTTAAATTGTTTTTGTAGCATCATTTTTTTTCTTATTATATCAAGGCACATCTAGCCAACTCCTTGTCACAAAGTTGCGTCACTCACAACCAGTCGTACATCTACAAATTGATGGTAGGGGCCTACTTTTAGTAGCAATGTTTAAAATTTGTAAAACCAGATTTTTTGTTCATTTTCACTGAAATAATTTTTTTATTGCAATGATTCCGGACTAGTTAAGAAAATATTTCTAATGTTTTTTCTAGCGCCTTATTTTGACGACGTCACATCTCGATACGACAATTTACTCAAGTCGAACGTCATTAGCATGAACAGTAAGGACAAGTCGCTTTGGTGGACACAACGCCGTGACGTCAACAGAGCATTTGGTCAATTTGTGGTGGAAATGGAAGTCAAGGTTGTAGCTCCTTCATTAAGAATAATTCTAAGCTGTTTAAATGGCTGCATTTTTAGATAAAGTTATTTATGTAACAGTTTTTTCTCTTTTTTGTGAAAGCAATGTTTGTTTATATGCAGTTCAATCCACTGCAACGATTAAAACATATCTTGCTTTTTTGCAGTTGTTGGGAGAACATCGTGGCGTCATGCTTGGATGCTTGTCCACCGATGTGAAACGAAACCAGATGAAGCAGAGCGTGTCAATGATCGCGAAGCTTCTAAACGCAATTCGCAAAAAGCCCTGCGATGAAAGCCTAATTGAAGTAAGCAAAGTGCATTTTCCTTGTGTTATTCAAAAAGTTTTCCTGGCCATTGTTAAACATTGTCTTAAACCTAACCTAAACAAGAAAACCTGCTTCTCTGTACAATGCATTTGTATAAGTGCTATGTTTGTATACTTTCGTAGTAAAAAGTAATAGTGTTTTTCAGCATTCAACTACTATACCTGCGTTATAGATTTATGCATTTTGTTGGTGTTGTATTTTGCCAAACAATCACTAATTTTTTTTTAAATATTACCACCACGATATTAAATTTTGCTTGTTTATTAATAGGTGTATTTGTCTGGCTGGTCCCATATTTCAGTTGAAGAAAAGACGGTTGCAGCCTGCAAATTGACTGATAGCATCTCTTCAAAATATGTGATTGACACCGTTCTCGAATTCGAGCGGCAATCCAGAAAATTTGAAAGCGAAGTAAGTATTTCACTTTCTCAGTACCTCATTTAAACGATGAGCATGAAAATGATATATTGCACCAACGACAAAAACACAACCCTTATTTTTTAGTTTACTTCCTAGTATGCCATAGTTGATCATTTTCAACAATGAAACACGATCAAAAACTGACAATCGTTTTAAACAAAGTGCAATTGGTCTGGTTTTAAAATAACTACTACTAGACAAATGCCCAACTTTAACTAAATGACGTTCGGATCAGAAGAATTCAATTATTATCAGTAAACAATATCACTTACTACTTCGATTTAGCACCACGCGATAGTAATTTACCTTGTTAGTTGAAACTTTCGACATATATTTTATATTAACGACATATTATTAACCATTTATGTCGAAAAAAAATTGAAGAGTCACTTTATTCAAAATAACCCTTCAGAAAATTCCTAACCGATTGTGAAACAATAGCACGTTGCAATCGTTTGTCTGCGCAATTATAGAACAGCGGCTTATATTCCAGCTGTTAAGGGGAAGCACCGTATGGTAAAATTCGAATTGTTTTCAGGTGAGGTGATCGAAACATAGCTGAAGGGTCACTTCAGAAAAATTCCCGTTTCGTAGCCCGTCCATTCACAAGCGATAGCAAGTTAAAATTACTTGACTGGCAAAATAGCAGCAGACGCTTATATACCATTCTGAATTTAAAAAAAAAATACAAAATAGTGGCGTGAGAAAGGCTTGGACTGATTGTACAAATTGTGTGGCAAGACATTACGTAACCTTATCGTTTTAGGCTGAGTTTGCCCGGCATTCACTTGCCATATGTTGCAAGTTGGCCATTGTATTTCCTGATTAAGGATAAAAATTGCTCCATATTAACATTGTACGATTAGTAAATTACCATAATTACCTACCTGAATTGATACTATTCAATAATGTCGAAGCCTAACTATTATCAATCAGTATACAAAAACGATTTCTACTAAATTCCCTTTAATTGGCTATCGTCGGACAACTAAATTATTTTATGTTTAATAAAACCACTTGTTTTCACCTGGACACTACTGGGGCCTACGCGTGCGCGGACAGCACACCAAGACCACCGGACGCCGTGGTCGCACTGTCGGTGTGTCCAAGAAGAAGTAGACACTGCTACTCCTAAAAGACTTGCACTGTAATCGTTCTCACCATTTTTTTTACATTTTGATATTTTAACGTGTTTAACTGTTTATGTGTGTCTGTTCAACTGATTTATAAATAATTATCATGTAATTATGTATTCAACTAAATCGGCAGTCTCGCGGTCACGTGATCCTTGTGCTCGACAAGCGGCTCCAGGCCCTGCCCTGGGAGGGAATTTCCCTGTTGCGCGAGCGTTCGGTATCGCGCCTGCCTTCGTTGGACGTGCTCAACTGGCAGCTGCGTCTGGCGCGGTGCCAGAAATACGCCGAGACTGACCCGCGCGAGGCCGCCTATATCGTCAACGCTGGGGTAAGGACAGAAATTGGTGCAATTTAATTTTCCTCGCTGCACCACTTGTTTAACTTCCTGCTTCTAGCTGAAAAACTTCGATTGCAGAACTGAAACGGACTGGGTTTGAATAAAATGCAGCAAAAATCCATATTGTTAGAACTTTATAAAAACACCGTGTAGTATAAACTGGAT
This sequence comes from Ascidiella aspersa, assembly GCF_963924565.1. Classification (NCBI taxonomy): domain Eukaryota; kingdom Metazoa; phylum Chordata; class Ascidiacea; order Phlebobranchia; family Ascidiidae; genus Ascidiella; species Ascidiella aspersa. The sequence goes on from NC_139451.1 coordinate 17,696,118, forward strand.
AATTGTGTTAAATATGCCCATATTATTAAGACGTTTTCGTTTTGTTAGAAAATCGACTGTCTGTAAGACAAGGTAATTCTAACTACAAAAGTACGTCGTTTCGGTGTCGCGGCCCAAACACTTTCCGCATATATATTTTTTGGTTATTGTTTTTAACACCTAACGATAATACAATCAAAACGTAACAGGGCGACTTAACAAAGACGGCCAATCGCTTCTCTGATTGGTTCACATCGATCAAATCGTGGGAGGGCATCGTGTCACGTGTTCCAACTAAGCAGGAATGGCTCGACTTTATTACTGGGAAAAGCCTCTTCATGTAAGCTATTGGGGGGAAGAGAGTGGGCTCTCTTTTTGAATTTTTTTGGTTACTTTAAAAAATATATTAAATAGTCTTTTATACTAACTATGATATAAATCCTAACCTTTACATTGTCTGAACAATTTTCCTTTTACCCTACGTTTTTTTAAGTCGCCTTTCTGTATTAGCGCATTGAACTAAAGCATTATTTAAAAAAAAAATATATATTTTATTAAATGGTCATCAACTCGTAAAAGATGTAAACCCCACAAACGGCAGGGATATATGAAAAGATTAGTAATTATGATTTATATTTTGCGTTAAACGATGATGATGTGAAATTAGTCTTTTTGAATCTGTTAGCAGACTTGTAAAAAAAAGCTTTCATCTGAGTTTGATTATATGTAAATAAACAGGCTTGCCAGTTTGTATTTATTAAAGCCTAATTTGAAAATTTAGGGTCTTTTTGAGTGGATTGATTTATTTTTAAAAAAAATCCAAATGAAATTTGGCTTTTTGATTTCTTTCAAAAATTTCTGAGTTATGTTAAAGAGATCAAACTATCATAAAAAGAGAAAAATTGCCAAGAAAATAAATCACAAAAAGAGAAGAAATATTTACAAAAAGAATAAAAAGTGCCACAAAAAGAGAAATTCAATGTACCAGCATAACCATTTATTGGATTAGTTTTTTTTTCTATTTTGGCCATCTGGCAACCCTGTAAGTAAATAAGATTTACAAAAAACTTTTTCATGTATCTTTTTTGGGCAATTCATGTAATACTGATTTCCCTACTGTTGTCGAGTAGATACAGCGGACACGGCAGTGGTGCGAAGTACGTAGCCCGGGAAAATCTTGTTCGCAAACACGCGCGTGCTTGTGTGCTTTTGATGGGCTGTAGCAGCGGGAGACTGTTCGAGGAAGGAACTATAGAACCAGAAGGTTGTTTACCTGAGTTGCGCCATTAACAAGAAATAGTTTTATACCCGCATATTACATCAAATTAGATCAAAAATACCGTAGAGGTTGATTGTACATTCAAACTTTGGTTAAGCACAATATATGGTCATATTAATTAACACCTACTTCACTAGTTTAAGCTGTTCGTTTAGTAGTAAATTGCAATACTCGTTGAGATCTTATGTGAGGAAAAATTGCCTAATTATATAAATGTTAGTATCACAAAAAAAAAACAGCTCATAGTGGGTTTTTACTTCATTTCTTTGTCTTTATTTTCCCAGGTCCGGCAATCTCTTACTTGCTGTCGGGTAGCGCTTGTGTGTTAAGTTGCTTGTGGCCGGTAACAGACAAAGACATCGATCAGTATCTTACCAAATGTCTCTACGATTGGCTGAAAACAGGTAAATTGGTCTCATAGAATTGCCAACAACTTAAGGTTGTTTAAAAATATGTCTAAATCACCTGCAAAAAGCCCGAGTGTGTACTACCGTTTTTAAATGTATCTTTAAATTAACGTTCATCCGCGTTCGAATAAAACTATTTTGGATACTTTTTCATTCGCACGTAGGTCGAATAAAACTAATTTGGGCACTTCTTTATTAGCTCGAAAAAAACTAATTTAGACTTTTCAATTCAACGCAGCTCGAAAATCCCAATTTGAACACTTGTTCATTCGCATGTAGCTCGAACAAAACAGTTATAGACACTTTTTTGGTTGTCGGTTAAATGGACTAAATTGGGAACTTTGTTATTAGCGCGTAGCTTGAATGAACTAATTTGGGAACTTTGTTATTCGCACGTAGCTCGAATAAAACTAATTTGGCAGTTTGTTGTTCGCTTGTAGCTGGAATGTAGAGAAATTCAAAAACTTTGATCCAGTAAAACTTGGTAACTAATGGTATTCAATTTAAATATCCTAAAAATCGTACAGGCTATAGGAGATTATTGGCGTAATCTGTAAAAAATATATCTTTTTTTTTGCCCTGCGTAAGAAAAAAATGCGCAAGTGCCCCCAATTAAACAAGGATTAGCTGAAACAGAGAATTGTAAATTACAGCGTTTCACTCAGTTGTGTTACAATACTATTGGAAAACGTACGAAAATATCAAATTTCCCGACACTTTAAGCGACTTCTATTTCAAAGACGATAAAAAAAAACTTTATGCGATTTTCGTCGAACTTATTTCTCCCATGTTGCCAGACAAATGCCTAACGGACGTGGTGCGCGGCGCAGAACGCGTGTGCAAGATTCCGAACATTAACGGGATGGGCTGCGTGGTTTACGGCATCCCTGTCCGTTGCACACGCACCGTGCCGCAGTTCTACGACAACCTGCCTCCGGCGTTTCGCGACGCCGCCCACATGTTGCGGTAGGAGGAAGGCCACTTTGTACACACGCCTGTTTACTTCGCCCTGTTTTCCCGGCCAGAGTTGGAAGTGGCGATTGCTCTACACTTGTGAAGTCTGGCACTGGTATCGATTTTACTCGTCACCATTTATTGTTTATAATTTTGCAAAACACATGGTTTTTAAATTTATTTATCTATGATGTCCAAATTTAAATATACCTGTGGTTGTGTTGTTGCGCTGCGCTTGTACTCGCATATTGTTTGTTTCGTTGTTTTTTTCGCAATAAAGTATTACGCATAATCTGCCTCAATTTCATATTCATTTTAGCAAGGTTTGAAAAAAGTTTTCTTTACTTGAAACAGAAATAATCCGTTTTACTTATGTCTTGGTCCTTTTAGGTCGAGTTGCCGGCAAAATTTGTATTTCACATATCATCATGTCTGATAACGACAAAATTTGCATCGAACGTATTTCACTACTAGACAGCTAATAAAGGGCTCGTATAAATTTACATTACTTAACTCGGATTGAATGGTTTAAAAACGTCAGGAAAATTCTGTTAAACTACATATGCAACACAGTGGTACGTTAGATGGTTCTCGGACACAAAATGTAGAAACTTTGTACAAAAATTTGGCGAATACTGACACAGCATACAAAAAATCAAGCAAAGTTTCAGAATAGTAAAATATTTAGTTTTCTTTGTAATCATCTATGTTATAAAGAAGCCTCTTTTCTCATTTCTGCCTCTTTCTCTTATTTTTGTCCTTGGACGGCGAACCCTGAAACCAAAACAACAGAATTGTTTGAATGACTATAGTTAACGATTTCTATTTAGACGAAGTGCAAAAAATGACTAACTGTGATTACGTTCTCATTTTGACGAACACCATTTTTTTCCGCAAAAATCACCTACGTTTTAGTAAGTTAAAAAATTGGCTACAGAAAGTTTTACTTTATAACCACAGTAACCGGCAACTCTTACCAAGGTCAGTCTTTAAGTCTACTCAAAGTAATATATATGTCAAGGCATGGTGTATAAAGGCAGTGGTGGGATTCAAATTTTTTGTCAGCCGGTTCTATCACAAAAGTCAAATATTTTAGCCGGGTCTGTTACAAAAAGTCATATTTTCCGGAAAAGAATTAAATTAGTTGCATGAACAGGATGCAACCCCAGGTTCCAGCCAATGTTGCGACCGTCTAAAATCCCATCACTGCTAACAGCCACTCTAAAAAGCAGCAGTCGTCTCACAACTTGTAGTTATGACACAACAATTAAATTTTCAGACAAACAATCACAAAAGGAAAATTACTACAATTATACAAATTAACACAATGTATGACTGTTACCTGTGACAGTGACCACTGCAAATTAAAAAAAACACGTGAGCTACGGTACTTGGATCTCAAAAATCAATGTATGGAATAAGATGCAAAAATCCATTGACAGTAACCACAATGCTAACTGGTTCGCTGATCTCATAACATTTCGAGATACGGTTCTATAGAACCGGTGCGGACTGGCTGAATCCCACCACTGTATATGTGTTAGTTGAGACACCGTCTTTATCTCGTTATAATAAAATAGTGCTTTTGCCTTTAAACAGATCCAACCATCGCACATTAGTATTGGTGCAAATTCTCAACCTTACTATCGACTCACATCACGAGAGTCCCGATTGCGTCTTCCCTCCCTCGAGTCCCTCGAGTTCGTTCCAGCATCTGTCCTTTCGTTAAAGAAGTCTTGCGGGTATTGACTTCCCGCATCAGCCCTGGAAGATCATTAAACCCAATTAAGGCACGAATAAAACGAAAGTGGTCTATTTTAAGCAAGAGTATTTCACACGCCTCGGAAAAGAGGCTCACAATTTTAATAAAAAGATACATCTTATAAACTCCGAATCGTTTATAGCAAACTACCATCTGAATAAATCTTGAAAGTCATCCAAGTCCCAATATTACCTGCGTATTGGCGGCAACGCTCGCCCGGCCGAATCATAATAGTGATGATGGGTCCCGTTTTCCTCGCTGTTGGCACCCCCTTGGTGTCGCTGCAGAGTCTGTGTCATCATCCATTGCTGAATTTGAGCATTTTGGATCAGCATAAGTTCCATTAAATCTGCAACAATGTCATGTTCCGTTAATAAACTGCTAACAATCAGTTTAGTGCAGGCAAAATGAGAGCAATTTGCGAATTTATTTTATGTGACCAAAATGGGTCACGTATCATTTTTAATTAAAAGGTTGACAGTCCAGATTAAAGCCTCTTTCCGCGCTACGCGCATTTACACTAGATTTCACCTGCATATTTGCACATGAGTTCGCTCGAGAACATTACAAGCAAATTCGTTATTATATGAACTTTAAAGTGGGCCTGTGAAGTTTTTCTGGTTTGTTGCGGCCCATGTACCATATTTTAGTTATGCAAGGTACACATTTGGGCTTTGCCAAGTAAACTGATTACTTTTCTGCGATTCAATTTTCATTTTATACTTCGAGGTATATTTTAGATTTGGCGAAAAATTACCTTTTTCGCCCCAAAAGCGTTTCCACTTTAAGTCAATTGATCGAAATAAAATTGAACTTGGTAAGCGTTTTCTCTACATGCTGTTCTGGTTTAATCAAAATATTTAAGGGGTGAGGTTATATTTTGGTCCTATTTGATATTTTATTCCGATACTGATATCCGATGTTTTGGACAAAAAATATCGACATCTAATCCGATAGCAAATGACTTTAGTGCTATGCTGAAACAAGCAAACTATGTGAATTTGAAACGTTAAAAGTCCCTTTTAACTAGTCATTATGACAAAATTTGCTTAAGCGTTTAAAAGTTTAATACTCCACAGTTGGTAAAAAACTATTTTTGATCAATTTACTTTTCAAAATTGAAAATATTTTCTAGTGTCCAACAACTATATGCGGCGAATTTATTTTCAATTGTTTAGTTTGCCCCAGGCTAAAAGCGATTGACACCATTATCTTAATACCTTATTAACTGACTAAATAGGCTAATGTTAGAAAATACATTTCACTGTTACGAATAAAAGAAACAGATTTTATTTACAAAACAAGTAGTACAATGCTAAGGCTTTAGTAAAGTATAGAAATCGATTAAAATCCAACAATGGTGTAAGACTTGAAAATATTTACTTCCTTCACCGGAAAGTTTTGCTGGCTAAATTTATGCCTAACTTTTAAATATCTATTTACCGTCCATGTGGGGTGATTGCCCTTGAATTGTTACTGCCTGCGGGGCATGCGTGGCGACCGCAAAAAGCAACGTTCGATGGGTAAACCCAGCAATATGCAGTGGTCCGTGGCGCGTTAAATTTTGCAGGAGGTACCTGTTGCGTATAAACGGATGGTTTGACCTGAATCGAGCCAGCCTTCAGTGCGCGTGCCCAGGTGCCACACAAGATCTCATGTCAACCGTAACGTCACCGGCGTTAGCGTCATCCCGCAAAAACTGCTCGCGGATTTTCCAGGGCAATTTTTCTCGCTGGATTTAAATTTTCTAAACAATACCTAGATGGCACCACGTCGAAACTGGTAACATTTGGTTTGTTCAAAACAACGACAGTAATTGCTTGCAATCGTAAGGTAACATCAAGACGTTGCGTGAAATAACTGTCGCCTGTAGCACGCCATCGAGAAAAATTAAACAATATATGTGTTGTTCACCTCTTTTGTATTTCGTTTTATTTAACAAGTAGCTTGTTAATATAAGTGACTAATGCGTTTACCATGGACACTTTTGTTTCCTAAAATCGTACGGACATAGGATTTGTTGCCAGTTTAAACCATATTTCTTATTTGCAACCATTTGCAAGTATATATGATTGCATATCAGATGTTTGCCTTGTAACGTTTAAAAGATTGAAATCATGAAAGAGGCTAAAAATAAATATCGACGTCAGACACTGTGCATTCGAAATTACAACAGAGTCAGACCGCACTCGAAAACCTTATTAACGAATTTAACGTATACTATTGGGTGGAAACTCCAAACATTTTAAACACTTTGCCAACAGGGAGTTTTGGTGACCCGAAATTGAGTTTCAGTAAAAAAAATAGTAGATAACTAAACAATTATAGTTGTGATGCACAACTTTATCGTTAAAGCCGCTAATATAATTTTAGCATGTACACATATGAACACGGTTAGACGAAAGTGTGAAATAAGATTGGTTCATGTTTACGATAAGTTCATCGTACGTTGTCGGATTGGTTGGATCTGTTAGAGACCAGTAGCGATAACCGGTAGATGTGAACTTGGTTAAGCGGCAGATAAAATGCTTTTACGCACGTTATGCTAATTTACTCCATTTCTTATTTTGTGCGATTTCAAGAACGCGAAATTTTTTCTTTCAAAGTATAATAAGGGATAAACCGACTCCGCACACCAGGCAACTGGGTTTTGCTAACCAAATCCATAACGCAACCAACAATTTAGAGCGCCAAATCTCCTCACAAAAAGGCCAGGCGCTACAAGCACCTTTCACTCACCACCACCAGGGGATCTCCCTCAAAAGTCTGCTGATTTTATGACTAATGCCAACACACGTTTAGTGAGATAAGGCTTTATGTCGTGCAAATTCTGATGTTTTATGTAAAGTAGAAGCGAAAGCTTATCCCACACAATCTAACGTATGTTTGTTACTATGTATGTACATTTATTTGTTGAACTTTTAGCTTTCCAAGTTATAAATAGAATGGCGCTATTTGTTCACCATAATTCGATTTAGAATTTCTGTTTCTTTTGCTGTTTGGCAATTTCCGATATCATTACCATGTCACCTTACCATTTCCAGACTAAGTACATTACTTAATGCCATTACACACAGTTGGTGCAGTTTTGTAGTTTTGTTTACTATAAGACGTCATACTGCTCGTCGCAATGTTACGGTACCACACACTACACTATTTCTACTACTTCCAAACCCATGTTGACTTTGGCTAAATTCTTTGAGTTACGAGTAGATGCCCCCTGTAGGTTGTAGAAGCACACCTATCCTGACGTCAATCATAGAAGCACAACTATCTTTCACATTGTCACAGGAAAACAGACAAGGGCGCCAGTTCAGCCCATACGTAATTACTCCAATATAATTTCCCTTAAAGTGGCTAGACGTAAAATACCTTTTGCTTTGTCCAAATTTGCAACACTGCTTTTTTTAGTTGCGCAACAAAGATGCACTCTACGTTTTCGTAAACCAATATCTATTAAACGCCACCGTATACTGTTGCAGAAAATATAATTGATTGTTTGTGTTTTTTTGCTTAAATTTTCCAATACATTTATACAAATAACATATTTAAGTACATATTTAAGTGTTTAATAAAATAAAAAAAGAAGCCCGCTTAATTTCGCAATCACGATTTCCCAGACAGGGAAAACCCTTCCGAACTGCTTTCCGAGAAAATACCTTTGCGTGACGAATACAGGAACATATAAGTCTTGGCGTGACGTGTACAGGAACACATACGTATCATAATTTCATTTTCAGAAAGAAATCTGTAGCCTGAATTATCTGGATGTTATTTGTAATATTTCACATAGTGCAAGAATGTGAAAACCACGAAAAGTATAACATCACTAGTGGCTATAGGCAGCTTCCATTTTATTGTACCAAATAATCTTTAATAAAAGTATGTTTTTAGTTTCCAAGGTCAGTCGACACCTGAAAACAGCATGGGTGGACGGTTAAATTGTTATAGAGTACAGTCACACTTACCACCAACACAAATGCATAACCAATAAATTTACTGATCCTTGTTACATAATAACATTTATATGGACAGAAAACACTTGGCCAGACAGCGTATTGCCTAAAGATGTAAACGATTCATTTATCTCATTTTGTACCGCTGGTCAAACGACAAAAGGCAACCAGGAACGAAAAGCCGATCACCATTTTTTAGATCCCAACAATGAACATCTTTTGTGGTGAGTATTATACCCGTGGCCCTATTTTGATGCCACTCAACCGCTTTATCACAATATTTGCAATAAAAGCCACAATGAGTAAGTGGTATAATATGGTGTCTTAACTAAACAAGAGGTAGACCGCACAATTCTTACGTGTGAAGAACATGCGGATGTGGCGTTTGTTTTTATTTTTTGTTTCCCTGCCAATTTGCCAGAAGAACGCTAGCCAAACCGCGTCTTTCACGCAATTTTACATTTTTGGTCGCTAACTAAAAGTTTGTATAAAACCAACGGCAAATTCATAATCGCGTATTTGACTCTTCTGTTTTTTCTTGACAGTCTGCTTTTAGTAACAAAATGACTATGAAACTGTTATATATCATAAAGTTATGTAAACCGATTTTTAACTTATTCATTGTGTAACGTATAGAACATTTCGTAACGATTTTCAAGTTACCAAGCAAGCTTAGTTGTTACCCTTTTTGGTGTTGCCAGTCTTGTTCCATTGTAGGTTTTCTTCCATCCAGGGCACGTGCTCGTGTCGAGTGAGGGGGCGGGGGGTCAGCGGGGGCAGAGATCTGGCGTATCTTCGGTGGCTCCCGCCGTTTCCAAGTTCCTCCTTATAAAAAACGACAAACAGGCTCGTGTTAAATTTTCCATGGAAAATAAAAAAGATAACCCTTTTCCTTAAGTTTTCGGTATTTAAAGAGTTTGATTATAGGGCCAAGATTAAGAATGACTTGAATTCAACCGAGATACGCTAAGTAGAAAACTTGTACGAGAAGCGATTTATTCTCGTCAATCAATATAAGGTAACTTCGGGAACAACGCAAAGACAAATCGAAGCGGTGATATTATGGTCATGATCGGTAGAAACGAATTGTGAGCATACAAGCTGAAGGATGAAGTAATCGGTTTTTCGACATCTGAACAATGTGTTCCTTACCCTCGTAATAACTATTTATACATATACAGTATCACGACTTAAGCGAGAGATCGAGTACGACCCATTTCATGAGCCTTGTCAGAATTATGCTAATTTAAATAGACCGCGACCCATGCATGGAGTTCAACTATTATTTTGGGGTAGGGAAAATATTTAAAGCAAACCCTCTTTTTAGAACAAGCGGTCGTTATTTAGGAATTGCGAGATGTGACGAATAAACCAGAATTTTACCAACTTGAACGTTGTTTCAGATTACACCAAAATATGCCATGCAAACGAAGTAGTACAACATATATTATACGATTATATTATTGAATATCTGACGGGTGAGTTATACCACAGAAGCTTGCAATAGAGTTTGTCAATTCACCTATAGTACTGCATGCGGTTCAACGAGATTACTAGGATCCTGTGTATAGTTAGTTATAATTTGCATTTTTGTTGTGTGTTGAGAAGGCTAGGTCCCTTATAAAGATGTATTTTGTAATTCCTGTTCTGCTACCCTTATTTGTACTAAATTAGGTAATATAACCAATGTGGAGCGTGAACATTTCATATTTGAATAAGGCTGTCATTGAAAACACTTTCACGGCACGGAATTAAACAGGGGCGTCTTTGAAACCTAAATACTTTACCCGAACCTGACAAGATGAATTAAATCTTACTATTATTATTATTGGTAATTAACATTCGCCGTTGGATTTTTTAATAATATCCCTTACATGTTGTTTCCATAGAAAGTGTCAATGAAAAATTTTGTTATTGTGTGCAATTTCAACTTGGAAATTTTGCAAAGATTATCGTAAATTTAAAATGATTTAATTAGTCGAAACAGCTTGAAACAAAACAATGAAGGATATTTTTCTTAAAAACAGACACTTTAAACAAGATATAGCAAACCAAATAAAGTCTGCAAACAAAAATTGCAATAAGTGACTAATATTCCGAATCATTACGTTCAGTGGACGGCGTTAATGTTAAAAAACAAATTATTTTGTTAGACGCAAAAAGTATTTGAAAATGGTCGAATTTTTCACCATACGTCACATGAGCGTTTCTACTTCACTTGTTCTCACAGTTTAAACGAGGCACATTCTCGCTAAAATTGACGCTTTTTCTGTTTATAAAAAACACAATATTTTGAATTTTAACCAAACTCCTAAAAGACGTATATAGATATAGGACGTGGACTTTAAAAGCACACGTCGTTAAAATGAAATTTGGCAGTCTCTTTTGATGTTTAATTGTAAAATATACTCGATAGTCGTTGGCCACAAGAGGGGATCCAAAATTGACCGCCCATTAAAAAGCGTTTGTCAAACCTATAGCACTACATTGACCGAATTGCCTTTCTGAGAAAATATGTTATTTCGCCATTCAAAATGTAAGACCTATATAGAATACGCATCACTCGCTATCGTTCCGAAGTTATATAATCGTGTAAGTTAAGACACAATTAGAACGACTCTTTGCTTCTGATCGAAGATCTCGGCCTATTTGAGATAATAATAGCACTGCAAAACTTAATAATGGATTTGCCATAAATGCCTTATAGCCGATGAATAAATTTAGCAAATCGCCTTTGTTACAACCGTAACGACATCTTACCTTGACATTTCCTAATACCACCTACAATCTTGTTGTAATTGCCTTATTCCAAAGTTGAAATTCAGATGTTAACAAATTGTATTGCCATGAATATAATTACATTGTAAATCTAATATGATGTATTAATATCACAACCTATCTACGGTGAAGTACGTAGCTATTTGAAAAGAGAAATATGCCCCGCAGGCCAATTTTTTTAATTATAGATCACACTCACAACATGCGTATTTGCATGATCATTGATCATATTTAGGCATAAAAATGAATTTCAAAATCTTGCGATTTAATTAAACCTTGCAAAAAAGATTTTCGTGCAATCTCACCCAAAGTTTTTGCAGAAGCTCATTTCTTCGATCAATTTTTCTATGAAACCTGTCTCGTCTCCTTTCTAAAAACACACAATTTTGTTAAATATAAAATATTTAAAAAAGAAAAAAAAATGAATGGCAAATGATAAGTTATTAGGAATTTTTTAGTTCAAGTAAAAATTAAGACTACTTCAAAGTGAGCTGTTGTTTGTTCATCTATTTATTCGCATATGGTTTAGTTTACTCGTATTAATATGTTTGTACGTAAAGTTTTTTAATGCACTTGTGGTATTTTATGCATCATAAGTTTTTGTTAACGCATTGACGCTAAACGAGAGTCTCGCTGCCTTGAAGTAACTCCAACGTTAAAGAAACACTAAATATTCATTCGCAAATTTATCAACAGCATTAAAAATAATAAAATATTCACTATAGTTAATGTAAACTCAACGTTTAAAAAACACAAAACATTTAGTGGTAATTATATCTCGAAAGTTAAAAACTAATGGTAAAAGTATTTCTAATTTAAATGAAAGCCTTTGCAATGCGGCGTACAGTGAACAGTCAGACTTGTAATCTTGCATCCGCCAGCTATTTTAAATTGCGCCATGCAAAATATCGGATGGTTTTGGGAGGGTTTGCAGAAAAACAACGCATGACTTGACCATAAGGTTAGATTGGGACACCAATATCATCAAGCAGTGGTTGTCGTTCAAGGTATATTGATCTTTTAAACCGTATTCACGCATTTACATACCAAACAACTTTGAAATATTGTTTAGGCAAAAGCCAAACCCTTACGTTGTTGAAACAAAAATGCTTCCGCATTGTTTTCACGCGTGTTTAATTTTTGCGATGTGAATTGTAAGTGTGTCGCCTGCCTAGAATCTGTGTTGATCGAATACCCGACCAACACTAACTAATATGTCACAGCAACAATTGCTTGAAATGCGCAATTCAACTTCATATTTGCCTTTTGCATACTCCCATGTCACATTTTCGAAGTATCTAAATTGCGGTAATAGAGAAAAAATAAAATAACAAGCAGTTTTGTTTATCCCCAAAAAGGTGCAAGTGCACAACTGCATATACTAACCTGGATGAGCAGGAGGGGTGTAACGCTCGTAGTCTGGCGTCAAAGCCCGTTGAACTCTTGGGGATGCACCTTTGTGCAGTTTCTACAAAGCAAAATAAAAAGATCTGGCAAGAAACCAAAAGATAAGGAAAAGCTGATTGTTTGGACCTAAAGAAACTAAGCCTAATCGAAACAAAGACTAACCTACCCTTCAACTAACATACATTTACCATTTAACCATTCAATAAAATGTGGTTTCTGCAACAGTATAAGTCAATGACTTTTCTTACAAGTCTGGTATTACGTTAGCAAAAAAATAAGGTTGCCTTCTCGCGCATAGCTTCAATTTGTTTCGAGGCTTCTATTGTCAGAAAGTAATTCGTGACTGTGCATCAATTCAATAAAACAATGCCACTTGCGGAAAGCAGTTTCACCGCGAGTGAAACAGAAAATGCTGAGTTATCGACCGAGCCGACAAATGACAAATTGCTTTGTAATGATTTATCCACGTTTTTGCCATTTTAACATTTAATGTTTTGTATTACTTTACTGTGACTATACGACACTATCGTATTGTGTGTATTTTTATGAAAATAGGTAATTACTTTATATTAAAATAATCGCAAATTACATGATGGGATATAATAAGGTTTCCTTAACCTAACTTATATCATTTTTCAAGTGCAAATCGACTTTCAGATTTTATATTGCGAGTAAATAGATTTCTTTTATCACTAAAAATTTTGGTCTATAAGCTATGCAAACGAGCTCGTGTCGTCAGCGCAACGATTGACAGGGGAGCTAAAATTAGAATAAAACCGCACGCTTGGGGCTCTGGAATCCCCTTACGCCCATTCAACCGACGCTGTCTTCTCTTGTCATCGTTTGTGCCAAATCAGTGTATCACACCATACGAATTGTCTTGGGTTGCGCAACACGCTTGAAATTTCTACGATGCCGTTTTCCCAATAGTTTTGGTTTCTTCTTGTCAATGATTTGACGTAATATCAAATGATTGCTGACGTATCTAAATTGGTTTCAAAATTTTGGCACCGACGTACATGATTTGTTTGGTAAGAAGCAAAAATTGGGTCCGGGACATTTACCAAAAATTCGACAATTTCCACTAAGTTAAAAAATGATTTAACCGTACCTTGTCAATTAAACGAAGTTTCAATCTGGTTAGGTCATCAAGTAAACGAATATCGTCCCCGTATTCCGAATCAGTTGGCATCTCGTCAACGTTGTGGGTAGCCGCTAAACTTGCAAAAAAATGTGGCCGCTATATTGTTCTTATGCTTAAAAAACAAAAAAACAATCTGCAATGCAACGCCTTCTTCAGGCATGTATATATTAATTCTAAACAGCACGTTCAATACCGAAATTACCAGACAGTAGGACATTTTATCATAATGCACAATTGTATTGCGCAACCTTATAATATTAGACTCGAGTTTGTTTAAAATCTCTTTACAGGCCACATTTTTACGTTTGTCTTTATTCTATCTGTTTGTTTTATGCTATCTACTTGTAAACGCTTGTAATGTTTTTTACTGGGAAAAAACGCAATATCTAGATGTTGTGTAAAAAAGTTCGAATGCTGCACAAAAATGTCAAAAGTGAAAATATGGTATTCATAGAACATCGTTTGTTACGCAAAGCCTCAGTGTTTTTATTTTGATGATTTTTGATTACCAAGACAGTTTATTTGAATAATGTCACTTAAAATCACCTGAATTGTTCCCATATTTTAATTTTGTCTATAACGTTATCGTCACGTGAAAATGATATCAGGTGAATTCCGTTTACATTTTTCTGACAGTACGTCTTTCCAGAAAGGTCCAGTATACTTATGGTATTGTAGCAACCACGAGGCGTTCGAACAAAAAATTTGAACGAATGTGTCCGCCTACGCAGGACATATCCACTGGACCTAACGCGAACCGGCATTTAGGCCGCGTTCGTGGTGCCTATGATTTTATGTAAAACCTAAAATAAAAGTAAGTTCCCGATTTTTCTTACCAGGACAAAAAAATTGTAACCGATTTTGCCATTGTTTCAAGGAGGAGAAATTGTTCGCGTGGGCAACGTGTTTGTCTTGAGATAACGAAAAGGTGATCAAAGTCACAGCGCGTGGGCCACGCTTAAAACCCAGCGCACTAAATCGCCCATGTGTAACCTGTTAAGGGCCGGTTTGCCGCGACAACAACATTACCTCACGACTGCGTCACAGCCATGAGATTTCTCGAGTTTACTCACGCATGGACGTGGGACGCAGACTTGTAAGTTTCCGAAAGCTGTAAATGTACAGTACTTGAGCGGCGGGTGGGAATTAAAGGGAATGGAAAGTTTTCCGGCAAAGACTTTATATTTAATCGACTTTAGTTCCTTATTTTCATAACTTTGCTTTCTCATCTGATGATTGATAAAATTCGCATTATAACTGGCAACAAAAGCAGGTTGCCTAAACCACCCGGTAATAGAAATTATATAGAGATATTTTACGCGTTGCTATGACGATAGGACTTTTAGACAATGTAAGCAGGTAGAAGTTCAAAGAATATCTTAATCAGCGCCATTTTAAGGCTGTGGGAGTGTGGATGGCTTAAAACTCACCAAAGCTGGCCTATATTCATAGTTGTGGCGTAGAGTTCTAAACCACACACTCGATATGTTCATGCGATTAGATTAACACAAGCGTGTACATATTTTGGTACTTTCATTTCCCCGTGCTCGAAATGACTAAAAGTGCGACCGCAATCACTCCTAGTGATTTGTATGGAAAATACACGTAGGTTTCCGTTTTTTTCTATATCGTTGAAGTAAAATGTAGCTGTGCCTATCACAGAGTGACCAACTACTTCACAAAATGATTCAAAAAAGGCACGTTGGAGATTGAATATAGAAAAGAATGCAATTCGATTAAAAAAATCATTTTTGGACAAAAATGCAATTTAAACGCATTCTGCAATTTTGTTCTGTTTTAAATCGAAATTAAACTTTTCCACTATTTAAACTACATTACGTCAGCAAATTGTTTCGCTCAAGCGTCTTTTCTTGGCTGCGACGTTCAATGTTTACATTGTGTCTTACGTGACCCTGACGACCGTATAGGCAAGGAAGCAGTTCACAAAGGGCGTCCACGTTTTTTTTCATATCTAATCGGACGATGTGCACACCTTTTAAAGTTTAAACAACAATATTTGCTGTTAAATCGGATAGACTCGTTAAACAAAATGAAAGAAAAAAGAAAAAAATAATATATCTTAACCGGCATTTCCAATATTTTTCCCAATGGTTCCTTAACTCAAATATAGAAGCAAGCAAGTTGTCGGACATAAACTATCCGCTGTATTTAAAAAAATATATATAAACAAAATAAACAGGGTTTAAAGATAATTTTAATTTGCGCTATATAGTTTAGTCAGATATGCCACATACAAATTACTCGACGATCAAATATTTTTTTATTCTGGGTCACATCGCGTTCAAAACTTCAGTTATGTGTCATTCCATCTTTACCAAGGCAGAAAGAAACGCGTGTTCTGTGTAAGCTCTAATATAAGTTATAGGTTAGTTTCTATCTGTAAAGGTTTCGTAAAAACCGGCATCTATATTTATATACTAGGCTACTTCACGCCACAGTTGCCATTTAAAAAAAAACCTAAAATGTATTTTTAATATCGGAAGTTTGAGTTGAGTGAAATCAGAAAACCCAACATGTACTTTATCATTTTGGCTACTTTCGCTATCTAGTCATGGTTATGAAACGGAAGAGAGAAATTTTTGTCCAATTTCCTTACGTAACTTAATTTCCCAGTGCTTCCCGTGTCATTAATTTCAAAGTTAAACTGCAGGCTAAGATTGCGCTAAACTTTTTCATTAGTTTCATTAGTGTCATACTTTTCTATTTTACCCCGAACTTTCTTAGTTATTACCATCAGAACATTAAACTTTTATCATTAAAGTCCTACGCCCATAAAACTGCTTATACCTTTACTTCGCTTTAGCTTCCAAAATATTTATTTGTAATAAGATATACGAAAGAATAACCCCAAAATACTGTTTGATCAGCAAATGTCGAAAATATATAAACATTCTATGTTATTTCGAAACTTGGGTTTCTACAATCGAGTCACATGTTATAGTTAACACATATACAATTATCTGCTCAAATACCTTGTTTGAGTTCCACTTAAAAAACATTAAGGATACTTGAAAAATCCAAGCTCGGGCAGGAACAAAGATAAACATCGTCGTTAGTTAAGTTTCTTTATTTAAAGCTTTGTTGAACTATCGGTCGTTGTTAGCGCAAAGCATTTTCTAATTGCCAGTTTTTAAGCAACATAACAATCAATTGTAACTACTTCACGTTATAAACATACTTCAGTTTGAAGAACACCTTGCAACTACACTGAACCGTTCGTGTGCATGTAAATCGTCAAACTAAGAAAGTGAGCTTAGGTTCGGGCCCACGGACTGTTTGGTCACGTTACCATGGTGATTCGCCACTGCCAGGCGACGCCACGTAACGTTCCTACCTGTATCCATTCATCAACGATATTTCCACTGTTTTCCTACCAGTTAGGAGCGAGTGTATACATTGTGACATAGTCTATTGAAACGCGTCGGTATGCGACCCTGGGCGTGCGCGAGCGAGCTAACCCGCATTTTAAATTCACTTCAAAACGTTAAAACAGTTTGTTTAACACCGAAATATAGCTTAAAACCCCTTCATGACGACGATTGCGATGTTTTTCTGTTAATTTTTTGGGAAACTTGCATACATTAAAGACTTAAAATGATGCACACACGCGCGCAGTACGTGGCTGGTGTTGCGAGCGCGGTTATTAAATCATAATGATCACGACAATCGGGCAAAATCGGAACAATGGGTTTGAACGTCAACAGGGCCCCTTGTGTGGCCGCTGTGTATACAGTTAGACCCTGGCGCTCACCTTTGTGAAGTGTTATTGTTGTAGCGCCCGGTTAGCACGGCATTTCGAAATTTAGCATTGGTCATGTAGGGGTGCGAGTCTTCCCCTGTGAAGGAATATTTTTTTTGTTTGCTCGCGCGCAAAGTTACGTGTTGAAATCAAATGTTTACAAAATGTTTACGCACAGTCGCACAGCAAAATCCCGAAACAGTCCCACTTGTTTTTTGCTTTTTGACATGGAAAATCGGGTTAGTGTTAATTGTTAATTTTGGAGACTTACTAAAACCAGTCAAGCTTCTACACACTCGAATGACCCTATTTTGTTTCTCATCTTAATGAGTAGTTTGTACTTTTGATCTCTTCGCATAGTTGTAGATATTTATAGTAAACAAAAATCTCTTTTAGATTTGTGATTTTTAACTCTGAAAAATTATAAACTTCTATGTGAGGCTTACCCAGTAATTTATACATAATAAAGTTTCAGTTTGTTCGAATATTTGACTGAATGTAAAAACGACTAAATGGATAAATGTAAACAACGTTACCTGGTATAAACCTGGTTTAATTCCAAAGACATAGTGTGGAAGACACATTTCGATTACACACTTACTCGATTTGGCCCTGCTGGACATAGCAATACAATTAAGTAACGTAAGTGCCATAGTGAACACATTTACTTGTTGCGATGTTGTGTACCTTTTTATTATTATATAATTTTTGTTTTGATATTTTCATAACACATTTTTTGCATATTTACGTTAATTTTGATATGTTTCGATCCGTAAATTTTGCATGAATGTATTACTTTTGCTTTTGATAATTCTCACTCACTGCCTTTAATGATTCAATGTTAGTTGGTCAATTAAAGTTATTGACAAATTGTTTAACTTTGGAAAAAAATAGCCTATACGTAGTAGACTTGAATTGGACCTTCGGTAATTTTAAAGAAATAAACTTGGTAAATCTGGAAAATCTGTTGTTTGTTTTACCTCGACCTTATAAGTTATCGTTTATGTACGTTGGTTGAATAAAACAAGGAGTCTACCGGCGGTCTTAACATAGATGGGAGCAACCACCAAACAAATGACGACCATTGTGGCACCAGTTAGCGCATCACCGGACGAAAGTTAGTAAAACGTTAAAAATAAACGTTTGTCCTAAAGAAACCTGGGCACGTTTTTTGCAAGGAAGTTGCTGCAACGGGTACAACAGAAAGCTACTTTAGTCAACTGTCAGAAAATAGGTTTACAAGCGACCCCTCTGTCACTGCCGCTTCCTTTTTGTCTCGGTGTTGTTACTCATGGCCTTTCGTTCTTATCTGACGCTCTGTCGGTCCAGTAAATCCTTCAGTCAAATATCGAGGCCTCAGACATGTGAGCGACAGCGCGTTTCGTGGAACACAACTCCAGCCAATTTGAATCACAATACATAATCGCATTAAATACATGAACGCATTTTAGATTTGAAGAAACAAATATTTCGAAGAATTGTGCGGTTAGAATTTTGCTTAAATTTTAACATAAACAGCAAAAATTTTAACATAAATAAAGCAATTTTATGGTTTATTTATACAGAATTCGTACGGATTAGTATTGCACGAAGGTTTTGGTATAAGTGGTAAAAGGTGTATATTTTTTGTCATTGCCGTAGACCATAAATCGACTGTGAAACATATGTCATTTATGCTTTTATGCGGGTATATAAAATCCTGTACAAACAACGTGAAAAGGACAGGTGTAGGTAATAAGGTCGCATAAGTCAGGTGTGCATTAAGCAAATCGTGCTTGCTGTTTATTATATTTATTGTAACAGCGTTCTAAGTATTTAAACGATAAAGTTATTCCTGGGTTGTCGGCCCCAGTCATTTATAGCACACTTATTACAATGGCGCAGTCACATGATGTGACTCCATACAACATCCAGGCAGCGTATACAGACAGGATGCAGTGCTATATATAGCTCCAATTGATAGCGTTTTAAAGAATCCTTATTAAACCGCAACACACAGTTTCCGAAAACCGAATTAAGTTACCAAAAAGCAACAGCATTTTAAAATAGCCCCAATACAACTTGTAGACTTTTAATGTCGCAGTTTGCACTCGTGTCGTTTAACAACACGAATTACTCATCAGAACGCCAGGTTTACAACGTTTTACCAAAACCAATAGATATTCTATGTAAGATCATACAAAAGGCGATTCTAATTCCACATTCCCCTTAAGGACACTGAGGCTAATTCGAGGAGAAAACGACTGACGGAGCAAGGCCTGATGGCACGATGCCCCAGGGCCCTCCATTCGAATGGCATGGCACCTTATTCCTTATTCGTTATAAAGGGAGAAATGTCTGATCGAATCCAGTATTCAACCGGAAAAATAGGCACGTGATATAATTAAAAAATCCAACTAGTCCCACAGGGAAACAGTTCAACAGATAAAAAGTAGTGTTAGATTTTATGAAACATAAAACAAACATTTTTTTCCATTTCTCCGTCCATTGATCAAAATAATTTTTGATTTTCCATTCTTGTTCTGACAATATTTTTTCTGTTTTGATCATAAATTTTTTTATAAAAAACAACCTTCAGTTGGTTTTACACTTTGTACGATATTTGTAATATCAGAATAACTATCATCACAAAATCAGTTGCCAATCCTTATAAATTGTCGTTACTATGTAAACAAATTTAAGCATGGTAATTTTATAATACTTTTTTATTGAGATTTTCTAATTAGTGTTTCTGCGAGTGAGGAAATCAGAATAATCTGTCCATAATTGGGAATGTAATCTTCACAGAACAACTCTATTACTTGCGTAGGTTTGATTTATTATTAGAAGTGGCTTTTGATCTGGCATTTAATTAATGCTGCACTAAAAGACAACGCATGGAAAATAAACACTGGCTTGTTGCAAACCCACGCTCGACAGATTACATACGCCATGTGATTTCAAGCCCCCAAAAGTATGTGGCTGGGTGGTTGTAAATCTTGCGGCTTCCACTTGTATGACAAGCAACTGAAGAAAATCGGCATTAATTGCCGCAGCAATTTTTTTACAGGCTTCTGACGGTTGTTCGATTTCACCAAAATTTCTTCGATACAGCTTGGCGTGTCGAAATCGCGTAAAACCGATATGTGACGTCGTTTCTCGCCTCGCTGACGCAGACAACCCAGGCCAATCGTAATCGCCCAGACTTGCCTTCTGAGCATTGGAACGCAGCCATGCACAGGCCCGCATGTTTGTCGTGACCCAAATCTGAAACGCCGCCAAAATTCATGGTAAAATCCTGATAACACTGAAAAACAGTAAGTTGAAAATCCAACGAAAGTACGTTTTGATTGTAGAGTTTTGTGACGCACCCCTCAATGAGAATACTGCCACACAACATCGATTTTAAATAACACGTTTTGGAATTCAACACTTTCGCGACATTTTAACCTTTACAAACTTACATTTAATTTGTAGTCTGTAACCTTCACAGAAATTGTTTTGTATTTTGTATAATGCCCACTTTTGAATTTAAAAAAGTTCAGTCATTACTTTGTTATAGTCCATACATCGTACCCCTTGCTTTAAATATAGAAATGCGAAATGAACCAAATAATTGTATATGCAACCATCTGTCACAAATTAAACAATAAATCATTCGCAAGTTGTTTGGTTATTAAACATTGCTAAACATACAAAAATGAGTGTGTATTTATTGTAAAATAATTTTCTACGTTTGCAACCACCGTTTATAAATTGCAAATATGATATAATCCTTTTACCTTACTTCTAGTACAAACGCGCAGCAACTTGAATACATTTCGATCGTAAGTTACACGCATGGAAATAAACGTTGTCGAAAGTGGTAACGAATTTGCCTTATTCCGTTATTTAGCCGTTGCAAAAAATTAAGACAATTTTTTCTACACCAAGTTCTATAAGAAGTGGAACACGCGACAATTAATAAACACAAAAGTTGAAAGGACATTTTCCCACTTTGTTCCATTGACCTTTCCTGCGCATCAAAGCGTGGAAAATTTTTTGTACTTTGCTGCTGCGCGGAATAACGTTTACTTCTGGGTTTGGGGATCTATTTATATTTCCCGCGAAATAACGAATTTATCAGGGCAGCACAGCTGCTGGCAGGCTACGTTCATACGTAACAAGTTAGCGTTTTTTTTTTTAAATATCATTCTCAAATATTGATTACGTTACCCAACAGAGACAGATATGGATATGTATCAAGAGAGTAAATGCTTTAAGGTCACAAAGCTTTTAAATCTCCATTTGGGTTGATCTGGTTGAAATTTCTGAGAATACTAAACCGCGTTTGCTTTGAATGACTATATAGGGCCTGTACACATGTCATAATTGAAGTATAGTAATTAATTGCAAACTAAATGTAAATTGGGCATCACAGAGCATGCCAAAAATATCGTATGAATAGAGCTATATAAACTACTTCTGAAACTAATTTAAAGATTCAAGTTTAATCGATCACTTGTTAATTTTGAAATTTTTTAGTTTGCTTCTATCTCAGCCACGAAATTAAGAATAAAAGTGGTCCTTCCTTTTTAATTTTCCTTCAATGCTTTTGTTTGTTTACTAATCAAATATTAGATACGTTGTTCTTTTACTGTAAATCCTTCACGTCTATCTTTGTGTTCAAAGTTTGTCAAAATTATTTTAAGGCAAAATTGATTGAAAATACACATAAATCGTTTACAAAGTTTAAAAAAAACTAATCAGCTTTCTAATTATTCCCCTAAAAAACTTTTTATGTCAAGTTAAAAATTTAATCAACAAATTTAGGTTTGAATTAAATTGAAAGTCGTTTAAACAGTATTATATCTTCATTCGAGCAATATACGAATTAGCCACCCAGGCCTAGTTTATCGAATTAGGTTTAGTTCGAACTTCGTTGTGATAAATGTATTTAACAGCATTTGCTGTATTTTTTCGCTATTTACAATCGTCTGTGGTTTACAATTGTCTCATTTTCTATTTCGATAATGCTCGGTCTCTTTTATTTTTCTTCTTTAATTTTTTTCTTTAATTATTTTACCTTAAATTCCAACTGTCAACATCTTTCTAAAATAACCAGCGTCTTGTTTTTTGGCATTTTTGTTGTGATTTGCTTTTTGAAATTTTTTGTTTGATTTTAAGTCTTAAAGTTGTAATTTGGAAAGTAAGTAAATAATAATTTTAAGTCACGATTTGTATAGTTTGGCGTAAATGTTAATAAAATTCGATGAATGATAAAAAAAAATCTTCTCTGCACCATATAGTAACGGAAATTTAGGGTAGGATTACTGTAGCATGCGAATCATTCATGCAGCTGTTGCACCTTTTCCGTTTTTTACTTAAAAATGAACGACCCGAATTATCTTTGGCCGAACGTTGCGCAATTCTCTGCGCATTCGGCCAGCGCCTAAATTTAGATTTAGAAAGTTCGACCTGCCTCAGCACGTAATCAGTACAGTGCAGTTACCAATTCCAAGGACCAGTCGGCGAGTGGCAGGCACACGCACTCCCGTGGCAAATTTTCCCCGTATTTCACCATTGTTTGTCAATTTGCCGGCGCTCGTCACAAGTAGGTATTAAGCGTAGGCGGCATTGTGCAAAAAATGCGACGTTTATGTCGCTCGCTGCGGAAACGCACGCGACGCGTCGCAAAATTAACGTTGCGTTTGCGAGAGAAAGTGCAAGCGACTCTCACTGTGCAGTGCCGACGATTTTTGCTCATTGATTTTCACACACACACACAAATATAATAATATATATATATGTAGTCAAAGTCGCGGTTTATAAATATGAATATATATAAAATTGAAGTATCGGCGCATATATATATATATATGTATATATTGAATTGAAGTAAAAACGCATTTTAATCGCCAAGTTGTTCGGACTTGATTTAAATCTGCCTAATTCGCCACCAATGACACCTTGCAACACTGCTACCGCTTTTCTCTTTACGATACCATTTAAAAAACGCTAAATCGCCCACGTGCCACAAAGAGGAACTGCAAAAAAAACATAGCCTGAAGGCAACTTTACGCTGGACAGGAAGGCGGTTAAACCTAGAGTCAATAAAAACTATCATGATTTTGTAATAAGTTTATAAATGCCGCGTCTACAGTAAAATATATGTAGGAACAACGTTGGAAATAAATGGTGCAGCACTTTAACTTAAGTTTCGCGCTTTCTGTTTAAACGCAGCCGCCAACAAGCACCACGTGCTTTTTCTTCAAGAAAAAGGCGGTGACGCTTCGGCACGCTGTTGCCGATGATGCGCCACGCAAATGACGCAACCGCGTTGCCAGCGTAATTTGCAGTGCGTTACGTTGTAGCATAGTGGCAACCGAAATCGAATGGAAAAAAATGTTTTTAGGGGAATAATTGGGGATTTTTTTTGTCTTGTATAAAACCAGGTCTTCCAACTGGATTTCAAAACATACTTTCAAACAGTTTGCAGCAACAACAACAACAAGAAAAGTTTAAAGGAGAAGGATTGTATATACTTTTGTAGATATACATACAAAACTTATACGCCAGTTTAAAAACGAAGAAATTTACCGAAAGAACTAAAAGAAAAATGTCGATAATTTTTGGATTACTTGTCACATGTATGTTGTGCACATACACCAACGCTGGTCCCATCATGAGCGAAAGGCAAAAAATCAAATCGCATTATAACTGCGATCATCCAGGAATTATGAACAGGTAAGCACGTGATTAGGCAAAAAGTTTTTTTGCGGTTAAAGTACATTCAACGACAAATAGCCTGTTTGAAAAAAAGACACGCTTGGTCGAGACCGGAATGAAAGCCCCGTTTGGTCGTGACTCGACTCGCAAAATAATTAGAGCTAAGCTGTACACGTTAAACGTTACACTTCGATGTATTTAAGCTAAAACATTAACATCTTACTATGAATAGCAAAAAATGTTGAAAAACTAAGTATGCATATATTAAACCATATTTTTTTGCAGAACCGAATGCGAGATAATGATGAGTAACGCCATACTGTCGCAATCTCGCCATCGACTTCTCCGATTCAGCGAAGGCGCCTTACGGTTGGCCAAAAGTCGACCTACTCGAAGCGCCCATCTCAGCTACGGTCAGCCTGGATGCGATTTCCGGAAAACATACCTTGGCACCCACACAGCGCCAGAGGACAGAAGCTTGTCCCCCTGGACCAAAGTTGTGACCAACGACGAGAAAAGGTGGGTACTCTCGCAACTCTTTATATGTATATTTAAAACAGGTTCCTCTGGCAATATATATTACTTTCTACCAACGTTTCGGCTTACTATCCGGCAAGCCTTCGTCAGGGACTGACACACAAAGCCAACTAGACACAAAGTAAAATCACAATAAGAAAAAAGGAGATAAAAATGTGCGAGACGCGTTCAAAATTCACAGCGATAAAACAACAGTTGTTTTATCGCTGTGAATTTTGAACGCGTCTCGCACATTTTTATCTCCTTTTTTATATGTATTTTTAGAAATTATAAAAAAAGAACTCTACACGCTACATTTTCCTCAAAAAAACTAACCTCTTTAAAACGTTAACTGCAATAGTAATTAGTATATGAAACTTTTAGTTCTAAAATTCTATAAACGAAAAGTTTGCTTACTTAAAACTTTATTATCCTATTCAGGATTCCGTCATACATCGAGCAAAGCACGTGCAAGTGCAAAGGCTGCATTAATCCGCGCACGATGACTGAATCGAAAAGCCTGAACTCCGTTCCGATCAAAGTTTTGGTGACGGTTTACCGATTGCAGCCAGACAACACCTATTCGAAAAAACAAGAGCTTATTTCAGTTGGCTGCACCTGTGTTATTCCGAAGCATATCTAAAACGTTCCATCTACATACGATGGGTCATTTTATATTTATTTCTATTTGTGCGATCTTGATTTAATCAAGTATATATATGGCGGCAACAACGCCTATTCGCCGGGCGACCGTTTTTTTATACTTTTTATATTATTTATTTTCTTTACCGCATATTTGTTTATTTTCTCATTGATTACGAAGTACAATGAGGTTCACTTAATTTATTGCAACGCTGTTTTGGTTGCAGACATTCATTTCACTTTCTTTACAGATCATACAATTCACGTTTTAACAAATTTAAATTATACCACACACGCATTCGAACGGTGCTTTTTTACAACTATTTTTTATCCATGGCTAACAATTTTTTAACAGCATTGTCGAATTTGTCAGATGTTATTCCTCGAATAGTATTTTTAGCACAACGAAACGCTAACAACATTGGATAACTACGTGGTTATTTAGTCAATGTTAGTTTGTTATTTAAACACTTTCGTTCAAGTTCCGTATTTATTTTTGTTTGTTTTCCTTTTATAATCTTCATATATACGCTTTAGTATGTATGCAACTTATTCCTATGATATATATTTATATTTTTTATTATATTTTTTCTATCAATAAATTGCAATATTTATTACTTAAGCTTTGCTGTATAGAGTGTAAGGGAAGTAAAAAACATCAACCCTTTGAAAAATAGACGTTTCTTAAAATGTGACGTAACAAACAGTGCCACTAGTGGCTTAATTCTCAAAATAAATTACCGTAATTTCGTCATACTTTGTTAGTCGAGAGTGGTAACCAAACGCCGAACACACGGTTTAAAATCGACGATTACAAATAAAACTTTTATAAAACAATTGGGGACCTATAATATAGCAAACGGTTTAAAAAGCGAAATTGAATTTAAACAAAATTATCATAGCTTATACCTAGTTACTAGTGTACGTGTCTTAAAATTATGTTTCAAAACTAAAATGATTAAGTTATCTCGAGGACGTACGAAAAAAGCAAAATGTAAAGCGGCACAGCACTATGCAATTTAGTTGATTCACGAATCAATTAAACGTTGATAGTTCTATCCTGTTCTAGGGCCATATCGCCACCTAACGTATACATTTATCGATTCTTAAACGTGCTTACCTTTCCAGGATGTTTAACCACTCTTTCGGTAATAATAGAAACAAGGTAGTCTAAATGTTGGACTATTTTCCTTTACAAGGACTTAAATGATAATATTCCTCAATAAATGGAATTTAAAGTCTTTCGTTGCAAAGCATAACTTATTTCATAACGAGAGCAAACGCACGCTACACTGTAGCGAAACAATGGGTAGGCGAAGTACACTAAATCTAATTACAGTGTGAGGAATACTGCGGCGCAGTATGCCATGATATACATAGCACGTTTGATATTAACGGATTTATTTCAAAGGGACTAAAACACAATAAAGAAAGATAGAAGTTCGCGCGAAGCGCGAAAAAACGTATTTGCATAGAAATTTGCCCAAAAAAATATTTTTTAGGGTGCATGCCGCATGGCCAGGTGCCCCCTCTGGATCTACCCCTACTCGCATTGCTTTTAGCCAATCTGATAACCAGAAATGGTAGGCAGATCTCTGGCTATCCTATAACATTAAAACCCCGTCTAGTTTTAGACCTGTCTCAAAGTTCCAATGTGTAAAAATGCATGAGGTAAAACGCAAATTTGTATCAATGTATGGTCGCCAGCTATACTGTCTGTGGTTTATGATTTAATCTTTTTTTGTTTTTTGTTATTAACAAAATACAGAAATTTTTATGTGTGTGGCCATTTATTCCTCCATGTATTCTCTCTCGGTTTGTTAATAACAGTTTAAGATGCACTCACACATGCTTGTTCGTTTAAACAAGGCTTTCTATAACTATCGCTCAACCTGACCCACAGTTTTGCCATAATTTCACTCAAAAACCCGCATAACACACGCCTGCTCAGACGTTAAATATGTATCACCATTTTTTATTTTTTATTTATATGACATTACCATTCAGATTGTTAAACATCTTTTACAATGATTTCTTTGTGCATCAATCAATCAAAGCAATCAAATTTTTTAGCGCACGTAAGAAATACGTTCACTGAGAATATAGCGAAAGAGCTTAGCTCAATGATAAAAAAACCCTAATCCGCATTTAGCATATCAACCATTAACGCATGCCAGCACGGACACGGCCGCCAACACATGTTTATTATAGTACGTGTTAACGGCCGCACAATTTTTCATCGACAGCCGTAGGTTGGACACCGTTGCTCTATCTCAATAACTATCGGAAATAAAAGCACTAGTTCTCCGTGGTGGGTAGTCGTTCACTTAATTGCGCCAGTTTAAGTTTAGGTCGTCAGATACAAACTACAGATATCGCAAAAAGTCCCATCAATACTGACTATAGTGAAAACCCCGATAAAGCACTTCAAGCAGAAAACAACAAAATAGATAGAGCTTTAGTTGATGCGGTGGTTGCCGGTGTTCGCGTTACAACGTTTTTGACCGAAATAAAACACAGTGGACCATGTTTCTCGGTTACCCTTCATTTGGAACCGCAAAATGTAAAATCAATAAATATAACAAACGAATTTTTCGTTATGTCGGCGCGTAGTGTAGGGGTTTTCAAACCTTTTTTAATATTGTATGCCACTTAAATCGTTTAATTGCTGTTCTAAACTAAATTCCCCTTTAAAAAAAGCACCTGGAAATATGCCAATACGATAAATGTATGCCAATACGTAGAAAATCATTTTTATAATATTTTTTCGGTATAGGGCGGTGCCCCCCTGTCACATTTTATTGACTTGTCTCGTAGGATACATAAAATCAAACCAAAATGGTTTGCAGTAACTTGGATATCGTAAATATATTGATGGAAATCTGAAAGCACACAGCGCCGGCCAAAAACAACATCAATTGATTAACACATATCATGCTGGGGAAATGAAATATGACATATCGTCTTATTAAGAGGAATTATTTAGTTAATCAAAACAGGTGAACATATAGAGTTGTGTAAGGCTTCTTGCCTGCGTTCTGTAACTCCGCACACTTGCGTCTTGTGAAGATTATGACATAGCTAACTCGATGTTCCATTCTAAACAATCGCCCATCATGCGTGTCACGCTAAGAGTCGTACGGGTTCAATAAACATTTTGCCGAAATTTGTCCCGAAAGTGGCACAGGGACAAACTCCTGTTCGAAAATGTCGCGCCCAAAATAGTCGCCACCAAGATAGAACTGGGTCGATAGATTTAGAACATCTTCTACAAAATCTGAAATCTGTATGCTAATGAGGTGAGAAATTTAAAGCTTTTTCTAGATAGTAACTGCCGAAGACAAACGTCACGAGATACTTTGCGTATTTTTTAGTTTGGCTTGCAAATTGCACGTATTCCACTCACAATTACCATTTAGTTTTACGTTTATACATAAGTTGAACTGCAAATATGAGGAGTTTTTCTCTAGTTTGCACTGAAAAATATGTCATGTTGCAATAGGTTAGAATCCAATACATTTCAAGTGTACACCTGGGTATGTTTGTTTTTGTGTTTTAAAAGGGTTAAGAAAATTATGTTTTTTCAAAAAAAGGTCACGAAACCGTGTTGCTAATTTTTATGTTCCTAATATAAATTTCTTTCTATGTTCGCTAATTAATTCATATTTGACACAGCCCTCTTTTAGTTCGATTTCTTATTAATTAAATGCAATTATACTCTAATTAAGATATTCTTATTTTGCTATCCGGGTTCTCATGAAGATAAAACACACATTTCAGTCATTTCCTAGAAGTGCTTTTAATTTCCTCATAAATTCGCTTTCATTATTTCAAAAATCAACATCCTGCTGCACGTTGCTCTGTCTCTACAAATGCTAATTTCGTAAACAGCCGTTTTGCATACAGCAATGCTACCGAACTGTACTGTTTAAAGCTTCAAGGCTGCGTAACACAAAGGCATGATTGGACTCATCGACCGAAATAACAATTGCTTCTGTACGCTGTTAGCGGAAAACCATATTAAATTGTATTCCACTAGACGCCGCTAAACATCATTGGTCAATTATATGTGACTGTTCGGAAAATGACTTGAACAACAATAACTTAAACGCTATTATGCTTTAAAATAAGTGTAACTCAATCTAGGATACAATGTTCATAAGTATTAAAACACATTTTTCTACTGTTATTTTTAATCTGATAGTTAGCCAGGTTTTGTAAGTGTATTTTTTGCATTGCGACTCAAAGGATGCTACTTTACTTACACGTAAATACTCTGTAAAATACCTATGATCTGTTATGTTGGCACATCCAGTGGTGGCGAGTGAAATCATGGTCGATACAAGTGTTGTTATTTTAAGGAACCAAAACTGTCTCTTAAATTTCTTAAACCTTCTCTCACAATATATCATACTTCCCTAACAAGAGTTTTAGCAGTTAGTACTTATATATTAACTTTCTTAGCTTTCAATAAAGTTTTTATGAAATATTTGCCAGTTTTATTTTGTGGTTAACAAGCAAACTGTATTTTCTTTCAACCTAGATTGTCCAAACCCAGACTCGCTAGTGTTTAATATGTTTTTTCAAACAATATGCAAGTAATGTTTTGACCCCAGATACCGAAAATCATGAACCATCCTGCGTTCACTATAGTCAGTATTGATCGATGGGACTTTTTGCGAAATCTGTAGTTTGTATCTGACGACCTACAAACTTAAACTGGCGCAATTAAGTGAACGACTACCCACCACGGAGAACTAGTGCTCTTATTTCCGATAGTTATTGAGATAGAGCAACGGTGTCCAACCTACGGCCGTCGATGAAAAATTGTGCGGCCGTTAACACGTATTATAATAAACATGTGTTGGCGGCCGTGTCCGTGCTGGCATGCGGTAATGGTTGATATGCTAAATCAGACCTGGGCAACATATGGCCCGCGGGCCGGATCCGGCCCGCCAAGCAGTTTAATCCGGCCCGCGGCTTATTTTCAATAATATACATAGGCTAAGCGAAAACCAGGGCAAGTTTGACAGATCTTGTCAACCCCGCCAAGTTCGATTTTTAGCCTGTTCTAAATGCAATGCTAAAACGGAAATTCTTTTCGCGCTTCGCGCGAATCTCTTCTGTGTTGCTCGTATGTTCCACGCGATTTTTTGGCAACTTTACAGACAAATAGCGTCCTCTGCTCAGTGGCACTCTCTCCAACGAAAGTTTAACAAACTTAGCCAAATATTTAAAATATATATAAATATTAGGCCAAGTTTGTTGAACTTTGTAACATATCGGTAACTTAAAGTTTTAAAAAAGAAGAAAAAACATATAGGCAAGTTTTTCGTACGAAATTTTCACGTATTTTAATCTTAAGTTTTGGGTCAACGAGCCCCACAATTTGATAAACGCTAATATATTAAGCAATATACATTTTTAGTCGGTGCTCAATGCTTCACGTACCATCTAAATCTAAATTAAAGTTTGCATTTTTAAACAAACATAGTTGCAATTTTTTCGCGCTTCGCGCGACGTTTCGTGACCTTCTTTAAATTCGACTTAAATTGCACATTTTCGCACAACTCTAAACGTAATAACAAATTGGTTGAATATTTGTTTTACACCGTCAGAGTATGACGTCATATTGTATGTATTTTAGATCCTATATTTGACCCGGCCCACAATATTTTAGGTTTCTCATGCGGCCCGCGGCTAAAAATAATTGCCCACCCCTGTGCTAAATGCAGTTTGGAAATTTTTATCAGTGAGCTAAGCTCTTTCGCTACATTCTCAGTGAACGTATTTCTTACGTGCGCTGAAAATATTGATTTCTTTGATTGATTGATTGATGCACAAAGAAATCATTGTAAGAGATGTTTAACAGTTTGAATGGTGATGTCATATAAAGAAAAAATAAGAAATGGTGATACATATTTAACGTCTGAGCAGGCGTGTGTTATGCGTGTTTTTGAGTGAAATTATGGCAAAACTGTGGGTCAGGTTGAGCGGTAGTTATAGAAAGCCTTGTTTAAACGATAAGATTGTATGAGTGCATCTTAAACTGTTATTGAGCCAATCGAGAAAGAATACATGGAGGAATAAATGGCCACACACAAAAAAATCTGTATTTTGTTAATACCAAAAAATAAAAAAGATTAAATCATAAACCACAGACAGTATAGCTGGCGACCATACATTGATACAAACTTGCGTTTTACCTCATGCATTTTTGCACATTGGAACTTTGAGACAGGTCTAAAACTAGACGGGGTTTTAGTGTTATAGGCCAGCCAGAGATCCGTCTACCATTTCTGGTTATCAGATTTGGCTTACACGTACACTAGTAACTAGGTATAAGCTATGATAATTTTGTTTTAAAATTTCGCTTTTTAAACCGTTTGCTATATTATAGGTCCCCAATTGTTTTATAAAAGTTTTATTTGCAATCGTCGATTTTAAACTGAGTGTTCGGCGTTTGGTTACCATCCTCGACCAACAAAGTATGACGAAATTACGGTAATTTATTTCGAGGATGAAGCCACTAGTGGCACTGTTTGTTACGTCACGTTTCACAAGAAACGTCTATTTTTCAAAGGGTTGATGTTTTTCACTTCCCTTACACTCTATACAGCAAAGCTTAAGTAATAAATATTGCAATTTATTGATAGAAAAAGTATAATAATAAATATAAATATATATCATAGGAATAAGTTGCATACATACTAAAGTGTATATATGAATATTATAAAAGGAAAAAAAAGAAACAAAAATAAATATGGAACTTGAACGAAAGTGTTTAAATAACAAACTAACATTTGACTAAATAACCACGTAGTTATCCAATGTTGTTAGCGTTTCGTTGTGCTAAAAATACTATTCGAGGAATAACATCTGACAAATTCGACAATGCTGTTAAAAAATTGTTAATGGTTTTTATTGAAAAATTTTTTAAAATTTTTTTAAAAAAATAGTAGTAAAAAAGCACCGTTCGAATGTGCGTAAGCAGGGAATTACTTTCAAGTATAATTTATACTTTCAAGTATAATTTAAATTTAAAGCATTTGAATTGTGTGATCTGTAAAGAAAGTGAAATGAATGTATGCAAAAAAACAGCGTTGCAATAAATAAAATAAACCTCGTTGTACTTCGTAATCAATAAGAAAATAAAAAAATATGCGGTAAATCATATAACAAATAGATAATATAAAAAGTATAAAAAAACGGTCGCCCGGCGAATAGGCGTTGTTGCCGCCATATATATACTTGATTAAATCAAGATCGCACAAATAGAAATAAATATAAAATGACCCATCGTATGTACATGGAACGTTTTAGATATGCTTCGGAATAACACAGGTGCAGCCAACTGAAATAAGCTCTTGTTTTTTCGAATAGGTGTTGTCTGGCTGCAATCGGTAAACCGTCACCAAAACTTTGATTGGAACGGAGTTCAGGCTTTTCGATTCAGTCATCGTGCGCGGATTAATGCAGCCTTTGCACTTGCACGTGCTTTGCTCGATGTATGACGGAATCCTGAATAGGATAATAAAGTTTTAAGTAAGCAAACTTTTCGTTTATAGAATTTTAGAACTAAAAGTTTCATATACTAATTGAGGAAAATGTAGCGTGTAGATTTTTTTTTTATAATTTCTAAAAGAACATATAAAGAGTTGCGAGAGTACCCACCTTTTCTCGTCATTGGTCACAACTTTGGTCCAGGGGGACAAGCTTCTGTCCTCTGGCGCTGTGTGAGTGCCAAGGTAATTTTCTGGGAAATCGCATCCAGGCTGACCGTAGCTGAGATGGGCGCTTCGAGCAGGTCGACTTTTGGCCAACCGTAAGGCGCCTTCGCTGAATCGGAGAAGTCGATGGCGAGATTGCGACAGTATGGCGTTACTCATTATTATCTCGCATTCGGTTCTGCAAAAAAAAATGATGGTTTATTAGATGCATACACAGCTTAGCTCTAATTATTTTGCGAGTCGAGTCACGACCAAACGGGCCTTTCATTCCGGTCTCGACAAAGCGTGTCTTTTTTTCAAACAGGCTGTTTGTCGTTGGATGTACTTTAACCGCAAAAAAACTTTTTGCCTAATCACGTGCTTACCTGTTCATAATTCCTGGATGATCGCAGTTATAATGCGATTTGATTGTTTGCCTTTCGCTCATGATGGGACCAGCGTTGGTGTATGTGTACAACATACATGTGACAAGTAATCCAAAAATTATCGACATTTTTCTTTTAGTTCTTTCGGTAAATTTCTTCGTTTTAAAACTGGCGTATAAGTTTTGTATGTATATCTACAAACGTATATACAATCCTTCTCCTTTAAACCTTTCTTGTTGTTGTTGTTGCTGCAAACTGTTTGAAAGTATGTTTTGAAATCCAGTTGGACGACTGGTTTTATACGACAGAATCCCGCGCCAATTATTCCCCTAAAAAACATTTTTTCCCATTCGATTTCGGTTTCCACTATGCCACAATGTAACGCATTACAAATTACGCTGGGCAACGCGGTTGCGTCATTTGCGTGGCGCGTCATCGGCAACAGCGTGCCGAAGCGTCACCGCCTTTTTCTCAAAGAAAAAGCACGTGGTGCTTGTTGGCGACGTTTAAACGGAAAGCGCGAAACTTAAGTTAAAGCGCTACGTAAAGTTGCCTTTAGGCTATGTTTCTTATTGCAGTTCCTCGTTGTGGCACGTGGGCGATTTAGCGTTTTTTAAATGGTATTGTAAAGAAAAAAGCAGTAGCAGTGTTGCAACCTGTCATTGGTGGCGAATTAGGCAGATTTAAATCAAGTCCGAACAAGTTGGCGATTAAAATGCGTTTATACTTCAATTCAATATATACATATATATACGTTCTGCCAAAGATAATTCGGGTCGTTCATTTTTAAGTAAAAAACGGAAAAGGTGCAACAGCTGCATGAATGATTCGCATGCTACAGTAATCCTACCCTAAATTTCTGTTACTATATGGTGCAGAAAAGATTTTTTTTATCATTCATCGAATTTTATTAACATTTACGCCAAACTATACAAATCGTGACTTAAAATTATTATTTACTTACTTTTCAAATTCCAACTTTAAGCCTTAAAATCAAACAAAAAATTTCAAAAAGCAAACCACAACAAAAATGCCAAAAAAAAGACGCTGGTTATTTTAGAAAGATGTATGTAAACAGTTGGAATTTAAGATAAAATAATTAAAAAAAAAAATTAAAGAAGAAAGAAAAAGAGACCGAGCATTATTGAAGTAGAAAATGAGACAATTGTAAACCACAGACGATTGTAAATAGCGAAAAAATACAGCAAATGCTGTTAAATGATGTGTAAATTTTGACAAAATTTTAGAGATAGACGAAAAAGATTTAGCAGTAAAAGAACAACGTTATAAATTACAATATGTTGTTCGTCATATTTTTCAAGTTGGGAACTTTATATCAAAGCCATTAAATCGCTCAGAGTTCCTTTTTTTGGTAAACCTTCCGAAGCAAAACAATGGCGTTTGGAATGAGTTGACTAGTGGTTATACCAAATTACCTTGCGAGGTAAAGTAGGTATACTTCAGTCTTACAATACAACTGCACATTTTTGAAAGAAACCAAAGGTGCAGTAGGGATCTATTCATACGATATTTTTGGCATGCTCTGTGATGCCCAATTTACTTTTAGTTTGCAATTAATTACTATACTTCAATTATGACATGTGTACATGCCCTATATAGTCATTCAAAGCAAACGCGGTTTAGTATTCTCAGAATTTTCAACCAGATCAACCCAAATGAAGATTTAAAAGCTTTTTAATAGCACCTTAAAGCATTTACTCTCTTGATACATATCCATATCTGTCTCTCTTGGGTAACGTGATCAATCTTTGAAAATGATATTTTTAAAATACAAACGCTAACTTGTTACGTATGAACGTAGCCTGCCAGCAGCTGTGCCGCCCTGATAAATTCGTTATTTCGCGTGAAATATAAATAGACCCCCAAACCCAGAAGTAAACGTTATTCCGCGCAGTGTGCGTAAATAATTGTAACTTTGATTACTTCAGACGAATGCGATGAACTCTACAACTTTTTATGCAAAATAATACGATAAAATAAAACTTAAAAAAATGCATTATAAATAAATAAAATATGAATAGACAGACACAAAATGGTTATTAACCTTGCAAAACTTCATGCACTGTTGTATTGTGCAAGAGAACCCTTAAAGACACAACCTGCAGTGTCCAACGTACTACTATAAAAACATATCGCAAAAAAATATTTTTTGATTTAAATTGCTTACCGTTGTAGCTCTTAATGCCGGCATGACGATCCGCGACAAGTAAAATTCGATACCACCAAGCAAGTCGCCGTTCTCAACCACGAAGTATAGTTAAAGTACACGTCCTTTTGTACATTGTCGACCTTGATCGCTTTTTTGTTAATATGACGGACGAAAAAGAAGCAGTGGCCGAGAAGAGGCTTTGGGATATAACATATACCTTTCTCATAACTGTATATGATGAGCATAAATACAATAATGGTAACTGTAAGCTTAAGTTTTTTGTTATTATAGTTTAGGAAACCTTAATTGTTTTAACGATCTAAATTTGTTTCAACGTTTTTTTTAAGATTTTAACGCAACCCTGTTATATGTTGGCCTGATATAAGTTTAAGACCTTTAACAGCGTTTATATACTATACGCTATTACAGATATAATATTGCGGTGTAAATTGACATAAATTTTCAGTTTGTGCTTGGTATTTTATTAAAGGTTATTTTTAGAACGCAAACCAGACCTAACAAGGTATCAAATAATATAGATAATTAATAATCAAAGCAGCTCCCCTGGAAATTGTAGTTGTAAACTACCAGAAAGCTGTTTGTGCATATCATTACTATGCCTGGTAGCTACAGTTTATGTATAATATTGAGTAATTA
Source organism: Ascidiella aspersa (assembly GCF_963924565.1). Classification (NCBI taxonomy): domain Eukaryota; kingdom Metazoa; phylum Chordata; class Ascidiacea; order Phlebobranchia; family Ascidiidae; genus Ascidiella; species Ascidiella aspersa. The sequence goes on from NC_139451.1 coordinate 17,732,311, forward strand.
AGTCGTGTACAAACCTCTTCCTGAGCGTTTGTTCTAAAGAGGTATTTCCCTCGTTTTTCACCACAAACTGAACTGGCATTGGATGGTTGCAATGAAGTAGTGGCTCCATCCGCTAACAGATCGACAATAAAAGAATTGTTGTAAAAAAAAGTGCGCAACAAACATATAATATTCCAGAAATATCATATACAATAAAATCGAGCAAATTGAATAAATTTTTTTAAGTGTTTTAAAAGACATAACATATTATATCCTAAAACCGTTTCCTCGCGAAAAGTCATTAGTTTACATTTCACTCATATTTATATTCTATACATGGATTAACAAACTTTTTAGTCTGCAACTCCTCCATATAATAATTTATCAAAACTTTTTGCGACCCCTTTGGTAACGTAATCTAACAAACAACAAACATCTTACACTGAGGTGGTCGCAATCCGCGACCGGTGTGGTGGTTAACATGCTTCTTTCTTTGCACATACCAGTTCGGAGGCTGGCTTTGGTAGAACATAATTAAGGTGCGCCTGCCAACAACTTGGAAAAAATCCTCGAAGAAAGAAAACTTGAAACAAATTACATTAGGCGTTTTTTTCGGTGCGTCACAAGGAAATAGCAAAACATGGTACAAATTATGAATATATATATTTGTGTTTTAGCCTATGTATCGTGTCAACAGATAGGAGCGACAAGGATTTGAATTTCGAATGGTTTTCATCCCATCATGAAATTATCCCAAAATTTCCCTGTTAACTTAGCTTTGCAAACGAAAAATATTAATACAAGTTGCGTGATAAATAAAGGTAGCCTGTTAGAGTTAAGGTAGCCTGTTAGAGTTATTCATTTATTCTGCTATATTTTTGATGAAGTGCTAGGTAAACAAGAAATTTAAAGTCACTTAATTACACTATTGGTAAACATGTATAACTTTAGCCTTCTTTAAAATGCAACTTACTTTGGGATCTTTGACAAGGATATTTTCCACCTCATAATGTTCCATATCCAAAAACCCTCCAAGCTTAAAGCAATATGAACGCCAAATGAGACTAAACCACGGCGATCTATTACATATCAGAAACTTATTGCTATATATTTAAAGTATCCTTGAGCTTAACAAAACTAAGCTGTTATTATAACAAGGGGGTGAATTTCATTATATAGCACTATACGGTGAACGTTTAACGTGCTCACCAGAGCTTCACCTATAAGAATGGTTCATATTTTATCTAGTTTTAGTAAAACAGCTAATAAAAGCATTTTTCAGTGGACAACTGATGTAATTTCCTTAGGTGCAAAACTTTAGTCCTGAGCCGTAGTTTTGAGATTCCTTTGAGCGAAATTCAGGCAACAGTTACGTTTGACCAATTTGTATTACAACTATTAGCTCTTAGTAAGGCAAACAAAAGTCACCATCTGCGCCGAATATTATACAACAAACGTAGTTAGGTCCCTCTAGGTCAGGGGTGACAAACACGTGGCATAAAATATACTAATAATAATATAACACCATGAGCCTGTTGCTGCTTGAGTACAATGCAGTAGTAACTAGTTGACTGTAAGCTTCGCATGGGTTTTGATTAGTTCCGTTTGATGAACAATTGTTTTTGATTTTAACAGGTTTCTATATGTTTGGTTTTCAGGCTTTTTAACTTTTTCACAAAAGTTGTATAATTTTTAATTTTATGCTGACATGTTTGATTTGTTGAAGGAGTAACGATGTGTCCGTTGGGTCGAACAGAAGACGGTTATGAGACGCATTTTGATGTTAACCACTTGGCCATTTCTTGTTAACAAATTTACTCTTGTACCTACTGAAGGTAACTTATGGCAATATCGAATTATTTGTGTTTTTTAACGTTCTTTTCGGGGCCTAACACATAATTGATCAATTAGAAAAATCTTACTACGGAAATGCTTGATAAATGAAATATTTAGGAATAAATCTGTAGGTTGTTTAATTTTTTAGTAATCTAATTAGAAATCGACAAAAGTTATAACCCAAGCGTTAGCTTATTTGAATAAATATTTTTTCTTTTTTAATGGCATTTCTAGAAAAGTGCGCCCAGCCGTATCTTCGTTGTCAGCTCTATTGCTTACATCCTTGCATAGATGAATTGGTCAGACCTCAATTCAACAAGATCCTATAGCAGCTCAGCTGCATATGCCCAAAGCAAGCTTGCAAATCTTCTGTGTTGTGAACATCTTTCTAAACTTTTACAAGGTTAGAATGCTAAAACTTAGTGCAAAATAGGAAAATATCTTACCTTAGATGCAAGTGAGACGCTGGCGAATTTACAAACAACGCTTTAAAACAAAGGTGGAAAATTATTTTCGACATAGGGCCGCATGACAATATGACTAATATTTATTTTGTCGTATTTTTGTTGTATAATAATTAGGTCAAACAAGGTGAATCCAAAATTTTAAATATGGTTAATTCAGACAATTGACCGTAAACAACATTCCTTGACGTTATCTGGCCAAACTCTTAAAGAGCAATATTTAAAACCGAAGAGTTAATTATATAGTACACGTTATATCAGCTGGACGTTTTATACGAGTTCGTGTAAATAAACATTACAGTTTGTGCATACACATACGTAATGTTCGTAAAAAACGTTTGCACTTTCTTCAGGTACGGGTGTCACAGTAAACAGCGTTCATCCGGGCATGGTCGAAACTGATGTAATGCGTCACATAGACTGGCCGAACGGCGATAAGTTTTGGAAAGCCATCAAGTTCTTGTTCTTGCTTCCGCTGCTTAACAAGTTGACGAATATCAAACAACCAAAACACGGTGCGCAGACGTCTATATTTATTGCGCAATCGCGCCGGAGTTGGAAAACGTATCAGGAGGATTCTTTACGTAAATTGATATGCTTTTTTTAATTTGATATGGATGTCAGAAAATCTCCTGATTTAGTATTGTTTTTGTTTAGAAACATGAATTCAACACTTTTTCAGTGGTTTGTTTAAAGGTATTAATACAAACTATTCCAAAAACTATACTGTAGATAAATACAAAAAAAAATATATTTAAATATAAATATCTTTACCTATATCTATATTCATGTATATATAACAAATAAACATTTTTGTGTCATGTACTCGCCACTGCGTACAACGTAAATCTACATAAGCTGTGACTATTTTCCTAGTTTTTTTCAAACTTTGTCGTTTTTAGTGATTGTAAAAAGACGAAAGTGCTTCCCGTTTGCCACACAGAAGCGGATGGTGCCACACTGTGGAAGATTAGTATGGACATGTGCACCACCTTCCTAGCAAACTATGACAAAATGTTTTAGTGTCAAACACGCAAAATGTTGTCATGACTGACCCATCAAATGCACTTTTTACTCCGTAGCTCTTTCTTGCTTTAATCATGCAACATAAGCCTACAGTTGGTCGAGGTTTGTGCTGCATATAAGCGAAATCACTTTGTTGTTGTATGTTATATTAAAATTTTCACTGATGGCGAATATTTGTAAACAGAATTTTTACTGTGGTGCGTTTGTGGTTTTGTTTCAGCAGTCCAGTGGGTAAATGTTTTTTTTTTTGGCTAATGTTTTTTTTTAATTTCGAGCCCTTTTATAATGAAGGCATAGTTGCACCGATTGTAAAGAAAATGTATTTCAGAACAAATTAGACGTCAAAATTGCCGCTGTCAGGCGTAGGCTACGTCGATTTTGGTTTAGTAGTCCCCGCAACGCTTTATTGGGAGACCTCGATGACTGACGGAGAGCCTGATTAGGAGCACCTGTTTTAAGTACAATTTCTTCTTTACTTTATTTGGCAAAATGTACATTAGTCCGTACATGGAAACACACAATAAAACCTATAAAGCAACCATATCTCAACGATAATAAAATATAACACCATAGTATGACCAAGGACACAATAAACCAAAAACGCAGTAATATCTACGAAATAAAAAGATCTAAAATCGTCTAAATAAGACCCGAATCCGTCGCAAAAAGTGCCGAATTTATTGGAATAATACATAAAAATGAAAAAACACCAAATGCGGATAAAGGGTATATGGGACGATTGACGGCTCCCTCTTTAGCATCGGCCGTTTTGGTGTCGACGTTAGGGCGCTCTATAGTTGAACGCTGTTTTCGTAACGAATTTGTTTGTCTTTGTTTTTTTCTAATTTAAAAAATAACCTATTCGTAATACAAACATGCCGGTAAAGCACGAGACTTCACACTTTCCATTAGAATTGGACAACAATTTTAAGGCAGTGTTTCGCTTTTTTGGCTTGCGACACCCTACAGAAATTATTAATAGTTTGCGGCACCCTTGCTCGTATTTTTTGTTGAGTGGTTAACTGTAACGTTACAATAAACAAGATTGAAACAGCACTTTAACTGTCCAACAAGGTTGATAAAACTGTGCTGCGTCGTTTTTTTAAACTTTGCTCCGTCGTTTTAAGTTTTATTCCCTGGATTGGTAATTCAAGGTTTTTCAACGATTTACAAGTTTGGATTCCCACGAATTTTAAGAACGTAAGTAGTTAACAAATGCTGCAGCATATTATATGGGATTACTGCAGTTCAACAGAAAGCTTTTTAACATGGTTTAACCGGGGTTTTCAAAAATTTTATTCTGCGAGCTCCTAATTTTTCTTTAAGGATCGCCACCCTTTAAGTTTCACAACGCTAAACAAAATGTTTTAGGTTGTCTGTCTTTTTGCACGCATTTGTTGAAGTCCAGATTATATAGGCCTACTCGTCAAACCTAAAACACTTTTTCATGATCCACAGGCTGAGCAGCCATAGCATAGTGATTTCTAACGAAGAATTGTTTTATTTTTACATTTATCCTATCCTGAAAATGGTTTATAGCATTTCGGTATTTATAGAGAGACAAGTGGGTAATGAAAAATCTGTGTGGGTCAAGAAGTTTTCAGTGGTTCGCAATCCCTGCCCCAGAGAGTGTCGCGGCACCTGGGTTGAGAACAGCTGATTTAAAGTACTTACAGATTACCTTGTATGAGTGAGTGTTATTGTAAAGTTATTATATTATGATTGTTATGTAATAAAATATTTTAATATAACACGCTTCACGCTTGCCTTTTTATTATTGTTGTCTGACTCGGTTGAGCTATTGGTTTGCTTAGTACAGTAATTATGATTAATTAAAAACTGTGTGCCTTACGACTAAGAGATACTGAAGAGGTTAGCGAACTCTGTTAAAGTTTGAAAAACTACTTCTTTGTATAACGGATAGGAATGTAGATAAGCATGCGAGATTTTAATGTACACTATCTATAAGATAACTAAAAATTGAATTGCATTTAAATTTTATGCTATTTATAAATCTTTTTTTAACTTTACGCAACCGAAAGCGTGTAAAACACGTGAACGCCAGACGCGTCTAGTATTAACCAACCTTCATATTAGAACGAGCGCTGAAAGTTTCTAGTTACGGTATTTTAGCTAAATGTCAAATATGTTTCGTATGTAACTATTACAGTAGAAGTGCGCAGACACATAATGTTAATAGTTGGTAAACGGCAAAAAAACCCTCTGTAAATCCGACACAAGCTGCAATACATTATTGTGACAAGTTACGGTACCTGTTTTGGGCACATTTAAAAAGGTCCGAGTCATAGTCAAAAGTTTTCTACGATTTTTGAAATGCCTTTGTTGCTTTCATTCTGTTTGGCTGGTATCATGATTTACAATTGGCGTAGATTTATTACATGAACCTAGATTTATTACATGTCAATATAACAATGGAGAAAATTTATTATTTTTTCGTTATGTTAAAAACTGTGTTTACGGTTGGATAAATGCATTTCTAGTTGATAGACTCTGAAGTATTCTGAGGGCCATAAAACAGGAGTTTCGTGATTCAAACAAAAAAAAAACGCTTTCCCTGCCTCTTAAACGAGTTTCAAGTGAGTGTTGAACAGTCTGTCACAAACCCTACTTCACTTTGCTGATTAGTCGTTCTCCGTGCGACAAGAATTGCAGTTTGTTACTTGTGAATTGTTAAAAGGGAATGCCAGAAAGCGCATAGACTTTGGTGAGATGGCTGTCCCTGCTGGAACAAATAAATGTGACGAACGGCATCATCACATCTGTGGCCAGGTAACTTACAAAAAAAATTACTTTCTATTTACACTGCATGCGCTAATATGCCTAGACCTAGAGCAGGGGTGACGAACCTATTTGCTGTCGCGGGCCACTTTGTCAGTTACCGCTGAGTAAGCGGGACGCACTTTTTAATTATACTATAAAACCTGTTAAAATCAAAAACAATTCTTCATCAAACGGAACTAATCAAAACCCATGCGAAGCTTACAGTCAACTAGTTACTACTGCATTGTACTCAAGCAGCAACAGGCTCATGGTGTTATATTATTATTAGTATATTTTATGCCACGTGTTCGTCACCCCCGACCTAGAGGGACCTAACTACGTTTGTTGTATAATATTCGGCGCAGATGGTGACTTTAATGGTCAAACGTAACTGTTGCTTGAATTTCGCTCAAAGGAATCTCAAAACTACGGCTCAGGACTAAAGTTTTGCACCTAAGGAAATTACATCAATTGTCGACTTAAAAATGCTTTTATTAGCCGTTTTACTAAAACTATAAAAAATATGAACCATTCTTATAGGTGAAGCTTTGGTGGGCACGTTAGACGTTCACCGTATAGTGCTATAATGAAATTCACCCCCTTGTTATAATTACAGCTTCGTTTAGTTAAGCTCAAGGATACTTTAAATATATAGCAATAAGTTTCTGATATGTAATAGATCGCCGTGGTTTAGTCTCATTTGGCGTTTATTTTGCTTTAAGCTTGGAGGGGTTTTGGATATGGAACATTATGAGGTGGAAAATATCCTTGTCAAAGATCCCAAAGTAAGTTGCATTTTAAAGAAGGCTAAAGTTATACACGTTTACCAATAGTGTAATTAAGTGACTTTAAATTTCTTGTTTACCTAGCACTGCATCAAAAATATAGCAGAATAAATGAATATCCCTTAACTCTAACAGGCTACCTTTATTTATCACGCAACTTGTATTAATATTTTTCGTTTGCAAAGCTAAGTTCACAGGGAAATTTTGGGATAATTTCATGATGGGATGAGAATCATTCGAAATTCAAAGCCTTGTCGCTCCTATTTGTTGGCTAAAAGACAAATATATATATATTCATAATTTTTACCTTGTTTTTCCATTTCCTTGTGACGCACCGAGCAACTTCGTGACACAACGAAAAAAAACGCCTAATGTAATTTGTTTCAAGTTTTCTTTCTTCGAGGATTTTTTTCAAGTTGGTGGCAGGCGCACCTTAATTATGTTCTACCAAAGCCAGCCTCCGAACTGGTATGTGCAAAGAAAGAAGCATGTTAACCACCACACCGGTCGCGGATTGCGACCACCTCAGTGTAAGATGTTTGTTGTTTGTTAGATTACGTTACCAAAGGGGTCGCAAAAAGTTTTAATAAATTATTATATGGAGTAGTTGCAGACTAAAAAGTTTGTTAATCCATGGTATAGAATATAAATATGAGTGAAATGCAAACTAATGAGGACTTTTCGCGAGGAAATTATTTTAGGATATGATATGTTATGTATTTTAAAACACTTTGAAAATTTGGTTCAATTTGCTCTATTTTATTGTATATGATGTTTCTGGAATATCACAAGTTTTTTGCGCACTTTTTTTTACAACAATTCTTGTATTGTCGTCTGTTAGCGGATGGAGCCACTACTTCGTTGCAACCATCCAATGCCAGTTCAGTTCGTGGTGAAAAACGAGGGAAATACCTCTTTATAACAAACGCTCAGGAAGAGGTTTGTACACGACTTAATTACTCAATATTATACATAAACTGTAGCTACCAGGCATAGTAATGATATGCACAAACAGCTCTCTGGTAGTTTACAATTACAATTTCCAGGGGAGCTGCTTTGATTATTAATTATCTATATTATTTGATACCTTGTTAGGTCTGGTTTGCGTTCTAAAAATAACCTTTAATAAAATACCTAGCACAAACTGAAAATTTATGTCATTTTACACCGCAATATTGTATCTGTAATAGCGTATAGGATATAAACGCTGTTAAAGGTCCTAAACTTATATCAGGCCAACATATAACAGGGTTGCGTTAAAATCTTAAAAAACGTTAAAACAAATTTAGATCGTTAAAACAATTAAGGTTTCCTAAACTATAATAACAGAAAACTTAAGATTACAGTTACCATTATTGTATTTATGCTCATCATATACAGTTATGAGAAAGTTTTATGTTATATCTCAAAGCCTCTTCTCGGCCACTGCTTCTTTTTCGTCCGTCATTTCAACGAAAAAGCGATCAAGGTCGACAATGTACAAAAGGACGTGTACTTCAACTACTTCGTTGTGGAGAACGGCGACTTGCTTGGTGGTATCGAATTTTACTTGTCGCGGATCGTCATGCCGGCATTAAGAGCTACAACGGTAAGCAATTTAGATAAAAAAAACATTTTTTTTGCGATATGTGTTTTATAGTAGTACGTTTGAAACTGCAGGTTGTGTCTTTAAGCACAATACAACAGTGCATGAAGTTTTGCAAGGTTAATAGCCTTCTTGTGTCTGCCTATTTATATTTTGTTTTGATTTATAATGCATTTTTTTAGTTTTATTTTTTCGTATTATTTTGCATAAAAAGTTGTAGGGTTTCATCGCATTCGTTTGAAGTAATCAAAGTTCAAGCAACAATACAATTATTTACGCACAAAAAGCTGTGTTTGTGTGCAGAATTGGGGCCTGCTCACAGGTAAAAGGTTGGAAGAACACCGTAGCAACTTTTTAGAGGAAATGGATAAGTTTATTGAGTGCCTGTCGAGCGCTCGAACCAGCGTAAGGGAGCTGCAAATTAAGTTGACCCACGTTGAGGTCAATGTGGACATAACTTCGATGTCCCCGGCCCAGTTTGCATCGCTCGGTAATTTATGTTTAACATCATCTATATTGTAACATATTTGCACATCTATATTAATATAAAGTCTGCCAAATGATATTGAATTTTGGGTTTTTGGGAATGTCGAATCACAATAAATTTAGTACATTTTTTCATTTAATTGCTATTTTTTTGATAATTGATCATAATATACCATTTTGTTCCAAAACGGCAATGAATCGACTAATTTGCTAATACATGTTTATTGTAAAAATTAAATAACATTTTAAACAACTGTCATTTGAAGCAATTTGTTTAAAAACAAAACATGATAGAATTACCGTACCGGGTTGTTGCCAAACTTAATTCGCAAAAAATTTAGTCATCTTTATAAAACATTGTTGTTTATCAGTTGTACTTTACTAAAAACCTGATCTATAAAGCATTTAAATAACATGCTATAAATAACTAAAACTTACTACCACCAGAAATGTCTTACCATTACGCGAGAATTGCGCTACAAGCAACAGCGAAGAATATTGACCTACAGTTGACCTTGCGGTAACCATGGCCTCTAGCGTGTTTTTGGCCAGTGCATAATGAGTGTTGATGCTGCTAGTGCAACTTACACCATTAAAGAAGTTGCAAATCTCTGCTCCTGGCATTACTAGTTAGCCGCTCACTTTACGAAACTTGATTGACACTTAATGATCATGCGAATGTTATCGGCAAGTAATTGGCCGCCCGAAAAAAGGCTAAATTGAAATCAAGTACCTAATACAGGTTTGCCGCTCCCCTAATACCATTTGATTGACACTTACTAATGATTCTAGAACAGTATCTGTAAGTAATAATTGGGTGCCCAATAAATGCTGCTACGGCTATACTTAAGTTACGTCTAATTGAATCTAGTCCTATAAATGTTTCGCCACAGCGACATGTGTTATTTAAACTTACAACTCGGCACTCGCATATGTACTGTTAGGCGCAACCTTTAGGTAAAACAAAGTAATTTTTGCGGTTCCAGTTACCAGATATAAACCGCATAATAGGAATCCAATGTCTTGGGATTTTAATTCGAAGAACCCCATATACTTTAAACATCCCTACTGGTTGTATATAGCTGTATATTATTTAGGTAACGACCCTCAAGTCCTGGAATGTCTGGAAAATCAACTTGACGTATGGATGAAGGAAATTGATCAGGTATATGCATAAGTCATATAGATTTTCTTGATTACCTAGAAATCGAGAATTATTTTGTTTAACATAGAGACTGCCGGCGCTGGTTTAGAATCCTACTAAATTTTCGTCCGGGGTTATTTTGCTAACAATATTTTGGTTAGGGTGAGAGTTAGCGTTTGCGTTCGGGTGGGTCAAGTATTATTACTATATTAATTCTAAGATATTTATGCCTTTCCTTGCAATTTTAATTAGTCACTTTGCCGCTGGTCTAGAATCCTACCACAACCCATTTTTTTTGCATTTGAGGGCTCAGGTACCTCAGGGGTAGTTGGGTTAGCAATGTGCTACCCTCCCTTTTTTTGGTTCGGGTGCGGGTTAACGTTTGAGCGTGAGTGGGTCAGGTATTACTAAAATATTAAATGCCCACCCAACCTAGACGCTAGCCCGAACCGAAATGGTGTGCGTTGATTTAAAGATTGTTTGAACACTATGGTAGGATTCTCGACCAGCTCCGTTGTTTTGCTTGAACGAACCGAATGTTTTAAAGATCCTGGTGGTCAGCGAGCAGATTCAGTGCGAGGCGGACGACATCGGCCCATCAGCCGAGCTAGACCACTGGAAGAAGCGCACTGCCAAGTTCGACTGTCTGCTGGCCGAGATTAGGCACCCGCGTGTTCGCGCCATAACCGCCGCCCTGAACGCGCTTAAGTCTCGAAGCATTAAGAAGTGGAAAGAGTTGGTGAGAATTCGGGTTGCTATACCGTTCATTTTGAGTCGCAAAAACAAAAACAAAAATTTAAGTACAGTTTAGCGACGTATTTTGTTTAAAATTTATGGTTTGCATTTAGCACACAAAAAATGTGTTATTTGTAGTCAGTTTTAGCATTGTCTCACAATAATTATATGGGACATATCTTGTTTTTTCCGCTGTTCTTTCATTTTTGGTTTGCTTGGTATGTTTTAGACCGGTTTTTGTCCGGAGCTTTGTAGAAAAAGTACACATCGTAGAATTTATGGTATTTAGGTGCATATAATAGGTTTAGGAGTCTGCACCCCCAGGGGCCTTTGATTAAGAGACAAAAAACGATATTGTGACGTCATCGATTTAGTTCTATATAGCTTTCTACTCCTAGTTAGCGGTAACAATATTTCCAATGCGAGATTCGTTCATATTCGCTTGTTTGCTCTGCTGGCGAAGCAACAAAGCGACTGTTTCAGGTCGCGAAGCAAAGAAGCGATTAGCGTCACGCTGCGTTTTATTGTCCCCGGGGAAATAGCCATGTGTGCTACGTTCTTTGTGCGAAGTGCTCCTTTTAGTAAAACAGCTTATTGCTGTTACAATATAAAGTGCTAAATGAAATACCAGGCGTTGCCCAGGTTAAATAAAGCATTTACCAGCAGTTTAATTCTAACTTGGAAACAGTGTTCCCTCTATTTTTTGCCACGTGCGCAGGTGCCCAAAATTTTGCGCAAGAGCCGAAAATCAGTGCGCAATGTACCCAAATAGACTCCGTGGAAGACCTTTCTTTTGGTCTTCACTTTTTTAGTCTTTGATTATCCGCGCGCGTAAATTCACCCGAAGCGATGTAACACACCACCTAATCACTACTTAGTTTACCTGTCATTGAAAAGAGCATCCTGTCTAACTTGTAAATTCTATAAAACTTGTAGCCAAACGCAAAGAAAAGTATTTTGCAAGCTACTTGTGTTTTTAGTAATTACTTTCGGCTTGGTTTGTTAGGGAAAGATGTTTTTGTTGCTATGGAGAGACACAGCAATATGGGCAGGAGAGCATGAAAGGCGTCGCAGCCGTCGCACTAATCTTTATTAATCTTCCAGATATACAAAAAGGAGTCTCTTTATTTGGAAAATTGCGCTCGGTTGCCACGCGATTTCGCTCGGTCGTTTGTGTGGCTGACTTAGCCAAGTGTAGCGTGATGCTTGAGGAAATTATCGCGCGTACCTCAATGCTTGAGGAAATTATCGCGCGTATTGCAGCGCTTTTAAAAGTAAGCAAATTTCACTTTTGAACAAATTACGGATTTTTCTCACGTTGATAACTTTAAATAAAATGAGATTTCGCCCACGCATCTTTCCTGTTTATAATGACATATTTTCGGGATGTCATTTAGTCGATCCATGTATGACACAACACAGAACATTTCTTTTTTTACGAAGCCTAGACAAAATATTTTGGGAACTCTTTTGTCCACACGTAGCTCCAATAAAACTCATTTGAGCACTTTTTTGATTAAACGTAGCTCAAATGAAACTAGTTTGGGCATTTCTTGGTCGTACGTAGCTTTGAATTGAAGTAAATGGGACAACAATACCTTCTCGGAAACTGTTTATAATATTATGCGCAGGATGCTCAAATAACCGATGCAACGAATGAAGCAAAGGACAACGTTCGCTATCTTTACACCTTGGACAAATTCTTCGGTCCGCTAATGAAGTCAACACCAAAAAGCTTAATAGGTTGGCTGGTCTAAGTTTTATCCTATTTTAATCACAACTAGCAGAGTGTGGAAAATACCAGCACATTCACAAGCTAGTTTTATAAGGCTTTGTTGGCACAACAATGCACCTGCTACCTTAATTTAGTGCAGTAACTCAGGTTAGTTTTTTATAAACAAAGAGCTCTGCTTAATTTGCATCCCTTTGTTGCTTCAAAAAGTCGGTCCAAAACCAACCTCAGAAAGGTCTCTGCGCGCTGTTGCATAAATTTAGATAAATGTTGGGTAAATTAGGTCTCTAATGCATCATTTTTATGCGTATAATTAAATCGGCTAATCTTTTTATCCGGTAACTATCGAACATTGTATGAGGAAATTGGAGAATCATTTTAGGTTCACACTAAATATACTAATTTATCGGATTTGATCTGCATTGATTCACCACAAATGTTTCACGACTTTTTGTCGGACACAGCGGGGTTTTCATATTACAGGGGCACCCAACAATGTATAGCGATTTATATGAGTGGGGATGCATGTATTTTACTGATATATTGCGGGTCGTTACTTGGAAATAAAACGTATGAATAAATATTTTGTGCCTGTATTACAGAACACATCCCAAGCCTGCTTAACAACGTGAAGATGATTTACAGCGTGTCGCAATTCTACAACACGTCAGAGCGAATGACGTCACTCTTCGTTAAGATAACCAATCAAATGGTGACTACGTCGAAGGCATACATGTATCAGGGCGTAAGCAAAATTTGGAACCATCCGAGGTAACCAAACATTTCGCGCTGATCGACTTTCAATTTTTTTGCCTTAATGTTAGGACAACTGAAAATGTAAAATTTTAAATATTATTAATATAGCAAAATGTTTTTAAAAAAAGTCTTGCTCGAATAGGCAGATGAAATCAGCCTAATAAAACAACGCGTTTATTTGGTTTAAATTAGACTAAAAAGTTTAATAGCATAAGTGACACCTTTGGCATATAAAAGAGATTCGCACATAGTTTAAAATCACAGCATAAGAAAATTAAGAAAAAATAAGGAATTTGAACTTACGGTTTATAAATCACACGGCGCAATATTCTAGCATGTCGCGCATTTGGGCTCAATAGATTTCCTAAAAATTGACAAAAACGTTTTAAAACTGATGCAAATTCAATTACTTTTGCCTTTACTGGTTGGAAGTGAAGTACAATTTGCCCTCGCCACTCTGGCGAATGTCAGCATCAGCACTCTCCCGGAGAAAAAATACTCGCCTAAAATGCTGGCACGCCGTCTGCTAATTTCCTATGTACATAGTAGTTTACGTTGGAACTCTCGTACTGCCAAAATACCTTGACTTTAATTGCTCAAATATTGTTTGTGTACCAGGCCTGAACTGATCGCTAGAATCGACGACTGCTTGAAGCTGAACGAGGGTTACCAAAGCAGCTTTCAGCGCATCAGGCGTAAGCTTCAGGAAAACCCAGAGGAGCCGCAATTCGAATTCAGCGAAAATTACATTTTTGGCAGGTCGGAAAAGTGCAAGGCGCCCTGTGTCGCCGACTACATAAGTGTTGAATATTTTGGAACGTTAGCCTGTATAACAATGGTTTGTTATTCTCTTAACGTGCAGGTTTGACACCTTTTGTGGACGTCTGATGCAAATTCGACAAATGGCTGTCACCCTTGAAGACCTAAATTGCCTACAGACAATCAAGTTACAGGTTCAACAATTTTTAATTGGTATACTTTATAAACCGTATCTAAAACAAACGCAGTATTTTACCAATACTTCTCAAAATTACTTTGTTGTCTTATGTAATGGTCTTGCCTGCCACGCAATTGGTATTTTGTGCAAAATTAATTGAACTATGCGTAGAATATAAATTCGTAGGGCAAGCGTTTTTAGATCAAAAAACGCAAAAGATAACTTTAAAATAAAAAAAGAAATAACTTCATTTTATATAATTTACCGAAAAATATAATTTACCGAAAATATTAAGTGAACAATTGTTTAAAATGTGAAGCAAAACAATCGCGACAAACGCTGTTTGGCCTACCATTTACCAGTAAAACATTAGAAGTAGGGTACAAAACTAGCACTTTCGAACGATAGCCATATATAGATGGAAAACCTTTACAAATTCACCATTCGTCCTAGGGCATTGACAGCTACGCGGCTAAATACAAGGCGATAGTGGCCACCGTGAAAAAGAAGTCATACGATCACCTGAACCACCGATGCCACGAGTTCCGCACTGACTTTGACGATTTTAACAGCCAGGTGGACAGCATTCGCGAGGGAATACAAGGCCTTGTCGAAAACTACTTCACCAGGAGCGTGTCGGTGGGTTATAAGTTCACTTTGGTGACATGGATAGAAATATCAGACAAACCTTGTATGAACAATGCGATCTTTTCCAACAGTATACAATTTCACCAATACGAAAATATGATGTATTTTCGGCCGGTGGACCGTTATGTGTGGTAAAACAGGGGTTGGCAACCTTTTTTTAGTTGCGGGCGTGCCAGAATTTTAGAAAGGGCTCGGCGGCCGTAATACATGATACTTTTGTTGTTTAAACGTGAAGCATTTAAGAATTTTCACAACAACTGTTAATGAGAAGTGGGCCTAGGATTTTTTGCATTTGGAAATAGTGGTTACATTGGACTACATTTAAGAAGATGGTGGTATAGCGTTTGTCGAAAGGCGTTTGCGTTTGTTTAATTCGTCAGCACGGCGTCATCCATGATCACAATGACAGGGTGTAGCAAAAATACTTAGCTATACGCGATAAATTTATTCGTTAATCTAGTCTAGTTTATTGTGTAATTTTAATACCTCGAGGGGCAGCAAGTTCTGGTTTAAATATTTACAATACCCCTGGTTTAAATATTTACAATAAGCGAACAATTAAATACTCAAAATAGCTGAAAATACGCCAAATGTATATCGATTTATATAAATTGACATTTCCTGGCAGACCCCGCAGGCGATTGCCACGCTGGAGAAGTTCGCAGATATTCGCGGCATTAAGCTAGAGTTGTGGGAGAAGTACATGAAGACCCTGACGCAGTTCGGTAAGGAAGTCGAGTCGATGAAGAAGCTGTACGAGCGACAGAAGGAAGACCCTCCAATCCACAGAAACCTGCCACCGGTTTGCAAATTGTCACAAACATTGCTTCCGTTTTTTAATATTAGCTAGCTTCTGCATAAGCACCAATATTTTATTAACGAGCGTTTGAAGCGTTAGCCTTGCGATAAAAACCTAATTTTAGGAATCGGAGTAGGAGCTAATATTTTGAACGCTAGAGTTTTGTTGGTTTATGACGGCAAAGAGTAAGTCTCAGCAGACGTGTATTTCAGTAACTGCCCTAATATTTAGTCGGTATGATTATATTTTATATTTTAATCTCATTTTTAAATAGTAAAACTTGAAAAATATAACAAAGCTTACAATTTTCGATAAGCATAAGGAGATTTTGGAGAACACTTCTTCACTTTGCGAAAATAAAGCACTTTAAAAAATCTATAATTTTTAACCGGAATAATGCACTTAAGCAAAGATGGCACTAAAATTGTAATGCATAGAATTAATACCGGAGGTAGCAAAACTTTAGAGCAATTTAGATAATAATTCAGTGGTAGGTTTTCAAACCAGTGACAAAGGATGGTCTTGCAATGAAGTGATAGTTCTCACAAATACACCCTTTTTTGTACGCGTTGCTTTGGCAATTCTACTTGAATTTGGGTTCGAAACTGCTTGAGATATTTTCTTTAAACGCTATTTTTTCATAGGTGTCTGGCAGAATGATGTGGGCGCGGAATCTCTTTCGACGCCTGCAAGTGTCAGTGGAGGCTGTAGTGCGCAACAAGGAGGTCATGAAAACCACCGAGGCCAAGTCTATCATCCGTAACTACAACAAAGTTGCCGCAGCTCTCACTGAATATGAGGTTCGGACTGTTGTGGTTTTCGTATGTGACTAATCGCAAAGTTCAGTTTATCTTAAAATAGGCTCTTCTGACAAATATCTATTTCATTTAGCGTTTTGGCAACCTATGCAGGAAGAGCGATGACGCACAACTCAGTTGTTATCTTTTAATACCTGTTTGTAAAGAGCTGAAACAAAGACGTCGGTTTTAATATAGGTATAGTATCTGGCTGCTGGTGGATATACCACGCTTCGCAAAACAGACGTTTTCGGTAGTCAATGACATTGCAATTTCATTTGCTCGCATGCAGCACCAAAACTGATTTCTTGGCGTCGTTGTTGTTTATGTCGCGAACGTAATCTTGTTGCCGTGTGTCAATGTCTTCAATATAAAGCACGGGGCGCAAGGAATGGTATAATCTACGCTCTTTCACTCTAGGGTGCCATTTTTAACGCTCAAGGGTGTCGAAAGATATTTCAAATTCTTTAGGATTCCAATTTTGCTCTATTGGTAAGCTTCTTGATAAAAAATTTTGTGTACGATAAAAGTGCAGAAAATTAAAAAGTTTTTTTCAACCTTGTTGCACAGGTAATGTTCTGTTTCAATTTCATTTATTGTAACGTTACAGTTAACCACTTAGCAAAAATTCGGCCAAGAGTGCCGCGAACTATTTTTAATTTCTGTAGGGTTCCGCAAGCCAAAAAAGGTTGAGAACCACTGTTTCAATGCTTAATGAGGGCAAACCCGCAAAACAAAAGCAACTAGCATCGGTTCTGTTTTTTATACTGGCATTTTGTTTGATCATTTGAAACTCTTTTGCGAAGGTGATATTCCACCGTGCGTGGTGTCGAGGCGTAGAAAATGTTCGTCGTGGTCTCAGCGCCTCAATCCTTGTACGTCACCCGGAAACACGCGAGCTCTACGTGAACTTCGACCCGAAGGTTGAGGAGCTGCTAAGCGAGACACGTCATATGCGCGCAATGAACCTCAGCATCCCGGATGCAGCCGCCCGACTGCTGGCAATAGATTACGCCAGGCTCAAGTTCCAAGCCACAAGGTTCGATTTTTAATGTCGCAGCGACACTTCAAAATGTTATTGTTTGTAGCGACATCAAAACGTAACCAAAGAGTTTTAGGTTCCTCCTGTGATATATGAAAATATTAACTCGAAAAATATTAACAGAAAGTATTGTGATATTATTTCATAAGACTATTCGTCCAGTGGACGAAAGGTTGTTTAGTCTTTAGTGTAAACACTGTTGGCGTCATATCCTGACCAAACAAAAACAATAGGTTTGGCATGTAGTTTTATGTACTCTCTAAAATCAATCTGTAGAGTAAATACTATAAATACAAGTGCCCCTTTCTCTACCCCTTTTACTCTAAGCCCATCCCACCAAAATTTATAGTTGATGTTTACATTTATAATAATTGAACATTTATATGTTTTTTAAGTCGAAAATTCGAGATCAATCGAAATATATGTGATATATATTTTACTGTAAGTAAGTAGCTCGACGTGAAGTGCAAGTTTGGTCAGAAAAGTATCCGCCAACTAAGCACAGAAAAATAATATAAAAGCTTTTACGTGTGTGGCCTGTTTCATCCAGGCTTCGTGATCTTATTCACGAGCGCGTAAAGCACGTCTCGAGCATCCCTCAAGCACTGCAATCGTGCACAGTCAGCCATGTCAGTCAACTGGAGGAGGTTTTCAAGCCAGGTCTAACAATGATCAACTGGTGCTCATTGAACGTGGAAAAGTGTAAGTGTCGGTCTGCTGTACCCCTGTTAATTCAACAGACGATCTGCCGTGCTATTGTGTTGCACTAGGAATGAGGGTCCGAATAGGAAGTGCGCAATGCTTTTGATCTTGCGTACGGTTCTCAAACTGGGGGGGCGCGAAGGGGTAAGAAGGGGTCTCGTTTTGTTTCTCTTAAATTTAACCAGGTTTTTGTTTTTGTCAATGTGTCTCGTTAAAAAGCTATTTTGACGCATGACAATTAATTTTTATGATTCTTCTTAAGAATGAATTATAAGTAGTTTTTCTTATTTTTAGTTACAATGAATTAACTGTGCCAAGATACCATGTTGCCAGAAGACATTTTCATGCCCAGTTAGGATACTATTTTTATTTGTGTGCGCTTTTCTGTTATGGTGATGTGTCTAAGAGCACATAGATTGGTTAATAATAACAATTGCTTGGCGGTTTAGGCATTCTGTCGTTGTTTGATCATTTTAGAAAAGTCACTTTCAATGAGGACAAGTTTAGAAACGAACATTCTGGACGTATTTTGACGTGTAAATAGCCGTCCACCACAGACGTTTGTAAAATTTAAAAAACTACAGTGTTTTTTAAATTAAAACAATACAGTAATATTAATTTTGCCTTTATAATTTGAAATTATTTTTTCCTTATGTACTGTTAGTAATCCACTATTTAATATTAGTTTTTATGATTACAAAACCGTATATCAATTTCGATTCGTTTCGAATATTTGCACTAACACTGTAAAAAGGCAAAGAAACGTAGCTTGTTTTGAAAACTATAGACCTTAGGCCGCCATTATTTTGAACCATTTTATATTGTAGGCTATAAGTTTTCTCTACAGCAACTATTTTTAGGGTTGTTTCAGCTGTACACCTTTTGACAGTTATTTCTGACGCTGAAACTGCGCTCGAAAGCTTCGGATTTTTTGTGAAGCAGCTCAACGACACCATCGAGTGTCGGATCGACAGCGTTCTAATAGAAATGGTTAACACACCGCTGCTGGTCGTCCCGGACCAAGACCCACTCACCATTTCCGAGTATTATGTTATTTTTCGTTTGTTTTTAACTCAATAGTAAAGGTGTAGATAGATAAACCTAACAAAAGAAAGGACTGTTTTTTTTGAGATGCTCTACGCATTGCATGCACAGCTCTTTTCTTTGTGCTAGGCCCCGTGACTCAGAGACTGCAAGTTTATTTATGGAAACTATCGACTACTTACCTCACAAAGGGTCTTTATCCATTAAGGTTCAGGAGATCAATATAATACCTCTACAAAATTAATTATAAAATACCAATATTTTAAAATAATTTATGTCAAGTGTGTGGTCAGGCTTGTTCTTATAACTAAAATACTAACGTGCAACTATAAATTTTATTTCGATCATATCCCTACGTTAGGTTTTTGAAAGTAATAAGGTCGCTCAAAATCTGAAATATTTTTTGGAGCAAACTTTTAAATGAAGTTATCTAAGCAAACATATCACTTTAAATTTCATGCTTTTATGTCACTATCTCAATTACGATTTTTTTCTGTTTGATTGGTGTTTAAGTTATAAACTATATTTTTTGTTGATCTTGTTTGTTTTATCTTTGTTTTGAGACTTTTGAATCTTTCAACGTCATTTTGTTTTCTTTTATGCAGGTTTACTGCCCTTACAGCCAAGAGTTGCCAGAAAGGAGTAGCTAACTTGACCCGACTCACCACAACCCTGGAAGCAAGCGTGATCGAACTAATCGCAATGTTGCGAGCAAGATTGAAACCCGCAGAAAAAGAAGTCGTTGTGGTAATTATTACAATTTAACGATTGTAATCTGGCAAAGGGGCAAGTGTTGCTACAGTGTGCCGCATGGAAAACAAAAAAACGTTGTTGAGACAGGGTCAACTCAAATATAGATAGTGCCATATAATGTTAATTGTAATTCCTTTAAAAAAACGCATCGAGTTCACAAGCTATTAAGGGTAGGCCTAATTGCAGGCAATGTAATGATATAGTCAAACAACAGAAAAATGATAAAGCCCTAGAAATTTTCGTGTCACGTATTTTTCTAAATTAAAAGTTCGGGCAATTCAAACCAAATAAATGTCAAGTCCTTGAATGTATTGAAACACCAATTTACTCAAAGCAGAAAGTTTTAAGTTACTTGTTTTGTTATGTGACGCCACGAGTTAGATTTGTGACGTCATATCTGAGTATGTCTTCCTACAACAAAATCCTGAAGCCCGTCACCTAAGTTATAAAAAACCTCCTTTGCTGTCTTTCTTTTGTTATCATATTTTATGTTTTGTGGTTTAACTGTTGTCAGTTAAAATGTCGTACAGGAACCCTTTAGTTGTACACATCACGAAGCAAAGTTAAAAGCTCAACGCTGTCAGGAATGCCTTTCCTGTATATTCTTCAACACAATGAATCACTTTTGTCAAAGAAACACAGATGCCCTCATCAAATGTAAGATTATGCATATGCGCTTGCATGTTTATATACTTTTTTTTTGAATGTAGTGAAACTCTCACAAGCTGTTAATGATCAATTTGCCCCACCAAAAAAAATATTTATAACTTTGTTTTACACATTTATTTTCAATATTATTTCATGTATGTTCTGTTTTACTTCATGGTATACACCATGGGTAGCCAACACGTCGATGGTGCCCCATTTCACCTGGACGATCGCGACGAATATGTGTTACGTAATTACTGTAGCTGTCGCTCGCAAACAGATCATTAAAATAACCAACTGTTGTCTGGACAAGCCTAATTAAGCGTTCTTTTACGTGTAACAAATTAACCTCCATCGCTGGCTTGAAATGCAAATAACGCTCAACATGTTTAATAAGTGTTCTTGTGACTTTTTTTACCGATCCAGTCGATCGAGAGTCTCTAAAAAAGATTTCAGTCGATCGCAATAAAGCATAAGTTGGCTGCACCTGGTATACAAAAAATAATGTAGTTCGATTTAGGTATAGCAAGTTGTTGCTGGCTAATAATTTGCATTAATTACTTTGGAAAGTTTAAAGTTTTATTTTTGCGCGTAAAAGGCGTCAAAGAATCTTTAGAAAAGATCCGTCGACGTTTGAGAGCCAGGTCTCAGCAGAGCGATTACGGAAACCCGGCTGGAGGATTTCATGTTCTTCCTCCGATGCTAAAAACCGGTATCATCCTGGCTCTTCCCAACATCATAATTAATCCCAGTCTGGAGGAAATACAACAAGCCTTGAACAAGGTGATGTAAATCAGCGCCGTTCCGCCAAATATATTACAATTTTAAATCTCAATTGCAAAAATCAAGATGTTGAAGTCTTATCCATCAAATTTAGAACTTCGCCAGCTCCGTAATTTGCAGCATTGTGACGTAACATAGATCTAATGGTCTACTTTGGTCTTCATTGTACGTCACAAAGCTACAAGTGTTTTGGCCAACTGTTTAAAAGGCTACAACTCGTTTAAGTCTTAAACTTTAAGATCAGTTGTATGTGAAAGCTAAGAAGTGTTTTAGTTGCATACTGTTGCGTTATTAAATTTTGGGTTGATTTTGATTTTTGAAGGTCCACCGGTCCGCAAAATTAGTTTTGAAATTTTACTGGTCCGTATGCTAAAAAGGTTAAGAACCACTGGTCTAAATCATTCTTCGCCCGAATTACACAACAGCGACTAAGTTGCTACCCTGTGTGTGCGTGTGTGTGCGTGTGTGTGCTTGTTATTTGTGTGTATTTTAGTGGCCAAAATAAACTTTATACCCATGAGTGTGGTTTTTAAATTGTATATTCGTGTTATGAAGCACGTTGTACTTATCACCCAGCTAACATTGTAAATACGCAATCTTTACTCGAACAACGATAAATAATAAATGATCCCATATTTCGTTCTATAGATTATCCACGATACACTCGATGCTTGTAAAGTGCTTCCGCAGTGGCATCAGAGCATCTTGGCACAGGTCGAAGTTGAACAGGGTCACCAAGGTGAAGCCCACGTTACGGAAGCATCTTCACCCCTTCCTATAAAGCCAATATACAAGGTGTATATAAACATCGTTGATGAGCTAAGATTAATGTGAAAAGATAAAATGTACAAATCTAGTGCTTCGTTGACAAAGCGTTTATACGAAACCCAATTATAGGTTTGCAACTCTTAAAAAACAAAATGTGGATCCAGAGGTAGCACGAGGCCATGTCCCAACCCTATATTTTTTTTACTAAATTTAACCATGTAAATGCAAAACATTTCCCGCTTCGCGTGAATCGTGTTCAATTTATATTACTTTGGCGCTAATTTTTTTTCATAGGCGCGTGCAAAGTTTTAAACTTTTCTGTTTATCAGCAGCCTAATGCCGTGGGAATATTTTGTCAGTGTTGTAAACAAGTCATTTTGAAATGACTTAAGTCCAAGTCAAGTCATTTGAAAAATAACTTAAGTCCAAGTCAAGTTATTTGCAAAAATAACAAGTCAAGTCCCAGTCAAGTCATTATGAGAGCAAGTCAATTTCAAGTCATGTCATTGACATAAAAATAAATTATTAAACTATTAGAATTGGTAAACTCGTCCGATTATAAGCAACAATTCAACTTAAAAAAAACATAAACGCAGTACACAGCAATTAAAGTGTTTAATATGCAAAACTTGAGATAAATTTTAATGAAAAACACTTAATTTACTCCCAAGTTATTTGCCAAAATGATTTAAGTCCAAGTACAGTCATTTGGCCAAAAGACTTAAGTCAAATCAAGTCATTTTGGTCAAAGCTGTTTCGAGTAACTGAAAGATAAACCTTCAGAAGAGCAAAATAAATTCGATTGCCATTTGATCCTAGATCATCTCAGACAACAAAGAAATTGTGAAGATGGTGTCACAGCTTAGCACGCTCATCGGATCTCTTAAATCTGAGTGCGGCAAGGTAATTTCAAGGGTCGAGGCTGAGGGCGACTTCTCAGAGGTGTGGGCGAAAGACGCCGAGTCCAAGTTGGCGCTTTTTATCGAGCACAAACCGAGTCTGGCTGAATTCCAGGATCAGATTCGCAACTTCCACGTAAGTTTGTGCTATAACTGCGAAATTAACTTGCTGCTTTTTCTATAGTCTACTCTAGCACTTACAACCTAGCACTTACAAGGTTATTGCAGTACGCGAACCATGTTTAGTTGTGATGGTTGTTAGGTGAATCGCATTTTTTTATTTTATTTTTTTAAATATCTTGCTTAAAAATGAACTAACGAAAGGCTGATACATATAGTTACAAAAATGTCAATTTATGCTTATAAGCTCTCTTAGCATTATTTGCTACTAACAGTATACCACGCAGGCAAACAAAGTGAAAAGCGTTTTTTATTTGAATTTTTTTTTTTTTTTTTTTTAAGAAAGTTATTTTAAGTTTGTGGTACAAATCTTTAAAGTCCACTTTTACGCAAATATGCCGTGCTGCATTAGTAATGTTTAAAGTAGAATCGCAAGGTATTCTAGAATAATAGGTGTCTAACCTAAAATAACGAATTTAAAATGTCGAATTCTAGTTTATTTTTAATTACCTATTTGCGTTGTATTTTTGGTGGCGAATTGATCATAATATACCTACTGGTGACAACACAGTTTACCCTTTGTGACAAAAACAACTATTTACTAATCTATCCATAATGTAATCGAAAAAAATAAATAACCAAAGGTATATAAACATTCTAAACAACGTAAAGCCGTTGTTTACATAATGATGCATTACCACACAAACAACAAATTAAAAACAAAAGTTGTTGCCCAAACTTACTTTTTTGCCTATAAAAGTGCAATGAAACACAATGAACTCTTGTTGAGAGGCGCCAAGTTCACTCGTGCGACCTTGCTCGACCTTGTTGATTGCATGCGCAGAAAATGGAGGAGCGAGTTGAGAGCGTTGCGAGCACTTTTACGGAGGGTTCGATCCTATTCCAGACCGAACAGTTCAAGTACGCCTTGAAGATGGAATGTCGGGCTGCAAAAGTGGCGTTTGGACGGGAGTTAAACCAAACCTGTGGGAGAATGATGGAGGTCAAAGATAGGACACTGATTAAATTTAATTTATAATACGGATTTCTTTCATAGGTGTTCGTAGTTCTATTTTATTTTCCACTCTGTCGGGTAATTGATGTTTTTCAAATTACCTTTTGCATCTGTATAAGATTGCTAT
Source organism: Ascidiella aspersa (assembly GCF_963924565.1). NCBI lineage: Eukaryota > Metazoa > Chordata > Ascidiacea > Phlebobranchia > Ascidiidae > Ascidiella > Ascidiella aspersa. The sequence goes on from NC_139451.1 coordinate 17,756,702, forward strand.
GTACTTTTACACGAACCTAACTTATACAAACATGTATAGGAGACACGCTAAAACTAGTAGAAGGCACGCTAAAACCTTGAAAATAATTTCTTCAACGCACTCAGGACGTTTTCAACTTTTTGGAGAACCTCGGTAAGCGCCTGACGCGTCCTCTCGACGACCTTGACGACATAAGGACATCAATGGGGGCCCTCGACGAATTACGTCAGCAGGAAATTCGCATCGATGGCACAATTGCGCCACTGGAGGAGGCTTACGCCATACTCAACAAGTTAGTTAAAGGTTGCTTCGGCAATGGTAAAATACTTCCAACCAATTTTAAAGCCTTAGTGCTTTTAAACTTTTGGAAGATTGTTAGACTTCGTCATTTGATCCTACCGGGGAAACCACAGTCTTAAATGCTTTACATCCTGTATACCAGCGGTTTCCAAAATTTTCTAAAAATTTGGCCTAGTAGTGGCCTAGTGGCAATTATTTTGATATTTCGCGACCCCTATAAAAATTTAAGGGTTATTTGACCAATGGTTTTTGTAGCACACTACTGCAGTCAGGATTTTTTCTAATGTAACAGCTTTCTAACTGATGCGAACGATTCGCCGATAGCCTGTAGTACAGCATAATATATGCTTTACGATGTCACAATAGACATAAAAACATGCTATTTTATCGAATAATAAAGAACAACAAAGGCTAATGAATGAACAAATTGAACATAGTCTAATTAAAAAAAAAAACATCCGCTAAAGCCTAATGTTTAAAAACTCAAAAACTAATTCTCACTGCGGACACTCTGAAACTGCTGTTCGGACCCCAGTTTGAGAATCGCTGCTGTGTGCGGATTATATTCACTCGACTTTTACCTAAAAAAGTGTTGGCATTTGTTTAATAGAATGGAGTTGACGTTTGACGACGGAAATTCAGAAAGAGTTGACTCGCTCGGTTATGCATGGCGTACCGTGACGCAACAGTCACGTGAGGCACAAACTAACCTGCTTGCCGCGCAACCCGAATTCAGATCTGATCTGGTCGATCGGGTAGCCCAATTTATCAATGACGTGGACCAATTTGAAACCGACTATACAAAAAGGTAAAAAGAGAACGTAGTGAACCTCACATTGATCTAATTGGGCGACTGCCCCTCATTTACATTCCAGTTATCATCTGGTCCTAACTGGTGGCACAGATAAATATATCACTTCATAAGATTTTTTAAATTTTATCTTTAACAATGCTGCCTCTTGAGAAACATAGACCAACCTAATGCTGTTTAAAGCTGCTTCGATAAATATTTCGAAATTTGTTCACTGTTGTCTAGCATATTTTTTATGAAAAAGTTCATGTTAATTTAGTCCTGAAAGAACCAAAATTTTATTGGTCAGTCAATCATAATTCGTAACTAAAAAGTTTCCAACACAGTTAACCACTGAATAAATTGGTCAAATTTTAATTCACATTTATTGTTTCAGGGGTCCCAACATCCAAGGAATTCCGCCACAAGAGGCGAGCGAGAGACTGGCCATATTCCAATGCCGCTTTGACGACCTCTGGCGGAAGTTTGGGACCTACTCAGGGGGCGAAGAGCTGTTCGGGCTGTGTAAGACCGAATACCCAGCACTTCACAAGATAAAAAAGGAACTTAACTTGCTTTCTAAGCTCTATACGCTGTACAATGCTGTAAGTTGAAAAAATGTTAAAAAAGTTGACAAAGTGCTAAAACCGTGTCCTTTTCCATATGTTCCGCAGATCATAAATCATATTACTACTTTGTGTTTTTTTTCGATTTTTGAGACTAATACCTTCCGTTCATGAAAACAATTGCTTGCTACTCAGGTCAACTCGAGCGTGGATGGATACTACGACATTATGTGGCAGGAATTGGACATAGAAACAGTAAACTGCGAACTAATCGAGTTCCAGAACAAGTGTCGCAAACTTCCCAGGGGCCTTAAAGAATGGCAGGCCTTTCTCGATCTTAAAAGAAAGATAGACGACTTTAGCGAATGCTGCCCCCTACTGGAGATGATGGCCAACAAGGTGGACATAACTTTTTGTGAAGCCATATTTGCTGTTGTCGTTTTATTTGATACTTTTAGTTTTAAGAATTATTTCATAAACAATTAGCAACAAAGAATGTCTGTTTAAGAATGCCATTTTAGCCCGACTAAAAGCATTTTTAAAAGCCATTGGACCATTTTTTAAAGTAATTGGTTTTTGCGAAACTACAAATCAACATTTTTACACAAGTTTTAAAAGTTTTCAGTGACCACGTATTTCCTCGTATAGGCAATTTAGAGCACAGCAAAACACGAAAAATTAATCGCGTTTTCAACCATCTTTTACATTTTTAGCCTTAAAACGTTTCTTTAAATTGCACAGATAGCCGTGGGCCTGGGGTAAGATCTTATATGTATCATGATTAAATTAGGCATAATATTAATACCATGAGTCCCAAACTGGGGCTCACCGACATGTTTTTTTTAATTTTTTTAAAAGCAACTAGACACTTACTTTGATAAAGTTTACCACCCCCTGGTACTAGATTCGTTTTTTTAAGGAGATTAATTTATTTCTGAAAATATAACCGCAATTCATATTAGGTATAACCTCAATTGCAGAATAAATTTTTTCAGTTTAAATATGATAATATTTTAAGTTTATGAAAGTTAATAAGATTGATCTTCCAACTTTTTTTTCGAACAAAAGAACCTGTCTGAATCAATTGATAAAGATCATTATACTATAAATATGTTTTACTCCCATGAGCCTGTTGATAACTTCTCAGGATCAAATGGGAATATCTTTTTTAATATTAGATATTATTTTTAGGCAATGAAATCGCGACATTGGGATCGCATAGCAAAGTTGACTGATCACACTTTCGATGTCGAATCCGACAGCTTTCTTCTTCGTCACATCATGGAAGCTCCAATTTTGCCCAACAAAGATGAAATTGAGGTTTGCCATAGTGTCGTTTACAATTCAAATCGTAACTGTACAGCAAGCTTTTAATATATATATATAGAAGGGCGTATTTTTATGGAATCCAAAACCATTGGTAGCAGTTTCTGCTTGTCGATCACTGTTCAGCTGACGGGTATATGAAAATTAAAACTCAAAGTTTAAAAATCAGAGTAATATCAGGATCAGACATTTTTAAAAGGAATATACATTTCGCCTATACTGGCATTGTCAGTTCCTTATTCAAATAGATATTTTGAAATGGTTATTTGAATAAGGAACTGACGCTGCCAGCATAGGCGAAATGTATATTCCTTTTAAAAAATGCCTGATCCTGATTTTACTCTAGTTTTATTGTTTAACAAGCTTTTAAATAACGTATTTTTGTTTAAAATCTGCTTCTGATTATATCGTACCTTTGCCGCTTTTCGGTTTCTGTCTGAAATATTACATATACGAAATCGGAACATTTTATCTCTATTAGAAATTTTCTTCGTTCCTTTTCAGGACATATGCATATCGGCTACCAAAGAAAAAGACATCGAAGCAAAGCTGAAGGCGATTGTTGCCGAGTGGGAAGGCCAGAACCTCACCTTCTCTCTGTTCAAATCCCGGGGCGAATTGTTGCTCAAGGGTCAGGATATACAGGAGATAGTAGCACTACTGGAGGACAGCCTCATGGTTCTCGCTTCACTGCTCAGCAACAGGTTTGATCTGTAAAACGTTACTATGGTTTGTGTCCTTAGATCACGGGTTCTTAAACTTTTTTTACCGCAGGCCCCTAAATTTTTTTGGGCCTCGCGTGTACAACGGTAGAAAAAAAATTAAAAAAATACGTCATAAATTTACGTCACAGTACAAATAGACTTTATAAATTTGCTAATTTTGGTCAAAACATGTGAAAGTGAAATGGACCGTTTTATTTTTAATCAAACTGTTTTCTTTAAAAAAATGATTAGGCCCTACTTCTTAAATATACAGCAATATTTTAAGTAGGTTGTTGTGGACCCCCTAAAACTAGTTCACGGACCCCAAGGGTCCAGTGGACCCCAGTCCTTAAATAAACAACAAAGCTTTAAACATAGTATAAACTTGATCAAGCCAGCTTACTGCACCGTTCCCTTTTACCACTTGCTCTGATTGATTAGTTCGAATAGCCCGGAAAGACAAAATTAATTGTATCCTTTATTTGTAATTAACATAATTATTTCTGTTAGAAACAACTGTGAAGTTCGGCATTAAATGTCCAAATTAACACTGCGTCTTTAGGTACAACGTACCATTCAAACCGAAGATCCAACTGTGGGTAAACAAACTCTCTGGAACTACCGAGATAATCGAGCAGTGGATGACCGTACAGAACCTCTGGATATACCTCGAAGCGGTGTTTGTTGGCGGAGACATCGCAAAACAACTTCCACAGGTTTTTTTTTGAGTTGTATGGCGCTAGCAAAAGCCGATATGCGAGCGACATAGCCATTTTTCATGGTATATTAGGCCGTACTATTTTACTCAGGAAGCGAAGCGTTTCTCCAACATCGACAAATCCTGGTTGAAGATCATGCAGCGAGCTCACGAAATCACCAACGTAGTTTATTGCTGTGTGGGGGACGAGTTTATGGACCAACTATTGCCACATCTCCTCGAACAACTTGAGTTCTGTCAGAAATCGTTGACCGGTGCACATTACTTTTTCATTTCAAACACGTTGCAGTGTTTTTAAACTAACCGTATAAACAGTTGTACTTTTACAAAAGTTTCCATTTTTGCAAAAGTTCTAAACAGACACTAAGTTGGTTACATACTACTGTAGGCTCATTCTTAATATAATTGCATGACAAAACGTTGTTGACCAGGGAAATGGGTTTAGAACGGTTTCTCAACATACAAAGTTGAGTAAACTTAACCAATTTTGTTTTTGACTGAAAGGTAGCTTTGGATATAGATTTATATTTAAGTCGTTTCCAAACATATTTGTATCAAACCTCTATTATTATTTGTCAAATTTAAAAACATATTGTTTAGCTACATTTTTTAATTTTCGGGTACGCAATTTTTTACAGGTTATCTAGAAAAGAAACGACTTGTATTTCCGCGATTCTTTTTCGTATCGGACCCGTCTTTACTTGAAATACTTGGACAAGCCAGCAACTCACACAGCATTCAGGCAAATGTTTTATTTGTTGATCAGCTGTTTGGTAAAAATAATAATGTTCTGCAAAACGAGGGAATTGCAAATCTGTTTTTATTTTATCCGATAGATACGTGAGTATTAATAGTTTTTGAAGTGTGATTAGCGTCAAACAGTCTACAAAGACTCGGCGCAAAATGGCTATATACTAATTAAAGCTTAAATAGGGGTAGCGTTGTTGCAATATTTCTTTTGAAAACAGTGACATACCAACAAGTTTTTGTTTAATCAGCTTTGCCACATAATACTGCGATTATATCATAAAGAGTCGCAAGAAAAACTTTAGCCGAAAATAACAGATTTTAATCTAATTTGTACAGAATTATATATAATTATCAAACTCCTAGACAAAAAATAAGAATACTAAAACTATACGTGAGTCAATTATTCAACTTTGTTTAACAAACATACATACCAATATTGCTTGTTGCGATTTGCAGATGTCATATAGCATTATTGTTTGCTATGTTCAGGCCCATTTAGTCGGTGTGTTTGACAACGTTTGCACGGCAACTTTTCACGAGAAAGACTACGACAAAATCATCGGAGTAAACTCAAGAGAAAACGAACATGTGGACCTTGAGAAACCGGTCATGGCTCAGGTAAGCTCTCAATTCAAAACATATTACTCTTTTGCAAAACATTTAGGAATAGCCACCATCAACGAAAATCGCAAAAGTGAAAAATATGTTAACCACTATATCCACTTTTTTCAAACTAGAACACAAACTTTTCCTTTGTCTTGATTTTGTTAGATTAGTAGGCCTAACAATAAAATATATTTATTTAAATATTTTTCGTTTAATATACCCTACAGATTTTTCGGGACGCAACAATTGCTGAACCGAAAACATAATATTGTCACATTTTACCTTGCAAGTTTCAACTTTTGTAAACTTATATTCTTTTTAACGCGATTGCTTCCCGAGTTTTTTAATTTTGTGAATTATTAACCCAGGGAAATGTGGAGATATGGTTGGGCAACTTACTTAAGGAAGTGCAGAACAGCATTCATTGCATCATAAGACAAGCCTTTTACGGGATCGAAGACTCTGCCTTTAAAATGCTCGAGTTCCAGGTTGGTTAATAGAGGAAATATACGTTTACGAAAGTCGTTAAAATAGAAACCGGTGCAAATTCCGAAGTTCTTATCGTTTACGTGGCCCAGGATTAAAAAAAATCCAACGCTATATATAACTAAATTAGTTAAATTGTTTGAACTCAGTGGTATAATTCATTCACAAATTTCTATAAACTTTTATAAATTTATATTTTTCTTCTAAACGCTTTATCCTGTTATTTTTCGGTTTTTAATGTATTTGTTTATTCTGCGTGTTAGGCAATGTTCCCGGCACAAATCGGTCTTCTTGGAATACAAATGATATGGACTCGAGACAGTCAAGTCGCTCTCAAGAATGCCAAAACAGACAGAAAGGTTGGCATTACAGATGATTCTGACTGTATAAATAAAGAAGCTCGTTTATAAAACTGTATGACAAGGTTTTAGGACAAGCATACTTGGTATTATGTTTTTTACAAGTTTTTAAATTTGCAATTATTCAATGTTTTAATTATTCGCCGAGTCATTGACCCTCAACGAAATTCTCCAATTCCTGATCCATAGTTTTAATTGACAATTTATCTAGCTACAGATGTTCAACAGAAAACGAAAATCGAAATTCAAAAAGAATTCCATCTTTACGATTAAACTTTTCATTTATTTAAGATAATGCAAACCACCAACCAGCGGTTTCTCGATATGCTCAATGAACTTATTGGAGTCACTACGAAGGACCTCACTAAGATGGAACGTGTCAAGTATGAGACGCTCGTCACCATCCACGTTCACCAACGCGACATTTTTGACGATCTGGTAATTTGATTTATTTGTGGTAGTATTTTACACATTAAGACTATACGGTCACTGTAAAACGAGTAAAACGAAAAAAAAAGAATCGCTTGACAGTGCTTCTGTTTTGTGTCCCGATAGTACTGCAAGCATACGTATAGAAACAAATGGATAGGAATGTCAGGTCACTTTAAGGAACTATAGTTGTTTTGCTATAAATATAATAACCAATCATTTTACTTTTTGCTTTTAGTTCCTTTAAAATCCCATATAACATAAAAAGAAAAAAACATTGTTTTATTCCAAATTTTAGTATTGGACTTTTTGTTTTCACGTTAAGTTTAAAAATGAAAACGATAGTGGTATGGATTTTGTTAACTACTTATACTCCATAGTACAATGTGTCTCAACTAAGTGTTAAAATAAGTTAATAAATTGTATTTTTTTTCATTTAAATTTAAATATTTTTGTTTTCCAAAATTTAACAGGTGCGAATACAATGTACAAGCGCCAAAGATTACTATGCGAACCTCGGTTTAAAAGAATACCACATAGTTTATTTTTAAGATTGATCTTTACGTTTATGCGTTCGCCGTTCGTCGAAGAGTTACCGTTTTACTTTTGTAGGTTCACATGCACATCAAGTCAGTTTCAGATTTCGAGTGGTTGAAGCAGTCGCGTTTCTACTTTCACGAGGACACCGACCGCTGCTTGGTATCGATCACCGACGTCAATTTCGACTATCAGAACGAATATCTTGGTTGCACCGACAGACTGGTGATCACACCTCTTACTGACAGGTAAGTGTGCTGAAAAACCTTTTTAAACTATGTCATTCGTCTATGTTAGTAAAACGAAATTAATTGATAATATTTTTGTAAACTAAAAGAATAACCATAAACAAACAGAAGAAGAGAGAAGAAAGTTTTGTTACTCTGATGAAAAAGTATACCGACAACCATCGCAGACTCAATGAATCTGTCGATCAATGATGCAAGCAGGGTAGGCTAGAAAAACAACTAGCCTGCAGTGAGTTTCGAACTCACGACCTCCGGTCAAACCGGGGCCGTTGCCCCACAAAGCTATACAAGCTCAGAGAGGAGCGAGTCGAGAAACAACCATACGCCAATGCTTGCCACATCGTTTTAGTACAAGCAAATATTGTAATGAACAAGTGGTGATATTTTCGCCTGTAATATTTTTTCTGCACTCTAAGATGTTACATCACTCTCGCTCAAGCGCTGGGTATGAGTTTGGGGGCTTCCCCGGCCGGACCTGCCGGCACGGGAAAGACGGAGACAACCAAGGACATGGGAAAGTGTCTCGGCAAGTATGTGGTTGTATTTAACTGCTCCGATCAGATGGACTACAGAGGACTAGGCAGGATATACAAGGGTAAGTGGCCATGTTTAATATCCGTTTTTACTGATCCCCCTTTTTTGGTTATAAAGCGTTTCCTACTTTGCTCTTCCAGGCTTAGCCCAATCTGGATCTTGGGGTTGTTTTGATGAGTTCAACCGAATCGAGCTCCCCGTGTTATCTGTGGCGGCGCAACAAATCGCAATCGTTCTTGCTGCGAAGAAAGACAGGAAGAAGGCATTCATTTTTACCGATGGCGACAACGTGTCGCTGAATCCGGAGTTTGGATTGTTCCTCACCATGGTATTTAACAGTTGTTCCCTATGTTTGCGTTCATCAATATAAACTTATCGACCAAAATAAAGATCCTCAATATAATGAGCAAGAAACGCTAATCCGTTGTTTCAACCGTATTTTACAACATTATTTAAAAAGTTTTGACCCGACGACGTTTAACTACTTTATATGTCAAACTCGAATGTTACAATAAATACTCTTAAGTAATATAAAAATGCTATGCGTTTTCCAATGCATTGTAAATCGTAAGATGAATGATTGTCTAAACCAGCGCTTATTAACCGGTCCGCCATAGAAGGTTGCCTGGTGTGCTTAGCTGATTGATTCCGTATTACTTTCAAAGGTAAAACACAATAAGGCCTACAGAGCAACGATGTCTAAGTCAGAATTTCAATCCATATAATAGTATTAAGGGCAGAATATGATATAAAATCGTCTGAATAAGACCTAAACATGTCGAAATAAGTCCTAAATTATTCGGAATAAGGATTGACAAAATAACGCTTAAAGTTGTAGAGAGGGGGTATGGGACAATTGAGGGACACCTGTCTGACGTCGGCCGTTCTGTTGTCGTTTCGGCGAGTTTGTACGGCGTCGCTGTTTAGGCGCAGGATTGTTTGCCCCTTTTAAGGGTTAGGGAAGTTAGTGATAAAGTTAGGAGTGGGTTTAGATAAAAAGTTGTATATTGGTCTTATTCTGTCTATTTGAGTCTTATTCCGACGGGTTTTAGGTTTTATTCCGAAGTTATAACAACAATTGGTTTAGTATTACTCCGAACTGTGTTTTAGTTCGACATCGATGTTGTTCTAATTCAGGGGTCGGCAACCTTTCGTACGCAATGTGCCAGCTTATAAATCATTTCAAAATATCAACAACTCGCGTGCCAAACATTTTTCTATGTTTGGTTTTGCACTGGCAACCAGGGCTGCGGAGTCGGTTAAAAAAGTTCGAGTCGGACTCCCGCCAAATGTGCAATTTTATCGCGAGTACGGCTCAGACTCTACAGCCTGTATTGCACCGAATTACGTAACTGAAATAAGATGGATATCAGCAATCCACTCATAGGGCTCATAGAATATATGCCATGATATATTATTCCACCTTAACAATTTACAGTTATCAGTTCAAAATTTTACACTGCACATGCGCACACCTCGGACGCGGGTCATTTTACCTAGTCTTACTCGAGTCCAACTCCGCAGCCCTGCTGTGATCTGACATCTCATTTACGTATTTTGGAAGATGCCGTTAAATCTAATAAATTCTGTAAAGATACTCCAAACCTGCTGAAAAAAACGAACTGTCACGAACACAATACTTTGCCAGTTAATTTGAAATATATTTCGAAGCTTTTCAACCGATGACTATATAAGTGTTAACAATCAGTTTCGCTTTTAGCTTGGTTTCGCAGTCGCACAAAAACACACGCACTTACTTTTAATGTAGACTGCTCTGCTTTAACGCAGTAACCATTACGCCAATTTTAGGGCATTGTAACGTAATACAAACGGTTAGAAAAATAATTGTAAATACAACAGGTAAGACACTAATTTGTGACACGAACACTGCAGATTAAACTACAAATGTGTGCAACCATTTGTTGAGCGCTACTGATGTAATAGTAGAGTTATTGGTGTGGTAGTTATTTAGGTGATATAACATGCGCGTTAAATCATTTGGCGTGCCCTGAAAAATCATCTCGCGTGCCACTTTTGGAACGCGTGCCAGGAGTTGCCGACCCCTGTTCTAAGTCATATATATTTTATAAATTTTCACTTTGTGTACAGAATCCTGGCTATGCTGGTCGTCAGGAACTCCCTGAAAATTTGAAAATTAACTTTCGCTTGGTCGCCATGATGGTTCCGGATCGTCAGATCATCATGCGAGTCAAGCTGGCCGCGTGCGGCTTTGTCGACAACGTCCAGCTTTCCAGAAAGTTCTATACGCTCTATAAGCTCTGCGAGGAACAGCTTACGAAACAGGTCTGTACCACTTTTTACCCAAAAGGCAAAGGCTTTATTTGCTTACCGTGACAAATACCGCTTGATTATCTGTCCGTAAATTTTGAAGCAATTTGAAAACTAATTAGAGAAAGGTGCGATCAATGGTAATTTGTAACTTGTAACGTGGGGAGCGTGGAGAGTAGATGCTAAAAACAATAAAAGCCATCTTGCAAAGTCTATGAAAAATCTGTGCCACTTGTTGCAATATTTGATCGCCTATTTGTGCATGCCTATATGGGGAAAAATTAATTTTTTTTTGCATTATAAGTGCATCTGCAGGTAAAACATCTTGATAAATGTAAATTACCATACCTATCAATATTTTAATAATTGTAATATACATAATTTAACATTTCTGCTTAAACAAACAGTGGAAGTTTGCCTAATAACTTTAATCGGTGTTCCATTTCGAGTAGGACACAAAAAGCAATCGGCTATTTTAGTGTAAAAGATTGTAAATATACTTAAAACACATTTGTCCACAGTGAGATAACCAGGAGAGTTGTGTAGGTTCTGCAACAACAACAACAGCAATATTTTTTTATTTCTTCGTATGTTTTTGTCATGTTCAAATATGATGCAGTCGAATTAAGTTATATTGAAAAGCCAAAGAAATAATGCTTGTTGTCCACAACCTACAACCATCACGATTTTCAGCAGAGCTACAGTACCATTTCAATACAACTGGATTATTAAAAATATTCCATTCTATTAATATTATCGCAGGTTCACTACGATTTCGGATTGCGCAACATTCTGTCTGTGTTGCGGACACTGGGTGCGGCAAAGAGGTCGAGTCCGGGCGATTCGGAGATGAAGATCGTGATGCGCATCCTCCGAGACATGAACCTCTCCAAGTTGGTGGACGAAGATGAACCCCTTTTCCTCTCACTCATCAATGATCTCTTTCCCGGGATTCAGCTTGAAAAAGCCGGATACCCCCAGATAGAGGCCGCCATTGAGCATCAGGTAAAGAGGAAAAACTAAACGGTTAGACACAGGACATCTCTTGCTAAACTAAAAATAAGCATATAATCTAATTTGAACAAAATTTTTTAGAAACGATGAAAAAAACATAGGTATGAAATATACCATCTAGGTGTACAAAACATTTTTTATAAAAAGTTAACAAATACAAAGAAAGTTCGCGTAAACTGCACTAAACATGTAGTGCTTATACCTTTTAAAAGTAATTTACGGCAGAAGTGACCTATTGAAACTAAATTGTCCTAACTAGATGATCAAGTGTTTTGGTAAATATTTGTTTCCAGACATTCAGAGTCTTTACGGTGCTAGAAACTGTCTTGTCTCTATTCTAAACTTAGAGAATATGTATTCTGCATAGGTATACTCGGCAATTGTCCACTTGGTATTTAGTTTATATTTTATAAACGTATATCATTCGCGCGTAGCGAAAAATAAATGTTTGCATAACTTTAATTATATAGTGCCATGGTGAACACGGCGAATTTATGCCGGAAAGATTGTTTTCAAAAAAGAAGGCTAAGAAATGGAAAATAAAAATAGACATGACCCCAACCTCAAATCCGGATCCGCCATGATAATGTAGTCCTTCTGTTGGTTTTTAAATTCTATAAATGCAATAAGGTCTTAGCGCGCTACACAACTCATTCATTTCAAGTTTTTAGAGGAATAATATAACTATTTTAAATTTGTATTTTTTATCACGTACGTAACCCCTGAAAAAAAAACTAATTTGATATGAAACTGAAATTGTCGCAACTGAATTAGTCGCGTAAACCAGTTTTGCTTGTAACCGCAGACAACGGAACTAGGATTGGTGTTTCACCCACCCTGGGTGCTTAAGCTAATCCAGCTCTACGAGACACAACGTGTACGTCACGGTATGATGACGTTGGGGCCAAGCGGAGCTGGAAAAACTCGATGCATTCACGTTCTTATGAAGGCTATGACGGAGTGCGGAAAGTAAGTAGTCACCAACAATACAGCAAGTTTATAGCGATGGTAGTTTATATTTTTAAATTTTGCCGATGTTAAATAATTTGTTTAGATATTTAAATAATTAACGCGGTTTGATTGAACTTATTTTCATGTATATAGCCAAAGACACAAATCAAAAGTAAAATGTTTTCAAGTTAACAATTTTTAGGTTAAATCTTTGTTCGAATTCATTCTTTTTAACGTTACTCATTTTTTTAAAGTTTTTTTTGTTCCTAATTTACGTCGAATTGCAAGTCAGTTGTGATACCTGATGTACGACCCATTTTGGTGGCGGATTTTATTGCCGTCGGCGTATCCTGTTTTCCGTGTTGTTCTCCATGTTTGTATATACTTTATTTTGCTCTTTAACATTGGATTTTGGTGTTAATGTTGACGATTTAGGTTGTGGGACAAATTTCTATTTGGTTGATTGGTGGTATTTTTGCTTTAGTGTTGGATCATAATAAATGGTTCGATTTTATTTCAAATTGCAGCCCACACCGCGAATTGCGAATGAATCCGAAAGCGATTACGGCTTCGCAGATGTTCGGATCGCTTGACGTGGCGACCAACGATTGGACGGATGGAATATTCTCAACTTTGTGGCGTCGTACTCATAAGGCCAAGAAGGTATGTTTGGCTTAAGCTTTGAAATGTAATTGTTTAGCCAACACGTGAATGTTACCCAGGCTAATTTTCAAAATTAATATAGTAATGAAAGTGAAACAACAAGATTTATGAAATAAGCTATTGCTGCCAGACATCAATGTATAACTGCGTGTTTCTCATCCGGCAGTTATATATATATATAATTATATATGTTATATATTATATATATATATAAAAAAACACTTTTTTGTCAAATTTGAGTAGGGACCCCCTGGAATTGTTAGGCTGCGTGTAAAAACCCCACAAAACAAATCTGAGCACTTTTGGTTCAGTATTGACCGTGCTACGTCAAATTGAAAATTCAGATGCTGCATCTACTTTATTTTAAATTTTTAAGCCATTTTTCGTATAAAACAGTCTAACAAATGTTGTTAAAATGAAACATTTATACAATGACTACTTACTTTTAAACTGTAAAATATGTTTATTCCTAGCTATTCAATTGCAAAGCAATGCAAAAAAGTAGAAAATATTTCTGGGGGAGGATAAATTATTTTTTTCCAAAATTCTAGCCGAAATCTGAATTTTCAAATTGACGTAGCACGGTTAATACTGAACCAAAAGTGCTTAACTTTGGTTTGTGGGTTTTTTAGAAGCAACCTAACAATTCCAGGGAGTCCCCTGTTTTTTTGAACAACCCTCATATATATGTATAAAACTGCTGGATGAGCAACACATGTTGGACTTAAAAGTCCGGTGAAAACAGGGCATTTTTATTAATGAAATCCCGCCGTTTTTAAAGGCCATACATGGCGCTAAAAATATTGCAACTGCTTTTTAAAAAATCACGGTATTTTTATACAATTAAGTTTGCTGTTATGCAACGTTATATTTTATTGAAATGGATTTTTCGGGCTGGTTGTCAGCATTTTTGTTCAATTAAGGTGATAATGGTCAGAGTTTTAAACGTCAAGATACATTAAAATCAAAATACTGTTTACCAGATAAAAATAAAACTTCTCTATTTTTGCAAATATTGAAGTGTCAAAAATTCTGCGAGGGGATATTTACATGGTCCTATAAAGTGGAATTAGCGCTTTACACCCTATTGGTCTACAATGTTCCGACGTTTTGTAGGGCGAGAGCATTTGGCTTGTGTTGGACGGTCCGGTGGACGCCATTTGGATTGAGAACCTTAATTCGGTACTTGACGATAACAAGACCCTGACGCTTGCAAACGGGGATCGAATCCCGATGGCACCAAGCTGCAAGATTATATTCGAACCGCACAACATCGACAACGCGTCGCCAGCGACAGTATCCAGAAACGGTGAGAAACACCTTTTGGGGGGAAAACATAGGCAGAATGACCGGCTGGTGATTCAGGATTGTAAAATTTAGGAACTTTATATAGTATACGAACTGTCTTTATTATGGTGTATTGCAGATCTGGGCAACAAACGTCCCGCGGGCAAAATCCAACTCGCGGCTTATTTTCTTAAAACACAAAAGCTAAGCGAAAACAAGGGCGAGTTTCTACATGCTTGGTTTTATTTTATAGACACTCTTCATTGGGGCAGATATACCCAATGACTCCAAACTCTATTTTATCTGTTTTAAATACTAAAAAGAAAATTGTTTTCGCGCTTCGAGCTAATCTCTTTAGTCTTTCTTGTATTTTCCATGCGTTCACAAACTTAGCATAATATTTACATATTTTTTGCGCTTCGGTCAAATGTATTTCATTTTTTAAATATGAACGAAATACCGGCCGCTTTCTTTACTCTGAAACATACCGATTATCATTTTGTCAACCTAATTCAGTAAATGCCATGTTGCGTGTTTCTTCCGATGTCTGCCATTTTGTAAATATGAACTGAACTTTTCATTTGAAAATTTGCTTAAACCTGTGTATTTACAGATTAATTTTGCCCGATGTTACCTCATGATTTCAGGGTTTTAATTACCTAATGCAGTTTAGAAACGGTTAAAACATAATATTATGTGTTAAATTGATTTTAGTTTATAGTCAAGTGTTTAATTGTTTACAAAAAAATGTTAAAATGCATAGAAATATATTTAGGTATGGTTTACATGAGTTCTTCAATTCTTAATTGGAATCCAATTCTGGTCGCCTGGCTGAAAGGACGACCCAACGTCATGTTGGAAGTTTTGATGCCGGCGTTTGAAGGAATATTTTGTGGTAATTAAACTTCAAAATTTACAACTTCTAATGTTTTTTGTATGATAACAACAATATGCAAAACTTAACACACATACATACCCATACGGGTCGATACTTGGAATTTTATTTAAACCCATATCCGATGTTAAAACTAAAAAGTTCCGCGGTTGTATCCCAAACCAAATGATGTCTTAATTATGTTAAAATTTTAAACATTTAAAAAAAACTTTACTTTGCCAAAAAACGGTAGCCAAAATTAGTGCTACCGGTAATAAATTTATTTGCCTCTAATTGTTAAGGCTTGGTTTTCGATGTGTTTTACTCTTTTAGTTGAAAATGCTGCGTTAGGTCGCAAATCATGGCTGAAGTTCCTACATCAATGTAATATCGGATCGGCAGCGATACCACTATAATATCGGATATGTACCACCTGGTATTGGGTAACGAGGGGAGATCACAAGATAAATTTCAATATCGAATGAGCTTTTTATTTCTTCAATAACTTTTCTATGCAAAACTAAACTTTGAATTCGACTAAAATACAGAATCAGTTCTTCGTTTGGAATTTCACAATTTTGAACAAGTCTGTCTACTTACTGTTTGTTTATTCGTTTGTTTTCGCCTGTGCGTTAGAGAAAAAAATCAGTAGAATACATTTTTTCTAAAGTAGTGTTTTCATTGGAAACTTCGTTGAATTATCATTAATTTAAATGCTGCGATTTACATTTCTTAAAACGTTGATTTGAAATATATTTCAAACCGCCTATAAAATGATATTAAACCATTGCTTCATTCGCGGACACGCGCGTAGGAAACGTCTAAATAGTCAAACCTACAAATACTAACAATGAATATATTCAGCACTCTTTCGCTTCGTGGAAACCTCCCTCGTAGCTAAAATGAGCGTTCTTGAATGCATGTACGTCCAACAACTTCTCACGCTTCTGCAAGGTCTGCTGCCCACATCGGACGACAACAAAGCCATCGACAAGCAGCACCTTGAAAGGTAAGTACCGCCGAGCTATATTTTAGTAAATCTATTTTATTAGAAAAACACTCTCTATTATAACTGTTGCTGGTGTTACGCATGCGTTTACCGAAATAAGTCGAAATTTTTTCACAAGTTACCACTAAATATTAGAACTTAAATGCTATACCTACCTATAGGACAGGTTATAAAACTTTTTACCAGATCGGTGCGATAAAATGGTAAAACGCTTAAAAATAATCTCCTTAAAATATAACTGTTTTACTTTCAAAAGGCTTCACAAAAAAAACATATTTGTCTTATCTAGGTAAAACGAAATAGTTACTTATTTCGCTGCATATTTGTTTACCCTTTTCAGGTTGTTTATTTTTTGCTTGATGTGGTCTCTCGGTGCTTTGTTAGAGCTGCCTGATCGCGAAAAGATGGAACAGTTCATATATAAGTACCAAAAGGATAACAGCGGTCTTAAACTTCCATCAATACCACCTGGTAAGTACCCATTTTTTCTATAGGACTCAAAAAGTAACATGTACAAATGGTTGTTTAAAATTTTTGGAGGTTTTTGGTTAAGCAAACTTTACTCCTAAAGTGGAACTTCACAATCAATAATGTTGTTACATAAAGTATATTTTTTAGATGTGACGCTAGAGGAAGTATATTTGTGTATTTTGTAATATATTTTGTCGATTGATTATAAATTTGTTTTTTAGTGGTTGCAATCGGTGTTTTTTGAGATCCTAATTGGAGGGTTATATTTTTATTACACCCAAACGGCGTTAGCTGATTGGTAACAATACAGATCTCTCAATGACCAGGGGCGGCATTATGAACACACCTCGCTAAGTTGAGCGAGCTCGTTAAGTCGACTTTTGGTATTACGAACGCACTTCTCGTTAAAAAAATCTCGCTAAACTCCTCGCTAACTAACGAGCGGCTCAGACCACTCGGTAAAGAAAAATTTGTGTTCTGAAAACCTAACTGCTGTTATTAAAATATGTTTTGTTATCAATAAACGTATAATGGATGTCATAACAAAGAGATTCATAATTAATTTGTAAATTTATCACCAAAATGGCGTGAAATTTGGATTTAGGCGATCTCCTACCTACACACCATGGAGGCTGAGTTTGGGGTGCGTACGGTGCCAAGAGCATTCCTCGTAAAAACTTAGGTTCATCACCCATCTTTATACACCAGCGCCAAAACGTTGCTTCCCAAAACCCTTTTCTATAGTCTACAGGACTAATTAGGAATTAAATTCATGCGGTTCACCTTGAAAATTGTTTCATAACAAATTTAACATTCAAAAGCAGCTTACGATTTCCAAAACAAAGCGCCAAACTACGTTTCTGCGGCAATTTTGCTGAGTCAGTCGTCCTTTTTCTTGTGATTTGACGCATTCTATCGCGCGTGCGTCTCGTTATAGCGAGGTGTTGGCGAGGACCGTTCGTAATACCAAATGTATTTGGGAGATTCTCGCTTCGCTCATCCCTCGCTAAAACGAGCTCGTTAACTTAGCAAGCGAGGAACTGTTCATAATGCCGCCCCTGCTTATGTAAATGCTCACGTACGAGCAACTGAAATTCTTATTTGTACCAGGGGTCCAGGAGTAATCTTTTTACCATTGTTACCTGCTCTACAGACAGCGGCCATACTATATTTGAGTACATGGTGGGCGAATCAGGTCAGTGGGAGCATTGGTCGGTACGCGTCCCCACATATGATTACCCTTCCGATTCAACCCCGGAGTATATGTCGATTCTGGTGCCAAACGTTGACAACGTTCGAATGGACTTCCTTATGCATGCTGTCATGAAACAGGTGTGTTCAATATCAATATACTGGAAAATAGTGCGCTTTCTGGAAAAGTTTTACGCCAATTTCAAATGTTTTTAATTACACAAAAATTGGTTTTTCAAAATAGGTTTTATTCTACATTATATTTTTACACTTTTATTTATGTGTTTATCCTAAAAAGTAACGAAGCCCTGTTACTGTTTGTAGTTTAGCTTATCGGTAACATACTCTTAATTTGGTAAATCGCCTGCTTGTATACTCCCAAACAATTATATACATGCCTTTATCACTGGCATTGCAGGAAAAAGCGGTACTGCTGATTGGCGAACAGGGAACAGCCAAAACGGTGATTGTGAAGGGATACATGAACACGAGGTACAACCCGGAGTCTCACGCTACCAAGGCTGTGAATTTCTCATCGGCTACCACGCCGCTAATGTTTCAGGTACTCATTGAGAGCCACAGGTTAAGTTTCACTTATTGAGTGTTTGGGGTGGATTCTAGTAGTAAGTATCATAATCGGAATAAGTGTTAACTTTTGAATTTAACACTGCAGTCAGATTAATACGAATAAACGACGGAATAAAGCCTACGTCGGAATTAGACCTAAACCTGTCCGAGTAAGACCTAAATTGTTCCAATGAGATCTAACCTTTACTTCACTAACTTAGAACAAAACACCAGTTTAAGACAACTTTTAAAGCCATACATTATCCAACCCTATACAGAGTTATCTATAGGCGATTTAGGAAATATTTTGATAAATTTATGACTTTTGATGCGATGAGGTTAAGGCTTATTCCGACTGGTTTGGGTTTTATTCCTTCGTAGATATGTTGCGCATCTTGTTTTAATATGTCGTTGGTCCTAATATTATGTTATTATAGATTGTTCCGCTGTAAATATTGTTGTTTTGTTGGTCTTATTGTGTGTTCTCGTTTGAGGCGCATGTCGTTTTTAAATGATTCAATATCCTTTTTATTTCGTATTTTGATATATTTTGTAATTCCTAAAGAAAATCTACAGTCTAACAGTTAACACCCTTTAACATTGAAGCGAACAGTTGAGAGCTACGTTGACAAGCGAGTAGGCACTACTTACGGCCCGCCGGCAGGAAAAAAGATGACGGTTTTCATTGATGACGTCAACATGCCGGTGATTAACGAATGGGGCGATCAGATCACGAATGAGATCGTACGCCAACTCATGGAAAGCAAAGGCTTTTATAAGTAAGTTGTATATAAGGCAATTCGATTTTGTAACAAGCCTTTATCTAAAGATTGTAATATTCTATGATTTATGGATCTTTTATTTATCTGCAAACATACAATGTTAAAAATGAAAAATACCACACTTAGCGGTACCAATCAGCTTGCAGGTAAACCGCATTTAATAAATATTAGAAATCGATGTGGTAAATCTGGTAGCTTTAATTTGGCCTAAATATTGTTTATAGATATGTGAGTAAATTACAAAGAATCGTTCAATCTTAATTTTCTATTACAACATAATCGAGCTTAAGCTCCTAATGTTACGGCAGGCACTTTTTGCCGACCGCTGTACATTAGTTACGCACCTTTAGCCTTTTTCCTTCAGTCTAGAAAAACCTGGCGACTGCATTTTCATCGTGGACATCCAGTTCGTTTGCGCCATGATCCAACCCGGTGGTGGAAGAAACGACATCCCACAACGCCTGAAGCGCCAGTTTACTATCTTTAACAGCTGCTTGCCATCCAACGCTTCTATTGACAAAATCTTCTCAACTATTGGTTGTGGACATTTTTGCGAGGTTTATTCCGGAAAAAAAATAGTAGCTGAGTAATGTAAAGAAATCAATAAATTGATATCTGTGATTATCGACTGCTCTTTTTCTATTTTTGCCAACGTCTTTCGGTGGTTGAAAATTCGTTACATTAACTTAAATTACGCATCAAAATACCCAAAAAATGATAATCTAATAATGTGAACCGTTTTACTTATTTTTGTATATCAAACCTAATATTAATGCTGCTATAAATCAGAAAACTTTGACATTCACTTTTGGTTAGCCTTTTGTATGGTCGCGCCAAATCACTTAAAATATTGTTTAAAATAAATGAATGCAACTTAACAAGCCTAAATTACTTCTAGACGTCAAACAGCCTTTTTGGCGTGGGGCCGTTAAATGTTGCATTTTTATTAGGGTATACGAAAACCATAACCGCGTAATTAGAAGTGCTAGCACTTATCAAGAATATATCGATTAAATATTTCTGTTGTCGGTAATTAAATATTTCTGTGTCGGTGGTTTTGCTTTTTTCTTTGAGTAATTTTTTAGTAATTTGTGTCGCATTGCTATTTTGTGTTGTTATTAGGAACGTGAATTTGGTGCCGACATTTGCGCGATGGTTGCCAAACTGGTTGCAACCACCCGACGCTTATGGCAAGCTGTAAAGGCAAAACTGCTTCCCACTCCAGCCAAATTCCACTACATTTTCAACTTGCGCGACTTGAGCAGAATCTGGCAGGTACAACCGAAATCAGTTACTGGTAAAACTGACATCAACAGACGATTTTTGTATTTGTGCTTTGCTCCAATTATATAGCTGTCCAAGTCAAGTAGTTTTGTTTTAGCCCTAAAGTGGTTTGGTTCTATATTTAACATAACAGTCAAATGATTTGTCATAATTAATCAAGTACAAATCAAACCAGACGCAATATCACGCAATATATTCTTCAAGTTAGTTATCGGTATGCCACTGTACACTGCACAACACGAATACTCTTGGATATTTAGGGAATGCTTCAGATAACAAGCGATGTGGTGCCAGACGCGAAGGTTTTGATGTGGCTTTGGAAGCACGAGTGTTCCAGGGTTATCGCCGATAGGTTTGTCAACAAACAAGACGACAGTTGGTTCCACAAAGCAATGAAACAGGTTGGGACTCTCAGCGTCTAAATTTTTTATATTGCTAAAATTCCTTAAAGTGTTATTATGACATATCTTTAGTAAAAAGTATTTTATTTTCAGACATTCCCTACACTCTTAGATTTTTGTGAACTATTATGTTAATAACCTGTTTACCTATTTTCAGAGACTAGTCAACCTAATGTTTCCCTTCAACCTATGTGTATTGATTTTTTCAGGTTGTGTTGGAAGAGTTTGGTAAGGAAGAAAGCGAATTCGTGACTGAAGAACCTTACTTCATAAACTTTTTGCGTGACGCGCCTGAAGCTACAGGTGAGAGCATATATTAGGAATATAAAATACCAACGCTGTAATGGCCTATTTAAAAATATATTAATGACGAACTTAACCAAGTTAGCTATCTTTTATCTAGACCAGCGGCTCTCAACCAGTGGGCAATGGCTCACTGGTGGGCCATTGAAACCTTTTAAGTGGGCCGCAGACCAATTTAAACAGCTAGATTATTGCAGAATTTAGTTTCATTTCTGTCACTATACCTAATTTTACAGGAATAGTTGCTTGGGGAGAAATTGAGATGAAATGTAGATAAAACGTAAATTTATTGTTCAGAAACACGCACCTCACTACGGTTGAATAAATAATAATCTGTTTTGATATATGCTCCGCTATTTTTTTGTTTTAAACCTTTTTTTATAGTTTGTTCTTTCCTAAAAAATTGTTGGGCCACAGAATTTTTGTGCAACGAAAATGAAACACTAAATAAAAAAGGTTGAGAACCACCGATCTAGAGTTTATTACTGTTTTGCCAGTTAAAAAAATCTCGTTTACCTTATCGTCTAAAGTGCAGACCCAAGCATAAATAATAGACTTAAATGTATAACGTATAGGCGAGGAAGAAGACGACGCGATGTTTGAAGCTCCGAAGATTTACGAGGCAATCTCATCATTGGAGCAACTCAAATCAAGGTTAACTATCAACCAAGCGTTGTACAATGAGGCCATCAGAGGCGCAACGATGGATCTTGTATTTTTTAAGGTACTATAAAGTTTATAAACAAGTAATAATAATTAGCACTGTCTCGGTATACTAAGGATTGGTACGGAAATATCAATAGGATAAAAAAACGTTTGTTAAATATTTTATTGAATAAATTATTCACCTTGGGCAACTCCCAATACTGTTTCCAGTTTGTGAAAGCAACGCTGTCTATAGCTTTCTTTAAAATATCACACTTATATTTTTGTCCTGGCTCTGTAAGACAGTGTTTCTTAATCAGGTGAATGGAGAGAATAAAAACCCCAGAGTAAATAAAATGTTTGCAGGTGTGAACCAACCAAAAGGGGTGAAGGTAAACCGTCAGAAATGTATGATAGCTTGCGAGCAGGGCGGATATTCTGGGTGTTGAACCTTAAGGTAGATTTACAAAGGTTAAACTTAGCTTGAGTTGATCTTAACAAAAATCGAAAGAACCTAAGTCATTTTCTGCTGTTATATGGCAGAGATAGTTTTATGATATCATGAGACAAGGGTGAATGAAATCTGGAGATATATGCTAGGGGTGAACAAAACTAAAAAATTAAGTACTGCTGTAAGACATGCTTCAGTTACAACTCGTTTAAAAGCAAACGTCGACAAAATTTCCAACGGAAAGAGTCTAAAAGTGTGTCCTGCTAAAAATAAAATGCGAAAAACTTTGGAGCCCACTCTTCTAAACGACTATAATGTTACGCTATGGTCATAGGACGCCATGGTTCACCTAGTTCGCATCTCTCGCATTCTCAACACTGCTCGTGGCAACGCCTTATTGGTCGGAGTTGGTGGAAGTGGCAAGCAATCGCTTACAAGGCTCGCATCTTTCATCGCAGGATACAAAACTTTTCAGATAACTCTGACGAGGTATTTGTCATTTGTTTGGTTTGGTTCGCTTTCGGTAGCTCGAAATATGTAACTATATGTGGAATGTGATAAATAATAGGTAAAACTCGCAAACTGATTTGAGGTCCATAATTTTCCCTTTTGTATTTTTTTTACATATCTGTATCGTACAAAATTCAAAAAATTGTGCAGTGACCATATTTACACAAATTATAAATTGACCGTTAAAAAAATGAGAAAACAAAAGGCTATTACTGAAATCAGTTGACAATGTCAGGATTAGAGTGCAAGCATTGAAATATGTACCCTGTTAAAATCTCGTCCTAACCGGGATCATCACTCTAAAGACTAAGGTGAAAAGCTGGTCAAACAAACGGTCATTGCCCATTTGCCTGCTGAATCTCGTTCGACGATCTGAGTCATGCAATACACACGGTAATTTACTGTGAGTCAAAAATGAAACTAAGCTGAACAATCCATAAGATTGTTCCATAATGAAACTAAGCTGAACAATCCATAAGTATATGAGCAGGCATATTTTATAAGTAATAGGCTGTTGAAAGATTGCAATGTATTGTATATAGCATTTGTAGTAATGGCTACCAAATCGGGCTTCAGGTCCTACAACGTTAACAATTTGATGGACGATCTAAAGATCTTATACCGCACTGCGGGCCAGGAAGGTCACGGCATCACCTTTATATTCACCGACAATGAAATCAAGGACGAGGCTTTCCTGGAGTATCTTAACAACGTGCTCGCTTCAGGGGAGGTAAACGTAGTGTTCTCCGTTGTTAGAACTAACTTAGTTCAGAATGTTTAAGATTTACACCCTATTTGGATAACTACTTAAAATTAACTGATAAATTCCAGTGCCTTAATGCTTAACCTTTTTTGTCGGCCTTCAATAAAACAATTCATGGAAACAATATTGCTGACGTTCAACTATTTCTGCTATGAACTGTAAACAGGTGTCAAATCTGTTCGCGCGAGACGAAATAGATGAAATTACGCAGGAACTGATCGGTGTCATGAAGAAGGAATATCCGAAGCGGCCTCCCACCAACGAAAATCTTTACGACTACTTTCTTACGAGGGTCAAAAGCAATCTGCACGTCGTCCTCTGTTTTTCACCGGTATTTTAAACTAAATGTTATAAAGAGTTGCTTCTTAAATGTTACAAAAATACAGAAAGGTTTTGAACTCTTGACCCATTTAGTACTTTTTGGTTAAAACTTTTATTTGAGTAGATATTTCTCATTAGAGGAAATGTTTTGTAGTCTTACCAATACTACACTTTTTTGTAAATCGTCTCATGCTGCCAAACCGTTACTTTGGTTAGCGTTGTAGCAAGTGAGTTACAAGGGGAAATGCACTATATGATTATTCAACATAGGTCGGTGAAAAGTTCCGATCTCGTTCGATGAAGTTTCCCGGTCTTATTTCTGGATGCACGATTGACTGGTTTTCACGATGGCCTCGCGACGCCCTAGTGGCAGTGGCTCGACATTTCATTTCTAATTTCGAAATTCAGTGCAGCGCTGAAGTTAAGATCAACCTTTATGGAGTTATGGGAATGTTTCAGGTTAATATTGCCAAATACATATGTTTGAATAAGCAGGGACGATAGTAAGCTCGTTTTTTTGTCAACAACTGAATCAGTATCACTAGTAAAATTATTAAGTCTATAACTTTGTTATTAATTTTTTTCCAAAATTTTGGTTAAAACGAAAACTACAAATAAAAAGCAACCAAGAAAATGTGATATTTTAATTTTATTTAAAACAAACAGGATCTTGTGGCGGAAGCATGCATCGACTATTTTGAGCGCTATCGGCGTCAAACCTACGTCACTCCCAAATCTTACTTGTCGTTCTTGGATGGCTACAAAATTGTCTACAAGGAAAAACTTGAGTTTATCGGCAACCTTGCTCAACGAATGAACACAGGTAAAAAGAATACCAACAAAATAGCAATGAAGACGAGCCGCTTTTAAACTTTTCCCAACCATTTTTGACAGACATAGTTCAACAAAATCTATTTTTTTTTTAACTTTACGTTTTTTTCCTAATTTGAAATATTCTAACAGGTTTAGACAAGTTAATTGAAGCTACTCAATCGGTTAACGAACTCTCCAAACAACTAGTTGAAAAAGAGAAAGAACTCGTAATTGCTTCGAAGAAAGCAGACGACGTTTTAGCCGAGGTTACCGTCTCTGCACAAGCTGCCGAAATAGTTAAAAGCAAGGTAATAGTGATGCACGTAATCCTTATAGGAAAAAAGATTCATATAATATCTTGAAAAGATACTATGTCAATTTTGTTCTGTTTGCACATTTGTATCTTTCTGTACGCATTTATACCCAATGTGGTGCAAAATACGTATATTGCCTGAAAGGGTAGAACAATACGTGGGGCAAACCAAATAAGTTTTCCACCCGTTGGTCTACCCACCGTTCTTTATGGAACGCATTTCGACACGATGGTCTAAGTGACAAAACCGCATTGCAACATCACTCGCCATATCCCACCCCGATGTTCTTGATAGTAGACCGGTAATTTCTAGATGTTATATTGTTCAGTTTGTTGCCTAGCCACCGTTCCACATGTTAGACATTTGAGAGGATAGATGGTTAAACAAAATTAAAGCTAGAATGAATATTCAAAAAATGGTACTGCCCCAAATTAAGTAGTATTTGTCTGGTTCTTATCGTTTCCTTACGTCTCTATTCCATTTTTTTCTTTTTGCCTTGCAGTTTTTGTGCCGATTGGCTGTCACTACAATTTAATAGTTTTTTATGTTTTAGTTATTTTACTTTGTTTTATTTAATTTTTAATGTTTCTGACTTATTCGTATACTGTTGCGTTTCTTTTTATTCAGATATATTGACGATGCCTTGATTGGCAAAATATATATATGTATATCTTTTAAGATCTGTTTATTGTGTCTGACCTGAACTGCTAGCTTTGCTAGAGTATTTTGCTGTTGCCTGAAAGAGTGTTATGTATTGTAAGTGTCATAAAACGTGCAACACGAAAGCCACAGTAGGCCAGTCTAATAACGGTACAATAGCGTAGGTTTGGTGTTATTCTTTTTCAAATATACTGAAAACTCGTTTTGTTAATGTAGGGTAATCTTGTAGTATTGTCTAGATAGATGAAACCACAATAATACCGATACTTTCTAACTAAATTCTCTGACATACAGAAAACGACGAAAATTGTAGTGTTCAATTTAACAACTTCTGACGCGAAATTTTACTACGGTGTCACGTAAAGTTTCAGTAAAAAACATCCACAAATCGTGTTTCTTAACAGGTTCAAAAAGTAAAGGATAAAGCTCAAGGTGTTGCCGACGTTATTCATGCTGACAAGGCGGTCGCCGAAAAGAAGTTACTTGCAGCTAAACCAGCGTTGGAAAAAGCTGAAGCTGCATTACAAGTTTGTGAAGTTCTTGTTAACTGGTATCATTTTGCAATCATATAGCTATTTGGAATGGTTGGACATTTTGTTCATTAATCGCTGTCTAAGTTTAAAATAGTTTCAACATTTCATGCAAACATAAAAGTTACACCAATCAATCAAAACATCTCTTCTTAGAAACTACATATTTGTTCGCCACGTTGAATGAAAAAAATGCATTTAGCGCTTATATTTTAAGAAACAAAAATTAATTGGTAAACAAACTGTTTTGAAAGTTGATGTCCACTAAAGTCTTTATCAGTTTACAAACAATAAACACAACGATGGTTACAAAACCTTAGATCCTTATTCAAATAGAATCACACAAAGTTATCAACACTAATAGCAATAAACACAGAATAAATATAAAACTTAACTTACACCGCAACAGAGTAGATGTTACCACTAACACAGGCGCGTCTCAAATGAAGGACAAACGAGACACGTACATGCTCTAGGCAAAGCACTAAGGTTAACATGTTTGACTGCTGTTTTGTTATCCGCGCCAAACGTTTTCCACTACAAAGCTTTGACGACCACGCTTTCTGAGTATATATTAAATTGTGTTTTGAGTGCTGTTTTTTACTATACTAAAATAATTGCGATTGTATGCTTACTTCTACTTGTATTTATATTATAAACGCACGACAAATATTATGTTTAGTTTGAATGTAACAACTGTACACTTTTTTGAATAGACAATAAAACCCGCTGACATAGCAACTGTTCGAAAACTCGGCAAACCACCACACTTGATTATGAGAATTATGGATTGCGCCATCATTCTCTTCCGGGTATGTAGCGTCTCAAAAACATAGTATATGTTTTCAGTAGTTAGCGAATCTCTAATCGCCACCCGCATGTATCATATTTTTTCGGTTTTTAATAGAAATACCTTTATAATATACATCAAATGACACACCGAAAGGCCATTGCAGACTCACAGAACTGTCGATCAATGATGCAAGCAGGAGGTCGTGAGTTCGAACCTCACTGCACGCTAGTTGTTTTTTCCTGCTTGCATCATTGATTTGACAGACGGCTAGTGTGCAATCGCTTTTCGGCGTACTAATGATACGTAAAAAGTTATCGTTGGTCAATAAGTATCTTTAGAAAGACCAGATCACAGTTGTCAATCTGTGTGCAACTGTACATGTTTCATTGAATACCTTAATTGAATTTGTTTAATGCCTCTCGGTTATTATAATAAAGTTTAACGATTGTTTTTTGACATATACATAAGTACGTAAAATATCTAAAGTACTAAAATATCTATTATTCATTCTGCTTGATAATTTAGAGAAAAATAAACAAAGTGGAACCGGATCCAGAACGACCTTGCTGCAAACCTTCATGGAGCGAAGCTCTCAAGCTCATGAACGACTCAAAATTCCTTCCCAACTTGCTGGATTTCCAAAAGGCAACTTTTACACCTATTTTAAAACTACGTATATGCAAAAAATTGCGCGCACGTGCCTATTGCAAGTATGTTTTTTACTATGTTAAAGCCCGTTTTGATCAAATCGTTTAAGCCCAATACGTGATGCGTCTCATCGCCCTTCGAAAATAAGGTTTGGGAAACTATATAAAGGCGTTTTACAGCTTTGCACGAATCCGTAACATTTTTCCCAAGTGTCTTTTGTATTGAAATTAATACCTTCCAAACTTAAACTTCACAAAATAAACTAAATTTGTGAAGTTCTTCACGTTACTACTTTATCGCGCTACGTTTAGGACACTTTGAAAACGTATTTAACCTATTTGTAGGACACGATTACTGGAGAAACAGTGGACCTACTTGAGCCTTATCTAAACCAGGAAGATTACACACTCGAGTCGGCTAAGAAAGTTTGTGGCAACGTAGCAGGTTTGCTGGCCTGGACGGAAGCGATGGCGTACTTTTACGGAATCAACAAGGAAGTTTTGCCACTAAAGGTCATTTTTAAGCAGAACATATTCAATAGCAAAATGAAGTGTATATTAACTAAAGTTAAGGACACATGGGCAAGAAAGTGGAAAACAACGTTGACAACAAGGAGACCTATAAATAGCAATGTGTCGCGTAAAGTTAAACCATCGAGCGGCAAAGGATAATTGCTATGTGAAAAATACCTATAGTTTATGTATTATCCTATAGTACCGCCGGACAACTCGTTTCACATTACACAAAAACACTTTCGTCAACTTTACAAAACATCTACAATTAGCCACAAATGAATTTATAATAATATGATTGGCAACTGCTTGTATGTTAAAAATGTTCGGTGTATTTTACCTGTTCTTGCTATACTCAGGCAAACTTAGTGATACAAGAAAGAAGACTGGGCGTTGCTATGGATGATCTTGGCAGCGCTCAAAAAACACTCGACGAAAAACAAGCAGAATTGGATGGAGTTCAGGCGACCTACGATGCAGCCATGAAGTCTAAACAGGTGTTAAGTCGTTATATTTGTTACTGCCTAGCATCTTGTAATCAATGATATACTGTAAGCAGGTACTGCAATATAGGTATTGTAAAATGTACTGTTGCGCAAACGTTTTTATGGTGGCCGATATCTCTGTTTGATTTCTTATACCCTAAAGTACATATATCAAATTTAAAATATTTGTTTGAAAGTTCATTTCACACATAACTACAAAACACGCAATATTTGTTACACGTAAAAAACTTCAGATTTCGGTGTCGGTTTTACATTCCAGTTCGTAATATAATCAATTTGGTGTCTTTTTATCGTTGACCGGCCGTAGATTATAAAATAACATTATATATAATTATCTAATAGTTTAGTCTGTCAAGGTTTACGATTTAAATCAGGGCTGCGGAGTTAAAAATAACCCGATTCCGCCTCCGTTCAAATGTGCGATTTCGTCGAGTCCCGAGTCCAGCCCTGACTCTACAGCGTGTATTCCGCTTATTTACGTAACTAAAATAACGTGGATATTTAGCACTTAAAGGGTCGTGTAATTCGCCATCCATTTTTACAATTTCCCGTTGGCGGCCATATCAGTTTTTAAATTTGGCACTGGGCATTTCGGACTCAGGGCTCGCGTAGTTTTACGTGGTATTACTTGAGTCCGATTCCGACTCGGCAGCCCTGATTTAAATCATAATAAAAAAGCTTTTACTTGTACAAAAACAGAGTTAAGTTTATTTTAATATCCTTTAGGATCTCATTGACGACGCAGAGGCATGTAAGCAGAAAATGAACAACGCAAAGGCTCTTATTGGGGGATTGGGCGGTGAACGCGTAAGATGGACTGAAGCCAGTAAACGATTTCAACAGGTTACTTTAAAATTTATTTAGTTTGAAATAATAAAACTAAAAGTACACACAACATAACTAGGCGACTTTTCACTCATGTAGCAACTTAACAAATGTCTTTCTAACTTTGTAATTGCAAAACACCATTATTATATATTTTAGTTGTGTAATAATTTGTAAAACTTTATTTTTTTCTACCCAGAAATCAAATATATAGTAATATTTTCCATTCATTGTCATTGTAATACCTGTTCACAACAACATCATTTAACATTTGAAATTCATTTAGTCTCCTCATCAGCCATCGTTTACTTGCCCATCTGTATCTATTCACGGGCTTTTTCTGTGGACAAAAGGTAAAGTAATCTTTTTTAGAAAACAAGCTGAGAAACTTTTTATCTTCCAATAAATACATATTTGTTTACAACTAGATAAAAAATATTTTTTTTATAAAGAGGCCCTCAAGTCAGAATGTATTTGAATCATTGTTAAAATAGATTTAACAAATAGTAATTTTACCATTTTTTAAGTTTTCAAAATACCTATTTCTTGCGGATTACATCTCATATTAATTTTTCGTTTAAAATTTTGTATAATTGTTTAAATACCGCATACTTTTTAGGTTACGGTGTAAGTAGGTCGTAGCGTCTGCCTGCAAACGTCTGTGTTTTTCAAGTAAATTTAAGTTTCGGGCTTATTCATAACGAGAAAGGTTCCAGGATCTCCTCAAAATAGCGGAAACTCGTGTTTAATACGTCATCATGACGCCACCCATATTCGGTAGTTGCTACAAACTTCAAAATGCATTTAAACCTCGAAATTGATCTTGATATGACATAATTTATTAAGAAGTCAGTTGGACCAAATCATTTACTGCAATTTATGACTTTATTTAGGCGTTTTGAAAATATTGACCAATTGACAGGTCTAATTTACATTTACACAGCTGTACGTCTGCTTCACATAGTGAAATAACAAAGCGTAACTTATTATTTCTTAAAGATTAAGTAAACTTGCGTTTAATTCCAACCGATATTCTAAAAGAAAAACCGGGAAAAAACGTTGTTTAAGCAAGATGTTGTACGACCAATAAAGTATCTAATTTCCAAAGGTGGTAAAAAAATTGATGTTACAAGTTTTTTATTTAACAGGAAATTACGCGTCTGGTTGGGGACGTGCTTTTATGCTGTGGGTTCCTTTCTTACTCGGGGCCCTTTAAGCAGGAGTTTAGAAATCTTCTGATGGAAAACTGGAAGAAAGAAATGCGCAAGAGCAAGATTCCATTCACTGAAGTAAATAAGCTTTGACATTTTTTGTAGTGTTATAACTGTTTGTTCACGACTTTGTTACATTCATTGAGCTAAACTAGCAACTTTATAAAGTATTTTTGTCAGCGTTTTATTAATTTCCTGGTGACATCGACAAATGTTTTGACACAGGATAATTATGATAGGATTTGCTATTTTTACTTTTTGTTTCCACTGATAAAATATTTAATTAATTTTTTTGTGTATTGACCTTTTCACACAAGGCTCGAGTGTTTTAGTTTAAATTGGTGAAAAAATAGTTAAATAAAAGTATTTTATTAGTTCTTAAAAAATACCTAAAGTTCATTTTTTTATATTTAGAGTCTGGATGTTACAGGAATGTTGGTTGATTCTAACACTATAAACGAATGGAACTTGCAGGTAGCTGCTTACTTAACAAAAACCCAACTATTTTGAGATGTGTTAAAAATAACTGTGTTTTTTATTTACTTTGATAGCCTGTATTAAACAAACAACAATCAGGGTATTTTGAAACCGACAGTATACTTTACAAGTATTCTTTATCTAAACTTCAACGTGGAGCACCATTAATTTTAAACTTTTATGAAATACACAGTTAAAATAAGTACTCTGTTGACCAGAAATGTGTAACTGTGTCAAGTAAAATATGTTATTAAAATAACCAGTTTTCTTTGTAAAACTGAATATTTTAGGGTCTGCCAAGCGACGGTCTATCGGTGCAGAATGGCATTATCGTGACAAAGGCTAGTCGCTATCCTCTTCTTATTGATCCTCAAACACAAGGAAAGACCTGGATTAAAAACCGAGAGAAGGATAACAATTTACAGGTCAATTGGCTTACACCTATATTAACTGTGATTATAAGTCCTTTTTTATACGGATCCCAGAACCGAAAAAAAAAAATTCACTAAACATGGACAATGTCCTATGCGTAATAAGATAATAAAATTAATTGTGCGATGTTAGCGTCCCCTTAAATACACGGGGGTTTTATATAAGGCTAAGCAATTGTAAGGCATGCAAATCGCTGGCTGGATATAAAATTTTTTATCGAATTTATTAGATTAAATATCGTTAAATGTAGGAAACATAACAAACAAAAACTGTAGCGAGCTTTTTTTGTACAGATTTAAATTTTATTAAACTTAAGTTTGGACTTGCATCCAAAAACTTCCGTGATTGGTTTATCTTCATTAAAGCAATGTGCCGCGTACCGAAAAATTTACTGTGCGCATCATAGCTTAGTGACTCCTGCTTTAAACTGCAAAATAAGTATGCTTTTGTTTTCGTAGTCTACCAGAAATTCAACCCGCCTTTGCTTTATGCGCGTATATTTCATTTTCAGTTAGTTTGCGACTGATGATGGTCATGTAAAACCCCACCTTTAACCTCAACTTGCCCTTTTGGCGTATTTTAGGTTTCAACGTTGAACCACAAATACTTTCGAACGCACCTCGAAGACTCTCTTTCTCTTGGAAGGCCTCTATTGATCGAGGATATAGGCGAAGAGATCGACCCAGTGCTGGACAACGTACTGGAGAAAAACTTCATTAAGTCGGGATCAACGTTTAAGGTTAACGTTTGTGGTGCCATTCCAGGAGTTAACGAAATTTTTGTAGAGCCCATTTAGATATTGTTATCCTAGAAATTTGGAACTGTAGATTATATAGAATTACGTCTTCTTTTTTATTGATTTGGCACCAATGCCCGATATCGGGTTATATTACTGTTTTTTTGTCTGGTAATTATGAGTGACTTCTGTGGTGATCCAAGAGTCACGTGAAGCTAAAATTCCCTCTTGTAATTTTTTTTTTATTTTGAAATAACTTTTTTTTATAACGGACTGTACTAAAGTTTTTTTTATGGTATAAAATTAGTACCTACAATCAATTTTTTTACAAACAACAATTAGATGACACAAATTTGCGTTTAAAAAACTTATCAAACGAAACTGAAAAAGCTTTTCTGTTGCACAGGAGCATTTAATTTCTTTGCCGAAATTAGTGCTACCGACAGGTTAAGAACCGCTGTGTAATTAAAACGGTAAACTTGCGGTAAAAAGTGTGACAGGCTATATAGGGATGTTAGAAATTGTTCAAATTGAGTAGCGGTTTTTTTTTTGCATTATAGAGATGAAATTTTCTCTGCGGCTGTTTTGTTGAAATGTAAAACGTAACTACAGGTCAAGCTGGGTGACAAGGAAACTGACGTTATGGAAGGTTTCGCTTTGTTCTTGAGCTCCAAGCTGGCAAACCCGGCTTACACGCCAGAAGTAAGCGCCCGAACTTCGATTGTCGACTTTACTGTTACCATTAAGGGCCTGGAGGACCAACTGCTCGCAAGAGTAATTTGCTCCGAGAAGCAGGTACCTCATATTTTTATATTTATGCTTTTAGGGTTCAATAAGGTTATGTTATGTAAAGGACGATTATTTTTTGACCTAAAAATGAGAAAATTTGATCTAAAAACGTTTTTCTGACAAAATTATTATCTAAAGCAAAAACGAATTATTATCGGAAGCAAAAACGAAGTTCGAGCTTAACCCAATGAACCAAACTTTACGCAAATTACTAAATCGTAGTGAATTCTGCAAGCTTACGTATATCGTATATTGCTCTAATGAAGATATAATTTCGTTAAATGTTGTTGAATTCAATTAAAAACTAAATGTGATAAAATAGTAAACTGAACGAGAATTTCTAATAGCTCACCACAGTTTTTGTTAATTTTGTAAACTACGTATGTACGTTTTGTAAACGATTTTGACTTGAAATAATTTTGACAATTTTTGCTTTTTTTTAAACCAACAACTAATCGCCCTAGCAGACTCGGACATCTAGATTTATTTTAGCTTTTTAAATTGGATTATAATTAGAATCAGAACATTTTTTTTCTAAATTAGATTAGAATTAAAATTAGATCGTTTTGAGTTTTCTCAAATTAGATTAGAATTAGAATTACCGAATTCCTAAAATATGAAATTTCAACTAAAATCACACTTAATTATTTACAACCAATTTAATTTAATAGCAATTTATTTCAAGAACGTGAATCGGCAATTACGCGTGTGGTAATTTTTTTGCCTTTTTATGCTTTTTAGACTGTAAAAATACATGCAAGTTGTTCCAACTAAAAAATTATAATTGAAATTCTGTGTTTAAACTGAGACTAAAAAGTAAAGTAGCATTTTTGCTAAAATCTGAATTTGATTAGAATTAGAATTAGCCGCATTTTGCTCTAATTCAATGAATTAGAAAACTAGAATTATCTAGTTGTCCAAGTCTGCGCCCTAGGTGTTTGGGACTATGTTATTAGCTGCCATCTACCTATTTGTCTACCCTACTGAAAAAAAGTAAAATCAAGATATTAAACCGAATATTGGTCCGGGCAAAAATAAATTAGGAGCTCGAATCGGAGAGGATTGCACTCCTGGAGGACGTTACAAAGAACAAGAGAAAGATGCAGGAGCTGGAGGACAATCTTTTGCTGCGTCTTACCTCCACCAAGGGATCCCTGGTAGAAGACCACAGTCTTATACAAGTGCTCCAGGTAAAGTCATTTGCATCCATTTAAAAAAAAGCTTTACCATAGTGTAAATCAGCATGATTTTCTTGACAATTTCAAGTCTTTTTTATTATAATTGTGCTATTCTCGATATACCATTGTCTATTAAGTTATCCAAACAACTACCACTTTGCTTTTTTTTGTTTTTTTTAATAAGATGTAGAGTAAAAAATACGTTTGCTTTATTTAGACTATGATATCGCTAAAAACTTTAAAAATCATATTTTAATTGCGGACCTCATTACATTTTTTACCTTATAAATATACCTAAAAAGTCTAGATTTGGATTTTAAGTTTTTGGATTTGCCTGTCAATGAGTGTAATTGTTTTGTTAGACGGACATCTGTTAAAAAATTTAATTTGACTTCAAATACTCAAGCTACTAACATTACCAAATCTTAGGTAAGCAAAATTAATTTCCCTCTGTCAGGTAACCAAGGCAACAGCGGAAGAGGTTAGCGAGAAATTGGAGGTAGCGGAGGAGACGGAGCAGAAGATCAGTACAGCTCGCGAGGAATACAGACCTGTTGCATCTCGGGGATCCATTCTCTACTTCCTTATCACAGAGATGAGCCTGGTAAACGTCATGTACCAAACCTCGCTGGCGCAATTCCTCGAAGTTTTCGACCACAGTATACAGAGGTAATTTCTTTAATGGTGTTTGTCAGCTGTCGTTAATTTACTCAGAGATTAACTTATTTATTATAGTTATGTGTGTTTGGGTAAATGTTTTTATTACACGATCAGTCGAAATCGTGTTTTTATCGCATTTTCAGCCTTGTTTAAACTTGTTAATGATCGTTTAAGTCAGGGATGTCCAACCTTTTAGCAGAATGGGCCGCATTGCCACTTTAAAAATTTCGATAGGCCGCAAAACCTCTCAAATTAAAAGGGGTGACGTCATAATTTACGTCATATAGTGACGTCATAAAACAACTTAACTTATAAACACCCGCTCCTCTAGAGTAAACTCGTGCGCAAATATGAAAGACTTTGCAAGTAATCTCGACCTTATATTTTTTTTATTATGGCGAAGCGCGAAAAACTGAGTTTACATGTTTGGGCTGATATATTTCCTTAATACGGTCCGCAAAAACACACATTTAGAAAAACACTCATTTTGCTTAGCAATGATTGGTGCACAAAGTGTTCGATGGATGTTGAAATGCAACATTAGACTCGATTATAGTCTCAGAAAAAATACAAGATTAGGCCTATATCAAATACTACGCGTTCTATACGTTTTGATGATAGTCGGAACAATTGCTTTTAATAAAGGCTACTGAAAGTGAGAATAAGTGGTAGGCCGCACGTAAATATCACGCAGGTTGGACATCCCTGGTTTAAGCAAATAAGGTGCATATGGTGTCAGGCCATTTGTCAAAAGTATAATGTTTCCTTTATATCTGACTCACATCCGTTAAATTTGTTTCGAGTAAAACCTCAATTATGTAAACTTTAAACCAGCTAAATAACGTTAGTGCCTTTGCTCTAACACAGTTTACTTTGGACAAAAATCGGTCGCTTTTTATAATATGACCAAAGCTTGGTGAAAAATACTTTGCTATGACACAGTATACCTGCCACTATAGGGCGCCAATAAAATAAATTTTATTTCTTTTTTTAACTAGATCTGCCGGTTCTCCGATCCCCGCTAGGCGGATTGGAAACATCATCGATTACCTTACTTACGCGGTGTTCTGCTACACTGCAAGGGGTCTGTACGAGGAACACAAATATATCTTCACCTTGCTACTCGCACTAAAGATAGACCTGCAGGCGTCACGACTGTCACCAAATGAATTTGATGTACTTATAAAAGGTGCGTATTCAAACAACGAAAAACTGTGTCGTGATTTTTCGAAAACTCACGATATTTAACTATTCTTTAAATATAAGTTTTTTTTCTGTAAAAATCTTGTTTGTATTTAGTTTGTATGTTAGGCGATTTGAAATAACTCTTTTATATAATACACATTTTATGCCTAATACACATAAGGCATTTTATTATGCCTTTACATAACGTATAGGGGAAAATTTAATTTAACGCAGGTGGAGCAGCCCTGAATTTGAACTCGTGTGAGCCAAAACCAAAGAAGTGGATATTAGATGTGACATGGCTTAACCTCGTCCGACTCACAAGTTTACCTCAATTTAAGCAGATTGTGGCTCAAGTGCCGGCGAATGATAAGTGCGAACTTTAATAATGTACTTTATAATAGTTTGATACTTTAAAACAGGTTTTTCAAGTGGGTCACTTACTATCTGTCTATACGTTTAGACGTTTTTATCTATACGAAAATACTCTAATTAAGAGAAAGAATACTCTTCTGGTAAACTAACATAGAATGTCTTACAAGACGCAATTTGATATGGGAGGTACATGATATGAACACAGAAAATATTTTTTTTTAAGTTTTGGCATATTCCCGTTGATATGTAACTTTTGTCTCATAACCATTTTGTAGACTCAAACAATTGACAATGTTTTCGAATTGCAATTTTTAATACAAACTTGATTAGTATCACAAAACAAAAATATTAGTAAATACAGCGCTCAATTTATGCTAATTTATGTTTTTCAGAGCTTGGAAGTCGTGGTTCGACCAAGAGGCGCCCGAGGAATGCGATATTCCAGATGGATATTCTAAGTCTTTGGATGTATTTCGCAAGTTTCTGCTTATTCGAAGCTGGTGTCCGGACCGTACAATGGCCATGGCACGATACTACATCCTCGATTCGCTTGGGAAAAGGGTAAACTATGTTTTTTTGCTAAACTTCACGTAGATTACTTACAACATGCAAACAAAGAGGGCCATTTATTGTAATATATGCTAACTTCTTATAGTTTCGGTACAGCCATTCATAGTTTCGGTACAGCCATTCTTTTAAAGTCAATAGTGCTAATCATTTGGTGGACGCAATGTGTCAATTCTTCTTCTCAAGAAACATTTTGCCATCTTAATGTAAAACAAACGCATTTTTAACTTCACTTCAGCTGTCATCTCTTGTTTGTATGAGAACGCTGCTTAATAGTTAGTTTGGATCGACCCAATGCCGCCGTTATGTCGGACATGTACCAATACGACCTCTTGGGATCGACACAGGTCCAATATTATCGGATATCCCTACTAGGGGCAGTAAAAAAAATAAAGACTTTGTAATGTGGCCGTCAATAGCTAAAATGCACCTGTGCATGTGCACTACATTTCCAATACCGTTTAGAAAAATGTTTATAAGTTGATTTTTTCCCCGTTTTGCTAGTTTTCATTTGCTATGTTGTTGTTTTTTGTCTCTGAACTTTGCAGGTGCTCAAAATTTTAAATGCGGTCTTAAATATTTTTACATTTTAATAACGTTTTGGTGTTTTTATACATGTTTGTTTTTCGTACATAAACTGATGATGACTGTTTTATATGGCAAAATATATATCAATTGAGTGTCTTTACATAGTCGACTTGATATTTCCCTCAAAAGGGCCCCATAATTGGGATGAAAAGACTATAATTTCCTTAACTTATATCTTGCAAAAAACTCATACCTGCAAAAGTTACATGTCAATTTCTGCATATTATACAGTACTAAATTACACAATAGATGGGACACTTAAAGAAATTGGTTTAAAATTGTGGTTACAAATATTGTGACACATTCTGTTAATCTAACGTAATTATCTTTTACCTGCGTATTTTGATGTAAGAGATCCAAGAAACACTTTTTAAATTACTTAATATTTAACTAAATAACAAATAGGAATGTATTTTAATTACAAATTAAAATCATTCAGCTGGTTGTACGTTATATATACTTAAGTTGTTCTAAAAAAATTCGTCCGAGCATAGAGGCAGGCCATTAAACATTAAACAGCTTATTTATGTAAAATGCTATTTCAGTATAATTTTACTTCAGTTTGCTGAGGGAGTAACATTGGACCTGGAGGAAATGTACGAAGAGAGTAACAACACGACTCCCATGGTGTGCCTCCTCTCCATGGGTTCCGACCCAACAGATCAGATCGAAAAACTCGCCAAGAAAAAGGCCATAAGTAAATAAAGACGATGTGGTAACCTGGTGAAGACCAACCAGTCTGTTTCGACGTTTTTACTAAACGCAAAATATGTGGTGACATTCTCGCCTAACTTTTTGCTTAATCTATACTGATTTCGTATGTTTTTGACTTTGTTATTAATTTTATTATATTTTTTATTATTATTACTATGTATATGTATTTTACTTTACTCATAGGAACTAACGATGCCAGCGTAGGCGAAATATATATATCCCCTTTAAAAAATGTCTGATCCTGGTTTTACTCGGGTTTTAAACTTTGAGTTTTATTGTTTATTCAACTGGCAATTGGTATTTTACAGAGTGCCAGTCAATATCGATGGGTCAAGGTCAGGAAGTACATGCGCGAAGATTGTTGCAGCAAGCCATGCTGGAAGGAGGTTGGGTGCTTTTTCAAAACTGCCACCTCGGACTCATGTTTATGGAGGAACTTCTTGAAACGGTGAGAACAGTATCGAATAATTTTTCTGATTTCTTTAATGATTCCACTGTTTTCACTGCGTTAACAAACGACATAGGGCATTTATAAAAATTATGTTTTGCTTTAATGTTTTTTATTTATTTAATTTGTAGCACACTTGACAAAGATGTATCTCTTTTTGTACTATTAACATTACCGAGCGCCAAACATGTGTTTTTAAATTATTTCTCAAGCAACGAAAATCGACAATAAAAGTCCTATTTTAGCTTCACGGCATGACCAACGCTCACGCGTCAATGAGAATATTTATCACGACCGAGTTGAACCCCAAGTTTCCCATCACGCTCCTGCAAATGTCGACAAAGTTTACCAACGAGCCACCGCAGGGCATGAAGGCGGGATTAAAACGAACTTATGCCGGGGTAACACAAGAACAGGTAGGTCAAAAGCAATTTCTCGATTTCTTAATACGCAATTAGCCCGAATATTGACTTACTTTCTGGGCTGTTTTTATCAGATTTGATTTTTGTGGGGGTATTGATTTAAACTTTTTTTGTCGCGGCCCAAAGTACTCTTTTCAGAGCTATTAAAGGCCCACTACGTAAAGTAAAACCACTACGAAAAAGTGGCGGGCGGATTCAGGATATTTTAAGGTGAATTATGACACGACGCCTTGGTGCCCAAAACACTGCCATACCATAATGTAAAACATACTATAAAACGAAGAATATACAAACAATTTTTTTTTAATTCAATACACATTAACTTGGCAAAAAATCTAGTTCGACAGGCTCCCAGGACCACATTTGGCACTTGGGCCTTTCCAAGCTGAGCCAATTTAAAAATTATTTGCCGCACCAACTTTTAAAATAAAGTGCAATGATTGTACGACTATCGTGCGGCCCATAACTACATTATAACACTATAAGCTATTCAAAATTAACTCGCGGCCCACTACAAATGACTCTGCGGCCCACATTTGGGCCGCGGCCCACAGTTTGCCGACCACCGGATTAATTGATGGATTGATTGGTACTGTATAAATAACGTATAATCTATTTTTTTAGCTTGAAATAACAAACATGCCCCAGTGGCGCCCTCTACTGTATACTACGGCTTTCCTTCACTCTGTGGTGCAAGAGCGCAGGAAGTTCGGACCTCTGGGTTGGAACATTCCCTACGAATTCAATCAATCTGACTTTACAGCCAGCGTTCAGTTCATACAAAATCATCTCGATGATATCGACCCTAAAAAGGTAATATATTCTCCTAACTAACGTGTATAAGCCTGGAATATTATATATGTGTTTATTACCCATTAAAGCGAGACTTTCCGCGAATACTAAAAATAAAATTCCTTAACTTAATTTTTATTCCTTAATTTCTAATTTAAGTATTTACAGTCCTGAATCGTCTCAAGCCCCTAAACCAGGGATGGCGAACCTTTTTATCGCGCCGGTCACAAACACGACCTTAATTCTTACAAAATACACAAATCGTTCATATATTGAAGTATATGCTAATTTTACGCGAAACTTTGCTGTTGCGTCGTTTTAAGTGTTATTACTTGGGTTAGTAATTTAAGGTTTTGGACGATTTCCAAATCGGATTTCCACGAATAGTAAGAACCTAAATAGTTAACAAATGCTTCAGTGTTTTTTTATGGATTTGGAGGAGTTCAGCAGAAAGCTTTTCATCATGGTTTAACCAGGTTTTTCAAAATTTTTAGTCTACGAGCTCTCAATTTTCTTAAAGGATCGCCACCCTTTACGTTTTACAGCGATAAACAAAATAGTTGTTTGCTTTTCTGCACGTATTTGTTGAAGTGCAGTTAATGCTGGCCTACTCATCACCCCTAAGACACTTTTGCACGACTTACAGACTGGGAGCCCTAATTTAAACAGTAGCCGATAGTGCAGGGGTCGGGGACCTTTTTAGATAAGGGAGCCATATAAGCTAAATATTTGTGATTGTATTTCCATTAGAGACCTATAATACTTTTTTAACATCTAGTTGTAGGTTGGCAAAAAATAGTAAATTAGGCAGGGCCGTTTATTTGATTTCATTTAAGGAACAGAACAAATGCTATGCAAATGAATTAGCTTATTTTGCGAAACTTTGATTACAGGGTTCTGTTGAAAGAATAAGGCTGTTTGGATATTAGAAATTCCTACAAACGTAATCGCGCGAAGCGCCGAAAATTTCCCAATATGTCTGTTAAAAAAGGAAAAAAATACAGTAAAGTTAGGAAAGCGATCGTGGCCGCGTGCAGCTTTATTTGCTATCATGCTGAGAATTGATAGCTTTGATTTTTCTGCAAGCAAGAATCTGTAAAAGTCGTTTGATAATGAGTCTCATTAATGCAGTGGTTCTCAACCTTTTTGTTCTCGGGACCCCTTTTAAGTTTTCGATAACTTGCGCGACCCCCAATCATATTGTATGCAACATAAACCTGAGTAAATAAAAAACACATTGGCACAATTCAAATAAGGAAAAAATATAGTCTAGGATTTTATTAAAATTTGGCTAAAATGTGATATAACAAGCTAAAGTTACGGTTTGAGCCCGGGTTGACAGATGCTTGGTTGAGGATTTGGACATTGTTGGTATGGTCAAATAATATTTAGCATGCACCTATAGTGCGAGACCAAAGGGAATCAATGGTGGTAACTGTTCTTGGTGAGTGGATAGTCGTTAACAGCAGTGCAATAGTAAAGCTGTCTGTAAATTCTATTTCCTCTTGCCAAAATTGCAACACCAAAATTTATTACTGAAATTCTGTGGATGTTTTGGAAAAGGCTATGTAAAAATGTATGATGCCGCTGAAAAATAGAAATACTTTGCCTGTAACCTATTGTAAAACTAGCACAAATTTAATGTAACTTGGCCTAGATTTCAATTTGGAACTAGAGCGCCCTATATTGCACCTGACCTGACGCTTTTGTGCTGCCCAGAGTGTAGAAATACGCATTAAACTCGTATTTACATTGTTAAAGTTGGTATAAACAAAGTTTGGAGGTCTCGTGATCCCGTGGTTTTACTTCATCCCACAATGTTTCAAATAAATTAGGCCTAATTAGGACAGAAAGCTTACTGTCCTAATGATTTACAAACCGTCGGGCACAGCAGTTAAAATTAGGACAATTTATCGTTTTAATTCAATTTATAGCAGTTTATCGTCCCAAATTTTAGGTCAATCGCTCAAACTTTAAGCGTTCATTTATTTGTATTAGACATTGTTAGACTGAAACTACGTTTGATTCATTAATTGAAAATTGTAATGGTGACGTCATAAACGCGTCAGGTCCACTGCAGCAAAAATCACACGAAAATAATAATTGCTTTTGCTTCTTCTATAGTGCTAAACTTTTAGTACATATTGCCTAATTCTTAATTATTTTCTTTATGGAATTCCACATGGCGACCCCCCCTAGACAACCCCTTGCGACCCCCAGGTTGAGAACCACTGCATTAATGTCTCTTGATTTTTATCAATTAACCTTTCTTCTAACAATGGGGATGTCGGATTCTGAATACAAGTCCACGAAGTTTTTGTTGGCTGGTTTTGTGCGAGCCGGCAAGCCACAGTCGTTATGTGTATTGACTGGCGACGAACTGATAAAATGTTTGCAGTATGAGAGATAAATTGCGGAAGTGATTAATATCTTACGGCTCAGGCCGGAAGTTTTTGGTTAGCCGTGTTTTTGCGATTTCTGCAAAACTGCATGCTAAAAAGTTTTAGAAATTTTCCGTGACGTCACATCAAAGGGACATAACAGCGCCAAACAGCGTACACAGCAACACACCAGAAAATACACAGTACCATAAATTCCAAATTATTCACTAATTATTACTTATGGCGCTGCAAATCTTTCATCAA
The DNA here is from genome assembly GCF_963924565.1 of Ascidiella aspersa. Classification (NCBI taxonomy): domain Eukaryota; kingdom Metazoa; phylum Chordata; class Ascidiacea; order Phlebobranchia; family Ascidiidae; genus Ascidiella; species Ascidiella aspersa. The sequence goes on from NC_139451.1 coordinate 17,799,630, forward strand.
AAGAGCCATACGGCGCCACTAAACGGGCCATATATGGTTTGCGAGCCATAGGTTCCCGACGCCTGCTATAGTGCTATCTAACCAACAATTATTTTTTACATTGATCCTTTCCTGAAAATGATTGATAACATTTCGGTAATTCTAGATCTAGTAGAGAGACAAGTTGGTCATTAAAAATGTGTGGTGGGTCAGTGGTTCGCCATCCCTGCCCTTAACATTCCTGGTCTTAATTCAGTTACCTCTAATAATAGCGGACATAAAAGTTTTTACTAACGAAAGGGCATTCCGAAAATAAATTTTGACCTGACATATAAATTTTGACTTACTGGCTCGTCATAAAATCGACCTAGTTCGCTAAAGTTGTTTTATGATTTATGTTCAGGGTGTGTCGTTCAAGACAGTCAGCTATATGATTGGTGAGGTAAATTACGGCGGCCGTGTAACAGACGACTACGACAAACGACTGCTTAACACTTTCTGCAAAGTCTGGTTTGGCGATCACATGTTCGACATTAAGTTTGCTTTCTTCGCAAAAGGTAAAGGTTTCCTAGTTTACTGTTATTTGCTTGAAGTATCATATTTTTCGTATATGTGCGCATATCTTTTTTGTAATTAACTTTTTTTTGTAAAGTTATTGAAAAATATGTTATATTTTCGGACTTATTTAAAATAACTTTGTATAGCCAACTGTCTAAAATTTTTTTTACACAGCCCAATTTTACTTACCTGTTTTCTCGCTTTTGGGGGTCCGGCTATTTAAAATTGACTCAAATATCAACAGGGGGCTACGTGATACCAAGGGGCGCCAATGTAGACGACTATCGGTCAGCAATCGAAGCTCTTCCGGGCGTTGATTCGCCCGAGGTCTTTGGCCTGCATCCAAATGCCGATATCTCGTATCAAACAAACACAGCAAACCAGGTATGTGCCAGTGCATTTATTAGCTGTTATGGAGCACCTGGGTTATTTGCAAAGAAAAATTGCCATTTTGGGGTTGACAGACAGAAGTGCATATATCACTTACAAAAGGGGTCGGAAACCTTTGTTGTAATGCGGACCGGTTTAAAACTGAAATTTTTCCATGTTTTTATTGGACATTGTTTATATTATAAACATTGTTTGCATGAATTTGTTCTATTGCACTTTAGAGTAAGCACGCTTGAACTTCAAAAAACATGATATTTTAGCCCGTTTTTCAATATATTAAAAGTACTGGGAGTTAGATTTTGCAATAAAAATATGCATTTTTTATGTTTCGACTTTCGAACGTGCTATGTAGCTCATATAGCCACAGCCAGAACACTATTATTTTAAACCTCACGAGTGCTTGATACTAATTGTGATTTTGTATTATACCAATCAAACATGGAGTATGTTTGAACGAAAGTTAATGTCTTGAAAATAAAATACGTTTAATTGTTTGTTTTCCCTGGTTTTTGCCTACAGTTCGGGTTTAAATCCAAATTTTAATCTGGCATTCCTGCTACGGACCGGTAACAAACTTCTCCCGGACCGGCGGTTCCCGACCACTGATTTACAACATTAACCTTTAACCTTTCAAACTCCTATAACAGTGTTTCCCAATTTTTTTTTTAAATAATTACACAACGGTCCCCTAGCAATATTTTTAATTGCTCAAGGCCCCCTTAAAAATAAAGGCTACCCAAAATAATGGCTTCAAATAGGACGGGTGCGCTTGCCATCTTAGATAGGCTTGTTGGTACAGTAACTGTAACGAAATCACTTTATCTGAGTGAAGCTATCACGATAAGTTTGAAAACCGTGACTGTGCAGCACAACAAGCTGTGAAAACGTAATTCTCATTAGCATAAAGCAACACTATGACGTCACAATACACAATTCAACTCAAAGCATGCAATCACGTGAATGAACAACTAATCGTAGCTTGTGATGACGAGCGCAAACACGTTGGAATTACGTTAGTGTAATATAACTTTGAGTGTAGGTCGAGCCTGAATTTTGCTTTCTTTCTTTTTTCCCACAAATAGGTACGGCATAGTTATTATTATTGTGTTTGGCTTGGTTTGGAAAAGCAAGTTGTCTGAAAATTTTATTGCACAAAAAATGTTTTTCTTCAGGAGCGTTGTGTTGATTTGTTGTTAGGTGCTACGCGGACCCAAAATATTGTCTCGCGGACCCCAGTTTGAAAACCACTGTCCTATACTGTTCTGTGTATCCAAACTTCATGGGGATGCAGTATTCTGTGAAACTACGAAGAAAACTGAATACAGAGCACATTTGAAATAACGTTCCCATGACCGTTTTAGGTTTTCTCCACGATTCAGGCAATTCAGCCAAAGGACTCCGGTGGAGGTGCAGGAGAGACTCGGGAGAGCGTGGTCGAGCGTCTAGCCTCCGAGATGTTGGAGAAGCTTCCTCCCGATTATCTTCCACACGAGGTGAAGGATCGGATAATCAAGATGGGAATCAGCGATCCTCTCAACATCTTTCTCCGACAAGAAGTATTCGTTATTTTTAAACGTTATATTTGTGCCAGTGTTGTAAACAAGTCTTTTTAAAATGACTAAAGTTCAAGTCGAGTATTTAAAAAAAAATTAACAAGTCAAGTCCCTGTCAAGTCATTTGCCTTAAAAACTTAAGTCAAGTCAAATCAGTTATCCCAAATGACTTAAGTCCACCCAAGTCATTTGAAAACAGTGACTTAAGTGCACTTAAGTCATTTCAACACTAATTGTACCGACGTAATCAGAAAAAATAATCGGTACTGACCTCATCAATTCCCGGATTATCTACTTAACTTAAACAATAACCGTCTACAAGCATTCGTTGTAGTCTGAATGTTATTGACAAAGAAGACCGTTTCTCTAAATTTGCGAGTCAAAACTCTGATGGTTGGCAGGTTGAATTTGAAAACAAAGGATAAAAGGGGTTGTATCAGTCCTAGTATTATTCGTGACCCCCTTGGTTGATAGAAGTAATAATGAAAAAACGAAGTGGTTCGAAATTGCCTATTGTTCTTTTGTTGCAGGTCGATCGCATGCAGAAGGTTATCGCGTGCGTGCGAACCACCTTGACTGACCTCCAGCTTGCTATAGAGGGCACCATTATCATGAACGAAGCACTGCGAAACGCCCTCGACAGCATTTTTGACGCACAAGTGCCAGCAACCTGGAAGAAGGTATCGAATTCGCTTTTTAAATCCTATATGATATCAACGCGAGAAAGGTTAGGCAAATCCGTATTTTTTCAAAAATATATCCAAACCTCATTTGCTCATGGTTGCGGAATGGCTGGTAATACCGAAATAAGACCATTCTGCAGCTAAAAACTATGCAGCGGCCTGGTAGGACAGACGAACGCTTACAAATTACTTCATATACGCAAATCGAAGGTTTTATTTAGTCCAGCCAACTGCCAAGTGATTAGTAGGAGATCACTTGATTTCTGGCAAACAATTAACTCGTTAGTTTAAAGCCCTGTCCATGCATGACTTGAAAAAAATAGATTTTATTCTACGACTTAGGTTAAAGTGGCAGGCGGCGTAAGCTTTCCCAGTTGTAATAGTAAAAAAGAGGTTTAACAACAAGCGTACGAATGAAGCTAATATTATTGGTATGGACAACATATATAGGCTATAGTTTTAATGTTTTACTGTGAACTGTCGTACTGTTTAGGTGCCAATCTCAAGGATTAAAAAGGGATTAGTGTCACAAATTTAGTTAATTAGTTATTCTTTATTTTGGTCAAGAAATTTATGATTATTATCTTGCCACAGCACAGACTTCTAAGCCTATGCCATACTCTCTCTTTCTGTATCGTTTTATTTAGATTTATAATCTGGTACCTCGTTATCTCTCCTTAAGCATTTTGTGCACTGTTTGTGCATAGTGTGGTCATTCCATCGGTATATGCGAAATAAGCACAATTGGTTTGAATGGACCCATATGCTGCTCATCTTTCTCAAAATGTAATGTCAAATCTTATTAGAAGCAGCAAATTGAGAAGTGTGACATGTGGGTTTGCAACACGTAGTGTGGTTTTGCTCTGTTTAACACAGTGGTCGGCAAACTGTGGGCCGCGGCCAAAATGTGGGCCGCAGTGTCATTTTTAGTGGGCATCGTGTTACTTTTGAACAGCTAAGTTGTGAGCCGCGTGATAGCCGTGTACATTCATTGCATTTTATTTTTAAAACTTGGTGTGGCATAGCATTTTTAAATTAGCTCAGCTTCGAAAAGCCCATGTGCCAAATGTTGTCCTAAGAGCCTTTTTTGCCAACTTTAACTATATATAGGCTAAACGAAAAAAATTCGCGCTTTGCGCCTATCTTCTTCGTTTTATAGTATGTATACATTATAGCATAGCATTTTTTTGGACATCAAGGCGCCGTGTAATATTTAACCTTAAAATCAAATATCCTAAATCCACTACTGTTTTCGTAGTGGTTTTACGTAGAGTACCTTAGGCCGCGACAAAAAAGTTTGCCGACCGACCACTAGTTTAACCAATGAATGTAGGCCAAATATAAACGGTTGTCACCAGGATTTATTGAATGAAGGCAATATGTGCTAAATGTTTAAAGTATCTTATTTTTTTTGTTCAGATTTCGTGGGAATCGGCTAGCATTGGGTTTTGGTTTAGTGGTCTGCTCGATCGCAACGCTCAATTTCGAACCTGGCTTTTCGATGGTAAACCAAATCAGTTTTGGATGACCGGCTTCTTTAACCCACAAGTGAGTACTCGTGTATCTTTCAGATGAAATATCGCCTTTTCTATTCGCTTGCCAATTTACTTAGTTTACTGCGGAGTTGCTTGTTTTATTATGGGAGCCCACCATGCAATTCTTACAAACCTTAAACTTCACAACTTATAAAGGTTGCATTAAATACCGTACGTCATTATAAACTAACTAAATTTGGTCATTATAACTATAAAAATATTTTTCGAAAACGACCAAACCTGCATTTTGCCTTTTAGGGATTTTTAACCGCAATGCGGCAAGACATCACTCGACACCACCAGGGCTGGGCACTCGACAGCGTCGTGCTGCACAACGACGTCACTCGTATGACCAAGGAAGAAGTGACGTCATCGCCAGACGAAGGCGTTTATATTTACGGCCTGTTTCTTGACGGCGCAGGGTGGGACAAGAGAAACATTCGACTGACAGAACCCGGAAACAAAGTGTGTATTTTAATGAAAATAGGAAATAGTTTGGCCTAAATATCATTTCGATACTGTTTAAAGGTGTGCATATTATTATAAGTCGACCAGCTGTCATAATTACAGGATTAAACTCTGCTTTATTAAAAACAAATGATCCAATTTGTCGATTTATAGAGTATATTTATTTTAAATGCACACGCCAAACTCGGGACTCGGGTAGTTTTACGTGGTCTTACTCGAGTCCCGCGTCCGACTCCAGCGAAACAAACGACTCTGTCGAGTCCCTATTCCGACTTCCACTCCGCATCCGTTATAGAAACTAACAAACGCAGATTGAATATGTCCAGTTACGTTTTATAGTGGAGCCTTGAATAGGTACAAACAAAAGTAAAAGTCAAGTATGACGAATGTGTTCTTTGTACGGAAACTGTTTTACGCCGGGTTATGCGTTAATTAAAGTTAAAACATTATTTTTCGAGCTGGAAAATAACGTTTATTGTTTCGAATCAACAGGAACTAAACCATTTGTTACATAAAGAAGCCTAAACGAGACCAGTTATTTATAACTGTTTATTTGTTTGTTGCTGCAAATGCCAACACAGTAGCAAAGGATCAACGAAGAACCACAAAATAGTTATCGAGTCAGTTGACCCCTGAAATTCACGTTACATAAGAAAATAGGAAATATCAAAAATAAAAATAAAAAGAAGATTAAAGAACAACCAATTGTTAGGAGAGTAACTTAAACCACAATGCGGAACGAGATAGTCACAAGGTAAGAAAATACGTTTCAGGCAATCAGTTATGCGAATCAATTAATTGAGTTCCCCACGGCCATGGTCAGTTGAGTGGTCAATTCGAAGCAAGCCACGCGCAATAATTGTTTGCAAACAATGTCAAGTGTTTACATACACAATTTTACATGAAACACAGGTTAGTTTTAAGTAGCGTATTTGCCTAAAATCGTTTGTTTCATCCAACGTTTAAAACCAATTAAGCTTGTTTTTTTTAATATTTGGAGGAATATTATCCCATACTTTAATACCTACATACATCAGTGTTTCCTGGCCACGTGTTGTTAGCATTTTTGGTAAGTAATATTGCCCCTTTGCAAGGCGTCTGGTGTTGTGTGCGTGTATGTCAGATGTAGCAATAAAATAGGTTTGAAAAATATCTGGTAATAGCTTTGAATTAAATAAATACATAAACTTGGCCAATTCAACGGTATGTATATCAGATTGGGTTTTACTATAGAGTGGATTCATGGAGCTACGAAATGGACTATTTGTGATTTGTTGGCAAAGCCCCATGTCAAAATACCATATAAAAGATTTGGATAAACCAATGCATAGTATACTGTTTTGAGTGTTTGTAACCGGACAAAGTGACGCAGTTTTGCGTCAGTCGTATTCTAAAAGTAAAAGAGGGTCTCTTGTTTTACGGTAGGGTTTAGGATTTCAAGGAGGGGCAAATTATTTCGCATTTTTTTGAAGATTTTTTTGAGTTTTCAAAGATTGGCAATTTATTTTAAAAGTGGGAGAGCACTCCAGTATTAAACAATTAGTTCAGACCTATCGCGTCGTTGTCTAAAAACTAAAAACTTGTCGGAAGAACAATTTACAAGTTAAGCAATGCCTGGAAGCAACAGCGTATTCATTAAAAACTAAATGCGTAATACTTCGCAGGTGTTATTTGCTAACCTTCCGGTGGCCCACGTCTACGCGCTGAACGCAACCAGCAAGGAGAGCTCGGTGAAGTGCAAGGCGGGTCACACTTTCTACGATTGTCCGGTGTACAAGAAGCCTAAACGCACCGACCTGACCTACATCTTTCCGCTCAAGTTAAACACAACGCTCTCGCACGGATCCGACAGATGGACGCTCCGCGGGGTGGCGCTGTTGTGCGACACCAAATAAATAGAATTCAACACCTTGACCTCCGGGGCGGCACCTGCTTCCTAGTGGAGAGAGGTTGTCAGGCGACAGGACCCAGACCACTACTGACTTTGCTCAGAAATTCTCTTCTTGGTTGATGGGAAGAATCGAGCCCACAACCCTTAACTGTTTTCTTTAGTTTTTCATACTTTTTCTTAGTTAAGTTCGCCATTTGTAAAAACAACAATTAAAATCTTTAGGCCTGTTTTTTTAAAGTAGGAACCTTCGTGGAACGTGTGATTTACCACACCCTTTTCATGATCTTTCGTTAATTCCTTACCTGGTCAATAAATTATGTCGACATGCTTTTAAAGGCTATGTTACCAACAAAGCTCTCAACAAAACCCCACTTTTCATGCGGGAAGCTTTGGTATTAAAACTTTTAGACTTTTATACTACGTTAATAGTCCCATACGGCTTTAAACTGCCAAACTTTGTTGCCAAGGGCCGTTTTTCTAACGTTGATTAATTATTTATATTTTCCTTGTGTCTATCAAATGTACGACATCCCATGTGTTCAAGCTCTACGCGTAAATTGCAAACAATAACATGCTCAATTTAAAAAAAAATATTAGCGTTGGAGGAAATTTGATACTAGGAATATCATCGTTTTTTTAAGGAGGGTAATTTCGACCAACATTATCAAAAAGTGGGTGTTTGTGCAAAAAATGTTGAGAAGCACTGCTCCAAGTCCCTTTTTGTTGTATATAGTCTTAAATACATTTCATATTCTTCACATTTCATTTGTTTGATTTTTTAGTTATCAATATCATGTAGTACGAAATCAACAGGTTGTAGTTTTGAAAAACATTAATAAAACTTTCAGATATTCCTTATTATCAAGGAGCAATTATGCACCTGTAAATGTATACTTTTCGGTAATTCCCTGATCAATAAATTTTGAATGGGGGTTTAGTATGTGAGCCTGTAGTGCCCAAAAAGATAATTGACTTTAATCGTTGTATAACATTATACTGTCTGCACTTTCGTTTTGATGAGCTGTTAGTCATGTTTTAGGTTGTGTAACATACATTCACTATAAGGATTAGGAACTTGCGTGAGCATTTGTATAAATTGAACTAAATTAATGACGTAAGTACAAAACTTAAAACATAAGGTATATAGCTAACAGGACATTTAATTCACATACAACAATAATTGCGTTAAGGTTTTTGAAATGGCTGACTATTTAACATATGTTTCCATGCGTAGGCCTACTAAATCACAACACTGCATCTTAAAAAAATTTAACTCGATAATGCAATGCAGTTTTGTCGTTACCTCAACATAAAAGATTACTTCCTAATCTAAGTGCATTATTTGCCATGGTTATGTTATTACCAGAAAAAATTCGACTTTCTGTACCAGTCTAAAACTTTAAATCAGAGGTCGGCAACCTTTTTCTAGTCGCGGGCCAAAACCAAACTCAGAAAGTTCTCTTCGGGCCGCACAGAATGATAAATAAGAATTATGTTATTTTCATGTTAGAACATTTGTGAATCAGGCGGGACTCCGATCGTTTTTGCAATTAAAAACGTGTTTAATTACATTGAAGGAGGCAGTAAAGTATTGGTGCAAAGTGCGAAAAAAATGCGTTAAATTGGTATAAAATTCGAGTTCACACGTCGTCATCCATACTAATAATGAAAAGTGTAATAAAATACTTTAAGGGAACGCGATAACATTTAAAGTTGATCTAGCTCAGTGTTTGTTAAGCTTTTTAAGTCTAGTCATAACTAGCGAGCAAAGCGAGCGCGATTTTTTCTTTGGTATACCGGCATTTCTTTTAAATTTCTTGCAAGTTTTATTACATTGCCGTAAATAAAAAAAAATGTTAAAAAATATATGTGCAACATTTTGAAACGTTTTTCGTACTTGGTTGGCGGCCTTCCACGACGCAACGGTAAAGAAGCGCTGATCTAGTTGAAAGACCGCATTAAAACGTAAACAAACCGGACGTAGAATAATGACTCGCGCAAAGCGCGAAAATTTTTCTCGTTAAAAATAGTAAAAAAGTATGTGAAATTGACTCGTGTCTAATTTTTTAAAGAGGCGGCGGGCCGGATCCGGCCCGCGGGCCGTAGGATGCCGACCCCTTCTTTAATTAAACAAACATTTTGCCGCGACTAAAACGGTGGAACGCAACATCAACCTTACATAAGGAAGCCAATTATTACGTAACAAATGGTTTTACGTAACGCCCCCTTATGTGCGTTCCGCGCCGCCAAATGACAAAAAGACCCAAAACTCCCCTTTGTAACTCGCCAACGCCCACAAGGGGGCGGTACCGCCCACGTTGGGAACCTCTGGTCTATAGCAGTGCTCCGCAACCGGTGTGCCACGACGTTCCCGGAGGTGTTTACTTGCGTTTATTCAATTTATTTAATTGTACTTTTTTTACAGTAGAATTGAATGAAAATGGTATAACAAGGCAGGCATTTTAACTTTATGTAATAATCAAAGGTGTACCTTATAAATTTTTCATAATATTTAAAACTAAAATCTACGTTACGTCAATCACCGGAAGTCGGATTTCAAAACAGTTGTTTAACTAACTCAATAACACAGGTGTAAATATGTAGCAATTGTTTTCTAACCACAATGGAATAAGATCTAAAATCGCCTAAGTACCTAAACCTGTCAGAATAAGTTCAAAGTTCATGGGAATTAGGCATATTAACGGACAAAAAATGCCTAAAAAATGTTGTGAGAGGCTATGGAACGATCGGGGATTATCCATCTCGCTTCTTTTGGTGTCGACGTTTGGGCGCTCTAATTGGAACGGAGGTTTGGGCGCCGTTGGAGAGCCGTTGTTTTCGCATTGTGTTGTTTTCCCCTTTTGGGGGGTTAGTGTTGGGCAGCCTAATGGGTTGGGTTGGAAATTAAGTTAGGGTTTGAATTATTAGAAGAGTTAGTGATAAATAAGGGGTTGGGTTTAAGGTTTGGTAAAATGTTGTGTATGCCTATAGGAATTATATTGATTTAAACGTTAATACAACTATTAGATAGTATAGTCCTATTTTGGTCTTATTCCGAACTGTGTTTTATACCGGAGTTTATGTTGTTCTTATTTCGGTCTTATGGCTGAAGTCCCAGTGGCCGTCTTAAGATGTTTTAGGAAGACCGTAAAAACAGAAGATAAAAGTAGAAAGAGAGTGGCCCAAATAATAGATAGAAGATTCATTCTTTTATTAGCAAACGTTTCGGCAATTTCTTTTGCCATCATCAGTGCAGTAAGTGAGGCTAAGATAAAAACGAGTCACTATATAGACGCTCGGATGTTTTAGAACGTTATATCAACAGAAAAAGCCTTACGGGTATACTTTTTCGTTGCAGTTCTTATCTCCGTTAATTTGCGACTTTCCATTATCAACCACTTTGCACAAAATACTGCCTTCGTCGCACCCTATTCTGCTGTAGCCTAAACAGGAGTAACCTTGTACTGCTGTTTACTGCTAAAATGTCGTCAGCTTCTGTATCGTGGTACCATACTGCCCTACCTATCTCACCACTTAGAGGTAAAATCCTGATACCTTTTCATTTATGATGCCATAAAATCTCGGACTCAACATCGGTTACCAGAGGAAAACGATCGAAGTTCTGTAGTTGTTGAAAATAAGACAATATAAGGACGCAAGTCGAAATTAAGGACTGTTCTTAGAAATATAGACATTTAGGTTTTCTAAGACCTGACCCTTCAAAATGAGGACAAATCTTAGAAATAAGGACGGTTACCCTGGCTATAGAGGAATCCTAAAAGCTATATTTGCCTGGTGTTCGGTACTTATGGGATGAATTAAAGTCAACAGTGAATAGTAACATCAGTTTTATATTCATAAAAAAATTAACACATGTCATACACAATTATAATTCAATCCCAGTAAAAACGAACTGTTAATAGACAAATAAAATCAGTACCATTCACATTCATTCATGTAACAGGGTTAACTGTGGTGTGGTCCGCGGACCAATGGTGGTCCGCGACGACGCACAGGTGGTTCGTGGCGACATGACAAGAAATTAAAAAGTTACACATACACGATGTTCAGCAGGGGTCGACAACCTACGGCCCGCGGTCGGATCCGGCCTGCCAATGTAATTTATCCGACCCACAGCCTCTTTGACAAACTAGACACGAGTACATTTCTCATACTTTTTTAATATTTTAACTATGTAAGTGCGAAAAATTTGTATCGGCATACAACATCAACTGTACATGTACAATTGTAATCTAAGCTTGACAGTTATTATACTATCTACCATACCACAACGATACATTTCATTTAAAAAGGTAATATAACAGTTGTTATGATTCTTATGACGTAGCCTACAGTGCGAACATAATCAAAACCGGAAAACAGTTGGTCTTCATACAAAAACCTTTTATGTGACATAACTGCACGGTTAACATTGACTCCCACTAATGTTTGGACAGCACGCGCAACCTTGAAGGTAACAAGAATATTTGCCTTGTACCGTAAAAATCTTTAAACAAACGACCTCAACACACGTCTGATCGCTCGCCAGCCAGATCTGTCCAAGTCGCCGAAAATCCGTTTTTGAATCGCGACAAAAAGGCAGAAATTACGGTCGATAATAACGACGCCCACTACAGCAGCCCATTGCACTGGCGGCGCAGACAAGAGAGAGGATTTAGCGTGGCGGAGTATTTTTAACGTTTTAAATAAATCTTAAGGTAGGCCTAATGGGAATCTTAAGGTAAAAGGCAAAGGCTGTGATATTCTTAACGCCTCTAACTACAACCTCAAACGGGAACACACAATAAGACTTAAAAAAAAAACAATACCTAAAGCAGAAAAATTTATAAAACCATTGTTTTAAGACCAACGACATAATACAACCAAATACGCAATAATATCCTAAATCTGTCGCAATGAGACCTAAATTCATCGGAATAAGACCTAAATTCATCGGAATAAGGCCTAAATTCATCAGAATAAGGCCTTAATTTATTGGAATAAGTCCTAAATTCATCGGAATAAGTCCTAAATTCATCGGAATAAGTCCTAAATTCATCGCAATAAGGCCTAAATTCATCGGAATAAGGCCTAAATTCATCGGAAATCGGCTGTTTTGGTGCCTACGTTTGGACGCCCTAGTCCAAGGGTCTCAAACTCAAATTGCTCTGAGGGCCAAATGAGGACGTGTAAAATGGCCAAGGGCCGCAATTCACAATAAATAAGAACACAATAAAATATAAACACATGTAGGCTGATTTTAGGCTATAGTTATTTGTTCTGGCTACTTCACTGACAGCGTTTTTCAAGGATAAGGATCTCGATATTAGGCTTCAAATTGTCAGCAGAAACAAATCTTAGAGTTGCCTGCAGATGTGGACTGCCTAATATTGGCAAAGAAAATTCTTTGTTTGCAAAATGCTGGTTTAACTTTTTATTTTTTTACTTTGCTCTGGTAAGCATATTATTTATCGCGGTGCATTGTTTCGAAGTGCAAACCCTTGTTATACTTTTTCATAACAGCGATCTTCTGCCGGTAAATAAGGCAATAACTAGTACCTCTGACTGCGGTGACAAAATATAACTCCTCCCACTTATCTTGAAAAACTTTTCCTTCGTCTGTGATTTTTCTCATTTTTGAAGCAAAATTTAGCTTTTCAAGCTATAGAAATTTATTTCAATACTAGGCTAGAACAATCAAAGCCTACAACTCGACGATCAATTTATACATTATGAGATGACCAATTACACTAACACCTGACTGACGCGCTTTCCAGCGTTATTGTGACAAAACTGTACAGACGAGTTGAATAGGCAATGTGACGTAATAGTAGATCTTTTACCGCATAAATGGTAGCGTTTGAAAGTGATATGACAGTGAAGTTTGGTGAGTATAGTTTCAGTTTTTTGAAGCAATTTTAGTGTGAATTTTTTTAACTTTTAAATCTGATAAAAAAAGATATGTGGCACTTAAATATTGTTAAATACTTGGTAATCCAAAATTTCTACACGGGCCGCACAAAATGTTCTCGCGGGCCGCATGCGGTTTAGGCACCGGATTTTTGGATGTGTTTAGGGTTAGTGGTGGGTAATGGGCGGGGTTAGAAAATGGGTTAGTTTTGAAATTTTTAGGGGAGTTGATAATGTACTTAGGGGAGGGGGGGGTTAGGGGTTAGTTAAAGTGTTGTTTAGGCCTGATTCTGACCTTTTAGGTCTTATTCCGACGGATTTAGGATTAATTCCGATTTAGACGGTATAATTACCATTAGGCATTAGTCCTATTTTGGACTCATTCCGAATTATGTTTTATTGACCTTGGTGTTGTTCTTATCTCGGTCTTATGGCTGGAGTCCCCTCAAACATTTATGTTCCACCTTGTGTTGTTAGTGTTGGTCCAATTCCTTAGACCAGGGTTTCCCAAACTTTTTTGGACCACGGACCACTATTTGTAAATCTGTTTTTTCGCGGACCTCTATACAAAGCAAAAACTAAATAATACCAAATTTTATATATTTACAAAACTGACAACATCAATAATGGGACGGATGGGATTGCTTCCTTCTGCTTAAATCATCAATTTATCATAAATTCAATGCGCAACAAAATTAAGATTTACGATACTGGATAGCAAAAGCTTTCGAAATCAATAAGTTGTGAATAACTGCGGGCGATTTAATTATCTTTGAAAGAGTACACATACTGCATGACAGTTGTCGGCAACCTTTTTCTAGTCGTGGGCTGAAACCAAACTCTGAAATGTCTCTGCGGGCTGCACAAAATGTTAACTAAGAATTATGTTATTAAAATGTTAGAACAACTGTAAATTAGGCGGGCTTGGGATATGTTTTTGCACTAAAAAAAAGCGTTTAGTTACTTTTAAGGAGTTAGTAAGTGTTGGCGCAAAGCGGGACAAAACGCGTTTGTTTGGTTTGAAATTCGAGTCCCCACGTCGTTATTCATATTCGAAAGTGTAACAAAAGCACTTTGAGGAGACGCGATAACCTTAATGGTTAATCTAGTTCAGTGTTTATTAGGCTATTTAAGTTCGAGCGCACCTGGCGAGCGAAGCGAGCGCGATTTTTTTGGGGGGTATACCGGCATTTCTTTCAAATTTCTTGCAAGTTTTTATTACATTTCAAAAATAAAAATTAAAAATGTATGTCCAATATTTTTGAATACGTTTTCCGTTTGTACGCGACGCACTTTGGCACTTGGCAGTCAGTCTTTCACAGCGCAACAAGCGGCCGTAGGTTGTCGACCCCTGCTGTACAACGTATATGCGTAACTTTTTAATTTGTTGTTATATCGCCACGGACCACCTGTGCGATCGTCGCGGATCACCAATGGTCCGCGGACTACAGTTTGGGAAACCCTGCCTTAGACTATATACAATTTTCGACATCCTGTGGGGGGAAAAGTGGAAAATAATTGCTTCGAAACAACACAGGGAGGTCAGGACGTGTAAAGGTTTATTAGAGAAGCAATAAATATCCCCAAAAAACAATCATATTGAGTGCAATATTGTGTAATACATGAAGATGCAAGGCCATGTAATAAACTTTCACCCGTCGTTGAGCGCAGGGAGACATTGCTAGAAGCTTTATTATATGACGTTCGTGAACTATGTCGCCCGATTGGATCATAAGTCAAAAAAACTTGAAAGTTTTGAGAATAAAGCTTTTAGGCGTCAAGTGCCAGTTTGTCACTGTCTCTGGGAATGGGATTTTTGCTTTGAAGCGGCAAATATTAATTAAGTAAATGAACAAAATATTTTGATTGCAAAAAGATTTTAAAATTAATTTTGCATAGTATTTACCAAACTAACGTATAAGAAAATGAAACCCTGGCAACTACCCCTTTCGCATCTTAAACATGAGTTAAAGCGAGAAATTTTCGGCCCATATATGTTTTTGCTTGCAGAAACAACTTAAGGAAACTACCCATTGAACACGTCTTGGCAGGCAGACGTCTTATTTTGGTTTAGAACTGGAAATCACGTTTTCGGGTTGAATTTGACGTCTTAAAAACGTCTTGCTACGTCTTTGAAAATCCAGAAAATTTGTAATATTGTTTAAGAAGATGTCTACAGTTTTAAGAAGATGTCTACAAGTTGTATAAAGTTCGTTTATTTACAAAACGTTTATTAAAAAACCGGTGAAAAACGAGTAAATGCAACCTAAATAAAGATGTTTTCATATTCATCGAAAAAATACCAGGGCTACGGAGTCGAACTTGGGACTCGGCGGAGTCAGTTTGTTTTGCTGGAGTCGGACTTATGACTCGAGTAAGACCACATAAAACAAACTGTAAATTGTGAAAAGCAAACTGTAAATTGTGAAAGCGGAAGAGCATATGGCAGTATGCCAGAATACTGGCGACTTGGCGACTATGTCGGCCGAAGAATCAGCTAGAAAACCGAAGAAATTAGTGCAAAAAAATTAAAGTAAAAAAAATTTTTTTTTTTAATTTAAAAATTTTGTAACATTAAGTCATTAACAAATACATAAGGGGTATGCGAAGGTACAACCTGGGGCCTGGGGTATACAACTGCACATGTCTGCTTTTCTTACTCTAACACTGTAACATAAATAAGCCATATTTTGCAAACCTGAAGCTCAAAACCAGAATAAAAACACAGAAAATATTCTTTGGTTAAATTGGGAGAAATTTTAATAGAAATAACAATAGTTATAATCTAATTTGATAGAAATTATTTGCCTAAAGGTTTTAGCCACACAGTCAAGTGCAACATGCCATAGTATGCATATAGTTCCTTAGGGCAAAATAGATTTGCTCAAAAGAAAGACATAGTCATAGCAAAACCAGGCCCAGGTTCGGGTAAAGCACAATTTGTTTTAATTGAAAGAGCTAAAAAGTATAGTTTTAGGCTGGAAAAGCGTGGCCTGATGCATCCTTAATATACCCATGTGAATGTCACCTGTCTGTTTAACAGGAATGGCAAATTCTTTATTGTTTTGTTACCTCAGTATAGGAGTATGTACTTGCCAAATCAAAGTAAAACTGCAATCACACAACAATTCTATAATCGAAATTGAGTACTTTTTAAAATATAACACTCTATATGTCTAAAACAAAAATTCCTGCCAATTGTAGTGCGTAATGTCCCTACATATTCGGCATTTCAAAAATATATGCGGTTAAAAATGTGAATGTTTTTCTTTCATAATTTATTTTTAATTGTGAAATAGGTCTTTCGAAATTCTTTTTTTTAATAAACATTTTTTGTTACATTTTCTTCGGTTTTCTGGTTCATTCTTCCCAACATGGTTGGCAAGTCTCCAGCATTCTGCCATATGTAACCCCATGTTTTTTTTAAGGTTTGGTTTGGTTGACCGCTAAGTAGTTTTAAGAGACCGCAAGTGTTTCATTTAAATACCAAAAAATAGCCACAGTAGTTGCAAGTCCAAATTTTGGGAAACCGCTGGAGAAATTTGGGGGACCGTTTCGGCAATTAGCATAGAGAACGCACACATTTACTTTACAATCAAAATTTGAACATCATTAACACTAAAGGGCTTTTAGAATGTAGCAAAAGGTATTAAATTGATTTATATAAATTTAAATATAATAAGAATTAAATTGTATTTTTAAACAGGTTTACTTCTATTAGCCTCAGACAAAATGATAACAGCTTAGTAAAAAGAGCCTGGCCCTGGTCTACCTTAAACTTCTCATTGATTTGGGTATAGCAGGGGTGGCAATCATTTTTACAGGGGTCCACATGAGAAACACACATTTTGAGAGGGGTTAGGCCAAAAAGAGGATCGTAAGTACACATAACAAGTGACCCCGAGAAACAAACTGTTCAAAAGCAGCGCAGAAATAAAAACAGTGGTATAAACAATTTGTTTAAATTTGTTGAAAAACTTATAGCACACTTACTAAAATGTTCCAAAACAATACTAGGCCTCTGCTTGACTAAATCTTTTGTTTACATGGCTGGACAGCAGAAATTGAATCATCTGTTTTTTTTTCAAATATTAAAGTACAAAAACACTAAAAGTCTGGCTCAATGTTAGGACTTCGTCGCAAAAGCTAGTTTTGGTATAATCTCATCATAGATGGGAAATGTTAATTTAGTCCAAAACATTGTATTTATTTATAATATCTATATCTAGAGGTATTTTAAATCTTGACTCGAAAGTCTTTATTGAAAAAAGCTATAGGCCTACTGCTTTTGGTCCCTCCGTTGTAAACATTTTAAACTATATATCCTATCATAAAAATTGGTGACAGCTAAGAAATTCAGGATAATCTTAATGACACGCTTACAAACAACTAACTACTTATTCTCTCCTGTAGTTATAGAAGTAGATTATATTTGATGCTGTTTCCGTACTTAACATAACTTTTTTTCTGTCTTATAATTATTTAAGAGAAAATTTTTTAAGTAAGACATTTAAGTTTTCTATATCTTTACAGTTTTTACAAGCTCTTCACCTACTGCTTACGGAAATATTGATCAAGTCATTCAGTTGCCCTTCACGAAGAACACATACTTTAAAAAAAATAAAACTGAACCTTGAAATTTACATTTTTTGTTTTATTTTCTTGTTGCTTTATAGTTTGATGTGATGCGGTGAAAGGAAGCAATATACTAAAATTGTCCTTCATTAGTTGAATCTGCGGAAACTTTATGCATCGACGGACGGTGAAAAACGTTTTTGAAACACTTTAGTATATTGTTTAGAAATACACGTTTTCACTTGGCTGCAAAACATCTTTAAGTCCTAATCATTTTTGTTTACAATGGCATGTGTTCTCATTTACCCGCTGAATTCCTAAAACTTAACTGTAATAAATGTTTTTTGGGCAGACATTGTTTTACAAATTATGCTCATTACACTTGTTTGTAAACTATCTATACGCGCCAGTTAAACAAGTACATGACATGAACAAATTAAGACAACCAAGATGTTTTGTAGCCGCTTAAGAAGGTATTTTCCAGAACGTCTACTAAACATGTTTTTATAGACGTTCATTACCGTATAGTTTTAGCTGGAAAATAAATAAAACCAAGACGAATTGCCAACGAGTTTTAGGCGAGTTAAACAAAGCCTTCAAAAAGCAGTGTTGTAATGACTTAAGTTAATGACTTGACTTAAGTGCACTTAAGTCACTGATTTTAAATGACTTGACTTTACTTAAGTCTTTTGGGCAATATGACTTGACTTGACTTAAGTCTTTTGGGCAAATGACTTGACTTGACTTTAGTCATTTGGACAAATGACTTGGGTTAAAATAAATTGTTTTAATTAAGCAATTATTTATAAAATTACGTTATTTATCCCAATCTTTGCACATAAAAGAATTTACTTGCAATATGTTGCTTTTATTTTATTTTTAACTTGAGTTGCTCATAATAATCGGAGGAGTTTGCCGGTTTTCATAACTTAAAGTTTTACTTTTTTGACAAGGGCTGGACTTGAAGTTGACTTGCTCTAATTATGAGTTGACTGGGACTTGACTTGGGCAACCGATGACTTGGACTGGGACTTGACTTGTTATTTATTTTCAAAAATTCAAAAAGTCTTGCCTTGGACTTAAGTTATTTTACGAATGACTCGACTGGGACTTAAGTCATTTTAAAATGTCTTGTTTACAACACTGTCAAAAGGACATCTTATCTAAACCGTTTTCTAAACGTGTTTTACCTTAACGATTTGCAAAAGACGTAAACAAGAGCAAGACGAGAACGAGTTTTAGACGACAAAAAGATGTTTTTAAGTCGCTGCTTAAATGCGTTTTTTTCAAAAACGTTTACTAAACGTCTTTCAACATACGTTTATTACCGTTACGATTTTAGA
The DNA here is from genome assembly GCF_963924565.1 of Ascidiella aspersa. Classification (NCBI taxonomy): domain Eukaryota; kingdom Metazoa; phylum Chordata; class Ascidiacea; order Phlebobranchia; family Ascidiidae; genus Ascidiella; species Ascidiella aspersa. The sequence goes on from NC_139451.1 coordinate 17,818,515, forward strand.
CCTTCTGTAGACCAAAATAAGACCAAGACGAGTGCGAGTTTAAGACGATTTGAAGATATATTGAAAACGTTTTGTGGTTATAGAACATGCAAACGAATATACCAGTCCACAACCAAAGTGAAATTAATAATATTTAAAATTAACCCTGGTAAGTATAACGCTATTTTGTGACGCCCTAATACATCAAATCAAATAAACACTAAGCCCTGAAAATATAACCACCGACAAAATATATAGGCTAACAACCGCACTTTCGTCATTTTTATCTTTATTAAAAGGTCTCAATGTTGTATCCTGACATTCGGGTTTTTAATCATAGTTACCAGTAGCGGATCCAGGAGGAGGCAAAGCCATGTACCAAACTATATTTTTTGCTTTTCTACTTATATAGTTAAGCCTAAAATATCATAGGCTATTGACGATTTTAGAAATTTTACGTTCTCAACCAAGTTAAGGTAAAATAAGTAAGACTAAAACAAACTAAAAAAAATGACTAGAACAAAGAGGTTAATTTGGTAAAATACCAATTTAAGACCACACAGTTTACTTAAAAATAGTTACAGTTGTTAACTGTATAACTTACAAAAGTAATTACTAGTGCGTCACCTAGCTGAAAAGTTGCGACACGAGTGGCGAATTCTCGATAATAATTTCTTTTTTCACGAGCTCTTTTGGTGTAAGTTGTGGAACATTTTTCTGTATTTTTAATATTATAAATGTATCAGTTTAAATCGTCGAGTAATATATAATAGTGTTTTTAATATTCTTTTTTTTAACTGATTAGTCTTACACAACAGTATAAGATAAGTTCATAGCAGTTTTTTAACTAAGTTTTGATTTGTTGCTGTTTAGAGTTTTGTTAAATGCTCCCATAAAACATTTCACTACCGATATTGTGTTGTAATTGAACCTAAGTAAGATAAAAATAACCGTACATAGACATTATAAACTAGTTATCAAAGCAGTACAAGCATACATACATAAACAATTTTTCACGCAAGTATCCCAGCAGATCCAGAAAGACACTCCTATACACTTGATGCCAATGCAAACTCTTTTTGTGAAATGTAGTCATTTTTTGCATCATCACTAACAAAGGCAATTAGAAGCTTAAAATACTACTCCGCTGTAAAAAATTCCATTTTCCGAATATGCATTTCTCAGGCAAGCCTGCCTAACCTTTTAACTACTGCAGGCCAATTTACAAGTGTTTTCGCATGCCACAATTGCTATAAAGATAAATAAAAGCGTTTTACTATTCATTGCACCAAACTGGGCGTTCTGGTAATCCTCTTTATAATTGAAAAAAAGTAACATTTCAAAACTAGATTGTCAGTGACCAGATTACCATTGTTTACTATGCTGCTTGTGAGCAGGGCTGGGGAGCCACCGTAAAATAGCATTAGCTCCGGAGCCATCAGGCAATTATTAAATGGCTCCGGCTCCAGCTCCGGAGTCGCAAAACTCAATCCTTTGGCTCCGGAGTCGTAAAACTCAATCCTTTGGCTCCGGAGTAGTAAAACTCATATCCTTTGGCTCCAGCTTCGGAGCCATCAAACACACACCCAATCACTAAGGCTCCAGCTTCGGTGCCACCAGTCACTTATTCAATGGCAAGTTTTAAAAATTGCTTTTGGCTAACTAACGTTGGAGATGGAACAAAATATAATTTCTTAGCTTTAGCACCACAAATTGAAAAATGGCTCCAGCTCCACAAAAATAATAAAATTGGCTCCGGCTCTGGCTCCAGAGAAAATGCTTAGCTCCGGGCTCCAGCTTCGGCTCCCCGGCCCTGCTTTTGAGGGCACTCCTGCTAAAAATCAATTAGTGGTATTTTGCTGAATATGCTTTTAACAAACTTGTTACACTGTAAATTAATCATTTCCAATTGAAACTTCGTTGGTGCATGTGAAGCTTCAACAGAAAATGGTTGGGTTAAAATGTAATCTTATACTCTTGTGATCGAATTTTTTTGATGCATGCAGTCCACAAAGCTGGGCATGTAGTCTGCAATGTTGTTGCTTCATCACAAGAATGTGTGTGAAGGGTGTTTTAGGCTGTGTTGCTTTTTAAGTTTTAATTTTTCTTTAAATGATTTAAAATGACTAAAAAGAATGTGGATTAGTTGTCCTCTATATTGGAGTTTATTGTTTACGGTGATTAACTGACTAGAAATGTCAGTAAGAAATGCAAAATGTGCAATGAATTTATGTTTTTGAATCTCATGAACTTTTAAATAGCGTCCTAGAAAAAAAACAGACACCAATTAACATTTTTTAGCCAAAAAAAATAGGTTGGTATGCCTAAATTTATTTCAGGTTTTTTGCCTAAACAACAAAAAACAATTGTGCATTGGTATACAGAGCTTGCCCGTATTTTTTTCTCACACTTTAGCAATATTTTTATGCAACTATCTGCAAGCTTAAATTGCATTTTGAATATTAACTTTATAAGCGGTTATCATAATATTATAATAATTTATACTTTGAAAAAGTTAAACAGTGATTGATAGTTTGTTAAATATTGATGGCTTACCCAATAGCTTTAAAAAGGTTGTCAATAATTTATTAAATATTTTAAAAAAGTCTTTTGGTCTACGCAGAATATTCCTTCTCAAAGGCTTCATGGAAAGAGAAAACCTCAAGCATGAAAAAAACCAAAGCTAAGTACAAATGCTATTTTCTAGTGTAAAGGTAAAAATGGTGGAGTAGGGTCTGGTCAACAAATATATAAAAACTAATATACTGGAACAAAAGGCTAACAACCATCCTAGCAAATTAAAATATTGTTTTGATTGTATTATATCCAAACCTGCGCCTTTAAACTTATCAAACTATTCTTTTAATGTAATTGAATTGACACAATTATTATTTTGCACTTGCCCACTCTCCCCAATACAAGTGCAGTTCGCTCAGGCAAAAAAAAACATTTGACCGATGGATCGATATAGCCTAACCTGATTTAAGCACAGTTCAAATCATAAATAATCAAGCCGGTTTTAATTGATTAAGTACAATAAGGTGCTTCAACAAAATGAATTTGTGAAAAGTTGTTAAGTGTGCCATTGAACTCATTATATTGGCAAAACCATGTTTTTGTTGTGTTTTTTGAGTGTTATGATTAATCCACTCAAAGTAGGAAGATATATAATTAAAAACATACTAGGACTTAATATTCTTTAAATCTAGAAATCTACTTATTTACCCATTAGCAGCATGGCTACACAAAGGACCAAATATTCAGTGGTTCTTAAACTTTTTTGTTATGCTAGGAAAAATTCGAACTGCAACCACCTAAAGGCGTTTCTATTATTTTTAGTAAAATTCTTAAACCGAAGAAATTACTCAAATTTTTTAGTAAATGTTTTTGATTTTCATGTCAGGGTAAGATAATATCTAAAAGCATTTTTTACCACAAACAAGTTTGAATACAAAATGTTATTGTGTAAAACCCCCAGTAAAATTAACTTTTTTTAAATTGTCATTTAATTTTTTTGGGGGTATACACACAAGATGTTTATTGTAAAGTTAAGTCGTAAAATTCTTAGAAATCAAGAATAGTCTGATATCTTTAGGATATCTAATATGAAATAAGCTAGTTTAAAGGTTAAAATCACTGATTTGGTTTTCATTTTATGTCCTCATTATTCTCCAATATGATGTGTTTTTACTTATGTAGCACTAGGCTAAATTAAATCGGTATGGATTTGTTCAAACTACCATTTTCTACATGAATTATATTGGCAACAAAATATTAGGCATCACTAGGCTAAATAAATCGAGGTTGTTTCTATTTTGTCCTGGTTGCTCGTGATTTCTCTTAAATTGACATTTCTTTTTCAGGAAACATAAATCAGATGTTCCTATTATTTAACACATTGTAATTTCTTCAGAATATCTAAAATCACTTTAGGTAGTAAAAAGGTAAATTTTGTGGAATTTTTTTTATTTTAGTTTTTAATATTCTTCATTGGTAATACCCAGATTATTTTCCTAAGAATTACTTCGGTAGCATTAGGATAAATTGGTTTAAATTTGTTTTCACTTCCACCATGACTTCTATAGGCAACGAAATATTAGGCAGGTAGTACTAGGCTAAATAAATTGTTGATTTTGTCGTTGTTTCTATTTTCTTCTGTTCATAATTTTTCTTCAATTTAGATTTCTCTTTTTAGGGTTCACATCACATATTGGTTGCAAATATAAATGAGTGTGAGTTTGTTTTCATTTAATTACTTCACCATTCTCCATGAATTCTAGGAGCAACCAACATTAGACAGGAAGTACTAGGCTAGCTAATAATTTGTTGATTTTGTTGTTGTTTCTATCTTCTCCTATTCATAATTTTTCTTCAGTTTACACTTCTTTTTTTAAGTACACATCAAATGTTTGTTGTAAGTATCAAAAATTACTTTAGATATGTCTTCCCCAATCAAACAAATTACTTTAAGTAGCACTAGGATAATTAAATCAGTTTTGATTTGTTTTCATTTAATTACTTCACTAGGCTTTTGTTGATTTTGTCGTTGTTTCTCTTTTCTCCTGTCCATTTTTGGAGTACACATCATATGTCTTCAATCAAACAATTTATTTAAGTAGCACTAGGATATTTAAATCAGTTTGAATTTGTTTTCATTTAATTACTTCACTACACTAGGCTTTTGTTGATTTTGTCATTGTTTCTATTTTCTCCTGTCCATTTTTGGAGTACACATCATATGTCTTCAATCAAACAATTTATTTAAGTAGTACTAGGATATTTAAATCAGTTTGAATTTGTTTTCTTTTAATTACTTCACTACACTAGGCTTTTGTTGATTTTGTCGTTGTTTCTATTTTCTCCTGTCCATTTTTGGAGTACACATCATATGTCTTCAATCAAACAATTTAATTAAGTAGCACGAGGATAATAAAAACAGTTTGAATTTGTTTTCATTTAATTACTTCACCATTCTCCATGAATTCTAGGAGCAACCAAAATTAGACAGGAAGTACTAGGCTTGGTAATAATTTGTTGATTTTGTTGTTGTTTCTATTTTCCCCTATTCATAATTTTTCTTCAATTTACACTTTTTTAGAGTACACATCAAATGTTTGTTGCAAGTAATAAAAATGACTTTAGATATGTCTTCCCCCAATTAAACAAATTAATTAAGTAGCACTAGGATAATAAAAACAGTTTGAATTTGTTTTCATTTAATTACTTCACTACACTAGGCTTTTGTTGATTTTGTCGTTGTTTCTATTTTCTCCTGTCCATTTTTGGAGTACACATCATATGTCTTCAATCAAACAAATTAATTAAGTAGCACTAGGATAATAAAAACAGTTTGAATTTGTTTTCATTTAATTACTTAACCATTCTCCATTAATTCTAGGAGCAACCAAATATTAGACAAGTAGTACTAGGCTAGCTAATAATTTGTTGATTTTGTTGTTTCTATTTTCTCCTATTTATAATTTTTCTTCAATTTACACTTCTTATTTTAAGAACACATCAAATGTTTGTTGTAAGTATCAAAAATGACTTTAGATATGTCTTCCCCCAATCAAACAAATTACTTAAGTAGCACTAGAATATTTAAACCAGTTTGAATTTGTTTTCATTTAATTACTTCGCCATTCTCCATGAATTCTAGGAGCAACCAAATATTAGACAGGAAGTACTAGGCTGAATAATTTGTTGATTTTGTCATTGTTTTTATTTTCTCCTGTACATAATTTCTCTTTTTTTAGAGTGCACATCGTAATATGTCTTCAATCAAACAACTTCCTTAAGTAGCACTAGGATAATTAAATCAGTTTGAATTTGTTTTCATTTAATTAATTCACCATTCTCCACAAATTCAATGAGCAACCAAATATTAGACAAGAAGTACAAGGCTACCCCCTTTGTTTTTTTTTTTTTAGTGTATACGCCCTTTGTTTTTGTTTTTTTAGTTTGTACCCCCTTTTGTTTTTTAGGGTGTACCCCTTTTGTTGTTTTGGGGTATACTCATCATATGAATATTGATAAAAACTTAGTTGTAACATCATTTTCATTGAATATACTGTTTTATCTTTAAATCAAGGTTACACAAAAGCAGAGGAATTATGTTTTTTCTTTTAAGCCTTCAATAGTGTCCAGTTTGACAAATTAGATTATTTAAATCAACTTGAATTTAGTTACCTGAATATTCTACCATTGAGTTTCAGCAACCCAAAGTTAGACCGGCAGTGCTAGGCCAAATATAATTTGTTGATTTAGCCATTGTTTCTATTTTGTCATATTTTCTTAGTTTACTTCACATATCAGGTCTTGTTGCTTTTATTTGTGAAATTAATTAATTTGTTAGTTAACTTAAACTTCAGTTGAGGTTTCCTCTATTGTGACATTATTTTTTGAAACATTAACATGGGGGCCAAAATTTGTTGAGAGTCCATGGAAGGGGTTACAGCTCATTAAAAGGTTAAAACATTTAGTGATTTTATAATTAATAGTCCCGAGGTTAGGGTGTCACATCTTAATAGCATAATTTTGCCTGAAAAGTAGAATTTTTGTGAAGATTGTTTTTTTAATTCTAGTGTGGTGGAAATGTTTTTACTTTGAGCTTGATAGACTTTCCAAAATTTCTGTTATGTAGTATAAAGCCAAACCATGCAAAAAAATGTTACTTCGAAAAGTCTATATTGCGTAAATCGCTCATGATCACGTTTCATGCTTCTGAAACTACAAAAACTTTAAGTGCTATACACATAGCAAAAAATCCTTGAAATTCAGTTGTCCAGTAAACAAATAATGCCGACTAAGCATCAAACATATCATTTTAATTTTCTAAGCTCAATTTCAGTAAAAAATAAAGGGCCAGACAACACTATTAATGTGGGGTTTAAAATATATGACCCTCAAAATTTCTGTTTAGATAAGTGGATATTGTTCTATATTCAGATAACTTCCAAGGGAAATATTAGAAACATGTAACTGACTTTATAAAAGTAGGCATTTTTTTAATTTCTGATATCAAAGTGTTATGGGACGACTAACTCATGAAAAATGCCAGGTTTAGTTCTGGCAGAGTTGCAGAAATAGGCTTAATTTTGGAAGGATTATTATTAGACTTATCTTCAATAATAGTGTTGATAGACCTATCTCAGTTAATGGTATTATTAGACTTAACAATGAAACAGTGATACAACAATGGGCCAAAATCAATTTGTTTAGCTATTCGTTATTATTTTTTCTGATGTGAATATTTATATTATACTAATGAAACTATTATTCAAAAGTCAATTTGTATACCTAATGCCACAATTGTAAAACAATTTTTTTACCCTGTTTAATCCTGAACATCCATTTATAAGTAAGGGAAATTGTGTTACACAAATTTAATTATGTGTAAATGTTATTACAGATGTTTTTTCCTGCTGCAATTGATTGAAGACCAACACAATGGTAATGTCACAAAGACTATTGGTACATTAAGGCATCTGCAATAAACACAATTGTTAATTGGTGGTTTTTCTATTTCTAAACTTAATTTTATATAATTCAGTTTTTTCTTTTCAGTATTTCATTTACAAATAATACAACGACATGCCCTTAGCCCAAGGTTGGGAATTACTGATGTAAAGTTGCCCAAAGCAGACAAGATTAAATCTGGAAAAAACAATGAAGGTTGAAACTACAGACAGGAGAGCAAAATACACATCTTGTGATATAGAGTCTTTGCAGGATGGTCATCGTTTTGTAAGAAATTATAGAAAACATCTTCAACTCAATTTAACATGGTAAGTGCATTTGAATTTTTTTTGTGCTTTCAAGCCAACTTTCAGTTTTCTGTGTAAACTAAGTAGAATAGCATGTCTCCCGAAGGTTACATGTATATGGACTATAAAAACTTCTATATTTGACAAATAATAATTTAATCTGAAAATAAAAATAACAACGTCAAATGAAGCCATTTACAGCTTTCTAAAAATATGTCACAATTAATGTCCGTGCAGGTGATCAAACTTTACAATTAATTATCCAGGCATTAACCGCTAGTCTTTAGACTAGAGCAGGGATGGCGTACCAGTGACCCACCACAGATTTTTTTTAAGACCCACTTGTCCGATTTTTAATGACCCACTTTGTCTCTGTGGGTCATGCAAAGGTGTTTTAGGGATGTTAAGTAGGTCTACGTTAACTGCTTTTCAACAACTAAAAGCATTTGTTCAGGCTGACAGAATCTTGCCAGCCTACTGGTGACGAGCATTTTTGGCGCAAATTCTTCGGTTTTTTCGTTGTGCCCAAAAACTTAAATGATGTGTTTGTCAAAGAAATGTATCAACATTGCCATATTTAGGTGATAAACAAGACTATTAAGAAGTAAATGGATTAGCAAAAAATCACGCTAAAGGCGCGCAATTTTTTGTGATATAAAGAAATACATATGGGGTATGCTGAAGTACAGTCTGGGGGTGAACATGTCTGCTTTTCTTACTCTAACACTGTTACATAAATAAGCTGTTTTGGAGCAATCTCATTTGCACACATGCAGCTCAAAATCAAATTGAAAAGCGAGAAAAAACTTCTTAAAATTGGGAGAAAATTTGTATTTTTGAACTGGGGGAAATTTTTATAAAAAAAAAGGTGTGTTATAATCCAAGTTAATAGAAATTATTTGCCGAAATTAGAGTTACACAGTGAAGTGCAGCATGCCATAGCACCTTTTGGCTGAATAGATATGCTTCAGAGACATAACAATGGCTAAACGAGGGCAACGTTCATGCCAAGCGCGAAATTTTTTGGCGTTTACGTGATTCAAACAGCCAAAAATATAGTTTAGGCCTTAGATCAGGGGTGACGAACCTATTTGCTGTCGCAGGCCACTTTGGCAGTTACCGCCGAGTAAGCGGGCCACACAGCTTTCAACTCAAGCTATAAAACCTGTTAAAATCATAAAAAAATGTTCAATGGCAGCTAAGCTTAAACTCAACTAGTTACTCCTGCAATGTACTGAAGCAGCAACAGGCTCATGGTGTTAAATTTAATTATTATTAGGATATTTTTTGACACAACAATGAATAAACAGTTGAATCCTGAATTGATGGTTACTGTATGGATTAACACAACAGTTTCTACGATTCCTGCATGATATACGCCAGTGGTTCGTTTTAGCCGCGCCCCCCTTTTGTTATTTTTCTATGCCCCTACGAAAAGCAATTCAGCATTTTTTGATTAATATCACTGAGGCAATATGAAAATAGGTAAGCGTATCGTTTATCTAGTAGTTAGCAAAACAGAAATTAAATAGGGCTGTTATTTCTTCGATGATATATGTATAACGTATAGACAGAAAACATGAAATGGCACTCAAAGAGAATTTGTACTTAAAGAAAAAAAGTAGATAATTGAAATTGCCATGTAGCGCGACAATTTTGCGCAGTTTCAAAGGTAAAATTGGGAAAAAACAGAGTTTGTACATCTGTATGAGTGGTGCCTAACCTAAACAAAACCATCAAAATCACTGAAGAAAATTAAATAATTAAGTAAAGCTTGCGCCCCCTTAAGAATTGCCAGGGGGGCGCGCCCTCCCCCCCCTCCGGCTATCAGCTTTTGATATCGCATCGCAAAGAGTAGAAGCGGGTCAAAGAAACTTTAAGACTGCCTTGTCCTCACCCGAATGCTTCGCGGGCTACACAAAATTCTTTTGCGGGCCACGTGTTCGTCACCCCTGCCTTAGATGGAACAGCATGACCTGGTACATCCTTGATATGCCCATGTGAATGTCATACCTGTCTATTTAACAGGAATGGCGACTATCATGATTGCTTTTTTAACTCAATAAGGAAGTACTTGCCAAATCAAGTAAAACTGCAAATACACCACAGTTCTATCAAAACTTAGCACTTTTTAAACTAATAAACAATCTTTATGTTAAACACTGGCTTTTCCCTGCTAAACAACGTTCTTCGTCCTTTTTTAAGAATGGTCCTGCCAATTTCAGTGCATAATGTTCCTACATATTCATCATTTAAAAAATATATTGGATTGAATATGCGTAGAACGTGCACACGTTTTTTTTTAACCAATTTCTTCAGTTAAGTCTGATTCTTCGGCCGACATAGTCGCCAGCTCTTGCCATACTGCATTTGTTTATCTCTGTAAAATGCAAAGGGTGGCTATTCTTTTAAGGGAAATAAGAGTTCGCAGAATAAAAAATTCTGAAAAGTCTGCTTTTGATTTCCTGTAATCCTATAAAAAATGCTGCAGCATTTAACTATTAAGGTTTTAAAATATTGATGAGAATCCGAATTTTAAAATCGTACAAAAACCTTGCTTAACAACCCTGACAATAACACTTAAAACGGCAAAGCAGCAAAGTTTCGCATTAAATTAGCTGATAATTAAATATATTTGTGCATTTTGTAAGGACTGACATGGTGTTTGTGACTCGCGTGATAAAAAGGCTTTGCCATCCCTGAACTATATAGTTAAGTGAGACTTTGTAAAGTAATTTCGGTAGCCCTTTTTATAAGAAAAGACAAGAATGCGCTTTTAATTTTTTATGACATCGGTTGGATACAGGCATGTCACCAAAGCTATATATTTTACCTCTTTTAATGTGATTATGTTTTGTGTAAGTTTTTATTTCTAATAAGGTTAAGAATCATTCATTTCGTTTTGTATGTTCTCATTTTTTTTCAATGGCTATATGGCCTGGCAACTCCCATGCATGTAAAAAAAACAATGCCTCTCAAACAATTTTTTATCAACTTTTAATGCTAATATTATAACGCTTAAAGAGAACTATCCTGTTTTAGTGTTTTTTCCATGTTTATTCGGATTGGACCACGGGCCACTTGCATATCTCGTCGTCTACCTGATAGTGCAGTGGTTTGTTTCGGCCCAAAGTAGTCTTTTCAGAGCTACTTAAAGGCCCACTAAGTAAAACCACTACGAAAACAGTGGCGGATTCAGGGGGATATTTGGTTTTAAGGTGAAATATTCTATGGCGCTTAATGGCCAAAACACTGCCATGCTATAATATAAAACATTATTTACATAAGAGTTAAAGTTGGCAAAAAATATAGTTTTACAGGCTCACAAGATCACATTTGGCACGTGGGTCTTTCCAAGCTACGCCAATTTAAAACATTATATGACACACCAATTGTTAAAATAAAGTGCAATGAATGTACGGTTATCATGCGGCCAACATCTACGGTACATGATAACACCAAGCTATTCACAAATAACTTGCGGTCTTGCGGTCCACAGTTGGCCTACCACTGTGTTAGTGACTACCACAAAAAAATTGCTCACACATGTAGGCCTTCGTTGAACTGAACAATGCCACCTTAGAAGCGACAAATTTTCTCAGTTGTGGAAACTTATTTAGATTGAGATGTTCGCGGTAAAAAACTACTGTTTAGCTGTGATGCGCAAAGAAATTTGTTTCTTTTTTGACAACTTACATGAACATTGAAATTGAATATAAAACAATTACATTTCTAATGAGCGAAAAAGACCAAACGGACATTTTAAATATCCTTTCTTTACATGTCTATAAGTAGCTATTCGAAAGCATTTCATGAACAAAAAAATTGCAGCGCTCGGCAATTCACTTTCACACAAAGTTGTACACTTTCAGCAACAGCATCCAAAACACATTTTGTAGTTTTATTTTGTTAGCAGGTCACCTTCTATTCTAATATGTTAGCAGGTCTCATTCTATTCTAATTCTAATAAACTAAAAATTGACATGCTATATAAGGCGACCTAGACTAAGGAACATTCCGGAAGTTTCAATATTTTAACAGTTACCTGAATTCCCATGAACTTTGAACTTGAAGCATTTCGAGTCATTTGAAATGTTTATGAATTGTGTATTTTAAATGTGTTGCGATTTCACGCCGTTTAGGCGTTCTATGCCCTAATGTCAGCGACGTCGCTTACCAAAAACTTCAGCTTTCATCTGTGAACCAAGCCACTGCACAGTTCACATAATGGATGTGCTGTGTTTGACATACTGTAAAAAACGATATGAGTAATCGCCATGTCAAACATCCGCACCCTTTGAGAAGTAGGCCGCTGTATAATATTATATTTCCGTGTCACCATTTTTTCATGCAAATTCTCAACTTGTACAAGCCAGATCATTATATGAATATAGCCCAGACATGTCTATAGTGAATAAATGGAACGGTTGTTGCCTGCTGGCTTGCTTAACACCAGCCAACAAAAACTGTGTGGACTTTAATCAGACTCAGATAATCCCATTGGAGAAGAAAGGTTAATTGACCGAGGCAAAAGACATTAATGAGAACTCATAATTAACCCACTTCTACAAACTTATTCTGACAGGTTTAGGTATATTTAGGCGGTTTTAGATCTTATTCTATTGTGGTTAGAAAACAATTGCGGAATATTTATACCTATGTTATTGAGTTAGTTAAACAACTGTTTTGAAATCAGACTTCGGGCGATTGATGTAACATAGATTTTAGTTTTAAATATTATGGAAAATTTAGAAAGTACACACCTTGGTTATTACTTTCATTCAATTATACTGTAAAGGGTACAATTAAATAAATTGACTAAACACAAGTAAACACCTCCGGGAACGCCACGGCACATTGGTGGCGGAGCACTGCTCTAGACCAGTGGCTCTTGACCTGTCTGCCTCATACCCTTAGGTAATTGTCCTATGCCTTTAATATTTGAGTTGAGTTGGTAAACTTCAATTTACAAAAACAGTTGGCACACAAAAATGTTCATGCTCTTTATTGGTTTTCATTAAGCTGATTTTGACAGACATGTTCGAACATTGACTCCACATTTGTTATCCTGCATAGAAGCCACATAAAAATGTCACCCCAAGTGCAAAAATTAAACATTGTGTTAATCGTGTTTTAAAAGGGGTGATGACACAATGCAATTGCCTTATTGCAAATAACATTAAATTTCTGCAAAAAATTACCCGGTACTAATCCAAGGGGGTCAACTTTTATTGTACATCCAAGTGAGACCTTTTGCTGAAATAGAAAAACCTAGAATATGAAAGTTTACATTTTGCAGGCGTGTAATTCTCAGCTAAAGCATTGTTTGTTGTTTTAGGGTGGCATTGTGCCCAACCCCTGTCTACAACTTAGATCTCAATGAACCATATAATTTTGTTCTGACTAAACATAGTTCAAATTGGGCTTAACAAGTAACAAATACAGTCCAAACTGCTAAAACTTAAGTGTCTTGAACCATTGTTCTTCAGTCAACTCATTTTCACATGTGGAATTTTAATGTAAAGTATTGGACAGACAGCACAAAAGCAGAATTAACACAACAAAGCATGAAATCAGTATAAAAGGTTTAAATAAGTGGAGATCTCTCATGTGTTCATTGTTTGACATCTACTTTTTAAATTATAAGCCACTTTGTGATATCATAACAATTTTAATGCCCTCCCCAAAATCGAGATCCGCCCCTGGACCCTTTATGTTATTCCCTCCAAATCAGAGTCCGTTTGTTGTTGTTTAAGCTTTTTAGGCTAGTAAATATTTATAAATGTTTGATAATATGTAAAAAATTCTTCATTGTAGACAGAAACAACATTTTCAGTGGTGGTATTTGGCTCGTTAAGTCAACAATATAAACAACCCCCATGGGCGTCACATTGATTTGCAACTCAGCAGAATTTTCATTGCTCCAAACTGTCATTTATATAGTGGAAAAGACTTGATTAAAGGTCTACACGATTTTTTTGGTAAAGACTAATATTTTGTTAAATTAAAATTACACAGAATGAAATTGCCCCTCAATTACATTAAAATCTGTAATTAATTTCATCAATTACAATAACAATTTATCCAACTCTGTAGTCCCGACCTGGGCTAACTTGGAGAGTCTGAATTGTTTTTTCCGTTTGTCGATGTGGTTGACCTGACTCTTGGAACAAACAATATTCTAAGTAACCTAAGCCAAATGAAGACCGACCCGAAAGTCTGCTACAACCATCAACCTCCAGATAGGTCATCCTATTAACATGACCAAAATAATATATTCCAATACCAAGGTAAATAAGCCAGAGCTACAGCAATCCTAATTATATTTATGTTTATTACCAAGAAATTTTTATTCTCAAAAATCAATATTTGTAATTCATCTGTGCATTTTGTTACTACAGGTGTCCTGTTGTGGCATCCACCCTCAACATTGAAACCGCGAAGGCAGCAAAGTATCAAAAATTAACGCTGCCATTCTAGCTGCGCCAAGAAAGAAGCCAAATATTTTCATTTTGAAGTGCCCAAGTCAACTTCTTTCATATGACAAGAGACATCTATTGACCAAAAGGCCGGGAAGGCTTTGGTGGTGAAGGCAAAAGAGGCGAAACCAAAAGGCCGGGAAGGCTTTGGTGGTGAAGGCAAAAGGCCGGGAAGGCTTTGGTGGTGAAGGCAAAAGAGGCGAAACCATGAAGGCAAAATAGTCAAAACCAAAAGGCCGGGAAGGCTTTGGTGGTGAAGGCAAAAGGCCGGGAAGGCTTTGGTGGTGAAGGCAAAAGAGGCGAAACCAAAAGGCCGGGAAGGCTTTGGTGGTGAAGGCAAAAGGCCGGGAAGGCTTTGGTGGTGAAGGCAAAAGAGGCAAAACCATGAAGGCAAAATAGTCAAAACCAAAAGGCCGGGAAGGCTTTGGTGGTGAAGGCAAAAGGCCGGGAAGGCTTTGGTGGTGAAGGCAAAAGAGGCGAAACCATGAAGGCAAAATAGTCGAAACCAAAAGGCTGGGAAGGCTTTGGTGGCGAAACCAAAGGGAAGGCTTTGGTGGTGAAGGCAAAAGAGGCGAAACCATGAAGGCAAAATAGTCGAAACCAAAGGGAAGGCTTTGGTGGCGAAGGCAAAAGAGGCGAAACCAAAGGGAAGGCTTTGGTGGTGAAGGCAAAAGAGGCGAAATCGAAGGGAAGGCTTTGGTGGCGAAGGCAAAAGAGGCGAAACCAAAGGGAAGGCTTTGGTGGCGAAGGCAAAAGAGGCGAAACCAAAGGGAAGGCTTTGGTGGCGAAGGCAAAAGAGGCGAAACCAAAAGGCCGCGGGAAGGCTTTGGTGGCGAAGGCAAAAGAGGCGAAACCAAAAGGCCGCGGGAAGGCTTTGGTGGCGAAGGCAAAAGAGGCGAAACCAAAGGGAAGGCTTTGGTGGCGAAGGCAAAAGAGGCGAAACCAAAGGGAAGGCTTTGGTGGCGAAGGCAAAAGAGGCGAAATCAAAGGGAAGGCTTTGGTGGCGAAGGCAAAAGAGGCGAAATCAAAGGGAAGGCTTTGGTGGTGAAGGCAAAAGAGGCGAAACCAAAAGGCCGCGGGAAGGCTTTGGTGGCGAAGGCAAAAGAGGCGAAATCAAAGGGAAGGCTTTGGTGGCGAAGGCAAAAGAGGCGAAACCAAAGGGAAGGCTTTGGTGGTGAAGGCAAAAGAGGCGAAACCAAAGGGCCGCGGGAAGGCTTAACTTTTTTAGAAAAATTGCGCAACGGTCCCTCGGCAACTTTTTAAATTGCTCACGGTCCCTTAAAAATATACACAAAATAACATTTGTTTTTAATGGTATCAATGGGACGGGTGCACTTGTTTCTTTGCTATCAGCTCGGCTGTGTTAACCTCTAACCAATCACTTTATTTGAGCGAAGCAATTACGAACAGTTTTAAAAAACCGTGACCGTACAGCTCACAGTGACAGCGCAACAAGCTGTACAAACGTAACGCTCATTAGCACAATGCAATACTATGACATCACAATGGACAATTCAACTCAAAGTGTACAATAACGTGAATGAACAACTAATCAGCTTGCTTTGGAAAAGTAAGTTTCCTGAATTTTTTTTCACAAGAGATTTTCTTCTTCAGGAGCGTCGTTTTGATTTTTTGTTAAGTCCTTCGCGGTAACCAAAGTCCGGGAAGTCTTTGGTGGTGCAGGCAACAGAGGCGAAGGCAAATGTGTGCACGAAGAAGACGCAGACTGATCGACATCTGAAAGAAGAGGTTGGTAATAGAAGGCGCTAAAAATATATATTGCGTTTGCGGATTTCAAAAATTGTGTAAACTGAATGAATTCCTTTAATCCACAATCAACAGCTTGTTGGGAAAATATTTGGAATTCTAATGTAACCAGTAAAGATGTTAACAACTGTTTAAATAACGCAGAACAAAATAATGATGAATATCAAAACGATACAGCGCTGGATTCGCCGATTTCTATCGACTTAAAAATTTCAAGAACCTCCGGCGCCTTTCATGCAAAATTCGGACGAGACGTTATCGACCATTGTCGCCGGCGTTAATGACGACATCGAATATTGGACACCCTCGGAGCCACTCACCCAGCCATTCCAACTTGTTTGTTTTAACGCCAAATATTTTTTTCAATAGTTTTCGCCAAAATTCCGTCGCGTTTGCCCGCAGGGTTCTTTTGTGGCCGTGTCCCTTGACACAACTTATGGAAACGCGAACAATAGGTTTCGACCAGCATTATGCAAAACAGTGTTTTTGGGTAATAAGAAACAGGATTTAAAAAAGGCGTGTAATGAAAAACCGGCAATTTATACGATATGGTTTTATACCGGTGGTTATATTTAGCTGAAAGTCGGCATCTAAAGCACTCCACATTATAAGCTATATATTTTTTTCAGAACGTTTTGCTTTATGACCGGATCGATCACCACATTCGTACATATTGTGTAATTCATTTTGGTTTTGTTTCGCTGTGGTTTCTTTGTGTTACGTTTTTCATGCATGCTCGTAGTGAGTTTAGTACCGGTAAGAAGGCTTTCTGTCGTTTTTAGAGTTAGGTCTCGTAAATCTTTTATTTCTGAAACGCTTATCTTTATAATGACATTTGCAAGCAAATCCGTACATTATTTAGGTCAGGCGATGTAATTGTCATCAAAAATTCGTTTAACGTACATTTAGTTTTGGTACAACTTAAGTGCGGGACCACAGCCAATAATGAACGCACATTTAAAAACGTGAGTGATAGTGTTGTAGGGTACACACCAGACTTGGGACAACGAGATACTTCTAATTTTTCTTCCAATTCAATGAATTTGAGCAATATGCGGCCTATTCTATAATCTGGATTGTAAGTTGCTTGTATGCTCTGATTAAAAGGGAATTGAAAAAAACTTCGACATTTTTCTAGATCATCTATTAGGCTTTAAGGACGCCATGCTTAAAAATGCAAATTTATTAGCACACAAAAGTTCACATTCTTACAAGAGTCCTTTCTTGCTCAATGCAATTTTGGTTTTGAAGGATGAGGTAATTCTAATCTAATTTGAAGAAAAAAATGATCCAGTTTAGAGAAACGAAAATGTAAAAAGCCAAAATAAACCTAGTAGTCCAAGTCTCCTAACACACAAGACCTAAAGCAGAAAAGTCGCCCTTGGTCTAGAATCCTACCACTTGAAAAGTAACGAACCGATTTAAAAATAAAAATGCGAACAACAAATAAATATGTGGTAAAAAATATTCCTTATACAATATTACGTGACCAACCCAAACAATTTTGGCAATATATCAACTCCCTCGATAAAAATATGCTAGGTCAGGGATCAACAACCTTTTTTCTAGTCGCGGGCCAAAACCAAACTTAAAGATTTCTGCCGGCCGCACAAAATGATAACTAAAAATCTTGGTATTTTCATGTTAGAACAACTGTGAATCAGCCGGGCCTCGGATCGTTTTTGCACTTAAAAACGTGTAAGGAGGCAGTAAAGTATTGGCGCAAAGCGCGAAAATGAGCGTTTAGAGTTCACACGTCGTCATCCACACTACTCCTGAAAAGTGTAATAAAACTACTTTTAAGGGAACGCGAAAATATTTAAAGTTTTAGGTCGGTGTTTGTTAACGTTTTTAAATCAAGGCACACCTGGCGAGCGGCATTTCTTACAAGTTTTTATTACTTTGCCGAAAAAAAAAGTTAAAACATATATGTCCAACTTTGTGAATACGTTTTCCGTGACGCACATGGCGGCCTTCCACGGCGCAACGGTAAAGAAGCGCTGATCAAGGGGAAAACATAGCATCAAAATGTAAACAAGCCGGACGTAGAATGATGGTAAAATTTTTCGTAGTTAAAATATGTGAAATGGACTTGTGTCTAATTTGTTAAAGAGGCGGCGTAGGTTACCGACCCCTGTGCTAGGTTGTAGTAAACCAGCGCTTTAAATTCTATGCTACCGTAGTATTAAAACTAAATATCAACTGCATAAAAGCCAAATGTGCAACAATACCCGCAAAAGCATAGACCTAATCTGGCCAAAATCACTCCTAAAGCAGTATGCGAAGAAAGAGGGTGTGGGACGATCGGCCGTTTAGGTGCCTACATTTTCTAATTCCCAAGTTTAAACGGCGCCGCTAATTTGGGCTCCGGTTTGTTATCCCCGTCCCTACTAATAAGGGTTAGGGCTGAAAATCTTAGAATAATTAGTGATGTACTTTCGGGTTAGATAAAAATGTTGTATAGTCCGATTTTTGGGCATCTTTTTTTTAACTAGTCAGCAGACAATTTCGTTCAATAAACAACTTATAAAAATACCTTGTTACTGCTGCTATATCAACCTGGTGTACTAGCAGCCTCGTCATTGACTGGAAAACTGAGCAATGCATTTGCAAAGAGTGGGAAGGTGTCAAAGAATAAGCTGAAATGGGTTGACGACACCATAGATTTGTTTATTTAGTTTTGGGGGGTTATTGGGTGTTCATTGGTCTGGTTATATTAAGGTTGATTTGTGTAACATATAGGCCTATTCTAAGTCTCCATTACAGCTGCATAAAGTAAGTAGACATGCATAGTGCATACAATAAGATTCACATAATATATTTTAAAATCTTATTTTCCCAGCCTTTGTAAGTAAAAGCATGCATCACACAGCTACTAAACAATGAATGAAAACGACTAGATCAGCTGTCATCAAACAGTACACAGAATGCAGAAATGTGGCGATTTGCAAGTGACAGTGTTGTCTATGTAACAATTAGCAAACTGCAACTTAGGTAATCCCGCAAATGGAAAAAAACGAATTTGTAATATAGTTAAGTTTAAATTGGACATTCATCTTAAACCAAAAATGCATTGACTATAAATCATAAATCGCATTTTCAAAGAGGAAATGAGTTCACACGTTGCTAAGCTGTGGGAACTTACACGGCTACTGAAAAATAATTTCGTTTACATACTGATGAGGCCATGAACGAAACTCGTTAGAATACAACTCTTGCGCGCAAGAGAACGGAAATTGTATATTGACGGATCGTGATACGAAAGGAAAATAGGTCGAGAGCAGTACACGGCTGCTACATTACCGATAGTGATCCAATTTGATAGTATTTTGGCCTGTTTTAACAAGGTAAATGCAGAATGTTTTGGGTTTCAAGCAAATTATACGTGACTTTTTATGTTTTTGTTATTGATTAGGAAAAAACTTTTTAATTCAAAGTCGCCAGGAGTTCTATGGCATTCTCTAAAAAATAAAGTGTGAAGGCCCAATTCAAATCACAATTTTTGCCAGTTTAGACCATATGAATAAACGATAAAAGTTATCGTGTTCCTGAAAGATGTTTTTTTTACGCATTTTATATGTATCGTAGGCTAGCTGCATAAATTCAAAACTGCACATTTTGCTAATTAAATTTTCTCAATGCAGTTTTCAGGCGTTAACTAACACCTCTTTAACTTATTTAGCACTTTTAACGCTATGTTTCGTTTGGAACAAACTTAAATGTTTTTTGTAAACCATATAGCTGGGGTAAACAGCTCACAACATATTTGCCCAAATCATTTCGTTCGATATGTAATTAGTAGGCTACGTCAGAACAAAAGGTATCCTTTGAAAAAAAAAAGTTTGGCAATATAAATCTAACAAACGCAAAATTGTTTGAGCTTCGAGCGAACGCTTTTTCTTCCTTAAATATATTCATACTCCATTTAATTGCAGTTATGTGCACGAGTTTGACGGAGAACAGTAAATATCCTAAAGTTTACTTATGTATTTGTGTTACGTTCCGTTATGAAGTATTTGTGATGTCATATTTAATATAAAATAAAATTCATGTTCATCAAATATTTGTCTTGGAAACCCTCAGATAGCGTTGTGACATTTACAGGCGAAGTCTATCCCAATGGCTTTCAACCTTGCTCTTAATTAGTATACTTTTTGTTGTCTGTTACTGACAGTTGTTACGTCATATCATTCTTTTATGCGAGTATAATATTATTACTAGGGCCATTTTTATTTTAACCTAAAAAAAAAAAAAAAATTTTTAACTTTATTTTTAATAAATTTTAACTTTATTTTAACCTAATGAAATTGCTTGTTTCTAGAGGCCACAGTTCTTCCTTGAATTGATGCCAGTTACTCAAAAACATAATATTTCGTCGATTTCAGACCCAAACGTAACATTTTGTCGCAAAGTCAAGGTGTTTTATGGATTATAAAAAGTGCGTCGGTTTTTTTGGCGATAGATTTAGCTTGCTTAGGCATTTTTGTATTACAAAATGTCAGTAGGCTATTCCTAAAATCCAAACTGTTGACCTTCGAAAAGACCGCGTTTATGAAGATAAAAGTGTTTTATGAATTATTTAAATACTGTTACGTGCTTACAATTAATTGTACATGTCTCGAAATGCGAAAACCTAATTCCTAGCCCTACATTTAAGAACAAAGGCGCAAAATTAATAATGAATGTTAGAATTTACAGTCGGCGTAATTAGCAACCGGTGATAATTTTGTGGTGCTAATTAAGCACGTAACAAATACGAAACAATAAATAAAAAAATTGGCAATTTGCGATAAAAGTTACTGCTGATCCAAGTGGGAATTGTGACATTTTTCCTGCTTTTATGGCTTAATATGGTTTAGTTGTGTCGCAGTTCCTGACTTACAATGCTTCCACGACGATTTTTACAAAAATTACTCTCAAGAAACACAAAAAATGGCAAAAAACAGAATTTGACAAATTTTGACTTTATTAAAAAATTTTAACTTTATTGTAAATTTTAACTTTATTTTAACCTATAAACTTCTTAGAAACAGTCCCCTAGGTGCTAAAAACAACTTTATTCTTTGATTCGTGGACATACGAGGTCCTTAAAAAATTGTAACTTTATTGACTTTTGCGGGCCCTAATTATTACTCCACCACTAACTTTGTATGCATCCATGTAAATTATTGGATGTGGCAAAATAATGACATCCTACTCTTTGAAATCGAAAGTTCGTGACTTGGAATTGTCATGTGCACTATTAGGTGCATATTGTGCGCACAATGTGCAGCTTTTAGTGTTGAGCCCTGTTGTAGTCACGGTCCAACGAAGCGAATCATCATTTATGTAGTTCAATTACTCCCAAGTGCGCTTACGTGAGAAACTTATTGGTTCGAGTATGCCCCTGAGATTTACTTTATGTGAAAGGGATTGTTTTAGTTGCGTTGTTGATGATTAGACAGTACGTAATATCATATCTAAGCAACTTTAGGCACTTGGCATAATTTGATTGTTCTATTAACTGAAAAAGTAGTAATTTAGAATTTTGTAAGGGGTTTTAAACAACTTGTTAAGTTTTTTATAACAACAGTCTTTTGAAATACTTTGTCTAATATATGTCTAATTCGGGCATTTTTTACATAGACCTCTCTGCGAGAATACTTGTAACGCCCTTTGTCGTTACGTCTTGACACTGAAATGGAATATCGTTCAGGCGTGACGTTTCTAGGCTTCATTCATTGTAGCCATTACAAACGTCGAATACTCATGTTCACTGATGCTGCTCCCTTCGTGTTAATCAACCCACACATTTCGTGACGCTGTTCACGAGATCGAGCTGGAGTGGGTAAAAATATACATGTGGCAAAGCGACTGCTATCAGACGTAAAGTAGTTCCCCTTGAAAGTAGTCAGCGAAAGGAAGTATTTAACATTACAGGGCCATTGGCAAGGTTATTGTTGAGAAGTAAATAAGAAAGTGCCATGCCGTGCATATTCATTACGATTCGTCAAAACATTTCTCGTGTTAAGTTTGAAAACATGTCACGATTGTTGTGGCTAAATGTATGCGTGTTGTTACCACTTGGCATAAACATTTTTGACAGAGTTTGCAGTCGTGAATAAATTGCAAACGTTGTAAAATAGTAGATTTATTATAAAGTTTTACCAAACTACAAACAAAGTACACGTTAAGGTAACATAATTTCTCGTTGCTTGGTGCTATTTTAATGGATATACGCTTTGTTCTGATTCTTGATAGGCAAAAAAGTTATATAGAGCAGCCTTTCTTAACATGGGGTAAATTTACTCCTGGGGCTAAATTTCGTGGTTTTAGGGGGTTAATTTGCTATCAATCAACATATCCACATCAGTGGACGGGACAGAAAATTTGTGCCATTGCTATCCTACTTTCTTAGTTCAGAGTATCTGCTAATTCGAAGCTAGCCTAGTAGCCTATTGATTCTTTATCGGCTGGTGTTGGTAATGTTATGCTACGCTAATCGATACTTTTTTTAGTTTATTGGCAACAACCTTATCTCTTAGTTACTTCATTGTACGTCATTTTCTGTTTGAATTCATCAGCTTTTTCGGCAGTTACGGCATAGATTTAGGTAACGTGTCTGCGAGCAGGCAGTGCGTTTTAAGTTTACTTTTTGTGCAGCTTAGGCCTAAAATTTCAGCGATAGAAACGAAGAAAAGTATTTAAGTACAGATATTTTGCTCTTTCAAGAGGCGTATCGTCCGCGAAAGACACAACAAATCTTATTTTCAACATATACTTTGGTATAATCGTACCATAAGCATAATACATGCTTCGGTAATATTAAATCCGCATACCCCCGTAGAAACGCATTATTTCTCATCGCCTAATTCAAAATGAACACGTAGGTGCATGGACTTACTGTAGCTCCACAATGAACAGGAAAG
The DNA here is from genome assembly GCF_963924565.1 of Ascidiella aspersa. Classification (NCBI taxonomy): domain Eukaryota; kingdom Metazoa; phylum Chordata; class Ascidiacea; order Phlebobranchia; family Ascidiidae; genus Ascidiella; species Ascidiella aspersa. The sequence goes on from NC_139451.1 coordinate 17,841,414, forward strand.
GGTAGTTTGCTTACCATGCATATTTGGTGAATGACATAATCCCTGTCTAGCCCACGTGTTGCTGTGGCTTTACAGACATTTAACAACAAAAGCCTGTCTACCCTCGCTTTTGGTAGTTACTTGTTTTCTGACGCTTCGTTAGGCCATGTTTTTATTTGGATTTGTTATTAACAAAACAAAATAGATGAATATACTGTTGCTGCCAGGCATTATATTAATTATAAAGAGGGTTCTTCCGACAATAATTTATTCTGTACCGACGTTTCGATAACCTATCCAGGTAATCTTCATCAGGGCATATAAATTTGTAACCTTGCAGAGGTATATATACAGTGAAGAAAAACGACGAAAAAAAAAAGGTGGCAAAACGAGGCGAAAAAAGAAAACAAGGCGCGAATAACGTGAAAACGTGAAAACCGGCTGCAGCCTTCTAATGGCCGCTACTGCACGATTTTGTGTTATTGTCGGAAGAACTCTCTTATAATTAAAACAAAATAGATTAAGCGGTTATGATTTATACCTTGCATCGACGAACTGTGGTGAAAATACTTTTATGCGACTCATTTTATCTGGCTATATTCGGATCTAAATATATTTTTAGTGATTTAGGAAACTTTAAACCATCAAAACCGTTGGTGCAACATATAAATTTCACTATTTCACCACTTTAGTCGCAAAGCAGTTATATTTAGCCTAAGGCTTTAAGCAATATGCGTTGCATTCTATAGGCCAGTGCTTCTTAAACTGTTTTAGTTTTGTTCACGCCTAGCATCTATCTTCAGATTTCATTCACCCTTGTCTCATGATATGATAAAACTATCTCGTCTACCAAAATTAACACCCGGAATATCCGCTCTGCTCGCAAGCTATCTCATCTATTTCTTACGGTTCACCCTTATTCAACCCTTTTAGTTGGTTCAGCCCTGCAAAAAAATTATTCACCCTGGGGTGAACCATTCACCTGATTAAGAAACATTGCTATAGGCTACACTCTGCAGGGACTAGTTAAGACAGACGAGTGTTGTTGCAGTAATAAGGCTAAGAAATGAACTATTTAAAGGAAACTTACAGACCACCGTTTATTTTTATTTTATTTTTTTTTGGAAACTTACAGACCACCGTTTATTTGTACGACAGCAAGTCCAAACGTAGTTTTTAAGTTCCTTTAAGGGATTGATTGCCTTGCCCTGTTCAATGGGAAATCAGCAATCCAAGCAAAACGATGTGGCGTCGGCGAGCGAAGGAAGCAGCGTTGACCCAGTAAGTGATTGTTCTAAGTTTACTCCCAAATGTAAACATTAAACAAAGATTCTTTTTACTGATTGGCTACAAAATGCTTAATTTTAGTGTAAACTTAAAAGGAACCCCTATTAAACTAGTGATTCCTTAGGTTCATTTGTGGTGTTGTATACTCTGCGAAAAACATTTTTTTAGAGATGACGTCACACAGTTACGTCATACCGTGATGTCAAATAGTTACATCATACCGTGACGTCACAAGGTTATGTCAAAGTGTGACATCACAAAGAATATCTAAATGTGACGTCATAAAAAGCAATCTTATGGACACCACACAGTTCGTTTATTGAGTTAAATTTTTTGATTGGACAGGTGTTCTCAATACAAAAGCTAGAACGTTGTATCGATTCGCACAAAGCCCAAAACGCCTTATCTCGTTAAGTTGTCCGTTTTATATCGTTTAAGTTGCAACTTTTATTTTTCGATGTTTTAGGCATAAAAACACTTTGGGGGAGTGGCCACGTGTGTTTCTGTTTTTTTTTTCTTGTTGATTAAACAAAAATTATATCCAACATTTTGTACATTTGGACCCCCGGTTAAACTCCATTTGGGTGAATCTTTTTTCGTGCTAAACCTCTCGTATGAAAAATGCCCAATACCTTTGCGTACTAAAATTCAGTGTTGTAAACAAGTCGTTTCAAAACGACTTAAGTCCCAGTCGAGTCATTTATAAACAAACTTAAGTCCAAGTCAAGTCTTTTTGAATAAATGCCAAGTCAATTCCCAGTCAAGTCATAATTAGATCAAGTCAACTTCAAGTCACGTCCTTGTTATAAAAATAAAACGTTAAATTATAAGAATTTTAAAACTAGTGCGATCATGAACTGAAGTAAAGAATAAAAGAAAAACGCAACATATAGCAAGCGATTTGTTTTATGTGCAAACTTTGGATAAATACCTCAATTTTATTAAAAAAAGACTTAAACAAAACATTTCATTTTAACCCACGTCATTTGTCCAAAAGACTTAAGTCAAGTCAAGTCATTTGTCCAAAAGACTTAAGTCAAGTCAAGTCATTTTGCCCATATGACTTAAGTCAAGTCAAGTCATTTGAAAACAGTGACTTAAGTGCACTTAAGTCAAGTCATTGACTTAAGTCATTACAACACTGCTAAAATTAGCATTATATTAAATTATTTTGTTTGTTATCCTTATTGTTTTAATGCGTTGGAGTCACCTGAGTTTGAAAAACCTACAAAATTGTATCTGCGGTTAAACAAAATAACCAGCAGCTAATTTGAAACTCACCAGATAGATGAGGGTCGCTCTCTATCAAAGGCCATATTTACCCTGAGTGGCAATACTAGCGTTTTACATGCATTAATAATGACAAGGTATGCCGATAAATTCACCTGAAACAACAAAACAGGCCAGTAAATCAAAAAGAAAAGGTCTAATCATAAAGCAAACTTGTAACAGATATTATTGGCTAATTTAATAGGAATTAAATCCCAGAAACTCACAAAAATCGTGTCTATGACGTCATAATGACCTCTTCTTTGCCTCTTTGTAAGCTGCAAGTTTCAAACTGTTTCTATTGACCAAGTTCATAAATCGAAGTTATGATATCATCAAAATTCGTTATAAATTGAAAGAAATATGTGCATTTTTGCACAAGAACTTAGCGAGTGGCCACATATGGAGACTAAACATTAATTCGGTAAATATATAATTATGCCATAATATCGTTATGCCGTCACACGTTTGTAAATTAAGGTAAACCATTAACACTTGACAATGTATGCTAAAACTTTTATCATTTTTTTAAAAAGGTTCTTGTAAATTTACTATGGCTATGCTACTTTGTGTAGCCTATTATCCAGTTTTTAAAAGAAGTAAGTGATTCGCCCGAACCGCTAACATTTATAAATACTAAATCACCATGGTCTTTGTACAAGAGTGCCATGTTCCAAGATTTGCGCAAAGGTCGAAATAAAACTCGCTCATATAGCTAAATTATTTGGATTTATTTACTTAAAGTTGCAAATTAGTTTTGGGTCAATGACCTCATCCATGCGGGCGATTAGAAAATCCATTCAAACGTGATAAATATTGCAGTCTTTACGTTTACGTTTTCGACCTAATGTATTTAAAGACGTAATTTTAGTTATACAATGAAAGAAGGCTTTTTATAGTTGTACAATGAACGAAGGAAATTTATATTATTTTAATAAATGTTAGTTTATCCACTGACACGTTGTTGACGTAGTGATGTAAGCTAAGGTTCTTCAGAAATATTCTACACGCGGTAATAAGTTTAAACATTTTGATTAGATGGACCAAAGTTATGTCATGCAACTCTACAAACACAAGTTTTGTCTTTTCAATTTATTATTTCTAAGGGGTACCACAACGCCATACATACAAGTCAAGGTTGTGTAAAAAAAAGTTGCTCTAAATTATTTTTATTACACCTTTTCTCGATTTTGAATCAAACAAACGCTTTTTTCGGGATTCACTCTGAGCTCTTGGCCGCCATGCTCTAAGTCTAATGTAATTAGACCAACTTTTAATTGTCACAAAATAGGTCAGCGCCTGATTGCTGCAGTTGTTATCATAAAATGTTTAAAAAGTATACATTTAAACAACGAAGTTAAAGTTTGTCACCGCTCACCGAGACGTTTCTAAGTTATGTCTGGGTTAAATCTTTTGATACATTCACTACCATTTTTAGTTTGGGGCCTCTCGAAGTGGGTGAACTTCTGCACTACATAGCAGGGGCGGGCAACTTCTTCGGTCGGCGGGCCAGATATGGGAAAATAAAGTACTTGGCGGGCCGGATTAGGTACTGCCAAAGCTTGCATGTTTTGGCGCATAATTGCGGCTAAAGTTGTACTATTTAAACACGGCAACACTTTTATTGCACATCAAACATTCTGCTTTCTTTCCCGACGTAAAAAATAAACTTGGGAAACCAAAAATCAGTATATTTGAATGTTATAAGATAACAATATTTCGCTACTAAAAGCATCAATACTAATCATGTATTTAGTAGCGACATATATTCATCTTATAACATCCAAACATTCTTTATGATTGATTCGCAACCGTAATCGTTTGTTTTCACCATTCGGAATCAGGCAGATTTTGTCATTCGAAAGAAAATTCTGATTATTGCCGACTTGAGTGAAAAAATATTTTTGCATCCAATCCTTGTTAAATTCGCGACATTCTTCGTCAAATTTACGTTTCTTAGCAAATCCATGGGAAAACATTTATTGTAAATTCTGAATATAATGTTGACACAAAACAAAGAATTTAAAAACACAAAGAAAACAAAGAACTAAAGAATAACTAGCAATCACTATTATTTGTAGCAGAATGTGACCGCGGGCAACAACCGGAAACTGTCTGCGGGCCGCTCAAAATCCCGTCGCGGGCCGGACCCTGCCCGCGGGCCGTATGTTGCCCGCCCCTGCTCCATAGTAAGCATGTGCTCAATGCTGTGTTATTTCTAAATACAATACTAACATTAGTATACTATAGCCCACTGCCTAGCAACCTTTTTCCACTTGCGGCACACCAACAGAACTAAAACAATTTGAAGGCACACCTAAATGTATGGCGATCGACAATAGACAATATCACCAAATATCATATAGGCAGCCAAAAGAATTGGGGTATGATGAAACGCGTCGAAGGCGTCGAAAAATATTTATGTACATTCCTTTGTCTTCTGATTTTGAGGTTTTGCAGACTTCCAAATATAACTATAGCCGGTCAAAATTCTGAAAATTGTACCTCCTCGCCATATTCTTCCTTATGAAACCAATACACCTAACGTACGGTTATAGTCGGAGACCAGTCGTCTCTCTGGTTGTGACTTTATAAGTGTTTTTATCGCCCGCCCGTGCGACAGTTGAGCGAAAGCTTGCCAACACTGTTATACAGTTTGTCGTTAAAACAATTCCACTTGTTTTACAGATTTAGAAATAGACAAATAAGGCTATAAACAAATATTTTATTATGTTGTTCAGGTTATCCAAACCTTTCCAGTTCAGGGCAATACCGTTTATGTGGCTTCTGACGTCACACAGCACTTCCACGTTGTTGACAAAACTGGTGAAAAAGGGTTCTGCGTTGACGAACTGGGTAGGCCTACGTAGTACACTATACGCTTTATATGAGATTGAACCAAAGACTTCTAGTTATGTTATTCCACCTAGGAATGTTATCTCACAAAGACATATAACATGACTAGAAATCTTTTGTTATCCTACAAATATAAAAAAATATTTTTCTATTGGATCAGACATTTATTATAACTGTTCGTACTATTTTGCGTGAGTTGCTTATTAAACTGTTTATAAAAATGGGTATGCAACCTATGTTAAGTTGTTCAGACATACTTTACTTATTTAGGTCATTGTTGCATCGTCCAATAATAATATATTAAGAGTGGTTTTAACTTAAGTCGGGTCAAGATTCGGCCGCCTGGTTAATAAATTTCGGCCCCGCGACATATTATGAAGTACAGTTAAAATGTTATCGAAATATTAATAACGTTCGACACTAATTTTTATATTCGGGCGGCGATGGTCAGCCCTTACAGCAGTGGTTCTTAACCAGGGTTCGATCGAAGACAGCTAAATGTCCTTTGAAACATAAATGCTGTTATTTCAAGCTAAATTCCAATCTCTTTTATGTGCCAAGGTGTCATGCAACGATATAAATTGAAAGTTGTCAATTTAACCTATATAAATGCAAGTTTATAATTTGAATATGCCCAGTTTTAGCTGCTAGGATAAAGAAACGGATACTGAGCGTAAATTTGGGGTTCGACGAACGCTTGCAGAATAACATAGGGATTCAACAGGTTGCCAAAGGTTAAGAACCATTGGCTTAAATGCAAGGGCCGTACAAAATATTTCAAAAGTATTGGAAACACTGGGTTAAATTTAATATTGCTTTATAAATGTTTACCATTGCGTGAAATAGCCTAAGATTTCTTTCGCTCCACTTTTTATTAAAGTGAATGATGTAGTACATGAAAATACTCATTAAGGACTAATAAAGCACAGCGCATATGAAAGACTAATATTGTTCGCCGAAAATTTCATTAGGTTTTTCTTAATATTCAATTCTCCGAGGCAATGTTTGACAAGCACAAGTCATGGAACATCCATTCATAAAATACCATTTGATCCGCAACCAACCGGTCCTGCAAAATGTATGTGTAACAATGTAACATGCTTGTACACATGGTGCCACCGGAAAGCCCTCCGAAACAAGTCGCCTTATTTAGGATTTTCCTGTCTAGAAAAAACAACTATAACCTGTAGTAAGGTTCGAACTCCCGACTTCCGGTCAAACCGGAATTGTCGCTGTACAAACTGAACTACGCAGGCTCAGTGAAAGCTTGTCGAGAAACGGCCATAAATTCGTTGGCTGCTAAATCCTGTTCGTATATAGTGTACAATCTCATTTAACAATTTAATTTACACCCAGCTTGTCACACGCAAAGCCTTGTTTCCATTAGACTATATATGACTCAAATGTTTATGCTATTTGCTGATACTGTAACTGCGACAGTCTTAACTTGTTGGGCTTAGAGACGCACCAATTTTTTGGCAAATTGTACACGGCAACAAACAAAAATTGGTTACAACTTGCGCTGTTGTGTTTTGTGGCCGCCTTGCCCTGCCAGGCCCTGCCAGGCCAATCTCTAGATATCTCAGCAAATTAATTCCAGCAACATTAGTGTATTACATTGCGAGTGTGTGTCAATATATAGATGCTATATGGTGAAGTAGTGTGGTAAATTTTAGGAACTATATGTCACTGTATGTAAAGTTTCTTGGTCACCACTTTTACTCAACTTTATTGGTTTTGCTTTCATTAGATTGGAAACTCAAACAAGCTACGATAAAAAGGACTAGATCCATTATCGAAAGTCTGGAAACGGTGCCTCTCGAAATAATTCGTGAAAATCGACAAACAGGCGAGGAGTTCGGCGGAGCGAGCACAAGACATTACGACACATTCGATCAAAATGAAACCGAAGTTATAGCTTTGCACCAACTATACCAGGAAGCATATTTGGACGCCGTCAGGCAAACTGAGTCTCAAATCGTCACGCAAGAGGCGAAGGAGGTCTTTATACAACAGCACGGAAAAAGGGTTGGCATTATTGGCATTGCGGGCATTGGTAAGACTACACTAGGCAAGCAGCATTTGAAGCTAATTGCTGAATCTTTAGAGAATTTTAACCATTCCTACGTTTTCCATTTGAACTTAAGAGATTTTAATTTTGGAAGCCGCATCAGCGTCCTACATTTTCTGACACACTCTGGTCATCCGGAATGGGAGCACACTGCAGAAAGCGATGCAGAGTTGCTAAAGATTTTAAACAACTCAGCCAACGTTTACATTATCATGGATGGCTTAGATGAAGCGCGGCGTTTGAACGCTGCCACCGTTGCTCCTGCACTTGGCCTATTTGACCACGCAACGCCCGACGTGATTTTCAAGAACATTATGTCAGGCCGTCTTCTTCGAAATGCGCACAAGCTTTTGATTTCAAGGCCAACTGCTTATCATCTGCTGCATCCGCAATACAAGCCCTTGTTTACTGTCAACGTGCTTGGGTTAAACGAAGCGTCGCAGGAATTACTTTTCAGGAGAATTTGTCAAACCGAGGAGCAATTCAAACGGGTCAAATTCGTGCTCAGTCACAACTCGTCAGCAAGGGCGTTGTGTTTTATTCCGGTTTTTGCCAAAACTGTGGTGCCTTATATCTTGAATATGGATGACGACGAATACCTATTTTCCATTGCCGATGTGTTCATGTCGTTTCTCGGCAACTGTGTTCGATCTGAAAAATTCGAGCGCGATATAAATGTTCTTGCCAAAATTGCCCACCTTGCCTTTCAGGGAATGTTGAACAAGAAGGTGACATTCGACGCCAGGGATTTGGCAGATAGCGATCTTGAAGTGTATGGTCTGGAGGATTTTATCACCATCCAAGTCTCATCGTGCACTCCTCATCTGCGCATTCTCGAGGGGGATAAAACTTACTACTTCTCGCATCTGCTCTGGCAGGAATTCTTTGCGGCGCTTCGGGTTCTCTTCACCACCAGCATTGAACAATTTTGTGATCTCCTACCAAAACTGAAGGAATCCCAATGGGAAATGGTGCTTCGCTTTGTGTTCGGAATGCTGAACCCAAAAGTACAGCAGAAAATCAAACCCATCTTCCTTCGTTCCGCAGATGATATTTCTCTTAGACGAATGCATCTGAAAAATCTTGTTGTGGAAATGGCAAGGGACTACGCAAAAACATGCGTAAGGGAATTCCCAATGCCCCTTTCGAAGCTCACAACCATTGAGTCAAGGGTGGAATGGGATTTGTTTCAAAATCGCCCTGACGATTATAGGTTGTTTAGGATTTGCGCTTTAGCCCAAGACTTGCGCGACAAGGATTTCACGAGCTACTTGGCTCAGCGTTTACCCGGAATGATTTTGCTATCGCGAACCATTCTTCCGAGTCAGGCAGACAGTCTTTGCTATGTTCTGTGCAACACTAACCACCCGATCACGATAAATATCGGGGCGTATTGCGAGGCGGCAAGTTTTCCCGCAAAATCCCTCCAGCATTTTCTGAGGAAAATTGTTGCTACAAATCACAAGGTTTGTACACTCAACACGTAAATATTAAATCAAAGTCGATTTAAAGTTAATAAGATTGCTGAAAAGTATCATTAGGCATGAAATACAGCCGAAAAACATAAAAAATATAGGTCACTCTTATTAAAGGTATTGCATATTGTAAACGTTTTTGGAGTTTTTCGCCAATATGTTAGTTCATACCTCCTATACAACAAAATATTTTTAACAGATTAAAAAGTTCCACGTCTCAAAAGCAAATTTCGACATCGAGTTACTGGCTCCTTACATTCTTGACTTGGATGAGCTGGCTCTACAATCATGTACCATGACACCGGACAAGTTTGCGTTCGTTGCAGAAAAACTTTTAGAAAGAGAGAACCCGGTAACGAAAAATTGAAAGTTTACAAAGCAAAAATCTGTTTACAAAGCAAAAACCTTGTTAAACACAACACCCTATAATATATATTAACAAGTATGTCTGAACCTATAAATTTGATTTTATATTTCAACACGCTATACTACCTGTCCTTCAGCTAATAACGTCCATAGCCTACTTCTTGATTTTACATTGTTACTAAAATACTTTATTTGTTAGCCTATCGGTTGCTTCGTTTTTATATAAACGTTTTTCAAAAATTAGCTAAAGTTCAATAGAAACCTTTTATACACTCATATCGTAAGAATAGAAACAGGGCCACGAGTTGTTCAACAAACTTAAAAAATATCGTAATATTGGCAGTTATGTTTGTTAAAGCAATTTGGTTTTAAAGTTAGTTGTAGGTATTATAAGTATTTAATTTGTTGTTCTTTTTAACTTTCTTTGTGAAAATGCCAAATAATTTGATCAGCGTTTCTTAACCGGTGCGCCGAGGGGATGTATGGTACAAAAGTTAAGAAATACTTTAGTAGACGAAACAGTAAAATCAATACTGACTTGTTTTATTCCGTTTTCCATTAACCTATAAGCAATCAACTAGAGATACCAAATTACCAAACTTTATTATTACTTATGTAGATTGCATTTCTGGATTTAAGTCGGAACGCAATGGACCAAACGTGCATGACACTTCTTGCGAAATGTATAAACAGAGTCGACCGTCTAGAACTGGTTCAATGTCCAACTTTTTCCATTGAAGCTTTTAATATTTTGTGTGACAGCATTGCTCATCGCACCTTCCCGGTAAGTACAAAATAAGTAGAAGATATAACAGAAAGGTGATTCACAAAAAAGTCGAATCTTGCTTATGTTAAATAAGTTAGACAACCTGCATATGGTCTTAAAAAGCACCAGGTACAGGGGTCTGCAACGGTTTTGGCTAGTCAGCCAAAAAAGCTACATTTTTTATTGTATTTCTGTTAGAGTTATATAATAATTATTTAAACTTGATATAAATCACATGTGTATTGTGACCAGGGCTGCGGAGTCGGTTAAAAATAACCCGAGTCCGACCCCCGAGTCCGACTCCGGCCAAAAAAATTAACCCGATTCCGACTCCCGAGTCCCGAGTCCGACTCCGGTCAAATGTGCGATTTTGTCGAGTCCCGAGTCCGGCCCGGACTCTACAGCCTGTATTTCACCAATTTACGTAACTAAAATAACGCGGATATTCAGCAATCCACTTATAGGGGTGTCGTATAATTCATTCACTCAAAATACATGGTTGGAAAATATTCCAACATATGCTGTTTCGCCTTTACAATTTCCATTTGGCGTCCGTTTCGGTTTTAAAATTTGGTACTGCGCATGCGCATTTCGAACTCGGGACTCGGGTAGTTTTGCAACGTCTTACTCGAGTCCCGAATCCCGAGTCCGACTCCGGCAAAAACAAACCGACTCCTCGAGTCCCGAGTCCCGACTCCGACTCCGCAGCCCTGATTGTGACCAAACCCAACAAGTTTAGACGGTAAATATCTGGATATAATCTCAATAACAACCTGCTTTCTAATCCTGCTGAGACGTTTAGCTTCATAAAGGCATTAAGGCCAATCCATCCGGTAAATGAGATCGCAGGTTGATTTTAATGTTTTATAATTTTAAGAATGAATTTTCACATGCACAAGTGGGGGCAAACATAATAATTACAGCAGTATAGGCCTGCAATCTCTGCAGTGTATGGCATGATATCTGAAAGCACATTCAAGGTTTTCACGATCAACTGGTATATTCCGTTTGTTGTTTTTCGTTTCATATCAAGTTCAAGCGACCGAAATACCGTCTGTTTTTTTAAGCACGGTTATTACAAAGAAATTGTTTTGTTGATTGTTGATTTTTACCAATAAATTGTTATGTTAAAAAAACTACAGAAAAAGTTTATTCGTAACGATTATGCTTCGGAAAGTTTATGTTCGAGCAGTTATTAAAAGAGCCGTATGTCGTTATCAACGGCCACAGGTTTCCGACCCATGAGCTACACTGTATAATTAGCTGACTTAAACTAACCGCTTTGATAAAAGTTTTAACAAACTCAAAACAATTTTCAGGTATAAATTCACTACACTCTTTTTTAACAATTATAACTTTTCCAAACTAAAAAAAATCTTTAATAAAATTTTATCTGTCACAAAACGAAATTGTAAATATTAAAACAAGAAGATCACCGACCTAAGTTAACAGTGAACACAGGAAAAACTATAATAAATAAAGTTGTATTCGTCCAAAATACAATGCCAGTAGTACAAATAAATGTAAACAATAGATCACTCCACTTTCGTGATAATTAATCCGGACACATTTTGCAGCTGATCGAGTTGCATCTTAGTCGAAACAAGCTATCTGCAATCGAGCTAGAATGCCTTTCCCGATGCGTTCATAAGATCAACGCTCTTCGCTTGATCGACTGTGGAATAGTCGGAGCCGACTTGGAAGTTTTGACCTGCGCGATCGCAAACATGGATCATCGAGTAAGATAGTAGCTTGTAGTTCTCGTTAAATTAGAAAAAATATTCCGTATTTTGCAGTGCTTCCATCCCCTTTATGACACAATGTTAAGTAAATAATAATTAATAAGATAACATATTTTCGTAGATAGTCTCATATGTTTAAACAGCGTGATATGATCATTCTACAATAGGGTGTATCTTTATAGAATCGAAAACCATCGGCGGCAGGTTTTAGCCAGTCGATCACTGCTCCGCTGACGCGTATATTAACAAGTAAAACTCATAGTTAAAAACATGAGTAAAGAATGAATTCGAATTAAGGAACTGATGATGCCACTTTGGCGAAATATATTTTCCTTTAAACAAAACGTCTGATCCTGTCTTTACTCATGTTTTTAACTATGAGTTTTACTTGTTAATGATCATTCTACGTATGGTTTGTTGACGCTTTGCTGCTGCTTTTTCAACTAGATAAGCGCTTCTTTACCGTTGCGCCGTGGAAGGCTGCCAAGTGCGTCGCGGAACACATATTAAAAAATATTGGACATATATTTTTTCAACATTTTTGATTGATTATTTTCGGAAATGTAATAAAAGCTTACAAGAATTTTAAAAGAAATACCGGTTTACCTAAAAAAAAATCGCGCTTGCTTCGCTCGCCAGGTGCGCCTTGACTTAAAACGGTTAACAAACACTCAGCTAGATTAACTTGAAATGTTATCGCGTTCCCTAAAAGTTGTTTTATTACACTTTTGCGCTTTGCGTCAACACTTTACCGCCCCTGTTAATGCATAATTAAACACGTTTTAAGTGTAAAAAATGTCCAAGGCCCGGCTGATTCACAGTTGTTTTAACATTTCAATAACACAATTCTTAGTTAAAATTTTGTGCGGCCCGCAGGGACCTTTCTGAGCGACTAGGAAAAGGTTGCCGACCCCTGCCATAAAGTGAAGTTATGATATAAATACTTTAAATACATATTTTTGCACTGTGTAAAGCCACAAAAAAACTCTGTCTAAACAGTTATTAGTTTCTTTGGACCTGAGATATGTCTCCTCACTTACAAAAGGTTAAGTCCGTTTGTCTTTTGTAAGTTGCACCTACTCAACTTGAGCTTGAACCGATTTGGATCTGCCGGTCTTGCCTTCATCTCAAGTTGCGTTCACAACATAAGAGTGTTCGGCTTCGGAGCATGTGGTATCGTACCAGGAGATCAGTTTGACCATTTTACCAATTCACTGGCGGCTATGGAGGAACCGGTCAGTTTCATGTCGAATTAAAACGTAAAAAACGTACGTAGTAGCAATGGAGGTTAGAATTTTGTTTGTCCGTCTTGCGTGTTATTTAGGAATTAATTTGCTAGAGAATAACATTTAATAGTGATATCGTTTAGGTATGCAAGGTATACTCGTGTTTATGCATATACTACCATTCAATTGCCAATCGTTATTATGTTTCAGCATGCAAAAAAACAAACAAAACAAAAAACAATGGCTAAAAACTTTTTTCCTACGACGCCTAAAGGTATAAAAACCCTGCAACCTTAGTCAGCAAAAGTCAGCAACCCTGCATGTCTACCGTTTTTTTAGCAGATTTTTTTATTTATTTCCATGCAAATATTAAAGTAAATTGCACGCATTTTTGTAAGAGCAAAAGTGCATGTATTGTTGCATGTAAGGAGGTGCAAAATGATTTCCAGCATATTGGTAGTCACTTATCATTCAATGGTGTGAGTTTCGGTGTTTTGTATAATGGTCCTGTTCTGAAAAGTGTGTCACTAATTCTTATACTTGCTTATTCCTTAACGCTGTGCTATTTTGTGCCAGATCAACTTACTAGCTCTTGGTCAAAACAAACTCGGAAAGGAAGGCTTGGATTCGTTGTCGCGATGTTTGTTTAACGTTGGGGGATTGTGGTTGGACGACTGCGCTGTGTCTGGTTCTGACTTGGAAATGTTCACCGCTGCGATGAATGGCCTGCAAAACCAAGTTAGTTTATTGTTTAGTTCAGGCTTGGCATTGTATGCTCAGAATCATATCCATTGAAATAATTTCTGGCGTGTTTTTTAAATATTTTGTCTACACATCGATTTTGACCATATTTTTGAATGTCTTGTATTGGATTTTATTCATGGTGTGGCATAAAAAGACATTTTATAAAAAATCAATGTACAAAAAGCTTGTTCTAAAGCCAGTACACATTGTTAGGCACAACATATAGCTACCAGTGCAAACCATGAACTAATAAAACTGTTTAATATACAATTTTAAAGACATAGAGATATTTTATAAAACTGTATTAAAAATCCATAAAAAATGTGCCTAAATTACCTAACTACGTTAAGTAAGCCTTAATCAAAGACTTCTCTTTAGCTAATACGCTTACAACTTTAGTTAAAATGGCTAAGTTTAGCCTACAATGACCTTGGTTTACGAGGAATTCAACTTCTTTCCGGATGTATTTCGAAAGTGGAAGTTTTGTGGATTGATGAATGTCTTAAACACGTCGACCAATTGGATGTCTTAAGCGCTGCTATCAGCAACTTAAACCAACCGGTAAAGACAACAATAAGATCTATTATTGTATTGTATTTTCCCATCTTGAAATATAAACTATTCCACAAAATCTACACGATTGCTATCCTTATACATCAATAACAAAACGTAATACGTTTCTTTAAATTTAAATACATGACATAAACGTACAAAAGTAGAACAGGCTTGTGCAGAATTTTTAAATAAAAAAATTGGTGATAGATAAATCGTCAACATCAACATACGTGTAATTTTCATTCTAATTAAGTTATACGTGGTTCGTTGTGAGAAGTAAAAGTGCGTATGTTGTGGGTTTACTTAAGACTGCTCCTTTGGTCGCAACAGATATAGGTTTAAAGTAATTATGCAAAATATTAGGAAAGCGTACACGGATAACAACACATTAGTTTTGGACGGCAAGTCATTCTCAATAAGACTAAACCCTTGGAAGCACGGTTTCTCCCTCAGTTGTTGTATCTTGACTCAATACACTAAAATAAATAAAAAAATGCGGCCTTCCAATGGTTAAGGTTTTATACGAAAGGAACTGGAATTGGCAGCTCTATAAGCTATTAAAATAAATTTGTCTGATAAATTATTCATGTTCCAATACAATGCCTCGGATGGCGTTAAATGTGTACCTAATAAGTAATAAGCATAATTCGGCAAAAATGCAGGGACAAGTTTTTGCTAAATTTAACTGCGTGACCTAAATGCAAAAATTGTCCTTCGTGCATGTTTCACAATAACTGTTTTTTCATTTACTTTAAATTTTGCCCATTTCAAAGTATTGTTTTCAGCTACAAATATTTTTACTCTTTCTTGGTGTCAACCGTAGCGCTGAATAGATTTATTATTATTAGTTCACACTCTAGAAAATGCGACTTGTGCAAAATGTTTGTGTTAAAATGCAAAACTTCGGTGCAGATGTGGAGCCAATAGGCTATTTATTTACGCAATAACTTTTAACGTATTTAACATAACTTCAGTTGACCACTAACTAAACATCAATTCGTTGGAGAACAGCACGCTCTTTAGGTTAACTCAACTTTGACGTCAAATTGTGACGAACCTTGGATCGTCATATCTCAAAACTGTGTGCCTACCCCCCCTCAAAAAAACAACAACATGGATTCACCCCTGTAGAACCAGCGATGGCATAGATTACCGAATATAATGGCTTGTTACAAAAAAAGTTTAGGTAGGAATCATAGGTTCCAAAACACTATTTAGAACAATGATATTTAGCAAAATGATAGAAGGCTAGTCGTTACCCTACAGAGCCACGTTTCTTCCGTGTTATGTAAACGACAACCTCATTGGTGACCTTTCTTGAAAATATCTAAATTTTATTAGTATAGGGTTTCTGGTGGTTTCTAAGGTTTCAATGGTCAAATATTCTTAGAAATGGCTTATTTTTGCCTATTTTGGATAATATAAACTCATAGAGGGCCGTTTTGCTACTACAATATGTTTTTAATTACTTGTGTGGCACCCTTTTTATATTGCGGGCTTTAGCATTTTTTGCAATACTTGTATGTATCCAGCTCAATATAATAACGCTGAGTTTTTATATTAGATCGAATTTGTTGGATTAAGTCAGAACGAAATGGCAGGCGATGAGTGTTCTCGCTTACTTAAGGAATGTTCACATAAAATTTTAAAACTTGTATACAAGGAAAAACAAGAGGAGGACCCAAATAAAGTTGCAAGAAAAAACAACTTACTAATACCCGTAAGTAAGACAATTCCTGTTATGACCCTGCTGGGACATTTGTAGTTTGGGGCTGTTATTTTAATCGGTCATAGAGCGCTTTGCTAACTTAACTTTTAAACTTCCAGAGTTATTTTTACTGAAGCCGTAACAATTTTTTGATCGAATCACTTCTAGTAATACCTAAGGCACTAGCGTGGAAATAAACATTCAGTGCATTACTACTGAAAACACCTTAACAACCTAAACTATATCTATGTAGTTTAACAAAAAGTGAAAACAAAAATGAAGCAATATAAAGTTGGCGCATCATGCAATTTTAAATGACCTGCTTAACTTATATGTGAATATTTATTTTGAATGGTTTATAACAGGCAACCAGAACTGCTCCAAATGCACAACCTGATGACAGCAGAGATGCCTAAATACCAAGGAACAAGTCTCAATTAAAATTCAACCTATTTATTTTATGTTTTTCCTGACGTTTGTTGCACAGCAGAACGATGTGCCCAGCATGTAACCGTAAAAACCATGTGTATTATCTAGTATTTTCTCTTTTTCAGCATCCCATGTTTTTTACCTAATGAAAAAGTAACTTATTTCCACCAAGTGGAGCTCTATAATCGTGGTTTACACTGAGTTTTACAAGCACGTTAGTTTTTTTATTATTGAACAGTCGTTTATATTAAGTTAAACTTGTTTGAAAAACGTTTTTTACTTCTTCATGTTCAAAGAACACCTGTAACCCTATGTTATGTCACAATGCTGCAAATTACGCAACTGTCGAATTTTCTGACAAGCCTTCAACATCTTGGATTTGTAATTATGAATTGTAATATAATTTGCGGACCGGCTAGAAAGTCGACGCGGATCGGCGGTTAAGAACCACTGGTTCAGTGGACATTTTTTCCAAACTATATGTTACAGGGAATACCCTCGTCGAGTGTACTCACTATCAGTGTTCCCTCTAAGAAAATTTTCTACTGCGCAAATATTTTTTGTAGTGCGCAATAATGTTTTTGTGGTGCGCAAGAATATTTTAAAGCTGCGTTGACAGGGCCCCGCGACAGATCAATGTTTTTTGTATTGTGGCGATGCTTGAAAATTTTAAAGATGACGTCACAAAGGATGAAACAAATATTTTCAATAAACTTGCATGTGCAACTGCAATCGAGTTAAATATGTTCAAGCATATGGCAACATAGCGGTCGCGTGAGAAAATATCCGAATATTTGGGTTAAATTGACAAGGTGTCTAATTTTTTAAAATAGGATGCGTGACGGCTTTGGCACACAATCAAGAATCACAAACTATCCGCTCATTTGCATTTATCAATTTGTGAGGGCGCCATTATTGACCCCACAGCTGTACCTGCACCTAAGTCGTGTTGAAACTGTATTTGTGTAAAAAAATTACGTCCTGAAAATAAATTTCGGTTTCAAGATCCCGAACTATTGTCAAACACTCCACTGCTGTGTTGGGTTCTGTTCTAAACTATTTTTTTCTTGATTTTCCTGAGTAGACATTTAATTCTACGAAAGATAAAAAACATACACAGCATGGATGATGAAAACCGATTAGACAAAGTAATTTATTACATCACAATGGTCAAGGCGAATTGGAGTTATTTACTTGCTTTAAGCTACAAACATCAATGAAAAGATAGCCAATGCGAAATGCTTCAACTTTGTGACAAAAAAGTGAAGATTTTTGGTTTTAGTATGAGAATGATTTAAGTGCGCAAAGGCAATTTTTACTGCGCAACTTGTCTGGTGTGGCTGCGCAATTGCGCAGTTGCGCACCTTAGAGGGAACACTGCTCACTATTAATTATTTGCCCCGTCGGTCCACAAGATTACACACCAACGATCTACAACAGCCGTTGGTTAATAATTTGTTATCAGCACGTGAAGATTTCTGCATGTATTTCATATAGTCCACGGTTTACAACAGTTTGGAACGGCGGGACAAGATGGAATATAAAAGTTGACAAAGACAAAATAATTTTATAAGCGAGTATCATAAAATCAAAATTTACAACAAAACATGTGAAGTATGTCAGTATCACAAGTTGAAGACGCGATATTACCCACTGTAAATAGGACAAAATCATATTTTCTAAATATGTTACAAAATTATGGCTTAAATTAAATCATGCGGGCCGTTTATATTTTGACTGCAAGTTGTGCAAGCGGTGTTGTGAAAAGCGCAAATAGACAGCAGAATACATGCAAATAACTTGTCGAGTAAAGTAACTAACAATAAAAGACGGAGTACGTTTCCTTAGCTTCAATCAACAAATTACAGCATAGTTTCTGTAACAAAAAAGAGCGGTAAATAGATAACGAATATGAGCAACAGCCAACAGTACCCAAATACACAACCCAGCAAAGAATGACGCAGCATAGTAAACTGACACAATTATGAAATAAAGGAATGCAAACAAGACGAATGACGCATAATGATAATAATAACATATTGAAAAGGATAAACGCACAAAATTAAATATCATAGAATTTAGAGGTAAGATAGTAACATAAATGATTACATTGAGGATTGTGTAAGCTCGTTTAATGTGTATTTTTTTCCAAGATTATTTGGCGAAAAATTCAATCGCTATATATTTGTCAAACTATTTAAGCACGCTTGCCAAGTGTTTTGAGAAGTTTTAAACAGCTTGGCTGTATTCCTAACTGGGGCAATGTATCGGCTTATATACCAACGGTTATTGCATTCACTGCGACATATATGTATGTATACATATATAAATGTGCGTGTGTGTGTGGACAAAGTGTATATACCTAATAAGTTATCACTTCGCTCTCACCTAGGGACAACAAAGTTCATGCGATGAACTACGAGTTGTGTACTTTAAAGATGTGACAATACAAGAAAATATCTTCTATTAGATCAGCTTTAGGACTTGGATTTTGCATAATAACACTGGAACATCTACAAATAGAAACAAATGGGACATTACTTTAATAGTTGTATTGTTTCTAGCGTAAAGTATATCCTACACTGAAAGTTTGAAAAACTTTGACACAGATTACGACTTCCAGTATACATGGCCAAATTTTTTACATTTACTACGATTTTATCTATAAAAATTATTTCTCAGTCAATAAGCAACGAAGCTAACAGCGTTGCGAATCGCCATGGTGTCCCAAAATTAATTCACCAAAAAGCAATTTATGTGGTATTCCAAAATCAATTCACTAAAAAGCAATTTCTGTAATGACCCAAAATCACTTCACTAAAAAGCAAATTCTGAGAGATTTGACCCTTTAGTGCAGTGGTCGGGAACCTTTTTATCTATAAGGGTGCCTTAAATGCTGAATACTTTTGGTTCTATTTCTATGACCGCCATAAATTATTGTTAAAAATCTGGTTTAGGTCGGGAAAATAATGATTTGAATAGGTCTGTTTATTTTATTTCTACACTACATATTAAGCGCGCGAAAAAAAGCATTACGGTCTGCCATGTTACGAACAGGGCCATCAGATCATAAGGGATTCAGTCAAACGAACAAACAGCCACATAGAATTTACGCGAAGCGCGGAAAAAAAGCTACTGTTTGTTTTAAATAAATAAAATATACAGTTTGGACAACATCCTTCATCAAAAGCGTGCCATATCTATGGCGTCACCAAAAGAACCATATAAGGCTCGCGAGCCATATAGGTTCTCGACCCCTGCTTTAGTGAGTGTAGATATTAAAACACAAGTCACAAATTTGTACTTAACTCTATCACTTTCACTTACAAATGTGAAACCTTTTCAGACACGTTTTCCGCCTCATTAAAGTTGGTTTGTTGCAACAACGCTTGAATTTTCGACGAATCACGGTTGTTTTAACAAAAGCGGCCCGACAGAAGTTAATCACTGAATCTACATAAAGTGTAAAATTAGTATTACAAATTTATAGCAACCGTCTGTGATATGTCTAAAAACGAATTGCCAACACTTACAGTTTTTACAAATTCGAGAATAATATGAAAAACCAGGGTGGTCTAAAGTTGACAGAATGAAGGGCCGCAAAAATATTTGAGAAAGCCTTGCGGGCCGCAGTCGGGGAAACTCCAAAGTAACCAATAAACTGCAAGTTTTACTCTATATTAAATAAGCGAGCTTACCGAACTAATTAGCCAAGAGCGGTGTTTTTTTACATTAGGGAAATATAGATAAAGCACAAACAAAATAACCAAACAATTTATTGTTTCTTGCTTTTAACTACTACTTCATTGTCAGCATTGATTTCAGTTGTCGACAATCGTAAGCAGGCATCCAGCGTTTCATCAGCTATTCTGTTTCGTACATCACTTTTTATCCGCTTCATAATTGAGAAAGTGCTTTCGCAAATGTAGGTACTACCAAACATGGAACACATCTTCAGTGCAAGTTCTCTTAAGCGTGGAAACTGCTCGTAGCTTACAAGTTTCCAAAAGGTGTCGTAACGCTCAATTTTTCTTGACATAAGAAAAGGATCTGATTGCAGTTCACATAATTCTTGTTGGACATAAGACGGTTGAGGCTCAGTATCTACTTCCAGTGGATTGTTGAAAAGCTCCAATTCTGCTTTCAGTGAATCAAAGTCAGCGAATCTGCTACTAAACTCGTCAATAATGTCACCTATTTTCCAGTGACGTGCGGTGACGTTCTAGATGGTGTGGCACTAATTTTTTCAAGCCACGCTTTTCTTTAACAATCACAAAAACGGTATCGTACTAATAAAGATAAAAAAAATTAGCGGTATGCTTTTGTGGGGCGCAGCCACAATGAAAAAATGTTTATAGAATGTTTAATGTTTACATTCTTTCATTGTGGCTGCGCCCCACACTTTCACGTTTATTACAAAAATGAAAATAAGAAACAGGGAAAGTATAAAAGGCGATATTTTTAAAGCACAGCCACCGGTAGCGTAACCAGCCAAAAATTTAGGAAGGTGGGGTCTGGGCAAAAAGTTTAAACTTTAGTTGTTTAGCTTTTGCCATTGTATGAACTGCGTATCGAACACAAATAAATACGCCAGCAAACCGTTTCGAGCAGCAACTTACTGAGTTTTAGAGCAATACTAAAAAACAATTCAGAGAGCAAAAACAAAATGACTAAAAAGTAAAACTACATCAATAAGTAGCCTATAGCGAATTTAATAATAACTAAATCGTTTATGACGTAACAGTGCATGACAATTGAAGTTCTGGCATGCCTGTGATCGACTTTTGTGGTACTGCAAAATCCACCCGATTCGTCGGCAAATTTGGCTTAGCGATGCCACAGCATACTGCATTTTTGCCGCAAAGATAAGCCAAAGGAATATGATTTCCTGATTCCAGGATCACGCCTGTTAGCATAGAAAGAGAAAGGCCTGATTCCCGTTGGATGGGGACTCCCCTTTACCTTTTTGCGACTGATACGCGGGAAAACGCGAATCTAGGCTAAAAGGCGCTTTTTTCAAGCAACATAGTTTTATAAATTTCATTGGCGCTGGTCTAGAATCCTACCACGATTTTGCAGCTTGAAATTGCGCGGCTGTAATTCCTGTAATAACGTTATTTGTAAAATTAGCGCGACTGATAATACAAGAATGAAAACCGTTATCGCGACGAAAGTTTTGCGCGTTTGAGCGATTTTTAGTGGCTGGCCGCATTATACGTTGATTTTACATGGAATCCGCGGCTATGACCGCGGCTGAGCGGGCTTTGGGCGTGCGTGTGGGTGGGTTAAGTGTTGTTATATTCATTATTTAATTATTATACTTGACCCACCCTAACCCAAATAATGTGCGTTTTGGTAGGATTCTAGACCAGCCCAGTAACTTCTTGTACTTGTAGTGTAGGTTAGTTATAATGAAATGTAATAAATTGGCACAGAAGGGGCATATGCAGGGTTTCTGTAGTTTATGTAATTGGCTGCCCTCTCAACAAACAACAGGGAAGCTCTTTTAACACTGTAGCTTTATGTGTTTTCTCATGGAAAGGTGCCATTAAGTGTACAAAATGGTAGCTTGCTATACAAACTTAGCAACGTTTAGGGGAAGTAGCAAATGTCTCGTTTACCCATTAGCCACCATGCAGTACATAAGCACCAGTCTGCTGTTTGAATTTCAGTGCACTTTACGCCGAGATCTCTGGCATACAGAAACAACTTTCAAGGTGTGCAATTATGTTTTTACACACCTTGTGTTGGAAATCCTACCACAAAAGCTTTTTTCAATATTTAAGCGTACAGTATACCAATTTAGAAGTTGGAAACTCTGGTTGTTGCAGTGCTAAAATAAAGCTACGTCTAAAATTTGTTGTCGTTTTATAACTGACATGGACAGGCTCAGTGGGAGCTGTTTGAAACATGACAATTAACACAGATGCCTGCTGCAATTTGTTGTTACATACAACTTTATTTGAAGGAGATCAACAGCCCATATACAACAAATAAAACAATTTACAATTTGTGACCAAGCCCTTCTGGAGCTGTGCTGACTAGGGTTCCTCTTGTTCCCAGATCTTTTCACTCCTGGGAAACAGGATTGAAAAATGAAAATCCTGACGAAAATATTTGTGCCCAATTTCATCATTATGATGTTTAAAACTATTTTATTTTAGCTCCAAACATTTAATTAATTCTCCCTGGTGCTGACCAACAACCCTAGTGCTGACCACTGATATTTTCACACATTATATACCAGGGGTGGCCAACACGCGCGAGCCGCATGCGACTCTTCACGCAGTTATATGTGGCTCTTACGTTCCTGTTGCACTTTTTTTTAAATATTTTAATTTCGTTTGGTTAAGCCAGTGGTTCTCAAACTGGGGTCCACAAGATAATTTTCTGTGACCGCAAAGCACGTAACGTTACATAACACGACGCTCCCGAAGAAGGAAATTTTTTGTGCAACTTACTTTTCCAAACCAAGCTGATTAGTTTAGGTTATTGCTCGCTTTAAGTTGAATTGTCCATTGTGACGTCATGGTGTTGCGTTGCCGTTATGCTAATAAGAATTACGTTTTTTACACTTTGCAGCACTGACACTGTGGGCTATACAGTCACGGTTTTAAAACTGTCCGTGATTTCTTCACTCAAATAAAGTGATTCGTTAGAGGTTAACACAGCCGAGCTAATACCAAAGAAGCAAGTGCGCCGTCTCATTGATACCATTAAAAACAACGTATAATTTTGTGTTTATTTGTGTATATTTTTAAGGAACCGTGAGCGATTAAAAAAATTGCTGGGGGAACGTTGCGAAATTTCTGTAAAAAAATTTAACAACTACTGGGTTAAGTTATGGAATATTGCCGGTTCCGACTCCCGACTGTTTGCCTTAAGGCCATTGTATTTTTAGTAACACTTTTTAAAGAAATTAAACGCAAATATATGCCCAAATAATATTGATAAATCACATTAGATCGAGAAATGTGTAATTTATCATGCAATGTGTCGCGTCTCCTTTTAAATTAATATTTTGTCTATTTAACAAAATAAAGGCATTTTTTGTGGGAGTGAATAAGAAATGGAGTGATATGCCTTTTTTTCGTTTCATGTGTGTTAAGTGTGGCTCTTTGAGGTTAACCAAGTAACAAATGCGGCTCTTGGTATGTGATCAGTTGGCCACCCCTGTTATATACCTTGCATCATGCCTTCGGAAGGCTTACTGAAATTAGTTGGATCAGGATTTTAGTGCAAGCAAAGAAAGGCCATTTTCTAGCCTTGCTTGCATGCAAATCCTGATTAAGCTAACTGATTTTGGGGCACCAATTTTTTTCAATTTGGTAAAGAGTAAACGCAAAGTAAAAAAGAGTAACGCAAACAAATATGGTTTGCAAACACTGCAACGCACATTGTTTGGGTTACCCTGCAGGTTGGGGTTTCAAGAGTTCACACATTTTTTTATTTACTATTAATAATAATGATGTTTTTTTTACTATTAAAAATAATCACATTTTTTTTATTTACTATATAAAATAATGATTTATGGAACTACTGAATGTATAGTACTTTTAGCCATATCCAAAGCACAGGTATTTCAATAACTTGCATTAATTATTTTCTCTAATTTGTCACAGATCTTATCATTGGGTTAAAAATACCGTGAAACAAACACCACATACATTAATTTAATGGATTTCGACCAGCCTTTATCGATTTTTATAATACCTCATAATTTTTGCATTTGCTTGCAGTTTAGTCCGAGCCCATCCGCACATGTTTCAGTTTGAATGTTGTCTGGTTAAATATTCCCTAATTTGATTTTTCATTATATTATATTCTAAGATTTAGTCTCACAGTTATTAATTTTTGTGATTACTTAGCCTTTCTTAATCCATAGAACAGTGAATCAACCAATACATCCACACAGGAGACCATTTTATATATTATGAGAGTTACCTATATAAGTAATCTCTTAATGTATTTTTCCATATTTCCTTCTTTAAAGGGTTATGTTGATCAGCATTGTGACATGGTAATCCCAAAGCATTTGTTTTTTGCCCTTTTACTGTTTGTGCTATTGTTGTAGAACGACACACCTGTTCAATCACACTACTTACAAGACATGTTTGTGCTATGCTGTGAGCTATATTCACTAAAATCCTAGCAGGGCCATCTCTTTAGTTACCTAATGTGAACTTTCTTAAGGGAATCTGGCGCTAAATAAACCAATACAGTTTAGTCTTGAGAACGACCTCAGCTACACAGCCCCTAAACCTAGTGTGCTAAGTTATTTTAATGTTAAATAAATTCTGCAATATGTTAATGTGCACATAAAACTTTCAAGTTTAATCAGCTTCTAGGAATTTTGCATCATATTAAATTTCTAGTGATTCTCAATAACTGCCTTCTTTTTGGATTTTTTTAGCTTTAAGTTTAGTATCGAAGCAAATTCCTAAACCCAGTTTAGATGGGGTATATATAATCGTTTTTTATCGCAATTTTTTTCAATTTGCTTTTCAGAATTTTAAAGCAATAGTATATCATAATATAGTGTGGTTTATGTAAAGTACTGACAGTCAATGATAAACATGGTTATGAAAAAAAAGATGAGATGGATTTGGAGGATAAATCTTTGAAAAAGCATTGATTAATACAACCAGGTATTTTAAAGTTAAAATGTCTTAACTTTTATTATTTATATATTTCACAATAAAATTTATAGTGCCTAAAATAAAACAAATTGTATTTTTTAACTACATACTAAATTCATTTCTTTACCAAAACTGTTAATCAATATCTTACAGTCCTCTAGATGTTACTTAATGATAAACCAAATTTTTTTCTGTGTTTGAAAGCACAACTCTAAAAGTTAAAGTGTAACCCTCATGGATATTAATATGTTTGCATAACATAATACATTACTTTTCATTGTAGTATATTAACAACTTTTATATATAGAGAACAACTTTACGGATCCCAATGTCAACTTCACAAAGACAACTGCTTTTAAGTTTAGCACAAATCATGAGCTTACAGACTATGTTGAAAATGAAAAAAATGTAACAACAGTATTCAGCGATTATGCCTAAAGCTCTAGATAGATTAATATGATGTGTGGATTGTTTTTAATCAAAAATACACCAAAAAATTTGGAACTTTAATCAATATCTAATAGTTTATAATAACTTTATTGAAGCTTTTGGACTCGGACAATTGTTGAATGCCCATATCCATAACATAACCTAAATCAGGGGTTCTTAACCTTTTTTGTATGGTTTACCCTTTTAAACGAAAGTAGCAAACTATATCAGTTGTGACGTAACAATGAAGTAACTAAGAAACAAGGATGTTGCCAATTAACTAACATAGCTATCAATTCGGCTGACCTAAATCCATGTGTTTTAAATGTTCTGGCCCATAAACACTTTGGGGCAGTGGTTCTTAACCAGGGTTCAATCAAACACCTGGGGTTCGACGAGAACAGCCTCTGAAACATTACCACACTGTTTACTTAGCTCCGCGGGACCTTCAAACCTATTTTCTCTCTTATTTGTATATTTTAAGGAATCTATTAATGCTAATGTCATGTTTCTCCGCATGACTCATAAAAAATGTTTTATAGGCAAACATATGTCGAGTGGAAATTGGGTTTAACAATGCTTGCAGAGTAACACAGGGGTCGACAGGGTATCAAAGGTTAAGAACCTCTGCTTTAGGGTTCAACAAATGTCCTTAAAATGGACAGGGAAACTGTAAACCTGCGTATGTGTTGTAATGCTATACACACTTAAATTATATTATATCCAACCTAAAATGTCCTTTGTCAGTCACATTTCAGGGCTAATTTTTATAAATCCGTTGTTTTCTGAATAGTACAATATGTTTCTTTATATGGGCTGTAGCATTTCTTAAACTTTTCCAATTCTGTTAACCCCTGTGTCAGAATTCTGCATTCCATTCACTCCTATTTAAAACATAATGCAAAGCCATATATTCTACTGAAGATTGTAAACAGGTCTGTGTTTGGTGTTCCTACATATAGACTATTTTTTGCATGTTATGTAAAAATATATGGTATATTTGAGGAAAGCCCTAAATATTTGCCGACTAGGGATGCTTTTTTGTTTTGCAGTGTAGTATTTGTTACAAATGTGTAGCCTGTTGTTCGTGTATATTGTATTTTTAGAATTTTGGCCGCCGTGACTTTACATTGGTTCACATTTTTTAAGAAATTCATCTTTTTCTTTTAAGAATTAAAACAAAACTATGCCCAGTGAAAATTATTTACTAATTTGAATATTGGGTTTAGTTTATATTGCTAAATATTTGTTATGTTTGTCTTGTTTTCAACCTCTTTTAGGCCTTTTAGATGGTTATCTATTTCTTGTGACCTTTTTCTTAAACCGTGTTTTGAATATGCTTATTTCCAAAAATAACGAAACAATACAACTGTATTTGCTAACTTAATCTATTTATACTGTCTTTACGAAACATTTTTTCTTGTTTAACTTGTGAATTTTCAAGTTTACAATTGATTAGTTTCTAATGAGTTTGTTTTTGCACTATAATATGTAATAAACAAAAAAATATTTTATTGAAAGGTGGTGATAGTGTTTTTGCAATATTGTAAAAAGTTACCAAAAGCTTTACATTATAAAAATCATGTAAACAACGCATTGTTATCAATAAAAAAGTTGATAAAACACTAATGACTAAGCTAAGCCAAGTCATTTAAAGCAAAACGTTAATGCACCCATAAAGTCATTGAATTACGGTACTAAAGCACGGATGCGTTTTACGTATATTGTGTCAAATAAAGGGGGAGGGGCTGTTTAGGAAAGAAATTGTTATATGGAATGTTGCGTTCCAGTTGTCTGGACGACGTTGAGTTGTTCTAGCTAAGTTAAAAAGAAAAAAATTTAAAAATGGCTAAACGTATTTTGTTAAATAGAATCGGGTTTATTCGCCATCCTTCCAACACTATAGTGTTAAATACGAAACAAGTTGTTGGCTGCTTATCTATTTGCTTTCCTCTGAGCATCCGTAGCTCAACTTATAGAGCGAAGTTGTGGGCACGAGGTCAAAAGTTCGAAATTCGCCGCAGGCTACATTTTTCTAATCTTGCCTTGCCTGCATAATTAATAGACTGATTTGGTTAGTCACTTGAAGGTTCCTGGTTTGCTATTAGGTTATCTCTCATCAAAAGACGGCTTCAGAAGGGATCGCAGTGGTTGTAATGTACACGTATGTCGTATGTGTGTGTTTATTGAAAATATGAAAACATTTTGACCGATGAGTGTCTTCATCACTGGACATTCTGACTACTAATTGTATATCTGCTCCTGTATTTGCCTTTTGTTTTCGATTGATACTGTCCTCACCAAACTTTCTACTTTTTACCTTAATTCATCAGCTATTAGCTTCTTTAGGATCCACATGATCGCTTTGTCTTGCGTAATGTTAAAAGTTAAACAAAAAACAATTAATATTGGAAGACGGTGTTAGTTGTTGATACATATTTTGTATCAAACCGCGGTTATGCCACGTTTAAAAATAATAACTAACCTTAGGTTTGGTAAAATGTGATGTGGTGGTCCAGTGACCAGAGTAAAGACATGTAACTTGCCCTAGAAATTTGTTAATAACGACTTTGCAATTTTGAAGAATACTAGCGCCACCTTGCGGATATGCTTCAAAGTAAAGGTATACAAAATGCTTCAATCACAATGTTAAGTCTAAGCATTATAATTAATAAACAGAAATAATCAGAAAGGTGGTACAACTAACAAGCTATTAAGTTAGCAGTCGAGATCCTTGCGAGACGAGAATTTTGAGGCCAAAATATACACTTCAGTCATACCTCATTCACATTACATTCGACATGTTGATTTGTAATATCAATAATTACAATTTAAATCAAAATACAAATTTTTAGTTTAATTTTAATTTATTTCCCAACCGAAACGAAACATAGGATTACCTTGAGACACAGATTTCAGTTCGAACAGGGTGATCTAAAGTTGACAGCATCGCGGGCAACAATATTTCATGCATATTCATTGTGGACCACAAACATAAGGTCACAGGAGCGGATCAACGATTTTGTTTGATCGGGGCAAGAAATGTTAAAAAATGACGTCACAAAGCACCGTCAAAGACTTAAAAGTTCCAGAAGTATGCTGCATTAGTCCGACTTGTGCGCAAATGAAACGGAGTATTATTGATACTGGGAAAAATGGTGCGCGAAGCGCGAAAAATTTGCGTATTTGACAAAACTTTCAATTTAGAAGACTGCTTTTTATAAGCTTGGAATGTTCGCGGAAACCGTATGAATCTTAGTAAAGTTTAAAGAGCGATGCTGCATAGGCTTCTAATCGCTAAATTACAAAGACGTTATCATTCCGCGCAAAAATGTATTAACCAGATAAATTTGGGTAAAATTGCATCTTAGAAAGGGACGTGTTAGCCTAAAAAAGTCACATGAAAACCTTTAAAACAATGCTTTTCAGCAGCGTGATATATTTACGGTCTATTTTTTTCATTAATAATAATTTATATAGGGTCATACTTTTTATTTAATCTTCATATCAAAAAAACGACAAACAAAGCGCAAATATATCTTATAAGTTTGCAAAACATCCATTTTACAAAGTTACATATTATAGGACGCACTGCGGCTTTTCCTAAACCGGTCATACAAAATATAAGCATTCTTGCCACCCCTTGGGTCTGAATTTTGTGAGCGATGAGAAACTGGTTTATTTAACGATATGACAGAAAAATGTAATCATACACAAACAATTGCAGTATGCTTACTGTTCGTTGCTCGACGCATAGTTTTCATGTTCGAAGTAAAGATTTCGAGATCGACTTATTACGTTCGCGATCGAGATATGAATTTCGAGTTCGAATTATTTACTTCATAAACTGTACGAACAATTTAGACTGACGCATAACTTTTATGTTCGAAGTAAACATTTGAGATCGACTTATTACGTTCGCGATCGAGATATGAATTTCGAGTTCGAATTATTTACTTCATAAACTGTACGAACAATTTAGATCGACGCATAACTTTCATGTTCGAACTAAAGATTTCGAGTTGGACTTATTACGTTCGCGATTGAGATATGGATTTCGAGTTCGAATTATTTACTTTACAAACTGTACGAACAGTTTAGATCGACGCATAACTTTCATGTTCGAAGTAAAGATTTCGAGATCGACTTATTACGTTCGCGATTGAGATATGGATTTCGAGTTCGAATTATTTACTTCATAAACTCTACGAACATTTTAGATTGACGCGCATAACTTTCATGTTCGAAGTAAAGATTTCGAGTTCGACGTATTACGTTCGCGATTGAGATATGGATTTCGAGTTCGAATTATTTACTTCACAAACTGTACGAACAGTTTAGATCGACGCATAACTTTTATGTTCGAAGTAAAGATTTGAGATCGACTTATTACGTTCGCGATCGAGATATGGATTTCGAGTTCGAATTATTTACTTCACAAACTGTACGAACATTTTAGATCGACGCATAGCTTTCATGCTCGAAGTAAAGATTTCGAGATCGACTGGTTACGTTCGCGATCGAGATATGGATTTCGAGTTCGAATTATTTACTTCACAAACTGTACGAACAGTTTAGATCGACGCATAACTTTTATTTTCGAAGTAAAGATTTGAGATCGACTTATTACGTTCGCGATTGAGATATGGATTTCGAGTTCGAATTATTTACTTCATAAACTCTACGAACATTTTAGATTGACGCGCATAACTTTCATGTTCGAAGTAAAGATTTCGAGTTCGACGTATTACGTTCGCGATTGAGATATGGATTTCGAGTTCGAATTATTTACTTCACAAACTGTACGAACAGTTTAGATCGACGCATAACTTTTATGTTCGAAGTAAAGATTTGAGATCGACTTATTACGTTCGCGATCGAGATATGGATTTCGAGTTCGAATTATTTACTTCACAAACTGTACGAACATTTTAGATCGACGCATAGCTTTCATGCTCGAAGTAAAGATTTCGAGATCGACTGGTTACGTTCGCGATCGAGATATGGATTTCGAGTTCGAATTATTTACTTCACAAACTGTACGAACAGTTTAGATCGACGCATAACTTTTATTTTCGAAGTAAAGATTTGAGATCGACTTATTACGTTCGCGATCGAGATATGGATTTCGAGTTCGAATTATTTACTTCACAAACTGTACGAACATTTTAGGTCGACGCATAGCTTTCATGTTCGGAGTAAAGATTTCGAGATCGACTTATTACGTTCGCGATCGAGATATGGATTTCGAGTTCGAATTATTTACTTCACAAACTGTAAATTTAATTTACAGCAGAATTGTTATACCCGCTAGGTGGCGCTAGAACCTATTAATATAACAAAGTCGTTTTTAATAAATAAGAAAGGTAAATTAAACGGCTTCGCTCAGGTTATTGAACCACCATGGCAAATCAGCATGATTTGAAAACAAATACTAGTACCGTCTTCCATTATTAATTGTTGTTTCGCTTAACATTACGCAAGTTAGAAAGTCTTTCGCAACCTGATACCGATAGAAAACAAATTTCACTAGAAAATACTTATTTTTCGTATTGGCAGTATCCATCGAAAACGTTTGCGTAAACACAGCAGAATGTTTAGGACGTGTCGTATATGTTAAGTGATCAGTTGGAAATGACCTACCATCTACTATACGTTCAATAATATGTGAACAAATATGTGAATTGCTGCATTTAAAACAACGTTTTGTGAAAACGACCTGATTCATTAATAATTATTTACGATTTTTTTTTAATTAAGTATGTTAGTCAACGAAGTTATGAAACACGTTTTAAACTTGGCTCGAACCACTCAAGTGTCGTCCATTGTACGACAACTTACTCTTTACTATTTGTTAAACCTTAAAACTTTGGGTTGCCTCAAAATTGCACTTAAACTTTTGCCTAAAATGATTTCACATTAAGTATTTTGAAAAAATGATTTGTCTTAAACTTAATGTTTTAGTTGAATACATTTTTAGCAAAGGAGCATTATTCTCTTGTTTAAAGCAGTTTTCTTAACTTAAATTGGACTTGGGAGACTTTCTAAATGACTTGCTTGCCTTGACAACACTGTAAACACAACATCACCGCCTTTTAATAATAACTGATTTGTTTATTATCACTATGTCGCAAAAAATAACTCTTTTGAAACTCTTAATGTTATAAATAAAAATACCAATCTTACAATTGATAAAGTTACCAAATATGGTTGTATTGTTTTGTTTTTTAGAGAGGAACATACTCAAACCATTGTTAACAAGAAGGTCAACTGATTACGTTTGTGGTACAATTCTAAATAGAACGACAGGAAAAAGACAAACGCGAGAAATTTTCACAAATAGACGAAAAGTATTTTCCAAAGCAACACAAAATAAATCCAATATTCAAATTTGCAAATAATAACTAGGCATAGTTTTATTTCTAATTGTAGATGCAAAATATGCACTTATTTTATAAGTGAGAAACAATTTAGTCAAAATAACAAACTTCCAAAATTCTGTTATACCAATGATAGATACCTGCTAATTTTATAACGTTATACATACAAAGTGGAAACAACGTCACCAGTGTGACAAAGCAGTAAAAATACGTTTTCATAAAAAACATATTCAATGACGGAGTAGGCCGTGACCAGCAGAAATACCCAAGCTCAAAATAAAAACAAAGAAGAATTATAAGAGCCACTGAATATGACAATTGCGCACGGAAATGTTTGTCATTTAGAACAGATCCAATGTTTTAGAAAAAACATGGGTTATGTCACTGGTTTTGAACCTTTTATGAGCTGTGGTTTCCTTCCATAAAATCACAACAACTTGTGACCTTTACGATTACATTTCAGTGTTTCGGAAACAAATATTTTAAATATAAAATGACCGACACTTCCCAAAGAGTGTTCTTACAGCCACTCTACACAACAAATAAGTCAATGCGTTTGTTCAGAAAAACGATGGAGGTTGTAGTTAGATTTATACAGAAGTAGGTAGGAAATGATGAATCTTTAAAATAATCTTTACTAATTTTTAAACATTGAAAGGAGTTGTCTTCGTGGCGTTGACAATGGAATCTGTAAAGTTGTTCAGTATATATAAAAGTTGTTAATATGTATATGAAGTGGCAAACATGCCAATATTCATAGATTAACACTGAAATAGAAACAAAAGTGCTATCACATTGTGAAAAAATCGATTATGTCTCTATTAGGGTCAAAGCTTAAGATAATGCAGTTCGAAAATACAATTAGTTATTTTTAGACACTCTAATTTTTATCCTGAAACTATGTTTTAAGGAAATAATAAAATTTAGACCATTGTTATTTCATAATACCTGTTTTTACTGATCAATCTTTTTTAAACGATTTATCCTCCATAGTCATCGACTCATCTCATTTGGTTTTTAAATTATCATGTTTATTTTTGACTTTCAGTATTTCATATAAACATTATAATATACTATTGCTATTTCTGAAAAACAAATTAGAGAAATAATCATGTGTAATTAAAAAACATTGTTAAACCTTCTTAAACTGGGGTTTTAGAGGTGATTTGCAGGATTTGTTATGTAAACAATTTTGAAAAATTATATGTTTTTAGAGAGAAGGTGGTATTTACGTCACATTTAGAAATTTGGTACACTAGAGACTAGACCGGTACACCAAAATATGCATGGGGTGCACCAGTATGAAAAGGTATACACTGGTGCATCACAAAATTTTAATGAACTATTAATACCACAATTTTTTTGATAAAACAGTCATTAAATAGCTTCTTTGCTATTTTTTCAAGTTTGTTGGAATGCTGTTTTATGACATTCAATAGTACTCGCAAGCAGCCTACAGGCAAGCTCTCACCAAGAGTGTGTAGAACTTCGGCAGATTTGCTCAGTTTAATTGACATAATGTCAATTTATATTGATATGCATAATGATTTTCCATACTATTTTTTTACCTTAGTTTAACTTTTAAGTAAACAGGGTGCATGAGTTCGTCATAACAACTTTAGGGGTCACCAAATTAAAAAAGGTTGAAGAGCACTGCACTAGACCACAAAGAAGGAAAACTGGGAAAATAATTTAAATGAGATAACTTTAGGTAACTATCCTAATACATAAAATGGTCTCTGTTCGCATGTATTGGTTGATTCACACTTTTATGTGTTAATATTCACAAAAATGAAAAACTGGAATACCATATCTTACTATATTTTTTAACCTACATGGTTGGAAAATATTGCACCTTTACAATCTCCAGTTAGGGCCATATCAGTTTCAATATTTGGTTCTGCGCATGCGCATGTCGGATTCGGGGCTCTGGTCGTTTTACGTGGTTTTACTCCTCTTGAGTCCAACTCCAGCAAACCAAACAGAGTCCTAGTCTGACTCTGATTTAAACACTGGAAAAATGCTCGAGTGGACATAATTGTATTCAGACACTGTTACTTAACACACTGATATTTTAGGTACAGGGGTATTAATCAAGAGAAAAATCAAATTAAGGAATATTTAGCCGGACAACATTCAAACTGAAACATCTGCAAATTAGCTCTGACTAAACTGCAATCAAAAGCAAATATTGTGAGGCATTATAAAAAACAATAAATGTTGGTTGAAGTCCATTTAATCAGTGGATGCTGTGTTTGTTTCACGGTATTTTTAATCCCATGATAAGATCTTGACAAGTTATAGAAAAGAATGAATGCAAGTTATTGAAATAGAAAAATACCTGTGCTTTAGATATGGCAAAAAGTACTATACATTCAGTAGTTCCATAAACCAGGGGTCTACAAATAGTTAGATTGAAATTTAGGTCACAAGTAAGTTTGGGTTGCGCCAAAAAGTATTTGCGGATCCCTGGCGTAAACAATTGGGGTTGATTACATTGACAACATCTAAGTCACCGTTTCTCAACCGGTGCGCCGCAAGAAAATGGGGAAAAAATGTTACAAAAATTCTGTATTAGGCCTATTTGTAGAATTTGCGAATAATTTTAGAATAAACTCTCGTCACTATTTTCTGTGAATAAACACTGAGCAATATGACTGGATTCGTAGCCCTTATTGAAATCCCAATGGTTGATGTTGGCTCTTCGCTAACAAAGAAAGAGGAACTATTGCAATCTAGTGGGGCTTCCACCTTAAGACCACAATTAAAACAACAGCAACTTCGGCAAAAAAACAGTTCGGAGTAAGACCACAATAGGACTAATATCTAATACTCGTAATAGCGTTTAAATCAAAATAAGACCTAAATTCGTCCGAATAAGGCCTAAATGGCAAGAATAAGGCCTTTGCTACCTTTTACTTAACCCCAAACCCCACCCATAACTTCAACACAAACTCCCCTAATAATTTTTACCATAACCCAAATTCTAATTCTACCCATTACTCGCGCCTAACCCCAAACAGAGGCAAACAATCCTGTGCCAAAACACTATGGCACCCAAACGACGACACCAAAAAGGTAAATGCCAAGAATATGTCCTTTAATTCTCTTTAGGCATGTCTTATTGAGCACATCGTATTTTATAGCAGGTCTGTGGAGTCGGGAGTCATATTTGAGACTCGGCGTACCGTAATCGATTTATTTTGCTGAAATCGGACTGATGGAGTCCCGAGTCTGACGTGCGCAATACCAATTTTAAAACTAATAATCCCGCCAAATGCAAATTAAAAAGGCGAAATAGCATATGGTGGATATTTTCCAGCAATGTATTTTGGTTGGATGAGATATATGACACCCCTATGAGGGGATTGTTGAAAATCCACCTTAATTTAGATACGTAAATGGGAAAATTAAACGCTGTAGGATTGCAGACGAGTCGGACTCGGGAGTTGGAGTCGGGTTATTTTTAACCGACTCCGCAAGCTGCTTAATAGATAATAGAATTGGGAGGCTGGTGTAATAAAAATTGCCAGCAAAAAACAAAGTTAGCAGTCGACTCGCGCGTCAGGTGCGCCACCACGTGAAAAAGGTCGAGAAACACTGATCTAAGTAAACTCTCCAAAATGCAAGGCAGGTTAAATAATTGCTTAAACAATGGCATAGAATGTAAACTTGCAGATGACAGACTGATATTTTTGGCATGTGGCATTTTGTCCAGGTGAGTACTGATTTGTTTGCACTTACCAGACTGACAGGGCTGCGGAGTTGGTTAAAAACAACCCGAATCCGACTCCCGACTTCGACTCCAGTCAAAAGAGCTATTTTGTCAAGTACCGAGCCTGGCCCGGACTCTACAGCCTGTATTTCACCAAATTGCGTAACTCTTATAACATGGATATTCAGCAATCCACCTATAGGGGTATAAAATAATTCATTCACTCACAATACATGGTTGGAAAATATTACACCATTACAATTTCCATTTGGCGGCCATATCAGTCTACTTGGGTAGATTTACAAGGTGTTACCCGAGTTCAGAGTCGAACTCCAACCAAAACAAATCGACTCCCCGAGTCCGACTCCGCATCCCTGCTAGCGAGTGAAAATTTAACTTCAAAATCAACCCTGGATCACTTTGTAATTTTGCAGATCCGTGGACAGTATTTCAAATTTCAAAATTTGATGCCAAGAAAACACAACTTTCAATAGTATTAAGAGCACTTATTTGTTGTATGTTATGCAATGAATTTAGGAATTTGAAAAAATGAATGTAACAGACCAAGAGCCATAACAAAATGATTGATTCTACAAATGTACACATGCTTTTAGAAAGGCTTCTAGAAATTGAGGGCTCTTTTAATTTGGTACATCAAAAAAGGCAAAAAAATACGAAAAGGTACGGTCTACAAATACCACATACTGCAACGCACATTATTTGAGTTAGCGTTTGGGTTAGTGTTAGCCAAGCATTATTATTAATAGTAAATAAAAAATGTGTGAACTCTTGAAACCCCAACCTGCAGGGTAACCCAAACAATGTGTGTTGCAGTGTTTGCAGACCATTTTTCTTTGCGTTACTCTTTACTTACCAAATTGAAAAAAATTGGTGCCCCAAAATCAGTTAGCTTAATCAGGATTTGCATGCAAGCAAGGCTATAAAATAACCTTTCTTTGCTTGCACTAAAATCCTGATCCAACTAATTTCAGTAAGCCTTCCCGAAGGCATGATGCATGGTATATAATGTGTGGAAATATCATTGGTCAGCACTAGGGAGAATTAATTAAATGTTTGGAGCTAAAATAAAATAGTTTTAAACATCATAATGATGAAATTAGGCACAAATATATTCGTCAGGATTTTCATTTTTCAATCCTGTTTCTCAGGAGTGAAAAAATCTGGGAACAAGAGGAACCCTAGTCAGCACAGCTCCAGAAGGGCTTGGTAACAAATTGTAAATTGTTTTATTTGTTGTATATGGGCTGTTGATCCTCTTCAAATAAAGTTGTATTTACCAACAAAATGCAGCAGGCGTCTGTGTTAATTGTCATGTTTCAAACAGCTCCCACTGAGCCTGTGCAGGTCAGTTGTAAAACGACAACAAATTTTAGACGTAGCTTTATTTTAGCACTGCAATAACCAGAGTTTCCAACTTCTAAATTGGTATACTGTACACTTAAATATTGAAAAAAGCTTTTGTGGTAGGATTTCCAACACAAGGTATGTAAAAACATAATTGCACACCTTGAAAGTTGTTTCTGTATGCTAGAGATCTCGGCGTAAAGTGCAATGAAATTCAGACAGCAGACTGGTGCTTATGTACTGCATGGTGGCTAATGGGTAAACAAGACATTTGCTACTTCCCCTAAACGTTGCTAAGTTTGTATAGCAAGCTACCATTTTGTACGCTTAATGGCACCTTTCCATGAGAAAACATATAAAGCTACAGTGTTAAAAGAGCTTCCCTGTTGTTTGTTGAGAGGGCAGCCAATTACATAAACTACAGAAACCCTGCATATGCCCCTTTTGTGCCAATTTATTACATTTCATTATAACTATAACCTACACTACAAGTACAAGAAGTTACTGGCGCTGGTCTAGAATCCTACCAAAACGCACATTATTTGGGTTAGGGTGGGTCAAGTATAATAATTAAATAATGAATATAACAACACAAAACTCACCCACACGCACGCCCAAACGCTAACACGCACGCTCAGGTTCGAAAGTAAGGCCAGTTTCCCGCTCATTCCATGTAAAATCAACGTATAATGCAGCCAGCCACTAAAAATCGCTCAAACGCGCAAAATTTTCGTCGCGATAACGGTTTTCATTCTTGTACTCCATTATCAGTCGCGCTAAATTTACAAATAACGTTATTACAGGAATTACAGCCGCGCAATTTCAAGCTGCAAAATCGTGGTAGGATTCTAGACCAGCGCCAAGTTACTTTTCCAGGCTATTTTGCTTTTGTCTGTTTTATTAGTTTATAAAATTATGTTGCTTGAAAAAAGCGCCTTTTGTCCTAGATTAGCGTTTTCCCGCGTTTCAGTCGCAAAAAGGTAAAGGGGAGTCCCCATCCAACGGGAATCAGGCATTTCTCTTTCTATGCTAACAGGCGTGATCCTGGAATCAGGAAATCATATTCCTTTGGCTTATCTTTGCGACAAAAATGCAGTATGCTGTGGCATGGCTAAGCCAAACTTGCCGACGAATCGGGTGCAAAATCAATATATTAATTAGAGCAGGGACGTGTAACCTGCGGCCCGCGGGCCAAATGCGGCCCGCGGAACCAAAACATGTGGCCCGCGGTGTGCTTTGGTTTTTGGCCCGCACAACTCAACTTTCAGGTGTTAAAATATTGAAACATCCTGACTGTTCAATAGCCTAGGCCGCCTTATATAGCATGTAAATTTTTAGTTTATTAGAATTAGAATAGAATGTGACCTGCTAACAAAATAAAACTACAAAATGTGTTTTGGATGCTGTTGCGGAAAGTGCACAACTTTGTGTGAAAGTGAATTGCACTGAGGGCTGCATTTTTTTTGTTCTTGAAATTCTTTCGAATAGCTACTTATGGCCATGTAAAGAAAGCATATTAAAAATGTCCGTTTGATCATGTTCGCTCATTTGAAATGTAATTGTTTTATATACAATATCAATGTTCATGTGAGTTGTAAAAAAAAAAGAAACAATTTCTCTCTGCGCAGCTAAAAAGTAGTTTTTTACCGCGAACATCTCGATCTAAATAAGTTTCCACAGCTTACAAAATTCGTCGCTTTTAAGGTGGCATTGTTCGGTTTAACGTAGGTGTGTAAGCAATTTTGTGGTAGTCACTAACACAGTGTTAGGCCCAACTGTGGACCGCGAGTTATTTTTGAATAGCTTGGTGTTATCATGTAACGTAGTTGTTGGCCGCATGATAGCCGTACATTCATTGCACTTTATTTTAACAATTGGTGGGGCATATAATGTTTTAAATTGGCTCAGCTTGGTAAGACCCACGTGCCAAATGTGATCTTGTGAGCCTGTAAAACTATATTTTTTGCCAACTTTAACTCTATGTAAACGCAAAATTTTCTCGCTTCGCGCGTATATTCTTTTTTATATAATGTTTTATATTATAGCCTGAATGCGCCACTGTTTTCGTAGTGGGCCTTTAAGTAACTCTGAAAAAACTACTTTGGGCCGCAACAAAAAGTTTGCCGACCACTGCACTAACAGGTAGACGACGAGATATGCAGTGGCCAGTGGTCTAATCCGAATACACATATTTGGCCCGGCAGTATGAAAGGTTGCACGCCCCTGATTTAGAGTACACAATATTTATAAATTTTTAGGGGGTCATGGCCTCTGTGGCCCCCTGAGCCTAACAGTCACATCCACTCCTTTTTTTACCAATCTCTTTGAAAGTTGCGTGTTATTTTTTTGTCCAGTCGTCTGATGCAAACCTTTTAAATGGGAAACAGATTTGCCTTTATTTATGACTCTAACTTCAGATTGATTGAAAGTGTAAATTTTCCTCCATTTTAGTTAAATTTTATATAAAAAACAATCCTTTACACTGCAAGAAGTCAATGTAGAAATGTTTCATAGCTGGGACGTCACATAAACTAATTTTATACCACTGTTACGTCATAAATACCAAAAACAGCTGTTTACAGTACTGCATTATCATGATGAACGAATCGTATCTCTAGAAAACATGGCGATCGTTCGGCAATTAATGAACGAAACTGAAATTTTTTTATGTAAACTAAAATTATTCTGCGGGCCGCACGAAATGTGTCCGCGGGCCGCATGCCGTCCGCGTGCCAGGGTTTGGACCACCCTGTGACAAACAGCCCGCCCCCTTTTTCTTGCTATATTTTACTTGTAATACCAAAAAATATTTTCTAGTTTTTAATATACGTTGAGTTCAGCAATGATCTACCACACTTACTTACCTAAATACATCATTCTAAAACACTTTGTCTGCAGTAGTTTAGAAAAATATCTTGTACAACGTGATACTGATGTTCTTCGGTGTCTTTTATGCGAAAAATGGAATCCTGCAAAGCAGTAGTGTTTTTTGTAAATTCGGCTTTTCGAGTTTGGAACCAAACTATTATAAAGATGATACAAGTTCGTATCGAAACGTCTTAATCAAGATGCTGTCGACCTACTTGACCTTTTTGGCTTTGAAATTTATTATTAAACTATTGTTAACATCCATAATAATTTTTAATTGACAAACGGTGTTTACAGCGCTTTTATACATCGACAAATGCGATTCTTTTACAATGGTGTATTATAATTATACTTTGCAACTATTACTTCTCTTTTTGCAATGATAATGCAATTGTTGCACAGTCGTCACGAGAAAACCTTAGCCCTAATAAAATAATAGTCTGCAAATTTTCGCTTACCGTTTCCGCAGTTTGGAGATAAAAACAAAGAAATGCTCACAACAACCATTATCAACAACAGGAGCCTCATTTTTGTAGTACCGGTATGCCTTTCCACTAGAATATATCCACTGGCTTGATTGATGCTGCATTT
The DNA here is from genome assembly GCF_963924565.1 of Ascidiella aspersa. NCBI lineage: Eukaryota > Metazoa > Chordata > Ascidiacea > Phlebobranchia > Ascidiidae > Ascidiella > Ascidiella aspersa. The sequence goes on from NC_139451.1 coordinate 17,881,874, forward strand.
ATATGCTTTCTCTCCCACAGCACCAGCTACGGACAAAACCTACCCTGGTGGATCTCTTGGTTTTGCGAGAACATAAGAACTTCATTGTTATTTACATTGGCCCGCTATAGTTGCTGACGGGGCTTTTCCAAAGTAAACAAGGCAAGGAGAAAATGTTGGGCCTACTCTGCAACTATGTCATTGTTACATCGCAAATCTACATTTTTGTAAACTGTTCCCCTTTCCGTGTAATTTAAATGGTTAAAAACACCGCCTCATGCGGTCACGGTGTCGCCTCGTTTTTTGTTGGAAACGTAGCCGTTTTGTTTGCTGAGTTTTTGAGCTGCTAATGTTTTATTGTTAATGCCTTTGCAGAAGTAATTTAAAACCTAAATTTGACCTAACTGTATGAAGTTACATTTTCTGTGTATTTGAACGCAAGCTGATATTTTTGGTAAGTGTTGTCTTGACTGTTGGAAGTGTACATGTAAACATAACTCAGTGTGTAGTAATTGTAAGAATTGTCATTATTGTTCATTGTTACGGCAATTGTTTTCATTGTGCCAACAATAACTAACCTAAATATCATGTTATTATTACAGTTTGGCTTCGTACCGACACATATTTAATTGAAAACCCAGGCACAAACGTTTCGGTGAGATTTGTGCTATTTGTTGTTTTGTGTTGAAATATGTATATATAATTTGCCTATTCGTTGATTTTAGAAAACCGCTCACTCGCCTACATAATTGCTCGTCCTGCCATTTCAAGCCTTTAAAGCGTGTCAATAATAAAGTTTTGGTTAGATGCTTTGGGGGAGAGAACTGTGTAGGAGGGCGCGTTTTTGAATCGTCAAACCTGAAGTACCCGTTTGGGCGTCTGCGTAGGCCTGGACGCAGAAGTAGACGCTACATTCGAAGTTTTCGAAACGTTTTTTGTAAACGTTTTGCACCGAAGATTTTGAAACGTTTTTTGTAAACGTTTTGAACTGAAGAACAGGCCATATTGCCCACCATGCCCGGAAGTGAGAGTGGACATTCCTATAGATCTTCTCCTATGCATAGGAGAACAGTACAGCTAACTAAACATGCTGTACCTTCAATGCAGGAATGTAAGCATGATAAAGATCTGTTAAATGACTGGTACAGAACGGCCGAAAATGCAATGATGTATGGATGCATCATTGGTTAAATCAGTTAGTAAACGTATTGAAGAAGTTTCAGTGCGTCTAATGAATAATTATTCAAAGTTATTGGACTGGTTACCACCTGGCGAAAAACGTGATGATTTCCAGCAGCAATTAGATGGAGTCGTTCATGGCAAGATGGAAATGGAAAATAGAATTACGCAGTTTGAACAAAAGCTGATAGATAACATTGGACATGACCTTACTTCGAGTTCCTTGACATTTCTAACATCTCCTGTTGCTCAACGAACAATTTCAGCTGGAAAGCATTTACCTGTTGCTAGTGAAAACTCACACTCTTTAAAGTCTACGCATCGTTCTGGAAGTGTTGCAAAGACCCTGTCAAGTACCTCATCCAGTACAAAGAGACTGGAAGCTAAAGTTAGACTTGAGAAGGCACGGGTAAGATCATCACATGTTGAAAAGGAACAGAAACTTGAAACTGAAAAACAGAGACTTGAAACTGAAAGTCGGAAACTAGCAGCACGAAGGAAACTTGAAGAAGCAGAAGCTGAAGTTAAAGTGTGGGAGACAGCGTCAAGGCTGTCTGTAGAAGATCATGTTGTAACACATGTTAATACTTGTGATCTTCCTGTTTTAGAACCACCTAATAAAATCGTTTCTGAAGAGGAAGTCCGTTCTCCATTTAAACTGGTTCTGCCTCAGTCTACCGTTACACAGGAGCACAAACATGATTATGATCCCCCAGCTAAGGAGGAAGTGACACAAAGGGAAAGTAATGCTGTAGTTCGTGGAATTATGACTGCAGTTGGAGAAGCAATGTACACCCCCAAAACGGATGCTGTAAAGTTTAATGGAGAACCAATGGAATATTGGCCATTCATCAGAAGTTTTGAAACAATGATAGAGAAGAAGGCACCATCTGACCAGGTGAAATTAAATTATCTGTTGGGCCATTGTAAAGGAAAAGCATATTCTCTTATAGAGCATTGTACAGCTTTACCCCCAAGTGATGGATACAATGAGGCTCGATCCATATTATATGATAATTTTGGTAAACCTTATATTGTTTCGAGGGCGTTTGTTCGCCAACTTACCAGCGGACCTAACCTTAAACCTGATGATTCAGATGGCTTGCAGCATTTTGCTACTTCATTGCGAAAATGCCTTTTAATTTTGAAAGGTTTAGGAAATTTCAGTGACCTAAATACTACTGATCGCCTAGTAGAGTTGGTACTCAAACTACCCTACAGTTCACAGAATCTGTGGAAGCGACGTGTGGCTACCATTCTCAGGGAGTCTGGTAAAGAAGCAAATTTCCAGCATCTGGTGGAATTTGTTGAAGAAGAATCCGAGGTTGCCAATACTGTTTTTGGAAAGCTGTTGGTTCCTCGCAAAAGAGAAGAAGAGAAGCAGACAGAAAGACAAACGAAAAAGAGCTCTGTTCACACCGTTGTAACAAAGGTGAACAGAGCGCCAACCCAGCCCGTTTTTGTTAGGCCAGTACCAAGATGCTTGTTTTGCAGTCAAGGACATTTATTTGTGAATTGTCCATATTTAAAGGCAAAGACAGTTGCGGAAAGAGCCGGCTGGCTACGTGAAAAGAATCTGTGCTTTAATTGTTTACAGAGTGGGCACATTGCAAGACTCTGTAGAGAAGCTGTTACATGTACTGTTCAAGGCTGTGGAAGAAGGCATCATGCACTGCTGCATTTGCCTCCGAAAAGCATTCCTGTCTCAAGAAGTCCTGAAGCAAGAGAAAGGCACCCATCTGAAAATGATGTGCCTTCGACATCCAAAGTGAGTTGTAACAGAGTAAAGGACGGACACAGCGCCTATATGAGTGTTGTCCCTGTCAGGTTTCTCGCCAATAGCAAGGAAGTGGAGTCCTATGCTTTCCTTGATATTGGTTCAGATTCAACGTTTTGCCATACCAAACTGATAGAGACGCTTGGCTTATCTGGAAAACAAAAACGAGTACAAATGGATAGACTTGGCAGAAGACCAAAGATACTAAAAGGAATTGGAGTTGATTTACAAGTTGTGTCCATGGATGGAAAGGAAGTCATTGATATAGAAGACGCAATGTCAGTGGACCATATTCCAGTTTGTCCATACACCTATCCTACTGAAGAGCAATTACAGCATTTACCTCATTTAAAGGGACTGGATATGCCAAGAGTTGATAGCCAGGAAATAATGTTGTTAATTGGCACCGATACGCCATATGCTCACCGAACCTTAGAAATTAGAACTGGAAGAAAGAAGGAGCCATTTGCAGCTCGAACACCTCTAGGTTGGTCTCTGATCGGTCCTTCTCCAGACAAGGGATACATTAAAGCAAACCGAATTCAGACAGTGGAGCTTGATCACCAAATACAAAGATCGTGGTATCAAGATTTTCAAAAGGAACCTGGAGAACTAGAAATCCCAACTTCCAAGGAGGACAGAGAAGTTTTAAAGTTGATGAAGGAAGAAGTCCAGCATGTCAATGGACACTACTACCTTCCTCTACCATGGAGGCCAGGCATGAAGGAACTAGAGAGCAATTTTATTATGGCAGAAAGAAGACTGCAGTATTTAAAGAAGCGCCTGCAAAGAGACGAAGCGCTTCGCAATAACTATGTGGATAAAATCCAAGAGTAAAGAGTGAAAGCATTCCAAGGTTGGAACTTGTTGCAGCTGTTCTTGCAATCAAGGCTGACAAGTGGTTAAGAAACAATTTGGATGTCTCTGAGTGTGAGTCTGTTTTCTGGACAGACTCAAACGCTGTTTTATTCAGCATTCGCAATGAGCGAAAGCGATTTTCAACTTTTGTGGCAAATCGATTGTCAAAAATTCACCAGCAAACTACTCCATTTCAGTGGAGGCACGTGAGGACTAAGCTAAACCCTGCTGATGAAGCATCACGTGGGGTCACCGTGAAGAGGTTGCTAGGATCCAGCACATGGCTAAAAGGTCCAGCATATTTATGGAAAAGCAAAGAGTTTTGGCCATGCACTTCTAGCTCAGAAGAAAAGATACCGGACGAATTCAAGCCCATAGAAGCAAAAACGTCAATGGCAACCTGCTGCGGTTCTATAACGCCATTGGAAACCTTTGTTCAAAGATATTCATCTCTGAATCGCCTAAAAAGGGCAGTAGCGTGGCTGTTGCGCTACAAACGTTTCCTACGTTTCAAGAAAGGAGGAGTTTCACAAGGAAGACTTACAGTTCAAGAGATTAATGAAGCAGAGTTGGAAATTGTGAAGTTTGTTCAACGCTCCGCTTTTCCAGCTGCATTCAAGGCACTATCAGAGTCAAATTCAAACGCTGATAGGCAGACTCGTCGTTGTCTTAAGAAGTGCGACCAAACGAAGTGTTTAAATAAACTGAATCCCCTACTAATGAATGGTGTCATAAGACTTGGAGGAATATTGGACAATGCACCTATACCATTTGAGTCCAAGGATCCGATAATTCTGCCCAGCTACCATCACCTTACGAAGCTGATAATAACCTATTATCACAAAGAAGCAGGTCATTCCGGAACTGCGCACACCTGGACGTTAATTCGCCAAAAGTATTGGATTATAAAAGGCGGTGCAGCAGTTCGGAGCACTCTGGCCCATTGCATACTATGTCGCAAGCGTAATGCGCCGCGCGGCCAGCAACTGATGGCAGATCTACCCGTGGCTCGTTTGAAGAACAGCGAACCACCGTTTGCGCACACTGGAATTGATTATTTTGGCCCGTTTATTGTAAAACGTGGCCGCAGCGATGTGAAAAGATACGGCTGCATTTTCACTTGTATGACTATGCGAGCAGTGCACATTGAAATCGCTGAGGATTTATCAACTGACGCATTTATTAATGCCTTACGAAGATTCATTGCAAGACGAGGAAAGCCAATTGAGATATACAGCGACAATGGAACCAATTTCGTTGGCGCTGAACGTGTTTTGCGAGAACTAATGGAACGAATAGATGAAAAGGGGCTGGAAACGCACCTTCAGCAACAAGGAATCAAGTGGTCGTTCAATCCGCCTGCAGCCAGCCATATGGGCGGAATATGGGAAAGGATGATCCGTTCAATTAAAAAGATTTTGAGCGGAATGTTGCATAAAGCACCTAGCATCAGCGAGGACACTCTTCACACCCTGATGATAGAAGTTGAGAATATCCTCAACTCGCGACCACTGACACCTGTCACGTTTACCCCCAGCAACGTAGAACCGCTGACACCAAATCACATTCTACTGCAAAGGCCCAGTCCTGTAATGTCACCTGGGCAGTTTGATGAAAAGGATAACTACAATCGACGTCGCTGGCGACAAGTTCAGTTTCTAGCAGACGAATTTTGGAGGAGGTGGACGAAAGAGTACCTGCCCACCATCGCTCTCCGACAGAAGTGGCCTGACAAAAGAAGAAACCTCGAAGAAGGAGATATCGTTCTCATCGTAAACGAATCCATGCCCCGCCGTGGCTGGGACATGGGTCGTGTGATCAAAACCTATCCGGACAAACATGGAGTTGTCCGACATGTGGATCTAAAAACGCAATCGAGTGTCGTAAAGCGACCGATTGCAAAATTATGCCTCATCGTAGAGGCGCGCACCGGCGTGCATCCGACACGCTCCGACAACTAGTCGTCGATTACTAGATCGGCGTGTGGTGCACAAAAGAAGGATGATATGGAAACGAACGCTCTGCTGGTTCACGCTTGCTCAAATACAGGCGTGACTATCGCGATTGCAAATGTACATACAGAGAGGCTTCGGTCTTTCGACCTTACGTTGATTTGCGCCGTTTTTTCGATGTCAATTGAAATGTACTGTCCTGTGTCGTACATTTAGGGGGGAGAATGTTACATCGCAAATCTACATTTTTGTAAACTGTTCCCCTTTCCGTGTAATTTAAATGGTTAAAAATACCGCCTCATGCGGTCACGATGTCGCCTCGTTTTTTGTTGGAAACGTAGCCGTTTTGTTTGCTGAGTTTTTAAGCTGCTAATGTTTTATTGTTAATGCCTTTGCAGAAAGATACACACAAACATATGTGTTTAATAACATCTGTGATCTAGCCCCTCGGAAGTTGCTTTATGACCAACGATTACGGCTTCCGTATCAATAGTACACCGAAAAGCCATCGCAGACTCGCCGAATCTGTCGATCTATGATGCAAGCAGAGCAAGCCAGAAAAACAACTGGCCTGCAGTGAGGCTCGAACTCGCCTTTGCAGAAGTAATTTAAAACCTAAATTTGACCTAACTGTATGAAGTTACATTTTCTGTGTATTTGAACGCAAGCTGATATTTTTGGTAAGTGTTGTCTTGACTGTTGGAAGTGTACATGTAAACATAACTCAGTGTGTAGTAATTGTAAGAATTGTCATTATTGTTCATTGTTACGGCAATTGTTTTCATTGTGCCAACAATAACTAACCTAAATATCATGTTATTATTACAGTTTGGCTTCGTACCGACACATATTTGGCACAAACGTTTCGGTGAGATTTGTGCTATTTGTTGTTTTGTGTTGAAATATGTATATATAATTTGCCTATTCGTTGATTTTAGAAAACCGCTCACTCGCCTACATAATTGCTCGTCCTGCCATTTCAAGCCTTTAAAGCGTGTCAATAATAAAGTTTTGGTTAGATGCTTTTGTGGAGTCTTTGGGGAAGAGAACTGTGTATAGGAGGGCGCGTTTTTGAATCGTCAAACCTGAAGTACCCGTTTGGGCGTCTGCGTAGGCCTGGACGCAGAAGTAGACGCTACAGTCATGTTAGGAGAAAGTTTCAAACTCAACTTTTTATTTTGCATTTTTAATAAATTAATAAACTTTTGAGGATGGTGTGTTCATTGCACGACTAATAACACAAATCTGCCCCATCAATTTTGTTGAATAAAAAGTGAAAGGTATTTTTTGGGGTTAAAGATTTCGAAAATGAATTCAATTTTTTTCTATCACGTCCGATTGTTTTCACAAAACGCAATTCAATCTTTTGAGTGTACGAACCAATGAATAGCATTTAATAGTTACAGTCACTCTTACAATAATATTATTATATAAATGTCTGTGTGTAACAAGCAATAAAAATTAATATCAGAACATGTGTATCTAAATCAGAGGTTGTTGACCGGCCAGTATTTGTTTTTCTATAAAGATTTTATTGGTTCCATGTTGCGTTTGTTTGTTGTTAAATCTACTTGTATATTATGCTGCCCTATACATAACACCTAAATTACACACGCGTAGATAAGTAACTGGGATTTGCGAGATTTTGAACTACTATATTTTCTTGGTTCTTGTACAAATGCCTACGGTACTTATTATGTTCAATTTGCTACTTATTGTGATTTTGGCTATGTTTAGTGAGAACAGTATGATATGCCCGCGCGAACCTGTCATTCATATATCACGATTGGTTAGCGCAGACAATCTCTTTTTTGCGCGAATTTTTAATGTTATTTGCAGTATATCCATTGCATTGTGTATCATCACACCTTTTAAAACACGATTGACGCAATGTTTAATTTTTGCGCTTCGGGCACTTTTTTAAGTGGTTTCCATACAGCCTTAGCCTACAACTGTGGAGTCAATATCTTCATACCAGGTTTGGCAAAATCAGCTCGATGAAAGCAATATATGGATTTTGTTTTGCAGACCAATGCAATTTGTAGTACTACTACTAATAAGTAGTAATAATATTAAGCCATTTCAAAAATTACCATCCAAATTCGTAGAGTAATTTATTTGCGATATTACGTCAGATGTGAACGTTTGTGCTTTAAAATTTCGACAGCGGAAAGCTGCAAGTCCTTCTTGCACACATCGCAATGATAATTGCGCTGAAATGACGTCGCTGATTTCGATGTATTACTGCTTGTACCGGAACCGTCTTCATTTTTCTTTACAAAAAAACATTAGCTGTATACCAATATCGAGCAAAAATCCAATGGATATACTATAAGCAATTTTTTCTTGGTTAAATCATTTTCGTACGTATAAAACTATCACTACAAGGCAGTGTTGTAAAGAATTAAGTCAATGAATAAAAGTATAGAGTTGATGGTATGCAAAATTCTGTCTAATAATTTCTAGGTTTATTTTAGTTTTTTTGTTCATCACTATAGATATACAACTGAAAAAAACCTTATCGTGTTCTAGTTTTGCGCTTGGATCGCCGCAACTTGTCTGGTGACGTAATCGCTCAGATGTGGTCAGCGGCATTTTGACGTCACAGGTAGGGCAGGTCCAAAATGTCCTCAAATAGTCGCCCGTGTACTCCACGGCACCTTCTTTGAGACAGTTGTAGGTAAGGTAGGTCGCAAGGGAGATTCCGCCCTTGATTGGATTGGGATTAGCTTCAGAAAGAGGAATTGCAAACTTTTCGGAGTTGATACCTGGAATAAAATATACTTTTCCATGTGCTCGAGCTTAAAAAATTTCCTAATTGGATTAGGGTGTAGCCTGTGTTATCGCGGATTAGAAATATAGACAATATGTTTTGAGAAAATATTGGTTGTACGCTTAAAATATATTTGTTTATATAAAATGATAACAATATGTTTAAAATAAAGAATATAATTTTGATAAGTAGGGGTTAGGTCTAGTAACTGCTTTAATGTGGTCAACTGTTTCACAGACAAGAGGGAATTTTATGCTTTTTATACCTGTTTTGCCAAAAACAGTCTAAATATAATTTGATTCGAAAGCAAGAATCTTTGTTTACATTTTAAGATCTGCGGGAGATTCCTTATATACGAAAGGGTTACAGTCTAACATAGGGGACATTATTCCTCCACTTTCTATTTAGTAATTAAATTAACTTAAATTTCCATATAAAATTCCTAGAATATCATTTGGTAAAATAAATTTTTGTTTTAAGTATTTTTTTTGAATAGAGTGTAGTTTTTAAATAAGAAAGCAGCACAAAATGGATTGTCATATAGTAGCTGTAACTACCACTGTTTGAAAATGTCTTATTGTGAGGGTTTTAAACACTCTACCTTTATGGCAGTCTTCTGTGTTGTGTCCAGCTCCAACATAAATCTGCTTTTTTTCTAGTGCAGTAAAGCGGCGCAACCTGTAAACTACCTTGCTGTCCAGAAACTCTGCAAGCTTGTCGCCAAGGAATCGTTGAAGCTGTAAAGTTTTTCGACTACGCTTCGGATCTGTAAAAAACGGAGTTTAAGTATTTCACAACAAGTAGGTTGAGGCCAATAAAGTGCCGAAATGTTTGTCAGGACAACATTATCGAAGTACAACAGGCTTATAATTCTAACACAGGCCAACTGAAACAATGCTGTAAGGTGGAAAGCATTTAATTGGTTGTAAACCCTATGTTAGATGAACTTATACAATGAGAAAAGCAACACAAAGTAATGATCCCTTTTTAAATTATGTATCCCATGTTCCCATTATATACAGTCGATACGTGCCATTAAAATGGATGGCGGTTGAAGTTTTCGATAAACCTATTTACCACCACCAAACCTTTTTTCCCCCATGTACGAATTTGTCTTTTAAACGAATAACTTAAAACTGTTATGATTTCAATGGGACTTTCAGTATTATGTCGCTTCTAAATAGCATTTTATTAAAAACAACTGGCAACGTAAGTGCATGTGTTTTCCTCATTGTGAGGAATCCGTCAATGTTATTTGATTACAACGGAAATTTTACGGACAACCTCCTCCTTCTCACCCAGTCCTTTGCTCCTGATTCCTTCCAGTCTCAGCCTAAGCAGCTCCTCCCATGCGTTGCGAAGTTGGAGTGTGGACGCTGTAATCCGCTGAGCGACTTCGTCATCATCCAAGCACAACTCGATCCACTCATCAGCAACGATCCTCTTGCAACTCGCGTCCGTGTCCAGGGAGCGCGCGAAAAGGAGTAGAGTCTGCAGGGCTGGAATCTGTCGTAAGATAAAGGAGTATTTCTTAGGAATGACAAAAATTCAACGCCAATATAGGAACCGATAAGAGGACAGATTTTCGACAGATTCAGTGAGTCAGCAATGGCTTTCGGTGTACTAATGATACGTTCGCCGTACTCGTTGGTCAAAAAGCAGCTTTAGAAGGGCTAGATCTCAGTTGTTAACACACATTTGTGTGTGCATGTTTCGTTGAATAAATGATATGGCACTGTGGATCCCCTTCAATATGAAGTTGCAGATTGAGCAAGCATTGGCGTTTGGTTGTTTCTCGACTCGCTCCTCTCTGAGCCTGTGTAGCTCAGTTGGTAGAGCGAAGGTCCCGTGAGTTCGAACCTCACTGCAGGCTAGTTGTTTTTCTAGCCTGTCCTGCTTGCGTCATTGATCGACAGACTAGGTGAGTCTGCAATGACTTACGGTGTACTAATGATACGTAAGCCGTAATCGTTGGTCATAAAGCAGCTTCACATGTGTGTGTGCATGTTTCATCGATAAGAGGATATTGATATTTTTGTTTTCAAGCCAAGTCGTGCATAGTATACAATTTAAATATTATAATAGTATACAATTTAAATACTTTGTAAAAGTCTGCCTTTCACAAAGTCTTAAAAATTGAAGAAAATGTGTTGTTTTTACACATTTTCTCAATTCATAACGTGAATAAGGTTTATACGAAAACGTTTAAGCCAAGGTACGAAAATTGAAGTACAATGATACACAACTAACGTTCCTTTGTGAACGTTCCTTGAATTCCAACATATACAGATTGTTCGGAGATTTTAAGTTCAAATTAAGCAAAACATAAGAGTTAATACAGCTATAAAAGAGCGTACAGTACATACTAGTCGTTCGTACCCTCATCGTGTTGACCAAATAAGGTTTTGTGGTTTCCAGCAGTGACACGTAGGTCAGAAGCTGGTGTCGGTGACCCAACAGACCACGATGACCAGACTGACCCTCTTTAAGCAGGGCTGGGTCATCTTTGCCGGTGGGTTCTAATATCTGGGGGTGATGGGCGAAGTAGCTGTTGGGGTGAAGGATAACGAACAACTTACTGCGCGTGTGGAACACCTGCGAAATAATTATTATTATCGATCACTAATAGAACTGATGCTTCAAACTCGATAGGCGTTGTATTGCAATTTGTTTAATCAAAAGCAGTGGTCTCCAACCTGTGGGTCGCGATCCCGAGTGGGGTCGCCTAAAATGTTTGTGGGGTTGCCATAACTTATCATATTCCTACTGTTTTAGTACGATTTACGTATTTCGTTTTCTTTGCGATGACGTCACACTAATAAACGTGAGTGAGTGCGTAGGTGAGACAAGCTTTCGTTTCTTCTACATAAAATTGCTGTTTTTAGGTCTTCAGGGTTGGGATGTGATGCAATCAACGTACCCCACTGTCTAATTATGTCATTGAAATACTCATTCCATTTTCAACCACATGGCTTTATAAAGCTGGACTTTTTGAATATTATAAACGAAACATCGTAATCGCTTGGAAGTAGAGCATGGCATGTGGTTGTGCTTAAGCAAAGTGAAGTCGCGATTGCAAAAAATTAGCGCAACCATCGCACTGAATGCTTTTTTCTGTTGAAACAAATTGAAATTTTTGTGTAATTGTTGAATTCAAATTTATATGTTAACTAAATCTTCCTTAACTAAAAAGGCAATCATTTTGGTCACATGCGTATATTCGCTTGTGCTACTTTGTTTAGCAATAATCAAAATATTTGTATTTGTATCTGACACAAAATAGGTCGCACTATATATTCTGATTACATTTTATTCAAATTGGGGTCGCTGGTTAAAAAGGTTGAAGACCACTGATCTAAAGTAAACGGTACAAAAACCAACGCTTTATACTTTATAGGATTTATAGCATATTTAATTTAGTAGAATGCCTAATATGTTTTGACTCTTTGTCATTTGAAGAATTCTTGAAATAGACGTTTACGGTAAATTGGGAGTTGTTTTTACTTGCTAATAGAGAAGTAAGTGAGATATATGCATTTACACATCTTAGAAAACACGCTAATGTTTAGCGGATTACAGATTCTTTTTTAAACGTTTTTACGAGTGAGTAGCTGAGTTAAAGTGCACTTTGTTAATTAGAATTTAAAAAATAATACAATCCGACTGACCTGATCTGAATCCGGAGAATAGGAATTGCAATCGTCGGGGAAGGCGAGATTAGGGTATAATCCCGAACATAAGATTACTTTTAGCATGATAATGTCGCGCAAGGTGAACTGACGACGTTCGTTGGATGCCTAGAAAATAATTAAAATTTAGATCACATAAAATAATAAAATTTGGGAAGAGGAAACAATCATTGAAAGCAAAAAATGAAAATACCTAATCATTTACGGGCAACTAATTTTGATCGGTCTTTGCTAGTCTAACAGTGTGTTTTTGAAAATTCCTATTAAACAGTAAATGGTAGATATCTAATCTAAAACAGAAAGTTCAGGGTTTTTATTATCATTCCATGTAGATCCCTGCTTTATTTTCGGAAAATACATAACAGAAGAGCAACTAATAATCAGTTAAGACTAAGTATCAGACCAATTCGTACACCTTATAAAGCTTATCCAGATTATGCCGTAGTTTAAATTCGAGATCTTTCACGTTCGATGCAAGTCGTGACGCCGAGTCGCGCTTTTCCGAGTCCGAATTGTCGTCTTCCGAGTTGTCCAACTCGTATTTTCCTGCATCCAGACGAAGCACCTTGGTTTTTCTTGACTCTTGCCTAAAACAACCCAAAAAACAACGTTGGCATCATTTTTTTTGTCGCCCAAATACCAAAAGAACGAAAGCAACACAAAGAAATCCACATATTTGATAGCGGCTGTAGGCAATGCAAAAATATTTTCAACCGACTGTAAATTTTGTTGTATCATTATAAATTGCGAGTTAATTTATTCATTTCTTACATTTAGGTTTAGTTTCAAAGATTTAAAAAGGCAATAATTTAACCTTCAATAACCCTTGATATAACTTGATATAACTATTCGACTACTAAAATATAACGTTTTTATGAACTATACGTGAGAACTGACTTTTATTTCCCAATCAAAATTTGAAACAACCCAGCCCTACTTTGATGAATGTAACATGAATTACCGCTGTTCGTTCTTGAGAACTCGAAGTCTCTTACGATCGGCGTGTCTTCTCCTTCTCTCGTGGCTCGTCGTCGCTTCTTCTTCCGGCTCTACGTGCGACAGGAGGGAGTTTCCCTGTTGTTAAGAGTAGCTTTAACTAATGGTTTGCATATAAAGTAGACCAGGGGTGTGAAACCTTTTAAGCCGGCGGGACAATTATGTGTATGCAAACGGGTAAAACGATTTTGGCATCGATCCGATTAGCCTTAACTCAGTGTTTTCCAATTTTTCAGTTCGCGACCCACTTTTAATGCAAGTTTTATTGTGCGACTCACATGAGATATGACCAAACGAATAAAGTTACATAAAACCTGTATCTTTAATACTGGCTAACGTACTGAAATACTTAATGGGACACAACACATCTTATTCTTACCTATTTGTGATATTGTTGCATAAATGTTGCGTAATGATAATACAATAATTTCCCGATCTAATAGAAAACTGTAAAATTTAGAAAGGCTTCGCGGCCCACCTGAAATACCCTCACGACCCACCAAAGGGTCGCGACCCACTGGTTGGAAAGAACTGCCTTTAACTGATATGCTGGCGACCTAAAGTCCATTCTCTAAGTGTCTATTTAGTCAGTATACTAACCGATCGAAGAACTTCGTGTAGCCTATAGTTTGCCAAACATGTCCAGTGCCCACGCACGTACTTTACCGAATGCCAATTTACAGCCGCGAAAGTTGCCAGGATATATATTAGGGTTGTTAAAAAAAAACACTTTCTTGTCAAATTTCAGTGGGGACCCCCTGGAATTGTTAGGTTGCGGCTAAAAACCACACAAACCAAATCTGAGCACGTTTGGTTCAGTATTGACCGTGCAACGTCAATTTGAAAATTCCGATTTGGGCTAAAATTAAAAAAAAAAAAATTGTCCTCCCCCTAAAATTCTTTTTTTACATTGCTTTGCAATTGAATAGCCATAAATAAATCTGTTTTGCAGTAAAAAAGTGAGTAGTCATGGTACAAATGTCACATTTCAACAACATTTGTTAGTCTGTTTTGTATGAAAAATGGCTTTTTAGCACATTTTTTTTGAACTTTAAATAAGTAATTGATATAATTGTATGAAGAATAAATAAACTATTTTATTAATTTGATGTCACGTGTGCTGCATCTACTTTATTTTAACATTTTAAGCCATTTTTTATACAAAACAGCCTAACAAATGTTGTTAAAATGAAACATTTATACAATAACTACTCACTTTTTTACTGCAAAACAGGTTTATCTCTGGCTATTCAATTGCAAAGCAATGCAAAAAAAGAAGAAAAAAAAATTTTTTAGGGGGAGGACAATTTATTTTTTCAAAAATTTTAGCCCAAATCGGAATTTTCAAATTGACGTAGCAAGGTCAATATTGAACAAAACGTGCTCAGATTTGGTTTGTGGATTTTTTACACGCAACCCAACAATTCCAGGGGGTCCCCACTGAAATTTGACAAAACAGTGTTTTTGTGAACAACCCTAATATATATATATACTAAAGCAATTCGAAGTGAGAGACATCATTCTAATATTAAACAGAACTACTGCTATTCTCGATAGATTAGCACACATAAAGCTTGAAAAAATGACGGGGCGATAAAAACGTCTAATTTTGATCGCCATTATTCTAAACTCGTCAAGGGTACCTATGTCGCGGACCAAATATATTCGCTCTGCGGGCCGCAGCTTACACACATCCCTGACTACCTGAACAAATGCACAGTACAACTTGTCGAATGTATTCAATCAACTGCACCTTAAAACAAGATTGGCTCCGCAAATCATTATCATTTCCATTATTTGTTGGAAATCGCCATTTAAAGTCTAATCAAATAATATACGTAAGAATAAAATAAACCACTTTAAGCAATGGTTTGTTCATTTTTGATTATCCTAACCATGCTTTGTAAACTTCAATGTTATCATCATACTTTACCTGGAGTAAGTCTTCGAATTGCCTTTTCACATTAGCCATCTCGTAGAACCTTTGTTCTTCCAAGCACCTCTTCTTGCACCACGCGCGACTTGATACTTTGCCTTCCCGTTTAACCTTATATAACAATTGATTTACCGAATCAACTAGTCATAATAGATGAATAAAATAAAAATGTTACCAATTTTAATCATCGTGCATTTCAAACGCTTTAAGCGATTTTTAAATAGGCAATAGTAAACCTGAATCCACTCGTCAAACAGATTCAACAAAGTTATGGGATCGCCGTGGTCAGACTCGAAAGGTCGTCTTCTCGTGCAAGATTCCGCATCGTTGTATGCCGACCGTGTGTATGGCGACTGCACGCTAAGCACAGCAGCTGTCGACATGACAGGCTCGGTGACGTCGAACAAGCTTCCCATGACCATCATTTTGCCTGCGGATAAATCACTTGCGTTAAAATGCGTTGAAAGAATGCGGACTGACGGTAAACTAGTTTCTTTAGGTCGTAAATTTAACAAATGTATAATTCGCAAAAATGCACACACGGTAACCGCTTGTAAATCACATTCTTGTGTGCAGACTTGGACGACTAGATTTATTTAAGCTTTTTAAAATTATATTAGAATTTAAAATTAGATTTTTTTTAGATTAGAATTAGATCATTTTAAGTTTTTAATTAGATTAGAATTACTGAACTCCTAAAAAAACAAATTTCAACTGGAATTTGAACTAGAATCACATTTAATTATTTAGATTCAATTTAATTCAATCGCAAATTATTCTTATAAGAATGGTAATGGTGAGTATGTGTTTGCTAATTTATATGTCTTTTTATGCTTTTTAGACTGTAAAAATTACACACAAGTCGTTCCAACCAAGGAGTTTTAATTGAAATTGTGTGTAACTGAGAGAATAAAACGCCGTTGGACGAAGTAGCATTTTTGGAAAAATCCGAATTTGATTAGAACTAGAATATGAGAACACAGGCAATGACCAAATTAGATTAGAATTAGAATTAGTCGCATTGAGGTCTTATTCGATGAATTAGAAAACCTTAATTATCTATTTGTCCAAGTCTGCTTGTGTGACGTACGGTAGATATTTTGTTTTTTATTGTTATCTGAAAGTTTTACTGAATACGCTTACCCACTGTAACATCAACTGGTAACTGGGCCAGCATTTCACCCAACGGCGTGATGGCCTCCTGAGCGTCAATTGCCCCGTGGTTAGTTAAAGAACGGATGGCGTCGTTAAGTGCAGACGATGGGGGTGATTCGATAAAGCGAAACGAACGGACGTCGCCCACTCCCATACTTTTCATCTGGATATTTGCAGATACGATTTGAACACAGAAAAGGCATATTAGACTGGTATTTCATACTTTACTAATAGTTACAATGATCAAAAACGGCAGATTGATGTAACTCGTAAATATGGAAGAGGGTGCAAGCAAGAAAAACGTAAGTGAAATTGTTCGGAATAATAATAATTTTTTGTAACCGGATAACAGATATATCCGGATATTTGTACTTTAACCTAACCGGTTAACAGGATATATATATAACATCTGATATAAGATTTTTTAGACTCTCGATCTTTCGCAATTTACGTAAATACACGTTTGAAAACACACCCAACAGTAACACACTTAAATATCAACATTAATACATGCCACACAAATAAATAAATCACATAATTTGAATATTTACTTTATTATGAAGGACATTGTATCAAGCTTTATTTTTGTAACCGCGGCCTGTTGTGTTTCTTTATGAGTCACAATTATACGAGATAAAGGGCTTGATTTAACGATTAAAGTATAAGCTGCTTAAAACTAGGTCACTCAATGCTAACAACAGTCTGCTGTAGCTTAACAGCATTAGTTCAGTAGACCTAGGCCTCCAGTAAACTGAATTCGATAAACTGTTGCCGCCGCCCCTGTCGGGCTCATAAGCAAACATTCACCCGAAGAAACTTTGCTGAAAACGGACTGATAAGATGTAAAAACGAACTAAAAACTGTTTAAATTATTATGTCCGCATATCAGATAGCAAAAACAACCTCGGTTAACCGCCATAACCGGCAATCCGGATAGCACAGCCCTACGACGGAAATAAACAGACCTTGCGAACCGTACCCTTACCCCATCGGCCTAGAGCAGGGGTCGGCAACCTTTTTCTAGTCGCGGGCCAAAACCAAACTTAAAAAGGTCTCTGCGGGCCGCACAAAATAATAACTAAGAATTGTGTTGTTAAAATGTTAGTGAAAACTAATGGATCCGATCCGATACTGAAGTCTTTATCAGTGTACACGAACAGGAATTTATTAAAACACGTAAAGGCTTAAACAAGTGGATTCCTTAATTCGAATGAATTAATACAAAACAATGTTAATAAAACAGAAACAGAATCAGTAAGTTAAACATCATCGCCAAACACTTACAAGTAACTAACAAAATGAGCTCCTACCGCGACAAGGTAGTAACACCAACTGCCGTAAGGACAACTACAATGTCAGGGCACCATGTGCTCAGTGACTTTTGACCGCAAGTCATAGAATGATCACACAATTAAATAGGTCATAAAGTACTTATATAAAAATGCGGTTTAGCAAGCTCACTGTTAATCTTAACAAACTCACTGTTATTTTTTTTTCTTAAAAAAGTGAATCGCAACGAATAGAAAGATTAACGAACACTCGGCAATGTATAGCAAACGCAAGAATAGAAACATAACAGTCCGTCCCAACACCAACTCATTTACTGCGTTGGTGTGACACGCACAATAGGGCCGTCAGTACAGCAATGCACCTTGGCTCCCTCGTATACCATCACAGCAACCGATCAACCTCAAGTTGACAGGACGAAAAGTAAGAACCCGATGATATGTTGACGAACTCATCTGTCGCTCGACGACCACCGTACTTATCATCTGGACGAAGCATCCAACCATTGGATATAGTTCCTTTTACCTTCTTGCATTCTTTACACGCGTTGAAGTAATATCGATTCCGCTTATCATTGGCGAGATGTGGACATTCACCACAGTCTTCGTACTGCGCTGCATCTGTGATTTTACTGATTACACGCACAACTCGTTTAGTGTACTTTTTACTAGGTTCGCTGACCTTAGGAGCCACTCTTACTGGGCACGACGATTTGGCCAAATTGCCAGGGCTTTTCGATTTCTTCCGACCATGGAAGTGGTTGTCGCCATGTTTGTGCCTCCTCGGAAAAACACCAACACAGTAGTGACCACTAGACGACACAAACAGTTCAACGTCTTTGTTGAACATTGTTGCTCGACCACGAGCAAGATCAAGTACAGCACCTGCTTTCTGGAGTGACGACCTGCTAAGCAACAGGGGCAAGTCGTTCTTGACGACAGAAACGTCAATGCTGCACAATTTTCCACCAACACAAGCAGGAATTAGGACTTGGGATCTGGAAATGACTCGCTTTCCGTCACCAAACTTAAAAACTGTACGCGAAGGAGTGATTTTAACGTCACGTTTATACTTGGAATGTAAATTGAATAAATAATTTCGCAGCCACCGTTCACCACAGACAGTTTTCGAGCAAGCAGTGTCTATAACTGCCGACTTGTAGGTTTCAGCTACGCAACTGTTGGTAACACTTGAAAATAGCACAATGTTGACTTCATCGTCTGAAACATCATTAGAAGAAATAGACGTATTACAACTTTTGTGAGGACATTTTGCCGCCCAATGCATTTTAGAATCACATATGACGCATCTAGATATTTTTCCAAACTTATCGATAGGATTGAACTTTCTTTTATCAAAACTTTTTCGATGTCTTGGATTACTGGCTACGTAAGATTCTTCTTTGACGTCAATATATTGTGACAGTTTATCAGAAATTGGGCTTTCAGTAAATATGCGTTTTAGAGCAGACTTCATGGAATCAAACCTAAGGTCACTTGCAAATGTCAAAGCCAATTGTCGTTCGTTAGAAGTTAAATTTGCGCCATCCAACAGTTTAAAAGAAAGAATTGTATCTGGCAATTCCATCTCGTGAAACGTCATCTTATGCGATAAATGTTCAAACTCTAGAATGTAGTCAATCATCGTCTCAGTACTTTTATCAAACCTTGTAAACTTCGTGTATGTAGAGTACGCATCATCTACAGATTCCGTCTTGAACGCTGCATCGAGTTTTCCAATCAACGTAGACATTCCACTCTCTGCGTGTAGTTCCTCGCGCGTTAATTGCGAAACAGCCTTTTCCGCTTTCGAGTTGCCCTCTAGGCCCTCCAGTAGAACAATAATTGCTTGCTCTTTCTTGACGACGCCTGTGACAAGCTGCCACATTTGTACCTTGTTCTTCCATGCAGAATAAGGCAAATCGTCTTTAAACTTTGGTGGAGATCTCTTTGCACTTGTTGCCATTTTTCGTGTTTACAACTGGTTTCCTGTAACCATCCTCTGCTACCATGAAAACTAATGGATCCGATCCGATACTGAAGTCTTTATCAGTGTACACGAACAGGAATTTATTAAAACACGTAAAGGCTTAAACAAGTGGATTCCTTAATTCGAATGAATTAATACAAAACAATGTTAATAAAACAGAAACAGAATCAGTAAGTTAAACATCATCGCCAAACACTTACAAGTAACTAACAAAATGAGCTCCTACCGCGACAAGGTAGTAACACCAACTGCCGTAAGGACAACTACAATGTCAGGGCACCATGTGCTCAGTGACTTTTGACCGCAAGTCATAGAATGATCACACAATTAAATAGGTCATAAAGTACTTATATAAAAATGCGGTTTAGCAAGCTCACTGTTAATCTTAACAGTTAGAACAATTGTGAATAAGGCAGGCGTTGGATATTTTTCGCACTTAAAACGTGTTTAATTTCATTTACAAAGGCAGCAAAGTGTTGACCCAAAGCGGATGAAGAGTGTAATAAAACTACTTTGAGTGACGGGATCACATTTTAAGTTAATCTAGCTGAGTGTTTGTTAACTGTTTCAAGTCAAGGCGCACCTGGCGAGCGCGATTTTTTTGGTAGACCGGTATTTCTTTTAAATTTTTTGCTTATTATTGCATTGCCGAAAATAGAAAATGTTAAAAAATATATATCCAATATTTTTTAATATTTTTTTCCCATTTTGCGAAACGCACTTGCTTGGCAGCCTTCCACGGCGCAACGGTAAAGAATCGCTGATCTAGTTGAAAAGGTATCATCAATAGGTAAACAAACCGGACGTATAATGAACATTCGCACGAAGCGCGAAATTTTTTCGCAATTACGTAGTTAAAATAGTCAAAACGTATGTCAAATAGACTCGTGTCTAATTTGTCAAAAAGGCGGCGGGCCGGATGAAATAAATCGGCGGGCCGGATCCGGCCCGCGGGCCGTAGGTTGCCGACCCCTGGCCTAGAGTATGAGCTCAGGAAAACTTGCGTTCAGAATAAAATGGTGATATTAGTTAAATAAATTAGTGTAAACGAGAGAAGATTGCTTTTCTCATCAACAAATTTGATGTTAGATGTGGTGAAAACATATTTCTGAGAATTCGCGATCGACCGCGTAACAACATCTCACCTGAAGTAGGAGCGAGTCGAGTGGGACTCGTTGGATCTCGGGTACCGCGTAATCGGCCAACGCCTCGTAATCATCTTCTGAGTAAAGTCGAAAGCAAACTCCGGGTCCTGTGCGCCCAGCACGACCTGCAGATAAACAAAATTACAATACAAAATTTTTACCCCAGAGAACGTATCTTAATGGAAAACATGAACAGCATTTTTGTTGTAGGTTTTTACTTATCTGATGCACATTTAAAATTCAAACATTTGTAAAATCAATATCGGACATGCTAAAAAAGAATTTACTTTAACAGTTCGCAGAAATATACGCTATCCCTGTTTTATGGTTTTAACCCCAGGCTGGTAAAAAGTCTATGAGACAAAATAACTAACAAAAAATGATTAGAACCTTTTCGTTGCTCGGCACTGGCCCTGCTGATCCAGAACTCATGCAGCTTCTTCATCTTAAACTGCGAATCATAACTCATTTCCTTAACTCGGCCAGAGTCGGCAACAAATCGGACGCCATCCACAGTTACAGAAGTTTCTGCAATGTTGGTTGACAGGATACACTTACGTACGCCCTCCGGTGCCAAATCAAATACCTACAGAGTGCGAAAAGCGAAATTATCATTACAGGTGGATACGTAACATTTGAGATTATTAAAGGTCGTTAAAACACGTGATGAATAACTTAATAAAAACTGAAGAGAAAAGCAGAATTACATCACACCTTGTCCTGTTCTTCAATGGACAAAGTGCTGTGCAAAGGGAGCACGATCCATCGCTCAGTTTGTTCCGCGTATAGTTTTGCGGCTTCTTCCACAGACGTAATCTCCTATTCAATTATCATGGTGTTAAATGTGCACAGAATGCAAAATTTAACATCTTAAACACGGGACCCGAACGCCACAATAAAATACCCTACAGAGCAGTTATTTCTTAACCTTTTTACATCAGGGATCACCTGTAAACAATATGCAAAGGCATACCACGCGTTATAGGGATACCTGTATATTCAGAATTGTTTTGCAGGGTTTATTATTAGGAATTATTAAGCAAAAAGTGTATTATCTTTAAAGCACAAGATCTAAAATAAACAGAAAGCCAAAAACCAAAAAAAATATCAAAAATAAAGCAATTAAATTGAGATGAATTAAAAATTATAAAAACGCAAAGAACAACTTTTGGTTAGAAACAATTTTGTTATGAATTGAAAAAAATATTACACAAATTTCGGATTAAGAAGCACTGCCCTATGACAAATTACTTATTTTGGCTAACCAGGGGAGTGTTCGGTTTGTAGCGTTTCACTTACGCTACTCCTCAAATTAAAATAACCTCGTGTTAACCTGCATTCCCGGAAGAAACACCAGAAGATCCCCCCTTTCAGACGAGGGGTACTTGGTGTCGATTTTCTGAAGAATGCGTACGTAAGGGCGCGGATCCAAACGAGAGCTTTTAGAAGACTTCTCCATCTAAACGGCAACAACGAATTCAATATAATAAACAAAAATGTCACAATAAGTAACTATAAGACTATAAAAGCGTTAGATGGACCAAAAGCACGAGTCAGTCTAACAATTCTGTTTACGGCGTTTGCTCTAGTCAAATCGTATTTATGATCTTATGATTTTTCCATTGCATTTATTTTCAATTAAAAACCAAGCTAATCTTCAATTAAGTAGTTATTTTTGAAAAATAGAAACGTTGGCCATTTTATGACCTTTAATAGACTTTTAACATAATTGAATTATCTGTAAAGACATATCTTAGGATCTTATTAAGACAAAAACTAAATAAAAAAATTAACACTGACTTAAAAGGGGAAAATGGTATCCTTGATCTTTATTGATAGCAGTTAATTTTAGACTTAATAGAGCAACTTACAGAAATTCAGGAGTATTTTATTTTTTATTGCTATCTCATAATCGGACAAAGTGTTTTCTTAAACAAAAAGTCCTACTGACGAGAATAGAGGTTCAAATTAGCTGTACATAGCGTTAAAGTAAATCCAGGCATCCTTGGCAAATTTTCAAGAAATCCGCTTAAAAATGTTAACGTTTGGCCAATTTATTTAGGTTTCCAATAGGTTTATGTGCAATAACTTGAATGCGTACGTTTCCAAACCTGAAATTTGGGTCGCGACAACAAAAAATGAATTAAGTCACTGATCTAGTGTAACTGTATTGTTAGACTTTTTCACAACACTTTAATGATAATATGCGTCCAAGTGTGTTTTAGATCCAAATACCTAGGGCTTACAACGGGATTTTCATATGTGTTGTGCTAATCCATACACAATGTTGGCGCGTAGTTGAAAAAACATGCACCAGTTCAAGTTCATGGCGAATTAACTGACCAAGAGAATTATAAGAACGACGTACCATAGGAATAGGATGGTACTTGACTTGTATGGGGTAGAGTCTACCAGGAACTTGGATAACAGGGGCGTCCTTAAAGTATTCAGAAAACAGCTCCAGATTAATGGTGGCCGACATCAACACCAGTCGGATGTCCGTCTTGCGCTCATCCGACATAAGAAGGTTGCGCAAAAGACCGAGAAGTAAGTCTGACTGAAGATGTCGCTCGTGGACCTTGACAACATTTAGCGTTCAAACGTTAAGCGCGGACTATGAAATAAGACAACAAATCCAGACAAAGTCACATAAAAAGTTGTTATCCAAAAATATTTTATACACTCACTAGTTTTTCCTGAAATGTATGCATTGTCACGTATATATAAAATTAAATAATAAAGAAAATGCGTAATAAATAAGGTCCTGTTGTCATTTTGGGTGGGATGTTTATGAGGCTAAACATGGCCCGCAAAGGTGTAAATAAATGTGGTTCCCAGATGGATTTATAGTTTTAAAATTGACTACATCACGGTCGCAACAACTACGGAATAAGACGTCAACTCGTTACAAGTTTAGGTAGATAACCCAGTAAAATATAAGGTAAATAACTCATATAAATAACCAAAGTACCTACAAGACGTGGGCATACAACAATCCACTCATTAGGGTTTCATATAACTTTGGGGATGTTAAAATTACAATATGGGATCCTCGGGATTCGAATTCCGAAATATTCCAATCCGTTTCTGTCCTTTATATCGGGTAATTTGAACCGCTAAAATTTATTAGTTTTGTCTCTAAAGGTTGCGGTTTGAAAGAAACCCTGTTAACTCATATATAGTACTTGGCTTGAATGCAGCATTGTATACGGCGTTAATGTTTTTAGTCCCAAAATTAAACGCTAGTCGCTACACGATTTATCAAGGTCACCTTAAGGCTAATATTGAGCAAGGTTACGTAAAGCGTAATTAAAAAATGAGGGTAGCGTTTTGCTACTGTCAGGATTACCTATATAGCGTACCTTTTCGGTTCCTAGCTTGCTACGTTGCTAACCGAGTAATCTAACTCGAATCCCGACTAGATCGAGTCTTAAATCTTCCAGCCCGGCTTTTACTACGCAGCGCTATCTATTACTCACCTAAATCCGATACATATTACCCACCATGAACAGCAAAACGGCAGCGTCCAAACGACATCCTTAGAAAAACGCGTGCGCAATATAATGTTAGCGACAAACCAATTACAGATTAATTAAACGATCAGAAATAAGTTTTGTGCACCGACATAACAATTCACGTTGTGTCTAAACAAAATACAACATTCGGCTTTGGTTGAAATCACTATGATAATAATGTACAAAACAACAGTATCTACAGCCGAATTGTATTAAGAACAACGAAATAGTTAAACCATTGGGAGGCTAGCGTTACATAAACAGCGGTTTTGTGGGCCTGTCGCTGCGGCGGCTAACAGAGAATTCATTTGGAAATTTTCCCAAAGGAGATCTTTTTCGGCGAACCAGAACAGACGATTTCTTAAATGGCAAATCCTGGTCTGCTGTAAATGACATTATTTTAAACTTTTGCAAGATGCGTGATGTTCGCTGACTGCGCGTAATTGTAAGTTCAACAATCAGACAATTTACTAATGGCTCTTTGTTGTTGCTTTTCGTAAATTAGACACTCTTCACAAATATACAGGTACCCCTGGTTAAAAACCCCTGATTTAAATGAACAGAACGATTTGCCAGAGAAACCGACACCCTAGCCGCCCTATGAACTACTTATAACAGATGTTACATTCCGACGGATTTTGATCTTATTCCAAGAGGTTTGGTCTTATACTGCAGTCAATTTGTTTTTGGTAAGGCATACGTTTTGTTATTTTTTTTAGAATATATCCCATTACATTTGCTTCTAATGTCCCCCCCTTTTCGGAAGTGACATTAACGTTTTTTGTTCGTTTTTGTCAGGGTTTACATCACCGTCCGAAGCTGCGTGTATTTTCTCAGTTTAATTGGGTCACACGTCTTGCTAATGCGAAACCAAAATCAAACGCAAAACGCCTTTTTCGTTTCTTGTTTGGTCGACCGTGAACGCAGGATATTTTTTTCTCTTTCGCCTTTCGTTATTCGTTCGGGTTGGCTGATCAACAAGTGTGTGTTCGACAATTAATAACAATCAATCAAGCGGTCTCTGTAATTCATCTGGCCCGCTGCCTCTTCGACAAACTATACACGAGTCCATTTTAAATACTTTTTGACTATTTTCACTACGTAAGTACGACAAATTTTCGCGCTTCGCGCGAATGTTCTTTTTACGTTTTGATGCTGTCTATTGAAATAGATTAGCGCTTCTCTACCGTTGCGCCGTGGAAGGCTGCCAAGTGCGTCGCAGACAAACGGAAAACGTATTCAAAAATATTGGACATATATTTTTCAACATTTCTTTTATTTTTATTTTCGGCAATGTAATAAAAACTTGCAAGAAATTTTAAAAAATGCCTTTTTCTCCCAAAACAAAATCGCGCTCCCTTCGCTCGCCAGGTGTGCACACATTTAAAAAGGTTAAAAACACTCAACTAGATTAACTATTGAAGTGGCGTTTTTGCAGATGTTGCGCTAATTAAATAACACCGGGGAAAAGCGATCTTCGTTTAGTATTGCAGGTGACGAAAGACGTGCCTTTAATTTAGCGTAGTCCCGTAGATGGATTTACCAAAATCGATCACATATATTTCACGGACTTGTTTTCGTTTTTTTCCTGAAGTTAACGATTGCACACTAAGCGGTTTCGCAGCTGGCGCCTGGCAGGATTGTCGGCGACGCACGTGTGACGGTGTGTTTGGCGTCTAAAAGTTTGCTTTTGCTGGACGTTAATGGGCTGTTTCTGATGATTTTTTTTATTATTGATGACGTCATTGCAATCGCTGTTTTATGACGTCATATCTGTCACTATGTTATGACGTCATTAACGTCAGACGGAAAAACGGGGAATTCCCGAAGTTGAAAATTCGGGACCTCCCCTTTTTGGATTTCTGGATACGCCCCTGTTTCATGTTTCCTTGAAAATATTAGACTATAAATTGTCTATACCTAAAATTACATTATAGCGTTTACCTCATCAAGGATAATAACGTTATACTGTTCCAACGACGTATCTTGCTGCATCTGACGTAGAAGCAGTCCTTCAGTAAGAAAAAGAATTCGAGTTGCTTTTGTCTTCGTACCTTCAAATCTAAAAAAATTAAAATTGTTTGACATTTACAAGTTACAGCCAAAAATGTCAAAAGAAAAGAATTACGTATGATAATACTTCCACACATACTTATTGTAGCTACTGATCAAGTGCTCTTGAAACTTACTTTTTGTACCAAATCAATTGCAATTTAATGCTTTAATCTATATATAGTAAATAACACATTTTTTTCCACAAAAAAAAAAATACTTATATTGCCCCTTAAGTATTAAAAAAGTTGTTTAATTTTATTTAGAGACTTGTATGTGGTATAAAATACTGGTTGGCCAATATAATTTCAAATTTCAAATATCAAAAAATTTCAAATTTCAAATTTTAATACTTATACAACTGACAGACTGAAATGGAATCTCTTACAAATTAAATGCATTGTGGTGTTGTTAAGAAGTATATATATAATTAGTTTGAACATTTATAACAGAACCTTTTCTTATAATATATTATTCAATTCAACAGATTTAACAACATTCTTACAAACATATACCTGATTTGGTAGGCAACTTCTGACCCATACTGGTTCAGTGTCTCATAGGCTACACGCTTGGACAGCGATATGGCAGCTATTCTCCTTGGCTGTGTACATGCTACTTTGGTGAAACCAGCATTAATAAGATATTGAGGTACTTGTGTCGACTTGCCGCAGCCAGTGTCCCCTGCCACAATGACAACCTTAAGAAATTTTGTAAATATATTTATGCAAAACTTCCATAGAAATAAGTTGTTTTAGATCTTTTGTATGTAGAGCTCTTTCTGTTTGTTAAAACAAATGCCCATGAACAGCATAAATCTACTAAATAGTTAAAAGTATGAATTTAGATGAGTTAGTTTAACGAACAATAACATACTGATTACACTAGCATTTATTTCATTAAAATATGTTTTTGATTGATTAACAGCAAGTAATAGTATTTTTAAAGCAAAACTTTTGAAAACAAGTAATCACATAATATGCCACAAAATAAATTATTACTGTAAACCAAAAAAAGAAACATTAAAATAAATTTACTAAGATATATTATGAGAGCGATGTATTATACCGAAAAATTTTAATTATTACCTTATTCGACTGCACAGCTTTCACAATTTTATTTTTAAACTGTGCAATGGGGAGATTGGCTTGGTCAGTTCGTAGCTTCATCAGTTTTTTAAAGGATTTCTTTTGGCAAAAATCAACATAATGCAAAACTGCTGAGCGAAAATCAGAAATTAAGTCTGCTGTCAACACATTTGCCCCATAAAAATCGCTGTCATAGCCTCTCCTGTAACATACAATTAGGGTTGAAATGACAATAATAACCAGCAAATTCTGAATTTAATGTTTCTTAACAAATCACATGCTTGTTTAGAATTGGCATCTTGTTTAGAATCTTGAAAACAAATTTAAATATATATATTACATATATAATTCTACCTGCTATTCTTTTTTGCATGTTTTTGATTTTTGGTAAAGATATCCAAGTCTTTGGTAATCAAGGAACAGTTTATTTTATATCTATAAAAATAAGAAAAGTACATGTAATGAAAAATGTGATCAAATCTACTTTTGGCAGCAAAAATATTAAAACTTTAAATTAAATATAAATATTTTTTTAAATCGACCAAAGTAACAAATTATAAATACGGCATTAAGATTTTCCTTGTTGTGGTACAAGTAATTTTACAGCGACATGAAGTAATCACACAACCTAGAATATGACTATGTAACAAAGTATCTCCAATGTAAAGAGTCAAGCTGATCACAAGAAAAAACAGTATTTTCCAATCCTACTTTTAAATTAGCCACTAGAGCAACTAAGTTCCAAATTTTAACTAAAATAATTGTAGTTGGGTGTACAGAAAGTACAGTGGTAGACAATGACAGTAAAACCTGTTCAACAGAAAGTAATGGAATTATGCAAAAGTCTGAATTAAAGAATGGTCTGAAACTAAGCTAACACCACTCATTTCATTATCAAAAAAATTCATACAATCAGTCCTATTTGGTATAAAACGACATGTAACCTGGGGTGGAATTCTTTGGGAATATCATTGTCCAGGCAACTGCTGCTCGCTTGTAAGTCAGCAGAATTACTTTTATAATACAACTTGGAAGCTTTGTCTTTTCTTCGGGATTCAAATACTCGATATCTTTCAAAGAACACCCAAAAATCATCATAGTCTTTTGATCCAACAGGTATAAAATCATTTTCTTTGAAGAAAAGCTGAAACATTTAATATCAATTATTTTAAAGTGGGAGGTTGTTGCTAATTTTAAATAGAAACCTAGAAGAAATTACCTTGTTTAAAATGCATAAACTTTTTATAGCATGAATTCATAGTGCATTAACCACACAAAAAACATTTGGGTGTACTAATGTTTACCTAGCCCAGATGATTGTGTAAACAGTAAAGTTGGTTTGGTGAAAAGGTGTTATTACATATTGTGGCATTATTGCAAAGACGTTATGGATCTTGAAACTTACAATGTTTTGCACTGAAAGACGTTTATAAAATCTAAAATTGTGCAGCTTCAATAAAGTTTATTCTAAAATTTGCAAAGTTGGTTAATGGAATACTACCAAAAAAGCATAAGCAAGACTAAATTATTGTGTGTCTAATCGATTTGTTGCGACTGAACTAATTTTAAGGTGATTTTCGATGTAATGCTGGGTTGCTGCCATGCCTGAAAGTGCAACTGTAGGGGCATAAAAAACAGCCCAGGCAAAACTTTCATCTGGCGGGGTGTTCTGTTGTATTGTAGCATAATACCATGTAATTATCCTTTGTGACAATGCAAATCCTTACCTTGTTTAGAGTGGACTTGTGTTGATTCCAGTCAAAGTTATCCATGGTCTAGGACTGGGGTTTGCAATTCTTTGTGACAAGGCGTTGTATGAGACACATTAAATATCTTGAGGGCAGTACAATTATTCCATAAAGTGTAATTCGTTTAAAAAAAAGCTGTAAATAGTATCGTTTTGACATTCAACTGTTTAGAGTGGGGGAAAGTGAGATACCTTACATGCGCAATATGCAAGCATTTTTTCTTTTTTCTTGCAAATATTGAATAATAATATTTTTTTATGATATTTTTATGAAATTTGTAAAATATAGTGTGGCGCCTCACAATTGTCCACTAACATCTTCTGCATATAGTGTGCTATTATATATAATTCCGCTTTAAATATGCTTGCTTTATACAATGATAGTATCATTGCTTTATAGATAGCAGTGGTTTTTTAAATGACTCAAAAGTCCAAGTCAAAAAAGTGTATTTCTCTCTTCTTACTCTTACACTCTTGCATGTGCCTTTTCGCGTTAACGCCCATGGCAGTCTGTTCGAGGGCTCTTGGTGTAAGGTCGCCCTTTTCTAATGCTATTAAATTGGACTGCTAAATCAAGTAGTCTTTGGGTTGATGTTAACTAACCTTCTGATAGGAATCTGATAAGGGGTCATAGGGATATATAAATAGTCCCAATAAACATTTAAGACATCCCAAACCGCTACACAAGTCAAGTCTGATTGTCAGGTCATAATCGGAGCAAGTCAACTTCAAGCCAAGTGCTTGTCATAAAAATAAAACTTAAAAACTGATAAACTTATACCATTATGAGCAATAACACAAGTAAAATATATAATAAGTGCAACGTATAACAACCAAATTCTTTTATGTGCAAATGCTAAGATAACTTACCCAGCTTAACCAAAAAAATGCCTAATGAAAAAACTTCATTTCAACCCAAGTCATTTGTTGGAATGACTTAAGTCAAGTCAGGTCATTTTGACCTAAAAACTAAAAGGTCAAGTCAAGTCGTTTGAAAATGGTGACTCAAGTTAAGTCAAGGGTCTCAAACTCAAATTGCTCTGAGGGCCAAATGAGGACGTGTCAAATGCCCAAGGGCCGCAATTCACAATAAATAGAACACAATAAAATATAAACACATGTAGGCTGATTTTAGGCTATAGTTATTCGCTCTGGCTGCTTTACTGGCAGCGTTTTTCAAGGACAAGGATCTCGATATTAGGCTTTAAATTGTCAGCAGAAACAAATCTTAGAGTTGCTTGCAGATGTGGACTGCCTAATATTGGCAAAGAAAATTCTTTGTTTGCAAAATGCTGGTTTAACTTTTTATTTTTTTACTTTGCCCTGGTAAGCATATTATTTATCGCGGTGCATGGTTTCGAAGTGCAAACCCTTGTTATACTTCTTCATAACAGCGATCTTCTGCCGGCAAATAAGGCAATAACTAGTACCTCTGACCGCAGTGACAAAATATAACTCCTCCAACTTATCTTGAAAAACTTTTCTTTCGCCTGTGATTTTTCTCATTTTTGAAGCAAAAGACAAGTGTAATTTAGCTTTTTAAGCTATAGAAATTTATTTCAATACTAGGGAAGAACAATCAAAGCCTAGAACTCAACAATTAATTTATACATTATGAGATGACCAATTACACTAACACCTGACTGACGCACTTTCCAGCGTTATTGTGACAACTGTACAGAGTTGAATAGGCAATGTGACGTAATAGTAGATCTTTCACCGCATAAATGGTAGCGTTTGAAAGTGATATGACAGTGAAGTTTGGTGAGTATAGTTTCAGTTTTTTGAAGCAATTTTAGAGTGAATTTTAACTTTCAAATCTGATAAAAAAGATATGTGGCACTTAAATATTGTTAAATACTTGGAAATCCAAAATTTCTACACGGGCCGCACAAAATGTTCTCGCGGGCCGCGTGTTTGAGACCCTTGAGTTAAGTCATTACAATACTAATAGACAGTAATGCATACTATCGATTGTCTCGAAGCTATTAGCTATGCTTAATTGTTTATTATGTTTTGTTTAAGTTTTCCTTGAGTATTAACTCAAAAAGTACCGTTTGGGAAATAACCTTGGTTTATCCTGAACAACAGGGTTGCTAAACTGACACGCCGAGATCCTGATCCGGATTTTTAGTGTTAGAAATGGTCTTTCTACCTAATCCACATTAAAATAACAATTTCAAAGTAATAAGAAATTGAAACTTGCCACTATAACTAATGAATTGCTGAACAATAATTTTTATGTTTTTTTAATTTGCAGTTGGAATGTTTTCAAATGCTTACCCGCCTGACTGGAGCAATTTGTGTGAACTTAAGTATCTGGAAGCTCGTTGGGTAATCCTATTTCACAATTTTGTTTCTGTCAACACGTTTTCAGGATTCGTTATGACAGGCCGTCAAAGACGTTTATACCTTATGCGTTCACCGTGTATTTGATCAGAAAGTAAAAAGAGATATCAACAGAAATTTTCACACTTTACTTAATGCAACCAACCTAGCCAATTAGACTTAAATTGGCGCTGGTCTAGAATCCTACCATTTTTCAACGCGTTGTCCGATTCTATACCAGCCCCATATATATGGGAAAATAAATGGCGCTGGTCTAGAACCCCACCACAGCGCACATTATTATTATTTGGGTTAGGGTGCGGGCTATTGCGTTTGGGTTTCGTAGGTCTTAAGCATTATTATTAAATAATAAATATAATAATACTTAACTCACCCTAACCAAAACCACTTGATAACAATGTAACTTTTGCACCCTTTTCCAACTAAAAAGTTTTATAATCTCAATTTTTTTACGTTTATGTAATTAAAACAGCCAAAAATATAGTTTAAGCCTGAGATGGAACAGCATGGCCTAGTACATCCTCGTTATGGCCATGCGAATGTCATACCTATTTAACAGGAAATGACGACTATCATGTAGATCGACAGCATCTTGATTAAGACGTGTCGATACGAACTTGTATCATCTTCAGTTAGTGTCAATCAAGATGCTGTCGATCTACTCGACCTTTTTGGCTTTAAAATTTATTATTAACCTAAATTACATATCCGTGCATAGTGTACCCAAGCACACTTTTGTTTTGGTAAATCGATCTTTCAAAAATTTAAAATTTTTACAAATTTTTTTTTTAAATTTTTGTTTTTTACAATTTTTTCTGTCTGATTCTTCGGCCGACAGTTGCCAGCTTTCTGCCATACTGCCATGTGCTTTCACTGTTATGTTTATTTTGGTTTGGCTTAAACTGTATATACATGCACCGGTCTGAATTCTGTGGCAGGTGCACTGTGCACACCAATATTTTTTCCAAAGAATTTTGTGTTCACACCTGAATTGCTATATTATGCACTTAAATATTGAATATAAGCTAAATTGTGTTAGGATTTCCAACCTTAGGTGTGCAAAAAAAACATACTTACACACCTGCACACCTCAATATACCACACCTGGGATCTCAGCGTGAAGTGCCATAAAAAGCAGACAGGTTCATGCACAATACATATATTTCTGACTGTGATCTTCCCTTTGTAATAATAACTAATCTAAATCAATAGATCACTAGGTAGGCCCTATAATTTCAATTAGCCTAGTGAGGATAACAATGAATTTTTGAGTTGTTTTATTAAATTTATGTGCAAGCATATTGGTGAAGACTTCAAAAGGTCTAAAACACCAGATTAAATGTTAAATCTTTGTTTTGTTTAATAGAATTTTGTATTTATAAATGGGCAAAGGCAAACTGCTATCAAAAAACTTTTAATGTCTCAAAAGAAAGTGACTGGTGTAGGATCAAAGATAGCAAGACCTCGTTCTGGTGGAGATCAGAAACGTAAAGCACTTCCATCTGACAAGCTAAACCCCAAAACAATAGATCCAGTAAGTTACTCATTTATGTTAGTTTTGTTTCTATCTATATCAGTGGTTCTCAAACTGTAGCACACTAAAATAATTGAAAAACAAGTCCGGCACCCTTTCTACAAAACAACAATGTCATAGCTTGACAACCGTCCTTAATACCAGGGCTGTGGGGTCGGTTAAAAAGACTTAAGTCTGACTTCTTATTCTGACACAGGCAAAAAATGAAATTTAGTCGGTCTCTAGCCAATTTGCTGATTTCATAAAGTCTGGCTCCAACTCTATAACATTTATTACACCCATTTACTAAACTTAAACAGGGTATACAGCAATCCACTTAAAGTATGGGTTGAATAACTTATCCAGCCACAATAGGTAGTTGGAAAATATTCTACCGTAGGCTATTCTTCTTTTACAAATTATAGTTTGCACTCTTAGCGATTTACAATTTGTGCATGCACATGTGGGTCTGTAACAGTGGAGAAACAAATTTAGTGTACTTGCTTTAAATGTACCTATGTAGTGCAGTGTCAGCTTTTTGAAGATGACCAATTTTTTGCCAATAACCTGCACCTAATCATTAAGTGGTATTGTGCAGACGGCTAACGCATGATGCCAGTTGCGGAAATTTTGCAATTTTCTTAGTGTAACTGTGCAAAGTACGCTGGTGACTTAAGGTCAACTTACGGCCAAATGTTTTTATCGAGGTTGTGTCACAGCATAGTTGTCAAAAATTAGTATTAAAGCAATTGGAAATAAACCGATAAATCCGTGACTGATAGTAACAGCCAATATTTTGCTTCTACCAATATACCAGTAAATTTGGGGCAATATTTTTTAATTTTTTTTCTATTACTAAAACAAATTTCATATTTTTTTAGCAACAAAAATTTCATTCTCATCACAAACATTCTTAAAAACTTTCCCCTGTGTTATTGGACAAGACTAAAATACCTGTCCAACTGTACTGTGATCTCCACTTGTTTAGGTTCTGGGACACTAGTTAAATTTTCTGATCTATTTTTTATACTAAGGTAAATTTGTAGAATTCAGGTTAACATCTCAAGGTAAATACCTTCATGTGGTATTGATCACAAACATTTTTTCAAAATATCGGGTATCGGTATCGGAAAAAAGTCAAGTCCCTTTTCGTGACCAAAAATGTTTTTTAAATGTTTCACTTTCTTCTGATATAAAGGATTCAATTACTAAATAGTTTATTGTGTTGCATTGTACTCTAAATATGGGCAAAATGTTTTTGTTTTGTTTGTTTATATAGTTATGTATTGCGGTTTACACAACTGCTTCAACTAACAGTTGTTTAATATGTTATACTTCTGAACAATTATTTTTTTATTAGAAATATTTATAAATAAGTTCGCAAATTGTTTTTTGTTATTTATTGCTGTCCCTATAGAGTACATCATAATTATCCTCCCCTCCCCCCGAAAATAAATATATATATTTATATATAAGCTGAAACACTTTAGTAAGAAATCTCCCACAGACAAAATGTAAAAGAAAGATTCCTGTTTTCCTATCAGATTATCTTTAACTCTTAAAAAAAAACAGGTAAAACATAAAATCATTTCTTAAGTTTTAACAGAAGTATATATTTCGCCTATAAGGCATAAAAAAAAATGCCAATAAAAGTAAAATATAAAATTGATGTTTTTTAAATTTGTCTTTCCTTGCTATCATAAGAATTGTGGAAATTCACCCAACTGGTAAATTCTTTAAGTTATTTGTCAGATCTGAAAAATGAATATTCATTGCAAAAGAGGGGCATAGTTATTTGCTATGAGAGGCGTGCAACACTTAAATATAAGGTCATCGTGTCTGAAACAAAAAAAATTATTCTGGGCTGCAAACGCTAACATTGGGGTTTAATGGAATATTGTGTGTAACAACCTAAAAACAAAAGTATTATGGCGCAAAATGGTGGCACCCCTAAACCAAATAGGCTTTGAACAGTAATCTGTGATGCCTACTCAACACAGGAAAGAGTCCCCCATGAATGTGGCACCAGTTTGCTAATCAAACTACAACTTAAATCCACAAAAATGTTCAGCCAATGAGTTATTGCTTTTTTGTCTTGAACTTAGTTAATAATCAGGCAAGACAGACAAGAAACAAATACTATAAAACAGTGGTTCTCAACCTTTTGACCTTACAGACAGGTAATATTTCAAAACAAATTTTACGGACCGGTGGACTTTCAAAAATCAAAATCAACCCAAAATTTAATTACCACAAAAGTTTCAAGTTAAAAGCAAAAGATGCAAGTTAAAAAGCAAAGAATGGAAACTTCAATTTAATGAGCAATTACATGTTATACGTTGTTCTATGGAAGTTTTTTACTTACCTTTTAAACAAGTTGTATAGCCTACTTTTAAACAGTTTGGCACAACACTTGCAGCATTGTGACGTACGATAAATAATAGACCATTAAGTCTATGCTACGTCACAATGCTGCAAAATGTGGAACTGACGAAGTTCTAAATTTGACGGATAAACCTTCAACATCTTGCATTTGCAATTAAGATATAAAATTGTAATATATTTGGTGGACCGGCAGACCGGCGGTTGAGAACCACTATAAAATGTAGTTAAGGCAAAATGAGGAGATAGTAAGAATCAGGCAGTCATAATAACACCAATGTTTACATTTTTAGTTCACAAAGAAAACATCATCTCAATCTGCTTTTGAATCTATCTATGCCAGGAGCGGAATTCCTTGTAGACTTGTCCATGGATCGGTGAAGCATAAGCTACACTGGGATGTGCCTAAAGAACAAGTTTCATTTGACCCAATTCTTATCACTCTTGCAGAGGTGCCTTACACGTTTTAATACAAATAATATTTTTAGTTAGTTTTTATTTTGTGCATAATCCTGCTTTTTTCCTTCTTTGCATATATGTATATACTGAATTGCACAATTCATCTCCACTTGGTCTTCTGTTTAAAATTTTAAGGTTTTTATTTCTAATGCCTCTTCTATTTTTACCTTGTTGCCTATCACAGTTAACTGAAAGACAGAACTGTTTGTCCTGACAATTTCTATAACTAAACATTTAATAAACAGTTGGATATAAAAAACTATAATCCCATCTGCATGTTGAGTGGTTTTATCCTTTGAGATTATATTAAACTTCGCTATTAAACATCTCTTTAACAATATATTACTCACAGTAGTTTCATTAATTTACAATTACTTCATGCAGGGCCTTAGAGAGACAAAACACCCATACACTTTTGTTTCAATCGAGGGATTCAAAGATTTACTAACTGTTGATGGTGCAGCTCTAAAAACGACACCACTTTTGTCAAAGCTAGCACCATCTCTGCGAGCTGCACTGGCTTCAAGCAACGCTGGGTCATTTGAAAGAGGGTTAACAGCATTGTCTCACCTCAGTGACTGTGTCGGACCAGAGTTGGATATAATCCTAAAGGTTGGATGCATGTTACCTTTTTACAGAATTAAAAAAACAAAAAACAATTTTCTTTAATTGAGATATGGAATTGCCAAAAATAATAAAATGTCACAGTTTATTGTCCATCTACACCAGCGGTTCCCAAACTTTTCTAAAAATTTTGCCTGGTGGACCCTTTTAAATTATTTTGATATTTTGCGTCCCTATAAAAATTCAAGGGTCAGTTGACCCATGTTTCTTGTAGTAAACTAGTACAGTCACGATTCTTTCTAATGTAACAACTTTTTAACTAATGCGAGCGATTCACTGATAGCAGGTAGTATAGCATAATAAATGCTTTGTGATGTCACAAGAGACATCATAAAACAAGCTATATGAACGAATAATAATGTATAACCGAAGACAATAATGATGACAGATATTTTTTAAAACATAGATTAATGTTTTTTTTTAAAACATTCGCTAAAGCCTATAATATTGAAAAACTTAAAAGACTAATTCTCCTTGCGGACCCTCTGAAACTGCTGTATGGGCCCCATTTGTACGGCGGACCCCAGTTTAGGAACCACTGATCTACACCATTTTGGTGATAACCATTTCTTTGAAAACTTTTTTTGGGATCTCTGATATAAACTGATTCATTAATTTAGTGTACACACCATAAGCACATGTTCTACTATTCATAATTACACCTTGAGCATCAAAAAACATCTTCTAATTTTGCTCATCTTTCACAACTTCTTAATTACAGACTAGTAAAGAGTTAGTGAACCTCTGGGTGCACATTTTGTTTAGGCAAATTTCACTAAACCAGCATATTTAGCTACAAATTACATTGTTGACATTTAGTTTAACTACCAGTTTAAAACTATTATTTTTATTGTTGTCCACAAATATATTTTAACAGCTTAGTGACAATAAATTGGTTGATGTTGCTCATTTTAAAGTGTGCTAAACGTGTGCTCTCGGCTGAAGTTCAGTATCAATTGTTTGCAGATACAAAAATATGAGTCCTCTGCAAAAGTAGTTACACATCTAATATTTTGGTTTCACAAAAAAATGCTACTCTCAGACAAACATATTAAAGCAGTTAGGGTCTTAGTATTTTAATTAAGGGCATAGTTAACATAATAAGTTTTGGGGTAGGGGAACCCACAACTAGATTTACTGTAGCTTTTTAAAATTAGATCAGAATTAGACTTAAAAAAGGAATTTCGACTAGAATTACATGTAATTATTTACAATCAATTTAATTTAAATTGCATTTTTTTCTAATAATAAAAATGTGAATAGTGAATATGTGTGTGTGCTAATTTCGCTTTAGAATAGACTATGCTTTTCAGACTGTATAATTACAATCTGTCTTTAGGCCCACCTGTTAAGATTTACAATTCATGCTTCCCCGCATTACTTAATGGGTTAAACCACTATTGTTTTAATTTGTTTACAAAGATATATTTGTATTTAAGTTGCTAAGTTTACAGTTTTAGGTGTAGTATTGTGGAATCGTGGTTTACTATCAGTGAGGTATGAATTGATTCCTGTTAAATGTTAAATTGCACTTTGCAGCCACTCATGACCAGTCTTGCCAAACGAATGTCCACTGACAGAAAGCGAAGGGATGATGTAACAGCTGTAATCCAAAAACTCGAGTTAAATGGAGGAAAAGACGTGTATCATCTTATTAAATCCAAAGTCCCTGCCTATTGTTCAGTATTTTCTTGAAGCATCAATTTAAACATTTAAATTTGTCAATTTCTATTGGCACACCTAAACTGGAGAGTTATTGCTGGTTATCATTGTGTATATTTAGCTTAGGGGTTTTACAACTGTGATTTTAAATACGTCTTCCATGTCTTCACTGTTGTAAGAAATTTTGTAGTCAATTGTTTGGTTAAATTTGCTTTTTTGAACAAGCATTTCTATTGGTGATAGACTTTCGTTGTAGTGATGTCACTTCGTTTAAACTGTGTATATAATATTTTTATGTATACTTTATTTTATCAAAAAATAAATCCGTCAATTTTACTGTGGTGATTCATTTTTTAATAGTTTACTGAAACAGCTTGGAAAAAAAATAAAACAACTAACCACGAAGAGTTTACCGGCCATTTTTTTAAAAACTGCGTAATATTTAGCATGTAGAACTTCGTTAATTTTTGCGTCATTGCGTACAAAAAACACAGGTCACGTAGCATTATGTTTACGACGTACAAGGACTATGGGGACATTCGTAAAAAATGATTCGTTACAAACAATCTAATAAAAAACTAAAGTTGTGCAATTGTAATAGGGTAGCCCATTTACCGGACCAAAGTTATTTCGCCTTTACTTTGGTAGGATTAATAGATTGCTTCCGGTGCAACATTATTACTGTTGAATTAAACACGATATTTTGCGTGGGTAAACATAATGTAGGAATCCATTGAGCTCTATTAGTATCGCATAATATGTTGTGCCATGTGGTAAAAATGCTGAAATTTATCCACTGATTTAAAAATATGATTGTGACAATTTTATAAGTTACCACACACAATGTCTTTGTTATGAGTGTTAATGTTAAATAATGTAAATATTGTTTAAATTCGTAGGATTTTTATTTTGCTCAAAACCGTGCAATATGTGGCGCTAAACGTTCGTTAAATAGAAATTTTACAATATGCGAATGCGATGCAGTGGATTTGGCTGTGAGTCAAAAGCATGTAGCCTGCCCTACATTGCGCTCCTTACTACATCAATAGTATGATAATTTAGACATCAAATACTATAAAAATTACCCTGTTGGTTAGATTAGGATAGAATATTGTCTCTTAATTTAAAGTAGATGGGTCGCTTACTACGGTTATAAATCAACCTTTTCCCTCTTAAGTTTTTTTGTGACGCGCAAACATGCTGAACGACTGGCGTAAAATCGGCAAATATATATGAAGATATAAATATTGTTTATTCGGTAGGTGTCGCACCATATTTATATAACTCCCTTCAAGATTGCATTGATTAATAAAAAAATGTATGCACATTTCTAAACCGTTAATCTATTTACATCTTTGAATGTTAATTAATTTTATATACTGATAGTTAAAAACGACCCTTAGATTAATTGTAATTCAATTAGCGCCGAAAAGTTTCGTCTTGGTGCACAAGTAGTGGGAAAATGAGTGTTGATGCAGTTGAAATAGTAATCGATCCTGATAATCCTGGTGAAAATATTTCCCAACCGAATAGAGTGGAAATTGTAAGTAAGGCATATTTTACTATTACCTTATTAAAGCAAAACAGTACTCTTTTGATTTCATAAATTATTTTAATCAAAATTCATAAAGGTTAGTGCTACCCAACCCTCAGTCTACATTATCCCGAGTTTTTTTAAGTAATTTTTCTGCACACTTGAATTAACAACTTGTACACCCAAATTCCAGAAAAGGGTTGAATTGTGCTAGATTCCCAACTTCAGATGTGCGTAAAACCTTGATTGCACACCTTGAATTTTGGCTTCACACCGAGATTAGGCATGAAATACAAACTGGCCCAAATTGTTGTTCCCTGACCCTATTTAAGAAATCATTGCTGGATTTAGTAGTATTAAACATAAACGAGAGATTTATGTTGTTATGCAACATAAATGATGTCATATACTAAGAAGACAAATCATTTGGGCGCTCGTCTAGAATCCTACCACAACGAACTTTATTTGGGTTAGGCTGCCGGTTAGCGTTTGGGTTTGGGTGAGTCCAGTAACAGTGTTAAACAATATTACTTAACCTACCCACACCCAAACACTAACCGACACCCTAACCCACATATTATGCATTGCTTAATAATTATTTCAACGTTGTGGTAGGATTCTAGACCAGCGCCATCATTTGGGCTAATAGCATCCCATCAAAACTGTTTATTTGTGACCATATAAAATATTACTAGAAATTAAACTGTGTTAAAATGTGGATGTTGAGTGTAATATTATTAAAGGACAACTAAATCTTTTGCTATTTTTCTTTCGCATATATGGAAAATAGTTTTGTCTTTCAAATTTAATACCATATTCCCAGGCAAAAAACCTCTTCCCTAAATGTTAATAAAATCCAAAAAGCTGTTCCATAGGCATTTTGTAGAAAAGCACTACAAGGAAATTTCAAACTTGGACCCTAAATCACAAAACGAGTTTGAATTGTTTCAATTTTCAAAATAGACATATTTATTGTTATATAGGCGTTATTCTTCAGTTGTATAAAAATTGTATTAATAATTTATTTTCAGTGGTTCCAAACGATTGACACCGCTTACAAAGCTATTCACCAGTTTGAGCAGCTGACCCATACCAAGCATATTGTCTTTTTTAAGACAAAAGGTTAATATTTTTGTTTGATTTGACAATTCATGAATTGTGTATTGAACCTCTGTTTTAGACTGTCATATTGATTTTATTCAGGTGCCAAGACAATATTTTTTGATCATGGTGACAGAGTTCCATTTTCTGTGATACAGCGGATAAAACTTGAATGTCAACATGGCCCAGATAGAAATAAGGCATGTAATGAAAAACGCAAGGCAGCCAGAAGTGAATTTAAGAAAAACAAAAACTATGTTCGAGCTCAATCTTCAATTAAAGTTGGATGCACAGCTGATATACGAATCGTTGAAGCCATTAAATATCCAGAATTTCAGGTAACTTTGCAGACTTTTATTATGTATGCAGAATTGCATGTCACTTTGCTTGCAGTGTTTTATGTTGATATACATAAACAAAATCTGATACAGGGCGTAAACTGTTTGATTAAAGCTAAATTAAAACAAAATTAGCAGTGATCTTTGGAACATATTTCTGAAGGTTATAGTTAAATGTAGAATGAATATAGCATTTCACAAAAAGTTACCTACTTCTGTATGGGCTTTGATATTTATTCTATGATTTGCTGTAATATTCGGTGATTGTTTAGAAACTTCATTGATTCTGTGTTACTTCATTTGAACAAGTGTGTATATATATCCTAATTTTGTCAATCTTTCCTCTTAATCTCAGAAGATAAATTGTTTGCCATTTGTTTCTGTTGTCAGGCAATGAGCTTGTCAAAGACTCACAAAGACTCAATGAGCCAGGAATTGCGAATGTCTTTGGCAAAGGGCGATCAAAATATTTTGAAGGAAAGAGCCTGTCGTGTTTCTTTTCCTTTGCCAGCGGCACATCATGGACACGAACTGGGCGTGGTAATTAAAGATCGACCGATAGATACCGATTTTTTATATATATTCCTGGGAAATGTTTAAAACTTGAATTAAATGTGAATAAAATCCAATTAAAATACCTATATTAATTCTTAAACTACTATGTTGCATATTGCCTTGACATGATGCTAAAACCCATAATTTAAAAATGATTAAGTTATTTATTGTTCAGGAAAAATGATATCATATTTTCCTAATAAAATATCAGAAAATCGGCTTACATTTTCCGATACCGATATATCGGTAGAAGTCAAATATCGGCCGGTATTATCTGCAAACCAATATATCGGTCTGTCTCTAGTGGTAATTTTATTTTAGTAACAGATTTAGTTATTAAACTTTGTAATGTAAAATAATTACTTTAAAAACTATTCGATTTTTGAAGCTTTGTTATCATAATATTTTTTGAATGTGATGTACTATGCCTTCAATATGAGTTTACACCCTTGAAACTTGGATATGTGTTAGTTGCTGTACTGTGGTCATCTTTCATTAGCTTATAATGTATTACTTAAATAGCCTTGTGAACGAGGACATGGCGTGATGGACCGACGGGTGTTAGCAAAGATTGGTAAACTTGCTGAAGAAGGGATTCTGTCACTAAAAGACATACAGCACCAA
This sequence comes from Ascidiella aspersa, assembly GCF_963924565.1. Classification (NCBI taxonomy): domain Eukaryota; kingdom Metazoa; phylum Chordata; class Ascidiacea; order Phlebobranchia; family Ascidiidae; genus Ascidiella; species Ascidiella aspersa. Next base: position 17,924,132 of record NC_139451.1, read on the forward strand.
CTGAGAAAATATGTTCTTGATGAAATATTTCAAAACCAGCAAGCACCGAGCAAATCCTATCGAAGGTTTTTTCCTACCAGAAAAGTTATTTGTGAACATTATGTTCAGGCATGCATAAAGCAGAATAAAATTCAGGTAATACTTTATATTCCACCGAACTACTTTAATTTATTATAATTACTTAAATTAATGACTTTATACTTAGGTTGCAGTTTTCAAAATTACTTGCCTTGGATCTAAGTCACTCATTTTAAAATTATGTGATTTAATTGAATTTTATTTTCGTAAAATTGAGAATTTTTGAGATATCTACTATTATTCTTAAACGATTTGCTAGCTGTTTTGTGGCTGTAAATACAAGCACATCGCAAAATTATTCTGTATAGATACTGTACTCTATTAATGTAATATAATGCTTACAGATTTTATAATTGCTGGCATTTGGATTCAAACTTCTTACTGCGAAAAAAAAACAGCAGTTAGTTATTATGATATTATTATATAAAACAATTTGGTGTAATAATTTTAGTTAAAATTAGTGAAGCTTTATTGCTTGATGCATCGCAACAGGGCTGCAGAGTCCGTTAAAAACAACCCCAGTCCGACTCCGATAAAATGTGCGTACTGGTTTAAAATGTTATTTTTTGTTACCAATGACTTAAACAGAACCTTTTTTTATCTGATTCTAAGATATTACTTAGGATATCATGAGCTTTTTTGAAAGCTTAAAACTTTTTTTAATTATCTTGGGATTGAATAGCTATTTATTTGTTTTAATAGAATATTGCTACTAGCCTTACAGTCAGCTTTTGTGTTCCAGTGTTAGTTTGCCCCAAATTTTTTTTTATGAAAGTATTTCTACAATGCGTTTATTTACATAGCTACTCAGTTTTCCAGTCCAACTTTAAATCCCTTTAGATTAGAGTCAAATTCGCCAAAGCCAGATTGCCCCTAATTCGATCTCTATTATTTGGTTCAGGTTTGTACATAAGTCCAAAAAATAAGCGACCTAAAAAACGGAAACCGTACACCTATTTACAATCGCCTAAATTATCATTTACCTCCAGGTGGAAGGTAACAAGTTGACCCTGTTCGTAGACGACTGGGAAAACTCGGCCACAGCCACCAATGACAACGTGTTTCAAATGTACATTTCTTCGTCGGGCGCCGACAATACCGAATCGGGCGCTAAAAGCGACAAGGGCGACGACGATCCGATCCGGGTGTTTCCGATGGTAGCTAAAATCGCCGAGGAGTATGCAAACCATGTGCCGATGCCGGAAAACGTTGTGCTCGAAGAACCGTTATACGTCTCGCCCGATGATGTCATGAAACGCGTCATGACGTTGCTAGGCAACATACGTGACGCGGCGGATTACGACAAACGAGTCGTGTATGATCTGCTGGAAATTGAATCCAACCTTAGCGACACGCTGACAGAGATAATGCAGCGAAGTCGGGACCATGACCATGTAAGGCCGAAAGCAAAAAGGCGGAAAAACATCACCGACTCTGATCCAGAAGCAAACGACGAAAATATCAACGAGCCAAAGCTGGAACTGCACATTGATACCTCACCACTGCCCACCTTTCAACACACCATCTCAAAAACACAACGAGCGGTTAAAACGACCCCTTCTTTAGTTTTCGAAGATATTCGGCCACCTGTTACGTCTTCTTAGTTTGAGTGACTTTTTAGTTTACGTGATCTCAAACTTGATTGAAACTAATCAACAACCGCAATAAATCAATCGGACGTAGGCGAACTTCACGATATAACTGTAAAATCCGGCTAATATCTAAAAAAATATTTTATTTAGAAAATGTTGAACTATGTCTTTTTTAAAAAGCTTTACCAAGAAAAAATTATATACCGATTTTGTATGCAAACAAATTTACAAGCTCAAAATACATTTTGTATAATAGCCATTTTACGAGTAATATAAGCATGACCAAGTGGTAACGAAAACTTTTTTTTTGGACTTGGAAACCTTTTTCGGATGATTTGACTGTTGTCCATTTTTTAATTTTGTTGTACGGTTATAAAATAAAGAAAATACTATTAACTAGTACATAAATAATACTTAGCATCTACACGCATAGATTTGTAAACCATATGCTTTTACAGTGGTCATATCCACATAGCATAACAACATGTCTAGTCCATGGCATTTTGAAATAGCCTCAAGAGTATCAAGTCAGTCCTGACTCGTTCCTGTATTAATGAAGGGGGAGTAGTTCAGTTGCCCTTTATTATTACCTTACACATTAAAAAAATCATACATATCTTTCCATTTAAACTTTCCCCTGTTTTTGGGTGATCGGCTAATAACATCGCTCGACTGAATGGTTTTGTCCACAACGACATAACTCGTAGATTATTTTGACCAGACTTGAGAATATATTTCGTCTGTCCTATCAATGTTCTATGTGAATGTTATTTAATACTTATACGCTTGATTAGCTAAATATATCGCATATTTAGAAGATTGTTTTACACGCTGTGCTGTTAATATCGACAAGGTTAAATATATGCGCTTTTACTGTTTCCTACAACTGATTTTCTTCCACACGAAAAGTTGTTTTTCAAAGCCGATTTGCAAATACCCTTCGCAAGTTTGACTTTATAATTATATAGATAAAACATTATTTGTATATTTGCCACGTATACCCTGGCCTGAATGTATTGCTAAAAAGCTTTGAAATGCGAGTAACCTGTACAATCTACATTGGCCGATAGATACTTGAGTTTATACCACTGCCTAGCGTTAGCTTTATGATATTGCACCCATTTACCAGATGGTTTTGACTAAACATAATTTAAATCGGTTTTAAAAATGAGCCAATGTAAAAACAAATAGGCCCAAACAACAAGAACCTATAAAAAATTAGTAGCACACAAAAAAATAATAGCACAAAAAAAACGAAATCACAAATCATTAACCATTTATTTTTTATGCTGCACGGAATTTTTTTAGCGCGTCCCACGGTTGGGGGCCAGTCCAACACAAAAAAACAGCTTTCAATGAAATGATTAATAGTTGTTGAAATGTTAAGTTCAAGCCAAACAATTTTGCCGAAAATCTTAAGTCAAGCCGTTTAAATCAATTGCCCAACACCAGGTAACCTGCGGGCCGCGCTATAAATGAGGTTCAGAAAGCAAAATTGTGGCTCGCGGCAGATTTAATTTGGTTAGCACACACACACACACAAATGTATATAATCATAAGTTTTATCTATTTATATAAAAAAATTAATCGTATATGGGTAAGTTGATAAATTTAAAATGCTTAACCACCGCACAAAAGAGTAATACTTCTGCTTAGTTGGTCGTCGCTGACTTTATAATCACACAAATCACTCTCGATTTTTTTATTTCGTTTATAAATTATTCACCTTTTTATGTTGTGCTGACTTTAAAACGTAATCAGTTAGCAAAAAACAGCCCGGCCCACCAGGCAATTAAATCCAGCCCGCGGTTAAATTTCCTTACAATATTTTTGCATTTTACTCCATTATTTGATCTCTTACTTTAAATTGTAACAAACTTTGGACTAATTGTATTTTTGTAACAAAATTTTGACCTGGAATACGTTGATTTAAACAACGTAAGTATTGCATTAGTGTCTTGGCGTCGTGAGTCCCTTGCTTTTGGTATTTCACTATTTTACTGACGACCGGTGGAACACAAATGAAATATTTTTCGGGTTTATGCAAAACCTAGTGGTTAACTTGATTTGTTTTGAGCAAGATTTTCCAAAAATTGGAGATATTACGAAACAATACAATTCGGCTAAGTAATTGCGTCGCCGCAAAAAGATATTGAAAAACAGTGCTTCCCAGAAACGATATACTAAAAAATAAATCAGTTGGTCTCTATAATTGTAGTTCTGCGCTAGTAGGCGCCATATACACCCTATTTGGACACTTTATTGCCCAGACTAAATAGTCGTACTTTTTACTCATGGTTGCCAGACTAAAATAAAAAAAAAAGAAAACCGTGAAAGAAATAAAGCCAAACATTAATTAAACGAATTTTTATATTCAAAACGCATAAAAGGCTATAAATAGTAGTATAAGTTGATTTGTATAATAATAAATAACCATTAAGGTCCAAACTGGTGTAGTGCGGCCACATTAGAAACAAAACATGTTCACAACATAGCCTACCCCCGAAATGGAAATTTTATTCGTTGGAAAAGCTCAGTTATCCTATAGGATTTTTTGGCTGAAAAAATAATATTTTTTGTAATTGTCAAGCTTTCCATTGAAAAATACTTTGGTTTGGTCCCGGCCAGAAACTACGGCAGATCTCGACGAGATCTTGTGGGTTCACAGCCGAAAAGAGGGTGACCTGGTGCACCCCGCCAATATAAAATATGGGAAAACAGGGTGCATATTTATTTTCTAGGTGTACAGTAGATGTCTGTTGAAGAAAATCGCGGGTGCATTTGTCATACACTCCATAGTGGGATTATGTTGAGCTTGTAGCGTCTTAAGTAAAAATTAGTGGATAATTTGGAATTTATTGTATTGTGTATTTATCAAATATGTTACGATTTATGATTTGTCACTTTTTCACGCCTTTTTCCAAACACTCGCTGTCACACCGAGAACAGAGCATTCGGCTGTTTCACGCATGAATAATCTTATATCGTGACACATATTTCCGTTATAGATAAAAGTATTTCACCTGTGTGAACGCGTTATTGCTAAAGTTCCCGGCTGTCCGAAAATGCTCCGGGTTATAAATCATTTCCGCTTTTTGGTGTTGCCTTTCCTCTTTTATGCAAACTTTCAACTTATATATGCGAAAGTTTATATCAATATAACCAGTCTTGTCTAGTCAATACAGTGAGTGGTTGTGCTTGCCCATAATAGCCAACAAAAACTGTGTGGATTTGTAATCTGACTATAGCAATACTTATTGAAGCAATAGCGAGGTTGATTGATCGAGGCAAATTAGTTTAATGAGACTTGTAATCAACACGCATGCCTCAAGCTCACCTTAAAAGCGGTGTTTCTTAACCTTTTAGGGCTGCCACCCAAAAGTAATAGAGCGGAGCTTTGGTAACTCAAACGAAATAATATCATAAAAATTCAAATTTAAGTATAAACCTTTTTTTGTATTATTCGCAATTTTTCAAATTTGTAAAATATCTTGCTAAGAATCAATGCCAATCCTAATAAATCTAAACGTAAACCAAAAAATCCAGCAGGTTGGTGACCCTTTGGTTGAGAAACACTGCGGCCTGGAGACATGCGGTACAGATCTTAAATCGAAAGTATTAGAACTATGAAGAGATGCAATTTGATTAGTTTTAGCAAGCCTTTACAAAAAAGCCAAAAAGTCAACTAAATTTTCTGACGCAAACCATGTTAAAAAAAGAGCCAGTTATCTCAAATTAATCGTCAAAAAAGCCAAACTGGCAACCCTGCTGTCAATACTAAAAATATGTTCATCGACTAGTTTAAAACAAGCCAAATAGACTTAAAAGAAGTAAAAGGACTTCCAATTTTAGAACAAAGATGTAACAATGTACAAACTACTTTATAACTGTGACGACATAACATATCCATTATTATCGACAAAAGAAGAAAATGGTGGCAGAATGTTTCGTTTTGTTGAAGGTCTTTCATATCTGGTAGACTGTCGCGTTGATACTCTTTCATTAAGGAAAAGATCAGGTATCGAGACTGTGGAGAACTGATCGCTAGTAGTGGTTAACTGAAAGCCGATACTGCTAATTACCTGTTGGTTACCGTTCAGCTATTTTGTTTACTGGTTACCCAATCAGTATGCGAAAGCCATCAAAGATGCCGAGTGCTAAAAAGTCGCGGGTGAGTAAACTTCTATTAGTAAAGGATTTGTCGTATAAAAAATGATATACCTGGGTTAGTCTATAATATTTCTATTCTAGGGAAAGAAACGAGAAAGAGAAAAAAATGAGGTAAGTTTTAATTTATACTAATTAATTGTAGCACTTTGCTTATTTTAGCATGGAATCTAAAACCTTTTATTCAATTTAAGAGACGCTCAACATGTTTCATTTGATTTAATTTAAAGGTTTCCTAAATAAAAAAAGTGGATGTTTGTTTTGTTATTATTTTAGTTTTTTGTGTTAATAGTAAATGTAGCAGTTGAAGTTTAATAAGCCATTATTAAAAAAGGCGCTGGTCTACAATACTACCACTTTTTTACAGTAACGAAACGACTTGTCAAAATTAGAACTGCAAGAAAGTATAAATGGGAGAAATAACACGGAAGTATAAATGGGAGAATAAATATATTAATAATACTGGACCCACCCAAACCCAAAAGCTAACTCGCACCCTAACCTAAATAATGTTAGAAGTATAAACCCCCGGACAAAAACGTAATAGGATTCTAGACCAGAAAAAAAAATTGTTTGCAGAAATTATAAATTTTTAATTAAGATCTTCATTTTGTAAACATTTTTACACTTTTGTAAACTTTTCTACACTTTAAGCCGTTGTTTACCTTCACAGCACCAATTACTCAACCGTGCCTAAACACGTGATCGAATTCGTCACGCTGTTGTTATGGAAACATACCCACACCGTACTTTTTTCTTGAATGTTTGGCGCTTGTTTTCAGTGTAAACAGAAATTCGTGTTGCGCGAGAAACGCTACAAGTTGATTTTATTTTGGTTAAGAGCTTTGAGCGCTGTAAATGTCATCTGTCTAGGAGACATATCAACTTAAGTTACTAAATCAACAACTATAATGAGTGTTAAATCCCATGGCGGCAAAGGCAAATCTCGCAAGGACGCACTTTTGCCTGCCCTAACGGTAGGAATATGAAAAAAAATCAATTGTTTTTTGTTATTTTATTTTCTACTGTTTTATACTCTGTTGAATAAAGCAACATGTGAATTACACGCAAATACAGTATACATTTACATAAATGTTTAAATTGAACGCAACATAACCAACAGTTCTTTGTTTCTGAAATATTCCAAATATATGTATTTTTTAATTTTGTCTAGGACAAAGAAGCAGTTGAAAAAGAGCCAGAAGGATCTTTTGCATGGAAAGTTTTGGTTCCTTCAAAAGTTAGAAAACTAATGCAATGTGAATCACCAGAAGAACTTCAAATGTATGTGTCTCAGTATAAATTATCAGCCTATATGTAGGTTAGACTTGAATTAATTTGACAATTTATATATTGGTAAAAAAACGGTAAAATCTAACACTTTTAATTTATATTTATTGTTTTACAGCCTAATGGCAGCAACATTGAACTTTGACCAGCATGAAGTTGATTTAAAGCAAGCATCTCAATTGGATTGCTTTGTAATTGCGTTTCACTGGGCAATGCAGCAGGGTTTCGATGAAAGGCAATTAAGCGGATTTATAACATTATTGTCAACAATTTTAAAAAATATTCAAGGTAAGTTTTTAAATTTCAAGTTAGTAGAGCTAAAATAATAGGAGAAAATTTGTGTTTTTAGAAGCATAATCATTTGTCAGCAATTGGCAGTTCCATCTATTTAAAAATTATTCATACCTTGGGTAAATTTTTTTATTAAACTGTATAATATCTGTCAATTGATGCAGTTATTCTAATCTATACCAATATAGATTTATGCAGACTATCAGTAGGTCCTACTCAAATTACATTTTTTGCCAATTTAAACTAGAGATATACGATATATCAACATACTGATAATTAATTAATTTGTTTCGCTTATACCGATATGTCGTTAAATATGGTCAGACATTTTGGCTGATATTTAGTACAGAAATATGATGGAGTTTAATAAATATTGGTATATAATACTTCTTTATACTGAACATCACACCCAAAACTTTTTTGTTTTGTGTTATTTTCTAGCTTGCAAACTTGATGTATATGCCTTCTTGTGCTTAAACATTACTTTAATCTCTGATGCCGGGAGGAAGACCATTGCAAATTTTCTTCAAAAAAAAATTCAACTTGTAATAAGGCATCATCACCTATGTCTAATTTTTCACCATTTCTATTTTTTTCATAACTTTTTTCACCCTTGATTCCAAATGTTTTTACTAAATTTTCACCAGCCGGTCCAAACTTAAAACAATGATAATTACAGCTTTCCATTAAAAGAAATCGAGTCGTATAATATGTTATTTTCAGATAATCTTTTTGACATGGCCTTTGAATTGAATACATTTTCTTTTTTTGATGCGACCTGTGTCATAAATATTTACCCAAACCTCTAAAATCTATTTAAACTGACTGGTGCTATTGCATTTTTTTGAACTTGCAGAAAGTCACATGACAAAGTCAGAAAACCTGCACTTCCTCAAAGAGTGCTTCTCTGGAGTTGGTTCAGACCGTCCAGATGTGGTGCCCATACGGCTTTATTTTTTTAAATTAGAACATGCCAAGCTAATTATGGAGTACCTGTTGACAACCCTTTTCCACGATTACTCACTTTATGAGTTTCTTTACTCTCAAGAACAGGATGAACTAGTTATTGGAACAGATGTAAGTTTTAACCTTCTTAAGATTTTTTATGCTATATCTTTCGGCATTTTATATTTTTGTTCATTATGAATATTAAACATAAAATTGATAGCGAGATGAAGAGATCATTTTTAATATAGTAATGTTTTTCAAATGGCCGTGTGTTTTTTGTGTTACTTAGGTGAACTAACGTAGGTGTTTTTTATCTAATGTATCTAATAAACTTTACAAAATTCTATCGGGAATATTTACTATTTAGTATAGTTTAAATCAAATTCATTTACAAAAACTTTCAATATTTGTCAATGTGACTAATTTTGTGACATTTTGCGTAGCTTTGTACCGAAGTTTGTTCTGAAATCTCCGGCCCCTTCCCACCTCCCTTGGAAGAGGGGATGCCCTTGGAGATATACGAATCCTTCCTGCTTTCACAAACAAAGGTATGCAGGCGAGGTCATGTTCGCACCCCACGCAGTTATTTCCAACGAAATGCTCCCTTAACATTTCTGAAAGTTTCCTAACAAGGTTGAAAACGAATAAAGAGTTATTCGAAACGTTCAAAATGATGCCTTCTTCTGTATGGGCTTTGATATTCTTATTACGTCTTACTACCACCACCAACCATTTTGCTCCAATGTCATAACTAGGGCGATTATGTTTTGACCTAAAAAATGAGAAATGCCATCTGGTTATTTTAAAAAATTTTGTGTAAATACTTGAAATACTAAGCGATTCATGTGTATTTTTAATCGATTTCCATTGGAAATAATTTTGACCTAACAAATAATCGCCCTAGTCATAACATTGCTTAACTTTCTAAGTGTAACGAAACGCATTCCCAATTTTTTCAGGAGGAAAGCGCAGAAGACTTGGAGGACTTAATCGACGAGAACGAGATGACGGAGGCTGTGATGGCTGCCATTCAGTCGTCAGGCGATGAAGTCGTCAAGACCGTTCCCGCGTCGGAGCTGCGAAAGATCATTGAACGCGTAACCAAAGAACTGATAACGCCGGCACGACTTGACTTGCGGAAGCGGATTCGTGAAAAGGAAGCCGCCTACCTTGCGCGAATAGAGAAGATCCCCGCAAAATAGCTTGCGTATTATTTTCTCTTGCGTGTCGTTCCCTCGTTTTTTTTTAGATTTTTCTTTTCTTTTTTTATTTTATAAAGAGTATTTCATCATTGTTTTTTTTGCAATACACTGGATATGGATCCTTTGATTGGATCACCACTATATGAACCTTTAGTACTTGAGAAACCCTAATCCAAACAGTAAGACAAAAGACATTGTAGGCCTACGCCAAAGCAAATAGCGCATTAATATTACCTAGGCTGGTTAACAGGGCGCCAATGCATTTGTTTTTTTCCCGAATATAACCTGGGTGCACCTATTCTTCAAAGCTGATCTTTGAATAAGTAAACGTCAACTGGACAAAATACCTGACGATTCCCATATAAAATTTAAGGTATTTACTAGTTTGGGGGCTTGTTCAAACCAGGGCTGCGGAGTCGGTTAAAAATAACCCGAGAACAACTCCGGTCAAATGCGGTATTTTGAGTCCGGTCCGGATTCCACAGCCTGTATTCCGCCAATTTACGTAACTAAAATAACTTGGATATTAAGAAATCCACTTACAGGGGTGTCGTATAATTCATTCACTCATGGTAGGAAAATATTCCACCTTAACAATTTCCAGTGGCCGGCCATATCAGCTTAAAATTTGGTACTGCGCATCCGCATGTCGGACTCGGGTAGTTTCACGTGGTCGTACCCGACTCTTCGAGTCCGAGTCCGGCTCCGCAGCACTGCTACAAACAATTTGCATCGGACTTAAGATCTTATATCACAAGAGGAACATTGCAGCCTTTATCAAGCATTATTTCACTGCGTTGCCCAACTGACGTCACAATGCACGTGCCCGGTGTCCACTGACGTGTGAATAAGACCCGAACCGATCGTTATCGGCGTTTCGCGATTCATTCTATACTTGTTAGGCCTACAGCTTTATACCAGCGGCTTTTTTCAACGTGTTACGTTATGGAATATACTTAGATTTGTCGATATACTCAACGAGCAATATCAACTGAGTGAAGTGACTCTGTGTAGAGTTCAAGAAGTTAAGGGCAGGTCATTTAGCGGCCTAGTTCTTGAAGTCAGTTGTAACAAGAAACGTGTAAGAGACTTAGGCAGCCGTCTGCCTTCGCCTTGCGGGCCAGCGGCTTACCCGTAACAAAACACCCTAAATGCTATAACATTTATACTGATTATAAGAGAGACACTACTAAATGTCCCTTTATTGCGAACAACCCCTAAAATGAAGTCGAAGGCTACATTTAATCCTTAATATATTTTTTATTCAGTAATAAGTAGGGCCCGCTAAAGTCAATGAAGTTAAATTTTTTTAAAGAGCTCGTCTGTCCACCAATTAAACAATAAAGTTGTTTTCAGCACCTAGAGGACTGATTCTAAGAAGTTTATATGTTAAAATAAAGTTAAAATTTACAATAAAGTCAAAATTTTGAATAAAGTCAAAATTTGTCAAATTATGACTTTTTACAAGGTTTTTGTGTTTCTTGAGAGTAGTTTTTGTAAAAATCGCCGTGGAAGCATTGTAAATCAATAACTGCGACACTATTAAACCATATTAACCCATAAAACCAGGAAATATGTTACAATGCCCACTTGGATCAGCAGTAACTTTTATCGCAAATTGTCCAGTTTTCATTCACAGTTACGCATTTAAATAATTCTTATAAAACACTTCCTTTTCATAATAAACGTGGTCTTAATAAATTTCATAAACGTGGTCTTTTCAGAGATGAACAGTTTGGATCTTAGGAATAGCCTATCTGACATTCTGTAATACAAAAATGCCTAAGCAAGCCAAATCTATCGCCAAAAAACACGACGCATTTTTTAAATCGACAAAATATTACGTTTGGGTCTAAAATCGACAAAATATTATGTTTGGGTAACTGGCATCAATTCAAGAAAGAACTGTAGCCTCTACAAATAAGCACTTTTAGGTTAAAATAATTTTTTTGAGGTTAAAATAAAAATGACCCTATACGCTTCGTTAACTTTTTTCGATTTCTGTCTTTTATGTGTGGAGATTGTTTACTGCTCATCTTTTATGCGCCCAACGCGTCAAACATACTTCTAAGCCTAAGGTACCCGTTACGTCAGGCTATATCGTGATTTATTACGTTATGTGTAAGATTTTTTTAGGTCGTCCAAATAAAATTTGTAGACGCCCTTGCAACAATAGCCCGCCGTATGAAACGAATTGCTTCTGATGGCCGGCGAAAAAAATACAGTTGGATCACGCTGACTTTCACTGGTTTTTAAAGTGCCAAGGTTTCACGAAAGAATGTTTTCACGAAAAGAAGTCTTATAAAACTTAACCGAACATAGTCAAACAGATAAATAAATAATTAAAGCAAAGCAAGTGAACCAATGTTACTAAACCTTACCTTATATTTGTTATTTTATATACACATGGGTTGTTTTGTTCCTTATTCCTTTGATAGAAAGGCCAGTGGACCAAGAAAATAATATTAAAACAGTCCTATGCCAACAATTAAATAAAATACTGATTTAGATCCGTAAAGAATAAATTATATTTATTTTTTGTTTTTAAGACGAACACTGCTGTTTTGTGTTATTATTAGGGCCCGCAAAAGTAAATAAAGTCAAAATTTGTCAAATTATGGCTTTTGACAAAGTTTTTGTGTTTCTTGAGAGTAATTTTTGTAAAAATCGTCGTGGAAGCATTGTAAATCAGGAACTGCGACAAATAATTCTTATAAAACACTTCATCTTGATAAACGTGGTCTTTTCGAAGATTAACAGTTTGGATTTTAGGAATAGCCTACTGACATTCTGTAATAAAAAAATGCCTAAGCAAGCTAAATCTATCGCCAAAAAAACCGACACACTTTTTATAATCCATAAAGCACCTTTAACTTTGCGACAAAATATTACGTTTGGGTGTGAAATCGACAAAATATCATGTTTGGGTAACTGGATTCAATTCAAGGAAGAACTGTGGCCTCTACAAATGAGCAATTTCGTTAGGTTAAAATAATAAATGTGATAAAAATAAAGTTAAAATTTTTTTTTTAGGTTAAAATAAAAATGGCCCTAGTAATAAGAAAAAAATATTAGCCTACGCTTCCACCGTTTTATGGCGTAATTGAATTCGACATATGCCAGCAAATTTGCGTTGCAACAAGCCAATCTAGTGTTTAAAAAAAACATAGCCTCCCGCATTGAAGAGGGTGGCCCTAACGTGACGTTTATTAGCACTATGTCCGTGGGATCCAGAGAATAACGTAAAAGAGCTACTTAATTGTCAAACACACAATACTCCTCTTGCAAAAATAACTATTACCATTATATGAAAAAGTGAACAAAATGGCGTTTTAACCCTGCGCCGTTAAAACAATATAAGTTAGCCGGCCCGCGCCACCTTTTCTACAAACTGGTTACGAGATTTTTTTGGTATACCGGCATTTCTTTTAATTTTTTTAGCAAGTTTTTATTACATTGACGAAAATAAAAAATGATAAAAAATATACGTCCTTCATCTTGCTTTACAGTAAAGTATTATATTAATCGTTGTCTAACATCATATTGTCTTCACTTTCGTTTCGATAAGCTGTCAGTCATATTTTAGGTTGTCTAACATACATTGTCGCGGGCCAAAACCAAACTCTGAAAGGTCTCTGCGGGCCGCACAAAATGTTAACTAAGAATTGTGTTATTCAAATGTTAAGACAACTGTTAATAAGGCGGGCCTCAGATTTTTTTCATCCATACTACTAATTAAAAGTGTAATAAAGCTACTTTTGAAAACGCGATAACCTTAATAGATTTTGAATTCCGGGCGCACCTGGCGAGAAGCGAGCGCGATTTTTTGGGGGTATACCGGCATTTCTGTTAAAATTCCTGCTAGCTTTTATTACCTTGCCGAAAACAAATAAAAAATTGTTAAGAAATATGTCTAATATTTTTTGATATGTTTTCCGTTTGTTTGCGACGTACTTGGCAGCCTTCTACGGCGCAACGGTAAAGAATCCCTGATCTAGATCTAGTCCAACGACAGCATCAAAACGTAAACAAACTGCAGATAGGAAAAACTTTTTTTGGGCCTGTACTAAGTTAAAAACATGTTTGTCTGTACTAAGTTAAAATAGTGAAAGAGTATTTGAAATGGACTCGTGTCTAGTTGTCAAAGCGGCGGCAAGCCGAATCCGGCCCGTGGGCCGTAGGTTGGTGACCCCTGCTTTAAATGTACAAACATTTTGCCGCGTATAAAACGGTGAAACGCAACCGCAACCAACAACTTTACATAAGAAAGCCAATTATTACGTAACAATGGTCGGGAAACTACTACAACTTTACAGTACGGAAGTTGCCATTTAAGCTTAAATGTTGCTTACAGTGCTGTTTGTTACTATTTTATTTTTTGTATTAAAATGTCATGGCCCGCGATCTATTCTTGGTTACAATGCTAAAATTGCTCGCAAATCATCTAATTTTAAGCAATTAGACTACTTAATATAGCAACAACTTGGCCTTGTTAGTTTGATACCTAACTTAGGCTATATACCGGGACTGGAATTTAACTTGCCACTTATAAAAGATTTACTCAAATTTTCTGCAAATGGGGCAAAAACCTGCAAAAATTGTGTTTAACAGAGGTTTTGTATATCAAGCCACACGACAAGTTTCAGTATTTTAATTGTATAATTTTCGCTTTAGTGTAAACAATAATGTAGTCAATAAAACCTATTTTTTGTTTGTTTGGAACTATCACCAGGTGGGTCAGTTAATATATAGGAAACATCCTTCCAAAATCACTGTATCCTAACTTATTCATGAAAAGTCTGTAACAAAGCCAAAACAGCTGAACTTGACAACAAAAGAAGCAGCAGCAAATACAAAGACCTCCTATCAAATACATTTTTCTAAGCGTTTTCGTCTTTTTTTGACGAATCCTTTTTATCGCCGGTATTTGACCGTCGGGGCTGGGTTAACTCGTCCATTGCCTGACGGACTGCGTCGCTTTGAGGATCAACTCCAGGTAGACTCTGCAGAACGCTTTGGATGAACTCCGGGTCTGTAATGACGTCATCATCGCTTTCGTCAAAATCGTTGGTCTCCATCTTGCATAGAGCACAAACAAATAACTTTTTAAATGCATATTTTTTTATTCTGGTTTTTATTATTTTTTCTCATTTGGAAAGCGTAGTCTTACAATTCAAAAACAGTTTGGTTTGCGAAGAATGTTCTAAAGGTTTTTAATTTTTTACCTTAACACACAGCAATATTTTAATTATTTTTTGGCGAGTTATTAGCTTAAGTAACCAAAAAATTGACGCTAATTTAAAGAATTGTTATTTCAATGACGTAATATTTTTTGCGCTATAAATAATTTAAATTAGTTCACGTCGACAAAACACTAATAAATACCTTTTGTTGAAAACCACCTTCTGCCTCCATAGGTGTTTGCGCAGTGCTCTCTAGAGATACAACAAAAACAGTTAAATTTATACTTCCCTATATTTAACAAAAAAGTTGCACCCAATTGAATTTAACGTCTTATAACACATGACAAATATTTGTAAAAATATTAACGAAAAACTAAGTTTAGTCAATATGGGCAGTGACAGTAACATACCGCTGGGAGTGGTTTGCATTGACATTTGCATTGCATAAGCGATTTGTTCTTCCTCTGTCATTGCACTAACATCGACCGACTCTGCCATGGTGGCAGGTGGAGCTGTTGCCGGTGGTTCCATGCCATGATCCATAGACATGGCCAAAGCTGCTTGCAGCATATCGTCTTCAGATGTGGCGTTACCTGTTGAAAGTAAATAGTTAAGTTTAAAAGGTGATTTGGGGCAAAGTGTGCAACCTCTATTGTTTAGGCAAATTAGGAAAATAGATAACAATTCAAACAAATTGGTTGTATACGCAAGCAAAGACATCAGTGTTGTAAACAAGTCATTTTAAAATGACTTAAGTCCAAGTCAATGGAATTTGTAAAATAACTTAAGTCAAGTCCCAGTTCAAGCCTAAAGTTGCGCAAGTCAAGTCCCAGTCAAGTCATAATTTAGAGTCATCTTCAAGTCACGGTAAAGTGTCAAAAGAAAACGTGAAACTATTCGTAATTTCAAAAACGTACGACTATGAGCTATCACTGAACTAAAAAATAAGAAAAACGCAACACATGGCAAGCAAATTGTTTTATGTGCAAAAATTTGGATAAACAGCTTTTATAAAAAAATACTTACAGAAAACACTTTATTTCAGCCGAAGTAATTTGCCTAAAAGACTTGAGTCAAGTCAAGTCATTTTAAAACAGTGACTTAAGCCAAGTCTTTGACTTAAGTGATTACAACACTGATAGACATGTTTTGTTCAGTTTAAAAAAACAATATATTACACAACATTTACCTCCCGCAGTTGCCGGTGCAGACTGAGTTTCCTGAGTTGTCTTTGTCCTTCTTGCATCCTCCTCCTGCCGCGCCCTTTGCTCTTCCAGAGACACTCGGAGAGCTAGAGCGAGTTCAGGATCAGCATTGGGATCAAAACCAAGATCAAAGTCTGATCCTCCGGCAGGTGCTCCTCCGCCAAATTGCTGGACAATTGGCGAGCTAGATATTGCTCCAGAAAGCATGGAACCAGGAGGGATTGTCACTAAGTGTGAACTAAACAACAGAAATGCAACAATATCACAGCACGAAAATTTACAATAAGTTAGATGTTTAACTAAACTTAGGGTTAAATGGTACTTCGTATTTTATTGAAATGCGGATACTTATTATGGGCAAAAGTAAGTTTGTTGAATTCAGTGGTTACTAAGCGGGGGTCAACAGAGGTATTTCAAATGGTCCGGAGCTTTGTATGCACAATTGCACATGATCAATGTAAAATAGAAAAAATAAATTAATCATTTGTGTGGCTCAGTTGCAAACGATTACAAGATATTCCAAATCTGACATTAAAGAGCATATTGACTTATCTTTAGGCAAATGACTCGGCTCAATAATTTTTGCCCCAAGATATCTCATTTCTCCTAACCTTCTTAACAAGAAAACCAGTTTCCCGGGTGTATGTTTAGCTAATTATGCTTGTCATGCAAAGGAAAGATTTGGTATCTTTAGGAACTTAATTTTATATAAGTCAATTGGTTTGTTATTTGTTCAAAACGGTTTGACATGGAGTCAGGCCATTGTGCAATGACTTCACTTAGAATTTGGCTATGGATTATTCCAAAATATTTTTTTTACAATTTACTGAATTCTTTGCTTTCTGGAAAACTCAACTTGATTAACCAACGATATTGTCTTGCTTTGTACTGTAGTTAAGCCGGGTTTAAGGGATATTTCTGCACAAAAATCATATGTACGATAGTATTCTTTAATAAAGTTTGAGATACTTACTCAACATAAATGCATTTTTTGTATGTCAATTTTTGTCGATTAAACATAAGCATAAACTCTGTTGTAATTTAATTGAATTTTTTTGGTGCATGAAGTTTCAAACTGTGCAATTTTGAGCCATACAGCTATTGGGTCTTTCGGTGAATATTAACATGAATTGTACCGACAACAGAATGTCTCCTTAGAGAATCTTGCTTTCTGACATGTTGTGACATATAAACTTTTTTTTTGATCCGCCCCTGTGTTTTTTCTTGTTTGATTAGGGGTCACAGTTTTCAACTAAAACCCCCAAAATCTTTTAACCGTATCATTGTATACGTGGTACATTGTGATTCTTACCCAGAGCCATCCTTGCCATTGAGAGTGTTGATAAATGTATTGAGCTTCTCTGTGTTGACCTCCTGTTCACCAAAACTTATAATATCAACGGACACTTTTTCCTTTTTAAGCTTCTTGGCAAGCTTCACCAGCTAAATTAATAAAATAAAAGAAAGTTAAAACACATATCGTCATGCTCATAACCAAATTACCTAAGTCATTTTTTAATTATTTTTAGAGTTTTTGCCTAAGTCATTCCTTGTTGCCATCCCAATCCATAGAAAAAGTGCCTAAGTCATATTTTTGCACAAGGGAGAGGGAAATGACCTATTAATGACCCAAGCACTTTTTCTGTGGATGGTGATGGTAACAAGGAGTAACTGATTCAAAAACTTTGAAAATCAATAAAAAATGACTTAGGCAATTTGGTTATGAGCGTGACGATATTAAACCTTTAAATCATTATTACTTACAAGCCTGCACAATTCTTAATAATACCGGACTTCTACCTTCTACTGTTGTAATAGAATTTTCACTAATTTTAATGTCTGCATTCCTCAATGCAAGCTTTTTTTTATCAGTGGATAATAATTAATTAGTTTCCTACAGTGTTTTTTAGATCAGTGGTTTCCAACCTGGGGTTGAGGGTTGTCTGGAAGGTCCCATGTAGTAGTTGATGAATTAAAAATGACAAGGAAAAGCAGAGCAACTAAAAGTTGGCAGTTTAAAGGCTTTAAGCAACCAGTCTAAAAGTTGGGTTTATGTGGCATTTGCTGCAGTGAAACAGTCGTGTTTGTGAGTTGTGACTTCACCATTGCAGTTGTTCTGAAGGAAGGAATTGAGCATACCTTTATATGAGGGAATTGAGCATACCTTCATTCGGTTTGTTCTATAAAATTGTAATGCGGCGAATTTAGAGTCTTAACCACAACTCTATCAAGCTAGTGCAGTATTACAGACCAAAATACTAAGCATGAGTATAACAGCAACCTAATTCTGTTCACTTAACTTTTTCTAAGCTTGAAGTAAACAAAACACAAATATAGACAATAGCACTAATTAATTTGAATTGAAGTAATATGATATATGCCTTCCCTTCATATTGCTTTGGCGATTTTCTCAAATTTGTTAAATTTTGGAACACTATATACGGATCTGTTCATAAGTTTAATGGTGAAAATAACGGCCCAAATAGACATAAAAGCCACATGCTTTATTATTCAAACGTTTCGGCAAATGCTCATGCCATCATCAGTGATATGAAGGCGTTTTTGGTTTATGCATCATACATAAAATTAGGGGTTGTATAAATTTTAGAAAAACTCAAAAGGGGTAGCGAGAACAAAAAGATTGGGGACCACTGTTCTAGATATATAGAACTATTATTTTTTTCTTTGGAAATTTGATTTCGTTTATTCTGCAAGTTTATAGCTTGCAGACTTGCCTTAGTGCAGTGATTGCCTGATCGGCAAACTTTTTTTCGTTGTGGCCAAAAGTTCCCTTTTACGAGCTATTGAAGGCCCACTATGCAAAACCGCTACGAAAACAGTGGCGGATTCAGGATATTTGTTTTTAATTACACAGCGCCTTGCTGCCCTAAACACTACCATGCCATAATGTAAAACATAATAAAAAAGGAAGAATAAACATGTGAAGTGCGGAAAATTTTGAGCTAACATGTAGTTAACGTAAACAAAAATAGTTTGACAAGCTCTCAGGACCACATTTAGCATGTGGGTCTGAACCATGCTGAGACATACAAAAATTCTAGGCCACACAAACTTTTAGAATAAAGGGCTATCACGCGGCCCACAACTACATGATAACACTTAGCATTTCAAAAGTAACTCGCAGCCCATTAAATGGTTCTGAGGCCCACAGTTTGCCGACCACTGCCTTAGTGCATCACTAGCCATAACACTACTAAATTGCAAATAAATCTTGTGGTGGACAAACAGAACATTCTATATTAGTAATTAGTAGCACATGCAATTAATTTAACTTTATGTGGGTCATATTATTTTTATATTTCCACCTCTTTATCATCTTCAGTGATGGGACTTCCAACAAAAGACACAATCCTGGTTTTGTGATTTTTTCCTTGTCGATGCTTAAGAGCAAGATGAGCAACACGCATTCCGTTCACAAACTTAAGGTCACCTTTGGGTTGTATCAAGTTGAGTTTTGACAAAAGCTTGCCAGAGTCGGTTGTAAGGGTTACATGAACTTGCATGCTGAAAAACAATGCGAGGTTCTACAACAGAAATAATTATGGTAAAATCAACTCTTATTACAATTTATCAATGGGTAAAAATTTATCACAGAATCGCTTGCACACTAAATGTAAGCCATATATATACCTAAAACACCTACACAAAATTACTGAAAGTCCTAAACAAAATCACTGATTATTACTAATGTAGTGAAACAAACATTTACAAAAAAGTGCGGTCTCCTTGAAGGTGGCAATTGTGTGGTAGATTATTTGCTTCTGTAACCATTTTTTACTGTTGGTTTAGATCAGAGGTTCCCAACGTGGGCGGTACCGCCCCCTTGTGTTGGCGAGTTACTAGGGGGGCGTTTTGGGTCTCTTTCACATTTGGGCGGCGCTGAACGCACATAAGGGGGCGTTACATGAAAGTACTTTTGGCTAAATTTTATAAAAAGTTCACATAACAAATCGTAACAAACAGCTCTGTAGGTAACTTTTAACCTTAAATGCTTCCGTACTGCAAACTTGTGTAGTAGTGTCCCGACCATTGTTACGTAATAATTGGCTTTCTTATGTAAAGTTGTTGGTTGTTGTTGCGTTACACCGTTTTATACGCGGCTAAAGGTTTGTATATTCAAAGCAGGGGTCGCAAACTTATGGCCCACGGGCCGGATTCGGCCCGCCGCCTCTTTGACCACTAGATGAAGTCGATTTCAAATGCTTTTTGACTATTTTACCTTAGTACGGTCAAAAAATTTTCGCGCTTTGCGCGAATGATCTTACGTCCAGTTTGTTTACGTTTTGATGCTGTCTTTGACCTAGTTCAGCGCTTCTTTACTGTTGCGCCATGGAAGTCTGCTAAGTGCGTCGCGGAAAAACGGAAAACGTATTCAAAAATATTACACATACTTTTTAACATTTTTTATTTTTTTAGGCAATGTAATAAAAACTAGCAGGAAATTTAAAAAAAATGCCGGTATACCCAAAAAAATCGCATTCGCTACGCTCGCCAGGTGCGCCCGGGCTTATCTAATAAGGTTATCGCGTTTCCTCAAAAGCTTTATTACACTTTTCATTAGTACTATGGATGAAAAAAATCCGAGGTCCGCCTGATTCACAGTTGTTCTAATATTTTAATAATACAATTTCTTAGTTAACATTTTGTGCGGCCCACAGAGACCTTTCTGAGATTGGTTGGCGACTAGAAAAGGTCGCCGACCCCTGATTTAAAGTCTTGGTGCAGAAAGTTAAATTTTTCCTGGTAATGACATAACCTGGTGAAATAATGTATCTATAAATTCCTATAGTGAATGTATGTTACACAACCTAAAATATGACTGACAGCTTATCGAAACGAAGGTGAAGACAATATGATGTGTGTGAACGATTAATATAATACTTTCCTGTAAAGCAAAATGAGGGGGGCGATATGAAATAATATTGAGCCCAAGGGGGCACTAGTGTAAAAAAGGTTGGGATACACTGGTTTAGTTTGATTAAGAACTTTAATTTCTTATTCACACACATTCATAATTTAGGTATTTCTGTTGTTTTTATTTACTACTATGGGGATAATTATCTTAACTAGTTGTTGGAAAAAATGAATAACAAAACTTTTCTTGTATACTTAAAATATAGGCAAGAAATCTTATTCTACTTAAACTTATAATAGTGTAAACCTGTGATTGGGCAATGCTGGTTATATCTATTCTTAAACAAATGAATACATCAAAAATATATATAATGCTTACTCAGACATGGATAACAATGCAACAGTATTCTCTGGATTAGACTGCAATTTTGATCTACAAACCAGATTGGCTGCATCTTGTTGAGACTGAATTCTTGTTGGCAAATAGTCTCCATTTCTCATGTATTCACTGTTATCCACACTAAAAACAAATATCTATATATCAACCATAGTGCATATTGACCAGTTAGTCTTGAATGTTGAGCTCGGCACTAGGCAGCAATTATTTATACATTTATAAAGAATATGTACTGGTGTTTTAGATATTTTATGTTTCGTTTATGAATGAGTCTTGTATATGAAATGACCTAACCGCAAAGCCTAAATAAAGTATATTTTACTGTTCTATATTCAACACTTACTGAATCAACAAAATCTGTTTGATTTAAGCAGGGTCAAAATTCAGTTTAAAAGATCTTTTGCAATTAACAAATTAACTAGGTTGCATATGCTTTTGGTTGGTATTATGGTTGTTATACAATCTTCTGAATAGTCAAATTCCAGTTAAATAGACGAAATAAAAGTATGATATTTTTATTAAATCAACGCACAACATTTAGGTTCGGGTGCGAGTTAGTCTTAAAATGACAAAAGAGAAAATACAGAAAGTGAATGTCTAAGTTTATCCGACTTACCAAATAATAGTACTTTCCAAAACCATTGTACGTTAATTGCAAGTTAATCAAAGAATCAAAAATCAACTTATGCTAAAACGTAATGACAAAATATATTCAATGGCTTAAAACATAGAATACTAAATTTTGATTTATTTTTTCACAACCTTTGAAAAAATGATTTTAATACAAACGCAATAAATTAAAAAACTAATAAAAGTTTCCCAGATCGCTTCTTTTAGTGTTAAATATTCAGGTAGGTTAAGTTTTTTCTCATTTGGTCTGCGCTAAATATCGTTTATTGAATAACAATATTGATCCAGAAAAAAAAAACACTTTTCCACCAATCAAAAAGCGCTTTGGTAATATAATCAGCTGATTTGATTGTCAGGAGTCTATCAGTTGCTGTCTGCTGTAGCGGTTTTTCTGCGATTTCTATCAGTTTCCCATAATGCTGTTTGCTGGACGGTTAGCTGTTTGTCACCTTTAAAATAATGCTTCCTTCGCGAAGTCGAAGTATTCGACCAAACGGCAAGGTAGTGTACTTAGTGCCGCCGCAGATTCAGTACTTCAACGCGTTTCCACAAAATTCCAACGGTAAATAAGGTCAGTTTTTGTTTCATACATATTGTTGTATGAATTATTTTGGCCAATGATAAGGTTACTTAGATAGGCATTTGCACTGTTCTGCGTGTTGAGGCGCTCTAGCTCGCATATTGATTTCAAAAATAGGTGCGGGATGGCGCGATTTATGGTGAAAGAGGCGATTTATGGTCCTAGGCACTTTTGCATCCTGGGGATTGTTTTTGTGCCAGGCATTTTTCAATCTCAGATTTGTTAAGGTTTAAACAATGTGAAGCTGGTTTAGAAGATCGAATTTTTTTCTTCCAAAATTTACACTTTTAATAATCCGTTCTTGCGTTTTTATAACTCACACGTCACATCATGATAAACGTATCGTTTTTTGGCACTAGTCTAGAATCTTGCCACTTTTTCACAGTAACGAAACAAGTTGTCAAAATTGAAATTGCAGGGAAGAAATAAATATGGGAGAATAAACATAATTTTATTTCTATAGTTAAAATAGGCAAAAATGCAGTTTGAGGGTCCATGACCACGTCGCGCCCCTCTTATTCGCTCCTTACTCATATACCACTGTGGAAAGTATGGCAAGTGCACCCGCGAGTTTTTTTCAACCTTTTAAAAGTGCACCCCGAAAAATAACTAAACTAAACCCCAATTATGTAAAACGCTTGTGCGGAATACGTTTACAGTGCAATGTATGCAATACAGAGTGGTTTGGAAAATTGAAAGTGCACCCGAGGTGTACTTTTTTGACGTTTGTTGCACCCGGTCACCTGGATTTTTTCGGCCGTGCACCCGCGAGATCTCGTCGAAATCTGCCATACTTTCCAGACTTGCTCATATATAATACGATACAACTCAAAGCGCAAATTGTTTTTGATTAAGATTTTTTTACAGTTCAACAACCGATCAGCCCTCAGCTGTATGTCCACCATGCTGTTCCATGCCCCATTATACCGTTTTTTCGCGGTGTCGGCAGGGGTCCATCGTTCTTCTCACCAACTAAAGAAAAGTCACATCTCATTAAATGTGATGTTTCTCCGTCAGGTAATTTAGTTTTCTATCGTTGACGATAGCAAAATTCAATAGCTTCTATGTTGGTTGCTTGTACGTTTACGTTTAATTGCCAATTGTCCGATTACCAATTTTTTTTATGGACACTACAATTAGGCATATATATGTTGTTTTTAACCGTAGGGCCTTATATTTACTCATATCAGTTGGACAGACTTATATGTGTCTTATTATATACACTAAGTTTTTACCAAGTGTGGCCACCAGACCAAGGCCTTTTTCTTTTGATAGCTACAAAAAGCCACGCTAAACCAATCGGCATAAATAAACATCCCCGCTTTCTTCTACTTACAAGCATATAGTCACATATGTTTTATCAGTTAGACTAAATGTAAACCTTTAACTTCAACAATAATGAATGCACTGCATAAAGAGAGGTGTTATTCACAAGGAGAATGTGTTGCATTCACGTACGTTGTTATAAACCAGTGGTTCTCAAACGGGGCGCCGCAGCACTTTAGGGTGTCATCTTTAACGCTTAAGGTGGACGAGTGATATATCAAATTCTTTAGGATTCCAATTTTTGCTCTATTGGTAAGCTTCTTAATACAATTTTTGTGTACACTAAAGGTGCCAAAAATTGTTTTTTTTAACCTTGTTGCGTAGTTAATGAGCTGCTTCAATATCGTTTATTGTAATGTTACAGTCAAACACTCAGGAAAAATACGAGCAAAGCTGCCGCGAACTATTTATAATTTCTGTAGGGTGCCACACGGCAAAAAGGTTGCGAAACACTGTCATAAACAATTGATAATTATGTCACTTTCGAAGGTCGCTGTGGAGCGCGCTCTGTCTGGAATGACGTTCGAGCAGTACCACTTTCCTTTCAAGCCAAGCACCTGGAGAATTGCGAGTCGACATTTTCAAGCGACAGTGACGACGATCCATCGGAATGCAACGTCAAATGGCTGTTTGGAGACCATGGAAAGAAGTATGGGAATTTAATAAAACCTACTCGCTAATGTAAATTATTCGTTAATAGAGCGTATTTCGCTATCATCCTTAGGTCGTATTTCTACTAATTGGTTGGGATATAAGTAAATTTTGGCATTGTAATGTCTCAAACAAGACAAAATAAAAAAGTTTTTATATGAAACACTTTATAACGAAAAAGTATTCTGGTTTTAAAGATAGTTTGCAATTAATAATGTATTTTGCTGACCATCAAAACTGAGTAGTTTTAGGCTTCTTGTCTTAATTACAAAAAATTGATTGCAACGTAGCTCATTAATGTAAACAGCAGTTTCTGTTTATGCTACCGAGCCTAATCTGTTTTTAATATACTTTAACATATGTTTTTTATGACAAACAATATTTAATGCGCAACAAAATTTTCTTCTTTTGAATTTTTTATTTTCGATCGCAACATATAATCCTATCTCTGTTTGTTCTAAAAACGTAGCGCATGGCTTTTAAAAACAAAGCTTCTTTTATGTAAGAGTGAAAGTGCGCCGCTTTTCCCGATTTCCACAACAGAGCCACTGTTTGTAATAAGGTATAAGCCGAAGATGCGGGTCACACCTTCCCTAATAACGGTATAGAGTTCTTTGCAGCAAAGTATGCTTTTCGCCTGTTCGGCAAGAAAGCAGACATGGCGAAGCGTTGCGCGCCAACAGTTCCTCCAGCGGCCGTCGCTGCAATCAGCAATTACCGCTAGATGACACGCGCACCACGAGGCGAGCTTTGGAGTTCGCGGCGTACTCGCGACACGCCGAGGCCGTCAGCTGCGCGTTAAACCCCGGCAACCGCAAGCGCGACATCGTGGGCTCCTGGCTAAAGCAGTGCACATACAGGAAAGAGAAGAAGGAAGCTCGACGCGGGTCCGTGGTGCTGAGGCCACGCTCTAAGAGGAAGTGAGACTCTTTGGCGATTAACTCTCGAAACATATCACAGCGTAAAAAGCCAAACTATATACACTGTTTTAAGCATACGGTTATTTGGACGTACCGATAGCCAAAATGCTAGTATACACGAAACGATTAGGATAGCATATTTCGCTTTTTATAATTCGTATCGTGTAACTAGCACAAAAATGTGCTGCTATGTTGTTAACAACAAACAAAAATAAAAAAGTTTGTTGTTTGCCGCAGGAAATCTCGCCATTCAAAGCATGCCCGAATCGAACGCTTCATGAGTCACAACCCTCATCTAGTAAGAAGATTCGGCCACATTTACCTTCGCTGGAAGCAGTCGCGGGAAGAAACCCAGGCTGAACCAGAGTCACCTAGTAAGTATTTAAGTATTTTTTTAAGTGTACACCTAATGCAAACTTATAGTTACAGGCTTAATATTGAGGAGTTAAGATATGACAAAACAAAAACACTCATGCCTGAATCGCCGTTTGAATAGATCGATTGGTCAGCAAAATACATTATATAAACAACATTGACATTATATAAATACGTGCTCGCGTTCAACGGTCAGCAAATTTCTGGCCATCGCACGGTGCCAGTCCGCGAGGAATTTTTTATCGGTCCTATTCTTTTTAAGTAGTCTTTCTGTCGTTCGTGACATTGCGTATTGTCGTTATTTTAGGTTTTTGACGATGCACTTTTTGAAAGCCCTTTAAAGTGTTTTGCCACAGCGACAGGCCTTAATCCAAACTGTATGTGCACTGTGCGTAATTGTACTATGCGTAAACTCGCTGATTGTTGGTCCAAAGTTGACCTTGAGTAACCCCTAACGCATTTTGTACGTTTTCGACAGGATGTTACTTTTACAGGTTGCCGCCTTGAAATTGCGCAGCTCTGAACCTGGCATTATATGCTAGCCCAGAGGTTCCCGAACTGTGGGCCATGGCCCAGGAGTGGGCCACAAGACTATTTTTAGTGGGCCATGGAGCTATTTAAAAATATTGCAACTGAATATGTTTTTTTTTCTAAAATAATTGTTAGCATTTTAAAAACCGTATAGGAATGAGGCCATTTCTATATTATGGAATATTTGTAAACTATATACGTAAAGGCAAAATATCACGATCTGTGTTTTTTATTCGCTACACGATTAGCACGGCAGTTTACCTTAAATTCAATTTGTTGTCATAGAGATATCTAATTCCAATCTAAAAATAACCTGGAAGTAAAAAGGATTATTTGGATGTTGTTAGAATCAATGTATTTGTAAAGGAATTGTAAGAAAATATAGGCGTAAATTGCAGACAGACAATTTTGCTATATGCATATAATCCAGATTGATATATTTTATTTGAATGATGGACTAAAGAGCATTTAAAAAGATTGCGACACATGGTGGGCCACAAACTGTTTAAAAAAATATTTAGGCCACGGAATAAGAAAGTTTGGGAACCACTGTGCTAGTAGAGCGAAGATTATCGGCAAGTAATCGGCCGCCCAAAAATACGCCGACGCTGCACTACATCGCTACTGGCTGTACGTTTAAAGCAAGTTCCTTTGTCACCGCTAGTAATCCAACTTTGCCACATTAGGCCTACGTACTTTTAGAACTTTGCTGCAAAATAAGCTCAAGGTTTTCTTTGAATTAAGGTTGTAATAAATTTCCATTACTGAACATCTGTTGTGTTTTGAAGGCATGTCCTAGATAAAATTTCAGTTTTAAACCGACCGCAGTGCAAAAAAGGTCGCCGACCCCTGCGGTAGTCAACGCAGTCATTACGTGGATAACCAACCATATTGTAAATACAAAATTTTAATTATCTCATATGTGGCAATTAAAACAACAATAGCCGGAAAGACGTATTGCGACGAAACTCAGAACGTACCTGCATAGACCACTAACCGCTTTTGACTTACAAATTACGATGCAACAATTAGTAAGATGCAGGTTGGAAATCTTTTGTGACCGGACATATTTTATAATATCAACAAACATGTTTTGTTTTACCTAAAACGCTCTCAACTGAACCGCACGCTAATCCTCTCGCATAGAGGCCTACTCTAATGCCTAAAGTTACAAAATAGTTTTATACATTGAAATATGGCTACAGACTATTCAACAATTACCTAATGTGCACCACTGCTTTCTAAACTGTTTTTTTTTCTAACTGTTTTATTTCATTTATATACCTATGGATTATTTGTATTTTATAATTAGCGTTATCTGTGAGCTAATCAAACTGCCCTTACACTTGTAAAAAAGATTTGTAAAATGGGGAAATGACGTCTTATCGGATACTTGTTTTTTCTTATTTGGGGAAATTCTCCGAGATCTAGAATTTTTTTCGATAGTTCACATAATAATATTTGGTATTATTTCTTATATCTTAAAGCAGCTTGTTTGCTCTATGCCTCATTGCAATATACCAAGTATGAATTGATGTCAAATAACAAACGACCACACACTTTAGTTTAAATTCAAAGCGTGCGATAATATTGTTATTATTCCTATTACAGTTGTAATTAAGTCCTACTACCTTTGCAATTATGTAAAATGATAAATTTCTTTGTTTTTATTACGTCCTATATTTAAGTTTTCGACACTTTTGACATTGCGCTACTCAAGGTATATAAATGGTTTATTTAAATCGCAATACTAAAATTTATATTTTTGACAGTAGACATTTTGTTATAGGTACAGTCAATGAAGATTAGTTATGCAATTCAGAATTTTAAAATAATGCGAATACAACATGCTTGGGAGCACAAGGCGATTTTTTTGTTTTGCCATAAGCAGCTTGTGAAGGAATTTGTTTGTTTTTTGCAATGTTTAGAAAATGTCCCCTAAGCTTACCGCAAAGTAGTGACTCATTGCTTTAGTAAACTAGACATTTTTTAGATACATATTCAGCACTCCAAAGGTCCGGAAACGATAAACGAACTATGAAAACTTAAGTAACTATTCTGTAATAAAGCGTGTGTGTATTTTTTTTCTTTTAGAAAGGCCAATCCTCAAGTTTATTCCGTTTAATTATTCGGAGCTATATCACAAATCAACGGTGTGTGATATTCTACGTAACAGCCGCGATGCCGTGCAGATTGAAATGGCGGTCAAAAGCATCTTAGTATGATGTTGATTTCTTATTTATCACACAAATGGGTTGTCGCCTTTTTATCGATACATTTATTATTATCTTGCTATATGGTAAATTTTTATCTTTTTGCAATAAAAAATATATATGTATTATGTTTGACTTGTTTCCTTGAAAGTTAGCTTTCAGTTTGTTAACATTATTATTAAATTAAGCGACAATTTGTATTGCTGTGCTTCCAGTCTACCGTTAATTTACGTGCACTCTGCACATGCAGGTTGTCTTAGTTTGGCACAGGAAATATAAACAGTAACGTTTAGCATTCTGGTTTGTTTCATAAAACCAAGTTCCCCTGAACTTAGTAAAACAGATGCCGAGCTATAGCTTTAGAAACCGTCACAATATGGATAACACAGCATCATAAATTAATGTTTTTTCAGGGAGTATTAATAAAGATTTGCAACGTTACTGATTAGCATTTGGCTACTTATATGTTGAGACTTTTGGTTTAATATGGATTAACTTGTTTAGTAGTTTATCTACAAAACAAATAACCCTAGTGGTTCTCCTTAGGCGATAGATAAACGATATAAATCTAATTTCAGTTGTTTTCGGGACTCGACTTAGTCTACAAAACGTAATCCAAGATGATGCATAGTTATTTTGTCAGTAATATTCTCGTTTTGTGGCACATAAATATGAAGTAACCAACGTGGCGGCGAATAGTAGGCCTGTATTCATAAAACTGTTATAAGTTAATACCGTGATTATGTCATTGTATTGTTTGTTGACTGACATTATGGAATTTTGGACAGGAGATTTCATGGGCCCTTAAAATAGCGTGCTAGCTAAATAACGACAACTCAAAAAATCTTGTGATTTTCCCGTGCGTAACAAAGTGTGTTTGATTACAAAGAAAAACAACAACATAATTTTGCAGAATATCGCAGTAAAAAATCAAACAAAATTAACAAATATGTCGTATTCCTTAACCACGAGCTGTGGTAGACGCAAATTCGTGATATTGCACCAAACACAACGTTTGTCGAATTTATTGAAAATTAATTTCTATATAGCACCAATTTTTAAATTACCGCGTGGTGTCGAATTTAAACTTATTATATGTAAGTGTCACTACACTAGTACACACTCTGTATTTATCTTTTGATAGGTGATCATTGTTGGTAATATGACTATTTGTGGAAGATCATGTGTTTAATGAAAACTAACAAATTAGCATTTCTACAAAGGGCCACTTAAAACGAATAATTATTAGTAAATGCCACAACCCGCTGTGGAAGATAACGCTTATTTATAATAGAAGCATGTGTTTTATCCATTCCGCATTGTATGCAGGATTAAACGTCTCCAATCCAATAGCGGCAACTGTATAGCAGTCTACAAATTGTACATAAAACCATACAGCCCTAATCTCATTGTTTTGTAAAAGAACAGTTTTAAAATGCTATTACACCTGTGTGTTGTTTTCACTGTTATTTTTACCTGATGCATCATCAGTGACGCCACTAAGCTGGAAAAGGTGGGCGAGTTGCTGTGGAGGAGGTTTTTTCCTTCTGGTGCCAGCAGCTACCGCTTTACCTGCTCTTTGTTTCTGAAACTAATGCTGTGACCACCGTCAATTAGTGGCATTTGTTTAAACCAGAATGTAGCAATATCGTTTGAAGACGTTGTCCGAAAGGTATAACGCGAATTCGCGTTTAAGTGTAGTGGAGTCGTCAAGAAAAACGAATAAGGCAAGTTCGGTAGTAGGTTCTGAAATTAATTTCATCGCATATGCTCGTAGTGATTATAGGACCTGGCGAGCAAAGCAAGCGGGTTGTTTTTAATATAGCAGCAATCTCTTTAATTGCTCGCAAGTTTTCGCCAAATGAGCATCATAGTTGTATTTATATTGTAGTTGTATTTTTTATAAGTTCTGCACACCAAATGAGCCAAGCCGAAAGAGAATGAAAAAAAATATTTATTTTATATTTTTTAATATTTTTCCATTTACCTGCGGCGCACATGCCAACCTTTCATGGCGCACCTGGTAAGAAGTGCTGTTATAGCTTAATGGAAAAATGTACAGCAAACGTTTGATTCACGCTGTGATATAATGTGCTTACTCAGTTGACCAAGTCATTATCTGGAAAGCATTTGTTGTCATTGATATTTATTATTAACCGGCTTTGAAGGGCTACTTTATACTTAGCGCATTGCCCGCTATTTCAGTATGGTAATATATCTTAAATTTTTAATTAAGGATTATGATCTTATGTACAGTTTAACATAACAAAATTCGTTACGACCCAGCCCTCTAGCGGACTTTTTCAAAATAAAAGTTGTTTCAACTACTTACAACGATTCACCAACCTAAACTTATATAAAACGCCTTTTAATAGCATACAAACCTCTTCAATTGTATTAGAAAAAAGTGCGATGAAGACAAAGACCCCTTTTATGTTACAAGATATACTTAAGGTTTTAATGTTTTGCGATTTTTAGGTTTTGGCGCAAGAATATTCGCATATTATGCGCAAATAACGCGAATATAGGCAGTAAGCATTTTAGTTG
Organism: Ascidiella aspersa; assembly: GCF_963924565.1. Classification (NCBI taxonomy): domain Eukaryota; kingdom Metazoa; phylum Chordata; class Ascidiacea; order Phlebobranchia; family Ascidiidae; genus Ascidiella; species Ascidiella aspersa. Next base: position 17,955,133 of record NC_139451.1, read on the forward strand.
CAAGTGACTTTTAGATCTTACGATTTATGTAACCAAACAGCAACTTGTTTCAAAACATTTCTCCCCTTAACAAAACTCTGGATATGCCCTGGTCGTTATCTATTACTTGTTACGTAAACTTTGTCGGATCCTTAGATTGGTTTTAATATTTGTCCATCTGCACGTAAGCATTTATTTATGCGCTGCTTACGCAGGTTATTGTCCGTGTGGGTGAATTTCTGTTCGAGGAAGCCAATTACCCGGTTAGCCAAAGTGGCTTCTCTTTAAAAGCGTATCCTTATTTTTTTTGAAAGCGTATCCTTATTCCTTATTCTTGGGCACATTTTACAAGTCTAATGAGAATAAGTAAGATTGCTTTACATATAGATACCGATACATTTTAATAGTATTTTATCGTGTTTAACTGTTCATTTTTAGTGAACAATTGATTTGGAGTCTTATTACAGTTTCTCAGAAACTATATGAATCATTCAATCCTCGTTAGCGTATAATTTGTGTATACATGTGTCAGACAAAGGTTCCACGCAAGGGCGTATTCAGGATTTTAGTTGGGGACGGGTTTGGATTTTTAGAGATGGCGTTATAAAGTTGTGTAAGAACGCGACGCCATGAAACAAATCACCCCAAAACAACCAAATAAAGAAATTATCTGTAAAAGGAGACGTTAGGTATTGGGCATATAGAAAGGTTCGAATGTAATAATGGCATCTATAAACTAATTAGAAAAAATCCTTATTCTAGAGTTTATATTTCCACACGCGGCATGCAATAGTATGAACGACACCTTTCGGCTAAATAAACTTCCTTAAAACGGTCTAAAATATACAGAAAAACTTTCGCGTGTTCACATCAATGATCAACCTATACAAATTATGAAAATAGGTTACCTAAGCTCATGTAGGCCTAAAGTTGTTATTTATAAAATACGGACAAGTTACAAACTTAAGCTAGACTAGCACTACAAACAGTAATAAAACTACAAACAGGGCCAATATCTTGCTCAAATAAGAAATACGAAATTCGCAAAAAAATAATTTCTGTTTTCAAGTGGCGGTAAACTTTCTTTATTTATATTTTTCGTTTTTTAAAAAAAAGAAATATCAGAGGGAGGACGTTACCCTTAGCGCTATGTCCCGAATCTTAAATATATATGTCAAAATGACGTGTAGACTACGCACTCCAGGGGCTACATATATTTACGTCTGCCGTGAAACTTTTGAATCACTGTGCACACGTATGCACATGAGCAATCAACGCCTTGTCGCAATTGGATCATTAATTGGATACTGAAGCCAATTGTTTTAGGCTTAATTGATAATCGGAAACATTTTGTTGTTAATCGAGGGTTAGTTGTTTTTTCTGCAATGCTAAATTATCGGAAGTTACATTGCGTTGTCATTTTGTTGATTTAAAGTGAAGCGGTCGTGACACCGGTGCTTTTACAATAGTTAAAAGTTAGTTAGCAAATGGGTATTAAGTTTCGGATCGTTTTGATAGTTTTGTTGCGAGTTTAAAGTTTCCAAAAAACAGTTTCTAAAAATAAATTAAGTATTTTGTAACTAGAAGTTCAGAGGGTTTTTAAATGTATATACGTAGAAATACACAGAATTTTTACGCCTATGGGGCGAGGTGTTTAGGTGTATTTTTGCTTGCCGACATTCTGCAACGACCAACATTCGACCCCTATTGTTTTGCATAAGTTAATCATTTTCCAAAATAGTATTAAAATATTCGTCTGTTTCTATGAGAATAGAATTTGTATGTAAATTGAACTTAAAAATAATAAAAGTACTATTTTTTTGGCATGGTTGTTGCCTATACTCTTATAAAAAAACAACAAATAAACGTGGCAAATTACAATTATATCTTGTTAATGTCGGTTATTTTATTTGTGCAATCTTTTCAATGAAAGAAAAACATATGTCGACATAAAACTATAGCTGTTTGTTTTATTATCGAATCAACGACTTCGTTTTAACAGGGTAGTCTAAAATTGAACTAAAAAGTTGTTTGCATAGTTTCTGCGGTCACACGTGGAAGGCTAAGAACTTACATGCTGTTCAATGCTACGCACTTACATGTATATTTTATTGTATATTTCTAAATTTTCTAGCAAAGTGGTACAAAACACTGTACGAAATCTTTGAAAGGTATGCTAAAAAAGTTCGGGTCTGGTTTTCCGGTAGACCCAATACTTTCTGTTTATTTCAAAGATTGGTTAAATCAGGACTTTGGAGTAGGTTAAAATACCCCAAATCCGACTCTGGTTAAAAAATTGAACCCCAATCTGAAAATTTAGGTTTTTGAAATAGGTTGAAAACCCCAAATGCGCGAATTCGTCGAATCCTGTGTCCGACTCGGACTTCATAGCGTATATTTCACCCATTTACGTAACTAAAATCAGGTGATGTTCAGCAATCCACTCATAGGGGTGTCATATGATTCATCCACCCACATTACATGATTGGAAAATAATCCACCATACATGCTATTCAATTTACAAAAAATAGTACTGCGCATGTGCACGTCTGGCTCGGGACTCAGGTAGTACTACTTAGTCTTACTCGCGCCCCGAGTCCGGCTCCAGCGAAATTGCGCCGAGTCTCGAGTCTGACTACAACTTCCCAGCCCTGGTTTAAAGGGTAGGCAACGTTTTCCAAGTCGCGGGCCAAAGGCAAACTGAGCAAGGTCTTAGCGGGGCGTTTTAAGTTTCCGCTAACAATTTTGTTTTTCAAACGCATGCTTTTTAAGCGGTATGATATAATTCCTCTCATCATACTAACGATTTTATGCAATTAAAAAAAGTCGAATTAAAATCAATAAAACGAGGCAAGGCGTTCGCGCAAAGCGAAAAAAGTCGACAATTCGGCCAAAAGATTTATTGCCGCACAGCAATCACATTGATCATATTATTTAGGTAATATAGTCAAGTATGCATGACATTGCCTCGAGCCTAGTTTGGAAAAAGGTGACGGCCGAATAATTTAAGTTGGTTACTTTAAAGGGCTACATGCTGCATTTCTGTAGGCCCACCACTGAAGCCTAATGTAAAACTTCTCGCCATATAGTTAAGTGCAATAAAATCTCAAAATGTTTTCGGCTTGTTTGTTGTGTATACCTCACGTCTCACGTGACTAAAAAATATCAGACTTAATTACGTTACACAAAGTACTGTGCATTTTTTTGTAAAGTAAGTGAATTCTGTCGTTATAAGGATTTCCACTGCGTTACGTTATATGCGTTGTTGCAAAATATACTCAATACTTTTAATTTGTTCAGGGCGGATGCTATATGAATGTTTGTAATATGATAAGTTACGAAGAAATATAGAGATTATTGAAAGACGTCATAAAGATGTTTTTGGATGTTCAAAGGATGACTTTCTACGTTGTCTTTCTGACAACCATAATGGCAGCATTTGCCTTAGCGCAGGGTAAGCAAGATTTCTGTAATGACCTTACTTGACTGAAGTGCACCTAAGTAACTTTTTTTAACTGACCTTTTTCCTGAGAACGGCACAAGAAAGAACCCACGTTAAGTAAACATCTAAAAAGAAAGATTGCTGAAATTTTACGTAATAAAGCCAATTTTCAATTGAACAGGGAGCATACGCCTAAACGCAAACCAGTTTTATTTTAACTTAAGGAAGAAATTAAATTATAATAATTTTAATACGCCATGTATACCACATGCGTTAAGTTATGTAATGTAATTCTTTCCGATTTAATTTGGAGAGACAAATACATTTTCCGATCTAATTTAAAGGGACAAATTATTTTATGATGTAACCTAATCGAAACATCATAACATTCCTATTTAGATGTTGTACGATTTATCCTAAATCAGAAAATAATTTGTCCCTGTAATTAAATCAAAAAATTATTTGTTCGTTCAGTTGTTCCCAACCTTTTTTAGTCCCGGACCCCTTTGAAAAATATCAAGCTTACGGACCCCTAACTTTAAATTAACCATACCAACGGGTTCCCTTAAAGCAGGGGTTCCCAACCTTTTTACGATCTCGTACCACTTGGACGCTCTGTACTGCCACGCGTACCACTTGTTTTAGAAGATTGGTTCTTAACCTTTTTTCTACCGCTCCCCCTATGGTAATTGTCCTGTGCCTTGTGCCACACTTAGATATTAAACAATAGTACTACAACGATTCCGTATTTTTCAAATACATTATCACTCAGACAGCATAAAAATAGAAAAGTTAATTCCTCGTGGCGCGAAGCGCGAAAAAAAATTGCGTTTTTTGGTTTGTATTGGCTAAATTTTAATTTGGGATGCACACAAAAGTTGCTCGTGCTCGGTATACTGGTTTACATCGAGCTGATTTTGATAGACATGTTCAAACGACAAAGTAAGTAAGTTTCATTTGCCATATATTATATATTTTGTCCCCAAATTATAACAAAGTCAGAATAGCCATCGATCAAAACATGATATAATCGCATCTATTATAGTTTAACAAATAACTTACAATAATACTGATTGGAATCTGGCAATGACAAACAATGATAAAAACAAACAATTTCGATATTTTGGCTGTGGTGCTATACATTTTAGCACTGTTACCCAACCTTTTTATTCTCGCCACCCACTTTAGCAATTTTCTGAAACTTACGCTACTCATTCATTTGGGTGTATAAAACCAGATTACAATCATCATATAACATTTTACTTTTTTGATGATTTTTAAAATTGTATAAGGCGAAAACCCTGAGAACCTCTTACGACATCTTGGGGTTCACGACACCCAGGTTGGGAACGATTTAACTGTAGGTTACTTGATTAGACAAGATTGATACTCGGCTCTAAAGTACTGTCTACAGCAGGCAATTATTTATTACCGCGGGCCGCATGAGAAACATAAAATATTTGGGGCGGACCAGGTCAAAAATAGGATATTAAATCACGCAATATGACGTCATACTATGACGCCACAAAACAAGATCGAATATTTCAAATGTATCCAATGTATCCATATTTCCGCGCTAATCAGACTGATAATAACAGTGTCCTAATTAAATATGTAATGTTTTTAGATCCTAGAACAATGGAAAGCAGCGGACTAGAAAGTAAGGGCTTTATTTTAAAAGAACAAACATAGGCCTATTTAAATTCGATTAAAAACACAGTGCTCATGTTTTTGGATCTTTATTCTCTAAATCATGGTGTGATAATACTAAAAGCACCATGTGATAATAGATAATAGAAACTGATAAATAAACTACGTAATATGTTTTAGCAACCGCAATATCAGCAACCGATCTCTTCATGAATACTACGGCTATTCCAGTTGAAACAGACGACACGGCGTCCATTGTTATACATAATATTACCGGAGAGAACACGATAAGCACCGAAATTCAAGCGTTGTATACGGGAACTACAGAAACTAGTACGTTTGCGTACTCTACATTAGACACAAATACAAGCACTACAGATTGGAAGGGTTTATGGTCCGGCGACGGATTCACGTCCACACTTGATTCTAAAACGACCGTTAGTTTGACATCAAGCGACTCTAAAGAACTTTTTACCACTAGTGTTCCAGTTAACGTAGATTTAATTGCAGCCGTTAGCAACGGTAGCACCGATTCAACAGTGGCAAGTTTAGTTACATTACCTTTTGAGGAGGCTGACACAACAACATTCCAAGATGCATTGACCACTGGAGGTACAGAAACAAGGCCGGGGGCAACTTTAGATACCACGCAAGTGGTCGGCACAACTGTAATTGAAGAGGTCAGCCAAATGGCGAATCTTGATACACTAACTTCTGTGTTAACAGCATCCCAATCTACATTGGAAAAAACTACACTAGACTTATTTACAACAACAGAAGTTGGCTATCAAACCACCACCATGAGTAATAACATAAATGAGATGACCAACACATTTGGATCAGAACTTACAAGTAGAATAATAGAAAGTACTTTGGGTGAATTCGTGGAAGGATCAACGGAAACCTCCCAGTCAACCGAACCAGAAACTATTTATACAAGTGCTTCAAAAAACACGCTTAACGAATTTGTTTCAGGAACAACCGAAGAAACGGTAGGCGAAATTAATCCAACCCCCAGTACACTAACCGTAGTTTCTCCGACAACGAATGCCGCTACAACAGTTATCACAACTACAAATACAGAAGATCCTTCGAGAACACTAGAAGGCACTACTGTCGAGACAACCAGTTTTAAAGCACCGGATATTGCAGAAACCACCCACGAAACAACAAATGTTGCAACATCCGATTTCAAAACAACTGGCAATATAATAGAAAGTACATCAATAAATATCGAACCAACAGCGACTACACCCACTTATACAGAAACATTCACTTCTGTAAAATCCACTGTAAAAGCAACAATCAGTTCAGCCACCACCCTTGTTTCAACATCTGTCCATGCAACAGACCGTACGGCAGATAATGTTGAAGAAACAGGTTCTACATCAGTCGAGCTCCAAACAACAGCTGCATTAATTAATGTCGAAGCAACCCCTCCTGCATCAACCAACGCCGAATCAACACCAATTGCATTAACTATTGGCGATGAAACCTCTTCTGGGTCAACCAAAGTTAAAACAGCAACTTATGCATTAACAGATACTGTAACTGCAAGTATAGCACCACACAACGTCGAAGCAACAACTCCTGAATCGAACGATATTAAAACAATGACTATTGCGTCAACTAACGCCGAGCTGGCAACCATCGCTGTAACGAATGCCCAGGTGACAACTACTGCATCAACGAGTGCCGAACCATTAAACATCGCTGCAACGAATGGCAAGGTGACAACCACTACATCCACAAACGCAGAACCAGCAACCATCGCTGTAACAAATGACAAGGTGACAACCACTACATCAACGAATGCCGAGCCAGCAACCATCGCTGTAACGAATGGCCAGGTGACAACTACTGCATCAACGAACGCCGAACCAGCAACCTTCGCTGTAACGAATGGACAGGTGACAACTACTGCATCAACGAGCGCCGAACCAGCAACCGTCGCTGTAACGAATGGACAGGTGACAACTACTGCATCAACGAGCGCCGAACCAGCAACCGTCGCTGTAACGAATGGACAGGTGACAACTACTGCATCAACGAGCGCCGAACCAGAAACTGTCGCTCTAACGAATGGACAGGTGACAACTACTGCATCAACGAGCGCCGAACCAGCAACCGTCGCTGTAACGAATGTCCAGGTGACAACTACTGCATCAACGAGCGCCGAACCAGCAATCGTCGCTGTAACGAATGGACAGGTGACAACTACTGCATCAACGAGCGCCGAACCAGCAACCATCGCTGCAACGAATGGTCAGGTCACCACTGCATCAACCAACGTCGAACCAGCAACCATCGCTGTAACGCATGGCCAGGTGACAACTACTGCATCAACGAGCGCCGAACCAGCAACCATCGCTGTAACAAATGACAAGATGACAACCACTACATCAACGAATGCCGAGCCAGCAACCATCGCTGTAACGAATGGCCAGGTGACAACTACTGCATCAACGAACGCCGAACCAGCAACCGTCGCTGTAACGAATGGACAGGTGACAACTACTGCATCAACGAGCGCCGAACCAGCAACCGTCGCTGTAACGAATGGACAGGTGACAACTACTGCATCAACGAGCGCCGATCCAGCAACCGTCGCTGTAACGAATGGACAGGTGACAACTACTGCATCAACGAGCGCCGAACCAGCAACCGTCGCTGTAACGAATGTCCAGGTGACAACTACTGCATCAACGAGCGCCGAACCAGCAATCGTCGCTGTAACGAATGGACAGGTGACAACTACTGCATCAACGCGCGCCGAACCAGCAACCATCGCTGCAACGAATGGTCAGGTCACCACTGCATCAACCAACGTCGAACCAGCAACCATCGCTGTAACGCATGGCCAGGTGACAACTACTGCATCAACGAGCGCCGAACCTGCAACCGTCGCTATAACGAATGGCCAGGTGACAACTACTGCATCAACCAACGTTGAACCAGCAACCATCGCTGTAACGAATGGCCAGATGACAACTACTGCATCAACCAACATCGAACCAGCAACCATCGCTGTAACGAATGGCCAGATGACAACTACTGCATCAACGAGCGCCGAGCCAGGAACCATCGCTGTAACGCATGGCCAGGTGAGAACTACTGCATCAACGAGCGCCGAACCTGCAACCGTCGCTGTAACGAATGGCCAGGTGACAACTACTGCATCAACCAACGTTGAACCAGCAACCATCGCTGTAACGAATGGCCAGATGACAACTACTGCATCAACCAACATCGAACCAGCAACCATCGCTGTAACGAATGGCCAGATGACAACTACTGCATCAACGCGCGCCGAACCAGTAACCATCGCTGCAACGAATGGTCAGGTCACCACTGCATCAACCAACGTCGAACCAGCAACCATCGCTGTAACGCATGGCCAGGTGATAACTACTGCATCAACGAGCGCCGAACCTGCAACCGTCGCTGTAACGAATGGCCAGGTGACAACTACTGCATCAACCAACGTTGAACCAGCAACCATCGCTGTAACGAATGGCCAGATGACAACTACTGCATCAACCAACATCGAACCAGCAACCATCGCTGTAACGAATGGCCAGATGACAACTACTGCATCAACGAGCGCCGAGCCAGGAACCATCGCTGTAACGCATGGCCAGGTGACAACTACTGCATCAACGAGCGCCGAACCTGCAACCGTCGCTGTAACGAATGGCCAGGTGACAACTACTGCATCAACCAACGTTGAACCAGCAACCATCGCTGTAACGAATGGCCAGATGACAACTACTGCATCAACGAGCGCCGAGCCAGGAACCATCGCTGTAACGAATGGCCAGATGACAACTACTGCATCAACGAGCGCCGAGCCAGGAACCATCGCTGTAACGAATGGCCAGATGACAACTACTGCATCAACGAGCGCCGAGCCAGGAACCATCGCTGTAACGAATGGCCAGGTGATAACTACTGCATCAACGAGCGCCGAACCAGCAACCATCGCTATAACGAATGGCCAGGTGACAACTACTGCATCAACGAGTGCCGAGCCAGGAACCATCGCTGTAACGAATGGCCAGGTGATAACTACTGCGTCAACGAGCGCCGAACCAGCAACCATCGCTGCAACGAATGGTCAGGTGACCACCACTGCATCAACCAACGTCGAACCAGCTACCATCGCTGTAACAAATGGCCAGGTGACAGCTACTGCATCAACGAACGCCGAACCAGCAACCGTCGCTGTAACGAATGGCCAGGTGACAACTACTGCATCAACGAACGCCGAACCAGCAACCATCGCTGTAACGAATGGTCAGGTCACCACTGCATCAACCAACGTCGAACCAGCAACCATCGCTATAACGCATGGCCAGGTGACAACTACTGCATCAACGAGCGCCGAACCTGCAACCGTCGCTGTAACGAATGGCCAGGTGACAACTATTGCATCAACCAACGTTGAACCAGCAACCATCGCTGTAACGAATGGCCAGATGACAACTACTGCATCAACGAGCGCCGAGCCAGGAACCATCGCTGTAACGAATGGCCAGGTGATAACTACTGCGTCAACGAGCGCCGAACCAGCAACCATCGCTGCAACGAATGGCCAGGTGATAACTACTGCGTCAACGAGCGCCGAACCAGCAACCATCGCTGCAACGAATGGTCAGGTGACTACCACTGCATCAACCAACGTCGAACCAGCAACCATCGCTGTAACAAATGGCCAGGTGACAGCTACTGCATCAACGAACGCCGAACCAGCAACCGTCGCTGTGACGAATGGCCAGGTGACAACTACTGCATCAACTAACGCCGAACCAGCAACCTTTGCTGTAACGAATGGCCAGGTGACAACTACTGCATCAACGAACGCCGAACCAGCAACCGTCGCTGTAACGAATGGCCAGGTGACGACTACTGCATCAACAAGCGCCGAACCAGCAACCATCGCTGTAACGAATGGCAAAGTGACAACCACTGCATTAACGAGCGCTGAACCAGCAACCATCGCTATAACTACTGCCACTATTTCGACCGCTGCAGAAACTGTCAGTGAATTAAGCGTAAGCCCTACAAGCCCATCAACAACAATTAGTCTTGTCACAGCAACAGCTTCTGAAAATAAAATATCGAAAATCCCCACTGGGGCTACCAGCGCTGCTGTTGATGTTGCATCCTCTGTTACCACAAACAACATGACCACATTGACATCTCCAGAAGCAATCATCGAAATCACCTATACAGCAACGACTGGGGAGTCTAACATTGACCAGACAACCTTTCCTGCGGTAACTAAACCAAACACTAAAGCAACCAGCTCGTACAAATCTACCGCTTCAGTTTTAACATCCGTTGGAGAAATAGCTACTAAGCAGAGTTCTACCGTATTCACCGCTCCGAGCAGTACAGTTGCTGCGACGAGCAATTCTAACTCAATAACGATTCCAACTACGGCAATTACTATTTGCCTAAATACAACGTTTGATGTAAACGGAACATTTACCCTTCCTGTAACGACCATCGGACAGTTGGCGCTTTCGATAGAAAAATGCTCGAACGGTAAGTAAAAAAGTAATTGCATTATAAATTATACACTTTATTTGTTACATTTACCATATAGAACAGAATTTTACCGGATTAAATCTTTATTAGTGTACACCTTTACCTTATCTTTATTTTTATCTTTAAATTTTTAACAACTAATTAGACAGTTTTACATATTTTCCGACAATACTGGATTTAGATTTTCCGCGTTTAATTTCACAGGTCGTGCTGTTGCAATTGGTCAGTGTACAGCAGGAGGAGTATGGCAATTGGGAACCTTCGTTTCTTGCAATGCTACCGTCGCCACAACCCTAATTTCTTTGGTAATTATACTTTTTTTAAATAAACACGCCATTTTGAACAAGACAAATCTACTTGCACTTACACTAACTCATTTTTTGAAAGCGTATATCAGTTTTAGTAAAATATTTTTAGTTGCATAAAATAGCTTTACAAACATGATTACTTTAATTCAACTTTTAGTTTTGTAAAAATTAGTAATTCATTAATAGATTGGTTTATTTCAGATGTTTCATGTTAATTTTTTAACATTCTTTTTTTTATTAGAAAAATACAACAGTTGCAGTCACCACTTCAACCATTTATACTTTGACAACTGCTGGAAATGTCACTGTTGTTGACATCGTGCAAATTATAAACATTCTACAGAATTCAGCCGATTCGGTTAACCTGGTAAGTCAGATTCGTAATATAAGAAAAAATAAAATTAAAAAATCTCTTAAGTTAAAAGTAAAAATACATACATAACATTATGGGGCAGCGTATTTAACACAATTTAGTTTTTGGTGTGGCTGTGAGTTATGTTGCAATATGATACGTATTGTACAGCCGACGGCAAAAGTTGTCCCACCAAAATTTAAGACAAAAATACACTTTTTTGCATAGATTAGTTTTAAATTTGCTACACTTGGCTCTATTTGCTCCGGTCACTTATTGACAAGGCTTGAAATCTATATATATATTAGAAAAGTTAGGTATAATTGGTTTGTAATTTATTGCTCACTTCGTAATTTATTGCTCACTCAAAGTTACAAACCAATGTGGCATAACCTAACCAGACAACTGAACGATGGTAAATCGCGATGTCAAGTTGTGATATTTATTTCTAATTTAAAAAAGCTTTTGTGTTTAGACAACTGATTTGGAACTGATTTTAGTGATTGGCACTTTCGTCAACATGCAAAGCAGTTTTGTGAACTCAACCGAGATAGCTTTGGCAGGCAAAATGTTGGCTGTTGTGGAAGTTTTTGCCTTTAAACAAAATGTTACCGGTAGGTAAAGATTTTAAACATCTGAAATGAGAAACTGAATGTGTAACATAAGAAGATATCTCCTCGCCCTTACACGTAAATGACGACAACGACTTCAAATTGGAGCAAATATTCTTAAGACTTTTCTGTCTTAGTCAAAGTCAGCATTAATAAGTTTTAGTTATTTAAAACAGAAATATATTTTGCCACAAAACAAGGCATCATTAGTCTCTTAATTCGAATGAATCTAATTCTAACGATGCCTTATTTTGTGGCTAAATATATTTCTGACTTTGGCAAAGATAGGAAAGTCTAAAGAATACTTCCATCTGAGATGAATTATGATTATCTTTTGCCTCACGCAAAAACACTTATTTAACATATCTTTAATTGGTAAAAGAATAGCATGTTTTAAAATATTTCTAGTATGTGCTAACCAGGTTAGGCTCCTTCCTGTACAATTTTCGATATAAAGTCTGCCTTTCCAATATTGCAAGGGTTCATGCGCGCAATATACTTAAAAAAATGTTTTTTAGGTATAAAGCAAATTATTCAGGGTGACGTGTCCGTTTATTTGACGGCAAAACCGAAACCGGAGTCCGGAAGTTTATCAGTTGCTCTTCCTGGCTCCTCTATTTCCGTGGCTATATCCGATTCGGCTCTGTCATCCGTTTCCGGAGGTAGCGTTAAGGTGGTTGCAGTGGTGATAAATAACACTTCGGTATTTCCGTCCACAGTACCAAACTCTTCAGGAGTTTTGACAGGTCAGTATGAGTTTGCATGAGGCAGTAAAAAGACATCAGAAGTAAACATTGTTTTGTTGTCTCTTTTTGACCTGATTATACCTTTGAAAAAAGAAACACTATTCTGAACACATGTTGACGTTGCTATTCACAACTTTTGATTCTTTAGTATTTTTTACGATAGTGAAACACTTAGGTTTCCTCCAAACTTTAGACTACTTGTACGGTTTAGAAACACGCTGCCGCTAGGGTTAGTTTTGCCCATCACATAACACAAAACCTATATACTCTGATGTACCACGCTAAACTTGTAGCAGTTACCAAGAAGCAGCAAAGGCATTCATGAAATGTAAGTTGTGACATTGTAAGTTGGCATGAAATGTAATTTTAGAGCTAGAGTATTAGGTTCTATACTTACAGCGTTTTTCCAATCGGGCAATAAAATAGCTAGCAAAATTCTTGCGGTTACCCAGTTAAAGTTGGCATAAATGTAGTTTGCCAACTGTTCAAATAAAAATAAATTAACGGAGGGGCGATTATTAACGATTGCTTTAGATAAAATAAGGTCACGGTTCTGCACCAATTTTAAAATTGAAGGCCTACAAGAATAACAACGATATAAATTTAATTCCAACGCAAAATCTTTTCAGGCTCTGTGGTGTCAATTGTGATTGGTTCGACGACGACTCAAAGCTTAATTTCTAATCTCACCAACCCTATTCAGATTGACTGGGACGTGAGCAACAGTGTAGCACAGTCCCGACAACTATTTCAGCAGGTAATAATAAACCTAAACATCGAACGAAAAGGTATTCCGAAAAGTTTAAGGTGAACTACCGTTATGTTGGTACAGTATACTCTTTTGTTTACACCCAGTCGGTGATTTTGAAAAAACAAGCTCTTACGTAGTCACGATTGTTTCTTATTAATGTGACACGCATATTTTCTGCTATTTTAACCCAGTAGTTAGGCAGTTAATGGAGGCCTATGACAAACTATATTTGGGTGCCAACATAGGCTTACATGGATAAATAATTTTAAAGCATTGATAATAACTCTATTTTTACACCAAAATAGGACAACCTGGGAAGAAAAAGTTTAAAATAGGGATAATATGAGACAGGGCTAAAATGATAATCTTTAATGGCTGCAATTTCTAGCTATTGGTGTAACCATTTATTACTGGCTTACGGCAACATTGGTAGCCTACATTATTTTTAAGTGGGCAAAAGGAAACTGATTGGGAGTGGGCTTTGCACGGACTTCAGCAATACGACATAAGTTAGAATCGCGTCTACGTCAGAGTAAAGCTAAATTCGGTATTATCTAAAAATAGAACAACGTCCACGCCATTATTATTCCTATTTCACAATCATACCACGTTAGTAATAAATGAACAGTGCAACGGTATCATGATCTAATTTATATAAGAGTTTAATTAAATACAATAGTTTACGACCAAAACTGGTATAGGACCAAAACCTTCAAATATTAAAGAAATTATGGGGTGAAATTTTTTATTTTTTTTTTCGCAGCTATAATGTCATAAATATCGTGCAGGCCTAAGTTTCTCCCTCGTACTATAGGTGTTCTTTTGTGTTTCCCGTTGTACATTTATAGTTTGATAATATTGCAGCGCACCTGACGCTTTGCGAGTCAATATCAGTATGTTAGGTATAACATTTTTTTTTGATAACTGATAATAAACTTCTTTTAAGGTTTTATTAAGTTACAATATAAAACTTTAGCTATACAGTGTAAAGAGTATTAAGTTCCTTTTTCACATTTAAAGACTAAATAAGGTGCTAGGAATAAAACAATAGCAACAAACATATTATACTTTGAACTGTTTAAACATGGTATTTTTTTAATAGTTAAAAACGTGTTTTTGCAACAATCGTATGAAATCGCTTTCATGTTACAGGCTACCGGACGCATCAGTATCAGTTCTGTATGCGCGTTTCTTGACCTGACGACAAATCTGTTTTCGACTACCGGTGTTAAAGCGGTATCCGACGTTTCATCGTCTACCCAGACCTGCGAAACCAATCATTTAACGTCTTTCGCTCTTTTCACTAAAGTAAGATTTCTTATTTTTTAATTTGGAATTTTCGTAAAAGATTCTTTGGAAAAATCTACGTATCATGTCTTTTGGAAATCAGGGTCCCATCGCAGTCTATTATTTCAAAGTTACAAATATAATATTCCGATGTTATTCGTTTTGAAGCAATAACCGTTACCAAGAAGCATATAAAGCATTTCAGCCATAGTTGGAGATGGAAAGCAGTGCGTTATAAACCTTAAAAACTCAATTTTTAGCTTCTATACGAAAGTAACTCAGCTTCTAAACAAAAACCAACCATGTATACTCCATCTTGTTACTGTGGTCCTTTCATGCTATAAAAAACACAACGGACATAACTAGATAGTGACAATCCAGTTAACAAAAACGCCTTAAGGTTGGTTCACACTGGGCGCGTTTTGCTTCTGGCGTTGGCGTTGGTGTCTGTCGCAAATCACTATAGCGTCGTACAGTTTACACCCAACCGACGCGTTGCCAGCGTTAAAGGCAAATTTCCTTATTTCTAACCTAAAGCGTCAAAGTTTAAATATTTTAACTTTCCGCAACCGAAAGCCTTTTTTCAAACAGTAAATCCCTATACACTAGAGCAAATACTAATTAGGAGAAACGCGGGCACTTGTATGTAGTCCATATTAAACTAGCATTATGTTTAACAATCGTTTTTGCTGTTGCTATGTTTTTACGTTGTAACTCCTACCTATAGATAACGTTTCCATCTACTCCACCAACAACAAGTTCCATTGTTGGAAACACAATTCTGGTAGTTTGTTTGTTCATCGTGGTTGTTGTGCATATTTCTTTCAGGTAATTTGAATTTAATTTTTGAACAGGTGGCAAAAACCAAAAACTTTTCTAATTTTTCTTGGATAATGCCAATTGTAATTAATTTTACAGGGACTTACGTTCCAATCCCTTGTCCCACCTCATTCTGCAAATCAGTCTCAGCTCGTTGATTGCGTTTATGCTATTTCTTATATCATACACAACGTGGGGAACTTTACCAAGACCTAATTGCCTAGCCCTTGCGGCCTTTCAAAACATTTTCCTCTTGATATCATTCGGTTGGGTATGCTTGGCCTGTTACGTCGCATATCGCAACGTGGAATGGCCGCTAAACTGGATATTGCTTTACTCACATTGCGAGCAGCAACGACGCCGTAAAGCTATGTACAAGTAAGTTGTGGCTTATTGTTAAGATCATTTGGCATAGTCACAACTGAATAAATTACAGTATATTTTATTTATACGTATCGTATATCAGGTAGCTTATAGTAGCACTAGGACATAATAATATATGGTATATATTCCAAACCAGCAGTCATACCAAATTGGAATTACTACCTCTATTGTTGCTGATTAAATGGTACCAAACTCTTTTGAATTACCGCAAGATATTTGTTGTAAATAAAACATTAGCAGTGTCCACGCAGATAGCGAATAATATGTGGTTATATAGAATGATTGTGCTTTTTTTTAAATAGAATTCTTAATATTTATTTTTGCCCATGTCGACTGGTTGGGTGAATATTTATGTGCAATAGTATTCGCTTTTGAGTATAATCACGAGTATAATCATTAAAAACTATATTATTTTGATTTTATAAAATCAACTATAAATTCTTTCACAAATGTTTTTATAGATTTTCCGTCATTGTTTTTGTGCCTTGTGTTGTGGTGAGCATCGTGGTCATTGCTGCATTTGTTGGAATATTTGAACCTCTTACTAAATATGGTAGGAAACGCACATTTTGTCAAACTGCTTGTTGCCGCATTACGTAAAACCAGTCAAATATAAAAGTGTGTGCCTTGTGACTATACGCTGGTTTAAATATCTTGTTTTTCTTATTTTCATTTGAACAGAGCTAATAATGTCCAAAATTGCGAATAGCTTTCACATATATTGATCTAAATAAGATGTCGATCAATTGGTATTGAATCATAAGATAAACCAGTGGTCGGCAAACTTTTTTTGTCGCGGCCCAAAGTACGTAAAACCACTACGAAAAGTGGCAGATTCAGGGTATTGTATTTTAAAGTGAAATATAACACAGCGCCTTGGTGCCCAAAACACTGCAATATCATAATGTAAAACACACTATAAAACGAAGAATATACGCGCGAAAATTTTCAATAACATATAGTTTATCTTCAGTAGAAAGAGAGTGGCCCAAATAATAGATAAAAGATTCATTCTTTTATTAGCAAACGTTTCGGCAATTTCTTTTGCCATCATCAGTGCAGTAAAAGAATTAATCTTTTATCTATTATTTGGGCCACTCTCTTTCTACTGAAGATAATCAACAGATCCGTGTTTAGCGTTCCTACATATAGTTTATATTGGCAAAAATATAGTTCGACAGGCTCCCAGGACCACATTTGGGGCGTGGGCCGTTCCAAGTTGAGCCAATTTAAAAATTCTATGCCACACCAAGTTTTAAAATAAGGCGCAATAAATGTGCGACACGCGGCCCACAACTACATTATAACACTAAGCTATTCAAAATAGCTTACATTATAACACTAATCTATTCAAAAATGACTCACTTAAAATGGCTCTGTGGCCCACGATTGGGCCGCGGCCTACAGTTTGCCTACCACTAAGATAAACAATAGTCACGAGTCTCACGACTAACTATACTTATTAGTATTTTGTTTTGCATAGTTGAAGGTAAGACGGTGCTAAGTTTGAGTACATACGCCGGAAAAGATTCATGCCTCTTCCAGGGACCTGCATTGTACTTTGGCTTTGCGATTCCAGCGGGTTTGCTTTACTTGTTTGGCCTAATGTCGGCTCTTGTTGCGACCAAGGAGATTACAATCAATCACGACAAAACTGAGGTAACCAAGTCAAAATTATTGTTAAAGTGTTTTCTTTAAACAACTTTAATTATGTGAGGTCACACAATTTATTATGCCTAGGTCATCTTCCAAGGCTACATGACGCAATTCACCGAATCCAAACACTTGGCTTCGCATATGCTCATCTTCACAACGCTCTTCGGTGTTACTTGGGCTGTTGGCTGTGCTCGTGTTGTTTCCGATCAGTTCGGATTGCTTTACTACACGACCCTAGATCACTTGTTTGCTGTTTTTTGTATTTTGTTGGTAAGTTCTAATGTAGTAGATATACGATTTGGAATTCGTGTTATTTCTAAAGTGCTTAGTATTAATCCTAAATCGTAATAACAAAATAAAATGTAAATAACAAACGCTGCTATTGTCAGGTGAATTATTCAAATATTAACTATTAGTCAATTAATATATTGTAATTTAGTTGTTTGCATTTTAGAGCCTTTCTGCTGTTTTGATGTCTGCGTTCGTTCAAATCAAGTACGTTCCTTAATTCGACGTGTTGTTTGCATTTTAGGGCCTTTCTGCTGTTTTGATGTTCTGCGTTCGTTCAACTCAAGTACGCTCCTTAGTTCGACGTGTTTTCATTGACGTTTGTTCAAACCGAGGGCGTTACTACCTGCCCAGGCCCGACAACCAGGGATCGTACGCCGGCAACGTTGGTGGCTACAACGAGCACGACCGTGTCCAGATCGAACTGGTTGAAGCCAGTTCAGCAAGACAACCCGCACCTATCACCGCATCGGGAGGCTTGGTGGCTCAAACAAGCTTAGATGCTGCCGGCACATCTAGGCGAGAAAGTTCGTCGGCGCTTAGTATAGCTGCAAGAGCGCGTGTTTACGACACAAGCGATACCGTCGCTAAAGTTGACCTTGAACTGAGCAAAGGTAAACTCGGATTGGTTGGTTACAGACAGACTGATGATAGAGAAGAGGGAACTTCTGCATACTTGGAGTAATGGTGTAACTTCTGGAATTGTATAGGTATGACCATTAGCAAGACTAAACATAATTGTATCAGTCATTGCGCAAATTCAAACAGATCCAATAAAAAATAAAAAAATGAGAGATTTGTATAAAAATGAGAGATGTATTTTTGTATAATGCAAATAGTCGCATAGTTATAAAAAAATAATGTTAAAATTACCGAAAACGATGTAAAGTGTAAAACCTTTATGCGCGCCTTGATGTTTGTCAATATTTGGTCAACCTTGATGGCATTTTGATTATCCTATTTGATTCTGATTAAATATTAGAAGTATTTGCTAGAATTCTATTGACATTATCTATAGACCCAGGCTATTAAATTATCGTTGTTTTTTTGTTTGTTTAAAATTGTCATTTTAAACATAAAATGCGACCATCTTTTACACTCCGCCATAGCTTGACTTGTTTACGTTTAATAATAGGTTGACCCTAGTAACCATAAAACGCTATAATAGCAGAGCGACATTTAAAATGTGAAAAGCGAAACTGTCGCTAACTGTTGTTTGCTCCGTTGAACAGCAAGGCAATCAGTGTTTCGTTTAATGGCGTCAATTTAAGTAACTATGGAAATTTAAACGTCCGTGTTTAAGTGTTAGTTTATGTGTCCTTGTGTAAGCCTAAAGATTTTATAGTGAGTGACGTAGTGTTAGATAAAAATCTTGTCTAAATTTTATGTTATGATCCTTACTTCTATATAAAAGAGTTTTGTTCAAACCTGAAATGTTTCGTTTAAATGTACTTTCTGTGATACGACTTGGGTATCGCCGACTATTAAAACCCTTTTGACACTGTAGGATCGGTAGAAATAAACCGGCAACCAAAATTTCGCAACCACAATTCTATAATAAAAACACTTACGAAGAAGTGTGGTACTAGACAGGGTTACAAAATAACAAAATCGAAGTTCAACTAACAGTACTCTTGTGCTGAAAATATTCTCCCAAAACGAGCCAAATATACTTGCAACCAAATTTTTTTCCCTTGTTAGTTAAACTTCCATAAAAAACATAAATTTACCAACTGCACAAATGAGGCCAACTCTTCGACGTACCGATAGTAAAATTATCGTGGACCCATTAGATTTGTTTACTTATAGCATGTTATCTAGTTAATAGAAATTAATTGATAAAACATAGTTAGACCTGCGGTAACTTTTATCGTAAGTAAAATTAAATATCGTGTTTTAATTGCGGTAGCAAAACAACCTTAACCAATATGCTATCTTCGATGCTTTTTAGTTAAGCATGATATACTGAAAAAATGTAATATTTACTTTTCATTTTCACAAGTTTGTAGCGTATCTTTCTTTACAGATTTTTGGTGATTGTCTGCTTTGTTGTTTGAAGTAATGTGGCTTCATTGACTAATTATTATTAATATGGAACGAATAAAAAAATTTTATGTAACAAAATACATTGTAAGATTTTTAAAACATGAATTATTAAACTTAAGTTTATATTATCATCCGTAAAACCATTTCGTTAGTTGTTGCTAATAACGATATTTTAGCTTATTTAAGCAAATATACCGCGGGCCGGAAGATTTAAAACCCGCGGGCCGCAGCTGCTTGTCTAGATGGTTATGCTGTATTCACCTGACAACCTTACCCGCCGACGTTTATTACTGTTATATGCTTATAAAACTTGCTTTTGTTCTAAACGTCTAAGTTCCGTTTGTTGTAATCGTTCAGCCGTTTGTTGTAAATCGGTTTTGCGTCATATAAAAAAGTCTTTACAATCACCTGCGGTTCTTTATAAAAAAAGATCAGGGAAAAATGGATTAAAACAAGACACTTACAGAAGGATTTTTCTTGCTTTTTGTGAATGTATTTAGATCCGATTATAGTGGCACCTTTTAAATTCAGTTCGACAGAAATGAACTGTTTTTTATGATTCGTTGCTTTAAATGTCATTTTATAACGTAATTTTGACGCCATCTCAAATAACTATATGCGCAAATCTCTAAAAACGCAACAAACATCCTGGATTCGTATATATCAATGTTGTTCCAACGGAATAAATTCGCTCTTAGTGTGCAGCGTATTTCATTATTCTTGAATAGACACTGCATTTTAACTTTTGTTTGGACATTTTTTGTTGCATCTTTAATATTTCTGGCTTACGTTGACTGCAAAAGCATACAAATCGAAAGCAACTGAAACAGGTACTAAACCCAGATCTAATTGCTTTTGATTTTAAAACAAAGTAAGGCAGTTTGTATTATTAGTATTAACAAGTTAAAACTTCCATTCGAAGTGCGGCATTATTGTTGTAAGAAACCACTTGCAGACGAAGATATTGTATCTCAATCGGATTTGCAAATAAGTTGATCTTGTAGGTCGACCTGTCATAGTTGCCGGAAAACATCTAAAAAATTTTAATACCGACCTATACTGTCATATAGTAATAGTTTTCACACACTATTATTTAAAAAAATAAAGCATGCGAGACTTAGATATACACTATCCTCGTGAAAATTGGCAATACGATAATAACCACTTATCGCCTAGTAGAGTATTAACGTAGAGTATTAAATTATGATTATAATGTTTTGTAAAAATTTGCCGCGCATTTTAATAATTGCCTTAGTGCATTGCAAGCTCAAAAACTTTTGGAACCACTGGTCTAATTTGATAGAGGGGACTTCCATTAAGCACAGATTTTAATGTGCTATTTGATTCCCTGTAACTGTGTTCTCTACAAACCTCAACTTCTCCGGAATCTATAAATGTGTCCCAACTGCCGAGTTTTGAACCGTAGAGCAAATAAAAAGAGGTGATCCAGTCATCACCAGCTGCACGTCCTTGTGTTATGATTCC
Organism: Ascidiella aspersa; assembly: GCF_963924565.1. Lineage (NCBI taxonomy): Eukaryota > Metazoa > Chordata > Ascidiacea > Phlebobranchia > Ascidiidae > Ascidiella > Ascidiella aspersa. Next base: position 17,976,490 of record NC_139451.1, read on the forward strand.
CGTAACGTATGTGGAAACTCCCATGTTCACTTCGATCCATTCACCTCTTTCTAAAACATAGCTTACGCTTTTAACAATTTCAAGAATATTGTCAAAAAAATGGCAACGTAATTTTTTTTTGCAATCGAAAAAGGAAGAGCGTATTACTTACAGCTCATCTACATTTGTGGTATTTATACAAATACGAAAAGTAAAAGAATACTTTTTAACAGAAATATATTTTGACTTCCAAAGCATATCCCGAAATAGATAGATTAATGACAAAACAAGCGTAGTAACTTTAGCTTTAAAGTTTATTATGTTATTTCTAATTTACTAGGTTTTATTGTAATATTAATTTTATATATGGCTCGTTGCAAAAGCATAAACAAGACAAAGTTATTTTATCTGAAGGTGTTATTCAAGTTTAACCGGTGTTACAGCAGGCTTATGGTTTAATTGCAAAACATGTTTAGGTAATCGTGTTTTTTTTTGTTATAATAGAAATTAGGATTTCTCTAATTGCACTAATTTTCTTATTTTATTCATTTTGCTATTGCTATCCCTCAAAATACGTCATTTAAAAACTTACCAAGCAACACTATAACATAATGCATAAAACATCTTAGGATTTGTTTCGTATATGTTTTAATAATTATAATGAAGTGTAGAATTTATTATTTTATTTTGTATTTTGCCGCGAAAAATACCTTTGGTGGCACCAATCCAAGCTCCCCCATCTTGTGCAGTATTGTCAAGCCTTGCATTGTCTGGCTCAAAGCCATCACTTATGAAACTAGAAGCAGTTATCGCATTTCCCGACAACTTTCCTGTCTTTAATCCAACTGAACAGGAATCTGTAATTGAATATGCTTTGTTTTCGTACTGTTTAGTTTAACAGGCGAATTTGAAATGATGTCATGGTATGCAGTTGGTTTGACAACTATAAAGCCATTATGAATACAGGCTAAAGTTTTGATTTTAAACAATTTATATTTATATACTAGAAATAAATTTGCTCTTGATGAAATTAGTACTACTGCATTTATTTGAAAAGTAACCCACCAGGATTTTGCTTGTATCTAAACAATGTGGTTTGCTCTTTGGAAAATCGAAACATGTCTAAAAAACAAGACATTCCAGTTTGTTTATCGTCTTAAAAGTTACAGTGTACAACAAGAATATAATTATAGTTTCATTTTTGGGACGATTTATATCTGCTCTTCTAGGCGAAGCAGCACAATTTGTTCTGGTTAATAAAAATACAATCATGTAACTTTTAAAATATAAGTATTTTTTCGGTGTTGCTTGAAACAAACTGTGGATAGTATCTTAATAATGTTTTGTTATTATTTATTTAATGAAGACTTTACTGTATTACTTAATTGTTGTCTTGTTTAACGGTTTTAATCAACAATTCCGTTTAAACAGTTGTTTAGTGCTTCTTTTTTATTTCTTATGGGTTCAATCAGACCTTCAGTATAACTTAATATATTCATCCGGCGGTTAATTTCTTCTTGGTCGCATTGACAAGTTCCTTGGGGTCCAATATCACCCTTAGGTCCCTGTAGGCTTGTGTCGGCTGAGGATTTCGAATTCGATATGATAGTAAGAAATAGATTACGATCACTTCTTACGTTAAACGCTTTCGACAATAAAATTATTGATATAAACCAAAAATATGTCTTCATATTAATTTTATTTTTGTCATTTGGCATTTCTAATAAACCTGAAAATGTATTACAGGCATGCTTTACCTGTTACCAAAAACAAAATATCTATACCAGTTCCTGAGGTTAATACTATCAAAATCGACCAAATTAATTCTGTTATCTAGCGCTTGACAACTCAAAAGCAATGTATTTATATTTTGTTAAGTGCATTAACAAAATTGCATACTTATTTTTAACCACAAAGCAATTTATAAGTCTCCTAAACAAATTCTGGGCCCTTATTTATTTTTAGGTAGCAAAATTTTTTTTTTAGTAGCATATTAAATACTAACAAATAATTAAATACTTTCGTTGCTTTTAAAGTTTAGAAGCTTTTTCTTGCGAATCGACATATTTTAAAACTTGCAAACAACCTGGTACACAATATTATTTTATTCAAAGCGCATTACGATACTATAATAAATTTAGTGGCTGAGTCAATCGACCTATCGTTGAGACCAATTCTGGACAAAAATATTTTTATTCATCGGCAATGGCGGATGTATAGAAATCATTATTTTGTCGGAGTGAATCATTGAAATAGCACAGTTCACAAATTTGAGTTTATGCTGGACGAAAGAAAAAATATTTGCTAAAACCTAATTTGCTTAATGCCATGTTTATGCTTCTCCCGATTTATGCTGTCTTTGCAATATGTCCATTGTAAGAAACACCTCGGCAACTCTTAGAGCCTTTGTAAGTTGTTGGGTTAGGCCTACTGCCCACAACCACTTGATAATGCCAACATATTAAGGAATGCACAATGCACATATATTTTATCTGTGCTCAATGCGTCACATCTCCCTCTAAATTCGAATTAAAGAACACCCGGGATTTTTTCGCGCTTCGCGAGTTCCCTTTTTGTCGCCTTTTCTGCAAATCAACTTTAATTGCGCATTTGCGCACAACTTCTAGCTTACTTGTTTCATAGCGTCTATAGTAAGACGTCATATGGCTTGTATTTAAGATTCTATTTTTGACTCGGCTACTTTAACATTTTATGTTTCTTATGCGGCCCACGGTAAAAAATAATTGTCCAACCTTGGTGTATACCCTTCTGAAATTGTACTGGATAACTGTTTAGACCTACATTTTTTCCCAAATTGGTCGGATCGGAGAAATGTTTTCGCGAAACACCTAAATTGAGAACTTAAAGCAGTAGAACATAGAGGAGTACGTTTGTTTTTGAATGTTTAAATAGGCCTTAATTTGTTTGAAGTTGTCCAAGCCTACATTGCTTAACCCTACAAGATCGAAATAAAAATGTAAAAAACGGGACAACACGGGCTACACAACTCAATAAGAAAAAATATCTATACAGCAGAAGTGAAAGAAGCGCATGTTGGCCAACGTGTATTATTGTATTATTCAGAAGTAGTCTGACTTTCTGAAGGTGAAGTTTTAAAACGAATATTATAAAAGCGCAAATAAATATTTCTTTTGTTTTTGAAAGCAAAAAGAAACCCTACTTTGCCGATATATTTGATTGAAAATCATTTATGTGTGGCCTCTCCTAGATACAAACGCCGATGTTTTCGGTCATACATAAACAGCACGCTCTTCCAGCAATTTATTTTCGGTCATTATAATGATAACTTTGTCACTCACTATTGCTTAATTAAATCATCTCTTTGGAATGTGTAATGGAAGTTGTATGAACTAACAAGTTTGTTTACTGTACCATTTAATGTATAAGAAACGTTTACCTTATCCGGCCAAACTATAATGTTTGACGGTCGCTAGTATAAATTATATGTAAGCATATATTTTTCCAAAGTTATTGGTTAGGGTTAGTCTTGGTAAACTAAGGGGTTTGTAAGTTTAACAAATTTTTTAAAAACAAGGTTAAAAAAGTGGCCAAAACAAGGTTGAGAACCACTGGACTATAGCAGTGGCGTAGCCAAACGAAAATTTTGTGGAGGGGGGCAAAAAGTTTAAACTTTTTTTGTTTAGATTTTGCCATTGTATGAACTGCAGTATCGAACACAAATAAAAATGCTATAGCAAACCGTTCTAAACAGCAACTGGCTGAGTTATAAAGCAATACTCAATACCATTCAAAGAGCAAAAACAAAATGACTAAAAAGGAGTAAAACTACATTAATAAGTATAGCAACCGTAATAATAACTATACATCGTTTGTGACGTAACATTGTATGGCAATTGAAGGTGTATGCCTATGATCGACTGTTGTGGTACTGCAAAGAAATACTAAATAACAAATGATTAAAAGTATAATATTTATCATTTTAGGGGGGGCATGGCACATGTGCCCCCTTCCACTGGCTACGCCAGTAACTGAAACGTTTATTTTATCTATTTTTCGATGGAATGTTTGGTTTTTGGCACAATAATATCAAAAATTACTTAACACGTCTTACTTATCACTGCCACGCACAAACCAACCGTTTTGATCTGCAGTAAGCTACTTTACAGTGCGTCCGTAAAGCGAAATTATCGTGGTCACATAACAACATGAGTTAGCAATCATAATAAATCCGTTGTACGGATTTACAACTGTGGCTCGCGAGCCCCGTATAATTTTTATGTAGTGGGAAAACTATTAACTGCACATCACAACGCCAATTTGTTAAGTAAGGCACTTTGTAATAGTATATAATTAGCAAAGTATACGTTCGAGAAGGAAATACGGCTGTTGGGGTAAACAAAAAAATGTAACTTGTACCTTGCTTAGAATTTTAATGTGATATTTATGAAAATATAGTATAACTTTGGCGCCTCTGAAACGCCTTTAGTAAATCATTACCGCCCATGTTGACAAAAGTTACACATATACGTTGTACAGCAGGGGTCGACAATCCGCGAAATCTACGGTCCGCGAATGTAATTTAACCGACCCGCAGCCTCTTTAACAAAGTTGACACGAGTCCATTTCTCATACTTTTTGACTATTTTAACTACGTAAGTGCGAACAATTTTCGCGCTTTGCGTTAACGATCTTTATACATCAGGTTTCTTTACGTTATGAGGCTGTCATTTGAGCTAGATTAGCGCTTCTTGCGCTGTGGAAGACTGACTGCCAAGTGCCAAAGTGCTTCGCGTACAAACGGAAAACGTATTCATAAATATTGGACATACATTTTAAATTTTTATTTTCGAAATGTAATAAAAATTTGCAAGAAATGCCGGTATACCCCCCCAAAAAATCGCGCTGGCTTCGCTCGCCAGGTGCGCCGGACTTAAATACATTAACAAACGCTGAATTAGGTTAAACATTAAGCTTATCGCGTTTTCTCAAAGTGGTTTTATTTCACTTTTCAATATGAATAACGACGTGTGGACTCGAATTTTAAACCAAACAAACGCCCTTTTTTCGCTTTGCGTCAACACACTTTACTCTACTGCCTCCGCTGGACCCGGCCCGCGGGACGTATGTTGCCCGCCCCTGTCATAGAGTATACTTAAAGAGCATAATTTTGTGTTAATCATCATTACTTAAAAATGGAGACTTTGAAACGCGCACGACAGTCACCATTATACCTCCTTTTAAGAAACTGCTTCAGTTAAACAAATGTCGATGTTACACCAACAGCGGATGTTAGCGCAGAGACCGAACAGCAAGGAACATACTGGGTATAACTCGACGTTTTTTAGCGAGAAAAAAAGAAAGAAGGTTTGGCTTAGCGTTGTCAATTGTCGAATACACACTTGCTAATCAGTCAACCTAAACCTAAACAAATAACGAAAGAGAAAAACTTCCAGCGTTTACGGTCGACCAAGCAAAAGACAAAAAACGGCGTTTTGCACTCGAATTTGGTTTCGCATTAGATTAAGACGCGTGACCCAATTACTTAAAACCACGCCGCTTCGAACAGTTTGTTAAACCATGACAAAAACGAACAAAAAACGATAATATCACTTACAAAAAGGGGGTAAGAACTCCCGCCCCCTGGATACGCCACTGGGGCAATGGATAATGTATAATATTTTTAACATATTACACTTAAAAATAATACTAATAATCGCATTTTGAAATTCCAAGGGGGGGTGCCTCCCCTTGCCCCCCCCCCGTGCGGGCGCCCATGATTGTAAGTATGCAAAGACATTACCAACGCATTCTAGGTTTATTTTTATGATTAACACTCTGAGTATATCTGTGCTTTAAATTCTGTAAATCTCGCAGCTCATAAAGTTAAGTGGGCCGGCCTTTAGGTGCTATTTATTCTTTCCGTTACTATTTTGTTGTTTAATTGTAACAAAAAATGTAAAATACTGTTCCGGCGTTCCACTATTGAAAACTTCTGTCAAGTGCTAAAGCTGCTTCAGGGGTACAAAAAGAAAACTTCACTTGGAATTCCGTTGTAGAACACTCTTAAAGCCAAGTCCTCATCAGCAAGACTTGTTTCTGTTATTTTTTGTAACTAAATTGAACGTTATCTTTTGTAAAAGAACCCCGGTGACGCCATGCAATCTACTTTCAAGAAAAGGGACATGCATGATCAACTTTTCAAAAGAGCCGATTGGTTATACTTTAGTAGTTTAGTAGCGTTGCTTGATAAACTTGTTTTGTAATACTGAAAAAAGACTACATTATTGTGTCTTATATAGTTACTATTCAAAAAGATTGCAATACAAATCTAGCAAAAAAAAATATCAAAATTGATATTACGATAGTTCATGCACCTATACTATAGCGACTGAATACTGACATACAGAATTCTGCTTTTGCTACTACGGTTAGCAGATAACACGTTCAAGTAATCAGCACTTCGGGCGAATTAAATGGCGTCCGTGATGTGAAATACATGTTGGCGCAATAACGTTTTCCTTTTTTAATTTTAAACCCTGCATTTTATAATATGGCAAATTAAAGATCTAACATTGATACAGCGTATGTTGATTTTTCTAAGGTAGTTATATGTTCCCAGGCGCCAAACTTCTACACACCACCAATCTTGGCATTCAGTTGAGTCCCAAATAAAGTGATGTTTCATTTGATATGGAAATCGATAACGCTATTTTACAAGGTATGGATATATACGGCATAACCAATAAAGATGTATTAACAGTGACCATCTGGCACTGCCGCAGCTTTCTTTAACCTACTGAGAAATTACTTCTAACATCTGGTATCGTTTAGTTATTTGTTTGGATTCGACGCAAACAAAACTTATTAGTTGGACTAAACATCTTATAAAAAAAATGGAATTTTCAACACATGAGTCATGCAAATAAAAACACTAAACTGTGTCCTAAAGCAAATTGCAAAATTGTTACACCGATATAGAATGTCTGTCTTCCGCCGGTTTATAGTATTCATGCAGTATCGTATTTATTTATTTATTTTAACATCAGTATGTACACGAATAACATCTTAAAACAAAAAATACTGCAGCAAAAATTGTTTTGAGACTAACAGCCAAATACATGAATATCTTTTTCTTAATGTTTGGAAACCTTTAAAATTTAACCATGCGGTGATTGTTAATACTTTGGAGAAATATAATTTAGCATGTTACAAGTTCCATGCGCATTGAACCGTGATCAAATACACTGGCGATGTAAAGACGAAAGTATCTCGCTGTGATCGGCTCCGGGAATAAGTTGATTCTGTAAGTTGTTCTGTCGCTGTTGCCTCGAAATACCTGGCGAAAGAAAATTACATTTGAACTATGGATGCGTTACTGCTCAACAGCAAACCGCTCATCTATACGAAAAATAACTGTAATCAACTGTTATAAATATGGAAAAAAGATGACACATGGATCGAGTTTTTATGTCGGTAAAAATATTTATAAACCAATAAAAAAGTGTTGTGCGTCATGGCAACAAAATATTGACACAAGAAGGGCACACAGTCTACTGCCCTGAAAGATATTTGTATTCATATTACACGGTGGGCCAATATCTGAATGAACCTTGGCCTACTCGCTAAACGCAGGGAAATTCCAGAAACTTAGTTTGATTCTGAAGCTCACCCCAGTGGCATAACCAGCCGAAACTTTTTGGGGGGGGGGGCAAAGAGTTTGAACTAATGTGTTTAGCTTTGTCATTATATTAACTTACATAACGAAAACAAATAACAATGCTTGCAAACCGTTTCGAGCAGCAACTGACGTAGTGGTAACGCAATACTCAAAAACCATTTAAAGAGCAAAAACTGTCTAAAAGTAGTAAAACTACATTATTGTATAGCAAACGTAATATTAATGACATCGTTTGTGACGTAACAGTGCATGACAATTAAGGGTGTGGCATGCCTGTGATCGACTGTTGTGATACCGCTCATAAATTCCCAAAAAACAAACTATTAATAGAAAAAAAATTATAGTTTTTTGGGGATGGGCTCGACCAAACTTTTAACACATGAGAATCTTAACACCTACGGGAGTTGCGACGCTATACACTGAAGCAATAACAAATTAAGCGACAACAAGGCAAACGAAATTAGTGCTTTAATTCCTGGTAGAATTGCAGTTAGGTAAATAAAAATTACTATATTTTCGGGTCATAAAATTACTATATTTGTGTCGCGGACCTAAACCTTTAGCCCACCCGTGTCCAACTCAAACATGCCGGCGTGCAATTTTTATCTTATAACTTCTTTCCGTGCCAAAGTTTAGTAGGTATAATAAAAGCGCTTTTTAACAAGTAATAAAAACGTTTATTTGCTTATTTGCACATGAAAAACATTTCTTTATTTAATCAAGCAAACCACTCATATTTGACCAAATGCTTATATAGTCTAATTATGTGAATGCTAGCCTGCAAAAGGAAATTTTAGGGACGGACGCAATTTTGTCTTCGACAATTTCACTTATCGACAGGACAAAAGTACGTCACCCCATGTCTTCATGAAATAAGCAACTTAAAAAGTTACTGTATTCATTCTTTGCGACATACCACTTCAAAAGTTACCTTTATATAGTCCAAAAAAGTATGTCAGTTAAACAAGCAAAGAAAAAAGAAAACGTTTACACTAATATAATTATACAATCGTGCAATAATGATTCCCACACCTTGTTTTGGTTGTTTTGCTTTATGTAACGTAAACTGGTAGTTGTGTCGCCATATGCTATTCGGAAAGATGTCACCCAATGGTCGAAAAACTGTCTTCCTTGAGTAATGATGCCGGTGACTTTACGTGGGTTGGTCAAGTCTACCTGAATCCATTGATCGATCGAGCCTATTTTTTTAATTAGGCAAGTTATATAGATTTCCAAATGGAACATACACGAAACTTTTAGGTTGATTTCTGGTCTAAATCTACCAACATTCCATTATTTTCTCTTTTCAATATTAAAATATCTATATTTTTAAGTTTTTTTGTTTCCTTTTTACATATTAATTTTGCAAGGAATTATTTTTTCGGTGTAAGGTTATCTATGATTAGAATGCACCAACGGATCAAAACAATGAATAGTTTTATATTTAAAGTATTGCTAAGGCTACAGTCATCGTAATAAAACTTAGGTAAGTATAGATGAAAACATTGCTTAACATCAGTTTAAGTTACTCCCTGTTCGTGTGCATTAAGGCAACAGATTGTCATACAAACGTTATTCGCAAAAATAGTGCAATAGGTTGAAGTACTTTTTTACTAGATAAGTGATGTTCATACTTGTATTATATTGGCTTGAGTAGTACAAACAAATAAAACAGATTACCATTAACAGCCCCAGCGGCCCAAACACCATAATTGGTAGCGCTATTGGATGGATTATCGAGTCTTCCACGAAACGCTTCAAATCCCTGAGGCCTCGCCATAGTAGAAGATATCATATTCTTGTTTGGTAGTTTTCCGGTTTTAATTCCAACCGAACACTTATCTAAATTACAGTTACATTGGACTCAACTACTTTACATCTTTACTTTAAAACATAGTCCACTTACCAGGATCTTGAGTAAATTCAAATAAGACTCTTTGCGCTTTTGTTTCTTCCAAAACAGCTGAAAGTATAAACAAGAAAGCCTAACAAAAAAGTTACACCAGAAAATATTCAATATAAATTTAAAACTTAATAATTCTAACAGTAATTGTGCAGAACTTATTACTAGTTTTAAAACAGTTAGGATTTTACATAGGCTTAGTCCTTAGCATTGTTGGTTTGTTTTTTCTGCCGTTTAATCAACATTTGTTGAACAAAACAAGAATAACTAAAACTTCAAATCAAATTTTATTATTATAAAAATCACTTTAGTAAGCTGAATTCTGTTACTCTTTCGATTGTTTACCATTTATAATTGCAACGTCCTTTTCCAGTTTCTCAATCGGTTCTTCGTCACATTCGCATGTCCCAGTTGGTCCCATGTCACCCGGTGGGCCTGGAGGCCCCATCGGGCCCCTGTCGCCTGGTGATCCCTTACCACCGCCCGACATCATTTTTTCGATAGTGAGATAGATGTTGTCGTCATCACATCTACTCAACGATATGCTCAACACAAAAATGCAGAGGAGCAGCATCAAAACTTGATTCGTAAACATTTTATGTTTGGGTAAAGGTATATTTTGTACACTATTCTAAAAAACATAGCAACGTTATAAATGAACATTTGATGCTTTAAGCACTCTTCGGACACTAAACTTCAAACTTATCTTATCCTACCTTTTGGGCAATTTAGTTAAAAACACGAATATATATATATATATATATATATATACACATATGTTTATTTTACATTTATTGTGGTGCAGCCTAACAACTTTTAATGGTGCATAAAATTTTATCTACAGAGACACATCGATCATGCTCACAGATATATCTACTGAATATATCCTCCACAACCTGTGGGGCATAGAAACTAAATATAAAATATTTTGTGATTTATTTTCATGCTGGCCGATTGTTGAAACCAATTTTAGTAGAATAGTCATGTCTAAAAAGGAAACTGTAATCTACGGAAATGACCACATGGGCGGATATAGAAATCACTAGATAAGCGGATAATCGAATTACTAATTTATTTTTGAATCAACGCTGTTTAAACAGTAATATATTGTTTTAACGAAAACGTTTATTATTTGGTTAACCAATAAGTCAACAGAAAAAATAAAAATTTAAATTCCTGTTTGCACAATCCCCCCAAATTTTCCATCCGGCAACTAAAGTATATTCTTACGTATTTGGACATTATTCTGACTGGTTCAGATCATGTTCCGACTCAATGTGTAGTTTATTTGAACATGGCAAATATTGACCTGTTATTTATTGTTCTGTTTTATATAAGATGATATACAATTAAATGATGTGGAAAACATGTAAATAAGAGAGGAAAAAATGTAATGAGCCAATGCGTAGTTGGTGAGAATCTACTCCTAGCTTGTCTTATTGTTGCGAAACAAAAGCGGATTGTTTGTTGAGATACGTGACAAAGAATGAGCGAATTTAGGCAATTTCAAAACGCTTTGTGTGCAACTGTAGGAAATTAACAAAAGCTCCTGCGCTCAAAAAGAACATTGAGAACGCGATACAGCTCAATATAATAGCAAACGTTTTTAAGAAACTGCCTTCAAATAAAAACATTTTTGATGTTAAAAAGTTTATATATAATTTGTTATATACGATAGTCATAGTGTATGCTCGACAATGGGAGTGTACAGTGGATATTATTGGCAACGTTTCCAAACAGAGACGTCTGTGTTCGTTGTACGAGGGCCATAAACCATCGTTGAATGCGAGGCCTACAAAAGGCGGCCGTCCCTCGCAAGCTGAGCATAATGCGACAAGGTTGTTAACGCTTGCCTTTCATGATTCAGGAGGCATAGACATTTACATTCTTTACAATATTGCCGGACAAGTGGCTCTACGAGGCACATTGTGAACAATTCAGTGAATAGCAATAAAAAGGGCCCTTGTAATAAGACAAAACGCTTTTATACGAATGCTTTTCTATACGCACTGTGGAGTGTACCCGGATGGAAACAGTTGAACAGTCAGTACAGTATTTAACGTTTCAGAAGCTGGTTTAAACAGTCAGTATGCACCTAACGGATCATCTGATATAAATGCCAAAAGTTATTTTGAATGTTAAAAAATAAGGGAATAATAGGGTTTTAAAAAGGTATTTCTGTCCTCCAAGATATAGCTACCGGATTACGACCATCACAAATCATAATATCGGCATTAACAAACATTCAAGGTAAGTTAAGTGTTTGCATAATCTGTACTTGTGCGGGGTGTGTAACATTGCTTTCAGTTTCAGTTTATTTTACTAGTGTGGTCCTAAATAAATCAGGATTATGTTAGGGGGGCAGTTTTAGCAATTATTTTATAGAAAGAAGCTGCAGTTGTTGAAAAAACGAATTTGGGGCCGTGCCTATTGGTTTTTCAGTGCTTACGTTGAAGGTAGATGGAAAGGTGACGTTTAGGATGGATAGGAAGACTCAAGATTTTACAGAGATTCTCCAGCCAATAAAAAAAGTCGTAAAATTAGTCCAACAACATTATGTTATAGTTGGTTGAGATAAAAGCTCCAGTCGACTATTACTCTTTCACATCACAAATTTTTAAATAATTTGAAGTCATTTAAAAATTAATTCAGATCTGTGATACAAAACTTTCTGGTCTTTGCAAAACATATTTCCAAATATATATATTCGACTAGGTGAAATAGTCAAGCGAAAACTCGTTTAAGTAATTATAAAGGGGTCTGGACCGAGTACTTCGACGCAGTAATAGGGACTTTCAGCACCCAAAATGAGGACATTTTTTGCCGGCAAGTAAAACGAAAGTAGAATTGTTTCATTTGGGTTTAATGATGATTTATGCTGATTTTCGGGATGTTCGGTTGTTTTGGGATTCTCGGATTAGTTTTCCATAGGAAGTTTGGTGCTGGCCAACCAAGCGCTATTTGTTGCGAGCGCGTTTGTTTTGCTGTTGGCGGCTGCCGAAAGAGTTATAAGTGACGATTTAAAAAATCCTAAGTTAGGGCTGGTAGGGCAATTTGTTGGAAAACTTTTTTTAAACCAGCAATTCAGCATGTTACATGACTACAGTATTTTTTGGAAATAAATACAGCGTCTCGCCTAAAAGTCTTGTTGTAAGTATAAAAGCAACTAACTCGAAATGTGAAAAAAGAGGACATTTGGACATTTTTGAGCGTCCTCGGAGGACAATTCAATTTTCTTTAAAAAAGAGGACAAATGCTCACAAAAGAGGACATATGGTAGGCCAACGAAGTAACCTTAATCAGACCAAAGTAACTAAGGTCCGCGAAAGTGTCCAGCCCGCCAAGCGAGCGAGCTAATCCACTGACATTTAATTTTAAATGAAACGTTTCTATATATTTTTCCCCGACTTGACGACGCGTCTGTGACGCTTTGCTAGCATTAATTTTTTTTGTTTTTTTTTAATTGTAACGTGGTTTATATGCAGCTATACGCCGTAAAGCTAATGGACTCTACAATATGTTCTTAAAAAAGGACATTCACGCAAAAAATCCCAACAGAACAACAATTTATTCAAGTTAATTTTTTATGACGTCACATTTAGACGTAACTTTATGTTGTCATCTCTTAAAAGCAGTGTTGTATCCAAAGAGTACCTTTTTTGATAATAATGTCATTTTTTGTTGCTTTTGGGGGGTTCAACTCATGAAGCGGCAATTCGAAGAGGCAATGATTTTTAATGTAATTAGGGCAAGCGCAAAATGTTGGACACTTGCGCACATTTCATAGTCTGTATACGTGAAAAAAAGTAATATTTTGTTATCAACCTTAAGCACCAATCGTTTCATGTAGCCACAGTTTTTGCAATGGTGTTTACTTCTAATGCCTTCAGTAGCCAATTTTTACTTCACCAAAATTTATAAATTTCTTTATATTCCAGTAACGTGTACGGACAAAAACTGCCCAAATTAGTTTGTTTCAAACTACTTGCGAAAAAACGGAAAGAAAGTGACAGCCAAAAAAGGTCTTTCGCGCAGTCGCAGCCCATTTGGGCACTTTAACGTTTGATATAAGTTGGTCACTTTGCGTCTTAAGCTTAATAATACGAAATCTAAATGAAACGCAAAACGATGTCTTTCTTTTCCTAATTGCACCTGGGTCAACGCAGACGCAGGAAACTTATTCCCCGTAGGCGCCTTTCTCTATTTTGTTCAGTTTGGCTAATCGGAAGTGTGTATTCGACAACTCAGCGTATACAATGGTTTATTCCGTACGCAGAAAGGATTTTTCAATGAAATAGGAGTTTTTGTAGACAGCATAAACAAAATTTACAAGACTAAATCAAGCCTTCTTCCCCTTTTCTCGCTAAAAATGTCGATTTAGGCACAGTAAATGTTCTGGCTTTTATGTACTTGTGTGCGCTAATATCCGGTGTGGCCTCTTTAACTAAAGCAAATTCTCTTGGTCTAACTTTGAGAAGAGTGGTCTAACTTTGAATGTCGTGCGTGTTTTGAGTCAATATTTTTATGAAATAATAGTTACCGCAAACTGAGTACTGTTTCAACCGTTTAACTCAGGCTGACTAACTTATAAACAGCAAAAGAGTTTTGGGGTAATATTCCAAAAAAAACGTATCCAACTGTTTACATTTGCGTAGAAATCGCATAGCTTTCTGTCAGGGGCGGATCTAGGGGGCACAAGTCATCATGGCTGGCTCCTCACATCTTTTGGCGCTTAATTTTTACGTAACATGGGACTGTGTGTTAGCTCATTATGATAGATTTGATTCAATGGCGCCGTGTGTACCTTGGTATTCTATCTTAAAGGTTTGCGCACACCATCTATTCTACACAAATATATCTTTGTCGCGTTTTGCTTGAGATATTTAGTTCTGTAGTTCATAAACATAAGTTCCATGGTATAGCGGTTGTTTTTGGGCCAAAATGCTATTTCTGTCCAACTGTTTATTTTTCTAACAAAAGCCGAATCTCTATGGTGTCGTTTTATCCTTGGTCCACCTCTGTAAGAATGGCGCAAACTTGGTCCAGCTTGCGTTAAATGCTGTATCAATTGTCTTATGATTGCTGATGATGTTTCATGCAACGTTTTTTAGGACCCGCTACACTTCACATTAACTTACCTTATTTACAACATTTCTATCTATGTGATTCGCGGGATAGCAAGATGAATGTTCTTTAATTAGCTAAGATGTATTGGCTCGCTTGGTCGTATGGCTCATAGTGCCTCCACATAACACAACCTGTGTTACACCAGTCAAGGCAGCGTACAAAACGGCGAAATGCGATTCTAAATCTTATCATAAGGACAACAGGAGGCTTGATGTATTTTTGCACAATGTGCGTAAAATGTGCACGCGCAAATGTGCGTAGAGTTAGAATTAGAGTCTGAATGGTAAAAATTAGAATCAGAATGGTAAAGAATTAGAGTCACAATGGCAAAGAATTAGATTCAGAATGGTAAACTTATAAGATTTAGAATGACCGCTAGAGCTGGAGTTAAAGTAACTTTAACTTCAGCCCTACTGTAATTCTCAAGCTTCCTCTGACTCTAGCGCCAACTCTATTTAACTCTTGTATCTCTTACTTTTTTAACTCTTGTATATCAACTCTTTTCATACTAACTCTTCTAACACTAACCTAACTCTTCTAACACTCTTTTAATTTTAACTAATTCTGCGTGCACATTTTTGCGCGAATTGCACCAATAATGCTCGCATCCCAGTCTCCACAAGTTGACGAAATACGTAACAATATTTACCCATACTAAAGCAGGGGTTCTTAAACTGGGGTCCATGGACCCTTGGGGGTATGTGAACTAGTTTTATGAAGGCCTAATAGAACTATTAGTGTGTATCTAAGCAATTAATTCTTTAAAGAAAGTAGTATAGTTAAAAATAAAACTTTTGCACTGGATATCCTTAGACTTCATTTCATTTCACATTTTTAGACCGAAAACAGCAAATTTATAAAGTCTATCGGTATTGTGACGTCTATTTGCAACACTGCTTTGACGTCTACAGAAAGACCATTTAACAACTTAAAATACATTTTGCGAATCTGAGGCAAAATTACTTAAAAAGAAATGATATTGGTCAAAAATGACATTGCAATGTCATTGCCCGAGGTTCTGACTTTAATGTTGAAAGCATTAAAATGTGATTTTGTTTCTTCTTAAAATCATTGCCATGTTTTTTGTAGGGTTCCTGCCTGTTACGAAGTAATAGTTTAATACCATGCGACCATTTTTGTTATTATAGATAAACGTTAGTTATGAAATAATGTTATCAGCATCTTTAGCAGATATCGAAGTTATTTCTTATGTCACTAATACGAAGTGTATAAAGCTGAAATGCACATTGCGAAGTAAATTTCCTTGCCATTCTACAATATATATGATTTAGAGATATTTTTGTTAGCAAAATTTGATATTAGATGAATTAAAAATATTTTTTAGTAAGTTCTTTGCGACCATTTCTGAAGATTCACGCCCCCAGTTTAAAAACACCTGGTGAAGACCATTTCTTAAATGCCGGTCTTCGAACCATTTCTACCAGTAAATAAAAAAGCTAATATTCGTTTGTGCAGTTGGCAAACTATGTTTTTGCCAACTTTAACTTAGTAAATTTGCGTGAGTTTTGTTGCTATTTTAGTATGCTAAGTTCGCTTTGAGATATAGTTCAGTAAACAAGCGTCGTGAGGAGTTTACAGGATTCTAGCTTTTAATTAAATTCGCTTATATCCAATGACACAACTTGCAGTATAATGTATGTTTATGCATCGTGGTTACTGCTACAAGATTGCAAAACACAGTGAATTTTCTTTGTTATATGTTTTCCAAAACTTATTCTTGTATTTATCTGTTTTTATACTTCAAAGTGTACAGAAAATCGTAAAAGTTTACAGAAAGCGTGATTGTTGTATTACTGTAAACTAAAGTAATAATTTTTAAAATTTAGCAAATTTCTAATTTGGCCGCCTCACCGGATATAGTTGCCTTAATTGAAATGATTTTTGTATGTTTACCGGTCCATAAATGTCACAAGTTTTCCAACCACTGGCTTAAGACGGGTCAAAAAAAATCATAAACTAAAATCATAAACCAATCATCGTTGCCTCTCTTATAAACACTTATGTTTCACTTGTTGCTAAAGTTTGAGTTTTGGTTGTTTCTTGGCTTGCCCCTTTTCCCCATAGCTTAGTCGGTCGAACAAACGTCCCAGCATGTCGAGGTCACGAGATCGAACCTCACGGTAGGCTATAGATTTTCTACGCGAATTTGATCGTACGAAAATCATTGTTTGATTAATTGATTTAATTAGGCACTTTAAAGCCTTTCGGTGTATTATGATAGGGAGGTTCTTGTTATGTATGGTCAAATAGATGGCTTCTTAAAGGCTATATCATACTTAGTAGACATATGTGTATAAATGATAACACACAGTAATACCTATAATGATAGAATATCTAACGCGCACCTATTTGTATAGTACTATGGTCCCAATTAAATAATTAAGCCAAGTACGCGATGGTATCGTCGCCGGAATAATACATAAAATCGTCAGAATAAGCCCTAAACCTGTCGTAACAAGGCATAATCTCTTTGGACTAGAACCTAATTGTACTAAGCAACGCCTTATTTAAACTTTAGGGAGTGGTATGGGACATTTGGGGGCACGGGTCTGGCATGGCATTGACCAGTTTGTTATCGACGTTTAGACACCCTAATTTGAACGGCGCCGTTGGGACGTCGCTACCGGACCTTTTTGGGAGATTAGGGGTGCGCAATGGTTGGGGCTGGAATTTGGGTAAGAGTGTTTTTACTTGTTTAAGGAATTTGTTCATGGAGTTAATGTTCTTTAGGCCTGAATCTGGACGATTATATTTTATTTCAATGGGTTTATACATCATTTCGACTATTAGGCATATTAAGCTCTTATTCTTAACTGTGTTTTGTTATTATGTCGATGTTGTTCTAACGTTGTTTTTGTTTGTAGTCTGTATCATTAGTACAAGGGTGCCCAACCTTTTAGCTGTTGACGGCCGCATTGACAGTCTTTATTTATCTCACGGCCGCCAGTACAATTTTTTTACAGATGACGTCAGAAAAAGTCATAATGTGGCGTCATACAACAAATAATTAATAAACATACTTGTTGTTGAACGATCCCATGCAAAATATAGAACTGATAGTCTAATCGCGCGAAGCGCAAAAAAATCGTTTATTGGGATTTGAAATGTGATACGTGACGCAGCTGAGCGGCTGATCGTTGAAACGGCGCGCATGCACTTACAAGGTGGCATCATTTGGTTGACCTGGGGCACCGGGCATACTGTTTGTGGTTTATGTTTTTAACGAAATACAGACTTTTTGTGTCTGGCTCTTTAATCTCAAATGTATGTATTTTCACTCCATTTTCCTAACAGTTTAAGAATCACTTACAAAATCTTATTCGGTTAAACAAGACTTTCTATAATTATCGCTCAACCTATCCCGCAGTTTTGCCTTAATTCCACTCACAATTCGCACAACACATGCCAGCTCAGCCCTTAATTATCATCAATTCCTATTTTATCTTTATGTGACATCACAATTTACATTATTACACATCTTCTATACTGAATTCTTTTTGCATCAATCAATGAATGATATTTTCAACTTATTTTAACGCAGATTGATCTAATTAACTGCACTCCCTAAAGTCGTAAACATTTCTAATCTGCATTTTGCATATAAACCATTAACGCAGTGGTCGGCAAACCTTTTTGTCGCGGCCTAAAGTACTCTTTTCAGAGCTCTTAAAGGCCCACTACGAAAAAACACTACGAAAACTTTATTCAGAATATTTGTGTATAAGGTGAAGGCCCTGAAGGGTTGTGCGACGCCTCGATGGCTAGTCATACCACAATGTAAAACATGTATGAAACTAAGAATATACGCGCGAAGCGCTAAAAAATTTGCGTTTACATAGAGTTAAAGTTGCAAAAAAATAGTTCGACAGGTAGGCTGCTCAGGATCACATTTTGCACGTGGGTCTGAACCACGCTGAGACAATTTAAAAATTCTAAGCCATATATACTTTTAAAACAAATGAAATGCAAATGAATGTACGGCTAAATGCAATGAATGTATGGCTATCACGCGCCCCACGACTCAATGATAACACTAAAATATTCGAAGTAACTCGCGGCCCACTAAAAAGGCACTGCGGCCCACATTTGGGCCGCGGCCCACAGTTTGCCGACCACTGCATTAACGCACGGGCACAGCCGCACGTGTTAACGGCCGCACAATTATTCGTCGACGGCCGCAGGTTCGATACCGTTGCATTAGTATCTCACAATAATAATATGCTTTTAATAGACCACAATAAATTCGGTTGTACTGTCAGTATTACAATAATATTTTATTTGGGTTTTAAGAAGTTTCGGCAAATTTGGCAATATTTGACGTTGGTTGATCATTCACCAAGATATTAAATATTTAAAAACAAGTTGACACATTTTAACAGCATTATGTGTTTCTATAATATTCAATATTTAGTATCTTGGAATCGTGTTTTAAATATAAATTCAAAGTTTATCGTTGATTAACTTGTACAACGCCTAATATTTTAGCCGCATGATGTCACTATAGGACAAAAATGTCTTCGATGCGTATTGTGTGGTGTAGCATCGGTGCAAATGCCGACAAAAAAACCCAGTTCAAATAACTTAATCAAGTGTTATAGCTTGTATGCAGTTGTGTTTACGTAATTATTATACCATGGGTAGTAAAATTTAAGGCTAAAAGTGTTACTAAATTTAAAGGTCAACACAGAAACTTGCAAATGTTTTCCATGTGCTTTAAATTACAAGCGACAGGCATTCACCACTGACATTCGAATGTTGGTATAGCTAGGGTATTTCGCTAGTATTAAATGATTTTTTAGTATACTTAAAGATTATTTTTCATGATATTGTAAGTTATTAAAATTAATTAAAAATACCAAAACTTTTAGTTGTGAAAGATGAGCTGCTAATCAGCGAAAGCCACCAAAGGAAATTTAAGTTGTTAAATAGCCGTTATATACAAAACACTAAAAGTTACTTCAACTAACAGCAATTTATGCTCAACGTATTTTTTCAATCTGCCCTTACCAAGTGAGAACACGTGGCGGGTTGTTAAATTTGGGTAGCCGTTGGAGACCGTGGCGCACAACAGGCAGCAAACCAATTACACAAGGTGTAACTCCCAATCAAACAAGAGCCGAATTTCGCGCTTCGTCGCTTGACAAAGCATTCGCACAAAGAACCCCAAATTGCCCGGGAGAAGTAGCAACGCTTGACAGGCCCCGTTTTGTTTCGGCGTCCAATTAATTTCCACGTTCGATCGCCAGACCCCGCCAGGTGTGCCTCGGGCTAATTACGTGAAAGTGTTTGATGCTGGGGCTAAATAACTTTCTTTTTTTCGCGGCGCGGATGTCGCCTTCACTTCAGACACGTCGTTGCCGAGTTGTTGAGCAACAGCATTTTTGTATATTAAAGCTGTTCATAGAAACACAAGTGTTATAAAATTCACACACAATATACCATTGCAATCTAAATGCAAAATCACTTTGTATTACAAAGATTAGCAAGACATCTCATAGGTTCTTTCTAGTTGGTAAACATATCAGTAAACGTCATACATTGTTGGTAAAAAAGTTCATATATTTTTAATTGGTTGTAGTACATTTTTCAGTAAGCGACCCTAAGCACATTGCATAAACCTTTCTTGCGAAATATTTAGACCCTTTCTTACTGTCTGTTGGTGATAAACAAAATTAAAAAAATTAAACCAAACTTTTTCTCATTTTTTCGCCAAAAATTCTATTTTGATAAAAGAATGAATTACACATTTGCAATTTCCCCCAAAACACAACTATCGCGATAGCATAGATGTTTAGAGCACGTCAGGTAGCAATACGTATTATCATACCAATTTACCGTTTGAAGGTTTAAGCGTAACTTACTTTTTTATTATCGAAACGAAATTCGGAGTCGCACATGTAAAAATCTCTGAAGAGAAACCTACAAATATTGCGGTTGCGTCGCAAGGAGGGCTAGCCACACACGGAGCACAGCAGCAAGCCAACGGAGTTAGTACGGCGCCACACTTATTGGAACCGTGCTGCGACATGAATGGGGGTCTTGCACCGAGTTCGCTCGCCAGGAAATTTCTTTAAACAGCGATTTAGTGCAACTTTTTCGGTAGTTAACTCTTTCGTTCCGGCTGTCGCCTCTGCGACGCCTGTCGCGTTCAAGTGGATTCACTTTTAATTGGTGAAGCTCGGTTGTAGAGGTCGTGCGTTTTTATAAGCGATAACAACTTTTCAAACTACGTATTGCGATTCTGTGTCTTCCTTGTAATAACATATTTTTGGTAATTTTAAAATTAGAGTCTATTTTCCAAAAAAATAATTCGTTTACTTTTACTCTGGTTATGTGGCTTGTTGTGATCGACCTATTTGTAAGTATGCTTTTGATACTAAATTTGAGACCCACTATGGTATTAGTATTAGGGTCTTAAAGTATGATAAAAGTCTCGTCCCAAATAATTAATATGTAAAAGCTTAAAGGTAGGTATTGTTGCTACGTGCATAAAAAAATACTTTTAAACATGGTAAAAGTTTAGTTACAACCGGCAAAATTGCAATTTAATAGAACCCTACAGATTCATATCTCATTGCGTAAAAAATGTGGGGGGGGGGAGTGTGGAGAGGGCGATAAAATTTTCTTCACAAAACCCGAAAAATTCAATCGCTCACCTCGCAGCAAACCAAACAAGACGGAGGACGATTGTTTGTCCAGCGGAACCTTTTATCGCCTCGATGTGTTCGCGCCAGGAAATAAATATTATCGCATTGCTGGCGAACAAATGTAGTTACTATAAAACCCGGCGCCTACCAAGCCGCTAGACGCCCGCAAGAACGACGGGGTGTTCGGTCGATTTCAGTTGCTTGGGGCGACCGTAGCCTATGCGGTTGCACATCTTGTAGAATTTTCTGCGAACTTTCGCTGACATATCGCTTTAATAAAATACAACGTTACCAACCTGAAGCTGCTTATATATATTTTTTTCGTTTGTTATTCCGTGAATGTGGCTAACACCGTGAATACACAACATCTGGTTAGTAACGAAAGGTAACGACTGCCATTGTTGTATCATAACTATTCCAAAAAATAGATTTGATAATTACTTTCATTTGCTTTTGTAGATTAATATGTGAGACTAATGTTACTCGCGTTGTACTGGATTCAACAAAAAACGTTTGCAATTATTTTAGCTGAAATTTGCGTTCGCAGAACAGCCATAACCAATATACCGTGTGACTAAAGCAAAATAGGTCGAGGATTGGGATTCGGTATTCTCAACTGCAGACATAACGTCTCGGGGCGTGTTTTCGTGTCAACGCAAGCCACAAGGCTGGCTCGGATTTTCAAACTGTGAATAACCCACGGTCTATAATATATTAAGACACTTCCTTCTTTTCTCGCCTTTTCCTCTTTCGGGGCCATGTTAATTTTCCACTGCAGTTAGTTATCGAATAAGAGAAGGGGCAGGGCTGGACAGGGTTCCCCTTAATTTTGTTACGTCACGGGCCGACGCGCCTGGGTGCCCGCGAGCATCGTACAGCGGAAATAAGGTCGGCCGGGCGAAGCGTGCTCCCCCACGTTTGACAAGTGGATGCGAACGGAGCATGACGAGGCAACTGTGACGTCACCATAACCTTTCCCAGCAAAAGAGAAAACTATTTGATTTCTTTTTTTTTCATTTAGGGCCAATCTGGTTTGTGATTATATTAAAACTACTAGCTTGGGCACTGGATGTCTTTATTGCATTAAATTTTCTTTGCTAAATCAAGTTTGCCGAACTGAATAAAATGCAGCGTGAAAACACAGTAATGACCGACCGAACGGTAAACACCGAAAAACTTATTTTTATGAATTATCTTTCATCTAAACCGCTCAAAACTGCACTAAATGACTTAAGCAATCGCAATAAAGAAATTCATATATTTTATTGTAATGTAAAGATGGTGGAACAGCTATTTTCCTATTCCGCCAATTTTTCAGAAAAACTGGTCTTTCCTTTTGCGATTTTTTAAGCCAAAACAAAACAGTGTTATAACAAGAAAGTTTCACCGAGTTGAATTCTGTTACAATATATCGTTTCTCACATGTAACATTTTTTATATTATCCTAAATGCACATGCCATTAATTATGTGGTTTATCGGGTGTTCTTTTGCTTTCAGTCATGGCTGAATCTTATAGGCGATGAACGGTGCGCATCAATTTTTCAAAGTTCGCATTGAATAGTAGCACAAAAGACTGAAAGACTTATTGAAACAAAGTCTATTACATTGGAACATGTCCGGTACAATGTAGGCCGGAGCCTTTTGCTAGCGAGTCTCATTGATTTTGTTATGAATGCGAGTCTGGCCATTATAAGTCCTTTCATCGGTTTTGTTATATACACTGCTACGCCTTGTTACCAAGGGTCGGGAGCGCCTTTTATCAAGGCGCTAAACAGAAAATGACAATTGGCCGCGGGAAAAGAATAACGTATTATTGGTGTGTACAATTGAACACAACCGCTGTATGCTTTTTGTACTCCTTTCCATTCAATGATTCTTCTGCCAATGCATTTACTTTTTCCATTTGGTTTTTGACGCTAGCCAAGTAAGATAGGTAGCTATTGCTGTGCCATTTCGTTTTAGGTTGTTAATGCTGAACGCATCGCAAAACAGAAAAAAAGGGAAACAGATATGGTGTGTTAACAATAGCAAAAGGTATGTTTAAGTCGAACGTAGAAATAAGCGTGTGCCGTAAAAGCAATTTTACTGTTCGCAGTACAGCTGCTGTCACTTGCTAAGGCGGGAGACACTAACTGTCTAAATTTGTAGCAGGACAGGTCTTGGCCTTTATTGTACAAAAAACAACGTCACATAGGAGATAGAAATCAAAACTTTGCGGTCTGGATAATTGGATTTGTGTTATGACTGGCAGAGTGCAGGCACGGACAGGTCCGGCCAGGCCCACTTTTAGGTGCGCATGAAACCCACACAGGCTATGAGGGCCCATTTGAGCATGATACTATTTCTACAACGGTTTTTACATTTCTCGCAATTATTTCTGAAATGTTGTCAGGGAAAATCACGGCATGTTACTATTTAATGTCTTGTCCAGTTGTCGCACTAAAATTAGAATAAGGACTGTAATTCACTTGCAGGAGTTAATGTGTTACGTCATACCCTTGTAACAAGTATAGTAACAATAAAATATTTGTCGTTCGGTATTACAATATAAGGTTGTGCGAGTTAAAGCACTTAAATGCTGCCTTTCGAAAGGTATGTGTAAACAAAAACAATAAATAAACATATATAGGATAAAATTGGTTACTTTACAGCAATTACCAAAAACGTATATACCGCAATTTAAAAAAAATAAATAAGCCCATGTTGAAGTATACTGAAATATTTTTTTAGAAGAATATATATCTCCGCTTTCCAGGAGCATCGTCTTTCGTCCTGTGTTTGTTTTCCTAACAAGGCTAGCGATGGCAGATGCCGGTTCCTGATTGGCTAGCATGCGCGTGGGGTCGTTGGTTGCCGGTCGCGCATGGCCAGATACAAAAACAGAGAAGGCGAAAAAACAATTTTTTGTTTCCGCGGCCCCGCACGTTGGGAAAATATTGTCTTTGGGGGTTGCAGACGTGACTGTGACAACAATTCTTTGTTGGAATAAAATTCATATATTCTTTCAGCGAGATACGTCGTGACCCTGAGGGCAACACTTAATATCGAAGCAGTTGTTGTAATTCATTCAAACTGTTTAGTGGGTGTATTGAGGGTGCGTGTTATAAAGTAGTACAAACAGTCTCGTTTAAATTTATCCCTGGGTTGATTTTTTCAACACCGCTACCTTTTGTTGATTTACCAGTTCCGTTTCACTTTTTTAAATGTTTAAGTTAACTAGGGAGAACTTGGGGATGTCAAAAAGGCGGAAGGGTAATTATGCCGGGCTTTACTACTTAAATACACAAAATTGCTATAATAAGCAAACAATGAAAAAAATGCTATATAAGCCGTATGTTATAAGTAAAGTTCGTTTTAGAAAAGTTACACTTTAGCCTAATTGACAGCAAACTTTCCACTGTATTTTGTCCGCCGACTTGGCGACTGTTTGAAATCGGATCCCAAATTTGGGACAAAAAGATTCGTACACCTTTAATCAGCAACAAGCCTAATGGAAGCGAAAACTTTCCCACCGAAGTTAAAACAAGTTGCCCGCAGCTTCCATCCAGACCCGGTGCCTTTTGAAACGATATGGAAGAACTATCAGATTACTCTAGCGACATAAAAAGCTTTTCTTGTTTTCGTGACTGCCGAAAGGGCTCGTATTGATTTACCCACGTAAATCGTTGCCTGAGATAGAACGACATTTTGTGGCAAAAACATTTCTTCTCGCGAATTACTCTTTGTATTAAAAAAAATAAATAAAATAAAATTGTATAAAAAATATTGGACGTTGGTAAAAGTTGGCGACGAGTCCTGGGTTTCGAAATGCAATTTAGTTGCAGAACACATTGGTTTTGTGCTAATGGGCTAAAAGACGTGACAAATGTAGAAGGCTAATAATAGGTGTGTAAGAATTTTGCTCTTCATCAATTCGCCAAGTTAAATTTTTCGAAATAATCGTTTAAATATCCGGATGCCTTGTAAGATACAACACAAATGATTTCCTAATTGCAGTGAAACATTCCCAAGCCATCAACAAGGCGCAACAAGAAACGACGTAAAGATTGAGCGTGTTCGGTGAAATGGGCCCCCCTTTGTGATGGAACAAAGGCGCTAGGCCCGAAAGCTGCCGGGAGCATATTTGAAGACAAACACACACTCCTGGCACACCTACAATACACGGGATCAATAGCAGTGAGAGCGGTAGCAGGGCCAGCTCAACACAATGCGCGAAAGTTAAGACGCAGGATTCAAAGGCCTCTGGTAACCTGAACTGGCAAACAAGAAAAGTCGTGATTAACAGCGACAAGAGTCCGCCGTTCCGATGCCGACTCTAACAAAAAGAACGTTTGACGCCGTTATTGACACCACACAGTCGGAAACAAAGACGGGAATCGCGTTAGTTGCAAAAATACACTGGCCAGCGGCGTAAAGTGAGACCCAATTCGGGACTCTGCGTTTGCCCACAACGTCTGTTCATCTGCTGCTCAAATTCCGGTCGCTGAAAGGATGTCCGATTTCTCTTCTCTCATCATAGGCTTTAGCTCGTTACAAATTTATCGAAAATCCATCGGAACTCGTTTCTGCGATTATTCATTTACTGTAAGTTGTGGAAAATAAGTTAGTTGGCCTTGAACACTATGAGGGTCAATATAATTTAGCCTGAAATGTCTCCCATTTAAAGACTTTTTAATTCATCAGGGATGTACAAAGAAAAGTTTTTTCAAGCTAGGTAAACTCCCCCAAACCTAGTTGACGTCTTAAATTTGTTTACTGTTCCCTTCTTCTTGCAAAAAGTGTTTACACGTGCCATGAACAGAGAGTTGAATGGAAATGCGTCGCGCGACTAAGTCATACTTTATTAATTATTAATTTTAAATAGGAAGTCATGAACAATGTAACACTTATCTCTCACGAAGTATAACATTTTAAAACACATATATCTCGTACAAATCGACAAATGTAGTGAAGACTTGTTAACATTTGAAAACAAGTGGAGTTCATCGTTTTACGTTTTGTTAAGTCAGCAATATTGAGAAATGCATTTAGGCCAAAATTAACAATAAAAACGCTTGTCTTGCAATACCACAGTTTAAAATAAAAATATACATAAAAAAATATCAGAAGGCATCCTTATATGCTGTTGATTGTTTAACTACTCGATTTGCAATATTCGTGTGTTGTGTATTCTTACTCACAATTTGACCTTCCGTCAATCCATTAGTTTTAGCTCATCCCTATCATCCTAAAAAGGTAATTTAAGTTTCTTAGGGAGTAAGTTTTAGTACTATGGTATAAGGCTGTCTATAGGTGGTCTTTTGAAAGCCAAATAGTGGTAATATACTTCCTCCACTATAGTTTTTGTTTTCTATTTTTTTTGAAAGCTTTATAATTAGATACTTTTGGGTTTACCCAATGAATGTTTTTTTTTTTGGTTAGGAACATTTAGAGATGACATAACAAAATTACGTAAACAGTTATGAAACAAGATGTTATAGCAGTTTTGATCCATTTTGAGGTTCAGTAAGAGGAATAAAAGTTCATTTATCTGGTTTAAGTTGTCAAATTGTTATTTTAAAGTGACGTTAAACAGTTAATAAATTAAAAGATGATAAGCATAAACCATTAGCTTGAATGACGAATGTATTTCTATGGTTAAGGTGGCATAAATTCACTAAGCATGGCACCTTACATACCAAATTTCTAATTGACACAAACTTATATTTGAAGTCTCTTTTTGTTAAAATATCGCTGATAAATTTCTAACAGTATGGTACACAGAAATTATATTTATATTTTGAGCAAACCATACATAGGAGCCGTTTCAATTAAGAGGGGGGTTGCTGTGACCGAGCGGGGTATTTAAAATCGCATCGTTGGTGGTTTTGGCGGTTGCTGATATCCCGCCCAAAAAACAAGCCCAAATTAATAGTACAAAGCACGTGCGCTGTAACTCATACAACTTCCAGTGAAGATTTATAGAAACTACAGCTTCTCGCATTGTGCTCCAGTGGCGCTTTTCCAACGGATCAGTTCAGAGTACACCTGGTCACGTATGCGCGACTCGCAGGTGATATCGGTCCCCGCCAGCACAACCCGCCGGCACCCAGCCGAGTTCTTCAGTCCACAAACAAGGGAGAGGGCGCATTGTAAATGCCTACCCCGCAAAAACCCACCCCTTGACCCTATTGTCCGAGGCTGAAATAGCGTGTGAACAAGTAAGCATGTTTGTGATTGCTTGGTAATGCTTTCGCTACGAATCCAGGGGTGCTTCTCTCAGGAGAGCTGTAATCGCTTTGCAGGCAGCTTTGTCACGCTGCCTCCTGACGTTGCTTTTGGCTCGGCATGACGTCAGTTGTTGCGTGATTTCGTTAAACTGAGGAAACGTTACTCCGCGAAAATATTATACCCGCATGAAATTACATTGCCCTCTCGGCGTCTCAACCATACCTTACAACGTACAAAATCCTAATACTAAATCCGTCATGTGTGAGCATATAAAGACAGGCGGCATGATATTTTTCACTGATCACATATTAAAATCTGCAAAGTTATTGTAATTGCTTTCAAACACTGCGAAAATTGAAAAAAAGTTCATGGACACACCTTGTTCCTCGTTAAAATTTCAAACGAGTCGTATACGTGGTGCTAACTTTAAAACAGAGAAAACACCGAAAGCAATTACGAATAACGGTTTTCCATATCAAAAGAGCTGCTGTAAAACGTATACCGTTACTTTTTCAGACATATGAGAACTGGTAACGCGTCGAGACAACTTCGTATCAAAGGTGGCTGGAATTGCCGCGACAAGAAGTATACAGCGCCTAAATGAGCCCCTGGTTGCCAATTCCATCTTTGACCTAACCGAGGCCTACACCCGAAAACAATGATCTAAGGTGGCGGTTCACTACTTAGTGCCCACATCATGGAGTCGCGGTTTTGTCGCGAAATCGGAGAAGACTGGTCGTATGAGAAACCGGAGTATTTCCTCAATTAAAATGGATTAAAGAGAGGCGCCACCGTACAATCCACATTCGGTCATGTCGGGACTGTAACAGTCGGTAAGTGGCCTTTCTTCGACGGCGGCTTATTAAAATATTACGCGTTTCGGATTTCGGCCCTTGTCGGAAACGGATATTTTGTATTCGCGAATTAACGAATTTGTCTCGAGCAACGAAATGCTAATTGTTCATAATAAACATGACAGTAAAGGGTCTTTAAATACGTATTAAAAATGCCAAACTCAATTTGATGTCTAAAATAATCTTTGTTACAAATTCACTATTTTACTTTGAACAACTACAACACCCTTATTATAACACTCGTGGACGTCAAAGAAACAATATAAAAACTACTCATTTTTTTTATATTTACAAATATCTGCCTACGAAAATCAAGCATTGAATTGTCATAGTTATTCAATCAGCACTTCAAGCCTTTAAAGAAGTCAATCGTAATTTAACCACATGTGCTCTTAATATAATGGAATCGAATCACATTGCCAGTTGCAATTAAAGGGTTAAAAGGTGAATTTTAAGAAAGTCCCAGTTAACACACTTGAAATGGAAACAGGAGCGCTCTCGACCGGATTGAGGGATGTGGATCAATCAAACGAAGTGACATTAGCGGATTTCTGAACGATACGACCTATGGTTTACGCGGGCGTTTTGATTGATTGATTCATTCTGTTTTAAGTCGTTACAGAATGAATAGGCTATTTTTTTATTGTGTTTTTTTATTTTTCACATCTAACTTTAAATTGCATATCAAATGCACTTGATGCTATGTTTGTTTAAGTTTTATGCCGAAATAAAGCTATTTATAGACTATAGGTGCTTTTTACGTGTTTCACAATCAGCTTTTCATGAAGCCTTTAAAGCGAATTTTAACATCATAAAAATGCGACAGATTGTTAAGCAGTTGTCTATCGAACTTTTTCGTGTACGAACTTTGTATCGCGGCCAATTTTATGCAATGACAGAATGTTTCGTACCTTATGATTCCCGATTTAAAGCAAGGTAATCGCATTTCGACAAATGTTTCGTTACCCGAGCGAAGCAATGCACATAGGAAGACGCAGCGCGCAAATCGCCGCAGTATGCCGAGCGATTGTCGATCGAGACAGCAAGCCGA
This sequence comes from Ascidiella aspersa, assembly GCF_963924565.1. Classification (NCBI taxonomy): domain Eukaryota; kingdom Metazoa; phylum Chordata; class Ascidiacea; order Phlebobranchia; family Ascidiidae; genus Ascidiella; species Ascidiella aspersa. The sequence continues at coordinate 18,005,943 of NC_139451.1, forward strand.
AAACGGGCGTCTTGCGCTAATGCGATTGTAAAAGTCAGTCGTTCCCACGAGCAGGCTGAGACAATGGATGTCGGGAATTCCCCGAATGCGCGCACTGCTGGACGCTGCCGCTGCCGGGGTAAGGGCGGAAAGAGCGGTAAAAAATTGGGCCCGGGCGCCGCTGACCCTAATTTTGCTCCACGAGCGTGGTTGTAAAAACGTCCAAAGCAGCAGCGGGTCGTCCGTGCGAACGTGGAGTCGCAGTGCCTGGGCGGGGCAACTTCTTGCCAATTTCCCTTACATCGATTCCTTTAACGCTTTGCCGTTTCGCATTGTGACGTCGCTTCCTCGGGGCCCAGTTCACCTACATTAGTTGGAGTCTATGACCACTGTCCTGCGATTTTGTACCACACTGAAGCGACAGCGCATTATGCTATCAATAATAAATGTCATATTTGAACGAAAGTTAATTTATGCGAACTGAATTTCTTTCCTTTGTGCAGTTCATTAACTAATTCTTAAAAAAAAACGGAAATTCGTTTACATGTGTAGGCATATAGGAATAAACAAGTTCGCTTCTTGGGCAGTTTTTAATCACTGTTTTGATAGAATTATGTGTCCAGACTCTAGCGGTCGGGCCATATAAGCTGTCCCGTTAACGTCCTATAAGCATCGTTCATTCATCTATCCGTCAATGAAAGTTTTTACTACGAGGCCGGTGCTGAGAGTCAATACACAACGGCCGAACAAAGGCCAGCGAGTTTCCCGGCGTGTTAAAAACGTAGCCCATCAAAAGGGCATATAGATATGAGCGTAGCACACACAAACACCAATCGCACAAAGGCCATTACAATTTCTAAGGGCCCTTGGCTACACATCGTTCAACAAAGTGGGGCTTCGACGGAGTGTGTGGCCACTATAACTTTGTAAGAGCCGGTAAGCCACAATAGGAATGAAACATCGCTGTTATTGTGACCCTGGCCACCCGCCGCTATCACAATGGTCGCAGTCTTCCGATGAAGTAGCGGGGCGATTTTATTAAGACATTTTGTCGCATCTTTCGTATTGTTACTTTTGGATCGCTTTGGTGTCAGGGAGGGGGCGAGAAGAGGATATTTATTGCGCGTTTTCTCCATTGATCGGCGCATTAAAACAAACACTTCAGCGCTTGGACACAATGCACTGGACAAGGCAATTTCGCGTATTTGGCGCCGTTAGCATTGAAACCTAATTTGCCGTAAATCGTTCAAGTTGTCATTCGGCGTTAAATCAACTTTCACGATTCACGCCCGCAACGCGACAATGATAGCTCGTGAACGCGAGTTATATGACTTTTATCGATTTAAAAAAGGCCTATGCTGTATTAGCGATTGCGTCTCAAAGAATACAACATAAAATTATTATGCTGTATATATAACAAGTTGGATAACGCTCTATGCAATAATACCGTCAATAGTAGCTGTCGTTAAAACGGGAGGATAAAATAACGGCTAAAGCTTTTCGATTGTTAAATTACGAAAACCTAAACAACCGTCGTTATTCTCTGATGAATATTCGGTTTGGTTTGAAAAGACGTACCACCAACGGAAACTGTGTTAATTAAAACTATATCTATTCGAAAGGGTGTAAGCTATGCCTGTGTAGACGTGACAGGACTCAAGTTATTGGACGCGGGCGTATGAGTTATGCTGACGGGTTATGATAAGACGCTTGCGAATGTCGGTTTTCGGTGGCAGCGCTTCTCTGTTATTTTTGCGCGGCGTCGGTAGCGAAAATATCGGCTGGAGTCTTTCAAACATCGCGTGCGGATTTAGCCAAGTCGCCTGCGGGACGGGATTGGACTTGTCCTGGCCTTTGCCAGCAACAGGCCGACCTTATAACTTTACTCTGGTTTCTTTTATGTGCCGTGTATGGTCTGGCGACCGACGTTGTGCTATATACTGAATCGCTGCGTGCCTTCAGAGCCGCACCGACCATGTAAGCCTGCGCATAGCCTACCATTTAACGCGAACAACTCATCCAACACACGAATGCACTCGCGTACACATATACATAACCCCACGTACCCACACAAACGTCCAAACATGTTAAAACTATAGGATATTTGGATTATGTGAAAGTAATTGGTATTGAATTTAACGATGGATTTTGTTGCGTGGGACAGCAAGCTTGACATTGATCTGGTCATGGCGCACTTTTACGATAGTCTAAACTGTAAATCCTCCTTGAAGCGCATGTTCCATAGCTCGAGTGTGATTTTGTAGGAAAAGTTTTAATAACTATTTAGGTATCATCATGTTTGGCGTATTCCTTATTATATTAGGCATACAAATCTTCCCTTGGTCATTTGTTTGACGTTAAATGCGCGCATCGAGTATCGTAAGCTGCTAACTTTAAATCCACATGTTTGTGATTTCAGAAACGTGTGTCTTTCGAGCCGACGAAAACGACTCTGCCAAAGTCAAGTCGACGGCGTCATCGGTTGTTGTCGTTGTTGGAAAAACAAGCAAACAGACGCTGGACAAACCCTACCGTCCTCCAAACAACAACAGGTTGCCTACCGTCCGACTAAATACCCACTCATCCCCGCCGCGAATTGTGTCATTGACAATGCGATTGTTAGCCAACTGGATTTGGGGGGCGTTTGCGACGCGGCGAAAACACACCGTGGCGTGCAAAAAAGCAGGTAGGGACGAGCTAAAAGCAAACGAAACGCATAAGTAAACTTACGCGCGTACCTGTTCGCCGCTGAAGGTGCTGTCTTATCTGCTGGTTACGAGGGTAAGCTGGATCGCGGTTCGCACGTGGTGATAGCGAGACAATGGAGGTCTGCTGCTGCTGCTCCAAATCGCAAACGGCGACTTGTCCGTACGACTTGGGCGCTGTTATCTACTGGACGTTTTGCGCATTTTTTCAGTTGTTTGTTTGCGAATTTCTCGTGTCGTCACTACCTAGAATGCAATGATCACTTAAACTGCTATGGTAAAATTCGCATTCGGGTGAATTTTGTTTATTTTTTCAATCGTATATTGCGCGACACCATAAGTGTTTAATTAGAATAAATCTAAACCATAAAATAGTCTACGCATACAGACTCAAAAATAGAGTAGAAACGTTGCACTTTCTCTTGAGTTTCGTAAAACTTGTGTGTGCCTAATAAACAAAACACCACTTTAATGATGAAAATAACGGCCCAAATAGACGTAAAAAGCGACATGCTTTATTGTTTAAACGTTCGCACTGATGATGGCATGAGCATTTGCCGAAACGTTTGAACAATAAAGCATGTCGCTTTTTATGTCTATTTGGGCCGTTATTTTCACCATTAAACTTATGAACAGATCCGTATATAGTGTTCCAAAACACCACTATTTATAAAAAAACAAATACATTTTACCGTTTGCAAGAACTTGTTTAAATATTATGAAACAATGGTATTCATAGCATTGTATGAAAATCTAAAGCAAGTTGATATGATATCCCCATCCGATTTTTTTGAAAACTCGCCGATCCCCCAAAAAAATTTCTCGAAACCAAATTTGGGTCAAAACGACCACGTGAACGGCGAACGTTTAAAAGCCATGCTTCACACCAACGAGAATATGGCGACGAAGCGTGGTAAGAACAACTTTTCTATGGCAACTTTCCTTTTAGGAGAAATCGCCTCGCTTTTCGGAGTCGCTGACTTGCCGCCGCAATCATGGGAAAAACAATCGATAGAGTCAACTGTTATTCAAAGTCAGTCGTTTTAGCCTGACGCGAACGAATAAACTGTGCGCCTTGTCGAGAAGGCGGACACTCTTATCCTTGGCGCTGCAGTCCACACAAACGGATAATGTGACCAAAAGACGTCGACAAACCCTAGAATTTATATTATATATAAATGCAGTGTTCAGACATTTTATCCACTTTGCTTACCGACACTGAAAGGTCTGGCTTTCGCTTGCGAAAAGCCACGACTTCTGAATGTATACTTTATTCCATGAAATAATATTTTTGCTGATAAATCACCGTTAAGATGCCGGCACACTTGGTTTATTTTTCCACTACAACATTCGTCCCAGTGACATTCTCACAACAACGCAAAGAAACTTCCCGACCCCTTAACAACGTTCATGCTGCAATTCACCCGTGAGCCGTTTTCCAATTTGCGATTCGCCTCAAGATTTTCGCGCGTAACCTAAAAATAAACCCTATTACTCGCTGGCTGGAGGCAGCAGGCGCGTCCACGGGGTTGTTCTTGTTTTTATTTATATATACAATGCCAATGCCACTCGTTTCCTTCCATTTTAAATGAAATATGCGGGCAATCGCACGCAACACAAGCATACTTTATTTGATTTCTGACGGCGTATATGCCCCCCCTAAAACAGCAGTGCCCCGTTGCAATGGCAAAGTCATTTACCAACATACATCTATATATTACCTGTTTATATTCGTGTGACTTTGATGAATTTTCAAAAAAAATTGCCAGCAAGACGTAATTTTTGCGTATCTAAATGTCAAATTAGTAGTTAGCAATTTTGAAACTAACGAAATCTTTAGTGTAAAATTAGATTGTAAAATCAAGTCTTTTCACAAGTTTTTTCTTTTAAAAATATTTTAGTGTATGCGTATAGTTCGATGATCGACCGCAAATTTTATACGACCGTACGAATTTCATTGTGAGCCGCAAAAAGCTGCCATTAGGAGCAACGGCAGTGACACGACATCTAACTCGCGACCCATGTCCAAAACAAAAACAAACCCCATAGGGCACCGACCCAGCACCCATAAAGTGCACCCACGTTGACTGACAAGCCATGACCGCTGCCTCTAGCAACGGCACGCCAACCGGAAGGGGAAAGTTTTCTGACTTTGAATTTGGACAAAAATTTGGTAAAGATAAAAATGTATGAAAACGATTTAAGTGCATCTTGTATGAGGCTTTTAATACGCTGCAATAATGGATGCGATGGCTTTGTCCCGACTTGTCCGACGTGCGTGACGCACAAACTTTAATTACGAAAAAAAAAACAGTCGATTTTTGCCTGTTTCTTGTTTTATTTGGGAGGTGTAAACTACTAGCGATTCTATAGAATTTAATTTGCTGTGCAGAAATCCAACGACTAAAAGAAAACAAAAAATTACGCAGAAATTTATATATAAAAACACTTCACTGAATGTCTGCTGAATATAATCCTTTAACTCTTAAATTGTAGAATCGAATGTTTTGATATAAAATGAGTGCCATGGTTTTTTGGTATGTTCCAAATTGCTATTACCGATACGTTTTGTTTAGCTGATAAATTACACCCGACTCTATTGAGTTACAGAATTCAAATTTTTACTGTTTTTCAAGTTGTATCTAGGTAAGGTTAGAATGCGGAATCGAAAACAATCATATCTGAAATTTATCGCATCGCGCCCCTTATCGTCACGAATCTTCCTGAACGGGGGTTGGCTCCATAGTGGGCTGTGTTTAGATGGTGCCTGCACGCTACGGCGAAAACGGCGTGTCCGTACGGCCGAGGGGAAAAAAGGCGAGCAGCCGTTTCGGCGCGACGAGATAGGCCGCTGGGAAGAGAAAGGCAGAACTCGCTGCTGACATAAAGGTGAATTCAGTTGGCTTGGATATCATTCAGTTGTTTCCTATTGTGAGCCCAGGCCATTCAGAGTATTGTATAAGTTCGCATTGTTAAAACTGGCGCACATTGAAAGTTATGATCGCCGCGACTGATTGTCGAGAGTGTTTGTATGTCTCTGTTCAATTTCAGCTTTTCGAGTCCACTTAAGCAATATGTGCGATGAATGCGCCGCGACAATTAGCGATTTTGTTTAAGAGCCTTTCAGGTTTACCAAATCGTGTTGATTTTGCGACTAAAATCTATAGGAAGGCATATTTCAGTTTTCTTTGATGTTAGACAGCAATCTTAAACTAACTTGAAATCTATAATTTGTTCTTGTAGATCTTAGTTTGAAACCATTTAAAAATATTGTTGCTACAGTATTTTAAATTCGATGTCAGCGTTGTTGCCTATTATTTATAAATAGCGAGAGCATCAGTCAGTGTAAAATAAAAAAATCGAAAGACTAACGATTGCAAATATGTTTTACCGGACTTCTAGAACGATTTAAATTTCAAATTTTTTCTTTATTCATTTTCAGGTTCTGGAAACCTTTTTTGCTTCAAATCATTTCAAAATCCTTATAAATCGCAGCGCGATTACCCGTTGAGAAAATCTTTACCCGAAACGAGCACATTTGTCGTCAAGATTGAAGTCTACGCTCGTCACCCCTTCGCCGAAAATAATCCCTTCAAAATGTTGGCAGTCGATTCGGCGCAAGCCAGTTGGATGCCGGTGCCCTACCCTCCGACCGGCATGGTCCCAAGCAACCACCATCTTCCCCCGCCCCCAATGGCATCAACTGGAATGCCAGCCGACGTGAAACCGTACCTCAGTGATTCGATGTCGATCGGCGGACAAATGACGCACATTTCCCCGCCTGTTTCCCACCATCCGCAGGCCCACGCGCAAAATCACCAGAACAGCTCCAATGCGGCCGCAGCCAAGGCAGCGCAAGAGCAACGCGTCAAACGACCAATGAATGCTTTCATGGTAAGTTACTACCACTACTGAGTACTAAACTTTCTAGCTAAATCGTCTAAAAATCTAAAATAGGACCCCACTAGCATATCGTCTTTGAAAATCACTGGTTAAAAGCGAATAATAATGAATTAATTGTAACGCCGAAACTGTGTTTTGTTGGGTATAGGCAGTTGCGACAGATATTTTATTGGTCATTGTACAAACGCCACAGGGATCGCATTTACAAAGCGGCCGCAATAAAACCTTGTCGATCGACAGTTGATATTTCGTCTTTGACGTAATTCCAAGGTCGTTAAAGCGACTTACGGCTGGTCCCGAGTACTGACTCCCGCAAATTGTCAACTATGGGAATTTTGCCTCTAGGTGTGGAAATATTGATTCTTTGCAGTGGTTTTAGCGTTAAATTGCGTTAAAAGCATTTAAAGGTCCTTCAGATACGCTTGTGTTGTTTAAATATATTTCTGGATTAAAATTGCAAGTTAACATAAGAAAATTATCGAATGGTCATATCAAACCTAATTCGAGAAAAACCCTTTTTTATTTCTTCGATCTTGTATCGAAGTTTATAAGCTCCCATAGAAAAATGCTCGGTTCTATAGTCCAAACGAATGTCCCGCCAGGCTACAAAAATCCTTCAACTGGTCATATTTGACGAGCGATGACAGGCACCCTATAGCGTGACTTGCACTCGTTTCGTCCCTCCATTTAAGCTTCGTTTTCTTCAATACTGCTGTGCCGTTAGGCGGGCAAAACAAATGACAGAAAAATGCCTAAATATTATGCTGGTAAATTACTGGTATTATAAATGTTAGTTAAAAAACAATAAAATCCTGAATGTGTTAGTGAAAAAACTACAAACGTGATTCGCGCGAAGCGAATTTTGTGTATTGGCGTCTGGACCGCCATTTTGTCTGTCCTTTTTGCGGCAAGATGGCGCCCTAGCGGTAGGGATTAGACTTAATTTAATTTTGCCAACTCTAGAATAATTACAAGCGGCACTTGAAGTTTCTGCCGCCGATTAAAAAGTGCCTAAATAAAATCGCGCAGGTGTAATTTCGCCTTTGTTCTCCCAGTGCGGAAGTGTCCAGACAGGTAGTTACGGCACATAGACTGAATAAAGCGTAACAATAGACTGGCTGCAGCCCCCCGAATTGTCTTTAATTTGTTACACTATTGTCCGTCTTCTCGCTACTAGTTTTAAGTGAACAGATAAGGTTGCAACTTATTTTGTAGAATAGAACAATGCCTAGAAGGCGTATACACCGAAGGTAGTATTTAGCGGCGTTCAACCAATTTTTAGAAAAAATAATGCGCTAATTAAGTACGTGGTGGTTTGCAATTCACGAAAGCGGCTATTTATTGTGTTATTTTTTTCTTTAATAGTTTGCATATGAATCAGGAAATTGCATTAACAATTTTATTATTTATTAGGTTTGGTCACGTGGACAGAGACGCAAGATGGCACAAGAAAACCCCAAAATGCACAACTCTGAGATTTCCAAGCGTCTCGGCGCCGAGTGGAAAACACTTTCGGACACAGACAAGCGCCCGTTCATCGACGAAGCCAAGCGTCTCCGCGCCCTGCACATGAAGGAGCACCCCGACTACAAGTACCGACCCAGACGAAAGACAAAGCCAATCCTCAAGAAGGACAAGTTCCAGATGGGCGGCAGCGGCATGATGCCGTCCAATGTTCTTCCCGGTGGACCGAACCGTAACCCCAACCCGATCGATTACTCACAACTCTCGCATAGCTACTACGGGCACCAGGTTTCGCCGCAAGATCAGATGAGTTCCTATGCCAGCGCTTCACCACACGGCTTCCCAAGTCACCCGGGTATAGGAAACGGCGCCGCCGCCTCACAAAGATACGAGCCTATGTCGATGTACTACCCGGCGTACAGCGGAGCCGCTACAGCTTTGCCGAGTATGAGTTCCCTGACCGCTCAACACAACGGCTACCCACCACAGGCCGCTTACTCGGTGGGTTCGCCCGCTTACAGCCTTCCCCAGCCCCACACTCCGACCAACTCGATCCACAGCATCGCTGGCTCCCATCACAGCAGCAGCGGGGTCCACTCACCCGCCAACACAAGCCCGGGGGCTTCGTCGGTCACGTCAGCACCCCCGTCGTCCGGTGGAAGCCCTATTCACCAACCGGGGCTCTCTATGCTGCCCGGCCACGCGCAAATTAACCAGATGTACCTGCAGATGAGCAGCGAGAGTCAAAGTAACCCACCCGCTAACGATCCAGAATCTCCCGGGATGTCGAGGGTGAACAGCATGCAGCCGTCCCCACACTACCAGGCTGTGTCGTCAGTTGGCCAGGTGCCAATGAATATGCACGTGCCTCACAACATGTAAATTGGCTCCAGACTACACATCGAAACCCTAGAAGAGCGCCGTTCCCCGAGGTTGTATTCGCACAGGACACGGAGGGATATAAACACTAGCAGCAGCAGTAGCTCTGCGGCAGCCTCGCTTTTTCTTTGGTTAGCGAACCACCAACTGTGACCCGCTCCCTCGCTCTCTCTTTATATAATCCAATGTAAATAGGAGGCAAAGTTATTAAAGTCGGGCTCAGCAGTGCTGGCTCAAAGAATCGACACATTCCAGCTTTTTGTACATAAGCCACTGTCGCATATCACGTCCTCACAAAGCAGATCGTTATTGCAGCCTGCTTGATGCATTTCGTTTTATCAATCAGCCTTCATGGCTCTTAACTTTTCGATGACACCTACGATATAATTATCGATATTGTTTCGTTCATGGTTCGTATTTATTGCTTGTTCTTTTATTGCTTTTACCAGTAACACATCGGAATTGCATATCTATCTTCAAGCCACACTGTCCCACTATTTCCTCTATATAACAGTAGCACCGATATATTGCAAACGGTCTGATTTTCGAAATAGGTTTGCCTATGTAGTGACGAATTCTGCCGTTGTTATTAGTCTCTGCATATAATACACATTGTCGCATGATCAAGAATTGTATTAAATTCAAGTGTCTGATCATTTACGCTTCATTTAAATTTAGATTTCCAATAATATATAAGTGGAACCAGAATGTTCTAGCTAAATTTGTTCATTATTCACTTTGATTATTATTATTCTCAAAAAAGAATTTTATGTTTTTAAACTGTAATACAAAGATACTCCAACTGCTTCAACGATAAAAACTAAAAATGCCAAATTAAATGCTTCAAGATTTCGTTAATTTTTCGAATTTACGTATTTATTTCTCGCTCACTGTAGCACATTTTTGAAACTCCCATCCCATTTATTTCATTTTGTGATTCAAACGTACTCTGTTTTTTGCCGTTTTCTATTTTATTGTGTCACCATCATTTGTGACATTGCTAACCGTAACAGAGCGCTTTTCGTATCATGGCGATTTTTGGCTTTCGGATAGTTATTTCGTATGCCCTGGTTGGCACGAATTTGACTTGATGATACGAATCAGACATCCAAATTCTGTTTTTGTTATTTACGCACGGATTTTTTTTTGAGCTTTTGCAAAAACAAACCATGTTTTTTACGTGGGTGAGTTTCTTCTAAATATTGCTTTAATAATATCCCACACTTTTACACGATACCGATTTTCTGTTGTTGTTTTTGTGCTGTTTTATTTGCTGTCGAACAGCGGTAGTCGATTATGGTAGTGCTGAAATAAAAATCTCCTACAAACAGACCAACAAGAATGTTTTTTGTGACAACATTAAACAGCAATTGTTCTCATGCAAGTACAGACATTTTATAAGTTTATCATTAAAATATTATGAAGAAAAGCATTGATTGTGACAAAGAGAATAGATTGTTTTCAGTTCATTCGGTGTCAAGAAGAGAAAAATACAGCAAAATATATTTCAACATCGACAAGAATAATATTTTTTTAAATAACCTAATTAACACGTACTACCGAAAATACGAGCATTCATTTCCACGACACAACTTTTGGGTCATGAAAAAACATCATTTCAGCTTTCTTGCGTCGTCTGTTGTGTTGGTAACGGGGGCCTCGGGTTTGCTTATTTAAGGCGTTGCCCTTTAGAAAGCAATCTGACCGTAACCATCGTGCGCCCGCTGCATAGGGAAAAGGGTTTAACCGAGAGGAAATCATAAATTATTTCTAGGGTCTTACTTATTTTATTTCTGTACCACTTTGCCTTGAAAGTCACGCAAAATTCATGTATAGACTTTCTTTATCTACCATTTGAACAAATACTGTAAGAGAGCTGTCGATGTCAATGTTCTTGCATGGCACATAAAAAAAAAAATTTCACGGCAATTTTGCCAATATATGCGCCTTGGTGGTCGTACACAAGAGAGGCGCGGACTTATTAGCTCGCGACATGCGACAAACCTTGTAATCCGCTTGTAATCTCGGCCAAACAAAAAATATTTCTGCGGACCAAAAGCTTATGCTTGGCAACTTGGCCGAAAAATCGATAGACGTAGACAGCACCCAATCAAATCTTTTGTCCGTTGTAAAGCCACAATAGAAGCGCCTTGGCCAATTTATTTTATGACAATGGCTTAATCTTACCCCGGGAGCTGCAGTACCTTCCCAGGGTGCAGTTGGGTTCCTAAATAGGATTTCAGACAATAAGGCAGGAGAATGTGTATTTGAGTGTCGTTGATGGGATTGCAAGAAGGATTCCCCTGGCAAAAAACAAGGTGATTAAATTGCTTTAGATTTGAAAAAGCCCGATTTCATTGATTATACCACGTACGTCGAGGTTTCGGGTAACATTTCGGTTAAATTAAATTTTGGTTTGTGTTGTAGATAGCCATGTATTTAGTGGAAAAAAACTTTATAATCCAATCCAAGAAGAAACCTATTTTGTGTTATTTTTGTTGCAGCGTAGGTATAACAAGCGTGTTTGACTTGTATTCTTACATTGTGCAAAGCTTAACTTTTCGATATTCAGAGGCACTGATTATCACAGCAGCACCGGGAAGTTTGAGCTAAGAGGGCTTGATATTACGATCGCACGAGCTTGGAACGACCAAGCCAGTACTCAGAGCGCATTTGAGTGGATGTAAGTGCATGCTATAGCTTGGCGGTTTAGCGATTTTTAGATTTCCATACGGTGCCCGACACTGGCTTCGTGTGCCTATGCGCGGGCTTTGTGCTACTTACCCGATCTTAACATCTTCGCTCTGGAAAACGCAGTGCTCGGCCACTTTCCGATACGCTTTTCCCCCTGGAGGGTGGGGGTGGGCTCGTCGGCGAATCGGAAAAGTGGCTCTTCGACTTGTTTTTTCGTCTCATCTCGACAGGCGGCAAGTGGCGCTAAGCGAATTAGTAGTGGTCACAACATTTAACGAACATCACCTTCGAGCGAATGAACTAGTAAAATTAAATCGGTTTAACAAACGAATTTTACCTATAATTAACCTACTACTATATTTCACTTTTAAAACATGATACAATTGTTAAGTTAATTTCTTTTTGGCACACCGAGCACTTTATTAAATTAACTTTTGGAAATTTAGACGATACATTTCTTACCTTACCGAAAAAAGGTGTGTGTTTTAATATGATTTCTTAATAGATACAACCTCAAGGAAAATCGTAAGGTCAATAATAATTTATTCTCAAAGCAGCGTGTATAAAAACGCTGAAGATAGCATTTTATTTCTACCCATGCACTCGCTCCCCAGAGGGTGATTAAGTGTGGTGTATTTGTTTCTCTCCCACAGTTGCATTCGTAGATATTTCTCTACGCTGATGTGTTTACGCTCATTGAATTTCCGGGGCGTGGGATCAACGAGCGGTGTGTGTGTAACGAGGCGTGACCACGTTAATCATGTGCCACATCAGAATACCAACCAAGAAAATGCAGCAACAAACCCTTCGTTGATGTGGAGTGGCGAAAGTCTTAAAGAATATTAAATATGGGTACCATTTCTTGCAATCATATTCATATGTAACAAGTTGTTTATACCACGACGTGACTCTAAAACGTCCGTAAAATAGTTTATTGTTTGATTCTCCCACAGACGATTGTTTTATGTTTTACATAAAAAAACAAGTTTTCTCTATTAAACCATAGTTTTCGCCATAGCCGAGAAACCATTTTTCTAGATATTCAAATCATATCACAATATGTACATTAAAATATCGAAAATAGTTAAATAAATAAAATATGTAAAGCAGCAATTTATTTTTGCTTTGCAAATGAACTGTTTCCGTGACAATCACATCGTATAGGTTTTAAAATATGAAGGAGTTTAAACTATATTATATCCAAGATTATTCTGCCATGTACATTATACAGTTGCGACAAAAATTTGTATGGCAAATTCGTTCATTATATGGACCGAAAATTTACATTCATGAAATATCTTGGTTTTCAAACATCTTGGAGGGTTGCTAAGTTTATATCGTTTTATTTGCTTCGTTTCGCTAAACGACGAAGGCTAAACTTTAAGGTATCCAACACCGATACAATTTTCACGCGATATGACAAGAAAAACGTTTCACACGGTAAACTCTAGTCGACCGAGGTTTAGTCATGCGCGACGATATCCATGCGTCATAAAATGGCCGCGTGTGACAATCAGACTTGATAACTAGTTTGGGGGATTCACTTGGGTAAAGACAGCGGTGGGACCGGTGTGGGTTTCCCATGGGGTTAAAATGCAATGAGCACAAGTGGGCCCAAGCCCGGTGAGAAACGGGGTCGCGTTTCACCCCACTGAATGTCTTGACGACGAGTTTTAACTTTTGGGTTAATATAATAGTTTTTCAACAGACATCGATGAGGTACCTAAACGGGAGTAATAGGGGTAGGGGTGGGAAGTGTCTTCCGGCAAATAAATTCTGTTTTTTTTACTCCAAAGTACTACCTCATTTTACTCCAAAATACGACCAAGACCTGCGAAATCACTTGTGTTTACCAAAATTTATCAGGTGTCTATAGGTAAGATTTTTAATAAGGAAAAAGGGGTTAATAAATTGGCAACATAATATTGAAATGGTTGGCATATGAGCAGAAATGGAAATCGTTGTTACAAGTATGGGTGTGAATAAACATTGAGAGTGTCTCGGTTCGTTACCCTTGGTACCGCCCTTTCCTCGGGAAGTGCTTCATAAAATCGTCCAAAAAGTACATTCTCACTTTTAATGTGTCGTAACAAGAGTGCTGGGATGGGGATAATGACTGGGGCGCCTCGGGGGCCTTTTTGCAGGGGCGTATCGACCCCACTTAAGTCCCAGTGACGTGTAACCACTGGCCGGGGTAAAAATAAGTTGCTCGCGTGTAGTGCCCCCCCTGGTCATGCCCGGTTTCGCGTCGTAGCGACATTTGTGTCGCAGTAAAAGTGCTCTAAAAGCAAACCTTCTGCAAGTAACCTTTCTGCACTTCGCACGATGTTTCGGCTGGAAATGCGAACCCAGTGATGCAAGGCAGCGCGGTCAACATAAGTTTCCGTCTTCCGCTGTTGCTTTCCCGACAACCGCCAACGATATACAGCTAAAGAATATTAAAGCAAACGCCACAGCTAAAAAATATTAAAGCAAATATTGGAAGCCATATATAAGAGAAACGTTTACTTCTTACCAAAACAAGTACAAAAACAAGCACATACATAATAATCTAAGTTAGTAGCTGTATTAAAGAAAAAAATTAGGGTTTAAATTTATTTTAAATCATTCAACATACAAATAAATATATAATACTTGTTTACCGTAGCTAAAAGACCTAAAGGTAGACGCTGCTATAAGATTTTTATATGGCAAAATTGCTTTTACATACCGTTCTTTATAAGGTCGCGATAATTGGTTCTCTAAAAAAATGTCCAATCTAATTTAATTTTCATAATAACTGATAGTGATAGGAATACAGTAAAATAAAATAATATCCTTATCACGATATGTCATGGTATTACAACAGTAACAGTAAAACAAACTTCAATCAACGATAGTAAAATTCAAACAGCTGTGTGGGCGTATTAGGGTACACGCGTTGTCGTCCCACCACCACCCCCTTGGGTAATTTGATACCACACAACTTCGACCATCCAGAAAGCCTCAGCTCCTGTACAAAACCCAAGGTCATCGTTTCGAAAGCGAATCTCTGAGCATACGTCATGACTCTTTGTATCCCTGTCGCGTGTCTCTTCTTAGGCGCATTAGAGGGGATAATGACTGCGAAATGACTATCGAGGAATTAAAGAAGACAATGGGTAGCCGCAAAAAACGGCATTCTGTGAAAGAACTTTTTTTTTATGTTTCCTGGATTTATGTACCCAGGAAATCATATCAACAATTTTGTAAATTTGCACACAACTACAAAAATGATCGAACTTGAAAAAGGCTTTCCTGTTTCATAAACAACATAGCGAGGCCGCTGATTAAAGAGAGGTGCAAATCAAATCAGAAAAAACCCGGGGCTGATAATATGTGGGTTTCATAGCGAATTAAAAAAAATTAAAGTAAATTTGGTGTCTATATGGAAAAAAGTGTTCCACGGAACTCGAATGGAAATAACGCAGAGGCGAAGATTGACGGGTTCCCGTAGAAAAGATGGAAGGCAGGGCTGTGATCACTCGAGCGTGACGATTCGAGGGATGGGAGGAAATGCGTTGCAATTGGAGCGAAGAGCGCGTAAGAAAAACACACAACTTCTCGATTCGGTAAACATATAATGAAGATTGGGTGACTCGGGCGGCGTGAAATCGTTAAAGGAATAGTAATACTTCAGTCCATTTCATTTCACATTCTGTGCTTTCAGAAAAAAAAACAGCTGCGAACAACAAACTGTATTTGCATCAACATTTCGAAAACTTAACAGCCAATATTATTAGGCAGCCTTTTTATTGCACAATACATTTCCCATGAACCAAAATATCACGAAACGCTGAGATGGCAAGCAATTGCTCCCCAAGGGACGTTCGCGCAAAAAAGAGCTTTCTCTCCCAGCAGGGGTCGAATCCAGCGCAAAACGCGACGAACGCAACGGCATGTAGCAGGCAATTGAGACAACACACTTTATTGCATCTCTCTTCCTGCAAAATGACTAAACTTGGCGAATAACTGTTCGATTTAAACTGCCAACCACCCTTTGGAGATATACCAGTCACCCACCCCAAGTTAGGACAGTGCAGAAATGTTACAAAAAATATGATAGAAAAGCAAAGCACAGTTGATGTGGAATTAATTGATAACGAGATCTGCATAGCTTTGAGTTTTGCAACGAAATAGAATATTATTTGAAGAAAAGAAGAAAGTGCGAACAATATAAAAAAATATGCGCTTTTAGTGTCTATTTGTCATACAAATTCAGGCGACACGGTCGTACTGACATATTTGAATGTTTAGTGTGTTTTAAAGTGACTCGGAAACGGCAAGAATACAAACCACATTGAAACATACCACACACATATATGTGGGTGAAGTAAAACAAAACCACCGTTTAATTGCCTCCAACAGAAAGTCATTTAAATGAATCGCCAGTAATTTAATATTGCTGGTAGACGACACATCAGAAACCAATATGCCAACGAACACTTTAACCTATTGGCTTTGTTATAGCAAGCGTGTGTCATCGTATGATTCAAACCATTTCTAATGTCATTCGAGTTGATTTTGGTTCTTATTTTAATTGATAGTGCTGACAAGGGTTTACAATGGGCGAAATATGAAATGTGGTACTTCCATACGCTATCTAGCAAATTCTGAAAAAACAAGCGAATCGGAAACGATTATGAGGTATCATACTTACGTAATGACAAAAACCCACAAAATATCGAGTTATTTCCGAAAGGATACCAATCCAAAAAATATTTTTAAAATTCAAATAAGAAGACTATTGGCAATTAAAAAAAGTTAACACGGTACCTGTATTCTCACGAGTCACACTGAAACCTAATACAGACCCAATATCGTCACATTGCAACGAATAAAATCGCATTGCATTCACATTATTCACCATTGGAGGAAAATGGTTGCAAGGGAACCATATAAAGACAGCGTGACTTTAAAGTCTAAACAAACCCGGGGGGTCAGACAGACAAGCACCCAACCCTATAACGTCCCACACACTGGGTGATATTCTCCTTATGTGCTCAAGTGGTCGTGCCCAACTGTTCCTATAACCACGACACATACTCGCGTGCTTAAAATGGAAACGCCAGAAAACATTAAACTTCAGTTTACTTTTCATATGGTCGATTATGTAAAAGCTCGACAAATACACAAAAATGTAAAGCAACCAAGTCTACTAATTTTTTTAAATATAGTCCATAATTTTCTTTATTTAATTAATGCAACACTTAGTAGGACAATAAAAACAAAATCGGTCTAAGATAAATTCCATCTTAATATTTTAAACAAGTTTACTAATTTTGTTACAATTCGCAAAAAAACTCCCAGCGACTTTTTTGTTGCCATTCAAAAGGGTTAAGTGTGGCCAGCAGTCTGCCACGCTTTCCCGTCGCTGCTGTTGACACATAAACGTATCAAGTTTCTCCCGTTATCACTGCACCATGTTCATCAGGTGTGTGGGAAAATTCTACAGATCGCTTCGCAGAGTATTGTGATCCAACTCGATTTTTGCCGCAGATACCATCGCATTCCGCGAATGGCCCGTGTTGATTTTGTTAGAGAAATTTAATTGGTTTAAGAATAATTTTCTTCTCTAAAAATGATGAGATAAATATATTTGCCTATCGATTATAAGTTTTTGTCGGAAGAACCTACAACACATAATTCGTTAAAATATACATCAGGTTGGCTCTCAAAAGAAAAGTGTAAGATAACTAAAGTAAGTGGTGAGCATTTGAATATATACATATAAGTATAATTGGGTTGGTAATTTGATGATAAGAAAACATAAACCGGGAAACCAATATAATTGTGCATGCACACACGGGTTTACCCAAAAGTGTAAATTATAAAATCGCAACCAGACCAAGTTTTCTCTTTTAAAAGAATACGGTGTTTCATTTCTTTGTAGCGGCGTTAAACGCAGCTTGTCTTTGTCCATGTTATTATTGGATGCATTTTATTTATTTATTTTAGATTTTTAATATTTTAATATTCTTTAATATTTATTTGTAGGGATAAACTGATGACCCATTTATTTATATGGCAAAATGCATATTCATAAAAACACTTTTAAACCTTGTTGACTGATTTTTGTTCCAAGCAGTGCGCTTCTCAAGCTATGAGAATCTGTATTGGCATGATTATTTTAATTTGTGTTCATATGTGTTTAAGGAATATTACCCATTTCAGAACTTGTGTCACAATTTATGCGGACGACGAGGTCCAACTTGAATAAATAACCCATGTTTTGAGTAGAAACAAAAGAGCAATATATTTGGATAGTTGGATGAATAGATCTTTGTTCAGCTGACGATTAAAACAATCCACAAATGCCGGGCGTGGAGGTCTTTTAGCAGAATTAGCGACGTGATCTCGGTAGTAAAGTACGTGTTTCGCTTAGGCGATATAACAGTGCTCGTAAAGCGCAGCGGTAAACCCTTTGAAGTCACAAATGAGTGATTTCCTTTGGCGATAAACGTTACGATCGACTGTTTTATTGGCGACCGTACTAGACATGGGAATTCTGCATTCCTGGTCGTAAAAAGCAACAGACGATGCATGTTCAACGACACTGATGGATAATGTAAACCAGTGGTTTTTAACCTGTGGTACACGTACCACTAGCCTATAGCAGTGAACGAAGCTTTTCTTGGTGTCATTCTACATTTGTCATAATATTTCAGGGAGTGGAACTGTTGTTTCTGGTTAAGGTTTAGTTCCTTTTCAGAATCCGGTTAAGTTCTAGCTTCGGTTCGGAGCAATTTAAAAGTTCCGTTCAAGCTCCGGCTCGACCTACCTTGTTAAACAACCGGTTCAGAAAGTTCCATAAAAGTAACTGGCGTTAAACCAAAACTGTAGGTCAAAAAAGTAAAAATATAATTATAACTTGCTTAATCTATGTTCAATTAAGTATTAAACAAACAATCAGCCCAGTTCTCTGAACAATAAACGAGCAACGTTTATTTGAATAAACATGTTTTTTATTATTTTTCATGCTGCTACAGCGCATATTACATTTTTTCATTGACAGGACATATATGGTTTATCTACTTTTTTAAAGTTATCTCTTGTAAAGACATTTTATTACTTTTTTATCACAAATATTCCATAACTGACTATGGAATGATAAAAATCAAGTCAAGGAATCAAAGTTAAGTTGTCCAGAGATTTTTTTTATATATTTATCGCCAAACCGGCTCGTTGAAATCTCACTGTTCAGGTTAGGTTACCCCAAGCTGTTCATAAAGATCCGGTTCGGTTTTGGTTCCACTTCCTGTATTAAATCGATCTTTGTAAGCCAGAACGAAATTTTCTTTCTTAAAAGTATCTGACTCCAACTGAAGAGTGAAAAACAAACGACTCTGGTTGCACAACAATTGATAAAGATCGAACGAAGTACGAAACTTAAAAAATCGAAAATCAACTTGTTTTTATGTTCCTTAATAAATATTGTTTACTCCTAAATGCAACAACGGTTTCTTATTCAAATAGATACTGTTTCTATTTGTTGAGTAAATATATGTATGATGAAACCATAGTAAAATACGCAGTGAAAGTAGTGACAAATAAAAGTCACGTGGTTCTAGCGACAAAAAGTTGGGAACCACTGATTTAAACCATTCAGGCACCATTCCTTAATGTTATATTTTACATGCAAAAGAGAGTTTCCTAGAAAATGAAAATAACTGTTCATTGACATAGGATAGTCTGTAAGATTTAGTTCGTAGGCCTTAGGATGTCGCAGAATTAGTTGTGGAATTTTTCCCAAAAATGTACGACACCAGAATAACACATAGCATTAATATTTATTAGGTTCGCGTGCTATCGAAGTGTCGATTTTATGTGCCTACGCTTCGTATCTAATGTACCGACCTACAATTAGTCGAAATGAGGTTTTATCCTGTGTTTGTCGGGCGTAGCAAATTGCCAACCGGGTGCCCAGTTGCCCGTGCCAATCGTAACGGACAACAACGATTTGCCATAAATGTTTAATAGCATTTAGATCGGAGCTTAAAATTACTGTTTCATGAATTACTATAATGGTCGGTCTGCATGGATATGTGTCGTGTGCCGTATCGTATAGGTACTTAAAAAGCCGATATTCTAGCGGCGTCTTAATTTTATTTTATGTAAGTGCATGGTAACCAAAATTTTACTACTTTATTCTGTATGGTGTAAATAAAGTTGTTGTATGAAAAAAAAAATAAAGTTTGTTTAGTTTCTCTATTTAAGCAATATATTTGATTGCACAGTTGGAAAATAATACACGTTGATCTACAGGCCATTAACATTGTAAGTAATCATGAAAGCAAGTGTTTTTATTAGCAATACTCTAGGTTGTACTTACCCTTCATAACAAGTTACTTTCGTTAAACCAACTGAAAAAATGCCACGGTCAATGACGTTGGCCGTACAATCTCGCTCCGGATAACCTTCCCTTTGCCACACGAAGGTTTCCAGGATGCGACAGCCGACAGGGCATAAGGCGGAAACAGAGTGTGGCGCTTTGATCCGCGATAAATATTAATAAAGGGATTTCCCGTTTCCAAGTGAAATGCAATTAGTAGTTGTTCATTTGAAATAGCGAGGCGGCGTACATCTTTATTCTTCGCTCCTTAGCCACGTTTAGTCGCAATTGCAACAATCATAAGATTAGCTGCTGGCTTGACCGGTGCCATTTAGCAAGCCTCATTACATATTTATCAGACCTCGAACAGCGCTGTTTTTATCTGCCTCTGACCGAAGAGAATTTGATACAAGCGGAGTTTCAAATACTAGATGGTCTGCTATTATCAAGTTGATTGGTCAAGTGGTCACGCAAGTTTGATTCAACGGAAAAGAAGGTTGCTGATCATTTTCCCCGAATAAATAGTTATAAACAGTGTAAAAATCATTCGATTTGTCTCCTTTTTCTAATATTAATTTTACCCTTACAAGTTACACTACTTTTAAATAACTTTTTTTAATTTTTTGAGTAAAAAGAAGATAATTTTGTTTCAATGTTAGCAGTTAATCAAAATTTGCTGTAAAATCAAAAATTTTAAGTATTCAAAGCAAGTGGCTTATTATATGTTGTATGCTGAATATCCCAAGATACACGAATCCATTATATAGTTTTTTTTTTTTTTTTTTTTTTTACGTTGCGATTAAGTCGCTTAAATTGTGACGTATTGTGGGCAGTATTTCTGACCAAGAGTGCGATTTTTAGAATCTCTTCCCAGCTATATATGACCGAAATAAAACGGTCGAATCATGTTTTCCAACCGTTATGCTGGCGTGAGCGTGTCGACGTAAATGGGCGAGATACTATGCCTGACGTAATGTGAAATATGTGCGCAACTACCTCTGATATAGATCCAAAAATACGGACAAACTAACAACACCAAAACACCAAAACTAAGGAAAAAGTGGAAAATATGACAGATTGTAAAAATTATTACATTTGTATAAAAGTAGGGCTACCATACGTCCTCATTTAAGAGGCCTTGTATTCTTTTAAAAGAAAAATGAATGGTTTTCCCCAGAACACTGAAAACACCCAAATGTCCTCCTTTTATATTGCCCTTTTTGCTTATCTTTTTAAAATTATTTTATTTTCATGTGACGTTTCAGTATGATAGATCTATATTTAAGTCAACTAATTTTTCAGCGATAAAATGAGTTGTAATCATTTTGTTGTCAATGATTCATTTTTTTTTAATAAAATGTAAACAATATACACATTTAATCCACGTGGTTTGTCTTTGTTTTCGTGCTGCGATTTGATCACGTTCTTTGCTAAACCTTTATAAATGGCGATTTCTAAAAGTACGCAAAAATCACGTTATACTGCTCAAATGGTTTGGTGATGGATCGCTTTTGGCGGTTGTATAATTTGCGCATAGTCTCCATGGAGATGCAAAAGGTCGGGAAACTGGCCGCAAACATGTTTTTAGAAGAGTAGATACAATATTCTGAATTTTCGTACTGCACTACACCAAAGCATGACATACTATACAAGTTAAGCGTTCATTAAGCAGGTGGCTGTAGAGGTTCACCCCGATACTCTATTGTACCTTCTAAGAGCTACTTGATTATTTACGCGGAATGTAACAATTTGTGTTTTATCTTGTAAAAAAACGAATCAAACGTCGTTCTGTTTTCGGAGGTAATGATAAAGGAACAAATCGTCAATGTCTTTAGGTGTGATAGTTCGAACGTAATTCGTCAGCTCACAGAAGAAGCACATTTTCAACTTGCCTACAGAAATAGGGATTTTGTCGGACATGGAGTTGGCATCCTGCATGACGAACGCGGATGGTTCGAGGTGCGAACGTATCCCGTATTTACCCGGGAATTAGGCGCACGCCGCATCACGTTCTTTCTCGTAAAGTATAAACAAGGAAAGCTAACGGGGAGTGGAGGTACGGATCGGAGAGTCAGTCGATGTCTTGCCAAAAAAATCCTAAGCGAAGAGAACCCAGCCCAGGCCAAATATTGATTCGGAATTAATAGATGTGACAGATTTGAAATGCGAGCTGGCGGGACGGCGATATATCAAAGCGCCCAGCGTCGGGCGCCGTCGGCCAAGGCAAATAAGACAAACACACATCGGCACGAGAAGGTGCAGCCGCGAAACGTCGTTGGCGATAGTATTTGCCAGGCATCGGCGTTTGACCGGCTCAATACACACCTTGGCGTATTGCGACGTCTTTTTTTCCCGCTGGGGTTGGCCTTTGGGTGCGCTTCTGCTGACGTCAATGGTTGCAGTTTGCGACAGATCCGCGGAGCCTTTTGAAGGTGACGCCGACTGTTGACACAAACTTGTTCCATTCTTTCGTCGCCAAGCAAAAACGCATAAGTCCATTGACGCGCGCTGAATATGTCAACTATTTAAATGTTCATTTTCGTTTTACAACGTTTTTGGTGATATAATTGAGTATCTGGCGCGAAATTTATTTTGGAAGACAACTATTTTTCATACATTATGTGGGGCAATAAATCATTAAAACAGCTCATATTTATAAAAAAATAGTTTGATTCAAGTTCAGCTTGAGCAGAAAAATTGCCAACGACGATTTCAATGTTTGTTCAAGATAAACATTATAAAACGGTTTATGGAAGTTCATTTGCTTTAGATCGCCGTGTCTTATATCGAAAAAAATGTATATGAGAGTCGATAAAAATAGACTGACAAAAATACCAGAGTAAGTTCGATTGGTTTTAAAGAGCTTTCTGGACTTGTGCCATTTGAAATTATTTAAATGAACCCTTTGCTCAGCATTCCATTCACAACGACCGTCGCTCTGATGAAGTCTAACGTTGAGCGAGTTAATCTCGAAAAAATAAAGCAAACAGTAAATTCCGGTCACCATGTTGAAGAAGAGAAAGTCAATTAATTGGCAACCGGATGATGTTGGTGCGACGTAATTGGTTTGCGCTAAGGCAGCAAGCAGATGTTTGCCCTCTCAGTTTGACGAGTAATCGTACAAACACTCGACTTCAAACGAAGCGAAACCGAGATTCGGAGATGTCCATATTGACTAGAGAGTGGGTGAGAGTGGTACCTAAATGTGTATGTGTGCTTGTATGAACCCTATAAAAGATGTTTGGCGAAGGTCAAAATGAGCTTTTAGCTGTTTTTCATTTAGATTTTATACACCTGGGAATAGGAGCCAATGCTATATTAAACTACTGTATTTACCCAATAAAACCATTTTGACATTATTATGTAGTTCTTCTGTTTATATACATAACCCTTGATTATCACGCACAAGTGGTAAAGAATGTCACATATAGGCGATCTTCACTTTTGCTTTATAACTACGTTTACACTTGTATTAATGGGTTTGAAAATGTCTTGTTAAGGTTTTATGGGTATTTTTGTCATATGAAGAATTGCCCATAGTCCTGCTTTGTTTTAATAAAAAATAAGGTTTTTACATAACAAGACAGACTTTTAAAGTAACCCTTACACGATTTACGTTGACGCTCTGTCTTTCTGTTGGTGCAATTATTTGCGTGTCGAAAAGTGTCGAAATTATGAGATTTGGTCGCATATAAATTGTTGACAAGCAAACATCCACTTGGCTCCCGGCGCACTTCTAACCTTACCAACCAGCCACCAATCACACTCTGCTCCAACACAGCACCACTTCACTTCGCCACCATCAGGAAGGTCGCGACGGGTTGGCTGTTGTCAATGATTAACCAAAGAGTATGTAGGTAGGCTGGGTCGCGCGCGATCAATTTAACAGTCGTGGCGGGCGCGGGACGATCAAAAAAACGAGCGATAGCTCATTAAAATCCCGCCCCTGCGACAGGCCGGAGCGCGAGGTTTGCTTTGCCTGGGCGAAAGATCTGCACGCGCAGGCTTCGTCGCCATTTGAGCACACACTCTGTTGGATTCTGGTTGTTGGCCAAAGGTGTGTTAAAGGATTGACCGTTCTCAATTTTGCCCGAAATTGTTGCTGTTCGCCATGCTGGATCGATTTGATCTTATAAATGAAACACTATTTATTAAAGAAATGTTTTCTTAAGACTGCTTTGTTTATAAGTGAAACCGCAACATTCATTCGGCAGCTTGACCGATTTATTTACTACATTTTCCTATGTTAGAGCTCCATTGCTGTGAGAGCACATTTTGACTAACCACATAGTGAGAGGTGGGCAGTGTGGAAGTTAACTAGTTTAGAAATATGACAGATTTTTTGTTGTCTACATCAAACACAAACAAGCATTCATTTAATTTTTCTATCCACTTTGTAGTGGGTTTAAAGAGCTGACCGCTTGTTTTAGTTTCTGCAATTTGTAGTTTAGACAACCATTTCTGTTTAACCAATAGCCTTTAACCGGTGTATTAAAACATAAACGCATATCACTGAAAGGATTCAATTACCAACTTGGAAACTGTCTCATTATGTAACCGCCTTTAAAATGTTTTTAAACTTTTACCTTCGCGAATTCCATCATTCTCAACTCAACAGCTGGCAGCCTAAATCGGGTTTCGTGACTTTACACCGCAATAGGGTTTTCGAATTACCGGGTTGTGAAGTTTAAAAGATCGCGTGTGAAACGATGAAAATAGGAAGTATTCACATACAACAGAAAATCCTTTGCAAGTCGTAATTGTGAGATTGAATATTTTAAAACTCGAAATTGGTATTACGTTTTTTTCTTACTAAGTAAAGTGTAACATTTTTCTTGAAATGTTTTTCTGGTGGGCTAAACAGTTACAAAACATTTATGATAACTGCATTTTCTAAAAAAATCCCTATGGTGCAAAAACAGGTTTTGTGGCGGGTAAAATTGAAAATGCAATAAAAACCTCACTGAACAAGTTTTTGTGCGATTATATCTGACAGATAAACTACTTCACCGGGTGGAATAACATCGGTACTCTAAATGTCATTGCGTGAACAACAGATTTCTAAGTCTTATTTAGTTTACGATGGTACACTTGAAGCATAAACCTTGCGGAAACTAGGCGTTGGTAGCTTTGCCTGTTTTCCCTTCTTTAAGCGCAGAGCAAATCCCGAGCCCAAATAACTTGAAAGCGCCAAGGCGGTCGTCGCCTGTGCCGGTAATGATGTATAAGCCGCAGGACCCCCCGCACTCGCTGGCTGCCATATTTATCGCGAGGCGCGCTGTTTTCTAGCTGTGCTTACGGGCGCATCCAAGTTAGCGCAAGACAATGCGCACCCGCCGAGCAGACGAAGACCACACAATTTTGTGCGGCCCCGTTTCTGTTGATAACTGGCGCTTTACAGTTATTGAAACACGATTGGCGATTTTTGAAAAGACCTTATTAAACTTTTAAAAAGTATTTATAAATTGTTCCTGTTTCCGTCCCCAATTTGGCTAATTTATTTATCAAAAATGGTTGGGCCAATTTTGTGACCATTAAAATATTCAAGGCATACGTTTTGCTGTGCATCTTTGCAATTGTCAGTATGGGTATAGTTAGTGAATGTATCTTACATTTTTTTGCGCTTAAAGCGAATGCAAACCTAACGATTTCAGCGAACGACCAGCAATATTTCATTTAAAGAATAGATGGACATTGTTATTGCAGGTCACAATACAGACGAATTGTTTGGCCGCCTACCAGAGTTGTCTTACGTAAATTTCACTGCCTGTAAATAAAACAAACAATTTTCAAACTTTAGAAAAGTATCTGGCCTATTTTTGAAATATGCTTAAGGAATTGAATTAAATTTACATATCATTAAAATATTAAAATGTTGGTTTCTATTATTAAATATATATATTTCGTCCTAAATGAATAAAAACAAGATATTATAAATAGTTTATGTATCAGTTACAAAAGCGTAAAAATACCATTTTAATTGGTGTAAAAACACTAACATCAAAATAACGTTTTAAAGATGGCATACATAAAACAACTGTTAAAAAAGATATATTTTAACTGTCCCATGGCATTAAAAAATAAGCCATGCATCTCTGTGGTGGAAATTCACGTTCGTCCTCTATCTTTTGTCCTGCAGCCATCAAAGTCTACTGACAGCCTGGGAAGCGAATTCCCGTGCAATGACACACCACACAAGGACATAGAGCATAGTTGAAAAGGATCCATAGAAAGTCAAAACAAGGCCCTCTTCACAGAAGCCGGGCCTTTTATTCATCGGATCGGGTAAAAAAGCGTAGCGAGCCAGTTAAATCTGGTCGCTTTGTTAAAGCTTTTCAATGCGATCCCCCACACCACCACTACATACTATACTGTGCTACTCCGATGTTAGAAAGATCCCTTTGTGCCACGCGACTGTCCCATTGATGCAGCATCACACACAAAAAGCTGGTGCTCCTTGTACGACGGAGGCGTGCTGGAATAATGGAATACAGACAATGCGGAGAGGGCCCTCGCAAGCCGACTGTGTTACGAGGCAATGGTAAACTGTAGGCGGCTGCTGGTCAGAAACAATGCCTTTGAGGCGTCACACACTTTCCAGGAAGCATTGAATCACCTTTTATTCTGTCGCAGCAAGTGATATCGATTTGAGCGTTCAGTAAGCAGCAGCACCGACAGAAACAAATTAAGGTAGAAAAAGCAGATTTTCAAGGACTCGGGAGTAATCATAGATCTGCTTAGTTTGATATTTTGTTAGGTTTGATAAGTCAAAAGTGTAATTACCAAAGAAGACGACGAAATTAAAGCGTATCTTTTTTCAAGGCAGAACGCAAGATACTTTTACCAAAAATGTATTTTGCTTTTCTACAAATTCAAGTATATTCGAAGAAATATTTTCTAAGCTGATATTGAACTTATGATACATAGCAATTGATATTTTTTTCAAATAACACCGATTTTGCTTTATTTAAGTTTTTGTTTCAAAATAATATAATAAACAAAATGGTGTATCTTCAATTTGATATACAAATATGTGCGATAAAATACTTGATATGGTTTGAAGCGTTACCATTACAGTAGCACGGAAAACAACAAATCAATCCCATAGTTTTGCACTAAACAAGATTTGTAGAATTTGTTAACGTATAGAATAGATATAGTTTTTATTGCGTACATTTGGCCGGTTAAATTTATTGGTTTTATTGCTTGTACTGAATAATAAAATCAACATAAGATAATACCAAACGATTCGTAGCCACACAAAGGTAGGCCTATATAGGATACAGCGAAGTTTTTTTTAAAAGTTTGTTACGATATGTGAAAAATCGCAGTTGTAAAATGGCGCAATTAACGTTCGAAATTGCACAGGAGAACCAATGGCTAGTTGCGGCTCTTTACCGCCAAATGCGTTTAGTGGCTATCAGAAAGACGAATAAAATGGCCATAAGCGTTGAAATCGTGCGTAGTTGATGGATGTGACAGTACAAACAGTAGAATGAAGCTAAAAGCGATATTGATGGAATCAATTTTCCGAGTGCAAACTGAGTGAAATCGCTTGTCGATTTTTACCTTTTTACCAAAGGTTTGGGCTTACAAAGGGCTTGTTTACATAATTTATTTTGACCTTTCGCAATTTTTAATTGCCGCCTTTTGGTATAACATCAACATATATGGTAACACAGTTTACTCACTATCAGGTGTTTATAATTTATTACTTTTAAATTTTAACACAGTATTTATATCATAAAAAATATGAAGAGAATCGAAGTTCGACGTATAAAAAGAAACAGCTGGGCAAACAAATCATTCTGTGTAAGTAAACTTTGTCCCTTTGTTAAAAAGTCCCCTACAGCAGCAGTGGTTTTTCTTACAACGTGAATAAAAAAACTTTGTCGGAAATATTGCCTTAAAAAAATATTTTTCTTGAATAGACACTAAGTTTTAAAAATAATTTTTATTTTATTCACAATAGACTCAACGTTAATCGTCTGGAAATAAGATGTGATTGTCTGATTTATGTTTTTTACGGTTTGGGCATCCCGTAATACAAATTTAATTTCAGCGTTCAGATAAACCACAACAGCGTTTTTTATGTTGATTTTGTTAAAACTTTTAGAACAACATATATATTGACATTATTAAATCTTTACCCAACCTAAACGCGTCTACCAGGAGATATCCAGTGATTTTTTAAAACAAAACACACTATCTCCTAGGGCTCGCGTTTTAAAACATTTTTGCTCAAGGCTCACTTGATATAAGTAATCGAAACTAGCCCCCTATCTTAAATTAATATGTTGATAAACACAAATCTTTTACTAAATTTACTGTTAGGTTTAAAGTCGGCCAAGGTTTTCAGATCATCATAAAATGCGCAAAGGCAGTGAAAAAAGGCGCTTAAAACTGGCAGGCTGCTAGACTTTCTCGCACACACCAGTTAAAGAAGCCCTGCTATGCTATGCTATAGAGAGTTTGCGCCGCCTTCATAAGAGCTAATTAAAAGCATCAGGGACACTTGATCAAACACCGGACGCCAGAAAATCCAAATTTGTTACTACGGTGATAAACTGGTACGACTTGATTGTAAGCGATGACTCAACTTGGTCTGTGCAAAACGCTTTAACTATTGTGATATGTTATAACTTATAAATAAATATCGTGATCACGAGAATTTCGTTTGGTTTTACTCATATTTTCTTTCTTAACGATAGTAACATAATGTGCAGCACATTTTTTATTCTTTTTTGTTCCAAGCACAAAATCCGCATATATTACCAAAAAAGCATATACGGAATCTGTTAAATACGTTAAATAAAACTATATAAAAAAAACAATTCGTTACGCATAATTGAATATTATAATTGCAAAGTTAAAATTCAAAGCACGCGGGAAAATACTGTCTGTGGTCCCAGGAAGCAATGCGGTTTGACTGAGCAATGCGTTAATCACAGCGTAATCATCGTTGGAATCGTTTAAAATCACGTTTTACAAAGACTGTAGTTTCCAACATATGAAACGCAGTAGGCAAAATGTGGTAAACAAAAGCAAAAAAAACAGAGGTTAAACTCATTCGAAATAACTGAAAGGCTTCTTTTTTCAATTTGTCAACCAAGCTTTTGATAAGTATTTAAATAGGGCACCTTACCTACCACTCGTTATAATCCCCAAGTAGATCAAAAAAGAACGCTGCTGGACTTTACCGTATCAATAAATCAGAAATCACAAACATAATATTCAACCCATGGAAAAAATATTCAATGAAACTGTTTTGAGAATACAAGGGTTTTATAACTGAACAAACCAACGGTAATAGTTAAAAAGAGATAGTATTAAATTTAATTACGTTTGATTTGGCAATATTTTACTAAACAATACTCGGGAGTCTAGACTCTGCTCTAATTGCTTATTCTTTCTTTGGTTTGGGACCGGCGTTTGCATTCCAATAGTAGAGGATCTGTAAATAGTTTATTTCATTCATTTTAGAAAAGAAAACACACACACACACAAACAACAACAAAAAACATAACCAAATTTTTATAATGCTATCAAAATAAGTTGTCCTATAATAGACACTTTTTCAAGATCTAATGATTTAAATAAGAAAAAGTTTTTGCTTGTTAACTACTTAAATAATGTATCTCTACAATATAATGAAAATATGAGCAGGGAATAACTTCATTACGCTCAAAAATATAAATTCAGGACAAAACGGTAGAACTTTGTAAGCAACCCTTACTTGAAAAAGAATCGTCCCATTAGCAATTGTTGAAACCACGTAGTTGGCGATAACCAAGGAGTCTCCGGTCTCTTGAATCGAGGTAAAAATACGGGCCATGGAGCCCAGGAATAAAAGAGATACGGTAATGACTGAGAGCTGGCCCGTGTGACCGTTTTTGTAATTGTCCAACGCTTGGATTAACTGAAAATAAAACAGCAGAATTTAATCGAAAGGCTCCCATAAGGCGTTATATACGAGAAACAATGTTTTAATTAAGCTTTTTTTGTGACTGATATCAACCTTTTTAAACAAGTAAATGTGACAGCATTCAGGAAATATTTGAACATCATGTAAATGTTGATTCGCATTTTGATTTTTTTCTCACTAAAAGGCTTACTGCGGTATTTGGCACTATCGCAAATCTTTATTGCTTGGTACATTAGTTGATAAATTTACCGTTGAAATCCTAACGATAACGAAGTATAATTATGTAATCAACGTTTGTCTCCACCTAAAATTATACCGTTCACATGGCCGACACTTTACTTGAGATGACCCGATTAATCAAGTCAACGCAGACCTAAATGACAGCGTCACATAAGGATATTGGTTTAAAACAGGTGCAAAGTGTCGTAAAAAATGCTAGCAAGATGGTTTGCCTTAAAGTGCGTGCTACACCTTGAAAATTTCGTCATTGCAGCAGTACATGGGTGTCAGGCAACGACGCGAATAGTCAGGACCAATACTCGATGGAAAATTCCGCGCTAGTAGGTTACCCATCTTCTTGCGGCCTTCGTGCTGTTGCTTTGCCTTCTCAAGTCAAGTGTGCTGTGACCGTGGGGCGCGGCCCGATTATGTTTTTATTAATATTCATTGGCCGGAAATTCGATCCGCGATCTAGCGAGCGGCACCGAACCCGATCAAGCAGAACTGGCAACCGGGAGACGCCGTGGGTTACGTCACGACTAGTTTTGAATTTCACAAAAAAATTAAAAAAAATCATCTTAACGAAACATGGCAGAATGTTGTTTTTAAAGGAAATATTGATGTATAACATAATGAAAAACAGATTCCAAAAAGTGAAAAAAGTAAATAGTATTGGAAGTTATTTGGGAGTAACGGCCAGCCTAATTCTACAACTCTTTATGCGTTGAAGGTTACTTAAATACAGCGGCAAATCGTTATGGGCAACCTCGCCGAAGGAAAAAGCGTGTACAAGTGTGCGACAACCCTCGAACTATGCTTTCGAAGATGTCAAGAGCCGTCGCCGGGGCAAGCTCCGTTGGCATTCGAGGGTCGAAAGATTGCCGCCTGAAACTTGACAGCGCAAGTGACGTCACTCAGCACGTGTTTCGTCTTAGGTTACGACGTGCTTGGGCGCGCTAAAAACCAGCGAGGCGAAACGCAAGCGGTGTGACGAGCGGCATACTTTATAGGGGAGGTCGTTATACGGGGGTTGGCAACTTGGCACAAACCTCGGCGCTTTCGACGTCACAGCAGAGAAAACTGAACAAAAAAAAATTCGCACAGTTTTCAGAAAAAAATGTTTTATACGAACATCGTAAATAATTACTATGTTAATACGTAGAAAAGTTGTTGGCTTTTCATTTGTATGTAAAGTAATTACACGACGTATTTATAAGCGTTACTATAATTAACTGTGATACTTTTCCGAATAAAATTATGGTAGGTTGATTGACCCTTGGCCTTCCAAAATTTTCATTTTCACTTTTCAGGTACGACGGCATTTCTAGGAGAATTTTGTTGGAGATGGGAGAAAATTTACCTTCAACATTAGGTCAATAGGCTCTGAAAGCATGATACCACGCAGCGAATAAAATAAGTCGAAATGCACTCGAACAAAGAAAGGTAGTTTAGTGGCGCCGCTGGCCCTTCGTAATCGCATTACGGCATCGGCGCCACACAAGACGCGCCCGGAAGAGCCCAGGGGCACCGGAGTTTTGCTTAGCCCGAGATAAGCCAACCCGCGTGCTAAGGGGCCGCGACGTCGGATCTTTCTGTCTATCTATAAAGGCGACCTGTTGTTTTTGGGAAGCCGCGATATTAAAGCGAGATTATAGGCGAGGCCGACGTGGGAAAGCAAGGGAAACATGGGTTGTTTGAAAAATTCGGTCTTAATAAAGGTGTTGGCACGCGGGTTTTTCGTATTGAATTTCTTCTAAACGGCGCGTGCTATCGGTTTTTGTAAATAACAACCCAAAAACAACGCATATCTTTATAAGTGAATCTAATCCTTTCGTTTTTGCAAAACCTTATAGTACAATGTAGGCAGTTTAAATGTCTTTAGAGAGAATATTTTTTCGGAAAAGCATATAACACAAATATTTGTGCTGTACAAGCCAAAACAAAATGTGTCGCGATATCATATCGGCACCATATATGCATATAGAAGCTTTCTTTTAACATCTTTTAAGCAAACTAGCAAAAGAAAATAACTCGACTACATCACAAGCTAGTGACATAACAGTTTACATAACGTCGCGAGGCCCAGGGGTTGCGGGAGGGGGTTACAAGAGGGACTGTCGTGCGCAAATAAAGGCGTTTTGGCCGAGGGCTGGGATAAAAGAGCAAGAGAGAAAATAAAAGCGGAGTCAATCCATTATGATAAAAGGTAAGTAAACAACGTCACGCGGCATATCATCACCATCACAGGCGTTCAGCGGCGGTGTGAAACACAAGGCCCACTTATTTGTGGCGCTGTTGTTTCAAGCCATGAGGATTTATCGCCGGTCGTAGGGGGCGAGATGAGGTTTGTCCAAAAAACGAGGGATTTTATCACCGTCATCTTATAGGTAGGACAGGCCGTTGGGTTCAGTCAACGCAAGGGCTCGACCACGTAAGTACCCTGGCGCCAAGGCCGGAAAAAGAAGTCTGATGAAATTAAAAAAAAAAGAATAAATGTGCCCCTGAAAACATCCTACAATAATTTGATTTACAACAACGGACAATGTCGGACAGACCATTACACACGAACTGAAAAAATTCAATCAAATAGGCAATAAACACCCTTCGTTTGTCTAAACCCATGTGCTTAGATGCGGAAAACAAAGTTTGTGCGTTAAAAAAAAAAAACACCAAACTAAAGCGTATTCGTGTAAAAGTACATTTTAATATTTCTTCCTAACATTGTAGACTTCAAACGTACGTACAATACAGCAGGCGAGCAGGTGTTTTTTATAAGGATTGCTGTTGGTGGGTAAGAAAATTCTGTGGCCGGAAATTGAGCCTTTATAAACAACAGGTGCAATGGCCGGTTTAGTTTAAAACTCAATGCAGATTTATAGCAAGAGTTTGATTTTATAGCAAAAGGTTGTCAAGTAACTTTGCCCGGCCATACTATTTTATTTGCAGATTATTTTGTTATGCAAATTAGATGGACTATGAATGTTTTTAGACAAGCATTAAAATGTTTTGTTAATATTGCATTTATGCGCTTCAGTCAAAGCTTGTTTAGGTTTTCTCTAAAAGTCATGGCACCTCAACTGGAAGAAACCGCAAATGGTGCCAATATGCGTCAAATATCGGGTAGCCCCATAAGAAAATAGAAGTCAAATCACTAACGGTGGTAACGTAATGGCAAGTTTTGGGGTAGAGTCGTTGATAAGTCCGGGGCACGCTATCCCGCAAGTCCGCGTGCCGATGGCCGGCAATGATATGTTTGGCGCGTGAGAATTCCGCGCCGCTGCTATTAACTTGCAATCCGAGGGATCAACCTAAAACACAGGGCCAGCCTTCTAATGGGTTATTACCAGCACAGCGCAGTTTTGAGCAAATTGCACGCAGCCGAGCTTGTATTGCGACCTTTCGTTAAGGCCATCATTAAATATTTCGGGGCATTTCTGTATTTAGGCGAGTTTTTACTTGTTACGCCAGACTAGTTTGGACTTGAAAATCAGGCGATAGTTATCCAATTTTCAAGTGAAGTTGCCCGAATCGTGTAGGAAGTGGCACTTATTAACGTTGTGCAATTTTTTATGGTAGCTCTTGCATAAGCAGTGCAAGAAGTGGTACTTAGTTTAGAATAATGATGCTTCTGTATATTACTATAACTTGAAACTTTTTCAACCCAAAACGATTTTGTTGGGAAACAATTTTGACCACAGCTGTTAAACATATACTTTTAACGACTGTTTTATTTTAGCAGAAAGGTTAAAGCTTATAGGATGTGTTCCAGGTTCAACACGACTGAACAATTTCCAGTAGACCGGATTTAGGTCGTGTGATAAATGCTTTTATTAGCAATATGGTTACGACAGGTCGCGGTAGATTTTGAGGCCATTGTAGTCAAGCGGATGACTTGAGGGTCGAACTTAAGAGAAAAAAATTAAGTTGCGAATTTCCGTTTTTAGATAGCCCTTTGCAGGTAGTGGTGATTCATTATTGTAAACATCGAAACAAACATACTACTGTCGCTTCAGTATAAACTACTATTGACACGAACACTTGTTTTCATAATATAAACTAGTATTGACACGAACACTTTACATTTTGGGAAACTGTATTTCTTGTTAAAAATGCATTTTTAAGAGGAATTATCAATTACATTATCAACTTTTTAAACGTTGTTCATAACTCGTGGGCCTTGCTTTTTTCTAAAACGTCATTACAGCTTCAATTTTTAACAGTTGAGGTATATTAGGTGAAGGTGGGTTTAACGAGCGTAAATAAAAAGTGGTAGAGCCACGCGAAGTTTTCTTAGAAAGGCGTTCTAAATTGTATAAAAATATAAATAAAAAACAAGCTTTTACAACCTCACTTTTAAAAAAGGATAGGTAAATAGCAATTAACGTCAAAAAACACAAATTACTACATAATTGGCTTTTAAAGTAGTGCAAAAGTTTTAGAAAGTTCGATTAAAAAAAAAACTATTCCGAGAAAAAACAAATTTTCGTTTACTATTGAAAACAGCTGGTCTTCAAACATTTTTCCGGTCAAACTTTGGCCCAACATCTCAACACTCGACCAGATCGTTTGAGTTTGTGTCACTCAAGAAACCCCGTTTGACGCATACATGCCAGAGAAATGGGTTTCGTACAGTAGAGTAGAGCAGTCATACACGATACACGGCCAATTAGCTTCAGCGGTGGCAGTGCGACTGACACGTGCAGAGAAGCCATGCATTGAAGACCAATCGGCCACGGCAGATAATGTTACATGGGGCTGGGGGGACAACAAAAGCCCCCGCCCACCACCAGGCGGCTGGGCAAAAATTGAAAAAGCAATCGGGCGTGACCGAAAATAAAACCAAAGAAGAAAAAAGGGACAATGGCGGCATGGGATCTACGCGAGGGTGGCTTTGAATGGGGACACGAGTGGGCGCAATATGACGCGCGCAGGGGGGCGGAAGGGCGGGGGAGGGGCTCGGTGAACAAGCGGCGCGCAAGGCATGACGTCACGCACGGGCGGAGTTGAAAGAGCGGACTTTTTTGCGACACAGCGCCGAAGCGCATTCACTCAGCACAAAGCGTTAAAAGCAACATATCCCCATTTAATGCAGTGATAAAAAAAATTTGGCTTTACATGTTGAGGTTGTTTTAATGTACATCAACACCTTTTTCAAACACAGGAGCAAGCGTACTAATGTCGGAGACCCCACACGCCGCAAAAATTGCTACATCAATAAGTTAACGCTTGTTCTTTTAGTATTTGATATTTACGCTATGTGTAAAATCAGTACCAAGTTAGAGTTTGTTATTTAAGTATTTGCTAGTTTCCTTTCATTATTTTGGACAAGTATGCATGAGTGTACGATACTCGTGGAGAGTAGAAGTCTTTAAAAAATAAAATAAGGAAGGAAAAAACGTTGCATTTCAATTAGAACTATAGATAGATAGATAACAATTCCTCGATTTTCATATTAGACAAATTTTAGCGCAACCCTAAAAAGCATTGTTTTTTTCATTTGTTGAATTACCACCATAGCAGGACCGTAAATAAAGTTCACAAAAGATGAATGCTGTACGTTCGAGAGTCGCAGATTTGCAACCGTTCCATTATTTGGTTATAGTTGTGATAAAATTTAAAAGTGAAAATTAAAACAACGAAATATCACGGTCTGTGACCCGTTAACTCACCATTCAAAAAGGGTGTGTTTAAAGAGCAGTTTTCGCAAAACCAGTAAAAAAATCTCATTACAAAATATTTAAAGTTGTGAAAACTTTCTATCTTGTAAAATCAAAAGAGTAACAAAAGAAAAAGGGCCCATCTTCGAGAACATGGAATTTTGGCGACATTAAACGTATTCGCGTAAAAAATCTATGTGGTGATCCGCTTATCATTAAATACGCGAAGCTCGGCAAAACGTAAACATTTTCAGTTCCAGCAGGAACGAAGGAAAAGGGAAATTGCGCTGTCAAAAGTGTGTTAGTCTTGTAAGCAGGGCGTTGAAGCCGACCTACAGCACATGCGTAAGGAGCCACTTAAAACGGTTTAGTCGCTACTTCAGTGAAGGAGGGTTTAGCCTCCAGCTATGTACGCCAATTATATGTTTTCAGTTTTTGCGAAGGGTACGATCCTATGGTTTAACGGCCAATGCGTGGCGTTTACAAATTTATGGAGATGTATTGGGGCAATAAATAATATCGTCGCGCTGTTTGTTTTTTACGATGGACAACTTTAAATCGATATGCAACGTGTAGAGAGCGTTTGCTAACATTTATAAAATAGCATATTGGTAAAGATTATACGGAAATAAACTATATTATTTTTTGCCATCCGATGTTGCCTTTCTAAGTATGGCAGCAACATTTTCCCCAAACGCAATTTGTGATGGTGAAAATCACTGACAGTCGGGACAATTTATATTCATTTGCACAAATACTGAACGAGACTATTATGCAATTTTTAAACGTTTGTAGATGATTCATTGCTAGTTAAATAAAGTCTTGTCTTAAAAAGGTTATCCTAAAATTAAAAATATAAATATACGCATAGCAAACAGTGTAATGGGAAATATCATGACACCCAATCATTTCGTGGATATTTTGATTGCCTAAATTTGTGCTGAAACAGTTCGAATATCAAAATAGTTTTTACAACTAAACCTGTTCGATAAAAAACGTCAGCCTCGATGCGCCCACCGAAGCATTAAGATTTAGAAATAAACAAAAGCGAGCAGAGCCATTGTGACTGTGCCATTGAAAACATCAAAAAACTAGAGGATGTCGCGTGCCCAGTGCATAGCGGGAATATTTTTGCGGCGGAGAAAAACTTCCTGTGGACCCGCGGGGTAGACCCGAGGATCCGTGAGAAGCCTGGGAAAATTTGCAACCCCTACATTCACATAGTCCAGCGAGTGTGTGCGATCAAAATAGCGGCCATTGTGGAAAGAGTTGTTTGAAAACTCGGGAACAAAAAGGAGACGGGTTCGATTCCCGCACGTTGCCGTTAAAATTGAAGTCCACTTGCTTTTCGGGGTGATGTACTACTTGGTTCTATTCTTACGATCGGGGACGAATTTCGGGACGATTACTCGGGTTAGGAAATTTGCACCACAAAATTGGAACCAAATAAAAATGGATGAAAGCACGACCATTGTCTTCGTGGTTTAGCTGAATCGCTGAAACGAGCTATCGCACGCAACATTGGAATTTCGGGTTGGTGTGGCTATCACTGGAAACCAGTGAAGAAAAACGGAAGCTTTGCAAGCAAGAACTGGTGAACTCAAAATACATTATTTTAACTGAAGGTAACCAATATACATTTCATAGACAAAAAGGAAATTGAAAGTATTTTTTAAGACAAATACGTCGACAAAATCGACATAATCTTTTTAAGACAACCTATTTGGCTTTGGTATTCATTTTAGGAAGAAAATTATGCATAAGGAAGAAAATTATGTATACAATAGTAAGAAAACGCCGGGAAGTTTTGTTTGGGTGTGCAGGTTAGGCAACTTACTTCTGGCGTATTTTAAAATTACTAAACATATGGCATGTTGGGTGTTGGAATCCAAATATTTATTTTTGAAAATAATAAAAAAAGAAATAATACGGCAAAATAATGTTTATGACCTTAGAAAATCGCTATGGCTTAATCTTAACGAAATTGTTTTTGTGTCGCTTTCTGCATTTTAAAATATTTTGATATATTATATAAAATGTATTAATATATATTTTTAATAAAATCACCCACTAAGCCAACAGACTAAAATCGGGTTCAATGAAAAATGAAAGATTTATTTTATGTTGTTAAATAATGTTACACTTTTGTCATGAAAAGCACCAATAATCCTAATATTGCATCTATATATACCCGAATTCTTCTACAAAAAAATTTGCTGGCCAGTACTAACTGCTGAATTTCTGCTGTAGTTACAGAACTAGGCTAATTTTCGAAAAACCGTTTCAGAAATTTTAGAGAACGTTTCGGCCCCTTCAAAAACCTTTAAAAACGCTGAATGCGATTGATACTCGGGTAATCGCAACTTTTCCTTAAACCCTATATTCGTAAATCACAGTGTTTTCCTCTTAAAACCCAAGAAGTAAATAAACAGCCAAAGATAAGGACATTTGGGGCGTTATCGCCATCTAGCGGTTGCTTTGCAAGGTTACGGAGATTCGATAGAAACGAAAACAATCGACATTTTTTTTGCGACAAACCCAAATTTGTTGGTAGAAAGTATTTTTTGTGCCCTTGTAATTACAAAATTAATGAAAACAGTTTCAACTCAATCACGATTAAAGCAACGAATATTCTCTGTTTAATACCAGTTTCACATTACCAGTTATTTCGTGTAAATGTTCGTAGTAAATTTGTGTACTCAAGGCTCCCACTTTTAGCATATTTTTTAGTTCATGTTTTATTTAGGCAGAAATGAATCGGTTGAATAGGTTACAACTGTAAAAACCTTGGATTTGGGTTTCATGGCTTCCTAAGATATCTTAAACCGGTTAAATTCCTGAAAATTGGTTTCCTTAGTGAAAGCGAATCAAAGACACATGAATATTGTGCTTTATGCTTTTTTGCTTATTCTAAGGACAAAAATATAAATAATTTAAAAAAAACATTGTTGTATAGTTTAAATATGCTGTTGCCACTATACCCGTTGTATGGTTTAGTCCAGCTTGTCGTCTGGTAGTTTAGTTTGTTAAAATTATATATTCGCACTTCGACTTCCGGCGATCGAACATAACTTAAAAAAAAGTTTTAAACATTAACGATCACGGCACACCTGACATTGTCTCACGGCACACAGTTTGCGGAGCATTACTATAATCCAAGCACAGTCTTCGTGTGCAAAAAAATTGAATATTGGCAATGCTTTTTTTTACAATTTGTCACCTCAATATTAAAGATAAACATTATCTCGATGGCAACATGACCCTTGGGGTAGTACTTAGTACGTATAACATTTTGTGCGTCAGGATATCGCACTGCACTGGGATTGTTGTTACGTTTCACATTTTAGCAGGTTAGTTTCCCCATCCAACATTTTGTACACAAAGTTTAAAAAGCACCCCCAGGGTATCAAGTATGCACAAATTCCGGTTCATACAGAATACACATCCAAGTGGTATTTTCCGTCTATTGTACACCGGCTATATTTAGGGCGGTGGATTAAAATACGCTACGAAACTATCTTTAATGTCACCTTTCCAATGACAACCGCTGGCATGTTGCTTGCTTGTAACGCAGACAACACGGACAGTGGGGTAAGACCAGAAAGTAGGACAACAAACACTGCAGCGAAGGCGGCAACAAAGCCGATTGCCACATTTGGCTTTTTATTGAAAAACTGAAAAATAAAAACGATGAGTTAGGACTGTATTATTAAGCGATGAAGCTCAGTCTAAATTTGATCTAAAATTTATTATATTTATTATAAATTAAGTAGGTATACACCATAAAACAAGTTTTTGTTCGACGAACCTGAATTAATGCTCCAATCAAAAGATTTTGCAAAAGTAGAAAGAAAGAGTCACCCCATGTGCTAGAATGTAGAAGATTTTTATTAGGAAAGGCGGTATAACATATGAGTAAACATATAAAATGCACAAAAACTTATCCATGGTCTACTCTAGACGGTACGTAATTAATTATAAATATAAATAAATACCTAAGTAGAGTTGTACCAAGCTAAAAAACAACAAATGCCGTTGTCTTTAAAAGCTGCATTAGCCCTGCCCCTATTTATTTCCTATTAACTTTGTTTTATAGTGAATTTTACGGAACAAAGAGTGAAGAAAAAAATGCGTATTCCCGTTGTGATCACTAAATTACGAGACATTAGAATTTGGTAAATAAGAAGCTTTTTTGGCAGTCGACAGAATGATACTGGCTGTTTTGCACAAGTATGAAGACACAGACAAAAGCTTTGAAGTAGTTGTTTAGCTATATAGTGACAAACTGCAACTGAAAAACGCAAGTTATTTATCTGTTTGCTAACCAAATAAAACACATAAAACAGGTACACTATACTTTAGGTTATTGTTCTCTGAAAGGGTATATCTTTGTTTGCTAGTTGCACTTCTTGTATCAGGCTCTTTTCTTTTTATAAATAAACTCTTTAACATGTAAGGTGACAATAAAAAAACAGCGGTCAACAAAAATTGCAGATGTCTTGCTATGTAATGAAGTGACGAACTGTAACGCAAAAACTGACAACTTGTTAGGTAATTTTTCATTACTTTTGTTTAATAAGGTGCAAGCAGATGCAGGAACAACCGGAAATAAGTGCTCACTTTGGGAGAACCGGGCACTTGCAAATATTTTGCACAAAACGAATAAGTGAGAGTTCACTCGGCATTCGTTCTACACACAAATCCATGCAGTAATTATGTCATGTGAGGCACTGAACTTCTACCCAATACATTAAACAAACAATTACCATACGCTAGCACCCTGGTACTTACCTTGAATGTATAAGATGGAATGTTACTTCCGGTAACAAGTATGATAAACAATTTTAACTTTGTCTATGACGCTGTGATGTACTATTAGCACACACACGTTGCATCAAAGTTTATCATTTGGCGCTATACTTTTTTAATGTTTTAAAGAGCTTCATGCCAACCTTTGTTTTGATGACTAAACTGATTAAAAGCAGTCTGTTTGTTTTTTATACAATTGGTTAAACAGGACTATCTCTTGCTCTTTGTTAAGTTTGACTTCTTACGGTTACAGGTTACAAAAACTGGTGTACCACAAAATATATCATAAATTAAGAAAAAAGAAAACCTGAAAAGCTAATATTAATTTAATTGGGATTCTTGCTTTAGGTTTTAAATCTAGTTAGAATTTGTGAAACCTGAATAACATCGAATGGTTTTACTCTGATTGCATGGATTTTTCACACATTGAAAATGTCATTAAAATAACACTAAAGTGAAAATAGACTTTAAAAAAAACATAAAAAAATCATTTTTAGGAACCATAATTACCAACCTGAATGGGAAATTACGTGCAATGCTATATGCAAACATAGACATTACAGCATATATTTCAAGTAAAAGTGATGTAAAACTGACCCCTTCTCCACTCTGTGCTGATATTATCTTCATGATCTGAGGCAGTTTGACTAAAAAAAAATTAAACACATTAAAATGGCTTAATTTGACAAACAACTCTAATAGCTGTCATTAATATGCAGGTAAAAAAATAATATTTAGAATATCCCGACAAGTATTTACTTAATCTGTTCAAATATGCAGTATTAAATTAAAAGTCATGCAATAATATTCTAGACTTTATAAAAGAAAACTTAAGAAACAAGTGCTGCCAGATGACTTAACTTAATAATACCTACCAAGCAAAGCACCAGCAACTATGGAGTAGCCCAAAACTTTGCTTAGAAGAGCAGATAGACATGGTCCTGAAAAATACTAAATCAGGTTAACTAGTTAAAAGTTAGTTAAGTAGATTAATGATGTTGTACTACAACAATACTCTGATAAATACTGCAAAACCTGCATTATTTACCAGTTTTACCAAATTTATTACTGAGTAAAAATAAAACTAATCAATGGTTTAGCAAACAAATATTTTCTCATTTTTTCTATTTACCAATATAACACATTTATCTGCATGTTAAATCAGTTTTATTACCCTTTGTTTAAAAAAAAAATAGTAAACAGATATGTAGTAAGCAAGTACTTTTAGGCAAAAATATCTTTAGTTTTTCAATTACATTTGGTTATAAAATCAAATTAACAAAAACATTTCATGTTTATATTTTTTTACAAAACTTATGTAACTGTAAAATCACCATCAAAAAAGTTGTAATCAAGGAAAAACTTGTCGAAACATTGATCATTCATGACAGCTCCTGCTATCTTGCGGAATATTTCAGCCATTGTTGAATGTTAAAAAATATTTTAATTGTCTAGAAAAGTGCTGCAAAACATGTGAGTAAATTTATTAATTGTAAATAAGACTGCAATTGCATTTTCTCTTAAGCTAGTCCAGTGGTGCCCAACTGTGGGCCATGGCCCAGTACTAGGTCACCAAGACATTTTTATTGGGCCACAGAGCCATTTGAACAGATTCTTCTGTTTTGTTATACTGTAGACAGAGTGTAGATACTACGCGCTTTTGTTTTGAAAAACAATTCAGCAAGAAAGGTCATTGTCTCCTATTATAGCAATTCAAATTGGGTGAAAAGCAATGTTGCCAACCTTAGTTTTTCAAGCGAATTTGGGCTTGTTTTTTTCTAAGTTTGTGGTTCCGAGTTGGATGAAGCGCTCAAAATCTATGTTGCTCAAGATCTTGAAAGCACGCAGTGAGCCATGAATCGCTATTAAACAGATATTTGGGCCACAAACCAAAAAAGTTTGGTAACCCCTGAGCTAGCGCAATTCTAACAGAGAGACCGTCCAAAATTTAAATATTATTTCTTTCCAAAGTAGGACAAAAGTGTTAAACATTTAAATTTAATGTATTTTCTTGAACGATAGCTTGAATAATTGTTTGACTGGATAATGTTCAACATAAAATGCAAATTAAGTGGCAACACAAATGGACTGTAATTTTATGGTAATGCTAATCCGCATTCTTTTGTTTACTTTTTATCAGCAAATCAACAAACAATAGGAGTAGTAATTATTTTTTAACAGTTTTCACTCGCTTTGATATTGCTTAAGTGTATAGTCTTGTAGCCCCTGTGGCTTTAAAATTGGCATTTGTTTGACAAATGTGGGTATGAATTTCCCATATCAATCAGTACTGACTAATAAAGAATGTGCCTAAGGTTGCTATCACTTTGACAGTTAAGGTCAGTGTTGTAGACAGCAAAGTCAAATAGTCGAGTTATTTGTTAAACAAATTAAGTTCATGTCCAGTCTGCATTCTGTGGCACATGCACACCCGGAATTTTTATTTATGTGCACACCTGAATTGGTATATTGTGCACTTAAATTTAGAAAACAAAAGGGTATTTCCAACCTAGAGTGCGCAAATAAACATTATTCACACCTGTACACTTTAAAATTTGGTTCTTGCACCAGATATCTAAACGTCAAGTGCCATCAAATGCAGACTGGTTTCAAGTGAAGTCATAATTTGAGCAATTCAACTCCAAGTCCAAGTCAAGTCTTTGAAACATCAACATATTCAAGTAGATAAAGTTGCCCTGTTATAAGGAATAAGTGAACTAAAAACGGCAAAAATGCAACATGTAGCAAGCTAATTGTCTTATGTGCAAAAATTAAGGTAAATAAAATAATTTTATAAAGAATAGCTTAATAAAAAAACTTTTTAAACTAAAAGACTCCATACCAAGTGGTTTGACAAATAAACTATGTGCACATTTTCCAATGCACTTTTCCTGCGCAATGTGCACATTTTTTTGAGCCCAAGTTATTAAAACAGTAAACACTGGTTAAGGGCAATCTGATCATTGCAAAATGCGTATGTCCCGGGATATAATCCGGACAGACATATTAAAACTGAAGTAGAAAATTTTGCACAGCCCCTCTTAGTGCAGCAATTTGGCGTCTTTTTAAACATTTCAACAAATATTACCTTGGGGTCATTCCATCTTTAATTTAAAGTTTTTCAAAATTTGTCCACCCATGTTCTTAGATTTTTTTTTATATTTTAAACAATTAAGGACCTCAAAGAAAAAATAAGATTGCAACAAATTTGAGCATTCTGTGATGAGCGGTTCCAAAGATATGATGTTTTGAAATATTTGACCACTAGGTGGAAATAGGTAGTTTTTTGGTTCCGCTTGAGTGCTTTTATATCTCTGGAGGCAGAAGCATGTAGCAAAATGCTATTCCCCATTTATTGGGGTGGTGGTTTCAAAAATGATGCTTAAAACACTATGTGGTTATTTCTTCTATATGAAAATTGCATTTTAAGTTTTATGACTTCTGAAGACTTTTCCGAAGCTCTCTGCATTTATTTTTCAATTTTTATGTTGGCAAAATAATCTTAAGACAACATAGTATTGGACTTTCTCAAGTGGTTTGGTATTTTACAATAAGTATTTGGTTATTAAGTTTCAAATTTAAGCCTCTCATGATAAAATAAAAAGTAAAAAACTTGAAAATGTATTGATACGCTGCCTTTTGCAACCTTTCATACAACTATTGTACAGACATAACAATAACACATTGGCTTAAATATTTCTATTCAACAT
Organism: Ascidiella aspersa; assembly: GCF_963924565.1. NCBI lineage: Eukaryota > Metazoa > Chordata > Ascidiacea > Phlebobranchia > Ascidiidae > Ascidiella > Ascidiella aspersa. The sequence goes on from NC_139451.1 coordinate 18,050,237, forward strand.
TTTGTATAAGATTTAAGAAAAAGAAGTACTTACTATGAGAAAATGTATAAAACTTCGCAGATATTTTGTTATATGTAGATATGTATTCCATGACATACTGTGTAAATTCAAAAGCTGAAATGCAACTATGTGTAGATCTGTTGCATTTCAGCTTTTGAATTTACACAGTATGTCATGGAATATATAGCAAATATCATCATATCAAGGCCAATTAAATGAAAGAGATAAATAGTGAACCTAGTAAAAACCGAATACCTCTTGCTACAAGTCAGCTATCGTTCAGATGGATGTTCCCAGCAATTAAAAAATTATATAAAACTTCATGAATCTATGCAATTGCTCAGTGGACTTTGACATCAAAGCGGAATATTTCTTCTTAGCTACAAATATCTCCTAGGGATGGAGTAGGTGGCCCTGTTAAAGACTTATTAAAAAATGCTCACATTTCAATCAAATACTGTATGTTACAATGTTTTTTATTACTGTAAAATTAGCATTGGTGGAATTAGCCAAGTACCAAGACTCCAGCAAAATATTTAAAGCAAAATGAAAGGAGTAAGCAAAAAGGTTTAACCATGGAAATACTATTCCTAAAACAAGATCCTATTATTAGTATATCGCTTCGGCCCCTGAAAACCAGATGACAATACATAATTTCAGACTCCAGCTATAGTGGCACTTTTAATTTTTATGGCTTGTCTAACTTTGACAAAGTAAATTAATGGGTTCCGTGACATGTCAATATGACTCTCTATGTTGAATAGGTATGATTTCAAGTGGATGAGAACGAAATAGGTGCTTGTATAGTAGTAATTTCAGTTAATATTAACAGTTAATATATTGAATTTAAAGAAATTATATTTAGAAATAGCTGGATAGTTTACAGGAAATCTAGAAAGTAATTAATCAATATATTTGTACAAAATATAAATATTATTAGGCATATTGCTAGATAAAGTTGCTTAAAGGGTCTTGCTTGATGCCTTAGACCAGTGGTTCTCAACCTTATAAGTGTCAGGGCTACCTTCCATTAGCACTAAACACTTTGTGCTCCCTTTGCTCATAAATTCGAAAAACATCCCTGGACATAACGCAAACCAAAACAAAATGGTTTAACTGGCTAAAAATTAAAATACAACATGCCTGTTGGCCCTAGGGCTTCTCCATGCCCCCTGGGGCATAAAGGAAATAGTTGAAAACTTCTGCCTTTAATATTATGTTTTTTATTTCATGAAACAAAACCACTGATTTGAATTTTTTTATACCTAGTTAAATTTTCAATTAGTGAAACTTTGAAATTTATAAAAAAATGTATCCAGTTGTCATATTTATGCAAAATTAAGGCAATTGTAATCATCGAAAACTAAAAGAATAGTAATCTAAAACAAATATTTATCTTGGAATTGTAAAATATTACATCTAGAATTATACCAAAACATTTAAATCTAGAAGAAAATATCTAAAATAGCAACAATGTGCTCTGGTCAAATTTATGCGGCCATCTGAAATTTCACAAGTAACAGGCAGTGATATGAGCTACACACTATCATCAAACATAGTTAACAAAATGTCTGTGAAGTTTCATACTTTTGTGGGTTTTAAGCACCACTTTGTCTTATTACTTGTATCTATTTGTTTTTCTAGAACTTTATACAATATGTTGAATAGAAATATTTTAGCCAATGTGTTATTGTATGTCCGTACAATAGTTCTATGTAAAGTTGCAAAAGTCAGCGTATTAACACATTTTCAAGTTTGGTCACTTTTTATGGTATTATAAATTGCTCATATTTGAAACTTAATAACCAATTACTTATTGTAAAATAGCAAGAACCACTTTAGAAAGTCCAAATACTATGTTGTCTAAAGATCATTTTGCCAACATAAAAATTGAAAAAAAACTGTAGAGCTTCGGAAAAGTCTTTAAAAGTCATAAAACTTCAAAAAATATTTCAAAACGTCATATCTTCGTACCCGCTCATCACAAAACGCTCAAAATTGTTGCAATCTTATTTTTTCTTCGAGATCTTTAACTGTTTAAAATATAAAGAAAATCTTAGAACATGGGTTCCGGCCCTTTAAATTAAACATGGAATGACCCCTTGTCAATGTCAAGGTTTGCAATTTGACAGATTTTATTACAATTGTTTGCGTCAAATGTGGTTTATTTTAAATGTGTAAATACCGTACGGTGTACGTATACCACAAAACATGTTAACAAACATATTTTCATATTTTTTCGTTCGTCAAGTTCAACTGCCGTAGTGTATTTATTGCATCAATTTTTGTTCGAATTTATTACCTTACCTGCAAGTGACTGACTTTTATGAATAAAAATTGTTTTACACAGCCATAAATAAACATTTATTGGCGCTCTTTCACTATTGTACGTGAAAAGTTATGCAAAAAAAAAATAATAATACCGCATACCACAACGCATGTTGTTTGGGTTAGGGTTAGCGTTTGGGTGAGGGTGGGTCAAGTAATATTATGTTTACTATTAATAATACCTTGACCCACCCTCAACCAAACGCTAACCCGCAACCTAACCCAAACAATATGTGTTGTGGTATGCGGCATTTGAAAATATTTTTTTTTAGTAATTTTTACGTACAATAGTGAAAGAGCGCCCATTTATTGTATATAGTCAAAAATTTCTACAAACAGCGCGTGAAGGATATAGGCGGCAAATAAAATTTATGATCATTCAACATCTATAAATTATATCGCCAATAAGCTATACCAGTGGTTCTCAAACTGGGGTCCGCGGTCCTTTTGGGTTCCGCGAGACAATTTTCTGGGACCGCGAAGCACCTAACATAAAATCAAAACGACGCTCCTGAAGAAAAAAAACCCTTGTGCAAAAAAAATCAGGAAACTTGATTTTCCAAAGCAAGCTGATTAGTTGTTCATTCACCTTATTGTACATTTTGAGTTGAATTGTACATTGTTACGTCATAGTATTGCATTGTGCTAATGACCGTTTTTACAGCTTGCTGCGCTGTCACTGTGGACTGTACGGTCACGGTTTTAAAACTGTTCGTGATTGCTTCACATAAAAAAGTGATTCGTTAGAGGTTAAGAAGCAAGTGCACCCATCCCATTGATACCATTAAAAACAAATGTTATTTTGTGTATATTTTTAAGGGATCGTGAGCAATTTAAAAAGTTGCTGAGGGACCGTTGCGCAATTTTTCTAAAAAAGTTTGAGAACCACTGAGCTATACCTACTGGCATATACCAGCATTTTTTATTTGTTTGTTAAACTGCGTTCGTAGGTTGAATATATAAAAAAATATGAAATAGGTCAAGGTGTTTTTAGTTACTCCGGGTTGACCAAGTATGTGGTCATTTTTTAGTTTATAGTTAGTTGTTGAACATTTATTCTGGCGATACCGAAAATTTAAAAGTCTTGTTTCAAAAATTGTCTTTAAGCCAGTAAAAAGGTGAAAAAGTCATAAAAAATAACAGAAGGATTAAGCTGTTGATTATTGATAAGAAAGGTACAAGAACTTCCGAAAAATTCCCAAAAAGTATCCTGTCTAAGTCTTAGTCATTCATTGTCTATTTATATCTTCAAAATTCAAAATGCCAAAAGGCTTCAAAATCCAAAATGCCAAAAGAAACTCGATATTGTTCACATTAAAATAATATACTAAAGGTAACAAAAAATCAGTTGGACCAAATCGACTTGTCCAATTTATGTGATCACCAGTTTAGGCTAAATCTAGTCAGGCTTTTCTCAGGTCAAATATAGAATTTGCCACGGTAAAATATTACTGGGGCTCTTCCAAAGATGTGAATCAGTTAAAAACGCAATAATGGCAATCTTATTTTTGCATATTAGGTAATCATTATTATAAAGCGTTATCAACAAAAACTTCTATAAAATGAAACGGGGGACCGAAACACTTATTAAACCTATTCGAAGATCTCTCATATATAGCCAACCCATGTTATTACAATAGTAAAATTGATGACAACGATTATTATTTCCACAGCAGAAAGCGATAAAACTAGTCAATAATATTCTTGGTGATATGCCGAAAATTAAAATATCTGTTTATTCGAAAATATTCCCTAATTGTTTATATATCACATCCAAAATTGGATTACATGTAACATATTGCCATAGTTGTTATTACTTATTCAATATTATCAAAAATATTTAGAAACATTTTTAATGAAATTTTAAAACATCCAAAATTTAAAAGAAATTCTGCCACGATGACTGCTGTGGGACTTTTTTAAATAATATATCCTCAACGGTGAAAGTATTCATTAATCGAAGAGAATAATTAGCTTTTTAAATAAAAGCAAACCATACCCAATAAGGATGCCCGATACTTGATATTTTATTTCTTCACCGATACCCGGTATTTTGGACAAAGTTGTTTTGATCCGATACGATATCAAATGACGTCAGTACTATACTCCATTTGCTTATGTAGAACATCGCTCCTCATCCGTTGTGCACTGGGAACCCTAAGGTGCACCAAAATATGCATGGGGTGTACCAGTGCGAAAAGTATACAAGGGTGCATCACAAACTTTTAATGAATCATTGATGTTTCAAAGTGTTTGCTAGTAATTACCGATTTCTATGAGACAATGGTGCTGTAATGCAGTGCTTCTTAAACTTTTTTAGTTTCGTTCACCCCTAGCGTCTATCTCCAGATTTCATTCACCCTTGTCTCATGGTATGATAAAACTGACTTGCACCCCTACAAAAAGCAATTCGGAATTTTTAATTAAATATCACTGAGACAACTTGAAAATGGTGAATTTTGTTGTCAGTCATGCGAAGCGCGAAAAAAATTGGATTTAATTGGTTGAATTGGCGCTAAACTGTAAAATCAGGAGGCTTTTCGCAAAACCTTTCGTCCCCCTGTCGCTAGCCTGTTGTCCAATTATATAAAATATGGATAAAAAATGGATCGAACGGGGATGACTTTTATCGTTTATCCAAAAGTTAGAAAAATTATAATTAAATAGGGCCGTTAATTCCTTCGATGATATGAAAACAGGCAATGGCACTCAAATAGACTTTGAGCTCAACAAAGTAAACAAAATTAGATAACAGAAGTTTCGCAAATTAAAAAAAAAAACAGAGTTTTTACAGCGCTGTAGGGAGTGGTGTACAACCAAAACGAAAACGATAGCATTAGAATCATAGCAAAAGATATAAATATTAACTTAGAGCTCGCCTCCCCCCCTACGAATTGCTTGGAGCCCCCCTAGAAACCTTTTTTAAACCAACAATTCAGCATCTTTCATGGCTTAAGTATTTTTTAGAAATAAATGCAACGCCTCGCCTAAAAGTCTTGCTAAAAGTATAAGCAACTAACTCGAAATGCGAAAAAAGAGGACATCTGGGCATTTTTGAGCGTCTCGGAGGACCATTTAGTTTTCTTGAGAAAAGTGGAAAAATCCTCCTAAAAGATGACATATGGTAGGCCTAACTTATACACTCAGTGCAAACAAACTTAACTATTACAATAAGCAAAAAAACACCAAAAACAACGGTTCAGTAGTCGATTTACTTCAGAAAGTTGTTTACTAGTGACTATAGGATGCTTCTGAACTTTCGTTCACCCTTATTCACCCCTTTTGGTTTGTTCACCCATGCAAAAACGTTATTCACCCTGGGGTGAACCATTCACCACTTTAAGAAACACTGCTGTAATGTATAATCGTTATAAACTAACTTCCTGAGACATGCGGTCTTTTTTTTGCCAGACTGTCGTGGTGCAAGTTATTTCTGTTTTTTTTTGTGTAAAGTTGGAATGCTGTTTTATGATATGCAGTAGTACTACTCAAAATTATCTTGCAGCCATAATCGAACTCTCGCTGACAGTGTGTAAAACTTCGGCAGCTCCGCTCGGTTTAATTGACATGTCATTTTTATCCCAATTTACCTTTTATGTAAACAGGGTGCATGAGATCGATGTCACAACAACTTTAGGGGTTCAACAAACCAAAAAAGGTTGAGAAGCACTGATGTTAAGAGCAGCGCATGTCTATTTGTGCTTGTTATCAAAGGTTGTTATCATTACCTCGATACTCCTTTTTTTTGCTGGGCCAGTCTGGCAAATCCAGTCGGCATTTTGACTCAGCTTACGCCAACGTAGTCGCATTTGTTTTACGCGGCAGCTGAAAAAGGGGAATCTCTATATAGAGAACGATATGAACGCCTTGGGTTAGGCCTACTTGCGAGACCGGTTTCACTGTGCTGTAAGTTTTTTTATTAAAAGCGGAGCTATATGCTAAATTTTTCGAGTGTAGGCTACAACAAATCTATAAGCGACCTGACAATATGCACTTTAAATTGCAAAGGCAGTTGTTTAATTTCGATTTAGTTGAGTCAGATAGTAGGTGGTCATATCTCTTTGTTGAAATATACACTCAAACAAGCAAAATATATGAAATCATTCAAAATCATTTTTTGCAGGTTATTGGTAAGATGGTAAATAAAACAAATTGTTTTGAATAAAGGGCCTGAGGGGCCATGCCCCCCCCCCCCCCCCAAAAAAAAAAAAATTATAAATATTTTACTCTTAATAATTTGTTTTGTAGCATTTATGAGCAGTACCACAACATTTGATCACAGGCATGCCACACTGTAATTGTCATGCATTGTTACGTCACAAACGATGTAGTTAATATAACATTTACTATACATTAATGTACTTTTACTACTTTTAGACAGTTTTTCCTCTTTGACTGTATTTTAGTATTGCATTAACACTCAGTCAGTTGCTGCTCGAAACGGTTTGCTAGCATTGTTATTTGTGTTCGTTACGGCAGTTAATACAAAGACAAAAGCTGAACAAAAAATTCCAACTTTTTGGCCCCCCAAAAAATTTTCGGCTGGCTACGCCACTGACTAGGGTAGGGACCATTAAACAACAAATTACGCCAAAAGCGTACATTTTATAACAGGCTTAATTGACAAAGATGACGTTTTTCTTATTGTGTATCAGACCGTGATGGGTTGATGGCTGTCTAAAGTTGAACGCATTGCTTAAAGACAAAAAAGGTAAAAGTAAAGTTTGTCTTAATGGTTATGATCTCTTTGGGTAAGACCAAATGTAAGAATATTATTTTAACATAACTATTAAGTTCTAAAATGTGGTAAAAGTTTTGCGCAATCATTTAGGATGTGTAAATTTGGTAACAATGCACATCGTTGAAAAATTGTCTACCCATAATACTGTGTACAACCAGATTCATGGTTCTCTAGAAAGTTCGACACTCGACAGTCACGGCACCATTTAACTAATTGTGATGATCAACCGGTTTTAACTGTTTGTTACTCGAAAGCTTTAGATCGGAGTGGAAAATTGCTTGAGGCGATTTTACAACGAGAGAAACTGTGCAGCAGAGATGGTAGCCAGTCCAACTAGGACCTTCAAGGGTTTTGTTGGTCTTATACCAGATTATTCTGAAAAAATTTAACGAAGTTAGGTAGAGTCGAACGCTTTTATTACATTAAAAAAAACAGTTAAGCACATTTTACCCGCCAGGTTTTCTGCTGTTGTTGTAAGTTTTAAAAAATAGGCCATCATTTGATTTTGTGCAGATACTGCTTTTTACAAGTTTGCAAAGCTTAAGTTAAGGTACATTACAATATTGTGTAAACTTAAGACAAATATGTAAGTCTCAAACACGGCGAAATGGTTATACCACTTGAAGGTTTGAGGAACACCTCAGGATTTACGTTTTGCTTTGGTGTTACAATTGGATTTTTCCTCAGCTACATAATCTTTTTCGACAACTGCAGTTTTAATGTCCAGGTAAAATAAACAGTGTTAATATTTTAGTTTCTAGATGCAAACAAAAGGGGTAAATCTGACATAGATTTCGCTCACCATGGCAGTGTCTTTCAACCGTTTCTCATTATAGACCCCTATACCTTTTACCAAGCATATATTAATAACTTCGTATACGTCACAAAGAGCAAACCGTAAAAAATAAAATAATTATTTATTTGAAAAAGTCTATAGCCAGAAAAAAAACAGAGCGATTCCACGTAGGTTAAGATGTCGTGCCCTCACAAAAGTAGTTAAAAAATATCCCCTCACTTAGACCAGCTAAATAAAAAATAGTCTGACATCGTTTTGAAATGCACTAATCATGACCTCATTTGTGTACCCTTCGAATACCTTTTGTTAGTTGTTCACCCGGTTTATACTTGGGTATAAATAGGTGGGTGTCCAACCTGTCGCAAGAGATTGTCAGAATCAGGGGGTCGTCCTGTACTATTTGTTAACTGACAAATAGAGAGAAAAACGAACAATGGAAACTATTAAATTAGCAGTAGAAGGAGCAAGAACAACCTCCAATTTAACAAAATGTGATGGGTTTTACTTGTGAACCAGTCGTGTTTTCAAAGTCACCATTAGTGTACAGTATTCGATGAATGGCCGAAGCATATAGTTTCAGTCTAATGGACGTCTATTACGAAAAGTAACGGTGACCATCCAACCACCGACAAAACTTTTTGCCACACCCGATAAAACTCTTTTGCCACACCCCGATAAAACACATTTTTCCCACTTAAACAATTTAGACATAATAAACTGTTGCTATACCAGGCATAGTAATATAAATCAAAAACCAGCTCCTCTGGTAAATGTAATTATTTACCAACGTTTCGGCAACCTATATGAAAGAAAACCAACGAATAAATGCCCTTAGGCTACTTACTTTCTAATATATTAACAAATATGTTATTTTACTTTAAATTAACTTAGTTCTTTGTCATGGCAAAGCTCATTCTTCTACCCCGCCAAGGTATGTTTTTTTATTCGTCCTGTTTTGTATTGAGCCAAGCAATTGTCATTTCATAGGTCAAAACGATTTGAGGATTTCATTTTATTGCACGCCAGATCAGAAAATCCAGCTTAGCAAAGATAGTTATAGTTGCGAATTAAACGCACATTAACGACAGCCTTCTTGCTGAGTGATGAGTACGAATCTCGAATATCACGTGGAGGCTTCATTTCAGGCGAAAAATTGAAAGTCTGTGTTTTATAACGCCTCGCGGTTTTACGCCGATCGAAAATTAGTACTTTTTAGTTCATAAGCTACCCATAATACTCCTGGCAATATTTCTAGAAAGTTTAACTGATAAGTAGGGATCTGCAAAGTAGAATCCAAAGGTATTCTGGGCGATGTTAAACCAAACTTTCCGCAGTATATCCAAAGTAAATCGAAATTTTTCACAACTTAAAACGAATAAATTAAATAGCCTAAGTTCCTTTTACCCGACATAAGCGACAGAAGTTTCGTAATACCATACCTATACCTAGTGTTTTGCCCGTGGCCCCCCAATCCCCTCTCCGTGGCCCTCCAGGGAGGCCGAGGGCCACGGTTGATAAATCCTGCTCTAGTCCTTCAGCAAATGCTTGTATCATGCCGAGAGCATCACTTCAGTTTTGATGTTCATGGTGTTACCCTTCTTATGAATGTTACAAGATTCCAAAAATAATCTTTTTTGTAGTCTATCTATCCTGCTGTTATCGAAACGGCACCAAAATCAATTTGGTGGCCTTGGGAAACAGCATGGTTCAAAAGTGCAGACTTTTTTGCGTCGTTGTTCGCCACGTCCCTTTGGTGTTTTTTTCGGCGAGTCTTGAACGACCTTTCGGTCTCGCCGGCATACACATTCACCCCGACGAAAGCGACTTGCATAGGTTGCCGAAACATTGGTAAATAATTACAATTACAACATGCGCTGTTTTTTATTTATGTTATATTATAATAAGATCACTTCTTCTTATTAACATCTATAGTTTCAAAAAAACGAAAATAAACCAATAGACCTCAAAGATAACTTTCAGTTACTTCTTTAGGTTTTTGACGTAAATCCGGACATTCCTGCTAAATTTTGAAACAATTTGCTCAGAAATTCAACTTTTTCCCTCATTTTATATGATTGCTATCTGTTTTTTTGTGAAGCACACCAAAATTGGGGGTCGTGTAGATTTTTGAAATGTGAAAAGAGTGTTGCGACAACAAAAGATTGGGAATCGCTGGTCTAGAGACCCCTGGGGGTCCGCAAAACGTTTTCAGGGGGTCCGCAAAATATAAATATACCTTTATTAAATTAATTGACGCTGGGAAACATGCATATTAATTGAAAAATACATTTCAAAATGTTGAAAATCGCATTAAGTGTGACATACCACTTCCATTATGATGTAACACAAATATTTTATAAGATGAAAGGCACCATTATTCGCATGTACTGTACTGGATTTTGGTTAAACTTTATGCTATCGTTCGTAAATATGAAATCCGTCTAGTCTAGTCTATAGCATTATGGAAAACACAAACACGCATTTCAAGATTTGCTTCGGAGACCCAGCAGCAGAAATCACATTAAAATAAACGTGGCATAAAGTACTTTGGTGTTGCTGATAGTTTATTCAACATAACGTACACTAGGAAGATGTACTGAATCATTGAAAAGAACTAAACAGAGATATTTTTACACCAGAAAAATGTAAGGGGTCCGCTACTATTTGAAAGCATCAAAAAGGTGCCACGGGTACCAAAAGATGAGAACCACTGGTCTACTCAAGAGCTTTTTTTTTGGGGGGGGGGGTCACTTCTTTTTCAGGCATATTGTATCTTGGGCGAAAAAATAACAATAGAAAATTTAAAACATGCGTCTATATCAGTGGTTCTCAAAGGGAGCCACTTGGCTCCCTTTGGGGGAAATTTAAATTTTGGGGAGAAAATTTGTTCCCGGGAGGAATTAGGGAGGAAAAGTAGATGAATTATTATTTGATAATTATAACAACTGCTCAAAGTTTAAATAGGAACGTCTACTTGCTATACGACTTAAAGTAGCCTTATGTGAAGACAATACGCTGCTTTAACAGTATTAAACCCATGTCATAATAGACTCTGTTTGGTTTACAATATCTATTGTTTCGTCACAGTAAGTAAAGTTCACTAGCACCAGGTGTCTGTTTTATACTGTTTGGTTAGTTTTAGCATGGTTGTAAAAGCATGGTATAAAAGTAATACGTAAAAGTAAAGTAAAGAAAGGGTAAAACATAAGATTGCCCAGAACCAGTATATATTTTAAATTCTGCAAAATGCCAAAGCAAAGGCTCAAAAGCGACTTTTTCCAAATCATTCATTTAAAAAACATGTGGTTGGATCCACAAGTTTGTGCTAAGTATGCCAAATTAACCGTTGCAGAGCAAACACTTCTGGTACATATTTAGTTGAATGTGGTTTTAGTCCCATTACTAATATTTTAACCAAAAAAAGGAACACTTTACATTTGCAAACGCGGTGATCTTCGGGAAAAAACTGACATGCTTTTCTGCTCAATTTTCGTTGTTTTTTGTTTTAAACATGAAGCTCATGGTTCACTTTCCCAATGAATAACGCTTTTTACCCTATTTTTGTAATGTTCACTGTTATCTCTGAGATGAATCAGAAAAAGGCACCTTGCACATCATATCCATATACTATAAAAAGTCTTTAAGGGAGGAATACGAAAAAAACTTTGAGAACCACTGGTCTATATGCTCAAGCAAAATAACGCCTCGATTTCAAAAACTCACTGAGAGCGATCGAGCACAACTATATGATTAGTGATTTGATAAACGTATTATTTTCGGAAAAAGTAACTGCTTTTGTAGTGCAGTTTGTTTGCAACGCAATCTTGTATGATATTACGACTATTTCCTTGGGTCGCAAGATTATACCAAATTATTTTTATTTCAAAATGGGTCGCCTTAAAAACGAGTTGGGAACCACTGCTCTAGAGTATACCCTGTTGAAGAGCACTGTACCATGGTTTTAAAGATGAAATCAGGAACCAACTTAATTTTTTGTTCAAATAGGCTTATATAGGTAAAGACTCTTATGCCATATCGCCTCTACCAAGTACGATGGAAAATTCGTCTTCAGTAGTCGCAAACACAGGCAAAGCATCGATGAAACCTTACACTACTAGAATTAAGCCACCACAAGCACATTCTTTCATGGAGGCAATGGATATTCTGCACAAAGAAAGAGTGGCAAATATAAAACGATCTTGCAAACAATCAGATATAAATTTGAAGACAACTATGCCTAACCGAAGGTCTATCTACTTTGAGGAATACAAGGTAAAATAGCTAGTGGTATTTTGCAAAAAAATGTATTTTCCGAACATTGTTTTTGGGGTACGCTAGGCTACATTACTGCCGATTGTCAATGAAAATGTTTATATATGTCTTTACGGCAAAAAGTATATCAGGCATCGTGAATCTTCATTGGGCTGTTTTAAAACCAAACTTTAATCACATTGAATCATGCTAATATTACTGAGCAACCTGCTGCCACTTGTTGTGAAAATAATATTATCGGCTGATAATCTTCAGATAATTTGGAGTTGGCAAAATTGCACATTTCCACGAATAAGAAAAGTAAACAAACCTAAATAGTAAATCTTGCATTGTGTCAAAATAATTTGTGTCAAAAATAAATCCCAAGTCAAGTCTTTTGAATAAATAACAAGTCAAGTCCCAGTCTGGTCATAGTTAGAGCAAGTCAACTTAAAGTCTAGCCCTTGTTAAAAAAATAAAACTTTAAATTATAAAAACCGGCAAACTCCTCCGATTATTATGAGCAACTCAAGTAAAAAATAACACAAAAGCAACATATTACAAGCAAATTCTTTTATTTGCAAAGATTGGGATAAATAACGCAATTTTATAAATATTCTTAAGGCTTCCATCTGCGACATTCAAAAGTGCGGAACTACAAGCTGGCTGAACGCGATTCTCACTATTAAGGGATACTACACGGAGGATGATTTTCGGCATTATCGTATCGTCGGACAAAAAGCGCTCGACCAACTGGATGCCCTGCGATTTTCAGCCCGTGTTAAAACACGTGCTACGATAAATAATTGGAAAAACTCGACAAAGGTGAATTGCTTGGAATTGTCAAACAACATGTACCAAACAAAAACCTGAATTTCTCAAAAAATTCGTACACGTGATTTTAACAGTTTTCGGCTGAAAAATGTGAATCCGCTCAAAACTCATTTTTTTTGTTTCTGACAAAATTTTGACTGCAAGGCTAAGTAAGCATTTGTACCAAACGAAAAATTGTAAACAAATGAACTCTCAAGGTTGTAAAATAATGCATTAGTTTCAACAAGGAAAAAATCCACAACATCATTCGATCCGCAAAAGTTACATTTTCGGATGATAATTGAAAACAGATATAGGCCAATACTAAAATTTATTACCCATTTTTGTTCCTAAAACTCGTGCGAATCCTTATAAAACTTAGATTTCCTACCCAAGTAACAGCATTGGTATAGAAGAAAGAGCAGGAAAGTTTCGCATTATATTAACATGTGGCAAACAATTAATATACTTATTTCACTTTGGCCATCGTTAAAAATTAGCAAGGCTAGACTAGAGCAGGGGTTGGCAACCTACGGCCCGCGGGCCGTCCCGCCGATGTGCCCGCCGATGTAATTCATCCGGCCCGTCGCCTCGTTGACAAAATTAGACAAGTCCATTTCACATACTTTTTGACTATTGTTGCTTCTTAATTGCAAAAATTTTTCGCGCTTGGCGCGAATGTTCATTCTACGTCCGCTTTGTTTAGTTGTGATGCTGCGTTTTCAACTAGATCTGCGCTTCTTTACCGTTGCGCCGTGGAAGGCTGCCAATTGCGTCCCGAAAACACTTTACTGCCTCTGTAGATGTAATTAAACACATCTTTAAGTGCAAAAAATATCCAAGGCCCACCTGATTCACAGTTGTTCTAACATTTCAAAAACACAATTCTTGGTTAACATTTTGTGCGGCCAGCAGAGACCTTTCTGAGTTTGTTTTTGGCCCGCGACTACAAAAAGATTGCCGACCCCTGGACTAGAGGTTAACATAGCCGAGCTGATAGCAAAAAAGCAAGTGCACCCGTCCCTTGATACCATTATTATTTTGTGTGTATTTTTGTGTGTTTTTAAGGGACCGTGAGCAATTAAAAAAATTACTTGTTGAACGTTGCGTAATTTAAAAAAAAAAGTTTGAGAACCACTGACTTAACACAATTAATCTTACCACAAAATATAATCAATGGAACAACAACAAATCTATCCCTCCAAAGAAATATGGTAATATCGTTACTTGACGTTTTATAAAAAAAATTGTCCAACTTTGCTTATTAGTTTTGCTATCATTTTATCTTGCGGTTTACAAACCAATTAAAATGCTGGTTAAACGTTCTCCAAAGAGAAACTGAGTAAAGTAGAAAAACACAAATGTTGGTTGTATGTAACGTAACAATGTTTGGCAATTAGGCGAGCAGATAAAGAATTACAAGCTTGACGTCGACCGTTGCTTTTCTCACGATAAGCAAGTAGTAATGTGTAAGAAAAAATGCGTTATATTTGGTCAAAGAAGGTTTAACACTACAAGTTTGGGTTTAACTAATACAAATTAAAAATAGTGACACGGGTTTTGCAATACCACAACATTGCTGCAGACTTATGCTCGTGGCCCCCGGGGGGCCGAGGGCCACGGTTGAGAAACCCTGGTATAGTCAAATGCTGAAACATGCTTGCTGCTAAACAAACGCGCATTAACTAACATATACTGTATTAAGCTGTAGTTATTGTCTTCTTAAAATTTGTTTCAGATCACCATGGTAAGGAACCCTTTCGCACGTCTCGTCTCGGCGTATGTCGACAAATTGCAGGGGTCTGAGTATGGTTTCTCCAAATACTACGCCGCTATTTCTTATGACATCAACAGAAAGTACCGCTCGAGGCGCACTAACGAAGCCGACCGTCAGCGAAACGACACCACTGCCTCGTTCGAAGATTTTGTTAACCATTTGTTGGACGTTGATAAGAAATGGTACGATTCACATTGGAAACTTTACGAGTCAGTTTGCCACCCGTGTCTGTTCGATGTGGAAATTGTTGCCAAGCTTGAGACGATTGGGACCGACGTGGACTACATGCGGCAGAGACTAAACATAAGCGAAAAACACGCAAGGGTGTTTTTTCCTGGAGCATACGAACACACAGATGCCGAGAGAGTGCAAAGAATGTTTGCCTCGATTCCCAAAGAGAATGCCAAACGCCTTTATGAAATTTATAGGGTCGACTTTGACCGATTTGGATATTCTAAACCTGATTGGCTAACTTAGTTAGCCTTTATTCCGATACAAATTACGTATGTCAGTATTCATAAAATCAAAGAAAACCTTACACCTGTCTAAGCCGTTTTATCTGACACTGTAATACTAAAATTAAAGTTTGAAGTACAGGAAACAGTCTAGGAGTGGGTTTCTTAATGATTTTATTCGCGTCTGCCAAATTAGCTTGATACAATAAAATGTTTTGCTGTTGCTTTGTTAACGTTAATACGTATGTGCGTTTTTGCAGGATTAGGCCAATATCTCGCTCATGTCTGCCGTTATAAAAAAAGTTGCCTGAACTAGTTTGTTTCCCCTGTATGTAGAACACAAAATCCATTACTTAAATTGCATTTTTTTATTTCAAGTAAAAATAAGTATATTTGCAAAAAAGGTTGCAAATTAAAAGAATGCCAATTTTCACAACCTATACTAACCAGTCAAACAAAAAATACATCCAAGTTTGATGCTATTTTGGGCGTTTATAAAGCTATACAAACTAAACCAGGGTTTCTCAACCGTGGCCCTTGGCCTCCCTGGGGGGCCACGGAGTGGTCATTGGGGGTCACCGCATAACTCTCGAGCTAGATATTGCGAAAACCAAAGTGTCACTATTTTCAAAATTTACCAGTTAACTTAATTTTGTGTTTTTTATTATGAAGTTAATAACAAAATCTATGAAGTTAATTTTTTTGGTAACTTAGATCTGTTTCTTAAACTGGTGAATGGTTCACCCCGGGGTGAATAATTTTTTTGCAGGGGTGAACCAATCAAAAGGGGTGAATAAGGGTGAACCGTCAGACATGTTTGATAGCTCTGCAGTAAATCGACTACTGAACTGGTGTTTTTTTGCTTATTGTAATAGTGAAGTTGGTTTGCACTGAGTGTGTAAGTACAAAAATTGGGTGACTGTGTTTTTTGCTCTTGTAGCTTCATATTCTGAACTCGAAAAATTGTAGATTTTCAATGGGAAAACTTAGCTTGAGTTGATCTTAACAAAAATCGAAACAACTTAAATCATTTTGGGCTGCTACAAATAGACGAGATAGTTTTATCATATCATTAGACAAGGGTGAATGAAATGAGATCGATGCTAGGGGTGAACAAAACTAAAATAGTTTAAGAAGCACTGACTTAAATCATAAATGTCGATGCTTTTAACAATATGGATTATTTTTTATGTTCCTAAACCCATTTCGTTTGAATTGAAAGTAAGCTAAATTTAAACCCAATAAACGCATTTTTTTAGCGCCTGCGCGATTACACTGCATTTCAGTTCCATATTTTGGCACGCCTTTGTTAGAGAACAACATGTGTTTCTCAGATTATTTAGTAGTTTATGACGTCACCTTTGACTAAACTTTCTGAAGTCATCTCTAAAATGCATTCAACTGGCGGTTGTGAAAAAATGTCAATGCGGCCGTTAACAGTTAGAAGTTTGTCCACCTCGTTTCGTGCATGAGAAGGCTATTGGAAATCTTATTTATGGCGTCTGGAACCTTGAACAAAAAATAAAAAAATTTCTCAAGAAAAACAGCAAGTTATTTAATGGGGATTCCCTGGATCAGAGGTTCCCAACGTGGGCGGTACCGCCCCCCTGTGGGCGTTGGCGAGTTCCAAGGGGGCGTTTTGAGTCTTTTCATGATTTGGGGGGCGCTGAACGCACATAAGGGGGCGTTACATGAAAGTACTTATATCAAAATTTTATAAAAAAGTTCACATAAAAATAGTAACAAACAGCACTGTAGGACATAGGTAACTTTTAACCTTAAATGGCAACTTCCGTACTGCGAACTTGTAGTAGTTTCCCGACCATTGTTACGTAATAATTTGGCCATTGTTACGTAATAATTTGGCCAATGTAATAAAAACTAGCAGAAAATTTAAAAAAAATGCCGTTATACCCCCCAAAAATCGCCCATATTAATCGTTGTCTTACATTATACTGTCTGCACTTTCGTTTCGATGAGCTGTCAGTCATATTTTAGGTTGTCCAACATATATTCAATGTGACTATAGGAATTTACGTAAGAATGTGTACAAATTGAACTAAATTAACGACGTAGGTACATAACTTAAAAATTTAGGGCATGTAGATAACACGACATATAATTTACATACTAAATAATTGCGTTAAGGTTTAAACACACTGGTGCGAACTACTTTGCGCTACCGCATTTAAAATGGCTGACGATTCAACACGTATAGTTAGTTTCATAGCAATCCAGTTTTGTCGTTAGCTCAACATAAAGTATTAATTCCTATTATAAAGACATTATTTAGCAAGGTTATGTTATTACCAGGAAAAATTCAACTTTCTGACTTTAAATCAGGGTTCGGCAATCTTTATTCAGTCGCGGGCCAAAACCAAACCCAGAAAGGTCTCTGCGGGCAGCACAGAATGTTAACTAAGAATTGTGTTAATAAAATCTGTGAATCAGACGGGACAACTGTGAATCAGGCCGGACTCCGATCGTTTTTGCAATTAAAAACGTGTTTCATTACATTTAAGGAGTCAGTAAAGTGTTGGTGCAAATCGCGAAAAAAGCGTTTGTTTGGTTTAAAGTTCGAGTCCACACGTCGTCATCCTTACTACTAATGAAATGTGCAATAGAACTATACTTTGAGGAAACGCGATACCCTTAATAGTTAAGCAAGGTCAGTGATTGTTAATATTTTAAAGTAAAGGCGAGCCCATTTTTTTTTGGTATACCGGCATTTCTTTTTTAAATTTCTTGCAAGTATTTATTACATTGCCGAAACTAAAAAATGAAAACAATGATAAAAAATATATGCCCAATATTTTTTAAAACGTTTTCCGTTTGTCCGCTACGCACTTGTCAGCCTTCCACGGCGCAACTGTAAAGAAGCACTTATCTATTTCAAAAGACAGCATCAAAACTACATACCGGCCGGAGGAAGATAATTCGGGCCAAGCGCGAAATGTTTTCGCACTAATGTAGAAATAGTCAAAAAGTATTTGAAAAGAAATGGTGCCCACACAAAACACACACGTCCTTAATTTTAATGTACACTGCTTTCCTTTAACGCAGCAAGCATCACGCCACTTTTGGGGTATTGTGACTACGGTATAACTGATTGTGTAAAACCGGTAGTCGGTAAACATCAAACACATGTGTTTGACGAAGCCTAGAACACTGATGCACTACTAACAACAAATGTGTGTATTTCAAACAGGTCAAAATTTTGTCAAATATATATTTTTTGTAAAAAAATTCATTTTTTTAGTTGTTAGGTCAAAAAGTAATCGCCCTACTTACAGGGACGTGCAGTCAGGGGAGTAAGGTGAGGCAGTGCCGAAAAAAAACTGTGTCTCACCATCTAGGAACCTCACCGCACGTCACTGCCTACTTATGACCAACCGGTTCAACTGACTGTTACACAAAAGCTTTACATTTCAGTGGAAAATCGCTCGAGGCGATTTAACCACCTCAGAAAGTGTTAAGCAGAGATGGTAACAAGTCAAACTAGGACCTTCAAGGATTCGATTTGTCTTACTACCAGATTATTCTGCAAAAAATTTAACGAACTGAGGTTAAATAAAACGATTTTAACACACTAAAAAAACAGTTCAGCGAATTTTATCCGTCAAGTTTTTTGCTGTTGTTGTAGGTTATCGCAATAGGCCATCATTTGATTTTGTGCAGATATTTTTTAGAAGTTTGCAAAGCTTGCGTTAAGGCACATTACAATATTTTGTAAATTTCAGACATGTGTAAGTCTCAAACACGGCGGAATGATTATACCCCTTAAAGGTTTCAGGAACAAACTAGGATTTACTCTTTGCTTTGGTGTTGCAATTGGAATTTTGCTCAGCTACATAATCTATGTCGACAACTGCAGTTTCAATGCCCAGGTAAAAGTAAACACTGTTAATATATTAGTTAACCCGGTATATACTTGGGTATAGAGCAGTGGTTCCCAACCTGGAGGTCGCGACACGAAAGGGGTCGCAAGTGGTTGGCAGGGTCAGGGGTCGTCGTGTAATATTTGTTAACCAAAAAATTTGCGTGAAAAAACAAACAATATAAAATTATAAACTATTAATTTAGCATTCGAAGCAGCAAAAATAACCTCCAATCCACCTAATGTGTTGCTAGTTTTGAGAACTAGTCGTTTTTATAAAGCCGCATTTAGTATTGATTTCGATAAATGGCCGAAGAAGAGTTTCAGTTTAATGCAGCCTTTCTTAACCTGGGGTAAATTTAACGTGCTCGTTTTAGGGGTTAAATCCAAAGATATGTATTCAAGCTTTAAATATTCTGGTTCCGTTTTCTTCAACTAACCCTATGTGAAGCAGCTTCTCATACATATCAAATATAAAGGACCAAACCGACTTAACATGGTAAATCTGATATTAGTTGTGCATTATCTGCTACTTTATCAGACATTAAACAACTCGATTTTAAAAAAAGGTCAGCCATTGAATATAACTGATACAATTTGTTACTTTCGTGTTTTTAATAAATACGCACCACTTTTTATATTGGGGGTAAATCTAATGTTCATCTTTGTTTTAAGGGTAAATCATACAAAGAAGGTTAAGAACCCCTTGTCTAATTACCTTCTAGTAAAAAGAGTAGTGGCGATCATTCGACCACAACCGAATAAACTTTTTGCCACCCCCGTTAAAATATATGAATTAACATTTTCCCCACTCTTACGAGTTTACGGGAAGTCTATTTTTTATTTTTACGCCATAACTGCACAATAAATTATTGCTTGTTGGGATTAAAAAGTCTAATGACGCAAATATACCTTTAGGTTAGCCATAACTTTTAGTTACTTGTTCATGCGTTTAACGACTTCAACGTAACTCCTAACATTTTTGCTGAAACAATTTGTCTAGAATTTAACATTCAGGCTACCTAATTTTATATAATTGGTATATGATTTTTGTGTTATACACCAAAATTGGGGGATCGCGTAGATTTTTGCAAAGGGAAAAGAGAGTCGCGACAACAAAAAGTTTGCAGAGCACTTGTCTAGAGCAGGGATGGCGAACCTTTTTATCGCGAGGGTCACAAACACGGCCTTAACCTTTACAAAATGCCCAAGTGGGCCTTGTATTTAATTATATGCTAATTGTTATTGGGCGCGCGTATTTCAATTAAGTTCCAAATTCGAATTCCCACGAATATTAAAAACCTATATAATTACCAAATGCTGCAGCATTTTTATGGGATTACAGGAGTTTAGCAGATTTTCAAATTTTTTACTCTGCGAGCTCTTTATTTAACTAAAATATCGCCACCCTTAAGGTTCTACAACGATGAACAAAATTCTTTAAGTTGCCTGTTTTCTACTTTTCTGCACGCGTTTATTGAAGTCAGAGGCGTAGCCAGGGAAAACGGTTCGCTAGCATTGTTATTTGTGGTCGTTACGGCAGTCAATACAATGGCAAGCTAAACAAAAAAATCAAACTTTTTGCCCCCACCCCCCCAAATGTAGGCATACCTGTCACCACTAAAACACTTTTGCACGACGCAACTGATTTAAACAGTATAGTGCTATCTAACGAAGAATTGTTTCTTTTACATTTATTTTTTTCTGAAAATGATTGATAACATTTCGGTATTTCTAGAGAGAAAAGTCATTAAAAATATGTGGTGAGTCACCCGCGGGTCAGTGGTTCGCCATCCCTGGTCTAGACTCTGGAGCAGGGTTTCCCAAATTGTGGTCCGCGGACCAATGGTGGTCCGCGACGACTGCACAGGTGGTCCGTGCCGATATGACAAAAAATTAAAAAATTACACATATACGTTGTACAGCGGGGTCGACAATCTACGGCCCACGAATGTAATTTATCCAATCCGCAGCCTCTTTGACACACTAGACACGAGTCCACTTCTCGTTCTTTTTGACTATTTTAGCAACGTTAGTGCGAAACATTTTCGCGCTTTGCGTTAACGATCTTTATACATCAGGTTTGTTTACGTTATGATGTGATCAATTTGAACTAGATCAGCGCTTCTTGCGCTGTGAAGACTGACTGCCAAGTGCGTCGCGTACAAACGGAAAACGTATTCAAAAATATTGGACGTACATTTTTAATTTTTATTTTTGAAAGGTAATCAAAACTTGCAAGAAATTTGAAAGAAATGCCGTTATACCCCCCAAAAATCGCACTCGCTTCGCTCGCTAGGTGCGCCCGGACTTCAATCGGTTAACAAACACTGAACTAGATTAACCATTTTAAGGTTATCTCGTTTTCTCAAAGTGGTTTTATCACACTTTTCAATATGAATAACGACGTGTGGACTCTAACAAACGCATTTTGTCCCGCTTTGTGCCAACACTTTACTGCCTCCTTAAAAGTAACTAAACTTGTTTTTAAGTGCAAAAACATATCCGAAGCCCGCCTGATTCACAGTTGTTCTAAAATTTTAATAACATAATTCTTAGTTTACATTTTGTGCGACCCGCAGAGACCTCTTTCTGAGTTGGGTTTTAGACCGCGACTAGAAAAAGTTTGCCGACCCCTGTTGTACAGTATGCGTACGCTTTCGGAGATAATTAAATTGCCGCAGTTATTCACAACTTATTGATTTCGAAAGCTTTTGCTATCCAGTATCGTAAATCTTACTTGTTGCGCTTTAAATTTATGATGAATTGATGATTTAAGCAGAGGGAAGCAATCCCATTCGTCCCATTGATGTTGTCAGTTTTGTAAATATATAAAATTTTATTTTATTTATTTTTTGCTTTGTATTGCTGTCCGCGAAAAAACAGATTTACAAATAGTGGTCTGTAGTCTAAAAAAGTTTGGGAAACCCTGGTCTAGACTCTAGAGTATACCCAGTCCAAGAGCACCGTACCATGTTTTTTTAAGAATGAAAACAGGCATCAACAGTACTTTTATTCAAACAGGTTTATATCGGTAAAGATTCTTATGTCATATCGGCACTACAGAATACTTCGGCAAAGTCGTCTTCATTGGCCGCATACACTAAAAGCGTGAACAGCATATCAACGATTGCTACAGGCAACCTGACATCAAAGAAACCTTTCACTACTAGAATTAAGCCACCACAAGCACATTCTTTCAAAGAGGCAATGGCTATTCTCCACAAAGAAAGGGTGGCAACTTTAAAACGATCTTGCAGACACTCAGGTTTATATTTGAATGCAACTATGCCCAACCAAAGGTCTATCTACTTCGAGGAATACAAGGTAAATTAGCTAGCGGTAAAAACAAAACTATAAACCTTAAAATTACATTACATTTTATGCTAATATTACTGAGTAACTTGATGCCACATCGTGTGCATATCATATTTTAATCGGTGATAATCTTCAGATTATTAAGATGTTAGCGATGTACTTAAAGGGTTTTAGGCTAAGTAAAAGTTTGTACAAGCCTGATTCTGACCATTTAGGACTTAATATTCCGATTTAGACGGTGTTATACAACTATTAGGTGTTAGTGCTTTTTTGGTCGTATTCCGAACTGTGTTTTATTCCGACGTAGATGTAATGTTATTCTTAAGTGAGTCCCTGTAAGGATATATTGCATTTCGGCTGGTTTTAATTAAAACAGTGGCTCCTAACCCTTTTTTCTAACGAGTATAATTAACGTAGGAAATTCGGTATTTGTCTTTTACATATTAGTGAGAAAACTTAAATACAAAAGCAGACTCTTAATCGCACAAAGCGCGGCGAATCTTACATTTATTTAGTGCGCTAACTTTAGTTTAGAAAACATAAAGCAATGGGAACACATAAAAGTGCACATTCCCCGCGCACAATATACGCATTCATCCAACCGATTTTGACAAAAATGTTGTGAGAGGCATTGACATCACAGTTGTAAGGCTACACCACGTTGAAAGTTGTTAAAAATAATGCAATGCCGTATTGCAGAGCATTATGTATTTCAAACGGCAAAACAATCTCAACCTCGCGGCGCTAGCCTACCGACACATACAAAAGACCATCAACGAATGTAATAGAAATACTTGAAATAGGGGGGATAAAAAAACTTTGCTAATGTATTAGTTATATAAGTTTATAAATTGCAATATATATAGGTACATAATAATTTTTTGCCGTTACATTGCTGGTACAAAATATAGTTTGGGATAGGCATTGAATGGTACCCACACCCGAGCACAACATAGAATCTCCATTAATCGTATCAGATTTTTGTGAAAAAATGTAATTCAAAACTGTCGTGAAAGGTAGCTATAAATAAAAGGGTCTCAAACATCTAATAAGCTATTAAAAGTTAAAAGTTCCTAAACATGCAAATTGCACAATCATAACCTTAGTTTGAAGTTACTTAAATATATTGCATGAATGACTGTATTACAGGGTAGTCTAGACACCGTCCGTCAAGATATTTTTTTGTTTTTTCTGTCATAAACATTTGAACGTAATATCCAGTACATCATAAGATCAAAATCGTTTAAATAAGATCTAAATCTGTCGGAATAACGCCCAAATTTATCGGAATAACGCCTAAATTTATCGGAATAAGGCCTAAATTCATCAGAATAAGGCCTAAATTCATCGGAATAAGTCCGAAATTCACCAGAAGAATAGCCAAAATAGCGCCCGAACCGGTGGGTAGAGGGTATGGGACGATCAGGGGCCATCGGTTTGGCATCGGCCGTTTTGGTGACTACGTTTGGACGCCCTAATCCGACCGGCGCCGTCAGGGTGCCGCTGCTTTGGCACCAGATTTTTGGTCCTGTTTGGGGTTATTGGTGGGTAATGGGTGTGGTTAGAAAATGAGTTAGTGTTGAAATTATGAGGGGAGTTAGTGATGTACTTATAGGGGTGGGGGTTAGGGTTAGGTAAAGTTTTGTTTAGGCCTGATTTTGACTTTTTAGGTCCTATTCGGACGTATTTAGGACTCATTCTGATTTAGACGGTACTAATACCACAAGGTATTAGTCCTACTTTGACGTTATTCCGAAAGTGTTTTATTCTGACGTTGGTGTTGTTCTTATCTCGATCTTATGGCTGGAGTCTGTACTAACTATAGTTCTTCATAACGGTTAATAGTTCTTTTTCTAGCACAATAGGGTGTATGCTTCTATTAGTTCAGTGCATTGCGTGGACCGGGATGTACAAATTCTTCAGTACACGTATAAGTGTGTACTGTTCCAAAAATGTTGGTCAAAATCATTATAAAAGTCAAAATTATTTAGAAAATGCACTTTAGTAGTCCTGTGCTTGCGTTGACGCGTGTTTGTGCTAATCAAATATGCCCAATTTTCTTAAGGCTTCAATCTGCGACATTCAAAAATGCGGAACTACAAGCTGGCTGAACGCGATTCTCACTATTAAGGGATACTACACGGAGGAGGATTTTCTGCATTTTCGTATCGTCGGACAAAAAGCGCTCGACCAACTGGATGCCCTGCGATTTTCAGCCCGTGCTGAAACACGTGCTACGATGAATATTTGGAAAAACACGACAAAGGTGAAATGCTTGGAATTGTCAAACGACATGTAATTGTAAAAAATGAAACCCTAAGATTGTAAAATAATGCAATAGTCCAGTGGTTCCCAAAATGTGGGCAATGGCCCAGTAGTGGGCACCGAAACCATTTTCAGTGGTCCATGGAGCTATTTGAAAATCTTGTTATACAATTTGATTTACTTAGCATAGGCTATTTATCTACCAGAAGTCAGCAACGTATGGCCCGCCAATAAATATCATCCAACCCGCCATATATTGTACAAACTATAGGTACGAGACCATTTCCCATATTTTTTGGCTACTTTTGAACATACGTAAACGCAAAAAATCTGTGTCCGCTTCGCGCGAACCTTTTTCTCCATCACATATGCCTATATAAGTAAATCTCTTCGGACAAAAAGTATACTCTGAAACTATCAACAAAGAAAGTTTCATCAACTATTTTCGCGTTTCCAAAAAAAAAAAAATTATTACACGTTTTCCTTGTGGTCATGACGCCTTGTGGACTGCAATTTAACTATAACAAACCCATTTTTTATTTACCTGCAGTTCTTAATCAAAGTGCACTAACCTTCGCTAGTGGTGAGAAAAATAGAAAAAACAAAAAACTATTTATTTATAAAATAACGAATTAAAGAAACTATACTAACGCCTGGATGAGTCGGTTGATATATAGTCTCACTTATATTTGTTTATCGCTACGAACTTGGAACGGCAGTTCACTTTTTAAATTGTAATGGGTAGATGTATTTATTTAAAAAATGTACCGGAGGTAAAAAGTAATAATATTGACAGTGGTTATTTATCAAAAATTGTCCGACTATGTAAGCGTAAATTACAGACAAGCAGTTACGCTTTATATATACGACAGGTTGATATATCTTATTTGCATAATGGGCTAAGGGGCATAAAAAGAGGTTTGCGGCACATGGTGGGCAACTAACTGTTTCATAAAAAAATAAATAAAAAAATTTAAAATCACATAAAGGCCATAAAAAGTGAACTATCACCAGCTTGTTACGAAGTGATTCATCACAGATTTTAAATGACCCGCCTGTCTCTCTAGAAATAATAAAATTGATTAACCATTTTACTTCCTTAATTCGGGCGAATCCTTGGACAACTTTTCTATCCAAGTAACAGATGTGGTAAAAAATACACAGCAGGAAAGTTTCGTATTAAATTACCTTGTAATTAAAAAGCCACTGCATTTTTAAGGATTAATGTCTGATATGTAAAACAAGCCAATGTGTGATGTAATAATTTATTTTACAGTAAGATAGGTGTAGTAAGCGAAACCTTAAAATTTGCTGTGTTTGTTTGTATTTACATTTGGGCACAAGCTCCGATTAAAATCCTTTGATTTAATTTCGCTGAAAATCCCCATATTAACACAAACCAGAATTTTTAAGATAAACTTAAACAAATACGACAGCAAAAATAAATTTATAAATTGCGTTTACATTACAAGCCTAAATGAATTAAATTGGTTTATTGGGCAAATGTAACAAGCTACAAAACCTACAATATGCATAGTGCTCCTCTCTGTTACACTTTTAACAACAAAATGTATCCTAAAGACTTCCGATTAACACTAGGTACGCCTTCATGTTTTATTCCGATACCGATACCGTGTAATTTAAACAAAAAATTTCGCGACCCGATTTAATAAACCACATGACGTCTTTACTATGCCGACATAAGCATCTAATATATAAAATGGAAAAGTTTGTGAGTGGTCAGCATGTTCGCGTTTTAGGGAGAGGAACAGAGCAACCGTGGCTCATTTTGCTACCTCTTAAGCGAGTCTCCGGGCAAGTGGGAAAGATAGAAAGAAACTCGTGTGCTCCCAGACGGAAAAAAATTGTTTCTTTCTATGAGAGAAAGTCTCGCATCTCAAGCGAGCGCCGTCGCAAACCGGTCTTGGGTGAGCAATTTTTATACAATTTCAAAAACATCACACAACATTCGTTGCATGTTAACTTGAAAGGGCGGGCGTGCGACTTGCAAAACCTCTTGACGAAACGGGTTAAACGTTTTCACACATTTATAAGGCAATAACCTGCATGAAGTACATTGCATTAGTAAAAATAAAGTTTCATGTGGCAAAGTTCATACTTTATGGACGGGCATAACTCTCTAGCTAGATATTGCGAAAACCAAAGTGTCACCATTTTCAAAATTCACCATAGTTGACTTAATTTTGTGTTGTTTATTATGACTGTCAACTATATCTGCTTCAAACGTAGCCATGCAGTGCGGCGTCAGCGTTTTTCTTGCGGCAAATTATTACTTGCCGTAGTTGCCGATACCCTTCTCGTAATTATTTAGTGTTCGACAAATGCTGTTAGGCTAGCAACTAGTGTGTAATGCCAGGTACAACGGTTTTGCAATTTCCTTCAAGGGCGTTCAGTTGCAAAAGAAATATTTCTTCATAAAACGGGTAAAGTACGCTACAGGGTTATTCAAGGTCATTTTTAGGACAACATTCACCAGTTTATGCACAGCTTATTTAATAGCAATGCATTAATAAAACGAAAATCGAGAAATCATCTCGACGAATGTAGTGACATCTCTTGGCTCAGTACAAACATAGCCGAATATACAAAGACTTTAGGGGCGTCGAAGAACAAGATTTGTAAATGACTAACTAAGTTAATTGAAATTAAAATGACTTATGTGTACAATTTTTAAAAGTAAGTGCATTTATTCTTTGATTAATGGCTGTATTTGTTAATAACTTAAACAAGTAAAACGTGTAAATACGTTAAAAACAATGTGATAACATGTTAAACACAATGCTTGTTTTTTTATAAACAGGGGGGCCACGAGGGTTTAGAGCCTTTCAAAGGGGGCCACGAAGCATAAAAGGTTGAGAACAACTGCATTAGGTTAACCGATTTTAGACACACGATATGACATGATTTGAAATTTCCATTTAATGACGCGCAGTGCAAACGTTTAGGCATACGCAAATTTGTTATGACTTTTAAATAACTATGTCTGCATTATTTATGCCCCTTACGGATATTACGCTAACCGTTAAATTTTTGTGTATATGCTGATTACCACATTTATCTTCCATCCTCTTATCCTAACCGTGCAAAACTTTTTTTCAAGCGCAATTACCTGCGTGGAAAAAAAAATCAAATTAAGTGTATTGGCTTAACAAAAAATTGTTATGTTTCGAACTTAAGACTTTTATGTTTAAGAACACCTTGAAGTATGCTACCGCGCAAAATTAGGTATAGAGTTCGCAAAATATCGCAGTTATTACGGCGGTTTTAATAGTAACCATTTTTTAGTTTTAAACAAGATTTTACTTACGTTGAACGCAGAATAAAGGAATTACGTATTTGCTTGAATACCACGCAATGCGAACAATGGCTGCTACAACTTAAGTTTTTTTTACCTGAAAGATGTTTGACATTCTTACACGTTGGGTATTTAGTCGTTCCAAGTAAAAAAACAAGTTTAGGTCTGTTAGTGATTCCCGATCGATGTACATATCACGAAATGTCATTAAATTGAAGCCGATTAGGTTAGCGCTTACTAAAGCATCCCGAAAATGATGTGGCGCCGGAAGTTTTGCTAAAGTTGCAAGATTACCAATGTTAACCCCGCTGTGCGATTCTTTGTAAATTTTCCAAACAGTTCGTTAATCGTGCTTGATTTTTGTAAAATAGATTGTCGGATTATACGAAGTTCCAAAGTAAGGTTGATCGCTGTTCAGTAACAACTGTAAAACTAAAGTCAGTTATGTTTGTTAAATGCTTTCAGTTTGTATAGAAGCGCAGCTGAACTACGGGCTGTATATTGCCGTACAGTTTAAACAGTGCGACAGAATCGCTGTTTGGTTAGGTACTTTTAAACTATACCGTTTGTTTGGTAATTGCTCCTGTTTTGCTAAAGTTGTGAGATTATAGGTAGACCTATTACTGTTGCTGCTTTCATAAGGGCCGCATCCTACTTTAATTGCGAGAAAGTATTTACTCGACCCAGCCCTCTTTAACCACGCAAAATCCGGGCATTGCCCGAATGCACATGATATATCGCGCTTATTGCAAACGGCTGCATATTATTTTTCCAAGTAAAAATACCCTATTTAACCTGGGCAACGCCGGGTATTTCGTCTAGTAATAAATAAAATAAAACGTCCAAATAAAATTTTCCACGTTATTGCGTCCAATTTTACTTAAGCGTTAAGAAGTTTAGATACCTAAAGCATGAGCACAATATTTAAACGGTTGACGAAGATGTGCACGTTACTAAAGTAGTAAGGCCACCAAGACTGGCCGGCGGGCCATATGTTTTAACCCTTATTTGAAAAAATGTATGCAAACTCGTATACTACTGACCTACTAATGGGTAAAACAAGTTTAAAAATAATGGCAATAGTTATCCGTACTGAATCGTCAAAGTTTAAACTAAATCTAATTTTGAAAAAAAAATTGTTTACACAATGTCGTGTGAGGGTAAATGGCCTAACCACCAGTGATGTTTGTACCCAAATGAAATTTTGTCTAGTCTCAAGCGCTCGACAAAAATTTAACCAGGCATAGTTTCTGTGTTTAACATAGTGCAAAAACGCAATAAGTGCGGTATGTCAAGCTTGGCTCATTTATAGTTGTTTGTATTTTTATTTACATTTTTCTATGCTGTCCATTTTTATGAACCATTTTTTTTATTTTTGCTCGATGTTGCTTGGTCTGGAAATACTAAACAAGGCCCACCCAAGAGAATTATGAGGCGACCCAACAGTTTGGTCTCGATCCACTCGTTGGGAAACACCAGTTTGAGCACAACCTTTCAAAAATAATGAATATGAGGAGATTTTATTCAGTAGTCGAATGCTAAAACCATACTTACTGCTGATTAAACAAAGGCGCCTTTATTAACCTTCACTGAATTTAGCTGTTGTTTATCGTCTTCTTAAAATTTGTTTCAGATCATCATGGTAAGGAACCCTTTTGCACGTCTCGTCTCGGCGTATGACGCCAAATTGGCGGGGTCAACGTACGGCTTCTC
Source organism: Ascidiella aspersa (assembly GCF_963924565.1). Classification (NCBI taxonomy): domain Eukaryota; kingdom Metazoa; phylum Chordata; class Ascidiacea; order Phlebobranchia; family Ascidiidae; genus Ascidiella; species Ascidiella aspersa. Next base: position 18,079,887 of record NC_139451.1, read on the forward strand.
GCAATACTACGCCAATATGTCTTATGAACTTAACAGAAAGTACCGCTCGAAGCGGTACAAGGGAGCCGATCGTCAGCGAAACGACACCACGGCCTCGTTCGAAGATTTTGTTAACCATTTGTTGGACATTGATAAGAAATATTACGACTCACATTGGGCACTTTACGAGTCAGTTTGCCAACCGTGTCTGTTCGATGTGGAAATTGTTGCCAAGCTTGAGACGATTGGGACCGACGTGGACTACATGCGGCAGAGACTAAACATAAGCGAAAAACACGCAGGGGTGTTTTTTCCTGGAGCATACGGACACACAGATGCCGAGAAAGTGCAAAGAATGTTTGCCTCGATTCCCAAAGAGAATGCCAAACGCCTTTATAAAATTTATAGGGTCGACTTTGACCGATTTGGTTATTCTAAACCTGATTGGCTAACTTAGTTATATTCCGATACAAACTGCGCTTGACAGTAACAAAGCCGTATACCTCGCCTGGTCGTTTTAATTGACACTGGAATACTGAAATTCAATTAATAAAGTACAACAAACCGTCCAGGACTTGGTTTCTCAATGTTTTTTCTCGCTTCTGCCAAATTCGTTTGATACAATGAAAGGATTTGGTGTTGTTTTGTTAACGTAAATATGTAATCAAAAGTATGTAGAACACGAAATCCATTCCATAAATTCCATTTTTTTATTTCAAGTAAAAAATACGCATATTAAAAAATTTGGTTGAAAACTAAAAATACATCAATTTTTACTACCTAATAACCACTCAAACAAAAAATACATCCAAGTTTGATGTTATCATGGGCGTTAATTAGGCTATAAAAACTAAACAGTGTATTTAGTGCCTTGTTGGTTACAAAACGCGTTTGACAATGTCATACGCCTAGCTCTACTATGCTTATAAGGGAAACATTCTCGTACTAAGTTGTAGTCAAGGAAGTTATATGCATCTTCGAAACTGATTTATAAAGTTAGAAAAAAAGCTTGCGCCAAGAAACCACCAACAATCCAAAGTAGAAGGGGTTTAATCTGAAATAAAAACAGTTATTGGTTAGCTTTAGAACTTTATTTATAATTTGTTTCTGTTCTAAACAAGCAAAAAATTTTAATAATTTGTCTAGTGAAATTGTCGCTTACTTTAAAGTTTTGCCTTTTTTTTATGTTTTTTACTTTGCAATCCAGCTGTTTACTTAAACTTCTTTAAAAATGGTCAACGATTTCTTCTTTTAAAACTTCTTTTAAAATAGGCAACCTATCTCGTATCGAAATGTCTTTTTTTTTAGTTAGTTCCATATTTTCGCACGAGTTTGTTAGAGCACAACATCTATTTTTATGATTATTATGTGTGATTTAACGTTCTGAAGTCCTCTAACAGTTAAAAGGTTATGCAGAAAAGAAAGCAAATATTCTTGTAGGAAGGGCGATTATTTTTTGATCAAATAAATTTTAGCCTAAAAATCATTTTTTAATAAAATGCAAAAAAGTGCGTTTATTGGGTTTGAATTTGGCAAAACTTTCAATTGAAACAAAATGGGCTTAGGCACATGAAAAGATTTGCATATTGTTAAAAACACCGGCTTGTTGTTCTAAATCAGACCTGGGCAACATACGGCTCGCGGGCCGGATCCGGCCCGCCAAGCAGTTTAATCCGGCCCGCGGCTCATTTTCAATCAAATACATAGGCTAAGCGAAAACCAGGGCAAGTTGACAGATCTTGTCAAGATCCCGTTAAATTCGATTTTTAGCCAGTTCTAAATGCTAAAACGGAAATTTTTTTCTCGCTTCGCGCGAATCTCTTCTGTTTTTCTCGTATGTTCCACGCGATTGTTTGGCAACGTTACAGACAAATAGCGTCCTCTGCTCAGTGGCACTCTCTCTAACGAAAGTTTAACAAACTTAGCCTAGTATTTAAAATATATATAAATATTAGGCTAAGTTTGTTAAACTTTGTAACACGTCGGTAACTTAAAGCTTTTAAAAAGAAAAAAACATGTAGGTAAGTTTTTCGTACAAAATTTTCACGTAATTTAATCGTAAGTTTTGGGTCAACGCGCCCCACAACTTAATAAACAATGCTTCACGAATGTCCTTCCTTAATAATGTCCTTCCTTAATAAACAATGCTTTACCATCTAAATCTAAATTAAAGTTTGCATTTTCAAACACATAGTCGCAAATTTTTCGCGCTTCACGCGACGTTTTGTGACCTTCTTTAAATCCGTCTTCAATTGTACATTTTCGCACAACTCTAAACGTACACCGAAAAGCCATTGCAGACTCACCGAATCTGTCGATCAATGATGCAAGCAGAGCAGACTAGAAAAACAACTAGCCTGCAGTGAGGTTCGAACTCACGACCTCCGGTCAAGCCGGGACCGTCGCTCTACCAACTGAGCTATGCAGGCTCAGAAGGGAACGAGTCGAGAAACAACCATACGCCAATGCTTGCTCAATCTGTTAGTACAAGCAGCTTCATAACGAAGGGGATCGCCAGTATCATATCATAATACAATGAAACATATGTACACACATATATGTGTGCTTACAACTGAGATCTAGCCCTTCTGAAGCTGCTTTTTGACCAACGATAACGGCTTACGTATTATTAGTACACCGAAAAGCCATTGCAGACTCACCGAATCTGTCGATCAATGATGCAAGCAGAGCAGACTAGAAAAACAACTAGCCTGCAGTGAGGTTCGAACTCACGACCTCCGGTCAAGCCGGGACCGTCGCTCTACGCTTCAGAAGGGCTAGATCTCAGTTGTAAGCACACATATATGTGTGTACATATGTTTCATTGTATTATGATATGATACTGGCGATCCCCTTCGTTATGAAGCTGCTTGTACTAACAGATTGAGCAAGCATTGGCGTATGGTTGTTTCTCGACTCGTTCCCTTCTGAGCCTGCATAGCTCAGTTGGTAGAGCGACGGTCCCGGCTTGACCGGAGGTCGTGAGTTCGAACCTCACTGCAGGCTAGTTGTTTTTCTAGTCTGCTCTGCTTGCATCATTGATCGACAGATTCGGTGAGTCTGCAATGGCTTTTCGGTGTACTAATAATACGTAAGCCGTTATCGTTGGTCAAAAAGCAGCTTCAGAAGGGCTAGATCTCAGTTGTAAGCACACATATATGTGTGTACATATGTTTCATCAACTCTAAACGTATTAACAAATTCATTGATTATGTTTTTACACCGTCAGAGTATAACGTCATATTGTATGTATTTTAGATCCTATATTTGACCCGGCCCGCCACAATATTTTAGGTTTCTCATGCGGCCCGCGGCTAAAAATAATTGCCCACCCCTGTTCTAAATGATCACAAAAGGACTTTATAGATTTTGTTATTAACGCGGCGAAATATGCTATATTATACATAGCGCCTTTTATATCAACGGAACTTGAAAAGTGACTAAAGACAATAAAGACAGATAAAAGTTTATTCAAAACGCTAAAATAATTCTATTCCCATAGAAGTTTGGGGTGGCCCTTGGCTCCGATTTGCCCAAATGCTTTTAACTAAACTGACGACCAGCAATTCGAGACTAATGACTGCCTGGTCTATAACATAAAAATCCTGTTAAAAAATAAATTTTAGACCTGTTTCAAAGTTTTAATTTTCGCATTAGGTGGACCCGCGTTTGTATCAACGTACGGCCTCCAATACTTGTATTTTCCTAACAAGTTATATCAAACGGCTGCAGGTTGAACACCCCTGCAATAAATTATGCAACAATCCCTGTCAGAAGTCAGAAGTTGTTACCTTTTTATAGGTACACCACTCGTGGATTGGGTTGTGGTAATAAGCACAGTGCTGGTAGTGCCGGTAGTGCTGGTAGTGCTGGTAGTGCTGGTAGTGCTGGTAGTGCTGGTAGTGCTGCTGTTGCTGCTACTGGTTGTAGTAGTCGTGGAAGTTGCGGTCTCATCACATTGTGATGCACCGTTGAATGGATATGGGTCACACTGCCAGCACGTGCCGGGGTACGGGGTGCCAGCTTGATAGTTACCGGAAAGATCAGTACCTGTAGAGAAGATTTGTATTTACTACTATACACTAAAAATATGACGTATGTGTCTGTGTTTTATTACATGAAATACTTTTATGCATGTTAATAAACAAAAATTAAAAAAAAAAAATTTTGGCTTACCCACTGGTACTATATTGATAGTCATCATCATACCGGCATCTTCGTGATTTAGAAGATGACAATGAATCACGACCTCACCAGTGAACTCATGAGCCGAGAAACGAGTCTGAGACCAAGTAAAGAAACATGCGTTACCAACGCAACCCTTGCATTGTGACGTAACAAAGTAACAACGCACGAATTTTTACTCGAGTTGTGTGACTGCGCATTTTCACTTTGGGTGTTCTTGTTTACGGAAGTTAGATTTTAAAACGAACAATTCGTAAACAATATAGTCACTTTAATCGGATTATTGAGTGAATAGGGTCGGTGACCAAACACTATCACAAAAATGTATGCTATTGGTTTTGTAATCTAATGTTCTTCAGTGATGTCATATTAATGTTAAACAAGAATCATCAAAAATTTCCACAATTGTGTTGTTTAGTATAACGTTGATGACGTCACTGTATAGAATAGGTCATACCGTAATATTAGCCAGCGGCGGCACAAGTATAACGTCAAGCCAAGTGCCTTCTGTGTAGTATCCCAAAGAACCGGCTCCGCCTTGGGCCGCTCGCGTTTCATGGCCAAGATATTGAAGGACATTTGCTTGGTCAACATTTGCGTTTTGATTTGCTTCAAATAAAAATAAAATAAAACTTATTGTGCCGCAATATCACCACACTAAAAGTTGCGGAGTGGGCCTAACCATATAGTAAACCCAACGATATATTAAGTGATGAATAAAACGACATCAACCATTGCAAATATTTACGACATATATAGTAATGCCTTTAAAGCATTTCTAAGTTATTAAAAATACGTTTTAAAAATATTGACTTTGAATTGCGATTTTTGAAAAAAAATTAGGGAAAATAATTTAATAATTGCGTTGAATTGAAGTATAACAATACGACCAGAATACTAAGTTAGTTTGACTTTTTCAAGTAAAATAAAAACACACGCAAGGCATAGCTCTTAAAACATTAACTTCCAGCAAAACTTTATATTAACACCAGCAAAACTTTATTTTGCTTAGGCGTATATTGCGAATAAAACTTTTACCCGAATAAGCTTCATGCTGGTAGAAACAACGTGTGTGATTTTGGCCGTAAAACACATAATTGTTTGGACCTCGAGTTGCCGCATATGGTCCGGTGTAGGGGTTGTAGCCAATCACCTATCAAACCAAGAAAACATAGATTTACATTTTTGATAAATTAAGTTTCTTACTCTTCGTCTTAATTTTTTTCCAAAACTATGGTTTCATGGAAAATCTAATTTAAAGCAGACCTTTAATACCACGAGTATTGGATTGAAGGCGGTTTCTTTTTGTCAGCAATTAAATAATTTAAAGAGCACTTAAGTCACCGTTTTTAATTGACTTGACTTATTTCTTTTAAGGAAAAATAAAAATGACGTACATTAATTTAAAAAAAATTTAATTAAAACACATTTCATAAAATAGGTTATTTAGCTTAATTTTTATATGAAAAAAATATAAAAGTTTTTGATGATTGCCACGCCTACCATTGCTTGCAGTGGAATTAAATGAACCAATTTTACTAGTAATTGGTTGCCAATGAGTTGACTTGACTCGCGTGGTATAACTTATGATTTGGACTGGAAAGACTACAATACTGGCAACTATCTATTAGCTGCAATAACAACTGGGCCGGTTTTAGCACGGGGAGTCAATGTGGAGGTTTCGCCCCAAAATAAAAATTTTTGGACCTGAAAATGGTTAATATGCATATGGATAGGATGGCCCGCGCTTGGATCGCTATTGACGAAAAACAGCTCCTGGATTGTTCCAACTTCAAGCTGAAACCTTTATAAACCATACGATGGATTGAAGAAAAGGCACCAACAGGTCAGTAGCATGACAAAAACGTTGAAACTCTTTGTAGAAATTTTCAAATAGTTTTTTATTGACCTAGATAGACATACACTTGTTGTGCGTGTTATAGATATAATTTACTAACAAAATATCATTTTCCGTTTTTGTTTTTTTTGTTGATATAATATAACTTTTGCCTTTTAAAGCTATATAATTTATTTGTGACTCGCAATTAATCGCATCATGTTTATTACGTATTGAATATAGTTTTTAAATTTCAGTCGAGTGTTGCATATCGTGCAGCAACGGGATTTTTATTACCTGTAGTCAGTTTGGCTGGAAAACTTTTTTCGATTCAGATTTGTGCCGGGACCTGCCTCGATCACAAATCGACCAGTCACTTGGGCATCAGTGTAACCTCGTAAATCCCCGACAAAGTCTGGTCGAGCAGGCAGGTCCGTGGGAATGGTGTCTGTCGAAGGGTTTCCACTTACTGTCAGAGTAAGGAGATGCCCTACGTAACTATCGATTTGTCCGGTTGAATCTCGTTCGCTGGCGATGCTCACCGACCTAAGCTAAATCAAAAGGCAAATAAAATCACGTTGATAAAATCATATTTAAACGTTTCAATTCCATCTCTTTAACTTGTTTAAGCCTAATAGTGATGTGATCGGACTGGATCGCGATACTTTTTGCCTAAAATATAGGGGATAAAATCTGAGGAATTTGACATCATTGAAACCTAAAATACCTGATAGGTTCCAGCCTGTTTGCACTTGACAATCCAATCGCACTTTGCCGACGGAACAAGCATTGTCTTTCCCAAGCGTGGTGTTATGGCAGTATCAAAATAAATGCCGTCCAACGATATTTGCTTCACTTCACACACTGAGTCGGCAACGGCATTTTGGCTGGTGTCTGTTATTTGCAACGCGAGAACGGCGCCACCTCCAGCATTTACCATTCTACAAAAATGCGTTAACCAGATGTAGAAGTTTTCTAGTAAAGTCACCAATACTAAAAACGGTGAAATTTAATTCAATATTCAATATACTTTGAATCAACATCCAAAGCGGTGTACCCAATTTCCTTAACGATACAGCAAAGTTAAGAGAGACGATTTGGCCAAGGTTAAATTGTTGGTCAAGTGAAGCATCCTAGGCTATGTAAGTTTAGCTTACCGGAATCGCTTCGATTGTCCTGTGGGTATGGCGAGAGTGGGCCACAATTGACCGTTAGTTGTATAGTGGTTTACATTAGCAACAAGCCATGTCTCCAAAGTGCCTCCGGTGGTGATAGTGTATTTTGCGTGTCTAGAATGCGAAAACGTGAAACAATTAAAAAGCATTGGGTTAAACTTTAAGAAAATAGCAACTGATGATTAAAACGCAAAATAATATTTTATGCATACAAGTGGCTATGCTTTGCGTTATATTTTACAATGCATAAAATGAACATGATTTACCTTCAAAATACGGTTACGTTTCCCTAAAAATTACAGAAGTTTTGCTTTGAAAACGCAACTTTAAGAGAACTCCGCGATGTTAGTTATTACCGCGCGACCTACACCCTTGTGCACATAAATTGAACAAAACGAGTTTTTCATTTGTTATAAGCTAAATCACATTTCAAGTCCAGAAAACAGTACGTATAGGCCTATATATATGACGTACTTGTCATGTTTATTGAATGCTTTAGTGTTATATCAGATGTTATTCGCATATAAAAAATGGTCATTCAAGCGCTGATTCAGGTATGATACAGGGACACGAAAATCCTGACTGACTGTTCAAACTTGGTGGATTCGATGCCAAACCGCGTTCAAATGGTGTTTGACGAATAAAGGAGTCATACCTGTTACTAATGTGTTCATTTGTGAGGGTTATACTATAAAATACCAAGTGAAATTCAAAATAATTCCTATTTTGTGCTTTTTCATTGCTTGTTTCAATTGATATGCACAAGGGTGTACACGGCCTCGTGTAAATTATTGTAGACATGTAGCGAATACGTTAGTGGTTTTATGCGTTTTTTACTCTAAATGGGTAAAACTTTGCTTTAGAAGTTGAAAATGAGTTGAAACAATACACACACAAAACGATTAGCACTTTGCTCGATGGTTGCTGAACCAAATGAAACTGAAACCGAAATCACGTAAAGCTGTGCTTTTCAACCTTTCAATTTTTCATCCGCCCTTTTTTATTTCGGAAAATTTCCATCCGCACGAAACAAGCAACTTTTGCATCCTTTAGTTTTATTTGTGAAATAACAATGAATGGTTTGTGTATTAAAACACCAGCTTATTTGATTACTGTATTACACATAATGATAAATAATTATGCCATTTTTATCCGCACATTTATCCGCACGACGTTTGTCATATGCATTACAATTTTTTTCACCGCTCAAGTGCGTATCAACCCACGGGTTGAAAAGCACTGACGTAAAGTATACACTAAATAGTTTTTGTATACTTTTCCTTTTAGTTTACTTGAAGAAACATAAGCGTGTCAAAATTAACACGCAAAATAACATTTAAAAATCGCGTATTTGTTAAATGTATTTTTAGAATTTTAAAAACGTGTTTAACCATAAGATTCACCTATTTATGTACTGACCTCTCTCTTTACATTTCTAACCTCTACAGCTAAACGGGCGTACGGATGTATTGCACTTTGGCCCAAACTGATGTATTGCACTTTGGCCTCTAACTCTTTGTTCTCATAAACAATACAATCAGTTGCGTAACTCAAGCCTACAAACGTAGGTCACCCCTGCTTTTAGAAACACTTGATATCACGTACCAGAAGTTTGCATCGTCTTCTATGTCATCCTGGATGGTTGCGAAAGCCGTGGGACCACCACCAGAGTATTGTAGCAGTGGCTGAAAGACAAGGCTGACTTCATGTTCGCAGTGGTCGGGACAAGACACTGCTTGAATATGAGCTGGTGTAACTGATGTAGCTGGATCTTCGACTATAATCATACCTGCCATTCCGCTGTGGACCTTAAATTAAAAACAGAATAAAAGTGTGGTCAACTAGTTAAATGTTGTTTCACTTTCGGTGCAATCCATGTTATCAACCAATCAGGAATCGGCATTTTCGCGAAACATATATACCACGTGAATGTTCATGGATATTCAATTGACATAGGTCAAATTCCAGAGCCTACTTTCGGTGGCTATGGTCATAATTGTGCAAACCTTGTTCTACAAAGAAACCCTATATTCACCTGGAAAAGGGTGGATCCGTGTAAATGAGGGTGATACCAGTAGGTCCCCGGTGGGTTGTTTACGTTGATCGAATATATATACGTAAAAGATTCTCCTGGATTGATATGTTCAAACACATTATCTTGAGGACTCTGTAAAATAATTACAAATATTTTTTTTTATTATATGTTAAATTACTAAAAATCAAATCTAACACCACGGTACTACTGTTATAGCCTAAACCCTAAACAGTTATTGTTTCTTTGCGTCAGTTAAATCGTTTTATAACCAAAGTTAAAGTCAATCAATTAGCAAAAATTAAGTCAAGTTTGAGCCCAAGTTATTGGAATCTAATTTAAAAGTTAAACGAGTGGTTCTCAACCTTTTATGATTCGTGGCCCCCTTTGAAAGGCTTCCAAACCTCGTGGCCCCCATGCTTTTAAAATATTTAGCATTGTTTCTACGTGTTTTTTTCTTGTTTTACTTCCATCAATTATTTTTAAAATTTACGTTAACTTATTAAGTCATCATTACAAAGCGTGATCCTGCCAAGGTATTTTTTATATTCGGCTCTGTTTTGTATTGAGCCATTCGAACGTTAGTACATTCGTCGAAATGATTTATGGTTTTTCGGTTATAATGAATTACTATTACCTGGCATAATCCAGCTTAATATTGGCCTAAATTGACCTTGAGTAACCTTACAACGCACCTTATGCATTTTACTATGGAATGTTTCTTTGGCAACTTAACGCCCCTTAAGGGAATTGCGAAATCTCTAAGTTAGGATCTCGCCCAACGGCATTTGGCGGACACTTGATAATTTATCGGCAATCAATCGACCTGCCGCGCAAAAAACGCTGACGCCACACTACATGGATATTGGATGGATACATAGTAATTACTTCGTCACAGCGACAGGCATTTATCCAAACTTGCCACTCACGTACGACATACGTACAATTGGGCGTAACTTTCTACGATAAACGAATTAAAAGGATTGACTCTTCTAGTGTTAAACAACTTTACTGACGCTTCAAAGAATGTTTTAGTAAAATGTGTTACAAAACGTTACAAAAAAGGTTACACTCATAATAAAAAACACAAAATTAGGTTAAATGCAGTCGAGTGGTGACATTTTGGTTTTGCAATACCTAGCTAGAGAGTTGTGCCCGTGGTTAGTAGCTTAGCCAGCCGAAATATGTGAGGGACGAAAATTTTGAACTTGTACTAGTAAGAGTATTCATTTAAAACAACGCTTCTGATGCAGAAAAAGACTTGACAGGCTAAGTAGGCAAACTATAACTTAATAACTTGACACTAAAACTGTTACCTCACAGCGATAAATCGACTTTATATAAAACATAAGCAAATAACTATTTACAACGAATCAGTAATGAAACTACGATTAAAAGTCCATTAGTGGCTTCCCGCCAGCGAGGCTCGTTATAACTTGATTGCATTGTGCAATGTATTAACTGCCGTATTGAACAGAAATAAATATGCTAGCAAATCGTTTTGCGCAGCAACTGACTGAGTTTTAACGCAATACAGTTGTATACTGCTCATAAATGCTACAAAACAAACAATTAGGAGTAAAATATTCATAATTTCTTTGACAGAAATAGCCCCTGTGTTCCCCTGGCTACGCCTATGACCGTGGCCCCCCAATTACCGCTCCGTGACCCCCAGGGGGACGAGGGCCACTGTTGAGAAACCCTCAGTTAAACTATTAAAATTTCTAAGCTTTACTTTAATAAGAAAATATTAGCAATCAAAAATGAAAAAAACAAACAAAAAAAAATGTTGTAGGCTATGTGTAAAACTTGAGGTAACATTCCAATTTTTTTAACAACAATTTAAAACAATTTTTAGAAGTCATTGGCCAAAAAACGTATATTCAGCCAAATCACCTTGCCCAAAAGTCTCTTTTAATGCTGTTTATCTGATCGTTGAAACAAATGGTTACCAGCTAACTTACATAATTTTATTGCTTTACATGCATTACGCTCGGAAGCGTACTCAAGTCACGTGTGTGTATTTCTTAACTTTAAAAATCGAAATTAAATTTAAAAATTAGTACAACTGACCTGATAGACCTAAAATACGTTCCTTTGAAAGACAACCTAAAGTGGTAGATTCTCGCTTTAAATAATACTCTTATATAGCTTGCATTACATATTCAACATAAGTTAATTTTATTATTTTGTAAATCAGTTTATCGAAACTTCTTTTCTGGGGTTTATGTGCTGTCGAAGAACTTACGGCACTGCTGATGTGAAGTCCGTGCGTGTGTAGGTTTGTGCTGTTGGGATATCGTTGCTGGTTGATTGCTTGTTCTTTTTGGGGAAGTGTGAGAGAGTTACTCTGTTGGATAGACACATTTGAGTTTTCAAATATAATACGTAATATGAGCTACACTTGGCTATACATTCGGGTAAACATATTTAATAAACCTTTCTGGCCACTTAGTATTTAATGGGGCTTTTTAAAAGTGATATGCTTTTTTTCTGACAGTATTAACCACCAACCTGTTGAATGAGCCTCTATGAAAACTCCTGTCCAGAGACATTCTTTTGTATTTTTGCACATTAGTATAAATAGATTAAATTAATATAGGCGTTTAACGTGAAGGTTTTTCAGAATTTTAAGTCGTATTGTTTAAAGAGACTGTTTTAAATTAGTTTATTTAAAGATTAAAATACACAAAGCACAAAAACAAATATCTCGCGTTTCTACTTATAATCTTAATGGTTTCTTATAGGCTAGTTATGTCGGCTAGAATAAAAGCTATTTGAACTTACCAAAGTAACTGTGACGGTATCGCCTTGTTTAACCCTCCAAACCGGCCCTCCTATATTCCCATTCCAGGTTCTTCGGTGTATAGTGAGCCATTCAATAACGATGTCGGCCATTCGCACATCGAAGTTAATGCTAAGACTACCGCTGTTTGAAACCTCCTCCGTTAACGGACTGAAAGTATCTCCTCCTACAACGTAAATTCGACAATTTTGCACAATGCTAATTGTAGGTATGCCAACCGCATTTCGCTACATGGTAAGCTACATACGATATAAAAGCTTTAGAAAATATTTTACCTGTGAATGCTGCTGGGTCGGTCATTGACTGCCCAAGAGACTCATAGAAAAGCTTGAACATAAGAAGGGTTATACAGATGGCCTTCATAATCTATTTTATATTTCCACCTGTAAAACAAATATTTCATAGCATAACATTCATAAATTTTGCAAAAATTAACTACAACTATAGAACAGAAACATCGTTTTGGATAAACTTTCCTTGATAAGGCGTATACAATTTTTGATTTGTTTTTCTTCAAACGGATTATACAACCTTTGATTAACATTAAAACACGAGCAAAAGGTGAGCCTCGAAAAATTATTTCTTGTACTGCTAAATTACCTGCCGCAACATTAAAATACAGTTTTTGGTTAATAAAATACTGTCACGGCAATTTTTCAGCGAAGAACTAAGACCATAACCAAGTTGTGAGAACAACACTCATTCTGTAGATTTAGTTAAAAAAATAACACATTTACAATTGGTTAATACGCTTGCTTGAATGGTGAGAATCGCAAATGAATGGGCTTCGTAAGTTTGACGGCAAAAAAGTAAATCTTTTTTGACGTTTTTTCTTAGTAATTTCTTGCCCCTAAAGCAATTAAAGGGTTCAAAATACCTTAAAGCAGCTCCCAATTTGATAAATGTATTTTAGTTTTACAACTTTAAACACTTATATAAAAGGTAATAAATGACAATTGCAATACCCCTTAATATAACTAAATTGCATAAATTTTATTTTACCAAATTTCAATTGAACAATAGACTAGTATTACATTGGTTACAATTCTTTAAAAGGCAAGAGGGATAAAACATTTGGTTAGATGAGATAGCTAGGTAATTTATTGTATTATTGTTTAGCACTTTAATTGTATTTAGGTGCCAGGAAAAAAAACAGTGTTCAGCACACCGGGCGCACAAACATTTTAAAGTATTTATCATTTAAAAGTATATACGCACCTTTCTTTTAAGCAGCTTACGGTACATTTAATAAAATACAAAGCTTTTTCCCTCGCGTGATTTATGGCAAAAACATGCAACTTCGTTTATCCGGACAAGTTGACTATACTTAAGGATTTAAAAACAAAGCGACATATATAGCCTAGCTACCTGCAGCTAATCGTAAAAAAATACCATGCCCATGTGACAAGCCTTCTATTGAGTAATGCGAAATATCCCTTACGCCATCTTACGTAACAACCGGTGTCGTCGTTATAAACAATAAAAAAACTCGCTTCTGTTTGCTCCAATGTTGTTATAGGTATCAAAACGGGTAAGGCGGCACCGCATTGTTGATGTGGAAGGTGACACCCTGAAAAGAATGAACGCTGAGTCACGCGTCAGCAAACGCTTTTGTCTCCGCCTAAAATACCTTTTCCAGAGCTACTGAAGGCCCGCTATACACCAACTAACTTTGACAACAGTGACCGATCCAGGGGGTTGGGGCATTCAAGTTTTTTAGAATAACGTCATAAAGTAACGTCAAAAACAATCAATCTTAAAAACACATTTTATTCTCGAACGAACTCGTGCGCAAATATGCAGCTAAAACCCGGCCTAATCGCGCACTGCGTATGTTTGTTTTAAATTGCTTTAATGAAAAGACATGTGATACATGGGGAAATTAAAAGAGATTTAAAAATTGCTAGAAAAATCGCCGTTCTGCCGAATAGATTTATGTAAAACGGAAAAAAGTTCGCGCGAACTCCAAAAAATAATAGTTATATGGTTGCAAGTATAGTTTCCGAGAAGTTATGTATCCTTCGTGGAGTAAGTAAGTATACACATATATTAATTTGATGCTGCCCATGTGATAACGTATAACTCGAAACTCTTTAATGCTATATTTTTACATAATCTCTTCACCAATTACAGTAATCCTGGTTTATGATTGTGTACCCTCAAAGTTTTAAATATTAACTTTTAATTGGATTTCATATGCTTAAAATAGATCGTTGCAAGAAAAAATAGGTCATATTTAAAATTCATTTGGCATATGGGCCAATTTATTGTCATATTTATCACGAAAACTTGATTACGGTAGTTTAATATAATAAGTTTAGTCTGTAGTAACAATTTCACGTCTAAAATCTATGAAATCAGACCTGGCCGGGAGAGGAAGAAGAATGTTTTGACATCTAGGTGGGATCAAAAATTTTTGTTTGGGGAACCATGGCAGTTACAGGAATGAAGTCACCAAGTTAAAACCTTTAATAAAAAAGAAAAAAAAAGTTGTGCTGAAAAAAAAAATTAAAGTTGTTTTTAGCGAAGTGCGCAAAAAGGAGATCAAACCCAGTCTAACCTCGCAAAGCGAAAAACATGCGGTTTCAACTGGCAAAACTTTTAAATAAGAGGAGATGTGACGCTTTAGTTTAGTTAAACAAAAAATGTCTATTGCTAGAAAAAACAGCGTTTATTATGTAATTTAACATAATTTGCACTTTAAATGTATTGATCCCACACGGCGATACGGGGATACGAACGTTTTTTGCGCACATTGTGCAAAACAAAAGCTACGCACCCTGTTGCACGCGGCACAACCTGTCATAACATAAATAGCGCCTTTTGGGATGAATTGATTTCTTAAAACGCTAAAAACATATCAAAAACGGAAAGAAGCTTGCGCGAACGCTAAAACATTTTGTATTAACAGAGTGAAATTAAAAAAAACATAGTTTTTGGGTGGCCATGGTCTAATGTACCCCGCCTGGATCCGCTGCTTATGGCATGACAAAGTAAACGTAATTAAACACTTATTTTTTTAAATACTAGATTGATTTGGTTGGGTCACTAGATTGATAGTGTTTCACATCCTGGTTTCATTCATTATGTGACCCAAAATTTCTTTTTTGGAAACATGTTGTTTTTGTCCGATGTTGAACAACACTGTATAGGCCTATATTGAAAAACATTTTCCATTAGATTTTTATATTTTGTCCAAACTTTGAAAAGGTGTGTAAAAATTAATGGCGGGAATATTTATCAATTTCCATTTGGCGGAGAGTTTCGTTTCTAAATATTGTTTTCTAGACTTGATATCGTTTTGAAGGAATAAATTATTATAATAATTTAAATAATCTCAGACTTAACGAGAGTCCAGAAATCTTACCATATTTCGCAAGCTGTATGCCTACCGGTACTCCATTACAAACATGCGCGGGTCTAGGATTTTAGTTTGGGGCGGGCCATGAAATTTTTCACAATTTTTTCAGATATGACTCTATGCAGAGTTAATCCTAACATTGGATAGGTTATTAAAATCCTTACACAGGGGTCAGCAACCTATTTGTAGTCGCGGGCCAAAACCAAACTCAGAAAGGTCTCTGCGGGCCGCACAACATATGTTAACTGAGCTTTTGTGTTATTACAACTTTAGAACAACTGTGAATCAGGTTAGCCTCGAATATTTTTTTCACTTAAAAACCGTGGTTAGAATTAGTTTTGAGTAGGCAGTAAAGTTTTGGCGCAAAGCGCTAAACAAAGCGTTTACTTTGTCTAAAATTCGGGTATACACGTTGTCATCCATACTACTATTAAAAAGTGTAATAAAACAATAAAATCGCTGATTTAGCTCAAAAAGAGCATAAAAATGTAAACACGCTGGATGTAGAAAGATGATTCGCGCGAAGCGCAAATTTTTTTCGCATTTACACACTTAAAATAGTCAAAAAAGTATTTGAAATGGACTTGTGTCTAATTTGTCAAAGAGGCGGCGGGTCGGATGAATTATATTGGCGGGCTGGTTCTGATACAGATTTGCATTAACACCAAAAAGCTTTCAATTTTACTTGGATTTAAGTTCGTTTATTATATAGTCGAGGTCAGCGTACAGCCGTCGCTGTAAAATCATATATCTAACGGTGTGTTTTGGCTTTGATATATGTTGGGCAGCTGGAATTTTAGAAGTTTTTTTTCAAGAGCGCTAGGGAGACACATTAGCTTTTCGAGAGAAACACAAATGTAATGTACTTATTTTAGGCTGCCAGTGAATAACATGTAACGGTGTTTAATATATTGGGTGGCTGAAATTTTAGAAGTTGTCTTTATGCCGTCGCTGCAAAAGTTTTTATGCTGTTGCTGCAAAATCTGAAAAACACCGCTTTGCGCGAGTTCGAGAAATTTTACAATTTTTTGCGTATTTTACAATTTTCTTGAAACATTCACTATATGGCGTCATAAGCTCGTACACCACTACAAAGCTTAAATATATATCATATTTTGTTGAATTAGGCCATACTACCTAGGGAAGCGCGAAAATAAGCTGCCCTTAAGTTAAAATTATGTTTTTTTTTTCTAGTTTGGGGGGTCATGGCCATATCGCCCCCCCCCCCCCTCTAGATCCGCCCCTGACCGTAAAGAACAATTTGTTTAATTTAATGTTTTACATCCGAGAAACATGTTTTGGTACTTTTTTGAGAAGAAAAACTCGTGTTTGAAACCATTTATTAGGAGTCCTTAACGCAGTTTCCTCTCGCTATAGTGTTTAGGCCGCTGCTGTCCGAACTAACAACTAAAATATTGCAATACTTTCACGGAATGTTTGCTGCGCTGTTAGCTTAATTTGAATATGCGCGTTGAATTGTTACTGCAGTTTGTTAAATTTTGATTTAATGGAATCAAATAGAACCATAAAATGTAATTAGTATTCTATGATAGAACTATAGTCAGTGTTTCCCCTGTTAAAATATACACTTTCGATATTTAACTATTTGTTGCAAAACATAATACGAACGATAGAAAAAAACATAAATCAATAAAATAATTTATTAGGTCCACCCTGGAGTAAAGTTAATATATTTTTTACAAATTTTTCGCTTATCGTTCCGTTTGTTTTATTACGATCATTGGATGTTAACAGCCCTACTGGGATAAAATCATAGCAACAAATGACGCTAAATACAAACAGCTGATTTTAACAAACTTGTTTAAGTAGAACCTAACTATATAACAGTTGCATCTTTTGCTGCTTAAACTCAGTGAAACATCTACCCAATAGCTAAAATTTAAAGTGTAGTGTGTTTTCTGTATAGGGGTTTAGCTGTCACTTCTGAAAAAACAAATAAACGACTTTTTCGAGAAAAAACATGCTATAACTTGTATATACAGACAAACAGTCGTTACATGTTGGTAGTGACAGGAGCAAGACATAATTTCAAGTTTTTTTGTAATTTAAAAGGGAAAACATTAATTTATTTTAACATAATTTTATTAAATATCATTAAGTTACTCATATTGTTTGTAGTAGTTGTTTTATTTGGTTGAAAATAGGTAAATAATTGGGCTCTGGTTTATAAAAATTGTTGCTATGGATTTTAATGCAATAATTGATGCTGAATTGGAAGCTCTATCCGACTGTTCTTCAGAGTATGAGGAGTATATTGAAGAGCAAGATGAAAAAGTAAATGACCTTGATGACACAATTTCAGATGAATTAAATTCAGGTTTGTTTAATTGCTAAAAGGGTGTTTACATGTGACGTCATGCATGCACTGCCGACTGTGTAAAGCAGCGGTTCTCACCGATGTGCCGCGGCGCGCACTGGTGCGCCATGGAAGGCTGCCAGGTGTGCCACGAGCAAAAGGAATAAATAATTTAATATATAAAAATGTATTTTTACTTTTCTATTAGGCTTAGCTCATTGATTTCACAGTACTTTCAAGTAGAAAACACAATACGACCTACAAAGCAACAATATCTTAGTCAGAATTTCCATAATACCATATTACTAAGACCACCGACATAATAACGCCAAATTCACAGTAATGACCATGACAGAATAAGATCTAAAATAGTCTAGATGCGACCTAAACATGTCGAATTAAGCTCAAAATTAATCAGAATAAGACAAAATTACGCCCAGGACTGTAACGCAAGGGTATGGGATGATTGGGGTCACCTGTTTGGCATTGGTTGTTTGCTGTCGAGTCCCGGATTTTTTGCCTCTGTTTAGGCTTATAGACGGTAGTTGGTGGTGTTAGCAATTGGGCTAGGGTTAAAATATCCTGGGAGTTGGTGTTAGTTAGGGGTGGTGTGTGGGGTGAGATAAAAGGTTGTATTTAGGTCTGATTCCGATTTTGTCCTTTTTATGCCTTATTACTAACTGTCTTTTATTCCGAAGTTGCTGTTGTTCTTATTTTGGTCTTTCTGTTCTTATT
Source organism: Ascidiella aspersa (assembly GCF_963924565.1). NCBI lineage: Eukaryota > Metazoa > Chordata > Ascidiacea > Phlebobranchia > Ascidiidae > Ascidiella > Ascidiella aspersa. Next base: position 18,098,314 of record NC_139451.1, read on the forward strand.
TTAGTCAACTATAGAGCCTACATAATAAAAAATTGCAAGCAACTTAAAAGAAATACTGGTACACCTCAAAAATTTCACGCTCGTTCACTCGCAGGGTGCGCCCCCACGTTTTCATGTGTCTCTAGGTGCGCCCCCAAGTAAAAAAGGTTAAGAAAAACTGGTGTAAAGCATGGTAAGGGCACCCGCGAGTTTTTTTCGACCTTTTTAAAGGCACCTCAAAAAAAACCTGAATTGCACCCGAAATATGTAAAATTCTTGTGTGGCATACGTTTACAGTGCAATGTATGCAATACAAAGTGCATCGGAAAATTATAAAGTACACCCAGAAATTTAAAACTGCACCCGAGGTGCATTTTTTTACCTTTGTTGCACCCGGTCACCCAGGTTTTTACGGCCGTGCACCCACAGGATCTTGTCGAAATCTGCCATATTTAAGGCCTCAATTACATTTAGTTAAGATTTGAAGATGAGTTACGCCAAACTCTCCTTTATTTTCAGTAATGTGGTTGACTAAAATATGCCTGGTATTTGAAGTGGTATATATTTTAAAATGAATGATTCAATGTTAAATTAACAACCATTTGAACTGCCACGGAGCGCCAAAAGGTTGTCAGTAGAGTTCTACAGGTAATCTTTAACAACAGGTCAAATCATGTAAATTCCACACCAAACTTCATACAATACAAACTGACACTTTAAAACCTTATGGAAGACATATATAATCATTGAATCTACTCTTGTACACTATTTACATAAATTGTATCTCAGGTTAATCAATGTGCTTATTTTATTCGTAAAGCTAGCATTGCGGTTACATTTTCAGTTCTTAGGAATACTTTTTAAAACAGTACTGTTTATGATAAATTGCTAACAAGAAAAGCCATCAAGACTAAAACAATTAGGTTACTGTTAAAAAATACTAGCATGTGCTACCCTAACCTCATTTTAGGAATACTAGTGAGGTATTCCTCAATTCGAATAAAATTACTATGGTTACTTACCAGTCTTAAACGTGGGACTGATTGCAATTATTTGTGCACTTTAAAAGTAACCATTCAAAAATGTAAACCTCTAGCAGCACTTTCACTTTATTCCAAACTTGTATGCACACATTTTATGTCTGTTGCCTTGATTTCGGGTTCCAGCGAGTTAAAGGTAAATAATAAATTTAACGATATATGCATGCTTTCATTAACATTATGGTATCCTTTGATGATGTTCTTGTTGCAGATGCCAAAGCATTTTTGTTTACACCATAAACAACTTAGCATACCATTTTGTTACTGCTTCGACTTAGAGATCGCACTGATTTTAAGCCAAACTTGTGTTCAATGTTTTGCCATCTCCCTCATCCCTAAAACTGGCTGTAGGTTGTGCGAAATGCATTTGAACTAGTTTACTCTAGTACTATTGTCAAGTTTAGCAAGGCCTTAAACATGGCTGACAATGGAGTATTGTGTGCAATCTGTGACGTTATTGCAAACACCCTATATTATGATTGTAATGTAGCCTAAATATTCTGTTAGATTTTTTGTTGTATTTTCTATTAAAGATGGCTGGGTAAAACTTTTTTTGGAAAAGACCACTGCTCAAGCAAACAAAACAGAGATTTTACTCAACAATGCACTGGATAATTCGGATAAGGTTTGTTTCACTTAAATTTATATATATGTATATATATATATATAATTAAAACTACAATTAGTTATATTGTACACCTTTCCTTGGGTACAGGTATTTACTAGTGTTAATTTCTTCAATAAAATGTATCTTCTCTGTCACTGTATTAAATTAAAATATTGTGTTTTACATAAATAAATTTATTTGCAAGCAGATAATCACCTTTAGAAGAGTAATTATTTCTTTGTACTTTTAGAATGACCAACATGGTGTTCGTCGAATAACCAATGAAACAGAAGAACTTAAAACTGATGAAGGGGAAACAGGTTACTAGTTTAATTTTATTGTTTTATATTTTTATTGTCAAATGATATATCGATATCATGCTTATATAGTTATCATTAATTCAGTATAGTGTGAGCATGTATAAGATCAAAAACACGTATCTATGCATATATCAAAAATAGTACTCTATGTTAATGAAAGCTACTTTGTAAAAGTCTTACAGAAATATGTTTTTAGAAAACTACTTGATGGGTGGAACTCTTATTCAAGAAGCCTCTACCTCTGATGTTGAAATCGTAGGTTTTAAGTAAAAAAAATAGTTCTACCTTTTTCATTTTAGCATAATAGAATCGACATACTTTAATGCCATCACTTATTGCAGTTTATACACAACCTAATTTAAATTTAATTAGTATTGTTTGTAGGTAAATAATTCTGCAGTTAACTCAGTAAGTTATACAACACTATAATTTTTAGGCCAATCAACTCATTTTGTGCCTTTTATAACAAGAATAAACTGTTTTATATATAGGAAAACGAAGATGCTAACTTAGATCCTGATACCAGTAAAAATATACAACCAGTAGCAATGATGGAAGTACATACTATTGATGCAAAGTCTGTAACTGATCTTGAAGTTCGTTTGATAGAATTAGAGAAAACGTTTCAGCACCAACAACATGAATCAGACCTAAAAGCAATGGTAGGTTATTTGTAAAATACCATATCTTACTTATAAACAATTTAAGTTAAAGCAAAAATAATTCCTATGATATCACAAAGATCAGAAAAAATTCAGCTAGACTCAAGTTTATATGGTTTCAAGGTGGTTGATCAGTTAAATATCAAACAAGGTATTCCTAATGTCGCCATAAAGCTAGCAAATTGTAATCTTTTAATACTTGTGGTTTTGTTAATTGGTGAATAAACCTCAAAATTGCGATGTACTTGATTAGTGAGAAGAAAATGTTGCAGAACGATTATTGTCCTTCGTATATATAGAGGATACTAGTTTATAATTATAATTTAAGGACTATAGTGATATGTGCTATTCAGGAACTGGAAGAAATATTCAATACAGAGGTTACAAATAAAATTGATGAAATTGAGTCAAATCGTTTGGCATCACATGACAAAATGGAAGCTTTAGAGGCAGCAGAGCGAAATATCCTTGATGAACTGGACCGGCAGAAATTGTTCTATTTAAATGAACGACAGCATAAAGCTGCATGTCTAATTCAGGTTTGTTTGTATAAGCCTTGGAGTTTTTGGTGATACTTGTTGCAGCTCTATTTTCTTCTAATGCAGCTCTATTTTCTTCTAAAATATCACGCAAAATTGTTTTCAGTATGCAACCACAAAAAAATATATATATTGCTATATTTTCTGTGCTGTTGCATGAAAGGTTAAAGAATGTACCGTTGTACTAAATTGGGATTGGATATATATTAATGTATTTGTGTGTGTGTGTGTGTTAATATTAACTGATTACATAAAACATAAAAGCTTGTGCTTCGAACCACCTAAAATATGTGACAAAAGTTCTTCATGAACTTTAAAAGCATTTTACAGTTGAATGGTAAAACACAAAACTTCTTTAACATGTCTTTTATTTCCTTTGCATTTAGTCTACCTACAAGGGATACTGTGTCAGAAAAATCTATCGAACTGAGTTGGAAAAAAGATGTTTTGCTGCCAAACAACTTTTGTGGGAAAAGAGGGTGGCAGAAATTGAAAAAACTAGACAATTGTTGGAACAGAAAACTCCTCTTGTGATTATTCAAGAAACTTCCAGCCAAGACAATTCCTCTGTTAAAACTACTTCAGTGAATGCAGAAATTTCTACTGAAGAATTGGCATGTCCGAACAGTAGTAGCATGATTGTTAAGAAGTCTATCAGTGATCAGAATGGTAGTAAAGAATTAATTAATAAAGTGTCTCAACTTGATTCAAACATTATAACAAAACAAGATGAAAATTCAAGTCTTGAAGACAAACCAGAATCACATTCCACAATTGAGAATATTGATAGAGACTTAAAGTTACTTGCCAGTAAGGAAAACCTTCTGGATGAAAAATTAAAGACTAATTCTCTACTAGATAGTTTTGCACCACTACACCCAACTTCCAGAGTTGATACCAAAGTCACTTTGTTACATGACTTGCCTGTTTATGAAGTAGAAAAACAGTCCTCTTCAGTCATGGCTACAGATGTAAAAGTTGATGATGTCAATGCGGAAGACAGCATTTTAGAAAAGCAAAATTTTAATAGCGCAATAGATGCACTAGAAAACGATTTAAATATTCTTGAAAAATCTATTAACATTGATGATCAAGAGAGTCCACCACACAACAAAATAAAACACTTGGCTGCTGAATCTTCTCAAAATTGTACTGAATCTGTCATAAATGAACATGGACATCAAGCTCCTTCATTTACTGATGTTAAATCAAAAACTAAGACATCTGGAATAAAAGATAACACCATTGTTGAGAAAGAAAATTTGTCAAATTTATGCCATTTTCGGCTTACTCACGACGATTTAAGTGAACCAAGTCAACTCAAATCTGCAAAAGAGGATGAAGAAAAGGGTAAACATGAAAATATCATGGAGCATTCGCCTTCAGATGAAGATCATGGTAGTGCTCATGTAAACTATAACACTTTACCTGACACTTTACCTGATAAAACCGAAATTCAAAGAGAGCCTTCAATGAAAGATGTTGATACCAACTTGCTTGACGTGCAATCTAGTGAAGATGTATCTGTTAAAGACAATAACTCTTGTGATAGGGAATATGAACCAAAGGGTCATGCTATTTTGTGTTCTGAAAATCAGGTCAAAAAATTAAGTGTTTCTTGTGATAATGTTCCCTCTAATGAGAAATTGGGCTCTAAGGTGCTGCCTTTCTGTAACCAGTTGAATAATTCTGAGCTTTCAATCAACTGTGAAACCACAATTTCTCAAAAACTTGAAAGCAATTCTATTTCAATGTTATGCGAACAAATAGATTTCTGTCAAAATCCTAAAGTGGGAGGTTCCAAAGATAGTGATTTACCACTAAAAAATTTAGGTTCTGAAACCATTTGTAGTAAAGAGAGTAATGTACAAATAACACCAGGACACAACAAAATTCCAGCAGATAGTATGCAAATGGTTGAGACTAAAGTACATAACTCTGTTCATGAAAAAAACCCTGAAATTACAAAACACCACAAATCAAATGAAAATGTTCTACCAGGACAGGAACCGTTAATTGGTTTGCCGAAATTGCCGGTCTCTGCAAACCATTCAGACGATATATTAAAAATGAAATCATCGACAACCCAAGAGGAGTTTGGCCGAGAAGATTTTTTAACTCAAAACAATTTTGCAACTTCTTTAAACAGTTGGAGAACATTTTGTGTAAAATGGAGTTTATCCAGGCAAATCACTACAAAACATTCCGATTCAATACGAAGGGGTCCTAGAAGATCGTCTGCAGCTAGAAGACTCCCAGCAATTAAGGAATCTGAACTTTTATGTGGTATGTGTGTGCTTATGATTTTACTTATAAATTAAATGATTGCTATAATACCGTAATAATACATGATTTTGTTTTTTGTAGTATATATACTTATGTATGTGAACATATTTACACTAATAGGGAAAAAATATATCTATTATGTATATATTTGTTAATATATATTTTATATGTGAATGAGGTCTACTGTTTATGATCTTCAGGGTATGATCTCCTATTTTTACTCCACAAGTACTATTATGTGCTTTACACAAAAGTAGAAATCCTGGAACATAGTTGCCTAATCTTAACACCCACAAATTAGGAATATTTCAGCATAAAATTTTATAACATCTAGTAAAAAAAATTGTTTTGTGCCCAACTTTTTAGGAAAATGGCCATATTCTACAGTGTCACCAGCTACCAATCTTGATTCTTTAAGTCGAGTTTTTATTGAAAATCTTTCTGATTCAAATGGAAGAAATTTGATTACAGTTCAAAGATGTACAAATTTAACCCATCTCACCCTAATAAATTGTGGGTTGGTTTCTTTAGAAGGTCTCCAGGCATGTCCAAGCTTAAGGGTAATTTTTTAAACACATATATGCTACTTTTATACTTGTTTGTTTTTGCTTACTTAGTTCTACTTTAAGCAGATGTATTCTGTTTTAAAAATCATATTTTATGTACCTATCTTTAATTTTATAATATTTCCTTGTAATGAAATCGTGGTATAATTGTATGCAAAATCTTTGTCAAAACTGATTTACCTACTGATCTCCAATACAAATAAATTGGTATTTTATTGTGGAATTATGGATTATTATTATACATATGAATTAATTTCAGCACATAAATGTTTCAAAAAATGCAATAAATGTGATTTCCTGTGATGGGATGTCACGACTTGAATCATTATCTGCCACTCATAACAATCTCACATCTATCCATGGTTTAATGGGTTGCACCAGTTTAATTTATCTGGATTTATCTCATAATAAAATAACAAGACTTGGTGGTCTGGACGGACTAATAACACTTCTACACCTAAAGTAAGCTGGTTTTCATAACAATATCTGTGTAACAAAATAACAACACCATTTTTATGGCATGGATTTTTACTGCATCGTTATTAAAATCAGTAATCTAATTTTTTTGGCAATGTGGTGATCCCAAGAATGAGGTGCTTGTTAATTTTTTCTTGAAAATAAGAGCAACATGTCCGAATGTCAGGCTTGTGTGATTAGATTGCTTTTATTAATAAAAAAACTATTTGATGTGTTTTGTTTTGTTACCAGACAATTTGTTTTAATATCCTCACCATTTATTTTTTGGCACAGCTTTTCAAAACATTATTTTTTTAATTTATTAGATAAAATTACCATGTAAGTTCATTTGCTAATTTTTTTAAATTTTAGTTGGTTTGGAGGATATTGACTGGCTCTGAAAAACAATTTTAGTTAGTGCCAATATATTTATTAACCAAAGTTTTTATTCCAAAATTAATGTTTAATTTTGCTTTTTCAGAATTTGTAACAATCAACTAATCCACATCAAAAGTCTAAATGTATGTAATACCTTGCTGACACTAGATGTGTCCAGCAACAATATTACTTCATTGCAAGGAATTGAGAACTGTGGCTTGTTAAGAAGTTTGAATGCAGCAAGAAACAATATATCACAAATAAACGCTGCAGAATTTTCAAATGCCGTAAGTATATCAATATGAAAGTAAAGATTTTGTTGATACAGAATGTTTTTTATTTCTAAGGTGTTTACAAACGAACCGTATTTACTCATCAGTGAAACTTCCTTGTCTTGGAACACTAGCGAAAATATGTTAATTATTGAAAACAGTCCTTTTTTATTTATTTTCGATTATGTGTATGAATTTTTGTATCACTAAGATTATCATTGAGGCATCTTGGATTTCAAAATAGCCTATGCGGATTATTTTTTTTATTTAGTTTGCCATGATATTTACTATGCAATAACTACTTTGTAAAACAAAACAAATGTATGTGCAAAGTGCGCGGAAATTGCAGGTATCTAGCTTTGATTGACATAACCTAGTTCCAGCAGTGCTATGGTCACCCAGAAATTTTGTCAAAGTTGAATCACAATCAAAAGTAAACTAGAAAAATTGATACTGCAACAGAGTACAAAAATACATAAACTACACAAAGCTCTGCCAAATTGAAATGTGTACATCCAAGTTGGATCAATCGTAATTTGTTATTGTAATTGATGTAAATAATTACAGTTTTTAATGTTACTGTAATGTAATTGAAGCCTTTTCCTTTTGTTTAATTCTAATTGTAATTTGCTAACATTTGGGCTCAATACATTGATAATGAGAAAATTTAAGACCAATGCCGAAAATTAAAATTTATGTAATTAATTACAGGTTTTAATGTAATTGTAATGTAATTGAAACATTAAAGGAAGTAATTGCAATTGAACTGAATTGATGTAATTGATTCAACTCTGGTTTACATTATTAGTATAAGGATGTGAATGAAATCCTATAATGATAATTCATTTTTATGCAGTTTGTTCTAAATTTATTCGCTCTTTATGTTCTTTTGTTTTAGGTTCTTCTCGTTTATTTCAACCTTGGTCATAACAGCCTGTCAAGCTTGAAAGGTTCACAAAGCACCGACGGTGCCCCAATTTGGTTACCATCACTCCATACTTTAGATTTAAGCTACAACAAATTATCAAACATCAATATTGCAGAAATTGACAGTTTGCTGGTGTCCACTCCTATGCTCCACTCTCTTGATTTGAGAAAAAATCTTATCTCAGAAATAGATGAACTCTATATGGCGATGTTGGCAATTTTACCATGTTGTCGGTTTCTTGAAATGCATGGAAATTTATTGTCAATGGCGGAAGAGACGAAAGTTTTAAGTGTTGCTCAGGGCTCAACAATTAAAGTCAGTTTTGACGAAATCCAAACTAAACAGGAAACGTTTCGGTCACTTACTTCAAAAGCCCTTGGCTTTCCTAATTTTGAAGCCCTAAATTGCACGGAAGACAACAAAAGCATCAACAAGGCTGCTGTTTCTCTTTTTAATGCGTTTTCTGAAATTACCAACTTGCACAACAAAGAAGTACGTATGTTAAGAGGTTGGTCATCACAGGATAATATTTGTGGAGAAAACGTTCCGCCCGACATGGTGTGCATTCACTGTGACCGACTTAAAGAGCTCTATCAAGTATCTATTAACCAAAGGTTAGACTAAACTAAAATATAGATATCAGCTAGAAAACTATTGTGTATAATCATATTAAAGAAATGGCTTTATGATTCAATAAAAACAGACTGGGGGGTCTGGGTGCCATACATAGAGATATGCAGAGCAAGTTTACTGGTTTCTTTTATTTCGATCAACTTAGTCGTCTCAGGAGGTTTTTTTATAGAAGGCGGTATCAATCCATAAATAATGTCATTTGTGCCCCCTGTGTAATTATATAAACTATTTCGCCACGTCCCTATAATAACGCGCAAAAAGCCGTGGAACATATAGTTTTAAGTGATTATGTCGAAACACAATATCGTTAGGGTATTATATAATACTTATTTGAATGGCGCGAGTTTGTTGACTCTGTACCCCTCAAATATAACCTTTTTTTTAATTTAAAACCAAATTATTATTTTATATTCTAATAATCACATCATTTCAGTGTAAGTTATTCGTTTTGTTGACTAAGATAGAAAAATCAAGGGTTTCATTTTGCGGCTAGTACTAACACGCAAAACTTGGAATTATGAGAAAACAAGCTATACATATATCCGATTCTTGGAAGTAAAAATGAGAACACCATAAAGATGTGAGCTGTACACTGTACAGTCTAAGAAGGCTACACTTTGTTAACTTGAACGAGTATCGAGTGCTAGATGCAACTAAAATGCTATAATAACAAGTACCATTCCAATCCAAAAATCGTAACAAAGTATGTACGAAATATGACGAGCAATTTACTATAACAGAGTTCGTCAGTTACGCAAGAAATGTCTCAATTTCGTCGTGTGTTAGGTGTAGTCGTTTTAAAAATACTTGTTTTAATATTAAACCCATAAACTTATTTTTTCTAACAATTAGGTGTATCTGAAAATATTACCAGAATTGTACGTTGTTTACTTAAGTCAACAGCTGCCAATGCGTACACAGTTCGAAACTTAAATCTTGCTTCCGTTACACAAAAGTATTGGTTTTATTTCAGACATTGGTTTGAAAGTGGAAATCCAGTAGAAAAGTTTACGAAAAACTGCAACAAAATTAAAGACGAATCCCATTCGAAACAACAACTAGTTTCGCCACAGTTGTCGTGCGCCGACACAACGTTGGACAACATCCAGCCGGATTTTTTCAATACCTCGCAAATACCACCAGCTCCAGCCGTCACTCAAACTGGCGAAATTAAAGTTTCAACGGAAATACAAACGCTTTCAGATGAAAAGCCCATGGAAGTAGACAAAGCCCAAGACAAGTCACCTGCAAAGGGTATTAAAAAAGTATTAGGTTGTCTAATTGCGTCCCACAATAAGGTTCTGTTTAGCGATATTATCCTAAAAAATCAATTTTACAATTTATTTACTGTCTAAACCAGTGATTTCCAAACTGTGTTCCTCGAGAGACAGTCAGGTGTGGCGTATTTAGGAAAATAAAGTATTTGTATTACCAATAGGCATACACGCAAGCATTTTTGACTTGATGAGCGCTATTCATGACAAATTAATAATTTTGAGACATTTACATATAGTTTGTCGTGTGTTAAGGGCGATTGTAAAATTACTTTATTGTGTGTGCAGTTTCGCGAGCCAAAAAAATTTAAGAACCACGGCCTAAACGTTTAAATAATTTCGTTGTCAACCAGGCGACCCGCAGCGTATTATTAATTCATGGCTCACTGAATAATTTTGCATACGATTTTTAGTGGATACCTCACTTCAATCAGGCGTAAGCTCCAAGTTGGTCTACAAGAAGCTGGAGCAAAAAAATAGAGGCAGGGATGTCGAACGTTTGGCGGCTGCTAAAATTCAGGTTTGTCAACGAAACACACATTTAATTTGTCTTTAATTGAGCGTTTAACTAACTTATCTGACATCCGGACGAGTATAGTTTCAAAAAAACTTTAAAATATGAATCCAGGTTTAAAAGCCTGGAATATACATACATGTCCTTTTAGTTTAATCGCAATATCCAGTTTATAAATCTTATCATTTAGGTTGGTCTCAGCGACTTTTTTTTCTGTGTTTTTGACCTCCTGAACCTTTTTGGCTTTGCAATGTTTAGGTTTAATTTAACCTTGTTTTTACTTCAGTCTTACTGGCGAATGTACAATGCCAAACGTCAGTATGGCAGTTTGTTGCGAAAACGCACCAATGCGTCTTGCCTTATTCAATCCACCTGGCGTGGATTTTACGTTCGAAAAAACGTCAAGGCAGCTCTCATGTCAATTAAAGTAAGTAAAAAACAGGTTTTAAAACTTTTGTCGTTTTTACTTTTTTTAAAACTGCTTGCATTTGCATCTAAATATGAGAACTGCGCGTTAACAGTAAATAAACTTTATTAGTTTTAAATTTGGGGTTGACTTGTGCAACAGTAACAATGAATTAAAGTAAACTAACACATTGAAAATGGTAGAAAGTCCCACGAATTGAAATATGACTGTCTTTTGTTGCAGCAGGATATAGTTATTCCACTTGTTTATGTTTGGTAGGAGAGATGTTTGGCCATGGAAAAGACATTAACAAAATATATTCATTTAAAATAAAACATCGCAGTCCGCTCGCCAACATAATTGGCGAGTGTAATTTACTGATTTGCGAAAATTTTGCTGATGGCGAATGCTGATTGTTAGACCGACTGGTTAGTGTAAATTTTAATTCAATATCAGCCCTGTTGTTGGTTGTTTTTCCTTTCGCACAAAGTTTTTTCTGTAACGCTTAACTCTTTGATCTAAAAAATGGAAAGAATTTTCGCACTTTACGTTAGTCATATTTTTGTTTCCCAACTGTCATCTTACTTCATTCTACGTACGATCTCCCGATGCTGTCTTTTAGCTTGGCACTTTGAAGATGTTTCACGGTCCCATATTTACAAAGTTATAAATTCTCACAAATTATTATTACCCTGAAAAAACTCTCCTGTACGTTCGTGGTAATGAACTTTTTCAATGTAAGGTTACAGCCTAAATGTTGCATGTAGTGCTGTTTTGTCTTTCTAGTCTATTTACTATTTATTATGACTGCCTACACGTCAGAGATTCGTATTTTTGTTAATTTCCTGTATATCTGATCGTTATGTCGCAGATGACTGTCCCTTTGGACCCGGATCCACAAGAGTTTGATGAAGTCGACTTGGACGAACTTGATTTTGACGAAGATGAATATGACCGCCAGTGGGCGTTGCGTACACGTTTAGGTCACGTAATGGAACCCAGCAGTAAAACTGCCATCCACAGTAAAATGGCTGAACGACAGGATAATTCATTGGTATGTTTCGTGGGGTCGCGGTTACACACTTAGGTTGCTTAAGAGGGAGAGTTCTATATGTCAACTATAAGGTGTTTTTGACCGAGCAACGTTGTTTTTTGGGCTATATAACAAAATCGTCTATTTGAGCGATTACTCGATAAATTTCAAAGTGAAATTAATATCTATACTAACCAGAAATCCTACGTTTAAAAGCGATAATCGAATTTCAGCGAATCTTCATACAGAAAGGTGTTTTTTAGCTGTACGTAGCCGTGGGCGTAGTTGGGAAAATACCCAGTTAACCCCCAGATATTGCGTATGAATCAAGCTGTAAAAGACATCACTTGTTACGCGTAAAATCATACGGAAGCAACTAACAATCGACCTCGCTTGTATTATGAATCAGCGCTGTGCGTTAGTTAACGTTTTTACCTGACCTATGATGACTTCATTCTTCGAACATTCATTGCTGATCTTCTAAAGGCGATCTTACCAACCGTTTTTCACCATCACCTTCCATAACATATATATATATATATATATATATACTTAATAATATTATTAAGCATTTTCTACGGCTATCTTTCAGTTATTTAAATTCATATGGCAAACTTTATTTAAAATCAAAAAAAATAATTCGATTATAGTGCACGGCTACGCCGATTCATTCTAATCCAGTAATGGACTGATATCAAACTCACTAGTTGCCTTTTTTAAATGCATTATTACATTTGTAACGTACTTGAACACGGCGCAAACAGATGTTTAGGCGTTAATTATATTTTGAGTAGAATCATTTATATAAAAAAAATAAAAATTAGGATCCATTTTGCTTCATGACGCCCTAAGTGTAAAAAATTTAAAAACAACATCTTTATAAATGGTGAGAAAATGTGACAATTTTAAATATGCATTCAAAACATAAATTTTCTTTGCTTGTTTTTTATTGTGTTCATTTAATAGAGTGATGTTTTTCAACTTTGTTGGTTAATCTGCGCGAATATATCTTATGTCGCTTAGGCTTGAAGAAAATGTATTTTCAGGCGAATTCACACAACTTCACCACGTCATCAGTTCGTCAAGACTTCGGTCCTATCACCAAGCCACCCTTACCCCCAATCACCCCTGCTTCGTCTTCAGGTATTACATAAGAAACCTAGGTTGGGCTGCATTTCAATGCAAGACAAAATATGTTTAATGAATTGATAAGTTTTTCGGGGACATTTGGTGCGCAAATTGTGTTGGAAAGTTTTAAGTATAGCAATTGGAAACATATGATAACATTAAACATTTTCTCTGCTTTGCCCTCGTAAGCATTAATATCATATTGTAAATGTCAGGTTAACAGTTGCACTTTATGTATTATCTGAAGGTCGGAGGAGCCCGGTGATTCGACGAGTAGCGTCACCAAGTACAAACAGCGAAAGCACTTTTATGCATGAAACTGATTCCATGGTAAAGCATTCGGCCAGAGAGGTTCGTTGTAAATAACTTTTAGGCAGTTTGTAATCTAGAACCGAGATTCTGTTTGCAGAGTTTTCATGGAAAGTATGCTATATGAGTTACTCGTTTACTCTTTTTTTTAATAAATTTGCCAAAGCCTAATTTGCATGTGAACCGCAAACGGATAGAACTCCTGTTTTACGCCGTAGGCTACTTAAAAAATTTTCAGTTATGCGTTTTATGGAAATTTTAGATTTGTTTTTTTACTTCTATTCTGTTTTTTGCCTTAAAACTCCGTCCTATGTCGTTTTGCAATAGACTAGAATGGCGGACGAGTGGGGTTTGCACAGTCACCATACAGCCGAACTAATGATGAAACGAGCAAGGCGGTTAAAGGGGAGGCGAAAGAAAGAGGTAACCGCTGGGGAGAAACTGAAACGTTTCCACGAGGTGTCGCAACGTGTTCCCGGCCAAACGCCCACGTTAGTTCCAAGAAAGCCAAGCAGCCCACGTAATAAAATGGAATATTTTAAAGGTAGTAGTTGTTCTCTTCATTCTGTTATCTTGTCACTTTGTTGCCAATTAAGGTATTAAAACAATATTTTCGACAAATAGATAATGTGTTTTTGTATACCGCTCTCTTATTTATACCAAATTTGTAAGCAATTCTAAAGTGTCATATGCCATAATTCACATTCCTTTTTAGTAGTACAAAGCGTTATTCAAAAAGTAAAAAAAAAGTTTTTTTGTTATTGGCGGAACCATTCTTGATTCTATGACAAATTTTATTAAAAAATGTTTTTTTTCGCAATCAAAATTAAAAAAATTGTGTAAAAACCACTGCAAAACATTGCAATGTTTTTTTTCAATATTTAGGACTTGATGTGTTTACGGTATTTTTATTTCGTTTCAGCGAGAGAGATTGCCTTCGAAAAAAATGATCAAATTCCCTCTGAAGACGAAGAGAGAAGACGACAATACACTTATGAGTAGGAAAATAATATTTTGGTGTAAAACCCTTCTTAACTGCGTCGGTCTTTTAAGCATAAGAGCTACAGAGGTGTTAGTTCGTTAAAAACGTTTGCGTCAAACAAAAATTTTGTATAATTGGGAGTTTTTTTTTTATATTATACCTTGCAATACATATTGTGTAACCATTTGGCAAGGCTTCATTGTGATTCTGCACTTGCTTTTTCATTGCAATTTTTAGGTGGCTTCACACCCGAGCCAATTGTCAGGCGTCGGACACTGGAGGCAGGCGAGTGTCACATGGGTCACCCCCAAACCGACCACATGACAGATCACGTGACGCGTCGATGCGCAGTGGATTCCTGCCGGCTATTTCTTCGCGCCGTTCCCTTGTCGATCACCCGTTGGGCGGAGATATGGAGGTAGTTATTTTGGAGGTTGATTGGAATTTTGAGCAGTCTTTGGTCGAATATTTGCCCGCATCAATTCGCACACTCTTATGAGGCGAATCTTCGTTGTGTATAGGTTGATAAAGGATTTCGGTAAAACGTAGACCATTTGTTTGATATTTAACTGAAAGGAATTTAGCAAAAAAATCTCACTATTTCAAACACTTTTTTCCTCGTGAAAATCATTTAGGAAAATCATATAATATGCAGTATGCAAAATGATCTTAATTGTGAAAATGAAATGCAACAATTTCAAAATGTTTAACAGTTTTTCTGTCGAATTACGTAATAATTGGTACGAAAATCCTACGACAATCCCCCTGGTATAAGTTCGTATTCGATTTGAAATCTGGTGAAGGTCTATGAATTTAGCTTAGTTCAGTTTTGAAGTTTGAACGTAGAAACAACGTCATAATTAAAATGACAAAAGTCATAAAACAATAACATAATATTTTATTAAGCTTAGCGGTATTAGTCGTACCTCACTCGTCTCAATTTGTAGGATTCATCAAGGTTTGGTTCAATTTGATTTGTAACCTAAAAGTTAACTAAAGGCTATTTATTTCAGGTGATGTCTATAGGCAGTTATAGCAGCAGCAACAACCCCAGAAGCAAAAACCGTCTTAAAGATATTGCAAGACGACATAGTGGTAGGCGACCAGTTCTATTACAATAAAATAAAATAAAATGTTGAAATACGTAAAATGACTAAAAAAGTTTTTCAAGTTACCTCTTATGTGCGTATTTAAATACTTATTCCTTGTTTTACGAATGGTTTATTTAAACAAAATAAATCATAGTTAAAGTAATAACAGATGTCGCATTTTTTAAATGTACAGAAAGATTCGTATATAGCTGCAGTAAACGTTTTGTTACCAGTAGCTTTTTAAACACACAAGTTTACCCGATGTTTTTTTTAATTTTATTAATTTGCTGAAGTAATGGTGATAAACTGTTGTAGGTCCTACATTTAAACAAATTACTTGAAACAAAATTTCAATTTAATTTATTGGTGTTTTTAGGTTACGATGTCTCCTAATGTACCAATGATGATGAACTCTTGCGATAAATGAATTGTAATCGTCCATATAGAAGATGTTATATTAGTTTTGCCATTACATTTATTTATACCTAATTTATCAATTACCAAATAAATGCGCTTGAAGCGTTAACTGTATTGTGAAATACACTTAGTTTAAGGCTAAACATCGAATTAAAAAAACTTATTTTTTTATTTTTCCTTACTGTTGAGCGTACATGGCTTTGTTTGTAAAGTGTTATATATTTCTATTAAAAACGTGTTTTTTAATAAAATCTCTATTATATTTCTATTTGGAAGACGTCTTTGCCGTTAACTAAAGTTTTATTAAACCATTTTTGGAATAAGTCCAAAGAGAAATCTATCAGATAAACAGATTTGCGTAAAAAAATTGGCAGATAGCAGGTTAATTAGTGCGGCAAGAAATATTAAAAACATTGATCATTTAAAAATTGATATTAAACAAATAAATTAACAGGTTACAATAATATTTGCGTAGGCCTGCGTAACGTCATTAACAATAGCCGTGAAGTGTAGTGTTATTTTGACCAAGTTTCAGAATGTTCAGTTGTCGAAGCTACATACATAGGCCTACATCTATTCTTGCATCATATGCCATGACTACAAGAAAATCACTAATTATAGTGGTGTTGCAAGTGAGAAAACGTTTAGTCATAAAGTGACGTGGAAGTGGCTAAGTTCAGCTCTGTTAGAAGGAAGTGACGACTACAACTTGCAGATGATAAGAGATCGTCAACACGGCCCTTTTTCCCAGGCGTTAAATTTTTCCGGTTCAGTTGGACGTCTCCGTTAGATCAGTTTTAAACGAATAGTTGGAGATTCCGATTACCGAGTAATTGCTATACAGATTAGCTTTCAAAAATATCAGAAAAAATAGGCTACCTTTACTCAAACCTAAACAATGGTTTTATGTGTCCAACAAGCTTTTTTTTCATGTTTTATGTCTATGTCATAAATCTTGCAGCCAGTTATAAATAATTATTCTAAAATATAAATTGTGATTTTGTTATCTAATGATTCAAACACAAAAAAATGTTCGAATAGAGTCCCAGGAAAATATGTTTAGTGCACACAAACCAAGACTGTTGAATTTTTTTTTAATATTTAGGCCTGTATGGCTTGCATCTTTCTGCTATCATAGATAAACATAAACATAATCTGTTATCAGGTTTATTATATTCAGGCCTTATATATGACTATATTATACAACTTGGCATTTAAACATAGGATTTACTGCAATGGACCAACCAGTAAACCGATTTAAGCAGCCGGAATGGATCGTATCTGAGCTTGTCAATATCGTAACAGCGCTTTTGGTGCTCTGGATTGCGATAAGTTTCGTTGTTTATGGATTTCGTAACAAAAAATGGAGCGGCCAGGCTGCACAAAACATATCAAAAATAAATACCGGCGCCGTCTACATTACATTTGTTGTGGCGTTGTGTTTAGCCTTGGTCTTTCTTCTATTCGGCCAGTTAAGCTTTAACTTTGGATATAGCAACATAAACGACTTAACATGCGAGGCGTCTCTTGATGGCGTTGCCATTGCATACACCTCTTCTGTTATTGGCTTATACCTAGTTCTGTGGTTTCGCCAGCATTATCTTTATCGACATATTTCAGCAATATTTGAGCTCGGAACCTGGATGAAATATCTTAAATGGGCAACGTTGGCGATAGTTGCGCTTGGTGGAATGGTATTCGGTGTTGTGTACGCCTGGTCACCATATTACGCCAGCTCCGGTAAGGGGTGTGTTATAGCAAAGCAATTTCGTAAGTCTAATACTTTCTGGGAACTTTACCTGGCATTTGCACTCCTAGTTATTGGACAATTGTTGCTAATATTTCTCTTCATTTACCCGACGAGATTTCAGTTACGAGGAAGTAATGCCGGAAAAATATTGCGAATACTGAAGCGGTCCAGTGTCTTAACATTGCGTCAATATTTTGTTCATTGTACATTCCTTCGAATCTTGGCCAGACATTTTACGATGCATCTTTGACAGAAAAGAGACAAGTATGCAGAGTCAAAGCGATTCAACTGAGCCATCTACTACTACAAACGTATAAAGATACAAAAATATTGCAACAATATTATAACATAGTATATGAATTTATCTTTTGGCTAAAAACAGGCTAGTAAAACGTCTGAAAGCGAACGTGTAATTGCGCAAAAAATAGTTTTGTTGTTTATAATAACTTTTTTGAAAACTCGTACGATGTAAATTAGAGTTTTTGTCAATTTATTTTTTATTTCTTTCCTATATTTATCTGGATTGTACAAAATATGGTTATGTCATACAAGAATGTAGGATTGCCTTTTCCGTATTTTACGAAATCCTCAATTCATGAATATATACTTGATATGGATTGGTGCAACCGGTATATATGACGCGGCACAACTGGTATGGGTGTAACCGAAAGTTTTTTTTTTCGTATTAGGTCATTTTTTTGCCATATGCAATAAACCGTGTAATTTTATGAACTATTCTGAAAATTAATAACTTTGAAAAAAATGTTACGGTCAATCAACAAAATTGTTGTCTTCAACATTTTGTGTTTTTACATAAATTCTAGTTGTTGTTGTTCAGTTATTATGACTTTTTTCAATGCTTTATCTTTATTCAGTTGGGTATATATTGCGCCACTATTACTGTATTACGCCACCGTTGGCGAAATCGCCATAGGTTGGCCACACCTGCTATATACCAATGTTGTCAAACCTTATTTTTTACGTCTTCGGTGCATTAGTAGAGAATAGACCAGTGGTTCTTAAAGGTATAGCCACTTGACTTCCTAAGGGAGAATTTTTAAATTTAAGGAGGTAATTTTGTTCAGATTTTGTAACACGTCTTGGCTTTGGGCGTAGATGGGTCTGTTTTTGCTGAGGAGGAATTGACAGTTTTGGGCTGGTAAGGGAGGAATATGAAAAAAACTCTGAGAGCCACTAGATTAAACAGTATAACTCGCTTTGCTTTCGACTGCTTTACATACGGTACTTGTGTCTATTATCGTCTGGGTGTCGATTATCGTTCTAGGTTTGTCACCCGAATAACCCTGTTTAGGTTTAAATAAGATGATCAAATGCGTTTTCTACATCCTAAATGAAATAATAATGTATGGAGCAATGTATAAAATCAGAGTCACTCTTTTTGTATATAGGCTAAAGGGTGGGGTATGTACAAAGGTTTAAATGTTTTGTTTAAATATTTAAAAAAAGGACGCTGGTCTAGAATCCTACCACTTTTTTTTTAGCAGCAGAAGGTACATTAGCAAATTATAGTTTTAAATATTTAAATTCCACAGGTAACAGTAAAGCTGGTTAGGCTTGTCATATCTTTTCCAATGGTGAAAGCATTTTCCCTATAAATTTCCACAGGGGGTATATCTTGCAAGTGGCGACACCTGGCGTATTTTATTGCAGGTTCATGGTCGTTTATGTTTGCATTTTTACCCGAATTTAGAATTGTGTAGTTACCCTTGTGCTGGGTCTACCCTAATGATGAACACACCGTCAGAAAGAGCCAACCCTCTTCTATACGACGAGAGAAAAGAGAACCCCATATTTACATGGTGCGACGCCTAGCGGAACTCTTAACGTACCCTATCTTATTTAATATCTTATTTAATACGTGTCAGGTGGCAGCACAGAAACTACGGTCGAGTTTTGGGGTAGCCTTATTCTATTCCTAAAACGTAACTATGAGTGCCTAGTGCATTAGGTTTTTTTTACAGAGTCGATTTTTTGGGGGTAATTTTGCTGGAAAATCTAAGGCCGCCTCGCATACGAAATTGCATTGGCGCGTGAGCAAGTCTAGAATCCTACCACAATATTTCGGCTTTTTGCCTGAAAATTATAGTTTTAAATATTTAAATTCCACAGGTAACAGTAAAGCTGGTTAGGCTTGTCATATCTTTTCCAATGGTGAAAGCATTTTCCCTATAAATTTCCACAGGGGGTATATCTTGCAAGTGGCGACACCTGGCGTATTTTATTGCAGGTTCATGGTCGTTTATGTTGGCATTTTTACCCGAATTTAGAATTATGTAGTTTCCCTTGTGCTGGGTCTACCCTAATGATAAACACACCGTCAAAAAGAGCCAACCCTCTTGTGTACGGCAAGAGAAAAAACAACCACCTATATGCATGGTGCGACGCCTAGCGGAACGTACCCTGTATTATTAATTACTTGTCACTAGGTGGCAGCACAGAAACTCCGGATGAGTTTTGGGTAGCCTTATTCTATTCCTAAAACGTAACTATGAGTGCCTAGTGCATTGGGCTTTTTTTCACAGATTTCTTTGGGGGTAATTTTCCTGGAAAATCTACGGCCGTTAATTATTTCATTTTGCATTTTATACGGCTATCTTTCAGTTGGATTTAAATTCATATGGCAAACTTTATTTAAAGTAAAAAAATAATTCGATTATAGTGCACTGCTACACCGATTCATTCTAATCCAGTGTTTGGACTGATATCCAACTCACTAGTTGCTTTTAAATCAACACCAAAGGCATTATTACATTTGTAACGTACTTGAACACGGCGCAAACAGATGTTTAGGCGTTAACTTTTCTTTGAGTTGAATCATTTATAAAAAAGGGTCTATTTTGCTTCATGTTGCTATGAGTTCTTGTTTTACTGACATAACACTAAGTGTAACTAATATAAAAACAACACCTTCACGAATGGGGATAAAAAAAGTTAACATAAATTGTTTGTTTGTGTTTATTGTGTTCATTTAATACAGGTAATTTTTTGTTACTAACAACTTTGTCGGTTAATGCTATTATAATATATCTTATGTCGCTTAGGCTTGAAGAAAATGTAGTTTCAGGCGAATTCGCACAACGTCACCACGTCATCAGTTCGTCAAGACTTCGGTCCTATCACCAGGCCACCCTTACCCCCAATCACCCCTGCTTCGTCATCAGGTATTACGTCAGAAACCTAGGTTGGGTTTGTATTTCAACGGAAGACAAAATATATTTAAGGAGATATTAGTTTTTCGGGATCATTTGGTGCACAAATTGTGTTGGAAAGTTTCAACTGTAGCAATTAGAAACATATGATAACAGTAAACATTTTCTCTGCTTTGCCCTCGTAAGCATTAATATCATGTTGTAAATGTCAGGTTAAGAGTTGCACTTTATGTATTATCTGTAGGTCGGAGGAGCCCGGTGATTCGACGAGTAGCGTCACCAAGTACAAACAGCGAAAGCACTTTTATGCATGAAACTGATTTCATGGTAAAGCATTCGGCCAGAGAGGTTCGTTGTAAATAACTTGAAAAAAACTTTGTATTTAAGCGGACGAGTCCGCAATTTGTAATTTAGACCGAAATTATTTTGTAGATCTTTCATGGAAAGTATGCTATATGAGTTACTAGTTTACTCTTTGTTTTTTAATAAATTGGCCAAAGCCTAATTTGCATGTGAACCGCAAACGGATAGAACTCCTGTTTTACGCCGTAGGCTACTTATAAATTTTTCAGTTATGCGTTTTATGGAAATTTTAGAATTTTTTATGACTTCTATTATGTTTTTGCCTTAAAACTCCGTCCTATGTCATTTTGCAATAGACTAGAATGGCGGACGAGTGGGGTTTGCACAGTCACCATACAGCCGAACTAATGATGAAACGAGCAAGGCGGTTCAAGGGGGGGGCGAAAGAAAGAGGTAACCGCTGGGGAGAAACTGAAACGTTTCCACGAGGTGTCGCAACGTGTTCCCGGCCAAACGCCCACGTTAGTTCCAAGAAAGCCAAGCAGCCCACGTAACAAAATGGAATATTTTAAGGGTAATAGTTGTTTTCTTCATTCTGTTAACTTTATCACTTTGTTTACCAATTATTAAATCACAGTGTTTAAGACATATAATGTTTTTGTGTATAACTGTTATTTTTCAACAATTTTTTCAAGTGTTATATGTCGTAATTTACATTCCTATTTACAAGTACAAAGCGTTAATATACTTAAAACATAAAGTATTTTTTTTGTTATTGACGGAGCCATTTTTAATTCCATGACACAAGTTTATCAAAAAAATGGTCTTTTAAGTAATCAAAATTTGAAAAATTGTGTAAAACGTTTCAATGTTTTTTTTTTAATATTTGGAATTCGATGTGTTTAGGTTATCTTTCGTTTCAGCGAGAGAGATTGCCTTGGAGAAAATGATCAAATTCCCTCTGAAGACGAAGAGAGAAGACGACGATACACTTACGAGTAGGAAATTAATATTTTCATGTAAAACCCCTCTTAACTGCGTCGGTCTTTTAAGCATAAGAGCTACAGAGGTGTTAGATCGTTACCACCGTTTGCGTCAAACTAAAATTTTGAACTATGATTTAAATCAGGGGCGGGCAACGTGCGGCCCGCGGGCCGCATGCGGCCTTTTTCCATGTTTTGTGCGGCCCTTCACCTTCTTCCAGCTATTTTTCCCTAAATAAGGCTATTTGAGTGTCCAACATTTTGAAAATTTTGCTCTATTAGCATCCTGTTTGAAGTGCGATGTAAGCCATAGGCTACACCGCTACACTAGTGCAGTTGAACTCGAATGGGAAGAATCTATTACAAAACAATCTTCATTCATAAAGTTTTACTTGTGTCACGTTGTTGCGATAAAGAATTGTTTTGCAACAAATACACTTGTCTGGTACGTTCAAGGTGTAACAGACTTTTGCCACGCATATTGACTGAGATGTTGTGTTTAATAACTGGTTTTGAATTAAGGCTGTTAATTAAATTATACTGAGCCGATTCGTACGAGAAAAGCTTCATTGGAATTGTGGGAAAAGTTAAGGATTTATGGTATCCGGCAATCTACTCGTCGTTGTAGCTATAACGCAATAGCTGATAGTCGCTCGTTGTCCGACGGCGCAGTCCTGCACCGGATGACTCCGGCGCGTCACAGCTTATCGCATACTTCAGCGACGTCTAGAATTATTAATTTTTATCTACAGTTTTTTCAATTTTTTACTTCTCAGTTTATAAGATGGCTAACGCACTCTCGTTTTAATTATTAACCCTGATGAGGTCAGCTGGTATCTGCTGCCGAAACGTCGGTTTATACTTCGTTTACACCAGAAGAGCGATTTCTATCTAAAATAAATCGTAGTTAAAGTAATAACTGATGTCACATTTTTAAAATGTACAGAAATAATCGTATATAGTTGCAGTAAACGTTTTGTTACCAGTAGCTTTTTAAACACACAAGTTTACCCGATGTTTTTTTTTAATTTTATTAATTTGCTAAAGTAATGGTGATAAACTGTTGTAGGTCCTACATTTAAACAAATTGCTTGGAACAAAATTTCAATTTAATTTATTGGTGTTTTTAGGTTACCATGTCTCCTAATGTACCAATGATGATGAACTCTTGCGATAAATCAATTTTAATCGTCCATATAGAAGATGTTATATTAGTTTTGCTATTACATTTATTTATACCTAATTTATCAATTACCAAATAAATGCGCTTGAAGCGTTAATTGCATTGGGAAATACACATAGTTTAAGACTAAACATCGAATTCAAAAACTAAAAAATTGGCAGATAGCAAGTTAATTAGTGCGGCAAGAAATA
This sequence comes from Ascidiella aspersa, assembly GCF_963924565.1. Classification (NCBI taxonomy): domain Eukaryota; kingdom Metazoa; phylum Chordata; class Ascidiacea; order Phlebobranchia; family Ascidiidae; genus Ascidiella; species Ascidiella aspersa. The sequence continues at coordinate 18,121,714 of NC_139451.1, forward strand.
TTAAAAACATTGATCATTTAAAAATTTAAACAAGTAAATTAACAGGTAATAAAAATATTTGCGTAGGCCTGTATAACGTCGTTCACAATAGCCGCGAAGTAGTGTTATTTTGACCAAGTTTCTGACTGTTTAGTTATCAAAGCTACATACATAGGCCTACTCCTACATCTATTTTTGCACCATACACCATGACTGAAAGAAAAACATTAATTATAGTGGTGTTGTAAGTGAGAAAACGTTTAGTCATAAGGTGACGTGGGAGTGGCTAAATTCAGTTTGGTTAGAAGGAAGTGACGACTACAACTTGCAGATGATAAGAGATCGTTAACACAGCCCTTTTTAACAGGCGGTCAATTTTTCCGTTTCAGTTGGACGTCTTCGTTAGAGCAACATGTCAGTTTTTACACGAATAGTTGGAGATTCCGATTACCGAGTAATTGCTATAAAGATGAGCTTTTCGAAGATCAGAAATAAACAGGCTATACCTTTACTCAAAACTAAACAATGGTTTTATGTGTCCAACAAGCTTGTTTTCTTTATGTTTTGTGTCTATGTCATAAATCTTGCAGCCAGTTATAAATAATTAATCTAAAATATAATTTGTGATTTTTTATCTAATGATTCAAACACAAAAAATGTTCAAATAGAGTCCCAGGAAAATATGTTTAGTGCACACAAACCAAGGCTGTTGAATTTTTTTAATATTTAGGCCTGTATGGCTTGCATCTTTCTGCTATCATAGATAAACATAATCTCTTATCATGTTTATTAAATATTCAGGCCTTATATATGACTATATTATACAACTTGGCATTCAAATATAGGATTTACTGCAATGGACCAACCAATAAATCGATTTACGCAGCCGGAATGGATCGTATCTGAGCTTGTCAATATCGTAACAGCGCTTTTGGTGCTCTGGATTGCGATAAGTTTCGTTGTTTATGGATTTCGTAACAAAAAATGGAGTGGCCAGGCTGCACAAAACATATCAAAAATAAATACCGGCGCCGTCTAGATTACTTTTGTTGTGGCGTTGTGTTTAGCCTTGGTCTTTCTTCTATTCGGCCAGTTAAGCTTTAACTTTGGATATAGCAACATAAACGACTCAACATGCGAGGCGTCTCTTGATGGCGTTGCCATTTCATACACCTCTTCTGTGATTAGCTTATACCTAGTTCTGTGGTTTCGCCAGCATTATCTTTATCAACATATTTCAGCAATATTCGAGCTCGGAACCTGGATGAAATACCTTAAATGGGCAACGTTGGCGATAGTTGCGCTTGGTGGAATGGGATTCGGCGTTGTGTACGCCTGGTCACCATATTACGCCAGCTCGAGTAAAGGGTGTGTTATAGCGAAGCAATTCCGTACGTCTAATACTTTCTGGGAACTTTACCTGGCATTTGCACTCGTAGTTATTGGACAATTGTTGCTAATATTTCTCTTCATTTACCCGACAAGATTTCAGTTACAAGGAAGTAATGCCGGAAAAATATTGCGAATACTGAAGCGGTCCAGTCTCTTAACAATCATAACCAGCATCAGCGATTTTCTCACCATGGCGATTGTCTCAGCGGTCATTCCCAAAAACGTCACGCGGCATGTCAGTCTTACTGTCTTTGATGTCAATTTGTGCGTCAATATTTTGTTCATTGTACATTCCTTCGAATCTTGGCCAGACATTTTACGATGCATCTTTGCCAGAAAAGAGACAAGTATGCAGAGTCAAATCGATTCAACTGAGCCATCTACTACTACAAATGTATAAAGATACAAAACTATTGCAAAAATGTTATAATTTAGCATATAAATGTGGCGTTTGACTAAAAACAGGCTAGAAAACGTCTGAAAGCGAACTTGTAATTGCGCAAAAAATACTTTTGTTGTTGATAATAACTTTTTTGAAAACTCGTACGACGTAAATTAGATGTTTTGTCAATTTATGTTTTATTTCTTCCCCGTATTTATCTGGATTGTTTCTTTTCCTGATTTATCTGGATTCCTTTTCCGTATTTTACGAAATCCTGAATTCATTAATATATATACGGGGAATTAATATATATTCGATGCCATTAATGTGGGGCTCAATCGGGATTTGGGCTTTATGTCACACTACACCTCATAGCAGGCTGTACTACACCCATCGTACCTTGAAGCGCAGGCATCGTAGCATAATTATTTTTGCGTCGTAACACGCTTTTGCGAGCATGTGCCGTCACCATTCTTATCGCATTTTACTTGCGCCTGTGCTTTTACGTGCATTTTAATTGTTTTCATTTATACTTGATGAAGCACGGTTGTGCGAAAACTTGTCGAGAATCAAATACAATTTGTCTTTATACAGTGCCACCTGATTTCTCTATTAATATATATGTAACCGAAAAAGTGTAACCGAAAGTTTTTCTTGCGTTTTTATTCCAAAGGTACTGTCTACTCTATTCGTTAATATAATTACACGGCAAATGTACTCTAGGTCAGTTTTTTGGCGATATGCAATAAACCGTGTAAATTTATGAACTATTCTGAAAATTAATAACATTGAAAAATATGTTACGGTCAATCAACAAAATTGTTGTGCTAAACATTTGTTCTAAACGTGTGTTTAGGTTACATAAATTCTAGTTGTTGTTGTTCAGTTATTATAACTTTTTTCAATGCTTTATCTTTATTCAGTTGGGTATATATTGCACAATTATTAATGTTTTACGCCACCGTTGGCGAAATCGCCATAGGTTGGCCACACCTGTCATATACCGATGGTGTCAAACCTATTTACCAAACACCGGGGACACTATCCAACCCCTCGAAATCCATGCAATGTCATTATACGTCTTTCCGTTTTTGTCCTCATTATACTTATCTAAATGTCAATACAAATACTTAATGTACTCTATAATCGTGATCGGCAACCGAGCCAAGACGAACGACTTTAAATGACTTTTCGGGAAGACTGTAAGGAATGCAAATTTGGAAAAATAGGAAAAAAGGATTACGGTACCGGTACCTTAATTTTTACGTCTTCGGTGCATTAGAGCAGTGGTCTCCATCCTTTTTAACAAATGACCCCAATTTAAATAAAATCAAAACAGAATTACCTTGCAACCCCATTTTTTTCAGATAGGAATAAAAAATATAGAATTATAATAATGCTGGAACTAAGTAACAGGAGCAATTATGCGTAAATTATACACATTTCGAGAGAACTGTGGCTACATATGTGTACCAAAGTGATTTTAGAAAGTTTTATTTCAATTATGAATTTGAATTTAGCACACGAACAAACACCAAATTTTCAATTTGTTTCAACACTAAATTGCATTTCGTGTGATGGTTACGCCTGCATAGTGTCCACCAGTTTTAAAACGCGGCTCCACTTTGCGTAGGCATAACCGCATGGCATGCTCTACTTCCGAGCGATGTTTCCTTTTGCAATATGCTCATTGCGCTGAATTTTGTTAAAGAAAGCCATGTGGTTGAGAACGGAAAGAGTAGTAAACTCACAAAATTGGATAGAGTCGGGTAACTTAATTGTATCGAAGTCTAAAAATAAATATTTGCTGAAATCTTTGTAACCTATAGCAGGTCTTAACAGCTAAAAACACTTATTTTATGTAGAAGAAACAAAAGCTTATATTTGCTATGTACTCAGTCACATTTAATGGTGTGACGTCACCGTAAAGAAAACGAAATACATAAATCGTACTAAAACAGCAAAATATGGTAAGTGATGGCGCGGCCCCAGAAAATGTTTAGGTCGCGACCCATAGGTTGGAGACCACTGCATTAGAAAATAGACCAATGGTTCTCAAAGGTAGCCACTTGGCTTCCTAAGGGAGGTATTTTTAAATTTGAGGAGAAAATTTGTTCTAAGGAGGAATTGGGGTGAAAAATGGATAAAACGGAAGTTATTTAATCGGTTATATGCAATAAAAAGCTTATTTCACTGTATCGATTGCTATTGTAAAGAGTCTTAGGCCACAATCTAAGTCTTTTGTTTTTTCAGTTACAGCCATTTAGGAAATATACACCAAATCAGGCATTTTTACATAGGCATAAAATTAATACCTTACGTTATATGTTCAAACAAACTAAACTTTTAGACGAATAGCGCAACCAGATTATGTAACAAGTCTTGGTTTGGGCGTAGATGAGTCTGTTTTTTGATGAGGAGGAATTGACAGTTTTGGGCTTGTAAGGGAGGAATATGAAAAAAACTTTGAGAGCCACTGGATTAGACAGTATAACTCGTTTTGCTTTCGACTGCCTTACATACGGTTCTTGTCTATGTGTTTATTATCGTTTTAGGTGTGTCACCCCCATAATAACCCTGTTTTGGTTTAAATAAGATGATCAAATGCGTTTTCTACATCCTAAATGCAATGGTGATATTGCATGTAGCAATGTATAAAATCAGAGTCACTCTTTTTGTGTATAAAGGGTGGGGTATGTCCAAATGTTTACATGTTTTGTTTAAATATTTGAAAAAGTCCTATGACATGCTACACTTCTCGTTTTACAGAATCCCAAAATTGTAATTTAACGATTATTTTTATATTAACCTAGCTGCTATAGCAGGGTCGGCAACCCCTGGCACGCGAGATGATTTTTTAGGGCACGCCAAATGGTTTAACGCGCACGCGCACGTTATATCACCTTAAGAAAGTGCAACCATTTTACCACTACTACATCATTATTATTACATCACTAACACTAACGCTAATTAAGTAGTTATACATTTCCAATTCGTGTCACAAATTACTGTCTTAACTCTTGTATTTAGCATTATTTTTTGTGGGCCTTGAACTTGTTGTTTACGACTAACCGTTCGTATTACGTCACACTGCCCTAAATTTGGCGTGATGTTTATTGCTTTGAAGAAGGGCATTCTACGTTAAAAGTAAGCACGTGTGTTTATTTGCGACTGAGAAGCTAAAAGCGAAACTGATAGTTAACACTTAGTATCATCTGAAAAAGGGTCGAAGTATATTTAAAAAAAGCGGGCACAGCATTGTGTTCAGTTCGCTTTTATCAGCAGGGTTGGGGTATCTTTACAGAAATTAACTTATGGAAATAGGTTTAATGGCGTCTACCAAGCCACGTAAATTAGATGTCAGATCATTCGTAAATTATATGTCAGGTCACAGTAGGGCTGTGGAGTCGGACTCGGGACTCGATTAAGATTATAGGTATAACTATCCGCGTCCGACGTGTGCGCATGCGCAGCACCAAATTTCGAAACTGATAACTGTAGATTGTTTATGTGGAATAGGATATGGTGACATAGTGCAAAACCAAACATAGAAAATGTTTGGCACGCGAGTTGTTGATATATTAACACTATTCATAAACTGGCACTCTCCATACGAAACGGTGCCGACCCCTGTGCTACAGTTTATAGAACAACAAATGTATGGTTTGAGTTACTAAAAAATCACAATAAGGAAAACAAGGAAAGCATGATTAGTTCATTTTTTTAGATTGTTACCACGGAGTTTATTCCAAACTTTGTCAAGCTGGAAAGGCCTATGTGTAAACGTTTGTTATTTTTTTTTTATTTGTCGGCAATTTGGTTTACTTATTTGGTTAAGTGCTAAAACCTTTATGTCGCCACTGACTATTTTTACAGTATTTTACAGAACGTATGGCCAATATAATGACAACAATGTATCAATAGTATTTAGGTTGCTGCCAGATAATTTCATGCACTGTACAGTGCACATGTGGCAAAGTTTGGTTTAGTTATTGTCTGTCACTATTAGCATATTACCATTTCCCACATTTTTAAAGTTTTTGAAACACTAAGAATCCGAATGTAACTTTGTACTCCTGGCAAATGATTTTTGCCAATTCTGTTTTTTCCACCAGTAGCATTTTGCGGTCGTTTTGTAGTTGACCTATGAAACTATGTAGCTCTTTGTAGTACTCCCTATCAGCATTTTCTTCGTCGTTGAAAATCAAATAACCCCCAGGCTTAACGAGCTTCAACATTCCCTAAGAAAAGCAAACAAATACATATATTTATTTACCACTCTGCGTCCAAGAAAGTAAAAATTCCGACAAGGTGGTCAACAACTAATTAGAAGTAAAATTTAGTTATGGGATAAATACAGAAAAAGCCTACTATATTTAATATAACCTTGATGCCTGAAGGCGAAATGTGGCTTGGAATCAACGAACCGAAACACGTCACAACATCATAGGAATCTTGTGGCAAAGGGATGTCCCCTTGAACTAAATGTTGAATTATAGATCTGGAAATATCATATTTAAAAACTAAACTAGAGTTTATTAGAGAAAAAAATAAACTCTTAATGATCGTATAGTTTAGTTTTAGCTAGTAACCGGATATTTATACAACGATTTTATTCGAACCAAAACCTTTGTATAACGTATGGCATAAACCGTTTTTTCATTTTTTAAATCTTATACTAGTTACACTGAAGCCACCCTAATATTTGTTAAAATTTTTATTCTGTCAAAAGGTAGTTCACCCCAAAATATAGAACCAATCCATTGTTCCGTTAACGAAAATGTTATGATGCTATTTTTTTTAGTTACAGAGTGCTAAATGCGAATTTAGACTCTCTACAAATACTAGATCTGACAAATTATCTAGTTAATGGTGTTAAAGCCACATATCATAATAAGTTCTTTACAATATGTCCACTGCATCGTGGGTGACACCTATTCAAATTTATTTTATGAAATAAAAACTCTAAAGATAACTTTATGCGCTTCACGTTTGTTGGGTAAAGCTATTTACCTGTGCATTCAATATTGCAAATCGCTTTATGTCAGACTTATTCTATAAAATAAATGTTTTGGTCGACTCAACCAAACAAACGTTTAACTTAATTTGCATAATTGCACACCGCGGTTCGCTCGACAATTTTTTAATTGAAGCTAGTAGGCCTTCCACCAGACTAGTAGAATTATAGCTTCATGTTCAATAAAACCTTAATCGTGCCCTGCTGACCTCTAACTTACCTGCATCTAAGATTTTTCTTGCTAGCTTGGTAAAGCATGTCCATGCTACCGTCCAGGATATCCAACTTTCCTGTGAATTTACCTGTTGATCGTAGATGGTGTGCCAGTGCCCCAGTGCCTAAAACAGCAGACACTCCAATTAATATAATACCGTTTATAATACAGCCGAACCCTTAAAATGCGTTACCTGCTGCGATGTCCAACATAGCAGAATGTTGTGAGTCTTGCAAGTATTTTACACACAATTCCGCACCGTATACTGCAACGCTGTTGTATTCTATGTACATGTGATCGAAATCGGACGCAACTGCTCCATAGCCACAAACTGCGTCTTGGGAGTTACCACATTGCACGATCGCTTGATAAACTTTTAAGGCTGCATGGTCAAAATCTTTGGTATTTTTAGTTCCATCATAACCATCTCTTCGAACTAGATAAAAAGCGTTTACCGCTTTGTTTAGGGTTTTTGAGTCCGATGACATTTTTAACTTCCTACGTCTTGGCTCTAAAATAAGATTTTTAATTTAAAATATACAACAATTTGGTTGCTAAAATCCATTCTACAACAAAACATAAAACTGGCCTCAGCCCTAAAAATAAAACGTGTTCCATTCTATTAGGCAGTGTTTCTCAACCTTTTTCGCGACGACTCCAAAACTAAACCGATGGATGGCAGCGAGGATTTGGCGACCTCAATTTCTTAGGCAATTTCTTACGTATTGAAGAAATCTTGCTCAGAATCAAAAATAAATCTAACCAGGTCAAACGGCATCCAAATTTTGAGTCGCGACGCAAATGGCTGAAACGCAATGCACAAGGGCATAATATTGCATTTTAGGTTTATACCTCAGGTGAAATAGTTTAATAAGCAGAGCTGAATTATTTATATCCTCGGGCGTTAGTTGACGCTTCCGTGCTATAATTCCTGCAGCGTGGTACTAATATCATACTTTTTAAATATGTTAATACGAAATATTTTGCCAATAAAGCAATATAACGTGAGACAACTATTAACTGTCATATTTTTAAATACCTCCACAGCAGGGCACTTAGAAAAAGCACCAAACACCCTGATATAAATTTAAAAAGTATTATTTTTATATAGTCCCACACCAAGATATTATAACAATTATTATTAATCACCGATCTAATTGTAGTGTAATTTATTTTACACACACGTACCGTACATAATTGTTTGTAAATCTCGTTGAGGTGTAAAACTTCCAATTTTGAAACCAAGCTTAACCGCCATAAGCTAAACACAAACATCGAAGCGTTTAAGCTAACAGTTAAGCACGTTGCAAAAGTGTTTACAAATTGTACGACACAATACCGATGTCACATTGTGAATATATATACAAAAAAGGCGCCTTATAGGGGATAAATCAATCAGTGCAAATTTTCTTGTCAAATTTGAGTGTGTCCTCTTAATTTGACAATTTAAACTGTGCGGTATTTTTTGTCATTTAAAAATCTGTGATTTAGGACAGTGGTTCTAAATGTGGGCGTTATCGCCCTTTATATGGGCAGACGGGATGATTTACGATTTACCTGATTAAAATGACTTCAAACATTACATCGTTGAAGATCGACAAACTTATACATCTCAGAGGAATCATATTATAGTCATTCGGGTGATCGTTACCAGGTCCTTTCTGGTCGTATTAGGGCTTTCTGGGTCGTAATAAATATCCATTTACAGCTTATAGCAATTAACTGTAGTAAGTGAAAAAAACAAACGAAACAAATCTGGCTCAAAAATAACATATATCGTTTTTAATTCACCTGTTAGTTGAAAAAAGCTTAACGCACTCGATAGCAATTGCAATATTTACAAAACTACATGACTGTTGACCAGGGACGGAACCAGAGAGGCAAGAGACTAGAGACCCCAAAATGCTTTGTTTTGCCTTTTTCACAACGTAAGTTAAAATAAAATTAATCGAAACTATATTTGTTTTGTGACTTACCTTATTTTGTGACCATAAAGAAGTATTAGCAGCCAGGGTAGTGGTCTTTCAACGTTGCACCTTCGAATGTGTTTTATGTGCATTAAAAGCACGGGCGAAACAAAAGGGTAACTCTAACATGCGTCGGGATAAACGACCACCGAAAACTAATCGATGTAAACAATGAAATATTGCAGGACAAAAACATTGGAATGAAAATTTACTTACAAATTTTTAGTTGCCTCACAAAGAATAAAGAATAAAGAAGATGCTCTTGCTTATAAACAAAAAAATGCTCTTGCTTTAACGAAAATATTAACGTTACCCCAAAAAATATTGGCCTTACCCACAAAACCAAATTTAACAGTAAAATACGCTAGCCTCTAACTAAAATTAAAAGGAATATATTGTGTCAATGAAATAAAAACCAAACAAAAATGTTTGGTAACTTTTCTCCACCCACAAATTACTGATTGCGTAAAATACAAATATATCTGAACATCAGATGACGTATGGTGAAGTTTAAAGATGTAGGGGATGGGATGATATATATTTGAAAAAATACATGTTTTTAGTACGTTTCTTTAATCCCACGTATGGACATCGTATAGTCCGCCTCGGGATAACGATATTACGTACATAACAAAAAGTGTATAAACATTCAGTTGACACCTTTGCATTTAACGACAGAGAAAATTTTCTTACAGCATTTGGAAATGGTCATATAATCTTCTGTTTATAGTTGTTTTTTGTCATATTCGTTTTTAAATAAAACTTCAAGAACGATAACGGATTCCAAAGCAATACAATATATAACGCCTTTAATAGTTATACTTTAAAATCACTGATAGAAGGCAATTCAACTAGTGTAGATAAAGCAAAAAAATCTTCAAGAACGACTTATCTACCTATTTATTTTAGCGTCACTATAATTTTCAACTATACAAATCGGTCTAACAAGATCAGAAAGTTGTAGTGGTTGTGCGATACGCTCAGGTTATTAGCCAAAATTGATTTGGCTAATCAACCATTTGATTGAAAGACTATCGGACCTGGAATCTTAATGTGTATCTGAACCATTTAGAATGAGTGGGTATATTTTTTACGTTATTTCTTTCAATTTAGTTTCTCAATTGCGCCATTCGATGCAATAATATTACACAGTAAGAGGAATGTACCGCCGCTTTCGAACTGCCGATTAAAGACATGTATCAAATGAATGACATCACGACTTCGATTTCGAAAAAAAGCCCCGGTGTGTTGTCGGATGCAGATCAGCCCTGCTCAGCGCTTTATTTGGTGCTTCAGGCTAACTAGACTAACAAGAGAAACGTCGCGGTACTTTGCTGTACGATATGATGAAACGCATCTGTAATTAGTATCTATACAAGAAAGCAATACAACGCTTAAACGCGATCAGGCGATCCCCCACCTTATTTATAGCACACCTGAAAATTAAAAGCGTGAATTTGCTACATGTTTTTACTTGTATACGGCCGATCGAACATCAACACAATAACATACCGGTATTGATAAACAACATTTAGCTATTTTTTAATTCACAGCAGTCCTTATAGGTCAATGCATAAAGTTTGCAGTTCAACTTTAACTAAACAACTGGTATAAAAAAATTGCTTCGTTAGTTTGTTGCTTGGACTAAAGCAGTTTTGGACTGACAAAAGACAGTCTGATGTCGAATTGCCACATTGGCTTCGGTTGTTTACGTCGCTAGACCGGCTCTCTTGACCACACGTGACTTCGTAATTTGTATAGCGAGTGAATGACGTAATTCGATCAACAAGAAAAAACGCCGCCTAATAAGGTGCAGTGCTCGCTGCATATTATGCTATCCATTTTATAAAGCGTGGTGCCAAGCCACTGCTATTATGATTAAGCAGTCCCTTGTGTGGCAATGTAGGTGTTCGATTTGTAGACGAAAAAGTGCTAATGTTTTCTTCATGTTGATGAAATTGTTAAGATCGCTAAGCATTTTGTAAATAAAGCAACTTGTGCATGTTTGACATTGGTTAGGAAAAGCCGGTAAGCAAAGCTTTGTGCATATTTTAACTGCTTTTCAGATCAAAGCATTCGCAGACAATAGTTATATAATTTCTGCCAAAAACATGGAAAAGTTAGCGAAAAGCATGCCAGAAAGTGTCCGCGAAATATTCGATGAAATGACGAGTTTTAATTTTGCTGGCGCTTTCGCCAACCTGAAGGTGGCCGAGGTGAAAGAATACAAAGGTCATCGACTGCAACCATCTTTCCCGTCGGATGTCGTGGAATTCGGTTACGACAAATGGCTTCCCAGAAAGGGCGATGTTTTTATAGCCTCTTTTCCGCGCACCGGTAATTTAATTTTAGGCCTTACAATTATTAACAGTTGGCTCATTTTGCCTGTGTAGTAAGCGAATTTTACAAATGGCTTTCCTTACGCCATTAAACAATTTAGTAACTCATTGTAACCTTACCAAATTATATTCATAACACTTAATACAATTTTTCACTCTGTTGATACATTTAATGTATATTGTAGATTACAAAATATGTAATTGATTGCAATACATATAAAAGCTAAGAGCGTGTGATTGTATTGTCCCTAATTGTAATAACGGTCCTAAAACGGTTCCATTTTTATAAATTATTACATTCCTATAAACCTCGTGTGCTTTCTAATAGAAGTTTAACGGCACTTCCTGTTCGAATTTGCCAAATAGCCGAAATTTGTCTGAACGATGTGCATGTGCAAAGCGCCGCTACAGCCGCTTCTTGCATGACGTTATGTAGAAACTTAGCATATGTCCTGTTAAACCAGCATGTCGGGTAATGACACAAACGTGGTAACAGGTTCGGTTTGGATCATGTTTTAGTGGCAAACATTGTGTCCCTTAACCCATTAAACAATTGGTGGAAATAAATACATATTTGCATTAAAGCACTTTAAATGAATTACACAAAAAACAATATTGTAAGGTCAAACCATTCACAGAATATAGTACTTATAGGCCAAGTTTTTAGTAAAATACGAAATTCAAACAGTATCTTAAAGGTTAACGTTATAAATACATCAACAAAAGTTTAATTTGGGCACATATAATGTTAGGAGACAAAACCCAGATTTTTGTTTTGGTGTTTCGAGGCTACAAAAAAATGCTGAAAACATTCTTTCAGAACCCGAAAAATAGCGCAAAGCAATTTGTATCCTTGCAAACACACATCTATTTTTTTATTAAGTAATCAAATTTAGAAAAAAAATGATGTCCCTGGGTCTGCCCCTGTTACTGGTAAATGTGTGAAATCGCCAAGCATAACTTACAATTACCCGCATGTTCTTCCAATTTATGACAGGTACCAATTGGACTACTGAAATCGTTCATCAGATAATTTACGGCAGAAACGAAGAGCTTAGTAATCTGGTTCGAAGCACTCCCTTGCCACTGCTGTTTTTCGAGGGTGGAACTCGTAAGGAAAACCCTTTTTTATATAATATATACCATGTTATGACCAGGGATGCGGAGTCGGAGTCAGACTCGTATTTCAAAGCTCGACGGAATCGGTTTAATTGCCTGAAGTGCGAATAAAAATACTCCACCATAATAAACGTGGATGCTTACACCAAGGCTGGTGCGAAAGTAAGTTAATTTAAGTACAATCGACAATTATTCTATCCAAATGGTTTCTGTTCCTTTACTTAACGTTATAATATAATTTACTTATGGTTTCAAAATAACTTAAGGCCTAAGGAATACGTAACAACGATGTGATATATGGTAAATATTTGAATGGCGATTTGCCAGTTTTTAATAATAAACTTTTTTAAATCGTAACAATCCACTCTTTCTTCACCTTTTTTCTATTTTTCAGAAATGTTATGAGTAAAAATGTTTTTTTTTAGTTTGTCAACGTGATTCGAAATCCAAAAGATCAGACTTTGTCGTGGTTCAACTTTTCAAAGAAACTACCTTATCTACATTTGGAACCAAATCGGGAACTCTTCCAATGCGATTGGGAAAAATTCTTGGAAAACTACACATCAGGTAGGTGGATTTAAAACAATATTAGTTAATATATATTTTTACAAGTTTTACCGGCTCTTATCGAATGTGTGTATAAGTGTTATATGACGAACTTGTCCGTAAGCTTGTTTTTTTAACATTTAGGAAAGCAACCAATAGGCTTGCCTGAAGGCGAATGGTACCTGGACCATCTCATAAGCTGGTATTCGCATCAAAATAACGAAAATGTGTATGTCGTCTGCTATGAAGACATGAAAAAGGTATTTTACATCATCAATGCTATAAATTTAACTTAAATAATTTATTATAGGTGTTGAATTTAGGCAGGTAAACTAAAATTAATTTACCATTAAAAACATGCTTAGAATAAGATTGACTTCACTTCAACATTTTTTGTTTGTGTACTATTGTTGTAGGATCTACCCACAGAAGTAAGAAAACTTGCTAAGTTTCTCGAAGTTGAATTGACGGACAGTGAAGTGAACAGTATCGCGACAAAATGCGGGTTCAAAGCGATGCAAAAAGCATCAGATAACAAAGAAAACGTTTCAGCCGAGTATCGAGCAGACATCGGAGTTCTTAATAAAGGTTATTTCGTGATTTTAGCACTGTAGGCTATGTTAATACATTTATGGTTTCATTACGTGGATAGACTTAGATATAGGACAAAACCAACCATGTGGCAAAACTAATAAAAGTTAATCTAAACCAGGGGTGTCCAACTCAAACATGCTGGTGTGCCAATTTTTATCTTATAACTTCTTCCCGTGCCAAAGTTTCGTAACCGAACCAGTTCTTTTTAATCATAAAAGCGCTTATTTTACCAAAAATAAGAACTTTTATTTAAACTTGAAAAAAAAAACTGTCTAGTAGAAATGCGCATCACTACATCAAAGTGTATCTCGGTGAGCTGACTTTTGTTTCTTCACACCAAGCTATATAATATTATGTGAATGCTAGCCACACAGTATAATATTACTATATCAAAAGTCATTGTTGGTTGTCGTGATTGCCGCGATTGTTTTTGAACAAATAATGGTATATTGTGAACAAACAATGGTATATTGTGAACAAACAATGGTATATTGTGAACAAACAAATTGGCTGTATAACAAACTTAGTATTTTCTGACAATTGGCTGAATAAAAAATTGAGCTTTTTTGGCAATTGGCTAAATAACAATTTTAGTGTTTTTTTGAGGGCTTGCGTGCTATTTTTTATTAGGTCGCGAGCATGGGCGCCCGCACGGGGGGGCAAGGGGGGCACTTGCCCCCCCTGGAATTTCAAAATGCGATTATTAGTACTATTTATAAGTGTAATATGTATATGAAGGTTAAAAATATTTTACATCATCCATTGCCCCCAAGGGCGTGTCCAGGGGGCGGGAGTTCTTACCCTCTTTTTGTAAGTGATATTATCGTTTTTTGTTCGTTTTTGTCATGGTTTAAAAAACTGTTCGAAGCGGCGTGCTTTTTAAAGTAATTGAGTGACGCGTCTTAATCTAATGCGAAACCAAAATCGAGTGCAAAACGCCGTTTTTCGTCTTTTGTTTGGTCGACCGTAAACGCTGGAAGTTGTTCTTTTTCGTTATTTTTTTACGGAACGCTTCACGATTTTGCGTGTCATCCTTGCGCAGGGGTTAGGTTGACTGATTAGCAAGTGGGCATTCTACAAAATTTTTTTTGCCTGAAGTTAGCGTGTTTCGCAGCTGGCGCCTGACAGGATTGTTGACGACGCACGTGGTCGCTTTTGCTGGACGTATTTGGCTGTTTCTGATTATTTTTTTTTATCAATTCTTGCAATCACCATTCTATGACGTCATACTGTCACTGTTTTATGACGTAATTATTCATAAAGTCATTTTTGGCACGCGTGCCGCTTGTTGGACACCCCTGATCTAAACATAACGTTTCGTACTAATACGTGTGCATATTATTTGAACGCAGGTGTAATTGGTGATTGGAAGAATCACTTCACAGTTGCACAATCCGAAGCCATGGATGCAGCTGTCAAACAAAAGCTAGCGGGGACCGACATCAAGTTTACTTACGAATAAGCATTGTAGTTTTATTGCGTTAGGATTGTTTGGTGTTCAGTGCTGGTGAATGCATTGATTTTTTCTTATGTTATAACGGTACGCCTACCTCCAAATTTATTTACACCGTAAGCAGTACGCCAGTACGTATAAACATGCCATATTTAACAGCATAACTTTCGTTTCTGTGATACCGATAGACTATGATGTTTGCGAAATATTTTACAGACATGTTTATTGTCTAAGTCAGGGTTTTCCAAACTTATTTGGACCACGGACCACTATTTGTGAATTTGTTTTTTCGCGGACCTCAATACAAAGCAAAAAACAAATAAAACCTAATTTTATTTATTTATAAAACTGACAACATCAATGGGACTGATGGCATTGCGTCTTTCTGCATAAATCATCAATTCTCTTAGTTATTTGTGAAAGGCAAACCAAGAATATATTATTACGTCATAGACGAGGAATACGAGAGTTTTTCGTAAACAACTTTTTGACTACATACTGGAAACGCTTAAGTTGTGAATAACTACGAAAGGGTACGTACCAGTGTTGTAATGACTGACTTAAGTCTTACTTAACACTTAAGTCACTGTTTTCAAATGACGTGACTTGAATTAAGTCATTTGGGCGAAATGACTTGACCTGACTTAAGTCTTTTGGGCAAATTACTTAGGTTGAATTGAAGTGCTTTCTGTAAGTCTTTTTTTAATAAAATTGAGCTATTTATCCAAATGTTTGCACATAAATTAATTATACAATATAAGTTGAGTTAAATCTCAAAATGTGGTTCGATAAATGTAGAGAATAATCTTTAAATTGTAAGTCTTTTAATCTATTACGTGACGTAGGCCTACGTTTTATTTATTCAATATTCATATTTTTCTTTAAATTACAAACATGGCATAACTTGACTCTGTAAAATAGAAGTTGTGACATCATGGTGGAGCGAACCGCTTATATTTACAGGTTCGGGCCTTTACAACGGCATCACGATAAATGGCAAGGAATTTTAAGTGTCCCTATTTGCTGACGACACCACAGTATTTCTATCGGGTAGTGATCAGGATTTTACAGAACTCTTTAGGATAATTTTAGGATAAAAAGACTTCGGCGAAATGTCAGGCTGCAAAGTAAATATGTCCAAATCAAATGCGTTTTTCATCGGGACAAATCGTAAAAACAGTCACAAACCCATGGAACAAAGTGGTCTTCTATGGCAATCAGGCACTAACAAATACTTAGGCGTTGAAATTCCCACTAGCCCGAGTAACAACGCCGATCTAATTGAAAAAAACTTCACACCACTTCTGAAATAAATTCAAATAGTATCAAATATCTGGTCCGCAAGGGGTCTCTCGCTACTCGGAAAAAACAACAGTTATTAAGAGCCTCATGATCCCAATTTTAACCTTTAAAATCAGTGTTGTCCCGGTTAGTGTACCAAAATGCTTTATCTCTAAAGTTAAACGAATCCTCTTTACTATTTATTGGGGTCCAAATGGGAGAGGGTGAAAAGAGAGACTTTGAGTGCGAGTATTGCAAATTGGGGGACAGGCATGATCAATATAGACAATTGCTTGTTAGCCTTACATACAAAATGGATCTATACACTACTCGACGAAAACGCGCAAGCGGATTGGAAACAAATCCAAGGCCCCTTTATCCAAGGTAACAGATTGGAAGCGCTTCTTAATGGGAACATAGGAACAAACAAAGCAATAAACGGCGTGCAAACAATGCAATAACGGCGTACAAACAACTCCTAGAAATCATAGATACAAAGTCAAACAGTCGTCCGCTTTGGCTAAACAAAAAAGTAAAGTACCACTCAAATGTTTTTTTCATGCCAATATAAACGGCCAATACCTACAATATGACGCATTGGTAAATAAATTTAACTTTACTTCTAACAACACAGATTTTGTCCAATTCATAAAATTAATATCGAGTCTCCCAGAAGACTGGGATTCGGGTAGCGCAACAACGTCCCGATCGTATAGAACCAAAACATTAAAAGTATTTGTCCAGCCGTATAACTCCACCAAATCGGTTTACGAAAAAATACAAACATCAATCCTCTTTCCTCCAAAAGCTGAATTAGAATGGCACCGGACCTTAAGTTGCGGGAGTGCACGTCTGCCATGGGAAAACATTTACCGCAACCTCTACAATTCAACAATCGAAACAAAATAAGAAGCTTTCAGATAAAGTTTAACTTGGGCGCAATTGTTACAAATGACTCGCTTTATTCGTTTGGTAAAACCGAATCTAACCAATGTAGTTTTTGCAAAAAGGCAACGGAAACCCTGTACCACTTGTTTTATTTGTGTCCTGTTACGTGTCTATACTGGGAAAACGTGAGTGCTTGGTTAAGTACTAAACTACAAATATCGTGTGTTTTTTCCCGCGAGCAATTACTCTTTGGAGTGCACAAAAATGAACCGTGCAAAACATTTGTGAATTGTGTCCTTTTATGCGCGCGATATGTTATTTATCAATGTAAATATGCCGAAGCTGTCCCGACTATGTTATGCTTTCTTATGATGTTATCTTCTGTGCGAACTTCCGAGCGATATTCGGCTTTAAAAAGAGTAAGTATGACAAAACACAAAAGTAAATGGTCGTTAGCTGCTTGAGAGCTTTACTATTTTGATTTGTTTTTCTTGTTCGTTTTTTCGCTATTTATTTTATTAATAAAAAAATAAAAAATTCTTCCAGCTATTTTTCCCTAAATAAGGTTATAGCCTAAGTGTGGTGTGCACCATGTTGGAACTTTTACTCTATCAGTTTCCTGTTTGCGATGTAACAGAGTTGTAATGACTTAAGTCAATGACTTTACTTAAGTCACTGTTTTTAAATGACTTGACTTGACTTAGGTCATTTGGGAAAAATTACTTGACTTGACTTAAGTCTTTCGGACAGATGACTTGACTTGACTTTAGTTTGAACAAATGACTTGGGTTGAAATAAAGCATTTCTTTAAGTATTTTATTTATAAAATTGAGCTATTTGTCCAAATTTTTGCACGAAAAACAAATTACTTGCTTTATTTTCCGTTTTCCTTATTTTTTAGTTCAGTTGTTGTTCATATTCATGCGAGTTTAAAAATTCTAATAAAGTTTAACGTTTTATTTTAATGGGACATGACTTGAAGTTGACTTGCTCTTATTATGACTTGACTGGGACTTGACTTGCGCAACTGATGACTTGGACTGGGACTTGACTTGTTATTTATTCAAAAAAACTTGACTTGGACTTAAGTTATTTTACAAATAACTTGACTGGGACTTAAGTCATTTTAAAATGACTTGTTTACAACACTGCGATGTAACCCATAGGCTACACCGCTACACTGATGCAGTTGAACTAGAATGGGAAGCATCTATTACAAAGCAATCTTCATTCATAAAGTTTTACTTGTGTCACGTTGTTCTGATAAATGTTTTGCAACAATTACACTTGTCAAGTATACGGCCAAGGTGTAACAGACCTTTGTCACGCATATTGACTGATATGTTATGTTTAACAGCTGAATTCAAATTAAGGCTGTTAATTAAATAGTACTGAGCCGATCCGTACGAGAAAGGCGTCATTGGAATTGTAGGAAAAGTTATTTCCGAATCCACAAGTAGACAGCACAAACAAAACTGCCGTAGTTGCAGCTAGTAGCTCATTAGTTTTTCTAGTAAAAGCTGAAAATATGAATCAGTGTTTATTTGATGTGCGGCCCTCCTGTAAGCATTACACTTCCTAACTGGTCCTTGTGATAAAAAGGTTGCCGACCCTTGATTTAAATAATTGGGAGTTTATTTTCAAATTATGACTTGCAATACATCTTCGTAATCATTGGGCAAAGCTTCATTCTGATTCTGCACTTTTTTTGATAATTCGAATGTTTAGGTGGCTTCACACCCGTGCCAATTGTCAGGCGTCGGACACTGGAGGCAGACGAGCGCCACATGGGTCGCCCCCAAACCGACCACATAACAGATCACGTGAGTGGAATTCCTGCCGGCTATTTCTTCGCGCCGTTCCCATGTCGATCACCCGTTGGGCGTAGATATGGAGGTAGTTATTTTAGAGGTTAATTGTAATTTGGAGCAGTCTTTTGTCGAATATTTGCCCGCATCAATTCGCACACTCTTATGAGGCGAATCTTCGTTGTGTATAGGTTGATAAAGGTTTTCGGCAAAACGTAGACCATTTGTTTGGAATTTAACTGAAAGGAATTTAGCAAAAAAATCTCACTATTTCAAACACTTTTTTCCTCGTGAAAATCATTTAGGAAAATCATATAACATGCAGTATGCAAAATGATCTTAATTGCGAAATTGAAATGCAACAATTTCAAAATGTTTAACAGTTTTTCTGTCGAATTACGTAATAATTGGAACGAAAATTCTGCGTAAATCCCGCTAGTATAAGTTCGTATTTAATAGGAATTTTTTTTTATTTGAAATCTGCTAAAGGTCTATAAATTTGTTTAATGACCTCTCTAACTCTGTTTCACAGGATACATTGCAAAGTTGTATTAATTACGCGAAAATAAATCGGGAAAATCTCTATCAAAAAGATAGAAAACAACATGACGACAAGTTCCAAAACTAAAAGTGGACCCAAGAAATAGACCTGTCAATCAAGGTAATGCTAAGAATTGGGTTAAGAATTTATCTAGCACTCAGCTAACTCCAGCCCAGACGAACGTCCTCTTTTTTGGCTTAAATTTTAGCACCCGCCAAGGTGCCTACTCAACAAATTTTAGCCTCAATTGAAGGAGGGCTCTGGAGATTACCCCCCGGTGAAGCTGATTTGGTAAGAGGTAAAGTTATTTCAGGTTTAAAATCCCACAAAACAATCAAACCCAACCATCAACCGGACGAAGAACGAGCCTTAAAAGAGCTCAAAAATAACACAGGTTTGGTAATTCAACAGGCGGACAAAGGTAATGTTACAGTTGTTATGGATAAAACTGAATACGATAATAAACTTCACAATATGTTGGCAGACAAGGACACTCACTGTCCTGTTACGGTTAATCCCACTAAAGGTATAGAAAAACAGCTTAACAGGTACATATGTTGTTCAAACCGCATAACAAACCTAACCACTTAACAGCTAAACTAGAACCTAAAGGTTTGGCCATTATTCCTTACATTCCAGGTCTGGGAGAAAAACTAAAACGTATTTTAAAAAGCCACGACATTTCTACTACTTTCAAACCGGCCAGAAAAATTGGAAACATTTTACCCTCACCTAAAGATCCAGTTAAACCAGAAAAACGTCAAGGGGTTGTTTATGAAATTCCCTGTGGAGGTTGTTCAGCAACATACATAGGGGAAACTAAATGTTCCTTCCATACCAGGAAACTGCAACATATGCGTGATGTCCGCCACGAAAGGACATCCCGGTCAGCTTTGGCAGAGCATGCGGTTAAACTTCGACACGGAATTGATTGGGATAATTGTGAAATTCTAGACTGGGAACCGCACTATTACAAAAGACGGTTCATTAAATCATTCCGGATTGACAAATGCCCTAACACCATGAACAAAAAGGATTCATGGTATCCGGCAATCTACTCGTCGTTGTAGCCATAACGCAATAGCTGATAGTCGCTCGTTGTCCGACGGCGCAGTCCTGCACCGGATGACTCCGGCGCGTCACAGCTTATCGCATACTTCAGCGACGTCTAGAATTATTAATTTTTATCTACAGTTTTTTCAATTTTTTACTTCTCAGTTTATAAGATGGCTAACGCACTCTCGTTTTAATTATTAACCCTGATGAGGTCAGCTGGTATCTGCTGCCGAAACGTCGGTTTATACTTCGTTTACACCAGAAGAGCGATTTCTATCTAAAATAAATCATAGTTAAAGTAATAACTGATGTCACATTTTTAAAATGTGCAGAAATAATCGTATATATATATATTTTTTTAAGTAATCGTGATAAACTGTTGTAGGTCCTACATTTAAACAAAATTTAATTTATTGGTGCTTTTAGGTTACCATGTCTCCTAATGTACCAATGATGATGAACTCTTGCGATAAATCAATTGTAACCGTCCATATAGAAGATGTTATATTAGTTTTGCCATTACATTTATTTATACCTAATTTATCAATTACCAAATAAATGCGCTTGAAGCGTTAACTGTATTGTGAAATACACATAGTTTAAGACTAAACATCGAATTAAAAAATTGGCAGATAGCAGGTTAATTAGTGCGGCAAGAAATATTAAAAACATTGATCATTTAAAAATTTAAACAAGTAAATTAACAAGTAACAAAAATATTTGCGTAGGCCTGTATAACGTCGTTCACAATAGCCGCGAAGTAGTGTTATTTTGACCAAGTTTCTGACTGTTTAGTTATCAAAACTACATACATAGGCCTACTCCTACATCTAATATTGCACCACACACCATGACTGCAAGAAAAACACTAATTATAGTGGTGTTGTAAGTGAGAAATCATTCAGTCATAAGGAGACGTGGGAGTGGCTGAATTCAGCTTGGTTAAAAGGAAGTGACGACTACAACTTACAGATGATAAGAGATCGTTAAAACAGCCCTTTTTAACAGGCGGTCAATTTTTCCGTTTCAGTTGGACGTCTTCGTTAGAGCAACATGTCAGTTTTTACACGAATAGTTGGAGATTCCGATTACCGAGTAATTGCTATAAAGATGAGCTTTCGAAAAGATCAGAAATAAACAGGCTACCTTTACTCAAAACTAAACAATGGTTTTACGTGTCCAACAAGCTTGTTTTTTTATGTTTTGTGTCTATGTCATAAATCTTGCAGTCAGTTTTAAATAATTAATCTAAAAATAAATTTGAGATTTTGTTATCTAATGATTCAAACACAAAAAAATGTTCGAATAGAGTCCCAGGAAAATATGTTTAGTGCACACAAACCAAGGCTGTTGAATTTTTTTTAATATTTAGGCCTGTATGGCTTGCATCTTTCTGCTATCATAGATAAACATAAACATAGTCTGTTATCATGTTTATTATATTCAGGCCTTATATATGACTATATTATACAACTTGGCATTTAAACATAGGATTGACTGCAATGGACCAACCAGTAAACCGATTTAAGCAGCCGGAATGGATCGTATCTGAGCTTGTCAATATCGTAACAGCGCTTTTGGTGCTCTGGATTGCGATAAGTTTCGTTGTTTATGGATTTCGTAACAAAAAATGGAGCGACCAGGCTGCACAAAACATATCAAAAATAAATACCGGGGCCGTCTACATTAGTTTTGTTGTGGCGTTGTGTTTAGCCTTGGTCTTTCTTCTATTCAGCCAGTTAAGCTTTAACTTTGGATATAGCAACATAAACGACTCAACATGCGAGGCGTCTCTTGATGGCGTTGCCATTTCATACACCTCTTCTGTTATTGGCTTATACCTAGTTCTGTGGTTTCGCCAGCATTATCTTTATCGACATATTTCAGCAATATTTGAGCTCGGAACCTGGATGAAATACCTTAAATGGGCAACGTTGGCGATAGTTGCGCTTGGTGGAATGGTATTCGGTGTTGTGTACGCCTGGTCACCATATTACGCCAGCTCCGGTAAGGGGTGTGTTATAGCGAAGCAATTTCGTACGTCTAATACTTTCTGGGAACTTTACCTGGCATTTGCACTCCTAGTTATTGGACAATTGCTGCTAATATTTCTCTTCATTTACCCGACGAGATTTCAGTTACGAGGAAGTAATGCCGGAAAAATATTGGGAATACTGAAGCGGTCCAGTGTCTTAACAATCATAACCAGCATCTGCGATTTTCTCACCGCGGCGATTGTCTCAGCGGTCATTCCAAAAAACGTCTCGCGGCATGTCAGTCTTACTGTCTTTGATGTCAATTTGTGCGTCAATATTTTGTTCATCGTACATTCTTTCGAATCTTGGCCAGACATTTTACGATGCATCTTTGCCAGAAAAGAGACAAGTATGCAAAGCGATTCAACTGAGCCATCTACTACTACAAACGTATAAAGATACAAAAATATTGCAACAATGTTATAACATAGCATATAAATGTAACTTTTGGCTAAAAACAGGCAAGTAAAACGTCTGAAAGCGAACGTGTAATTGCGCAAAAAATAGTTTTGTTGTTTATAATAACTTTGTTGAAAACTCGTACGATGTAAATTTGATGTTTTGTCAATTTATTTTATTTATTTTCTATATTTATCTGGATTGTACAAAATATGGGTATGTCAGATAAATTGTAGGATTGCCTTTTCCATATTTTACTAAATCTTGATTTCATTATTGTATACTTGATTTAGATTAGTGCAACCGGTATATATGACGCGGCACATCTGGTATGGGTGTAACCGAAAGTTTTTTTTTCGTTTTTATTCCAAAGGTACTGCCTACTCTATTTGTTAAAGAATTACACGACAATGGTACACTAGTCATTTTTTTGCCATACGCAATAAACCGTATAATTTTATGAACTATTCTGAAAATTAATAACTTTGAAAAATATGTTACGGTCAATCAACAAAATTCATGAATTTACAACAAACTCAACTAACAGAAGATTAGCCTGACTAAACTATAACCATGGATGGCGAACCGTTCGTTTCAATGCGCCATTTGTTTCTACCTTTACTGAAGCTATACCTTTAATTTGTTATCGTTTTAAGAGGATAGGTAATAGATGTAATTTAAAAACTAAAATGTATAAACAACATTTTTGTCTTTAGGTTATATAAATACTAGTTATTTTGTTCTAGAAGTCAGTTATGTTTTTTAATGCCTTATCTTTTTGTTCAGTTGTGTATATAGTGCACCACTGTTAATCGTGTGTCATAGGTTGGCCACACCTGCTATATACCGATGGTGTCAAACCTATTTACCAAACACCGGGGACACTAACCAACCCCTCGAAACCCATGCAATATCGTTATACGTCATTTCGTTTTTGTCCTTAATATACTTTTCTGAATGACAATACCAATTCCTTAATGTACTCTATAATCGTGATTGGCAACCGAGCCAAGACGAACGACATTAAATGACTTTTCAGAAAACCGTAAGAAATGCAAAATTGAAAAAATAAGACAAAAAGTTTTATACCTTAATTTTTACGTCTTCGGTGCATTAGGATTAGAGATTAGAAAGTATAACTCGCTTTGCTTCCGAATGCCTTGCATACGGTACTTGTCTATGTGTCTATTATCGTTTTAGGTGTGTCAACCGAATAATAGCCCTATTTAGGTTTAGATTAGATGATAAATTGCGTTTTCTACATCCTTTATGAAATCTTAATATTGTATGTAGCAATGTATAAAATCGTCACTCTTTTTCTGTATAATGGGGTACTGTATGTACAAACGGCAAACTTTTTTGTCGAGGCCTAAAGTACTCTTTTCAGAGCTTTTGAAGGCTTATTACGTAAAACCAGCACGAAAACAGTGGCGGATTCAAGATATTTGTTTTTAAGGTGAAGTGTTACACGGCGCCTTGATGGGCAAAACGGTGCCACGCCATAATGTGAACAATGAACATATTATAAAGGGATTAACAATCGCGCGAAGCGCAAAAAATTTTGCGGTTACATAATTATATTTATATGTAGCAAAAACAAAGTTTGACAGGTAGACGGGTCACATTTGCACGTGGGTCTGAACCACTGAGACAATATAAAAAATTTGAAACAACACGTATTTTTAAAACAAAGTGCAATGAATGTACGGTTATCACGCGTCCCACAACTACATATTAACACTAAACTATTCAAACGTAACTCGCGGCCCATTAAAATTGGCTCTGCGGCCCACATTTGGGCCGCGGTCCACATTTTGCCGACCACTGGTTTACATGTTTTGTTCCGATTGAAAAAAGTTGTATGACATGCTTCACCTCTCGTTTCACATAATCCCAGAATTGTAGTTTTGCGATGATTTTTATATTCATCTAGCTGCTATCTTGTATAGAGAACAACAATGTATGGTTTTGAGTTATGTAAGTTATTGATCGAGTAAAGTAAATTAAAAGTTAAATATTCACTACTAATGAATCATAACGAGGAAAACAAGTAAAAAAAGATTAGGTCGTTTTATTGAATTGCTACAACGGAGTTTATTCAGCAATTTAATTGTGACAGTTTAATTGTGTAACAAGCTGTAGAGGCCTGTACGTAACCGTTTGCTTTTTTGGAATAAATCGGAATTCGGTTTACTTGTTTGGTTGAGTCCTAAAACTTTATATCGCCCTTTACTATTTTCACCGCACTTTACAAAATGTATGACGAATGAAATGACAACAATATATCAATAGTATTTAGTTTGCTGTCAGCTAACCGCATGCACTGTACAGTGTACAAGTGGCAAAATCTGGTTTAGTTGATGTATGTCACTATTATCATATCACTATTTCCCCACATATTTAAAGTTTTTGAAACACCAAGAATCCGAATGTAACTTCGTACTCCTGGCAAATGATTTTCGACAATTCTGTTTTTTCCACCAGTTGCATTTTGCGGTCGTTTTGTAGTTGAACTATGATACTATGTTAGCTCTTTGTAGTACTCCCTATCAGCATTTTCTTCGTCATTGGAAATCAAATAACCCCCAGGCTTAACGAGCTTCAACATTCCCTAAGAAAAGCAAACAAATACATATATTTATTTACCACTCTGCGCCCAAGTAAGTAAAAATTCGGACAGGGTGGTTAACAACTAATTTTATATTTTTTGGACCAGTATGATGTCAAATTGTTGTTCGCTTGTATTAAAAAGTAAAATTTAATTTTTGTATGGGATAAATACAGAAAAAGCCTACTATATTTAATATAACCTTGATGCCTGAAAGCGAAATGTGGCTTGGAATTAACGAACCGAAACACGTCACAACATCATAGGAATGTTGTGGCAAAGGGATGTCCCCTTGAACTAAATATTGAATTATAGATCTGAAAATATCATATTTAAAAAATAAACCAGAGTTTATATAAGGACAAAAATAAACTCTTGGTGATCGTATAGTTTAGTTTTAGTTATACAACGATTTTATTCGAACCAAAACCTTTGTATAACGTATGGCATAAGCCGTTTTTTTTTCACATTTTTTAATACTTATTCTATAGTTACACGGAAGTCACCCTGTTATTTGTTATCATTTTTATTCTGTGTTCCGTTAACGAAAATGTTATGATGCTAGCTTTTTGAGCTACAGAGTGCCAAATGCGAATTTAGACTCTCTACAAATACAAGGTTTGCCAAATTATTTAGTTAATGCTGTTTGTAGGCTACATATCATAATAAGTTCTTTACAATATGTCCACTGCATCGTGAGTGACACCTATTCGAATTTATTTTATGAAATAAAAACTCAAAAGATAACTTTATGCGCTTCACGTTTGTTGGGTAAAGCCATTTACCTGTGCATTCGATATTGCAAATCGTTTTATGTCAGACTTATTCTATAAAATAAATGTTTTGGTCGCCTCAACCAAATAAACGTTTAACTTAATTTGCATAATTGTACACCGCGGTTCGCTCGACAATTTTTTAATTGAAGCTAGCAGGCCTTCCACCAGACTAGTATAACACTGGTTTACAGCAAATTTGCTCCAGCCAAGGTGGCAACCTTTTTTGACTAATTTTAGGGTGCTGAGTTCAAATCTGGCATTGGTTTTTGTCCATCACGTCAGGATTTTGAGTTATGAATTTTTTCAATTAGGGGTAAAAACTAATATTTCGTTAAATATGTAAAAAAATGGACTTACATCATACCTTATAAAAATTTGAATACAGCCTTATCAGAGATTGAACTTTTGCAGTAAGATGAACTTTCCACAGTAGGTCGCCAAATCATGCACACTATGCCTTTTTTATATCAAAAGAAGGATAGAGTACCGGGGGAATTGTAACGTTGGTAAGGGGCTGAAAATGATCTAACGATACGAGGAAAAGCGGTCCATAATATAAAAGATATGTGGTCAAAATTAGTTTGGAGATAACAGTGTGAAACAGTTCAATATATCAAAACACTAAATTTAAAGCGGAGGATTATAACGAAAATGACAAACTGGAAATATCCAACAGAACTAGTTTAATAACAGAGGACAACATCAGTTGGAAAAAATCAGAAAGGTTATATAATACTTGTTGTAATAGATTTAAACTGAATAAAGAGTTATTCGAAACGTTCAAAATGCTACCTACTTCTGTATGGGCTTTGATATTTTTATTGCGTCTTGCTACAACCTCCAATCATCATGCTCAAAGTTAGTAAAATTGCGTATCATACCCAGTCAATTGAAAGAGATATTAGAATCGTTACAGAAGCAAGAAAACCTGTTTGTAAATTTAAAAGAAGAAAGAGAGTTACTCTTTCCAAGTTGAACTCCCGAAAACTCCATGCAACATCTGAATCAAACCAGAATTTTCTGTCATTTGCAGTGACAGCAACACTGGACAAATTTTATTGTTTTGACATTTTCGGTAAAAATTCAATTTTTAATCCTGGCGCAATTAGCATCAAAACGCAGTCTCCTTCCGCTATATCCATTTGTAGTGAGTCTTTATCTTCCATGGGCATTAATTTAAAGTCACGTTTTACTTGTACAGATTGAAGGCAATCCAAAATTTTGCCATTTTATAAAATTTTGCGTTTTTCGGCAAAAAATTAATTTTTAATACTACTGCAAATAAATTATAAAATGCAAACTCTGCAGATCTTACTTGCTTCAGTCATTCCATAACTGTCTAAAAAACAAGTATTAGGTCACAGCAGATAAATTTCACTTGAAAAACATACGCCAAATAGGCAGGGCCGGATTAAGGGTACTGTGGGCCTAAGGCTATTTACCAGGGAAGGGCCTAATTTTGCAAACGAAACTACAAAAAGTAATAAAAATACATGAAAAATTGAAATTATTTAGGCTACTGCAAAATAACACAAACACAATATAAAAACAAGTAATTAATGTAATTAAGTATCATAGACTCATTGCTGTGGGACCCTGGGGAGCTGTGGGACCAGTGGGTCACTTTTGACGTTTTTGCATCTGCAGGCTTTTTATTTACCTCGTAAAATAGGATTTTGAGGTCGTAACGTGAAGATTAATCTACTCTTCAACATACAACAGCATTTAACTCAAAATGTAAGAAGAGAAAATTTGAATAAGTGCACCCATTATTTAACAAATCGGTTGTTTTAAACTAACTTTTTAGTTATTCATTGCCAGGCTTGTTTTGGACTCCGGCGAGTTTTTTGTATTCGACTAATGTTTTGTCACTAAATTTGCCGAGTTGATTCCTAGATTTTATTTTAAAATAAATAAAATTTAGGAATATTTTAATAATGCGTTACTATTGTTTGGCAAATACGCTGTGCATAAGCTAGCTCAGGGACAGCAACCTATTTCTAGTTGCGGGCCAAAACAAAACTCAGAAAGTCCTTCGCGGGCCGCACAAACTGTTAACTAAGAATTGTGTTATTAAAATGTTAGAACAACGGTCTCGGATCTTTTTTGCAGCTAAAGCTGTGTTTAATTACGTTTACGGAGGAAGTAGTGTTGGCGCAAATTAAAATTCGAGTCCAAACACTTAAACGGTTGCCAGCGTTAACGGCAAATTTCCTCGTTCTGAAATAGTTTTTCTGGTACTTTCTCTTCTTTTGGGACATGCCATTTTTAAGATTACATTTTTTGTTACTTCTACAGAATATATTAATCAGTCAATGAGTTGTTTAACCACTTAAACGCCTCAATCTTTAGGCTAAAAAGATCAACAATAAACTAACTTGGCCAGTTAAGCCGTACCCAATGACAAAAATAGGCAATCACATGCATAAACAGCACCGAACTTTCAAACGGTGTACTAAACCTTATACCAGTGGTTCTCAAAGTATGGGTCGCGACCCAAACATAGGTTGCGTACGGTGAAAAAATATTTTTTTCAATTCAATCGTGACTGAAAAATCCTGAACAGTGCCGAATAACCTTCTAATGTAAAGCAGTTAAAACCCGCTATTGCTAAACTATTTTGGGCCTAAAAATTAAACTTAGTTCACACTGTCTGCTCGCAGACACGTTACCTAAATTTATGCCGTGACCTGGGTTTCCAGAGGGCAAAAATAAAAAAAAAATACCTCAAAAATAAGCCAAATCTACTACGAACTCTAACTAGCCTATGTTTCCCCTTAAAACATATGCAATAAATGGACATGCTTGTACATTGAGATCTCTTTTTGTGGCAATTTTCTCATTTTTTTGTCGCTTTTGGAAAATTTTCTTGGCAATTTTTTCTCTTTTTGTGTTAGATTGATCTCTTCTTAACATAACACTCATGACATTTTTTAATAAAACAAAAAAGCCTAGAAAAGACAAATTTCATTTGGTTATTTTTTCAAAAAAAAAATCCAAAGAGGTTCAAAAAGCCTAAATTTTCGAATTTGGTTGTAAAAAATCCTAACTGGCAACCCTGGCCGTGACTGCCGAAGAAGCTGATTAATTCAAACTGCAAATGACGTAAAAATAAAGTAGGAAACTGAGAGATAAGGATATTCCAAATGAAATAAAAATAATTATTATCAATTAGCGAAGCATATAACGTGATCGATACAAGACAATAAAGAATCAACAGGCTACTAGGCTAGTTCTAGGAAACTAGGCTATGCTACCAATACCACTATTGGCACTATTTTTGTGTCCCGTCAGCTGATGTAGTTATTTTGATTGATAGCTAATTTACCCCCGATAGTGAGGAAATTTACCCAGGGGTAAATTTACCCCAGGTTAAGAAAGGCTGTTCTAGACGAAATATTGGCGTTACCAACAAAATTACATTTAACGGTAAGTACGCTAGTCTCGTTGAAATGAAACTGTTAAGGTGGGATGAATTATGAGTTCTCATTAATGTATTTTGCCTCGGTCAGTTACCTTTCTTCTACAATAGGGACTGTCTTATTGTGATACAAGTCCACGCAGCTTTGTTGGCTGGTACGGAGCAAGCCAGCGAGCCACAACCGTTCTGTGTATTGACTAGACATGACTGACTATATAGAAACGCCAACACATTTAAAATGTTTACAGTAAATCCCGTATGACGGAAACAGGTTATGTGTCATCGCTGGGGCCATTATTTTTTTAACTTTATTTTCATCAAATTTTAACTTTATTTGAACCTAACGAAATTGCTTGTTTGTAGAGGCCACAGTTCTTCCTTCAATTATTGCCAGTTACCCAAACATAATATTTGTCGATATCAGACCCAAACGTAATATTTTGTCGCAAAGTCAATGTGTTTTATGGATTATAAAAAGTGCGTCGGGTTATTTGGCGATAGATTTAGATTGCTTAGGCATTTTTGTTTTACAGAATGTCAGTAGGCTATTCCTAAAATCCAAATTGTTCATCTTCGAAAAGACCACTTTATCAAGATGAAGTGTTTTATAAGAATTTTTTAAATACGTAACAATAAATAAAAAAATGGACACTTTGCGATAAAAGTTACTGCTGATCCAAGTGGGCATTGTGACATTTTTTCTGCTTTTATGGGTTAATATGGTATGACTGTGTCGCAGTTCCTGATTTACAATGCTTCCAAAACGATTTTTACAAAAATTACAAAAGAAACATAAAAACTTTGTCAAAAGCCATAATTTGACAAATTACAATGAAACATATGTACACACATATATGTGTGCTTACAACTGAGATCTAGCCCTTCTGAAGCTGCTTTTTGACCAACGATAACGGCTTACGTATTATTAGTACACCGAAAAGCCATTGCTTGCAGACTCACCGAATCTGTCGATCAATGATGCAAGCAGAGCAGACTAGAAAAACAACTAGCCTGCAGTGAGGTTCGAACTCACGACCCCCGGTCAAGCCGGGACCGTCGCTCTACCAACTGAGCTATGCAGGCTCAGAAGGGAACGAGTCGAGAAACAACCATACGCCAATGCTTTGCTCAATTATTGTTTTTCTAGTCTGCTCTGCTTGCATCATTGATCGACAGATTCGGTGAGTCTGCAATGGCTTTTCGGTGTACTAATAATACGTAAGCCGTTATCGTTGGTCAAAAAGCAGCTTCAGAAGGGCTAGATCTCAGTTGTAAGCACACATATATGTGTGTACATATGTTTCATTGTATTATGATATGATACTGGCGATCCCCTTCATTATGAAGTTGCTTGTACTAACAGATTGAGCAAGCATTGGCGTATGGTTGTTTCTCGACTCGTTCCGTTCTGAGCCTGCATAGCTCAGTTGGTAGAGCGACGGTCCCGGCTTGACCGGAGGTCGTGAGTTCGAACCTCACTGCAGGCTAGTTGTTTTTCTAGTGTGCTCTGCTTGCATCATTGATCGACAGATTCGGTGAGTCTGCAATGGCTTTTCGGTGTAATTTGACAAATTTTGACTTTATTAAAAAAATTTGACTTTATTAAAACATTTTAACTTTATTGTAAATTTTAACCTTATTTTGACCTATAAACTTCTTAGAAACAATCTCCTAGGTGCTGAAAACTTATTTCATAATTAGTTGACAGACGAGGTCCTTAAAAAATTTTAACTTTCTTGACTTTTGCGGGCCCTCGTCATCACGTAACGGCGCGTCTTGCTGGACGGATGTTTTGGTTAGAAACGGTTTCTTGCAAGAACATAAACGGTTCTTGCAAGCGGCAAAGCGGTTCTTGCAAGCGGCAAAAAACGGTAAATTTCCATTACGTCATAGCGATAAAAGATAGGTTTTATGTGAAAACAAACAAGGTAAAATACGCAATACGATATATTGCAAATTATCCACTAATTATTACTTATGACGATACAAAACCAAAACAAAATTGTTTGTTTGTCCTTTGCTACACCCACGAATTACTGATTGCGTATACGACAAATATATCTGAATATCAGATGACGTATAGTTAAGTTTAAAGAGGCAGGGGATGGGATGATAAATATTTGAAAAGATACATGATTTTAGTTCGTTTCTTTAATTCCACGTATGTACCACAGTATAGTTCGCCTCTGGGTAACGATGTTACCTACGTAAAAATGTATAAACATTCAGTTAACCTTTGCATTACAGGACAGATAAAGTTTTTTTGGAGCATTTTTAGATGCTTATATATTCTTATGTTTTTAGTGTTTTTTTGTCATATCAATACAATATATAACGCCTTTAATAGTTATTAAAAATCAATGACAGGAGGCAATTTTAACACACAACAACGGCGTATCTACCTATTTATTTTAGCGTCATGTTTTTCCACTATATAAATAGATCAAAGAACATACGAAAGTTGTAAAAGTTGTGCAATAACGTTCAGGGTATTTGACAACATTACTTCGGCTAATCAACCATTTGATTGAAAGACCATCGGACCTCGAATATTAAATTAGAACAGCGGTTCTCAACCAGTGGGCCATGGCTCACTGGTGGGCCATAAGAACATTTAAGGTAGGCCACAGACCAATTTAAAAAGCTAGATTTAGTATTTGTGTCATTATATTGAATTTTACAAGAATAATGGCTTGGGGAGGCATTAAAAAGGAAAGTAAATTTATTGTCCAGCCGCAAGTATCTCACTAATTAACGGTTGAATAATAATCTGTTTTGAAATATGTTCTGCTGTGTTTTGTTGTAAACCCATTTTGAAGTTTTTTCTTTCATAAAAATTCTATTGGGCCACAGAATTTTTTTGCAACGAAAATGGGCCACTAAAGAAAATGGGGTTGGGAACCACTGATTTAGAATGAGTGGGTATTTTTGTTACGTTATTTTCTTTCAATTTAGTTTTTCAATTGTGCCATTCGTTGCAATAATATTACACAGTAAGAGGAATGAACCGCCGCTTTCGAACTACCGATTAAAGACATGTATTGAATGACATCACGACTTCGATTTCGAGAAAAAAGCCCCGGTGTGTTGTCGGATGCAGATTAGCCCTGCTCAGCGCTTTATTTGGTGCTTCAAGCTAACTAGACTAACAAGAGAAACGCCGCGGTACTTTACTGTACGATATGATGAAACGCATCTGTAATTAGTATCTATACAAGAAAGCAATACAACGCTTAAACGCGATCAGGCGATCCCCCACCTTATTTATAGCACACCTGGAAATTAAAAGCGTGAATTTGCTACATGTTTTTACTTGTATACGGCCGATCGAACATCAACACAATAACATACCGGTATTGATAAACAACATTTAGCTATTTTTTAATTCACAGCAGTCCTTATAGGTCAATGCATAAAGTTTACAGTTCAACTTTAACTAAACAACTGGTATAAAAAAATTGCTTCGTTAGTTTGTTGCTTGGACTAAAGCAGTTTTGGACTGACAAAAGACAGTCTGATGTCGAATTGCCACATTGGCTTCGGTTGTTTACGTCGCTAGACCGGCTCTCTTGACCACACGTGACTTCGTAATTTGTATAGCGAGTGAATGACGTAACTCGATCAACAAGAAAAAACGCCGCCTAATAAGGTGCAGTGAGCGTGGTGCCAAGCCACTGCTATTATGATTAAGCAGTCCCTTGTGTGGCAATGTAGGTGTTTGATTTGTAGACGAAAAAGTGCTAATATTTTCTTCATGTTGATGAAATTGTTAACATCGCTAAGTATTTTGTAAGTAAAGCAACTTGTACATGTTTGACATTGGTTAGAAAAAGCCGGTAAGCAAAGCTTTGTGCATATTTTAACTGCTTTTCAGATCAAAGCATTCGTAGACAATAGTAACATAATTTCTGCTAAAAACATGGAAAAGTTAACGAAAAGCATGCCAGAAAGTGTCCGCGAAATATTCGATGAAATGACAAGTTTTAATTTTGCTGGCGCTTTCGCCAACCTTAAGGTGGCCGAGGTGAAAGAATACAAAGGTCATCGACTGCAACCATCTTTCCCGTCGGATGTTGTGGAATTCGGTTACGACAAATGGCTTCCCAGAAAGGGCGATGTTTTTATAGCCTCTTTTCCGCGCACCGGTAAATTAATTTTAGGCTTTACAATTATTTACAGTTGGCTCATTTTGCCTGTGTAGTAAGCGAATTTTACCAATGGCTCTACTTACGCCCTTAAACAGCTTCTACGCCATTAAACGATTAAGTAACTCATTGTAACCTTACCAAATTATATTTATAACACTTAACACAATTTTTCACTCTGTTGGTACATTTAATGTATATTGTAGATTACAAAATATGTAATTGATTGCAATACATATAAAAGCTAAGAGCGTGTGATTGTATTGTCCCTAATGGTCCTAAAACGGTTCTATTTTTAGAAATTATTACATTCCTATAAACCTCGTGTGCTTTCTAATAGAAGTTTAATGGAACTTCCTGTTCGAATTTGCCAAATAGCCGAAATTTGTCTGAACGATGTGCATGTGCAAAGCGCCGCTACAGCCGCTTCCTGCGCGACGTTATGTAGGAACTTAGCATATGCCCTGTTAAACCAGCAAGTCGGGTAATGACATAAACGTGGTAACAGGTTCGTTTTAGGTCATATTTTAAGTGGCAAGCATGGTGTCCCTTAACGGCTTAACGTTAAAACAAAGTGGTGGAAATAAACATTAAAAAGTGGTGGAAATAAATACATATTTGCAATAAAGCACTTTAAATGAATTACACAAAAAAAGTATTTTAAGGCAAAACCCTTCACAGTAGGCTATAGTATTTATATGCCAAGGTTTTAGTAAAACACGAAATTTAAACAATATCTTATAAGTTTAACGTTACAAACAAATCAACAAAAGTTTAATTTGTGCACATATAATGTTGAGAAACAATACCCAGATTTTTATTTCCGTGTTTCGAGACCCCAAAGAAAGTGCTGAAAACATTCTTTCAGAGCTAAAAAAATAACGCAAAGCAATTTGTATTCTTGCAAAACACATATAATTTGTTACAAAGTTATCAAAATTTAGAGAAAAAAATGATGCCTCTGTTACTGATAAACTGTTGTGAAATCGCCGAGCATGACTTACAATTACCGCATAACTTACAATTACCCGCATGTTCTTCCAATTTATGACAGGTACCAATTGGACGACTGAAATAGTTCATCAGATAATTTACGGCAGAAACGAAGAGCTTAGTAATCTGGTTCGAAGCACTCCCTTGCCACTGCTGTTTTTCGAGGGTGGAACTCGTAAGGAAAACCCTTTTTGTTATAATATATACCATGTTATGACCAGGGATGCGGAGTCGGAGTCGGACTCGCATTTCAAAGCTCGAAGGAATCGGTTTAATTGCGTGGAGTGCGAATAAGAATACTCCAGACTACACGAGTCCCGAGACCGACGTACAATCTAAATCGTAAGGTTTATATAGCAAAAAGTGGAATATTTTCGACCCACGAATTTTGTGTGTTTGAGTTATATGGCATCTCTATAAGTGAGCTTGCTATACCCATCGTATTTTACGTATGTATGGAATAAATGTCTTAAAAATCGGAGCTTTACTAGGGTCTCTGCGACTAGATCACTAGACGAAGTCGGTTTATATGACTGCAGACTCGGTACCGGTACTCGACTTTGTTCTTTTTGCAAAAGTCGGATTTGACTAAATTTCTACGTCGGAGTCGGACTTTACCCCATAAACACGAGTTAAAAAATAGGCGGGCGGTTTTGTTATTAATTTTGATAGTGTCAAATTACAAGGACGGGAGTATAGTTAATGCCTTTTGGTAATGTATTATATAATTGCGAATTCCTTATAGTTTTCTGTTACACTTAAACTCGCAAGATCAAATATATTGGTTTTGTAATATTCCATGTTACTTATTGATAATAGACAAGCTTTTGTTCACTTTTCAGCGACTAAGTTCAAAATTGCCGAGCATCTTCCTTACCCGAGAAGGTTGGTTTCGACACATCTTCCAGCCACCATAATAAACGTGGATGCTTACACCAAGGCTGGTGCGAAAGTAAGCTCATTTAAGTACAATTGACAATTATTCAATCAAAATAGTTTCCGTTCCTTGACGTAACGTTATAAAATAGTTTACGTATGGTTTTAAAATAACTTAAGGCTTAACAAACGATGTAATATATGGTAAATATTTGGATATCGAAAAGTTTATAATAATAAACTTTTTAAAATCCTAACAATCTTTTTTTTGCTTTTTTTCTAATTTTAGAATATTTATCAATAAAAATGTTTTTTTTTAGTTTGTCAACGTGATTCGAAACCCAAAAGATCAGACTTTGTCGTGGTTCAACTTTTCAAAGAAATTACCTTATCTACACTTGGAACCAAATCGGGAACTCTTCCAATGCGATTGGGAAAAATTCTTGGAAAACTACACATCAGGTAGGTAGATTTAGAACAATAATAGTTAATATCTATTTTTTGAAAGCTATCCCAGCTCGAATGTGTGTATAAGTGTTATATGACGAACTTGTCAGCAAACTTGTTTATTTAACATTTAGGAAAACAACCAATAGGCTTGCCTGAAGGCGAATGGTACCTGGACCATCTCATAAGCTGGTATTCGCATCGACATAACGAAAATGTGTATGTCGTCTGCTATGAAGACATGAAAAAGGTATTTTACATCATCAATGCCATGAATTTAACTTAAATAATTTATAATAGGTGTTGAATTAGGCAGGTAAACTAAAATTAATTTACCATTAAAAACATGCTTAGAATAAGGTTGACCTCACTTCAACATTTTGTGTTTATGTACTATTGTTGTAGGATCTACCCACAGAAGTAAGAAAACTTGCTAAGTTTCTCGAAGTTGAATTGACGGACAGTGAAGTGAACAGTATCGCTACAAAATGCGGGTTCAAAGCGATGCAAAAAGCATCAGATAACAAAGAAAACGTTTCAGCCGAGTATCGAGCAGACATCGGAGTTCTTAATAAAGGTTATTTCGTGATTTTAGCGCTGTAGGCTATCTTAATACATTTAGGGTTTCATTACGTGGATAGACTTAGATATAGGACAACCAACCATGTGGTAAAACTAATAAAAGTTAATCTAAACATAACGTTTCGTACTAATACGTGTGCATATTATTTGAACGCAGGTGTAATTGGTGATTGGAAGAATCACTTCACAGTTGCACAATCCGAAGCCATGGATGCAGCTGTCAAACAAAAGCTAGCGGGGACCGACATCAAATTTACTTACGAATAAACATTGCAGTTTTAATGCGTTAGGATTGTTTGGTGTTCAGTGCTGGTGAATGCATTGATTCTTTCTTATGTTATAACGGTACGCCTACCTCCAAATTTATTTACACCGTAAGCAGTACACCAGAACGTATAAACATGCCATATTTAACAGCATAACTTTCGTGTTGTATTGTTTCTGTTATACCGGCAGACTATGATGCAGAGGCGTGCAACATACGGCCCGCGGGCCACAGCACGGCCCGCGAGACCTATTTACGTGGCCCACACAGACTACGTCAAGTAGCCCATTGTTTGTTTTTTAAATTGTCACTGTTTAAGAAGTTATTTGTAACGGAATTATTGGCATTTATCGATTTGTATTACGTCACACTGTCCGAACCTCCATTATTGCGTCATAGTATGCATTGTAGTAAAACTGCCTTAATTTGCTTGCAAAAAAGAAAGGTTGATTATGAAAGGTGGAAATTCAACAAGCAAGATGTAGTTTGCCTGCTTGTCAAAACGTTGTATCAGTAATAAAAGAGTATAATTTATAAGGGACACCATAGTTAAAAACACTCTGCTAATTATGATAGCGTTGTAGGTCAATTGCGGGTTGATAAAATGCTGCAATTGAAAAAGTCTTTGAGCAAACAACAAGAGGTATTTCATTGTTATAAGAAAGACGTTGAGCTTGTTGCAAAACTGGGCTATAAGTTATCGAAAGCAATTGCCGAAAAAGGAAAGCCTGTTCAAGACAAAATTCAGGAATCAGCTCACAGATGAGTAGCTACTTGTTAAGTGAAATTCGAGTTGGCACTTCTGCCAAAACTAACAAGATCTCTGGTGAGAGAAGATACCACACATCTCATTAATCGCCTAATGAGTAACTTGATTCTACACGGTTTTCCAATAAAAAATTTGTTTAAAAAATATATCTGTTGTTCGATTGTCCGGCCCGCACCACCATCATAGTTATACATTTTAGCCCGCTGCGATAAACAGTTGCACGCCCCTGCTATGATGTTTGCAAAATATTTTACAGACATGTCTATTGTCTAAGTCAGGGTTTTCCAAACTTATTTGGACCACAGACCACTATTTGTGAATCTGTTTTTTCGCGGACCTCAATACAAAGCAAAAAACAAATAAATCCTAATTTTATTTATTTATAAAACTGACAACATCAATGGGACTGATGGCATTGCGTCTTTCTGCATAAATCATCAATTCTCGTAGTTATTTGCGAAAGGCAAACTCGTAAGTCAGAGTCCACGGAAAGTCTGGACCTGTATATATTTTCCGAAAGGCGATAAGAATATATCATTACGTCATAGACGAGGAATACCAGAGTTTTTCGTAAACAACTTTTTGACTACATACTGAATACGCTAAAGTTGTGGATAACTACGAAAGGGTACGTACTGTACAACGTGTATGTCTGACATTTTAATTTCTTGTAATATCGCCACAGACCACCAGTGCAGTCGTGGCGGACCACAGTTTGGAAAACCCTGGTCTAGGTAAATACGTACAAAAAAAATTGTTTGTTTTACTTCCACAAACGCTTTTGCCAACACATTTTTAATGATTTTCGGTAAACATAGTACATAGTATTTTTTCGATTTTTTTTCAAAAAAATTATTTCAACGTAAATGTGTGCAATAAAAGCAAACTACGCGTTTTATTGGTCTAAATACAGGAATTTAGCACATGTCAATGTTCACCAGTATTTGTTGGGGACTTCCACGAAGAGATATATTTTACCTATAAATAAGGTGTTTAGTCAAAAATTTTAGGGTTTGCTTCGGGAAGGCTTGAACAAAGCAATTAATTTCGTTTAGGCCTATTTAAAGTTCGATTCGCTTATTTTACTGGTAACTATAACCAAAACCAGTTTTGTCTTATATTTTTGGCGGACGGCATACTAACGTTGATTTAGATTTCAAGCTTAGGTCCTTAGGTAACTACCCTGATTTTAGATCTCAGAAGTGGTTCGTTAACTTAATTAATTGTATACTTCATATTATGCTAGTTGGAAAAGCAACTTATTTATTATTTATTTTATTGATTTTTCTTTCTGTACGTTTGTTTGACTATAACATTTGTTAAAAGTGGTACAACAACAGATGTTTAGACCAGCAACCTTTTTTCGTTTGCGGCACCCCAATAAAGCCAAAACAATTCTGCGTCACACCTACGAAATATATGACGATCCACAATATACAACATAAGCAAATATCCAAGGCAACACATAGATAGATGAGAGATGAATGATTAAACGCGCCAGAGGTGCCGATAATTTTACGAATTACATTCTTTCTCTTTTGATTTTTCGTTTTTACGTTCTTCCTAAAATATTTTAGTCCGCCCAAATCCTTAAAATTGCACATCCCTATAATAGCGGATCAGAGAACAGTGGGGGCTTTTACCAGAATGTACGAAAAATGAAACCTGAATATTGTTTTCCAAATTTAATTTTCGGAACAGCAGCCAAACTTAATTTATACAACCATAAAATGTATACATTAGCCTGCAATGATATTACATGGGTTTTGAGCCTATACATAATTTCCCATTTCACGTTGGTGTAAGGTTTGAAAAAATGTGCTGTACTGTATAGTTAAATTAGTTAAAAAAGCTCGTTTGTAGTTTGACTTCTGGCGATCGGACGTAATTTTCAAAAAGTTTTGTTTGACGATAGATAGTTAACATGTTTTTCTCCAACAAGAATTAGTTTTTGCAACAATATCAGCTATATTGTTGTATCATTGACCGCGAAAAGACGCAAGCTACTTTAGTAGCAAAAAAAAATAACTCTTTATAAGTAAAGCGTTGTGCGTCGCATTTCAGAGTTAGGATTTTAATTACAAAGAGCCTTATACCAAAAGCTGGGGACGTTGTATTTATTCACCTTTAATGACGAATATACTGTAAAAATCTGGGTAGGCTATGTCCGCCAACAAAACATTATTTTTCTAAATTCTATTGTTCTTTCTGTTTAAGTTGCTTTCCCGGTTTAGGTTATTTCGAGCAATATGCGAGTCTTTCGTTGGCTCTGTGCATGCGTCACGGATTCTTTCAATTAAAAGTTTTACCATTTTAAACCAAATACATTTGTGTGGCGCTTCGATTTTATTTGCATGTGTTTTCAAGATTACTTGTTTAACGATTTACACATTATGACGTAAAAAAATTCAAATGCAAATTTGGTCCATTACTTAAAAAGTTTGGACACCAATGGGTTAAGTAGAGGATTTAACAAGAATAATACTTTTAATTTGTAAACTTATTTAATTCAAAGTATTTTGCATAGTTATGATTCAATTAAATGGTTAGACTTTAAGTGCACTAAATTACTCGATTTAATTATTTTTTAAATAATTAAATTGGCTTAATTTTTTTGACAAATGAGTTTGGTTGCATTTTGTTTTAGTGGTTGCGATGTGTTAAAACGCTCAGAGTGTAATAAGGTAATAAATTTAAAACTTATATTTATGCTATAGTGGCTTGATTTGCCTGTAAGGCAGTAACAAAAACTGAGGATTATTATTTGACACACTTTAGTGAGCATCGGACCGTTTTTGACCAAAATACTGTATGCAAATACAATACGAAGTAAAGGAACATCCTCGTTTTTTTATATTGATTTATTTTAACACCACAAACGAGCAAGCAATCTCCAGATGTGGCGAGGAAACTTGTTATTTAATCGGGAACTTATCTAGTATGAGAAGACATGGCCAATGTAAAAGCAAACAAACAAGCGAAAAAAGCATTACAAATGTCCGTTTTTGAAACAAGCAAATGTGTGGGCGCTTATCAATTTACTTACTTATAGCAAATTTATATAAATGGTTGTGAAAATCAAAGCGGAAACATATATTTTCAACATAATTTTATTTTGGGGATAAAAAAAACTAAATTTAGTATAAAGGTAGTTCATTTTTGGGATAAAAAAAAACGCATTAAACTTAGTAAAGGTGGCGGACTAAAACAAAAATTTAACGGTAAGTTGTGAAGGTATGTGTATTGTGTGGTTTTCTAGACGGCAAATTGTAGTTTTTAAAAAACTGTATTATGCTTTGGAACACAATACACGTTTTTCATGGCAATTTCAATAAAAATACTAAAGTTTCTATATTCTATAAAATCGGCATTTCGCAGTTTACAAACATTTGGGCAATACCTCATGCCATCATCAGTGTAAAAATACAAGTGAAGATAAATACGATAAAACATACACAAATTTATATTGCGATTTGTTCAAATGTCAAGACAAGTAAAAACAAACAAAACAAAACCAACGAGGGGCACCGACTGCGAAGCAACTGCAACCGGACATACATCGGCCAAACGCAACGCAACTTTGAGGCGAGTATGAACGACAAGACGTCGCCTAAATCAGAGGCTTATGATCATCTACTCGCCAATCCTATCTGTAAGGTTAATTTCAATTAACCGGACATATTGGGTCACGGCATGACAGATACCGTCTATATTTGCTGGAGTCTCTTGATGATTTAACACAGGGCTGTACAACTCAAACATGCCGGCGTGCCACTTTTTATCTCATAACTTCTTCCCGTGCCAAAGTTGCGTAACTAATTCTTTTTAATCTTAAAAGCGCTTTTTACCAAAAATTAAAACGTTTATTTACACATGGAATACTGTGTAGTAGGAATTCGCAATATTGTGGTTAAGTGTTCGTCGGTGAGCTGACTTTTGCTTCTTCACACCAAGCTATATAAATATGTGAATGCTAGCCTCCACTATATACAGTATAATGTTACAATATCAAAACTAATTGTTAGTTGTCGTGATTGCCGCGATTGCTTTATATGTGTCAAAACAATGGAAATTGGCTGAATAACAAATTTAGTATTATTTGGCAATTGGCTGAGTAACAAATTGGACTTCTTTGACAATTGGCTGAATAACAAATTGAACTTTTTTGACAATCGGCTAAATAACAATTTTAGTGTTTTAGAGGGGGGCTCGCGTGCCATTTTTTATTCGGTCGCGTGCCACATTTGGCACGAGTGCCGCTTGTTGGACACTCCTGATCTAACATCACAAACCGGAGCTTAAAATTAATAACAACTCGGCACCTATGTATCTATTTACCAGATGTGGTATGTATTCAATGACCTATACATCGCTTTCTTTTCGTGTTATTTTTTTCCTTTTTTTTTGTATATGTGTTATCGTTTTTATCTTCACTTGTTTTATACACTGATGGTGGCAAGTGGTATTACGTTTGTAAACAGCGAAATGTCGATTTTATCGAATAAAATGGCTTGGGTATTTTTGTTGTATTATGCTGCACAACGAATGTTTGTGTAAAAAGATCAACACGCATAATATAAAGTAGTTTACGATATGAATTGCAAAACTTCTGCAATACATTGAAAAGAAAGAATTTTATTTATTTTTTAATAAATATAGTAAGATAGTTTAGACAAATAGGGTTGCAATAAGTTTGTACTATACCAAAAAAATTCTTAAACAAACAGGAACATCAAGATTACAAACAAACACAAGAAAACTTAAAGCATGGACTTATTTGCAACAACGGGAGATTTGTATGCAGATTTATAAATATTGCACATTAAACATTTTTTTCCTTTGCTAAGTGGAACTAGGCACAACTTGATATTTTTTTACTGGTTTGATTTAAAAAAACATACAAAACTCAGTCAAGAGTAAGGTTTGCCGTTAAAATTCGGATAAGTCTTCCATTCCTAGCGAACTTTTACAGCATTTTTTTAAATAGTCACACTTTAGATTATGCTATTTCAAATCCTCTTCTTGACCCGGTATTCAAAGACATTTTTTGTTTCTCATGCGGCCCCAGCCAAAAATAGTTGCCCACCCCTACCCTATATTAATAAAAAAATCCAACTGAATGATCTGCGCCAAACAAGGATGCCCAGCGACACACTTAACACTTTTAAGCAATGTCTGACACGAAAATAATCATCAGCTCTTCTGCTGGCGTCTTTTACGCATATTTTCTGCAATGTACTTATATCGCGCAACGCATTCTTCCTGCAACAAATTAAGTTGAAATAAGAAAGTTGTAACCTTTGTAAAGTACAACAAAAATAATAATCAATCTAATAGTAGAGTTACTTGGTGTTCCGATACATTTTAGACGTGTGTAAACTAATATTTCTTAGTAGCATTAACCTTAGACATTGGTGTCCAACTAAGGGACAGAGGTTGTTATATAACATAGGTAATGTTAATGTTTACCGTTCCATAAGCGGCATTCGCTTGAAAATAAGCCATTTCTTTAAAAATGAATGTAAGTAAAATGCAAAAATCGTAATGCCAAACTGGCAATGTTTGGATTTAAACCGTAAATAAGTATTACTTGTTTTATTTCTAACGGTAGGGCAAATGTAGGGTAAAAAACAGTGGTGAAAGTAAGCCGGAACAGTCCGGAACGACGTTCCTGTCAAATCATTTTTGCAGGGACGATGAACCGGTTAAAGAAAGGTCTTTTTTACCAGGTCATGTCCTATGTCTACAGGTCATTCCACCACTTTTTTGAAAGTACTTAAAACTAAGATTTCAGTCGAATATTTGTATCGAACGATAACCTTCGGTTTCGTAAGGTCACTTGTCTTGAGCGTTCTAATATGACGTAACTTCATCTCTAAGAATGCGTCCCGGAAAAGTAAAAAATGCTTCTCGGAAAGAAAAATATTCTACTTCCTTGGTGGTAAGGTATGCAACAAAAATGGTATACGCTTTTACTTGAGCGACTCGAAACCGCGTAATAAATTTTGACTTAAAATTACCATCCAAGATAGTTTAATTAACATTTCCTATTACCAGATTT
This sequence comes from Ascidiella aspersa, assembly GCF_963924565.1. NCBI lineage: Eukaryota > Metazoa > Chordata > Ascidiacea > Phlebobranchia > Ascidiidae > Ascidiella > Ascidiella aspersa. Next base: position 18,165,668 of record NC_139451.1, read on the forward strand.
TTCATGAAATTATTTTAGGCATCCCAATTGAGGTAAGGGATTTCGGAGTTTACCTTAGTTTTTCCGATAACCATATCCGTGATTTTTTCCCATCTTTCGGGCGTTGACTTCGGAAATTGAACGAGGGCTGACTCTAAAAGTTTTTGCTGCGTTTGGTCCCAAATATTTTTTTCTTCATTTTCTGTATACAAAGTAAGATACAAACCGTTAACTATTATCAGACAAGCAAATAAAATAAGTTTTACGTATGCTGGTTTGGACAAATTGCCTAAAATACATCAAAGACATGCAGATCATCAAACTACGTATACGTGATTTTAGTTGGAAGATCAGCTATTTTCGGGAAATTTGAAACAAAAAGTTTGATAGATCAAACTTAATTGAAACTATACATCAATCTTTATTGGCCAAATTTCGCACATCATATTTACCTGAGGGTAAACTGGAATTATCTCTGGTTTGTATTGCGTCAGACTCTTCATTAGCTGGAGCATCTGTACAATAAAGTTAAGTACTTATGTGAAGCCTCAAATAAATAAAAAAATGTTAAGATGAGTATGTTTCGCTGCTAAGGGAGAATATACACAGGAAGAAATATAAAGCAAGAAGCACACAAATAGAACATTAAAAACAAATACTTATAAATAATTAATGCTCTCATTTAAGCCAAATATATATATCTTAACAACTGATTTCTACAAAATCTATCCTTAAGTGCAACCAGAACCGTTTGTTTTCACCATTCGGATTCAGGCAGTAAATCAAATTTGGTTTAGAATTTAAATTAACAAAAACAAACTGACAAAATATACTTTAGCGAATAGAAAGAAACATAAAATAACCTTCTGCGTCGAATCTCCTGCTGATGATCGCGTCAGAAATTTCTAAAGGCGCCTTGGGTTGATTTGGAACTGTAGCAGCTGAATACTTTACTTTTGAACCTTGCGGTTAAAAAAAACTTCATTAAAAATTTGGATGAGGCCATACTATGATCTCAATGAATACAGGCAAGTAGCTACAACAAAACAATACTATTTTATGCTACAACAAAATCGCCTTTTTATTTTGAATAACAGATTTGCTATATTATCAGTTTTCCTGCTGGTAGGACACATTTGCTATAAAAAGGGATAAACGGCCCAGGAAAGGTTTGAACGTCTATTAGGCTTTACATTTGAAGGGGGGTTAATTGTACACTGCATGTTCAAATTTGTGTCGAGGGCAACATACAAATACAAGGCTTTGGTTTTCGCCTTACGCAGGAATTCGTTCTACTTGTGTAAAGTTTTTCGGTTTTGCAAACTTGTAAAAAATTGTGCAAATTTATTTCCATTTGAGCTAAGGGCAAATAAAAAGCGCCCAAATTAGTTTTATTTAAACTTGCAAAAAATTTTTTTTTAAATTAGTTTTACCTTCATGAAAGGAGTGTTTTGCGAACTTTCAAAAAATTGTGATTTTTTTTCATTTGAGCTACGGGCAAATAAAAAATTGCTCCAATGAGGTGATTGGAGCTACGTACGAACAAAAAGTTCCTTTATTAATTTAAGAAAGTATTTTTGGGATACGTTCAAATTAAAAGTGCTAAATTGGTTCTATTCGAGCTACGTGTATAGCTTTATACGAATATGAAAGTATTAATACAAAAGCAAAAATTTTAAACCGCTTATATAATTTGTGTGTGTGGCTCCATTCATAGTGAAACGGGAAGAAAATTGATTTCGTTGCCCTGTGTTTAAAGAAGCATATTTTTATTGATATAATCAAGCTTAGTTTCCAAGTTAACAAATTAATTTACAAATCTAGTCGTTTTCTACTAAAAGAGGTGCTGTTTCAAGCCAACAACCTTTTTTCGTTTCAGATTTTTATTAGGCCCAAGCAGAATTTATGTGTATTGGTTTCGTTAAATTGCGATAAAGAGCCTTGTCATGTTACTAACCAACGTAATCCTTAGCCTGTGTGGCTTTTGATGTAACTTCCTGTACACTTCGACCCATCTCACGTGCTATCTTCGGCCATCTTTCTGTACTTCCTCTCGGATATTTGGACATAAGCTTAGCCAGTTCCGACTGGTCTTGCTCGTCCCAATCAGATTTCTTTGCCTTTTTCTAAAAATAGCATTAATAAATATAATATATTTATGATAAGTAAAATGCCACTCGCAGTAGTCTAGAGGTGTCAAACTAAAGTCTTATTAAGAGCCGAATGAGATAATTTGAGTACGATAGCGGGCCGCATCAACATAACTACGAAGCAAAAACTGTTCTCTTCAATTCTATTTATTGTGTAGCCTAATTTATATTGTAGATGCCTGTAGAGGTTTCAGCGGTATTCATAATACTAATAGCACGTGGTATGGGTGCCCCCTCAAATTTAAAGGTTTTTAAGTGTCGAAAAAGCCACGATTTAGCGAAATGTTTGAAATGTAACGACCCCAACTTATTAAGATGATATTTAGGCGCTAAATTCTGGCTTATTTATCTGGTCAAAAAGCGGCAAATCGATTTATTTAAGAGAGTATTTTAATATCCGATCGTAATTTGCGCCGCAGTCTCAACAAAATTGAAATAATAATCAGTTTGACACCCATGCAGTAGACTCTGAACGTTCGTGCTTAATAGGAACTTTCGTGCTTATTTATTTCATGTGGTTGAACTTCCTGATGTTCTGTCTAAAAAGGTGGAATCAAACACTTAATGAAACCTTCAAATGGGACGAGAATTAAAAAATTGGAATCTTTAAGTTAAACAATAATATACGTGTCACAGATAATAATGAAAGTGTAAACCCATTGTAAAGTATAAGCCTAAGTATAAACAACTGTTTTATCCTGGTATGAACAAAAATAAATAAGAGATTCATATATAAAAAATTGAACGGCTTTTAAAAAAAGTATTTGTTAGCAATCAAGTAAGTTAGTTGAAAAAAGTCTCTGCAAACCTTTTTTGATTTTCTGTCATCTTCCATCTCGTCGTACATAGCTTCAAGTTCGTCCAGTGACTGAGACGAGTTCTCGAACACTGACGGCTGCATGGGTCCAGATTCGGCAGCCTATGTAAAAACGGGTAACACACAATACAATAAGACCTATGGAGAGCAACAATATCTGAAGCAGAATTTCCTATAATACCATAGTATAAAAAACAATGACAAAATAAACATAAAAACGCAGTAATATCTATGATCAGAATAAGTCCAACTCCATCTTGATAAGATCTGCATTGCCTAGATGACATCTAAACAGTAGGTACAGAACACGTTTGGACGCCAGCGTTCTGGTTTCGAGGTTTCGGCGTGACTGTTTTGAGACCGTAGTGTTTGTCTTTGTTAGGGGGAAATTAGTGCATTTAAAATTTGGTTAGAATTATTGGTGAACTATGAAATAAGCTTGGGTTAAGTAAAAAGTTGTTTAGATCTTATTCCGATTTAAATGTTATTTGACTGTTAGCCATTAGTCCTAGTTTGGTCTTATTCCGAGCTGTGTTTTATTCCGGTGCATGACATTAAGTCAGTCCGGACAAACAATAAGCAAATATACGTACATTACGAAAAACCCTGTATGTTGTATTAAAAAAATACTTTTATTTGTTTAGCCGAAAAGGCTTCTAGGTTCATAAATACAACCAGTATTTTTATTTTGGTTACATTTTTGTATTTGAGTTAGTATAATTATATTCACCAGCTTTTTAGCCAACTCCATTTCTTCACGTTTCTTTTTCGTACGTTCCTGTTTAAAACGTTTTGCCTCTTTTCGTTTCTCCAAATTCTCGGCCAATGCTTGCTGGTTAAGTTCCTCCTCTCTGATAAGATTTACGAATTTACTTAAAATATATTTCCTTTTTGAGTAAACTTGCATCTACGAACTGAACACGAGTGAATATTAAAATATCTTTAAGAAGTTTTACTCTTTTGCAAAATTCTTTGAAGATCATATTTATAAACACGTATGTATGAACCAGCCACTAGTTATTATTCTTAACTTTTCTACCACAACAACTAAGTTTGTATTGGCTCAAACAAATTCAAAAGTGTAATTTATGCAAAAAAAATAATTGCCAACTGGCAGAAGCAATAATAGTTAATAATTAAACAAACACCAAGAATAGAGTTATATTAAGTTAGGAATTTAGTATAAACACATTTATAACCTTTTTCGCTTTTCCTCATTCTGCATTTCAATCCTTTTCTGTTCTTTATGTTGCTTTATAGAACCGGGAATTGCTACAGCAAATGCAAAGAGCTTTCTCAAAAGAAGAACTGGCAAAACATCTTTCCAAACTGGTTTTTGAACTATACGAGTCCTAGATAAACAATGCATAAAATTTAAATTTAAAATTTCAACAGGATCTTTGTGTGAAATGTTATAAATTTATACAAAAATAAAAAAATAAAACAAAATAAAAAATGACATTAATACAAATTAGACTTTTTTAAAGAAATGCAATCAAAGCAAATGTTGTTGTTTTTTTCTGTTGTTTTTGTCATAGTTATGTGTTAAAGCATAATTGCAAACCAGTTGCCATGCTACTCAGTACTCGTATACATTTTAAACCTATGGTTAAAACTAGCCACTTAATGAGCCGGTGTTTTTTTAAGTAATGGGGTCAAGGATCTAACGTTAATGGGATGGTAAATTAAACACAGATATTATTATCTTTTGCCTTGTTTTCACCTTTGTGTGCATTGCAGCAATTCTTTTGAATCATTTTTTAAGTTTGAAAGAAGATTAAAAATGTGCCATTAAACACTGGTAAAGTATCTAATACATAATACCAATCCATTTTACTCATCTTTTTTTACTATGTTTTCAAAAATATGTTGTGGCCGATGGTACAAAAATAAATTTCAATCCATTTTATACAGCTCTTTGAACTCTTGAAAATAAGTGTGCTTCTAATAGTAGAATTGTTAAAGAAAGGTGTTCAACAGTAAAAAAAACGTAATGCCAAGCAGTTTGTTGGTACTGCTGGGTTTGGTGCCTATTTCTGTGTTGGCTTGAATCTAAACCTGACTTTACCCAATATCAGTTTTTTAAACAGACTTTGACAAATTATGAAATATAGAGGGATTGGTCAGGCAAAGAAAAACCATAAAGCGTTGCTATTAGGCCATCATTTTTATCAGTTAGTATATATGGAATGATTTTTACTTCTAGAAAAAATATTTTTTTCAGGTACACAACACAATTACTATATTAATTTAAGGTTCCGCACTACGGTTTGGTAAAAAAACAGGTTTGTAGGACAAGCGACTACTACATTGAAAAAAAAGCAAATTACCCCTGAAAAAATAAACGCATAAAATTTCAAATTTTCAAGCAATATTTGGTTGTAAATATTATACAATAATTGTTAAAAAGTTTTTAAAAGGTTGTTATTTCATATTTTTAAATAATAAATAAAATTTTACTTTAATTCTTCCAAAGCGTCTTCGTCATTTTCTCTTATAACACCCTTCTTTCGCCGCCCTTTTTGGCGAGACATGTATTCATCCTAAAAATTACAGGTAACAGGTAGCATATAATATTTAAGAATAACTGGTAACATACAACATTTAGAAATAACAGGTTACATATACAATAAAACTAGGGATTAGGACAGGTATACTAAATAGACATCCCATTTTTAGAAAGGTTGTGTTTTGTGTAGTAAAATAAACCAGAAAAAAAAGATGGTCAGTAGGGTTGTTCAAATTTTGAAAATTTTTGAAAAGTTAGCTTATCGAAGTTTATCCCATGGTTTGGCCCTTAAAATAGGATTGACAAAAAAAAATTTAAATTTGGGTCATGATTTCACCCTCCTCAAAGCCCCCAAAGTTTAACAGTCAAATCATCAAATATAGGAATTACCATATTGCGAAAACTTGCTAAATAGGCTCTATTGCTAGTTGCTACCAAACGATGACAATTAGTATTGTAAAATGTTATTTGTGCTATATTAATAACGAATATGCATATACAACACAATAAAGCATTGCAAATAACGTAAATAAAAACATTTTTTGGCAATGATCAATCTTTTTAAGTCCGGAAAATATCACTGGTGTTCTAGGACCTGCAGGAGGCTAGCGTGTTGCTGTGCATCATAAGTGATGTTTGCTGAGTAATCAGTGTTTAACTTGAACATTCTCTCAGTAACATTATTAACAACTTGTAGGAATTTACAGAGTTTTCCGCAACTTGGAAGTCTTTATCTTGCGGCCAATCACAAACTGAAAGCCTCAACAAGTTGCAATAAACGCCCAGAGAGGAAAAAAAAAACAGGACTTTTAGCCGACTAAATTTTTAATTCTGGTGCGCCCTGTTTCTGTTGAACGCATCACTGGTAACTCCAGGGGAAATTTACTTGGCTTGGGTGTATCCAAACTTTTTCTTATCAATGCCGCTTTCCTATCTTCGTCCATAGTAGGGTGTGAACTGAACATAGAAAACAATACAGTTTCTTCATTTATGTACCAATGATGACTGCAGAAGCTTGTTGTAGGCAACCTATGCCACCTGGTTGTCATATTTTGAACACTCTTTCATGGTTTGCAAATTATCAGGTATTTATTAAAGCATCGGAACCAATACCTGTTTACCCAAAGCTGAAAACATAAAACAAGGCAATAAACTTGTTGTTGCGCTTCCGGTGGTTTCCAAAACCTTCTTCATAGCCCATCGGTTATATCCACATGAACATCGTTCGGCCAACCTGGTGCTACACGCAGTGCTCGATGGATGAGCCAATTCCTATACTGCCAAAATATGTGGATGGAACAGATAAGCACGACCAAGATTTTGTAAACCAGCTGCAGCGCATCAACCAGTTTATTGCCTTGTTTTATGTTTCAGCTTGGGTAAAAACAAGTATTGGTTCTGGTGCTCCAATAAATGATCGACGTTATAGGTTGCCTACAACAAGCTTCTGCAGTCATCATTGGTACATAAATGAAGAAACTTTATTTTTTTTATGTTCAGTTCACACCCTACTATGGACGAAGATAGGAAAGCGGCATTGGCAAGAAAAAGTTTGGATACACCCAAGCCAAGTAAATTTTACCTGGGATTGCCCTTTGATGCGCTCAACAGAGACAGGACGCACCAGAATTGTAAATTTAGTCGGCTAAGAGTCCTGTTTTTTTCCTCTCTGGGAATTTATTGCAACTTGCTGAAGTTTCCATATTGTGACTGGCCGCAAGATAAAGATTTCCAAGTTGCAGAAAACTTTGTAAATACCTACAAGTTGTTAATGATGTTACTGAGATGTCACTGAATGTTCAAGTTAAACACTGATTACTCAGCAAACATCACTTATGATGCACAGCAACACGCTAGCCTCCTGCAAGTCGTAGAACACCGGTGATAGTTTCCAGACTTTAACAGATCAATCATTGCAAAAAAAATGTATTACTTAGCTAATTTTCAATGCTTCTTTGTGTTGAATATGTGTATTTGTTGTTGATGTATTACAAATAATATTTTACAATAGTACTATTTGCCATCGTTTGGTAGCAATAGAGCCTATTTAGCAAGTTTTCGCAATACGGGAATTCCCATATTTCGATGATTTGACTGTTAAACTTTGGGGGCTTTGAGGAGGGCGAAATCATGACCCAAATTTAAAATTTTTTTTGTCAATCCTATTTTTAAGGTCCAAACCATGGGAAAAACTTCGATAAGCTAAACTTTTCAAAAATTTTCAAAATTTGAACAACCCTAATGGTCAGTGGTTTTCAACCTTCCAGGAGTAATGGCCCTTCAATGGGTACAACACTTAGCGGCCCATTTTTAATGAATTACAAAAATGCTTACATACTATCACAAAAAGTTCAGCAAGTCACAATTAAAATGCCAAGATTGAGTTTCCCTGGCTAATAATTTAAATAACATATGCTTACAGAATCTTAAGGATGCTCTATGGCCCACGAGGGCAACAGTTAAAAAACGCTGAACTAGACAAAAATGTGACTATTTTTGACGCATCTAAAACTTAAACATAACTTTGGATTTGAGACAGGAAGCCTATAGATGTCGCATAGTTGTTTGGTGTAGTTACTGCACTATTAACAAACTTAAGGCAAGGGCAGCCCATTAAACCAGACACTGACTATGGCACTGTGTGACATATCACGATAACAGTTTTTTTTCGCACAAAATGTTGGGCACTTTCACATTTTTTTACAAAAGTCCCCAATTTTTACTTCATCAAAGTTTAAAAATGTGTTTAAATTTATTTACATTGAAGCTCGTGGCAGTAAAAAAGTGCCCAAATTGGTTTTATTTGTGCTACATGGCAATAAAAAAGTGCCCAAATTAGTTTTATTCAAAATTCCTGCAAATAAAAAGTGATCAAACTGGTTTCAAAAAAGCTACATGTCATTAAAGAGTGAGCAAACTAGTTTTGAAAAAGCTACATGTCAATAAAGAGACTCTTAAATAAGTTTTGTATGAGCTACATGTGAATAAAATAATGCCCTAACTAGATTTGTTTGAGCTATATATGCGGATAAAAATGTGGTCCTGAAGAACAGGAGGTGACTCTGTTGAATAATGCCTACAACAAACAATCTCACCAAAAGACAGGTGACACGCCTACCTTGAAATTTGTTATCAATATTTTTTTATATTTTGGAGTTTAAAAAAATAGAAGCATCCTAATTAACTATTCATTTTGCGTATGGTAAGTTTAAAGAATTTGTTTAGGCACTTTGCCTACTGTTTTTCAACTGAAGAACCATTTTGGGCATGTGTACATGTGGTAAAAAAATTAAGGAAGAGCTGCTGTACACTTTTTTTTAATGTTGTAAAACTAAGCAGATTTCAGTCATAGAATCAAACTTTACTTTATTTGAGGATGAAGATGAAGACAAATTTATATGGTTAAATACTTTTTTTGTCATTCATTTAACAAGCGAAAAACAATATTAATATACATATATTTAACAAACCAGAGTCAATCTCTTTTCAAAATATGAACCCCACATAAACAGAAAGTGTCCAAGAGTAGCAATCAGTGAGATGATAACAGACACCTCCAACATCCCCATCTTTCTTATTTGTCTGCAAAAAGTAGTTAAAAGGCATTAAAATCAAACTGTGTAAATGTTCGAATACAAATCACTTAAGTTAGTCAGTCTGAAACATATTAAAAAGTGTGTACAAATACTTAAATTATTCAAATTTTTATGTAGGACATAAAGATATTGCAGCACTCGCAAGCCTATATTAATTATCTTGTGTAGTAGTAGAGAACAACCTTGGTACATATAAGTATGCTGAAGGAAGACCATGTACCAGTACATCATTATATATTTCCCGCTTCTCTTTTGATTTTAAAATCTACAAAACACAAAGAAGAAGATAGAAAACATTTATCGGCACTAAAAAAATATTTATATATATTAAGAACAATATTTAATATACCTCATAAACAGCAACCAATATGCGAAATCCCTCTTCTGCACCTTCTGTCTTGTTTTTATCTGGGTGCATTGTGAGAGACAACTTCCTATATGAACGTCGTATGTCAGAAGTCGGTGCATCCTTTTTTATTTGAAATGAAATAACAATTTAAACCTGAATGATATCTTGTAAAATAAATTATTTAACTTGTGACAAATATAAATAATATGGCTACAAGTATTTACAAGAGAAAGACCACTGGTTTAAATTGACAAAACTTTAGTAGAGGAGACGTGATGCTCTATGTATTTAATTTATCAAGCTGATTTTGTCAAAAATGTTGTCAAGGCCATTGATTTACAGCAGAAAAGGTGCATCGAAATCACAAAAAATATTTGTGTAAAGTGTAAAAAATACACAATGCATTTATCTTGTTAAGCATTAAATAGATTCACCCAAACAGAGCCCCCTACGCTAGCTTGTATTCACCTAGAAAATATGTAAGAGAACTACTTTGGGGAAGAGGAATAACAAAAATCTTGTTTAGAAAGGAGATGTTATATGGGTATTTTTAATAGACAAAAACATGGAATGGTATGCACAAAAACTTTGAGCAAAAGCACCAACAAAACACAATAGGGCAAAACTTAGAAAATGTAACATTCCCTTACTTATTGTTAAGTTGGCATAAATACATAGTGCCGGAATGACCTGGAGCCCAACGCAAATGTAAATCTTGAATCTAATAAAATGACTCAATGCTGACAACTATTCGAATCATTAGTTAAAAACTTGCAAATCGCAAAATTAAGAACCATATTTTGTTTTTACTTAACTACAAATGTTTAATTTTGGTTTAAAAACTATAGGACAGCATAAAAACAGAAGGAATACTAAGCGCAGGATAAAATCACTACTGGTATACAAAATGTTAAAAATTCTGCTGGAGTCTCTCTTCTCTCCGGTTAAAAACCACTGCTATAGACCAAATTATTTAGGATCTGCTGGTTATATCACCTATTATTTGTGAAAAATATCTGTCAAAGGCACTCAACTACACACAAAATTTATAGTCATGCCTTACAGTTTTCAATAGTTATTCATTTACTGTTCATAAGTTTTATCTAATTAAATGCTTTATAGTCGCAATAATTGATTACAGCCGTGTAATTTTAGGCCACATAAACATCTCGGCTGTGCAATATCCAAAATTTTTAGTAAATAACATATACAAACCTGAGAAATTCCAAGGAATTCGTAAAAATTTATCCCAGTTTCATCAACCAAGTCATACACTTCACTTTGTTCCGGACTGAATCCCCATTGGGCATTACAAGGGAGGATAAATAGAATAAACAGGAAACTTAAACAGGACAACCACATCTTCTTGACAAAGGATGTATTTACAAAAGACTATAATTTAACTCTTTGTTTAGGTGCCTATTACCTTCCTACAGATATATATATATATATTGCATAAATGTATTAAAGTTCTAGCATTTTTACAAGTGTGCTTTTGAGCGCTTTGCTTACACCAGATTTTGGTGGGAATTACTCTAAATGTAGTGTGCCAGATTGGTTCCAGTCCCGTCGGCAAAGATCTTTGGTTAGTCCAGTCTGCATTGGTTGGCAGGTGCACATCCGATAGTTTTCTGAATAAATTTGTGCGCACACCTGAATTGGTATATTGCCCACTTAAAGTTTGTAAAAAGGCAAATTGTGGTAGGATTACCTAATTGCACACCTGCATGTTTTTAAAATTTGGTGCTGCACACCTGAGATCTCTGCTAGAAGTGCATAAAATGCAGACTGGCTGCCAGTAATATCATCTTAGGTGAAATGTTGACTCCATAGTGATTTCAATAATAGCATATCAGTGTTGTAAATAAATGGCAATTAAGCAAGTCGAATTGTCATCAGTTGCCCAAGTCAAATCCTTATCAAGTCATTGTCATAAAAATAAAACTTAAAATCATTAAAATTGGTGAACTCAACAGATCATAAACAAAAAAATAACATATAGCAAGTCGTTTTATGTGCAAAAATTGGGATACATATAACCCAATTTTATTATATAAAAATAATGAGTGATGTCTAGAATCCTATCACTTTTTTACAGTAACAAATAAACGGGATGTCAAAAGTGAAATTGCAAGGAAGAAATAAACATTTGAGGATAAATATAATAATATTACTTGACGACAAATGCTAACTTACACCCTAACCTAAACAATGTTAACAATATATACCACTAGACTAATATTAGATGGGATGCTAGACCAGCACCAAGAATTGCTTAATAAAAACACTTCCTCCAACCAGTCAGTCAGATAAAAAACAGCCAGCAAAAATTGATGGTTTGGCGTCCATGTCCACCAATGTAATGGTAAAATTCCAAACAATTTGTTTTGAATACTTATTCCGTATCTAAAAAACATATAACGCGTTTTTGACATCCTAAAAACCATTCACCTAAAAGCCATGTACGTTGTTAATATCTTAGACAAGTTCGTTAGGTGACACAAGCTTTCGGGGATTCCTGAATTCTGACATAGTTTGACACCCGGCGGGTCAGATATTAGGAAAGTTCTAATCAAAAAGGTCTACGGCAATTGGAACATCAAAGGATCGAAAAATCCGGCTTTTACCTTCTTGATGTCGTGTACTAGGGCTGCCACTCTGATTTTCAATTTATCCCAAGGTTTCTCGTCTAAAAATCCCAAGATTAAAAAAGCGTCCCTTAATTATGTGCATCCAGTTCAAACTCTCATTATTATCGTTGATTGGTCTGGAGCATTTACACCGTCCACAAGCTAGTAAATAGCATTAATAGTTAATACGTTACTAAAGACACAGTCCGCTTTACAATCATTATTTCGTCGCAATTACTTCCCGAGTAAACTATTTTAACTAATGAAGCTAGCCTCCCACCACGCTCGTCTCGAACACTAAATATTTTGTTCTTGAGGCCGCATTAGCATTTTCGCTATTAATTCAACACGCACATGTCCTTACGTCACCGATGTGACGTACTGGAGCGATTCAAGTCGCTAGACTAGCGGTTCCCAAACTGGGGTCCGCGGACCAAACTGGGGTCCGTACAGCAGTTTAAGTTTTTAAACATTAGTCTATGTTTTAAGCATTATCTGTCATCTTTATTGTCTTTAGTTATGTTTTATTATTCGATCATATAGCGTGTTTTTTTATGTCTCTTGTGACATCATAAAGCATCTATATGCCGTATTACCTGCTATCAGCGAATCGTTCGCATTAGTTAGAACAGGGTGGTCCAAACCCAGTTGTAATTTCAGCCAAATTGATCTGGTTAATTAAACCTTGTTATGAGACTGAAAAAACTGGTGTGCGCGAAATGATAACGTCTTTGTAATTTAGCGATTGGGGAGTATGCAACATCTCTTTTACGCGAACATTCTAGGCTTATAAAATGCAGTCTTCTAATTAAAATTTTTGTCAAATACGCAAATTTTTCTCGCTTCGCGCGCATCAATTTTCCCAGTCTCACAACATTCGATTTTATTGGCGCACAAGTTCGACGACAAAAGCAAGTTTCTGGAGCGTATCTGTCTTTCGATGCTACTTTGTGACGTTATCTTTAAACATTTCCGGCCCCGACCAAACGAAAAACGTTGATCCGCTCCTGGTACGCATTTAGCCTACTTTATGTGGCCGCAAAGAATATGCAAGAAATATTGTGGCCCGCGATGCAGTCAACCCTAGACCACCCTGAGTTAGAAGGTTGTTACATTAGAAAGAATCGTGACTGCACTAGTGTACTACAAGAAATATGGGTCATCTGACCCTTGAAATTTTATAGGGCCGTGAAATATCAAAATAATTGCAACGGGTCCGCCAGGCAAAATTTTTATAAAACTTTGGGAACCGCTGCGCTAGACCAAAGCCAAAACCCGACAGTTCCTTCAACGAACACCGTTAACTTTGCACTTGCCATTAAAGCTCACGTATACTTCACATCTAGGAGGCCGTCCCAACCCCTCGCTCCACAATGTATAATCACTAATGGATGTATGCGTACCGGCACGAGCCAGGCAATTAGCCACTTTCTTATTCTTTTTATGAAATAGTCTTAAATATAAGTAAAAAAAAAATATTTGAAACTTTAACCTGCTAATGAATTAAAATTACCAAGATATGGAACGGATATCCCCAAATCCCAAGAAGTGGCAGCCCTGTCGTGTACTGCGCAGTACGCACGGTTTGTAGAAGACAGCGGCAAGCCCGTGAAATATTATCAACACACAACAAATCGCAGTGGTGTATTTTCAACTCTATGGTCCGGAAACGAAAGCACAAAATTTTAAGCGGGCGCCTATGCAATTTCGTTACTTTGAAACGTATTTCGATGACAGGAAATGAATAGGATTTCACTGTAAACTTTTTACGTCGACCAATGAAGCGATTTTTATAACCTAAATAGAAATGTTTAAAATGGATAGCTAATCAAAGAATAATAATTCTTGTGTGTAAACATTAGTACAATAACATATTTAACAATGGTTTATTTCGTACCCGACTAAAAATTAAAAAATGTGTCTCCTTTAAAATTCTAAAAATATGAAGATTGGTCACGCAACATGTGATTTGCTATAACGTAATTTCGAATTTCTAGAACGTTGAAAAAGTGAGTGGCGGGAAAAGGGATAAAAGCTTTGTTCAAAACAGGACTTTTAACGAGAACAAATTTAAGGTATAAGTCCGTTAATATCGTCTTAGTTTTAACTGTTTTTTTTAATCTGATGGATTACGCTTTGCTGCTGTTGATGTCATCTTCGATTTAGCCTGAGAAACAATTGTTGGTAAGTTACAAGAGTCTTTCATTGGCTGTTGCATTTAGGGATGTTCAAAGTAGAATCCCAAGGTATTCTAGAATGATAGGTTTCGAATCTAGAATAACGAATCCAGAATAGCGAATCCTAGTATATTTTTATTAAATTATCTAACCTTGGTTTTGTTTGGGGAAGGGATTAATCTTAATCTACCCCACAGGACAGGGCCTACAATCACAGCAATAAATCGCCCAAACAATTTGCTAACATGTGTAAATTATACAATGAAACACTGTCCACAAAACTCTTTAGCAATTCGGTCCAGCATTGTTGGGTCTTAGTGCTTTTTTGACTAACATGATCTGTTATGCAGTCAAATAATGTACTGCAAAGAATACAAAGTTATTATTGACATAACGAATTATTGACAATTACGTTGTGCATAACTCCATAACCTCGCTGAATATTGGCCTAAAGTTGACCTTAAGTAACCCTATAGCGCATTTTGTGGACGGTCAGCACGTTTTACAACGTAATATTACTTTTGCAACTTAACGCATTGCGAACTCCACACCAGACATTGCACGTTAGTCGCTCGCCCAATAACGCTTGATTGGCATCTAATTATTAGACGAACGTTATCGCGAGACGCGGTAATTAGTCGCTCGAAAAAACGCTGACACTGCACTACATTGTTACATTTAAAGCAAGTGCCATAAATTGGTCGCCGCAACAACAGGCCAACTTATCACACGCGTATTTACAATTAGGCGCAACAATCGGCGGTAAAACATTAAATTATATCGTATCCAATTACCCGAAATAAACGTCAGAATTGGATTCGAATCCAAGGATTCGATATTCTACTTTGAACATCCCTAATAAAGAGCACATGCTTAATATTACCACTGTGAACATTGATATGTAAATAAAACTGTAGCTTGATCTTATCATTTTTTGTTTTGTAATTTGCAAGTTTAATATGTTGCGGTGAAAGCAAGGAATACGCTGATATTGTCACACGTTAGTTAAATTTAAAAATTCGTCTATGGTCGAAAAGACCTAGACGAGTAGTGGATGTGTTTAGGACGAATTAAAGATGACCTAAAGACGTCTTAAAGCCCCCGAAAGAGATCATATCTGAAATCGTTTTTCAAACGATTTTTATGGTCGTGTTTTACCGTTACGATTTCCCATAGACGTAAACATGACCAAAACGAAAACGACTTTTAGACGATTAAAAGGTGCCATAAAGACGTTTTTGTAATCGATTTAAATGCGATTTTTTAATACGTCTACTAGTCGGGTTTAACGCACGTTTATTACCGTTACGATTTTAGACATTCTGAAGACCTAAATAAGACCAAGACGAGTGCGAGATTAAAACGATTTGAAGATAACCTAAAACACCCGATCCGTTAGAAATTAGTGCATTTCTAAGCTAAAGGTCTACGACAATTAGTGCATCCAAAGGATCAAAATGTCCGACTTTTGGGCTTTGAGGTCTCGGACAATGCACTAATTTGACTTAACAATGTGCTTCAAAAGATTAAGTTTAATAATACTTGACCTACCTAAACCCAAACGCTAACCAGCACCCTAACCCCAATAATGTGCATTGAATTAATAATTACATAAACGCTTTAGGCTCCAATACCTTAATTTGTGACGTAACAATCCTATGGTACCATAGACGAGAAACTATCTTATGCCCATCTGAGTTTAAGCTATTTCACGAGCATTCAAATAATTATTACATTAACGCACATTATTTGGGTTGGGGTTCGGGTTAGCGTTTGTGTTGGGGTGGGTCAAGTGTTATTAATGCCATCTCACACTTTTTGTAAACTTTTGTGAATGTTTAACGAATATTTTCAATTTATCCACGCCGGGAGTTTACCTAAAGGTCCAAATTAGTGCATTGCCAGTACCTCGAGGTCTGAATGTCTAGACATCTGCCATTGGATGCCCTAATTGTCGTATACCTTTTTGCTTAGAAATGCACTAACTTCTAACGGATCGGGTGCCTAAAAACGTTTTGTGTTCAATGGGCCCTAATCAAAAATAGGTATATTAGATTTATATAATTTTAAAGAAACGCACATAATTTGGATGAGAGTGCTGCTTAGCTTTTGGGTTCGGGTGGGTAAAAGGCAGGTTTCAGGTGGTTCGCGATAGCACTGAAAATAGACAAAATGTTTGAAATGTGTGACAATAACTTGTTAGTCATTAAATAAAATAAATCCAAATGTGATAACTACTTGGATATATATTCTCAATTTGTTTACTGTTTTGATTTTTGTTACGTTTACCGAAACTCAGAAATTGAGATTACTTGGAATTTTATCTAAAAATTTGCTTTAAATAATATATCTAATACATTAAAAAATTAAAGATCTGGCACGATGCGAAATAAGAACAATATCTTGTTTTACGCAATGAGATTATAACCTTAGATACGGTACCTTATAACAGTGGTTCTCAACCTTTTTAGCATACAGACCGGTAAAATTTCAAAACAATTTTTGCGGACCGGTGGACCTTCAAAAATCAAAACAAACTCAAAATTTAATAACGCAACAGTATGCAACTAAAACACTTCTTAGCTTTTACATACAACTGGTCTTAAAGTTTAACACTTAAACGAGTTGTAGCCTACTTTTAAACAGTTGGCCAAAACACTTGCAGCATTGTGACGTACAATTAAGTCGAAAGTAGACCATTAACTTTATGTTGCGTAACAATGCTGCAAATTACGGAGCTGGCGAAGTTCTAAATTTGATGGCCTTTAACATCTTGAATTTTGCAATTGAGAAATAAAATTGTAATATATTTGGCGGACCGGCGGTTGAGAACCACTGCCTTAAAGGTCATAATCTCTTTGGTTTTACGTGACGGACATGAAACTGTAAGAATTTAATGCATTGCAGAAGAAAAATGACACGTGATGCGGAAACACTTAATGTGACAATCAAATCTTGTTAATAAGCAAACCACTATTCGATTCAATTGCTTTCTACTCTTTTCTTTTTGGGTAATATGTTTATCCCAGTATTCTTAAGCATTACTGTAACTATTTTTTTTGTTAAAAGTGATAAAGGTGGCTGCATGTTATGTGTAGCCTACGTTTCCACTAGTAAACCGTTCATGACAAATACGCGAAAAGGTGTTCTTTCAAGGTCCCACAACGACAAAAACGTTCGTTTCATCACGCGACTTGCTCCACGCCAAAGTCTATAGAAATTATACAAGTTGTGCAACTCAGATTCATGCGCTCTCAAATGTTTCCCAAACTGCCTCAATTTATAATGGGCTCTTATGGGAGCAAAATAGAAAATCGTCGTTTTTAACTTTTTTGGTAATTTTGTAAATTTTGACGACCCAATATACAAACGTATATGTATAATGCACCGAATTACGTTGAAAAATGTTACATTTGTGTGTAATATCGCATTAATTTGGTTAGATTGGCGTTCGAACGAAAAAATAGCAACTATAGGTTTAGGCATTTTAGTTAGGTAAGAAGCTAATTACCCGGATCACTAAGTAGATAAATCGATATATAATTACAAAATAGTGTATGCTTACTGAAGTGTGCCAGGCAAATAACCAATAGGTGCTTTATTGGTTATTAACCCGGCTAAGAAAGTAATTTAAATGAGTTAGAAAATTAATCATAAAAGTAATGCAATCATCAGGAAATTAAAATAGCCAATTAATTTTGTAGTTTTCCTATGAATATATATCAAAATATCTGAGTGTTCAAATTAAAACCTAGCATATTGTCTTACAGCTGATATACCCCTGTTTTTAACAGAATAATAAAAATATTTAAAATCTTGCTGTTACCGGACTCCATGCTATAAGATTTGCAAGATATTTTCGATACATCAAATGGATTTTTGAAAGGAAATTATAATTTGACATAAAAATTGTTCAACATTGTTGTTAAGCTACACTGTAAATGTGAAAAATAAACTTCCTTCAGTTTGTTTGATTTTTGGTGTTTATTTACATTCTTGATAATGAGCCATTTTTAATAAAATTATGTGTTTATGTGAAATTATAACAAATGTTTGCAATTATTGTGATTTTGTAGTTATTTATAATAATTTGTTTATTTTAGTTGAAGATTAAAACTTGCCAATATAAAAACACTTACCAAAGACTGTTAAGAATTGTAATTATGGGCTTGAAAAAAAACATTTTTTTTATTTTATTATAAATTCCATTCTTTCACAAATAATAAAAACAATGCACAAAATAAATAATAAAAGCAAAATGCAACACAAACATACTAAAAAAGCCAATAATTACATAAATCTTGTTAGGCAGAAAAATATGCTGCAAAGGTTGACTAGGAACAGAAGACACTGTGCGATTAACCTTTAGAGATATGTCGTCCATAAATTCAGTTTTTAAAATTGTTTCATTTTTAAACAAATTTCAAATAAAAAAAATATTGTTTCTATCACACTATTATCAAGTTTAAATCCATTGATTTTATAATCCCGCTGTAAAAAGATGGTAAATAAAACTTTGCTTACAACACACACAAAGCTCTAATCCATTACCAAATTAACAAACCAATAATTAAGAGTCTATTCCAATGGACAACAGAACTTTTTAACGTATTAGGTCTCCTTAATGCAGGCTATAAACAAGAACAGGTACCTTAAAATTTACATGCTTGCTCAACCAATAGTACCAATCAAACATTTTCTTTATTTTTATTACACTTGACATTAGTTACTGATATTTTTATTTGCATGGTTAACTAAAGTATTGAGGACGACAAATTATGATCCTGACGCGACACGCTAATATCGAGTAAATTTCGGTCATTTTTTAAGCAAATTTTATTTTTTCTGATCTAAAATGTTTAGTTTGACTAGCATTAATAATTGTCACTCATCCAAATGTTTTTAATTGAACAAAATCGTTAATAAATTCCGATTTTTTGCTTTTCTGCCATAAGCGTCTATTGTAATTTGGGAAACAAGATGGCGTCCATGTCGCTATAACGAAGAGCAAGTTAGCTGCGCAACTTGTGATTCTATAGAGACTTTGCTCCACGCACAGCGAGTGCTGCCAATGCCTTTCCTAAGCCGCTGTAGCACTAGCATTCGCATTTTGCACACCTCATGTTGTATATAGATGTAATGAAGTTTCTATTATGTAAATTAAACAAAATTGTCAAACAATCGCATTTCCCAGCAGGCGTCAAAATGCCGCAAACGCGTTACGAATTTTAACAAAAATCGATATCTGTATATTTGTGGGCCCTATTTAAATCGATGGTATTCTGACATACGATTGTTGGACATTTTGTGCCTCTCTGGCAATTCATTTTCGGCGCAAGTGAAAAATGTGTCCGTAACTATACTAAATATCAATTCGTTTTTGTACGATAAAAAAAAACAAGCTGCGATAACTCATGACTGTAGCCTCTAGTCTATATAGTCCTTGAGCAGGTGTCTATAGCACGCTGATAGAGTCACGTTTGTTTTGATGTTCATAGTGTTTCCCTTCTGGTGAAGTTTCCACGATTCGTAAAATTATATTATTCTGTAGTTAGACTCTTCGTTATTCAACTTTAGCAATCAACGGTCAACAAAACCAAAGTCTTGGAACTTAGTCTACCTTTTTCCGCTGTCCCCGGTTTGTTCCGGAAAAAGCAAATAATTGCTTCAGCCAAAAAGATATATCGCAGCAACCCGTGCACAATAAGACCATTATTTAAGCATAACTTGGTGTCTGCCTCGCACTTAAAGGGCGGGACGCAGCAATCTCAGTATTGTTATCATGACAACCAAAGGATGACAAAAAATGCTTAATTTATTGCACAAATGGTCTACATACAAGCATCAACCTCGTTACCTAACACGAAAATAGGAACGCACCCTCAATAAGTTTGTTACTACTTTGTACACGGAGAGGCGATGTATTTTAAAAGTCGTGTTCCACCAGCTGCATAACACAGACGGTTCCGCTTCACGCATTTATTGCTTACCTAAAATTTATGAAAAAGGTATCTCTCTTAGGTCAATCGTTTCATTCGTTGATACTTATAATTTGGTGGTGTAACTAGAAAAATTCATCTCTCCGCTAGAGGGAAAACAGAGTGGAGTGTTCTAAATTTGTTAAATTTTGTTCAAGTAATGGCACAGTTGTGCCCCCTGTTCACTGAAGACGTAATGCTTTCATATGATTTCTTGCCACTTTCACTCGGGTATAAGTGGAATTGGCGATGGATATCGCTTCATCTAGAATTTTGGCCTACAGCCTTTTAAAGACAGGACGCCATTACCGGTTGATGTTGTGGATGGCTTGCGGATTTATTTAAAACAGTCTATTTTAACCTTCAGGAAAAAAATAGTACCAGAAAACAAATGGTGCAGCGATGGGTTCACCAGCCTCTGTGGTGGTCGTGAACATGACAGTTAAGCCGTGGAGAAAAAATCCCTAACATTTGCCAACCCGTTAAGAGCTTTATGTTGACGACATATTTGCCGTCATTGGTAAAATACAGGTGGAGCCATTCCTGCAACATCGTAGTGAGGCGCATCAAGGTATTAGATTAGCATGAAAATTCAAAGACAAACTGCGTTTCATTGTTACATCTTACATGTTTAAGTCACAAAAACCTATGACGGTGTTGTGTGCTCAAGAGTTTACCTCAAGTCAACAAGGACCAGAAGGTGTCTCCATTTCGCTATCATTACCCCATTTACCGCGAAAATAATACCCCAAACCATAGATATATAGGACGATTGGGATCCACAATTAGCGGATTGTTATCCCTGGTTCACGCTTAGGGTGGGTAATGGGTATGGTTAGAAGTATGGTAGAGGTCGTAAAGATGTAGTTTTGATAAAGCCGTAAAGATGTAGTTTTGATTATAGTTATGATGTTTAGGAATAGGTAGGTGGCTATTTAAATAGCTTTAAAAAAAGGTTGGAAACCATTTCCTTAGTCCTGCATACAAACGTATTTGATTTTTACTTGATATTAAACACTGTAGTATATATTATCCAATGCTTTTCAACCCTTTTTCCGTTGTAAACCTTAAACAACTTATTAATACCTTCGTATATATCTCACAAATAGAAAATAACAAAGGCACCAAAAAATCAAGTAACCTTCTGAGAACTCCTGTGCTAAGCTCTAATAATGTTTTTTTCACGCTTGCTCACGCAAACCAAAACTCATTGCAAATCAATCGGTCGTAGAGGGTGTATCTCCGGTTTCGCTTAGGACGAACAAATAAATCAATAGGTGCACGAATAGAATGGAGAAAGCTGTGAGAAATCACGAGCTCAGAAAGTTATAATCATGCGAGCAACTCCATGAACTGCTTGCTGGTTGATTATCAAGTGATAAAGTGACTGGGTTTAGTTTACTATCTTCCAAACATTGAACAAAATATTATTTAATCGTTGCATACCTAAAGGTTAAATGTAGAAATTTTTGTTTGGTAAATTCTCAAAGCCCATCTAAACGAAAATGATTCTTTGTATAGGGCGAGCAACATAGCAACTAATATACCAAAATATATTAGCCTTTATGATGCTGTGAGCTAAAGTGTTTGTTTATAATAACTAGCTTACTCTATTGTTCGCCTTTATAGATTGATAACAATGAAATCCTTTGAAATCGTTGTACTCTAAAAACAGCTGGAAGACAACTAAATAGCGGGTTTAACAAATTGCCTCGCCAAGTATGCGAGCGGTTTCCGAGCATTGTTTTGCATTCCGTACGAATCGCTTCAATTCTCGTTTTCTTTTCGGTCACGTTTGCGGGCGCCAGCCCACGCAAATTCGATATGCACGAAGTAAGAAGTAGGGACTCGAACAAATTCGATGTTCCGGCAACAAACCGTACACCTTGTTATAACACTCATCAGGATTAAATTGATGACCAAAATTCTTTTTAATGGGATTTTAGCGACACGCTCAAGTTGATCTATTACAAATTACAGGCTTGGCAAAAGGCAGACAGCATCGTTCACTGCGAAAAACGACGCTTGAAGTTGCTGGCTGCGTGAATAGCAGATTTGCGATAAGTACATAGCGGAATTAATTCTGTTGGGAATTCAAAGAAAATACAGGCTTAGGCAGCTTTCTGATTAGTCGTTTCAACACAGAGTCAGTAGTACAGTACAACATCATCTAGCTGTTATTTAACAGAAATGCGGACAATGGTAGGCAGATACAATACGAACGATTTCTTAGATAATGTACGAAGAGATCTTAACTTTGTAGTTTCTTACCACATTATAAACCCACTAGCGATAACCGGATTTAAATCAACAACTGTCTTTCGTGTCGCCAGGATATGCCACTGTACCAACATCCTGGTTCAAATATAACTCAGAACGTTGTAATAAAAGCTCCATATAGGCGAATTTTTATTTGATAAGCAATTTAGTTTTTAATAATGTTTCCTTAATACCCGATGTTTCGTATTATACCTAATTTTATTACATCCAGCAGCAGAGAAAATCAACACGATTTCCAGAACTATATCAAGGTACAAAGTAGACAGATTTGTTCAGGCATGAAGTTAGCGCAACTAGTAATTTTGGCACACTAACCAAGTTTTTTTGCATAAGATTTATTTAACTACTTGCGTATATTTATTGGTTTCCCTTTTTGTTGTAATATAAAGCCCGTTTTAATTAGATGAAATACCGTTTCTTATGTACACTGCCTTTCGTGATGTTATATACTGTTGTATGCAAATATAATGTTTATATTATGTTATAAAATAAATACACTTATAAAGTGTAAATAAATATAAAATTTCCCAAGGTTAGCCAATGCCGTTCTGGTTCTGATACGTTAAATTCAGCTGGCATTAAGCAGCAGTTTTGTAGTCAAGACCAAATCTTAAAAGTATTGACTTTGTAATATGGAAGAAAAATTGGATCATTTCTGTAACTAGATTTTAGTTACAAATTACACCAGTTCATTAAAACAATTTGTTTTGTGCGTCAGGCTAGCCATGAATGCGCAACACGCGGCCTGCGGGACAAAAAATGGACAAAAACTGGCCACAAATTTTATGTGTCCATCACGAAGTTCGTCAGAAAGCCTGTTTAACTATTATATCATACGAATGTTGTTTCTAACGGAATCATAGGAATTTGTGACATCTATCTTATTACGTGTAACACTGCAATTAAATCAAGTCCACTGCGGCAACCCCCATAGTTTGCGTCATAGCATGTGTTGTGCGACTTAGTGCCAATTTTAAATAAAATAAGACCCGTGAGACCATTTCTATACCTGTAGTTGAATTTAACTTGTTCGATTCACACTGAACGTGTTGTAATGAAAAACGTAGGCATTTAAAGCGTAATTTTTTTTTAATTTTGACGCTTTTGGTTTGGAGTAAAAAAATTCCGTTTTTAATTAATATCTCTAACCCTTAAAATCGTAATACATAACATTTATCACATAGAATATCACTTTGATACAGAGGAGAGTGAACCACGTAATATATAAAAAATACAATATTTAAGAATTTAATCTTACTTTAACATAATTGTATTTTGGCTTTATATTTGAAAATGCCGTATGTATGTTTACAAAGTAAGTAATGCCACGTTTTGCTATAGCCTCTGTCTACTTTATGGATGAAAGTATAATAACTTTCTTTTTGGAATAAAGAACATTTTTTTGCTGAAACACATGAAAATGAACAAGATTGACGTTACAAAGTTACGTCATAACGTGGGACCGTTCCATCTTACGTTCACCACTGTTCTAACACTAAACTTTTCGTTGGAGTATTTCATTTCCCCCTAAACGCGAATGGTGTATATAAATGGTTATAGCAACATGTGTCGCATGTGTTGTAAGAAATGCAAACTACAGCTTTTTCACTTTGTCCATAAACGGCCAATTGATGGTGGTTTTTAAAACGTTTAAAACTAAACGTCTTTAACGTATTTATTTTAATATATTCATATCCTGTTAATTTACGTTTAATATTAGGTCAAATTTTACCAAGGTAAATATTTTTTTGTACGTTTTCCATGCTGTAACTTTCTTTTAATGGGGTTGTTGATTTTTATGTTCGTCGATAAAAATAATGAAATTAGGTGGGCCAGAAAATTATTTTCCGATTTTTTTTGTTGCATTTTCTCTTTTAGCCAATTTTTATTTGAACAGAAGTTTTATTATAAATTCATGAAAGTACAAATTTAAATTCTGCGGTAGCATGTAGTGACGAGCATAACTATTGTTTGGATTTTTGGAATTGTTGTTAGTACATAATATTACACGTATTATTTTTAGGCCGTTTAATAGGAACTTATTTATATAGTGTAAATTCTTATTTTTTGATGTGCAAATATGTAAAATAGCTGGCACACCACGCTTCTAAAAGGTGTCGGGAGTCAACTTGCAAGGAAATATTTATTTCATTTCGGAAACGGCAACATGGTAAGTTCAGATAAGTTACGAGAAGTTGCATTAAATATTTCAGTTTCGGTAGGTTTAGCTAACTTTGTACAAATACTATCAGCCTTGCAGTTTGCTCGGGTTCACCAACATGCTACTACATTGACAGCACATCGGATCTATGCAAATTAGTTTTTTTTCATTTTTAACGCCTTGTAGCCCCGCAAGTTTAACAGCGTCGCTTGCCAATTGACGAGAAACTTGCGAGAACGAAACACATGTACTTACCCACGACGCACGTTTTCCAAGTCAAGTCTAATGAGAATCAATCGATCGCCCCAAGAAGCAAGAGGCCACGTCTGTTAGTGATATAATCTCGATTCGCCGACACTGACCAGGCTTTAATCGATGAATTATTTATTCCCGAGCGACGAAACAAATTTCAAACCAACACTGGAAGCTGCAGCAGGGCTTTGCTCGTTTTGTTGTTCGAAAAAAGACGACAAGTTTGCTCTGGTCGTGATTTGTTTGCCGGTTGTCCTTGCTGAATGCAAATGCGAATTAGGATTAATCAGCGTTTCAAGGACAGTTAATTGTATTAATTTGGCAATTTCCGAACAAAAACGGATTTTAACTTCACAGAATTTTTTATTTCGTGCAAGTTTAAAAAAGATTTCTTGTTTCAAGATAGCATAGCAAAGGTAATTTGATAAGAATGCTTTCAACTGGAAGTTTGATGTTTAAAATTTATTGTTTTTTTTTAATTATTGATCAATTGAGTTTAGTTATTGCTGTTAGAAAGTAGTCAATTTTATATATGGCCATTTTGCTTCCTTGATCATGTAACTATTTTTTTGGCATTTTCTTGGCAATCAAAAAATGCTTGCTTTTTTGTTCAGTCTTAAAGTTTAATTTGGATCGACAACAAGTTTAATTTGACTTAGTCAACATAAGTTTACCCGATTCGAAACCAGCTGGCCATCTAACTAGCTGTTTTGATTTTTAGAAGGGGGAGTCATTTCGTACATAATATTTTGTTGATAGGTATTAATTGTTTCATAGGCATTTTTGGTTGATGAATATTTTAAATTTTGCCAAATTGTTTACACTAAAGATATTTTTGCAAATTAAAGCATGAAAATATAAAAAAAATACATGTTGTCATCGTGCGCATATTTACATCAGCTTCCACCAGAACTGCGGAGTCTTAGCCGAAATTGTGACTCGGGACTCGGAACTTGACGGAAGCGGTTAATCTGGAATGAGGTTTTGGGTTTGGGGCACGGTTTTGTTTTCT
This sequence comes from Ascidiella aspersa, assembly GCF_963924565.1. Taxonomy (NCBI): domain Eukaryota; kingdom Metazoa; phylum Chordata; class Ascidiacea; order Phlebobranchia; family Ascidiidae; genus Ascidiella; species Ascidiella aspersa. The sequence continues at coordinate 18,191,558 of NC_139451.1, forward strand.
AAGCCATTGTTGTTAAAAAGGAGTCGGGCTAGAGTTGTAAACGACTATGTAGCCCTTGGTTTAAGTTACGTAGAATAATTCTAAGTTTGCCTTGCAGCACGCCATGTTACAGCGCGGAGGAGGCACAAGTGGCAAGAGAACTAACATAAACTTTCGTGGGTGGTCAAAACAGGACACTTGTAAATCGGACCAACGTGACCTTCGGTTGGTTTGAGAATTTTATATAAACACTACATGCTTTCTGTTTATATTACGTTTATTTTGCTTCTACTAGATTTGACCTCATGTAACGCTATAATTTTCTTTTAAAAGCTAATCATCAGGCTTAATTGTTTATGTATAAACTGTTTATTAATTGCTACCAATACATTTGCTTATGGTTTAAATCAATTGCGCATCTGATAATATCTAATTTACATGATGGGTAATCCAAAAAGTTAACTTGCTCTTTCTCAATGTTGTTATTCCGACAAAAAAATGCCTTATGTTATACAACTTTCAAAATTCCAATTTTGCTTAAGGTAAACATAAGTTTGTATCAACGTAGGCGACGGTCGCCAACACTTATATTTTCCTAAACATGTGGCCGCAGGTTGTGCACCCATGAGCTAAACCCTTGTCGCGCACAACCATAGACGTCATTGACGTAGGCAATTCTACGCTCCATTAGGAAATCAATCGCAAACCGTTACGCTGCTTGCTAAGACCAAGTTTTTACTGCTGCTGAAAGTATATTACATAGATTTAAAAGCACTAAATCTAAAACCTAATCGCATAAAACATTTTGGTGAATTTGCTGCACACATTTCTAAAGCATATGGTTGTTAAATGTGTCTATTTGACGTTCGAACCCTTTGAGACGAACATAAGTTTCCATGCCAAAACAAAAACATCTAAAATTGTACAAAATCGAAACTTAGTTTTAAATCGCCAATTCAGTGAGTAAAAAAAATGCAACCTTCCTGTATTTTCAAACGGCTAGATGTATTAAGCAAACTTTTTGCTGTACGTCCATTAAAGTCTGATTTAAGTTATTGTTTAGAACTTAATGCTGTTTGTAGTATTAATTTGGCGAACATAGCGTGCTGTTCACAACCTGTAATTGAAAACAATTCTAACGAATGAATTTTTTATAATTTGAGAATGCGACTATGCGCGAGAACGTAAGTGCAGGAAACTGCGAATATGTAGCGAGTAGGGTTGGTTGGAATATTTTTTTATTTTGGGAATCCGGGATAACGGATATATCCGAATAGTTGTAATTTAGCCTAGTCCCAGTCGGTTAACCGGTTTAAAAAAATCAATTATTATTTTTAGACTATCGATCTTTAGCAATTTACGTTAATAGACGATTGGAAAATCACCTGACAGTAACAGTTTATTTGTAAACACAGTTTATTTATTTTATAAACGTAAGCATAACCCATTAAATGTCGAATCTCATAAACGTGATGCTTTATGAGCCACAATGACACAAGATAAAAATGGGGATATAAAGTTTGAATTAAGTAAGCTGCTCAACATTAGGCAAGCTAATATCATTTAACTCATCATTAACATTATTTAACTGCGAAAATTTAGTAGACCTAGACCTCCTTATTGGACAAAATTAACCGAAAACGTTACGTATATATCCGGTTAACCAGTAAAATTATAGCCGGATAGTACAAAAAAAAAACTCGGTTAAAACAGCTATCCGGATAGTACAACCCTAGTCGTGGGGCCTATTGTTTACGAATGAACGAAATGTTTGCGTTGCAACGATTTATTTCATATTTGTTCGCCTACCACTCTAACATGAAAATCTGATGTTGATGAATGTAGCGAGTCAAGGCATAAAGTTTACCGGATATTTTTTAATCATATCGTTTGCTTTTACAACGTTGCAGGGGATCCGTCATCAAGACATCCAAACTACCAAACCTTACACAACGCCGATCCAAGTTCCTGGCACGGTTGGTTGACGATATAAACCGACATCCACAGCTTCGGCCAAGCGTTTGCACTATTATAACCGGCATCATATTCCTGCTCTGCGCAGCAGTTATCGTGGCCGTTCCCTTCATACGAGAACGAGTTCCCACTTGGGTTTACGCTTCTGGCCTCGCTTTATCCTCGTTTGTTGTGATTTGCGGGATGATTTTGTTTTGTAGACAGTCGCTGATTGTCAAACAGCACGTAAAGCGATCGCGGCATGTTGCAGTTAAGCTGATGCCACTCTCGCGATTAAACAACGCTGTAAAAGAAGACCTAATAATAGAAGATAAATGTAACGGAAAGGATTCAACTGTACCTGTACCCAAGGACGATAATTTACAAAGGCAACTTTTGGATAAGCGTTATGCATATTCTTTATCGAAACATCGGCGAAAGCTGCCGAGCTCTCCACAATGGCGGCAGTCACACAGTTTTCAAGAAGATCGGAGATATTTGCGACAAATTAACTGTCATGGGCTTCTTGAAACGAAACCGAATGACTTGGCTTTCTTTTCCTCTGAGCCAGATCTCCACGTCATTGGTACCAAAACCTCTTCGCTGGAACGTGATTGTAGACCAAAAAACACGGCGCAACTGGCTGTTCCAGCAAGAACAAACTTCACTCGAGCACATACTCTGCCACAGAGCGGTGAAGAAATTAGGGCGCTCGCTATTCGACTGGAAACAGCTGATCAGATATTTCAGGTCTTTCACGACCCGCTCTTGTACACCTCGATAACACGATTGAAATTTAAATGCGACCATGAGTTCTGACCGGTATTTTTGTAAACCGTATGGCGTAAAAGCGAACAAAAGTCATTGAACTAATTGTTTGTCATACATAATGGCGTCAGTGGTCTATGAAGGATGGGGTAAGGTAAATGGTACCGGGCCCGGAAAAGCACTTCAGACTGGCATCTAAAAACCACACTTTAAAGTGCAGTAACTTAATTTTTGGGTTGATGCTAAAATTTTGGTTTATAGTAACTTTGGCACATAGTGCCGCACGAGTTTGCACTTGATTGTAAATTTTTTTTCGCAAAAAGCCAGTGTACACCAATCATTTACCGCCATTTATATTTTTACAATATAGAGAGGTAGCTGCATTTAAGGACACATTTTAATAAGCTTAATTAAATGCGGGCCTATAAAGGTAGCAAACAGGTAAAAATACCAAGTTAAAAAAGTGTTGTAATTAATACGTTTCACACATACGTTTGAAATATGGACTTTCTGGTTGCAATTATCAATATGTGGCCGTGCTTTGAAAGTGAATACCGCTGAAATGGTATTATTTACTTTATTAACTCATGTTGATTGACATTATCCTATCGAGCATATGTGGGTTAAACTGTTTACTGTTTCTTAAATACGTTGCAAAGATAAGTTCATTGACAATTCTAAAACGTAGCGACATGCCAAGCTAAGTTTACAGTTTTCTAATTTTTCATGTTATACCTATCTAGAACGGTTGTTATATTTATTTTAACTTTTATGGTTAATACTGACCTTATTATAAGCTATTATAATTTTGCATTAATGTAATTTTGTATTAATTGAAGTGATATACGTGTAACCTTTGTTTCCTGGAAATAGAAGAAATAGAATGATTTACTCATTGACAAAAGTTGTATGCAAGTACACTGTCAGAACGGTGTTTAAATTTGAACACCAAAACGGTCTAATCACGTTTAAAATCTAAACACTTAAACACCTAATTTAAACACCTTTGTGTTTAATTTGAATTTTGATGTTTAAATTCTAAACACCTGAACGATTTTATGCTAAACACCTGATATTTTGACGTGTTTAACAACGAATATTGGGAGATTTTAAGCACAATTAACGATTTTAAACACGTTGACGATTAAACACTTGATATTTTAACACGTTGATTGTGAGACATGTTTAGTTCGATACATTCTTGCAAAGTTCTAGCTTAGGCCATTTATGTTGATGTGATGAGACGTTGTTGAGAGAGGTATTGTTATTTTAAAGCACTGAGCGGTTGTTTTATGTACGATTGCGTCTATCGATTTCGTCAAATATTTAACAAGTTAACATATATGGCCGTAACAGATCACAATAAACAAAATTACTTAAATCATGGTTTCCTAACTTAACATCTGTTCGGCCTATTTGGCATTATGTTAAAATAATAAATATACGGGTTAGTGTGCTTAACGCGCCATTAAATCCAATATATGATTTCATTAATGTAGCTTGCCTATAGCTTTATACCAAAGTACAAAGCGAAGCTGTGCGGTTTTGTGCCGCCATGACCTACTTAAATTGGGCCAGCAATGAAAATACGCGCGATGAAAACAATCTACGGCACGGATTTTTTCTAGAGAAAAGCTGTATCGCCATGAAGCTTGTATATTTTTCAAGAATAAATTGTTTGACATATGACGAACAGTAAGTATTCTTTATTAAGTGTTCTATTTACGATATAATTTAACTAATTATAGTAATTATCTTTTGTTTTAAAACAATTTTCTGTGTCATATAAAGTTCATTCAATAAATAAAGTTATAAGGTATTTGAAATTGATTCGGTCCGCTGAACAACGCACTGGCCTGTGACGAACGCGGGATATTGAAACGTCAAACAGAGAAAATGCTTAGAACTTTTACAAGTTATACATTACAGTTAAAGCCGGTTTTGCGTGTATTTGGCTTTGGAGTTACTAACATTTATGTTAAACAAATACTATAAAGTGTATAGTGGTGACATATATACTTTAATTTGCTTTTTGATAAATGTGTAGTAATAATGTTTTATTAGCTGTGCAAGACTGTCAGGTTTAGAATCTAAAATGTATGTTACAAAAGCCTTGTCTTGGAAAACGAAGTAACTGAATTTGGATTTTTGTTTCAGAATTTTAGGTATTTCATTCATAAATCCAAAAGCAATGAAAGTTGTAAAAGACTATTTCGTGATGATTTGTTGCTTTACACTTTATGAAAGGATTAAATTAAATGAATCATTCAAGGTTTGTATGTTTTTTTATCCTAAATAGAAATTTAATTTTTCTGTTAAACAATCAAGTATGCTTTTAACAATTTAATAATATTAAATATACTAAGATTACACTGCTTTGTTTCAGGGCAATCAATGACAGCCAACCGATTGCTCTTTTCGACTTCAAAAATTACTTGCTTTATGGACGATTAAGGTTAAAAATGTAAGTAAATTTTACTTACATATTTTACATTAATATAGTTTATTCACATTTGGTTTTTATTTCGTATGTAGCGGCCAGAGAGGAGAACAAAATTGACTAATATATAAGTTTTTGCTTAGAACCTTTCATCATAGAATATGTAAAAAAATATGGTAAATATTATTCCAACATTTTCACCAATTTTGATGTTTTTTCAATCTCTATAAAATTTCTGAGGTACTTTGATATGTGTTTTAGCTTTAATTTATCATTTCCATTGTTTATATCTTACATTGAAGCTTTAAATGTGAAATTTAATCTGTAGTACTTTGGAATGCTTCTGGCCCTTTAATAAATTATATAGTTTACATAACTTTTTTATTTATTTACAGGAATTTTAACTGCAAAGTGTAAGATGGGAAAATAAAAGTCTGTGAAAAAGTTCAAGTGGAAATCAACAAAAGAGTATAGATCAGAAGGTAAAAAAACTCAAATTTTCTTTTTCTTAATCTTAAGTTCATTTATCCAATTTTTAAATTTGTGGTAAATACATTTAATTTGCATGTGTTGTGTCTAATGTTTGGTCTGCATATCCCAGTAATGGGCAACTTTTGTGGGTTAGATTGTGTATCACTAGTTTAAGCACAAATTTCAATAGCACATAATGTCCAATACAATAATCTGGAACACATATTACCTTTTTCTATGAAATTATTTAATGATTTAATTTGTTTTCAAAGTAGGGTGAACCTTTTTTTAATTTTTGTGGGTTATGAAGATATCAATTACAATAAAAATGAACTTGTTTCGCAATCATTGCACTGTCATTCAGGTAAAGTGTAACATAAATAATACATTCCTCAATGCTATGCTTAAAGAATGCATTGCCACAAACTTAGTACAAGTCATAATAATATGTTTTTGTGGTGGTTAATGACAGACTAAAACATATTTTTATGACATGACTTGTAGTGGTTCTAGTCGGTAACTTGAAAATTTTACTATGTTTAGCAAGTAAAAAAAAAAGTTGCTCAGTGACAGTGTATAATTTAATTATTGCAGTATATTATATTGATCTAAATTTTATTTTTTAGGCAGCCATGCTCAACTCATCTTATAGAAAAGCTCTTCAAGGCCTTAATTGGGCAAACCTTTGTAGGCACAGCAGCATTTCTGCATTTGTATATTAGTGGATGGAACGGACATTAAATTTGTGAAAGAACAACACTTGTTGAACAAATTGTTTAGTTATAGTTTCATTGATATTCAAGCCTGTTAATATACACAGGATTTAAGTTATCCACCCTGTTGCTCTGTGTTTATATGTTTTAAACCACCTAATTAAGGCCCCACCTTGAAAATTTGCCAAGCATAGCAATTATAAATATTATAATAAAATATCTCCTTTTTCTGTGTTTTTTTAACTTTTTCTGTTTTTTTTACTGTTTATCACATACACAGTTTTGTTTGCATTAACGCCTTCATTGTATTTAACATGCGATATTTATACTACTACTAAATATGGTTTTAAACAACCCACTAAAGACCCCACCTTGAAAATTTTGCCAAGTATAGAAATTATAAATATTAAAACATATATATCTTTTTTTGTTGTTTTTATTTACTTTTTCTCTTTTGTAATTTTTGTTGCAGATATATTTTTGTTTGCGTAAACACTTTCATTGTATCCAATTCCAACATGTTATTTTGTGTATTATATATGTTTTCCGTTTTCCTACTTCTTTTCATTTCTAATATAAGCTCTTCAATTTTTAATGTATAGTTTTCTTTTCCAAGTTTTGCATTTTTCGAAACTTTCACTGTGTTAAGCTTTTTGTGTTGTTTTTCACCTTTTTCGCGCAATAAAATGGTTTACCCAATGAAATTTTGTGGAATTGATTTGGAAACACTGAATACTAGCATTAAACACCTGACCGAATAAACGGCAAAACGTCTAAACACCTGAAATTCAAACACGTTTATTTTTAAACATGTTACATTTTCGCCCATTTCAGGTGTTTAATTTTGGTGTTTAATCGAATGACAGTGATAATTAATTCGTTTTCGGCCATGTTCAATTTTTTACATATATACTATAATTTCATAACGCTATGTCTACTGCTACTTTAAAGCTTAAAACATGCTACCAACTTTTCTTAACATTGCCCCCTGACATTACACTCATGACTACATGAATTGTTGCGAAATTCAATAGACAAAACACACGTGTTATGTCTGGATCCACTCGTCCAAGCAGACTTGGACAACTAGATTTATTTTAGCTTTTTAAATTTAGATTAGAAATAAGATTAAAGCATTTCAGTTTTTCCAAATTAGATTATAATTATAATTAGATCATTTTGAGTTTTCTCAAAGATTAGAATTAGCATTACCGAATTATTAAAAAAAAACGAATTTGAACTAGAATTGCATTCGATTTTTCACAATTAATTTCATTTAAATCTAGGAGTATTCTAATAAGAAATTTAAGTAAATATATGTGATTTATGTAGTCTTATTTTGATGCCTTTTAGCATAGAATATGCTTTTCAGACTGGCAAAATTACGTCCAACCAAAGCGTTTGAATTGAAATTCTTTGTTTTGAATGAGAGAAGAAAAATGCCGTTGGACAAAGTAGCATTTTGGTTAAAACCCGAATTCGATAAGAACTAGAATTAGAGCGAACATGCAATTCGCCAATTAGTTTAGAATTAGCATTAGCCGCATTTTCATTGAATCAGAAAACTAGGATTATCTAGAAGTCTGCATCCAAGTGGTTTTCGATAAAAACGAAAATGACAACGAGTAGGGTGCGAACTGTAGCCTGTAGGTCGCACAACAATAGCAATGGTGAAGGTTGCAATTTTAATTAGGAAAGTATCATGAGAATATAATGAAAGCTAGACTGTAATACATTGTTACTCAATCTTTTTTAGCTTCTCACCGTACTGAAAATAAAACAATTAAATGTAAACTTTCCACAATCTACCTTGCGACACGGCTGTTACACCATAATTGATTCCAATTTGCCCTCGCCGTTATAGGTACTGTACCTATAAACAGCTTGATATTGAATTTTGTTGTTATGTCATTTGCACATAGCGAAACATCTCTCCTAACGAATTTTGTTAAATAAATTAGATGTGAAATAACTGTTTTCCGGAGATTGTCCTAACTGTTTACCGCAATATTGGATTTTTACCATATGTGATGCCCTTGTTAAACTCGTAATTGTATTTGCGAAAGCGTGTTTAGTCAGCATTTCAACAATATAATGAAATTTAGTCTTCAAAGTTACACATTAATTTAGTGGTTCTTAACCAGGGTTCGATCAAACCCCTTTGGTCGACAAATATGTTTCAAGGTTCGTCGAGAACGTCCTCTGAAACATAAAAGCTATTATTTCAAGCTAAATTCGAATCTTTTTTATGTGGCAAGGTGTCACGTAACGTTATAAATTGAAAGTTTGGCCAATTTAACGTATATAAATACAAGTTTATAATTTGATTATGCCCAGTTTCAGTTGCTAGAACAGGGGTCGGCAACCTTTTTCTAGTCGCGGGCCAAAACCAAACTCAGAAAGGTCTCTGCGGGCCGCACAAAATGATAACTGAAAATTGTGTTATTAACATTTTAGAGCAACTGTGAATCAGGCGGGCCTCGGATTGTCCTTTTCGCACTTAAAAACGTGTTTATTTAAACTTAATGAGGCAGTAAAGTGTTGGCGCAAAGCGTGAAAAAAAGCGTTTGTTTGGTTCAAAATTCGAGTTCACACGTCGTCATCCATACTACTAATAAAAAATTGTAATAAAACTACTTTGGGGAAGGCGATAACATTTTAAGTTAAGAAAGCTCAGTGTTTGTAAACGTTTTTAAGTGAAGGAAGAACTAGCGAGCGAAGCGAGCGCGATTTTTTTTTGGTATACCTGCATTTCTTTTAAATTCTTGCAAGTTTTTATTACATTGCCGAAAATAAAAAATGTTAAAAAAGATATGTCCAATATTTTTGAATATGTTTTCCGCGACGCACTTCAGCTGTCCACCGCGCAACGGTCAAGAAGTGCTGATCTAGTTGAAAAGACAGCATCCAAAACGTAAACAAACCGGACGTAGAAAGATCATTCGCGCGAAGCGCGAACGTTTTTCGCACTTATATAGTTAAAATAGTCAAAAGGTATTTGAAATAGTGTCTAATTTGTCAAAGAGTCGGCGGGGCGGATGAAATACATCGGCGGGCCGGATCCGGCCCGCGGGCCGTAGGTTGCCGACCCCTGTGCTAGAAGGAAGAAACGAATACTGAGCGAAAATTTGGGGTTCGACGAAAGCTTGCAGAATAACATAGGGGTTCGACAGGTTGCCAAAGGTTAAGAACCGCTGCATTAATTGATCAATTGTCACTGATTAACAAATTAGAACCGCCAGTATAGGTCAGACAAAAATATAAAAGGTTCTTTTTAAATATTGATAAGATATACTCTATGCACAAAAAATATGGAGTTTATAAAACGTTAAAATCAACGTTTACGGCATATATATTAAAAAAATGGTAGTTAACAGTTGCGATTCTATGTAAACTGCGAACGCTATATTGTTCGCCAACCCATAAGTCGCGACCGGTATTGTTGAATCACCGACTGCGAGGGTCTACATTATTAGATTTATTGAAGTTGATTCTGAGCAAAATTTATCCCAAATTTGCGGATATTGCTAAAGCAACAAACAAAATACATGACTCACATCAATTATATTAGAATATATTAATTGTATTATCGTATACAATGAAAGATAACCTACACACATATGTGTTAACATCGATGTAGTCCTTCGCATTCGGTGATTCTGCAATGACTTTCGGTGTGCTATTTGTGTATTTTTCAAATCTACAAAAAAGATTTTGCGTCATCAAAACTTCGCTGTTATACCATACGATTTACAGTTAGGTCGCCGCGAAAAAGGGGTTAAGAAACACTGCTTTACGTTATTAAGGTGTTAAGACTTGATTGTCGGGTTCGTAGAAAGGATTGCTGTCTCCGACAGACGATCCCAAGCCCAAGCCTGGGCCTTGTACATTTGTAGTAGTGCTACTGGTGAAGCTATCCATTGTCAGAGTGCGACGGGCAAATGACGATTCCACTGCCACACGTTTACGAATCCCGTTGTTGCACAAGTATGCAACTATGCCGAGTTGCACGATAAAGAAGAAAGAAAATCCCACACCCAGAGCGATGTAGAGTCCCTTCAAAAGTCGATGTACTTCCTTGGAGAAACATATAGCTACAGATTATCTGGTTATATGCATTATAGACAATCCAAGTTACAAAATACAAAATCCTATCTGATTCTAGATCATATAAGTTCGAATATCGGCTTGTATTGACTAATTATTTGATTTGTCAACGTGGATAGTTTTGTTTTACTATTTTTGAGATGTGGCAACAATCTAATTATTCAACCTAAAACACGTCTATTTTTGTCGTCTAACAATGGGGTGTCCGAATTTCAAGCCTTACTGCAATTTGAACATCCACAAGTGCATTAACGTCGACCTCATCTAGACATTGCTGCATTAAATCTTCGCCGTAAGAGAGGAGACTCTCCTCGATAAACTCCAACATGTCATCCGCATCGGGAATTTGTTGACTATTTTGAACAACGTATGAGCGGGGTTGGTGAAAGAGAGGACGGTCGTGCTGTAAAACAGCTTTGGGTATTTGGGGATTCATACCACTTCCGCTCGCATACCTTCAAATCACGTTAAACTTTTTTAGGCAAAAGTAACATATTAAATATTTTTGAATTATAATAAACTGTATTGGGTTTGAAACGAAAAAAGAGTTTGTTCAGGTAGATTTATTAACAAAAGTAAGTTAGTGTTGGGGTAAATGATTTAAAAATTAAGTTGTTATGCGAAGTGGACAGTAAATCACTCTGTTAAAATATATCCGCAAATTAATCAAAGTAGCGTCCGGCCTATGAAGTTTAGCACATCAAGCCTATTGGGTTTCACCGAAAGATAACAATTGGCATGTATTCTAGTGTAGGTTACAGCAATTTGTTTAACATTACTACTGAATAAAATGTGTTGCAGCGACGCATGCCGGTTAAATTTGTCAACGTAGGCCTAATTATAGCGTTTTCGCTAAATGGTAAAGAGCTAAATAGTTCAACTCGATTTTATTATTTTGCTGGGCTGGTTTGGCTAAACCAGTCAGTCGACAACAGATCAGCTATAATCAGTAACGCAGTCGTTTTGTGTAATATTATATTCACTCAGTGGCTATCGAAAGATTAATTATATTGCAATATTTTCACGACGTGTTTTTCGTCGCTATGAGCTGTAGGCTATTCATGCACAGTTATGCTGGGGGCAGTAAAATAAATTTCACAATTTGACAATTGGCCCTTTGAAATGCCGTGGCAGTTGGTTCAGAATCAATTTAGTGGTTTCAGATATTACGGAGGCCATTGACTTTCCTGTTGTCAGTTTAAATACACAAATGTTAGAGTAACTGTCGTACAGAAATTTTTGACTTATTTTTCCAGCACTAAAATTCATTGGGTTACTGCAATATTTTGGGAAGTAAAGGGGATTGCAGTCGAAAAAGTTTGACAATGCTCGAGCCCCCTTAAAAAGTCCCTATTCAAGAAATGTGGGCGTACTTTATATAAGATATATGCTATATTTATAAAAAGAATTAGTGGTCTGTATAATAATTTTATTCAAACTTAAACCGTGAACACAACACCGTTTTTTTATTTCGATACTAGATATTTAGAGACATATTAGTAGTTAAACAAAAATATGCCCAGGTTATTTCGCCTGTGATGGACAGCGTATACCTATAACTTTCCTAGTATCGCACTAGTAACAATATAAACGAAATTTGGTGTAGATCCGAATCAACATTTTAAGAGATAACAAGATGAAATTGTTTGCAGCTATATGCACGATATACAGAAAATTAAAATATGTTTTCTTACAGCAAATTACGATTACTAAGGTCGGTCGTGTTGGTGAACAATCCACGGCCAATAATTCCAAGCATGCAAGCACAGGCAATAAATGTTTTGTTGAAGTTCATTTTTGGCATGTGGTCCTGTAAATGTAGTGTCATAAAACAAGTGAAATCACAAAAAAGCAAAAGCCTGCACTTTTCCGGTATTCGACTGGTTGAAACATGGCTAAATATTCTCCAATGTCGATTTTATACCTTGTGGGTTGTTCAAGTTTTCATACTATGTAACTGACAGCTAAGCGCAGCACTTAAATCCCACCACAACAATCAAAATAGTTTAACTTACTCAATATTTAGCTACAACTAACCTTCTACCTAAGTGAATACGCAACCTTGATATTTAATACAAACAGGAACATACGCAGCCATGGGTTTTCGATTGGATCTATACATGGTATTTCCTGTAAAATCTTGCTTTCAATGCTGGGTCAGACAGCTCTGTAGTGTTAGACGTGTTGCGGTTAACACTTGAAACTAACTATTACTAGAGCATTGGTTCTTAAAGTAGGGTCTATGGACCATCGGGATTTCAGTTTTGTGGGGTATTGCTAGGGACGGTAAATTCACAAAACAATTTTTGATGGCCTGCTGGGTGTGTTTTTTAGGTTTGGAAACCACCAAAAAAAAGTATACTTATCCTCAAAACCGGACTCCGCTTGTGTGACATAACTCAACATTTGGTTTCAATCTTCGTAGCTTGTTTTTATCGAACCTTGAACGCATATCGCTCATACGTAGCACTGCTTATTGCGTAGAACTTATTTATTATCACGACATGTAAGGGAGAACTTCGTAAAACAATAAAAAAAGTAAAGAAAGAAGGTTAACAACGGCTAACGCTTGGTCTCCTTGGCCAGCTCGATTTTTCTCTTTATTCCGTTGAGGTTAAGGGTCAGCTCAGCGTGGGTTCGTTTAAGCAGGTCCAAGCGATGGTAAAGATCGTCCGCTTCATCTGTGCTTGTCTGGAGTTAAGCACAACAGAATAAACGTTTTAAATAGCCCTAATTACAGGTTCAACCTCTAATAGAAAAATGAAGAAAAAAGTTGTATAAGTATAGAAATAAACAGCTCACACCAGCCGAGGCATAATTTTGAAAAAAAACGACTGCAGTTCAATACCTTATACAACGGATTTGAAAGATATATAATATACATAGTTATCATCACAAAGTCACAATCATCTTTTTTGTTAGATTATTTAAAAATGATTGCCTTAATCAACTTAACATAGAAGGAGCATTTCGAATTCAAAAAAGATAAATACTCCGGACAGAAAATCAATTGAAACATATAAAAACTGAAATTGACAGTATTTTAGTTACCTCAAAGTCCCTCAGGAGGTTAGCGTTGCCCAGCAATCCGCATTTTTGCTGCAGCTTCTGGTTGTCATGACGTAGAGCGTCTCGGGACTGTTTCGTGCGCGACAAGATATCACGTTTCTGTGATGCAAACGAAAGCGCAATGACACATGTTAAAAGGCGGTAATTGTAGCAAATTCCCAAGAGAAAATACGCGTTCCCATTGTGAAACAGCTCAGCTCAGCAAAACCGATAATGCTACAGCACCAACCAATGTGATGGCCCGTGATTTCACAGCTGTCATAAAACAAAAGGCCATTTCACATGATTGAAAAAAGTTTTGTCGGTATTACATTATATTTCAGCGGGAAGTTGAGTAACAGATAAAATTTTGCTTTCGCAAATCGCCCTACACTGGTATTATTTGGTAATATTTTGGCAGTAATATCTATACCTTAATTAATTGTTAAAAAACCATAAAACAAGAAAGTTTATTGCAATAAAAATACATATTTTATACATTTGAATATTATTGAAAACAATGAAGTTTTTATCCTCAAGCTAAATTTGCAGCGTTAACTTTGGTTGTATAGTGTATACCTTTAATACAGGGCTGTGGCTATTATTCGCTAAAAGAGAAGATTTGTGGCAAAAAGATCGAAACACCTTGATAACGGACCGAAATAAGACGTACGTAGGTCGTGTTGCCATTAAAGTTATTAGAGATTATTATTAACTAAACCAATTGCTGTCGGTAATTTTAGAGAGCAATGTTAAAAAATCGAAACGCGATTCTTTTTTTTTATTTTTTTATTTAAAAAATAGCGCATTGTTCTGGGGAAAATATAAAATGCAACGTAGAATAATTCAAAAAACAGTTCACGCGTTCCACGTTCAGCGTGTCAGATATTAACCGCGTTCTGTTTAGCAATCTTTTAAACTATCAGGTAAGCGTTAAAATGTGCAATAACAGTAAAAACAGTCACATTCAGTGCTAAGAGAGGAAGCCCTGTTGAGTGATATTGCTACTTAAAGCCACTTTTTATTCGCGCACCTGTGCTACATCCTGTTCCACCTCGCTCAGCTGCAATTTTCTCACGTGATTTTCCGCCTGTACGAATTGCAGCTTTTCCTTGAGGTGTGTAAGCACTTGCACAGTGCTCGTGATCTTTTTGCGGAGTTTTAACAGCTCCTGTTTACAGCATTATTGAATATGATAAAAAACACATTTAAAATATTTTTAAACGTCGCTTTTAAAATTGAAACTAATGCACGTTGATTGGAGTTAGTTTTCTCAGAAGTCTACTAAAACTGCAATGTTATAAACATAAGTTTTACCAATAAGTAAAAATCCTAGCAATGTAGGCAACTGGCGCCTCTGTTACGTAATATATCATTTTTTTATACGTTTCCTATTTATTTACCTTTGTTTTTATTATGGCACCAAGTTACAAATGGACGCTGTTTAGTTTAAAATTGTTTATCTACATTATGAATGAGGTTGAACAATCTAAAGTGAAGTGAAGAGTATACAATAAACAATAAACATGTCTCTTTCATATAACCACACTTATTTAAATTACCTCGTTCCTTTCTTCGATTTTCTCGTTATAGGTTTGATTTTCGATTTTCAATTGCTCGAAATCGATGAGATGAAGTCCCTCAGCCAGTTCCTCCTAGAAACAAAGCGCCAGTCCAGTGAAAATTGAACGCCCTTATTACTAAGGTTGATAAGGAGTGGTAAAGGGTCTCGGTATCATATTCCTAACTGTCAACATTTTAGTCTCTGAGTGGATTGTGATTTTAGGATTAAGTAGTGAAAAATTTTTACAACGAGTGCGAAAAATTGATAGATAAGATTATCATTTTCTTGTAATATTTATTCAATCTCGTTAAACAAGCTCTTTAGAAAATATTTGCATTAAATTACCTTCTGCTTTAACTGTAATTCTTGCTTTCGAAGCCTGTTTTTTAGTTTGATATTCTCCAGGCGGACTTGTGAAACCTCGGCCTCTTTTTTGCGTTCTAACTGCTCGTATAACTCAATGTCCTAAAAAAATATAATAAAATTAAAGTTAAAACCGCACAGTGCTGTGTTATTGGAAAAATTGCTGTTTAAGATTTTTTTATTGGGTACCTAATACTAAAAACAAAACTTAATTATTTTACATAATATATACATAATTATTTTATATAATATATATCAAGTAATTTGGCAAAAAAAAGTCTGTGTAGAGATGTTCTTATTAGGCCAGCGAGTTCTTCAAGGCACATACAGTTCTACATATAAGTGTCGCTGCCGTTGACAAATACGACTTTTTTATACCTGGCGCAGGGAGGGAGTTGGCAACCTTCGGTCCGCCGTTGTAAATTGTCCATCTATTTTAGCTATATTAACAAAACCAAAGTTCTTGTATGACTTGGTATGTGTGCGTTATAAGGGAAACTTTTGTAGCCTAAAAGAGTCACACTTACTACCGAACTCACAGTCATGACAGTTTTGTCAATGTAGTTTATAAGTAAATGTATTATATCGCATGTTGCGCAGATAACACTTTTTTATTACCGATTCTGATCAGATTACACAAAAAACACAAAAACACTTAAATTTATGGCGCTTCATGTCAGTATTTTATCACAAGATATTCTAAGTTTAACTTTTTCAAAACACTTTATCGAGAAATGTGCGCATAGTTTTGTGTGCATAATACAATATGAATTCTTGTAAATTATAGCTTTTGCAATTAGACTTTTTTTTTAATTGCATGAAAACTCACATTCTGTCTCTAATTTGTGATAAATTGCTTAAAAGCATGATTTTTAACAACAAATTCGTTGGTGGAAATTGGTACGGCCCGCCGACGCCTTGCTAAATTTTGTTTTGGACCGTAACCGAGAAAATGTTGCCTATACAGTTATACACCTGACCTAGCCTAGCGTATAAATGTTTCAGTTGCCATTACTTAATTGCATGAAAAGATTTTTGAGGGATTGTGTAGAGGTTGCAATGAAGGCGTTCAAGCCTTTTTTTGTTTTGAGAGCTCGATAAACAGTGTGTAAGAAAATGGCCATACACCATAAAACGAAGGTTTCTGACAAGTGCCCAACGCTTGATTTTTTCCAAGATATCCCGAATGCTTTGAAGCTGTTTCTTAACAATATTTTCGAAATACTGCTTTTTTACAATATTTTTAAATACTGCGAAATTAAACAAACGTTCATACAAAAAATTTCCACTGTTTGAGGTGTAACATACCTTTCCAGGTATCGGCCTTCCTGACCGACTATTAATGGCCGCCACGGCCACTGCTTTCTTAAACTCGATCGCCTGGGTCCATTCCACCTCGACTTTGCCGTGTTTTTCCGTCTTTTTCACCTTCAGTTCCTCCAGCTGTTCATTGTAAGTCTCTTGCTCTACAGTCTGCTGCTGTCGCAACTCGTCTAGATTGCTCATGTACTTCATGTACCTTTTATGAAGTGTGGAAATACATTTCGACAGGGTAATGATATTTTAAGGCTTTAGGAATTTTATAGGCAAAAAGTAGTAGAAACCAGGGCTGCGAAGTCGGACTCGGGACTCGAGGATTCGGTTTGTTTTGCTGGAGTCTACGTAAAACTACCCGAGTCCCGAGTCCGACATGCGCATGCGCAGTACCAAATTTTAAATCTAATATGGTGGAAAAAGGTGGTATAGCATATTGTTGAATATATCCCAACCATGTATTGTGAGTGAATAAATTATATGATACCCCTACAAGTGGATTACCGAATTTCCACGTTATTTTAATTACGTAAATTGGCGGAATATAGTCTGTCGAGTCAGGGCCGGACCCGGGACTCGACGAAATCGCACAATTGACCAGAGTCAGATTCGGGACTCGGACTCGGGCTATTTTTAAACGACTCCGCAGCCCTGGTAGAAACTATGTCGACGTGGCTTAAGTCCCAAACTTCAAGACAATATTAAACAAACAAACAAATATATTGCGATACGTTTCCAAAGATAACACTAAACGTAATATTCTTTAACGACATAGTAAGCACATTGTTTACCTTGATGGTAGTGCACATAAAACTATTTTCACACAAGCAATTTAACCCCTAAAAAGACTGGCGGGATGTTTTGCTATTATAACACGTTTACCTTTGCTCCTGGTCCGTGACATTTTTGTCGACTTCCTGTCTAGCTTCTTCTGTCTTCTTTTTTCGGAAATATTCTGACAGTTTGTGTTGAAGGGCGTGGTTTTGCTGGTTCAGCTGCTCGCGTTCGTTAAGCGCTGTCTAAATCCATATTAAACAATGAGAATAAATAGCGACTGGTTTCGGTAATAAAACATTTCTGAAAATTGTCGGACGAATAATTTTATAATTGATACAATGTCTAGCAGCAACAGTATATTCATTTCTGAAAATGGAACGAAACATTCGCTGGAATCCCTTTCACCAAATTTATTCTCAGAGTACAGTTTTAAAAATACTACAATCAATACAAAAATCTCATTAACGAAAATTACAGTTTGCTTTAATGTTTTCATATATTTTCGGGTGACCCTGAAAAAATAAGTTTACACAAATTAAAAAAAAAATGTTCGTGTCATTTATTTCAGAAGGTTCGTACCATTATAGTAGTTTATTCCCGAGAGAATATATTTTTTAAACCAAACGAACGCCGATTCTGTGCTAACCCCACGTCCCAAAAAGTCATTTGGTATTTGTACTTCTTATTTAGCAAACTACTTCCATTATACACAGAGTGAGTAACTAAACCTGATAACTTTGAAGCAACTCCTCTCTGTCGTATTGAGGAATTTCAATTTCGTCTTCCAACAACTGATACTGCTCTTCATCAATGCCTGCCAAGACGTTAAGGAAATAGTTGATATAGAAATAGTTTGATACCAAAGAATCATAACCTTAAGTTAGTCACTAAAAAAATTTTAATTTTTAGAGAGTTGTGGAATGGTACCTTCTCCCTCCGGCGAGATTGGTCGAGGAAGAAGGTCATCTTCTGTTGGGGGTCCATCAAGCTCCAAAGTTGGAGTTTCTCCACGTGATAAACTCTCGGTAATAACGGGAGCTTCGTCAACATCTTCCGTCTCTGGAGGAACTTCTTTCTCTTTGTCTCCTTTCTCTTCACCCTCCTCTTCTTCTAAACGGGTAGTTAGAAAATCGAAATTAACGATAAATAGTCATTTATTCAACAAATATTCTAATTAATTAAGAGCCTGACAACCCACAAGGTTGTCTAACCTAGGTTAATAGTTTATCAAAGCGTTACCTGTTCTAAGTCAAACATATTGTTACATCTTAGCTTGCGATTCGGGGATAGCAAGTGTTCATCCAAACTGATGCATTTTCATGAATTTCGTTAAACTTAAATTCAAACTAGGCTTGCTTTTATTTAGAGATGTGTGACAACCTTCAAATATACAATGATAAATGCCATAAGCGACGTACAGGCCTCGCAATTTAAAATTTTAAAACCCTGTAACAGACGTGTACTTTTCTTTATTTTTTATTTTTGTGTTCATTTTAAGTCAGTTTTTCCTCCAATTTTGCTATATAAGAACATAATGGTTGGAGGTTTTAATTAGACGTAGGATGAATATCAAAACCCATATATAAGTAGGTAACATTTTGAACGTTTCAATTAACTCTTCATTCGTTTTCAACATAGTGAGAAGGTACTGATTCTGATTCAATGTATATATATTCTGCCGAGTTAAACTACACAAAAGAAGGAAAATAGGATAAATCACTGTCTAAAGTGGGGTAGTTGATGTACAGCGATAAGAATGTAAGTCACCAATAACAGATAAGGCTCATTTTTCCTTTAGTTTAATGCTTAGTACAAAACTAGTTCTGTCAAACTGTATGCAAGTAACGACATCTTAATAAAGTAGCCATGTAGCACATAAATCTAACAGTTCATGTTTTTACTTTTTCGCACTAACAAACGCTTTTTAACTTGTGGGCGGTTAAAGTCGTTCAGGTTGGCAGCGCATTTGCGCAGGCATACTTTAGGTTTGGTTGGGGAAAATTAGGTTTAAAATCTGCGCTAACAAACAATTCAATTAATTTCATGTTATTTAGTATTGTATCAGAATGTTTGTTGGGATAAAAAAAACTTTATTAAAGGCCCTAATATACATCTTCAATAAACGTATGCCGTTGGTTAAAAACGGTTGAGTCGGTTCCATGGGAAGAATGGCTTTGTAAAGTATGCCGCGACAAGAAAAAGTTGGTAAAAGTGGGCAGTAGCATTAACACGGTTGAGAATCCCTGAACTGAACAAAAATAGATTGTAGTTATCCTTAATGTATATTTCTGGCTACCTAGCAGCCATAGACTTAAAAAAGAAGTTAAGTCCATATTTCCATAAGCAACTTATTCACTTATAATTTAACTATCATTTAGAAGCTTATCATACTTACTAACTGTTTCCATTTGCTCCCCCTCAGAAGCTTTCTGTTCTTCAGTATCTTCAGGCACCCCTTCATCAGGTCTAGTAGTTTCTCCACTAAACATTAAATTTACTGCTTTATTACCAATTCTTCCAACAATGGAGATTAATAGTCATTACAAGAAAAAATAGAGATTCAGTTACTGGTAGTTAGCAGCAGGGCAGCGGAGTCGGTCAAAACCATTCCGAGTTTGATTACGGCCTAAATAAAAGTTTAATCCAACTCAGTCCAGTCATGAGTCCTGACTCTACAGAATGTACTCTACCCATTTACTTCACTCAAACAGTGGATATATATTAACTTTCCCAAAGGGGCTGTCATATAACTCATCCATCTACAAATCATGGTTGGACAATATTCCACCTTAATAATTTAGTTTTCAGCCTTATTGTTTCAAATTTTATTTAACGCATGTAAGTCGGACTCCGGTAGTCATATGTAGTCTTACTCGAGTCCCGTGTTCGACTCTAGTAAAATAAACTGACCCTTTGTTAAAGTCCTACCGCATCCCTGGTTAGCAGGACAGGTAAGGGATATATTATGGGAATCACATTTTGGTTTAATGTGATATGGTCGGTTTCAGGAATGTGAGCCAAGTTAAGGATAGATGTTGAGTGATTTTACTGTCAGACTTCCACAAAAGTAATATTTTGAGGAAATGTAAAAGATCTGTAACATGTAACACTTAAAATATGTTAACAAAAAATAGAACAATATGAATAGTCTGAGGTATATTTTGTAGTCTGAGGTATATTTTGATTAAAAGTTTGGGATGCATTTTTTTAAACTTACTCATCTTGTTTTTGTACTTCTTGTTCTTCTGGGGGCTGAGCAATCTCCTCTGTCATTGGTGCATCTTCCACTTCTACTTAAAAAGCAACAACTAGGCATATGTGAAAAAACGATTTTGTCTTTTTATTTTAGGTGTAAAGAATTTCAAATCAATAAGTACTGAAGCCCAATTAATCAGTACCTGGTTTTGTACTTACACAATATCTGCTTTAACTGAAAATAACAAAGCATATTTTACCCAAGCTAGCACTGAACCACGTCAAAAAGTTAAGAAAATTCTGGTAATTTTACCTTTATTTTCTGCTTCTGCTGCAGGGGTGGATACAGCTTCATCACCTTCAATAATTTTGTCAGCATCTGCTTCTGCTGGTGGTTCTTCAGGTGTAGCTGATAACAGTGTTGTAGTGACTCAAGTTAAAGGCTTGATTCAAATTTCTTGTCTTAAGCGTTTCACAATGACTTTATTTGACTTTATACATTTGTTTAAAAAAATATTTTTAATGCCTTTGCTGTAACTTTAGTTTTACTTGGTTTGACAATAACCTAGACTGGGAACTTGATTTGTTATTTTTTAATAATTCTATTTGGATTATTTTAGTTAATTTGCAAAATGGCTTGACTGTGACTTTAGTAATTTCGCAAATGACTTGACTGTGATTTAAGTCATTCTATGATTACTTGTTTACACTGGCTGATAATATCACATTGTTTAAATAATAGACATATCTTTAACTGTTTACAGCAATTTTTCAATTAATTTTGTTAAAAAGTACTACAATATCACAGAAAAAAGAAGACTATACAATAAAGCTGACCTTTTCTTATCATAACCACAATAGTTAGGAAATTACATATATAAACTAATATAAATTATTACCTTCTAAAGTTGATTCTGGTTGGGGCTTATTTGATTCTTCAGGAAGGGCTTCTGGAGCTTCCTGCTAAATAAAAAGTCAAAAAATAAAATGTTGTATATAAAATTAGGTTAGTTTATTTAAGGTACAGTTGTAAATGGTGTATTACCAAGAATAGTTGACTACAAAACACAACTGTTTGTTTAAAATTAGCAAGATCATGCAGATGATTTATTCATTTTTTTAAAAACACACAGAAAATAAAAAAAGCCATATTAGGTGTCGCATATGTAAAGAATAATAAGCTATAGTGGTTACACTAGAAAAAAAATGATAGAAATGTCGATTTTATAGATAAATAATATAAATTAACAAAGTGATATGTATGGCCAAGATAATCAGTTTTCACTGCAAGCTTAATTTTTCTTGTCCTTGCTTGCCTGAAAATGTTTATTTGACTGACTCAGTGATTCTTAGCTAGGGTTCCATTGAACCCCTAGGGTTGCCATGTTGCTATGATTACAACATGAAGTTTGCTGAGTTTTCTCTAAAACATGACCGCACTTTGTAAAGTAACACGACAATATAATGATGTCTGATATAACTGGTATTTATTCCGCTGTTCCAGGGGTTCTACATGAACATATTCTGAAGCATTAACACATGCCCTAATTAAGGTAGTAATAATTTTTGGAAATTTTCACCTAAACCAAAGCAAGATAGTAAAGATACTATCAGTATCATTGAAGTAAATGAATTTATTTGACACTGAGCTTTGTTATAACTTCAATATCGAATTATGTTTTAAAAGCCTTAGTTATTACAATTCGTCACCGACAGCAAAAAAATGTGGCTTTATTACCGATATGTATTACCAATAAATGTGGTAGATTTTTGGTTTTGTAGCTCAGCTAAAATTTGCGATTAATCGAAAGCTTGCAGGATATCTCTGAGGTTCAACAGGCTAGCAATTATTAAGGACCACTGAACCAATCAATTAACATGGGTAAAGCCGCCCAACGGCCCATATAAAGGTGTACACAAATGTTTCAGTAAAGCTCAAGCTATGTAATTATATTTAAACAATATCTAACCAAGGTAAACAATTAAAGTGCTTAAGTAAAAAATAAAAGAATTCACAAATAAATGTGGAACACAAAAAAAACTTATTTATAAATAGTTGCTGTATATAGTATACTAATCTTATAGCACAACAAGAAAAATTAATTTTTTTAAATTGGGTCCGTCATTTTTTACAAACAATAGGCATTTTCGAGATGTTCATGAATAACATATTAAAACCATTATACGTATATTACTGTAAATAGGAATGAAGTACAACATAAATATTAAATATATACTTTAGCAATACTCCCAAGTTACTGTTCTTTCAGCTGTGTCTCTTTCTGATTGGGAAGAAGAACTAACTTTATTACAGCGGTGCAATTTTGGCTAATTAATCATTTTACATGCCCAATATTAAAAGTTTTCAATTAAGTTTCGCTATACCGTAGTGCCAACATTTGTTATAGTATATTGGCTCATTGAAAACGTTTTTGAAACAGTGTGGTATTTCTCATACAAAGCATTAATTATCAAAACAAAATATGTATATTGGAGAAACAAAACTTATTTTTAAAAAATGAGCACGTTTTGGGTAAAACCAGCATTAGTTACGAAAATGTATGGCTTATATTTTGAATATTAACAAATGGGATCAGTAGATCAGTTCAGCAGACAAAATTTTGGGTTCAACACACAAATGGCATTTTTTGTCATAATAAAAGAAAATACATACTTACCGAATCTGACATTTTACGAAGGACTTATTCTGGCCTATTAGTAAAAGTAAAATTGAATTGCAAAAAGTTATCTAGAAAGATCAAGACCATTTAATAAACAAAACAGAAAATTAGACAGCGTGACGTGTTGTCATAGTTGCCCGGCCAACACTTGTAGCGCTGTGCCTAAAGATTTTTACTTGTGGGTAATTCCTTGTCAAACCACCAGAGAAAAATGCAACCCACGATGCGATTATCTACAAAGCTTTACAAATATAAAAAAAACTGTGACTACGTCGTTTAAGAACCGAAATACAGCTGTTTTAAAGTTTGGCGAAACTGTAACTGTCGTCAGATGATATCCATTTTTGTGGTCATTTCAGTATGACAAAACAAAACTTGTAACTTGAACAGGTTTTTGCGTTACCAGTCAAATTCTCTGGCTAGACATATACCGCGCTACTAAAAATTCTCTGATAGGCCATATAAGTGCGAATGCGCTAACATAGGACTAATTTTATTCTGGTTGTTTAATACGAATTCAGAAGTCAAATTAAGCGCGCGAGAAAATTTACCTTTCGTTGTACATACAGACAGCTTGTAAGCTATCTCAGTTATATTTTTCTTAACTTGGAGAAGTACTGTCAAAAAAAATTAAATACGAAATCAGGCCATACCGTACTACCAAAGTGGCAGAAGGACCTAAACTGCCTCACTCTAACAGTTTTTTTTCAAGGAACTTATTCCATTTGATGGTATTGTGCATTTGGTTATTATGTCGGTGATCCTAATACTAATACCATGGTGTCAAAGATCAATTAGCTGCAGCTATTTTTTATTGTTTTGTGTGTTTCTCTCGAATGCACTTAGGAATTCTGTCCAGTGTCGAAAAGAGTTATTACGTTGGTCAACGTATTGTTGAAATTTACATATATACGTTCAAAACAAACATATAGTATCGTCTAATAGTTTTCTAATACGCTCCATTTAGGAGGTTTTGCCATGACAACAAATAACATGAACGAAATGTGTGTGTTTGCAGACGGTGAAGGTCAACGATATTGACAGTCCTTTACAAAATTGATACAGCAGGGGTTCTTAAACTTGTTTTACTGCGGACCCCTAAAATTTGTTTTTGCTTCGCGTTGACCAAGGTAGGCAAGGCATTTTAGAGATGACGTCATAAATTGACGACACAATACTAATAGACGGCTGTTTCCGGTCAAAAAACATGCAGAAGTGAAATGGAGTCTAAATACATTCAGTGCAAAAACGTTTTATTTTTAATCAAACTGTTTCCTTTGAAAAAAATATTACTTTTTAAATATAGACCAATATTTGAATTCGGCCCTCGGACCCCCTAACAACCCCCAAGGCGTCCATGGACCCCAGTTTAAGAAGCCCTGGTCTACAGTGAAGGAGATCGTCATTATTATTATATGAAAGATAAGTAACGTTGAAAGATTTATCGTAACTTGTCCATCAGGTAAGGTCCTTGTTATTTCACGCGACTAACGGTATAATAATAGCGTGCACTTTAATAGAATCCGATATCATTGGTAGTAGGTTTCTGTTTGTAGATCACTGGTTCGCTGACAAGTATAGAAAAAATAAAATTCAAAGTTAGAAAAACAAAGTGAAACACAGAATCATGTTTCTTTTTAAATGATTATGTATTTTGGTACAGTATACATCAGGGGTCGGCAATTCCTGGCACGGGATGTTTTTTCAGCGCATGCCAAATGATTTGACGCGTATGTTGTATCACTTAAAAAAGTGCAACCATTACATTTACATTACTATCACATCGTTAACATTATTATTACATCACTAACACTAGCACTAACTAAATGCTTGCTAATATTTCCAGTTCGTGTCACAAATTAGTGTCTTAACTGTTGTATTTAACAATATTGTTGTGGGCGTTAAACTTGTTTTTTACGACTAATCGTTCGTATTACGCCACAATTATCAGCAGGGTCAGGGTATTTTTACAGAATTTAACTTAAAATTATAGGTTTAATGGCGTCTTCCAAGGTACGTAAATTAGTAAAACTACCCGAGTCCGACGTGTGCGCATGCGAAGTACCAAATTACTAAACTGCTAAGGAAGCAAACTGTAAATTCAAGGTGGAATAACCTATTATGATGGCATATTTTTGATGAACCATATGAGTGAATTGCTGAATATCCATTTTATTTGAGTTACGTCAATCGGTGAAATACAGGCTGCTGTGGAGTCGGAGCCGGACTCGGGACTCGGGACTCGTTAAAATTGCACATTTGGCCGGAATAGCATACGAGAGTCTCACTCGGGTTCAATTTTTGGCCGGAGTCGGACTCAGGTTGTTTGTAACCGACTTTGGAGTCCTGGTTTCCTGTGCAAAACCAAACATAGAAAAAAGTATGGCACGGGAGTTGTTGATATTTTAACATTATCCATAAACTGGCACACTGATTACGAAAGGTTACCGACCCCTGGTATATAGCAAGGTTATGGTCATCCGTAGGAACTGACGATACCGGTTTAGTCGAAATATGTAAACCTCTGACAAAAGTATTTTATAACTATAGGTATAATAACGAGATTAACAGGGTCGTATGGCCCTATGTTTGACCACTTTAAACTAGATAAACAAGGGTTGGTATTTATTTACAATTTGTCATGACCAGTCGGCCCACGATTTACCAAATAGCACTATTTACCAAATAGCATCCTTGGCCTTCGGCCTTTGGTTTTTAAGGTAATTTGTTGCGGATCATCTTATTAAGTCCAGTGTGTCTGATAACAAACAATTTTCACTAATATAAGGCACTTGCCAGCCGGGGGTGTCAATCAGCATTTTCCTGCAGCGAATTGCACTCGCGTTGGCCAAAGTCCGAGTGCAAAATCTCAACCCTGCGCTTTCAGAAGTAATTTTTATTTCGCGTTGTTTTAGTGTTTCTCGTTTAGCGTCTTGTGCACTCAGTCCTTCATCAGTGCAATTTTAGTATATCACGTTAAACGGTTTTTTAGCGCTTTGCGACAATCTATCCCCCTTTTGTAATATGGGCATTTGTATTATTGGTATATCACGAAAAAAATGATTATGAAAAAATAAAACAAAATAAATTAACAATTTAGCAGCAGAAGAGCAAAAACCACTGCCTGCCTAACAATTGTGTTAATGACATTGCCCTAGTGCTCATGGGTTTTCTAGTCAAAAAATACTGATAACCCTGTTACAAGAATGATGTGTACATTTCTGATGCATTGACAATGCTAAAACTTATACGTATGATTTGTTTTATTCGATTTTAAAGCACCAATTATAAACGTTTTTTAATAATAAGGATACACACACACGTGTTCAACAACTGTGATGCAGCCCTTCTGAAGTCCCTTTTTTCAATACATTAAATTAGATATGGATTCAGTTGCATGTTGTTGAAATAAAAATCTTGGACAGACTCGACGTTGAACATCAATGTGTAACAGAGCTAACAGCCGTTGAAGAAGTACCAGCTGATTTATTACCGCGTCCTGTTTTGTTGTGGGTAAGCTTACCAACGTTTATCTGCATCCTAAAAAATTTCTTCGTTCCATTTCTAAAGCTTTCGTTTCTCGCGTTGTACACAAAAAAATTCCCGGCGCTATTGCAAACCAATGCCATAACCGCAATAAACTCGAAGGTAACATATCCAGCTGCTAAAGTCGGCTTCAAATCCATTGGTCTGTGGTAAGCAATACCGGATAACAGAAGAGCACCAAGTATTGAAAGAAGCACTGGAAGCAGGTTGGCTGTAAATACTAGTACCATGACTAGCAGTGTCTTTGTAAGTCTGATTTCCATTGCGAAATTATCAGCGCACCTGTCGCGGGCGTGTTTGAACGTATATGCACAAGTAGCAATTGTGGTGACCCACATGCCTACAAACGGCAGAAGAAACGTTACCAAGTTGAGGTACAAAGCGTGCTGGCCTGCTGAGGATATCATTACTGAAGCAACTACTGCAAACTTCAAGGTAGGTACGTAAAACGGTAAAGATGCCAACAGAGCGGCAACTATCCAAAGAACGATGACCGCCTTTTTAGCCAGAATTTTTGCATTGTCAGGACTGTACTTCAGCGGTTTGCGAACAACACTAAGTCTGTCCCAACCCGCCAGTAAAAGCGTATTGACTGAAATACATAAGCAAAACGTGGTCACGAAGCCAACAAGCCAAACATACGGGGTGTAAAGCACAGCCTTAAAACGTCCACTGGGCAGGTACAAATCGTCCGAACCGTTATTATTTTGGAAGGCTTGATTAATTTCAGGCTGGTGGTGTGCAATTGTGTAAAGCACATAGGAAAATGAAGGCAATACTATAACTCCAACCAATAAATCAGCAACCGCCAACGATAATTTATAAACTCCCTGGCTGTTGAGCAAGTTTCTGTTGCAATGAAATACTGCCACCACACATGCGTTGACGACTGTTGTTGTGAATGATATAACAGCAATTAGAACAATACAAAATATGAATCCACCTCGACACCTGTCAAGAAAAAAGAAGTTCGATTTCAAAACTATAGTTTTTTTTATCGCGGTGGCGGTGTTATTATAAAATCATGAAACAGATACAAGGGTCATAGGTCCTGCCTGCGGCATCTAACCCACACATCCTTTGTCTACTATTCCATTTTACCATTATAACGTATGACGTATGTTATTGTTTCTAACAGGACCTTTTTTTGTCTTTACGGCAAGGGGGGAGGGGGCACTTGCCCCCCCCTGGAATTTCAAAATGCGATTATTAGTATTATTTATAAGTGTAATATGTATTACTTATGAAGGTTAAAAATATTATACATTACCTATTGCCCCCAGTGGCGTATCCAGGGGGGCGGGAGTTCTTATCCCCTTTTTTGTAAGTGATATTATCGTTTTTTGTTCGTTTTTGTCATGGCTTAACAAACTGTTCGAAGCGGCTTGCTTTTTAAGTGATGGGGTCACGCGTCTTAGCACAGCTCGGCGCAGATGTTGCGTTAATCTAATAACACCCGGGGAAAAACGTTCTTTGTTTAGTGTTGCAGGTGGCAAAAGACGTGCTTGTAATTTAGCGCTCGTTCTGTTCATGGAACTTAAAAACTACGCTGCTGATAGTCGAATAATGTGTGATTCTACCATAATTAATCACACATATTTCACGGTCTTGGTTTGTTTCAGGCCGCCCCCTTTTTATTTTCTGGTTACGCCCCAGATTGCCCCCCCCTGGAAAATTTTCTGCGGGCGCCCCTTGGTATGGGTAAAAGTTTTCATAATAAAAAATGTTTTTGAGGGGAAGTTCTGGGAAAGTTTACAACTTCAACTATAAATAAATGTTTTTATTAAATTTATGTATAAAATCGGTCACAACATTTCAAAAATCAGGAGTTTTACACTTATAAGAAACATTGTCAGAATATGTAGGTTAAGCAGTTTTAAATGCAAAGCGCATTTTAAGGGGCCTAAAATATATTTCGTATTTCAAAAGCAATTGTTAAAAGCTTTTGCCCTAATGGATTGTTGGAATAAACCTTGTTTGCTAACGGATATAAATTAGGAACCATTTTGCAGCTTCCCATATAAAATCGCACTCGTAAAGTCCATGTTATGTTTGACCAAGTAGTAGATGAACGGCTGTAATTTTTATGTCATCATCCTATTAGAAGACGTATTCTACAAGCAAATATTCAACCCGTCACACAATTATCTTGTTTATATTTAAATATTACTTTAAAGAGAACGGTTAAATCCCATGATCGGAGATACCAAACTGTCGTTTTATTTGAGTTCCTATACTGGCTTTAAAAAAGCAGTCGTATTATTTTATGGTTAGTGATTGCACAGTAGCATAAAAATTTTAAGATGGCGCCTCTTTAAGATTTAATAGACCGTAGGAAGAAACGTCGAAGATTTACCGAATTGTTAAGTTGTTATGTCCGCGAATACGATTTGAAACTACATTATAGCTTTAACAACCAGCGTAATCTAAAACACTACTTTGTAAGTTATTAATATAATGTTTTAAACTTTTAAACATGTCGCACGCCAGCTGAACAAGTCATTTGCGTAGAAAGGGATACCAACTAGTTTTTACATGGGCAACACAATAACACTTAGTGTTGTTTATCAGCGTACACAAACAAACCTGACAAGACAATTACCCTTCGTCCTAAACCGCGATAACACTCACCATCCGTCCATACACCTCCAGTAGGAGCTTCCAAACTTTTTAACATTATGCACAGTCGTCCCGCACCAAATCACTCCGCAGAAAGGCATCAGCACGAAAACACTTTCGTGAAATTGTCCAAACGATTTCACAACGTCGTACGCAGCTACCTAAAAACAAAAAATAATCCAGAGGGAAATGTTAAAATTTTCTCTATCTAATTACATCAGATATTTCGTGATATGTCTTTTAAAACTTAAATTCTATGTGTTTAAAGAAAACGCTTGTAACCTACACCGAAAGAGAGCTTTTGCACCTGGGGTTATTTTTTTATAGAGGGACGGATAACTGAATGCCTGACGATCGCGGGCTGGATAACTGTAAGGATAAACTTCGCTGGCGAAAAACTAAATTTAAAGTCAACCTCGGCCTGTTTTTAGCTACTTTTTTCAAAACAGAATTAAGTCACCGTGGATCTTCCATAGCAATTTTTGGGCGTGCGCGACCACTTGATACGTCAAACTTTTTGTACTTTCCTTTGGAGTTCAGAGACCTCCCTTGACGTATTGTGAGGGATTTTTCTAAAACGTGAGGCGGGCTAGCCACAAATTGTTGAGTGACAATGAAAGGGGGCAATATGAAGGTTGAGAACCACTGACCTAAGCTACAACTATATACATTTCACAAACTGGATACCGTACTTTAATGGGGTTGTAAATATAAAGGATTCCAAAGCAAAAGATCGTTAAGAAATAATAAAAGATGTTCGTGGAATAATATAAAAATTTAACACGACCAAGGCGCAAACATGTTTTTGCGTTTTTATTCGTCCGCTGTTTTACTGTTTTTTCTTATTAATTTGCTATGGGATATAATAATTTGTGAGAAACTAGCGCAATCTGTTATGTCAGATTTGCGCGCGCATATAGTTCCTGCAGCAAATTAAAAAAACATCGATTTACCGGAATTCAGACGTTTTATTGGTTAATTTTGAAGATTTAATTTAGTATATTCTGTCAGGTCGGTATTCGTAATAATTTCTCAAACGTAATGTGCTGAGTGTGGACTCTAGAGAAAGACATTAACTATGCGGTTTTAACATTCCGACGTTTAAATTTATTCTTGTACTGGATACGCTTTTGTCATATAAATCAATTGAAACTCAATATAAAACACCTGAACACAAGCAGACGGGTTTTCCGGTAAGTCTTTCTCAGCCAGTTTCTCCGCTACTTGTCGCCAATGCTCATCTGTGACGTTTTTTGACGAGGCTGGCGCGTTTTCCAAAGTAACAGCGCCGACGTTTTGGTAACATTCTTTCAGAAACTTCGGTCGGTCGCAAGCGCGCTGATAGATTGTCTTCGTAAAGTTCGTCAACGCAAACGTTTGGTTCCGGCATTCGGATTCAAATTGCGGACAATTCCATCGCCGAAGGGTCTCCATGTTTTCGCTTAGGTACATGCCCCCAAGGTACCAATAAGTAGAAAAAAGCTTGTGTTGGACATCGCAGCAAAATAGTTCCTTTTTTCTGTCTACAATTGCGCGGTCGCGATGGGCCGCACACCAAACGTTTTCCGATATTTCTGCAAGTAACATTTGAGTAGTCAAAATGCATTTTGATCAGGGTCGGATCCAGGGGATGGGGAGAACGTGGCCATTGCCCCCGAAACAGTATTTTTTGCCTATTTTTACTAACGTAAATTGCAAACAAATTTCACGCTCCTTGCGAGTCTAGGTTACGTTTGTAGTATGTCTCAACCCATTCTAATACATTTGTTTTAAAAAGGTGTCGCGCGTCTCATCGCACCATCGAAACAGAACGTTTTTAAGTTAAACGATGTAAAGGCGCTTTTTTGCTTTGCGCGAAGCGATAACATTTTTGTGACACATATATGTTTTGCATTAAAAGTAACAACTCTCCAACCTAAAACTTCAATGAAATGTGAATTGTTTTCTAAAAACTACTTTTTTATGACGTCGCGTTTAGAATTACTTTGTGACGTCACATTTTTACGTAAGTTTGTGACTTCACGTTATAACGTAACTTTGTGATGTCAAAAAATCCTAGATCCGCGCGTGTTTTGATCCAGCAGACAACCACAAAGGCAATCAACAAAACAGTAATTTTCTGTTATGAAAACGTTTAACATAATCTTTGTCAAACCAATGAAATCCCAGCAGTATACTTAAATATAAGATTGAACAAAGCTATGTAGGTGACATAAAAACAATAGGTGCCATGTAGCAAAAGCTATTCATGTCAATTTGGAGGACATTATTAATAAGTCTATAATCACATTTTATAAACATAAAAAACATTTTACGGATAATGTGAAACCAAAAATAGAAGGTTTGTTAATATTGTAATAAAAAAAATAATTTTAGCGGTCAAACAAGTAGTTTAACTCTAAGCAAAAGTTCCCCGTCCTATAAATTGTTTAGTTGTTGGCATGTTGGGTTTTGTACATAAAACAATTTTTTGCATAACCAGCTGCTAACATTACAACGGTTTCGCGGTAGAAAAAATAATACAAACAAACTTCATCGCAACAGAAGGTTTCAGTTAGTTTATTAAACTTGTCAGATACCGAAACGATAAAGTAAAGTTGTTCAGCATTTCTCTAAATATAAGTAATTTTCAGAAAAATAGTTATTGCGTCAATGAACATCGCTATAGAACACATTATAGGCTGCAGCGTTATTAATATTTATTATGCTTTCACATGCAAGTCATCTACTTTTTATTCTGTTATTAAAACTCCATTGAATGATTTTTTTCTAATAACAATTGGTACATTTATTTACTTACCTAATGTAGTGAATGGCCATGCCGACATAGCTGCTAGAAAAGTTACATCACTTTCATTTGTAGATGTTGCAACAACGTGATAAACATTCCACACTAAAAAAACAGCCAGCAACATTTTCTACAAAAATTAAATAACGGCAAACAATTGTGTTTCCTGAAGTTATATAAACAAAATTTGATTTCGTTAGCTGTTACAAAAGCGGCGCAAGATCAATTAGCCAAAACAGGTAGCCCTAATCCGATTAAGACCAACATGCGGTTCTACATGATTCAATAAGCTGTCCGGAGGGAGTGTCTATTAGCGTAATGAACTAATTGTAAAGTCGGTTAATGGATTTGTCTACAGCTGGCCTACGCAACTAATAAAATAAGGCGTAACGAATATACGTAAACCGAATGATACGAAACGTTGAAATTAAACTGAATCTCATCGTTTAACGCCAATCTGATCTGCATAATAGTGCTATCATTATCTGACGACCATAAGCTAAGTATATTGGGCATTTCGTACGCTGCCAGGTAAATCAATATATTCTCACAATACAACTGGATCGCAGGCTATGACTATGAGAGCGAACAGTAAAATAGTCCTTATTAAATATTAAAAAGAATTGTTCGGTATAGGTGCAGGTTTATTCGCATATTTGTAGAAGCTCATGTTTCATTCAATTTTATGTTACCTCGTCGAAGAAACTATAAGATCTTAATAATTTATTTCCTCTGTTTCTCGTGCAGTTCGTATGGGAGATACAAAAAATGTCGGCGTTAACTCACAACATGTATTTAATAAATTACAGGTAAATGCGTCAAAAAGATTTTTTTGCAAATTAGCGCCGTTTTATATTTCTTGAAGCAAGTTTTCTACTGAATATCAATACTAAAAAGGATCTTTAACCTATCTATCAATAAACTTGTTAGGTATCCATATCAAACGTTTTAAAAAGCCGGCAACTTCGAGAAGGATCTATATAACTATAAAATAGGGATAAATTCGTTACATATCAATGTACGAAAGTGGAAGCTTTCTACAAATATCAGGAAAATTAAAGGGTGCTGATAGTAACGCGCGCCTGAAAGCGGCAAACATCAGCATGCATGGCCGTCCACATGCCGTGGTGGAAAGTTCTGCAAACTTTTTTTGCGAATACTACAGACAAAAAATACACCAAATTCGTAAACCTGTTGGAGGGTTTCACCTAGTTATAGCGTGAGGAAATTTACGGGCATGCTAAAACGTTGTTGAAGTAATAGAATGCCAAATGTCCCAAAGGTGGAATTTAATATGAACTTTTTTTATTATTAAATTTTTTTTAACGGTGAGCGTGTTTTCTAAACATACTACGAATACTGAAATAAAATAATATATGTATCTGTTTTAAACGCATCAACTGTTTTGATAACTATACGGCCGAATTAGGTTATAGTTCTAACGAATAGTGCAATCCTTTGCATTACGACTGTTTAAAGCGTTTTCACTTTGCATAAGGCGGTATAAAAATCAAGCGGAATCCGAGTATTCATTTATGTTAAAACCACATATGCATATATTCTATACATCGTGTGGCTTTTAAATTGTGATAAAAATACTGTCCCATCGACAGTACATTCGCCAACGCTTCGCATTATTGAAAGTCTATCAGAGACAGACACTGGCTTTTTTACGACGCATGATGAATTGCATGGCTGATGGGGCAAATCTTTAAATAGAGAAAATAGACTGATGATAAGCAAAAAAACCCTAATATATTAGGCGGGTAACATAATTTATCTACATCTAAGATTTTTAAATCGGTTACAGAAATAAAGTCACACACTTATATTAAAACGTGACGTCATAGAAATTAAAAAAGAACCTGCTGTCCTGTGCGCAAATGTGCAACTAAGTTCTAAATATAATAGATAGAAAGACAGAAAAGCGTTCACGCGAAGCGGTACGTTATCGATTTCGGCAAAATGCGAATAATATTGTAACTATACATTAATTTTGTCAACATTTATCACCATAGAACAAAAGTGTAAAAAATTACTTTTAAAAAGTACTACACATTTATGATTTATGTAATTTAAAGCGATTAAAATTGCAGTTTAAATAGGGCCGTCATGCTCTATATTATTTCTTTATATACAGCATTCTTTTTCCTAAAGGGGCTATAGTGATCACTTTCACAGCTCCGCATTTGCGGAACCACCTCAATAAACAATTTTAATGCTTATTTACTCGTGTGGTAAATGCTGTATTGTCAAACCTGAAGTCTATTGATTTGTATAAATAAAAAGAAAAAACTCACATCATCTGCATCACCCGTGGCGCTACAATTATACTTCTGCAAATTAAAAACGACGGCAAATTTGGTTTGCTCACTGTATACTTCATCGTAATTCTATTTTATGAATTATGGCATTCGATATGTTAGGAACGCTGTAGCACATTTGACAAACCATAAATAATCAACATAATACATTTCAACAGATAAACACTTTGTGAAATACTGTAAAGGTTACATCCAACAAACATTTTGTTCGCAAAATGTGTGGTATTTTCCGTTCCGTCCCTCTTTGTGTGTTGTTTTCCGTTTCCGCCCCTCTTTGCACATAGAGGCTGTTGAAAAGCCCATAGCATAATAAAACTGTAGTTATATATTTGGGGTATATGTTTGTGTATACACGATATCTGTTCAAAACCTGCACAATATACACTGATACGATTTTCAACACACTTTACAGTTTGAGAGTAGCTACCTTTAAAGAGCCACTTAAAACCTGTTATCTGTTCTTTGCGTCTTTCATGTGATAATAATGAGCTCTCTCTGATTTGGCCTGATTAGATAAATGACGCTTTAGGGTTCCATTAGGCAACCAATAAAAACAATTTAACCGTCGCAAGTGATAAGGCGTATAGCACGACAGATGTCGCAAATCTTGAAACCAAAACTAAAAGACCAACGCATTTGAAAAAGGAGAAATATTTTCAATTCACACTACATATATATTTGTAACACGGTGGCTATTTGCGTTAAGGTGCGATTTCATCGAGAAGAAAGATCATTTTGAATGCCAAAAAAGAATACGCTTGTTAATTCCGCATAAACGAGGGCAGAAATGCTTTAAATATCTAAATTTGTTTGTTTTTTTCAATTATTTGTGTTTGTATATTATAAATGTATATAGCAAAAGCATGGTTTATAACTTGAAGTGGTAAGGGTTGTTGTTGCATTTAGGATTTACAATTTCCATCCAGGTTAAGACTCCCTAATAGCATGAAGATGAGATCGTCTCGGTCAGTTTTATTGTCGGAACCAAAATTTTGTACAGCGTGACACGACAGTCTTGAGTTGCGCCAAGCGGTAGCCTCGTCAAATATATATAGGATTAAAATGTTGAAATGTGTACGTCAACATACATTTGAAGGCATTGTGTTTCGGGGCCGTATTATAGCCGTTCCTGTGGGCACAGGTTAATAACCATGTCGCGTTTTGCTGCTTGCCTGCTAATGGGCGCGGCGCCCCGTTGTCGCGACATCGAGTTTAACTGCCGATTCTGCTGCGTTTCGCTTTCATTCAGCCTGCGAGCTTCGTTCGCAACACAATGATTGATTTTTATTCGGGCCCGACGCCGCGCTGCTTCATAAGCCCGAGTATGAATGGCAGTAAAACGCTCGCCTCCGCAACGCACCCGTTTTCTCTCTCACTTTTTCGCGAGGTTTTATACGATGAGGCGCAATCCTCAAGGAACGCCCAATACACCGTTTTCATATCACTTTCACGATGTCGGCCAACGACAATACGTTCTTCTGTCAGTTAAAGTCCATTTTGGATCCAGATCTTATGGGAAAATGTTGACCAACAAATGATTGCATCTAATCGAGTATCATCTGGTGCAATATTTTGATGTATTTTTCTTCACCACCATCCTAAACCCAGCGAAAATAAGCAAGTTGTAAACACAATAATTTAACTGACAAAATTTTATCCAACATTTTTACCATGGTTATAAGTGCTTATAATTCCAGATAAGTACCGAATGATATTTTTGCAGGTAAACCAGAGTCGAATTCGGGATTACCAAACGGCGTACGCATCGCGCATCACCTTGTCAAAGAGCGGCGTTCCGTCGCACGGCACACAAATGACACATTTTACAACCTGCGCGTAACTTCACGTTGGCTCCATATGCACTGGCGCCCGCCAGTCGACTGTTAACGTTTATTAACATCGAAATTAATATTTTTACAACATTAGCGAGCCTTTCCTCCGCTGAGTGTGGAGATCTCTGGGCGCACAACGACTTCCTACTTATACGCAGGCTGCTAACTCAGGCAACTTTAAGGGATTACAAAACGCCGATCAAGATACGATTAAAGCGTAAATTGAAAGTTGAAAGTACACACTTTGTTGGTGTAACGTGAAAGTTTTTGGCGAAACTTGAAAAGCGCATTTATTTGTCAGAGCCGCCATTTTGAGTATTCTGACATATCGTGCAGTACATAAATTAATAGTGTAGATAACTTAACGCAGATGTTGATTGGAAGATCTGTAGACGAAAGATACTTGTGCTTTTAGCCCTAATATCGTTGAATGATTTGTTTGCATGAATATAACGATACAGTTATTTCAAAAAGTGTTCCATAACCTTCCTTTATCGCATGCGCGATTATATTATTTTACTAAATGTCATTATCCTATGTCCAGTTTAGTTTTGTGGAAGATTTACTGCTCCTTGTATAATCTTAGTTAAGGGAAATTGCAGAAAATGGAGGGAAAGTCATTTCCATTGCATTTTGACGGAAGTGATGACGTTACATGCAAACCAGGTAATATTGTATTTT
Organism: Ascidiella aspersa; assembly: GCF_963924565.1. Lineage (NCBI taxonomy): Eukaryota > Metazoa > Chordata > Ascidiacea > Phlebobranchia > Ascidiidae > Ascidiella > Ascidiella aspersa. The sequence continues at coordinate 18,228,721 of NC_139451.1, forward strand.
ATAGAGATCGCATATTTTATTTATTACTCATAAAATACACTTTAGGTTGACGTAAATTTTTAAAAGTTAAAACCTATCGCCATATTTAATATTACTACTTTTTTCGTTAAAAAGCCAGGTTTCAGCTATTTTATGATGCAATTTGCCTTATTATTTTACAAGAACAGATTAAATCCAAGATTAAACTAAAGTATTGAAGGCACTATATACTGCGGTCCGTACTGGGAAATTTGGACCAGTATTAAATTTTTCATTTATAAAACGTAAAAACACCAAACAGATGATTGATATCAATCCCTTACTTTGTTCTGCGTTTCGACACATTTCTGTTTGGGAACCGTTTTCCATATAGCCCAGGCGCTCGTTAGCGGTTTCAGTTGCCTTGCCAGCCTAACACCGAAAGCGCGTAGTCGTAGCAAATTTTTTTCGGTTATATTATGTTTGTGTAAATTGATGCTCGGGGCAGATGACCAATTTAACAGTTTCACATTCGCGAAACCACCTTAAAACGCCTTAGGTTGTTGCGTTTTATAAAAACGATGTTGTTGCGTTTTTCTGAAAACGTTTTTTAAGGTATCGCTGATTACCCTGCTTGTTCTTAATAAGCACTCATCGAGGCTGTTTATAAACGAGAGATACTTAATATTTGCACTTCACCAAAATATATAAGTTTAAGTATTCGAACAAAATAGGCGATTTTTCATCATTTGCTTGAGTCTAATTTTGTGCTTTTTGTATACTTTACCTATATATACTACGTACACTCCGCACATCCAACTTTCTAATCTGTAAATCGTTTTATTAAATCCTTTAAAAGTTTCAATAAATAATTACAGCCGAAACAGCCGAAACAGCCGAAACAGCCGAAACAGCCGAAACAGCCCTAAAATTCAGGAAAATATATCTTTAATCTGGAAAAATACATGAACTATTTTTCAGATTACCATGCAAATCATCCTCAGAAATCAGAAGCAGGAAATGTACTGGAAGTCAGGGCCAGCATCAATTCACAACAAAGTCACACGATCACAGTAAGATGTGTTTTTACTGTATAACCTGCTATTGAGAGTCTAATTAGAACACGGATTCAATGTAAATAACATCTCTTATTCATAAGCTATTAATTTGTAAATCTTAGCGCTTCTTCTATATAACAGCATAATTTTAAGTTTTGCGCTCAATTATGTATTACACGTAAAATAGCTTTAAATTACATTTTAGGCATTAGTAAACGTCAACAAACGCAATACATTTTTACTCGAAGCATTCATAATTATCTTAGGGTCATTTATTAAACAATTCAAAATGAATATTTAACGATGTATACAAACGAATCCACCAAAACCTTTTACAGGAACATTATGTCATGTCTTATACAGTATGGACCCTTTATTTAACACGCTTGTGTTTTTTAGAGCATCTCAGAAGCAAATGGTCTTCGAAGATACAGGACCGCTTTTACCCGCGAGCAAATCGCCTGCCTTGAAGAGGAATTTCAGAAGGAAAACTACGTTTCTAGGCCACGAAGATGTGAGCTCGCCAAGGAGCTGCATCTTCCCGAATCCACAATTAAGGTGGGTACAGAAACATGTTGTATTTAGTAAACCTATTACAGCTTTGACCATTGACACTCAATTGGCGCACTGGACATATAAATTTAACACCTCTTAACCATGTGCCGGCCAATTCAATCAGTAAGTCTTACACTTTAAAAATATGGCCAAACATTACACTGGCTTTATCAGGTTATCAGGTTTTAATGGCGTTGATATTAGGTTTTGAACGAGGCTATCAATAATAATTAAAGAAAAAAGCTAAAACAGTTTAGAATAAAAAAGTAGATCAACTAAAGTAAGTTCTACGCTATTGTACTAAGGTAGTATTTTACTGACACGTCTTGAAACCTTAATTTTTTCACCCTAACAGAACAACAGATTTTTATGTTTCCTCTGGTAAAGAAACAAAAATGAGCGTTTGACCTGGACGTGTAAATATATTCGGTTTATATTTACAAAACGAACTTTAAACGGCTATTATCCAACTGCTACGCTACATATAAAGATATAAAGGAAAATGAAAATATTTGTTATCAAACTTTCAAAATAGTAATCTAATAACAATATAAATACTATATAAAGACCTAAAAAGTACATCGAATTAAACAGGTCTGCCTTTCGTTCAATGCAGGAGAAATTGCAACTGCGATACGAACCTTATTTTTTGGTTTACGTCATGTGTTAGATGTTCACACAGAACCTATTTGGCGAAACCAAACAAATAGGTTACTTCAGAAAAAAAAAAACGGATAAATGAAAGGTGATCCTAATAGACCAAACCTGGGCAACATACATCCCGCGGATCGGCCCGCCAAGCAAATTATTCCGTCCCGCCGTTTTTTTTCCTTAAATAGACTAAATGAAAGCAAGGACAAGTTTCTACATGTTTGGTTGTATAGTAAACACTTTTTTCGGGGACGGATCTAGTCTTTACCCCGCCAAATTTGATTTTTAGCCTGTTTTAAATACTAAAACGTATTTTTTTTTTAATTTCTTCTAGCTGTCTCGTATGTTCCACGCGTTTTTTTCACATCTTCATAGACAAATAGCGTCCTCTGCACTGTAGCAATTTAACAAACTTAGCCTAATATTTATATTTTTGCGCTTTAGGTCAAAAGTATTTCGTCTTTAAAAATCAGCGGAATACCCACCGCTTTCTAAACTCTAAAATATACCGATTCACATTTTGTCAACCTACAATTTAGCAATGTTGTGTTTCTCCAGACTTATATCGTCTTTGTAAAATGGCCGTTTTACCGTAATTAGCACATCGGTAACTTAAACCCTCAAAAGCGAAAAGTCAACGCGCCCACAACTTGATAAACGCCAACATATCAGGCACTGTACATTTTTTATCTTTGCTCAATGCACTACGACCCCTCTAAACCTAGATTAAGGTTGAATTTTAAAACAAATATATTCGCAATTTTATCGCGTTTCGCGCGACGCCTTGTGTTGTTTTTTAATTCGATTCTAATTGCAGATTTTCGCACAACTTCATAATAACAAGGTTTTTTGTTTTATACCGTCAAAGTATTACGTCATATTGCGTGTATTTGAGATTCTATTTTTAAACCGGCCCGCCACAACATTTTAAGTTTCTCATGCGGCCCTGACCAGATTTTATAAACTGACTACCAATTTGGAGGGTGTATACAGTTAGACCTAGAACAAAATCAAAACCACAGAGAATTGGTATAGCATATGTTAAAAATGAGTTAATATTTCGTTCTAAACTTTATACATTTGTAAAGGATTACCGTGAACTAAATAGTACAATTTTGAAACAACTTTGGTCGAGCTTGAGCCAAACCGAAACGTTTCACCTGTTTTTTTTTTATGATTTTATCTTTTATCTTTTTAACCTACAGGTGTGGTTCCAAAATCGAAGAATGAAAGACAAACGTCAGCGCCAGACATGGCCGTTTCCGTTCGACCCAACCGTGTACGCCATGTTTCTCACCCAGATGTCAGGGTATGGCGGTTTGGGAAATCCCCTTCTTTCGTGGCAACAATCAGGCTACCAGCAACAACATAGACCAAGTAATTTTCAATTCGCGATACTAACACAATTAGGAAAACAAACTGTTTTTGCATGCAAAAGGCTAAATTAAAGTAAAATGTCAACATTTTTAACTTTGTAACTCTGGCTTGCCATATCTTTTGGTTAAGGTTGTTTTAAGGCATTTTAATGAACCTTAATGTAACAAGCATTTCTGATAACTGAGTGCAAAAATGACACATTTATGTGCATCTTTTTTAACTAAAACGTTCGGGTTTGTTTTATAAACGTTGATAAAAAACTAATAAAAGCTTACAGCAAGTTTAACAACTATACATGGGATTAAATGTTGGTTCACACAAGGCGTGTCTTGCGCCTGGCGTTAGCGCCTTGAATGAACATGATAATTAAAAAAAAAATCAAGCGCTAGCGTCACCAATTTTAGAAATAACGGATTGCCATCGTAATGGCGAATTTCCTCGCTCCAAACCGACAGCGTCAAAGATAAATTTTAACTTTTAGATACTGACCTTTTCAGTTAACGCACAACGCGTCTAGTGTAAACCAACTCTAAAAACATTATAAATGTGGAATTGAAAAACAGTGAAAAACAATGATCATTATTTTTTTAACAAAGGTTTGTGTATGTTTGTCTTGTACGGTATAATTTTTGTAGGTGTTTTGCCGATCTTGTATAAGTTTGTTAGTGTTCCACAATTAACAAAATGTCGCAAATTACTTATGTATGATATGTTTTTCATAACCTTTAGTTTTTAAATTTACATGTCACTTATTTAAGTAATTACCCGGGATCAATGAAGGGGGATAAAGCCATGTCCCCTAAAAACTATATTTTTTGCTTACTTTAATTACCAAATGTACAAAACGCCTTCTTCGCTCTGACAGTGTGTTTTGCCGATTTGAAGAGAATCTTTCCAATCCAATCTGAAGACGCCGCGTAATATTTTTACGTTTCATGTGCTCGCAGCCTCGCGCAACTCTAAGACTTTATATCGTCAAAAATAATTTTGCGGGTCTTTAACGTTCATATTGATATGAGTTTAAACTTTTTTGCCTATCTGAACTACTCAAATGCAAAAGTTTTCTTGTTTAGCTTTCCGATAGCACTTGTCCTATTATGACAAATGTTGTCAACGAAAACAATCACGGCAATTTGCTGATATCTAAGGGACGAAAGCTTTTGTCGCCGAACCCCTTTTATACTTGGTTTCTAAAAAAAAATTACGAGATGTAACCCCGCTTATTTCCTATTACTTTTGATCGCTTAAAAATGTAGCCTATATATGGATTATTGTTAATGTCCAATATTTATAATAATTTTAGCTGAGCAAAGGTATATGAGTGCAGGTGAGGAAAAAGGAAGTCACGTGTGGCCCGCCGGGGCCTCAGAAGTGGCCCGTTGAACTTTCCGCATTTCATGTTAATTCTCACTAGGTACCGGTAATACGATGACAATTTTTTTCTTACAGGATAAAGTTTTTTACTAAAAATCTAGCAGTTGGTAAAAACAAATGCTTTGATCTTTATGTGCTATGTGCGCAAAGTGACGTAATAAGGGCTATTATTGTAAGACAATTAACACATTTTAGGCATATTTTAAACAACAGCAGTAAGCCGAAGTATACATCGAGCATTATTTAATCTTAAATAGCTCCCCTCAAGGAACATTTTAGTCAAGTTACTGCGATATTCGCCTTTGGTTGATATTTAGTATGGCAAATAAAAGACAGAAGATTAGTGATAATGGAAGAGCATTTCAAGAGAGGTGGACAGAAAAGTACTTTTTGTGCAAGTCAATAACAACCCGATCTGCTTATTATGCAACAAATCGGTTTCTGGATTAAAGGAGTATAGTACATTAAAAGGCCGATTTTGTATTTTACTCCTTGGCGATGGATGAAAGAACAGACAACAAAGCTCAGTTAGCCATATTTGTGCGTGGGGATCAACATTCTGATGTTACAGAAGAATTAGAAGAATTATGATAAATTTTTACAAGAAGTCACCTAAAGGATTTGTTGTGTGTGCTACTTCATTTGAGCCAAATAGGTCTCGTTCGTAACAAGCAATGCCAAGTTTCCCCTTAATTATTTGCTTTAAAAATAAATCACGATTTTTGAAGGTGTTTTCAGTAATTGATATATTATTATTGTAAGTTTATTGAATTGTGGCCCGCGAAAAATTTTGAAAATTAAATTTGGCCCTTTACACAAAAAGGTTGGACGCCTATGGTGTAAGGTATGGTTGATTTCGGTTAACCAAGTAAGAAACGTGACTCTTGGTATCTGACTGGTCGGTATTTGGTATACTTTAAAATAAAAGCAACTAACATTAAATTTCTTCAATTCTCTCGTTTACAGACTTTTCTGTAGCAGAAATAGAAGCAAAACGTCCACAGCAATCCAGGAAACCCTCGATTTGTAGCTCAGCTTCTTGCGACGAGTGTGGAAGTCCGCAAGGCGGACTAGTCCAAAAACAGTCGGAGACTTGCTCACGAGACCCACACCAAAAACTGGAAAGGAGCCCGTGGTTGGAACGAAACGGGCGAATCCAGACCCCGGAATCTCATCGCACGGATTCGCAGAGAACAGATCTCCCTTGTCAACCAATCCGATTACCCACGATGCCGTTTGCTCGCTATGCTTCTGCATTTGACTGGCACGACGCGCCAACAGCGACCGGAATTTCCCCGTTTACTCTATTTGCTTCGTTAAGCCGCCATTTACCGTCAACAGCTTCCACTAATTCCCCGAGTTTTCCCCTTATGCCCCCTTCGGCTTTCCAGTTTGTCAGCCCAACTGCAGGTCATCACACATCGCGAATGGCGCCTGTTGGCGCGATTTCAGCAACTTATGAAACCTAGAAAGCGCTTTTTTCGTTTAACCACCTTTAACGCGAATTACAGTTTCATGTGAAGTGACATTTCTAATGACAGATATTGCCTTAAAAAACACGGAAGTTCAAATTTAGTATCGTATGTACACACTACACATGTATATATCTGTAACAGTTATCTACCGTTTTAGAAGTCGCCTTGGTCTATGATAATAAAAACTTACCAAAATAAAAAACATGTATAAGTTAAACTTCCGTAAGTATCAATTTGGTATAGTATTGGTAATGGACTTGAACAATTAGACCGAAATTAAAAAAAACCTAAACGCCGGAATAACACACAGTTCGGAAGAAGACCAAACATGGACTAAAACTATTTAGTCGGAAAGTGGTCTAATTCGGAATAAGACCTACATCTGTCAGAAGAATTAAGACCCAAATAATATTTCACCTTTCACTAAATCTTAGCCTACTGTACCTTTAAATTCCCTACGGTGTTGTCCGACTCTCCATACCAATATTTCTATGTTCTTTTTGCAATTTAGATCTTATTCCGATGGTTTTAGGACTTATTTGGACAGTTTACGTCTTATTCACTCTTACTTGGTGTTATTATGTCATTGGTCATAATAGTATGGTATTATACATAAATCCGCTTACGATATTGTTGCTTTGTAGGTCTTAGTGTGCAGGTTCCCTTTGTCAATTATTTGTATAAAATGAACATAATTAGTAACTTGAATAACGTGCTCGACATATAACGCAAGTAGAGTTAGTACATTTTTCTATTTGTGTTTCGTCGTCTTTTTTAGCTAGACTATATAAAATTTATTTACACATCAGAAGGAAGGCCTGCCATTAGAATTATCTTTTATGTTGTATATTATATAATTTTAAATTACGTCATTTTCAAACAAGACATCTATCCTTAAATGCACTAAATTACAATTCAAAAAACCTGTCATGATTTTGTTTTTCAAAATAAATTTTTAAATTATAATTTTTTTTAATAGTAGAGCAGTGTTCTTCCTTGTTTTCCGTATTACACCTTTAACAACTTATTAATAACTTTGCATACCTATGAAAAATAACATAATTAACTGTTTTGCAAAGTGATTATATTGACTTTGCGTCAAAAATACAAAGCAATTTCACATAGGTCAGAAGACCAGCCTTCTTCAGAGCATTTCAAAAAATGTACTAAGTAGAGCAGGCTATAATATTATGTCTGGGGCTGGGCCAATAATTAAAAATACCCGTACTCTAAATTTTAATTGCAAATTTAATTTAATGTAAAGGAAACGGCAAAACGTTGGATAAGATAAACAATTTAAGGTGAAAACGGTAATTAAATGTTCTGTAATAACACAATATAATATTTGCGTGTACGCAGCAATGATGCAGCAAATGGTGTAGTGATTCTTAAACTGCGTGTCACGGGACAGTACACCAAAACAAAATCCCAAGTGTTTCGCACAACTTTTTCTAATTTAGAAAAATAAACTATCACATAAATCATAACGAAATTAGTTGTGAGACTTGAATGCACACTGTACCTTTTAAATTTGAATATTATGGTAATCATCTATCGCCGTGCCATGTATTCAGGGTGCTTGTCCAGGTATTTATTATTGTTTTGTTGAAAGCGTGCTAACGTTTTGTGATTTTCTACGTATGCCCGCAGCTAAAACGGTTTGAGAAGCACTCATTTAAAACATTCTTATTTAAACAAAAAATAGCTCAAAATTATTTGGAAATTATTATTTGCACGAATAACTTAAACATGTTACATAAATTACCAACCTAATTATGACTCATGTAGGATTAAAGAGTGTAACAGATAAGCTAGCATAATAATAGTAACAAATTCAATTTTAGAATATTGACAACCGTTATTTAAGCAAGAATGCGTTAATTTTCTTTGCCAGGAGGTAGAAATTTGCCCAAAATGCATACCATGGAACAATTTAGTTAAGTCGAAGAGTTAATTAGAAAACTAAAACTTATACTAAGCCTAGGTTTTCTAGATTTCTTCGTTTATGATCTCAATAGTCAATACTGAATACAGACTAACAAAAAATCCTAGTATTGATGAAATAGCGACTAGTAAAACATATCACACTTAAATAGGACATATTGCAAGACATCCACTTTATTGTATCCATCCCATTATGATTAGAATCATACTCATGATCATGAATCCAACTCCAACGATGACCAACATCAGTGGCTAAAAATATGCGAAACAACAAAAACTGTACTATTAATACTGTGAAGGTAGGCTTTTTAGGGCTTCTGACTCGTTAGCATAATGCCCAAACTATTTACAGCAAACAAATAAATAATAGTTAAAGTATTTGATTTAAATAACAAATACTATCCATTTGGAACCGTGAATATCAATTTCACTTGAATTCTGAAATAATCAAATGTACGCTTCAATTCATACATCACGTTCTAAAAATGCAATTAACTAATGCACCCGATTCACTACAAATCACCTTCGACCCCTTTTAAATGCTCATTAGCGTTTCATAGGACCTTCGATTTCTTTCACCTGTTTCATTTCGCTCATTGTTTTAAAAAATGCATGGTAAATCAGTCGCAAATCGTTGCAAAGAAAAGGATTAAATAACAGCAACCCAAAACACATTTTTGTGTTTTAGGCAGTTGTGAAGCTGTGGGATTAAACGTTTTAGACATAGGAACGTCGAGAGCCATGATTTGTCTCTATATCATGTAGCATATAAGTTGTACCTAACGAGACGGCAGTCAGAAATTAAATACATAAGTTATCTTCGACAGAGATGTTCAGGGCATCCGCCTAAAAAGCGCCTAAAGCGTAATTTCTACAGTAATTTTTGCTCTAATATTTAGTTTAGTTATGAAGATACAAAGCGACCGGATCCGAAGTTGAACCTCGTTTCTCGTAGCAACGATGTCCACAAACTAATAAACTACCAAGTAATAATGCGATAAAATCGACATTTCGTTGTTTAGAAACGTTTCGGCAATACCTCATGCCATCATCAGTGTAAAAATTCAAGGTTGAATTTACTTGTATTTTTACAGTGACGAATAATATGGCATTGTTATATACAGGGTTGCCATACCGTCCTTATTTCTAAGATTTGTCCTTATTTTGAAGGGCCAGGTCTTAGAAAACCTAAATGTCCTTATTTCTAAGAAATGCCCTTATTTTCGACTTGCGTCCTTATTTTGTCTTATTTTCAACAACTACAGAACTTTGAGCGTTTATATCTGGTAACTAGTGTTGAATAATATTCTAAAATTATATGCTTTTGCGCAGAGATTTTATGACATCATAAATAAAAAGGTACTCCCGTGGCGTGCAAGTCTCAGGATTTTACTTCTAAGTTGTGAGATTGGTAGGGCACTAGGATACAGCAGCTGACGACATTTTAGCAGCAGACAGCAGTACAAGGTTCCTTATATTTGGGTCTATGTCGATGGCAACCCTGATTATATACCCATGTTTTGTGTTCCAAAACCAGCGTTTATTTTAGTGATTTAATCATCGGTTTGGCAAGACAAGATTAGAATCGCCCAAAGTTTTTCTATACGTCACTGTCCGACTATAGGGCCAAAACTAACGGAAAATGAGCGTCCAGACAACTGTGCGAAAAACCAAACTTAATACAGTAAAATTTGTTTTTTTTAGGATTTTTAATCACAGTGTTATTAATAAAACATATTTGACCAAAAATCAATGAATTAATTAGTCCTTGTATAAAACACGCTTTGGGTTAAAGTAAACACAAGAGTTTTATGTGTTTTGTAAACTACAGTTTACCCCAACTGTAAAACGGCATTGACCATACGTGAGACAAGTTAAGTTTGGAACTTGGCAGTCTGGCGAAGCAAAGTCAAGTAACCGCAGACAGGCCTGTTTATTTCTTGGCGATATCCGGCAAAACCAGTTAAACGAAAACGTGGCAAGACTACATACATTCGTGATACAAATGTGTTGTTCAAAAATATAAGTAAAAAAAATGTTTCAAATTTAATGCTAACTTATATGTTGTACGAGCCTAATATAAGTTACTTTCTTATTTGTGAGTATATCTCACTGCAAATGTATTTAAACAGTAAAAAATTTCATAAGGCAAATTTTACCAGTAGAAGACGTTTTTACATTCAAATTGTGTATAAGGGTGCCTCACACGAACGTGTTGGATTGTTGGTAGTAAACCAAAACCTCCTTGTGTTTGCTATCAACAACATATTGTGTAAAAAAAATTTTTTTTTTTTTTTATTAATCATTCTTCATGACACAGGGCTAGCCTACTTGTGTGAAAATACAAATTTGAACTTGCTTGTCAAAAAGCAATATGAAAATGTAAAATTTATACAAAGGGTTTTTTGGGAGAAGCTTCGGCCAGTTTTCCAAGTTTTTGCAAAACTATCCCTGTCTCCATTATCTTGTTAATTTCTCATACACATACATACCACTATTTTTTTCATTGATTTTATTGGCGCCGGAGCCAGCTTCAGGTAGAAAAGTGCGGGAAGAATGATCACCAGCATTGAGGCGCAAGTAGCCCCGGCAAATCCAAAAACTTCCCGGATGGTTGGCACGTAAATCACGAGAACGTTTGCTGTGAAGAAAACACATTTAGCAGCAAAGGCCATAATAGTGTGCTTCGCAACAACTTATGCCTAGTTTATTTAACCCCGTGGTAGCACATATTTGACGGACTATAATCCAGATTTTAGTGTTAAAATGGCACATGTTGCCTACATTTAAATTAAAAACACTCGAGAGATATCCATTGCTTTAAAGCTTAAAAGGTTTCAAAGGGGCGTTTACTTACTTAAACTTAGTAATATAACCATAATCACGAGATGACGAACCCACGAAAACGGCTTGTCTTCAAAAAACAGCATAATGATAGACTTTCGCGCCTGCAACAAGCAATTAGTTATATTTATTATTTATGAACTTTTGTCACAAACATAACAAGAGTTTAATGATGAAAATAACGGCCCAAATAGACGTCAAAAGCGACATGCTTTATTTTCAAACGTTCGGCAATTTTTTATCATTCTCATCATTTCTTGGTGCGACCAAAGTGTGTATAAACGGGTGCAACCGATTTGGCCTTCATATCACTGATGATGGCATTAGAAATTGCCGAAACGTTTGAAAATAAAGCATGTCGCTTTTAACGTCTATTTGGGCCGTTATTTTCATCATTACATCAGAACAAGAGATATTAGGAATTGATGTTAATGAACATCTAAATTAATTTCTTTCTTTTTTAACTTACCGGGTAATGTAAGAGAGGCGCGGAAAATATGACACAGATAAGCACCATTATCCTGGAGATAAGTATTACTGCGTTCGTAGGATCATAAGCACTGTACATGAGAAGTAGTTCGGGTCCTACAGCACCTGAAGTAACATCGAATTTGTAGGGAACAAACCAATAACATATTTTGCGCATAATTTAACTTCTAGAAGTGTAAAATAAGGGATATTCTTATAAAAAAGCAGTGCTTTCTTCAATCTAAATATGTTTTTTAGTTTAAAACTATAAAAGCTGTCCATCCTAAATACAATATAGGTTGTCTATAGCCAAGTGGTTTCTAAACATTTTTGAGATGTGGCGGACACCTTGCAATTTTTATAATAATACGCGGTCTCTTACATCAAAATAACGTGCAAAGAAAACGTGATTACCTATAGACCGATAGAAAGTGCAAAACACACTAATATATACCGCAGCGGCATAGTATCAAGGTGAGTTTACTTGCTCGCTTCATACAATTTACTTATGTTGGTAGGGATTCTGACTAAAACAATTTTTAGTCACGGATCCCACCTTGGGAACAATGGTCTGCAAGAGTACACATTGTTGCAAACCAGCATCCGTCTTTGTAAAAATAGGGGACATATTATGTATTACCCAAGCGTTCGACATGTTTGCTAATAGCACGCTGATTAAATTCTCACGATTGATTCGATGGTTTTAGGCAACGTTTCACGAATAAACCTACATACGTTTGATAACTCGTTCATCATGACTTAAACTTTACTAACGATACCGGTTTTACCAAATTTGTTGTTTCATTTTCAAACAGGTTGGATGTGTTTTCTTTTTTCACATGATGTCGACGCAGACAAATTTAAAAGTCATAATCAAATCGTTTTGCAATGTTTTGTTGTAATATATAGTTATTAGCTATAATTGTGCAAGGGTTTTCTTTATTAGCTATGTATTAGCTATTTCTCAGGTGCTTTACATAACACCAATGCAGGGTTAGTGAATACCACCTTAGCCGCCTATATGTTAAGATTTTTTATTGCAAAATATTAAAGACAGGAAAGGTTAAATTAATTCAAAGTAGGCTTGGTATTAAGCTTAAAATATGACATCCATTGTTTAACAATACAAAGTTTAGCGAATTATTCCATAATGTAAGCAAATTGTCTTGCAAAAATAGTTGCTTTATTTTTTGTTAAGCGTTATATAAAACTGAAACCAAAGTTTCGTTGCTGTTTTGCGATATATTATTTTTGGTAACATAAAATTTATAGCTCAATGATCTTAAGTATTTTCATGTAACTCGAAAATAAATGTTATCCTTTCGCAAAGTAATAAAAATGTCCCAAGAACAAATCCATGACGCAGGAACAAAGTTAGTCTCCGATTCTTTACCATGCATCGCGAAGAAAAATGCATAATTTTAACTAAAATCACACTATTAAGTATCGTAGCTGAGTTGCTATATTACTTACTTAAGGTTTTTAAACAAATTATCGTGAATTTGATTCAATTACATTTTTACCAAAAATTGGTTGATTCGAGAAATAAATTATTCTTACTAAAAAATGTCAGGTATCCAAAAAGAGCCGAAAGAAAGTACAGCAGAAAAACATTCCCGATTGAAATCACCGCTACTTTGTACATCCGGGACTTTTTCGGGTTTTCCAGTTCGGTGTAGATTGGAAGCACTGATGCGTGACATTGAAAAGCAAACACCATCGTCGGAATTGCGTAGGCACTCTGCCACAAATGGGAAGGCCGGTTAAAGCGGTATTGAATAACGTGAGAAAAACAGCTGAATTACTTAACGCGCTTGGCCGTGCACCTCAAGAGTGAACATAACTGAACGCTTACAAAACAACAATATAGTGCATAAAAAAAATAAAACATTATGCCTTTTAAAAGATAGAAATGTTATGCTCGGGCGAGTGTTTACTTTGTCATTCCAAGTGAATAACTTTGCGTCGCATTGCTGATTTTCTAAACCCTCTTCAAACTCAAGGTAAATGTGTGAAGTTCGCGATCCGCATATCACACTTTCGTTGCCGGTGGGATGATGTTGGCCCTCCGTGCTGTTGGTTACCATCTCCATTGTTTGATTGACTAGGTTACCAGCTAGCATTTCTAATCAGTGAGTAAATTGTAGGCGATTTCATCTCTAGAAAGTAGTTTTACCAAATCGAAAGCTACGGTGTACATTATATATCGAATTAATTAATTTGAAGATACTTCTATAATTTTACAATCACTATGTGTGAACAATCTACCACTAATGTTACATATTTACTTTTATTGTGGGTTGTTAGCCGTATTTAAAAAAACAGGAATGTCATTCATACCAGATGCATCACTTGTTGATACGTTCGAGTGGTCAACTGTTTCATGCTCGCGAATCGGACATGGGATAATGAACTTTTCAACCACTATCTGCACAAAATAATGATACAGGTTATCTGAAAATTTAACACGAAAGAAGACGATGCTCAAATTTTAGTTGTAAAAATTTGGGCTGCTAGCGTATAGCAAGGATGTAACCTTAAAATACCTAACCTGTCGATATATTTATGAGCATATCTTACCATGTTGTGTAAGCTTAAACTGGGGAACCTAGACGAATTTCCGTAGCATTCTAATATAATTATTTGATGTTGTGGTAAAATAAAAAGTAGTTTGGGTGAAAACATAGCCCATAATATGACAAAACATACTATAAAATCGAAAATAGCTATAGTTTTTATTTGAAAAGGCGTATGGGCAATGCAATAAATATTCCACGAAACACATCTCCAGGTTTATTTACGTATTTCGGCAACAGTATATCTTTAAATACTTTGCTGTAAATGACATTCTAAGGTTTCTCGCCAGTTGTGACAGCAACATCGTACTCGTTTCTTTTTAAGACGATTACATTTAGCTATAACTTTTCGATTAAGCATTGCTATATTCACCAACGTCGAAAATAAGCCGGATCCAGTTCTGAACAGCGTTCCGGCAAAATAGGTGTGTAATTTATTTGTTAAATCACAATCAACAGTAATTGTTACAGTTTTTTAATATTGAGTTTTAATGCACGAGTCAGGGTTTAACAATCTGTAAATATTCATGCAAAGCCTCTTATAAAATTGACATTATGTACCAGGACGCAGCGATGCACAGTTTAAAACCTCCCATGTACAGCGAAAAAGCATGACTGATGGAGATGTGTATTTCTCGTATTTGTTTTAAGCACTTTAAACAATACAACCGTACATTTGGATAGCCCAAAAAAAAATTTTGAAACAGCGCGGAACACCGGTTGCGAAGCAATGTTTATAACACACGTTTTCACTATTTTTTAACATTCATTTTTTTTAGAATTACTATTGATAGTTTTCGATTTACAAACAAGTTTTTTTGTGAATTGGCGTTGGGTATAGGTACCAAATTTGTCAACTCAGGACACGCGTCTGACAAGATCTTAATGCTCTATTCCATATTATTATGGACTAGAGCAGGGATGTCCAACCTGTGGCCCGCGGGCCGCATTGCGGCCCATCTGATGTTTACGTGCGGCCCACTACTTATCCTCAGTTAGATAGGCTTTTTTTAAAACAATTGTTTCGACTATTACCAAAACGTGTAGAACGCGCAGTATTTGATGTCGGCCTCTTATATTTTTTCTGAAACTAGAATCGAGTCTCTTATTTTCAACATCCATCAAACGCTTGTGCACACATCATTGTTAAGCAAGATGTGTGTTTTTCTCATTGTGCGATTTTGCGGACCGTTTTAAGGAAATTTATCCGCCCAAAGGTGCGTACCATGGCATGACACAGCACGTAAACTTAATTTTTCGCGGTTCGCCAAAACAAATGGGGCCGAGATTTAGGCTACTTGCATATAAGGCCGAGATTAACTTGCATATTTGCGCGCGAGTGAACTCTCGAAGAGCGGGTGTTCGTAAGGTATGTTGTTTTATGACGTCACGATATGGCGTAAATTATGACGTCACCCCTTTAATTCGACAGGTTTTGCGGCCCATCGACATTTTTAAAGTGGCAATGCGGCCCATTCTGCTGAAAGGTTGGACATCCCTGGACTAGAGCAAGGTTTCCCAAACTGTGGTCCGCGACGACTGCACAGGTGGTCCATGGCGACAGGTTTTTTTTAAGGTTTGGTTTGGATGACCGCTAAGTAGTTTTAAGAGACCGCAAGTGTAAAAAAAAAAAAAAAAAAAAATTGTTTACGAAAAATTCTCGTATTCCTCGTCTATGACGTAATAAAAATATCCTTATCGCCATTCGGAAAAAACACAGGTTCAGACTTTGCGTGGACTCTGACTTACGAGTTTGCCTTTTATCGTCGCACCCGTCCCATTGATGTTGTCAGTTTTGTAAATAAATAAAATTCGGTTTATTTATTTTTGGCTTTGTATTGCGGTCCGCGAAAATAGAGATTCACAAATAATGATCCGTTGTCCAAAAAAGTTTGGGAAACCCTGGACTAGAGTCTATAACTACTGTTTTCTTGTAATAGTGAATAACATAAACTTATATAGGCCTACCCTAGACATAATATTAAACTTTTGACTCACGACTCCAGTGAAAAAGATCATGCAGGCCATCGCAAAACCACTAGTGTATCCCAGGAATCCTATGTTTCTAGCTGCAGCCAGAGGCATTATGATAACCACTGTCACTATTATAACCAAGATGTCGCCGTTTAAATACCAGTCCCTGCAAAAACAAAAAATAAATTTGCTAAATTTGTAAAATAAACAAAAATAGAACATACGAAAATAAAACATTTATTAAAGCTACTTAAAACTATCTACGTTGCAAACAGAAGTTAAATTACAATTTTAATGTTTTAAAAATGTTTCAAGCATTGGTATTCTTGACAAGTTTAGGATTTACATTGGCGATGTCAGATACTTGATACTTTATCGCGTTTTACAGCTTTTGCCCTAAAATGTTTAGTTATCTTGAGTTGCCTTTTGATAAAATTGCCTTTTAGATGGAATCGCTTTTTGGCAAATCATCGCTGAACATCTCACATCAAATTAGTATCGGAACGATACGGACACCACCCTAGTATCGGACGAATACCGATACTATCGCATCGGGTATCGGGTATAATCAGATGTTTTCGGTCATCCACAATTCATACCATTGATAACTTCGCTTAACGTCATGATAACAAAGCGGGGACAATGTGAAAAGGATTCATTGATTTTAGGCAAAAAATGCGCGTGTTATCCGTAATCCGACGAAGGCAATTCCTGACAAACTGGCACTTTAAAAAATCTATTCTTGTTACTATAGTCAACGATATATACTAGTAAAATATTCGGGTTTAGCTTCCAACGAACACCAAACATTTTTAATTATAGCTTAGGATTTTCGTAGCTTAGGATTTTTTTAGTGTAGTTAGCTGTTTGGCGAGCTGTAGTGCAATGGAATAACACAACGGTAGGAAGATTTTTTTTTTCCTTTCACGAAACGAAATTGCAATAGCGATTCACTTCCAGGAGACAAATACGACTACAATGCTATAATTAGTAACATAGCATAAATATTCTCTACTAACACTGCACATTCGTCCGATCCAGTGAGCACCCGAATAACTTCTGGCAATTCGTACTTAACAATGAATAGGAAACTGCACATTGCTGCAAAAATTAAATTAATTAAGTTTAACTTTATGTTTTCTTTAATTTTTTAATTTTTGACATACGTAATTCGCCATTATATTTAGGCTGGTAAATATACTAAGGGGCGCTGCAAATACTACAGTACTACTTTTTACGAAAGCATTTACGAGTAAGACGATATCATAAGAGATAATGTTTATAGAAACCTCAACCCATGTTAACTGTAGGTGTGGGACAAACCCTTTTAGTCCTATAAATGTCAAACTAAAGCGGCAGACTATAATCTCTAAGCTATAATGACTTTTTGTGATAAGGCTTTCCTGTAAATAAATAAGGATGTACCAGTGCAAGTACCTGTACAATGGGCACGTATAGTATACCATATGTTACAGGGAAACGATTTAAAAAGATTTTTTGATAATGGGTGTAAGGTTGTCTTACATTAACTTCGCCATTTGTTAACCTAGATTTTTCGGACGGTTGTGAATTATTACTGTAAGTTCCCGTAAATCAACTTGTTTATGCAATAAAGGTTAACTTTCTTTTAATTTAATCGATCGCGCTGCACGACTGGTGGACCGTGCGATTTTTACTGAGCTTTCCGAATATAGGTTCGAGTAAAAAAAGGTTTAATCTGTTTCGCACAAAATTCAGTTATTGGAAAAAGAAATCAATTTATCTCATGTCATAGGCTGTGGATACATTATCAGCCGAATTCTGCATACCAACAGCAATGTTAGTGTTATAAAGTTATATAGGTTTTGCAATAGGATTAAGTTGCATTTTTTGTTTTGTTTGCCATCGCACTTGCTTGGTGAGCTTGGAGAAAATTCTCAGTAAAGGTAAAAACAGTTGGTGAAAGTTGGCCAAAGCGTTAAAAGGTTGAGAAATCCTGGACTACACGTTTCCGAACATACATTTGTGCAAGGAATTGCGGTATCGATTAGCCCTGAGAAGAAACCACTTTAAAGTCACTAGAAAACACTAATTGTATATCGTCGATATCGTCGCTGTTTATTGCATTTATAGAAGGCTAGTAAGTAAACGACTTCACACAATTGTGAAAACAAAATGTACATTACGAATTCAAGCTATTGAATGGCGAAATTACGTATAACTGAGTATTATACTTGACACTCGACATTTTACCTCCCATTGTGTGAATGAAGATATTAACTACAGTTAGAATCTTTCCCGCGAGACCGAAGGCCGCTTTGCCAATAGCTTCGTATGACGATTCTCCAGTGTAGTCACACATTTCCAGTAAGAGACGTATGCTGTTGAACGCCAGGGCTGCAACTGCTACCAGCATAATCCTAAAACGACACATATGTTAGGCAAAGTTCAGTAACTTCAGTTGACAAACACGCGATTTGAGTGTGCCCGGCGTGTACCAAGTTCGTAAATAAGTAGCCTTATTAACCTGTATCACGCTTTGCTAACGATGCGTACAGACCAGTTTAATTCATTCTATATTTCTACACATAACTTTACAGAGGTAAATTGTTTTTTATAAATATGGCCCTTGTTTCTTGTTAAAAAAGTAAATATAACGATGCAAAGTGGCATAACTGTTCAGGCGTGCAACAAACGCGTAACCAAGCCTAGGATTACGATATTGTCGTATGTTCCACACTTTTTATGTGTTTCCCACACTTTCATTACCCGCTAACCCGACCGTTGTTTTGATATTTTGGGTTACTTTAAAGATAAATTTGAAACAATGTTAGTTACTCACAACATAGGATTGTCACTAAACTTGTTTCTTATCACAATAGTATGGACCTCGTTAACATTTTATAGTGGAATTCGGCCTGTTTTTGAAAAAAATGTTACACGCTGCAGGATCTGCACGTCAAATGCACTTGTTATTCAGTAACAAACCACATTTCCAGCCTGTGCCACGTGTTACAAACTTTTTGCTTGCAGGCTGGGCACAACATAACGGAATTTTATCGATATTTTGACGACAATGTATCCTTACGTGAACAAGGCTATTCCAAGGTTGGCAACCGCGTTCGCAAGCCCAAGTATGCCACTACCAAGAATGGCGTTCATCAGGTTGAATATGCAAAGCGGTATACTCGCAGTTTTTCCTTCGTACAAGCTCATACGACGCTCCTTCAGAACCGATATCTCATCTTTGCTAAGGCGTCCTTTGGAGTACGAACTAACCAAGAGAAAAAACAAAATGATGTTGATTTCGAAAATTGCCAATTAGTTCGTATTTTTAATAACTTTTTTGGATAGTGGTAATTACATTACATGACAGGTTTGACTTCAATGGATGAAACGAATAGAAAGAATAAAGATTTTGTTGTGCCTAAACTTTTGCCACCCAAGTTAAGCGAGCTTTGACGCTTGAGCCCATGCGCAGCACGTTTTCGACCGGCTGTTCGGTCTGTTCAATGTTGACGTTATAGTAACTGGGGCACAACTGCTGAACAATAGCTATCTATAACCCTAGCGATGTGAGGCGTACACAGCAACAAGCGACATTCAGATCTTCTGCGCGTTTGTACACCGAGCATTACTACCGATTGCGTCAGCATGTGACTTCTGGCTTTTGTCAAAAGACATGGCCAACACAACTCAAATATAGGGACGTTACCCTTCATTGAAAAGACGTAGAGATGTCGCGATAATTTTTTAAATATTTCTTTTTTATGATAGTGTAGCAATGCAATAAATACATGTTTCAAAATTGCAGAAAACAGTGGTCGATAATTGGCAAAACCACAGATGGGGTATCCAATAGTTTGGAGATAGATTTATGAAATTAACACACATGGCAAATGAGTGTATTGCATTCGATAACAATATTTCTCGTTGATTACCAAGAGCCAAACAGCAAAAGTAAATATTTGTCAAATTGCGACGTCGCCTCCTGCCGCCATTTGATCGCTTGAATAATTGCGTTTACGCTGTGGCTTATAGCGGACAAACATTGCGTAAAGACAGGAAACAATGCAGAAGCAGAAAATCTGCAAAGGGGCAATTTAAACTACGTCACCGAAGTACTTTGTTTGTCTCTTCTTGCAGTTTATGGTGATATTGCTGTCGTTCTAGTTTGAATCGACTATGGGACGTGGGATAAACGTTGGTCAGGCGACAGGCACAACAGGTCGATTAATGATTTGTCAATTAGCACGGAAACTGGTTGAAACCGGTATGTTCTATAACGCAAACAGCGATCGGCAGCTGTGGAAAAGCTGATAAACAGCTAACTTTGCCAACTAGTGAATTTTTAATGTTCACGTATTGAGCAACGACTATATGAACCAAACGTTACATAAATATGTATATATACCCCTTGGTTAACAACCATTTTGTGTTATTTATGAATACGGCCTCTATATTCCGTCTTTGTTCAAACATGCGGCAAAAATCAACCTATTTATTTAAACGAAGTACTACATTATGTTCAGCTACCTACAAATATATTACTCAAAGCACCGTATTTTTTAATTGGAGAATGGAAATATTTAACATGGCAGATAGTTGGACTAAATTGAGAAAACATACTGTATTAACAAATAAAGGATACACGCTTGTTTGTTTACTTCTGTAAACCACCTGAGTGAATGTTTTTAAACTACAAATTCAATCTGTCCTGCATTAATGGGCGTGTCACATTTTCCAACACGTGGGTTTTCGAAAAATGAGGTTATCGCGCCAGGACACAGCGTTGTAAACTGTGTTGATTCTTACAAAAACGTTGGTAACTGCTACAAAATTTACAGCAAAAAACAGTCAGGATTGCAGGAAGAGCCGCATAGTACGCTTGTGTAAGCTAAAAATATAATACCCAGGCAGGGAAATATTAACAAAAACGCTATGTTTTTACGACATATAGTTTTTTTTTATTTGTTTTACTATACTGTAAACATTTAAATCTGTTGTGTACTCACCCCGAAGTCTTGTATTTCATTTCCATGGTACTGCTTTACGCTTCTTAGTGCCGCGATTCGGATGTGTTTCAGTAGACGTAACGCCAGCAAGCCAAGAGAGACAACAATGAGATCTTTTCGCACTAAGTACCTAAATAGAAACAAGATATCAGAAAGCATTTACGTTAAATTCCTATTACCTGACTATAAACAGCATGAGTTCACAACTCATTTGTTCAAATACCATCGTGAATTTATTACTATTCACACTTTTGTTTATAATATTTGTCAATTTACCAGTTGTCCGGTTATCTTACTTGTATACATGTTAAGATATTTACTTCTGAACTACTAAGCATTCTATTTTACACATTGTAAACCCCAATACGTTTCAATATGACTATTTTGCCGGTATTTCATAACGTGAAAGTCAATTTAACGTTTGACAACTCACGAAAGGCTCGCCAGCCGTTAAAGCGTTTTAACCCTGCGGGCCCATATACTATGATTGCTATCAACACTTTAGCGCCCTACGCAACACATATCATAAATTCTGCCTTGAACGTAGTTCCTGTTCTCCGACATTGTGCGTAACTCCAGCTTTTGAATGGTCTGCCAGTTAAAACATCCCTTTAGAAAGCGAACGCTGTTTTAACTTTTTTCCCGCCGTTCCGGCGGCCTAGTCTGGCATTTCGGCGATCCTTGTTTATGTATAAGTCGTAGCTGTGTGTGTGTGCTAAACGGGTTCAGGGCATAATCCAGGAAACGCCATAGCCTCCAATAACACTAAACTCAAGCAAGTGTAACTGACAGTTTTATCAATCGAAACATAAATCAGTAATGCGGATTTAACTGAACGATTAAATATTAATTGCTTTGCACAGCTTGTCATGTCACCCATCGCTATCGACATAATTGCAAATGTAGCCGGTTGTCAAAAGGTTGCAAAGCAACAAAATGTGCTTTGCTATGGAACAAGGTTTTAAAGAAGTAACATTATGATCCTATATAACTTGTAGCTGAACACTGTCAAGTTGCTTCGCTTCGTACAAAACAAGCGCCCTTTGACTGTCAAAATACCGTGACCTCCTCCAAACTGAACTTTTAGATCCAAGTTATAAACCAAGCAAGTTTTCTCGCACATCGTGGAAACCTGGTTTGTTTTTCAAACGTTACCATAGGCCAGTGATTTGCTAACCTCTTTTATACCATATTTATGACAAAAATATTTGCTGGACTCACTTTTCTATGCTGACACCTCATGAACGCCAATAGTCCAAAATTAATTGCACATAGGTAATAAACTCATGGGCATGTTTAATCTTAGTCCTTAAAAATACTGTAAAACTAATTCAGCAAACTTGATTTTCACGCTTAACCTTTACTACGTATAATTTTAACCACCAAAAGAGTAGTGAGTACACATAAAGCCGAGCCTAAAATCATGGGCGCCCCCACGAGGGGGCAAGGGGGGGCACTTGCCCACCCTTGGAATTTCAAAATGCGATTATTTTTATTGTTTATAAGTGTAATAATTAAGTTAAATTGTAGACAAAGGCGGGCCAAAACGAACACCTTAAGGCAGAGCTGGGCAAAAAATGCCCGCGGGCCAGATCTGGCTTACCAAGCAATTTAATCCGACCCGCGATTTGTTTTTCTTGAAATACAAAAAAAACAAGGCGACTTTTTACGGGATTGATTGTAACATATTTATTTACACTCTTTCCAAGGATGGATCTATGTCCCGCTACTTCAAATTTTAGCCTGTTTAAAGACTAAAAAACAATGGTAATTGTTTTCGCGTTTCGCGCTAATCTTTTTTGTCTTTCTTGTTTATTCCATGCGTATGTTGGCGTCTTTACAGACAAAAGTCGCCCTCTGACAAAAGTAAAATAAAGAATTGTAAAACCACAAAACGCACATCTGCGCTGAAAGCCAAGACTTATTGTTAAAAATTTGGATGCGATAATCGTCTGAAAGTTGAGAGTTCGTTTGAACATACTTTGTATACATACGTAGGTATTAATTTTATACCTGCCACTTAGCTCCCTTTGAGAAACCACTGTTTCAGGGGTAGGAAACGGCAGTTATACTTTTTCGTTTTACAATTCTTTATTTTACTTTTGTCGATTGTTTCCCTGTAGGTTTGACTTTATGTCGGCAGGATACTTTAAAGTGATAAACAAAAAAGCCAGAATACATCGAAGGAATTGACAGGTCTTGGGCTTGTATAAGGAAAGAATATAAAAAAGAGAACCACTGCTCTGAAGCATACCATTTCACATTTGTCAATCCAATTTTGAATAATGCCACGTTTGTGTTTCTCCCGAATTGTACCGTCTTTGCAAAATGTCCATTATATCGCAAGAAACACATCGGCAACTTAGAGCTTCAATAGGCTAAACCGGCGTTGTAAGTCGTTCTGTGCAAAATTTTAAGGTGTTTTAACATTGAGCTGTTTAAAGCCCATCACTTAATGCCAACATATCAATGAATATACAATTGTACATATGTACGAATCTACATAATCTGTGCTCAATGCGTCAAGTCATCCTCTAAGTCTAAATCTAAATTAAAGTTTGCATTTTAAATCAAATAGTCGCGATTTTTAGGCGCTTCGTGCGATACCTTGTCATCATCAAATCGACTTAACCTGTATATTTGCGCACAACTCCAACGTAGTAACAGGTTCTTGAATTTGCGATCCTATTTTTTAACTGGGGCGCCACAACATTTTATATGTCTCGTGCGGCCAATGGTAAAAAAATAATTACCCACCCCTGCTTTAAGAGATTGTCACAAATTTAATTATTGTAGCCCCTTTGTGCGGAACTAATGCGTTAGGCCGCGGGAACTGCCGTCCGGGTCGGCTACCCGTCGCCACGGTTTCCCCTCAGGGATAGAACTTTGTGTGTCGCAGCCTCAGTTTTTTCGGCGCTGCGTTATATATTTGTGTCGATTTCGTTTGCTATTGCGTGGTGTCGTTTTGATATCATTCGTCGGGTGGATACCGAGAGAATCGGACGCATTTTGAGAACGGTTTGCAATCTCGTTGGTAAGAGACAAGCTGTAGCCTTATGCGAGCACTTGGTGTGCAAGGTTATTTGCCGTATACTGATTGTCGTTCTGTCCAATAAACGTCTTGCTCGAGAAAGTAAAGTCATTCCTATCCTTAGCAGCTACATTGGGGATCGTGTCCCGTTCTAGTCTGCGACAGAGATAAATACTATTTTCCGAGTTTAACAAAATAGTTTTTGATCATCAGTTGGGTAGCAACCGAAGGGTATTATGATAAGTTACTCCTATGCCAAACAAAAAGCGCTTAGAAAAGTACACATTCTGAATAATTACCCTTTTTGACGTTTTTTTACCGGGCAAAACGGACCCCACTAATAAAAGATAGTTTAACTGCCTTGCTGTGTGAAAATGGCGGGTCAAGGACTTTTGTTCAGGTTGTATAAAAAAATTTCAGAAAAATTTCACAAGTTGCGTTACAATGTGACGTCATATTTCAAGTAATGGTATACATGGAGCCTTATTAGTTAAAAAATTGACTATGCGTATTAGCATTGTTGCATCAATATTAAATATAAATAGTTATAAATAGGTCGTGCATAAACTGCCTTACATTTTTCTTGTGCCATAACAACTCATAAGTATTAAAACAAATATCAATCGACCTTTTTACAACAGATTTTGTTAATATTTCTGATTGTTTGCAAGAAAACCTCCTGTCTTTAAAATCTCTAAAAAAAGTCCGATCGTTTCGGATTAATAAACAGACCCTTATCTACAAACTTTCCAAAAAAAGTAATTTTACCTTTACTTGAACTTTAGCAGCAAACACATCATTGTACTGTCCTATCCTTATATAAACATCCCCTAAACACATTTTCCCCCTCCGTGGTTTGTTCAAAATCGAATCAGCCTGATTTTTGTCCACAAACGTCTTTTCGACAATGGTCACTGTTCAGTAAACAATATTTTGGCGCTGGAAATTTTTTGGTCACGAGAAGTGATGGTTCGATCCGTTTTGCACGGTTCAGAAGCGCTGGCGTAGACTATCGCTTTTCACATGAACATAAAATATATCTATAGATAGAAATCGCTCTTCTGGTGTAAACGAAGTATAAACCGACGTTTCGGCAGCAGATTACAGCTGACCTCATCAGGATTAATGATAAAATATATCTGTATGTATTTTTTTTTCACGCGAGCGGCAAATAAGGATTGTTACCAATGTTCCTGCAATGTGAGGTTACTTAGATGCCGCGGACACATAGAGGTATGTGTGAAGGTTTAAATAAAGGGTCCGTACAATATTTTTTATTTAATTGGCGATAGATATGCGATTTGAATATATGCGATTTGTAAGCTAGTACTATACCTTTTATCAAAATGCAGTAAAAAGCATGAGTCAGTAAGAGCATATGCCTTATAAGCTCAACAAAAACAAGTATCGTCATATTCGCAATTCGTGAATAAACCCATAGTGTTTTTTTGAACGTTTTGCCCCACACATTCCACCCCTCTGCAAGGCCCCACGCCACACATATGAGTTCTGAGTTTTACTTGCGCTATTTTTTGTATATGCATTTAAATTTTGTTCTTTTTTTACGCATGAATAAATAACTAAAATGATTCAAATTCTTATCGCTGGGGGCATTACAGGATCAACAACTTCTACAAGGGCGTTTCGAGGAAAAGTTTTAAAAACCATGTACTGCTCTAACTCTATTATTTTAAGAAGTACAGGCTATACAACTATTTTTAATTGCTAACGTTAGGGATATAACCAGTGGTGGGATTCAAATTTTTTGTTAGCCGGTTCTATCACAAAAGTAATATATTTTAGGCGGTTCTGTTACAAAAAGTCTTCTCATGACTTGTACTTATGACGCAACAATTAAATTTTCAGACAAACAGACAAAAGGAAAATTACTGCAATTATAAAAATTAACACAATGTATGACTGTTACGTGCGACCTTGACCATTGCACATTAAAAAAAACAATCACGTGAGCTACTTGGGCCTCAAAAATCCATGTATGGAATAAGATGCAAAAATCCATGGACAGTAAGGCAGTAAGCAGTAATGCTAACCGGTTGGCTGATTTCGTAAAATTTCGCGAGACGGTTCTACAGAACCGGTGCGAACCGACTGAATCCCACCACTGGATATAACACCTCCAAACCTAGAATAGTAATACTGAACTAGCTATGCGCAATTAGAAATTAACCCACCGCTGGACCAATTACGCACGCTATAGTGACGTACAATTACATTCACATTTAACGCAATAAAGTAAAAACACGCATCGGGTATCGCTCTTTGCCAAGTTGGAAAAATAGTCCACTCATAACCAGTGCAGGAAATAGGTAGGCTAACCCTTTCTCAGTCGCGTGCTAAAATTCAGCAAGGTCTTGGCGGCTCACCACTAAATTTAAATGATGTTACTCAGGGAGGAAATGGCTGGATACCACCTGTAGTCAGTGAAGACCACCGTAGGGTGAGTATGGTGCAATTTGTATAGGGACTGTTATAGGCTACTTCTGATGTTATGTCATATTTAAAACCCGCAAAATATTCACGCAAAGCTAGAGAAAAAAATCTATAGACTGTAGCCTACCATGCGATTGCGAGTAGTTTCATTGTTGAGAGTTCCATCATGGTATTGGCGCCTTTGGGCATGCTTGCGCGTAGACTATCGCTTTTCACATGAACATAAAATATATCTGTATATATTTTTTTATTTTTATAAAAGCTAAGCTTTTAGATTTTTATGATTATGTTCGTATGTTTTTTTTTTCTTTTATTTGTAATATGGTGGGTATGGGTAGCCTACTTTTATAATATTAATTGGCTTGAAGTAAGAATGTTAATATTGTTGTTTAATGTCGTTGTCTTCTAATGCTTGTTTTTGGTTATAAATTAATTTATATATTTAATATTCTCATGTGATACTTACAACATGATTGATGACTACGTGGTAAACAGATTTTACAGCTGATTTCCTATGTTCATGAAGTACCAAAGCGCAATTTGTACTCTATTGCGCCACCAATGACCACTTAAGTTGCTATCGCAACAACTTGTGAAGCTTGGTCGTTACTCATTAGCGCATAAATTAAAGGAACATGCTATTTGTCCGGCAAATCGTTATCGAACTTCGAAGTACGGTAACCGATCCAGTTTTATATATGGAAGAATGAGCCGATCACTGAAGTTCGAAATTTTGCAACTAAGAAGTACCTTTTTATACTGTACTACGCTACCACTTCGTTAAAACAATTACGTATTAAAGCACCTCATAACATTTGGCTTAGTGTTTGGGTGAGGGCAGGTTAACTAAATATTTATTATTTAATAATAATACTTAACCTACCCAAACGCTAACCCAAATAGTGTTCGTTAAGGTAGGATTCTAGACTAGCACCGAAATTGTTTCCAACCCGTTTACCGAACTTCGAAATTCGAACTACTGTAACCTGATTTGCAAAATTACAATACGATTTTTAAAGCCGTGTTTACACAGTACTTCATTAATTAAAGGCCCGTTTACACTACAGCTGTACTGAGCTGAGCAAAGCGTAGTTTGCATTTAAATTCTATTGTGGTGAGCGTTTAACACTTTGCTAAACTCAAGCCCCGTGCAGTAGCTACAGCTTGCTTGAAGTTACGCTTTGGGGCGATTTTCACGCTTTGCTAAACTCAAGCCCAGTGCAGTTATAGAAAAACGTTACGTTTGGAGCGATTTTTACGCCCAGCTTGGTTAGCACAGCTGTAGTGAAAACAATTCACGCCCAGCGCAGCTCTAGTGTAAACGGGCCTTGAATTTCTTACAGAAAATTTGTCCTACTGAAAACAAAAGATTTGGGTTAGGCTGTCGGTTAGAGTTTTGGTGTGGGTGGTTCAAGTGTTATTATTAATAAAATTGCTTAACCCACCCCAACCCGCACCCTAACCCAAATAATCTTTGTTATGGTGGGATGCTGGACCAGCGCCCTTTTTTGACTTTTAGTCAGGTAAATAGCCTTTTCCATGATTAAAAAAGATAACCAAACAGGCAACAGTTTGAATGTTGTTGTAAATTATGTATAATCTACGTACCTAAAAATACTTTAAATGATTTTTTTTTAACTTAAAATTGAATACTGTGCGTAATAAATATATGTTTTCATTTTAAAACTAGAACATAATTTGTTGTATTTTTATCAAATATGTGTAAATAAGGCGTTATTTTAAATAAAATCAACAAACACCTCACATAAAAGATTAGCAACTTCCGTAAATAGAAGGAAATGGATTTCATCAATCAAATTTAAACATATTAGCCAACCTTATAGTATTTATATTGATTTTCAGTTGTTGCAAAAACAAATGTTGTTCTTATAAATCTAATAAACAATAGGACACTATTGAGTTATCATAGGATGCCAGCACTAGTCGTCAATTTTTTCTAATGAAAATCTTTTTGATTGACTGTACAAATTTCTTTGCTGTGGAATAAAGAAAAAGAAAATGTCTCACAGGTAAGTGATATAAATTAGAAGTTCTAAGTATTATATATAAGGTTTATATTAGATCAGGAGTTCCTAAACTTTTTTACGACAGACCCCTAACAAATATGTTTTGCTTCCGTTATTAAAAATCTATTTTTGTTAACCCCGGTAATATCTTAAGTTCATCGTCGCTTATCGACTTGTATAAAATTAGGAGCTTATAAAATCGGGTAAAATGTGTGTAAAGGTTTGCATCAGCCAATACTTACGTTGACCAGGTGCAGCCGAAACACCCCAGCGGGCTCAATCGAAACGCTGTAGCCGGGCGGTAGTTTTGATCTAAACTTTATCCACGCGGCAAGGAATTTTAGAGATGACGTCATAATTTGATTTCACAATACAAATAGATTTCAAAAAAGGAGTTTCCGATTCAAAAAATGTGAAAGCGTAATGACGTCTAAACATACATTCAATGCAAAAATGTTGCTTTTTTAGTTCAATACTTTTCTTTGGAAAAAATACTTTTTAACCAAGCACTAATATTTCAATTATGGCTTCATTGACCCCTAAAACTAGTTCATGTACCCCCAAGGGATCCATGGATTCCAGTTTAAGGACCCCTGGATTATATAGTAGATAGAACTATATATTTTAAGTTGTTGTTTGTGATTTAATGTTCCATTGTGATTTAATTGTTTATTGTTCCTTGCTAATTAAAAGTAAATTGAAAAAATTCTTATTGTATCACGATTTACCAGAAAACTAGCAAACAGACTTTTATTAATTTTCTTATATTTTTCAATATATATTTAAATGTAGACATGATTTATCAATTCTGATTTTGCCTTAATATACTTTTACAGCACATATAATCAGATGTGGAATACAGCTCAGGTTTCTCTGGGTGAAATGTTGGTCCAAGAAGTTCCACTTGACCCACCCAAACCTGAGAAGGTTGCTTGAACATAAGATCATTCTTTGAAAACGACTGTACAGTTTTTAAGATATAATGTTGTTTTTCATTTATTTCCAAAATGTTATTCATAATATTATGATGAAGAATATCATCACATATTTTAATTTTTAGGATCGTGTAACTGTGTTTCAAACACTTGCTACCTTATATATCAAGTATATACAGATCCTGAGGAAATTAGAAGGTTGCTATGACCAGGTTTGTTAAAACATAAACAATGGTCAATCCATAATAACTTTTTTAATTATTTATCTGCATTATATGAGGTATTTATTGCTTTCTGTCAGGTTGTCCATCCTCAAAAGCGTCGTATTTTGCGTAAAGTTCTGGATGGAACAATGGGTAGACTATTAGAAGTGAAAGATGAAATGGTTAACTTGGAATTTTCTGAGTTTCACTATTTTGATGACGTATTGTCTGACTTGAAATTGGCCCCAGTAAGTAAAAAATAATAAAAATATTGTGGCTTTACTATTGATTATAATAATTGTTTCTTTGTTTTTTTATTTTTTGGCAGAATGATATTGAAATTCCTATTCCACAATACTTCCGACAGGAATGTAAAAAAGTTTTGAAAGACAGAGAACAACTGCTCAGCAAGATATTAGCTAATATGGGACCTTCAACCAAGGATACTGTATGAATTATCAAAATAATTAAAAAATATTGTCAACATTGTGAGCATTTAGGAAAAAATCGCTACTTTGCATGTGTTGTTTTTAATATTTCACTAGTATATGTATATGATTATAACTAATCCAGCAAGTATTTTACAGTTGTATTTAACTTGTGTATTCTTTTCTGGCATTACAATTTAGTTAAACAACAGATATTCAATTTTTTGCATATAACTTATGACTAAGCCCAGTCTCTTTTTTTGCAATGTAGTCAAAGGACGTAAAGAAGATGTCCTTGGAAGAAGCTATTCGACTAGTGCAAATACATGAAAGAGCACGCCAGGGTCGCCTCCGAGCTAAATTTATGAGAGAGATTCGGCTAGAGGAAGAAAGAGAAAAGCAAGCAGCCCTCCGAGGAGCGCCAACCCTTGATCCTGATGTTGCTGCAACAAGGATTCAAAAGGTTATATTAGAATGCATTTTTTAATAAATTTATGGTTTGTAATGGTACATAATTTGCTCTGCAGTTAAAATATGTCCTACGAAGGCCTTTAAAAAGTTCTACAAAATACTTTAAAATTATCTAAAATGATGTCTGTCAGGTCTTTCATAATATATCCTTGCCTAATTGAAACACATCTAACATGTACTTAACCAGGAGTCACCAAACGTTTTTTGTTTTTTTCAGTAAGGTTGCAAACTTGGGTTTCTTTCATTTTTTGTATTCTGTTCACAATAAAAATGTTATGGAATTATGTATTAATTACAGCAATATGTATATGAAGGAACAACACATAAATTATGTTGTTTGTGTAATACAAATTCAGCGATCAACAATATGTTTTTATTTTTGTATGGTTTAAAAATATTAAAATTGGTTTGAAAATAATAATTCTACTCCTTGTTTTTACATAACAACATATTGTTTGCTGCTGCTAACGCACAGGACACTATCATTATATACATTTTGAACCTATATGTTATCATTAACTGTTTGTAATTTATTAGATAGTAGTAAATAAGCCACTCACTATTTATTTATTTTTAATTTATATAGGTCTGGAAGGGATTTGTGCAAAGAAAAGTTACAAAACGGGAAAGAGAGGAAGAAATGATATTTATTGGAATGGTTAGTGAATATGCAATGCATAAATGCATTTTTGGTGAACAAGTGGCCTATTTCATATTTAAAAGATTTACATAATACGTTATCAATATGCACACATAAACTTAAAAATTCCATATAGTATGTAGTAAGTACCGTAACTAGTCTAATACAACCAAAAGCTAGCCAGCCTACAACATCTCGCCCTGTCTCATCTTACAATTTCAATGGCAAAATAAACATATTTATTGGTTCTAATACAGCATGATTTTAATCAGTGATACCATTTTCTTGTTTGTTGAATTTTGTATGACAAATCTACGAATAGCATGCTCCACCCCTAGTATATTTCAATAAGCCTTAAGTTGCAATACTATTATTTCCAATGGAAAATGTTTCTCTGAATATATAAATGGTATGCAGAAAACAACATATCAGAAACCTCTTTGACAGAAAAATCAACTCCTAATTTTGTTCATTGAACACAAAATAACAAATTGGTTCCCCAGTTAACCATCATTAGTTGGGAAAACCATGATTATTACCTATTTTTCTAAAATTTCACTTTCCAGCACATTAGCCACTTGTATATAAATAAGTGCATGGTACATTTTTTTAACCAGTTATTTTCTCTAAATTTTATTGTTTCTTTTAGGTTTCAACAGCGGAAGTCAAGTCAAAAAAGATGACCCCACAACAGTTAGCAATTAAAACAGAGGTAAGTGACTAGTTTACATTTGTGTATTATCATGCTAAATATTGACTATGTGCGTTTTACCAAAATAAATTAAACTAATAGACTTTATAACTATAAAAGAACCTGTTGGCCATCCATAGGAGGATCGACGAGTCACTCAAGATGACAACGAAGTAGAATACCAACAAGCACTTGTCACCATTAAGGACAAAATTCGCCAGGTTGAGGGACCAGATATGAAAGAAATAATGCAAGATCAGATCCGACAGTGGTTTATTGAGTGCAGGTGAGTTATGTAAACTTAAGTTTTAGCGTGTGTAGGTGAAAGTAAGTAAGGCGAGGGTCGACGACTGCCTAAGTCTCTAACACGTTACTTGTTACACCTGACTCCAGGAAGCAGGCCTATGAAATATTCTCCTAACTTCTTGAACTCTAAACAGAGTCACTTCACCTATTTGATATGGCTTGTTGAGTATATTTACGAATATCAGTGAACACGATAAAAGAATACGGTGATTAAAGCCGCTAGTATAAAATTATATAGTAGAATGAATCGCGACGCCAAGCTGGGCAACGCAGCGAAATAATGTTAATAAAGGACCCAAAACTTTTTCTCAATCATTATTAAATTTAATGTGATAATTGTATCGTTGTATAATAAAATTAAATAAGATTAACTGTATCATTAGTTTTAAAACTTTCCGGTGAACTTCCAAGTTAACATTTATTGTGTTTTTTTTTGCTAGAGATGCGACGGGAAAATTTCCCGATTATCCAGACGAGACAGATGGTGGATCAGCACTTTTGTTTAAAGAAAAAACTCCAGAAGAGGTTTTATGTTTAAAACTACAAGTTATAGTAACAACTGATGTATTGTATTAAGTTTTAATTTGTGTTTTGTATCTTTGAAAAATATGACAAATCAATAAACTTAGAACTCAAACTATAAAAGTAATAACATATTTTCATTAACTCTTACTGTTAGGTCGAGGCTGAATTAAAAAACAAAGAGGAAGAGAAAGGAAAGAAAAAAGGCAAAAAAGGCAAAAAGTCTGGAAAGAAATCTGGGAAAAAGAAGGGAAAGAAGTCGGGCAAAAAAGGAAAAAAAGGAAAGAAGGGAGATGGAGATGAACCAGTTAGTACTGCAGACATTTTAACTTTTTTTAGATCTTATAAACTGTTACATTTTTTAAAGTGCTGCTCGATTATATTTTTGACATAGTAACAATTAAAAGTTCGCTTGGTTTAAAAATGCAATTTTATTGGCATTAATACTCGATTTGTGAGGTTTAAAGACTATTTAAACGCATAGCTTAATTCCAGTAATTTTCTAAGAGTATTAGCGCGAAATACTGCTTTTTTGTGAAACCCAAAAGAAACGCAACCTGTTTATCGGCAAAATGAAATCAACAGCACGGATTTGTCAGAGACGAAAGAGGGTCGATGTCCACATACTTCTAGGTCTAGTACGCTTACACTCGTTTCTTATATACACAAAAATTAAAATCGGCCATTGTACAAATCACCTATACCTTATTTTAAGCGCATATACGCACTGAGAGCTAAAAACTAAGATTGTATTACATAAAGGCAACCAACAGGTAAAACGATAAAGTTAAATTCATTTAGGTTATTAATTAATGTTACAGTCATTTACTGCTGCTCAAGTCCACTCGAAGTCGTATTATAACTACTCCTCCACCATGTCAAGTCAATCAAAATTAAAGTGTACAAATTTTCAAAATTAATACTGTATCTTTAAACAGCATTGTACGGAAAAGAATAAAATGCGCACGTATTGACTAATGAATGACGTCAAGTCGTATAGGGTTAATTGTGTTCAACGAATCGATTTACACGATATTTTCAACTTATTTTGATCCTGACAACTTTAAATAAGTTCATACCGAGAAGCTTTTGCTTAGTTGTTTTTTAATTGTTTACATAGGAAGAGGAACCCGGCTGGAAGATGCAGGAATCAAAATTCATTCCATCAGTTTCTGATGGACACAACGATTACGAAGGTATTGTGTAATATAAAGCAAAACTTTCCTATACTTTGTCATTGTTTTTATATTTTTTTAAAGTACAATTCCTGTTTAAAGCACTGACAGCTATTACTAACGTTGCGGAATTGATTTATATACCAGTAGGACCTGTACAGGTTTAACCGAGACAACTGTTGCAAAAAAACAGACTTTTTTTAAATATCTTAAGTTCATGTAAAGTGATGTGCAACAGGTAATTCCAAGTTATCAGCTGTACAGGCCAAGGCCCAGTTCTGTTAATTTCAATAACATGTCAAGTTATTTGCATATAAATATTAAACCGTTAAAATTAGTAAATATTGTTGAATGTCTGCACAATATTGCGTAAAGCAAACACATAAAACTAAGTATACAGCAGAAAAACTGTATACAAAGGTTAGAAAATCTAGCTATCTTTATTGAAGGCAATATACCTTGCCGTTTTTTGTTTTTTTGTGTGAAATAAGTAAAGTAAATAAAAGTAAAGACATTATTAACCCAAGCGAACTGAACAAAGTGATTGCCTTACATCATTATAACATCAACGAAAAACAAACTCTGTATGCAATATCCATTCTACAATGTATGCTGCTGCGATACAAGATTTGATTTGGTGCAAGCATATAAGCTAAATAAAAATTACTTAAAAAATGGGTTTAATAATGAAAAACGCCGAGACATCGTACCACTAAGTTGTTGTTTTTTTGGTTTGTCTTTCTTGTCTTTAACCAGGTCGACACTCAACAAGACCCAAAAAAATTCTGATATACAGTCACATTTAAGCCATTATGATATAGATAACGAGCATTTTATCAAAACTATTTAGTTGGTTATTAATACGAATTAGCAATGTCTGAGATTTGACATTTTATTCCGGTAACATTGCTACCCGATATTTCGGACGAAAATTATCTCCATCCGATACGATTTTAAATGACATTACTGTCCTTAAACAAGCGAGCTAAATTTCAACTTTAAGAAAGTTTAGTTCCTTCAGTTTATAACCTCGAATTGTTTAAAAAAAATTGCTTTTCAAGGTAGAAATCAAAGCGTTTAATCGCAAACGCCTGAAACTTAATAATAACTTTGGCATCGGATCAAAACCGATACCACCCTGGTTTTGGACACGTACCTATACTAACACTCGGCATCGGGCATCGGCTCCGATCCGATATTATCGGACATCCCTAGTGCTTTGATTATTATTATTTTTAGGTAGTTATTAATGCGAATGATTATTATAGGAATATGGAAGACCCGTGATGAATCGGCAAACTTCTCCCAGAAGCACGACGTTGCACTCATTAAAGAAGACAAACGAGTTGAGGTTGAATCGGAAATTCGGATCCAGGTGGACGAACTCATGCGCGAAGAACTAAACAACCTTAAAATGGTACATTGACAGTTTTTTTTAATGTATATAAACAAATTATAAAGATCTATTTTTCAGTAACACTACCGTTTTCAAAAAGTTTTTTTAAGATTTACCTGTTAGTCGTCTTTGTGTAACCATTTACAGAAGTTGTACTTCTTTGGAAGTACCGAAAATTAAGTTACATATAGCTTGATTTAGTTTGCAAACTTACGGTTTGTTTTAGGCTTTAGATCGGGACAAAGGAAAGAAGGGAAAGAAAGGAAAGAAAAGCGGAAAGAAGGTGCGTTGTTTTTATAACCAGCCTCGTTTTACACTTACTTTCCTATGTTGGCCATTCTTTTAAGAACCATTTTAATTTTTTTTTCCGTTTTCGTTAAGCACAGAAGAAGAAAAAGGGCAAAAAGAGTGGAAAAAAGGGAAAGAAGGGTAAGAAAGACAAGGATCTCACAGCTGATAGAACGATTGAATCGCTGTACGAAGAAATGGTGCAGCAGGGTGTGCTCGTTAGATGTCCCCAGGTGCGTATATAGGCCTATTTTAACGTTCGAGTTTGCAACAGGTCTTTAGCCATGATTTTATCGCAAAATAGCAAGAGTTTCGGTCAATGCATAAGACATGGCATAACATATAAAACAGGGGTTCGTAAACTTTTTTTACCGCGGACCCTAATTTTTTTTTTGCTTTAGTGGACCTCGGAAGGCAAAATTTTTCAAAAATGACGTCCTAAATTTTCATCACAATACAAATAGACTTTAATAAATATGCTGATGATTTAGGTAAAATGAAGTCTAAATACATTCAATTCTAAAATGTTTTATTTTTAATTAAACACTTGTCTTTAAAAAGTTTATTTCTTCCTAAATATACACTAATATTTGAATTCGGCCTTCATGAATCTCCTAAAATTAGTTCGCGAACCCCAATGGCGTCCATGGACCCCAGTTTAAGAGCCCCTGATATAAAAAACTCTGTGGAACATTGGGGCAAGGACCGGACTTACTGGGTTTTATGTCAATAGTGTGCCATCCGATTTTGTCGTACATCTAGAATTTTCGTTTATAATCCAGATTTTCAATGTCATGTCGACAATTTAAACTATTTTTCCAATGATTTGGACATTGCGGTAATATTTGCCTTTTATTGTTCCGAATTATGTTTTTGTACTTTTCAGGTATGGATGAACGATTTTATTGGTGATTACAGCTACCTTGGAACCACTTTACGTCTTGCCGACATCGAACCAATGCCTTCGTTGTCCGATGTTCGACAGTTGGTTGCATTGTACGGCGTACTTCCTCTAGGTAACCGAGGGATAATTTAGATAAAAAATGAACATTTTGTTAGCTTAGTAACAATTTTTTTGGTTTTAATTTTTTTAAGACCGTAAAATTCATGCTGACAACAAATTTCTGTTTAAATTTTGCGTTAAGCCCGAGTGTTCTTAACAAGCCACGAATGTTAATGTTTTATGTTTTATTAAAATTACTGAAAACCCGTGTCCAAATTCGTTACACTCCACGTAGTTTACTAGTGATATATTCTCCATAAACAGGGTTATGTTTTATGTTGTTATGTTTAAGGTTATTGTTTTATTTTCCGAAATAGAAATACAGTTAGCGTGAAAGTTATAAGAATGAACTTATAGTCGGTTTCTAGGTTCTCAATTCGTGCACGAGAATATGCCGCAGATCAAATCTCTCCTGCTTGCCGGACCCCGTGGTGTCGGCAAAAAGATGCTCCTGCATGCAATTTGCACAGAAAGCGGTGCCAATCTTTTTGACCTGTCGGCCGAAAATATAGCCGGCAAGTATCCGGGCAAGGCTGGACTGGCCATGCTTATACACATGGTAACCAAGGTAAGCGTTGCATGATTGGTCACATTTTGCGCCCTGTTTTACAATATATTTCCGAGCACCTTTTAAAGCAAGATAAAACTCAGACATAAGGGCAGTGTTTTTAAGGTGTTTTGGTCTGTCGATACTTTTCAACGGACTCTCAAAATACAGACTATATGGTTATGCTTACATGCCTAAATGAATTGGCTGCGGTCTATTTTTCCCTTTATTTTATTCAACGAGTAAAAACTAAATGTGACCCTTTCATTGCCCTTTGCTATTGCACAACAGTTGTTTGCTTTTTGGTTTATTTCATTGACATTATTTGCTGTGTTTGTTGTATTTCTGAAAGGTTGCCAGACAACTTCAGCCCTCTGTGATCTACATAGGCGATGCCGAAAAAACCTTTATCAAGAAGGCTCCGAAAGGCGATAAGACTGATCCTAAACGACTCAAAAAAGATCTTCCTAAAGTTTTAAAGGGTTTTAAACCCGAAGATCGGTGAGACTTCTAGTAGTTGAATCATTTTTACACTGAATTACATTTGTTAAGCAAATTGAAAAATATATGATGTTCATATACATATTAGCTTAATAGTAATCCCATATATAGGCCTAGAACTTACTTCTTGCTCAATTTATAGCAATCAATTAGGCATAGTTTGAATCCTGTTCCAATTATACATCACACGATCGGTACTGAACCGATGCCAACTTATTTGTGAATTTCAGTCATTTTTAAGATTTAAAATAGTTTTCTGCCATTAAATGGCATATTTCTACTGCTAAATAAAATGCTAAATAACCATCGCAAATAATAATAAATACCATTACGTGATTATGTTATTTCGCAACGGAACACACATTTTTTCAAGTCACCACGCTATAGGCAGTGTTACCATCTGCTCAGACCAAAAAATAAGCACGCTACTCCAAAAAAATAAGTACGCTACTAAAGATCAGGGTTATAAACTAAAATAAAAACTTTAAAAATAGCTATTTTTGTATGCGCAAAACGTAGCTTAATCGAGCGAAGCGCAAAGAAATGCGTTTATTAGGTTGAAATTGGCAATTTAACCACCCTTATTTAATGCAAGCTTTGTCAATTTTTTCGCGTCAGAGCGCACCAGTTATAGCCTACACATTTTAAACCGTGGTGCATGGCAGCATGAAACGCCTAATTCTGACCCTGCCTGGTAGTTAAGTTTGGTTTACTTGGCGGAGTTTGGCTTGTAATAAAATTATTCATTGAATGATTTACTGCAATGCATCTAGCAATTTTTTTGTAGTAACATTGTGCTTTCCATAGCCTCCGGGCTGATCACAAAAAAGCCAGTCCTGACGTCAAGCCGAAAGTTTACTTGATTGCTAAAGCAACCTACCACACTTCTATAGGCTACAATGTACTTTTTAAATTTAGAATAAACAATCACAATCCATTGTTATTATGTAATTTGATGCATTACTGTTATAATCTGGGTTAAATAAAAAAAGGTAAATATAAATAAAAAATTGATAAGTAACGCTTTTAGAAACTAAAATAAGACAAACTAAGCACACAACTCTAAAATAAGCACGTTTCCTAGAAATAAGCACATTTGCGTTTTCTAAGGCACTGCACCCAAAAATAAGCACAAATCTTAGAAATAAGCACGGTATGGTAACCCTGGCTATAGGTAAGCCATTTGCAACGGAAATTGCTAACAGCTGAAGCAACACTAATCACTAAAATCTATTCTGCTGTTAAAATAAAGTAATATTGCGCTCCTATCTACTCTCGTACTATTTTTGTAATTGGTCTTTTTCAGAGTCTTGTTGGTGGGAACTTCCCGTAACCCGTTCGACGCAGAGCTCAAACCTTTTGTGAAAACTTACGAACGTGTGATCCTGATACCAAGACCAGACTATGCGTCACGATTTTGTAAGCGTTGCACTAAACGTCTTTATTTCGAAAACAGTGGTTCCTAAACTTTTTCAGCCTACATTAAAAAAACGCAGCACGTGTTTTACCAACCAAATCTTCTTCAAAAAATATTTCTGAACATTTTAATGGGATATTACCGTTACTACATGATAATATAGGTAAATACCATAATAATATCAGTTATCCATTGAATAGAGCGCATTTAGGCTTTCTTGCATGCATACATACCTATTTGCAAATTCGAACAGGTTATTTTCTATAATTTAAAGATTCCAGGAACACTTAGGAATCTTTAATAGCACACTGGTGCGGCGCAGGATGCAGCAGTTTGAGAACTACTGAACTGAAACAACTTGTAATATAAGAAACTAAACTTACTTGTCATATAGGAAGCTAAACGTCCTTAATCTATCATCAACTTATGACATATTTTGGCAATTTTTAAACTAGGCATGTTGATTAGCTAACGATACAGAGCGAGCAAATTTTTTACCATTATTTATAATGTTTTACTATTTTTTTTATTCTGTTTACTAAATACTGTTTTTCTTACGTTTATCAGTACTGTGGCAGCGTCTAATAATGCAGAACGGTGGCGTCATAACGAATCATCTCGACGTGAGCAGTCTTACGAAAATTACAGATGGTTACACTCAAGGTCATATTATTGAAGCTGTGAAGTACATTCTGAGTGAAAGGCGCATTTCACAGGTGAACATCACATAATCAAGAAATGAATTGCAATTTCAAAATATAACAACCCATTAATGTTAAATTTCATAAAACATACTATTTGCTTGAGTTCAGGAGACTTCTTCTTCGATGAATATTGTTTTTTATGTATACTAAATAATTCGTATTTTGGTTTATGTTTGTAAGCTTCTTAATATGGCTTTCGGAGTCCATTCCAACATGATATTTATTTGTAAAACAACAAATCCAAACAAATCTAATTGCCGACGCACAATAATTGTACAAAATGTATTTAAATTATTATTTAAACCTTATATTTTGCCAACTGTTTTTATAGCAGTAAGCGTGCTAATATTAACTGTGTCAAATAGCTTCCGAAGAAGCCCCTAGCGGCTGTTGAGTTTGTATCTCCGCTTGCAAGAATTGATCCGATTTATAAAGAAGAAGAAGAAGCGTTTAAGGTAAACCATGTACAACAAATACAAGAGCGGGAAGTTGCAATGTTTGCATTTCCGTAAACCTCAAAGTTCCCGTTTCTGGAACTTTTTGCACTATTTCCGCTTTGTAGACAAATCAACCATCTAAATGTTTTAATACCTATGCATGAACGCTTTTGGGTAAGGCTAAACCCTGCAGAGAGTATTAGCGAAAAACTGCAGATTTAAAACAAATATGCTTTTTTGAGTAGCATCCGCAAACCTGGTGCTTCAAAGCCAAGGATTTGGTACAATCATGTGTAAAGAATTACACCACTCTGTTTCTCGTAAGGAAATTAAATCTTTGCGAGAAGTTGGTTATATAAATAAGAAAGTAATAAATTTTCACTTTTATTAAGTTGCTTTCCTCAAACATCTATTACAACATGATATTACCGCAACTTTTAGCAAAATATCCGCGCCTAGTTTTACCGAGATTTAATATCTGTACCTGTTTATCAGTCTTGGTTCGGAAAAACACCTCTGGGGAAAAAACGCGCCAAATTAGCGAAAGGCGGAGACGACGGAGATGAAGGAGGGGGCGGAAAAGGGAAGAAAGGAAAGAAAGGTAAAAAAGGAAAGAAGAAGAAAAAGTGATCTGAAGTTGTCATATAAGCATTCTTGGTTACTCTCATTTTATGATGTTTTTTATATGTTGTGTTTCTTTCGAAATAAATAGTCGCTCCTAATAAATGTACCAGTTTTCGTGTAGTAAAAAACACCAAATACAAAAGGATTGCATAAATAGGGGTGTGTATAAATAGAAGAGTGTCGTTCAATTTCCTCTATATTCCCCATGTAGAGCAATTCTTAAAGAAATGAAATGCATTCTAGCATAACGAAGTGTTGCTGTTAATATGAAGGCTATATAAAAGTGCATTCAACAAATATTGCTTCTAAAAAGTTGGTTGTGCGGCGTTAGGCTCTACAAATTTTATGTCGTAACACTTCGCTTCTTAACCAAGAGGGAAATGTTTGGGAACAACTGTCTAGCTAGGACAAGTGAAGTCGACAAATTCATTTTCTGGTGAGTTATTGCGATGTGGTTAAAGTAATTTTCTGGACAGTTAGTGCAAAGTATAGGTTTCAAAGTCTTAATTTGATAAGCAAAAATAAATGCTTAACCAACACATTTATGATAATGTCATAAAGCATATACAGAAGGCAAAATTTGGATATTTTAGAACTGCTAAGCCCTGACGCGGAGAAATCTAGTAAGATATTAGGCTTGATTGCGTAAAAGGACTGTCGTGCATGGTTTATTTATGTAAAATGTTTATGTTGAAATAGCTATGATCCAAAAGCTGTTTTGCATGGAACTATATATAAGCGTTTTTAATAAATGTGAGGTTGACCATAATATTGAATCAATCACACGATGTTCGCGGTAAATGCCTTAAAAATGAATTATTTTCGCAGAAATAGAGGGATTTAAAACAATTTATTTTTCAAGAAACGTTGTCTTAAGTAGGTAGCAAATAATCTTCAGTAAAAAACATGTAGGGAAAATAAAAACGCCGGCAGATTAGTGAAGGGTATGTTGTCAAAAGTTTTATATCGTGACTTGAATCCAATACACAATAACAGACAACAATTGTTTGAGGTATTGGAATGCTGTAGGCTAAATAAAAATCCGGGGAAAAATTAAAGCCTGTTATGATTGGCTAACGAGCATCAGGCACTATACCTACTTACGAGTATATGACGTAATAATTTTAACAAAGCGCACAACTGTAAAATGTACGTGTAGAAAGCATGGTTTGTAGTCAACTTTGCCATGTGGGTAAAAGGGCTGGTGTCTAATAACACGTTTTGTTCATAAACTTTTATTCATTTTGATACCGTTTTGCACAACCTAGCGATTTCCAGCAAATCTCGTCGCCCTCTCAACAACGACTGTCAGTCCTTAATAGCTTAATAGGCAGATTGTGAAGGCAGGTCGTCGCAGTTTTACTGGTAAAAAGCAAATTTATGCATTTAACCGCGCTTCGCGCGATAGCGTGGGTTCAAGCTGCATATTTGCGCACGAATTTGCTAGAGAACAACAGGTGTTTTTATAACTTTTTTTAATGAGGTAACTTTGTAATTAAACCCTAACAAATCCTGGATTCACTTCTGTTTCCAATCGTGCCTAAAACAAGGCTATCCAGTACACACGCACAGTTTGCGGTTTTGATTAGTAAACGTCTTCTGTCGTTCAACTTAAGAAACGTTCGACCTAAAAAATTAATTTAAAATAACTTATTGCTCCTACAAAAAAAAATATTTGACCGTCGCAAATTTAAATGCAAAATCTTGTGGCAGTGTAGCCTCGCTGTTAGCACCTGTTTCGCATCTTGATCCAACCAAACATATCAATGCCAAGTGCCGCGGAAAGTCAAATACTAAAGTTGAGTTCATTTTTAAGGATGACGTTAAAAAGTTACGTCATTACATGGCGTCATACAAACATAAATCCTAAGAACACTGCTTTATTTGGTTTAAATTGGCAAAGCTTTCGATTTAAAAGGTGAAGTATTAGACACATAAAGAGTTTTGCATATTGCTCGAAACAACAGACTTAAAGTCTGTTTTAACAGTGATTGCTCGGACTAAGCCATGGCAAAAATTTACCAAGCAAAAGTTGGCATAAGTATAGCAAACCATAGGCGTTAAAGTATTTTAAAAGAATGATTATATTTGCTTTTGACATGTTAGCTGGACAAAATTTAATAACATGGCCGTACACATTACATACGTAAATTATGTTTATCAAATATACGTTTCGATCATTCCGCTAATACCTTGCCGCATTTGAACCCCTTTGGCATCTAAACCATAAGTAGTGGGGAATTTTCGGCCCATATCTGTTTTTGCTTGCAGAAACAAGTTAAGGAAACTATAGAACATGAAACAAATATACTTAACCACTTACCAAAATTAAATTAATAATTATTTAAAAGTAACCCTGGTAAGTAGCGCTATTTATAACGCCCAACTAACACAAAATAAAATAAACATTAAACCTTAATAATAAACCCCCCGTCAAAACATACAACAACCGCACCCCCGTCTAGTTATTTTTATCGGTCTCAATGTTGTATCCTGTCATTCGGCTTTCTAATCATAGTTACCAGGAGCAGATCCGGGAGGAGGCAAAGCCATGCACCAAACTATATTTTCTGTTATTTTACTTACAATCTTACATAATTAAGCCTATAGATCAAATTTGACGATTTTAGAAATTTGACGTTCTCCATCCAGTTAAAGTAAAATAAGTAAGTCTAAAACAGGGGCGTGCAACTGTTTATCGCAGCGGGCTATAATGTATAACTATGATGGTGGTGCGGGCCGGACAATCGAACAACATATATATTTTTTAAACAAATTTTTTATTGGAAAACCGTGTAGAATCAAGTTACTCATTAAGCGATTAATGAGATGTGTGATATCTTCTCTGACCCCAGAGATCTTGTTAGTTTTGGCAGAAGTGCCAACTCG
The DNA here is from genome assembly GCF_963924565.1 of Ascidiella aspersa. Lineage (NCBI taxonomy): Eukaryota > Metazoa > Chordata > Ascidiacea > Phlebobranchia > Ascidiidae > Ascidiella > Ascidiella aspersa. Next base: position 18,272,655 of record NC_139451.1, read on the forward strand.
AAGTTCACTTAACAGTTGCTCATCTGTGAGCTGATTCCTGAATTTTGTCTTAAACAGGCTTTTCATTTTCGGCAATTGCTTTCGATAACTTATAGCACAGTTTTGTAACAAGCTCAACGTCTTTCTTGTAACAATAACAATGAAATACCTCTTGTTGTTTGCTCAAAGACTTTTTCAATTGCAGCATTTTATCAACCCGCAATTGACCTACAACGCTATCATAATTAGCATAGTGTTTTTAACTATAGGGTCCCTTAGAAATTATACTCTTTTATTACTGATATAACGTTTTGACAAGCAGGCAAACTACATCTTGCTTGTTAAATTTCCACCTTTAATAATCAGCCTTGTTTTACTACAATGCACACTATGACGCAATAATAGAGGTTCGGACAGTGTGACGTAATACAAATTGATAAATGCCAATGATTCCGTTACAAATAACTTCTTAAACAATGAAAAATTTAAAAAAACAATGGGCTACTTGACGTAGTCTGTGCGGGCCACGTAAATAGGTCTCGCGGGCCGTGCTGTGGCCCGCGGGCCGTATGTTGCACGCCTCTGGTCTAAAACAACAAAAAAAAGACTAGAAAAGAAAGAGGTTTATTTTGTACAATAACAAATTTAAGACCACACAGTTTACTTTAAAATAGTTACAGTTGTTCCCTGTATAACTTAAAAAGTAATTACTAGTGCGTCACGCCGTTCATAATATTTCCCCGCCAACGAATGAAGCCCGAATTGTTAGACGGCACCCCTCCTGGAACAGCATTTGCCTGTCATCCATCAGGCTGAATGCAAATGGATATTTTTACATCGTGGTTCAAGCACTTCCTATCCTTCAGTAGCCATCAGAAGAGGACCCTCTATTGCTAATTGGATCGACACATGACTCATGCAAAAAATCTGTAATTTATTAAAATGACAAGATTAAATCACGTGTCGGTCTTATGCCTGCCTCCTCATTGCAGTCATAAACTGCAGCCCCTTGATGTTTCTTTTATGGGGCCATTGAATGCCTTTACTCCCAGGAAATTGAAAAATTCTTGCGTACCTATCCACGTCGGGTTGCGACACAGTTTCAAATTGGAGAAATGTTTGGAAACGCTTATCTTAGAACAGCGACGAATGCTGTAAATACCAATGCTGTAAATGGCTTCAAAATATGTGGGATATATCTTTTCAATCCGGATGTTTTTATTGATGCTGACTATGCTGCAGCTGAAACCACAGATATTACCATACCGCTATCTGTTAGTAATCATAATACCAACAGCAACTAAATTCCCTCAACCTCACATGAAGTAGATTTAGGCTTCGCACATCAAAGGTCAGTAGATATCTTTCCACTCCCAAAGGCATATCAAGAAAAAACAGAAATGCAAAAATCACGCAAAAGAGGATGTGCCGCCGTGCTTACAAGTTCTACCTACAGGCCTACAAGAACACTTTGGCAGCGTCTAAGTCGCCCGTATCTAAGCAGTTATTCGTGAGAACAGAAAAGAAAAATGTAAAGACTGCATCCAAGCAAGTTACAAAACGAAGGAAGCAAGCTTCGTGCAAACGTGCTTTAATAGAAGACCCAGAGTGTTTTTACTGCAACGAATTGTATTCTCTTTCTTGTACTGGCGATGGGTGGATCCAGTGTTCCCAATGTAAACGATGGGCACATGAAGCATACAGTGGATGAAGTAAAGAGGATGGCAACTTTGTGTGCGAATTTTGTTTGTAAATTGTGAATGGTGTAGTCAAAGATCTCATATTAACTGTGTTCTGTATATAAATAAAAAATCGTGCTAAACGTTTCTTTTGGTGTAGCTATAGTCTATATTTTGGTCAAATAGCGTTTTAAAATATCGTCCTAGACGCTGGTTCACTTTGCCCCTACATGTTGGGGTAAAGTGGACTTTCAAGAGGTTTGAAAAACAGGTGGTAAGATTTTAACGGGTACCCTTTTCAAACAATTAATCACGTTTAAATAGAGATGTGGTATGCCACTTTTGACAGAATACGATAAACATTCATTTTTCAAAAGAGGGGTTGAACCCTGTCATAATAGGTCTTAGGTGGTCCGCTTTACCCACATTTCCCCTATATCTACCATTATTGTCTAGTGTGCTTTGTTCTTATTTTTAACGTAAGGAAATTAAAGCCGCTGGTCTATACTGAGTTAGGATGCGAATTTGGGTAAATTAAGCACTATTTTTGAATAGTAATACTTGCGCATGTAATTCTTTTTTTTCATTTTTAGGTTATTCTAAAAGCCAACAAGTAGCATTAGATTGCTAACGCAACGAGCAAGCCGAAAAAGCGGATATACGTCATGAGTTTACTGAATTGCAGCATACACTACTGGAATACGTAAAGCAACTGATGTTAGACAGGCGCACTTCAGGTTGCAACTTTTTCAGAAAAATTACCTTCTTTTGTAATCAAAAAACTACATTGGCTTGTTTCGCGCCATGTGATTACGACGCTGAAACGAATTAGGCTACTTTTTAATCCTTATTCTAATCTGCCTGCGAAAGGTGCATGTAAACGAGCTTACTGAGACCACTTAAAAATACGAGCGTCGGCTCCTAAAGCCCGAAAAAACGTGTTTATTTAGTTTAAAAGGAATAAACTTCAATATAAGAGACCGGACTCATTGGGCACACAAAGATTGTATTATTTAATCGAGTTGATTGTGACAAACATAATATGAGAGCAAATACTTCACAATCGTAAGGCTGCATAAACACTTTGTAAAAGTGTCCCCCAAACGGCAAAATTGAACATTGCCTTAATCGTGTTTTAAAAGTTGTAATAGCACGAAATACAATGGCCATACTGCAAATGAGATTTACTATTCGCGCAAAAAAGTTTTAAGTTTGCTGGCGCTAAAGAATTACGTACAATAATTAACAGGTTCGTGCGAAATGAAATTTTTTCTCAGTTTTAAACTTAGTAAAGTCATAAGGGTGGCATTGTGCACAACTTAGTACTTTCATGCCTTTCAAACATACCATACTGTTCTGACTAAACACAGCCCATGTCGGTATTGTCCAAGAACCCAAAGTTCGCAAATCATAAAATCAAGAACTATTTATTTTTCATTACACATGTGCAGTGGTAGGATTCAAATTATTTGTCAACCGGTTCTATTAACAAAAGTCATATTTTTAGCCGGTTCTATTAAAAAAACGTCAAATTTTTCGGCAAACCAACTAATTATTTTTATCAATATACGGCAGAACTTCGTTTTACGAAGATAAATAGAAAGCAGAGCAAGCAAGACAAACAGTTGATAAAAGAGAGCTCCGGAGCTGGAGCCGAAGCAATTTAACATTTTCGCCTCCTCCAATCCCCTGCTTATGACGCAACAATTCAATATTTAGGCAAACAATTACCTAAGGAAAATTACCTCAATTATATAAATTAACACTGTACTTTTACGTGCGAACTTGACTCTTGCACATTTTGAAGAAAACACGTGAGCTATTTGGACCTCACAAACCGGTGTATCAGAAAAGATGCAAAAATTCCAATTTGTAGTAGCCTACTAACCGGTTCAATGACCTCATAAAATTTCGTAAGACGGTTCTATAGAACCGGTGCGAACCGACTGAATCACATCACTGCACTCTGCACATGTGTTTTATGACGTTAGGCAGTGTTCCGCAACCTTTGTTTACTTGCGGCACGCTAACAGAGTTAAAAAAATCGGCGGCACACCTCCGATATCAAATATAGTAGGCTGGCAACATAAAAATAAATTGTATACAAGAATCGCGCCGAAGGCGCCGAAAATTTTTATGTTTTACATTTCTTTGTCTTCTGATTTTGCGGTTTTGCAGACTTCCCAAAATTTCCAAAGCCGGTCAAAGTCCTGAAAAGCCGGTTTTTGTTTAATTCATTTTTCGAAACAGCTGCCAAGACTAATTATGCAATCACATAATGTGAAAAATTTGTAATGATTTTTATATTTACAATGATGTTTAATGGGTTCCGAGCATCTTAATTTCTCTTTTCATTTTGGTGTAAAGTTTAAATACATTTGTTGTATGTTTGATTGTTTTAAATCCTGGTGTCAGTAAACAAATATTTTTTTAAATTGATTTCCCATGATAGTTGGCAGCATAGCTTTTAAAAAAAGTTTCAAATATTATGGAAAGTTCATAAAATTGCAGCGGGATTATTAAATAAGGTCAAAATACTTGCCTCGATGACATATACATTTATCGCGATAATACGACTGATCATTAAAAAGTAGCCCTAAAAATGCAAGTAACACATCCCCGGGAGGTCGCGGCACACCTGGCATGGTCTCGCGGCACACCGGTCGCGGAGCACTGGTCAAGAACAGTGCTTCGCTTTTCAACTTGCGACACACCAACAGAGGTAAAACAATTTGGCGGCACACCTACGAAATGTATGCCGATCGACAAAAGACAATATCAGCAAAAATCCGAGGCAGCCAATAGAAAAATAATCGAATGGCGGTTAAACGCGGCCGAGGCGCCGATTTTTACCTATTACATTGATTTGTATTCTGATTTTGCGGTTTTGCAGACTGCCTAAAATTTCTAAAGCCGGTCAAAGTCCTGAAAATTGTAGCCTACCCTCTTGCAATAGCTGATTAGATAACATAAGACTATTAATAGCATTTGAAAAATGAAACCTGGCCTTGGTGCATTTTAGCGTTTTTTGCATAATTTATTTTTCTAAACGGCTACCAAGACTAATTGCACACTCACTTAATTCCAATAATATATTTACAGTTGTATTGTATGGGTTTTGAGCGTATGGTTTATCTCGAAAAAAAAAAAGTTTTAAATATTATGGAAAGTTCATGAAATTACACCTGGGGATTATTTAATAAGATTTAATTTGGCTGGTTATTGAACAGTACCCTTAAAAACGCATGTAACCTCGGCATGGTTACGCGGCACACCGGTTGCGAAGCACTCCTACCACAGCGTTAAAAAAATTATAAAGCAAGGCACAATACTTGGGTTAGGGTGTCGGTTAGTGTTTGGCTGAGGGTAGACCAAGTATTATTATTTAGCAATATTGCTTAACCTACCCAAACCCAAACGCTAATCCGCACCCTAACCCAAATAATATTTGTTGTCGTAAGATTCTAGACCAGCGCCAGATTACTTGTTATATACATGCATTATTTCTCAAGGTTTTGTTATTAATAGAAAAAATTCAACTTTTTGCTCCAAAACTCTAAATAAAGAAATATTTTCCGCATATAAAATGGTAAAACGTAACAACAACCAACAACCTTACATAAGAAAGTCAATTATTACCCCAGAAGTTAACGATGGGCGGGAAACTTCTACAAGTTCGCAGTACGAAAGTTGCCGTTTAAGGTTGAATGTTACATACAGTATTACAGTGCTGTTTGGTACTCTTTTTTTGTAAACTGTTTATAAAATTTTACGGAAAGTACTTTTACGTAACGCCTCCTTATTTGCGTTCAGCGTCCCCCAAATAAGACAACGACCCAAACCAACTAACTCGCCAACGCCCACAAGGGGGGGAGGGGGGGGGGGGGGGTACTGCCCACGTTGGGAACCTCTGCTACGGAACGAATATATTAAATTACGAACCAAAGTGAAATTAATAAAATTTGAAAGTAACCCTGGTAAATGAAAAGCAAATCAAAGCTTCACTTATAAAAGGCAGGACGCAATTGTTATCATGATAACTGACTGATTTGCTTTTCAGTCACACTAACTGAAGATGATACAAGTTCGTATCGAAACGTCTTAATCAAGATGCTGTCGATCTACTCGACCTTTTTGGCTTTGAAATTTATTATTAAGCTACATTACAGATCCGTGCATAGTGTACCCAACCCTGGTAAACATCGATATTTATAACGGCCCACTAACTCAAAATTTTAATAAAATAAAATTAAATAAATGAAAATAAATGATAAAATAAACGCCAAGCCCTGTAAATATGTCCCCCGAAAAAATATACAACAACCGTAGTTTTTACCTGATTTTTATTTTTTTGACATCTAATATGGGTATTTCCCTAATAGAAAACTGCTATTAAAAAAAAGTTTCATTTGCCATTAATTTTTGCTGCTTGGTATTGCGGTTTGCGACAACGCTTTGATTCGTTTGTTTTATTAATGCGAATAAACAAACCTTTCACAACAGTCTGGTAGTCACATACACCTCAACCTGGGCAGGTAAGTTAAAACAAAAATGTGTTGATAAATGCTACTGTATTAAATAAGACCCCTCTGAAGTCTTAACTCAAGGTGAAATGCTACTAAAATTAATCATAATACCGAATTAATTGCAGTCTTTGAAACATACGAGATAATTACTCAATTTGGTGGAAAAATTGCTGCCTACAAAAAAATGTTGCCAGACAAAGAATTGTGTGAAGCTTTCCGACAGGCATGTTGTGAAGGAAATGAACCAATGGTCAAAAACTTACTATCAAATGGAGTTGATGTAAATTCACAAAACCTAATGAATGGATGGTAATGCAAAGTCATTGATTGTGTTCACTTTTTACACCTATTATTAAGTCGCAAGGCTTCATTTTAATTTGTAAATCTACAAATGGCAATGCAACGATCATGTGGTTACCAAACAGAAAAATTCAAGTTAACACTGTGTTTAGTGTGGTACCAATTTATAATTTTTATATATTTATGGGAAAAATTATATCATTCTTCTTTCTACTGCTACAACTAAAAAACAGATAAAACCTAATTTAGTTTGGTTTGCTAATACCAGTCTTTAACGTTGTAAAATATGTAAAATGTAAAATTAACCAAACAAAATTGTGACACTACACCTTTACCATTTATAGGACAGCTCTACATTGGGCTTCTAAGCGTGGGCATGGAAGACTTGTTAATTTGCTTTGTGAAGCAGGAGCCAATGCACAACTGCCCAACCATGAAGGAAAAACTTCATTAGATGTTGCCTGTAATGAAGCAACATTTAATATACTAAACAAAAATGGTTTGAATATCTGCAAGTTATACATTTTGCTTGTGATTTTTTTTATCACTTATACCCAAAATTTTAGATTCTGTAAAGTGGAAACCAGGTGAAATAAATGTGAAATCAAATTTAGACTTCACTCCAAACTATCTAGCCAATCCGGTCTTTGTTCATGCTTTACCACAACCAGAAAAACGATGTGCAGTTGATTCGTTTAACACAACTACAGATATAAAGAGAGGTATAGTAGAATAGGTCAAAAAAGTTGAAAAAATTGTGAAAAATGGCGTTAATTTTTTCCACTTTTATATATTGTTTTTTTTCAGAAAGAGAGCTCTCAAACAAGTCTGGATTTTTGTATAATCCTAACACTATTTTACTTACTGGGCAAAATATTCACTGTCCTGTTGGATACCCTATAGAACCAGGTAAATAAAAACAAAAATAATTTTACTTCTTTTTTTAGTTTAAAGTTTGCCTTTCCTTAAAATAGAAATACTAATATTTTGGCGTAGATATTGAAAATTAAGATAAAACCTAGAAATAAGGATGTAAGGCAATCCTGCCTATAGATCTCACCAAATAATTAAAGTAACTACTATTTTTAATGCAACAAATTAAGTTAAAATTGAATTAGTTGTTAAACTTTTGTTGTAGATGCTGTAGAATAAATGTGTTGTAGTTCTAATTATATTTACGTATTTTGTTTCATGAGTTAAGGTGAACTAGTTCTTAAAGCAAGATTGCACACAAATCAGGACTTTATTGAAGTGGGTATTAACAGAACTGCGGCGGTTACACTTAAAGAACTAAAGGAAATTATGCTTAATCATTTTCAAGATGAACTTCAATCGTATACAATTAAGTTTATTAGAAAACTTCCAAACACCATTTTAATGTGTGTAAGTATGCTTTGTCACAATTGTATAAAATTTGCAGTTTAAAACATGGATTGATTCCACCTCACAAACAGAAAAAATTGTAGTACAACATGATCACAAATGTTAAAATGTCCTATGTTCTAAAATTGTGGGCCCCTAGAAGGGATGTATGATACTTGACATTTTATTCCGATACGAAATGACCTCATTACGATCCCCAAACAGGCAAAATGAAAGAAATTTTAACATTAAGAGATACTTTTCCCAGGTTATTGCGTCACCATTTGATTTAATGTTGAGAAGGTTAGTTGCCTCAAAGTTTTCACCTACTATTTTTTACCAAATTTAGCTTTCAAAAGTTATTTAATTTATAACCATATTTTCGCATCACTTAGCATTCTATTACTTTTGGTTAAATGTTAAATTGTCACTGTATTTTTGGAAATCATCGACTGTAACCACAAGGCTTAGACAAAGGTTACGTGTAATAATACGTAACATATATTATTGATTAAGAAGTCGCAGCTTGAAAACCACACAAAATTCGTGTAGATAATAATTATTCCGCCTATTGCAAATTCCTACTTAACATCACCGGGTCAACGCCAGTAATCGGAGCAATTTGGTAATGATGCCTAAAGTGTATAAGGCGACATAGCACTAATCTGGTGATTACAAATTTTAACAGCCGACTGTTTTGTTTTGTAACCTATATTTGGAAGATTAGTTCTTTATTGCCATTCTTATTCCAGCCAAATAAACTGACACCTGGGTTGTTCTCAAAATCCTCTGCCATGCTTTTAACAACTAGTACGCTTTATTTTCACGATATTTGGTTACCAACAAATTCCATTAATAAACTCATATGCTAGTTTTAATTCAACGTTGGTTGTTTTTAGATCATATATTTTACTTTAAAAATGTAACAATTTTATCTTGTCTTTTACTTTAAAAATGTAACAATTTTTATCTTGGCATTCGTTTATTTATTAAAATGAAGACTGGTGTAACACTAGTATATCTACGATATATATTTTTGATTACCTTGTTGTTTTTCAGGATCGTGATGTTACCAGGCTTACAGACTACCAGGAGTTGGAAATCGTTCCACAAAAAATTGCATTAAAGCCATAACTAATGGTTGTTATTTCGTTTGTTTTTATATTATATCACTTGCAAAATGTAGGTGTATTTTCACCAACTTAATTGCCCCCCCCCCCCCTTGGAAAATGCGATTATTTTTATTTTTTTATAAGTGTAATATTTAGGTTAATATATGTGTAGGTAAAGACGGCACAAAACGTTCCCCTTAAGGCAGACCTGGAAAAAATACAGGCCACGATTCATTTTTCTGAAAATACAAACCAGGGCAACTTTCTACGTGATTGGTTGTAACGTATAGGCCTGTATACATGCTCGTCCAACGGGGGGCAAGAGCGGTCGATGCAGGCAGGTAAGTCTTCTCGCAGCCAGCATTCGAATTCTCTGTCTGTTAGAACGTCTTTTTCAAGCCTAACGGTGCATTATACTTGTCGTCAAAAAGTTTTGACACCCATTTAATATTTAGCGACATAATATATGCGTCAACGTCCAACATATTTGCTCCCCCGTGTTCAGTATTTATATGGGCCGAAAATTTATTTTCGGGACATATCTTGTTTTTGCCGTTATTATATGGGCCGAAAATTTATTTTCGGGACATATCTTGTTTTTGCCGTTATTATATGGGCCGAAAATTTATTTTCGGGACATATCTTGTTTTTGCCGTTATTCTTTTTTGGTTTCCTATGGTTTCCTATGGTTTCCTATGGTTTCCTATGGTTTGTTTCAGACCGACTTTTGTCCGAAGCTTTATAGAAAAAGTAGACATCGTAGAACCTTCAAATTTTCAGACATGGCGTAGAGTGGTATGTAGGTGCTTTGTAAAAGTTTATGAGGCTGCACTCCCAGGGGCCTTTGCTTGGGGGGTAAAAACCTGAAATATTGCGTTTTAGCACTTTGTAGCTAACGACAGCCATCTAGCAGCAGAAAAACTTTCATACAGAATTCGTTCATATTCGCTTGCTTTGTCCAGCTCGCGTCGCGACGAGGCGGCTGCTGGCATCCCTGCTGCTCCCTATTGTCCCGCGCGTGCAACATTTGTGTTGGAAGTGGCTTGCCTAGTAAAACTATGCACATGCGACTTGCCTTTCATAAAGAGGCCTCTCTAAGTAAAAAAACCTATTGCTCTTAAAACACAAAATATTTTACCACCGCAAATTTAAATGCGAATCCTACAGGCAGTGTACACATCTCTGTTAGCACATGTTGTAATTGTTGCACCATTCAAACATATCAACACCAGGTCTAAGCAAATATAATTATACAAGGGCCGCAACAACAAAAAGCTTAAGTTTAACGCATTCTTAACGACGACGTTACAAAGCTACGTCATAACATGGCGTCATAAATAAATAAATCTTGCGTTTATTGGATTTAAATTGGCAAAACTTTCAATATAAAACGTGGCTTATTAGGCACATAAACGTGTTTGCATATTGCTCAAAACTACAGATTTAAACTCTGTTTCAACAGTGATTGCTCAGACCAAGGCATGGTAAAAATTTACACAGTAAAAGTTGGAAAAAGTATAGCAAACCATAGACGTTAAATCATTTAGAGAGAATGAAAATATTGACTTTTTAAACATGCTAGCTGACCAAAATGTGATAACATGGCCGTAAGCATTATCTACGTAAATTTTTATTGATCAAATGTATGTTTCGATCATTTGCCAAAATCTACGCCATATTTGAACCCCCTTCGCTTCAAAGCCATAAGTTATTATATTATTATACACAACTTATAATTGTGTATAGATATGTTGGATTGGAGTAACATACTATACAGGTGCAAATAGCAAATATTCTCCAAATACGATTTTTTCAAATATTCTTCAAATTGTATTTCATCGTATTGTCGCGGTAATACAAAAAGAGGTAAGGCCGTGAATAAAGTTTCACCCACCGTACAATTAAAGCAGGGAAGCATTTCGAGCAGGGATGTTCAAGGCAGAATATCGGCAACACATTTATAATGCTTGCTTTAAATGCGGCGTCAGCATTTTTTGGGGCGACCAATTACTTTGCGATGAGCTTCGCCTAATAATGAAGTGTCAATAGGGTGTATTTACCGCCGCAAATTTAAATGCGAAATCTTAAGGCAGTGTACGCCTCTCTGTTAGCACCTGTTGTGCATGTTGCTCCAACCAACATACCAATATCAGGCCTAAACAACTAGCAAAACTTTCGATTTAATAGTTTGCGTATTAGGCACATAATAGTGTGTTTCATATTGTTTGAAACTACAGATTTAAAGTCTGTTTTAACAGTGATTGCTCGGACCAAGCCATGGTAAAAATTTACCGAGTAAAAGTTTGCAAAAGTATTGCAAACCATAGGCGTTAAACCATTTTAAGTCTTTAGGAGAATGATAACATTTGCTTTTCAAACACGTAAGCTGGCCAAAATGTAATAAAATGGCCATACACATTATCTACGTAAATTCTATTTATCAAATATATGTTTCGATCATTCCCCAAGTACTACGCCATATTTGAACCCCTTTCGCATCAAAGTGGGGAAGTTTTCGGCCCATATCTGTTTTTGCTTGCAGAAACAAGTTAAGGAAAATGAAAAACAAAATATGAAATATATAATATAAAATACACAATACAAAATATTAAAAAATAAAAAGTATAAAATAAAAATTTAAAAATGAATATGAAAAAAAAAAATTGAAAAAAATAAAAATAAAAATTTAAAATAAACACTAAGCCCTGAAAATATACCCCCTGACAAAATATACAACAACCGCACCCCCGTCTAGTTCTTTTTTGGTTTCCTATGGTTTCCTATGGTTTCCTATGGTTTCCTATGGTTTGTTTCAGACCGACTTTTGTCCGAAGCTTTATAGAAAAAGTAGACATCGTAGAACCTTCAAATTTTCAGACATGGCGTAGAGTGGTATGTAGGTGCTTTGTAAAAGTTTATGAGGCTGCACTCCAGGGGGCCTTTGCTTGGGGGGTAAAAACCTGAAATATTGCGTTTTAGCACTTTGTAGCTAACGACAGCCATCTAGCAGCAGAAAAACTTTCATACAGAATTCGTTCATATTCGCTTGCTTTGTCCAGCTCGCGTCGCGACGAGGCGGCTGCTGGCATCCCTGCTGCGCCCTATTGTCCCGCGCGTGCAACATTTGTGTTGGAAGTGGCTTGCCTAGTAAAACTATGCACATGCGACTTGCCTTTCATAAAGAGGCCTCTCTAAGTAAAAAAACCTATTGCTCTTACAACACAAAATATTTTACCACCGCAAATTTAAATGCGAATCCTACAGGCAGTGTACACATCTCTGTTAGCACATGTTGTAATTGTTGCACCATTCAAACATATCAACACCAGGTCTAAGCAAATATAATTATACAAGGGCCGCAACAACAAAAAGCTTAAGTTTAACGCATTCTTAACGACGACGTTACAAAGCTACGTCATAACATGGCGTCATAAATAAATAAATCTTGCGTTTATTGGATTTAAATTGGCAAAACTTTCAATATAAAACGTGGCTTATTAGGCACATAAACGTGTTTGCATATTGCTCAAAACTACAGATTTAAACTCTGTTTCAACAGTGATTGCTCAGACCAAGGCATGGTAAAAATTTACACAGTAAAAGTTGGAAAAAGTATAGCAAACCATAGACGTTAAATCATTTAGAGAGAATGAAAATATTGACTTTTTAAACATGCTAGCTGACCAAAATGTGATAACATGGCCGTAAGCATTATCTACGTAAATTTTTATTGATCAAATGTATGTTTCGATCATTTGCCAAAATCTACGCCATATTTGAACCCCCTTCGCTTCAAAGCCATAAGTTATTATATTATTATACTCAACTTATAATTGTGTGTAGATATGTTGGATTGGAGTAACATACAGAACAGGTGCAAATAGCAAATATTCTCCAAATACGATGTTTCCAATATTCTCCAAATCGTATTTCATCGTATTGTCGCGGTAATACACAAAGAGGTAAGGCCGTGAATAAAGTTTCACCCACCGTACAATTAACGGAGGGAAGCATTTCGAGCAGGGATGTTCAAGGCAGAATATCGGCGACACATTTATAATGCTTGCTTTAAATGCGGCGTCAGCATTTTTTGGGGCGACCAATTACTTCGCGATAAGCTTCGCCTAATAATTAAGTGTCAATAGGGTGTATTTACCGCCGCAAGTTTAAATGCGAAATCTTAAGGCAGTCTACGCCTCTCTGTTAGCACCTGTTGTGCATCTTGCTCCAACCAGCATACCAACATCAGGCCTAAACTTATCTAGCAAAACTTTCGATTTAATAGTTTGCGTATTAGGCACGTAATAGTGTTTTTCATATTGTTTGAAACGACAGATTTAAAGCCTGTTTTAACAGTGATTGCTCGGACCAAGCTATGGTAAAAAATTACCTAGTGAAAGTTTGCAAAAGTATAGCAAACCATAGGCGTTAAACCATTTTTAGTCTTTAAGAGAATGATAATATTTGATTTTCAAACACGTAAGCTGGTCAAAATTTAATAAAATAGCCATATGCATTATCTAAGTAAATTCTATTTATCAAATATATGTTTCGATCATTCCCCAAATTCTACGCCATATTTGAACCCCTTAATTTAAATGCGAAATCTGGTGGCAACTCTAATCCAACATATCAACACCAGGCCTACACAACTTAAAATTGTGTGTTGATATGTTGGATTGGAGTAACATACTATACAGGTGCAAATAGCAAATATTCTCCAAATACGATTTTTCCAATATTCTCCAAATCGTATTTCATCGTATTGGTGCGGTAATACACAAAGAGGTAAGGCCGTGAATAAAGTTTCACCCACCGTACAATTAACGGAGGGAAGCATTGCGAGTAGAGATGTTCAAAGCAGAATATCGGCGACTCATTTATAATGCTTGCTTTAAATGCGGCGTCAGCATTTTTTGGGGCGACCAATTACTTTGCGATAAGCTTCGCCTAATAATCAAGTGTCAATAGGGTGTATTTACCGCCGCAAATTTAAATGCGAAATCTTAAGGCAGTGTACGCCTCTCTGTTAGCACCTGTTGTGCATGTTGCTCCAACCAACATACCAATATCAGGCCTAAACAACTAGCAAAACTTTCGATTTAATAGTTTGCGTATTAGGCACATAATAGTGTGTTTCATATTGTTTAAAACTACAGATTTAAAGTCTGTTTTAACAGTGATTGCTCGGACCAAGCCATGGTAAAAATTTACCGAGTAAAAGTTTGCAAAAGTATTGCAAACCATAGGCGTTAAACCATTTTAAGTCTTGAGGAGAATGATAATATTTGGTTTTCAAACACGTAAGCTCTGGCCAAAATGTAATAAAATGGCCATGTACATTATCTACGCAAATTCTATTTATCAAATATATGTTTCGATCATTTCCCCAAATACTACGCCATATTTGAACCCCTTTCGCATCAAAGTGGGGAAGTTTTCGGCCCATATCTGTTTTTGCTTGCAGAAACAAGTTAAGGAAAATGAAAAACAAAATATGAAATATATAATATAAAATACACAATACAAAATACAAAATATTAAAAAATAAAAAGTGTAAAATAAAAAAAATATTAAATAAAAAAAAAAATAAAAAAATAAAAAACACAAAAAAAATAAAAAATAAAAATTAAAAAATGAATATGAAAAATAAAATTGAAAATAAATAAATAAATAAATAAAATCAATTTCAAAAAAAAATTAAAACAAAATAAAAATAAACACTAAGCCCTGACAATATACCCCCTGACAAAATATACAACAACCGCACCCCCGTCTAGTTATATGGGCCGAAAATTTATTTTCGGGACATATCTTGTTTTTGCCGTTATTCTTTTTTGGTTTCCTATGGTTTCCTATGGTTTCCTATGGTTTCCTATGGTTTCCTATGGTTTGTTTCAGACCGAGTTTTGTCCGAAGCTTTATAGAAAAAGTAGACATCGTAGAACCTTCAAATTTTCAGACATGGCGTAGAGTGGTATGTAGGTGCTTTGTAAAAGTTTATGAGGCTGCACTCCCAGGGGCCTTTGCTTGGGGGGTAAAAACCTGAAATATTGCGTTTTAGCACTTTGTAGCTAACGACAGCCATCTAGCAGCAGAAAAACTTTCATACAGAATTCGTTCATATTCGCTTGCTTTGTCCAGCTCGCGTCGCGACGAGGCGGCTGCTGGCATCCCTGCTGCGCCCTATTGTCCCGCGCGTGCAACATTTGTGTTGGAAGTGGCTTGCATAGTAAAACTATGCACATGCGACTTGCCTTTCATAAAGAGGCCTCTCTAAGTAAAAAACCTATTGCTCTTACAACACAAAATATTTTACCACCGCAAATTTAAATGCGAATCCTACAGGCAGTGTACACATCTCTGTTAGCACATGTTGTAATTGTTGCACCATTCAAACATATCAACACCAGGCCTAAACAAATATAACTATACAAGGGCCGCAACAACAAAAAGCTTAAGTTTAACGCATTCTTAACGACGACGTTACAAAGCTACGTCATAACATGGCGTCATAAATAAATAAATCTTGCGTTTATTGGATTTAAATTGGCAAAACTTTCAATATAAAAAGTGGCTTATTAGGCACATAAACGTGTTTGCATATTGCTCAAAACTACAGATTTAAACTCTGTTTCAACAGTGATTGCTCAGACCAAGGCATGGTAAAAATTTACACAGTAAAAGTTGGAAAAAGTATAGCAAACCATAGACGTTAAATCATTTAGAGAGAATGAAAATATTGACTTTTTAAACATGCTAGCTGACCAAAATGTAATAACATGGCCGTAAGCATTATCTACGTAAATTTTTATTGATCAAATGTATGTTTCGATCATTTGCCAAAATCTACGCCATATTTGAACCCCCTTCGCTTCAAAGCCATAAGTTATTATATTATTATACACAACTTATAATTGTGTGTAGATATGTTGGATTGGAGTAACATACAGAACAGGTGCAAATAGCAAATGGTAATACACAAAGAGGTAAGGCCGTGAATAAAGTTTCACCCACCGTACAATTAACGGAGGGAAGCATTTCGAGTAGGGATGTTCAAGGCAGAATATCGGCGACACATTTATAATGCTTGCTTTAAATGCGGCGTCAGCATTTTTTGGGGCGACCAATTACTTCGCGATAAGCTTCGCCTAATAATTAAGTGTCAATAGGGTGTATTTACCGCCGCAAGTTTAAATGCGAAATCTTAAGGCAGTCTACGCCTCTCTGTTAGCACCTGTTGTGCTTCTTGCTCCAACCAGCATACCAACATCAGGCCTAAACTTATCTAGCAAAACTTTCGATTTAATAGTTTGCGTATTAGGCACGTAATAGTGTTTTTCATATTGTTTGAAACGACAGATTTAAAGCCTGTTTTAACAGTGATTGCTCGGACCAAGCTATGGTAAAAAATTACCTAGTGAAAGTTTGCAAAAGTATAGCAAACCATAGGCGTTAAACCATTTTTAGTCTTTAAGAGAATGATAATATTTGATTTTCAAACACGTAAGCTGGTCAAAATTTAATAAAATAGCCATATGCATTATCTAAGTAAATTCTATTTATCAAATATATGTTTCGACCATTCCCCAAATTCTACGCCATATTTGAACCACTTTCGCATCAAAGGCATATTTTAAGTGGGGAAGTTTTCGGCCCATATCTGTTTTTGCTTGCAAAAACAAGTTAAGGAAAATGAAAAACAAAATATATAATATAAAGTACACAATACAAAATATTAAAAAAAAAATTAAAAAAAAAAAAAATTAAAATAAAGTAAAAATTGAAAATAAACATTAAGCCCTGAAAATATATCCCCTGACAAAATATACAACAACCGCACCCCCGTCTAGTCTTTTTTGGTTTCCTATGGTATGTTTCAGACCGAGTTTTGTCCGAAGCTTTATAGAAAAAGTAGACATCGTAGAACCTTCAAATTTTCAGACATGGCGTAGAGTGGTATGTAGGTGCTTTGTAAAAGTTTATGAGGCTGCACTCCCAGGGGCCTTTGCTTGGGGGGTAAAAACCTGTAATATTGCGTTTTAGCACTTTGTAGCTAACGACAGCCATCTAGCAGCAGAAAAACTTTCATACAGAATTCGTTCATATTCGCTTGCTTTGTCCAGCTCGCGTCGCGACGAGGCGGCTGCTGGCATCCCTGCTGCGCCCTATTGTCCCGCGCGTGCAACATTTGTGTTGGAAATGGCTTGCCTAGTAAAACTATGCACATGCGACTTGCCTTTCATAAAGAGGCCTCTCTAAGTAAAAAAAACCTATTGCTCTTACAACACAAAATATTTTACCACCGCAAATTTAAATGCGAATCCTACAGGCAGTGTACACATCTCTGTTAGCACATGTTGTAATTGTTGCACCATTCAAACATATCAACACCAGGTCTAAGCAAATATAATTATACAAGGGCCGCAACAACAAAAAGCTTAAGTTTAACGCATTCTTAACGACGACGTTACAAAGCTACGACATAACATGGCGTCATAAATAAATAAATCTTGCGTTTATTGGATTTAAATTGGCAAAACTTTCAATATAAAACGTGGCTTATTAGGCACATAAACGTGTTTGCATATTGCTCAAAACTACAGATTTAAACTCTGTTTCAACAGTGATTGCTCAGACCAAGGCATGGTAAAAATTTACACAGTAAAAGATGGAAAAAGTATAGCAAACCATAGACGTTAAATCATTTAGAGAGAATGAAAATATTGACTTTTTAAACATGCTAGCTGACCAAAATGTAATAACATGGCCGTAAGCATTATCTACGTAAATTTTTATTGATCAAATGTATGTTTCGATCATTTGCCAAAATCTTCGCCATATTTGAACCCCCTTCGCTTCAAAGCCATAAGTTATTATATTATTATACACAACTTATAATTGTGTGTAGATATGTTGGATTGGAGTAACATACAGAACAGGTGCAAATAGCAAATATTCTCCAAATACGATGTTTCCAATATTCTCCAAATCGTATTTCATCGTATTGTCGCGGTAATACACAAAGAGGTAAGGCCGTGAATAAAGTTTCACCCACCGTACAATTAACGGAGGGAAGCATTTCGAGTAAGGATGTTCAAGGCAGAATATCGGCGACACATTTATAATGCTTGCTTTAAATGCGGCGTCAGCATTTTTTGGGGCGACCAATTACTTCGCGATAAGCTTCGCCTAATAATTAAGTGTCAATAGGGTGTATTTACCGCCGCAAGTTTAAATGCGAAATCTTAAGGCAGTCTGCGCCTCTCTGTTAGCACCTGTTGTGCATCTTGCTCCAACCAGCATACCAACATCAGGCCTAAACTTATCTAGCAAAACTTTCGATTTAATAGTTTGCGTATTAGGCACGTAATAGTGTTTTTCATATTGTTTGAAACGACAGATTTAAAGCCTGTTTTAACAGTGATTGCTCGGACCAAGCTATGGTAAAAAATTACCTAGTGAAAGTTTGCAAAAGTATAGCAAACCATAGGCGTTACCATTTTTAGTCTTTAGGAGAATGATAATATTTGATTTTCAAACACGTAAGCTGGTCAAAATTTAATAAAATAGCCATATGCATTATCTAAGTAAATTCTATTTATCAAATATATGTTTCGATCATTCCCCAAATTCTACGCCATATTAGAACCACTTTCGCATCAAAGGCATATTTTAAGTGGGGAAGTTTTCGGCCCATATCTGTTTTTGCTTGCAGAAACAAGTTAAGGAAAATGAAAAACAAAATATATAATATAAAGTACACAATACAAAATATTAAAAAAAAAATTAAAAAAAAAAAAATTAAAATAAAGTAAAAATTGAAAATAAACACCAAGCCCTGAAAATATATCCCCTGACAAAATATACAACAACCGCACCCCCGTCTAGTCTTTTTTGGTTTCCTATGGTTTGTTTCAGACCGAGTTTTGTCCGAAGCTTTATAGAAAAAGTAGACATCGTAGAACCTTCAAATTTTCAGACATGGCGTAGAGTGGTATGAAGGTGCTTTGTAAAAGTTTATGAGGCTGCACTCCCAGGGGCCTTTGCTTGGGGGGTAAAAACCTGAAATATTGCGTTTTAGCACTTTGTAGCTAACGACAGCCATCTAGCAGCAGAAAAACTTTCATACAGAATTCGTTCATATTCGCTTGCTTTGTCCAGCTCGCGTCGCGACGAGGCGGCTACTGGCATCCCTGCTGCGCCCTATTGTCCCGCGCGTGCAACATTTGTGTTGGAAGTGGCTTGCCTAGTAAAACTATGCACATGCGACTTGCCTTTCATAAAGAGGCCTCTCTAAGTAAAAAAAACTATTGCTCTTACAACACAAAATATTTTACCACCGCAAATTTAAATGCGAATCCTACAGGCAGTGTACACATCTCTGTTAGCACATGTTGTAATTGTTGCACCATTCAAACATATCAACACCAGGTCTAAGCAAATATAATTATACAAGGGCCGCAACAACAAAAAGCTTAAGTTTAACGCATTCTTAACGACGACGTTACAAAGCTACGTCATAACATGGCGTCATAAATAAATAAATCTTGCGTTTATTGGATTTAAATTAACAAAACTTTCAATATAAAACGTGGCTTATTAGGCACATAAACGTGTTTGCATATTGCTCAAAACTACAGATTTAAACTCTGTTTCAACAGTGATTGCTCAGACCAAGGCATGGTAAAAATTTACACAGCAAAAGTTGGAAAAAGTATAGCAAACCATAGACGTTAAATCATTTAGAGAGAATGAAAATATTGACTTTTTAAACATGCTAGCTGACCAAAATGTGATAACATGGCCGTAAGCATTATCTACGTAAATTTTTATTGATCAAATGTATGTTTCGATCATTTGCCAAAATCTACGCCATATTTGAACCCCCTTCGCTTCAAAGCCATAAGTTATTATATTATTATACACAACTTATAATTGTGTGTAGATATGTTGGATTGGAGTAACATACAGAACAGGTGCAAATAGCAAATATTCTCCAAATACGATGTTTCCAATATTCTCCAAATCGTATTTCATCGTATTGTCGCGGTAATACACAAAGAGGTAAGGCCGTGAATAAAGTTTCACCCACCGTACAATTAACGGAGGGAAGCATTTCGAGTAGGGATGTTCAAGGCAGAATATCGGCGACACATTTATAATGCTTGCTTTAAATGCGGCGTCAGCATTTTTTGGGGCGACCAATTACTTCGCGATAAGCTTCGCCTAATAATTAAGTGTCAATAGGGTGTATTTACCGCCGCAAGTTTAAATGCGAAATCTTAAGGCAGTCTACGCCTCTCTGTTAGCACCTGTTGTGCATCTTGCTCCAACCAGCATACCAACATCAGGCCTAAACTTATCTAGCAAAACTTTCGATTTAATAGTTTGCGTATTAGGCACGTAATAGTGTTTTTCATATTGTTTGAAACGACAGATTTAAAGCCTGTTTTAACAGTGATTGCTCGGACCAAGCTATGGTAAAAAATTACCTAGTGAAAGTTTGCAAAAGTATAGCAAACCATAGGCGTTAAACCATTTTTAGTCTTTAAGAGAATGATAATATTTGATTTTCAAACACGTAAGCTGGTCAAAATTTAATAAAATAGCCATATGCATTATCTAAGTAAATTCTATTTATCAAATATATGTTTCGATCATTCCCCAAATTCTACGCCATATTTGAACCCCTTTCGCATCAAAGGCGCCGCAAATTTAAATGCGAAATCTGGTGGCAACTCTAATCCAACATATCAACACCAGGCCTACACAACTTAAAATTGTGTGTTGATATGTTGGATTGGAGTAACATACTATACAGGTGCAAATAGCAAATATTCTCCAAATACGATTTTTCCAATATTCTCCAAATCGTATTTCATCGTATTGTTGCGGTAATACACAAAGAGGTAAGGCCGTGAATAAAGTTTCACCCACCGTACAATTAACGGAGGGAAGCATTGCGAGTAGAGATGTTCAAAGCAGAATATCGGCGACTCATTTATAATGCTTGCTTTAAATGCGGCGTCAGCATTTTTTGGGGCGACCAATTACTTTGCGATAAGCTTCGCCTAATAATCAAGTGTCAATAGGGTGTATTTACCGCCGCAAATTTAAATGCGAAATCTTAAGGCAGTGTACGCCTCTCTGTTAGCACCTGTTGTGCATGTTGCTCCAACCAACATACCAATATCAGGCCTAAACAACTAGCAAAACTTTCGATTTAATAGTTTGCGTATTAGGCACATAATAGTGTGTTTCATATTGTTTAAAACTACAGATTTAAAGTCTGTTTTAACAGTGATTGCTCGGACCAAGCCATGGTAAAAATTTACCGAGTAAAAGTTTGCAAAAGTATTGCAAACCATAGGCGTTAAACCATTTTAAGTCTTGAGGAGAATGATAATATTTGGTTTTCAAACACGTAAGCTCTGGCCAAAATGTAATAAAATGGCCATGTACATTATCTACGCAAATTCTATTTATCAAATATATGTTTCGATCATTCCCCAAATACTACGCCATATTTGAACCCCTTTCGCATCAAAGTGGGGAAGTTTTCGGCCCATATCTGTTTTTGCTTGCAGAAACAAGTTAAGGAAAATGAAAAACAAAATATGAAATATATAATATAAAATACACAATACAAAATACAAAATATTAAAAAATAAAAAGTGTAAAATAAAAAAAATATTAAATAAAAAAAAAAATAAAAAAATAAAAATAAAAAACACACAAAAAAAATAAAAAATAAAAATTAAAAAATGAATATGAAAAAAAAAATAGAAAAAAAAAAATAAATAAATAAAATCAATTTCAAAAAAAAATTAAAACTAAATAAAAATAAACACTAAGCCCTGACAATATACCCCCTGACAAAATATACAACAACCGCACCCCCGTCTAGTTCTTTTTTGGTTTCCTATGGTTTCCTATGGTTTGTTTCAGACCGACTTTTGTCCGAAGCTTTATAGAAAAAGTAGACATCGTAGAACCTTCAAATTTTCAGACATGGCGTAGAGTGGTATGTAGGTGCTTTGTAAAAGTTTATGAGGCTGCACTCCCAGGGGCCTTTGCTTGGGGGGTAAAAACCTGAAATATTGCGTTTTAGCACTTTGCAGCTAACGACAGCCATCTAGCAGCAGAAAAACTTTCATACAGAATTCGTTCATATTCGCTTGCTTTGTCCAGCTCGCGTCGCGACGAGGCGGCTGCTGGCATCCCTGCTGCGCCCTATTGTCCCGCGCGTGCAACATTTGTGTTGGAAGTGGCTTGCCTAGTAAAACTATGCACATGCGACTTGCCTTTCATAAAGAGGCCTCTCTAAGTAAAAAAACCTATTGCTCTTACAACACAAAATATTTTACCACCGCAAATTTAAATGCGAATCCTACAGGCAGTGTACACATCTCTGTTAGCACATGTTGTAATTGTTGCACCATTCAAACATATCAACACCAGGTCTAAGCAAATATAATTATACAAGGGCCGCAACAACAAAAAGCTTAAGTTTAACGCATTCTTAACGACGACGTTACAAAGCTACGTCATAACATGGCGTCATAAATAAATAAATCTTGCGTTTATTGGATTTAAATTGGCAAAACTTTCAATATAAAACGTGGCTTATTAGGCACATAAACGTGTTTGCATATTGCTCAAAACTACAGATTTAAACTCTGTTTCAACAGTGATTGCTCAGACCAAGGCATGGTAAAAATTTACACAGTAAAAGTTGGAAAAAGTATAGCAAACCATAGACGTTAAATCATTTAGAGAGAATGAAAATATTGACTTTTTAAACATGCTAGCTGACCAAAATGTGATAACATGGCCGTAAGCATTATCTACGTAAATTTTTATTGATCAAATGTATGTTTCGATCATTTGCCAAAATCTACGCCATATTTGAACCCCCTTCGCTTCAAAGCCATAAGTTATTATATTATTATACACAACTTATAATTGTGTGTAGATATGTTGGATTGGAGTAACATACAGAACAGGTGCAAATAGCAAATATTCTCCAAATACGATGTTTCCAATATTCTCCAAATCGTATTTCATCGTATTGTCGCGGTAATACACAAAGAGGTAAGGCCGTGAATAAAGTTTCACCCACCGTACAATTAACGGAGGGAAGCATTTCGAGTAGGGATGTTCAAGGCAGAATATCGGCGACACATTTATAATGCTTGCTTTAAATGCGGCGTCAGCATTTTTTGGGGCGACCAATTACTTCGCGATAAGCTTCGCCTAATAATTAAGTGTCAATAGGGTGTATTTACCGCCGCAAGTTTAAATGCGAAATCTTAAGGCAGTCTACGCCTCTCTGTTAGCACCTGTTGTGCATCTTGCTCCAACCAGCATACCAACATCAGGCCTAAACTTATCTAGCAAAACTTTCGATTTAATAGTTTGCGTATTAGGCACGTAATAGTGTTTTTCATATTGTTTGAAACGACAGATTTAAAGCCTGTTTTAACAGTGATTGCTTGGACCAAGCTATGGTAAAAAATTACCTAGTGAAAGTTTGCAAAAGTATAGCAAACCATAGGCGTTAAACCATTTTTAGTCTTTAAGAGAATGATAATATTTGATTTTCAAACACGTAAGCTGGTCAAAATTGAATAAAATAGCCATATGCATTATCTAGGTAAATTCTATTTATCAAATATATGTTTCGATCATTCCCCAAATTCTACGCCATATTTGAACCCCTTTCGCATCAAAGGCATATTTTAAGTGGGAGAGTTTTCGGCCCATATCTGTTTTTGCTTGCAGAAACAAGTTAAGGAAAATGAAAAACAAAATATATAATATAAAGTACACAATACAAAATATTAAAAAAAAATTAAAAAAAAAAAAAATTAAAAATAAAGTAAAAATTGAAAATAAACACTAAGCCCTGAAAATATATCACCTGACAAAATATACAACAACCGCACCCCCGTCTAGTTGCGCTTATTTTCACTTCGCTTAACTCTCTCCAATCTAGATCCCCATATAAACTGAAATAATTTCGTTTTAAGTTCACGCCACCATGAGCGGGTAAGTTGACCGTAAGAACACTAATTTTGTAAATAAGTGTGGGATTCACTAAGCTTTTTAGGATACAAATTCGTCCCAGAAGAGTTAGCCCCCGAGATGACCAAATATTTAAAACTGCACTAATTTTATTTATAACTTCACCAAAGTTAAGCGTAAACAGATGCTTTGGGTTTGAGTGGAATTTTTATACCTAAGTACTTGCATGGGTGTTCTGGCCACTCGAGGCCTTTGTTCGCGTAAGGTTTTTTCTGTCGAAGAACGATTGGATCCTTCATGGAATGCAAGCGGTTTTTGCATATTAAATTTACATCCGGAAATGCTTTCAAATTTATCTAGTACAATAAATATTCGATGGAAATCAGTTTGTTTCGCCTTTTAAAAAGACTAACGCAGGGGCGTGCGACCTGCGGCCCGCGGAACCAAAATATGTGGCCCGCGGTGTAGTTTGGTTTTGGGCCCGCACCACTAAACATTCAGGTAACTGTTAAAATATTGAAACTTCTGTTCCTTAGTCTAGGTCGCCTAATATAGCATGTAAATTTTTAGTTTACTAGAATTAGAATAGAATGTGACCTGCTAACAAATAAAACTACAAAATGTGTTTTGGATGCTGTTGCGGAAAGTAAACTTTTGTGTGAAAGTGAAATTGCGCTGCAATTTTTTTGTTCTTATAATGCTAATTGCGCTGCACTTTGTTTGATCTTGAAATGAATAGCTACTTACGGCCATGTAAAGAAAACATATTAAAAATGTCCGTTTGATTTTTTCGGCTCATTTGAAATGTAATTGTTTTATATTCAATTTCAATGTTCATGTGAGTTGTTAAAAAATAAACAAATTTCTCTCTGCGCAGCTAAAAAATAGTTTTTTACCGCGAACATCTCGATCTAAATACAGCTGAGAAAATTTATCGCGTTTAAGGTGGCATTGTTCGGTTGAACGTACGTGTGTGAGCAATTTTTTGTGTGGTAGTCACTAACACAGTGGTGGCCAACTGTTGACCGCGAAGTTATTTTTGAATAGCTTGGTGTTATCATGTACCGTAGTTGTTGGCCGCATGATAGCCGTACATTCATTGCACTTTATTTTAACAATTAGTGTTGTATATGATGTTTTAAATTGGCTCAGCTTGGAAAGACCCACGTGCCAAATGTGGTATTGTGAGCCTGTAAAACTTTTTCATATTTTATGCCAACTTTAACTCTATGTAAACGCAAATTTTTCGCGCTTCGCGTGTATATTCTTTTTTTATATAATGTTTCATATTATAGCCTGGCAGTTTTTTGCCCATTAATTAAGCGCCGTAGAATTTTCACCTTAAAACCAAATAACCCCCTAAATCCGCCACTGTTTTCGTAGTGGTTTTACGTAGTGGGCCTTCAAGCAGCTCTGAAAAAACTAATTTGGGCCACAACAAAAAATTTGCCGACCACTGCACTAACAGGTAGACGACGAGATATGCAAGTGGCCCGTGGTCTAATCCGAATACACATATTTGGCCCGGCAGTATGAAAGGTTGCACGCCCCTGGACTAACGTATCATTAGCGAGTAGAGATACTTTAAATTATTTGTCATTCAGTTGTAGCCCTACAAATTCGCAATGCCGTTTCTAGATATTCAAACAGCAAAAAAAAGCGTCGAAGGTAATGAGTCGCCTTGCTGGACACCTCTTAATTTTAAACTCGCGCGACAAAAAGTTGTTGTTGGTTATTTTACAGGTATATTCCGCATACGAACATTGTATCCAGTTTATTAGGTTCTTTCCAAAGCAAAAATGTCCTGATGCTGCGTAAATAAAATCCCAACCAACTGTGTCAAATGCTTTGTAAATGTCCAAAGAAAGTAGGGAACCCGGAATTTTACAAAAATCGGAGGAATCGATAATATCGAAGAGCAGGCGGAGATTATCCCTATATCTGACCTTCATAAAGCCATTTTGGTCTCGACTGATTAGGAACTCGATATTGGCTTTAATTCTGTTGTTTATAATGTGTATTACTTTTAAAGATTAAAAATATCATACAATATCCATTGCGCCCAGTGGCGTAGCCAGGGGGGGGGTTCTTACCCCCCTTTTTGTAAGTGATATTATCGTTTTTGTAACTGTTCGAAGCGGCGTGCTGTTTAAGTAATTGGGTTACGCGCCTTAAGCTAATGCGGAACCAAAATCAAGCGCAAAACGCCGTTTTCGTCTTTTGTTTGGTCGACCGTAAACGCCGGATAGTTTTTATCTTTCGTTAATTCTTATTTGTTTAGGTTGACTTCAGTGACTTGCGGTGAGGTTCCTAGATGGTGAGGCACAATTTTTTTCGAGTCACGTTTTTTTAACAACCACAAAAACGGTATCGTATTAATAAAAATAAAAAAAACTCAAAAACCATTCAAAGAGCAAAAACAAAATGACTAAAAGTAGTAAAACTACATTAATATGGTTAACGTAATAATGACTACATCGTCTATGACGTAACAGTGTATGACAATTGAAGGTGTTGCATGCCTGTGATCGACTGTTGCTCATAAAAGCTACAAAACAAACTATTATTAAGAGTACAAAATTTATAAATTTGGCACTGCCTCCCCTGACTGCACGTCCCTGGTTGACTGATTAGCAAGTGTATATTCGACAATTGACAACGCTAAGTCAAACCTTCTTTCTTCTTTTCTCGCTAAAAAACGTCGAGTTAGTCGCAG
The DNA here is from genome assembly GCF_963924565.1 of Ascidiella aspersa. Taxonomy (NCBI): domain Eukaryota; kingdom Metazoa; phylum Chordata; class Ascidiacea; order Phlebobranchia; family Ascidiidae; genus Ascidiella; species Ascidiella aspersa. The sequence goes on from NC_139451.1 coordinate 18,299,359, forward strand.
TTAATGTTCCTTGCTATTATATGACGTCATACAGTCACTAATTTATGACGTCATTATTCAATAACGTCAGACGGAAGATAGGGGAATTCCCTAAGTTGAAAATTCAGGACCCCGTTTTTTGATTTTCTGGATACGCCCTGATTTTAAATTAAGCCTGCTCATTCCGTATTCAACCACATTGATTTGTGAAGCGGTATTCAGCGCAATGAGCATAATATTAAAAACGAAACATCGTACTCGCTTGGAAGTACAGCATTACATGCGGTTATGCCGTTATGCTATGCTGCCATCATACTAAATGTAATTTATTGTTGAAACAAATTGAAATTTTTGTGTTTGCTCGTGTGTTAGATTCAAATTCATATGTTAACTAAAACTTCATAAAGGCAATCATTTTGGTGGCCATGCGTAGCCACTGCTCTCTGAAATTATGCATAATTTAGCCTACTCATAGTCGCTCGTGTTACTTTGTTCCAGTATTATTTGCGTATTTTTATTTATACCTGAAAACACGATTGGGTGGCAATATAAATTTTATTTTATTAAAATTAGGGTCGTTTATCAAAAAGGTTGGAGACCAATGCCTTAACAAACAAAAAGTGGTAGGATTCTAATTAGTTTGAAGAAATCTCTAGTGTACATCTGCCACAGAATGCAGATTATAGGACAATACTTTGTTTGCTTAAATGTTAGCCAGCGGCAAATTATAGAATGCAGACAAGACAGGTGATAGTAAACTACATGCAGTCTGTCTGCATTCTATAGCAGGTGCGTTAACAGCAATGAAATGACCAAAGGGATTTGTGAGGGAATATTAATAAGAATTGGCGGTCGAGTCATATCTCATTTTGAAGAGTGGCCTCGTAGCTATCACCCTATTTAAGTCACTTAGGGCATATTTTAATTTTAAGGCTGAATATGACTGAATATTAATATTCATAAATATGAATATTAATATTTTAATGTTTTTAAAAAAAATGTCTGATTACTGGCTAACTTAGGTTGCTTTGAGTAATGTGTAAAAATTTCTGATCGATATCTTGTTTACTTCCGGAGATATTACGCAAAGAATTTCAAGCTGCTTTCTTCCCTTTGGTAATGAAATGCAGACTGGGTGTACAGGACCACTTAAAGCTTTCTAATTTATATTGCTTTAGTTACTCTGCCTCAAAAAATAATTTAACACTTTATTTTTTCCCTTGACAAACTAAAGTTTGATGAAAACAGTATTATTTTGCTGGCTAAATATATTTAATTTCTTGTTGCAGATTGTGACACTCAAACCCCTTTGTTATTGTTTACCACTCACAGTTCAGATTATTTACTTTTTTGGTGATATTTTGAGTGCGCAGCGTTGCATAGCAAATTTTCCAGGTGTACATTTAGGATTTTCTGGCTCTGCACACCATAAGTGTTTTATGCTACCAAAGGAAAGCACGCGGCTTGAAAGTTCAACAAGTTGTATCCCGGGAGTAAAAAAGATATATATTTAAAATGTAAATTGGGATTAGATCTAGCTTCACCAATGATTCCACCTCCACAAGGCACTTGCATTGTACCCATATGCCACAGCAATAAATGCAATGTTGTTGGCAAAAGACCTGGATTTTCTTCTTGCTGATGTAACATACTAAAGGCCCCTTAAAAAGTACTAATTGCAAAGTGTTTGTTTTATATTGCAGGTGGAAAGCATGGTTACATGTTGATAAAGTAATACTCATCCACTGTCATGTTAAAATTTATTGTGTGTTGCATATGTAACTTATGTGCGGTGCTTTATGTATTTTACTCATCATTTTGTCTGATAACATTTCTCTCTGGAAACCGAAGTGGGCTTCTCCATAAACATTCAAAGTCAAAAATTTCATATCATGTTGAAGGTACAGTGTATGTTGTCATATTCCCTAGATAGATAATGACAGCTGGGGATGTTTATTACCATGATGTTGTGTAAAGTATCACATCAGTGTCTTATCGCCATTCACTTGTTTTTAATGGAACAATATTCAGTTATTTTTCATATTTATGCAAAACTTTTGAAAATACTAATTTGATACTTTTAGCATATCAAAGCAACAAATAACTTAAAAATTATAGAGAATAACAAAGTCGCTGGTTGTTTGAGAAAATTTTTGACTAAACGGTATGTACTCAATAGCCACCATATTAAAATACAATGCAAAAAGAGTTGTGAGAAATTAGCAAGATCTTGCATATTATCAAAATAATGGGATAATTGCAACGTACCCCTGAATAAACAAAGCAAATACTGTTTGATAGTTCAAGCCAAATCAAAGATACACAATTCTCTAAAGCAAAAACAAAAAAATAAGTTTTAAATAAGTTTTAGCCTAAGGCTCTTAACCGGGCTGCATGGTCAAATCTGTCTGCTTACGTATATAGCATATTGCTCTAATAAAGATTGAATTTAGTTGTTGTTAGCTTTCATTCAAAGCAAAATTTTGATAAAATTTTAAATCAACGACCATCTACAAAACCTCATTACAGTTTTTGTGCATTTTGTAAACAATTTTGACAAATTTTGGCTTAGTGTATAAATTTTGACTTTAATAATTGCTTCAGTTTTAACTTTGTAAAATTCAGGAGCTTTATTAAGTTTGAATTTATATATTCAATTCATAGTTCCCTTTCATTATATTTATATGTATTATTCATGCATTGAAGTTTCTTGGGGAAAATATATATTAAACTGTTTTTTTTTTTGTTTATTCAATTGTTACTACCAAATACAGTTTATGTGCCCTCATTAGTATTTTTATTTATGTATTTGTAGATTTCTCTGTATACAATGCCTTGATGTCTGATGGATTGTACCTTATGTTGTTCATAGCTAGTCATTCAATATTGGCAAGTCATCAAGTCAAAACAATTTTCAATATAGGGAATTTGTACAGAACATTCTACATAACTGTTACAAGTTACACACTTCAGGTAAAATGCTTATTCTTTTAAATCTGACTCGGAATTTCCAATACACATTTTTATTGCGATACCCATACACGCTACTTCAAACAAAATGTATTGTGATCCGATACCACATGACATTATTACTATGCTTAAACAATAAAAATAGATGAAATTAAAATAACATTTTTTTCAGTTTGTTAGCCCCAAAATTGCTTAAGGGATAAGAAGTTGAGTTACTTCCAGTTTTTAAGGTACTATTTTTCAATAAATTTACTTTTGACAATAAAAACTCTGTGTGGAATAGAAACATCATGGCTAAAATTCCTATATTTATTTGCTATCGGGTCGCAACAGATACCGCTTATTGGACTAGAACTGATACTACCACCTGGCATCATCAATTGACTCTTGTGCAATATTGTCGGACATCACTAGTTAGAATGTATGCCACATTTTCTGATACACAATTGAAATGTCTAAATAAAATCTTATCTATTAGAATTACAAAGTGTGTTAAATTTATGTTTGACTGGTTACTAAATGCATGGATATGCAAAAGTTTCATAGACGTATTCTTAATAATTTCTATGCAACATTTTACCTTTGTAACATGTAGAATTTATTTTGCATAGATGGTTATGGAAAAATGGAAAGTTATCTTTCCAGAAGATTTGCCATTGGTCTGGAATAAAGGAAGCAGTGATACATTTGTGAATGTCTGCCAATATGTTCATATTGCTGGTTGGCTGATAACAATGGGAGGAATATTTGTGTTGGACTATTCAGAGTTTATTGGCTGTAAACAAGTGAGAATTGACAATAACACTTTTATACACATCGCATTAACTTCACAGAAAAATTTTAAAGCTTGACATTCATTACAAATTACATTTATAACTTCTTTATTGTTTTAAATGTTTTGTTTGAGCGTATTGCAATGTTTTATTCACTTACATCTTTGCACCCTAATTTGGGGTTGTATTTTAGGTGTGGTTGATGAACTGCAACCCGACCAATTGCATAACTAAATCTCATGCAGCAAATGTTTTTCTTTCACACTTGCGACATCCAATGTTGTCAGGGTTTTTTCTAGTTTTGTGGCTTGTTCCTTGCATGACAATCGATAGATTTTTACTTGCCTCAGGTAAGTTTTCCGCTTAGAATGATGACTAGCCTACCCGCTATAAAAGCCGTAGTTAAAGGTGCTAACGAAACGGGATATGACAAGTAATTATTGTATCCTGGCGCGGCGTGATGAGGAACAGTAACAATCAATTTGTTAATATATATTTTTAATTATGGCAGAATAAAACAACAAACGTAGGCACACTTCATACGCACAAAAGTATTGTCACTCAATTTTTGTGTTTCTGATGCATTTTATTACAGTTTATATTGTTCCGTTCACTTATTATCGTGCTACCATTGTTTGTAGATTTTGACACTAATTCTGTGCATTCTTTTTGAATAATAAAAATTGTCATAGCCAAAAGGTCGAGTAGATCGACAGCATCTTGATTAAGACGTTTCTTAATCAAGATGCTGTCGATCTACTCGACCTTTTTGGCTTTGAAATTTATTATTAAGCTACATTACAGATCCGTGCATAGTGTACCCAAAAATTGTCATATTTGGTGAAACACAAATTATTTTTGTAGTGTTGACCTTGTATCCCCTATGTTCAAGCAAGTTGACTAAAGAAGACTTCAATTATCTTAAACGAATGACCTTGAAGAAGGATTTCTCGTTAGGAAAACTGTCGCATGACACAGTCACCATTAAATAGGTTTTTTGTCTTTGGAGGGTTAGCAACAATCGGAATCATGTTCTACGGAAGACTAAACGAAGACCTGTTTTTTCCTAATTTTTACTTTTTGCTTTATATTTTACCCTACCAATATTACTTTTTATCATTTACCTTACATTGCGGTCATATTTGGTGATTATACTTTTAGATGTACTTTTGTTGCAATTGAATATTTTACTGCTGTTTTTATGGATTTAATCATGTGTGTGGCATTAAGTTTTTTTCTGTTTTTCAGTGATACTGAACTAACGGCGTTTTTATATTCAAATAAAAAAATTATGCTTGAGCTTTCAATTACCAATACAAAACATATATAAGAGTTGAAGATATGTGTTTCAACACTTAGAGTTCTAGCATAAGGACAACAGCACAGTACGGTGCACAAAGTTCATACACGCCGTTAAATGAAAATCCTGTTTAGCCCTGCAGATCCGCCCGGTAGGACTCGTTAACATTTTTTATTACAAAAATCAAAAACACCAAAAATGTGTAAATTGTGGCCAGAACTATTGGAAATATTCTATATGGAACTTTAAAACCAACATTTTCTTTGTTTTTGCCTACTCGAAATGTAGTGCAATTTATGAGGTCCGCAGTACAAACTTTTGCAGGTTACCACCCCCTTATTTTAGACTTAGCCTACGGCCATACTTTAAAAAAACCTTTTCTCGTGTTAACCAAAGCGTATATATTATTAGCAGTTTTTGCTTTCTTTTATTCCTTTGGTTACGACTTTTGCCAATTAAACGCTTTCGAGGGGCGCCTGGCAGAACCAATTAAGTCGCTTAGAAAAACAACTCTTCGGCGCAAACATTGGGAACGTACAACACTGCAGTTTTGCTATAGCCTACCAACATTTTAAAATTCACATTCATGGGCGCCCGCACGGGGGGGCACTTGCCCCCCAGGAATTTCAAAATGCGATTATTAGTATTATTTATTAGAAGCGGAATTCTTCACTGCTCTCTGCAGCATGGGTAAAAATAAATCCCCTGGGCTAGACGGTTTTCCAGCAGAGTTTTATATCACTTTTTGGGACAATATCAAATGCGTCTATATTGCAGCTTGGCGACATACAGTAAATACAGGTAGGCTATCAGCTTCTCAGTCAGAAGCAGTGGTAACTCTACTTCCAAAAGCTTATAAAGATCATCTTCAACCAGAAAATTTTAGACCGATAACGCTTTTGAATGTAGACTACAAAATTGCTTCAAAAGTAGTTAACACCAGGATCCGAGGGTTACTAAACGACATTATCTCGCTTCGTTTGGTAAAACCGAATCTAACCAATGTACTTTTTGCAAGTGTCCTGTTACGTGTCTATACTGGGAAAACGTGAGTGCGTGGTTAAGTACTAAACTACGAATATCGTGTGTTTTTTCCCGCGAGCAATTACTCTTTGGAGTGCACAAAAACGAACCGTGCAAAACATTTGTGAATTGTGTCCTTTTATGCGCGCGATATGTTATTTATCAATGTAAATATGCCGACACTGTCTAGACTATGTTACGCTTTTTACTGTTGCTATCTTCTGTGAAAACTTCCGAGCGATATTCGGCTTTAAAAAGAGGAAGTATGACAAAACACAAAAGTAAATGGTCGTTAGCTGCTTGAGAGCTTCACTATTTATGTGGCCCGAAAAAAAAAATTTTTTTTTGGACACATGTTGTTTTTGTCCGAATTATTTTTTTTTTTTTTTTTTTTTTTTTTTTTTTTTCAGTCAATTTTTTATGGCTCACTTTTGACAAGGAAAAAAACATAGTTGGAACATGAAATTTTCACAACTGTTAAATACCCTCACAAAGTTGTTTCTAATATAAAAAAAAATTGCCTAGGTTCTAAGGGGTGGTTTTTAGGGGGGCAAAACTGTCATTTTTTGTTAATTTTGGTTTTAAGCACTTTTCAGAGATAAAAAAATGTAAAAAAAAATGTGGCCCGAAAAAAAAAATTTTTTTTTGGACACATGTTGTTTTTGTCCGAATTATTTTTTTTTTTTTTTTTTTTTTTTTTTTTTCAGTCAATTTTTTATGGCAAGGAAAAAAACATAGTTGGAACATGAAATTTTCACAACTGTTAAATACCCTCACAAAGTTGTTTCTAATTTAAAAAAAAATTGCCTAGGTTCTAAGGGGTGGTTTTAGGGGGGCAAAACTGTCATTTTTTGTTAATTTTGGTTTTAAGCACTTTTCAGAGATAAAAAAATGTAAAAAAAATCTGATATATTTATGGATGATGGTTACATGACATATACAATGCTAAGTAACAAAATTTTAAACCTTACCCCTGAACTTTTCATCCGGGCGGTCAAAATGCACAACACTTTAGGAAATTTTAATGATATATTTACACTAGAAGGAAATGACATAAACATCTGAAAATTTCACAAATGTTAGAGAACTATTTAAAGCTGATGTTAAAATAAACATTTTACCTCTTAAAAAAAAGGGGAGTAATTTAGGGGGGTAAAATTAAAATTCGGCCGTTTTTGTGTTTAGAGGTGTCTAAAAAACTAAAGAAAACATTGTTAAATAGTTTTCAATTATAAAGACAAATTATAGATTGCTCCTCAGGCCAATTTTGAACTTCAATTTAAAATAATTAACCTATGGGGGAAAACAACTAAACAAAAATATAGAAATTAAAGTGATTTCATTCATAGAATAAAAACTGGAAACAGAGTGGTGTACACTGCCTCCACAATTTTTCATTTCAATCTGCGGCGGTAAAATATGTTGTTTTGTAAAAGCAATAAGTTAATTTACTAAGAGAAGCCTCTTTTTAAAAGGCAAGTCGCACGCGCTTAGTTTCCCTGAGACAAGCCACTTCGCACAATGAATGTTGCACGCGCTGGACAAAAAAAGCACAGTAGGCAGCCAGACGCTTCGCGGCCAGAATAAAGCAAGCGATATGAACAAATTCAGCATTAAAGGTTTTCTGCCGCTAGGTTAGAGTATATAGCTGTAAAGAACTAAATCGATTACGTCACACTATTGACTTTTGTCCCCAATGAGAGGCGTACAGGGGTGCAAGAAAAAATTGTCAAATATTTTTTAATTATAAAGACAAGTTATAGGTTTGCTTCGCAGCCAAATTTATATTAAGACCACTGACAATCATTCTTGTAAAAGTGCACCATGTCCAACCTATACCACGCAACTTCGGGCCACATCCGCTTTTGCCTGCTAAAGCACCGAAACTGGAAGCACAACATTGGGAGTATATGGACACTGACAAATAAGACCCGTTGAAAGAATATAGAATAACTAAGGAATGACACCCTGGTAAAGTATAGTAGAACTGCGCTGTACCCCCCTGGTATAATATAGTAGAACCGCACCATACCCCCTGATATAATATAGTAGAACCGCGCTATACCCCCTGGAAAAATATACAAAAACCGCACACCCTGTCTAGTTTGATTTGTTTTTCTTGTTCGTTTTTTTCGCTATCTATTTTATTAATAAAAAAAATAAAAAATAAAATATTAGTATTATTTATAAGTGTAATATGTATTACTTATAAAGGTTAAACATATTATACATTATCCATTGCCCCCAGTGGCGTATCCAGGGGGGCGGGGGTTCTTACCCCCTTTTTGTAAGTGATATTATCGTTTTAGTCATGGCTTAACAAACTGTTCGAAGCGGCGTGCTTTTTAAGTAATTGGGTCACGCGTCTTAATCAAATGCGAAACCAAAATCGAGCGCAAAACGCCGTTTTTCGTCTTTTGTTTGGTCGACCGTAAACGCTGGAAGTTTTTCTCTTTCGTTGTTTGTTTAAGTTGACTGATTAGCAAGTGTGCAATTGACAACGTTAAGTCAAACCTTCTGTCTTTTTTTCTCGCAGAAAAACGTCGAGTTATACGCAGGTTGTTCTTCGCTCTTCGGTCTCAGCGCTAATATCCGTTGTTGGTGTAACATCGACATTTGTTTAACTGAAGCAGATTCTTAAATGGCGGTATAATGGTGACTGTCGTGCGCATTTCAAAGCCTCCATTTTTAAGTAATGATGGTTAACGCAAAATTATGCTCTTTAAGCATACTCTAAGAGTCTAAGACCACGTGCTAAGTGTGCAATGGACACAACTTATTTCCCCTCAACCGCAGCTTGTAATTTAGCTGACTTGGCACACAGCTCGGCGCAGATGTTGCGCTAATCTAATAACACCCGGGAAAAACATTCTTTGTTTAGTATTGCAGATGGCGAAAGACGTGCTTGTAATTTAGCGCTCGTTCCGTTCATGGCACTTGAAAACTGTGCTGCTGATAGTCGAATTACGTGTGATTTTACCACAATTAATCACATATATTTCACGGTCTTGGTTTGATTTTTTTGCCTGAAGTTAACGATTGTACACCGTGATTTTGCAGCTGGCGCCTGACAGGATTGTCGACGACGCACGTGGTCGCTTTTGCTGGACGTATTTGGCTGTTTCTGATTAGTTTTTTCTCACATCTTGCAATCACCATTCTGTGACGTCATACTGTCACTATTTTCTGCGGGCACCCCTGTTAACATTTTATTATGTCTGAGTACTGTGAAACTAACAACACGAAAAGTATATTTTATGCTAAATATAGCTTACTCTTCTGAACAAATGGAATGGTTTCTGTCACTAGGGGACACATGGACGGACTCCGGTGAAGTCGCAAATGTTTACAATGGCGAAGTTGCCAAGTCTAGCACTATTTGTTCGATAATTCAGTCCTAAGTTTACCCCTATAGTCACTCGTACACCATTTTTTAATGTTATTGCAAAGACAAGTATGTGATTATTGTTTTTTCAAATTCCAGACGCGTAAGAAAAATGCACAATACCAATTTTTACTATTTAAGCTTGCTACATTTTACATCCTTGACAAGAGCGCATTGCAATAAACTTACTTCTGTGTATGCCTATAAATGTTATGCAGACTACGGGGAATTGAACAACACGGGACTACAAAAAATAGGTTGCTAAATAAACACAGAAAGTTTCGAGCTGACGAGTTTTATTTGGGTACATGTCGACGTTTGTAAAAAATAAAGCAAAACTAGCGTGAGAATAACGTGCCATATTTGACTTCCCAGCTTCAGACTCGGCTGCAGGCTTGCGAGCATATACATTATACAATCAGACAAGTGTAAATGCGAAATCAAACACGAAACTTTTAAAAACGATATCCACCACCGCCACCTGAAAATAAATCAACACACAAATAAATAAAACATTTCTTTATAACTATAAAATGCAACTTATATGCTACCTATTATAGCACATCAAATGAAATGTAAATGCATTTTGCAAACGTCCTAATAACGGTAAGCAACTTTTCAAAACGAAGACACATTTAAAAAAAACTGTATCAACATTTAAATACAAATCTAGCACGTTCCTAAAATCTTTAGGATCAATTAAACAAAGTTAAAAGATTAGGAAGTTTCCTCGTGTTCATGAATTGTAAGTTTAATTCGGTAAAATTTGACGTTAAAAACGTTAAAAAGGTTGGAAAGAATAAAAAATTATAGAGGCGTATTGTTGACATTTATTTGTGGGTCTTTAACTTGTTTTAGTTGAAGAAAAAATTGCACGGTTGAAACCTAAAAAAATCGTTTTGCACGACTGTAACCGAAACAAGAAGATGGAAAACCTTTTAAATATTTAAAAAATAACCTTGTCAACAAAATATTCGGACTTATACCCACGTTTATCTCTGCCACCTCGTTGTTGCATCATGCCTCTTCCTCTTATGTGTCCCCTGCCGCCCCTCATTCCACCTCTACCCGATTTGTGACCACCACGATAGAACAACTCTATGTAGCGATGCTCTGAGAGAATACAAAGACGTCCTGGTTAAGAAGACTAAAAACGAGTAAATAACTACCATAATTTAACGAACTATTATCGATATAGTTTGTAATTATATTATAATTAACTTGGTTGGAATTGTGGTTTATGTATCACTATAATATATAGCTTGAGACTTGGCCTTACGCATTGACTCCTTGTTCTTTTGCATGGCTGCTTGAGCATCTTGGTATGAGGCAAACTCAACATTTGCTTCTCCGCTTACTCTCCCATCTCTACCATACTCTATGTGTATTCGCACAGGTACAATGGGTGAGAAAAACTAAAAAACATAATTTCATTTTATTTTATAAATGAAAACCGCAATGACTTCTTTAAAATATCTTGCATGTAACTCACAGCAGAAATGTCATCATCGGTGGCTTTAAATGGCAAACCCCTCATATGAACAACATAATCCGAACCCATTCCGCTGTCTTCTTCATAATAATCTTCCTCATAGTCATCGTTGGCATAGTTACGGTTGCCATACCAATTATTATCGTTGCTTCGTCCTCCTCTGCCATATCCTTGCGACTGGAAAATATGTGTATATATGTTGTACAGTGTGTATTATGTTAAGATATAGGTCCTACTTTATAGTTTAATCTAATAATAGTTTTGGGTAAAGTATGCCTGTCTAATCCATTATAATTCTTTTATGACTAATTTCATTTTTTCAAGTAAAAATATGTTTAAAAAATAAGCTAAGTTATACCAATGGTTTAGTTTTATAATGGGCTACACAAAACCAACAAAGAAAAACAAAAAAATCATATTTTCTTTTAAATCACCTAATTGAAAATTCATTATTAATGTTTAGATTACTGCAAAAATTATTCAAAATCAATAGTGCAAAAATTATTCAAAATCAATAAACCAAATTTGGCAAAAGATTGAGAAAAAACATAACACCTGTTCCACCAAATTGGTTAGTTTTAGTAATGCTGCCTGCAAAATATGTTACCTAGAAGAAAAGTATGAAAAATAATTTTTTTTAATATTTTTAAAGCCTTTGCCACAAAATAATTCACGCCCTAAAACAACAAAGTGCAACAAAAATATTTCTATTATCTTATCCAAGAGTTAGGCCAACATATGCTTAAATATTTAAATCAACTGGTCTGTTTTCTGACTAGCCTATCTCTTTTTAGGGCATAGCGGTCCACAATTTCAAGCATAAATGACCGAAATTTTTTGCAGATTTACCTAGGTGACACACTTTCAGGCGAGAACTCCAGCGCTAATATTTTTGTTTATTTGTTTTGTTTATTATTTATTTGGTGTTATTCTAGTTTTATAGCTATAACTGTAACCCTATCATTTTTAGCATTTTTTATCCACCTAATAGGGTGCAAATAGTAAAGTTAGGTCATCATTGTTACAGGTCACTTAAAATGATGTGGCATGCAGGCTGTGATCTTTGTGAAGTGTAGGATGCCAACCTAGGTGTTGGTCACTTTTTACAGCTAAAACCAGTTGCCTAAATGGATATCCAAACAAAATTTATTGCCTGGTATCCAGTATTGATTGCAATCTGATTTAACATAACTTCCTAATAGAAGTCATCAAGACTGAACAAGTGTGATCACAAACTTAACCAGTGTGGTCATGTTCCTTAATCAACTTGGCAAAAATATGTGACAAAAGTTGATAAAGGTACTTTTTTGTCAGATTTTCAACAACGGTGACAATACAACAAAGCATATCCGCACTACTAAATACTGCAACCCTATTACATGCACACTCGAAATAGGTTAGAACACCACCAAACACTTGCAAAAAAATCCCCAAATCTTCAATAGGCACATAGGTAACTCAAAAGAGTTATTGTTGAAAAAATAAAACGTTTTGAATATCCTTCTCACAATTTTGCGGTTTTACAACCAGCCTTAAAAGTTGTAGCTAATAGTCCAGGCATTTGTAGTGGTAAATCTTATGTTGGCACTTCTAATGAAATGGCTTATACAACTTTATGCTTATGGTCATTCAGAACAACAGCAAAGATATATATCCACCAAGCAAAGGTAAAGTCACAGAAACAAGGGCAAATGTCTGTATTCAGGCAATGGCAATAGATAAGGTAGTCTAGTGGTAGCATGAATATGAATATTACACTTACTCTCATGTTTCCACGGCCACCACCATATCTTTCTTTGTTTCCATAGCTTTCATTTCCTCCCCATCCATAACTTTCATCCTCATTATCTTCCCAATACTCTTCCTCCTCCCCACCATAACTTTGACCTATTAAAAGATTTTAAAGCAATTTAAAATTAACTTTTGATTAAACCTGTTCTACTTATTTATGTCAAATGACCCAATCTAAAAAATCAATCGCCATTCACAATAGAGTGCCACACAGCAAAGACATGATATCATTTTTGAGAACTAGTGGATCCAAGCTGCTTCAGAAGGCTTTATCAGTGTGCAGAAATGTATTAATAATACAAAAATTATCCAGCTAATACAGGTGGATGGATATCTTAATTCGAAACAAAAACAAGGATATTAATACAGAAACAACATGAGTGTAAATTAAAAATAATTTGCCAAACACTAACAATTAAACAAACAGGAAGGCCTCCTATCAAAACAAGTTGGTGTAGTTTATGCTGAAATGGGCTCCCAAGTTGTATAAATAAAGAGAATAATACAGTATCTTACAGAAAGATTTAGGATAGGTTAAAACTTTTTGCTAGTAATACTATGCATAGGCTCAACACAAAATTATATACAAATTCCTACCAGAGATGCTGTGGGCTGAAAAGCCTTTGGCATCAAGACATATCAGGTAAAGAAACATTGAAATATATTCATTGATGATGCAAAAATAAAATATGTAACAAACAAATTCTTATTCAGACAACATTCAACATAATACCCCAGCATCTTTTCCAATTAGCAAATTTCAGAGGGTACAAATAAATTATTTTTCTAATTAACGATGTGTAAGTCTCAAATTAAAAAGAAACATATAAGAACTTGCATGATATTATTTACCATAATTATCACCCATCATTCTTCCACCTCCACGGCCACGTCCACCAGAACCTCTCATTCGAATTCCTCTCATTGGTCGATCATATGGACCAGGGCGGTTTCCACGTCCAAAGTTACGATTACCAGCATTGCCGTAGCCACTGCCGTATCCATAGTCATGTGCTTCATTTTTGGTGCTTTTAAAGATCTCTATATATCTAAAAAACGCAGAACAAGGTAATTAGTTAACAAAGAAGTTTTGAATAACAGTTAACAGATCGAGATTCCAGAATGTACCAAAAAAGTAGAATTTGTGAAAAAGCACAAAAATGCGTAATTAAGCAGGGACATGTAAAACAATCCATGTTCTTTGTTCATGCAAACAACTTTTAGGTTCCAGACCAAAAAATTCTAGTTAAAAAGTTTAAATCTTCTTATTCTTTCAAAGCTCTAAAAAATCTGTTCTTAAATTTCCTTAGGATTCTCTTGTGTTGTATTGGGTCCATCTTTTAGGGATAGGGATCCAACTCTGTCAACCTCTGTCAAACCCACATCGGGAACTTACAAAATGAGAAGTTTGGTAGTACTAAAAACATCTTCAGTAAACTAAACTCCCAAATTCTATGTTATGTCTACACAATGAACAGATGGTCTAATATGGCACATAAGCTATATGTATTCAGCCATTTCAAAAGAACTTATGCCTTATTACCATTTTGTCATATTACATGTGTCTACCAAAATATATTAAAACTTCAAAAAAGTGTGAATAAGTTTGCTACTGGTGCAGGCATTATTTTTTACTGGTGCAGGTTTAAAGGTTGTTGCGCAGTTATACTGATAAAGCATAAACAGATTTACGGCCTGCATGTCAAATCTAGACCTTTTTAAATAAAAATAAGGCCATAGTTGACAATAAAGAGTTGATTTCTGATCAGCACTTAAAAACAAAATTTGGCAGACATGTTTTTTTGTGTACTTAAAAAATATTATTTTCAAGATTTAGAAGTGTTCCTTATTGGAAGTGAGTAAATCTCTCGCATGTTATCCTTGCCCCATTTTGTTGATTGTTTATTGAGCCTGAATATTTTCATGCCAGTGTTAGACACTTGAGGAATTCCATAAAAAAGAAAAACTTAACTTGAAAAGATGTAGACATCAGTTTTAAAAAGACAAAGAAATTAATCCTGTTTGCAAACTTTAAAGTTGACAAGTTTATAAATGGCAAGAAAACAGAATTTGAACCAGCTTATTAATTTACCATTTTTAAATCATAAAAGTGGACTCTTCAAATCATGTCGGCAGTATCCTAATAATGTGTTAAATTTCTCTGTAGACAACTTTTCCTGGTAGCACAACAACAAGAGTTTATTAACCATAAAAATAAACATGTAATATCCTACCACCCTCTGTAGTAGTCAGCCGAAAGGAGCGCAGAAACCCAGAAAGGTCCCATACCACCCACCAACCTGTGCCCAATCTTGTCTTTGTGCTTTTCAAGAGCCTTTTCTGCACCATCTTGGGTGGCAAACTCAACATATGCCTCCCCCGAACTTCGCCCTTGGGAGTCCATCGGCAAATTGATCCCATTAGGTACAATATCCAACCCTTTAGATTGATCAATTAAAAGGTGCAAAGGTTGTGGATTATCACATAACTAAACCAACCCATAAAATCTAACATTAGGAAAACCGTTTTCGGACCTAACACATTACTGTGTGGTGTTACTTGAATAGGCCTTTTAGGTGTTATAATTCAAAATTGTGAACTTTTTTTTACTGGAGTTTCTAATACTTTATTTGAAGGAATAAAAGCAAATATATTTTATTACCTTCCTTACATTAACAAAAATATTTAGCACTACAACTAAACAATGCAATAAATCAAAAATAACCTGCAAAAAACTGTGAAATTTCTTCTTTGGTACACTGATATGGCAGCCCTCGTAAGCGAACCATGCACTCATTTCTTGATTCAGAAGACTGCATTCCTCCACTTCGGTTCAGCACATATTCCATTTCTTTGATACTTGAAACAAAAACTGCAAAAAAGAAAAAAGTTTTAAATCGCTGGTTTGTTTTACAATTAAAAACCAGAATAGAAATAGATAAATTGAGATGAAAAATAATGTGAGTTTACATGCATAGCAGTAATAGTTTTAAGTGCCTGGGGCACTTGCCTTATTTAGTGCAAGTTTTGTAAGTCATTCCAAAAAAGGAAATGTCATAGAAATCTATAATTTAACTGCCTGGACTCATGAATGTATTCTAGCATAGAAATATTTTGTTTATAGACTCGCCAGAGAGTAAAGTTTAACCTATAACATACAAACCTTTTTGCAGTTCACAAACAAGTTTATTTTTAAGGATATTTCTTGCCCAGGGTTCTAATATTGGCATTAAAAAAAACATGACAACTACTTCTAATCTCAATAATTTCTATATATCTTAGATAAGTCGAAGTTACAGAGTTATATTTATAAATCACTTCTATGTTAAACCTTCAATGTATCTTTTGCCCATGTTGGCGCGATCTTTTTTGAGTGCAATATTCATATCTTCTTTAGTCAACATTTCAACATAGGCTTCACCACTGGGACGACCTTCTTTAATAAATGTTCTGTGCACAATAAATCATTTTTATAGTTTTGGAGACAAAATTGGCCTAATATTATTAAGGTGCATTCCAGCTAAGTAAAACAAATGTCTGTGGGGTTTTGAAAAGCATTGAAATGGAACATTTTACTTTTATAACAATGACAGCATTATTATTTTAAACAAGTGGTTCTTAACATCATTTCTATGCCGCCTTTTGTAACTGTCCTGTTCCTTGAGCACCTCTGGAGATAATTTAAATCTTCTTTATATATTATTGGGTGAGACAGGGTTGGAATTTCACTCAAGCCTGCTCACCAATGCAAGTGCAATTTGCTCTTGAGCAAGTGCTGATTAACTCTCCAGACTGACAAGTGCCATTAAACTAAAATTGGTTGTTGTATTAGACCTACTAAAGGTCCTAATTTATGAATCCATAACACATTTTGTTTAATAATTTAGAACATAGCTCAGCTAAATCTAATTTGGGCCCTTTTTTGAAACATGGTGAAATAAAACAGGGTCTGTATTATATTTAATAATTCTTGCAAAATAGCAATAATGTGGGCTTCAGGAGATGCCTGGAGTTTGAATTTCAGTAAACAACTTTTTTTCAACAAGTTTTTAATTTTTTTTGCCTGTCCACTTTCGTAAAAAAGCCCTTAGAGGAAAATAGTGTAGTGCACAACGTTGTGTTGCTAAAAATACAACGGCCATATTGCATTACAAAGTTTGCGCAAGGCTAGCAATGTTTAATGAAGAAAAAAGATAAAGCATAGGTCAGCATAACAGCAGTTTCAAGAGCAAGTGGACATCATATGACCATTGAAATTACTTTACAAAAAGTAAAACAATTGGGGGTAAAACACCAACCCTGCACATATGACAGAAGAAACATTAATTTTAAAAAGTAAAAGTTTAGATAATATAAGAATAAAGTTTAAAAAGTTTTTTACCACATATAAAAAATAAGCATTAAATAGGCATAACAAACTAATACTTAATGTTCTAACCTTCTTATACTCTCTTCGCCGGCCACAACATTTGCTTCCAAAAAATCAACTATTTCATCATCAGTAGCAGACCAAGGAAGGCCACGAAGTCGGACGACATAACGATTGTCATCACGTTCGTGAAAATCTTGTTTTAACATGTTAATGTTTAAATAAACTTTTTAAAAGTTTACAGATATATAGGTAATCAATATAAAGGACTTAAACAAAGTCGATTTGTATCTATAGGCAAAATAGTGCTGTATTAACTAATCTGTACAGATTTAAGCATTAGTAAATATCCCACATGAAAACAAATGTGTACCCTTAAAAATAGAATTAACTCTATGAGGCAACATATCAATAAATAGAAATTGTTCTTCTGGGGTAAATAATTATATTAACCGAAGCTTCAGGGTTAATAAAAATTGAAACGAGATAGAGTTAGACAGCTTGTATAGGAAGAAAGTATAAAACAAAAGAACTATAGATTGAAACAAATACATCTAGAAATAGACGTCTCGAAAATATGCGATAAGCTCGGACCCATGAGGTCATCTGAAGCAGAACTGCACTGTCGGACAAAGCCTTGTTAAAATATTGTGGCTATTCAAAATACGTTTTGGTTTTACTAAGTTTACCAAAATTTTGAGTACAATTTGTTTCCAATTTTTTCCTATATAAAATTAAAATACTTATACGAACAATTAAGATGATAACCACTAAATATTATAAACACATTAAAACTCAAACGGCTTTCCAATACCAACTTGAAAAAATGGCGTCAAGTCAAGACAAGAAATCACATTTTGTGGCACTGACGTCCGTCATACATGAGTGAATTGTTGTGACATCATATTACACATTTATTTTAAACAGGGTAAAGGAAAATATTGCCCCGCCATTAAAATCGGATTTGGCCTTTATTAAACTAATTTAAAAATAAGATCGAAAACAGATTATCTTGAACTTGAATAATTTCAACGTTGCAATTGCACCTGTAACAGCTATGTATGTCTGTCTGTTTGTTTGTGCATGATTATACCTAGTTCTTAACGCAGTCGCTTTTGTGCTATAAAGTTTAACCCGGCAAAAAAAATTGGAACTATATACAACGATATGAACGCCTTACTTGCGAGACGTGTTTTATTGCGCTGTAAGTTGTTTTGTTGAAAGCGGAGCTCTGCTGAAAATTTCGAATGTAAAATAAATCTGTGAGCGACCTGACAATATGCACTTTGAAATACAGTGGCAGTTTGTTTAGTTTCGATTTAGTGGAGTTAGATAGTACGGTGGTCACTGTTCCCCTGATTAAATATAGCCTATGCTCTATACAATTACACACCAATGTAAAAAACGAAGCTGGAATAAAATGAACGACGGATTTACACAAACGTTGCAATTATACCACTTAAACAAGAAATGACATAAAAGGTAAAGACGCCTAAAGCTGTTGAACTAAAACCAACAATTCGTCCAAATAACACCCAAAACTGTCAGAATAACGCCAACTTCCCTCGGAATGCGACCTGAAACTCTTAGGATAAGCCTGAAATATGTCGGAATATAACCTAATTGTGTTAGAATGAAGCCTCCTATATAGAGTCAAGACAGTCGGAATTAATTTTAATCCTGTCGGATTGAGATCTAATTTAAGCCTTCGGAATAAGGTTTAATCAAAGCCGTCGGAATAACATCAAAACCGGCCGGACCAAGTTCTAAATTGAAATAAAGCTATCGGACTATAAGACCAAAAGCCATCGGAATAAGTCCTAAAGCCTTTCCAACAAGATATACAGCTTTTGGAATAAGTCATAAACCGTCAGTATAAGTTAATACGGTACCTAAAACTGTCCAAATAAGGCCCAACGATGCCAAATCAACAATAAGTTGTAGTGATTCCATAACTATGTATAGGCTATTACATTAGCAAGACCAGCCAAGCCATATTTAAGTGTATTCTATTAAGTGCGCTTTCTTTCTGTGCCTGCTGATGTATAGGCCTACTTTGTTGTTGCTGTCATCGAGAGAGACCGCCGTAGGCCTATAGTTCCTCGGCCAGGCCGGAACAGCCTTCTTTGGTATACCCTTGCTTACTTTCTGTGATGGAATAAACCAAACAAAGCTAACCTCTAAAGCAGGGGTTCTTAAACATTTTTTACCGCGGACCCCTAAAATTTTTTTGGGGCCTTGTGTTAACCACGGTAGGGGAAAAAATTCAAAAATGATGTCATAAATGGGCGTCACCAATCACAATACAAATAAAATTTATAAATCTGCTGATTTCGGTCCAAAAATGTGAAAGTAAAATGGAATCTAAATACATACAGTGCAAAACCGTGTTATTATCAATTAAACTGTTTTCTTCGAGAAAATGGTAACTTTTAAAATATACACTAATATTTCAATTAGGCATTCAT
Organism: Ascidiella aspersa; assembly: GCF_963924565.1. Lineage (NCBI taxonomy): Eukaryota > Metazoa > Chordata > Ascidiacea > Phlebobranchia > Ascidiidae > Ascidiella > Ascidiella aspersa. The sequence continues at coordinate 18,318,909 of NC_139451.1, forward strand.
AGACCCCCTAAAACTAGTTCACGGACCCCCAAGGGGTCCATGGACCTCAGCCTGCTCTAAAGTCATCACTAACTCCCCTAAATACTTTAACACTAACCCAAAATCTATAACCATAATAACTAACCCATAACCCCAAACCGGTGCTAACAGTACAGTGTCAAAACATCGACGCTCCAACGACAGCTTTCAAACTTGGGCTCCCGAATCTCAACACCAAAACGACCGATGCCAGACAGATGGCACCAGTCGGCCAGTCGCCCAATACCCTATCCCTCCCTACAGTTGTAGTTATTGTTTATGCCTTATTCATTTCGGTTTGGATCTTATTCTGATAAATTTATAAGACAACTTTAGGTCTTATTCTGAGGAATTTCCGTTGATGTTCACAGCGTTTTGTTATTCTTCTGACAGAATTCGGTCTTATTCCGACGACATGTATTATATGTAGAGGATAACAACTCTAAATGCCAAAGTAGCCTACTCTTGACGTTTTAAAAACAAGCATCGTAAACTATAATAAAAAGATCCTTTACAATTTCGAAGGTTAAAACCAATAAAACATGTTCATAAAATAGTCGATGTCCATAACAAACTTAAAACCTCTCGTGAGAATAACGAGCTTTTGTATATTTTTCTCTACTATAGTACCAGGGCGGATCCAGGACTTTTTGGCTAGAAGGCCATAAAAAATTCTCATTACGTCCAAAGATTGCGTCATAACGTGATGATCGGAGCAATTAACTGTTTGTCAATCAGGGATATATTGGTACTAGCATCAAACCAAACTATATGCGATAGAACCCCGAAATGTCAACTTAGGGAATTCATCTATTTTTTGTCAGACGGTAGTAAATAATGACGTCATAAAATAGTAACGGGTATGACGTCATAACATAGTGATTGTAATGACGTCACAAAAAATAAGTAGACACACCCAATTAACGTCCAGTAAAACCGAACCTTTAAGACGCCAAGCGAATTAGCGAACACGTGCGTCGAAACCGATTAGTATGCAATCGTTAACTTCAGGCGAAAAAATAAACCAAGACGGTAAATGACTGATTTTAATAGACCATTTTAGACTATAAGCAGCGCAGTTTCTAAGTTCCATGTAGTGGACTACGATAAATAAAAGCACGCCTTTCGCCACTTGCATTTTGCGGTAACTATCTATTAAAATTATTACATAACAAGGCGACTTTGTACAGTAACAGTAAACAACCTTTTAAGACAATCTGCAAACGACATTTGTTAAATACGTTTTTTTTTCGTTCGCATTTACAATTGATTTCATTCGCACATTTGCGCACAACTAGACGATAGCAGTAGGTTTCTGAAGCTTACTTATGTGTCTTTCGACGTACCTTTTCAACGAATGTGACGCCATTTTCAAGCATTTCATACCCAGACCTAACGAAAATCGTTGATCCGCTCCTGGCACAAATAGCCTGGTGTATGTGACCCGCGATGCTGGTAATCTTGGACAACTGCTATAGGTTATTGTTTGACTCGCGGTATATTCCGGACACGCGTATTAAGCAAGTCGCTTTAAAACGTTGCACACCCTTAAGCTACGCACAACGCACTTAGGCTAATTTAAAACTAATTGCCTGCTGCTTGAAGGCCACACGCACATCAATCTAGGTTAAATTCTAAAATTTGTTTGTGGATTAATTGTTTAAAGTGGATATTATGTTTGTCAAATTTGGTATGTAGCCTACCCTTGGTCCCTTATTTTTCTTTCTTATTGGTTCACCCAGAAATATTTTGGTGCACTCTGGTTTCTGGGGCACATCGTGCAGGCCTATACTCCGGTTAAAGAAAAATCGTGAAGGATACATTCAAGCAGGGAGTCGAACCGTTTGACTTTTCCGGTTCAGGAATTTAAAAGTTCCGATTCAGCTCCGGTTCGACTACATTTATTTTAAAACCGGTTTATAAAGTTCCGTTTCGGATGCAATTTGAAATGAAAATGTGTGTCAATAAATGTAGAGTTACGTGACCTAAACAAAGCAGCTCATTATTGAAATATCTGAAAAATAAAAAGCAACGTTTTATTTAATCAGTACTCATTTTTGTTATAAAATTTCTAACATGGCATAAGTTGGCTGTGTGCAACAGGAGTTGTGGCATCATGCTGGAGTGAACCGCTTTTTATGACAGGTTCGGGTTCGGTTAAGGTGCAGGTTCTTTCAAAATATTCGGTTCAGTTGTGGTTCGGCTCCTTAAATTCTTTGAAAAAACGTTTCAGGTTTGGTTACGGTTCGGGAAAATTTGGGAAAATTTTTTTTAAAGTTCCGGTTCGTTTCCGGTTCGAATCCCTGCATTCACATTCTCCGATGACGGCGAAATGAAAAAAAACACTTTATAGACTGTTTGTTATGAAATTATTTTTAACCGGCATGCAGCGCTACGTCGTTTAGGTATAATTTTAAATGTTCATCCTTTAAAAATATACTTTCAAGTTATTCAACCCGCGCTATTCGTAACACTTTTTCGTTATCCGACATGTAGGCTAATAATTGCCACATTAAAAAACTGGTAGCCTATATTCTATTTAACATGGGCAAAGCCGAGTATTTTGTCTAGTTAGTAATAATTTTAAAAACAATTTTGCTTTGGCAACCACCTGGCTGACGGAGCCATGGCAGACTGCCACTGGCAGAAGATTTACTGCTAGCAAAAAATAATTTAGGAAATATTAAAAAACGTAGCTTTTGTAAAATAACAAATTCGTTAAATCGGTAAATTGTTGTTCGGCCAAAAGTCTAGTTCTGTATTTACTTTTTAAGAATAAATATTGAATAGTCATGAGTTTTTTACGTTGCTATTGACGTCATTAATGCGGTAGGCGCGACGCCGAGTGTTGCGTCATGTCGTCCATTGCGCAATCGACCTTCAGACGTTAAGGCTTCAGCTGTAGTGCTCCACGCCGGCATGGTGTGAGAACAATAGGAACGTGAAGTTTACTGGCAGTATCTTATTTGAGACTTTGTTACACTAAATGCAGTATATATACTTTTCGTAACTTTGTTTATGTTGATTTACTGATTAATGTTTTACGTGTGTCGAGTGCGAATTTGTTGAATGGCGTTGGTCTAGAATCCTACCACAACGAACAATAGTTAGGTTAGGGTGCGGGTTAGCGTTTGGGTTTGGACGGGTTAAGCAATATTATTAAATAATAATACCTGACCCGCCCACACCCATACGCTAACCTGCAGCCTAACCCAAATATTGTTAGCAATTCAAATCCCGGACGAAATTGTGGTAGGATTCTAGGCCATCGTCAAACTTTTTAATCATCAACGGAACAAAATAAGCTTTAATTTGCGTTGTTAGAGTAAATATTTTTCAACATTTGTTTAATTTGATTCCTCAGAAGTTGGTAGTGCACTTAAGGCCAAAATTGTGGCTTTTTAGGTTAGGTTAATTAATTAAAAACCAAAAAAAAATCATTTTTCATTATGGTATTCTTTTCGTTTGATGAATACTTGTTCAAGTAAGTAAATTGAATGTTCATTTATTTATCTTGCACCTTAAAATATGTTCAACCTGGAATGTACTAGTTTAAATCGAGGCTTTTATCAATTTATGTTTTAATTCAGTCTGGTTTTATGAGGGAGTCTCATTTTCTGGCACTGGTATAGAATTCTACCACATTTGTTTTACCAGTCACGAAAGGAGTTGTCAAAGTTGGTGGGGGGCAATGAATAAGGTTAGAAATTAGATTTGGGTTGAAATTATTGGGGTAGTTATTGATGTACTTAGGGGTGGGATTGTGGGTTAGGTAAAAGGTTGTTTAGGCCAGGTAGGTGCTGAATGTGAGCAACACCCCAGGTTGGAAAGCAAGGCCTGCGCAATTTCCCGCTCAGCTGCGGTCACAGTCGCGCATTTTATGTAAAATCAACATTAAATCTAGTCAGCCACGAAGAATCGCTGAAACGCGCAAAACTTTCGTTGCGCTAATGGTTTTCAGCATAATACTTCATTTCCAGCCGTCCAAATTTTACAAATAACATTATCTGGGCAACACCAAATGGTACCTCCAGTTTCAATTCTTTAACGGCCATTTTTAGAAGGACAATTATCATTTCTGGAAAAATGTAATATCATAGTACTTTGTTGCAAATTATTAATAAGGCAGTGTATCAAATTTTGACGTGGGTCTGGACTCATTATTGTTTCTTAAAAAGCAACTTTACATTTTAGTCATCCGTGGGAAAAGGTGGTGGAGGCTGCATTGCGAAAATATCCAAACCCAGAAACACCAAATGTTTTAGCGACTGACATTTATGAAAGGAGCATTCATGAAGATGGAACCCTGCATTCAAAAAGAATCATCTCCTCTGTTTGGAAAAATTCAGTGACAGAATTTATAGCAAAGGTACATTGCTGCATAACACAAACTTCTGCCTTTGTTCCACTTAAAGTTGTTCCCAGTTTAAGTTGTTCCCACCAATCATTGGTTCTTTTTTAGTATTCTATTGATCTAAATTTTAACTCCAAATGTACTAATCTGCCATTGTTATTTAGTAAAGTGACACTGCTAAAATTTTTTTTGAAATGGATATTTTGGTTATGTTCATCTTGTATATCCGCAAGTGTTAAATAAAAAAGTACATATCACTCTGTTAAACAATTATAGGGGTGGCTGTAAATTTGTCATTCTTTGGTAGGTATATCACTAGTTTTGAGACCAAAAATGCTTACCCCGTAATACCCTTTTACTCGTTTTTGCTCGGTGTCAATCAAATATCATTGGGTGAGCTGCTACTTGTAATTTATGTTCATAGATTTACTCATAACTTTAATGCGAATGTAACATTTGTTCAATATTCTTATAGTAATATGGCGACAAAATTATATTGTGTAACAAGGTCAACCTTAGGACAATATCCAATATAGTTACTCATTGCATGACTATTATATAATTGCAATGCTGTACTGGCAACATAGGCCCTGAACTTTCGAAATCCAAGGGCGTTTTTTTAACCAGTCCTTAAAAATGGGATTCCCAAAATTTCGGCTTAGGGAAGTCCCCTATTTTCCGTTAATGAATAATAACGTCATACAATAGTGACGGGAATGACGTCATAAATATAACCAGACACATCAAATTAACGTCCAGCAAAAGCGAACCTTTAAGACGCAAAGCGAACTCATGCTTTGAAACAGCTTAGTGTGCAATCGTTAACTTCAGGCGAAAAACTAAACCAAGACGGAGAATATGTGTGATTGATTTTGATAGAATCATGTTTCGATTATCAGCAGCGCAGTTTCATGTATGGGACCACACTAAATTACAAGCACGTCTTTCGCCACCCCGAACCCCCAGACGGCCCTTAATACGTCACCGCTCCTTACCAACAATGTAGCAGGTCTCGCTAACCGCTTTTGCGATTCCGTATACTAGGTTTAAAACAACCGCTATGTCTCCTGTAATTTCGTCTGAATTAATTGTACTTAAGCTAATGCATGCTTTGTCCTGCATTAAAATGATGAAGGACGAAGGTTAGTGCCAATCTACTTTGAGCAGTGTTCGTAACTTATTATCCCCCATAGCATATACGACACGTGCACAAGGAGCGAGCGAAGCGAGGGCAAATTTTTTTGCGCTATAACAATATTAAAAATTAAAGAGACTTTCGCAAGAGGAGTCCTCGTTATTGAACAAGGTTTTTATATATGTTTGGCGAGAAGCTTATGTTCGGAATATTATGTTTATTTATCGATTTGAGTGACCAAACGTCTCAGCATATTTAACATTATGAATTGTGACGCCAGACGAAGCACTGTGCTATACGACATTTAAAAGTTAGTAACTAGGTTAACACTTGTCTATTTCAGCCTCAGTATTGGGCTTGACGCATCTTTTATCACAGAAAATTTTTCACTGAACACAAATTTCTTGTCAGCTTAAGCTTAACCTACGTTAGCGCGACCTGGTATTTCATATTTCAGCGCGGCTTCGGTTTATTATTAGGTGGAAACAAACACTTCTGCAGAAGGTACTTCTCCCCATGTAATTCAGGAAAGTCGAGCATACTGTTAGTGAACCACGATTGTGCTACTTGCGATGTACATTGCGCTAGCTGTAATATAGTGTTTACAGAGATGTAGTTGCACACTAATTGCACACAAAACTTGGGCAAATTCCAGGGCGTTTTGACGCCCTGCGAGAAAACAAGGGCGTCAAAAAACGCTCTGCACACCCACGTTCGGCGCCTATGACTGGCAATAATATTGTAGTTTGATCTGACATATTTTTTTGACTGCTTAACAACTAAAACACAGCAGTCTTTTATGAGACATTTGAAAAACAATGAGAAGTAAAGAGTTTATAATATTGAATAGAATTTATATATGCAACAAAACCTTTTTTTGGCTATGGTCATGTTGTGTATTTATGTAGTTATGCTTTACATATTCTGCATAGTGGGCATAACTTCAAACAAACATCATTACCTTTAAATATTTAGTTTTAGTGTTCTTTACAAGTATTTTTAATATATTTTTTAACCCACAGAGTACCACACATAAATAAGTAATTATCTAGAATTAAAACAAATATTCTGTGATTTAATATTTTTAATTTAAAACCTAATGGTGTAGAATTATTTTAGTATTCTACTGTTTTCTTATCCCTAGTGATCATATTGGACATGCCTATTATGTACAACATAATTATTTTAGGATATAATGATATTATTAAAAAAACAAGAATGTTCAAGAGAAATTTGTAGTTTGTTTATTTAGTTTTGCATTGCACCTTATTCTTCTACTTTAAATTATCTTGTAACAAACTTTGTTTTTAGTTAACTGGTTTTGACATTACAAAAGCTGTTAATGCGATTGAATGCTCCGTATTGGATCCGGACAAAAAATATTATACGCTATCATCAAAAAACGTAAGTTCTCTTTTAATGTATGTTAACCTAATATACACAAAATAATAGATAATAACGTGGACTGTTAAAATAATGGAATTTTTAAATATATATTTTTAGGCTATTATAAATTTGTGAACTGTAGTTACATTTGACAAGCAATTTTTTTTTTTTTTTTTTAAATATTGTGCGGTACTTCACCAAATGTGATTTTTTTTATTCTTCAATATACCACAATTGTTTTTTTAATTTAAACTAACTATATTTTTCTTTTAATTTATAGCAGTAATCATCACATTTATGACGGCCAACCTTTTGATTGGCTGCATTTTTTTTATTCAACAAAACGTCCCAAGGATTCTTAAATTCAGATTCTTGTGTATAGTTAATTTGTTTGCAAAATATAATTTTCCTATTTTTGCAGTATAATTTCCTGGATTACATTGTAATAGATGAAACACTAACCTACACTCCAGACAAAAAAGATCCGAATTCGTAAGTTGCCAGATAATTGCGAAAATTAATGCCTTGAAATAATGATTAGCAATTTTTTGACTAATGTTTTCCATGTAGGACTCTGTTACGGCAACAGTGGCGGATTACTTGTAAGAACCTGTCATTTATAAGTTTCTTGGAAAATACAATGGGAAACACAATGGTGTCTACAGCACAAAAGGTATGTTCGCTATAAATGAGACATGTTTAAGTGTGGTTTTAAAATTTTACCCAACACATTTGCCTTAATAATATACAAAATATGTTTAAATTTGAACGTTTCCACTGAATCTTCATTAAAGTTTTTCTCTTTCCAAAGTGTTCAAATGTGTATTAAATCTTTTTTTTGACCCACATAAAAATTTACAGGGTTTTATACTTCAAAACCAAATAACCACTTTTTATACAAAATTGGTTGGTTTCTATCTAAACCTCTCCTTCAATATCTACTTTGTCTTTTGTGTAGATCAGGGGTTTTCAACCTTTTTTTGCTCATGGCCCGCAAAATTAGGAAAAAAAATGGCGTTGGCCCATTATTAACTTTAAGTTTCAACAACGCAATAAATTAATAAAGCTTGTACATTATTTCAAATGTGTTACGTCGCCCGATACTTAATGGCGCGGCTTGGGACCGCCGCCCAGGCGAGTAGCTCAATATATAAATTGGGGCAGCAAATATCAAGGGAAGCTAGTAGAAAAAGGAGCAGTTTATAATTAAAGGCGCCGAAGGCGCTAAAAATTTGCGAATTACATTCCTTTATCTTCAGATTTTGCGGTTTTACTGATTTTCTGAAAATTTTTGAAGCCAGTTAAAGTCATAAAAATTGTACTCCCTTGTAATAGCTGACGGAAAGCAACGGGTTTTAATAGCATTTGGAAAATGAAACCGGCATTGGTGCTTTGTATTTTGTCGCTTCAGATATTTTTTGAAACGACTCTCAAGACTAATTAGTAATTTACTATCACAAAATGCCAATAATATATTTACAATGATATTTTATGGGTTTTCAGCGCATAGTTAATGTAAAATATAAAAACAATTGTTGTATTTGTTATACTCCTGGTAGTTCCTGGTGGTTAATTCAGTATTCGATTTATGACGATAGAAGGTAACATATATGGTACCTATAGGTTTTAAAAAAGTTTTAATTATTATTGAAGTTCATAAATTTACACCTGGAATATTGCATAAGGTCAAAATATTTGCCTCGATGAGATGTACACTATTCGCGTTAATTCGACTGATTTAAATGTACCCTGAAACACAAGTAACACACCTACGGGAACATTGCGGCACCCCAGTTGCGGAGCACTGTCCTAAACAGGGCAAAATTCCTGCTCGCAAACAAAACAATAAACGTAACAAAGAATAATACGTCAGCAAGGCGTAATTGCTACGTTTGAACAACCTTTCCGGCATCCGTACCACACGTTGGGTGGCGAGAAATCTAACGCTTTGTAAAAAGAAGGGATGTTACAAACATAACATTAGGTCGAGGTGTTTGGTACTCTGTCAGACTCTTATGTGTTTGTAATGACATGATTTCTGATATCGCTGTATGCCAAGCTCTGTGGCCCACAGAAAACAGCGTTATAGCCCATAGGTTGAAAGCCTCTGGTGTAGATAGAATGGCAATTTAAATTTGATTATCCCTAGACGCGTCTTTTAGTATAGAACAGTGGTTCTCAACCGGGGTGCACGGACCCCTGGGGGTCCGCAAAACGTTTTCAGGGGATCCACAAAAACTTCTAAATATACCTTGATTAAATTAATAACGCTGGGAAAACATGCTTAATCACAATCGTGGTAAGTGATAAAATCACATTGTAACATGGTGTAAAACGCATTGAGTGTGACGTAACAGTTACATTGTGATGTAACATAAATAGATTGTAAAATGGAAAACAGCATTACAACAGTTCAGCTGTACTGGATTTTGGTTTACAAGATGACGCCTAGCATTGTCAAAAACACAACCACGCATTTTAAGACTTGCTTCGGAGATACAGCAGCAGAAATCACATTAAAAACAACGTGTCATAGGTGTTTTCTGTTACTTTACTCAACATACGGTGCCCTACGCAGACATACTGAATTATTAAAAAGAACTAAACGCAGATATTACACCAGAAAAATGTAAGAACTTTTTACCGTAATAGATTCCAACAACTAAGCCAAAGTTTTTCGCTCCAAACGCAGGGTCGCCAAGGCGTCGAGTTCGTAATAAGTCAAGTACGCGAAGAGGTCGAGCGTCTTGCTTCGTCGAGCGCGGTCGAGGAAATGCACAACATGGCCGCCTCGACCTTAAGCAGCGTACAACAAGGCGTCGGAGACCTAGGGAAAAAGTGGGAAGAGAATCTCCACGACGAACTGCAGGAGTTCATTAAAAACCCGAGTTTAATAACAGGCACATCAAGCAATTAAGTCGTTCTTTGTTTGTTTTTTATTTGTTGATTTCGGTTTTCGTTGCGAAGTATGTTTGCTATTTATGATCGGGAACGGGGGAGTGCTTGGGATTTTTTTGACGAAGCCTGGTGTTTATCTACCTCCGTAATAATCCCGGAAGTTATTGCCAGCCCGCTTGTGATCTGTGGTAAATCGATTCGCTTTTGTGACACACAGACTTAAAAATGTATAACCACTGTGACAATACGTGATTTGTATGTGTTATGAAATCACATGTTATGCCGATTAAACATCGTCCGCAACGCTGTGGTAATGTGGTATGTCCGCAGCAAAAACGTCACTTAAGTCCGATGATTTAGTTTCATTACCAAACACCATTGTCCAGCGTTTTTTGCAAGAACTTCCTGTTCAATATTAGATTACTTGCGGGTTATGCATTTACTAATAAAAAAGACCCTCTTCCCCCCTCCCCTCCTGGCGTTTCTTTAGCTTTTTTATTGAATTATTGGCATGACGAGAATATGCAACAATTATTCTGTATAGGTAATACCGTTTTTGTTGTTTGCGACAATTACGTTTAAAAAAAGTTCAATCTGCTCGATTGCGTTTGCCTGTTTAAGGGCAATTGAAAACGTAATACTAAGTTGCACAGTCGATTGGCGCGAAAAAAATACTACTTGTTTCGTTGGACCAGTGCAATTGAATAGAAAAATTACATAGCGACACTTAAGCGCGAAATCCTTCAATGGTGTACTATTTTTCAGCGTCCAATGTTTGGCTTCAACATTGAAAAGCACAATTTACTTTTAAACGCCACCTTTAAATATTTATTGACCCTATTTTTACGAATAAAATCTACAAAAATTGTATTCGGGTTTGTTTTCAATGACATCGTACAATAGGTTGCCAAAGTTAGTCAACCAAACGTTTAACGAGAGTTCAACAGTTGCGTTCATTTTTTTCCGTAAGGTTTTTTCACAAATCCAATATAAATGCTGAATTTGGAACTTGTTGCTTGTGTCTTCCTCGCGTTGTTAGCTTGTTACTGAATTCTGAAGCAGAAAAATAGTTTTGCTACTGGCGTGTATATAGGGATTTTGTCAAAGCTAAAACAAAATGCGAAAAGCAAAACTGTCGCCAAGTGCTATTTGTCGCATTGACCAGCAACAAATTGTCGCTTTAGGGTTCTCTTTATTCACCATGAACGCAATCGCTGCCCAACAACGAAAAAACAACTGTAAGAAAGTCCTATTGACCCCTTTCTTAGGTTGTCAATTACCCGGAAGGGTCCAAAGAAACAATCGTCTGTGACCACACTTCATTCTAGTTCACCGGAAGCCTTAAAGACTTTTCGAATAAGTCTATCAATGATGCAAGCAAGGCCAGGCTAGAAAAATAACTAGCGTGCCGGGAGGTTTAAACCCACGTCCTTGGCCAAACCGGTCGGACCGATGACACCATTACTTCACCTTGATTGTCTGATTCAAATTTAAAGCACTATTGTTTATGTTAATGACTTGACTTGGACTATGGGACAATGCTTGGCATTGTTGAAAATAACTTCTCTCATTTAAAAAGTTTCCAACGCTAAAGTAAATAGGATACCACTTGGTACTCTTTGTTTATTAGTGACCATTGCGGGAGACCCTTACCGTACAATATCTTGGACTAAACAATAAAACAGGGGTTGTCAAACGTTTTAGGCCGCGTCCTCTTTGATACAATTTAGCGCAACTTATGCTCCCCTTTCCGCATATTATGTTACGGAGTCACAAAGTCCATGTGCTGCTTACACTCTTACTTTCAATGTAGAATAATCTGTATTAAACACGTGGTGTTTTACCTCTCTCAGCGAAATGTGGCGCCTAATATCTGTGACTTACTTCAGTCAAACACCAGTTTGGCGATGTAATTATGTAAATCAGCAACTATATCCCGTTGAAGTTGTTCGTTATTTCACATATATACTTATGAACTGTATTAGGGTAAGCTGCAGACGAATATTTGTTGTTTGCAAAGTATTAAAAGAATATTTTTTTAGCGAATAATATTTGTTTATAAAGCACAGATTAACTTTTATTCGTCAGCGTATTTTTTATCACTATGAATATAATATAAAAAATGCTTATCATACCTTGCTAAAAAAGTTAGGCTATCAGATAGAAAAAACAAATGATTTGTTGTATAAAAGTAGTGCATTAGTGTTTCGGCGACCTCAGTCATTTCTTTTTGATGTTTTACTGACAACCGGTTCGTCTGCGAGATTAATTCTGTTATCTTGCGTAAACCGTAAAATCCCTTAATAAAGATATAATACAGTTAAATGTTGTTGGATGTAATTCAAAACCTATATACAATAACAAACTAAACGACAATTTTAAATAGCTCACAACAGATTTTGGTAATTTTGTATGTCTGTGCATTTTGTAAAATTTTTATTTTAAATAATTTTGACCTAACCTGTAAATTTTGACAAAATAAGTCAAAAAATAATCGCTTTACCACCTGGAATAGAGCGAATACCACCTGGAATAGATAAAAATCATGTGCGCTTCAATCGCGCGAAAATGATGTAACCCATATATCGTACTTGATGCTCGTTAATGAAACGTTGTACAATGATTAGCCCTTATTTTATTTTAAAACTTTATGCGAAGTACAATACATTATTTGATTTTTCTAAACACTTAAAGACAGCCAAGCGTTCATAGCGACGCTGCTTTTTGATCCTTCGATGTCGGCTCTTCCTATCATTGTGAAGCAGAATTCACTTAAAGATCATTTGTTAAGAAATAAAAAAACGCAACTAAAAGTATTTGATAAGTACGCTGCACACGTGGTATGGTCTCGTCTCGCGTCAGCGGAGCACTGTACATGAAAAGCTAATGTTTAAAACACAATTGTTGTACTTGCGTGTTCTTCTGCTGCTTTTTTTTGCTGTATTTTTCTTTTTATATATCTTTTTATACTTCACGGCTACCCAAAAACTCCTTGCTATGTCCTCGATGTTCATGATCCTCAGGGACATGAATGAAACTAGACCTGAACTTTCCAAACCGAAGGTCGTCAAACGAGTTGTATTTGTCGGTACCAACTTTTTATCTATTTAACATAAAAGTGGTACTACATCTATGTTAAGTAAGTGGTAAATGTTTATATAATTGTATTACGCGCCTGTTTTTCTATTATATTCTAAGAGCTGTGAATTTGCTTTAAGTCTTTGCCTAAAGAATTTAAATTGGATCGATAACCTTAATATGGCTTACAATTTCTAATCGTCTGTAGCGAAAAGTTTGCATTTTTCTACAAAACATTTTTTCGGCTTTGGTCAAGGTTTGCAATTGGCAAAACTGCTCTGTCGGTTAGTAGGCTACCCTATATGTCGCAACAAACATTAGAAAAATATTTTGTTGTAAGATTGTAGCTTGGTCAACCTAGCATGGTAATTAATAGGTGTTGGCTAGTTATCCTAAAATTAAATGGTAATAAGCTAACACTGTATTCATGAAATTTACAAGCATAGCCGGCCTTAGTACTAAACACATTTAGACAACTTAAAAATTATTTTTATGAAAACTTACGATGTGCTTGTCAAAATTGTGTTTACAGATACCATATAACAAATTTATTCCAAAGATAGATACCTAACTTCTTGCAAAGGGATAAAAGCTAGTTTCGGGGATGCTATAAAACTTGTTTGTACCGTCAGCGTACGTGTTTCTATCGGATTAACCTAATATATTTAGCGCACCAACAGTATAGGGCCGCGCGGTCGTTGATTACGAGGAAAAGCTAACAGTTTGCGCTGCCAGAAGTGACGTCAATTTCCGGCGCATCCCGTGATGCTCTTAAGCGGCTGCCATCGTGCCGACAATAGACCCACAGACATTATTCTAAGCCTGCTTCGATACAACGTAGAACTGTATACTTGCTGCAAGGCTTTAAACATTAAAGTTCAAAATATATTTTGTACAAGCTCTTGCATCTACTTTTAACAATGGTAAGTTGATTTGATGCTATATATACTTTATTTAACGCTGGGTGGATCAGATCCCCACCCTTATTGTTTTTGCAGCTGCTCGAAGTGAACCTCTGTTTACAAATCGTCAGAACTGTAGTGTTTTTAATGTAGATCAAGAACGACAGTGGTATATAGATAAATGCTTTAAACATTGTTCTCCTAGTTAGGACCTATAGTACATCTATAACGTAGTTTCAACGTGGATAAATTTAATATAGAGAACAAAACCTAATTAAAATATTATTCTAAAATACGCAGTTGCACAACGTTGTACTTTATCTTTCGTGATTACAATGTAGCTATAACAAAGGAGATCCGACATTTCTCAGATCGAATAACGGGGAGTTTAAAGGTGGCGTGAATTGCACAAGTACATTCTCTGTGAGTTGTATGGCCAACTTTGGCTTCCTAATCCGATGTTAATATGGTTCCATATTTTTTGCTGAAAGCATGTCCCAACCACAAAGCGGAAACGTTACCCAGCCCTCTAGCGAAGGACGCAAAAGCTTACTAATGAGCTACTTCCTCATGCCGTATGCCGCTGATCTGCGAGTATTCCACTATGTAAGCAAGTCAAGAAACAGCGATTCCTTAAGCCCAACCTTTATTTTTACTGCAGGACATAGGGAACTGTTTAATATGGCCATAACAGATTTACATCATAACGTTATAAGCCGGGTTGCCAGACCGTCCTTATTTCTAAGATTTGTCCTTATTTTGAAGGGCCTGGTCTTAGAAAACTTAAATGTCCTTATTTCTAAGAAATGTCCTTATTTTTGACTTGCGTCCCTATTATTTTAACAACTACAGAACTTCGATCGTTTTCCTCTGGAGCCGGGTTTGAATATTATTCTAAAATTATGCTTTTGCGCCGAGATTTTATGACATTATAAATAAAAAGGTACTCCCGTGGCGTACAAGTCTCAGGATTTTACTTCTAAGTGGTGTGGTAGGCAGGGAAGTGGTACAGCAGTTTTGGCTGCTGTAGGCTACCAGGATACAGCAGCTGACGACATTTTAGGAGTTAGGATACAGTACAATAGGGTGCGGCGAAGGCCACATTTTTTGCGAAGTGGTTTGTATTGTGGAAATGGGTGGAATGCAGTCGACTTTTCGATTAAATCAGTAAAGCTATAAGCAGGAATGGCCAACACTTCAATCGCGATCAACCGTTTGATCGCCACATTTCACCTGGTTGATCGTGTTATGTGTCCGATTTTTAAAATTGCGTTCTTCAATCAACATTAACAGGAGTAGACCGAAAAACAAACCATAAACCTTGATAAATTGGTTGAGCAGATTGTTTCTAGCAAGCAAATATGTCCAAAAACGTTTTTCAAAAGCTAATCTAATTTTTCGGTTGTCCTTATTTTTGGGTCCATGTCGATGGCAACCCTGGTTAAGACAGTTGTTTTTTATCGAAATCCTAAAGCATGCTCAAAGCGAGTACATAAATACGTATGAAGGTTTAGATTGCGAACCGTGAATTTTGGGAAAGACCTAGGTCACCAGGAAGCCTTTACCAAACATAAAGCGTAGGGCTTTTTAAAAGTTTTGCGCAAACAGGGTTAAACATAGATAATGTTACTTGGTCAAAAAACTCTTATCTAAATCCAAACGTCGGGTTGTTTGTTCCAAAACGCAAAGTAAACACACAAACGACAAATCAGTAGCTTGTGATTAAAAATAAATTAACGAGTAGATTCAAATATCTGGAAGCACTGTAAAACCGCAACGTTAGATCAGTGAATTACAAGACAGATCATCTGAAAATCGAGTGACACAAACGTTAGACTGCCTAAAAAGCCATCTGTAAAACGTTTGCACCTTTGGGTATGCAAAGGACTGACGTTTTTTGGATTTATATGCCCATTTAACTTCAGTTTTTTACCAAAGTAAATATAAATATCTAACTATTCTTTTTTTAGCGCGAATGCATCTCAATTCACGTTGGACAAGCTGGTACCCAGATAGGCAGCGCCTGCTGGCAGCTCTATTGCCTCGAACATGGCATCAAGCCAGACGGCACCATGTCGAGCGAACAGCAGCCCATGCAGGCAAATCACGCTGGGGACTCCTACAGCACTTTCTTCCATCCAACCGGAAGCGGCAAACTGGTGCCTCGAGCCATCTTTGTCGACCTGGAGCCGACCGTCATTGGTGCGTTAATTTACTTTTTATATGCCATCAGAACATTGCAACCTGTGAGTATAATTAATAACTCGAGCTGCTAATTAACCCTATGTCATCTGACCGCCAAGGTTTATTGGTTACGCAATCCTGGCGTATAAAACTGACTTGCTATAAAATGTCATATATAATCGCTTTTATCTTTTCCCTTCTAACGCATGCGTTTGCCTACTAAGCATTGCGGTCCACCTCCACTAGCTTTCTTAAACAATGTAGAGGTTCAGAGAAGCATTCTGAAAAGTTCCTCGTCTCGATATATTTTGTTTACAATAAACTCAAATGATTACATGTCCACGCGTCCCCCCCCAGCTAACTTCAACATTGTATGGCCTATAATCTTAACCTAAAAAATGAGATAAATGTTCTAAAAAACGCTGATATTTGTTTCCTTAGATCAGGTGCGTACAGGCGAATATCGGAAACTGTTTCACCCTGAGCAAATGATCACAGGAAAGGAAGATGCGGCTAACAACTATGCGAGGGGACATTACACAGTCGGTGAGTTTAACCCTTTTTAAATTAGAACTCTGTAGACAGCGGGTTTCAAAACCCCAACGCTTTCATATTGCTTGGCCATCGCCAAAAAGTTAGTTTGTGGTAAGTATGGTTTGAAAATACAACATGACCAAAATATTTTCATCAGCATTAGGCCTGCCTGGTTAGACTGACAGCAGTAACTGGTAAGCAGTTGTTGCTGTTTGTTCTCTTTAACAAAACTAAAATCAGAAAACTTAGTTTGCTTAATTACTTATAAAGCATATTCCTAAATAGCCTATGATTGAACTCAACGGCATGCAAATTGTCAACATTTACGTACTATTTTACACCACTGTTGCACTGAACATGTCAATAATAGAAATCACCTTGACCCTTGCAACATAAATATCGACCTTAATTCCTGATCAGTAACAGCAAAATAATCAAGCAAAGCTAGCAATCCAGGTCAGACACAATAAACAGATATTAAAAGATATATATATATATATATTTCGCCAATCAAAGCATCGTCAGTATATCTGAATAAAAACAAACGCAACAGTATAAGAATAAGTCAGAAACATTAAAAATTAAATAAAACAAAGTAAAATAACTGAAATCTAAAAAAACTATTAAATTGTAGTGACAGCCAATGTGTGCAACCCTATATTTTACACCACGTTCACAATTTTTTTTACAAACTAATAAACGTTCACTATATTTTGAAAACTCTTCAATCCTAACTATAGTAGCTTACGTTTCTCCCTGATTGATCTGTTGGAATGAGTACAAGTGTTACTATTGAAAATATATATAGGATAGCAAGAATTTCAGATTTTCAGAAACCTTGCATTTAACAATATTACTCGTCAGTTAAACCTAACTCTACATTATCGTTTGTTGTTTGCTGTACTGTTGAACACGTCACTACTTAGGTCGAGAACATATTGACGAAGCGATTGACAAGATTCGTAAGTTAGCGGACCAGTGCACTAGTCTTCAGGGCTTCTTGGTCTTCCATTCGTTCGGTGGAGGCACAGGATCCGGATTTACATCTCTTCTCCTGGAGCGACTGTCGATGGACTTCGGGAAGAAGTCGAAGCTGGAGTTTGCGGTTTATCCAGCACCACAGGTGGGACGGAAACGATTATTTTATAATGCTTATAGCATATCTTATAAGGCTTAAAAAAAGTCGTGCTGCCGTCGTCTGTATTAAAATCTTGTCACTCGGTCTACTTGGCTTTGGCATTAATTTTATAATATTCCAGTCGCAATAAACAAGTAGGCCTATGCCCAAACCGGTGGTTTAGACCTAAACAGCTTTTCTTGCACAGATATCCACTGCTGTTGTCGAGCCTTACAATTCTGTGCTCACCACACACGCCACCCTGGAGCACACCGAGTGCGCGTTCATGGTTGACAACGAGGCTATTTATGACATCTGCAAAACAAACCTTGGCGTCGAAAGACCAAACTATTCTAACCTGAACCACCTTATTGCGCAGGTAATATCCTTAATTTTAAGAATAAAAGCAATGGAATGTCGTCATATGGTCAATTTGATGCAAATCTAGATTGATTTAGTGAATTTTTCAGAACGCAAATTAAGCGTTTGTCGCAATAGCGTTGCCCTTCAAATATAAACAATTTGTAAGCGTAACGCAAGTAACCATTACGGTCCTCAGGCCAGATCAGCCACGCAGAATGAATACTCCCAGCCCGTTGCATATTTTCTCAATGAAGATGAAGCATAGTTGGAATGTTGTCGGATGATATTTAAAACTATTATGAAATAATTATAAAACTCAACGGCAATTTATTAGGACTCATTACAAACAGTTTTTTACACAATAATTTAATTTACCTTAGTTTAACGATAATCAAGTTAATAGGCTAAAGCTAGAAAAAAAAGTTATATCCGGCCGGCGATCGCCAATCCTCACGAATATCC
This sequence comes from Ascidiella aspersa, assembly GCF_963924565.1. Classification (NCBI taxonomy): domain Eukaryota; kingdom Metazoa; phylum Chordata; class Ascidiacea; order Phlebobranchia; family Ascidiidae; genus Ascidiella; species Ascidiella aspersa. The sequence goes on from NC_139451.1 coordinate 18,337,340, forward strand.
AACGCTTCATAAAAACGTTTGATGTCCCATAGAGATGATGTAACGCGGTAAAAGCATTGGTTAAATCATTATTTTGTTTATTGTCAACCAGATTTTGCAAATATTCAAATTATATTGACATGCAACAAAAATTGAAATGTTTTTAAAAAGAACATAAAAAAATCACAAAAAAGCTGGCTGTTTTACATGCAACAAACCTGGATTGCATTGAAAGAAAACAAAAGTAAATTCGCACAACATTTTTTGGTATCTTGTCATTAAGGACCATTGAGGTTGTACACGCACAGCTGTCTTACCTAAATAAGCCCGTTTAGTTTTTTAACTACAGCCTTTTACATCAGGTTGTATCCTCCGTTACTTCGTCGCTGCGCTTCGCTGGATCACTAAATGTCGACCTAACCGAGTTCCAGACCAACCTGGTTCCATACCCGCGCATCCACTTCCCACTCACTACTTACGCGCCAATAGTCTCTGCCGAGAAGGCCTTCCACTCTACCTTCGAGGTGAACGAAATTACTACTGCCTGCTTCGAGCCCAACAGCACCATGGTGAAGTGCGACCCGCGCCATGGCAAGTACATGGCTTGCTGTATGCTCTATAGAGGTGACGTCGTACCCAAGGAAGTGAACGCGGCGATTGCGAACATCAAGAATAAAAGAACCATTCAGGTGGGTACAGTGCTCCTTTTTAAGCGTAAATGACAAAAGCATCATGTGTTTTCTGCAGAATGTATAGGTCATAGCTAGGTATATACATTCTTGTTTCCAAAGGATATTTTTTATGATTCCAAATGCTTCTTGACTATATTCGCCTATTCATATTTCCACGGTTTTGTTCAAAAAATTTAAGACCAGATATAATAACCACCAAAATGTGACTATAGCTTTACGTAGATCCAGTAAACCAAAGTTTTTTTTTAAAGGATAACCAATAACTTTGAAACTGTGCTTTTGGAAAATATCTTAATTGCCGTACTAGGAGTTGTATTTATGTCGTGCAATAATTCGCGTTTCTACCGCCAAAGCAGAACGTATAAAAGGCAAGTTTTCCTAATTGTATAATAACCTATGATAAATATGCCACTTTTGCAAATGTTATTCAATAAAATTAACTAAGGTCTATTTGTTAAAATGATTTAAATCTAGTCAGCAAATAACTCTGGACAAAGATTCGAAAAGTGCGGTTAGAGCTTTACAACGCTCCGTTAAATGCAAAATTCTTCAAACGAACAATCGCTAATGGCATTTAGTCTGCTAACGACCGCATTGTTTAGTTTGTCGATTGGTCGCCCACTGGATTTAAGGTCGGAATCAATTCAGAACGTCCATCTGTGGTACCGGGTAGTGGTATGTCCAAAGTAAATCGAGCCCTTTGCATGCTGAGCAACACTACAGCCATCGCTGAAGCCTGGACTAGACTTAATCACAAGTTCGACTTGATGTACGCCAAGCGAGCCTTCGTGCATTGGTAAGGATAAAAAGTTTTAGAAAAATCTGGTCTTTTCAAGTAATATGAATTGATTGGAGTTATACGATTGGTTTTCAGTAAAAAGTTGAATCTAACCTCAAAACAAATTGAGTTAGTGTTGAAAATGAATAAAGACTTATTCGAAACGTTCAAAATGATATCTACTTCTGTATGGGCTTTGATATTCTTATTACGTAAATTAAAGTTAACTTTTTAAATGGTCGGAAAAAAATCGTACTTTAGTTAACATAACGATTACCATTAGGTACGTTGGCGAAGGAATGGAAGAAGGCGAATTTTCGGAGGCAAGAGAGGATCTCGCTGCATTGGAAAAGGATTATGAGGAGGTCGGAGCCGACCTCCCTGCATCAGATGAAGAACAAGACGAATATTGAATATTTTATAATATATTATTCAATATTGTGTACGTATGTGTGTATGTATATAGGCATCACTTTACATTGTTGTAAATAGTATTTTTACAATTCATTATCAATTTTCAGAACTTTCACTTTTTGTTTGTTTTATTTACCCAAACATTATGCAAATATTTGGGTTTTTTTTGCTGTAAGGTTTTTATTATAGGGTCGGAATCAAGCGGTTATTTGGATATTTTTCCTAATTTATTTTTATATTGACGCAAGATTTAAACAAAAGTCTATTATTTACATGAGCATTTATTATTAACTCCAATAGGTTAGAGAAATAAATACTTTAGCAAGTTTTTCATTAACGAGTTTTTACTCTACTTTGGTTGTTGTCCAGTCAAATGCTAAAATTTAATGTATATGGCATCTAGTCATTAGCTTGTTGTTTTGTATATATGTGATGTGGACGCAACGCCTTCACGCCAAAGGTCGGGAACATTGTGCAATAATCTCTTGTCTTCCTGTTATGCTCTGCCTTGTAATCAATGTACATAGATTCACCCAGTGCTATGATCACTCTTTGACGTTGTTCAACTTGTACATATGCTTCTCAAATTTATTTGTGTTTTTGCCTGTTCGCTTGTTCCAATCTGTTGTTAAAGCCTAATAGGTTTTAAATAACGGTGTGCTCCAATCAAAAAAGGATCTATTTATTTTGTTGTACAAAGCCTATGTAATGAATTTTGTCGTTATCTGATGTTTGATGACCGAAACTGTTTGATATATCTCATCTATGTAAAAAGTGAAAGCGACATCATCATTACTGAATTAGTAATTACATTCGTTTTGGTCCAAGATGCTTAGCGGAATGCTTAACTATTAAATGACACATTCTTTTCAAATATATATGCGTTAATTAAAATACTACACATTCTGTTACCAGTAAAAAGCTTGATAATCCTAATGAAAGGAGCTTATTTGAATATGCATTTGGATTAAGCGGTATAGACTAGGCCAGTGGTTCTCAACCTTTTTGTACCCGTGGCCACTTTTTGATGCTTTTAACTAGTCGCGGACCCCCTTCATTTTTCTGGTGTAAAAAATGTCCGTGTTTAGTTCTTTTTAATAATTCATTATATCTGCCTATTTAATCTTATGTTGAGTAAAGTAACAGGCAACACCAAATTGCTTTATGACGCGTTGTTTTTAATGTGATTCAGGGTTGTTCCTAAGCAAAAATTTGCACTCGCCAGCTGGGCGATCGGCAATCAACCGGCACTCGCCCGGACGAAATAACACTCGCCAAATTTGTTGGCATGCCGTCTGCAAATTTTCGTCCTAGCGCGGTCATTTCTTAGGTTATTGTTATTCTGTTTTGTGGTTTTTCTACGTAAACAGTAGTCTTTATAAAAGTCTGGTTGTTTATTTCTGTTTTTTCTGTGCTTGAAGGATGTTTTAACGCAGGTTGTTTCACGCCACAAACAAAACGCCACATTTCGCCTAACACTATAGTTTGTAGTTACACAAGTAGGCGATATTTTCAAATATCGTAGTGTTCAGTGGAGGTTTCAGTCCCTCAAAACATAAAAAACACTGCTTACAAATATTAATAAAAGATATTTGCATTGAAACTTATTGTTAGCAAAAACTGTAGCAATTGCTCTTAATTTCGTAATACAAACAATTAAATAAATACAAAAAACTAGAATTATTATCCTGGGTACATCGCAAGTCCAATAAACTTTTCCAAAGGCGTCAACGACTGGGTTAAACATTTAAAAATTAACAATGTTCAAGTTAAACGTAAACCCTTATAACTATTTGCCACTGCGGCACCTTATAACTATTTGCCACTGCTTTTTTTTAAACGGGACAAAGAGTCTTTCTTACGAGCTTCGAACGTGACTTCGATTAACCTCATTATTTGTGTAGTGTTGAAGGCATTTGCGTCTTAGTGTTTAGGGAAATAACTGGCGCTAAGTAATATTTCGCTTAGTAGTGGTGCTCAACACAAGTTGTCCTACACCAACTAATTCAATTTATCGCAGAAGCCACTCGCCAGTCGGGCGAGTGGGTGTCAATTGGCACTCGCCCGGAGCGATTTGCACTCGCATTGGCGAGCGGGCGAGTGCTTAAGGCCAACCCTGTGATTTGTTCTGCTGTATCTACGAAGCAAATCTGGAAATGCGTGTTTGTGGTTTCGATAATGCTTAACGCTTGTCATCTTTTCGAACGATTACATAAACCAAAATCCAGTACACGTGAATAATGCTGCCCTCCGTCTTACAATCTATTTGTGTTACATCGCAATAAAGTATTACGTCACACTTAATGCGATTTACAACATTTTGCAATGTAATTATATCACTTACCAAGATTGTAATTATGCATGTTTCCCAGCGCTAATTAATTTAATAAAGGTACATTTAGAAGTATTTACGGACTCCCTGAAAATGCTTTGCGGACCCCCAGGGATCCACGGACCACCGGCTGAGAATCACTGGACTAGGCTTTTTAGTCATACCGAAATTAGTACGCCTTTTAAAAGTAGATTGTTTTCTGAATATATTAATGATCACACACTTTAAGCAAATCTTGAGTCATAATTTTATTTGTTATATTTTCTACTTAGAGTTGATTTTTAATATTTGTTTGTTACTTAGGTATAAAACAATTTTGCTAAACCAAAGAGATTTCAAGTTTAAATCTCTTTATAGACAAACCTAGGTGGCGCTAAGCAATTTTTAGGGGGTCGCGAGCTTCAATAATAACTTTTTGTAGTGATTTTAAGGCATAGGCATTAGGCAACCTATAGCCTACCAAAGGGGGCTCGGTAGAAAAAAGGTTAAGAACCACTGCTTGACAGTGTCTTGGTTTTGATTTAAAAAAAAACACTATTGAAGCAGGGAGTCGAACCGTTTGACTTTTCCGGTTCAGGTTCGGTTCGGGTTCAAGGATTTTTTCGGAATCCGGTTCAGTTCCGGTTTCGGTTCGCAGCAATTTAAAAAGTTCCGTTTCAACCATTGTTATTTCAAAACCGGTTCATAACGCTCCGGTTTGGATACAATATTATAGTTACGTGAAATCTAAAAATTTGGTTCAATAAATGTAGAGAATAATCTTTGAATAAGTCATTTAATATAAGTTTTGTAAGCCATTTGATCTAAGTTAAGTGACGAGTTAAAAATAAACAGATTATTATTGAAATATCTAAAAAATCAAAAATCTTTTTTTATTCAATAATCAAATGTTTTTCTTAAAATTTTGACCATGGTATAACTTGACTCTATACAAAATACAAGTTGTGACGTCATGCTGGAGTGAACCGCTTTTATTAACAGGTTCGGGTTCGGTTAAGGTTCATGTTCTTTCAAAGTATTCGGTTCAGTTCCGGTTCGGCTCCTTAAAATTTTACAAAAAACAGTTCAGGTTCGGTTACGGTTCGACAAAAATTGGCTTAAAACCGGTTCATAAGTTCCGGTTCGGTTCCGGTTCGACTCCCTGTATTAAAGTGCTTAATTATTGCTATACTATTACAAACTACATTTTTTGAATCCCTTTGCATTTACCAGGGTCTTAACACCTTGAAAAAGAGGGAATCGTGGTTATTAATGTACATCAAAACGCAATGTGCTAGGAAATTTACCAATTAAGTCTACTTTTGTGTTATAGTTAATTCTTTAATCATTCTCTCCAGATGTTACCATGCTGTCTGCTTTTTTCGAATTAATTAACAGGCATGCGTGCTCTACAAATTGAGTAATTAGATCTGTTTCCGCACATCACTTACAATTTCCGTACTGACTTTGCATTGCAGTTATGCCATCATTTGGGACTATTTTCTTCAAAGTGAACGGATTGTTTCTGAAAGGAGTTGAAGTATTCAAAGAACCAGGTATTCTTGTATGTAATCTTTGAATTGAAAATTTGTACCTAAAATCGATAAGCGCCATCTATAACGACAAAAGTTCAAAAGGAATTCGCTTTTTTAACAATAATCAATTTCTACATTATTAATAAAGCGGGGCGTGCAGCGGCTTAGCCAGACAAAAATAAATCGTGCTAACTCTTTAAACTTCCAACGAATATTACTTATATTCTGGACATCACTCTTTGAAGTCTATAGGCAGGGTTACCATACCGCGCTTATTTCTAAGATTTGTGCTTATTTTGGGGCGCAGTGTCTTAGAAAACGCAAATGTGCTTATTTCTAAGAAACGTGCTTATTTTAGAGTTGTGTGCTATTAGTTTGTTTTATTTTAGTTTCTAAAACTGTTATTTTTTATTTGTATTTACCAAGTTATTTAACCCAGATTATAACAGTAATGCATTAAATTACATAATAACAATGGATTGTGATTGTCTAAATCTAAAAAGTACATTGTAGCCTATAGAAATGTGGTAGGTTGCTTTAGCAATCAAGTAAACTTTCGGCTTGACGTGAGGACTGGCTTTTTTGTGTCAGTACAGACAAAATGCTAAATCAGCCCGGAGGCTATGGAAAACACAATGTTACTACAAAAAAAATTGCTAGATGCATTACAGTAAATCATTCAATGAATAATTTTGTTACAAGCATAACTCCGCCAAGTGAACCAAACTTAACTACCAGGCACGGTCAGAATTATGCGTTTCATGCTGCCATGCATCACGATTCCTTTTAAACTTTAAAAGGTGTATAACTGGTGCGCTCTGACGCGAAAAAATTGACAAAGCTTGCATTAAATAAGGATGGTTAACTTGCCAATTTTGACCTAATAAACGCATATTTTTGCGCTTCGCGCGATTAAGCTACGTTTTGAGCATACAAAAATAGCTGTTTTTCAAGTTTTTATTTTATTTTATAACATTATTTCTGAAACCTTGGATTTCACCCCCTGGGTCCTGGATCTGTCCCTGATCTTTAATAGCGTGCTTATTTTTTGGTCTAAGCAGATGGTAACCCTGTCTATAGGCCCAATTAGAGTTTTAAAAACAACTCCACTTTTTTTCATTGAGTTGAAAATAAAAACTTTCATTGTGTCTATTTTATGTTTAACTATTATAGGTAAATCGATGGTAATTCCTAATTTTTTGCGACACAGTAAATAAAACAAATATTTGCATTAAACTTTTTACCAAAACAACAACTTACAACTTTGCCTGTAAAACATGACAAATTGACAATGCAGTAGGTTTATGTCTTAATAGTATTAGATTTTGTACCCGGTCCGTCAGAAATTAGTGCAGTTCAAAGTAAAAAGGTGTACGACAATTACGGCATCAAACCGTCGAAAAAGTCTGACATTTAGACCTTAAGGTTGTGACAGTTAACGTATTATGCAGACCTTTTTTTAAGAACTGCACATTTCTGGTGGGCTAGTTCACTTAAAAGTTTCTCGAGGCCCTTTACGTACTGTACCGCGACACACAGTTGAGAATCACTGATGTGAACTTGACATCATCTAAAACTAATAAATATGCTGGTTAGATCTTAAAAAATTGACTGAAAGTACGGAGATATCGTTTTGAAGACCGAAAACAAAAATACATAAAACAGTAGGCTAATAGATTAAACTTTTAGGACGCACCTTTATTTTGCCTTCTAAGTCAGCGGTCTGCAACAATCGGGGCGTATAGCCTCTCTTACGAACTGCAGGAGGCCATTCACCATATTTTTTTGGTTATTTCTATTACGCAAATGCGAAACATTTTTGAGCTTTCCGCAAATCTAGTTCCTACACCTAGAGTAGGTTTGCATTTTGAGAACATTTTTTCAGCCTAAAATGCGTCATGCCTACCCTGGATAGGAACTATCAACATTGGAAGTTTTCCAACACATATCTAGATGCGTTTTGATGCGCTTCACACGATTGTGTCTTTTTAATATGAGCATGACACCGAGGTTTAAATGCTCAATTAACTCAAATGGCAACATAAATTAGATTAACGCGTTTCTATAAAGTATTTTTACTTCGAGCAAAACGCTTTGCTACCTTCTTTCTGAATGAATTTAAACCTATTTTATCAATTGCGAAAACTTGAGAAAAAAAAATATATGTATGTATGTTTCTATCTTTTTAGTATAAATCTATCATTTTTTTTAATAATTTACACTAATTTATATTTTTTCTTTAATCTTTATGCGATAAATCATGAAGTAAAGTGGGTTTGCAGTGAATGCATGTAACGCAGCAGTACTTAAACTGTTATATAATTACCACTAATGGTTTGCCAAAAGATTTTAGGTGATATGCAGGCAAATTATAGGTAGTTAGTGAAGTTCAGGTAAATTTTCTTTAAATTTACTTATGATAAGACCTTTGATGATAAACTTTGGTTTGAAACAGGGTGGTAGCAACATAAATTAGATTAACGCGTTTCTATAAAGTATTTTTACTTCGAGCAAAACGCTTTGCTACCTTCTTCCTGAATGAATTTAAACCTATTTTATCAATTGCGAAAACTTGAGAAATCCCCTGATTAGCAGTCGCGTTACAGTTGTTTTAATGGAATGCTAAAATCTGCGCAATTTAACAACATATTTGTCAGTTAAAACTATAACGACCCGCAGAAACTATCTATTTTTTTCTGTTCACCAATGGTGAAAGAAGGTAGTTAAGGGTTGTGGCTCGGTTCTTCCCATTGGCCAATAAAAAGGCTGGGAATTTCTGAGCAAGTCAGTAACGGTCTGAGCCCAGTACTCGACAACCTGTCTCCACTAGGGAGGAGGTGCCACCACGGAGGTATAGGGCCCGAGATCTATCATGTGTCGGCCAGTCGTACGTACTTTTTCATAATTTTATTTAAAGTTTTTCTCTGACGTAACTATATGTTGTCTTGTAAGTATACGTACCTTTATGACTTGTAGCGGCAATACAAGCTTCATTTAGAATTGAACTTCTGATAAATTTTCTTTACTTGTTTTTGGAAGGTCGTTCCGTGATTAAATTTTAGTTCTAAACCTGTACGTAGAGCAAAAAGGTTGCCGATATGTTGTAGTGTTGAATATTAAACTTTGTGACTTGTGCCGCGTTGGCTGTATTGCTTAATTGCGACACTTAATCTAACGGTTTAAATTATTGCCCGATGAAAAAAAACGACAACGATATTATTTTTTTGATTGAGAGGCATAACAGGTCTGTGACACTTGACACATAATATAAAAGCAAATTGGCCCAGGATCAATGTAGGCCTACCGTACTATGTTTAACGAATTAAGTTTCTCTTTTGTATAGTACAGTTCGGCAAAATTATTGTATTTAGTCGTTGGTTTACTGAAAAGTATTATAGCTAGATAACTTACATGGCTGTGCTAACGTGAACGAAAAATTTGTTGATAATTGATTTCTATGACGTCATTTTATGCCTTTATCATGACGTCACATTAATCGAGATGTGTAGTAAATTACCGACATTTAGCTATAGGTCGCAGAAACTGGCGAATTTGTCTACTGATCATACTGTGTATGTATGGCGTCGGAATTGTTATCGAACAGATTTTAGTTGGCCAATATGAAGTATTTGTGTCTCTCATAGTTATGACGTCATTTTATGCCATTATCATGACGTCACACCAATCAAGTGATTTAGCAAATCTCCCACATTTGGATGACTGGTATACGTGCGTTCGCATAATGTCACATATACGGGCGAATTTATCTCACTATATATTATAAGAGATCAATGGTTTCAGATTGGCGCTGGCCTACATGTTAGTTGACCAATACATAGTATTTGTGTTGCCTGACAGTTTTAACGTCGTTATGATGTCTTCGTCCACTTATCCAAGAATAAATTATGGCAAATGTGGTATCGTTGGAAAGGTGCGATAAATGTCTTTACGATAAATAGGTCCCTACTGGGCTGCTGGTACATGGCATTTTCCATTATCGAATCATTCTGGCCGGAAGTTGCTGAAAAATCACGATATTACGCCTGTATGTACTTATGAATATGAGTTTTCAATTTTTTTTTCAAAATTTCTTTTTTTGTCAAGATAAACTAGACTAGACAAAAGCCTCGTGTAAAAATCTAGTACGATTCCAAACTGAGCCGTTCAAAAATTGCCGCGATTGGGATTAGGATCGGCTGTCTGGAGCAGTATCAAGATTGATTCGATTGGTTATGAATATTAATATAGGTTATTATCGACGCTTATAATCCCTTCACCCCGAATTTGTTTGTTAAAATCTTAGATCTAGCATTTTTTATTATTTTATTGCAAAACTTTGGATATTGTATTTTTTATATTTCTTAGTATTTTGGTATTTATATGTTTATTTTGTGCTAACATGTGCTGTGCAGCTTCTAGTTGTATATTGCTGGCAACTAAAAATATAAAGCAGTTTAGCTGTTTAACTTACTTGTTTTATTCCATTGGTTGTACATTTAATGGTGTTTTTTATACCTTTGAAATATGAAATTAGCCTGACTTGTTCTTTACTTTTTGTGTATGATGACCTGTCTCCACTAATTAAAGGTATTTCAAAAATACTTTAAAGTCCTGTAGCCAAGCAAAACTAAATAAAAACAATTATGTATGCCTGAATGCAAATATGTTGAACTGGACTTACACTAAAAACAGTTGTATATTCCAATTGTCAATTACTAAATGTATGTTCCTGTTGTTCAGATTAAATTGCTTACCTAATTATTAAAAAATGGCCAATACACCTGTTTTACAACGCGTACTTGCTGCTTCGGTCCAGATCGCCAACAAATCTGCTGAACTTGTGAGGCAAATTATGACTTCTGGTGATTTGGGTGTCATAGATAAGGTTTGTTTAAATTCTACTTAAAATAATATAACTATTCTATAAATATTTTTAATATCATTGCAAGCTTGTTGTCTGTTTAAAACAGTGGTACACAACCTTTATGGTTGACTACCAAAATCTTAATACACACAATTTTACATTTAATATAAATGCATATATCGCACACAAAACTGTAATTACAGGTTTCCACAAAATCAACATGATTATTATGTTGATTGAAACCTTCAGACTAACTGCGATATAGAACTACCTACCAATCTTTAAGCCTGTTGGATCTGTGTTTTTCTCCATTACTACAAGAGACTGTAATTACAGTAAATAACCTTTCGAATGCCACAAGGCTAAGTAAGAAATACAGGGAATATTTATTTTTGGTCATATCTAGTTTTAAAATTGGAGTCTGGTATTTTGTTAACTAGAAATCCTAATAGTTTGTAACATTTTCATTTATTTTAACAGGGTGGCCAAAAAAACCTACAAACTCGAGCTGACAGGAGTGTAGAAAAGCTGATTCGTGCATCACTTTTCTCTAAATTTCCTGATCTGAATGTAATAGGAGAAGAAGATGAAGGCCTTGATGAGAGCGCTGATGCAAAAGTTGAATTGGATCCAGAAGTGTTGAAAATGGAATGCCCGGCAGCTTACAAAAACATTACAGAAAAACAGGTATGTATGTGTATCAATGATTATTTTGTTGGAAATAATGTCTATTAACACACTTAATATAATTTAGCTTTAACATTTTATAACTTGCCCCACAATTCAAAAATATGTATGTATGTTTCTATCTTTTTAGTATAAATCTATCATTTTTTTAATAATTTACACTAATTTATATTTTTTCTTTAATCTTTATGCGATAAATCATGAAGTAAAGTGGGTTTGCAGTGAATGCATGTAACGCAGCAGTACTTAAGCTGTTATATATTTACCACTAATGGTTTGCCAAAAGATTTTAGGTGGTATGCAAGCAAATTATAGGTAGTTAGTGAAGTTCAGGTAAATTTTGAGTCTTTAAATTTACTTATGATATGACCTTTGATGATAAACTTTGGTTTGAAACAGGGTGGTAGCAACGTAGCAACAAATATTACTAGATGATACACAACCAGAAAAGGACCACAGAAGTAAAAAACGTCCCAGATCTATATTGATCAGAAATATTTTCTTATGATATACAGGAAAATATTGTCATCTACAAGTTAAACCTTTTAACTATACCAGATCTGCCCAAGAATAACAAGAATTTGTATATCCCATACCGGAGTGTTTAAAGCAGGGGTGGGCAATTACCGCAAACGCGGGATGTTTTTTTTTCACCTTTCGTTATTCGTTCAGGTTGGCTGATTAGCAAAAATGTATTCGACCATTGACCACTCTAAGTTAAGCCTTTTTTGCTTTTTTTCTCGCTAAAAACGTCGAGTTAGGGTACTGTTTCACACTATTCGCTGTCTGCGATAGTATCCGATGTTGGTATAATAACGGAATTTTTGTAACTAACGCAATTCCCTTGAAAAGGTGGTCTAACTGTGTCTGTTTAAGGTCGCCTTTTTTATGTAATGATAGTTGTCGCAAAATTATTTTCATATCCAAAGACCACGTGTTTGGTGTGCAATAGACACAACTTATTTTCTCTAAACCGCAGCTTGTATTTTAGCTAGCTTGACACACTGCTCGGCGCAGATGAAGCGAAAATCGTGGCATAATTCAACCCGGAAAAACAATATTCGTTTTGCAGGTGGCGAAAGACGTGCTTGTAATTTAGCGGGTCCCTTACATGAAACTTGGGAAACTGCACTGCTGAAAGTCGAACTATGATTCTTCCAAAATCAATCACACATATATTCACCGTCTTGGTTTAGTTTCTCGCTTGAAGTAAACGATTGCACACTGAGCGGTTTCAAAGCACGAGTTCGCTTTACGTCTTAAAGGTTCGCTTTTGCTGGACGTTTATTGGCTGTGTCTGGTTGTATTTTTTATAACGTCATTCTCTTTACTATTTTATAACGTCATACCCGTCACTATTTTATGACGTCAATGCTAATTAAGCAGACGAAAATTAGGGGAATTCCCTAAGTTGAAATTTTGCAACTCCCCTTTTCAAAGACTGTTTCAAAAAACGCCCTGGGATTTCGAAAGTTCGGCGCCTATGAATATATCTATATATATATATACTGACGGTCCGGATCCGGCCCGCGGGCCGTATGTTGCCCAGTTCTGGTTTAAAGTCATTGATCACTAGTTAACTTTTTCTAATTATAATGTATAGACCTGTCAATTTGGACTCGGTTTAAATTGTTTAGAAGCTATTTAATTCCATCTTACTTTATTTAGATTGTTGTTTGGGTTGATCCATTGGATGGAACTGCAGAATTCACAGAGGGTAAGCTTAGATAGATTAGTGCAGATTACCATGATGTAGAAAACTCTTTTATTATAGCTTTTAGTACATCAGTGGTGCAATGTCGCCTGCTGTGTTTGCAAAGCTCCAAAACTGTTTATTCTAGATCCCTTAAAATTTTACCAATAAGCCTTAATAATAAACACCATCATTATTTTTAACTTATGTGTTAAATATTCAATTTCTAAAATTGCATAATAAAATGCCAAAAAATGAATATGACTTATCATTAACACATTGTCGTTGTCCTGGTAGAATGGGGTATACTGACGTGTTAAAGTACATTGGCTATCCATAACATAAGCAAATTATATTATTTTATATTTTAAAGATTTTATTTTTTAACCTTTTTGTTATGGTAATTGGTATTGTTTGACATCCCTATTTTGTTTGTCTTTTATTGGTTTTTACTCTTGTGGTAGTAATCAGTTCTAAACGTGAAAATTTGTAAAAAAAAAACTTTCAGGGTTATTGGATCATGTTACCATTTTGATTGGGCTGGCTGTGGATGGAAAAGCAGTTGCTGGGGTTGTAAATCAGCCTTTCTACAACTATCAAGCTGGTTCGCAGGTAGTTGTTTCATACCAAGGACATTAGTTAAAAATTAACAGATTGCCGGAAAAGCAAACAAAAAGAGTCAGTTAAGTTAGCCACCTCTACATGATGTATGTCTCTCAATGATAATGTTTGCTATGACATAATGTTTCGGGGCACCTTTATTTTACTAATGATTTATCAACTTTCTAAAATTGCCTCTTCACCCAATCCTTATAGACAAAAAGTATGTTTCACCTTGAGTAACCGCTGCGCAAATTTCATTCCATGTTGAACCAATTTGATAAGGAATGAAAGACATCATGTAAGTAGGGCATGTCTGCACAATATAAGGGTTGTCAAGATCGCAACCAGGCGAGGATCTACAATTTTTTTTTGGGGGGTGAGGGGGGCCATGAAATTTTCAAAGATGATGTCACAAAGTTACATCATTACGGGACGTCATATTGAAGTAATCTTAAGAACACTAAACAGTTCATATTTTGTAAAGTTTTAGGTGGAAAGGTGTTACTTTCAATACAAACCCTATTTTACAAATAAGTTATCGATTCAAACAAAACAAAAAATCGCCTTTATATTGTTCAAAACTAAAATTACCACGAGCGATCAAAATGGCCGTTTGTCCAATAAAGGAAAAAGCAGAATAATTCAGCTGTATTTCATTCTGTAAATTTCTTTTAACTATTAAGAGACTTGAATCTTAGTATGTGTGAGATTAATACGTTGTAGGCTCGATTATTATATCATGTACTTGAATATAGTTCATATGCCATATCTGAAGGCGAATTTAATCGTGGAGGAATTAGAAGTTGATTTATGATAAAAAGTAACGTTGTTACGCAGTCTGGCTGTAAGGAAAAGGAAACTACAAAATTTTAGATTGCATTGGGCGCCAAATTTGTAAGCTTTAATGACTTCTTATTTCTATAAAGTGTACCCCACGGTAATAAAATTTAATTTTTATGTAAAAAAAAAGAACACCAGGTTGCATTGAGCAAAATTAACTTTGATAGATGAAGCATACCAAACGGTTTAAATAAGTGCCGCGCTTTCCGACTTCTGTTTGTAGTATGATAGAATTAGTAGTTCTCAGTTTATTGAAACATTAAATTTACCACATGTTTTTGTTCTCTAATTTTCGAGGCAGGATATTTCAAGTGGCCATTAAATCTAATAAACTTTTAGGAAAGGTATAAATGACATCCTGTACTTTATGCTACGAATGAATGTTGTAAACATTTATCAAATATCACGTCAATGCCTGTATTATAATTTCCAGTTCGATTATTATTTAATATAGGATTGTATGTAGCTCAAGCTTTTTGTGTAAATCTACAACTAGAGGCAATTTTTTTTTCAACTTTCCTGTGATACTTTTACTAAACTCGAACGAAAGCCCGCTCTCTTGAGGGAAATCTCTACCAAACAATCGTGTTTTGAGTACAAATATTTGAGTACAAATATTCTAGTATATAATCCCAAGATTACTTAACTTTAGGACAGTAATTAAGCCCTTGTGTTCTCATTATATTGGCTGAGGTAGCAGGCCATTATTTAAATAGTGAATTGGGAAAAAGCATTTTTTACGTTTCTAAAGACAGTACACAAGTAGGGTTTGGGGTTTGCAATGAAACATTCTTACAAAATTAATCCCTAAAATTATCGAAAAAAATCACCACTCCTGTGTTTAAGAATATGTTGGTCTGCTGCAGCTTGATTCAAAGCTACTTACCTGAATATCAAAAGTTAAACTCCGATTTTTAAACCAATGCTATGTTGTTATTTAGTTATCATATTATCAGCACAGTTAAACCGAGCAGACATTTCGTTGTATAGAAGCAATGTTTTTCGGTTTAGTTTAATTTACCGGCCAAATACAGTTTAAAATTGACTTTTCCAGCTCGGCTTTGCTTTTCACAAACGAATTGCATTTTTTTCTAGGCAACTTTGGGGCGATCATTGTGGGGCTTGGTTGGCCTGGGAGCATTTAACTGGACCCGAGTGGAACCCCCCGTCGGCCGAAGAATCCTCATTACAACAAGGTCTCATTCCAACAAGCTTGTGAACAGTTGTCTTGAGAGTATGGCGCCAACTGCAGTCGAACGGCAGGGCGGTGCTGGTAACAAGGTACTGTTTTTGGATATTTTGTTTAAGTAACAGTAACAGATGATCTAAGACTATTTATAAAAACAGGTGAAAACAAAAATCTTTCTTTTACATTTTATTGTCTGTGGGAGATTCCTTACTTCCTAAAGTGTTTCAGCAACAGTAACAGTGTATTTCTGAATTTTGTTTCATGTACAAAATTAGCCTTCTGCTTCACCCTTCTCATACCGTGCTACCCACAATATTACGCATTTGTTGTCGGCAAGAGTCTAAGTTCGGCGTCCCTCTGAATATGTTTATAGTTATTACGAGCCAGAACCTTTAAAACATAACCCTTGTTTGGTATAATCATAAATTTTGCTTGTTTATTCACAATACAGACGTTACTAAAAATCGGATTGGTCGACTGTAGTTTTTTGCATAAAATACCAGGTATCACACGAGTACAGGAGTGTCGAACATCCCTGTCATTATTTCGACCCAATTCTTACTGGATCGATCCAGCTCTGCGTGTTTAGAAATATTTTTGTATCAATATTGAGTTAAATAAATAAATAAAGTGTATGCTTGTAAACTTATTAAATAAATACTCTTCTTTGTAGGTTATTCGGGTTATTGAAGGCGAAGCAGACGCATATGTGTTTGCGTCTCCCGGTTGCAAGAAATGGGACACTTGCGCTCCTGAAGCTATTTTGTGCGCTCTCGACGGAGAACTTACTGACGTGCATGGTAAGGAGTTTTCTTCATAAATTCGTGCTTCTAATTTCAAAATTGTTTCAATGTTATTTTGGGCAAGTTATGCTTTAGGCCTTTCGCCTAATTCTGGGCGTAAATGATCATACCACATTGGATAACGGCATATTTTGTTCGTATCGCTAAACTTACCTAACTTGATGACGGTATTTTTTATCTCATATACCTAATTTATTAATGTAGTATTTTTAGCATTTTCTCAATCTAGAGTCTATCTAGAGCTTAGACTGTGCCGTATTCCTTTTCTATTCCACCAACTTAGCCATTAAAATACATAAGACCTTGCTTTTGTTTGAACAAAATGGTTCTCGCCACCTAAAATACGTCAACGTAAAAATTTTTACCGTTACACACGTCAACTGTACACGCATTTTTTTACATTTCGATTCAACAAACTATAGGTTGCAAAATCCAGTATCATAAAGACGTGAAATTTCCGAACACTGGTGGCGTAATCGCAACTTTTCGTGGGCATGACGACATCATCAAGATGGTTCCACAAGAAGTGAGGGATGCACTAAAGGCCTGACTATGACTTTCAGCTAATTTGGTTAAAGAATTTCTAGCCAACTGTATTACCTTACATCAAATAGGGTGTTCTTTGTGGCTGAAAGTTGCAGTAGTAAAAATGATCTATATATGTTTTAAAAGAGCGCCATGTTATCAATATTAATTTGACAATCGTGATTATTAGGTCATTTTAAAAAAATATTTTTTCGCTTTTTTTTTCGAAAAAAGGTATTATAATTGGGATTTATTTTTTCTTTATATTGTTACCGCAATAGTTGCAATAATTATTCGTTTTTTTGTCAAACTGTTAGCTGGTAAGAATTGGTACAAAACGTTAAACATAGTGCAGCCTTATTGTCACTAATTAAAGAGGCCTTTTCTGTTTTGTCACAAACACCAGATCTTTCTGGCGTCCAATCGACAGATTTTTAAAAACAATTTGAGAGCATTTGCGATAAAGTCTTTCTTCATTCATTTTTTCCGCCAAGCTATGAAAATGCCGAATTTGTAACGTTACAAAAGTATACTTCCTTGTTGGCTTTGTCATCTGCCTAACCTTCGTAAATTTATAAAGTGCGCTTTTCTTGGACGTATGCAAACTTGTATGAAAACAAATGATAAACAATTGTGCTGTGTTCTCCCTTGTTGCCTCAGTTTGCATTATGCCACGCCTAATTGTTGAGTGTTTACTTGTTTGTTAAACAACTCAGTCTATATTGTTATTAATTATTTGGTTTATGCAAAAATAATTGTTTGTCAGCTAATTTAGTTGTGTCCTAATTTGACTGCAAGTGTGTTTTTCATTTTTCATTTTTCATCAGGTAACTTGTTTCCATGTTTGCGCCAAATGTAGAACATTTACAAATAGTAGTCTGTACGTTTTATAATTTCGAATTTCTATTCAGTGTACCACTTTATAAACCTATACAATTTAAAACAAAATTAAAACCAAAACTACAATTGAAACGTTTGAACGCGACATCATTGTAACGTTGTCGGTTATTTCAATTTTTTGATTCGCTCGCTTGCAATAAAATAAGTTAATCAAGTGATCAATAGGGCGATTATTTTTTGACTTTGCAAAAACAATCAAAATTTTCATTTAGGTCACAGATTGTCAAGATTGGTTTAAGTCAAAATCGTTTACAATATTACAAAAAAAAACTGTGGTGAGCTTTTTTCAATTGTTTTTTACTTTATTTTATATAAAAATTTAGTTTTGAATTACATCAAACAACATTTTAACGGTATTTCTATTTGTTCAATTCGGCATTTTGTACCTTTTATTTCAACCAAAGTGTTTACTTGACAATTTTCTAAAATAACCAGCGTCTCTGTTTTTCGTTGGCATGCTTTGTTAACTTTAAACAAATGTTTGAAAAATAATCTTTCTGGTAGGCCTTCCCTGGAGTTGAATGATTATTACTTAGAGAGTGTACTGTACATTCTTAAAGAATTTTGGATTTTTCTTGCAGTTTCGAGTTAATTTGGAGTTGTTCGACAGTGGCCTACTAAGTTTTAAAAAATATGATCCCGGTAGTCAAATATTACAGCGTTAATATTGGTTTCCATAAAAAGATTGGTTTATGCGGTGTTTCTCAAACTTTTTTTAGTCGTACGTGTCCCACTTGTTTGTTTTTTAATATAACCTACGCTGCGTACGCCCTACAGCCTGGCTCATGAATGATTTATTTTACTTGAATGCACCGGGATTTATTAGTTACGGTATTAATTATTATTATTATTATTAACTTATTACCGTTATCAGTAGGCATAACACCAATAAATGAAAATAAAACACTATTTAATGTGATAAATGAAACTGTTTTTCTGCACAATTATTTTTTGACTATTAGCTTGTCTATCCGGGATACAACATTACGAACACCACATCGAAAATCATGTTCAGGCTCACTTAGACGATTACGGCGCTTTGACTTAATGGCAATCAAGGTCGACAACTCTTGCTCTCCAATATCGAGGGGAAACTAGTAAGCTAGCTGAGGAACAAAATTTTGAGACAATGTTGGGTAAGCTGAACAGATGGTTAGCCAAAAAATCTATGGAAGAGTACTCCTTTATGCTTTGCTTTGGTGTCTCGTCAATTTGAATATCAATATTCTCTTCTTGTTCTACGGTAGAATAACTGGATCGATGCACAAAGGTTTGACAGCGTAGGTACAGATCACGAAATCAGCAGTTTCTTACGATAATTTATTGCTGAGGTCCGCTGGAAGAGCGGTTTAGCAATTTCGTTTTGTTTGTTTTCCACGCATATAATCGAGATATTTAGTTTGCGAATCAATGCTTCCAGCTTTATATAAAACTGTGATTTTGCTGTTTTATTATCCTTTGAACGAAAGATTTAGGCTACAAAGTTTAGAGCCTGGAAAGTATCCGGCATGTAGGTCAGTCGTGAGATAAACTAATCATTCTCCAAATCATATCTTTTCGTGTTTTGCTTCTTGAAAAATGACAGTAATTCATGTCGAAGTACAAAGACCCTCATTTTCACTTTCCGCGGGAAAACCAGCAGACCTAAAAAACGCATCAAGACACTTATGATCAGAATAGACGTCTTCACACAGCCCTGCAAATAGCCGAGTATTCAGAGCTGATTTTTTATGAAATTGACAAATTTAATGATTTTGTTCAAGCATGATTATATCATAAGTAGGGCGAATATTTTTTGACCAACAAAATAGGAAATTTTGACCTGAAAAATTAAAATTTTGACCTGTTAAAAATACATTGATTTAAATAACCTAGGAGTCGTTAATCACGCGTTTTTTATACTGTATATTGCTCTAATAAAGATATAATATGGATAAAATGACTTTGAACTTATATCAAAACTATTTTTTTTTTTTGATCAAATGAAAGATAAATTTCAAAAATAACCGAACGACCAATTTCAAAAACCTGAATTTAGTTTTTTTTTTTAATTTTGTAAGCGATTTATGTGCAATTTTATTCGAATTCGACTTAAAAAAAATTTTGACTTAACGTGTAAATTTTGACTTTTTTCCAAGTCAAAAAATATTCTCCCTAATCATAAGGAAGCACTATTGGCGTTAAGTGAAATCTTTATTTTCGCCCGAGTATTGCTTAAGCACCTTCTGTCCCGCATCCAACTAAATTTTTCTAATGCACTTTATTCTTAGTATACCGAAAGCCATTGCAGACTCTTCATCGAATCTGTCGATCAATGATGCAAGCAGGGCAGACTAGAAAAACAACTAGCCTGCAGTGAGGTTCGACACACGTATGTGTGTTCAGGTTTAATTGCACTTTATTATTTTTAGGAAATTGGCCAAAACGTTGAACACATAATTCCCTTTCGTTTTAGTGGCCAGCTACTGACCCAACAATCTGACTCTGTTTTCACTGTGTCGTTTTGTATAAAGCGGACATAGACTTACTTGACATCTCGACTTGTGAAGTTGAATGACAAATCCATACATTAAATATTTGACTACAGCTATAACTTGTTCATAAATGTCAACAGACATATTTTTAATACGGCGTTTTACAGTGTCATTAAAAGGCCGGGGACACACTATTAAGTTCAGCCGTTTCCTCTTCTCCGGTCAGGGTCTTGACTAGTATTTTTGCTGCGGGCAAAACAAGGGACTCTGCATCCTATGAGCAGCTTTCATATTCTGAGCTACCAAAAGAAGGACTTCATAGGATGATTTTACTATCCCTCCTTTCTTTTGGTCTGTCTTTTATGTTTTCGCCATGTAGACCAAATAGAATTATAACCCGCCAAGCTCTTCGCGTAACACGAGTTGAGAACCACTGCTTACCGTACCGACCTTTGTCGTTGCAAACGCGAAACAAAGGATCAAGTTGAATATACAAATAAAATTTTGCCCCTCGTGGAAAAAACAGGTTGACATTCTCTTTACTTTTGTCATTGCGGCAAAGTCTATTTTTGCGTTTTTCAGGCCTTTTTTTTAAATACGTTTACCACAGAAATCACCATTTTTCTATTTTCTTATCCCTATTGTAGAATTAACTAAAAAATGAATGACATTATTTTCCAAAACATGTATTTTAAATAACCACCCGATCCGTTAAAAGAGTATGATTTATTATTAGGTGCACGTCTAGGGGGATGGACGCGCTTGCTGGTGTAATGTAAGTCAACCATTCGTGACTGTTTTAGAGTAGGAAATGTTTTACCGTTACGACTGGGCTTTGTGACATTTTTGTGGTCACTAAACAAAATTTAGGGGTCGCGTAAGATTGCGCTTTGTTGCGTCACTGTCACACCATTTTTTATACGTGCGTCGTTTTATAGACATTTTCGTCATCGCAAAGTTGCTATAACTCCTAGACCTATACAGTCGACAATAATCCTTTTAGAACATAGCTGTCCATCAAAGACATTAAAACAAAAATAGTTGCGGTATAGTATACAAACACAATACACGGGTTAAATTTTAATTTAAAATATTATAAGAGCTAAAGGTACCGTAAATGTTTTTATACCAAGTAAAGTATTTTTATACTTTTTAAAATAATGGTGATTGAGAGCAAACTGCAGCACGTATGATATTAAGGAGACAGCAGCAAATTGCTCATTGAATAGAAGTTTCCATTTCTTTTTTGCTTTTAAGTTGCATACTTTTTTCATATTTGCACTTTGAGTTGATTTTGATTTTTGAAGGTCCACCGGTCCGCAAAATTTGTTTTGAAATTTTACCGGTCCGTAAGATAAAAAGGTTGAGAACCACTGGGCTACACAACAAATAGGCCTACGCTCCACTGCTGATCTGCACTAAACTGTATTATTAAAGATAAACGTTTGTTACACTGTACCGACAATAAGGAGACAATATTGCAATAATGGTAGGCGTATTAGGTCGTGCAGATAAACTTAATTAGCTTACTGCGTTACTTCGCGTACCGGTATTTAGCGATTTAGCCTTTGACAAAGTTATGTGTTAGAAAAAGGTACGTATAGGTAGACAAAAGTCAACTATAGGTGCGGCTGCTAAGACTTGCAATTCTACAATTTTCAGCTAATTTTGCAACAGCCTACGAGTATTTTTGTACGCTGGCGTTATTTTCCAGTAAAGCCATTCTCGTCCTTAATTATTTTGTTTGCAAAACCGTGAATAGCTTGGAGTCTCTTTGGGTAGAGCAAAGTGATAGTTAGAGACCAAATTTATTTAGATGCTAGATATTTATATTTGCATTTATTTAGTTTTTTTAACAAAGGTGCTAGAAAGGAGATGTTTGTGGTAAACAGGTTAAAAAAATTCTCAAAACGCTATAAAATATTTCACCGAAATGATGACTGGTGTTGTTGCATTAGTTTTGCAATAGCACAGCTTTTAGTGCAGATGGGTTGGGAGATCTGTAGCCTTATTAGAAAATTTGCTAATATACGTGCAGTTTTGGTCTGTTAAAAGACTTTTGATATATTGTTACACAGTGACATTACCCTTCCCTAGAGCTACATCATAACAAACCAAACTAGCTGCCACTTGCCGGTGTATATTGTGTGACAGGTGCACACCCGAGGTTGTTTTAAAGCAATAAAGGTTGAATTGTAGGATTTCGGACCTCCTATTAACCTCAAAATTTGCTCTGCACCCCTGAGATTTCGGCATAGGGTTCTGTGAAATGCCACATTGGAAACTTTGAATATTGCGCAGGAGATCTGTTTATGCTGCTTAAATATGTGTGGCTGAAGTAAAAAAATTGCTAAAATTTGCAGGACTGGTATAACATTATTTTTAAAATTTGCACATCTGAAAATAAAGTATAAAAAAAAAAAAAAAAAAAAAAAAATAAAGTAAGCCTTTCTTAACCTGGGATAAATTTACCCCTTGGTGTAAATTTCCTCGTTTTAGGGGTTAAATTAGCTTTCAATCAAAATATCCATTTTACGCTGGCGGGATATAAAAATTGTGCCTGCTGTAGGTATTGGTAGCCTACTTTTCTAGTTCAGATTAACTGCTTATTTGAGCCGAGCCTAGTAACCTATTGATTGTATTATCGTCTAGTGTCGGTAATTTGCTTTGCTAGTTGATATTTTTTTTTTTTACTTTATTGACAACATCCTTATCTCTTAGCTACTTTATTGTTACTTCATTTTCTGCTTGAATTTATTAGCTTCTTCGGCAGTCACGGGCCACGGCATAGATTTAGGAACATGTCTGCGAGCAGACAGTGTGTTTTAAGTTTATTTTTTGTGTGAAATGCTTTAAGGTCACATGTAGGGTTCCTCTTTTTCCCGGATTTTTTCACTCCAGGGAAACGGGATTGAAAAATGAAACTTCCCGGGAATCCCAGGATCCCGACAAAAAAAGTATATATAAAATCACGTCATTTTGAGGTTGGATTGTTTTATTTTAGCTTCAAACATTTAATTAAGCTCATTTATGGGCGTTCTTTCACTTATGTACGTGGAAAGTTATACAAAAAAACGAAAGAAAGAAATTCTGCATATATTTAATTAGGTTTTTTCGCTGGTAAGCGCAAATAAAACAACTCCGGCAACGACGTTAACAAGATTGGTACTATTTTTTTTCTTTATATTAGTCAAAAACGGCAATATTTTTAAAGTTTTGCTAGGTTGCCGAATACCCGGGATTATAAAAAAAAATTCCTGGGATTCGGGATTGTTAATTCCCGGGAAATCCCGGGAATTTCCCTTCAAAACATTCCCGGAGAGGAACCCTAGTCACATGTCAGCCACCCTTTAAAAATGTAAACTACTAACCTGTATAATTAGTGCTTGTTTCATTTGTTTTATTATTCTAATAATTTGACTTTCAATAAAGAGACACCACTTTTTAACATTTGACATACAGTGTTGGCTCCTTATTCTGTATTATTAGACATCTTTAGTTTTGATTTATGTTGATATAAATTACCAAATAACATGTTTTCATTAGGCGTAGAATGTTAAAACAGTGATAAACAACCACATAATCTGCAAGCGCTTACTTAATATGGATGAGCCCTCTGGAAAAAGTTCACCTGGGACTTCAAAGTCTGTCAGTAATGGCCAAAACAGTGCTGCCAATGCTGTAAAAGTCATTAAAGCTCTTAATGTAAAGAATACTAAACTGCAAAGTGAAAATAAAAGTTTAAGAGAGAAACTATCTGCATTACAACAAAAGTAAGCAAGATTTTTTATACTATGAATACAAAAAAACTTAGTTAAAAAAGTATCATGTTAAAAACTATTTGAAAGCTATGATAAGATAACCTATATTGCTGCATACGTAAAACACCTAAAATATATAGTTGTTTAAATTTGAACAAAAGTGACCCAATTGTTTCGTGAAACTTACTTGTCACATGTAGTGAAGAAAAAAAAAACTTATTGTTTAAGCCAGGGGTCGGAAACAGTATCTGGCCCGCCGCCCTTTTGACAAACTATAGACACGAGTCCATTTCAAAGACTTCTCAACTATTTTAAATACGTGAGTGCAAAACATTTTCGCGCTTCGCGCGAATGATCTTTCTACTTTTGTATACGTTTTGATGCTGTGTTTTCACCTAGATCAGCGCTTGTTTACCTTTGCGCCGTAAAAGGCTGCCAAGTGCGTCGCGGACAAACAAAAACGTATTAAAAATATTAGACATATATTTTTTAACATATTTTTGTTTTAGGGAAAATAATATTTTACAATTTTAAAGAAATGCCTGTATACCAAAAAAATTCACGCTCGCTTCGCTCGCCAGGTGTGCCCTGACTTTAAAAGGTTAACAAAAAATGAACTAGATTAATCAAAGACACACATTTCATTGTGAAGTTGCTTGTACTAACAAAATGTAGCGAGCATTGGCGTATGGTTCTTTCTCGACTCGCTCCTCTTTGAGCCACAGCAGGCTAGTTTTTCAGGCCGGCCCTGTCTGTATCATTGATTGACAGATTCTGCGATGGCTTTTCGATGTACTGAACTAGATTAACTATTAAAGTTATCGCGTTTCTTTAAAGTAGTTTTATTACCGGTACACTTTTTATTTGTAGTATGGATGACGACGTGTGGACCCAAATTTTAAACCAAACAAACGCTGTTTTGCGCTTAAATGTAATTAAACACGTTTTTAAGTGCAAAAAATATCCGAGGCCCGCCTAATTCACAGTTGTTCTAACATTTTAATAACACAATTCTTAGTTAGCATTTTGTGCGGCCTGCAGAGACCTTTTTAAGTTTTATTTTGGCCCGTGACTAGAAAAATTTTGCCGACCCCTGGTTTAAGCTGTGTATGGCTATTGGCTATGTGTAAGATCTTGTTTTTTGGGTTATTTTTTAGCTCATGTAATATTAGTCACTGACTAAAGTTTGTATATGTATAGCTTGTAAACAAAAATATAAAATAAGTCTTACGTAAACAAAATAATAACTACATAAATATATATTTATAAATATATATTTGTGTTCATGGCGCCTAAACGTGGGTGGGCTAAGTGTTTTTAGTTGTTTTTGATTTCTGGCAGAATTTCTTTTCCTGTCTAAATGAAATTATCACAACGTGTATATTTCTGTGACATGCAACAACTTCTAGATTATATACATAAATATGTAACATTCATTACTGACTGCAGATGTAATTATATGGTGAATGGTGAATGTTCTACCTCATCAAATGGGCCAGTACCACCTCCAAACACAGTCAATCAGGAAATTGCTAGTCTGACTAATCAGAACAACTTTCTCAAAGAACAATTTGAAAAAAGCGGAAGAAGCAATGCAGATGATGTTCTGGTAAATATTTCAATTTCTACTTCTCTGGGGCTGTTTTTTTAACACGAATTTGACATATCTGGGTTGAGAGTCTAAATACTAATTATTTATTAGTTGTATTTTTCATAGAATAAAATAAATTTAAGGTTTTCTGTTTTTTAATCAGTTTTAATTAAAAGTATATCTAGATCAGGAAACACCAAACTTTTTGCACTAATGATCAGATAAGGACTGGCGACCACGTCCAACTAAAAAAATACCTTGTGTTATACATATTTGACTTCATTTTTCTAAAAAAACAAAGAAAAGACAAAAAAAATGCATTATTTTACTAAGCTTTTTATAATTGTTTTAAACTTTAAACCGAAGTTATCATATTTTTGCATCTAAAACTATTTTCCCCAATAAAGTATTGATTACTAACTGCATTTTAGGATAGTTTGGGAAGTATGCCTGGGGCTTGGAAGAATCAAACCGGATGTAGTTGGGTTACTGCTGATCTACATATAACAAATAAAAAGTTCTATCCCTACAAGATTGTAGGCACTTTATTTTTGCACAGTTGAAGTAATAAAACATGTTTTTTTAGGCTTAGAACAAAATTTCAGTTTTATAACAAAAAATACATCAATCCAGTGTTGCAATGCATAAGTAAATGACTTCATTTCACTCTATCATTCCTGGAAATATGTCTGGACTTCACTTCTGTTTTACACTGAAATTTAAGTTCTGCAATTAAATTCATTTATCTATAAAATAGGTAATTTACTTCAATTAATAAAATCTTAGCTTGCTACTTGTTACATTTTTATGTTTGCTAAGCAAAAAAAGAAAGTGTTATAATGACTTGACTTGGATTGATTGTTTTGGTTAAAGCTTGACTTCGGTAACTTATGACTCGGACGTAGACTTTACTTGCTATTTGTTGAAAATGAACTGACTTGGACATTTTTTAAATAAATTATGTCTAACATTTTAGGAAAAACAAGAGTTCGAAATTGTTGTGGCAGAATACCGTAAGTTGATGATTAAAAAAGATGAAGAAATTGCAGCATTGAGAGAAGGGGCAGAACATGGCAAACTGACAGAAAAGGTGGGTTACTAAAGTTAAATAAGGCAAACAACAGACCACCAAGCCTGTTTAGCCAAATCATAAAATCCTAATTTCAAAACAGGAAGTCTTTATTAAGTGGCCTTCAATCTTGTTCAGTTGAAGCCAGAAAATATTTATGGTTTACTTTATTGAATAAAACTGTTAGAATTTTATTTAAAATTATCATCTCTTAATCTGACAATTAAAAAAAATCATTTAACAGTGTAAATAAAAAAAAAAAAAAATTTAAATTTCTTAATTTTAGACTGCACATGAATAACAATGCTTGATTTTTTTTATGCTGTAACACAGTGGTCGGCAAATTGTGGGCAGCAGCCCAAATGTGGGCTGCGGAGCCATTTTTAGTGGGCCGTGAGCGTTTTTCTAATAGTTTAGTTTAATTATGTAATTGTGGACTGCAAGGTATTTTTTTAAAGTTTAGTTTAATCAGGTCATTATGGGCCGCGTGATTGTTTGAATTTCAAATGTTGGTGTGGTTAAAAGTTGTTAATTTGCATCATTGTTGCATCACAGTTTAATTGTAGTCTAACAATACTGGTATGCGAGGCAGGCTTATCTTCAATCATTCGTTTTCAAGCGAGGCTCTTTAGAGATTGAAAAAGGGTAACGTTGGTCACTGCAGTTTGGCAAAACGTTCTTTAGATTACTTCTAAAGACAAATCATGTCTGTTTCGGAAAAGAAAAGAAGTAAATCGAAAATGGAATAAAGAATGGGATAAGAAATACTTTTTCATTGATGGAAAAAGTAATGATTCTCAATGTGTTATTTGTTATCAGGTTGTATCAGAACAAAAAGAAGGAAAATTGGAGCACCATTTTTTTAGACAGCGCAAAAATTATAATGAAAAATATCCTGTAGGGTCACAGTCGCAGACTGAAAGGTTTAATTCTTTACAAAAAGATATGGCGCAACAGCAGGTAATGTTCAAAGTGCAAAAAAAGAAAGTAGAGTCCTTAACTGTAGCTTCAAATATTGTGTCATGGGAGATTGTTAGGCATATGAAGCCTTTCACCGATGGCGAATTTATTAAAGATTCTATGATTCAAACTGCCGCTGAGTTGTTTCCAGATAAGCCTGATATACAAAGGACTTTTAATGATATTAAACTTTCTACAAGGACAGTTGCACGACTAGTAGATATCCTGTCGGCAACGTTCAAAATCAGCTAGATAAGGACATAGCAATATCGCAGTTCGTAAGTTTGGCTTTGGAGGAATCTACTGATATTACAGGAAATGCGCAGCTGTGCATTTTTATTAGATACGTTTTTCAAAATTTGATAATGAAAGAAGAGTTGCTTGACTTGGTATGGCTACCGAATATGGCATTGGCCAGGATATTAGTGACACGTTGATGGAAGTGTTAAAGAAACACATGTGCCATTAAAAAAAAGATCCTCAATTGCTACAGATGGTGCACCTGCGATGGTTGGAAAATACAAAGGAGCAATTGCATTACTACGGAAAACCAGCCTATTGTCTGTTTTTAAAGCATACCACTGTTTAATACACCAACAACCTCTTTGCGCCAAACACATTACAGTATTATATATTCGTTCACAGCCACTGTAGTATATTCGTTCACAGCCACTTCACCGTCGTCAATTTCGTGTTTTGCTGGATGAATATAACAATAAGTATGGTATTCTTTTGTTTTATACTGAGGTTTGATGGTTATCCAGGTGGTATGTATTGAAAAGATCTAGTGAATGCCTCAAATAATCAACTTTCTGTCCGAAAAAAGTAAGAATTTTCTGCAATAAATAACTTGCTCATCTTTAAATACAGACTGGGCTACTTGACAGATATCACGTCAAAATTTAACAAATTTACTGTTAATTTGAAAGGTAAGGGTCTTTTGTTATGTGACATGATGCAGAATATTAATTTTATGAAAAGAAAGTTAATTCTCTTTAAACGACAGTTGCAAAACGGAGATCCTCCTCATTTTCCAAACTTGCATGCAACTGAGGAAAATGAACAATTTTGTAAAGAAGAATTGAAGGCATTTGCACAAAATATAAATCACGTTTATGAAGAAATGGAGAAAAGGTTTTCTGAATTTACCGACCTAGGTGTCTCTGAGAAATTAATTCGTAATCCGTTTGATAATGATGCTAGCGACTTCAGGTAAAATGAAGATCAAGTAAGGGCTAAATTTCAACTGGAGCTATTGCAACTTCAGTGTGACGAAAGTCTCAAGCGAAGTCCCTAAAAGCGATACCAATGGTAATTATAGTTCATCTGTCTTGAAGTTTTGGTAGGAGCTTCATCACGAGCAATTTCTACACTTGAAAAAAGAAGCGAACCAAATTATATTAATGTTCAGCACTATGTATATGTGCGAGCAATCTTTCTTAGCAATGAAACAAAAAAAATCAGCTCCCAGAAACCGCTTGCAGGATACAAGCCTGAAAAACTTGCTTGTTGCGACAACAAACTTCTTTCTAGATTTTGCTAAGCAAATACAAACAGTTTCACTTGCCGCATTGAATGGTTAAAAAATAAGAAAATACTGCTACTTTCTTAGCTAGCTCCGCTGAACCTGACAGATTAAAATGTTGTGTGCCAGTAATATTGGTATTTTGTCCATATAGTGTTAAATTTTACATATCGATTTTCTTTGACTTCCAACGGAGGAAACTGACATTACGATTTTGCTCTTTTGTTTTGCTATCGTTGTTTAGTTTTCTTGTGACTAGGGATGTTCAAAGTAGAATATTGAATCCTTGGATTCGAATCCAATTCTGCCGTTTATTCTGGGTAATTGGAACCGATGTAATTTAATGTTTTGTCGCCGATTGTTGCGCCTAATTGTAACGCTTGTGGTAAGTTGGCCTGTCGCTGCGGCGACCAATTTGTAGTGCTTACTTTAAATGTAACCTGGTAGTGCAGTGTCAGCGTTTTTTCGGGCGACCAATTACCCCGTCTCGCAATAACGTTGATCTAATAATTAAGTGTCAATCAAGCAATGTTGGGCGAGCGACTAACGTGTTATGCCAGATGCGGAGTTCGCAATTTCCCTTAATGCAGTAAGTTGCAAAAGTAATATTGCTGGCCGTCTACAAAATGTGCTATAGGGTTATTTAAGGTCAACTTTAGGCCAATATTCAGCGAGGTTATGCATTTTTGTACAGCGTAATTGTCAAGAATTCGTTACGTCAACAGTAACTTTGTATTCTTTGCAGTACATTATTTAACTGCATAACAGATCATGTTAGTAAAAAAAAGCACTAAAACCCAACAAGGCTTTAAAAAACAGGACCGAATTGCTTAAGACTTCTGTGTTCAGTGTTTCATTGTACTCACTATTTGGCAAAAAAAAAAGTTTTGGCAACAACCTGGACAGTTGACATATTACAGTTTACAGAACTGCTTCAAATGACAGTTGTTAAGAATGTGAGATTTTTTTATTATAATATACACATGTTAGCAAATTGGTTGGGCGATTTATTGCTGTGATTGTTGGCCCTGTGGGGTAGATTAAGATTAATCCCTTCCCCAAACAAAACCAAGATTAAATAATTTAATAAAAATATACTAGGATTCGCTATTCTGGATTCGTTATTCTAGATTCGTTATTCTAGATTCCAAACCTATTATTCTAGAATAACTTGGGTTCTACTTTAAACATCCCTACTTGTGACCTAAAATTCCTTTTAAAAACGCAATTTGTTGTTTTTGGTTGTCTGATAACTGAGAATGTACTAGTACCAATATGATTATCTAACAAGCTATTGCGTTGTACAAGCGATTAATCTTTGGGTTTAACATTTATTGGTTTTGTTGTAGTGGTTTGATTTAGTGGGCCTTCAACAGATTTTGAAAAAGAATATTGGGCCGCGACAAAAAAGTTTGCTGACCACTGCTGTAACACAACAAAGTTTTTGACTTTGTTTTATGTTCAGCAGTTATTCAGTTTGTGTGGCATATATAGTATGCCTAAAAAAATAAATACTTTAAGCTTTGCAACCTTGTGCTTCCATTAATCTTTCCTGACCTCTTTGTATTGTGAAAGCACCGTTGCCATAATCAAGGAATGGATATCCGGTTTTTAATCAGGGCTGCGGAGTGCGCACTTGGACTCGACGGAGTCGGTTTGTTTTGTCGGACTCGGGACTCGGTAAGACCATGTAAAACTACCCGAGTCCGACGTGCGCAGGGGCAGTATCAAATTTTAAAACTGTTAAGGCGGCAAAATGTAAGTTGTAAAACTGTAATAGCAAATTGTAAAATTGATTTTAAACCATGTAATGAGGGTGGATCAATTATGACATCAATATGAGTAGATTGCAAAAAATCCACCTTAATTTAGTTGCGTAAATGGGTAAAATACAGGCTGTAGAGTAGCTTCGAAATCAATACGTCCTTTTCTGAAACACGGATACTTCTGGCGTAGCTCATCAGTAAACAGTTTTCCTTTTCAGCATTATAATGTAGAGCTTATATTTTGCTTTATTGTTGTCTAAATTTAAAGAAAGCGTCTGCTGAGAACCACCTGATGCCATAGACAAGTGGTTCTTAATATTTTTCAGCCGTGTCCCCCTTGCTAATTTTCCCATACCTTGCCCCCCCCCCCCCCCCCCCCAGCCTTCTCTACGAAAAGCTCTCAAGCATTTAGCATTTTTAATTAAATATCACTGAGACAATTTGAAAATAGTGAAGTTTTTCGTTGGTTGTGCGAAGCGCGAAAAAAAATGGGTTTATTTGACTTTGCGCTGAAAAAGTTAACAAAAAGTAGAAAAGATTCGGGCGGAGCGCGAAAATGTTTTGCCGTTTTAATATTAAAGTTGGCAAAAACAGAGTTTGTACAGCGCTGTAGAAGTGGTGTACAACACAGCGAAACCATTGGAATCATTGCAAAAATTAAATATTAACTTAGAGCTAGCGCAAAAAAAAAGTATGAGCAACTAACTCGAAATGCGAAAAAAGTGAACATTTGGACATTTTTGAGCGTCCTCGGAGGACCATTCAGTTTTCTTGAGAAAAGAG
Organism: Ascidiella aspersa; assembly: GCF_963924565.1. Lineage (NCBI taxonomy): Eukaryota > Metazoa > Chordata > Ascidiacea > Phlebobranchia > Ascidiidae > Ascidiella > Ascidiella aspersa. The sequence goes on from NC_139451.1 coordinate 18,369,082, forward strand.
GACATATGGTAGGCCTACTGTAGAGTCAGAGCTCGGGACTCGAAAAAATCTCACATTTGGCCGGAGTCGGACTCTGGTTTATTTTTTTAGCCGGAGTCGGACTTGTTTTTTCTAACCGACTCCGCAGCCCTGTTTTTAAGACACAGTATGCACAGTCCTATAAAATACCAAAACCATAATTTATGATAGGCTGCTGTAATGTACCCTTTCAACCCAACTAAAATTTAATAATTGACAGGTTACCAAACTTAATATGATGTTGGATAGAGCCAGGGCTGCAAATCGTGTTTTTTCTGAGGAAATCGAATTGCTACAGCAACAAATTAATGATTCATCAACACAGAATTCACCATCAGCTAACGGTAATATGGTAGATTTTGATGAATGTATCCAAGCAATCAATATGCTAAACAAAACTTTTAACTTAGTTCACATAGGTACGATAATCAATATAAATTTCCCCTGTGGTGTTGTTAGAATTCCTCAAACCCTTTGCTGGAGTTGTGGTAATATAATACCAATTAAACTCTCTTCAGCTGTGTTTTGTAATCCAATACAGTGTTTTACCTGGGTTAGTAAGTTTAACAAATATATACCAATAAAAATTCTTACTTTTATTGAAGCAAATTATGGCTCAACACCTGGGACTACAATGTCTTCTCATTTGCTTACTGAGAGAACCATGGCATTGAATTAACAATATTTAAGAAGTAAAAAATTAATAAAACCAATTCAAAAAACAATTTAACATTTGTTTTTTATTTACTCATTTTACAGTTCATGCCCCTTCTGATGATGTTCATGGGGCGTGCACTCCTGCCCTGAATCTGCAAGAGCTAACAGTAATACTTACTTAAAAATCAATTATAGTTATAATTGCCTTTATACCATGCAGTTTGTTACAAATTTACTGTTTGGTTCAATTACCTTTCATTTTTTTTTTTTTTTTAATAAAACTCAAAATGAATGTACTAATTTAAAAAGAAAACTGTTATTTAAACATTTAAATATTTTAAGAGTTTTCTTTTATAATAAACTCTATTAATATGTTATTTAGGCATGCCATGATCAGGTAGAGAGTTATAGAGCTCTTAATATCAAGATGCAGAGTGAGCTCAATGCTGCAGTCACTGAGCAAGAGGTAGGTTGGTTGTGATAGCAAGCTGCAAAACGGTAGAATTTTCCTAAACATTCCAAACTCTTTCTCAAGCCACTTTACCATGTAATAATATGAACTACAAAAATGTACAATATTTTAAAATCAATACTATTAAACTTATTTCCCTCTGTCTAAGTTTTGTGTTTTTTTTTCATTTTTTAATGATCAATATAACCTACGAAATTCTTGAAAACCAAATTCCAAATGCCTCAAATTTATTTAGCTTGATTTTTGGCAAATATTTACTTTTCTAGGTGTTTTTTGTGTTATGTCTAGGTTCTTCACTTGCAAACATAACCTCTTTGGTATTTTTATTTTGTCAGTTATTTTGCTGCACATATGCTTAATCATTTTGGTTGAAAATAAAATATCACTGTATAATCAGGTTTCATATATATATAGAGAGAGAGAGAACTTTTGTAATTTTTATATTTATACTAATCTTTTGTTTTTCTGCATTACATTTTGATAGTAATAAATACTAGGGTTTTGTTTAGCTTTAGTAAAACTTTATTTCAGGTTTGTAGGAACCAACATATATTATCTTTACAGAACTATGCTATCAAATTACAAGCAGCAGAAAAGCAAAATGGTGATCTACAAAGTAAACTCCAAGAGTTACAGGATGTAGTACAGTCACTTCAAGCACAGCCACAAAATCAAGAAGGTAGATTTTGAATTTTATATCTACTATAAGTTATGCCCAAAAGTTACATTTGAGAATGCCAAGTTATTGCTTTTTGTGCCAGCATTTGTCTAAAATATTTTGTTTTGGCATGCCGCACTTGTATTTCAAATCACATTTTAAAGTCCTTTAATATTTGATCTCGAAAAAACATAAGCACCATCAAAATGACACATTGGGCTGCTATATGATGTTCTTCAGCATTCAACAGCATTGTAAAAAGATTTTGGAATAAAATTGGAGAACATACAACAAGACTACAAAGCACCAATATTTATAATAAAACCCGAAATTTAAACTTTTTTTCCATTTTCCAGTGATAGAAATTTTCCCATTTTCCAGTGATGTTAATAAATAGTGACGTCATAATAATATAGTGTTTGTAATGACGTCATAGATAGGAAAAAATAAAGAGAAACAGCCAATTAACGTCCAACGAAAGCAAATTCGTGCGTCGTCAACACTCCTGCCAGGCGCCAGCTGCGAAACTTCTTAATGTACAATCGTTAACTTCAGGCGAAAAAAACTAAACCAAGACTGTAAAATATGTGTGATTGATTTGGGTAGAATCAGCAGCGCAGTTACCCAAGTTCCTGGTACTGTACTACGCTAAATTACAAACACGTATTATACCTTCTGCAATACTGAACGAAGATCGTTTTTTCCAGTTGTTATTATGCCACGACTAGCGCAGCATCTGCGCGGACTGTGTGCCAAGTCAGCTAAAATACAAGGTGTGGTTGAGGGAAAATAAGTTGCGTCAATTGCACACAAAACACTTGGTCTTGAATATGCATATCAAGAATAATTTTGCCTTAACTATTATTACATAAAAATGGCGACTTTAAAACGTACACGACAGTCACAATTAGACCACCTTTTTTTGAAATTTGCGCGGAAAAATATGACGACAGCGAACAGCGAGGAACATTAGCTGCGCCGAACTCGACGTTTTTAGCAAGAAAAAAAGGAAACTGGACAGGCGAAAGAGAAAAAACATCCTGCGTTTAGGTCGACACTTGTACAAATAAAACGAAAAACTGCGTTTTACCTTTGATTTTGGTTGCATTGGTTTAAGACAAATGAAATTTCATTAAAAACAAACCCTGACAAAACGAATGTCTAGGGTTCATACTAATATGCTTGTTTTTAATAAATGATTGAACTGTGAACAACATATTGAGAGGAATACTATTGCATAATAGGAATATTAATATTCATGGTCACTCTGGATCAGTGGTTCTTAACCGTTTTTCTACCGCGCCCCTTTGGTAATTGTCCTGTGTCCGCCATCAGATATCACAAAAGTATCATACTAAAATAAAGTCGGTATTTTTTTATTACAAATCAGTGCGACTACATAAAAATACCAAAGTTAACCCTCAATCAAAAAGTTGCGTTTATTTGGTTTGAAATAACCAAACTTTAATCTAGAAGACATGCTCGTGATCCTTATATTGGTTTTCATTGAGCTGATTTTAACAAACATGTTGTTAAGGTATTGACTGACTCCACAGTTGTAAGGCTGCACAGAAACAAAATGTCGCCCTAAGCGCAAAAACATTGTGTTAATCGTGTTTTAAAAGGTGTGATGACTGATGAGTGATGACACATAATGCAAAGGCTATAATATGGACCCTACTGCAAATAACATTAATTCGTGCAAAAAAAATCTGGGTTTCCTCCATTTTGTGATGTATGGAAGACAGCACGAAACGTAAAAAAAATTTGCCGTTTTGTTCTTAAAATTGGCAAAAACGCAGATTGTGGAGAGGTTGATATGGTGCCCAACCCCGTTTGCACAACTCAGTTCTCCGTCAACCATTTCATACTGTTCTGACCAAACACAACCCAAATCGCCTGTAATATGCAGCAAATATTGTTTAACAATGAGAAACTATTAACACATAGTAGCCGAAAAAATCGCAAAATCGCAAAATTATTTCTTCAGTTATATATCTACACATTTTTTCTTTAGTTACTTATCTACATGTGTAATTTTGATCTAAATTCTAAAGCACAGGACAGCATATAAGCAAAATTACCAACAAACGCAACATGAAACCAGTAAAATCAATATAAAAAGTTAACTATTGGAGTAGAGCTTCCGCTCCCCTAAAAATATGTTTGGCGCCCCTAGGGGGCACAACCCCCGGTTAAGAACTACTGGTCTAGATAGACCCTTGAATATGCATGTTGCCTGTGATTAAAAATTATTAGACAATTAAACTCACGTTAATAGCATTTTGCCTGATTTAAACAAATAAAAGTGAGACTGCAACTTTAGCCATCTAGCAAGACCCTTTCGCAAGTTACTAGGTGTGAGCATAATTCTCTCCATGCTTATTGACTTTTTGAGAACCACTTTAGTAGCAATACATTATGGCTGGAGTTTTTCCATGTCTGCACTAAGATCTATAAGATGTTAACAATAAAAAACGTCAAATTTAAAATTTCTAATTTGGCTAACCTTTTTTACTAAAATATATTCAAATCTGTGCGTTGACAGATAATCCACTAGTCCATTCTCAAATGAAGGCTTTTATGGAGGATTTCAATATGGAAAGACAGGAAAAACAAGCTCTTCTGGAGGAAAAGGGCAGAATTGCTGGAGAAAATAGCAAGTTAAAAAAACAATTAAGCCAGTAAGTTTAAATTTAAAACTGTCCATGTTTTAAGCAGATAGCATAATATAGGGGCGTATCCAGAAGGCTAAAAGGGATGGGTAATTTTCATGGGGTTTTTGATTTTCATGGGAGATGATTTCAGTCCCGAATTTTCTACTAAAGGAATTCCCCCATTTTCCGTCTGACGGTAATGATGAATGACGTCATAAAATAGGGATGGTAATGTCGGTGAGTTTAACCCTGTGAAAAACGACCCCCCTGGATACGCCACTGGCCCACCGGTATAATATCGTTAGTGTTTGGAGATAGTTTAACTGTAAAGAAATTACACACGCAAGATAAAACTGTTAAAAATTACGCAAAAATCCAAAGAGAATTAATAATTTAGCTAATCGATTACAACAATAATACAACAATTAATTTTTACTTTTTAGGTTGAACACCTTTTTAGCTTCCAACAACCCACCTGGTCACCAACAGCAGCCCCAGTATCCTAAAAGTTCTTACCCACCACAAACCCCAGTTTACCCAAATCATCAGGAACTGGAGGGTATCCAATCACAATATACGCCTAGTTCTTTTGGCGGTAAGTGTCACTCATGGGTATTTTTTCTTGCTTTTAGCTGTATATATCTATATTCTATATATTACCTGTGACATTACTTAGTAGCTTGGATTTGCAAACACCCCACTTTTAAATGTGTTGCATGAATAAAGGCAGTATACACGCAATTTCCTCCTACATGCAAAATGACGTCACATGATAGTAGAAATGTCTAGATCAGTGCTTTATCAATTTTTTTTAACTTGCAAACCTAGTGAGTTTATTGAAGTTTTAACAGTTACAAGTTTGAGTATAATAAAAATGTCAAGTCATCCGCTATGCGCACATTTGTCGAATATACGTGCAACTTAGCAGCCGACATTTGCATATCGAAAGTAAGTACAATATACATTATACGGGAAGACACAATAAGACCTAAAAAGCAACAATACCTAAAGCAGAAAAATCTGTAAAACCATAGTATTAAGACCAACGACATAATACAGCCAAATACGCAGTAATGTCCAGAACAGCATAAGATCAAAATCGTCTGAATAAGACCATTCGATTTAGACGGTACTAATACCTTTTGGTATTAGTCCTACTTTGGCCTTGTTTTGAATTGTGATTTATTCTGACGTTGGTGTTGTTCTTATCTCGGTCTTATGGCTGGAGTCCAATTATACATAGATCCAACAATTTTTTTCTTGTAATCAAAACCCTTAAAATTCTTTATAGCGTCCAACCCACATCTTGGTCCACGTCCGACCAGCCCCCCTGTATACAGCAGACAGCCCACATTTGGTCCAGTCACTCCTTCTGTTGTTGACCCTATTCCACAGCAACAACCAGTCCCGCAGCAACCACGGCGCATCGGTTTTACGAGGGTAGAAAGAGAAATAATCTTTTCAAAATGTTTTTACGATGTTTAACCTATAAGGCAGTTGTTCCAAACCTTGGGCTCGCGACCCTTAAGGGAGTCGCAAAAGGTTGTCTGGGCGGTAACCGTGTACAAGTTGTTAAACAATAAAAGCAACCAATATAAAAGCAAAAAGCAACCGCTGCGTTAAAACCAGGTCGTGCTTGTAATTGTTGTGACATAAAGAAACAACATTTTTTTTTAATAAGGGTTGTTATGACGCAAATAAACCCTAAACCAGGGGTTCCCCACCGGGGCTGAATTTGAACATCAATGGGTAAGAAGATCCTTGTCCTTGGGCCACAGAGCAGCTTTTCAAACATATTTCACAGTACAGTTATATTTTGGAATTGTAAATGATATTATGCCATTATAGTCTTTGCTTTAAAAAACAACAATCTACAAATATTGGTTGTTATTTAGTAAGAAACCTCCTTGTCTTATAACAATACGTTTTTTATCAATGAAGCAGCAACAAATACTCCTCTAAGTGGCAAAATAACTGACATTTAATTTCTTTCTGATTTTTGCATTTTTTAGTGAAATACCGGTCGAACTTTTAGTCGAGCTATAAAAGCAATATAACTTAGCAATATATATTTGAAAAATTCCATCAGATTTTTTTGGTGGGTACCAAGAACGTTTTTACCTGACAAAGGGGTACGAGCAGCAAAAAAGGTTGGGAACCCCTGCCCTAAACCGTAACTTTAGTTTGCATGCTTCTAGCGTAAGCTAAATCCGGACATTCTTGCCAAGTTTTTATCCAATTTGTCTAAAAATGTAAACATTCTGCCAAATTGTATGTGATTGTAATCTGATTTATGTGTAACTCACTGAAAGGGGGTCGCGACGACAAAAAGGTTACAAACCACTGCTATAAGGCCTTGGTTTTGTGTATGTTTCCAATGTTGATGTAACAATTTAAATTACATTCGATTAATATTTGGTCTCATAATGCTTTTATAGCTTAAAATAATTTATAAGCCAAAGCAAAAAAAGGATTTTTATATTTTAAGTGAAAAAGAAATATTTTAAGGTTTCAATGGCTAATACTAATACACAAATGATATAATTAATAATAAAAATACAGTTTATGTTCTCGAGTTTTTTATACCAGCTACTGACCTTTGTTTTTTCACCTAAGAAATATTTTCTTGTACTTTTTTATAAATGTTAAATTTAGACTCCTCGCAGCAAAGTGGACTATGATGTACTTTCCTCTTTTTAAGGATCAACGCCAGCCTCCGCCACAGCAGAGTATGAATTATCCACCTAATACCCCACCCGTGGCTGTTCAATATCACAACCCTAACACAGGACCTGATTTTGCCCCGAGGCCACGAAATGCAATTCAGATGCAACCCACTTACTCGGTAATAAAATAATAGCATTTGTCCTGTTTAATAGCTCCACAGGTTTTTATGTGGTAAAAGTTTACATCACATTTTGAATACATCTTAAAACTATCATCAGATAACAGCATAGTAAATAAGGTGATTAGAAGACTTTTTTATTATCGCAATAACTAAATTTTGAAAATGTCTTTGCCTTTGGTATATATTAGTAGGTCTACGTCCAGTACCAAATTATAAAACTGTGGTTTGCAGGTGAGTGGGATTCCTTCAGAGTTTCCGAACCAGGATGCCTACCATCACGATATTCAAGAACCGAGGTATGCGTAGCAATACTCCTAGCGGTTTGGGGTTTGGGGCTATTTATTATGACGTGTTTAGTTATTTAGTTTTCCTTATAGTTAATTTTTTCTTTATTTTTTAATTTCACGCATATTTTTGTTCTAAAAATAGCTTTGACGACTGTGTTGTACTATTAACAGTTTAAAACTTTACATTTGATGTTGAATCCTTTTTAACAGGGATACAATGAAACCTGAACAAAAATGACGTATGGATCAACCCACTATGACCAAGTTTGCCTCCACAATCTACAGGATTTTTGCCTGGCTAAAAAAAAACTAGTTTTCAAAATATAAATTTCTTACACATTACGTCGCATTCAAATGCAATTAGTCGCAGCTTTTTTATATTATTAACTCGTTTGTTTTGTTCTTGTTGTGCAACTATACTGGTCGATGAAAATTCGAACTCCACACTCTAAAAAGATGCCTTTTTATATAAATGTAGGTGGGAGGGAGTATATCATATTGACAGGATTCAACAAGGGCTTAAAACTCGCTTCATTTTGACATTTCCCAACAACCTTAACGCAAAAGCTGTAACGCCCGACACTGTACGTTTGTTTTCGTGTTAAGCGTCCATTAACTAGACCTCGCAGCCAATGTTGGAAAAACACGTTAAATTGACTTTTCTAGGTTATAGATAAGAGCATTTTTGCTGAAACCATGGTCTAAACTAGTAGGTTGGAATTTATTTGCCAGCAGTTTTTTTTTTGTTACGTGACCACCCTCTTAGAAAATTAATTGTAACTCGGGCATTAAACATCGTATTCGTGTTGCATGGCCGTTTTGTGCCTTCAGCCCCTTCAGATATTTTCGGAGACCACTTGTTTATTTGCGCTTTAATTTATAGTAATTTTAAATGTCTCGCACTTACAGCCAAATAAAGCAAGTTCCAGTTTTCCATTTTGTGTCACTTTTAATAGTTTTTGACGTGTATTGTAATTCCTATTAAAAGTCTTTTTAGATTGTTTTATCGTTTGCTTGAACTTAAAATTTACTTTCTGTTTTACAACTTGTTTTTGCTTGCCCCTAAAGGTAACATAACAAACACATCTGTAAAAGTTTGTAACATGGTTAAACTGTGTGTTTTATTAATGAACGCTACTAGAGAGGACATGAGAATGATTAATCTAGCAAATGACCGTGTATTCTTTACCAATGAGAAAACAATTGACATACAACAATTATTTCTACGTTTTGCAAAATAATCATTTGCAAAACAACGTTTATTATGACGTTTGCGCAGGTAAAGTAATAATCGTGCTTTTCAACATGGAACGGTAGCTAAACTACTTCTTCTTTTGTTTACAAGATTTCGTTCTCTTTAAAAAAAAATTGGGTCGCCGGGCCAATAAAATGTTGGGTGTCCTAGTTCATTATTCATATTTGTACGAAATCATGTTCTGACCTACCATTATGCAACATTCGAAAAAAAAAAAAACACGTTGTCGTGCTTGTGTACTGTTATTTATGTAAGTCTTTATGGATGCTGTTTTGTTTAGTGCGACTATCTGCCATTTTAAACCTTTGTTATTTTCTGTAAATGTTCCGCTTTTGTTTAACTTTTATTCTGTGTCCTGTCCACTGTTGGATATTTTGTTCACCCTGAGTTTGGTAAAATACAGCAATTGCGAAATACAGCAAAATAAAAAATTACTGTGTTTGGCAAGTGGCAAAAGGTTTTATAATGTGCATGCAAAAACTTTAAGTATTTGATATACACGATATTCAGATATCATAGAGACATCGCAAATTTTCCAAGAGGACAATCGTCCAAAAAAATTAACATGGATCTAATGCTTATTTTGTTTTTTTTTGACTGATTTTCACCGGTAAATAACGCCAGAATCCTGGTTAAGTATCTTGCTGGAGGTCAACCCTTAATTTATATATACTCTTTCCCCCTGGTAAAAAGAATTAACCAACCAAACAAAGAAAATGCATTGTTTTGTGCTTTTTATTTGCTTGAAAATAAATATTAATAATATATATATTATAATTAATATTAGCAATAAATAATGATTAGTGTTATCAGTAATTAGTGATAATAAACATGCCAGATTCGGGAATACAGTGTCCAAATCTGGCATGTTTATTATCATTAATTAGGTACTAATAACACTAAAACCATCAACATGGCGATAATAAGAATTTTGTTCCTTTACCCGGATAAAATAAAGAGTGTTTTAGCAAAGGCTAGAAATTAATATCAAAATTAATGCAGTTTTATGTTTCTCCGTTTATAGAATTCTTTTTCGAAAAATAAACTTTTTAAAAGATTGATGGTCATACTTCGTCAACTGCCAGAGAAATGCTCTCTGGATGTATGTGTTGTTCAGTATTACCAGGGATTGGCGAAGGTTTTAAAGAAGCAAGAAATTTCTGAAAAAGAAATTCTACGTTAGATTACAGGCCAGATAGGTTCGAAGGAGTAAGCTCTAATATTTAACACATATGTCTATATTATATTCATAGTAATATGTGCGCCTTGTAACCTTTTTTTAAAACAAATTATTGGAAATTTAGTCGCTGGTTATTATCAGAAACTAACTTACAAAAATTTTATACAGTAGGCCCTAAATTAATTTGTCAGGAATCATGCTACAGAGAAATGGTTCTTAACCTTTGGCGCTCCCTTGAGGGCGTTGTTTTAGAAGGGCAAAAATACTCAGGGGCGCTATATTCAGAAGGTGTAACAATATTTCTCACTGCAAACTTGTTGTAGTAGTTCTCTTAGATTAGGATCAATGTATATTCGTAGTCTGTGTAGGCCTAATACCCTATATCAGTACTTTTCAAACCTAAAAAGAACCGTTCGCACTTTTTTATTTCAGAAAATTTTCATTCGCTCGAAACAAGCACAGTAAGTTTGCAACCTTTAGTTTTTCCTATTTGTGAAATAACAATGGAAGGGTTTGTGTATTGAAACCATGCGCCTTAATCGATAAAAAATAGACAGCTTGAGCTGCAATGAACCACTGACAGACTATATTACTGTACCTGTAACGCATAAGTGGGGGCACCAGCCAGTGTTCCCTCGAAGAAAATTTTACTGGGCAAATTTTTTTTGTAGTGCGCAAGAATGTTTTAAGGCTGCGTTAGCAGAGGCCTGCGGCAGATCAATGTTTTTTGTATTGGGGCGAGGAGTGAAAATTTTAAGGATGACGTCACGTGCTGTGTTCGGCACTCTTCTAAACTCGATTTTTTTTTCTTGAAGCTTGATATTCCTGACATTTAATTCTACGTGAGATAAAAAAACCACACACCTTGGATGATAAAAATCGATTAGACAAAGTAATTTATTACGTCACAATCGTCAATGCGGATTTGATTTGTTTACTTGCTTTTAGCTACAAACATCAACAAAAAATGACCAATGATAAATTCTTAAACAGTTGTGACTAAAACTGAAGATATTTTAGTTTTAATTTGAGAATGATGTGCGCAAAAGCAAATTTTACTGCGCAATTTGTCTGGTGTGGCTGCGCAATTGCGCAGTTGCGCACCTTAGAGGGAACACTGGCACCAGCTAATTTAATTACTGTATTACACAAATGCATCATAATCACCCGCACAATGTTTGCAGTGGTGGGATTCAGCCGGTTCTATAAAATAGTCTCGCGGAATTTTATATGATCAGCGAACCGGTTGGCATTACTGGTTACTGTCAATGGATTTTTACATCTCATTCCTTACATTGATTTTTGAGATCGAAGTAGCTCACGTGTTTTTTTTTTTAAATGTACAATGGTTAAGGTCGCACGTAACAGTCATACATTGTGTAATTTTTTATAATTGTAGTAATTTTCCTTTTGTGACTGTTTGTCTGAAAATGTAATTGTTGCGTCATAAGTACAAGTCATGAGACCAAGGTTGCCAGTTTGGATTTTTTAAAGCCAAATTTGAAAATTTAGGCTTTTTTTGAACCTCTTGGGATTTTTTATTTTAAAAAAACAATCCAAATGAAATTTGTCTTTTTTAAGCTTTTTTTGTTTCATTCCAAAATTTCATGAGTTTTATGTTAAGAAGAGATCAAACTATCACAAAAAGAGAAAAATTGCCCCGAAAAATGTACTAAACGAGACAAAATACCAATAAAATTTTACAAAAAGCGACAAAAAATTGAGAAAAATTGCCACAAAAAGAGAAATTCAATGTACAAGCATGATCATTTATTACTTAGAGCTAGCCAACCTACAAAATTTCGCCCTATCTCATCCTACAATTTCAAAGGCAAAATAAACATATTTATTCAGCCTCTAGAAAAATTTTACAACCACACTAATACAGGTCTATATTTTAGGAATATCAAAAAAAAAAAAATAAATAAATAAAAAAAAAAAAAAAAAAAAAAAAAAAAATATTGAATATTAATATTCGCCGAATATTAAAATATAAAAACATTTGCCAACCGTTTAACCAACAAATTGGGGTAGACCTTGATCACACCTTTCCAACGATACTACACATGATGCCAAAGATATGGGGGATAAGGGTTTAAATCGACGATAACCGGTTACTTTGGAAAAACAACTAAAGACGAATAAAATGTCAAAGAAAGACCTTAACAGCGAAGTTCGATCGCTTAAGCATTTTTTTGCGCAAAATTCTCATGCATTTAATGAAAATCAAGGTGAGGAGAGTGTGACAGGTGTTGACTGTGCTGGTGACTATGTGTCGGGCGAGAAAAGTTGTGTTAGTAGTAGTAGCGGTGTTGAAATTAGTGAGGATGAGTGTTGTGCAGAGCCCATGTTGTGTGAGAGCAATTCGTCGTTTAGTAACACATCTGACCACGGGTCGTCATTTGTCGAATACGATACCGCCGTCGTTTAAAATAACAGCTGCGAGTTTTGGACACCTAATATAAAAATAGCAGAACAGCAAACATTTGAACTCACCGAATCCGAGTGGATTCCATTAAAATCATCCGTATTTGGCCGAAGTTTTACGAATAAAGATTGGTGTGATGTGTTTCATCAAGCACTTAAAAAACATAACCCTTTCTGTAGTTTTGGTTTTACAAGGCATTTTGGGAATTAAAAAAACGATAAAACCCGTTCTTTTAATTGTATAGGTATTGTACATTTGAATTTTGCACTTGTAAATTTAGTATCGACTTGCTAAATGAATATCGGTTATCGTCGATTTAAACCCTTATCCCCCATATCAGTGGCATCATGTGTAGTATCGTTGGAAAGGTGTGATCAAGGTCTACCCCAATTTGTTGGTTAAACGGTTGGCAAGTGAAAATGTCTCTTCATTTTGAGGGGATGCTACTGGGAGCAAAAATGGCGATTATATCGCATGGTTAATTATGAATATAAATATCGGTTATCGTCGATTTAAACCCTTATCCCCCATATCAGTGGCATCATGTGTGGTATTGTTGGAAAGGTGTGTTCAAGGTCGTCTACCGCAATTTTGGTTAAACGGTTGGCAAATGTTTTTACTTTTTAATATTCGGCGAATATTAATATTCAATATTAATATTTTTTTTAATTTTTAATTTTTTTTTTGATATTTCTAAAATATAGACCTGTATTAGTGTGGTTGTAAAATATTTTTTTTCTAGATGCTAAATAAATATGTTTATTTTGCCTTTGAAATTGTAGGATGAGATAGGGCGAGATTTTGTAGGTTGGCTAGCTCTTGGTTCATTTATTGTATTTTTATTAATTTAAGGAAAAACATAGGCTTGTTAGAGTTTGTAGTAGATTTGGCTTTTTTTGGCTTTTTTTTTAGGTGAGTTTGGCTTTTTTTATTTTTTCCATCTGGCAACCCTGCATGAAACGACTGCTGCTTTTTAGTTTAGATTGGCTGTTAGCAGTGATGTAATTCAGCCGGTTCGCAGTTCGCAACATTCGCTTGAACCTGGGTTTGGCGGGTTGCATCCTGTTCTTGTAACTACTTTAATTATTTCCCAGATAATATGACTTTTTGTAACAGAACCGGCTGAAATATATGACTTTTGTGATATAACCGGCTGACAGAAAATTTGAATCCCACCACTGGATGTTTGTCATCCGCATTTTAATTCTTTTCATCCGCACAAGTGTACTATCCAATGGGTTGAAACGCACTGCCTTTTAGTGACTGCATAGAGCTAGCTGGTAAATCTGGAACAGCGGTGTACAATTATATAACTTTATTGTCTCAGTCTCCAAATGTAACTGGTTGGAGAAACAAAAATAACAATGAACAGGTTTATAATACATTTAAAACCGGACAGATCTGCCAGGCCTGTTAAACGGGGACAATTTTATAACCCGATTTAAGAGAATAGGCTAACAAATTATTAATACAACGTTGCGAATTTGACTACCGACAACCCCAATCAGGAGTCGAAAATTACTTGTATTTGCAAAACTTTTTTAGAAGACCAATGAATGATAATATTATAACGACTTTTGCATTTGATTTGATTATAATTATCGCAATGTTAGCTATTTGTGCAAATCCATAACGTCTTTGCTACCAGGCCATTACATCACGAGTACCACCTATCCAAATTCTAAAACAAGGTAATCAATTGATTTATGAAAAACTTTTATGTGATTGCGGTGCACCCATTTAATTGTGCAGTCAATATAGTGTCAATCTTTTCCTGTGGCTAATGCGTCAAGTCTTAAGATTATTATATAACATTTGGGGTTTGGCCCACAGACATGTAGTTAAGAACTGAGAAAAATACACTGCTTTTATTCTTAAGGTAAAAATAAACGTGAAAGCACTTCTTTAAGTAAATTCACCACTTGTCAGAATTTAAGTTCAAATTTTCGAATTGCACAACACTACAAAGCAGAATCTGCTAGTTCATCCCATATTATGGTCGGCGCCATACTATGGAAGTCTTTGGAAACGGGCGCTGGGAAAAAAAGGTTTAAGAACCACTGTTATAGAGCATGTTATTAGGCCTAATCTTCATAAATACTCTTTTCCAAACTTTATTACCACGTTTGCGTAGATTTACTGTGAGTAGATTAATACGTTACACGCTACAACAGCCTACCTGAATGACCGAACCAGGATTTTTGCACATCTGCAGAATAAAAAATGTTGGCACACAAAGCATAGAACTAAGTGAAAGCAACATTCCAACGGCGTTTGCCCAGGGCGGGTATACATATGTGTCCAACACCAAGGGTCGATACTTTATACAGTAAAAGATGAAAATATACTAAAAACAAAAGAGAATATATGACTTTAGTAGTAAGTAGGGGTTTATTTACAGCCAATATTACAAAAGCTAACAACTTAGTAAAATGCAATGTCAACTTTTAGTTTTCCGTCCATGGTTAGGCTTTACAACTATATAATATAACAAATATCTACATAATAAAAGAGAAAGTTTGTGAGATGTGTGCGTGTGTGTGCGGCAACATGTTCGCCCAGTCATTTTACAATATATTTGTGTTACATCACACTTGAAATTTTACGTCACACTCAATGTGATTTACAACATGGTACAATGTAAAGCCCGATTCCCACTGGCGTCGTAAGCTCGTCGTTAGGGCCTTCTGATCCGACAACGACGAACGTTAACGACGGCCTATGCCCACTGCGTCAGAGCATACGCAGAGCGGCTGTTTTTAGCGATGCTTACGACGCGTTAAGACGAGCTAACGACGCTACGACAAAGTAGAAACTGTTTCTACTTTGTCGGGCCTACGTAAGGACGTCGGGAGTGAAGTAGGCTAGTCAAATCATGGTCTGACTTGTATTTAGTTTTAACCAAGCATAATAATAGCACAGGACAAACAAACAGGGTAAAAGTATTTACAACTTGTATTGTCAACAACTGATTAATAGTCATACATTTATAAAAAAGTAAACACACCTTTAGTTTGCATCATTTTACATAAAAAATGTCTTTATCCTATCAATGGCAAATGCAATTATTGCGTGAAAAAGTTGTGTTGGTTCAACTAGAAGCAGCTTGTTTGTATAGTCTCTTGAAAACAAACGAAGCCAGGTATGTTGAGTAAATAAAGTTTATCGTTTTTCACAAAAAAACAGTTTTTTTGTAAGCAGAGAATTCTGGGCCGATGAGATTTTCATGGAAAGAGATAGTCAATCAGAATTTCTTCTTGTGGACAAACTACTTGCAAAAAAAAATCCAGAAAAATTTAGGCAATATATGCGAATGAACCCTGATCAATTTAATTATATTTTGGAATTGCTATCGCCTCATATAGCAAAAATTACAACAAACTTTCGAAAACCAATAACTCCCAAACAGAGGCTTGTATTGACTATCAGGTATGACATCAATATATTAAGTATAACATAAAACAATTAAAAACTAAATAATATAAATTCATCAGGTATCTGGCAACGGGATCTTCCCAAAAGCAGTTGTCATACTCTTTTAGAGTAGGTCATTCAACTATTGGGAAAATCCTTAGAGAAACCCTTTTAGCAATTTGGAATGTCCTTGGCAGACAAGTTTTAAAACCACCAAACCAGGAAGAATGGATCAAAATTGCTTCTGAATTTGAAACTCTTTGGAACTTTCCAAATTGTATTGGTGCAATTGATGGAAAGCATATTCGAATAAAAAGTCCACCACATAGTGGATCAGAGTATTTTAATTATAAGGGTTATTTTTCAATTGTCTTGTTGGCTGTGTGTGATGCACACTACAGATTTATTTTGGTTGACATTGGGGACTCTGGTCGTCATAGCGATGGAGGTATTCTTTTCAATTCTGAAATAGGACGAAGACTTGAGAGCAATCTCCTGGGTATTCCAGCTCCATCCAAATTAAAGCAATCCAGTATAACAGTTCCATACATGCTAGTTGGTGATGATGCCTTTCCGTTAAAAAAGTATCTGATGAAGCCATATCCTGGAAGATTTCTAACAAAGGAAAAAAATATATTCAATTATAGACTAAGTAGGGCCCGCAGAGTAGTGGAAAATGCGTTTGGTATTTTAGCTGTAAGATGGCAGATTTTTTACAATTTAATAAATTGTAAACCTGAGCTTGCAGAAATGGCAGTCCAAGCAAGTATTGCACTTCATAATTATTTGCAGTCACCATCCAGTAATTTTGGTGACATCCCAGATGAGTCTGGAGAGTGCATTCCCGGATCCTGGAGAAGTTCGATTCCCACCTCAGTCAACCTTAGCAGGGTCACAAATATCGGATCGAACTTCTATGCTAGAGAAGCAAGATTTATTAGGGATGAACTGTGTCAGCACTTTAACACAGTTGGTGCTGTGCCATGGCAGTGGACCATAGGAGACCATAATTAGACCTTACACTTATAAAGGCAATGTTATAAATGAATAACCACCGAGACAGTGTACTTTTTTCAGTCTTTAACATTATTGCAGTTTCAGACAGTGTAATAATTGAAAACAGCAATGTTATAAAAGTGAACAGCAGATGTTTTATTTCTTTGTGGAGAATATTTACTATAAAACATATTTGACATATTGTAAAATTGTTTTTGGTTTTCACAGCATAATAATTAATTAAGTACTGTATAATGGAGGAAGAGACTTGGAATCGGAAGCTGATTGACATTGTGTCAAGCCTACCTATTATATACAATCAATTTCACCCTGACAAAAAAAATAAAAACAAAAATGAAAGTACCTGGAAAGAAGTCGCTGCCAAAATGAATTCATCTGGTACTTTTGTTTTCAAAACTTTTCATTTAATATTATATTACTGTTATACACTATCTACTGCTCAAATCAGTTTACTGATATTCTTAAGTTAAAGCAATGCTTACCACTATTTGTTTCACAATACGCAGTACAGTTCTGCCAGATGCGATGGGGAAATTTGAGAAGCACCTATGCACGAAAGCATAAAAAGGTATCTGGTGCTTTAAGTGGATCTGGTGTGCAGGCTCCGGAAGCCTGGCCATACTTTTCACAGCTCTCTTTCTTGGAAAGTTATATAAAACACAGAAGGTGTGACTTGTTTGTACTCCCAGAAAAACTTCAAGGAAGAGTTATTAGAATGCCTTTAAAATCAGTGTTAATAGCATGTTTCAAATACTATACAGATTTGTTGGAAATTCATGCATTGATATTCATACAGATTTTGTTCCTTAAAAAATTTCAAATTGTAAGTTCTATTCCAGCACCAAATTCAGCCATAAAAGATAGGTAGCAACATTAAACCATATAAATATGCAGAGCTTTAGACAGATTTTTTTTCATTGTTTTCATTTGACAAACAACAAATATTTCTGCATCATTTTTCTAGCACAAAGGACAACTTTTTCTCCCAAGAAGTCACAGAAACTGAGGAAATGGTTACAGTTTCTGAAA
Source organism: Ascidiella aspersa (assembly GCF_963924565.1). NCBI lineage: Eukaryota > Metazoa > Chordata > Ascidiacea > Phlebobranchia > Ascidiidae > Ascidiella > Ascidiella aspersa. The sequence continues at coordinate 18,387,002 of NC_139451.1, forward strand.
ATTTTGGTAAAAACACTACTTTATTGAACCTCTATCACTTTATGACAATAGTATGTAATATGTATATATTCAGATGATGTATAAACATTTTATTTCTCGAGTCTGAGGAGTGAGAATCGGTAGTAATTTTCGGACAAAGGAGTAGCATTAAAATGAAAAAAGGAGTTCTAAGTTACACAAATATTTAAAGCACAAATAGTAAATGTATGACTATTTATCAGAGTTATAATTGAAGGTTTCAGGCACAAGGTTTTAAATCAACTCCACAGCTCTGGTTGTAATGTAAATAGTTTTCTTCCTTTATATTTCAATGAATTTGCTTTTATATACTGCAAGTACAATACAGATTGTAGTGCCTTTTCAAATGGAGAATTGGAGGGACAGTTAAACAACAGTGACACTCCAACATGCAGTGAGACAGTTTATGATGCAAACGGCAGCAAGAAGAGGAAGACAGTAAAAGAAAGTGATCAAAGAGAATTCCAGGTAAATACATTGTTACTAATTACCATGTAGTCTTTTTTGCAGTTTAGTATGTAAAGAAAATGTTAGGTGTTTGGTCTATTGCAATATTACCATGCTAGTATTTTTTTGCAGAGAAAAATGCTCAATGTTTTAGAAACGTCACACTCAAGGTTGGCAAGTTTAAGTGAGCCCAGGCAGAATGATAGGTTTGACAATTTTGGTGCTTTTATAGCATCAGAGTTGAGAGCCAAGTCCCCACAGCATGTAACTCTATACATGCAACACATGACGCAAGTACTTTATGCTGATATATCTTCTGATTTTTGATACCATTTTGTATTTTCCTTGATGATTGCTTTCTGTTGCTCCTCTTTTTCTTTTGTGTAAAAAAATCAAAATGAAAAATGAAACTGAGTCTTATTTTCTGAGGTATATGATTATATCCAAAGCGTGAAGTAAGCCACGTGCACTGAGAAACCCTGCTTGAATAAGATATAACAGCTCTTTTATTTTAGTTAGACCTTGTTTTTTTGCATAATACCCTTTTATGCTGATCCTACGATCATAGTATATTAAAATTAGGTATGGTGTTGTTTTAAAACATTTTTATAGATACAGCTTAACATACTATAGCACCGTTATAAGTATTGAAATAAATCATTTTTTACTTGGTTACAAGTCTTTGTCAAACTGAAAATTTATTTACATGTAGGGCTTGTAGGCGTACGATATATTAGAATAAGGTCGTTTCACAATCGTAGCAGTGGGCATCGACCGTACGTAACCAACATCGCTGTCGGATCAGTCGTGTTTTTCAAAATCGGAGGAAGCATGGGGATTCCCCGATCGTAGTCGTATCGTTAACCAGTGGGAATCCCGCTTAACCAAGATTGTGTTTAAGCATGTATCCCAAGCCCCAGCGTTAGTTAATTGAATATAGGTATATTTAGAAGTTTTTGTGGACCACCGGTTGAGAAACACTGTTATGAACTATGCTAACAAACGTGTGCAACGTTCCAAGTAAAGACTAAAGTTTAACAAGCCAAATTTAGGCAGAGTTCGCAAAATATCGCGTTTGTTGTCGCAGTAAGTAATAAAAGATAGTTCAAGTTTAATTTACCTGCCGGGAAATAAAAAAATAAAAATTTAGGCAGATTTCGCAAAACATCGCGTCTGTTGTCGCCGTAAGTAAAATATAGTCCAAGTTTAATTTACCTGTCGGGAAATAAAAAAATAAAACTAAGTACATTTCCTTCATAAAGTAAAATTTTAATGTTTCCAACTAAGACTATTATGTTTAGAAACTTATTGATGCCTGTTTACGCGTAAAATTTAGGTAGAGTTTGCAAATTTACGAAGAATTGAATTTTTATTTTTAAGCCGTTTGTTAGCGATAGTGATAGAGGCCAAAGCCTATAATGACTTCTTACAATGTGTTTACCCACGCAATACTTAGCAGAGTTCGCGAAATATTGCGTTTATTGCAGTAGTTAACAGTAAGCATTTGTTTTTTTAATGAGGATTTTTCTCACGTTTGACGCAGTTTAGCACCGGGATTACGTATTTGCTTAAACATGACGCTATCAATCAAGTCTAAGCAATTGGTGCTGCAACTTAAAGTTTTACGTTTGGGAGTTATTCTCAATTGACAAACGTCACGGATTTTCGTTACTTAAATGATGTATTGCAAGTTTAGCCAAGTGTTGTGCGCTATAGTTAACCGACTTCACATCACATGATTTGAAATTTCTATTTAGTGACACTTAGTTCAAACCTTTAGGCATAAGCAAATTTGTCATGACATTTAAAAAAATATGTTTGCATTATTTATGTCATTTACGAAGATCTTACGAATACACGTTAAATATTCTTTTTAACCTGGGCAACGCCGGGTGTTTCGTCTAATAGTCTATATATGTTGTTCAACCAACCCTCCCGCCATTCTTACCCCGGCAAATCCAGGCGTGAAATACTTGTAGCAGTACTTGAAGAAAGGGTTCGGGTAATATCCTATCATGGACTTGACGTTATCGTAAAGTCGATTCGAGTCGTACATCCAACCGATGGCCACCGCCTCAAAAAAGACGATGAATAAAAGCGAGATGCCACTTGCTGCGTACATGTTCAGCAGCTCAAAGAGGTACACGCCACCCTTCGAAAGAAATGTTTTAAAAAACAGTGTCCTAAAGTGCATAGAAAGCTAAGATGCTAATGGAAGGCATTACGTGTTACGACCCATTAAGCCAGTGGTCGGCAAACTCTTTTTATCGCGGCCCAAAGTACTCTTTTAAGAGCTATTGAAGGCCCACTGCGTAAACCAGCGTTTCTCAACCGGTGCGCCGCCGCGCACTGGTGCGCCATGGAAGGCTGCCAGGTGCGCCGCGAGCAAAATGAAAAAATAACGTAGGTCCTATTGTATAAAACATATATTTTTTACTTTCCTATTAGCTCATTGATTCCACAAGCCTTTCAAGTAGAAAACGCAATAAGACCTACAAAGCAACAATATCTAAATCAGATAATTAATCTATAATAGGCTACCATAGTAGGCCTATTAAGACCAGCGACATAATAACGCCAAATTCGCATCAATGACCACGACAGAATAATATTTAAAATAGTCTAGATAAGACCTAAACATGTCATAACAAGTCCAAAATTAATCGGCATAAGTCTTAAATAGACAAAATATAGTTTTTAGTCTTAAAGGCTGAAGTCCCTTTAAAAATATGCAACTATAAAACCCATCTATATAAAAAAAAATTGCAAGCCATTTAAGAGAAATACCGGTACACCTAAAAAATTTCGCTCTCGCTTCGCTCGCAAGGTGCGCCGCCATGTCTTTATACGTCTCTAGGTGCGCCCCCGAGTAAAAAAGGTTAAGAAACACTGGCGTAAACTAATACGAAAAGTGGCGGATTCAGGATATTTATTTTAAGGTGAAATATGACACGGCGCCTTGATGCCCAAACACTGCAATATCATAATGTAAAACATACTATAAAACGAAGAACATACGCGCGAAGCGCGCAAAATTTTTCCATTACCTTCAGTTTAAGTTAGCAAACAATATAGTTCGACAGGCTTCCAGGACATTTGGTACGTGGGCCTTTTAAAGCTAAAAATCCAATTTAAAAATTCTATGCCACCAACTTTAAAATAAAGTTGCAATGAATGTTCAACTATCACGCGGCCCACAACTACATGATAAAACTAAGCTATTCAAAAGTAACTCGCGGCCCACCAAAAATGGCTCTGCGGCCCACATTTGGGCCGCGGCCCACAGTTTGCCGACCACTGCATTAAGCGGTCCAATACAACCATTGTACCATAAACATTTTACTTAGAAATCTGTAAGCAATTTAAAAATAAAAATACTACAATGAGCTAAACTTAAATAATTGTGACCAGCAAACAGGATTATGGTTGTGCATACTATTGGCTTAAATCTAGAAATTTTAGCGAGATGAATAAGTAAACCTTCTCCAGTTTACATAAGATCCTAATTGACTCTGGTTTGTGCATCATACACCAAAATTGGGAGGGTTGTGTAAGTTTTTGTCTGAGATGTCGAGAACAAAAAGTTGGGAACCACTAAGGTCAAAAATTTGATATTTCGTTAAAATCCTAAAATACTTGTTATCGATTATTATTATTTTAATATATTTTTTTACATTCGTCAGAAGAGGTAATCCACAAATAAGAAGAACCAGAGAAACGATTCCAGTGAATACTTCCTTTTTGGGTATACATCTTTTCAATCGAGGGAAGGTGTCGGAAAGGGTCGTCACAGTAGCCTCGACGCTAGCAAACTGCAAACAAAAACAAATCACCTACTTCTAAAATTACTATTTTTTCTGTACTACTAGCCAGAGGGCTGTATTATTTGCCTATTTTAACCAAAGAAATGCAAAAAAAGATAAAACCTTAAATGTTCCTTGTTATTTTGCGTTAGATTGGTTATTGTTGCTTACTCACCTGTGTGTCGATTCCGACCAAAAATAGAGTGGCAAAGAATATGGCCGACCATACATGCGGGAACGGTAGGAGAGACAGGCCGACGGGGTAGACCATGAATACAAGACCAGGTCCTGCGGTTGTAGTTTTATTGGTGTTTAGTTTACATAACTTATACAAGGTAATGTTTGGTTTAATATATATTCTCTGTTGTAAACAAAGATACAACCTAATGCGCATGTGGATAAGTAAGTAGGTAGCTTCCATAAGGCATGCAAACTCAGTTACGACATGTTTTACCTGAAGTAGCAACGTCAGAGATGTTTTTCTCCTGAACAAAAGCCATATGTCCAAGTAGACCAAAAATCACAAGGGAGGCCAAAACTGACGTCAGACTACATGTGCAGGCCAACGCTAAGCATTGTCTAGAGCAGAAACAACACAGGTCACCAGAAAAAAAATTGGGTGTTTTAAAGTTTCTGACCAAGCTTAATATTACAGCTGACAAATCTACACATTTTATGAAGGTTTAGCGTTAATAAAACCAAAATTTGTTTTGTAACTTCAGGTTAGATTTTGGGCAGTTGGCTTATCTCGAGTGCTAATTTTGTGAATAATCCAGGAAAACATTAACTAAACGTTAAAAACAGAGTAGATTTGAAATTAATGAACAAAATAAAATTTTTATGTGTTACAAATAGTGTAGTTTAAGTAAACATATTTTTTTAGTAGGATTAGTTAAATGATGAATTTAAAAATAATAATCACTCTGAAAAAGTATCTTAATACTGCTTACTTGTAACAGTTATTATTAAATGTGTTAAAGCTACCGAATGTGATCAGGACGGTAAAACAAATTCCTAAGGAGAAAAATATCTGTCCTCCGGAGTCAATCCACACCTTCAAAAAAGTATCGTTACAACAAGAGTGAGATAGATTTGTCTCAGCCTTTTCTTTAACTGCCAAATTTTCCAATGTGTTATAGTTATAGGATATTTTTACTAATGTGTAGGACCTCTGTAATTAAGATATTTACATACTTAATAAAAATACGCCGTTGATTGTTACAAAAGAGTGTACGTTAATACAAAATTGAATTTTACCAACACAATACCCTACCATCTCAAATGATATAAAATCCTTGTTTTTTATTGAGAACATATTTTCGTATTTACTGGAGTCAGTTGCCCCGTGTGTAAGTGTAACCGAGCAAGTTAAAAGATAGTTGCGAACAAATCAAAAAAGTTAGATGAATGTCACATCTACTAAATATCATCTAAAAAGTTGTCAGGGAACCGACACGTGTTCTTTTTTTTAAATAGTTGAGAACCACTGTTGTAAATACATAACGACAGATTTAGAATATTATAACTTTTAATACTTGTTTTGTTTAACACTTGTCCTTAAGGAACTCTTACTTGGGGTTCGTACAGCTTTGTAAAGTTGGGCTTGAGAAGGTACTTGATACCTTCGCCAGCACCTTCTAATGTTACCCCTCTCATAAATAAAGCAAGCAGGAAAATATAAGGAAGAGTGACAGTAACGTATACCACCTGAAAATAGGGTTACCTATATAACTTCCATCGTATGTAATATTTAACTTCGGCAGTATGTTTTCAGCGACCAATCTTTCCTAAGCTTAAATATTAGAAATAAGATTTTAGTAATTGGCTTCTCCTGCTGTTTGAGTTGTATGGTCAACAAAGGGGGAATTTTGAACTTTTTTTAATATAGGACTAAATTACGTTTTTTTTCAAAAAAGACAAAAGTTACATTTTTTTTAACTTGTTCGTAATGTCCACCTATAAAAAGTGGCTAAACACAAAATAGCCTACGCCCTCCACGAAATACTTAAAGGAGCGCAACAAATAAGTAACACGTTCGGCTACATTTTTTCGGTTTACGTCCGCAAAAGTTAGATATGAATACTGTATCAAAGAGAACAGTAAATTATATACCGTAGGCCTATTGATATAGTTTTGTCTTCCTCTGTAAAAAAAACACCAAAAACAAACGGAATGCGTATGTGTTAAATTTACAGAGGTGCTGATTAATATTTCTTGATAAAAGCCAACATTTTAGTTACTAAAACCAATTTCAAGTATTGTCCACCTTCAAGCAAAATTTTACGAATTGATTTCATTCCATCACAATTAACATTCTTTCGGCTTGCTTAAAATAAGAATTGATCTGAATTTTCATAATGCACATCTTATCCAGCTTGGATGTTTAAAGTAAAATAGATTGACAAAAACTTTAGTTCATGTTAAGGTTAAGCAGACATAACTCAGGCTAACCTTTCCGCTCCAGCTCACGCCCTTAAAAATGCACAAATAAATAACCATCCAGGATACAAGAAAACACCCAACCAGAATCCAATTGGTAATTGTACCCATGTCGTCGAGGCCTGACGATTGTTGCAAGAGGTTGTGTCTTAAAATAAATTTTAACTGGCAAAGCACAAGATTGTATACAACTTAGTCATTTGCGACAAATATTAAGCCAAGTTCGTGACAAATTTATTATCATACCAAGTTAAGCCATTGGTATCAAAACTCAATATCAAAATATATATTGAAATATTAAAATGAAAAATAAAGCCCTTACTAAACGGTTTTGTGTGCGGATAGCCAAAATGTTTGACAAAGCTTTTTTAAGTTTAATTAGCACGAGTGTTCAAGTGGAGTATTTGTCTAAGTCAGTGTTTCCCAAACTGTGGTACGCGTACCACTAGTGGTACGCGAGAGCCTTCCAGGTGGTACGCGAGCTACTCACTGAAGTTGCAAAGAGTTAAGGCAATATAACGTATTTGTTGCGTGTATTAGCCTATACTTTCTTCATGGAGTCATACGTAAGCTATTCTAACGGGAATGTTACTAAGTTGTAATGTACAATACAACGCTAGTTGTTGCAGATTCGGGTTAAGCTACGTATTATGCATTATTATGTCATAATTGTTTTTATTTGGCTTTCACACGTCAGCAGAAACGCCAATTGTATGTTAGGCATATGAAGTAGGTAGGCATGTCAGCTGTAGCCTAGACCTTCTGCTGATAGTAGGTTTTGTAGCCTAACTATTTATCGATCTTCCATTTATGTTCAACTAATTTTTATATTGTTAGGAACTGTTGTAGTGTTACAGCTTAATTGTATTTAGTTTAATATTTACAAGCTTTTTCTAACATGTCGAAGCGAAAGTATAGTCCAACTTACATAAAGTATGGGTTGATAGCTATCGAACATAGGGGAGAGTCTCTGCCGCAATGTGTAGTTTGCATGAAGACCCTTGCTAATTCGGCTATGAAACCCAGTCTCCTCAAGCGTCACCTTGACACAAACCATTCTAACGAGAAAGACCGAGATGAGAGTTACTTTCAGCGACTTGGGGAGAACGCAAAGCGGCAGCGCCTGGACAAGGGTGGCACAATATATCAGAGAAAGAAGGCTGTTGTTAAAGCATCCTATGAAGTCGCTCTCCTGGTCGCTAAAAACATGAAGGCACATACCATTGGTGAGTCTCTCGTAATGCCAGCAGCAAAGATCTTGGTTAAACACGTGATTGGAGAGGAGGCGGCTGCAAAGCTAGAAAGTGTATCCCTTTCTAACAACACTGTCAAAAATCGAATAGAGGAGATGTCCATTGATATTGCCGACCAAGTTATTGTGGGTTTGAAAAACTCAAAGTTTGGGTTTTCAATTCAGCTGGACGAATCGACGGACATAACAAACAATGCTCAGTTACTTGTGTACGCTCGCTACACGCAAGACGATTCTGTGAAAACTGAGTTGCTGATGAGCAAGGAACTTTCCAGTACAACAAAAGGAAAAGATGTTTTTTGAAATGTTGGACAATTTTTTCAAACAGAATGAACTGGACTGGAAAAAGTTGATTGGCTGTACAACAGACGGGGCTCCCTCCATGCTGGGGCGTAAATCAGGCTTTGCGTCTCATCTGAAAGTTGTTTCACCAAACGCAACCATTGTTCATTGCTTCATACATAGATTTGCCCTCTGCGCAAAGGTGCTTCCTGAGAATATGTTACTCTGCCTGAACCGAGTTATCAAACTGGTAAATTTTGTTAAAACATCCGCCCTAAATACCCGATTGTTCAAGCGACTTTGTGAAGATTTTGGCTCCAACCACACCGGTCTTCTCTATTACACGGAAGTGCGCTGGCTCTCTCGCGGTAATGCGACAAGGAGACTGTTTGAACTGCGGGATGAGCTACTGCAATTTTTCAGGGAGAAAAATCACGCTTTTCAAACAGATCTAGAGAGTAAGGATTTTGTTACAAGATTGGCCTATTTATCCGACATCTTCGAAGTCCTAAACAACTTCAACCTGTCATTCCAAGGTCCCAACAGAAGTTTACCTGAGTTTATCTCGAAGCTGGAAGCGTTTGTACGTAAACTGGCCCTCTGGACAGAGAACGTGAAGAATAAAAGCTACGGAATGTTCAAATGCCTCACCTCTGTTGAGAACGAACCTAATCATGAACTTTCAAAAGAAATTGCCTGTCATCTTTCGCAACTAAAGACGGAGTTGATGCATTACTTTCCTGACGTTGCATCTTGTGCTTACTCCACCAACCCATTCTTCGTTGACCCGGCCGATCTACCTGTAGGGACTGGGGAACAAGAAGAACTAATCGACATTCAAACTGACATGACGGCAAAGATTAAGCATAAGGAAGGCTGTCCTATAAATTTTTGGTTGAGCATGGCGCCATCGTACCCAAACCTAGCCAATCACGCTGTTCCTCACTTGTTGATATTTCCATCTACGTGGGAGTGCGAGCAGGGGTTTTCGGCTTTGATGGCCATCAAATCGAAAAGCCGGAACCGTCTTGCTGCACCTGGGCATGATTTTCGCTGCGCTGTCAGCAATGCTATTCCTCGTATTGACCAGCTGGTCGAGAACAAACAATTACATCCATCTCATTAAACATATTTGTTGTGTTTTTGTTCATTTTTTAATTTGTCTTTCAAATCTGGGCTGATATTAGTTAGTACAAAAAATTGTTATTGTAGTTTTTGAGTTTTTCAAATTTTCTGGGTGTAGGTGGTACGCGAAGACAGTACGAAACCTCTGAATGGTACGCCAGTAGAATAAGTTTGGGAATCACTGGTCTAAGTTGACGCTGGTTAAAAGAAATGTCTTAGCCAAAGACTTTTGAGTCAAAACGCCTGTTAGACCTTATGATTTGGATTTATTTAGGTAAAATGAATGAATCGTTACAAACCTTAAACCTATTAAAATTTCGGACCAAAGAATTATATGTTATCTTCTGCTCGTTTCGATAAGTCTGGGCATGGTAGACACAGTCTGAAAGGGTTTTGGAAGCCCTGATCTATCCACTTACCAGACCTTATACGACAAATTTGTTTAGGATGAATTTCAATAAAAAAAAATATTTGTTATTGTATAAGAAAAAACGTAACTGATTCTTATAAAGAATGTTGTCCTTTTGAGTTTGTCGTATAAACGGTTTAAGTTTAGCACGTTTTCGTTTTTTTTTTTCAGCAACAACATTTAGGCCCACTTCAACAAATATCCAATCTAATGTAGAAATTCAGAACAAAGCCTTACCGCCAAAACTCTGTCTCTGAGGATATTCTAAGGGACTTTGTCGCATTGGCAAACGACAAGTTGGAATACATCACGTTTAAAGCGCTGGTGTTGGAAAGACTGTTATTGGAAATTCCTAAACCTTTTATTTCGGCCCAGGTGATGCAGTTTGGAGTATTCCACCAGTTATCTGCAAGATCACTTTTTACGAAAACAAGAAACAAGTGGATGCCTCTTTGTGACAAATATATCCATTACGCTGTTACATTCATAAGAGAAACCTATTTATTGCTCACCACAAGACGTCCAAGACAGAGAACCCGGCATCAAAGAGTAGACGAAATAATAAAGCGTCCAAGCCATGACCACCGTGTTGTATACACAGAATATGAAATTGACCCAAGCACAACCGAACCCAATGCCCTGTAAAGGTAAAAGATAATTATTCAGTTAAGGAAAACTAGTTTTTTAGTTTAAGCAGCACATTAATCCCGAATTTACATTGGACGGCCTGGTCCATGAAAATAATCACGTGTTGGGGTTCGATGACATATTACTTCAAAAGATAATAAGATGTAAAAGATTAAGTGTAATGATATGCGTTTAGTTAAAAAAAGATTTGTGAGTCAGGTGACGCGCAAAATACTCGATATGGTGACGGACTTAGTGGTGTGCATCCATGTGTATCGAAGCGTGCGTATAGTCTTTTTCGTTACTTGCCGTTTATTTTATTCGCGTTGTTTGTTTGGTGTTGCCCAAAACAAGAGTTTCTCAGCGCTGGCCTCGGCCACTGTCGGCGGAACTAAAACATGTTATTTTATTCGTAATCCAGTTGAACTGAAATTTTGTGGTTTTCATTATGACTTCAAAGACCTTTCTTGTAACGTTCCGTGACGCATTTTTGAAGCAAGGAATGGCACAATGTGTTATGAGGTTCTCGAAGGGTAGGGTAGTTTAAATTTTGAAAAAAAAATTGAAATGTATAATCCAAAATCATTACAAATTTATAGGCAATTCTCTCCTAACATCACTGGGCACTGTAATTTATCATTAAAGTGTTAAATTAAAATAGAATTAAAATTAATTTAATGTTTGGCTTTGTGTTTTGATGCCAGCCATTTAGTTTGAAGCCCTTAATACCCTGTGATCCTAATGTCCTCTTAACTTTATCATCTTTCACAAGCACGTTTTTCTAACTTTGCCAAACCTGTATAATATGTTTAATCGCCCGAAGTTTTAAAATAAATTTAGACAAACTCAACTTCAAGATGATATTTTTTTTTGACAAGCTGGTTAGAGTAGCAATACGTGAGCATACGATTTAGGTCAGTGTTTCCCAACCTTTTTCACACTAGTGCCCATTTAAGCTCAATATTATTTCATATCGCTCCCCTCATCTTGCTCTACAGCAAAGTATCATATTAATCGTTGTCTAACATCATATTGTCTTCACTTTCGTTTCGATAAACTGTCAATCATATTTTAGGTTGTCTAACATACATTAACTATGGGAATTTATAGATACATTATTTCACCAGGTTATATCATTACCAGGAAAATTTAAATCAGGGAGGGGTCGGCAACGTTTTCTAGTCGCCAACCAAACTCAGAAAGGTCTCCGTTGGCCGCATTTTTTCATCCATACTACTAATGAAAAGTGTAATAAAGCTACTTTTAGGAAACGCGTTAACCTTAATAGATAGTGCAGTGTTTGTTAATCTTTTTAAGTCCGGGCGCACCTGGCGAGAGAAGCGAGCGCGAATTTGGGAGGGTATACCGGCATTTCTCTTAAATTTCCTGCTAGTTTTTGTTATTACATTACCAAAAAAGTGTTAAAAATATATGTGTAATATTTTTTAATACGTTTTCCGTTTTTCCGTGACGCACTTGGTAGCCTTCCACGGCGCAACGGTAAAGAAGCGCTGATCTAGTCCAGAAACAGCTTCAAAATGTGTAAACAAACTGGACGTAGAAAGATCATTGAAAATTTTTCTACCGTACTAAAGGTAAAATAGTCAAAAAGTATTTGAAATGAATTCATGTCTAGTTGTCAAAGAGGCGCGGCTGGCCGAATCCGGCGGCGACCCCTGCTTTAAATATACAAACATTTTGCCGCGTATAAAACGGTGAAACGCAACAAACAACTAAACATAAGAAAGCCAATTATTACGTAACAATGGTCGGGAAACTACTACAAGTTCGCAGTACGGAAGTTGCCATAAGGCTAAAAGTTACCTACAATGCTGTTTGTTACAATTTTTATATGAACCTTTTACAAAATTTTGCCATCGGTACTTTCATGTAACGCCCCCTTATGTGCGTTCAGCGCCCCCCAAATTACAAAAAGACCCAAAACGCCCCCTTGTAAGTCGCCAACGCCCACAAGGGGGCGGTACCGCCCACGTTGGGAACCTCTGATCTAGGTTATTCAATAAAACATTATTATTTAAAACAAAAACAAACTATAAAGGCTTATTTTTGCCTAAAACAGTTTTATTGAAATGAGCCGCGCACCGGATTATCATGCTTAGCGATGTGGGCTACGGACAGTAGTTTGCCTAGGTCTGTTGTTTAGCTTTCCAAAGACTTATCCAGAAGACTAATCCATATGCCACAAAAAATAGTACAAATATAGGGGATTATTCTCTTCATCCCCCTTTCGCACTTAAATTATCGATTTTGTTGTTGTTTAGATAGACTTTAGAGCAGTTGTTCTTAACCTTTGGTAACCTGTCGAACCCCTATTCCTGTGTTATTCTGCAAGCGTTCGTCGAATCCCAAATTTTCGCCAGTATTCGTTTCTTCCTCCTAAGAGCTGAAACTGGGCATAATCAAATTATAAACTTGCATTTATATAGGTTAAATTGGCCAAACTTTCAATTTATAACGTTACATGACACCTTGGCACATAAAAGACGCCGAACCCCTGAAACAGCTGCGTCGAACTTCAAGAGTTCGATCGAACCCTGGTTAAGAATCACTGCTTTAGAGTATTATGGTCTCGAAAGACAAATTAATCATCTTGCTGTAAGTACAAAATTGTATTTTAGTATTGTTTTAGCATTATTTAAATGAAACCCTCAATGTCTAGTTTGACACATTTTTCTTGTAAATTTGTCGTCTGTTTTACTGTAGGTTTGTTCTTTTGTCAGCAGGGTACATCGAAGTAAAAACTGTTCTTATTTTGCGTTCGATTTGCAGCGAGACCTTATCATGACGCGTATTTTAAACGGGAGCAACCACTTTAACGTGATTGGTTTTATCAAGATTATTTCGGCAAATTAATTGTGGGGGCCATTGAAACCACAGTTGCACAGAAACTGCGTAAAAAGTTTGCGCGAAGCGCCAAACTCATATACCGTACAACGTGCGTTCATCATGTTTTTCGTTGGATACGTTTTACTTAAGTTACATAGCGTATTACAAAGAAGTTAAGGATTCACCAAGCGCAAAATCTCAATAGCTTAATTGCATTTTTGAGAGAGTTTGAGATATTTTTCCTCATCGCTTAACAAATTTAGTATTCAGTTAAATTTTTAAAGTCCACAGAAGCCTATACATACAGGTTTAAGCCATTCGCGGTGTAATTATAATTGCGTCATTTTGGTTCTGTCCATGTAAGCTTACCATCATTGAAGGAAGATTCTCCCAAACTTTGATAGCACTAAGCTTCGTGTATTGCCCCAACGCCACCTCCAGGAAAAGCATGGGAATACCACAGAAGAGAAACATCAGCGAGTAAGCCAAAAGAAAAGCACCTAAACGACATTAGTTATTAAATATTATCTCTTAAATTTTTGTTTATTGCTAAAACGAATCTATATAACACCTATATTGTTTATTTATTAAGGAAACTAGACTAAAATATATTATTGAACTGGACTAAAATATAATATTTATTAAAGCAAAATATTAGTTAGTAAAAAATACAAACTTGCCGTCGTTTACCGCATTGCTACATCTTTTTTAACGTTTTGTTGAAATTGTATTTGGTCGCTGTAGTTTGCTTCGTTTTTTTATCAATTAATTTTTTTATACAACCACAATCTCCGTGACACAGACTCGTAACATAATATCAAGTAGCTGTATTGTTTTCATTTATTTATTGAATATAAGTAGTGGGCATTCATTATTTAATATAATTCATTTTACATACCTAAAACATGTTATCATGCCCTGTATTATCAAGTTACAAACTATTATTGTAGGATTTTACTAACATGGCCACTTCTAACTGCCTACGATAAACTGCATTTTTACGTCATTCATAGCAGTAGGTTATTCATTAGGAACACTGTCACAAAATTTGTTATCGCATTCATTTTGCGACGAAAAAAGACAGCAAAAATGTTTTTACCTATTAGCAAGAGCGCTAGTAAAGCGAGAAAAACGTTCGCGTACGTAAAGCCTTCTGCGCACCGCTGCGAGGTTACAAAACTTTTGTTTTAAAATCTCCTGTTCTAGAGTTAGAAAATCAAGAGATGTCATCTGCATTTTAATAAAGGAAAAAAAGTCTCTTTGATTATAGTCAAATCATAATACCTGTGAAGCATTATAATGACAATGTACGATAGCCAAACTACTGCTAATAAGCATTAAAATACGATGGAAATATTTTGGTGAAAACATGAATAAATATTTTCTACGTTTTTTTAAGCATATAAAGCAAATTGGTAAATTAATTTGTCGTGTATTTAATATTTGCAGATTGTCATTTACGAACAACGATCGTATTATTTGTTTACTTTTAAAAATAATAAATGTTTAACCAATTATTTGTAGTAAGGTACTAATGTTAACATATATAACTTAATTGGTCCCTATTATTTGTGATTTACGTAACTGAATTTAAATCGTCTAAATAAACTTAATTACTAGCAAAGTATGCCATTATTTGCAGATAAGATGCAGCAGGAAGTTTAGTAGTATATTACCGTGTAAATATGCTGTTGCTACCAGGCATATAGTATAGGCATATAGTAACTGAAAATAAGTTTTTCTGGTATGACCTATCCAGGATGTCTTTATCAGGTAATGTAACAACACATAAAATGTTTGTCGTCTCTGGCCTGGATTATAATTATGGCCCCAATTTTTCTTGTTTATATGTGAAGTGGATTAGTTAGGCAATGGATCCCTTATTTTTCAGAGATTAATCCATTTAACATTTGTTAATTAATTACAAACCAGAAAAGTCTATCTGTATACGCTAGGCTGCGCTGTAAACAAGGTGACGTGGCAAGCTTTTGAAAACGAGAATTAAAAGTCTATTAATATAACGAAGGTGCAACCACGCCGTTTTAACTGCCTATGTAAGTAGTACATTAACAACTTTAATATATATCGTTCTCATCAGCGCACCATATGAATGGAATTTTAACATTTGGTAATATCCAGTAACTCACCTCCTCCATTGCGATAACAAAGATAAGGAAAACGCCACACATTTCCTAAACCCACCGAGTATCCCACCATAGCAAATATGAAATCAATTTGCTTGCTCCAGGTTTCTCTGTGAACAAAATTGTTAATTTCTTTCAATTTTTGTAACAAACCAAGCTGTTTCCTGTTGGCATTATGGAATGCGGCAATACCTGGAAAACTACAAGCAAGCCGGGAAAAAAGGAATGCATTTCATTTTTTTCTATTATTTTTAGCGTTTATCAGAATATTTTTCTGGTCTAAATGCTAAAACCCAGAAACAAATAACAAAGGTATGAGTATAGTCTTCACAACAACGAAAAAGACTATGGTTCGAGTATACGAATGTGGCGTGAGCGGTGGAAAAGTTTTATGATATATTTATTATAACACTACAAAATATACCTTACAACTTCTTTTTTCATATTTTTGCTTGGCCTTTTGTTGAGAATTGCATCTTTTGGCTCAGGGTTGTCCATAGTCAGTTTTCGTTAGCATTAACTGTCTAACAAAGCGAGCGATAGTATTAAACTTTGTATTTACCAGGGGTTGTATTGATCGTGTTATACAAGAGAGTGTCAATGAATGGTGCAACGGGACGTGCGGCCAACATGTTAAAGATGGCTCTCTGTACAAGTTCTGTTTTGCTTATAGATATAAATATAACAGAAATAGTGTCGAAATTACTTGATTTTATATTAAGGCTGTGAAAAAGAATACTTTTTTTTATAATAAACAAGACTTTGAAAAAAAGAGAAAAAAATACAAACGTTCTAATGTAATTAGAAAATAATAAGCGAGCCCAGCCCTCAATTCTCGTTTTCAAAAGGCACGTCGCCTTGTTCACATATAACTAGCCTACATAGGCAGGGTTGCCATACCGTCCTTATTTATAAGAAATGTCCTTATTTTCGACTTGCGTCCTTATTTTGTCTTATTTTCAACAACTAAAGAACTTCAATCGTTTCCTGTGGTAACCGGTTTGAATATTATTCTAAAATTATGCTTTTGCGCCGAGATTTTATGACATCACAAATAAAAAAGTACTTCTAAGTGGTGAGATAAGTAGGGCAGTGGTACAGTTTTGGTGCTCTACCAGGATACAGCAACCGACGACATGGGTGCAGTAAACAGCCGAACAAGGTTACTGCTGCGTAGGCTACAGCAGATTAGCGGCACGGGTAGCGTTTATTGCGAAGTGGTTGGCAATGGGGAAATGGGTGCATTGCAGTCAACACTTCGATTAAATTAGTAAAGCTATAAGCTGCGGTGACCAACACTTCAATCGCGATCCACTTTTTCATCGCCACATTTCGCCGCGTTATGTGTCGGACTTTTAAAATAGCGTTCTAGCAACATAAACAGGATTAGACGAAAAAACAAACCACAAACCTTGATAAACTGCTGGAGCAAATTGTTTCTGCCAAAAGTATGGAATGTGATACACGGCTCGTATAAATACAATGCATGTCCAAAAAAGTTAAAAGTTTTTAAATGCTAATCTAATTTTTCGGTTGTCCTTATTTTTGGGTCCATGTCGATGGCAACCCTGTATATAGGCAATATAAAGTGTTATATTTTTACGTAGGAAAGTGTAATAACATTTATATTTTACTTGCATATACAAAATGTCGTATTTTTTATGTTTTGTTAATAGGTTAGGAAGGAAGTTTCGATTTTTGCGAAATAGTCCAAACGAATATTATTGTTCTTTACGTACGAAAACATAAAGCAATTTATATTTTAGTTGCATATACATAATGTCGTATTTATTTTTCCATTAATATAGTTCACAAGGAATTTTCTTGAAAAGGACCAAGCGAATATATTCTTTTTAACACGAAAAAACATAAAGCAATTGATATTTTGTTGCGTGTTCAGTTGATATTGTATCAATTTGATTGATATTCAGGAATAAAGTATTACACGTTGCAAGAAAGTTCCTAAAAATTAGGTTATGTTTTATGCATAGAAAAAAAAAAACTTGAAACTTGAAACTTGAAACTTGAACTTGAAACTTGCATAGCTTTGTACACAACCTTTTAGCTATTAACGGACGCATAAACAGTCTGTATTTTTTTATGGGCTCCAGAAGAGATGCTCGACAATAGCAGATCTAAAGCGATACCCGAAGTGCACGTATCGGTATTGGTCCGATACTAGGGTAGTATCGGCGCCGATAAAAACAAAATTGATTCCTATGTAGTGATTTCTTCTTTAAAACGGTTATTCAACAAAAATCGCCTCATCCTGGTCAAGTTTGGTTAGTAAATTTAGTTACTCAAGTTACGAAACAATAAAGCGATTTTGGCATAGTAACCTATAGAAACTTACCTTTTGATCGTATAGTGCTGCGTATACTATCATAAAAGTTAACGAAAACAATTCCAAATTGTAAAGCAACAATCCCTCAAAAGGTATACTTGTAAGTCCACAAGGTATGCCAAACCTACATTTTTGATAAAAACTATTACGCCTTTAAAAACTTGCATACGTGCGCTCGGACTAACGATTCTGCCTAAATTGTTACGAAACTCGTCGTATAGCTATAAGGCCGGACATTATATCTTTATAAGCGCAATGGTTTTACAATACACATGGTCAACAAAACACTTAAACCATGGTTTGTAGGCCTAACTAAGACTACAAAAGTTGTCAAAAGGTATTACCCATATTTTAAAGACTCAAACATGCTTATGAAATGAAACGCACACGAATAACTCAAATACACACTCGATCATCGCAAAAATATGTTGGCCGAATCAAACCCGCCCATATTAACCCGGAAGCGTGCGAACAATTAGGAAATATCTCACGATTGGTACTAGCGTAACAGTTCGACAACCACTGGATAAAATAAACAACTTTTTTAAATAAAAAATATTGCCACTTACCCACCTGTACCTGACTAAACTATATGAAATAGTAATATCAAAGAGAGCTAGACTAAAACTAAAAAGTTTGAAGCATTTTTTTATAATTATCACCTATAATTATTTTTATAATTATTCATGAGAGTAATCAACCGTTGCTGACTGCAGAAAATGTACGGGTACCGTTTTAATCAAGCGAAACAGCGCATTTATTTCCCAAACCTAGCAATTGTATTATTATGTGTTAGTCGGCGTAGAACGACATGGTAGGGGCCTACTCACCGACACATTGTTTTTTAGAGGTAAGGTTGTCAGAATCCATTTGGCCAGCTCAAGTTACGACTAAATATGATCGCCCCGTCAAAGATCAGGTAACTGTTTGTAGCATACAGCCAATAGATTTTAGAAGCTTCGACAGTGGATTGCATTTATTGAACGATCTCCGGTGTCCACCATATTCGCTTTAATGTAACCTATACACAATATTTTAGTGTGTATTATTTTCAAATAAATCAAGCGGAAGTATAAGTAGGGGTTTTACATCGCCCGATACCTTATGTGGAACGCCGAGGCGAGTAACACCTCAATAGGCGGGGTTGCGGTCCTTGTATATTTTATCGAGGGGTATTTTTCAGGGCCTTATTTTTAATGGTGGTTTGTCAAAGTAGTTCGGTCATTTAAAATTGAGTTATTTACCAGGTTATTTCTCCTGGAATTATATATATTACACTTTGGTTTGTTGGTTTTTGGGTATATATTAAGTTGTACTTTACCTTGACCTGTTTGTGCAAACACAAATAGAAATGGGCCGAAAATGTCCTGGCCTTCACCTTTGACTTTACAGATGCAAAGGGGAAAGTTAGCTAAGAGATATATTTTCTGTTATGTTTTATTTTGTAAAGACTATGCAAAACTCATTCGTTTTAGTCTTACCAACCCGCCCTCTAAAAAGCTTCTTTTTTAAGTAATAGTTTCTGCGCTTATTGGAATACAGACCAACTTCACTACTACCAAATGCCAGAACAAGTCCTGTTTATTAAATATTGATAACTCTCGATAGGGGTATAGAGCTTAAAGCGCTTATACGTTGACACCAGACTTATTTACGATTTTTGTTCCCTAATTCAAGGTCCCTAAAGGGAACGAGAGGTATAGAGTATAAGCAGAGTTAGCGCAGAACAATTAGAGTTAAATGATGAAGAGTAAGAGGAAAACAGTAAAAATAAGATGCATCAAATTGTGCCCGCATTACCTATTTAAAAATGTGCGCACATTTTCATTTAAAAATGTGCGCACATTTATTTGCACATGTTCGCGTGCATATTTTAGCACAATTTGTACAAAAAACGTTTGCATCCCCGTCTCCTACATTAGGTATACTTTAAGCGAGTTTGCAGCAAATCGTAAATGCATTCCTGTCTTAGCTGAACTAAATTTTATTACAGAATCAACATACAGGCGGTTTAGGGCTGGCTAATATGGATCTTGTCTTCCACAGATAATTTCCTCATTTTCTTATTTTTTTCTGCCAGAGTCGAGCGAGAGGGAAATATATCACACAAGAACCTAATGTAGCGTCATCTAGAGCAGTGGTCGGCAACCGCCGGTCCGCGAGGATTTTTTACCGGTCCGTAGCAGGATTGCCAGGTTGAAATTTTGATTTTGACCCAGACTTTCATTTAAATATACTCCATGGTTGATTCAAACAACGTGTGCTGTGGCCACAAGTTATGTTCACTAAATCCAAAAATGCATATTTTAATTGGAAAAGCTACTTTTCACGTACAATATATCGAAAAAAAGGCTTAAATATCATGTGTTTTTTTATATTTAAGCACGATAGGTTTCGAAAAAAATATATAAAATTTATTAAGTTTTAGCAAGCCTCTATAAAAGTGTTTCTGACATTACCCGAAAAAAAATATTTTTTTCAATTTGGTGTCAAAAAATCTGGCAAAGCTTATATGAATGTCTATCTATTCTAGACTTTTCAGGTGTCAGTCTGTGTTTCATACTTTTGATATTGCCATTTTTTTAGCTTTTATATTACGTTAGCTTTTATATAGAAAGTGCCGTGTGTAGAGCCTAGTCAAAAAAGCGATCTGAAATATATTATTATACATAATACAAGGAATAGTTTAATTATTATCCTTGTATTGACAAGCTGGTAAGAGTACGGATAGGTGATAATGGTATAGCCTACAAGTGTATCTTGTTTATTAAAATCCAAGCAAAACCACAAATGTTATAAAAAGATCCAAAACAACTTTATCCAAGAAGAGCAGAATACGACATAGTTACGCAAAAAGCATCAGTTCTGCTAAGATTCTTAATTCGAATGAACTCAGATTAACAACTATAAATGTCAGAACAGTCTTAGATCCCGGAATAAACAAAAAACAAAACTTATTAAATAAATTAATTAATATAAAAAAATCCAAGAAAAACCGTAAAGGCCTAAAAAAGCGGCTTGAAATGAGCCGCGGACTGGGTTTAATTGCTTGGCTGTCCAGATGCCGCCCGTGGGCCGTGGGTTCCATTGAGTTCAATAATTCCTAGATGGGAACATCTTGTTGCGGCAAAACAAGCTTAAAGTTCGCATTGAAAAGGTAACTTTTCTTTACTGAACATTTGTATTTTTTTTTACAAAATCTAAGTTTAAATCGGTCCGCATTGCAAAAAAGGTTGCCGACCCCTGATCTGAATAACGTCAGACTGATTTAAGGTAACACATAAACCTCAACCGATTCAATCATTGCGTCTACTGAACAGGTTGGGTTGTGTTTGGCTGTCGCACAATAATCCGGGTAATGTTAACTATCGATTTGCGCACGAAATAACATTTGCATACCGTCTGCGAATTTTCGTAATACCAATTGTTTTTCGCCAATGATTAAACCTGCCTTTCTATTTCTTACCGTTTACATAGTTATTGTACGAAACTCATAACGTTCGAACTTAAAAGTTTGCAAATAAAGTTTTTTCTGTTTAAAAATAACTAGAAAATATTTCGTGCCAGTTAAATTAAAGAACAGAAATTGTTTCTGTTTAGAGTTTAGACAAACTTTGCAAATAAATAATAAAGAGAAACAAAACTCATTCTACAGCAAACTACATTCGGTATATTTAAACTGAGTTTTTAGCAAATCTTAAATATTTTTCCTGTCATACCTGAAAGTGCGAAACTCATTTAACGTATAATTAATAAACATACAGGCGAGTTATGGCTGACAAATATGAAGTTTGTCTTCCACAGAACAGTTTCTCATTTTATTCTCTGCAGGAGCGAACAAATCCGATCGTAGAGCGAGGGTAAAAGATGTTCGCCAAACAAAACCTCTTGGGGTTCTTTTTATCACAGTAAAGTTTACGTTCGGCTGTGCTTGGCTGCTACACACCAACTCAACCGCATTACACCATCAGGCGAACTCGTTGGCTTGTTAATAAAAAAAGTCTCAAAGTTTTTGAATGAATGCAACTCGCAAAACTGCTATAACTGCTGAAGTTTCTCTAGCAGTTTTAATAAGTTGAATAAATAATTTGTGACTAAAAAATACTTCTAATTAACATATTATTAATTTTTGTTTTGTGCGAAACTTTTATATAGAAAATACGTCGTAAAGTAAAATCTAAATAGATGCTTTCTTAAAAACTTCCCAAGATCACAACATCGTCTATCATTATTCACCGCATCGAGACTATCTTGAATGTGCACTACGGGCCGGCGAAACGCTGCAGCTTACGTAAAGCGAACTGGAATCGCTACAGCACCCTTACAATGAAGTTATTAAAGCACTACTGCCTCCCACCAGCTTGACATGGTCTACCAAGTTTTATGCAATGCCGTCATATCCTCAGCCAAACAAACCATTTCTTGCAGATGTCGAAATGGTTATACGTCGAAGGCAAGAGCGCTGGCCGACTTCGCAACTTTATCCCTCACGCTGTATCTCTCTCTTATATATATATATTGTTTTTAAGAGTTTGTCTTTTATTCTCTGAACAACATCATTTACGAAACAATGCGCGCAGAAAATAAGATGGCAAGAGCATCGGCGATGATTTCTACTTCTTTCCGGCCCCAACCTTTTGCCTCGGTACCACTAAGTTTTAGCTGCCTGATCTTTCTTTCAAGAATAAGCTTTGTAATGACTAACTAAATTTAAAATGACTTATTTTTTGTTTAAGTAAGTGCATTTATTCGTTAATTAATGACTGTATTGGTTATTAACGTGAAGAAGTAAAACACGCGAAAAGACGTTAAACACAACGCTAGGCTTTTTATAAGCAGGGGGGCCACAAGGGTCGAGAGCCTTTCAAAGGGGGCCACGAAGCATAGAAATTCGAAAACCACTGGGTTAGTAGGACTCTAATTTCTTCCATAATATGTGCAGGCTGTTTAAAATTTGTATACTCATGATCCTAACCTCTATAAGTTCATTTCGCTGCATAATATTTGTTGTTTATTTTTTCCGACCTTATGCAAAAATATGTAGTGCTTAAAAAGTCACGAGAAGTTACATTAATATTAACGTATTATTCTTGACTCGAATATGTATTATATTAATATTTAAGAATGCGGCTTATAATGAAACAAAACGCAGTGAAAGACACAGGCGAAATCAAAATTATGACAACTGCCACAATAATATGCTGACATTATATTAACGATAGAAAATGTACACAGAATATTGATGTACTGTGTATTATTTTTCAGGTTCACAAGTTGAAATATATACTTTATTGAAAAAATAAGGAAAAAAATCAGTCGATTTTGTAAACATTTTGAAAGTAAACAAATAAATTTCGCGAAAAAAATGTATTTTTTTTCTTTATTCTATACGGCTAGAGTATAGGCAAAACAAACTAAAGCAAAATTGCTATATAGTGCGAAAGCGATGGAAAAGAAAAAATCGCACGGTTTCCCCCTTCAATCAATTTTCGGTAAAACTTTCTTTTTCGAATGTCCTTCTGAAATAAAGAAAAGTCATAAATATTTGGTTTTAGCGAGAGAGCAGTTAAATACTAATAAAACATGTGTTAATTTTACGGCTTTCTAGTGAATAGAAAAAAAATAGTTTTGATGTTTTTAAAATCATACTTGAAATATTCAATATAAAATACAAAATTATCTTGACAAAATACAAAAACGCACAACTTGTTGATTTTACCAGTCCAAAAACCGTGAATTCAGAGATTTTGAAAAATATGCATTTAGGTAAAACATTAACTTATGCTTTGGAAGTTATTTTTTTCATTAGTGCGTAAAAATATTAACGTCCAATATCATGGATATAATAGGCATACAGTGCTACTTTTACTTGAGAAAAAATATTTGTTTTATAATTAACATAAAACTATTATAGGATCACGATTAAATAACTGAAAATATTTAACATTTCTTTTAAATACGATACATCCATCGAGATATTTTGAAACAAAATTGTTGTGTGCGATTTCGTTGTGCCTCCTTCTTTAGTAGAGTGTAATGGTGCGGTTAAATCACAACGATTGCTATCAGAGGAAAGATATAAGATTGGCATATTTCGTAAACGTATACATAAATATATTTGAAAATGTTGCCTTTATACAAAAATAAATTTAGAATGTTGCAAATGTAATTTGTTTTTCCTTTAAGTCTCATCTCCTAAACCATATATAACCCTAAATGGTTTAAAACTTCAAATCCGTAAAATCGAGTAATTTTGCAACCGTTACCATTTCTGTTTTGAAACCAGTCCATGCTGTCGACCACCAAGCATTTCGTCCACTCTTTTTCCGTAAGCTTTTTGTTTTTATCCGAATCGCATATTCTGCGACAAAACAGTAACTTGTTGGGACAATTCAGACCGAAAGCAAAAAAATTAAATTGAAGACAAAAATATAACATTCGACAAAAAAGATGCACCTATACGCTTTATGACAGTGATTCTCAAACGGCTTGCTGTGGCCCACCAATGTGCATCAAAATTTCTGAAGGACGCAACTTTATTTTTATTTTACTAAATGACATGTTTGTGTATACATTCAAACAAGGATTCAAGACGTGAATGCACACTATCAATGGGTAAATACAAGAACAAACCTGTGCACCGGTACAGTGGGATTCGAGGGTGGGGAAACCCAAATTGTTAGATTAATTGTTTATTAAATTTTAAAACATTATTTAATTTTAAAACCAAAGTAAGTTTATAATTATTGTTTTTGAAACCATACGTTTAAGTATTTTGTGCAGCATTTTCGTTTGCCATGCCATTTTTTTATCTTAGCCTACGAGTGCCACGGTTCAAACTCTTTTGTAGTTCTTTAGGTGCGGTAAATGTTTTGCCTATGCCTGTTACCGAAACAAGACAGGAATAGCCGTTTTGGCATTTTTCACTGAAATTATTTTGTAAGATAATTACTTCCTTTGTTTTCACAAGTAGAACAACAACTTTTTTCAGCCCTAAGTGTCCTGCTTTAACTATTACAATTATTTATACAAAGTGCTTTATAGTTAGCTTATGTCTTAAACTGGTAGTAAAAAAACATCAGTCAATACATATATTTACGAATATAGTCTGTTTTAACCAATCCACATACTTGAAAAACGCCTTTGCGCAATGCTCGAGGGGCATCAGAGCATACCGGAAACGCTTCAATTCTTTTTTGGAAAGTTTCTTATCGTGGTTTTTGTCGAGCTTGCCAAATTTCCACTAAAAATCAAACAAAACCATTTATTAGGAAAACAGTGCAGATCACTTTTTCATAAAACTTATCAATCATATAATGCCATACCCAGCGAATTTACTTACACCTGTAGAAAAAATTTGCTAATCAGTAATATAGAGTGTTCGTATTTTTGTTTATCGCAAACACTTACCAACTAAAACATAGATCTTTTGATTAAAACAGCTCTCTGGTAATTCTAATGAAATTACAATTACCAGAGGAGCTGTTTTGATTAATATTACCATGCCTGGTAGAAACAGTTTATATATTAAAATATAGAGATGATGCTTTGATATCTTGAAAACACTTGATGTCCTATTAGTTTCATTTAATATTATTGCGTAAAAATAGTCAATAAGAATAAACACACAATGTTAAATAAGTGTTAAAAACCCTTCCTCTTGCGTTCAATTTGAATGGTGCGAACAACACACATATACTTTGTGTTCAACCATTAAGCACAAACAGCCTAAACTGAAACGCGAGAAGACAGGATAAATCCATTAATGTTCATCAGATTAAAAATAAGACACATCCGAAACACGTAAACATTGTTGAACCAAGCCCAAAAAAGCATATCCCAAATAAGCCATTCTATTCTTAAGCCGCAGACAGGACAAAACCGCGAGTTCGCATTTCATCTCACCGATGCCTTGGAGGCACTTTTCGGCTTTTTTACAAAGTTACTATAAATAGTCATAAAGTTTTGTAGACAGTGTTTTAAATACGCCACTATCTTTGTTCAAGCACAGGTGCAATGTATCAACCCTTCTTTTTTACTATTTAATTTCTCGATTAAAAACATTTCTTCACATAATAAAATTTAAAACTATATTAGGAATCTTTCGTACTAGTGTCGAGGTACTGACAGATAAAATATAAAAACTTTTTGTTAGTCACATTCGGACAAGATCACTTAGCAAGTATATCGACATTGAATCATGTAAGTTTGCATTTATAACATAGAGTTTCCAGAGAAGCAAAATTGACGAGTTTCTGTATCGACTATATTATTAAAGTATCTACTTTAATAATTCTATACGGAAGCGTTTACTGCATGCAAGAGACACATTTTCTCGAGTTTCTATTTTAGCTCTTCCCACCTGTGCAACCGCCTCCCTCTCCTCGACGGTGATACTTGAAAAAGACTTGGACATGTCAACTCTCCCGAACTCGCTGGTGTCCCTCAGGTGAACGAACCAGTCCAGCAGTCGGAAAGGAAACTGACTCAGTTCTGCTTTCTTGCATTTTGATTGAGAAGCTGTCAAAGCGAGAGTTAAGTGTTTTAATCGTGTCTGTGAAAAAAATTGGAGGGTTTCACCAATCTATTAGGAGGGTTTCACCAATCTATTGGAGGTTTCACCAATCTATTATTTAGCGTTTGATTTGCCGCAGTTAAGTAAGGTGTTAGCTTTAGAACGAGATTCCTTGTATATATATAAGTCCAAAGGGTCAGGTAGCTAAAATTACCTGTCCTTATGTAGGAACTAAAGAATGATTTAAATAAATGTTTAACGTTTAAAAAATCGTTACGAAACAATGTTTTTGTTTGATCATATAGGAAAATCACAGTGAGAAGCCCAAACAATGGTATGTTTTAGATCAGTGCTCTTCAACCATTTTTAGTTTGGTGAACCTTTTAATTAAGCTTTGTGGCGAACTCGTGCACCCTGTTTACTTAAAAGGTAAACTGAGATAAAAAGCAATATGAAAAATCAATATGTATATATCAATATCATTGTGTCAATTAAACCAAGCGGATCTGCCGAACTTTTACACACTGTCGGTGAGAGTTCGATTATAACTGGGTGCGATTATAACTGGCGAGTACTATTGCATGTCATAAAACAGCATTCAGGAAAACTTGAGAAAATAGCAAAGAGACTATTTAATGACTGTTTTATCAATAAAAATGTGAGTATTAATGGTTCATTAAAAGTTTGTGATGCACCCTTGTATACCTTTTCGTACGGGTGCAACCCATGTATATTTTGGTGCACCCTAGGGTGCACCGTTAGGGATGTTCAGATTTAACTTTTTTTGGAAAATTTATGCTTCCTGCTTGATTTCCCATTATGTGTCACATAAAAATCAGTTTCACAAGTTTTCAAAACAATTGGACAACATTTAGGGGCTCCGCAGGCACCCCAAAGTTATCACACTAAAATTGCTAAAATCCGGGACTTCCCCTAACACGCTACTGTACATTTTTCTTTAAAAACAAAGAAAACCCCGTAATTTTTATATTAAACAATGGCAAGAAAGCATCACTAATCTATTTTCCAGTTTTATGTAACTTAAAATGTATTCTTAAAGCCCCCAAAGCCCTACTTTACCCCATTTTTAGAGTTGTCATTCGATTTATCACATATATTCAATAAAATGCATTTTATTGAATTATTTAAAACCTGTTTATGATCGTCTGTAATCTTCAATAGCCTGTAGCAACTTGCACGTTGCTGAGGATTGTCATTTAACATAGCAACATAATCAGTGATTAATATTTTTAACAAACACATGGTCAGCATGATCATGGAACTTGTCCATAATCGCAGCTTTGTTTTAAGACAAACAACGGCTCCATCAAAGCAGGTTATGACGCCTTAGAAACGGCATGCATCAGGGATCAGTTCTGGCTCCTTTGCTGTTTAATGTTTATTACAGTGATCTGCCCGCCACAGTCTCCAAGCATACGCTGATGACTTGGCGATCTTGCATGCTGAAGGGAATTGGCGCAGTGTTGAGAGGACTCTTAGTCCACCTCAATAACAAGGAAATTAAACGTGTGTTGTCCGTCAATACCAATGGAAGAACTTTGAATTTCTATGTCTACATACCTCGCATTGCATCTGGACAGGACACTCACATTCCTACCCTGGCAGGCATCTAGCCCGCTGAGCTTCGCCCCAGAGGAGCCACAATACCAAAGGCTACTATCCTCGAGACGCTCCTTTGTACCAGCTGCACTCAAATCACTGCAGAAATGTGAAAGCTCTGGTGTAGGTGAATGGATGGCCACCAACAAGGAGCAAGATTACCCCTCTCCACCACTATTGCCCCACCACCTCCAATAAGCCTTAGGGTTTTGGCCTGTCTATTCGAGCCTAGACTCGCCTTAACAGGCTGAGAACAGGGGTCGGACGTGCTAGGTCTTCCATTAATAAATGGGGCTTCTGTGACTGTGGTTTGGAGGAACAGACTGCAGATCACATAGTCTCACCGTGCCGATATATCGCCAACCAAGTGGGACAAATGGTCTGACACTCTTGGTCGATGAGACTATCCGCTAGTATCTCGACTTCTGCACGGACATTTGAACTGGAATAATAAGATCGTCCATACGAAAGAAGAAGACGATCAAGCAGGTGCAAAACACAGTACAAAGTGGATGGGACAAGTTTTCTATGGCCAAAAATGTTCATGTAGTCTGAACAGATGGGTAATGATGCTATTTTTCTAGACAAACTTGTCACATTTTCCTTGTTTAGTAATCACCCACAAATGACCAAGGACACAAAGGCAGCAATTGCCCGAAAACTTCTTGCAACTGCAAAACCTGAAGATTTTCACCAAAGCATTCAAGTTTTGCATCATAAAATCAAAAGTTATACCACTTTAGAGGATTTGATTGGCACAGATTCCTGGTTTATTTTACGCTACTCAATCAGATATGTGATTGGCCGACGCATTCTCCCGATTCATGGTGCTCATAATGGGTACACCGAGTTAAAGTCTTCATGTACTGTTAAAGTTGTGAATGATGCCGCAGAAAGAGGGGTTAAAAGTAAACACAGATTGTGCTGCTATATTAACGGACAATCCACAGCAACAAACAACTTGCTACAAGCTGTTGAAGATCACAGGCAATCATACCCAGATTTTCTAAAAAAAAACCTTGGCTAAAAAATAATAAAAGCTATTCATTGATGTTCCTTTTTACATTTTTTAACTATTACATTGGTATACTTTTGCTATATTCCTTCTTTATTCACTGTTGATTAAAATACTTTGCTTTTCATAATATACAATTTGTTAAAATATATTTTATTGTACATATGTGATAAATTAAATGACAGCTCCAAAAATGGGGTAAAGTGGGAATTTGGGGGCTTTAAGAATACATTTTCAGCTACGTAAAACTGGAAAATAGATTAGTGATGCTTTCTTGCCATTGTTTAATACAAAAATTACAAGGTTTCTGTGTTTTTTAAGAAAAACGTACAGTATCGTGTTAGGGGAAGTCCCAGATTTTAGCAATTTCAGTGTGATAACTTTGGGGTGTCTGCGGAGCCCCTAAATGTTGTCCAATTGTTTTGAAAACTTACGAAACTCATTTTTATGTGACACTTAATGGGAAATCAAGCAGGAAGCATAAATTTTCAAAAAAAAGTTAAATCTGAACAACCCTAGTGCACCGTGCACGCCGGTTTAAGAACACTGGTCCAGATAATACTTCAAGGCGGTACGATTCTTACCAATACAAGCGCCTTCATAAGCAATCTTGATGTGCTTTCTTTTCTTACAGGCTTCCACGTGCATCGCGCACTTGCTCCTGTATTGTCGTCCGAAAACGCTGCATACAGGAGAATCGTCCCTGCGAAAGGCCGCAGGTTATTTCACAAGATTCGCTGTCCGAAATACTTTTTTCATTTCGCTCCGAATATTTTTGGTTTATATTGGCAAGTGACTTCTAAATTATACCACTACGTTCGAAGCAAAAGGGTACCGTAACTGTTTTTATTAAAGGGCAGCTAAAATATTGAACTATTTTAACACTCCCGAAACGCATGCCCTGACGACATTTCGTTGATCTGAAGGATGTACATGTTCCGTTGTCAATTACTGAAACGCCAAAGTTGCTAAAAGTCTTTAAGGGATACGTTTCCCGTCAAACCAGTCTTTTAATTGTGAATGACCACAGCTTATTGTTTTAGCGTTGGTGAACAAGAATAAGCTAAATAAATTGTTAAAACGTTTGCTATAAGTTTTAACAACGGTGATCATCCAATAATTATAGCCTGTTGAGCAACGGAGAATTAACACTCAAAGCTTTATAACCTAGGCACCTAAGAATGTTTTTTTTTTATATATGGAGTGATACAATTTGTGTACACAGAGCGAATGTTTAATTTCAAATAAAGGTACCACAGCAAAGCACGTTCTAACCCAGGTAGGTCCAATCCAACCCGCGGCCCGCGCATTGTTGATGTTTACGTGCGGCCCATTATTCTCACTTTTAATAGCCTTTATTTGTTTTATTTTAATTGTTTCGGCTATTATCAAAACGTGTACAACGCGCAGTTTTTGATGTAGGCCTAATCTTATATTTTTTTTCTAAAACTATAATCGAGTCTAATATCGCATTTCAACATCCATCGAACACTTGTGCATTATCATTGTTAAGCAAAATTTGTGTTTTTTGCGTTTTATCATCCCAAAGGTATCGTACCATGGCTGATACAGCATTTATAAACTTACATTTTCGCGCTTCAAACGATAAGTCCGAGATTTATACTTGCATATTTGCACACAAGTTCAATCTCGAAGAGCGGATGTTTATAAGTTAAGTTGTTTTATGACGTCACGATATGACGTCACCCCAATAATTTAATAAGTTTTGCGGCCCATTAAAGTTTTTTGCGGCCCTTTTAGCTGAAAGTGGCAATGCGGCCTTTTAAGCGAAAAGGTTGGTCATCCCTGTCTAACCACTCACCGGGAATCACATGAGGTCGGACAAACGCAAGTTGGGGTCCTTCTTCCCGCATCGTTGACAACCACCTTGCACCAGGAACCTTTTGGTCTCTTGCCACATCGTTTTCTCAGACACAGTCCTGTGAAAACAAAATGCGAATTTATTCAGCAATTTTTTATTACATTCTGTAAGAGTGTACAAATATATGTTTAAACGCTTCGGTCCTTTTGGGGTTACGGTGGGTTTATGTGCGTATTCAAGAAGCTTGGTTATAAAAGTGTTCGTCAGCGGGTTAGATAGGGTTAGTTTGGTAAAACAAATTAACGAAAATCCCTCAAATTAATTTAAATATCACTAATTAAACCACATTTATCTTCTGCGCCATAGACCCTCATTTAAGCCCTCTTGAACATTTCAAAATTTTTTTAGGATTGGACATAATCACTTACTCCCTAAGCAGCAATACCAAAGGTCGCTTTTTCAGTGTTTTCTTTGAAACGTAGGCTTGATATTCACTACGTTACAAATAAATTCGCGGTGTTCTTGTACCAACAGTTTATTGGAACCCTTTATCTTTGGATTTAGAACACACATGACACAATCATTTAAAAATCATCATGGCTTATGTCTTGTTTTTACTAAAACTATATAGTCTATAATATCATACAAACCTCTCGACAATATGTAAGTTATAACGTAGAAAGGGGCGGACGATTCTAATTTTTTTTTTTTTTTTCTAATTTTTTGCGACTAAAACTCCAATCACGTGATAGTAGCCCCGGGTTACTAAGTTGATCGGATAGACACGCTTTTCCCCATCAATTATTTATAAGGCAAATATTTATTGTTCAACCATAACTGGTCAAACGACTACGTTCTCTAACGTTTCACAAAAATCGTTATCTGCTTCACGGAAAAGTCCAGCGGGTTTGCATGTGGGCTATCGTCTTTTTGGTGTTAAAAGTGATTTGATAATAAAAGGAATAAAACCTTTCCAATTAGATAGCCGCAATTAAGAGGCTTTCGCCTTTTCATGCGACCGACTTTAATCACAAAGACAAAAGTGCCTTAGTCGTGTTTTGGTTTCCGTTAATTCATCCTGCCGGTCAGATATTACGGGATTTGTTGACGCAATAAGATTGGAATATAATGGGAAGGGCGCAGATCAAATGGTCGGCCCGAAGTTTGTTTTTGTCCGAACGGAAAGCGTACCTTTGATGTAGGCGTGCTGGACTTTGTAATAGGAAACCTGCGTGGGAAAGGGACAGCATCTATCCTGCTGAGTATCACGGGTTATTCTCTGGGTCTATCTTTATACTTTTTTTATGAACCGATATTGTCTGTTCGGAAAAAATGCGACATCCCGTAATATGGCTGACAATGGTATGTGCGAAATCATAAAGAATATCTATTGCCTTAAATAACGATCTTTGTATGTCTGACACATTAAAATACAATATTCCGAGTTCATAACAAATCTGTTATGAACTGACAGCTCACTACATGGTTTTATTATTACCGGAACACCACCTTTTAAAAAATTCTTACTGTCTTATATCGTCAATTTGAAAAGTGTGACTGAGCACGTCAAACGCATTTTTGCGTTAGCTTGAGCTAAATGGTTGAATTGTGCCTTAAGTGAAAAACAAATATCCGCATTTCCAGGTCACAAAAAACCTAAATAAATATCCTTTTAAAGCCACTTAAGCTCGCGTGTGGTCTGAATAGTCCTGAATATACCCTTACCTAATGGTTATAATGGTTATAAGCGGTATCGCATTTTATCACGCTCGATGATGCAATCATCGTACAATAAAGCATTTAAACAACTTTTTCCCTAAAAATATACCTAAAATAATTTGAACTACTAAAGTTTGTTTAAGAAACTGTGATCCATGTGAATGAAACTTTAGCGGTAAACTTCCTTTTTCCGATTAAAAACATTGGGCAAGCCCAAAGAGACACAACGTGATGGTCTTTCATGGTTGGCGCACAAACAGCCTGCGAGCCGCGACCGCTGCCCATCAATTGTAAAATGTGATTTATCGTATATCTATACTCTTTTTTATTCGTCATATGTAAAACAATTAAATAAACACGACTTTTCAATTTACAGAACAAATTTCAGCTATGCTTTTTGAACATTTTTTTAATCTAAAAACACGAAATAAAAATATATTTTTTTGTAGAATATATCAAAAAACATACACAATAAATAATATATATACCATTTCGCTGAAAACGATATCATTTAATAAAATAATGTTTAAAAAAATATGTTAGCTTACATAGCAATTCCGACCCATCATCAATTACACTTAATACGAAGTTGGTGCGCTTTGTTGCAAATTATAGAGCACTTAAGGATAAAGCGTTCAATATCAATAGCTTAAACTTTAGATGTGAACGCTAATCTGTCGGAGACGTTTTTAAAGTGGTTTTCTTTTCGAGTTAAATAAGTGGTGGGCGGTCGATCGGCACCACATTTTAAAGAGAATGAGTGCATTAAAACATTAATAGTTTCAGATTTATGGATGTCTTCTTGGTATCGTCAATCATCTTTAATTTTGTTGTTGGCTTGTATGTAAAACTTTGCTACATAGTTTATGATATTTCTTTCAAAAAACACACCCATAAAATTCTTTGAGAAATCTATTAAATTTGGTTCATTTTTATTAAACCAAAAAGCTTTAAAAAGTTTGGGTTTACATTTAACCTGAAACTGGCTGTTAACCCGCTTTAGTATGAAAGGCAGACAAAGCAAGCTAAGCTATTTATACAGCTAACACGGGTGGCATGTATACTTTTTGCCAGCGTCTGTGATATGCCCTTGGTAGACGTACGTGACAACCAGTTTAAAAGTCAAAGCGAAGTGGACTCATGAATTATACACAAGCCATACAGTTGCTTTGCGTTTGCGATTGCCGTTAAGCACCCCCACCGGGAATCATTCAACCGTAAACGCAAAACTGAAGGCAACATACAAATGCCATGCCCATAGCGATAAGAAAGTATTGCAGTATAAGTAGATGTTAAGTCAGCCATATTATTCAGGCGCGCTCGACAAATTTTAACCAACGAGAGATTTTGCGATATAGTTATTTTATGTCTCGTTTTGGGTTTTCATTGATCAGAACAAACCAAATACATTGCGATTACAAACACAGCTAATCCTTAGCCCCCAGCTGTCCCCAAATACAGACAGGAGACGAGGCCCACACGCACACAGACGACTTGCCCACACCCACCTTGTATACAAACTTGTTAAGGCCGCTCACGGGTCATTTCTCAAAGTGTGACAGATCTGCCCGTAAATGGTAGTGACCTCGTGTTGCGCGTTACTATATACCAGACGCGCCAATATCAGATGGCTTTTGCTAGACTAGGACATTTTGGTGGCCTGCGATAGGTAGGAGCGACAATGTTGTATTACTATATTTCTAATAAAGGAGTTTGATCATTTGACAGCATTATGCGATAAAACACATTACAGTTGTATGGGCCCACTGCGCACAGCTGAACCTAGTAGAAAACTTGATAAGTGTCTTACCCAGAATATAGCAGCATTTCTAAAACCAATAAAAATATTGTTTTTATCACCCAAATGATCTAAGAACCAACTTTTATGGCATAATTGCGCTAAGACACTGTAAAGAATGTTTCGAAACCCTTTGGTTAAAGACGCCATTAAGTTGTTGGCAAGCAAATCATGTTTTAGTACTTTAAAAATTTCTAAGCGAGGCGGGTTTATGCGTTTTAAACCACTTTCTGAGAAATATGTTTTGCGAGGGAAACCAAAGTGAATATAAATTTTGATTCTCACGTCAAACATTTTTTTTTTAAAGGAACTGTTTGCTTTAGACTTTAGGGGATTCAAATACTACAAAGTCAAAGTTTTGCGTACTGAATTACTACGGGTCGGAATTGTGCTTGAGAATGACACGCAACAAATCTCAAATAAAGTTTCGTCGACTTACGTTCGTCCGACATCAAATCGAAATCCAGCTTGGTGTAGGATCGTTTTCGTTTACCCTGAAAATATCAACGAAGTTATAAACTTCCGCTTAAAACACGTGTGTAAAATCAATTATTATGGCTCAGTTAAAGTGGCTCTAAAACTATTTCAGTGGAATGTTGTGTTGTATACAATGCGTTACATAATATTACAACAGTCCGTTTTGTGGCCGCATTCGTTAAGGACAAAAGAGTAAAAATAGCGAATTAATATATATATAAAATGCGTTAAAAGCATGTATTTCGATTGACACCCTTATATTCTTACGGTTCGATGGCACATTGCAATATTTTCAGCGTTATAATCTTAGACAGTAGAGCTATTGTTTTCCGCTCAGTTTATCACCGCGTAAAAACGCGACGACCACAGCAGACATAACTCGTGCCTTGAAGCGGCCACGACCGCACTTTCATTCGTGCCTTTAAAATTTATATAGTATCACGTGCAGACAAGATGATTTACAGATTTAAATCCTGAAGAGTTCTTTGCCATTTTAAAGGTTGTTGTTAAAATACGTACGTCGGGTAACCCGATATAATAATGAATGTAAAAAAACAAGTTGTAAGGATGCAATACTGCATGCAAAATAACTAAGGAGATTTTCGCGCTTGAGGGTAAACACCAAAGAAAACAAATACAGTAAATAATAAAACAAGACAACATAAAATGCAAAAACTATCAGCGATCAAAGAATAAACTTATATATTCATGGCCGATTTTTTTGACAGTCGCGCCATGAGAGATGAATTGTGCTAATAGCCTAATACGTAATCAAACCAAATATAGCTATACTGTTTCCTGAGTGTACTAGCATCCGAGATTCGACCACCTTGCTAGTCTAATTGCCGGGCAGGACGACCGTATGACGTATGCGAAATCCCAACCAGAACAGGAAAGTACAAGGAAATGTAACCCAAAAACCTCACATCCTTTGCTAATTGGGCCTTGATTTGTGGCGTTATAATTACACAGGCCACAAGCCTGTCCACTTATGCTGAGCCCTGTAGTCTGACGCCGGAGTGGTAAAACCATTTCCATGTAAAGGGGCAATTAGATCAATAGGGCTTGTTCTGCGCTTTCTAGGACTTGACAAAGCTTTCTCAGGCCAAAATTTCCTCGAATGCCCAGTACGTTTTATATCAACCTACACCAATTAAGAGCGAGTCCAATTAACAAAATGAATGTCATAAACGTGTTAATAAACGCCACATGGATTCAAATAAATACACAGTTCATTAAATGTTATAAACCCTGAAGCAACGTTCTGTCACGTTGTAATATTCTGGTAAAAGAAGTGAACTACACAAAAGCTCACGAATCATAGTTTAAAGAGATAAGCTAAATGGTCATTTTTTTACTTTATTTCACCCACCTGAACTTGTTGCAGAAATCCTGCCAAAAAGCACACCAAGGCCAATCCATAGACAAATCTCATTTTGCCTTTTTACGCAACAAAGTTTCCCCCAAAAAAGTTTTAGCAATAGCAAATAACCTGTTAATAAATGTGTCCATGAAGAGCAAGGTTTAATACAGTCATTGCTAAAAGGATATACGCCAATAAAGCTTTAATAAAAAACAGCTATCTGTTGTAATCTGCTTTGCTATTTTGGTTCTTTATTCAATGTGATTAAATTTTTTGCCGCCTTTAAATGCGATGCCTATTTTAACTCAACACAATTATTTAAAAGTCACCATCCTTCTGTACTGTGGATTCAGCATTAAAAAAAACTAATGAATGACAAATAATATACGAATTCAACCTGTATAGACGGGTCTGCGTCCACATATATATTTGCTGACCTATAGTGTGCAACCATAGGCGCATAATTAAAACATATTGGATTAAACCACGCCATGGCACTTATCCGATTACTCGAAAAATAAATGAACTCTCATTAATGTCCTACATCTGTGGAAAACGGTAACTGGTGAAGACAAATGTTCTGTAGGGCAAATAGTTATCTTTTCTCCTCGTGGTTGCGGTGTAATGTACACTTTATCGATTAAATCAATCTGTACGAATGACCCGGCAAAATCTCATCAGTTCTGTGGTAAACAGCTAACGCCCATATCAATCGATGTATAGTAACATCTGTGCATTTACACCAGCTATAGGATGTGTTGAAAGGTGGACATACAAGTAACAAGCCTTCCGATGGGCCTTTCACGGGTAATATCTATCCAAAGTGAGATAAAACGCTATGTTCCGCGAAACACCACATACCGTTTTCTCCTATAGAGCGATATAGTCGACCAGCCGCTCACACGCATTGGTATTAACACATCTCGGTTAGGTCTTGGTATAATTTGAATCTTTCAATTCTAAATTTAAAGCATCTTCACTTGTAAAGTAATCGAACAAATACAATAACCAAACTCAAGCAAAGGTTTAAACAAAAAAGGGTCGTAGATACAATGAGACATCGGCAACCTGTGTCTCTTTCTAGTTTCGCCTTCAAACTACTTTCCGAAATTAAGCGCCCAATGTTTTTTGGTACGTAATATATCGCTGTCTAATAGGCTACTATGATGTCGTCAAACACACCAATATGTCAGTAATCCTCACCAGGGTTTCTCTTTATTACTAGGCCAAACCATAACACGTTCATAATGCTTCGCTCGCGATTCACAACTCAAACCTCAGACAACATTCTGGACTCTCATAAGCGCCTCACGCGCCCACACGTCTGCCTTCTTTCCTCGCTACGTATGTTGACTTAAAAAGGTTAGGTAT
This sequence comes from Ascidiella aspersa, assembly GCF_963924565.1. Lineage (NCBI taxonomy): Eukaryota > Metazoa > Chordata > Ascidiacea > Phlebobranchia > Ascidiidae > Ascidiella > Ascidiella aspersa. Next base: position 18,424,439 of record NC_139451.1, read on the forward strand.
GAGAGCCTTTCAGGTCGGCGACGTACAAGTCGTACAAGCTTGGTAAATTATTAACGCAATACTTTTCTGCTCGAAATCGTTGTCGTGTTTCAGGTAAAACAGATTTGGCACCTGGCTTCTGAAATGTGCTATACGTAATCTGACACACACGCATTTCTTGCTGGTATCTATAGGCCAACTTTTAAGCGGACCTGGCACAATCAGAGACTAAAAAGGGCCGAATTTAAGATTTAAATCAACTTAAAATCAAAAATTCCTATTTCTTGTTCACATTTGGTGACATAAGTGTTTGTGGAATATAAAATATAGAAAAAGTAAATGAGTTGTTAGGACACTAGAACAGTTTAAAAAGCAACTGCGATTTATAAGGACAATACACCATAACCCGCCTTAGGTTTATTATATGTTTTTACACTTTTCTTTTTGCTGATATATCTGCGTCTCATAGCTGAAAGAGGTAACCTAAAAATCAACCCACCAAACTAATCGTTATCGCTAAAAAAATAAACAAATTTATAACTAATTTTTAAATGGTAAAATTCGCTTTGTTAAATTTGTCTATTACCTACCATTTACAGTTTTACCTTAACCGAAGTACATGCAACACCGGGTTTCGTTTTTTGATATTCGATATTAAAAACCTTGATAAACATTTTGATTTACATTAATGAGTCTAACGGCAAAATCTTGCGATTTGACTTAAAAATAGTCCTCAACCCACAATACCGGGAACACACAATAAGACCTATGCGACAACAATATATAAAGTAGAATAATGTTTAATACCATAGTATTAGGACCAACGACATGATAAAGTCAAATAGTAATATCGAAAACAGAATAAGATGTAAATCTTGTGAAAAAGACCTAAACATGTTGGAATACGTCCAAATCCATCGTAATATAAATGCCTAAAAAGTCCTAAATGGACAAAATAACGCTGGGAATCTGCAAAACTTAACAGATGGATATAACGCAGGGGTCTGAACTAAAATTGCTCTGGGGGGCAAATGAAACCATGTAGATTAATACGCCGCAGATCAATTAATCAGGGTGGTCCAATATTGTTATCACCTTGGACCACATTATTATTATTTGCTTATATCAGTGGTTCCCAAACTTTTTCGGCTCGCGACACACTATAAAAAAGTATTGTTTCGCGGCACACTTTTAACAACAACAATGAAGTAATTTTACAATCGCCCTTAACACATGACAAACTATATGAAAATGTCTTAAAATTATTAATTTGTAATGAAAAGTGCTTATTTAAGTATGAAATGCTTGCGTGTAAGCCTATTAGTAATGGAAATCTCTCTTTTTCTTAATTACAAAAAGTTTCGCGGCACATTTGACAATCTCTCGAGTCACACAGTTTGGGAATCTCTGGCCTATATTCTTTGCAGAAGAAACTGAATAAGTTAATAATGGTTTATTTGTTACGTCATTACGCGATGTTATAAAACAACTGAAAATAAGTGGCCTTGTCGACAAATTGTATTTACTGTTGACGAGCTTTCGCACTGCGGTGTTTTATCAGGTCAGAGTAAGAAAAAAAAGTGAAACAGGGAACGTATGGCGTTGTTTTGCACAATGTGCGCAAAAATGTGCACGGAACGCGAAAATGTGCAAAAATTGTGCGCAAATTTAAAAATGCTTTAAATAATTTAAAATGATTTTTGGAGTTAGAGTTAGAGTTGTGCACGCATTACCTATCTCAAAATGTGATTGTGCACAAAAATTTTTGCATCCCCGCCTCGCGAGGAAGGCTATAAAAAAAACAAAAATCGCGATTGTGTCTTACGTCATTTGTTGCCGTTCATACGTTTTCTTATCCTTGTCCAGATTCACCAAAGTCTTTTGTATTGGGGCATTTGACACAGCTAAAGGAATACATACACTACGTTGGTTGTGTTGCAGTTGTCTTTATATGGGCCGAAAATTTATTTTCGGGGCATATCCAGTTTTTCCTCGTATTTATATGGGCTGAAAATTTATTTTCGGGACATATCTTGTTTTTGCCGTTAAATATTTCGTCCGAAGCTTTACAAAAAAAACTGTACATCGTAGAATTCTCTCATTTTCAGACAAGACGTAGAGTGTTATGTAGGTGTGCATAAGAGGTTTATGGGTCTGCAACCCCAGGGGCCTTTGTTTGGGGGACGAACAACCTAACGTCATCGTCTTAGTTCTCTGTAGCTATCGACTCCCATCTAGTGGTAGAAAAACGTCAGTAAAGAACCTGGTCATGTCGGCTTGTTTTGATCAGCTCACGAAGCGACTAGACGCCTGCTGCGCTTTAATGACCCGGGGTGCGCTTTTAATTTTGCGCAGTGGTTCGTCTTATTAATTTATTGGAAAAAGTATAGTATACCATAGGGCTAGACCAGGGGTGGGCAATTATTTTTTAACGCGGGCCGCAAGAGAAACTTAAAATGCTGGGGCGGGCCAGGTCAAAAATAAGATCCCAAATCCATGCAATATGACGTCATATACTCTGACGGGATAAAACAAATAAGCTAACGAATTTTTTATTATGTTTATAGTTGTGCTAAAATTTGCAATTTATGTCTAATTTAAAGAAGACGTCGCGCAAAGCGCGAAATAATTGCGACTATATTTGTTTTAAAATGCCAACTTTAATTTAGATTTATAGGGGTAGCCTACGTGACGCATTGAGTACAGATAAAAATATAGACCACATATCTTGTCGATATGTTGACATTTATCAAGATGTGGGGCGCATTTATTCATATTTTTTTTTGCCTTTTGAGGCTTTAAGTTTGCCAATGTGTTACTTGCGGTATAACGGCCGTATTGCAAAGACTGTATAAATCGGGTTCAATGTTGCACTGAATATGTGAATAATAGAAATCACCTTGACCCTTGCAAGATAAATGTCGACCTTAATTCCTGATCATTAACAGCAAAATAATCTAGCAAAGCTAGCAATTCAGGTCAGACACATTAACCAGATCTTAAAAAGATATATATATATTTCGCCAACTAAGGCATCGTCAGTATATCTTATTCAAATAGAATTATACTGACGATGCCTTAGTTGGCGAAATATATATATATCTTTTTAAGATCTGGTTAATGTGTCTGACCTGAATTGCTAGCTTTGCTAGATTATTTTGCTGTAAATCGGGTTCATTAACTAAATTAGGTTGACAACATGTAAATCGGTATTTTTCAGAGTTTAGAAAACCGCTGGTATTTAGTTCATAATTTAAAGACGGAATACATTCGACCGAAGCGCAAAAAATAAATTAATTAATATTAGGATAAGTTTGTTAAACTTTTGTTGGGGAGAGCACCATAATGCAGAGGACGCTTTTTTCTGTAAAGAGGCCAAAAAATCGCGTGGAATATATACGAGAAAGACAGAAGGGATGCGCGCGAAGCGCGAAAATAATTTCCCTTTTAGTAAATAAAATAGGCTAATGAGTTTTGCGGAAAAGAGTCTGCAAAGAGTGTTCAAGATACCGTACAACCAAACGTGTAGAAAATCGCCCTTGTTTTTTTCTTATATGCATATAGCAAAATTAGCCGCGGGCCGGATTACATCGCTTGGCGGGCCGGATCCGGCCCGCGGGCCGTATGTTGCCCAGGTCTGGGTTAGACGTTAAACCATCTTAAGAGAATGATTACATTTACTTTTTAAGCATGTTCACCTGGACCAAATTTAATAACATGGCCGTACAATACATACACATCTACAATTATATTAATTTATCTCATATCTTTTTCGATCATTTACCAAATACCTAGTTGTACTTGAATTTATTGAAGCGGTTATACATGAAAAGGCAAGGCCATGTAATGAAGTTTCACACTTTGTAGAACGCAGAAAAGCATTGCTAGAAGCTTTATTTGTATGAACTTCGTGAACTATGTCGTAAGATTGGACCATAATTCAAAAAAAGCTTGAAAGTTTTCTTGTAGGTAGAGTTTTTAGGCGTCAACTGCCAGTTTGTCATTGTCTCTGGAAATGTGATTTTTGTCGTGAAGCGGCAAAAATATATTTTTTGGTTGCTATGGTTTGCTTGGTATGTTTTAGACCGATTTTTGTCGTAAGCGTTATAGAAGAAGCAGACAACGTAGAACAAGGGTCTCAAACACGCGGCCCGCGAGAACATTTTGTGCGGCCCTCGTTGAAATATTGGATTTCCAAGTACTTGAGAATATTGAAGTGTCACATATCTTTTTTTCAAATTTGAGAAGGTAAAATTCACTCTAAAAACCTGAAACTACTCATCAAACTTCACTATCACATCTCCTTCAAACGCTACCATTTATGCGGTAAAATATCTACAAATACGCCACATTGCTTATTCACATCTGAACAGTTGTCACAATACCATTGTAAGTTGCGCCAGTCAGGTGTCAGTGGAATTGGTCATTGTTCAATTTGATTGTCCAGGTGTGGGCTAGCCTTGTATTGAATAAATTGCTATAGTTTCAAAAGCCAAATTAGACATGTCTTCTGCTTCGAAAAAGAGAAAAATTACAGACGAAAGGAGAGTTTTTCAAGATAAGTGGGAGGAGTTATATTTTGTCACCGCGGTCAGAGATATTTGTCATTGCCTTATTTGCCAGCAAAAGATAGCTGTTATGAAGGAGTATAATATGCGTCGGCACTTCGATACAATGCACCGCGATAAATATGCTGCTTACCAGGGAAAAGTAAAATAAGAAAAAGTAAAACATCTGAAGTCAGCATTTTGTAAAAAAAGAAGTTTCTTTGCAAATATTAATCAGTCCAACGAAGATTCTGTAAAAGCGAGTTTTGTTATCAGTGAAATGATAGCAAAGTCATCACGGCCCTTTGCGGAGGGTTTGTTCATAAAATAATGCCTTGTGAAAGCAAGTGACATTTTATGTCCAGGTAAAAAAACTGTTTGAATGTATAAGCTTATCCCCAAATACAGTTGCAAGTAGGGTCACAGATTTAGCTGCAAATGTGGAGAAACAGTTAGTTGCGACCGTAAAGGACTTCGAAGCATTTTCGATTGCCCTTGATGAGAGCACAGATGTGTCAGACACCGCACAATGTGCTGTGTTTATCTGGGGTATAGACTGCATTCTAAATCTGACGGAAGAGTTTCTGGAATTAATACCATTGAAGGGTACTGCAACTGGACGAGATATATTTCAAGCCTTAGAAAAGTGCTTCGAGAAACATGGCTTGCCATGGGATAGGCTTGTATGTTTGGCCACAGACGGTGCACCGGCAATGCGTTATAGCAATGTGGGTGTAGTTGGATTTGTGAAAAACAAACTAAACAGTCTTGAAACCGAAAGAATCAACTTAGCTAGTGTACACTGCATTTTACACCAAGAAGCCCTTTGTAGTAAAAGTCTACAAATGAAGGAGGTCATGGATGTTGTTGTTAAAACAGTCAACTTTATACGATCTCGGGGGTTGAACCACAGGCAGTTTAAATCATTTCTTGCAGATATGGACTCTGAGTACGGTGAACTACTTTATCATACTGAGGTCAGGTGGCTGAGTCGTGGAAATTTTTTGAAGCGTTTCTTTGCACTCAGAAATGAAATCGCTTCATTTATGAAAATGAAAAACAGGGCAGTTCCTTTGTTGGCTGATGCTACTTTTTAATGCAATCTTGCTTTTCTAACCGATATTACACATCATTTGAATGAACTAAACTTGAAGCTTCAAGGTAAAAAACAAATTATTGCACAGATGTATGACCATGTGGGATCGTTCAAAGTCAAACTACGTTTATGGTTGAAGCAGTTGGGTGAGGGGAATTTGGCTCATTTCTCAACTCTGAAGGAAAAGTTGAGGTTGAATTCATGAGAGAATATACAGATTTGTTGTCTTATTCAATTCAGCAATTTGACGTGCGCTTTGCAGAATTTGAAGTATTAGAGCCGCAGTTTCGACTTTTTTCAACGCCATTTGCTATAGAACTTGACAATGTAGCCGAGGAATTGCAAATGGAGTTGGTGGAACTTCAATGTGATACTATCCTGAAGCAAAAGTATGCAGAGGTAGAAATTCAAGAATTTTATAGATTTCTTTCACGAGAAAGGTTCCCGAAGTTACTCTCTGCTGCAGCAAGAATTATTGCAGTGTTTGGAAACACATATGTATGTGAGCAATTTTTTTCATCGATGAAGATCAACAAGACTGTGCTAAGGTCACGTATCACTCATGAACATCTGCAAGCAACTCTGCGATTGGTTTCTGCTCACAAGTTGAAGCCCAATATCAAGGTCCTTGTTCATGAAAAACGCTGCCAGTTAAATAGCCAGAACAAAAAACAACTATAGACTAACTCATCAACCTACTTATCTTTTATTGTGTTTTTATTTGTGTTATCGTTTTATTGTGACATTTCATCGTGAATTGCGGCCCTTGGGTATTTTACACGTTCCCATTTGGCCCTCAGAACATTTTGAGTTTGAGACCCTTGACGTAGAACTTCCAAATATTCAGACATTGCGTAGAATGGTATGTAGGTTTGTGTTTGAGGTTTAAGAGTGCGCACTCCAAGATGCATTTAATTGGGGCCAAAAATCAAAAGTGTAACGTCATCGTTTAAGTTCTTTTTAGCTATCTAGTCCTATCTAGCGGCAGAAAAATTTGAATACAGAATGCGTTCATTACGCTTGCTATATTCATCTCGCAAAGCGACAATAGCGGCTGCTGGCATCCTGCTGCGCTTTTAAAAAAAAGATTGATTGGGTTGTAATTTGCATGCGCCTACAAACAGATTGCCAAATGCAATTAGGAATGTACGATAATGCTGATTTCATTCCGCTACCTATAAATTTTGAGCATATAGTTTACTGGAAGACATGGCCCGGTGTCCAAACATGTGCAAAAATCTCTATCAACTGTATTACATTGTTTTGACTACAAAAACAACCCAAATCGGCTAAAAATATAAATAAAAGAGGACCAAAAATCCAGATACTATGAAAAGTAGAGTGTCAAAAAGAAGTGCGAATCGCAAAATAACGAATCAAATTTTCAGTTACTTAACTAACATGTGTAACATGATATAAAGAATATTCGACAGCATAAAATAATAGTTAGGCTACCGATAAGCGTGAGATAGATTCTTATTACCATCACTATATGAACAGTTAATTTTTTTTTTTTATTAATAAAATCAATAGCGAAAAAAACGAACAAGAAAAACAAATCCAAATAGTAAAGCTCTCAAGCAGCTAACGACCATTTACTTTTGTGTTTTTTATTACTTTTTATTTGTCATACTTCCTCTTTTTAAAGTCGAATATCGCTCGAAAGTTCCCCCAGAAGATAACATCATAAGAAAGCGTAACATAGTCGGGTCAGCTTCGGCATATTTACGTTGATAAATAACATATACATATCGCGCGCATAAAAGGACACAATTCATAAATGTTTTGCACGGTTCATTTTTGTGCAGTCCAAAGAGTAATTGCTCGCGGGAAAAAAACACACGGTATTCGTAGTTTAGTACTTAACCACGCACTCACGTTTTTCCAGTATAGACACGTAACAGGACACAAATAAAACAAGTGGTACAGGGTAAACAGTTAAATGTTGTAGTAGAGCCAGCCTAAAAATTGGTTGGCGCCTCCTAGCGGGGACTCTCTAAACCGTATAACAACCTCTGGTCCAAACAGTTCAGCGCGCCAAATTCCACTAGTTTGCACTTTAAAGGTCAACTGGTTTGTTTAGGTTGGCCACAGCTTTCAAATAAAATTCTTTTTTTTCGGGTAACACAAAGAGATAAAAACGGGTGACGAATTAGTTTAAAACCATGAAAAGTGTGCCGTGATTTTGCTGATTTTCTTTACTTTGCTTTCCGAAGGTACTTTCTATAATAGTCAGTAGGATTTCCACGAGAACAAGTCAAAGTCTTTGTTCTACCTTATTTCATTTTATCGGAAAACCTTATGAACTGTTATATTTATACATATTTAAAAAAAGAGTTAAACATTGAATTTAGTCAATTTGCTTTACAAGGAACACCATGTATTGTGTAGTGGAAAATTACGCTTTATTTCAATGAGTTCGGGTGTTTATTTTTATGGCTGTTAGCTACGGAACAGGCCGCACTAGATAAAAAGTAACCATAGTAATGACATAGCCTAATTGACACAGACCAATAAATATAATAATATTTTTTAAATATAATTTTATATTTTTATTGTCGGGCGGCATGGCATTTCTGCCTATTTATTTTGTTTTTCTTACGCTAATTACGGCGTCCGTTAGCATTACTTTTTCGCCTGGCAGGAATAGGAAGTGCTCTATAGATTCGGTAGATATGGAAAATAAATCGAACATGCTGGCCACGGCGGTTTGTCAATTGGCCTGTGTCAGTTTGCTCTTGGTGCACTGGGCAACCTTGGAGTCCTACTTTGCAGCAATTGCGTTTCAGTTCGTGCGTCCCGACTTGCTTAAGATCAGCATACCATCGCTAATGAACCTCGTGTTCGTGCCGCTGTTAACCTCCGTATTCCATTATCTGGTTGTCGGCATGATCTGGTGCGCGAGCGAAATGCGCAAAGCCGTGGGTGGATATCAGAGCCAACAGCAGCAGCAACAAGTAACTCCAACAAACTGTTGACGGACAATTGCAGCGCGATCGCCCGAAAGCTGTGCTTTGTGACCCTGAGCAGCTTGATCTTGCCGCTCTGCAACTTGCCCCATCTAGACGACCACGGAATGCTGCCTTGCCATCTACTCGATCGGAATTATTGTGGCGCCCATTCACATGCGCTACGCTTGCGAAAACGTAAGTTAGTTGATAACGTGCCTCTTGGTATGTTTGTAGTTTTAATCAGCTTTTAATCGGGCATTTGTATTCGGAAATACACATATTTCCATTCAAAAATGCGTCAAAAATCTTAAGGAATAACTTTATATGTTTATTATGACTGTATGAATACGTGTACAATGACTGATTGTTAGAAACTTTACGTCGATTTTTCTCATTCAAGACTTTTTATAGCATAACAAATTAATAAAGAGTAAGTTTTTTTGAAACAAGGTATAACTAAGTTCCTGGGTACCTCTGGTGCAATGTTCGCTTTCGGTTTGTACACTGCAGTAGTGCAGTCGTAATCCCAATTCGTGTTTGCTTGACACGTATGGTCTACTGCAGGGGTTCTTGAACTGAGGTCCATGGACCCCTTGAGGGTCTGTGAACTAGCTTAAGGGGTCATGAAGGCCTAATTGAAGTATTATTTTTTTGTATTATTTAAAAAAAGTACGAATTTTTCAAAGAACCGAATTTAATCTAAACAAAAAAGTTTTTTTGCACTGATTGTATTTAGATTCCATTTCAGTTATTTTAGTTTTATATTTTTGACCGGAAACAGCAGACTTCTGAAATGTCATTATATTATGCAAAAAAAATGTCATGCCGACCATGATTTACGTTGAGCAATTTTCTTTTAGGAGTCGGTGATAAAAAAGTTTAAATATTATAACAGTTCATTAAGTTTTCCAAAGATAATAAAATAAGGTAAAATAATAGCTTTGATTTGTTCTCTAGGTAAACCCACTGACTGTTATAGCAGTAAAGAATACAAAACATCATTTTTATCCACTTTATGTTGGTGACTAATTTAAAAAATATGACAATTTAGTTTGTTGTAAACAAACATAAAACTTTTTAAATCGTTCAAGGGGATGCTGGAAATACCTGAGACTGACGTGATACGGCGGTGCTGCTCAGGTGCACAGGCCCTGAATAGTAACTTTTTGACACACCATAAAACGTTGCAAAAATAGTTCTAGTGAACGTATTTTTTTCCAAGCGGTACGTTTTTGGTATTATTAGTACAAAAAAAATTGTTAGGTGGCACGCCTGGCAAGGTCTCGCGACACACCGGTTGCCAAGAACTGATTACAGGTTAACCACTTCGGGCCACCGACGATTCGTCACCGTCGTGTTATATATCTGTTTGGGTGGACAGATCTTCGGAAATTGCATCCGGCCGCAATGTTGGCAAGGTGCTGCAAAGTTGAGTTAACGTGCGCATGCTTATCAATGGAAATTAGGACTGCCTGATAACTTCAAAAACTCTAAACGTGTTTTATGCGATTCGTATTGTATCGTTCTAACCAGGCGGTTCGAGCGTGTTAAGTTTAGCTTCTGCACTATAACTGTTTGTTTTACGAATGACCCATGTGAGCAACGCAATATTTGTTTGATCGTTCGTTAGATGAGAGAAAGGTGCATTTTCAGTCAAAGTGGGAAAATTTAGTGCATTGAAACAAAAGGTTGGCGAACCCAGCTCTACACTATTTTAAACGTTCGGTTTTAAGCGATTTTATTTACTACTAGACGAAATACCAGGCGTTGCCCAGGTGAAGTAGAGTATTTAATTGCATGTAGAATATGAAGCTTTTTACAATAAACGCGATTAAGTACATTAGTACAATGCCCCGATTTTGCGTAGTAAAAAATGTATGAAGCCATCAAGCTGTTAATTGTTGATCACCACCGCATATTATGGCGTACCATCTCACTCCAAAATATTTATTATAAGAACATTCAAAGCGTAAAAAAGAATGTAGTCGCAAACTATATACGGATATTTTAAAGGTGTAATTTCCTTCGAAAGAAGGAATCTTTTCGAATTCGACTTGCCGAAATTTGACTTGCCTAATAATAGGTTTCTAAAGCGATCGTGCCTCATGTTTTTACAGAGTTTGTAAAACATTTGCTTAGACCGATTCAGCGAGAAATCATAACGATTTCGGAACAAACTTTGTTCCTGCGAAACAAAATCGGGAACAATAATGAGAACACAAAGCAAATTTTCATACGAGATCATATCCAAAGAATCTCCTGTAGGCTTTTGGTTGACAAATGTTTCGATAAGCCATCAACAGAATACAGTCGATTTGTTGTCCGCGTCCAATCAATGATTTAAATTGAAAACGTAAAGATTTTCATGTTAAGCGGAGAACAGGCAAGCTCAGATATGCCGGGAAACTTGAAACTGGAATAAACATTTAGATTTGTGTTCAAGGTCACGACACGGTTGCGTTTCACGTTGTATAAATTCTTCAAACGTTGACATGCATCTGCGAACGAAAAAGTTTAACGTGCTGGTTCAATATTAAAGGTGCAAACGGGATTTAGGCGTTTTTCAATTAAAATTTCCTAAACTAGGAAAAATATAAAATTATTAATTACAAACAGAAAAAAATTTGAACAGTGTTTTTGACAATGATCTTTAACCACAAAGAAAATCGACCAGTCAAATATCCCAAATATACTGTAATAGCGATCGCCAAAATTGAATTTTTTTCACCTATAGGCGTCTCGACTGAATCAGTTTGTGGTTCGGGTTAACCAACTTAGCTTTCAGCGTCGTCAGCGACTACCAATTTTTCTCGATACAGTTTTAGCAGATTGTAAGAAGGTAAACCCTTTCTGACTGCAAAAAACAAACAAACAAGCGCGTTAGCTCGACTGGTGGTGAAATGTTCTATGACAGGGATGACGAACCACTGACCCGCCATCACAGATTTTTTATGACCTACTTAAATGTTATCAATCATTTTAAGGAAAGACTAAATGTAAAAAAAAACAATTTTTCGAAAACCCTGGTTAAACCATGCCGAAAAGCTTTTTGCTGAATTCCTGTAATCCCATAAAAAATGCTGCATTATTTGTTAACTATCTAGGTTTTTGATATTCGTGGGAATTAGAATTTGGAAATTATCCAAAAATCTTGAATTACAAACCCAGACAATCACACTTAAAACGACGCAGCAGAAGAGTTTCGCATAAAATTAGCAGATATTTAAATATATATGACCCACTTGTGCATTTTGTAAGAATTAAGGTCGTATTTGTGACCAGCGCGATGAAAAAGTTCGCCATCCCTGTTCTATGAAAACATTACATTTTTCAGAAAATACTAAATCTAAAAAAATTATTTAAGGAAATCGTTTAACGGTTATCGTTTACAGAACAGTTACAACGCAAAGGGTTTTACAAGCTTTCCTAGGCCGTGGCGTATTTGTAGCCTATATGCTTACCCAAGTATGTATGATATTCAAGAAGCCACGAAAGGTAACCAATTACACCCAAGAGCGAAGCAATCTTGAATCCAAAAATAATCTGCACAGCGAGGCGGCCGCTAACCCTCCTACAGTAGAAATCTAAAAAAAGAATCTTTATAACGCTGTGAAATAAGCTATATTTATAACACTGTCTTTGTAAACGCGTTGCAAGAGCAAAATAACAAAGCTCTTGATTTTATTCAGAAATATTGATCCACTTTAATAAAGGTCATCTTTAATCAAGAAACACAGTTTTGCTCTATAGATTCTCACTCGATGCTAGTTTGTTGTCTTCTAGTTTTTACGTTGATCGTGCTGTCAAACAATTCTTTGATGTCGCCGTTTGTATTGAAGTGCGGACACAGTTCACATCGACTTTTTCCGAAAGTCAGTGTTCGAAACTTTAATCTTTCCTCGACATTACTGGTTGACATTACTGGATACCAAATAACAAAATGTTGCGCATAGCAAAGCAGCGGCGTCGATGAGAATCAGCGGTTATTGCTTTGGCTATAATATTGGCTGTAGGTCATCGACTTGCGATTCGGGTGTTGGAGCCGCGGATAAGTTAAAACGAGAGAGTTCCTCTTGCTGTCTTCCTTGAATGTAGGTGCAGGTCATTTTTGCTGCGGTTCTTTGCCTTTGTCATCTCGTTTTGTATCAAGTCTTTCGGTATTGCATTTCTTCAAAAGTCATGCAAGCTTCTTTAGTTGTGTTGTGTATGCTGTTGTCGCCAGAATTCGACCAAAATTAAACGTAGTGTAGTGTTTGACTGTAATATTGACTGGAAAATATGATGCGAAAACTATGTAGGTGTAAAGGGTTTCCACTGTCTGTTGGTTTGTGGTAAATCGTACTTTTAATGGATCCTCCCACCATGGACACGGCAGTTTCCAGGAAGTTGACTATGCTCGTAAGTACGGTAATCTATGTTCATTTGATATGTTGATTTGCCAAATTAAAGTCGGAAGAACAATTGCAGTTGTTGCGCCCCGTGCATTTGAAACTAGAAAAATGTCGCCAATGTATCGTAAATATAACCTTGGTTGTAGTTGTTGACTAACAAAGAAAGAGTCTTCCAGTTGAGCCATGGAAATATTGGCATACTGTGGGGGCATTCTAGTATCCAATGCCGTACCTTTCAATTGCAAAAAGTGCTGGTTGCCAAACATAAAATGGTTATGTTCCAAAATAAACTTTGCCAGTTTACCTATAGCGACGATGTGAGGTGAACCAGGTATAGTCGTTTAAAGATTGCGTCGATGCCGTCCAACGACTCAACGTCCATTGCTACCATATTTAGTCTATTGGAAAGTCATTTAAGTGTTTGATTTGACTGGTAAAGTCTGTTATGTCGAAGATAAAGCTGTTTTCCGATTGTGCATAAGGCTTTAGAATAGGTTCTAGATAACCTGGAACGTTTTCTACCAATGTCCCATTGCAGGAGACGTTCGGTCAGCCCGGATTTCCTGCTTTGTGTATTTTAGAAAGTAGGTTCCCTAGTCCTCATCCGCATCCGAAAGCAGCTAATATACACGTCTAGATTTTCGTTTCTGCTTTCTTGGATAGTTCAGTGGCTGCGATGTTTTGTTGTTATGGGAACGTATCTCTCACCCACGTGCTTTTGACCACAGACAATGGTGTTGCTGGTCACATGCGGCTGACGGGCCTGGGTTTGAACCAACCTGCACTAAGATTCTTAAACATTTTGGTCAATAAGCAAGTAAATCAAACACCTCAATACGACATATAGTTAAAGTTCACGAGTGTCGAGTAAGTTATCCTGCGAAATTTGAATATATATGATGATTTGGCTCATTAATTGTTCCAGTTAATTTTGCAAAAAACTGTTCACGTTGGATTACGTTGAGGATAAATGTTTTTGACTGGTTTCCGGTTAGCTATATGCCTGTTATTTTGTCAATAATAATTACTAATTCGTGTGTATCAATTAGCTGTTTTTTGATAGACGATTCGGTGCTCGTTTTAGTGAATAAAATTTAAAGTAACTTCATTACAGGAACAATAAAAAATATTTTAAGGCTACTGTTTTTGATTAGTCACGTTTTTTGTATAGCTAATTGTTGCATCATACACCCATAAATATGCAATTGGCAAACAGATGAAAATGATTGTTTTATTGGCAACAATGGAATCCTCCGGTAGGTGCTTGTTATTTTACAGATGTAGGCTAAAAGGCAAACAAGTTACGATGTATGTTTGTAGACCAAAAATGAAAATAATGTTGGGTTTAAAGTTTAAACCAAAACAATTATACCCATATCTTTTGCCAGTAAAAAACAGTGTAGGCCTACGTATAGATTTTTTTTTATTTCAAATGTGTGGCAGAGTTTTTGAATTGTTATTTCTGTATATATTTGTCATTTTTAGTTCGACGCCCAGAAATTTGCTAAGGCAGGCTGCATAATTAAACTGAACGTTAAAATAATTTTATTATATTGCACTTTTCTGTTTTCGTTGCATTTGATATTATTTAAAGTAAACAAAACCTCGTTAAAACTTTGGCAGCGCCATGGATTTTTCCACTTTCGGACACCAAAGGCCTTGTTGATTACCGAAAATCGTTTGACCACGTAATTCCAGGGGAAATAAATCAACCACCTTATTGCTCAATTGAGGAGGTAATACAATTCTACAAAACAGATTTTTATTAATTATTTGAGTACAAAATGGTTCAAAAATTGTTTAAAAAATGCTCGTATGTGTTTGAAATAAATGGCATAACTATAGGCTTCATGACTGTCTCCAGTTGTGAAGTACTGTAGCAATACTAGATTAGTACCGGTACATATTGGATAATTTTTTTTAAATAGGATAGTTTAGTGTGTCACAAAAGTCAGCATACAAATCGAGGTTTTCCTGGTCACATCTGTAGGAACCAACAGTATTGCATTTTTAAGTGTTGCATGCAGTACACTTCGTAGTCCAAACCTAATTAATTGATTAGTGATTATAGACTTAACGACCCTTGTTGGCATTACTGCATGCAATGCAGGGCTTCATAACTCGTTTTCGTCTTGAAACATCATCCATGTGTCCACATTAAAAAGAACTTGTTTTCGACATAAGGCTTAAAATCATTCAACGTAAAACTCTTTGTATTGTATTTTTTGTCACACTTTTTTTTTCGGCAAAATTATCACATTTCTGGGTGATGAAATTATAGTAGGCTATTTGGATCATGTCTATTTGGAAAAGTATGTGGACCCCATAATAGTACAAAAAGCTAGTAGATAATTACTTTTGGGCTAAGAGCAAAAAGGATATCTAACACTCACTTGCAAACGGAAGCAGCCGTGAAAGAACGTCGCAAAGTTTAAAAAATAAGTAGCCTAAGGTAATTGGTCGATGTAATGCACACATAATTTAACCTAAAATTCCCAAAAACGTCGATTTAAAGGGTTGTAGCATATGATGAAGACCTTTATTCGCGACCTCTTGCTAGAGTTTGAATAACTCTGACCTATAAATGAACCAATAGCATATTTTGTCAAACGAGTAGCCTATATTTTACTAAGTTGATTTAAATTGGCTGGTTTATTGCCAGTTTTGCACTTCATATGTATTAAATATGTTATATGGCCTACATCTTTCAATTCTGTATGAAGCTATTTATGACAAAACACGAGTTTATTACTTAACACTGCTATGTACACTTCAGGTAAAAGAGCGTGTCACAAAGCTTCATTTAAGGATGGAAAAGAATCTTGTCGAGCAAAAGAAATCCAAGAACTACGTTTATGGCGTATTAGGCCGTGTGATGAAAATGGGTAGTAAATATTCCCTCTTGGAGGTAAAAACAAAAAGTACTTCTGATACAAAACATCCAGAAAACACGACTAATATAACACTATAATTTATTTTCTAATTTTTTTTAATTTAACAAGGAAACTCGTAGAGTGATTGTCGACAACTTGCAATACAAAATCGAAGAACAACCGTTTCTCCCAAATAACGATGTTTATGATGATGTATCCGCTGTATTACAGCACTCGGTTGACTGTGTTTGTTCAACAACTGAAAAAACGTCCACCAACAAAGAAAATTTAGATTCCGGAGACTATAAAACCGCTGAAAAACCTCTTCCTGGTTGACATACCGCTTACATCAAGATGTTTAAGTTATAATATGCTTAAACCAATATAATACAATTTCTTCCTAATCACGTGTCTAGTAAAAAGATGAACAGCAAACTTTAATTAACCCAGAGAAATAATATAATTTTATTTAATGCATTGTTAACGTTATGAAAAATAACGACAAATGCAAAGAAACTGTGGTAAGGAGTATTAAAACAAAAAACAAATTAAAAAAAGATACGTCGATCATGCAACTAAATATTGACCAGTCGGCATGAAAGCTTTGCAAAGGTTTCAAATATCTAACAAGACATGTAAAGCAATAATCGCAGTAGTTCACAGCCGATATTAAAATTTCCAATTTAGAAGGCAAAAAGCAAACACCTTTACAATGCAATAGTTTCGAAGCTGCTACTTCTATCAAACAACGAATTTGGAATCATTTGATGATTTACACAGTTGTTAGGCAAGTAGGTTTTCCTACATGGACCACAAATAATTACAACGACAGTATTCAGTTAGTGTTTCACAATTAACAATATTGTATTGCACGATTCTATCTCGCAACAGCAAAAATAGAATGGAGTCGGCCAAGTTATTGAAACTTGGGAAATTATTACACCGTGCGATAATACCGTGACATATTCTTAACCGGTCAAGGTAAAAATAATGACGCCACGTGGACGCCACTCAGCAATTACTAAAACATGTTAAAAGCGAGGGCTAAATGACACGAGAGAACCGATTGGATCTTCATTTGTTTCCGTACAATGAGAAAATAAATGGTAATGAATCGGTGAAATGCGGAACTAGATCCTTGGCGCAATCGACATAACAATGATTAAACACGTGATTGAAACTGTTGACAGTAAATATAAGTAAAAAGAAAAAAATACGTAAAATGTGCTCACAATGTTTGACAAGTGGAAAGGAGTTTGAAACTACAGTATAATAAAAGCAGTTAACTCAAAAAGGGAAAGTGGTTTCTATATTGTTTTCTCATAAAACTAACATCAATGATCAACAACGCATCATGAAAGTGTTTGCAATATTAAGCAGAGTTGAGGCGAATCACAAGCTTCAGAAAACATAGGTGGGCATACGATGATTACGGCAATAAAATTATTACAAACTTAACGTCAGTACATTCAACGTTATGATTGAGATTATTAAAATGTAAAAAAAGTTAATTATACGTAACACACTGGATCAGTTTAATTAGTCTATTGGGTATACACCTGGAGTATACATACAAAAATCACTTTTAACAAACAACAAATATGGGTCGTAACAATGCCTGCACATGACTGGCAAAATCTCCGAACGAACTCATAGGGTTCAAATAGTAAGTTTCTGAGCGTGGCGCTTGGGTCGAAAATTAGACAACTGCAAGCGCCGCGCTTTGGTTAAGCCTGTTCTGTTCCAATGGTTAAGAAAATGGCAATTATTAGGTAAAATGACCTTACCAAACACAAATATGAGGAAATTGGCTGGAGACAAAACGAAACTTTCATTAGTATGACCTTGTCGGAAAACGCTTGCGTTTGGCCGCCTCTACTGCTAAACGGACACTGGGAGAAACAGTTACGTGATTATCGTCTTGGTCCTCCTCACGTGACGCGATCACGCCCACTTTAATAAGCTTGTCCATGATTTCCGGCTGCAACGAGGCAAGATAGACGCGCAGGTTGTTGGCCTTGAAGTCCTTGCAGATCTGAAACATGGGAATTGTGGATGCCAATGCGAAGTATTTATTTAGAACTGTTGCGCAATTGGATGTTTACCTACTATACAGAATATACTCAGATTTTCACATTTTTATAACAAGCCTTAATCTTAATACTCAGAAAATCCACATACTGTTTAAACAATGTTTAAATGATAACACTGAACGAATTGTACTACTCTTGTGGCATTGAATTCCTATTCGTCATTTTCATGGCAAACCACAACAGACAGGGTGACGCAACTACTAGCAAATCGACCCGTTAAAATATTTTCCCAATATTTGGGTGTTACGTATCATCGGAGATGAGTACTGATGACATATATAAGCGACATGCAGCAAAGTAACGCTACATCGGCAAAGTAACGTTATATGTTAATAAACGTAATTTAGGCGTATTCTTTACATTGTAGTGCGGTACGTGCAGTCGTGCAGCAATATATATCACGGCAAAATACGCAGCAGTTTACTTTTCTACAAAACACGGGTCCAACTCTCACCTGACTGACTGTTTCCATTCCCATTAAGTCGATGAAAGTCCACCCTGAGCAATCGAAGATTATCGTGTGGAAGTAATGCTTCGGGTTGAAACTCAAACGCTCCGGGCTGCCGCGCTTCAGCAAGCTTTTCCCGGCGCTGTTCGTGCCGCTGAAGTGTACGTCACGCGTCTGCATGTCCATCACGATCGCCGAATCGTTCTCGCCGTCACGTGAGCATCCGGGAGCGGTCGTGAGTGAGTTCGTGGTGTCGCTTTCGTGATCTTTCGCGGATTCGTCAGCAATGACGGCGACTGGCGTGTTTGCCTCGTCATCGTGACGAAAGGAGCTTGACGACGGGACGCTTTCCTCTTTGGTGTCGTCACTTGCCGATTCCGTGACGTCAGGTCTGAGGTGGGGCTTTCTCTTGATGACGTCAACAGTCAGTAAACCATCGTCTTGGTCAGACGGCTCGGTCATCGAATCATCGTCATCGCGGTCGGTGTGATGTAACAAAGACAGAAGATGTTCCTCTAGAAAATCAAAATCAAAATCAAACTTAAAACCTTTTTTTTCATTTTTGGAATTAAGTAAGAAAATTTTGATTGGGTGACGTACAGCCAGTATTTTTAATGTAAAAAAAATTAATTGTAGAATTTAAAAGCCTGGTAAAATAGATTAAAAACATTCAATGATTTTAAGGCTATACAGAACGACCCTCCAACGAGATAACAGGCATTCAATTTAGTGACTACACATATAAGATAACTACCAGAATTCTGATGTGACTCGCAAGTTTTCTTCACAAACATAGCTTCATTGCTAAGGGCTTGCAAGGCGTTGACGTTTCCGAAGAAAGGAGATTGTGGAAAACGGACAATCTTTATTCCAGGTACTTCTTGGGCCTAGCGACAAGAAAACAGGGGAGGTTACAAAATCATAAAGGGATTATCAATATCAATGTATTAAAATGACTAAACTGCCGGTAAAGTACAATAGAAAACAATACAAAAAAACAACAACAAAAAACAGGAAAAGGAGGTAATGTTACAGGCAGTTAGGACTTGGTGAATAAACATGTCACAGTGAATAGGTTATATCAATTAGCTCTGATTAAAAATGTTATTTTTACGCTTCGGTTGTTGACCTATATCTAAAACATACAGTACACCTGTAGTCCGGTAGGTATATGTGCTCCAAGAACTTGAAATTTAACTTAAAAGTCAACGTGATATAGGCGGAATATTTATGATTTCCAAAATATTATTTTTTTACTGACACAAACAGAAAAGAGAATAAAAGGATTAGTGAACACTGTCAGAAGCGTTAATAGGAAGTTTCACAGAAGGCCGGTTCCTGCCACGCGACGAACAAACGACGAAACGTAATGAAGCAACTAACCTTGCCGAACTTCTCGATGTCTCTGTAGATTTCAGTTTTGCCTAGGCCCCCTCGAACAGTGATTTTTGGCTTGTAGACGCTCAACACGACGGTGACGAGCAGCCCCAGGACACCCACAGCCAGTCCCAGGTCAACACCCAGCAGGGTGACCGCGGTAAAGGTGACCAGCCACACAACCTAATGCAAGAAATATCAAGGGTGTAAAGACTAGGATTTATATAAAATTTTATATATTATGGCTCAATTGGAAGTGATTAATATGTTTTGTATGCAATAAAAAAACAGTCGGTATATTTAGGAAACGTTTAACATATTGAGGTTACGTTTAGGCGTCCATCTTGTTCGGGGCCTTGCCATTTTCGCCTTTTGTCAATAATAATAAAAAAGCAAGGATATTTTGTAAAATAAACAGTGAGTGTGTCCTGGGCTCCTGGTACATGTTTACCCTATTAAACAAAAAACATGTAGAGAACAGGGGTAAGAAGTGATAATTTCTTTTGCTTACGTTTTGTAGACTTTTTCAACTTTCAACGTTGAAATTTGTACAAAATTGCAAATAATCATGATAAGTCAGCAAAACAGATTTGGCCAGTGCAAAAAAATTGTCACGTCTTAACAAAGTTGCAAGTGTAGTAAGAGTCGCGTCTATACGAAGGAAGTAGTAAGTTATTTATCTGAGTAGTTCGAATGACATTCACTTCCATCCGTATCAAATTATACTTCCATCCGCATAAAATATCCATATTAATTACACGAAACACTATGACTAAAGATTTATGTGATACAAAGGCGATTGCAACAACAAGTTTTATAAATATTAAACGCATTTAAAAATCCGACCATAATAAAAATAACTATCGATTTTTATTGAACAGCTGCTCGAAAATTTAGAACCAAATTACGAAAAATATTTGCAAAAATAAAAATTAAAAATACAGGAATGCTCATTAACCTGATGTAAGTTTCACCACAGTACGAACAACATCGCTTGGCAAAACGGAGTGACTTCCGTTTACCACGTTATTCGACACGTGTAGAATAAGTAAGGAAGTTGTTTAAGGTTTACTGCGTTGGGACCGGGAAAAATGGCACAATCTCTTAGTCCATAAAATCACAATAACGACACCATAAAAAAGTGGAAGCCTGTAACTTTCTGTACAAATTTTAGACAATGGTCATTTAAATGTCATTAAAAAACCTTAAATTGGGACAAAGCTGCTTTACAAAACCGTTAATGATAAGAATATTATTCGCCTTTGCGATTGCACAACGTCGATAAAAAAGCAAAATTAATATACAAATCAGCTAATGATAAATCATTAGATTACATTTATTAAACTTGTTTATTGCGCAGCCATTTTAAAAGGCTACATAGCTTATTGTGTACATTCGAAACACATTTATACTCACAAAATCGGGTTTGGACAACGACCAAAGACGCGGAAGCAACAAAAATTGCTTCATAAGACTCCTGATGTTGATTGCGATGATAGCCGAGAGGCAAGCCTTGGGCAGCGCGTACAGATATTGACCAATCAGGAGCAGTACCAACAGGATGACGATGGACGATACCACGTCAGAAAACTGCGCCAAAACACGTTGCGTATTACAAATGCTATTTCGATGACGTATTTCATTTAATAGGTTGTTCAGTTTAAACAAACATATTCGAGCCGGCGCAATACTGCATCTCTCAACCTATTTAGGGCCG
Source organism: Ascidiella aspersa (assembly GCF_963924565.1). NCBI lineage: Eukaryota > Metazoa > Chordata > Ascidiacea > Phlebobranchia > Ascidiidae > Ascidiella > Ascidiella aspersa. Next base: position 18,445,911 of record NC_139451.1, read on the forward strand.
AGTAACGAGCAACTTTGTCTAGCCAAGTGGTTCCTAAACTTTTTAAATAAGCATTGCGGCCCCTTGTTAATTGTTCAGTGATTCATGGGATTATAAAGTTATCATCCCTATTATAAAAAAATGAAATAGAAATAGGAATAAAGAGTAAACATTACTACAAAAATAATCAGGTTGAATTAATAAAAAAAAACGTTGTATAAAACCTTCTACAGGCTCGCTCACTTGCTTTGGCTCAATCAAGTATCTGTTTTGGGTTAAGTTTTAAGGCAATGAACTTTTTTTTGTCGGGCTTACTAAAACTACTTTACGGATCTTTTATGAAAAAAAGACAACATTTTTAAAAGTAGGTCCTAAACTATATCGTGGCGCCTAAACTCACACACATTTTTGTCATTATTGTCGTAAACTTCCAGTAAGAGGCATACAATATTGCAATTTAAACAGTGGAATAATCTTGTCCGAAAAATGATCACGAGTTCACCACAATACATATAATACGGAATTTACATTGTGTTATCAATAGGTTTGATTCGTGTTGAAAGACAGAGCACAGTTAAAGTACTTACAATATGATATTAGTCTAACAGTAAAACAACACAAATGGTGACGTCACGATGTACTATACATCACATGCATCATGTCTACCATTTGTTTATCGTCACTATGTAAAAACGTGCCTTAATTTCCGTCATTTAACTCGCAATAGAACAGGCACATGCGTGAAATAAAAAGAGAATAGTAAGCAAAAGTTTCATTAATCAACACTTAAGTTTGCAGTATAATATGGTATAGATGCAATAAGCCATTATAATTTAAACGATATTGAATCGTAAATAGTTTGCACAACAAAAGATTGCATCTTATTAAAAACAAACTGATAGGACATTCTAAAATTAATTTGAAGGGCACCAACCGCTAAATACCACATGCAAATTCGACGAAAGCATGATACGGCTATTTATTATAGTCGATTCGCCATTGTTGTATATTTAAATGTTGCGACAAAGCTTAGGTAAACTTATAAACTTAGCAAAACGAACCAAACTACCAACCTGAGTTTTCGTCCCGCTGCTCTCTTTAACAGTGCTGCGCGCAAGTGCAGCTGAACAGGCGTGGCCTTGGAACATCCCACAGGTCAGCTGCGATACCCCAAGTGCAAATAGCTCCTGCAAAAAACGGAAAACTTACAAAATGTTGTGGTTCTGTATACATCGGGGTCATCTTAGAGCCGCGCGCTAACGCAAAGTAACAACCGTGCTTAGTGGATCGTTGTCTATACACAGATATTATTTACATTACAGCACTACTGACAGCAAAAGCACAGTCTAGTTTCTATTTGAAACTAAATGATTAAAAAAACGCTTCCATGACACTATTTAACTGGTAAACACTCGTAGAAAAGTTGTTACTGTATTTCATTGGAACTTTTAAAATGTTACATAAATACATCTTGACATTCATTCCAATGCAGTTTTAGACGAATTAAAAAAAAGAAAGGAGTCAAATCGAATAGCAGTTTATAACACCGTGACACTGCTAAGCTGGACGGACGTCTTTCGATACGTAACGACAGTTTATAAACAAAAAAAAGCGGATAGCATGGGCGATTAGACTCTTACAGAGATTAATCATAAAATAAATGAGTTGATAAGATCGCGATCGGACTCTTGTGAACTTATTACTTCGCCTTAAGTTGCAAGTAGCTAGATTCGCGCTAGCTGATGCGCCCGACGGCTGTTATTTTACCTGATTGGGCTTGACCTTGTAACCGTGCTTTTTGGCGAAAAGCTTTCCGATTGACACCGAAATGGCGAATGACACGATGGCGATTGAAAAGGCGTCAGTGACCAAGTCGCCCCACAGCGAAGGGTTCGGTATCATCGGAGCGGGAAGGCTAAAAATATCATAAGAATTATTCGGTCTGAGATAAATATTTTTAAAATAATACATGGTCATATGTCAATTAGAGGTTACAAAATGCCCGTTAAAAAAACAATATATGTTTTTTAAATTATTATGCAGGGCTAGTTCCTAATCATGTATGCAACATATCAATGCAAGCGGTATTCGCGACTTACCCAGAAGGAATAGTTCCGACTATATCAATCCCGTACTTGCCATTAAGGTCCACGGATGCCGACACAGCCGTTCCAATCACAACCACCACGAGTTCGATGGGAATCGGGATGCTGTGCAGTTTCTCCTTGTATATTCTGGAGAAAAATGTGCAAAAATATTGAATTTTGCTCGGTCGATTAATTTGCAGAAACACCTACTTTAATAATAACGGTCTAGTCCGATCGCGAATAAATTTAAGCAACATGCTTTTGCATTCAGTGCCAATGTTTTTAGTGACAAATAACAAGAAAATGCCAAGTAAAAAAAATACTTAACAGCGGTATATTCAAAAGTTATACTGTTACAAGGTAGACTGAAGGTTTATGACAGAGTACACCTGCCGTTCTTTTTGCGCGGGTTAATCCGGGCTCAATGCTAAGATTGGAGGTTACTCAAGTTCACAAAAAAATAACAATTTTCGTATCAATCAAACGGAATGACGCATTCGGTCAAGAGGACAAAAATCACGCTGTGTTTTGAGGACAAACATTATGAAAACGAACCTCCATCAACCTAAAGTTGTCCCCTGGCGTTTTAAGAGGCGGTGAATTAAAAAGAATACAATATTGCCATTTTCAGAAACCTTTTACTTAGTAGCTTAGAAGGCATCAAAGTTAAATTTTGATCAACTGGCATTCATATTGAAATATAAGGACATTACATATAGTTTGTCTTTGTATTTTTGACTATGCGGTCACCACTGAGGTTTTATGCAACAAGTAAAAGATCTGGATGATATTCACACTTCTATTACGATGCGTTTTAGCAAATACATAAGCCATATTAAGTAAAATAAAGCTTGGTGTTGTTTTTAACCAGATTAGATATTCGTTGACTTTACTATATATAAATTGAAATTATCTATATGTTTTTAAAAATTTAATTTGAAATACGTTTTTCAACAGAATGAATTATAATGATCATTAAAAAACAAGCTATTGTTGTTTATTATAACTCTAAATTAAATAGGGGAATTGAGTCATTATAAGTTTTTCACATAAAAAAATTCAGTTTGTTAAAAAAGACAGTATTATTGTCAAAAAAGAGCTTTGGATTCTATAATGGGCAACAAGAAAATAATTTTGTGAACTATAAAGTTAAAAAGTTAAATAAAAGTCTTACTCATTGATCAATTTAACAGGATAAAGTATGACAAGACTAATAACAGACAAAACCACTTCAGCTACATTTGTTTCTTCTATTCGCTTGAACAGTTCAATGTATGTCTGTAAAAAAACAATTTTTTTAGAGCTGTTTATTTAAATCAATTAATACCAAGACAATAAACAGAAAGAGTAAATCAAATGTGGTGTGATTTTAAAAGTTTTAAGCGAAAATTACATTGCACACTCGAATGAAATAAAATGCTAGCATTACTACAAATAAAAATATACCTTGAAAAGTGCAAATGGTGCTGCTTGTCTTGGTAATTGAATGCCAAAAAAATACTTGACCTGTGCTGTAAGCACAAACAGAGCTGCACCAGTTGTGAAGCCTGATATAAGGGGTTCGGACAGAAAAACAGTGACGAAACCAAGTTTACAAATACCCATGCCAATCTAGAAAAATAAAAACAATATGGTGTTTTAATATAAAACTACAAATGATTTTATTTAAACCTGGAGTGGTAAAAAAGAAAGCAAAAGGTCGCACATAAAAAATAATTAACAACAGAAAACATTACCGTGTAAAACCAAAACATATAAAAAAGATTTATTTATCAAATGTTAATTAGATTTCTTAAATAAAAAAATAAATAAATATAGATATACATGTATGAATATGTAAACTATGACATAATAACAACGAAAATATTTTAAGTTAAACCTACTTTAGCAATTTAGACAATGTTAATCATGATCTTGTGACAAGAATAACAAGAAATATTAAAAATATATGGTTCAACATGTTTAAAACACAATCCAATTATATAAATATTTTAATTTGTTTATACAAGAATAGTAAAACAACACTCCTATAATGCCACCAGTTTTTATTGAAATTCTATTATTAATAAAACAATATTATCATATCTAATGTGGAGAAAATATTCACGCCTGACGCACTCCTATTGCAATTGTTGGTTTACATCAACCGCAGAATTACAAGGTATGGTCCTTGACAGCAAAATGCCAACAGCAAGTATGTTGGGACATCCCCTTAGCAACAGCTATGAGGATTTCGTAATTGGGATAACAACTCTATCAAGAGCAGTCCTAAATAATGTTGAGGACACATTTGAAAGGTGAGCACAATGACATTTGAAAGGTGAGTACAATGTTGCATGTTAGAACAGGGCAAAAACAGCCATATGACACTGGCTTTTAAACAGAAATAAAAATATACATGTGATATAAAATTGTGCAGTAGTTTGTTGATTTAAAAAATACAATATTAAAATTATGTATTTGAGTACCAAAAAAATTATAATTAATCTGTATCTGGCAAATAGTTTAAAATCCACCAACAAAGTGTAGTGGGCAGCAAATAGATAAATATAGCCTGCATTTGACACTGGTATGTAAATTGACAGTTGGCTATATACAGAAAACTTAAAACATTGACATCATGTTGTGAAACCATCATAGGTCAGACGGACATGTAGATGGCATGTATTGTTATTTAGGCTGTGCTATTAGGTTGTATAGAAGACAAATAGGTCTGAAGTGGGTAACAGTAAAAAGGAAGAGTTTCTGCAATTTAGGCAGTAACAGATGTATTTTGTTTTCTATTGGGAATTCAATAATAGGAGTTGTAAAATCTAAAACTAATTATAATTTAATAAACAAGTTTTGTAAAACAGTTATACAGGATAGTAAAAGATATGCCAAAACAAACCAGTCCAAGTCATTTTGAATGTATGATAATACAAATAGCTTCTTTTTAATTCAATAAAGTTAGAAATGTAGTTTATGTAAGGCAATAATTGGTTTTGTTTAAAAAAGTATGTTCCTGTTGAGAGATCAGACAAAATGCAATATACCACCAACTGATTTGTCCAAGATTAGCCCAATCTTGAAAAGGATTGTCATTATGGGCTTTGTCTTAGAAGGCTACTGACAACAGCATGGATAAATTACAAAAGAGAACAGATAAACTAGAAGGCTATATATTGGGGAATGGTGATGTATTGCCTTTCACAAAGCACCAGCGCACGGGGAGTTAAGTTGTGAGTTATTTACAGTTTGTTAAACCAGGAGTTGACTGTATTCATAACTGTAGGAATGGCAATTATCAGAAATGTATTTTATAGAAGAATATCATATCATTTGAAAGATTGGTGTGCCACAAGTACATAAGCTTTTAGTCCAGAGTATCACAAGAACTGATATAATGGTGCTTGATAAAGAATTGCAAAGCCAAAAAGGTTGAGTAGTCACATCAACTGAACATGATACAAGTTTGAATTAAAATGTCTTAATCAAGATAATGTGAATCTACTTGACCTTTTCAGCTTTCCAATTCTTTATCAAGCTACATTGCAGATATATATTTGTTATAAAATGTCAGTATTAAGATTTTCTATAATGTACTGTGTTAATAAATGGTGCAAGGTAATCTTACTTCCACTTAAATTAAAAGGTTACTTGATGGTAACAGTTAAACATTTTTTTGAAAAGAATATGCTTTTTTTAACTGATTTAAGTACAATTGAATATTGAAAAACAAACTATAGTAGTCCAATTACAAGTATGTTACATATAAAATAGTAATCAACCATAAGGAAATCATGAAAATCGATATTTGAATAAAACAGGCAACTGTGCGATTAGCAAATCAGCAGCCTCATGCAATTACACTCCCACAATGATATGACATCATAGAACACTGAAATCATATGATGCATTGAAGCCTATTGTGACATAACAGTTCTTAGTGTGGACAGGCTTATTTAAAAAATACATTTATACTTACTTGTAGTATACCAATAAGAAGAGTGAGTGATACAACTATTGATAAGTTGTAGGAAATTTCTGATAAACCGTTGGCATCTGTGGATACTGAGTATAAAGAAGAAATTGTTAAAGAAGGAAACATTTTGATAAATTCCAGGTAAACTATAATATAAATTTAGTGCTATTTAAATATAGTACAGGCTTTATTAGTCATTCTTTGTAATGCAGGTCAAATGTATTATTGTTTCATTAAAGTTGTATGATTTTACGACCTGTTAGCTAATAGGATATTTTCTTTATGATTTATATCCTTGCAACATTTTATTTTTTAACTCAATTAACTGAGAACAATTTACTAATATATTATATTTGTTTAAATTACAAGTTGAAAAATTTAAAAATTGTGTGAAAAAAATGTTCTTGAATATAATATTTACCTGTAGAAAGGCTATCACTTGTAGTGATGCTAACAGCGGTGGACATAGGAGGCATTGTTTGAGATGAGTTGGTTGCCAAGGCAGTAAAGGGGTGGGTTCCTAGGTATTTCTCAAGGGCTGAACCCAACATTAGACTAATGACTGCGAATGTTCCTATAGTATAACATAAAATTTGCTGCTATTGCACTGCTTGCCTTTAGCTGCTAATAAACATCATGAAATTTTAAATAGAATGAGACCAATATTAAATTTTTAACTGATTACTATATTGTACAATACACAATTATTAAATAAAAGCCAACCAATGCAAAGTTATAAATTTTTAACAAACCACAAGTACAATATGTATACATTACAACTATATTTCAAATTGTTATCAAATTTTCAAAAATTCTATAAAATGAACAACATGGGTGATTAATGTGAGTTTATTTAGAAATAAATAGGGAAACAAGTAATATTACATGGTGCGGGGAGTTGAAGTAGATGAAAAAAGCAACAACAGTGGGTAGTTGTAGGCCACTTTAGATAATGACAAAAAGTTTTTTTATCATTAATCAAAATATTTCTTTTTGTCAGAGTGTATGTCGGCAACTGTGGACCACAGTCCAAATGTGGGCCTTTGAGTCATTTTTAGTAGGCCATGGGCTATTTTTTAATATTTCAGTTTTGTCATGCAGTTCCGGGCCGTGTGATAGCCGTACCATACGTTCACTGTACTGTATTTTTTACATTGGGTGGCTAAGAATTTTTTTTTTTGCTCACTGTTACATCATGCGTGACCAGCTATGCCCCCCCAAATAAAACTATAGTTTTATCTAAGTAACTATGTAAATAAATTTTTTTTATGCTCCATGGAAACTTAGTCAGTTTTTAATAATTTATTTCAGTCCAAGTCTTCCAAACAAAAAAATCCTGAATCCGCCCCTGAAACTTAGTGGGCCTTTCAATAGCTATTGAAAGAGCATTTTTGGCTGCAATGAAAAAAGTTTGCAGACCCCTACCCTATAGTGTTGTTTTTGCGTATCATTTCTTCCTAATGAGATAACATAAAAAAGCTATGATTTTATTTTATTTGTAGAGGGCAGCAGTAGCAAAAGTATGCAGAAATGCAAAGATATTTTAAATTCAACCCAATGTGCCCTTAAATATCACATAATTCCTTGACTTTCATCTATTCTAAAGAGACTGAACGGTTGTCAATGTAGTTTATGTATAACTCACACTAACCAACAGATACATGTCGACTTGTGCCAAGAAATGTGTAAGTGATAGGAGCAAAAAATGCAACATACATTCCATTAATTGGCTGCAATCCAGCAAGCTGCCCATAAGCCAGACCTAAAAATAAAAACAAAAAAATTATTTACAAATAATATATAAGCCTATTATTCTAAACTGTCCAAATCTCAGAGGTCACATGGAAGTAAGTTTAAAATTTTGTTTATCTTGTATTTTATTCATATTGGTGAAAACCTTTACACAAATAGATCTGCAGTATCAGTTCTCAAAAATAGCAAAACCTTTCATTAAACACTTTTATATATTTTTATTTTTAACTTGGTTGTTACATCAGGAAAAAGTTAAGACTTACTTTGTGGTATTCTTACAATGGCTGTTGTAATTCCTCCAATTAAATCACCTGGTAGGTATTGTTTTATCTTGTAATTAGGCAACCAGGTTAAAATTGGAAAGAATGACAGCAGAAAATTGCCACAGCATTTTTTATTGCATTTTATTCCGTCTTTAATTCTGGTGCTGTAGAAAAAGCATGTATATAAGATTGTGAAAATAAATATGTGAAAAGAATACAATTGTATAAATTTGCAAAACGTTTGCATCTAATAAGATTTGAATAACTTTTTAAGCATACTGACTATTAATAGGCTATATAGCCTTATTGGTATAAGATAAAGGTAAATGTTTACACTTGTAACACATGAAACCAAAAAAACAAAATACCACATGTTAGGGTAAAAGTTATAAATAACTTGATAAACAATTTTTACAAACCTATATATTTCCTATGTAAACAGTACCTTAACTTTGTTTTTGGTGCTCGGTGATAATCATATACCCGTCGAAAATCAAACTCAGTGAGTGTGTCGTCATAACTCATTGGTGAAATTAATGTTTTCATAACAGAATAAAACAGCTAAAAGCTAAATACTAAAAACATATTGAATAAAATGTATTAAAGGTTATTTTATTTCTGCAATGCAAATTATTACACTTCATAATGTATATAAAAACAACAAAATTTGTACCAAAGCTATCACTTCTGCCAGGTAAAGACTTTGAGAACGACTGACTTCGACTAATACACAAAAACTAAGGTGATTAGATTAGAAAATTTAACTTGAGCACCCAAATTGTACATACTTTGCATCAAACCTTCTAACACAACCTAATCTAACTATTCTGAAGGCAAATTCTTTTTATACAGATCTTTCCAAATCATGGTAAACATACAATAATTTTAATAGACTGTTGCTGTCAGCCATTTGTTTACACCTGAAAATATTTTTATTATATATATATTCAGAGTAATCTATGTAAAAGCATCAGATTTGCAACTTGGAAAAAATATTAATATACAGCCAGCAAACAATAAAAAATAAAACACAGGTGCAAAACACGGTGATAAACATGGTCAAGCCCCATGACAACAAACATTTTTTATTGTTTGGCTGCATAAATATATATTGTTAAGTTGCAAATTCAATGCCCTGACAAAGAATACCTGAATAGGTCATCAAAACATTCCAGTCTGCATTGTCTGAGACTTTACACAGACATCTGGGGTGTGAAGCGCCAAATTATCAGTGTGCAAATAAAGTTTTGTGCACACCTGAAGTTTGGGAATATAGCACAACTCAACTTTTTTTCAAGATTTAGGTGTGCAAGTTACTAATGCGAGTATGTACATCAATTCCTATCAAACAAATTTCGGGTGTGCTTGCCACAGAATGCAGACCAGGAAACATATAAAAAAATATTAGTTGGACAAACGATTTTATAATTGAAACAACTTGCTGTGTAATCACCTTAAAGATTAAAACAATCCCAAGTAAAACCAATGGGCGCTCTTTCACTATTGTACGTAAAAATTAATAAAAATTTATTTTTCTTTAAATGCCGCTTACCACAACGCATATTGTTTGGGTTTGGGTGTGGGTTAGCGTTTGGTTGAGGGTGGGTCAAGTTATTATTATTAATAAACATAATATTACTTGACCCACCCTCAACCAAACGCTAACCCGCACCCTAACCCAAACAATATGCGTTGTGGTAAGCGGTATTATTATTTTTTTTTTTTTGCATAACTTTTCACGTACAATAGTGAAAGAGCGCCAACCAATGCAATACACTACATTACTAATGCTTAAATTAAAATCTGGCATTACACAAAACAGGAATCTTTAATGTATAGCTGCTATTGCCAATCAACTCTGCGATAAAAAGTTGAAAAATAAACACACCGGTGTATAACAAAACTTGTGTTTAGGGAGACACAACAAACGAACCAAAATATTAAGTTTGCAAGTGAAATATTGTAGTTCATGTTAAACTGTTCTTTAGTAGCTTTTTATAATATATGAAACATTGCCATACTTATGCAAGCCGGTGTTGCTTTTTCGTCATATTTGTTTCACATTACTATACCACAAATCGTTTTCTGAAGATCCTGCTCTGTATAACCTTGACAATCTTCAGCTAAACGCTTATTAAAATCCTATGTCAAAATTCACGCTTATATCTAGAACCGGCATGTTTAAATTTTCAAACGATAAACAACCACAAAGCCCATGGCGATTCATCATCGTTGTTATGCAAAACGTCACAGTTGCGTCATTTGCCTTCGGCGTTGCATCACAAAGATCGGAAACAACTAGCTCGCGCGTCGGACAAGCTTGGTTGATAACAGCTGGCTTCACATCCGTGACACAAACGACTTTGAGTTGTTGACACATGCTGACGCAGCTGTTTTTTTGTCTTTTTTAGTTTTTATTAGCAACCGCATACCACAAATTTAAGCGTTTTGTCCAAACCTTTTACGACATAATATAATGGTTTTAAAAAAAGTGCGTATAACAAACTTCTTAAAAGGTCTCAGAAATAATTTTTACCGATCTTTGTTGTCCTCCATGGATCCTGTACAGTAGTGAAGTGGTCAGAATTTGTAGAAAGTTATACGTTTAAACCAGGGAGTCGAACCGGAACCGAACCGGAACTTTATGAACCGGTTTTGGGTCAATTTTTCCCGAACCGTAACCGAACCTGAACCGTTTTTTGCAAGGTTTTAAGGAGCCGAACCGGAACTGAACCGAATAATTTGAAAGAACCTGAACCATAACCGAACCCGAACCTGTAAACAAAAGCGGTTCACTCCAGCATGACGTCACAACTTTATGTTACGCCATGTTCGATATTTTATGGGAAAGTTTTTATGCCATGTTCGAAATTTTGTGAAAAAAATATTAATATTAATAAATAAAACGTGGATTTTTTATTTTTCAGATATTTGAATAATGAGTGGCTGTCTTTTTAAAACGTCACGTAACTTAGATTAAATGACTTATAATTCAAATATTTACACATTTTTAGATTTAACGCAACTTATATTGTATCCGAACCGGAACAGTATAAACCGGTTTTGAAATAACAATGGTCGAACCGGAACTTTTAAATTGCTCGAAACCTAAACCGGAACTGAACCGGATTCCGTAAAAATCCTTAAACCCGAACCGAACCTGAACCGGAAAAGTCAAACGGTTCGACTCCCTGGTTTAAACTCATATGTGTAGTGTCTATCCCAGTAGTTCTCATTTTTTTTTACATTCCTCCCTTACAAGCCCAAACACTTGTCAATACCTCCCTAGAAAAAACACGAAGTATTCTAACTTTTATTATTTAGTATTTCGATTTACCTTGCTGACAGAAAATCAAATCTACAGAAAAGAATCGACAAAATTAAAAAAAATATATACATAAAATGCAATAGATACATCTGCGTCAAAAGCCAAGGCTAATTGTTACAAAATTTGGATGTGCTAATCGTCTAAAATTTGAATTTGTTTAAACGTATGACGTAACTAAAATGGCCTGTATGGATGTAGCCTATATTATGGCTGTACATGCGAAGAAAGAATAGACTAATCACTAATATATAACTGAAAAAAACAATATACTTAGAATAGGACCTAATGGACTTTTTAAAATGTTAATCATAAAAGTAAAAAACTTTTCATTACATATAACCAATTAAATAACTTCCTTTTTATCCATTTTTCCTCCCAATTCCTCCCTGGAACAAATTTCCTCCCCTAATTCAAAAATTTCCCCTAAGGGAGCCAAGTGACGCCTTTTGATAACTACTGGTCTATCCAATCTCGCTGAAAAATATATTTTCGTTTTTCAACAAAATGTTTTTCTCGTTTCGTCTATGGGTCCACATTGTTATCTTAATTGTCAATGTGGTCAACGGTAAAATAAGCAACGCCTTATCTGAAATAGATGAACCGGCTATATTTTGAACGAACAACGGGACGCAGATCTGTTTGCTTTTCACAGCAAAATTGGGTTTTATAAAGACACAATATACAGCCCCACGCAAAATCCCACTAGAGGCAATTCATTGAAGCAGTGATAAGCAAACTTTTCTGTCGAGGCAATAAATACTTTTAAAAATGTTATTAAAGGCCCAGTACGTGAAATCACTACGACAACAGGGCGGATCTAGGACGAAAACTGAAAACAATATTAAATTGCTTGCGGCCCAATAAAAATTGTTAAAAGCTCTTACCCGATCCATTAGAAATTAGTGCAGTTCTAAGCAAGGAGGTTCAAGCAAAACCACAAAGGTTTTTGCTTGAATCTTACGATATGGAGAAGAGATCAACAACTAGCAATGTTGGAGCAGGCTTAGATCCCAAAATTAACAAAAATAGTAATAATATTATTATTATTTCATCAATTAAGCAAGGAGGTCTACGACATTCAATGCATCCAAAGGAACAAAATGTCTGACTTTTAGTCTTGAGGTCTTCTTGGACAATGTACTAATTTGACTTAACAAATCTGCACAAGAAGAATAAATTTAATATTACTTGACCCACTCGAACCCAAACGCTAACCAGCACCCTTACTCAATACATAAATGACAAGATAAATAGCGCTTTAGGAGATCCCGAAACATCAATGTGTGACGTAACAATCCTATGTACCCTGGACGACAAAAAAGCCTACCTGAGTTTGGGCTTTTTCCCCAGTGTTCAAATAAATATTTAATTACCTCACATTATTTAGCTTAGGGTTCGGGTTCAGGTAGGTCGAGTATTAGTAATTCTATTTCATTTTTTTATCTTTAGTGGATTTTCAGCGAATATTTTTAATTTCTCCATGCCAGGAGTTTACCTAAAGGTCCAAATTAGTGCTTTGCCACGACCTCAAGGTCTAAAAGTCAGACTTTTCTGCCATTGGATGACCTAATTGTCGTAGTCCTTTTTGCTTAGAACTGCACTACCTTCTAACGGATCGGGTGTCCGTGAAACAAACGACTTTTAGTTGTTGAATCTGCTGACGCAGATGTTCATTTGTCTTTTTTATTTTTATTAGCATCCGCATACTACAAATTTAGGCGTTTATCAAACCGCACAAACTTTTTACGACATAATATATTGGTTTTAAAATAAGCGTGCAGTATACCAAACTTCGGTCTCAAAAATAATTTCTACCGATCTCTATAGTCCTTAACTGGGCCTCCATGGACCCCGTACAGTAATGTTTATCAAAGTGGTCAGAATTTTGTTTCAAGTTATACGTCCTAGGCCAGCGGTTCTTAACCAATGGGTAATTTTACCCACGTGTGGGTAATTTCAGGATAGCAGGTGGGTAATCAGCTGAACCAAAGTATTTAAAATTGGTTGTAACAAACAATGTCACAGCTGTAAGTGGTAAGTTGCTTTGTTACTTAAACTTTTTTTTTAAATTGTGAGTCCTTTTAAAACAGTGCTTCTCAACCTATGGGTCGCGACCCAAAATTGGGTCGCTGTTTGATTTGGTTGGGTCGCCGACCGCAGTAGCTCCCATGTTTATATCAATTGAGATTGGTTCTGAGCAAAATTTCTCAATTAAGAAATTTAAGGAAGCAATACAAATAATGTCTTATAATAATAATTACTACAATTCGAAATTTTTTACGCTAATGCCTATTTTTTATTCGCTAACAAGAAGCTAGTTTTTATTTCGCTTACAAGAAAAAAAAAATGGGTCGCCAAAGCTTAGTTGTCAGACTTACGCTTAATATTTGGGTCGCCGCGAAAAAAGGTTGAGAAGCACTGTTTTAAAACAACCAAACAAGCACAAGGATTGTTTATCAATTTTACAATTGTTGCGTCATAGTGATCATTTTTTCCGGTTTTACCTATTTTATTTTTATGTGACGTAATAATAACATTTTTCTTATATCCGCTAAGGTCTAGCCTAGCTATTTTTTCATATTCAGTTTGCTGTTAGTGTTTATTTTTGAAGGTATTTTTGGTGGAGTTGTTTGGAGTAGTATACAGTAGCTATATAAGTGTGCATTTAGAGTTAGTGTTGAGACGAGTGAGCTATAATTTGTTGAATAACGCTGTTTTATATTTTTAGTATGGCAAAAAATAAAATTAGAATTTGGGTATTGGGACTTTGATCTGGACAGAAATGGGTAATAAGGGAAAAAAGGTTAAGAACCCCTGTCCTAGGCTACTCTTAGGAAGCCCAACTCTACCACAAGTTATTTCGAGTAAATACCTTTAAATTCAAGCAATTACAGAGATTTTACTCAGATAAGATTTTCAGGGTCTGGCTTGTAGATGGATTTTCCTTCGTTTTTTAAGGTTTAATCAAAAAAGCTAAAATACTGTAATTACCTGACGTTGACTTTCGCGAAGGGCAGGTCTCTTACGTTGATTTGTTTTAGGCGTCCGACGCGTCATTTTTTACATCATAACATCTTCCCGTGCCAGAGTTTCACGTATTTCTTTCTCATATTAAAACTTAAAACCGCTTTTTTACAAAAATAAATACGTTATTTGCACATAAAAAACATTTGTTTATTTAATCAATCAAACCATTCATCATAATTGAAAAATGTATCTTTACAATCGTTTGTTTTTAGCCAAACTCTAAATCTAAAGATTGGCCTTAAGCTGTGTAGTAGGAATGCGCATTACTGCATCTAGGTGTCCGTTGGTGAGCTACTTTTGCTTCATGTTTTTTCACACCAAGCTATACGTTAATGCTAGCCTCCTACAACGAATAATGTTATAATATCAGAAGTAATTGTTAGTTATCGTGATGTAAAAAAATTAGTGTTTTATGATCGTCATATAAAAAAATTAGTGTTTTATGACAATTGGCTGAATAACAATTTAAGTATTTTGGGGGGCTTGCGTGCCATTTTTTATTAGGTCGCGTGCCACATTTGTGCCGTGTGTTGGACACTCCTGGTTTAAACCATTTATCTTGTAAAAATGCACGACAAGCACAACCGCTTCGTTAAACAATTAGATTATGCAGATGAGCGACAAGTTCACGTTTTAATCATCGAGAAGCAGGTATACCGTATGCCTCATTGTGTAGTTTAAACAAACGGACAAGTACGGCGCGCATATAAGTAAGCCTTGTTCAGGTTTTCAATTATAGATATATACCTAACAAATACAATCAACTTGTTGTCTAAATTGGCCACATTGGTGGATTCAACTATCTGCAAAGCAAACTTTTATTTACTTTATCAATCAGTTGGTTTTTAATATGTTGTCCAATTTCTATGAAGCGTCTACGAATGTTGTCAGCCGAGTCTGGTATTCCTTTTAATTCATCAGCTGTGCATAATCTATAGCTAATAGCAATAGCACAGGTTTTACGAATTTGTCGTCAATGATGTGCGGATTTTTATTTTTGGGTCTAAATGTGCCACTTTAAAGGATATGTTTTTTAAGATTTTTCTGAAGTTGGGAAGAACGTTTATGATTTTCATTTCACACGACCATTCGTTTTCTAGGCGACGAAAAAAAAGCATCGGTGTGTCTAAATATTAAAGACGCCGTTCTTTAAAACAGTGGTTCTCAACCTGAGGCTGGGGTCCGCTCCCCTTTAGATACTCGCAAGGCAGTTTGTAGGGACCTCGAAGGAAATTCTGTGTCTATGATGCTGTTAATCGGAAAGTACGCTCTTCTCAACGTATATATGCATTGTTATGCACAGTTAACGATTTGCCTTTAATTGTATGGGAATAAATTATTGTTGTAAAATCACCTTTTTGTTCTGCTGATTGTCCTTCATTTTTTATTGCACCGTGAATCATCTTAAAAGTTACCAGGGGACCGCCACGTATTTTTTGGATAAAGATTTGGAACCACGGCTCTTGTTTGCAAGAACTTCAGTGGAATTAAAACATCGATGGCACATCGTTAATAAAAATACACGTGAAACTAAATTTGATGAATTCATTACATCTTTCTTAATTTTATTGACCGCTAATTTTAAGTTTTCTTCAGCTTTTTAGCTTTTCATCGGCTTCTTAACATGTTTTCTAAATAGAATAAAAGTCCTTCCTTTAGTTCGATAAAATACTTCTTTTTTTAATTAGCTATTTGTTTTGCAAACCTGGGTAAAGTTAGCTTAGTGTGCAACTGTGCTGTCACAAACAAACATTAATAATGTGCCTAAAATTATATTAATGCGACAAATATCAGGTTTATTCTAACTTAGATCACAAAACAGCGAAAAAAGTGTCGTTCTATAAACACATTTCAATTTTTGCGACCCATAAAGAAATGTTTTGCGGCCCAAATGTTTGAGTGTTAAGTTTTAAAAGGTTGGGAACTATTGTATATGGATTTTTTAATATATTCAGCACGTGTCTCCAACCATTTCTTCTTCCAAAAAAGCTTGGTGACGGACTTCCATTCCTTATGTCCCTGTTGAATGGTTCACCTTGAATATTTTTGACGAATTTGCCTATATCTATATAATATAGAAAAAATGCAAACGCAAATGCAAATATCTCAAAAATCGGATTTGAAATAAAATAAGCAGTATTAGAAATTAGCGTCATGGTATTTTAATACCAACTGCATTGTTAAAATTCGTTTCTTCTATTGTCCTTAAATCACAAAATTTGTATTCACAAAATTTGTATTGTATTCCTGGAAGCGCGTTAACACAACTCCAGAGTAAAATCCTATTTCCCATAAAGTCATAATATTTTAATGTGGTACGCGGATAACACCAAATAACACACAAAAATAAGGTAGACAAAAGGAAATGCCGGCGTTTACCACTGGTTGGTTTTCACAGACAGTTTCATATACACACAAGGATAAAGGGAGACAGTTAATTACTGTATTATGATCTTAGTGATGTTTTTTTTATAGAAGAGCTACAACCCTTACAAAATGTCACCCGTAGCTGTAAGTTTATAGTTTGGGAACACTGTCAATTCGATAAACCTGATGAATCTAAATAACAGTAAGCCAAAAACCCTGCAAAGCGCAAAATATCGCGTACTTTTTTAATCAAAGTACACCGAAAAAATCAATCATGGATTAGTTTATAATTTTTTCAACAGATCTCCCACGCTGGTGCTATCATGATCTCGCAGACATAGTTTACCCATTTTATTCATGGGTGACCGACGTCCAGTGCGACAAAATGTCATGTTGTCTGAAGCGACTATAGTATGACGCTGAGCGTAAGATTCGTGCATGTACAACGGCTTGTAGCTACGAGTTATTTGCAACAAACTTTAGTCAAGTAAACTACAATTAAACTAAACTTTAGTCAGGTGATTACACCAGTCTGAAATAAGACAGAACTAGGTGAAAAACTGTTGTACATTCGAGAGTAACTGGTTCAGGGTTTTTCAATGTCAGGTAAAACATTTTATGGCGGGTTGCTTTGACTTAGCACTACGTTATAAAACATGTTAAATAAATTACCACCAAAAACGATATGTCTTAAATGTTTTCTTTTTTTAACGTACTTCCAACAAAGTTTGTTGTCGTTAAAACTCCATAAGCAACTTATCTTAGCGCTACCACGGTCAGTTACTGTAAACGATAAAACGTTTATCACAAAGCGTGACGGTAACAAAATAGAGGTAACCTGATCTAAAAAATTTTGCGAAGCATTGCGTAAGACGGTAAAAGCAAGTTTGCGCGATCAGCTTTGGGTTTTGCGTTCGTAAACGCTACGAGGTAAGGTAACAAGTATATGATATTTGTATAAATGTATCTACAATTCCTTTACGTTATCAAATATCGATGTTTGCCAAATAAGTTTGACAGGGAGTTGGGCGACAATGTGACAACACAGCAATTATAATATTTTCGGGATAAATTCGACTCACTTTACTAGTGTGGGCAACCTTTCGGCATGCACAAACTGGAAATAGCTGAGAGTTTGAAAGGCAGTTAAATTTGTTTATTTTGGTGTTTAAAACATTGGTATAGAATGTAACTTTCGCAGCGCAACCAATTGCTGAGGGGCTCCAAAATTTAGTTATTTTAGGTTGAGAAGTAAATTTAACGGTTTACTTATTTACTAAAAGAAATGTGACTTCCAACTGAAACCTAATAATTGTGAAAGGCTTGTTTTACTATATTATGCTAGACAAGTCGTAATTATACAGAAAATGCGTGGTTGCATATCTTTTTTATATCTTTTGAAAGAGCAATCAGCCTTAATTACACCATTGAAATCGCAATGTTAATAGAGTACAATTATGTTGCACTGTATACTTTCTAACGGTCGACTAGGTTCATTTGATTGGTACAGGTTTCAAAACATGACAGAACAAATTGTGAGATATAAAGCGACCGAATTTGTTTTTTTGTACAAGGTTGACGTATTTTTTAACGACGGACATATTTTGAAACAACATCTTCGCCTCAACTTAGACCAGGGGTCGGGAACCTTTTTAGCTAAGGAAGCCATATAAGCCAAATATTTTTGGTTGTATTTCCATGAGAGCCATATATTACTTTTTGAACATCTAGTTATAGCTTGGCAAAAAAAGTATAAAATGAGCTGTGCCGTTTATTTTGTTCTCATTTAAAGGACAGAACATGCTGTGCACCAAAAATAAATTAGCGAGGTTTGCGCAACTTTGATTACGGAGTTCCGTTGAAAGAATAGGGCCTTTTGGATATTAAAAGATTTCTTTAAACGGGACAACAGTCTCGAAAAACAAATGGGATCCACGCGAAGCGCCGAAAATTTGCTATTATGTGAGTTAAAAACGAAAAACTACAGTAAAGTCCGGAAAGCGGTTGTGGCCGCGTGCAGTTTTATTTGAGATCATGCTGAGAAATGATAGCTTACATTTTTTTTTCATAGGTTCCCGACCCCTGACTTAAAAAGTGTCATGTTTGTGGCCAATTAATAGAACAGGGGGTCCAAGCTCAGACCATCAACAGAACATTGTTTAATTTAACCAGTACCAATAGAGGGTTTACTCAAAGATAACTGATCATAACTGCCATCGAGTTTAAATTTATTTGGTTGTGAATATAATTGTTTTCTCACAAAATATTAAATAAGTCACTTAACTGGTGCGGAATGAGGGATTTGGCAAGAAATACATCCTACTTTTAAGTATCTTTTAACCCGTTTCGCGGTAAGGAACGGTGCGTTCCATGGCAAATTATAAATTGATTACGTTTTGTGATTTTGCCATTGTATGACAGATAGACAAGATAAAGGTAATGTTTGCTATTTTGCCTGCAATTTTATCACTTGTTTTTGTGCATACTTACTTCTGTGGGTTCATGGGCCCTCACAAGTTTTTGCCGAATACACGTTGATAAATATGTTTGCATCGACCAATGTGAGAAACGTAACCAACGATATCAAACACGAATTAATATAATGTGTTGGTCAGTTTCTTTGTTGCCGAATTATAGTATTTGATATTTTTATGCTTTGCAGGAGTCCATGACAGAACGTAATTTGAGAGCGACTTCTAGAAATGTCATCGGAAAGTAGCCTCAGTGAGATTGTAATACGAGGCGATGAGGTGGATGAAATCTACACGGAAGATCAATTAACCGCCCGATATGGGATTAAAAAGAAACATAAAACCACTGGAGAAAAAGTCAAGGCGCAAATAAAGAAGTTGTGCCCATGTTCAAGTGAGATATATTTTGCATATAAGTGTTATACCTTGGTAATAAGGCCGATGACGGATTTCTCGAAAAATAAAGTAGTACATAAATTAAAAATTAAAACGACTCTTTTAAAGATGGTGATTATGTAATTGTTACCGATAAACACAATCGGAAAACAAGAATCCTGGTTTAAGAGGTAGTTATCTTTTACGAAAACAAATATTTTCCATTAATTATTAGGCGGTATTTAGAAATCTTTGTAATTATACCACAACAAAGAAATCTTAAAACAAATACTTGCATTCAATTAGCGTCAAAAGTACTCGAAGGCGTTCAATCTACTTTGCCAATAACAAAATGGATACACAAGTACAAGATCAAGCAATATCTGATAGGCGACATAGTAGCTGGCATTACAGTCGGAGTGGTACATTTGCCGCAAGGTAAGTTTTAAAAGGCATAAACTGCGAAATAATTTATATCTTAAACGAGCAAAAATAAAAAAAGAGTTTCTCCTATATCTTAAAAATAAGAAAAGAGTTTCTTCTCTTTCATATTGCTATGAGCTCGACATAACCCATACGAAGCGGTATTGCACATAAACTTGTTTTTAAGGGTATTTTTTAACGAAAAAATGTAAAAATCGCTCTTGTGTACATTGTCCGTTTACTCATTTTTAACCGAGTTTAACCACGGCGTGCCATTCATACCAGCACCTGCTACTCTGGGTTGCAATCTTACGAAAACATTGGCAACAAAAAAGCTAAACAAGTCTTAAAATTAATGTCTCCTGTATGTAGTACCTCCATAGGAAAACTGGAAAGCATTGCAACAAACTTTTCTTGTGAATATTTCTTGTAAAAATGTGATACAGGAAAAACATCTGTGTTTTATTTCTTAAAGGTTTTAGCATAAGTCTCAACTACGCGGCTATGTAACAAACATAAATTACATTTTTAACCGCATTTTTTTGCAGGTCTTGCCTATAGTCTACTAGCGTCCCTACCGCCCGTCACTGGACTCTACGTTTCATTTTTCCCGGTTCTTGCTTACATCATATTCGGTACGTCACGTCATATCTCCATAGGAACATTTGCGGTGATCAGTCTGATGATTGGAGCAATCCTGGACGAGGTCTGTAAAAATATTTATTTTCAGCAACAGCAAATGTTCAAATATTTAGCAAAAAAATATGCAGGAAATATTTATGAAGTCATTGTCGTCATTTACAAGGACGAGGAGATATTTTTATATTATTATACATTCACCATTTTCAGCAGGAGTTTTGAATACTGTAACTAAAATGGTATAATATATATTTTTATACTGTTGGAATATCATTAAAAAAACAAGCAATGTTATTACAATTTTCACTAAACGTAATGTAACAGTAAAGCGAATACGCTTGCTACACGCACAGCCAAAGTTTCGTTTTTCCTTGGCTCAGCGGCCTTCGAACGAAACCTTAGATCGCCCTAAATACCATGTTTGCGTCCTTCGATATTTAGCTTGTTTCACCATCGTACTGCGGGGACAACATCGTACAAACCACAACATTTACTGTTGACAACGTTACATCTTCTAGCAGCGGCGTCAACTGTGAGGACATCTACAACCAAAGAAAAATCCAGTTCGCTGTTGCGCTTTCTGCCGCTGTTGCAATTATTTATGTGAGAAATTTGTATGATGCACGTTCGTAAAAAGGGGCTAGTCAGGGTAATTATATGTTAAAGCTATCGTTGTTTATAGGTTGTAACAGTAACTGTTTTACGTATAATAAATTAGGGTTTAAAGTTTAAACCAATATTTCATCAATAAAAACTTATAAGTGGTTCACACCAACGTAATTTTTTTTTATCATGAACCAATAGATAGGGGACTTCGGGGTGAATGAATGGAATACGTATTTTGTTGTTTGTACACATAGCAAACACAAAAAAATATACCAGAAACACAATCAATTGTTAATACAAAGCTTTCCACCATCTTTGCTGTATATATGAAGTAGTTCGTATGGCAATACATAGCCAAAGTATATATTGTATAACTTTATTCGATAAGTGCCGTTTAAAAACAGATTAACATTTCAGGCATGTTTCGCAAAGATATTTAATAAAGCTAACCATTTTTATTTTAACAGTTCATCATGTACATACTACGACTTGGCATTGTTACGGTCTATATGTCAAGCCACATGATATCAGCATTCACGTGCGGTGCCGCCTTTCATGTTATGACGTCACAAGTGCCAAAACTTTTTGGTCTGGACATACCGCGAAAGTCAGGGCCACTTGCATTTATATACGTAAGAAAATAAACGATACATATAGTAAACCATATTGTGACATTTACCGTACGTGTGCCGTCTTTTTAGCTTGATTTGGTATAGATATGACCTATATCTTTATCTTGTTTTCCCTAAAAAACGTGGCCATAAATCAGTGATTCTCGTACTATTTGCTGCATGACACACCCGGAACATTAGATAACTATATTAAGGTATTTACTTGACCTGGTCGAGAAGTAAGTTATAATTGAATTTGATTGGTATGTAAAAGTGTATATTCAAATAACACGTTTACGTTTGATTGTGAGTTATTGAATTGCTTTGTTTAGTGATTCTCGAATTGTGTGTCTCGGAACCTTTTTGCAGTATGGAAAATTACTTATTTGTATTACAAATAGGCATGAAGACAAGCATACGAGGCTTGTCGTGTTATAGCCTTATAGTTGAATTGTTGAGTATCCTTGTGTGGTTATGTAAAAAATGTGTGTCGCAAATTTATTGTTATTATTTTAGTGTGCCACTGACTGAAGGAGTTTTACAACCACTGCCTTAAACGTATGATCCAACAAAAATGTACTGTTAAATTTATTTAGACTTACATCGAAATATTCTCCGAGTTGTACACGATTAACTGGGCAACGTTCATCGTTTCTGTATGCTGCATTGTGGTTCTCATGATCGGAAAGGTAAGACCAGTACTTAAAAACTAAGAAAGGAATGATTTATTAACTTTAGTAAACACACAAACAAACAAAAAATCAAACAATATGACCATCAAGCAAACAAAGCATTATGTCCGGTAACAGATTACTCAATGTTAAAAGTCACGTAGACAGGCGTTGCGTCACACTACGCGTTTGGAAAGTCAGCATGACAGAGCGAAAGGTAAGACCAGAATTAAAAAAAATAATAAATCTTAAGAGATTAATCATTTACTTTAGTAAACACACAAACAAACAAAACAAACAAACAATATGACCACCGAGCAAACAAAGCATTATATTCTGTAACACATTCCTCAGTGCTAAAAGTCACGTAGACAGGCGTCGCGTCACACTACGCGTTTGAAAAGTCAGAATGACAGAGCGAATTTAAGCCAAATCTAAATCAAGCGAAAAGTCGTGGACAAAAGCTAACGGAGTCGACACGACTTAAAAATGCCAAATTACGGAGTTCCTAATTTTGCTACGGCATTATTGACTCTTTATACTATTGTTACGACTTTACTAGTAATTCTAGAAAATTACCTAGGCCTCCTGTAAAGTCGCTGTGAGTCCTTAATTTTCGGGCAATAAATAACCTACCAAAGAGAACTTATATTAAAGACCACAACAAGAAAACCCAATGTACAGATGTATTGGTTGCAAGAGTAGAATATTACCACACCACAAACAATAATGACACTTAGACACACACAATTACTTACAAAGGCGACAGACAGAGCATAATGAAACTTAAAGTTTTACTCGCTAATTTCACAAGGCTTCACCCAGGCGTCTATCTTCGCTGTAGGCGGTGAGCCGCTCGTAATATACGCTAAAACAAAACTCCTTTTCACGGGAACCGACGCGCTCCCGAAAACCCCAGGCCTGCCTTACAGGGCGGCCGTTTAGTGGAAAGATAACATTGGGCGGACCTTTTAGTGAGAAGTTAAACCGCGCCGGAAAACAAGCGATCAATGATTGTGAGATTTGCAGAAATGTTTGAAGACAGGAAAAAACATGTCTAAAGTCCAATTAACGGCGAACACCACAGCGCACAAGAATATTACATTAATATACAATTATATGTCTCGAAATGCAAAAACCTAATTCCTAGCCCTACATTTAAAAACAAAGGCGCTAAATTAATAATGAATGTTAGAATTTACAGTCGGCGTAATTAGCAACCGCTGATAATTTTGTAGTGCTAATTAAGCACGTAACACTATGCAGGGGTTGTGAGTAGTCCTGTAGATTGCTTTGTCTCAAATTAAACTATACAAGATGAAACGTATTGTTCTATCAATGTTTTTTAGGTAATTAATGAAAAGTTAAAGGCAAAGCTTCCGTTCCCGGTTCCGTGGGAACTGGCGATCGTGATTTTCAGCAACATCGCATCTTACTTTGGATACCTCAATCTCAATTATGGCGTCTCAGTTGTTGGAACGATACCGCGTGGGTAAGAAAAAAACATTTATAAAATCGGAGTCAATAATTAAAATAATGTTCAGATTTAAGCGCATTTGTCCAATTATATTATAAATGTTAATTTCGAAAGGTATTTGAAGCATATTTAACCTTTTCCCTTAGGATTCAGACAACAGTTCCCCAAGCGACCGATCTGGGTCAGGTTTTTGTCGGAGCTATTCCGATTGCAATTGTCGCCTACACCGTGGGGGTTTCCCTTTCTGGAATGTTTGCCAACAAGCACGCCTACAAAATCAACCCTAACCAGGTAAACCTCGTTAGGGTATCACCTGACAAGCAGTAAACATAAAGAGGACATTTAGCTATATCATAGGATTTAAAAATATATATGCGGTCAATACTTGTCGTAAACCGGCCTTAATATGGCTAAATAACACCCTATAGTTTTTTTTAAATAAGGCTAATAAATTTTGTCCCCTATTTATCTTTTATGGCTTTTTTATGACATGGCATTTGTGTTATGCCTCGGTAAATTCTGTTCTCTTTTAAAAAATTAAGAAACATTGTTGGTAATTAACAAGATATGTGGAACAGCAAGGCTTTATTTATAACTGGGTCAAGTTAAGTAAAAATCCAAAAATATTAAAACGGTTAAACAATGTTATGATGTAACGCTTAAAAATGGACACAAGGTTCGAAAGTAATTTATGCAGCAAAGCTTTCACCATTATACGCTACAAGTTATATCAAACCTATTTTTGTGTGCCTTGGCTTGCCAACTATGCACAATAACATTGTAAAACATATAGGATACGTTGGTTGTTTTGCTGTGAGAAATATGTTTAACGCGTGTTATATCTGTTAACATCCAAACAGCCTGATGGTTAACCTAGAAACGGACGTACTTGTGTGCCTAAACATGCAGGTACATATGTATGCCTTATCTGTTACAAAGAACAGGTATTCTTGTCGCCAAGACACATCTATAAATACGAATCGTTTGGTATGCAATCCCAAAACACCAGGAAACTAAAATATAACCGGAAAACACTGTAATTTCATTAATTATTGTTTGTGGGAAATTGGAAAGGATGCTTTGATTTAAAAATATTACTTGGGAACGTTACTTGCTTGTCAAAGTGGTTTCCTCTATACAATAAGAAATTAAAACATATGAATCGACTTTGCCGTGAGGTTTTTTAACCACAATTTTAGACGTGTTATCCGGTACAATTTTGTTCAGGAGTTGTTGGCTTACGGAATGTGCAATCTAGTCGGATGTTTCTTTTCATGCTTTCCCTGCGCAGCGTCTCTTTCAAGATCAGTCATCTGGGACGAAACAGGAGGAAAAACTCAGGTTGATATACAAGTTGTAAAACATCGCCAAACCATCCTGTTGCACTAACTAACTGCCGACTCACCTATATACAAGAGCATACCTGGGCAAAATACGGTCCGTGAAGCAGTTGAATTCGGCAAGGGTTATATTTCCTTAAAACATTTTTTTTTCGGTTTTAATTTGACAAACACACCTGTAACTTTATTCTAGCATGTTTTTTTAAGAAGACGAATATTTAGTACAAAGTGTGCAAGACACATAAAACAAATTTTATAGCAACATTTTATTTGGTTGGTTCTAATATTTATATAACTTATACTCTTACGAATGGCTGATCCAGGCATGCCGCTTCAAACACTGTTTTTTGCCTTTGGCCGGTTTGTTCTATAATACATTCGAAACTGCACCCTAACTAAATCTCAACAGTAAGATTAAATTGTTACGAACACCTGCAAAGTTTTCTTACTTTGCGTACAGAAATAGCTGTTAATACAATACCTCTTTTTGAAAACAGCATGTATTTGTTTTTGGAGACCAGTGTAAATTTAAAAAGCGCATGCTGTTGTTGGACGAACTGGTTTGCAATAATGCAAAAAAGAAAAACTTTCGTTTATTTGGTTTCATTACGAAAAGCGTGTTTAGAAGAATTCGCACGAAATGCAAAAAATAATAATATTAAAAGTTGTGCGTTGCCGTTCATATTGTTTAAATAGCCTTCACGATTAAGTAGCCCTTTTGCAGCGACGTTTAAGACTTTAATTTGGAACATAAAGAGATTTGCGTTGTGACCAGCAACTGGTGACTGATGTCTGCCTGGCCTATGACATAAAAACTTATAGACAGGTTTCGGATGTCAAATGTCTGCTTAAAATAGGCAAAATTTTGTATCACCGTACGGCAGCAAACACTTGTGTTTTTTAAGCTTTAAAACGGTAGTATAAGTTACTGTCAACGGCCGCAAGTGGTGCACCCCTGACCTAAACGTACAGAATGAGATCCTAACCATCATTGAACTTTATTTTAAACACTCGCCCAATGTTTTAAGATTCGACGCCCGAATGAACACCTATTTCCCGAAGAACAATATTCCACAGGGCTTATGATATTTTCTATTAATTAAAAGCCCAAAACACATTACGATACTGTTATCATGTTTGCATTGTGGAAACCAAACAAACTATAGATTCGGATTTGATGCAAATTTTCAGCCTAGTTGGAAGCTAAATTTGATATTTTTGGTGGCTGTTAAAGTTTGCTTTTTTTGTTTATCATTGTTACCAAGTAAGACCAACAATTCTTTTTCAGGTTACAGGGGCCGTGTCTTCAGTAGTTGTGCTTGTAATTCTGATGTGGATTGGGCCTTTGTTCGAATCCCTGCCCGAGGCCGCTCTTGCATCAATCATAGTCGTCAATCTCAAACGAATGCTGTTACAATTTCAACAGGTACAGTATAGCCTAATATAACGGCACGGTATTCAATTCTACTAACTGTTTTAAATGAAAATTTTAGTTTCCATGTCGTCGTACAATATACAAAATAAATAAATAAATAAAATACTGGCACCTGTACGCCTAGTCCACAAAAATAGACCAGCTTTAAATGAATAAATAATTTGATTATTATTTATCAATGAAAAAAACACAAAAATCTGTTCGTTATAGAAATTGAATTCCTTTTGCAACTGTATAAATGCAATCACAATCTTTCTTGGCCGTTATGCAGCGTCTAATTTTTGTTGTTGTTTTGCTAACCTGCAGCTCCCCACTTTATGGAAGATAAGCAGGCTAGACGCCATAGTTTGGATGGTCACGTGGATCGCTGTAATTTTACTCGGAGTAGATTTGGGGCTCCTGATTGGAATCGGCTTTTCGCTTATCACCGTAATTCTAAGGACACAATTGTGAGTTCATATGTGTTTTCATGTGACACTATATCAGTTTATTTTAGATCAATTTTAGTATGGTGAACTATTGTTATATAGATATTTTTGTAAAAAAAAATGAAAAATCCTAGTTAAAATCAACTCCGGTCATTAGTTTGTTTTGGTTTAATATCATTTCCTTTCAGAAATATAATAAAAGCAATTACTAAAGGTTAAATAAAAGTTATCAAATTAGTCAGATAATAATATATTACGCCACAGCAAGGCTAAATTTTTGCATGGGCATAAATTATAAAACAGCGGAACGGACCGTATCATAAACTGTAATATATACTTTTTTCAACTATAGACGGTTTGGTAAGTATATTAAGTTAAGATTGATTTGGTTTGCAAAATGGTAGGCTAAAAATAACAAGTTAGTCGGCAACTCCTTTAATCCACTTTGAAATATCCTTCATAAACCAGGGTGGTTCAAACTTGACAGCATCTGGGTCCGCAATGTTAGTAGCGTAATATGCAAAGGCCATACCTAAAACTGGCTATAAACTTGAGGCAAATATTTCTATATATATTCGTTTAATTTGTTTGCTATATTTAAATTTTATAGAGTAAAAGGCGAAGTGATATCTTCAGTGGGAGAAACTGATGAATATCGGAACACAAAGAAGTATCATTCCGATGATCAAACGACTGAAACAAGCATACTGATTTTTAATTTCCAATCGCCGCTGTATTTTGCAAATTGTGAGCTGTAAGTTGACACGTAACAATTTTTTGGGCTAAACCCAATTTCAACCACAACTGTATAAAGTAGTTGTCATTTGTTTCACTGCAGTATTCAAATATCAAAATGATTTATGTTTTTTTTTTCGATTTTTCTACCAAACTTTAGATTTATTCTTTAAAAAAATAACATCTCTCTATATATATATTTATCACGTTTTTGTCCGATATTTACTTTAATGCATGAAATATACCGCTTTTATGGTATAGGGCCACCCCACATATTTGTATTTCTGCAAATATGCCGAACGTTGCATCTTATAACAAAGTATACGTTATAATTTTTTTTATTGAAAACTTTTTTTCGGAAAGCAATGTTGTTTCAAATCCTTTTATTAGGTTTGTCAAGCAGCTCTATAAGGATCTCGGGTTTCAACCAGCGCTCGAAATCGCGAAGCGCAAAAAGAAGCAAAAAAGACTTTCCAGCGTAGCCGTAAACAACGCTTTTGTCATCGACAACGAAGACGTTACTAACGTTAAGTCGTCGGACAACGGCGCAAAAATAAAAAAACAGACAAATGGCATAAGCACTGTTTCGTTAAATTGCCCCACTACAGAAATCAAATGTGACAGAACAAAATCCAGCGAAGAGTTACTTTTCGTCATTCTAGAGATGAAGGGTTGTTCTTTTATTGATAACGACGGGATGAAGTGCATTAAAACTTTGCACAGTCAACTGAAAGAGCTACAGATTCGTCTGCTACTAGCCCAGTGTTCAGGTTATTAAAATATATTAGGAAAATTGTTAATTTCCCGTTCATCCAACTAGAAGAGTACTTTAAGAGCAACTCAATAAATAAATAAAAGCGTATATAGTATATCACAGCATTGCCTTTTAAAAAAAATCGTCGCGGTAATCAACTATATCACAGGTTATTTCTTTTTCTTTCAGAAAGTGCAAGACGTTGTCTTAAGGCCGGGAATTTTCCGCCAAAAGCAGATGAGGACCAGCCAGCAGACGTCGTATTTTTTATTTCCATCTCCAAAGCAGTTTCTTACGCAAGGCGATTTATCCACAACAACGGTAATGATTCGGGTAACGGTGAAGTCTTGCACTCAGTGGACCAAACTTGCGAGGTCACCAGGTTTTGAGCAATACGCAGCAGATGCTTGTATAATCTCTATACATGAAAGCCTCCATTTTGTCAAGAAGAATTAAACAAATTTTTTCTAAACAATTCAAACTGTTTTGTAATGTTTCCCCAATTCGCCACTTTACAATCGACACCAAGGACCTACTCAAATACTTTTGGCGTTAAGCCAATAACTTTGTGTCAGTAACCTATTTTAATTTGCTTATACGGACGAATTTTTAATGATGTCAGTGAATTAGATCGCTCAATAATTAAGCACGTAATATATTGTGTTGCTTTAAATGTACACTGGGAAATAGCAATTTGTATTTTGTAACTTAGCATCGGTATATATTTGCTAATTTGTAGTTACAGCTTTAATGTCTATGGCTATGTACATCTCGCAGGCGAAAGTGCATACCCTTACGTTTTGTTTGTAATTTTTGTTTTCGGCCAAAAATGTAAACTATCAACCTATAAGATAGATCAAACGGTGCTATGTTTTTGTCGTAGCATAAAGTATTTTAGTATAGCAACGCGCAACGTATTTGTTGTTACTCGCTTATGGTAAGCCACAAACATTTAGGTATACAGTCAATAACGATGTCCAACAGCCGCCATTTAATATTCCTATTCTGTTTAGTAATAATAACAACATGTTGCCAGTAAATTACTTGACAAATTCGTTTTCTAAACGTCGTGAGTTACTAAAAGGCTATAACCAGAACAAAATTATTTATTAAAATGTTAAACGCTATTAATCACCTGTTGATATAGGGAAACGGACGATGGCAAAGGGCCAAAGGGTATACGACTGACAGGAAGTAATCTTTACTGTCAATTAAGTGGTAAAGCGTGTAGGGTTGTAGGCCTACGGACATCTTGTAAATATGAAGTTGTGCAACGTTTTATTTATTGCACTTGTTGCATTTGGTTTATTCTAAAATGTACGAGTTAAGTTTTTCGCTTTCGCTAATTCTTTTAATTTTTATGCAACATTTGACATTTCAATTCCTCTTTTTTTCATTTGAGTGCTATATTAATGAATCGAACGATGTGTGTTTGTTGTTTTGCAAAAATATACTGAAGATACTATCGTGTACACCGGAATTATTTTTCATGGGACGTCTTAAGAAAAGTCTATTGGACTTGCGACGTAGCCTACTCAGCAATAAGAAATTTTCATTTAAATTTGTACACGAAAGTCAATTTATTTATTTGGAGGTTAAAGAAAACCATGAACCAGTTAATCAGCTTGCTCGTAATATTAAGTTCAAATACACCTGTGGGGGTAATATTATACATTTTATACAAGTGGGACCCTGCGTTTAAAGCAGCTATCGATCCAAAGAGGACGCTAGGACAAAAATGGTTGGGAAACACTGCTTAAACAGATGATGATTGATGATACAAGTGGGGAATAAACGTATTTTTCAAGATAATGTTGATTTACTTCACCTATTTGGCTCTGCCATTTATTTTCAAACTGCATTTATTGTTTTTTTTTCAGTTTTTTTATTAAATTATTATGAAAATAATTTAATACCAAATAGATGTTTAAATATCTTTGTTTGGTTTCGATAAGCGAATAAAAAGCTTAGGATTATTAATAGGTTATAGTGTGGGGCACGAGTTTAATTGTTGAACTCCTAACTTCAGTTTTAAGTTGACTTGAAGGTTGTGTGCGTATAACTCGTTAGCCAACCACAATGCTTCTAGTGATTAATATGTGTTTTATTTGATAAGCGAACACCCAGTTTAAACTATAGTCAGTGGACAAGTTAGCATATAGGAAATGCTACTTGCAAATGTCAAAGTTGCGAACAGCAAGACGTTAACAAAGAAGAATTGTTTACAAGCAGATAGCGGGCTTAAATACACAAAACCCTGTGTTGACCACATGAGAAAATGCAAGCCAGTGAGCACATTACACTTTGGTGCGAGTAGACAATAAATCATATGCACATTTTTAATATTCATAGCTTAACGCTTAGCCTATTAACCGTGTTTCACAATATAAATGAACAGATCTTTCGATCGGCGGTAAACTTAGATTTTGAATATATTTTTTTGTAATATAGATCGACATTCACCTTGTTTGCTTAGCAGTTTAAGCAAATTTTAAAGACATCCAGCGGCGAATTGCGATTTGCATCGCTGCGGTGCCATTTCCTCCAATGTTGATTGGCGGCGCTTGTTCTCTTGTGAACATTTAGTTGTGCGCTCGTTGCAATTTGTTCGACACATAATGAGGAAAGTTCGTTGCTCGTAGACTGCCTTCGTCTTCTGGTTGTTGGTTATATTCGAATGAACATTGCGGCTGAGTTATGAAGTTGAAAGGTTCGAACGATTTGCCTGATCCAACGATGAAAGATTTTCTTCTTGAAAACTTGTTGCTTCAGATGTAACGCTTTATGGCGGCGCTTAATTCCAGATGCTGATTAACGTTCCTTGAAGCGGTGGTCACCATTTGCAGGGCTAAAACTGATTTAGTTTGAAGCTGATGCTGTTTTTGCTATGATTGAATCCGGCTCCGTTTGTTAAGGTTGATCGAAGGTTGCGTGAAAGGTTGCGTGTTCTAACAGTTTAGCGACATCAAGGTATTAAACGGATCTGAGTTTATTGAGAACATCAGAACGGCAATCAACTTACAGGAATAGCTTAAAGTCCATAGTACAATACTAACACAGTCCAGCATAATAAAATCTGTCCGTTACATTATTTCAGTTGGTTAAATTGTCCAAATCAGTTCCAGTTACGATTTACTGATTAAGTTAAGATCCCGTCTCGTTAGGCTTTAGTACACATCGCCTGGCCATCAAGGCATTTAGCAGAGGCGCGTTAACGGGTAACGTCTCCGACTCTCCGTGTTACTTGTTTATAGATACGGTCAAATGTTTATCTGCGTTCGCGTCACGTCATAAAGTTGTTTGTGAGAACAAATAACAAGATTACCCCTACAATAGTACTTTACCAACTTCGTATATTGACCAACTTACAGGTGCTGTTTTTATAGAGCGGATTTGAGTTTTAAATAGCAGTTAAAGGTCCTCACAGGACCTAGGGTTGAGAAACAATGCATTGAGTAAACTTTGTCCTTCAGTAAAAATTATTTAATATATCGGGTTTAGGGGAATTCCGCAAATACAAACTGCTAAAATCTATCAAGAAATGGAAAATACTTTGACAAAACAAATGTTACAGCCTCGAGCTGTTCAAGGTATGACATAATGCTTAATGCAGCTACTCGCAACAATAAAAAATAAAATAAATAATACTATGTATATTCTTTTCATCTATTGACCAAGGTCCTGTGCGATAAATATAACTATACTTGACCCTGCCAAACCCAAATAAATAGCTACAGTAAGCAGCATTACGTCATACCTTATTCTGCCTTACATTTGTTCAAGTATTTTCCCAAGAAAAACACAAGTGGAGTATTGCCGATACCATACTTACGCATTGCATTAGTAATCGGAATATCTCAAGTGTAAACCTGAAGACATTTTAGCATGCTGTAGTATCTATATCATGTATTTGGTCAATCAAACGAAAAATAACTATTTAGCTTATAAGCACAAAGGGAAAAAGTTCATAATGGTTTCACCATGTGCAAAGTTTTTAAAGTTTATCCTAAGATGTGGTTCTAAAATAGAAATTAAATACAGTAATAAAAATAACTTGCATGTTTATTTATATAGGATTCATTTTGATTGCTGACCTCTAGTACAAACTACACTGTTGTAGTAGTCAGCTATGCATTTCGCACTTGAGTCCTGTTTTGCTACATATACTTGATGGGCAATGCATACCTATCATGTCAACTTGAGTTTAGCAAGTGAATATACTGTCAATGACTTTATTTGTACTATTAATCCTAACAATTTTCCTATTTCTCAGATTTCCTTTATCACAATCCAAACACCTGTTACTATGGAAATTGTGGAACAACTTCCTTGTGAGATAAAATATGTGTGCCATGCACACATCTCAGAGAATGAGTTTACACTGATTGCTTGCAGTGAGGCAAACATTCATTTGTATGACGAAAAGCAAGATGGTAAACTCCTACCCTTTTCTCGAAAGCTTAGCTGCATCCCTTTGGACTTAATAAAAGCTAATGGTCTTGGTAGTTTTAAAGAGCTGGAAAACATTGCTAAAAAATTTGAACTTTTAGATGGATTATGTTGTGTTGGAGATTTCTTTGTTGGCTGGTGTTCGCAAGCTATTATACTGTTTAAAAGTGAACTAAAAAACAATCAATTCAGCTTTCAAAGTGACTTGTTAACATATGCCTTGAAAAAAATTGAAGCGTCAAATACCATTTTATGTCAAATACAATTTGTTAAACTTGTTTCAACAGCTCCCGGGTCGAGCCATGTGCAAGTGTCTAAGGAGACTTTTATCTCCTTGTTTGGTCTAAATACATTTAATTGCGGTCTTAAAATAATTTTGATTTTTTTAAAAAATGGACAGATTTGGTATGAGTCAATTGAGAGTTTTACTAAAGTGCACTTTCTTTATTCGGTTGGTGAAGAATGTATTGATGCATCGAGCAACAGGATCAACAAACTTTTAAACGTTACCACAAAGAGCGGAAAAACGTTGGAATTTTATCCAAAATTGGAGAGTTTTGACGTCAGAACTACCTTTTGGGCAAAAAAATCAGTTGTAAACATTTGTTTAAATGGATTGGAGAACTGCACGGGTAACTTGTGTGCATTTAGAAGTCATGTTTGTTTAAATAAAGTACACCGTTGCCAGGATAAAACTGAATCGGACCTACAACATATTCTAAAATGTATTGAAGAATGTGAATTAAGAAGAAATGTTTTAAAAGAAATAAATCAGCAAAAAGATGCACTGTTGCAAAATATTAGCACATTGGCTAAGATTTCTGTAGAGGGTTCAAAGTGTTTCTCAATGGAGTTTTCTAGTGGTTTATTGCATTTAAAACTGCAAGAATTAATTCCCTTTAGCTCCTTTACTGCTATTTGTAAAAGCAGTAAGTCTTCTAAGACCTACACCACAACTGACAGAGAAATACACATCGATTTTTTAGATCTCATAAATGCAAGTTCTGTGTTTTGTGTTATAAAGTACGGAGATCTAATAGTGAATCTTGGAGAACATTCATTTTGTATTTTAGACATGTTTCGGCCTGCTGAAACACCCATGTCTACAAACTGGTGTGCCAGTTTCCAGCTAAACTTTCATGCGTCCTTCGTCACTATTCATGGTGATATCATAGAATACTTATTTAGTAATGAAATTTCCTTGCTTAAAAAGCCTATTGTGCTTGGTGTGGTAGAAGAAAGGGTTTCCATTGAACTTGTTGAAAAGAATGACTTAATTGTTTTGCAATTAAAATCTACTAGCAAAAAGATATCCATGATGGTTCATTCTAGCATTTTGGCTAAACTCATTAAATCTGTCACTGAAAATCATGTTTCACAATATCCACACAAGAACAAGATTGTTTTTTGCTGATTTTTTTTATTTTAGTATAAAAAAAGAAAAAAAAAACTGGCATGATATTTCACAACCATTAGACACTTTGCAGTCTAATTAAACATAAAACATTCAACATTTATAATGCTCAAATACTACATTTTGAAATTCTTTAAAAGGTAAAAAAATATTTTGCCTTAAAATTTATAATGAATAGATAACAAACTTTTTTACAGAGCTGTTACAAACATTTTCGTTGTATAATGTACCCCAGGAAATTGGAGAAGTGCGGTTGGAAATTTACTTCTTTGCAACTGTCATGTGTAATTTTCTTATGATTTAGGTAAAATATTTAGGTTTTTTCTTTTTGTTTGAAATAGTGAACTCTTTCATGGTATGATAACTTTTTCAAATTCATTGTGTGTTCAATGATTTCTTTTCGAATCTGAAAAAGAAAATATAGGTTTGATACATCCTCGTGCAAATCTGGCATACATCTTGACAGAGTTAAATGAAGTATTTTTTTGCATTTTGCATAGTTTTTGTGTTGTTGATTGTTACCTAAATGGTGCTCGAGATGAAAAAAGTTGTGAGTTTGATAAAGTTCAAAATAATTATAATGACTTCGGCTTAAATGCTCGTGTACAAACTGAATTTTAAGTCAATCGTTCTTAAACAACAAAGGCATATCCAAAAAATTATGATACATAATATTAAATTACAAAACACTGAGTATACCACCATAAATATCTTGGTAAATGAGGTATAGATATTTACTTACTTTCTGTTTTTGTAAATTGTTTGGTGAAATAGCTTCCTCAAATAGCTTATCGTGATTCTTTGAATTTCTTAGAAGTTGTTCGCTTAACACCTCTATTTTTGACATGCGCTTTTTTTTCTGGACGAAAACTCCTTCTTCATGCATTGAATGGTCCTTCTGAACTGTAATATAAACAAGATATTTAGAAAAAAAAATAACCACCAAACCCTTAATAGTGGAATCACAATAAAAATGGTCAATGCAACAAATTCCGAACTTTGCAGCCACTCATATTTTGAAATTAAACTTCTAATGTGTTTCTCTTTTAATTGTTTTTTGTTTTCGATATGGTATGATAAGCAATAGGCAATTTTAATCAGTGTCAAGTTACTTTTTTGTCATGGCCGAAATACTTTTTTCCAGAGAGGACCCAGGATTTTGGCTTGAATTCAGGACATTGATATTTTTTTAAAGTAGTTATGTTATCATAGAACTAATCATAAAAACACTTATTGTTCTTGAGTGAACTAGTACGCAATATGTTGGTAAAACCCAGTTTTTTTTGCACTTCGCATGAATCAAGGTTTTGCAACCGGTAAGTAACGTTTTTAGGATTTTTTCACCCAAACTAAACATTTTAATGCCTCCTTTATGCTCGCCTGGTCTTCAGTTATGCTAGAAGTTAGCAAGTATAACTTAAACGCATTTATCATTGAGTGTTGCGAATAAAATTGTGTATCGCAAAAGTGTAAAACTGTTTACTTTTTTCAGTGATTTCTTTAATACACCCTGATTTTACAAAGCCCAATAACTCAAAGTTTTTCTGTCAAACAAATAACTGTTTTTTTTTCACTGCGACTTCCTTCCTTTAAATAATCACTTGTTTATGCAAGATGGTCACAACACAGGATTTAATTTTAAAAATATATTGTTAGATTAATGTTATATTGTCATTTACTTACGTGGAGTACAACTCTCCTTCTCTTCCTTTTCTTGATTTACCTTTTTTCTAAAAAAAACTCAATATATTAGCTAGTTATAAATTCCAATTACGCATGTACAAAAGCCACAATATAGCTAGCTTTATTGTTTAACTTTCGCTAAATATTGTTTTGTGACCTCATTTAAAAATAATTGAAATATTCAATAAAAAAAAATTATACCTTCTTTCCTCAAACCAGTTTAAGATTGACTTCTCGCTGCAATCTATATCATTTGCTAATTCCTCGACAATTATTCTACAAAACATATGTTGCAGTTGACTAATAATTACAAAAGATTATAAAAATTTTGGAGTGAAAAAGATTGACAAAAAGTTTCAAGGGTATACATAAAACTGAGATTTAACAGTATTCTTAATAATTAATTTATGCAGTACTGCTTTATCTTTGCACTTACTTACTAGGATTCTTGTTTATCGTATATATATCATGCAGCTTTCTTAATTGTCGAACGTTAAAACATCTTGGGGTTTTTTTCTTTTTTCTTTTGCTTTTTTCACCTTTGCAACTCTACAAAACATTATTTCGACAAATGCATAATAAAACATTTAGTAAATTAAAAAAATTGTAGCTAATACAATATTTTAATTGGATTTTATTAAATAAACTCTTTATTTATATGTAGTTAAAAAACATCACAAAATTTCTTTAAAAAATGAATTAGTACTTGGCATGTAATTCACATATACATCTCTTTATCAAACTAACCTTATTATCACCAAGTTCTGCTTCTTGAATCCACTTTTTTAAAATAGGATACATTTTTTTAGCTTGTTCTATTGGTAGTTCAAGGTTTTCAAATCTAAATAAATTAGCCAAAACTGTTATAACAACATATATTGCAAATTGAAGTGTTAATCAAATTTTAGTTCAAAAACGTTTCTTGTGTAGACTTAATGAGTGTATAAAGCAATTTTATTAAGTGTGTCTAGGTATAATTGCGATAAACTACAATTCAGTTTTACTTACTTTGATAAAGTCCATGGACTAATTACCACTGTGTTTAAATGAGAGTGAACGTTAGCTATGTGATCTTGTGTTGCACCAATGACCTTTCTCCGAGTTTTAAAACTTGCAGCAAATTGAGTAATATGGTGAACACTGGGAGGCTTGATGTCATCTTTTAGATCGCCTACAACAAAATAAACCAACAAATAGTTTATGGATTAACTGATTTTTAAATGCATTCTTATATATACACAATACATACATAGTTATTACCACAAAAAGAATAGTTTATAGAAAAATTAAGTTATATATATAATATACATACTGATATAAAATACTTGCAGGAGAGTTTTAACTTTAATTTAGTAATACAACCAAAACATTTTATTGTATATAGAAATACTTTTTAACAAATTAACAATTATTTAATTAAATATATTCGCTACTTTAAAGAAAATAATCTGGATGCTTACACTCAGTTTTGATCATACATGCACGTTTGATACTTGAGAGTTTTGTTCGAGTTAATAGAACCACAGGTAAACCATCTTGCCGATTTAAAATACGTTGAATGAGTACGTTTTCCATGTTATGGTTTTCTTGATTAAAAACACTGTTTGTCACAGCTTGGCCGTTCATGTTGACATTCTGCAGTAGGTAATGTTGATAAGGCTATCAGAAATTCCAAGTTTTCATCAAATTCAGCTTTAAATTGATGTTCCACAAGCTAACAGTGAAAAGCACAGCACATATTACTCTGAAAAATTATAATTCAAAGAATTATCCCAGATCTTAATTATAATAAACACCGTGGACTCACAGGTTATTCTAAACCAATTACATTTTGTGAGCTTAAAGCAGGGCTGTGGAAAGTTTATCAACACACAGAATCAGGTTTTTGACGGATCAGACTTGGAACATAAGATCGACCCACATTCCTTCTTTTTGAATAATGATTTATGTTTTTGCCTACCAAAACAATATACTTGGGATGTGGTCTGCATTTAGATCTTGGGTATACAGCTCCAAATTTTTGAAGCGCGCAAACAACTTTTTGCACCACTGAGCTTTATTTAGGTGTGCAATTTTGTAATTCATGAGCGACTGTTTTTATAGTTATGTGCATAATTTATTATCTCTGTTGTAGAATTGCCCAGAATACAGACTAGCCCAGTACATCCTAATATATACCATTAATTGAAACTAATGCACATAACTGTTGAGTTATTTATTACCTATACAAATTAGCACATTAATATACAGGACAGGCTTCAATTTCTTGAGTATGAGCGGAATATCGGTTTTCTTTACCTGAATGTGGACAGCTCGAGTCCGACACATGCTCATGGTACCCGTTAAGGCAGCACACTGTAAATCGTTAAAGTGGATAGAATTATACAGTTTCCACCATTCGTGGATTAATATCTATACACACTATTTCGGTTATGTCATGGGAGCAGGGTTATGTTGTCAAAGACGGGACTCAATGTGGAGTCAGTTAACTAGGCTGGAGTCGGACGTTGGTTGTTTTATTCATACTCCACAGAGGTGGCTTGAACTGTGATGCTTTTCTTAATTTTACTTGTCCACTTTTTGACATCAAACATATTAAAAAAAATGCAAGACCTCTGAAATTGGCATCAACAAAACCAATTAACAAGAAAGACTATAGAAAATCATTATACAACATTGGCTGATTAAGTATCAGTAACACGGAGGCAATTTTGAAACGATTGATATTTTATAGAACAGGGTTTCCCAACCTTTTTTTACGGTGACCCAAAACTTGCAATATATCAAACTGGATAAATCGAGAGACTCAAGCGTCTTTTGGTGAGAAGCAGATCATTTGTTTTAGGGTTTAAACATTTTATAGAGATTATGCTTAGAGGGTATGGCCTTGTGCCCCCCTGGTACAAGCAATTTAGTGAAATGTTATGTAAATTAACTCTAATGTATGCTTTGTGACCCCACATTACGGAACGCGGTATAATACTAAGTTGCACGAATCACTATTTTAGACCAATTACAAAACGCAAGATAATGGAAACGGTTCAATGAAATAATACAGCCACCCCATCCGTCAGAAATCAGTGCAGTTCTAAGCAAAAAGGTCTACGACAATCAGTGCATTAGAAGGATCAAAAAGTCCGACTTTTATACTTTGAGGTCTTGGACAATGCACTAATTTGCATTAACAAATGTGCATAAGAAGATTAAGTTTAACAATACTTGACCCAACCAAACGCTAACCAACGCCCTAACCCAAATAATGTGCGATAATTTAATAATTATAACGCTTCTGGTCCCAATATATACCTCAATTTGTGACGTAATAATCTTAAATACAATGGACGAGAAACCATCCGAGTTGGGCTTTTTTCCCTAGCATTTAAAGAATTATTAAAATAACGCACATTATTTGGGTTAGGATTCGGGTTAGCGTTAGGGTTTAGGTGGGTCAAGTGTTATTAATCCTGTCTCATATTTTTTGTTATCTTTTCTGAACTTTTAATGAATATTTTTAATTTATCTTCGCCGGGAGTTTACCTAAAGGTCCAAATCAGTGCATTGCCAGGATCTCAAGATCTAAAAGTCTAGACTTTTCTGCCATTGGATGCCCTGATTGTCGTAGACCTTTTTGCTTAGAAATGCACTGATTTCTAACGGATCGGGTGATACAGCACACAAAAGCTGTCCACTTTAATTGCCCCGTTGATACAAAGACTAGGCTTCATTTGTTTAGGTGACTCTCAGGTAGCCCTATAGCCGTTACAAAAAGCAAAAGCGCGCACGGAGGTAAAAGTTCGACCTAAATGCCAATGAAATAAGTTGACGTACGATCTAGGCATCTAGCCACATTTAGTTCGTTTTTACTAGATGCACAAGCATGACAAACTAAATTTCTATTATTAGTCAGGATATTATAGGATTATAGGCAGGGAGTCGAACCGCTTGACTTTTCCGGTTCAGGTTCGGTTCGGTTCGGTTCGGGTTCAAGGAATTTTTTCGGAATCCGGTTCAGTTCCGGTTTCGGTTCGGAGTAATTTAAAAGTTCCGGTTCAGCTCCGGTTCGACCATCGTTATTTCAAAACCGGTTCATAAAATTCCGGTTCAGATACAATATAATTTGCGTTAAATCTCAAAATGTGGGTCGATAAATGTAGAGAATAATCTTTGAATTGTAAGTCATTTAATCTAAGTTCCGTGACTTTTAAAAATATTAAAATAACAGCAACTCAATATTGAAGTATCTAAAAAATAAAAAATGAACGGTTTTTTTTATTTAATATTCATATTTTTTTCATAAAATTTCGAACATGGCGTAACTTGACTCTGTAAAATACAAGTTGTGACGTCATGCTGGAGCGAACCGCTTTTGTTTACAGGTTCGGGTTCGGTTAAGGTTCATGCAGGTAGGCCTACTTTCAAATTATTCGGTTCAGTTCCGGTTCGGCTCCTTAAAATCTTATAAAAACCGGTTCAGGTTCGGTTACGGTTCGGAAAAAAATGACCCAAAACCGGTTCATAAAGTTCCGGTTCGGTTCCGGTTCGACTCCCTGATTATAGGTGATCGTATTAAACCAGGGAGTCGAACCGTTTGAATTTTCCGGTTCAGGTTCGGTTCGGGTTCAAGGATTTTTTCAGAATCCGGTTCAGTTCCGGTTTCGGTTTCGAGCATTTCAAAAATGTTCCGGTTCGGATGTGAGGGGATGTGGGTCCGGATTAATGAGTCTTCATTTATATAATTGCCAAGATGAATCGACCACACTCCTACAAGATTTGAGATGGCCTGTCTTCGTGAGGCCATTCAGGTCCAATTCTTTCCTTTAGTTCAGATACATGAACAGTCAATTTTGCTGTCTTAGTAAAAGCTGTAAAAGCCTCTCTGCACTAGGCAGTACTGGGTGATACTGGTTGATACTGGTTGATACTGATTGATACTGGTTCAGTCACAAAAGCACTCAAGTTTGCTGTCTGAGTAGAAGCTATATAAGCCTCTATCTCTCTCTCTCTCTCTTTATATTGATTGAACACGCTATTTATAGACGAGAATCAGTTAAGAAAATTTCTGCGATAAAGAAAGATTTACGTCATTAATTCTTATAATACTTAACAAAATATCACGTGATAACAAGGCGTGGTCTAAACCTTTTTCTCTCGACTCTTATAGACGGAAATAATATTTTTGTCCAAATATGGCTTGAACAAAAGCGCTTCGATCTACATTGCGACGTAACTGGCGTTCGATTCTAAAAATAATGGATTGTTGACAATAAGGCGAATTTCAAAACAAAGCGCTCACATTAAACGGATATACGTAACATCACATACAGCTCTGACGCATAAAAATTGGTGTAACAAGGCATTCGTTGCAAACTCTAGCAAGAGATATCGGCAATCGAATTTAAACAAAAACTTTCCGTGACGTAACATTAAGGCGATAAAACAAAGAATTAACTTGATGTGCTGACGTGTTGCGACAAATACTCCCTTTGCAAAGGTTTTGCAGTCATTTCGAATATATAGGAATGACATTATTTTCCAATTGTTTTCGTGTGTTGTGTTTCAGCTGTTGTGAAATGCTTATGGAGCATTGGACGCGAAATTGTCCGATCATTCAACGCATTTGCGCAATTGTTTTTGGTTCGATTCCTGATTCCTCGAGAAAATTTTCGTTTGTGCCTGAACTGGCAAGGAGGATTTTGATGTCAGCGTTCGCTGGTTGCTTGAAATGTGTTTCATCGACACGCCAGAGCAGTTTGCTGTGGCTTTTTGCTTTTCAGGAAATCTGTGCGGCTTGCAGGAGAAAATCCCTGCACGGTGCGTTGCAATTCTGACGTCACCAGGAAGCCGTTGTTTTTGCGCGTTGCATCTCGATCTATCGCTTTGTCCAACGCTTGTTGTGTTTGTTTTCTGAAATTTCAAAATATTTTTCCGGCAGATGTGTGTTCGAAATTATCTGTAGCAACACTCAGTATTCAAGTTATTTAAATTTTGGTTATAGACACACATATTTTCTATACTTATATATATATATATAGGCGCGACAGGTTACATTTAAAGTTTGAGACAATTAATTACTGGAATATATATTTACTCACGTTACACATCTTTTGCAATTCAATACAATTTTAAATTTTATTGATTTTTAACATTGAGCAACATTTCCTTAAAAATTTTGCATTTTTTAGTTTGCACAATTTGTTCAATGTAAGTTTTAAAATAACGACGCATCACAAGAAAATACGCTTTGAAATTGCTGCTTTTTCACTATTAATTTTAACAAAGGCAGGTAATGGGCTTATCCCTAATTCGTGTTTATAGACTTACACGATTTTGAAGCATATATTTCGCGTGTGGAAAAATCATTATGCTTTTCTTCGAGGTATTTAGACTCGTGTTTGTTTTTTAACTACCTAACTAAACGCGGCTGCGTATGACGAGAGTTCCCTAAACTAAAACCCAAAACCGTACCAAATATTTAAAAGAATTCGGAAATTTAACACAAAATTATTTCGTGCACAACAAAATTAAATCATGATTCACAAGTTTAACGCGTTGATTTCAAACTATTGAGCTCCAAGCACAAAAATTAAGCTCTTTTAACATTTATCAAAATATCGTGCGATCGATGTTTAAGCTTAGACTTCATAGATATAGACTATACATAATTTGCGAAATGCGATACATAATGGTTTAATAAAAAGTCGCATTAAAGCAAT
This sequence comes from Ascidiella aspersa, assembly GCF_963924565.1. Taxonomy (NCBI): domain Eukaryota; kingdom Metazoa; phylum Chordata; class Ascidiacea; order Phlebobranchia; family Ascidiidae; genus Ascidiella; species Ascidiella aspersa. The sequence continues at coordinate 18,488,902 of NC_139451.1, forward strand.
TTACAGACCTTTCAGTCGATATTTTTACTTATTATATATATAATTTTGTTTTTATTTTAAAAGTATAATAGATTTTTCACCTGATAAACTAGGCAGAATCAGTTATTGTGAAATCCATAATTCCGTTTCGTTTTCCATGATTCCAAACGGTGGTGATGTCTTTATCGGCAACGCTTGTTTGTATTTCGTGTTTCGAATTCCAAGCAAATGCTTTGCTGACGCTATGGAGCGTCTCTTCACGTATCTTTCGATGAGATTAATTTCTTCTAAAGCTGGCTTCTTGCAAGTTCCAAACATGACAGTTTTTAGGCGGCCGTTTGTAGGTGGTCCATACAGATTAAGGCACATATTTTTTCTTTGAGCTTCGTTTCTTCAGTCTTCTTGGGAAAGTAGTTTGCAGGTGGTTCGTTCCTCACTCGCGGGCATCAATTTATAGGGGTGTGGGTCCGGATTAATGAGTCTTCATTTATATAATTGCCAAGATGAATCGACCACACTCCTACAAGATTTGAGATGGCCTGTCTTCGTGAGGCCATTCAGGTCCAATTCTTTCCTTTAGTTCAGATACATGAACAGTCAATTTTGCTGTCTTAGTAAAAGCTGTAAAAGCCTCTCTGCACTAGGCAGTACTGGGTGATACTGGTTGATACTGGTTGATACTGATTGATACTGGTTCAGTCACAAAAGCACTCAAGTTTGCTGTCTGAGTAGAAGCTATATAAGCCTCTATCTCTCTCTCTCTCTCTTTATATTGATTGAACACGCTATTTATAGACGAGAATCAGTTAAGAAAATTTCTGCGATAAAGAAAGATTTACGTCATTAATTCTTATAATACTTAACAAAATATCACGTGATAACAAGGCGTGGTCTAAACCTTTTTCTCTCGACTCTTATAGACGGAAATAATATTTTTGTCCAAATATGGCTTGAACAAAAGCGCTTCGATCTACATTGCGACGTAACTGGCGTTCGATTCTAAAAATAATGGATTGTTGACAATAAGGCGAATTTCAAAACAAAGCGCTCACATTAAACGGATATACGTAACATCACATACAGCTCTGACGCATAAAAATTGGTGTAACAAGGCATTCGTTGCAAACTCTAGCAAGAGATATCGGCAATCGAATTTAAACAAAAACTTTCCGTGACGTAACATTAAGGCGATAAAACAAAGAATTAACTTGATGTGCTGACGTGTTGCGACAGATGCAATATGAGATAAAAATGTGGGTCAATAAATGTAGAGCTACGCGGCGTAAAAAAGCTGCTTATTGAAATATCTGAAAAATAAAAAACTAACGTTTTATGTAATCACTATTCATTATTTTTCATAAAATTTTGAACATGGCATAGATTAACTCTGTAAAATAGAAGTTGTGACGTCATGCTGGAGTGAACCGCTTTTATTGACAGGTTTAAAACCGGTTCAGGTTCGGTTGCGATTCGGGAAAAATTGGACCAAAACCGGTTCATAAAGTTCTGGTTCGATTACGGTTCGACTCCCTGTATTAAACACATTTTTTATGGTAGGAAAGCTTAATCAAAACACATTTTTTGGGGTACGACCTGTAGTAACCTAATATACTACTCATATATAAATCAAAAATAGATCCTCTGGTAATTGTAATTGTTAACCAACGTTTCGGCAACCTATACAAGCCAGTAAAATCACGCAATCTATTCTTAACGTAGCACACGTGTGTTCATGAGATTTTCTGGAATAATTCTTTGTAGAACAAACTGTCACTATGAGGCAGGTAAAGCGTGACGCTATAATTTATACAGTCTGCCTTTAGATGCCCTAATTTTTGTAGACCTTTTTGCTTAGAAATGCACTAATTTTTAACGGATCGAGTGCTTTTTTGTAATCCGAGAGAATAATTTTCAGGCGACAAACACTGTTATAGAAAATCTATAGGTACTTGCAATATAGATCATATGAGCAAAAAAATTTGTTTTAAGAATGATACATCCATGTTGAAACTTAAACAACTTATTAGAAAACTAGTTCATTTTAAATAGATCTAAAATAAAAAATGTGGAAAGGCTACATGTGACGCTGTGAGGTTGCTGGGCAAAACCGCGCGAGCGGCCGCAAAGTATGAGGGTTTTTTTAACTGACGATTTGGTTGATACGTCACAAACAGGGACAGGTGTCACAAAAAATCACAAAATGAACACCAGCGAGTCCAACGGACTAACTTATAAAGTAATGTTCGAGTTCAGTATAAGCAGTATTGAAAGTATAAGCAGTTATTATGTATTTTTTCTCATGTGATTATACGAAAAAATATATTTAGTTTTTAGGGAAGGCAAGGACTTGGGTACCCCAGAGTATTCCCTGATGTTTTATGATATTTGTGTTTTATACAAAATATACTTAAGCCATATATGTACTACGATAAAAAAAAAACTTAACCATCCGTTATATTTTTATAACAACAAAGTTAAACACATTATTTAGAATAAGTGCAAATAGAAATTTCAAGCTTGACGCAGCAACAAGCAACATAATATAAAGTAACAGTTAACATATTCATTTGCGAGCATTCTATTTTTGCACAGTTTAGATACGAAACGGTATAATTGTGCGACCCCGTCAGAACATTAAAACATTTCATTCACCCAGGGTGGAACCATTCACCACTTTAAGAACCACTGAGACATAGCCTATATTACGTTTTTTGATTTTTCAAATATCTGGTTAGGTTGAAATTTGAATTGAATCTTTTTATACTGAAAAATGACAGTCCGACTAATCTTACTAGTGAGATAAAACGAACCCAAAGCGGCTTTAATGATTGGATAGACCAGGCAACAACCTTTTAGTAGGCATAACAAATATAGTTGATTAAGATTTTAAATACCGGTAGCCTAAGTGAGGACTTGCTTATGTCTTGCATGACTTTATCAATAAGAAGTTTGTACTGCACTTGTGTGCGTTTATTCGAATGCCATTTTATTTGTTTTTGCGTGTTGATATATCTTATTCGACCATTATATTAGTAATCACGACCCTCGTAAAACACCTTTCTTTCGACTCTTGTACCCTTTTAAATCTCACAGGCCTGAATTAGACACAATAATAAGGTGCTGTAAAGAAAAAGAGTTATTCAATCCCCGGCAAAGCAAGTTTGTTTGTAATTAGGGCTACAACATTAAAACTGTTTCTACATATTTAATAATGTGTTTCCGCACAAAGCCTAAAGCCCTAAATTTTTGTTGCATTGTGGGCAAGTCTGCCGCCAACTGTTTTCAGAAACAAAAATCGCAATTTGTACTCGACATTCAACAGAAATAGGAAAACAACTTTTAAACAGTTACGGTCGTGTACGCGGCCAGACTCTAGACCAGGGTCTCAAACACGCAGCCCGCGGGCCGCATGCGGCCCGCGTTAAAATGTTGGATTTCCAAGTACTTGACAATATTAAGTGTCACATATGTTTTTTTCAAATTTGAGAAGTTAAAATTCACTCTAAAATTGCTCTGAAAACCTGAAACTACTCATCGAACTTCACTATCACATCTCCTTCAAACGCTACCATTTATGCGGTAAAATATCTACTATTACGTCACATTGCCTATTCACATCTGAACAGTTGTCACAATACCATTGTAAATTGCGCCAGTCAGGCGTTAGTGGACTTGGTCATTGTTCAATTTGATTGTCGAGGTGCAGGCTAGTCTTGTTTGAATAAATTGCTATGGTTTCAAAAGCCAAATTAGACATGTCTTCTGCTTCGAAAGAGAGAAAAATCACAGACGAAAGGAGAGTTTTTCAAAATAAGTGGGAGGAGTTATATTTTGTCACCGCGGTCAGAGGTATTTGTCATTGCCTTATTTGCCAGCAAAAGATAGCTGTTATGAAGGAGTATAATATGCGTCGGCACTTCGATACAATGCACCGCGATAAATATGATGGTTTGTTTTTTGTTTTGTTTTTTCTCTGAAGATTCTGTAAAAGCGAGTTTTGTTATCAATGAAATGATAGCAAAGTCATCACGGCCCGTTACCGAGGGTTTGTTCATAAAAGAATGTCTTGTAAAAGCAAGTGACATTTTATGTCCATGTAAAAAAAACTGTTTGAAGGTTTAAGCTTATCCCCAAATACAGTTGCAAGTAGGGTCACAGATTTAGCTACAAATGTGGAGAAACAATTAGTTGCGACCGTAAAGGACATCCGGCAATGCGTTCCCACCGGCAATGCGTTCCCAGCAATGTGCCACATTTCTCAACTCTGAAGTCTTTAGGAAAAGTTGAGGCTGAATGCATGAGAGAATATACAGATTTGTTGTCTAATTTAATTTAGCAATTTGACGTGCGCTTTGCAGAATTTGAAATATTAGAGCCGAAGTTTCGACTTTTTTCAACGCCATTTGCTATATAAATTGACAATGTAGCCGAGGAATTGCAAATGGAGTTGGTGGAACTTCAATATGATACTATTCTGAAGCAAAAGTATGCAGAGATGGAAATTCAAGAATTTTATAGATTTCTTTCACGAGAAAGAAGAGAAAGGTTTCCGAAGTTACTCTCTGCTGCAGCAAGAATTATTGCTATGTTTGGAAGCACGTATGTGAGCAATTTTTTTCATCGATGAAGATCAACAAGACTGTGCTAAGGTCACGTATGACTGATGAACATCTACAAGGAACTCTGCGATTGGTTTCTGCTGACAAGTTGAAGCCCAATATCGAGGTCCTTGTTCATGAAAAACGCTGCCAGTTAAGTGGCCAGAACAAAAAACAACTAGCCTAACTCATCAACCTACTTGTGTTGATCTTTTATTATGTTTTTGTTTGTGTTATCGTTTGATTGTGACATTTCATCGTGAATTGCAGCCCTTGGGTGTTTTACACGTTCCCATTTGACCTTCAGAGCATTTTGAGTTTGAGACCCTTGCTCTAGACTTAAGTCACCAGAGAGTTAAAAAGAATACTATACGAAATATCCAGCGTTTTCCAGATAAAATAGTGTATTTACCAGTTTAATTATACCTGTTAAAGACATTACCGCTGCAATAAGTTTCAAAAATAAACCAGAGGTTTCGAAATAAACCAGAGGTTCTACGTCCATGCTGTGTGGACTCTTTATCACTATGGCATGATAACATGCCGTGTAAATTTTTAAGCCCCGTGTTAAAGTTGATAATCATAAAAAATAAATGTGCATTAAGAGCTCAGTAAGTACGAAATCAAGAGAAGCAGGGGATGAAACGCTCCTTCTCAAGCAAGACGCGTCGCCATACTCTTAAAAAGAAAGTCATTTTTTCCAGACGGAAAAATTATTCGCTGAAAAATACGGAGCAAGGAGCGCGCGCCGCGCGTCATCATAATACGTATTCTTGCCAACTTCAATTTTAACGATCACGCGTTTAAACTTAACTGCATCTTACAGTGTGTTTAACCACGCAAAGACAGGTAGAGTGCGCAAAACATCTCGTTAAATACTTTGGATTTACCAGAAAGCAATTTTCACTTTTTCTACGGACGGCGTTTCTACGTGTTTGCTCGAATATTACGCAAGTCGAACAATTTGCTGTTGCATAAAATATGTGTGACACGCTTAGCCAAGTGTTGTGTGCTATAGTCGAGTATTTAGTCTTTCCATTGAAGAAACAACACACAACACTGCAATATGGTTGCATGTTAAATGGAAACAATATTTTTACATCAGCGGCTATATAATGCGTTTCAGCCAAACTACACAACATTTAGAAAGATTTCGCAAATTATCGCGCTTATTGCATTTATAATTGATTAACATCGCAAGTTTACTGCCGAACACACTTTTTGGGCGTTTGTAATAAAAAAATAGATAAAAAAAATTGATTCATTTAATTTAGAGTTTGGCAATATTTATAGTCGTATAACATGGAATCCACGATTTTTGTTTGGGGGGAAAATATTATTTTAGATAAGTACAACATACAAACAAATTAAAGCCAGTTTTATTCATTCAAAAATAAAACAATACTTCGCGATGGTGAAAATTTAACTTCGTGATAATTACGCAACGACAAGGTTAAACGTAATATTATAAAGAGTCCAGCATTAAAGTGAAGAATTCCGTAAACAGTACAGAATAACTGAAAAAGTATGGAGTTCTATACTGAGCAGTGAGCATAGTCAATATTCATTTAATCTCGGGCATACACAAGAAGCTATTGGGCAACAAAAGGTAAATTTTAGAAGAAAACATCAGCGACATAAAATATAAAATTAGACGCCAATATTAAACGAGTGAATCCTCTGTCACAGTTTTGAGAATCTATGCATTACAATTTTATGAAGTAACTAATTAAATGTATAATGTATTTGCTGGAATATGACAAAATGATAATTACTTAACAAATGAACCGAATCAACCAAATCAATTTATAAGACTATGGGCAAATTTCATAAATCTATAACTTTCTCACGCACCCGTGTCTAGGAAAAAATATTCTGCCTTTCGGGCACAACGAAATGAAAATACTGTGAGTAACGAACGTGGGATGACAGCACGAGTAAAAATACGAAGGACTATTGCTAATTAGTTTAGCAGTAGGATGCACACGTTGCAGCGGTTAATTTCATCTTTATGTTCTCATTTTTCTTCCCGACCCTTGGTCCGTTACCTGACATTTATCAAACGGATGATAAACCAATCAAAATTGCAGATTAAAAACCAATACCGAGAGATACTCTAGTTCGCACGAGCCAAAGGCTATTTGCGTTAAAATAAACGAGAGGCAAATTTTCGTTGCAAAAACACAGGGGCGCGGTAAAAGCAGCCATGCGAGTCTAGAGGGTTCTTCTGAGCTTATCAATGTGAGCGCAGAGCTTTAGGGCCGGTCCGAGAGGGAGGTTCATGGACCCGACAAGGTGATCCTCGTGCAAAAGAAGGAGGGCCGAACCGTCAATCTCTTGGCTGCGAAAGTCTTCCGCGTGCTGCGAGGAGTCTGAATGCGACAAGGCGGGTTAACGCAAGACGCCGCATTAATAGCGTTGAAACCAGTAGCTCAGTTTGAGATAAACGTTTTATGTTGTTGTATGTTACTATTGCGCAAAGCAAAGGCGAATTAAGGGTTTCATTAGTTTTATAATTCATTTTTCTTTAATTTCATAACGTTGAAAGAACAAACATTTTTCAAATAACGGGCAATTTAGTGTAATAACTCGGGTGTCTTTGGAAAGGCTATTACCGATATTAGTTGGCCAAATCACGATTGTCATGCAAACCAGACAAGTGTAGAAAACTCTAGTCTGATGTGGTAAGGTTCAAACCACCGACCTCGACCAAACCGGAACACCGACTAAGTTACGCTGGTTTATAGTGGGATCCGGTAAAAAAGACTGTAGAACCGTTGCCTACTGTATCCTTTCGAACATACAACTTTGTGACAATTAATAGGGTATTAACAGCCCGGATTCAAAGAAACTAAGACATGGAATTCACACGAGGTTGTAAATGCGCACCCGTCACGGGCTTAATTTTTCTAGCGTAACCTTGTTTGCACATTACAATCATCATTAGGACAACTGATTTCAGTAAAAACCGTTTTGAAGGCACCAGGTAAATTAATTGTTATGAATATCCGTAATCGTTGGTCGGAACTACTTCAGCAGGACTAGATTACAGTATATACCCATATTGAATCAATGGGTTAGTTGTCTGGTATTCCTTTTATTGAAGTTAAAAATATAACCCTACATATCAAAATACTTGGGGAGTTGATAAAACCTCAGAAGATATTACAAAGTTATTTTAGACTGCAGTTAAAACCAAAACGTGGTTCTTTCTGTACGACCTGGCAAAGAGCGAATGTAGTTCCACACGTCGTCCACCGACCACATGAGGGGAGTAACCAGGTCTACTCCAGAATGGGGAATCACCGGTTCCGGAGAGGGACTGCAGCTGAACACGGACCGCGTCGACTCCTCGCTTTCTGAGAAACTATTGCTGTCGGAAAGACTGTGAGAAGGAGACGGTGATACTAGCAGCCGGCCCTGGAAAAAAGTTTTTAAAAAAAAAAAATAGTTAGAAAATTCACAAAATATAGGTTGTTTAGTAAATCGTTAAATAAGCGACGATTTTCAATTAAAACTAAGGTCATTTTAAAATTATTTTAATCCCACAGCAGTCACTGATTATCTTATTTATCTAAAAAGAAAACGTTGAACAGTTAATGTGCACAAAAAACGCATTATTAACCATTCTCAAACATGTCCGGTGCCTAGAAATCACAGTAATTTGTTGATCGTTTCTAAATAATTGCAAATTTGAGACAGCCCTAACTGACATGGGAAAAACACAAAAGAAAAAATAAGTAAAACTTTTATAATTAATAAAATTAGAATGGTCAACTACGACTGATAGCCACAGTTAAACCTTTTAAATTATTGCAAAGAAAACGCCGCGTTATAGATTAGAGAATGACTAAAAAAAAAGAAAAATGAAAGATGGGCTCTGAGCCAGGTGGACCAGTAACAATAATTTAAGTTTCAAACAAAACAACGCTTCGTGCTGCGTAAGGTAGCACAGCAACACTATACACTCGCAACAAGAGCCAATAAAGTTTCACCCAAACCGCAAGTTGAAAGTCAACGTGCCACCTCAGCAAAGTGCAGACAAGCGGCAAAAGCTATTATCCGTGAAATGAACTCACAGTGTTTACTGACTTCCTTCTACCCCTGCCTTGAGCGCCTGCCCGCCTCCCTCTGCCCATCATTTTGACCCGAAGCGTACCGCGGGCGCGACCTCGACGTGCGGCGCTGGCGGCCTGCCTCAGCTTGTTTGCGGCCATGGCGCGGCTCGCACAGCCAGAGCTGTACTTGCGCGCGCAGCAGAGGGAGCAGAAGCGATGGTGTGGATGTGTAAAGCGGCAGCGCGGCCCCGAAAATCCGCACTGCTCGCATGTTGCGGTGGCCGCCTCCTGGGCGTCGGTGTGCTCACGGTCGGCGCTCCAGCGGCTTAACGGGTCGTCCAACGGGTTTTCTGTATTTTATGTATGTCACGGATAAGTGAGCGCGGTTTAGTAACGCATAAACGAGCGTCCGGTTGAAAAGCTAAAGTCATGTGGCTGCAAAATCAGGGCTCATTTAGAAAGTTAAGGGCATAAAGACCATTTTTTTGAATTTATTTTACAATATATATGACAAGTTTAATTTCTGAAATTCGTGCCTTATGCTGCAATTATTCTGCTATGCAAGTTAAGAGGGCACAAATAGTAATGCTTTATTATGCCAAGTAATGCTTTATTATGCCAAGGTAGTTAAAAAAATATCTTGCAACAATTTTTGTGCTTTCACCATAATTTTTAAACAACCTCAACATATATATTCAAATAAGAGGTTATTATTTTATAAAATGTTGGAAAATGACTGCATGAGAATATAAAAAATGTTCTTCTTTCTGCACAAACTATTTTATGCCATGATTTTCGACGATAGGCGTCTATAAATACATCAAAATATATACCTTTTTCACGGCTCATAATTTCCATTTGTCTTTTTCTGATCATATGGAGCTGACGAGCTGTCAGCATACAGGATACTTGAGGCTAAGTAGTACAAGTAAAACAATACCAGTTTGGTAATACATACATGTATATGTTGCTAGAAAATCAAGCATCCAAATTTATTTTTGTTATTGCTGTAGATATTCCATTTTTCTTATTTCAATTAATGTATATGCAAACTTTAGGACATCCCAAACAAAGCTTAGTTTGGGTACACTATATATAAAAATATTCACTTGTTTATAAGAAACTGTAAATTGTGAGCAGCAACACATCTCAAGGACTAAATGATACTATATATTCCTGTTGATCAGAATTTAAATACAAAAATAAAACCAAAAAATAAAATGTGAGTTCACCAAGAAATCCAAAACTGTGCAGATTTTAAACTTCAAATAATTTGACACGACTATGTTTATGGATTTGTATACTTATAAATTTTTTCTGAATTTTCATATTTTTGAAGAACTGTGCACAACAAATACAAACAGAGGAAATACTTTGCTTTTATAGAAAAAAAACAATTATTTCACCGGAAATGGTCTGATGGATTCCTCAATAACAAAGCCATCTATTACATGACGGAGAATTGTTGTTTTAGATGGGACATTGTCTTTCAGGTTATCACCAGGACAAATCTGAAAAATTAAGGCCTTCTTTATGTATCATAATCCAGCAGAATTCTCATTAGTAGCTTACCACCATACATACTTTAGTATTATTATCACATAAACACAATCTACAAGAGATAACAAAAGTTTAATTTAATGACATTATTAGACGGTCTTTGTTGATAGCGTATCGACAAAGTGTCGCTAAATGTACAAATCTTGAAATTTATACTAACTCCAAGAGATTCATCTTGTTCAATACTGGTTTCCAGGTTGTCTTCAAAGCTGCAATCCATATTGGAAATATCTTCGTGACAGTATGCAGTCTACTACTAATTTTAATGATTATAGAAAAATCCTTCAAGTATTAAATGATATTCTTTAATGATTATAGAAAAATCCTTTAAGTATTAAATGATATCCTGGGAGCAACAGATGTTTTTAAAATCTTGTTTAAAGATAGTGGCATTTTTCATTTGTAACTAGAAACAACCAGAAACTGAAATGACTTGGGAAAAATGAGTGTCAAACCAAAATAAGAAAGTCACACAATAAAATACTAAAACTCAAATATAACATTGTAAAATTTTTACTATTCTTAGGGATTGAAAGCCATACAATTATTACAGAAAACACAGTACAACTTTAATTACTTGAAAATGTGTTTGAAACACCATTTGAACAAATAATGGCAAGATGAACCAATACAGGGATATTTTTAGCCGTGTAGCTCTTAATTTTTTAGCAGTGATTGTCAACCTTTTTAGGCCATATACCACCTAGAGGAGTAGTTCCCACCAGGGGTGTACGGACCCCCCAAAGTGTCTGTAAAAGTTGTACAGGGTCATTAAAGTACATTTCAAGTTATTGCTTACAAGTGTAAAGCAACAGTATCTGGCTGTTTTACGTTTGCTTATCTATATTCAAATATATTATTGCAATGATAGTTTTTTTTTTTCATAAATAGTTTTGCATAATTGATAAAAGTTAGAAGTCATGTTCTTGGTAAAAGGTTTAAAAAGGGTCCTTCACTAAAAAAGGTTATGAACAACTCACCTAGTGGCTATACTTCCTCGAGCGACCTGGTTTTCCAAACATTTGCCCAAATTGACATATTCATTAAAGACAAAAATACACTTTAAAATAGGGTTCCTCTTTTTTCCGGATTTTTGCACTCCCAGAAAACGGGATTAAAAAATGAAAATTTCCAGGAATCCCAACGAAATTATTCTTGCCTAATACGTCAATTAAGATGCTTAGCTCCAAACATTTAACGAGGCTAAGTCATGTTCTGTAGTATTGCTTACTGCAATCTTACAAGACCTTCTCATACTAAAGGCTGCACCCCTATTTATTTTTATTTAGAAAACAAGCACACCTAGGGCACATCTTTATTGGTAAAATAATTTAATTAAGTTTTTCCGCAGGTAAGCCAAATAAACTCAGGCATCGACTTTAATAGCTTGGGTAATATTTCTTTACTTTATATCAGTCAAAATCGACAATTTTTTTAAATTTTTGCTATGTTGTCGAATAACCAAGATTATAAAAAAAATTCCGAGATTGGGATTTCACAGGAAATCCCGAGAATTTTATGTCGAAACATTCCTGTAGAGGAACCCTACTTTAAAACACTTAGTTCCGATGCCAATTGTAGACTTTAGATTATAGGTTAATTTAATTTGACAGAGTTAGAATATAACTAAAAGCAGCCACAATAATCTAAAACTTGTGTTAAAAAGAATCAGTGCTTAAAAGAATCACACAGCTTAAAATTGTGCCTGTGTCCTTGGTCATCAATTTTTCAAAATACATAATGTTTGTCAAATACATAATGTTTGCAATGTGTTGTTATATTAAACATTGTGTCATAGAAGAGATTTAAAGTCAAAAATAGTCTCATACTTATTCAGATCAGCAATAGGCTTGTTGCCAGGGCGCACAACTAGACAAGCATTCATGTTCACGCTTTTCGCAGCATCAGCTTCTTCCCTTATGTCCGTCAAAAACAAAATTCTGTCTGTTTTGCAGTCAATTGCTTTGGCGATTTTTATGTAACTTTTACTTTCACGTTTTGATCCAATTTCTGTGTCAAAATGTCCGTCAAGCAGTGGTAACATATCGCCTTCTTCACTAAAACCAAAAAGCAGCTTTTGAGCAGATACACTACCTGATGAATAGATATAGATAAACTTTCCCAAATCTTTAAACTTTTCCAAAACAGGTTTTACATCCTCAAACACTTTACCTTTAAGTGTGCCAGATAAATAACCCTTCCTCCATATTAGACCTTGCAGTTGTTTAAGAGGAGTGGTTTTCTTATCATGTAACATCTGCCAAATTACATATTCTGCAACCCACTTTAAAACGCGTTGTTCTTTAGATCGGGTTGAACGCCGGAATTTAGGTTGTGGAACTTCATCTCCATGCGCCTGTTTGTCAAGTATCGCTTGCTCCTCTAGAGATGCAATCACTTGACTTACTTCTGGAGTATGCCAGTTGTCTTTCAAAAATGCATCCAGATGTTCTTTGACATAAGGAAATAAAACATCAACAACAAACGTTATTGGGGTAGTGGTGCCCTCAATGTCGAGTAATAAGGCATCAAATGAGTTTAACGCCAGCATCTCCAAAAACTAACTTTTTTATTTCTTTTAGATTGGTAAATCGCCGATCGGCGTTTGGTGGTTTACCATTGTCATTTCGGCGAAATATAATTTTATTCTTTTTAACATTTTTCCATGCCGATTACCATAAATTCGTTGTTTTTCGCCACAGTGGTCGGTAAACTTTTTTGTCGCTGCCCACAGTGCTTTTTTCGGAGCTATTGAAGGCCCACTACGTAAAATCACTACGAAAACAGTATCAGGATATTTGTTTTAAGTTGGAGGCATTAGAATGACGCCACAAAGTAAGTTGTTTTCCTCGAACAAACTTTTGCGCAAATATGAAGCTAAAATCCAGTTTAATGGCGCGTAGAAAAAAAAAATATTATATAACAAAATTGGATTGATTAGTTTTAAATTGGCAAATCTTTAATAAGAAGGATACGTGGCTCATATTTCACCTAAAAGGATTCGAACATTGCTCGAAACAACGGCATTTATAGTATAATTTAACAGAAATTCGACTGTGCAGTTATGAGTCCCATCACAACGCAAGAAATTATTGAATATCGCCTTTGGCCTAAATAGATTTAGGCATAAGTATAAAACTTACACAAAAATCCTAAGTACACAAAATCCTATATTTGACTTCACAAGTAACGTCGTAGTTCAAGTAATTTAAGAAACGTGTTGTTCCCGACCGGTTGTGCGATTAAAGCATGTTTATCGCGCAAAACGCAAAAAATGCGTCTACTTGGTCTTAGTTTGCGAATCGCTTACATCAGGCGTGTACCAAAAGATTAACACTAAATCATCTCCACAGCTGAATGACAGCACCCGCAATCACGTAATATGTTCGCACGAAACACATAAAAGAAATCCATCACGTTAATCCTGTTTTAAAATTTCGATGTTATGATACAATTTATATCCATATTGCAAAGTTAAAATATATTTTAGTACGGTAGTAATTGCATTTTGCAGGGAGTCTTAGTTCGCACAATAAAAGGTGGATTATTACACTGCGCCTTGATGGCGAAAACACTACCATGCCATAATGTAAAAAATACTATAAAACAAAGAATAAACGTGGGAAGCGCAAAAAATTTGTCTTTGCTTATATATTTAAAAACTGTTGGCAAAAATATAGTTTGACAGGCACTTTCACGGCAACATTTGGCAAGCGGGCTTAAACCACGTTGAGACGATATAAAAATTATTAGCCACACCAACTTTAAAAAACAGTGAATGTACATTGTACGGCTATCACGCGGGTACAACTACATAATAACACTAAGCTATCCAAAAGTAACTCACGGCCCAATAAAAACGGTTTTGCTGCGCAAAGTATAAAGACATATAAATCTGAATTACAAACGATTATTTCTCATGTCGATTATTTCTGTTGTCGATACATTCAGATTGTCAAGAAAACACTATTTTTAATTTAAGTGTTTAATTTTTGCCAATATAGTTTAGCGAATGAGGGGGTACAGTTACGGATAAAAAGGCGCTGGTTCTTGAGACGAGAGACGAAAGGTCGCTGGTCTAGCATCCTAGCACAATTATTAAATCAACGCACTGTAGTGACACTACGGCGACCCGGATTTATCTAAGCGTTATGTTTGCCTTTTTCTTATTTTTCTCGTGTCTTTTTTTTCGCCGGTTCTAGTTTGTGCTTTTTGATTCGGCGCACCTGGAATAAAGACTTTCCATCGCCTTAGCACAACATTTGGGTTAGGGTGCGAGTTAGCGTTTGGGTGTGAGTGGGTCAAGTATTATTATATTTATTATTTAATAATAATACTTGACCCACCCTAACCAAAACGCTAACCCTTGTGGTAACGGTTGTGGTACGTTTGTAGACCACCGCCGCCGATGGCTACTTAAATCACTTTCACGTTCCTTGTATCTGACTCCAATGGAGCAAGCCGCTAAAATACCTGTGAACTTCTTGAACTCTAGACAAAGTCACTTTACTCAGTTGATATTGCTTGTTGAGTATATATTCACAAATCTCAGTACACACTATAACGTAACGCGGGGATTTAAGCCACTGGTTAATAAACCGTATATGGTAGAATAGTATAAAATAGAATCAATTGCGAAAAGCCGAAAACACTCAAATCGCCAAATTAGGCAATACAGAGTAGTGAATGCTACATAATCTCCACTCCAATAAACAAGCCAGACGTAGGATGGGTTGATAATTTATGATAAAAGAGATCTGTAAGATCAATATCAGGTCTTGGCTTAGGGGCGTTTTGAAAAAAAACTATGTCACAACGAGAAATAGCAGACAAAAATCAGCGAGCGATACAAATATGTGGCGTAATAAGAAAATAATTTATTTACAACTCAACGGAGCAACGTTTCATGAGTCTTTTTTTATAATTTTTTGGGGGCGCAATTTTCAAAAGTTTTTTCTCTGCGATTAATGTGTACACAAACGATTTAAAAAATACAATACAGGATACAATAAATGGTCGGATGAGCTCTCTATGGTCATAACAACTCCTATGGACAGCCAGTCTGCCTGTTTTATAAACAATAATTATTTTGCGGGTTGAACGAACCCTTCACGACACGAATAAATTTGAGATATACATTGATAAAATGTTATACATCGATAAGTACATACATAGCGATAAATTTCATACACGATTCGGTAATCCTAGTATTTGGCTGTAAGGGTATCTATCGAATTACGAACGCCAAACAGCTACGAAAGCCGGATTCTAACTACAAAACCGTGACAATTAGCACCCTGTGCCCATCATAGGATCCTTTAATGCAATAGCGATAAAAAGTGGGAAATTAGGAATTTAAATCTCCTTGATTAACACGCTATCAAAGCGCTGAATATCTCTCTGGACGAGTTTCTCTATAAAGACAAAGTGAATTATTGAATATTTCCGTTAACAAAGTTTCTCGCGACGTACGTTCGAAACCGGATCTTCATTTCCAGGAAGCTGCCCGGAAGGAAAGTGCCGAGGACATAGATACCATATGTGCAATTGAGACACTCAGTTTACAAGTATAGCTGTATGCATCGGCGATAATGCAAAAGAAACTGAGCATGATCCAGTTCTGGACCAAAAATTAGGTATTGCAGTTTACTCGCGAACGCTTGCCAGCTGAAAAAAAGTCAATTTCGACGATCCAGCCGAAAAGTTTCGGAAAGTTAAAAAATCCCTAAGCATATGTCTACTATTCGGCTAACGATTAGTGGTGCCATAAGTCTTCCACAAATGTCGTGGCCTTACTACATGAAGGTCGTTTCGGAATTTAGCGAATGAAGCAGTTAGCCCGAACAACCGTCAATTGGGCAAGCATGGAGCGAAATAGTCGACTTGTGCAGGAAATAGCACACCTGTGACGAGCACTAACGCACCTTCGAAGGTGGCTGTCCAATGTGCATCCACGGATAGTGCCCGAGAAACCACGGATCGGATGTTCACCATGTAATCAATTTCATTGGGTACAATTGGCTATTTATGATTGATGCTTATACTTCCAAATACCCTTACATTTTACACAGTCGGTTTCAGCGAAGACCAATATGAATCTCCTGGAAAAAGCTATCCTCACACCAGTGTTGGACAATTCACTAATATTTAGCTCTGAACAATTCCAGAACTACGAATGTCGCGCGGTATAGTTCACCTGACAGAAGCCCATATCATCCTGCAACGAGTGGATCTGCTAAGCGCCTGGTACGAACCTTAAAACAGGCTTTGAGCAAGTCGTCCATGCCTCCAAAAACGTTTCTCATGCAGCTCGAGTTTCTCATGCAGTACTGGTGGACACCAATGTAAAGCGGATACTCTCCTAGTGAACTCAATAGGCGGATACGCACGAAAATAGACACCTTACTCTTACTTACTTCTCCAGCTCACGTGGCACAGGACAAGCAAGCCAGAGGGGCTAACAAATCGCAAGCATGGAAAAATACATAAAGTTACACCCACTTACCAGGTGGGTAATCCTTGTTGCTCTATACTTTGGGTCCAAGGCGGAACCAACAACCTAGATGGGTTCCGGCCACTGTTATTAAGAGGCACGGCGGTTTCTAATTCCCTGTCTTCGTCGACTGTTGATGTAGTCCCTGAAAACATCGGTTGCGTACCGACCAGAGATACACCCGCGGTCACACCCCGATTCGAACCCGAGCGAGCGGTCTTCAACGAGTTCGAGTACGATCCCACGAACCCGAGACGATCTCGTAAACTCTTTGGTTGCTAACCCTTTAACCAAAACATTTGTTTTTTAGGTTTAGTGGGGAGATGTCATGGAGTTCAACCATTGTACCAATTTTGTACCCTGTGTTTTGTTGTCGCTCTCTATGAGTTTACTGCCCTGCAGCATGCATGTACGCGTTGGTATGATATTAGCGTCACTGAAGGCGCAGTGATGATTGGTTTGGTATATAATACTGCGTGCTTTTTCGTTTCTTTGTACAACTTTACTTAGACGCCCATGAAGAATAAACCTTCTTAGCAAACTCCTAGTAACCCTGTTAGAAACCCTTACCCTTAACTTTGACTCTGAATCCACACAATATTTGATTTAATGTCCGTAAGCCTAAAGAATATTTGCTTCAATTTTAAGTCATTATTGTCGTTAACCTGAAAGGGCGAGAATATTTCTGGTCTTACATATTAAAGTTGCCAAATGCCCATTTCGCATGTTTGATAAATGATTCAATTTCGCCGTATAATAAAGCCCAAACTGTTTAGAAATAAAAATTACGGAAGTGAATTTAATAACTCGCGGAAGTAGGGGTAAACCATTAATCAACAATAATGAATAAACCATTAATCAGCGATAATGAAAATCTACTCAGCCCTAAAATGTATATCTACCAATTCTTAACAAATAATGAAACATGAATATATAAAGTGTTCAGCATTTCACGTTAACGCTCAGCACACATGAAAACACATAAAAAATTAACGTTAAAAACTAACGATTTTGGTAGTGTATACTTTGCTTGATTTTGTTACAAACAGTGAGTGGATTACGGATTTTGTGTTGAGTATTTCAACATGACCTTAAAAAATATGTGCCATTTCTTCAGAAACAAACATGTAACGAAACTTCAGCAAGTCCTCTATTTCAAGTCAACCCCGCGCGCAAATGTGAATTTATAATCATGACTCAATACATCCAAGTGGTTTGAAAAAAATATACTTTCTGAATTAAGAAGATTTTTGCACAAGAAGCGAGAAAATTTGATTTTACGACGCATTGGTCACCTAAACTTACGCCCCCGGTGACGAAAGTAAAAAAATAACAGGGACGCAGAATAAGATTGACGTGTGATTTATCCATACATCAAGCCTAATCTAGTGACATTTGTTTTTAGGTAATTTTTATTATAAAGGTACCGCGAATTATTTAAAAATAACGAGGGGTCCGGAAATTTAATAACCACTGTACTAGCACAACACATTGGGAAGTAAACAAGAGGAGAAATATACAAGAGTAGCCTAGTCCGTATTAATCGCTTTGCCGTTGGGAGTGGCCTTCACTATCCTGCTTTTCGTAATCGAAGCGTTTCCACTCTGTCTCGCGAACCAACAGAAGTTTCTGCAAGAAAGGTGTCATTTCTTTGACGCCACGGCAACGCAGTGCCTTGCAAATAAACACGTAGTAGGCGAGGGCCGCCACTAAATAGAATCCAATTGCTCCGAAATAGAGAAAGGTGGGTTCCTGTATAAGCGAGAAGATGACAAATCCGAATGATACCACAGCCACTAGTATCGGAATCACAATTGGCACCTGTAATAATAATAATTGTTGAACCACAGATTTTTTGCAATATAAGTATAACCTCCTCTTTTTGGCATTTTGAATGTTTGGCTTTTAGTTACCTTGACAATTAAACAGCTGTTCTATTGGATTTTCGTAAACCTAGCAGCATAACTATAGAATAAAATCTATGGCTTCCAACCTATATTTATTAATTAGGGTTTAGAAGTTACTCCTATAGGTAGATAAAGAAAACTATGCTCGTTAGGCCACTCAACTACTTATTTTAAGTATTTAGAAAACCACACAGAATAATCCAAATTCGTTTTTATGTTGTAAAAACTAGGCGTTGAGCTATTACAAATATAAATTTTACCCATAATTTGCCCATCTTAAAATTTAAGATAATAAACTTTGTATCCTTAGGCTATAATATAATGCAAATCGTGAGAGATTAAAGTAGCAAGGTACAGTGCTACCCATAAAGTGAAACTTACAATCAAGATATTTCTTTAAAATCGTTCTTACAGGACTTTAAAAATCTTGTAATACCAAACTATTAAATGTATTGTTTGTTGACTTATATCCAGTTTTCCTAACTAACCTTAAATGGCCTGTTAAGTGTTGGCATCTTCCACCTTAAAATCACCAAACTAGTGGCACTGAGGCCGTACATCGTCCAGGAAATAAAACCGAACGCGTCCACTAAGGCTTGATAGTCACCCAAGAATATATAGAAAAGCATGGCAGAGCAAAGACCAATGATCGTCGGTGTTGGTGTCATATTTTCGACGTGTAACATGGAAAGAATCTAAACACACGTGACGCTTTAATAGTTTTAGTTTTGAATAGAAAATCTGATACTTTATGTCAAAACGTTTACTAACATAGCAATTTGCGAAACAGGCATAATTGCTTGGTACTGACTATCAACAACACATGAAAAGATAGCATAGTATGTACAATTAAATAGGAAAAACAATCTTAAAATTGTTTTTAACCAAAACAAACGTTTGCTTTGAAATGTTGACCATCGTATTTTCAAGTGTGCAAACCACAGTTAAACTGCGCAACTATATTACAATTACCTTTGGCATGTAACCATCCCTAGCACCTACAAAAGGCAACCGCGATTGTGAATAAAATCCTCCGTTCAAATTTCCCAGCGCAGAAAGGCAAACCGCAAAGGGAATAAACCAAGCGAAAGATCCCAGTATTTTGTTCGCAAACGCTGACCCTACCGTTGGACTTGATAGCATTTCTTCCGTTGTTAATACTGCATCAAGGTTTGTTAAAATGTAAGTTTAGTTATGAACCAAGCTCAGTATGCTAAATATAATTTGCTTATTTAAGAATTTAAAAATAGATATTGTATACAATTAAATATAGCTTAGGCCGTTTAAAACGCCTAATTTTCATTTAATGTTGAAAAGCATAATATCAACATATTTTACCTTACCAAAATTTGTTTAAACTTTGTTTCATTTTAAGAACAAAATAGCTTAAACAGTTTAAAATATTTTCTTTTAATTAAATACATTTTATTTCTGGAGAATAATCTTACCCGAAAAAAATCCAATATTGACAAAGAGGTAAATGACTATCACGGAGAGCAACGAAAATATCATTGCCTTTGGAAAATCTCGCTTAACATCTTTCATTTCCTCAGTTACGCAATTTAAAACGTTCCAGCCGGTATATGGAAAAGTGCCTTGGTAAGATGCTTTTACCAGGGCCACAAGAGAAATTTGTGATATTTGTTCTGAATTGAAAGCTTCTTTAAAGTTCATAAATCCTATCGGGTTTCCTTGGATTAAATTAACAATTCCTCCAATTCCAATAACTAACAATGCCACGAACTTCGATCCTGATAGTATGATCTCGAATATGACAGATTTTCTTGCGCTTTTGCAGTTTGCGAAGGCCAATATGCATAAAAGCAAAATAGAAATCAGCCTAACGGATAACGTTGGCGGATGACAGTCATAAACTAAGGCTAAAAAGTGCCGCGAAAAGGTTTCCAAAGTAGCCGCGGTAAAGGGATGGATGAGAAATGCTTTCCAAAGATAAATAAACGCTACGACCGGTCCGAAAGTAAGTTTATAGTTGTTGTAATCATCACCCGAAGCCCGGAACGTTGTACCAAGTTCACAGTAGCAAAGTGAAGACAGAAGACAAAACAGGCCGCTAAGGAGCCAAATGATTAGGCTAATTCCTACGTTTCCTTCTACGATCCGTAAAACAGCTACGGGAGACATAAAAATGCCAGTCCCCACGATTGCACCAATTGATAGCGACATGGCGCCCCAAAATCCAATTTGTTTCTTCATTTCAAACTTCGGCCCCTTTCTACGTTTTACCGAGTTGTTCATATTGGAGAATAGGCTACAGAAATTCTCAAGTTATCTTATTCAATTATATGTTATTTACCTGTACATGAAAGATGCGTCACTATAAACGAAAACGCCATACAGTAATTAAACTACGTGTTAGCTGCACTATGCTAAATCCTTTTTAGCGAACTTTTTATGGCTATAGGAACAGGTGTGGGCACTGAAACATGGAGCATTAAAGCAAAACAACATTGATAGCATATGAAAGATTTCTAATTGTCTATCTATCTAATTCTGTCTTTAATTACTAAAAGCATGTTTTATTGCAACATTCCCTTTAAAACACTGCTTTGTTTAGGCTTCGTCTTGCTACAAATTCATGAAGAAATAACTCGGCATTTCTGTATGCCGCATAAGTATATTTGTTCTCACAACATACCAAAACGTTATCCGGAACCGTTCGCGGAAATATAACAAGCAAGCCATGTCGTTCTTGGTATACAGCCAGACGTCAACCGAAAATGTTTTTTTAATTAGGTTTATTATTTATCTTAAATTACGGTTGAACTAAACTTACTGAATTGGTAAAACAAGTCAAAAAACACACAGAAAACAAGGGATTCGTTTACGCCAGATTATCGTGTTTTTACGGTTTTTCGTTTTTTAAGTTAAGTTTTTTTTTGTTAGTTTAGGAATGTCCGATACTTAACATTTTATTCCTATATCGATTACCGATAACCGATATTTTGGACAAAAAGTAGCGCGATTCAAACCGACACCAAATGACGTCATTTATGCTCAAACAAGCAAAATGAATAACATTGAAATGTTCAACGGTGTATTTTTTAGATTATTAAGGCAAAGTTTGCTTTAGGGCTAGAAAGTGGAGTTGCCTTCAGTTGTTAACCTCTTGTTTATTTAACAAATTTAGCTTTCAAGGTAGAATAGCTGCTGTTGTATGGCTGAAATTCCTATATTAATATGGTACCGGATCGGCACCAATTCTAGTATCAAACAATAAAATTTAAAGTTAAAAACCCGAGTAAAACCTGGATCAGACATTTTTTTGAGGAATTATACTTTCGCCTACAGATTAGGTAAAACGTGAAAACATAACAAGCTGTCAGAAAAAAAACTGTTGCTTTCTGAAAGTTGATGAATGCCAAGCAGCGCCGCGCGAACCATACGTGACGCTCAAAAGCAACGAGTCGAGATAGAAAGGAAAAAAAGGGCATTGCATTAAATCACCTTTCAGAAGGCCAGAGTTTTCTTCTCACAGCCTGTTTTGTTTTTAAACGTTTTACCTATTCTCTACTGCCTTATATGTTTTTGGCTTTTTTAAAATTTTATTATAACTTTGCATATATGTACTTTACTTTACCGTTAGAAACCAACGATGCTGCAGTATAGGCGAAATATATATTACTTTAAAAAACGTCTGATCTTGGGTTTACTCGGGTTTTTAAACTTTGACTTTTATTGTTAATATTTTTGTCAGCGAAACATTAATCGACAGGCAGAAACTGCTGCCGATGGATTTCATAAAGATACGCCCTTTTATAGTATCAAGCGAGTTCCCATACTACCATATTGAGGTATCGGCTCCGATCCGATATTATCAGACATCTTTATTTATAATAGCATCATATATCAACTTTTTTTTTTCTTTGTTCATCAATTTTGGATAATAAAATATTGGTATAACGCCTTTTAATACAAATACCACCTGACATCATGGGCACCCCCACGAGGGGGCAAGGGGGGGGATCTTCCCCCGCCCTGGAATTTTAAAATGCGATTATTAGTATTATTCGTAAGTGTAATATGTATTACTAATGAAAGTTAAAAATATTTGCCCCCAGTGGCGTATCCAGGGGTTGGGGCGTTCTTACCCCCCCCCCCTCCCTTTTTGCAAGTGATATTATCGTTTTTTATCTGTTTTTGTCACGGTTTAACAAACTGTTCGAAGCGGCCTGCTTTTTAAGTAGTAGGGTCACGCGTCTTAATCTAATGCGAAACCAAAATCAAGCGCTAAACGCCGTTTTTCGTTTTGTTTGGTCGACCGTAAACCCCGGATAGTTTTGCTCGTTCGTTATTCGTTTAGGTTGACTGATTAGCAAGTGTGTATTCGACAATTGACAACGCTAAGTCAAACCTTTTTCTTTTTTCTCGCTAAAACATTCGAGTTTGGCGCAATTAATGTTCCTCGCTGTTCGCCCTCTGCGCTAATATCCGTTGTTAGTGTAACATCGGTATTTGTTTAAAGCAGATAAAAAAAAAACAGATTCTCAGAAGGAGATATAATGGTGACTGCCGTGCTCGTTTCAAAGTCTCCATTTTTATGCATAGATACTATTAGATAGTCAACGCAAAATTATGCTTTTTAAGCATATTCTAAGACCACGTGTTAAGTGTGCAATTGACCCAACTTATTTTTCCTCAACCGCAGCTTGTAATTTATCCGACTTGGCATACAGCTCGGCGCAGAAAAACGATCTTTGTTTAGTATTGCAGGTGACGAAAGACGTGCTTTTAATTTAGCGCTAGTCCCGTTTATAGAACTTAAGAAACTACGCTGCTGATAACCGAATTATGATTCTCCCACAATTATTCACACATATTTCACGGTCTTGGTTTATTTCTTCGCCTGAAAGTAACAATTGCACACGAAGTTGTTTTGCATTTGGCGTCTGGCAGTAAGGTCGACGACGCGCGTGTTCGCTTTGCGTCTAAAAGTTTGCTTTTGCTTGGACGGTAATTGGCTGTTTCTGATTAGTTTTTTAATAACGTCTTGCAATCACCATTTTATGACGTCATACGTTCACTATTTTATGACGTCTTTATTCATTAACGTTAGACGGAAAATAGGGGAATTCCCTAAGTTGCAAATGCAGAATCCCACTTATTGATTTTTTAGATACGCCCCTGATTGTCTTCCCTGGAAAATTTTCTGCGGGCGCCCCTGCCTGACATGTTAGTGAAAGATGACTGATCCACATTCTTTTACACGACTAACTATTTGTACTAATGTTTTTAGGCTACTAATGTTTTATTTTACAATAGGATTACTTTTATTAATGTTATTTTAATAATAATCTGAGGTTATTCATTTATTTTTTATGTGATCCCTTGTCGCTTTACAAAGGTATTTGAACATAGCCTGGGGCCCTACTCAATATCATGCAAGCTTGTACGTTTGGCAGAAAAATCAGGCGTTTCGTCGAAGACCATTTTAGCTACGGAACTGAAATCTTCCATCTTGACAAAGAATCCTATATTTTGTGGAACAACTCCAGGACAACAAAATAAGTTTATTGGTTTTCAAAAGCTAAAATCGTGAAGTACGTTCAATACATTTCAGTCTTCGAAAATCGACGAAATGGAATACGACGCAAATTGCAAACATATTTCTTGAAAAAACAAGAATCACATACTTGTCATTGCGATAACATTGAAAAAATGTTATGCGAGTGCAGTGGCGTATCCAGGGGTGGGGGAATTTGGGGGTTCGGAACTCCCTCCCTTTTCGTAATTGATATTATCGTTTTTGTTCGTTTTTGTCTGGGTTTAACTTACTGTCCGAAGCGGCAATGTTTTCAATGTAATTGGGTAACGCGTCTTAAGCTAATTCGAAACGAAAATCAAACGCAAAACGCCATTTTTTGTCTTTTGTTTGATCGACCGTAAACGCAGGATATTTTTTTCCTTTCGTTATTCGTTCAGGTTGGCTGATTAGCAAGAGTGTTTTCACAAATGACAACGCTAAGTCAAGCCTTCTTTTTTTTCTTACTACAAACGTCGAGTTAGGCCAAGTTCACGCTGTTCGCTGTCTGCGAAAGCATCCGAAGTTGTTGCAAGGGATTTTTTATAACTTTTTGAAGAATGGTTTAACTGTGACAGTTTAAAGTCGCCTTTTTATGTAATGACAGTTGCCGAAAAATTATTCTCTATAAGCATATCTTAAGACCACATTTAGTGTGTAATTAACAGAACTTATTTTCTCTCCACCGCATCTTGTATTTTAGCTTACTTGGCACACTGCTCGGGAAGATGTTGCGCTAATCGTGGCATATAATAACACCCGGGATAAACGATCTTCGTTTAGTATTGCAGTTGGCGAAAGGCGTGATTGTAATTTAGCGTAGTTCCGTTCATGGAACTTATGAAACTGCGCTGCTGATTGTTTAAAATTGATTCTACCAAAAACAATTACACATATTTCACCGTCTTGGTTTAGTTTTTAGCCGAAACATTGCACACTAAGCAGTTTCAACGCACATATTCGCTTTGCGTCTTGAAGGTTTGCTTTTGCTGGACTTTAATTGGCTGTGTCAAAATAGTTTTTTATGTATTCATTAAAATCACTATTTTATGACGTCATACCCGTCACTAGTTTTTGGCGTCATTATTAATTAGCGGCAGACGTAAAATAGGGTAATTCCCAAAGGTAAAAATTTGGGACACCTTTTTGATTTTCTGGATACGCCCCTGCAAGTGGCTATGACATTAAGCTTTAAAAGATTTACACTGATCAAATATCTCTAACGGCTTTACATGTGCTACACTTAGCACGTGCTTTGAGTCGGTCCGCACTCTCCTTAGTGACAAAAACCATCCTATTGGGAAGATCTAACGCTTGAAGTGTTTGTGTAAGAAATTTCAAAAGTGCATCAAACAAGTTCGTCTAATTCTATACCAATTGTTTTTTATCCCAAATTTACATAACATGCTGCATATAAAAGATATTGTAAATTCTTAAAACTCTACATCTTATACATAAAATATATTATTTAGGTATACTGCATTGTTATCAACATGCATTCATTTACAATTTAGACATTTCATTTTTTTCCTTGTTTTAGGTTTATTTTATTTTGTAAATCACAACACCACGCCCTTTAAATATTTGAAATAAAATTGCACATCTTTGTTACACTTAAAATCATCTCTTAAAGTTAAATTGTGGTAAAGATTTACTATTTTTTTACTTAATAAACAATTATTTTATATAAAATTGAGTAAAAAAATAGTAAATCACTCACCAGGCTAGCAGTTTTGTCCAATAAATTTGTTTGGGGCAAATTTATTTTACCTATATAGTTTATTAATTATTATCTATGTGACCAGGTTATGTACAAACTTTAAATAATTTTTGTATAGTTTTCACTTTTTACTACCAGGTGAAATAAAGATTGATCATTAACATACAACATCTGGTTGGCGAATATATAAATAGGGAATTGTGGGAAAATACAGTAATCACCTAAAAAGCAACATACCTAAAGCGAAAAAACTATAATACCATAGTATTATGACCAATAACTTAATAAAGCCAAAAAAGCAAACTTATTTGTTTAAATATGACATAAATATGTTGTAATAAGTCTTAAATTCGTTGGAATAAGGCCTAATTAACGTCTGAAAGTGTAGGGAGAGGGTATGGGACAATTGGGGGCCATCAATCTGGCATCGGCTGTTTTGGTGTCAACATTTAAATGGGTCCCTTGTTTTGTCACTGGATATTTTAACCCTTTTGGGTATTATTGGTGGTTAATGGATGGGAGGGGTGGGGTTTGTTGGTTAGGTAAAATGTTATATAGGCCTGATAAGGGCCATTTAGGTGTCATTTGACTGGTTTAGGATTTATTTCTATTTATATGTTACGGTATTAAGACCATTAGTTATTAGTTGTATTTTGGTGTTTTTAATTTGACGTTTATGTTATTCTTATTTCAGTCTTATGGCTGGAGTCCGGTTGTATACTTACTTGAATAGATTTTACATGAAAAGTGTTTGTGTTTATATCCTATGAATGAATTGATCATATGATACATTTGTTGTTAAAAAAAATTCATTCACCATTTCAATCACACCTGAAAGATTTTCACCATGTTCTAATTAGAGCATTAGTTTTTATATACTAGTGTTAGTTTTACTTTTTTGATAATTTTAGGTTAAAATTAAGCCTTCTAAAAGCAGGCATTTAATAAGCTTTCAAATTATTTTTTGTTTGCTTTGTGTTTTTTTTTTTCAGTTTTTAGCTGAAATATTTGTCTTCACTTGCTGCAAAAAAAATAATTTTAAAATGCCCTGAAATGCCATACAGGAAACATAATGGATATTGTTTTTATTTCTGTATATTTATTATTTGCCCACCAAAATTTGTTTTGTTGGAAGGTTAAGTTTTACACAGAACTTTCTAAACAAAGACTGTTTTGTGTGCATAAATTTCACAGTATACATACAGGGCTTTTAAGATTTTTTTTCTTGTATTTTTGCAATAGGTTTGTTTTCTAAAATGTAAGGTTACTTCTCTGTGCGATGATAATTTCGTAAAACGGAATTAAAATGCTCCAATGGATGTATAATTTGTTTAAATACTTCAACAGGTCAATGTGTTTCTAAAATTTATCCACAATTTAGTGAATGTTTTTAAATTAAATTTGTTCAAACACTGCAAAATAAATAATGTAATTTAATTACATTCCATGGTCATGCATGTATTTGTTTATCTGCTAATGTTATTAATGGTGTCTAATTAATTTAAAGTTGTTGTGTCATGGTTTAGTTATATTTTTTGATTTTGGAACCCACTAATGATTAGTGACTAATCTGATTTTATCATTGTATTTTTATTTGTGCAACTTTACAATGGAATCAATCAAATGATCATATTTATGTCTGAAGAATTGTATGTTGTTAATGATTGCGCTGTTCTGGTTATGCATGCTCAATTGCTGTGTAAAATGAATATTTGTTGAAAAGGCAAAAGTCGTCGAATCACACTCCCGAGAATCCAACTTTTTTTAAATCGTGTCAAACGCTAAAGAACGTTTTTAGTTTCAAGGGCGTTTCCCTCACGTATATAACGTTTGGAAGCGTTTGCGACGATAAAGTAAAGACAACCCAATCCGCATATAGTCTGTGTTTTAAAACATTTTGTTTCCGGAATTTGAAGTTGGCAATAAAATTATAGAAGTTAATTAAACCAATTTCTTTCGTAGAAAGAATATTACACGTTGCTGTAAACGTTGAAAAGTCAATAAATTGTGTTCAATATTTAAAGTGTTCAGTAAAAAAAAGTGTCCAGTAGGGTAGTTTGGCAGATGATGTAATAACCACGATAAAACGCCTCGTTATATGCATTTTTTGCTCATGGCCACCGTTGGAATTCGTGTTAAAATATAGTGGCCTAACAAAACCTGAATCTATCGATTCTGATAAATGGCAAAAAATATCGTGTCGTTGAGGTAAAGCTCGCTTTGCAGGTTTGTAGTGGCCTTGTTTTGTTAAGTTTTTTTTTAAGTGCTAAAAACGCATAGTTGATACCATGGATAAAGACTAAAGGTAAATATAGGTTTTTACCGAAATGCTTGATTTTTTAAGAGGTGGCGTTACAGAGGTACGTCATAATGAGACGTTCAAAGCAAGTACCGTAGTCCGTAGCCTTTAGGAAACCTGCGGTTATCGATTGATGTCGATGTCGTACACTAGTGTGCAGCAGACTAATTTTATGCCTAAGTCGTATTTAATGTTAATGCAATAAGATGACAGGATTGCTGGTAAAAAAGTGACATGGCCACGGACCATCAGCAGACCGACATATCTAAAAAAAATATTTTCCGTTCCGGTTTACTTCCACCACTGGTTTATAGAGTAGGTCGAAATAAGGTCGCTTTTGCCAAATGTTGGAGAAGCGCGCGTGTATTGTTAGTGAAAATCTAAGTTATATTAAATAAATATGATTTGTGTCTTAGCATGTGGCCCTCTGTTTATACTTGCTGTGGTTACTGGTTACCATGACAATGTCATTTTGAAATTTGAACCGATCATATATTACAGTTCGACGCATTGCGTACACAGTGTTACAAATTGGGTATTGCAACAGCATCCGAAAACGAATGTCAAACGCTACTGGGTGTATTCACGACACTTGAGTTTTGTCGCCTTGGATCAGTGGTTGCCAACCATGATTTATACATATACCCCTGTCAATTAGAATTGTTTAAAATTCGGCTAAATCGGATGGGCACCGACCCCTACCTAGTGACGAACGAGACCGATACTACCACTTGGTATCGGGTATCGGCTCCGATGCGATATTATCGGACATCCCTAGCAGTGGCGTATCCAAAGGGTTGGGGGCTCGGACCCCCCTTTTGATATTATTGCTAGTTTTTGTCGGGGTATAACTCACTGTCGGAAGCGGGAATGTTTTCGATGGAATTGAGTCACGCGTCTTAAGCTAATTCGAAACCAAAAAACCCGCAAAACTCCGATTTTTGTCTGCACAAGGGTCGACCGTAAAGATATTCTGGTCTCTGTCTATTTGGTACGTAGAAAGTAACGCAAAAAAAAACGGTCTACAAATACCGTATACCACAACGCACATTATTTGGGTAAGGGTGTCTGTTAGCGTTTTAGGTGTGGGTGGGTCAAGTAATTATTAAAAATAATAATGCCTGACCCACCCAAATAATGTGCGTTGCGGCATGCGGTATTTGTAGACCGTTTTTTTGTCTTACTTTTACGTACCAAATTCAAGCAGCGCCGATATTCTTTCGTTTTTCGTTCAGGTTGGCTGATTAGCAAGTGTCGACGAAGGCAACGCAGTCAAGCCATCTTACTTTTTTTCTCGCTAAAAACGTCGAGTTAGGCGCAGCTACTGTTCGTCATTTTTTTAACTGAAGCAGAATCTTAAAATATAAGAGTGACTGTCGTGCGGGTTATAAATTCGCCATTTTTAGTTATGATTATTAAATTTAATCTTGATAAGCATATTCAAGACCACGTGTTTAGTGTGCAATTGGCAGTACTTATGCTATGCTGACTTGGCAAACAGCTCTTGTAATTTACCGCTTGTCCCGTACATGCAATTTAGGAAACTGCGCTGCTGATGGTTAAACTATGATTCTAACAAAAGCACATATATTTCACCGTCTTGTTTTAGTTTTTCGTTTGAAGTTAACGATTCGCACTAAGCAGTTTCGCAGCTGCATTGTGTAGGGCGCTCTCGTTCGCTTTGCGTATAATGCAGGGGTGTCCAACTCAAACATGCCGGCGTGCCAATTTTTATCTTATAACTTTTTGCCGTGCCAAAGTTTCGTAACCAAACCAATTCTTTTTAATCATGAAATCGCTTTTTTACCAAAATCAAAAACGTTTATTTAAACTTGAAACACTGTCTAGTACAAATGCGCATTACTGCATTTAAGTGTCCGTCGGTAAGCTAACTATTGTAACTTCACACCAAGCTATATAATTATGTTAATGCTAGCCTCCAGCCCTTCACCACAGTGCAATGGTATATTATCAGATGTAATTGTTAGATGTCGTGATTGCCGCGATTGTTTTATATTGTGAACAAACGATGGCAATTGGCTGTATAACAAATTTATTATTTTTTGACAATTGACTGAATAACAATTTTAGTGTTTTGGAGGGGCTTGCGTGCCATTTTTTTATTAGGTCGCGTGCCACATTTGGCACGCGTGCCGCTTGTTGGACACCCCTGGTCTAATGGTTCGTCACCATTTTGTGACGTCATTATTCATTAACGTCAGACGGAAAATGGAGTAATTCATTAAGTTGAAAAATCAGGACCCCACTTTTTTGATTTTCTGAAGACGCCCCAGATCCCTAGTTATTATCTGTGTTGGTTATACGCTGTTGAAGTTTCGACCGGCAGTCGATTTCTCCAGTGCCGTGATTTTAATTTGTCTATTCTACAGAGGAAAATATTTCATACTTGTGTAGTTTATACTTAGCTTTTAAAATCATGAAAGTCATCTTAGTTGGAATGTCAAAAACTGGAACGAAGAGCATGAGCGAAGCATTAAGTCTGCTTGGCTACAAAACGTACGATTGGATGGAGCACTTTTGGTATTTTGGTGATGATTGGGTGAGGATTATGCGGGAAGGAGGAACGAAGGAAGATTTCAGAAAGATGTACGAGAATGTTGATGCATGCACCGATGCCCCATGCAACTATTACTGGGAGGAGATGATCGAAGCATTTCCAGACGCAAAGGTATGAAAGCAAATATTTGTCAGCGCTATAAACAGGCGCTACACGATGTAAAACCTTGTAGAACAGTGGTTCTTAACCTTTTTTGTTACCGCGCCCCCTTTGATAATTGTCCAGTGCCTTCATACTAAAAGCAATTCGGTATTTTTTCCATTACGTATCAGTAAGACAACATAAAAATACAAAAGTTGACTCTTAATTGAACAAAATTATTTTTATTTGGTTTGAATTAAGTAAACTTTAATATAGGAGACCTGACGCTTTGGGCACACAAAAATTGCTCGTGCGCGATATAATAATTTTCATCTAGCTGATTTTGACAATAATGTTGTGAGGGCATTGACTTCAAGTAGCCTATGGCGTTTACTCACGTGCTTTTGCTCGAATTGTGATTGCAGGTGATTCTTACAATTCGCGACGAGGACACCTGGGTGCCTAGCCGCCGCAGCCAATTTGAAAGCTACGACAACGATATCCTTTTTCGGATGATGTTATGTCTGACTTATTCTGGGTGGAAATTTGCGACGTTCATGTTTTACGAATGTAAGTTTAGTTGGCTTTTATTGTTTTTACGCTTCGTATTTTGCGAACATCGAATTTCGCATTTTTGAAGTGATAGGCGAATTTATTTTGTAATCAGTTTTTGATTTTGTGACTTTTAACAAATAAAGGCTACCTAAATTGATTTTTTACTTACAGTCAAACATCTTGGTAACCAGAGATCAAATTGGCCGTGGTCGAACTTCACTCAATATAGTGATGACACCTTAAGACAAATTTATAGAAAGCACAATACAAACATAATCCAGGTATAAGCATTTTAACTTTTACAGGCAATAACTCTCTGAAGTAATACAAGTTTACTTTTTGTCATTCATGTTAATTTATAAATTTAACGTTTCACCTTAAAATTAAATGTTTGACAAACTCCCCATATAGTTTCACAAAGGTCAAACAAACAGTTGCATAAGTCATGCGTTTTTACTTATTACAGAAATGTCCCAAAAAGAATCTGCTAGTTTGCAGCGTTAAGGAAGGCTGGAAACCTCTTTGTGAGTTTCTCGAAGTCGAAGCACCCCTAAAAGAATTTCCGCGAAGAAACAAAGGAGCAAGTTTACTTGCCGACTTTCGCCAGGAAAACAAGATTATGCGACGAATGCAAAAAGAACTTTACTTTTCTCTTGCTTGTATTTTAGGCTTGGCATCTTTTGCCCTGTACAAGTTTCAGATTTGGGTTTGTTGATCGTAAATATTATCATCATGCTAAGGTACGCTACTATAAAGACTATTGATTTTTGAAAGAACATGCACTTAAACAAGTAAAACCCTCCAATGGTTTAAAAAAGTATAGATTGGCCGTGATAAAATTGTACGAAGTTCTGTGGCTCTAGGCCAGTGGTTCCCAAACTGTGGTACGCGAGAGTCTTTCAGATGGTACGCCACTAACTTCAGCATACGTATAAATTTCGAAAACGTTCAACTTTTTAAACTTTCAGATTGGGTAATTTGCCGTGCTGCGTTTTAGTTACTTTTAACTTGAGGTTTCGCACGTTTATGACGTAACACTTATCTTGTTCAAGATAATAAAACGCTAATTGTTAGCGGGTTTAATATATATGTAGTAATAAACTAATAGTGAGCGGTGTAGTATTGTCGTATGTATCGACCAGCTGGTGAAGAAAAAACAACTATCGCATTGAATTGGGTTTTGTTTAATTTATGGCTTCTTTGTCTTCCTGGTATGGCGTTTGGTAAAGTTTAATTCTGCTTACATGCTCATTTTATTTTGTATAATATGCTAAAATAGTTAAAGCAGCGGTTCTTAACCGGGGGGGCGCGCCCCCCTAGGGGTGCGCCAAGGAATTCTAAGGGGGGCGCGAGCTCGACTTTATATATTTTAACTTTTTGCAGTGATTTTAAGGGTTTCGTTTGGGTCAGGCATAATTCCTACATACAAACTCTGTTTTTTGCCAACTTTAACATTAAAACTGCAAAAATTTTCGCGCTGCGCGCGAATCTTATAGTTCCCTTTTAGAAAATTCATGGTATCACCGTCCTATTAAATTAACTTATAGATAAACGATAAAAGCTATCGCCCTTTCGGACTATTTTTCATCCATATTTTATATATGCTAACAGGCTATAGCAACAGGGGGAGTCGAACTTTTTTTGCGCAAAACTATTGTTTTTGCAATATTGCCGTTGTATTGTGTGTCGTTACATCTTTTGAAACACGATAACGCAATGTTTAATATTTGCGCTTGACATTTTTTGCGCTCGACATAATAACTCTTACAACTGTGGAGTAAATGCCCTCGCAACACGTTTGTCAAAATCAGCTCGATAAAATCAATGTGTCGAGCTCGCGCAATTTGTTGCGTGCCCAATGCGAAACGCCTCTTCGGTTGCAGTTTAGCCAATTCGACCAACTAAAACTCAAAATTTTTCGAGCTTCGCGCGACCAACAATCCCTTCCTTCACTATTTTCCTGTTTTCTCAGTGATATTTAATTGCAAAATGTCGAAATATTAAGGGGGCGCAAGGCATGAGAAAATTACCAAAGGGGGGCGCGGCTGAAAAAAGGTTAAGAACCACTGAGTTAAAGTTTGAGATATTCTGGTAAGGTGTAACTTAGGTGGTACATCAACACTGTACAAAAGCTCAAAATGGTTCGCGAGAAAAAAAGTTTGGGAATCACTGCTCTAGGCGATAAAAAAGTTTTGAACGATTTACATTTTGTTTAATTTCTGAAATGAGACTAATAAAAAGCTTTATACGTACGAAACATTGACAAGTCGCAGCCTATTCGTTTTGCCGATCTAACAAGATTTTAGCGTTCATAAAGCTTCATGGCAGTTGTAATATCAAAAACAATAGTAATAATGTTTGTCAAAGCAAAACTAGCAGATTTTTTTCGTCAACGCTGTCAATTTCCGAGAATCTTAACGAAACATTTTACAAAATTCGCATCGCTTCTTGTTAGTGCGATTTGTTGGACTTAAGTGCAACTATGTCGATATTTGACTTAGGTTGTTAAAATGAGTGTTTTCATGAAATATTTTAACATAAAATTGGGATTTTTGTCTCAAATCATTAGAGCGAATGTCATAAAACAAGTTGATCTATATACTAATTTTAGTCCCTAAAACGCGAAAGTAAAATAGAATATAAGAAGGTGCCAAAGCGTTTTTGTAATTAAACTCTTGTGTGTTTAAAAATTATTTTCATGTTTTAAGTAATTCACTAATGTTTAAATTAGTTGCTCTAAAACTAGTGCAACAAGGAAAAAGGTTAAGAACCACTGCCCTCATGGACACACGGACCCCAGTTTAAGCACTACCGGTATAATGTGACATTGGACCTCTCTTGCTTTCGTTTTATCTAACGCAGTGGTTCTTAATCTTTGACACTGCCGTAAAACTATAAGCATCCTGCTATGGACCGGCAACCATGATTTCCAAGAAAAGATTCTTGTACTGCACTGACATCGCCACAGGTCTGGTTACCGATAAACAATACTTTATAAAAAATATTATAGCATTTTACAGGGTTGCTATTATTAGCCTGGAGATGTTCTTCTAAGAGTTCAGTTCTAAATGTTAAAGTTTTAGGCCTAACAAATCACAACGACAAAGTGAAATGATTTATAACAATGTCTGACAGGACAGATTCAAGAAGGCAAAGGGCCGGATTTGGCCTGCGAGTCGTAGTTTTGCCATGTTTGATTAAACTATAGATGGTCTTGAAAATATTCGCCCAAATGCCTGTTTCACCACTGCATTTGAAAGTTAAAAATTACCCGAAAAGCACTGTCCTCCTATTTGCAAGCAATATATTTTACGATAGGAGCACGCAGACAAGGTATAGTAGGAGACAAAATAGAAATAAATTACTTTAAAGACTTGGCAAACAAATTATCGGAAAAAAGAAAAAGGTGCGCAACAAAACAAGAAAGTGTCAGCTTGAGAGCAAGATTTCGAATGGCGTAAATTAGAGCTTCCTAAACAGGGTGTTGCGCAATATTTAAGGGTTAGCGAATAGGGCTGTATCATTTTTGCACAAAGGTTAATCTGTTTGAAAGTTTACCCCTCAGGGTTACCAGAAATCTCTTGTAAACCCTAAAGAAGTTGTTAACCCACCCCTAAAAAGTTACCATATTGAATAGCATATGGAGCATTAAACGGCGGGTGAAAGAAACTCTAACATGCCAAAAGACATTTCTGATACAACTATATCGCCACGACGTATTATGTACAGACCTAGAAAACTCGTCGTAACTAATAGGGGACAGTGAACGCAGTACAGTATAAAATCATTACCAAACAGGGGCAATGGGCGATCAATAATGAAGACTAACCATCGGTACAATTGCAGTTAAATGCAAAAAAACATACCGCAGAAGGTTTGGAGTTTAAAAGCCAAATACACGGAAAACGCAAGAACTTTCCTAACGCGAAATTGAAAGTAATTTTAAAGTGCAAGAAAACTACTAGTTCAATAGGCAAATAAACTTAAATCAAACATTTTAACAAACTAACCAATATAAAAATACAGAAAAAATCATTTCAACTTATAATTTGTTTTATAAAGTGGTTGGGTCTTCTTTCAAAATAGATGAAACGTTATCGTGCCGTACTTATTAAACGCTCCTGCAATATGTTCGCAAAGAGTAACGCAAGCCAAGTTATACTGGCAAGATATTATTTCAAAAAACAACACGATTTGCAAGCCGTTCACACATATCACACACGCATGTGGCTAAACAGACACGTGCATAGGTTGCGACGACACGGCTGGTTTTGGCAATTCGCAAGGCACGAGTTAGCTCGAAAGATCCAATCCTGAGATTTTGGCCAAACTGGAATTAATCGAAACTTTGCCAATGCATCTTAAGCACCTTTGTTTGAATCGAACGCCAGCTTCGCTGCGTCCAAACAAATGTAACGATAAGGGAAAAACGCCAAAGACAACGACGAAACCAAGCCTGTCCGTCACCTTGGACACCAAACGAATCGAAGTAACGCCATTCGACGGAGTCGAAGATAAACACTCGAACGGCGGAGAAAGAGAATAGTGAACAAAAACACCAGGGTCAGTCGGAATTCTCCGTTACTGCTTTGCTGTCGCTGCTGGCGACAGGCTTCCAGTAACAGGCTCGAATTTCGGCAGTGCCAGTCCAAACTTGCGCTCGATGCCAGCAAAGGTGGCGGCCGCAAGTCTAAAGCCACCGATGTGGTCCGGACTGATCGGCGGTAGATCGGAAACGTGGACGTGTTTTGGCTTGTGGGTCGAACCTGGTGATGTAAGAAGGACGGTTTAGTAGAACTTTCATTTGTTTATTAGTTCAAATCAAAGTAGAAGGTGATTTATTTCGGCAAAGGTATTTCTAGAGGTTAGAACATATTCAGTTATTCCCTATATACGAACACATGAAAACAGCTTTTGATTCAGTATGTCTACAATAATAGTGCAACTTGAACGTAGAACTTAATGCACCCATTACCTGATACAGTAATTTTTAATTTGTAAATGAGAACCAAACCGTCGATATTTTAATTAAGGTGTGACAAAATAAATGCAAATTAGTTTAACTTGCCTTTAAACAAATTTTGCAATCCCTAAAATTAAAAAAAATGGTAAAAATAGTGAGAACAGCGAACAAAGCGAGTTTTTTTCGCTTGACAGTAACAAGCAACATAGTTTAATGTTTTTAGCAAAACCCCAGTTAAAGAGTATATACAATACATAGTAAAATTACTCGCCAAGTAATCAGGTTACTGTAACTGCTTAGGCTTAGGTGATTCTTATAGGTTTTGCTTCCTGACATTGAGTACAAACTACAAATCGTTTGTGCAAAAAACGCCGGTTTAATCAAAATTGTACTTTTTCGTTGCAAATTGTTTGCATTTAAAGGGCTTAAAAAGTAACCACTGCTTAATGATCTTTTTCACCTTCCAAACTACTTTTTTACCCTTTTTTACCTTGATGCTAACTGTTAATGCAATTTCCGAGGGCCAAGGATGAGGTGTGATAGCAAAACAGAAAAACTTGGTACACCTGCAATTCGTGTTTTCTAAATCAAAAGATCTATCACTTAAAGTTCTTCTAGCACTAAACACATTTCTGACATGTCAAGGCAGCAAAAAAAAAAAAAGACTCTTAAAAAAAAATCACATAAAAAGTGCATTGTTTTATCGGTCCCCACGAGGACAATTCGAAAAGTACGAAAACATACAGAAAAGCAACGATTCGCTTACCGATCGGTTTGCTGCCACCGAAGTCGATGTCGAAAAATCTCTGAAGGAGCTCGTACGTCAGGAGTGTGATACCGAATTGGGGCGAGGAGCGGAACACGCGGGCGGGCGCACCCTTCCAGAACGCCTTGAAGCCCTCCTCCTTGTAGACCTGTGGTTATTGGAAGGCGGTGCCTTGGTTAGCTCAAGTATGTGCTGGGTTTCAGATGAGCATATACTTGGAAAAGATTAGGTTTAATATAGCGGAGTACACAACCTGCTGTGGCCGTTGACAGTGACTTATGCGGCTGTGCACATGTTTGAGAAAACGCATGTGTTGGCGGCCGTACGTTGATACAAAGTTTTAGTCCACTTCATGTAAACATTTGAAACTATACTAATATTTAATTATTTATACTGTAAAGCTGCGGCCACTAACTACGGCACCGGAGCACTTGTTCCCGACCTTTATAAAAGTTGTATAAAATGTTTCTTCGTTTACTCGTAATATATTTTCTCAGACCTTATACTTATCTGGCCCACAATCACCTTTCGCTACAATTATCCATTTACGAAAAAATAGTAAGTATACTGCTGTCGTGTATGCAATTCTTGTAAAACAGAAATCCGCAGATGTCTTAGCTTATTTATAAAGATTTCTATTAATGTTATTTTAAAACTGAGTTTGACTCCTTGGTGTGTCAACCATATACCAACCTTTTTGGCGCAGTCAATAACGCCTTTATAAACAGTTTGACCTTCGCGTGATTTGACCTGCAGCCTTGTCTTGATGACATCAGCAGGGGTGGTAAGTGACGCGGCAGGAGCGCCTGAGAAATTAAGTTATATTTTTATTTTATTATGAAAGTGGTGAATTGTATATCAAACTCGTGCGTTGGCAAATAGGCAGACAACGAATAAAAGTTAGTTTTATTGTTTATTCTGAAAACACGAAATAAATAGATAACTAGTGTACAGTAATTAGGCGACACAAACAGTTTTTGAAGTAGAATTTTTGGATGATGCTTTAAAATATTTTAGTAGTTACCGCGTGACGGTTTGCAAATTAAAACAAATTTAACATCTTCGACAATTAACCACGACTATTTAAAACAGAAAGTTAAAAAAAAAACTAAAACTTTTGTAAAAGTAAAAATAGTTTAATTATCCCACTTGCTGAAAGTCGAGATTTCTGTAGTCGTGATAACAAAGCACGACAACACATTTATCGTTTAAATTGTTTAAAATTCAAACTCGTTTTATGTTGTGCAATTTATTTTTGTGTATTTAATAGGGGCTTAGCATAAAGCTTGCTTCACTAGAATTAAGGTTTACAGAACTATGTGCTACCTGCAATGGTTCCGGCCAAAAGCAGATTATGAGCCTTGACATGGCCGTCTTCGCTGGCGAGGAACGTCTTGGTGTGCGCGTAGACCGGAAAATAGATTGCCGAAAAGGGGATGTCCCGAAGCAAGCAGGCACGAGCACCCTGGAAGCAAACGTTGGCAACGAGGGTAAAATCCAATAAGGCTTGTACACTTATCAATATATTGTCGAATAACAACAAAATTGGTCTAAGCACACAAAGGTTTAATTTTCGGCGAAATATTTTCCATATTTTCATCAACCATAGACTCAAATTTACGACCGATTTAGTGTTCCAAACTCATAATACATGTGCGCTCTGGTTTAATCGTATTTGTACAATACATGGTCGTTTGTCGAACTAGAAAGAAATTCTTATGAATCAGTAAAAAGTAGAAAATATGCGGAGCATTACCATAACTAAACACATAACAGTTATACATTATGTATGCACGTTGGGGAGAAACTTGATTTTATGTGCGAATGTTACTCGCATGCCATTCGGTAAACAACTATATGAAACATCATTGAAAATAAATAAAGATGTATATAAAACGTTCAAAATACTACCTACTTCTATATGGGCTTTGATATTCTTACTACGTTAAACTACAACCTTCAACTAATATGCTCCAAAAAAATAATGATTTTAATAACCGATATTTTTTTAATTGCAAAAGTAGATTGGTCAGAACTTGGCAAGGAAGGTTCCGCCAGTGTTATAAACAAGTCATTTTGAAATGACGTAAGTCCCAGTCAAGTCATTCGTAAAATAACTTAATTTCAAGTACAAGTCAACGGTTGCCAATGTCAAGTCCCAGTCAAGTTAAACTAACAAGTCAACTTCAAGTCAAGCCCTTATTACAACAATAAAACTTTAAATTATGAAAACTGGCAAACTCCTCCGATTTTGAGCAATAACTCAAGTTAAAAAAATAACACAAACGTAACATATAGAAAGCAAATTGTTTTATGTGTAAAGATTAAGTAACGCAATTTTGGAAATAATTGCTTAATGAAAAAAAATTATTTAACCAAAGTCATTTGTCCAAATGACTTGAGTCAAGTCCAGTCATTTGAAAACAGTGACTTAGGACACTTGAGTTAAGTCATTGAAGTCATTATAACACTTCGCCCTTAAATCCACTCGTGTCACCTTGTATAGGCCTCCCAGTCCGAGTTCCTTTACGACAACCAGGGCCGACACTTTAGGTGCTCCAACGATCTCACCGGACACCTGAAGCCGGATCTTCACGATCTCAAGAGGATTGGTGAAGAGGACCTGCGAACCTCCGGCCTGCAAAAGATCGTAAAAGGACACTTTAGAAAAAACACACAATCACGCACAATTTTTTTCCTTGGCGTACGTTTTAACTTTTCTTTAAAATATATAAGTTATTCGCCTGAACTGATTAGTACCATTCATTCATGCATTGTTAAATTCATGAAAACCAAACATTAAGGATCGTTTGTAAAACTTTATTTTCTGTTGTCCATGTAACATTGATTGCGTTTTGTCTTTTCTTGTCTTGTCTTCATTATTTTTGTATCCTAGTTGGTATAATGTGTGTACGTTATGTTGTCCATATCAGATTAATGTTTATAAATTTCAATACGAAGAGTCACATGAGCATGGGGACAGCTGACTATGTACTACCTAACGGTCTTTCGCTGCCCCTGGAAACTTAGAACCCTATTTGTCTAAACAAGTTGCTTTGGTTTTTATTTTGTTGGTGTTAAAAAAAAACAATAAAACTACTTTAACTTTGTAAAAAAGGGGACCTATATAAATGTACAACATTTTGTATTAAAACAAAAAAGTAGTGTAGAAAATACCTATCAATCTATTTTGGGAGAATTTCACTGGTCTTTTTTTTTTAAGCATGTTTGTTGATGAGCATCGCATATCGCAGTGCCAACTTTCCATAACATGGTATAAAACTAAATGAGAAACACTGTTGTAATCACTCACACATCCGCCTGCCAGCATCTCGCCCCACAGCGAGATTTTCCCGTCTTGGCGAACCTGGTCCCGAACGAAATCGTTCATCTATAAAATAAAACAACGTAGTTGACGGTTAAAAGTTTTTTGTTATTGGACAACATTTATTACTAGGTCATTGATTTCTTTGCAGATTTTAAGGGAGGCAATCGGTATGCCATAAAACCAAGCAAACTTTTTTTTTTCAAACCTTCTGTACTGTATCACATTCCTAGCTTGTGATTATACCCACTTTTGTCTAAATTTAAGCAGACAATAAGATGGATGTTCGTCTCCGTGCTACTTACAGTGAGCTTAATAGCTTTTTCCGGTCCCACCCCGACCAGTTGGGGAACTAGGCCTCTGTAAAGTCCAAAGAATCCTTCGTGACGCAAAACCTGAAAAAAGAGGTATACACCTTTGTTGTTTGTTTTCGTAACAACAAGGAATTGTGAGATAGTCTTTATTTTTTTGAAAGCCATAAGAAACTTAAAGTTAGATATCTAAGTAACGCTGCATTTCCCAAGCTTGCAATTAGTTGCATTCACTTGTTATAATCAACAGCATGGGCTCGCACCACCTTTTGACTTTTTCGTTACGAACACTTTCGTTAGGGACGTGGTTATACGTAACTTATATTAAATATTTACGGATATATTGTTGTTGCCATTCTAGATAGTTACTTCTACGGTTTGACCAAACAGAGAAAAAACGCTTAAACGTTATGTCGCTATGAATTGTTGGAATCAAAATAATTTTAGACCTATATCCTTTGTTTCCCAGATATCCCTATTAAAACATTACAATTGCATAATACCAATTTTAAAATGGTCCGTTATCAATTTGAAAATCAACAAAACGTCGTTTCTAGATGTGTCATGATGTGGTAAAATTCTATAATAACAAGCGGGGTGTGATTTGCGATTTGACATATCTCCAATATTATAAATAAAGACGAAGACAGTTTTATATTAGACCAACAAGACAACAACAAAATACGTATGGTCTGAGGAATAGTTTTACAAAATTCGATTTTACAGACATTTATATAGACAAATTAAAAGAACCTTTAGAAAGCAGTCGAAGCTGTTCCGGTACATGAGTTCACCAACAAACGAGCCCGTAGACCTCTGGTTCTGCATTCGGGTTTTTACAAGGTCGATAGGGTAGACGGCGGTTGCCCCGGTCGCTGCAATCCAATAAAAAGAGGATTTAGAGCGGGTTTCCATTAATATGTTAAAGCAGTGGTTCTTAACCAGGGTTCCATTGAACCCTTGGGGTTCGACGCAGCTGTTTCAAGGGTTCGGCGAGAATGACCTCAGAAACATAAATGCTGTTATTTCAAGCTAAATTCGAATCTCTTTTATGTGCCAAGGTGTTACGTAACGTTATAAATTCAAAGTTTAATCAATTTAACCTATATAAATGCAATTTTGTAATTTGAATATGCCCTGTTTCAGCTGCTAGGAGAAAGAAACGAATACTGAGCGAAAATTTGGGGTTCGACGAACGCTTGCAGAATGGGGTTCGACAGGTTACCAAAGGTTACACTGTGTTAAAGGGTTACCAGGTGATAAGAGCATGTGTGCCAGATACTTTCAATAAAAAAACGGCCATTCTAACGGATGGGGTAGACAAGCAAATATGCATTCTACGTTTTAACTTAAAACCATCATCTTATTCATTGGTATAACTTAGGCCAGCTTTATACTCAAGGAACCAACGTGTATTTAGGTTTTTACGAAGCAAACCAATAGCTTGCGGGTGGCATTATTATAGTCAGACAATAGATACCAAGACCAAACGCGCAACAAATTATGGTGAATATTATTTACTAAAACGTATAGATTAGATAATGTATAAATCATTTTTTATTTATAAAGCAAATGACTGTTGGCAATGTCACTGTATACTATTTAAGCATAAGAACAAATTCAAAAGTCTTTCCAAGTCAGCGTTTCTTAACCTGGTGAATTGAACAGATCAGGGTGAATAAAGCATAAATCAGTATCAGTGTTTCTAAAACTGGTGAATGGTTCATCCCAGGGTGAATAAACTTGTTGCAAGGGTAAACAACCAACAGATAGGGGTAAATAAGGAGTGCATAATTTATATTAAATTGCTGTTTGTAGGTATTGTTAAGCCTCCCCTATCTAATAAAATGCGACAAACGTCATCATCAATGAATAGTTGGCTAATTGCAGTGATCTCAATCTTTCAACAAAACTTGTCTTGCAACTGGTGATCATGCATGGTATGTCAGGATTTATTAATTCAGAAAACTCCCGATTAAGCAGAAACGCAAAAAAAGAAATCACTGAAATCTGTTGACTCTTTGATGGGAGTGGAATAGAGAAACTACTTTACTGAGGCTTAGGAGCACCCTTCAATTGTCGTGAACTGTTTTCTGCAGTAATTATTTTCACTTTCATTTTGTGATTTGCTTGTTGTTATGCCAGGTTTGTGACTGCGAATTCGATTGACTATAAATATTCTGTTAAACGTTATCGTTTTAAAATAGATGGATGATTACGGATATACATTTGGGTGAATGGAATACGCCATTCCGTAAAAAGGTGGCCAAAACTAAAAATACTTGATTCGTTGGCCTAGATCAGAGGTTCCCAACGTGGGCGGTACCGCCCCCTTGTGGGCGTTGGCGAGTTACAAGGGGGCGTTTTGGGTCCGTTTCTAATTTGGGGGGCGCTGAATGCACTTAAGGGGGCGTTACATAAAACCACTTATAGGCTAAATTTTATAAAAAATTTACATAAAAATAGTAACAAACAGGACTGTAGGTAACTTTTAACCTTAAATGCAGTTTTCCGACCATTGTTACGTAATAAATGTAAAGTTGTTGGTTGTTGTTGCGTTTCACAGTTTTATACGCGGCAAAATCTTTGTATATTTAAAAGCAGGGGTCGCCAACTTACGGCCCGCCAACTCTTTGACGACTATAGACACGAGTCCAATGTTAAATACTTTGGGGCAAAAATTTTTCGCGCTTTGCGCGAATGGTCTTTCCACGTCCAGTTGTTTACGTTTTCATGCTGTTTTTGGAATAGATTAGCGCTTTTTTACCGTTGCGGACAAACGGAAAACGTATTCAAAAATATTAGACATATATTATTTAACATTTTTTGATTTTTTTCGGCAATGTAATGAATACTAGCACGAAATTTAAAAGAAATGTTGGTATACCCCCCAAAAATTGCGCTCGCAAGCTGCGCCAGGACTTAAAGACCTTAACAAACACTGAATGACACTATCTATAAACACTAAGGTTATCGCATTTCCTCAAACTAGCTTTATTACACATTTAATTAGTAGTATGGATGAAAAAAATCCGAGGTCCGCCTGATAAACAGTTATTCTAACGTTCCAATAACACAATTTTTAGCGGCCCACAGAGACCTTTCTGAGTCTGATTGGTGCCCCTGACAAAAAGTGGTTGCCGACCCCTGATTTAAAGTATTGGTGCAGAAAGTTGAATTTTTCCTGGTAATGACATAACCTGGTGAATTAATGTATCCATAAATTCCTATAGTGAACTATTATTGAGCCCAAGGGGGCACTAGTGTCAAAAAGGTTGGGAAACACTGGCTTAGATAAAGCTTTTTGTATACAATCCACTATTTAAGGATTTCGACCACCCTGATGGTATATTCTGGTACTATGTGTTACATAGTTACAATCGTAAGCGAAATGTGACACGACTATTTAAAAAGCCAGCATCACTTCAGAAAAAGTATGACAACGCTGTTTTGCTCACCACCGGCCAACACGCCAAGCCCAAATCGGTAGCTGTTTTCCAACAATGCCAGCCACATCGGCCTTGAAGAGTCCATAGTCTGTACAATAAATAAATATGCATCTTGAGTTACAAGGTGGATGTACTATTTTCGCAATTGTTTACAACAAATTTAGACAACCTTTTCTCAGGTATAGCTAAAATATATACAAGAACACAAAATTATACTATTTATTTGGGAATGCTATTCCGAACATTTACGCTAACACATTTTATTTCGTCAGCATCAGGAATTCACAAAAAATCCTTATTATGTATGTTGTATGTTTAAAAACATAAATAAATTGATGACTTTTAATATATTATCAATATCGACCGGAGATTAAATTACAGTTACGTTAAATAAACATGTGAAAAAATAAATATGTTTTTCCAAACAAAACAACTTAAAGTTTAAGAAACCCGTCACTTGCGGTAAGGTAAAGGTATGAAACTTTATATAACGGGATATCTTTACCTTCTGTTGTGTGGCGATGTTGT
This sequence comes from Ascidiella aspersa, assembly GCF_963924565.1. NCBI lineage: Eukaryota > Metazoa > Chordata > Ascidiacea > Phlebobranchia > Ascidiidae > Ascidiella > Ascidiella aspersa. Next base: position 18,533,611 of record NC_139451.1, read on the forward strand.
ATGGCATCGTTCCTTCCTCTAGCGGAGTTACCAAGTCCAGGGTGTCCATCGTAATTCGACCTTTGCCCCCGCAAAGGTCACTCAGCTGGAAGAGAAGGTCAACTTCGAGGGGGGTCATCCGCGATATACGCTGAGCTCCGAGGAGAAATTCCTCTGAAGTTAAATACGTTCTATGTGGATAGATAGAAATCGCTTTTCTGGTGTAAACGAAGTATTAACCGACGTTTCGGCAGCATATACCTGCTGACCTCATCACAGTTAATAATTGTATCTGCTGCCGAAACTTCGGCTTATACTTCGTTTACACCAGAGTGATTTCTATATATTAATATGTTGCCTGGTGGAGCTAGGTCGATGTTATATGTGATCAGTTTTACGTTGCTTAACGTCAAAAATCATATTTTTAAGTTTTTTGTTGAAATGTTTCGAAAAGCATGTTTGGCACAAAACGTATTTACCCCAATTATTTACCCCAATTATTTACCTCCCTTAACTGATTCTAGCTTATAAATTGCAAATCAAATAAAATAGTATAATCACCTAATCCGCAAAAAGACGCCATATTGCTGCAAATCGTTTGCACTTATGGAGTCGTTAACGTACATATGCCCGGTTAAATTACAAAAGGCATCGATCACGAAAATTGATAAGATAATTGAAAATGAAAAAGTGGCCTTGGTCGTGTACAAAAAGGTTCCATTAGTCCTACTAAGCAGTTATAAAAATAGAAACACAGTTGGAACAGTCTAATACCCTTTGTTACGGCGGTCGAGGGGTTCTTTCCAGCGACACTGACATATATCTTCTTAACGAGCTCCATGTTTTTCAGTAGGGAGTTAAAGGCTTGGAAGTAGGTGAAACTAACCGATTGCTGACCGCAACCAGCCATAACCTGAAGCCAAAGCAAACATTGTTTTACTTAACTGCCCGCAACCATTATTGTAGAGACGTTAACTTTTTTTACTAGCGAAACGCTAGGTTGGCGACGCACAAAAATTGGCGACACACCTATTTTAATGTGTTGCGCACAACAAATATTTAATAAGGTTGCATACAATGATGTATACTGTATAGGTTATATCAAGTCACACTTGTACACATGTGCGAAGCATGGGTAAATTAATCCATTAGATTTTAACTCTAGAGTCTAGACCAGCGTTTCTCAACCGGTGCGCCGCGAGGAAAGGAAAAACCATGTCGAAATAAGTCAAATTTTCAAACTTTATCGGAATAAGACTTTAATGGACAAAATAACGTTTTTAGTCTCAACGACTTGAAGTCCCTTTAAAGATATTCAACTCTAAAACCCATATAATAAGAAAACGCAGGCAATTTAAGAGAAATATCGGTACACTTCAAAAATTTCGCGCTCGCTTCGCTCGTAAGGTGTGCCGCCACGTTTTTATATACGTCTCTAGGTGCGCCCCCAAGTAAAAAAGGTTAAGAAACACTGGTCTAGACCTATGAAGGACCGATTTAATAAATTTTTACATATATCACGTCTCTAACACTGCCTAAGAGGCGAAAATCTTTACTGCGCAGGCGAAATCTTCACTACGCACAGTTTGGAAGTTTGACATGTTAATACCTTGGTACTATTTTCTTTTAAAGCCATTTAGGCCGTCAAACAGATAAATCGAAAAAGTTTTATTATTTTTATATCTGTACAATACATTTTGTTGTACAGTTTGTATACTCTTATGATTTTTAAGAGCGATTTTGTAGGCATTTATTTCAATTATGTTTGAACACAGCCATTGTTGTACATTTGTCCTATAATAGTACAGCTGTTTTTGTGTGATATATAGTACTTAGGTAAACTTTGCTGTATAAACAAGAACAAAAATATTTCAAATAATGTTAAGTGACAATGTTTAATGACTTCACTATTCAACCATCTTAAAACTATTCCGGTTTATGTTTTTGATAAGTTTGTCTATTTTTACACTGTATTACTTCTGAAATATATATTTGTATAGCATATAAATCAAATAAGTTTACTAGTTTGAACACATGTGTTGCTCTGGCTAACAACCTTATGAGGTTCAGCACTAATTGCATTGCTCCCAAGGGAACAAGGATGTCAATGGTATTGAACCTTGCACACTCTTGTATAGTATATACTGGTATTAGGATAAGTATAAATATGAAAACAAACGCTATTATATTTTAATATTTAGAACACAAATATTTTCAAAATTAAGAAAACTACTCATATGATAACAATGTTCAACACTTACAGCAACCAACTTTTCTCTGACAAAGTCTGTAAGCAAATGTGGCCGTATAGTTTCCATGATTTCTTTAAAGGCCAGTGACGTAATGATTCCGTTGCCATGTGTATCAAAACGCCTAAATGCCTGCAAAGTGTGCTCAATGTGCAGATCCTACCAATCCAAAAGTAAGCCTAATTAGGCATACACAATACACACTACTTTTATAAGTTCAACACAATTGTCGTTTTATTATAAAGCAACAATTATTACAAACTTATGATTACAAGAACTTTTGGAGATGTTTTTGCATGCTTGAATGTTGTAATTTATATGACGCATTTATCAGTGGTTTCTTTTTATTGTTATCACAAACAAAACTATTTACTTGTATAAAAAGTTTTAAATTTGACCCAAAAGACCTTTAATGTATTCATGAACCACTATTTTCTTAAATATTTAGTATGTGTAAAGTTGCTTAAATATATAAGTGTCAACAAGTGGTATGTCATGAACCCAGCAACGCATTTGTTTATTAGGAACATTACGACAAAAAGGTCAGAAAATATTTAAAAGAGTCCAAATTCATGATTTCACTTTGGCAAAAATTCAATGTAACATGTTACACAGATTTTAAAAGAAAACTACCTATTGGTCATAAAAAGTGAAACAGCATCAAATCTACTTATAATTAATCATGTTACAAATAGCAATCAATATAACATTTTGGCTGGTATTAAAATGTTTCACATCTCTTTTGAACCAACTGTTATTGTGACTTGGTTAGTTAGTTAATACCTACAACACAATAATATGTTTAAACCAGGTAAAACTTGCCTAGGTAAATACATATTTATATATTCATATAAATTTGCTTTTGAACCAACCTGCAAGAACTGTGTAAACTCAAAATAGTTGAGCGTATTGTCAAGCTTTGTGCCAAAGTGAAGTTTAATGAAACTACACTCCCAGTTGAAAGGTATTTGTTGGTGGCATACAGTCTTGCTAAAAATACTTTTGACCTCATCTGCAAGGACAAAAAACATAAAAAGTTTGATTAAAACTAAGGCAATACCAAGTGCATCTATAATTATTATACCAATAAATTTCTCTTAACTAGTGAAAACAGCATTTAACTTAATTGAAAGCCACTACAATGGATGACATTTAAAAAATAATTAACATCTTGTACCCACAAAATGAAAAAAAAAAGAAGTGCATAGAACCCACACCATATAACAAAAAGTATAAAGACCTACTTCTTTGAATTAACAAAATACAAAATTTGTACTAAATCTCCCTGGTAATTTCAAATCCAGAACACCCCTTAAAAACTAGAGTGGAAGAAGTAATGTTTATAAGATTTAAATACAGTTTCCATTCCCTGTTGCTTTTTAACGTATTAAAGAAATATGATCCCTGTTGTGATGATAAAGCATTTTCTATTACCTGCTTTAAACAAATAGTAAGTCGGTCTGGGTAATTCCTGCGTTTAAAGGTGACAAACAATGGTATGAAACTAAAAATATTTTGTCGGCTGAAAGCATCGTTTCACTATGTTGTTTTCCATTTTTATCAAATACATAACAATTTTGTTAAAGTGTAAGTAGTGTAACTGTGTAATATTTGTCAAAACATTCTATTTTGCACTTACACAACATATATAACTGACATCCATAGATAAACACTTCACAACAAACTATTTAATTAAACTTTAGCTAAAAAAACATTACAATCTACTATGTTTTAAATTTTATCTTAAACAGTGATTTCTCAGAACATTATGCTTTTTGAGATCACAGTTCAGCTGGCACACAGACTTCTGTACCCCAAAGTACTAGTGAAAGGAGTAAGATCTACATCTATGGGATTTTAAGACAGTTTCCATTCTATTGATTCTTCACACATATTGAAGAAATATGATATATGTTGTGATGTTAAGAGTACTTTCCGTTACCTGCTTCAAACAAGCAATTGTGGGTAATCCCTGTTTTCACAGGTGACAAACAATGAGTATGAAACTAGAAATATTTCTCAACTTAAATGCAACATTGCACAACAATTTAGTTTTTTTTTTGAAAGCCTGTCATGTCGTTTTACATATATTAAAATACATAAATTTGTAACATCATACTATTACTTAATGTAAAGCAATATTAAAAAAACAAATAAATGTCTCAAATGCAATACAATTTAACTTAATAGGCGGGAGATCAAAAAAATAGTCAGTGCCAATTTTAAGTATTTGCTTACATTTAAAGATCATTGCTTTTAACCTATTTAATGGTGCCTTTAATTGATACACACTTTTTTATTAATTGTATATTAACCTCGTCATGAAAAGCTGCCAAACCGATACATATTTTTGAAATTTAGGATGGTAATTTGTTAGTGAACTCAATGGAATTACATGTATTAAGAGAGGATTACAAAAGCTTTCTTCTAATCTGGTATTATAAGACAAACTCAAGAAATACCTTTCATTTTGTTTGTGCCATTTCAATCAACAACATTTTTAGTTGGCTGTACTTGATTTAGCTACAGTATATCTTAACTGGGTTTCTTAAAAAATAAAACTGTCAAACACTTACCAAAATTAATCTTTCCATTGCAGTTCATATCAAACAACTGAAAAGCGACATGATAAAGAGAGTCAGGCAAATTTAACACAGCCTCAAATGCTTGAAATTCTGGCCAAGATATCAGTCTGAAAATACAAGCATCTACTTTCATGATTTGTTGAAAGTTTCAATTAAAACACCATGGCCCTATCTGAGTAAACTATATAATTATTTAAACAATTTTGTTTGTTAAAAAAATATGTTTATCTGTGTAAAAATAGGTGAATAAAAAGCAATAGATTGTGGTAATTTATATATTGTATTTTCAAACTTATAAAACCTTTACTTTTTTTACAACAACCTACTGTAACGTGTTACAAAACACAGTTTATTAGTTGTTTGCCATTAAGTCAAATCTTAAGAGTTGCAAGTATATTATTAGGGTTAACTAATAGCTTTTAATAATAAGCCACGGTGAGGTTGTAACACCAACAATTTGTTGGTTTTTCTGCCCAATAAAAAATATATTTTATATTATTGTTTAAAAGAAAGGCGCTGGTCTAGAATTCTACCAAGTTTTTTTTACAGTAGCAAAACGAGTTTTCAAAATTGAATTTGCAAGGAAGAAATAAATACGGAAGAATAAATATAACAATTATAACATTTGAACCACCCAAACAAAAGCGCTAACTCACATCCTAACCAAAATAATGTGCGCAATATGAAGGGCAGACAAAAATGTGAAAGGATTTTAGACCAGCACCAAAAGAAATATTCTTGTAATAATTATGAATTTTTGTAATGGTTCATTAAAATGTGAAAACTATAATGACCCATCTCCTGTGTAATCAACCACAGCAGCCAAGTTGTCCACTGTGTTTATGTTGTAGTTTTCTTGTGGAAACATTAGTAAGTAGGTCCGAATAAAATCAGCTGAACTCATAAACCTTTCATCACCCTTCTTCACAGATGCATACTGTAAATATTGAAATTAATGGAAATGTATTGTATTTAATATGTTGATAAAACACATAATGTAAAATTTGCCTCAGTAAAACTCTTACCTTAAAAAAAACTTGCTTCAACTTTGAGGCATCCGCGATGTCTGACATCTTGAAAAGTAGTAGTAAATATTCCGTTGAAACAAGACCAACTAAAACCTGTAAGACCAGCCCCACTAATACTTTAAGACAATAAGACACTGATAATATTAAAACCACAAAATGTTTTGCATTTTTGTAAAGCGTTAGCAGCGAGGTATTTGTCAAAACATCCTATTTTACAGTTATACAACATAACTATTGCTCGTAGATAAACAAATAGTAAAATCCAATTGGGATAAAAAAAATCACATTCTACTAAATATTGCATTTCACATTTTGCTTTTTGCTCGCCTGGGAAACACATTTTAGGCGGCATTCAGACTTCTGCGTGGTTGTGCGGACATCTGAGCTCGCTTCCTCTTGCTTACTGGATTCTAACGTTAATTATTGCTGTGTAGCTTAAAAGTGTATATTTTTCTGCCCCTGTGAGAAACTGTAGGATAAGTATTTCACTTTCTAATTTCGCATATTAACCGACGTCAACGTTTTCCAAATTTAGATTTACGGCAGTAGCCGAGCGCCAATTAACGTGGTTTACCGCCCAACAGTCATGTCAAACTCGTGTCAAATGCCGAACTAGTTTATGTAAACAAATCGCTTCGTTCGAATCGTGCGTCGGATGCAACGACATGCGGTGTTTTTAGACAACATGCGGTTTAATTTTCATACATTTGCCTGTTGTGCGTTCTGCTACTTGCTGGTAAAGATGCAATACATTACTGTCTTGAAGTTTGTAGGTTTCGAAACACCAAAGCTACACCGTTGGAAAAACTCGACCGAAAGTAACCTTACCAACACGTTGATGATCACGCGCCGACAGGCTTTCGATTGGAGCGTTTGTGCAAAACGTGAAAACTAACGCGTGATCACACCGTGATCCAGGGTACGGCGCAACTTCGATGGATGTTAAATGAAGTCCGTTAATTCGAAAGGGTATCGTGTTACAGTTGTAGGTCAAACAGCTTGTTTAAACAAACCGCAGTTCCTTTTTAGACACGAAACCATATAAACTAACACGTGTGTTTTATCAGAAATGCGTGACTACAACAAAACAATGCTTTTACGCAAAGGGGATTTCCCTTTGCTTCAGACAATAAAAAATACTCTTTCGTTCAATACAGTTGCGTAACTTTAAAATGCCGAGAATGGAAGAGCGCCTTTATTACAACGATACTGAAAAGTAGACTAGTATGGAATTTACAACAGTTAAATATAGTTCCAATCGCTACACATCTCCTTTGACAGATTTTTTTCCATTATGTTTCTCTTCTCTTGTAGACTTATCTTCACTTTGGTCAGGGCGGACTCAAAAGAAAATGAAAAAAATATTATGAAATATAGAGTTCAAAAATTTGGTATTACTTTTGCTACTGTTACTATTTAAGTCATGTGCACAAATAACTTTTAACTAGAAAAAAGTTAGATAATATCGGTTTGAAACTTCTACCTGATGCAAAGGTCATAAAATTTACTGTAGGATAATTCTAACCCAACTAAAAATGTCTGATTTTAAATTTTTATCGACAGATAACGATAAGAAATTTAGTATGACGCATGGGCTTACACTTACACAAACTTATTGGTATGACGGGTCGCTATGTCGAGTGGTAGTATTTCAACCATGCTTTGAATGCTCATTTTGTTAGGCAAGATGATCTCACTATCTAATTATATATTTCTCGTCATTTTGGAAGATAACGAAAATTCCAGATAAATGTGTGTCGACGGTATTTTGCGAGCTTTTTCGGCCGATTAACTTGTTTGTATAATTTTGTGATTGAGATGCAACAATGGCCTTCATTTTAATCGACATAATCTTCGATTTATACCGAAGTAAAAGTGTGCAATTTAATTGTTATTTCCTACATTTGTGCGACGACCTTGGTAAATTGAAACAACGCATATTTTGATAGCCTTTGCTTTATTGTGGTAATAATAAGGATGGAAAAATAACAAGCTTCGTGAATTTTTCTAAAGGTAGTTTAATTCCACAATTTACACTTTACAGCAGGGGTGGCTAATTTATAGCGCTTAGCAGGGTTACAAGTGGGGCGCTATTCCCATAAGATAATACAAGAAAAATACAATTAGGCTACAACCGATTTCTAAAAAAAACATTACCCAGCTAACAATTTGACGTCGCAGCGACGTAGATTTTTGGTTTAAGTTTGGTCGATAAGACGTTGCAACCAACGTTATTTCTACGTAAAAGCGTCGACACTTTACGACCTAGATGCGACGTTGTGCAACTACGTTATTTATGCGTTTATCATAAACGTTATTTTTACGTAGAAGTGTCTACTCCAGACGACGTAGATTAGACGTTGCAAATTACGATGTTCAGCGACGTTATTTATACGTTTATCCTGAACGATATTTTCACGTAAAAGCGTCGACACCAAACGATGTAGATGCGACGTTGTGCAACTACGTTATTTAGACGTTTATCATTAACGTTATTTTCACGTAAAAGCGTCGACACTTTACGACCTTGATGCGACGTTGTGCAACTACGTTATTTATACGTTTATCATGAACGTTGTTTTTACGTAGAAGTGTCCATTCCAGACGACGTAGATTAGACGTTGCAAATTACGATGTTCAGCGACGTTATTTATAAGTTTATCACAGACGTTATTTTCACGTAAAAATGTGTGATCCGGACAAAGTTCATGCGACGTTGGAAACTACGTTGTAAAACAAGGTTATTGAAAGCGTTCACATTGTTATGTTTGCGTAATAGTTTGGACTCCATGCCCTACAAATTACGTTTGCAATGAAGTTACAAATTACGTTCGCAACTACGGTATAATGCGCAAAAAAGAAACATAATAACGATGTTTTTGAATTTTTAAAACTCTTATACTTGTTGTGACATATCTGACTGTAATTATTTACACTTGCAAATTCTTACTAAATCTTCTAAACAATTACCATCCAGGAAAATATAGAAATAATATAGTATTGAAGTAAAACAAACACGGCAGTATAAAAATGTTGACAATAAAGAACTGTAAAAAAGACAAGAAAACTGAGAAAATTGGTCTGTGGACCTGCAAAACACACAAATTTTATAGTGTTACTTAAATTACTCTATTACACTAACACAGTCTAAAAGACAAAATTGAAAAAGTTTTGCATTTCACAGACTATGTGTAAAACAATGCACATTAAACAGGAAAGTAACGTTAACAACAACAACGTATTGAAAAAATAAGAACAATACAAATCCAGCGGTGTAAAACGAAAATCCAGCAGTTTAATCCGAATCTGAATGCATGTGTGATACATCGAGAGAGCTGTGGGCAAATAATATAAAAATTAGGGAATAGGGAAGTGACTGCTAGGGCTATAGGGTCGAACAGGGGAATATATACCTTATAAAAATGGCTCATGTGTTTGTCAAGCTAAGGAAAACCCCATCCTTTCATCTGTTTAAGCTGCATTAACTGGGAAATGTGATTAATAACTACAAACATAACTTTTAACTTCATTTACCTTATGTAACCAATTCGAAATGAGCAAAGCCAAAAAACTAATTGCAATGATGCACGTGCTTCTACATGGTTCAATAAATGCCCAATTGGTTGCCTTAAACAAAAAATTTAAAACAACCTGACAGTTATTTCATGTTTTTGATTTTTTTAGTATGTCAGCAAAGTGTGTTATGAATGTGATTAATTGTTCTCACTATTGGTAATATTATGATCCAGACGTTTGGAATCCTAACACAATTCAACCATAGTTTCAAAATTTAGATGTGCCATTTACCAATTTAGCCAAGCACACAAATTTTATATCACTGTTAATGTATTTTCTTGTGCAACCTGAATTTGTTTGGTAAAATTTAGTATCAAGAATTTTTATCTCATTTTTTTGCCAATAATAACATTTAATAATGAATATTAGTATTTTTTACATTTTTTAAACTTTGTTTTTATATTAAAAAAATATAGACCATTCTTAGTACTAGTCTATGGTATAATTTTTTCCCAATAATTCTGTCATATTATGTTTATTTTGCCTTTACTTATTGTGTGATAGCGTTTTGTGCTGTGTAGCTTCTGGTCCACAGAATGCAGACTGGTCAGAAATATATAAAATTAAAATTCTGGTGACATTGTATAACTATCACTGGTAGGTTTTGAAAAAAATTGCTGCCCAAATAAAGAAATTTAAACGCAGCCAGGATACATTTTAAAGTCTTTGTTGTTAGCATCTAGGGCAATTGCAAGCATAAAACAAAACAGTATGAGTCAAATAAATATAATAATTAACAAAAATCTTGAAAATATTAATCACTAATTTACCTGTAAATATTGATGAGCAGCAAAGTTCATGAGGAATATCTTTAACGTGTACCCTTCTTCAAATCCCACCTTGAACTTTTAATCAAGCCTTTAGTCGAGATCTTCAGTAATGAATTTTCAAGTGTTCATTTGGGGTTTTATGCACACCCAAGGTATTTACGCTGGCATGATACAAAGATCAAGATTTGCATTAAAATTGTCTAAAAAGTTTGGGTGTTCACTCGCCGTAGAATGCAATTGGGCGCTGGTTTAGAATCCTACCACAATGATTAAATCAACGCACAATATTTGGGTTAGGGTGCGAGTTAGCGTTTGGGTGAGGGTGGGCCAAATCTATTATTTAATACTTGACCCACCCTAATCCAAAATGCTAACCCGCACCCTAACCCAAATATTGTGCACTGTGGTAGGATTCTAGACCAGTGCCTGCAATTGCCCACAGAGGTAATAGAGCTTGTTTTTCTATGTTAGATGAAAATTAGTGGAGGCTTTAAAGTCATTTATTCAGTAAATCATTTTTTTTCCTACTTAAAAAAGTTATAAATAAAACTACAAATACAGCTTAGACTATTTAACCTGAAAATATATTTGATAACAAAGCCTAATCTTTTTATGTAACCCTAATCTTCATGGTTTAAGGAAAACAACCTAAATATCTAACAAGCACTCTAGCGCTGAGCTGCCAAAACTTATTTTGAATTCCAATGTCCTGACAGCAAATGTTCAAACTGGACTGTGATGTCATCCGCATATTGGCCAATCACGAGTTTACGCGCCGTTCGAAAACCGCGAAAAAAAAGCAGCAGGGAGCGACATTCTTGTCTATCCAGGAAACTGCGTCTATAGCGGTCGCTGCGCTAAGTACTTTTTTATGCGATTTGTTTCATGTAAAGACAATGTTACCCTTACTAAAATGCTATCTTAAATTAAGTCACATCTCTATTTTATGTAAGCATAACTAAGTATACTTCTTTACATTTTCTAAAATAGTTAATCAAAACACATTACAGAAAAAAACAAATATTTTGTAAATAGGCTACATAATCCCGACGCATTCCTTAAAAGAAAGCATTTCTATTTAACGAAAATTAAAACTTGGAAAGTTAGTTTTGACGTCGGTAAACAACGTTTTTTATACGACACGTATGACATTTTGATTCGATTGTACTTCAGCTCAGTCGAAAAAACTGTGTATGACACGCAAATTCGTCTAAAATCAGTTACCTTCAACGTAAGTAGGCTAATTGATGTTGTTTCTACCTCACGTTTAACGTTTTAATAGGGTTTCTTTGACGTTTGTATCAACGCTAAACAATATTAATGAAATGTTTTAATTTATGTATAAAATAGTCTAAAACAAGTTGACCTCGATGTCAGGTATATACCTTGTTGTATACGTCACGTTTAACGTTTTAATCCGGTTGCATTGTGGTTTGCCGTAACCTTTGAAATGACTACGATCATTTAAGATGATGTAAAATTGGTCGCGTTTTAGTTTTTCGTAATGTCAAGAAATAAAGTTATTGGAACTTTTGAAAATAGCATTTAAAATGGTTTCAAATAAGTTATCTTCAGCGACAGTTATCATTGCTTTTTGCATATACGCCACGTATGATGTTTTGAATTGGTTATATTGAAGATTGTAATAAAGTTGAAAAATAACGTTATATTAACGTTAAAAATGACGTATAAAATAGTCTAATTCTAAACACAACTAAGCTTCGATGTCAGTATATACCGTAGTTTTTACGTCACGTGAAGTTCTAATTAGATTGCTTTGTTGTTAGTTACAAACCAAAAATTAACGTTGTTAAAAAGCTTAAAATCACGTCCAAAATGCTGTCAAAGAAGTTAGCTTTGACCTTAGAATTCAACATCATTTATACCTCACGCGTGACGTTGTCAGTTAGTTGGATCTTAGTTTGTCGCAACGTTAAGAAATAACGTTATTAAAACGTTTAAAATTACATCCAAAACGGTCTTAAATAAGTTAGCTTTGACGTCAGAAATCACCGTTGATTGTACGTCACGTATGATTTCCTAAATTGGGTCCATTGTGGTTTCTCACGACAACGTATGAAATGAAATCAAGTTTACTTTGACGTGAGTAATTAACGTTGCATGTACGTCACCTATGACGTTCTAAATTGGTTACATTAAGGTTTGTAATAAGGTTAAGAAATGACGTTATTAAAACGTTAGAAATGATGTATAAAATAGTCATAAAAAAATTATCCTTGTTACAAAAGGTAATGTTGTTGTTACGTCACGTTTCACGTTTTAATTATATAACATTGTAGTTAGTCAAAACGGTAAAATGACGTTATTATAACGCTTAAAATGGCGTCCTGGTCTCCAAGAAATTAGCTTTGATGTCAAAATTTAATGTTGATTGTACGTCACGTATCACGTTGTAAATTAGTAACATCAATGGTGGTCACAAAGTTTAAAAATAATGTTAGCAAAATGTTCGCTCTGACGTACAAAATAGCCTAAAACAAGTTATTAGCCTCAAAGTAATTAATTAACCTTGTTCGTACGTCACATTTGACGTTATAATCAGGTTACTTTGTGGTGCGCCACAATTTTTTTAAAGAATACCATTAAATTGAAAAAACGTTTAAACGACGTCAAAAGTGGCTGAAAAGACGTTAGTTTTGACGTCAGTAAACAACGTTTTTTGTACGTGATTTATGACGTTTTAAAATAAGTTGCATTTGGTTTGTTTCAACGTTACGAAAGAACGTTAAACAAACGTTTGAAGTTACGTTAAAATTTGTCTATAACAAGTTAATTGTGACGTCAGAAATGAACGTGAATTCTACGTCACGTATGACGTTCTAAGCTGGTTGCGTTATAGTTTTACGGAACGCTAAATATACAGCGTTAATTAAGCATGTAAAAGACGTCTGAACCGGTCTAAAAATGTTAGATTTTACGTCAGTAATAAACGTTATTTGCATGTCACCTATGACGTTGTAAATTTGTTTCATTGTGGTTCGTCTCAACGTTAAAAAATAACGTTCAACAAACGTTCGAAGTGACGTCCAAAATGATGTAAAACATGTTAAGATCGACGTCTGTAATCAACGTTGTTTGTACGTTACAAATGACGTTGAAATTTGGTCGCATTGCGGTTTTTCTTAACGTTAATTTTGACGTTAATGCAACGTTTTACATTACGTTTTGATAACACGGCCTCGACGTATTTTCTTAACGTTCGTTTGGACACATTCCCACAACGTTTACTTAGTTTAACAAAAAAATCCGAACGTCGAAAATACGTTGTGTGTTAGCTGGGTACTTTTAAAATTGAAGGTGAACTACCTGAAGTGAGTTTAACTGAGATTAATTCTAATCTAAAACTTATACATAGCTATAATTTTCATTGAATATTATCTCCCGTGTGAATCTATCATCGTGATCTCACGTCATCGCGCCATAGCTATATACAGGGTTACCATCTGCTAGGACCAAAAACTAAGCACGCTGCTCCCAAAAACAAGCACGGTTTTAAAACTCGAGGCGGATCCAGGATTTTGTTGGGGGGAGGCATCCAAATACGATACCCCAAAAAGCACTCATGCCAAATGAACCTAAAGGCGAGACGGGCTCAAACCCAAAATGTGCACATGTGCGCACAATGTGCACTTGTCATATGTGCACGAACCAAAACGTGCACAATGTGCACTTGCGATATTTGCACCAAATGTGCACTAAATCTCCTTACGTAAACTTGATGTGCTCTTAATGTGCATGTACGCCGAAAGTGGCTAAAAAGGTGCACACTTTGTTTTACGTGATCACTTTTTCCACCGAGTGTGATGGTAAGGCGCTATTTGTCCGGCAGCCGTTTATTTTTATCGAACTTAAAACAGACAGACAGACAGGCTGATGTAGGATTCGTACTTGCTAAATTCTTACCAGAAGATATACAGATAAAAGAAAAACGGTCTCCGTGGAGAAGGACCGCGCAGTTCTCGCCAGATTTTTTGTTACCGGTACTTAAAATTGTATGACGAATTCTGCAATATATATTTACAAACACGAAAGGCGATATTTTAATGTGAAATCACGTAATGCTATGGCATGCCACGTCAGATAATGTCCCCTGCAGGCAGGGAGTCGAACCGTTTGACTTTTGCGGTTCAAGTTCGGTTCGGATTCAAGGATTATTTCGGAATCCTGTTCAGTTCCGGTTTCGGTTTTGAGCAATTTAAAAGTTCCGGTTCATCCGGTTCTCCGGTTTGACCTTTGTTATTTCAAAACTGGTTTATAAAGTTCCGGTTCGGATACAATATAATTGCGTTAAATCTAAAAATATGGGCTAATAAATGTATAGAAAATAATTTTTGAATTGTAAGTCATTTAAGCTAAGTGACGTGACGTATTAAAAAAACGGCAACTCATTATTATTAATATGTCTAAAAAATGAAACAATTAACGTTTTATTTAATCAATATTCATATTTTTGTCATAAAATTTCGAACATGGCGTTAACTTAACTCTGTAAAATACAAGTTGTGACGTCATGTTGGAGTGAACCGTTTTTATTTACAGGTTGGGGTTCGGTTAAGGTTCATGTTCTTTCAAATTATTCGGTTCAGTTCCGGTTCGGGTCCTTAAAATCCTACAAAAAACGGTTCAGGTTCGGTAACGGTTTGGCAAAAATTGACCTAAAACCGGTTCATAAAGTTCCGGCTCGGTTCCGGTTCGACTACCTGCCTGCATGGCTGTTAAACAAGCATTGATTGCTTGAAGTCTTTGGCGAAAAGGAAAAGGAATACAGGTGCAAGACTAAAAAATTAAGTGTGCAGTTTTGAAGTAAAGGTTTGTATGCTAACGTGGCTAAAAATAGGTTTGCAATTTGCAATTAATTAATGTGGAAAAATTTGCAAAGAAAGCTGGAAACGTTGTCCAGTTTGTGTTTGATTCTTTAAATTTTGGGATGTTGCAAATGTAGGCCTATGCCTTTACTTTTTATTCTCAGTAATTATTTTTTCTCGGCAATCTAACAGTATATATATTTTATGTTTCTGTAGCATTTTTCTACGTTCGTCTTTAACTTCCCTTCAGTGTAGGCTGATTGATTTTTAATTTTTTTATTTCGATAGCCTTTCATTTTTTGTTTATTTTTAATTTAATTTTTTGATAATTCGATTTTTCTCTGTCATTTGAGGTTAGATTTAATTTTTTTCTGTCGCATTGTCATGTTACCTCTATCGATAGTATTTCGTTTATAATCTTGATCAAAGTATTGCGCAAATATTGCTACTGCAGTTTAGGTTGCGCTTTCCGTTTAAAATTTATCTATTCAACCATTTTTATCTTACGACTTTATTCTTAAAAAATTTTAATCTTACGACTGGTATTTCGCCCCGTAGTGAGTATTTTTTTGTTCCCTTGATTGTTTTTGTGCTATATGCGTGCCGTGACGCCTACAATTTTCTGGTTTTGTAAAATAAACTTTTGTGTTGAAGTTTTTTTAATTTACGCAATTATGGCCTGACTTAACGTTGTACAATCACTCATTTTAAATGTATTTCATAATAAAAATGCTTGTATTGTTTAAAATGCAGTTAATCAGAAAGGTCGATCGAGTCACTAATTACGAAAGTTATTTTTAAGATTCATTGATCATTTGAAAACAACAACAAACAATCTAAGCAGACGTATCGCTATTCAATGTTCAACTAATTCTAACAATTTTTTTTCTAAGTTAACAAAATTAAACTTAAAAATAGTCAAACATAGATCTGTAAATACAAGAAGTGTTGCCTTACGTTTAAAAGGTCCTATTAACATGTAATTGGGTAGGGGTGCCTAAAACGAGACATTTTATTTCGATTACCAATATCGTGGACAAAATGTATCGCAATCCGATACCCAATGACGTCCTAACCATGCCCACATAAGCAGAGTAGATAAAAATTATGAACGTTTAAAAATACTTTTTTACAGGCTAGTGCACAATGTGCACTTAATCGTCATATATCACAAGTGCACAATGTGGGCACAATGAGCACGTTTCGGTTCGCATACGTATCGTAAGTGCACAATGTGCGCACAACGTGCACGTTTTGGTTTTGAGTCCCGTTGCTAAATACAGCTTAATCGTGCAAAGCTTAAAAAAATAGTTTATTTGGTTAAATTGGAGAAACTTTTGTGACGTGTTTGGTCAGGGTTCACCAAACTTGTACAGTGGACAGTATATTGAGACTTAATATATTCTGAAATAAGACAAACTAAGCACACAACTCAAAAATAAGCACGGTTTTTAGAAATAAGCACATTGCTATTTTCTAAGGCACTGCAATCAGAAATAAGCACTAATCTTAGAAATAAGCACGGTATGGTAACCCTGGCTATATAAGGCCTATATTTACAGTTCACACATTGGTATAATTGAACCTTAAAAGTGCTATTCTGAGCTTCGTGCGAACTTCTTGTCTGATTTCGGTGCAGTCGTTTAGAGTGAATGACCATCATATATATCGGACAAAAATGCTATTGTTGTATACCCCAACAAAGTCTCCTTGTAAGGTACACAAAATTAAACCAAATAAATACAAAAAAATTACCTTGAACAACTTTAATTTCATTGTCGCACACCAGTTAGTGCGAGAACAACAGACTTTTTAACATTACTGTACTTGGTATTACTTCACAATATGAAGTAACTTGCGACATCTTATCCAAGACAATCCTCTCCTCCAAATAAGAATAAAAACCACGGATTCGCCCCTGTTCTTTTCCTCCTTGTATTTTGATATTTGTTAGGCGTCCATGGCTGCCTAGAAGTTAATACACTTTGGTGCCTATAATGTGTTTAAAATAATCAAAATATTCATTTTTTCTAACTTTACAATTAACGTTGAAAAGTCCAACGCTGTTTGTAAACTATCGCAATCTTTTTTGCTCGGCTGTAATTCGACTGATTAAACATTACATGCACATTATTTCAAGAAATGTCTAAGCTTGCGAACGCAAAACAATCACAAACATTTTTTGCATTGTAATATGTAGGCCTATATATATGCTGTATTTATGGTTGATAAAAAATAGTTTATGACAGACAAACAAATAACTGCGAGTTCATGTTGGAGTATGTAATATGTTTTCCCTATCGTAAGCGGTTATTAACCCCAATAAATACGTGGAATGTTAAAAGTTCAGGAAACTTAAGTGGGCATGGTATAGGGATAGACTTCTTACAGCTAATATGCAGTAGTGATTATAAAGGGCCCACAGCTTGATGGATTGCAGATTTTGCAAAGCATCGCGCTTTTCGCGGCGGTAATTACTTCTATTCGCCAGGACAAAGCAACCCCAGCAATTATTTTATCATACAAAGTTTAAGGCGACTTTAGACCAGTAAATATTGTATTTAACCACCTGGGCCACGTACTCGGGTATTTTGTCTAGTAATTAAAAAAAGGTTATATTGCGTTTTGTATGTTCACTCTATTTTTCACCGTGACGACATAGGTCAAATTACATTGGAGTCATTTAATAAAACATTAGTTATGAATTAAGCCATTTTAGAGCGTTACGCAGTATATGCAATGTGCATGCGATTGTAATGAAATAAACACTACTATTAATTATTATTAGTCACATAGGCCAGGGATGAACATTTTAAACTATGAGTGATTAAAGAGAGTCAACCAGTGCTATACATTAGGTTGTCACAGTCATATTTAATCGCTTTTGCTTCCTGATTATTGTAACAACCATATATACGAAAAAAGAATACTTGCCAACTAAAGGTCGCTAGAAATATTACCATACAATGCAACGATTCACAAGCCGATAATGATGCTGGAGAACAGCAGTTAACATAAAGTAGAATAAATTATAATTTGTTGATTTCTATTTATTTATAGCTACTTTATAATACGTGACTCAAGTTAAAATAAAGTGTCTTGTAAAATACTTTGTTGAGGCTTTCATAGTTAATTTTATTAGGTTCGGGCGAGCTGATGTAATCAGTTTTGTTGCAGACTGGCAAGTACCTGTAATCTAAACAAAATAAAGCAATAGATTACACCTAATAATTGCAATACATTTTTGATGAACTCATATTCAGACTAAGAATGGAACAAATAATATTTGCTCTGATGTACTTCCTCCTTGCAGTTGATGGCAGTTTTCAAAACCGTTAGTAAAGTAAAACCTATAAATTTTTATCAATAGACAGGATCATACATATCAAGTGTTACCGTGTATCCGCAGTCGATACAGTTTAACGGCTTTCAAAGGGGTTTTGACGTAAAATGAAAAAAAAAAACTTAAAACATAACAACCACGGCAAACTAATCATCGTTAAAGTAGTTGCTGGTGACCGGTAAAAATAGATTCCAATTATTTTCTGCAGTTAGATGCGCGACAACGTTCTCGGATATCCTAGATGTTTTATCTCTTGTCTCCTGTCCAACGGGATGCAAAAGTGAAAGGGGCCAATTATGTGGCTACCAAGTCTACGATGAAAGAAGCAACGTTTGCCTCGCTGCAATTCACGCGGGATATATAAGAGGTAAGTTTTGCTTTCATAAGTTAGTTAAAAGGTCCCTCAAATTCACTCGAAGCTATAAAAAAGTTGTTCTGTGTGCACCGGATTTATAAAACAATATTTAGGCAAAATGCTTTCTCTATACGGCGATTTCATATTAGTTAAAAATTATTTTTCCAAGAAATTCGCGTTTTTGTTTTGTATTTTTGTTTATGTGCAAAAAAATGTTTTTTGAAGCGAACAAACTGCGCTATACATTTTCTTAGAATGAAACACAACTCAAAAATAAAGCCCTACTAGGTAATTTACAGAAACAATCTTTAATTGTGGCATATTCTGCTTTTCCAGTTCCGCAGCTATCGCCGACCCTTATTATGTTCATGTGTATAAGTTTTACCTGGCTTTTTGTTCGTTTTTTACTATAGTTCTATAGTGATCGTGACATCTGGTGGGTATGGGGCCTTAAAAAAAATAGCCTACTGTTTTAAGATGCCGGGGGAGACTTGGCTGTGCTAAGAGAGGCTATCGCAAGGACAACAACCTACCCCGGATATAATGTTAATGGTGTGCAGACGACGGAATGCAACATAAGCGAAACATATTACTCGTTTCTACGTAAGTTTTTTTGTGAACAGTTTAGCTGTGTTTAATTTAAATATTCCACATTGCAAAATAGAAATGGTTGTACCTGTCATTTATAGTTTAATGTGAACGTTATGTTGTTGATGCCTTTTACATTTGCAGGGCACAATATATTTCTTTATTTGGCCTGTATTTTATCATACATCACAGGATGCTGCAATTAATATTGCTCAACCAACAACCAACTGCGTTGCGAAGAGCGAGTAACATCTTATCATTAGTTTTTAAAAGCGTGACTTTCTGTTTTTTAAATATGACTTGAATCGATATTGAATGGGACTCTTGTTATACCTAAAATATGTTGAGCCTTAGCCTAGATGGCACTCTCTGTAAACCCGATTTCAGCGTTATTTAAACTAATCTTTACTATGTTCTTAACCTGTGACACACGTGTCAATAGTGCTATTCAATTTTATGTGAAATGCAAAACTTTTTAATACTATTGTGGAATTCGTAGGTTGTACTCTTTGTTATCACATTGAATCGATTTACAGTTTAAAATTTGCGACAAGCGGCAAAAGTTTTTTCCATTTATTTTTAGGTTTTAAACAGGAGTAAATTCGTGGAAAGCTGTTTCTTTCAGACCACGCAAAACAAAAAGGTCAATAGATGGTATGCGACTAGAAAATTACAAAATCACCATACTAGACAAACGGCACAGTTTAGCCCGCTTTTTAGATGTATAGTTACTACAACTTGTGAGCGTAAGCCAGAGGTCGGCAACCTACGGCCCGCGGGCCGGTGAAATCCATACAAATCAGACACGAGTCTATTTCACATACTTTTTGATTAATTTAACTACGTAACTGGAAAAAATTTTCGCGCTTTGCGCGAATGTTCTTAATGCGTTTGGTTTGTATACGTATTGATGCTGCCTTTTTAACTAGATCAGCGATTCTTTACCGTTGCGCCGTAAAATGCTGCCAAGTGCGTCGCGGACAAACGGAAAACGTATTCAAAATTATTGACATATACTTTTTAACATTTTTTTTATTTTCGGCAATGTAATAAAAACTTGCAAAAAATTTAAAAGAAATATCTGTATACCCGGTACGCATTTTGAATTGCAAGAAATACAGCAAGTGTGCACAGTACAATAGAATAGTTTGGTTTGAAAGTGCACCATTAGTGACAAGGAAAACAATAAAGGATACAAACATGATGCAGATTTACATTTTATTGTTTAATTTTCTTCATATAGAAGCGAGTTCTAATGTTAAAACTGACTTTTACTGGAAGTTAATTTAGTATAATATATACTGGAAGTAAATTAGCATAATTTAGAAGAGACGCCTGACTGAAATATACGACTTTGAATGGTTGTGTGGCACAGAGCCTGGATCTAGTGGTTTAATTATACTTCTTTCAAATAAGCTAAAATAAGTTAAAAACAAAATAAGAATTTTTTTTATATATAGTTAGTGTTATTATGTACTGAATGCATGATAAACGAATTGTAAACTAACATTTTTTTAGAAATACGCGGAAAACAAGACCATTGAGATAAAAAAAATATACACCCGGTACCCCCCAAAAAATCGCGCTCGCTTCGCTCGCCTGGTGCACCTTGACTTAAAACGGTTAACAAACACTCAGCTAGATTAACTTTAAATGTTATCACTTCCCTTAAAGTAATTTTATTACACTTTCCATTAGTAGTACGGATGACGACGTGTGAACTTGAATTTGCAACCAAACGAACGCTTTTTTTTCGCGCTTTGCGACAGCACTTTGCTGCCTCTGTAAATGTAGTTAAAACGTTTTTAAGTGCAAAAATATCCGAGGCCCGCCTGATTGACAGTTGCTCTAACATTTTAATAACACAATCCTTAGTTAACATTTGTGCGGCCCGCAGAGACCTTTCTAAGTTTGGTTTTGGCCCGCGACTAAAAAAAGGTTGCCGACCCCTGGCGTAAGCTATAGCGCCGCATTGATTCAGAATCTTCCATGATATAGTTTTAGCCAACAAGTGGTAATGTAAAAAACATTCTTTCGTGTTTTGTGCAATATAAACCCAGTGTATATGCTTGATTGCAATCAAATTGGCTCCATTGTCCTATACTACATCTTTCTAATGTAAAATAAATCTTTGAGTCTAACAATGTGTCCCCTTCAAGTTAAATTGTTGAAGTCGCTTAACCAGTTTGGGTTTAATGGACTTCGTATTTATAATAGTTATTTGTAAGTAACAGAGGTTCTCAAACTTTTTAAAGCTGCGTAGCGTACTCTTTCGATTTATTTGGTGTTGCGTACCGATACTCTTAAAAAAGGTGTAGTGTACCCTTAAAAATAATCTTAGTAAAAATAATAAATTGAAAACACAAAACAGTTGAAGCCTATTAGCGGATATAGTGCCGAATTTTTTAAAGCCCTGGCTTACACTATGTATCACCAGCACGCGATAGTAAAGTACTGAAGAGTAGACTAAAACTCACTGCAGATCAGTTGGAATGACTTAAGTCAATGACTTGACTTAAGTACACTTAAGCCACTCTTTTTAAGTGACTTTACTTGACTTAAGTTATTTCGGAAAAATGACTTTACCTGACTTAAGTCTTTCGGGCAAATGACTTGACTTGACTTAATTCTTTTGGACAAATGATTTGGGTTGAAATGGAGGTTTTTCTTGTATTTTTTTATTAAATATAGCTATTTATCCAAATTTTTGCACATAAAACAATTTCCTTCCTGTATGTTGCGTTTTCTTTTTGTTTAGTTCGGTTATTTCTTATAATCGTAAGAGTTTAAAAATCCTAATAGTTTTACTTTTTATATCTATGACAACTACGTCACTTGAACTTGACTTTCTTTAATTATGACTTGACTGGAACTTGACTTGCGTAACTGATGACTTGCACTGGGACTTTAATTATTTTACAAACGACTTGACTGGGACTTAAGTTATTTTTTAAAAGACTTGTTCACAACACTGCTGCAGATACTGTAGTTGTGGCAAGAAACTAAACTAAACAATGTAAAAGCTTACTTACGGGCAGTGATTCACAAACTGTTTGCCGCGGCACACTAGTGTGCCTCGAGAGATTGTCAAGAGTGCCGCCAAACTTGTAATTCCCGGAAAAGAGAGTATTGTGTATTGCCAAAATGCATACACGCAAGCATTTTAGACTTAAATACGCGCTATTCATCACAAATTAATAATTTTGATATATTTACATATAGTTTGTCGTGTGTTAAGAACGATTATAAAAACACTGTCTTGTTGTTCTGGTAAAAGTGTGCCGCGAAATAGTTAAGATTTGTTAGTGTGCCGCGAGCCAAAAGAGTTTGGGAACCACTGCTGAAGGGTGATAATTTAGTGTCAAACGACGTTTTTGGTTAAAAAATTTAAAGGTTTGCTGCACATATACATTCGAATAACAGTGATTTATTGATGGCTAGTTAAAAAGATGTGCAGCATGCTGGTTTTAAACATTGCCTTACGCTTAAAGTTGTATCTTACTCGTCACATAAAGCTAAGAAACATTTTTGCTAAATAACTTCGCCGGAACATCAGTTTCAATAAAATAAACTAGCTCGCATAATCCCGAAACATTTCTCGCGTACCTTTGGGGGCTCACCTACCCCTGTGTAAGAAGCCTGGTGTATATAATATACCTGCTTTAATGTTTTGCATAATTACCTGGATAAATGACATTATAATGTTCTAATATTTTCCATACCAATTAAGTTACGACTTAAAACTTTTTACTTCAATTATTTGACGCCAACTTCCTAAACGTTCTTCATACTCGATTCCACTAACACATTTGTGGGCGATTTCCGCCATTCACCGAATGATTGTAAAGTTAGTATTGTACTTTCAAATAATTTCACGACGTCATCCTTTTGAATTCACATTGGTGCTTCCGCATATTACCTTGAGTCGAACCCTATTTGCTATTTGACCGAAAACTTGTATGTTTCAGAATTCACAGAAGCTTCCGAAACCTTCACGACCAACTCAATCTTAACTCAATGCCGTAAGTAAAAGCAAAATCATAACTAGATTAGGGCAAATATACAACCAAGTTAATGCCAAACGTAATTGCACTAAAGTCACGATTTTTAAATGAGTATTTTTGACTTAAGTTGTTTTGGTAGAATGACCGACTAGGACTTAAGTCATTGAATCAAGTGGCTCGATTGAACTTAAGTTTTTTCATTTTACATTTTTTTTTGTTATAAAGTTAAGTTATATATCTCAAGTTTTGCACGCTAAACTATTAGATTGCTGCAGTTGATTTTTTTTTTATTTTTTAGTTGGACTAGTTGTTATAGTTAGAGCGATTATTTATTGACTTGGCAAACAAAATTAAAATTTTGTTTAAAATTTACAATCAGTATCAGGTCAAAATTTGTCAAAATTAAGTCAAAATTGTTTACAAAATGCATAAATTTAACATAAAACTGCGGTGGGCTTTTTGATATTGTCATTAGGTTCAGAATTTGATCAAAATTCTATTTGGAATTTCTTCCAACGACATTTTAACTGTAGCCTATGTCTTAATTGGAGCATAAAGACAACAGAGTTAACCACACTGGTTTATCGCATTAGGTTCAGCTGGAATTTCGATTTAGCTTAATTTGTGTGATTCGAAGTTTTTCTGCGTTTTTTTTCATTGGAGATCCATTGATTGGCAACAATCCTATTTTCCATTTCAATAATATTCTAGTTGTTTGTTAGTTTTAGAATTATTTTTTTTTAAACTTCAACTAGGATAAACTGTTTACACAAAAATTTTAAAAATAATTATGAGTCTTGCTTTCCATGAACGTTTTTATAACTGTATGTCTTTTTGATACACGGGACACGTGGTCATGCCCCGTTTTGACGTAATTTTGTGACGTCATCTAAGAATTTTTTTATCAAAAATGTTGGATCCGTGTCAAACGATATAAAAGAGATGGCGATATCAGTAAAATTGATTGGGTGCAGAACTCAACACAAATCACTTAGAAAAGTGGAATTTTATTTTTTATTTTTTTTTACATTTATTTATACCGTCAGCTTAAAGGAAAAAAGTTGACTCCAGGTTACGGCACAATTATTAAATTTGTTGAAACAGTTCCCGCTGACATTTACAAAAAGGGACGACATTTAGATGAATTCGAACCACCAGAACAATATTTTACATTTTAGTATAATTCTAAAATGCCAGAAACCTTTAAAACCATGTGATCAAGAGTGTAAAATCTATAGGTTGTTATGCTGGAATCAAAGATGGCCAGGTGAAAGACTTCCAAATGACAGCATCAAGCAGTTTCTTGAACCGTGTTCCGAGCAAGGCCCGACTCGACGGTGACCTTTTCTGGGTTACCATGTGTGGGTGATTCTTTTTAGTTCTAAAACAGTTTTTCTAAACTTTTTCCAGCTTTACGTGGGAGTCCCCTGACCGCTTTTAAATTATTCACGGCCCAGTATGAATAAAATACAGAATTAAATAAACTCACCTTTATGTTTTGTTTATTGATCTAATTTTTCCTTAATAAAAATACTAATAACGAATATATGAGCGACTGTAACAGAACAATGGATTTATGGTGTGTCCGTAAGCCATGTCACAACTATTTGTTTTTCTTAATAATATTCGACATTCCTTTTAAGCTCGAAGCTGTGTGGAAGATCACACTATCCTTACTTTATCTTTGTTGCCCGTCTAGGTTCACAAACGATACATCTAGGATCGTGTTTTCCATTTATTTTTAGCATCGATGAAGCTCGAGAACCATTATACTAAACTAACGTTACCCGATAATATAGTAAAACAACTTCTTTTCAGTCAATGATTCAGAAAAGTGGCTCCAGGTGGATTTTTTGAAAAGCACAACGATCTACGGGGTTATAACGCAGGTATATGACGTGTTTGTATGGCCTAAATAGATTTTAGTTTTTTATCGTTGTATAGTATTTTTAGATCAACGCTTGTACGCAATGAAATGAATTTGAAATTGAATCAAAGTTAAAAATAAAGTTTAATACTTCATTTAATCAATAAACACGAGTGAATTGTAGCAATGATATTACCTTTACAGTTCCTCCTAATATTGTTTAACTATCGAATATTTTGCAAAAAAAACATTTTTAATAACTTGGCGTTATAGTGCAATGACCCTCAAACAACTCATCCTAAATCTAAATTCATCAACACTCGGTTTGTGAACACCACAATACTGGCTTATATGCATTTAACATTTAAACCAATAATCTCAACAGGGTGGAACTTTGTCTTCCACTATTGCATGGGTAAAGAACTTTGAAATGTCGTCCAGCAACGATGGAGGAAATTTTAAATTCATTGAAAAAGATTCTGACATAAAGGTCATTAATACATAGTATTTTTCACAAAAGGCCGTTTGGTATTACTATAGACCAGTGCTCTTCAACCGGTGTGCACGGTGCACCCTAGGGTTCACCAAAACATGCTTGGGGTTTAACAGTACAAAAAGGTATACAAGGGTAAATCACAAACTTTTAATGAACCATTAATGTATTTGCCAGTCATTACCGATTTCTATGAGACAATGGTGCTGTAATCGTTATGAACTAACTTCCTGAGACAAGTGGTCTTTTTTTGCCTGACTGTCGTTGTGCAAGTTGTATTTCTGTTTTTGTGTAAAGTTTGAATGTCGTTTTATGACTGCAATAGTACTCGCAAGTATAGCCTGCAGCCATAATCGAACTCTCATCGACAGTGTGTGAAAGGGTTCAATTGACATGATGATATTAATATGTATAATGATTTTTTATATCGCTTTTTACCTCAGTTTACCTTTTAGGTAAACAGGGTGCATGATTTCGTCACAACAACTTTAAGGGTTCGCCAAAC
Source organism: Ascidiella aspersa (assembly GCF_963924565.1). Lineage (NCBI taxonomy): Eukaryota > Metazoa > Chordata > Ascidiacea > Phlebobranchia > Ascidiidae > Ascidiella > Ascidiella aspersa. The sequence continues at coordinate 18,559,779 of NC_139451.1, forward strand.
CAAAAGAGGTTGAAGAGCACTGCTATAGACATTCATTAAAGGTCTTAAACTATACTCGACTCAAACTACGAAACAATGTTTAGCTCAAATTGCGCATTTTCTAGTTTTAAATTAATACTTATATACCTTGTTTGAATAAATCGATCTGATCACAAATGTTTTTTAATAAACCAAAAAACAACTTTTTTACTTTTTCACTTTGTACAAATCGACGTTTTCTAGGAGTATACGCAAAATAAAATGGTCCATACATTTGCAAAACCATAAAATATGCGTTTACGGCTTTTCCTGCTACACTCCACAAGTTTAAGAACACGTTAAATTAGAACCCTAACACTCGGTGACAAACAGCCTTTCGAATCTATATCCACCGTAATCTAATGTATACCTGTTTATGATTACAGTTATTCGAGGGTAATTCGGACGCGACCGGACACAAGGTTAATCGATTCAACCCACCAGTAACCGCCCGATACTTTCGACTGCATGTGAAAGACTATGCCGTCTATCCCCGCCTTAGGTTGGAATATCTTACCTGCTAAACAGCCGGAACAAAGTTAGAGTGAAACTTTGGGTAATAGTCACTCTAAACACGGTAGCTTCGTGTTATACTTGTAGTATTAGTTTGATGTTTTGTTAGTCGTACATGTTTTTTCCAACTAAAAATGGAAATTTATGTCGCAGAATTTGGTATTTTATAAGAGGCGTGGAAAAACAGCGTTGCGCGAGCCCCATGCAGTTTTTGTCGCTCGCCTATTTAAAGAGTAATAACTAAAAATTGTTAATGAGGTATACCATATCATAATGTATGTATGCCATACCTCAATTTTGGTTTTCGTTTATCTACGTTTCGTTTTTTATAGTAATTACATTTTGACAAAACAGTCATTGTACACTAAAACGAAGCTCTTCGGGCATTTTATTATTTATTTTCTCCAACGTTCGGCTATCTACACAGGATGCCTTTATCAGAGACGGTATAATTCAGGGGTGGCCAATTCATTGTACATAAAAGCCCAAATACTGTGCATAAAATCCTGAGCAACTTTACGTGTTTATGCCTGAATAACTACAAAGTATTTTACACCTAAGGAATGCATGAATTACTCTTTCATCTGTTAATTGGAATCACATGTTTGTGACGTGTGTTCGCATTTACTTTAACGTGATTCGCGACAACAAATGTGGACCTTGTGAATGACCTCCCTTTCGCTTTTGGTGTCAAGTGACACGAACCTTTTATTTGATTGATCAAAACGTTTTGAGAGCAATTAAATCAATTGGAATTTATGAAACAATAATAATATCAATTTAGAACTTCTTGGAGAATAAGTTGGCCTACTCGTTGTAAATAAATTTTCATTGTGTTTTGTTACCTGTATGTTCTTAAAAAATTCGTTTGGTATCATTTGAATACGATCACTTTTCTATCATTGTTTAAGACTTCCAAGAAGAAGTATGACGTTCAAAGCGACGTGCGCCTTGCCTACCAATTAAAGTGCCCATCCACTTGCCCACTTCTATAACTGTTAAGGCGTCGCCTGAATTAGGGGGAACCAGGGGGTGAAATTGCGTGTGGCTAACAGATTATAATAAAATTGACAAGGGTAAAATTTAACCTGGATCTTCGAGGCAGCGAAAAAAGCTAGTCATACTGTTACAGGGTTATATGGGAAACGTCAATTACAAAATAGATTAAAAATGAAAAAATAAAAACAATTTTTTCAGCTCGATTTTGGCTGAAGATTATAAGCTCCTTTTGAATTAGGAAATTAGTTTCCAGGAACCTGTTAGGGCGCCTTTTAATAATCATTCCTTTATTGCGGCGGGCTGGGAGTGGGATGATACGTCACACATGGACCGATTTGTTGGATAGCATAACACCGGGGCTACCATCGTCATGGTGGAAGCAATGTCCATTTTAATGTGGGCTGACAACGCACGAAAATTTCGTTTCGGTAAAACTCTCCTTGTTACGTTCCTCGCAGTACTTTTTAGTCAAAAATCCTGTAATGTCCGAATCATTTTAGGTGATGGATGTCGGACTGGTTATTTTAATTGTTGTACATTCACTGTTTTTGATGCATTTTGGAAGTTGCATTTTCTATGCGACTCTGGTGAACTTCGGACATTTGAGTCTCTTTTATTTTGTACACACTGGACTGGTTCCTATTCCGTTGGCGATTTTTGTCTCAATTTATGCAATAAAACTCTTCGATTAAAGTTTTGTGTGATCCTTACAACTCTATATCAGACAACTGATGTGCCGCGAGACCAAGCCGCAGGTGTGCCGCGGTATAAAAATGTTTTTTATTTATAATATATTTTTTAATTTGTTTTAGTGGCACGGTCCAAAATTCAGCACTAAAAATACAAAAACAAAGAGTATAGGCAGGAATTTTGATTGCATGCAATAATTCTGATAAAATTGCTTTCCTTATTTAAAAGTTTTTAAAAACCTTTTTTACCATTTATCGAAAAAAGTTGAAATTTGGAAATAATTTTGAAACAAACTCAACTATACCGGGTCATTTGCGTTAAGGTTCCAATCTTCCAAACAAGATGGACTAATAGCGCCATCTTTAATTTTAATTTCGTTGGATCGACAACACTATATTGACTTAAAAAGTTTTTATTTTTTTCGAAATAGGACTAAAATAGGTATTTTTTGTTTTACACTTAACTGGCATTGCTGACAAAAGGTAAGTCTGCTGAATCAGGAAAACTTTTAGACGTAAAATATTCTAAAACCGTTTCTAAGCGTAACTTGAGTTATGTAAGTAATACAATTTTTAAATTAGAATTTGAAATAAAAAATATTGAAAAAACGTACAGTACAAGGTCTATTATTTTTTTTTTCAAAATTTTGTCAAAATCGATTAAAAATGCACATAAATCGTTTAAAAATTAAAAAAATTTGATCATCTTTTTTAAATTGTCGTTCAGTTGAAATTTTGTTCTACACATTTAGTTTTCAATTATATTCAACGATGTTATAATTGAATTATATCGTCATTAGAGCAATATACGGTAAACGACTAAAGAGAACCAAGCTGTTCATTTCATTGTAATAAATCCCAAAGTAAACAAGTTACCGATCAGAAATTTTCGCAAATTACCGGTACTCAAAACAACCTATCTTAGCCAGCAATCTTTTATCAAAAATAATAATAATATATTAATATTCATATTTATGAGCCGGCAGAATTACCCACCCAGGCCTAGTTTATCGAATTAGGTTCAGTTCGAACTTCCTTTTTGTAGAAATGTATAACTTGCTGTGTTTTTTCGCTTGTGATTAGCAAAAATCTGATCTTCTATTTCGATAATATGCTCGGTCTTCCTGTATAGATAGGCCTAATATGCTCGTTCTCCTTGTATTTTAACGGTTTACATAACATTTTTCATTTTAATAGTGGTTTGTCTTTTGAAATGACGTAAAAATCAACTAAGCATTTTCATTGGTTTTGCACAAACCCGAAAAAATATTTGATTTGTGTTCGACCTATAGTCAGTAAAACATCAAAATCGTGTGGCTGACGACGCCAAAATACTAACGCAGTACTCTAATATTGTGTTTAAACAACAATTTTGTGTTTAATTTAATGTATTCCTAATAGGTCAAAATTTTGTCCGAAAAACATATTTTTGGGTCAAAATTTCTCAATTTCAAGTCAAAAAATAATAATATAATATGTTAGGTGAAATCCCTATTTAAGTAATACCTTCATAGAATACTCAATCAGTACTAGTTTTGAATTTTGGGTTTTACTTTTTTTTTAGATCCGTGCTGATATTAAAACATTATTGAAGATTATCCTATGGCAATCAGAAAGATTATCCTATGGAAATAAGCACAAAACTGTAAGCAAAAAAAAAATAATAATGAACCTTCTTGCCGAATATTCGTCCAGTTCAGAAGATGAAACAGCAGGTAACTCGAATCGCCAAGTTATTAAGTGTTAATTTTATTTTCATATCAGTTCATTAATATTTCATATAATAACCGAGAAATCAGATGTACAAAACATTATATTAGTAATTCTACTACCATCGTTAATTATAATGCTATGTAGGTATTCCATGCGAATGCTACACATGTGAAACTTGTTTAACCAAGTTTCTCTTTTAAACATACATTTACCCAATCTCAAGTGATTAATTTTTTTAGTCATAGAAAAACCGAAGATAGTACTTCCTTCTGCTAAAGAAGTTCTGAAAAAGTCTAAGCAAAGATCTGTTTTAGAGACCACATATGACAGGTAATATGTTACTATAATAGTTTATTCAGACTGTTTTTAAACACTAACTAATAGTCAATAACAGACCCTTTGGCTCCAAGATAGTACTCTCATGAGGGCAGTACTGGTAAACTGTGCAGTGACAACTTTAGTAAACCATGTTTAATTATATTTTATCCAGACAAGTTAAACACACCAACAAAATTCTGGAACAACATGTGAAGATGGTGGATTGTACGCCACCAATTAATTCTAATCAAAAAGTATGTAAATGTGTTGTAGTTGTTGTACATGATTTTTACCATTAGAAAAAGGCATTGATTGCTTATTTGGTAACAAAACTAATTTGAAATAATCTAAAATTGAGTGATATGCAATTACTACATCTCAAGGAAGTAAGGTGATTTGATAAAACATACAATCATTTGATATGGCCATATTGTAATATAATAGAATGACTAAATGTTTCCCTTAAAAGGACTAAAGAAATTCCTTTATAAACGGATTTGCTTAGAAAGACTGAATAACAGTTTTTATGAAAAATGAAGGCTGAAAACTAGCAAATCATTCCCAAGGGTTACTTTATTATGTAGACCGGTTACTTGTTTCTTTCAAACAAATGTATGGACATTGGACAAGCTTGGTTCTGGTGGTGTTATTACACTATTTTCAAAGTTTTATGTACTTAAAAATGTTCTAAATTAGTATGATGCCTAATAAAACCTATGCACAGTATGTAATTAACATTTGTTCATTAATATTATTAGAGCTGCCCCACTATTATAAAACTATGTTTCTTTTCTATTTAGTCTTTTAGACTGTATTTTCTAGATTTTGTTTTGATTATAGATTTGCTGGATGTTTAAAAAAGGTAAATGTCGGTACGGAAGCAAATGTAAGCATCGACATGATACTTTGACATCAACTCTAGCACAAGGTTAGTTACTATTCATTTCAAATGTCTTTAAAATAACCACTATAATATCATGTCCTTTTTAATTTGGTTTCTTTCTGATTTATAGAAAAGAAGACGATCAATAATGTTGAAGAAACAAAAGACAGTGACACTGTTTTAAAAAACAAAAAACGATATGGTGTCACAGATACCCTTGTGCCTCCAAAAAAGGCGCTAAAGCACATACATTCTCTGCAAAAACCGCAAACCTAGCAACTTATTGTTTCTTAGCAATATTTTTTTACCACTGGTAACATTTGCCAAAATTGTTGCAAACAGACTCTCTTTTTATTATTTAAAAATTGATTTTTCAAACTAAATTGCTTTTATCTATTAATATTTTATACTTTGAAATTCCACTTCGATAAATATTTTTCTTTTAAAATGTTAATTTTTGTTATACACTTCCAAAGAATTATTTTGCTTTGGAAACTATACTTGAACTTTGCTTATTTGCTGTGTTCTGTGGTTTGTCACTCTATTTTTTGTTCTGTTTTAGTGTAAATTTTAAGGTTATAAAAAAATGTCAACGGTTAGCATACATGTTGGTCAATGCGGCATTCAGTTAGGCGAGGACATCTGGATCAAAAAGTTGTCACAAAAGAAGTCAAGTGGGAATCACCATGTCCACTTTGCAAGGGATGGACAACCTCATGCTCTTTTCGTTGATGCAGAAAAGAAGGTTCTAAAGCATTTTTCTAGAAGAATTCGACAACTAAAGGTAATGTGTAAATTTACCTTAAGGTTGTAATAAAAAAAACTGGCTATATAAATTTATTAAACGCTCCTAAGAAAACCAAGTCAATATCAATTGTCAAGCAACATTATTAACTTTATTTGTTCCTTAAATAAACTACCTTGAACTCTCAATAAAAGTTAAAATGAGCTTAATTTGCCATTTTACAAAACACCAAATCTTGCAGTACATACAAATCCTAATTGGTAGTTGACTATCACCTATTAATGCTGAAGTGCATTTCTTAACTTATAAATAGGTATATTTTCCATAATTAAAGATAACGCAAAACAAATATACGAATCTAAAGAGGTAGCTTGATATATTTACCCTAAATTTCAGATTAAAATACGCCATTGCTATTAATGACAGAAAACGCTGCGCTGATTAGTTTACGAGTCCAAATTGCTAATAATAGTTTGGTTTCTACCAGGGAGTCGAACAGAACCGGAACTTTATGAACCGGTTTTGGGTCAATTTTGTCCAAACCGTAACCGAACCTGAACCGGATTTTGTAAGATTTTAAGGAGCCGAACCGGAACTGAACCCAAAATTTTGAAAATACCTGAACCAAACCCGAACCTTTAAATATAAGCGATTCGCTCCATCATGACGTCACAACTCTTACGCCATGTTCGAAATTTTATGAAAAATATATGAATATTGAATAAATAAAACGTTGATTTTTTGATTTTTTAGATATTTTAATAATGAGTTGCAATTTTTTTCATACGTCACGTAACTTAGATTAAATGACTTACAATTCAAAGATTATTCTATACATTTATCGACCCACATTTTGAGATTTAACGCAACTTGTATTGTATACGAACCAGAACTTTATGGGAGCTGAACCGGAACTTTTAAATTGCTTAAAACCAAAACCGGAACTGAACCGGATTCCGAGAAAATCTTTGAACCTGAACCGAACCTGAACCGGAAAAGTCAAACGGTTCGACTCCCTGGTTTCTACCGATGCACAAGTTGTTTTTTGGTTGGATGCATATCCCTATATCCAAGCAGAAGTTCTCGTCTATTCGAGGTTTTTAAAGTCGTTAAGAATGTTTACCTTTACCCGTATTCACAGTCACTGAACAGTATGTAATTCCAATTATTTAATAATTATTTTTTGAATCAAAACTTTTAGTTGGAAAGCAAGTTCGACGTTCATGAAAGCAGCGTGCAAACCAGACAAGGATGCGGTTCCAACTGGGCGGTCGGCTATCACGCCCTTCCCCGAATGAAGATCGGTCAAGACGTACCGAAACTTAAGCTGCAATTCGGCCAGACAGGTGCCGATCGGGATTCCAACATCTTGGAAACCTGCTTGGACAGCGTGCGCATCAAAATCGAAGCCTGCGAGAGTTTTTCGGGATTTCTCGGATTCCAAAGCCTGGCCGGCGGCACGGGTTCGGGATTTGGGTCGAAACTTTGCGAAGAACTGAGAGACTCGTATCCGACAGCTTATAGGTATTTAACTGTCGTTTTTTAATTGAAATCTGGTCCATCAACTTTGTGCAGTTTTACAAGTAAAAAGCAAACTGTCCACGAGGAACTTGTTGTACTGTCTACGAATTTCAATTTAAAAAAAAAATTTAATTAAACTAGAAATTATAATTGTATGAACTAAATATACTGCAGTTTGATATTTTTCGATAAATCTAACGCGGCCGAGTAAAACTATAATCCTGATAGATTCGAGTGCAAGATTTGTTCATCGCTGACCGTAAGCCATCAAAATAAACATTTAAAAAAAGAAAAACGCATTTGCCAACAACTTAAGGGTTCCGAATTGGCAACACTCGAACCTTATTACTTCGACAGGTTGTGGAACGTTGTGTTGCCCTTTTCAATCGGAGAAGCACCAACGCAGAGCTACAACCAACTGCTAAGCCTGGCCTCTCTCTATCAAAACGCCGACGCAATCATGCTAATCGAGAACGACGCCGTTCTAAACCTCCTGGCCAAAACACCCGACCAGGCTGTTTCGCTACGTCATATGAACGAGCATATCTGCGACGCTCTCATGGGATTGTACATGCCAACCACGTCTCTTACGCCACCAGGTGGTGGGGTGTCGATCGGACTGGAACCTTGGGAGCTGATACGATCTGTGGCTCCTATGCCATCTCTGAAACTGTTAAGATGCAGGTCAGTTGGGTCTTCTATAATGTTTGTGAAGTAGTACTACCCCTATTTAATTTTCATTCTATTTGAATAAGGAAACTGGCACCTGTGGATGTATTTTACTGAGTTTGAGTAGACTCCAACTTTTGGAGTGAGCAGCATAACTAAGACAAATAATAATAATAAAATGTACCTACCTTAAACCAATATATATATTTATTAGTCTCAACCAACACCACAAACCAAAAAGGTTTGGTTGAGTCTACGAATGCAGTAGTTCACATGGTTTGACATACTAGGATTGGTTCTGAGCAAGATTTCCCTAAAGTTATAGAAAATCCAGGAAGCAATAAGAAACCATGGGATGGGCCATCGCTCATGTTACCCAAATTCGAATTGATTAAAGCCCCTTCTTTTGTTGTGTTTTTATTTTAAGCTTACAAAACTTTTAATAAATAAAATTGGATCGCCGAAGCATCACTGTTGTACTTACGCTTAGTATTTGATTCGTCGCGGAAGAAGGTTGAGAAGCACGGACTTACGTGTTGTGGGGCCTACAGCGAATAGCATTACGAAGATAACAATTCAAATACCGCGAAATTATGGGGCAAGCTTTTGGTCAATTTTCTTTGTTTACAGCCACGCTAAAGACGCGAACTCGACGACACAGTACGGAGTGTGGGACAAATTGAGAAGGTCTGTGTTGAGCCAAATCAAATCGGGGTCGAGTAGCGGTCGTTGTATCTCTTCCCTGTTTGTGGCTCGCGGTCCAGACCCAGAAAATATGCAGCTCTCTCACAAACATCTCCAGGTACTGTTGTCAACCCAATATTAGACTATTAAAAACCTTAGACTAGTGGATCCCAGCAAAGGGTTGTCTTGGGGTCACTGTATGTACTATAAGATTAGGCAAAATAACAACTAAAAACAAAATAAACAAAAAATTGGCAGCGAGACTGAAAGTTTGCTCCAGTATACCAAAGATCTCCTATGCGTTTAATAGTCTTTTTGAGAGAAATGGAAATCATGGCAAGTTTAAAACCATTGCGAATATTTCCCGCCTAATTTATGAAAAAAAATATTACTGACTTTAAATATATCCTTCAGATTTATTTAGTTTTAGATTTATGGAGTAGCCGAACTTTTACAAATGTAGCGTCATAAGCGAACAGTTTAGTCCGAACATCCTTTTAGAAAGGTCGCGCACGTTTCTGAAAACTGGAGGACATTGGTCACTTCGATCGTTTATTATTACGATTAAAAGGATTGGCATAGATTTTCGATTAAAATAAAATAAACAACAACAGGCAACAAAGTAAATACATGTTTACACACGCGTCAACAGACTCATCTGAAATTTGTATCATGGAATCCTTATCCGGTCGATGTGTGGAATGAGAAAGCGCAAATCCATCGGTAAGTAATTCAAGAATAACAAAAGATTTAGAGTTTTTGACACCTCGATTAAAAAGTACGCGCTAGTAGTGTTTTTAATCTCATTTAGGTAAATTACACCACAAACGTACAAAAATATTAATGTAACACTGCATTATTAGTAATTTAATTCGTGGTTTGACAACGGCGTTCATTTGAAATAAGGTTGATTTGTTCAGATCAATCACGGCTTGCACGAACCCGACATCTAGTGGTAGCGAATACTGCGCAGCGTTGCTCGCCAGAGGGCGCCTGATGTTCGACAACCGCGCCTACCTTCACTGGTACGAACGGTATGGTGTCGAGGCCGAACGGTTCGCCGACGCATTTCGCATAACGGAGCATATAATAGACGATTACAAAGGTGCGGAATAGCTGAAGCAGCAATCGACATGAAGATTCAACATCGTCGCCGCGAAGCGTAACGCCGCAAAATATTTAAGATGAAGCGCGCCACGAATGGCCAGACGATAAAAAAGAACGCGGTTCTGGGATGGATGTCGGTGAACGGCCACCAGGCCGGTACCGCGTCGGACCTCTTCCCGTCGTTGCCCTGGAGGCAACGTGTGTCCTTTGAAATAGAATTTGGCGTTTGTGCTTTGTTTTTTAGGATTAAAAAACTAGGATTAAAAAACTGCATTTCACTTAAAAATCGTTGCAATATTCCTATCATTGAGATGGTCGTGTCTTTAACTAACTAAGAAAATACTTCCGATTTGTATTCCTGTTACACCCAGTCCTGATAGCATCACGCCAGAAAATTATTTTGAAATGATTACCTGCTGCCTTGCTATGATAATGGTCTCGAGGGTCGTCAGTCTGTTCAGCACGCTGTGCATATCGCGCTGCAGCTGAAGAAGAACGACAGCTATTCGTTCCTCGATCTAACAGAAATAAAAGATTGAATTAACCGCAAGTTGCTGCAAGAAAAATAGGATAAGTTTTAAATTCATTGGGGTCGTCGGTCTGGCACCGTCCGTTCCGGTTCAAACTTTTGCGCCTTATGCGCATATAACCACAATCTATTTGCCCTAAGCTAGCTTGGATACTACAACTAGGGATGTTCAAAGTAGAATCCCAAGGTATTCTAGAATAATAGGTTTCGAATCTAGAATAACGAATCCAGAATAGCGAATCCTAGTATATTTTTATTAAATTATCTAATTGGTTTTGTTTGGGGAAGGATTCATCTTAATCTACCCCATAGGGCCTACAATCACAGCAATAAATCGCCCAAACAATTTGCTAAACATGTGTACATTATAATAAAAAAATTTCCCATATGTTTAACATTCTTAACAACTGTCATTTGAAGCCGTTCTGTAAACTGCATTATGTCAACTGTCCAGGTTGTTGCCCAAACTTATATTTTTGCCAATAGTGAGAAAATGCAACATTGCACACAGAAGTCTTAAGCAATTCGGTCCTGTTTTTAAAGCATTGTTGGGTTTTAGTGCTTCTTTTTTGACTAACATGATCTGTTATGCAGTCAAATAATGTACTGCAAAGAATACAAAGTTACTATTGACATAACGAATTCTTGACAATTAGGCTGTGCATAACTGCATAACCTCGCTGAATATTGGCCTAAAGTTTACCTTAAGTAACCCTATAGCGCATTTTGCAGACGGCCAGCACGTTTTACAACGTAATATTACTTTTGCAACGCATTTAGGACATTTGCAAACTCCACACCAGACATTACACGTTAGTCGCTCGCCCAATAATGCTTGATTGACACTTAATTATTAGACGAACGTTATCGCCACGCGGTGATTGGTCACCCGAAAAAACGCTGACACTGCACTACCAGGTTACATTTAAAGCAAGCACTATAAATTGGTCGCCGCAGTGAGAGGCCAACTTACCACACGCGTTTGTACAATTAGGCGCAACAATCGGCGGTAAAACATCAAATTATATCGGTTCCAATTACCCGAAATAAACGGCAGAATAGATTCGATATTCTACTTTGAACATCCCTAACTACAACACGTGTCTTCTGTCATTTCAGGTGCATTTTTATAGGTGAACCTTGTTGGTGTGCCGCAAGTGACAAAAGGTTGCAGAGCAGAGAACTGTTATAGATTCGTGCAAACGCGTAAGGTTGCATATATAGATTTATCTTTGCAGAAAACGTATTTTAAAGATAGACACACCGCACACACGGCGCTAGCCTCTGGTGACACAGAAAAGGCGTAGGAAATTTATGTTTTTCCATGAAGTTGGCAAACAAACATGTCCTGACATGCGCGGCGCTTTTTGGACTGAAATCATTTGCAAAAACAAGAAGTGCAAAAGATAGTAAAGTTGGTAAAAATATAATTTAAAGGGGGCGAAAGCTGGTTCCTTACACTATAGACGACTAGCTATTTTTTACACGTCAAAATGCAATAAAACACCTTAATATTAGGTTTAAATAATTTCTAAATATTCTTTAGCCCAAATATATAAGAGTCACTATAAAGATATAGTTAATTATTTTATTGTCAAAGTACGCCGCGGGCCGCATAAAAGCTTCCCCATACAGTAGCAACACTGCAAAATATTGAAATCAAACATCGTCTTACTGACCTCGGCGTGCTTGTCAGTCTGACTTCGCCACGGTTCACCGCTTCCACCAGCTCCACCGCCGTGAACCTGCCGATCCGGAACGCGGTGCCGTCGGCGCCGGGGGGTTCCCGAGTCCGGGCTCTGGTGGCCTTTCAAACAAATTATAGCCAACTGAGATAAAATTTTAGTACTCATAAGTCATAAACCACGTTAACATAATAATTAATTTTACGTGTTTGTAAAAAAATTAAGTAAAAATCCGATGGAAGTTACTAACTTGATTAATGTTTACCTACTAGACCGAAAACAGTCTATATCAAATAACATATCGACATTTGTCACTTTCTTTGCAACAGTGGACTTGCACAAGTTTAATTCTGGCGACCCAGGTCTTTAACGCGGCAAAATTGCTTTTATCCCCGTTACATTAACCACTCAGACCGAACGAAGATATATATTAAAGTACAGTTTACCTGTTTTTCTTACGACAGCGTCTTCTCCCCTCGTCCCCTTTTCTCCTCCGTCTACAAGTGGTTTACTGTGACACAAAACGTAAATATATCTACTGTACGTAAAAGTCACTCTCCCTGGATAATAGAACCAAGGCAATTTCGTCATTACGAAAAATAGTATGCCTGTAGTAATCCTTCTCATTAAACCTGGTTAACATCCTACTAAACCGCACGTGTTCTTATATTAAAATAGATAAATCTGGTCGAACGTTTTTACATATATAAAAAATAAAACGTAAAAAAGGCTATGTTTCACAAGTTTACTTTAATTGTGTAGCATAGTGTATCCTCTATTATTCTATTGAAGTGAAAATACCTACCTTTGTTCGATGCCAAGCAGTTCCTCCACTGCAGAAACGTTGCCTGAAAAGTAAAGCATATCATTTTGTACAAGGGATATTTTTCCCGGTTGGTGGAAGTAGTCAGATAAAAACAAATAGTTCTATTTTGTTATGAATGTAGGTCGACCCGACCATATGAAAAAGAAGACAAACGCTGCGTGATCTTTTCCGAAAAAGCATTTATTTATCATATAACAGATAGAACACGGACACTATATATATATATAGAGAGAGAGAGAGAGAGAGAGAGAGAGAGAGAGAGAGAGAGAGAGAGAGAGAGTGGGCCAATAAAAAGTGGGGTTTGGGTCTAAAAGTAAATTTATTGTTTTGGGGTTCTTCTCATATGATACACCTTCTTTACAACACCCCCCCAAAAAGAAAGCCATTGGTCTCAGGTCAGGTGAGCATTGTGCCCATCCAATGCTAGCTCTTTTTCCAAGCCAATACTGTGGAATAACTGTAAGCCTACTTTTGGCCCACTCAAACGCCCAAACAACTTGAATTTGCTACTTTTAAAGTTAGTCTGCAAAATCGCACTTTTGGTGGGCGTCTCGGTGATGCTGTCACTCAGCGACGAGGTGTCGGATTGGCTCATCGAGTCGTTTTTTGGCTCCAGAAGATCGGCGGAGGGATCGCAAAATTCTTCCTCACTCTCGCTTCGGATTTCTAGGTCACCGCGATCCTCTATTACGTCATTATGGCCGTTTCCAGTCTCTGGTGGTGTCTCTGTGACGACTTCCACAACGAGTTCAGGATGTTGTCGGTCGACTCCATTCAGAGGCTTGGTGTTTGGAGTTGAGTGACCTACAAGCAAAATACGGAGACTGGCGTATTGTTCGCTATCATCTCTGTTGTTTTTCGACCCATAATGTCGATTTAATACAGCCAATCTTCTTATTGGTTTTATTTAACTTGTAATCGCTTGGTTAAACTTAGATGCCTAAATTATGCGTGACGTTTGCCCGACTGGCAGCTTTTTGTGGTAATACCACTACGTCAGTGGGAAACAACGTCACCGGCGTTTTCGGAAAGCGTTGTCTGCCAAAACATTTCGTGAAAAGATAAAAAATACTCCACTTATTACTAAAAATTATGATTTTTTTAAAATAAAAACAAAAAAAAATAATGCAAATAATGGTTCATCTTTTTTTTATAAATTAACTAAACGCAGTTAGACGCTAGGCGCTGCTTCAACAAACGTTGCGACAAAAGCGAATATCTTTGAACAGTTGGGTCCTGTTAAATGTCGCATTTATTGCGATTTCAATATAATTGAAAACGAACAAGGCGTGTTTTATCTTGCGATTGCCAACAAAGCTGTTGCCTTTTCATTTAACAAATGTGGTACTGTTGCAAACGCTTTTGTTGTTAAAGATCGAACATGATTGTAACTCCTTGGAACAATTACCACTTATTGCTGGTTGATTTAAAGCTCCATAAGGCTTAGTAGGTACCAATGCAATTTGCAGAGGTACACAACTTTGTTTGACATACTGTTAATAATTGACTAACAAAGGGGTGTGATGGTATTTGCAAAGTGTTTTACATGCGAATATCATAGTAAATAGGGGACATTGCCACGTTTTTAAATTTATGACAAGTTAATGCATTTCAAAAACCAAAAGACAAGAGCAAGTTTTGAGTTTTATTAAACACATTTAAAAAGTTACCTTCGATCGGGCATTTTATTTGTTTTTCACTTATTGTCGTGATGAAGCGACTCACTAAAAAACGTCTGTCGGAAAATTAGCATAGTTTCCGTGCAATTAACGAACATTCCAACGGAACTGAATAAATTGTTCTTAAAGGTTTTATCGTTGCTTATCCTCATGTTTTAAACAACAATACAAGGGTCGGCAAATCATTTACATTGATTGCTGGCATGTGGTTTATTATGTGGGATTTTTTTTTGCTTGTTTATGCGCTCAGCTGTGATAGCACGCAAATCATTGGACATGCAATTAAAAATATCTTTGATTTTTTTCGCTAACTGTCGTGCTCATACACATAGTTTTGCAAACTCAATTGTCAAAACAATTTTGCAAACTTTCGCCAGCCGCCCAAAGACCGTTGGTTAGTCACACTTTCAACAAACTAGTGGGTTTGTACTACCCTACAAGGCTTACAAGGCTACATTTATAGCAAGCACTGTGTAGACCCAGCGAAAGGCCTTAATCTAAACGCAACTCGCGCATGTACAATTAGGCGCAACCATCGGCGGTAAAACATTAAATTATGTCGGCTCCAATTACCCGAAATAAGCGGTAGAATTGGATACGAATTCGAGGATTAGAAATTCTACTTTTGACATCCCTTTTCAAACTTTCAACAAGCCTGTCTTAGACGGTAAAACTATTCACTTAAATGACCGAACAAATTGCCAATACAATTCTAATATTTTGCGCTTTAAATTTGTTTTTTTATGATTGAGACTAGGTAAATCAAAATATTTTATAAAGGAAACATTAATGCAATAAAACAGTATTTATAACACAAAGAGTACTGTAAAAAATAAATCACCTTATGGCCGTTTAAATAAAAAACCGAAAAACTATTTCCTGTTAAAAAAGCTAGTAGATTTCGCCATGCTGCCACTTACCGTGTTATAAATTAAAAAGTCAAACTAAAGAATTTTATGCAAAAATATGAGTAATTACCATTCGATTGAACATGGTTTCCATTGACAGGAACATCCCCATTGCTTCCACCTAAAAAAGTAATATTTTACACTGTATTGTTTGGCATTTTGCAAATGCGTTTTTTTTTTTTGGTAATTGTGCATTGTAGTTCACACAACTTTAAAGTAGCAGTTATAGAAAGTTAACCATTGTAAGATTAGTTTTTTGCAATATAAATATGTTAGCAAACTGTTTTACGAATCTTAACTGCTATCATAATATAGGGTATATAATGAATAATCCCACAAAATGAATATTTATTAAAAATACTAGGATTCCATATTTTTCATGAATCGTTATTCCACATTTGAAACCTAATATTCTATAAGTCCCTAGAATTTACTTTAAACATTTCTAGTAGCAAGAAAAACAATTGAGAACCACTGGTACATAAAAGGCAACACTGTAACCTCTACAGCACCACTTAGCTTAGGAAATTTTGTAAGCAGATTTGACAATAAAATTACAAGTTAATTTATTGTCATTGTAACACTTTAAAGAACTTTTTTATAATGTTTATGTAACAAATGCATAAAATTTAAGAATACTATGTGCAGCGTTTAGCTAAAACCACCATGCTCAGCATGCTTGTAACTTGCTGCTAAACATTCACAAATCGCTGAAATGTAAACCAATAAATCTTTCCACCGTGACCAAACTTGTTTTGCCTTGAGAGTATTTTTTTCCAGGGAGTCATCAATTATTGTTTATTTTGCAATACTATTTGAGCTTTTACATTAAGACCTTAATGGCCGCTACTTTAGTCAATTTAGGTTTGCTACTGTCATGTAAGCCAAAATTATTTTGGAAAATATGCACCAATGGGTACAGATTTTATTTGTTTATATACTTATGGCAAAGAGACTAAATGTATGGTTTCCGACCCAAAAACAATTGCTTTGTGTTTTCAAATCATCATTTTTAAAGGTTGTACCACACATACAGATACAAGGGTTCAAAGCTAAAATACTTTCAGCACCTCTGAACTAAAGCAAAGAGCTCATTAGGAATTTGAATAAAAATATTTAAAAAAATAAATAAATTGATAAACTATTTACGTTATTTGTAACAAAAACATTTATTAAGTTGGTTTTCATTAGAACAACTTTAGGTTCCAGTGCCACTGTCACCATGACATTCAGGGCTTACAATAAGAAGCAAAATGTTTTTTTGTTTTGTTTTTACATTGGCAAACTTATAGGTTTGGAGGTAAGCATTTAGGCAACACCTTTGAGTTAGCAAAATAAAAAAGTTAGAAAGAAATATAGGACTAAAAAGCCCTTACACCTACATGACAATGGTTAAAGAGGTTATAACACAGGATGTCTGAATAGAAAACATAAATGTTGACTTGATAAGTGGGTTATTAATTCAGAAATACAGGAATGTTAAATAGTTGATAATACCAGTCATTTGTCTCAGTTTTTCCATCCCAGGATTTTTCACATTAACAAGCTCATAAAAGTTTCCAAGTGTTTGTACAAAGTGGTTTGATTCGTCACTTGCTGGCAATACCTCGATAATCTGTATAGATAAGACAAATTAAGTAAATCACGAAAGTGAAAAATTTTGTAGATATTTTTAGCATTTATCATGTTATGTAAATTAATTGGAACAAATCCAGCTTATGTGTGGGTTTTCATTGGCAAACAATTGAGTGTGTAACATAAGACTAAGTATTAGTTTACTAATTAAAAATAGTTTCTTCAAGCAAATTAAAGTCTCAAAGTCATAATATTCGATAAAATTGACATTTTGCAAACTAAAAAATTAAAGTCTGTTTTAATAAATGTTATTTAATGACTTTGCCCATACAAGTTTTAATGTATTTTCTATTTAATAAAAAAAAACATGTAATAAGTACATTGATATAAAAATAATTTAAACCTTTTCAGGAGCAGCAACACTTTATATTCAAAGTGTATGTGCACATGAAATATTTATTGAAACATATAATTTACAGAAATTCATATTCTTTACTATTTTTTTGAAATGCAGTACTCCTAATCAATAATTTTTTAACTAAAAAACAATTAGTTAAATACAAATGATATTTCATTGATGAAGAAAATCAATTTGGCACAGTACTTGTAGGCTTTATCATGGGACAGATGTCGCAGATTATCATGGATTAATAAAGAAAGCAGATTGCTTATAGATTGTTGGTACTAAAGGCAAATTGCAAAATCAAGGATAGATGTCCAAAAAATATTTTCACACATAGCAAAAATTCAAATTCCAAGATAGGTAAACTGACTTGATCATCTGGTAATTGTGGGGTGTCTTGCATCACCTAAAGCCAAGCAGTTTATATAGCGGAGATTAACTGTTAGTGTAACAACATAAATCGCCATATGAACTATTTCTCTAAGAAATATGGAAACTGTTCCCCTTAAAAACTTTTGATCTTAAGTCACACCAAAATTTGAGCCTGAGCAACAATGGTATATAGATATTGATTTTATTATTTTTTTGGCTTTTTTCGAATATCCTTTAAATTTTAAAAGTGTTTAGATCAGTTTTCAAAAATTACCTTTGTGAGTTCTTGCACATATTTGTCCATGGCATCCTCCTTAGCCATGCTGCCCAGTTTGTTCCATGCATCCCATTTTGCTTTGTTGATGACATCAAATGACCATGGTTTGGCCTTAGTGCAAGGCCCCTCTGTCGCTTGCTTGTAGTAAGCATAGAACATTAATAACATTGCAGGTGCTGGACGATAAGGACCTAGAAGCAAACAACAAACAAAGCAATGTAATAAGTTTGAAAATATCCACATGTGAGCAGGGTTTTTTTAAGGTTTGGTTTGGGTGACCACTAAGTAGTTTTAACCGCAAGTGTTTCATTTAAATACCAAAAAATAGCCATATTTGCTTAAACGAATTATTTATTAGGCTACTGGCAGTGCACAATCACAGAACATTTTTTTTTTCGTTATTTCAGATTTCAAAGGTTACTTTAGGACAAACATTAATCTCTAAAGATGCATTACAAACCTAGGCATTTAAACTACATACAATCAACGCAACATAAAATTAATTATTCGACAAGGCACAGCTTAAATGATTGTGACAGCGACCAAATAGCCTGCCCAACACGGCCGCCAAACAAGTTTGCTGCACAATCAAACAAAGTGTGCTTGTTGGCTTCTGCTTGTTATGTTTCCACCTGTAAAAACTGATCATTATGCGCCATAAATCAGAAATAAACATTGACGAGTATCGAAGGTGCACTTCTTTTGTGAATAACTCTTTGATTCAGCTGTTAGCTGTACCTCCACTTATTATTTTTTCCGGAAGTGAACTATTGATTGTAGGCTATATTTGTATTATCGACAAGACATAGCGAGAAACAACCATTACTTTTCTACTGTAGTTGCAAGTCCAAATTTTGGGAAAGGCACCGTTTCGGTCCCCCAAAACACCTTAAAAAAACACTGCATGTGAGATAGGTTGAGACTTTGAGTGATGAGTTGGTTGAACTATATATCAGGGTTGATATCAAACAAAAAAATTTTGCCTACAAATTATAAGTACTCACTTGGGAAAAATGACACATCATAAATATCAGCAAGCAACATGAAATTTACACGCTACCAAAATGCTTTTACCCACTGATGTAACCTGACTTTATATTTGGGTAATTTTACATGTTCTGTAAGGTGTGCCACAATTGTTTACCGTATTATTGAATGTGTAGAACTTTTTACCATATGTGACGCTTTTGTTTAAAACATTTTCGTCGTCGCACAGCTGTGAATTGTCTAACAATTTATGCAATCAATGGCTTTTAGTTTTGACAGTTAAAAAAATTGTATAGGTCAAATAACAACAACCACTTCAGGCAATGGTTCTCAACGGTGGTCCTAAAATGTTGGGGACGCAAAAACTTTTAAATAATACTTTTAAATTAATTAATACTGGGAAACATGCTTAATCACAATCTTGGTAAGTGATAAAATCACATTGTAACATGTTGTAAACCGCATTGAATGTGACACATCACAAACAGATAGTAAAAGTAAAAGGAGTATGTTTTACAACAGTTCACATGTATTTGATTTCAGTTTATGCTATCGTTCGCAAAGATAACATGTGTCTAGCAAATATCAAAAACACAACCACGCATTTCAAGACTTGCTTCGGAGATGCAGCAGCAGAAATTACATTAAAATAAACATGTCATAAATAGGGATGCTCAAAGTAGAATCCCAAGGTATTCTAGAATAATAGGTTTAGAATCTAGAATAACGAATCCAGAATAGCGAATCCTAGATTTTTTTATTAAATTATTTAACCTTGATTTTGTTTGGGGAAGGTATTAATCTTAATCTACCCCACAGGGCCCACAATCACAGCAATAAATCACCCAAACAATTTGCTAACATGTGTATATTATAATAAATAAAAATTTCCCATATGTCCAGACATTACACGTTAGTCGCTCGCCCAATAACGCTTGATTGACACTTAATTATTAGTCGAATGTTATCGCGAGACGCGGTAATTGGAAAAAAGTTGAGAACCACGGACTTAGGGCACTCGCCAGTAGAGAAAGTTGCTGTCAATTGGCACATTTTTCTTTATCTAGGCAAATAAATACAGGCAGCCATTTGCATGCTTACACACAAATATTTTTCCAGCAGATAAATTCAATTGAAAAGTTGGATGATGGTCTAGAATCCTACCACATTTTCGTCCAGGGGTATATTGCTAACATTATTTGGGTTAGGGACCAAGTTAGTGTTTGGGTTTTGGTAAATCAAGTTGTTATATAGAGCCAAAGTTACTATTACTGAATATATCATGAGTAGGGCGATTAGTTTTTAACATTGCCAAAAAAGTAAACATTTGTCAAAAATATGTCAAGTTGAAATCGTTAACAACATGCAGAAATATTGTTTATATATAATTAACTCAAACTGTATTAGGCTATTTAAAATTGTTGTTTAGGGTAATATTTTATTAAAAGTTGGTTTTGAATTACATCCAACAACATTTTAACTGTATTAAATCTTTATTAAGAGCAACATACGGTAAAAACAAACCAGCAGAATAACAAATCAGACCTGGTTCATGGCATTAGGATTAGTTCGAACTTCGACTTTTCTTCATATAGTTGTGTATCACTAATTTCTAATGCAGTAGTACTGAAAAGTTTTCGTTGTGTCTATCCTGGGTGGTGATTTGAATTTATACAATTTCCTGTTTCGTTAATATGCTGTGGTAATTTTTTTGCATTTCGCGTATTTTGGGGGGGGCATTTCTATAGTTGTTTGTCTTTAAAATGGGTTTAAATTTCTCGTTAAGTTAAAAAATAATCGCCTTGTAGTCATATGTAAACCACGTAAAGATCAGAAACAATAAGCTACAAGTTTACCATCTTTTGGAAGGCTTTGTATGACATCGAGAGCAGCTTGAAATCTTGTTTGCACGTCAGCCATGTTTCTTTACAAGACGGTAAGCGAATTGAGCGTTGGTTTTTGATGACCTGATATCTATCTTTTTGTATAACACTTCACGATTTTTGTGTTTTTTTGTCAAATGTTACAAGATAAGTCCACTCTTATTAAAAACTGCAAAACCAAAGTCTCTATAGGTGCAAAACAAAGTCTTATAGAAATAATTTCAATGGACATTGGTGCAAAACAGTCAACATACTGTACAGAGTTACGTCAAGCGTTTGTGGAGGTTGATATGGACAACAACTTTTACGTTTTACAAAATTGATTAACAATACTTCACTACTTTAAGTTGCCTGAAATTTAAAAGTAAAACTGTTATTAACAAGCAAAGTCCATCAACAACCTTGTACTCTCATTGGCTTCTATATGTTTTTTTTGGTAAGGTCGCAAAAATTTACACGACGACTAATCGACTTTCCCATATCACATGACATGGCGCGAATCAATGAGTTTCCGAAGCTTTGCGTTATTGTAGCTTTTTTTATTTCTTTGACACACTCAAGTGTGTATACTTCAACAGGGGGGCAAGACAACCGTGCTATCTGAATTCAACTAGAATTACTAGATCGAAAATAATCATGTCCCGGTACTGCCATTGTACTTCAAAGTACTGTACGTATTGTCAGGTCGCTTATAAATTTATTGTAAAATAGAAAAATTTAGCATAGCATGCTTTTAAAATAATATCTTACAGCGCAGTAAAAACACGTGTAGAGGTCCCACCGTCTGTATTTGTTATTTACTGTGTTTGTTGTGCGTGTGCTAAATGCCTGTTTAAGTCGTTCTGGTATATTTCCTTTCCCTGCATCCTGCTCGTTAACTGGCCAGTTTTAATCCTCAACGCATTCGCTTTTACTGCAACGTTAGTCGTGTCCTTTCTACTGCCAAACAGTCAACAATGCATGCATTATTGGCAACACGTGTTTTTACTGCGCTGTAAGCCATTTTATTGAAAGCGAGCTATACTAAATTATGTGAATGTACAATAAATCTATAAGCGACCTGACAGTATGCTCCTTAAATTACAATGGCAGTTTGTTTTAGTTTCGATTTAGTGGAGTCAGATAGCACGGTGGTCATGTCTCCCCTGTTGAAATATACACACGTCTCGCCGATAAGGCGTGCATTTCGTTGAGACTGGTTTGGAGTAGAATTCAAATCAAACCAATGTCCAGAAAAAACGAATGCTTTAGGTAGGAACTGATGGCCAGTTAACGACCTTGGTAGGCAGGATCCAAACGGGAAAAGGAAATAACCAAAACGATTTTAAACAGACTTTCCGAATGCCCACCAAAAACAAACACGTTAAAAACAAACACAGATACTCGCTATTTACAGGTGAATAAACTGTATGTTGCCCAATACTATTTGAATAACAGTTAAATTAACTGAGTTAATGCAATCGTTGGACGCCGTTAATTTTGGTTTTTGAAGCGGCTACCAGAGGCGTAGCGAGGGTATTTTGCGCCCGGGGGCAAACTATAAATTTGGCGCCCCCTCCTCCATGTTTAATCACATTTTTTATTGAATTAACATAATATACCGTACTTTATACGGAAAACAGTTAAAAAGCGTTTTGGTTATACAAACTACACGTATGACTCACTTAGTCACTGTCAAACATGAATGATTAACAACTATAGATTATTTTTCTTGATTTTACCGTCGCAAACTGGTTAATCACGTCATCGAAATCTGTTGTTTCCAATGTTTCTCTTTCAACTCTAAGAATAGCAAAATCTTTCAGACGATCCTGTCCCATTGATGCACGACGTTGCACGCAGATACGACAAAATAAGTTTTCATTTGCTGAACGACCGCTCACAACTTGCAATTGAAACTGCTATTGTTAACCACAATAAAACCAACAAACTTTAAAGGAGTTTCTGGTAGAGCTTCAGTTCGGTTACTGAGCAGCATTCGGCAATCACCAATTTCAATGAAAAGATCGTTGCCATTGATGTCCATGTCGTAGAAATTCGCAAATACTGCACAATTTCGACGAGTTGCATCCTCATCTGTGTCAGATAGAAGAGTCTTTAACGTCCAGCAAATATCCAAATTTATTGTTCAGGTCTTTTAGTCGTGAAAAAACGTGTTGACATCTCATATTGAAGCCGATCAAATACATTCTTCATAACGCGCACAATTTCTTCTTCTGATGAAAATCCTGCATCTCTTGCCAGTTGTCTAGGCATTCTCTTACGTCACCTGATTCTTTTGTCCAGCTCAATCCCCAGATCGAGTATTTTGTTTTGGCCTGTTTTACAGCAGCTTGGCTTAAACCATCATGAAATGAGTCTTGGCTTTTATAGTGATTTTAAAGGTTTAGTTTGGTATTCATTCTATTTTTTATGATGTCCTATACTTTATATTAAAACTACACGTTTAGGTGACTGAAGACATAGTTCATGGATTTGCGATTTGCGAGCTTTGCTACTAATTTTTAATAGTTTTTTAGTTACTGGACTGTAATTGCTACTTTTACGACCGATTAGGGCTATGTTTAGTCGGAACAATTATACGGTATATTTGTGCAATTGGGTTGGGCACCACTATTACGCCTGTACAAACTCCGGTTTTTTGCCCAAGTTACGATTGAAACTTCTAAAAAGTTCACGTTTATTTTCTTGTTTTTTTTCCTGTTTTGTTGACGGTTATATTTAGCACAAAGTCTCTGTGAGTACCATTGCATGTTTTTCGAAGAAAAACGGTCCTATGTAAATTATAGTTTGGCTAACTTATAGATAAACAATAAAAGTTATTCCTTTTCCAACTATTTTATACATGCTATCAGACTAAAAACACCGAAAAACCATCGCAGACTCGCCGAATCTGTCGATCTATGATGCAAGCAGAGCAAGCCAGAAAAACAACTGGCCTGCAGTGAGGTTCGAACTCACGACCTCCGGTCAAGCCGGGACCGTCGCTCTACCAACTGAGCTATGCAGGCTCAAAGAGGAGCGAGTCGAGAAACAACCATGCGCCAATACTTGCACATTTTGTTAGTACAAGCAACTTCGCACTGGGGGATCATCAGTCCGTATCAATCAATGAAAGACACACACAAACATATGTGTTTAATAACATCTGTGATCTAGCCCCTCGGAAGTTGCTTTATGACCAACGATTACGGCTTCCGTATCAATAGTACACCGAAAAGCCATCGCAGACTCGCCGAATCTGTCGATCTATGATGCAAGCAGAGCAAGCCAGAAAAACAACCGGCCTGCAGTGAGGTTCGAACTCACGACCTCCGGTCAAGCCGGGACCGTCGCTCTACCAACTGAGCTATGCAGGCTCAGAGAGGAGCGAGTCGAGAAACAACCATGCGCCAATACTTGCACATTTTTTTAGTACAAGCAACTTCACACTGGGGTATCATCAGTCCGTATCAATCAATGAAAGACACACACAAACATATGTGCATAGCTCAGTTGGTAGAGCGACGGTCCCGGCTTGACCGGAGGTCGTGAGTTCGAACCTCACTGCAGGCCATTTGTTTTTCTGGCTTGCTCTGCTTGCATCATAGATCGACAGATTCGGCGAGTCTGCGATGGCTTTTCGGTGTACTATTGATACGGAAGCCGTAATCGTTGGTCATAAAGCAACTTCCGAGGGGCTAGATCACAGATGTTATTAAACACATATATTTGTGTGTGTATTTCATCAGACTAAAAACACGGAGACACGAACCTTTTACCTAATTTAACCAAATAAACAGAACTTTTTCGCGCTACGTGCGACCAACGATACACTTTACTCTTTTTTATGTTGTCGAACTAATATGTAATTCCAAAATACCGAATTGCTTTTCGTAGGGTGGCGCGGTTTAATAAAGGTTAAGAACACTAAGCTAGACGAAACCAGCTGCACGCAGAATCAGTATCTTGGCTGCTGTGATGGCTGGTAACAGCATCAGTCTGGGTGTGGGTTGCGTATCAGATCCAGATGACGTCTGCCACAGCCGCTGGTGCGATCTTGCTTGTGTTCGTTTTTTGCCATTGTTGTGAAAAATTTGTAAACCTTATTTTGGCGCCCCTCTACCTTGGCGCCCGGGGACATATGTACCCCCCGCACCCCCCTAGCTACGCCTCTGGCGGTTACTAGAGAAAATTCATGAAATTGAACACACTGGAAAGGGTATAGCATTTACCGCAGTACAAAATTATATCTTGTAAAAAAACTAATATTGGGAAGGTTGCCTTAGATGGGACGTTGCCTGAGTCGGGACATCGCGATTACGTCGACGTGCAATTATGTAGCGCCAATTCTTAACTATTATTTGAAGCACCATCATTTTCGGGTATTCTACCTTCTCAAAAGGGTGACATACAACACATCCATCTATAATACGTGGTTGGAAATTATGCCATCATATGCTATTCCACCATTACAATTTACAGTTTGCGACCGTTTCAAATTTCGGGTCGCGACCCATCCGTTAAAAAACACTGGCACAGCAAATTAATCAATGTTAAACTGTTAAAATTCATTCTGAGAAATATTTCGTAAATCAAATGTTAAAAACTAAACAAAAAACAGTAAACGGGTGTGCAAGTAAAGGAAAATCTGCCGCTTTATTGAAATTTTAGAAACCTAATGACTAAAGTCAAAACGTTTGTCCAAAATATCTGAGTCAAGTTGACCAAACGACCAGCCGTAGTCACACCAAGAGTGACCGAAATAAATATTTTTTAAACCTAAGAAAACTTTATATTAATAAAGTAAACTTTCTGCGTTAAAGAAAATTACATACAACTAGTTTATTGCCTTAACTTTTTTATCAAAATTAAATTTTTTTGTTATCAATTTTAAATCAGGGAGTCGAACCGCTTGACTTTTCCTGTTCAGGTTCGGTTCGGGTTCAAGGATTTTTTCGGAATCCGGTTCAGTACTGGTTTCGGTTCGGATTAATTTAAAAGTTCCGGTTCAGCTCCGGTTCGAACATCGTTATTTCAAAACCGGTTCATAAAGTTCCGGTTCAGATACAATATAATTGGCGTTAAATCTCAAAATGTGGGTCGATAAATGTAGAGAATAATCTTTTGAATTCTAAGTCATTTAAACTCAATATTGAAATATCTAAAAAATAAAAAATGAACGATTTTTTTATTTAATATTCATATTTTTTTCATAAATTTTCGAACATGGCGTAACTTGACTCTGTAAAATAGAAGTTGTGACGTCATGCTGGAGCGAACCGCTTTTGTTTACAGGTTCGGGTTCGGTTAAGGTTCAGGTACTTTCAAATTATTCGGTTCAGTTCCGGTTCGGCTCCTTAAAATCGTATAAAAACCGGTTCAGGTTCGGTTACGTTTCGGAAAAAATTGACCCAAAACCGGTTCATAAAGTTCCGGTTCGGTTCCGGTTCGACTCCCTGTTTTAAATACTTATATAATTATCTTGAATAACTAATATCATATTATTAGTTTCAGTATAACATTATAAGGTATTTTTCACGACGTTTTTAGAATATTTTTTTTTTCTAGTAACAAACAAAGTAGGATTTTGCAGATGAGCAAAATTTTAAACAAAAACTGAAAGGCCTTGAAGGTTTTTAATGAGCTATAATAGCTATAGTTTATTCGAATTAATTAAGCGCCCTAGAACAAATTTTAAAACAATGGCATTCCGCAAAGTTATTGTTTTGTATAGTACATTTTGCCCTATACTACAAACTTAATTTATGCTACATATCAGCATAGTACTTACTTCCTGTGTTACGTCACAAAAGACACTAAACAATGGGATTTTGGCAAGTGAACATTTTCGGAAAATTTTGATATTGCTTTAATGCTTCTTGCTATGCACGTTATAGTTATAGAGAATTTATAACAGCGAAAGGATGAGATTTTATTTTACGCTTGGTGACAGTTTGTTCGCCTGGTTTAAGGTTTTCGGTTTACAGGGTCCACCTGAACCCGAAGTCGAAAATAAGTTTGTTGAGTTAAAAAAGTGTCTCGTTGGCACAGTTCCGTTATCGGTGGAAGAATTCTTGGCCGATTTATCATTCAACGTAACGATGATGGTATTCGTCGTGATAATGCTAGTCGCCCTTTGCATAAATGGGCGCACATTGGTAAACAGGTAAGCAAAACATTTGATTATTTGGTTCGTGTAGTTTTTTTGAATAAACTAATTTTAAAAGAAATATATAATTTCGGTTTATGCATATTTCTCAGAAATATTTTCTGTCTTTTTAGTGTGTTATTGCTTCTTCGATGGACATCTAATGTTTTTAGAGTGGGCAGCAAATTGAGCGTTTAGGTAAAACATTTTAACGTTTATTTTTTGTAATTATAAGGTAATTATAAGAAACGGTTTGACAACAAATGTTTGTAATAATTTGCTTATAATTGCTACCATTTGTTTGCAGTTTAATTCGTGCAACTCCAGAAGCATTTCTCAGAATAAATGCTTTAAATTTAAAGAAATGAAAGAAAGCAGCAAGTTGGTTCAAGATGTGATTACTGCATACAGAGGTATTATAACCTGAAGTATTTTAAAATGATTTACATGCAATATAGTCATACATTCATAACTTGTTTGACTTATTTAAAGGCATATCAGATCAAGTTGGCCGAATACAGGAAATCACATCCAAAATTGCCAAAAAGCGACCAGCGTTGGAAAAATCGTCAGTTTTAATAACGAGCTATCCAGGAGCTGAAGAACTGAGAGGGAAGCTGGCTCCCGAGCATGAGTATTATTTGGATTTGTGGTCGAAACAGAAGCACCCATTCGTGAAGATTCCCAAAGCTAACTGGAATGAAGTGACAGAACTCATAAACAAATTGCCGAGCGAAGAATTGTCCAGACAATCACCATCAGAGGAAGATTGGCTTCGTTATAACGAAGAGGAAATGGCGGAGCAAGCAAAACTGAAATCTGATCCGACAAACATGAGAAAGAAGATCAACCGCGGTGTGCATTTCACGTCAGCAATTGAGAAAGTTCTGGGACCAATGAATGTTGTACCATTCGTTTCTGGTGCTACTCTGGAAGCTGACAAAATTATGGTGAGAGTTTGTTTTAAAGTTGCTTGCTATTTTGCTATTTATTTGTTATTCTTACAACTTTTTATCATTCAGACCGTGGCTGTATGTGACAGTTCCAATTTGAACCCGGACGTTGTGGATTTTGTTGATGATTTTCCCGACAATCTACCGTTGATAACAAGTGAAGACATCGCGGATTTGTATCGCCGAACCCCACTCATGGCTCCTTTGACGCCAAACGAATCAACCGCAGTAGAAATGTGGCTGCGCAGCTTTCGATCGCCATACTATTTTAGATCAAAATACCCAAACTTGTGGTATTGAGACAATGCGAATAAAAAGATTCGTAACAATAGCGCCGTTAAAATGACGCTCGAAAAACTTTACTTTATACTTTTTGTGTTTTTTAAAAAAAAAATACTTATAATGGATGCATTGTGGTTTGTCTGAAAATTAAACGGAAATATTAATAAATAAAATCTGTCTTACAAGAATTGCAAACATTTTAATTGGTTGTGCGACAAAAACAATCGATGATCCATTTTAAGAAGAACTATTCCGCTAAACATTCATCAAAAATAGTGGTTCTTAAACCATGGGTGGCGACCCAAGCATACGTCACGGATTCTTCAAAAATAGGAGGCGACCGGATCCTGGCTACGCCGATAAAATTCGATATTTTTATATTTGTTCTCTAAGATAAAACACGCAACCCAATAAAACTATAACAGCAAACAATATTTTTTTAAGGTTGGGAAACTTCGTAATACTTTTAACTGGTAATTTAGGATTTTCTAAATTATATGTTACTCACCCGCCAAGTTTAGCTTGCTTAAAATTTGCTAATTATCTGACAACAATAACGCCTATTACGTCACACGGTGTTGTTTACTGCTGCTAATGCTACAGTTAGTATTTTTTATTTGTGAACTACTTGTGTTGCTGGCTGGTTGGTAATTGTAACTCGTTTATTTAAATAAAACTGTTGAAAATGTTAACGCCGATAATTAAGCGACTATTCCTATAATAGTTCGGTAAGTTAATTGTTAGATTGTTGACCGTGGCGTACTGTCTTATTGGTTACTGATTTCGTTTGCATTTAGAAACCGCATTTGTTGGACGAATTAAAGAACGACGATTGGCTTCTTGTCTCAAAGGCTAGTTTTACTACTTAGGGCAGTAAACAGGCTACTACGTATTACGGACTCGGCGCCTTAACTTTTTATTTTTTCGATAATTTTAGACAATCCTATTTCCTATATTGCGAGTGTAACATACGCTAAATGTAGATTCTTTAGTGCAACAACGATGTGCACAAAAACAAGAAATTTTCGTTAAATAAAACACGGTATGACATTAAAGCGGTTTGAAAAAAGCTAAGCCAGGAAGTATTTCAAATACTGGAATAATTGTTTTAAAAGTAAAAACTTTAGTGTTTCTAGTTGTAATTGAAGATATAATTTTGATGCATATTAAACGCAATATTGCACGCAGAACTTGATATTTCGTTTTTTATGCATGTCATGTGTAATCATAACATATTGTTAGACAAGCTTTTCTTCCTACCTATAAACAATGAACTTGTGAAGTAAACCATTATGGCTTTAGTTTAATTAAAGCAACGCTTCAAAACCAGTGCGAAGTTCTTTTTGGTGGGTAGTAAACTTTTTAGCATGCTATTTCAATTTGGATTAGGGCAAATAAAAAGCTACAATCTGTTGGACTAAGCAAGTGTTTGCCAACATTTCATCACAGTGACCGAAATACTAGGCGTAAGAATAAGGCGAAGCTTTGCCGATCCAATTCTCTTTATAGAACTTTTGCAATTTATTTTTAAATAAACACAAATAAGACAATAGCATTAATAAGAAAATTGGGCTTCGAAGAGGTTGAAACCAACTTAGTTTAAATTAAAGCCAAGTCGGAATCCCGATTACCAAGTCTGACTCCAGCCGAATATGTCGAGTCCGTCTGTCCCGAGTCCGGCGTCGACTCTATAGCCTGTATTCCACCCAATTTCCCGGTATTCCACCCTCTCACAGGAGTGACATACAACACATCCATCTATAATACGTGGTTGGACATTATGCCAGAATATGCTATTCCGCCATTACAATTTACAGTTTGCGACCTTTTCGGTATTGAATTTACTACTGCGCATGTGCACGTCGGACCCGAGTCTCGGGTAATCTTACGTATAGTCTTACTCGAGTCCCGAATCTCTACTACAGTCGGCGACTCAACAAAATCAAGCAGCAACTAATTTCGGGACACGACCCATCGGTTGAGAAACACTGGCATAGCAAGTCAATTCAATTGCTTTGCAAAATTTTTGTTAAACTGGCAAAAGAATAGTCAACTCACTTGATTGCAAGAAATATTTCGTATATCCAATGTCAAAAACTAAACATAAAACGGAGAACGGTTCTGCAATTAAAGAGAAATCTGCCGTTTTATTGAATTGTTAAAAACCGAAATGACTAAATCGTTTCCAATCGTTTAACCAAATGACCTGATTCAAGTTATCCAAACGACCAGACGTAGTCGCACCAAGAGCGGCCAAAATAGATATATTTTTTAATTCTAAGAAAACTTTAAATTAAAAAAATAACTTTCTGCGTTGCAAGAAAGGGCATACGATTAGTTATGTACACTTTAAGTCATTTAAAAATTTAAAATATTGGCGATTATTCTCAAAAACGTATATAAATATCCTAAACAATGATCAACCTTAGTTATAGTATGACATTAAAGTGTTTTTACACGGCGTTATTCTGTCAGAGTCATTGACATAGAGCTATTTAAAAACATTTTTAGACACAAATTAGGATTTGGCACTTACGTTTTAGAATTTGCAATAAAAGAAGCATGTCCCAAAGGTTTTTTAATCAGCTGTAATGACTATAGTTTCTTTCAATTAAGCGCCCTTATATCACAATTTTTAAATTAATACCATAATTTTTTTAATTTAGGGTACCGGTATTTATAACTTTTACAGTAGATTTTGCTTAATCTTAATTTAATACAAACTTAATTTGTACTACATATCCTCATATTACTAACTTCCTGTGTTACGTCACAAAAAACACTAAACAATGGGAGTTAGGCAAGTGAACATTTTCGGAAAATTTTGATATTGCTTTAAAATTTAAATGCTTCTTTCTATACACGTTATAGTTAAGAGAATTTATAGCAGCGAAATATAAATTTTTTTCGGTTTACAGGGTTCACCTGAACCCAAAATCGAAAATAAGTTTGTTGAGTTAAAAAAGTGTCTTGTTGGCACCGCTCCGTTATCAGTGGAAGATTTCTTGGCTGATTTATCATTCAACGTAACGATGATGGTATTCGTCGTGATAATGCTAGTCGCCCTTTGCATAACTGGGCGAACATTGGTGAACCGGTAAGCAAACTATTTTATTATTGGGTTTATGCATTTTTTCGAATAAACTGATTTTAAAAGAAATATATAATTTCTGTTTATGCATATTTCTCAGAAATATTTTCTGTCTTTTTTGTGTTATTACTTCTTCAATGGACATCTAATGTTTTTAGAGTGGGCAGCAAATTGAGCGTTAAGGTAAAACATTTTAACATTTTTTTTGTAATTATAAGAAACGGTCTGACAAGAAATATTTTTAGTAATTTGTTTATAATTGCTACCATTTGTTTGCAGTTTAGTGCGAGCTACTCCAGAAGCATTTCTCAGAATAAATGCTTTAAATTTAAAGAAATAAAAGAAAGCAGCAAGTTGGTTCAAGATGTGATTACTGCATACAAAGGTATTATAAATAACATTATAGAGTTTAAAATCATGTACATAGATAATAATCATCTTTTCTGAAACATATTTGACTTATTTGAAGGGATATTAGATCAAGTCGGCCGAATAGAGGAAATCACATCCAAAGTTGCCAAAAAGCGACCAGCGTTGGAAAAATCGTCAGTTATAATAACGAGCTATCCAGGAGCTGAAGAACTGGGGGGGAAGCTGGCTCCCGAGTATGAGTATTATTTGGATTTGTGGTCGAAACAGAAGCAACCATTCGTGAAGATTCCCAAAGCTAACTGGAATGAAAGACAGACCTCATAAACAAATTGCCGAGCGAAGAATTTGTCAGACAATCACCATCAGAGGAAGATTGGCTTCGTTATTACGAAGAGGAAATGGCGGAGCAAGCAAAACTGAAATCTGATCCGACAAACATGAGTAAGAAGATCAACCGCGGTGTGCATTTCACGTCAGCAATTGAGGAAGTTTTAGAACCAATGAATGTTGTACCATTCCGATCGTCTATGGTGCTACTCTGGAAGCTGACAAAATTACGGTAAGAGTTTGTTTTAAAGTTGCTTGCTATTTTGCTATTTATTTCTTATTCTTACAATTTTTTATCTTTCAGACCGTGGCTGGATGTGACAGTTCCAATTTGAACCTGGACGTTCTGGATTTTGTTGATGATTTTCCCGTCGATCTACCATTGATAACAAGTGAAGACATCACGAATTTGTATCGCCGAACCCCACTCATGGCTCCTTTGACGCCAAACGAATCAACAGCCGTAGAAATGTGGATGCGCAGCTTTCGATCACCATACTCTTTTAGAGTAAAATACCCAAACTTGTGGTATTGAGACAAAACGAATAAAAAATTCGCAACAATAGCGCCGTTAAAATGACGCTCGAAAAACTTTTTTTATACTTTTTAATAAAAAAATACTTATAATGGATGCATTGTGGTTTGTCTAAAAGTTGAACGGAAATATTAATAAATAAAATCTGTCTTACAAGAATTGCAAACATTTTAATTGGTTGTGCGACAAAAACAACCGATGATCCATTTTAAAAAGAATTATTCCGATAAACATTGATCAAAAATAGTGGTTCTAAAACCATGGGTGGCGACCCAAGCATACGTCACGGATCCTTCAAAAATAGGAGGCGACCGGGTCCTGGCTACGACAATAAAATTCGATATTTTTATATTTGTTCTCTAAGATAAAACGCAACCCAATAAAACTATAACAGCAAATAACATTTTTTTAAGTTCGGGAATCTTCGTAATACTTCTAACTGGTAATTTAGGTTTTTCTAAAAAAATATACTTTTTCAATAATTTTAGACCAGAGGTCGGCAACCTTTTTCTAGTCGCGGGCCAAAACCAAACTCCGAAAGGTCTCCGCGGGCCGCACAAAATGGTAACTGAGAATTGTGTTATTAAAGTGTTACAAGAACTGCGAATCAGGATCTCTTTTGAAGTTAAAACGTGTTTAATTACATTTAAGGCGGCAGTAAAGTATTGGCGCAAAGCGCGAATAACATGCGTTTGTTTTTTTAAACAGTTCATTTCATTTCGACAGTCCATTCTGTTCATACAGCTTCGTTCATTTCATTTCGACAGTCCATTCTGTTCATACAGCTTCGTTCATTTCATTCCGACAGTTCATTCTGTTCATACAGCTTCGTTCATTTCATTCCGACAGTTCATTCTGTTCATACAGCTTCGTTCATTTCATTCCGACAGTTCATTCTGTCCATACAGCTTCGTTCATTTCATTTCGACAGTCCATTCTGTTCATACAGCTTCGTTCATTTCATTTCGACAGTCCATTCTGTTCATACAGCTTCGTTCATTTCATTCCGACAGTTCATTCTGTTCATACAGCTTCGTTCATTTCATTCCGACAGTTCATTCTGTTCATACAGCTTCGTTCATTTCATTCCGACAGTTCATTCTGTTCATACAGCTTCGTTCATTTCATTCCGATAGTTAATTCTGTTCATACAGCTTCGTTCATTTCATTTCGACAGTCCATTCTGTTCATACAGCTTCGTTCATTTCATTTCGACAGTCCATTCTGTTCATACAGCTTCGTTCATTTTATTCCGACAGTTCATTCTGTTCATACAGCTTCGTTCATTTCAATCCGATAGTTAATTCTGTTCATACAGCTTCGTTCATTTCATTTCGACAGTCCATTCTGTTCATACAGCTTCGTTCATTTCATTTCGACAGTCCATTCTGTTCATACAGCTTCGTTCATTTTATTCCGACAGTTCATTCTGTTCATACAGCTTCGTTCATTTCATTCCGATAGTTAATTCTGTTCATACGGCTTCGTTCATTTCATTTCGACAGTCCATTCTCTTCATACAGTTTCGTTCATTTCATTCCGACAGTTCATTCTGTTCATACAGCTTCGTTCATTTCATTCCGACAGTTCATTCTGCTCATACAGCTTCGTTCATTTCATTCCGACAGTCCATTCTGTTCATACAGCTTCGTTCATTTTATTCCGACAGTTCATTTTGTTCATACAGCTTCGTTCATTTCATTCCGATAGTTAATTCTGTTCATACAGCTTCGTTCATTTCATTTCGACAGTCCATTCTGTTCATACAGCTTCGTTCATTTCATTTCGACAGTCCATTCTGTTCATACAGCTTCGTTCATTTCATTCCGACAGTTCATTCTATTCCGACAGTTCATTGTGTTCCTACAGCTTCGTTCATTTCATTCCGACAGTTCATTCTGCTCATACAGCTTAGTTCATTTCATTCCGACAGTTCATTCTGTTCATACAGCTTCGTTCATTTCATTCCGACAGTCCATTCTGTTCATACAGCTTCGTTCATTTTATTCCGACAGTTCATTCTGTTCATACAGCTTCGTTCATTTCATTCCGATAGTTAATTCTGTTCATACAGCTTCGTTCATTTCATTTCGACAGTCCATTCTGTTCATACAGCTTCGTTCATTTCATTTCGACAGTCCATTCTGTTCATACAGCTTCGTTCATTTCATTCCGACAATTCATTCTGTTCATACAGCTTCGTTCATTTCATTCCGACAGTTCATTCTGTTCATACAGCTTCGTTCATTTCATTCCGACAGTTCATTCTGTTCATACAGCTTCGTTCATTTCATTCCGACAGTTCATTCTGCTCCTACAGCGTCATTTATTCCATTCCGACAGTTCATTCCGTTCCGACCATTCATCAAATTAGTTTCATATGCCTTACAATCTTCCATGACACAATATTTGAAGCTACAGTTAGGGATTCTGCTTTATTTTATTGTACTTTCAACATTAACTGCTGTTGCGCCATATATTTTTGTAAAGAATTAAACTTTTTCGTCCGCGACTGTGACCCTACAGAATATTTTTCATCATAATTCTTGTGTTGACTAAAAAAATGGCGCTCCAATTTTCCTTCTTTTCTGTACCGACATTTATTTTAAATTTCCTGCTAGTTTTTATTATATGCCGAAAAAAAAATAAAAATGTTAAAAAATATATGTCTAATATTTTTTAATACGTGTTCTGTTTGTCCGCGACGCATTTAGGCAACCTTCCACGGTACAACGGTAAATAAGTGCTGAGTTGAAAGACAAGCATCAAAACGTAAACAAACTGGACGCCAAAAAAACATTAGCGCGAAGCGCGAAAAATTTTTGCCTGTACTAATTTAAAATAGTCAAAAAGTATTTGAAATGGACTCGTGTCTAGTTGTCAGTCAAAGAATCGGCGGGCTGAATCCCGTGAGCCGTAGGTTGGCGACCCCTGCTTTAAATCTACAAACATTTTGTCGCGTATAAAACGGTGAAACGCAACAGCAACCAACAACTTTACATAAGAAAGCCAATTGTTACGTAACAATCGTGGGGAAACTATTACAAGTTCGCATTACGGTATGTTCGTAGTATGCCATTTAAGGTTAATGTTACCTACAGTAGTGGTGTTGTTACTAATTTTATGTGAACTTTTTATAAAATTTTACCATAAGGACTTTCATGTAACGCCCCTTATGTGCGTTCAGCGCCCCCCAAATGAGAAAAAGAAAAAGACACAGAACGCCCCCTTCTAACTCGCCAACGCCCACAAGGAGGCGGTACCGCCCACGTTGGGAACCTCTGGTCTACAGAAGTAATCTAAAACCATAATATTTAGTTTATTTATACTTAACTCAAGGGCCAGGATAACCGGTTAGCCAGTGTGTTTACTCCTAGAATACCGTTTTGCCAAACTGCAGTGACCAACCTTACCCTTTTTCAATCTCTAAAGAGCCTCGCCTTGAAAACCAATATTTAAAGATAATTACGCCTTAAAAGTCTCGCATACCAGCATTGTTAGACTTAACAATGCAACTGTTATGTAACAATGATGCAAATTAACAACTTTTAGCCACACCAACATTTCAAATTCAGACGAACACTCGGCCCATAATGACCTTATTAAACTAAACTTTTAAAAAATGCCTTGGGGCCCACAATTACATGATTAAACTAAACTATTTAAAAACAACTCGCGGCCCACTAAAAATGGCTCCGCGGCCCACATTTGGGTGGCGGCCCACAGTTTGCCGACCACTGATCTATGGTTTCGGTGACATCAAACATATTTTTTTAATTGATTGTAGGTTTTTTATTAATAGGGAGAAATAAATTTTTTTTTTTGGTTTGAGGGGAAGGGGGCGAGGGGTTTAAAACAATAGGCGTTTTTTGTGAAGAAATATTTGCATCTACATCAGAAGTGAAGGCTGGAAATTTTCGGCCCATTTCTGTTTTTGCTTGCAGAAACAAGTCAAGTAAAAGTTTTGGGATGTGTATATGTCTTTTAAAAGTTTATTTGCATTGGTAAAGTCATAGGTGAAGGTAAGAAATTTTTCGGCCCACATCTGTTTTTGCTTGCAAAAGTCAAGAGAAAGTACAACTTAATATAAACCGTTACTGGATTAAACCAAAGTGTAATATATAATATCATAAAAATTAATGTGGTAAATAACTCTATTTATAATAACCCAATTGTTGTACCACCCATGAAAATAAAGCCCTGAACCAGGGGTTGGAAACCTTTTTGGCACTGCGGACCGGTTTAAAACTAAAATTTTGTCGCGGACCGGCCTTAAAAAACAACAAATGTTTAGGAAAGGAAATTTGTTACAACTTTCAATGCGAACTTTATGCTTGTTTTGCCGCAAAGAGATGCTCCCACTTAGGAATTAATAAACTGACGGAAACCCGCGGGCGGCATCCGGCCTGCCAAGCAATTTAATTTAACCCAGCCCGCTGCTCATTTCAATAAAACTTTTAGGCCTTAACGCTTTTTCTTAAACTACACTTGGACACCATTATTACCAATTGCTCAGCTTGTCAAACTAAGGATATTTAACGCATTCTTTGAAAAGAAGTCACACTTTTGTAACACATGATAAGGTAGGTATGATTGTATTTCCAGGCCCTACAGGACACTTTCAATAGTTAGCCTACGTAATAGAAACACGAAAAAATGGCACTTTAACAAAGTACGAACCACAGACCGACACCTGAAAAGTATAGGATAGACATACGTCATACGTACATGGCTTGCCAGAATCATTTTTTGACGTGGTTGATGTCAGAAAAATCGTTAGGCTTTTTGGCTTTTTTGTCATTTTTATAGTCTAAAACTAATTAATACACATACGTTTTTTTCGAAACCTTTCCTGCCTAAATATCAAAATAATAAATTATTTCATTATGGGACATAGTTTATAAACATTGTTTGCATGAAATTCTATTGCATTTTAAGGTGAGCATGCTTAAAATTAAAACACGTGATATTTTAGCCCATTTTTCGATATATTGTAAGTACTAGAAGTTATATTTTGTAATAAAAATATGCAATGTGGATGTTGTGAACGTGCTACGTAACTCAATGGCCACAACACACTAGTTGTTTTGAACCTCACGAGAGATTGATACTATAATTAAGATTTTTGATCATACCAATCAACCATGGAGTAGTAGGCTATATTAAAACGAAGGTAAATGTGTTTTAAATATAAAAATACATTTAATTAGTGTTGACTTTTTATCAGATTTTTACCTACAGTTCGTGTTTAAACAAAATTTTAATCTAACAACACTGCTATAACGGACCGGTAACTAACTCCTCGCGGACCGGTACCGGTATATAGACCCGACGATGTTTCCCTTATGCGGAAATATGCCGAACTAAGGAAATATATGCCAGAGGAACCTATTTTAAATATCTCCGTCTTCTGTCTACGTTTGACACACTTGTACATGTAACTTGGTGTGGTTTTAGAAAAAGTGCGACATTTGCTGCGCTAAATCAAAAAACACAAATTTTGTCAAATGTACGTTAATTGATATAGCTGCTCTTTAAGAACTAAAAACAGCAATTTTATGTAGAAGATGCACTCAGTCACGTTTATTAGTGGGACCTCCTTGTAAAGAAAACTAAATACATAAATCGTACTAAAACATTGCGAATATGGTGAGTTATGGCGAACCACAAACATTTTAGGCGACCTTACTTGGGGTCGCGACCCACAGGTTGGAGACCACTGCCTTAATCCATGCCGTGACTGCCGAAGAACCTGATTTATTCAAACAGTAAATGACGTATTAATGAAGTAACTGAAAGATAAGGATATTGTGAAGAAACGAAAAAAATGATCAGTTAGCTAAGCATAACGTTATCGATACAAGGCGATAAAAATCAATAGGGTACTAGGCTAGCTTCAAAAAAGCAGTTCTAGGAAACTATGCTACCAATGTACGACGATACAGCAGCCGACGACATTTTTAGTAAACAGCAGTACAAGGTTACTGCCGTTTAGGCTACAGTAGAATAGGGTGCGACGAAGGCAGCATTGTTTGCGAAGTGGTTGGTAATGGGGCAGTGCAGTCGACACTGTGATTAAATCAGTAAAGCTATAAGCAGGGGGACCAACACTTCGATCGCGATCAACCGTGCGATCGCCGCATTTCACCTGGTCGATCGCGTTATGTGTCGGATATTTTAATAGCGTTCTACAAGCAAAATTGCCAGGAGTAGACCAAAAAACAAACCAAAAACCTTCATAAATTGCTGGAGCAGATGTTTCTGGCAAGAAGTATAGAATGTGATATGACACAGATCGTATTAATACAATGCATGTCCAAAAACGTTTTTCAAATGCTAATCTAATTTATAGGTTGTCCTTATTTTTGGGTCCACGTCGATGGCAACCTTGTTTATAAGGATTCAAATTAAATTATTCTTTCCACACGGTTTTTTATACACAGCAGCAAAATATGTAGCGACATTTATCGATCCAGAATTGCTAACAAACGCCTAAAAAATAAAAATTGCCCGTGACCGGTTTGCGACGGCGCTCGCTTGAGATGCGCGACTTTCTCACATAAAAAGAAACAATTTTTTCTCTGTCTGAGAGCACATGACTTTCTTTCTATTTTACGCACGCGCCCGGCGACTTCCTTGAAAGGAGCAATATGAGCGACGTTGCTCTGTCTGTCTCCCGACGACGGCCGGCCGACAAACTTTCTTTTTTTATATATATAAGAAGATTAGAATTAATCGCGAAAACGCCGATCACGCTCGGTCCGGGTGTTGGTCACACGTCAGTGGACAACGGTCACGTGCATTGTGACGTCAAGTTTGACAATGCAGTGTAGAAAGATAGAAAAATAACTTTCGAACGCTACATCCATGACCCCGAAAACATAAACCTGGATCCAACCCTGTTTTATATGTACAATATAATTAACCATCTTAAAAAAAGGTTAAGCTTGTTGATGCTGAACACTTTTTCATACATGGATCGCCAAACACATGTGATTTTTTAATATGTAGTTTGCTAGAGTAAATATAACTAGGTTAGGTAGGGTTTAATTGTTTTCAACATATTTGCTTCAGTTTCGGTTCGAATCTTTGAAATGTTGCCAAAACCGTTTCAGGTTTGGTTACTTTCGGAAAAAAGAAGTACAAACCGATTTATAAATATCTTGGTTGGGTTTTGTTCGACTGCCTGTTTTTTACTGCGACACTTGTCGCCTATTTTTTTTATATTTCATATTAAAAAATAGATATTATAAAAAATAGGATACCAATCATACTAAAATAACGGTTAAATTTTTTGACAAAAAATGTTTTTATTCGTTTGGCGCCACCAGCGGCCTATAAATACTACGAGCCCGTAATTTGTTGTTCTTTTGCACACGGCACTCTCAAGATTTACCCGGCACTACGAACGTTCCGTGTGAAAAATGATGGGTAAGTACCAGAAGTAGCTATTGCTTTGACAAAATCTTCTACTAGTACACCTAAACGACATTGAAGTTAATATTATAATCAATTAGCGAGCATTGGGATAGTTTGGGTGTTCGATTTTACCGGATTAGATTGTAAGCATTTTTTGGGTAAGTTTTTCCAAACCATCTAAAAATGTGATTAACGTATGTTTAACGTTTCTTAAACGATGGGTAGCATTAAAAGATGTTTTGAATTTGTTAAGATCTATGTCAGCGTAGTAAAACTACATTCTGTGCATCCAGCATACCTCTTACTGTATATAAACCACTTTTAAGACGGACAAATAACAATTGACTCTTTGACAAGTATTGCTCTAATAAAATTTTCAGCTTGTAGACCAGTTGAAGTTCATTTGTTTCTTTAGCAATGCAAACCTAACAATTTTAGAGAAAAATTAAAGGTATATTTTCTACTTCTGTGTAATTTAATCTGTGTAAAATAGGTGACAGGTTGTTTCCTACAAACTTTTACTTTGTATTTTATTTATTTAGGAGTCTCTCTTTAATTAACGCTTGAGATCAGATGGCATCCAGCTTTAAATCAATAAATTTAATTTTCCCAATTATATATATTACTTAGGAATTATTCCACTGTTACTAAAACATTATGTGTGACATAACAATGCTTTAAAACCTACACTAACTAAGCTAAAACATTTCAGGAAGTAAGGAATCTCCCGTAGACAATAAAATGTAAAAGAAAGATTTTTGTTTTTGTATGATAATTTTAAGACTTGTTTATAAATTCAGGTAAAACATAAAATCATTTATTAAATTTTAACAGAAATATACATTTCGCCTATAAGGCTTCGTCAGTTTTTTAATTCGTACGAATGATTTATTCAAATAAATGATTCATTTCCTTATGGGCGAAATATATATTTCTGTTAAAAAGTAAACAATGACTTTATGTTTTACCTGTTTTATAAACGGTCATAAGACTACAAAGTCATGAACTATTCATTTTTATAAATAACTTAAAACAATAGTCACTAGCCACAAAACAAGCACTTACTTCAGGGGTGGGCAGATGTATTTAATGGAAGAGCCAATTGCAGCAAATCCAAGTACCAGAGAGCCTCAAATTATTTCAATACAAAAACGGTAAATAATGGAAAGACAGAATCCGAATATGACAAAATGGAATATAATCAACACAATAATAATACGGCTAATAACAAAATAACACGCACAATATTTATCAATATCAGTCTTCTGTGAACTAACTCTTTGGATTCTATGTCTAGTGTGACATCATAAACAAAATGCTGGTCTAAATAAAGAAAAGAAATGTCCATAAA
Organism: Ascidiella aspersa; assembly: GCF_963924565.1. Taxonomy (NCBI): domain Eukaryota; kingdom Metazoa; phylum Chordata; class Ascidiacea; order Phlebobranchia; family Ascidiidae; genus Ascidiella; species Ascidiella aspersa. The sequence goes on from NC_139451.1 coordinate 18,601,222, forward strand.
TGGTAAACTTGGTAGCCTTTTACTATTCAACTAGTAGAGCAACAAAAAACCTACCGGCGAGCCGCAGTTTGCCCGCCCTTGACTTACTTCATCACTAACTCCCTAATAATATAAAGCCTATTTTTTACCTTGTCAACTACACTCTCCAAACCTGAAACAGGAGTAAACAGTTGGGTGCTCAGTAGTGGCGCCATTTAAACTAGGTTGTGAAAGGTTATACCATAACAGAATATGTCCGACCAATGGCACCTTATCATCCCATACCCTCTCCGTACTGTTTTAGGTGTTATTTAGGCTGGATCCGATAAGTAAAGAACTAATTACAACAGGTTTAGGACTTATTCCATCTTAGATATTACTTTTTATTTAGCATTAAAAGTTATACTATTTTGTTATAGATAAATAAGCTTAAGATATTGTTTCTTTAGGTCTTATTAATTGTCCCAATTTATGCCCAGGTTTGTGCTTAATCCAAGATAATTAATAAATCAATGCTAAAGTTAGGGTGCAGGTTTTAATTAGGTATTATTAAATTAGTTTTTAAATTATATACCATAAATGTGTGAAGTTTACATTCTGCGAGGGGGCGTGGAAATTTTTAGGATGACGTCACAATGTTACAGTATAATACAATTAATCTAAAAAACACCTTTGATCTCAAGCGAAGTAGTTTCCCAAAATGTTACTAAAACCCATTAAATCGTGTGCATCGCTTTAAAAATGAGTTAATTTGTTTTAAATCGGCAAAATTTCAAAAAGGATGAATACTGCATGAGGCACATAAGGAGATACAAATATTGTTTAAAATTACAACATTAACAGTCAAAATTAAGATAAATTGGACTAAAAAGTATATGAATCACACCATGCAAGATGCCATATAAAAAATGTGAGAAACAAAATATATTTCCATAGTTCAACTTGGAACAAAGTATAATATAGGGCAGTGGTTCTCAACCGCCGGTCCAAATGTATCAATTGCAAGATGTTAAAAGCTTGTTTACCAAATTAAGAACTTCGCCAGTTCCGTAATTTGCAGCATTGTCACGTAACATAAAGTTAATTGTCTACTTTGGACTTACCGTATCTTACAATTGTTGTGCCCAACTGTTTATAAGTAGGCTATACGTCGTTGAAGTCTTCTACTTTAAGATTGTTGTATGTGAAAAACTTTTGTATACCACTTATGATATAAGAAAAACAGAAGAAAATTGCTAATTTAATTGAAGTTTCCAGTCTTTGCTTTTAAGTTGCATACTTTTGTCGTAATTATTTTCGGTTGATTTTGATTTTTAAAGGGCCACCGGTCCGCAAAATTTGTTTTGAAATTTCACCGGTCTATTAGCTGAAAAAGGTTGAGAACCACTGGTATAGGGGGCCATGCCTTGATGGCCCTTTGATGCAACAATGAATCGGGATAAAAAACTCTTAGCCATAAATAGCCACACCAACTTTTAAATAATCAGCACAATAAAATTCTGGCATGTGGCTTACAACTATAAAACAAACCTGGTTAAGCTATTAAAAAAGTAGCTTACGGCCAACTAAAAACAAACAAAAAAACATATTTGGGCAGCGGCCCACAGCCAACCACTGGTCTTGGTTTACCTAAAAGTATAACTAGCGGAAGTAGCATCAAAAGGTGTATGCGATTTCAGTCCTGGAACAGTTGTTAATACCTAAACCTTTGGTTATATAAACCATGGGTAGGCAACCTTTTTAAAACACAGGCCAGTTAGGAAATGTAATGCTTACAGAAGGGCCGCACATCAAAGAAACACTAATACATATTTTCAGCTTTTACTAAAAAAAACTAATGAGCTACTAGGCTGCAATTGCTGCAATTTTGTCAGTGCTGTCTACTTGTGGATTCGGTAATAACTTTTTCAGCGATTCCAATGTCGCCTTTCTCATACGGACCGGTTGAGTACTATTTAATTAACAGCCTTAATTCAATACCAGCTGTTAAACATAACATTTAAGTCAATATGTGTGACAAGCCCTTACCAGACAAGTGTTAGTGTAATTGTTGCAAAACAATTCTTTATCATAACGTGACACAAGTAAAACATGAATGAAATTGTTTTGTGATAGATGCTTTCGCATTCCAGTTTATCTGCATTAGTGTAGCGGGGCAGCCTATGTTGCACTGCAAACAGGAAACTGATTGAGCAAAAGTCCCAACATGATGCACACTCATAGCCTTATTTAGGGAAAATATCTAGAAGAAGGTGAAGGGCCGCACAAAAAATGGAAAAGTCCCGATATAAACAAACTATTTGACAGCTTGCATACTGAAGTTTATTGCCTTTTTATGGATAACGTTAAAAAGTTATGTCATCCATGACCTCATACAAAAATAAATCTTAAAAACACTGGGCTTCTCAGCAAAACATTTTATGTAAAAGGTGGTGCATTAGGTACATAATAGAGTGTTGTATGTTTTTAAAACAACAGATTTAAAGTAGGTTTTAACTGAATTTAAAGTTTCATGCATCGTACAACGCTGGGAAGTATTGTGATTTGTGAGAAGTTTTATTTATATAGCGCTTGAAAACTGTGTCACCAAATTGGACCGTACCTTCCATAAGCAAACAATAGCTCAAAAATTTTCTTAAAGGTAAAGCTTTTAGGCGTTAGTTGCCAGTTTGTCACCGGGAATAGGAAATTGAGGAAACTATAGAACATTTAACGTATATATATATATATACATATATACTAAACATCGAACCAAAGTGAAATTAATAATTTTTAAAACCAATGCTGGTAAACAATGCTAATGGCAAACTAATACAAAATGAAATAAAGCTGATTCTCCTTGAAATGCGCAGCTACACTCATAACTGAGGGGGCAACTGCTCGGAGACCCGATTTTTTCAATATGGCATTAATATTTTAATTTTTTTTAAATATATCTCAATTGCTTTTTTTAACTTTAGCACAAGTTTCTGCAGTTTACGAAAAATCATGGCCAATGCATGTGAAGAACAATCCATTGTGAGTATTTTTTACCATTGTTGTACTGTCTTTAGATTTGTGGAGGCTTATTGCATAGTCTTAGTTATTCAAAGCTATTGTTTTGGTCAGTTTAAAATAAACTTATTTTTATAATGTGCTTTTTAATTTAAATGAACTGATACCTCCATAAATGTAACTGTTGGAAATTTTAGTTACTGGCAGTTACATTGATTAACAGTATATTGACTACCCCAGCGAATCTAGTCCGCTAAGGAAATAAAGCTTTAAAAAATAGAACACTCGCTATAAAAAGGAACACTAAAAACATCTAATTTCTTGTGGCATTACAGAAACTTTGCCACATTTTACAATTTAATTGTTCGAGATTACAACAATTGCTAGTTAACCAACTAAAGAGTCATTAGGACCAATGCTTTCCTTGCAAATCATATGTTATTATTATAAATATATTCATGTAAGATTCCTATTGGGAAGACTTTATAAAATTAGATATAATAAAATGTGGAATAAATCCTGCTGTTTATCTAGTTTAAAGCATAAGGCTGTTATATTTTAGAATCTAGATATTTAAGAGTTATAATCGCCAAACAACAGTTCCAAATTATGTAATCATTTTTTTAATTAATATATTTCAATTTGTAGGTTTTTCTTTTTGGGGCAAAGCCACCTGATATACATTTTGCTTAGCCTTTTTGCGGTTGGTTCGATCACTGGCAGTCAAGGTAAGTTATTTAAAAGTAAAATGGTCACATTAAGGTGGAAAGTTGTCACCATAAAAATATATATTTATATCTGAAAAGTATATCTGTTTAATACCACACCTGCATAAATGGTAGCTGTTGGGTTGATTGGCATACTGTCTTTATTCTAAGTAGACCTAACATTCAATGTAAATGTTTACTGTAAGTTCAAAGCATTAAGGCCTTTTCAAGATAAAATTTGTTTAATTATATAATTGTATAAATTTTTATGCTGAATGTTTCGCTAAAAGTTTTTTCTTTACACATTTTTTCAATTAGAACTTGCACAAGTGCCAGGTTTCAAGAGTCAATGTGATGGCGGTATTTGTACACTTCAATTCAATGCATCGAAAAGGGTATATTTTACTTTGTCCCATTATTTTTTGATGTTTTACAATCACAACATAATTTGTATTAGGGTGGCCTTTTAACCTCAGAATGAGTAGCCAAACACTGTTTTAGTAGAAGTAGTAAGTTTTTAAAAGCTCATATAGAAGTAGATAACATTTAGACCGTTTCAAATAACTTTTCGTTAATTTTTAACATAATGGGCTTACAGTATTTTTAATACCTTTTAACTAAACCTCCAAGCATTATACTTCATTGTTTAAATGAGTAATGTTTTTTTATTTACATGTTAATTAGTGTTTTAAATAAGTCTGTTATTCCTTTCAGGTCTTGCACAACATGTTAGCTTATACTGAAGCCATGTTTGACGAGTTTAGGAGCGGCCCTGAAATCAACAATACAGACTTGAAACACTTTCTAACTCAAGTTGGAATCATTGAAGAAGGCAAATCACAGGAGGAAGAAAGTGACTTGTATTCATTCTATGACGATTATGATGAAAGTTTCCTGTATGCAGATAACTACACTGATCCAGATGTTGTTCTTAACTCTCTGGTAGGAAATTCCAGTTTAATGTCATAATGGCCACAATAATATTTCTATAACCATAAAAGTTCTATAATAAGTCAAGTGTTTCAGTTAAGGTGGGGTAGTTATAAAAAAATCTAACATAAATATTGTTGAGAATAACATAAAATAAAGTGACACACAGCTTGACTCACAGTCTGCTGCCATTCAGAATTGTTTCAGACACACTCATTTTTTTACAGTGCCTAACATCTGAAAACGATGCAATGCAAGAACACACTGGAGAAAAAGAGGCTGAATTAAAGCTTACTGATTTCTGGTTGCTACTTCCACGCTTTTTGTATGATCTTTCTCAAGAAGATTGTGCAAAACCTGGTATGTGCTTATTTATACAGGTATTTAAAGTTATGACACCAGAGTGATTAGTTTATAGTTTTTATAAGCTGTACTTTTACCTTTCGATATGGCCACTATATGGTTCTTAAAGCATTTTTTATACATTTGTTTAGTGCATGATCATGGAAGCCATGCAAGCTCTCCATCTAGTGAAGATCGTGGGAAAGGTAAAGTAATATTTTCCTAAGTTTTGGGTGTAGTAAAATATTTAGATTAAATTTTTTTAACTATAGTTAAAGCAATTATTATCTACATTCTCTACCAACAATTTTAGAGTTTGTATGAAACCTAAAATAATAGTTGTTTTTTACAAATTTCGTTGGTAAAGTTCCAGCTGAAGATTATTTTAAAATAAACTAAAACCATCATCCACATTGGACTTTTTGGCTACTTTGGTCTAGGGATTTAAAACAATTTGCTTAACTTTCAGTTTGGGGCATAGCAATTGGTTCAGTGGCCCTCATTAGCCTCCTCAGCGTTATTGGCATAATGATTGTGCCTTTGATGAAACATTCGGTTTATTTCCACCGCCTCCTTTCGTTTCTGGTCGCTCTTGCAGTTGGAACTTTGATTGGTGATGGACTACTGCATCTTCTGCCCCATGTAAGAAAATTAAAAGCGTATATTTTTCTCTTTGTTGAAGAAGCTGTAATTGACAAAGTTAGCTTTTTTATTGTTTGCCCTATTTCAACTGCTTCATGTTATGCGTAAGCCGCAATTTCTTTGTAAGAAGGTTATAACAGAATATTTTGCACACTTTTCATATTTTTATTTGAACTTATTCCAGTCTCCATGGTAAGCTCCATGGTAAGCATAGGCAACTTTCTAATTAATACCTTTCAATGTGGTAATCCTTTCAAAAATGTGAATTCACTTTCCATATTTGTTTTGTTAAGGCAATGGCTGGAGGGCACGAGGGTCATGACCACAGTATTGAAGGGGTTGTGGAGGAGGAACAGAAAAAGGTCATGAAATGTCTTGTAGCAGTAATTGGAATCTACGTATTTTTCGTTTTTGAAAGTGTGATGGGTCTTATAAGAAAACGCAAGGTATGAAATATTTTTTAGTTTGTTCCCCATAAATAGCAATTTTATTTATGGTTGTAAGAAAGAATTTTTGTATATTTGTGTTTGGATCGTCTCATTTTGTTTAGATGATGTTGAGATATTTAGTGTGTTAAACATTTAAAACCAGTACGTTGCGGACTTGTGGGTTTTCGCTTTTTTTAATTTATCTGTCTATTCTATGTTGTTTGCTCAGCAAAAAAAGAGAAAGCCAGTCAGTTCACCCTCCGACCTTACAGTTGTGTCTCCAGTCAAAAGTTCCGGCGACTTTATGTCCAGTGAACCTGGCGTCAAAGGTGTGGTTTACAAATTTACCTGTTTTTAAATATTTTCATAAACAGATAGGCATGTCCAGTACCCGTTGTGTTATTCTGGCACTGATACCAAATGGCGTCCTACAATGTCAAAGCAAAAATCGCTAATGTCAAATATACTCCACTGCAAAACCTGAAGGCCAAGTGCTACCTTTGGCGATTGTTTAACTCTATTTGTTTTTCAAAGGCAGTTTTGGTACTTGGGAAACTTACAACAATGTGTTGCATTTAACCGCCGTAAATGAAATGAAATAAAATATAGCGGGCTAGCGGCTTATTTTTATTCGACTATAAAATTCATTAAGAAAGTGGTAGGTTGACAACTAATGATAATTAAACTTCTTGACGCTGAAAATTTTTGCCTCATAGCCCGGTGAAAATAGTCTTTGGGCGTTGTAATTTAATCTAGAATCTATTTTATTTGTTTTGGCATAGTAATGGCGTCATGTGAATCGGATCATATCGTGATACTTAACGCTATCAGCATAAAAAAGCATCTGATATACCAAGGTTGTCTTTATCACTTTTTGTGTTGTTAGATACCCTGCTTCAGCCAAGTAAAATAGATGTTGCTATGTCAAGTTATGACGATGGTGTGATTTTGGAATCACGTGACAGTGGCTTCCCATCTGCCAGAGTAAGTCCCGTAAGATTCTGCCTGAAGAAATTTTAATCTGTGTTATTTTTAAACAATAAGAACTGAACGTTAAACAGCCTTAAAAACAAGCCACTATATAAATGCGTAACTTTTGTTAATTTTTTTTTCAGAAATTCTTTGTATTGTTTTTCAGAATTTTTTTGTACTTATAATTCTTTATTTCTTTTCTATAGAGTTGTGATCATAAAGTGTGTGAAGCAAGTGGAAAAGCAAACTGTGGTAAGATTAATTTAGTAATATTTTTTAAATTGTTACTTGCTAGTCTCCTAATGTAATGTTTGTTTTGACAGGTCATAAAATAATGACCCTAGTCATTAATATTTGTTTGTGCTGTGGTTCATGCCCTTTTCCTTTACAGGCGTTCTTGAGGAATCCGTTGTAGTTCCAGAAATCAAAATAGGTCAGTTTGTACAAGAACAAAAAGTTATATAGCAAGATGTCTTGTAAAAGTCAAACTTCAATTGTTTTCAAAGTAAATTTTACTTAAAAAGATCGTCAAAAATCACTTTTTTACTTTAAAAAAACTTTAAAGGTCATTTTCTTTATAAAGTATTCTAAATAAAATACTAATTTTATTAAATTGCCACTCTTTGCAGTTATCGACGAAGCAAATCAACATGACCAACACCACCACGGACACCATCATCACCACCCTGATCTCGCAGCTGACTCTGGTATTAAGGACATGGCTTGGATGATTGTCATGGGCGACGGCCTGCACAACTTCAGTGACGGTTTGGCTATTGGTGAGTGTTTCATATGCATGCGCGCACCATGGCACATGCGTCCACTCCTGACCTGCATTTTATTAAAGTGAAATGTTAAGTATGACCACCAACTGCACTAAAAAAACCAAACATGCAAAGAAATAGTTATTTTAACGTTCGACTAGAATGCCGGAGCTATGCAACATAAAGGTTCATTTGTGTACTAAAAGGGAGCGCTTCAAACTGCAGTAATTCTACAAAATATTTGGCATTCCTTGGAAATTACTGTTCGCATTCACACACAAGCTAATGCCTGAAGCCATCGACAAAATCGAGCGGTAACCACATTCACATAAGCTTATCTGGCTATTCTAGACCACAGACTCTATGTGTGCTGATATCGTGTAACGGCAAGTAACGCACAATATTATATCTGAAAATTTGGATTTGCTATTTATTTTCAAAATCCGCACATCCTGTACCCAATCCCTTTCTCTAAATTATTAAAACATTTATTACAGTGTGAAGTGTGCTAAAAATGTACATAGTTGAGCCGTTTTATGTCTGTCAGTCCAGGCATTATTATGTACAGTTACATAATTTATGAAAATGTTACCACTTTTTTGAAATTGCTTTTGGCACCGATATCCAATTAGAACGGTTTCGCTTAAATAGTTTTTACCTTTCAAAAAGAGGTTTGCCAATCATAAGCACCTTACGCATTTATTCTAGTTTTCCCCATTTGTAATAAATTGAATGCATTATTGTTTTGGTTGCTAAAATTTCCAGATCATCTTTTCAAGGTGTCGCTCCAATCCAATGTACCAACGATAAGTTATTTTAAACGCACTGTGAAACCATTTGAAATCACACTTAACTCTCCGGGTCAACAACTGACAATTTATGCTGAGCTGTTTAGAAGCGACTAAGTAAATTCTGCGTGGGCTTAAAAAATGCGAAAAACGTGGTTAGACGCTGTTCAATTTACATCGTGGATCCCCGCTGGCGCGTTTCCTTTATAGGGAGTTAAAGCGAGGCTTGGCTCTTCGCACTATGAAGGCAGTAAAAGTAAACAACCAAACGCTAAATTCAAACGTTCATTTCCTTTAACGTTCAGGTGCCGCCTTCAGCAGCAGCATACCGGCCGGTCTCAGCACCTCCCTGGCTATCTTCTGTCACGAACTTCCGCATGAGTTGGGCGACTTTGCTGTGCTCATCAACGCGGGCATGTCCATCAAGCAGGCGTTGCTCTACAACGGGATGTGCGCCTGTCTGGCCTTTTTTGGCGTTATTATCGGTAGGCTGGATTGCTTCTTGTTTGTTGAAACTTAAGAAGTTAAAATCGCAACCAAAAACCATGCGCAAGGCAAGGACAAAAGTTCACAGTGTACTGTAGAGTGTAGATGAAAAGTTGCCCTTATAAAATATAATATTTTCCCATGTATTTTCTTAGGTTCGTATAATACAGAAGCTTTCTATAGAAAGTCGTTCGAGTTAATAATAGGCTCGAGAAGACTGTTACAATTTCCAAAAAACATTTAAAAGTTTTGATACTCATTTAGGTGGTTAAATAGTTACACTTACATCGTGAAACGTCAAAATACTGTTGCCATACAAAGCACGTACATAGTTGTCCTTAGTAGCATTCAGGTGCACAAAGTTATTCAACATTAGGCGCATGATTTCGATAAAAAGTTATACCATAGAAAACTGTCACCTCCATGATCATATGTTGGAGATGCATTTCAGCCAAAATAGTTAGTATATTAGATTTTCCTATTCATTGGTTATCCAACAATAGGTCTGTAAATCACCTGTCCTAGATATATTTTTACTTGGAAAACTGTAAAAAAAAATTGTTTTTTGGAGAAAAAAAGTGGCTTAACAACTTTGTTGATATTATTTTGCCCTAATGGTAAAACGAACTTTGTAACATTTTACAGACTTGAGAACGCGAAGCTCCTGTCTAGTCAATCCCTTTAGATACAAAAATATCTATTTGAATAGCGTTTCTTTTACTTTAGATAAAAAATCGCGTGAATCCTAGGCGTTAAAGGTACAGCGATGGTTGGCGGTTTTTTTTGGTAACGCAACAGTTTTACTGTTTTCTTCAGGAATGGTGATTGGCGAATACACGACGTCAGTGAAACTCTGGATTCTCGCTGTCACGGCTGGTGGCTTTCTATATGTGGCTCTTGTCGACATGGTAGGTCGCCTTGTGGTTTAAAGTAGCATATCAACGTGTCATATATAGTAGTGGGGGAAGCATAGTGATATTCATTTCTGCCCTGATGTAAGGTGTGTTTTTGCGGTTACCCAAGCAAGAAATGTGACTCGTGGTCTTTTACAGGTTTCCCTCTCCTATGCTAGCCTATGACATTTTATTCACAGCGCCACTAGTAAGCACCAATTTTTCACCGCCAAGTTGCACTTATACATAAACTTAAAAATTAGGAGCGACTTTCTGCATTAAATGATTTTATAATAAATTTTACTGGTACCAATTACCCGATATAAACGACAGAATTAATTGCGAATCCCGAAGTTATGATATTCTTCTTTGAACATCGGTAGTCTCTTAGATAGAACCTTACAAGATCGTAGCTAAACTTGTTTTATTTTGTAGTCTATGTTTTGCTTGATTGACCGAATGCCATCTATTAATTGTTTACCTCGGGTTTAGTGCCAGGTGTGTGTCAATTAAGCGTAGTTTACTCTAGATGACAAGCTTACCAAATGCGCAGAATTATATATATTAACAAATGATATAAAGTGGATCGTTTTGTTCTGTGTCCTGTTTGGTTTGACATATCTACTTCTTCTTTTTTGAGTTTAAGTTACCAGCTTAGCGAATGTATCTGTCGTTCCAGCTCCCACAGATGCTGGAATCAAGTCTGAAGAAAGACGGCCTTTTCTGCTTCGCCTACCAAAACGTCGGCTTTGTCATGGGAATCTCGATTATGCTGCTTATAGCTCTCTACGAAGGCTCTTTTCAGACGGTGTTTGGCCTGAGCGGCCACGCCCACTAAACTCCCCCAGTCACCCACTTTCGTCTTTATTACAAATTAAAAAAACACCAGCGTTCTATAGTTTGCTAGATTTTATTTTAATTATATATTTTTTACTGGATAAACTCTTAACTCATTGTCAATGACTAAATAGCATGTTTTGTGACAAAACAAACTTGACCACTGCTGTTGCCCTTGTTAAATGTGTTTGTAGAAGTAGAAATGCTATTTTCGTTCTTGTAAAGTTGATTAAAATTTATCACCAATGTTGCTAAATAACGATTCGATACCTCTCCTATATTAGAAACCGATTAGCAGCAAAAACTATGCATAAAATTATATCAAATCAAAATACCTTAATGCCCGTAATACTAATTTGCCTTCCCACACCCGACCATTTGGAAATCTATCTCGTAAAGCCAAATTTTTATTGTTGTTGCGACAAACAGAGATTTCTAAGCTGCTAAGACAACCGAAACTACTCTCTTTGCTCTATACTGACGTAACTGAAAAAATGTTACGGTGCTCTGATGACACTTGCCATTCTTTACCAGCAGTTCCAATGCACAGTTTTAGTTCGTTCCTTATTCCATTTGTTCCAAGACAAGTTTTTTTGGTCATTAAATTTTCGACCTTTATTTGTGTGTTTGTCAAGCTGCTTTATCTTATCGTCTGCAAAACGGTTGGCTGTTCGCCAACACTAAAAATTCATTACTGTGTTGTTTTTTTTCCAATAACACCATTGTGACATATGGTCGAAGTTATTTATCACTGATCGCCGTACTCTGTAAATACGGTGTTATTTGTTGTAATGCATTTTCGTGCTTAAATGATGATGCTCAAAGCTCGTCTATACCTAAAGGCTTGTATATTTGCTAAGTTACTTAACGCGTTATGTTTTGTGTGATCCTATTAAGTTTGTTAGAAACTACTGTTCAATAAACAAAAATAGCGAGTTAAGGTTAGATAAATCGTATTGCATTTTTTTGTTTGTTTTAGTCTTTACCCAATTGTTTTCAACAATGCGAAAGTTCAATAATTTATTTTTCCGAAATTGATTTCGTTTGCTTAAACTTTTAAAGTCTTGTCAGCCAAACGTAACTCCGTTAATTTATACCTTTGCTACTAGTTAAATGTATATAGCGCACTTGTGTATGCTTTGAGTGCTTGCGTTGGTAGTTGTTTTTTCGGGTTGGTTCTTCGAAATGTTTGTATATATGCTTGGCTGTCTATACCTTAACTTGGTATTGTCAGATTTCAAAAAATTTACATGTCTTTGTATCGTTGATTTTTCCGCCCTGGTTTAAAACTTGGCGCGGTTTTGCAATTCGTTTCACATTCCTCTGTTCCAATATTCGACTGCTTTTTCGCAGTATGAAATAAAATTACGTAGCTTAACTTTGTGTGGTTTTGTCCATATGTAAAGACAGAAAATATGACCAACAACTATTAAATTAGTGGTCCAGCCATTTCCAGGATTCACAAATGTTTCTGGAGTTTTTAAACTAGCGGTAGTCGAGGTTACCTGGCGTAAAACGCTATTGACTGTTTTTACAGTGCGATGTAATTTTTGTTAACCAACTGTATACAGTGTACACCTTATGCTATTGTTTTGTTTCGTTGGTAGAAAAATCCTATGCAGTACCGGTTATATTTACCAACTTTAGAGCAAGGGAAATAATAACGAATCGGTCAATAAGAATGTGTCTTTTGCGCATCATAACGTGGACACCAATATGAAACTAGGGCAGGGTTTCCCAACCTTTTAGCTAAGACGGCTGCCAATAATTTTTTTAGAGATGGCTTCAGAAAAATAAGTCTTACCGTGACGTCATAGAACAAGTAACAATCAGATGTGTTGTGTCGCATTCACTATTTCAGTACGTAGTCGTACACCAGTAGTAAAGATGCAGGTTTTAATTAAGCTTGCCATACGACCCGGTTTAGCCGGGACAGTCCGATTTTGAGGCCTTGTTCCGGTGGCTCGCCGGGTTAACCAATTTGTCCTGGATTTTTCCATTCTAAAACTTAGAAAATTTAAAAACTCTTTAAATTAGCCATTTCAGCGTTTCTTTCTCAAAACTAAGTAGCCTAATACTTTTTACTATTCATTTTTGGTTGGTAAGGCTGTTAAGCAAATTTTTTTAACATAAATTAATTATTTTTCCAGGGGGTGTTAGGAAATATTTTTCTTGTGGTCAGGTTGCTGAGGTTAGGTTCTTTTTTGTGTGTGGTGGGTAAAAAAAATTCAATGGTTATTATCCGGCGGGTACTGAGAAATATCTTTTTGAGGAAGGTCCAATTTTTTTAAAGGGGATAATATAGTTTTATTAAGACGGATTATATTTTGGATGTTGGGAGATATTCTTTTGTGTTATTTTGGTATGTTAAACTATGGGCCTTAAATTAGGGAACGAAAACATATATATATATATATAAATTTGAAAGTTTGTCGGCCGGTCGGTCGGTCGGTCGACCACCACATAATCTCACATGTTAGCCGCTAGGTCGCTGACATGGTATCTTAAGGAGAGAGACAGAGCAACGTAGCTCATACTGCTTCTTCTTAAGCAAGACGCCAGACGAGTCGGTAAAATGAAAAGAAAATTCTGTAAAAAAATTGTCTCTTTTCTAGCGAGCGAAAAAAGAAAGTCGTAAGCGCATGTTAAGCGAGCGCCGTCGCAAACCGGTCACCGTTAAGCAATTTTTTTTTTAAGGATTTTTTTCACGTATGACGCAGTTTGGTGGCGGTATTATTTGGTTGAATATTACACAAGTCTAAATAATTGCTGTAACAACTTAAAGTGTAACCTTGTTAGTAATTCTGGATCGATAAATGTCGCGGGTTTTCAGCATAACAAATTAAATTAAAGTCATAACATACTGATTGCCTTAAAATAAATAATATAAAAAATGGCAAAGCCTGGGTTTTATGTAACTGGTAATCTTATTTTTACAGTATTAAATAACTCATTCGCAAGAATCTATGTCAGCGCTTCTCAACCGGTGCGCCGCGGCGCACTGGTACGCCATGGAAGGTTGCCAGGTGCGCCGCGAGCAAAAGGAAAAATTTTGTGTTATGTAAAAATTATTTTTTACTTTCCTGTTAAGCTTAGCTCATTAATTCCACCCTACTTTCAAGTACAAAGCACAATAAGACCTTCAAAGCAACAGCATCTAAATCAGATAATCTATAATACCATAGTATTAAGACCACCGTCATATAATATCTCCTACGCAGTAATAACCACGACAGAATAAGATCTAAAATAGTCTACATGAGACCTAAACAATCTAAACATGTCGAAATAATCGCCATGTACAATTTCATTAAGGAAATAATCATAAGAATTAGGCAATGCGAACTAACAGTTTAGCAGTATAGAAGGAGAAAAGAACCGCCGGTCTAACATTTGTCTTTGTGCGGCTTTTGCTGCAGTGAACCTGTCGCGTTTATCACGTCACCATTACAAGGCCTTAAAATCGGACTGTCCCGGCTAAACCGGGTCGTATGCCAAGCTTAATTAAAACCTGCATCTTTACTACTGGTGTACGACTACGTACTGAAATAGTGAATGCGACACAACACATCTGATTGTTACTTGTTCTATGACGTCACGGTATGACTTAGTTTTCTGAAGCCATCTCTAAAAAAATTATTGGCAGCCGTCTTAGCTAAAAGGTTGGGCAACCCTGCCCTAGTTTCATATTGGTGTCCACGTTATGATGCGCAAAAGACACGTTCTTATTGACCGATTCGTTATTATTTCCCTTGCAAAGGCTCTAAAGTTGGTAAATATAACCGGTACTGCATAGGATTTTTCTACCAACGAAACAAAACAACACAAGGTGTACACTGTATACAGTTGGTTAACAAAAATTACATCGAACTGTAAAAACAGTCAATATCGTTTGACGCCAGGTAACCTCGACTACCGCTAGTTTAAAAACTCCAGAAACATTTATGAATCCTGGAAATAGCTGGACCACTAATTTAATAGTTGTTGGTCATATTTTCTGTCTTTACATATGGACAAAACCTCACAAAGTTAAGCTACGTAATTTTATTTCATACTGGGAAAAAGCAGTCGAATATTGGAACAGAGGGATGTGAAACGAATTGCAAAACCGCGCCAAGTTTTAAACCAGGACGGAAAAATCAACGACACAAAGACATGTCAATTTTTTGAAATCTGACAATACCAAGTTAAGGTATAGACAGCCAAGCATATATACAAACATTTCGAAGAACCAACCCGAAAAAACAACTACCAACGCAAGCACTCAAAGCATACACAAGTGCGCTATATACATTAAACTAGTAGCAAAGGTATAAATTAACGGAGTTACGTTTGGCTGACAAGACTTTAAAAGTTTAAGCAAACGAAATCAATTTCGGAAAAATAAATTATTGAACTTTCGCATTGTTGAAATTCGAAACGATAACAATTGGGTAAAGACTAAAACAAACAAAAAAATGAACTTCTTAAAGCTAAAGCAATACGATTTATCTAACCTTAACTCGCTATTTTTGTTTATTGAACAGTAGTTTCTAACAAACTTAATAGGATCACACAAAACATAACGCGTTAAGTAACTTCGCAAATATACAAGCCTTTAGGTATAGACGAGCTTTGAGCATCATCATTTAAGCACGAAAATGCATTACAACAAATAACACCGTATTTATTACAGAGTACGGCGATCAGTAATAAATAACTTCGACCATGTGTCACAATGGTGTTATTGGAAAAAAAAAACACAGTAATGAATTTTTAGTGTTGGCGAACAGCCAACCGTTTTGCAGACGATAAGATAAAGCAGCTTGACAAACACACAAATAAAGGTCGAAAATTTAATGACCAAAAAAACTTGTCTTGGAACAAACGGAATAAGGAACGAACTAAAACTGTGCATTGGAACTGCTGGTAAAGAATGGCAAGTGTCATCAGAGCACCGTAACATTTTTTCAGTTACGTCAGTATAGAGCAAAGAGAGTAGTTTCGGTTGTCTTTAGCAGCTTAGAAATCTCTGTTTGTCGCAACAACAATTAAAATTTGGCTTTACGGGATAGATTTCCAAATGGTCGGGTGTGGGAAGGCAAATTAGTATTACGGGCATTAAGGTATTTTGATTTGATATAATTTTATGCATAGTTTTTGCTGCTAATCGGTTTCTAATATAGGAGAGGTATCCAATCGTTATTTAGCAACATTGGTGATAAATTTTAATCAACTTTAAAAGAACGAAATTAGCATTTCTACTTCTACAAACACATTTAACAAGGGCAACAGCAGTGGTCAAGTTTGTTTTGTCACAAAACATGGTATTTAGTCATTGACAATGAGTTAAGAGTTTATCCAGTAAAAAATATATAATTAAAATAAAACTATACAACGCTGGTGTTTTTTTAATTTGTAGTAAAGACGAAAGTGGGTGATCGGGGGAGTTTAGTGGGCGTGGCCGCTCAGGCCAAACACCGTCTGAAAAGAGCCTTCGTAGAGGGCTATAAGCAGCATGATCGAGATTCCCATGACAAAGCCGACGTTTTGGTAGGCGAAGCAGAAAAGGCCGTCTTTCTTTAGACTTGATTCCAGCATTTGTGGGAGCTGGAACGACAGATACATTCGCTAAGCTGGTAACTTAAACTCAAAAAAGAAGAAGTAGATATGTCAAACCAAACAGGACACAGAACAAAACGATCCACTTTATATCATTCGTTAATATATATAATTCTGCGCATTTGGTAAGCTTGTCATCTAGAGTAAACTACGCTTAATTGACACACACCTGGCACTAAACCCGAGGTAAACAATTAATAGATGGCATTCGGTCAATCAAGCAAAACATAGACTACAAAATAAAACAAGTTTAGCTACGATCTTGTAAGGTTCTATCTAAGAGACTAGTATACCGATGTTCAAAGAAGAATATCATAACTTCGGGATTCGCAATTAATTCTGTCGTTTATATCGGGTAATTGGTACCAGTAAAATTTATTATAAAATCATTTAATGCAGAAAGTCGCTCCCAATTTTTAAGTTTATGTATAAGTGCCCAACTTTGCGGTGAAAAATTATGGTGCTTACTAGTGGCGCTGTGAATAAAATGCCATAGGCTAGCATAGGAGAGGCAAACCTTTAAGAGACCACGAGTCACATTTCTTGCTTGGGTAACCGCAAAAACACACCTTACATCAGGGCAGAAATGAATATCACTATGCAACTTCCCCCACTACTATATATGACACGTTGATATGCTACTTTAAACCACAAGGCGACTTACCATGTCGACGAGAGCCACGTATAGAAAGCCACCAGCCGTGACAGCGAGAATCCAGAGTTTTACTGACGTCGTGTATTCGCCAATCACCATTCCTGGAGATAACAGTAAAACTGATGCGTTACCAAAAAAAAAAAACGCCAATCATCGCTGTACCTTTAACGCCTAGGATTCACGCGATTTTTTATCTAAAATAAAAGAAACGCTATTCAAATAGATATTTTTGTATCTAAAGGGATTGACTAGACAGGAGCTTCGCGTTCTTAAGTATGTAAAATGTTACAAAGTTCGTTTTACCATTAGGGCAAAATAATACCAACAAAGTTGTTAAGCCACTTTTTTCTCCAAAAAACAATTTTTTTTTACAGTTTTCTAAGTAAAAATATATCTAGGACAGGTGATTTACAGAGCTATTGTTGGATAATCTAATATACTAACTATTTTGGCTGAAATGCATCTCCAACATTTGATCATGGAGGTGACAGTTTTCTATGGTATAACTTTTTATCGAAATCATGCGCCTAATGTTGAATAACTTTGTGCACCTGAATGCTACTAAGGACAACTATGTACGTGCTTTGTATGACAACAGTATTTTGACGTTTCACGATTGTAAGTGTAACTATACTATAACGTTACTTTTACCACCTAAATGAGTATCAAAACTTTTAAATGTTTTTTGGAAATTGTAACAGTCTTCTCGAGTCTATTATTAACTCGAACAACTTTCTACAGAAAGCTTCTGTATTATACGAACCTAAGAAAACACATGGGAAAATATTATATTTTATAAGGGCAACTTTTCATCTACACTCTACAGTACACTGTGAACTTTTGTCCTTGCCTTGCGCATGGTTTTTGGTTGCGATTTTAACTTTTTAAGTTTCAACAAGCAAGAAGCAATCCAGCCTACCGATAATAACGCCAAAAAAGGCCAGACAGGCGCACATCCCGTTGTAGAGCAACGCCTGCTTGATGGACATGCCCGCGTTGATGAGCACAGCAAAGTCGCCCAACTCATGCGGAAGTTCGTGACAGAAGATAGCCAGGGAGGTGCTGAGACCGGCCGGTATGCTGCTGCTGAAGGCGGCACCTGAACGTGAAAGGAAATGAACGTTTGAATTTAGCGTTTGGTTGTTTACTTTTACTGCCTTCATAGTGCGAAGAGCCAAGCCTCGCTTTAACTCCTACAAAGGAAACGCGCCAGCGGGGATCCACGATGTAAATTGAACAGCGTCTAACCACGTTTTTCGCATTTTTTAAGCCCACGCTGAATTTACTTAGTCGCTTCTAAACAACTCAGCATAAATTGTCAGTTGTTGACCCGGAGAGTTAAGTGTGATTTCAAATGGTTTCACAGTGCGTTTAAAATAACTTATCGTTAGTACATTGGATTGGAGCGACACCTTGAAAAGATGATCTGGAAATTTTACCAACCAAAACAATAATGCATTCAATTTATTACAAATGGGGAAAACTAGAATAAATGCGTAAGGTGCTTATGATTGGCAAACCTCTTTTTGAAAGGTGAAAACTATTTAAGCGAAACCGTTCTAATTGGATATCGGTGCCAAAAGCAATTTTAAAAAAGTGGTAACATTTTTCATAAATTATGTAACTGTACATAATAATGCCAGGACTGACAGACATAAAACGGCTCAACTATGTACATTTTTAGCAGACGGTTACTTCACACTGTAATAAATGTTTTAATAATTTAGAGAAAGGGATTGGGTACAGGATGTGCGGATTTTGAAAATAAATAGCAAATCCAAATTTTCAGATATAATATTGTGCGTTACTTGCCGTTACACGATATTAGCTCAAATAGAGTCTGTGGTCTAGAATAGCCAGATAAGCTTATGTGAATGTGGTTACCGCTCGATTTTGTCGATGGCTTCAGGCATTAGCTTGTGTGTGAATGCGAACAGTAATTTCCAAGGAATGCCAAATATTTTATAGAATTACCGCAGTTTGAAGCGCTCCCTTTTAGTACACAAATGAACCTTTATGTTGCATAGCTCCGGCATTCTAGTCGAACGTTAAAAGAACTATTTCTTTGCATGTTTTTTTTTTTAGATCAGTTGGTGGTCATACTTAACATTTCACTTTAATAAAATGCAGGTCAGGAGTGGACACATGTGACATGGTGCGCGCATGCATATGAAACACTCACCAATAGCCAAACCGTCGCTGAAGTTGTGCAGGCCGTCGCCCATGACAATCATCCAAGCCATGTCCTTAATACCAGAGTCGGCTGCGAGATCAGGGTGGTGATGATGGTGTCCGTGGTGGTGTTGGTCATGTTGATTTGCTTCGTCGATAACTGCAAAGAGTGGCAATTTAATAAAATTAGTATTTTATTTAGAATACTTTATAAAGAAAATGACCTTTAAAGTTCTTTTGAAGTAAAAAAATGATCTTTGACGATCTTTTTAAGTAAAATTTACTTTGAAAACAATTGAAGTTTGACTTTTACAAGACATCTTGCTATATAACTTTTTGTTCTTGTACAAACTGACCTATTTTGATTTCTGGAACTACAACGGATTCCTCAAGAACGCCTGTAAAGGAAAAGGGCATGAACCACAGCACAAACAAATATTAATGACTAGGGTCATTATGACAAAACAAACATTACATTAGGAGACTAGCAAGTAACAATTTAAAAAATATTACTAAATTAATCTTACCACAGTTTGCTTTTCCACTTGCTTCACACACTTTATGATCACAACTCTATAGAAAAGAAATAAAGAATTATAAGTACAAAAAAATTCTGAAAAAAAATACAAAGAAATTCTGAAAAAAAAATTAAAAACGTTACGCATTTATATAGTGGCTTGTTTTTAAGGCTGTTTAACGTTCAGTTCTTATTGTTTAAAAATAACACAGATTAACATTTATTCAGGCAGAATCTTACGGGACTTACTCTGGCAGATGGGAAGCCACTGTCACGTGATTCCAAAATCACACCATCGTCATAATTTGACATAGCAGCATCTATTTTACTTGGCTGGAGCAGGGTAACTAACAACACAAAAAGTGATAAGGACAACCTTGGTATATGAGATGCTTTTTATATGCTGATAGCGGTAAGTATCACGATATGATCTGATTCACGTGACGCCATTACTATGCCAAAACAAATAAAATAGATTCTAGATTAAATTAAATCGCCCAAAGACTATTTCCCCGGGTTATGAGGTAAAAATTTTCAGCGTTAAGAAGTTTAATTACCATTTCAATGAATTTTATAGTCGAATGATAAGCCGCTAGCCCGCTATATTTCATTTCATTTACGGCGGTTAAATGCAACACATTGTTGTAGGAAGTTTCCTAAGTACTTAAGCCAAACTGCCTTTGAAAAACAAATAAAGTTAAACAAATTTTTAGCAAAATTTCTCCTTCGCCAAGGGTAGCACTTGGCCTTCAGGTTTTGCAGTGGAGTATATTTGACATTGGCGATTTTTGCTTTGGCATTGTAGGACGCCATTTGGTATCAGTGCCAGAATAACACAAAGCGTACTGGATAAGCCTATCTGACATGACTTTTATGAAATATTTAAAAAACAGGTAAACTTGTAAACCACACCTTTGACGTCAGGTTCACTGGACACAAAGTCGCCGTAACTTTTGACTGGAGACACAACTGTAAGGTCGGAAGGTGAACTGACTGGCTTTCTCTTTTTTTGCTGAGCAAACAACATAGAAGAATAGACATATAAACTTAAAAAGCGAAACCCACAAGTCCACAACGTACTGGTTTTAAATGTTTAACACACTAAATATCTCAACATCATCTAAACAAAATGAGACAATTCAAACACAAATATACAAAAATTCTTTCTTACAACCATAAATAAAATTGCTATTTATTGGGATAAACTAAAAAATATTTCATACCTTGCGTTTTCTTATAAGACCCATCACACTTTCAAAAACGAAAAATACGTAGATTCCAATTACTGCTACAAGACATTTCATGACCTTTTTCTGTTCCTCCTCCACAACCCCTTCAATACTGTGGTCATGACCCTCGTGCCCTCCAGCCATTGCCTTAACAAAACAAATATGGAAAGTGAATTCACATTTTTGAAAGGATTACCACATTGAAAGGTATTAATTAGAAAGTTGCCTATTATATACACACGAGCTTACCATGTAGACTGGAATAAGTACAAATAAAAATATGAAAAGTGTGCAAAATATTCTGTTATAACCTTCTTACAAAGAAATTGCAGCATAACATGAAGCAGTTGAAATAGGGCAAACAATAAAAAAGCTAACTTTGTCAATTACAGCTTCTTCAAAAAACAGAAAAATGTACGCTTTAATTCTTACATGAGGCAGAAGATGCAGAAGTCCATCACCAATCAAAGTTCCAACTGCAAGAGCGACCAGAAACGAAAGGAGGCGGTGGAAATAAACCGAATGTTTCATCAAAGGCACAATCATTATCCCAATAACGCTGAGGAGGCTAATGAGGGCCACTGAACCAATTGCTATGCCCCAAACTGAAAGTAAAGCAAATTGTTTTAAATCCCTACCTAGACCAAAGTAGTCAAAAAGTCCAATGTGGATGATGGTTTTAGTTTATTTTAACATAATTTGCAGCTGGAACTTTACCAAAAAAATTTGTCAAAAACAACTATTATTTCAGGTTTCATACAAACTCTAAAATTGATAATAATTGCTTTAACTACAGTTAAATTTTACTACACCCAAAACTTAGGAAAATATTATTTTACCTTTCCCACGATCTTCACTAGATGGAGAGCTTGCATGGCTTCCATGATCATGCACTAAACAAATGTATAAAAAATGCTTTAAGAACCATATAGTGGCCATATCGAAAGGTAAAAGTACAGCTTATAAAAACTATAAACTAATCACTCTGGTGTCTTCAAACTTTAAATACCTGTATAAATAAGCACATACCAGGTTTTGCACAATCTTCTTGAGAAAGATCATACAAAAAGCGTGGAAGTAGCAACCAGAAATCAGTAAGCTTTAATTCAGCCTCTTTTTCTCCAGTGTGTTCTTGCATTGCATCGTTTTCAGATGCTAGGCACTGTAAAAAAATTAGTGTGTTTGAAACAATTCTGAATGGCAACAGACAGTGAAAGACAAGCTGTGTGTCACTGTAATTTATGTTATTCTCAACAATATTTATGTTAATTTTTTTATAACTACCCCACCCTAACTGAAACACTTGACTTATTATAGAACTTTTATGGTTATAGAAATATTATTGTGATCTGGCTGTTTTGACATTAAACTGGAAGGGGAAGTTGAATTTCCTACCAGAGAGTTAAGAACAACATCTGGATCAGTGTAGTTATCTGCATACAGGAAACTTTCATCATAATCGTCATAGAATGAATACAAGTCACTTTCTTCCTCCTGTGTTTTGCCTTCTTCAAGGATTCCAACTTGAGTTAGAAAGTGTTTCAAGTCTGTATTGTTGATTTCAGGGCCGCTCCTGAACTCGTCAAACATGGCTTCAGTATAAGCTAACATGTTGTGCAAGACCTGAAAGGAATAACAGACTTATTTAAAACACTAATTAACATGTAAATAAAAAAAAACATTACTCATTTAAAAAAGTATTATGGTTGGAGGTTTAGTTAAAAGGTATTAAAAATACTGAAGCCCATTAAGATAAAAATTAACAAAAAGTTATTTGAAACGGTCTAAATGTTATCTACTTCTATAAGAGCTTTCAAAAACTTACTACTTCTACTAAAACAGTGTTTGGCTACTCATTCTGAGGTTAAAAGGCCACCCTAATACAAATTATGTTGTGATTGTAAAACATCAAAAAATAATGGGACAAAGTAAAATATACCCTTTTTGATGCATTGAATTGAAGTGTACAAATACCGCCATCACATTGACTATTGAAACCTGGCACTTGTGCAAGTTCTAATTGAAAAAATGTGTAAAGAAAAAACTTTTAGCGAAACATTCAGCATAAAAATTTATACAATTATCTAATTAAACAAATTTTATCTTGTAAAGGCCTTAATGCTTTGATCTTTCAGCAAACATTTACATTGAATGTTAGGTCTACTTAGAATAAAGACAGTATGCCAATCAACCCAACAGCTAGCACTTATGCAGGTGGGGTATTAATACTTTTCAGATATAATTATATATTTTTTATGGTGACAACTTTCCACCTTCATGTGATCATTTTACTTTTAAGTTACTTACCTTGACTGTCAGTAATCGAACCAACCGCAGAAAGGCTAAGCAAAATGTATATCAGGTGGCTTTGGTTCAAAAAGTAAAACCTACAAATTAAAATATATTAATTAAAAAAATGATTACGTAATTTGGAACCTGTTGTTTGGCGATTATAACTCTTATATATCTAGATTCTAAAATATAACAGCCCTATGCTTTAAACTAGATAAACAGCAGGATTTATTCCACATTTTATTATATCTAATTTTATAAAGTCTTCCCAATAGGAATCTTACATGAATATATTTATAATAATAACATATGATTTGCAAGGAAAGCATTGGTCCTAATGACTCTTTAGTTGGTTAACTAGCAATTGTTGTAATATTTGAACAATTAAATTGTAAAATGTGGCGACGTTTCTGTAATGCCACAAGAAATTAGATGTTTTTTAGTGTTCCTTTTTATAGAGAGTGTTCTATTTTTTCAAACCTTTATTTCCTTAGCGGACTAGATTCACTGGGGTAGTCAATATACTGTTAATCAATGTAACTGCCAGTAACCAAAATTTCCAACAGTTACATTTATGGAGGTATCAGTACATTTAAATTAAAAAGCACATTATAAAAATAGGTTTATTTAAACTGACCAAAACAATAGCTTTGAATAACTTAAGACTGTACAATAAGCCTGCACAAATCTAAAGACAGTACAACAATGGTAAAAAATACTCACAATGGATTGTTCTTCACATGCATTGGCCATGATTTTTCGTAAACTGTAGAGACTTGTGCTAAGTTAAAAAAAGCAATTGAGATATATTTTTGATAAATTAAAATATTAATGCCATATTGAAAAAATCGGGTCTCCGAGCAGTTGACCCCTCAGCTATGAGTGTAGCTG
Organism: Ascidiella aspersa; assembly: GCF_963924565.1. Classification (NCBI taxonomy): domain Eukaryota; kingdom Metazoa; phylum Chordata; class Ascidiacea; order Phlebobranchia; family Ascidiidae; genus Ascidiella; species Ascidiella aspersa. The sequence goes on from NC_139451.1 coordinate 18,625,341, forward strand.
CGCATTTCAAGGAGAATCAGCTTTATTTCATTTTGTATTAGTTTGCCATTAGAATTGTTTACCAGCATTGGTTTTAAAAATTATTAATTTCACTTTGGTACGATGTTTAGTATATATGTATATATATATATATATATATGTTAAATGTTCTATAGTTTCCTCAACTTTTTATGCAGGCAAAAACAGATATAGGCCAAAATTTTTTTTTAATTAATGTAAAAGTAAAAGTAGCTAAGGGATTCATTTTGCTATACCTCATTTGCAAAATTATAATTTTAGAATCATTTTGCAATCAAAATGTTGGTTTTATATTTATTTTTGCCACCTCAATAGAAAAATCCCATTCCTATTCCCAGTGACAAACTGGCAACTAATGCCTAAAAGCTTTACCTTTAAGAAAATTTTTGAGCTATTGTTTGCTTATGGAAGGTATGGTCCAATTTGGTGACACAGTTTTCAAGCGCTATATAAATAAAGCTTCTCACAAATCACAATACTTCCCAGCGTTGTACGATGCATGAAACTTTACATTCAGTTAAAACCTACTTTAAATCTATTGTTTTAAAAACATGCAACACTCTATTATATACCTAATGCACGACCTTTTACATAAAATGTTTTGCTGAGTTAAAGCACAGTGTTTTTAAGATTTATTTTTGTATGAGGTCATGGATGACATACCTTTTTAACGTTATCCATAAAAAGGCAATAAACTTCAGTATGCAAGCTGTCAAATAGTTTTTATATCAGGACTTTTCCATTTTTTGTGCGGCCCTTCACCTTCTAGATATTTTCCCTAAATAAGGCTACGAGTGTGCACCATGTTGGGACTTCTGCTCTATCAGTTTCCTGTTTGAAGTGCAACATAGGCTGCCACGCTACACTAATGCAGATAAACTGGAATGCGAAAGCATCTATCACAAAACAATTTCATTCATAAAGTTTTACTTGTGTCACGTTATGATAAAGAATTGTTTTGCAACAATTACACTAACACTTGTCTGGTAAGGGCTTGTCACACATATTGACTTAAATGTTATGTTTAACAGCTGGTATTGAATTAAGGCTGTTAATTAAATAGTACTCAACCGGTCCGTATGAGAAAGGCGACATTGGAATCGCTGAAAAAGTTATTACCGAATCCACAAGTAGACAGCACTGACAAAATTGCAGCAATTGCAGCCTAGTAGCTCATTAGTTTTTTTTAGTAAAAGCTTAAAATATGTATTAGTGTTTCTTTGATGTTCGGCCATTCTGTAAGCATTACATTTCCTAACTGGCCTGTGTTTCAAAAAGGTTGCCTACCCATGGTTTATATAACCAAAGGTTTAGGTTTTTCTGCTGTTTTTCTTATATCATATGTGGTATACGAAAGTTTTTCACATACAACAATCTTAAAGTAGAAGACTTCAACGACGTGTAGCCTACTTAAACAGTTGGGCACAACACTGCGCATTGTAACATACGGTAAGTCCAAAGTAGACAATTAACTTTATGTTACGTGACAATGCTGCAAATTACGGAACTGGCGAAGTTCTTAATTTGGTAAACAAGCTTTTAACATCTTGCAATTGATACATAAAAATGTAATACATTTGGAGCGGCGGTTGAGAACCACTGCCCTATATTATACTTTGTTCCAAGTTGAACTATGGAAATATATTTTGTTTCTCACTTTTTTTATATGGCATCTTGCATGGTGTGATTCATATACATTTTAGTCCAATTTATCTTAATTTTGACTGTTAATGTTGTAATTTTAAACAATATTTGTATCTCCTTATGTGCCTCATGCAGTATTAATCCTTTTGAAATTTTGCTGATTTAAAACAAATTAACTCATTTTTAAAGCGCTGCACATGATTTAATGGGTTTTAGTAACATATTTGGGAACTACTTCGCTTGAGATCAAAGGTGTTTTTTAGATTAATTGTATTATAGTGTAACATTGTGACGTCATCCTAAAAATTTCCATGCCCCCTCGCAGAATGTAAACTTCACACATTTACGGTATATAATTTAAAAACTAATTTAATAATACCTAATTAAAACCTGCACCCTAACTTTAGCATTGATTTATTAATTATCTTGGATTAAGCACGAACCTGGGTTGGCATAAATTGGGACAATTAATAAGACCTAAAGAAACAATATCTTAAGCTTATTTATCTATAACAAAATAGTATAACTTTTAATGCTAAATAAAAAGTAATATCTAAGATGGAATAAGTCCTAAACCTGTTGTAATTAGTTCTTTACTTATCAGATCCAGCCTAAATAACACCTAAAACAGTACGGAGAGGGTATGGGATGACAAGGTGCCATTGGTCGGACATATTCTGTTATGGTATAACCTTTCACAACCTAGTTTAAACAGCGCCACTACTGAGCACCCAACTGTTTACTCCTGTTTCAGGTTTGGAGAGTGTAGTTGACAAGGTAAAAAAATAGGCTTTATATTATTAGGGAGTTAGTGATGAAGTAAGTCAAGGGTGGGCAAACTGCGGCTCGCCGGTATTTTTTTTGTTGCTTTACTAGGTGAATAGTAAAAGGCTACCAAGTTTACCATTTATGGACATTTCTTTTCTTTATTTAGACCAGCATTTTGTTTATGATGTCACACTAGACATAGAATCCAAAGAGTTAGTTCACAGAAGACTGATATCGATAAATATTGTGCGTGTTATTTTGCTATTACCCGTATTATTATTGTGTTGATTATATTCCATTTTGTCATATTCGGATTCTGTTATTATTGCTGACTTTCCATTATTTACCGTTTTTGTATTGAAATAATTTGAGGCTCTCTGGTACTTGGATTTGCTGCAATTGGCTCTTCCATTAAATACATCTGCCCACCCCTGAAGTAAGTGCTTGTTTTGTGGCTAGTGACTATTGTTTAAGTTATTTATAAAAATGAATGGTTCATGACTTTGTAGTCTTATGACCGTTTATAAAAACAGGTAAAACATAAAATCATTATTTACTTTTTAACATAAATATATATTTCGCCCATAAGGAAATGAATCATTCGTACGAATTAAAAAACTGACGATGCCTTATAGGCGAAATGTATATTTCTGTTAAAATTTAATTAATGATTTTATGTTTTACCTGAATTTATAAACAAGTCTTAAAATTAACATACAAAAACAAAAATCTTTCTTTTACATTTTATTGTCTACGGGAGATTCCTTACTTCCTGAGTGTTTTAGCTTAGTTAGTGTAGGTTTTAATGCATTGTTATGTCACACATAATGTTTTAGTAACAGTGGAATAATTCCTAAGTAATATATATAATTGGGAAAATTAAATTTATTGATTTAAAGCTGGATGCTATCTGATCTTAAGCGTTAATTAAAGAGAGACTCCTTACAAAGTAAAAGTTTGTAGGAAACAACCTGTCACCTATTTTACACAGATTAAATTACACAGAAGTAGAAAATATACCTTTAATTTTTCTCTAAAATTGTTAGGTTTGCATTGCTAAAGAAACAAATGAACTTCAACTGGTCTACAAGCTGAAAATTTTATTAGAGCAATACTTGTCAAAGAGTCAATTGTTATTTGTCCGTCTTAAAAGTGGTATATATACAGTAAAAGGTATGCTGGATGCACAGAATGTAGTTTTACTACGCTGATATAGATCTTAACAAATTCAAAACATCTTTTAATGCTACCCATCGTTTAAGAAACGTTAAAAATACATTAATCACATTTTTAGATGGTTTGGAAAAACTTACCCAAAAAATGCTTACAATCTAATCCGGTAAAATCGAACACCCAAACTATCCTAATGCTCGCTAATTGATTATAATATTAACTTCAATGTCGTTTAGGTGTACTAGTAAAAGATTTTGTCAAAGGAACAGCTACTTCTGGTACTTACCCATCATTTTTCACACGGAACGTTCGTAGTGCCGGGTAAATCTTGAGAGTGCCGTGTGCAAAAGAACAACAAATTACGGGCTCGTAGTATTTATAGGCCGCTGGTGGCGCCAAACGAATAAAAATATTTTTTTTGTCAAAAATTTTAACCGTTATTTTAGTATGATTGGTATCCTATTTTTTATAATATCTATTTTTTAATATGAAATATAAAAAAAATAGGCGACAAGTGTCGCAGTAAAAAACAGGCAGTCGAACAAAACCCAACCAAGATATTTATAAATCGGTTTGTACTTTTTTTTCCGAAAGTAACCAAACCTGAAACTGTTTTGGCAACATTTCAAAGATTCGAACCGAAACTGAAGCAAATATGTTGAAAACAATTAAACCCTACCTAACCTATTTATATTTACTCTAGCAAACTACATATTAAAAAATCACATGTGTTTGGCGATCCATGTATGAAAAAGTGTTCAGCATCAACAAGCTTAACCTTTTTTTAAGATGGTTAATTATATTGTACATATAAAACAGGGTTGGATCCAGGTTTATGTTTTCGGGGTCATGGATGTAGCGTTCGAAAGTTATTTTTCTATCTTACTACACTGCATTGTCAAACTTGACGTCACAATGCACGTGACCGTTGTCCACTGACGTGTGACCAACACCCGGACCGAGCGTGATCGGCGTTTTCGCGATTAATTTTAATCTTCTTATATATACAAAAAAGAAAGTTTGTCGGCCGGCCGTCGTCGGGAGACAGACAGAGCAACGTCGCTCATATTGCTCCCTCTTAAGGAAGTCGCCGGGCGCGTGCGTAAAATAGAAAGAAAGTCATGTGCTCCCAGACAGAGAAAAAATTGTTTCTTTTTATGTGAGAAAGTCGCGCATCTCAAGCGAGCGCCGTCGCAAACCGGTCACGGGTAACTTTTATTTTTTAGGCGTTTGTTAGCAATTCTGGATCGATAAATGTCGCTACATATTTTGCTGCTGTGTGTAAAAAACCGTGTGGAAAGAGTAATTTAATTTGAATCCTTATAAACAAGGTTGCCATCGACATGGACCCCAAAATAAGGACAACCTATAAATTAGATTAGCATTTGAAAAACGTTTTTGGACATGCATTGTATTAATACGATCTGTGTCATATCACATTCCATACTTCTTGCCAGAAACAATCTGCTCCAGCAATTTATAAAGGTTTTTGGTTTGTTTTTTGGTCTACTCCTGGCAATTTTGCTTGTAGAACGCTATTAAAAAATCCGACACATAACGCGATCGACCAGGTGAAATGCGGCGATCGCACGGTTGATCACGATCGAAGTGTTGGTCACCCCTGCTTATAGCTTTACTGATTTAATCACAGTGTCGACTGCACTGCCCCATTACCAACCACTTTGCAAAAAATGCTGCCTTCGTCGCACCCTATTTTACTGTAGCCTAAACGGCAGTAACCTTGTACTGCTGTTTACTAAAAATGTCGTCGGCTGCTGTATCGTCGTACCCTGCGTCATTTGCTTGAGCCGCGTGTTATTGCCGATGAATTAAAAAAGGCAATTTCCATATTACTAATAAGTAATGTTACGGATAGTGTAATATCTTGGCTAGAGTGCTGAATAGTGCGTAAAGTATAGGAAAATATTTTAATTTCCATAATTGTTGCACTATGTGGATCTACACGTTCAGTAAAATAAATTTCATATTATGTGTTTTTGTTTTTTTCGCAATGATCGGATATCTCGGTGCCAAATCGTTCTCGGATGGCCAAGTTATTCCCTGTTAATCATCATTACATTTACATATTATGTTGGCCCATAACGTGCCAGTGTTCTCATATCTCGTTTAATAACCGATTGTTTAAAAATTACTTGGCAATTTCACAAAAAATGGTTACTATTAAAACCGCGGCATTAAATGCGATATTTTGCGAACTCTACCTAAATTTTGCGCGGTAACAGACTTAAAGAATGTTATTCAACATAAAAGTCTTGCGTTTGAAACAGTAAAATTTGTTTTTATTAGGACAATATACCTAATTTGATTTTTATGTCTACGCAGTAATTTGATTTGACAGGTGTGGTATAAAACTTGGCTAAGGCCGCCCCGTTAATCTCCTGCATGACAATGAACAGCGATGCTGTGGGTTAGTCTTTCGTGTCAGCTTACACGTCTCGAATATTTTACGTAACGAAAACCCGTGACATATATTGATCGAAAATCACTAACAAACGTAAAGTCGTAGCAGCAATTGTTCAAATTGCGCGAAGTTCAGGCAAATACGTAATCCCGGTAGGTACCATACTTCATTCAACGAAAGAAAATCCCCTTTGAAAAGTAAATTTGCTTAGTGTTCAAACCGCTGCAATAAATGCGACATTTTGCTAATTCAGTCCAAATGTACTCGGTTAGGGTTGCTGTACACGTTGTCTATGTAAGTGTATTAATGCCTCATGAAAATTCTTTTACGTGGTTAAACAAACTGTAAAAAGCTATTAAACATAAAATATAAACTTTGCCACTTTGCGTGGGTAAACATACTGTTAGAGGTTTTAAACTTAAGTCTTTACTTGGAACGTTGCGCACGTTCGGTTACAATAAATTTTCTAACATGTTATGCTTATTTTGCCTTTACGTGTAGCTTATTGTAGAACACCAAAGCGCTGGTCGTCCCTTGACTTATAAGCAGGGTTGCCATACGGTCCTTATTTCTAAGAAATGTCCTTATTTTCGACTTGCTTCCTTATTTTGTCTTATTTTTAACAACTACAGTACTACGATCGTTTTCCTCTGGTAACAGGTGTTGAATAATATTCTAAAATTATACTTTTGCGCCGAGATTTTATGACATCTTAAATGAAAAGGTACTCCTGTGGCGTACAATTCTCAGGATTTTACTTCTAAGTGGCGAGATAGGTAGGCCAGTGGTTCAGGATACAGCAGCGGACGACATTTTATCAGTAAATAGTAGTACAAGTTTACTGCCGTTTAGGCTACCGCAGAATAGGGTGCGACGAAGGCAGCATTTTTTGCGAAGTGGTTGGTAATGGGGCAGTGCAGTCGACACTTTGATTAATTCAGTAAAGCTATAAGCAGGGGTGACCAACACTTCGATCGTGATCAACCGTGCGATCGCCACATTTCACCTTGTCGATCGCGTTATGTGTCGGATTTTTTAATAGCGTTTCTAAGCAAAATTGCCAGGAGTAAACCAAAAAACAAACCAAAAACCTTCATAAATTGCTGGAGCAGATTGTTTCTGGCAAAAAGTATGGAATGTGATATGACACGGCTCGTATAAATACAATGCATGTCCAAAAACGTTTTTTAAATGCTAATCTAGTTTATAGGTTGTACTTATTTCATGTCGATGGCAACCCTGATTATAAGGATTCAAATTAAATTACTCTTTTCACACGGTTTGTTATACACAGCAACAAAATATCTAGCGACATTTATCGATCCAGAATTGCTAACAAAAGCCTAAAAAGTAAAGGTTGCTTACCCGTGACCGGTTTGCGACGGCGCTCGCTTGAGATGCGCGACTTTCTCTTATAAAAAGAAACAATTTTTTCTCTGTCTGGGAGCACATGACCTTCTTTCTGTTTTTCGCACGCGCCCGGCGACTTCCTTAAGAGGGAGCATTATAAGCGACGTTGCTCTTTCTGTCTCCCGACGACGGCCGGCCGACAAACTTTCTTTTTTATATATATATAAGAAGATTAGAATTAATCGCGAAAACGCCGATCACACTCGGTCCGAGTGTTGGTCACACGTCAGTGGACAACGGTCACGTGCATTGTGACGTCAAGTTTGACAATGCAGTGTAGTAAGATAGAAAAATAACTTTCGAACGCTACATCATCCATGGCCCCCAAAGCAAAAACTTGTATCCAACCCTGTTTTATATTTACAATATAATTAACCAGCTTAAAAATGGTTAAACTTGTTGATGCTGAACACTTTTTCATACATGGATCGCCAAACACATGTGATTTTTTAATATGTAGTTTGCTAGAGTAAATATAACTAGGTTAGGTAGGGTTTAATTGTTTTCAACATATTTGCTTCAGTTTCGGTTCGAATCTTTGAAATGTTGCCAAAACCGTTTCAGGTTTGGTTACTTTCGGAAAAAAGAAGTACAAACCGATTTATAAATATCTTGGTTGGGTTTTGTTCGACTGCCTGTTTTTTGCTGCGACACTTGTCGCCTATTTTTTTTATATTTCATATTAATAAATAAATATTATAAAAAAATAGGATACCAATCATACTAAAATAACGGTTAAAATTTTTGACAAAAAAAATATTTTTATTCGTTTGGCGCCACCAGCGGCATATAAATACTACGAGCCCGTAATTTGTTGTTCTTTTGCACACGGCACTCTCAAGATTTACCCGGCACTACGAACGTTCCGTGTGAAAAATGATGGGTAAGTACGAGAAGTAGCTATTGCTTTGACAAAATCTTTTACTAGTACACCTAAACGACATTGAAGTTAATATTATAATCAATTAGCGAGCATTAGGATAGTTTGGGTGTTCGATTTTACCGGATTAGATTGTAAGCATTTTTTGGGTAAGTTTTTCCAAACCATCTAAAAATGTGATTAACGTATGTTTAACGTTTCTTAAACGATGGGTAGCATTAAAAGATGTTTTGAATATGTTAAGATCTATGTTAGCGTCGTTATGTGTCTTTGTTAGCGTAGTAAACTACACTCTGTGCATCCAGCATACCTCTTACTGTATATATACCACTTTTTAGGCAGACAAATAACAATGAACTCTTTGACATCATAAGTATTGCTCTAATAAAATTTTCAGCTTGTAGACAAGTTGAAGTTCATTAGTTTCTTTAGCAATGCAAACTGAACAATTTTACAGCAAAATTGAAATTAAAGGTATATTTCGGCGCTGGTCTAGAATCCTACCACAGTTCTAAAATCAACGCACAAAATTTGAGTTAGGGTGCGGGTTAGCGTTTGGGTGTGGGTGGGTCTAGTATTATTATATTCTTTGTTTAATAATAATACTTGACCCACCTTAACCCAAACGCTAACCCTAACCCAAATGGTGTTTCGTTGTGGTAGGATTCTAGACCAGCGCCTATATTTCATACTTCCTGTGTAATTTAATCTGTGTAAGTAGATGACGTGTTGTTTCCTACAAACTTGTATTTGATTTATTTATCAGTATCTCCTTATTTAAACGCTTGAGATCAGATGGCATCCAGCTTTAACTCAATAAATTTAATTTTTCCAATTTTATATATTTCTCCTGATTTATTCCACTGTTACTAAAACATTATGTGAGACATAACAATGCTTTAAAACCTACATGAACTAAGCTGAGAAAGTAAGGAATGTCCCGCATATAATAGAATGTAAAAAAAGGTTCTTTTTTGTATCAGATAATCTTAAGACTGTTTATAAATACAAGTAAAACAAAAAATCATTTCTTAAATTTTAACAGAAATAATTGTTTGCCTATAAGGCATCGTCAGTTTCTTAATAATTCGAATGAATGATTCATTTTCTTCTAGGCAAAATATTTATTTCTGTTAAAATATTACCTAATTGTGGTAATAAGGCAGGGTTCGGCTATCAATCAGCAATCGCCCGTACGATATAACCCTCGTCCAAAATGTTAGCATGCCGTCTGCAAATTTTCGTCCTAACGCGGTTATTTCTTGGGTTTCGTTAATCTGCCTTGTGCTTTATACACTTTTACACTTTTTTTTTTTTTTTTTATATTTTTATAAAAGTTTTATTAAAAAAAAGTTTTTATAAAAGTCTGATCGTTTATTTCCATGCATGGATGAACAAAGTAATGACCCATAAAGCAGTTTACGCTTAAAACAATGTTTTAGCGAAATATATTTTACAATCTATAGTGACAAAAATAACACTGACAATTCAGTAGCCACGGCCTGGCTATTCTCCATTTTTCTAAAAATGCAACTAAACCATTCATTCGAAAAGTTAACAACTATATGCACCAGAGGTTCAGTGCTGTGCGACGTGGGCCGTTTGAATTTCCAAAGGCGTCCGCAATGGTGCGATTTGTATATTAACATAATTGCCATATAAAATATTTACAGACAGTTATTTTTTTAAGCTATGGCTTGGTTGACCGCTATAAACTTTTAAGAGATCGCAACAACATACTTGCGTAGACTAATTGCTAATTCTCAGCTGTAGTTACACAAGTGAGGTGATATTTTCAAATATCGTTGTGTTCACTGGACTACCAAAATCTGCAGCAATTGCTCGTTTTTTGCTAATATAAACAATTAAATAAATACAAAAAAGTATAATTCTTATCCTGGGTACATCGCAATTCCAATGAACTTTTCTAAAGGTGTCAATGACTGGGTTAAACATATAAAAATTAACAATGTTTATGTTAAACGATAAACCATAACTATTTGCCACTGCAGCAATGACATCTTTGATTGTTTGCCGGTAAACGACTTTTTTTTAAACTGGACAAAGAGTCTTTATTACGAGCTTCAAATGTGACTTCGATTAACCTTATTATTTGTGTAGTGTTGAATGTATTTGCGTCTTGGTGTTTAGGGAAATAACTGGCGCTAAGTTATATTTCGCTTAGTAGTTCTGCAACACATTGTCCTACACTAATTAATTTCTCGCCGATGGCACTCGCCAGTCAAGCGAGTGGGTGTCAATCAGCACTCGCCAGGAGCAATTTGTACTCGCATTGGCGAGCGGGCGAGTGCTTAAGCCCAACTCTGTAAGGTCTAAATTTCAATAACCTAAAACTGTGCGAATAAGATCTTAGCCAGAGTAAGGACAAATAACTGAAACAATAATCACTAACCACAAACCATACACTTACTTCATCACTAACTTTCCTAATAATATAAAGCCTATTTTTTTAACTTGTCCATTACACACGCCAAACCTGAAACACGAGTAAACAGTTGGGTGCCCAGTTGTGGCGCCATTTAAACTAGGTTGTGAAAGTTTATACCTTAACAGAATATGTCTGACCTATGGCCCCTAATCATCCCACAAGATGCCATATAATAAAGTGAGAAACAAAATATATTTCCATAGGTCAACTTGGATAAAAGTATAGTATAGGAGGACCATGCCTTGAAGGCCCTTTGATAAAACAATGAATCTGGATTGAAAAACACTTAGCCATAAACAGGCACACAGACTTATTCTAAAGCACAATAAAATTCTGGCATGCAACCCACAACTACGACAGAAACCTGGATAAGCTATTTAAAAAGTAGCTCACGGCCAACTAAAAGGCCCATATTTTGACATCGGGCCACAGCCAGCCACTGGTTTTGGTTTACCTAAAAGTATAAGTAGCGGAAGTAGCACCAAAATGTGTTTGCAATTTCGGTTCTGGTACAGTTGTCAATACCTATACCTTTGATTATATAATAGTAGTGCGACTCTTCACCCAGTTATATGCGGCTCTCACGTTCATGTTGCACTTGATTTTTTAAAATATTTTGATTACCTTTGGTTAAGTAATTTGGATTATTGTCGGTTTTGACTTGGACTGTTTGCCTAAGGCCATTGTATTTTTGTAACACTTTTGAAATAAGATAAACGCAAATAATTTGCCCAAATAATATTGATATACAACATTATATCAAAAAAAGTGGATTTTTTCAATCAATACGTGCGCCTCCTAAAATCTGAATTAAAATTTTGGCTATTTAACAAAATAAAGCACATTTTTCACGCGATCACTTTGTGGGAGTGAGTACAAAATGAAGTGATAGGCAAATTCATTTCGTTCGGTGTGGCTCTTTGCCGTTCCAAGTAACAAATGCGGCTCTTGGTTGGTAACTGATTGGTTGGCCACCCCTGGTATAGCCCCTTTCACATTAGTTAACATGGAAAATCTTCGGCCAATATCTGTTTTTGCTTGCTGAAAAAAAGTTAAGGAAAATGTAGAAGATTTACCTTATTTATATATATATCTACTACAAAGTGAGAATAATAATTTTTAAAACTAACTCTGGTAAATGACACAAAATGAAATAAAGCTGATTCTCCTTGAAATCCGCAGCTACACTCATAGCTGAGGTGGCAACTGCTCGGAGACCCAAATTCTTTAATATTGCATTAATATTTAAATTCATTACAAATGTATCTTAATCTTTTTTAACTTTAGCACAAGTCTCTGCAGTTTACGAAAAAGCATGGCCAATGCATGTAAAGAACAATCCATTGTAAGTATTTTTTACCATTGTTGTACTGTCTTTATATTTGCACAGGCCAGTTTAAAATAAATTTACTTTTAATATTGTGCTTTTTATTTAGAAATGATAATTCCTAAATGTAAAAAAAAATCTAAATCCTGCTGTTGATCTAGTTTTAAAGAAAGGGTAATTTTAATAGGGCTGTTATATTCTACATATTTTCCTAACATTTAATAGACATAAAACATCAGCTCAAATGCCTGGATATAGTTTAGGTTAGCATAACTTGTATTACAATATAGAGTTATAGTTGCCAAAAAACATGGTTCTAAGTTACGTAATCTTTTTTCAAAATTTAATATATTTTAATTTGTAGGTTTTTCTTTTTGGGGCAAAGCCACCTGATATGCATTTTGCTTAGCCTTTCTGCGCTTGGTTCGATCACTGGCAGTCAAGGTAAGCTATTTAAAAGTAAAATGGTCACATTAAGGTGGCAAGTTGTCACCATAAAAAATATATATTTATATCTGTAAAGTTTATCTGTTTAATACCACACCTGCATAAATGCTAGCTGTTGCATTGATTGGCATACTGTTTTTATTCTAAGTAGGCCTAACATTCAATGAAAAATTTTTTCTGTAAGATCAAAAAGGCTTTTACAAGATAAAATTTGTTCAATTATATAGTTCTATAAATTTTTATGCTGAAGGTTTCCCTAAAAGCTTTTTCTTTTCACATTTTTTCAATTAGAACTTGCACAAGTGCCAGGTTTCAAGAGTCAATGTGATGGTGGTATTTGTACACTTCAATTCAATGCATCAAAAAGGGTATATTTTATTTTGTCCCATTATTTTTTGATGTTTTAAAATCACAACATAATTTTTATTTTTTTTAAGGATGTGTAGCCAAACATTGTTTAATTAGGAGTAGTAAGTTTTTAAACGCTCTTATAGAAGTAGATGACATTTAGACCGGTTTGAATAACTCCATTAAATTTTAACATAATGGGCTTTGGAATTTTTAATACCTTTTAAGGAGTTTTTGAAAAGTCTACAGTGTAAAATGGTAAAATTTACCAGATTAAAAGTTAATCTGGTTTTCTTTCAGGTCTTGCACAACATGTTAGCTTATACTGAAGCCATGTTTGACGAGTTCAGGAGCGGCCCTGAAATCAACAATACAGACTTGAAACACTTTCTAACTCAAGTTGGAATCCTTGAAGAAGGCAAAAAACAGGAGGAAGAAAGTGACTTGTATTCATTCTATGACGATTATGATGAAAGTTTCCTGTATGCAGATAACTACACTGATCCAGATGTTGTTCTTAACTCTCTGGTAGGAAATTCATGTCAAAACGGCCAGATCACAATAATATTTCTATAACCATGAAAGTTCTATAATAAGTCAAGTGTTTCAGTTAGGGTGGGGTAGTTATAAAAAAACTAACATAAATATTGTTGAGAATAACATAAAATACAAAGACACACAGCTTGTCTTTCACTGTCTGCTGCCATTCAGAATTGTTTCAAACACACTAATTTTTTTACAGTGCCTAGCATCTGAAAACGATGCAATCCAAGAACACACTGGAGAAAAAGAGGCTGAATTAAAGCTTACTGATTTCTGGTTGCTACTTCCACGCTTTTTGTATGATCTTTCTCAAGAAGATTGTGCAAAACCTGGTATGTGCTTATTTATACAGGTATTTAAAGTTATGTGACACCAGAGTGATTAGTAAGGTGAATATTTTTTGACATGTTAAAAAAAGTCAAAAAATTTACACAAAATTTTTTCAAATCAAATTCACCTAAAAATGAACATAAATCGTTTACAAATTCAAAAAGGTGTAGTCAGCTTTTTGAAATTGTCGTTCAGTTAACATTTTATTATAACAAATTAGTTTTTAATTACGTCTAACGACATGTTAACCGTATTAAATCTTCATTAGAGCAATATTACGGTGCACGCGAGCCGGCAGAATTATTAACCACCCAGGTATAGTTTATCGAATTAGGTTATGCTTTATATAGTTGTGTAGTCCTGATTTGTCCAATGGTTTTGAACAGTATTTCATTTTTTTTTTCACTTGTGATTTGCAATTAGCCTATTTCTTATTTGGATAACATACTAGGTCATAATTGGAAATTTTCTGCAATTATTTTTACCTTGTATTTCTTTACACAACATTTTTCTAAAATAACCAGCGTCTTTGGCATTTTTATCACTGTTTGTCTTTTTGAAATGACAATAACATCAATTAAGCGTTTTTATGAAAATTGCGTAAACCTTAAAAAATAACTGATTTGTGTTCGACAAACATCAAAATTATTTGGTTGACGGCGCCAAGACAATAATTTAGTACTGCATACAACAATGTGATGTTTAAATCAATGTATTTCTAATAGGTCAAAATTTTGTAAAAAAAATAAATTTTCAAGGTCATATTTGTTAAAATTTCAATTTTTTTGCTCTTAATATATATTTATATATTTGTTTAGCGCATGATCATGGAAGCCATGCAAGCTCTCCATCTAGTGAAGATCGTGGGAAAGGTAAAATAATATTTTCTATAGTTTTAGGGTTTAGTAAAATATTTTTATTTAATATATTTTAAACTATGGTAAAGCAATTATTTTCTACCTTATCTGCCAACAATTTTAGTTTGAACCTAAAATAATATTTTTTTTTGCAAATTCCTTTGTTAAAGTTCCAGCTGCAGATTAATGTAAAATAAACTGAAACCATTTTCCACATTGGACTTTTTTGGCTACCTCGGTCTAGTTATTTAAAACCATTTGCTTTACTTTCAGTTTGGGGCATAGCAATTGGTTCAGTGGCCCTCATTAGCCTCCTCAGCGTTATTGGCATAATGATTGTGCCTTTGATGAAACATTCGGTTTATTTCCACCGCCTCCTCTCGTTTCTGGTCGCTCTTGCAGTTGGAACTTTGATTGGTGATGGACTACTGCATCTTCTGCCCCATGTAAGAAAATTAAAGTGTATATAATGTAATTTGAAACTAGCCCACCCTGTCTCCACTGCTATACTCTTTATAAATATATCCAACTTCCCAATTAATAGCTTTCAGTGCGGTAATTAATTCAAAATGTGTCTTAACTTTCCATATTTGTTTTGTTAAGGCAATGGCTGGAGGGCACGAGGGTCATGACCACAGTATTGAAGGGGTTGTGGAGGAGGAACAGAAAAAGGTCATGAAATGTCTTGTAGCAGTAATTGGAATCTACACATTTTTCGTTTTTGAAAGTGTGATGGGTCTTATAAGAAAACGCAAGGTATGAAATATTTGTTAGTTTGTCCCAATAAATAGCAATTTTATTTATGGTTGTAAGAAAGCATTTGGATCGTCTCATTTTGTTTAGATGATGTTGAGATATTTAGTGTGTTGAACATGTAAAACCAGTGCGTTGTGGACTTGTGGTTTTCGCTTTTTAAATTTATCTGTCTAATCTTCTATGTTGTTTGCTCAGCAAAAAAAGAGAAAGCCAGTCAGTTCACCCTCCGACCTTACAGTTGTGTCTCCAGTCAAAAGTTCCGGCGACTTTGTGTCCAGTGAACCTGACGTCAAAGGTGTGGTTTACAAGTTTACCTATTTTTTAATAAGTAATGTAATAAGAGTTCATGATCAATAGGGATGCCTGGTACCTGAAATATTATTCCGATACCGGTACAAAACGGAGTCAGTACAATGCTCATTTAGGCAAAATAGATGAAACGAAACATTGAGCGGCCATTTTTTCCTGCTTGTTAGGATAAAATATCCTTTAGTGTTAGGAAACCTCTTGTTGTTAACCTACTATTTTTTATATAAAAAAAATACAAATTCTTCTACTTTTCAGGGTAGAACAGCTGTGGTTGATAGCAAATCATGACTGAAATTCCTATTTTAATATGTTATCTGATCATTAACGATTACAGTTAAAGCCTAATATCGGACTAGTGCCAAGTTGGCATCAGGTAGAAGGCCAACTGCTACCCTTAAGGGAGAATGTCATTTGTATTTCGAAGGCAGTTTTTGCTTAAGTACTTTGAAAACTTCAACAATGTGTCATTTAACCAACTGAAATGAAATGAAATAAAAGATAGCAGGATAGTGGCTAATCATCCCTTTGAGGTGTTTTTGGGGACCGACGGTCTCTTAAAACTATTTAGCGGTCAGAATAAACTGTCAAGTATCTAACATCCCTTGTCAGTTGTCAGTAACCGTGCCAAGGTTGCCTTTATCACTTTTTTGTGTTGTTAGATACCCTGCTTCAGCCAAGTGAAATAGATCCTGTTGCTACTTATGACGATGGTGTGATTTTGGGATCCCGTGACAGTGGCTTCCCATCTGCCAGAGTAAGTCCCGTAAGATTCTGCATGGATAAATTTTAATGTGTGCTATTTTGACACAATGAGTGCTGAACGTTGCACAGCTTTTGTCTATTCTTTTCGGAATTTCTTTGCATTTTTTTGGAATTTCTTAGCACTTATATTTGTTAAATTCTTTTTTATAGAGTTGTGATCATAAAGTGTGTGAAGCAAGTGGAAAAACAAACTGTGGTAAGAATAATTTAGTAATATTTTTTTAAATTGTTACTTGCTGATCTCCCAATGTAATGTTTTTGCAAAACAATAACACAAGATACAACATTATAAACAGGTTGGTTTATCTAAAAAAGGAGTAACTGACACAACACATGAATTGCAACTACAATATACCCGTTAATATTTGTTTGTGCTGTGGTTCATGCCTTTTTCCTTTACAGGCGTTCTTGAGGAATCCGTTGTAGTTCCAGCAATCAAAATAGGTCAGTTTGTGCAGTAACAAAAAATTATTTAGATGTTAAAGTATAAAAATGTTAAAGATGTTAAAGTATAAAAGTCAAACTTAAATCAAAAGTTCTAATTTTTTTGTCAATGTGTTTTGATAACTTCCAAGATCCTTTTTTCTCTATTCTAAATAAAAAAAACTAATTTTATTAAATTGCCACTCTTTGCAGTTATCGACGAAGCAAATCAACATGACCAACACCACCACGGACACCATCATCACCACCCTGATCTCGCAGCCGACTCTGGTATTAAGGACATGGCCTGGATGATTGTCATGGGCGACGGTCTGCACAACTTTAGCGACGGTTTGGCTATTGGTGAGTGTTTCATATGCATGTGCGCATCATGGCACATGTGTCCACTCCTGACCTGCATTTTATTAAAGTGAAATGTTAAGTATGACCACCAACTGCACTAAAAAAACAAACATACAAAGAAAAAGTTCTTTCAACGTACGACTAGAATGCCGAAGCTATACAAAAAATTATTTTGTGAACTAAAAGGGAGCGCTTCAAACTGCGGTGGTTCTACAAAATGTTTGGCATTCCTCGGAATTTACTGTTCGCATTCACAAACTGGCTAGTGCCCGAAGCCATCGACAAAATCGAGCGGTAACCACATTCACATAAGCTTATCTGGCTATTCTAGACCACAGACTCCTATGTGTGCTGATATCGTGTAAAGGCAAGTAACGCACAATATTATATCCGAAAATTTGGATTTGTCATTTATGTTCAAAACCCTCACATCCTGTACCCAATCCCTTTCTCTGAATTATTAAAAATTTTATTACAGTGTGAAGTAACCGTCTGCTAAAAATGTACATAGTTGAGCCGTTTTACGTCTGTCAGTCCTGGCATTATTATGTGCAGTTAAATAATTTATGAAAATGTTGCCACTTTTTAAAAATTGCTTTTGGCACCGATATCCAATTAGAACGGTTTCGCTTTAAATTTTTTTTTCTTTCAAAAAGAGGTTTGCCAATCAATCACTTTACGCATTTAATCTAGTTATTCCCCGTTCCTAATAAATTGAATGCATTATTATTGTTTTGTTTGGTAAAAATTGTAGATCACTTTTTCAAGGTGTCGCTCCAATCTATTCTAACGATTCAAATGATAAGGTATTTTTAACGCACTGTGAAACCATTTGAAATAACACATAACTCTTCGGGCTGGGCGCTACAACTGGCCAGTTTCCGCTGAGCTGTTTCGAAGCGACTAAGTAAATAAAGCGTGGGCCTAAAAAAATACGAAAAAACGTGGCCGTTCAGTTGACTTCGCCTGAGCCCCGCAGGCGCGTTTCCTTTGTAGGAGCCAAAACGAGGCTCGACGCTTCGCACTATGAAGCAGTGACAGTAAACACGCTAAACTCAAACGTTCTTTTCCTTTTACGTTCAGGTGCCGCCTTCAGCAGCAGCATACCGGCCGGTCTCAGCACCTCCCTGGCTATCTTCTGTCACGAACTTCCGCATGAGTTGGGCGACTTCGCTGTGCTCATCAACGCGGGCATGTCCATCAAGCAGGCGTTGCTCTACAACGGGATGTGCGCTTGTCTGGCGTTTTTTGGCGTGATTATCGGTAGGTTGGATTGCTACTTGTTTGTTGAAACTTGAGTTAAGTTGAAATCTTAACCATAAACCAGGTACACGGCGAGGACAAAAGTTCAGTGTACTGTAGATGACAAGTTGCCCTTATAAAATATAATATTTTCCCATGTGTTTTCTAGGTTAAATATAATACAGAAACTTTTATAGGAAGTCGTTCGAGTTAATAATAGACTCGAGAAGACTGCTACAGTGTGAAAAGTAACATTAGAGACAGTTACACTTACACTGTGAAACCACTGTAAACCACTGTGAAACGTCAAAATACTCTTGTCATACAAATCACCCACTTAGTTGTCCATCAGGCGCATGATTTGGAATATAAACAAATTAGGGCACAATAACATGACATGTAATCCTGGTACAACAAGGTATTTAGAATTAAAACCCGTGTCATGTTTAAATTTATACACATCCTGAACCAAATCCTGTTGATTCTATATGCCTTCAGTAACATTCGGGTGCACAAAGTTATTTAACATTAGGCGCATGATTTCGATAACAAATAATTCCATAGAAAAATGTCACCTCCAAGATCATATGTTGGCGATGCATTTTAGCCAAAATAGTAAGTATGATTTTCCTATTCATTGGTTATCCAACAATGGCTCTGTAAATCATCTGTCCTAGATATATTTTTACTTAGAAAACTGTAAAAAGTTTCTGGGGGAATTATGTGGCTTAGCAACTTGGTTAGTGTTATTTTCCCTAATGGTAAAACGGACTCTGTAATATTTAACATATTTGGGAACGCGAAGCTCCTGTTTAGTCACATCCCTTTAGATACAAAAATATATAAATGAATAGCGTGAATCATCCTAAAAATATCTCGTGAATCATCCTGGGCGTTAAAGGTCGAGCGATGGTTGGCGGTTTCGGTGTTAAGTAGCAAAAAAATGTACCGGAGCTTTTTTGGTAACGCATCAGTTTAACTTTTCTCTTCAGGAATGGCAATCGGCGAATACACGACGTCAGTGAAACTGTGGATTCTCGCCGTCACGGCTGGTGGCTTTCTGTACGTGGCTCTTGTCGACATGGTAAGTCGCCTTGTGGTTTAAAGTAGAATACCAACGTGTTCTATATAATAGTAGGTTTCCAAACTATCCGGACTAGCGCGTTTGCAACTTTTCGGGCGAAACTCGTTTGATTTTCCTTTTAAGGGGCCATGAACGGACCCAAATAAACTAAAATATGGTTAGTGTGCAATAACAAGCTGCCCAAGGTATTTGTGTAAAGAAGGAAGAAGCATAGTGATAATTATTTCTGCCCTGGTTAAGGCGTGTCTTTGCGGTTACCCAAGGAAGAATTGTGACCCTTGCTCTCTCACAGGTTGGCCACTCCTGTGCTAGCCTCATGACATTTTATTGACAGCGCCACTGTTAAGCAGTATAATTTTTCACCACAACGATTGGCACTTATACGAACTTGCCACTCGCGCATAAAAATTAGAAGCGACTTTCTGCATTAAGTGATGCTTTTTAAAATACATTTTAGTGGTACCAATTACCCGATATAAACGACAAAACCCGGGTGTAATGCCCGCCGGGTGTGTGTAAATTGACCGTTGTCGAAATGACGAGCTTACCTAATGCGCAAAATTATATATATTAACGAATGATATAAAGTGGAGCGTTTTGTTCTGTATCCTGGTTTGGTTTGACAAATCTGCTTTTCCAAGTTACTAGCTTAAATAATAGCTAATGCATCTGTCGTTCCAGCTCCCACAGATGCTGGAATCAAGTCTGAAGAAAGACGGCCTTTTCTGCTTTGCCTACCAAAACGTCGGCTTTGTCATGGGAATCTCGATTATGCTGCTTATAGCCCTCTACGAAGGCTCTTTTCAGACGATGTTTGGCCTGAGCGGTCACGCCCACTAACTCCCCCGGTCACCCATTTTCGTCTTTAAGACAAATTAAAAAACATCAGCGTTGTATAGTTTGCTAATTTGTATTTTAATCCTATATATTACAAGCAGAAAGTTTTTCGCGACAGTTTTTTTTTCTGGTGCATGTATTATATTAAAAAAAACTCCTTGTTTAATGATTAGAAAATATCAATGACTAAATAGCATGTTTTGTGACAAAACAAACTTGGACCACTGTTGTTGCCTTTCATGTTAAATGAGTTCGTAGAAGTAGAAGTGCTAATTTTGTTCTTGTAAAGTTGTCGTCAATTTATATTTATTACCAATGTTGCTAAATAACGATTGGATACCTCTCCTATATTAGAAACCGATTAGCAGCAAAAACTATGCATAAAATTATATCAAATCAAAATACCTTAATGCCCGTAATACTAATTTGCCCTCCCACGCCCGACCATTTGGAAATCTATCCCGTAAAGCCAAATTTTTATTGTTGTTGCGACAAACAGATTTCTAAGCTGCTAAAGACAACGAAAACCTCTCTTTCTTAGTTCTATACTAACGTAACTGAAAAAATGTTACGGTGCTCTGGTGACACTTGCCATAAACACTCAAAATGGAGATGCTTAATCTTGATCTTTACGGGTTTTTCTCTTATACGGGTTTTTCTCTAATTAAAACCTCTAGTCTTTACCAGGAGTTCCAATGTACTGTTTTAATTCGTTCCTTATTCCATTTGTTCCAAGACAAGTTTTTTTTTTGGTCGTTAAAGTTTGACTTTTATTTGCGTTTTTGTCAAGCTGCTTTCTTATCGTCTGCAAAACGGTTTTCTGTTCGCCAACACAAAAAATTCATTACTGTGTTGTTTTTTTTTACCAATAACACCATTGTGACACATGGTCGAAATTATTTATTGCTGATTCGTCGCCGTACTCTGTAAATACGGTGTATGTATTTTCGTGCTAAAATGATGCTCAAAGCTCGTCTATACCTAAAAGGCTTGTATAATTGCGAAGTTACTTAACGCGTTATGTTTTGTGTTGCTATTAATTTTATTTATTTTAAAAATTAGGCTGTTGCTTGAACTGCTGTTTAATAAACTAAAAAATAGCGAGTTAAGGTTTGATAAATCGTATTGTTTTATCATTAAGAAGTTCCAATTTTTTGTTAATGTTACCCAATTGTTATCGCTTCGAATTTCAACAATGCGAAAGTTCAATGATTTATTTTTCCGAAATTGATTTCGTTTGCTTAAACTTTTAAAGTCTTGTCAGCCAAACGTAACTCGTCAATTTAATCAATTTATACCTTTGCTACTATTTTAATGTATATAGCTCACTTGTGTATGCTTTGAGTGCTTGCGTTGGTAGTTGTTTTTTAGGGTTGGTTCTTCGAAATGTTTGTATATGCTTGGCTGTCTAAATGTCAACTTGGTATTGCCAGATTTCAAAAAATTGACATGTCCTTGTGTCGTTGTTTTTCCGCCCTGGTTTAAAACTTGACGCGGTTTTACAATTCGTTTAACACCCTCCCTGTTTCCATATTTTGATAAATCGTATTGTTTTATCATTAAGAAGTTCCAATTTTTTGTCTTCGAATTTCAACAATGCGAAAGTTCAATGATTTATTTTTCTAATACCAAAAGGTATTAGTCCTATTTTGGCCTTATTCCGAATTGTGCTTTGTTCTGATGTCGGTGTTGTTCTTATCTCGGTCTTATGGCTGGAGTCCGAAAAATCGATTCACATTTTAATACAACATTGTATTTAAAGAAGAATCAGCGTCATTTTGGCTTTTAAAAGCGTCATTTTGGCTCCCCTGTACCTTGGCGCCCGCGGGGACATACGTGCCCCACCGCACCCCCCTAGCTACGCCTCTGAGTGCATTACTACTACATAAAACGAAAGAAATATAATATATCGTTTTAGAAAAACAGTCATCATCCGTAAACGCTGATTTTGGCATACTTTTGTTTGTTTACAGTTTTTCCTAATTTAGGTGTCGTTATATTTTCTGCAAACTTCAATTCAATTGGAACCTGAAAAAGGGTATTATCAGTTACCACTGTATCTTGATGCTTAACATTGCGTTACGTTTCCATGAAACTCGCACTTTAAAGATCGCATTTCCAACGTGCTATACACGAGCCAGTCGAGCCTGCTAAATGTGTTATTGAATAAATAGAGGTTTTCAAACGCTCTCGGCTACGTTTTGTAAGGTTCTACTTAAAAAAATACTCAGAGTCAACAAGGAACCAATTGTAAAATACAAAGCAACTATGTTTCATTTCGTATGAAAAGGCTTCATATGAAATCATTAAATCAAGAATGCACATTACGTGGTTCAGTTTACTCTGCCTCGAATCAAATAGGGAGAATAAACTAAAACGGGCCGGATCTGATTCCATTCAGCTTTCAATCACCAAGAATATACACAAAAAACAAACTTAAAGCAATAACTAGACGGGGTTGCGGTTGTTGTATATTTTGTCAGGGGATATTTTTCAGGGCTTTATTTTCATGGGTGGTACAACAATTGGGTCATTATAAATTGAGTGATTTAGCAGGTTAATTTTTCTAATATTATATTTTACACTTTGGTTTATTCGCTTAACGGTTTACATCAAGTTGTACTTTCTCTTGACTTGTTTCTGCAAGCAAAAACAGATATGGGCCGAAAAATTTCTTGCCTTCACCTATGACTTTGCAGATGCAAATAAACTTTTGAAAGACATATACACATCCCACAACTTTTGCTTGACTTGTTTCTGCAAGCAAGACAGATATGGGCCGAAAATTGTCTGCCTTTACTTCTGACGTAGATACAAATATTTTTCCACGAAAAACGCTTATGGGTTTCGCCCTCAAACCAAATAAAAAAACAATTTTATTTCCCTCTATTAATAAAAAACCTACAATCAATTAAAAAAATATGTTTGCTGCCCCCGAAACCATAGATAAACGATAAACCGGAAGTAAATATTCCATTAACAAAATAATATTTTTAAGATTTTAGTTTTTTCAAACTCCTTTTAAAAAAATGCACCCCCAAACCTTGGGCCAAAACCACAAAAATCTACAACCTTCTTCCCTTATATCCTTTTTTTATCTAAATTCTAATTACGTACAGCCAACAGTTTTCTTATAAATCAACATTTTTCTATTAATTTGCCACAAAACCACCCGATTGTTGTGTTGTTCACCCATGAAAAACAAACAAGGGATTCGTACAGTGGTGGAATTCAATTTTTTGTTAGTCGGTTCTATTACAAAAGTCATATATTTTAGCCGGTTCTGTTACAAAAAGTCGTATTTTCCGGAAAATAATCAAAGTAGTTACAAGAACAGGGCACAACCCCAGGTTCCAGCGAATGTTGCGAACTGCGAACCGGCTGAATCCCATCACTGCTAACAGCTACTCTAAAACAGTGCCTGTTAACCTTTTTAGGAATGGTACACCCTTTTCACGTTTAACTTATACACCCCAGTCCACGCAATACACCGAATCTGTAGTAATCCTAATCGGAATAAGGATAAGCAGGGCTGCAAGTATAAAAAATCCGTAGTATATCTTTATACCAATACAAAATTTCATTAGCCATTTAATGCGAGCGTTGCTGTTGAAATTTTTCGGTCAGTTGTGAGAACCAAGGCATAAGCCTTGTTTCGAGTGCTCGTATCATAAGCGTGTCTTTTTTGTTTTTAATTTCAACAAGAGCAGAAAATCTTTGCTCGCAAAGATATGTCGTGGGGATGCGAACAAGGATGAAAACCGCTTTTTCACTGAGATTTCGGTATTTAGGAATGTTGAGAAGCTATACCCAAAATTCCAGCCGATCTGTTAGAAATTAGTAGAGTTCTAAGCAAGACGGTCTACGACCAATAGGGCATCCAAGGGCAGAAAAGTCTGACTTTTAGACCTTGAGGTCGTGGCAATGCACTAATCTGCCTTTAGGTAAATTCCCGGCATAAATAAATTGAAAAAATTCGCTGAAAATTAAAAAAATGTGAGATAGAATTAACAATACTTGACTCACCTGAACCCAAACGCTAACCAGAATCCTAACTCAAATAATATGTGCGTTAATTCAATAATTATTTGAACGCTGGGAAAAGGCCCATACTCGGGTGGGCATAAGATAATTTCTTGTCCAGGGCATATTAAATCAACGCACATTATTTGGGTTAGGGTACGTGCTTGTTAGCGTTGGGGTTCGGGTTGGTCAAGTATTATTAAACTTAATCTTCTTATGCAGATTTGTTAAGTCTAATTGCATTGTTTAAGACCTCGAGTCTAAAAGTCAGACTTTTTAATCCTTTGGATGCCCTAATTGCCGTAGACCTTTTTGCTTAGAACTGCACTAATTTTTAACGGATCGGGTGAAAATTAAATTTAGTTTTTAAACAGGTTTAAACTCTGCCTTATGAACCAAATATGATCGTAGTTCAATACCTTCACTCGTTAAGTAGCCCAAGTTACTCTTCCAAATGCGGCCCAAATGCTGATGCTTACATCGTTTACGTCGTTTATGTTGAATAGCCATAAAGTCACGTCCAAACAATGGGTTACTACTATAGGTCAAACTGATCGCACGATAATCTGAGATAATAGCAATATGAGGCTACCTGACAATGGTCAGTGAGAAGCGGCAAAGTAACGCAACTGCTATCAGATAACTAGTCATAGGCCTATTGTCATGCGTTATCTGGTACACCCCTGTACACCCTATCAAAGTGGTATAAGCTTAAAAAGTATGGTACACCCTGGGGTGTACGATACACCGGGTTGAAAAGCACTGCTCTAAAAAGCAACAGTCGCCTCATGACTTGCATTTATGACGCAACAGTTTTGTTGGATATTACTGTCGCTAGGCTGGGGTAGAGAGCTTCAAATATCTTAACGTCACACTTTTTATAGCGAAAAAATAGGACCCGCTCATAATTTTGAACCTATTAACCCGATTAACATGATAAACAAAAATTTTAAAGATGAAAGCCGAATATGTTAAGTTTTAAAGTATAACTTTATGAGTAGCAGAATATAGACCTTCAAAACTATATGAGGCGCAATTAACAAAATTCGTTTTTTTAAATACGAACAATGAACAATGACGTGCTTGTAATTTAGCGCTAGTCCAGTACATTGAACTTAGGAAACTACGCTGCTAATTGTCGAAACACGATTCTACCAAAATCAATCACACATACTTCACCGTCTTGGTTCAGTTTTTCGCCTGAAGTTAACGATCGTACACTGAGCAGTTTTGACGCACGTGTTTGCTTTTGGTCTGACGTAAATTGCGTGTGTCTGTTTATTTTTTAAGACGTCATTTCAATCACTGATTATGACGTCATACCCGTCACTACTTTTATGCATTAACGTCAGATGGAAAATAGGGGAATTCCCTAAGTTCTAATTTCGGGACCCCCCTTTTTGATATTCTGGATACGCCCCTGAGTTAAACCACAATGGGCAAATTCATTACAAAGGGTCGCATAAGAAAGATAAGATGCAATGTTAAGTTTTGTAAATCTTATAGAATTGCGCAGCGATCCCCTTAAAAAACGAGCTAAATCATACTATAGGGCTACAAGGTTATACAATGTTAGCTTTTAGTGTGGAATCCATAACATACCGTAGCCGATACATACCCTATTAAACGATTGGAAAAGATTTAGTCATTTACGTTTTTAACATTTTAATACGACAGATTTTCCTCTATACTTGCAGAACTGTTCTCTGTTTTAAGTTTAGTTTTTAACATTTAATTTAGGAAGTATTTGTCAGAACGAATGATAATAGTTTAACATTGATTTTGTAAAACAAATAGATAAATTTGCTATGCCAGTGTTTCTTAACCGATGGGTCGCGACCCGAAATTTGGCTGTCCCATAATCTGGTTGAGTTCGTCCCTTGATTTGCTTTGAGCCGACGGTGAGGCTACCCGAGTCCCGATTTTGACGTGTGTATGCGCATAATAGAAAATGTCAAGTTCTACCTGAAACATTGTGTTTAATAAGCTTCAAAATTATGTCTTCCATTACAACTATAAATACTGCCGTTCTTAAATCAAAAAGTCGCCACCCATGGGTTTAGATTTTAGAACCACTATTTTAAATAAAGGTTTAGCGCAATAATTCCATTTAAAATGGATCATCGGTTGTTTTTCTTGCACAACCAATTAAAATATTTTCAATTCTTGTAAGACAGATTTTATTTATTAATATTTCCGTTTAACTTTCAGACCAACCACAATGCATCCATTATAAGTATCCAGCCACGGTCTGAATGATAAAAAATTGTAAGAATAAGAAAGAAATAGCCAAATAGCAAGCAAATTTAAAACAACTCTCGCCGTAATTTTGTCAGCTTCCAGAGTAGCACCAGAAACAATTGCTGACGTGAAAAGCACACCGCGGTTGATCTTCTTTCTCATGTTTGTCGGATCAGATTTCAGTTTTGCTTGCTCCGCCATTTCCTCTTCGTAATAAAGAAGCCAATCTTCCTCTGATGGTGATTGTCTGGCAAATTCTTCGCTCGGCAATTTGTTTATGAGTTCTGTCACTTCATTCCAGTTAGCTTTGGGAATCTTCACGAATGGTTGCTTCTGTTTCGACCACAAATCCAAATAATACTTATGCTCGGGAGCCAGCTTTCCCTCCCAGTTCTTCAGCTCCTGGATAGCTCGTTATTATAACTGACGATTTTTCCAACGCTGGTCGCTTTTTGGCAACTTTGGATGTGATTTCCTCTATTCGGCCGACTTGATCTAATATACCTTCAAATAAGTCAAATAAGTTTCAGAAAAGATGATTATTATATATGTACATGATTTTAAACTAGATAACGTTATTTATAATACCTTTGTATGCAGTAATCACATCTTGAACCAACTTGCTGCTTTCTTTCATTTCTTTAAATTTAAAGCATTTATTCTGAGAAATGTTTCTGGAGTAGCTCGCATTAAACTGCAAACAAATTGAAGCAATTATAAACAAATTACTTAAAATATTTGTTGT
This sequence comes from Ascidiella aspersa, assembly GCF_963924565.1. Lineage (NCBI taxonomy): Eukaryota > Metazoa > Chordata > Ascidiacea > Phlebobranchia > Ascidiidae > Ascidiella > Ascidiella aspersa. Next base: position 18,652,742 of record NC_139451.1, read on the forward strand.
CAAGCCGTTTCTTTTAATTACCTTATTACCGTATTACAAGAAATAAAAGTTAAAATGTTTTACCTTAACGCTCATTTTGCTGCCCACTCTAAAAACATTAGATGTCCATCGAAGAAGCAATAACACACTAAAAAGAATTTTTATTTTTGAGAAATATGCATAAACAGAAATTATATATTTCTTTTAAAATTTGTTTATTCGAAAAAATGCATAAACCAAATAATAAAATAGTTTGCTTACCTGTTCACCAATGTTCGCCCAGTTATGCAAAGGGCGACTAGCATTATCACGACGAATACCATCTTCGTTACGTTGAATGATAAATCGGCCAAGAATTCTTCCACTGATAACGGAACTGTGCCAACGAGACACTTTTTTAACTCATTAAACTTATTTTCGATTTCGGGTTCAGGTGGACCTTGTAAACCGAAAACCTTAAACGGGGCGAACGAACTGTTGCCAAGCGTAAAATAAAATCTCATTTTTTCGCTGCTATAAATTCTCTTCAACTATAACGTGTATAGCAAGAAGCATTAAAGCAATATCAAGATTTTTCAAAAAAATGTTCACTTGCCAAACTCCCATTGTTTAGTGTTTTTTGTGACGTAACACAGGAAGTTAGTAACACGTGGATATGTAGTACAAATTAAGTTTGTATTGAAATAAGATTAAGGAAAATCTACTATAAAAGTATAAATACGCTAAATAAAAAAAAAATATATGCTATTAATTTAAAAATTGTGATATAAGGGCGCTTAATTGAAAGAAACTATAGTCGTTATAGCTGATTATGAAACCTTTAGGACATGTTTCTTTTATTACAAATTGTGAAACATAAGTGCCAAATCCTATTTTGTTGCTAAAAATGTTTTTAAATAGCTTTATGTCAATGATTCTGACAGAATAACCCCGTGTAAAAACACTATAATGTCATACTATAAATAAGGTTGGTCAATGTTTAAGATATTTTTATTCGGCTTTGTGAATAATCGCCAATATTTTAAATTTTCAAATGCATTAAAGTGTACATATAACTATAACCTTATGCCCTTTCTTGCAACGCAGATGAAAGTCTATTTTTTTAATTTAAAGTTTTCTTAGATTTAAAAAATATATAGTTTGGCCGCTCTTGGTGCAACTACGTCTGGTCGTTTGGATAACTTGACTCTGGTCATTTGGTTAAACCAGGGGTGTCCAACTCAAACATGCCGGCATGCAAATTTTTATCTTATAACTTCTTCCCGTGCCAAAGTTTCGTAACCAAACCAATATTTTTTAATCATAAAAACGATTTTTTACCAAAATCAAAAACGTTTATTTAAACTTGAAACACTGTGTAGTAGAAATGCGCATTACTGCATCTAAGTGTCCGTCGGTGAGCTAACTATTGTAACTTCACACCAAGCTATGCTAATGTCCCCACCCTTCAAAACAGTACAATGTTATATTATCAGATGTAATTGTTCGACGTAAATGCCGCGATTGTTTTATATTGTGAACGAACAATGGCAATAGGCTGTGTAGCAAATTTAGTATTTTTTGACAATTGACTGAATAACAAATAGTATTTTTTTTGACAATTGGCTAAATAACAATTTTAGTGTTTTTTTAAAGGCTTGCGTACCATTTTTTATTAGGTCGCATGCCACATTTAGCACGCGTGCCCCTTGTTGGACACCCCTGTCATAGCGCCTATACGGTAGCAGCCAATTGACACCACACATCTACTAATCGCTAATAAGGAAGTGCTCGGATATGACCAAACTGTGTTACACCTTATATTTACGCCATAAAACAATTAATCATTAAAACGCCGGTTGTTCACGAGCGAACTTGTGCGGAAATATTCGACTGAAATGTAATTTACCATGCTGTACAATCCAAACTGCAATAGTTTGCCTTCTATGGCTCCCTGTGGAGTCTTACCTGATTCAGTAAGATCCTGCCTTTTTTGTCTAGGGAAACCTGGGTTTTTTGGGCAGCATAACTGAAATTTAAAATAACTAAACATTTACCTTATGGGCTACTGATACATCTATGCTACCCCACAAACAAAAGGTCAAAACCTTTACCTTCTGTCTTGTGCAGTTTTTAACTCGAGCCCTACCTCCGTGGCGACAACTGCTCCCTAGTGAAGACAGGTTGTCGAGTACTGGGCTCCGACCGTTACTGACTTGCTCAGAAATTCCCGGCTTCCTTTTTGGCCAATGGGAAGAATCGAGCCACAACCCTTACCTACTTTCTTTATTATGTGGCCCGAAAAAAAAAATTTTTTTTTGGACACATGTTTGTTTTTGTGCGAATTATTTATTTTTTTCAGTCAATATTTTTGTGGCGCACTTTTGACAAGGAAAACAACATAGTTGGAACATGAAAATTTCACAACTGTTAAATACCCTATCAAAGTTGTTTCTAATATAAAATTTTTTTGCCCAGGTTTTAAGGTGTGCTTTTAGGGGGGCAAAACTGTCATTTTTTGTTAATTTTGGTTTTAAGCAATTTTCAGAGATAAAAAATTTAAAAAAAATCTGATATATTTATGGATGATGGATACATGACACATACAATGCTAAGTAGCAAAATTTTAAACCTTGCCCCTGAACTGTTCATCCGGGGGTTCAAAATGCAAAACACTTTAGGAAATTTCAATGATATATTTACACTAGAAGTAAATGACATTTAAATCTGAAAATTTTACAAATGTTAGAGAACCATTTAAAGCTGATGTTAAAATAAACATTTTACCTCTTGATAAAAAGGGAGTATTTTAGGGGGGCAAAATTAAATTCGGCCGTTTTTGTGTTTAGAGATGTTGTTAAATAGTTTTCAAATTATAAAGACAAATTATAAGTTGCTTCACAGCAAAATTTTGACCCTCAACTCAAAATAATTAACCCATGGGGGAAAATAATTAACCAAAAATATAGAAATTAAAGTGATTTTTTTATAGAATAAAAATTACAAACAAAGTGGTGTACACTGTCTGGCAGATTTTTCATTTAAAGTTGCGGCGGTGAAATATGTTGTTTTGTAGGAGCAATAAGTTAATTTCCTAAGAGAAGCCTCTTTCTAAAAGGAAAGTCACACGCGCTTAGTTTCACCAAGACGAGACACTTAGCACAATGAATGTTGCACGCGCTGGACAAAAAAAGCACAGCAGGGAGCCAGCCGCTTCGCGGCTAGAATAAAGCAAGCGATATGAACGAATTCTGTTTTGAAGGTTTTTTGTCACTAGGTTGGAGTAAATAGCTGTAAATAACTAAATCGAATACATCACACTATTGACTTTTGTCCCCAATTAGAGGCGTATAGGGTGCAAGAAAAAATTGTCAAATATTTTTAAATTATAAAGACAAGTTATAGGTTTGCTTCACAGCAAAATTTATATTAAGAACACTGGCAATCAATCTTGTAAAAGTGCACCATGTCCAACCTATAACACGCAACTTCGGGCCACATCCGCTTTTGCCTGCTAAAGCACCGAAACTGGAAGCACAACATTGGGAGTATATGGACACTGACAAATAAGACCCGTTGAAAGAATATAGAATAACTAAGGAATAACACCCTGGTAAAATATAGTGGAACTGCGCTATACCCCTCTGGTATAATATAATAGAACCGCGCTATACCCCCTAGAAAAATATACAAAAACCGCACACCCTGTCTAGTTTTTCTTATTTTCTCTAATAAGTTCACCAATGGTGAACAAATCAAAATATGTAGGCTAAATATAGTATACATGACGCCTATGGGATCAGTGTATTTCCTTAGAACATAAAAAACATACTAAAAACAGAAGTTGGAAAAATGATTGTAAAAGTTGCCCGAAAATTGATTCAGAGATAATAAATAGCCTTTTTTAACAATACTTTGCGAAAGTTTACATTAAAAATGAGTTACAACACTTTAACAGAAATTAAATATAATCGTTCCATTCATTAATAGATTCACAGTTTTAGATTAACGCAACTTACTTTTATTCATCCCGAACCGCAACTTTATAAATCGGTTTCGAAGTAACTTTGGTCGATACAACAGGAGCTGAATGGGAACGTTTAAATTTCTCCAAACCTTAAACTGATGTGAACCAGATTCTGAAAAAATGTGTGAACCATAACCGAACCCTAACTAGATTTAGCTTTAACGGGTAGACTTCCTTTTGAAAATATCGTAATAGCTTATATTTATTTCTTTTAAATAACTTACGATACAAGAATTCTTTTTAAGTTATCGTGTTACTAACACTGGGCCAACCGAGAGTGTTTTCATAGTCTAAAAAAGACAATTTCCTTAAAAATTGTGCAAATGGAGTTTTAATTTTAAAGAATACCTCGTTAGGGTATACATAATAAGCTAAAGAAAGTAACAGCAAAAAAGACACAAAAAAGGCATATTTATTTGACAAACACACATCATAAATGAATATTTACTGTCTCCTTTGAATATTTAATAGCAAACATTGATAAAAAATTGTTTGACTTATTAAGTAAGGCTTCATGCCGAAAAGTCATTTTAAACAAATGTCAGTGTTCTAGCCCAGTGGTCTCCAACCTTTTTAATAAGCGACCCCAATTTAAATAAAATGCAATTAATAATTCACATCGCGACCCCATTTAGTTTTGAGTCACGAATAAAAAAAATCCAGATAATGCTTGAATAAAGCAGCACGAGCGAAAATTATACACAACAAAATTAATTTGAATTTAACACATGAACGAACATAAAAAAATCACTTTGTTTCAACAATAAATTGCATTCAGTGCTATGGTTGCGGCTGCATAGTATTTCCACTAGTTTTGGCATCCACTTTATATAAGCATAACCGCATTTCATGCTCTACTTCCAAGCAATATTGGCCTACGATGTTTCGTGATTAATATGCTCATTGCTCTTTGTCCCGATTCCTAAATCATGTATTTAAAAACGGGATGGGGTTTCAATAACAAAATTTAATAAAGTCGGGTAAGTTGATTGCATCGAAGTCATTACGAAAATATTTACTGAAACTTTGATTGTGTGACTTTAAACGAGTTAAAATAAAAACGGTTTGCTGCATCCGCTGTCATAATTAAGAATATAAAGCCAACTCCTTATATCTGCAAACCACGTTGCCCAAGTTAAATAACAAAAAGTTAACATTTTGACCAACCAGACCTTTATATGCACACGTTCGCTTTTAATAACCTCATTGCGCTGAAATCCAGCTTTACGAACCATTTTTGAAAAAACGTCCCTTTATATCTCATTAAAAGAATGTCGTAGTGAAACAAATTGCGAGGAAAAGTGCTATATTCGCTGCGCTAAATCAAAGCTAATTGTTGCTAAATGTCACGTTAGGTGATTTAGCAGCTGTTACGAGCTATAGCAGCAATTTTATGTAGAAGGTGCGCTCAGTCACGTTTATTAGTGTGACGTCATTGTAAAGAAAACGAAATACATAAATCGTACTAAAACGGAAATATGATGAATTTATTATGGCGACCCCAATTGGGGTCGCGACCCACAGGTTGGGGACCACTGTTCTAGCCCACCTCAACCTCTGAGTACGAAAGCTGAAGGCAAATTAATGAGTAACTTCAAGAAAGTTCGGTTGCCACTTGCACCATATACATTTTTAACCCGAATCAGCCATAGGCTACTAAAAACGAACGGACTCTTTTTTTTTTACGTAAAACCGTAATGGCGCTGTAGCAAACCTAAACAGATTACTTTGAGCTTTTTGGTTATAGATTGTCAAACTAAGAAAGGAAACGGTTAGTTTCCTCCACACATTTTTTATGTGATTTTCACACAACTGTCATATATCGCCTACATATGTTTTCAGTATAACTCGGATTTCGATGTGTGAATATTTATAGTTTTCCGTAAGTGACAACAGTGTTATAATGACTTAAGTCACTTTTTCTTAAATAACTTGACCTTAATCGGGTCTTTTGACCAAAATGACTTGACCTGACTTAAATTTTTTTTGACCAATAACTTGAAAAAACAAAACAAGTTGTTACATAGAATGATAAAAAAAAGTGGAGTTATCTTCTATTTTTGTACGTAAATAAATTTGCTTACTGTATATTGCGTGTTTGTTATTTATCATAAAACAAGTTTAACTATTTCAATGACTTGGCTTGAAGTTGACTTGATTTCATAATGACTTGATTGGGACTTGACTTTTGCAACCGATGACTTGGACTGAACCTTGATTTTTTATTTTTCAAATAAATTAACTGTGAGTTAAGTTATTCCGAACTGAAATGACTTTTTTACAACACTGATGGAACTTAATACAAGAAGTGAAAAATCAAGATTAATATCACTGAGGGAAATATATTGAGCAGTTGGAATAAAATAATGTGTGCTAGTCACAACTAAAAAGTAGTGAAAAATATATATTCGTGCTAGCAAGCCTAAATATTAATAAATAAAAACAATGATTTTTTTTTTAATGTAAGCAAAACAAATGAAAAAATGTTTTTGTCATTCGCAGCCTGTTTATTGTTCAAAGTCAGATATTTTACTAACATTCCCATTTTGTTACCGTACCTTTCAAAATTGTTACTAAGCCTACCGATACGGGGTTAACTAACTATCTAACTAACTAACTAACACAATGCAAATGTTTAGCACAATTTATTACGAAATGCAGCGACTTGACAAAATGAACAACATAAATTGATGGGGTGAACGTGGGTCGCAGTTCACCATTGGCCAAAGTGAAAATACATCATACGAAAAACAAGAGCTGCATGGGAAATTTTCCCACTTAACCTTTTCCATGCATATTCAAAAAATATATATGTATTGCAAGGAATAAGGAAATTTTCGCGAGATCAGTGGTTGATAGAGATGTCAAGTGTTAAACGCCCAGCGCCATTGTAAAATTTTCACAGAAAAAAGATCATATCTTCAAACAACCTATTTCAATTTAATATGGTGTAAGAGCAAAAATAATTGTCCTTAAACGCTGGTTTGTAATTAAAAATTAAATACTTTTTCTATATTTTTTTTCACCAGAATTAATAGAACGGTTTTCTCTTTTCGTCGTCAATTATTACTGACACAAATAAATGAATGCGCATATAAAATGGGGCAACCATGTCCAATAACAATCTGGTTTTGTGGTGACGTGACAATAGGCATATATATTTTACGTAACTATAATTTATTCAAAAGTTTCATTTAACTGCGATAGAAATCAATACATACCATATATGATTTAGTGAAGTATTATTTTAAAAATTAAAATATATTGTCGGCACAATAGGTAATCCACAACAAAATAATAATAAAAAAGGGTTAGATTTTTCGGTTTATTATTCTGTCATTAACTTATAATGCAAGACAAATCGTCTATCGTTAATAATAAATTATAACGTTAAACGAGTTAAAATGTTGAGAGTGCCGTTTTCCAGCAAGTAACACTGAATATAAGCGTGTGAGGAACTCAGGGAACATTAAGTAACTTGCGTGCGTCAAAATGATCATTGCGCTTTCGGTTACCAAAGCTTGGCAACATTTTCGATTAAAACGCATAAGTCGCCAAAGTAACTACTTCCGGCCACGTCCAGCCTATTGCAACTGACGGTACAGTTTATCCAAACGTTGTAGACTGTCTTGGGCATTAAATTGATTCCAACGAAATAACAATTTATTGACGAGCTTATATAATTAATTTACTAGGAAAACTAAGGGGTTCCTCATAAACAATTTTTAAAATAGGCGGCCAGATTGTGGTGACGTAAAGAAACAATTAAAAACTGAGTTATTTTAAAAACAGGCATTGACTGAAAACAAGGCTTTAGTAAATTAAAAAAATAGCCTAATTCTGTCTCGTTGGCAATATTTTGATGAAGCTTTGGTCACTCAAACAATAGAAACCGCATTTTTCATAATAGGTGAACGAGTTACCTATAACCATGATAAACTCAGTTAAGAACTTAAGATCATCGGGGAATAACACCGCTAAACGACTGCTTTAACGATGTAGTAGGAAATTACTGCAGAATTCGGCGGCGTGTCACCGATTTCGCTTTCAATAGCGGTAAAAAGTAAAAAAGAGAACCTATACGACTGCTTGGGCAAATTAGGTATAGATGGACAAGCGTCGGCGAAGAGCGGCCACGAAGTCGATTACGGTTGAGGTCAGGTTGCTGTTGACCAATCGCCGCGAAAGGTTGCCCTGTAATAAAAATTAAACTCATGATTAGTTATAAACCAGATTCAATTATCACCTGCGAAACATCTTTGATTAAGTGTAAGTTTAAATTAAGTTATGTCGAGAGAATGCCAAAGAGTGCGTCTTTTGTGTCTTGTCGAAAAAGCAGGCTTAGATTTTGTAAGTCGACATTAGATCAATAGTTCATGTCAGTTTACATTATGCCTACTTTTAATCGAGTTGTGAGATGTACAATGTACAATGTACACTGTCACTTCAGGCTTACTTTCCTTGGTTAAAAATGGAACGCAAACATTGCACTGACTGGACTTTTTTGAAACTTGCAGTAGACGCGTGTTTGTTGAAACGCTTTGTTTCCAAGAAACCAATCTTATACTACACTTAAACAATATTGTGTACCAACAATAATTATGCTATTTAATCGTTTTGGTTTAGTGCAGTGGTCGGCAAACTTTTTTTGTCGTGGCCCAAAGCACTCTTTTCAGAGCTATTGAAGGCCCACTACGAAAACAGTGGCGGATTTAGGATATTTGTTTTTTAAGGTGAAGTATTAAACGGCTTAATGGCCAAAAACTGCCATGGCATAATGTAAAACATACTATAAAACTAAAATTTGGGAACTAAAGTAAAAAAATAAAGTTAAAGTTGGGAAAAAATATAGTTCGACAGGCTCTCAGGACCACATTTGGTACGTGGGTCTGAACCACGCTGAGACCATATACAAATTCTTAGTCAAACAAACTTTTACAATATAGTGCAGTGGTTCTCAAACTTTTTTGAGCGCGACCCAAATCTGAGCTTTATGAGCATTTCACGACCCAAGTCTCAAACATCTGCATGAAATAGAAAAAGACATAGACAACCAGATGTAGCCTAGTACACAGTTCTAGGAAACAATGTTTGATTTATTTTAGTGTGATTGGTGAAACTGACTTTTTTCCTTTATAATATCAGCGTGGCTTGTTTGGTGACTAAAAGCTTACACCAGTTCTAGCAGCTACTGTACCTGGCTGCCACAAAAACGCTCATAAAACCACTTATGATGCAATAATCCAGGTTACAGATTTGAAGCCACGTGAAAAATTTATGATGCAATAATTCAGTTATGATTGAATTGAAACTATTTTAAAAATGAAACGAAAAAAGTTTGTTGTCGCCGGATAGAATCACCATGGCATAGAGCGACCCATTTTTTTTTACCCTGCGCGACCCATATTTTGAGAACCACTGATATAGTGCAATGAATGTACGGCTATTACGGGGCCTACAACTACATGATAACACTAAGTTGTGCACAAGTAACTCCCGGCCCACTAAAAATGGCCCGGCCCACAGTTTGCCGACCACTGGTTTAGTGTATCTCGGATAATTTTGACATAATATTTTTGCACAAAGTAACTTACCTTCAAATCGGTATTGAGGATCCAGGTAAACCTGCTGAACTGGGCTCCGCTCTCGCTGGGCCCAATCACGAAACCGGTCGGACCGTTTACACCTCTGCGAAATTTAAATTGCACACTTTCAACAACCAATAGACAGTAACAAATAGGCTGGTATTCAGAAGAAGACTTGGCCTTAAATATGTATTTTTTACATTTCTGTGATATCCGAATTTCTGTCTGGCACGCCGGTCCAAGAGCTTTATTGCCGGACAGCATAATAAGAAAAAATGTTTTTTGTTGTATTAATTTGGAATTATTTGTTAGTGTTATTTTAGACCATCGGTTCTCCGCCCTAGGGAGGGGGTCACGGAGAAATCTTCAGGGGTCCATGAGCATATATTACCAGTTACTATCCAGACAAACACATAGTTGTGGTTTTCATTATGAATTCATAGGCCTCCCTTGTGACTTTTCGTGACGCATTTTTACAAAACATGAGAAAAGGGGGGCACAAAGTGTTGAGAGCCAATGCAAAGGGTAGGGGCACCAACCACGAATGGATTGTACTTTTTATCTCTTAGACTCGCAGAACACCGATTAACGTATTACCCTATTAAAAAATACTTGCACTTGCGCTTGCGCTAGATATTTGGTAGTGTAAACTGGTCACGGGTATGCGTAAACATCTTACCAAGTAAACTTGGGCAAAGCGGGTGAGCCACACACCTGACAAAGTTGGTTTTCGGCACCAAGTCATCGCAGATCTCGGTGCTGACGCCGGCGCTCACATAAAGGCCGTTCCGCTCCTCGACGCGACGCACGGTGACGAATTCACGGCTGGCGATCAGACCCATTGCGGCCGGGCTGGAAACCTCGAGAGACACGAAGGTCTGCTCGCCGACACGACGGAGGACCTGCAACCAGCGAAAGGTACACGGTCAGGGCCGGATTAAGGGCACTTTAGGCCTAAGGCTGTTTACTAGAGAAGGGCCCAATTTGTCAGAAAAAAATGAAACGATTTTTTTTTATCAATTCACACACAAGGCACATATCGACTCTGCCAAGTCATTAGTTTTTAGGCAAAATCTGCACTGTACTGGATTTGCACCACTATCAGCCATACAAAAAGTTAACCTTAAAAAAATTGAGGGTCGAATTTTCCAAGGGCCTAAGGCTATAGCCCTAGTAGCCTAATGGTTAATCCGGCACTGTCCATGGTAGATAGGGTGAGAATATAAAATTTGTGTTCGCTGCCCGCACGTAAATAAGTTGTTCGCACGTTGCGCTGCACCGCAGATTATTTTCCAAAAGTACGAACAACAGCTTACTTTTTAGGGATGAAACATACATGTGTAAACTGCTTGCTATTCCTTTTCAATTAAGTAAAAAGAGAACTTTGACATGCCGCACGCGATATGCAATGCGCGGCAAAATGTGAACTGGCAGACGACATGCATTAGGAGGGGTTCGGTCTATCAAATGTTCGAATTTTGTTTGTTAGCCGATCAAGTGCGGAACTATAGTGGCAAGCTGGGTGACTTGACGGCTAAGATATACCATTTTTAATCATTACCCAATGCGTTGGGTTGTGTGCGAATTGCCACCTTTGGCCATTCTTTGTTTGCCACGTGTTATGGACGACATGAGTATGTAGGGCAAGCCTCCTGCTTTTAATATTCTCCTTATCCAATTTTTGGCGAAATTTCTCCAAATACGCCCCTAGTTTTATTACCTAATAATAAATAATACCTTAGTGATAAATAAAGTCATTAACCAAGTTATATCATCGTTACTGTTGTTCTTAATTTATAAAATAAGAGAAAGGTTATTTGTATATTGTGTTTAACCAGTTAACCTAAACTTTATATTGAATTTGTATTTAAATGTTGAGGTACAACAACAAAATGATTGCTAAATGAAGTTAATGTGTTTGTTAATTGGAATAAATTATTTGACTTAAAAATGACATTTAATATCAAACGCGGCAAATGCCACAGTTTAGAATAGGACAACAGTTGGACTTAAAAAACAATAATTTTCTAGCTTTCATTTTTCCTAAATTGAATTCGATTTAGAATTGCCAAATTAAAAACAAGAAATAAAAAGCCTGAGCTTACCTTTCATCAAGTAATTTAGATTAAAAGTCTATCGGTGCACTGCAGTTGAATCACATTTTTAATGAAATTGCCAAAGATTAAAAAACGTAAAGGGTTTTCGCTAAAAGTTGGCTATGCTTTAAAATTAAATCGACTTAGTTGTGTAACGAATATCGGCGTTACAAAAATTATGTGTTGTAAGATAATATGACCAATGGCTGTAATATTCAAGAAAGTATGATGTATGTACGAAATTTAAGTTTTAATGTTATACATATATCATATTTTCATGTGTAGAAAATACTGTCAATTCATATAGGTGATTTGTTATTTTTGAATTCCGGAACTAATATACTTGACGGTTGCTAGACATAATTTACTTTACCTAATAGAGGTCAAACTAGACAGAATTTAGATTTCTGCAGTTTCCTCTTTATAGATTTACCTTTATGCTTGAGACAGTTTTATTCCAGACAGGCATTTCTTCAGTCTTCAAGACAATTTCCTGCGAAAGCCAAAAGTATGGTTAAGAAATCATTTATTTTGCCTCAATTTTATCGCGTCGATAGCTACATATTATAAAATCGCGTTCCAGGATACAGCTTGTACATCGGTACTATATTACCGTGGTGAATCTAGATTCCACATTATACCATAGTCCACCAAAAATGTCTAGAAAAATCGATCGTTGGGTACCCTAAATACGCAGATTAGTCTTTACATTAATCATTGTCTTGCGGTTATATGGCCACCGCACTCCATTTCCTCACTGATTACATGCAGTTGGTCTATACATTACATGAGATATTGCAACAGTTTATCAGGAAAATGAAGCTAAACGGATCCCATTAAAATTTAACTGATTTTAAAATTTTATCATTTAATTGAAACCCATTCCAGGTTTCTACGAATCAAAAGCGACGTCATGCATTGAATCCACTAATTACCAAATTAATGTTTTGCGCTGGCGTACTTTGGCTTCAACATGTGACCCATCCTAAGAACATAGAACATACGCTAAATCGCAAATGATATGTCATATATAGCAATTTTAGTGAACGACGTCATCAATTCGTTTTATTATTTTGGTCCAATGGACTTTATTGTTACACTGACTAGACTAGATTCAATCTCGACAGTTGCTGATAACGAATAGATGGCGTTTGGGTGACTTTCAGGGAATTCTTTGCATTTTTTCGCGATGAAACAACAAAACAACTATGCCGCAATTAATTTAAGATTTAAGCTTTTTTTCACCTAGTTTCACTGGCCTATACAGCGAAACTTCCACCTATTGAAAATGGCTACAGGGATGGAAGAAGGTTCTGTTTGCGATTCTGATGTATTTTAATTTCCATCGCATAATTTTAAAATACCTAATGGTGATATTGGTAAGATAAGTCGCACTTTCCATGGACAGTTATACAAAAGGTTTCAACCGAACTCCGCATGGACAAAGAGTTGGAATAACTCACCTCTGAACGCGTATCTAACCGTTTATTAAATGGTTTGACACTGACAATATAAATAAGAAGTGATCTGTGCTATCATGTACGCCAGAATAAACAACCTGATGATCTTATTCGACATATTCATTGACATACAGAACTTTTAACCTAAGTGCAAATCAACATCATGAACAAATGAACAAGCGATTAACAACCGAGGCACCATTTATATTCAGTGATTTATCCGCAATCATGATATTGTTTAAGAAACCTTGCGTATTTACCAGACAACGTAAGTTGGAAGAAGTTAAAATTACGAGACTTCGTTTAGCCGCAAGCTCGCACACAGCTTATTTATCACAAAGAACCAGTTTGCACGACCATGTAAAAAGCATTTTTCATCGTTTTTCAACTATCTTTCAGTTCCAACTTAGACTTCCATAAAAACACAAAAAGACAACCAAAATCGAAGGGGCGTATTTTATACAGTTTCAAAGAATATGGAAAAGTTAAACCGTTTTGAAAAGACAATGGTTGCTGATCAAAAAAATACCGAGTGACAACCACACCATTAATAAATAGTAATCCGAAAGCTGAAAAGCTATTTCGACAAACCAAGTACAACAACTTAAAGCTTGGGCAAAACAAAAACGATAAAAATATCGTTAGGTAAAAAGTGACATATATGTTAAACACAATATTGGGTTAATAAAGCTCTTATACATAATTTTACACTATATGGACTGAAAACCCCATCCAGAAATATTAATTCACCTGAAACCAAAGATAGATCTCAAACACGGAGAAAACTGTTTTTTGAGCACTGAATAAATACAAGGTTAAGAAGAGGATACAGGTATAGGCATATTGATTATGACGTCAGTTGAGCCGTGAAACTGTCCGGAAACGGTTTCGCCTAAATGCAGGGGAAGCAACAGAGCAACGACCCGGATGCGATTTGATGATTATGTCGCTCTCGTTACACGTCTTCGTCTCGTCAAATTGTTTACGATTTCGAGGGGGCTTACATAAACGCAAGAGGGGGGACAGTCGATCGTCTCCAGTTAAAATTTGTTTCTTTGGCGCCGCGAGGAGAGTTGTTCGTATTTGCGGATTAACATAAAAGGACAGCTTGCACTAACCTATTTGCAACTGGAATCAGCCTATTTAAAGTTTATACAGGATTACTGAAATCGATAAATCGAGAGAAAGACGGTTGCTTAACCATAACGTTTGAGGATCTAATTTTTATTTGTTTGCTTATCAATACAACAAACTCGCCGCTACATATGTCATGCGCATAACCCCAAACAACTTGACGGTGGATTTGGTATGTTTTTGTACTCTTTCCACTTATACTTTTTCAAAACCAACATGCTGTTTTCTTATATCCCGTGCTCACCTGAAAAACGAGGGCAGGAGCAACTTCGATTTCCGCTTCGATTTTGAAAGATTTCCCGTGCTCCTGGGTTTCCATGCTGAAAACTACATCTCCGCTTGGCTGTCAAACGATTGTTTAATTTAATTACAAAACATTCAGTTGTATTGCAAAAAAATATTTAATTGTTTAATTTAGTTGTTTTGCAAAACACTAACAAGCGAAAGGCCAGAATATAATCTTTGAAAGACACAAAAAGCGGACTAAAATATTTGCATATTTGAAACCCCGCCTCGGTTTCCCTGGTTGAATAGGACTTTGTGTAAAGTGAGCAGCCTCCGTTTTCTCAGCGCTGCGTGATCTCTTTGTGTACGATTTTGTTTTGTATTGCGTAGTATTGTGTCGGATTCGTCCGGTGGGTGGATATCGAGCGGATTGGTCGCATTTTAAGGACAGTTTGCAATCTCGTGGTTAAATAAATCTGTAGCCTAATGCGAGCACTTGGTGCGTATGTGTGTTTGCCTTATACTAATGGGCGTACTGTCCAATAAACGTCTTACTGGAGTACGCAAAGTCAATTCTTATCTTTAGTATGTACTTTTGGAATCGTGTCTCAAACTAGTCTGCAACAATGTTATGGGTATGAATAACTTGATGTTAATGTTGTGTTTGCATGCAAAACCACCATAAGACGAATTTGTAACCGACAAGATATTAGAATAAAACTACTGAAGAATTCATAAAAACACTTTATAAATTCTGCAGTACCCTAATAAATATGTATGTTCACCACTTGTGCAAGTTTGATTTACTGTATCTCACTTTGAAATATTATACATAAAAACACAGGACAACTATTTGTACTCAAAAACCCACCAGTGATTTTTCAACTTTCCATGCATCCCTGTTAGTATAGGCCATCCAGAGTTTATCTATGCCTTGCTTTCCCTCCTCAATTATTTTGCTGTCATGTTGAGTAAGGGCAAGCGACCTGTTGTAACCATGCATGGAGTAGTACATAGACTCAGCCACTGTCCTTCCCGCTTCAGATTCTAAACAACGCCAACACAAAACTTTAAAATATATATTATAGTTATATGTCGGCTATTCTGCCTTAGGCACCAGTACTATTCAGTTTATAGGTCTGCTTAAATAAATAACTTTATGAAACCATATCTACTTTGGTAATAAAATCATTTTAACAAAGACTGATGGCTTATTACCCCTTCAAACAAAACAAATGCCTGAATTATATCTTTAAACAAGTGTAAATTTCCTATATTTAGATCAACGGTTCTCAAACTTTTTTCCTCAGGACGTGTGCAAAAGTTTGTTGACTTTGGGACACAACCAGCGTTAGGAGTTTGAATCATTTTTTGATTAACTTATTTGTTCATAACAAACGCACAAAATGTAACTGCATATAAAAAAACAGCCCCCCAAAACAGGTAACATATTAGGCGTTTATTGAATTGTGAAGGTAACAATCCTAATTTAACCTCTATGTTCTAAGGTTATAGGCATCATGCTGTCACTTGCCTATACCACGCTGCAAATAGCAAGCTAGGGCTTGGGTGGGTAAACATTTTTGACAGTGGGCCACAGTTATTTATCATATTTTTTGACAGTGATTTAAATGCAATTACGTTTCGATATGGAATTACTTTGAATTAATAAACAAAAATTAGACTTTCCAAAATAAATCAATTTCCCTGGTAATTGCAGTAACTATCACTATTTTATGAACTTTAAAAAACAAAATTATGGATCACATATTGGATGCTTAATTAATAAACAAACCTGGTTGCGAGAAGAAGGTGTAGTGCTCAGACATGGCACTGGAAGGAAATTTACGATTAAAGAAACCATTTCTTTGCTCTTCGGGCATGGTTGACTGGTATGACTGCTGAAGAAATGCTTGGACAGTTTCTGCACATCAATAAAAATAGAAAGTTAAGTTAAAAACATTTATTGACCAATTCACGATGAAATTAAAACTGCTACAATTTTTACTGTACACAAAGATCAGTGAGCAAACTTAGAATATATTGTTTCACAGCAACTTCTTTAAAATTCTAGTTTATGTTTATAATATAATATGCCTAATTGCAGATACTCGCACTAAACTATAAAAGATCAACACACCAGCTACTATCCATTTATTTAAAAAAAATAACAGAAACTTACTTTGGGCAATCTTGGCTTCTTCGGGAAGAACTTTAGAGTCGATGAACCAGACTTCAATCCAGGTGAAAATGAAGTCGGTAAGCAACAGAACAATGGTCATTGGCACATTGCAATAATGTTTCTGAGCAAACAACAGCAAGTGGTTACAATTATGAATGTGCCTTCTCTTACCATCACACCACCATCATTTAATGCAATAGTGTTATATATAAGACTAATCATCATGCAAATCAGCTGCACCATAATTATGATGTCAGAAACAGGATGTGTTGTCAGCTGAGCATAAACAAGAAAAAGTCAGAGATATTGCTTAAATAAGTCTTCACGAAGCACAATATGATAAAAACTTTGTTGTCCAATTAAAAAATGTTATTGGTTGTTTAATATGCAAATTCGAAAAACGGCGTCCTGGTTTACCTTCTAAGAAAAAATATTAACCAGACTGCTGATATTTTCTATATATGGCTTGATATAGCATGTTTGTTTGGTCTTATACCAATATAAGACATTGATCATACCCATACAATGCCAATTTATAAATGAAATTAATTATTTCCTAGGCAACAAGTAAACTTACAGCATCTGGCGTTGCAAAAGTCGCAAAAATCTTTAAAATAAGCAAAACATCGCAAATTACAGTACTAATAGCAACAGGCCACCAGTGACGTAGACGACAAGCTCCAAAAGTTAACTCAAGAAATGCAAATCGGAGAGCTGCAAGAATCTAAATAAAAGTAGACCCATGTGTTTTAATTTTTTGTTACTTAATAAAAAACATGCTTTAAAAAATTAGAAAGGGCCTTACCACAACATCAAACAATGTGGTTTGAATGTCGAATTCAACAACTTGTTTGTATAGAATGCGGTAAAATAACATATTGCTACTGGTACTGACCTGAAAAACATTAAACATTAATTGGGACAGTTCACAGATCTATGCTAAAAGACAGGTTAACATAAATCAAAATATATGTACTACAGAAATATAAAATTTTTTATTTCTGATTTCTTGAAGAAATTGTTTTTAGGTATTTCTAATTTGAATATAAACATTTTATAAACAAATACATTTATCTTTACAAGTAATTTTACCTTTGGTTCAGTGTAAAGCAAGTAATTCTATTTTATAACATTACCACAAATAACTGTTCAGTTCATGTTAGACATGCAAACTGTTTTATTTACCCCACATAAAATAATCCACAACAGTGTTGTGACAATTACATCAAAAGCTACAAACAAACAGAAGGTCCTTCTTGGGTCGGACATTTTTTTGTCTGAAGCAAGTGTGGCAAGAGATGAAGAAGCCTCGCTTCTGTAAAAACAAAAAGCTTTCAGAGTTTTAAAAGAAACTAAAAAAACCTTTAATACATTTTACAAAACAGTTAAGGGTTGAACAACAAAAATTTGGGCGCTGATCTAGCATGCTACCACAACAAATAATGTTTGGGCTGGGGTTGCAGTTAGCATTTGGGTTTGGTTGAGTCAAGCAATATTACTAAATAATAAAACTTGACCCACACACACCCAAATATTGGTCGTTACTTTATAATTGTTTCGGTGCTGTTGTAGGATTCTAGACCAGCGCCAAAAAATGAAAAGGGTTGGTAATTTAAATAAAAGTATTAACTTTACGTTTAAAAACAGAAAAATTGATCTGTCAACTCACCCATGAGTCTGAGTTTGCCATTGGCCAGGTGATATAAAAGACACAAGATGATCCGGGTTAGATGGAGGTGTAATTTGGTCACCACTTCCAGAAATGTTTTGTCGCCCCATGAGAGGGGTCCTTTCGTCATAAGCGTCGTCATCATGCATGCTCATGTTTATTAATTAGGATTACCCTAACACAGGCCAGTGCATTATACACAGGGTATTTTAACAAAACACTCAGCTGTTGTGTGACAAGTTATATAACCAGAAAGGTTTTAAACACACAAATCAAAACAGTATAGTTTGCTTTTTTAATTCTGTGTGTTCAAATTGTAAACACTTTTTTTTGTGCACGAAACATTTAATTATTAACTTTTTATTTCAAAGCCCTATTCTCCTTAGCCCTATAAATAGCACGTTTGCCATTCATGTGTGCACAACCATTCTCGTGACTGGATTTGTACTTTACAACACATGTACAGAAGAAGACGGGGCGCTGGTCTAGAATCCTACCGCAGTTCTAAAATCAACGCACAAAATTTGAGTTAGGGTGCGGGTTAGCGTTCGGGTGTGGGTGGGTCAAGTATTATTATATTCTTTGTTTAATAATAATACTTGACCCACCTTAACCCAAACGCTAACCCGCACCCTAACCCAAATGGTGTTTCGTTGTGGTAGGATTCTAGACCAGCGCCGAAGACGGCTTTGTAATATACGTTATCAATTATATACTTTGGTACGATAAACTATCAATCTTTGTTTATGTGGCACACGATGGGACAAAGGGACAAGAAATTAGCAGAAGATGATAACAAAGCAAATGGTCACGCCTCGACAATCCAGGTGCTGAACTTCGATCAGCTGTTTATCGAACCACCTGACCATAGAATACTACTGTTTAGCCGTTTTTATTACTATGTTAGAAGATCTAACATAAAAACTTTAAATACTGCATCACATGACTGATGTTTTGCAGAACGCTTTTGCTCTTCTATGATATACAGGACCCTCTCAATGATAACATGTTTTATTGGTCCTATGCCGAATAAACCGCAGCAAGGTTGGACTCGCGTGAACGGGCGGTAAATCAAGGAGCGGCGATTTTATGAAGGGCCAACTTTGAGTAATTTAAAGGTAAAAAGCTTAGGGCAGATGTCCAAGATAGACAGCAGCTAAGAAAACATAATTATTTGGAATTTTATTGCAGTGACGGGCGAAAGGTTATTTTATCCAATGCTGATATTTGTTTACTGTCTAATTTGTTAAACTTTATTGTTTTTATATCAGAGATTTTCCCACTTATGGACGCAAACGCTGTTCGAAATTGTTTGTTTTGTCGTCAAGTATTCCACACTCCACAGACCTGGATTTTAACCACCCTAATGTAGATAAGTTGTTAGTATTTTGTATTTTTACATGTTTATTTTATCACAGAATGCGCAAAGTAGCAATAAAGATAAATACAGTACCATAGATATATTTTTTCATTTAACGAAAGACTATTGTGAGGTCTACTTTCGGAAGTGTAAAGAAAGCGTAGCCTAAATAAGCGAGCATTTAATAATGAAATTTATACATTACGTACCACAGTACTTATACAATACGTATACCACATGCGATTGAGAAGATATAGCTAACGCTAGGTAGCGATAAAGAAAAATGAGGTCAATGAAAAATCCAATCGTTTGCCTTTTTCATTTCCATTTCGTTTGTATACATTTAGGTTTCAATTTAACTTCGTTTGCCGAATCTGTTAAAAAAACGATTTATGAAGTGTGGGTTTAAAGCAGCATTTAGGTTGCTTAAAGTCGTAAAACAGTGTTTCCCAATCTTTTTCTATCGGGGCCTCTTTCTAGTTTTCTTCTCCTAAAATTTGGTGTATTAGATATATACCAGCTTGCAAACAATATACGTTTTGGCGAAACATTTACATTTCTAACAGGTTTGTTAAAAAATGTTTCGATTTATTTATTTGTTAATTTCCAGATTTACGCCAAAACATGCACATTTACACAAGTAACTACAGTCACCGTTTATTTTCGTCATAACGATTTTTTTCCCAACGAATAAAAATACATCATGCGCTTATATGACGTAACAATTGAAAATTGACTTTCCGTGGTCCAGTCACTGGAACAATTTTTTTTGTGTATATAGGGGAAAGCGGGACAAAAAATACGATTTATAAAACTCTGTGTTGTAGGCTTTAAGCGCCACTGTAGTAAAATGCTTTTTTACTATTTTGGGTTCAGTTTAAGTTCAATCTTTCGTTCAATCCAGGTTGGACCAGGGCGGGATTAAGGGTACTGTAGGCCTAAGGCTGTTTACCAGAGAAGGGCTTAATTTTGCAAACAAGGCTACAAAAAGTAATAAAATACATAGATGTGTAGAAGCCACTTTGTCATATTGTGTTTACACAGAGAATTTTTGTTTTTAATCGATGTGTCGTAACGGAAAATTTTCAGTAAAAATCTATGGCCTAAATTCTTTGCAACCACATTGTAATGTTTGCGTTACTCCTTGCAGCCAATGTGCAAACGATAAGCGGAAAGTTTTCGGTAAAATTCCGTTACGTAGATTTCTTGCAACCACATTGGATGTTTGCTATATTTGCAGCGAATTTGCAAAAATTCAAATTGCTGACACCAATTTTTATGCGTCAAGGTATTTACATCCGTTTTTTTGTATATGTTTCAAAACACCGCGGTCTGAACATTAGTCGGTTTCCCCGGTTTGTGTGATTTTCAAACTGTTGACATTTAACTGGAGTCAGAGGCTGTTTCGCAATCGCATTTTGACGTAAAATTTGTATGTTTCGCGTCAGAAATAAGTGTGAAAAAGGTTTAGACCACGCCTTGTTATCACGTGATATTTTGTTAAGTATTATAAGAATTAATGACGTAAATCTTTCTTTATCGCAGAAATTTTCTTAACTGATTCTCGTCTATAATTAGCGTGTTCAATCAATATAAAAATGCTTTTACAGCTTTGACTGAAGACAGCAACAATTGACTGTTCATGTATCTGAACTAAAGGAAGAATTGGACCTGTCTGGCCTCACGAAGACAGGCCATCTCAAATCTTGTAGGAGTGTGGTCGATTCATCTTGGCAATTATATAAATGAAGACTCATTAATCGGACCCGCACCCCTACAGATGAAAAATTGAAATTATTTACTGCAAAATAACACAAACATAACATCAAAACATGTAATAAATGTAATTAAGTGTCATAGACAGTGTATTGCATTTTTCTTTACTTACAGCTAGCATACGTGGTTGGCTAGGTTGGTTAGCGTCTGGCGCAAAACGCGAGTCGTCCAGTTCACACTTAAAGCGTTGCCAGCGTTAACGGCAAATTTCCTCGCTTCTAGCCAAAAGCGTCCAGGTCGAAATATTTCAACTTCCGCAACCGAGAGCGTTTTAAAAAAAACGCTTTACGTTAACGCCAGACGCGTCTAGTGTGAACCAACCCTTATGAATGATATCATCGACATTAAAACTCCTAACAACACCACTCTCTATGCTTAAAAGGGACTCCAGCCATAATACCGAAATAAGAACAACATCAACGTCGAAATGAGACCAAAGTGGGACTAATACCTATTCGTAGACTCGTAGTACTGTCAAAATTGGAAAAAAATTTAAAACCCCTCGGAGTAAGACCTAAACGGCCAGCATTAGGCCTAAACAACAATTTACCTAACCTCAAACCTCACCCCTAGCTACATCACTAACTTCCCTAACAATGTTGACCCCTGCCCATTTTCTAACCCCACCCATTACCCATCAATATCCCCAAAAGGGCCGAAAATCCAATGCAAAAACAGCGGAGCCCTAATGACGCCGGTCAAACTAGGGCATCCAAACGTCGACACCCAAACGACCAATTCCATACCTACAGTCCTTGATAGACCCATACCTAACAGTTTCAGGTGTTATTTTGGACATCAAGGCCTTATTCCGCGAAATTAAGGACGTTTTTCGAAAGATTAAGGTCTTATTCAGGCGATTTCGATCTTATTCTGTTCTGGACAAGCTTTATTATGTCGGTCTTAATACTATGGGTTTATGCACTTTTTCTGCTTTAGGTGTATCTGCTTGACACACAACGTAGATAGTTTTTAACTCGTTTGCAGCATAAATGCAACGATGTATATACTCACACATAAGGCATATTGACTCGGCTCAGTCATTCGTTTTTAAGCAAAAACTGTACTGGTATTGATCTGTATCACTATAAGCCTTACAAAAAATTAACCCTAAAAAAATAAGGCCGGATTTTTTCCAGGGCAGATTTTTTAGGCGTGCCTGTGACGGAAATCCAGTAGAGATATATTTAAGAAGATAGCAGCAAAATTTCTCGAGATGGGAAAAATACTTTTTTGTTTTAAATTAGCAATACCTCTAAGTCTGATTGGTTTGTGGGCTGCAAGTCAATTTTTCAGGAGTTCCCCTGTCTTAATTTTTTTTCTATTTGGAGTAAAACAATTGAAACTATTTACAATGAAATTAGCAAAGATTGTATCTGTTCTGCATCAAAAGTCGTGTGAAATTATTTGTACAAAACTGTGTATTTGAAGCAATGTCAAAATAAGCAAAAACTAATACTTATCACAAAATCAAACAATAATACTTTAATAGAGTGTTGCAAGACAGATTAAATGCCTCAAAAACATTATTCATTGCAGAATTAACAATAGTTTGTATAAACATCAACAACAATGTAATGTAGAATTACCATTTGTAAAACTAAATTGCCGCTAGCAACATTTAGCTTTGCTACACGTTGAAAACTACTGTTCTATATACAAGCAATTACTGCCGGATTTGAAGTGATAACGTTAAAAACATTGCTTCCCAAACTTTATATTACTCTGTAGAACATTAATAATAAATTTCAAAGCCAAAAAGGTCGAGTACAGCATCTTGATTAAGACGTTTCGATACGAACTTGTATCATCTTCAGTTAGTGTGACTCTGCTGTCGATCTACTCGACCTTTTTGGCTTTGAAATTTATTATTAAGCTACATTACAGATCCGTGCATAGTGTACCCAACTGTAGAACATTGGTGTTGAAAATAAAGCAATTAATAATTTGTATTCGGTTTTTATTGAAGTACAGCTAAAAATGTTGTTCCCACAATTAACAAGAATATAAGCAATTTGTGTCCCAAAATTTCGCGTATTAACCAAAAATGCTGAATTGCTGGCCAATCACCCTTTTCGCTTATTTTATACAAAGTTTGCAAAGATAGTATTCTTGATTGCCGAATAAATTTCGATTGACCCAATAGCCAATATCATCGTTGGCCATCAACCAATAGGGCATCACGTGTTTTTTGGTAACAGAGATCCTTGACAAATATATTAAATAAATGTTTTCTTTGGGATTTGTTTTTAATATTGGACCGTGAACTTTATGTTTTTTATCAGCCTTTAATTTAAATGAAATGAATGATTTTCAGTCGTTTTGTTGTCGCGGCCCCATTTTATGTTTTAGAAGACCTGTACGCGCCCCCCAATTTCGGCGTATTACCAGATTGCATTCATAAAAGATTTGACAAAATGATCGCATTTATTGACATACTGTTTTAGAATTTTGAAAGAATGTCCAAATGTACGACATAAGCATTTAGAAGTAACCAAACTTTCGGTTTTGGTTTTAATTGTGTTTTAACCACTTATTATCCCAAAGAAGAGCTTATGACGTAACAACGGAAAATTGACAGTACACAACCACATGTGAGCCCAAGGTCCACTGCTTTAAATCTTCGTTAAACTGTTTATTTCATTTCATTTCAGGTTTTATTTCATTTCACGCGATTAAAGCATTTTAGGTGACCCGGGTGCAAACAAAGATTAAGAATCCACTACATCTGCCTATACACAGTTAAGATGCAGTCAATCACAACGTTTATCAGCAGGATATTTTACAAAATTTTTAGTGAACGATGAACTCCACCGGGTAATGATCGCTGACTCTCTTACTCTAAAAAAGTATATAATCAGGTTAGGTTGCTTTCCCTCCTCAATTATTTTGCTGTCATGTTGAGTAAGGGCAAGCGACCTGTTGTAACCATGCATGGAGTAGTACATAGACTCAGCCACTGTCCTTCCCGCTTCAGATTCTAAACAACGTCAACACAAAACTTTAAAATATATATTATAGTTATATGTCGGCTATTCTGCCTTAGGCACCAGTACTGTTCAGTTTATAGGTCTGCTTAAATAAATAACTTTATGAAACCATATCTACTTTAGTAATAAAATCATTTTGACAAAGACTGATGGCTTATTACCTCTTCAAACAAAACAAATGCCTGAATTATATCTTTAAACAAGTATAAATTTCCTATATTTAGATCAACGGTTCTCAAACTTTTTTCCTCAAGACGTGCGCAAAAGTTTGTTGACTTTGGGACACAACCAGCTTAGGAGTTTGAATCATTTTAATTAACTTATTTGTTCATAACAAACGCACAAAATGTAACTGCATATAAAAAAACAGCCCCCCAAAACAGGTAACATATTAGGCGTTTATTGAATTGTGAAGGTAACAATCCTAATTTAACATCTATGTTCTAAGGTTATAGGCATCATGCTGTCACTGGCCTATACCACGCTACAAATAGCAAGCTAGGGCTTGGGTGGGTAAAATTTTTTGACAGTGGGCCACAGTTATTTATCATATTTTTTGACAGTGATTTAAATGCAATTACGTTTCGATATGGAATTACTTTTAATTAATAAACAAAAATTAGACTTTACAAAATAAATCAATTTCCCTGGTAATTGCAGTAACTATCACTATTTTATGAACTTTAACAAACAAAATTATGGATCACATATTGGATGCTTAATTAATAAACAAACCTGGTTGCGAGAAGAAGGTGTAGTGCTCAGACATGGCACTGGAAGGAAATTTACGATTAAAGAAACCATTTCTTTGCTCTTCGGGCATGGTTGACTGGTATGACTGCTGAAGAAATGCTTGGACAGTTTCTGCACATCAATAAAAATAGAAAGTTAAGTTAAAAACATTTATTGACCAATTCACGATGAAATTAAAACTGCTACAATTTTTACTGTACACAAAGATCATTGAGCAAACTTAGAATATATTGTTTCATAGCAACTTCTTTAAAATTCTAGTTTATGTTTATAATATAATATGCCTAATTGCAGATACTCGCACTAAACTATAAAAGATCAACACACCAGCTACTATCCATTTATTTGAAAAAATAACAGAAACTTACTTTGGGCAATCTTGGCTTCTTCGGGAAGAACTTTAGAGTCGATGAACCAGACTTCAATCCTGGTGAAAATGAAGTCGGTAAGCAACAGAACAATGGTCATCGGCACATTGCAATAATGTTTCTGAGCAAACAACAGCAAGTGGTTACAATTATGAATGTGCCTTCTCTTACCATCACACCACCATCATTTAATGCAATAGTGTTATATATAAGACTAATCATCATGCAAATCAACTGCACCATAATTATGATGTCAGAAACAGGATGTGTTGTCAGCTAAGCATAAACAAGAAAAAGTCAGAGATATTGCTTAAATAAGTCTTCACGAAGCACAATATGATAAAAACTTTGTTGTCCAATTAAAAAATGTTATTGGTTGTTTAATATGCAAATTCGAAAAACGGCGTCCTGGTTTACCTTCTAAGAAAAAATATTAACCAGACTGCTGATATTTTCTATATATGGCTTGATATAGCATGCTTGTTTGGTCTTATACCAATATAAGACATTGATTATACGCATACAATGCCAATTTATAAATGAAATTAATTATTTCCTAGGCAACAAGTAAACTTACAGCATCTGGCGTTGCAAAAGTCGCAAAAATCTTTAAAATAAGCAAAACATCACAAATTACAGTACTAATAGCAACAGGCCACCAGTGACGTAGACGACAAGCTCCAAAAGTTAACTCAAGAAATGCAAATCGGAGAGCTGCAAGAATCTAAATAAAAGTAGACCCATGTGTTTTAATTTTTTTTACTTAATAAAAAACATGGTTTAAAAAATTAGAAAGGGCCTTACCACAACATCAAACAATGTGGTTTGAATGTCGAATTCAACAACTTGTTTGTATAAAATGCGGTAAAATAACATATTGCTACTGGTACTGACCTGAAAAACATTAAACATTAATTGGGACAGTTAACAGATCTATGCTAAAAGACAGGTTAACATAAATCAAAATATATGTACTACAGAAATATAAAACTTTTTATTTCTTATTTCTTAAAAAAATTGTTTTTAGGGATTTCTAATTTGAATATAAACATTTTATAAACAAATACATTTATCTTTACATATAATTTTACCTTTGGTTCAGTGTAAAGCAAGTAATTCTATTTTATAACATTACCACAAATAACTGTTCAGTTCATATTAGACATGCAAACTGTTTTATTTACCCCACATAAAATAATCCACAACAGTGTTGTGACAATTACATCAAAAGCTACAAACAAACAGAAGGTTCTTCTTGGGTCGGACATTTTTTTGTCTGAAGCAAGTGTGGCAAGAGATGAAGAAGCCTCGCTTCTGTAAAAACAAAAAGCTTTCAGAGTTTTAAAAGAAACTAAAAAAACCTTTAATACATTTTACAAAACAGTTAAGGGTTGAACAACAAAAATTTGGGCGCTGATCTAGCATGCTTCCACAACAAACATTGTTTGGGCTGGGGTTGCAGTTAGCATTTGGGTTTGGTTGAGTCAAGCAATATTACTAAATAATAAAACTTGACCCACACACACCCAAATATTGGTTGTTACTTTATAATTGTTTCGGTGCTGTTGTAGGATTCTAGACCAGCGCCAAAAAATGAAAAGGGTTGGTAATTTAAATAAAAGTATTAACTTTACATTTAAAAACAGAAAAATTGATCTTTCAACTCACCCATGAGTCTGAGTTTGCCATTGGCCAGGTGATATAAAAGACACAAGATGATCCGGGTTAGATGGAGGTGTAATTTGGTCACCACTTCCAGAAATGTTTTGTCGCCCCATAAGAGGGGTCCTTTCGTCATAAGCGTCGTCATCATGCATGCTCATGTTTATTAATTAGGATTACCCTAACACAGGCCAGTGCATTATACACAGGGTATTTTAACAAAACACTCAGCTGTTGTGTGACAAGTTATATAACCAGAAAGGTTTTAAACACACAAATCAAAACAGTATAGTTTGCTTTTTGAATTCTGTGTGTTCAAATTGTAAACACTTTTTTTGTGCACGAAACATTTAATTATTAACTTTTTATTTCAAAGCCCTATTCTCCTTAGCCCTATAAATAGCACGTTTGCCATTCATGTGTGCACAACCATTCTCGTGACTGGATTTGTACTTTACAACACATGTACAGAAGACGGCTTTGTAATATACGTTATCAATTATACACTTTGGTACGATAAACTATCAATCTTTGTTTATGTGGCACACGATGGGACAAAGGGACAAGGAATTAGCAGAAGATGATAACAAAGCAAATGGTCACGCCTCGACAATCCAGGTGCTGAACTTCGATCAGCTGTTTATCGAACCACCTGACCATAGAATACTACTGTTTAGCCGTTTTTATTACTATGTTAGAAGACCTAACATAAAAACTTTAAATACTGCATCACATGACTGATGTTTTGCAGAACGCTTTTGCTCTTCTATGATATACAGGACCCTCTCAATGATAACATGTTTTATTGGTCCTATGCCGAATAAACCGCAGCAAGGTTGGACTCGCGTGAACGGGCGGTAAATCAAGGAGCGGCGATTTTATGAAGGGCCAACTTTATGTAATTTAAAGGTAAAAAGCTTAGGGCAGATGTCCAAGATAGACAGCAGCTAAGAAAACATAATTATTTGGAATTTTATTGCAGTGACGGGCGAAAGGTTATTTTATCCAATGCTGATATTTGTTTACTGTCTAATTTGTTAAACTTTATTGTTTTTATATCAGAGATTTTCCGACTGTACTATGGATGCAAACGCTGTTCGAAATTGTTTGTTTTGTCGTCAAGTATTCCACACTCCACAGACCTGGATTTTAACCACCCTAATGTAGATAAGTTGTTAGTATTTTGTATTTTTACATGTTTATTTCATCACAGAATCCGCAAAGTAGCAATAAAGATAAATACCGTACCATAGATCTATTTTTTTCATTTAACGAAAGACTATAGTGAGGTCTACTTTCGGAAGTGTAAAGAAAGCGTAGCCTAAATAAGCGAGCATTTAATAATGAAATTTATACATTACGTACCACAGTACTTATACAATACGTATACCACATGCGATTGAGAAGATATAGCTAACGCTAGTTAGCGATAAAGAAAAATGAGGTCAATGAAAAATCCAATCGTTTGCCTTTTTCATTTCCATTTCGTTTGTATACATTTAGGTTTCAATTTAACTTCGTTTGCCGAATCTGTTAAAAAAACGATTTATGAAGTGTGGGTTTAAAGCAGCATTTAGGTTGCTTAAAGTCGTAAAACAGTGTTTCCCAACCTTTTTCTATCGGGGCCTCTTTCTAGTTTTCTTTTCCTAAAATTTTGTGTATTAGATATATACCAGCTTGCAAACAATATACGTTCTGGCGAAACGTTTACATTTCTAGCAGGTTTGTTCAAAAATGTCCCCATTTATGTTTTTGTTAATTTCCAGATTTACGCCAAACATGCACATTTACACAAGTAACTACAGTCACGATTTTTTGCCCCAACGAATAAAAATACATCATGCGCTTGTATGACGTAACAATTGAAAATTGACGTTCCGTGGTCCAGTCACTTGAACAATTTTTTTTTGTGTATACAAATGTTGTTACATAATAGTTACATCGAGGGTCGCAAAATAGGCCTTCTTTTGTGGAATATACACCGTGACCTTTATTAGTTATATTAGGTGGTGAAAGTAAAGAACCGCGTTTCGGTAAAAATTGCTGCCTAAACGGTGTTCCGCTAAAATAGGTTTTACAGATACGCAGTAAGCGTAATAAAATTTTTCAAATTAAAAAAGTTCTATTTTCATCCAGCTATGCCGCAATATCCTTGACTGTATTTAAAGAAAAACCTCAGTTGCTTACTAGTACATCACATCGGAACATAACGTCAGGTTTCCTAAGGTTGCTTGATTTAGATGTCCCGTGATGACGTAATTTTGTGACGTCACCTCTGAAAGTGTTATGCGTTCTGGTAAGAAAATTATTTTACTCTCATCCCTGGATTTAGACTGGAGTATGGTGGGCGGTGGCCCATGACTCCATGGCGCTTGCTTTGAAGTTAACCAGAACACGATAGAATATTGCATATCAGTATATTAAAGTATTATATGATGGCAGTGATGGTCCGACCATAATGCATATTATATGGGAATGGCAGTCCTGGGCCACGTCGAGTTTTTTTTTTTTTGAACTTTTTTTTTTTTTAATTTTTTTTTTTAATTTTTTCTATTTAATATATTTTTTTTTAATATATTTTTTTTTAATATATTTTTTTTTAATTTTTTTTTTTTTAAATATTTATTTTTTTATACAAGCAAGACGATCTACTCCACCTTTTTGGCTTTGAAATTTATTATTAAGCTACATTACAGATCCGTGCATAGTGTACCCAACTATTTTTTTATATATATATAAATGTTTTTAATAATTTTTTGTTTTGTTATTTTTTATTTATTTGTTAATTAAAAAAAAAAAAATTGAAAAAAACAGTCATGGGCCACCATACTGGAGCTATACTTTGACCAGTAATGGTAACGCCATGAACAAAACTAGACGCAAATGACATTAACTCGGTCAGAAGCAAATGACATTAACTCAATTCTAAGACTATGTCAGTTGTTTGTTCTAAATTTGTAGTTCGCATTGTTTGTTTTGCTTGTCAATTATCGTTTATCAAATAGTACACGGCAACCACTCAGAAAACCTCTCGCGGCATAACACTGTCCCTAATATAAAGATAAGTCTGTTATTCTCAAAATATTTAATCAAAGTTTCGCAAATTAAAAATACTGAACAAAGGCTGTTTACCAGAGAAGGGCTTAATTTTGCAAACAAGGCTACAAAAAGTAATAAAATACATAGATGGAAAATTGAAATTATTTAATGCAAAATAACACAAACATAACATCAAAACAGGTAATAAATGTAATTACGTGTCATAGACAGTGTATTGCATTTTTCTTGTCTTACAGCTAGCATACGTGGTTGGTTAGGTTGGTTAGCGTCTGGCGCAAAACGCTAGAGTCGTCCAGTTCACACTTAAAGCGTTGCCAGCGTTAACGGCAAATTTCCTCGCTCCTAGCCAAAAGCGTCCAGGTCGAAATATTTCAACTTCCGCAACCGAGAGCGTTTAAAAAAAAACGCTTTACGTTAACGCCAGACGCGTCTAGTGTGAACCAACCCTTATGAATGATATCATCGACATTAAAACTCCTAACAACACCACTCTCTATGCTTAAAAGGGACTCCAACCATAATACCGAAATAAGAACAACATCAACGTCGAAATGAGACCAAAGTGGGACTAATACCTATTCGTAGACTCGTAGTACTGTCAAAATTGGAAAAAATTTAAAACCCCTCGGAGTAAGACCTAAACGGCCAGCATTAGGCCTAAACAACAATTTACCTAACCTCAAACCCCACCCCTAAGTACATCACTAACTTCCCTAATAATGTTGACCCCTGCCCATTTTCTAACCCCACCCATTACCCACCAATAACCCCAAAAGGGCCGAAAATCCAATGCAAAAACAGCGGAGCCCTAATGGCGCCGGCCAAACTAGGGCATCCAAACGTCGACACCCAAACGACCAATTCCATACCTACAGTCCCTGATAGACCCATACCTAACAGTTTCAGGTGTTATTTTGGACATTAAGGCCCTATTCCGCGAAATTAAGGACGTTTTTCGAAAGATTAAGGTCTTATTCTGTTCTGGACAAGCTTTATTATGTCAGTCTAAATACTATGGGTTTATACACTTTTTCTGCTTTAGGTATATCTGCTTGACACACAACGTAGATAGTTTTTACCTCGTTTGCAGCATAAATGCAACGATGTATATACTCACACACAAGGCATATTGACTCGGCTCAGTCATTCGTTTTTAAGCAAAAACTTTACTGGTATTGATCTGTATCACTATAAGCCTTACAAAAAATTAACCCTAAAAAAATAAGGCCGGATTTTTTCCAGGGCAGATTTTTTAGGCGTGCCTGTGACGGAAATCCAGTAGAGATATATTTAAGAAGATAGCAGCAAAATTTCTCGAGATGGGAAAAATACTTTTTTGTTTTAAATTAGCAATACCTCTAAGTCTGATTGGTTTGTGGGCTGCAAGTCAATTTTTCAGGAGTTCCCCTGTCTTAATTTTTTTTCTATTTGGAGTAAAACAATTGAAACTATTTACAATGAAATTAGCAAAGATTGTATCTGTTCTGCATCAAAAGTCGTGTGAAATTATTTGTACAAAACTGTGTATTTGAAGCAATGTCGAAATAAGCAAAAACTAATACTTATCACAAAATCAAACAATAATACTTTAATAGAGTGTTGCAAGACAGATTAAATGCCTCAAAAACATTATTCATTGCAGAATTAACAAAAGTTTGTATAAACATCAACAACAATGTAATGTAGAATTACCATTTGTAAAACTAAATTGCCGCTAGCAACATTTAGCTTTGCTACACGTTGAAAACTACTGTTCTATATACAAGCAATTACTGCCGGATTTGAAGTGATAACGTTAAAAACATTGCTTCCCAAACTTTATATTACTCTGTAGAACATTAATAATAAATTTTAAAGCCAAAAAGGTCGAGTACAGCATCTTGATTAAGACGTTTCGATACGAACTTGTATCATCTTCAGTTAGTGTGACTCTGCTGTCGATCTACTCGACCTTTTTGGCTTTGAAATTTATTATTAAGCTACATTACAGATCCGTGCATAGTGTACCCAACTGTAGAACATTGGTGTTGAAAATAAAGCAATTAATAATTTGTATTCGGTTTTTATTGAAGTACAGCTAAAAATGTTGTTCCCACAATTAACAAGAATATAAGCAATTTGTGTCCCAAAATTTCGCGTATTAACCAAAAATGCTGAATTGCTGGCCAATCACCCTTTTCGCTTTTTTTATACAAAGTTTGCAAAGATAGTATTCTTGATTGCCGAATAAATTTCGATTGACCCAATAGCCAATATCATCGTTGGCCATCAACCAATAGGGCATCACGTGTTTTTTGGTAACAGAGATCCTTGACAAATATATTAAATAAATGTTTTCTTTGGGATTTGTTTTTAATATTGGACCGTGAACTTTATGTTTTTTATCAGCCTTTAGTTTAAATGAATGATTTTCAGTCGTTTTGTTGTCGCGGCCCCATTTTATGTTTTAGAAGACCTGTACGCGCCCCCCAATTTTGGCGTATTACCAGATTGCATTCATAAAAGATTTGACAAAATGATCGCATTTATTGACATACTGTTTTAGAATTTGGAAAGAATGTCCAAATGTACGACATAAGCATTTAGAAGTAACCAAACTTTCGGTTTTGGTTTTAATTGTGTTTTAACCACTTATTATCCCAAAGAAGAGCTTATGACGTAACAACGGAAAATTGACAGTACACAACCACATGTGAGCCCAAGGTCCACTGCTTTAAATCTTCGTTAAACTGTTTATTTCATTTCATTTCAGGTTTTATTTCATTTCACGCGATTAAAGCATTTTAGGTGACCCGGGTGCAAACAAATATTAAGAATCCACTACATCTGCCTATACACAGTTAAGATGCAGTCAGTCACAACGTTTATCAGCAGGATATTTTACAAAATTTTTAGTGAACGATGAACTCCACCGGGTAATGATCGCTGACTCTCTTACTCTAAAAAAGTATATAATCAGGTTAGGTATGGCATTTGAATTTGAGCTACTGTAAACTAAAATCCCGTGAAAAAATTATATAACAAAATGAGGAAAGTCGACATGATTCGAAATGTAAACCTAACGGTTTGTATTAGCGCTAACTGACAATTCTGCGAACAACAAGTGGACGAAACGATTCATCAATACCGATTTACCAATAAGGGCATTTAATTAAATACATTATCCTTGCATTTTCCGATGCATACTTACTTTTTTTTCGTTTAACTCGTACTCGGTATCGTAGCGGAACACTGTGCTACAGCAAGAGTTACGTTGCATGTCCTCTCCGGCGAGAATAATCCTGTTTATAGAACCGCATCAAAGAAGGGCAAGCAAAAGTTCAAAACCAATTAGTTTGGCTACGTTTCAGAAGATTGTTGAGAACAAGTTTTTGTTAATTTGACCTGCACTTTATATCCAAATTGTACATCGCACTAAAAAGGTTTTAAGTTAACGTTTATAAGGACATTTGAAACTTGTTTTTAAACCTATGTCCTATGTGTACCTGAAAAACTTAACTTTTTGAAAGATTCAGATAAATACAACCAGAATAAAACAATACCATGAATAAATTCGATTTTAAAAATAGGATTCATGTTTTCAGTATTGCTTCGGCAATTTCATCAAATTTTTGAGAATTTTTTTGCTCTAAACCGATTTTAATTAATCTAGCTACGATATGTACTACTGCAGTCGACGACCAACACAAATCAAAAGGCAAAGCTCAGTTGCCATGATTCTCGTGAAACTTTAGCAAAGTCGGTTACCACGATCCCATTAACACAAGCTGTGTAAAAATTTATACCTATCGTAGGCGCAGTCTGTTTTCGATACTGTAGTGTCGGCTTCATGATCGATTATCCAGAGAAAACGACTATCCGACCACAGTTTTACTTTTTTCCAGCAGCTCTTGCACACGTATCTGCAGTCTGCGTTTAAATCTCCAGCGATGACTGCGTCCTGCGTACAATGCCGCACATATACGACAAAACCAGGTTAAAAATAATTCGGAATAAAACTGTTGTGTAATACAGTGGCTGTCTAACGTTTTGTTCTTACAACTCGATTGTGTGTTTTTCATGAACCCATGACCACTTTTGGTAGGCGGTAGTACACAATTAGAGTTAATTAGATCCATGTTCAAAATGTGGACTACAAATTTACCAAGTTTATATAATAATACAAAAAGTGTATTCGGTTTGTTTGTCGTGGTAAACCGCCTCAATTTTTATGTGTTTTTCCAAATTTGACAAGACTGTTCTCCATAAAATCCTGTTTCGGCGTATAGTTTGGTCATATAACGTTTTTTTCCCCGAGTGGTGAACGGCGTTGCGTGCTTATGACGTAACAAATAACCAACTATCTCGAAAAAGGTAACAGAATCGGCCGAAAAACCACTGGTTTGTACTAAACAACTAACAGTTTTCCATTTAACTGTGCAGTTTTACGAATATGAGAAGTTGTTGGTATTTTGATAATGCAATGCATTTGATAATATATGTGAATTTTAGGCCTTGACAGCACAGCACTTAGCTATACATTCATACCATTTTGTAATTAAAAAATAAATGTTAAATGGAAAACTTAGTTGTAAATTAAAACACTTAAAAAAACACACACCCAAGATACGAAAAACTATTTAGTAAGTCGTAATATACATACAGGTCCGTAATGTCGCACAGATTCCTGATATACGTCTATGAGACTGTTCATTTCCTCGACTGCCTTCTTCGGCTTGGCATGCATCGGAATAAACGTAAACTGTCTTTGGACTCCTACGTAATTAAATAAAATGTCTACAACAGAAGTTAAAATAATTTTAATATGTAGTGAAACAAAAACAGTTTTTAACTATTATTTTGTGTATTGTGTGAATAATTGAATACCTTCCAGACTTGAAAGATTAGATGTATTTTAGCTTTTTAAAATTAGATTAGAATAAAAATTAGAGCATTTCAGTTTTTCGAAATTAGATAAGAATTAGAATTAGATCATTTTGAGTTTTCTCAAATTAGATTAGAATTAGAATTACCAAATTCTTAAAAAAACGAATTTGAACTCAAATTTAAAGTAGAATTACATTTGATCATTTACAATCAATTACATTTAAAACTAGAGCACACAAGCAATTCTCAAATTAGATTAGACTTAGAATAAGCCGCATTTTGCTCTAATTAATTTAATTAGAAAACTAGAATTATCTAGTTGTTCAAGTTTAATACCTTCCACTGTGGTTCGATTAAATCTAGCAACCAATGGTTCGCGCTCAAAAACATCGAACTGATCCTCTCGCTCGTACATGCTCGTCACGTTCAGCTTGTCGTTCCTGCAAGGAAAATTAACGTTTTTTTATTGAGTCCATGTACATTTTTTAAATCTGACAAAATACGACACATTTTTTGGCTCGTCACAATCCATGTTAGTTATAAGGTCAATTTTACGTCATCAATACGGTATACTCCGACAACATTTTATTTAAGAAATCAAGCAAACTCTCTACATACTTTTGTCTCTTGTATGAATGTTGGACCGTCAATAAGAGAAAATAGTCTCAAGTTAAAATTTAAGAGCATAACCACGGCAAGTCATAAAATAAAATTTTAACTATAAATCTAAAGTAACTCCAAAAATTCTCCAATCATTGATTCCACGCAAATCGCCGAAATGCAAATACTGTATTGTTATTCTAAGTAGACGCAAATTGTATACTACAATAAATTATTGTAATACTAAACGAATATTCGTGTTGACCAACTGAGCTATAAAACCATAATCGCATGGTGAATGCATCCATCGTTGTTGCAGTGTCTGACCCCAAATGTCCTAAAAGTTGTAAACGCTTGCTGTCACAAATTAGAATCTAACCACGTAACTTTTCCTTGTGCGTTAAACTTTGTGATGTTGTTTACAATTTGCCTTTGTGTTACGTCATAATGCCCCAAAAGTGGCGTGATGTTTACCGGTTAAAACTGGTTATTCTACATTAAACGTGGCTGTGAAAACATGTGTTTTGAGTGCTTCAGAAATCTAACTGCAGGGTAACACTTCTGGGTATTCAGACTGGAAAAAACGTCGAAGTATTTCTCTAAATAACGCGCACAATATTTGTGTTCGTGACAACTGGGGGCTCGTCCGGGATATACTTCTCTTCAGATTTTTCAGCACCAACAGACGAAGATTGTTAGCCATGGAAAAGTTAGCAGAAGCTGGTAAACTCATGGGCCTAACTGGCGAAAATTTACTTAAGTGGGTGAACGAACAGCAAGCGATTGAGCGCGAGGAACGGAAAGAGAAACGTGACTTAGAGGCTGAGGCTAAACGAAATGAAGAACTAAAAATGGCTGAAGCCAACAAGATAGAGGAACTGAGAATTGCTGAAGCCAACAAGATAGAGGAACTGAGAATTGCTGAAGCCAACAAGATAGAGGAACTGAGAATTGCTGAAGCCAACAGGCTAGAGGAACTGAGAATTGCTGAAGCCAACAGGCTAGAAGAAAAGAAAATGGCTGACGCTCAGGCGGAGCGTGAATTTCAACTAGAAATGAAAAGATTGGAGTTACAACTAGCCGAAGCAAACAACGCTAAGGATGTAGCAGCAGTAAGTAAGGCTAAAGCTCCAAAGTTACCACCGTTCGTTGACGGAAAAGATGAATTGGATAGCTACTTACTGAGGTATGAAAGATTTGCTGCTAGTAGTAATTGGGACAAGCGCGAGTGGGCCACATCTCTTAATGCTTTGTTATCAGGTAGAGCGCTAGACGTGTATTCTCGATTGTCAGATATTGAAGCAATTGATTATAATGTGCTAAAGCAGGCATTGTTAAATAGATATGACCTCACAGAGGAGGGTTATCGCTCAAAATTCCGTTCTGCGAAACCTCAGTCGGATGAAAGCTCTACGCAATTCATCGTGCGCTTACAAAATTACCTGCAAAAATGGGTTGAAATGTCTGGTTTCTCTACTGAATGGAAGGAAGTTCGCGATTTGTTTATAAAAGAACAGTTTATAAAATCGTGCTCTAAGGAACTATCAGTTTACTTGCGTGAACAGGCGCCGAAATCGTTGGAGTTGCTAGCCACGGTAGCGGATCAATTTCTCACTGCACATGGGAAAAACTTGTCAATTTCGGCTAGCAGAAATTTACCGCAAGCTGACCAGCAGGGTTATGACGTATGCTTTAATTGTAAACAACATGGGCATATGGCGAGAGAGTGTCCACGGTTGAAAGGGGATTCCCGTAATTTAAGGAAATGTTTTATTTGTGACAAGACTGGGCATTTGGCGAGAGACTGCAGATCACGTGTGGCGCCGTCACGGCCAGTTAAGCAGAGCGGAGGAGCTGGTTCAACCTCTCTGGATAATATTGGCAAATCAACTGCAGAAGGAGACGTACAGCCGTTTGTGACGCCACAAGAAAAACCCGTGGAAGTCGGGCCGCTACCAGTGCGTAAAGGACTTGTGGGAGATCATATGGTTGACACTTTGCGTGATACGGGCTGTACTGGAGTTGTGGTTAAACGGAAATTTGTCAAGGACGGTCAACTAACAGGGCACAGTGGTTTTGTTACGTTGTTGGACTCGAGTACGGTTAAGGCAGACGTGGCTCGAATTCACATCGATTCGCCATACTTTAAAGGAGATGTGGACGCGTTGTGCTTGCCAGACGCCTTGCACGATTTGATAATAGGAAACGTACCGGGTGCCAGGGACCCTGACGATCCCTATCCAATGTGGAACGAAGGTTGTGCCGCAAAGACTCGTTCACAGAAAGCACAGCGGGAACGCAAACCATTAAAAGTGCCAAGTTGTGAAGAGTGGTCTGATATTGATAAGGCCGGGTTCGAGGCCGCACAAAACGACGACACAACTTTGCAAGCCTTGAAAGAAATGGATGAAGAAAGGGTCAAAGGTGAACAGGTTACTGTGTTAAGAATGGATGAAGGGTTACTGTATAGGAATTATCAGCACCCAAAAGTTAATGGTGGGAGGTGGATCCGGCAGCTGGTTGTACCAAGTAGCTTGCGCCGGAAAATAATGGAGCTCGCTCACGACGCCATGATGGGAGGACACATGGGCATTAAAAAGACGGCTGATAAAATCCTTTCCGATTTTTATTGGCCCGGTCTCAAGGATGACGTCAAGCGGTTTTGTAGGTCGTGTGACATATGCCAACGGACAGTGAGCAAAGGTAACGTTCCGAGGGTGCCGATGGAAAAGATGCCCCTGATTGATGTACCTTTCAAACGTGTGGCAGTTGATTTGATTGGTCCAATCTACCCAACGAGTGAGGACGGTCACCGCTATATACTTACTCTAGTGGACTATGCGACTCGCTATCCAGAAGCGGTTCCATTGAAATCGATCACAACCGAAGCGGTGGCGGAAGCTTTAGTTGATATGTACAGTCGCCTCGGAATACCCGATGAGATTTTAAGCGACTTGGGAACTCAGTTCGTATCGGACTGCATGAAGGAGGTGGAAAGACTGTTAAGAATACGTCATTTGACAACGACTCCGTATCACCCGATGTGTAACGGGCTGGTGGAAAAGTTTAATGGAACATTGAAGAGAATGCTTAGGCGCCTGTTCTGCGACCAACCTAAGCAGTGGCATCGATACATAAACGCGCTGTTATTTGCTTACCGTGAGGTGCCGCAAGAATCTACAGGTTTTGCGCCGTTTGAATTGCTGTATGGGAGGACTGTCCGTGGACCCATGTCTATTCTGAAGGAATTGTGGACGAACGCGTCAACGGAACCCAATGTGCGAAGCAGTTACAGGTATGTTTTTGACTTAAAGCAGCGTATGGAGGACACACTGAAAATTGCTCGGACGGAGCTGGAAAAATCACACGAGCGGTATAAAAAGTATTTTGACAAAAAATCAAAGTTCAGAAGTTTGGAAGAAGGCGACAAGGCTCTCGTTTTGTTGCCGACGGATAACAACAAACTGCTTATGCAGTGGAAGGGTCCATTTGTTGTGCAAAAGAGGACCGGACTTGGCGACTACGTGCTGGATGTTGGGGGAAAAGGGAAGACGTTTCACATTAATTTGTTGAAGCAATATATCGCGCGAATTGACGACCCAACTGATAAGCCGAAAAATGTTGATGCGTGTTCGGCGACACTGACGGATGAAGTAGAAAATGATGACGATTTACTGGAGCTGTGTTCATTTTCCGGGAAAGCGACTCTGAACGACGTGAGTTACGGCAAAAACTTGACGGACACTCAGGTATCAGAGGCAGCTGCACTGGCTAAGAATTACAGCAGTGTGTTTAGCGACGTACCTGGCAACATGAACTTCGTTCAGCACGAAGTAAAGTTAACGGATGAACGACCAGTTCGTTCCAAGCCTTACGCCGTCCCATACAAGTTACGCGACAGTTTAAAGAAGGACATGGACGAAATGCTACGGTTGGGCATAATTAGGCGATCCGATTCAGCATATGCCTCTCCAGTGGTAGTTGTAGCGAAGAAAGATGGGACTAACAGAATTTGTATAGACTATCGGAAGTTAAACAAAGTGACAATATTTGACCCAGAGCCGATGACGACAGTAACGGATGTTTTTCAAAAACTTGGAGGTGATCGCTTCTTTACAAAAATCGATTTGACGAAGGGTTACTGGCAGGTTCCTGTTGCAAAGGATGATATAAAAAAGACCGCGTTTGTGACCACCGAAGGAAGTTTTGAGTTTCTTAAAATGCCGTTCGGTATGATGAACTCCAGTGCCACATTTGTTCGGGCTATGAGGATTTTGCTGCAAGGACTTAATAACGTGGAAAGTTATATCGATGACATTATCGTCCACTCTACGACGTGGGAGGAGCACATGACTGTTCTAGACACCTTATTTCAGCGACTTCGTGACGCAGGTGTTACAATTAAGCCATCGAAGTGCGTGGTTGGTACAGATAACGTCGATTTTCTGGGGCACAGCATTAACCAGGGCGTTATCGGACTCCAGAATGACAATGTCCAAAAGATTAAAATGGCGCAAAGACCATCAACTAAGAAAGAAGTTAGATCGTTTCTCGGGCTTACCGGATACTACCGGGATTTTATACCACAGTATGCAGCGGTTGCTTCTCCATTGACCGACCTGACAAAGAAGGGTCAACCGAATGTGGTGAACTGGGGAGGTGCGCAGGAGGCCGCATTCCGTTCACTGAAGGGCAGTCTTTTAAACGACCCTATACTTCATTTGCCTGACATCACTAAACCATTTGTATTGCGCACTGATGCGTCCGACAACGGACTAGGTGCTGTGCTGATGCAAGAACACGATGGGAAGTGTTTTCCAGTTAGCTATGCTAGCAAGAAGTTGAACCACGCTGAGAAGAACTACTCCACCATCGAGAAGGAGTGTCTTGCCATTGTTTGGGCAATACGGAAGTTCAGAATATACCTGTATGGTGCTGGCTTTGTCCTTCAGACAGACCACCAACCATTGGTGTATTTGGAAAGCGCGAAATTTGCAAATGATCGCGTTATGAGATGGGCAATGTTCCTGCAAAATTATCGTATTAAATACGAGTGTATTAAGGGTGTGGATAACGTTGGCGCAGACTTTATGAGTCGCCTACGCTGAATACTGTAACTGTGTACTATATATCGTGCGTGATGTGCTTTGTTGTTTTCGTTTCGCAGTGTTTTTCGTTGTGTTCTAATTTGTTAACTGTTGACAGAAATTTGGATAATTTCTCTTGAATTGGGGGTGATGTCACAAATTAGAATCTAACCACGTAACTTTTCCTTGTGCGTTAAACTTTGTGATGTTGTTTACAATTTGCCTTTGTGTTACGTCATAATGCCCCAAAAGTGGCGTGATGTTTACCGGTTAAAACTGGTTATTCTACATTAAACGTGGCTGTGAAAACATGTGTTTTGAGTGCTTCAGAAATCTAACTGCAGGGTAACACTTCTGGGTATTCAGACTGGAAAAAACGTCGAAGTATTTCTCTAAATAACGCGCACAATATTTGTGTTCGTGACACTTGCCTACAAATATTTAAATAGGCGAAATGTGTAACGCTTTGTGAATGTGTCATTTGGAAAACAAAATAGGTTAGCCTAACGCATTTTCACAAAAACAAGCTGTTTACCATTGACAGTTCCACAATTGACATTTATTTAACATCAGGACCAGTTCCCGAAACCCGTTTTTGTTGCAATTTATTTTTCTTAGTGAAACGACTATAATTAGATTACACGATTAGCAAATACAAATTGTTTTATGTAAACTAAATCAATATTCAAAACAATGAGGTAACCAGAAGACAACATATCAATGCTCTGAATTTCTTCTATGGCACTGTCAAAATATTGTTTTTGATTCTAGTCGTTTCGTTTTGAAATTTAGAAATGATGACATACATTTATTCTTTAACTGCCGTATTCGTTAGAAGCCCTGAATGTTCTCTGATCCGCCATTTCGTAAACTTGAGAACATTTACAGTCAACCGTTCATTTGCTCTGTCATGAATATTTACCTATGAGTCCATGGTCGTTTTGTGTAAAATTTTGGTAGTGTGCACCGAAAATTGTAAACCAGGTTGAGAGTTAAGCAACTAAAAAAATGTTGCAAAGTGCTCATTAAGGCCAGCGGTTGTGAAGCTCTTTGGACTGAAAGTTAACTTGTAGGGGAGAAGGAGGGCACTTGCCCCCCCCCCCCTCGGGAATTTTAAAATGCGATTATTATTATTATTGTTTATAATTGTATTAATTCATATTTACTAATCCAGTTTTATTAGGTTACTAATGGAATACTATTGATTCGTATTTAAATTTCTACTGATATAAAATCGTATGTGCATATTAATATCATTGGCCCCCTTTTGGTTTCCTTAAATCGGAAATGTAGTCTACACTTCATCGTAGGAACTGCACTTGGATTTGACATAATAGGACTGGGAATTTAAGGAAAAGGTTCTAGAATGTTACATTTTATGTTTAAGCATTTGAGGGGGGAACTTTATTTCAACTATTTAGCCTACAATGTTGCATTTAGTTTTCTGCCATTAGTAAAAAAATAGATAAAATAAATTACGAAATACCAAACCATGTGAACTTTTTATTAATATGATACACTGTTAACCGACAATCCACGCACTCAGCAAAATGCATGAATGTTACTGCAGTTTAATCACGCTTATGTATTCATATATTTGTTAGTTCAGACTATAGTGAAAAAAATGTGTGTTTTTTGCCTTAATAAGCAAACGACTATAGCTGGACTCTCTAATCGAACAAGTAGTTCTTTTACGTCAGTGCGTGCATAGGCTATACAAAAATGTTTTGACATTTGGTATTGGTGAATAATGCCTTTCGTGGTAGGCTCCTTAAAGTGTAATAATTAGCTGTATTATTGGTTTTTCGTATTATCACATCTTAACAAATAATTAAGCAAACATAGAAACGTATCACGCAGATAAATTACATACGTTTTTTTAAATGTTTTATTTATCAATCATGCTGCAAGTTCGAAAACTTTACCGGACTCCTGAAAACAATTCACAGCACCCATCGGTGACTCGCGGATCCCCGGTTAAAAAGTGTTTCTCTAATCTAGAATGCTAAAAGCATAACCGCGAAATACATTTATTTTACTGCCTTTTAATTGTTACGCTTTCAAATTATTTTACTTGTAATGCTAACCTGTACACGAAGCCGTACTGCTCCTTCGAATAGCTGCGTCCGACTCGGCGACCGGTGAAGGAACTAAACCTATTTCCCTCCTGAGCGTTTAATTGTTCAATCAGCTTGGGAAAAGCAGTCTCTTCCGAATCTCGTATTTCTTGCACCACTAGTAGGTCGTAGCGCGCCAATATCTACAGAATGCAGAGTTTATTAATCGTGGTCCGCCGACAAGTTTAAGGAGGCCTGTCGCGAACCCCCCAAAAAGGTAATATGTAAGAATCATTTTCTCCGAGTAAATATCAAATCGTTATAACTGAAACGTGAGTTTTATTAACACAAACTATCGATTCGACTAATAATTTGATATATTTATTGTTCACTCTTTATTCAGCGAACTTTAATCCAGTGTATATTATCGTATTGTAATTGTTTCAGCGATTAAAGGGCAAAAACGCTAGAACATGACATTTCAGAATTCATAGTAAATATGTTGTAATACGAAAAACATAAACCGCATAAAAGTACATTATAAAAATAAAAGTGTTCCTGAAACCCAGCGACGTGCCTTGCATGCTTTAATTCACAGAACTAAACAACAAATTAGGTTGAATTGCCGTTTTTGCAAATCACTGCAGTTTTAATATATCGAAACGTACCTTCACCAAAACTTTCATAACATCTTGTCTTGAGCTCTTTCTTTGGCCGAAAACTCTGACGTTAAAGGCGCCTACACGTAAATCGCCACTTGTGCGATTATAGGCTGTAGATGAGCCGAACGCAAACCCGACAAGACAGACCAGGTACAGTGGGACATTCATATTTCTAAAGAGTGCTTATGCCATGAACAGCTGAAAGCAAAACAAAAGCAACATAACAAGCAGGGTCTGTCCACTTCAGCAATTTATAAACTGCAAGTCAACAGGGTAAAGGCTATTACACCAGCGTGAACATTCGGAGAGCAGTTTCTGCGCTGCAGCGAACAAAGGTCGGTCAATCGTTTATTAAAGCAAACAGACCAGATAGTTACTATATTGTCACCCCCTTACCAGATAGTTACTATTGTCACCTTCACCTATCTAAGTGATCGACAACAATACTTCAGGCGTTCAGCTATATTGATGTATTTTTTTAATACTGTGCGCATATAAATGATGAACTAATTATTAAAAACGGCGTGGTTATATATTTTAATGAATCTTTCCAGAAAAGAAAATACTTAAAGCTAACATCAAAATCAAAAGTACAAAAGTAATCTGCTTGTTGTCCTAGACCAGGGATGGCGAACCACTGTCCCACCACAAGTTTTTAGTGACCCACTTGCCTCTCAAGGAATACCGAAATGTTATCATTCATTTTCATAAAAGAACAAATAAAAAAAATAGTTCTTCATTAGATAACACACTATACTGTTTAAATCAGATCTGGCAAATCTGTACTCGTGTCATCCCATAAAAAAATGATGCAGCATTTGTTAACCATTTAGCTTTTTTATATTTGTGGGAATCCGAATTTG
This sequence comes from Ascidiella aspersa, assembly GCF_963924565.1. Taxonomy (NCBI): domain Eukaryota; kingdom Metazoa; phylum Chordata; class Ascidiacea; order Phlebobranchia; family Ascidiidae; genus Ascidiella; species Ascidiella aspersa. Next base: position 18,697,182 of record NC_139451.1, read on the forward strand.
GATATCATCCAAAAACCTTGAATTACCAATCAACACTTAAAACGACGCAGCAGAGGTTCGCATAAAATTAGCAAATAATTAAAGGTATGACCCACTTGTGCATTTTGTAAGAATTAAAGTTGTGTTTGTGACCCGCGCGATGAAAAGGTTCGCCATCCCTGTCCTAGACCAATGGTTCCCAAACTTTTTTATTCCGTGGCCTATTTTTTTTTAATAAAACAGTTTGTGGGCCACCATGTGCCGTAACCTATTTTGTAAGTCCATCATCCAAATAAAATATATCAACCTGGCTGATGAAGGCCTACATATAATAAAATTGCCTGTCTGCAATTTACTCCTACAAGTCGAGCTTGATTCTAATTAACCCTTTTATTCCGGTTTATTTTTAGATTAAAATTTAAAATCTCTATGACATCAAACTGAATTTAAATTAAACTGCCGTGCTAACTGAGTAGCGATTAGAAAGACATATATCGTTAGATTTCGTCTTCACGTATGTATAGTTCACAAATAAAAGCCAAAAGTATGAAAAATGGCATCGCTTCTATAAAGTTTTATATATACCAACAAGTATTTTAGTAAAAGAATATTTTCAAAATAGCTCTATGGCCAGGATTACCATCTGCTCAGACCAAAAAATAAGCACGCTACTACAAAAAAATAAGCACGCTAATAAAGATCAGGGACAGATCCAGGACTCCGGGGGTGAAATCCAAGGTTTTAGAAATAACGTTATAAAATAAAATAAAAACTTAAAAAACAGCTATTTTTGTATGCGCAAAACGTAGCTTAATCGCGCGAAGCGCAAAAAAGTGCGTTTATTAGGTTAAAATTGGAAAGTTAACCACCTTTATTTACTGCAAGCTTTGTCAATTTTTTCGCGTCAGAGCGCACCAGTTATATACACCTTTTAAACCGTGGTGCATGACAGCATGAAACGCTTAATTCTTACCCTGCCTGGTAGTTAAGTTTGGTTCACTTGGCGGAGTTTGGCTTGTAATAAAATTATTCATTGAATGATTTACTGTAATGCATCTAGCAATTTTTTTGTAGTAACATTGTGTTTTCCATAGCCTCTGGGCTGATTTAGCATTTTGTCTGTACTGACACAAAAAAGCCAGTCCGCACGTCAAGCCGAAAGTTTACTTGATTGCTAAAGCAACCTGCTACAATGTACTTTTTAGATTTAGAATAAACAATCACAATCCATTGTTATTATGTAATTTAATGCATTACTGTTATAATCTGGTTAAATAACTTGGTTAATATACATAAAAAATTAATAAAGAACGCTTTTGGAAACTAAAATAAGACAAACTAAGCACACAACTCTAAAATAAGCACGTTTCTTAAAAATAAGCACATTTGCGTCTTCTAAGACACTGCGCCCAAAAATAAGCACAAATCTTAGAAATAAGCACGGTATGGCGGTAAATTTTAATCCAATTAAAACATCTGTGCTCACAATATCTAAAAATCAAACTCGCCATCCGAAAATAACTTTCAAAGGTTCCATATTACCTGAAGATGACAGTCACAAATACCTAGGTATTATATTTACTCCTTCGTTATCCTGGCATAAACATATCTTATATGCTTGTCATAAAGCACGTATACCCGCCTAAACATTCTACGTAAAATTTCCACAACTGTTTCGCGCCACATAATCCTTGTTTTCTACAAAGCTCATATTCTTCCAATACTGGAATACGCGGACATAATTTATGACAATTGTAGTAAGTCCGACAGTGACCTACTTGAAAGTGTTCAATACGATTCAGCTAAGCTAATTCTAGGGTGTATGAGAACCACATCGCACAGTAAAATTCTACTTGACCTTGGTCTGACTCCTCTTCATTTGAGACGAAATGTTCATGCTTTGTCACTATTCTTTAAGTTAATTCATCACATTGGACCATCGTACTTACAATCATACATACCTAAATTTATAAAAGATATTGTTAGCTACGAGTTTCGCTACCCATTAACAATGCCCGTAGTCCGCTCGAAAACCCAAATGAGGCATAACTCGTTTGTTTGCAAGTCAATTCGACTCTGGAATAGTCTCCCGGCGAAATTACGGGCTGTATCTTCAGTTTCAATATTTTTAAAAAATATTAAACGTCATTTTTTCTATAAATCGACCAATACACACCACCTTTACGGAAAGAATCCTAAAATTACTGCTGTCCTTTGCATGTTGAGATTAGGCCACAGTCCACTGAATATAACATATACGTTTCGTACTTGTATTTGCGGAGCTTCTGAAACTCCAATACATTTGATTTTTTGAGTGTCCACTATTAACCGCCGAAAGGTTCTCTGTTTGTCGATAATTCTGTAATGTCACCGACTGCGTTGTTTTCCTTGTCTAATGCTACTTTGTTGAATTACATTCTGTTTGGACATCCTGATTTAATTTGCTCTGAATCTCTCATTTTATTTAACGCTGTACATGACTTTTTGTTAGCTTCTCATAGATTTTGCTGCAATTTCTTCCCAGTGTCCAGTATTAATTTATTACGTGTTGTTCCTTAAAATTGTTTGTTACTCGCTGTAATTGGTGTCGCGACAAAAGGTTTTCTTCAGTCGTAAGACTGCCACCTGATTGTCGTTAAATCAATAAAAAAAAAAAAAAAAAAAAAAGCACGGTATGGTAACCCTGTCTATGGCCCACTGAAAATAGTCTTGTAACCCACTGCTGGGGGGGGGGGGGGGGGAGGGGTACAGTTTATAAACCACTGTCCTTTACATTAAGTTTGTCTTCACTTAAATAACAGACGTTAAGTACGATGGAGCTATAAAAGCACGCACCTACGTTTAACCTAACCGTTGGTTTTGCGGTAATGTTTGACCTATCTTCAAAACCAATATTTAAATTTCACGCGTTTTGCTTCTAATTTGTTTTGTCTCCTCCAGCTTATAGCTATTGTCGTTTTATGCAAGTGTGCAGAAATACAAGGTAGCAGCATTTCGATTAAAAAAGTTGTTCAACAGGAAATGACGTGACAAAAAAGTGAATCATTTGGTACACGGCCTACATTGTGTGCTCATCAACACATGCAGTCTTTAATCACCAATATGTTATTTTTGTTGTATTCGTTACGTTTATGGCTGCCGTTGATCTTGAAAATAAGCACAATAAGTTGCCCGAATCCAGCTTGTCATATTCACTTTATTTTTTTTGTAAAATGCGACAATTTCTATTGGTTTCTGTATTTCATTTTACAGTTACTAAATAACTTCTCTCAAGGCATGTTAAATATCTCAATTTAACATATTTTTGCTCTATCCGATATAAATTTTTTCCCCGTAATACCCATAAAAGCCTTTCAGGAGTGAAAAATGGGTCAACCGAAAAATAATGCAGTGTATAATATAGTTTAGATATTTTCTGCAACATAATTCTACACTTTGTTTTATGCCTGCAAGCTTTTATACTGTAGACCGCAGGCCAAATGTGTGTATCCGGATTAAACGCATATTCCATGAATCAGATACAACTTAACTGAAATAGGCTGGTGGAAACCTAAAGTCTATTATCCAAATATTCATCAGTCAGTTGTGACCAACCAGAGGAATTTGTAGGAGCTACTCCACTTAAGCGAATGGCAATTTTACAGACTAGAAAGCTACTCTTCTGAATACGTGTCGCAGGCCCCGTTCTAAAGCCTGTCGCGAGCCTCATATTTTTTGCTCTGCTGGCCGTATTTCACTCAGGGCGGCGAGTTGCAACTCCTAGCTGTATAGGTATTGACATTAGGTGTTTTTTGTTGACCACCTTAAGGTTAGGCTAAGGGTCCCCAAACTTTTTGAACCTATAAGGCAGTGGTTCTTAAACTTTTTGAGACACGCCCCCCTTTTACAGTTTTAACAAAACTCGCGCCCCACCTAGTTTCAAAATTAAAAAAACATAAGCATAACAGCAATTTATTTCCAGGTTAGTTGCATTAATGCGAAGGATGTAACGGTTTTTTGAATATCAAATGTTTAATTTGAGTATTAGTAGCAGGGAAATATCACTTCGCCTTAATGTTTAGTCAGTATCATACAGAGTTTGTCAATTTCTCGCGCCCCCTAGTTTAAGAACCACTGCTATAAGGGCTACATTTTGGGTCCCAAGTGTTGCAAAAGGAACCCAGATTGATAACACTTCTCTGAAACAACAAATTATTTAGGTTCCCTTGGTATTAAAAATGTATTTTAAAATTGATATAAGTTTTAAAAACTCGTGGTTGGTGGTGCTATTTCTAAACCAGGCCTGCGACGGGCGCCTCACAGTGTCTTTCCGGAAGACCTGGTTAAAGGCGCTGTGTTGGTGACCAATGTGTGAGGCCTATTTTCATATTTTTTACCCTAATTTTGTATATGGCGTTATTCTCTGTAAAACAATGGTTCTTAACTGGAGGGCCAAGCAATTCTTAGGGGGCGCGAGCTCTAATTTAATCTTTTTTGTAGTGATTTTAACGGTTCGTCGTTTGGTTTCAATCTGTTTTTAGAATGTCCTATGCTTTACATTAACATTATACGTGTGTAGTTAGTTACCTGCAGAAAATAGTTTGTTTTGCTATTGGCGAGCTTTACTACTAAATTGATATAATTTTTGGGGTTTGGGACTATAATTGCTACTTTTTACGACCTATTCGGGCAATGTTTAGTGAGAACAATATGGTATAGTTGTAAGTTATGTACATGGGTTGAACAATTGGGTAAGTTGTCACATGCGATCTAAGTTGTGCAACTGGGACACCATTCCTACACCTGAACAAACTCGGTTTCTGCAAACTTTAACATTGAAATTGCCAAAAATTTTAGCGCTACTCATAAATCTTCTACGTACTTTTTTTTTGCTGTTTTGTTTAATTTTTTTTAGCGCAATGTTTATATGTGAGTACTATTGCACGTTTTCTGTCTGTTAGTAATAAACATATTATCGAAGGTATAACGGCCCTATACAGCTTACAGTTTGCCTAACTTATAGATAAACGATACAAGTTACTCCAACCATTTTTTATATGTATTGTATGTATGCTAACAAGTTTTGTGTAAATCTTTAATGTTTTTGCAAAGTGACCGTTGTATTGCGTGTCGTAACACCTTTTGACACAATTAGCGCAATGGTTAATTTTTGCACTCCGGCCAACATTGGTACGTGGTTTCTGTGGAACGTTGCAACTGTGGAGCAATGCCCTCACAACATGTTTGTCAAAACAACTTGATAAAAATCAATATGTCTACAACGAGCAATTTGTTGTGTGCCCAATGCGAAAAGCCTCGTGACTTACGGTTTAGCCAATTCAACCAAATAAACTCGATTTTTTTCGCGCGATCAACAATGCACTTATGCAATTGGTAATATAGTGCAGCTACGTAAACATCGTAAAGTTTGGGTCATTCTACATACTTCCGTTTGTTTTATTTGACCAAGATATAAATAAATTACCGGATAGAACCGCTTGCGAGACCTTTGCTTGCGAGACCCAAAACCCGTGCAATGTGCAATACCACGATAGACGGGATTTGTTTAACTATATAAGTTATTTTCCCTTAAGATTTACGCCTACGATGTAAAGAAAGGCTACTGCAGTATTTTTGAATTTTTTTCTTGCAAAGCCTTACGACAAGCTTTGTGGACTTGAGACGCGCATGGCGACATAGGAAGTTACTTATTTTTATTTATTTTATAGTTGGTCAATAGTTCACCAATCTTGGAATGCACATGTCATCGGATATTTATACATGTAAGCAGTGTTTTTTTTAAGGTGTTTCAAAACGGTCCCCCAAATTTCTCCAGCGGTTTCCCAAATTTGGGACTTGCAACTTTTTGGTATTTAAATGAAACACTTGCGGCTTTTTGGTATTTAAATGAAACACTTGCGGGGGTGCTGTTTGGGGTCAGGGGTGGGTGATAAAGTAAGGGGTGGTGTTGGTGGTTAGGTCAAAGGTTATTTCAGACTTTATTCTGGCCGTTTAGGTGGTATTTTCAATACTCGATATTTAGTTCGGTTTTATGGTTTATCCCGAACTATGCCTAATGCCGACGTTGTGGTTTTGTTTTAATTTAGGTTTAATACTGGAGTCCATTAAATCGTAACATTGTTCGTGAAATTACCATGCGATTTGCATGTTGGGCACCTCCTGTGTACTGTCGTGGTGCAACACAGCTACAAGCTGCTGAAGTTCATCATTGGTACATAAATATAGAAACTGTATTGTTTTATATCTTCAGTTAACACCCTACTATGGACGAAGATAGGAAAGCGGCATTGGCAAGAAAAACTCTGGATACACCCAAGCCAAGTAAATTTCGCCTGGGGTTGCCAGTGATGCGTTCAAAAGAAACAGGACGCAACAGAATTCAAAAATTTAGTCGGCTAGGACTCCTGGTTTCTTGTTTCTTTTCTGAGCATTAATTGCAACTTGCTGAGGCATCCAGTTTGTAATTGGACGGAAGATAAAGACTACCAAGTTGCGGAAAGCTTTGTAAATACCTTCAAGTTGTTAATGATGTTACTGAGAGAATGGTCAAGTTAAACACTGATTACTCAGCAAACATCACTGATGATGCGCAGCAGCACACTAGCCTCCTGCAAGTCGTAGAACACGGGTGATAGTTTTCAGACTTTAAAAAATCAATCATTGCAAAAAAAATGTTTTTATTTAGCTAATTTGCAATGCTTTATTGTGTTATATATGCATATTCGTCATTAATATAGCACAAATAGCATTTTACAACACTATTTGTCATCGTTTGGTTACAATAGAGCCAATTTAGCAAGTTTTCGCAAAAGGGGAATTCTCATATTTTGATGATTTAACTGCTAAACTTTGGGGGCTTTGAGGAGGGCGAAATCATGACCCAAATTTAAATTTTTTTTGTCAATCCTATGTTTAAGGTCCAAACCATGGGAAAAACTTCGATTAGCTAAACTTTTCAAAAATTTTCAAAATCTGAACAACCCTAACAGGGGGCCACAAGCAGTCAGCTGTTGAGGTTTTTGGTCAATTTTGACATACCAAACGATTAACAGCTTTATACAATGCTGGATAACCAACTGCATTTTTTATGAAACAGCTGCAGGGTGTCTATAAAGCGCAATATACTTCTCGTACAAAAACCGAACTCATGATAAACTAACAAAAGTGTTTTGCTGAGTAAAAGATTGACGATTTTCTGTGTAACTTTTGCGTGAACAGTCTGCTTACTTTGTATTTTATCAGAGCAAAGAATAGCTTACACGCGTAACGTCTTAAAGCAATCATGATTAATTTATAATTTTCAAGTCTTAGATGCTCGTAAAATTGATTTCTTGTAAACTGATTACATCATAATTATTCCTTTTAATTACATATTTTCTTTGACTGATGAGGAGCGTATATAGAAATTATAAATATGAAGGACAAACTATAAAAAATGGCATAGGCCCAATACAGCAGAAATGTAAAATTGTTTCTTCAGGTAATCGTCGCTGTTTGACTAAAACTAGGGCAAGTTTTGTTGCACTAAAATCGTGAGAAAGTTGCACTTAATTCTAACAAAAGTTGCAGTAAAAAGTTGCATTTATGCACAAGTTCTTTTAAATTGTTAGGATAGGAGATAGTCGAAAGGTTCCGTTGTATAACCAAAAAGTTTAATATTTGCAGGGTGTCTGCTTGTTCCGTTTCTTTCTTCGCTATTCAATCGATCATGCATACATTTTTTATGTTCTTTAGGTTTGAAACCTACATGACAGCATTTCGCTGTCAGCTTCTGCAGTGCTTTCAAATTTGGTACTTTCCCATTTCACAGACGGCCTGGCAAGACAGCCGAAAATTAAATTTTTGCCGGTACGTAGCAAGAAAATAACGCAATGCGGAAATAATTTTTCGCAAAAAGCCAAACAGCAAAGCGATAACCCACTCCTCCCTTTCCCCCAAAACAAGTCAAATACCACACCCCAAACCCCCTAAGTCTGCAAACTTGATCCAAGGCATTCATCTTAACAGATATCAAGGTTATCACTTCTTAATTGCAAAATAACGAATGCATATTTTCAACACATAGTTTAACTAACTAAGCTAACTTCTATCTTCAACTGTTGCGACATAGACAAGATTGAGATGCAGCTAATCCATCACAAAGCTCTTTGTTATGTAAATCAAAGAGAATAGAACAGTGCTTCTTAAACTTTTTTAGTTTTGTTCACCCCTAGCATCTATATCCAGACTTCATTCACCCTTGTCTAATGATATGATAAAACTATTTCGTCTATATATAACAGCACAAAATTACCTAGGTTGTTTCGATTTTTGTTAAGATCAGCTCAATCTAAGTTTTACCATTGCAAATCTACAATTTCTTGAGTTCAGAAATATAAAGCAACAAAAGCACAAAACAAAGAATTTTTAATTAAATATCACTGAGACAACTTAAAAATAGTGAAGTTTGGTTTCGGTCGCGCGAAGCGCGAAAATATTTGGATTTAATTGGTTGAATTTGCGCTAAACTGTAAAATCAGGAGGCTTTTCGCAAAACATTTGGTCCCCCTGTTGCTAGCCTGTTATCCAATTATATAAAATATGGATAAAAAATAGTTCAAACGGAGGATGACTTTTATTGTTTATCTATAAGTTAGAAAAAATTGTAATTAAATAGGGCCGTTGATTCCTTCGATGATATAAAAACATGCAACGGCACTCAAAAAGACTTTGTGCTCAACAAAGTAAACAAAATTAGATAACAGAACTTTCGCAAATTTTTCTTGGCAGTTTTTATGTTAAAGTTGGCACAAAACAAAGTTTGTACAGCGCTGTAGGAGTGGTGTACAACCCAAACGAAAACGATACCATTAGAATCACAGCAAAAAATTTAAAGATCAACTTAAAGCTCGCCTCCCCCCTACGAATTGCTTGGAGCCCCCCTAGAAACCCTTTTAAACCAACAATTCAGCATCTTTCATGGCTTAAGTATTTTTTGGAAATAAATACAACCTCTCAAGTCTTGTTAAAAGTATAAGCAACTAACTCGAAATGCGAAAAAAGAGGACATTTGGACATTTTTGAGCGTCCTCGGACCATTCAGTTTTCTTGAGAAAAGGGGACAAAACCTCCCAAAAGAGGACATATATGTTAAGCCTAACTTATACACTCAGTGCAAACCAACTTAATTATTACAATAAGCAAAAAAACACCTAAAAACAACAGTTCAGTAGTCGATTTACTTCAGAAAGTTGTTTACTAGTGACTATAGGATGCTCCTGAACTTTCGTTCACCCTTATTCACCCCTTTTGGTTGGTTCACCCCTGCAAAAATTTTATTCACCCTGGGGTGAACCATTCACCACTTTAAGAAACACTGGAATAGAACCATACTAAAACAGTTTTATAGCATGTTCTTTAAATCACTCCTTTACATTTTTCGCAATACTTGATAAAAGTTGCAGTAAAAAGTTGCATGAAAAAAATAATAAGTTACAATATAAAAATCCAACAAACAACTTAAAACATCATACTACATAAATTCTGAGTGTTTAAGAAGCTGCCGGAAGCCGTGAAAAAAGTTGTAAAAAGTTGCCCTACTAATAACACTTAATGAATCTAAGGTGAAGTTTTCTGTTTTTATAAATTTGCGCTTAAACAGTGTCAAATTTACAAATAGAGGTAATCTTAGACCAGGAGTCGGCAACCTACAGCCCGCGGGCCGAATCCGCCGATGTAATTTATCCGGCCCGCCGCCTCTTTGAAAAAATAGACACGAGTCCATTTCACATACTTTTTGACTATTTTAACTATGTAATTGCGAAAAATTTCGCGCTTCGCGCGAATCATCATTCTGCGTCTGGTTTGTTTACGTTTTGATGCGGCTTTTTGAACTAATTCTTTACCGTTGCGCCGTGGAAGGCTGCCAAGTGCGTCGCGGAAAAACGGAAAACGTATTTAAAAATGTTGGACATATATTTTTTATTTTTATTTTCGGGAATGTAATAAAACTTGCAAGAAATTTAAAAGAAATACCGGAATAACAAAAAAAATTCGCGCTCGCTTCGTTCGCCATGTGAGCCTTGAATTAAATCGATTAACTAACACTGAATTACACTATCTATTAAGTTTATCGCGTTCCTTTAAAGTACTTATTTTACACTTTTCATTATTACTATGGATGACGACGTGTTAACTCGAATTTTAAAACAAACAAATCCTTTTTTTTTCGCGCTTTGCATAAACACTTTACTGCCTCTGTAAATGTAATTACACACGTTTTAAAAGTGAAAAAAAAATTCAAGGCGCCTGATTTACAGTTGTTTCAACATTTCAATAACACGATTCTTAGTTAACATTTTGTGCGGCCCGCAGAGACCTTTCTGAGGTTGGTTTTGGCCCGCTACTAGAAAAAGGTTTCCGACCCCTGTCTTAGACGTATAACAAATTTTTAAGCCCACTTAAGAAGTGTGCATCATTTTGAGAATGTTTGAAATAAATCTGTATTAATTTTCAACATTTTAAAGCTATAACTGTAGTGGGGTTTAAATTTTTTGTCAGCCGGTTTTATCACAAAAGTCGTATTTTATCAGCCGGTTCTGTTACAAAAAGTCATATTTTCGGCAAATAAACTCGATTATTTTCATCCTATACTGCAGACCCGTCTTACGAAAATAAATCTAACCGACTGAATCCCATCATAGCTAACAGCCACACTAAAAACAGCGGTTTTGTCTCATAACTTGATTGTACTTTAACGCAACAATTCAATTTTCCAACAAACTATTCCAAAAGGAAATTTACTATATTCAAAACGTGTAACATGTACGTGCGAACTTGACCATTGTACATTTTGAAAAAAAAAAACACGTGAGCTACTTGGATCTCAAAAATCTGTGTCAGTCCAAATGCAAGAGTCCATTGACCAGTAATGCTAACCGGTTCGCTGATCTCATAAAATTTTGTGAGACGGTTCTATAGAACCGATGCGAACCGGCTGAATCCCACCACTGGCTAAAACTTCCATCTCAGGAGTCCTTAAACTTTTTCAGCAGCGCCCCCTTGACACAATTTGTTGAAACTCACGCCCATCTATGCGAATGATATGTTCACAGGCACAATGGTCGGCATTATTATAGCCTATATACATAAAGTGTTTTGAGATAAATAGAAACATATCACACAGGTAGGGCAAAGGATTTTAAATGTAAAACCTGCAAATTATTAATTTAACACAGTATACAGTGTACGGGGTGTGTATAGTAAGCATTCTGTCACGCAGAGGTCAGTGATTGCAATGAAATACTGTGTGTTAGTCACAACTAACAAGTAGTTACTATGTGGGAAATAAATTTTGGTCCTAAGTTTAATGTTGCCAAGAAATTTTCCTACTTTTTGAATGCCAGTAAACTAGTGGTTCCTTACCTGGATGTCGTGGCCCCCAAGAGGGTCGCAAGGGGATTTTTTATGGAGGCGACGGGATTATGTAAGTTTTGGAAAACTGTCGCAAAAACATAACGGCTAGGAACCACTGCCTATAGATAATACAGGTTTAAACCACGTCAAACTAAATACCCAATAAATTGCGTTTGAAATGTTACAAATCGCGGTACTTTGGCTTCGTGTATGAGTCTGTACAAATTTGCATATAGTTACAATAAATAACTCGCCTAGCTCAAGTATTATATAACGTTATTAAAACTGCATTTTCCTGTTTATTTAATGTTCCGTTTTCATTTGTTATTATAAGCGCATCGAGATTTCACACCTATTGTGTTTAGGTAATGCCAGCTCGACCAATGATAATTTTTTTTATTGCGACAATGATTAAATTAAACACGTTGCTTATAGATTATTGTTTATATGTTAAGAAAAACATCTAGTCGTGGGAACTTAACTATGACTTGAGGAAATTGAAGACAATAATAACCAAAAATGTCGTATACATTATAATTTGACAAACGTTTTAGCTAGATCGAACAGTAATCAGCGTGAAGCGTGTTTTTAATGTAGATTTTAAAAAACACATGAAATGCAAAATACGACAGAATAGAAATAAATGAGCTAGAATTTATTTGCAAAACACATTGGGTTTGGTAAATATGAATTGCTTTCATATCGCAATGCAAGTTGAGAAATCATTAAGTGTTGCTTTCTTTTGTCGAACAATGCTTATTGATTTAGCAGAATGATGTTTTCCAAACCCTGGATGACGCAAAGTGTATGTTCGTCAATGGCAAATTCGTATCATGGCGCCGAAACGGTCAAAGCGTAACACTGGCCAAACTTCACATTAGTTTCTTAACTCGTATCATACCCCGGTACCGATACGATAAACAGAGTACAGAAATCCCAGAAGCTACATTAAAGGAGCATTCGTAGCCAAGGCTGTGTTGGCGTGCAAACGCCTTTTCGGGGCGCCCTGCTTGTTAGTCATGGACCAGACTCGTTTCGGTTAAGAACCCGGCTCTAACCAGTTACAACTGGATGTTGTAGCTCGTGACGGAGCCAGATGACGAGTCGTCGTCGTCGTCGTAGTCGAGGTTCTCAACCACGTCGTCCAATTTAGCCACTGCGTCTACCGCTATTGCGTTCAGCGCTTCTTTGGCTATTTGGGCCGCGATCGCCGGCGTGTAGCTCAGGTCCTTGCGAACCGAGACCCGCTGCGGTCCCACGTTGAGGTTTACCATGCCGACATTTTGTGTCTCGTGGTATAGACTGCTAGGTGGCGGAGGAAGAGGCTCTTCGTGGCCTGTACTTCCTTGATCGACAGTCGATAAAGGTTCGTTGCTAAAATAAAGAAAAAAATGCTTGTTAAGTGAAGCAGAACAACCACAGCGGTTAGGGAAAGTTGAAGTAATCATTGTTTCTTAAATACCAAATATAGCGTAATTAATAAGTCTCGAGGAAATTAAAAACACCGCGCGGTGATCTACGGTGTATGTCTAGCAATAGCGTTACAATTAGGAACGTTTATTGTCTGTTTTTTCAACAAATCATATTTCAATGACTTAAATATCAGTAGAGTCATTTCCCAAATCCGTAGTTCTGCAAGTCGGTAATTTTCAACAAATATCAAGTCAAGTCCAAGTTACTTAACAAAGTGAACTTTAAGTCGAAGTCGTTGCCAAAGCAAGTAAAGTCCAAATCACATATAAATCAGTGTTGTTTGTTGCCTAGGTTTTTGGGGCTCAACTAACGTTGGTTGTCAATTTTAATTTGAAATACGATTTTTTTCGTTAAAGTTTTGAGTCGTCAAAGGCAAAACTACATTGAGCACTATGTAGAATGACAATTAATATATAGCTTAAGTGGCATTTAATCAAGTTAAACGTGTTAACCTTTATTGACCTCTAATTTTTAATGGAGGCGTTATTCTAATATCCCGAGATAATGACTGAGATATGTTAACGAAATTTAAGATAAAATTCACTTAATCTGCGCCAGGGTATCTAAATAATTGACGTTTACCTTTCTGGTGCTGCGTCCGAAGGAACCCCGGGTGCAGCTCGCTTCCTTTTAGATTGCTTACTGTTGTAGTTGACCGAATTGTAAGTAGGCTCTATCGGCTGTGTGGATGCCTCTGCTTCGTATTGGTGTTGTTTGGGCTGCTGGTCTATATATTCGTTTTTTTGTTCGTCGTACGTTGCGTGGTTCTCCATGTTCGCCTAACGTTTAAAAGTAAATTTATATATTTAGGTCACAAAATGGGTGCCTTAACCGGCCTAACTTAACACTTGTCGGCTTTACAAAAATATATTTAGAAAATGTTTTTAATGATAAAATTTCGAGTTTGGTAACAAACGCCTTGGTTATCAATATTTTATATATATTTACTTACACTTGGCTAAACGACTTTTTCGGTAACTTTAAGAGTATAAAGACTTGTTACCACCACGAACAATGTTAAGGTATAAATAGTTGTACTTTGATGATTTAAGGCGTATTGCAGACTAATAAACAGGACTTTGGAGTCGGACTTGGGACTTAATGGTTTATTTCGCTTAGATCGAAAATTTCGTAAGAATATCCGAGTCCCGATCCCGACGTTCACATGGGCCAAAATTGAAATCCTTAATACCCCAAACTGTAAACTGTAAAGGTGGAATAGCATATAGTGGAATATTTTTCAACCAGGTGTTGTGGATGGATGATTGGATGTGTTATATGCGGGACAATGTGGTTGGATGTGTTATATCCCCTATGGATGGATTGGTGTATATCCACCCTTTTAATTAATACAGGCCGTAGACTGGAGATGGAACCAGGACTAATCGAAATCGGCAAGTTTGGCCGGAGTCCGACTTGTAGATTTTTTTTAGTTGGCCAAATTTGAATTCCGGAGTCGGACGATAGGGTTGTTTTAACTAATTGAGCAACCGGTTTCGATTCCGACAAGCACTGTGCAAATTTTTGTCCCACATTGATCGTTTTGTGCAGAACAAGCAAATACGTATCGCCTATTAAGTTAAACTAGATTTTTCATTGCTTTTGTATTTTATGTTTTTTGATACAGGAAATAAAATAGATTTCAGTTGGAAATTACTTTTTTATCGAGCTAGTAGATGGTACATGTCGCAATTGTTTTACCTTTAAGTGGTACGTAACCACAAAATGGTTGGAAATTACTGCTTCAAAAGGCTAAGGAAACCCGCTGTACCTCGTTTTGATATTGGGTATTTTGCGGCGATGAGTAGAGGTCTGCATTGAGGACGGTCTGTCGGTGATGGGTTTTTCCTTTGGTCATCTGGTAGTATCTCTCGTCGTCATGTTGTTGCTGCTGTTCATTGTAGGCATAGTCGTGGTCGTACTGGTCCATATTGTCGAACTCGTCGTAGTGCTCCTGGTGTTCATTCCCATGCTGATAGTCGGCGTTGGAATGATGTTGTTGCTGATCAGTCACTGCATCGTTTAAATTGTAAGGCTCGTAGCTAAAGTCGCGCCCCTGATTTCCAGCATCGTGGTTCCCGTTCGGGTGGTGGACACCTTGGTTATAGTGTCCTCGCTCCGCACTTCTCTCGATGTAGTTTACGCTACTTTGGTTCAGATTCGTTTGACTGCGCCTCCCAGAGTGGCGAAGACCTGCGTTATACCTGTTTCTCTCGGAACCGGAATAATCCGGATTCGAAAATCCGACAGATCCGTTAGGCATATGCCGGTTGACGCTGACCGCTCCGAAAATTTGCGACTCAAATACGTACTGGCGAATCACGTTGAAGTATAGAAAGGAGGAGAAAAATATGAGGTTCTTTAGAAAGAAAAGTATGCTGCCGACCTGGCCGAAGTTGCACAGATACGCGAAGCGGAGGAAGAAGAACGGCATTTCCAGAAAAACAACGCTGATGAACGTCCTGTAGACAAAATGCATCACCATAATATTTTCGTTTACACTTAAACAAACATCAGACATTGATTTGTGTTCAATTTCAGTTGTAAAAATGTGATGCTCCAGCTATATTCATATATTTTGCTTTAGCGGACTTAAATTGCTGTATATGGGTCTAAAAAAGTTCATGTGAACACTTTTGTGCTGTAAAACGTAAACATCTTTAGTTACAATTCCAAATATGTCCCACACTAAATTTGCTCGTTTTGTTCGGAACTTTTAACTGGCAAAATATTTGCACTTGTTACTGTTTAGTCAGGAACTGGACGAATACCTAGTATATAGTTCTTTTTTAATCAGTCAATGAAAAATTAATTGCAGCAACGTCTTTACGTTTTTAAAGCTATGTATTCAAGAGTTGAATCAATGGTAATTTGCAATTGTAATTGATGTAATTAATTACAGTTTTTAATGTAATTAAGGCAAATTTGGGGCTCAATTAATATTGAGAAAAAGTTTCAATAATGTTCTACGTTGTTTATTTTTTTTTGAAAAGCGATGAAACTTAAACTGTTTTCCGTATTTTAGCAGCATTAAAGAACTTAGGCTGTATCAAATGTAATTTGTAACTGTAATTGATGTAACTAATTACAGTTTTAAATGTAATTGTAACTGTAATGTAATTGAAATATTTAAGGGAGTAATTGCAATTGTAATTGAACTGAATTAATGTAATTGATCCAGCTCTGATGTATTCTCATCCTACCTAACCATTGATCATGACGCAGCGGGAAAACACTTACGAATACTTGGATCTGCTCTTCACTACCAGAGTTGCCATACCGACAATGGCGAGAACGAATATGGCAATCACCCATTCGCCTAATGCTGACTGCAGCTTGTAGTCGGCGAGAGTCATCACGAGACGAATGTCGTAGATGCTCAGCATGTTTCGTATCAGCACCCACGGTCTGAATGC
The DNA here is from genome assembly GCF_963924565.1 of Ascidiella aspersa. Lineage (NCBI taxonomy): Eukaryota > Metazoa > Chordata > Ascidiacea > Phlebobranchia > Ascidiidae > Ascidiella > Ascidiella aspersa. Next base: position 18,713,444 of record NC_139451.1, read on the forward strand.
AGGGGGATACATCGTGACAAGATTCAAGATTCAATTTATTTTGGGGCATTATTGCAAACGTTGAAAAAAAGAGCATACAGAATAACACAAGGACAGCGAAAGGACCATGTAGGATTGTAGGTCATCAAGTCGAGCTGCCCATGGGGCGACGAAGCGTTTCAATTATTATGTACGATAGGCCTCGTATACGGTACATTAAAACAAAAACAATAAACAATTTTGACAAAACAAAAACAATTTTGAGATGTGTGATACCGCCAAAATTTAAGAAGTGACCTTTCCCAACCGTTTATCCAAATATGTGTCTGCGATTAAAGTTAAGAATTGCAGAGATTCGGTTAAACGACGCAAACTTTTTAAAAATCAATTAAAAAAAGTCTCACTAACTCGTTTTGTAAACCTGATGTGATACTTTTTTTATGAGTTAACACAACCTCGTTGGACTTTGGCTGGAGCTACAATGGCACCAATAAAGTAACTATAGAAATATTATTCTTGAACGTTAGCTAAAAAAGGGAAATACTAAATACACACGCATACGAAAACTCGTTGATTAAAGTATGTCAACCCTCGCTTCACCTGGGGTCGTTCCACGCCAGGGCCTTTCCATTGTCCGAGTTGCGGGTCGTACTCGGTACGAGTGAGGTCTGCGATGTGCGCCGACGCATTGAGTACTCGCGTACAGATCCACGCAGGTCCATGGCTCCTGTTTCTACTCAAATGAGACATATAAACTATAAAGTGTAAAGCTGGACAACATGGAACGTGGCGTTGTTTTGCGCAATGTGCGCAAAAATGTGCAAAAAATGTGTACACATGTTACAATGGATTGAAAAAGTGCGCACTTTTTTTCAGAATGTGCGCACATTTTAAAATGATTTTAACAATGTGCGCGCATTTTTGAATTAGAGTTAGAGTAAGAGTTAGGCGAGTTAGAGTTCTTTGAAGGCATTTTAAAAATTGCGCACATTTTCGCGTGCACATTTTTGCTCACATTGTGCAGAGAATAAGAAAAAGGCAGGATTCTACTGAAATAAGTAAAAGACAGTTACAGATTCAAAGATTCAAAAAGGACCGATTTGTTAAACAATTTGGCTGTGAGCTCATTGCGTTTCGGTGTTTAATTTTTTCGTTAAATTCTGCATTATTTGCTCAACAAATAACGGCGCTTGTATCGCACTTGCATTGATTTTGAATTTTTGTTAAAAAGGTGGACAATATACCGCCAATAACGAAACGTACCATAACTGTTCAACAGTTTATTAGACGTTTAGCCATATGGCAAGGGTTCCGGCTTACTTTAACCCCTGTGTCTAGCTACCAAAAATAAAACGGAGAAAATAAGGTAAGTTGCGCATCATCAATATACGTTTGTTCGCTTTACCTGTGATTTCTTCCAGCATGCCGCCCGATTCGTGATCAAACTCGCTTCGCAATTTAAACTTTTTCACCTTTTCAGTAAGGTCTGCAGCAAATAAAGACAGTCCTATACATGAGTGCAATACATGCTAAAACAGGTTTAAAGCTTACAATTCCGAATAACTGTACTGCGTTTTTTTGATAAAGAATGCCGAGACAGCATTTAACTTCCACAAACCTCAAGACAAATTTTAAAACGGGTGTGTATATGGCCTAAACAACAGGCCTGCAGAGCATACCACCCGCGATGTTAATCTTTTTTTTTCTATTTTAAAGTGTGGATTTTCTTGTGTTGCGCGACCACGTATATTTGCTGTAATGAATGGCGAAAACTATAAAGGGCATAGTTAAGTCATTCGTTTAATTAAAAGATAAAGTGACTGTAAGCGTATAATAATTTAGTGACTGACCAATTCAGGGGTGAGCAAAGTTTTCAGCTGGCGGTTTAAAGTCTAGCACTTTAACAAATAGGAGCGAATGAATTAACGTCTGGAGAAAGTTTGCAAGAAGTATTTGTTGTGGGAGCTACAACAACGTGAGTGTGTTCGTTAAAATATAGTCACAAACAAGCGCGAATCCAGGGGGCAACCAGGCCATGTCCACACCTAAAACTATTTTTTTCTTAATTTTGGAGAGCTCTTTTTTTAACTTTATCGGGGTGTAATTGGTTTTGCCCGTTTTTAGAAAATATATATAGCCTATAGCTCAAAAGCGGGATAAGAATGCGAGCAATATTCAAATCTCTTGTATGTGCCGTACCCAATGCCTCGCATATCTTTTTCAGTTGAAAGTTTGCCCATTTTAACAAAGTAAAAGTAATTCTTTTCGAGCTTCGTGCGATTAAACTGTATTTAACCTGCATATTTTCGCACAAGTTCGCTCGAGAATCAACTTTAGTATGCTCCCGAAAAAATATTTTTAATTGTGGGCTGTGGCCCTTGAACCATTTTAGTTGGTGCAATACTGGTCTACAGTTCATTCGCAACATTTAAATCTATGTTTGTGAATGCACCTTATACATCGGCCCTTGATACATTTATACTATGATTAGCCTACTCTTTAATTGTTGCTTTTCGTTTGTTCTTAGCATCTTATTGCTAGTTATATTTGTAAAACTGAACTGTCAATTGATAACTTGCGCATTAAGTCATGATGACGTGACATAATAGGCCAACGGTTTGTTATAGCTGATTCTGGCAAAAAATATGTACTACTATGGTGTAGAAAATACTTTTATGCCTATACAGCGTAAAAAGTTACAAGCTTGCAATTGCATTATATGTTATGCAAAATAAAATTCCTTCAACCAATAAAAAAATAATGCAAAATAGTTTACAGTAATCTTGATCTAAGTTACTAATTCCTTTCCGCGTAAACTGTACTTTATTGGACGTTGTACCTATGGTATTTTCAGAGCAACATACTAAAACACTGGTCCAGAGCTTACCGGTCACCATAAGCATAACGGCAAGCAGTTCGACGCAATGAGCGTGAAAGTCGAAACTGTGATCTTTTCCGCACACCAAAATCATCGTCACACATGGAATGGCTGATAAAATGACGTACAGCAACATACTTGGACACCTGTAGAAGAAATACAATTCGGGTCGTTGTGTTACAACAAAGTTTGGACATTTTACATCTTACTATACTTTACATTTTATAACTTTATATTGCAGCGGTTTTCGATCTAGGGTCCCTGGTCCCCGAGGGATCCGCGAAGCAGTTTTATGGGGACCGCGAAGGAAACTATGAGTTAACCATATTCGTAATTGATGCTAAAAATGAAATAAAAAACAAGCTCCTATGTGAACGTAAATGGACCAATACGGGAAACAAAAGTATAGCTCAAGCGGTGGTATAATTAAGCACACAGTTACGAGCTTACTGTGATAAAGTCAGGTGGGAATAGAAACCTAAGCGTTTTTGTCGCCCAGTCTATATCTGCCTTAAAACAAAGAAAGTTAAAAAACAGTTGAATACAAATCAAAACCGTAAGATGGCTGTCAAAGGATTAAGTGCCAAAAACGCCTTTTTTGAAAACAAAGAACGTTGGACTTTCAGTTAGCGATTTATTAGTTCAAAATCTTCCCTGTAGTGATTTTGAAAATAAAGTATTGCTTTCAAAAGTCTTTCGTTCTGTTGATTGTCTTTTCATTTTATAATGGACCGTAAATCATCTAATTCTAAAAAGTTGGCAGGAGACCGCCACGTAATTTTTTTTAGAAAGGTTGAGAATAAGAGCCACCGCTCAATAGTGTTTAGAAGTGGTAGGACTTTTTACAAATGACGCCACAATATGTTGTTATATCTTAACGTCAATAACGAAGCCTACATTTAGCTTTTGACAGGATGTAAAAGTGCAAGGAAACCAGGTGTCTACGGTTAGAATACGGCAAGAATTTGCAATAAATAAAATCTAGTTGTTTGCAGCGAAGGCGTCAGCTTTGTTTTTGTTTATCTGTTTGAGTGACAAATCAAAAATAAATTGTCGGCCCATAAACAAAGAAGTGTTTCATTTTAAGTGTATTGATATAAACAAGTTATTTATAATCTTATTGTCAAGTCCAAGTAGAGTCAATGGGAAAAAAATAGTCACGCACTTTTTGTTATTTGCCCGGTATCTTCAATCCTACGTACGGCACGATTTTGAGGGTAGGCTAAATCTTTCCCCTATAACATATTTGAGTCACTGTGAATTTACCCAAGCAATAAACGTTCGCCCATTTGTGCGCTAAAAAGCTTTTATGCTAATCGTAAAGCCGACATTTGGTAAACACTGTCTGTTTCAAAATGTAAATATTTAAAAAAATTTTGACTACAGCTCCCTCTTCGAAATCATGTCCCACCTTTCGTTTTTATCCTCAACTTAAAATATTTCACTAATCGTATTAACAACACTTTTGTGAAACATTTTATGCGGAAAGAGTTCCTATGTCTCCATTCTTATACTTTTGCCTCAAATCCATAATAATTTTCAGAAATACAACTAATGGGCATACTTGATAATATGGAGGTGAGTTGATTTACTTACATGTGAAAATCAGTTGACAGTTAAATACACAGAAGGTGTAATTAGCGTTAAATGGATCTATACATGATACAGTCGAATGTTTTTGTTGGCTCTGTGCAAGGTTGTTTTTGACGTAAAAAAATTAGGTGGCATTAAACATATGGCTTGAAATCGCATGAAAAAATGGTTCTTGTGTGCATCAATTGGTCTACACTTGCTGTTTCATTAACGTGGAATGAGACTTTGTAACATATTATACCAATAGAAAAGGCCTGTTGGGACTGGCGATATTTTGTACTTGCACTATATTCATTTCAAAATGACTTTCATTGTAAACTTTTACATTAGTTTAGCGATACATCATCTTTGTTGTCGAAAAAACAATAATGAGGACATACTTGACCGACCCATCAAAATTGTCTGACTTGGTTATAGCCTATTTAAGACAGGGGCAAATCACGGAGCAAATATAGGAGCAAACAGTACATGGCTAACGAAGTTTGAAAATTGTTAGAACCGCTCAGCAATCGGTGGTTAAAAAACTGACTTACCATTTGCCCCTGTGAAAGCTCCCGAACTTGGTCCACTGAAATGCGAGCTTTAGCGGAATCCAGACGAGTAGAGTTGAGGCAGCCACGTACGCGATTATGATAGACACGAGGAGCCAGTAATGGGGTTCGTCACCGTTTGACCGCACATGGGCAGTCACTGTTCCGGTCAAGAACACAGGGGCACCAAAGGCTAGAAGCTGACAGCCGTCCAGGAAAATTAACTTAGCCTTCTTCGATCTTGACATGATCTGCCTGTATGTCTAAGTGCGACCGATATTCTACGCTTTAACCAGGTTCAGTCATTACAACGCTTCTTTAAAACAAATGAAAAAAGTTAAATGACATTTTTAATGTTTACCTTTTTTGATTTTCGAAAAACCAAAGTTCTATGGCACAGACGAATAGTTCTATTGGAGCACCGCCCTATGTTCCCAATTGTCTAATTCTTTTACAAAACACGAAGAGCAAAATCTCCATAACTTCGAAAAACTCTTGCTCAAGATTATACAACCTGGTAATAATTTTTGTGAAATGGTGTACGTCGTTTTACTGCGTCGACTTAAATTGGTTATTTTTATCAGAAGCGTAAACATAACAACTGCTTTTCTATGTTGAGCTCACCTTCCAAAGGTTCGAAACAAAATCGTCTGCCGGCATAACAAACTTAGGTTCGCGTGATTTTTGTTACAGTTAACTAAACTCCAAAATTAACGAGCAATGCATTCCCAGATTTAGTGATGCGTTTCTTGCATAGCCACGTACAGGTACGATTAATTATTGGCCCGCGAAAGTGTTGCGTGCTGTAAAATGCGTGCTGGCGAAAACTAATCATTAACTGATGAATAGTGCAATGCAGTTTGTCCGACCAAAGTACATGAAAGCTGAAATCTCTGTTGCCACCGAGTTGCTATTTCGTTTGCTTTGTTAAATTGGTGTAAACAAACGGCCGGATGAGCTTCGTTATAGCGGCGGAATGCGAGAATTATACCTAACGATAGTCGTATGCTTTTAATTTGTAAACGTGGGCTTTGTGTACGATGTTTAATTGCAACTGTCGCATGAGGCCATTCTCCCAAAGTGCAAAGAAGATCTATAATCAAAAGTATAAAGCCCTATAGACCAGCAGCTTAAAAATTAAAACTGCCGAAAAATATGTTTACTTTTTTAAGGTGGAGCATGGTTCCCCAAACTCCACTTCGGTTTGAATTTTGTACATATGCGCACAAGTTTCATCCACAACGTGTTGAAGGTTAATTGTTTTTTGACAGATAGGGCATAACTTGCGACATGATTGCTAACGATGAACAAACCCTCCCTCCAACAAAAAACGTAAACGGCTCTTGAATATAAGAACACGACGCTTTCAATTGGCACACAGATGCGAGCTGAACAAATTTAAGTGTTTTTTTTTCACCGGCATGGACTAGCCTACACACAAGAATAGCCCTGTCTTTCCATCACATGACAACGTCAAATGCAAACATTGCCTTTTAACTCATTGCTAGTTTTAAGATTCCAGTTGCAATAAAAATCGTTAACAGTCATAAGCTTGATAGCCGTTGTAATAAAACGTAACATGTGTTTTTATGGAAATGTTGTTATTAGCAAACAAATAAAGACTTTTACTTGGATAAATGTCTGACTAATAAAATTATGAGGATCACAACCTTTGGCGTATGTAATCATTGTTTGTTTTCTGGCGGGTTAATCGAACCTTTATTTGCGCTGACACGCCTTTCAGGGAACGGCTCCCAAACATTGACCCCGCCAAAGTGCATACAAATATGCAATTACCGCCAGGAAAATCCACCGAACGCAAACACGGTTACGCACATAGCACTTCGTTATCTCGTCAGTATACTCTGTAACAGGCGATAGTTGGGTTTTGTGTATTTAGAACGTAATGCGCGATGCATAGTCAAAGCATTTTCTTCACTTGGCCAATAGGGATACACGGAGATAAAGTTACCGGTAATTACTTTGTTAGTGATGTATGTGCTGCTAACACATGGTAATTTCGAAGCAGTCCACCTTTAAAGAGTATGATTTAAGCTTTGTCTTAACAATATTTAAAAAAAAAAAAAATATTGTTTTTCAGGTTTAAAAATATGTAGGCACCTTAGGGCTGGGATGGGCTGGGCAATTATTTTTAACCGCTGGCCGCATGAGAAACTTAAAATGTTGTGGCTGGCTGGCTCAAAAGAGGATCTCAAATACACGCAACATGACGTCATACTCTGACGGTATAAAACAAATAAGCTAACGACCTTGTTGTTACCGTACGTTTGAAGTTTCCGAAAATGTGAAATATAAGTCAAAAAATAAAGGCCACAAGACGTCGCGCGAAAAAAATGCGACTATCGTTATTAAGTTAGGAGTTGTGCGCAAATGTGCAATTTAAATCGAATTTCAAGAAATAAAATATTGAGACTTTATTTGTTTTAATATACAAACATGAATTTAGACTTAAAGGGGGCGTGACGCATTGAGCAGAGAAAAAATGTAGGGGAGATGTGGGTCCAGTGACTCGGGAGCTTTTCTACCCTTTCCATTTAAAATAGATATTTGGAATTTGGGCTGTGTTATCGAGATGCAACGCCATCCTTGTCTACGAGTTTTCGAACACGATGAAATTCTGTGTAAGATTTGAGATAAAACGATTTTTGATAGAAAAATCTAATAGAATTCGTATTTTGTACTACGCAAAGTGATTATATATTGTGGTTTAATAGGAAAAAATCTTATTACATTTTAGTTGGCTGATGGCAAACAGTACACCTAAAAAGCTAGTCTAAGTTTTAACTCAGGCCATACACCAAGTGCAAATGGCCGCCATGGGGACCAGTGGTTCACAACCCAGTAGACCAGTGGACCAGTCAATCAGCAGTATTGTTCGCCTACCGAGTAAACAAATCACAGAAATCAGCAAGTTCCCTACGGCATCTATAAACTTTAAAGTTGGTGGTAGCCTTAAACGTATTAACAGACACACAGCCGATAGTAATGACGTCAAAATTGCTTCTTAGGGGATATAATACCTAAATATGATTTAAACTAGAAGACCATGTAGCCTATATAGTAATAAATATATATAAATTAGCAAATATTGCAGATGGAAATTACTGGACGGTGTTTGAGTTCGTCTTCAACAAGATGTTCTAAATTTAATGGTCCCTTACCCTTGAATGGGTGGGGGACCAATGGCTCACTTAGGTAGCATTTTTTGCATTCAAAATACAACTTTTTTGTTCTGACATTTTAAGTTAAATGCTGTGGTATGTTGAAGGGTAGATTAAAGTTCATGTTAGAACTTCGAAATCCCATTTTACTAGGCAAATGAATCCTGCAGATACAAAAACGTCAACGATGAACCACTGGTCCCACATCTCCCCTATACATTGCTTGATAATGATATTTTGGAGTTTATTAAGTCGTGGGGCGCATTGACCCAAAAGTTAAAATAAAAATACGTAAAAATGTCGCACACAAAACGGTAAAAACTTGAAATGTTTTTTTTTGCTTTTGAGGTTTCAAGTTGCCGATGTGTTACTCGCAATACAATGGACATATTACAAAGACCGTATAAATCGGGAGAAACGCAAACATGGTATAAACCAAAATTTTAAAGAGTGTCGCGCGAAATGTTAAAATAATTGACATTTTAGTCTAAAAACAGGACTAGATCCTGCCATGGAAAGAGTGTGTACGATAGGCCTACAACGAAACGTGTAATAACTTGCCCTTGTTTTCGCTTAGCACATGTATTTTAAGAAAAAAATAAACCGCCGGCCGGATTAAATTACTTGATTGGCCGATTCGGCCCACGGGCCGTATGTTGCCCAATGCTCAAGTCTGTTCTAAAGGCTACAAGGATAGTGGTGCAAACTCTGTCTGCATGAGAGATTTAACAAAGCAATGTTTGTTTATTAGCGATAGAATACCAAACAAAATAAATGTCAAAAATAGTTCTTCATTTATTTTTGGTATTTTTTTCGGTTGAAAGTTTTTATTCAAGGCAAGACCATGTTAGTGCTGACACCACATAGCTTAGTTAAAAAGAACAAAATTGGTTTATTCGACAAGTGAATCTTGGGGCCTTACATGTTAAGATATTAGTACCAGGGAGCTGACTATATTCCACAATTTGTGGCCGCCAAAATTTGACGATATAATACGCTAAAAAGGTTAAGTTATTTTTCTTTGTAAATGCACTGGGCCGCATATATTTCAGGCCAAATGACCTCCCTGGTGTGGTTTTGGGCAAGCATTACATGCCAAAGCTCTTTGGCACTAAAATACAATCGCAACTAGTAGTACTCAGAATTTTACCAAATACATACTATATTAGGCTTACCATATTTGAATTGCCCAAAGAGGGCAATTTCGCTTAAAAAAGTGCAAACCATATGTATTTAATTTTTTTGGAATTTATCACCTTTTTTGGAACAATTATACCTTATACGCATATTAGGCAAAAGTAATAAGCCTAAAACACAATACAAGGCAAAATAAATTTACCATTAATATTTGGTGTTTTCTTTAAATTTTGTTAAAGCAAATGTTAATAAAAAATGATTCAAACTCAATCTGTCGCCAAAAAACAATTTAATTTACAAGGTCTTGTGCCGAAAAGTCATATAAAAATATAATTATGTTAAAAAGATACACAAACAAACACATTATCCTAGAAGAATAACATTTAAGCATTTGAAATGTCCTTTATATATTATAAAGAAGCAAATCTTCTCAAAAAATAGAATGTATACTTGTCCTATAGTATAAAACAGTTTTACTATATGTAAACTGTTGCTACCAGGCATAGCATAACATTAGTTTTAATATTAAAAAATAGTCAGTTGCCTGGGTCCCATTGCATAATGTCTACATTTGAACAGCCATAATGTTCTTCTTTAACATTACTGGGCAAATTGTAAGTCTCAAGAATTCTCAAATGCTTGTTTATGGCATGACCATTTAGAAAACCTCTTCCTGGATCACTTAATAGAATAGTGGGTGGGTTTGAAAAACTACAAATTTTTACCATCCAGCAATATATATAATTTACCATGTTTTCATCATAAAACATGTCTCCAAAGAAAACAATATCAAAAAAATTTGTTAATTGGCTCAATGAGTCATTTTGATCTTTTAAAAAATTATCACTACTTACAAAAAATTTATAATCATTCATAAAAGAAATGTTGCTAAAACTAAATTTTAAAATCTGCTTTCTGTGTTCAGCGGAGAAGTTTAATTTATAGTTTAAACCAACAGCTTCCAGAGCAGTTGTATCTGTATCATTTGCAACAACACAGTGTGCTTGCTTTATGCAGCTTGCAATTGCAGTAGCTCCACAGCCGCAACCAATGTCCAAAACATTCTAAAGAATTGGAAATTGTGTTAGATTTATTATTAGTATGAATGAGTAACAGTTTAATGACTGTTTAGATTCATTATTTATATAAAAAGTTATGTCAGTTTAATGAATGTTTATTGCAGAAACACAAAATAAAACCTTCAAGGCAACAATATCCAAATCAAAATAAACTAAAATATGAAGGTATTAATGCCAATAACATAGAATGCCAAATATGTAGTAACATCCAGGACAGATCAAGATTTAAATTCTAAATTATTTGGACTAAGACCCGAACCTGATAGGACCATGTCCTAAATTTATCGAAATAAGGTCAAAATAGACAAAATTAGCCTAAAAGGGGAAGGGTATGGGCTGATTGGGAGACACCTGTCTGGTATCAGGCGTTTTGGTGTCAAAATTTGTGCGCCATAGTTTCAACGACGCCGCTGTTTGGTGCCAGATTGTTCACCCCTGTTTGGGATTATGAGGTGAGATACAAATTAGGTTAGGGTTGAAATTATTAGAGGAGTTAGTGGTGAAGTGATGTGTAGGATTTGGTAAAATGTTGTATAGGTCTTATATTGGCAATTTAGGTTTTATTCTGACAGGTTTAGGTCTTATTCAAAAGATTTTAGATCTTGATCTGCATGGATATTACTGCATATTTGGCCTTTTATGTTGTTTGGTATTAAACGATTTAGACAGTATACCGACTTTAACGTACCACTGGTATCAGTCCTATTTTTGTCTTATATTGAATTGTGTTTCATTCTGACATTGCTTTTGTTCTGAGTTCAGTCAAGTCTTTAATGGTGGACAGCTACTTTTCATATACATATATTCTTAGATACTTTCATTTTTTAACTTTAACGACAGGCTACTTGTCGCCATATTCTAACAAAACAATCTTATAGACCTAATCAGCTCAGCATAAGAGTATTCCAAGACTTACTTTTTTTTGGACAAATGAAGGATTGTCAAGAATAAACCTTGTCATAGCTTGGCCTCCCGGCCAATAAAATGCCCAATATGGGTCGGGAAATGGACATTTTTCTGGTGTTTGTTTCCACAAGGCACAACTTGGCGTGATAAGGTTCAGTTTGATTTCAGGCGTAAAATGCTTGTTTGTAACTCGGGTGATGGTGTCGATTTCTTTTTCAACGGAACTTTTAGAAGATATATTGCTGAAACGTCTAAACAGCCTGTTCATCTCATGCTTTGTGTTGCGCTACAGTAAAATAAAAGAAGTTTGCCGAGGACTGGGAATTAGCTTTTGCTCAATCCACATACCGGTATAAGGTTTAGTTTACGGGAATTTCCCTAAAAATGTATTTGTATGTACTGTATAAAAAGTTGTCAAAGTAAAAACAGAGTAGTGAAATCGTGACATATAGTTTTTCTAAATAATATATTATATGTTGCCATGAATTGTCAACAAATTGTTGTGTAGTGAAAAACAGAAAAAGTTTTATTGCGCTTTATAAAATATTGACGGGAACACACAATAAGACCTAAAAAGCAACAATACATAAAGCCCAAAAAACTATAAAACCATAGTATTAAGACAAACGACATAATAAAGCCAAATACGCAGTAATATCCAGTACAGCATACGATCAAAATCGTCTGACTAAGACCTAAATCTGTCGGAATAAGGCCTAAATTCATCAGAATTAGTTCTAAATTCAACGGAATAAGGCCTAAATTCAACGGAATAAGGCCTAAATTCAACGGAATAAGGCCTAAATTCTTTGGAATAAGTTCTAAATTCATCGGAATAAGGCCTAAATTCAACGGAATAAGGCCTAAATTCATCGGAATAAGTTCTAATTTCATCGGAATAAGACCTAAGTTCATCGGAATAAGGCCTAAATTCATCGAAAGAAGGCCTAAATGGCCAGAATAACGCCCGAACCTGTAAGTAGAGGGTATGGGACGATCGGGGGCCATCGGTCTGGCATCGGCCGTTTTGGTGACTACGTTTGGACGCCCTAGTCTGACCGGCGCCGTCAGGGCGCCGCTGTTTCGGCACCGGATTTTTTGTCCTGTTTGGGGTTATTGGTGGGTAATGGGTGGGGTTAGAAAATGGGTTACTGTTTAAACTTTTAGGGGAGTTAGTGATGTACTTAGGGGTGGGGTTTGGGGTTAGTTAAAGTGTCGTTTAGGCCTGATTTTGACCTTTTAGGTCTTATTCCGACGGATTTAGGACTTATTACGATTTAGACGGTACTAATACCATAGGTATTAGTCCTATTTTGGTCTTATTCCGAATTGTGTTTTATTCTGACGTTGGTGTTGTTCTTATCTTGGTCTTATGGCTGGAGTCCATATTGACGATCGTTTGTCGATATTGTGGGGGCACGGGTAATACTTTTTGTTGCAAAGTCGATAAAAATTGCAAATTTCGAAAAATACTAGATTTACTACCCAAAATGATAATATATCACGATAAAAAAGTACCACAGTAGAACAGTCGCCTAATAACATTGTCCCCCAAAATAATAATGTAGTTTTGCATCGCTTGGCAGTCGCGGTCTTATGGTGTAACGGTTAGCACTCTGGACTTTGAATCCAGCGATCCGAGTTCAAATCTCGGTAAGACCTCCAAATATTTTTTATATTTCGGTAAATATAATAGCTTTCAAAACGAATTCAAGCATTCAACAATATTTTAACTCTGGATTTTAACACTTTATGTAAATGTATTAGAATATAGTCAAATATTTCAATATTATTCATAGTCACTACACTTGTTAAAACTAAATAAATTTGGAACCAGTTAAATGTTTTCTTCCATTTCACTCGTTGTTAACCAAATTCTATTTTAAAACATCACAAAACTAATAAACAACTGAAACGTCCTCTTATCATGAGAGTATCGTAGTATTACATGATAATTTAAAAGCGTAGTACGTGTCGACTCCGTGGCGCAACGGTAGCGCGTCTGACTCCAGATCAGAAGGTTGCGTGTTCAAATCACGTCGGGGTCATACTTTTGAAATTAGACATTTTATGTGCAAGAAATGCGCGATTTCGTCGAGTAGGGTGGCCCAGTCGTGCTGTTAAACCGGTGACCCGAAGGCCCACCAAAATATGCTTGGGGTGCACCAGTACAAAAAGCTATGCAAGGGTAATTACAAACTTTCAATGAACCATTAATTTTTGACATTTTAATGACAAAATAAGTTTGTTTGAATGCTGTTTTATGACATGCAATAAACTCACAGTCACAAGCAGCCTTCAAATCGAACCCTCACCGACAGTGTGTAATACTTCGGCAGCTCCGCTCGGTTTAATTGACATGATGATATTGATATGCATAATGATTTTTCATATCGCTTTTCACCTTAGTTTACTATTTAAGTAAACAGGGTGCATGAGTTCGTCACAACAACTAAGGGTTCACCAAACCAAAAAAGGCTGAAGAGCACTGGGGTAGGCTACCCAGCCTCGGCTCGACTCTAGTTTCTCCAGCTTATCGCAATGTTCATTGGGAACTAACAACTTACTTTAAGGCGGAAGCTAAAACATACTACCGGTACCTTACCTAAACTAGACATGAAGCAAAGCAGATTACCTAATTTAGCATTTCCTATTTTTAGTAGGAAGATAATTTAAAGCGACATTTTAATGCCTTGCTGAAAGGGCTACGGAGTATGTTAAAAACAAAAAGACTCCGGCCAAATATGATATTCATTCAAGTTCCGAGTCCGGCTCCGACTTTACAGCCGGTATTTAACCATTTAGCTTAGCCTATATAACGATAAAAAGGTGGATATTCAGCAATTTATTAATAGGGGTGTCATACAATTTATCCATTCACAATACAGTGTAGGAACATTTTCCACCAAATGCTATTTTAACTTTGCAATTTACAATCGGCGAAAATTGGTGCTGCCCGAGTTCCTAATCCGACAGCAGCGAAATTAACCGACCCTGTCCAATCCTGAGTCAGACTTCGACTCCGCAGCCCTGCATTGCAATAACACAAAAGCACCCCTAAGCAGAAAGCAGTCAGTTTTTTATTTGTTCCACGAAAACAGCAGGAAGTTGGCACAGAATGTTGTTTTCTTTTTTATTTTGCGGCGTGCAGTTTGACAATGTGTTGCAGTTTTCGCACCAGCGGCTGGACGAAAAAACCGGCAGAACCCTTGACCTGAACTTCGATTTGGGAAAGCTTCTGGAGAAAACTGTCGGGCAGGCAAGGTGGCAGGTCATTTTTCAGCTGCGGTGCAGGAAAATGAACAAAAAATAAGCTTTGAGAAATACCTTGAACCGACAATTTTGTCGCAACTATTATAACCAAACAGTTATTGTTTTCAGGCAGGGGTTGGCAACCCTTTTCTAGTCGCGGGCCAAAACCAAACTTAAAAAGGTCTCTGCGGGTCGCACAAATCTAAGAATTGTGTTATTAAAATGTTAGAACAACTGTGAATCAGGCAGGCCTCGGATATTTTTCGCACTTAAATACGTGTTTAATTACATTTACATAGGCATTAAAGTTATAACGCAAAGCGAATGAAAAGTGTAATAAAATTACTTTGAGGAAACGCGATAACATTAAAAGTTAATCTAGCTCGGTGTTTGTTAACTGTTTCAAGTCTTGGCGTACCGTACCTGGCGAGCGAAGCGAGCGCGATTTTTTTTTTGGTGTGCCGGTATTTCTTTTATATATATTTTTTTGAGTTTTATTACATTGCCGAAAAAAGAAAAATGTTAAAAAATATATATCCAATATTTTGCCCGACGCACTTGGCTGGCAGCCTTCCACGGCGCAACGGTCAGGAATCGCTGATCTAGTTGAAAAGGCAGCATCAAAGGTAAACAAACCGGGCGTATAAGGAACATTCGCGCAAAGCGCAAAAATTTTTCGCAATTAGGAAGTTACAATAGTCAAAAAGTATTTAAAATAAACTCGTGTCTAATGGTGAAAATAACGGCCCAAATAGACGTTAAAAGCGACATGCTTTATTTTCAAACGTTTCGGCAGTTTCTAATGCCATCATCAGTGATATGAAGGCCACATCGGTTGCACCCGTTTATACACACTTTGGTCGCACCAAGAAATGATAAGAATGATAAAAAAGTGCGAAACAAGCGTCGCGAAAAGATAGATAAAAAGGTGCGCAGCAAAAAACGAGGAGCGAGGTGTAAAGACGCACACTCGCAGGTGGCTTACACCTCGCTCGAGGAACGAGGAGAATAAAGCATGTCGCTTTTAACAATAAAGCATGTCGCTTTTAACGTCTATTTGGGCCGTTATTTTCACCATTAAACTTATGAACAGATCCGTATATAGTGTTCCAAACTCGTGTCTGATTTGTCAAAGAGGCGGCGGGCCGGAAGAATTACATCCGGCCCGCGGGCCGTAGGTTGCCGACCCCTGTTTTAAGGGTTTGCGATGGCTTATCAGGAAATATGGTAAAATATTTTTAATTTAGCACCACAGGGCAAGCAAAACTATGATATAAATGACTTTTGACAGCATTAACTACAAAATAAGAAAGTACACTATAATTTGTTTATATTTGCCATACGCGCTTGACAGTAAAATATATTTTTGGGGCAAGGCAAGTTGCCATTCACGTTTAAACGTGCTTAACAAATACCTTATCTATGTCGACCCGTCGAACTCCGAACTGCTTTCCAGTGATCGGTGAAGGTAGTGCTGCGTCCTGACCTAGAAAGCTTTCGCCGGTCAAGTTGGATATATCTGCAAAGAGGCAAGAAGAGAACTATAAATATTTCACATCTTGAAAAGCTTTTTGTAGCAGTCAAGTCGCAATAATAAACTATTGCAATATTAGGCCTTCCACATTTTCATTGTTCTGAAAAAGCACAGAATGTATTACCTCGTTTTAAATAATTATACACACATACAGCAAACGTAGCAACGAAACAGACCTACCTTTGGCTAATTCCATCATAAATATTTGGTGTTTCCTTTATATGTATTAATATGAACACTGATAACAAAAGTGTTATATCTTAGAAGACTTAGATACGTGTTACGGCTTTTTTATATTACACTAGTAGTCTATAATTTATTAAAGTTAAGTTCACAATGAAACACAGCTACAAACCATGCAAAAAAACAACAAAATAAACCTCCGAAAAGTTTGTTTCGTTTTTTAAATGCGGATTTAAATTTGTTTTACTCTAAATGTTAGAAAAATTGTGGATTACACAAACACTTTTAATTACAATAAATCTAAACTCTAAAAGTATTAGATTCTTGTTAGGTAAAGTGTGACATAAGATTACTCACCTTGCAACCTCCGGAGGGAACTTCTGGAAAAGCTTTCCGATCCGGCTTTGTCCGGGAAGAGGATGTTGCCACTTCCAGTTTCGGCCGGCGCCGCACGAAGCACGTAGTAGTCGAGGTGTTGCCATAGTAGCAGGAGGCAGTTCTCCATGATGAAGTAGAGCCGCTCGAGATGGGACTCCTTCAAATACGTAAGCAAAACTTTGCAGTAGATAGACACAAGATGGAGACTATTGTTAAAAGCGTAATATAGTTTTATAGGGCACTTCAAATTCACCGATTCTACTGAATCAAAGTAACGATCATCGAATAACGAACTTGGCTACTTGGTCACTCAATCCTAATTAGTTTTAAGATATTGTTATAGGCCTAGGAGCTCTACTGTGCGTGGAATGGTAATGAATATGTGATTAAAGTCAAGCGATACTACGATACCCAACAGTGAATTAGATAAAGCGAATTTGTTTGTTTGTATGACAAACCTTTGTGCGAATCGACTTCTTCAGCACAGCAGTGGCTAAATCGTGTTCCTGGTTTAGGGAGAGACGTTGCGATCCGAAACTAACAATCTAAAAGAAATTCAAGGTAAGATTTCTGGATTTAACAATGATAATGCTATGTATGATAAGTACTGCAAGTGTTTTGCAATAAACCTGCACAGTGGAATTTATGTAACTAGGAGCAAAGGGTGAAACTCGGAGGCTTTCACAGCAAGTTTAGTGATTTGATCGGGCCGGCAAACACATCCGAATGGAAGAGTTGAAAAACCTTCAACCCATTTCGGCCGAGACCAGCAAGTCTTTAATTACTATCGGAAATTAGAGAATAAGTGTTAATCTTACTTGGTACGTGTTACGCTGAAATTAGGTGTACACGAGTAAAAAAAATGGACGGCGATGTCAAGCAGGCCAATATATTGAACGATCGACACCAACCTCTTTAAGTTCCTGCGCGTTGAGACTGGCCACGTTCTCCAGTGTCCATAGCTGCCTTTTTTTCTCCTCGCTCTGCGCGATGAAGTGCGAGAGAACGGTCCTCAGAATGGGAAGAAGGATGCCAAGCGCCGGCTGTCGTTTGTGGTCCTCTGAAATCGATAGCAAGTGGCGTTGTAAAAAAAATTGACTTTTTCTTGGAAATAGTTATGCAAGACTTTTAGAAAGTAGCTTGCAAAACAAAGAATATTCGATTTTTCGTTTGTTTTTCTGATCAAAGTTACTTATCAGAATTATTGAAAAAAAAACTTTCTGGAAAATAAAAAATCACATATTTTCAGCTAAACCCGAATACACATTTAATGAAACGAAACATTTGTGTTACACTTTTTACATAAATATCATAATTTTCTTCCGAATGACATAATCTGCCAGAATTGGAATAGTCAAAATTAAAAACAATTGATTTTGGTTGGACATCAATGATGAAGATTAACTAATTACAGAACTAAAGTTCTAAGTTCGATACTTAGTTTAATCTTATACATTTTTACATGGTTTAAAAGTTTTATGACATGCAACCAGTGGCGTATCCAGGGGGAGGGTGGGTTAGGGTGTCCGGACCCCTAATATCTGATGTTGGTGTAAAAAAACAACTGCATGTTTATAACTGAAGCAGATTCTCTTAAGAGGTGGTTAACTGTGACTTTGGGCCCTTTTTATGTAATGATTGTTACCGCAAAATTATTCTCTATAAGCATATCCTAAAACCACGTGTTTAGTGTGTGATTGACAGAACTTATTTTCTTTCAACCGCAGCATGTATTTTAGCTGATTCGGCACACTGCTCGGCGCAGATGTCGCGCTAATCGAATACCACCCGGCAAAACGATCTTCGTATCGTTTCAAAGGTAATTAACAATCGCATTAAAGGCAAACTTCCAACATCTTGTAAGTTACGACCAAAACGGCTTTATCACGGGTAGGTTTATCGGAGATAATCTCAGACTTTTATTTGATATTATGGATCTAACTGACTCTTGCGAGATCCCAGGAGCCGTGCTATCCCTAGACATATATAAGGCGTTTGACACTGTAGAGTGGGACTTTATATATGAAGCTATGCAAAGCTTTGGTTTTGGAAACGTTTTACACTGGCTGCGGTGCTGCTACAACAACCCATCATGTAAAATCACAAACAATAACTTTCTATCCCGGGCATTCGTAATCGAACGTGATGTGAGGCAAGGCGACCCACTCTCACCTACACTTTTTGTACTGTGCATAGAGTGCCTGGCCTCAGCACTACGCGCTGATGAATTTGTTGGTATTAAGCTTTTTAATGACGAGTTTAAAGTATCTCTACTTGAAGATGACACCTTGGTTTTCCTTAAGGGTGATCAGGTAGATTTCGACAGAGTTTTTAATGTTCTCGACGAATTCGGCCTAATGTCAGGTTGTAAAATTAACATGAATAAATCCCTTGCGTTTTACGTCGGGCCCGGGCGACAGATTAGGACGGAGCGTCCCTTTTTAGATAAAGGTTTAGCTTGGCCTGCAGAATCATTTAGGTATTTAGGCACAGAAGTTCCAATCATGTCACGAGATGATCTTTTTAAACTAAATTTCGGTAACTTCTTAAGCAATATAGGTACAATACTTAATGTATGGTCGTCACGAGGGCTCACCCTTCTAGGACGAATATGCATTCTCTAAAGCCTGGTTATCCCATCACTAATTTATAAAGTCAGCGTCATCCCGATCAACCTTCCAGAAAACTTCTTGCGCAAACTTAAAACAAAACTCTTTCAATTTATTTGGGGCTCTAAATGGGAGAGGATAAAACGAACAAAATTATGCGCTAGCGTTGGTCAAGGTGGCGCTAACATGATCGATGTGGATACCTACATCCTCGAGCTGGGTATGAAATGGGTAACAAAACTACTCGATGACAGTTATAAGGCGCCTTGGAAAAAACTGGAAAGAAGTAGTATAGTATATGCAACAATGAAATAGAATGTTGGCTTCGCGGAAGCCAGTCTGCCCTCTCTCAAAAAGCACGAAAACTGATTCCTTTGCAAACTATCAGAAAAACAATAGCGGACTGCAAACAGTTGATTAACATAATGTTTACAAATCTAAGGAACGGCAGACCGTTCTGGATTAACGACAAGGTTCGATACCGTAAACAAACCTTTTTTATAAAGACTATAATTAATGCTGGCATATTGGATTACGCGCATCTTATCAACAATACAGGTCATTATATGTCTTACGATAACCTCGCCCAATATTACAGCTTTTCCACCAACAATAAGGATTATTTAGAACAGGGGTCGGCAACCTACGGCCCGCGGGCCGGAACCGTGTAATTCATCTGGCCCGCCGCCTCTTTGACAAATTAGACACGAGTCCATTTCACATACTTTTCGACTATTTTAAATACGAAATTGCGAAAAATTTTCGCGCTTTGCGCGAATAATTATTCTGCGTCCGGTTTGTTTACGTTTCATGCGCAGTGGTAGGCTGTCAAGTGCGACGCAAAAAACGGAAAGCGTATTCAAAAATATTGGACATATTTTTTCCACCAGTTTTTATTTTTTATTTTCGGCAATGTGATAAAAACTTGCAAGAAATTTACAAAAACACCGGACATCAAAAAAAATCGCGCTCGCTTCGCTCGCCAGGTGACCATTCACTTAAACCGCTTAACAAACACTAAGCTAGATTAACTTTAAGTGTTAACGCGTTCCCTCAAAGTAGTTTTATTACACTTTTCATAAGAAGTATGGATGACGACGTGTGAACTAGAATTTTAAACCAAACAAACGCTTTCTTTCGCGCTTTGCGTTAAGACTTTACGGCCTCTGTAAATGTAATTAAACACGTTTTTAAGTGCAAAAATATCCGAAGCCCGCCTAATTCACAGTTGTAATACCACAATTCTTAGTTATCATTTTGTGCGGCCCGCAGAGACCTTTCTTAGTTTGGTTTTGGCCCGCGACTAGAAAAAAGTTGCCGACTCCTGCTTTAGAACATCTAAAACTAATTTCGGCTATCCCTGGACAATGGGAGTTGAATGAACCTAGTAAAATATCCATTATTGACAACAAGTTGCAGACTTGAACCAAATTTCTCTTAAAACTTAATACAGTTAAATAAATTTATTCACATATTAAAGATGCTGGCTTGTCCCAACAGATCTTACAAGTTTTACCAAACCGAATCCCTTGGGACAAACTTTACCAAAAATTAACTACGACTGTACCGTGGAAAACAAACTTAGAAGTTTTCAGATAAAATTAAACCTTAGGGCCACCGTGACCAATGACGCCCTGTGCTCATTTGGAATTAAAGACTCAGATAAATGTGTTTTCTGCTGCGATGCATTAGAAACTGTAGCGCACGTGTTTTTTATTTTTACCAAACCAGTAACTTTCTGGGAAGAAGTATAACTGCCTGGATCTCGGCAAAACTTCTGATTGATTTACGCCCTAACCCTGTTCATATGTTGTTTGGTATTGTGGCAAATCAATCTGAAACCCTTTTGAATTGTTTGTTGTTGTGTGCGCGTTTTGTAATTTACCTATGTAAGTACGCCGAATCCGTTTCGAATTTTAATATGGTCCTAAATATGGTTAAATCGGTTCAAAAATCGGAACATCTTATCGCCATTCGGAGTTATAAAATTAACGACTTTCTTTGCAAGTGGACAGGGCTATTTTAAAGCTCACTACATGTTACCCCGAATCCCCAACTGTATTTTAATGCCTTCCTGCTAATTCGTCGCTTTCTGACATGTGTTTTATCTCGCCTTTTTGTTTTTTTTTCTTTCGCACTCGCTTTGTTGTGTCGCTATATAATAATAAAAATATCAACAAAATAAAAACATCTTCGTTTCGTATTGCAGGTGGCGAGAGACGTGCTTGCAATTTAGCGTGGTCCCGTACATGAAACTTAGGAAAATGCGCTGCTGATAAAAATCAATCACACATACTTCACCTTTTTGGTTTATTTTATTGCCTGAAGTTAACGATTGCACACTGAGCAGTTTCGACGCCCGTGTTTGCTTGGCGTCGTAAAAGTTGCTGGACGTTAATTGGCTGTGTCTGATTATTTTTTATGACGTCATACCGTCACTAGTTTATGGCGTCATAATTCATTAACGATAGACGGAAAACAGGGGAAAAGTTGTTCCTTAAGTTGAAAATTCGGGACCTCCCCCTTTTTGATTTTCTGGATACGCCCCTGCATGCAACAGCGGCTTCTTTATAGGACGATAGATGCAAGTCTGCTGCGTTTAAATTGGGTCTCACTAAAGATACACCGCACCGTGGTTTACCACTCACCTCCTCCATACGTGGGTTGATCAAGCGAATCCGACAGGTCGGGGGCAAAAAGTAGGACGGTTGAATCGCTCGAGTCGGCCGCGCGAAGAGCCACGGAGCGGCAGTAGCTCAGCACGTTGCCGCCTATCTCGTGTAGAGTTGATGTCACCTGGAGTCGTGACGCGTTATAAGCGATTGTTTGACAGTTTCACTTTATTTCTATCTTATACGGCAGTTACAGATTTCAGGCTATATTATCCGAGGTTACGTTTTTCTTATGATAACAAAGATTTTAGCAACGCCAAACATACAAAACGACAGAACGACATGAAAACAAAACATAAATTTAAAGAGCTTTTGTTTCCGATTTTCATTTGCTATTTACTTGAATAGCCTATTTTCCTGGTATTAAGAAGTAAGATTGATATACAAAAATACGAATAAGTACCACTATTAGTAACAATTTTGTGGAAACAATTAACGAGATACCTGTTCGAAGTCGCCCTGATTTTCTGACTGTTCGAATTTCGACTTGACGTCGGTGAAATGCAGGTCGGAAAAGAAGCGGGGCAGAATGGAAAGCAGCTGCCTCTGTAATTTGAAAGTAAAATGTGAACTACACGCTTTAACCGGTGGTTTTTGAAGTTTAAACGATTGGTACAAGAAATCAACAGGGTCATCAACCTTTTATCAATGATAAACGGCTACGAAAAGCTAGTCCAGTGGACATGTGAACAAAATAGTATAACAGGCGATAAAAGTTTTATTTTCTTAAGTTCTATCGTTTACCGCAGAATAACGAATTTTTGGTAATTTCTCGACGGTAATGTAGTACTTGTATATCGAAAACAGCGATATTCATGTTAAAAAGTGTACACAGGCCACAAATCGGGCAACCGACCTGGATCCTCAACAGATGGCCCTGGATTTCTACTAGTATCGCTTGAGGGACGGCACCGAAAACACTTGGGTCGCTGTAATCTTGAGCAGCGGTTTGCGATAGAATGCTGGTCACCAGATTGAGCTCATTCAACGCCTAAAAGAGATATTTTATGTTAAAAAATATTAGGAATGTGTTGTAAAATGTAACTATAGGGCAATTTCAAGCAATGATAATCTTCATCGGGAATCAATAATATCCAAAGTTGAAACTAGTACAGCCTTGTAAACCAGTAAGAAAAGGTAGAGCAAGCTCGAGCTCATTGAAGTACACTGTTTTTTTAACAAAGGATAAATAATTTTAACATACAAAATGACCGTTTTTTGACCAATGAGTGTACGTACAAAATTTTTCGTGCGTTTACGAATTATTGGTTAGTGACAACGGTTTTTGTTCAGACGTGTTTTTAAAATTAGCAACCTGAATATCGGTTGGAATGGAAGTGAAGCGAAGGGGCGAGTTTATGATTGCTTCTGTGTGCGACAACAGGAATTGTAGAACAAGGGCACTTGCTTCTGCGTGGTTCGATCCGCCTGAAAACACAGCAAAAGATCACGTCAATATGTTTTGGTAAGATAAAAAAAAATCTCATTAAATAGATAAGACGTTGTTTTTCAACAAATATAAGTTTATTATCCGAGAGATTTAAAAGATTCTTTTTATCCAATGATAATGTGACCAAATCTATGTATTGTCTGAGGTGGGTTTAATTGTTGACAAGTATATTATGGTAATGTGAGAAGGCTCGGGTTTTTTAAGCTTAAAATAAAAAAATGCTAAACGGAATTAAACACAATTTTCACGTAGTTCTTAGGCTTGATAGCTAACAAAAATCTATTTCGTAAGTTCTATTTATTTATGTAACCTATATTTTTTGATAAGGAAATCTTGAAAACATTTTAACAATTTTAATTGACGTCGACAAATTTAATCACAATATGAAATCACCAAGAGTTGCGAGAAGTCCAGCACAGAGCTGCAATGCAGGCAAGAGCAGTTGTCTGTAGCGGTTTACGATGGCCGGCAAAAACGTGCTGAAGTCTGAATGAAAAAAAGACTGTCGTATGTTTATGAGAAGAAAACTTTCCTCAACCAGTGGTGCATCTTGAGGTAAATATCGTTCTACAATACAAAGTATCACTAACTTTGCATAAAATACTATTTGCATAAAATTTATTTGTTTTACATTTATACCGTACCAAAAAACAAAACAGTAACGTACAGGGCGGAATAAATTCTACACTGGATAGGAGTTGAACGACTAATTTACAGCATTTACTTAACAGGGCGTTAGACCGAGAATTTGCAACCGCTTTTCCACAAATACCGCAAATGCGACACTTTTTAATTATTTGAACAATAACAATAATAATCACCTTCGTTCTCCGAATTTGGTCGCATGTCAAGAAAGGCACACTCGGACAGCCGCGCCACGACGCCACTGTCGATCACCGCTCGAGCGCCACCGTGCGACCGCACTAGCGAGCACAAGAGCGCCATCTTCTGTTCGTAGATGTAGACGACGCGCAGAGGTTCGGAGGCCGGGTTCAAATATTGCTGGAGGCTCTCGTCTTCCGCCGTGATACTGAAACAGAAAGAAAAGGCGACAAAGTTAGATACTGATTTACACAATCCCTTTTATTTAATTGAAATTTTAGCTCATCAATGTACAAATGGGGCCTAGCCCAGGCAGGAGTGAGTGAGGTGCCGAAGAACAAACCTTAGGTCACATCTTGAGAATTGCCCAATACTTAGAGCACCGCATGGAGTGCATGGTCTAAAGACTTTGGACGACCAAGCAATAAACTGGCTGGTTAACATCTGCCCCAAAATCTAGCCCGGAATATTGGAAAATCTGGGCTCACTCGAAACAACAAAATTTAATTGAGCAATTATCGTGGGTGTTTACTGCTTATAGGTATGACACTCCTTTTAGTTATTTTAACCGAAGGACACAACTGTTTTAAATTGCAAGAACCTAAATGATTTTTACAATGTTTGGTAGCAAAATATTTTTTATAAAATAAATAAAAAAACAAATTCTAAAATCAATATTGCAGAAATTCTGTGACGAAAAAACGGTAAACCTTTATTAGAATTGGTTGAGTAGAAATGTGCTTTTTTACACAATAGGTAACCAGGAAAAATATTTTGTTTTGCAAAAAAAAACTATAAGTGCGTTTAAAAAAACTTACCTGTGCGATATGTGTGCGAGCGAGCCGTTCGTGGTCATGTGTTGCAGCCAGGTCTGCTGCGAGTCTATCTGCGTGATCGAGTCCAGGCACGCGAGCGCAAGTACGCGACATACGTTCTGGCCTAAAAATTGTAATCGTTATCGATACAGCATTACGGCCACAGTGTGCACACCGCTTTGATGAAGCTTGTCGGATCACCATTTTCTACTTTTTCACGCGTTCGTTTTCTAGCCATATTGTTTTTTCTGATACCGGTTGTAAATTAGAGTGATCTGTCCAATTGTTATTTTGATATCGTACTACAAGAATAGGTAACACCACGTAGCTTAAAATAACATGGCAAGAAAACACATTTTACAATAGAAAAAAAAAATGAGAAACCTACAAAAGCAATAGAAACGCAGTCTTTTCTTGCTATTCGGTTGAAAAAAATAAAAATTTACCATTACAAGCGTCCTTGCAAATGAGATTCATAAATGAGTCGCCGTAGTCCTTGATGAGCTTCAGGTTTTCTCTGTTGATCTTTGCGTAAGCGTCTTCGAACGAGGCCAATACTCCGACTGTCTCACGTCGACCTGAAAAAGACGTTAGTTAAAAATGTACTAAGCATGCATATATATTTCTCTATACACTTTCCCCGCTAACAGCCTAGTGAAATAGACGGATCGAATACTAGTTAGGAATATTATTTAACACTATTCGTTACTTTGCACTTCAATCTTAAACCTGAGGTTAAGTCAAAGCAATCATGATCGTTTTTATTTTTAATTCAAGTTAACAAAATGGTTAAAACAACAGAGACTATATTTACCGAGCTATTAAGCTATATGTTTGACTTTACCAACCTGGTGAAATATTTTGGTTGAATCGCATTACAAAACGGAAGACAACATAAATTAAGAAAATACCAACTTAGAACCGGAAAAGTCGCGACCACCTCGTATTTTGAAATTTCATCATTTCACGATAAAACTGGTATGGGTATAAAACCCAGCTATAAAATTACAAATTTTGGCAATTCTTTTATGGTTTGGAAAATTGTTTCCGCTCTTCCTAAGCAGTAATTAAACAATTTTATCGATCTTAACTTACTGTACATACACAGCAAAATTTCCAATAAGCCTATTTCTAACTGTCAGAAAATGGATCAATATATTGTCAGAATGCGAACGGAACTTTGCTCAATACAATTTATATACAAATACACCTACATATAATATATATATATATATTGGTGTTAGGTCAGGTGAACGTGGTGGCCATTCAATGCTACCTCATCTTCAAAGCCAACGCTGTGAAATAACTGTAAGCCTACTTTTGGCCCACCCTGAATATCGGTGTATTGTTATATATATATATATATATAATTAATTTAATTAATTAATTATTTATATATATCATTAAAGTGAAATTTATAATTATAATTGTCTATACGTTTTACGTTACCTTTCGTGCGCGTTTTAGGGCGTCGGCAAAGCTGCATGTAGTAGAGCAAGGCAGCGTAAAGATGTGTGCGCACCTTTTCGGATATTCCGGACTGGAGCAGCCACTCAACTATGCCCCGGACCACAACCTGAAAGACAAATTTCGTTTACGTTGCATTAACAAAAAATAAACGGATCCCAATAAACAGTATTTGTTTGAAATATAAACGCGAAAAGTTTGAAATGGTTATTTTAATTCAGTGGTTTTCAACCTGGGGGTCGCGGTGGGTCGTTTGCCTTTTCTCCGGGGGTCGCGAAGACGACAATAAAATACCAATCACTATTACGATAATGCCAATAATTAACATGAAAAATATCTGTAATGATATGAGTGAATGTTGTTGACAGAAAATGTTCAAACAGTTGAATAAAAGTCACCTGTTCAAACAGGATGCAGCCAGGAAGCAATTTGCGAAATTGACTATGACTTTAACAGTGTAGGCTTACTATTTAGTTCCCGGTATCAATCACAAGAACAGTACACACTTTTACGTTTAATAAAGAACTTGTACACACCAGTCCTCGAAATTTGTCAAACAACTAAGCGAAAACTCTAACCTGTATTTCAATTTGCAAAGTTGACTATGACTTTAACAGTGTAGGCTTACTATATAGTCCCCGGTATCAATCACAGGAACAGTACACACTTTTACGTTTAATAAAGAACTTGTACACACCAGTCCTCGAAATTTGTCAAACAACTAAGCGAAAACTCTAACCTGTAATTCAATTTGCAATTACTGATATTGCGCTATGTTTTTTCTTGGATTAAATAAAGACAGAAATCACAAGCTAAACAGGTGTTTACCGTACTGCAAAATAACTATTAACAGTGGTGACAATAACTAGTTATTACATCACAATAACGATTATTATCAAGATAAACATTTGGGTATGATGTCACAAGTAAAGCCAGATCTAAGGTGTCCTCTGGCAACAACAGCGCCACGCATAGACAAGCTTGTCGTCAAGCTGCAACACCAGCCATATCACTAATGTTGGTGATGAATTTAATAAATTTAACAGAGTGCAGGTATTATAATTTATGTTATTTTAATCATGTGTTTTGTGATGTTGCGCATATATAAGTGTATTACATAGGTCCGAATCAAAATTTTTGGAAGTGGGTCGTTAGTTACATTGGGTTGTTAAAATGGGTCGCTGTATGAAAAAAGTTGAAAACCACTGTTTTAATTGGTCAAAAGTTAAATATACCAAGCACAGATGCGGTTTGTTATTATTCAATATTCCGAGTACTGAAAAGGTGTAGCAACCTTGCTGTAATCATTCCCCGTATTTTGTGTTGATTTCTCCAAATTTTGTTTCTATCAAAAATACGGAACTGAGAAAAAGTATTTTAACATCAATTTTTCCGCGTTTAAGGTACGCAAAAACTTTTGTAGAAATCTGATATTTTGCACTAACTGCAAAACGCCTTAAAAAGTACACTCAATGCCTTTTAGGATATTTTAGCCACATAGTCGACCCAGAATTATCATATCGTGTATTCTGTCAACTATTTTTTTTTTGGGGGGGGGGGATAAATAGGTTGAAAAGCAGTTTACCTGGAGCGGAGCGACGTCATTTAAATCGACCTCTGTTTCATTCTCGGCGCTAAGAATTTCGGCCAACTGTGGGGTTTCCAACAAGGCACTGTGGAGAAAAAAAGTTAGTGGGTAAAATGCTAGCGCAAGTGTAATGGTGCTTTGGACGGGCTTGAAAAGCTCTTATGCAAGATTTATCTATAATGTTAAAAAACAAATAAGCATTCTGGAAAATCGACTGAAGATTCTGGGTGCTACAAATACGAGGTTGGGTGGGCATAGTTACGAATTATCAACGCATGTCATAGAATTAAGACCTTTAAATTAAAGCATCGTCATCTCTTTAAACCAGTGGTTCCCAAACTTTTTGGCTTTTAACAGAATAACAATGGAGTAATTTTACAATCGCCCTTGACACACGACAAACTATATGTAAATATCTCAAAATTATTAATTTGTATGAAAAGTGCGTATTTAAGTCTAAAATGCTTACGTGTATGCCCACTTGTAATACAAATACTTTTTTTTCCGAAAAGTTTCGCGGCACACTTGACAGTCTCTCCAGGCACACTAGTGTACCGCGGCACATAGTTGGCGAATTACTGCTTTAAACCCATTACCCAGCGGTGATGGTTGACTTTTGGTTGGTGAAGCATGCCCGGATCTGCATCACCAACGTCAAGATGGCGCTGGCAACTGGTGACGTCAACTCCTGCACCGCGTCACTATGACGTACTTTGCCGATGATGTGGTTTGTGATCTCAAACATAATCTGTAGTCGAAATAACATACGTCGACAAATATTCCTTTTGTCTCAAGGTTTTAGGAAAACATGTTTGCTTTTTAGCCAATATATTTATTCTATTTTTTGTTATTAGACTGTTTAATCGACGACATTTTCCTGTTGTAACATAATATAATTGGTTAACACTCAACATTAATTAGTGAAACAAACCAATACTGTTTTTGTCATTAATAAATGCATTAAAACATTTTCTTTTAATAAAATTTTGTTCCACGTTGGTTTATATTTAATATAATTGCTTACGACTCGACTCAATTAGTCAAACAAAACTATACATTTTTTGTCGTTAATGAATACATTAAGAGATTTTCTTAAAATGTTGTTCCACGTTGTTTTTTTATTTTGCCCCTGAAGACCATGGAACACAGTGAGCGGAAAGTGCGTTTTTTTTAAATGTTAGCATGCATCAAACAGCCTTTATCGGTCTAGCAAACAGGCCGCTCCACGACCGCCACACCTGCTGCCTGGTTTGTCGTTATTAAACGTATTAAACGGCATTTTTCTAAAATTAAGTTCCACGTTGGTTTTTATTATAATATAATTGCTTAGGACTCGGACTTAATTAGTCAAACAAAACTATACATTTTTTATCGGTGTTAAATGTTTTAAAAGAGATTTTTCTAAAATTTTTCTCAAAGTTGGTTTATATTTCGCACTGGGTGACTACTGGACTAACGAACGTACGGGAAGTTTGATTTTTAAACGTACAGCCTTTATTGATCTAGGAAACAGGCCGCTTCAAAATCGCCTCACCTGCTGTCTGGACGCGTTCGGGTAGAGCTCCACCGGACAAGCGGTGAGCGACACTTCGAGCGCTTGTCTCCAAGCGCACAGGAACGAAAGCTTGGCGTGGATGCTCTCACGAGTTCGGTTGCGCTCTACCGCCGCGTGGAGGATCCTCTGTACGTCCTGATTTGCCAACTGCCGCCGGCTGACGTCATCGGCGCCGCTCAGAGTGCTCAGCGAGGCCTTGAGCAGCTTGTGGAGAGCCTGGCGAAAAGAGAGTTTAATTAGAGCTTTATTGCTCCCAAACAATTCTCTAAAAATAAGAGCCTTATTGCTGCCAAACATTCCCTGAAAGCTTTTTAAAGAAAATCGAATAACATGTGTTTGTGATTGGAGCCACACTTCTATGTTGTAGTCAGACACCACAGAAAGCCTATACGCGAGGGTAGGACTACTTTTTGTTTTATCAATTGTTACTTTAATCTCTACGTCGAACGACATTACCTATGTTTTCTGGACTTTTAAAAAGCAGTTTACTTCCGAAAAACGTGATACCCCTAATTTCAAAACTTAAAATAGTGTTACGATCCCAATGTATCTATGGCAAATATACTCTTCTTTGCCTATTAAAATGACTACACTTGTAGACTCCTCTAATTGCAAACTATAATATTCAAAGGATTTTACACAAGCTACTACAATAGCATACCTTTACATCGCAGTATTCGACGCCGTGTTCGTTGGTGGTTTCGCACGACTGGATCGCTTGCTCGACGACAGTGGGCACAAACTGTTCCAAAACCAATCTTTCGGGAAAGGTCTGTATGTATGTGTGGCACGAGTTAAATGAGAGCACTTTGGTTCGATTAGCGCAGGAAATGCGGCTTGCGTAAAAAAATTGGGAAAGGTTTTAACTAAAATGCACTGCAGTAGTCTTTCTGTGGACTGCTTTTAACACAGCGCAGCAGTTCGACACCGGAACGTTTTAAAAATTCGAAAAAAATGCTAAATGTATATTTTTTGGGGCCAAAGCCAAGTAACTTCCGTTTTTAATGTACGTTTTTAAAGCATTTACGTAAAGGGCCGAATACTTTATCGATGTAAAGTGATCAGAAACTGAATTAAAAAATACGTTGACTGACAAGAGCTGAAATTAAATTCAATCACGAAATAATGAAAACTAATGGATCCGACTGAGGTCTTTATCAATGTACAGGAATTTATTAATAACAGAAAAGGTTTACACTGTAAATGGATTCATATCTTAATTCGAATGAAAACAAAACAATGTTATTGAAACAGAAACAGCATCAGTGTAATGTACGTTAAACATCATCGCCAAACACTCTTAAAAGTGTAACTCACAATATGAGCTCCTACCGCGACAAGGTAGTAACACCAACTGCCGCAAGGACAACTACAATGTCAAGGCACCATGTGCTCAGTGACCTTTGACCGTTTGACCGCAAGTAATAGAATGCTTACACAAATAAATAGGTCATAAAGCACTTATATCAAAATACGCTTTAGCAAGCTCGCTCTTAATCTTAGCAGTTTCTATTGCCGACAATTCGCGACAAGGCTACAGCGACAAACCTGCGAAAAGTCGAGCACGTCCAGGATTCTTAAGACCTTCATCGACTCAGTGGTGCCCCCACGTGGCGATGCGCTCGTCGTCGAGAAGTTGGCGACTCCGGTGACGTCAAGGAACGTGGTGGAGGCGCTGGTGCCTGCTCCGAACATGGCGCGTGACGACGAAAGGTCGCCCAGGTCAAAGGTCTGGCCAAAGAGCTTGCTGGAGTTGAAAGGTCGTGCGCCTTGCTGATGCTGAGCCCCTGGATTTTTGCTGCTCACGTCGAAAAGCAACTGCGATGAATTGAAAAAACTTCCTTATAAGCATACTACGTCACTGCGAGGCTTCTCCTACTGTTACGTGTTAAGTAACATCAATATACAAAATCATTTGCCTTTATATGCCAATTGGGATTCTAATAATCCTATAAATTGTGCTAATTTCTTTTAAAATAGGGTTTAAGAAAGCCATCTAAGTTGTCATATCTCGAGTAATAGAATGAACTATTTTTGTGATTTTTTGTGACGATCGATACCTTTTTGTGACGATCGATACCTAATTTATCATTGAGAAGTGTATTTCAATGTTTTTTAAATTAAAACCCAGTGTTTTAAAGTCAACCGCGAAAAGAAATCCGAGTGAGCCAAAAGCCGAAAACCGTAATAATGCTAATCCGGTAATAAACGTAATAGACTGCGTTAAAGATTATATATATATTGTGTTATGTTTTTCGATACTGTCGATGATTTTAGTAGCGAAATATATTTACTATATAACATCCAAACAAAGTGATATTCAGTTTACTAAGTTCTGTACTTAGATTAATCTTTATCATTGTTGTGCTACCATAACCGTATGTTTTCCACCATACGGGCAGTTTTTCTTTTATTTGTTAGAAAATTCTGATTAATAGACGGGGTTATCCTAAACTATAGCAGTGGTATGCAACATGTTACGAATAATTTAATTGCACCGAATCTTCTAGTTTGGTGACTATCAGCCAACATGGTAGCCAGCAGTCTGTCATACTATTTCCAGCCATGTGACATGAATTATTAGGCCCGACAAGTGACATTTTATTGGTGTAGTAATTTTTGCCGTTTCGATATTCATATTTTAGGTCAATAAATACGACCTCGTCCCTAAAAATACGACTTGTTCTGGATAACAGCTATCAATAATGCAATCAGTGGATACCAAGCAAGCCTTTCAAACTTGTTCCAATTTACCTTTAAAATTCGCTGCGCATTACTTCGTTGCTGTCGCGAGGCAAGCGAGTAGAGTTCTATAGCGGTCATTTTCAGAAGCCAGGCTTGTTGCATCAGAGAACTGTTGTTATCTTCCAAGTCTAAGGCAAACCGACAATTAACAACGTGCGATTAAAGCCAATGTTCAAGTATTTAAAAATATACAGTTATTTGTATATCAGCAACATAGTCTTTTTTCTAACTTTTAGGAAAATCTGTGGGTCAACTATGAAACATTACGTTTGCCGTGAAATTAATAGGAAGAATAACAATTAACAATAAGTACTGTTTGAAGGGCAGTTACACAAAAGTAAAAAAAGTAACCGATCCAAAAAAAGATTAACGTTTTATTTTAACTCACCAGTCGGATTTAGCACCATATTCTGCAGATGGGTGTGGACAAAGTCGTACGACGAACGCAGATACCTAAAGTGATAAAGTTACAGTATCGCAGGGAATGGCTCGCGAGCAATATATGGCTCTTTTTGTGACGCCATATGGCTGTTTTAATGAAAGAATCTTGCTTGCAGAATAATCTAAGTTCTAAGCTATCATTTCTCTGCTGTTCAGCATGATTTTAAATAAAGCTGCACGCGGCCACGACCTCTTTGCTAACTTTATTTTTCCTTCTTTAACACACACACAATAGCTAATTTTCGGCGCTTCGCGAGAATCCTATTTGTTTTTCGAGACTGGTATACCGTTTGACGGAATCTCTTAATATCCAAAAGGCCCTATATATTCTTTCAACAGAACTCCGTAATTAAAGCTGCGCAAACTTAGTTAAATCATTTTGGTTGCATAGCATGTTCTGTCCTTTACCTGCTCGATTTACTTTTTTTTTGCCAACCTTAAACTGTTAAAAAAGTATTATATGGCTATCATGGAAATACAACCGAGAATATGTGGCTTTTATGGCTCCCTTTGCTAAAAAGGTTCCCGACCGCTGTAGTATAGCAAGCAGCATTATGTAACAACAAAAAACAACCCTTTTACAGTTTTCAATTACTAGTATGAGACCACCGCCGCGCACCCTTTTCGACTTGCTCAATTAACAGGTAAAATTGGAAAAAAATACATAATAAGTCACCAAAGTACCTCATAATGGGGCTAACAGGTAAAATCGGAAAAGAAATGCATGAAAAGTTAACAAATTACCTCATAACGGGGCCTGTGGTATCAGGGTTAGCCGAGAGGCGATAGAGCAACTGGTAGCAGAGCTCGGCCAGCTTGGGACATTCGACGACAGTGCTAGGTCGTCCCTGGTCGTCGACAGCCGAGAGGATGGTGAGAACAGAGTGCAGACAGGATCGAGGCGTGCCAAGAATGCCCGGGTCCTGATTACAAGCAAGAAAACAGTAAACACGGAGTAAATGTGCATCGACGTTTTTTCGATTCTGAAAAAAAATTCTAGTAGAACATGCTGTCATTGCTGGGAAGCGGGATTTAAAAAGATATTTTTTTAATACCATAGCTGGTATGCCATTACAGCGTTATTAAGTAAAAAAACGAATTCACTACCAAATCTAGAGATCGACCGATATAACTTTTTTGGACCTATACCGATACCCGATTTTTTACAATTTTGTCAACCGATACCGCATATCGATTCTTTTTATATACCTGAGACTTGTTTAGAACTTGGATTAAATAAAAATAATCCAGCTAACGTTTTAGTTTATATACCATTATTAATATTAAACTAATATTTTGCATATTAACTTGGCACTAAAACCCAATTTTTAAGTTGGAAAAACTATATCATATTTACGTAACAAAAAAAATGGCCAAAGTATCGGCCTACATTTACTGATACCGATATGTCGGTACAAGCCAAATATCGGCCGATATTATCGCTAAACCGATACATCGGTCTATCTCTGATCACATCCATTATGTTTTTTTAACTTCGATTAGGTTGTTAGGTTATGCAGGCCGATTGGATCACCAACCCAACATTTAGTCTCTTGCAATAGTAATCTTACGCAAACATGTCAGCTACGATTTTAGGCGATCGGTCCGAATAAAAAGAAGCAAAAACCTGCAAGCTGGCAGCAGAAGTTGGTTTGGCGATGTCAAAGCCCAGCAAGAACTGACTGAGGTTCGGGCTGGGAAGGTCGACGCAGTAAACGAGAAGACGAAGCAGGGAGAGGCGACACTGGCTCAGGTGGCTTGACGCATCTTTAACGAAAATATGGTGAAAATGTAGTAATGCTACTATTTATATTGTTTATATTTCGGGTCTTTAACGGAACTGATAAATGCTTTTTTCACAAAAATGCAGTTTAATGTGTTTTAAAAAGTTGTTTACACGTTGTTTGCCCTTTGTGGTTCTTTTGATCTTTAATGAAAAAAAATAAACATTTTTTTAACCAGGTTCAATGTATTTTCCATTAGCGATAAACAAGGAGAGAAAAGTTTTATGGCAAGTATCAACACGAGTTTTAAATTGTAAACAATAAAAATTTAATTTAATATCGCAAAAATGACATGCAGGACAAATCGCATGACTAAAAAGCAATTATGACAAAATACTACACAAAGTTTGCAGATTTAACTGTGTGAAAATTAAGGCCGGCAAAAATATCTGTATTTCTCCAGTTAAGAAAACTCTAAAAAAACGCTGCCATAAACATCCAGTTGAATTCTTGGGCCAACACAGTGTTTCTCAACCTGGGTGCCGCGGCACCTTAGGGTGGCATTTTTAACCATTAAGTGTACAAAGAGATACTTAAAATTATTTAGGATTCCAATTTTCCTTAATCGGTAAGCTTCCATATACAATTTTTGTGTACGATGAAAGTAAAAAAAATAAAAAAAATTTAACCTTGTTGCACTGTTTATGTGCTGTTTCAAACTCGTTTATTGTAATGTACAGTTAACGACTCAATAAAAATACGAGCAAGGGTGTCGCGAACTATTTATAATTTCTGTATGGTGACGCAAGCCAAAAAAGGTTGCTAAACACTGGGACAACACAATATCTATTTCGAGCCAAATAACATATATGTTTTCCACCAGCAACCAACCTTCTTCTGATTCGACACAAGGCGAGTCGAGCACCTCGACAAATCCGTGCAGTATCTTCCTGCGCGTGGCCAGTGCGCACGAGTTCACCATTGTCATGACAACCTCGCGTTGCGTGGCGACGGAAGAGAGACAGAGCCAGGAGATGATCTTGGCGGCGAGCAGGCACAACTGGCTGTGGGTGGCGTTGTGAATCAGGAACCTGAAATGGTAATAATTTTGTTTGGTTGAAGGCTGGCTTGGTAAAAAACCGGATAGGTGTAGGACGTAGAAAGTTTTCGAAATGTGTCGAAAGGTAAGAATTAAGCAGAAAGCTTAATGGCATTTCGAAAGCAGAAATTTCAAGGCCATAAGAACATAGTGTAATTATACAGGCTTGGTATATTTTTGCTCAGTTACTATTTAATGGGGAAACTCGCGTTTTTGGAAGGTAAATACCTCATGGCCCATACCATTATTTATTCACCAGGTGGCGTTGCTAGTTAAAGAAAACATGATTCCAGCAATAGGATTGACATTGTAATGCCATTACATGCGGAATGAAACCAAATTCGAGACAAAAATAAAGGCGGAAACAGATCTAAACCAGTCAGAATCATTTTGCCTATCCCCAAACCGCACCACTGCCTAATCAATACAACAATTACCACGTCTATAACTCAACTTTTAACCCAAACCATTCCCATACCCCAAACTTGCAAAATCAGCGGCTCATAAACGCATAATTAAACTACAACCAGCCGCGCCCAATCGCTCGAACCTAATTCCGATGGTTTTAGATTTACTTTTGGTATTTAGGGGTTGTTTCGCCAGGTTTAGGATTTACTCCTATGAGTTTGGATCTAATTGTATACATTGGTTTTATTATGTGGTAACTAACAGTTGGTGTTGTTACTGTGAAATCATAGATTTATTCCGTTGTAGATATAAATCGACTATAGTCCTTGGGTGAACCCAGAAGACATTATGAAGAAGCTATTGTCATGTTTATCAAGGTTGGTGGAGAGCAGCTGACCTCGCAATGCACACCATGTAGTCGGCCTTGCCCGATTTGGAGTTAGCGCCAAGTAGTAGCTTGTCGAGGCTGGTGATCAACAGTGGTTTTCCACTCTCGCGCATACAAGTTAGGAAAGCGTCCTGCAACAAAAAAATCGCAGATTGTGGCAAAAAGCTTTTTCGCACATGTTTAATAAATTCAGCTACAAATCCGGGCCTGAGAAATGATCGTTACATGTTGGGCGAATGGTGTAGTGTATTTGCATAACAACAGGTAGTACTGTTATTTCCACTGATTCAGACAACTAGATATTGCAACAGGTAAGAGTGCAGAACGATGTACTGCGTTTTACCTGAAGTTGTAAAGCGTTGAAAAGCAGCTGCATTGCGAGTGAAGTGGCTTCCACCAAGGATTCTTCGATCGACTTCTTGACGGCGTACTTGTCCAAGTAAGCGATGCACTCCGTGACAATGTGCATCACCTGCATAGCGCCATAATTTGGTGTTAACTGACAAAAAATACTTACAATAGGGGGTAGAATACATTCAATCAAAACTAGTAATGTTCGAATATTCGACAGAAACTGAAAACAAAATTGTTTGCCGTCTCAAAGTAGTTACTTAGAAAGACCCACAAAAAACTCAATACGGAAAAAAAGTGAAACGTTTTATAGCAAACCAAACTTGAAAATCGTTTTTATAGCAACCCTGGTAATGTCAAATATTGCCCAACATTTTGATTTTTGCCGATTTTCAGTTTTATTTTGATGTTCCAAATAAAATCATATCCTATCCTAAAAAAACAACAACAATGGTTTACTGATATTCAGGGATGACTTTGCTATCCTATAGCAGCGTCCCAACGCTACCGACCACATCTGTACTTCATAGAACTTGCCGTTTTAAAGAAGTTGCCCTCGTTATAAAGGTAAAGAAGCAGCGAAAATCCGGGTACTTTTCCGCTTTCGTGAGCGGAGGGACCGGTGCGCAACGTGCTGTCATGCGTGAAGCTCGAATGCTGGGTCACGTGACTGCGGCCCATTAGGGACATATCGGACTTGGTCGAGATAAAGTGCTCAGGGTGAGGTTGGTACTGCAGCAGAACGCTATTGAACAGCTGAAGGCAGCATGAGGCCACCTGGAGTACAAGAAAAAAAAAATTAGATTTGCGTGGACACGGTCAAACTATTATTGTTTAATTTTTTCTGGTTTTGAATGAACCCTTTTTTTAATAAGAATATCTGCAAAAATCGATACACTTTTAGGTAACGGGAATGGAGTAACGGCCAACCACATTTCTACTTTTTCTACATTCTTTAAGTTATTTTTTTGATTTTTAAGTGAATAATGTATAACAGGGGTGTGAAACCTGTGTCTAACTACGGTAAGCAACGCCAAAAAGTGTACGGGCACAAGTTATATGACAGCGACGTAAATATTCCAACACAGGTCTAAATACATTTCAGTTATTCGAAAGGGAACCATTATTTATTTACGTACAATACGGTTATTCTATTTTAATAACAAAAACAACTTTACTTGCTTAAAATTTTATTGACATCACCGATATGTATTAAGAAATGGTTCTGTAAATAACAATGGCCATGCCAGAATGCACATTGCCCAACTTGTCTAGTACTTACACTCCACTTTTCTTCAGGCCTCGCATAAGCGCGCGAAGGGGCTTTGAGGAAAACCGATTCGACGGCAAAACTGAGATAGGGGCCGAATCCAGGGGAGCGCGTCCCTTCGCCCAATCTAAAAACAAGGATTAAGAATTTTCTTTAGTAATATGCCAAAACGGATTAGTGTAATATTTAATAAAAAACAAGGTAGGTGCATTTTTCTAGCAAAAATTATCTAGTGTTGTCGCACTTAGTATTTTATTCCAATGCAGATACTTCATGTTTTGCAAAAGTATGGTCGGCCTGATCTTAATTTTTAACCCAAATATTTTATAACTGAATATAACTGAAGTTGTTGCAAGCCCTTAGCCACAGTAATATAGGCATTTATTTGCTTGCATTAAAAAAAAAACACAAATGATTTTGAGGTCCGAGTCAAACGACTGAAGGCCAATTGTTGTGTAAATCGCTTACGATACACAATTTCGTAACTACAACAACGATTTAAACATTTTGAGCGCATTGCACATGGTAAAAAGTCTTACGCATTGAATTGTCTGGTAAATCATCAAGGCTGATGATAGGGAGAACTATGTTAAGGTTTAATAATTGGAGAAAAACAATTTTAGGTAAAACAAAAACTGGCGGACAGAATGAAGACATTTTGGCAAGTGCTCTTTCGTAATTGTCGGACCCATATTTTTCAATATTCACCCTGCAGTGAGCATGAGAAAAAATATATTTGTGCACGACAAACTAAAGACTTACACAGAAAGGTTGGCTCCGGATTCTACCAAGGTGCAGAGCAGTTTGAGAAATCCCTGCGACATCGGGAACTCCTCGTCACGTGACTCGATCTCTTCCAGTTCGGAGAGAATTCCGACGGATTTTGTGGCGGCTCCTGGTAATAATTAGCAGTTATAAGATCGGATATAATGCTGTACTTGTTACAGGTTACCTATTGGGGTCTGAAAAAAACAACTTAAAAACAGAAATTTATTATTTAAAAATTCCTTCTAAAATAAAATGAGCTGATTTATTTTGTTTTGGCAATTATTTTGGGGGATTTTACTATACCCTTAGTACACTGTACACAGGTAAATTATTATGTTACTTTGCCCTAACACCTTAAGTAGTTCTTAAACTGTTTTACAGGCGGTTTATATTTTTAAACAAGTACAACTAATTCAAATAAGTTGTGGTTACCATACAAATTTATAAAAAAGTCAAAGACGTTCAAAGAATTTTCAAATAAAGTTGGTTTTTGAAGACCTAAAGTTTGATGGCTCGACGTTTTTTATTAATATAATTCATGAAACATAAAGAAATCAATTCAAAGATTTTTAAAGATTCAAAGACTTTGTGACAACCCACTTAGTACAGTAGGAATAAGTGTACTGTACCATCAGGTGACTTGACATTATGATTACTCTCAATGAGAGAAGGGCCTGTTCCGGCTTATACAAGCTCGCTCACCCGGTGTTCTCCAGGTGTCGGGCGCCGTCCGAAGGAACTGGGCACTTTCGAGTCCCTGGAGCACGCCCAAAGCCACGTCGGGAATGCGCGAAAGCTGCGTAAGCACGTCGAGGATGTCGCCCTTGAGTGCGACGGGGATGGGACACTGCAGCAGGCCGAAGAGAACCGCGCACGCCGACCAGCGCGAATGTTCGTACAGCGTAATACAGGCGATGTCGTCCTGTGGTTAGACTACCGTTGATTACGAGGAAGCTAGCCGAATGCGAAGTTTCGAAAATGAAATTTGTGAGGTAGTTTCCGCAAAGTTCCTTTCTATTACTTGAACATTGCAGATCAAATAAAACTAACACCAAGCAATTAATGGTATATGCTTCGCGCTTTATTCTGACAGCAGTAGAGAGGTTACACAAACAAAAAACTTAACAATATAATTAAACAAGAGATATGTATTGGGTGTGCAGAGCGTTTTCAGACACCCAGGATTTCTTGCAGGGCATCAAAACTGGAACTTGTGTGGAAATTCCAACTTTGTTATCAAGATTTTTGAAACGTCGTGACAATTGGCTGTTTTAAATAAATATTCGTGCAGCGGGAGAATTTGGTATTAAGCTAAAGAACAATATGTTACGAACTTATGACAAACTTATAAGATACACAGCACACATATTTCAATTATAATATGGGGAAGCGCAAAATCGTTCTCCCAACAGCTGTTACGTTTTGTTTGTGATTAGTAAGCATTCTAAAATCGCCCAAAACACGCTCTGAAAATATATATATGAAGTTCGGCGCCTATAAAGACATGCAAAGATCACTATATGCTCTGAATTGAGACATACTTTGTTCGGCTGAAAATCGAAAGGCTATTGTTCAATTTTTGAGGTTTTTTAAACAAATCATAGTACTTTTAAACCTGTTAAATTTAGGCAGTTATTTCATGGCTTTTCCACTAACAAGGACACTTACATATTGCATAATCTTAGCGATGAGTTTCATGACAGCCCTCAAGCCTTCCACTTCTTGTGGGGTGATGGAACGTGCCTGAGAAGCCTAAAAAGAAACCAACGTAAATTAATTGGAAACCAAAAAACGATTTTTAGGTTTGTAAAAGAAAGCCCCAGCTCGCTAGAAATGCCATCCTATGGATTCGAAAAGCAGCTCGACCATATCTTTTGGTAAGATTTAAAAACACGGCCGACTAAGTAACACACACTTTGTGTGTAGTTACAAGTAAAATAATCTGCTGGCCGCTGTATCCTAATGGTACTGTGATCGTATTCACGGTCAGCGCAATTACTTGTCGTGAGCCCCGATTATCCATTTACCATTTACAAATTTCAATCAAAAGTTCTTCTCTTTACCGAACTTTTCGTAAACCTTAACTCAGTTGTTCTCAGACTTTCTTGCGACGCCTTTGAAAAAGTTTGTTGGACTTGTGACGCAACCAGAATTAGGAAGTTTACTGATTTTTACTAAATTCGTACTTAGAAGCATTTTTTTGTAATAATCGCTATGCGACGCCCTTGGAAAATTGAAACGACCCACCAGCTGACTACCTTTGCCTTAGGTTAAAATGGCTCAGTTGAAACACGTTTACAAGAACCGGAAAATCATTAAGTGATATTAATATATTTACAGCAAAAAGATACCTGTGCAACAAAAGGCTGTTGTATTGCAAACGGATTACTTGGATCTTGTGTCGGTCGGTCTTGCCGCAAATTGGTATAATACCTTTGGCAAGACATGAAGAAATGGTCCCATGATACGGTACTGTTTTCGCCGTTGCCATCTAAAATGTACATTAATGCGGTAAATACATATTTTAATACGTTTGCCAAGTAACTTTAGTGACGTATTTCTATGGTTCGCAATCTCATATTGGTATTGTGCCTATTGTACACGTTATATTTAAATTCTCAAGATCCTTCTTTGCTTGTGTGTACTTAGCAACACAAAAAAGTCAGGTAAAACGTATCATTATACTATAACCATGGCTGGGGAACCAGAGCTAGAACCCTGAGCTCCAGAGCCAAGCATTTTTGCTTGAGCCAGAGCCCTTTTTGTATGGAACCGGAACTGGCGCTATTTATGGGTGTTTTCATCTGCTCCAACTCGAAAAAAAAATTAAATTGCTCACATGAAAATTACTAAACAGTTTAGTGTGACAAAGGTAACTTAACCTAGCCCGTTCTATAACAACTTTAATAAAACCAATAGGAAGCTAGAGCTTAAGTCGGCGTTATGGGATATGTGTTTGTTGGTTCCGGAGCTGGAGCCAGAGCCAATGGTTAGGTGTTTAATGGAGCCGGAGCCCGTGGAGTTTAACTGCGGCTCCGTAGCTATTTATAACTGCATAAGATGCCGCCACTTACTTGTGTTTGAACTGTTCGATTTGAGCATCTCAAAGGCCACCCTAGCACTTCTGGCGCCTGTCGCCAGCGCGGCCAGCATGCGGAGGTAGGGAATGTAAAGAAGAGGCGGCAGCAGATCGCCCGACTGGCGGATGAACTTAAACAAGGCGATCTGACAATGTAAAGCAAAAACGGGGCATTACAGGATTGATGAATTATTTTCTGGTCTGTTTGGCTATGTCGCATTCAAATCTTTATATCGTTAGACAGTTTATAAAATTAATAAAAGTTTATTACAGCAGGTCGCAAAAATAATCTGTGTTTAGTGTTATCATCATCAGGACAAAGCCTTCAGACGTAAACTAATACAGGATATATATGCCAGTCAAGTGTATGCACCCATCATCCCGGCATTGCATGTGTGAGATAATCGCTCATTGACCAGTATGCTTTGTGGTCCATGTCGGCAAGTCTCAAACATATTTTGGGGCTTTTTCCAAACGGCAAAGCCGCGGCAAGAGCAACCAGCAAACAAGACTTTAACATGTCTGGTCGTCTTTAAGCCCATAAATCTTAATACGTGGATTGGCAGTGGCTGGTCAGGCACTTTCTAAAGTATTTTTTGTCAATTTAAAAGTAATACTATACATTCTACGAAGTTTTTTTTAATTATTTGATAATTATTATACCGTACACAAATGCGATTTTGGCAAGAAAAAAAGCAATGAATTTTGGCATGTTAAATGTAATGTACTGTAGTACTGTGTATTTACCGTAACCTTTTCAAGACAATTAAGGTGATTGAACAATATACTTCAATAACACACAAACAACCATGCAGCTAAAGTATTTGGAGTTGAGAATACCTGTTTGTGCGAAATCC
Source organism: Ascidiella aspersa (assembly GCF_963924565.1). NCBI lineage: Eukaryota > Metazoa > Chordata > Ascidiacea > Phlebobranchia > Ascidiidae > Ascidiella > Ascidiella aspersa. The sequence goes on from NC_139451.1 coordinate 18,756,183, forward strand.
TCTGGTGCATTTTGCTTGGAGAAATAATGTAGGTGCCCCCATCCGTTGGAATGCTGCTATCGTTATTAGGACACCAAAACTCAGAAGCAAGTTGCAGGTCCAGGGGATCCTTGTTGTATAGGCAGGTAACCAGCTGCAACAACTAAACAGGGCAAGTTAGCAATAAGTAAGGTTGTCAATTTAAACAGATCAAATCATGGCAAGTCATAATTTCTACAACAAAACTCAATTAATATTGCTGTATTTTTTATTATAGGATGTGCAATTGAAAAAAACAGGCCATTAAGGTTATGTTATGAAATTAATTCATGCATTTTCGCATAAAACAATCAAAAACATAAAATAAGCACAATATTGAGAGCAACAGTTTTTCATTCTTCACTGGAAGACTTCACCGGAAGAAGTATTTTTAATAACATAATATATTTGTTGATATATTATGGTTGTGTTACTTAGTTGGTTAATTGCAAGTTTTTACCTGCTCAAAATCTTTTCTTAGTTCTGGGGGAGGGTCTTCCCCTTCGACTAAGTGAAGCATGACTATTCTTGCAACCTCATCACCATGGTTACGCATGTCTTTAATCTAAAAAAAAAAGTAATTTGCTTACAAAGAAAATAGTGCACACTGCACACCAAGGATGGCTTTACCAGTTTAATTTAAATTTCTTAATTATTAAAAAAGTATGTATCTATTTTTTGTTTTTTAAACTAGTCAGTTTATTTTAGACAGTTTCTATAATAAAGAAATTTGTACAATAAAGAATTTGTCTCAATTTACTATTTTTATGTTGGATTAAACTTGGTACCTTAAGAGGCATGTTAACAATTAGATCAGTAATAAGTCCATGCAGTCGTCTGACATAAAACTCTTCCGCATGAAATCCTGACCAGGAAACAATACTGTCCTAAAGAAAAATAGCAACAAAAATATACATTAAGCTAAAAGTATAAAAACATATGTCCAACATAATATAAGCCATTTACTAGGGAAGAAACAGAAAACAAACAAGCTGATACAACAATGCAAACTGCTGCAAAATTTATTTCATTTCTCCAATTTCATTCAATTCTCTGAGTGCCTGAAACAAATTGTTAGAAAAAAAAATAGAAACAAACCTTGATAAACAAGAAAACCCGTTCGGCCAATGATGCTTCCAAAACATTCTCATCTTGTTCCAAGATATCAGCATTTGGCTGTGGAACACTGGAGCCAGTGAAAATGGCCGAGGGAACCTGGGACACATTCCGAAGGCATATTGACCAGCCAAACTTCAGACAAGCTCTCAGGCCAGGAACCTTCCAAACCGATGAAGGGCTTATTGAAAAAAAACACAAAATTTAAAAAACAAAGTCATCACAAAGCTTTAAATGTTTTATATATAAACAGACATGGCTTGCTTAATATTAGAGATTGACTGGTATCACTTTTTTGAACAGATTTTTTTATATATATATTTTTTTAATTCTATTTACTTCAATATTTTTATATACCTGGGAAATATTCAAAACTTGAATTAATTGAAAATAAAATCCAAATAACATTTAGTTTATATACCTTTATTAGATATCAAACTATTATTTTGCATATTAACTTTGTGTGATGCTAAACCCGAAATTTTTTGATTAAACATGGATAAGTTATATCTTATTTTTGTACTAAAATACCGGCCAAAGTATCGGCTTACATTTACCGATACCGATATATATCAGTCTATCTCTACTTATTATACAAATTCATTTTATTCATTTTTATCCCAAAATATATTTGATAATAAAAAAATGTTTACCCTTCCTGAAGCAGAACCTTTTGCATCATCGGTAAAAACTTTGCGTCAGATAACAGTGGATGACCTAAAAGATCTTCAATACCTAAAAACAAAATTATATTTCTCTGTATACAATCACCCAGTATTTTTAACTCCTTGTAAAAAATACCACATGAAATCTTACTTTTTTCATCACTTTCAGATTGACAATCACAGGGTAAATTAAATGAATACAGAACACTAAACAGCAGTGCCATGGTGGCTGACGACAATTTTCCATCTGCCTCAGAATCTGTTGTCTTTTGCAAATGATGTATTATGTCCACAACATCGTTAGCTGGTAGTCCAGACTGGCCTCCAAAGTAGAAAAGGCATTCAGCCAGACACTGCCTTATGTCAGATATAAGATCACGGATCTATAAAAGCATACAAAGGTAAAGCAATAAAATAACTAAAAACCTAATATCCGCCAATTTAGAAAAATAAGTTAAAAGGTTTTGTAATTATTGAAGCAATGAATTTGCTGACCTGAACTCTCAAATAAAACCTTGGCCTTACAACACCAATTATGAATGGCATATACTGAGTTTTATTTATTTTCATTTAGATTCAACAATTAAAAATAAAATAAGAATAAATTTGTTGATAAATACAAACCTGTTTTCTGTGCTTGGCATCACCAAGCCCTCTCTGCTGACTTAGCTTTTCAAGTTCAGCTTCCACCTCAATATCGGTAAGAAGTGCTAAAATCTTCTTGGTCATTCCACTTTTTAAGAGGTCATCTGTAAATGCTGTAGCAAAAGTTGAAGCTTCCTCCCTTAAAGCAAGGAAAACAATGTCTAAGTCTAAGGTTCAAAGCAAAAAAGTTAGCAAGCCCTGGTCTAAACAGGGGTAAAGGAAATACTGTAGGTAAAGGAATATACTGTAGATTTCTTTGAGGTAGAACAACACTGAAGTAGTGTTTTTTTTCTAAAGAGTGCTTTTTTTTTCTGTGTTAAAATGACTTACGACAAACCCAGGGTCCATGCTCTACCCTTTCTGCACTGTATCAAGGTTCGGAGGACATTAACCAGATTTCTTCTGCCGTCCCAATACAGAAGTACTGCAACTAGGCCACGAGAGTAGTTAGGATAGTTCGGCACTTGCTGCTCACCTACAAAACAAAAAACCATGAGTAAATCAATAAAATAATCTTAAAAACAAACAATCACACTAAAAAACATTTCATAGTAATATGTAACCATGAAAACATATTTGTGTTATTTACATTTTATCCAGGTGGAATTGTAAAACAGTGAATCTTAAAGCAAAAGTATAAGAACTATAACATTTCTGCCAATGAAAAAAATATGGCAGTTCCTTCTAAACAACAAAATTACTTAAAAGTCATATTGGCAGCAACGATCAAATAAAAAAACGACTGAAGTTGCTGGTCAAATACTGGTATTGAAATAAACTTAAAGGGAGAAAAGCACTTTTGTAGTTTATAAACCTAAAAGCTTATAATTTCTTATAAAATTACAATGAGAATAAAACTAATGGATCTTCACTATATATAATAGTATTATACCTAAACTTGGGTTGCCCTGGCTTTGTTGATTTTGTAAATTATGGCACTTTATTTTGAATAAAAGTAAAATTGGGTTATTACATCAATTACTTAATGTAAAAATATGTACCTGGCATCCATTGCATTTTTAATGTTTGCCATAAAAAATGTTTGGCAGAATTGAATATTTACACATTTAATGTAACTTATTTTTGATGCCAATGATGTAAGTTGGATTTCACTTGCTATTGCAATGGTTTTGATTGTGACTTTGACAGAAACTTGACTTGATTTTGTTAAAAATGACTTAACAAAGTGTTTTGCAAGTGACGTTAGCGGGACTTATTTTCAAACGACTTGTTTGCAACACTGGTGTAGGTAGTGAATGTATTTTGATGTTTAATTTAACTTAAAATTTTACATTTTTATTTGTTTTGTAATAATCACGGGATTTAAATTGGATTTGTAACAAAAATTACTTACTTTTTTGAGGCATAGTACGCTTACCTGCTTGTAGAAGATCAACACAGGCTAATTCATTTAACTTGAAAATGTCACTAAGAATAATCGCCTCATCTATCAGAGACTGCTCAACTACTTTTGCATTTCCAGGTTCTTTCTCAATAGTAAGTCCAACCGTTGTAGCCTTTTTTACTTTTTCTCTGTGCTCGTTGCTTGGTAACTTAAAAAAATATATATTAGTTTAGTGTTCCTATATATTATTATTATAAATTTAACAAAAAACAGGGTGAAAATTAACGGCAGGTTTAAAACATAATTAAAAAAAAAAATTCTGCTTGAGGAATATATTGTTGCTTTTTAGGTGTTATTTTGCGTTACCTTAAAAATATTTATAAAAATTTGAAAATAAAAAGCATTTATCTTAATTAAATTCATGAAACTTAAAAAAAAAATTATTATAGGAAATGCTGCAGTTCATACATCACATCACCTGAACTAACTACTTTACTCTGGTTTGGGATTGTTTTAATAAAACGCTTACCACATTTTTTAGAAGTGAAACAAACTCTGGTTTGTGCCTTCTTAGTAGGATCTTCAGTTTGTGGAAAGATGCTGGGGTGTGATGCAGGGCAAATTCCTGAGTAACATTCCACAGCTCTTTGAATGGAATCCAAGCACCTTGTTCCATTATGAACTACTTGTACAATTTATCAAAAAATTGATTCACACAGAATTACATTTGCATTAGTTCATGATTGTAAACAACAATAATCTAAGCAAGAAGAAAAAGTTTATAACTCACAGTCGTAAACACAATAGCCATTGCATTATGCAGCAAAAGCAAATGCTAAATTTTATAATAAATAAACCATATCATGATTTCACATTTTTTAATTGGTAAAATAAGACCACAAAGCATTGACAATTTTTTAAACCTATATAAAAATTTGTAATAAAGCAACATTTTTAAACTGTTAGGATATGGCCTTTTATTCTATTTGCTTTGCTCCTTTAGTCTTTGCTTGGCTTCAAGGGCTTCGATTCTGCTAGTGTAGTCGCCTGATGCTTGTTGCATGTATTCTGTGTAGCCCGGCAAGGAATGTTGCAATTTCTTTTCGATAGTTAAATTGTAATCACTTAGAAAAAATATGTAGAACACAAAAGAAATGGCCAAAAAAGGAACTCCAAAGGCAATAAAGCCATTTCGAAATGGTTTCTTTTTTCTTAATCTTTTCGGGATGCCAACAGTTTTGTCCAGTTGGAAGCTTGTTGGGTAGGTTTTAGACTTTGAAAATGGGGCAGGTTGGTCTTTTACACTTTTGGTTGAGTAGAAGGATTTTTGAAACTTTGTCAGCGGGCAACTCACTTTCAAAAGTTTTGAAAATGATGTGGCAGCACACCGACAACCAACCAGAATCAACTGCATTATTAAAGAAAGTAGTTTTTTCCTTCTTTAACTTCTTTTCAAGTTGGGTTGGACTCTAACGAAATAGGCAAAATTATATTATATATATACTATATACATACACAAACAAATAAACAAACTAATATATGTTAAACTGCATCTTGAGCAGATAAGTAATGACTTGGTTACACAATAACTTGTTTTTAGTTGAAACCAATTTTTATTTTTCTTATAAGTTGCAAATTCAAAAACTCAAACCCAATAAAAATACCACTAGACTGAATATAACAAAAACATAATTTTTTTGGCTTTGTGTGGTATCTGGAAAACAATTAATAAATTTTATTAAGTAATGCTTTGTTTTCCTTTTATTAACCCCTATGGCTAGCCTTTAAATTTTATAACACTCAAACAAAATTCATAGAACTTTAAATAAATTTCATCTGAGCAAATGTTTTGCATCAGTCCCAGATTGGAAAGTTTGGCCAGCATGTAGCATTTTTAGCTGAATTTATTTGTAGCAAGCCAGGCTTACAGAAATTTATCTTTATTACAGGCACATGGATTTTAGCAGTAAATTTATTAGGGGGTGCAATTTAAGCAACATAGATCTCTCCTGCACACAACTCAAAGGAAGTCTAGTCTATTTGCTGGCAACGAGTTAACGAACTTCAAAATTCAAAGTACAGTAACCGATCCATTTTCATTTACCGAACTACAAAAACTGAAGTTCAGCAACCCGATATCCAGTTTTTCGAAATTTGCACTACTGTAAACAACTTTAGCAATAAATCGTATTGTAGTTTTGCAGATTCTGTTCAGTAGTGCGAATTTTGAAGTTCGGTTAACGGGTGAGCCGGGCAAATAGCCCTTCCATAACCAAATTGTACAATCTGAGACCAGTCCCATTGGGGTAATACTAATTTACGGAATGATGAATTGTCGGCACGCTCACTAATTTACGGAATGGTCGGAATTGTCGGAATTGTCGGAATGGAATGAATAGGGCCAAAACTAATTTGATGAATGGTCGGAAGGGAATTAACTGTGGGAATGAAAAGAACGAAGCTGTAGGAACAGAATGAACTGTCGGAATGAAATGAACGAAGCTGTAGGAACAGAATGAACTGTCGGAATGAGATGAACGAAGCTGTTAGGGTTGGGGTTAGTTTAGGGTTAGGAATGAACTTTCGGAATGAAATGAATGAAGCTGTATGAACAGAATGAACTGTCGGAAAGCTTCGTTCATCTCATTCCGACAGTTCATTCTATTCCGACAGTTCATTCTGTTCCTACAGCTTCGTTCATTCCATACCGTCAGTTCATTCTATTCCGACAGTTCATTCTGTTCCTACAGCTTCGTTCATTTCATTCCGACAGTTCATTCTGCTCCTACAGCGTCATACATTCTATTCCGACAGTTAATTCCGTTCCGACCATTCATCAAATAAGTTTCGGCCCTATTCATTCCATTCCGACAATTCCGTAAATTAGTGAGCGTTCCGACTATTCCGACCATTCATCATTACGTAAATTAGTGTTACCCGTCCCATTGCCACCAGATTGGAAACTTTGTTTGGAGACGAGTATAGAAGACCGATCAGTTAACCAAAAGTTATGGAATGCAGTTGGGTCTTGGGTGCACCAGTAGTACCTAGTAGTCCAGAACCATGCATTTATAAATACAGCAATTGCCGTTGTGTGCCAAAAATCAAAATATTATAAGTACAATGTTACTCTTCAATTCATTAGTTTGTGGGCAATCGTAGTCCCGCCAAATCCTCGTCGCGATAAACTTTAACGGATGAGAGAACAAAATCCGCAGTTTAGAAAATCTTCAAATAGAAACAAGTGTTTATCAACTAATTTAGGTCATTTTAGGTCGAATTATCAACCAAAAAGAGTTCCAGTGTGGGGCTTTAGCCCTGCTGGTTAAAATTCTGGTTAAAAGGCCGCGTCTGGTTAAAAAGCCGCCATTTTTTACTTTTAAAATTGCCGCAAGGTCTCCAGGCAATGTAACGTGTTGTTTTAGTTTAGATACTCATAAGGGAACACACAATAAGACCTAAAAAGCAACAATACCAAAAGCACTAAAATCTATAAAACCATAGTATTAAGACCATCGGCATAATACAGCCAAATACGCAGCAAATTCCAGTACAGCATAATATCAAAATGGTCTGAATAAGACCTAAATCTGTCGGAATAAGTCCTAAATTCGTCGGAATAAATCCCAAATTCATCGGAAAAAGGCCTAAATTTATCGGAATAAGGCCTAAATTCTTGGGAATAAGGCCTAATTGCATCGGAAGAAGGCCTAAATGGCCAAAATAACCCCCGAACCTGTGTGTAGAGGGTATGGGACGATCGGGGGCAAGTCTGGCATCGGCCCTTTTGGTGTCTACGTTTGGACACCCTAGTCTGACCGGCGCCTTCAGGGCGCCGCTGTTTTGGCACCGGATTTTTGGTCCTGTTTGGGGTTATTGGTGGGTAATGGGTTAGGTTAGAAAATGGGTTAGTGTTGAAATTATTAGGGGAGTTAGTGATGTACTTAGGGGTGGAGTTTGGGCAGTGACGTGCGGTGAGGTTCCTAGATGGTGAGGCACTAATTTTTTCGAGTTACGTTTTTCTTTAACAACCACAAAAACGGTATCGTAATAATAAAAATACAAAGAAAGTTTGAACTCTTTTTGTTTAGCTTTTTTTGTTTAGGGGGGGGGGGGGGGGGGGGGGCGAAAGGCAAGTCTATGATCATTATTCACAAATTTACTTTTAACATCACAATAACGGCAATTTGAAAAGCACTCAATTGCTCTCCAACTGAATTTCTGAAACCATGCTCGGCTGGCAAGCCGGCGGTTGTGTTAGACTACTAAAAGAATAAAAAGTGAACACTGTGAGCAACTGATGACTTGAACTGGGTCTTGGCTTGTTATTTATTCAAAAATACTTCCTAATTTACAAATGGCATGACTGGGACTCAAATCGTTTTAAAATGACTTGTTTACAACACTGCCCCAAGTCATACCCCAAACTTCATGACCAACTCCCCCAGTAATTCCAGCCATAATCCCACCCATTGTCCTATTCTAACCCAAAAGGCTATAACAATCTGATGCCAAAACAGCAGCGCCCATAAAACGACGATACAAAAACGGCCGAAACCAGGCTGGCAGCACCCAGGCAACGACACTAAAAAGACGCTTCAGGCATCACTTTTTGGTTACAATGGTTATACAATAATAACTTAAGTATGCGGCCCGCAAATGTATTATTGCTTGTTGCGGCCCTTGTACCATTTTGAAATGTGCAGGCCTTTGTTTAAGGTTTATTATTTTTGGGTCAAGACCAGTCCAAGTCATTCGTTACGCGAGTCAAGTCCTGGTCCAATCAAAGTACTTGCCACAAGAAGTTAAATCAAATTAGTCAAGTCGTTTTCCCGAAATAAATATTGTATTTACAATTTTGAAACATTCCTATCTAAAAAATATTTCGCATAGTAAACATCAAAACGAAACAAATACCAAGATAATAATTTTACATTTAATACGACGAAGATAAACCAAATTTTTGAAATGTAATGAATAAAGCACTTAAATTTCACCTAATTATTTATGTAACTTAAGTTTAAATAAACCCTTTTATCCCCCAAGACTTTAGTCAAGTCAAGAAAGGTCATTTGAAAAGCGGCCCAAAGTGCACTTCAGTCAATTCATATCAATTACCGGTAGGCCTACAACACTATTAACGTGACACAACTTTTTTTAAGGGGTATAGACCAAAGAATTGTCAATGGACTAACAGAAAGTAATATCAAAGGTAATCCAAGCAAGAAAAAGGGTAAAAAATAGAATCTTTAGGCAATTTGTTTGTTAAATAGGCTGGTTCCCACGGGACTGGCAAGCATTCTACTGTGATAACTACCGGCCTGGCTATCTTGGGAATAGTAGGTCGCCACAGGGCATTCGAACGGCTCTATCGAAGTGGAACGAACAGATAAGAGTGCATAATATATTTATATTGATATATATTTATTTGCTGGAAAGAAAGGGATGTAGCGCTTAAAGAATGAGGTTTTGCAGTTGGCGAAAGTTTGGCTTCATATCTAAGAGGCGATGCTTAGCCGTGACCTGTTTGGCGTTTGTTGCGATTTTGCTGTTCGTCAGCCAAGGCTATCCAAGGTGAGTTTTTAAAATATTTTCTTAAACCTAGCTTTTTTTGTATTGAAAGGCAGTGGGATGATAGAAACTTAAATGTCAAATTCATGTGCAAATCACACAGTATAGGCTGCTGGAAGTTTCTCATTGTGCGGGTGGTAAACCAGACTTTTCAGCAAAACAACAACACTCACTTAAAAACTGAAAATAAATGTTTTGAGATAAACTGATAACAATACATTGAACCTTTTTACTACAGTTAAGGTCCTACCTCAAATGTAAACAGCTTTTGATTTTAAACTTTATGGCCAAAAAGCCCCTAAAATTAAATGAAGAACAACATAACATTTATAAGAATAAACAAATATTGGTACAAACTAAAAAAATGCTTAATCATAAGTTTGCTGTACCTAAATCCACGAATGTTGAATCATCCATAAAACGACTTTTGCTAGTTTGCAACCTAAAATAAAAAAAAATAGTTTTTTTCTAACTAGATTTTTAAGGGTTGTCTTCTCTCCAAAGATTTGCATTTTTGTTGTTTTAGGTCGTTGCAAAGACCGGAAAAGTTGAATCATGTGATGCGAGAAGGGATTTTCCCTTTGCCGCAACGCCGCGAGTACAGCAACTCACCAAAAAAAGACTCAGTCATACCGCTACGTTTCTTCAAGAAACACAACGGAATTTCCAAACACAATTACAAGTAGTTTATATTTTTTTTTATGTTTTTAGTAAAGGTGTTAACTATATAACTAAGGTTTATAGGATAAGGTTCGGAAAGCAATGTTTAGATATGGCTCTTTTGAAAGCGGCGTATGGATTGCCAATCTCAACTATTTGTTTCAAATACGAACTTTTGCGTATTTTTTTTTCGCGATACAAAAAAAACAGTTATAGGTGTGCCGCTTGCTTTGAGGCTGTTTTCAGTCCTCTACTTTATTTTATAACCAGCGTATACCCGACTGACAGATGGAACGCCGATAGAAATACTCAAAACATACATTATATGCGTCACACTATACCGGTAGCACGTAAAATCAAAACAAGCGATTATGTTTCATTTTCGTATCGTCGTCAATCTTTACCAGTTCGTTTTATCCGCTGACACTTCAAGGTGGATGACCAACCCCAATCTTTACTGTCAAGACGGTTCCGAGTTGTTTCTCTTGGTGGCGATAGCGAGCGCAATGTGGGAATTCGAACGACGAGATTTAATCCGGAAAACCTGGGGTTCGGTGCAGAAACCGCATGGAAAGCCTGTCAAGTACCTCTTTTTTGTCGGTAATGGCCAATAAAGTTTGTTGATAAATGATAAATAGTGCTTCAAACAATTCAAATTAGAATATATCACTTCACACCCCATCCGTCAGAAATCAGTGCAGTTCTAAGCAAAAAGGTCTACGACAATCAGTGCATTCAAAGGATCAAAAAGTCCGACTTTTAGACTTTGAGGTCTTGGACAATGCACTAATTTGCATTAACAAATGTGCATAAGAAGATTAAGTTTAACAATACTTGACCCCACCAAACCCAAACGCTAACCAGCGCCCTAACCCAAATAATGTGCGATAATTTAATAATTATAACGCTTCAGGCCAATACCTCAATTTGTGACGTAAAAATCTTAAATACAATGGACGAGAAACCATCCGAGTTTGGGCTTTTTCCCCCAGCATTTAAAGAATTATTGAAATAACGCACATTATTTGGGTTAGGATTCGGGTTAGCGTTAGGGTTTAGGTGGGTCAAGTGTTATTAATCCTATCTCATATTTTTTGTTATCTTTTCTGAACTTTTAATGAATATTTTTAATTTATTTTCGCCGGGAGTTTACCTAAAGGTCCAAATCAGTGCATTGCCAGGACCTCAAGGTCTAAAAGTCTAGACTTTTCTGCCATTGGATGCCCTGATTGTCGTAAACCTTTTTGCTGGGAAATGCACTGATTTCTAACGGATCGGGTGCACTTCAGGATTTTTACCAGGAATATTCCGAACAAACCTCTATAATTAAAAAGACGGCTTGCAGATTATTTGGCAAACGATTGAAAATATTACCCAACTAAAAGACCTGCGTGGTTAAGGCTGACTTTTTATCGCAATTTCTTTATTAAACTTGTACAGGAAACGATCACAAACATCAATCCGAAATCCTAAAGGAGTTCGACAAACACAGCGACGTAGTGATGGAAGATTTTGACGAGACCTACAAAAATCTGACTCTCAAAACACAAGGTAGCTTAATGCTGGGACAAAGATCAGCTCTATCCCTAATAGAGTAGCACTACATGTCATTTAACCGCTATAGTTTATATTTTCAGCGACCTTTACCGCAACTTGTTAACCGACAGTGGGTGCAAAGGTTAACAGGGTATGTGGCGTTTTTTTGCACAATGTGCGCAAAAATGTGAGCGCGAAAATTTGCGCACTTTTCTTCAGTTTGCGCACATTTTACTTAAATAAAATCCAAGTCGAATATGTTGTCAATATCAGTGGTTTAATAATTTCACTCGACTGATTTAACATTATATACTCCAAGTTACACAAATAAATAGCATTTTCAGTTAAAACAGGGATTGTTTAGTCGTATATACTGCAAAGTAACAGACCTTGTCTGAGAGAAAGAAAATGCGAAGCACGTTTTCAAATCACTTACGTTGTCTTAACGCGTTTCTGGTTTCGTATTGCAGGTCAATTAAAATGGGTAACTTACTTCTGTCCGAACGCCCGATACGTCATGCACGTGGACGATGACGTATTTGCCGACGTCAGAGGAATCGTGGGACATCTGCTCGGGCAAAATCCGAATAGGTATGATCCAACTTGAGCATAATGCCACTGCGTCGTATTTTATTTAAATTAGGTTTTCTAAAGTGATTCCAGAGGCTTGCATTACGTATTTGCACCGCGTAACCTATGTGCAGTGCCGGATTAACCAGGCCCTGGAAACATTCGGCCCTCAATTTTTTTGAAGGTTAAATGGCTGATAAAAATATATATATATAACCAGTAGCCTACCAGTACCGTACAGTCGATTCAATGTTTGCCATGTGTGGGGGATTTTGTTGCTTGTTTAAAAATGTTGGCCCTTTTCCTCTAGCCTTTAGGCTACAGTACCCTTAATCCGGCCCTGCCTATGCGCCAGCCCTTATGCAAGCTATCGGAAAACAACTGGACGTAAACCACTTGACACAACTTATTCAATCCTGTAACCCAATAATTTTCTTTCAGGCCTGTTCATTTTGGCAATTAGATGCAGTTTATGATTAGTTTTGGTTTTTGCATATATTTATATAACATGCAAAAAAGCATATATCTAACAATAAACCTATTGCGCGATTCATTTCTGCAGGCTCCTACACTGTGCAAAAGTTTTTAAACCAAAGGTTAGACGAGAGGGAAAATGGACCATGAGCAAGCAGGACTACCCCAGGAGCCAGTAAGTTTATCCGATGACTTCTATCTATTAACAGACAGCTTTGTAAAATTTTTCATACGGACAAGCCAACATTAACGAAATAAGTGCGCACACGTCGGTCTGTTTTGGAAAAAATATCATTTTTAGGTTTTTTAATCATTAAATCAATTTTAAAACATTAATACATTTCTACGTTTTTAACACTTACTTCACTTCAAACACAAACTTGCTATCAAAAAACAATTTTACTACGATAGGCTGTTAACAGTTTTAAAGTTTCTATGATTTCATAAGTTTCTATGATTTTCATACCTTAACAATTGCGATATGCGATAAACTTGCCACTCTCAGCCTCAACTGAACAACACACATGTACATTACTATATATCCACCTACAGAACAGTGACGGTTGGACTTATAGGTTAGAAATCACTTGTTTGAATTGTAGCCATATAAAATTGCCCCTTTCTTGAGGCAAAGATTAGCTTCCGACAAACTTTCAATTGCTTTTTTACTTTAGATACCCATTGTCATGTGTGGGCTGGTGCTTTGTAATGTCACAAGATGTAGTCAACGACCTGTTCTACATGTCGACGGACACCTTTCTTATTCACCTGGAAGACGTTACATTTACAGGTCGGTCGTGGAATAGGTAAACTGACAGTTATAGTGTAGTATAACAACGTTTGGTAAACTCAAGTTTGGGAGTGCACAGGCTCATTTAAATATCTTAATTAGGCCTACCAAAATACAACAGTTTTCTTTACGAGATTTGTCGTTCAGTTGGTCGCTCAATATATTCGCTTTTGGCACACAGTGAACTTCTCTTTGTGACGAACAAACGGAGGGCCGACGTCACACTGTGCGATCGCTTCTCAACAGCGCCTTCGCAAAATCGCGCTTGTATTGCAGGTGTAATAAATTTACATCGCCTGGACAACTCCAGTAGTTTCCTTTACCAGCTTTAAACTAATAAATACTCTATCCTGGGTATGCAATGTACTTTGTTTAGTTTCTTTTAAAATGTTGGCAGGAAATTGATTGTTTGAGTAATTTGGAAAATATGTTTTCCCCGATATTTGTGGAAATTTGGTGCAGTCTGTCTGTCACGAATCATTACACGCTTATCTTTGCTTCTAGGGATCTTGAGGGAACGCATTGGCGACCTGTCGCTTTCTAAAATGCCCGACGGGGAGAAGCTCTGTCAGCACAAGGGCTGGCCCAAAGACAAACCCACCGAAGTGAAACTACGGGACGCCTGGCTGGCATTGCAAGAAAACCAAAAATAGAAGACATGTGTCGAATATTGCATTCAAGGGCGCAACTATGAGAAGAAGCAGAAAAAGAATCGGCAGTCTAGGGGACAAATGTTTGCACTGCTAATATGTTATGCGACTTTGCACGACCAATTTGGGCTGTGTTTAGTCAGAACAGTCTGCTACAGTCGATGGGGACCTACGTGGGGGCATAAGGTTAAGCTCCAAACAATGTTTGTTGACTACTTTAGCAATTTTAATGTAAAACAATTGAAATGCTCCATTTTTATTTAGGTTTTATCCTGTTTAAGGGCATCTATTTAAATCAAGGTCTCCGTGCATACTACGGCATGCTTATTGTCTAATAACAGGCCTACACATGTTAAAATCATTTAGCCAACTAAAATAAACGATTAAAGGTATCACTATTTTATAACACAACAGGCTGGTGGCCAGACTATTTTGCCGTTTGCGTATGGCCTTTGTATTGTAAGTAACGCAATTTAAAACAAGATAATCGCAAGGCATAATTTCGCGCTTTTAGGACTTGAGTTGCATATTTTCACACTGGATAACAGCATGTTATATATAATTACTACGTACAATTGTGATAAGTGCAAGGCACGAAATGATTACATAAATAACGATTGATAGAAAACAGGGTCAACAATCACTGACTTTTTCGTGTTACAAATAGGCACGCATGTAAGCAAGCATGCTGGACTTTCATGAAGACTATATTTTAGATAACTGGTCATATTATTGCATTTATGTATTGTTTATAATTCTATGGAATTGAAGAAAGGGTGTCGCGATTTTTTTTCTAATTTGCCCCGGCTGTAAAAGTTTGAAACACATTGTGAGCCTGATTCGGCGAAGAACGCAACACATAATATTAATGGTGGACTGTATACTCCAAACTACAAACATATATGCTCAACAAAAGTTGTTCTGACTTACATAACTGTAGGTAAACTTCGGTTAACAAGCCTACAATAAAGAGACGATGGCATTCATATAACTACTATTTACAAACATATGAGGTATGAATGGAGAGTACATTCTGTGAATCACTTGGCAAAACAAAATTAGCCTACACCTTTGTATGCAAATATTTCAACCTGTGATATTTTTAATGTCGGTATTTCGTATTTTGCACTCTGCTGTCGCACGTATGATGTTTTGGATTCTTCAGCATATACATACCACACCAGTATCCTTATAGAATTTATTTTATTAGAAAACTAAACAGCGAAAACAGCGTTGGCCACATCTATGGATGTTGTATACTTCGTACGCGTTTATGTTTCGTTACAGTGAGGTATCAACGAAACAACTTCGGGCAGTTGCCTTTACAAAATACAAAGTGCTGCGAAAAATCAATCGCATAAAATAAAAAGTCGCATAAATCGTGTTAGGGAGGTTTTGCTAGCATGACGTTAAAAAGTAAAACAGTTTTGCATTTAAAATAAACGCCAATTCTAAAACATATTACACTGGAAATAAAAACTAAAAAAATAGTTTTGCTTAACATTTTAAAAAATGTCAAAGAATTCGTTTGCTGGTAGTTGGGATTACAAGGCAGCTATCAATTGCGATTTGTTGTACGAGCTAACCAGTAAAGGTAGCACCTGGAAGACAAAAATGCCCTAGAAAAAACGCTATGCAAATATGACATAGGACAAAAACAAGCCAATTAACAGACAAACATATGTGTCACTAGACTTGCTCTAATAAAATTAACAAAAAATGTTGTTAATACTGTAGCCTTGACGCAAATTTTAAAAAGTGAGAATTTAGGTATGCGCTGTGTAAAAAGGTCAGAAATAGCGTCTTGTACAACGAATGCATAGGCGCCAAACGTGGGTTTGCAGTGCGTTTTTAGACGCCCTGTTTCCCTAAAGAGATTAAAACTTTTCTGAATAACTATATAGGTAGGCCATAGAATCCCCAAACTTTTTTTTGCAAAATATTGTTACGTTTTGCCCATTTCAATGGAAACTTTTTTAGCCTAAGGTGCGAAATGGTTAAATGGTTGTGATAACAGGTAACAGCTAAAGGCTCACATTTTATCTGATTAATAAGCAAAGTGGAACGGCGTAGAAAAAAACGCCCTGGAGTTTTGAAAGTTCAGCGCTCAATAACGAGTGCAAACACTTTTGTGCTTACACAAGAACCTGAACTTAAAGAATACGTATTGCGTCAAGAAATAATCCACAACATATTAAAAGTCGTCATTGTCGGAATCGCTATCCCAACCCGAAGCTTCGATTGGCTCGCCTTGGTCAAAGTCCACCTTAAAGATAAAGTTAAAGTGACAAAACGGAAATTTAGTGTGCTGAGACCAAGTACGTTAGTCGCATTGGAACATAAGTGCTATGTGCACTTTTTTATTCAAAATATAGGATGATGACAGAACAACTAAAGCCTATTACACACCAAGTTCGCAAATCACCTACCTCGACGTCGTATTTAAAATTGTCGTCGGTCGGCAATATACGCTTCGTTTCAAAATCGGCGTCCATGATGCGCTTGGCTTTGTCAACCTGCCAGCAAAGAATAAGTGTTGTAATTTATTATTTTTCCCGGTTTATAAACTGTATAATATATATAAAAAAGGAAAACGGATTACATATAGAAATACTTTATGAAATGACTTACAGTCACTATGTCAATAAACTAGAAAACAGGATACACTGATTAGTTAAATCAGAAAAAGGGAATAAAATGGGTAAAATATTTTTAGATACATTTTTTATACGTTAAACGGCTAAATTCATTTAATAAACAGCTACATTTATTTGTTGAATATAAATGCATTTTAGAAAGACGTTTACTCAATGGTAGTCAACCTACAACAGTTAACAGCGATTATTTGTAAGTTTATTGTTAGGATCCCTTAAAAAAATTATCCCTAAAATATCAAAATTATCGAAGAAAATAGAAATGGTTGGTATAAGACAATAGTCAAAACGGAGAACTTTATTTTATGGCATTGTACAGGTCTTTAAATTAGTAAACTTGTCAACAACAAAAATATGCATCTATACTAGTCTATAGTACGTACTTTGTAGGCATGAACTGCGGAATAGTTTTTGCACGATTTCTTGACTTAAATGATTAATAAAAATAACTACACTTGTGCCAAAGTCCTATGAATCGCATTAATATCTATCACTTGTAGTTATAGAAGTTACCTCTGTTTCGTCCAGCTTATTTAGATCTTCGTCAGGGTCGACGGTTACCTGCCGTTTAGCGGCATCCACTGCATCGTTCAGCGATTGGCCTGGTGATGGGAGAAGATGTACTTTATCACCTTGGTAAAACTAAACTATTTGCCTGACCGATAATATCGCAGTTGAGTCTTATCCGATCATTCAGATTGGACGTTGCGATCCTGCATTCCAGTGTAGTTTTACTGGTCGAGATTTCACACTGGTCTTACATTTAATTAAGCAGACTTTTTTATGTTCAAACTAAAGCAAAACTATGCTCCCAAGCTGCACACAAATGCGTGCATTCACACACAACGAGAAGTTTTCTATTTATCAATAGCCTAACCCTAAAGGATCGCGAAAAGTTTGAATAATTTACAAAGGCTTGTACTACTAAAATATGATAGCCTCGTTTGCAACATGGCAAAAAAATAGAACGGGTTAATAATCTACTCACCTTTCATGTGGCCTTGAATGATGAGAAGCATTTTTTCGATTTGGATTTGGGAAACTCCTGCGAGAAGTGTGCGATGCCTCTGGTTGCTTTTTAAATCCTCGGCGAAGCGGGTCGGGTCTTTTATAACACATTAGTAAGACGGTTATAGTTATGCATAAATTTATTTATAAGTTAAAGGGTACTTTAGGAAATAATTTATTTTCGATAATACATATTGCCGACATAACCAGGGCTAGGGAGCCACAGTAAAACAGCATTGGCTTCGTAGCCACCAAATACGTAAAAAAAATTGATCCGATTTCAGCAACATTACACACACATCCATTATCCAGGGGCCCGGGATCCGCAGCGGTAAGTAAAAGCTGCTTCAACACAGAATAATTTTAAGTTACATTTGCCACACTATGCTGTTTATTAATATTGGTAATTTTTATTTAAGCAATTTAAAATTCTTCCGAGCTAGTGTATAAAAGTTGCATAGCTTTAAAAAAAACGGCTACAGCTCCACAAAAAATAATAAAAATGTAAAATGGCTCGGGCTCTGGCCCAAGCGAAAATGCTCAGCTCCGGCTTTTAAGCCCCGGGCATAACTTTATTTGCTGCATGGTCGGCATAATAGCTGTACATATTTATGCAACAAATAATTTCAAACAAAAATGTTTTTTGAATCGAATTTCTACAAATATAAAAAAAATTAACTTGTATAATTATATTATTGGTTAATCTCGTTGATGAAATGTGCTACTCATATTATCCAGAAGTATATAGAAAAATTTATCAAGAAAGCGTGCCAAATTAAAACAAATCATTTTTGCTGGCACAACAAAAACAAGTAATTACTTGACGTGTCTTTAAAGTTTCGAATAGGCATGGTTCGACATCTCATCTTGTTCGACGAATTCTCGACATAGGTAACCACCAGAGAGGGGGGCTTCAATTTAACGCCGCATTGCTTTACAGAGTACATAACGTCACTCCACCTGACGTCATCAAACAGAAAGTGCCCCTAAGTCCTTAAAGACCTATGCCTGGGGAAAAAGGAACTGTGGGAACTGGCAAAATCAAGAAGTAGTATACATACGGTGAAATGTATATATAGTGCAATACAAAGAAGCGTTGGATCATAAAATGGCAACTTCGACAGGCAAGTATCGTGCATACAGGCTGAAGATTTATTCACACTATTAGCTAATTTCCTTTTCTTTTTTGTTTCTTCACGAGGAGAAAGATTAATCAAACTTGCAACTAACACACGTTTAAGTTGATTAAATATGAGGTTTCAATCAACACACAAACAATTTAAAAATGTTCCGTGGCCAAAATTCACATAATGTAATTTGAAGCAACACACGAAAAAAAACATAAAATCGCATTTTTAACAGAAAATTTCGAGGGTTTGAAAATAACAGAATTTAAAAAATACACCCGAACAAGAAAATACGCAATACGTGTATTTACGTGCCTTTCGCTGGGAATTAAAATATTTGCTCAGCAACTTATCAATCAATCTAGTGTACCTGATTATAATTAATATATTTTAACAGAAAAACTGCATTTGTCGTCAGCAAAATGTAAATACAAATCATTTCAATGAACGTTTCAAATACACTTTAAACCAGGACAGTAACAAAATACAATTTTTAACATTTAACAAGGTAGTTTAAGATGCTTTTCTCGATAAGTACATGATTCACTTATTGCTCAAAATGAATTGCTTTGTGGTAAGAATATAACTATTTCAAATATAAATAAAAGACGTAATTTATACTGTTGCTGTGTAATGCTGAACCAATTAACAAAGTAAAGCGCTACAATCATTAAAGGGCAGGGATTTTTATCTTGATTTCAAAGCAGAATAATCAAAATAACAAAGCAATTGTTAACTTCCATCATATTAACATACATAATAAACTGGAATAAAACTAGGTAGCTTTGTAATCCGCAACGAATACAGGGTTGTATTGTTGCGAAGAAAATCATATCTTGATAATGAACAGTAGTCTATTTTATCAACTAACAGACTGCGCATTTTCATGGCGTGTAAGGTTTTGGGAAAACATACCAAACTAAACAACACAACCTTAACGCAACCGTTCAAAATTGGACCACGACATTTGCTGATATATGGAATGATGCCATTCGTTACGAATCTTGAAAAAAACGGACAGAAGAACAGTGCTAAAACTGATTGACAACACACATCGCTAAAATCATGGAATTGGTTTCCTGGCGTTCGGTCGTGTGATTAAAAGTTAAGGCGACTGACTCCTTTACAACACAACGCCTTTTTTTTACTGATCCTTTTTGACAGTTTTGGTTTGATCGTCGGTCGTCGGTGTGAGGGAAGATCTTTTGGCCGGCTTTTTAACGAAAAGGCAAATAGGAATGACGATCGCGCAAACGACGTGGAGCCAAAAATAAACCGACTTCCAGTATCTGCGGAAAACAGGGAAGGCATCGTAAAAATGTTTTCGTTTTATGTGTGCGCTTTTTCTTTTTTTATATTGCAAGTGCCGCCCCTGATAAATACCCCTTTGGCCAGACATAAACGTGCTTTAATTCAATCTTTTTTCTGAGTTATAACTCTTTGCACGGCTCATGTGTATAACAGTTGGCGTTAACCGTCTTTACGTGTTATTTTTTCTGTTAGAAACAATAAATGTCTGTCCTGCAAGCACTTTTCTAGGATGTTAGATGGAAAATTGGGAATATTCTTTCTATAGGTAGAAATAAATTTGAACACAACCTATGGAAAAGAGATCCGGTCACTGTGTTTATAAACTAAAGGCAGTACTAGACAATTTAGCCTTGTGGGCCAAGGATGCTAATCGACGCTTGGGATTAGTGGCTGTGTTGCTTGGAATATGTTTAGTGGTCAACTTATTGGTTCCCAAACTTTTTTATTCCGCGGCCCAATATTTTTTTACAAAACAGATCTTGGCCCACCTTTTTTCACCTTTGGTAATGACTATTGCATTTTGATTAACAAAAGTTTGCCAATATTGTAAGGATCTTTATTCCTTGCAACAAATGGAGTTTTAATAAGTTTTCAGTCTGCCAAAGTTAAACAACTCGCACGAGTTTTTACAAGATATTTTACATATGCAAAGAACTTTTTTTAATACCACAAAATGTATAGTTGCAATATTTACACATAGCTCTTTGGCCCACATAAAATATACTTATGGCCTACTACTGGGCCATGGCCCACAGTTTGAGAACCACAGGGTTAGCGGAATACCAGTTAAAATACTCCAATCATCTGAGATTACCTAAATATGATCCGTCCGCTGCACTTCGGTCGCAAACAAAACCATTTACAGTGAAGGTTGACTAATATGCGGAAATGTACTGTTGCAGAGTGCGTACAGTAAAATAAAAACAATGTTAATCACATGTGATACGTGAGCGGAAACTACAACTTGTAGATGGTGATTTACAACTAACAACAAGCATTTCGGATCCGTTTTTACACGTTCGCATACAATGGTTCTCATACTACGATAGGTGACAATATTATAGTGTGCTAATAGCCTACGAAGAAAAACTAAATGTCACAATTTTAACGCGAATTTAAGAATGTTAGCGGTTAAATGTGCAGCTTTGTTACTTTCTTAATACTCGTATTTTGCTGTAAGGCACGTCAGCATAGCATAGCAAACTTTTATTCTTTGTTTTACTTTTTCGAATCACGCTTTGCAGTTTTAACAGCACTTTTCTCGTTTTCTGCTTTGGCACGATTGGTTCGTGTAAACTTTATCTCAAGGTTTATTTTGGGTTAGCTTTTATCAATGGCAGAAAAAGCACATTCATGTATTGCATATATAACACTTATACATAATGGGACATATCGCGACATTGGAAACTTATTGTGCGAGTCGCAATTTGGAAAGCCCTTGTGTACGTGACTTGTTTGCAACACACGACTACTCAATACTGATCAACAGACAGCAATGGACTTTAGCTGGAATCTCGCCAAAATGTTGTTGTTGTTGTTGTTTAGTGACAAACACTGTTGTATTTTCTACTGTCAATGACGTTGCAATTGTTCGGTAGTGCCACAATTTAAAAGGCAGTTTGGTTTTATATTTGTACAGTGCAGTTTCTTTATCTCGTTATAAAATGCCAATTGCATCTCTCTATAAAAATATTTGAGTAGTTAAAAAGTCTCTCAATGCAGGCAGTTCAGGCAGTGGAAGTGGCTTGGATGGTCCAACAACATGGCAAACTTTATATCTTGTACTTCTTGGGAGTTTATGGCATTTCCGTTTATACAATTTTCTAAGGATTAATTGACATGGAATAAATTCGATCATTAAAGCAGTAGATTTACGACAAAAAGTCAATGTTAATACTAATATAATAAACGATAAAATGTTATCTCTGCACCTACATCTACCTACACAACGTCTATAAATGTTTTATAAAACAAGTATAAGATCCAAAGCAAATGCATTTCGCTTGAAAAATGTATGTTGAACAAAAATCCAAATTATGCATTTTGTTTAACTATCGGCAAAAAAGGCAGTAGTATAAAAAATGTTTATTACTACTGCAATAAATAATAAAATACAATCTCTGCATGTCTAACTTGCTTTTGTGAGTCCATAGAATAAGATCATAGCAAATAAATTTCACTCCAAAAATGTAGACTAAACATAACCTAAGATTTTGTTTTCACTCCATTTTGCAATTTTCGGCAAAAATTCAACTCGTTTTCCACCCACCAAACCATATTCGTATGTGCTGAAATCTTTTAGGTATCTATCTATCAAAATTCAAAATCTATATGGTGGGTTGAAAGAAGGCGATTTCGCGACCCACCCTAATGTACCCACAATGTTGTACAAATCAAGATGTGATATTTCTAGGGTTGGCAAGCCGGTCAATTGACCGGTCAAATACGGTCAATTGACCGGTCAATTGACCGCACTTTATTTAACTGGTCAAATACTCATATTGAATTCAAATGTTGTAAATTTTTGTTTTTGTGATTTGAGTTTTTAATAAACTTGATTGTAACTTTTAGAATTCAAATATAAAATGGCAGGGTTTACCTGATTCAAACACATGTTCTGTGCTAATAACAAGTGTTTGTAATAGCAAATTAGATTTATTTTGTTTAGAATAAATCCAGGTATATGATGAATCGCATTTGTCATAAAGGGAAACACTATAGTTGGGATCTAGAAATTTAGGAGAACCAAATCCCTTGTCTCCAGTAGACCCTGGTGATGATTTAGAAAATTCAGATAGTCGCAAAAGTATTTTTTTTACTGATGAATTTACTTGTTGTTAAATTTCGTTAATGAACTTGTTGGCTTAACTGGTTTTGCTTTGTAAGATGGACATGGTTTTGCAAAAATTCTTATTAATAGTCATAAAATTATTGTTTTTTGTTTACAAACCATTGTACTTGAGCCAAAACGTTGACATATTTATTTAAAGTTAAAATCAAGGTTTATTTTGAACTTCAATTGCATTTTGATAGTGTGTATAGTATTTGACCAATATTTGACCTATTTGACGAGTATTTGACCGGTCAATTGACCGGATCTTATTTGACCGGTCAAATGCCCAACCCTAGATATTTCCATTTTGTTAGACGGGCTTGCTAAAATAAATTCATAGCAAAACTCGCCGATAGCAAAAAGGAAGAGAAAGAAACGGAAATCGCTCGTATTTTGCCAACCAACTAATTTAATAAAACGAATAAAAAATATATATTATAGTGACAATATTTTTAAAGATATACTTCCTTTGACATAGGCACACGACTCGTGAACTAGTGACTAAACTTTGTTTACACCGTGATTATGGGAAGACTTTTTAAAAACAAAGAAGCGTGTGTTGATCATAAGGAACTCTGAAACGTGATTTCCGTTTATTAGTTGTAAACTGGTGCTTGGGAGGGGCGTGTACAGTATTTTTCCTGCGACAAGGCTTAGGGTTATATTTAATGTGAGGCGCGTAGAAATGTTTTTTGATTCCACAGCTTCGACAACAAACCAGTGGCGTAGCCAGCCGAAAATTATTGGGGGGGGGGGGGGGGGGGGGTTATTGTATAGCAAACGTTATATTAACTACATCGTTAGTGACGTAACAATGCATGACAATTCAAAGTGTGGCTTGCCTGTAATCGACTTTTGTGGTACTGCCCATAAATGCTACAAAACAAATTATTAAGAGTAAAAGATTTATAATTTTTTTTGGAGGGGGGCCATGGCCCCTCAGCCCCCCCCCCCCCCCTGGCTACGCCTATGCAACAAACACGGGCTCATTGACTTACCTGTAAGTGTCGTACCAGGTGAGGAGAGCGAACGCCATGTACATGTACTCGAAGGCGCGCATCTTGGCGAACCAATTAACCCTAAAACAATTGTACACATTGTAGTGGCTCAACCACAGATGGAAAACAGCTTAAGGCACACGTTTTGGTTAGTTTCGCATATCACTATCGTTTAAGTGCAGAATTTAACTTTTAATACTTGTAACAGTAAAAACGTGGTCTTACGAGGTAGTGTTACATGTTTTGAAGTAATCCCTGTGTTTGGTCTACGGGAACCTGTTTACAAAATTACCCCATAAGAGAATTGCTTAAAACGTAAAAAATAAAGAAACGCAAATTCACGTTCATATTTAACACTAAAAGTGTCGTAAATCGCGAACTAAATAATAAAAACCGGCAAACATGCTTAAAGGCAAAAAACACAAAAAGTGTGATTGTAGGGTGAAACGGTTGGCTGTGCGACAAACATTGCGCACTCACCAGTCGTAAGGAATGTGGAGGTAGGGCGGCAGCCTGAACTTGATCAACACCTTGAGCTGGTCTTCGACGATCATCACGAATGGCATAGTAAGAAACGCGCAGAAGAAACCAGGATCGATACCGTGCCAGTAGGCGCTCACCGCCATAACGCCCACAGTTCTACGTTCAAGAAATAGAGTTAAACCAGGACGTTCGATTTTAGTATTTTACGTTGATGCCGATACCCGATATTTTTGCACAAAATATAATGATCATTGTCGGTCCGATAACAAGTCACGCCGTCATTACTATGGTCAAATATATAACGTTTTTTTAATTAAAATAAATTACCAATATAATTATTTTTTAGGTTAATTAGCCTAAAATTAGTTTTGTGTTATAATCACCCTAAACTACAACGGCATCTAATATTGGCGCACTAGAAATATTGTCGGACGTTCGTAGTTACGTAAATCGTTTTCATTTTCGGTAAAAAAAAATATTAAACGCCGGGTCGGTCAGCCTTATAGAAAGTATTACAAAAAAATTCGGTAATTTAAAGGCTACTCTGTTTTTAGATTTTGTTAATTGTTTAGCGCAAATTCTCGCGTTTGGGTTACGGACAAAATACCCTACGATGTTGCAGTCGACTGTGGGTAAATTTGTTTTTCCCAAGAACAATTTTAACCTGTATTTTAACAAGCGCCACTCAAATTATTGTCCCACTTTTTCAGTCCCTTAAAACTTAAATTATGGCAATTAGGGAACATTTGGCAGTTACACATACCCTACCTATTTAATCATTTGTGGGCATGCCAGTGATTGTAGAAGAGGATTTTTCACATATAACTAGATTATTTTTTTATGTGCAGACTACAGACAACATTATATAAAAATAACTCTATTGAGACTTGTCTTATTTATTGTTTTTAGAGCAGCGTGCTTTTTGGTCATCTGTTGGATATGTGTACCGCTTGTAATCGTGCCATGCGTCAGCGTTGACAGCATGCGCCATACGTTGACGCCCTGTCGTAATACAATCGACTCCAGGCTACTACAAAGTAACATATTTTTGTAAAGTTATATTCGCGAACGAGTGATAAAAAATAAATGTATGGAGGGAATGCTGACGATTTAGCGACTTTGTCTGCCAAAGAATCGGCCAGAAAACCGAAGAAATTGGTATCACGAAAAAATATTTTCTTTTATTACTTTTTTATAATTTTTCAAGATCCATTTGTAAAAAAAACATTGTGGTTATTTCCACATATATTCAATCTCAAACACTTTTGAAATCACGGGTTTTAAGGAACAAATGTTGCCATTTATTTAATATGGCATAGAAATAAATAAAACAGTTCAGCCCAGCAAATAATTTGATTAGGTTGATCAAAATTAAACAAAAACATTACATCTTCTGTCTTCAGTACTGTAAACCTTGCTACAGTTCTATATTAATTCGTGGTAGTGTTCAACTAAAAACAAAAAACGAAAAAAAAATGCTACGATAAACGTATATTCGTGACGTACTAAACTTTTCGCCGAACAAACAACCTTGGAGAAATAGCTTGGCATTAAATGCGCTATAAAAGCAAGGCCTTACTTGTACTGCTTGAGGTTGTTTGGCCAGCGCTTGTGCACGTAGTTGGCGAGCCACCACTGCACGCTCATGTTCCAGTTGCGCATGCCAAGTCGCACGGTGGGGGTGAAGTCGCATCCCGCCGGGTCGATGTTGCGTATTGTCTCGAAGTTGTGCTCTTCGTTTTTCGCAACAAAGTCGCTGTAATAAAAAAACAGGTTTTGTTCTTATTGCTAGATTATATGGGGGTTGGTTGTGTGTTCTTTCGTAAATGCGCGGTGAAAATGAAGAGCTAAAGAGAAGCCTACAGCTTTCCGTTCGGGTAAAGTGCTTTTATTGAACATCCTGCCTTAATCTTGGAGAAGCTGTGGTATGAGAAAGGCCAATTTTAAGTTTTTAAATTACTCAAATTGACATACTTATGTTGCACAGTATATTTAATAGTTTGTTGTGTTTTGTGCATTGTTTTCACTATTCTCACTCAATTAACTTTTCTTGCCTCCTCATTTCTTCACCTCACTTTTCAAAATTAATCCCTTATCTAATCACGCTTGCTGTTGACACCCTTTTATGTTTCATTACTGCACACCTTTTTCCCATGGCCTGCAAATTTAGAAAGGCTTCAAACGACCGACAGTCAGGTATAGCAAGGCTTGGATTAGATCATCTTGGTTTACGCCAAATTTGATTGTTTTATGTTGTATATGTAAGTTCGCATGTATCTCCCTATATTATATAATAAACTCTAAGATGTCTCGTGTAGTGCTCAGATATCAGACAGGCCGTGAAAGAGGGATCCGATATTTTTGGCGTAACATTTACAATTCAGCAGGAGTATTAACGAAAAACGGACTACGTGATAACGCAAGAACATGCAATCCTGTGATACTTGTTTATTTAGGGCAGGGGTCGGCAACCTTTTTCTAGTCGCGGGCCAAAACCAAACTCAGAAAGGTCTCTGCGGGCCGCTCAAAATCTGCGTGCCGATAACTAAGAATTGTGTTATTGAATTGTTAGAACAACTGTGAATTAGGCGGGCTTCGGATATTTTTGCACTTAAAAACGTGTTTAATTACATTTACAGAGGCAGTAAAGTCTTATCGCAAAGCTCGAAAGAAAGTTTGTTTGGTTTAAAATTCGAGTTCACACGTCGTTATCCATACTACTAATGGAAAGTGTAATAAAACTACTTTGAGGGAAAGCGATAACAATTAAAGTTAATCTAGCTGAGTGTTTGTTAACCGTTTTAAGCGAAGGGTCACCTGGCGAGCGAAGCGAGCGCGATTTTTTTTTTGGTATACCGGTGTTTTTTGTAAACTTCTTGCAAGTTTTTATCACATTGCTGAAAATAAAAATTAAAAACTGTTGGAAAAAATATGTCCAATATTTTTGATTATGCTTTCCGTTTTTTCACGACGCACTTGACAGCCTTTCACTGCGCATGAAACGTAAACAAACCGGACGCACAATAATTATTCGCGCGGAGCGCTAACATTTTTCGCAATTACGTAGTTAAAATAGTCAAAAAGTATGTGAAATCGACTCGTGTCTAATTTGTCAAAGAGGCGGCGGGCCGGATGAATTACATCGGCGGGCCGGATCCGGCCCGCGGGCCGTAGGTTGCCGACCCCTGATTTAGGGCAAATGTTGAATACGCGCCTTCAAGCTTTTAATCATTTCCTGTCATCATGGGATGTGTGACAGAACATATGTGAATTTTTAAACCTACAAAAAATCATTCTGTGCTAAGTTAGTAAATTTAAAATAAATTTGATTTAAAACGGTACGTGAAGGGTACATGCTTAAGGCAACAATTAAGTTGCATGTCGTAAATGTTTCCATCCTGAACAATATAAAAGCAACGTATGCTAGTTTTCGCTTCGTGCGAACTTTTAACATGATGTTGGTTGTTGGTGCAGCTGTTTAAATTTGGAGTCAATGGTGCTATTCTTTTAATTCACCAATGCGTCAAATTGCCTTTTGAGGTAAAAGTTATGTGAACTTAAACCAAACAAACACATTTTATGCATTTTGCGAGATTAACTTAACTGATTAACAAGTGTGTTAAATTTCTCGTACCAACAGTTCTCACTAGAACAATTTATAGAATTACAACAACAAAAAGTCATTAAATAAGATATTTTCGATTTTTTTTATTTTTAGTAATTTTGTAGTGAATTAATATTCAATCAAAATGGATTCCATATGGCTTTTCACCTAGGTTTACTTGTAATATACATAGGGTGCATGAGTTCACCACAACCTCTTAAGGGAGCATCACGCTAAAAAAGGTTGAAGAGCACTGGTTTACGAGATTACGGCAGTAAATTTTTTGCGAGATTACGGCAGTAAATTTTATATGGTTAAGTCATAAACATACAATTCACTTTCGGTTATAACGCAAATAAACCTTAACATGTAACTTTAGTTCAGTGGTTCTCAACCGTTGTGCCGCGGCACCCTTGGGTGCCATTTCTAATCCTAAGGGTGCCGCGACAGATTTAGGAATCGGTAAGAATCTGATATTTGCTTAACTCAAGATTGGAGTGAAATAAACTCAATTGTAACTTCCTACGTTGTGTAGAGTTGATGTGTGTTGTTTTGTGCTTGAACGCAAAAATGGGGGCCACATGTTTTTAAATATCGGAAAGGGGCCCCGAGAGCAAAAAGGTAGAAAACCACTGTTTTAGACCCTTTAAAGAAACAGTGCTTCTCAACCTTTTAATTAAGCGGAAACCTTAAAACACTTCATTTATCACGGTTAACAGACCCCAATTTGTGATCCACTGTTCTGCAGATTGTGTGATAATCTGTATAATAATGAAGAACATAACGACTTCGGTAGTAGCGAAATTGACCACTTTTTACTAGAGTTTAGAATAACTTGCAAAAGTTTTTACTGTAAAACCACCTATAACTATTAGCACAAACTCGCCCGCCAAACTTCACACAGCAACTCGAAGTATTCAACATTTTAAATTGGATTTGACAGTTATTTGCCTACTTACGTCATTATGCTTCATCACTTAAACACAATAAATAAAAACAAATACAAAAGTAAATCATAAATATTTAAAACATTTGCTTACCATTTGTTATTACTATCAATTGTGGGGCCGTGCCCAGGCCGCGGTACTTGCGACTTGGGGTAAGCACCCATGCACATTGTGACAAATGCGCATTCGGCCAGCAACCAGGCCGTATAGAATCTCATCCTTCCGATAAAAAAGATAGGAACCATGTAGAAAACCCTGCGGGAAAAAAATTAAACAAACAATGTTGTTAAAATTGGAAAGGTGACAGTGTAGTTCAAGTTGCAGACACTGAACACCAGTAAATCATTTAAATAAACGATCCACCGCTAGAGCCACACTCAACACACAGATGTTAACACGACAATGTACGGAATAGAATATATAACAAAAAGGGAATTGAATACTAGATCGAACTGGCCCGACTGAAGCGGTCATTTGTAACAACAACAGGAAAGAAATGCGAAAACGGCACGCACGGCGGAGGTACTACTACAAGCTACTTGTCCCTTTTAAAATAGGAGCACCTTTTAAAACAACATACCTGTACCAAAGTGGCTCCTGGTAAAAGGCATCGGTTTTTGGGTACTCGATGGTAAAGAAGTAGGCAGCTGCAAAATACAGGGGGGCAAAGAGAGCAACCTGCTTCAGCCTGGGAATGACCTCGCTTTTCCATGGAATGGTCTCCATCACCGACTTGTCCATCGAAAGGTAGTCATGGTATGTTCGGTACTTAAACATTGGCCCTGTTAAAAGTGTATGTTTAACTAGCTTAAAAAACTGCTATATAAATCTATAAACAGCAAAAAATCAGGTTTTATTGTAGATTATAAATAGCTTAGCGACATAACTTAAAGATTATTACAAGGTAAATATCAATTCATGAACAGAACTTTTTTTAGTAAAAAGATTTGCTGTCTAACACACGTACACACACACACACGTAATAAAGTAATTTATATTTTCAACCTGTGAATAGTCCAGCATAACAATAAGAAAAACACAAAATGTCAAATGATGATGGTTCAGAAGTCAATCCAAGCTGGTATTTGATTGACATCTGGTCAGCTTTTTGTTGTGATTTTGACAATGCAGATTTTACTCGATAATCTCGAATTTCGATAGCCACGCTCACCAACTAAAACAAAGGTTTATTATTTAAAAAAAAGCATATAGTGTAGAGATTATTAAAATGGTGCAATCATGTCCTCTAGATGTACACATAAATAAATGGATATTCACTCACCTTCAGTGTCATTAATAGTTGAACAGCATTGGCCAAAGGCGAAGGCTGTGGAAGGCCAAAGAATGTTGCACATCGGAAAACAAAAAGAAACGTGAAACACCACACAAAAGAAAATCCGGAAGTGTGTCTAAACAAATTTAAAAACAAATTATAATATAAAGGACAGAAAGCTTTTTAAGTCACTATGAAATAAAGGTTGTTTTTTATATTACCTAGAATAAACAATTACTAGGACCGATGTTTTTTTTATTTTTTAACGTTTCACAATAAATGTATTGTATTGTCCAAGTTAGGAAATTTTACAATCAAAAAAACATTGTGTGATTGTTTAAAACAGTAATAAAATTTCAAAGTTTTATAACATTACAAGTTTTTACTCATTTATTTTTTTATATTATTAGAAACTTGCTTTCTTGTTAGCTTGATGATAAGGATGTTGACTATGGCTGTAGCCAGTGAGTAAAACCCGTCAATGCCGCAGACACCAAACACAGTAAAAAATCCAATACCTCCTGTTGCAATCTATAATTTAATGAATATTAAAAAATTGTTAAACGTCGATCAAAGGCTGCATGAAATGGCAGGTAAATGGCAGGTTGTGCACCACTAATTTAAGTTGAAAACAAACAACATATCTTACATTCTTTGAATTTATTGTACAACTCATACCTATGAAGGAGTTCTTAACATAGGGTCAGGAAATCTCTATTTAAAATTCTATAGTGCTTTATATAATATGTATAGTAGTTTTGGACATTTGCTTAATTCCCTTTTGCAATATGACATAACTATCAAGCAACAAGTCTTAATAAATTCCAGGAGACTACAATAAATTACATTTTATCATTTATGTAACTATGTATGAACTACAATTTGTGATATAAAAATATATAAAAGTGCAAAATTTCAGCTAGGTATGTTTCCAGGATTATTTCCCTTTTAGAGCAAGAAGTGACACAATACGTTTCTGGGCTGAGTTAAACAGTATTGCCAGCCACGTAATTTGCAAATGGCTGCATGGGTCATGTGCTTTTGATCACTCTACCAACAGTGTATTATCATATAAATATAAACATATAGAATAGATAGTTTGGTACTTTTTGTGATTCTTCACCCTCCATACAAAACATGAAGATCTGTTGGAGGCATGATAAACTACATTTCACATAAAAAATAGGGGTCCTTGACAGCTGTAAAAAGTGTACACCAAGACAAAAAGCTAAAGAACACTTTCCTTAAAGTTTAGCATTGTCACAACTAGTCTACAAAAATAAATTATAAAAATTTACCTGCTTCAGTTTGAATGATGGGACTTGCCTCAGCGGTATACCAATTGCAATGGTAAATAACAATAAAGCTGAATAAACGATTTCATAAAAAACCATGGCAACACTTTGCCTTTAACTACAGCAAAAAAATCAGGCAACACTATATTCTAAAAAAAGTAAACAGTTGTGGTCGGTAGTGCAATAAACTATATTAACAAACAACGGCGCCGGTCTAGAATCTAACTACAAAGCACATTATTTGGGTTGGGGTGCGGGTTAGCGTTTTGGGTTAGGGTGGGTCAAGTGTTATTATCAAATAATATATATAATAATACCTGACCCACCCACATAGTTGTGGTAGGATTATAGACTCCAAAAACTATTAATAATTTAGTAAGTGGTTAAGCATTGCAGTTTTATTAGCCAGGAACCACATGTTATGACGATAATAGCACGACAGATATTTTATAAACATTAAAAAAACAAAAAATCGACGAATTTAAAATGTTGTGCATTTTTTACAGTCCCTGGGCAGCGAAAGAAGGTACGGTTTATCAAGCGAGGCTGTCTTCTGGCTTAGATTCAGTTCAAGAGAAAAACTTACTTTAAAGTAAAACGCTAATTTAAATTACATACATTATATACAGGACAAAAATTACAGACATTGTAAACATTACCTACATAAGTTACATGCGTTACAAATAAGTTTATTATATTGCCCGCAAAATTGCAAAAACATGGAAATCGCTTATAAATGACATAAAAATCACAGAGAACTCTATCTTACCCGACCATTTCGCTGTAGTGAGTTCTAAAATCGAGGGTCAATCAACTATATATATAAAGACCACTTTGTCATGCCGTTTACCATAACGCTAGCAGTCGGGGGTTTGAAAGTTAAAATAAAATTTAAACTCGTTCGTAACCTAATTCTTGGCTAAAAATCACCAAATCGTAATAATTAACATTACTTAACATAATAATTGTAATCTGTACTTTCAACCTTTTTTCAACCAAGGCCCGTTTACACTACAGCTGCACTAAGCTGAGCAAAGCGTAATTTAAATTTTTTTTAAATTCTATTGTGGCGAGCGTTTCAAGCTTTGCTAAACTCAAGCCCCGTGCAGCAGCTGCAGCTAGCTTAAAGTTACGCTTTTCTCAACTCAAGCCCCGTGCAGCAGCTGCAGCTAGCTTAAAGTTACGCTTTGGAGCGATTTTCACGCTTTGCTAAACTCAAGCCCGCAGTGCAGCTATTGAAACACGTTACGTTTTGGGGCAATTTTTACGCCCAGCGCAGCTCACTGCAGCTGTAGTGAAAATAATTACACGCTCAGTGCAGCTGTAGTGTAAACGGGCCTTTACTGGTTTTTAAACAAAATAACTTCTTTCAATACTCCAATGTATGATCGATTAAAAACATTTTAAATCTCATCATTACACATTTAAACATCACTGACAAACATAAAGATAGTTAAAATTTTGCCCCATTGGTAGCATTCCGTTTAAATAACTTTTCCAGGGCTAATTTAGGGCGAAAACTCAATTCCTAGAGCAAAAAAGTAAGATCAATTTTAATCACTTTACTCATCGACCATTTTTTTTAATTTGTGCGCTTCATCACTGAACAGCATAAAGATTGTTAAAATTTCCCAAATTTGTAATACAATTTGTGCATGAGGTGTCTTAAAAAAAGTGATTTTCATAGAAAACCAGTGGAAGGTAAAATATTACTATTATTACGGTAAGTTTAGTAATGTTAATTATTACTATCTAGTGATTTTCAGCCAAGAATTAGGTGAGAAACATGTCTAAATTTTCTTTCAAACCCCCGACTGATACCGTTGTGGTAAACGGTATTAAAGTAATTATGTAGAGTTTAAAAAAATATTTCGCCGAAATGACAATTAATGTTTTATCTACGACTACACATATAAACAATGTTATTCAACATATATAAAACCAGTTGTATCTCAGGAGTTCTTTAGCATCACATTACACCAAGAAATATACAAAACTTTTCATGTGCCCAATATGTGACACACTCTAAAATAAAAGCAGTAGTATTTGTTGGATGAATTACAACTAACTTTAGTAACATATTTGCACAAAAGTTCGCTCGTCACAGGAACATTTCAACTTCTAGTAATAACTCCCTTTTTTGTGAGTCAGTGGTTTCCAACCATTTTAGGCGGCGACCCAAACTTTAGGAAAATTTTAAACTGGGTAAATTTCGCGACCCAAGCCTCGTCTTTCCAGGAACGGGTTTAGAAGTTTTGTTTGGGGTAGTCTATAAACATTCTATGGATTACGTAACAACTTTCCATCATACAAAACATGTAACTTTGGGAAATTTACTTGTGATAAATGAATTTCGGTCTAAGTAAATTAAGGAGACAGGACGTTCGGGCTTAGCAACCCAGCAGGCTTGGTATCCTACAGGTCAGGGGTGGGGAATTATTTTTAACCTCGGGCAACATGAGAAATTTAAAATGTTGTCGCGGGCCGGGTCAAAAAAGAGGATTTCAAATGCACGTAATATGACGTCATACTACGACGCTAAAAAAATAAATAAGCTAACGAACTTGTTATTACGTTAGAAGTTGTGCGCAAATGTGCAATTTGCGCCTAATTTAACACAAAGGAAAAAATGTGACTATAGGCTATTTCAGTGTTTAACCTTTTTTACTTGGAGCGCACCTAGAGACATATGCAAATAGAGCGGCCCATCTTGCGAGCGAAGCGAGCGCGAATTTTTTTAGGTGTACTGCTATTTCTCTTAAATTGCCTGCATTTTTTTATTATATAGGTTTTATATAGTTGCATATCTTTAAAGGGACTCCATCCTTTAAGACTAAAAACCTAATTTCGTCCATTTGAGTCTTGTTCCGATTAATTTTAAACTTATTTCGTGTTAGGTCTTATATTTAGACTATTTTAGATAGGCTGTCAAACGTGAAAAAATCTACCTTGGTACAATGGCCATATTGCAAAGAAGGCATAAATCGGGAGAAATACACAACATGGCATTAACTAAATTAGGCTGACAAACGTGAATCTGTATGTTTCAGAGTTTAGAAAGCGGCCTGTATTTCGTTCATATTTTAAAGTCGGAATACATTCGAAAGCAGCGCAATATATCTGTATATATTAGGGCTAATTTTGTTAAACTTTTGTTAGAGAGAGTGTCACAGTGCAGAGGACGCTTTTAATCTGTAAATGTGGCCAAATAATTCGTAGGAGATACGAAAAAGACAGAAAAGATTCGCGCGAGGCGCGAAAAAAAATCATTTTAGTCTTTAAAACAGGCTTAAAATAGAGTTTGGATACGTCTGGCCCGCTGGTAAACCTCATATCGGTCCGTAAAATTCACAGCAAAATTTATGTTAAACCTACTGTCGATTATGCTGTTTTTTGAAATAGATTTTACGACAAACAAAATACAATTTTAATTGGCGATAATAGAAATAAAAACATCCCATAACAGTCCATCAATTACATTTAATTTAACTACACGAAAGCTTGACTTGGTGTTGCTGTTGCTTCCCAATAAAATTACTCAAACTATTTTTTCTTGAATATTATTTTTATTGGCAATTTTTCCGATACCGGTTCAGGGATTTAACATATCGTTTCTAACGCTTTTTGACGGAAAAAATGTTTTTTAAGCTTACTAACTGAAGTTTGTAAGTTTAAACGGCCCCGCTGTGCATGCTTAAATAACGTGCTGTTCTAGACATTAATAAATTAGTGTTAGCCTACTGGAACGCTAATATAAGTAGAGTACTGTTAAATCTTTTCACTACCCCCAACGTTTGTTTTGATAATATTTTCTGGCACTTGGTAGTCATTTTTATGGTTTGATCGTAAGAAATAGGCTTTTATATCGCTTTGAGACGTTACTGGCATCAACTATGTATAACTGTACCGAATTTCAGTTTACAATGTAAATCGGAGTATTTTTTATACATGCAGACAGGGAGTCGAGCCGCAACCGAACCGGAACTTTATGAACCGGTTTTGGTCCAACTTTTCCCAAACCGTAACCGAACCTGAACCGTTTTATGTAAAATTGTAAGGAGCCGAACCGGAACTGAACCGAATATTTTGAAAGAACCTGAACCTTAACCGAACCCGAACCTTTCAACAAAAACGGTTCACACCAGGATGACGTCATAACCACTATTTGACAGAGTCAAATTATGCCATGTTTGTAATTTTATTTTAACAAATCAATACGGATTGAGTTAAACGTTGATAAACGAGCTGCTTGTTTACGTCACGTAACTTACATTTATTGACCCAGATTTTCTTCTCATATTGCACGAACCGGAACTTTATGAACCGGAACCGGTTTTGAAAATAAATTTAGTCGAACCGGAGCTAAACCGGAACTTTCAAAATGAAACCGGAACCGGATTGCGAAAGAATCCTTGAACCCGAACCGAACCTGAAAAAAAGTCAAACGGTTCGACTCCCTGCATGCAGATAAGTCGAAAGGGCCACTAAAAAGTTTGAGAAACCCTGGGCTAGACAATATTGGCATTATCGGCCATTTACTAAAGAGTTATATGATAAAATACCCAAAAATATCTTTTAAAAATCTATCGTCCCAATCAAAAATGTGTAGGCCTCCAACACGAATGTTTCGCGTCCTCTTAAGTAGCAGTGCCAAACCAAACAATTATAACGCAAAGAAGTTCAAATGTACTCGCCATCATTTACTGATCTTAGAAATGTTAGTTTTTCGCAAACTGGGATATTTATAGAATACCAGTAGACAACAGCACAAAACATATGTCTGTGTGTGATTCTGCA
The DNA here is from genome assembly GCF_963924565.1 of Ascidiella aspersa. NCBI lineage: Eukaryota > Metazoa > Chordata > Ascidiacea > Phlebobranchia > Ascidiidae > Ascidiella > Ascidiella aspersa. The sequence continues at coordinate 18,792,553 of NC_139451.1, forward strand.
CGAAAATCGAAATAGTTAAAAAAAGTTGATTGCTTTTTGCGTAGTACGTAATGTCTCTCGGGATGAAATGTTCATAACTTAGAATCATATTAGCCACTTTCACTTTTTGTAAATAAAGCCATTTCGTTTTAATGTGATAGAGTTGGGAATTTGGCAAAACTTTTCTTGAGAAACCATAGTTATTGAGAGGAATTTTTGCTTGTCAATGTGACCACTTTTTAATGTAAGTGAATAAAAAGGGATATATCGTAGGCTAATTTCTCGTTAAAATACGCCCTCTACCAGCAAATCGAAACTTAGCGAACCTAACGACCAAACCACTCAACTAGCGGCGTATGATCATCCGCCCAGATACAGTAGTGCGGCTCCCGGCTACACAAACATATACTCAGAACGGTCTCCGCCCAACGCTCTTTGTATGACGGGTTGTAATTTCCAGCCCAAAACAAGACGACACCGTACCCGATTTAAAGGCCCGAGCCTGTTCGACGGGTTTGTAGCCAAAGCGGTAGCGACTATCTTCGGCTGGCGGTTAGGATATTCGCGGCTCGAAGACACAAAAGAACGGAATTCGACCCTGGAAAAAGCGTAAACATTGGAGTATTGGATAACGCCGTAGGAACATCGAGTAAAGCACTATTATGTATGCATCTGCAAAGGAAAAGGACATCTCTTCCACCAGGCATTTTCACAGCAGTGTCGAAAGCGCACACTCGGGTTTCTACACTAAGGGTTTGAGGTCTAAAAGACAGTCAAAACGAAGATACGAGCCGCGTTACCTGCGAGTCAGAAAATCTCGAAAGCCTGGGAAATCTGCAAATGCGTGAGTTATAATAAATAAGAACTAGACCTAATGCAAAGTAAAATTACGGTTTTAGGGGTTTACAATAAAGACATAGAAAATAAATCAGCAAAATACATTTATGCTTTTAAAGGGGCAAAGATAAAAACAGGTACGTGAAGTTGTTAACAACTCATTTGGCATTTAGGACGATGGCAACTTCTGTAATGATGCCACACCCACCCGAGCCCCTTCACCGTCGAGGGTCCATCACCCCACTTTTCGGACCCAATACTCCACGTCAGGGTTCGGTGACCCCACGACAAGGCTCTGTTACTCCTCGACAAAGTTGCGCATCACCCCGAAGTCCCAGGACCCCCAGAGGCAGGCGTTTCAGACCCCACACTGTGATGGGGGCTGAGTATGATTCGCGGCTAGACGAACATCAACAGGTTTACATGATGAGCCCAGAAATGATGGACACTTTGCAGGTTAGTAGGCCAATGCATTTCAATTCCTTTTTAAGCTTTAAAATATTCCCATCTGGTAACCTACAAATTAAGTCATGTTGTAGTTCTGTCATTCGGCAAGATACTTTACATTTTAGATTGAAAAGCAAACAAAAACAATTTGGGAAAAACACGCATACACCCATAGATGTCTGTTTAAAATATAGTCTGTTTAAAAATAAAAGTTCATGGTAATGACACTATAGTTAGTTTTAAAAATGTTTTCGGGCAGATAAAGTCGCTTTAGTTTGGTAAAATAAGTTTCGACAATAATATTTTCTCGCCCTTAAGTGCCACAAAATGAGTATAGGCCTAAATCTACAACACGAAATTAACAGAAATTTGAGTAGGGCACTAGAGTTAATCTATTTTAAAGCATCATAGAAAATCCAGATTACATTGTTTTAAACATTTTACGTGAAGCAAAGTATGCGTGACCAAAGTCGGCAGTTCACGGACCCGAAGGACAAAATTGGCTTCCATGGACCGCGGCGAAATCTTCTGTTGTCTTATCCCGGAAAGCCTCGTCTCGTTGGAAGGTATTTTGTGCGAGGAAGTTAAACCTGTCATTCTCCTTTTCATATATAGGCCTATATAAATAAATAGTCGAATCTAATTTTTACCTTTACACCATTTGTAACACTATGTGTATAGCCATATGTAGAATGTATTTTCGTTGCAATATCTTGCATTTTTGCTTAAATTTTTTGTGAATTTTATTATGCCCATTTACAATTACTGCCTTATTTACCATATATCGTAGTATTGGAAGACCGACACGTTCTCTCATTTTTCCTGCCTCTAAAAAACGTAACCTGGTTCGTTAAATATACACCACGAAATTTTTTTATTGCTAGTCAGTCTACTCAAACCATAAAAAAATATTTCTGTCACTGTTGAAGTAATTATTTTTGCAAATACAGTTTGATTTAAATGTTTACAGGGCGATGATTGTCACCAAATACCGGGATCCTAATCAGCCAACTTCAGCAATAAGCGTTCCGGTCACAAAAGACGAGAAACAGCTTGTTAGGCTTGCCTATCATATGAGAACGGTAAGATGTTGAACTATACGTCACCACAACTTAAGAAAGAGTATGGTGCAATCCTATATGTTTTCAGATTAACCATATTCGAGGTTTAGACCTGGGTTTTAAGCTTTAACGAAATTAAAGGTCACGTTCTTGATATGTTTATACCTTTTAGTGGATTTCTAGAATCAGGACAACTAAGGGTTACTGGGAGTTTGAAAGATGGCTTCAAATAATTATTAATTTATATAACGTAACATTTACCCAAGTAAGGTTAAAACTGTTTTAGCCTTGTGCGAATCAAACACTTTTATGGTTTATTCAGACAAATGGCAAAAAAGCGTATAAGTAACGTATAGTTGTCAGGTTGAAAAATGACCAATTTTTTTGGCTGACGGACTCAAGAGACGCCTAGAAACCAAACAGCATTGATCCAGCAGCAAATGTACACAACTATCGCTTGCGCTCGCGAGCAGAGAAAACAAATTTAATCTTTTAAGCCTGTAACAATGCATTTTCGGCGGCGAGCGATTTTAGCAATTGGGGCGAGAGTTTTGTCGTGATATCAATCACTGATCGACTGAAAAGACTGTGATACTGTGATATGGACAGTGGTGAGTGGGCAACATTTCCAACCTCTTTGTTACTTCCTTGCAAGATAAATATGAAGAACGTTTTAAAGGATCGCTTGAATTTGTCATGACGAACGCAGAAAAAACTCAAAACTTTAGTCGGCGCAGTCAGTAAATTACTCACTTTGAAATCACATTATTATAAAAGTTAGTTTATTATGCGACCGAAAAGTAATAAAATGTACAACAATTTAACTTGACGGTCGTTATTCTACTTCAAAGTTCGTTTTTAATAATAACAAGTATTGAACAACAGGTTGTTTAGTGTCCGTTTGACTTATGTGGCACAGTAGTGTGCTGTAAAGAATAATGCCTTTTTGCAATTGTCAAAAATTCTTTGTCGTGTTGGCAAAACGTTCTTAATTTTTATTCCGAAAACTTAAAAAAACGCCTCAAAATTGATTTAAATCGGGTTTACATAAATGTGAGTTATACAATTTTTTGACATGGTCTGAAATGAAAAGGACCAAACATGTGTGGAGACCAAAAACCTACATTGACCGTGTCACACTACCCGCCAGACGCAATGCAAAATACCAAAGTTGGTATTTTGGCAGATGAAGGTCCGATGTTGGCGTTGAACAAGACGCCTGATACGTCACTTGCGGTCTATTTACATACGCTGGTATTGCTCTTTTTATTTAGGGTGAGTTTATGGACGATCTCCCGGGATGGAAAAAGCTACCCCGGGCCAAGAATGTTGCGCCTCCTTTGAGCAGAATGGAAAAACTGACCAAAGAGAAGGGATTTATTCTAGACGGAATAGCGTTGAGTTCCATCCAGGTTGGTATATGGAGGTTGAAAACGCAGACAAGTCGGGTTGTGCCCTCTATTTTTTTGCAGAGCGGGATGACCCACCTTCCGACATAAACTGTCATGTTTGCCGGTGATTTTTCCTCTGCTTTTGTAAGGTCTATTTAAATGATGTAGGTGTAGGTGTTTTACAACTGTTTATTACCTGATGTTTGTAAATTTTGCTTGTTACCAGTGTTGTGACGGTTTATGTATGCCAAACAACTTAATTGACTGTTTTCAAATAACCTGAATCCACAAATAAAGTCACTTTCACTAATTGGTGGGCGAGGATTTTAGTCATTCGGTGAAATAACTTTGACTTAATACTCTGGGTTTTAATTAGAAACATTATTTCAAAAATGTCTATTTGCCTGATGTTTTAAAACTTCAAAAATTTGGTTACTATTTGTTTTCGGCGTTTGTATGGTGACTTTGAGTTAAAAACGACTTGAATTGGAGTCATTTCAAAATGGTTTGTTTAGAACACTGTTTGTTACAGAAGAACCTGGTATTGTAGGCCTATACTAACTAGGCATATTTTATAAGAAACTAACCTTTGGTTCACCTGAGCGACCAGGTTTAACTCATCCACGTTCTGTTAGGCCTACTTTTTGCAAACAGGACAACTTCGGCAAAGTTCAGCCGAAATTGGGACCCGCCATTCCGCCCTACAATTCGCATTTCGACAAACACGTCCAAAGCTACTTTTCTTATAAAGGACTCGCTGAAACACTGAAGAAAACCGGACAGGTGCGGTATTTATATTCGCGCAGATATTAAACAGGGAAACTTAAAAAATCAAACGCTTTAAATCAGTGGTTCTCAACCTTTTTTAGCTTACGGACCGGTGAAATTTCAAAATAAATTTTGCAAAATCAACCCAAAATGTAATTACGACAAAACTATGCAACTTAAAAGCAAAGACTAGACAATTTTCTGCTGTCTTTCTTATATCATACGTGGTATACGAAAGTTTTTCACATGCAACTATCTTAAAGTAGAAGACTTCAACGACGTTTAACCTCCTTATAAACAGTTGGGCACAACACTGCGCATTGTAACGTACGGTAAGTCCAAAGTAGACAATTAACTTTATGTTACGTCACCATGCTGCAAATTACGGAACTGGCGAAGTTCTTAATTTGGTGAACAAGCTTTTAACATCTTGCATTTTGCAATTGAGATATAAAATTGTAATATATTTGGCGGACCGGCAGAAAAGTTGACGCGGACCGGCACCGGTCCGCGGACCGGCGGTTGAGAACCACTGATTTAAATCATGATGTTTACATAATTTAGCCTACGAGTTAAAACATTTTGAGCGGTAATTGCACACCAAGCCAGCAATAGAGGTTAATTTGTTACGTCAAAGAACGCTTTATTAGGCTTGTCCATACTACAATTGATCATTTTAATTTTTGTCGTTTCGCTGGTGTGCGACAGCTATACTTTAATGACGTAACACAATTTCGACGCGATCGATAGGTCGACAGGAGTCAAAATTAGCATTAAGAAACCTGCTGTTTTGCGACGAACTCGTGAGCAACTGAAAGCAAATCCAAAAGGCAAGAAATCGCGTTAACTGTGTGTTAATCAGAAAAATTTAAATATTTAGCTGGTCATGGCATCTTAAAGTCTTTAATATCCAATGAATAAAATGGGTTATACAGAAAACAATAGAAGCTGGATATTTTTGAGATTTGCAAAAACAATTGGTAGGATACGTAATAGTATGCGTATAGTCGTATACACTGCACTAATGACACAAACACGCCCCATAAAACCGATGGTTGGACAACCATGGACTATGTGTAATGGGATAATGAAGTTATTGGGTATGAGGTCATTAGGGATGCTCAAAGTAGAATATCGAATCCAATTCTGCCATTTATTTCGGGTAATTGGAACCGATATAATTTAATGTTTTACCGCGGATTGTTGCGCCTAATTGCACAAACGCTTGTGGTAAGTTGGCCTGTCGCCGCGGCGACCAATTTATAGTGCTTGCTTTAAATGTAACCTTGTAGTGCACTGTCAGCGTTTTTTCGGGCGACCAATTACCGCGTCTCGCGATAACGTTCGTCTAATAATTAAGTGTCAATCGAGCGTTATTGGGCGAGCGATCAACGTGTAGTTTCTGGTGTGGAGTTTGCAATTTCCCTAAATGCGTTAAGTTGCAAAAGTAACATAGCGTTGCAAAACGTGCTGGCCGTCCACAAAATGCGCTATGGGGTTACTTAAGGTCAACTTTAGGCCAATATTCAGGGAAGTTATGCAGTTATGCACCACGTAATTGTCAAGAATTCGTTATGTCAATAATAACTTTGTATTATTTGCAGTACATCATATGACTGCATAGCAGATCATGTTATTCAAAAAAGAAGCAATAATACTTTTAATAATGCTTTCAAAATCAGGACCGAATTGCTTACGACTTTTATGTGCAGGTTGCATTTGCTCACTTTTGGCAAAAATATAAGTTTTGGACACAACCTGGGCAGTTGACATATTACAGTTTACAGAACGGCTTAAGATGACAGAACTTTGTTGAGAATGTTAAACATATGAGAGAGTTTTTTTATTATAATGTTCACATGTTAGAAAATTGTTTGGGCTATTTTTTGCTGTGATTGTGGGCCCTGTAGGGTAGATTAAGATTAATCCCTTCCCCAAACAAAATCGAGGATAAATAATTTAATAAAAATATACTAGGATTCGCTATTCTGGATTCGTTATTCTAGATTCGAAACCTATTATTCTAGAATACCTTGGGATTCTACTTTGAACATCCCTAGAGGTCATACTACGTGTCCAAAATATCGGTATCGAAATAAGACATCGAGCATTTCTAAATAATACATGTTTTTTTCGGGATCGAAGTCGTGAGTTCAAATCTTACCACGAGCTTACTTAATTAGTAGCCAACCTCTTACCCGCAATTACATCCTTGTGGTTAAATAAATCCTTAAATATTTACCTAATTGATTACGGTACTTCAACGCTAAATGGCGTTGATGGTACATATCATACTACTTATAATAGAGATATTGTAAGTGCAGCAGTTTAGGACGCAAAGATAAAACTCCCATTTGCTTACTACAGACGCGACCTGAAAGCGTCTCAGTGCAAGGCAAAGCAGTGGACCATTTTCACTTTACCGGTGTTGGGCACGACTACATCGAAAGACGCAACAAGGCCGGAGCAGGTAAGAGACAAGTCAAAATACAATAGAAGAGTAAAATAGCAAACCTTTTTGATAACAAATTAAATTTAAAAGAAATTTTCCGTTTTTTTCTTAACTGCAGTAATAAAATGCTTCCAGAATCTATTATTCTCTGATGTGTGCGTTGGAACTTATTATTACAAAACTGTACATGTTTATCATAATTCAACAATCACATTTCTTGCGGTGTGAAACAGTTGGAAATAAAGTTCGTTTTATCAGTTCTAATCAGGACAGGGAGTCGAACCGTTTTACTTTTCCGGTTCAGGTTCGGTTCGGGTTCAAGGAGTTTTTCGGAATACGGTTCAGTTCCGGTTTCGGTTCGGAGCAATTTTAAAGTTCCGGTTCAGCTTCGGTTCGACCATCGCTATTTCAAAACCGGTTCATAAAGTTCCGGTTCGGATATATTATACGTTGCGTTAAATCTAAAAATGTGGGTCAACAAATGTAGAGAACAATCTTTGAATAGTAAGTCATTCAATCAAAGTTACGTGACGTATTAAAAAAATAGCAACTTAATATTGAAATATCTAAAAAATCAACGTTTTTTAATTAATATTTAAATTAGTTCATAAAATTTTAAACATGGCATAACTTGAGTCTTTAAAATACAAGTTGTTACGTCATTTTATTAACAGGTTCGGGTTCGGTTAAGGTTCAAGTTCTTTCAAATTATTCGGTTCCGGTTCGGCTCCTTAAAATCGTTCCAAAACCGGTCCAGGTTCGGTAACGGTTCGGAAAAATTGACCTAAAACCCGTTCATAAAGTTCAGGTTCGGTTCCGGTTCGACACCCTGGTTCTAATATTATTGTAGGCATTTATAACAGCGTATAGGGCTAGGCACTGGTTATATATGGATAAAAAAGAGAAAGATGATGTTGCAGCAAAAACGCAAAAACACAATTAAAGGTGATCGCTCTTAAATTTATGTAAGCTATTACCGGTACCGGTGCCATGGATTTTATCAAACTTCGCGGTTTACATTTCTCATGAAAACCAAAGCAGCGAGGTTTAGGTCGGTAATATTATGTTCCCTAACCCGCTTAACATCAATAAGAAATATTACATTCGCAATTCGAGAAAAAAGCATAATTGGTTTGAGGGTTATGCGCTCTGCCCAGCGGAGCTGCTCAAGCGTTATGTCGGTGAGAGTTCGATTATGGCTGCAGGCTGCTTGCGAGTACTAGCCTATTGCATGTCATAAAACAGCATTCAATCTTAATTACTGGCAAAGACGATTTAACATTAATGGTTCATTAAAAGTTTGTGATGCACCCTTGTATTCCTTTTCGTTCTGGTGCTCCCCAAGCATATTTTGGTGAACCCTAGGGTGCGCCGTGCACACCGGTTGAAGAGCACTGGTTTAACCTACCTAATTAAAGTTTTCAAAAAATAGGAGTTGTTTTGCGGAAAGTATGGGCGAAACCTCAAAAAAAGTGCTGGAATTTGTGTGACAGGAAACTCGCGGGAGCAGATCGACGGGCACGACCAGTACTTGCGCGACACGAGGCCGATGAACACGTACAACGGCAAGTTCGGCTTCCGACGGAACACGCCCACTCTGCGCCATTGCCCGTCGCCTTTCGGCACGGCCAGCTGGTCCAGCACATTTTAGCGGCAACATAACACATTTGGACTTGCTGAGGATTTCGCTGCGCCAACCCGCCTATAAGCTGGACTACTTTTCGCTGTGTTTGCGCGTCCATGCAGCTATAATGCCGTAAGGTGTAGTTGAACATTAGTAACATTACATAGCATAGCCAAATTATTTCTTTTTCGGTTTCATCTTTTTATCCACTGCGGGCTTTGAGCTGACCTACAGGAAATTAGCAATTTTGATTTTTAAAATGGATCTGTGCGAAAAATATTATATTTGTTTAGTTATAATGTTGCAATTCTAGCCTGGAACTAATCAAACTTTTCAATGATTTTTTGTAAATTGAAACATAATGCGTAAAATTTTCTGAACAACAGCATTGGTGGTTGTACCAGAAAACACTGTTTTTGTGTTTAGATATATGTTTATTTTTGTTTGGACAGACAGAGCAACATTCCAAAAAATTGCCAGCATTGGACTGTTAACCTCAAAGAGCGTTAAAGTAATACCCTATATATCCTATAATTAGGCCTAAATTGTGAAAGTTTTGTCTTAAACTTTTCTTTAATCAACTTGTTTGGCTTATTGTTTAAAGGTCAACTACATATATAGTTTTTCAATGATTTCGTTAACTACCGGGCTAAAATTTCTCTATTATGATAAAGTGAATAGAGCAAAATTAAAATATCTGTGTGGTTTTGTCACTGGGTTTCAAATTATTCACTGGAAAATTTTACCTTTTTAACCATAGATTTTCTTGCCATTTAAACAAATTATGAACATAATTTTGTTTAAATACACATTTATGTTTTTATTTGTTTAACTGTGATAACAGCCAATACAGGATCAAAAGATTAACGAATGCATTTATGGCATGATAAAAGAGTTGTTTCATACATGTCAGGGCTGCGGAGTTGATTAAAAACAACCCGAGTCCGACTCCCGTGTCCGACTCCGGCCAAAAAAATACACCCGAGTCCGACTCCCGAGTCTCGACGGACTTCGGCCAAAATGTGTTTCGACTCCGACTCCGCAGCCCATGTCATGGCCTGTTTTATTAACATACAATTATGCCGATATAGACACATTGGTGATAGTTATTTTTTGTTTTTTCTGGTCGATGTCATAGTAGTTTTAGCTGTGCTCAATGAAACAACAATATCTGGATGAAAACTAAGGCAAATTATTAAAATTTGACTTGTTAATATAACTCCACTAATGACTATTGCAAGTTAAAAAAAAATTGATCTACGAAATATTTGACGTGGTGAGTAATTGTTTTCTTGTGTAAAGATGTTTATTTCATTAATAAAAAACATTAAAAATCTGAACAGAATGTGGAAGCTGTATCACTGTGAATCGTATATGTTATTGTCAAGATTCACAATGTTGTAGCTGAGTTATTGGTTAATAAAGCTGCACATATAAATTATACATATAAAATTAAGTACCAATGTTGTAAGCACGTTTGTGTGTTATCGTTCATTATACATTAAATGGATAAAAGAAATAAGGCAAATAATACGATACAAGAGGAATTCGGTTTGGCAGATAAAGCTACCGCTCGACAGAGGTAAAGTTAAGTCACTACAGGTATCAAAGAAACTCTCAAAAATTACACCAAAACCAGGCATCCTAATAAACTTGCTGTTCAAATTTCACGGTCGATCCTGTGCGCAAATATGCAAATATCATTTTAGGCTCAATACATTCAAAGAGATAGCGAAAAGGCATTTGCGCGAATCGAACTTATGCTAATTGCAGGTCTAATGAATTGGTGGACACTTGAAGCGTTGAATTTAAATCCGAAAAGGTATAGTTTTTGAAAAGAATAGTTAACTGCATTTCTATACCACTATAGTTGATATTTTCAATTTCCTTTTTTAAATTTTATTCGAAATTTAGCAAAACAATAAATTCCCTTATGCTTTAGAGACAAACTGCATTCCAACTATTTAAAAAAAAATTACAAACATTGAGTGGACATTAAGCTTTTCGCAAAGTGTACAAAACTGTCATTTTAGAAAGCATTATTGATCGCACAGTCTCTTGGCCGTAAAATCAGAAAAAATAAATTTTAAAATAGGTCAAAAATATAATTTAGAGAGATGTCTTGTAAACAAAATTGCCGGAAAAGCGTTCCAGAGTGTTTCCGGCGCAGAATCAAGTTTGGAAACTGTTAAGGCCGAAACATGTACATTGCAGTCTTGTAGAGATGGAATAACATGCGGTAGAGTATTAGCCAACCATGTATTGTGAATGGGTAAAATATGAAACCTGGACACCTCTATATAGTGGGGGAACTATGTGTCAAAAAAAACTTCTGGCATGCAAACGATAGGTAGACGTGAGATTTTTGGCACAGATGTTCAGTTTGGCGTTTTAGTTTGATTTTTGCCCGAACCCAACTTGATTTCGGTGTACTTCCCCCCCGTATGACCCCCTGAACCCCTAACTTTTAGCTTCAGAAAAATTATCTGTGATTGGTCTCAAACAAACGAGAATATAAAATTATTTTTGAAAATATATATATTTTTAATTTTATGACGTATAATTTTAAAGTTATGGCTATTTTACGTTTTGATGACGTCATCGATAGAATAGGAATTTCGTTTATTAATCAAGATAAGCCCTCATTCTTATCACTTTTATAGATTTGATTTCGCGTTTTTGTTTTCTGGAATTCTTTTTACATCTCCAGTTGAATTATGACGCAATAGTGACGTCATCAGTTTTCGAAATTGCACATATTTTGAAAATTACTTCACAGCAGACGTTAAAATTTTCGTCTTACGGTTTAAACATAGACGAAATTATATGTTCAATAAATGCAGACTATAATATTAAAAAAACGCTCAAGTTAGTCGCATGTAGGCTGTAACTATAAAGCAACAATAAATGACATCAAGGTCTCTCAATTTCGTATAATTTAATAATCAAAAGATGAAAAAACTGTGTAAATAAGATATCAATTAATAATAAATCAACAGCATGCCGGGCAAAATACAATTGTAACGATATATGTATATTGGTAAATAAAGAACAATACATTTATGATAAAGTCAGTAAATAAAATAAGAAAAATAGTAAAACAAAAAATTGCGCTAAAACCGATATATTATTTATCTAAAAAACAACATTTTAGTTAATAAAAAATGTATAATTATTTTATTAAGTCGTCCAAAATAGTCGTTTCCAGGTAAATAAGCTAATGTTTGTATTAGCGCAAAGATGTTTAGAAACTGTCAATTTCTGCTATTTTTTTATCTTTCGAGGTAGAATTGCTTCACTTGACCGCAAATCATGACTAAAATCACAAAGGCGAACAACTTAATTTTGCCTTTCTACACGAGCAATTCATTGAGCAGCCCTTGATGCAGCCACAAGTGATAATGCGTTTTGTTTTATGTGCTGGAAGCAATTCAGTTCAAAATGGAACCAACTGATTGCTTTCCCAACACCAATCCCATTGAGTGGCGTCTGGTAAAATTTGCTGAGGAGATAAGGACTGCCCCCAAACGTAACCAGCTTGATATGTTGCCCTTTTGATGTGGTTTAGTAAAGCTGCTGCTGTTGGTAGTCTATCTAGGGAAGACCCCTTTGTTAACAGCATTTATTTTCTTAATTCATTAACTCCAGTTGCGTTGCTACTTTTGGAATAAAGACAAACGACAAACTTTTCCATTTGTTCTGTTGTAATTTTTAGGGTTGGTTGTGATAATGATTGAAAAACAGTGTCTATTTCGTTGAAAGAAAGCCAGCAATTCCACGCTTGTTTTTTTCCATGCCCTACAAAACTCGACACGGTGTCACACCCTGTAAATGCATGGAAAAAAGGTGCCATTGCATTTTTCACCCGTAATATCGGCAAACAAGTGGACGGGAATATAAAAGGATTGCCACCTCATTTAGGGTGAAATACAGACTGTAGAATAAAAGCAAACTAAGGACTCGACTAAATCGACTTATTTGGTGAAGTCGGGCTCGGTTTCAATTTTTTGTCCAGAGTCAAACTTTGGCTGTTTATAATCGACTTGAGGTGAGTACACTAGTTAAAATGTAAAATTTGACGCACTTTAAGAACACATATTTGGTAAACATTAACTGTGACCTTGGCGATACTTCTGCCGTGGTTTTAGCTAAACAATTTTTGGGTCAATGACTCTCACAACCTATGTACCTCAATCACCTTTAAATGCGCTATTATATCAAGTAATTGGTGAATAATGATTATTTGTGCACAATGCGTCATTTTTCCTTTTAAATAAACGTTTTTTATTTCAACCAAATAAACGAATTTTCGCGTTTTGCGCGAACGCCATGACGCCATCTTTTGGACCAAATTTCAGTAGCACGAATTTGCAAGCAATACAAATTGCTAATGCTGTACAAATAGCCGTTTGCACCTGCTGACTAAATTACGTCACTGACATTTAGGCTTTGTTGGATTATGCCAATTTCAAATCGCGTGTCACGCTTACAGGTCGCGATAGGTCGCAATTAAAAATGAAAAATTCTATCGACCTCGACGATTTTTGAAAGGTTTTCTTCTTTTCAAGATGCCAACTAATATACAGAGGTCAAAAATAACATAAAAACGAATACCAGGTCAAGTTTGGACGAGTACTGATACTTAATGCTATAAAAGTGTTAAATTACTTTCGGACATCAAATAAAAGCACTTTTTTATTTGTTACGAAACGACTTTTTTGCATATTTGCAATATATTTAGTCCTACAGTTATCTTTGTTAATCTTAGTTCACATCACTCCCCAGTAGATAAGTGAACGATCTGTTGTCAAGAGTTGCATCTGAAATGAAAAACGCAAAATTTTCTCCAATAGCTACGTACAACGGTTTGAAATTCAGCCCACTCAAAACAAACTACATAAAAACATGTATAAACATAACAGAAAAATATGTTGCAGCACTTTTAGCTTAAATCACAAGGTCTAAAATTTAATGTTGTTGGAAGTAATTGTGGTTACATCGACTGACTTCACTCAAATTGTGTTCCTGTTTAACCTAACTTATGTCAACATTTTGAATTTCAACTAGTTCTCGTGCTCTTTGTTAACAGGAGCCAAATTTGATTTCTAAAAACCACATTCGTTTAAAGTTTAAAGTTTAAACGAAGTATTTGCAGAAGCCACCAAGGAAACGGCAATTCATACTGGTACTGCGATTTTCAAGTGCATTTACCATGGACGAGACTATATACATTGGATGAAATTCTGTACAACATGTTCTCAAAGAAGGAAGCGGCAAGAGTGACCAAACCAGCGACTCTGCCACCAACGAGGGTGCCGCTACACAACATTTACTCCTTGAGTACCTGCAGACCCGGGACTGGATCGTTCTACAGAGCATAACCACGGAGACTATGGATGGACAATAGGTGTGCATGGATATGGGCCAGTTCCAACACTGGACCCCATGGCTCCTTCTGAGCTATTGCAGTTCACGAACTGTAATTGTCATGGAGATAGTAACAACCGGAGATGCAGCTGCAAGAAGAATAGAGTCACGTGCATCTCGGCCTGTGGAGTCTGTATAGGCATTACATGCAAAAATGGCATTCATGGTGATATTGAGTCTGAAGAATGCATAGACAATGACTATTAAAACTTCTGACGTTTGTAGTAAAATTTGAATGTTAACAATCAATTGAGAATCATGAAACAACATTATTTAATCCCTCCTAAGTTACTTAAGGACGATAAATTTATTTTTCTTTAATTTTGATTTGTTTTAATTCTCGAAATTTAACAACTTTTTTTCTGGGTTTCTCACAAGACTTGAACTTTTTAACACATGTTACACACCTTTACAAACATATTTGTGAAAAAAATTTTGGTAACAATTTAGTTAACAGATTTTGACATGTTTCCCTTGCTATAATATTAAACGAGGTAGCCTCCTAAATGTCGCACACTTCTTGACCCTTGTTGTATCTAGAAATAATCAATATATTTTTGTTGCTTTGACATAAAGAGATGTATGCTACTCTTGTCATCCTGTTTCGCTGCTGCGCAATCGATTCACTTTGCAGTGACACCCATCTGATTGGCAATTGTTCAGCGGCGCAACAGTGCCATTGAAGGACCCATGATTGACACATCGTGGACAAAATTTAGCCATTTGGAGAATGAATACTAAAAAGCTTCCGATCTACAAGCCATTGATGTATCAAATGCAAAATACCTGGAGTGTCTATAGAGTTATTTTTTTATTCTTAACCGTAATATAACACACTTATTTGTTATTGTTTATCTTACTGTTAGTCAAGAAAATTAAAACTTGCCAGGACGACAAAATCACAATGCTGTGCACCTATTTGCACATTCTCAGTGCTGTGTATATGTGATTGACAGTTCTTACATGTAGGCTTTGTTGGGTTATGCCTAACTCAAACCGCTGGGCACGCCTACAGGTCGCGATAAGTCGCAGTCGATCTATAACAATACATGGCCTTAAAATACAGTCAACAAATCAAGCACGTATGAACTCAAGCAGATATAACTAAATGTCAGTGAGTTTGTTCGACGTATACCATATTTGGTTGAACGATGAGTGGCTTATATCTGTGGCATATTGCAACGTGCTATGAGCTTATGTTAACGTGATAAATGATCATATGGTTTGCGACCGGTAACAGTGTTTAAATCGACGTAAAACCGGAAATCAAAACAAAAAAATCTGTGGCGTCCAACGTTTATTGAAAGCTTTTGTCTTTTTAGTTGCTATTATAAAAAGGTCGGAAATACATGACAACCGATACCTGCTCAAGATCGTAGTACTTATAGATGGGGGAACATAATTGGTGTTGCATTGACAACGACACTTTCCCTTGCTTAATTTTGTGGCGCTGAATTCAAATATGAAGTAATATATATTTTTTTGGACCGTCGACAATACAATATCATGTCAACCTCTGTTCAAGAATTTGCCCTTGTAAATTTCCTCGGGGCACTCTCGTGCGATGCCCCAGCAGTAATCTGCTTATATGTTTTTGTCCCATCTCTCTTTCTAGCGATGCTCCCCTAACTCATGATCTATTTTATGTCATTATACTCTTCTCTAATATATGCATAATGACCAATAGGAAATCCCCCATAAAGATTGTGTTTGTGCAAAAAGAACACATCTAGGGCTCAGCTTAGAGCTATCAAGATACAGCTCCGTTGTGTAGGATTGTACGAGGCAACACCTAACTTCTTGAGCAAACTGAGGATGTCATGACAGCTAGTAATCATATTGCATCTGTTCGAAAAAAACAAGTATCTCTGCAGCTTTTTGTAGAGAATCCAAAATCACAAGCCCCGCCAGTTGATTCTTCTTAGTTGAATTGCCGAGGGGTAATAAATCATTGGTGTCGTTCTCAAAGCTTCCCTGCCAAATCACGGGAATTCCAAACGTCATACCGCTTTGTGATCCTTTTGTCCAGCCACTAAGCATTTCCTACAGTTATGACACACGATACGAGGCGCCCATTTTTGTCAAATGGCGGATCGCGATCCGGTCCGGATCTTTTCAACCTTTTGTGCGGATCTTCTAATGTAGTCTGAAAACATAAACTTTCTACAGTGTTTTATGTGAACACCTATTGTCAGTGTTGATGAATTTTGTAAATATCAAGCATAGAACGACACTCCCAAATGCTAATCTTTGTGAGCGTTTGAGGATATCAGTTAGCGACAGAAAGCCCCAATTCGATGCTGTTGTAAGACCTGAAGTCTAAGCCAGGGGTCGGCGACCTACGGCCCGCGGGCCGGATGCGCCCCGCCAATGTAATTCATTCGGTCACCCGCCTCTTTGACAAACTAGATACGAGTCCATTTGAAATACTTTTTGACTAATTTAACTAAAAAAAACCTAAGTGCGAAAATTTTTCGCGCTTCCCCCGAATAATCTTAATGCGTCCAATTTGTTTACGTTTTGATGCTGTCTTGTGAACTATATAAGCGCTTCGTTGCCGTTAACGGAACGTATTCAAAAATATTGGACTTATATTTTTTAACTTTTTTTTTTCGGCAATGTAATAAAAACTTGCAACAAATTTAAAAGAAATGCTGGTATACGTAAAAAATCACGCTTGCTTCGCTCGCCACGTGCGCCCTGATTTAGAAAGGTTAACAAGCACTAAGCAAGATTAACTATTAAAGTTATCGCCTTTCTTTAAAGTAGTTTTATTCCACTTTTAATTGGGAGTATGGATGACGACGTTTGGGCTCGAATTTTGAACCAAACAAACGCCCCCCCAAAAAACGAGGTACGTCTGATTAAAAGTTGTTCTAACATTTTAATAATACAATTCTCAGTTACATTTTTGTGCTTTCTGAGTTTGGTGTTGGCCCGCGACTAGAAAAAGGTTGCCGACCCCTGGTATAAATCAACTCATCATTTTTCTCACTGAAACAATCTTGGTTCTGTAGCACACTTCACTTTTGACTCTTACAAATTTATCAATATGATGTAGGGTACATTTACATAAATAAAGCATCATAAAAATTAAAGCGTGTCTAATATGTTTGCTATTCGCATTTGGTGGATCATCTTGTTGTGAGGTTTGACTGTGGTGGATGGCAGAATTCATTTGAACACCCCTGGTCTATATGTTAAGCTTGCTATTCTTTATTTGCTCGCCTAATTGCCAATCATTGTTACGTCACATACAAGCAACATTTGTGTTTTTCTAGTTTACTCAGTTTTTTTCTTAGGAACGTTTAAACAGCATTTTATGAGTTTGTAAACCACAAGTTAGAATGATGATAGCAAAATTAATTCAAGCAAGTTGAACATTTTTTTCACAAAACGATTGTTGTTGTTCCATTGATTAAATTTGTAGCAAATTAATTGTGTTAAGTGGTCGAACGAAAGATGGTTGAATTGCACATACTTCCAGAGAAGTTTAGTAATGAAAATACGTTTTTACACGAAGCTTAAACAAGGTTTTGTGTTTTTAAATGTCGAAAATACGCCTCTTTTGGCTTGACAAAAGTTAGTCGAGACGGTCATGATTGTGTGCATTGTCTGCAGTGCACTGCTCGGTGATGACAAATGCGTCATTACGACCCTTAAAACGTAAAAATAATTGTGATTAAATGCCAAAGCAAAATACGGTACCCAAACAAAACATGATGCTGCCGATGTTATTTCTGCCAAAAGAATACGATTCGGATTAAAAGCCTTTCATAGACACGAAAGGTTGAGAACCACTGCACTGGTGTATAGCACAAACATGCATAAGAGAAACGTCAGGCTTATTTTACATTCACGTCTACTAGAAAAAGCCATGTTTCAACTTTTAAGATATACTAAATTCCAAGTAATAAAAACGTAGTGCAAAAAGAGAAGATTTGAGTCCGTACTTGGTTGACTTGACTAGACAAGCTAGCGACGCATGCACACTTTTAACTGATAACTCAAGAAGTTTTCTGGTAGACTTACTTGACCGCACGCAGTGTTTCTCCCAAATACTTATATTACAATACAGCGTGGTGTTCACCCTTTAAAACAGGGATGTCCAACCTTTTAGCAGAATGGGATGCATTGCCACTTTAAAAATTTCGAAATTAAATGGGTGACTTCATAAGTTACGTCATATCTTGACGTCATAAAACAACTTAACTTATAAATACCCGCTCTTTGAGAGTGAACTCGTTCGTAAATATGCAAGTAAACGTCCGTCTTATCGCGCGTAGCGCGTAAAATTGAGTTTACTTGCCGTATCATGTCATTTTAAGACACCTTTGGGCTTAAAGAAGGTCCGCAAAAACACACATTTAGAAAAACACCAATCTTCCTTAGCAATAATGGTGCACAAAAGTGTTCGACGGGTGTTGAAATGCGACATTAGACTCGATTATAGTCTTAAAAAATATAAGATTAAGCCTTCTTTAAACACTGCGAGTTCTACACGTTTTGATGATAGTGAAAACAATTGTTTTCAAACAATTGTTTTCAATAAAGGCTACTGAAAGTGAGAATAACTGGTGGGCCGTACGTAAACATCAATCGGGCCGCGGGTTGGACATCCCTGCTTCAAAAGCATGCCGTATTGATAGTCAGAATACTCTGATTTTACTGATGAGCTATCAAAACTGATTTGCAAAGTGGACAAAAGTCAAGTAAGCGTTTGGGACTTCGAGACCAATTAGTTTAATTACGTATACCATACGTATAGGCATTCACAAATCCGCTTTTATAAAAATCTGAATATTCAAATTGCATGAAAGCTAGAGCATGTAAACAAAAACCGACTTAAGATTTGGATCAGGTCAACAATCTTTCAAGGATTAGTTAAAACATGTAAAAAAATAAAAAAATTCTTCCCCAGCGTATTTTGTGTCGCACACGATACAATACTATCACGAAAGTATTCTCACAGTTGCATCTAAAATGCCAAACACAAAACTTACTCTAATTACTACTTGCTATACTGAAAGGCAACTAAGTTAATAATATTTTGAAAACAGGCCCCCGCAAAAAAATGATTGAATTTGTAAGTAAGGGTATACACCCAACAAAAAATGATAAAATATATTACAACACTTTTAGCACGATTCAAAAAAGTATGAAATGCTGTACGGGGGTCCAATACGATTTAAATTATAATTCAACGACCGTCATTGTTTAAATTAAAAAAAAACACCGTGGTGTTTATTTCTGTTATGTTGTTCGAGGCCCTTGTGATTTAATTGGCTGTTCAACGCAAATTGTTGTTCAAAAAACCACCGTGATGTTTATTCCTAACTAGCCGTTTCACGACAAAGGATTTTGGTGACAATTTTTCGCCAATTATATGGCTGCACCTGCTTGCTGTTTTGTTGGCAGGAAACATCAATTAGAGCCCTAATGCGAGGGCCCGGTTCACGCAGGTGCACATTGTCCAAAAGCGACAAATACCACTTTTTTCCAATAAGAATATATTTAAACACAAAAGGAAAATTTTCTTGGCATTAGGTCTGTAAAAAATCAAGGTTACGTAACACTATATTATATAAGGGTTGTACATGTTATGGTAAAATATACTTGTGTGACCGTATTAAATGCAACCTTGAAATCATGCGACTTAACTGAAATATTTATTCACATTTGGGAAATACGCCAATCTTTTAATTTGAAACTTGTTTTCATGGTCCTTATCTATACGCTTATTTACTTCCCGGTTTAATTTCCAAAAACGCCTTTATTCAAATGAAGTATGTTTACATTGTTTAGTGTCTGTTGGGTAATAGAAGCGTTAAAAGTATGACGTTATTATAAAGATAAGATTTGTTGTTCTTCATGACAACTTTACTCGTACTAAGACAAGGACGAATCAGTATTTACAAGATTTCGAGTGTTTGCGAAACATCTGTTTGCAAGGGTGTACGGATGTAGCCAAATACGTGCTTGAGTTATCTTATAGGCGACATCGCCATTTCAAGAAACATCGATTTTCTCTTCAGTAAAAGGTCAGTAACCTCCGCGCCAATGAAAACGAATTAGAACAATGTAACCACACAAATCTACTTGTAAGAAATAAATACTGTTGTGGTTTCTACATTCTGAAAATCAAGTTTATGTATAAGTGTCCACCTATATGCAATATGATGGCCAGTTGCTTGAGGCCACACATAAAATAATTTTTTGGTAAGTTTAGATTAGAGCATTGCGAAATATGTGAACGAAAAGAGTTACGTTTGAAAAAAATAAAATAGGGAAACTGCCATCACGAAATTTGCCATCACGAAATTGCCAAACAATCACATGTCTAAAAATAGAAAACAATTAAAAGTTAACTATAACAGCGAACTAAACGTAAACTACAATGCGGATAAGCTCAGTGCCAGATTAACCAAGTGCGGGGCCTGTAGCAGATTGATTTGATGAACAGATGATGACCGGGATGTAATTGAATATTCATAGATTTGAACTACATTCTACAACAACAAAAGTCTAATGTAATGTTTTATTTGAAAGGAGAAGTATTAAACTTCGACAATAGTAAACAAAGGTATTTTCGACGCATTTTGATTTCTGCAAATTTGGCAATTATTTCAGATGAGTTCAGTGACATAAGAACGTCATTTTCAATATTCAAAAGAGTTAAATAGTGTAGCCGCTCTTCCCCCATTTTGTTTCGCAGATAGTTTTTAATCAACTTTAAATTTGAAAATGATTTCTCACGTACAATTATTTACCATCATACATAGATAAATGCGTGACTACATTCCAGTTTGAAAGCCAAAAATTACTTACCAACTATGTTCGACATTTTTTTGCCAAAAAAATATTTTACCTATCAGGCGCGGGGCCCGTAGCAGCTGCTACATCTGCTACTATGTTAATCCAGCCCTGGATAAGCTCGTTTGTCGCTTATAGGCGCGTGAAAAGTTTGCAGTAATGAATGAACATTGTTGAGCAAGTTAGTTTGTTTCTTCTAAAGCCACAGGTTTATGCGTTAAACATTGGCGCTGTTTTCACATACAGCAAAACACTTAGAAGTTAAAACTAAAATTATTTCTTGGTAGAAAAATAATAGTGACTTGCGTTTTGACTATATTCGAATTACAAGCGATGTAGCTACGATTCGTTGAACAAAACTATAATGACATTCTGTGTCGATTTCTGGTGCTTTGTTGGCAAATCTTTGACTTACTTGATTTTTTAAAGCTTTTAAGATTCTTTACTTCTATTTTTTTCATTGGATTACAACTTTCATTAGTAAAGGTAAAAATAGCGGAATTTGGGATAAACACGCGTTCAACCACTTACGGTCTGTAATCTTTGAGTAAACAAAGGAGAAATGTCAGTCATGTAAGGTTCAAACTTTGACAGAGGCGCAGACTCGCGTAGCGTTTAAATTAATGCTTGGATATGTTAAGCTTACTCAGCGGCGAACAGGCCTCTATACAAGCTTGTAGTATTGTGATTAGGTTTTTTGACGTGTGAATATTATAGTGACATAGTCAGAAAACGTTTTACAAAGAAAATCGTTTCCATTCCTAAACGGCATCCGGATTTGGCAGTGTTGCTAGAAAAACCAATCACGTATTGTCGTCAATGTCATAAAAACTCTCATAAAGTACTAGCTCAACAAACATGTGTAGCGTAAATACGTCCGACGTCAGTGTTTACGTTTTCAGTAATCCTATAGAATGTCACTGTTTCATTCTTCTTTGGTTGTTTTTGCTTTGCAGTAATATATGGTTATTCAGGCTGTTTTCTAAAATAGTTTTAACGGTTAACATTGTGATAAATAGGATAGTACGAATAAGTTTAATATTGCAAGTTTTCCGAAGTCCACTTTTCACCGAAACAAATATAGCTACCATTGGACTTTCGACCGAATACGAATCTCCCTAATCAGGCTTATGCGTTGCGGGCAGTGAACATTTTTGTTTGGCGATTGCAATGTTGAGAGATGACGTCGTAAAAATGTAATATAACAATATACAAAACAAACTTTAAGAAACCCACTGCGCACGGCAAAATATTGCAGAAACCTGTGGTATATACAGGTTTGGGTAAAATGCGCGAGGTAAACCACGAGCCTACAAGATTTTACACAAAGCAAAACCATTTAACTTTATCAGATTTAAACTGAAACAGACATTTTATAAGCTACATGACTCGTTGGCCCCGTAAAATGAACGCATAAAGCATAAAATAAAACCGCATTCATCCTGATAACCTTGGCAAAACGTTCAAGTTGGTAAAGCAATAAACCCTTTCAATGCGCGAAAACTATACGTAAAAATGCGCGGCTCATATTGCAAAGACAGTATACATAAACATGTAATAACAGTAACTGATTTGAATCACGAGTTATCACAATGAAGAGAGCCTTGTAATGCACTTAATAAGTTAGGATGTCCATTAGGTTCATTTTTGAGTTGCTATGGCGCCAGGACTCGAAGGAATTCATTTCCCCAAATGACCGCCAAAATATATCACGATTGCTTTAAAAATTTTAAAATGAACAGTGCCTAACGTGATTGCATTTTGTCTATTTAAAATAATACAATTTACAAAATGTTATAAAAAAACGATTTTTAGAACCAAGGATGACCGCATAGCCGCATACCATAACAATACAATTCGTTCGATTGTTAGTATGGATCACATGAAAAGGCCACACGCAAGAAGTTTTATTATGTTTGGCCATATCAAAGCAAACCAATGCTTAATAGCCGCGGCCAGCCTTTTAGACGGGCTTTCAGAGCAATTCGGATAAATTGTTAAAGGTTGCTTACGAGCATTAAGGCGCTTACATGTTTAAAGTCGTGCTGCTCAAACAGCAAGAAGCACTGTGGATGACTCGATGCTTTATGTCGTTATTATTTCCTTATATCATATATCGCTGACTGATGAAATCGATAAGGTGTTTTTTGGTATAACAGTATTTTGAGCTGAAAATGAGGTTAGTCAACCGATTAATGGTTTCCATTATCTTGAGAAAAAGATTAAGCGAATGTGTAACCAAGCTGCACAAGCAATCGGTGGTAATTGTGGTACTAACTGTGATGAACTAACGTGGATTTGCGTACAGTAATCGCCGGTCATATCTGGTTACACTCAATGATTCGCCTTGATTTAAAATCCGAATCTCATGAGTGGTTATAGTACAAGGGTCGGCAACCTACAGCCCGCGGGCCGATCCGGCCCGCCAGTAAAAATCATCCGCTCCGTGACTTGCGAGTCGTCTTATTTCACGTTCAACTACATGTTTTGTTTTGAGGAAGTTTTCCAAGACCAAAGGCCGTGCGCATTAAAACTTTGGAAACGATTACACAAAAGGGTATCAGAAATGTGTTCAATTTTAATTTGTGTGTGCTCAATGCGTCACGTTTTCTTGCAAATTGAAAGGCAATTTAAACCAAACAAACGCTCTTTTTATCGCGCTTGGCGCGTTTCAGAGTGCTTAAAAACCACACGGTTTTTAACAAAATATTTGTAAAAATTTATTACGGCCCGTCGAGAACTTGCTGAGGTTGGTTTGGCCCGCGACCAGGAAAAGGTTGCCGACTCCTGTTATAGTACAACAATATCTCGTATTTGGAGCGAATAAAGGATGTGGTTAGTTTCAATGTCCAGGTCTATTCCATTTTTAGGTGAAACGACAACTTTGGTTAAACTTTAGTAGAGAAAAGTGCAACCTACTTAATCGAGCGGACCTTAAAATAGGACTAGTTAGAACGGAAGGGCATGTTTTGTTGTTTGGTTTCTATTGAACCGCTTAAGCATTACTTGCCGCTTGGTTGGGGTGATCAATGCGAAATACGAACAGAAACAAACCAACGATAGATGACTAAATGATAAAATACATGACTAAAAAGCGTGCAATAAACACGGCTTCTCTGCTTTTTATGGAGTACATACCGTTGAATGGGGTATTCATCGTAATATTGTGGATCAAAATAACTTGTTTGAAAAATATGTCAACCACTTGCATCATTGTTTGTTGGACTTTAAATCCAGTTCGATTTTCATTTGCTTTTAATTATAACGATGTTAGATTGTAACGTGTGGTATTCGCCCGACGTGATTATATACGTTCAAGCGTAAATTACGCTCTTTGTGATGCATAATTTATGTGTAATGACATCGCAATGCAAAGCTAGCAGCTGTACGTTGAATTGAAGGTCGCAATCGGTTTGTATAGTTAGTTTTAAATGTACACAGACAGATTTTACTACGGCTTGAGTGGCAGATGAGTGATTTCATTAGTAGTTTTTTCTGTTACCCGACTTGTTTGTTTCTTTGTACTCGTCGAAATCGGGATTTTAAAACAAGAACGTCCATCGCAATTGCGGATGCGATATGAGTTACATTAAGATTCAAAAATTTGAATATGGCCTGCAAGTAAAAGTGGGTGCAATGCACAAAGATTTTTATGAAATATGATGAATCACGTATACTAAAGTGCATAACTAAGACGACAATAGAAAGTTGTCCTTCAGTGATGATTTTAAGGTTTATTTTAATGACATACCAATAAAACGTCCTTACATTTGTCGCTCAGGGCGATAGACAGTGCCCCTCCGCTTTGTATTGAAATTCAGTGCTCCACAACCTTTTGTCACTTGCACCAACAAAAGTATACCTGAAACAACGATAAGCACCTGGGCTAATATGCATTACGAAAATAATGTGCATGATTATATGCGCCTAGGACGCAAATTATAACGTGGTATATTGCTTATCACCTAATACTATTAAACACTTGTTAATGGCATTAAGAAAACGAAACTTACTGGAACATTGTATTTCGTACTTTAATGTTCGATTCATTATTTGAAACACCAACCAAGATAAATTTGTCCAGCAACAACTAAGATTAAAAATAAGTTAGTGCAGCGGATTCATTAAAACAAAACGTGCTACACCCGTTTTAAGCGTAAGTTGCTTTGGTTTCGAACGCATGGATAATATCTCTGGGGTTTTGCTTTCATTGGAACCATTGTTGTGTTCTTCAGACGCGCAAATGACTTCGTAGTTGAGTTTGTGTCGAGATTATTTCCAAATTACGACGTTGTATACAATTAAACGTATAGCAGAATATTCTAGCAAAGCTAGTAAATCAGGTCAGACACTATGACAAGATCTTAAAATATATAGATGCATATATTTCGTTGACAAAGGCATAGTCACTATATCTCATTCGATTGAGTTCGACATTTATCTTGCAAGTGTAAATATAAAGGATGATGACCAAAATTATTGTGTACAAATAAAAGCCTGCCTAAACTGTACGTTTTTATTACTGTTTGTACTAAACTTTAGACAGTGCTTTTGGAAAAAAGCGCAAGTAAAAACGTATTTTACACACCGGCACACCTGACATCGTCTCGCGGCACACCGGTAGCGGAGCACTGATCTAATTTATAGTAAAAATGACCTTTTATGAGTTGTACACACACATCCGACGCCGTTGCAGCGGTAAGAAAATCTGCTACTAACGTTGAACTGCTTCCGAAATGTCTGATTTCATAAAAAAGTCACACTTTAGTAGCATGCCGATTTTTTACCTATGTCTTAGTGGAATAATTTGGTTTAACCGCATCATTTAACACATTGCCAAAACTTTAAAATGGAGCAAATTATATCAGAGCGTAGAGTTGACCAATTCACAAAAAATGCGCAAACTTTTGTTGAATTCTTCATTAACTTTAAAAAGTTGTTTATCAAAATGTAATTAACAACAAAAATATCTATGTGGGTGTTGTTCGTGTGACTGTTGGTTAAACCACCATGTCCAATTAAAAGGCAATGCTTTACCGCAACAAACAGAAATCCCAAATTGGGCATGGATTTAAAATAACAGCTTGTTTGCGCGCTTTATGCATCAAGGGTGTATGACGTTTTGAAAGGCGGCTTATTAGGCGTTTAATGGATCAGATAAACCCGATGGAAAGGTTATTATTAAAAAACAGCTCCTTGCCTTTTTCAATGGGAGGTTAAAAAGGCAGGGTGCGTTTGTAGCTTAGCATAATCAACAATCTCGGTTGTGTGCGGGTGCAATTTCATACATCACGCAATTCGTGCTAAGTTGCTGGACGTTTGCAGTTGCTTGTCATTTTACGCTGGTAGCAAAATTATGTGAGGTTCAAAACAACCAACGAAATCCACTGCCAGCTATATTGCAAAACGACGCGCCAGACGGACGATAAAAAGAGTGACAAATAGTTTAGCAACAAATTAGCATCTGACAGCAGTTCTGCTACGCATATGGTGTGCAGGTGGAGCAGTATTTTCTTTTCGTTTAGAAATAAATACACAGTGCTCCGCAATTGCAAAAGCCACGTGATAACCAAACGAGTTCAGGTTGAACCATTCTCTTACATTTCAGCTTCCGTCCTAAGACAGCAAAGCAACTGATAATAAAAATATGTCCTCCGTTCCAACCACAGAAGTCGCGCCGATGGAAGAGGATGCGAATTCATCCTCGCTGATCCATTTCCCGCGCTCAAGGTTCACAACGATGGTGCTCCCAGCGATATTTTACGGCGTTTTCGTGATCGGCTTTGTTGGCAACTTCTTCGTGGTCTACATCCTACATCGTCTGGTGAGTTTAGTAGTTCATTGCCGGGGAATACATTAGTTATATAAAGCGAACTGATTGGCGTTGAGTAGTGGGAAAGTTGTGTTTTTACTGGTGTGCGGTGTGTGTGTGATTATGGCACGGTAATGCAACGGATTGAGCTGATTTTGACGTTTTTATTCAAGAGAACGACGAGGCACAGGTTACCGGCACCAAACCAACTTTGCGCAGTCTAACTTGTTTATATTTTAAACTGAATGTCTAAAGAACATTAATAAAGCGTTTTGGACATAACTGAAATTGAAACCAGTAGGAATTATAGTTACAAGGTGCGTTGCTCAGGAAAAACCTAACTTCAGTTTTGTTGCTTGTTTTGTTTATTAACTGAACCACCAAATGAATTTAGATGAATTTTTATCATTTTTTGGTCGAATACTGTTTAATTGCAATAAAAATTTGTAGCCTGAACTGTAGAAATTACTTCCAGATGCACACAAGGGCCAGTTTTGGTAATAACCTGACACAAAGCACAAACTTTGTCAAACAAAACTACGTTAGTATTGAAATTTCTTTCAAACCGGGTTTAAATCTTGTCAATTGTAGTTTGTCAATTGATGCGCATCACTACAGCTTACTGCCAAACATTATTCAAAAGTATGTTGCCGCTGTACAACTAAAGAGGTGTATTTAGACTCAGTTGGATTATCGCGCCTCTTGGGTGTAAGTAAGGGTTTCGTCTTAGATAGTGTAACCCCGTTTTAGTGTCAAAAACCCATCTCCAAGTAAGACCTGTCGATCAATGAGATTTTGTGCACAGCGAAGCGGAAAAAAGATCGCCGATCTGTTTATGACCAACCTTGCGGTTGCTGACCTGATCTTTCTCGGAACCTTGCCATTCTGGGCTACTGAGTACGCAATGAGCGGACAGTAAGTCAATTACATATTGCTGTCCCACTTTGCTGTTGTTGGCTCTACAGTCTACACCGAGTTCGTTTGTATCGAAAACACGCGCTTGAATTTCAATGTAAAATGCTACGCGTAGAATAAAATGGCGCAGCTAAGAAAAGGGCAATAAAAGCGTCTCTGATACTACATTCGCCTGAATCAACATAAAACCGCGGTAAATCCCTATATAAGAAGTCTAATAAAACGTGCACATATGTTAGTACAAGCTATCCCGACCGTTACTTCAGTGACTGAATTTAGACTTGCGTGGTGTAAAACTAAATGCCTGATTATATCGAAGCAATGTCGATACCAAGATCTTTCGTCCTTTTTTGTATTATGAATTTGTATGCGGCAATAAATCTTAATAATCTGCTTCCTGATATATGGTAACAGGTGGGTTTTTGGGCGTGTTTTCTGCAAACTGGCCAGTACGTGCACCTTGTTTTCTGCCTACGGAAGCGTCTTCTTTCTCAGCATGATGGCATTAGACCGACTTGGGGTGATCGTCTTTTACAAAAGCTACAACAGCAAAAGGTAAATAAATGCCACACAAGGCACGTAAGCCGTAGTCGTTGGTCAAAAAGCAGCTTCGAAGGGCTAGATCTCAGTTATTAACACACATATGTGTGAATGTTTCATTGAATAAATTATATGGTACTGTGGATCCCCTTCTATGAGGTTGCTTGTACTAACAGATTGAGCAAGCATTGGCGCATGGTGGTTTCTCGACTCGTTCCCTTCTGAGCGTGCATAGCGCAGTTGGTAGAGCGACGGTCCCGGCTTGACCGGAGGTCGTGAGTTCGAATCTCACTGCAGGCTAGTTGTTTTCCTAGTCTGCTCTGCTTACATCATAGATTAACAGATTCGGTGAGTCTGCGATGGCTTTCGGTGTGACACACAAGGTGTTCTTTTTGAACATGAACTAAGCTTTTACTAGTTGTTTCGCTCAATTTCTTTAGGCGCGAAATGCGATAATCAAGTAGTAATTAACGTATAGGAAACTAAAAATAAAGCAACAACACTCTCTCAGTGGGGCAAGCAGGCAGTAACGAGAAAAAGTTTATTCCATGTTTAAATTTAGACAATTCGCAGACAAATATATGCGAATTATTTTGCCGAAATATTTTTATGGAATCAATTAAATTTGCAGAACGTTGGCAAGGGGCATATACGCAGTGTTGCTTGTGTGGCTGGCCTCAATAATCTCAAGCACGTTGGCGCTGTATTTCCGAGACACAGATGAAGACCATAATGGTAAGTGTAGGCCAGTTTGTGTTGGATTAAATAAATTTTGGTAGTCTACTACGTAAGATGTATAAAAAACTGAAACTAAAGAAATATTGTGATAAAACCTGCCTTAACTCTCTAACTCTAACATACAGTCTACTGTAACCGGCCTTTATTACATCCAATTGACCTAGTTTAAAATGCTTTGCAAACGATGATAAGGTGGGCATGATAAGGTTATCGTAAGTTAACCAAAAGCCTTTCATAAACAGCATACTTGGGTAAAATTGCAGTCTAAATAAATCATTAGTTCGTCGGGTCATTTGTAGTTGTTTTGGCAAATGCACAAACATCAGCCATTCATATGCATCTCTCGTAATCAAACTTCCTCTTTTGTGTAGGTCATGTGCACTGCAGTTGGCAATTCAACGAAGCTGTTGATTCTCATGTAACCTGGTACTGCGTTCATTTTATTATGAGGTTAGGTAGGGTAGGTAAACTTAGAAATAAAATTGGGGGTGCTACCGTAGAGTTTTTTAAAAGGCAAAGTTCATTATTCCTAGTTTGAACAGAAACCATACTAGCAAGTTATCCGCCATAGAAGTGCTCTTCAACGTGTGCACGGTGCACTCTAGGGTGCACCAAAATATGCGTGTGGTGCACCAGTACGAAAAGATATCGAAGCGTGCATCACAAACTTTTAATGAACCATTAATGTTAAATCATCTTGCCAGTAATTACCGATTTCTATGAGATAATGGTGCTGTACCCATTGTCACCTAACTTTCTGAGACATGCACTCTTTCTTTTTTGCCTGACTGTTGTGATGCAAGTGTTGTTATTTGTATAAAGATTAAATGCTGTTTTATGACATACAATATAGGCTATAGTACTCGCAAGCAGCATGTAACCATAATCGAACTCTCATCGACATAACCAGGGCCGGATTAACCAATAGGCTAATAAGGCTATAGCCTTAGGCCCTGGAAAACTTCGGCCCTCAATTTTTTTAGAGCTAAATTCAGCCGAATAGGGCCTAAATGATCAAAATATAGCCTGAAACGGTAGGGAGAGGGTATGGGTCGATCGGGCGCTGAATGGTCTGGCATGGGCCGTTTTGGTGTCGACGTTTGGACGCCATACTGCGCCACTAGGGCGCCTCTGTTTTTGCATTGGATTGTTGGCCCTGTTTAGAATTGCGAGTGGCAAGGTTGGATAAATGATTAGTTAAATAATTAGAAAGTATAGATGCATTTATTCAACTTTTCTCTTCTTACATTTTGAGTTAAATGGTGTGGTATGTTGAAGGGTAGATTAAACGGACTCCAGCCATAAGACCGAGAAAAGAACAACACCAACGTCAGAATAAAACACATTTCGGAACAAGGCCAAAATAGGACTAATACATGATGGTATTAGCACCGTCTAAATCGGAATAAATTATCACTGATTTTCGGTTGATTAGAATAAAATACGTTTTTTAATGTTTTATTGATTAGAAATGGTAATCGCGTTGTTAGATTAAAACGCTGAAATCAAAACTGTGGGCACATATCCCTAAATAATTCGGTTATAATTAAGGTTTTAGTAATGTTATATAGTTTCACAAGGAATTGTCGAATTGCATATTGGTTCAAAAAACAGTAGTTGGATCTTTCGATGAGTATTTTGTATGGATTGCATGTGTTCAGCAAGAAATGCTTGTAGTAACAGAATGTAGAAAGCTCTGTGCCTTATTTATAAGCTTTAAACGAAACCGTGTTTAGGTCTGTTGTTGGTTTTGGACTTCCACTGACCATCACCATATTTTGTTACATCACGATCTTCACCTACCTGAGACGACGCAGATCAAAGAAAAAGCTTTTAAGAAAGCAACAGGTGAAAAACCTTATATCGTAGGAGTAAACAAGCAAGTTAGGGATGGACTTAATTGTTGATGTTATTGTCGTGACGAACTTTGTACAGTTGAGCAACCTTAAAATGCTTTTGTATACGTATGTTGGAAAGATTTAAATTAATTCTAATCCATCTCTTGTGAACAGAAGTATTTTTTTTTAAATAAACTAGGTCGTTAACATACATACTAAAGGTAATGCCAATTAAGCAGCATTTTGTATGGGTTACATGTAAACAGCGGCGTTGCCTATTTTTTTTGCAAGAAAAGTGTTTCCTAACATTTTTACAAGAAAGGGTGTTTTCCCTAATGTTTTCATTGAAGCCTCCTTCAACCCTATAGAGTTTTTCGTAACGGCCTCTATTTTATTTCAGTTCATTCATTTTTACAACACATAATAGTTGGAAGACCTAACACTTTTACTTATGTTAGGCATAGGCCTACCATTTTCAGAGAGGATGCTATTAATTTTCACCATATTGTTAGGTCATACAAAAAAAGAACTAAAAACATCCTGTACCCAGTCAAAAAAACTTCCAAGTAACTCTAAGTTGCCAAAAAAAAACAGTTGGCGATAGTTTTGTTTTCGCATAGTCTTCGCTGATAAGTGAGTAGACACACTACGGTGCTAAGTTAGTTGAGTTGTTAAAAGCGATCCATATGTTATGTCTTATAT
This sequence comes from Ascidiella aspersa, assembly GCF_963924565.1. Taxonomy (NCBI): domain Eukaryota; kingdom Metazoa; phylum Chordata; class Ascidiacea; order Phlebobranchia; family Ascidiidae; genus Ascidiella; species Ascidiella aspersa. Next base: position 18,823,897 of record NC_139451.1, read on the forward strand.
AATACCATTTTTAAGAATCTCCTGGGGAAACACGAAGTAATATGAATAGACATAGTGTTATTGGGACAAAACAGTCAGTCAACAAGCCCCGATTTACTCATAATGTTTGATAGTGTAAACAAAGCCATAAATTTAACTTTCTGCGGGCAGGACCGCGTTACCCTGGTTGTGATGGTGGTGATCGTCGTATTTATTATCTGCTGGCTACCTAATCAAATCTCCAACTTCGTGTACGTGGCACAAGGACTTCGTCTTATCTGTAAGTAAATGTCGTCATCGTATAAGCTATAGGCACATCAAACAGAAAGCATAGAAATCGGTCACAGTTATTATTATAATTCTTATCTGAAATCAAATTTGTTTTGGATGGATTTTGTTGACTTTTTAGGCCAGGAATTCATAGCGTATCATAAACGTGTACACATGACAAGCGTGTTCACCTTTTTCCCTTTTTGTATTGCCAAAATTAAAATACCGTAATGTAAACCCAATGTACTCGATATTTCAGAGGTTCCCAACCTTTTTTATTGCTGGTAAATAGTTATCAACACTCGCGGCGGCGTTATGGCTTCAGAATGTTATACCCTATAGAACTCTGTCCTTTAACCTTGGATATAGTGTGGCTAACTAGTATTCTAATGAATTTCTGACGGATACCAGCCACACAAAAATCCGCAGAACGCCATCTTGTTGCTACGCAAGAACTTATTTGTTATGCATAATGGGTCTAAAGAGCGCATCTGATTTATCTGAGTAACCTACCTCTGAGACATTACAAAGAAACGAAATAAAAAACAAAAAAATCATGTTTGTTGTTTCAAACCAGGGATTCGCACCGAACTCGAATCGGAACTTTATGAACCGGTTTTGGACCATTTTTTTCAAACCGTAACCGAACTTGAACCGTTTTATACGATTGTAAGAGGCCGAACCGGAAATTAACCGAATATTTATAAAAAAAAACTGGACCTTAACGAACCCGAACCTGTAAACAAAAGCGGTTCACTAAAGCATGACGTCATAACTTGTATTTTACGGAGTCAAGTTATGTAATGTTCTAAATTGTATAAAAAAAATGAATTATTTTTAAATAAAACATTGCTTTTCAATTTTTCAGATAATTTAACAATGAGCTGCTTGTTTTTTAGTGCACCACGAAACTTAGATTTCTTACGAGTTATAATTCAATAAATATTCTCTACATTTATGAACCGACATTTTTAGATTTACCGCAACCGGTTTTGAAAGAACATTGGTCGAATCGGAGCTTAAATGAACCTTTTAAATTGCTCCAAACAAAAACCGGAACTGAATTGTATTCCGAAAATATCCTTAAACCCGAACCGAATGTGAAACGGAAAAGTCAAACGGTTCGACTCCTTGTTTCAAACAGAAGAATTGTGCGTTAACTTACAAATACACTAGTAGGGGTGTGCGTGCTGGTCGTTCGTCAGTTTCTGCTCGAATACCAACATTTTGCTCCTCAAAACAAAGCCAAATATTACACAAAAATGAGTAAAAATTGAGCTTGCTTGTAATTAATTAGCCTATGCTGTAACGTAAACAATTTTGTTGAATTTATTTCGATGTTCTACAAGTTTTTTTAATTAAACAAGTGTTTAAAAAATGGAAAAAAATTGCAATGGACTAAAACAACATTTATACACGAGAGAAGAGAACCGTGAAAACGTAATTACTTTTACATACTTTCACGGCGCCCAGTTTGTGAATACGTTTATTTATTTTACCTTTTCTTATCTTGTTTAAAATGGTAATGGAATGGCATGCACAAAAAGGCAAAACAAATGCGTTATTGTGTCCTTTTCAAGTTATTGGTATTTAAAAATTTTAAAAGCACAAAAGAATGCCATTGCGTTGTTTTACAAGAAAATTTATTTTTTCATCTGCTTTTTTTTTCAGACAGTCCTGAAGAGCCGTCAGAGGTGCAGTACTACATCCACCTCTTTACCACCTGCCTGGCCTGGGGACACAGCTGCATTAATCCGTTCTTGTATGGCTTTATGAGAGAAGACGTGCGACTCAAGGTTGTATGACCCTTTCGGTTTTGCTACATGATTTAAACCCAGAGACTCATTAAACACAACCCTTTACTTTAACAATAACATTGTTGAGTGATTGTTTTTGATGTTTTCAGTTGGCCGAGATTACTAATACGTGCGGACTGCGATGCTATAGAAGATGTAAGACCCCTTCCGTTTCCTCGGAAAGATTTAATACGACGTTGGTAAGTTTGCGCAATCAGTCGCAAGATGCCTATATTTTTACAATTTTATTATTTTGCCCGACAACAATATGTAACAATAAACTGCCTTCGTCAAGAAAACCTAAAGAATTTTGCTAAGAGTAAAATTGTTTTATTTGCCAAATACTTTACTATCAAACACCTTTGTAGCTTGACTTTGGGGTTTGTTTTGACATTGTCAATGAAAATAACACCCTTCGTGTTTTTAAAAAACAAATGCTTAAGATAGACTTGAGTCTACAATCTACATACTCTTCATTAAACATTGGTTTTGGTGAGCTTCAATGGCTTATGTACTATTAATATCTGCCTTACATCATACGTGACAATTACTGTAATTTTCTAATGTTAAGTTGTTTTTTTGTTTTAATTTTCTTAGGTAATCACTTGAGATGTGAAAAGCACTACTAAAAATTACCAATAGGTCACCAGCAAAACACGAACTGCTTTATTTTAAGAGTTCGCCCCAATTGGAGACTGGTGAACTTATTCAACGCGTTGAAACCGAATCGAAGATTGGCACAAAATCATCACAAGTGTGAAAACAATTATCCGGACGAACTGCATTTTCACGACACGCGTTCGCCCAACAGCTGCCCCCCAAATACTGTGATGTCAACTTGTATACTACTCATTGTGAAAGTGCAACTGATAACATCTAAAAAACGATGAAATGTCGCAGAAAATGCTTAAGTAACGTCTACTAATTTGATCTGTTTTCAATTTACCTCAACATAGTGTCAATTGACGCTACACCGGATGACTTTGGGTTTATAAAGCTGGATAATTAAGGTTTCTTGTTTTAAAATTGGATGCTGCATTTCAAAATTAAGTAATCATAGTGAAATGCTTCGTAACTACTAATTGAACTAACCAGGGGACATACTTCATAAACTAAAGTACCGTTATTTTTCTCTATTCTTACAAGTTGAACACCTCTGTGTCCTGGTCTTGTACAGCATAGATGTTGTGGTATATTAATGTTCTAACATTGTAATTGGACGATAGTTTTTAGTTTTAATTGCAGATGTGTGAAAAGTAAAATCAACCTGATACATTGTTTTTTTTGCCACTGCTGTTGCGGATGTTATTTTCTACTTGATAAGTCACTTGTCAAATGGTTGCTCTCACTCGGTTCGTACTTTTATCGAATGCTAACTCTGCTACTTTGACAAACATTTCTGTTTTTACATTTACCTTTAGTGATTGAGTTGTATTATTTTATGTTACACTGTGTTTCATAGTTTTGATTTGTGTATTTACTAACTAATGTGGACATCGGCATCACCGGTTTTAAAAGGGTTTCAACCCCCCAAAAGAACTTTTATTTCAGAGCAGGTTTAAATGCCTCTTCTTGTAAAAATGCGCTGTAAATTGTGATTTTACCTGTTTTATTTGTTGTCATTCAACTTTTGTTATCATATTTTTCACGTTGTGTTATTCGTTGTTCACTCACTGGCTTGTTTGCTTTTTGCGCTGTTTAAGCCTATGGTTCAATCCAGACTAAACTGCAAACATTCCGTTTTCTAATACACTGTGATTTATCATATCACGACGCGAGAGTGCTGCAAGATAAATGATAGAAGAGGAAGAGTTTTCCTATGAACCTGTTTGCTTTTCCACAGGATATGCTTTGAGGCTCTTTTTCCTTCTAATTAATTTTTTTAATAGAAATGTAGGGATTATGTATGTCCCTAGTAGTTTGTTATTTTTCGTAAACTGCCATCCAACAGTATGCTTTTAAAGGCTCGGAATTTGGTGCCCCTTAACATATGCCAAATGTTCGCATATATTTTTGCTTTTTAATCACGTCATTTACTATTGTGAAATGCTGCATATTTGTCACAGTTAAAAAAAATTAATTTAGTAGCAAAATTGAAAACAGGACGTACGACTCTGTTACAAAAGAACACGTAATTTATTTTCGGGACATATCTTGTTTTTGCCGTTAAATGTTTCAGACGGATTTTTGTCCAAGCTTTATAGACGAAGTATAGATCGTAGAATTCTTAAATTATCAGACAAGAAGTAGAGTGGTATTTAGGTGTGCATAAGAGGTTTGTAAGTCTGCACCCCTAGGGGTCTTTGATTGTGGGACAAAAAACCTAAAACACTGCAACTTCATCTTTTATGCTTTTTGTAGCTATCGATTCCTATCTAGCGGTAGTAAAACTACAATTCGGTCATATTGGCTTGGCGGCAAAGTGCCTATTGGTCACTACCTTTGGAAATGGGATCTTTGTTTTGAGGCGGCGAAAATGAAAATAAATGTATATAGCCTACTAGGCGTTAAACCATTTAATAGAATGATTATACTTGATTTTTAAACATGTAAACTAGTGGAAATTTAATAACATGGTCGTACGCATTATCAAGTAAATTCTGTTTATCAAATATAAGTTTCGATTCCCCAAACACCTCGCCGTACTTGAACCTCTTTCGCATCTAAGCCATAAAAATAGGAAAATTTCGGTCCATATCTGTTTTTGCTTGCAGAAACAAGTTAAGAAAAACAATTAAATAACACTAAGCCCTGATAATAAATCCCCCAACAAAATTCACAACAACCGCACCCCCGTCTAGTTGTATTTCCAAAATGAGCAATCTTGTCGTGTGCCCGAAAATCATTGTTGTTTAAAGGGTTACGTGACTATGTATAGGACTTGCTAGCTTATTTAGCATTTCTTTATTGTCCATATTGTACAAAATCCAGAGCGGTCATTTTGCCTTGTGGTTGTCAATCGATGAATTCATTGTTGAGAAGTAAACCATAGAAAATATCCCTGCATTTCACATTCAAACATATCTTGTTTATTGTTCGCATAAAAAGGGTTGCAATATGATTGACATGGTATTAAATTGCTGTATGTGCACCAAAACGAAATGTTTTTAAGCCATTTCTCCTAGTTCCAGGTACTTCTAGAAGGATAAATTACGCCCATAGTGATTGTCGAACTTGAAATATGTCTGTAATTTCTTAATATGTGCACAAATGCACCTGGTAGCCTACTGGACGAAAAGGGCTATTACTAAAATCTGTTGACTAATCAGGATTGGCGGTCCCGGTTTGACCGAGGTCGTGAGTTCGAACCTCACCGCAAGCTAGTTGTTGTTCTAGCCTGGTCTTGGTTTACCTTCCCTAAAGGTATTTAACAATAGCGTTAACTGGTATATTATTTTAAGTAGGTTATGTCGTAATTACTGGCCACTACTATCGCAGCAGGGCTTATCACAATACATAACTATGTGAAATCCTTGGCTCATTTTCACAATTTTAATGAAAATACGTCATGATTGGTCTATATAAAAAATATTTTACACAAAAAGGTACAAAATGCGACATTTAAAATTCTTGATCAGACGTTTTAAAAACATTCAATTTTACTGTTTTCTTTTTTAGCCTTCCAAAAAAGAAATATCGACAAAGATGACAAACTAAAATTAACCAGTAAAATAAATTGATGATTTTTTAGACCACTTAGCCCAAAACCATCATATTGAACTTTTACGTATACTTTTAAAACACAGGGCTGATACTATTGGTTTTTCATCGTAACGGCTATAAATGGTAATGAGAGTTAAATTCAGTTAACTGGAAGCGATTCAATTTTTCCAGTTTAAGAATTGGGTGTGGGCTTTGGCAAAACAGCAATGCAGTTAATACACTGATCAAATCAAACCGTTACAAGGGTGCCCAAAAATCAAATGTTGCAAAAGTGACAAAAAACACTTTTATGTGAGAATTTAATATTAAAATGTGCATGATGCCGATTCATAATCGTTTCAGTATAAGAAAGATGTGAGATTTGGCAAACAGCAATGCTGTTAATACACTAATCAATTTAAACTGTTACAAGGGTGCAAACTTATTTTTACTGAAACAATTTTAGTTATTACTGATGCGCATTCGTTTTTAACTGCCGTTCTACATCCAACGGAAAACCTACAAACGCACGAAATATGTTTGGACGATAAATCCAAAATAAGTCCACTCATCACTTTCACGTAAAAACATCTGTCGTTGCTTGTTTCCGTAAAGATGTCACCTTTAAGCAGATGTGTCCGTCTAATTAAAGCTAGGTTTACGTTTTTATGAACATCCTCTTTTGTTATGCTTCATATTGTCTGCAACCGTTCAATATTCACCGACTGATCTTTTGTTGTGATGCGATCCCAACATAAACTACTATATAAAATTGTGTGATTACAAACTTGAAACGTACATATACACAATGTATATTTCTGTGATTAAGCCCTTCTAGAGTCGTACTGGTGAACGATACCCCATATTAATAAATCTGATCAAACCGACTGATTTCGATCAGCCTTTATGAAAGTATGTTTTGCTAATTTCAACTTGTTTCATTTCTATTGGGTAGCTATGGCTCCTCCGAACTGTATATTTTTTCAATTAAACTACGTAAATGTAAAAAAAAAACGTCACGATATTGAAAACGCGTAACTTTATGACGTCATCTTTGAAAATATTGCCATGCCCCCCCAAACAACAAAAATTCTTAGTTGCTCGCCTGTTCTTCAATACAAAGTTCCAACAACAGCTTTTTGTTCAAACCTGAACTTCATGCGTTGTGCAACATAACACACAACACAGAACAGGGGACTGTTTTGGTAATGCACTATAGTTTTATCTAAACAAACTTTTATTACAAAAATGAAAGGTAAATCACTTTTATTTTAAACATCGTGTAGGCTTACTACTGGTAACTGTAAACTACTAAGCGCATTTTATGTATAATATATTTTGAACGCAATTTACGTAAATATTTGATGGGATTTGGGGGTGAATGATTCGTTCTCGACGAAGTTAGACTCATGACTGGATTGTTAAAATTTTGTGGATGTTTTGCGATAGAAGCAGAACGTTTGCGATCTGCAGATGTAAAATAATCTTAATAAATTAACATTCGCGTATTAAATTTATCCCTCTTTAATCTACAGATTACGAAGTAGAACTAGGCCATGTTTTTATATTACGTTTTATCACTGGCTTCCGCCGTTGTTGTTTAATATTTTGGACAGCGGGCCGAGTGAGAAACAAAAAAATGTCCTGGCGGACCAAAAGAGGGGATCTCGAACACACATAATACAACGTGTGATTTCCTTCAAAAGAATTGTTAAATATCCATGTTTTGACAAGCTGGTAAGAGTAGGAATAGATAGGGATGCTTTACGAGAGTAATGTTTTAAATGAAATATTCTGAAATCAAGAAAAAAATGTTAAGGCGTGTTTTTGTCTAGTCTTTACATGGGCCGAAAATTTATTTTCGGGACATATCTTGTTTTTGCCGTTATTTTTTTTAGTTGTTATGGTTTGCTATGGTATGTTTCAAACCGTTTTTTGTCCGAAGCTTTATAAAAAAGTAGACATCGTAGAAAGTCAAATGTTCAGACATGGCGTAGAATGGTTCGTAGGTGCGTATAAGAGGTTTAGGAGTCCGCACCTCTAGTCACCTCCAATTGGGGACAATAACTTCAATACAGAATGCGTTCATATCACTTGCTTTATTCAGATCGCGAAGCGACGGCGGCTGGCATCCTGCTGCGCTTTATTGTCCCGCGCGTGCAACGTTCATTGTGCGAAGGGGCTGTCTTAGAAACAGTCGGCGCATGCAACTTGGCTTTTAGCAAGAGGCTTCTCTTAGTAAAATAACTTATTGCTTTTACTAAACAGTATATTTTACTCTCTCAAATTTGAATGCGAAACCTTAGGGCAGTGTACACCTCTCTGTTTGCACCTGTTCCGTATCTTACTCCAATCAAACATATCAACACCAGGTCTACACGACTTACAATTGTAAAAGGGCGCAGCGAAAATACTTAAGTTGAATGCATTATTAGGGATGACGTTACACAGTCACGTCATAACATGGTGTCATACAAAAATAAGTCTTAAGAACGCTGCGTTTATTGGGTCTAAATTGGCAAAATTTTGATTTTTTGGCACATAAAACAGCTTTGCATATTGCTCGAAACAACAGATTTAAAGTCTGTTTAAACGGTAATTGCTTGGACCAAACCATGGTAGAAATTTACCGAGTAAAAGCTGACAAAAGGATTGTAAACCATAGGCGTTAAACCATTTTAAAAAGATTATTATATTTGCTTTTTAAAGATGTTAGCTGGCTCAAATTTAATAATATGGCTGTACGCATTATATACATAAAGTCTATTTACATCCCCCAATTACCTGGCCGTATTTGAATTTATTTTCGCGGTAATACATGAAGAGGCAAGGTGAAGCAGTAGAGTTTCGCCCATCGTAGAACGCAGGGAAGAATTGCTAGAAGCTTCATTTATATGACGTTCGTGGACTATGTCGACATATTGAACCATAAGACTTTTTTTTAATTAGTCAAGTTAAACTGTTAAGCGTCAAGGCCATTTTGTCATTTTTTCTGGAAATAGAATTGTTGTTTTAAAGCGGCAAAATAAAAATAAATAAATAAAATACTTTGATTGCAAAAATATTCTTAAATTAATTTTGCATAGTTGTTACCAAACTAACGTATAGGAAAATGAACCCCTGGCAACTACCCCTTTCGTATCTAAGACATAAGTTAAGGCGGGGAATTTTCGGCCCATATCTGTTTTTGCTTGCAGAAACAAGTTAAGGAAACGATAGAACATGCAACATATGTGCTATACCACGAAATAAAGTGAAATTAATAAGATTTAAAAGTAACCCTGGTTAGGGGTATTTATAATAGACAACTAACACAAAATTAAATGAAAAAAATATATATAAAATAAAAATAAAATAAATAAAATAAACACCAAGCCTTGAAAATATACCCCCTGTTAAAATATTCAACAACTTCACCTCCGTCTAGATTATTTTGGTTTGGTATGGTTTGGTATGGTTTGCTCTGGTTTGCTCTGGTTTGCTGTGGTTTGCCATGGTTTGCTATGGTTTGCTATGGTTTGCTATGGTTTGCTATGGTTTGCTATTAGACCGTTTTTTGTCCAGAGTTTTACAGTAAAATTATAATTCGGAAAAACTTCAAATATCTTGATACAATGGAGGCTTATGTGTAGATAACGTTTTAAAGATTTAGAAGTCTATTTACCTAGGGGCATTCAACTGGGGGTACAAATTGCAAACAAAATATGATGTCATCCAAAAAATGATTTTAGCTCTGCACTCCCACCTAGCGGTAGCAATAATTCCTGAAAAGGATATGGTTAAAACGATACTGGTTATACAGACTGTCTCGCGTTAATACGCGACGAAGGGGCACTGTTAAAGCAGCAAAATAGAATCTGCCAAAGAAGTATATTCTGCTTTAAAGCGCCAGACACAAGTATGTCAATACTTACAGCCGAAACCTAAACATCTTCCCTGTATCGGCTGTTATATGATACATGTACATCGGCTGTTATATGCAATTATGAAAACGGTCCATTATGTTTTTATAAGCCTTTAGATTTGTGTATTGTTATTTTTATCATTAATGCATTATGCCAGTGGTCGGCAAACTGTGGGCCGCGGCCCAAATAGGGCCGCAGAGCCATTTTTAGTGGGTCGCGAGTTACTTTTGAATAGCTTAGTATTATGTAGTTGTGGGCCGCGATAGCTGAACATTTATTGAACTTTGTTTTAAAAATCCATGTGGCTTAGAATTTTTATATTGCCCAGGGTTTTTGAATGAAGTAAATGTTAGTCAAGTCAATTGCAAATTCACTCAAGTTCAAGTTCAGCCATTTTCAACAAATAACAAGTCTCGGTTCTAGTCATTGCCAAAGTAAGTCAAACCGAAGGCATCAAAATTAAATGGCAAACAAATAAAAGTGGTGAACTCGTCAAATCTGAAAAACATTTTGCTAAGTAACACCAAAAAACAGTGTTTAAGTTCACAAAGTCGCTGTTTTCAAATGACTTGACTTAACTTAAGTCTTTTGGTCATATGACTTGGGTTAAAATGCAGTGTTCTTATTAGACATTTTTGTTATAAAATTGATCTGTTTATCGTAATTTTTGTTTGCTATATGTTGCAATTTTCTTGTTTTTTAGTTTAGGTATCGTTAATAGTTTAGTATTTGTTCATGCGACTTTAACAATTCCAATTGTTTAACGTTCATTTTCTATGACAAGGAAGTGACTTAAAATTGACTTGCTCAAATTATGAATTGGGCAACTGATGACTTGGACTGAGACTTGGCTTGGTATTTATTGAAAAAGACCTGACTTTGACTAAAGTTATTTTACGAATGACTTGACTGGGACTTAGGTCGTTTTAAAATGACTTGTTTACAAACCTGCCAAAACAAAAACAAAAATGTCAACATTTTTTTTCACCTAATAATCAGTTTTCACTTTGAATAAAATGTATTCAATTAAATCGCCTTAGTTTAAATCAAGTCAACTGGGTAAATAGGTCGAAGTCAAGTCATTTATCTAAATTACTTCAGTCAAGCCAAGTCATTTTTGCCTTGACTTTAGGCAAGACATTGACTTGCTGGGCATTTGCAACACTGTTTTATTGGCCCTGGCAGATACAAGCAAACATTTTCTCTTACACTGCTACTTGCTCCACTGATCAGAAACAAAAGGTTAGTCACTGTTGGTTAATGTATAGAATTAAGTTTGAAGTAAGAATTTGCTGTTTTTAGGTATTATTTTTACCAAAAATTTAAAGAACCCAAATTTAAAGATAGCTTAGTTACAAATTTAAAGATAGCTTAGTTATCTTGGATAGCTAGAATTTGATATTCCATTGGTGATGTAATATTCACAAGCGGCTCGCCACCGAGAACAAATTAACGGTTTTGCAACCGGTGAAAGCAGATTGAATCCCATTTCTGGTTGTAACCGGCGTATTGATCTACCCCCTCCGCTTTACACTATTGATCCGACGTGTGAATATTTAAGTCAAAATTTTGCTGGTCGAACCGATAGGATTTCTGCTGTTAAAAACAACAGCTTGAACGTTATGAATATTTATCTAAATGTTTGGTGCTTTGCGCCATTGTCGGCTCCTACTGAAAGCTTTTTGACGACAATCTTTCACTGGTTATACAACACCAAAAAATTGAATGTTGTTCATAAAAGAGCACGAACTACTTTTTCGTGATTATATTTAGGTCAGTGCTTTTCAACCCGTGGGATGGTACGCACTTGTGCGGATGACTAACATCGTACAGATAAATGTGCGGATGAAAATGGTGCATACTTATCTATTATTATGTGTAATACAGTAATCAAATAAGCTGGTGCGCCCACTTATGCGTTACAGGTACAGTAATAGAGTCTCTCAGTGGTTCATTGCAGCTTAAGCTATCTATTTTATATTGGCCAAGGCTTAGGTACTCGGTTTTAGTATACAAAACCGTTCATTGTTATTTCACAAATAAAACTTAAGGATGCGAACTTACTGTGCTTGTTTTGTGCGGATGGAATTTTCCGAAATGAAAAATTGCTGATTTTAAAGGTTGAAAAGCAATGTTTTAGGTAATAGGACATACGAAGATACAAGCGGAGTTATTTAACCCATAATAAAATATTAGGAATTTATACGCAATGTTATATTCTTCTTTAACATGAATAAATCTGATTTTGCCGATGAGTAAAAAAAGTTTGCTGTTAACTTATTCTTAGACCAGGGGGTCGGCAACTTTTTTCTAGTCGCGGGCCAAAACCAAACTAAAAAGGTCTCTGCGGGCCGCACAAAATGATAACTAAGAAATGTGTTATTAAAATGTTAGAAGTATTGTGAATCAGGCAGGCCTCGGGTATTTTTTGCCCTTTAAAACGTGTCTAATTACATTTACAGAGGCAGTAAAGTGTTGACGCAAAGCGAATAAAAAGTGTAATAAAATTACTTTGAAGGAACGCGATAACATCTAAAGTTAATCAAGCTCAGTGTTTGTTAACTGTCAAGTAAAGGCGGGGGTTTAAACCACCCTGGGCAATATACAAATTCTAAGCCACATGTATTTTTAAAAATAAAAATAAAAATACACAAATCTAAAGGCTTATAAAAACATCTTTGCGAGCATCTTGCGAGAAGCAAGTGCGATTTTCTTGGTATACCGGTATTTTTATTAAATTTTTTGCAAGTTTTATTACATTGCCGAAAATAGAAATTAAAAAAATGTTACAAAATGTATATCCAATATTTTTTAATACTTTTTCCCATTTTGCGCCACGCACTCAGCAGCCTTCCACGGCGCAACGATAAGGAATCGCTGATCTAGTTAAAAAGGCAGCATCAAAACGTAAACAAACCGGACGTATAATGAGCATTCGCGCAAAGCGCGAAAATTTTTCGCAATTACGTAGTTATAATAGTCAAAATGTATGTGAAATAGAGGTGTCTAATTTGTCAAAGAGAGTTTTGTCGTGTCTAATTTGTCAAAGAGGCGGCGGGCCGGATGAATTACATGATGAATTACGCGGGCCGTAGGTTGCCGACCCCTGTCTTAGAGCATAGATAAACTAATAGGTTTGTTTGAATTGTTTTTTCAACTATGTGAACGTTTCGAATATCTCTTTATTCATTTCTAACATAGAGAGGAGGTACAATTCGAAACGTACAATATGCTATGCTTAGTTCTGTAATATGGGATTTGATATTTTTTATGGTGTTTATCACTTTGTGCAAGCATTATTGGCCATGACAAGGTCTTGTAGTACGAAACCATGATTAAGTCAATAAAACTTCGAGCAGCAGCGAATTTTAAATGAAGGTATTTATGCAAAAGTTTTCAGACATTGTGTCATCAAGTTACGTAGCGTCACAAAACAAGTCCACGCAAGTCTAGCTCTAGCCTATATATACATTAAAAATGTGCAACAATAATACCTTCAGCAAAGGAGTTCAATTTTATCTTTCATGTGGTTAAAGTTAGCAAAAAAATTTAACTTTTAATGGTGTGGCATATACAAAAAAACATTTAACATTGGCGAAAAGCACTAACAAAAAAAATGCGGTGGTGCTAAACAATAATACCCCAAACGAACTCAAACAAACCAAAAAGCAAAGTATAATTCAAAAGTAAACCTGTTTTTTTTATTTTTGCATGTATGTAATTATTTAAAAAAAACAAATGGTTTTTGGAGAGGAGTCTTAGCCTCAACCTCCCTTCTGAATCTATTCCTGCCAAGTTCGTCCTGCCACTGACCATACCCCTTATTATATATTGTGGTTAGATTTGTCGCCGGGATGACGACAAAACACGCAATTTTCGTTGCATTTACGTCTGCATCTCCGTTGGGAAACTCAACGAAATCGGACACACACAGCGAGACCTCTCCTGAGTCGCGAAACTACGAAATCGCCGTTTGCTGCTTTCTGGTTGTTTCCGGTGTTTATTTTATCCTTGCTGCTGTCCTGTATAACCTAAAGCATGCAAAAGAGAGGACTCTGACCGTTTCGAACTGGTTTGTGGTGCTGGCGGCCAGCGTTCACCTGCTGAACATCTGCTGGTTCTTTGTCGAGATAGCTCAGCGCGGCCATAACACCGCCCAGCAGTGCTACATCTACCTTACCGTTCGCGGCGTGCTGATCTTATCCAACCGGTCGTTCAGCTATACGGTGTTGTGGCTGAGACAGCGGCATCTCTACACTCAGCAGCAGATCCTGTCGGCGGCGGTCGTGCGCAAAGCGGTCGTCGTGAGCTACGCGGTGCTGGGCGGATTCGTTCTGCTGCCGTTCGCATTTCAGGGCATTTTCTTTTTAGGTCCCGTCGCGTCGACTAAGCGTGGCTGCCACTTCGTGGAAACCACCACGGAAAATTACATACGACCAACAATCGGGCTGTTCCTACTGTGCCAGCTGGCGCTGATTGCGCTTGTGTTGCTGCCGCTGCTGACCAAAACCTTTCGCATTACGCACGCGCGCCTTAAGGCCGAGGTTAGAAAGAACGTTGTCCGCGTGGCCGTCTGCTCCGTGAGCTGTGTCCTCTGCGACGTGGCCACGTTCAGCATGATATCGTCCTGGCGCCGTTTCCAGGACTCTTTGACCTTCACCTTTTTCCAGATTATCTTCTCGGGCGGCGCCTTTGTCAACCTTATCCTGCTCCAGCTGACATTCGCCAACTTCGCCCAGCGCCTTTATCCGTTCCGGGCCCGGAGCAATCAAGTTCATCCCCTGGCGAACAACGACCGACGGGCCGCGGGGGCCTAATACTGGATCGAAGACGATACCAGATACCAAGTGGTTGTATTGGCACTTGACAGATACCGGGGGCAAATCTAGCGGGAAATGGCCCGACAAAAGTTATTTTTCATTATTTCATTTTGGAATGTCTGATTCTTGATGGGATACAGTTCGATTTCATTTCACGTTTGCACAGAAGTTCGGCCGCGAATAGAAGATTTTTAATTCTATGTGTTGTTTTGATGTCGCTTTGTAACGAAACTTTTTGACGTCTGTTATAACGTAATATTTATATGTGGCGTTGTGGCGTTAAGACTGCTCATAATTTTGGGCACTTTTCTGAAAAGTAAAAATCATGAAGCCGTAACGGATTTAATTTTAAGCAAGACATTGGCCACTAGAAAAGATAGACTGCGGCGAGAATCGAACTTACGACGACGATACTTTGGGAGACGTGGCGTTATTTGCCCAAAACCCTAAAGTTTCAATGGGCTCTATAAACACAAAGTGATATCTGATTGTCCAGTCTACCACTAATAAAGAATATATACCAGGGGTGTCCAACAAGCGGCACGCGTGCCAAATGTGGCTCGCCACGTAATAAAAAATGGCACGCAAGCCCCTCCAAAACACCAAAATTGTTATTCAGCCAATTGTCAAAAACTACTAAGTTTGTTATACAGCCAATTGCCATTGTTTGTTCACAATATAAAACAATCGCGGCAATCACGACAACCAACACTTACTTTTGATATAGTATCATTATACTGTGTGGAGGCTAGCATATTCACATATTATTATATAGCTTGGTGTGAAGAAACAAAAGTCAGCTCACCGAGAGACACTTTGATGTAGTGATGCGCATTTCTACTAGACCAGGGGTGTCCAACATGAGGCACGACCTTTATAAAAAATGGCACGCAAGCCCCCCCAAAAATATCAAAAAGCTTAATTTGTTATACAACCAATTGTCATTGTTTATTCACAATACAAAACAATCCCAGCAATTACGACAACGAACAATTACTTCTGATATTATAACGCTATACGGCTTTTATTTTTTGTATAAAAGCGCCTGTAATATTAGAAGAAAAAATTGTTGCTAAACTTTGGCACGGAAATAATTTATAAGATGACAATTGGCACGCCGGCATGTTTGAGTTGGACATCCCTGATATATACCGAAACACGTCTAGGGGTTTATGGAGGTGATGCATGACCGAAATAATCAAGACCATGGGTCCATCGTAATAAAAATAATTTGTACGAAAATTTTGTAGCTCCAATTCTCTTACAAATTCGTTTTATTGTGTACGGTATTGTTTGAAATTCGTATATTCAACAAAATAGTATTTTCGATGCAATGATTTCAGTTTAAAGTTTTTAAGTAACATGTCGTTAAAAGCTGTGTAGGATTTGTCACAATACAATTTGGGGAATTTTTTTTCTCGGGAGATGTGGGACATCACAAATAAATGTTCCACATTATTACCATCAGGTTGTTCTTAAAGCTGCTTTTTCGGTTTTAATGTTGCTTTCCCCATAACTATTTTTGATGCGCATCCGCACAATCTAAACCTTAACAACTAGAATGGTGTTATGTCCAGGTGTACCGTTTAAAAATTTAGAGACGCAAAGAGATTAACATATAGGCTACAAGCAAACGTTATGAAATATCCTGTTTTCAGTTTAGAAAATAAAGTAACATAATTTTAGGTTTCGAAACATTTTAAACAAAAGCAATATATATTTGTGTCTGGTAACCTTTAAACGCATAAGAAAAGTAACAAACGTTGAAGCAAAGAGTAGAAGGAAAATGTCAGAACAAAGTAAAGTTAAAGATGCTGTCATACACACAGAGCAGACACGATAACTTTTACTAAACCTAATTTAAAAAGAACAATACCTAATTACAAAACAGTTCATCCCATTTTCACCTCGTGCTAAACACTTTGCCAAGTGCTCAAAATTACCAGGATGTATGTACACTGTTTTTGATGGATTTAATGACAACATCTATAGGGCTTGGTGGTGTACTTAACCGCTTATAATCTATTTAATTCAGGCAGGGATTTGAACATGTTCCAAAATTTCTATATTTAGAAAAAAAATTGAGATGTTTATAATGTGTAAGAATTAGGTGGTAAATTTAAAGCTGTATACTATACAACTATTACATAATCAAAAGTTAAGTTAAAGGTAAAATGTCAGGATGTGTTGGCATGTGAAACGGCAATATTTAGATCGCTGGAACTAAATGGCACGTCGCTTTGGTGCAGCCGAGGTAATGAGTTCGAATTCCACCAAAGGACAGTGTGATTAGAAAATCTGTGAAAATGAGAGTACACTTTTAATATCCTGACTCCTTAATACACACTTGGCTTGTGTAATCTTTGGTAAAAATTCAAAACATAATTAGTTTTTCCTGTAGTCCGTGTAGGCTACCAACGTAAAAACAATGATTTAGCCTCACATTATGGAAAGCCAAAGCCGCAAAAATGCCATTTTATGGATTTTAATGATAAGGTTTCATTAGGTAAACGCGCATTCTAACGGTATAACGTTGATTCACATATTAATTTTTTAAATGAAATAGCAACATTGCATTTCATTTAGCAACTTATTATGATTCAAACACTTGGCGATTTACTTCTCTACTTTTAATTTTACACAGCTACTTGGTGATTGTAATGACTACTATGCAATCGATTTGTCAACTTTGTAATTCACATATCTTATTTGTGATTACCTAAACAAATTTTACTTACAACTTTCAGACATGTAATAGCAAAATAGCTTTTGAAACCACAAAATAAGACAGCAACTTAATTTTACAAACGTCCATCAGGTGATTTTAACGTGACAATTGAATTTGTGGATACGGCGCGTACAAATCAAACAGCATAACGTCGAATGACATCTTTGCGTTTTTTATAACATGTAGAATTGAAGAGCAACTTGGCGAATGGCATACTTGACAACTTGGCGAATTGCTTAGCATTTTTAGGATTTTAACATATCAAATGAAACGCCTAGTTGACGAATGGAATGGCTACTTTGCGAATCAAACAGCTACATGACAAATGGCACAGCATGTTTAGGATTTAAACAACATGTCAAATGAAACGCCTAGTTAACAAATTTAATGGCAACTTTTCAAATGGAATGGCTACTTTGCAAATCAAACAGCAACATGACAAATGGCATAGCATGTTTAAGATTTTAACAACATGTCAAATGAAACGCCTAGTTAGCGAATTTAATGGCAACTTTTCAAATGGAATGACTATTTTGCGAATCAAACAGAAACATGGCAAATAAAACGCCTAGTTAACGAATTTAATTGCAACTTTTTAAATGGAATGGCTACTTTGCGAATCAAACAGCAATATGGCGAATATGATAATATCACGATTGTAATGGAAACATCAAAAAAAAATTAGTTCAGGCATGTCCAACCCGCGAACCGCGGGCGGCATTGCGGCCCACTACCTATATGTCCTCTTTTAGGAGGATTTGACCTCTTTTCTCAAGAAAACTAAATGGTCCTCTGAGGACGCTCACAAATGTCCCAATGTCCTCTTTTTTCGCATTTCGAGTTAGTTGCTTATACTTTTAACAAGATTTTTAGGCGAGACGTTGTATCTATTTCCAAAACAATGTGTAGCCATGAAACATGCTGAATTGCTGGTTTAAAACAGGTTTTCCAACAAATTGCCTTACTAGCCCTATATTCTTTATTGTTATTCCAAACATTGCGCCAGAAAAATGGCAACAGAACCTCACATCTAAAATGGCCCATTAAAAAAAGCAAACGTATGAGTTTTGTAGGCTTAGCCTACTATCAGTGTTACTGTATGATAGGCTATGTTCTAATTTCTTACGGAAGCTTGTCTAGTTAGTCTTGTCGCAACACGTCAGCACATCAAATTAATTCTTTGTTTTATCGCCTTAATGTTGCGTCATGAAAGTTTTTGTTTAAATTCGATTGCCGATATATCTTGCTAGAGTTTGCAACGAATGCCTTGTTACACCAATTTTTATGCGTCAGAGCTGTATGTGATATGACGTATATCCGTTTAATGTGAGCGCTTTGTTTTGAAACTCGCCTTATTGTCAACAATCCAGAATTTTTAGAATCGAACGCCAGTTACGTCGCAATGTAGATCGAAGCGCTTTTGTTCAAGCCATATTGGGACAAAAATATTATTTCCGTCTATAAGAGTCGAGAGAAAAAGGTTTAGACCACGCCTTGTTGTCACGTGATTTATTATTGAAAATCGTAAGAATATCTACGTCAATATTTCCTGTGCATTTTAGAAATCTTTTCGCCTATAAGTATAGTCGCACAATCGAGTATCAACCAGTATCAACCAGTATCACCCAGTACTGCCTAGTGCAGAGAGAAAATACTGAGACAGCAAAATTGACTGTTCATGTATCTGAACTAAAGGAAAGAATTGGACCTGAATGGCCTCACGAAGACAGGCCATCTCAAATCTTGTAGGAGTGTGGTCGATTCATCTTGGAAATTATATAAATGAAGACTCATCAATCTGACCCATACCCCTACAAATTGGTGCCCCGAGTGAGGAACGAAGCTCAAGAAAAGTTGAATCTAAATCCGAACGAACCACCTGCAAACTACTTTCCCAAGAAGACTGAAGAAACGAAGCTCAAAGAAAAAATATGTGCCTTAATCTGTATGGACCACCTACAAACGGCCGCCTAAAAACTGTCATGTTTGGAACTTGCAAGAAGCCAGCTTTAGAAGAAAATAATCTCATCGAAAGATACGTGAAGAGACGCTCCATAGCGTCAGCAAAGCATTTGCTTGGAATTCGAAACACGAAATACAAACAAGCGTTACCGATAAAGACATCACCACTGTTTGGAATCATGGAAAACGAAACGGAATTATGGATTTCACAATAACTGATTCTGCCATAGTTTATCAGGCGAAAAATCTATTATACATTTAAAAACAAAAAAACAAAATTATATATATAATAAGTAAAAATATCGACTGAAAGGTCTGTAAATTGTTTTAATGCGACTTTTTATTAAACCATTATGTATCGCATTTCGCAAATTATGTATAGTCTATATCTATGAAGTCTAAGCTTAAACATCGATCGCACGATATTTTGATAAATGTTAAAAGAGCTTAATTTTGTGCTTGGAGCTCAATAGTTTGAAATCAACGCGTTAAACTTGTGGATCACGATTTAATTTTGTTGTGCACGAAATAATTTTGTGTTAAATTTCCGAATTCTTTTAAACATTTGGTACGTTTTGGGTTTTTGTCTGTTTTTCTCTCATCACGCAGCCGCGTTTACACACGAGTTTAAACATCTCGTATCAAGCATAATGATTTATCCACACGCGAAACATTAGCTTTCAAATCACAACTTTAGGAACACCCCATTTCCTGCCTTTTGTTGAAAGCAATAGTGAATAAGCAGCAACTTCAAAGCGTATTTTCTTGTGATGCGTCGTTATTTTAAAACTTACATTGAACGAATTGTGCAAACTAAAAAAAATGCAAATTTTTGAAGAAAATGTTGTTCAATGTTAAAAAACAATAGAATTTAATTTTGTATTGATTGGCAAAAGATGTAACGTGATTAATTACAAATTGCAGTAATTAATTGTCCCAAAATTTAAGTGTAACCTGTCGCGCCTATATATATATATATATAAGTATAGAAAATATGTGTGTCTATAACCAAAATATAAATAACTTGAATACTGAGTGTTGCTACAGATAATTTCGAACACACATCTGCCGGAAAAATATTTTGAAATTTCAGAAAACAAACACAACAAGCGTTGGACAAAGCGATAGATCGAGATGCAACACGCAAAACAACGGCTTCCTGGTGACGTCAGAATTGCAACGCACCGCGCAGGGATTTTCACCTGCAAGCCGCACAGATTTCCTGAAAAGCAAAAAAGCCACAGCAAACTGCTCTGGCGTGTCGATGAAACACATTTCAAGCAACCAGCGAACGCTGACATCAAAATCCTCCTTGCCAGTTCAGCCACAAACGAAAATTTTCTCGAGGAATCAGGAATCGAACCAAAAACAATTGCGCAAATGCGTTGAATGATCGGACAATTTCGCGTCCAATGCTCCATAAGCATTTCACAACAGCTGAAACACAACACACGAAAACAATTGGAAAAGAATGTCATTCCTATATATTCGAAATGACTGCAAAACCTTTGCAAAGGGAGTATTTGTCGCAACACGTCAGCACATCAAATTAATTCTTTGTTTTATCGCCTTAATGTTGCGTCATGAAAGTTTTTGTTTAAATTCGATTGCCGATATATCTTGCTAGAGTTTGCAACGAATGCCTTGTTACACCAATTTTTATGCGTCAGAGCTGTATGTGATGTGACGTATATCCGTTTAATGTGAGCGCTTTGTTTTGAAATTCGCCTTATTGTCAACAATCCAGAATTTTTAGAATCGAACGCCAGTTACGTCGCAATGTAGATCGAAGCGCTTTTGTTCAAGCCATATTGGGACAAAAATATTATTTCCGTCTATAAGAGTCGAGAGAAAAAGGTTTAGACCACGCCTTGTTGTCACGTGATTTATTATTGAAAATCGTAAGAATATCTACGTCAATATTTCCTGTGCATTTTAGAAATCTTTTCGCCTACAAGTATAGTCGCACAATCGAGTATCAACCAGTATCAACCAGTATCAACCAGTATCACCCAGTACTGCCTAGTGCAGAGAGAAAATACTGAGACAGCAAAATTGACTGTTCATGTATCTGAACTAAAGGAAAGAATTGGACCTGAATGGCCTCACGAAGACAGGCCATCTCAAATCTTGTAGGAGTGTGGTCGATTCATCTTGGAAATTATATAAATGAAGACTCATTAATCTGACCCATACCCCTACAGTCTATAACAGCGGTTCTTAACCGGGAGGGCGCCAAGAAATTATTAGGGGTGGCGTGAGCTCTAAGTTAATATTTTTTAATTTTTTTTGCAATGATTCCAATGGTTTCGTTTAGGTTGTGCACCACTTCTACAGCGCTGTACAAACTCTGTTTTTGCTATTTTTAACATTAAAACTGGAAAAAAAATTCGTCTCTTTGAGTGCCATTGCATGTTTTCATATCATCAAACGTATAACGGCCCTATTTAATTATAATTTTGCTAACTTATAGATTAACGATAAAAGTCATCCACGGTTCGAACTATATTTTTATCCATATTTTATATATGATAACAGGCAAGCAACAGGGGGACTCAAACTTTTTTGCGCGAATCTATAATGATTTTGCAATATTGCCGTTGTATTGTCGTTACATCTTTTGAAACATGATAACGCGATGTTCAATTTTTGCGCTTGACATTTTTATTTGCGCTCGAGATCACAGCTTTACAATTGTGGAGTAAATGCCTTCACAACACGTTTGTCAAAATCAGCAATTTGTTGTGTGCCCAATACGAAAAGCCTCCTGAGTTTAGAGTTTATGGCCAACTCACCCAAAATGTGTAGAACGCGCAGTATTTGATGTAGGCCTAATCTTCTATTTTTTTCTGAGATTGCAATCGCGTCTAATGTTGCATTTCAACATCCATCGAACGCACGCTTGTGTACCAATCATGTTCACCAAGATGTGCATGTGTTTTTGTGTGTTTTTGCGGACCGTTTTAAGGAAATATATCAGCCCAAAGGTGTCGTACCATTGCATAATACGACATGTTAACTCAATTTTTGGCGCTTGTCGTGATAAGGCCGAGATGCATTACAGCCAAGACCGAGATGAGATCAACATCAACGTCAGAATAAAACACAGTTCGGAATAAGATCAAAATATAGGACTCATATCAAATAGTCGTAGTACCCTCTAACTCGGAATAAGTCCTAAATCGGTCGGAAGAAGACCGAAATACTTATGATGTCACACCTTTAATTTAATAGGTTTTGCGGCGCATCGAAATGTTACAATGCCGCCTATTCTACTAAAATGTTAGTCGGTCCATCCAGTTTCATAATAAAGCCAAATACGCAGTAATATCCACGACAGAATAAGATCTAAAATCTAAACCGTCTGAATAAGACATGTCGGAATACGTCCTAAATTCATCCGAATAAAGCCTAAATGGCCCAAATAAGGAGGAGGGTTTGGGTCGATCGGGGCCATCGGTCCGGTATCGGCCGTTTTAGGGACGACATTTGGACGCCCTAGTTTAATCCGATACCGGATGTTTGGTCCTCTTTGGGGATATTGGTGGGTAATGTGGGGTTAGAAAATGGATAAATGTTGAAATTATTAGGGGAGTTAGTGATGTACTTAGGGGTGGAGTTTAGGAATAGGTTAAGTGTTGTTTAGGCCTGATTCTTGCCATTTAGGTCTTATTTCGACGAATTTAGGCCACATTTTGGGCTATTCGTACCCTAAGCTTAATGAAATTTTCATGCAATTGGTGTTGCCTTTTTCATCAACATATCGTTGTAAGTGTGGGTTTTCAACAATGTTACCTCTAAAGACAAAGCAGCGCAGTGTCTTGGATATTCAATATGACATTCGGCTGGCGCTATCCACCACTAAAGCATTGATTCCTCAATATTTTCAAAGAGGGCACGGTTGGGAAACCCTGAGTTAAAGCGTTGTATTTTGCTTTAAAACGTCAGAAGCCAGTATGTTAAACAAATACAGACCAAACCTAAACGTCTCCCTTGCCATCGAATGTTATATGCAATTATGAAAACTGTTTAATATGTTTCCATAAGCCTTTAGATTTCGCAATATAACCAGTTCATCAAAATGTATAACGTCACCTTGAAATCGTGTGCGAAAACTATTTTTTTTATCTGAATAAACAAATACGGAATACGATAAGAAACAGTGGAATGAATTCTAGACTAAAATCTGACAGTTTTAAGAAGGAAATGTAATTATCGAAACTCCGAAAATATTTCGACTATAATGGTAAGAGCAGTCAACTATTTATACAATGATGATGATAAAATGATTTTATATTCACAAATAAACAAAACAAAATCTGTCGTGAAATACCATTTACTAGGGTTAACATATTTTTTACATAATCTTTGATAAACAATATGATGGTTTAAGGGGCATAAAAAGCCTGGAAACGTCATAACGTTTTTAAATTTTTAAAAACTTGTTGTTGTCACGCGAAAAAGTACGCAAACAAGCAGCTTAAGTTTATCAAGTAATTGATGAATAATGATTATTTGTGCACAATGCGTCATTTTTCCTTTTAAATAAACGTTTTTTATTTTAACCACATAAACGAATTTTCGCGTTTTGCGCGAACGCCATCTTTTGGACCAAATTTCAGTAGCACGTATTTGCAAGCAATACAAATTGCTAATGCTGTGCAAATAGCCGTTTGCACCTGCTGTGTTAGACTAAATTACGTCACTGACATTTAGGCTTTGTTGGATTATGCCAATTTCAAATCGCGTGTCACGCTTACAGGTCGCGATAAGTCGCAATTAGAAATGAAAAATTCTATCGACCTCGACGATTTTTGAAAGGTTTTCTTCTTTTCAAGATGCCAACTAATATACAGAGGAAAAAAAATAACATAAAAACGAAGGTCAACTTTGGACGAGTACTGATACTTAATGCTATAAAAGTGTCAAACTACTTTCGGACATCAAATAAAACCACTTTTTTTTTGTTACGAAACGACTTTTTTGCATATTTGTAATATATTTAGTCCTACAATTATCTTTGTTAATCTTGGTTCACATCACTCCCCAGTAGATAAGTGAATTCGGCCCACTCTAAACAAACTACATAAAACCATGTATAAACATAACAGAAAAATATGTTGCAGCACTTTTAGCTTAAATCACAAGGTCTAAAATTTAATGTTGTTGGAAGTAATTGTGGTTACATCGATTGACTTCACACAAATTGTGTGTCCTGTTTTACCTAACTTATGTCAACATTTTAAATTTCAACTATGTTCTCGTGTTCTCTGTTAACAGGAGCCAGATTTGATTTCTAAAAATCACGTTCGTTTAAAGTTTAAAGTTTAACCCAAGTATTTGTTTAGGCCAGGGTTTAGCGGCGATAGGAGTACGAAGCAATTATAACATTATTAGAAAGAGGTGGTTTGTTTTATTTAATGACAACTACATTTAGGCCCTACTCGTATAAATACTGTACAAATCTAAATAAATGTGGCCTGTACTTAATTTTTCGTTTATAGGTGCTGCCTACAATAGAAGGGCTACCCTCTTGAGATGATTGAGAAAAAATATGATACTGAAAGTGTATTTTAATAATCGTTTACAATAATGCAACTGATCCGTGAGTTCGAGAGTTCGAACCACAGATAAGATTAGATTTTGCTATACCATCACCTTGCTTGCATTTTAACGACTGATGCGTTTTTTCATGGTTTGGGTGTGTCGTTCAAAATAAGTGATATTTAATAATGATTTTTTAGTCCAATCAACACACATTTTTCAGCCAAACTGTTTTGTCAAAAGTTACGGTTTGACATAAGAACTCACAAAGCACAAACCAACAAATCAAGTCATAGAAGTTTTTTAGAGAAATCACAAAACAATTTTGTTTATAGGGGCATTTTATGAAATATTTCACATCAAAATAAATATTCACCAATAAATAAAAATCTTCACCAGAAATCCCTGCAATCATTAAGAAAATGTCCCTCGGTCAACAATGAAAAACATTTACCTCGACTCATTAAAGTTGTTCAACAGTGGGATATGGCAGTTGAGACAAGCTTACAGTATGAGCTGGCCCCCTTCCCATGTTCAGCAACTAAGATCAGAAGAAGAACAAGATTAACAAGGCAGAATTTGAAAATACAAGCCTGAAAGCGTTAAGTGATCCACTTGACTTGACTAACCAACCCTGCTACACATTGTAATTGATCCCAGATGGCTTATGTACATGCAAGTGGGTACAACGTCAGACCTGGAAGGAAATCGCCAACAGTTACCTGAGCTACAGTACGTGCACTATCTGGGCCGCTTCTCTTAAAAGATCATTGTGGTTTTTGATGGTTACATTAATTCACCAAAAGATCACGACCAGCGTACCAAGAATTCATGCTGTAATCTCCACATTCCACCGGATATGTCAAACTGGACCCCAAGAGAAGAGTTTTTGAACAACACTCATAACAAGACTGAGCTCACCCACCTTCTCTCTTAAACCTTTCGAAAACACCACATTACTGTGGAGCAGTGTGACAATGTTGCTGACACTTCAATTTGCTGCTTCAGATGGCTCTGTTGAAGTCAGTAACATTTATGTCTTCAGTTAGTATAACTATTTGATGGAGCCTGGGGAAGGGATGGAGCAATTTGAAACTAAGATAATTCAGACAGCTGGAAATTGTTATCTGTTGTACACGTTGTTATGTTTACAGGTGCGGGCAGAATATGCAGACGTGCTGGTAATGCACCATAGCTCGGAAAGCCACAATCCATTCTTCTTAACCGCATCGTAGGGCTCTTATGACGTTCGAAATATCACATAATGTCTCAGCGAAACACAGAAGAGGTAGCTACTCTTCTGCCACGTCTTCACGGGTTGTTATACGGTTTCTGCCATTGCTGGTTATGGGAAAACAACTCTATTTGGCAGATAATAACGATAAACCTACTATAACGTCGGCAAATAATTCTAATAATAATAATCATTGTCATCACAGTATAAATGTTAAGAATGACAATAACTGGATTTCTCTATTTCATTATACTTTACTTGACATAGACCTGGTTCATATTTTCAGCTTTTGCGAATGGGACGGCTGAGTACAACGACATCTTCCTTTGACACAGAAGCCACTAAGGAAACGGTAATTCATGCTGGTACTGCGATTATCAAGTGCATTTACCACGGACGAGAAACTATATACCAGGGGTGTTCAAATGATTTCTGCCATGATCCACCAACCTGACAACATAATGATCCACCAAATACGAATAGTAAAAATATGGGACACGCTTTAATTTTTATGGTGCTTTATTTATGTAAACGCGATAACTTTAATAGTTAATCTTGTTTAGTGTTTGTGAAGCTTTCGAAGTCAGGGCGCACGAGGCGAACGAACCGAGCGCGATTTTTTTTGAGTATACCGGCATTTCTTTAAAATTTCTTGCAAGTTTTTATTACATTGCCGGTGATTCGCGCGAAAGTGGGAAAACTTTTCGCCCTTACGTAGTTAAAATAGTCAAAAAGTATTTGAAATGGACTCGTATCTAGTTTGTCAAAGAGGCGGCGGACCTAATGAATTACATTGGCGGGGCGCATCCGGCCCGCGGGCCGTAGGTTGCCGACCCCTGTTTTAGACTTTAGGTCTTACAATAGCATCGAATTGGGCCTTTCTGTCGCCTACTGATATCCTCAAACCCTCACAAAGATTAGCATTTGGGAGTCGCGTTCGATGCTTGATTTTTTACAAAATTCATGAACACTGACAATTGGTATTCACATGAAAACACCGTAGAAAGTTTATTTTTTTAAGACTATACATTAGAAGATCCGCACAAAACGCTGAAAAGATCCGGAACCGGATCGCGATCCGCCATTTGAACATGACCGCTATATACATTGGGTGAAATTCTGTACAACATGTTTTCAAGGAAGGAAGTGGCAAGAGTGACCATACCAGCGACTCTACCACCAACGATGGTGCCGCTACACAACATTCACTCCGTGCGTACCTGCAGACCCGGAACTGGATCCTTCTACCCTTAATTAACACATCGTGGTCGAAAAGTTGCTAATATAAAAAGGTCGGAAAAACATGACAACCAATACCTGCTCAAGATAGTACTAATACTTATAGACCGGGGAATATAATTGGTGTTGCATTGACAACGACACTTGCCCTTGCTTAATTTTGTAGCGCTGAATTCAAATATGAAGTAATATATATTTTTTTGGACTGTCGACAATACAATGTCATGACAACCTCTGTTCAAGAATTTGCGCTTGTAAACTTCCTCGGGGCAATCTCGCGCGATGCTCCAGCAGTAATCTGCTAATGTGTTTTTGTCCCATCTTTCTTGTGAGCGATGCTCCATGGTGTCACGATGTCCTGATCAAATTGCTCACCTTGTTATCAGGGAATTTCTGCAGAAGCCTTGTATTAACCAGAACTTTGTAGTTATCTGATATTTTCACCAAAGATAGCCATGCGGACATCTCCTTGATATATTCATCTTTTTGACGAAGTCCTCATCACTTGCAGGGGTACGAATCACTGAGGTCCATTAAACAAACCCACGTTTATTTTGTCAAACGAATTTTAGAAAGTTCAAAAAGTAGCTACTGAAAACATTTACTATCGTTATCCAGAGACTTTACGAACTGTTTTATCAATCCGTTTTTTTTTGATGTGGGGAAACACCCCCTTCTCTTGCGCAATATTTGGTGCACATATACAAAAATAGCGAACTTTGTGAAACCTCCTGTTGGCAAAGGTAAAATTTGATAATTTTAAAGTCTACACAAATGATCTAGTGGTGGTCGGGATACTTGACTAACCTGACGATCTATTTTATGTCATTATACGCTTCTCTAATATATGCATAATGAACAATCAATAGAAACTCTTCCATAAAGATTGTGATTGTGTAAAAAGAACACATCTAAGCCTAAGCTTAGAGCTATCCAGAAACAGCTCCATTGTGTCGGATTGTACGAGGCAACACCTAACTTTTTGAGGATGTCATGACAGTAAACATATTGCAAACATATTGGGGGGGGCAAGGGGGGTGGGCAAAGGGCGGCACTTGCCCCCCCCCTGGAAATTCAAAATGCGATTATTAGTTTTATTTATAAGTGTAATATGTATTACTTATAAAGGTTAAAAAATTATACATTATACATTGCCCCCAGTGGCGTATCCAGGGGGGGCGGGAGTTTTTACCCCCTTTTTGTAAGTGATATTGTCATTATTTGTTAGTTTTTGTCATGGCTTAACAAACTGTTCGAAGCGGCGTGCTTTTTAAGTAATGCGTCTTAATCTAATGCGACGCGTCTTAATCTAATGCGAAACCAAAATCGAGCGCAAAACGCCGTTTTTCGTCTTTTGTTTGGTCGACCATAAACGCTGGAAGTTTTTCTCTTTCGTTATTTGTTCAAGTTGACTGATTAGCAAGTGTGTATTCGACAATTGACAACGCTAAGTCAAACCTTCTTTCTTTTTTTCTCGCTTACAATCGTCGAGTTATACGCAGAATGTCCCTCGCTATTCGGTCTCTGCGCTAATATCCGATGTTGGTGTAACATCGACATTTGTTTAACTGAAGCAGATTCTTAAAGGGAGGTATAATGCTGACTGTCGTGCGCGTTTCAAAGTCTCCATTTTTAAGTAATGATGATTAACGCAAAATTATGCTATTTAAGCCTACTCTAAGACCACGTGCTAAATGTGCAATGGACACAACTTATTTCCCCTCAACCGCAGCTTGTAATTTTTGTAATTTAGACTTGGCACACAGTTCGGCGCAGATGTTGCGCTAATCTAATAACACCCGGGAAAAACATTCTTTGCTTAGTATTGCAGATGGCGAAAGACGTGCTTGTAATTTAGCTCTCGTTCCGTTCATGGAACTTGAAAACTGTGCTGCTGATAGTCGAATTATGTGTGATTCTACCACAATTAATCACATATATTTCACGGTCTTGTTTTTTTTTTTGGCCTGAAGTTAACGATTGTACACCGTGATTTTGCAGCTGGCGCCTGACAGGATTGTCGACGACGCACGTGGTCGCTTTTGCTGGACGTATTTTGGCTGTTTAGTTTTTTTCTCACGTCTTGCAATCACCATTCTATGACGTCATACTGTCACTATTTTATCACTTACCGCACTGATGATGGTA
This sequence comes from Ascidiella aspersa, assembly GCF_963924565.1. Lineage (NCBI taxonomy): Eukaryota > Metazoa > Chordata > Ascidiacea > Phlebobranchia > Ascidiidae > Ascidiella > Ascidiella aspersa. The sequence goes on from NC_139451.1 coordinate 18,853,164, forward strand.
GTAGCACTTGCCGAAACGTTTGCTAATATAAGAATGAATCTTTTATCTATTATTTGGGCCACTCTCTTTCTACTAAAGATTATGAACAGATCCGTGTTTAGTGTTCCTACGCCTCTTTAGGCTTAACAAAAGTAAGACGAGACATGATTGTGTGCAGTGTCTGCAGTGCACTGCTCGGTAATGACAAATGCGTCATTCCGACCCTTAAAACCTAAAAATAATTGTGATTAAAAGCCAAAGCAAAATACGGTACCCAAACAAAACATGATGCCGACGATGTTATTTCTGCCAAAAGAATACGATTCGACCAGGAAGCGACGTTACCTAATTTTGGATTTTAAGTGTATTTATTCATTGGCTTTCGTTCAATCTTGCTTAGCAATAATGGTGCACAAAAGTGTTCGACGGATGTTGAAATGCGACGTTAGACTCGATTATAGTCTTAAAAAATATAAGATTAGGCCTTCTTTAAACACTGCGAGTTCTACACGTTTTGATGATAGCGAAAACAATTGTTTTCAATAAAGGCTACTGAAAGTAAGAAAAAGTGGTGGGCCACACGTAAACATCAATCGGGCCGCGGGTTGGACATCCCTACTTTAGAAGCATTCCGTATTGATAGTCAGAATACTCTGATTTTACTGATTAGCTATCAAAACTGATTTGCAAAGTGGACAAAAGTCAAGTAAGCATTTGTGACTTCGAGACCAATTGAGGTTAATTACGTATACCATACGTAGCCTATAGGCAGTGCTGTAAACAAGTCATTTGGAAATGACTTAAGTCCCAGTCAAGTCATTCGTAAAATAACTTAAGCACAAGTCAAGTCCCAGTCCAAGTCATCGGTTGCCCAAGTCAAGTCCCAGTCAAGTCATAATTAGAGCAAGTCAACTTCAAGTCCAGCCCTTGTCAAAAAAATAAACGTTTAAATTATGAAAACCGGCAAACTCCTCCGATTATTGTAAGCAACTCAAGTCAAAAATAACATAAAAGCAGCACATATTAAGCAAATTATTTTATGTGCCAAGATTGGCCTAAATAACGCAATTTTATAATTAATTGCAATATATTTTCAACCAAGTCATTTGTCCAAATGACTTAAGTCAAGTCAAGTCAAGTCATTTGCCCAAAAGACTTAAGTCAAGTCAAGTCATTTAAAAACAGTGACTTAAGTGCACTTAAGTCAAGTCATTGACTTAAGTCATTACAACACTGCGTATAGGCATTCATAAATCCACTTTTATAAAAATCCCCAGCGTATTTTGTGTCGCACACGATACAATACTATCGCGAAAGTATTCTCAAATTTGCATCTGAAATGCCAAACACAAAACTTACTCTAATTACTACTTGCTATATTGAAAGGCAACTAAGTCAAAATTATTTTGAAAACAGGACCCCGCAAAAAAATGATTAAATTTGTAAGAAGGTTATAAACCCAACAAAAAATGAGAAAAAATATTACAACACTTTTAGCATGATTTAAAAAACTATGAAATGCTCTACGGGGGTCCAATACGATTTAAATGACAATTCAACGACCATCATTGTTTAAATGTTAAAAAACACCGTGGTGTTTATTTCTGTTATGCTGTTCGAGGCCCTTGTGATTTAATTGGCTGTTCAACGCAAATTGTTGTTCAAAAAACCACCGTGATGTTTATTCCTAACTAGCCGTTTCACGACAAAGGATTTTGGTGAAATTTTTTTGGCAATTATATGGCTGCACCTGCTTGCTGTTTTGTTGGCAGGAAACATTGCGAGGGCCCGGTTCATGCGGGTGCACCGTGTCCTAAAGCGATAAAAAACAGTTTTTAATAAGAATATATTTAAACACAAAGGGAAAATTTTTCTTTGCATTAGGTCTGTAAAAAAATCAAGGTTACGTAACACTATATTATATTAGGGTTGTACATGTTATGGTAAAATATACTTGTGTGACCGTATTAAATGCAACCTTGAAATAATGCGACTTAACTGAAATATTTATTCACATATAGGAAATACGCCAATCTTTTAATTTGAAACTTGTTTTCATGGTCCTTATCTATACGATTATTTACTCCCCGATTTAATTCCCAAAACGCCTTTATTCAAATGAAGTATGTTTACATTGTTTAGTGTCTGTTGGGTAATAGAAGCGTTAAAAGTATGACGTTATTACAAAGATAAGATTTGTTGTTCTTCATGACAACTTTACTCGTACTAAGACAAACCGGACGAATCAGTATTTACAAGATTTCGAGTGTTTGCGAAACATCTGTTTGCAAGGGTGTACGGATGTAGCCAAATACGTGCTGGAGTTATCTTATAGGCGACATCGCCATTTCAAGAAACATCGATTTTCTCTTCAGTAAAGATCAGTAACCTCCGCGCCAATGAAAACGAATTAGAACAATGTAATACTAATCACACAAATCTACTTGTAAGAAATAAATACTGTTGTGGTTTCTACATTCAGAAAATCAAGTTTATGTATAAGTGTTCACCTATAGGTATATGCAATATGATGGCCAGTTGCTTGAGGCCATACATGAAATAATTTTTTTAGATTAGAGCATTGCGAAATATGTGAACGAAAAGAGTTACGTTTGAAAAGAAGAAAATAGAGAAACTATTGCTATAGTTGTCATGACAAGTCCTACAAATCGTACAATTATTTAGTTATATGCTAGGTTCTATCACGTAATTGCCATCACGAAATTGCCAAACAATCACATGTCTAAAAATAGAAACCAGTTAAAAGTTAACCAGCGAACTAAAGGTAAACTACAATGCGGATAAGCTCAGTGCCAGATTAAATAAGTGCGGGGCCTGTAGCAGATTAATTTGATGAACAGATGATGACCGGGATGTAATTGAATATTCATAGATTTAATCTGCATTCTAGTACAACAAAAGTCTAATGCAATGTTTTATTTGAAAGGAGAAGTATTAAATTTCAAAAATAGTAAACAAAGGTATTTTCGACACATTTTGATCTCTGCAAATTTGGCAATTATTCCAGATGAGTTCAGTGACATAAGAACATCATTTTCAATATTCAAAAGAGTTAAATAGTGTAGCCGCTCTGCCCCCATTTTGTTTCGCAGATAGTTTTTAATCAACTTTAAATTTGAAAATAATCTCTCACATACAATTATTTACCATCATATAAATGCGTAACGCCATTCCAGTTTGAAAGCCAAAATTTACTTACCAACTATGTTCGACCTTTTTTTTGCCAAAAAAATGTTTTACTCATCAAGCGCGGGGCCCGTAGCAGCTGCTACATCTGCTACTATGTTAATCCGGCCCTGGATAAGCTCGTTTGTCGCTTATAGGCGCATGAAAAGATTGCAGTAATGAATGAACATTGTTGAGCAAGTCAATTTGTTTCTTCTAAATCCACAGGTTTATGCGTTAAACATTGGCGCTGTTTTCACATACCGCAAAACACTTAGAAGTTAAAACTAAAATTATTTCCTGGTAGAAAAATAATAGTGACTTGCGTTTTGACTATATTCGAATTACAATGTACCTATACGATTTGTTGAACAAAACTACAATGACATTCTGTGTCGATTTCTGGTGCTTTGTTGGCAAATCTTTGACTTTGTTGATTTTTTAAAGCTTTTACTGCTATTTTTTTCATTGGATTACAACTTTCATTAGTAAAGTTAAAAATACCGGAATTTGGGATAAACACGCGTTCAACCACTTACGGTCTGTAATCTTTGAGTAAACAAAGGAGAAATGTCAGTCATGTAAGGTTCAAACTTTGACAGAGGCGCAGACTCGCGTAGCGTTTAAATTAATGCTTGGATATGTTAAGCTTACTCAGCGGCGAACAGGCCTCTATACAAGCTTGTAGTATTGTGATTAGGTTTTTTGACGTGTGAATATTATAGTGACATAGTCAGAAAACGTTTTACAAAGAAAATCGTTTCCATTCGTAAACGGCATCCGGATTTGGCAGTGTTGCTAGAAAAACCAATCACGTATTGTCGTCAATGTCATAAAAACTCTCATAAAGTACTAGCTCAACAAACATGTGTAGCGTAAATACGTCCGACGTCAGTGTTTACGTTTTCAGTAATCCTATAGAATGTCACTGTTTCATTCTTCTTTGGTTGTTTTTGCTTTGCAGTAATATATGGTTATTCAGGCTGTTTTCTAAAATAGTTTTAACGGTTAACATTGTGATAAATAGGATAGTACGAATAAGTTTAATATTGCAAGTTTTCCGAAGTCCACTTTTCACCAACAATTATAGCTACCATTGGACTTTCGACCGAATACGAATCTCCCTAATCAGGCTTATGCGTTGCGGGCAGTGAACATTTTTGTTTGGCGATTGCAATGTTGAGAGATGACGTCGTAAAAATGTAATATAACAATATACAAAACAAACTTTAAGAAACCCACTGCGCACGGCAAAATATTGCAGAAACCTGTGGTATATACAGGTTTGGGTAAAATGCGCGAGGTAAACCACAGGCCTACAAGATTTGTGCACAAAGCAAAACCATTTAACTTAATCAGATTTAAACTGAAACGGACATTTTATAAGCGACATGACTCGTTGGCCCCGTAAAATGAACGCATAAAGCATAAAATAAAACCGCTTTCATCCTGATAACTTTGGCAAAACGTTCAAGTTGGTAAAGCAATAAACCCTTTCAATGCGCGAAAACTATACGTAAAAATGCGCGGCTCATATTGCAAAGACAGTATACATAAACATGTAATAACAGTAACTGAATTGAATCACGAGTTATCACAAGGAAGAGAGCCTTGTCGCCGCTAATGCACTTAATAAGTTAGGATGTCCATTAGGTTCATTTTTGAGTTGCTATGGCGCCAGGACTCGAAGGAATTCATATCCCCAAATGACCGCCAAAATATATCACGATTGCTTAGAAAAGCGAAAACAAACGCATTCCTAAACTAAATAGTCGGTTTCGTGATTCGGGATCCGGGATTCGGGATCCGGGATTCGGGATCCGGGATTCGGGATCCGGGATCCGGGATCCGGGATTCGGGATTCGGGATTCGGGATTCGGGATTCGGGATTCGGGATTCGGGATTCGGGATTCGGGATTCGGGATTCGGGATTCGGGATTCGGGATTCGGGATTCGGGATTCGGGATTCGGGATTCGGGATTCGGGATTCGGGATTCGGGATTCGGGATTCGGGATTCGGGATTCGGGATTCGGGATTCGGGATTCGGGATTCGGGATTCGGGATTCGGGATTCGGGATTCGGGATTCGGGATTCGGGATTCGGGATTCGGGATTCGGGATTCGGGATTCGGGATTCGGGATTCGGGACAACAAGTATATAGCCGCACAATGGCGTTAAATTGGTTTTCGTAAAATTAGGCTTGTTCGATTTTTTTACGTCTTCAAAGCGAGACTTTATGAGGCTGTTAAATCGTATCTGTGGCATCACATATAGATTACAGTTTTGACAGGTTCCGCTAACGACGTTGAATATATTTTTTTAAGACGTGAAAAAACAATAACGACTTGATTGCTTCAAGTACAGGTTGACACGGCCGTTTCGAAGGTGACGTTTAATTCGGTTTGCTATATATTTTAAAATGAACAGTGCCTAACGTGATTGCATTTTGTCTATTTAAAATAATACAATTTACAAAATGTTATAAAAAAACGATTTTTAGAACCAAGGATGACCGCATAGCCGCATACCATAACAATACAATTTGTTCGATTGTTAGTATGGATCACATGAAAAGGCCGCACGCAAGAAGTTTTATTATGTTTGGCCATATCAAAGCAAACCAATGCTTAATAGCCGCGGCCCGCCTTTTAGACGGACTTTCAGCGCAATTCGGATAAATTGTAAAAAGTTGCTTACGAGCATTAAGGCGCTTACATGTTTAAAGTCGTGCTCAAACAGCAAGAAGCACTGTGGATGACTCGATGCTTTATGTCGTTATTATTTCCTTATATCATATATCGCTGACTGATGAAATCGATAAGGTGTTTTTTGGTATAACAGTATTTTGAGCTGAAAATGAGGTTAGTCAACCGATTAATGGTTTACATTATCCTGAGAAAAAGATTAAGCGAATGTGTAACAAGCTGCACAAGCAATCGGTGGTAATTGTGATACTAACTGTGATGAACTAACGTGGATTTGCGTACAGTAATCGGCGGTCATATCTGGTTACACTCAATGATTCGCCTTGATTTAAAATCCGAATCTCATGAGTAGTTATAGTACAGGGGTCGGCAACCTACAGCCCGCGGGCCGATCCGGCCCGCCAGTCGTCTTGTTTCACTTTCAACTACATGTTTTGTTTTGAAAAGTCTTCTAAAACCAAAGGCCGTGCGCATTAAAACTGTGGAAACGATTACACAAAAGGGTATCAGAAATGTGTTCAATTTTAATTTGTGTGTGCTCAATGCGTCACGTTTTCTTGCAAATTAAAAGGCAATTTAAACCAAACAAACGCATTTTTTTATCGCGCTTGGCGCGTTTCAGAGAGTGTGGTTTTTAACAAAATATTTGTAAAAATTTATTACGGCCCGTCGAGAACTTGCTGAGGTTGGTTTGGCCCGCGACCAGGAAAAGGTTGCCGACTCCTGTTATAGTACAACAATATCTCGTATTTGGAGCGAATTAAGGATGTGGTTAGTTTCAATGTCGAGGTCTATTCCATTTTTAGGTGAAACGACAACTTTGGTTAAACTTTAGTAGAGAAAAGTGCAACCTACTTAATCGAGCGGACCTTAAAATAGGACTAGTTAGAACGGAAGGGCATGTTTTGTTGTTTGGTTTCTATTGAACCGCTTAAGCATTACTTGCCGCTTGGTTGGGGTGATCAATGCGAACTACGAACAGAAACAAACCAACGATAGATGACTAAATGATAAAATACATAACTAAATGCGTGCAATAAACACGGATTCTCTGCTTTTTGTGGAGTACATACCGTTGAATGGGTTATTCATCGTAATATTGTGGATCAAAATAACTTGTTTGAAAAATATGTCAACCACTTGCATCATTGTTTGTTGGACTTTAAATCCAGTTCGATTTTAATTTGCTTTTAATTATAACGATGTTAGATTGTAACGTGTGGTATTCGCCGGACGTGATTATATACGTTCAAGTGTAAATTACGCTCTTTGTGGTGCATAATTTATGTGTAATGACATCGCAATGCAAAGATAGCAGCTGTACGTTGAATTGAAGGTCGCAATCGGTTTGTATAGTTAATTTTAAATGTACACAGACAAATTTAACTACGGCTTGAGTGACAGATGAGTGATTTCATTAGTAGTTTTTTCTGTTACCCGACTTGTTTGTTTCTTTGTACTACTCGAAATCGGGATTTTAAAACAAGAACGTCCATCGCAATTGCGGATGCGATATGAGTTACATTAAGATTCAAAAATTTGAATATGGCCTGCAAGTAAAAGTGGGTGCAATGCACACAGATTTTTATGAAATATGATGAATCACGTATACTAAAGTACATAACTAAGACGACAATAGAAAGTTGTCCTTCAGTGATGATTTTAAGGTTTATTTTAATGACATACCAATAAAACGTTCTTACATTTGTCGCTCATGGCGATAGACAGTGCCCCTCGGCTTTGTATTGAAATTCAGTGCTCCACAACCTTTTGTCACTTGCACCAACAAAAGTATACCTGAAACAACGATAAGCACCTGGGCTAATATGCATTGCAGCCGATTACGAAAATAATGTGCATGATTATATGCGCCTAGGGCGCAAATTCTAACGTGGTATATTGCTTATCACCTAATTCTATTAAACACTTGTTAATGGCATTACGAAAACGAAACTTACTGAAACATTGTATTTCGTACTTTAATGTTCGATTCGTTATTTGAAAGACCAACCGAGATAAATTTGCCCAGCAACAACTAAGATTAAAAAAAATTTTAGTGCGGCGCATTAATTAAAACAAAAAGTGCTACACCCGTTTTAAGTGTAAGTTGCTTTGGTTTCGAACGCATTGATAACATATCTGGGGTTTTGCATTCATTGGAACCATTGTTGTGTTCTTCAGACGCGCAAATGACTTTTAGGTCAGACACTATGACAAGATCTTAAAATATATAGATACATATTTCGTCGACAAAGGCATAGTCACTATATCTTATTCGATTGAGTTCGACATTTATCTTGCAAGTGTAAATATAAAGGATGATGACCAGAATTATTGTGTACAAATAAAAGCCTGCCTAAACTGTTTGTACTAAACTTTAGACTTTGTACTAAACTTTAGTAAAAACGTATTTTTACACACACACCTGACATCGTCTCGCGGCACACCGGTAGCGGAGCACTGATCTAATTTATAGTAAAAATGACCTTTTATGAGTTGTACACACACTTCCGACGTCGGTGCAGCAGTAAGAAAATCTGCTATACTAACGTTGAACTGCTTCCGAAATTTCTGATTCCATAAAAAGCCACACTTTAGTAGCATGCCGATTTTCTACCTATGTGTTAGTGGAATAACTTGGTTTAACTGCATCATTTAACACATTGCCAAAACTTTAAAATGGAGCAAATTATATCAGAGCGTAGAGGTGACCAATTCACAAAAATTGCGCAAACTTTTGTTAATTCTTCATTAACTTTATAAAGTTGTTTATCAAAATGTAATTAGAGTGTTGTTCGTTCGTGTGACTGTTGGTAAAACCACCATGTCCAATTAAAAGGTAATGCTTTACCGCAACAAACAGAAATCCCAAATTGGGCATGGATTTAAAATAATAATTTGTTTGCGCGCTTGATCGATCGGATAAACCCAAGGAAAGGTTATTCTTAAAAAACAGCTCCTTGCCTTTTTCAATGGGAGGTTAAAAAGGCAGGGTGCGTTTGTAGCTTAGCATAATCAACAATCTCGGTTGTGTGCGGGTGCAATTTCATACATCACGCAATTCGTGCTAAGTTGCTGGACGTTTGCAGTTGCTTGTCATTTAACGCTGGTAGCAAAATTATGTGAGGTTCAAAACAACCAACGAAATCCACAGCCAGCTATATTGTAAAACGACGCGTCAGACGGACGATAAAAAGAGTGAAAAATAGTTTAACAAACAAATCAGCGTCTGGCAGCAGTTCTGCTACGCATATGGTGTGCAGCAGTATTTTCTTTTCGTTTAGAAATAAGTACACAGTGCTCCGCAATATCAAAAGCCACGTGATAACCAATCGAGTTCAGGTTGAACATTCTCTTACATTTTCAGCTTCCGTCCTGCAAAGCAACTGATAACAAAAATATGTCCTCCGTTCCAACCACAGAAGTCGCGCCGATGGAAGAGGATGCGAATTCATCCTCGCTGATCCATTTCCCGCGCTCAAGGTTCACAACGATGGTGCTCCCAGCGATATTTTACGGCGTTTTCGTGATCGGCTTTGTTGGCAACTTCTTCGTGGTCTACATCCTACATCGTCTGGTGAGTTTAGTGGTTCATTGCTGGGGTATACAATTGTATATAGCGAACTGAAGAACATTAATAAAAAAATAATAAGTTTTGGACATAACTGAAATTGAAACCAGTAAGAATTATAGCTACAAAGTACGTTGCTCAGGAAAAACCTAACTTAAGTTTTGTTGCTTGTTTTGTTTATTAAATGAACCACCAAATGGATTTAGATGAATTTTTGTCATTTTTTGGTCGAATACTGTTTATTTACAATATCAATTTTTAGCCTGAACTGTAGAAATTACTTCCAGGTGCACACAAGGGCCAGTTTTGGTAATAACCTGACATAAAGCACAAACTTTGTCAAACAAAACTACGTTAGTATTAAAATTTATTTAAAACCGAGTTTAAATCTTGTCAATTGTAGTTGTCAGGTGATAAGATTAAACGCGCATCACTACAGCTTACTGCCAAACGTTATTCAAAAGAATGTTGCCGCTGTACTACAAAAGAGGTGTGTTTAAACTCAGTTAGATTATCGCGCCTTTTGGGTGTAAATAGGGGTTTCGTCTGAGAAGAAAGTGTAACCCCGTTTTAGTGTCAAAAACCCATCTACAAATAAGACGTGTCGATCAATGAGATTTTGTGCACAGCGAAGCGGAAAAAAGATCGCCGATCTGTTTATGACCAACCTTGCGGTTGCTGACCTGATCTTTCTCGGAACCTTGCCATTCTGGGCTACTGAGTACGCAATGAGCGGACAGTAAGTCAATTACATATTGCTGTCCCACTTTGCTGTTGTTGGCTTTACAGTCTACACGTTTGTATCGAAAACACGCGCTTGAATTTTAATGTAAAATGCTACGCGTATAGGCTTCCGTGTTAATCGGCGAACATAAGTTTATGGCGGGATTTAAAAATAAAATGGCGCAGCCATGAAAAGGGCAATAAAAGCGTCTACTACATTCGCCTAAATCAACATAACACCGCGGTAAAACCCTATATAAGATGTTTAATAAAACCTGCACATATGTTAGTACAAGCTTTCCCGCTTGTTACTGTAGTGACTGAATTTAGACGTGCGTGGTGTAAAACTAAATGCCTGATTATATCGAAGCAATGTCGATACCAAGATCTTTCGTCCTTTTTTGTATTATGAATTTGTATGCAGCAATAAATCTTAACAATCTGCTTTCTGATATATGATAACAGGTGGGTTTTTGGGCGTGTTTTCTGCAAACTGGCCAGTACGTGTACCTTGTTTTCTGCCTACGGAAGCGTCTTCTTTCTCAGCATGATGGCATTAGACCGACTTGGGGTGATCGTCTTTTACAAAAGCTACAACAGCAAAAGGTAAATGCTACACAAGGTGTTTTTTTTTACCATGACCTAAGTTTTTACTAGCTGTTTCGCTCGATATCTTTAGGCGTGAAATACGTTAATCAAGTGTAATAATCAACGTATGGGAAACTAAAAACACAGCAACAACAGTCTCTCAGTGGGGCAACCAGGCATTTACGAGAACAAGTTTATTCCATGTTTAAATTTAGACAATTCGCAGACAAATATCTGCGAATTATTTTGCCGAAATATTTTTATAAAATCAATTAAATTTGCAGAACGTTGGCAAAGGGCATATACGCAGTGTTGTTAGTGTGGCTGGCCTCAATAATCTCAAGCATGTTGGCGCTGTATTTCCGAGACACCGATGAAGACCATAATGGTAAGTGTGGGCCAATTCGTGTTGGCTTTAATAAATTTTGGTAGTCTACTACGTAAGATGTATAAAAAACTAAAACTAAAGAAATATTGCGAAACCTGCCTTAACTGAACTCTAGCTCTAACATACAGTCTATTGTAACCGGCCTTTATTACTTGCAATTGACCTGGTTTAAAATGCTGCAAACGAAGAACTTGTTTATGATAAGGTGGGTATGATAACGTTATCGTAAGTTAACCAAAAGCCTTTCACAAACAGCATACTTGGGTAAAATTGCAGTCTAAATAAATCATTAGTTCGTCGGGTCATTTGTAGTTGTTTTGGTAAATACACAAACATCAGCCATTCATATGCATCTCTCGTAATCAAACTTCTTCTTTTGTGTAGGTCTTGTGCACTGCAGTTGGCAATTCAACGAAGCTGTTGATTCTCATATAACCTGGTACTGCGTTCATTTTATTATGAGGTGAGCTAGGGTAGGTAAACTAGGGTAGGTAAGTAGAGTTTTTGACATCGCAAAGTTCATCATTACTAGTTTGAACAGAATCCGTACTAGTTATCCTCTATAACAGTGCAAGTTATCTCCTATAACAATGCTCTTCAACGTGTGCACGGTGCACCCTAGGGTGCACCAAAATATGCGTGGGGTGCATCACTACGAAAATATATCGATGGGTGCATCACAAACTTTCAATAAACCATTAATGTTAAATCATATTGCCAGTAATTACCGATTTCTATGAGATAATGGTGCTGTAACCATTGTCACCTAACTTTCTGAGACATGCAGTCTTTCTTTTTTGCCTGACTGTTGTGATGCAAGTGTTGTTATTTGTGTAAATATTAAATGCTGTTTTATGACATGCAATAGGCTAGTACTCGCAAGCAGCCTGTAGCCATAATCGAATTCTCGCCGACATAACGCTTGAGCAGCTCCGCTGGGTTAAATGACACGATGGTATTGATATTCATGATGATTTTTAATTTGCTTTTATTTTTTGGGCAAAACCGCAAAAATAGAGATTTGGCAAACCCGCAACTTGTGCTTCATACGAAGCTTTGTCTGCTTGCAAAACATTGTATAATTATGGATTGGGAATATTATAAAATCACTGTTTAGCCTTCCATCCATAAAAAAGGTCCATAAAAACTAATTTAAACTATTTTATTAAATGTATATTTTTTCCCCATTGAGTATTCCCGAAACAATCCTTGTAGGGAAAGAAAGTAGATATGTGATTTCCAGAAAATGTGAACAAATATTATATGTAGTTTTGAGACTAGATAAGACCCGTCAATACCATGCAGGCCAGTGAATGTAGATTGTTCAATGGTTTGCAGTCGTTTATAAACCTAACTTTACCCATACCAACAAACCCCATTTAAATTAAGAAATTATACCTAATTGGTTTATTTATCAGATTATATTATGTTTTTTAAACCACTGATTTTCGGTTGATTAGAATAAAATACATCTTTAAATGTTTTATTGATTAGAAATGGTAATCGTGTTGTTAGATTAAAACGCTGAAATCAAACTATGGCCACATATCCCTAAATAATTCGGTCATAATTAAGGTTTTGGTAATGATATAGTTTCACAAGGAATTGTCGAATTGCATATATCGGTTCAAAAAACAGTAGTTGGATCTTTCGATGAATAGCATTGTCTTTTCTATAAATTGCATGTGTTTAGCTAGAAATGCTTTTAGTAACAGAATGTAGAAAGCATTGGCGTATGGTTGTTTCTCGACTCGCTCCCCCTGTGACTTATTTATAAGCTTTAAACGAAACCGTGTTTAGGTTTATTGTTGGTTTTGGACTTCCACTGACCATCACCATATTTTGTTACATCACGATCTTCACCTACCTGAGACGACGCAGATCAAAGAAAAAGCTTTTAAGAAAGCAACAGGTGACAAACCTAATATCGTAGGAGTAAACGAGCAAGTTTGGGGTGGACTTAATTGCTGATGTTATTGTCGTGACGAACTTTGTACCGTTGAGCAACCTTAAAATGCTTTTGTATGCTTATGTTGGAAAGATTTAAATTAATTCTAATCCATCTCTTGTGAACAGAAGTATTTTTTTTAAATAAACGAGGTCGTTAACATACATACTAAAGGTAATGCCGATTAAGCAGCATTTTTCTATGGGTTACATGTAAACAGCGGCGTTGCCTATTTTTTTTTGCAAGAAAAGTGTTTCCTAACATTTTTACAAGAAAGGGTGTTTTCCCTAATGTTTTCATTGAAGCCTCCTTCAACCCTATAGAGTTTTTCATAACGGCCTCTATTTTATTTCAATTCATTCATTTTTACAATACATAATAATTAAAAGAGCTGACACTTTTACTTATGTTAGGCATAGGCCTACCATTTTCAGAGAGGATGCTATTAATTTTCACCATATTGTGACGTCATACAAAACAGAACTAAAAACATCCTGTACCCATTCAAAAAAACTTCCAAATAACTCTAAGTTGACAAAAAAACAGTTGGCGATAGTTTTGTTTTCGCATAGTCTTCGCTGATAAGTGAGTAGACATACTACGGTGCTAAGTTAGTTGACTTGTAAAAAGCGATCTATATGTTATGTCTTATATAATACCATTTTTAAGAATCTCCTGGGGAAACACGAAGTAATATGTATAGACATAGTGTTATTGGGACAAAATAGTCAGTCAACAAGCCCCGATTTACTCATAATGTTTGATAGTGTAAACAAAGCCATAAATTTAACTTTCTGCGGGCAGGACCGCGTTACCCTGGTTGTGATGGTGGTGATCGCCGTATTTATTATCTGCTGGCTACCTAATCAAATCTCCAACTTCGTGTACGTGGCACAGGGACTTCGTCTTATATGTAAGTAAATGTCGTCATCGTATAAGCTATAGGCACATCAAACAGAAAGCATAGAAATCGGTCACAGTTATTATTATAATTCTTATCTGAAATCAAATTTGTTTTGGATGGATTTTGTTGACTTTTTAGGCCAGGAATTCATAGCGTATCATAAACGTGTACACATGACAAGCGTGTTCACCTTTTTCCCTTTTTTGTATTGCCAAAATTAAAATACCGTAATGTAAACCCAATGTACTCGATATTTCAGAGGTTCCCAACCTTTTTTATTGCTGGTAAATAGTTATCAACACTCGCGGCGGCGTTATGGCTTCAGAATGTTATACCCTATAGAACTCTGTCCTTTAACCTTGGATATAGTGTGGCTAACTAGTATTCTAATGAATTTCTGACGGATACCAGCCACACAAAAATCCGCAGAACGCCATCTTGTTTCTACGCAAGAACTTATTTGTTATGCATAATGGTTCTAAAGAGCGCATCTGATTTATCTGAGTAACCAACCTTTGAGACATTACAAAGAAACGAAATAAAAAAGAAAAAAATCATGTTTGTTGTTTCAAACCAGGGATTCGCACCGAACTCGAATCGGAACTTTATGAACCGGTTTTGGACCATTTTTTTTTCAAACCGTAACCGAAATTGAACCGTTTTACACGATTTTAAGAGGCCGAACCGGAAATTAACCGAATATTTATAAAAAAAACCTGGACCTTAACGAACCCGAACCTGTAAACAAAAGCGGTTCACTACAGCATGACGTCATAATTTGTATTTTACAGAGTCAAGTTATGTGATGTTCTAGATTGTATAAAAAAAAAAAATTTTATTAAATAAAACGTTGCTTTTTAATTTTTCAGATAATTTAACAATGAGCTGCTTGTTTTTTAATGCACCACGAAACTTAGATTTCTTACGAGTTACAATTCAATCACATTTTTAGATTTAACGCAACTTATATTGTAATCGAACCTGAACTTGACTAACCGGTTTTGAAAGAACATTGGTCGAATAATTAATTTGTCGAATCGGAGCTTAAATAAAACTTTTAAATTGCTCCAAACCGAAACCGGAACTGAATTGTATTCCGAAAAAATCCTTAAAACCGAACCGAATGTGCAACGGAAAAGTCAAACGGTTCGACTCCCTGTTTCAAACAGAAGAATTGTGCGTTAACTTACAAATACGCTAGTAGGGGTGTGCGTGCTGGTCGTTCGTCAGTTTCTGCTCGAATACCAACATTTTGCTCCTCAAAACAAAGCCAAATATCACACAAAAATGAGTAAAAATTGAGCTTGCTTGTAATAAATTAGCCTATGCTGTAACGTAAACAATTTTGTTGAATTTATTTTGATGTTCTACAAGTTTTTTTAATTAAACAAGTGTTTGAAAAATGGAAAGAAATTGCAATGGACTAAAACAACATTTATACACGAGAGAAGGGAACCGTGAAAACGTAATAATTACTTTTACATACTTTCACGGCACAGTTTGTGAATACGTTTATTTATTTTACTTTACCTTATCTTGTTTAAAATGGTAATGGAATGGCATGCAAGAATTAAAACACAAAAGGCAAACAAATGCGTTCTTGTGTCCTTTTCAAGTTATTGGTATCTAAAGATGCTAAAAGCACAAAAGAATGACATTGCGTTGTTTTACAAGAAAATTTATTTTTTCATCTGCTTTTTTTCAGACAGTCCTGAAGAGCCGTCAGAGGTGCAGTACTACATCCACCTCTTTACCACCTGCCTGGCCTGGGGACACAGCTGCATTAATCCGTTCTTGTATGGCTTTATGAGAGAAGACGTGCGACTCAAGGTTGTATGACCCTTTCGGTTTTGCTACATGATTTAAACCCAGAGTCTCATTAAACACAACCCTTTACTTTAACAATAACATTGTTGAGTGATTGTTTTTGATGTTTTCAGTTGGCCGAGATTACTAATACGTGCGGACTGCGATGCTATAGAAGATGTAAGACCCCTTCCGTTTCCTCGGAAAGATTTAAAACGACGCTGGTAAGTTTGCGCAATCAGTCGCAAGATGCCTATATTTTTACAATTTTATTATTTTGCCCGACAACAATATGTAACAATAAACTGCCTTCGTCAAGAAAACCTAAAGAATTTTGCTAAGAGTAAAATTGTTTTATTTGCCAAATACTTTACTATCAAACACCTTTGTAGCTTGACTTTGGGGTTTGTTTTGACATTGTCAATGAAAATAACACCCTTCGTGTTTTTAAAAAACAAATGCTTAAGATAGACTTGAGTCAGCCACAATCTACATACTCTTCATTAAACATTGGTTTTGGTGAGCTTCAATGGCTTATGTACTATTAATATCTGCCTTACATCATACGTGACAATTACTGTAATTTTCTAATGTTAAGTTGTTTTTTTGTTTTAATTTTCTTAGGTAATCACTTGAGATGTGAAAAGCACTACTAAAAATTACCAATAGGTCACCAGCAAAACACGAACTGCTTTATTTTAAGAGTTCGCCCCAATTGGAGACTGGTGAACTTATTCAACGCGTTGAAACCGAATCGAAGATTGGCACAAAATCATCACAAGTGTGAAAACAATTATCCGGACGAACTGCATTTTCACGACACGCGTTCGCCCAACAGCTGCCCCCCAAATACTGTGATGTCAACTTGTATACTACTCATTGTGAAAGTGCAACTGATAACATCTAAAAAACGATGAAATGTCGCAGAAAATGCTTAAGTAACGTCTACTAATTTGATCTGTTTTCAATTTACCTCAACATAGTGTCAATTGACGCTACACCGGATGACTTTGGGTTTATAAAGCTGGATAATTAAGGTTTCTTGTTTTAAAATTGGATGCTGCATTTCAAAATTAAGTAATCATAGTGAAATGCTTCGTAACTACTAATTGAACTAACCAGGGGACATACTTCATAAACTAAAGTACCGTTATTTTTCTCTATTCTTACAAGTTGAACACCTCTGTGTCCTGGTCTTGTACAGCATAGATGTTGTGGTATATTAATGTTCTAACATTGTAATTGGACGATAGTTTTTAGTTTTAATTGCAGATGTGTGAAAAGTAAAATCAACCTGATACATTGTTTTTTTTGCCACTGCTGTTGCGGATGTTATTTTCTACTTGATAAGTCACTTGTCAAATGGTTGCTCTCACTCGGTTCGTACTTTTATCGAATGCTAACTCTGCTACTTTGACAAACATTTCTGTTTTTACATTTACCTTTAGTGATTGAGTTGTATTATTTTATGTTACACTGTGTTTCATAGTTTTGATTTGTGTATTTACTAACTAATGTGGACATCGGCATCACCGGTTTTAAAAGGGTTTCAACCCCCCAAAAGAACTTTTATTTCAGAGCAGGTTTAAATGCCTCTTCTTGTAAAAATGCGCTGTAAATTGTGATTTTACCTGTTTTATTTGTTGTCATTCAACTTTTGTTATCATATTTTTCACGTTGTGTTATTCGTTGTTCACTCACTGGCTTGTTTGCTTTTTGCGCTGTTTAAGCCTATGGTTCAATCCAGACTAAACTGCAAACATTCCGTTTTCTAATACACTGTGATTTATCATATCACGACGCGAGAGTGCTGCAAGATAAATGATAGAAGAGGAAGAGTTTTCCTATGAACCTGTTTGCTTTTCCACAGGATATGCTTTGAGGCTCTTTTTCCTTCTAATTAATTTTTTTAATAGAAATGTAGGGATTATGTATGTCCCTAGTAGTTTGTTATTTTTCGTAAACTGCCATCCAACAGTATGCTTTTAAAGGCTCGGAATTTGGTGCCCCTTAACATATGCCAAATGTTCGCATATATTTTTGCTTTTTAATCACGTCATTTACTATTGTGAAATGCTGCATATTTGACACAGTTAAAAAAATTTAATTTAGTAGCAAAATTGAAAACAGGACGTACGACTCTGTTACAAAAGAACACGTAATTTATTTTCGGGACATATCTTGTTTTTGCCGTTAAATGTTTCAGACGGATTTTTGTCCAAGCTTTATAGACGAAGTATAGATCGTAGAATTCTTAAATTATCAGACAAGAAGTAGAGTGGTATTTAGGTGTGCATAAGAGGTTTGTAAGTCTGCACCCCTAGGGGTCTTTGATTGTGGGACAAAAAACCTAAAACACTGCAACTTCATCGTTTATGCTTTTTGTAGCTATCGATTCCTATCTAGCGGTAGTAAAACTACAATTCGGTCATATTGGCTTGGCGGCAAAGTGCCTATTGGTCACTACCTTTGGAAATGGGATCTTTGTTTTGAGGCGGCGAAAATGAAAATAAATGTATATAGCCTACTAGGCGTTAAACCATTTAATAGAATGATTATACTTGATTTTTAAACATGTAAACTAGTGGAAATTTAATAACATGGTCGTACGCATTATCAAGTAAATTCTGTTTATCAAATATAAGTTTCGATCATTCCCCAAACACCTCGCCGTACTTGAACCTCTCTCGCATCTAAGCCATAAAAATAGGAAAATTTCGGTCCATATCTGTTTTTGCTTGCAGAAACAAGTTAAGAAAAATAATTAAAAAACACTAAGCCCTGATAATAAATCCCCCAACAAAATTCACAACAACCGCACCCCCGTCTAGTTGTATTTCCAAAATGAGCAATCTTGTCGTGTGCCCGAAAATCATTGTTGTTTAAAGGGTTACGTGACTAT
This sequence comes from Ascidiella aspersa, assembly GCF_963924565.1. Taxonomy (NCBI): domain Eukaryota; kingdom Metazoa; phylum Chordata; class Ascidiacea; order Phlebobranchia; family Ascidiidae; genus Ascidiella; species Ascidiella aspersa. The sequence continues at coordinate 18,871,865 of NC_139451.1, forward strand.
GTATAGGACTTGCTAGCTTATTTAGCATTTCTTTATTGTCCATATTGTACAAAATCCAGAGCGGTCATTTTGCCTTGTGGTTGTCAATCGATGAATTCATTGTTGAGAAGTAAACCATAGAAAATATCCCTGCATTTCACATTCAAACATATCTTGTTTATTGTTCGCATAAAAAGGGTTGCAATATGATTGACATGGTATTAAATTGCTGTATGTGCACCAAAACGAAATGTTTTTAAGCCATTTCTCCTAGTTCCAGGTACTTCTAGAAGGATAAATTACGCCCATAGTGATTGTCGAACTTGAAATATGTCTGTAATTTCTTAATATGTGCACAAATGCACCTGGTAGCCTACTGGACGAAAAGGGCTATTACTAAAATCTGTTGACTAATCAGGATTGACGGTCCCGGTTTGACCGAGGTCGTGAGTTCGAACCTCACCGCAAGCTAGTTGTTGTTCTAGCCTGGCCTTGGTTTACCTTCCCTAAAGGTATTTAACAATAGCGTTAACTGGTATATTATTTTAAGTAGGTTATGTCGTAATTACTGGCCACTACTATCGCAGCAGGGCTTATCACAATATATAACTATGTGAAATCCTTGGCTCATTTTCACAATTTTAATGAAAATACGTCATGATTGGTCTATATAAAAAATATTTTACACAAAAAGGTACAAAATGCGACATTTAAAATTCTTGATCAGACGTTTTAAAAACATTCAATTTTACTGTTTTCTTTTTTAGCCTTCCAAAAAAGAAATATCGACAAAGATGACAAACTAAAATTAACCAGTAAAATAAATTGATGATTTTTTAGACCACTTAGCCCAAAACCATCATATTGAACTTTTACGTATACTTTTAAAACACAGGGCTGATACTTTTGGTTTTTCATCGTAACGGCTATAAATGGTAATGAGAGTTAAATTCAGTTAACTGGAAGCGATTCAATTTTTCCAGTTTAAGAATTGGGTGTGGGCTTTGGCAAAACAGCAATGCAGTTAATACACTGATCAAATCAAACCGTTACAAGGGTGCCCAAAAATCAAATGTTGCAAAAGTGACAAAAAACACTTTTATGTGAGAATTTAATATTAAAATGTGCATGATGCCGATTCATAATCGTTTCAGTATAAGAAAGATGTGAGATTTAGCAAACAGCAATGCTGTTAATACACTAATCAATTTAAACTGTTACAAGGGTGCAAACTTATTTTTACTGAAACAATTTTAGTTATTACTGATGCGCATTCGTTTTTAACTGCCGTTCTACATCCAACGGAAAACCTACAAACGCACGAAATATGTTTGGACGATAAATCCAAAATAAGTCCACTCATCACTTTCACGTAAAAACATCTGTCGTTGCTTGTTTCCGTAAAGATGTCACCTTTAAGCAGATGTGTCCGTCTAATTAAAGCTAGGTTTACGTTTTTATGAACATCCTCTTTTGTTCTGCTTCATATTGTCTGCAACCGTTCAATATTCACCGACTGATCTTTTGTTGTGATGCGATCCCAACATAAACTACTATATAAAATTGTGTGATTACAAACTTGAAACGTACATATACACAATGGTGAACGATACCCCATATTAATAAATCTGATCAAACCGACTGATTTCGATCAGCCTTTATGAAAGTATGTTTTGCTAATTTCAACTTGTTTCATTTCTACTGGGTAGCTATGGCTCCTCCGAACTGTATATTTTTTCAATTAAACTACGTAAATGTAAAAAAAAAACGTCACGATATTGAAAACGCGTAACTTTATGACGTCATCTTTGAAAATATTGCCATGCCCCCCCAAACAACAAAAATTCTTAGTTGCTCGCCTGTTCTTCAATACAAAGTTCCAACAACAGCTTTTTGTTCAAACCTGAACTTCATGCGTTGTGCAACATAACACACAACACAGAACAGGGGACTGTTTTGGTAATGCACTATAGTTTTATCTAAACAAACTTTTATTACAAAAATGAAAGGTAAATCACTTTTATTTTAAACATCGTGTAGGCTTACTACTGGTAACTGTAAACTACTAAGCGCATTTTATGTATAATATATTTTGAACGCAATTTACGTAAATATTTGATGGGATTTGGGGGTGAATGATTCGTTCTCGACGAAGTTAGACTCATGACTGGATTGTTAAAATTTTGTGGATGTTTTGCGATAGAAGCAGAACGTTTGCGATCTGCAGATGTAAAATAATCTTAATAAATTAACATTCGCGTATTAAATTTATCCCTCTTTAATCTACAGATTACGAAGTAGAACTAGGCCATGTTTTTATATTACGTTTTATCACTGGCTTCCGCCGTTGTTGTTTAATATTTTGGACAGCGGGCCGAGTGAGAAACAAAAAAATGTCCTGGCGGACCAAAAGAGGGGATCTCGAACACACATAATACAACGTGTGATTTCCTTCAAAAGAATTGTTAAATATCCATGTTTTGACAAGCTGGTAAGAGTAGGAATAGATAGGGATGCTTTACGAGAGTAATGTTTTAAATGAAATATTCTGAAATCAAGAAAAAAATGTTAAGGCGTGTTTTTGTCTAGTCTTTACATGGGCCGAAAATTTATTTTCGGGACCTATCTTGTTTTTGCCGTTATTTTTTTTAGTTGTTATGGTTTGCTATGGTATGTTTCAAACCGTTTTTTGTCCGAAGCTTTATAAAAAAGTAGACATCGTAGAAAGTCAAATGTTCAGACATGGCGTAGAATGGTTCGTAGGTGCGTATAAGAGGTTTAGGAGTCCGCACCTCTAGTCACCTCCAATTGGGGACAATAACTTCAATACAGAATGCGTTCATATCACTTGCTTTATTCAGATCGCGAAGCGACGGCGGCTGGCATCCTGCTGCGCTTTATTGTCCCGCGCGTGCAACGTTCATTGTGCGAAGGGGCTGTCTTAGAAACAGTCGGCGCATGCAACTTGGCTTTTAGCAAGAGGCTTCTCTTAGTAAAATAACTTATTGCTTTTACTAAACAGTATATTTTACTCTCTCAAATTTGAATGCGAAACCTTAGGGCAGTGTACACCTCTCTGTTTGCACCTGTTCCGTATCTTACTCCAATCAAACATATCAACACCAGGTCTACACGACTTACAATTGTAAAAGGGCGCAGCGAAAATACTTAAGTTGAATGCATTATTAGGGATGACGTTACACAGTCACGTCATAACATGGTGTCATACAAAAATAAGTCTTAAGAACGCTGCGTTTATTGGGTCTAAATTGGCAAAATTTTGATTTTTTGGCACATAAACCAGCTTTGCATATTGCTCGAAACAACAGATTTAAAGTCTGTTTAAACGGTAATTGCTTGGACCAAACCATGGTAGAAATTTACCGAGTAAAAGCTGACAAAAGGATTGTAAACCATAGGCGTTAAACCATTTTAAAAAGATTATTATATTTGCTTTTTAAAGATGTTAGCTGGCTCAAATTTAATAATATGGCTGTACGCATTATATACATAAAGTCTATTTACATCCCCCAATTACCTGGCCGTATTTGAATTTATTTTCGCGGTAATACATGAAGAGGCAAGGTGAAGCAGTAGAGTTTCGCCCATCGTAGAACGCAGGAAAGAATTGCTAGAAGCTTCATTTATATGACGTTCGTGGACTATGTCGACATATTGAACCATAAGTCTTTTTTTTAATTAGTCAAGTTAAACTGTTAAGCGTCAAGGCCATTTTGTCATTTTTTCTGGAAATAGAATTGTTGTTTTAAAGCGGCAAAATAAAAATAAATAAATAAAATACTTTGATTGCAAAAAGATTCTTAAATTAATTTTGCATAGTTGTTAGCAAACTAACGTATAGGAAAATGAACCCCTGGCAACTACCCCTTTCGTATCTAAGACATAAGTTAAGGCGGGGAATTTTCGGCCCATATCTGTTTTTGCTTGCAGAAACAAGTTAAGGAAACGATAGAACATGCAACATATGTGCTATACCACGAAATAAAGTGAAATTAATAAGATTTAAAAGTAACCCTGGTTAGGGGTATTTATAATAGACAACTAACTCAAAATTAAATGAAAAAAATATATATAAAATAAAAATAAAATAAATGAAATAAACACCAAGCCTTAAAAATATACCGCCTGTTAAAATATTCAACAACTTCACCTCCGTCTAGATTATTTTGGTTTGCTATGGTTTGGTATGGTTTGGTATGGTTTGCTCTGGTTTGCTATGGTTTGCTATGGTTTTCTATGGTTTGCTATGGTTTGCTATAGTTTGCTATTAGACCGTTTTTTGTCCAGAGTTTTACAGTAAAATTATAATTCGGAGAAACTTCAAATATCCAGATACAATGGAGGCTTATGTGTAGATAACGTTTTAAAGATTTAGAAGTCTATTTACCTAGGGGCAGTCAACTGGGGGTACAAATTGCAAACAAAATATGACGTCATCCAAAAATTGATTTTAGCTCTGCACTCCTACCTAGCGGTAGCAATAATTCCTGAAAAGGATATGGTTAAAACGATACTGGTTATACAGACTGTCTCGCGTTAATACGCGACGAAGGGGCACTGTTAAAGCAGCAAAATAGAATCTGCCAAAGAAGTATATTCTGCTTTAAAGCGCCATACACAAGTTTGTCAATACTTACAGCCGAAACCTAAACATCTTCCCTGCCATCGGCTGTTATATCGGCTGTTATATGATACATGTACATCGGCTGTTATATGCAATTATGAAAACGGTCCATTATGTTTTTATAAGCCTTTAGATTTGAGTATTGTTATTTTTATCATCAATGTATTATGCCAGTGGTCGGCAAACTGTGGGCCGCGGCCCAAATGGGGCCGCAGAGCCATTTTTAGTGGGTCGCGAGTTACTTTTGAATAGCTTAGTATTATGTAGTTGTGGGCCTCGATAGCTGAACATTTATTGCACTTTGTTTTAAAAATACATGTGGCTTAGAATTTTTATATTGCCCAGGGTTTTTGAATGAAGTAAATGTTAGTCAAGTCAATTGCAAATTCACTCAAGTTCAAGTTCAGCCATTTTCAACAAATAACAAGTCTCGGTTCTAGTCATTGCCAAAGTAAGTCAAACCGAAGGCATCAAAATTAAATGGCAAACAAATAAAAGCGGTGAACTCGTCAAATCTGAAAAACATTTTGCAAAGTAACACCAAAAACCAGTGTTTAAGTTCAAAAAGTCGCTGTTTTCAAATGACTTGACTTAACTTAAGTCTTTTGGTCATATGACTTGGGTTAAAATGCAGTGTTCTTATTAGACATTTTTGTTATAAAATTGATCTATTTATCGTAATTTTTGTTTGCTATATGTTGCAATTTTCTTGTTTTTTAGTTTAGGTATCGTTAATAGTTTAGTATTTGTTCATGCGACTTTAACAATTCCAATTGTTTAACGTTCATTTTCTATGACAAGGAAGTGACTTAAAATTGACTTGCTCAAATTATGACTTGGACTGAGACTTGGCTTGGTATTTATTAAAAAAGACTTGACTTTGACTAAAGTTATTTTACGAATGACTTGACTGGGACTTGAGGTCGTTTTAAAATGACTTGTTTACAAACCTGCCAAAACAAAAACAAAAATGTCAACATTTTTTTTCACCTAATAATCAGTTTTCACTTTGAATAAAATGTATTCAATTAAATCGCCTTAGTTTAAATCAAGTCAACTGGGTAAATAGGTCGAAGTCAAGTCATTTATCTAAATTACTTCAGTCAAGCCAAGTCATTTTTGCCTTGACTTTAGGCAAGACATTGACTTGCTGGGCATTTGCAACACTGTTTTATTGGCCCTGGCAGATACAAGCAAACATTTTCCCTTACACTGCTACTTGCTCTACTGATCAGAAACAAAAGGTTTGTCACCGTTGGTTAATGTATAGAATTAAGTTTGAAGTAAGAATTTGCTGTTTTTAGGTATTATTTTTACCAAAAATTTAAAGAACCCAAATTTAAAGATAGCTTAGTTACAAATTTAAAGATAGCTTAGTTATCGTGGATAGCTAGAATCTGATATTCCATTGGTGATGTAATATTCACAAAGCGGCTCGCCACCGAGAACAAATTAACGGTTTTGCAACCGGTGAAAGCAGCTTGAATCCCATTTCTGGTTGTAACCGGCGTATTGATCTACCCCCTCCGCTTTACACTATTGATCCAACGTGTGAATATTTAAGTCAAAATTTTGCTGGTCGAACCGATAGGATTTCTGCTGTTAAAAACAACTACAGCTTGAACGTTATGAATATTTATCTAAATTTTTGGTGCTTTGCGCCATTGTCGGCTCCTACTGAAAGCTTTTTGACGACAATCTTTCACTGGTTATACAACACCAAAAAAATGAATGTTGTTCATAAAAGAGCACGAACTACTTTTTCGAGATTATATTTAGGTCAGTGCTTTTCAACCCGTGGGATGGTACGCACTTGTGCGGATGACTAACATCGTACAGATAAATGTGCGGATGAAAATGGTGCATACTTATTTATTATTATGTGCAATACAGTAATCAAATAAGCTGGTGCGCCCACTTATGCGTTACAGGTACATTAATAGAGTCTCTCAGTGGTTCATTGCAGCTTAAGCTATCTATTTTATATTGGCCAAGGCATAGGTACTCGGTTTTAGTATACAAAACCGTTCATTGTTATTTCACAAATAAAACTTAAGGATGCGAACTTACTGTGCTTGTTTTGTGCGGATGGAATTTTCCGAAATGAAAAATTGCTGATTTTAAAGGTTGAAAAGCAATGTTTCAGGTAATTTTAATAAGGACATACGAAGATACAAGCGGAGTTATTTGACCCATAATAAAATATTAGGAATTTATACGCAATGTTCTATTCTTCTTTAACATGAATAAATCTGATTTTGCCGATGAGTAAAAAATGTTTGCTGTTAACTTAGTCTTAGACCAGGGGGTCGGCAACTTTTTTCTAGTCGCGGGCCAAAACCAAACTAAAAAGGTCTCTGCGGGTCGCACAAAATGATATCTAAGAAATGTGTTATTAAAATGTTAGAAGTATTGTGAATCAGGCAGGCCTCGGATATTTTTTGCACTTTAAAACGTGTCTAATTACATTTACAGAGGCAGTAAAGTGTTGACGCAAAGCGAATAAAAAGTGTAATAAAATTACTTTGAAGGAACGCGATAACATCTAAAGTTAATCAAGCTCAGTGTTTGTTAACTGTCAACGCGGGGGTTTAAACCACCCTGGGCAATATAAAAATTCTAAGCCACATGTATTTTAAAAAATAAAAATAAAAATAAAAATACACAAATCTAAAGGCTTATAAAAACATCTTTGTGAGCATCTTGCGAGAAGCAAGTGCGATTTTCTTGGTATACCGGTATTTTTATTAAATTTTTTGCAAGTTTTATTACATTGCCGAAAATAGAAATTAAAAAAATGTTACAAAATATATATCCAATATTTTTTAATACTTTTTCCCATTTTGCGCTACGCACTCGGCAGCCTTCCACGGCGCAACGATAAGGAATCGCTGATCTAGTTGAAAAGGCAGCATCAAAACGTAAACAAACCGGACGTATAATGAGCATTCGCGCAAAGCGCGAAAATTTTTCGCAATTACGTAGTTATAATAGTCAAAATGTACGTGAAATAGAGGTGTCTAATTTGTCAAAGAGAGTTTTGTCGTGTCTAATTTGTCAAAGAGGCGGCGGGCCGGATGAATTACATGATGAATTACGCGGGCCGTAGGTTGCCGACCCCTGTCTTAGAGCATAGATAAACTAATAGGTTTGTTTGAATTGTTTTTTCAACTATGTAAACGTTTCGAATATCTCTTTATTCATTTCTAACATAGAGAGGAGGTACAATTCGAAACGTACAATATGCTATGCTTAGTTCTGTAATATGGTATTTGATATTTTTTATGGTGTTTATCACTTTGTGCAAGCATTATTGGCCATGACAAGGTCTTGTAGTACGAAGCCATGATTAAGTCAATAAAACTTCGAGCAGCAGCGAATTTTAAATTAAGGTATTTATGCAAGACATTGTGTCATCAAGTTACGTAGCGTCACAAAACAAGTCCACGCAAGTCTAGCTCTAGCCTATATATACATTAAAAATGTGCAACAATAATACTTTCAGCAAAGGAAATCAATTTTATCTTTCATGTGGTTAAAGTTAGCAAAAAAAATAACTTTTAATGGTGTGGCATATACAAAAAAACATTTAACAGTGGCGAAAAGCACTAACAAAAAAAATGCGGTGGCTAAACAATAATACCCCAAACGAACTCAAACAAACCAAAAAGCAAAGTATAATTCAAAAGTAAACCTGTTTTTTTATTTTTGCATGTAGGTAATTATTTGAAAAAAACAAATGTTTTTTGGAGAGGAGTCTTAGCCTCAACCTCCCTTCTGAATCTATTCCTGCCAAGTTCGTCCTGCCACTGACCATACCCCTTATTATATATTGTGGTTAGATTTGTCGCCGGGATGACGACAAAACACTCAATTTTCGTTGCATTTACGTCTGCATCTCCGTTGGGAAACTCAACGAAATCGGACACACACAGCGAAACCTCTCCTGAGTCGCGAAACTACGAAATCGCCGTTTGCTGCTTTCTGGTTGCTTCCGGTGTTTATTTTATCCTTGCTGCTGTCCTGTATAACCTAAAGCATGCAAAAGAGAGGACTCTGACCGTTTCGAATTGGTTTGTGGTGCTGGCGGCCAGCGTTCACCTGCTGAACATCTGCTGGTTCTTTGTCGAGATAGCTCAGCGCGGCCATAACACCGCCCAGCAGTGCTACATCTACCTTACCGTTCGCGGCGTGCTGATCTTATCCAACCGGTCGTTCAGCTATACGGTGTTGTGGCTGAGACAGCGGCATCTCTACACTCAGCAGCAGATCCTGTCGGCGGCGGTCGTGCGCAAAGCGGTCGTCGTGAGCTACGCGGTGCTGGGCGGATTCGTTCTGCTGCCGTTCGCATTTCAGGGCATTTTCTTTTTAGGTTCCGTCGCGTCGACTAAGCGTGGCTGCCACTTCGTGGAAACCACCACGGAAAATTACATAAGACCAACAATCGGGCTGTTCCTACTGTGCCAGCTGGCGCTGATTGCGCTTGTGCTGCTGCCGCTGCTGACCAAAACCTTTCGCATTACGCACGCGCGCCTAAAGGTCGAGGTTAGAAAGAACGTTGCCCGAGTGGCCGTCTGCTCCGTGAGCTGTGTCCTCTGCGACGTGGCCACGTTTAGCATGATATCGTCCTGGCGCAGTTTCCAGGACTCTTTGACCTTCACCTTTTTCCAGATTATCTTCTCAGGCGGCGCCTTTGTCAACCTTATCCTGCTCCAGCTGACATTCGCCAACTTCGCCCAGCGCCTTTATCCGTTTCGGGCCCGGAGCAATCAAGTTCAGCCCCTGGCGAACAACGACCGACGGGCCGCGGGGGCCTAATACTGGAGCGAAGACGATACCAGATGGGGGCAAATCAAGCGGGAAATGGCCCGACAAAAGTTATTTTTCATTATTTCATTTTGGAATGTCTGATTCTTGATGGGATACAATTCGATTTCATTTCACGTTTGCACAGAAGTTCGGCCGCGAATAGAAGATTTTGAATTCTATGTGTTGTTTTGATGTCGCTTTGTAACGAAACTTTTTCACGTCTGTTATAACGTAATATTTATATGTGGCGTTGTGGCGTTAAGACTGCTCACAATTTTGGGCACTTTTCTAAAAAGTAAAAATCATGAAGCCGTAACGGATTTAATTTTAAGCAAGACATTGGCCACTAGAAAAGATAGACTGCGGCGAGAATCGAACTTACGACCACGATACTTTGGGAGACGTGGCGTTATTTGCCCAAAACCCTAAAGTTTCAATGGGCTCTATAAACACAAAGTGATATCTGATTGTCCAGTCTACCACTAATAAAGAATATATACCAGGGGTGTCCAACAAGCGGCACGCGTGCCGAATGTGGCTCGCCACGTAATAAAAAATGGCACGCAAGCCGCTCCAAAACACCAAAATTGTTATTCAGCCAATTGTCAAAAACTTCTATGTTTGTTATACAGCCAATTGCCATTGTTTGTTCACAATATAAAACAATCGCGGCAATCACGACAACCAACAATTACTTTTGATATAGTATCATTATACTGTGTGGAGGCTAGCATATTCACATATTATTATATAGCTTGGTGTGAAGAAACAAAAGTCAGCTCACCGAGAGACACTTTGATGTAGTGATGCGCATTTCTACTAGACCAGGGGTGTCCAATATGAGGCACGACCTTATAAAAAATGGCACGCAAGCCCCCCAAAAAATATCAAAAAGCTTAATTTGTTATACAACCAATTGTCATTGTTTATTCACAATACAAAACAATCCCAGCAATTACGACAACGAACAATTACTTCTGATATTATAACGCTATACGGCTTTTATTTTTTGTATAAAAGCGCCTGTAATATTAGAAGAAAAAAATTGTTGCTAAACTTTGGCACGGAAATAATTTATAAGATGACAATTGGCACGCCGGCATGTTTGAGTTGGACATCCCTGATATATACCGAAACACGTCTAGGGGTTTATGGAGGTGATGCACGACCGAAATAATCAAGACCATGGGTCCATCGTAATAAAAATAATTTGTACGAATATTTTGTAGCTCCAATTCTCTTCCAAATTCGTTTTATTGTGTACGGTATTGTTTGAAATTCGTATATTCAACAAAATAGTATTTTCGATGCAATGATTTCAGTTTAAAGTTTTTAAGTAACATGTCGTTAAAAGCTGTGTAGGATTTGTCACAATAAAATTTGGGGAATTTTTTTTCTCGGGAGATGTGGGACATCACAAGTAAATGTTCCACATTATTACCATCAGGTTGTTCTTAATCACAAATCTAAACCTTAACAACTAGAATAGTGTTTTTTCCAGGTGTACCGTTTAAAAATTTAGAGACGCACTGAGATTAACATATAGGCTACAAGCAAACGTTATGAAATATCCTGTTTTCAGTTTAGAAAATAAAGTAACATAATTTTAGGTTTCGAAACATTTTAAACAAAAGCAATATATATTTGTGTCTGATAACCTTTAAACGCATAAGAAAAGTAACAAACGTTGAAGCAAAGAGTAGAAGGAAAATGTCAGAACAAAGTAAAGTTAAAGATGCTGTCATACACACAGAGCAGACACGATAACTTTTACTAAACCTAATTTAAAAAGAACAATACCTAATTACAAAACAGTTCATCCCATTTTCACCTCGTGCTAAACACTTTGCCAAGTGCTCAAAATTACCGGGATGTATGTACACTGTTTTTGATGGATTTAATGACAACATCTATAGGGCTTGGTGGTGTACTTAACCGCTTATAATCTATTTAATTTAGGCAGGGATTTGAACATGTTCCAAAATTTCTATATTTAGAAAAAAAATTGAGATGTTTATAATGTGTAGGAAGGTGGTAAATTTAAAGCTGTATACTATACAACTCTTACATAATCAAAAGTTAAGTTAAAGGTAAAATGTCAGGATGTGTTGGCAAGTAAAACGGCAATATTTAGATCGCTGGAACTAAATGGCACGTCGCTTTGGTGTAGCCGAGGTAATGAGTTCGAATTCCACCAAAGGACAGTGTGATTTGAAAATGAGTGAAAATGAGAGTACACTTTTAATATCCTGACTACTTAATACACACTTGGCTTGTGTAATCTTTGGTAAAAATTCAAAATATAATTAGTTTTTTCTGTAGTCCGACAACAGTGTAGGCTACCAACGTAAAAACAATGATTTAGCCTCACATTATGGAAAGCCAAAGCCGCAAAAATACCATTTTATGGAGTTTAATGATAAGGTTTCATTAGGTAAACGCGCATTCTAACGGTATAATGTTGATTCACTTATTAATTTTTTAAATGAAATAGCAACATTGCATTTCATTTAGCAACTTATTATGATTCAAACACTTGGCGATTGACTTCTCTACTTTTAATTTTACACAGCTACTTGGTGATTGTAATGACTACTATGCAATCCATTTGTCAACTTTGTAATTCACATATCTTATTTGTGATTACCTAAACAAATTTTATTTACAACTTTTAGACATGTAATAGCAAAATAGCTTTTGAAACCACAAAATAAGACAGCAACTTAATTTTACAAACGTCCAACAGGTGATTTTAACGTGACAATTGAATTTGCGGATACGGCGCGTACAAATCAAACAGCATAACGTCGAATGACATCTTTGCGTTTTTAATAACATATAGAATTGAAGAGCAACTTGGCGAATGGCATACTTGACAACTTGGCGAATTGCTTAGCATTTTTAGGATTTTAACATATCAAATGAAACGCTAGTTGACGAATGGAAAGGCTACTTTGCGAATCAAACAGCTACATGACAAATGGCACAGCATGTTTAGGATTTAAACAACATGTCAAATGAAACGCCTATAGTTAACAAATTTAATGGCAACTTTTCAAATGGAATGGCTACTTTGCAAATCAAACAGCAACATGACAAATGGCATAGCATGTTTAAGATTTTAACAACATGTCAAATTCAACGCCTAGTTAGCGAATTTAATGGCAACTTTTCAAATGGAATGACTATTTTGCGAATCAAACAGAAACATGGCAAATAAAACGCCTAGTTAACGAATTTAATTGCAACTGTTTAAATGGAATGGCTACTTTGCGAATCAAACAGCAATATGGCGAATATGATAATATCACGATTGTAATGGAAACATTAAAAAAAAATTAGTTCAGGGATGTCCAACCCGCGAACCGCGGGCGGCATTGCGGTCCACTCCCTATATGTCCTCTTTTAGGAGGATTTGACCTCTTTTCTCAAGAAAACTAAATGGTCCTCCGAGGACGCTCAAAAATGTCCCAATGTCCTCTTTTTTCGCATTTCGAGTTAGTTGCTTATACTTTTAACAAGATTTTTAGGCGAGACGTATTGTCGTTACATCTTTTGAAACATGATAACGCGATGTTCAATTTTTGCGCTTGACATTTTTATTTGCGCTCGAGATCACAGCTTTACAATTGTGGAGTAAATGCCTTCACAACACGTTTGTCAAAATCTTCTCGTGTCGAGCACGAGCAATTTGTTGTGTGCCCAATACGAAAAGCCTCCTGAGTTTACAGTTTATGGCCAATTCACCCAAAATGTGTAGAACGCGCAGTATTTAATGTAGGCCTAATCTTCTATTTTTTTCTGAGATTGCAATCGCGTCTAATGTTGCATTTCAACATCCATCGAACGCACGCTTGTGTACCCATCATGTTCAGCAAGATGTGCATGTGTTTTTGTGTGTTTTTGCGGACCGTTTTAAGGAAATATATCAGCCCAAAGGTGTCGTACCATGGCATAATATGGCATGTTAACTCAATTTTGGGGGCTTGTCGTGATAAGGCCGAGATGCATTACAGCCAAGACCGAGATGAGATCAACATCAACGTCAGAATAAAACACAGTTCGGAATAAGATCAAAATAAAGGACTCATATCAAATAGTCGTAGTACCTTCTAACTCGGAATAAGTCCTAAATCGGTCGGAAGAAGACCGAAATACTTATGATGTCACACCTTTAATTTAATAGGTTTTGCGGCGCATCGAAATGTTACAATGTCGCCTATTCTACTAAAATGTTAGTCGGTCCATCCAGTTTCATAATAAAGCCAAATACGCAGTAATATCCACGACAGAATAAGATCTAAAATCTAAACCGTCTGAATAAGACATGTCGGAATACGTCCTGAATTCATCCGAATAAAGCCTAAATGGCCAAAATAACGCCTAAAACTATAGGAGGAGGGTATGGGTCGATCGGGGCCATCGGTCCGGTATCGGCCGTTTTAGGGGCGACATTTGGACGCCCTAGTTTAATCCGACACCGGATGTTTGGTCCTTTTTGGGGATATTGGTGGGTAATGGGTGGGGTTAGAAAATGGATAAATGTTGAAATTATTAGGGGAGTAAGTGATGTACTTAGGGGTGGAGTTTGGGAATAGGTCAAGTGTTGTTTAGGCACGATTCTTGCCATTTAGGTCCTATTTCGACGAATTTAGGCCACATTTTGGGCTATTCGTACCCTAAGCTTAATGAAATTTTCATGCCATTGGTGTTGCCTTTTCCATCAACATATCGTTGTGAATGTGGGTTTTCAACAATGCTACCTCTAAAGACAAAGCAGTGCAGTGTCTTGGATATTCAATATGACATTCGGCTGGCGCTATCCACCACTAAAGCATTGATTCCTCAATATTTTCAAAGAGGGCACGGTTGGAAAACCCTGCGTTAAAGCGTTGTATTTTGCTTTAAAACGTCAGAAGCCAGTATGTTAAACAAATACAGACCAAACCTAAACGTCTCCCTGGCCATCGAATGTTATAGGCAATTATGAAAACTGTTTAATATGTTTCCATAAGCCTTAAGATTTCGCAGTATAACCAGTTCATCTAAATGTATAACGCCACCTTATAATTGTGTGCGAAAAAATTTTTTTTATCTGAATAAACAAATACGGAATACGATAAGAAACAGTCTGATGAATTCTAGACTAAAATCTGACAGTTTTAAGAAGGAAATGTAATTATCGAAACTCCGCAAAATATGTTGACTATGGCAAAAGCAGGCAACTATTTATACAATGAAGATGATAAAATGATTTTATATTCACAAGTAAAAATCTGTCGTGAAATACTATTTACTAGGGTTAACATATTTTTTTACATAATCTCTGATAAACAATATGATGGTTTAAGGGGCATAAAAAGCCTGGAAACGTCATAATGTTTTTAAATTTTTAAAAACTTGTTGTTGTCACGCGAAAATATTGTTTATCTATGGTTTCGGGGGCATCAAACATATTTTTTAATTTATTGTAGTTTTTTTTTATTAATAGGGGGAAAATAAATTTTTATGTGAGTTGACGGGGGGGGGGGGGGGTTAAAACAATAAGCGTTTTTTTGTGGAAAAAATTTGCATCTACATTAGAAGTGAAGGCAGAAAATTTTCGGCCCATATCTGTTTTTGCCTGCAGAAACAAGTAAAGGAAAAGTTTTGGGATGTGTATATGTCCATCAAAAGTTCGTTTGCATCTGTAAGTCATGGGTGAAGGCAAGAATTTTTTCAAGAGAAAGTACACAATAATATAAACCGTAAAACGAATAAACCAAAGTGTAATATAAATTATTACAAAAATTAAATTGGTAAATAACTCTATTTATAATAACCCGATTATTGAACCACCCAAGAAAATAAAGCCCTGAAAAATACCCTCTGAAAAAATGTACTACAACCGCAACCCCGTCTAGTTTTATATTGGTGCTCTAAATTTACACTATTAGTTTTGTGTCAAAATAAATGACAATCTATGAAATTTTTAAGATGACCCGATATCGTATTGTAAATACAATTGCTCTTTTCCTCATGGAGATTGTAATATAGAGACACGACTTAGGCTTTCACCAAAACCGTTCCAGAAATGTTTGCATTATTTACATTCTATTGTTTTCTTGCCAAGCTTTATCAAAATAGAATACAGCTTCGTTGTGGCACAAAGCTCTGACGACGTACAGTACAACTTGGTAACTTATCACAGCACACCTAAAAAAGGCATTCGCGCTTTTACAGCATGGTGCCTTACTAAAAATGTCCGACAGCTTTACAAAAATGTCACCCTGCTATGCAGCAAAAGTATGTGTCAAAATTACAAGCAACAAAGGCATTCTAAATTAAATTTTAAAGCAACGATCCAAGTGTTTCGGTTGTATCAACGACGAGTAGTAAAAACACAGTTCGTTCCAAACGAAAACCTTTCCGACCAGAGTAGATTGTTTGGTGGAGCTTTTTATTGGGATCCAATGCGCGATGATCTCGTCTGGCCGTCAAGCTCCGGAATAAACAGTCGACAATCCTTGTTCTTTATTTGCAATCGTTTGCTCTTATAAAGATTGGTGGTCGCAAACCTAAAACGTAAATGTTATGTTTCTGAAAAGACTGGCCAAGGAAAGTTTACCAATGTGTGATACGAATCATGTGAAAAAAATTATTTTTTTTCAATATCAATTTCAATGGTGAAAATAACGGACCAAATAGACGTAAAAAGCGACATGCTTTTTTGTTCAAACGTTTCGGCAAATGCTTATGCCATCATCAGTGATATAAAGGCCACATCATTTACACCCGTTTACATACACTTTAGTCGCATAAAGGAATGATAAAGTGTATATAAACGACTAAAGTGTATATAAACGGTGTAACTGATGTGGCCTTCATATCACTGATGATGGCATGAGCATTTGCCGAAACGTTTGAACAATAAAGCATGTCGCTTTTTACGTCTATTTTGTCCGTTATTTTCACCATTACACTTATGAACAGGTACGTATATAGTGTTCCAATATCAATCTTATAAGAGAGATTTGACAACTATTTGCTATCCATTTGTACCAATTGTTTAATAAAAAAGTATCCAACTTAAGCAGCATACGGGCTGTCGGCGGACTAAAAGTGAATGTGGCCTTTGCAATACTAAACCTTGTAATTCCGGTGACTGGTTCTTCTACCATGGCGCTTTCCTCTTTGCTTGTCAGGTGATATGCCGGAGATCCCTAAGTAAAGCGATAAGTCGATATCTGAACTGTATTAAACATCATATTTATATCCATGAGGTGTCGCTAATGCCTAAAAATAGCTTTTTGTGGTGAAAAAGTTTTCTGTCCTGTCTACTAAAGAACAATACAGTTTACCAGTTTGATATGGCCTAATTTTGTTTCGCTAAGGTGAATATTCGGATGGTGTAACTTACCCAAATTTAAAAATATAAATGCATTTGCTTAGCCCGACAGATTAATGAGGCACAACCTACGTCCACCAAAATGTTGTTCTGCTTTCGGCTCGAATTGCTGCCTCTGATGGTAAAGGCTGTTTTCGTTGAGAAATATCGACCGCACGACATCGTCACGCATTTGCCGGTGGCCGAACAGACAATGCTTGTCATCTACATAAATACGCGAATTGTAGTAATTGGTGTAATCCAATAAACGAGAAAACACCGCGAAATGTTAAACTTTGTAAGCAAGACCCTTCAAAGAAACTTTCGATTAGTCGTTCAAGCATTGGCCCAATCATTGAAATATTGCTATGCGGTATACATCAGTGGCGTAACCAGCCGAAAATTTTTGAGGGGTGGGGGCAAAAAGTTTGAACTTTTTTGTTTAGCTTTCGTCATTGTATTAACTGCTGTAACGAACACAGATAACAATGTTAGCAAACCGTTTCAAAAAGCAACTGACTAGGTGGGTGTTAACGCAATATTAATAAACCATTCAAAGATCAAAAACTGTCTAAAATTAATAAAACTACATTAATGTATAGCAAACGTAATACTAACTACAACGTTTGTGACGTAACATTGCATGACAATTGAAGGTGTGACATGCCTGTGATCGACTGCTGTGGTACTGCTCATATAAATGATAAAACATGAAATTATTAAGAGTAAAATATTTATAATTTTTTTTTTTTTGGGGGGGGGGGGGAGGAGGGGGGTGCATGGCCTCTCAGGCCCGCCCTGAATACGCCTATGGTATACGTACATTTCACCCAACATTAGTAACGTACAATTGTTTTGCCAATTAGAGTCCAGTGCCCACTGTCTCTAAGCAACCAAATCATTTTTTACTACATCTTCTGCAATATTTCCGTAAATTAATGTTTTCTGAAATAAAAAAGCACACAAACACACAAAAATCATTATGAGTGGTGGCATTTACGTAGCTGTTCAGAACCATTCTACGTCATAGCGCCTTGTTTGTTGCAGATTTTCAGTTGAGCAATCGATTTTAAATAGTTTTCGGTGATAAAATCATTCGAATTTAATCCAGGAAAAGCTGACTTGTTCGTTGTTGAAGAGATACCCTTGGGCTCTGTTCGACAATGATCAGGGATTGTTGGGCGGTAAGAGATCAATATAAAGTAGGTTTCAAATGCAGGGTTTGAATGGGGGGTGCAATTTTACGTAGCGTGTGGCTGTGCTCTGTCAGACAAATGTTTCCAAAATCATTGCCTAAATGTTTGGCCCCCAGCATGAGATCAATTTTTTTTAAATCAGCCTTTTTTTTTTTTTTTTTTTTTGGTTTTGTTCACCCCTGTATCTATCTCCAGATTTCATTCACCATTGTCTCATGATATGATAAAACTATCTCGTCTATATATAATGAAACAGGTTGAACATCCGGAATATCCGCCCTGCTCGCAAGCTATCATATATTTCTGACGGTTCACCTTAATTCACCCCATTTGGTTGGTTCACCCCTGCAAAAATTTTATCGACCCTGGGGTGAACCATTTATCTGATTAAGAAACACTGATCTAAATAGAAGATTAGTTTCGTTTTCTTTTAAAACTTTTTAAGTTTAAGCATTACCTAAAAATAAAACGAAACAGGGACCGGAAAGTGCTAAATATATATTCAATTTGTGCCTTCGTAAGCTTCGTTCATGATGTGCGGTTTACGTGAATCTTTTGCTTAAATCTAGATATACAATGTTCAACAAAATCGTCGCAGGACCTGATTTATTTAAATTAATTTATGAAAACAGTTTCCTTGTGGCGTTGTACGACTGTTTTGCTTATATTTTCGCGAAGTAATGGCGACTTGCCAAAAAGCTAAGGCAACACCGTTTTTTACCCGTGCTTTGAGATCCTTTCTCATCAGGCCGTAGAGGATTGGATTCATGCAGCTGTGTCCCCAGGCCAGGCAAGTGCTAAACATGTGGATGTTGTAGTGAACCTCGGATGGCGTGGTTGGCGTTTCTGCGACGTACAAAGGTAGCGACAGTTAACCCATGTGATCGACGCAAGGACTTGAAAAACAATTACGACATATAGGAGGCGTTTCGAAACTATTTATAAATCTCCTAAATAATAGTAAAAATATATTCAACACGTTGTATTCTTATGAATAAGTCGGTTATGTTTTTTTCTTACCATGGAGACCAAAAACTAGAAGCAAAACAAGGGTATCGAAGTAAAACAGAGAGCGTAACGATTCTCATATCAATTTGGTGTGGAAATAAGATCCGGTTTTTATAGCGATGTCGTTAAATGGCCCGATGCTGCGCGACTGAAATGCACCAGCGGCGGCCAATTGGTCTCGGAATTCGACACGAATGCATAGCGTTAAGTGGGTTCATCTCGACCGACCGGTGGCGTTAAAAACAAATGCAATCCGAATCCAATTATATGTCGCTGACCCCGCGCAACAACAGAAGGCGAAACCGCCAAGCAGAAAATTCGATTCTGGTCGGTATCAATTTTTCATCGTCTAATTTTCTCGCGGCGGTCGCGCAAATGTCGTTCGTGTTTTGCTTCTTTCTGTGGCAATGTCGCGGTTCCGGCGCCTGGTGAAGAAAATAGACGCGCTGCCCTTGGTAATCAACTGAGAAAATTACAGTTTGTCGTCTCTTTGGACTTGCCATTTTTATTCAAAGCCTTTTTTGAAACAGTCGTAAAACTTATCCCATAGAAAAAGTATATACGGTATTCGAACATTATACAAGAAAAAAAAACGATTTTGAGTTATTTTATGGACCAATACTTTACAACCGTAATCATCCTAAATGTTTAAAGTGTCGATTTTTTTTTCACACGTTAAATTATGACTCTAGTTATTGTTCTGTAGGAGAATCCAATCTACAGTTTGTGGTTGTCAACGAGCTGTTTTGTTTAGGGTGGTATAGTTGTGTTTTCGTGAGTCAATCGGCATACGGATCAATGTGGTTAATAATTCATAGCGGTGCATTTACATTCATACTTCTGCACAACACTTGCGGTAAAACACGGCTTGTGGTTCCCGAATTTACGGGCTTACCGCGCAACAGGCACAACCGATCCTGACAGTTAAGGATAACCGCATCTAGAGCAAGTTACAAAATTTCCGTGCTGCAAGTCTTACCACACGCCAGTTAATATCTTGGCAATACACAAAGTGGTTATTCAGTGTTGTAAACAAGTCATTTTGAAATGATTTAAGTACCAGTCAAGTCATTCGTAAAATAATTTACATCCTAGTCAAGTATTTTAGAAGTCGAGTCCCAGTCATGCATAATTAGAGAAAGTCAATTTCAAGGCAAGTCATAAAAATAAACTTTAAACTATTAAAACTGGTAAACTCGTCCGATTATGAGTAATAAATCATTTAAAAAATAACATAAACGCAACATATAGCAAGCAAATTGTTTAAGTAAAAAAATAGGATAAACAACCCATTTTTTATAATAAATGCTTATTGAAAACATAAAACCGTGACTTAAGTGAACTTAAGTCAAGTCACTGACTTAAGTCATTACAACACTGTGGTTACTTCTACAGGACGTTTACGTTGACTTTATCATCTATATTACATCCCGCTACCTTTTGTCACTTGCGGCACTACGACAAGGTTTAAAATTTTCGGCGGCACATCTACAATAATTTGCAGCAGAGGGCGAATGGATTGTTTACGGTTAGCACAAAATGACTTAGGTTGTTTCAATTTTTGTTAAGATTAACTCAAGCTATGTTTTACCATTGCAAATCTACAATTTCTCGAGTCCAGAAATATAAAGCTAGAAAAGCACAAAACACAATCACCAAATTTTTGTACTTGAAAATACCAAAAAACAACAGTTCAGTAGTCAACTTACTGTAGAGCAATCAACCATTTCTGACGGTTTAGCCTTGTTCACCCCTTTTGGTTGGTTCACCCCTGCAAAAATTTTATTCACCCTGGGGTGAACCATTCACCAGTTTAAGAAACACTGCCGTAAAGTATTCCATGGTGTTCTGCAAGCGAGTTTTTACAGACCATTTAAACTATGAGATACGGTTTAATAACAATAAAACTATAGTGAGTATACATATATATATATATATATATATATATATATATATATATATAATGAAAGATACACACACATGTGTGTTTTAGAAGTAGGTAATATTATTGTGCTTGGCTTATCCGGTTCATTAGGTAGGCCTGTTGTTAACTCTTGGTAAAAATAAGTTATATTATATGCGTCGTGTTAAGCACAGTTTCTTGCAATTCACTAACTACAACCAAGTTTTTATCTCGGAGCACTAATCCTAATGAAGATATCGATTATCAGTTGACTGGCATCAAGTCCGGTTGTTTTGCAATCAATATAAACTAAAGACCAAACGAACTACTGCAATTAAATGGTCCTAAAATGTATTTTTCTTACAACGCCTTGTTTTATTGTTCAATTTAAATTTTGTTAATCCCTTTATTGCCCCTTTTATTCAAAAGCAAAATTAATGGCATTTTTCGGCATGACGTATAACAATGAGAGAACGATTCGAAATGTTTTTATTTCTACATGTGCTAAAAGAAGGAAAAAATGAAAATTAACAAACAATTTTTTTTGAGGAAAAAATGAAAATTAACAAACAATATTTTTTTGAGGATAAATAAAAATTAACAAACATTTTCAAAAAACAAACAAAAAATAAAATTTGAGAAGTTTTAACTCTTCTAAAATGATACTTGTAAAACAATATAATTCGAAAAAATTATTACAATGCATTGCTAAAGATTTCTCTCACTTAAGCGTTTTATTATTCTAAATATTTCGGATTTTAAACCGATTCACGTTGGTTTGCGTATATTTCTTAGGTGTTAGAAAATCTGTGATGTTTTTAAGGATGAAAATATGTTAATTATTATTTGATTGGAAGTTTTGACAAAAACTCTAGCTATAACCCCTATCGGTGAATACAAAATGTTTAAATAAATTCAGTGGAACGATATTTTGGTATGGCAGAAATTACACAAACTATGTCACAGAAATACATAATTTATTGTCCTACGTTTTTTAAAAACAGCAACGGTCTGCAACGGCGAACGCATAACCGCCTCACGATTAGACAGAGTACAAAGTACCGAAATAAGTAAGTTCTTTAAAAAATAGATGATTTAATGTGACACACATTTTAAATATTTGCAACGATTAATATTTTTAGAATCATTATAAAATACGTTTATCAAGCTGACGTTATAATTGTAGGTAATAGTATAAATAGTTTTGTCAAGGTAAAATGTACGGCAAGGCCGCAGGGTTTGAGATTTTTGGATAAAGACATCGAACGTTTCGAGTCCTGCGATCGTTCAAAATACGATCGAGGTTGGTTTTAAATTTTAAACAAGCACATAAGCGGTTAACGCCAAACGTTTTCTATGCTGTGAAGCCTACCCATTAGCTCGAGCGCCTGCGCCACGTAGACGAAGTTGGAGATCTGGTTTGGCGTCCAGCAAAACACAAACACAGCGATGACGACCAGCACTAGAACGGTGGCTCGGTCCTGCAGCTTGCCGGTTAGCTTACCACGCGTTTTTCGCGTGTTGAGGTACAGCGCGATCCACCCGTAGCAGACGGCGATCACCAACAGCGGCAGCGCAAAACCGATCATGGACCTGCGGGAATTTAAGCGGTTTAGTCGCGGCGCCGCTAAACAGCGGGGTATTGTCGCGGCCGCTCTAGGGGGTAGCGAGGGTACTTTCAGACAGCCCATGATATAGATTTGGAACGCAATATTGTAAGCTACAGCATGACAACAAAACTAAAGCAAACGCTCCGATAAACGAAGCAGAAAACAATGATTTGAAAAAAACGAATATGTTGAGTGTGCGGTTGTATTGGAATTATTTTAATCTTTTAAGTCGTTTGTAAACTTAACGATTAAAGTATGCCTTTTTTGCAAACTAGTGGCCATCGAAATAACCCACACTTCTCGGCGTTCTCATTGTTACGCCCCGCCCCGGCTTGTGCACTGGGGCCTGGCCCCTGACCCACTACAGTTGCCGCAAACCGCGAGAGTTCTCATTAGTTGGCGAAGGTTTCTGGTCAGATATGCTACCTGTCAAAACTTTAATGTGAGACAGACAGCCACCGCCTATTGCAGCGACTGTCGGCTAAGACTGCGCAAAAGACTTCTCTAGAGACAGCCCAAAGCCGCTAAGAAACGACATGTATATAGCCAATACGTAGGAAGAAAAAGAACACGAAAGTTACGTCATATTTGGACAATAAGACTGGCCGGCACTCTAAAAACATGGCTATTGGCTAGGCATTACAGCGGCCATTCTAAGGCCATTTGCAGCGGGAGTCAGACGCCAGCAAAACAAGTGGCTTGTTTTGCAGAACGTGAGGACACCGCCCGCAAGACAGTTATAGATTACGAGATTAAAGGTTACATGTCAAGTTTGAAACGAGGCGAGCGAACGCACAAAAACTTAGGAATTTTGCAATTAAATCGACGAATTGCTTTACCGGCACATTAACACAGAAACATTGCATCATCAAAAATGGTTTTATGTAACTGAAGAAAATGTTTGTCAAACGAAAGCTGAAACGCGTAATCTAAAACTCTATTTATCAATTCGTAATATAACTTAATGAACTCTAAGATTTGGCTTATAGCAATTAATTGAATTAGGTGTTTAATGTGTTAGTGAACACGTAACACTCATTAAGAAACTTTTAAAATAAAAAAAACGCCTACCTCGAAATGGCGTGAAATATAAACCATCCTTTGTGCGAGGGAAGGCTTTCGTCAAACGTCCAAGTACATCGTGTATAACCTTTAGTAGAATCGTCTGAATTAATTTGTTTGTTAATATCATCTAATATAGTGAATTGTTTTTAATTCTTTTTGATCCTTTTGGGAACTAAATCGCTCTCGGCCAGTGATGCAAATCAAACATAACATAACACAACATAATATACAAACCAATTTGATGGTAAACTTTCACCTGTAATGTTGCTGGTGACTAAGCCGCGAAAGACTCCAGGAACAATACTTAGGCACATTGAAAAACTCCAAATAACCACGGACCCGACAAGCGCGTTCAAACGAGTCCTGAAACAAAAAAATAGAATAAATGTATTTTGGTATAACGTTGCATTTTCAGTTATCGGTACGTATTATCTTGCTGCTTAATCCCAGAATTACATATATCGAATAGATAAATTGTGTCAGTCCTATTGCACCGGCAGCATTTTTTTGCGAAAAACTAGCCAAACAGTAAAAACCCATCTGTAAACTTACAATGTGTGAACGCGCAGAGCGGGTAATCCGGGTATAGATGAATTTTAAAGCATTTTTGGGAAGTTATATTTCATCAAGTTTGGGCATCGTTCGTTAACTTCGACCCGAAAGTTGTATTATTGGATCGAAATTCATCGATACATCCCATTTCGGTCACAATATTGACAGCCTGTCGCTTTATAAAGTCGGCTTTTCCTGTTTTATACTTTTTTGGCGGCAATGTTAAAACGCCAATCGAATAAGTCAAACGCCGCGAAATAATATATTCCGTTAATGACAGCAAAATCAGAACAATAGGACAATCATGTAATGTAAAGAGCAGACTGGCATTCCATGTCGAGTGTGACGAATTACCGCAAACGACGCGCCTAAAAGCATTCGAGATTGCAGCTATGGATTTTGTTGATTGGCGTTTTGTTAACAAGGGAAAAAATAATCTTCATTGCATAACGTAAATATAGGTCAAACGTTTTGCGACATTTTTGTCGACGTTTTTGAACTTACCGTTTTAGAAGTAATTGCTTTTATAAACTGATTGCCTTTCTCATATATAACATGTAGCGGAAAGGATAACAGCCATATGAAACACCCGAGACTGTTGTAGGGAATTTTTTAATAAACTGTACAACGCTTTACAACAGCCTTGAAACAGTTTAATGGCGGACAACATGCGGCATTAAAGGTCGTGCAGCAAAATTTGCAGCCTCTTGTGATTTTGAATAGGAAATGTTAACGACTAAATATCAGTTTAAATATCCTATTATCCCCTGGGCGTAATCCATAAAAAGGCTTTGCCTTATTTTCCTTATGTTGGAAAACGGGTTTATTTAAGTTTTGATAGAGACAACGTGCCCAGGCCAAATCCTAAATGTTTTTCTGCAAACTAGGCGGAATCCGCCTACAGTTTAATTTGTTGGATAACACGTGCAATTGTCCACGTTAAAACACCACACAAAAACGTCGTAGAAGTTGGTAACAAAACTTGAGAACAATCCAAATTGCGGGATTTTTATTTAAATACCTTGGTGTGACACCTAAACCCAAACGTTTGTTATGTATTATGCCAATCCCACAACTTTAATAAAAAGTGGTGAGGCGATTTTATATTTTATAATAACGCAAACAGAAATACAACCAACGCCAGTCGCCCATAGATTGCAAATCTTGCTTAAATTGCATGGTTGAACAATCAAGAGAGGGTCTACAACTCCTTTACTTGCGTTGCTTAAAAGGTATTTTGGTATAGAGAAAACTATATTAAACAATTAGTAAAGCAAACCAACTCAAAGGTGCTTAAGAAAGTGAAACGGTATCACTCGTGCGCTGCAAGCCACAAAAAAAATAGCAGAGCGCGACGCTAATTATATCGCATCAAACCATTTCCCTCAAGCAGCGTCGGCGACAATAGGTCGCGCAAACGGACGCCCCGCGTTGACCTAAAGTAAACTAACTGAAGCGACGAATCGCGCCCATTAGCATCGCAACAGCTGTCTGCATCACAACTCCAGCGGCGATGCACACTCTCAGCCCAGCGCAAATTGCTAAGGTGACGATAGGGGTGCGCTAACTGGACATCTTGGCGCGTCATGCCGAAATCAAACTAAGCAACCTGCTTCACGTATGTCAGCACCTCTGACGCGGTATTTACGCAATCCTCAGCAAGTTATTTATGTGTGGTTGAAAGGTTGTCCCGCGTCGAAAGAAACCGACCTCTAACGTGTGAATACACTTAAAATCTAAACACATATTCTTATTTGAAACAAAGCATTATCTACGTTGAGCCACTTCGTCATAACAACCATTTACGTTCAAAATTGGCGTCGTGTTCTCCTAAGGCTTTACAACTTCACGTATCTTGTCCAGTCGCACTTTGTTGGTATTTGAGATTTAAATACGTTATTATCTAATGCAGTTGTCTCCAACCTTTTTAATGCGCGACCCAATTTAAATAAAAGGAAATCAGAATTTACATTGCGACCCCAGTTTGTTTTCAGATTACATAATTCAAGAGAACTGTGGCTACACATGTACATCAAAATAAAATTGCCTTTAGGAAGTTTTAAACAAACATATGAATTTAACAAACGAACGAACATAAAAAATGCTTTGTTTCAAAAATAAATTGCATTTCAGTGCCATGCTTGCGCCTGCAAAGAGCCACTAGTTTGGCAAACGCGACTCAACTTTGCATAAGCATAACCAGATGTAATGCTCTACTTCCAAGCGATTATCATATTTCGTTTTTAATATCACCATTGCACTGGATCTCGCTTCACAAAGCCATGTGGTTGAAAACGGAATGATTAGTTTAATGACAAAAATAGACAGAATCAGGTATGATTGCATCGAAGTCCAAAATAAATATTTGAACAGTTTTGAGTATTTTCTTTAAACGAGTTATACATGCGGTTTCTGTAAATTCTTCCACAACACGGAGGGGCAGCTTCGGCAAAGCTATGACATAAAAATGAATTATTAACCAGTCTTGTTCGTTGGACGGTGTCAGGCTGTCGCCATAGTAGTGTTCAAACTTTTTTTCTGAATTGACCACGTTATAACCAACGTACTGCTGTGTCTAATAATAATCTTGTGTGACCAGAACCCATCTGGTATCACAAACAAGAAAATAAACTCTGGTTTAGTGTTATACGACTTTGTGACTGCATTCAAAGTATTATGCAGTTCTTCAGATAAAATTTAGCTGCCGCTCCATCGGTACAAATTCCAGCACATTTTCAAAAGGATATAGATTTTTCGTTAAAGAACTTACTAAGTTATGAATCTTCACATCCAGTATGCAACTGCAGTGAATGCAAAACAGAAGCTCTTCGGATAATACTTCTTCTTTGTTATATATCGAATAAATACAGAAAATTAAATTGCATACGATGAGAAGCTTTCTCTTGCTTTACAATGTGACAAGAGGCGACATACAAAGAATAAATAGAAACTTTATTGAGTGCAGTAAAAGCTTTCATGGCGCCTTCTTGTGATTCAAGAGATTACAATTTACATACAAAGCACTCAGCTTGTTTATTAACGCTGTCTGGATGTTTTATTAGAAAATAACGTCCTAGTTTAAGTAGACCAAACAGCAAACAGCCAGTGGCTGTGCTGCACCTCATTATCACAAAGATACGTTTTTATTATTATAGTACCATAACCGATTGATTGTGACACAAGGTAGACGAATCTGTTCTGTTAAGTCCGAAACAAATTTACTTTTTATTGATTGAATTCAAAATATAAAGCTTCTTATATACGCAAACCACGTTACCCAAGTTTACTGAAAAAAAACAGCCCTTTGATAACTCATTAAAGAAAGTGACTTTCGCTGCGCTAAATCAAAGAAGTCTAATTTTGTGAAATGTCACGTTACCTGATTTAGCAGCTTTCAAAAGCTAAAACCAGCAATTTTGTGTAGAAGAAAGCTTGTCTCCGCTATTAACCCAGTCACGTTTATCAGTGTGACGCCATTTTAAATAAAGCGAAATACATAAATCGTACTAAAACAGCAGAAAAATGATGAGTTACGGCGACCCCGCAAAAATTTTAGGCGACCCCACTCTGGTTCGCGACCCACAGGTTGGAGACTGATCTAATGTAGGTAGTGATGTGGTCCAAATCGCTTTACAAATACTGGATGTTTTACAATATCCCGGCTGCGCATATATTGTTACCAACGGAAAGTAAATGTTAATTGGTTTAAATATTTTATTTTATTGAATGGTGTTTCCAAACATTGGATAAAATTGTACGTCGATCAACCGAGTACTCTACAAGTGATCACACTCAATACGTTTTTCGACTGGCTACTTATACGTATCGTGATTATTAAAGCTGGAGAGGTTTGTAAAATAAAAGCAATCTAATCGAGAAAACAACAAAAAACTTAGATACGAGCCTGATCAGTGATCATGTAACAGCGAAGACGGACCAATATACGGTCGGGTCCGGTTCTTCTATATGGTGAAATGCAAAATATTACTGGCGAAAACAGCTCGTTTTGTCGCAAACAACTGGCCACGGTTGATTAAAATTGTTATTTATCTTAAAGGGCGAATCTCTGCTGTGTTTAATATCACGGACCTGCTTTTAATGCGCAAGCTGACGAACACCTGCTTAAATCTAAATAGGTTTAATTTTTTGACAAACTGACCTACCAATTAAGGACGTCTTTGCTATCGTAAGCGTTTGAGAGGTTTTTGATTTTCCCTATTTTTTTTCCCTATTGAGGAATTGTTCTGGCAAGAATTGCTCTTTAAATGACCAAATAAATTAAACAAAATCAAGTGCGCAGTATGAGCAAATTAAAATAAACGTGAGAATGCTTTAATATTGTTTTGCACCCGGTTTAAAACTTTTTTGGGTCTTGACTTCAGTTAAAGTGTGTTCAAGGAAAATGCTTAGTGCCAAAACATAACACACCCAACCTCCCTCGTATCCTAACGAAAACACTAGCTTGATCAACCAACCCTAAAATGTTATTAACCGTTGTCATAGATCGGCAAACCGCGAATCCGTTTTGAATTGTGACGTTCATTAAATTTTTTACGAAGTTGGATTATGTCTCTTCTCTTTTGTTCGGGTGCGTATCCCGCTGCGTTTTCGTTTTGTTATATACTCTGTAGCTTCGTCCCTATCAAATTAGCGCTGGTGACCCGTCGAGTTTTTTCAGTTCGACACAACGAAAAAGTATCGCCAAAAACCAATGAACTGAGATTTGTTTAAATTGAAATTTGTGTGCGCCAGTAAGTGCAATTGCAAACAACTTTAAATCATTTAACGTGGAAAAAAAGTGTGTGTTGTTGCAAAATCAGGCGTAATTTGAACAGTATTTGTTGAAATACAGAAAGTATTTTTCCAACAAATGCTGGTTTGACAACACAAACGAAGCGTTAAAAGAAAAATAACCATAATTAAATATTCTTTTTATTTGGCAATTTTACTGAGAGAAGAAGATCTATTTATTTTGAGAATGTACCTTAATCCGCTTTTTAACCACATTTGCGCCTAACGCACTGATATAAGGGGAAATACAGTATGATCAATTTCACATGGCTTTGGGTTTTGAAACTATTGTACACTTCGATTTTATTATAGATGTGTGCAAAGAAACATTAAGCACGTCGTGATTTTGTTAACATGCTGTTAATCGCAATAATAATACCAGGCGTTACATATATTGTTGCACTATACCTGACTCGTCCGCTGACGGCATAAAACACCACGGCCAGCACTCGGTCGGCGGCCATTGCTGCGAGAAAGAATATGCTTGCGTACATATGCACCAATGTGGAAGCACTTGTGACCGTGCATAGGCCGTAGCCGAACACCCACCTGCATTTCAATAAAAAAGAAGGCTATAAGTCAACAGAAAAAGACACATTTATGATGTCTTGTAGGCTAGCGTCACTGCGCAGCAAAAGTAACCCTGTATAACAGGGGTTGTTGGTGGACGGAATGATTGACAATACAATAAATTGAATACAGAAAAAAAAAAACGTAATACATATGTCAGGTAAAATAACTAGGCTTTATACAGATGGTGGAAATATCCGAAATATTCCGTTTATTTTTAGAACATTTATTAAATAATTATTAAAATCTTTTATATAAAACCGGCAATAAATGTCAAGTGCGAATTAAAAGTACATTATTTTTATACTAAATCAATTAAGTTTACTTAACTTTTAGAATAAAAAGCAGCGATTTAATGTACCCCAGTAGCACTTACTCGACATTTTGTTACGACAATGTTACAGCTGAGCCATATAAAGTGATTCATGAATTGGATCGACCTAAACATTAACACGATATATTGAGAGGTTCTATAACTTTTTTGGGCGCGTCCCCCTTGACACAATTTATCAAAACTCGCACCACCTTTCGAATAATATGGTTAAAAGCCACAAAGCCCATGTGCTTTCCCTCTTGTAATGAAGATAGACATCGCTTAGTGAGATTAGGCTCTTAAAATGTGAAATTGTGGAACTATGCCAATTTTTTTGTGTTTTTTATCAGCCGAAAGTTTGTTTGGTAAGTTGGCAAGATTATTTAAGAATAGTTCCCCATTTTCCAGTAACACCATACGTTGGTTATGGGGGAAAAATTTAATAGCTATTTATATAAGCATTCAGCTAACAATGATTTGATGATGCCACTAACAGCTTTGTCGGTTACGGGTAAACTCTGTTAGTATAAGCCTAAACCTATTTTTTCGTGTCCCAGTTTTAGAATTCCTGCTCTAAATGAAAACCAGCAATAGCCACAAAGATCATGTGCTTTCACTGTTACTTCTAATGAAGGTGATCTGCATTACACAAATAGTGTTTATATTTCAATAAAGCATTCCACTAACAATGATACGATGATACAAGAAACAGCATTGTCTCCTACGGGTAAACTGTGCAGTTAGTATAAGCCTAAACTTTTTCTTGTACCCGTACTTCAATTTGAGAACTCCTTCTCGAAATCAATTGTGTGTTATATAACAGTGGCCAGCAACCAACGGGCCGCGGACCGGCACCGGACGAATTTTATCGTCCGTAAGTTCGAGTTCATACCTCAGCTCGCGCAAACCCATTTTTAAAATACGTTTGCTCGCGCGTGTACGGCCCGCGTAAATGTAAGAAAAAGAGAAAGCCTTTGTAAATCGTTAAGAGAGCCAACGGTTGTAAAATTCTATACTGCGTGTTGACATCCTTATTAGCTAAATTACCGATTATTCAGGGCAAGCTCGGTTGTCCAGAAAGGAAGCATCGAGAGAAAAAGGAAATCGGCCATTGCAAGGTTTGTGACGAATATGTCGGTTATGCTGTGCCGCGACACCTGAAAAACACGTAACAACTCTACCAACCGTTACTGTTTAAATACAAAACAATGCAGACACCATATGTAATATAAAAGTTAATATCTTAGTGCAGTGGTTCTCAACCGGGGTGCCCGCGGCACCCTGGGCCACCAATTCTAATGCCCAAGAAGGGTGACAATAGGTATTTGAGAATCTTTAGGAATCTATTTTTTGCTCAACTCTTACAACTTTTTGTGTAAGATTGGAGTGGAATAAATCCATTTACTTCCTACGCTGTGTATAATTGAGGTGTGTTGTTCCAGTTCCGTTTATTGTGACATTTTAGTGATTTACCCACGGAAAAATCTTGTAGGGGTGCCGCAAGCCATAAAACGTTGAGAACCACTGTCTTAGTGGGTGGCAACCATCGCAGACCCACAAATAAATAGCTTTCGAGCAGACGTTGGTCAAAGCTCGTAGAGATACTCTCCTAGTTTGTTACGACGCAACTTACTGCAATATGGTGGGCTACGCGTTGCATCCATTCAAGTAAGCATTTTTTCGGCACTAGATTGGTGTATGCATTTCGAGTTTTATAGTTTTAAAAATCAAATAGAGTTCGGTAATTCTACCCTTGTTCGGTCACAATTTCATCAGCAATAAACCAGAGTGATATCCTAAAAGGGGCTTTGCAATCAAAGCTTTACTTAACATATATCTATTTTATACAAAGACGAATTGCCCTAACTGTTCAGTTTAGTTAAAAGGGTTTACAGGGGTTAAGTATAAGGCTTTGAACCACCCAGAAAGGGATTAGTGACCTAAGATCCACATATTTTCGACTGATTCTACGTTGCTACACTTAGCCTGTGCTAATAAGTGGCACGCGCGATGTTTTCCAGTGCCCTTTACCCATTCCTAACATTTTTTTACGTTAAAGCAGCCATTTTCCTACTCTATCTTAACCGGTCGCTGCAAAATGTACGCGACTTAAGTTATAAAACATTATTAGACTGTATAAAGTGGCGTCTGTGCAGGTACAGGGCTATCTAAAATTAGGGCCAAAACTTGTGTTTGTATTAACTGACTTCTTATAAGGTTTTTAACACAAACAAACCCACTTAAAAACAATTCAGTGAAACGTTGGATACTTTTTCATCATAAAATTATTATTGTCAAATCGCTGTACACCAGCTGTACACCATATTGTGATAAAGGTTTGTTTATCCCTGAAGGTTTATTCAGGTTTTATTGACGTGCTTACCAACATATCAGCCTGTCCATTAGCGTCAATTCCAAAGTGTCAATTATTATATTAATACAACAAATCGATATCGCAGGGCTCCCTTGGCTGAAGGTTTGTGGGGCTATTGTGGAACCTCTAGCTGTAACAGTTGTCCTGCACAAACTCCTGCCTTGGCAATACGCCACAAAATTACCAGTTGTGTCCGCCGGGCAAGAAATACATACATATACAGAGAGTAAAAATAACCCTTTACGTAATTATGTTGCCCGAAATAAAATATCTGGATTTTTGAATAAGTCATTCAATATATTACATTTGTTTGAGATAACCTCACGTTTTCCGCTGTTTCATCAGGTTGTTAAGTCCAATTATTTTTTCAAAAATTTAATGACACTTCTTATTATGTGTATTTCAATACCGTCAATCAAAATATTTTGTGTTTACACAGCTACCGTATGCCAGACATAATTCGATGAACTTTTAGTTCATTTTGCGTGACACGAAATAGAATAAGCGATGCTTTTCCTTCAAAATAAATGTATAACTTTATGTTTAAACTACACGATTTAAAAATAATAATTAAAAATGGTTTCTTACCACACAAAATGAAATGACCCAAACTGGTTGTCCAGATAAGGTAAACTAAAAGTCAAAGTATTAAGAAAAACTAAGTATGGAATTAAGGGAGCCCTATTGAACTAACGTTAAAAAGCCATGTTAGTGTAACACTCGGCAGCGCAACATATCCATACCTTCCACATAGCGAACAACACCAATCCATTGCCGATCAAGCCTACAGTGCACACCAAGGAAAAGACGACCGGCAAAATGATGGTGGTTGTAACGTATTTCGTGATCGGTGTGGACTGGTTGCCAGCAGCAGTCAGCAGATCATCCGACAGAGTGGAATTCATGATTCGAAGATAACAGCAAAACAACTCACCGGTTGTTTACCACAAAACTGTGAGAAAAAAACGAGAAAAACCTTTGAACCTGTTTATTGTCTATCTAGCGCAGGGGTTCTTAAACTGGGGTCCATGGACCCCTCCGGGGTCCGCAAACTACATTTAGGGGGTCCATGAAGACCTAATTAAAATATCAGTGAATATTTATGAAGTAATCAATATTTAAATATTATTGATTACTTCACAGTTTTAAGAAAACAGTTTAAATAGGAATAAAACGGTTTTGCACTGAATGTATTTAGACTCTATTTCACTTTTACATTTTTGGACCGCATTCAGCAAATTTAGTCAATTGATGATGTCATTTCTGAAAATTTCTTAACTATCGTGGTCCACGCGAAGCAAAAAACATTTTAAAGGTCCGCGGTAAAAAAAGTTTAAGAACCCCTAAACTAGCGTAATACATTTCCAAACGCGTTAAAAAACGTTTTATTGACTTCCTTTTTTTCTAAATTAAACTTTGAAAAGATTGCTTTCTTAAACTTAAAAATGTTTTCTCTACTAGAAGCATTTTATTTTATTTCTCTGTTCTAACTCGCGCTGTTCAACTAAACCTAACGCGAACAAATTTTCTACCTTTAATTGCGGTAGTCCTCAAACTTTCTTGCGACGCTTTTGAGAAAAAAAGTTTGGAGGGTTGCGACGGGCCTAGCGATATAATTTTTTTATTTGATTGTTTGTAACTAATTTTTAAATATATGATTGTTCGTACCAGAATATAAAATCAATTGCTGTAGTATTTTCGTAACAATAATATCAAAAAATACAAAGTCAAGAGATTATAATAATTTACATTAGCAAGAATTTCATATCGCAATTGAGTTTATATACAAAATGGAATTATTGTACCACGCTCTTGGAAAATTAAAACGACGCACAGTTTGAGAACCTCTGTCTAAATGAAATACGCAAGAATATTTAGGCGAAATCATTTGTTTAAAGGCGACTGTTTATATACTTATTTGGACAACAAAAACATGTTCTGGTAATGTTTTTAGCACGCCTTGCAACTAAAACTTTTCTGTCTAAGCAATTTTTCTAATGAAGGTCACGATCTAAGTCGCTGAAGCGTCTAGAATCGCAAAAGTATTTCAATCGTCATGTTATAGCAATTTCTTCTCAAAGGTTCAATAAAATATTGCGATGCCAACGACAACTTTAAAACTTCTTGAAAATTGTAAGGGCTCAGCCGTGTCAGTGCTTTTGATCCTATATAACCGATCTAACCGAATGCCTTTTTCTCCGGTAACGCTCGCAAACGAAGCGAAAACGCGCGTCTGATCGGGGCAACGTATGCTGCGCGACATGAAGGCAACCTTACTTGGGGGGCATACGAGGGCAGGCGACGACCCTAAATCAATTTTTAACGCCAAAGATAACATTCCAAAACAAAGATTAGCACCATGGCGTTATTCACATCAAATCTAATGGCCTCACTTTATTGATTCAAGCGGCAGCTGGTATATTTTTTAGAAGAAACTGTAAAAAACTGACAAGCCTTAAAGCTAGGATTTTTTGTTACAACTTATTAAAAGAAGAATTAGTTCAAAGGGGTCATTATCATTATAGGCACCCGGCATCAATGGACAACCCGATTTTTTGAAGTGAAGTCATTGTTTGTTAAACTTTTTTTACTTGGTGCAGACTAACGTTTTTTTTAATTTAACAACAAACTTACCTGAAAATGTGATAACCCAACACAAAAAAATTTGAACATAATTCGCAGTTATATTGTAAGACTATAGGTTTTAGAAAAATACAAGAAAGGTGTTTTTTATTTCCATTGTTGAAATGCCATTTGTGCCTTAATACACTGCTGTGTTTTTGGTTTTATTTGCATTTAAGCGCTAAAAGCGTTGGTTTCGGTTTTATTTTGGAAGCCTCTATCATGCCTTACAAGCAACCACAAAAACATCAGCACTAGGGTAGAAGCAAGGTCGTTAGGGAATTTTGATATCCAGTAATGGCTTTGGCATTTGTCAGTTGTCAAAACTTGGTTAAACATAGCTAACATACCAAAACGCGATTGCCTTGCTCGACGACGCTTACACATGATTTCGTTAAACGAACCCAGTCAATGAAATAAAACGAATTACTTTAGGCCAGATGAGTGATAATTAGGGCGATTATTTTTTGATTTCAAAAAAAAAAAAGTTAAAATTTTGTCAAAATTTACACGTTAGGTCAAAATTGGTCAAAATCGAATGAAAATGCACATAATCGTTTACAAAATTAAAAAAAAACTTTATTAGCATTTTAAAATTGGTCGTTCAGTTTTTTTTTTAATTTATCGTTTAATTTTTGTAAAACAATTAGTTTTGATGTATATTCAAAGTCATTTTAACCGTATTATTTCGTCCTTGAAGCAATATACGTTATAAAAAACGTATGAATAACGACGCCTAGGTTATTTAAATCAATGTATTACTAACAGGTCAAATTTTTTGGTCAAAGTATAATCGCCCTAGTGATAATTAATTTTGCTTTAACTGAAAGGATGGTTGTTCGACTTAAAAAGTGATGACCAGGGCCTTTACAACTTGTTTTCGTCCGTGAACTATGGCCACTTAGAAAACTTTGTTGAACCCGAACTTTAAAAAAAATAAAATAAGTTTAGGGACACTAATATCCAGTTAAACCTACATTTGTTTGCATTATAGATTTGCCTTCACACTTTTGAACACGTTTATTGCTAAACGACATTTAGATATTATGGGTGCTAATTAGGGTTCTTCTTCGGAATGTTTCAATGGCAGGGATTTCCCGCGAATTAACGATCCAGATTCGCGAGAATTTTTTTATAATCCCGGTAATTCGTCAACATAGCAAAACCAAAAAAACTTGTTGTTCTACCAATGAAAAAGCGCCCTGCTGCCCCTGCATGCGCTTTTTTATAATAAAAACAAACACGGATGCAGCCTTTATTACGAGAAGGTCTTGTAAGATTGCAGAAACAATATTACAGAACATAAATGAGCTTAATTAAATGTTTGGAGCTAATATAAAATAATTTTTTACTTCATAATGACGTAATTAGGTATAATTTTTTCGTCGAGATTCCCGGGATTTCCGGGAAATTTCATTTTTCAATCCCGTTTTCCGGGAGTGAAAAAATCCAGGAAAAAGAGGAACCCTAGTGCTAATAGCCGTTTGTTAGTGCTTCAGGGCAACAAAAAAATTGCAAATTGCTAAAACATAAGTTATAGATCAGCGGTTCTTAACCGGGGGGGGGGGGTGCCCCCCTAGGGGGGCGTCAAGCAATTTTTAGGGGGGCGCGAGCTCCAAGTTGATATTTAATTTTTTTTTACAATGATTCTAATGTTTTCGTCACTCCCACAGCGCTGTACAAACTCTGTTTTTGCCAACATTGAAATTGCCAAAAAGAATCTTGTGTTTTCAACTTTTGTTGACTATATACCTTTTAGCCCAAAGTCTCTTCGAGTGCCATTTCATGTTTTCATATCATCAAAGGTTTAACGGGCCTATTCAATTACAGCTTTGTCAACTTATAGATAAACAATCGAACTATTTTTTCTCAATATTTTATGTATGATAACAGGCTAGCAACAGGGAAACTTAAGAATCTATAATGTGTTTGCAATATTGCCGTTGTATTGTGTGCCGTCACATCTTTTGAAACACGATAACGCAATGTTTAATATTTGCGCTCGACATCACAGCCTTTCAACTGTGGAGTAAATGCCCCCACAACACGTTTGTTTATATCAGCTCGGTAAAAATCAATATGTCGAGCACGAGCCATTTGTTGTGTGCCCAATGCGAAAATCCTCCTGATTTACAGGTTAGCGCCAATTCAACCAGGTAAAGCTCAATTTTTTTTGCGCTCCGCGCGACCTACAATAAACTTCACTATTGTCAAGTTATCTCAGTGATGTTTCATTGAAAAATCTGAATCGTTTTATGCAGGGGGGCGCGAGGCATAGGAAAATTACCAAAGGGGGGCGCGGCTGAAAAAAGGTTAAGAAACACTGTTATAGATCATTATTGCATTAGACAAAAAGTATTGCATTAGTTTTTTGTGTAGATTCTGGACATTGAAAAAACAAACAATTCATTAAATGTAGTCTAGACATGATTTTTTGAGTGGCGTCAAGTCTAGACATTTATTCTTACGTTTCGAGGCACTATACATTCTATGTAGGTCAGCGAGCTTAAAAACAAAAACGTCAAACGCTTTCCAGCGAAGAGAATCGCTTACCTAATTGATTTCTTGGCCTAATGGAAAACGCATGTCGACTTAACAGTAATTGCTTTCTTGTAACTGTCGCAGACTGAATTTTTTAACTTCTACTGTGCAAAACAAAAACTGTCTTAGGCAACCCTTATAGATAAAATATTTCCAAGAAATGAAATATTGCCATTGAAGCAAATCGAACCTTTTTTTGTAAAACAATATAATTTTTTATTTTTGTTGTGGTTGCAATCTCTGTCCAAAAACACGAAATTGAGTTAGAAATGTGTTTTGTTAAAACACAGTTTGGCAAACCAATTCACTTTCTGACAGCAAGCAATTGGTGTGTCGCCTTTGTCACCTTTGCCGAGTTTCGCGCACATTCGTGTGGCTTCGCACTCCTTGCAACGGTAGATTGGGAATTGAAACGTAAAAATACGATGTTTCGCGGCCCCCCATAATATTTAAACATAATTTAATCAAGAACAGGCAAAAGAAAGGCAAATGGTATACAATTTAAAATAGTGCGAAAAACTTTTTTGCTGTAAAGTTGGATACGAATTAATCCTAAGAGGGGTATTTCTAAGAGAAATTTCTGCGGTTTAGGTAATAAGGTCACGACCTCTTGCGACTTACTCTTGCTAAATTAACCGATATTTTCAGTGTAGTGCCAAGCTTTGCAAAACAGAGATTTTATATCTGGTCAAAATGTCTGGTAAATTTAACAAGGCCCGTTGATTTATTTCTAGACATGGTGTTAATCGCAGACTCATTTTCGTCCTTTGGGGTAGGCTTATCTTTGTTTGGCCCGTATTTGTTATTTCTTATTCCAAAAAATATTAAAAAAAAATATTTTTAAACCCCCCCCCATTCCATCTTCAAATGTTTCTTATGACCATAGGTAAAATGTGTTTTCTGTATTAAGGTTACATGGCATTTTTTATCTCTAATATACTTAAAGATAGATTTCCGCTTTGTCGGATCACGGATTCCATCAACCATAAATGACGCGATAGTAATAGACATCAGACTTAATTGAGCTCTAATTTCCGTTTAATCCCAAGTTCTATGCCCCACTCATATTCGAGTCCACATGGGCATCGACATGGTTTACTTGGTTCGATACATTTATTTGAGTTTTTACCGCAACTACAGTTGATTACTTTAAGTTA
Source organism: Ascidiella aspersa (assembly GCF_963924565.1). NCBI lineage: Eukaryota > Metazoa > Chordata > Ascidiacea > Phlebobranchia > Ascidiidae > Ascidiella > Ascidiella aspersa. The sequence continues at coordinate 18,910,366 of NC_139451.1, forward strand.
CTCGAGTCATGGAAGCATTCTTTGCTCGTTGTGAGATTAGAAACTGAAGTAACGTATTCAAATAGACTGTCTTTTGACAAAAACTCTGACTGGAATGGTTTGCAACAGGCCATCCAAAGCATCACCACCGGCCAGCTAATCGCATTTTCCTCGATAGGAAACAAGATGACTTTTTGATTGCACTCATGGGGTAGGCCATGTTTCCCAAAGCTATAGTTTTGACAGTTTTTATTACTTAAGTATATATTTTTTATCTCTGTAAATGTATCCGTTTAAATTGAAATTTTGCCATTCTTGTCCAAGTACCATAATCGCAATTTCTTCGCGCTTTTGTGAGTGGGCACGAGTGGGTTCAAATACAACACTTTTTTTGAATTGGAGTATTATATGACGTAACTTTGTGACGTGATTCCATAAGATAGATAAGTAATACGCTATCTAACTACCTAAAAGTCTTTGCTAAGAATTGATTAAATTCACTAAATACTAATTTATTTCATATCCTAGTTTAATGCGTCTTGGGTCGCGAGATACTCACAAAACTCAAGTTTAGCTCGCGCTGAAAAAAATCGGAAACCACTGTCTTAATGGAACATTTGAGCGGCACTTGAACGATCTGCAACTAGAATCGATCCAATGACCGACTGACATGTAGACAGCCGCTTCGTCAGTCTGTATTCTCCCATCTGAAGCAGATCTCGCAAATTCTTCACGAGCTTGATTCCAGTCGCATCGTCCGGAGCTGTAGCCCAGTATCTTTTTTGCAGCACGGTCTTTCTACAATATCTTAAGACGACCAAAGGGAATTCAGCCATACGACCGAAATTAGAACAACATTAACGTCGGAATATAACACAGTTCGGAATAACACCAAAATAGGGCTAATACCTAATATAGTCGTACTAACGTCTAAAACGGAATTTAAGTACCAAACCCTCAATAAGACCGAATGCCTATACAACCATTTACCCGACCCCAAACCCCACCCCTAAGTTTATCACTAACTCCCCCAATATTTTAACCCTAAATTAATTTCTAACCTTACACATTTCCCAACACTAACCCCAAACAGGCGCAATCAGCCTAATGCCAAAAATGCGGCGCCCCAACGGCGTCCAAAATAGAAGCCTAAGAAAGTTTAAGACTTAATTGTTCCGGTGAGTTTATGTCTTTTTAAGACGATTTCGGATCTTATTCTGTCACTCATATTACTGCTTATTTGATTGTATTATGTCCTTGGTCTTGATACTATGGCACTGTAGATTATTCTACTTTATATATTGTTGCTTTGTATGTCCTATTGTGTGTTCCCGGCCAAAGTCCGGTAAATTACATCCCTTGTAATACCGGAAAAATACATCCCTTGTTATATTACAAATTACATCCCTTGTAATATTGCATTCCTTGTAATAGGACTTTTACTAGCATATTCGAAAAATGACTGACAGTTGTGCTTTGTACTTTTTACCTATTTTTTTCCGAAGCAGCAGCCAAGATTAATTTTCCAAACACAATATGCCAATAATACATATAATCTCCCTTTCCACTTTGTGAAGAGTTTAAAGGCAATTGCTGTATATTTAGTCAAGCAGTCATCCACATAAAAATTGTTTGGGACCATCTCCGCCACCCTTGGGGCACATATTTTTTTTTATATTGGCGGGCTTTCTGTCGTAAACAGAACGCTGCACATTATGAAGATGACCGAGCTCAAAAGAGATATATTTTCATTTCGGGATTCATTTGTAAAAATAAAATATCTAGGGATTGTGAAATTTGTGGAGCAACATGTATCTGGTGGAACATATAGCTCAGGGGTCGGCAACTCCTGGCACGCGTGCCAAAAGTGGCACGCGAGATGATTTTCCAGCGCACGACAAATGATTTAACACGCCCTTATATCACCTTAAGAAAGTACAACCATTACATCACTACCACATCATTAACATAATTATTATATCACTAACACTAGCGCTAACTAAATGGTTGCACACATTTCCAGTTCGTATCACAAATTAGTGTCTTAACTTAAACTAGTTGTTTACGATTAGCCGTTCGTATTACGTCACAATGCAAATAGAAGGGTATTCTATAAAAGAAGGGTACTCTATATGCGCAAAGAAGGGTATTCTATATTAAAAGTAAACAACGTGTGTTTTTGTGTTGACTGAAAAACCAAGATTAAAAACGAAAGACTAGGTAAAATTACCCGAGTCCGACGTGTGCGCATGCGCAGTCATAGGCGTACTTAGGGGGGCCACAGGGACCATCCCCCAAAACTTATAATATTGTACTTTTAATAATAATTTATTTTTGGCATTGATTAGCGCAGTACCACAACAGTCGATCTCAGACATGAGACACCTTCAGTTGTCATGTAGTGTTACGGCACAAACGATGTAGTTATTGGTATGTTTGCTATACTTAATAATGTAGTTGTAGTGCCAAGCTTTTCTACTTTTTTACTATAGTAATTTTACTATAGTAATTTTGTTTTTGAGTATTGCGTTAAAACTCAGTCAGTTGCTGCTCGAAACCGTTTGCTAGCAACTTTAATTGACAAAGAAATTTCAAACTTTATGCCTTTTCCCCCAAAAAATGTTTTCGGCTGGCTACGCTACTGTGCGCATCAGCACCAAATTTCAAAACTAATAAGGTAGCACACTGCAAATTGTTTTGATGGAATAGCATATGGTTTTCATGACCTCTGTGAGCTGAATATCCATCTTATTTTGTTTACGTAAATCGGTGAAGCAGGCTGTAGAGTCTGAGCTATGAACTCAGGATTCGATAAAATTGGCCGGAGTCGGACTCGGACTCCAGAGCCCTGGCTACCAGTGCAAAACCAAACATAGAAAAATGTTTGGCACGTTCATAAACTGGCACACTGTATAGTGTATACCAGGGGTGGGCAATTATTTTTAACCGCGGGCCGCATGAGAAACTTAAAATGATGTGGCGGGCCGGATAAAAAATAGAATGTGAAATACACGCAATATGACGTCATACTCTGACGGTATAAAATAAATAAGCTAACGAATTTGTTATTACGTTTGGAATTGTGCAAAAATGTGCAATTTTAGTCAAACTTGAAGAAGGCCACATGAAGTCGCGCGAAGCGCGAAAAAATTGCGACTATATTCGTTTTAAAATGCAAACTTTAATTCAGATTTAGCGGGCGCCTGGAGAACAGGTAAAACGCATTGACGTTTATTAAGTTGGTTGACCCAAAAATTGAGATTAAAATACGTAAAAATTTCGCACAAAAAATAATTTTCTGTTTTTTTGAGGCTGTAAGTTACCAATGTGTGACCTGCCGTAGAACGGCCATACTGCAAAGACGATGTAAATCGAAAGAAACACACAAAATGGCATTAACTAAATTAGGTTGACAAAATGTGAATCAGTATATTTCAGAGTTAAGAAAACGGTCTATATTTCGTTCATATCTCAAAGACGGAATCCTGTTAACCGAAGTGCAAAAATATATAAATATTAGGCTAAGTTTGTTAAACTTTCGTTGGGAAGCGTCACAGTGCAGAGGGCGCTATTCTGTAAAGTTGCAAAAAATCGCGTGGTACATACGAGAAAAACGGAAGAGATTCGCGCAAAGCGCGAAAACTATTTCCGTTAAGGATTTAAAACAGGCTAAAATATAATTTGACGGGGTCATTACTAGATTCGTCCCTGGAAAAAGTGTTACTAGATTCGTCCCTGGAAACGTAACAACCAAACATGTAGAAACTCACCCTTGTTTTCGCTTAGCCTATGTATTTCAAGGAAAATACGCCGCGGGCCGGATCCGGCCCGCGGGCCGTATGTTGCCCAGGTCTGGTGTATACGAATGGTTGCCGAGCCCTGAAATAGCTTCTATGTCCGACACAATTGCAATGCGGTCCTTCCTAAATCGCATGAGAAAGCGGGTTCACCAAGTACGACCCCTTCATTAGTCTGTCAGTCAGATGACAGGCCGCGAAGAAGCACGTTGGATTTCGAAAATTTAAATCATTTTGCAAAACGCTGTCTAACTGCTTTCCCACCGCTCCAATGCTTACGACATGCTTGTTGGCTAAAATATATGCCAGAAAAGACAGTAGCTGATTGAACAATTTTTCTACTAATTCCCATTGATAGAAGAAAGGCTAATTCACCGAGGCAAAAGACATTAATGATTCTCTTAATTACCCACTTCTACAGATATTAGATTAGCGACTTCTAGCTGTAGCATAATCAAATGTTTTATTAGGTTGCATAATGTAATATTTTGTGATGTAATGTTTTGCGTGTTATCACGATCAATTCGCTGGCGCCGTATTGCCACCGAAATTTGGCTTAGAAAATGGCCGGCCGTAATCCTAAAAGAGTGCCCTAGCAATGTTTAAGTTCCGTCCGGTCTTGAATGGTCCAATATGGCGTGTCACTTTTGTAAACAATATACCTTTGATTGGTATTTTAGTTGTGGATTTGGCAGGCAGCATTATTAAACACATCAAGCATTCACCAAACAATAGAACTCACGCGGTTGCCCCTTACTGGGCAATTAAGGGATATGCAACAGACCCAATAAACAAATCGCAGTAAAGCGTAACAGTAACGTGATACCAAAATTTTAGATGAATTCCGAGGGGTTTAATTTTATAATACAAAACATTACTTGCGCTTGTCATATGTGCCGAAATTTCATTTATGGGCACATGTTGTTTTAGTCGAAAATATGTGGGCCGAAAATTTATATTGGTGGCATATTTTGTTTTTGTCCATATTATCGTTCGCTTCGTCACTCTGACGTCACTAATTGGTCTTAATTGGCTACGCCGCAGAAAGCTAACGCAAAAAAGGGCAAAGCCTTTGCCAAAAATCTCAATTCAAAAAGCGCGCAACCACGCGACCTCAAAGTTTGCTTACTTACGCCATCTTGCGGCACGATACCCCTTTTTCTTGACTTCCTTTCATCTTGTAATGAGTATCGGTAAATCATGGCCCCTTTTCATTACTAAAACATTAAACCTATCAATAACCTCACCCGAAGAATTTAATCATGAAGATTGCGTACTTCTTCTAACGGAATTGGAACTTTTCTAAACCCAAGCAGAATGCTACACACTAAACAAAAACTAGCAATTGCTTCGTCTAACTTTTACAAACGAACAATTAAAAGAGGACATTCACAAAATATTAAAAGATGGAATACGTTATCACACCAAAAAACAACCAACTATTATAATAACCTCCCGAAAACCATTGATTAAAGTAACCTTATACACGGAGAAATTCAAACAATTGTAGAAAAATATAATTGGGCAAATCTAAAAAAAATCATTACTGTACACACGAACAGTATTTTTCTATACGGAACGTCTACACTCAACTTTTCTTCGAAAAAACAAAACTAGAAAAAATTCAAAAAGAACTCAGCATGAACAACAATAAAAATGTATCTACGAAAACCTGGTGAAGCATACAACGGACCGACGTGCCCCAAATTTGGTGAACGTGGAAACTAATGTCCCAACACAAAGTTAACAAAAAAACAGTAATCTACATTTAATGTTTTCTAACAAATTCGCTTTCCCTGCTATGTTAGTTTATTCGAATTCCACTACAACCATACACAATCATAGGCTATCAACGCCAAACTTGCGAGACGGGTTTAATTGCGCTACAAGTTGTTTAATTGAAAGTTGCACTGAAGTCGGCTATGTGAAACAATTTTTATTTTTTAACTTTTTTTGTAAAATGTGATAGATTGGAATAGATACGGCTTGCATATTTGGTCCACTTCACGTAGAATCATAGCTCGGGACTAGTGTTCAATCAAAACCTTTACCATATCACGACAAATTATGGTGTAGCCTCAGGTCGTTTGTTTGTCGGCGACACGACAAAAAATTTTGTTTTACAAAAGATTTAAAACGAGAAAAGGTTAAAGTGCGTAAGATTTAAAACAAGTAAAATGTTAAATCGCTTAAGACAGTGGTCGGCAACCGCCGGTCCGCGGACCGGTTCCGGTCCGCGAGGAGTTTGCTACCGGTCCGTAGCAGGGATGCCAAATTTAAATTTTGATTTAAACCCAAACTTTAAACACCTTGAATAAAGTAAAACAATGTGTATTTTTATTTTAAAACAAGCTAAATTTCGTTCTAATATGCTCCATGGTTGATTGATATGCTTAAAAATCACCATTAGTATCAACTATCGCTCTCGCGATGTTCAAAACAACTAGTGTGCTGTAGCCATATACGTTAGATATATAGCCTAGCACGTTCACAACATACAAAAATGCATTTTTATTGCAAAATCTAACTCCTGTACTTATAATATATCATAAAATTGGCCAAAATATCATTTTCTTTTATGTTTAAGCGTCCTGACCAAAAAGTGCAATAAAATAAATTCATGCAAAAAATGGTTGTAAACAATGTCCAATAATGAAATAATTTATTGTTTTGATATTTAAGCAGAAAAGTTTCGAAAAAATGTATGCTTTTTAATTAGTTTTGGCAAGTTTAAGCCTCCATCTATAGTTTTAGCCTCTATAAATTCAGTTTTTGCTTCTATAAAAATGTCAGAAAAAGGCCTGATTATTTTTTTGACATCAACCACGTTTAAAATATGCCAGATGTTTGAAATTAGTTGTCAAAAAATCCAATCTGGCATTCTTGTACGTATATCTATTTTATACGTTTTATGTGTTGGTCTGTGCTTCGTACTTTTTTATATAACCATTATTTTATATTTTGAAGTCAAAGTGTCGCGTAGGGTCTGGTCAAAAAAAGGGATCTAAAATACATTATATATAATACAAAGTGTAACTTATTTTAAAAGAATGCTTTAAATACTCTTATTTTAACAAGCTGGTAGAAGTAGGAATAGGTAATAATGGTATACAAGCAGTGGTGGGATTTAGCCGGTTCGCACCTGTTCTATAGAACCGATCGACTCACGAAATTTTATGAGCTCATCCAACCGGTTAGCATTACTGTCAATGGATTTTTGTATCTAATCTTGATACACCGATTTTTTAGATCCAAGTAGCTCGTGTTGTTTTCAAAATGTGCGATGGTCAAGTTCGCACGTAACAGTTATACATGGTTTTAATTTTTATAGTTTTAGTGATTTTACTTTTGTGATTGTTTGTCTGTGGACGACTACTGCTTTATTTTGCTACTGCACTGTCTTCTATTTATCTTCGTAAAACGAAGTTCTGCCGTATTTATAAAAAAAATAATCAGTTTATTTGCCGAATAATATGACTTTTGATAACAGAACCAGCTGAAAAATATGACATTTCTGATAGAACCGGCTGACAAAATTTGAATCATACCACTCTATACAAGTGTAATTTAAGAAAAAAACGTTAAAGGCTTAAAAGTTTTATTAAAATGGGCCGCGGGCTTGGTTAAATTGCCAAGTTCATTTATTTCCAGATGGTAACAGCTCTTTAAGCAAAACACGCTTAAAGTTCGCATTGTAAAAAGTTGTAATAAATTTCCGTTATTAAACATTTGTTTTTTTAAGACCGGTCCGCGGCAAAATTTTAAGTTTTAAACCAGTCCGCATTACAAAAAAGGTTGCCGACCCCTGGCTTAAGATATTAAAATATCGTGTGACGTTAAGGAAATTGGTATATACCCTGCCAATGTCAATAAATGTTTTGCTTTTAAAATTAAATAAATACAATAATTCAGACTCGTAATTCGTTATGTCCCTATTACAGCCGCTCTACAGTTTTTCGTCCGTGAACCACCTGCCAATTCGGAGTCATCCAAAAAAAAGACTAACCACGAAGTATTTATAGGAATATTTTGACATTATAAAGTTTTTTTGAGTGTTAGCCAAATATAATTATATAAAAAATCCTTCGGGGACCATCACACAGGAACACTTCTAGTGTAAAACGACTGCGTTTCGCATATATTTCGCGATAAACAAAAAACATCACATTATTTAAAGACGTGATACTAAAACCGCACAGAATTTTAAAATTAGGTAGGTGGTCGCGCTTCATATGGAGTGCAGCAAATAGCCACAGTATCACAGGTGTAAACAGGGTTAAAAATTATATTTTGGACAAAACACATTGAAAAAATATTCACGACTGAAAGCAACAAAAAAGGCATTTTAGTAATAAAACATTTAAAAATTCAGACGTGTGGCGTACGTTACCGGTATAACCATGTCCATAAAACCAAAGCATGTGCGCATACTGGAGGTCACTGCATTTTACACGAATATTCACAGAAATATATCATGCTGTGTTTTGCCATTAATTTAAGAGTAAAACGCCCCTAAAGTTTATGACAACCCACGGAACAAAACTAAAAGTGAAATCATTTATAAAAAAACAAAATACAATCACGTAAATTTTTCAGAAGTCGGTCATTTCCTGAATACAACGCAATGGTGTACGATGCAACCCTACGTATCACAGTGACAACAATGCTGGGTCGCTTTAAATTTAAACATGTTAGTCACACCAGTTTTACTTGAAAACGCAATTGCATAGCAAAATGTATTTAAAGCGACAATGACGGATTTTTTTTTAATTTTGGGGTTAATGTGTGGGGGTTCTTTGTAACAACTTTTGTAAAATGAAATATAACTATGAATTAATAATTAGGTTTGGTTGTCTTTAGCACAAAAACATTACCTAAGTATACGATTGACAAACAATAGATTTGCTAAACAACAATAAGGTCGCACATTATGTAAACAAGTACAACTTCAATCGACGACAGATGAAAAAACGTTAAAGTGCACTGTTCGTATATTTGTACTATGCAGCGTCGCTACAAAACAATAAGCAATTTATGCGGACCACGGGTTCAAATCTGTGTATACGATCGTACACAAAAAAATGCGAGGAGACAATTTTCGGGGAGCAATGTAATTAAGTTGACGAATCATTACGTAAAAACGATTAGATTTTTCCGCTGTTTGGTTATTTTAGTTCGACTGGTTAAGTCGACAGAGGTTAGTACGAATAAAACTTGCGTAAAAGTACGATTGGATTTACTGTATGCATTGTGTAGAAATAAAGTCCATCACTCACATAATCGTTGATATTGGACTACTGTCAATGATAGGTCTATCGGTTTTCATGTTTAACCCTTGTACTTTTACGTGTGCCATAACTCACAAAGAACCTGTACCTGTTTTTTTAACAATCCCACCCATTTCTTTAAGGCTATTACCGCTATATTAGTATATTTGCTACACTCCAATGACAGTTATGCCGCCCAAAAAACGAAACGCAGGCATTAAATTAAAGTGAACAATAAAGTTGTTTTCATAAAATAATTTTAAACCTTAAAATAAAGCAAAAGCCAGTCGCGTTCTTCGTGGCTAAAAAAAAACAGTCGTATTACGGTGATCATACCGTTACGAGGTCTGGTTTCAGGCATTTTACAACACTGTCAAATCGGAGTCGACTAGGCATGTCAATAAATAAGAAAAATAAGAAGGCATAAATAAATATAGACTTCAACTGAATAAAAGCATTCTTTAAAAAAAAACACAAAAAACATAAGATTGATTTTGTTTTTGGTTAGTAACAACCATTAATAACAACCACGCCCAACTGCAATATGATACAAAAATTGACTTATGTGGCATAAATAATTATTCAATCGGAACAACAACATTGCAAAACCATTAACCCTGCAACAGCTCGATTTTGGATGTTTGAAGAGAAAGAGAATATATGTTTTGCAAGCATGTTGATGTAACATTTAGAAGGACATTCATCTTACCCAGTGTGTTAGGGATAATTTTGCCGGAAAGTAATCGACAGTTTGGTGCCGATTTGATCCAGAAAAGAGGTAGGCATTACACCAGGGATAGGCAACCTACGTCCCACGGGCAAGCGATCTATTTACAAACTAGAATTAAGGCCGTTCCTCATATATTTTTTGCTATTTGAACTCCTGAAAAGCAAAATTTCTTTGCAAATCTTGTTCCTCGATGTATAAAATTGCAAAATATCGTAGTATAAAATAGCAAAATAACCTAGTTTTATCCCTAAAGATCAGGCGTTGCGGTTGTTATAAGATACGTAAAGTCTACACAATTAAAATTTAACGGCCCGCAAGGGACCGTTTCTGAGTTTTGGCATTGGCCCTCGACTAGAAATATGCGTTCTGAGTTTGGCATTGGCCCTCGACTAGAAATATGTTGTCCACCCATGCATTACACCAACATTAGAAAAAAACTATTTTTTGTTAGATCGTGTTGCAAACCAGGTTTAGTAATGGGGAAAATTAGCAATTTTATTTGGGTATTTTCTGGTAACGACGCAAGTCCATAACTTCCGATGCTGATACCAGTGTAATTTAGTCAAATTTGATAAGTTTTAAATATTATTTGATTGTCTGGATATAGGGGGTACATTAACACTGTACAAAACCTTTCAACAGGTAATTATAAGAAAAGTTTAGGCCTTACTAAATTAAACAATTTTCTACGGACCGCAGATAATGATGTCTGCGTGCATAGGTTTGTACCAGCATAGTGGCTTCGCAAAAATGATATAAAAACGAGGCAAGAGTCACGAAAAGTATTTTGGTTGTCCGAAGCCGGCCTTTCTATTGGGCTCTTGGGTGGAATTTTAGAATAGTACTGATTGGCGATACTTTACGTCCGATTAAGAGCTATCGGTATAGGTCACAAATCGTCGCTGCACAGCTCAGACGACTGGCGAAGAATCCAACACCGTGTGCCGCAAGCGAACGGGGAATTTCCTAGGAGAACAAAAATGGAGAAGTTATCACGGCTTGACCGGAAGGGTGGGCGAGACCATTTTCAGTTCGTCGATGTCGCCAAAGTGCGAGTGGTCCATCATGGCGCCGTGGGCGGGACGCCCGTGCGTGTGATCCGCCCCCTTTTTCAGGCTCGCCTTCTTTATGTACTCGTAGGCGAGCACGATAAAGCAGGAGCTGAAAGAAGACTGGGCAATGCGAACCGTAAGTCCCCGGGTGAGTCCCCGATACCCCTCCTGCTCGATGAGACAGCGGAAAATCTGCCAACTGCTCGCCGATCCTGAGCTGCTCTTCACCTGAAAAAGCATTTACTTAGCAATAGATTAAAAAGTCCACGTGCTTTGTAAAACTTGAATTTATTTGAAACGGGTTCCAAGCTAGTAAGGTTTTTACTTCGGTAAGCTTAAAAATTGGGCAAAATGGGCAAGACTATGTGACAGAGGATGCTAAATTAATTTAAATTTAACCTCTTGAAAATTTGACCTTTTAAAGAACTGCAACAAGCGTACCAGCTTTCCGAAAATAAGGACTCAGCAGAAAACGTTTAAACAGACAAATAATCATATAAAAAAATATAATTATATATAGAGAAACTATTTAGAGTTAGACAAATACGGACATTTATAAAAATAATTATATTTTTTTCGATGTTTAATCTGTCGCGAAAACGTTTTCATGGATTTTTAACTATGATAATAATACGCATTTCTATGTTTTCCTTCGCCCCCCCAAAAAAACAACCCTCGATTGTTCAGTTTTTAATTAGATTTATTCAAAACATTTCGACCGATAGATTTCCGGCGCACGTCGGTCGTACGTAGGCTCTGTCAAAAAAAGATTAGCGTCATTTAGTCAAGCAACTGACTGAAAGACAAAGCGATTACGAATACCAATAGGTTATATACTATACGTTATAACGAAAATAAAATTAAATCAACAAAAGATAAAACACGTTTAAAACGATGCAACGAATTACCAGCTAATTAAGGTAATGTGTAATTCAGGGGTTTTAAACTTTTTTACCGCGGACCCCTAATTTTTTTTTGCTCCACGTAGACCACGGTAGGCAGAAAATTTTCAAAAATTACGTCATAAATTGACGACACAATCACAATACAAATAGACTTCGGAAATCTTCTGAATTCGGTCCCAAAATTGTGAAAATGTGAAAGTGTAATGGCGTCTACATTCAGTGCAAAACGTATTATTTTTAATTAAACTGTTTTTGTTTGAAAAACTGTATACTTCTTATATACAAAGTGTTTTTCATTAGGCCTTCATGAACCCCCTAAAACTAGTTCACGGACCCCAAGGGGTCCATGCACCCCAGTTTAAGAACCCCTTGTATAATTCCAACAAATGCGCACATTCTCACACAAACTTCACATCATTGACCTAAACTGCTGAGTGATTGCTAACAATTTAAAAATATCTTTAAAATGCGTGGCAATGTACAGGTCAGCCCAATTATTGCTTTTAGGAAAGCCTGACCATGGTTTTTTAGTTGTAAATGCTCAAAGCGCTACCACCGCTGCTAACGACGTTGCCCAGAAGCAAGTTAGGCAGGTATTGTTGTGTCACGTACGCCCTACTTATCGACCGAGAATTGCCCGGTGAACTTAATTAGTTTACGACAAGCGACAATGCGTTTGCCAGCAGGCGTATTTCAACACGCAGTAAGTCTTATTTCATTTCTGCAGAAAATATATCGTAAAAACTTAATTGCAATATATCGTGGATTATAAATGATCGGGTTTTATAGAACAACAGACAGACTTTTATATCGCCAGAATGCAATGACAACTGTGCTTCAATCTTGACTCAAAATATCATCGCATCCACGCGTGTTTTACAACCTTATCAGTTTGAAATTATCTAAGTTGGGTTTTTGCAGGCATATCGCTGCTATAATCAAGACAAAGTCCATTTATGTGGAAATAAAAACCTCTAAATAAATCCGAATATAAAGCCTTTCCCGAATGTAGTACTCTGTAAAAAATATAAATCATACCAAAAGATAAAAGTCACAACTGATATTGTAAACAAAATGAGTTGATGTCACCCTATAACAGCGCTTCTCAACCGGTGCGCCACGCCATGGAAGGCTGCCAGGCGCGCCGCGAGCAAAATAAAAAATAATTTAATATATATAAAACATTTATTTTTTACATTCCTATTAAGCTTAGCCCATTGATTCCACAGTACTTTCAAGTGGAAAACACCATTTGACCTACAACGCAACAATCAGCAGCGACCTAATAACGCCAAATTCGTAGTAATAACCACGACAGACTAAAATCTAAAATAGTCTAGATGAGGCCTATACATGTCGAAATAAGTCAAAAATTAATCGGAATATGACTAAACTGGACTGTATAGGGAAAGGGCATGGGCTGATTGGGGACACCTGTCTGGCAATGGCCGTTTCCTGTCGACATTTGTTAAAAGTTGTACAGGCCTTAGTTTGCCATTTAGGTCTGATTCCGACTTTGTCATTATTGCAACTATTAGGTATTAGTCCTATTTTCGCGTTATTCCTAACTGTCTTTTGTTCCGAAGTTGATATTGTTTTTATTTTGGTCTCAAGGCTGAAGTCCCTTCAAAGATATACAACTATAAAGCCTATATAACAAAAAATTGCAAGCGATTTAAGAGAAATACTCAAAAATTTTGCGCTCGCTTCGCTCGTAAAGTTCCCCGCCACTCTTCAAGAGTCTCTAGGTGTGCCCCCAAGTCAAAAAGGTTAAGAAACACTGCCCTATAATGCCCGCATTTGCAGGTTCAGCCGCTTCACGCAACACACAGTGAGCATTCTACAACACACTCGGTTCTGCACTTTGTTTTTCAAACAAAAAGGAAACTCCGTTAAACCAACCTGCAGCTGATATCTGGTCCTGACTACGTCCAGTGGGTTGGTGAGCAGCACGGCGGTAGTGGAGGCGCTAAGTCCTGCAGAAAAGATGCGAAACTGCTCACGGAGCCAACTGTCACTTTCGGGCAAGAGGCTCTCCAGCAGCTCCGAGTAGAGGTAGTAGAACGCCCAGTAAAAGCCACTGTTGCTACCGTATGTACAAAGTGACACGAGGTAGCCGCGGTAAAGTCCGTTAAGGCCCTCTGTCCTTAGGATATGCCGAGCAATTCGAACGGCCTGACCGACAATGTTCAAGCTTGATTTTCTCGGCGCTGCCTGGGAAAGGCTTGCACTGCCGTTTCTGCGTATAACGGTGTAAGTAAGTTTCACAATATATTCGACCCAGTACAGGCAGATCACCCTTAGTGAATAGTAAGGCGCAATATTGCGATCATGCTTCGAACTTGGCCTTGAAGGTGTAAAGTTAACTCCTGGGAAAATATTTTTTCTAGAACTATCGAGGGTATAACAAACCATTCTAAGCCCGAAACAAGAAAATTGAAAACCAAAACAATATAAGCTAAGCAAATTTTAGGGGAAACAGGATTACTCTTTTGTTCAGTGTCAGTTCTGATGTGGAACTGAAAATAAAACCTAGTAAAAACAAATTTGGCAAACAAATTTGCCATGTCAGATAACACAGCCTTCTACCCACAACTCAACACAAGCAACACTATAAAACTTTGGGCTAAAACCGAACAACAATCTTTGATGAATAGTAAAAGACATTTTATGAGCCCATAAACAACGGAAAAATGAATTTTAATTTCCTAAAAATATACTTTGCACTTTTCATGTCCACAGAAGTCATTTTGTGGCTGGATCCAATGACTTGCTGGTGTTGGGCAATAACATCGACAGGAACCATGATAGTTTGAGAGACAGTGGATGCCAAAAATCCACCACAGAGATGCTGAAAATAATTTCAAAGGAAGGATGTATATAAAAATATGCAGATAAAATGGTTTACTGATAGCAGTGATGGGTAAAGAAAGGACTCTTGAAACAAGTTAAAAAATCTCAAAATTGATGGCAAGGCTGTAGGTATTTTAGTGGTATTTAATAACCAGCAGTATAAAAAATACTAAAAGTCATGGATACAAACCTGTATTGATATTGGCTGGTTGTTAAACAATGTTTGCTTGCTTTTTTCATAGGTGGTTATATAAAGCTGTCCAGCAAAAACCTTAAACACAAAACAAAGGCTTACATACGATTAGCCCTTGGCAGCTTTTAAGTGCACAAAAACGTTTTTATACTACTATATAAATACTAGTTTATATAATGTTTAACTTACCTGAAGCAAACTTATTGGAAAGCCTTTGTAAAACCCTTTAATTCCTTCTCTTTGGCCAATTTTCTTAAAAGCATCAAACAGACCATTGTAAGCAACCTTGCCTTCTTGGGCCTGAAAAGAACAAAGACAAAACAATAATTGAAAACAATGCTTTGCACACAGAACTTTAATTAATCAAGATTTTCTCATTTTTGATTGAAATGCAGTAAAGTCAATTAGCACTAACAAGTTTTCAAACTATTATTTAGCCCTAATAGTACAATCCACACCAGCTTTACTGCGAATTAAAGGAAAGGCATTTAGGCTGGCAGCAGTATATGGCAGAAAGCTAGTGACTTGGCGACTATGTCGGCCGAAGAATCAGACAGAAAGCCGAAAAAATTGGTCCAAAAAAAGTTAAAATTTTTCTTTGTTATTTTTTTAAAAATCGATTTACCCCCCAAAAGAAGTTTTTTTGGCTGATTCTTCGGCCCACTTAGTTGCCAAGTTACCACATTCTGCCATATTGGCAGCATACAGCACTAACATGTAAGTCAAAAATGTACAGCAATTGATGGGATTAACAATTTCCTGTAGAGTCATAAACACTTTTACCCATTTAAAAAGGCTTTGGTGAAGACATGTTTTACCTTTTTAAGATACATGAAAGCATTTAGCTACTTGTGTTTCAATAAAATAATGGCACTGCCCATTTTGACCTTAGTAAATTTTATGTTTATTTGTAACATATAATTATTTCTAATAAGCTCACATTTGATGTTGGCGACAACAATCGGTTTTATATTGCTTTGATGTATGGTGACTCAATATCACATATAAAATAAACCTTTGTTAGAAATGAAATATATTGTGCAATATTAACCATAGATAGCCTACAGATGCATACACATTCTATGACTCAAGACAATTGTGAGGCAAAGTAAGCAAAAAGTAAAGCAGGGGTGTCAAGCTGAGCAGGCCGCAGGCACCTCACAAGGCCTTTCAAAAAAATTTCAACAAACCAAAAATAACATTTGTACATTTTTAACACTATTTTGCTATAACCAATTAACTGGGCAAATGAAACCTTAATATTTGTTATAAACTTTGCCAGTTTGCCAGTTTACGATTAAGAAAATCAGTAAAACTTGTGTCCCCCAGGGTCTCATGCTACTTTACTGACACACATGAGGTCTGCGTGATATATTTCCATTTTGGACCTGTGAAGTGCATCACAATTGAACATTAAATTAACAGTGATTTGTCTTGTTTTAAAACAAAATACATCAAAAATATTACGACCTCTTCGGCGCAAGTTAAACTCGGTTTCAAACATTTTCTAAAATGTGTAATTTTTGGCACTTCAAAGTAATACAATTTAAGTGGGCGCTGATGCCACTAATACTATTTGTATTTATGAATGGTGCTAAAACACTTGATTGCATATCTAAACTATAAGTTGGCTAGTACAGATCCAATAAATATAATTAATAACAAAACAGTTTTTAAGATTGGTGTGGCCCACTGACGTCGACAAATTATCACAAGAGCCCTCAGCAAGACTTCAGTTTGCCAGCCCTGCTATATAGCACCATTGGGCCTCTCTAAACTTGCTACCCAAGTGCAAACATACAGAACATTTATCAAAACTTTACCCTACCAAAGATTAAACAAACTATGTGAAATACACATTCAATGCCTATGACAACACCTTTATGAAACATTTTTGTTATGATTGATTTATAACTAAACTGTACATAACATATATATATTTTTGTGATAATTTAGAGGTTATCAACGTTTTTGGATATAATTCAAAAACAAAACAGTATAAATGTCACAGTCAACACAATCGCAAATAAATTTTTATTCTTTTTTTAATGCACTTTTTAAACACATAACTTAAGCTGGACATAAAATAAATTGTGGAACCAAGTGGCACTACACAAATACAAATACGGCCATTTTAAAAGATAAAATAAATTTAAAGACTATTATAAGGAAGATGTTTATGTCGTTTAAAACTGTGAGGCTAAGTGTTTGGGCTACATGCAGCTGAACTCATTTAAAGCAATTTTCCTTGAAGTGAGTGGCAAAAGCCACTGATAATAGTGTAACTGAGAGTGGGATTTACTGAGACTTACTTACCCAAAAGCCTAGAAAGCAAATAAGAAATTTATTTACCTGCAACCTTGTTTTAACCAGGTTCATGGGATATATTGTTAGCCTTAAAGCTCCAGACATAACAAGTCCATATGCATAAAATGTCTTCTTGTCCAAGTCTTCCCATTCTATAATCTGAAAGTTTCTACCTTCCTTCATTCTTCTGGATTGGTTTTTAATTCTATTTTTCTTGTTATAACCTACTTATTCCATATTTCCTAAAGTTTAATTCATCTTAACAGAAAAAGTTGTGAAAATTGGTAATCAAGAACAACAACAAAGGAAGGTCGAAGGAGGAGTACAAAGCCTGAAGGCAGTCATTAAGTCATAAGTTGCTACTTTTTGCCTCAGAACATGACCTTATCAATCATTTAATACATAAGCAGGTCCAAATTGTAACTATCGCGGAACACATGCGAGCGTCCCGACGAAAAAGACTTGACTTAGGTGCCAAACAACCGAAAAAAGACGACTAGTACAGTTGTACGTACATGCGACATAGTTTGGATATATAATTTCACTATTGTCCACAACAGTTCACTACTGCACTGTCATTTCGCTAGAATTGTTTTAAATTTTTTTAAGATCCGCATACCACGAAAAAGTAAATTAAATTATTTATATATCATTGCATACAAATGATACAGACCATTTAAAAATACTGACTATTAAATATTCTGCATCAAAATATTTAAGGAAAAAACAAAGTGCTATAAAATATGCAACTTTGAGGTATTTTATTAATTTATTCATATAAAAGACGATTACCATTTGGATCAAGGGTATAAAAATTGCACAAAAATGACAAAAAAAAACAAACTTGGTACGCTAGGGTTATTTCGTATATTTGCGATAATTATCATTTTCAAAAGAGTAATATTTTTGGAAAAACATATAATGGGTAGAAGTAGAGCCGACTGAAGATAAAAAGAGTAAATAGCATAGTTTGCATGGCTTGTATGGATCGCAAAAGAAGGAAGCGGGGGTGGCCGAGGCTTAATAACCGCATGCGGCTCGTTAACCATGAAGTTTTATGTGGCACTTTAGGTTGCATTTCAGTTCTTAGGGCGTCCAGTGTTAACTTTCGTGTAGGTTTTTGCCTATTTTAAATATTTAGTGCAAAATTTGTGTGACTTTCAAGTATTTTAGCATGTTTTGAATATCCATTCATAACAAAAGGCCATGCCCATGCATTTTTTTGGCAAACTGTACGTCTCATGGCTGTTTGCTTATTTTAACGGGCCAATGCTTTTGACGCCTAACGTTTTCACGATCCCTTCAAACAAATTCACAGGATCCATCCCTGCTCAGCTCCTATTCCTTTTTACAGGATAAAGTCAACATATTTAAAAAATTCCGACAGCAAAATGATATTTATTGCACTGTGAATAAAGGAATGCTAAATATAGTTTACGCAATATTGTTAGTGTGCAACGATAAGTAGTATATTTGTGCAAAGAAAATTGAGAAAGAAACAACTCATATTTATTTCTTTCCATGTGCAAGATGTGACTGTTTGCAGTTAACCAAGTGACAAATGTGAGCCAGGGGCGTATCCAGAAAATCAAAAAAGGGGCCCAAACTTCTAACATAGGGAATTTTCCGTCCGACGTTCATGCATAATGACGTCAAAATAGTGATGGACATTACGTGATAAAATAGGGATTTTAATGACGTCATTATTAATCAGACACAGTCGATTAACGTAAAAAAAGCAAAAGCGAACCTTCAAGACGCAAAGCTAACACGTTCGTCGAAACCCCCGACGTTTGCAATCGTTAACTTCAGGCGAAAAATTAAACTACGGTGAAATATTTGTGATTGATTTTGATAGATTCAGTTTGTGACTATCAGCAGCGCAGTTTTCTAAGTTCCATGTAAGGGACTATACGCTAAACAAGCAAGCCTTTTGGCCCCTGCAATACTAAACGAAATTGTTTTTCTCGGGTGTTATTATGTTACTAATAGTGCAACATGTGCCAAGTCAGCTAAAATACAAGCTGCGGTTGAGAGAAAATAAGTTGTGTCAATTACACACTAAACACAAGGTTTTAGGATATGCTTATAGAGAATGATTTTGTTTACATAAAAAGGGGAGTTTGAACAGTCGCAGTTAGTAGAGAATCTGCTTCAGTTATATAACTTCCGTTGTTACACCAACATTGGATATTGGCGCAGCGAGAAACATTATTTCAACTGTCGAATCTACCCATGCTAATCAGCCAACCTGAACGAATAACGAAAGGCGAATAGGAAAACACATCCTGGGTTTACGGTCGACCAAACAAGAGACGAAAAACATCGTTTTGCTTTTGATTTTGCATTAGCTTAAGAAGCTTGACCCAAGTAGGCCTACTTTACAAACATTGCCGCTTCGGACGTTGTTAAATCCTGACAGAAACGAACAAAAAATGATAATATCACTAACAAAAAGGGGGGTTCCGAACCCCCACCCTCCTGGATATGCCGCATTATGTGACTCGATCTCAGATTTTTTGGAAACACCTGAACAAAAGGGTCACTAGGATTAATTGCAAAGACCGCATTACAAAAATGCTTAATAACAGCTAAAATCAAAAATGTAATTTTTGTGGTAAACGGTTATAAAAATCCTAAAAATAAAGTAAAATAAATATTTTAGGTTTTGTAATTTGCTTAACGCTTGGTAAAGTTTTAGTTCACACGGCACAATGTGCGTTAGCAGGCTATGTACCAGAGCTGTGCAGTATTCGCATCCTTATCGGTTCCGAACTTAAAACTGCAAACGTAGGAGTCCGGCGCTTAGCGAAATAACCGACTCCGACGTGTGCATTACCAAGTTTAGAACCGATAAGGTTATGAATTGTAAATGTTGAAAAGGATATGGTAGAATATTCCAATCACGTATTGTGGAAGAATAAGTTAAATGACATCCCTGTGAGCGGATTGCTGTGTATCTTACCTACTTCAGTTACGTAAACGGATGGATAGGGCTATAGAGTCGGGGACCATGAAAATACAGGGATGGCGTAAAGAACGATACATGGCCTGGCCCTGGTGGCCACCAACAGCTTTGATTTTCTTGAAGTCTTACAGACTTATTCCATTATTACTAGAACTTTACGAACTGTCTCGTTATAATAAAAACATGGAGGTCTAACAAAACAACATCATGAAAAACTTTCTTGGAGCGGAGCCCATATTCCAAATTACGTTTATATTTTTAGGAATAAAACAAAAAAACAGAAGTCGGATTGCAATGCGATCAGTGGCCAGGGATAAGCGTATTATCGCACATTTTATTTACCTCATTCATACTGGTATTATTAGGCCACCTTTTAGTTAAGCGGGCTGACGGTTTTTAAGGTCTAACGTCAGGAAACTGCGTAGGAGAAAGTGGTTTTAACAATATGAAGAAACTTTTTCAAAAAAACAAAAAGGTTCTCGAAAGAAATAACCTAAATCTTATACAACACTTGTAACGAAGGGGCCAACAGCAAGTAACTAAATCTTATTCAAATAGTAACGAAATGTGTACTTTCTGCCCTAACTGATATCATTTCCTTTTTACACATTACTATGACGTCACTGCAAAAAACACAATGATATATTTTCAAATCACATGATACTAGGACAAAAGGGATACTATTAATATTCGCAGAAACGGAGTAAAAGGCGACTAGAAGTTGCAGTAATGATAACAAGTAGCATATGTGATAGGACTTGGATAGATAACGTTTACACAATGAAGACGGGGATGGGCGTGCCTTATGCACTTTAAAGTGCGGACACAGCACACACAAATTGTTAAGTTAGTTAAGTTCCATCCGAACATTCGGTCCTAACATCCACAAAATTGCAAAATATACGTAGGTATAACGGCCATTTCAAACGAGTTAAATCTTATACATTTTTATCCGCATTTCTTCACGTTTACGACGAGTTGTATAATTATATAGCAATATGTAAGAAAATAACGCTTGCTATTAAAACCAACAGGCCGACATTGTTCAGCAGTGGTGATTGATTTGCACAAACCAAAGTTCGCACGCTGCTAGCTTAGAAAATAGTACAGCTGTCAGGCCTTCATTCCGGTGAACAAATTCGGATTTCGCAAATTTAAAACAACAGCATTAATCGTGTGAAAACGTAGCAACTCGTCAAAACACAAAATGCTGGACGAACAAAAAAACGGACACACGACAAAAAGTGCGAGCAAGGCACAGGGTCGTCCGTAGAATGACCAAAAATTGCAACGGAAAGCAACGGGGCCTGGCGCAATACAACAGGATAAGGAAGCACGGCAAATTAGCAGTCACACATTTCACACACTTGCGCAAGCCACATCGCAAAAATAAATTTTAGGCTGGTTTCCCGTTGCATTGCAAAAGCGATAATTTATAACACAATTTGTGTTTCTCTGTTGCATTGTAAGAGCTTTTTTCAACTGTATTGTTTAAGGTTTATATAAAGTTTTTCGAAGTGGAGATTTTGTCTTACAGGAGATGCTAGTAACTTTTGTGATAAGCCTGGGTAGATTGGTGATAAACCCACGACAAATTACTTCTTACTGCTGTGAATATGCCGAAAATACATGGACAGCTTTTTTTTTGCTTTCACAATACAGGCTTTGACTAGTTTCCGTGTTACTAGCAGTAATAGGCAGCTATTTGGTAGCAAAAAAACATCGAACAACTACACTTGATTAATTGATTAAACGAACCACACTTGATTAAGAGCGGGGACCGGGAAATATATACAACAGTGCATATTGAGCTACCATACAGTGGATAACGGCGGTTGACATACTTAAACGATGTTTAAAGTGAAGAACGGCGACGGAGTTGGTAAACAACTTAACGATTGAAAGTATGCACTAAAGGCAAGAAATAGTGCATTAAAGATATGTGTTTGTATAATATTGTTGACTGGCAAAAAGAAGAAGAAACAGAGCGTTGGGGCGAAATTTACTAATTTCATAATGCAAAAATAAGATTGTCTAAAGCTTTGTATTTCATTATGAAACCATTACCATATGTTTCGGGAAAAAAAGTAGGGTCACACTTCATTGCTGTGGTTAAATAGACAAAAAGAATAAAATAAAAAGGTTCGAAAGTATTTTTCAGCTGTTTGTGGTAAAAACTGCTGTAGTGTTACGAAGATTTGTTACCCTCCGCTACTAATTTACCAGGTTAAAAAAACGCTGCATCAGATAAAAACTATGGTTAAATGTCTATTGCCAGTTTGGCTCGCCAATGTTGGGTGGCGATAATACAGCTTGGCGTCGGGCGTCGGCCCAATCCAATGTTAACGTAGATCCTAAAATATAAACAAGATTGGTCAAAAAGTTTTAATCTGTCGTTATACCTCGTGGGTTTGGCTTTATTGCCAAGCTAACACGCGGTGAATCGGAGTATAGAGCGCTAAATGGGGTAAAGGTGGCAATTGAAGATTTCATTATAATACGAAGCGTTACTAATTCATCTTTTTTTAGAAGTCAGTGAAACAGGGGCATGGGTGACATTGACTCTGACAACGTCATTCAAGTGACACTACTTTCGCCGTAAAGCGTCGGCGAACAAACTGCGAAAAGCCAAAGAGCAAATTTCATTTAGGAATGGTAACTCTGCCTGTAAGCTAACAAATGGCTATGACCGGGTATAGCACAACCAAGCAAGCAAAACCAGAGGCACGTTTTTGCACAAAATCGAAGAGTTACACGAAAAAAGCTTGGAGACCAAGTAGGAACACAGAAAAATATGGAAAACTTAGTGCAGTAAAAAGTCGATAAAAGTAAAGGACGGCAAAAACGGCGCAGTTGAAAAGATTGTCGGTCAAACTCAGTCGAAACAAAATATAAGTGAATTCGAAGCTAAAAAAAGTACAATGCTGCCAAAAGGGTGCTTAACCCCTACATCCACTACAGACAAAATGCAGCAAACAATAGAATCATTGGTCGATGTGCGATGGTTCGGAATGATGTCCATGTAAAACGTTGCTTCTAAGACATTAAGCTTGCAACTTAAAACCGCGAACAAGCAGACAGCAATAAACCACGCCAGTTCCCTTTTTTCAATCACATACATTATTCCTGGGCCGCGCAAAGGTAGTAAAATGCCGTTTAGGATCGCGCAACTCGACGGCCAGTCTTGTGTGCGCCGGGTAAAAACATACTGAAACTTGCGGCCGCCCTCGTTTAAAACAACGACACACCCCACGGGAAGGTTAATAAGTGCAAAAGCAAAAAATCGAGAAGCTGAAATCGCGCGAAGCAACGTTCGTTTCTGGTGTCGGCAATTGTTTTTGTCGGCGGCAATTTTCAGGAATCGAAGTTGTTTTCCCTGTGTCCGGGAACTTGCATATTAAAATAGTCCGGGTCGCTGCGGAACTTGGAGTGCAAGCGTTTGAAGGTCGGTCGCTCTTCCGGATTGTAAGCCCAGCACCTGTAACAGCGAAAGCACGAAATGTGAGAATGCTGCTACTAATTCGAGAAAGCCAATATTTGTAGGTGCAACGCCAGAATAGTGTTAGCAAGATGTGGCCAGAAAAAAGACTAATCGTTGGCAGGTTAAAGCTGCTATTCAGTGCCAGCACATGTAACAGCGAAAGTTCGCAACGTGAGAATGATGCTACTAATTCGAGCAGACCAATATTTGTAAGTCCAACTCAAGCATACTATGAGCTAGATGTGGTCAGGGAAAATTAATAATCGTTGGCAGGTTAAAGCTGCTATACAGTGACGCTTTTATTGTAGTTTTCCATGCATTGCACGAGCGTTCGATGTCATTCACTTTTGCATAGGTAGCCGAAAAGTTGTAGTACAAATGTAATTACCATGAAGCTATGTTTGAAATAAATTATGCATTGCGGCTATAGTTAATATATAAAAAAACGCGATTTTACTAACGAAAAAAACAACAAAATACAAAACGAAAAAAATACAAAACGAAGAAAAAGGGTATAACGCGCCACTGAAGTAAAGTTTTGTGATAAGGCACTTACTTGAGCATTATTTCGTAGACTTTCTCGGGGCAGCCTTCGGGCCGGGCCAAGCGCCGCTTGTCGTCTTCGATGTATTGAATAACCTTCACAAAAAATAAGGCAGATTTATAAACATGGGTAAAATAACCAAGCAGTTTACAAGATACTACTACTACTTAGGTCCCCATTTAACTTTGTCTAGAGAAGTCAGTTCTATGTTCAGGGCTTCATAAACACAGTCAGTTTTGGAGTTGACTAATAAAACATCTTTGCGCTGCATTAAACACACAATGATACAAAACTGCAGTAATTTCAAACAGTTGATATATATTTTTTACACGAAAACCTAAAAAAGTTTTTGCCAAACAAAAAAAGGACAAATTAAAATATTTCACACCACCTCTCTGTTTATTTTCAATTCTTTTATTTTTGTGTTGTTTAAGACCAACGAAACTTCCATTTTATTTGAACACCATGTTTAAATACACACTGTAGGTAGCCCACTCTGCACCACACTTAGACGACATAAACGAGGTACATTTAGGTGCAGTCAACGAACCTGTGCCCCGGTCATGGAGCCGTAGGGTTGTTCGCCCTTGGAAAAGATTTCCCACAAGGTGACGCCATAACTCCACACGTCCGAACTGGAAGCAAACGTACCGTAGTTGATGGATTCCGGGGCGTACCTGGTAAAATGTACAGAAAATCAGATTGCCGGAAAAAAGGGTTGCTGTATGTTATTGAAGGTTTTTTTATTTAGTCTGATGCGCCTTCGATAAGCTATTCTTAAACACGAACCCGAGGGTAGGCAACCTTTTTCGAGTCGCTAAAGCAAAACCTAAAAAGTATATTAGGCTTTTTTATTATTATAACTGTATACGGGCGTACTAGGTTTTTTGCAGCGTATTACAATTGAAAAAAGGCGAACACATTTTGAAAAATATGCGTTTGTTTGATTTAAAAAAAAGGTATTGCATTTACTCGTGCTCAGTTTAAAGAAGTCGAGGGACGTATGATTTACATTGGCGGGCTGGATCCGCCACCCCGCCCCTAAGTTACCCGTGTTCTAAGTCTAAACGATGCTTCTTATAGGCGAGGTATCAAATAGTATGTTAATCTAAAAATAACAAGTGTAAAAGTGTAAAATTCTGCAGCTATTTAAATAGACTAATTAATAAATATAGATGGATACATCCAGGAATTATCAGTAAAAATGAATCTAAATACACTTTTTCAAACTTTAGCTGTATAACAATTATAACATACATGTAAATACAATGGGCTACAGCAGAGTTTAGCCCACTTTTTTATCTCAGTCACTTGTAATACGTATTGGCTGAGTGCACTTTCACGTTTGTTCTCTTTTTTTCGTTGAATGGGTGAATACAAGGCCATCGTAAAAACACTTTATCACATAGAATTGTTACTTTCAGTCTATGGAACCTTTACTCATTTTTCTATCATAAAGTCAAAATGTAAAACAAATGAAAATGATTCCCTAATTAGTCAAATTCAGGACAATCTTTATTTTCCAAATTTTTAGATAAACAAACAATATTAAAAAGAGGACGAACCACTTAACAGGCCACCGGCCACCGGCGGACGCTTTGTAGTAGTTACTTCCGGCGCCCACTGCTCTGCTCAGCCCAAAGTCGGAGATCTTGACGAGTTGCTTGGACGCGAGAAGAATGTTGCGCAAGGCCAGGTCCCGATGCACGAAGCTGCGCACGAAGCAGAATCCGAGGGTTAGCGTTTCGAAGCTCGGCCGGGAAACAGTAAGCCGAAATTTTTTTTTTTTTTATGAAAATGGTATATTCTAGATCAGCGTGGTCCAACTACAGGCCTGCGGACCCTTTTTATTAGCCCGCGAATTTATTTTTATGGGCCAGTAATAAAATCAAACAAAATATTTTTTATTCACCCACAGTCGAGTCGCTCGGCTAAACATAAATGCACTTGCTCCCTTTACCTTATCTTTTTAAACATATAAACGCAAATTTTATCTCGCTTCGCGCGAATGTTTTCGGTAACTTTTTTACGGCACCTTTGTTACACACCCATATGAAACGAATTGCTTCTGTTGGCCCTCGACAAAATATAGTTGGACCACCCTGTTCTAGATTAAGAAAGATAATCTCATTAGGTACTGCGT
Organism: Ascidiella aspersa; assembly: GCF_963924565.1. Lineage (NCBI taxonomy): Eukaryota > Metazoa > Chordata > Ascidiacea > Phlebobranchia > Ascidiidae > Ascidiella > Ascidiella aspersa. The sequence continues at coordinate 18,936,585 of NC_139451.1, forward strand.
ATGAAAAAATGCACAACATTTCGAATATATCTTTAAAGCTTAAATAGTGAATTCTGCACAAAATTCCTGAGGCAGAACACAACTGTTGCCAAAGTACAGTGTGGATGTTGAATATTAATCGTACAAAATAGTAAAGTTATTTTCAGGGATTTCCTGCACTGTGCATAAACATTGAAGGTTTGTACATTTTTACTGAAATAAATACCAATTTTGAGTTCGATTACAGTAGGCTGCATTATAAGAGGTCTTAATTATCATTTGATAACAAACAGACATTTACGTAGACCATAACTAAGTAACGAAGTAATTATTGTGCTGCTGCAAAACTTTGCGTGACATGTTGGAGTTACATACCCAAGGAAACAATTAATAAATCTATAACCAAGTTCCAGTCATTGGTTAATCTACTTAAGTCAGGGAATGCAGTAAAATAGGTTAAAACACGCAAACCGTCGTTTGCATACAAGTAAATTCTTTAAAAATAGATTGCTGGCAAACCTCTTTTTTACTGTTGTTGTAAAGTTCGAACTTTACATTATAGGTTTACGACAACCCAGCGTTCGTTAGCCATAAATAGTGCTTTCAATTTAATAGGGATCTAGTTGCATTAACATTTTTGGGGGGCCAATTCTTTAATAAAAGAAATAGTTCACAGTTACTAAAATATATGAAGTAGGTCAGTTATATAAAAATAGTGAATTTAATATTAAGTCGAAATAGTCATTGACAAAGCGAAATTTTATACCTAACCCGACTATTAAGAGTTTCCCATCAAAACTTGAAAGAGGAAAATACTAGTTTTACAGCCATTACAAAGTTTTCTTACCCCTTGCCTTCCAGGTAGTTCATGCCGCTGGCGATCTGGGCTCCCCACAGCTTGAAGTCGGCCAGTTGCACGGCCATCGGGTAATCGAGGATGTAGTCCAGGGCTGACCCCATGGCTACTAGCTCTTGCACCTTCGCGACACAAAATCCGTGAAGTCCGATACAAAGCAAAACAATAGGGCAAACAATCAACGCTATTTTAATGATTATGTTTACCGTTTATATTTAATTTGTCACAGCCGTTTCAAAGGCTATGCTGACCAATGAAATTACATTATCACTTATATAAGTGCTACTTAACCGGCGATTTGTTTTAAGTTAATAAACAGCAAAAGCTTTTTTTAGTAAATTAAATCAGAAAATGTAAAAAAAAACACATAAGCATTAATGTGGTTAACCGCAAGTTTTTACCTTTTGTTTTTGAAACTTGGCTATAATAACTAGTTGAGTAACCCTGACATGTTTTTTAAACATTTGTCGGCTTAAAAAAAGCAAAAAAGTGAGAAATTTTACAGCATTTGGATAAAAAAGAGTGTGAAGGAAACGTTGCGAGTGAGATTGTGAGATACAGAGCGAGTAAGAGCAAGTAAAAAAGTGAAAAAAGGTTAACAAGAGTAAAATAGCAAAAGCAAATAAATGAGAGTGAAAGGGTAAGAGCTTAAAGGAGGAAGAGATAGAAACACAAAAGAAAAAAATCTACATAGATTGAATTGGGAAACAAGGAAAGCGCGCTTGGTCGAACTCTGTATCACCTTACCATCATCATTGTCTCGCCCCTGCAAATGCCATACAGCTTGACGATGCAGAGGTGGTCGAGTCCCATCATAACCTCAGCCTCGCGTTGAAATTCCACCTCGCCAGTGTTGATGTGCTCGCCGTGCAATGTCTTGAGCGCGACCGGGACCTGATACATATCACAAATGAACCTGAAGGGCTGGTTCGACTTGGTTACTTGTGAACTAATAGGTTTTGTTTTAAATTTTGTGTGAAAATCGAGTTGTATCCAGACCATAGAAAAAACTACTTCCTACCGGAGACAAAAGTTTTCAATTTAAACATATGTGAATAATGGAAGTTAAATCGGACACCACTTGTGGTGTTATGTGGAGACACGTTTTAAAAATAGAGAAGGAATTTTAAACTAAAAAAACATTCTGATAAATTCGTTGAATAATCCCAAAACTGTAAGTAATACTAAGAAGGGCTACAGTTTTTTTTACAAGCATTGTAGTACAACGATAACCGGCAACTGTGCTAATATTTATTTTCGGGACATATTTTTGTTTTGTTTTTTGGTCATTTCACAACTGGGCACTTTAACGGTATGCACATGTTCAGTTGTGTATTAAAACCTTCAATCGGACCTGTAGATCGTTGTTGTCAAAAATAACGGCATAACCAGAATACTAAACGGAGTCTGTCAGGTTTAAATAGTTAGTGTGCAAACAAGTGAAATAAAAGGCCAACTGTAAAGCGAGAAGCAACCAGACAACGGTTCTTTACATGTTTAAACAACTTACGTTAACATTGCTCCCAAACACAGTGGTATTCATTCAGATTTTAATTGGTTTTAAAAAAAAAATACCTTTTTTCCGCTGGGGTTGGCCCAGACTCCCATGAGGACCGACCCGAACTCGCCCTGACCGAGTTCTCTGCCCAGGACGATACTTTTCGGGTCGATGTCTTCCAGTTGACCTTGGGGGTTTGTCGGGGTCAAGCCTGGTATGTGCGTGGGCTGGGGCGGGTAGTGGTTTTTGGGCTGCAATGTAGAATAATACAGTGTTTCAATATACTGTTGCCTTATTGTGATTTTTGCGTGCCGTTATTTGTTTGCATAACAAACTGGCAAATAAACACTGTATCGATTGTAAAATGGTTCTTTCGGCATTTTTTTTTATTAAATGTACCGACGTTTCGATAAGCTATACAAGAAATCTTCATCAGAGCAATGATATTGCGACTAGGCAAAATATACATATAGGCCGGTACATTTATTAAAAATTATTTTCCGAAAGGCCAATTTTACAATTATTAAAGTGTTTATTTGCCAGTTTGTTATATAAACAAATGACGGCACGCAATAATCACAACAACAAACGAACTAATCTAATAACCAGGGTCAGAAATCAATTTCATATATATTTCTTTTAGAATTGACTGGAATGCATTCGTACGTGGAGCAAAAGTGTATTTTTATGATATTTGTTAATTAACATCTCTTTGATAGGACGAGGTTTTATTATTACGATTTAATCCCGACACAGTAACTATCGCCAGACAAATACGTTTACGTATACCAAGTTAAAGTAGCCAAAACTTATCTAAAGAAATGGTTGAGACTTTTACGTAATATTCCAACAAAAAATGGACAACCTTGTTTTAATAATTAATTATTTACATACAAAACTACAAAATAAAAGTATTGCGTAAAAACAAGCTTACCAGCTAATTTTGCTGGACAATGGAAAGTTCGTAAAAGCGGCTGTAAAACGATAGGTAAAAATCTTTCTTTTCAAACAAGTTATACATATCGACTGATTTCCCTTTTTTTAACAGGATATGGTTCGTTATTTGTCTTACTTTGTGTGGTTGTGGAACCGGGGCTGGAGGTCGTTCGTTTTCACGGGGTTTGACAGGTAGAGGTTTAGGCACCGGCGGAAGCTGATTTCTGCAGAAAACAACAAAACACAAAATCAGGATTTAAAGCAGAATTGCGAATTGGATTTGCGTTGAGCTACGTTGACTAAGGTAGTTTATCTCAGGTAAAAGCCAGGGGTTGTTGCTTTCAGACAACATATAGTGTGGAAAATGTTGGTGAGTCCATATTCCGCTTAAAATGTCGAAATGTACTTTAACACTTTGAAGTGTTATAAAGTAGATAGCAATTAACTGGAATTCGAACATATTCCTATAGAAATCTCGCCGTTATATGGGGTAATAAAAAAGTGAGTCAATATCGTTTGTAAAAGAGTTTGAATAGGCAAGATATCTTTTTAATCGCAGAAATCACACACGTAAGTTTATTTACGCGCTATTTTACAAACATGTACAACATTGACTCCATTGCTAATATTGATGTTATTAAGCCAAAGCCAAGGTAACGTTGAAAATCCTTATAGCAAATTACTTCACTGCTCAACACACTTCTCGTTGGGGTACTTGACATGAATCATCCGTCATTAAAACAAGAGCCAACCTTAATTCGTGCAGTCATTAAAAACGTGTTGTCGTGGTATGTATTTCACCTTTCAGTGTTTTGGTCGATTGATGTTTTTTTACAAAACATGTATAACATTGACTCCATTGCTAATATTGATGTTATTAAGCCAAAGCCAAGGTAACGTTGAAAATCCTTATAGCAAATTACTTCACTGCTCAACACACTTATCGTTGGGGTACTTGACATGAATCATCCGTCATTAAAACAAGAGCCAACCTTAATTCGTGCAGTCGTTATGAATTCGATGTTCTAATTGAACAAAATGTGGAATAACTTGGCATGTTAGTTTAAACGACAATATTCGTGACTGTCCAAATGAAATCGACTTCTGCAACTCTTTTTTGTACCAAGTTCTTCAAATGAAATTACTCTGTTGCTGTGGTTTCAGACTTATTTTTCCAACGATGTTAGTACTTAGTACTACTGATACTCACTTTCATGAATAGCGGTAAAATTTATCAAAAAGCTATGAAGTCGAACCTCACATAAGGGTTACATTCCCAGATCTAAGAATATAAGAATTTAAGGCTAGCGTTCATTTCTTACCAATGATTTGTTATTCTATTACCACAAGCAATAAAGCTGAATATTGTGTAGTTATTTGCGAAAAACATATTTTTTTGAGATAATAAATCAATGAGTTCGATTTTGCGATTGCAACGAAAGCTAAGTTGAAAAAAATAAATAGATACCTTGAAAATGGGGGTATGGGGGAATGTAATTCTGCAGGCAAGCCGTCCGAACACCGACAGTAATAGTCGATGAGGTATTCCAGTGAGGAGAAAAGTGGACCGTCGTCGATATAGAACCAGTTGTTCTGAAAAAGCGCCATTTGTCAAAAAGGAAGGCAAAAAGTAGATTTAGTTCTGGCCATCATGCCAAAACCATGTTTTAACAAATGTTTACTGACATTATTTGCGATTTTATGTTATACTTGTTAAACAAAGTAAGCAGTTTACAAACTTAAAAGTATTGAAAACCTGTCAAAGGTGAACCTTTATCACGCTTAAAAAAGCATGAAAGGCTTCATCACGCAATATAAATCGGATTAAGTGGCTTTTTGAATAAAAGCTCCGGAAATGACAATCTTCTACAAAATACTTACAACTGTACAATTGAAGTTTTTTAAATAGCTTGATTACTCACTGTGTAGTGTGTAAATACACATTTAAAAATTATTCGAATTAAACATTTGAGGAAATGTTTGGGCGTTTCATAATCGACTTTAACTCGTCTGTCCTTTTCGGGTTTAATTTTTAAGCTGGGCGAAAAAAACTTGAAATAACTATAATTCTAATTATATACATGGTTTGGCGAATAATATTTTAACCTAAATATATAACACCCCGATATTAAACAGCAATATCAGAAACCAGAAATGTCGATATTATTCCGATATTGTTTCCCTATATTTTAGAAATAATTACGATTTACGACAGCCTGATTAGAGACCAAATTACGTCATTACTATGACCAAGTAACCAAAAATGTCGCTTAGCCTAGGAAGATTATTTTTTTCCTCCAAATTTTAAATAATATATTTTCAGAAATTTACCTTAAGGTATCTGATTCACAGTGATATCACCCTGTAGGACTAAAAAAGATACTATCAAATTGTCAAAAATATTCCCAATATATTGTCGGACACTTTAGTGTTAAAAAATATGATGATTTATTTTAGAACTTTCCGTGATACACAGTGACCTTGAATTCAAATAGGGCAACGAAAATTGAAAACCTGATCCAGTTTAAAATAACTTGTTCTGAAGGAGCACTGGTACCGTTGTAAAGCTACCGGGCTGTTCATTTAACCGCAACTTTTGGCTCTATTAACGACTAACCCAACCCTCCGTGTTGGTGGGCTCGAGTAAGGCAAGAACTATGACTAGCGGTTTCGCCAATTGTATTGGCATTGATATATTAGCGTCGCGTCGAGCGATGCGCTGCAAACCTTGTTCTTGATTTCGTAGTTGAACACTGTTTCCTTGAAGGACATGGTGAGAACATGTTCGCCGGGGTTTCGCTTGCTCAGTCGAACCAAGAAGCATCCGTCTTTTAGTCCGGCGTGTTCCAGAAGTTCGACCGCTTTCTGGCAGGGGGGAGAAAGCTCTCGTTAAGGGCGGCACGCTCGTAAATTGTAAGTTTGTATGCAACTGTGGATACTAACAAACACGTAAAAAACTACTTTAGTTCAAAAGAACATTAGCGAAATAATACAATGTATTGTTTGTTTTATTAAAGACAACAACTGCATAGTAGTCAAAGAAATTCGGCAGTAAATCCGATACTTTACGAATAGAACCATCTATTGTGTGTTAACAACTGTGATCTAGCCCTTTTGAAGCTGCTTTTTGGCGAACGATTACGGCTGAACTATCATTAGTACACAAAAGCCATCGCAGACTCAACGAATCTGTCGATCAATGATGCAAGCAGGGCAGCTCAGTTGGTAGAACAAGGGTCCCGGTATGACCGGAGATGGAGGACGTGAGGTTAAACCTCACTGCAGGCTAGTTCTTTTTATAGCCTGCCCTGTTTGCATCATTGTTCGACAGATTCGGTGAGTCTGTGATGGCTTTTCGGTGTACTGTAGAACTTTGCTACTTACATATCGGTCAGCAGAGCTGTGTAAGTAGTGTGACCGGTTGAAGTGGGGGCTAGGTGGTTTGTATTTTTCAAACAGTTGCATGCACTGTCGATGATGTTTCTTCCTCGCCAAATCCAGAGGTGTGTCGCCATTTAGGCATCTGTCCAACAATAATGAATGATTTAGGAGATGTGACGCAAAAAGGTAAATCTGTTATTGTTTTAGAATAAAATAGATCGCCACAGTTTTTCCCCAGACTTTTAACTGATAGGCAACTTTCCTGAATTTTTTTTTAAGTTTATCTCGAAACAGCAAATCAAATCAAATCAAAATGTGGATACTAACTTACCCCTAACCTCACCAGAGGCCCCCAAACTTTTTCAACATGGGATAAATGACTGTAAAGCCCGGCAATGGATAGTCCAATAAAAAAATTTTTTTAACTTAATTACTGTTGAACATAAAAAACATAAAAAAGATGCACAAAACAACATTTTATAGGTATTTAATATTTAATCAAGCGAAGGGGAAGTATAAACACTTTGAATGCAACAAGATGCCAACAAAAATACTTTTCTGTCTATACATTAAAGATAAACAAAAAAGGGTGTTAATAAATTAGCAAATAAAGTGACCCATTATGTATACTATTGTATTTAATCCATTATCTGCATGAGAACCTAATAGTTATGCCTATATGATTTTGCGAATGTATGATTAGATTTTGTAATTTTTTTTTAAGATTGCATTTTTGAAAAGTATGTGGTCCACTCGAAAAAAGAGTGCATAACCTATATATATAGAGCAAGACATACTTATTGGTTCCAGATGATGAATGTGTCGATATAGCAAAATAACAAAAAATTACCTAAAACGTACTGCTGGCCTAATAATAACAATATAAAATCTGATGAAATTATTTAATAACAATTTCAAAACTTTTTTTATATCTTTTATTACAAACTATGAAAAACATAACGAAAAACCTATTTGATTTACAAGGGTAAACCTACTAATTTAAACATTTTACTTGGGTAAATGTAGTTTGTATGCACTTTAAAGTTGCGGAAAAACAACATGGCCTGAAGCTAAATTACCTGTTTGTATTCATATTAAAAACTTAAAGTTGTCAGATAAAATCATTCTACTAAGAGCAATAAAATGAACCTTTTTCTTTATTCAAATAGAGCTATATCAATCAGGCGGCATACATAGTAATATAAATTTATGATAATATTTACATATTTACCACCTCTAAATAAACATAAAAATGCAAGACTCACTTTATGTCACTTTCCTACAAATAAAACTAACTTACAGTTGAAACAAATTAAACAAAGAAATAGTTGGAATTACTAAACTTATTTTTTTTTCAAACCTTTTGTTAAGCACACGTGAAAAATTAAACACTTGAATATTATTATTTGATCCCAGATTAAAACTAAATAGAGATTTAAAAACCAGAAAATGTTATGCTTAAAAAACAAAAACTTCTGTATTAAATCTTGTGTATAATATATGTTGGTATGTGGAAATAGAGGTTTGCTAAACAACATGTCAGAAACATCAAACCGAGCTTTCGTTTGCAACACATAACTAGATACCAATTTTGTTTGTTTACTGTGTCATACCTTGGGTAGCAGGCGGCTCCATGTTTAAGCAGCATGTCGATGCACTGATGGTATCCACCGTAACCTGCCTCATGCAGTGGCACCCAGCCAGTGCCACAGCAGCGATCCTGTGGCTTGGCGTGGCAGTGCTTGACGAGAATCTTGCAAGTGTCTGCATGATTTCCTCTGCATGCCAGCTGCAAAACATACACAGACAGAAGTGAAAGCACATGATTTTGTGCAAGCAATTTGTAATGTGTCTCCAAGTTTTCTTGCTTAAGATTCCGGCACATGACTAATTAGTCCGTCGGAAAAGAGTGTTTGACAAATAGGTCTGCAGAAAGTGTGTGTCATCACCCAGCAATGTTTTGTTTGGCAAAGACAACAAGGCTATTAAATGGTTTTTCAATCAAAGTATTATATGTAAATTAAACTATTGAGCAACATTCAGATTTTAGCAACATGTTATGTTTAGTATAGTTAGCTCTGTACAAAAAGTATATGATCTCATTTATTGCTATAAATTAAAAAAAAATTAAGTGCCAGAATATGAGGGAAGCTTTATTTTGAGATATAATCATCCCAAGCAACCTATGACACTTCGAGCAGCCGAATAAACTTACATGCAATGGTGAGTTTCCGTCAGCATCTCTGGTCTTGACATCAGCACCACGATTAAAAAGTTCAAAAATAAGATCATTTAAACCCCTGGCCGCAGCTTCATGGAGGGCTGTTCTTCCACTCAAATTTCTGTGAAGCAAATAGTTATTTGGGAAATGCACATCACAGATGCATTATGTTATTTACATAAACATATCTTTAGGATGGAACTATACTATAAACAAGACATTCAAACATAAGTTTAAATTAAATAAAATCATAAATCTAATATTGCCAACCTAAATTAAGGCTGTTCAAATGTGATAAAAGTTGTGCTTTGTTTTATAAAAGGTTAACTCTAATAAAAACAATGGTCTTTAGCACAAAATGATACCAAAAATAATAACTTTAAGCAGTGTACAGGGCACAAGTTTTAACGCTTATAAAAAAAAAACAATGTTTCATAATAACATGAGTGGGCCAGAAATTAAACCCAGACAACAGGGAGTACTGTAACAGGATAACAGGACATTGTCAGTTAACATCTATTTTCAGCCAACATGACGCAACAACAGGCAGCATCAGAGTTTAGGTGCCTATTATTCACTAGGAATTAGTCATAGCTTTGCAAGCCAGAGGAACCTGGATGTGTGACTGTGGCTGCCAACTATTCAGGGTTGTTCTAGCATTCCTATAAGATGGGTGTCAATTGATAAGTCAAATAATCTTTGACACACAGGAAACCAAATAAATGAAAGTTTTCTCTTTTCTATTTAAAAGACAAGGTTAGAATTAATTTTGATGAATTTTGGATAACATATTGTTTCATAGTTTTTAATTTAATAATTACGAAAATCAATTTTTTATTGAGTATAAAAATGTTTTAAAGAAACTACATTTTACAAATAATTTTTATTCATATTCCAGAAATGCAATATTTAGATTAATAAAATAAAATAAACCACACACGAGAATTACAATTAATAAGCAATTAGATTACTGAGTGGTTCTTTAACTGTGGTCTGTAAGGAAATCTCAGCCGTCTGGTGGGGCTCACAAAGACTTAAGATTTTATCCAGCATATTTTTTGAGTTTTAATGATTAAGAAATCGTAGTACAGTTTGATTTTTTTAATTTTATATATTTTATATTTGGATTGGATAAAACATTCTTCTAAGGCAAGTATCATCTGCCAGACAAAAAAGTTTGAGAACCACTGATCATATACCAAGGTACTAAAATCATACACCAAGGTGCACAGTTAAGATGTAAAATAGTTAAGGACGTTTGATAAAAAAATCTTGCATTTAAGTTAACATGTAATATTGGGATAACATTTTGTGAACATAAGTTCATTGAGTTTTATTTCCTAAAGGTGGAGAAGTACTAATCTCAGCTCACCTTATATTCACATTAGGACAAGTTTGTTGCACCAAGAGCTGACGAAACAAGGAGGTATCAATGGCCTCGTCCACTGCCTGATGGACAATGGTGTTTACCCCATACTGTTGCAGCCAGGGGGAAAGGGGGTAGCCCGGCGAATTCCGGGTAAGGGCTGTTGGTAAACCATTAGCCCCGGTTCTGTAAGTGATTTTTAGACATGTAGCATCTTTAATTTATTTACGCATCCTGTGAAATTCACTACAATATGCAATGTTTAGTGTAGAATGACTTGTAGTTGGAAGTTTATTATTTAAGATAAGAACATTTTGGTGATATATACATATAAAGATAAAAGACACTAAATTTTACCAATTTTTAAAATTACTCTTGTCTAGGTATAAGTTAATGAAACAAAGGGCACTCTTAGAGAAAAATGCCTATATTACTAACAGCAAAAACATTCTATAAAAAGCACCAGGCACTTGATATAAAAATAGTGTGTTAGCCTATACAAGCAAGTGGAATTTGTATGTTTGCATTTTGTACAATTTATATATTGAAGTTTCTATCTGGCAAACAAAAAGTTTTTTTTTTAAAAACACCAAGGCATTATTTGAAAACAGGCTATTTCACAGTATATTTCAAATTTGCCCACCTATAAAACTTAATTAATTGATCAAGTCCAACAAATGGTGGACCATTATCAATGCTAAAACATCCAGAATGCGGAGATGTGTTAATCTGAAAGTGTTGGGTGTCGCCATTGTGAATTAAGGAGAGAACATAGCTTCCCGGTATGTTGACACTTTCTCGCACCAAAAAAGCTCCCTAAAAAGAAGTGAAACATGACACAAAAACATTTTATAGCCATAAAACACGTGATCAGTGTTAAAACATTTATGTCTTAATCAAACAGCTATCTTAGCAACTTTAAACATTTTATCAGATTTAAATGAAATATATTTTGCAATATTTTATGTACATGAGGATGTGAGCCTCCCTTGAAAAGTTCCATTTTTGTATGAAATGAATAGCACTAATATTATAAAAAAAATAAAAAGTAGGTAAAATACCTGTGTGTGACCACACTTTTTTAAATTGTGTACAGCATTGCCTCGGGTCAACCGCTGGTGGAACCACAAATCCTAACATATAAAAAACACTTTTTTTCAAATACAGGTAGTTATATGTCAGCATTTAAGATACCCAATTTGGATTGTACAATATTCCAATTTAAAAAATTTTAAATCAATTTGAACTCAAACAAACAGTTAAAACGTAAATAGATTTTAAACAATAAACAACATTTAGCAATATGTATTTACATCTTGCTTTTGGCTGGCATTTTTAGAATTGTTGTCGTCATAGTCTTTAATAATTGCTCCAAGACTCTGGCCGCTTTTTAACCGCTGGGCAATCGTCCTTCCACCCAATGGCTTGCTCATCTTAAAATTTAACTGTTTTGCTATTTTTAGTTTTTTAATTAAAACTGGTAAAAAAGCTAAATATCAAGCTGTAAATAAATATAATTGCATTGCATTGAATACATAGGGAAAAAGATGAGCTATGCAGCAGTTAAAGTAGCTTAACCTGACTAACAAACTCCGATTGCATATTTAAATACTTGGTTAAGGAACAAAAAACTATAGGTTGATCGATTCTGTCTGGTTTGAGTTCAATTTTGCAACAAAGCAGAATACACAGTCCAGTATAAACTTCCTAATTTATTGATGAAAATCTTTCTGAATAATAAGTTGGATAGTGCCAATGTTTTAGAGTTAACCTAATTTTTGGCAGAATGGAAAAGAAAAGTATCATAGTTTTACACAAATGACAATCTTAAATTTCTTCACTGCTGAAAGATCTTCACAGCTACAATGTAGCAGGCTTGCAGAATCTTTCTAGCTTTCAGGTAACAAGTTTTTTTGCCTAAATTCTTGATTTTTTTGGTTGTGTCCCGTACTCGCCCAAGGAAATGTATCAACCTTGCCATGTTTAGTTGATAGGCTATTACCAAGAAAATTCGTTAACAAAAAGTTGCCCAGAAGGCGGAAACTTTTGTGACATAAACAAATACATATTTGGGAATTCTAGAGTACAGCCTGGGGGTGCCTATGTCTGTTTTTTTACTTTAACACTGTTACATAGATAAGCTGTTTTGGGGCGAACTTCTGTGCAAACATGCAGCCTAAAATCAGACTGAAAAGCGCGAAAAACAATTCTTTGGTTAAAATGTAACAAATTTTAAATTATATTGCTTGAAATAAGCATATTTACATTCCAATTTAATATAAATTGTTTGCCGAGGTTAGAGCAACATGCCATCATATGCATAGTTCCTTTGGGCTGAATATATTTGCTTGAAACAAAGACACATTCATAGCAAAACTAGGACAAAGTTGGCGTAAATCGCAGAAAAATTTTGTGTCTTAGCAACTAAAACGTAGCAAAAAAAATGGCACAACAAATTAATTCCTGTCAATTGAAGTGTGTTATTTTTAAACATATTCTGCTTTTCAAAAATATATGTGATTGAATATGTGTGTAAATAACCACAAGTTTTTTTTTGATAAAAAAATTTTTTGCATCAATTTCTTTGTTTTTTCTTGGTCATTCTTCATAACCGACAAAGCCACCAAGTCGCCAGTATTCTTCCATACTACAATGCAGATCTCTGAAAGAACATTAAATTGTTCCCATTTTAAATATATTATAGTTATTGTGTCCACAAAACCAACTGTCAAACATACTTACAAGCATTTTGGCATAAAATACTGTTTATAAAACAGTAATAAGAATGTTTAAATAAACATCAACTTGTTATGTTTAAATATTTTTCGGAGAACAGTCAGTCAAATATGGAAGGACAATAGACCACAGTTATATATATATAGCCATAGTTTTAACCATAGAGTGCAATAAAAGGACACAACGCAGTAAAACCACAACCAACTTAATGAGGTTTCACACAAACTGCAATTGAGTATAAAAAAGAAGGAACATAATGGTTCCCTGGTGTTACAAAAAGGTTAAAAGTAGTTTGTCAGCCAGTTGCCACAGCCAATACAAGAATACAACCTAAAAGTTATTTAGTCTAATTTAAATTTTTTTTTTGTATTTTTGATTTGTTGAACATGTACCCCCCTGTTGGGTACAATTACTAAGAAATTTAGTTTTAGTTATAATCATAACATGTAAAAAAAACAGTACCTGTTTACCATTGTCCTACCATAATGTGATACTGCAACTTTAAAAGGGCACAATATCTACTGTTTGTGCTGTTCTACAAATAAGGTACTGTCACAAATTTAATTATTGTAACCCTTTGAAGCATAACTAATGTGTTAGGCTACAGGAATCGCTGTTCGGGTCGGCTACCCGCCACGGTTTCCCTCAGGGATAGAACTTTGTGTGAGTGTCGCAGCCTCTGTTTTCTCGTCACTGCATGATATCTTTGTGTCGATTTTGTTTGCTATTGCGTGGTGTCGTTTTTAGTATTGTTCGTCGAGTGGATACCAAGAGAATCGGATGCATTTTGAGCACAGTTTGCAATCTCGTTGGTTATGTAGCCTTATGCGAGCACTTGGTGTGCAATGGTTATTTGCCGTATACTGATTATCGTTCTGTCCAATAACGTCTTGCTCGAGAAAGTAAAGTCATTCCTATCCTTAGCAGCTACTTTGGGGATTGTGTCCCGATCTAGTCTGCGACAGGTACCTCAATTTGACACCTATATGTAGATCACGGTTGGTTGCAAATTATTTTGTGGTGATCAAACTGTATTTGTAGTAACTGAAAAAATAAAATCATAATATACATATATGCTTGCACCAAAATCTGAAATAAATACTTTCTAAAAAAAACTTTGAGATGCCAAAACCATTTTGCATAAAATTTAGGTTGGCAAAATTGTAGTCTTAGTGATACATGAACTGTCTTAGTAAAACTCAACACCTCATATAAACAGTAATAATGTGTGTTGACTTAATAGTGGAAGAATTATACAACTAATATGTAATTTGCCTTAAGGTGCAATCTCTGGGTTCAGTTTGTAATTGTTTTTTGTAGACCGGACCAGAAAACCATATACACACATATTGGCTTATTTAGAACATAATACATATGCTAAAAAACACAAAATTGAGGCCTATAAAATGTTCTAAAATTTTTTTTTCAGTTAAAACCAGTTTTTAAACTAAATAAATATGACTAAACATAAAGATAAATATATGAATGGCGAATAAAGATATTAGTGCCCAGAAAGTACACTACTAACATTACAACCCATTCACATAAAGAAAAAAAATACAAGAAAAAAACGGATCTACATTCTATAAATAAGATTGATATTATTCCTTGTAAACACACATACTATGAAGAAAATAAACCAGCAATTTTATTCATTATTGTTCAAAAGAAAGTTTTATATTTTTAAAGAGAAAAATCATGAAAACCTATGTGAAACCAAATAACCCAAAAAGCCAGAAGTATTTTATATTTTGTAGCCGCCAAAGGTTACCTTTAAATTTTTTTGGGCTAAAATGTTTTCACAATATTCTGCCACATATACACCATGGAGGCTGATTTTTATTGTAAAAATCAATGCGCCTGTAACGAATATCGTTGGGCAAGCATTTTCCATGAAAGAACTTTGGCAGCGGAAATGCAGTAATCACAAAACAAAACATATTCTTAATCAGAGTTTTATACCCTTGTATATTTATAGGAAGTTTGTGCTGGTGGAGATATTTGGGTTATCTTATGGGTAAAGCAGAAAAGTCTAAAACGTCAATTCTTTTCTGAAAAAATATCACGTTTAGTTATTAGATATTACAATTGCTTTTTTGTAAGCTGACACCACAATACAATAAACCAAACGAGTGCTGAATGTTCCATGCAAGTAAACTACATAAAATGACTTTGTTTGAACCTGTCTTGAGTATAGGCCTTGGCTAGACATGTTAACCAACAGTACGGGTTTGTAATTTGCCTATTATCGCTGTATTTTTATAACGGATATAATACGCATTCTAGAAAAAAACACACCTTCCCTAAGATGCACTCTTTAAAACATGCCTCGTAATTCATAATAAAAAAACACAAATCCCGTCATAAACTCGACAGTTAAACTCCTTCCCTGTTCTAGGTTGTAAATAAATCAAAGCATTTCCTCAGTCTTTGCGGAAGTTTAGCGAAGCGTAACGCCGAGATTTCCGGGAGGCAGATATATACTGTAGTTTGAATTAAATGAAGCTATGCTCTAGCGCCATAAAAAAGACTATAGGCCTACAGTACCAATTTCACTCAAAACATACCAGACAGCATTTTGAGGATTTCTTTTTTTATAGCTTTAAAATAATGTACTGTTATTGACGACGACTACTGTGCAGTGTAGTGGAAAAATAATTCATTTGCACACCTTACAACACAACAAGATGCTTGCTTTGCACTTATTTCACCTGACAGCTGACACTATCTGTTTCTTTAGTGAATACTAATAGTAATATGTGGCAAGTGGATTAATAAATATATTAATCATATATGTTTTGCTAGTAAAATCGGGATAAATTGTATTTAACGTTTGTTTGTGTGTAAAGTAGAAAAGCAAGGATGCCGAATTAAACAACGTCCGGATTTAGTTTTAGGGTTAATATGCCGCTTACGGACCTGCACCAGGGACGTTTCCAGCAATTTTGTTTGGGGATGCATGAAAAACATCAGAGATGACGTCATAAAGTTACGTCAAAACGTAATGAAGCTTCGTAAAAATGGCGTGTTTTTATTTAAAATATATAGAAAGCACTATCGCGTAGCGTAAAAAAATCCTTAATATAGTTTAAGTTGTCACAACCTTCATTTTAGGGGATAGGATGAGACGCACGGCGCCTTTTGGCGGAAGCGATTTCATCTAAACATCCTTAAAAATATTAGCTTACACAGTGGTTCTCAAAAGGAGCCACTTGGCTCCCTTAAAGAGAAAAACGTTTAAAAAAGAAGTTATTTAATCGGATATATGAAAGGAAAAGTTTATTTAACTGTAATGAAAATACACCAAATACTGTCCTTGGCCCAAGTTAAAATCGTTTGACTTGTTTTTGTCCTTTTGGAAGTTTATTTAAAATTTAAATTAGTAACTAAAACTGCTTAGCCTATTTAAAACATGGCATTAATTTGTTAATTGTTGCGTTATTGTACATTATACATTATACTAACTTAGTCAATTATTCTTATTTGGTCAGGTAAAAAATATAATTTTAATTAAAATGGCATCAGGTGAAGTACGTTAACACTTTACTGCTCAAATGAGTAGCTGGACATAATGGACAATAGTAGGCTAGACCTATAAGGCTCTAGCTATAGGCCAGGGGCGGGCAACATACGCGACCCGCGGGCCGGGTCCGGCAAAAAAAAACGTCGAGTTATACGCAGTATGCTCCTCGCTGTTCGGTCTCTGCGCTAATATCCGATGTTGGTGTAACATCGACATTTGTTTAACTGAAGCAGATTCTTAAAAGGAGGTATAATGGTGACTGTCGTGCCCGTTCCAAAGTCTCCATTTTTAAGTAATGATGGTCAACGCAAAATTATGCTCTTTAAGCATACTCTAAGACAGGGATGTCCAACATTTTATTATAGTGGGCCGCATTGACACTTGAAATATTTTAATGGGCTGCAGAACCTATTAAGTTTCAAGATTAAGTATTGCTCTTTAGAGTTATAAAGGGCCTTTATAACTGTATATATATATATATTTTTACCCATATTATACTATTAGTGCACCCCTAAAAGCTGACAGGTACATTTTAATTGGGCTAATATTGAACGTTTAAAATACTACTTGGGAGTGAAAATGACTAGCGGGCCGCAGGTTGGACAACCCTGCTCCAAGACAACGTGCTAAGTATGCAATGGACACAACTTATTTCCCCTAAACCGCAGCTTGTAATTTAGCTGACTTGGCACACTGCTCGGCGCAGATGTTGCGCTAATCGTGGCATAATAACACCCGGAAAAAACGATCTTCGTTTAGTATAACAGGTGGTGAAAGACGTGCTTGTAATTTGGCGCTCGTTCCGTTCATGGAACTTGAAAACTGCGCTGCAATTATGTGTGAATCTACCACAATTAATCACACATATTTCACGGTCTTGGTTTGTTTTTTTTGCCTGAAGTTAACGATTGCACACCGTGATTTCGCAGCTGCATGGCGCTTGACAGGATTGTCGACGACGAACGTGGTCGCTTTTGCTGGACGCCATCGGCTGTTTCTGATGAATTTTTTTATCACGTCTTGCAATCACCATGCTATGACGTCATACTGTCACTGTTTTATGACGTCATTATTCATTAACGTCAGACGATAGGGGAATTCCCTAAGTTGAAAATTTAGGACCCCCCTGTTTTATTTTCTGGTTACGCCCCTGATTTTCCCCCCCTGGAAAATTTTCTGCGGGCGCCCCTGTACCAGACCCATGGCCCCCGATCGTCCGATAACCTCTTTCTACAGTTTCATGTGTTATTTTGACCATTTAGGCCCGATTCCGAACAATTCAGGACTTATTCCCACAGATGTATGTCTTATTTAGACGATAAGTTCTTATTCTGTCGTGGGTATAACTGCATATTTTGGTTTATTATGTCGTTGGTGGTAATACTAAGCTGTTATTTATTTTCTGCTTTAGGTATTGTTGCTTTTTAGGTCTTATTGTTTGTTCCCAAATCAGATTTAAAATTTACAATTAATATTTTCC
This sequence comes from Ascidiella aspersa, assembly GCF_963924565.1. Taxonomy (NCBI): domain Eukaryota; kingdom Metazoa; phylum Chordata; class Ascidiacea; order Phlebobranchia; family Ascidiidae; genus Ascidiella; species Ascidiella aspersa. Next base: position 18,954,561 of record NC_139451.1, read on the forward strand.
CTTGGATTTTGTCAAGAAAAGTAAAGTTGCAAATTTAACAAGGATTGGATGCCGAAGTAGCCTACTTTTTCATTTAAGTCGGCAAGAAAGCAATATGTTTGCTGTGCAATGAAAGCAGTGTTTAAAAACTACAACATTACCCGCCATTATGCGACAAAACATATAGGCTATGGCAGTACAATTAATATATCGATCAGAAATCCGACCCGTACTTCATTTACCATATCAGGCCCGCAGACTGGAGAAGTTGCCCGCCCTTGCTATAAGCTATTTTTCCCAGGGTGGTCCAAACCCAGGCCCGTGGGCCACATGCAGGGGCGCCCGCAGAAAATTTTCCAGGGGGGGGGCAATCAAGGGCGTAACCAGAAAATCAAAAAGGGGGATCCTGAATTTTCAACAGGGAATTCCCCTATTTTTCGTCTGACGTTAATGAATAATGACGTCATAAAACAGTGACAGTATAACGTCATAGAATGGTGATTGCAAGACGTGATAAAAAAACTAATCAGAAACAGCCAAATACGACCAGCAAAAGCGACCACGTGCGTCGTCGACAATCCTGTCAGGCGCCAGCTGCGACATCACGGTGTACAATCGTTAACTTCAGGCAATAAAACAACCAAAACCGTGAAATATGTGTGATAATTGTGGTAGAATCACACATAATTCGACTATCAGCAGCGAAGGTTTCAAGTTCCATGAACGGAACGAGCGCTAAATTACAAGCACGTCTTTCACCACATGCAATACTAAACGAAGATCGTTTTTTCCGGGTGTTATTATGCCACGTTTAGCGCAACATCTGCGCCGAGCTGTGTGCCAAGTCAGCTAAATTACAAGCTGCGGTTTAGGGGAAATAAGTTGTGTCCATTGCACAGTTAGCACGTGGTCTATTAGAGTATGCTTAAAGAGCATAATTTTGCGTTAACCATCATTACTTAAAAATGGAGACTTTGAAACGCGCACGACAGTCACCATTATACCTTCTTTTAAGAATCTGCTTCAGTTAAACAAATGTCGATGTTACACCAACATCGGATATTAGCGCAGAGACCGAACAGCGAGTGCCCCCCCTTGCCCCCTCGTGCGGGCGCCCATGGCCACATGTGACATTACTGTTCGTGCCGCGAAGCAATGTTAAATTATTGTATGCGTATCGTTGAGAGTTGAAAGAACTCTTAGTGACCAATGAACAGTAAGCATACTGCAATTGTTTGGGTATGATTACATTTTTCCGGTTATACCATTAAATAAACCAGGTTTTGCGCGATTACATCTTTGTAATTTAGCGATTGTGTAGTTTGCAACATCTTTGCGCGCAACATATTTCCCAGTCTTACAACACTCGATTTCATTTGCGCACAAGTTCGACGATAGTAGCAAGTTTCTGGAGCTTATATGTATTTGACGTTGATCCGCTTCGGGTACGCATTTAGCCTAGGGCTACTATATTTTCAGCACCCAAAAAGAGGACATTTGTATAGCTTATTTTGCTTTATTGTTGTCTAAATTTAAGGAATAATAAAAAAATAAGCATCTGCTGAGAACCACCTGTTAGACCAGTGGTTCTTAACCTTTCTAAATTAGGTTTAATTGGCGCTAAACTGTAAATTCAGGAGGCTTTTAGCATTGGACACACAATAAAATGCTCGTGCACGAGTTGATTTTGACAAACGTCTTGTGAGGGCATTTACTGCACAGTTTTAAGGCTGCTATGTCGAGCGCAATTAAAAACGTAAGCGCAAATATTAAACTTTGCGTTATCGTGTTTCAAAAGATGTGATGACACACAATACAACGACAATATTGCAAAAACATTATCGATTCTCGCAAAAAGTTTGAGTCCCCCTATTGCTAGCCTGTTATCTAATTATATAAAACATGGATAAAAAATAGTTCGAACGTTGGATGAATTTTATCGTTTATCTATAACAGGGGTAGGCAAAAGTATTTTAGGATTGCAAAACTAGAATGGCATACGAAAATATTGTAGTTGTAAGATTAAATTACTTGTCCCAACGTCTTGTCCCTAATTATTGTAAACTTCAAAAGCAGTAATTTTCGCTGGAGGCAACTGTCTTCGTGCCTTGATAGAGTGCTGTCACAAACACAATAATGTGCCCGCTTCTTTGGAAATACTTCGACGCTTTTCAGTCTGCATACCCAGAAGTGTTAACTATTAGTTTCGGTTTCAACTTGGTTTCCCAGTCTTACAAAAAAGCACTCATGTTTACCTGGCAACTTTTTTCTATCGAACGCTCTGCTTTTAGTCGTCATTATTCCAATTTATGCTGCACTCAAATTTTTGGGCGGAACACGTTCTGCAGAGGTTTAACAACTGGTGCATGTTAACGACGTGTTTGTCTAAATCTGTAAATGGTTGGACTACATATAACTTATACCTAATGTTGGTTTGACCCACTACTTGAGTTGTTCTGGTTCACGCGAACTAAAATAATACCAACAACACGCCACTTTTGAGGCATTGTGACGTAATACGAACGGTTAGTCCACGTTTCCTAACATTGACAATTTGTTACGCATTTGTCTACGTATGATATTGCAACTAATTGTAGTTAAGAGAGATCATTTTTTAAATTGAAGTTGATTAAAAACTATCTGTGAAACACAAATGGGGAAGGACCAGTGGTTTCAACCTTTGTTATCATCTAAAATTTGAACAGTGGACTTCAAAAAGAGCCGCAAAGATATCAAGCAGTTTAATAAAAACCAAATTTTATTTATAGCAACCAACTACACAAAAGATGACAATGCGTCTTTTATTCTATTTTATTTTGGAAATGTTTCTCTTCCCATAAACTCTGAAATGTCCTATTTTCGTGCTAAAAAAGGCTTTCTTCGAGGGTTGTTTTGGCATCGCGTTATGTTAGGAGCAGGGGCTGATCCACTATTTTTGTTTAGGGCTTATGAGAAGTTTTAGGGTTGGCCTTACAAAGTTACGTCATCAAACAATTAATCTTAAAACACCCCCTGTTGTTGAGCGAACTCGTGTGCAAATATGCTTCTGATAAAATATTTTATTTTGTTAAACCGCCGCGGTTGAGAACCACTGGGCTACACTATTTAACTCTCTTGAATATTGAAAATGACTCTCTGAAGTCACTGAACTTATCTGAAATAATTGCAAAGTCGAAAAGAATGAATAATATTGCTGAAGTTTCAATTTGTCCTTGCAAATAAAACATTAATTAGACTTGTGTTTTTGGAGTAGATCACATCTATAAACTATTAAATTAGCTTACTTTCCGGTCATGAGTTGTAAATCAAATCAATCTGCTACAGGCCCGGCACTTAGTTAATCTGGCACTGGATGTACAACCCAGCGAAACCATTGGAATCATTGCAAAAAAATTAAATATATTAACTTAGAGCTAGCCCCCCCACCCCCCCCCCCCACCCCCCACAATTGCTTGGAGACCCCGTAGGGCGCGCCCCCAGTTAAGAACGGCTGCTATAGACTAACTAGACAAGCTTCTGCAAGAAATAAGAAGATAGCCTACCATACAGTAACACTTATAGTACGCTAGGCCAACAAAACTCACACATTTGCTTTATTAATCGGTCTTTTTTAAATGTGAGGTTCTGTTGCCATTTTTCGGGCGCAATGTTTGCTGTAACAATCAAGGAGGTAGGGCTGCTAGAGCAATTTGTTGGAAAACCTGTTTTAAAACATCAATTCAGCATGTTTCGATGCTACAGTATTTTTTGGAAATAAATACTACGTCTACGTCTCGCCTAGAAGTCCTGTTAAAGGTATAAGCAACTAACACGGAATGCGAAAAAAGAGGACATTTGGACATTTTTGAGCGTCCTCGGAGGACCAATCTTTTTTCTTGAGAAAAGAAGACAAATCCTCCAAAAAGAGGACATATGGTAGGCCTAATTTAGCCTAAAATATATTCAAGAAATATTGTGGCCCGCGATGCTGTCAACCGTTGTCCACCCTGGGCTACACAATGCAAAAATTTCCACAGCACGCTTTTAGCATGTAAACAAAGGTAATTCGTTTGTCATTTTAATACATATATGTACCCCTACTAGCCATCTTTGAGGTAATTTATAGTTTAGGGATTTTTCATGCCATCTAGGGATTTTTTGACATAGCTTTAAGGATTTTCTGGTTTTCATTTGTGAAAGCCCTGGGTTTAAGTCAACTTTAGGACCAGTTGTATGTAAAAAGAACTTCATCAAAAAAACACGTATATTATAAAAAAGACAGCAGCAAATTTCTCATTAAATTAAGTTTCAAGTCTTTGCTTTTAAGTTGCATATTTTTGTCGTAATTACATTTTGGGTTGATTTTAATTTTTGAAGGTCCACCGGTCCGCAAAATTTGTTTTGAAATTTTACCGGTCCGTGATAGCTAAAAAGGTTGAGAACCACTGGTTTAGAGCTTTTTTTTTGGCTCGCGAAAGTGGGTTTCGCAGGCCACAACAGAAGTTTTGAGAACATGGTAACAAATATAAAATATTGGATATTTTTAGCAGACTGTAATTTTTAAATTCGTTGTAACAGCCGAAAATCATTTTGAATTGATTTTTTGCAGCAGCACAAGGCAACTTACTGATTTGCGCGTTTCGAAGAAAAAATATTTCTGTTTTGTCACAATGAACTACGTTAATAAGTTTAATTGTGGTACACTGTTGGGCATGAGTTTAATAGTTGAACTCCTGACTCAATTTTAAGTTGACCTGAAGGTTGCGTGCGTATAACTCGTTAGCCAACCACAATGCTTCTGGTGATTAATAATTGTGTTATCTGATAAGCGAACACCCAGATGAAACTATAAGGCGGACAAGTAAGCATATAGGAGATGCTACTTGCAAATATCAAAGTTGCAAACAGCAAGTCGTTAACAAAGAAGAAGTTCGTTTACAAGCGGAAAGCGGGCTTAAATGCACAAAACCCTGCCTTGACCGCATGAGAAAATGCAAGCCATTAAGCACTTTACACTTTAGTGCGAGTAGACAATAAATCTGAGGCACGAGCCGATACAGCGTAAATTGCACCGTAAACACCAAAAGCTCTTAGTCGGTAATTATAGTCGTGCGCTCTACAACACCACCGCTTTAAGTCATTGACATAGGTCATTACAACACTGGTAGTATAGTTAGTATTATTGGCCACACTGTCTTCAACTTTCCCCGATTGTTGCACGTAGCAATTTCATTTAGCAGCTAAATGCTAAATTTTAGCTCTTTGTGGTGATATCAGCCATATTTTGATAGCCTACTTACAAATTTGAAGCTGGTAGCTATACCTGGGTAAAATGTAAAACGGGTTTGAATATAAATTGTCTTCATGCAACGTGCGATACCTGCATATTTCGCAAGCTATTTCTATTATTATACATTGTTTTTGTACTGAAGGGTGAGTGTCACAAAATACGCGAAAAGGCGTTTTACAAATATTTGTGTGTTACTCAACAAAAATAGAGATATATTGGGTAGGGGAAAGCGGGGCAAAACAGACCCCCGGGGAAAAACGGATCCCTCACTTTTCTCCCCAACGAAAATCGCCTGCTTCAATATTTGTTTGCTGAACAGTGACTACCGTCGAAAAAACTTTTGTGGCCAAAAATTAGGCAGATTCGATTTTGCACGAACCAGGGAAGGGAGAAAATGTGTTTGGATATTGATATAGCGCAGTAAAATTATGCGTTTGTTACTAAAGTTCAAGTAAAAGCGACGTTACTTTTTTGCTAAATACTTTGTAGGTAGGGGTCTGTTAATTAATCCGAAACAGTTGGCTTTTTACGTTGAAAGATTTTAAAGAAATCAGGTTTTCATGCGATAGATGAGTTTTGGGGCAAAACAGACCCCTAAGCGGGACAAAACGGACCATACACAAGTTAATCCGTTTTTAATCTCGTATAACTGAACTGCACTGTTTGCTTTTTTTATTAGCCTTTCAGTAAGAAATTTTAAAACTGGAATAAAATTAAACAATATATCATTATTTTATATGTTCAGATCAGTTTTGCAGGATGGCCAAACAATCTGAAATGTTATCAAGATCTGTTGTAAAAACGCTAATTTTTTTTTTTTTAATACAAGGCAGTTTACGTACGGCCTAATTATAACCATGTAACTTTTATATTATTACAGTGCTACTTCGTATAGTGCTATGTTGGTATTCTTGTATGTTGTGGCCTACTTTTGTCAAATATTCTTAGTCTATAAGGCGCCATGTAAACCACTCCTTAAATTATGACGTCACTTTGTGACGTAACTTATGACAATATCTCTAAAGTTTTTATGCGCCCCTTCAGTAGTATTTGTTTAGCATAGGAGTAACTTTCAGTATGACCTTTCAGTTGATATCCTACTCATAATATTTTGTTGAACTCGAAATATAGTATTTATCCCTTACTTAAGGGGTCCGTTTTGTCCCGCCTTCCCCTAATTGTCACCAAATTTGTTTCTTTTTAAATCAATGTGGCCTACGACAATATTTTATATTGGAATTCGATCCTTTATTAAAAACAGTTGCATCGATCGCGTATTTTTGTTATTCATTTTTTCCCGATTCAAAAAGAGAAAAGTTAGGTTTCCTATAACCGGGTTAAGACTGACTCCCGTTGAAATGTAATTCCCTTATAATGGGGACTAAAGACGAACTAACCTTTTTTGCCCAGTCTAATTGGTATAGCGTATATAGGCTTGCCATACGCTTTGCTTTAGCCGAAACTGTTCCGGTATTTTTAGATTAATATATATTCTAGTTTATATTCTAACGTTTATACGTAGTCTACTGTGTTCTAAAAAGTTTATTGCACGACAAAACATATGTCTTGCCTATTCAATATGTATTTTTTATAACTTTCACATAAAAAAGCAATGGCCAATATGATATGAAAACACGATGCTTTGGGGGATGCGTTTTCAAACTATGTGCAATGTACCACAAGTTAAAAAAATGATAACCAATGGTTCAGGGTTTTTGAACACAATACAAAACAACTAATACCACAAAAATCCTCTTAAAAATAAACATACATGTGTTTCTACTTGTGTTTCATTACGTTTATCCAATTTGTCAAACTGGCACAAAACCTATGACATAATCGACAGAGTCACGTCGTTTTTCTCAATTGCCAGGAAACTCCTCGAAAATCGATCAAGCGTGCTTTGCGGGTGCCGTAAAACGGTTTATCACCGCTATTGTGCTGTAACAGCTTCATAACATTCAGTTAAAGCTGTTAAATCGAGCAGGTGAATTAAGAATTTCCAGGCACTGTTTTACGATTTTTAAGAAGCGTTTCTTTATTTGTATAATCACCCAGGCGAAGGCTGTTTTTCGGAAAGTGTGTTTTGGGCCTCAGTATGAGGCACGTGAAATGCTGATACACCATGATGGTTATTTTACAATAACGGCTCAGCAGTAGTAAGTTTTCACCACATAGGAAAGCGTTGTTTAGCATACTGGTTTGAGAATGACTAGCTATTTATGGTTTGGCAAGAGTTCAACAGCATTTTGAAGTATAGGCAATACGAAACAACGGTTGTCCAGCGTATGCTTATAATTGATCATAAATAAGGGAAACATCAGCATCTATATTGTTAGTCAAACATCAAATGTTGTCGAATCCAAAATTCAAAACGACCACAATTTGTTCAGTGGTTTTTATTTATGTTCCATTTTTGCCTATTTTTCTTCCAATCGAAACTTACGATGCAATAAATTTAGTTCTTGCCAGGGCCACTTGTCGCAGCACTTGCATTGTCCGCAAGGTCGACCTAAAAAAATCAACCGACGCTGTTTGAATACTTCACCCGCAACGAAATTCCGTATTTGCTTTCGGCCAACGTCAATTCGGGTTAACTGTGTTTGAAAACGACGCGGCCGCATTGGTTGTTTGCCCAAGTTCAACACTCCTAATTGGCGGCCGTGTGGTTTTTAGCTCTCACATACGGACTCACCAAGAAGGTTTATATGCACAGACAAATCGTAGAGAAAATCCGCAAAGTAGTTAACAAGTTTTATGCCCAAAGGCAAACCATTCTAACGTCTCTAGTGCAACGTAAAACCTCAGTAAATCATGTAATAAAACGATTCGGTAAATGGAACCAAGACAAGACGTTGCGCCACAAGCGCTAAAAGCGGCGGGAAAGTTAAAACTCGAGTTTACGTTGCGAAGGGACGCTATTAAAACAACTTGACTACTAATGTCACTAAATGGGATGCTAAATTGTTTAAAACGACTGTCATTTAAGCAGTTCTACATCACTGTGTCCAGCCCCCAAAGTAGTATAACTCTTCTACAGTAGCAATTGTTGAGAGTAACAATCTTATGACCATAAGCGAAGGCATTGGTTAGGACTAAAGCAGTGATCGGTAAATTTTGTCGCGGCCGAAAATAAATACTCTTTCAAGAGGTATTTGAATCCCACTACGGCAACAGGGCGCGGACTCAAGATTTTTTTGGAGTTGGCACTACGGTTTTTAAGAATTACGTTACAATTTACGTTATAACGTGACGTCATAAAACAATTAATCTATTACTTCTCTCTGCCCGAAATAATCGCACTTATATAGTCTATATCATTGGTTTTCAACCTTTTTTTGCTCATGGCCCACTAAATTAGTAAAAAAATGTCGTTGGCCCATTATTAACTTTTAATGAAAAGCACCAAGTTTCAACAACAAAATAAATGATGATTAAAGCTTGTACATTATTTCAAATGTGTTACGTCCCCAATACTTAAATGGCGAGCCCCATGCGAGTAGATCTATACATGAAGTGGGGAAGCAAATATCAAGGGCAGCCATTAGAAAAGGAGCAGACCACAATGAAATGCGCCGAAGGCGCCGAAAATTTTACGTATTACATTCCTTTATCTTCTGATTTTGCGGTTTTACAGATTTTCTGAAAACTTTTGAAGCCAGTCAAAGTCCTAAAAATTGTACATTTCTCGCGTTAATTCGACTGATTAAAAAGTAAACTTTGAAACACAAGTAACACGGCACACCGGTTGCGGAGCAGTGGGAGCGCAAACAAAACAATAAACGTAATAAAGAATAATATGTAAGCAAGGCGCTTGCTACGTTTGAACAACCTTCCCGGCATCCGTACCACACGTTGGGTGGCGAGAAATCTAACATATTGCAAAAAGAAATGATGTCAAAAAGATAATAATAGGTCGAGGTGTTTGGTATTTATCTTTTGGACTCTTTTGTGTTCATAGCGACATGATTTCTGGTAACGCTTTATGCCAAGTTCTGTGGCCCACTGAAAACAGCGCCATGGCCCACTACTGGGCCATGGCCCATAGATTGAAAACCTCCGGTCTATATTAACAGAGATAGATCACACATTTTACTGTAGAGTCTATGAGTAACACTGCACAACATGCAATGTAGTATACATAGCGCCTTTGGGCTAAATAGATTTAATTAGAACGAATAAGCCTAGTAGCCCGATGTAACAATTAGCCAATTTGGGAACTGTTAGACACAATAACTTTTGAAATACAGTACAACTAGTATGCGGCCCAGAACTACATAATAAAACTGAAATAATAATGAATAGCTCGCGGCCCACTATAAAAACTGCTGAAAGGCCTACATTTGGGCCGCGGCCCACAGTTTGCCGACCACTATGGACTAAAGTAGTTTTTACACAATGAGTTTTAGCAGTATGTTTACAGTGTTATCAACGCCTATATATAGATAGGAGTTGGTGTTATGTCACTTTTAAACAACTTTTGTTGTTTTAATTATGATTTTCCTGCTTCTAATTTAAAACCAATACTTATTTCAAATGATGCACCGAAAGGGGTAATAAAATACGTTTCACCCAACTACACGTACTTTTGTTAAACTTATTTACGCATTTTATCACGCTTTATGAGGAATATATTTTCGGATAAGGGGTTGTTCTTGGCTAGCTACCCTTTATGCAAAACAAATGCGTGGGCGCTTTTGAATGTTTAGCCTAGTTGCGCAAATGGCATTTCAAAAATGCGACCAACTATTGTGTTATGCTAAGTTCAATTTCTCCCCGGAGATAAACTATTCAAAACAAAGATATTCTCCTTTTACAAGGACATTTAAGGCAACCGGCAGGCCCAAATAAGTGCAATTAGGCAGTTATCATTAACAGCGTGACGATTTAAACGTGACTATAAACGTGACGTTTTATAAACATGTAAATTGTTTTTTTTTGCAAAGCAAATACGAGTTCAAGGTTGGCATATTTAACGACTGTTGCTTACACGTTTCGTGTAACTATAGGCTTATGTGAAAAAAATCCCTCCGTTTATGTGAAAATCCCCCAGATTTGTGCTAGGAAACTATCATTCAAAAACCACGAAAAGTGAAAACCGTTTTTTAACAAGACATGTGAACGTTTCAAATGTGCTAATTTTCATTTACGAAGTACATTAACACAAATCCGAGTCGGAATAACTATATTGGACCAGCAGGGCTCACAAAGCATCAATCCGTTTCTCCAGTCTATTGCTTGTGCGCCGCTGCTGCGTATCTGCCGTCGTTGAAGCTCCAAAATCCAATAGCTCCATATAAGCGCTCGAATGGCGCAGGCGTAGACCGACGCCGGCCCCGGCCCCGGCACGAATTGTGAGAGCATGCACCGGATGGAGAGGCGCTCGAAAGCCTATGATTGCCCTAACTTCGCATCGCAGTATTCAAGAGGATTTGCCTAATGCCGGCAGCAGGCAGCAAATTTAGCCCATCTTTTACACAGTTTCGTGTATTTCAGAGGGCGGTTGAATTGCGATGACCTTTGTTGCAAAGTGCATATGGCACCTTCTTCGTATGTCAGTGTTAGACATAAACGCTGAAGTTTTTAGGAAGGCTTGTGCCGTAAAGAAATGCCGGTAAAGCTAAAGAATTGCACTTTAGTAGCGTAATAATAGAATTTGGCCTTCCATGTGGGTTACGTTTGAACTGTTCAATTTCATTGCTAAGTGGCGTTAACAGAATTCTTTCAAAACAGTTTACTTTATACTTGAAATTTGTAATAACCTGTCATTTTGCCTGCAGTGTGTTGTTATTGATGTTAACTTGCTGCTCTGGTCTGCATTCTCTTAGTACCAGATTAGGCTTTTTCTATGACGTCACAGTTTCAAGGCGTGACGGAATTTTACCTTTTTTTATTTTCGGTTTGTAGCATAACAGCACCTTTAATAAGGTTATCATTTGAGCAGTACCGTATAAGGTTAAAAAATCCAGCACATATATAATATTATATATTAAAAATGCACAATCCGCGACAAACAGGATTATTTTAATAAGGGATTAAAAAGGCCGGAGATAACCTCATAACGTGTTTAATTTTTTAAGAAACCTGTTTGGTCGTTTTTTTGCACAAACAAGCAGTTTATGTTAACCATCATCACTCAAAGCGCGAAAAACAATTTCTAAATGCAAACATTCTCAATTTATTTTAGAAAGATACAGATAGGGCATAACTGTATTAATTTAGCCAAAATTTTATTACGTGAAGTGTGCGATTTCACTGGGCGCTAGCAGAGAAACGGCATTTGGGAAGTGGAATTATTTTCTATTACTTATCAGTTTATGTTAACCATCATCACTCAAAGCGCGAAAAACAATTTCTAAATGCAAACATTCTCAATTTATTTTAGAAAGATACAGATAGGGCATAACTGTATTAATTTAGCCAAAATTTTATTACGTGAAGTGTGCGATTTCACTGGGCGCTAGCAGAGAAACGGCATTTGGGAAGTGGAATTATTTTCTATTACTTATCTGTTTTAAGTTGGCCAAAAAATTTAATTCACATCGGTCTATTATATTTTGCATGCTAATATTTGAAAGAGGAAATATTATGCTATGGTAATGGCGAACATTCTATTTTGAGTAAAGTTATTTCCCCAACTGCGGTTTAGACACACTAGAATAGTAAAGCAGGAAAAGCGTAACACACTAATTTTTGCGTTTACATAGTAAATAATAGTCGCTATAAATATAGTGTTGCGGGTTCGTGATGTGACCTGTTATTGCAACCAAAGCTTTTCTTGTAAAAGAAGGAAAACACCAAACAATCCAAGTAGGCTATAGGACAGGTGGACATTTATAAATGTTTAGATGGCTTTATCATAAAAAGCACATAAATCATTTCTTAGAATAAAAATCACACAACATTGACAGCAATAAAGTTAAACTATAAAACGTAAGAAATCCGGCTGGTAAATTGATAAGTTTGGTATAGCGAGGTTTCATAACAGTAGCTTAGCCAGGTCAAAATTTAGATTGGGCTAATTATTTTAATATCAAACAGTAATATTTTTGTATTGTGGTTGGAATTCTTGACATTCGGTAACAAAAACACAGCTGATTTAAGGGCGAAAACCCAATCACTATAGAGATATTTGCAAATATTTTGGAATTTGATATTTGCCATTATTGGTAAGCCTTTAGAATAGATACAACTCTTTGTGTATTATTTGAGTACAATAAATCAAAATACAATTTTCCACATTGTTTAGAACTGATTATTGTTTCAGTTTCATTTATGGTGACAATTTTTTAATACAAATTAGCGTTTCTCCCTGACATTTTAGGGAAAGTCCTACGTATGGCAATCCTAATATGTAATCTCCCTACCTCAAATAACCTGCCAAATCATAGCATTTATTGAGCTTTAATTTTCTTCCTTATTACCCAGCCACGGGCTCTTTTTTTCGTAAAGCGTTGATGTGTACATTATAGGCCATAAACTAGGCATTCCATTCCAAACGTCGTTAGTCCACGTTAACCAAACATAAGTTAAACAAACAGTCGTAAACCCCGCTTGGTCAGGCAAAACCATACTGAAAGCACCGTGAATGGCCAAGAAAAAAATGTAATCCAGCAAATCAGAAATGAGGTATTTTTCGAATAATTTTGTCTCGTATGATTTTCGTTTTGATTTTTGTAAATGTGACTCATAATTTTAAACTTTTCCTAAAATAATTTTGCGCGTTAAAGTTGTGTATTTGTGACATCAATATTCATACTGTCAACTTTGGTCAAACTACGCGTTACGTCATCGTACTATTTCCGTTGTCACAACCCAATTCAGAATACCTACGAGTCAAATTCAGAAATGTGACCACTGTAATAACACAGCGTCCTTGGGTAACTGTAGAAATTTAACCTTGTGTGCCGGCCGCGGTCGAAACGGATAAAAACGACAGAAAAGGCCAGATTTGGGTGCAGCAAGTAGGAAACGAGTCGAAAACAGTCGATAAGATGCTTTTTGGCGGAAACAGCTCGCTTCAGCTTGGTGCTTGGCTCGCTCGCTTAAAGCCTGTAACCGGCGAGCCGCAGACGCTAAAGAATTCGGCCAAGTCCTTATTTGGTGCGGCTCACCGATCGAGAGTGCTTTTACTGCCGCTGACGTCACGGGTGGTTTATAAGACTGAAGATCGGGGCGCAACCTTGCCCTGTCTCATGTATGCCTGAATGGCGTTATCCCGGCGCTTTGCAATGCCAAGGCTGCCCGAGGAAGGTAGCTGTCCTGCTATTCAGGTGCGTTAAGAATTGTGTTTGAGGATAGAAGGAAGTTGCTCTGCTTGTTAGTTTCAAATCTTACAAGACGGCCTACGCGACTTTAAAGAAGACTAACTTGCCGTATCGCGTGCTCTAAAAAACGTTGAGATCGCAAAAACGCATGCTACGGCTGCCTACGCCTATTTTTTAGCGTAGATCGTGGGAAGAGTTGGTAAGAGTTGCGAAACCCATTTATTGTATCAGTATTGCCGACTATGCAGGCCTCAATAGTTGGGCGATTTTGTGCAATTATGTGAACCTGCCTTAAATTAAAACGAAGATACTTTTTCAACATAAATTGTTGAATTCTTATTCAGAGCAAAATTTTAGTCCAAATGTCGGAAAATCAGCATGTTACAGTTAATATTTCCATATGATATGTGGTTTAATACCATTCTAAAGTTTACCAATAATATTCTGTTCCTAAGGAAGAAGTTGTGTATGAATGATTTACAGCACGGATGCGCGTAGGTTCCGTTCTCAACCTTCTTTTTACAAAGCGGAAACTTTGTTTGGTTTTACCTCCGCATTGGCACAATTAGATTTCTACCGAAAGCAATCAGGCGTCAAATCGTTGCGTTCGTGAGCTTTACCTTTCTATACAACAGAGCGCGGTCAATTTATTGGTATACAAGGTAGTAGCTGTATATGCGATGGGAAAAATATAGGCTAATCAGCCAAACATTGTTTTTAATTTTTAACGAAAAAGACTGGATTTTTGTTTTGAATAGTATTACAACTGTATCCCGAATTAAAAGGTTGTGTTTCTTACTATAATCTGCTGTAGAAACACATAGCATCACGGCCTAAATCCTTTTTAATGCTTGAACTAGCTAAATATTTTGTTATCCTATGCGCTCGCCCTGCATGGAGCGGTCTTGCGGGGGAAAAGGCATGTATTGTTTTAGGTTTAGTCATACAGACTCAAATATGTTCTTTTCTTATAACTTTAGTGGCCACCTAGTGACGTTTCGTGAATAGTATTTCCAAAACGCGATAAATGGAGCCACAAAGTGATGAAAGCTTCTTGAAAGGGCCACGACTCATGAAAGGTTGAGAACCATTGGTTTTAAAATAAGGGTTGGATTTTGTTTTTAAATATGGGTTACGATTTGTTTTAGCATCTATTTGCGTTGTGACACAAAACCGTTAAAAGTCGTGCTTTCTGTTTTTATTTGCGACCTACATATCTTGTTTACTCGCGAGGTCTGATTAGTCGCCGGTCTTAGTGTTTTGGCATTCCAATGGCGCAAGAATGTCTTCAGCTATTTGCATTAGCTCTTAACTGCGTTCCTCGCCACACTTGACCCGGCGTAACGCTATTTCACTGTGCTACAAGGATCGCCATGTCCGCTGCAAGTTGTTGTTACACTAAGGTGGTACATGGGCAGCAAACAAATAGATAGCTGGCCCATTTTCGTGCTTTAATCGGCGGCGTTATGTTTGTTTTCCCATCACTACGCCGGAGACTTTTATTGCTTCGGCAAATATAGGCGTGGCACTTTTGAAAGTCGACGCCAGTTGAAGTGGACTCGTCCCTGTGCCGCTGCTTTGACTCATTGCGATAAATAGTTGCGGGAGTAGTAAAGGCGCGTAAATAATATATTTAAATCCATACGTAGGTCATGTTTGAAGCTTAACGACAAATTGTGCTGATAGTAACTTTGATGTTTGATAAACGTTCTGCTAAAATGTTTTTTGGTTTGAGAGCAGCGTTAGAAAGAATAACTTTAAGTCAGTCGTAGAGATCTTGAGGGGCTTCAGACTAACAAAGCAAAGCAGATTCAAGCTGATTAAAACGTGTTGATTGATTTTTAAGATATAGATGTTTACTGATTTTTAAGATATATATTGTAAACTTGTTTTAAAGTGGTTAATACCCAATGGTGTTAACTTCAACTACTTTGTTTCGGGCAAATGGTAATTAGGTATTAAGCGAAAGTTTTTTTCCTTGTATGCCTAAATAATAGTACAGGTTTGGATAGAACGCCAAAGAACCATATAGACGTACCTAATTTGTGTAAAATAAACTAACAAATTCTTGACCACTCGCAATACAGCATTTTAGAAGCAAAGCAATGAGCTCATGTGCGGCACTTTGCCCTGCTTTTTATACAACAGCGTTGATCTCGCAGCACTTAGTTTACGAGCTCATGGGCGTTGCAGACAAGATAGAAGACAAACAAAGAGGCATTGTGTTATCCGTCAATGTAGGCCCTTGTAGGGTTTGCCTTGCGCTCTACAAAATGTTTCTAATAGCCCATAGTAAAACACGATGAAATGTCGGCTAATAAAAAGTCTAAAATGTAGCGATACACTTGCAGTTCTGCGGTTAGAAGGTCTATAAAACTTAGTGGTCGACTATCAGAAGCGTGTTTTAAGCAAATACGGGCGTTGTGGATTTGATATTACTTTTATTCAATATCGTATCGGCCAAATTTGTCAACAGAGTGTCAAATAAGCGGCTTTGCTGGGCCCGCATAGGTGGTCAAGTCAAACAGGGGTCAATGGCGATAAACGTGACGCATGTGAAACCTTCCGTGAAAGCAGGGCTGTTTCTTCCAATCTCACGTTCTCGCCGGAATGCAGGTCAAAATTAAGCGGTAAGTGGCCGTCATTAGCCCGGGAGCGCCGACCGCGCAATGTGCCTCGAAGCTATGCGCTTCTAAACGCGGCGCGAAGAAGCCGTTCGCGAAATGTCAGTTCGGCAATTGTCTTTTGCGGCGCTTGACAAAAGGCCGAGACCTCTTTGTGGTGCTCCGCAATTTCAGTTCGCCACTTGCATCGCGATTTGGTTAAAACGGAAAATTTTAAAAGGCCAGTGGTCACATCGAGACAGTGAATAGTGGTTGCCAAAGAGTAATCCCAGGAAATAAATGGTACAAGAGATTTGAGAATTTATGTATACTGTTTAAACGTAATAGACATTTATCCTTAACCTTATCAAAGTTTATTTATACAAAGAGCGAATTAGGAGCCTTTAACGTTTCACCTGTCAATCAAATATCCAAACCCTAAAATGGAAACCGTAAGGAAGAAGGTTGCTGACCTGAGAAACCAAGTCGATGAAAAGGAGGAAAGGATTGCTGAACTTTTAAAAGAACTAGAAATACAAAAGCAAGAACGGGACGATGTAAGTTACTATACGCAAGAAAATATTTGTTAAGTTAATTGTGGTTGTTATACGACGCACGTGATGAATTTTTATTTTCAAAACACTACGAACAGAACCGTTTAACATTTTGCTATAACACAAAAATTGTTAATGCCTTATTTCCTAAGGAACCGTCACGAGGGATTGTAAGTATCCACGAGTCACAATAAGTAGTCGAAACGTATTACATATGTCACTACTAAAAAAAATTTTACTGACAAGCGGCCAATAGTTTATGTAAGGCAAAATGACCATGTGTCTGACAACTCTCTGCTTTGCTTTTTCTGTCAGTTTGAACAAAAAAACAAAAGCCTTGAATACAAACTGAACAAGACAACAGAGGATCTCGATTGCGTTGAAGAACGATTGATAACAGCCGAGAAGACAAAGGCCTCACTGGAAACGTAAGGGTTTTTATGTTTTTTGAAGTCTTTTACCTCAAAAATGCCAAGCCTACGTTGTTTT
The DNA here is from genome assembly GCF_963924565.1 of Ascidiella aspersa. NCBI lineage: Eukaryota > Metazoa > Chordata > Ascidiacea > Phlebobranchia > Ascidiidae > Ascidiella > Ascidiella aspersa. The sequence goes on from NC_139451.1 coordinate 18,971,722, forward strand.
TAAAAACATTTGTGAGTGCGGCGCTATAAATGTAAGTTTTCAACATTGTGCAATTAATCTACCTTTTATAAGATCGGAATGTAACACTTATTTTCACACATTTTTCTCAAGGTGTATTTCGTTCACACGCGTATACAAAGTAAGTGTTTAACTGTCATCCAAGTAACACTTTTCACTCACGTTATTGCAAAGAATTTACGAATATATTGTTTTGGGGTCAACAAGTTAATAGCGAGGGCACAATTCCCTGAAAAAGTTATGGCGATTAAACGTACAACATTTGGTTGCTGTAATGCAGTGGTCTTATTATTTCTACTATATTAGTTTAATTCTAAAATAAAACCTGATGTGAATTATCTCGTTTTTTACTTTTAAATAATTCTGTTTAGCGATTACTCCGACACGACAGCCTACACCAAGAACCAGGTGGAAACTCTAGAACGCGATTTGGAAATTGCTCAGGAGGGCTTTGAAAGATACAAAAAAACATCGATTGAGGTGCATTTTTATAAATATCGTTAGGGCCTAAAATAAAATGCTAGGGTTTAGTACTATAAATTCCTAATTTTGGTTAATTTATTGTAATATACTTTATATGTTTTTGTGCATTTAGATTTCGCTTTATAATTTTTTTGCTGAAGTTAAACATTTAGACAACAGCCCCCCCCCGTGATGTAAATAACAAACTGCTGAAGTGTTGTTATTTACATCACGCTCCACCGTGATGTAAATAACAACACTTCAGCAGTTTAGCTATTCTGTCTTAAAACTATTTAAAAAACAACAATAATTTTCGTTGTGCACCGTATGGTATAAAAACATTTTTTTATCAATAGTTTTTTGCCTTTTTAGGTCGAACAAAAATATGAGGAAGCAGCCAGAGAGGTGAAAGTTCTATGTGCTAAGGTCGAATCACTAGAATGTAAGTCCCAGTAATCAGTTATAACATACGTTAAAGCAACTTTAACGCCGTAGTTAATTCCACCAGTTAAATTTTATTCAATGGTTTATTTTTACGTTGTTCTTGTTTGCTGTTGAGCTTTAACACGAAGTGCATCACGCAATTCTTTTGTAAGTTTCAACGGAGAATAAATACGCCGGTGGCGAACAGCATTTGTTGATTTGTCGCTCTTTACAGGGGAAATAACTCCCTTTTTCTAACCAAAAAAATATTTTTTTTTAACTTATATAAAACGAACTCAATAATAAGACCGAAATTAGAAAAACACCATCGTCGGAGTAAAACTCAGTTCGGAAGACCAAAATTGACTATTATATGCTATAGTTTTGTCCGACTATATATTATAATAGGATATAATAGTCGGACAAAACATGTTTTGAATAATATAATAGTCGGATAAAACACATTTGAATAATATAAACCGACAATGGAAGATCTAAAAAAAAAACTTTTACCTAACACCAAACCCCACCCTAATTTATCACAAAGTCCCCTATTCATTTCAACCCTAGCCCAAATTCAAACCCCACCCATTACCCACCCCTAACACCAAACAAAAGCAAAACAGCCCGGTGCCAATACTGCGGCGCCCAAGATTGGGACGCCGTATAAACGTTTCAAGACCGATGGCCACCAATCGCCCAATACTCACCCTACAGTTTTGGTGTTACTTAAGTCTTATTCCGATAGCTTTAGGATTTATTCCATTAAGTTTTTAGGTTTCATTCTGTCGGGGTTATTTCTGTCGTTGGTCTCCATTCTCTGGTATTCATAATTCCGCCTTAAATGTTGTTCAGTTTGTTTGTGTGTTCCTGTAATAACGATATTTCACCAGTAACCATAAAATATTTAGATATATTTTGGTCAATGGTTTCACATTAATTACGATATAAACGGAATGCCTTACCAACCGGTTATATCTTGCTTACTTTACAGGCTCACTCGAAGAATCAGACAAGAAGTATGAAGAAAAAAAGAAAGAATTAGATAATGTGATGGCGGATCTAAATGAAATCTAAGCCTTAAACAATTTTTCAAGCACCCATGACAGACGTTCAACACGACCGAATGCTATTTAGACTAAAAGTACTAAAGCAGGCATGTCCATTTGCCCCAAAGTCGTAGCAATACCGACTCAGTGTATTTTTTTATTATATGCCTTTTTTCTTTTGGGTAAAATTCATAACGTGCACTTTGCAAGTCTTTTCAAAATGCAGTCTTCCGTGAATAATCGTTTGCCACTCTTATAAATTGTTGTAACCCAATGGACAGTATTTCGTTTAAACTTTAAAGCACTCTTTGCATTGTCATAAAATTGACGACAAGAACTACGGTATCTAATTTGATAAATTTGCAATTTATAAACTGCACTGATCTTTTAACGAGCGAGCCTTTTTTGTAAATATTTATGATCATGTATGCATATATTCACGCTTTGTGTCGCAGTGTTGTGTGTTGTGGTTTGTAGATGTCGGTCCAATAGCACCCACGGTGCCTTTGATGACCCCCGGCCCCCAAAGTTTCATTCCTCTACCCATCGGGTAATTTTCTGTTGCCTTATGGCTGTCTAATCGTCGTGTTTGTGCTTTATTGTGTGTTTGTCAGTAAGATCATTGTGCCTTTTACAAGACAAAGCTCGGCTTTAGCAAAATCGAAAAACAAAGTTAACACCGTAACGGTTTAAGAACAGTATTACGCCCTGGTCCGTTAACTAAAGCAGAATTTGCTTTGTTGCACGCCTCCAGCACGGTATCTTGGTTTACTTCGGTTATGCTCGTAGCCTACGGCTGTTTGGTGGTTTATTCACCTGGTCAGCTTACAAGCATTGAGTAGAGCACCCTTTAAACATTTGAACCTCATGAAACGTTTGGCAGGGATATGCCTTATAACCAGCATAAATAATGTCCCGTTTACGCAAATTTTCTTTCAGACACACCTACGAAATGGTAATGATGTTTTATCGTTGATTTATTTTATTACTTTAGTGAACGGCAAACTTCTATATGCATCTTGAATTCCATACACAAAGATCAAACGAATGCTATTCGACGTTTGTTGGTGGCCATATGCATATTTAAGTCGTGATTCGCAACTTCCATCGACGAGTTTTCGTGTTTTTCTCAGTATTATACACGATTTAAAGTGCATGCCATTTGATTTACGCTTATATTATGCGCGCCATGCTAATAATGTCCTTTTGTAAATTAAAAATTTATGCTTGTATTGACCACTTGGTCTTTTTGATGACTGAAGGATTTTTTTTAGTTTACAGATTTTTTAGAAGGCAAAACACTTGAACGCTTAATAATATGTCTTCTCCAAAAAAGGTTATATTATGTTGTGTTTAACGAAATATCCGACGTGTTGTGTTTAACGAAATATCCGAGCTGAAATAAGACATCAGGGACGGATGGCCACTTTTGTGATGTCATATTCATTTTTGTTTTAAATTAAAAACACACTCCTTGACCGATGGTTTAAAAATGATTACCAGCATTGAACGTATAACTGAAAATAAATTACGTACAGGGCTATACACTGGGTAAAGTGTTAAACAATCCTCGTCAGTCGCCCGGCTTGATATCAAAATCAACAGTTCGCTATAGGGCAGTGCTCCGCAACCTTTTCCCACTTCGAAACACATGTCTACAAACAATAGACAACATCAGCAAATATCCTCGGCAGCCAAGAGAAAAAGGGGCGATTTATGACAAAACGCACAGAAAGCGCCAAAAATTTTACGTATAGTACATTTCCTTTATAATATTTTCTGCTTTTGCGGTTTTGTAAAAAAAAATTCCATATATTCATGGGTTTTTTGAAAAGATTTCAGAAACCAGTTGAAGTCCTGTAAATTGAACTCCTTGTAAAAGCTGATAAGAGAAGAGAAGTCCTTTAATAGCATTTGGAAAATAAAAACTGACATTGGTAATTTGTACTTTTTAGCTTAATTCATTTTTTGAAACAGCTCCCAAAGACTACAATCACAAAATGCCAATAGTATATTTAAAATGATATTTTATGGATTTCGTGCGTGTAGTTAATTCCCCTTTCCAGTTTAGTGTAAAGTTTAAAAAACATTGTTATATGTTTGTATTTCTGGTATAGTTCCTGGTAATTGGTTCACTTTAAAAAACTTTTTGTATATTCGAATTTTGGTGATAAAGGTAACATTACATCTTTTCAGACAACAGATTTTGCCGTCAGTGCAGGTTTGTCACTCAACAGCTAAATTAAAGGTACAACGCAAAGATAATCCTAAAGCATACTGCAACAAACTTACTGATATTACCTTTACAGTCAGTACAAACGTCAGCCTGGTTATTACAAAATCCTAAAGCATAGTAGTTTCGAATAAAAAAAATGCTGGATAAAGTAAGCAGTGCGTAAAATTACCAAGACATTTTATTTAAAAGGATGAAAAAAAAGATTCGCATATTTCCCGCATCCAGAACAGTTGCACTTTGAGTCACATGCTGCAACATACCACAGCATTCATATAGCGCTTTTGGGTTAAATAGATTTTCTTAAGGCTTAAATCATATAAATACATATAAAAAATGAAAATAAGTGAAAAAGATAGTATTTATTTTATATAGTAAAGTTACATAGTAAAAGTATTTTTTTTATATAAATATGGGTGGCATGGCCTGGTTAACTTTACAAACTTACTGTGTTGTTTAGCCCACACAATGGACTTATCCGCGCAGTGTGCCGTGACAAACATTCTCCACTCGTTAATCTTTCTCATGCAACTTTTAATCGATCTGCTTAATTTGGAATGCGACTAGCGAGCTGAAAAGTGTACTCACCCCTGAATTGAAATTGTTGTACGCTCACACCTTACAGTCACTTCAACTTTAATACCCTTGAATTAACAATGCGCTTTGTTGTTTCATGCCAATCATGTAAAACAGATGTACTGAAGTAAACCGAACAATGGTATTGCATAGTGGGCCGTAGGTCTATGTTGTCCAGGCCAGGACTGTCGCAAAACTGAAGCTCGCTTGCGCTGTCATCTTGTCTCTTGCAATGAACAAAATGCCTGTCAAAGAGACCGACAGTCGTATACCCAAACAAATACAAATATCGTATATATCAGGAGAACCTTTTCCGCTAAGGGAGACAAATAATACAAATTTTCTTGGTTGTATTTTCATGAGAGCGATATACTATTTTCGTCAATCTAGTTAAAGGATGGCAAAAAATGGTAAGAAGAGCAGGGCCTTTCATTTTGTTTTTATTTCAAAGGACAGAACATGCTATGCAGTAAAAATATATTAGTTAAGTTTGCGCAACTTCGATTACGGAGTTCAGTTGAAAGAATAGGGCCTTCTGGACATTAATAGATTCCTTCAAGCGGGATAACAGTTACGAAAAACAAATAGGATTCGCGCGAACCGCGGATAATTTGCTATTATGCGTGTTAAAAAAGAAAAAACAAGTTAGAAAAGCGGTCGTGACCCTGTGCAGTTTTATTTGGGATCATGCTGAGAAATGATAGTTTATATTATTCTGCAAGCAAGATCATTTTATCAAAAGAGCCATATGGCGTCACAAAAAGAGCCTCGCGAGCCATAGGTTCCCAAACCCTGATTAATATCACATGTTTAAATGTCATTTATAAAACCCTCCTAGCACATTTATATCGAAATAATACTTCCATTACCTTGACGTTGAATAATGCTTCAAGCTAAGTTAACTGCTTTACTGAAAAACATATAACATTCACAAACATATAATAATGAAACAGAGCTGAAATCTTTTTAAAAAATTAATAAAGAGTTGTTTAAACGTTTAAAATCTTACCTTCTTATAATTTATTTTTTGTTAACTTCGCAATGAGAACTTTTTTGTTTTTTCTTAATCATTGGCGAGCTGCCACAAATACAACTAAACCTTTTTGAAGAAAGTTCGCAATAACAAAAAGAAAAAAACAGCAATTTGTGGATAAATCACACTGAATTACGCTGTACACAAATGATACGGATATATCTGTAATCGTCCAATAACACAGCCTCATTTAAGGATGTGCATGACATTGAATAAAAAGTTGATTACCGTTAGATATAACTAATGTTTAAAAAAATGGTCTTGCAACGTAACCTTTAGTTAATTCAATAATTTAGGTTTCAACCAGAAGGGTGTAGCATTCTGTCCTAGAGCTAAAGTCCGACCCACGGCATTTTCTTGGTCAAGTACCATTTTTATACTTTTACCGTATGTTTTTGTGTACTATCGGCATTCTAGAGTTAGTGGTCACAGTACATTACCATAAACTATGACAACCATTGTTACATCTTGGCTGGTATTTAGCATTTTGTGTGAAAACAGTTTATGCTTACCGGAAAAAGGACGTCTAATCACTGTGTTAAAATTAGAAAAGTGACTTTTTAAATTGACCAGTCAATAAAAAAAAACTGTTGCGTGCCTCTGGGTTAAATCAAGAAAATGGTCATTTCGATGTTAACTAGGTAAAGAGAAGTCTTGTTTCTTTATTGACCAGAGGTAACTAGTTTCTCTTTGTAAGTTAACCTGATTTTTGTTTAAAAGCGGGCGTGGCAAGTTATTTTAATATGACTTAACATTGTCTATTGGTTTTAAAATAAGTGAGCCATGCTGATAAAGAATGTTAAATATAAAGTATCTTAACCAACAAATACCAATAGAAACAAATAAAAAAATAGATAAAAAACATAACGAGCATAACAACACCTGTGAATTTGTCGCAACCGTCAACCGCTATTTAAAGCCAACACTTCGCGAACTACGTCGCCGCCTGATTTTTTTTAGCATCAGACGCAGTATAATGGATTACAATCCACTAAGATTGGCTGTATTCAAGTATTCTTAGCGGAGAGCTTTCCAGTGCCATGCAAGCCTTATGCTTTACGGCGGTGCCACGTAGCTGCGTGATGCGCCGCGCTTCCAGAAGCAGAGCAGTCGCGCCGTCTCGATGAAGTGAGCATTCGTGATGTAAGCCAACGAACTGTGCACGCACGAAGCCTTGGCGAAGAGGTAACAGACGATCGCGATACTGGGCGAGACGACGTTGCCGAAAGAGTTGTACACCGACACGACGGTGAAGGGAAGCCAGGACGACACGAACAGAGTAAGCAGGATCAGCGCTGAACGCAGGATCGTCATTTCCAGGGCGGTGGATTGATCGCACGATGATACCGACTGCTGCGGTGTCAAAATGCGCTTCAAGAGCCGTTCCTTTCTTGGAGTGTCATTAGTCAGCTGCTGCGTCGCAGTGTTAAGCGCTGGCTTTGCAACGGGCGATTCGCCAGCCGTCGACTTGTGGAAGGAGAGCTGGCGTCTGGGTGCAAGGATGTCTTCTTCTTCTTTCTGCGATTCACACAACGTAATCAAGAACAGCAATCGTAAGGTTTGGTGTTCGAGCGCCGATTGTGGCGAAGCCTAACCAAAAGAGCTGCGGCATCACACCGAGCGCATGTTTCCAACGCAGAGTTCGCAAAATATTGCATTCAATGCGGCGGTTTTAATAGTTACTTATTTTCAGTTTCAAACGAGATTTTTTTACGTTAGACGCAGTATGGTACCGGGATTACGTATTTACTTGAATATCACGCAATGCCAACAATGGCTGCTACAACTTAGCGTTTTACGTTTGCGAGTGGTTCCCTGTCGATAAACGTCACGTGTTTTCGTGACGTAAAATACGTTTGACGTGCCAAACCGGTGGACATTTAGTCCATCAATTTCAATAAGCACGCAATATTGCAATTTGGCTACATATTACTGTGTTTGCAAAATGTAAAATTTTAGTTTACGAAGAGGAACAATTAAACGTTTTACAGTGACGCAAATACACAGGCTAAAAGGTGTGACTCCCAATGGTTTGATCAAACGGCTGAAACCTTTGTGATAGACGTGTATCGCGCTTATTGCAAAAGGTATATCGCGCATATTGTAAACAGTTTAAACCTACGCAACGCCGGGTATTTCGTCCAGTATACTATAAGTGTACCTCAGCCGGTGGTCGCAGTTTCGCCATTTTGTATTCCACTTGTGGTGAAGGAGGTGAAGTTATACCTTAAACACAGTAGAAATCGTTTGCAAGTTGAATAAAAGCTGATTTTTGAAATAATTGTATTACGGGTGCATTAGGAAAAGCTTTAGGCTAGTTAATTAGTAAGTATAGATGACGTAAGGTAAAATGTCACCACAGGCTCGTGGTCAATAAAAGCTAGCCAACACACAAAATTTTCCGGCGGTATTTTAACGACAAAATAAACATATTTGTCTTAAAATTTTTTGAAAAAAGTTTCACCTCAACATCGAGAATGGTCTGTATTTTCCCAATTAATATAAAATTAGATAACCGATACTAATATTCATAAGCGATCGAGAATAATTTTTAACGCCTGTCAGTTACCCAAATTAGAATTGCAATCGACTAAATTTAATCAAGACACTTCTACCAACCTTTCAATGCCATCGAAAGAAAAAATAAAACATTAAAAAAGATCAATTTTGAAAATATTTTATATTCAGAATTGAATAAGTGTAATATCGCGAATTTTCATACCACCAACATCCGCCCAAAATAGGCCCAAATATCAATTTACACATCAAGAGACCAAAAAATTCGAGTAGCGCTTGATCAAACCTTTCCAACATGCAACACATGACTCGGTGAATATTGAGGCCATGCACTTTTATTGTCGATAACCGATACTAATATTTATCTCTTGGTGCGTAAATGAATTTTTCTTCAATATTAATATTAAATAATGATATTAATGAGATTTTTTTAGTTTAAAACTATTTTTAATGGGAAAATATAGACCACTCTTGTCGTTGTGGTGGAATTTATTTTCAAAAATACAAGACATGTGTTTATTTTGCCGTTAAAATTCCTCCGGAAATGTTGTGTGCTGGCTAGCTTCTGGTCTCGATCAAAGTCTATAGCCTTATTGCAAGCACGGAAACGGCAAATACATTGTCTGAAAACCAACTGTACTTTTACTTGAAAATAGGGTGCCATTATCGTTGGTCAGTACAGGTGATGTACAAAACTTTAAGAAGGGACATTGTTTCAATATTTTACAAAATTTCACAAATATATGTCGCTAACTAATTGTTTACTCGTTACAAATAATAAATTCGTTGTTATAAATTGTGTTGTCATGGAGTATTAATATCTGAAATTGCAGAGTACTACGGTGTTTTTACATTCAATCGTTGAAAAAATAACTAATTTATCGGTTATGCCAATCAGTAAACAAAAGTCTTACTTTAAATTTTCTCTTTCTACTTCCTTTTACACACAGAACAACAAATTCAAAGATTACTTATATAAAAACCGACCGAAAAAAACACATATATTTCGTATTGTAATTCTTTGTACATGCTTTTTTCCTTTTTTTTTTTTTTTTTTTTGTATTATCAATGGTTAACACATCTACGTGTTTTTTAACATAGGTTTTCTATTAAACTTTAGAGAAAAACATTGAGTTTTATATACTAAATGTAAGTTTTAGTCGAAATAATAAAAGAGGATTAGTTAAAGTTAAAGAGTGGGTATTATACTTACCGCTGCCATTATGGATTTCTCTAACTGTATCAGTAAATGAATAACTGCAACACAAATGACGTTGATAAGTTTTCTACAATAGTCTGGGCCTCAACAACATCAAATTTGGCAAATCACTGTAAAAAGTTAACAGTATTGTAAAACCCAAAATAGCTATATGCACCTCTACAAAAGTAAATAATGTGTATTTTTTTAAACAAATTGTATCTTTTGTATCTTTGTATTAATTTGAGCTTCTATAACAAAAGCTCCATTAAGAATTAACAAACTTTTCAGGCTTCTTTTATTTAAGTTTATTCAAATAAAATAAAAGTTTTGTAATTATTTAATAGTTGTAAATTTTAAGTTAGATAGATGTTCTTACGGTGGTTGCCGAGGTGACTTTTTTGCAATCAAGATTCTTTTTCCCTAAAATAATAAAACAGTTAGTTTTTCCTTCTATGTCGACAACAAAACACTGGTCAACAAAAAAATTGTTTTTTTAGGATAATACAGGAACCTTGTTTCTTAAAATGCACTTAGTTTTTTCGAATTGGCTGTACTGTTTGATATATTGCAAAATTATTGTTTTTTCATTTTTTCTCCATACGTGTGTCTCTAAACAACTTTTCATTTTTATTAAGGCAATAGTTCGTTGTAAAAAATACGGTTTCAATTTATTTATTTGTCAAAAGTGTATTAAATCACGAAGACAGTAAACCTTCCGCAGATGGTTTAAAATGCAACAAGGATATATGCGGTAATTGTTTTCTGTACTACTGTACCTTATAACATAGATGGCAAACCTTTTTCATCGCGCGGGTCACAAACACGACCTTAATCCTTACAAAATGCACATGTGGGTCATATATTTAATTATTTGCTAATTTTATGCGAAACTTTGCTGGTGCGTCGTTTTAAAATGTTATTATCTGGGTTGGTATTTGTAAAGTTTTTTGGTCGATTTTCAAATTGGTATTCTCTCGAATATTAAGAACATTAATAGTTCAGTAGAAAGCTTTTCAGCATGGTTTAACCAGGAATTTTTGGTTTGGTAGCGCTTAATTTCCCTTAAAAAATCGTCAAGCTTTACGTTTCACAGCGATAAATAGAATGCTTACAGTTGTATTCTGTTCTGCACACAGCTGTTGAAGTGCAGTTAACGTAGGCCTAATCATCAACCCCTGAAACACTTTTGCACGACCCGCAGATCAGGCAGCCCTGATTTAAACAGTATAGCGCTATCTAACGAAAAATTCTTTTTTTTTTACATTTATCCTATTCTGAAAATGATTAATAACATTTCGGTATTTCTAGGAAGACAAGTGGGTCATTCAAAATCTGTGGTGCGGGTCAGTGGTTCGCCATCCCTGCCTTACAACAACAGTTTAGAATCTGTCAATCTCAATTTTTAAGCTACTATAATCGCAATCAGCAATCACCAGCGACTGTCTTTAGCATGAGCGACGCGGCCCACTTACCGCGTGCTGCGCCAGCATGTTTGAGCTCGTGCGCACATAGAAGAAGATGCGCACCAAGCAGTAGCCCATGGCCAGAAGCGGCAAGAAGAAGACCGAGGTGCACATCGAAAAGATGTAAAGGCGGTTGGCCAGGACGTTGCTGAAGCGGTCAAACACACAGCAGGGCATCACCTCCTCTGGCATGTAGCTGGGAACGTACGGCGTCAGTGGGGGAATGCTCCACAGTGCGCTGGAATGTGGTTATATTAAAGCACAAATTGTAAGGCTACAACTGAGTTAAATATTGGTAGCCTGTTTAGATAACAAACGTTTCGCTTTTTAATACTTTTGAAAAAAACATTTTTAGCGGATTTTTCGTTTTGACATTCCGTTTTCGTCTGAATTGCAGTTATTTAGAAGCGTGGTAACGACATAAGAACCAAGCAAGATTTTTTTCCCCTCCATATCGTATTGCTTCTAATAACTGCGAAGATATATTTCGTGGCGAAAAAAGACCACTTTTAAAACAAAGTGAAAACGCTGCTCTAACTTTGTAAAAAAAAGTCGCTTAAAGTTGTCTAGTTTAGTTTGCAAGAAAGACCCAAACAGTTTATAAAGTTACCACTATTTACCCCTCTACAGATTACTTGCATAGGGTATTTTCCAGATAACGGATTTTATTTTTACCTATATATCAGGGGTTCTTAAACTGGGGTCCATGGACCCCTTGGGGGTCCGTGAACTAGTTTTAGGGGGTCCATGAAAACCTAATTAAAAAACTAGTGTATACTTAAAGTAATTGATGTTTAAAAGAAAACACTTTCATTAAAAATTAAACGGTTTTGCACTGAATGTATAGTTAGACTCCATTTAACTTTCACATTTTTCGGACCGAAATAACAGAGTCATTGTGTCAATGTGTGACGTCATTTTTGAGCATTTCTTGTCTACGGTCCATGCAAAGCAAAAAAAAATTTTAGGGGTTCGCGATAAAAAAAGTTTAAAAACCCCTGCTATATATAGTATTTTTATTAATTATAATGCATCTATGAACATTTGATATGCAATTAGTTTTCCAAACACGCTGGCTCGGTTCATCTTAGTAACGTACCAGATGGACATTTGCAAATAAATAACCCTTAGTACAAGTTACAACCCATACCTGTATAACCAAATAAAGACGACCGTTAGGTTTGGATGGAGATGAAATATCTCAAGCTTGTTTTTTCGGCGACATATCACGAGAAAGCGATCGACGATCATGGCGGTAATTGTCGTAATCACAGAAATGTGGACAGCGGACACGATGAATCCGTTTATGTCGCAATTTTCTAAAATTTAGTTTAAAGCAAATTAGACAACTGTCTGCTAGGCCAAGTGTTCTCAAAAGTGGGTGCGCTTACCCCTAGCAGGGGAATGTGAACCAGTTAATTTTGACGATTTTACAAACAGTAATTAAAATAAATTATTGTTAACGTTTTTCACATACCTATTTAAACAGTAGTAAAAGAAAGCAACTCTATTGTACAGTGCTAACAAACTCGAAAGAAAGAAAGAATTAAAATTTTATGCCCCTTCAAGTGAAAGGTTTTTTTTCGAAGTTTGAAATCATTATGAAATATTTAAACAAATGGACGAAACCATTATTAAGAAAAATTTGCTTGTTTTAAAAGGTGTTTAAAATTTGGTAAAAATATTTAATGAGTAAAGGAACAAATGTGGCCAATTCAAAGTGTTTTGATCAAATTTTCTATTTGAAGTCGTTTCTGGAATATTCTTGCATAAATGATCAAGAATTTACTGCAGGATCTTGACATAAGAAATGGTGCAGGTATTTTGTACAGTCAAAACAAAGAATGACTCTCGTAATTGCTAAATGCGGATTTTTCTATAACGCAAATTTCGAGCAGGTGTTTTCACTGATGCACAGTCAGTGATCAAAGAAAGAAATAAGATGAATTTTGACACGATGAAGGAACTTCAGCACTTCAGTTCAACTTAAAAGCATGTTATTGTGTTGCGAGTTTTTTTTTGAGTTTTTAAAGTCAAACACGAGCTTGGTAAAGAAGATTAGATCTGGGTAAAAGGATATATACAGTGAAAATTAATTAACAATTGTTAAATACATAAATTACTTGTAATTTTTCGTGTTTATCCCCCTAACAGAAAAAAACTTTGACGGTGATGTATAATAAGCTCATTCGGAAGTGAAATGGAGTGGGGCGGATTCCCCCTCGAACCGCATTTTTGACAATTTTGCTATGTGTATAAAATTTAAATTATGTTTCTAGTTTGTCTAGCACGTTTTGTTGCATCCGGGTTATCCATGCGTCGTGAGTCTCATAGCATCCTCGAAAATAAAAATTTGGGCAACTTTTAAACTATATAGAAAAGCATTTTTCACGCTGCACGCCAATGTTTTCCGTCTTTTAATATAAAAACGCCATGTTTTGACGTAACTTGGAACTTAACGTTTTGACATAACTTTGTGACGTCATCCCTGATTTTTTTCAAGACCCCTAAACTGGAGTTGGTCAATTTAACCGCTGTAAATTTGACACGGATTTCGCTCTTCAAAATAACGCAACCCTATAGTTTAGGTGGGATGTACACGTTTTAACAAGCTATTCCAATTAATGTTAGGCAAATAAATGATATATGACCAGTCCAAGTATACAAATTTATTTTAATTAATTCAGTTTTTATAAAACACGTTTGCGTTTAGGCACCTGTATTTCTTCCCGGATTATTTTCTTGTTAAACTATAGGCAGAATGTGCTATGTAATTCATCAGCAAAATATTAGAAACTCAGGTTTAGGTACTTTAAATGTCATCTTTAATGGTCGTCCATCTGAATTGTTAAATAATAAAGCCATTAATTTATTGGTCCCTTTTAACACGGTTGTCTTCTACCTTGTTAGCAGGCGTGGCTTCCTAAAAAAAAGGCAAGGCATCGAACAATACGAATATGAATAAGCCATTTATATATTTACCCGAAAAGGTAAATAAACAAGACACTTATTTTTTGTAAAAGATGTTTTGAGTAAGTGCTTTTTCTGTTTATGTAGAACGTAAATCAATCATGTTGGTTGCGTTAGTACCTGTAGCAATAAATTTCCCGCGAAGAATGTCAATCGCAATCCTTCCGGCGACAATACCGAGCAAAAAATTCCCAACCGCCAGGTTGATTGTGTAGACATTGGCCGCCTTTTTTCGAAGTCTTTGAATTCTGTTAAAATTATATGCAAAGCTCTTAATATATTAAATATAAAACTACAAATGTATGTGTTATCGTAGAAAATCGATAACGAAACCTAAGTTTTTAGGGGATTCACATTATACCAATAGAAAACACAAAACTGTGCAAAATGAAACTTGTAATTTGTTGTACATCGAGACCGACTGCCAATTAAAGACATACGAAAAATGGTTAACATTTTTCAAATAATTAAAGTAAAGGGTAATTTGTGATAACGGGAATTTTATTGAGGTTTACCATAGTATGCTTTGGTAAACGATATCTCAGGAATTTGACTTTTCTTCGTATCGTTTAGGTTTTGTTGACTTGTATACATGGGCGGCCGCACAGGGGCAAGGGGGGTGGGGGGGCACTCCCCCCCTGGAATTAATTTAAAAATGCGATTATTAGTATTATTTAAGTGTAATATGTATTACTTAAGAAGGTTAAAAATATTATACCTTATCCATTGGCGTATCCAGGGGCGGGAGTTCTTACCCCCCTTTTTGTAAGTAATATTATCGTTTTTTGTTCGTTTTTGTCATGGCTTAACAAACTGTTCGAAGCGGTGTGCTTTTTAAGTCATTGGGTCACGCGTCTTAATCTAACGCGAAACCAAAATCGAGTGCAAAACGCCGTTTTTCGTCGTTTGTTTGGTCGACCATAAATGCTGGAAGATTTTCTCTTTCGTTATTTGTTTAATTTAGGTTGACTGATTAGCAAGTGTGTTTCGACAATTGACAACGTTAAGTCAAACCTTCTTTCTTTTTTTCTCGCAAAAAAACGTCGAGTTATACGCAGTATGTTCCTCGCTGTTTGGTCTCTGCGCTAATATCCGATGTTGGTGTAACATCGACATTTGTTTAACTGAAGCAGATTCTTAAAAGGAGGTATAATGGTGACTGTTGTGCGCGTTTCAAAGTCTCCATTTTTAAGTAATGATGTTTAACGCCAAATTATGCTCTTTAAACATACCTCTAAAAGACCACGTGCTAACTGTGCAATGGACACAACTTATTTCCCCTCAACCGCAGCTTGTAATTTAGCTGACTTGGCACACAGCTCGGCGCAGATGTTGCGCTAATCTAATAACACCCGGGAAAAACGTTCTTTGTTTAGTATTGCAGGTTAACGATTGTACACCGTGATTTCGCGTGGTCGCTTTTGCTGGACGTATTTGGCTGTTTGTGATTAGTTTTTGTCTCACGTCTTGCAATCACCATTCTATGACGTCATACTGTCACTGTTTTATGACGTCATTATTCATTGACGTCAGACGAAAAATAGGGGAATTCCTTAAGTTGAAAATTCAGGACCACCCCCTTTTTGATTTTCTGGTTACGCCCCTAATTGCCCCCCTGGAAAATGTTCTGCGGGCGCCCCTGCTTGTATTGTTTATAGTTTAAACAGGTCTTATCACCTTTCATGTGTCCCCGATCGTCTTTTCTCTTATCATACAACATCCCCTTAAAGCAGTGGTTCTCAAACTTTTGTTAAAATTTACGCAACGGTCCCCCAGCAATTTTTTAATTGCTCACTCACGGTCCTTAAAATATACCCTAATAAACTTAAAATAACACGTTGTTTTTAATTGTATCAATGGGACGGGTGCACTTGCTTCTTTGCTATCAGTTATGTTAATCTCTAATTAGCGATTCACTTTATTTGAGTCAATCACGAAACAGTTTTAAAACCGCGACAGTGGCAGCGCAGCCAGCTGTAAAAACGTAATTCTCACTAGCACAACGCAACACTATGACGTCACAATGGAGAATTCAACTTCAAGCGTGCAATAACGTTAATGAACAACTATAATGAGCTTGGTTTGGAAAAGTAAGTTGCCTGAAAATTTTATTGCACAAAAATTTTTCTTCTTCAGGAGCGTCGTGCTGTTTTTTTGTTAGGTGCTTTGCGGTCCCAGAAAATTGTTTCGCAGACCCCAAAAGGACCACGGACCCCAGTTTGAGAACCACTGCCTTAAAGTGACATGTTTATTGTTTGACAAAACTACCCGATCCGTTAGAAAAGCCTTGTTTATGTCGATCCAAAATTTTCTAAACATTTCTTCCAATTATTAGGCATCGTAAAAGGTGAGCACCTGGTCAGATCCTACTACCTTAGCCTTGCTCTTTTTGTTAAAATAAGCTTATTGTTGCATTACACAGGTGGTCTTTTCTTTGTGTTGAGTTTGTATGGCCGCAGGTGCAAGCCATTCATTTTAGTGTAAAGCAAGAAAACGACCCGCAAATCAAAGGCATTATTTTGCCTTCCATTCAAGGCATGTCTATTATTTATTTGACGCTTGCTTCTGTCCGTGCTATGTTTTGTCACCCGATCCGTTAGAAATTAGTGCATTTTTAAGCAAAAAGGTCTACGACAACTAGGGCATCCAATGGCAAAAAAGTCTAGACTTTTAGACCTTGAGGTCGTGGCAATGCACTAAATTGGACCTTTAGGTAAACTCCCGGCGTAGATAAATTGAAAATATTCGTTGAAAATTGACAAAAGATTACAAAAAGTGAGAGATGGCATTAATAACACTTGACCCATCCTAACCCAAACGCTAACCCGAACCCTAACCCAAATAAAGTGCTTAATGTAATCATTATTCGAATGCTGGGGAATAAACAAACTTTCGGTGGGCATAAGATAGTTTCTTGTCCATGTTATATAGGATTGTTACGTCACAAAGTGAGATATTGGGGCCTAAAGCGTTTATATAATTAATAATTCAACGCACATTAGTTGGGTGCTGGCTAGCGTTTGGGTTTACTTGGATTAAGTATTATTAAACCTATTAAGTCAAATTAGTGCATTGTCTGAGACCTCAAAGTCTAAAAGTCGGACTTTTTGATCCTTTGGATGCACTAATTGTCGTAGACCTTTTTGCTTAAAAATGCACTAATTTCTAACGGATCGGGTGACAAAACGCAGTATAGCACGGACAGAAGCAAGCGTCAAATAAATAATAGACACGCCTTGAATGGAAGGCAAAATAATGCCTTTGATTTGCGGGTCTTTTTCTTGCTTTACACTGAAATGAATGGCTTGCACCTGCGGCCATACAAACTCAACACAAAGAAAAGACCACCTGTGTAATGCAACAATAAGCTTATTTTAAACAAAGACAGCAAGGCTAAGGTAATAGGATCTGACCAGGTGCTCACCTTTTACGATGCCTAATAATTGAAAGAAATGTTTAGAAAATTTTGGATCGACATAAACAAGGCTTAAAAACAAGAAGGTCCACCATTATAATCCCAACCACAAGTTTTGAAACCGTTGTTTATTAAATCGTCTAAACTCTACCGAGAAACACAAATCAAAGCGACAAAGCTTAGGCCACCTTATTTAAGAACAAGATTATAATTATAAACAAAAGAAAGGCTAGAAATGTTTCTTATTTTTGCGGCGAATTTATTTCTTTGGGATTGTTTTTTGATTTAGGTCTACTACACCAGAGCTCTTAAACCGGTGTGCACCAAAATATCCATGGGGTGCACCAGTACGAAAAGGTATACAAGGCCAAGGGTGTACCACAAACTTTTAAAGAACCATTTATATTTTTAATAGTCTGTTTGCTATTTAATAGAATGTTCGCTATTCTATTAAGTTTGTTTGAAAACATGCAATAGTACTCGCAAGCAACCTGCAGTTTTAATCAAACTCCCACCGACAGTGTGTAAAACTTCGGCAGCTCCGCTCGGTTTAATTAAAATAACGATATTGATATGCATAATGATTTTCCATATCGCTTCAAGTAAACAGGGTGCATGAGTAAACAGGGTCGTCACAACAACTTTTGGGGTTCACCAAACCAAAAAAGGTTGAAAAGCACAGTACTATACACAATTCCGGACACCCATTTCTGGCACCCTGATGACGAAATCGCTGTCGTATCGCAAACAAATAAATAAATTGGTTCTGCAGAGAAACAAAATTTACCATGTTAAATCGTCAGAAACGTTAATCAACAAGTTAAATACCAGCCCAGATTTTCGGCTGGTGTTTTACGGCCGCCTATACTGTGAGATAAACTCAAGTAAGCAGACGCTATACACACACATTTAACAGGTAATAACTAAAACAAATAAATAAACACTCGTACCTGCAGAAGCTAATAACGACTAAGACGTTTCCGGTGATAGCTACGATGCTTGTGACAAGCAGTAGAGCTGCAAAAACGCGCATAAATTCATCGGAAATGGGGTGTTGATAAACTTTGATTGCAGCGTTGGTAGTTCTCGTTACGAAGGTGGCGTTCGAATGATTAAAGTTGGGTACAGCAGTGCTGAAGGTTTCCATTTGGGGAAAGGTGAAACCGATCAATTTCCCGGCTACACACTTAGGAAATGAAACTCTGGTGTTTTCCTGAATTGGAAACTCAATTACACGGGCGGCTCGTGCGGACTCTGACAATAGATTTTAAACGGTATTAAACGGTCTGTCACAGATTTCATCGGGAACAGTACTCGGCGATTTTTTTGACTGTTTAGCTAAGTTTATCAGCCAAGTGTCTTAACCAAATAGTTACATTTACCTAGCTATATCCAAATAACTACATATATGTAAATCGACGATCCTCAAAAATGTTTGGTCCCAAGAGGGAGGAAACCAGCTAATCTTTGTAACTGAAGGACCGAATCATCTTAACACGGTTTTGTGATTATTATCAATCAATAGTTTTCTTGAAAGCCGAGTTTCGCCTCTTTCATGCGAGCTCTATCCGACCTTGTGTAGGCTAAACTTCCTTATACATATTTGTAATAGAGTTAAATTGGTAGCCGACTAGCCTTAATGCGCGTTTTGTGTCTAATGAAAGTCAAGAAAAGGATTATTTAAATCAGGTATTTTACTGTTAAGTACTTATTTAACGACAAATGCGAATAATAAGATAGCCTACATCTATTTCTCTTGTTGACGTACGGCAACAACAACTACAACAGCAAACGCATCGATACGACATGCAAACTCGATTGGTTTATCAGCAAGCGCACTAATGTCTTTTGAGGTAAGTCATTTTTTCTTCATTTGTAACGGCTAAGCCCAACACAGAAAATCGAAATGAAAAGCTTCTTATCTCGAAGGCTTTAAAAAAATCTGTTCATGTTTCGCACAGTAATACAGTGCTTTACCACACAGCAAAGCCACATATCACGTTTAACCTACCTGCTTTAATGAGTGGGTTATAGCGCAGCTATAGCGTGATGGTATTTAGTAGAGAAATCGAGTTTCCCGCAGTATGGCAAACGGACGACTGTTACCTTGTTTAAAAATGGTAAACATTTAACCATAGCATATGCCTTGTATAATGAATCTTTACAAAACTTTCATTGCAACAGGTTTCTCTGTCACACGTTCTTTGAAAAAATTTTGCCGCTACAACCTGTATCAAAAGGTCATTGCCTTTTTTACTAACTAAAAAGCAATCAATAGTGGTTAGTCATGTGGAAGTTTTTCATCACAATCAATACTCCAGTAAAGCGTTTGACTCATTTCAGCATACATACACCTTGTTAGTATGGCTTAAAGATAAGAGGGGTGTTCCATTATATATGGGTGTTAAAGGATCTGCAGGACAGCCGGTCAAAGCCTTTCGAACTTGGGTGACTCAAAAAATAATCGGGTTAAAACAGATTAGTTTTGCAGGCTACACGTAAATGTAATATAATCGCGATACATCATTCAGCACTTAAGGGACACAGTTGTTCAAAAATGTCAGTAAGTTATATACGTTCAAATATATATATGTTCGGATATTAAATAACGATATCTAAACTGGTGACAGTAACGCCAAGATGGTGTAATCATAAAACGATTATGACGTTATTTTGTAAACAAAATCATAATTGCTGAATTGTAATTGCGTGTTTGAAAGACGTGCTTCGTTCAGATAAAGTTAACGTCGTTGTTTTTAAAATCTGTGTGAAAGTGCGTTATACTGTTTCTTATCTCCCTTCTCGGGAATCGTCCCGTGGTCTATCGTAGTCATGCTACAACATTGCTAGCATTTGTTAATATCTTATTTGATGTCTTATTACGTTTAAAATAAATGTTCAAAATACAAAAAAAAACATTTTGTTGCCGTCTTGATAACTTAACTACTGAGTTTAAAACTAGCTAAGCCATCAACGTACTCTTAACTATATAGATTTACGTTTTCAACGTTTTCCCCGTTACTCCGAAAGCCATTTATCTAACATATTATTTACTACCATCTTTAACTACCGCATTATAACGATTATGTAGAAATCGACTGCTATAGACTGGAATCCAGCCCTAAGACCGAAATATAAGAACAACATCAACATCAGAAGAAAACACAGTTTGGAATAAGACCAAAATAGGCCCAAATGCCTGCCCTATAGTCGTAATCTCATCTAAATCGGATTAAGACCAAAATGGCCAGAATCAGGCCTATACAACATTTTACCTAACTTAAAACAACAACCCTAAGTAAAATATGAACTCACCTAATAATTTCAAACCTAACCCATTTTCTAACCCCCATTACCCACCAATAACCCTAAACAGGGCAAAAACTCCGGTGCCAAAACAGCGGCGCCCTAACGGCACCGGTCAAACTATGGCACTAAACTTCGACACCAAAACGACCAATTCCAGACCGACGGCCCCCGATCGTCCCATACCTCTCCCTGCACTACACTTTCAGGCGTTACATTTAGCCTTATTTGGGTGTATTTAGGACTTATTCCGACAAATTTATGTCTTATTCAGAGTTCAGACGATCAATTTCTTATTCTGCGCTTTTGGCCTTATTAGGTCGTTGGTCGTAATACTATGGTTTTATGGATTTTTCTGCTTTAGGTATAGTTGCTTTTTAGGTTTTATTGTTATTTGTTTCCCAACGTTTAGACATGTTGTAATAATTCGACGCTGCAATCTGTAGAAAACATTAAGACATTGGAACTCCGTGGCACCAAAACTTGCAAAAAAATACCGATGCATTTACACGATATGGTTGCAAAGACGTTTTTTGTTTTCTTTCTATACATTTTTATCCCTTGGTAATAAAACCGATTTGATAGTTTTAAGGTAGTATTAGTTATTATCTACGTAAGTTAAATATCGGGAAAAATAATTTATCATTATAATAATGACTGTTTTATATGGTGGATATGGATGCTCTCTTGTTTAATAACAACCGGTCAAGTTTATAAAAAGATGTCGTTTAAAAAGAATGCCGGATTTAATACCAACCCTGAAATTTAAAGTTATCACGAAACTCTTTTTGAATCGTGCGAGACGTTTAACATGTTTAAAGATTAATAATGGGTCACAAATTAAAATTATTGCCGGGCTGCTCATACTGAATAAAGCCAGTGTAGTAGGAGGTCATTACAAAATGACTGTTCATTATGAACAGGTCATTATAAAATAAAAAGTCCTAGTCCAGTCATTTGTGAAATAACTTAAGTCCAAGTCCAGTCTTTTCAAAAATTAAATCCCAGTCCAAGTAATCAGTTGCCCAAAGCAAGTCCCAGTCAAGCTATTCATATAGCAATTTATCCAGTAATACAATAGTAAAACGATAAACCATGAAAATATGTAAACTAACCGGATTATGAGCAAAAATTCAACTAAAACATAACCAAAAAACAACATATGTAGCAATATAATTATTTTACGTGCGAAACTTGAGATTAATATCTCAATAGTAAAATGTTAAATGAAAACACTTAATTTCAACCAAAGTCATTTGACTCAATGACTCAATTCCAAGTCGAGTTATTTCTTCAAAATACTTTGAAGTCAAGTCAATAGGTTGAAAACAGTGACTTACGTGCACTTATATCAAGTCATTGAAATTGATCATTTTTGACCACAAATATTAAAAACAACTCTAACCCCACCTGCTATACTTACATAAGTTTAACACTAATCTGCTTAAAACAATTTCACAGAATTTTACAACGAATTGGCTGTGGTAAGCAAAACTAAATATTTGTAGATTAACACGACAAGTGCGTGGTAAGGAGTGACTGACTGATCTGTCTTGACACATAGTTGTGTTGTGTCTATTTTGTTTTACATTATTTATTCTGCCCGTGTAGATAGCTCTCTACACACACGACGTAGGCCAAATCTGGTCTGTTTGCTTGTTTTTTGTATTGACTTTTAAACATTAATTATGTTTTAATTCGAATAGGTATGGTTTTTGAAAAGTGAAGTTTGCAAACTGCATTTGCAATATTTCGTACAAACATGTTGATACGGTGATCTATTTTAACCAGGTGTATTTCTGAACTTATTTTATGTTTAAGGAAGACATATAAAAGGCTTTACCTCATACATGAAATATTATTGTTTGTTAGTTGATAAGTTTTGAACTATAACAAAAAAATAATAGCTTTTTTTAAAAAGGTAATGACTCGTACCATTTTTGACTGCACCGGTTGGCTGCAGGGCTAAGCCTATATAGCTCGAGCCCAGCATGTCTCCTTGTTATTATTTTGTATTCTGTTTGTTTAAGTAATATCCTGTAAAACCCCTTGAATCTTTAGGTTTTATTCCAGGTTCCCAACATTTTCCCAGTTAAGTATAGCTCCCATTACAAAATTAAACCAACTTCAATATGTTGTGTTGACACCAATTAATGGCTTTTAATGTAACTAAAAGCTAATCACCAATGCTAACTGACTTTGCTAATAAGCCGTGTTAATAATATTAACAAATAGCAATACATAAAAATCCAACTGCCATAAATTGAGCCCTAGAAAATTTTTCGGAGAACTCCTGGGAATTTGGGAAAACAAGGTTAAGAACCACTGCTAAAAAGAGTAACAAATAACTCATTAGATAAGTAGCCCTCGTCACAATAGCCCAAAATGAACTTACAACAAATTGTTCCTCAGATGGACTGTCCAATCTTACGCATGCCTACAATAAGTAAGCCTTGTAAATTACCCATATATTAGTAAAACATAAATTTCCTATTTTGTTTAGAAATTTAGATTGATATGTTGTAAAAACGCCGACCGCGTACTGAAATGTTGTTGTGCTAAAATGTTACCATGGGTGCTTTTAAAGAATAATTAGGGATTTGCGTACCATATGTCACGTCGACGTAATCGCGATGTCCTGACTCGGGCAACGTTCCATCTATTCTAAGGAAACCTTCCCCTACCCTAATAATAAAATAATTATAAAAATAATTAAAAAAAAATATTATCGATCTTACATCGTTTTCCATAGGTCAGGATTCCAGGCATACATAGCATTTCCAAAAATTTCAGGACGAAAACTATAGGTTTCGCAATATTAGTTGTTTCAGAATTCCCCTTATGACGTAGTTTGTGACGTCATGTCTAAAAATTTGTATGCGTTCCGGGAAGAAAATGATTGTACTTTAACCCCTGGTGGTGGACCGTAAATGTAAATCGGTACACACTTGGGTATACAGTGTATTTAGTTGAACTGCACTGGTTTATGGAGAACGTGGATCGTGTTTTGTTGGTTAACTATAATGAAATATGCGGAAGGAAATATATAACCATTGTGTTCGTAATGCGTTTTATTCAACCCACGCATTAAATTACCGGTTCGAAAAACATCTTGGATATTACGTCTACATTGGTTGCTTGTCGCTGTTTTGCACTGGCGTGTTTTTTATGCAGCCGCAGTCAAGGGCGCCCGCAGAAAATTTTCCAGGGGGCGGCAATCAGGGGCGTAACCAGAAAATCAAAAAGGGGCCTGAATTTTCAACTTAGGGAATTCCCATATTTTTCGTCTGACGTTAATGAATAATGACGTCATAAAACAGTGACACTATGACGTCATAGAATGGTGATTGCAAGACGTGATAAAAAAAACTGTGTGCAATCGATAACTTCAGGCAAAAAAACCAAGACCGTAAAATATGTGTGATTAATTGTGGTAGGCCTAGAATCATACATAATTCGACTATCAGCAGCGCAGTTTTCAAGTTACATGAACAGAACTAGGGCTAAATTACAAGCACGCCTTTCACCACGTGCAAAACTAAACGAAGATCGTTTTTACCGGGTGTTATTATGCCAGGATTAGCGCAACATCTGCGCCGACTTGTGTGCCAAGTCAGCTAAATTACAAGCAGCGATTGAGGAGAAATAAGTTGTGTCCATTGCACACTTAGCACGTTGTCTTAGAGTATGCTTAAAGAGCATAATTTTGCGTTAATTACCATTACTTAAAAATGGAGGCTTTAAAACGCGCACGACAGTCACCATTATACCTCCTTTTAAGAATCTGCTTCAGTTAAACAAATGTCGATGTTACACCAACATCGGATATTAGCGCAGAGACCGAACAGCGAGGAACATATACTGCGAATAACTCGACGTTTTTAGCAAGAAAAAAAGAAAGAAGGTTTGACTTGAGTTGTCAATTGTCAAATACACCATTGCTAATTAGTCAACCTAAAGTCCTAAACAAATAACGAAAGAGAAAAACTATCCAGCGTTTACGGTCGACCAAACAAAAGACAAAAAACGGCGTTTTGCGCTCGATTTTGGTTTCGCTTTAGATCAAGACGCGTGAACCAATTACTTAAAAAGCACGCCGCTTCGAACAGTTTGCTAAACCATGACAAAAACGAACCAAAAACGATAATATCACTTACAAAAAGGGGTGGTAAGGACTCCCGCCCCCACTGGATACGCCACTGGGGGCAACGGATAGTGTATATTATATTTTTAACCTTCATAAGTAATACATATTACACTTACAAATAATACTAATAAAGTGCCCCTTGCCCCCCCTGCGGGCGCCCATGGTGATACATAACAGTTAATATACTTACAAATAATACTAATAATCGTGTTTTGAAATTCCAGGGGGGGGGGACAAATGCCCCCCGTGCGGGTGACCAACGCCTATCTGGCATTGTTGCGAAGGCTATTGCGCTCAGCGTTTTATTCGGGTCGACATATTCACAGCGTCCCAAACAACCGTCTCACCAGACGACACGGAATACTTTATTAAAAAAAATTTAACTCTCATATTAACCTACCATTTTAGATATTTTGATAGTGTTAAGTAAAAATGATTTACAAATAGCATAAAATACAACGTGTATTACTACAGGTTATCTATAATGTATGTATTAATTTGAGGAAATAAATATGGTATAAAACAGTGAAATATTAAAATCAAAAAGGGAAGAGTTTAGTAAAAATACCACTTCATGATGTGCACTGATCTCTATGAAATAGTCCCTTAAATTTTATTAAAATGTAAGATGTTTATGTAAACAAAATTTGTCTTCTGGTTTGGCGCGCTTTTACAATTTTTGTTTTAACTTAAGATTTGCGAATTTTACAGGTTTGTTGAAAAAATATAATGGCGCAGCGCAAAATCAACTCATTTTTCAACTCTAATTTTGGGTAAGGTGATTGTTTGATACTTTTAAAAACCAACAATGGTCGTTATATATTTTGTTGTTGTTTTAAGTATTAACACATAACACCGTAACCAAAATGCCTTTTTTTTAATTTTTACAAACCTAAATAAAACTAAAACGTTAGGTGGTTACACTATACTCACTAGGGATGTTCAAAGTAAAACCCAAGGAATTCTAGAATAATAGGGTTCGAATCTAGAATAACTAATCCAGAATATCGAATCCTAATGAATTTTTATGGGCGCTCTTTCACTATTGTACGTAAAAATTAATAAAAAAAAAATTTCTTCCAATGCCGCTTACCACAACGCATATTGTTTGGGTTAGGGTGCGGGTTAGCGTTTGGTTGAGGGTGGGTCAAGTTATTATTAATAATGAACAAAATATTACTTGACCCACCCTCACCCAAACGCAAACCCGCACCCTAACCAAAACAATATGCGTTGTGGTAGCGGTATTATTATTTATTATTTTTTTTTTATATAACTTTTCACGTACAATAGTGAAAGAGCGCCTTTTTATGTTATTATTTAACTTTTGTTTTCTGTGGGAAATTATTAAAAATATACCTTTTAGTGACTTAAGCGAATCGAATAAATGCAACAGTGACAAAACAGCAATTAGTCGCAAAACCATTTTGCTAACTTATGTATATTGTAATCAAAAAATAATGTTGCAAATAATTAACATGCCATTGAACGAAGTTCTTCAATTTGTAATGAATAACTACACAAAATACATGATAGCAACACCAGATTGTTGCTTAAACTTTTCTCATACAGTGACCCAGTGCAATAAAATGCACTTTTTACAAATTCAGTGCGTTTAATAAGATATTGTTGTGTTATAATTTTGCTACTATAATGCCGCCCCTGATCTGTTCTAGCAGTCAAACATTATGCAGCAAAGAATACAAAGTTACTACTGCTAGTAATGCATTACCTTGACCATTAGTTGACAATTATAAACCTCACCAACCTAAAGTTTACCTTTAGTAACCCTGTAGCGTACTTCGCGCATTTTACGATATAATGATAATGACTTTAAGGAAATTGCGAAATCTATGCACCTGGAATTACACGTTAGGCGATCACCCAATAACATTTGATCGACTCCTTATAACAAGACATAGGGTATCGGCAGTAACGGGCCGCCTAAAAAAATGCTGACGTTGCACTACATTGGATACATTTAAATCGATTACTATAATTGTTTTGCCACCGCTACAGAGTTTAATCAAAAATGTGTCGCTTGTGAATATTTTTTATAAGCAACTTTTCGCGATAAAACGAATAAATTATATCTGTTCAAATTAACTGAAATAAACAGCAAAATGGGATTCAAATCTAAGGATCCCATGTTCTACTTCGAACATCCCTACTACTCACTGCAGTTATTTTTATTATCCAACTTCCTATTGTATGCATTCTTTGTGTGTTTTATTGGCTGTTGCCGCAGCAGTTGAAGACACAATGTTTTTAATTATGTGATAGTGCCAAAGGCAACAGTTACAGCTCCCAACCAGATTCTATGCCTGCAAACCCGAAAAGAGAAATGTACTGGAACTACAAAACTTCAAACCAAACTTTGAGACTGTATCAAAGCAAAAGGGTAAATATTGACAACAAACATTTTATAATTTCTGTAGGTATAAGTTAAAGCATTTTGTCCCAAGGTATGGGCTCTAACAAAGTTGGGTCTCCTTATAATTCATCTGGGTCACTTGGATGATGAAACCAGAGTACAAAAGCACAGTTCAAAATTAGTTAACCGAGTTGAAAACAATATTAAAACTGTAATCGTCACATGTAACAATATTACCGCATTGTTTAAATTTGTTTAACAAAATATTATTCCAGTAAATATGGTTAGAGAGGCGTTTGTTTATATGTCATACACTAAAAGGCGCCGTACAATATAATTGTTTTGATTAATAGGCATTCTCAACAAAAATTGTGCTTTTAATACAAATAACATGCTCTCCTTGTTTTTAACCAAAATTTAATTTAACAGTTGTCATGTTAAGTTAAAATAACCTGAATGGGCTTGATCCTACTATTCACATGTGATTCTACTATTCGCATTTTGCATCCAAATTGCAGCGTTGTAAACAACTTATTTTAAAATAGCTTGAGTCGCAGTCAAGTCATTTATAAAATAACTCAAGTTTAAGCCAAGAGTTGTTCAATTCAAGTTCTAATTAGAAAAAAGTCAAGTCCTTGTAATAAAGGGAAAAGCACTTAACTATTAAAATTGATAAACTTATTTAATTATGAGCAATAACTTAAATAAAAAAACAAAAATGCAACAAATAGCAAGAAATTTGTGCAAAAAGTCAAGCCTTAAAAAATAGTGACTAAATTTAAGTTAGTGATTGAAGTCATTACAACACTACCAACCTTGACACATTTTTATCTCCAGATTCACTTTTGCTATTCTTAAAGCCCAAGATAGGGTAAAAAAACACAAAAAACCTTATCTTTGTACCAATATGACAGCAATTTAGTGTGCTGCTTTATTTTATTGGAGCCTCATATTGTTTTTTTACTTGGTTTTTGTATTTTGTCTATAATTGTGATTTGTCTGCAACTTAGTTCCACCCTGTTCAGACAAAAGCATCACAAAATTTATTATCAGGTTGAAGTCGTTATACAAAACATTTTACTGTATGTCTTGTACTCTACCAGAAGCAGTGGTGGATGCCCCCTAAACTATATTTTTTCTTGTTTCAAATATGAAAATGTAAAAAATGCCCTTTGTGTGGGGATTTATTCAACACTCATGAAACTGCGAAGGAAATTGTGAAAGGTTGCTTGTACCCTTGTAAATGTTTAAAGGAAGTAGTGTAAGTAATATAAGACTACACTTTTTTACAGAAAGAACAAAGAGCAAACAAAAAGGTAAATGACCAACTGGTTTGCAGTTTCGGGAGTGAATTGTCAACACCCACGGATTCACAAGTATTTGAAGATTCACAAACCTTTCCATCTTCCCAATCACAGGTTTAGTTGCCTTTTATTATAAAATATTGACCTACATTGAAGCCCACCTACAATTATGTCATATACTAAAGCAACACTCCAACTACAGTACAGTACTCAATTTTTAATGGTTTTGTTAAGATCCAGTAAAAGTAGTTGTTTGAACCTTTTCTTATCAAGTTATTAGTGGATTTTACTGTTGTTGTGTAACACCTGAGTGTAAAATGAATAAACTTGCTTCACTTCAACTTATGTTTTTTAAACAAAAAATAAATTCAAAAAACTTCCTGCGATTAGAATTTAGATTATAGTTTGGTTCAATTCCCAAACTTTGCATAAGGCCTGAAATCTCCACAATACCTCAATATAAAAGCCTTTGCTTTAATTAATACACATTTTTGTCAGGATTCAGTGAAGTAATAAAAAGCACTTACAATGTTACATGACTGCATCACATCAGGTAAATGGAAATTTAACCTTTACAATGTTTTTGGCCTGAACAGGATAGTGTGAGCTGGAATCCTAGATCTTCAAATTACTTAGCTGGAAGGCAGGCATGGGGCAGGTCTTCATTTTACGGTCAAGATGTTGATGTTAAGCCTAATGTTGATTATAGACAATACTTGGCAGAAACAGAGAAGCTGGCCAAGGAAAAGGAAGAAAAGTATGTACTTTTACAAAAATGTTTGACATAGCCCTGCAAATGAAAAAAAAACAAACAAATGATTGCCTGTTTGTATTTTGTATATCATTAATGATGTCAGGCAGATATTTTCTACAGTATAGCCTTATTTATTCCTGAAGCACTTTGTATGCCTATAATGCAGTAGCAGAAGCTAGTGGTATAAAAAAACAAGTATTTTTGAAAGGAATCAAGCACAGCTGGGATCAAATAGTGTTGTTTATTAAAAAGTGTAATGAGACAAATAAGGCTTAAGCTGTACCTTTAACAAGCTAGTGCATATTTTTTGGGGGGATTCAAGTTTTTCGAAAACAAAAGTTGGGAACCAGTGTTTTAAACTAAAAATTGATGAACTATTTTATTTCATCTCTAGTAATAATTTACATAACAACAACCAAAACAAATTACATACTAACTGTTATCCACAAGAGTCTATTCAAGTCATTTAGAGAAAAAAAGTAACACAAGTTCACTTTTACACTAGTTACTCACTTTAGCCAAACTACTATTTATCTCAATGTTGTTGTTAGAATTTACATTTTGATTTATCAATCAAATGGTTTTGTTTCTTATCAGATTTTTTTGTGTTTACAAACCTATTCAGGGAAATGCTGGAAAACTTTTTAGTTTCTGCCAAGAAATGTTGTGAGGAGGGTACTCTGATAGCAACAGAGGTCAAAGAAAAACTAGAGAGTCATGAATCAAGTTTTGAGGGAAAATGTAAGTTTTTTTTTAATTTTTAAATGCAGTGAGTTGGCAATTTTTTACAACATAACCAAAAAGTCTTTTTAAACAATAAATAAAGTTGAAAAAATTTAACAGTTTTGCCTAATAAATATATGGCCAAGCTTTATTTTTAAAACGGTGTGTACTAAAAATCCTATGTTGTGATAAAACTAATGTTGTGTTACTATCTTACTTACTAACTGTTATAATTAATACAGTACACGCTGTGCTAAAATCAGACCTGACAGAAAAGCTGCTAAATGAGAACAAAGAAAATGTAAGGTTTGTTGTTTTTAATTTATACCAGTGTTCTAAAAATTTGTTCACTTTTGCAGATTGAAAAAATTAGTTGTGAAATATTGGAACAGACTAAAACAATAAACAATGTAACATCTTTAGCCCAGGTAAATTGAAGGATAATGTTAAAACTACTTTATTTTATTCCAAACATTATTTTTTTTTATAGAAGACTTAAAGACGCTTGTACTTTTTAAATCTGCGCTGTGGTTGTTGGTCAGTGTTTTTCTTAAATTTCTAGATTACTTCTGCACAAATGTGGATAATTTTAGGAAATATTTTTATTTACTTGTTCAGAAAAATATGATTTTTTAACTTGTGCAATTTACTTTACACATAATTTCTTCATCATAAAGTTTGATTTATTCAGAATACAAGTAATTTTTAAAATTAAAACTACTAGTAATTGTAGTGTAGTTTAGTGGCCTTGTGTACAATGGTGTCAAGAGTTAAGTGCCCATTGCCTAACTTTGAAGGCTTAAATAGATTTGAATCGCATTTCAGAATTTTTATTTTTTTAGAAGAGTATTCAACAGAGTTTGGAAAAAATACTGGAAAAACTCGTACAACCAAAAGTATGCTATGCTGACATGTCAACCCAATACTCCCCAAAGATCAAAACCATTACAATGCAATGTCAGACATCACCAATCGTTCAAACCACTACAGGTACAAGCTATTTTTATAGGTTTAATTTAATTCCAATTTTTAAACTACCAATACAAAATAATTTACTTAAAGTAAACGTGGGTCTTTGTTTTTTAAACCTAAATGTTTCCATGTTAATAGGTGGTTGCATTAAATTAAACTTTCCTTTTCTCCAAGGTAAAAAGTATCCTGCGTTTAGAACTTGTTTTACATAAATTTTCGTATTTTTTTTAGCAAAACGAGTTCCAGGACTTTGCTACAATCAGCTGCACGATGACTTGTATTATGATGGTACCCGGTAAATTAACCTGCAATGTATTTTATAATATTCTTTCTTTAAAATTAACATGATCAAGGACTGTCAGCATTTTGTGCCACAATCTTATTTGTAAATTGTCTACAGGCAACATTTAATAAGCTACATAAAGTATGCTGATATTAACTATATTTAATATAGTATGTTTATTTTAGACACAATTTTAGGAAAAGGCGTTCTGCTAATACAAAAACATCAAAATATATGGTAATTTGGTAAATTAGACGTCCCAGTACATGTGACAACATGAAAAGAGTGTATTTAGCAATAAAAACAAAGTGGTTTTGTGTAATTGAAGATTAATTTCTTTCAGTGTCGTACCACAGAAGCCTTCCTACAAGACGATTTTCCAATATGGTGATGAGAGCTATCTCGAAGTAAATATTTAGGTCCATTTTTGCAGGGCAAATGTTGTTTAACATTATTCTCAACTTACACATGTATAGTATATAAACTACTAATTGAAAAAGCAGGCGGCGTTCAGGTTGAATATTATATAACTAAACTAAATGTTTTTTAACGCGGTCATTTAACGTAATTTCGGTAATGTAAGGTTACGTTATTCGTAGATTTTGTGTATAAAATTATCTCACTTTGTATGATGGAGGCAACTTATCATGTATCATTGCAAAGCAATTTTAAATACCGATCGCCAGTTGTCTCATGTAATAGCTAGAATAACAGTAGGATAACGGCCACTTGTTATCATAGACAATTCGTCACGATGTACAATTGAAACCGTCCTTTATACGCAATAAGGTTCAGCGAAGAAATAGTTTTAACTGGCTTTATCTAAACTAATACCATACCAACCAGTCGAAGGTTAACAACTGCGCAATACCCTATACACCGTAATTGAGGAAACATACAACTTTTAGGTCGTAAAAAGCTATTACAATAAAAAAGAAAAACTTAAAAAAAAAAGGTTCATCGGATTTATTAAACTGTTTTGTGTTTTTAAAAGAATGAAAATACAGCTGAAGATGCCGAAACTTCAATATTAACACCTGTTTCCAAGCCAAAAGTTGGTCGGCAACAAGGAAATAAGAGAAAGTCAAAGGTAGGCTGCGATGAACAAATAAAATGTGGAATTCTTTAACCATATAATTATAATGATATATGCATATTGCATATGTATACATGGAGTATAATTTGGAATATAAAGTATTTTCGCGGCAGAGCAGATTGCGTTTTGTTTCAATCCACCTTTTGTTAAATTAGGTGAGTACCGAAATACCACTCTCCTAAAATGTAGGTTCGCCGTCTGAGAAAGAATTGTATATTAAATAGCGTCGATTAAGTTTTATCAAACAAAATTTAAGGTAGGGTTGGGCATTTGACCGGTCAAATAAAATCCGGTCAATTGACCGGTCAAATACTCGTCAAATAGGTCAAATATTGGTCAAATACTATACACACTTTCAAAATGCAATTGAAGGTAAAAATCAACCTTGATTTTTACTTTAAATAAAATATATGAACGTTTTAGCTCAAGTACAATGGTTTTTAAAACTAAAACAATTATTTTTTAAACATTAATAATAATTTTTCCAAAACTATGACATCTTGCAAGCAACACTAGATATACCGTAGTAATTTTTACCACTACTTCAACCACTAAGTTAAGCCAACAAGTTTATTAACGAAATTTAACAAGTAAATGTATCAGTACACAAAACATTTTTACGCCTCATCAGAACTTTTGTCACTATCTGAATTTCCGAAGTCATCACCAGTATCTGAATCAGGATCCACTGGAGACAAAGGATTCGGTTCTTCAAAATTCCTAAGTAGCCTGAGATTGTGGTATACCCCAACCAGTATGCCAACCGTTGATGTTTTAAGTCTGTTGAGATTTTTTGTGTGGATATTTCCCCAGACAGACCAGTTGCGTTCAGCACAAGCAGAAGAGCTTGCAAGTGAAAGTAGTATTTCAGCTACTTTACTCAAAATACAAGAAGGGGCAAGGCCTTTCCACCATGAGCTAGGTTTAAGGCGGTTTGCTTTGACTGACGAAATTGCATTCCACAATATTTTTCTGGCAAATATGCCACTTTTAGCTCTAAAATTTCCAATTTGTGCAATTACTTCATCATTGCATGAGCTTCCTTTAAAATTTGCAATAGAGGTAAACACATCACATGCTTCATCAAACTCTTCATCTGTAAGCTCCTGGCCTTGAAATTTTGGGTCAAGTAAGTATGCCGCATTGTGTGTCGGCGTCACTACTTGATTTTTACGGAACAAAATTCTTGCCTTTACATTTTCCTCTTCTAAGCATCTTAATGGGCTGGAATGTACAGGCCCGTTAATGTGTTTTTGGATAGTTAAAACTCTTGTCTAACATCAGACAATGTAGTCACATCACTTTCTAGTTTGTAAATAGAATCAGCAATTGGCTTAAGTAAATCTAAAAGTTTTGCATTTTTGGTCCAAAATACATTATTATCTAAAATATTATTCCGTATATCTTTGGGACATGCACTTGATACTTCATCTTCTACAATTGCAGATTGCGGGGCCTTTTTACAGGTTTGCAGATTTTGAATGCAGGTTATCATAGACGCCCAACGTGTGTTACAAATTCTACTGAGTGTGGAAGAAATTGAGTGCTGCATTAACTGTCGTTTGAAGATTGCTGCCGGAACTTGCTTGTTTTTGAAAAATCTTACAATTTTATTGACACTTGAAGTATGGGATGACACTGTTGTAAAATTTTCGAGATCTTGTATAAAAAGTTGTAAAGTGTGTGCAGAACATCCATAACATTGGATATGTGGAATATCTTCCTTTATTATGTGCCACGCAGCTTTAATGTTTGCAGCATTGTCTGTTACAATAGACATAACCTTTTCAGAACCAATCTCATGTATAACATTTTTGAATTGATCTGCAATATATGCTGCTGTATGGCGATGTTCTGTAGTGTTTTGGAAAGAGTAAAAGATAGGATTAGGTGTTGTAACCATGAAATTAATTATTCCCTCATTGTGCACGTTACTCCAGCCATCTGATACAATTGAGACAAATGCAGCTTCATGCAATATATCCTGAACCTTTTTCTTTATTTCGTCTGCTTCCTCATCTAAAAACCGTCCAGATAACAGCTTGCGAGATGGCAAACTATACACTGGTCTTAGCTTTTTAAAAAACTCCTTTACATATGGATTTTCCACAATGTGAAATGGCATGTTACTTGCATACACTGCCCTTGCAAATGATTGGTCTAAATGCTGTTTTGATAGTGGTGTCATTCGGTCTACAAATCCTTTAATACTACTTTGATATGAAGCTGCAGATGCAGAAGACACTGACATCTTATCACTTTCTTCTTCTTCAAATAAATTTACACTTATTTCATTGCTGCTAGTACTGGCTATATCTTGTGTAGATCCTGGCTTTCCTGTTTGAAGTTGCATAATGGTTTCCTTCACACTAGTTGGACAGGAACTGCATTGTGACAGTAAATGTTTTACCATCCTGTCCACATGGGTTACATACTCTTTAGCACAAAACCTACACTGTGCTTTAACTTTGCTGCCCCTTTTAATTGTGTTGTAAAATTTCCAAATAAAGGGCTTACCCAAAACTTTAGCAATGACAAATTCTATACAGATAAAAAAACATTAATGCTCAGTATAATCAATAAGTTACAAGCATATTTCCTGCTAAAATTACTCCTAAGCTACTGACAAAAATGACTACACTGCAAAGCTGTAAATCAAATCTGAAACTGCAAAACCAAGTATTCTATTACTTTTCTTCTATTCCTTTTATGACAAACACAATTCACCACCATTGTGATGTCACAGCAAAAGAAAGCCAGTGAATTTACACTGTATGGTGCAACTCATACTAGTAAACAGACTGGAAGACTTAAAAATATGAAATGCATTCATTCTACTCTAAACAAAATAAAATCACTTTTGCTATTACAAACACTTTGTTATTACCACAAAACTTGTGTTTGCATTAGGTAAACACTACCATTTTATATTTGAATTC
Source organism: Ascidiella aspersa (assembly GCF_963924565.1). Taxonomy (NCBI): domain Eukaryota; kingdom Metazoa; phylum Chordata; class Ascidiacea; order Phlebobranchia; family Ascidiidae; genus Ascidiella; species Ascidiella aspersa. Next base: position 19,006,980 of record NC_139451.1, read on the forward strand.
TTTAAAAAAGTTACACTTGGGACTATTAAAAACTTCACAAAACAACCGCCGATAAAATTTACAACATTTGCTTCCAAAATGAGTATTTGACCGGTTAAATAAAGTGTGGTCAATTGACCGTATTTGACCAGTCAATTGACAGGCTTGCCAACCCTAATTTAAGGTATATGATTTTTTATGTATTGAATGTTTAACTTTCTTCAAATTCCAAAACAAAATTAGAAATATTCAACCTAAAAAGATCTTGTTCAAACTTTGCACATAGACCTTTGCAAAACAAGAAAATTTGATTGACAGAATACTAGCTATTATTTGTTGTTTTTTCGATCTTATTATTTTTTAGAAAAGTCAGCATATCAAATTGAGGCCTTGTATTAATTTATTATTATTTTTTTGCAGAATAAAAATTTACACGCTGGTGAAAGTGGAGCTATGATTAAGCCAATGAAACACAATCCAAGGTAAAGAGCATAGCATGTTTCTCCTGGCAATTTATGAGTCGTATTATATATGATCAAAATGTCTTACCGAATTCGAGTACCGCCTAAAGTTCTAAACAAATAACCTCAGTTTTTTCTAGTTTTTTTTAACAAATGTAGTATACATTAGCGTGTGCTGTTTTAAAAATTGTCCAACTATCGTGGCACGACAGAAAAAAATTACGATTGCTGTCTATTTTCGCAGGAATTCAAATGTCAAGAAGCGACAGCCTTGTAAGGTACGTGTATACACTATACCGGTCATGTTCAAATCTTCTAATGTAGTCTTAAAAAAATAAACTTTCTACATTGTCTTATGTGAATACCAATTGTCAGTGTTGATGAATTTTGTAAAAAATCAAGCATTAAACGAGACTCCCAAATGCTAATCTTTGTGAGCGTTTGGGGAAAGCAGTAAGCGACAGAAAGCCCCAATTCGATGCTATTGTAAGACCTGAAGTCTAAAACAGGGGTCGGCAACCTACGGCCCGCGGGCCGGATGCGCCCCGCCAATGGTATTTTATCGGTCCGCCGCTTCTTTAACAAACTAGATACGAGTCCATTTCAAATACTTTTGGGGTATTTTAACTATACGTAAGTGCGAAAAATTTTCGCGCTAGCGCGAATGATCTTTCTGCGTCCAACTTGTTTACGTTTTGATGCTTTCTTTTGAACTACATAAGCGCTTCGTTGCCGTTAATAAAAACGTATTCAAAAATATTGGACATTCATTTTTTAACATTTTTATTTTTGGCAATGTAATAAAAACTTGCAAAAAATTAAAAGAAATGTCTGTATACCTAAAAAATCGCGCTCGCTCCACTCGCCACGTGCGCCCAACTTAGAAAGGCTAACAAACCTAAACAAGATTAACTATTAAAGTTATCGCGTTTCTTCAAAGTAGTTTTATCACACTTTTCATTAGTAGTATGGATGACGACGTTTGGGCTCGAATTTAAACCAAACAGCGCCTTTTTTCGCGCTTTGCGCCAACACTTTACTGCCTCCTTAAATGTAATTAAACACGCTTTTAAGTGAAAAAAAAAATCCGAGGTCCGTCTGATAAAAAGTTGTTCTAACATTTTAATAACACAATTCTCAGTTAACATCTTGTGCGGCCCACAAAGACCTTTCTGAGTTTGGTGTTGGCCCGCGACTAAAAAAAGCTGGTCGCCGACCCCTGGACTAAACCAACTCATCATTTTTCTCGCAGAAACAATCTTTGCTGCGTAGGACACTTCACTTTTGACTTAGGGCATATTTACATAAATAAAGCACCATACAAATTAAAGCGTGTCCAATATGTTTACTATTCGCATTTGGTGGATCATCATGTTGTCAGGTTTGACTGTGGTGGATCATGGCAGAAATCATTTGAACACCCCTGCACTATACTATACCGTCACTAACGGTCGTCATTTCGATGTTTACGTAAAGGATTTTAAAATTTGAATTTAAATAAAAACGGAACTATACTATTACAGGCACGGCGCCCGAACGTTAGACCTGGCCCAGGAAAGTATAAAAAGGCAAGTTCGTGTTTAATATTTGCTTAAGCTCATACTACACTATATTAAAACTTTGGAAACAACAAACGTTTTGGATTAATCCATGACCCCTAGGTATTATTATAAATTGTGATCGTAGCTTGAAAACAAAAATAAACAAGATAAAACTAAAACAAGCCAACAACTGTAGGAAGTCGCTCTTACTGCAATCAGCTTTTTATTTATGCTTTAGGTGGAAAATAAAATCGTCTCGCCCGAAAAGCTGCAAATGGTAGGTGATACACTACGTTTTTTTAAAGTGTATACTGTTTTGTTTTATTGAAACACACGGATAGCCGTTTTGCAGAGTTAAAGCTTATTTCAAATGAACTTTCTGTTTGAAAAAAAGAAATAAAATGATGAAATATGCGTTGCCCCCGCATGCAATTTATTAATTATCACATTTTTGTTTCAGCAGAAGCAACCTTTCTTTGATGTTAGTGACAGTGATGACGATTACTGCTTTTCGATGTTTAGCAGCGACATCTCGCTCTTTTGAGTGTTTTATGACCAGGCTACCTACATATAATTAGCTGCTGGCTAATTATATGTAGGTTTACCAACAGCAGTGTTGGAAACCATAACAGCGGTATTTTTTTTATTACGATAAGCAATTCCGTAAACATTCATGATTGTTATTGCTTTTTAACCCAAAATCAAATATAATGTGTAGATCTGATGCTAAACTTAACTTAATGCTTAATTTGCATTCATATGGTTGTTTTTCAATTCTCAGTTTTTTGTTAAAAGTGTTTGTAACTGCAATGAAATCCGTTTTTTCTTTGTTGCCTATTTTTATCTTACAGTTTTCGAATATTTACCAATCAAATACAAAAATGTTTTATTTACATTGTCCCCTGTTAAGGAGTTGTTTAATCTGTATTAGTCTGGTTCTGATATGTATTGACTAGTTTTTACTTAGGTGTGTTCATGAAAGCTTGTCGAAGAATCGATATATAGATAAGAGATATATTCAAATTAGAAAATGACACGAATTTAATCAAAATTTGGCACTACTGAAAACCGATATACCTGCGATCAGTGTTCCCTCTAAGAAAATTGTGTACTGCGCAATAATATTTTAGGACTTTTTTTGGAGATGACGTCACAAAGCGTGACGTCATGAAACAAATATTCTCAAGGAACTTGCATGTGCAACTGCAATCGGGTTACGTTCAAGGATATGGCAATAATGCGGCCGCGCTAAATAAAAGATAGCCGATTATTTGGGTTAAATTGATAAAACGTCCAATTTAGCATGATAGAATATTTGACGTTTTTAGCACACAATCGCGAACTACTCGAATATTTGCATGTATCACTATGAGTTTGCCCATTTGTTTGGCCATTGACACGTAAATATTGCGGTTGTGTTAAAAAATATTCGTCCTCAAAAATGCATTTCGGTTTTATGATCCCGAATTATTGTCAAACACTCCACTGCAGTGTTCAGCACTCTCCTAACCCATTCATTCCCTCAGCTTTGTTTTCCTGTGTAGATATTTAATTTTACGTGAAATAAAAAAAAATACACAGCATGGCATGGATGATGAAAACCGATTAGATTAGACCAGGGTTTCCCAAACTGTGGTCCGTCGCGATATGACAAGAAAAAGTTACACATATACGTTGTACAGCAGGGGTCGACAACCTACGGCCCGCTGGCCGGATCCGGCCTGCGAATGTAATTTATCCGACCCGCAGCCTATTTGACAAACTAGACACAAGTCCATTTCTTATACTTTCTGACTATTTTAACTATGTAGGTGCGAAAAAAAAGCGAAAATTGTTCGCGCTTTGCGTTTAACGATCTTTATACATCAGGTTTGTTTACGTTATGATGCTGTCATTTGAACTAGATTAGCGCTTCTTGCGCTGTGGAAGACTGACTGTCAAAGTGCGTCGCGTACAAACGGAAAACGTATTCAAAAATATTGGACATACATTTTTAATTTTTTTTTTTGAAATGCAATAAAAACTTGCAAGAAATTTTAAAGAAATGCCGGTATACGCCCCCAAAATATGCGCTCCCTTCGCTCGTCAGGTACGCCCTTATTTAAATAGTTTAACAAACAATGAACTACATTAACCATTAAGGTTATCGCGTTTTCTCAAAGTGGTTTTATTACACTTTTTAATATCAATAACGACGTATGGACTCGAATTTTAAACCAAACAAACGCTTTTTGTCCCGCTTTGCGCCAACACTTTACTGCCTTCTTAAAAGTGACTAAACACGTTTTTAAGTACAAAAACATATCTGAAGCCCGCCTGATTTACATTGTTCTGACATTTTAATAACATAATTCTTAGTTAACATTTTGTGCGGCCCGCAGAGACCTTTCTGAGTTTGGTTTTAGCCCGCGACTAGAAAAAGGTTGCCGACCCCTGTTGTACAGTATGTGTACTCTTTTAAAGATGATTAAATTGCCGCAGTTATTCACAACTTATTGATTTCGAAAGCTTTTGCTATCCAGTATCGTAAATCTAACTTGTTGCGCTTTTTATATTAAATTGATCATTTAAGCAGAGGGAAGCAATTCCATCTGTCCCATTGATGTTGTCAATTTTGTAAATATATGAAAGTTGGTTTTATTTATTTTTTGCTTTGTATTGCGGTCCGCGAAAAAACAGATTTACAAATAGTGGTCCGTGGTCCAAAAAAGTTTGGGAAACCCTGGATTAGACAAATAAATTTACAGCAAAAATACAGCACAATCGTCGATGCTGATTTGATTTGTACTTATTTATAGCTGCAAACATCAACAACAAAAATAGCCAATGCGATTACTCAAACTGTTACGGCGAAAAAGTTAAGATATTTTAGTTCTAAGTTGAGAATAATGTAAAGGCGCAAAAGGCAAATTTCACTGCGCGATTTGTCTGGTGGGGCTGCGCAATTGCACACCTTACAACAGTGGTTCTCAAAGTATGGGTCGCGTAGGGTCAAAAAATGGGTCGCTCTAAGTCTAAGGTGATTCTGCGCAAACTAACTTTTTTCGTTTCATTTTTCAAGCATTTTTAATTCAATCATGACTGAAATATTGCATCATAAGCATTTCATGTGGCAACCTGGATTATTGCATCATAAGTGGTTTTCTGACGTTTTGATGACAGCCAGCTACAGTAGCTGCTAAGACTGGTTTAAGCGGTAGCCGCACAGTTACTTACTTTTTTGGAAGATTATTTGGCACTTGTCTAGAGGAAGATTATTCGACACTGGTCTACCACAGGGTTCAAACAATTACTAAATTGCCGCACAATGTTTGAGTTAGGGTGAGGGTTAGCGTTTGGGTGTGGGTGGGTCAAGCATTATTTTATTGATTAACTCAAGTGGTAACCCGCACCCTAACACAAATTAAAATGTGCGTTGTGATAGGATTGTAGAACAGCGCCGATTATTTTGCTAGCTCGTATTACACACATATACTTCATAATTCTGTTAGACTAGAGTTTTTATAGTGCTGTCTTAGTCACTGATAAACTTGGGATTAGAATTGAGAAAATTGTGTAATATTTATTCGCAACTTGAGGTCCTCAGCAGAAACTCATCCGTTTCAGTTCGAGCTATAGGTTCGTTTCTTTCGAATCGAGCTATAGTTTCGTTTCTTTTGATGCGAGCTATAGGTTCGTTTCTTTTGATGCAAGCTATAGGTTCGATGCAAGCTATAGTTTTGCTTCTTTTGATGCAAGCTATAGGTTCGAATTTTTCGATGCGGGCTAGAGTTTTGTTTCTTTTGATGCGAGCTATAGGTTCGTTTCTTTTGATGCAAGCTATAGTTTTGTTTCTTTTGAATCAAGCTATAGGTTCGATTCTTTCGATGCGAGCTAGAGTTTTGTTTCTTTTGATGCGAGCTATAGGTTCGATTCTTTCCATGCGAGCTATAGTTTCGTTTCTTCAAATGCGAGCTATAGGTTTGTTTCTTTTGATGCGAGCTATAGGTTCGTTTCTTTTGATGCAAGCTATAGTTTTGTTTCTTTTGAATCAAGCTATAGGTTCGATTCTTTCGATGCGAGCTAGAGTTTTGTTTCTTTTGATGCGAGCTATAGGTTCGATTCTTTCCATGCGAGCTATAGTTTCGTTTCTTCAAATGCGAGCTATAGGTTTGTTTCTTTTGATGCGAGTTATAGGTTCGTTTCTTTTGATGCGAGCTATAGGTTCGTTTCTTTTGATGCAAGCTATAGGTTCGATTCTTTCGATGCGAGCTAGAGTTTTGTTTCTTTTCATGCGAGCTATAGGTTCGATTCTTTCCATGCGAGCTATAGTTTCGTTTCTTCAAATGCGAGCTATAGGTTTGTTTCTTTTGATGCGAACTATACATTCGTTTCTTTTGATGCGAGCTATAGGTTCGTTTCTTTTGATGCGAGCTAGAGTTTCGTTTCTTTTGATGCGAGCTATTGGTTCGATTCTTTCGATGCGAGCTAGAGTTTTGTTTCTTTTGATGCGAGCATTAGGTTCGATTCTTTCCATGCGAGCTATAGTTTCGTTTCTTCAAATGCGAGCTATAGGTTTGTTTCTTTTGATGCGAGTTATAGGTTCGTTTCTTTTGATGCGAGCTATAGGTTCGTTTCTTTTGATGCAAGCTATAGGTTCGATTCTTTCGATGCGAGCTAGAGTTTTGTTTCTTTTGATGCGAGCTATAGGTTCGATTCTTTCCATGCGAGCTATAGTTTCGTTTCTTCAAATGCGAGCTATAGGTTTGTTTCTTTTGATGCGAGCTATAGGTTCGTTTCTTTTGATGCGAGCTATAGGTTCGTTTCTTTTGATGCAAGCTATAGGTTCGATTCTTTCGATGCGAGCTATAGGTTTGTTTCTTTTAAAGCGAGGTATAGGTTCGTTTCTTTTGATGCGAGCTATAGGTTTGTTCCTTTCAACTAGGTCATTATAAGTTTCAGGTAGTATTGTTAAAAGTTAAAATCAATCCTTTGTTTGGAATAATGAATATTTGTTTCATAGAACTGTGTAGGCTACTACATCTGGTTGTGTGTGTCTTTTTCTATTTCATGCGCAAGAAAAATACATTTTTTGATGTTTGAGGCTTGGGTCGGGAGATGTTCATAAAACTCCGATTTGGGTCGCGCTCAAAAAAGTTTGAGAACCACTGCCTTAGAAGGAACACTGCCTGCGACCAATGATACTATGCTGCGACCAAGAACTTAAACGTTAAATTATTATTAATTACGTTTGACAAATCGTCGTATCTAGCAGACATGTTACATTTAGGCAATGGCCGCCACATTACATTTTCAGACCATGACCTTTTTTAATTCAAACGGTTTAACTAAATAAACGTAGGCCTACACCAAAACGGCTTCTTACTTTTATTTTTGAAAAGTAGCTTTTGCTGCAAGAAATCACTTGTTCTGGGGTTCACTCAAAATGGTCTGTGTGGACCATGGCTAACATTTTATGAACCACTTGCAAATAAATTTATTAGAGGGCCTAAAACTAGGACAGAAACGTAGTTATCAGGCATACTGCAACGAGTTATATGGTTTAATTGATATAAACGATCAAACGGGTGAAAAAACAGAATTGTTACAAAATGATTCGTTGTGTTTTTGCAAATGTTACATTTCAAAAATGATTCGTCGAATCGTGCTGGTAAATCAAGCTTTTAGTATCAATTACTGATATAGGCGGAACAATACAATTTATACAGCGGTCCGAATTAGCAAATGGTTATATTCAAAATAGAATTAGACAATCGCAATTGAGTTACGTATAACGAACGTTTAGTAAGACGAAGTTCAGTAAGTAACTATATGTAAAGTAACTGGCAAAAAGCAGGTAAGTCAGATTAGTAACTCGTGAAGGCATTTTTAATCTACGATGGCAATAGTTATGTGCTTATTAAGGCGGATCATTGCCGCGCTTGGTGGAAAGAAAACACATGTTTCAACTGCATATATTTGCTGTAAGACAGTATTGGACAAAATTATTACCTTTTTAAGTTTCCTAATTGGGCCTTGTCTAAAAGATAGCTTGTTCAAGCTAATTCGAATCACATTTCGGTGGCTATTAAGAAAGCCAAATGATACACAACTTTAGCATGAAACAACTATTTGGCAGACTAATGTTTAGCTTTGACGTCAGCTTAGTCGATTTTTGATTAGTTTTTGACATTTTAGCAAACTGTCTCATCCATGATGGGAATGGAAACGTATATAAAAAGCGACAAACGCCATAAACTATCACGCGAAACCCTTTTATCAGTAAATTAACATTTGTTGGACTAATTGCCGGAACATGTATAACAGTAAATTTTGCAAAATTTTTAGTAACTATTTGCCGTCCAGTGGCCACTTACTACAGGCCTACTGTATGTATAAAGAAAGGATGCTTTCAAAAAGCATAAAGGTAAAGACATTCTGACGGAACAAAACAAATTTGCAAGAATGGGTGAAGAAACAGCACAGTTAGAAACAAAAGATTAGGGATTTGCACTTTATACAGTATGTTGTTCACAAAATTATGTAGAGCACAGACAAGACGTACAAAAAACACCCAGCCGCTTCCAAATAGTAACTATAAACGAATATATTTAGCATACAGAAATTCATGTGTGTGCCGGTTAACTTTTCCACAACCCGTGCAGTGTGCACCAAATGTGGGATGGAAGAATGGATACAGCATTTGTGCTAGCACCGATTTTTTACCGACTTACAGAAGTCATGAAAAGGGGGAAAATTACCACCATATTAAAAATAAATTGATACCATACACCTTAGCTTTACCACTTATGTGAAACCAATTGTAGCCTACTTGCAGCAGGTTATTCAAAAATAATGGTAGCCTATGCGCTTAAAGTTCCTCCGGCAGATATTTTACTTACAGAATACGGTTTTCGTTTGTGCAGTCGCACTGCACCACTTTACAAGCAAAGGTGCAGCAAAAATGCGCACCGCGAAATACAGAAAGAGTAACATACAAAATCCAGTACAAAATACAAAGGCTATTTTGATAATACAAAACAGAATGCAGCGATCGCGACATACAGAAAACAGGAGGACATGTAAGGGGCGATATTGTGATGTGTCAGTCCACGACTGAACGGACAAAATCAATAGGACAAATCCTATTTTCTTTAGGGTAAATATGGGTCGTGTTCAGAGCCAAAACCAAAAGTTGCTTCTTAGCTTTCAGAAAGCTCCAATGGGTACCTACAATGAAAAAAAGTAAGCCATAAGCTACCTTTTTTCGGGTTGATATCACCTTTGTAAATATAATTATATTTTGCGGCACCCTTGATACTTTCTTTAAATCTGTATAAAGGCAATGAAACCGAAGATTCACTTAAACAGATTGGAAATATGGTTAACGCAGCACAATAATTAACTAACACAAACTGAGTAAGGCCATAAATCAGGGGTGGGCAACATACGGCCCGCGGTTGCCAGATCCGGCCCGTAAACGGAAATCATGTGGCCCTCGACCTATTTTTAACAAACTAGGCACGAGGTCATTCCTCATATTTTTTGGATTGTTTAGCTAAGTAAAATCAATTATTTTGGCGCTTTGTGCAAATCTTGTTCCTGCATCGAATGTAACATGTAGTTTAGTCCCCTTTTCAACTGCAAAATAGCATACCCAAGCCTAGTGTTATCCCTGAATAATAGTCGATCACAGTTTAAGTTTACCGGTTCGCAGTGACCTTTCTGAGTTTGGTTTTCGGCCGCGACTAGAAAAATGTTTCCTACCCCTGCCCTACACAGTTAAATAGTTAGATGTGGCATTGGGTATTGCGAAAAACAACCTGATGACTACTCAGTCACATCAAGTTAGGTGTCAGCCTACTTAAAGGGATTCAAAAACTTAGCAAGATTAGGCAGACTTTTGCAAAGGATGGAATGTACAAAAAAATTATAAGCAAATGTAACATGCCTTTTAACAAAATGATACTTTCGGTACTTCGTTCTATATTTTTGGTACTTTTGTTCCATATAGTTGTACTTCTGCAGCTTGAAAACAAGCTAAACCACACATGATTTACATATATTTCGGGCAGCATTGTAGTAATCATGATTCCTATTAAGGAAGTGATTTTTCAAAAGCTTTCTATTTGTTTCTACAAAAATAAAACACTGCTGTGCAATCAGTTGAGGATGACATATTTTCCTGAAAAAAAAGCATTGAAACATAACGTATAACGGCAAAAGCCATAACAAAATTTCTGCATAGCATGAGTCCTAATGCGCTTAAAGATTGTGCTATAATGATTTGCTATAGGGCGTTAAGGTCAACAAATGCCACTTAACCGACCTCTCATTACTAATACTATTGTTTCTAGTTTTTAACCAATTTCTGCCTTACCATTGTGTGGTTGGCTGTGTAAGGTCGCTGTCGGCCAGATTAATAGTAACTTGTCCCATCAGAACCTTCTCGGAAGACAGAAATCCGGTCTGATTCTTTACAACGGCGGTCAACTTGCTTCGAGAAAACTCCTTAAGTGTGCCGTTGAAGGTCAATCTAGAGATGCAAGCAAAAAAGTCATGCGATTTTTACACAATTTACGCGGAAAAATTGTACTTTTAAATATTGTATCGGCAAATTATATGTGCTAGCACCATTACTGGGTGTGTTTTTTCGTAAACACTTATCGACAATTGGTTTTCACAATATGCTCAATGCTCACCAGTTTTAAAATTTAAAATAAAATATATGTGTGTGATGTGATGTAATGATATAAACCTTCACGCTATCCCGGCGAAATTTCTAAGTTCTAAGTTCATATTTTATTGATTTACTGATTTAATTCTCTTGCAAACCAAACAAATAACTGAAATCTCTAATCTATTACTTTTGATCGAACACGGGGTCGAGGCAGTTTTTGACGACTTTGGTCTTCTCCCTGTTCTTCTTGTCGTTGTTGATGTGGACACGAACGTAAGGGTCCGAAGTAGCGTTGTCCTCGTCACACACCATCAGTTTTCTGTAAGCGAAATGTTTTTTGTACATCTGCCATTATTTTATTTGTACATCTGCCATTAGAAAGTTTAATATAATCGTGTGTGAAACCGGTGAAGTAGGTATGTTTCCGATAAGAACAAATAATGGCAGATATCGTTGTTGTATGTGTAATGGCCTATGTGATACTTATTACGAGGGTTTTTTGCCAATTATTTTCCAATTGAAATGAATTTTAATTCCTAAACAGCTACTTTTGCTTCTAAATGTAAAATATTATTTTTCGTAATTTTTAGAACAAAGCTATTGTTCAGAATCGGAACTTCATCTGATTGTACAGGACATTTTATAAGTAGGGGCAGCCAACAGTTATATTAACCGAGCGGAAACATCATCGACCGTTTGATAGCGAAGTAACTTTATCCGTGGCGAGATTTTAGGCATTTTTTTTAATTTTAATTTACCATTTTTTAGATAGCTTCTATTAATCATTAGTCAACCGACATCGCAGCGTTACGATTAGAAACGGTTAAATCCTCTTCAAATAGTCGATTTTCCGTCGTTGGGAGAGGCCAGAACACATTAACGTCAAACTTTTAACAAAAAACTTTATACAGGAAGTAGCAAACACTACTTTCACCAACAACCTGGGCGGAGTCACATGCAAAAATGAAAAAAACAAAGATTTACTCGGCTCTGACGACAAGGATGACCAGCTGGTTGTTGCTGTATCTGTAGGTGAGCTTTAGGCGGCCGAGACCGTTGTCCTGCAGTTCTTCGCTGCTCGAGCTTTTGTCCTTCATTCTGTAAACCGTTGTATGCGAGAAGGTTTATACCGGACTCAAATTCCAGACTTTGATGTTCAGCAAAATTTTGGTGGCTACTAAAGCACTAAATTAAAAGCGTCTATTACTTAACAAATTGTGTTCAGCGTGGTACTTAATGATAGTTTTGAATAATGATATCTGTTTATCAATATCGGGGTCTTTTGTTTATAGACAAAAATGATTTGTTGCATTAAATTGATTTAGTAATATTTTTTTGCCTTTTATCCTGGAAACCGTTTTTACGCGAGAAGGTTTAGACCGGACTCAGACAACTCGATTTGGTTTAGCTTTTTAATATTACATTACAGTTAAAATTAAAACATTTCGGTTGCTTTTAGGCTAAATTTACCGAATTCTTATAAACTAGAAATAATCTATAACAGTAGTAATTTAGATTATTTGTTGCGACTAAGATACTAAAATGCAGCTAAACAAAGTATCATATTTTTTATAACCTTAATCAATTAAAATTAGAATTACGGACGTTTTGTGTTAGAATTTATATAGGCGCACGTTTTAAAACAATGACGACCGTTTTTCGGGGTTGTGCGAATCAATTTATAGGCAGGGTAAAACAACTGTAGTTAGCTTTGCGCTTACTGGTGCGGCCGTTGTTATGTAATTTATAATACCTTTTCGAATTCGTAAATATTATAATTACAATAAAATATTTTTTATCTTTTAAGACGCAAGCAGTTTACAAAAAAACATTTAACGAAATCAAAGCATATGCTCGAAAAAAGTGTAAGGGCTAGTGCATGAAATCATTTGGTTGTTCGCACTTTGGATTACATTACCGAGTAATTTTCCGTTATTTTCGGTTGTTGTTATGAATATATTAACAAGGTGCTTTTGAACTACAACGTCGTATCACATCGTAAAGTTGGTAACAGTAGAGGTCCAGACGTTACAAAGCCTTTTGCAAGCAAACGTATTTTTCAATGATGGATATACCGGATAATCTTACGTCATCGATGTGCAGATACTGCTTGTGTTAGGTCTTAAATGCGTTGCGCAAAACGTTAAAATACGTTGCGCAATTAGCTGTATGGAAAACGAAGAAAGGGGATTTAGTTCGGCATTTCAGAAATGGAAATTACCATAAACAAAAAGTCTTGGACAAAGTAAGAAAATGTCGCTGCATTTTCTAACGATTTATATTCTACACAACAACAATAACGAATCGTCAACCAATTGACTAACTATATATAGTTGTTTTCAACAAGGACGATATACAAATCGCTAAAGAAAAATGAAACAGACAACAATGAAATGCTGAGAACGACTCCACTTAAAAAACACCCAAACACTTTTCATATATTTCAACCTCAATATATGATAAAAGTGCAAAAATAAAGTGTCACTGGTTAACAGTGTTGTGGTAACCTGCTCGACGGGCCTGTCGAAGTGAGACCGAGGCAACAAGAGTCTGCCATCGGACAAAACATTCTCAGCAGGTAATGCCAGTAAAGGATTTCGGACTTTCGTCTAAAATCAACGTTGTGTAACAGCGCAACGATAAGTACCAATAATAAGTAAATAAATTAAAAAATGGCTGTCATGGGAGAAACCCTTCGGCCGTAGTAACGTTTTGACTCAAGATCTTGGCCACACAGAAAGTGCGGTTTATTAACTTGCTAAATGAGTAATAAGAGAACCTGTTTCTAAACCGTTTTTCTGTCGCAGCCTGTTGGAACACAAAAGTTAATAAAAAGTGTTGACCAGTCGTTAGAATAAAAGTAGCTGAACCTAAAATGCACAATTTTATAAGTGTATCAGTCTTTGATTTAAATATGATTTATTCATAACTGTTACTATATTGCTTTGAAAAAAATATATATGTTTATGTATAATTGTAAAGTTGAACCGTTACAACTAGTAGTTGTTCACCGAAAAGCAACTTAGCCTATTAATGAAACACCATTATTCTTAGGGAGGTTCCGTACTTAAAACTATATTTTAAAACCGATATTTTTGCAAAAGTTACAGCCATACCATTCCGAAACCAAAAGGCTTCATTCATAAGGCCAAACAGGCAAAATAGTTACAATGAAATTAAAGTTTCAAGGTTATAAAGCAAAAATTAGCTTTAAAGTATATTGTTCATTTAACATTTTCTTAAAAAAAATCGTCCTTTCAGGTTCAAAATATTACGCATATCCACATTGGTACTGATCGGATAAGTATTGAACATCTTAAATTTCCTTGCCAGTAAACACAATTTAGCCAAAAAAGATCGATCTATATATAAAAATACTTGTATATGGCCGTATTTGTCCTAATTCTAAATAGAGAAATCAGGTGGCACTGTATAAAGACAAATTGTATTTGATTCTCGACAAGCTTTCGCACAACCGTGCTTCATCAGGTCAAAGTAGAAATGAAAACAATTAAAATGCACGTAAAAGCACAGGCGCAAGTAAAAGGCGATAAGGATGGTGACGTCTAACATATCCACAGGCACATACTCGCAAAAGCGTGTTACTGACGCAAAAACAATTATGCTACGATGCCTGCGCTTCAAGGCACGATGGGTGTAGTACAGCCTCCTATGAGGTGTAGTGTGACATAAAGCCCAAATCCCGATTGAGCCCCACATTTATGGCATCGAACTTTTTAATTATGTTTTGTTCGACTGTGAGCCTCGCTTGGGTGCCGTTACTTACTTTTTTGATCACCGAAACTCTAAGGTCTTTTACACTGTGTGATCCTTGGTAAAAATCAGAAAGCGCATGAATGGACATAAAAGTGACATAAGGCATGGACATATGGAGAAACCGGTCGGCGAACATTTTAACCAAGGATCACACAGTGTAAAAGACCTTAGAGTTTCGGTGATCAAAAAAGTAAGTAACGGCACCCAAGCGAGGCTCACAGTCGAACAAAACATAATTAAAAAGTTCGATGCCATAAATGTGGGGCTCAATCGGGATTTGGGCTTTATGTCACACTACACCTCATAGCAGGCTGTACTACACCCATCGTGCCTTGAAGCGCAGGCATCGTAGCATAATTGTTTTTGCGTCAGTAACACGCTTTTGCGAGTATGTGCCTGTGGATATGTTAGACGTCACCATTCTTATCGCCTTTTACTTGCGCCTGTGCTTTTACGTGCATTTTAATTGTTTTCATTTCTACTTTGACCTGATGAAGCACGGTTGTGCGAAAGCTTGTCGAGAATCAAATACAATTTGTCTTTATACAGTGCCACCTGATTTCTCTATATAAAAATAGTTTATTCTGTTGTTGTGACCAGTCATTCTGTCGACGTGATATTCGTGCGATAAATGTAAAAATGCGAAAAAACGACAACCTTTAAAATGGACTACTGTGTCTAATGTATAAACTTAACTAGCTAAGTCAAATTCCAGATGTATAAACATTATATTCAGCAAAATCTTGGTGAACTAAAGCATGGACTTATATTACATATCGAACTATGTTTAGCGTTGCACTTAATATTAGTTTTAAGTATAGATATCTGTTTATCAATATCGTGGTGCTCAAAAAATTGACCTAGTAATGTGGTAACGCTTTTGTCAGAACTGTTCTAACTTTGCATTATATCATTTATCAGCAATCATCGAAACACAGTTTAATTCTCTCGACGCTTGTCAGGTGATAGGTTTCCTCTTTTGAAGTCAATTTTGTGACACAATTAACGTTTCAGCGAAAAAACTTAGTTATTCCAATCCTGAAAATATTAAATTGTATTTAGCAAAGCACCTTTTGTCCAATTAGGAAAAGTGCGTTAAGGGTCTACGACGGCCTTTTACAATGTTTACAAAACATGCAAAATCGAAATGACCTACTTGGCGTTCAGTCTCTTCCGGAGGTCATGGACGGCTCCGGGATTGGAGACCTCGGAGGAAAGACTCGGAGTGCGTCCCAGGGAGGATCTTGTTTGAAGGGAGGAGCTCGATGAGCCCTCTGGTAACGATAAAAAAGGATGAGAAGTAGAAGAGAGAAGAAATTATCATTTTAGCCGTTTGCATTTACAATACTACTATATGTACTGAAATGCCGACAGTTTTTCTAATACAGGCGATTTTTGTCCGTGTTTTAACAGAAGAAACCGTATGTTACGGTATTTACCGTAATTTGTAATTGATATAATTAATTACAGGTATTAATGTAATTGTACTTGTAATGTAAACAAGGCATTTTGGCTCAATACATTGATATTGAGAAAATTGAAGTTTCAATGCCGAAAATTGTAATTGATGACAACTAATTACAGTTTTTAATGTAATTGTAATTGAACTGAATTAATGTAATTAATCCAACTATGGTTGCAGCTACAAAGTATGTTACCTTAAAAGCAAACTGAACCTTTGCTAATTACGTTAACTTTATTGCAAAAATATTTCATGCTCAGTCAAAGTCAGATCTTGAACCACTTAAACTGGCAGAATCGGAACATTTGATACTGCGAAGGTTAAAAAAGGAGCAGAAAAAGTTTAAAAATTACAGCCTTAAGGATAACAAACTCCATTTGGCCGCATGTGGCATAAGAAAGATACCTTCACCGTGCATTTTGTTGAGCAAAAAAAGCATGCAACTCCTTTGCAAAAAAAGTTACCTCTAGAAGGGTAAAACTGACTGACAAAAAAAAATTAAAAGATCCTGTAAAGGTAGGTTTTAAATATCGCAAACTGCTGTCGTGACATTAAAACATCTTTAAAATTACAAAAAAGATAGAAATTAACACAAACTGATTTAAAACAAAAACACAAGTGCCTAGAGCCGGAAAAAAGTAGGATTTCACTTCTTGTCACTTTTAAAAAAATGATTGACAAACAGACGGAACGTATGAAGTTTAATCTATAAATTGAACATTGGACAACTAAGGTTATAAAGCAAACCATAAACAATTTACAAAGATATTTTAGTTTTAAAGGCACTGTGATAAAAGGCGGTATACTTTTTAACCCGCGGTGAATTAAAATAAACAGGATGTCCGTTTTACGAGTTTATTGCTTGTCCTTGCACGATTGAGCAACTATACACCTTATTATTATAACGCTATCATGCATTCAAAGCATTCGACGAACATCGGTTTAGTTAAAAAAATAAGTTTTGTATCTTTTGATTTTCAAAAGACGACAAAGCTTTTGTTTAGTGCTGTTTTTCATTCAACTTCTGAAAAGCCGATTCAAGGGGGGAAGTTGCGAGTAAAGGTCGGACATTTTAGCTTCCACAAGCAAAATATCACGGGCAATCACAAGAGAGAAATTGCGTTTTGGCGTCTTGATTTACAACAGGCAAAAAACATGGCATATAATCGCAGGCTAATTACGGGCATATCACAGTAGCCATTTTTTGGCTGGGGAAATCGGTGAAGTTTCAAATGTGCACTTTTGGTGAAGAAGGCATGCAATATTTTCACACAAACCGTTTTTCTTACCGTAGAAGGACTGCAGCGTTTTATCAACTGAAGACGTAGATAATACCGCGTTAAAAATGCAAAATCATAAGTTGTAGCACACGTTACATGTATTAGATGTTGTATTAGATGACATCGTTTTGAATTCGATCAAAACAATATATGAATGTCAATGGTTTAAAGCGGGCATTACAATTTTTTTCATATACTGGAAATCGAATTCTAAATTCAATTTAGTTGATTAGAATTTAGAAAATAACAGTTGGCATAGTGCAGTGGTTCTCAAAGTATGAGTCGCGACCCAAACATGGGTCGCGTAGGGTCAAAAAATAGGTCGCTCCAAGGTGATTCAATCCTGCGCAAACTAACTTTTTTGTTTCATTTTTCAAGTATTTTTAATTCAATCTTGACTGAAATATTGCATCATAAGTATTTCATATGCAACCTGGATTATTACATCATAAGCGGTTTTCTGAACGTTTTGATGGCAGCCAGCTACAGTAGCTGCTAAGACTGGTGTAAGTGGTAGCCGCACAGTTTATTACTTTTTTTAGAAGATTATTCGGCACTTATCTAGAATCCTACCAGAGCGTTCAAACAATTACTTTTCCGCACAATGTTTGAGTTAGGGCGAGGGTTAGCGTTTGGGGGTGGGTGGGTCAAGCATTATTATATTTATTAACCCAAATGCTAAGCCGCACCCTAACCCAAATAAAAATGTGCGTTGTGGTAGGTTTGTAGACCAGCGCCGATTATTTTGCTAGCTCGTATCACACACATATATAGCTCGTAATGCATACACCTCAGAATTCTGTTAGACTAGCGTTGTTATAGTGCTGTCTTAGTCACTGATAAATTTGGGGTTAGAATTGACAAAATTGTGGAATATTTATTCGCAACTTGAAATCCTGAGCAGAAACTCATCCGTTTCAGTTCGAGCTATAGTTTCGTTTCTTTTGATGCGAGCTATAGGTTCGTTTCTTTCGATGCGAACTATACATTCGTTTCTTTTGATGCGAGCTATAGTTTCGTTTATTTAAAGCGAGCTATAGGTTCGTTTCTTTTGATGCGAGCTATAGGTTCGTTTCTTTCGATGCGAGCTATACATTCGTTTCTTTTAATGCGAGCTATAGTTTCGTTTCTTTTAAAGCGAGCTATAGTTTCGTTTATTTAAAGCGAGCTACAGGTTCGTTTCTTTTGATGCGAGCTATAGGTTCGTTTATTTAAAGCGAGCTATAGGTTCGTTTCTTTTAATGCGAGCTATAGTTTCGTTTCTTTTAAAGCGAGCTATAGTTTCGTTTATTTAAAGCGAGCTATAGGTTCGTTTCTTTTGATGCGAGCTATAGGTTCGTTTCTTTTAATGCGAGCTATAGTTTCGTTTCTTTTAAAGCGAGCTATAGGTTCGTTTCTTTTGATGCGAACTATACATTCGTTTCTTTTGATGCGAGCTATAGTTTAGTTTCTTTTAAAGCGAGCTATAGTTTCGTTTATTTAAAGCGAACTATACATTCGTTTCTTTTGATGCGAGCTATAGGTTCGTTTCTTTTATTGCGAGCTATAGTTTCGTTTATTTAAAGCGAACTATACATTCGTTTCTTTTGATGCGAGCTATAGGTTTGTTTCTTCCAACTAGGTCATTATAAGTATTGTTAAAAGTTAAAAATCAAACCTTTTTGTAATAACAAATCATTGTTTCATAGATCTGTGTGGACTACTACATCTGCTTGTCTGTGTCTTTTTCTATTTCATGCATGTCAGAAAAATAAATTTTTCGGTGTTTGAGACTTGGGTCGTGAGATGTAAAAAAACTCCGATTTGGGTCGCGCTTAAAAAAGTTTGAGAACAACTGGCATAGTGGAATGTAAATAAATGTGCTTACTTAAGCCGACTATATTAATGTTAACTGTTTAATTCAACAGCAGCAAAATCTGTACCGATGCCGATATTACCAAGCTTGAAAAACCTGTAGTGTCATCGCATTGCGCCTAATTTCCACATATTTAGTAAAAAAAGGTTGATTTAGGGGTGGCATATTCAAAACGCTTTTAGTTTAGACGTACCGAAATCGATTTTAGATCCAGGTTCTGTGCTGGTATCGCTTTCTTCCATCGATGATTTTTCCTTCGGGAGACGTGTGGCTTCAGTGGAAGCTGAAAGCAACAAATCTGCATTTTTAGTTTTTAGTTCTGGGTGAATACTATATAATTAATAACATTTTGTTTTCAGGCCGAAACAATTTTTTTTTTTTTGAAAAGTTTCAACCCAAATCTGAATTTTCTAAGTGACGTAGCACAGTCAATACTGAACTAAACGTGCTTAGATTCGGTTTGTGGGGTTTTAAACACAACCTATTCCAGGGGTTCCCACTAAAATTTGATAAAAAATTGTTTTTCTTTTAACAACCCTACTATATATACTTTAAAAAGATTTACAAACAATAAGCTGTTGGGTTTAGTTTTTGTTTTGGATTTCAGTCTCGCTGTCTATTGTTATGAACATAACGGCCACAGTGTTAGGCCAAATGTACGTTACAATGTTTTCACTTTTCCTATACGTTTGCGGTTCATTCGAAATCTTACAAAGTCTCTACCCAAACTTCTATAAACTAAGACAGGGGTTCCCAACTAGTGGTACGAAGGTTTTTCAGGTGGTACGCGAGTAGCTTTCGTTTTTTTCATAAAAACCCGGATTGTCAACAAGAAGCACAGTTGCTTCAAATAGCTGTACAACGCCGTGCAACAGCAGTGGGCGTTAATTGTGCCAAATGATTGCTCTTGATAGATATTATCAATTGTTTTATAGCATAATCTAAAATAGCGTTGAATAATTCCAGTTGGAGGCTAAAAAAAGATAAAATTTGTTTCGATGAAAATAGTTGTTCTACAAGAAGTGGTACGCATGGTAGTACAGAGTGTCCGAGTGGTACGTTATCGTAAAAAGGTTGGGAACCCCTGAACTAAGAGAAATAAAATGAAGTGCGTTTAGATTTTTGCCTGTCCAAGTGTCCAACCATTAACCTGGGTATTCAAAACAACGTTGGTGGCAATACACAAAAAATGTCTCTTCGTAAGCGCGAATTTAAATGACTGTCAAGTTATTTAAAAACTTACGTTTTTCAGGTTTACTACTTCGCTTGTGTACAGTTATTTTTTTGGAGGCGTCCAGCCCTTCAACCATCGGCTTGGCTTTGAGAATCTAAAAAAAATAACATGCAGCTTTTAATCTACCATTGTACAAAGGCTAAACCGTTAAATGGTCATAGTAATTTTCGACCAATAATTGGTAAGGTGTCCATTTCTTATATACCATGTCATAGCTTATTTGCAATAAACAGGATATAGTTTACACGTTTTTTTTCAATAAAACACCAAAGCCATTATATTAAAAAAATCGACATTTTGCCGTTTACAAACGTTTCGGCAATACCTCATGCAATTATCAGTGTAAAAGGATATACTGTTATTGCCAAAACTGAACAACAAATGACGCTATGTCATTACCAATTAGAGGAGTTAAAACTTAAGATTTAGACACAGGAAATAAACACTTCCTTGGTTGTTCCAGATAGTTATGCAGCAAATACATTATAACGCACATATTAGCGCCGCAATGCTTACACAAAACAAAAATTTGTATGATGCATATAAGAATTTTATGTGCATGATAACGTCACCTACATCTGCTTAGCAAATAAAGCTGACGAACATTATGTATTTCTTAATTTAAATGTAAACAACTAAAAATGCATGAACATTGAACACCCTAATAAAATCAGCACATTAGCTATTTTCTAACATATATAAAATTGTTAACCTTTTAAATCTTTAAAAAAAATTTCACTCAGTAAATATATGAAAAATAAAAACTCACCCTGAGTGAAAGCCGGACATTCAGTACTGACTTTCCATCACCTCCCTTAAGGTACAGTGGTTCATCCAATGTCAGCCTTGGTTGTTTTAAAAGCTCACTAACTGCAAGCTCATAACTCCCAAGGCTAGTTTTTCCATTGTTTTCAAGCTGTAAATAAATAATTATCATTTTGTTAATTTTGTTTCTTGCATTTTAGAGCAATAAATTTAAAGCGTTTTTTATTGTTTTTGACAGAGAATTTTTTATATCACTTTTCGCAAAACCTAAAAAACATTGATGAACAAAGTCCGTATGCTCTACAAACATGTACACTCACTTTTAACAATAAATGAAGTTGGTACACTATAAAAAGTCTTATTTATGATTCTTACAATTAGTTCCATTGGGCCTAATTAGAATAAGGTTCATATTTAGTACTTTAAGAACTGTGCACCAAATCACATGTTATTATTTTCTAAGTATATAGGATATTTCCAGCGCTGCCAGTATTAGGCCTTGACGACAATAGGTATTTATCTAGCTAGAAATCTATACAACTATACACGTATCAGAATTAAAGATTTACAGGAAAAACACACTAAGGTCCGTAAAAAATTACTTTTTTAAGAGACACGATATTACAACACATACAAAACACATTGTAATTCAAAATAACTGACATTACAGATTACATATCAAATGACATACATTAAAATCCCTTTAGCTTTCACATCAAACTTATATTAGGAATTTTTTGTACAGAACTTTAAATGTTCAGCAAACTAACTTTGCTTTTGCTGAATAAAAAAGGAAGACATTGAATAAAAAATAGGATAGTAAGTTTGTTTTCAAACTACCAAAATTGGCCATGCTAAAATGACTTGTTTTGTGTATTTTACATAAAAAAATGGTTCAGTAGCAAAAATTAAATGATATATCTCATCTGCATATCATATGTTATCATGCAGGATGATTTTGATCAAGTTATAAGATTATAAGTTATAAGATTATAAATTATATATCTAAATTTGTTTCTTCTTTAATGTTGCAACCAAATTTTAAATGTGATTTGATATAAAGGATATTAAAATATGATTGTGTTTCAAGAGTTAACCAGTTGCACCTCATAAAGTCATGTGTACCAAGTATTTTCCAGTTAAAAAATATTTTAACGAAATACCTTTCTTGATATGAATAAAATAAAAGCCATTGAAAACAACTACAGCAAAATAAAATGCTGGTTGGCACGTGCAACATTTGAGAAATAAACCTTTGTTGACATATGGTGCCTGCTAAAAATGCGACGCATTGACGGTGTCTTTTGTTTCATCTTAAGCTTGTCTTTGAGCTGAGATTCCATAATTAGCAGATATACAATTTACCAGAAAATATAGACAGCAATACAACACCAAATATGGAAAAAGCTGAGTTCATTTATAGATATTAGAGATTTGTTTTATAGAATGAAAGTTTCCGTTTTTTTGGTGATGTAATATGGAAAACAATGAACAAATGTCAGTACTGCCTGAATGCAGAAATTGAATTTATATGCCATTTAATAGAACAAAAAAAAAAGTAAAACGATGTTGAAGGTAGATAATATAATCCTATTGATTAAATTCCTGTGATTTAATGATTTCCATTTACACACATATAGCATTATTGTAAACATGTCGTTTTCAAGTAAAAAAAGTCACGATCAAGTTATTCACAAAATAAGTCCAAGTCAAGTCAAGTTCTAGTCCAAGTAATAGCCATAAACTGTCAGATTCAACTAATGTCATTGGTATATAAAAATATTTAACTGTAAAGTTGGCAAAATCATGTTTGACATAGGAAATATCAAACAAAAGAAAAAGCCATTTAGGATCTTTACATGGAATAAAATAGACATAAATGTATTTAACTGGAGCACTTAAATTAAGTAAGTTCAAGTCAAGTCATTTATCTTTAAGTTCAAGTCAAGTCATTTATCGGAATTGACTCCAATCCAGTAAACTAATTTTGCCGAAAATACTTAAGTGAAGTCAGGTCAAGTCATTTAATAACAGTGACTTAAGTCCACTTTAGGAAAATAATTGGCTTCAGTCATTACAACACTGTTATGTAATTATTTCTGTGAAACATCAGTGTTGTTATTGAAACAGGGATAAGTTTAAAATTTCATAAGTAGCTGCAATTTAAGAAACTACTGCGAAAGTCTCTGATTCTTTGCATGTTTTAGTTGTTTTAAATACACAAACATTGAACTTGTTAGCTATTTTAAACAGATAAAAGAATAAACAAGGGAAATGATAACATCTGGTCAAGGAAAGCTACCTAAGTTTTGGCAAAAACAAAACTATTAAAGGTTATTTATTTTAAAATATAATTAAATAAGGATTAAAGTTAGTTGTTAACCATATTGTTGTAAATCCTGAAACCAACTTATTTTGTCTGCTAAAATAAAAATGGCATCTATGATTAAATATATTTTGTAGGAGATTAGTAAAACTGAAATAAAACCCTTAAACATTATTCATAAAAATAAATCACTGTGATTTCAGCAAAATCTTGCAGTGCATATTCACAGCATATTCCCAACATGCTAGTAAATGCTGTTTAACCCACTAAAGCATAAAACTAAAATGCTTACCTCAAATTTAACATTCTCTTTCTGGGGATTGACCATTAGGCATTGAAAGTTCTCTTCCCAAACTGGATTGGTGGTGTGTTGGATAACCTAAATTTACACAAAACGTGTTGTTTTATATAGAGACAAAAAACTAAATTAAAAAACTAAATTATTTTATATAGGAAAACATATTTTAAAGAAAGCCAAGTAAAACGTTTTCTATATTACTACCTTTTGAATACTATTTATACCAGTGGTTCTCGACCTTTTTTTCACCACGTACCACCTCAAGGTTTTATGATCTTGTTGCGTACCAACAAATTATCGAAAAACTCAACTTTACTCAAAATGTATATAGGATTATTAACAGGGGCGGATTAGCTAATTAGTTAGACCGGAAATTTCAAAACAAATGCGGCCCACTAGTCTCGAAAAAGTGTCATTTTTTAACTTGCAAGATACCGGTAGTCAAGTTTTGTGATTCTTTGTTGTTTTGCTATGACATCATAAACGAAATTTGGATAGATGTCCTGGAAAGAAATAATTTCTATCATTACTGAAGCATAAAATATCTAACTATACAATCATTGCGATGAATGTATAGTTTATTACAGTAGAAAAAACGTTTAACCTTTTGGTAAAACTGTTATTTTACTTAAAACATACTGCGTACCACCCAAAATGACTTCGCGTACCACCAGTGGTACGTGTACCACAGGTTGAGAACCACTGATTTAAACAAATAAGAAAAACAAACTTAATTGAATTTGAAAAATTGATACCTGAGTTTTTAATGGCTCTTTGCCTGTAATGGAAATTTTTAGAATGGGAGATGGATCAAAATTCTCCTGATCGAAGCCCTGCAAGTTAGATACAATAACATAGCAGTTGTAAAGATCGTCTAAATAAATATTTTAAGGTTTTTCGCTTGGTTGTACAATAAAAAAGTATGAAAATCAGCTGCCAAAACATTTCAAAGTTACAGATATTTGGCACTGAAGTGGTGGCTACGTATAAAAACTGATGCAAAGAGATTACAATAATCACAATAAAATACTGTCACAAGATAATTAAAATAAGAATATGTTGTTGCTGCCAGACATTGTTTTAATTGTAAAAATGCCGGAAGAACATATGTGCATTTGTAATTAAAATATTTTGAGTAATATTAATATTATAGGTATTTGAAAAAATCGCAATGCATTTTTCAAAGCAAGAAAGCCATATTGACTAACTTACCTCATTGAGTTGAGCACTATCAGCATAAATGTTGAGGAAAGCTGTGTTAGCGACAGCTTCCCCCTTTGCAAGCACCTATCAAAGAATAACAAAAAGTTTGCTAAAGTATATCGATCAAATAGTCAACGGGCAAAAAAACACAGGATTTCTTATATACAAGGTTAGGTGTGCTCTACAAAGCAATAGGTGTCCAAAAAAAACTGTTTTTTTTGGGCCACATAATTAACTGACAAGGGCCACATCTCTATGTATTAAGCAAGAGTTTACAGTGGGCGGCCATATTTGAAATCCTAACTAGGTTTAACCAATTTTTTTTTTCTTGCATACAAAATTATAATAGGCCCTTAATACTTGATAAAATACCTGATCAAGATCAGCTACATCATCAGACATGTCATACCACTCCAGTTTGACATGAATTGAGCCACTTGCAACATCACTGAGAGTTATCCACTGAAAAAATGCCATTAAATTAACTAAATGAGTAATACAAACTATAAAATGGATTCCTTGATGACATGCTTAAACAAAATGATGGTATTTTGGTAAAACAAAAGCCTAAGCACTAATCCATTGAATATTTAACAAAATTTGTAGTTTTGTGTATATAGAACACTGCTCCGCAGTCTTTTTTGATTTGCGTTTGCGACACCAACTAAGCTAAAACAATTCGGCGGCACACCTATGAAATATATGAAGATTGACATTAGACAACATAAGCCATTATCCTAGGCAGTCCAGAGAAATTAAAACGATTTATGATTAAATGCAAGACGCCAAAAATTTTGATGTAAGACGTTCTTTTACATTACAAGTTTGGGGTTTTCCGGGCTTTCTTTTTAAGACTAAATTTCTAAAATCGCCAAAAACTCTGAAACCTCCCTTGCAAAAATGGATCAAAGAACATTGAGGGCTTTTAAAAGCATATTCGAAAAACTAAACCTGACAATTGTGCTTTGTACTTTGGTTTCTAACTTATTTTGCGAAACAGCAGCAAGAATGAATCTTTTAACTATTATTTGGGCCACTCTCTTTCTACTGAAGATTATGAACAGATCCGGGTTTAGTGTTCCTAAGCAGCAAGATTAGTTTAAGATTAATTTAAATAATCACAAAATGTCAATAAGACATTTGCAATGATATTTCATGGGTTTCAAGTGTACGGGTATTGGATGAGCTCCCTTTCCACTGTGGTGTAAAGTTTAAAAACAATTAAGCACTTCTAGAAGTTATATTAGTTTTTACTGATTTGATATTTGACTTCTGGCGATTGAACATAACATAGGTTTTAAAGAAAGAAACTTACAACTACATTATTGCATAATGTCAAAATGTCTGCCCTAATGTGCCATTTTTGTGTTAATTCTACTGATTATTAAAAAGTATCCTTAAAAGTATAAGACATCCAGAAACATCGTGGTATACCTGGCGTGGCAGAAAAACCTATAGGAATAATTATTTAGCTAATTAAGCAAAATTTCTAAATATATGTAAACACCAAATAAACAAAATAAGCAAATAATCAACAAGTAGAAACAGCACATTTTGAGCATTTTAAAACCACGCAAATTAAATAATAGTGTTCTACCTTGATAATAAATTGAAAAGCCAAAAAGGTCGAGTAATTCGACATTAAGATGATGTCGATCTACTTGACCTATTTGGCTTTGCAATTCAATATCAAGCTACATTACATATCTGTGCATAGTGTACCCAAGTGTTCTACCTCATCAATGACTCCATGTTCAAACACATGCTGAATGGGGACAGATGCACTGTAACAAAATTTAAATGTGACATATAAATTAATGATTTTAAACAGATTGATTTTGTAAATAAACAACAATTCCAGCAGTGTATTTGTAGTAATTTATATTATTAAATTATTTATAAATTACTTTGCTTACCTTCCAAGAAAATCTGCTTTATTCAAAGCACCATCATCATCATGAAGCATAAACTGAATTTGTGTCATAGTGACGTCAGCAACTGGGACATCAAAGGACTCATTCCAAACTGGATCAGTAGTGTGATGAATAATGGCAGTCTTGAAAGTTTGTCTGTGACCAACTTAACATAAATGTACAAATGTAAGAAAACAGCAAAAACTGATAAAAATGTAAGCTAAACCAAAGCATTTCGCTAATTTTTTTACTAGAAAATAACAACTTACAGATATAAATATTTTTGTAAACTTTACAAACAAAATGTTTTTATTTAGCTTGTTCCATGCATGGCGGTATTAGATTTTAATATTTGAAAAGGTATTTAATTTTGTTCAAAACCGTTTATACCAATTGCTAGCTTACTACATAAAAATGGTAACAAACCCTTAAAAACAGGTAAATTGGTAAATAGAAAAGCATCATTTAGACTATTTGTTTCATTAATGAGACAAGATTGAATATAAGGTTGGTAACAATATAAATTAGGCCAATGAAATTCATTTCATTGAAATAGAAAAGTATGTAAACTTACAAAGCAATTCAATTACAACACTATCATAGTACATCACAGCAACAACACAAACACTCCACAGTTATACTACTATACAGAACTTATAAAACACATTTTGATTTCGTGTAATTAGTTCTACGCTAAAAAAGTTCACTTGTCAAATAAAGTTAACATCATAAATCTATGTGAAATTTTAGTTAAAGTAACAATATTTGAAGATCTAACATAGTTTTTACTGTTTTTTAGTCAAAATTAACAATTACATAAAGACAAAAAATTGTAATTACATAAGAACAGGCAATTGAGAAACAAGGATACAAAATGAATTGTTAAAGTTTAAAATTCAACAAAATATTGCTTATCAGTAACACACCAGTTAAAAGTCAGCCAAGGTTAAGAGTTTGGGTGAATCACGCTTTTTGCAGAGAAGGTAAGTAATGTCCACATTGAGCTTGTCATAGTGAAAAATTAGCTTGTCTAGTGAAAATAAGCCTACAGCAAAGCAAAACTTGCTAAGACTAATAGACCAAGGATGATTTTATTAAATGATGTCTAAAGGTGAGGTTTCGAAAGTAAAAATTTTTTAAACAATTGAAAGCGTTTCACAGTAACCCATTTTAAAGTACCCAGTCGTAAGTTGAAATACTGTGTTATTAAAATCATTTCAAAAATTGTTCTGTCCAAGGGCTTAACAAGTGGAAAGATATTTTAATTTCAGATAAAGCAATAAAAATATGGAGGTTATCACTACATTTTACATTTTAGGTAAATTTAAGTAATATTTTTACCAAGGGTAATCAATGAAACATCAAAATTTACAGTCCCCCAAAAAAGTTGGACACCTGTTTTTTTCTACATACAACTGTCTTGGAATAAGACCTAGACCAAGTTAAATGTCTTAAGAACATAAAGTAAAAAGTTTTTTGTCAATAAAAAAGGATAATTTGATAATTTATCAATCTTGTTGTTAAGCCAACATTTGTTACCTATCTCTGGCCAATTTGTTGGCTTAGGTTTACAAATTATTAATTCAGCAATTGTCAATGACAGACAACTTAACAAATTATTATACAATTATCAGGGACAATTTCACAAAACAGACAATTGCTGTGCAGAGAAAAAAATGTGTATATTGTCTTACCTTTTAAATGAACTCCTGCACAAAGATAACATACTTGTATTAAGCAAAAGGTTAGACACCCTAACCTATAATTAACAAGAAGATAACGAAATTTCAAGCTTCCTGTGGAATTTGGAAATCAATTGGCTCGAAGAGAATTAGGGAAATTGTCAACACATTGTTCATTAGTCTCTTATTTGCACTTTAAAAACACACAAAGAAATGCAACAATGGGTTAGAAGCAGTACAGCAATACCAGCATTGTCTGTTAGGCAACAGGAGCTTTTTAAAGCAACATTACGCCATCGCCATGCACCAATTTAAGTGCAACAGAAATTGCAGCTCCCTAAGATGGAACTAACCGGAAAAAGTTTCTTCAGGGTGAATCTGATTTGAATAACTGACTGCAAATAACATGGCATTACTTCCTCCAATAGATTTATGGCAGAACGTCAATTAGCTTACAGATAAGATATTGAAAATCAGCAATGATAAATATAAAAAAATGGCTAGGCTGCCTCATAACAAACATCTTGCAGTTTAGACAAAATCTTTATTTCATGCAGGAGAACTAAACGGGTTATTAGGAGAAAACAATCCTGTTATATGCTGCATTTAAGAAGATTGCAGAAAATTTTGAAGCAGGATATCTTAGTCATGAGGCTAATTTTTATTACTTTTCAATTTGATTTATAGGATATGTGGTGTTTTAAAATTAAATAAGGGCCCATTGGGTAAGAATCTGTATATACAGATGTCCATAAAGTCTCTTTCAATTTAAAAAAATATTTAAAAATGAAATGAGGAGATATCGCAATGAGGTTTGTTTTATGTTAATCAGTATTTCATAAAGTTTTTATTGACACTAAAATTTATTGTTTCAGACAAAATTTCTAAATTAACTGTTTAGATGTGCTTTGTGCAATTAATGGTGCCCATATAAAAGTGTATAAAATAAAGTATTGATATTTTTAATCATTTTTAATTAAATGTTGATTAAATGTTTAGAAGTGTATTTAATGTGTCAATAAAAACTTTATGAAATACTGATTAACATAAAACAAACCTCAAAGCGATATCTCATCATTTCACTTTTTAATAATTTTTTAAATTGTAAAGAGACTTCATGGACACCCTGTATATATATATTATCAAAAAAGCTAACTGAATTTATTTGTCCACTAGGCTTCAACTGTGTAAAGTTGCAACTAAGAATACGTTTCAAAGAAAATTGATAAACTTACGATATTCTACAAAATAAAAATGAAATCTAGTGTACAATAGTAAACAGAGAAAGTGCTAAGCAAACTGTAAAAAATGTATTACCTTTCACTGTTACAAATGGGTCACTTCCACCACCCAATCCTAGAAACTTACGATCTTTTTCCTCCAAATTTTTAGCCTCTAGCACATGGATTCTGATAAGACCCTTAAAAAAGATAAAACAAGATGGCTAGGTAAGATAAGGCAAGGATGTTTTTTTCACAGTCAGTACTAGAGATAGGCCAACATCACTTTTTGGATCGATACTGTTAAGCAATTTTTTAAGTTTTTGCCAATTCTGATAAGCGTTTCATATATACTGTATACCTGAAATTTGGTAGCTAAGACCTTTAAAATTGAAACTATAATGTAAATTAAATCAAGTGTATCTACCTATCTAAATATATATACACACTTTGTTTGGCAAATTTGTTTTCTACGGTAAAGGTCAACACATGAAACCAAACACTACATAACTTAAGAAGGAAATAACAAATGATAAATATGAAAGTTCGAAAAATGGGATATGTTTGTTTTTAAGGAAACTCAATATTATGGTAAATAAATATTTTTATGGTAAATTTTAGAAACCAAAGCGTCTCAAATTTACAGATACCAATATATTGGTATAAGTGGAATATTGAAGCTACATTGAAATATTTCTTTATTGTGCACTGTCATAACCAACCTCTATGTATTGTATTTCAGCATTTTCCAAAGGTATTGTGCACAGACCCTCCCAAATGTTAAGTAACATAGGCATATTAGCAACATTCCATGGTAATCTTCTTCTTATTCTTATTATATTTTATTTTGTCTTTTGTTTAGTTGGAATTTAAAAAATCATAATCCATAAACTGTGTTCACTTACCATTAAATACTGCACATTTTAAAAGTTTAAACTGTAGATTAACTTAATGGTGCATGAATTATCATCAAACTTAAAAATGATGGTAACAAACAAACTTCAGATAGTTTTGAAACATATTTTACATAGTTGGTTTAATTTAGTATTTGGAATAGCCTCCATTGAGCTATCAGCAAAAAAAGTCATTAAGGCCATAAACAGTTTAAAAGGAAGTATAGTCATAAATCAAGTGATTTACATTTTGCATTTTAAAAGCACTTTTGACAAGCATGTAAACTCTGGAAACAGTCCAGTACAATGGCTTGTTTTTGCTTTCCTGTGAAATTAATGTTTAAATAAATAGTATAGGTTGCCTATATGTATAAACAATGGCACGTTGCAAAAAAATGTTTATTCCTCTTGTATTTAACTTTAGATGCAAGTTGTTTGTTTTGTAAGGCAAACAACAGATGAGGCAATATTATTAGTTGTGAAAATAGTGCTGTTTACTAATAAAATAACAAGCAAATAATAAAAAGCTTGATCTGAATTTTGTGTACTTTAGTGAAAAATAGTACATGTTTATAGGAGAATTAACTAAGAACAACCACACATCGCTCTAACACCCTACATAACAGAAATATACCTTTGGTATTGGATATTTTAATTTGCTGACATCAACATCCTTGGAAAGCTTGACAATGTACTTTTCTGGCATAACCATCAGATTTCCGACACAGTCAACGATTGATTCACGAAGAATGTCGTCAATTCCCGGAAGATCAAACAAGTTGGCCAAACCTGTCAGGTCGAAATCGACTTGCTGCAAACAAGTAATAAAGACAGTTATAACACTTCATACTTTTAATGCATTTATTGCAACAAAATTTTCTATATGTTTTTACCATAACAAATCTTAAATTTACCATACATTGATTCTCTGACAAAAAGGTCAAGTAGTTAATAGCAATCATTATAAACAACATGGGCTTACTGGATCCTGGATAAATGACAGAGACAAGGCCCCTATGATTGGGATTTTCGGCATTAGCGGCTGCATGTTAACACGCAAGAGTCCACGGACTTGAAGATCTTTAATTCCTGCCTGAAGGCCATTAATGGATACTCCTAGGTTGCATTCGCTGTCATAACTGAAAAATTTTATCAAAATTATTTTTTCAAATTAAAAAACTTTATAATTTATCTCTCCAACAATCGAACAAACTTTAATCTTTGAGTAAGTCTAATTTTCTAAAGAAAGAAAATCTTGTAAAAATTGAAAATATTTAAAACTGTCTTTGCATCACAAACACTAAATAATTAACAATAATTATGTATTTGTAACACTAATAGCAAAATGGGCAATTAACCTTCATGAGAATGTGATGTACTCATAAATAGTGACAAGTGTTATTCTGTAAAAACAATACAACTACAACTACACACTTATATATGAAATATACATCAATGTTTCAACAAACACTACAGATGAGATACAAACTGTGAACAAACTGTTTATGGTTTGTGTAAAACTGTTTATGGTTTACTTACACAAACTGCACATCCATGACAATTTCGCTTTGACTTATCAAGGAGCCATCATATACTTTAATGCCGGCTATGCGTGGCGCACGATCCCCAAGGTCACACTCAGCAAAAATGAAGCTTGAGAGGAGTGCATGCGATTTTTGCACAGAGGGCTGAATCTACAAACAACAATTACCGTGTTATAAACTTAAGTCACATTTATTTGTTTAATAACTACTTTGTCAACACTTAACAAACTGTGTTTTAAATGCATTTATTTTGTATTTGAAATTTGAACTTCTTTATTAAAAAAATAATGCATCCTAATAGTAATTTTTGAAAAAAGATTTGTAATATGTAGAAAGTAAGCATGATGTCTAGACAAATCATTTGGGCAGCTGTAAAACAGTAGCTTTGCAAGGAAACAAAGTTTACCAAAACAAAATGTTGCTTTGAAAATAGTGCATTTATTTGCAGCATTAATGAGCGCAATTTAAGTATGATTAAAAGGCGCCTTATATGGTTAGTGCCAATTCTCCTTTTTTTCTATAAAACATGAACCAAACACTGAATACTTGTTAATATTTAGTAGACGTCCTATCACTAGGCTTTACAAAATGTGGATTATATTTTAAAAATTTAAATAAACGTGAGAGAGCAAATGTACATCTTGTTAAAACAAAAGTACAGAAAAAATAATATTTTCGGGAGTTTTTATTAAGTCAACTTTCACTAAACATTATAGCAGCTTCAACAAACAGCATCTGCAAAGTTGACATTGGAACAAACAATGGCCTTAACAAAATCCCTTACCTTTGTTACAAGAAGTTCTTTCACATAATCACCCACATTTGGCCAGAGCTGCTGCAAAATGCGGTTCAACCACTCTGCCCTTTCCATGTCAGGAAAGTAAAGCTAAAAATATAGAAACTAAATCACACAAAACTAACATAGTTAACAAATAGTATATAAAAAAAATTGGTTTTAAAATCTTGGCATTTATATAATTTAAAATATCTATGACAAATAATAAACATTTTACAGCAATTAAGGAAATTACATCACTTCCCTAGGAAATGAATGACAAGTTTTAATACCCATTGAGTACTATCAGTCACTAATAGGTACAACTTATT
The DNA here is from genome assembly GCF_963924565.1 of Ascidiella aspersa. Lineage (NCBI taxonomy): Eukaryota > Metazoa > Chordata > Ascidiacea > Phlebobranchia > Ascidiidae > Ascidiella > Ascidiella aspersa. The sequence goes on from NC_139451.1 coordinate 19,040,179, forward strand.
GTTTAATTTAAAAGTGTTGTTGTACACAAACAAAAGAAACAAAATCACAACTGGTTGCTGTTTTACAATAACAAGTAGTACCTTTGCTTCTGAGTCTGCCATTGAAACCTTTATTGTGAAATATTTTGACACAATTCAGTATGAGTTGCAATTCAGTCTGATATAACTTGTATTTATGACTTCCTAAAGCCTGAATCTGGGTTACAAACTAAAGCCAGACCTTGCAAAACGAGAACACTCAGATTGTAGGTCACATGAAAGCCAGACAATACAAAAGAGGCAGAGACTTGCTACATTTTAGATAAAGCTTTTAAATTGTGACAACCTTTACAATATTTTTACCCAGTAGTAAATCTAATATCTCATTGTTTCAAGTTGTTGCATGCACATTGCACACAACCTTAGTATTCTCCATCTGATGGCAGCATTCTAAATATCATAAACTATTCCACAGAGAAAAAATAGATACTCCCTTTGTGGTCTGGTAAACCACACCATCTTCATTTTATACCGCATATATATTTAATGATTTGATATGACATTCAATATGCCAATGTGTCTAAAACAATGCGAGAAAATGCTCTCAAGACTGCAAAGCAATGGCTAACCCTTTTAATCTCAATTGACATAGCCTTTCTCTTTCTGTATTTGTTTTTGACATTGCTAAGGGTAATTAAAGCACAGTGAAGGGAAATACATGGTTGTTTGTCACGCAGCACATGACATAAACGTTTTGATTCGGCTGACAATTCAATTTTCACCATTGTATTTACTGTCTAATCAAATTTGCATGGACCCATATTAGTGGCATCAGCTTACAAAGACATAAACAAAACCATTTTATGCACATTGACACCAAAAGAAGGAAACTTTTACTCAACAACATGTTGAAACCAGTAAAAATTTAAACTTAATATAAGATAGTTTATTTTTAATTTATAATTAAGCCGTAGAACAAAAATGAAAATATCTACAGAATAAGTAACAAAAATGGTTTTGAAAATATTACAACAGCATACATTACATTAAAATATTAGAAGTCATAATCAAGTTATTACAAAGCATTTTTTTTATTTAGTAAAGATTGTATTTGAACCAAACTTACCCAAGATGGCAAACGTCTTCCTTCACCTCGATATAACATCTTCATGTCTTCAACAAACTGTTTGGTATCATCATTTGTTTGCTTGGAGATCTATATAATACAATGTTGTTTTTAGTTATAGCTTTTATGCCCGATCTTTGGAATAAGTTCAATTAAAAAACAGTGATGTGCATATTTAAATGCCAAAAAAACTTTTTTAGTAATAATATATTTGCAATTTTACACTAAACCTTTTGGCGGTTATTATGTGGCCCGAAAAAAAAAATTTTTTTTTGGACACATGTTGTTTTTGTCCGAATTATTATTATTTTTTTTTTTTTTTTTTTTTTTTCAGTCAATTTTTTATGGCTCACTTTTGACAAGGAAAAAAACATAGTTGGAACATGAAATTTTCACAACTGTTAAATACCCTCCCAAAGTTGTTTCTAATATAAAAAAAAATTGCCTAGGTTGTAAGGGGTGGTTTTTAGGGGGGTAAAACTGTCATTTTTTGTTAATTTTGGTTTTCGGCACTTTTCAGAGATGAAAAAATGTAAAAAAAATCTGATATATTTATGGATGATGGATACATTACATATACAATGCTAAGTAACAAAATTTTAGACATTAGACCTGAACTGTTTATCCGGGGGGTCAAAATGCACAACACTTTAGGAAATTTCAAGGATATATTTACACTAGAAGGAAATGACATAAAAATCTGAAAATTTCACAAATGTTAGAGACCCATTTAAAGCTGAAGTTAAAATAAACATTTTACCTTTTGAAAATAGGGGAGTATTTTAGGGGGGCAAAATTAAAATTCGTCCGTTTTTGTGTTTAGAGGTGTCTAAAAAACTAAAGAAAACATTGTTAAATAGTTTTCAATTATAAAGACAAATTATAGGTTGCTTCACAGCAAAATTTTGACCTTCAACTCAAAATAATTAACCCATGGGGGAAAATAATTAACCAAAAATATAGAAATTAAAGTGATTTTTTGATGGAAAAAAAATTGCTAACAAAGTGGTGTACACTGCCTGGCAGATTTTTTATTTAGACTTGCGGCGGTAAAATATGTTGTTTTGTAAGAGCAATAAGTTAATTCACTAAGACGAGACACTTTGCACAATGGATGTTGCACGCGCTGGACAAAAAAAGCACAGCAGGGAGCCAGCCGCTTCGCGGCCAGAATAAGGCAAGCGATATGAACAAATTCTGTATTGCAGGTTTTCTGCCGCTAGATTAGAGTAGATAGCTGTAAAGAACTAAATCGAACACATCACACTATTGATTTTTGTCCCCAATTAGAGGCAAATAGGGGTGCAAGAAAAAAATGTCAAATATTGTTTAATTATAAAGACAAGTTACAGGTTTGCTTCGCAGCCAAATTTATATTAAGACCACTGGCAATCAATCTTGTAAAAGTTCACCATGTCCAACCTATAACACGCAACTTCGGGCCACATCCGCTTTTGCCTGCTAAAGCACCGAAATTGGAAGCACAACATTGGGAGTATATGGACACTGACAAATAAGACCCGTTGAAAGAATATAGAATAACCAAGGAATAACATCCTGGTAAAATATAGTGGAACTGCGCTATATCCCCCCTGGTATAATATAGTAGAACCGCGCTATACACCCCCTAGCAAAATATACAAAAACCGCACACCCTGTCTAGTTCCAAATGTTTTTTTTTTCTGTTTAAAGCAAATGTTTAAGAAGAGATTAAACCAAGACTGTTATTTTAGTAAGTGATAATATGGTGTCTGGAAATGTAATTAGATCGTTAAAGTTTAATTAGTCAGACAAACATAGGCAGCACATAAAAAATAAAACTTATTAGGTCTTTTCTTTTAAAATCAAGCACAAGCTTATTCTTTACAAAAATGAAGTTATTCACTTCTTATTAAAATAAGATGTATCACCAAAGGTTGACAAAAACCTATGTTGAAAAGTTTACACTGATAACAAATAGTCAAAGCTCCAAAATTCTTAAGAGACATTTTACCCAAAAAATATTTATATTTTTTCTCATGCTGTTATTGTATTCATAATTACCTAAAAATAAAAATATGTATTTTTACCATGAAAGCATAATTTTATGCGCTACATAAACAGTATACATATTTAACCTTTTGCATACCTTTGAAGCTATGTTCCGCCGGCGATTTTTCTCTGCAACACCAACTGAACACAAAACACCTGGTAAAACATTTTTAGGGTTATGGTAAAGTTAAGCATAGTATTGTGAGTAATGATGGAAAAGTAAAATAAAAAGCTAGTAAATGCATGCATTATACACATTCACCAAACAGCTAATATAAATATACATAAACTGTATTCTCTGATGTTTTTAGGTGAAACTGTACATAACTTTGGTACTTGTGTCAAATGTTCAAGTTATAAGAAATCAAAAAAGTTTTTTTTTGTTCTTTTTCTTTTTTTCTTTATCTATAAAAGGACATTTAAAACTGCATGTGCCATTTGAACATAAGGTTTAACATAATTTATAATACCTTTATACACAATATTGTTTAGATAATAAAAAAGAAACAGCTCTAGTGTTTCCCTAATCTTTTACCATGAGCACAGGTGCCCAAAATGTTGCACTTGATCCAAACCAGTACTCAAAGTGTCCAAAATATCAAACGTAAATGTGCTCAAAGGAGTCCATTTGGACACATATTTTACATTTTTGTAAAAGTAAACATTGGGCAATGAAAGTACTATATTTACGTCTAAAAAGTTGTGAAATAGCGCAAAAAAGATGTGCTTAGCAGGAACACTGAACAGATTAAGTTTGTTTCACTTTTTAGGGACATACATGAAATTAAAAATCATTTCAAATTTAAGCTCCTCATAATATAAAGTTTTAAATTGTTAAACATTTATTTATTTCTAATTTTATTTTTTTTATTTTAAGTTACATGTATATACCAACTTTGTCATATTTAAACAATCCTACCACCTCGTCCTAAAGGAATCTGAAGCCACCTCTAGATGAACATGATAATGTGAAGAATTTTATCATAAAATAAATAAATAGGTAAAAAAATTCTACACAGGAATGTAAAAAACAAGTAAATTATTTTACCCAGTTGAACAAAAGTCGGGTCATAAACTAATATTTTGGCCACTGTTACAAAAGCGAATATGGGCACTTAAGGACATGTTTTTCTTGCATTTAAAGCACAAACTTTTGCTATCCTGTGCATGTGGTAACAAAAAAGGAACCTTTGTGAATATTTTTTTCCTTCAAACAGACCTAGGCGCTTGGCTTTGCAAGTAAAATGGTTCAACAAGGCATAATTGTTTGGCTGTTTGAATTGTATCCTGTCATAACGAAAAAACTATTGGTAAAATATACTGCCAATGTTTACACAGTCTATTTCCAGTGCTTATCTTGCCCTAAAACTATCTTTGTTTATCGCTAAAGACTATAGAACTACAAAGTTTAAAGGAAAATATGTGTGTTAACCAGGGCTGGGGAGCCGGAGCTGGAGCCCGGAGCTAAGCATTTTCTCTGGAGCCAGAGCCGGAGCCATTTTTATTATTTTTGTGGAGCTGGAGCCGGAGCCGGAGCCATTTATATTATTTTTGTGGCGCTGGAGCCGGAGCCCTTTTTATTATTTTTGTTGAGCTGGAGCCATTTTTCAATTTGTGGTGCTAAAGCTAAGAAATTATATTTTGTTCCATCTCCAACGTTAGTTAGCCAAAAGCAATTTTTAGAACTTGCCATTGAATAAGTGACTGGTGGCACCGGAGCTGGAGCCGGAGTCATTTGGTGTGTGTTTGATGGCTCCGGAGCTGGAGCCGGAGCCAAAGGATATGAGTTTTACTACTCCGGAGCTGGAGCCGGAGCCAAAGGATTGAGTTTTACGACCACGGAGCTGGAGCCGGAGCCATTTAATAATTGCCTGGTGGCTCCGGAGCTGGAGCCGGAGCCATTTAATAATTGCCTGATGGCTCCGGAGCTGGAGCCAGAGCTAATGCTATTTTACGGTGGCTCCCCAGCCCTGGTGTTAACCATGCTAAAAATAGTTACCAATAAATATCCACAACAGACTGAAGTTAAAATATCCCATGAACCATATTGTGCAAGCCAAAGCAAACTTTATTCCTGCTTGTTTTACAAGATCCATAGTTGAAGAAACTCTAACAAAAATGAAAAGATGCAACGTATATAAATATAAATAACACATGTGTTTAAAGAAGTATGCCTTGAAGTTTAAGCATAAAAACCTTTATTAGTAGTACAAGAAGTTAAATTGTCAACACGCAGTAAAAACGTTTTTATAATTAGTTTTTTTTTAATTTGGTAAATTTGGAATTAAAGCTAAAAATTTAGTGTGTTGCTAAGACAAATATTTTAACAATTAGGGTTTCGTCAGGTTAAGGTTGTATTTTGGCTCAATGCTTACATGCGACTAACACGAAGCTTGTAAAAGGAAGCAAACTAGAAGAGGGAGATAAAAAAACAAAAAGGGGAATTTGTATAATCTTAACAGTTTGTACATTTTGCAAAAATTTGTCTAAATGAAACTTACTTGGACCACAATACAGTTTGCACAATTTGACCTATTGATCCTGAGGCTTGATTAGAGCTTGCTTGATTTTCACCAACGGCGTCAGCAAATGTTTCATTTTCCATTGACTCCATTTCATTACCAACATTGGGAGCATCTTCATCTCCAAATCCAGAATCATTTCGAATTGTGGATATAGTTGACATGACTGCACTGTGGCTAGCAGCAAGCCAAATAAACCAGATTTCTTTCAAAGAAAGCTAAGCCTAATTAATCATCAACCTGTTTTTCTTTTAACAAAAAAGAGATATACACTGCTATGCCAATTGAAGTACTTTTTAAATGAAGATTTTATTTGATTGATAATGAAAAATAATATTCAATAGAAATCTCAGTCTGGTGTATATGTAAAAGATTGTAAATTGTTTTTATTATTGTGAATCCTGAGTAATTGCACTTGTAAGGTAAACTACAGGTGAGCATGCAAAGCACAGAAAGCATGCAAATTTTGGAGCATAATGGTTGGAGGCTGCAGCAAGACGTAATAAGAACATCAAAGCCCATACAGAAGTAGGTATCATTTTGGACGTCCAAAATGATACCTACTTCTGTATGGGCTTTGATGTTCTTATTACATGCAAATTTGATTTTAAAAAAATTAGAAAAACGTTAATGAATTGTTGCACCCTATATATCGGTCTATCTCTAGTAAAGTTAAGCATATAGAGCAAAAAATGGAATTCACAAATATTTAAAATAGGTACTGGAGTCTAAGGCTAGGTTGTTGGAAACCATACACAAGATGAATTGTGTCTAATATGTGTTTTTATTTTATTCTAAAAAAATATTTGGCGTTTGTCTAGATTCCTACCACAACGCAAGTTAGTATTTGGGTTAGGGTGCGGGTTAGCATTTGAGTTTGGATGGGTCAAGCATTATTATTGAAAATAAATATAATAATACTTGACCCACATCAAACACCAACTCGCACCCTAATCCAAACACTGTGCTTTAATTTCATAATTGTTTAATAGCTGTGGTAGGACTCTAGACCAGCGCCCAATATTTTGTGACATATGTTCTTTAACAAAAACTACGCTGCATCGCTGCATTATCACCGTGTTACTGTTGCACACAGCTGCAGCTGTCTCTTGCTGCAAATGCAATAAAATAGCCATGATTCTCGAATGATCGCAATTGTTGCAACAAATATGCAAAGGCGAATAATAAACCGTTTATATCAAAAAAGAATGTAGGCTCATAAAAAACAATAAGAATGACACATAACCTAACTACATAAACGGAACTACATAGCCCACGGCTGAACGAGCGAACTGATTGTCGGTCTTCCCCGTGACCTTTTGACACATACGCTTTACAAACATTTTCCTACGCTAACGCCTTTCTTTCTACTGCAAGAAATTGAAATCACCGAATAAACAAAACACAAAGTTGGTTAACATATATCACATAAGTTTCCTGTCAAATTTTTATGAACTCTTCAATTTGATTATCCTGTAGATAACAGCCCCTTTAATTTAATTATTTAATTTTTTTTAACACAAATAAAAGTTAAAGGTAAATCCCCTGTTTTACAACTTTTGCATTTGCGATTACTCGGCCGTAAAAATAAACAAACATAAAAAAGAAAAAAATACGTAATTGTAAAAAGTATTCTTTTACATGTACGCAAACGTAAGCATTTACCGTTCATTTGACTTTTAGGTCTGAGTAAAACGTTCGATCGTAGACTTTCTTGCGACTTTAACTTAAAAATATCGTGACTGATTCGCTTGCAAGTCATTCTGACAAAGCAACCAATAGCTCCTCCAGAATCCTGGTCAGTTGCAAAGTGAAAAGGGCCGTCATTGTGCACCCAACCGACCGCCCATGCAAGTTACGCTTATACTGTTACGGATGTGTTCAACACGCAGACAACCAGGCGGAAATAGCTGACGTAGATTGTTGCGCTTAGAAGCCCTCAAATCTAGTTTATCACTATTCATAACGCCTGTGCGGTGCGAAAGTTATGTTAACAGTAGGGACGAAACGTTGCGTGGGCAGCATGCTTCGGGATCTAGGGGTTGGCGCTAATTCTCGTTCCAAGTTTTTGCTGATCATTCTGGCAAGTATTATTTTAGGTGAGTTTTATTTTACCTTTTGTAACATAGCTTGTAGAATCGTAAAAATGTAATTTGCTGTCTTTAACCAAACTAACTAAAATAATAATTGTTATTAGTTTTTTAACTTTTCCATAGAATAATGATGCTTTTTATTCTGTGTCATGTGTAGGTCAAATTTATATATTTTTGCGAAAGCAACCTTTAGCAGCAAATAATTTGTTCGATGTTTGCAAAGGGCGAATAACTTTTCTCACTGCCTTGTTTCATGTATATTATATATATTGCATGTGTTCAAAAAAGTTGTTCAATAAAACTTTATAATCTTAAATTCCATGATATATTAAACTAACAAGTGTATCACATCAAACTGTTTGTTAAAAGTTTTTATCTAAAACTATTAACTTTTAAGGGTTCTGTTTCCTTGGTATGAAACTATCTGAAATCCACGAGCTGCAGAAGAAACAATTGGTGCAATGTTCACACCAACAGTCTAAACTTTCTATGCCACCACAAACACTTTCAAATCAAGTAACAAAAAATACTGGTAGTCAACTCAAATATTGGCTATGGCACACCAAGTAAAGTTTTGTATTAACTTTTTCATTATCATATTCTGAACAGACTTTATTTTGTAGTTTGACATGACTTAAATGTGTTAGGTAACACTCATAGTAATAAAATGTCATTTTAGTTTTCATTAAACATATTATGTCACAATATCATTGCACTTGTTTATTTACAGTCATTTAGTTTGTTGAACAATATGTTTAATATATTCAATTATTTTATTAACACATTTATTAAGTACTGTAATTGTATGTTTCTGTATTTTCTTGTGCAGTCCTGAGTCACCTCACATGCAGCATGTAAGAAATGCTTTTCGTATGCTGGGCTACGAGATGTGGGACCAAAAGACGGGAACCTGGGATGTCATGTGGGCTTATGAATATCCATTTCCAGTCAGAATAAAACCAGAAGACATAAAACCAAATCAACTGGCAAGTATAAACAGTTTATAGTTAATTAAATACTATTTTTTTTTAACCTAATTAAATTTTATGAATTGTTTTTATATTCTAAAAATGCATGCAAGGTTAGTAGTTTTTGGTTTCGCTAAACTTATTTTCTTTCAGATCAATCATTATCCTGGATTAGGGTACTTGACTAGCAAAGTGTTTCTGGCCAAATCAAAATTCAAGTAAGTGTAATAACTGGTACTCATTTAATAGATTGTGGCATGCATTTTATTTTTAAAAAATAAAGAAATAGAAATATAGCTTTATGTGTTCAAAACTTACATTTAGAGACTGCTTTCACTGTGAATTGTTTCTTGTACAACTAATTTCGATTCGATAATATTTTGAACAGTGAACCAACTAAAACAATATTACAATATAAAATATGTCAAATAAATTAAGTAATTTTTTTTTTATCAGTCAAATAAATTAAGTAATTTTTCATTGCATACCAAATAACTTTAGGTGCTTTATTTATGCATTTCATTGTGTTAGAACTTAAAATTTAATTTTAATCTGATAAAGGTACATCCCAATGGCATTTGAGCTTCCACAGGATAAAGATAAGTTCCATCAACATGCAAATTCTCACCCAGATAAACTGTGGGTTCAGAAAAGCAACAACCACAGGGGAATCACGATTAAGGGTGCTAACGGTAATAAACTTCTATAGTCAGACGAATAGTATCAAAATATACCCGATGCCATATTTTGTTTTCGTTTTTGTGGCTTTTGTGTTATGTGTAATCCAAGAAGATTGATTGTCCACATTTACAGGAAATGATTGTGCATCAGTTGGTGCAGAGGACTGTGTTTGCCAATGTACATGCACTGACAGTTTAAGTTAGTCTTAAGTAGACATTGACAATCTATTCGCTATCCCAGCTCGCTTTACACACATTTTATTACCAATTGAAGAGACTTAAAACACATACAATTTTTCAAGCAATATCACTTTTACTTCTGCTTAAAATGTTAACCTTATTTTTTGTTGTTGCAATATAATCACAATTGTCCTACTGTCATTACTCACTTACTCATTCATCAAAAGTGAATGAGTAATAAACACTATATATATATTAATATGAGTCTTTAATTTTGTTTTGCTTAAATCGTTAGTAACATGGTAAATTATTTTAAGTTCACTTTAAAGTTAACTTTTTATTGTACTGCATTTTTAATATTTATATTTCTTCATAAGTAAATTATGTTTTAGTTTTACTTTTATTGGTTTTAGTTTTAATTTTTTGCACTTGTGTGACACCTTTTCTCTATAGTTGCCTACAGTTGCGCGCAAAAGATAGGGCACGCAAAAAACAATAAAGTTAAAATTTTTTAAGGACCTTGTCTGTCCACGAATCTAAGAATAAAGTTGTTTTCAGCACCTAGGGGACTGTTTCTAAGAAGTTTATAGGTCAAAATAATTGTTAAAATTTACAATAAAGTTAAAAATTTTTAATAAAGTCAAAATTTGTCAAATTATGGCTTTTGACAAAGTTTTTGTGTTTCTTGTGAGTAATTTTTGTAAAAATCCTCGTGGAAGCATTGTAATTCAGGAACTGCGACACAATTAAACCATATTAACCCATAAAAGCAGGAAATATGTTACAATGCCCTCTTGAATCAGCAGTAACTTTTATCGCAAATTGTCTATTTTTTTTATTTATTTCAGGTGTTTAAATAATTCTTATAATACAAAAATGCCTAAGCAAGCTAAATCTATCGCCAAAAAACCCGAAGCACTCTGTATAATCCATAAAACACCTTGACTTTGCGACAAAATATTATGTTTGGGTCGGAAATCGACAAAATATTATACTTGGGAAACTGGCATCAATTCAATTAAGAACTGTGACCACTACAAACAAGCAATTTCGTTAGGTTAAAATAAAGTTAAAATTTGATAAAAATAAAGATAAAAAATTTTTTGGGGGGGATTAAAATAAAAATGGCCCTACCTATAAGTAATAACACCTTTTGATGGCATGTGGTGTGTATAATTATGATATCTTCTTTTAGATCTGGTAACACAACATTTTGTGTTTCTTATTTGGTCCGCTGTTAAAAATAATTGCCTATCCCTGCTCTACAAGGTAAATATATGGTGGTTGTATGTGGCTTTTTCTGCCAGGAAAAATATATTTTACACTTTTTAAAAAACCCTAAAGAAGGTAGTTTTTATAAATTGGGCTTAGAAAAAATAAAAGCGTTTTAGTTTTCCCTAATAGAAGTAAAGGTGAATTGCCGAATTCGTTATAAAACAAATTTGATTTACAATGAATTTGGCCCAAATCTTAGTTTGGCAAACTTGCTAGATGCCAATTGAATTTTCGCTTGACTAGCAGATAACCATATTAACTAAAATCCGTTAAAAAAGTACCATTTTTGTTAAGTTTGCAAATCAGGAAAACAATTAAAGCACCTGTGTACATTTGTACAATTTACAAATGAATGACAACCAATTAAACAGTTAACCGCTTACTAAACTCATTTCTCTTTTCAGAGCTCGATCTTAAAGCTTCCAACACTTTCGTGCAGGAGTTCATCAGCGACCCCTTTTTGATTGACGGGCGCAAGTTTGACATTGGCGTTTACGCAATCATCACCTCGGTCAACCCGCTCAGGCTCTACGTGTACGACGGAGATTGGCTATTCAGGTGAGATTCAATTCAAAATCAAGCGTATATATTTCAAAAAAGAAGCTATTTCTGCCCGGCATAATATATAACCGGTTGTATAATACTACTGGATGAGCCACACTCGGTTGTCTATATTTCAAATTGTGTTACGATTTTGAAGCAAACGTTAAATTTTAACTAGTCAAATGTGTCAAGGGCAACATCCCACTTCGTTAAAAATGTGTTTGTCATTCATTTCTCCACTGGCTGGCTGAATAAAACTTACGTTTGATGTCGCTAATCGGGGGGGCAAAAATGGCTTGCCTACATTTCTCCCAGACACGTGATAATTTTAATTTAATCATGACAAGAACAAAATTGCCGCTAATATCATAGTCACCGCCAGTGTTGTAAACAAGTAATTGGAAATGACCAAAGTTCCAGTGAAGTCAGGTCAAGTCCAGATGAAGTCTTTCAAAAAATTAACAAAATACATCGGTTGAACGAGTCACATAATTATGAGAGCAAGTCAACTCCAAGTCAAACCGATACAAAAGTAAAACTCAACTACGTACGAAAATTAAAATAAATAGCTAAAATTTATGTTAAAATGTTAAATGTAAACACTTAATTTCAATTCAAGTCGTTTGACTCAATAACTTGAGTCCAAGTCAAGTCATTTATCCATAATACTTCAGGTAAAAGTCAAGTCATTTTGTCAAAACGACTTATGTCAAGTCATTTGAAAACAGTGACGTTAGTGCAACACTGGTCACCCGCTAGTTGATATTATGGTAGTGACAGCGGACTTTTATCACGATAAAACGACGCTGTTACTAGTTTTTCGTCAGCGCGCTTTGAAACTGCATTTTCAATAGGACGGCATGTATATGTTTAAAGGTATTCACAAATCACCTAACGCTGGCTGCAAATGATATATTTTTATACTTTTTTTTAAATTACGTAAATTCGATCCTTCGCAAATCGATACAGTTTTTTGAAGAATGCGAAACAAGATGGAAAGAAAGAACAAGAAAGCATAAATGCGTCCCTAATAGCGAGAGTTGTCCAAAGTTAGAACTTTGATTTCCAAGGTTTTGGTCGTCGTTTGATTGCAATATGTCGATATGGCGCTCGTTAAATCAGTTATGCCGAAAGCTAGATTTAGTTCTTACAAAAATGCAAGTGGTATTTTGTTAAAGATTAAACTAAGTACAGAACTTAGTAAACCGAAAATCAGTTTGTTTGGATGTTATAAATTGATAAATATATTTTCGCTATTAAAAGCAGTATTTTAATTCGAATTTGATTCATTCGAATTAAGATACTGAATTTATAACATTTTTTTCGGTTTACTAAGCGATTTTCGGTTTACTAAGTTCTGTACATGGTTTAATCTTTATCATCGATATGCAACCACAATCGTTTGTTTTCACCATTCGGATTCAGGCAGATTTTGGTATTCGAAAGAAAACTTTGATTATATTGGTATTTTGTTAGTAACAAAAATGTCTCGAAAAAAAATTGTAGCAAAAGCGAGAGTTAGATATGTCTATTAGTTCTGACCAGGTGAGATAATAATTAACTTTTCCATTGCTATATTTTTGAAAAACATGGCCTTACGCACGAGCAAGTAACGAAACACCTGGTCCGTGACACGCCACGGCGATTGGCGCCGTAAGATTTATCGTGCTTTCAATTTACCATGGGTCGAACATTTTTAAATGATTAATTCATTATGTCACGCTAATAGCGCAGGTTGCCACGTAACCAATTTGACGGTATTCGATTTGGCCGTTCAACCAGACGTAGGCAAAGAACTCTCGCGTTTGGGGAGTGCACGGGTGGGTTTGGTACTCTTGTTCGATGCAGCTGAAGTAGGCGAAGTACTGGAATTCGTTAGTGGCTGTAGAAAAGGCAAAATACAAGTACATTTTATTTCAATTCTAAGTAACATCTGGGGTCATTTTATAAGGCGAAACCAAAAAATCTTCTGTGTTAAACAGGTGTAATGAGTTTCTGCAATATACAATCACGTAGAGGTTCTTAAAGACGTTAATTTATATAATTATTTTTATTTTAAAGAAGTGGCGTGCAATTTTTTTAGTTGTCCCACTCCAATCCAACAAGACTAAATAGGTTCAGCGAAACACGTGCATAAAATAGTAATCATAGAAAATTTCCCCAATTTATTTTTTCCACTACCTTAATAGAGAATGCCTGTAACGGACTACTTGACCCTGGCAATTAAAACCACGCATGAGATTAGAGGCAAAATTTGTATAAAGCTACTTGTCCAAATTTAAACGAAAGCAGCGAACTCATAACGCGAAATGTTGAATACGCGTTTCTGGCCGCCGCTGAAGGCTAATATGTGCGGCGCACGCATCGCCTGTCGTCACCTGGGTTTTGAAAGAGCTGTACGGTGGAACCTAGAGCGCTGTCGATTGCCTCAACTAGAACCACGATGGTTCCAACAGCAGAAGCACAAGGGTTGTCGGGTACAGCCCGTTTCGCCCGCTTTCCCTTATCCTCGCTTCCAGGTTTTTTGCTCTCGTTCGAGTGGCGCTGGTATTCGGGCAGAGGCCCTAGGTTGTACTTTCTGGATAGCTGGTTCATCCGCTCGGGGTCGGAGCGAGCCAGCTGACAGGACTTTAGGTGTGGGTAGAGCGTGCACATTTCACTCGCGCGATCGAGTTCCTGGGAACATTAGGTGTCCTATAAATTCAGAATCTGTGCACTGTAGCACCAGCAATAATAATTGCCCTTTGTGTTCACTGTGACGCTGTTTGATTATGGAGATATTCAATAAATCTTTCCAGTTTTGCTTGTGTTGTTTTTAGTTACCTTTGGATAAGTTGCCTGTCAAAATAAACCAAATTGCCATTCGCAAATTTATGTTCAATTAAGGTTTAAAAACTGGAGTAAAACACATTTTTTTCAAAATAATGTCCGATTATGTGTTTCACTCGGGTTTTAAACTTTGAGTTCTGTTGTTTATATACCCGTCAGCGGAACAGTGATCGACAAGCAGAAACCAGCTGCCAACGGTTTTGTATTGCATAAAAATACACCATTTTATAAATTTATGTTCTTTTGATTATGTAAAGATGCAGAATGATTGCGAGTTACAAGTCGAAGCGGTAAAGGAAAATCTAACACAAAGATTAAATAACTATAAGTTAAATTTTTCACTGAACTTGCTCACCAGTTTAAAGTCATCCATTTCGAAATCTGATCTTTCCTGGATAGTGGCAGATGCAGATAGTAAGGCACTGCTTTGCAGCAAAACCAGGACGATTAACGACGATCCACTTGCCTGTAAAAGTCCGATGTACGCTTTTAAGGGGGTTTCGGTGCTGTGTTCAAGTTTGTTTACGTTTTGCCATTTTTTACTAAAAATATGGCATTTATGTGACCCACTTCATATAACTTAGTTATGCGGCTGATATAAAAATACAGTGGGTTTATATTTTCTTGTTGGTCAAACTCTTACACAAATCAAATTATCAGACTCCCAACGCCTAAAACATTTAGCAATTTAAAATGCATTACGGCTACTAAATTTAGCGTGATCTTTTCAAGGTCATATAGAGTGTATAAAGATAATTTGTCGCTGACTTGACATTCCGGTAAAAGCTTTTTCTTCTGAATTATCATTTATTAACAGGGTATGTTATAGTGATTATTGGGTAATAATAGTGTTACCTTCATCTTGAATATTATCGGGTACCACTTCACATCTATTCTTTCGTTCTAAGATATAAACAAAGCAGAAAAGTGATTAAAAAACGTTGTTATACGAGTAGGACAAATCGTCACAAATGTTTATGTTAAAAATAAAGTTTGTTTCAAATTACACTTGTCTATCCAAATGACCATAATCTTTCATGCTTGGTTGGAATTTTCCTCAAATTTGCTTAGCTGCCAAGTCTAGAAAAAAAACTAATAGAGAAAATGACTTTGTGTACAAAATAGTGATATAGTTTAACACTGCCAGTTTGATTTTACTACAAATAAGTGACAGTTTCTGAAGCATAAATACATGATTTGGTGCATTCGCCTTCGTACGACAACACTGTTTAATGCCTCTTTGCGGCTGCAACTTCCTCTACACTTTGTAACTTATGTAACAATGCTGCCAAAGAAACACATTTGCTTAGTCCTCTTTATTTTCTGCAACTCTAGCTCTCCAGTTGGTCCGTTCTAGTTTCAGGCAACCTTATCTGTGCTGATTTTTCGCGTAACCGCGATGCTTATCATGCCAACCCAAATTGAAATTGCGCGATTACCTGGTGCCATTTAACGGTTACATATCCAGACTAATTATCGGATGCACTGGGTTACACCTACCTGTTTAATGACGCAGAGTTGAGTATTAGACGAAAAGATTCGCTTCGACGTTGAGACTCCTTACATTTTATTGCCTTCGTTTTTTTTTTAAATAAAATCCGAATTCGTGTTGAAGATAGAACAGGGTGAAACGACAACAGGCTGCTAAATGTTTTAAAATGTCCATCATAACTATAGCCGTGGCGTATACGCTATATTACTGTAGCTGATTTAGTCACCATCAATCGGCCACAAGTACAGACAGATTGCTAACGGTTTGAAAATAATTTTGTCTTTTTTTCTGTTTTGGTAAACGCCTTTTCGGTAAAGATTGTTTTGGTAATTATAAAAATTTAAGTGCTGAAGCTTGTCCTCAGTTGCGGGGATGTTGTTTGCCTGGATGAAACCGATTTGCACATTTAGCCAAAATTTGCCTAAATTACCGACTGACTGGACTGTAATTGCCCACTTCGATTCTACTTTCGATTGAGACACACACTGCAATTTCAATGTCTTACTTCGTGAGCATACTTCTACCAAAATTCCCGTTGTCTTTAAAATTAGGTCAAAACTCTAAATGTTACTCGGGTTTTGCCAATCGAGGGTTTCTCAAGGGTGAAGAATATTTTAATTTGGCCAGTTGAACTCAAGGGTACACAAGTGAAGAATATTTTAATTTGGCCAGTTGAACTTGAAGTCGCGGTTTCCATGATGACCTCAGAGACCTCATTTGTGACGTTTCATGTGGATGTTTTGATCGTGGGCATAATTATTTGAGAGCCGAGGAAGGGGGCAATATTCATGAAAGTTTGAGTAGTATACTGTGCAAAAGAATATTCTTACTTATTACTTTTCATAGTAGTAGAGTATTGTTACCCAACTTCCAGCAATGAGAAGCTTGCAAAACAGCTGTAAGAGGAGCATTTCTGCTGGATAAGGTTACGGAATTTGACCTAGACACGACGTTTCGTTTTAGTCGAAAACTCGCGTTACCTCAGACTACAAATGTAAATTTTCATCCTTGTGTGATATCACTGACGTTGTCATAAGCAAATGAGCGCCCTAATCCCGTATTTGTTTTTATTAAAGGTATTGCCCGGAAGACTATATGCCCTTGGATGTGAAGAACCCTCGTAAATACGTGGTCGAAGACGAATACACGCCAACTTGGGAGGTAAATGCCACCCCACCAAAACTGTATTCTTTGCATATTTTTATTATATTAATGCATAAAATAAATCTAAGGCAGGGACGGGCAACTTCTCCAGTCGGCGGGCCTGATGAGGGAAAATGAAGTACTTGGCGGGCCGGGTTCCTGATCGATATATTAATTGTACTGCCATAGCCTACATGCTTTGTTGCATAATGGTGGCTTATGTTTGAGTACTTAGGCATCCAATCCTTGCTAAATTTGCAACTTTACGTTTCTTGGCAAAATCCAAGGGAAACTACTGATTGTAAATGCTTAATCTAATTTGGAAACACACAATAAGACGTAAAAAGCAACAATGCCTAAAGCCTGAAAATCAATAATTCTATAGTATTAACACCAATGACATAATTAAGCCAAATACGCAGTACAACCCACGACAGAATAAGAACTTAATCGTCCGAATAATACCTAAATCTGACGGAATAAATCCTAAATTCTTCTGAATAAGGCCTGGCCGAATAACACCTGGAACTGTAGATGAGGGTATGAGACGTTTGGGGGCCATGGGTATGGCATTGGCCGTTTTAGTCTCACATTTTGGGCGCCCTAGTTTGAAGGGCGCCGTTATGGCGCCTCTGCTGTTTGGACACCTAATTTTCTGGCCTTGGTTGGGGTTATTGGTATGTAATGGGTAGGTTTAGAAAAATGGTTAGGGTTGAAATTATTAGGGAAGTTAGTGATGTACTTAGGTTTGGGGTTAGGTAAAACGTTAAACAAGCCCGATTCTGGTCATTTAGGTCGTATTCCTACGGGTTTATGACTTATTCCGATTTAGACGATATTACGACTATAAGGAGGTATAAGGCCTACTTTGGTCTTATTCTGAACTGTGTGTTATCTCGACGTTGATGTTGTTCCTTTTTCGATCTTTGGCTGAAGGCCTCTAATTATTACCCAAAACAAAGAACTAAAGAATAACTAACAATCACTATTATTTGACGTAGTAAGCAAGTAGTGGGGGATTGCAGACTGTTGCCGCGGGCCACATTATCATGTAACACCGGAAACTGTCTGCGGGCCGCACAAAATCTCATCGCTGGCCGGATCTGGCCCGCGGGCCGTATGTTGCCCGCCCCTGATCTAAGGTGTGTTTCTAATCTTAGCCCACTGTTATAAAGTGGTTTTAGCCCCAAATCACCGTGCGTTCTACCGCATCCTGGAAAATTAAAGTTTGGGGAACTTAAACGATATAAAGAAAAAGCTTTGCGCGAATCGATAGCATCTTTGTAAAAGCTTTTTTATTGGAAATAACACCTTTCCAACCTAAAACTTAAAAAAAAACTGCGTGGTCTTCGTAAGCTTACTTTCAATGACGTCAGTTTATGTGTAATTTTGTGACGTCACTGTTTTGAAAAGCAACTTATTTTGTCAGAAATCACCTTAAATGTACCACAACAACTGAATTTAAGTCGTTTACAATTCCGTCTTTTTTTAGTTATTGTTACACGCTATGTATAGTTTACTAAAAAAATCTATTACATATATAATAGAGGCGACAATATAACTGGCAGATTATTCAGCTTTATAGGGTAACATAGGCTAAATTGCCACTCAGCTCCAGTAGTTACAATGCATAAAATAGTGGGAAGAATGTGTGGCATTGCAATGTCACCATGCACATTTCACGTTGTTGTGTATACCGCAGGTGTGCCTAACGTTATCAAACTAGGTTGTTTTGGTTCAAATTTTGAAATGCCCGATTGGCCACACAGATGCCGTCACTTCGAGACTACTACGTACGCCTTCGGCTTTCGCACCAACAGACCTTCCTTGCCCATATAAGGAAGCAGGGTCACGACCCCGCCACGTTTCGCCGCCGGCTGTACGACGCTGTGGCCGAGATGACATTCGAAAAACAACCTGACTTTATCCGAGCTTTGCAAAAGTAAGTATCTTTTGTAAGGTTGCGACTGAACTGTAGTAGGTTGACTCAGGCCCAGGACAAATAAAAAAATCATTATATTGCTTTACCTATAGTGGGGTTAATAACTTCTTCATATCCACGACGGTATTACTGGACTAAACCTATACCAGAAGATACTTAAAATTTATAAAACTTTTTGACAATACACAATAAAAATATTATATAAATGCCGTTTTAAACATTAAAATTGAATACGAAATTCATCATTAGCCAAAAGCAACCCATGTTGATATTAATAAAATATACCTTTATTTAATACAATTTATTATTTTGTATGTCAACGATTTGTTTCTGCTTGAACTATTTTTTCCCGAAAAAGTGTGGATTTTTAACCGCTAATTGCTAGGAAAATGTAATCACTTGAATACGCGTTTTGTAGCCTTGTTTTTTTATTATATTTGCTGTTTTAACTTTTGTATGGACCATTTTTAAAGAAAGAAAGTGTACCGAAAAAGTATTTAAAATGGACATTTGTATTTCAACTTTCAAGAGATGGATGGCCTGCGCTTCGGCTAAAAAGTTGCAAGTTCTTTTAGACTCGGAAAACTCGCAGAAAGTATTCCTGTGGCCGGCCTCAGGTAGTCGTGCACAGTTTAAAAGCCTATACCAGTGGTTCTCAACCTTTCATAAGCCGTGGCCCTCTTTAATTAGCACTAAACACTCCGTGCTGGCCCCCTTTCCTCCCGAATTCGGAAAACTCTTTAATCAGCATCATAAGAGAGGTTTCTAAAGACATATCGAAAACCCCCCAAAAAATTTAACAAATAATTAATCAACAGGCAAATTAGTAAACTAAGACATGCTTGTAGCCCCCTGAAGACTGTTCCGTGGCCCACCTGGGGGGCCGACGGCCACAATTAAGAAAGGCTGGCCTATGCACTGGCATTGCGACTAATTCCAAGTTACTATAGGCCATGTTGAAAACAACCAGCGTTTTCCAAGCATTCGTGCCGTAAACAAAGGCCCTTTCGAACAGGTACCCGACCGGCTCGTCGACATTCTTCGAAATGGTCAGGTTCGACTTTGTACTGGACAGCCGGCTCTCGATCTTCCTAATGGAGGTCAACATGTCGCCCAACCTGTCCAGTGCGCACTTCTCCGACAACGCTCTTCTCTACGAGCAAGTGATGCGCAACACCCTCAGTGTGGCCGGAGTGGCCGCCAAGACCTTGCACACCGACGGGTGAGTGTGTGTACTTGTCCGATCCGCTATTCTCGCCAACAGTTGGTAACTGGAACTCAAGTTATTGGTAACTGCAATTCAAGTATACGAAGCAAAAGACTATAATCGTTTACTATGAAGTAAAGTCAAGGAATGTATACTCTTAGTCAGTGAAGTTCGAATTTTAATCTCTTGAAATTAGTAAACTTGTTTAGATACAAGAAGCTAATTCTAGCTAATTTTAATATCGAAATCTAAAAGGAAGTCAATGGATTGGTTTCATGATCCTGTGTAAAAACGGCACTATCAGTCGTTTATCCTTAACTAAACAACAACGAATTCTGCTCTCACGCCTTGCCTTAATCACGCTTCCGAGCTAACCTTATGCCGAATGTTATACAACAAATTGGACTAAAATTTTAATACAACTTTTAAGTCTTACCTGTCTAACCTTTTTAGTATCAACTGGCTAACAACGTTGTAAAGCAGTTTACTAAAATTGCAAATTTATTTCATGTTAGGAAGATGCATCCTGGCGTACTAGCAAGTGACCAAGACATCCAGGTGTACGAAAAGGAATGCGCTGAATGTCATAAGTGCGACGATGAGGTAATTGATTTACTAATGGCATAATACCACAAGAAAAACGTGCGTTTAGCTTAAGAGACCATTTCCAATTGTCCTTCAATTTGTTTAAATTTTTGAAGTGATCCCAAAACCATTGTGAACACAAGTATCGTGTGTGGACTTCAGCAATAATATAAACAAATCACCCTTGGAAACCCGCTTTGTTTTGGGTAACCATTTTGATTCACTGGTGTAAGATAAAATAATATCGGTCTGAATTAGGCCCCAAACAAACGATTGGATTCTAACGTATAGTTCGTGCACTTGCATTTAATGTGTTAAGAAAAAAAATGTTTAACTCAAAGTTAAACCAACTAACATACTGTTTAACTTAAAATATCTCTTTCGAACAATGTTGAAAATATATGAAGAGTTATTGGAGACGTTCAAAAGTTACCTACTGATCTATAGGCTTTCATATTCCCATTTCGTCTAAATAAAACCTCCATTATGTTCCATTGATTATTATAAATCCACATTGTTCATTTAACTGCTAATGTATAGCAGTTAGAAGGACGGTCGTTTTTATGCCGAATGGTTTATTTATTTTTTCGCGGATTGCACTTTAAGAAAATAAATGAAGTGCTGTAACAATAAAATACGTTAGGACTTAAGTCAACACAAGTGTTTTTTCTTTCAGGTGTGTCAGCTATGTTCTCCCTGTATAACTGCTTCTCTTCGAAGCGACTTGAAACGAGCTTTCACGGAGCACGTGAATCGTTTACGATGCGCAAGGGTGTTTCCTAAGCCTCTGGTGAGAGAGCAGAATATGGTTAATCTATAGAATTTATATACGCCAAAATAAATCTAGAATATATACGCAAAGCCTCCGTGTTTAGGACTTAATATACAAGTCCAACGTTTTTTTCCCAAATCCATTCCGAACATCAACAACGACATGATTTACAAGTGTTATACTGATAGATGTTTTTTTACGAAGCCATATACTTTCTTAATAAAACTGGTCCATAATTAAACAAAGCATTATCCTAACAAATTTGCTTCCCAAAATATTTTAAAAGAAGCCAGGCAGTCGATGCTGACTAATTTTTAGCTATAATGAAGCAAGATAGACCTTAATCTTTTGTCCCTCCCCCACCTAATATTAACCAAATTTGCATTTATCCAAAAGGGTTCCCAGCAAAGCGCCAAGACCCACTCGGCGGTGGGCAAGCTCAACGACAAGGACAGGCTCATGGACCTTTGGTACCGCGGAATGTGTCTCAAGTCGGTTGAGTGGTGCACTTGATCGAATTAAACTAACTTCCCGCCCTGCTATCTCGCATATGTCAGCGTCGCCGCGGCCCTGATTTTTTTTTCCGCAGAAGTTTTCTTCCTATTTACATCCACCTCAAGAACGTCTATGCGGTATAGGTATCCCGACGACCTGCGGTGGGAGTCGATAGCAGTGTATCAATTTTTGTTAGCTTTTATAGTGTATTGTTTGATGCCGGTCGAACTTTTTTTCTTAAGCTTATGTTTACTAGTCTTTTTATGCGACCAAGTAACCAGTATTTTTGTAAGTAAAGAAGTTATGTGACTTATTATGGGGACGCAATTGATTCTAACGTATGGCATGCTGTTCAGATCGGTACATCTTATTCCTTATATAACATTTGCGTAGTATGGCACTGACGTAGCAATATTTGTGTGTCAAAATATAAGGACAGCTCGTTTTTATCACCTAGATTAAAATATTAGCATTAGATTTGATGCAGTAACTTTTTACATTAAATTTTATCGCAAGAATCTGTGTAGGCCTATATGAAAACTAGACTTCACTAGAACGCCGGTTGTTGCGAGGTCATTTCTAAGATTGTGTGATCCAAGAAATCTCTTTCTCTTCTCAGAACTGCTGAGCTAGTGACACGTGTTCTTATTTTCTATATATTCTATTTTATTATACATCGCCGTGTTTCTTTGAAATGTATTTTTACATTTCAATACAATACTGTTTTTCCCTTAGCTATACAACTTTCATATAGCATGCTTTTTGATTACCTAGTTCAAACCAGTGTTGAAAGAAGGCCGAAACTATCGTTCCAGTAAAACAATTATTACCGGTACGCCGTAAATAAATTATACTATCTCCACCCTGGTTCATACCTAATATACACACCTTTAGCGTTTGGCTTAGTGCGCATGTAAAGTTTCGGCGCTGTACAGGTCACAGAATTTCCAAAACAGTAATCTGTGACATTTTACACATGGGTCTCAATACAAGCATTATACAGCGAAGTTATGAAAACTTGTTACTGAACCGCTCTACGTCAAGCTTCTACAATTTCACGCAAACACTTGTGTGACGCAGCAAATCATATTTTTGATGGGTCCATCTTTTTGTTGTTTTCTTTCGAATGTGTTTCCATTTGATCATGTCAAAGTAGCTGCTTTGTAAAATCAGGTAACGTACGAGTTTGATGTAGTACTGTGGGCTTTTGCATTTTACCACACTACAAAACTGCCTGTTGTATTTTAACAACTGTGACGTTATTAGACCGAAGAGGGTCTGGCACATATTTTCGTTCAGTGGCAAGATAGTTGCCTGTTTCTCGTGTATTTTACTGCGAATTCATTATTGTTTTTTAGATGTTTAAGCTATTACCGAATCTTAAGTATTTTCTACAGCGGTCAAAAAATAATTTGACCACCTGTCGTTTTTATTTGTATTCTTTAGGTAGCAGTAAACTTTTTCCAAAATGCTTTATTTTCAGCAATCATGTTTACCTATAATGTTTAACCTCAGGTCGAACCTAAGCGGTGTCGAGGTTGAAGAGATTTTGAGTTTTGTGAAATTATTGCCTTTTGCACCATTGCATTTCACTTCGATTAAAGCTATTTAATCACGGTGCCTTTTATTTTAGAAAGAAAACAACCAGACCTTTAATTTTCAAATTAAAAGTTGTTGAAAGGTGTCAGGTGAAAAGTCTTTATCAAAGGGGTTTTATTAACTTAACTCTGATTTTATTGCAAAGTCGTATTTAATTGCATAGCCTGTATTATGTTTTAAAGCAGGGGCGGGCAACATATGCGGTTAGAATTACAGGAAGTGTCGCGAATTAAATAAGGATTTGATGCCCAAGTACTTTTTCACTAAAGTCGGCAAGAATCAGAATTTTCTTTCGAAAAACCAAATCTGCCTGCATCCTAATAATGAAAAACAAACAATTCTGGTTACACATCAATGATTAATAATGTTTGGATGTTATAAGATAAATATATTTCGCATCATCAGTTATTATGCTTTTAGTAGCGAAATATATTTATCTTATAACATCCAAACAAACTGATTTTCGGTTTACTAAGTTCTGTACTTAGTTTATTCTATAAGTCGACAAAAAAGCAGTATTTTTAATGTGCAATGAAAGTGTTGCCGTATTTAAAGAGTACAGCATTAGCCGCCACCATGCGACAAAACATACAAGCTTTAGTAGTACAGTTCGGCCCGCCAAGTATTCATTTTCCCATATCTGGCCCGCCGACCGGAGAAGTTGCCCGCTCCTGTTTTAAAGGAACCACGGAATTCCGTCTATCATAATTGTAACAAGTACTTTTAGCACAGTGATCTTTGCGACAACAATAGCTGCACGTGGCTTCCCGATCGAGGCAAATGGACCGGTTTCCAGGATGTATAGTACCTCCACAGTAAAACAATCTCGTTTGCTGTCGGAATAGCAGTAGACTCCCGAATCTATGAAGCCGCAATTAAATGGTTGCCTTTTCCTTAGTGAAGGATACTGCCTCATTTCTTGTTCCTATAAATACCATTGCTTGCTAAAAGGTTTCTTGGCAGGAGATTTCTTGTTCGTTTTTTCAAGTCTTCAATATTAGAGGCAACCGTGCCAACGATAAAGGATCCGCGAACCATTTATTAGCGGTAAGTTTGTGAACAACATCCTGGAAATAAGAGGATTCGAATAGATCAATAGATCATGCGGGATATACATGAAATCAATTAGATTCCTAGCTGACTTTTGTTTTCTTACTATCAAATTTACGAGATACTGAATTTTATTATCTAACAAAAATGGTCAAGAGTCCCTTTTCAACTAGCCGTATACGCTGTACAGACTGCAAGTCCAACAATAGCCTACCATCAGTGGCGGGATGCAAATTTTGTGTCAGCCGGTTCTATCACAAAAGTCATAGTTTTAAGTCGGCTCTGTTACAAAAAAGAAATATTTTTCGGCAAGTAAACTGATTAGCGAGCATATACGTTAACACTGTGTCATACAAGGGAATGATAGTAACAACAACAGCTTATTTCACTATCTCATTCTTTAAAACCAAACCGGATCCGGCCCGCGGGCCGTAGGTTGCCGACCCCTGGTTTAGACTGTAGACCAAAATCCTGTGTAGTGGCGGATAGATGAATTGTTTCACATTAATTTGCTGTATGTAATAAAATCTTTCAAAAGTTATTAGTGAGTGTCACATAGGCCTAATGAATTTCAAATCATGGTATTTTGGTTAATAACACGTGTTTGAGCCCCATAATTTTCTTTTTTATGAAAATCCCCTACTTTGCCCTACAAAGTGCAAATTTTCCCGTAGGCATTCCCTACTACCTACTTTAGGCGAAAATCCCCTGCCCTAGGGATTTCACCTATTAGTGGCAGCTTTGCAGCTAATAGCCACACTAAAGTCTCATAGCCTGTACTTATGACGCAACAATTGAATTTTCAGACAAACAATCATAAAAGGAAAATTACTACAATTAAAAAAATTAACGCAATGTTTAACTGTTACGTAAGAACTTGTATTCTAGGTTATTTGCAAAATTTTGAATTAAAATTTAGTTTTTTTATAAATTTCGCTGTCAACTCTGGTATACACCCTTCACGATCCCGTTGTTACGTAACAAGATACTGTTGCGTAACAAAACAACGATATATTTAGCCCGCCCGTTGCCAAATTACATGTGTACTTTTTTAAAGATAGCTGGCCGCAAAAGATGTCTTTTTCAGGCCACGTTTAGTTCACTAACCGTTTTTGAGCTCCAGCCGATCATGTTGAAAGATATTATTTTTATTTATACAACCCATATTGGCCGATTATAATTATAGCTTGCTGTCAAAAACACAGTGCAACGAGCCACACGTTCGACATATGACATATACATATGGGCATAAATAAATAAATTATCCCTGTGTTTTTTTACTTACTCAAGTAGGCTACCTTTGCTCAGCTAGATTTTTTTATAAATGTTGCACACTAACAATATTGTGTAGGCTGCAAAAAAGGAAAATATGATGTGAGAAGCAGTGTGTGGATCCCTTGATTTAGTTTAAGGATAAAAACGTTACCTCCGCTATAAAATAACCTCTTTCGGAAAGATGCAACAAGTTTAAAACGTTTTCATTATATCAGGATTTCTCAAAACTTGCTAAGGCAAACTGGAAAGTTAAACTAGTTTAGCGCATATCGCGTAATTTTTTACTAAGTATTCAACTTAAATACAACCTGAACGTAAGAGCCCCATGAAATTGGTAACAAACAACATATTCTACTATTCAATCTATGGTGTAAAAAACTAAAATATTGACATATTGGTTGACTGATCGGGGCTAGGAGCCTTCGGAGTTTATGATATTGAACCGAAGTTTAAAAAAAAAATAAAAAGTTGAAAGATGGTGGGAGGGCATTTGGAAACAAAGTTGGTGTGAAAGCAATCAAAACCTAATTGGTTTTGTGGTTAAACTTGTTCACGGTTTGGTACACCACGTTTCATGCCGTCCCTTAATGAATTTTTGACGGCGGCAGATTTAAGCTCTTTAGAACGGATGTTAACTAACGTTAACACTTTAGACGTCATACTTTAAGCAAATGAATCCTATCTCTGCCCAGTAAGAGAGATTTTTTTTTTGTGAAAAAAGTGTTTGTGGTTTTTAAACATTCTTTAATTGTGGAATATATTTTTTAGTAAATGCTTTAAAATTATGCATACTGTTCTTCATGCCAGTAAAATCAAATGTATAACTTAGGCCTACCATATGTCCTCTTTTAGTAGTATTTGTCCTCTTTTCTCACAAAAAAGTGAATGGTCTTCCGACGACGCTCAAAAATGCCCAAATGTCCTCTTTTTTCGCATTTTGAGTTAGTTGCTTATACTTTCAACAATACCTTTAGGCGGGACGTTGTAATTATTTCCAAAATATCACTGTAGCCATGAAACATGCTGAATTGCTGGTTGTAAAAAGGTTTTCCAACAAATTGCCCTACCAGCATTGGCTGGTATTTGGCAACAAATTGCCTTACCAGCATTCCCGTTCATGAAACTTGGGAAACTGCGCTGCTAATAGTGGAATTATGATTCTACCACAATCAATCACACATCTTTTACGGTCTTGTATTAGTTTTTCGCCTGATGTTGACAATTGTACACTAAGCGGTTTCGCAGCTGGCACCTGGCAGGAGTGTCGACGACGCACGTGTTCGTTTTGCGTCTAAAGGTTCGCTTTTGCTGGACGTTAACTGTCACAAATTGCGTTATACCTGTAAAACCACTTTATATTTCCAGACAGTGCGTTACTTTGCCATCTGTCATTGACCATATCTAATCTAAAATTTTGCGACAGACGTCTTGCAATCACCATTTTATGATTTATTTTATGACGTCATTATTTATAAACGTTAGAAGGAAATAAGGGGAATTCCCACATTGAAAACTCAGGACCCCCTGTTTGTTTTTCGGGATACGCACCTAATGGTCCCCCATGGAAATTTTTCTGCGGGCGCCTCTGCCTACCAGCTCTACCTTCTTGATTGTTATTGCAAATATTGCGCCTAAAAATGGCAATCGAACCGTAAAAACGGCCCATTAATAAAGCAAAGGTGTGTGATTATTTACTTCACTTATAGCTCTTGTGGTAGCCGCCAACAGCAAAACCATATAGATCAATATTTGCGCTCGAGTCGGCCAGCAATACCAAATTTCCTATCGAAAACTAATCCGAGAGCCCAAAACAACACAATATCCTGAAGAATAGCATAAAATTTAAACTCAAACGTAACAATTCTACTTTTGTTTTACTTGCAGGCAAAAAAATGTCCTCTTTTTGGGTGCTGAAAATATGGTAGCCCTAGTATAACTCATATATGCTATGCAGTTGGTACGTAATCTTCATTGTTAACCTATGGTAGATTAACCATTCATCTTGCCGATATCGGAATTCTAAACAAATCAAATATGCAAACTTCTTATTTTGATACAACCTATTGTCTGAAATCGCCTTTTCTGACACGGTGAAGCAATTGATAAGTTATATTTGTGCTTTACCCATCAATTAATGTTAATAATCACGTTATTCTAAAGACCCTTAACAAGCTTTTTGATCCGGTTTGTATGTAATTAAAGAAGTTATATTTTGGATAATTGCTTCTTTGTATTACAATTAGGCAAGAAAAGTGCAACAAAGTAAGATTTGGATGTAATCTATCCATCAATTAGAAAACTGGTATTTTGAAGATAAAATTGTACCCCTGCTGTGTTTAATTGTGATTGTCAAGTTATATGTATTGTTTTGTAGACAATATGCCGCGAGTTTGTTTTCAATAAACGCAATATGTTTGCGCTTTGCGCAATTTTGACCTTAGTCGCATAATTTCATGCAAGTTCGTTCAAGAATAGCACAGTTGTTAAAAATAAATAAATTAGCCCGTAAAATCCTTTAAAATGCTATGGTTTATATTTTTGGTATATCAAAACGACAAACCACAATATAATTACCAAAGAAAAACAAGACGTTTGTAATTTTAGAAAATTATTGAGCAAACACGTACAAAAATTTTAGGTTTGACGTGATAAAAAATAGTTATTGCTCTAGGCCTACTGGAAGAAACCACGTAGAACATTTTTATTTTGTTTTCATTTGGTGGCGGCGTGCGATTGTTCACGTTAAATAGACTTCTTACAATGTAAAGCGTCAGTCCGGTCAACAGAGAGTTTAACACAGTAAAAAGTTAAATTTAACACAAAGTTTGGCACGTTCACAGCACGATTTCCTTGCGAGAATTATGGTTAAACGCAGAAAAAAATAGATTCTATTTGCAGCGAGGCTCCGCTGACAGCACTAAACTAACTTTTTTTTAAACAAAATTCAGCGTTGAATTGGTGATTTAGGAAATACACAACAAAAGGTCGTTAATAAACCCTAACATCGATTTATCTTCACACACGTTGTACACATACCACGGATAAAAGTAGTTTTATAAAATACAAAATGAGGTCTTTACAAAAAAATAAGTAACGTTGTGTGCACACATCCCTTAACAGAGTCAAGTCACCCGAATTGTATCAGTTGTAACTATTGGCAAAAACCTGCATCAAAAAAGCACAGATATTACCAACCAACCTATGAGGGTTAACCCTTTGTTCGGGTAAATATATATTAATCATTTTGGTCGAAAAATAGCCGTAATATGTTATTTACAATTTCTTTATTTTTTAACAAAGAAAAGTACTAAACTTAGTTGGCCAATATAAAAAAGTTTATTGGTAGTATGAAAGACAAGTTTGTGTATATAAAAATCCCGATTGGTCTGCCTGTGTTGATAACGCCAGAAGCGCAAATGTAGGATTTTTTTACTAAATTCTCTTAGATTTGATTAGTTGTTCGACATGCAAAACGAGTTACAAAAACGACTTTAGACAATTTTTGTCTTTTTAGGGTAGCAGGTTTTCCCTCCCCCCTATTAGACACTCATGTCACAACGGTGTTTACCCGTGATGAATCAAAAACTTTCAACTGTTTTGTTTAACAACCTTTAACGCGTAAACTAACTTACCAGTAATACTGACAGGTGTCGAATAAAAACATGGCATATTTTTGGAGATTTAAGTGTAATCTAGTGTCATTTGTGACTGTTATCCATTGCAAATAAATATCTTGAAGCCCCCAAAATATTATAGTTAGCCACAAAAAAGGTATAAATGTTTCAAAGAAAAACATTTTTAAACGTTTATGCAAGTTCTACGTATTATTAACGTATTAACTAACTATCTTAGGGTTATTTAATTTTATAATAACATGATGCTTTGTCTTATCGACCATTTAAAACAGGGGTCGGGAACCTTTTTAGCTAAAGGAGCCATACAAGTCAAATATTCTTGATAGTATTTCCATGAGAGCCATGTTTTGCTTTTTTCAAATCTAGTTATAGGATGACACAAAATAGTAAATTCAACCGGGCCGTTTATTTTGCTCTCATTTAAAGGACAGAACATGCTATATGCACAAAAAAGAAATTAGCTAAGGTTGCACGACTTTGATTACGGAGTTCAGTTGAAAGAATACAACATTTTGGATACTAAAGATTCCTAAAGTTTAAATAGTAGTCCAGTCTAGA
Source organism: Ascidiella aspersa (assembly GCF_963924565.1). Classification (NCBI taxonomy): domain Eukaryota; kingdom Metazoa; phylum Chordata; class Ascidiacea; order Phlebobranchia; family Ascidiidae; genus Ascidiella; species Ascidiella aspersa. The sequence goes on from NC_139451.1 coordinate 19,070,158, forward strand.
ACTGTAGAACAACAAACAGGATTTGCGCGAAGCGCCAAAAAGTTACTAGGCTATGTCTATGTGTAACAAAAAAGGAAATAAGTTAAGAAAGCGGCCGTGGACGAGTGCAGTATTATTTAGATCAGTGGTTCTCAACCTTTTTAGCTTAAGGTCCGGTAAAATTTCACAACAAGTTTTGCGGACCGGTGGACCTTCAAAAATCAAAATCAATCCAAAATGTAATTACGACAAAAGTACATGCAACTTGAAGCAAATAATTGAAACGTCAATTTTATAAGCAATTTGCTGCTGTCTTTTTGATATCACACGTGTTTTACGTGGTTCATTGAAGTTTTTCACATACAACTGGTTTTAAAGCGTAAGACTTGAACGAGTTGTAGCCTACTACAACACTTGCACCATCGTGACGAATAAAGTCTAAAGTAGACCATTAACTCTATGTTGCGGCTCAATGCAGCAAATTACAAAACTGGCGAAGTCCTACATTTGATGGACAAGCTTTTAACATCTGGCATTTTGCAACTAAGATGTAAAATTGTAATATATTTGGCGGACCGGCAGGAAAGTTGATGCGGACCGGTACCGTTCCGCGGACCGGCGGTTGAGAACCACTGATTAAGATCATGCTGAAAGGTGATAGCTTAGATTTTTCTGCAAGCAACATTATTTTATCCAAAGAGCCATATAGTGCCACAAAGAAGCCATATATGACCCGCGAGTCATGGGTTCCTCACCCCTACTTTAAAACAATAAAGTTTACTTATTTAAATTCAATATGGTAATTTATTAACAGTTTGAAGGCGGATATTTGTTCCAATCGTATCTCTATAAATTGGATTTGAGACCATATATTTTATTTAGCAAATTAATTAGTTTGTAAATTTTAGATGTTTAAAATTTGATTGAATGAAAGCACATTTTTTTCAATCTTTGAGTGCTTAGTTGTTTCTTGGGTAATGAGTAAATAATATTGATGAAAAATTTACAAGCTTAAAAAGATAGGCTTTCAGAAACACAACTGCTTTAAAAAATACGGTTTTACTGCAGCTTAACCGAATAAATCATATCTTATTGTGTGTAGTATATTTGCGGGCTACACATGTTTGCTACAAATTAAAAATTTTCGTTGCCGAAGTTTATAGCCTGGGATATATATATATTTACAAAGCACTTACCACGCGCATCTGGAAATAAACCCTTATGTTGTTTGTCTACTTTCATTGAAAAGTTTCAAAACGAGTTTTAACAAGGTTCCAAAATACACCGTGACAAGGAACACACCACAAAATTTGTTCCAAATGTTTTCAAATTAATAATAGAACGAACAAAATTAGTTCAGTTTTATTGGCAGTTATAGAATCGTGCATTTAGTTACCATAGTGTTTGGATATTTTATGTCCGGACGATTGTTTATTTGTGACCTGTCACACGGCCTTTATGGCGTCACCGGTCTGCGCGCTTCGGTGCCGAAAGTTGAACCAACCGTGCGTGCAGCGACGCAGGATAAACTTTTAATCAATTTATTCGCGTCTGCTTTTTGTCGAATATTCGTATTTATAATCCCGACAGAGCTCGATTTGACTCAAAAGTCCAGTTGTTGTGAGTCACGCCCCGTTCCAGGCGGCTATATAGGCAGCCAGGGCGCCGTAAATTCATCAATTTTTCCAGTCGAATGTGCAAGTTATAAAAATGCAAGCCGTTTTAGTTACCGTGGCGCTTTTTGCGCTTCTCTGTCCTTCAGACGCCATACTTAGCGCTCTCGGCGGCCTTGGTGGGCTGGGCGGTCTTGGCGGCATCAACATGAAAGAAATAATTAAGAACACCTTGATGAGAAACTTGAAACGGAGCATGTGTGGCCGCTGTCGCGACCAAAGTATGACTTGCTCACCAAAATTGTGCAACATCGGCATGTTCAAGTTACAATGCGCCAAAACCTGTCAGATATGCACTCCATGTGACCAATTGAATGGTGGTGGTGGTGCTGGTGCCGGGGGACCTCCCTCGGGCGCTGGTGGACCGTCTTCAGGTGCGGGTGGACCTCCCCAAGGCCCCGGTGGACCCTCTTCAGGCGCCGGTGGACCCCCTTCTGAAGCAGATAAAAAGATCAGCGGCGGCCGGCGAAGTTCTGTGGTGACTGGAGGAGCCGCTGGCCGCTATTGTCCGCGTAAGTTTCATTAAACACTTCTGTCGATATATTAGTCCGACCCTTTTCTGTTTAGCAGATTAGGTGAACACATTGTTATATTCGAATTCGCTGCGAAAGTTTGACAATTTGTCTCCGCGTATACTTGGAAAATAACTTGACGCGCCTTACTTCATTATCCAATTAATTAATGACGATATTTATTTTTAGCGTGCAGAGATAGTACCGGCTACTGCTTCGATTTGGCGCAGCAAGGCCACTGTTCCAAACCCCTAATCATGATGAGATGTAGAAAAACTTGTGACGCATGTCCTGTATGCACGAATACTGCAACCACTGGAGGCTCATCGGGGGGAGCCGCTGGACCTGGTGGCCCAGGGGGTGCCTCCGGTGCTGGTGGCCCTAGTAGCCCTAGTGGTCCTGGTGGCCCCAGTGGCACCGGCGGCTCCGGTGCCTCTGGTGGTTCCACTGGTGGTGGAGGCGCTACCGCCACCCAATCACAGAGCGCAACCAAGAAGTTTCGTCCTGATGGCAAGATTGAGTGCAATCCAAGTAGGTTGCCGCTTTGTTGTTACCTAATACTTATTTAGGCCTATATTTGAACTTTGCATGGGACAAGGCCCAAAGTGAGCGTAGCACATTGTAGGATTCACTTTATTTAAAAGCGTTTGCTCTGACCGAAGTAAATCGTTTGAAGGATTGTGTTAACAATAATTTAAAATCATTTCGGTTCGTTTTGGGTGGTATAAGTAGCCTATTAAGGGTGTTCTGTCGTTTTTAGTTGAGGCCGAATTTTTAATTTCTGTGGGTAAATATTTTAAAAAATTGCTCGTCCAGACGTTTGCTCTTCTTGTAGCAAGTGAACTATTATTTTTTTTTCAGAATGTCACGATTTCAATAACCAAAGGTGCGATGCCTGGAACAGGGTCGGTTTGTGCAAGCTGAGCAGCAGTAACACGTACCTCGACGTGCGGCAAATGTGCCAAAAGTCGTGCAAGGTCTGTCGCGTTTGCGTTCTTCCAGATGGAACCACATCGGACAAATTTCTACCAAAATAATCGAAAAACGACGAACCGTCCAGTTCGAACAACCGATCTTGATAAGTTCAAAGTTTTGCGCGTGTGTGTATGGTTTCCGTTGAATTGTGTGATGTTAATGCTTTTCGATAAATCTCGTTTTCTTGTGTACATAAATATTGTGTAAATAAAACAATATCCGGAAAGCCAAGCCTACATCTGTTAAATGCAATAAATTATGATTTAGAATATTTATGTTAAAGTACAATGTAATCTATTACATATTTTCCAGTATATACCAGTTGCAATGAAGAATTATTAGTAAATATGCTTAAGTATTGTAAAAAGCCAAATAAACAATTGCAAATAGATGTTGCGGCAACTTTGATTACTGCTTGGAGCACATGGCGTTATTTGTTTTGTTTTTTCTAAACGAAAGCAACATTCTTGCAACGCTCGTTTTAAATTTCCCCGAAGTTCAACCAAACGCTACACAAAGCCTTTTTACATTTTACGGCACATTACTAACGGCTTAATAACAAACAGAATATTTTAATTTTTTTATGTATGTATACTGTAAGGATTATTTGACCAGAAAATGCCATGACGTAAAATGTCTGCTTAAGTGCTATAGATTTTAGAAAACATAATAATTTTTTTAAATTAAAACAAGCAAGTTTGCCAATAAGAAACGTGGTCACCGCTTAATGTTGTTATAATTTGATTCGTATCATACTCAAGTGTGGCTCGTTATAAAAAAATACTTATATTCGAATATTGATTATTAAGCTAACAGGTTGATTCGTTGATAAAATGATAACAACAGGTCTTGCTCATCATCTAATGGTGACACTAAGTAATATACATTTCATACATGTCATGTCAAATATGTATAAATAAGTTGGGAAAACATTACTGTTTCTAAAACACATATTTTTATAAGGCGATCAGTTTTAAATTTGCAAAGGTGTCAAAAATTAGTTGCAATTTACGCGTTAGCCGTTAGGTAAAAACATTCAAAATAATTTTAAGGCAAAATCCAAAATGCGCTTTGGTGGTGTTGTAAAGATATTCCACGCCCCTTTGGAAATTTTGAGAAGTCAATGCTGTCCCCCTATTTTTTCAACCTTTTGAAAAAAATAAGAATTTATTTATAATGCACATGCTTGAAAAATCTTGGTAACACTAGCAGTAGGATGAAAAGGGAAAACGATTCGTCACACATTTTTTGACATTGTAGGATATGATTTTACCCTACAATACCAAAATCTTTGCCGGATGGAAACTTCTAACAGCTGTTGGATCATTCAAAAGTTCCACAAATTCATCCTGAATGCCTTCTGGCAAGATTTGGGAGCAACCTTAAATAATTGCGAATCAGGTGCAAAATCTACGCGACCTTTGTAGGTTGTTCAATTCGCTTTAGATATGAAATGATTACGCTTTACCGCACAATCGTCACGCTTTAGTTCATCAGTTGCGAAAAACGCGTTGCTGCCTGCTGCAGTTTAATTGAATTGTTTCGTTTTAGTGTTAAATCATTTCACAGTCATAGTTCAGGAAAAACGGTGTTTAAGATGTTTAGCAGGGTTTTTCGTGGTGTCCTTGGTTCAGTAAAAACATCGGTAAGTAATGGATATGACGACTTGGAGTGTTGTGGCGTGGTAGGCCTATTATACGAGTCGGAGGTGTTTGACTAGTTTGTCTAGCTGTTTGCAAATCTACCAAGAATGATTGCACTAGTTTCGTTTGATATGTTTCCCTCACTTTAAACATTCTAGTAACTAGCAACTATCATGACTGTAAATATGCATTTATTTAACCCTACGTAGTTTTTTATTCCTAATTATAGGCTGCGCATACCAAATTATAGGCTGGAAAGTAGAGTTGTCGTAATTTTGTCACCACATTAGTTCTAGTTAATTTGGTCAATGGAAAAAGCGTTTTGTCGAGCTGTCTTAATTCGCGTGCACAATTCATCTGTTTGCCCGTTGGCTAATCCAGATACTAATATTTGGCCCGTCAGTTTAAAAGGTTAGTTTAGTCATTAGTGCAATATTGTTTAGGGAGGAGGTTGGGTTACTTGCGTCAAATATGGTTGAAACTTTTGTAGTTGCGGTGTCAATATGAGCGAAAGCTTTTTTGCAACATTAGCTTTGCCAAATTAACATTACCGCAGCCTACGTAACCCAAAGTTACCATAGTCAAGCGGATTAGCCAATTTATTTTCTTCTTATGAATTGATAAACAACAACATCAAAAATGATTTTCAAATATCGTTCGCCCAAAAGGACTGTTATTTTCAAAAAAAGCCTTTCAGAAAGGGCTTTATCAGCATGGTAATGTGTTTGCACTATAGCCCGCGGGAGCAGCAACTGCTCCAGCAAATATGAAAGACGCGCTGAAATTACGCCTTTCGCCTTTCAACGCAGTCACGCTTCTCGCTTCGAGCCAAGTCTAGCGTAACGACGCCGATAGCCAATCGCTTCTACCTTTTTAACTACTTCGAGAAGCCGAGTGATGAAGACGTTTTCAAATCCGTGTGGATTGAGGGCTCCAATTATGTGGTGGAAAGAGAGAACTTCGTGGCCACGTATCTGCACCGATCACTGGACCCTAATGCCAAGTAAGTATAAGCTATTTTTCTACCTACAACTACGTGACCATTTTAGACTTTAGAAAGAGAGGCTAATTCTTGCATGTTGGGCCTATTGGCAATTGCACCGCGTAATTCTTTTGATCTGGTCATGTTCGTAAATAATGCTCTTTATATGTCAATTTTGTGCGAGATCGTAGAGATGCTTTTTAATTCGTTTACACAATTTACACAAACTTTTATTAAAAAAATGTCGCGTTTATGAATGCGATGAGATGTTTCGAAAAAACGGAATTATTTCTCCGTAGGCTGTAAAACACAGTAAAGAGTCATCTTTTAACACTACTTAAAAAAGTCAAACCCGCACTCAAAATATTACCTAAGAGCTGTTTAGCAAAATTGTTGGTTTAGGCTTTTTTAAGCAAAATGCGTTTGATATTGATTCTTGAAACGAACCCCATTATCGAATAGCAAACAGAATAAGAAATGGTGTTGAGTGGCCTTAAGGCCGCCTTTTTCTTTTACAAACAGTTTTCTAGTCTTTCTATAGGGATTGGCCACGCTATGGTATTTTAAAGACTTTTGCCGTTAAGTGTTTGTTCAGCATTTTGTGAACGCATAAGTTGAATAGAGTTTAATACCTGTTTTTGCAGTGCACGATTCAATTTTGTTATCAATTTTATGTGAAAAAATATCGTTTTTGTCGAAGATTAACTCAACGTATTAAAATTTGTTAGTTGTATTACCAGAAAATCAAACCGACAAGCAAAACGGGTTTCGCTTTAATTTAATGAACTGCGAGTCTTTTATTACCAAAGGCTTGAATAGTGTAAATTTGTATATTCAAAAGCCCTCATTTTCATTGTAAATATTATATTGTTATGAAAACTCTATAATATCACTAACAGCCAACACAGACCAGGGGGGCACAAGGCTACAACTTTTTAGCTTTTGGCGGCCGCATAGACAGTTTTTATTATATTTTTTTCTCACAGCCAAATATTTGTTAGAGACAATAAATATTAAAAAGTATTGTTCCCTCGTGCGAAAATATGCAACCGAAATAAAGTCTAGTCGCGCAAAGCGCGTTAATTGGATATAAATTGGTAAAACTTTCACTTCAAACTAAAATGTCGTTTAATTCAAAATGAAAATACCAATATTCTCATATTGTTAAAAACACAGGCATTGATGTCTTAAATTAATAGAAATTGAAATTACAATTTGTTAGTAACGCGACCCAATATATTACATGCTGCAATATCCAAACAATAAATGCATTATTATATAGAGCGCCTTTAATGTGAACGGATTGAGTTCAAATGGACAGAACACAATAAACACAGACCGCAGTTCGCGCGAACCGCGAAAAAACAAAAAAAACTAGTTTAATCCCCTAAATCCAAGTTTTTTAATTCCCGGCTATGTAAGACTGTTTAAAAACTAACGCGATAATTTTTGTCATTGCCCTTTTATTATTCACAACAGATACCCGTGGGTCAACTTTGCACTAACGGAGTCACTGGACATCTGTTTCTTCGGCAAGCCAGACGAGTTTTGGACCAACTACATAGGCGAAGTTATGAAACATGGCTTTAAGGCAAATCCAGGTAGACCATTTGTTGACCTGCTTCAACCTAACTAATTTTAACCGAAACTGTTTCATGCAAACAAATTATTTACAGGTGTATCTGTAACATAACGAATTAATCTCACTGTGAAACGCAGATGACGATGTTTGAGTTGGTATTAATAAAAAATATTTTAATTACAATATTTGGGAGCAACTTTTATAAACAATAATTGCGAGTACGATATAAAAATCCCTACGAATGGAACTAAATAAAACCTTATCGTTCTTTACACAAACAAATAAATAGAGCAGGGTTCGGCAAATAAGCTTTTTTGCACGGCTGAAAATTTGAAATTAGTTCTGAAATTTTATAACCGGCCGGAAAACAACAAATGTTCAGAGTTCAGTAATTAAAGTTTAATACGCTCGAGAAGCGCAACTGCTTCGAACGCCAGGTGTTATAATTTACAATATAAAATATGCTTTTCCCCAAGTAAATTGCATCATTTGCTTTTCTATATCAATAAATAGTGAAAAATATTTAAAAAATTTAAATTGTAGTAAAAATAACAAAATACATACAAAACCAACTCACGAAAGACAAAATGAAAAATTGCATTTGTGGTTAATTTCGTACAGTCTTAAAACAACCGAGGAGATACCAAAGTATCATTCAAAACTACCAAAGCCACAAATTACAATGCTGTTCCCATAAAGAGCTCGGTAAATTTAAGTACACTTATCCATATTAAAGGTAGAATATGATACTTTTATTGTTTATTGTTATGTAGCCGGTGGACATTTTTAAAAAATTCATAGTACTTTTTGGACCTCGTATCGTGACGTGATACGTCCGAAGGAGAGGGGGTCCTTCAAACAAAACAAAATAACTACAAATTTACAGCCGCATTCAGAGAGATCGCAAGTTACAAGGGAGGAGATTTAATCGCGGAAGACAAAGAACGAAAAACGACCCACAGGTTCCTCATAACTGGACTGAAAGGTAGTTTTGAACTTTCCTATTTTACCAAAATATAGGCCGGTCATTTGACTTTCAAGCGAAATTATTTGTGTTCCCTTTTGATATAAGAGTTTAAAATGCACCCGATCGCACGGTTTACTTGTGTAAAAAGCCCGAATGAAAGGTACATGACAATAAATGGAAATACCAAGGAGCTTAAATTCGGAGAGATAATCTTTCGGCTCTTACTTCTTAATAATTTATGAGACTACATGAATAACAGCACTCATAATAAAACAATGCAAGTTCAACTTTAAGGGGAAATTTAAAGGTAACTTCAAAAAAAATAAACATAAAAATAAGGTTGTTTAAAAGAAGATACCGAAAAATTGTTTAAATCGTCAATAAGTTATTATGTCAGACCATATGTTGTATATTTATTTTTTTAATTAAAAGAATGTAGCTTTTACTATTTGTAAATAAACCAGCATAATAACCTTAATGCTTATAGCCTATGTTTAGTTTTTTAGTCCTATTTCCTATTATTGTCAAGAGTTTTAAATGGAACATAAAATAAAAATCAGGTCGTTTCTGAAATTCGTCACGCCTTGCTTCAAAATGATTCATGTGCGATAAGGCTGCCTGGCAAATAGCTTTATGTACACTGCCACGACTTGACGCGATGTTTTAGCCCCGCCGGAAATCAAGGACGAAGATATCGAAGGCAACTGGCAGGAGTGGACTGGCGCCGACCTGGTTCATTCGAGTGGAGCAAAGTCCGTTGTCGACACTCACCTCTACAAGGTAGGTCAATGAGCCAATATCCTCGGAAAAATATCAGTGGTAAGAATATGATCATACTTAAACTTATGTTTTCCTACGATATCCACAGCTTATTTCCATTTAAACCAATCTAATTATAATAACGGTATTAATGTTAGTTTGTGACATAATAATTATAGATAGACCGATATATGTGTTTACCGATAATATCGACTGATATTTGGCTTCTGCTGATTTATCGGTATCGGTAAATGTAGGCCGATACTTTTGCCGATATTACGAAAAGTTTTTCCTGTACAACAAACAACTTACCCATTTTTTAATTAAAAAAATTGGGTTTTAGCATCACGCCAAGTTAATTTGCAAAATAATAGTTTAATAATTAAGAAAGGTATCTAAACTAAAATTATATTTTGATTTTATTTTTAATTAATTCAAGTTTTGAACATTTCCCAGGTATATAAAAAATAGGTAACGGTTTCGGGTATCGGTTGACAAAATTGTAAAAAAATCGTGTATCGGTATCGGTCCAAAAAAGTGATATCGGTCGATCTCTGAAAATAACCTCTGAACATAGACCCTCTCGGTCAAGTTAACTTGCAATGAACTTTAAAAACAGTACGTTGGTACGTTGGCGATTTACACTTGAGTTCAGTGTTCTCCATCGTGAAGTGATATTTCCACAAACGCCTACTACTTTGTGTAAACATGCAGCGCATCATGATGGCGCCTCTCTTTCGTTACGTCGCGCGCACTGAATTCACGGATGTGGACGATGACGTCAGCGGTCAGAATATTGCCTATATGGTGGACAATCACCCGGGAACCACTCCTGGCGTGGAGACAGTTTCGGCATTGTACCAGGTCGAAATTCCACTGAAAGCCAAGTGAAAGACTTTTTCCATTTCGAATGAAAAACTTTTCCTTATTGTTCAAGTGCTGTAAAACGTAATTAAAGTATAGCATTCCAATGGCAATTGGGATATCAACCGTTTTTCGAATCCGCGATACTTAAAATTGATCCTGTGAAAATGATGTAACCTCCCTTGCATCAAAAACTATACACTTGTTATTTTTTTACTTTTACCTTTAAATTCAGTTGTTTTAAACCGCAACTCGAAACTGGCATGATCAGCCAGATGCTTTAACCTTTTTGTATTTGCACATCGTATATCACATGGTGGTCACCCAATAACAACAAAGCCAAACAAAAAACGTTACCTTAGCTTGTAGATCCACCTTGTATATACTATAACTTCATTTCTACCAACTAACAAAAAAATTTATTGTTTGTTACAATTTTTTATTCTTAGTAATTTTACGTTGTGTGTCGTATTACTACCTATACCAATGATGGCAACTAAAAAATATAACCGTTCTAGAAATTCTTTTTACAGCAGCATACCGACTATAGATAAGCAATAACATAAAATTCTGAATAACGTACGGAAATCCTGTTCAGTGAAACAATCCAATTCGACAATGGTGAGTAATTACTAAAATGTTAATTATGGTATAACACAAATCTATACTATCCATGTTTTGGATCTTAGATATTAAAGACAGTTTTAACTTTAATGCCTGTACGTCGGACAGAATGAAGGAAAAAAGAGTTATATATATATAAATATTACGGAACAACACAAATTACTTAAAAATGTGGGGGATTTTTTTTCTGAAAGAGAATTCGATTTTCTAAACGTAATAAAAATAGGCCTTTGCGCTTTTTGGCATAGGAGATGAATGCGATTGGCCAATGCAATAAAGAGCTGTACACAACGAAGTAAGGTAAATGGGTGCGCCCCTTAAAGTTGGCGACGTTATACAAACTGGCTCAGGACAAAAGGGTCTAAATCTGAAAGGAATATTCTATTTCTCACGGTGACGGTTTTATTTAGGCGGCCAACCCACAGGAAGAGCGCTTTTACCTCTTTAACTTCTTTGAAACTCCGAGCAATATGGAAGGCTTTAGAGCGGGCTGGGAGAGCTGTGCTGAGTACATCAAAAAACAGGATCATTTCTTCGGCGCCCGCCTTCACAAGTCCTCCGATCCCAACGCGTTGTATGTATATGTCAATTTTGTTTTGCGCACGTAACTGATGTTTTTTCAGCTCATATGCACGCCTCCTAGACCGTTTCGTTTCCCGAATGCCCGATTTTTGTAAGTCTCTGTTACAAAATTATTTTCGAAAACAGATTTCCAATCGTCAACTTTGCGTTTACCGACTCGGCTGACGTTTGTTGTTTCGGCAAGCCAGACGAGGAATGGCGTAAAATCATCATTGAAAAAGTGGTTGGAACAGCAAAAGGTTATCCAGGCAAGTAATTAACCACGACGCTTAATGTTGACCTTTAACTGGTTTGTATGTAAATGGTATAAAATCGTGTTTTTATAATGGTGTTTTATGGTAGAATAATACTCTGCCCTGTTGAAATTTTGACTCTAGCCGTCAGAAAAATCTCTGTATGTAAGTGCCTTATCATAATGGCAACAACAATACATGCATTTGAAAAAAAAAAATTTAAATCGGTTGGCATTCATCAAATCTTCAACAAATTAGATTAATTTATTTTTTAGTACCTTGTCGTGTTTTATAAGTATGTAATGATCGTTAATTGAAATTATAATGGCACACCTGAGTATTGGATAAACTTTTTACGAACAAAATTCGTCAGGTGATTGTTTGTGCGTTTGGTATTTTAACTAAAACTACAAAGATGCAGTATTTCGAATAATATGTTGTATACCTGAATTGGAGATAAAAGTTACGATACCACCTGTAAATTCAGTAACTAGTGTACGAAGCGTATTACTAACTTTGGCATTGTGTTTCGACAAGTAAGCTTATATTAATATAAATAACCATCCATCAGCCTGCTTTCCTTATATTAAGCCACTTTTGTAGTCGGTTGGCATTTTTAAATCATTTTAACCTATTTGAGTTTAAAATTCATTATTTTTCTTTGCACACTATAGCTGGTTTCAAGGAAGTGGCTGCTTACAGTGGTCCTGACATCACGAAATCACCAGAACGTCGATTCTTTATCACCGCCATCCAAGGTAGAGTAGGCTTCTCACCCTAAAACCCTGATATTGAATAAATACGCCATTAGATGCTCACCATTTTTTTTTTGCTCTGTATTCTCTTAGTGGGCGACGAAGAGCTTAAAGAGAGCGACTGGAAACAATGGAGCGGTTGTGATGTCATTCACGATAAGTTGAAAGATGAGGCCGCCAGTTATTTGTACAAGGTAGTGCAACCTAGTATAGGCACTAACTTTAATATAGAAACGCGCGTGTTGACTTAGTAGTGGTGTAGGATAAAATAGAGGAGGTTGTATTTCGACGTATCTCGAAATAATCTGGCTTGGAATGTAAGATGCCAAAAATCATAGCCCACATGTAAGGCGTGACAAGACTACAAGCTTTTTAGTAGCATAAGAATACGTTGAATAATCTCTAGCTAGGAGAATGTGTAGCTTGCTCTCCTACAGAAACAGACTACAAAAATAAATAAAATATTTTTGTCATTATATCTAAAAACAGTAGCATAATCCTTTGAACAAATCAAAGTGTGAATAACCCAAAAAAATATATTGTTCTCGGTAATATTTTGCTTTCACAAATACAGTTGCTGAAAAAGTGCAGTCGTGTCGAGATAAACTGGTCAAACATATGTTTTAATGAAATAAGCTATTGGTATAATGTATAACCGAGTGTTGCTCATCCAGCAGTTTTATTATAAGCAATCGACGTTTCGGCGTCCTATACAACAAGGGTCGGCAACCTATTTTGCACTGCGGACCGGTTTTAAATCTTAAATTTTGTCACGAACTGGCCTTTTTTTTTCAATGCGAACTTTAGGCTTGTTTTGCCGCAACATTATGGTCGTATCTAGGAATTATTGAACTTTTTTTTTCGTTTTTTTCGGCCCGTCAAGCAATTAAACCTTATAGGCCTTAAAATGTTTTATTGAATAAGTTACACTTGTATACCATTATCACCTATCCCAACTCTTACCAGCTTGTCAAAATAAGGATAATTAAAGCATTGATTTCAATTTTAAAAGAAGTCACACACTTCGGATCTAATTTTATAAAGGCCTCACACGACACTTTTTGTTTCCATAGTAGATGAAAAGACTAACTATTAAAATATAATGACTAGGGCGATTATTTTTGGACTTGTCAAAAAAAGTCAAAATTTTGTCAAAATTTACACGTTAGGTCAAAATTTGTCAAAATTTTTTCAAGTCAAAATCAAATAAAAATGCACATAAATCGCTTACAAAATTAAAAAAAAAATTAGGTCAGCTTTTGAAATTGGTCGTTCAGTTATTTTCAAATTTATCGTTCATTTTATTAAAAAAAATTAGTTTGGATATATGTTGAAAGTCATTTTAACCGTATTATATCTTTATTAGAGCAATATATGGTATAAAAAACGCGCGATTAACGACGCCTAGGTTATTTAAAACAATGTATTTCTCAACAGGTCAAAATTTTGTAAAAATATATTATTTTCAGGTCAAAATTTGTCAAAATTTTAATTTTTCAGGTCAAAATTTCCTATTTTTTAGGTCAAAAAATAATCGCCCTAATAATGACAATACAAAAAACGTATACGAACCACAGACTGACACCTGAAAAGTATAGCTTAGACATTCGTACAAGGCTTGCCAGATTTTTTACACCAAATTTAAAATCATCTGGCTTTTTCAACGTGGCTGATGTCACAAAATTCCTTCAGCATTTTGGCTCTTTTCTATCATTTTTATTGAGGTTTGCTAAAGCTAATTAAACTACATACATGGTTTTCGAAACCCTTTCTGCTTAAATTTTAAAATAATAAATCATTTCATTATGTGACATTGTTTATAAACATTGTTAGCATGAATTTATTCTATTTCACTTGAACATCAAAAAAACATGATATTTTAGCCCATTTTTCGAATTGTACGTCATGAGGAGATTTAGCAACCAAAAATATGCATTTTTGGATGTTGTGGACGTGCTATGTAACTCATATGGCCACAGCACACTGGTTGTTTTGAACCTTACGCGAGCTTGATACTAATTGTTATTTTTCATCATACTAATCAACCATGAAGTATATTTAAACGAAAGTTAATGTATTTGGAATATAAAAATACAGTAAATTGTTTTTGACTTTTGTCTGGCATTTTACGCACAGTTTGGGTTTAATTCAAAATTTTAATCTGGCAACCCTGCTTCGGACCGGTAACGAACTCCTCGCACAACTGCTATACAAGACGCCTTCATCAGGATAATGGCATATCATAAGAAATTTGTCTTGCATGATATGCCATTATCCTGATGAACGCGTCTTGTATAGGACGTCGAAACGCTACCGCATAAGAGCGCGTCTCTTTAGCCTATACGTTCCGATTTAAGCCGATACAATACAAATTTAGCAAACCACGTACATTCTTCTTTATTCACAGAGTTTTACTACAAACTTGTCACCGAGGTTTAAGTACGTCGTTAGAAGCGAAGTGTTTGGCTTGAGTGACAATGATGGTCACGCTATCGCAAAGGCAGCCAATGAGAGCCCGAAGACACCCGGGGTCAAGACCTTTACCTCATTTTACAAGATCGACGTATCGCACGACCATGAGTCGGAAAACAAAAATTAAAAAAAAAACGGTTGCAACTTAACTAACTACACTAAAATACACGATTTGAATAATCTGTTTGATTTTCTTGAGAAATGGATAATTTTATGTTTAATTTTTATATTTGCAATAACCTCGTGCTAATCGATTACCTCATGATAAGTACTGTCTTTTCACTAAAATACAACATTGCATTTTGTAAATTTTTTCTGAAACAAGCGGGTTAGGATCTTTGATCGACAAACGTCACAAGAAAACTCTGATAGAAAAAAAAAAAAAAAACAGTTATGTCAATGCTTTCCAGATGCCAATGCTTCAGTTATTACCTGTGTTTTCTGACAGTCCGATTCTCCAAAGAGTATATAGATATCCTTCCCAATTTCAAATTACTTGTTTCCCTACATCTATTGCTCTTCAACCAGTTTGTCTTGTTAGGAGCGCCAAGGTAGTATTAGTTTTTTTTTTATTTTAGCTTTCCCAGGGTAATGTGTAGTTAATAAAAAAACATTCTATCACACAGATTCGTACGTCTTACAACTGATTTAACTGCCAGGCGAGTGTAGCCTACACTTAGCAGTTCACACCAATGGTTGATCTTTAACATTGAACAACAGTTAAACCATTTTTCCCAGATGCCTTCAAAGAAAAGCGATTCAACTCATTTGTTTCACTGGAAAATATTTACAAGCCTATACATTTAAAAGATGTTTGATGAATATGACCATCAAACGTTTTACGTAACATTTGAAAACCTTAGGTTTTTGGTTATGTTTAATTGGCAATTTGAGCAGTAATTGGTTACTTAAAAGGAAACTTAAATTAAGAGTAAATTGTAAACGAGGACGTTGAAAGGAAAACGGAAACATGAACGAACTCAAGATATGGTGGTTAGAATCTCAGAGATGAAGAAAAGCAAGTCGATCTCCCGAAGTTTAAAAGCAATTCGCGCAATATTAAAAAAAACAATTTCGATCATTTTGTGCACGTTTATGATTTAAAAAACTATATTTTGTTGATTGAGTAGGGCAATTAAAACTTGGAAAAATGCCGCCCATCGAAATTTCTTATGCAGACAAGTTTATAAGGTTTCATCCAGAGTTTAGAACTTGCCTGTTTTTAAACTTTAAGATATTTTAATGTTATGATTTTAAGTTGGCCTTCGGCGGACCAGTGCAGTAACTGTCAGCCTTTTATTACTGCCATAAACACGGGTTGGTTTATAGTTGTAACCCAATCTAAAAAGGTAATGTTTAACACAATCATTATTCAATGAACTTCGGTAAACATCGTTGTAAGGAAAGTACGACATTGGTTGGTAGCTACTTTATGTTTTTGCTTGTTAGGCTAAGTTTAAGGCACTGCAGAAGGTCGCAACACATATATCTATTACCAGGACAGTTTAAATGACAGTAAAATAGGCATGAAGTTGCATGATATATATAAATAAGAATTCCGGCATAGCCATGACTTGCTTACACTAATACACTAATTAGATCAACTGATTTCAGTAAATCTAGTTTGGTATAATACTAATACTATCAATATAAATTTTAAGTCAGTACTACTTCATCGAGGCTATGTTAGATAGACGACACCGCGAATCGGCAAGTTATACGGTTCGCCAAATTAATGACGATTTTTTTAGCGCGAATTAATTTATACATTCTAGTCAGTTTTCACTTAACGGAACATTTTTAGTCTGAAGGCGCAGTACCGGTACACAAAACCTGGAACTATTAACCATTTAAGGTTAAACCAGGTTCGTAGCCGAATTCATTTTATTGCGCTTTGTACGAATTCACTTTGGCTGGATAAGGGATGGAGCATTGTATTATAAAAATCGTTTGAAATAAATAACTTATTGAATCTAATAGAGAACTGCCAGTTTTTAATTTGGAAAAACCTCCAACGATTAAAGGCCAACGCCTGTTTAGCAGAGGCGACAACTAAAAACTCACTAAAATTAAACCATGTTATATTAATTAGAATATTAGTTGACCTTTTAACGTTGTGGTACCAAATTGTTTTTAAAAAAGTCAATTCTTACAAACGTCTTCCAATAAGCGACGGTGTAGGCCTATATAACGCTGAACCCAAGTAGGCTATAGGAATAAATGTAGGACAATGGCGCGTTAATAAAATTTGTAGTGATTAGATTAGTTGGTTGGTCGCGTAAGACGTAAATGAAATTATCATATAAAAGACAGAATCAGATTACGACTAAAATACAAGGCGGCGGAAACCAAACAAGTTCCAAAATTTTAATAAATAATCTCATTTTTGTATGACTCACAGTTTAAAAATCTTTTTCTTTAGAACTCAATATTAGCATCATTAAAACAAAAATGCCAATTAAAAGTTTTACCCACAATGAGGAATTTTCGCACGAGACATTGGCCAAAATGGCAATGGACAAGTTGGATAAATTTGACAAGCTGGTTGCTTTGGTAAATCCTTTTACAGATCAAAAGGTTACATTTCAACAAATCAAAAGAGAATCAATTCAAGTCGCACTTAAGCTGCGTTCATTGGGAATACAAAATGGGGATGTGGTCGCAATTGCGTTGGATTTCAAGTGCAAGTACGTTCCTTTAATTGTTGGCATAACCTTGTGTAAAGCGGCTGTGGCATTTCTATATGCCCACAACGAAATCTCAACACTGTCAAAGCAACTGTCACAAATCGAAGCAAGTGTTTGCATTGTGGAAACATCCGAATCATGCGATGTATTGAAAAAAATAACATCGGTTTTAAATGTTGAGGACATATCTGCCATCAAGGTTTCGGACGAGGATACAAGCCAGCTATTTAGCACCAGCGATGTTAATGTCATGAAAGATCCACTGTTTCTATTTTTAACAAGTGGGTCGACGGGAATTCCCAAGATAGTTGAGTTTACTAACTTCGGAATACTAGCTAATGTTGGTAGAATGGAATTTCCAGGACGGGTTTGTATGACTGTATGTGGCCCATTGCACATATTCTCGGTGGTTACTACTTTTGCTTACATTCTTGGTGGTGCACAGCATGTGATAATCGACGACCTTTCGCCACAAAATTTCAGTCTCTTTGTTTCCAAATACGCTGTGAACAGAATAACCATGAGTAATGCCAGTGGTCTAATAAAAATATTTAAGCACGCAAAAGCGCCATGCAGCGAAACCTTGCAGTCTATTGTTACTGGAGGTGTCAAGTTTCCGGCTCATGTAATTGAGGAGGCTCGTAAAAAGTTTGGTGTCCACATAAGTAGTGCTTTCGGTTCAACGGAAGCAGGTAGGGTATCAGTTGGTCACCACTTTGAAACTCCAGCCGACAGTTGCGGTTATCTTGCACCCAATGTCGAGTTGAAAGTCATTGATATCATCAGCGGGAAAGAATTGCCATTAAACCAAAATGGAGAATTGTGCGTCAAAAGTCCTTATATGATGAAAGGATATTACAAACAACCCCAGGAAACCAGCAAAGTGATAGACTCTGAGGGTTGGCTTCACACTGGAGACTTGGGTTACTATGACGAAAAAGGAACTATCTATGTCGTTGACAGAATCAAGAATATCATCAAAGCAAAGGGCAGTGTGACAATATTTCCTACTGAGCTAGAAGCAGTCCTGCTTTCTCACCCTGGTGTTGCCGAAGCTGTTGTTGTAAAGGTAGATCATCCAACATCCATAGAAGCACCGAGAGCATTTGTTGTAAGGTCAGACCCTAAATTGTCCGAGAGTGACTTGCTTTCCTTCTACAACAGCCGCGTTGCGGAGTTTAAGCAGCTTATTGGTGGATTGGAATTTATCGAGAAAATTCCTAAAACCGGAATTGGCAAACCCCTCAAACGAGCTTTAATCAAGTAACAAGTTACAAAAAATGTAATCTATCAACTGCTTATTGCTGTCTGCCTAATCGTAAACTGGTGACTATAAAATGAAATCATTTAAAACCTAATTATACAAATTTTTGAACCTTATACAAAATGATTTTACCAGAGGTTATTGTGCTACTTTTTTTTGAATTGTTGATATTTTAGGTGGCTGACATTAGTGTCTGTTAATATTTAATTAACGTTTTATTCGCTTTGTTATTTTCATTAGGATTTGGAAAACAAGACGTTTGTTCGAATATTAATTATATTTCAAACTACGTTTCAAGCAATACACGTTTCAATCAATTTTGGATGAGGTTTTATAATTTTAGGTTTATTCGTTTGTTTAATAATTCACCTTAACTTGATTATTGTGGTCGCATATAAATTGAAATTACCTCCGTGTGTTGGTTTGTCTATGTGTTAAACAGACACAACGGTAGCGGTGTTTTAAAATTGTTTGATTTCACGTCACGGTGAATTTTGTGACGTCATTTATCGATATCTGCATGGCCCGCCACAAACAAAAACTCTGGATTCGCCCTGATCATCATAAAGGAGCTTACTATAGCTTATTATTTTGTCTTGGTAGTTTGTAACTTGCTTACAATTAATACAATACCGGTACATTAAATAAAAAAAATCTACGAAAAGCAGCGACTTATTTTGCGTAAACACCTTTTTGAAATATGGGCCGAGTGAGAGTGATGGACAAAATATGTACGCAATGAAAAAATGTTAAATGCATGGATTCCCCGAAATCCAAGTAAGAACATTTTAATATGACAATTGTTGTATTTAGTTGACCATTACATTTGTCGATCAACGGACATTGAACGAGTTAATGACAATGAGGAAAAAGTGCGTAATATTTAGTATGTCATTAGTCATTACATTGGTTTAAGCGTATGGAAAGTGCCACCGGTATATAACTTTGAAAAGTAAGCCCTAATAAATTTATTGCGAAAAATATAATACTTAACGCAGACGATTTTGTTTAATTTTTTTGACACAACTGCTGTAGAAAAAGAAAATATTCGATCCTAAAACTGAAGAGAGAAAATGTGGTGCGCTGTAAACTGCATTCGTTAAAAGGACAATTATGCCTAACTATTAAACGTAATTTCACGAGCAAGTTTGCTCAATACAGGTTGAAATGTCGAGGCAGTTATCCATTTCTCAAGTTATAGGCCTACCATATTCTAATTAAGGGGTCGGCAACCTACGGCCCGCCGATGTAATTCATCCGGCCCGCCGCCTCCTTGACAATTTAGACACGAGTCCGTTCCACATACTTTTTGACTATTTTAACTACGTAAGTGCCAAAATTTTTCGCGCTCCGCACGACATCATTCTACGTTCGGTTTGTTTACGTTTTGATGTTGCCTTTTAACCTAGATCAGCGTTTCTTTACCGTTGCGCCGTGAAAGGCTGCCAAGTGCGTCACGGAAAACGTATTCAAAATGTTGGACGTATATTTTTTAACATTTTTTTTATTTTTGGCAATGTAATAAAAACTTGCAAGAAATTTAAAAAGAAATGCCAGTATACCAAAAAATCGGGATTGCTTTGCTCGCCAGGTGTTCTAACATTCAGCTAGATTAACTTTAAATGTTAGCACGTTCCCTCAAAGTAGTTTTATTACACTTTTCATTAGTAGTATGGATGACGACGTGTCAACTCGAATTTTAAACCAAACTAACGCTTTTTTTCGCTCTTTGCGCCAACACTTTACAGCCTACTTAAATGTTATTATGACCCGAAGTCCGGCTGATTCACAGTTGTTTTAATATGATAATAACACAATTCTTAGTTAGCATTTTGTACGGCCCGCAGAGATCTTTCTGAGTTTGGTTTTGCCCGCGACTACAAAAAGGTTGCCGACTGTTCTAATTTCGTGAAACGTCTGTGAAAAAATTATTCACATTTCGTTCTCAATTACAAAGTATTTTGCAGAGTAAATTGCATTAGTTAACTTGTTTTAGCAGGCTAATTATATAAGAAGAGTAGCCTATGAGGCGGTTAGCGTACCCATATAGAGTAATCCTACAAAAGCTACTCTAAAATATGATATGGCAAAAAATAACTAAATAACTCATTGAAACCGGTTTATAAAGTTCCGTTTCGGATCCAATATGAGTTGCGTTAAGCCTAAAATGTGGGTCATTAAATGTTAGAACGATTACTAATGAATTGTAAGTCGTCCTCCGATAGGTTAATGCCAAATATACTTTATAATTTGGGGGTCTTCGGTTTCATAATGGGTCTTCGGTAGTCAAAAATCCTCACCAACCTGTTTAGTCCCGTTAACATTTCTCCATCAACAACAAATACCCTGGGTAAGAACCACTGAACTTAGGTTTGGGTTACTTTATATTTCGTTTAGTTTCGATTGAACACTTACAATTTTACAAAAACAGTTTAGGTTTGGTTACGTTTTTAATGTAATTAGGGCACACGTCTTAAGCTAATGCGAAACCAAAATCAAAGGCAAAACGCCGTTTTTCGTTTCTGGTCTAGGCGATCGTAAACGCAGGATTTTTTTTCTATCGTTATTTGATCAGTTTGGCTGATCAGCAAGTGTGATGTGTGAAAAATAATAAATCAAGCGGTTTTCGTTTTTTCTCGCTGAAAACGTTGAGTTAAGCGCAGATGATATTCCTCTCTGTTCGCTGTCCGCGCTAATATCCACTGTTGGTGTATGTCTGCAAGACGTGGTTGTATTTTAGCTGACTTGGGACACAGCCCGGCGCAGAGGTTGCGCCAATCGAATACCACCCGGAAAAACGATCTTCGTTTAGTATTGCAGGTGGCGAGAGACGTGCTTGCAATTAAGCGAACTCCTGTACATGGATCTACCAACATCAATCACACATACGGTCTTGGTTTAGTTTCTCGCCTAGAGTTAACGAGTGCATATGAAGCGGTTTTGGCAGTATTGTTGACGACGCACGTGTTCGCTTTGCTTCTAAAGTTAATGGACGGTTTCTGATTAGTTTTTTTATTTATTTATAACGTGATAATAATCACTATTTTATGACGTCGTACCATTCACCATTTTAAGACGTATTAGGTCAGACGGAAAAAACGGGGAATTTCCGAAGTTGAAAATTCGTAATTTTCAAAAAAAATCGTGTCAGTGTTACTCATCGTGAAGGAACCCTTCGATGAACAGTATTTCATTGTTGCATCACGTGGTTTTAAAAAGGTAAACAATGCATAGTAAACAAGCCAGCATTGAACCATTGCCCGTCTGGAAAATATGGCAGATCTCGCGGCTGCACGGCCGAAAAAAATTGGGGTGATCAAGTTCAACTAAGGTTAAAAGTAGGATCCCGCTAGTGTGACATTTGAAAAAAATCCCGTGCATATTCCTTTTTGGTGACTGCAGATTTAGTCTGTTAAAAAAAACGAAATTAACCATTTGACCAGATCGCTCTTTTACGCTGGCACCAATACGTGATTATTTATAGATTTGGCGTTGGGCGATGGGCATCGCCGTATATATATTTAAGGTTTGCATAATTTTATTGATTTTTTTCAAAAATAAATTTAAATTACATTAGGTAAATAGCCTCAGGAGGTGCCTATAGGCTATTTTACCGGATCACTCTTTTACGCTAGCACCCGTTAGTTATTATATGTCGATTTAAACTAGTAGGTGTCTGGGTAAATAGCCTCTTCCTAAAAAAAATCGTGGGTGAGGACAGAAACCCTGCTGCCAATGGTTTTGATTACATAAAGATACGCCCTTTCTATATCTTTAGTACCGTAATAACTATTTTAGTGAATTTAAGCTTGTTTTTACCTAATTTTTCTTTTACTAATTATATTTTTATGTTTGGTACACTTATTAAAGAACATATTTCAGACAGTTTTTTCTGATTTTAATAATCATTGTTTTATATTAGTTATATTTTTTCCATTTTTTATATTTAAACTGGCAGCACTTTTTTAGGTTTTGCATTGACATTATTAGAGATAGACTGATATATATACATATATTGATTTACTAATAATATTGGCTTATTTTCCACTCCTGCCTGTATATCGGCAGATATTTTTGCCGAAATTTTTATATAAAATTATTTTATAGCACTGCTTTAAAAGAAAAAAAACTTACAAATATGTTCTTTGATTTTATTTTTATTGAGTGTTTGATTGTATGGTCTACTGTGTTTCACATAATGCAACCTAGGTAATAAGCAAAATAAGAATTGTATAATTTAATAGATAGACAAACTAAATATAATTTAACTATAGGTTTAAGTAATTAAAGTTATTACTGTATCTCAAGTATATAAAAATTCTGGTATCTGTTGGCAAAAACATAAAAGTATCGGTTATCGGTGTTGGTCGAAAAAGTAATTTTGCAGAATCACTAGCCAGTATAATTCAAGATGTGCATTTTTCAATATATGTTTTTATGTGAAACTATGTTTATAGAAACTTTTTGTTGGTTGAAATAAACCGACCTTAATAGGGTTATTAATTACCCATTTTGTTATTTATATTCTGTTGCGTAAGACTGAGCATGGCAATATTTGCAAAGAAGCCGTCTAGTGTTCTTCAGAGGTTGAAAGTACTTCTTAGTTTTCATTGTATATTTTGAGTAAAACTTCAAGAGATTTAATACATAAAAACAACGTAGAACATCTAGCCTACAATTGTACAATAGCTAACGTCTCTAACACGAGTTCCAAACCTTTTCATGGGACCGAGAGTGATTGTTTTGTGCTCTTCTCAAGAATTTCCAAATAAGCAATTTAAAAGATCCGGTTCAGCTCTGTTTCGACCAGCGTTATTTTTATAACCGGTTCATAAAGTTTTGGTTCAGGTACAATATAACTTGCGTTAAATCTAAAAATGTTGGTCAATAAATGTAGAGAATAATCTTTAAGTTGTAAGTCATTTAATCTAAGTAACTTGACTCTGTAGAATACAAGTTGTGACGTCATGCTGGAGTGAACCACTTTTTTGACAGGTTTGGTTAAGGTACTTTCAAATAATTTCGGTTCAGTTCGGCTCCTTAAAATCTACATAATAAAAGAGAAAGTTTGTGAGATGTAAGATGTAAGCAAGATGTTCGCACAGACGTCATAATCATAAAAGAATGAGTAGGAACAACATTACCTGACCATTCGCAGGGTTAAAAGGTTTCACAATTGATTGACTTTTAAAACAGATAAACAAACATTCATAGATATGTAATTGCAGATTTATTATCTTTTTTTTCGGTTGTAGTATCGTGGACAATAGTCGTTAAAAACAAGTGTGTTGTTTAAATGTCTACTAGTTAGTACGGTACGCCCTCATAATGTGCAATTGAGTCGTGTATTAGAAGTATCTGAAATATTTTAATTATATTTTTATAAAAGAGGCTATTGCCCGTCTCGCCTGCGTACTATGTACATTAAACATGGATATCCGCGTACCGAACTTCAGAATTCAAAGTGCTGTCCACGGCTTGGGATTTTATTAATCCTAAATTGGGCGCTCTTTCACTATTGTACGTAAAAAGTAATAAAAAAGCGTTTGGTTGAGGGTGGGTCAAGTTATTATTAATAATAAACATAATATTACTTGACCCACCCTCACACAAACGCTAACCCGTACCCTAACCCAAATATTGTGCGTTGATTTAATAATTGTGGTTGGATTCTAGACCAGCGCAGTTGTTTTTTTTCTTGTAATTTCTCCAACTAATCGTTAGAAAACTGCAAAGCTTTAAGATTAAATTTCATAATATGACCCACCCCAACCCGAATACCACACCATTACCAAAATAGAGCGCAAGCACCACAAAATTGTGACAACAATTTTGAATGTGAACAGTTTTTCAATAACGTTGCCTTTAGAATGTTACAGTTTTGATCTCTAGCATAATTTAATATTGTAGAGCTAAATTGCAAACAAAGTATCTAACCATTTTCTCCAACTTTCCAAGCTTTAGTTCCGGGCTCATTCTTCCATATTGTCAGTGTGCCTTATTCTAAATTCAGAAGTTTGATACCGGACTGCCAGGCAAATACCATTGTCTGTTTTAAAATCTGTACAAGTCTCGGAATTAACTTACTTTTTAGGTAATTACAAAAATAAAACACCAAAAACGAAAAATACCTAAAGTACATATGATTGTTTTAATTAACATGTTTAATCTGTATCAATAGATTTGTTAAAAAATTTTAAATTTAGATTATTGTATTGGAGGCCTGGTTTAAAGCGTTTAAGAAACACTTACTGTAGATGCATATATTGTATTTAAAAAAATATTATATGTGTTATTTAATACTAGTGGACAGTCATGTGAATTTAAGTTCTTTTCCTAGGCAAGCTAGGCAAAACCAATTACTTATTTTTTTAACGTGTTCCAGGCAACATATAGTATTTTGAATAATTAATTAGGTTTTGTTAATATATAAGGTACTTTTGATTAAATGGTGAAATCTTAATGTTTGCTTTTTTCTCAAAAAATAAATAGAACTGAAAAAACAACTGATGAAATAAGACATAAATGTTATTTATTGTTAGCACATCAATGAAGAAACATGGAGGTCACACATGAAAACACTCTGAGGTCTTGTCGTTCAAATGTAAAGTCATTTATAAAAGTGTTGAACTGCACCAGCTCTGATATTTGCTTGGAGTGGATTGATTTTAGAGGAAAACGTGTCTGTTACTGTGAAAGACTCCAACCAGCCAGCCATATTTCCCTCCTGACGTATGTTGGCCATCCTTGGGTTGTCAGTGTGGCAAGGTTTAAACACCCGCTTCGCTTTGGCGATAATAAAGATAAAGTTTATTTCCCAACAGCGTCAGATCTAAGTGGAGAAGTGCCAACACAGACTATTGTTAAAGTTTTTACTCCAATGAAAAGTCTAACAATGTGTTGTTTACATACAATGCACAAACTGCTGCCTAATGTGGATTCCATAACCAATTTAAGACTGCCTAAAAACCTTGGAAGGCAATTAATAAACTTATTTGAAAACCAAAATGGAAATTCAGTGATTTTAATGCAGAATGGTGGATAATGCAAGGATATAAAGGTTGGTTCACAGTCACACTAGATGCGTTTTAAATTTAGTGTGAGCATTTGGCGTAAAACGCTAGCAACCTTGAATCCACACACATTGTGTTGACTGCGTTTAACAAATTTCCTTGCTCCTAACTGAAATCGTCAAAGTTGATATATTTTAACTTTCTGTAAATCAGCGTGGTCCAACTTCTTTTCATCGCGGGCCAAAAACAATTTTTTTTTATCTTGCGGGCCAATGTTTTTAAATAGCGATTCTTAGGCTTATTGCTGGCAAATTGTACATAGCCTATGGCAGTGGTTTTTAACCTTTTTTCAGTCTCACCTCCTTTGGTAATTTTCCAATGCCTTTTGCCCCCCCTACAAAAAGAAATTCGGAATTTTCAATTAAATATCACTTAGACAATTTGAAAATAGTAAATTGTGTTGTTGGTCGCGCAAACTGCGAAATTTTTTTTTAGTTTAATTGGTTGAATTGGCGCTAAACTGTAAATTTAGGAGGCTTTTCGCATTGGCCACACAACAAATTGCTCGTGTTTGACACAGTGATTTAAACAGTACGTTATCTTGTTTCAAAAGATAACCAGGTTACGAACCACTGGCCTATGGCATGCATACTAACTTTATGAAATGTACACCTTTGTTTAGCTACGGTAGTTATGAAATCACAAAGGGTCATTTACAAAGTTTTTTTTTGTTAATTACAATAACAAAAATTGAAGTGATATTGCTAGATAGAAGCAAAGCTGACTATCAGTTCGCGGGCCAAAAAAGCGGAGCACTTTGGTCCGTGGGCCTGCAGTTGTGGACCACACTGCTGTAAATGAAACAGTACTTAACCCAACACAGTTTTCCGTTAAGTTTTTTGTTTAACATGCCATGGTTTACTTGTAATGTTCATATATACCTATTGTTTTGTTTCTATATTTATGGATGTTAAGCCAACATTCGTTATTCAATTATCCAATTACATAATAATTGATGTATTACTAGGGATGTTTAAAGTAGAATCCATTTAGGTAATATTCTAATATAATAGGTTTCGAATATAGAATATATTTTTAATGGATTATTATTTGGCTTGTATTTTTTGTTTGAATATTCATAATATAAATAGTCTTAGTGACTAACCAACAATCTATATAGTATGTAGTGTGTTGATTAGGCAGTCAAATAACATGCTGCCAGTAAAGCGTTACTATTACTTAAGTTTTGGATTTGAACTTCAGTTTGGATTCAAATCTAAGGATCCGATATTCTACTTTGAACATCTCTAGATATTACATATCACAATAAAAAAAATAGTTGTTTTATACTTTTATGAATAAAAAAAAATATTGAACTTTCATGTTTTATGATTAACTATTTGACAAATTGTTACTTTGCAGTTTATACGCTTAAATCAGGGGCGGGCGACTTCTCCAGTCGGCTGGCCAGATGTGGCGAAATGAAGGACTTGGCGGGCCGGATTAAGTAGCCTACTGTCAAAGCTTGCATGTTTTGTCGCATAATAGTGACTAATGTTGTACTTGTTAAATACGGCAACACTTTTTTGCCGACTTAAAGAATAAACTAAGTATAACTTTATAAACCGAAAATCGGTTTGTTTAGATGTTATGAGATAAATAATTACACGTAAGTAAAAATTTGTCAAAATTATTTCAAGTCAAAAACATATAAAAATGCACATAAATTGTTTACAAAATTAAAAAAACTATTGTCATCTTCTTTATAATTTACGTTATGTTAAAATGTTATTGAAAAAAGTTTTTTTTTTGAGTTATATTCAACAACATTTTAACTGTGTTATGTATACGCGAGCTTCCAGAATTAACCACCCTGTCCAAGTTTATCCCATTAGGCTCAGCTTCGTTTTTGCATTATACAGTTGTTTATTTCTGATTTGGACAAATGTATTGAACAGTATTTGCTGTTTGTTTTCTCTTGACAACATTTTCTAAAATAACCAGCGTCTTTGTTTTCTTCGGCAATTTATAGTTATTTGACTTGACAAAAACATCAACTAAGGATTTAAAATAATTTTGCATAAATCCGAAAAAATAGCTGATTTGGGTTCGACCGATAGTCAGTGAAACAGCGAAAACGTGTTGTTGATGACGCCAAGACACTAATGCTGTTGTTTAAAATAATCAATATATTTATAATAGGTCAAAAATTTGTCAAAAAAATATATTTTTAGGTCAAAATTTCTTTTTTTATGTCAAAAAATAATCGCCCTACTGATGATGCTTTTATTAGCGAATTATATTTATCTCTTTACATCCAAACATTTTTTATTATCTTTGTGTGCAACCGGAATCTTTTGTTTTTCACCATTCAGATTTTGTTATTCAAAAAAAAATACTGATTCTTGCCGATTTGTGTTAAAAAGTACTTGGGCATTCAATCCTTGTTAAATTCGCGACACTCCTTCTCAAACTTACGTTTCTGGGCAAATCCATGGGAAAATATCTTTGTAAATTCTAAATATAATTTCAACCCAAAACAAAGAATCTAAAAACACAAAGAAAACAAAGAGCCAAAGAACAACTAACAATCTTTATAAATTGACGTAGTAAGCAAGTAGTGGGGGATTGTGGCAAAATGATCATGTAACAATATCATGTAACACCAGAAACTGTCTGCGGGCCGCTCAAAATCTCGTCCGTATGTTGCCCGCCCCTGGCTTAAATGCACCAACATAACATTTATTTTAAACAATCTGCTTTTTTATTTAAAAAAATAATATATATTTTAATTTTATTACAAATCCCCCAAATCTTTTGTTTTGTTTCCTGTTTTCATTCAATTGTGATACTAATGACTTAATTTTACATTAGAGGACAATTTCGAAGTTTTACGGGGAAATTTGCGAGTCATATTTATGTGTTTTCAGTGTTTGTATGAAAAAACTGTTTTTATTTGTTTGGTACATTTTACACGAGGTCAAGCGCTCCCGCGTTTCCATGCACATTGTTTTCTTGACTCCTAAATTTTAGAAAAAGAAAATTCCATTTAGCTGTTGGGTCAACGCTTTTAGTCATTATATTGAGCAACATTATATATTTTTAGCTACTTTGTAGTTTGCCTATTTGACATAAGTAATAGAGTTATTTGGTATCAGCTGGAAAATACTTCTTGACTTGCATTTAAGTAATCGGTTACTGGAAATTAATATGGAGTATTGGACATCTGTACAGTTTCAACAAATTGGTATATATTGCAAACATTTTTTTAACTTATTTGGAAGATCACACTAGCGGAAAATACTTCTTTGAAACTTTGTGACCTTCATAATGCAATAAATTTAATAACCAAACATTACTGACTACAATAGTGTGAGCGCCGCGATCAATTTTGGGTATATAGGCGTTTACGCACACGGTTTGTTCATCCCATCCGTCAGAATTAGTGCAGTTTCAAGCAAAATAGTCTACGACAATTAGGGCATCCAAAAGATCGAAATGGACAATTCACTAATTTGGCTTAACAAATCTGCATCAAGAAGATTAATTTAATAATACTTCCCCCCAACCAAAACGCCAACCAGCATCTTAACCAAAATAACGTGTATTGACTTATTACGCTTTTGGCCCTAATACATTAATCTGTGACGTAACAATTCTATATACCCCGGGCGATAAGTTATCTTATACCCAACCGAGTTTGACTTTTTACCCAGCTTTCAAAAATTATAAAATCAACGCACATTTATTGGGTTCGCGTGGGTTAAGTATTAGTAATTATATCAGTTGTATTATTTTTTTTTTGAATTTTTAACTATTATTTTCATTTTATCTATGTCGAAGTTTACCCAAAGGTCCAATTAGTGTATTGCCGCGACCTCAAGGTCTTAAAGTCAGACTTTTCGACCCTTGGATGCCTTAATTGTCGTAGACCTTTTTGCTTAGAACTGCACTGATTTTTAACGGATGGTTGGTTTATTTAGAAAAACAGTAACTCGAGTGAATTGTAGTGTCCTGATTCCCTCAGCCACTACAGCACTAAAAAAAATAGGAGTTATCACTAGTATAAACGGGAACACACAATATGACCTAAAAACAATAAAACCTAAAGCAGAACGATCTAAAAAACCTGTTTGGGGTTATTGGTGGTTAATGGGTGGCGTTAGAAAATCGGTTAGGGTTGAACTTATTAGGGTAGTTAGTAATGTACTTAGGGGCGGGGTTTGGAGTTAGGTTAAGTATTTTATAGGTTTGATTCGAACTCGCTATTTAGGTCTTATTATTACGCATTTAGGACTTATTCCGACTTAGACGATATACGACTATTATAGGTATTATCAATCTAATTTGGTCTTATTCCCAACTGTGTTTTATTCCCACGTTGATGTTGTTCCAATTTCGATTTTTTTGGCAGAGTCCATAAACGAATCTTATTTATCTAGTGGCAAAATAAATTGTTTAAAGCGGAGCAGCGGAGCTGGTTTAAAAATTAAAAAAGTCCTAATCCGACTAAATGTGCGATTTCGTCGAGTCCAGAGCCCGGCTCTGACTGTACCGTCAGAATTTCAGACATTTAAGGAACTAAACTTATCTATCATACAATTGATCCACCCACAATACATGGTTCGAAAACATTCCACCAGTTTATATTTCACTTACAATTAAAGTTTGCTGCCTTATTAGTTTCGAAATTTGATAATGCGCAGGTAGGATTCGGAACTCGGTTAGTTTCATGTAGTCTTACTCGAGTCCGACTCCGCAGCCCTGGTTTAAAGAAGTCCTGTATTACGTAACGCTTAACGTCACAAAGTTTACTTTTTAACCTTTGATTTGTCATCGCTGAGAAAGTCTGATAGTAGCCTATAGCAAATCAGCATTGAGAAGTTGTGGACTATGTACAAAGCGATGTTTATTGTATTATATATAAAGAGTTTTAGAAATTACACAAAACATTTGCTAAATAGTAAGAGGAAGCATACCTTACACTTTTTTAGCACAGTGGTTCCCAACCTGGGGGTCGTAAGGGCTTGTCTAGGGTGTCGCCATATTATTTGTTTAAGATAAAATTGGCAGAAAATCAACAAACTCATCTAAGCATTCAACAGTATCGGAGCGAAAGCACACGCCATCTCTTATTTTTCAATTTGTTTCGTTATAAGTGCACAATACATATTTTCTTCATTTGCATAAAAAATTCATAACTACACGAATCGAGTTGTTATACTTTAGTTTGCTATGCAAATTTTGAAGTGGATGGACACTTTTAAATTTAAAAAACAATCAGTCTATGAATTTAACTGTTGCCAATTTAAATATGATTCTAATTGCTCTGGTTTATACAACAAAACATGGATCGCGCAAGTTTTCAACACCTAAAAAGGTCGCAATAAAAAAAGTTTGGGAACCACTGCCTTAACACATTCTTAAATATTACAAAATCACGATTGTTTAAAGTAAAAACTGACCAGCCAGAATTATTTTTATGTAAGCAGGTCACGACTATCGGGTCGCTAGAATTAGTTTTCGATATTAAAGCAGATTTTAAGGTGATGAGTGAGCAGCTTGTAGTGGTGACTGTATCCATTGGGCAAGTTCCTGAAACTGTGTGACTCATCAGCAGCAAAATAATTGCTGAAGTCTATGTCCTTCGCAATCAGCTCCTTCGATAAAAGGGCCGCGTTCTGTAACGAAATTGACAATCATAATTTGAATTTGTTGGAATGAAGGGTACCGGGTTTTTGTAACATTTTCCCGTGTAGGTTAAATTTAGACGTTTGGCGTGATTTTAAGTTTCTAACACTGACATCGCAGAGGTAATTTTCTAGACATAGATTTTGTTTGTTTTTTGTGGGATCTGATTGATGTAAAGTTGCATTTGTAATAGGCCACAAGAAAATAAGGCCGGTGGCTATTTTCTTTAAAATACATTGGTAAAATTAAACGCGACTTGCTATATTTTGGTTGTAAAAATGCCTATATACACACCCCTTTCCAGGGACGGAACTAGTCATGACCCCGCAAACCATTTTTTCCAGTTTTAAATACGAAAATGGAATTTGTTAATCATCGGTCTTTCTTGCATGTTCGCACGTGTTTTAAACATCTTTACAGAAAAAATGCGCCCTTTGTACTGTGGCACTTTTTAAAAGGAAGTTTGCCAAACTTAGCCTGACATTTAAAAAATTTGTTTTCCTTCGATTTTAAAATAAGAATAAACATTAGTGTAACGGCAGTTTCCCATCTCTAAATTTAACACATAACATTTTTTCAATCTAATATAGGTTTCACCAATTTTTCGTGTTTAGGCTGATTTATACAGTCTTTGCAATATGGTCATTGCATCGCAAGTAACACCAGGGACGCCGGAGCGATTTCAGGGCAAGGGGGCGACTTTTTTGGTAAGGGCAACAAAGAACGCAGGCGAGCGTAGCGATCCGAAATATTGGGGGGTCCAGGGGTACTCCCCCGGAAAAATTTTTGCGGCCACGCCCTCTAGATTGGCTTAAAATGGTACCAAAAATGTTTTAACAAATGTCAACCATGTAATTTTACGAAATTTTTGTGATTTCCGTCGCTTTATGATTTCCGTCGCATAATATTTAACGTTGTGAAAGCAATATATCATTTTCAATAAAAAGGGCACTTTTGCCCCCTTGCCCTTTGTGCTTTGAACTTTTTACGTGTCGACTTCCAGTTGCACATTGGCGCACAACACTTAACGTAGTAATAGGTTTTAAAGCCTAACGTTTTATAGCGTCAAATTATATGACATCATATTTTGTGTATTTAAGATCCCACTTTCAACCCTTAAGGTGAAGGGTGGGCAAATGGGCGTTAAGAACGGGTAATGGGTGACTGTTCCTCTAAACTCAGTAAAAAAGTAAACTGATATATAGGCTACTAATCTTTGACGTCTAAACGTCGCCAAAAATGTCTTACCTGAAAGTGAACGTTTGCATCCGAGGTTCCGTGCACAAGGACAAAATAATGCTTTCCGAAGTTTTCCAACTTTTGAACCGCTGAAGACTTTTCGTAACCTTCCTGTTTTTTGCAGATATACGTAATGTTTAATAGTGCTAATACGCAAATGAACACTGAAAGTGGTTGAGATTCAGTATATTTTTTGCTTGTAAAACTTTGTTACGTCTATGTAGTTTTACTTAGATACTGGCTTGGTATGAAAGCGATCTTACCTCGTTGTCTCCAGTCGGTAGACCCAGGTACCTTTCCGTGTACCCTGTGTAGTATAACTTCCAGTCCACCACAGGTGCCACCGAAAATCCACATTTAAACACTTGGTTAGCATCTTCGCCTATTGTGCGTGCTGTGGCGTAACTATTAAGTATAATTATTTAATGGTTGACGCGCTAATTTACAAGTTGTGCTATAAAATGTTTGAAACCATTGTGTGTTACATTTACATTTAAAATCCTAAATGTTATTGGCGTTACTAAACCTACACAATAAAAACGCTAGAAAATTGTCAAAGCAAACATGTACGAAATAGCAAAAAACAGTTGTCGACATTTAATATAATATAGTTTCGTAATGGCTGTAGCGTAGTTGAAAATCGCTGCACGTTGGTAACATTTTTTTTAAATACAGAAAGTCTACTTGAACTTTAAAGTTTTAACATCCACTTTATAGATTGTTTTTTCACAAAGTTTTTGTTTCATTTTGTATGCACAACGCGTACTATGATTTAAAATAATATTCTTACCCTCCGTAAGACCTTCCCCATATCGCAATCCTACTCTCATCGATGTAATTGAACATGGTCGAAACTTGCTGTGCCGCTTCGATCTGGTCCAGAGGTTCATATTGACCCAACTTGCGGTACACCTTTATGTTGAACATTTGCGCAGTGCTGTTAAATGCCGGTACGTAAAAAAGTTCGCGTAAAGCGCGTATAGCTATACCCGATACTCTGTCCAAATATTGCACGAAAAATAACCCGCAGTTGTGCTTTTAGGTTTAACTTATTTCATTTAAAACATCATTTTATTTGCTGTCATGACTGTAAAAAATTGTTACAACGTTACGTATTATATTGTTAACTATATACAAAACAACAAACTTTGCTAGTTAAACACGTTTTCAACTCCCCTTTAAGCTTGTCAATTGTAAAATTTATAATCACGTGCTGATAATAACTATATGTTATAGCAGGTTTTTACTACGGGGTCTTATACCAGCTTTACTGTTAACGGCAATGAATGAAACATTTTCACGGGAATTGTGCAGCCCTAATTTGGATTCACTGTTGCGATTGCCAAGCCAATGGATACAAAAGTTCTACAAAATCTATGCAAATGTTGTTAAGGAGGTTGATCTTACCATGTGCATGATTGCGTCGCCGCGGTAACCGGTCCCCCGTCCGTCAAACGTCATCACAATGACGTCCAGGTCGCTACTGGCGACATAGCACCTTGCCCAGTCCATGGTCCAAGAGTCTTCGGCGTTTTGCCAACCGGGACCTGTCGGAATTAACAAAATTCTTTTCAATTCTATCGCAAATACCCTACTTTTGAAAATCAAGTGTCAAGAAATAAAAA
This sequence comes from Ascidiella aspersa, assembly GCF_963924565.1. Classification (NCBI taxonomy): domain Eukaryota; kingdom Metazoa; phylum Chordata; class Ascidiacea; order Phlebobranchia; family Ascidiidae; genus Ascidiella; species Ascidiella aspersa. The sequence continues at coordinate 19,104,279 of NC_139451.1, forward strand.
AAGATAATATATAGAGCAGGGGTGGGCAAATGTATTCAATGGAAGAGCCATTTGCAGAAAATACAAGCACCAAAATGCCTCAAAATTATTTCAATACAAAAACGGTAAATAATGCAAAGCCAATCGCAATAATAACAGAATTATAATATAACGAAACGGCAATAATCAACACAATAATAACGGTAATAGAAAAATAACACGCACAATATTTATTAATATCGGTCTTTTGTTAACCAACTCTTCGGACTCTATGTCTAGTGTTACGTCATAAACGAAATGCTGGCCTAAATAAAGAAAAGAAAAAGAGAGAAACGTTTAAAAACGGTACTCTTGGTAACCTTTAGATTACAATGTTTTGAAATTTTACTTTTCAACTAGAAGAGCCACAAAAAACATGCTGGAGAGAGAGTACCGCTTTATTACTATAGAACTAAATCTAGCCGCGAAGCAGATGCTGATTGTTTGCATCAATCGTGCTACACTAGAAAAAAATTCTCCAAACCATTTGGGGTGAACAACAGACTGGATCTGAAATATGCGGTGTAGGGTTGACGACTAAACAGTATACACGTCCCGGTAAAATAAATCAAAGGTTTGCAATCATTCTAAAGTGCAACGCTGGAGTAATTTAGTCCGAAGAAAATATCGACCTGCAATCCACAGTCGACAGGGACGGGCGCAACAAAACGTAAAGCTTACCTGAGTAGACTTGCACCAGTAGGGGGTACTTTTTGTTTTCGTCAAACATGGGTGGTTTGTGCAGCGTGTAATACCAGTCGTCTTCCAAATCGGGGAGCTTAATTGTTCCGTACACTCGTTCGCGGAAATGGTACTCTGCAAAACATTATCGTTTTCAGGTGTTATAATTATAAAACAGCAGCGAAAGATCAGCGTAAAAAATATGTTTTTTTTTTCAGCAAATGAAAATTAAATTATAAAAAAGTACAACAACTATAAGACAAAAAAACGAGGCTGGGGGCAAAAATTATACGCACAGCACAGAACATAGGCAATTAAAAAATGCTAACAAAATGGGACATTATGTATGAATTTACATATAGTATCAACCAGGGGTTCGTGGCCGCTTTTAGCTATAGACTAAGAATTAAAAAAAACAGCAAAAATAATTAAAAAAATAGTCGTGATTTTTTGGTGTTTTTTTTTATTCAGACAGACACGGCCACCGTGTCTGTCTGAACTACCCAAAAAACAAACAATCAATTGTAGCTAACTGACCTGACAAAGTGTTTTGCAGATCTGTGTTGTTTTCTGCAACCCTTACAAATTGGTAGTCTCCCGTGGCGTCTTTCATGTGTACCGTTGTTAGAGGAACACCTGGATTAAAGTAATATGATGTCGTCCAGAAAAGTTGCAAAGTTGGCTTACGGTAAACAAACGCAGCAGAAAAACTTAGTGTGAGTTAAACGCGTCATATGCTAAAGTGTTTGACTGTACGTTACCATTGGCTGTTCCACCACAGTTCACCACCAAGTAGCTCCCGTTTGTGCTAAACGACGGGGTCACCCAGTTGCAACGATCCTTGTACCCTGTGTTCAGCTCACATGTGATACAGGTGCGAGTTCTGTCGTCGCCGTGACCTGCGTGATACGGAGCGTTAAAAAACTCTACCATCTAAAAAACTTTTACCATTGACATTTTCAGCTATCCGAAGCAGCCATTTTGGTTGGGAATCTCATTATAAGGCCGTGAGTCATTGCGCATTAAAATTTAGGTATATTAAAAAAACGGCTAGTCGTTTGCAAATACAAATTGAATTAGGTGTTATATAGTAGGATCAAATGCCTGTATGATTTTAAAGTATACATGACCAAGTCAATAGGCCGCTTTTAAAGGGTTACTTTATAAAAATACCTATATGTTTTTTTTTCTTAAAATATTGTCATAACTTCTATTTTAAACATTTGGTGGCTGTAGAACCAGGGGGGAACGTCAACGGCAGATGTGGAAAAATTTAAAAGTTGCACTGGCTGGCGATAAATAAGGCTTTCATTTGAAATTCATTGAAAAACCTTTTTAAGTAACGGACATTACAGAAATCTCGGTTGAAGCAAAGGAAATATGTAAATTATACTGCATTAAATTTTGTATGACTGTAAATTATTTCATGAGAGGTATAACGGGCTGACGCAAATTTTTAATTTTGTAACCGGACCTTTGCTAAAAATAGTTGAGTAGCCCTGGGCTACAGTGTTTGAAATAAATGCAAGTTTGATCTTTGCATAATTATTTGGCGCACATAATATAACCTTTAAACTTAATGTGCTATAAGTTGGATAATATGAAAAAACAAGTTTTAGGTTAAACATACCTTTGGTCCTCCAAAGGTGTCGAATTCTTGGTAGGCCATGTCCGATGTTATCTACCATCTCTGTGCTCGTGAAATAGATCCAATCGAAAGTCGAATCGTAGCTATGGATTGATTGATATCCCAAATCTGTGTCTGTCACCTATATGCAATACAAATTAAAGGGTGCAGTTGGAAAAGATTCAGAGCAAATAGTTTGTGAAATATCTATTTTACATTTGGAATTGCCCTAAATTAGGCTTTTATAAAATATACCCTGTGTTAGTTCGATCTACCACATTTTCATCGTCAAAGTAGACAACTTCGCAAGAAAGCAAAGTAAATAGAATATTATGTTTAGTATTTATTACATCAATTTTGTTAAGTAGGCAAATATGTAGCAAAAGTAATACAAAAAATTACACAAATCCAGGCAAATTTATTTGTCTGATTCAAACCATAAATAATTGTTTTTTTGTTCAAACTGAAAATCACATAAAAATTGTAAGATCTCTTGCTGTCGCCAAAAAGTTATATGACTTGACGTAAGCTTCATGCCAAAAACACTTATAAAATCCATTTCTGTTGAAAATTTAGCAAGAAAACGCAAAAAGCAAAAACGGATAACATTTGTGATTTTTGAGTGTCCTCAGAAGACCATTTATTTTTCTTGATAGAAAAAAGGACAAATTATTCTAAAGGGGGGACATGAGTAATTTGATAAAAAATGTATTATCTATTTAAATTTTTTATTCTACTGTCCGACAATGTAACAATTAAAATAGCAAACTGATGCATTAGTCGCTCTTTGGCCGTAGGTGTATGTAACTTTTCATAATATTATGCAAACGCTTTATAAGAGCTCTGAATGTATGGGATCCGGGCCGAATAGCAACTGTAAGTACGGCGACCGTTAGTAGAGCAATTTCACAATAGAGATTCATTAAAAACAGCAACTGTTACAATAGACTTTACTGGACGGTCGCAAAGAGATATGCTAAATTTTGAGTGAATGTTAGAGTTGAGGTAGAGTTAGAGTTGTCCGCACATTTGTGCGAAATAATTCGCATCCCCGTTTCTGCGAAAACTCCAACGATAGGAAAACTATAGTAATGTCACCATTACATGAATCTCTATCGTGAGGTCGCTCTACTGACGGTCGCCTTTCTAACAGTCGCTTTTTAGAGCCTGAGGGAAATATCTATACCCATTTCTGGCGTATATGTTGCTTTTTAAACGCCCATAGGCCTACCATACAAACTGGTACCAGTGTATAGGTAGGTGCACAACCTCACATATCACATATAGAAGTGTAAATACCATGTGTTGAACTTTTAAACCCGGAGCACTTTGGTTTGTTCTTCAAACATGACTTTTATGGGGGGTGGGTATTTAAACATTACGTCAAACAATTCGTGAAAGGGCAATGCAAAACCCTCCCAAAAACTCAGTTGTATCCACACGCATATCTATAAACTTAATATATTCAGTGCTAAAAAATGATTACTTTTTAAATATACACTAATATTTTATTTTGGCCTTTATGGAACTCCTAAAATTACTTCACGGACCCTCAAGGGGTCCATGGAACCCGGTTTAAGAACCCCTTCTACAAACGAACTGACCTCGAAACTTCCGTCGGTGCGCCAGTCAACGTCCATCATTCCGTCGTCCATCCGGGCCAGATGGGGAAACCCATTATTGCTCCTCACCGTGAAGTACTCTGTATCGTTGTTGGAAGGAAAGACGTGAGGCACATTGAAGTGGCCGAGCCAACCAGTCGAACTCGAGTCCATCATGGCGTGATCTGCGACATGAAGCAGACGCGGTCGATAAAAACGGCGCGGTTCACAAACTAATGAGACGTTGAAAGAGGTAACTGACAAAACAGTAATGTGCGCAGGAAAAATAACGCGATGAGTTGTCATATGAAGTGCAATTTATGGTTTAGTGTAGAGAAGAGGTTCTTAAACTTGGTCCATGGACCCCTTGGGGGTACGTGAACTAGTTTTAGTGGGTCCAAGATGGCCTAATTGAAATATTAGCGTATACTTAAAAAGTAATCATTTTTTCAAAGAAAACAGTCTAATTGAAAACTAAACGGTTTTGCACTGACTGTATTTAGACTCCATTTCACTTTCACATGTTTTAGACCGAAAAAACAGATTTATCAAGTTTATTTGTATTATGACGTCAATTTATGACGCCATTTTTTGAAATGGTTTTGCCTATCGTTGTCCACGCAAAGCCAAACTTTTTTAGGTGTCCGCGGTAAAAAAGTTTAGGAACCCCTGGTGAAGAGGTTCTTAAACTGCGCGACGCCACGCGCTTGTGCGCCGTTTTAATCTTCCAGAGCGTCCCAAAATGATTCCGTATAAAAACTCAACTGCAGTAAAGAAATGCGTCCAGAATCCAGATACTATTATTTCCTGGCGTGTGCATTTGGACTCACTATTACAAACTTGTGTACCAGTTAATTATGATTAACAACCATGTTCATCTAAACCACAATGGGCTCCAGCCATAAGACCGAGATAAGAACAACACCAACGTCAGAATAAAACACAATTCGGAATAAGGCCAAAATAGGACAATGGTATTAGTACAGTCTAAATCGGAATAAGTCCTAAATCCGTCGGAATAAGACCTAAATAGTCAGAAGCAGGCCTAAACAACACTTATCTAACCCCAAACCCACCCCCTAAGTACACCACTAACTCCCCTAATAATTTCAACACTAACCCATTTTTAAATCTACCAATTACCCACCAATAACCCCAAACAGGACCAAAAATCCGCTGCCAAAACAGCGGCGTCTTATGTGTTTTCTCACAATTTCACGGTGGTTAATTCTTGGTCTTGGAATAGAGGTTAATGAATTAAAAACAAATTTGGCCGAGACAATTATTTTTTGCCTAATAACTACAATCACTGGCGAAAAACAATTCACTCAATCTTGGTGGTTTAAATATAAACATAAATAGAAAGCCCCCCCCCCCCCCCCACACACACACACACTAGTGTCGGGAAAAAGTTTCCTCATAACAAAGAATAGTTCAGTGTTAACTTTATCTTTCGTTTTACGTTATTGTTTAATTCAATCGTTATAGCATAGTGTTTTTGTTTCCTTTTATATACCCAATAACCCAACAATATACGCACGACAAAAAAATAAGATTTACAAGAGAGTTATTAAAAGAGTTTTGTAATAAAAATGTAACTTGTTTGCGTTTATACTGGTACAAGCGTAGAATAAAGTAGGACAAAAATGCCATGCAATGCAACACATGTATTAGTTAACTGGAGCTTACAGTGGGAACAGGTAAAGTTCGGTGCCACACAGTTTTCCGTCAGAGACTCGTTTTGAACTCGGTTTTTCCACATCGGGGTGAATATGTTGTCGTTTCGCCAGACAGCCGAGTTGAGATAATATTCGGGCCACATCATTTGCGCGTGCTGTGCATAAAAAGCGATAAGATTAAGACAATTAAACTTGACGAAGACTTACATGCATTAAAGGCAAACAGTTTAGGCCTACCTACGACGGAAAAATATAAACTTTCCTAATTTTGTTATATTTGCGCGACTCCGTCCAAAGCCCAGGTCTTGTGACATGTCCTGTACATTGTAAACGTAAACCCACATTCTACTGACATATTGCTACCCGCCGGGCACAAGAATACCTATACGGTACAACCAGGGCCAGATTAAGGTTACTGTATTGGCCCAAATATTGCAAACCTCAAGCTTTGTCTACTCGCACACAAATAAGGCACATATTGACTCGACTCAGTCATTCGTTTTTAACAAAAATTGTAGGCCTGCTGGATTATCAGCCTAACAAAAATAAACCAAAAAAATTAAGGGCCGAGTTTTTCCACGGCTCAAGGCTATAGCCTTAGTAGCCTAATGGTTAATCCGTCCCTGGGTACAACCTTCATATGCGGTCGCATTTCGAGACTTACGTCGTGAGGCTCGATCCTTATCGTCGTACTATTATCAAGGTCGTAAATCGACATGAGAGTCTTTGGTGCAGCCAATCCCACCTTCCCGTAGGGAAAGCGAACAGTCCTGGGATAGCGTTGATTTCCAAAGTACGTGAACTCGAACGGCTCAATGTCTGTATCGTCGACCCTGACAAGAATGGCTTTTTCAGGAAAATAAATTTTCTTTTAGACATGTGGTATGGTTTGCCTGCTGGTCGCCAAAATTAAACAGAAAAAAAATTGCGGTTTAATGTGATGCGGTGGTATGTTTTCGGGGTCATTACTGATTTCAGTTGCAACTAAAAGCTTACTGTGTGTCCGTTTTGGTTGGTCCGAACAAATGTTGTTGTACCATTTTTGAAGAATTTAGAAAGTTAGATATTAAATTAACTTGCGGCAGTGGGTGTAGTTGGACCTACGTTTTTTAGTTAAGATCTTTTTGTCTAAAACTTTTTAACAGTTTTCTTCTTTTATAATGATTTGTACTAAAACTTAATTAATTTGGTTTAGTGATAGACTTTCTGCGGAAAATTAAATATATAAGTTAGATTTTCTAAATGGCTTGAAAGGATAGCTTATCCCAAAAGGGTTTATTTGCAGCTAAAAATATTTTTGAAACTAACAGACGTGAATGTAATTTGCTTTAATTGATGGTCTGTTAACCAATATATAAATACCCACGTAGCAAAGGCGATAAATTTTCCGTTGGGTGACCACCAGAGATTTGCGTAGCTGTCCGACATCAACGAAGAAATAACCGAGTCAGCAATCCCATTAAAAATAACATCTTTGACACCGTCGTTTGTTACGCGCACCGGTGTCACCGTAGGGTCCTTTAAAAAAAGCTCAGAATAACTTTGGCGTTTTCATTTTTTTTGTGGCGTATGATATATTTAGCAGAAGCGATTGGTCGCGAAAAAGTTTTGGTAAAGCGCATATGTTTTTGCTGACCCAAAATAGCAAACGATTATGCTTGCGGTTTGTTGAAAATCCAGACAAACTAACAGGCTGTTGCCCAGGATAAAAAAAATATTTATTTTTATGTGTAATGACTTTAAAAGGTACGTGGAAAAAAAAAAGTTTACGTTTGCGTATCCAGGACAACAGTATAGCCCATTAGCCCCCCCCCCCCCAAAATACATGTTTTGCCTATGCAAACTGCTTAAAATCAATTGTGATTAATGCATTAAATCTCCTATACTGCATTAGAATTTTGGTCCCCACAAACTAAAATCCTGGTTAAGTCATGGTTGCCGGGCATAAACCGCGAAAAAACTGCCAACAATCATGAGGTGGCAAAATTGGGTCTCAATATTAACTTACCACTACAATGTAAAGATCGAAATCAACCACAAATGCTAAAGAATGTCCAAGCGGGTCCCATTTAAAAGTCTGTATTGCCTCTTCTGGAAAGTCAGTGAACTTGACATCAGTTCTACATAATAGATATATATATATATAATATGTCACCGTTTATACCTACATAGGAAATGAAAGGTCATTTTTCCCTTATGTGTCCTGGGCATCAATGAAACTTATGAGGTAATTTTCGAAAAAAACATAGCTTTAGCGGTCCAAATCTAAAGTTTATTATAATTATTGTTCGTCGTCATTGATGCCTTAACATTAAAACACAAAAATTTATACAGCAATTTGGTCTTTATAGCTAAACATCGTATAGAAGAGACTCTCAACGCATAAAAGCTTCTGCGCTATCTTTTATAACAATTCATGTTTTCTAAAAATATAAGCTATGTGTTAATATTTTTTTATGACTTATATATTTCTTTGACTGACACGGTCTTGTTGCACATATGCAGTAGTAGGGAATTTATCATGTTTAATTTATGCTCTATTACCTTTCGGCATCCTATTGATTTTAATTTACACGGATTTAATTTGGTTTAAAAACAATATGTGGCAACATAATTTGATCACTTTTATCAGCAACGTATGCACTTAGTAAATGAACAGTGAAAACTTGGATTAAAAAAAAAAGTAAACTACGCAGTGCGCAGGAAGGAGTTTTTATTTCAACTTATTTCAACGAAAGTTGGTAGAATAAACAAGAAACTTTTTTATTACACTGAACAGAAAGGATTGAAAAGGTGACTTTATATTTAACACACTCAAATAACGTAAGTTTTAAAATATTATAACCACAGACTAAATATTACAGCAAACAAAAAGTTAAAAGGGAGTCTAAAAACATAAATACCCTCATTTTACCTATTAATGTAGTATGGTTAAACAATGTTGTATCTTGATAATACGTTTTAGTTTTAGGTTGGATAAGCTTATATGTTCAAGGTAAATATTATTGTTTAAACAGGTTGGACGCAGCCCTTTATCCAAACCTGATAAATTTTCGCGGATTGAAGCAATACAGAACTATTGAAAACTCACTGTGATGATGTGTCGATAAAGGCCATGGAGAAAGTCCTTGTATAGTGTGGATAGCCCTGCCAAAGTACAATCGACATATTCCAAATAATTTATTATTATAAAGCTTATTATTTACTAGGCGATTTTATGACAGCGTGCATGGTTACTATAAAACTGTCGCAAAACTTTTGTAATCTATGAACCAACCTTTCAGTGTTGCAAATTGGTATATACATTCACGCCAGCAAAACTGAATTACCACTCATCAGTAATTTTATAAACTTGGCATTGTGTAGCAGCTTGTATAAGTCATGATATACTGTTTTGTTTGCATATACATTTCAATGCTATTTATAAAGCAACTTTTTGTTTAATTTGCCAGAAACATCATCTTACCTCAGTGCGGTTGAATAGTATCGCCATGTACGTTTGGTCGGCCGACAGATCCCATGTGTACTGATTCGGATACGAGTTCTAAAAACCAAAAGAACAAAATGACACACCTGCTAAAAAAACAACCTTTGTGTCTTTAGGGCTTTTATGCACTGCTTTCACTTCTAAATAGGTGGTTTTAATCTATCCTATGAAAGTTGTTTCAGTTTGGTGAAGTGTTAAATCCAAACTCGGTCTTTCAAACAACATACCTTGTTAAAGGTTAATATTTAAATTATCAACGATTTGGTTTTCGTCTAAGGTTCAACCCTTTTCATTCAACATAAAGGCCTACTATTTTTGTGTGTTGTTTTAAATGGCCAGTACGATGGTTAATTTTGTCGATTTTAAACACAGATTAGATAATTTGTTAGTTTTGTTGTTTACGCATAAATTTTCACTATGGAACTATCGATCGAAAGGTGAAGACAACGCGTACGTTATGTAGCTAGAAATTTGCGGAATATTGCATATTATCTTTCTCAGTTTAGGCCTATGTCAACGTATACCTATAGTAAGAATTTATCGAGTGACATTTTATTACCCATATTGATGCTGGAAGAAATTCCTCTTCATTTCCCGTTTCAATGTTGACTTTAGCAAAAGATCCATCGTACTTTCTATACAAATACTCCGAGTCTATACACATAAAGCATAGCAGTTGTATGTATAAAGCAGTCGTTTTTAACCTATTAAGTCCACGCTAAATATTTCTGAACTCCAGAAAAGTAAATTGTTACGACAATATAACACAGGGTCGGAAACGTTTTAGCAAACTTTAAACGCCACATATGTTTATTTTTGTTTTTACAAGGGCGTAGCAAAGTTTAGCAAAAAGTGTTAGTTATATAGGGCCGCGAAGTCAGACGCTTTCTGTAGCTTCTGTTCCGTAAAAAATTAACTAATGTGAAAGAAAAAGGCAACTACACAATGCGACAGGAAAAAGGAAATCTGTTCGATTTGGTGCAGATGTTTAATAGACTGAACATATTAAGCGCAAATAAGGCAAAAAAAATACGTCATAGCATAACGTCACAAACAAGTAAGCTAAAGGTGCATGTTGTTGTCTGCCAAATGTCCATGGTTGTCTTTAAAAATGAGTGAATTTCGAGTAAAACTACGACTATATGTATTCTGATTATTTGCTGCGAACTGACTCATAATTTCGGCGAGAAAACTGACCTTGCTAAATTTTAATTTTGACACCTGCTTTATACGAAAACGGTTCGCAAACAGCTAAAATTATTTACCCCTTTAACAAAATTGGCTACAGCGGCGAATTATGTTTTATTTTAAAAGTAGTATACAACTGTTTTGAATTTCTATCTTTAGTACAAACGCCAAAAAACTAATGTACCGGTAGTCCAAAATTTTGGAACTAGAACAACGTTAAAGTATTTTTTGCTCCTATAATCATTTTGCTAAATATAGGCTGTTGTTATTCGATATTATTTCTCGAAAATGTACAGCTGAAAATTCTACTAGCATACTATTACTGGATTAGAAACAATCATCCAAACTCTGGAAAAATTGTACGTTATAGCGACGTAACAATTTAGCAGGTAGTATATCACTCTTGAACAAGTTTGCCAAAATACGGTTCACAACAAGCTAATATCCGTGTAATGCAGAGGTTCCCAACGTTGGCGGTACCGCCCCCTTGTGGGCGTTAGCGAGTTACAAGGGGGTTTGGGGTCTCTTTCTCAATTGGGGAGCGCTGAACCCACACAAGAGGGTGTTGCATAAAAGTATTTTTCGGCATTTTTTTAATAGTATAAACATCACTGTACTATGTATCGTTTAAGCTTAAATGACAACTTTAGTAATGCAAACTTGCAGTAGTTTCGTAATAATGGGCATTCTTATGTAAGGTTGTGTTTCACCGTTTTATACGCGGCAAAATGTTTGTATATTTAAAGCAGGGATCGGGAACCTACCCGCGGGCCGGATCCGATAATGAAATTTATCCGCCCTGTCGCCTCTTTGACAAACTAGGCACAATTTAAATTTAAATACTTTTTGACTATTTTAACTATAAGTAAATGCAAAAAAATTTCGCGCTTGGCGCGAATGATCTTTCTACTTTCGGTTTGCTTACGTTATGATGCTGTCTTTTGAACTAGATCAGCGCATTTTACCGTTGCGCCGTGGAAGGCTGCCAAGTGCGTCACGTAAAAACGGAAAACGTATTTAAAAATATTGGACATATATTTTTTAACATTTTTGAGTCGTTATTTTCGGCAGTGTAATAAAAACTTGCAAGAAATTTAAAAGAAATGCCGGTATATCAAAAAAATTGGGCTCGCTTCGCTCACCAGGTGCGGCTTTACTTAAAAACATCAAACAAACACAAAGGTTATAGCCTTTCCTCAAAGTAGCTTTATTACATTTTTGAACTATATATGACGACGTGTGGATTCGAATTTGAAACCAAACAAACGCTTTTTTTCGCGCTTTGCGCCAACACTTTACTGTCTCCTTAAATGTAATTAAACAAGTTTTTAAGTAAAAAAACAGATCCTAGTCCCACCTGATTCACAGTTGTTCTAACATTTTAATAACACACTTCTTAGTTAACATTTTTCTGAGTTTGGTTTTGGGCCGCGACTAGAAAAAGGTTCCCAACCCCTGATTTAGTATTGGTGCAGAAAGTTGAATTTTTTCTGGAAATAACCTAACCTTGTGAAATAATCTATGTATATACGAATTAATCTTTTATGTTAAGCTAACTGGATTGCCTTTAAACTATATGTTGAATCGCCCTTTAACTGCAGCAGAGCAAAGTAGTTTGCATCAGTGTGTTTAAACCTTAACGAAATTATTTTGTTTGTTATTTTTGTTTGTAAATGTTCTGTTATCTACATTCCCTAGTTTGTAAAGTTATACACCTACGTCATTAATTTAGTTCAATTTATGCACATGCTCACGTAAATTCCTATAGTGAATGTATGTTAGACAACCTAAAACATGATTGACAGCACATCGAAATGAAAGTGCAGACAGTATAATGTTAGACAACGATTAATAAAAAACTTTACTGTAAAGCATGATGAGGGAGGCGAGATGAAATAATATTGAGACCAAGGGGGTACTAGTGTAAAAAAGGTTGGGAAACACTGGTGTAATGCATGGGCGCCCGCAGGGGGGGGGGCAAGAGGGACACTTCCCCCCTGGAATTTCAAAATGCGATTAGTAGTATTATTTATAGGTGTAATATGTATTACTTATGAAGGTTAAAAATATTATACATTATCCATTGCCCCCAGTGGCGTATCCAGGGGGCGGGAGTTATTACCCCCTTTTTGTAAGTGATACTATCGTTTTTTGTTCGTTTTTGTCATGGTTTAACAAACTGTTCGAAGCGGCGTGCTTTTAAGTAATTGGGTCACGCGTCTTAATCTAATGCGAAACCAAAATCGAGTGCAAAACGCCGTTTTTCGCCTTTAGTTTGGTCGACCGTAAACGCTGGAAGTTTTTCTCTTTCGTTATTTGTTTAGGTTGACTGATTAGCAAGTGTGTATTTGACAATTGACAACGCTAAGTCAAACCTTCTTTCTTTTTTTCTCGCTGAAAAACGTCTAGTTATACGCAGTATCAGTATGTTCCTCGCTGTTCGGTCTCTGCGCTAATATCCGATGTTGGTGTAACATCGACATTTGTTTAACTGAAGCAGATTTTTAAAAGGAGGCATTTAATGGTGACTGTTGTGCGCGTTTCAAAGTCTTTATTTTTAAGTAATGATGTTTAACGCAAAATTATGCTCTTTAAGCATAGTCTAAGTCCTAAGACCACGTGGTAAGTGTGCAATGGAGACAACTTATTTCCCCTCAACCGCAGCTGTAATTTAGCTAACTTGGCACACAGCTCGGCGCAGATGTTGCGCTAATCGTGGCATAATAACACCCGAAAAAAAACGATCTTCGTTTGGTGAAAGACGTGCTTGTAATTTAGCGCTCATTCCGTTCATTGAACTTGAAAACTGCGCTGCTGATAGTCGAATTATGTGTGATTCTACCACAATTAATCACACATATTTCACGGTCGTGGTTTGTTTTTTTGCCTGAAGTTAACGATTGCACACCGTGATTTCGCAGCTGGCGCCTGACAGGATTGTCCACGACGCACGTGGTCGCTTTTGCTGGACGTATTTGGCTGTTTCTGATTATTTTTTTTATCACGTCTTGCAATCACCATTCTATGACGTCATACTGTCACTGTTTTATGACGTCATTATTCATTAACGTCAGACAAAAATAGGGGAATTCCCTAAGTTAAAAATTCAGGACCCCCCCTTTTTGATTTTCTGGTTACGCCCCTGATTGCCCCCCCCTGGAAAATTTTCTGCGGGCGCCCCTGGTGTATTGTATAGAAAACATGTTGGCTGAAAAAAAAAAAACGGGACAATTTGGTTGACTATTCGTAACGCCGGGATGAAGCTCAAAAATGTTAAGCCGATGTATTATCAACAAGATTTCTTACCTGATACCCAGTATGGGTTCAAACTTTTTGCCTCAAATTTTCCGGTTACAAAATCATCAAATTGCATGTATTTCTTTTCGTTGGCGGTTGAAACATCTGATAACCAAAATCACAGTGTTACAAATTTTCAATGACCTAAGTCAGTGACTTAACTGCACTGTTTTTAAGTGCTTTGAATCTTTTGAAGAATGACTAGGGTGGAAACTATAGGTGTTTTTATTGGACAGTCTTTTTATATATATATTGGGTTATTTATCTTAATGTTTGCAAATAAAACGATTTGCTTGCTAGGCCCATATCTTGCGATTTTGTTATCTTTAGTCGAGTTATTTTTTATATTTGGAAGAGTTTGCCACTTTTAGTTAACGTTTTATTTTTATGACAAGGACTTGACTTAGAGTTGACTCTAATTATGACTTGACTGGAACGAGACTTTCTCAACTGGTGACTTGGACTTAATATTTATTTATTAAAACGACCTGATTTGGACCTAAGGTATTTTTCAAATGACTTGTTTACACTACTGAAAATAAATAACAAAGTTTTATCAAAAAAATTGTCGTCGAAAAATTACTTTTTCATACATTGACCGAGTGAGTCAATTTTATCAACGGTTTCGCAAATCCCAGGAGAAGCTGCGACTTATCTTTATCACTGTCTTACTTTCATAAAAAAACTTTTAGGTGCGACAAGAATAACCTGTTACTATTGGAATTAATTATAAATCATTTTAATACTTGTGTTCGTACATGTGCTTGTACAAGGTGAAACCATCGCTTGTTACGTCATAAGGAAGATTTATAGGCTTAGGCTGGCTGTTTTAAACCAAAAACAAAATGTCCTAAAAATTGTCATACAAAAAATAAAGATAGATCGCAGAAAAAAGAACGCGGTCGTTTCTACTTTTTGGCTACTTTCTGTTGGTACAACCATTTTAAGATTAGAAAGTTGTACAGTACCATATCGTTCAATGAAAGATTTGCATACAAACGTGTTCAGCACCTAAGATCTATTCCAGACCACCTGAAGTTTTGTAACGCGAATGTGACACCGAAGTTAAATGGTACACTCCAAATAGTGCTTTTAGTACATATTATGCTTTGGTACACGGATCGGATGTCCAACCTTTTAGCAGAATGGTTCAAATTGCCACTTTAAAAATTTCGATAAGCGGCGAAACCTATTAAATTAAATGGGTGACGTCATAAGTTACGTCATATCTTGACGTCATAAAACAACTTAACTTATAAATACCTGCTTTTTGAGAGTGAACTCGTGCGTAAATATGCAAGTAAATATCGGTCTTATCGGGCGTAGCGCGAAAAAATGAGTTTACATGTCGTGTCATGTCATTTTTAGACACCTTTGGGCTGATATATTTCCTTAAAAAGGTCCGCAAAAACACACATTTAGAAAAACACCAATCTTGCTTAGCAATAATGGTGCACAAAAGTGTTCGACGGATGTTGAAATGCGACATTAGACTCGATTATATTCTTAACAAATATAAGATTAGGTCTACTTTAAACACTGCGAGTTCTACACGTTTGATAATAGTGAAAACAATTGTTTTCAATAAAGGCTACTGAAAGTGAGAATAAGTGGTGGGCCGCACGTAAACATCAGACGGACCGCAATGCGGCTGGACATCCCTGCTTTAGTATATGTACGATGAAGCTTTCTTATGTTGTATGACAAGCATACAGTAAGGCATGAAGCAGGCCTTACCGCGTTTCTCTCTTTCAACGAGGCCATGGTCGCCTTTGAGCGAAGAAGACGCAAAGAGAAAGAAGAGAAGTGTTCCAACGACCCCGACCGCTGCACAAATACGTTTGTTGTTCCACACTTTGCGCATTAAAACGCGAAACATGTTTTTGGTTAAGATTAAATAAAAATCTACACGTAGAAGTTAGGCTGAAATAGTAATTCCATAGACCAGTGGTTTTCAACCTTTTTCATACCGCGTCCCATTTCAACAACCCAATGTATCTAACGACCCCTTTGAAAACATTTTGATTCAGGCATTTGTGTATGTGTAATAGCACAAAAAATATCATTAAAAATATCATAAATTATGATACCACTCTGTTTAAAAAATAATCATTTAATAAATTCATGCACAAGGCAGCATCAGTGGAATGGGTGGTGTTTCATCTTGTCTATGTATTGCGCTGTTGCCAAAGTACACTTTTTATGACATGATATACCCAAATATTTTTAGTGGTAGTAATTGTTATTGTAATGTAATACCTATAGTTCTTGTCACACCTGTTAATACTTAGTTTTTTTGCAGTACAGTTTACTACAGTAGACACTTGTCTAGCTTGCGATGTCTGTTTTTAATGAGTTTGAGGATAAACATAGTGCAATATAAATTATCGCAACTTGAATTACAGGTTAAGAGTTTTGCCTAAAAAAGCACTGCCGTGTATAGGCTACCTATGATTCATACCGGGAACTCAATAGTAAACCTACAATGTTAAAATAATAACAACTTTCTTTCTGGCTGCTCACTGTCAACAACACTCACTAATATCATTACAGTTAATTTGTTATGGTAATTAATTGACATTCTCGTAATAGTGTTTGGTATTTAATTGTCGTCTTCGCGACCCCCAAGAAAAGGAAAACGACCCACCCGGGGGTCGCGACCCTCAAACCACTGGCATAGACCAACAAGAGCGTGCAGACCACAGGCCTTACGATTTTATGTTTGTCAACTCGATTGAACATAAAATGTATACAAAACAATTTAAAATCAACTCAATAATTATTTTCGTAAAATAGCTAAGCTATTGGCCAATTTGCGTCTTGAAAACATCATGTCATATATGTGTCTCAACAAAACAAATTTGGCGTAATAAAATACGAGAAACAAAAAAGCACAGTATATAGTCAAATGTCAGTCATTTTAGTTAAATAAGTGTCATATTTCAAAGATTCAAGGAGACCTACTTTAACAGGTGAAATAAATACAGCTAGTCCAGTATTTAGAATCATACAATTTACCTAAACGCTAATATTAGACTAAATATACAAGGTTAACAGGTTTAGCGAAAACTTGTTTTTAAATCTCTTGTCGGTTATGATACACTACGTTTTTCTATTAGATATAAGCTGTTTTTACCGAGACTTGTACTCAAACTCCCGACAAAATCTGAGTGTATATTGCCGTATTGCATAAGCTGTCAACACCGTTGAACGGATTTGCGGTATTAATAATTAATCCAGTTAGTTTTCCGCTTGTGCAAACTAACACATACATTTATTGCCATTGGCAAACAACTCAAGAAGAGTTAATTTTAAGTGCTGTACATAAACCTATGTTCGCTACTCGCAAAAAATTTTGTTGTAGCTTTGTTTGTTTGTTAAATGTGAATCGTTTTCACGAAGTACCGGGTGATAATTTTGTAAAAAAGTTTTTCTTTCAAAATGACAAATACTTGTGGATAAATAGCTCCTTCTTTGTATTGCTGTTATTCCCATAAAGTTCACTAGGCAATTGTATGGCGAGTGACGATCAAGAACTTGTTTAAAAATTGCTGTCGATTGATGAAAAAATAATCAGACTTCAATTTTATGAGAAAATAAGTGACTGTTATAAGGTAAATTTGAAAAACCTAATGGATTTTTTTAAATTGGACGAAACCAGCTCTGTTTCTGTGAACAATTCTATAATAATTATTACTTACTATACGTTTCGACAAATTATTTAATGATTTACGTGTCAGCGTTCCTAACGAATTATAAGGGATTTTTGGCATCTTCTTCTTCGTAACATAGATAAATCTTTCCACGCTTAGCGGTCATGGTTGATCGTTCCAGATTTAGTGTTTGTCAACCTTTTTAGGTAGAAAAACAGTATTGAAGGCGCCTCTGCTGTTTTGCTTGTGTATTCCGGTTTTATGTGATTCTTCTTGTGTAGTAACTTAAAATACTAATTACTTAAATGATTGAACATAGCCTTGAGCCCTAGAGAATATCCTGCACACCTTTGGCTGAAAAATCAGGCATTTCATATTATAGCTACAGAACTGAAATCTTCCGTCATGATAGAGAAACCTATATTTTGTTAAACAACTCCACTCCAGGGCAATGAAAGGATTTTATTAGTTTCAAATGTAAAAACAACTGCAATCATCATGAGGCAAATAATAACCATCCTGAGGCAAGTAAAATATCCGCAACTACTGTGTATCAGTTTATATTTGCATGATTTGAACATTCCTTATATATGGTAACGTGTGAAGGGGCATTTACATTGTTACACACACACGGTAATGCGTACCTTTTGCATTGGATGCACTCGAACATATTGCCGTCCATTCAAAAATCCGGTTGTATTTCCTCACCGCGAGGCATAATTATCATTTTGGCCTGGCACTTGGGACAGTTAGCCATTGTTTCCTTCAAAGGCACTAAAAACAGGATAGTGTCATCACAGCATGCGCTGTTACCCCTGTAACCATGTTTGAGTTTGCAGCAGTAAAAGTGTCGGCATTGAGGATCCAGAAGGCTGTCGCAGCAGTGTGACAATTTGGGCAATCCAGTAAAGCGGTAACTTTGCTTAAGCTTCTAGGTTTACTGTCAGGGAGATACGCTGGGCCGTTGCGGATTCGCTTTCACGATGTTTTTAGTAGCAAGCTCGGTGATTCTGCTTTTGTGGTTATTAACAGGGATTTTTCCACCCCGGGCAGTAAGTGCTGATTGGTTTAACTGTCTTTAAAGCTGTTGATAATCTGATGTTCGCTAGCGCAATCAGTTTGTTTGTGGCCAAATTCACCACAATGCCTGCAAGTAGGCTAATCGTTTATCCGTGGTGCGTTACATAAAGTTCATTGCCGTTCATTCGTATATAACTTGGTATTGTATCTTTTTCTAATTCTGTTTTATTCGTTGTTGCTATCCTTACTCCCGTTAACAAATCTTCTTTATCTTTTTTAAGTGTCATTTTTTTTACTTCTCCGAACTGTTCTTGAATCCAGTTTTCAGTAGATTCAATCGGGAGTTTAAAAAGCGCTTTTAAAAAAAAACTACTTTCGATATGAATATAATCTAAGTATATGTACAGTGAACATTATAGCTGCGGTTTGTCAGATATTCGGTTTGTCAGATATCGATATTGCGTAAGAGAGATACAGAGTTACTGCAATACCTGTAAAGAGAAATTAAGTATTCATTAATTATTTTAAATGCCTAAACTTTTTTGTTAAAAATGTACAAAAAAACACAAAAACTAAATTAAATTAGGAGTATTTCATGCTTTCATACCTGCAAATCACACTATTTACTAAATATTATCTACTACATGGGCGGACATCAGCACAAAAGTTGATGTTTACTTGACAAACAAAGCATTTGAATTAACTGAGTGTTGTTAGAATTTTATATTCACTACAAATTAAGGTAAGCGTTTAATCGTAAAGGTTTATCCAAGGCTGGCAACCAGGAAATGTGTACTCGATGTTTAAACCACAGTAAAAAGGAGCTGTATGTGGTTAAAGCACCACGCTATTGGCCTATGCTATGTTGAAACCCTTTTACGTATTTCAAACACACAAATCCGCTGACAACGCGTTAAAGTCAATAAACATGCTGCCGCTGCGCAACAGTTTGGTAAACCTATTGAATGCGAATCGGACTTTCAGTCTTTCATTATCGCCCTGCGAGGCAAACTTGGACTACTAGATAATTCTAGTTTTCCAATTCAATGAATTAGACCAAAATGCGGCTAATTCTTATTCTAATTCTAATTCTAATCTAATTTGCCAATTGCTTGTGTGTTCTAGTTCTATCTAATTCGGATTTTACCAAAAATCCTACTTTTCCCAACGACATTTTTAGTCTCTTGGTGAAAACAAAGAATTTGAATTCAAACTGTTTAGTTGAAACGTAATTTTCACGGACTAAAACTCATATGCTATGCTAAAAGCTTAAAAATTAGCACACACATAATTGAAATGCACATTCCTATTAAAATACTACTCGATTTAAATGTAATTGATTGTGAATAATAAAATGTAATTTTAGTTCAAATTCGTTTTTTAAGAATTCGGTAATTCTAATTCTAATTCTAATCTAATTTTAGAAAACTCAAAATGATCTAATTCTAATTCTAATCTAATTTGAAAAAAAACTGAAATGCTCTAATTTTAATTCTAATCTAATTTCTAAATCTAATTTTTTTAAGCTAAAATAAATCTAGTTGTCCAAGTCTGCTGCGAGGGAGTATGGATAGACAGTCAGACATCGTTTGTTTTAGCGAATAGTACTACAGTTCACTGTTGAACTGTTGTAAAAATACATGAGTGCTTTTGAAAGAGCTGTTGCATCCTGTGTATTTTGCCGAAAGCTGTAGACAGTTCGTAACGTATTAATTGCAAACTAAATGTACTTGTTGTTGGACAGTGAATGTTTTATCTACTAGTTGCAATATTTGTTTAGAACAAGTACTTTGGCCCAGTTGTAAGTACTTGCATCATTAGAATTGTCCCCCTCTTGGCGGCACAATGACTTCTTAGACTGTAGTGTATGTAGGTTATTTCGACATAAAGCTTGACTGGGATTAAATGTGTTTTAAGTGTCTTACTTACATTAATTGAAGCACGTAGGTAGGTCGTAGGCCTACATAAATGAACTTAATCGAATTGGTTTTCAATATAGCAGTAGTGTTACACAAACTACGTTAGTTGTAGTGTTACTTTAACTTCCTTAGTTATGCTGCTACTCAAATTGTGGTATTGTGGTACGCTGTATATTGAAAACCAGGCGCCATGAGTGACGTTTTAGAGAAATATCAGCGCCGTTACGGAATACCCCTCTTTGTAAGTGATAGAATCGTTTGTCAAGGTTTAACTCGCTGTCCGAAGCGGTAATGTTTTCAATGCAATTGGGTCACGCCTAAAATCAAGTGCAAAACGCCGTTTTTCGACACTTTGTTGCACAAGGGTCGCCGGAAACGCAGGATATTTGTTATTTTTCGCCTTCCGTTCAGGTCGCGCACGTTTCAAAGTCGCCGTTTTATCTAATGATAGCTACCGCTAAATTATTCTTTATAATCATATTCTTAGACCACGTGTTTATAGTGTTCAAATAACGCAACTTAATTTCCCTCAACCGTAGCTTGTATTTTAGCTGACTTGGTACACAGTCCGCGCAGATGTTGCGCTAATCGTGCATAATAACACCCGGGAGAAACGATCTTCGTATAGCACTACAGGTGGCTTGGACTTTGTAATTTAGCGTAGTCCCGTACATGGAAATTAGAAACTGCGCTGCTGATAGTCGAAACATGATGCTACTAAAATCAATCAACCAATTTTCGCCTGACGTTAAACGATTGCACACTAAGCGGTTTCGCAGTGTCGACGACGCACGACGTCGCATGCACGTGTTCGCTTTGCGTCTAAAACAGGAAGCCCGTTTATATGCACCTTTCGCGCTTCCGTTCCAGCGTCGTAGTTACATGGCGCGAAATTCAAGCCATCTTGAGTGTACAAACTGCACTGATATGCATTATTACGTAATATTCCAGTAAACCTTTGACGCACAATTTTTTTTCGGCTTAGGGTACTCTTTGCGGTAGCAATCTATTGCTGCTTGTTCGTTTTTATTAACCTAAAATTGAAAAAAAAGAATTACTTGAGTTAGGTTTGCTGATAAGTACGTTTTTGACTGTATGTATGTGTATAGTGCTTCAGTTTACCTGGCACACAGAATGTAAGTGCAGGAAAGTTAAGCTTGTGTGTGCTGGTCAACGCTATATACAAGGCAGAGTGGACAAAAGAAGGTGATAAGATATACCAAACATGACCAATGAAAACTGTATTTGGCGCTAGCCTAGAATCCTACCACAGCGTTGAGACAATTAAGCAAAGTACAATATTTGGGTGAGGGTGGGCGAAGTATTGCTCTTTAAACCTACCCAAACCCGCATCAAAGAATGTACTTTGTGGATTCTAGACCAGCGCCTCTGTCACAAATTGGCATTTTTTGCGCAAAACTTTGTTGTTATGTTTGACTTTTTGCGCAAAACTTTGTTGTTATGTTTGACTAGCTGTTCGTGTTACGTCATAATGCCCCAAAAGTGGCGTGATGTTTGCTGCGTTAAAGCAGGTCATTATTATACATTAAACGATTTCGGCCGTCAGCGAAACGAACAGATTAAGCGGCGAACGGATTGAACACCAGTTCTATTGACTGATTAAGAAACGAGAGAACTTAATTCATTTCAGCGCCAAGCGAGAGAGAATGAATTAACGAAATAGATTCCAATCCGGCTTGAACGTGCATATAAACGGGCTTAGTGTCTCGCAACCTTTTTTGGCTTGCGTCACCCTACAGAAATTATAAATAGTTTGCTGCACCTTTGCTCGTATTTTTGCTGAATGGTTAACTGGGACTTTTTATCGTTTACAAAAAATTTATTAAGCTTAGCACTAGGGAATAAAATTGAAATCCTAAAGAATTTGAAATATCTCTCGGCACCCTTCACCGTTAAAAATTACACCCTACTAGAGTGTTGAGGCATCCCGGTTGAGAACCACTGGTCTTAAGGTTCGATTTTGCTTGGCGTTAATTGGCTGTGTCTGATTAGTTTTTTACGTATTTATGACGTCATTACAATCACTATGATATGACGTAATACCGTCGCTATTTATGAAGTATTTTTAATAGGGGAATTTTTGCCCCTGAACCAGCTACACAGGCTTAGATGTAAGCATGTTGAGAAACAGCAATACACCTATTCCCTGCTACAACTTGATCGTTTGTGTAATTTTATATAGCAGTGTACCGCAGAAAGTCACTGAATCATGTATACACAAGTGTGTGCAACTGCGTTTTGGCTCTTACGAAATTGTCTGACATAGCGTATGTGTGCCGTTAACGTTGGTCAGTACGACTTCTGACATGCCAAATCTCAGTACACACTTGTTTGTGAAAGTAATACACATATATAATATATATGTATAATCAGTTCTCCAAACAACTATTAACAGTTGTTCTTTTTACTTCTTGTTGGCATTGTTGCACGGGCGGATCCAGTGGCACAATGTCATACCTTCAAACTATCATGTTTGCGTGTTTTAACTACAGCGTAAAATAAAACTTATGTGACTTTTGTATTTACAGATTTGAGAAAAATGTTTAGCCCCTAATGGAATTGACGATTTTTGCGCAAAAAATTGCACTGAAGCATCTTACAATGACTATATGTTAAAAATATTTTAAATGCTAAATATCTCAAAAACGAAAAAAAATTTGAAAAAAAAAATAAAAGCAGGAGGCCGAAATATCATTTTTCAGGGCAGGAGCCCGAAATATAATAAAACGACTGTAACACTTTGTGCCAAAAAAATTATGTTGATGTGTGTAATCTTACCGTATTTTAACCACAATAGTTGAAAGTTATTTAAAGTGTTAATTTGGGCTTGTATTTTTTTAATCTCGCGTTTTAATATTTTAGATACATTTAGTATCGTACCTTGAAATGTTTGAACTGCGTTATACAATATATATTTGTTTTAAATATTAAAAGAAAAAATACTCCTCGCTTTGATTCAAAAATGGTAAAACCAAACTTAATGAAAAAAAATTAATTGAAAAAAATTGAAATGTGCGATTTGTTCGAGGCCCGAGACTCTACAGCAGGGGTGTCCAACTCAACCATGCCGGCGTGCCAATTTTTATCTTTTAACTTCTTCCCGTGTCAATTTTCGTAACCGAACCAATTCTTTTTAATCATAAAAGCGCTTTTTTATAAAAAATAAGAACGTTTATTTAAACTTGAAAAAAAACTGTCTATAGTAGAAATGCGCATCACTACATCAAACTGTCTCTCGTTAAGCTGACTTTTGTTTGTTCACACCAAGCTATATAATAATATGTGAATGCTAGCCTCCACACATAATGTTACTATATCAAAAGTAATTGTTGGTTGTCGTGATTGCCGCGATTGTTTTATATTGTGAACAAACAATGGCAATTGGCTGTAAACAAATTTGGTATTTTCTGACAATTGGCTGAATAACAAATTGAGCTTTTTTGACAATTGGCTGAATAACAATTTTAGTATTTTGGGGGGAGGGCTTGCGTGCCATTTTTTATTAGGTCGCGTGCCGCTTGTTGGACACCCCTGCTCTACAGCCTGTAATCTGCCTATTTACTTAACTAAAATAACGGGGATATTCAGCAATTAACTAATATGAGTGTCATATAATTCATTCACTCACAACATATGGTCGGAAAAAATCCACCATATGCCATCCCGCGTTTTTAATTTCCAGTTGGCAGCCGTATCAGTTTTTAAATTTGGTACTGCGCATGCGCATGTCGGACTCGGTTAGTTTTACGCGGTCTTACTCGAGTCTCGAGTCCCGAGTCCGACTCCAGCAAAACAAACCGACTCCTGGAGTCCCGAGTCCGATTCCGACTCCGCAGCCCTGATTTTAACCACAATAATTGAATTGGGCTTGTATTTTTTTAACCTCACGTTTTAATATTTCAGATACATTTGGTATCAGCTAAGTAACGCCATGGTGAATTGCAAGCACATTGGTACGGTGTCGTTTGCTTTTCTTGAAAACCTTCTAATATCCGGGGCATTTGGCGGCTGGATCTTCATAACGCCAATCTTAAAGCAGGAGGGCGTATACAGTCACCTGTGTCGACCCGGAAACGTCGACGAGTGGAAAAATGTCACCATCGTAAATGCGAAGAACGCTACCTTAGAAACTTGCATTGAACAGACAGAGATTTATAACCTCGTTTTCACTCTAGCTACAGCAATATCGACTTCATCAACGCTGCTAATTGGATTCATGTTCCAGAAACTCGGTACATGGGTTTGCCGAATATCAGCTGTCGTACTCAACGCAATGGGGTGTCTGTGCATGGCCAACGCGTCCATTAACCGTCCAGAACTTCTGTTTCCCGGAATGATTTGCCTGGCGCTTAGCGCATCTTTTTTCTACATGACCAACATGCAATACGCGAACCTGTTCGCCAAAGCCAGGTCTACAATCATTGCCTTCACTACAGGGGCATTCTTTTCCTCGTCTATGGTGCTTTGGGTTTTTTCGCTTCTGTACCCCGTCGGGCTTAGTTTTTCGAACATGTTTTACATGCTGGGCAGCCTGTGTCTTTTCAGTCTTCTGGACACGTTCGTTTTTACCGCAAAGTCTTTCATCCCGTTCCCGGTACCCGAGGGATTTAAATACGGCTTGGCGGATTGCGCAAGAAGAAATCAAACTGGTCAAAGGCAATCTACTGAAATTGAAAATCTCAATCTGAAATTGAATGACGTCAAATCTGAACAAAGCACCGATCAGGCGTCGGTGCTGTCTATCGTTAAGACCCTGTTTTACTGGACCACGATAGTTCAGATGGCGATCTTGCACGTTTGTAACGAGTTCTTCCAGAGCACGTTCGACACATGGCTGCGGCGTCTGACGAGCGAACAGCGCGATATCGATACTTTTACCGATGTGTACGGCGTTTTTTTATTGGCTGGCGGTCTCGTCGCAGCGCCAGTCACAGGCCTTATATTCGATTCAGTTAAAAGACACTTCGTGCGAAGGCATCCCGTTCAGAGAAGCGCCAACTTGAAGGCGTTGCTGGCGTGTTCCACATTCACCAGCGTCATGGGCGTACTGTTTACTAGTTTGCTTTGCGCGACTAACCTTCACTTGCAGTATGCCACCCTTGTCGTGTATGTCTTCTTCAGGGTAGCCGTGTACAGCAACTGTGCGATCGCGTTGGCAACATTCTATCCACCCCAAATGGTGGCTATTTTGCTCGGCATCGGGTTTGTTGTTGCTGCATTGTGCTCCTTGCTTCGCTACCCGATGCTAAGTTTGGTGCTGCGAGAGTTTGGTGGCAACTTCACCTACATTTACATTGTGTGCTTATTTTTCTGCCTGTTGTCTTTCGTGCAACCAGCTTACATCTACCGTGTTATGACGATTGAAACAAAAAGCACGCGCGATGCTTCTCAATTACACTCGCCGCAAAACGTATAGTAACTAGTTTGTAACCATCAGTTCAACTAAACGCTAACCAACATTTTTTTGGTTTGAAAACGCTGTTTTAACTAATTTAAAGTCGCGTGAAGGCAATCGGTTGTTCTGAAAAATATAAAATTCTCGCCGATGTACAATGTCTAAAAATACGACAATGTTCCTAAAAAATTAGAAAAAATACCTTTCGTATCTTGGGTCAACAAAAGATCTGGATTATAGTTTTCAGTCGAAAAAAATAAAAGCCTTTTCTCTTCGAATATAATTTCGTTTCTCACAGGGCCACGGTTGAAAAACCCTGCTCTAATTTATTTCGTAGCCATAAAGTCTATGTGCTTACAGCCTGCTTGTACAGACAGTGATTTCATATAAATACGAACAGTGCTTAGTACAAACATGCGTTTAAAAAGTTAAACTGTGTAATTGTTTTTTTATATCTGTGTTATTCTTTAGCAAAACGTTAATTTGACAATGTGATAAATCAGCATCTGAAGCACGAGTTTGTTTGTTATGTCACAATGGAAAATGTATTTAGATGCATTGCATACTAATATTTACGCAAAATCAAAATCAAATATTGGAGGAAATATATTTTAATCCAATATGAAGAGTTGGCCGCCGCCAGGCCCTGGGGTCACATGAAATCTTTAGAGATTAGGTCACAATGTAAAGTCATACCGTGAAGTCATAAAACAACTAATCTTGAAAAAATGCTGTTCTCAAATGAACTGGTTCTCAAGTATGCAACTATTTTTTTTCTAATGACTCCTAGCGCGAAAAATTGCACTTTTTTTGGTTTAAACGGCCTTAATGTAAAAATTGACGTATTACACATATAATAGAGGCCCATATTACTCGATATAATCGCATTTAATAATATTACAAAAATTGGTATTTTATCCAAGTTCATACGGCGCAGCATGACATGTATAATGTGCACGGCGCGTTTAGGCAAGAAAGATTAAAACGGACAAAACATACCGAAATGTAAAAAAATCGCGCTTTGCGCTTATATAGTCAAAGTTTGGGGGCATGGCCCGGTGCCTTTAGCGTACTCGCGTACTATTAATTGAAAATAGCCTTCACACCTCCCCAGGGGCGCACTATTAGTCTAAGTCAGGGGTTCTTAAACTGGGATCCATGAACCCCTTGGGGTCCGTGAACTAGTTTAGGGGGGTCCATTTTGAAATATTAGAGTATATTTAGGAAGTAATTATTTTTTTAAAGAAAACAGTTTGATTAAAAATAAAACGGTTTTGTTTTTTGACTCCATTTCACTTTCACGTTTTTGAACCGAAATCAGCAGATTTATGAAGTTTATTTGTTCTGTGACGTCAATTTGTGACGTAACATTTGAATTTTTTTTCCTTCTGTGGTCCACGCGAGGCAAACAAATATTTTAGGGGTCCGCGCTGCAAAATTTTAAGAACCCCTGGTCTAAGTTATAGAAGCAGGGGCGGGTTTAGCGATTCTTTTACGGAGAGATTTTTTTTTATTTTCACTCATGGTTTTATTATAATTCAACATAGTTAAGCCCTTGAAGTTGTATTACTCTTTACTTCCATTGTTGGATTCCGCTTTCTATAATGCGTCATTGGTAAAACGTTCCGATGTTCATGATCTCGAAAGGCATTTTGGAAACAAAACAGATTTAAGTTTGATTCGCTCTTAGAATTTATTTTAAACTGCGTTTTAGTCATTTAAAAGTCATTGAGTTTATACCCCTGGACATCAAACTTTAAAGTCCTTCGTGACACTGCAATACCACACAAAGTCAGGCTCTTGAATCTATACTGTAATATTTTAAGATCAATCTGTGTCATCCTAAAAAAATGTTAATAGAGTTGTTTTTGATCAAATCATGTTATTCATTGAGTCTTAAAGCAAGAACCTAAGCAGATTTATTGGAAAGGTTCAAATCCCTTAAGTCATTTAGTTCGCCGTGAGAAAAGTTATTAACAGTATGATAGTTGTACTGAATATGTTAAAAATGGAAATCACCTTGACCCTTGCAAGATAAATGTCGACCTTAATTCCTGATCAGTAACAGCAAAATAATCTAGCAAATCTATCAATTCAGGTCAGACACATTAACCAGATCTTAAAAGATATATATATATATATATCGCCAACTAAGGCATCGTCAGTATATCTGAAATAAGTTTCTGACTCTTTCTTATACTGTTGCGTTTGTTTTTATTCAGATATACTGACGATGCCTTAGTTGGCGAAATATATATATATCTTTTAAGATCTGGTTAATGTGTCTGACCTGAATTGTTAACAGTATGACAGATGAGATTTTTAATTCAGTTTTCAATCTGGTTTTCTCGATTTTAACTTCTATGTTACTGTCATTCCATTGTTCCCAAGCTTGCCACCACTTTAGGATTTCAATTTATAATATTTTTTTAAGTTCGCCTATTGGGCCAATGTTAAACACAACGTTTAATGATGTGTAGTGCCCATCACTTTTCTTAATCGCCCAATTTCACATTTATATATGTAAAAAAACAAAAAATGACATGAAAAGTAGTTTAAAAGTATAAGAAACCTATGCCGTGAGAAGCTTAGACTCTATAAGTGAAAGTGAACAAAATGAAACCACTTAATGAAAACTACAAATGTTATTCTAAAATCAGCAACCAGCTGTCAGGGAACTATGAAAAAATAAAGTAGTTCACTTCATGTCATATTAATAGAAAATAAAACCAGTAAATTCGACGCTTTTAGTTCCTGCTTATAACCATGCTTGGACCAATATTTCTATAAAACGACAAATTTGGTTTAAAGATGTAGACATTTTTTTGCACCCCTTATATTCCTTTAACAATTAATTTTACGTATACAGCATAATACATTTTACACAAACGTCGGTTAATAGTTATCTTCGTATCTGTATCGCATGCAAAAGCGTCTCAATAAAAGAATGCTAAATATGAGATGTGGGTAATGTTTCTCTGTTCAACAATTGTGTACATTTATTATTTTTAGTTGTTTATCTTCGTTATTCTGAGGTTGACGCCGCTCTCAGATTGCAAAATGATCCCAGGCTTCATGATGGTTTCGGGGGTGTTTGCGTCTACCGAGAGTTTGAAGTTTTTGAGGATGTGGCACAAAACCACTTTGATCTCGTTCATGGCAAAAGCCTTCCCGATGCAACTACGCGACCCCGCTGAAAAAGCGAGAAAAGCCAGTGGATGATGTTGACTCGCGTTGTCAGACGAAAAGCGTTCCGGATAGTATGTAAGGGGGTCTTCCCAGTTTAACTCGGAGCGATGGACCACAGCAATATTGACTACTGAAGAGGTACCGGGGCCTACATGGAGTTTTCCTCCGGAGCAGTATTCATCTGCAAAAGTTGCACTCGTGTTGAATTTTCGGGCGGTGTAAGACACAGGTGGATTCAGACGCAGGCTCTCCTTAATACACATGCCCAGATAGGCGAGCTTATTAAGGTCATCCCACTGGACCTCTTGTCTGCATCCAATTATCTTCAAAACCTCCTCTCTACATCTTTGTTGATAATTGGGATGTCGCGCTAAATTGTAGAGGAGCCATGAGATACCACTAGAGGTCGTGTCCTGTCCTGCGAAAAGGAAACTATTAACCTGATCTTGAATTTCTTTAACTGAAAGTCCTTTTCCACTTTCGTCCTTGCTTCTCAGTAGAATATCAATGATATCAAA
The DNA here is from genome assembly GCF_963924565.1 of Ascidiella aspersa. Lineage (NCBI taxonomy): Eukaryota > Metazoa > Chordata > Ascidiacea > Phlebobranchia > Ascidiidae > Ascidiella > Ascidiella aspersa. The sequence goes on from NC_139451.1 coordinate 19,133,572, forward strand.
TTGATTCTTCTCTTCTATTGAAGCTCCGTGCCTATTAAGAAAACCATTATTTACACAAACGATATTTAAAATGTAGGATGAAATATGTAACAAATATCTTTGTTAGCATACTTTTAAGCAAGCGTTAAAGCAGTCTTCAGTCTACGAAATTAAAAGTAGTTCTGACTTGTACACAAACGACTTTTTACATTACATCTTGTGAACAAAATCGGGTTTAGTTGTTTTATGCCAGGGTTGCCCGCTTGCCTACGTAATGTGGCCGCCACAAATGTTGTTAATGCTAAACTACACAAGCATCAAGAAATAAACTGTTTATGTTTTGCAGTATACTCACACACTTGACGTTAGGTGTTGCACACAAAAATGGAGAAACTCTTATTTTTTTTCATCGTAAGGTACAAGCAATGGACAAGTCCCTATTTTTTGACGTAGCTTGGAAACCTGGATCCAGCTTTGTGATTTGAGTATTAGCATACAGAGTTTGAAGATTAATGAAGTATTTAGCCCGGCGAAAGAACTAAGTAGTTCCCACCCCTGTTCTATGCCTATAGTTGCCAATAAAACAAACATAATGTTACCAGTTGCCTTTATTGTGGGCTAAAAATTCCCTTTTCTCTCTGATAACTCTTTCTCCATCTTTCTGAACGTAATCATTAGCTTTCTTGAATCTTTTTCCAGCCGAGGAAAGCCAGAAAATCCAGTCAACCATTAAAATCGGAGATCTTAGTCGTTTTAAGATTACAGATAGCATTTCGCGAATAGATGCCCTATATTGATTGTTTATGTCCTTCTGGCAATCGGACTTTGTTGACATAAGGGTTTGGAGCATTATATCCATCGTTAACTTACTGACGTCATCTGTTACGTCAAAGCAGTCTTCGTACCGTGACAACCATTTGTTGACAAGAACTTTAGCGCACTGGTTGTATATCGAAATATAGAGCTTCAAGGCCTTGTTGTGAAAAGCGCGATTCAGCAGTTTGCGGTCGCGTTTCCATTTATTACCAGAGGCGGTAACTAGTCCATCGCCCAACCAAGGACGCAGAAACCCGTACATTCGTTCGTCTTTGGGTGTTGAGCTGTAGAAAAACGTAGCTAGCGTTTCTGGGCGATGCGGATAAACAACGACATTAAACGGCCCAAACCAAGCGATAAATATTCCCTTGAGACGCACCATTTCGTTTAAGCGCCTCGTAAACCCGTCCCTCGTATCTGGGAACAGCTTAAGGTGGCCAAAGAACCATTGTGTTGGTAAGGAACAGCCCCGCTTGGTCAAGTCCAGGCAACCTTGATAGTGCACGAAAAACCTCAACAGTTGTTTTATAAAAAGGTAGGCCAACATTGAAAGAAGTATTTCGAGGTATAATCTTGGAAGCCAAATTCCTTTGCTTAACAAAATGAGGAGCAAGTCATCTACCATTGTTTGTTTGAGATGGTTGTTTTCCATAAAAACACCAAATTTAGATATTGCTCAAACTATATGCAACTAAATTAAAATATGTTTAGTCTTCGCTCAAATTTTGGTTAACGAAATTTTGTTTTGGTTGTTTATACCCAATCGAACAAAGAACACAGTGGGATAAAGTTCTGTAAGTAACACACATTGTGAATTTTGACTAAATTTAAACAGTGGTACTTCCTTATCCGCAAAACACAGTTTATATGATCCAATATAGTTTTGACATCCTACAATTTCCTAAATCTGGTAAGTATTGACAATCTGGTAACTAAAACACGCTAAAAATGATTCACTATAAATAGTTCATAATGACAAACTATTATCGTCTTTTCGGATTTCATAAACATGTAATGTAATTAAAATCTCAAACTCTGCAGGCAAAATTGTGTAAACTCCATGTGAGAATAAACTAGCGTTATATATTTTAAGAGAATACATGATAATCGATTAGAAAATGTATTATTAGTTTGTCGGGGCCGTTAAACGATATCTACATGTCTCTGATCAACAGTCTGCTTTTAAACTAACGCAGATCATGATCAAAACTAACAATAGGAAAACCATTTTATGTAGCAATCTCTAGTTTTGTCCGACTATCGGTTAGAAACGACTAAAGTTCAAGTCATATAGTTTCAACAATTATATAGTATACATAGCCAGTGTAATGATAACCGAAAACGCAAGCCTATGTCAAGTCATTGGTGCTCAAAATTATGCTTATTCGGAACACACTTATAAGTTGTTTGTCAGGTCATTTTATTCCCTCTGCTAAAAGAACAGAAGCAACAGAAATTGTGTTGAGGTAATTTAATCCGTATTAATTGCTCTTTTGGAACCCTTGAAATGTGATTGGTTGCTTTATAGGCCAAAAGATGCCAAACTAAAATCCAAAGATTTCAATTTTATATTTTTCCCAGTGGGAGCCATTTTAAGGCCCGCGGTATTATACAGACCGACATGGGCGAAGGAAAAAAGTGTTTGCCTACATGAATATATCTTTTTGACTACTTTTCTGACGTTATAAATTGTATATTATTTAATTGCCAATCACTTGATAGCCTATTCTTTTTAATGATATTAATTTGTTTGGATCGTTTTTTATAATTAGTTACAGTGGCCTAAACGTGACAAAGTACTTCCACACACTGCACAGTGTTCACAGGGGTCGAATGCACGAGGCCACCCCCTAAAATAATGTTTTTTTACTTTAGAGATGTTTTTCACGCGAAACATACAACACATTTTTTGCGCTTTTCCCCTTTTAGTAGGATTTTTTCTATTAAAACAAAATATTTTTTCTTCAAAGGTAATGCGGGTGGATCAATTATGACACCAATACGAGTGGATTGCAGAAAATCCACCTCAATTTAGTTGCGTAAATGGGTAAAATACATTTTTATTTGACTAAGGCACAATGTTGGGCTGTGTGGAACCATATATTCTAGAATGACGATAGATAACATTGTACCAGGCAATTTAATTAAGCAGTTTGCAAGCGAAATAAACGTAAGACACAAATAAACTGGAATTTGTTTATTATAAACCATTTCTTGTCATTGCTACTAACAATTTTCCAAATGTTGGAGAAATTTTGCCCAGAACTAATCTCTATAAATCTAAATACATAAAAGTCTTACAGGCGGTGACCCAACCAAATCGAACGGCTACCCAGTTATGGGCCTCTGTATCCGTTGGTTAACAAGCACTGGTTCAGGCGGCCCTACAACTTTAAATCTCTGGACTAGATTAATAATAAACAAGCGCAATCATAAATAAATTGGTTAATGACGTGGTCGTCATACCTTTACTTGTTACACACTACTAATTATGTTTAATATTTTTAGCCGCGGACCGATCAAACATATCTAAAATAACGATATTGGCAAATTTCGAATATAACCAACAGCGAAAGAGCGTTCCATCATTAAATATACCGAGGGCGACGAAAAAAAAACATTTTTATCCTCTTTAATTTTACGGCTTCATGCTTTTTCTAAAATGCTTTCTTCCCCATTTAACGCCTTGGGTTTTGACGATTGCGGTTAAGAGCAGTGGTTTCCAACCTTTTTGCAAGGCGACCCAAAACTTGACAAAATATCATATGGGCAAACCTCACGACCCAAGCCATTTTTTGTGAGAAGTGAATCCAAGATTTTTGTTTGTGGGGTCTAAAATTTCTGGATATGACGTCACAAATAAACATCATGAAACCAAGTAACCTTGAGAAATTTGTTGTTCTCGGTTAACGCCATGCGCAAATTTGCAAACCAAAAGAGTCGAAATACATTCAAAGAAGGAGAGCATTTCGAGCAATGCTTAAATCTAAAAAAAAATATTTAGAGTTAGACGTGACGTATTGATAATATTTGAAAATGATTCTGACCAACAGGTTGTGAAACAACAACCCAAATAGCTGTTTGGCAACGCTAAAAACATCGTATAAGTTTGCGGTAAACGCGAGAAACAAAGTGCGCTTATATTGGTAAGCTTTTAAATTAGAAAGGAGGTAATTGCGATACAACGACCATTGTAGATTCTCGCAAAGGGCCAAAAAATTGGATTTGTTAAGTTAAAAAAAAAACGCTTAAAAAAAAACCGAAAAATAAATTTGGGGCCTATATAAATATACCTTGCGAGACATGGTCTCGTGTCCGCTTATATGGAGGTAAAACGTGACCAAGTTGACGTAAAATATTCCCATGAGACAAGTTGGTGGTAGGTTAAAAGGCCGTATTCAGCTTGTTTTAACTATATGTATGCCAACTGTTGATCTAAATTTCTAATATTAACAACATCAATTGGAAATTCGTATTAAAAACGATAATTTCATCATTGGGAAATTATAATACAAAACATTTTTAGGCATTAGGCCTAACTTTGGTCTGTTTTGCAGCACATTCTATAAATATGACAGACAGAATTTCCTGTAAAACTGCTTAAAACTACTAGAAACGAAACAAGACATCCTCATGTGATTATTGTTGATTACATCTAGCAACTTTAAAAATACTTAAGGAATGGTGAAGCAAGTGCTTTGGTACAACAGGTACGGCGTTAGCTTAGGTCTTACAGGCTCTTGGAGGCTTTGTGGAGAAACATAAGTGGGGCAAACAAAGAATTTATTTGGTTATTAGTCTGCAAAATATTCGACTAAGTAGGATAAACTACAAAATCGCTGTTGAACGGCACTATGCTTTTGTACATGTACGCTAAAAAACTTCAACTCATACCTGCAAATCTTATTTTTAAATTATATTTAATAGAGCTTTCCCAAATGGATCGACTATCAGTTTTAACGGAAAAAGAGAAAAGAGGTGAAACGTCAACAATGACGCCATAAACTTATACAAAAATAATTTTACTTTGGGTTAGCGTCGTTTTTTTACTTTAATCAAGCCATTTACTAAAGTCATTAAACCTCTTTGCAAACACAATAACTGCGGTTGTACAAATAGGTATTATTCGTGTAATTAAAACGTATGGATTTAGTCATTATCAAAATACTTTATAACAGGTTGTCCAAGGTTGACAGCATCGAGGGCCACAATATTTCATACATATTCTTTGCGGGCCACAAACATAAGGTTACAGGAGCGGATGAACGATTTTTGTTTGATCGGGGCATGAAATGTTAAAAAATGACGTGCCGATACATCGTCAAAGACTTGTAAGCTCTAGAAATTTGCTGCTAATGTCGAACATGTGCGCAAATGAAATTGCGTGTTATTGAGACTGGGAAAATTGGTGCGCGCGAAGTGCGAAAAAAGTATTTGACAAAACTTTTAATTTAAAAGACTGCTTTTTATAAGCTTGGAATGATTTTGAAATGTATCAACCAGATATATTTGGGTAAAATTGCTTCTTAGAAAGGGTCAGAGCGTTAGCCTAAAGTTACAATGAAAACCGCTTAAACAATACTTTCCAGCAGTGTGATATATTTTATCGTTTATTTATTTATTTTTTTCATTTAATAGTAATTTATATAGGGTCATACGTTTTATGTAATGTTCATATCAAAAAGACGAAAAACAAAACGCTAATATAACTTATAAATTTGCAAAACATCCATTTTATAAAGTTCCATATAGGACGCACTTCGGCTTTTCTTAAACCGGTCTAACACATACCAAACACCCCCTGGATCCAAATTGATGAGCGATAGGAAATTGGTTTATTTAATGGTAAAATGTAATCATACCAAAACAAGAAAAAGGATGTCGCTGGCCACATGTGGCCCGGGGGCCTGGGTTTGGACCACCCTGCTAACTTTATTTTACCAATCGCTTACACAAGCGAAACAATATCCCCTTTTCTACTCAAGAGAAGCAATGTTGCCTTTTTTGGTTTATTATTTTTAGACTGTCAAAACATTCTAAATCCAGAAAAAATAATACTCTCAATTCCATGATGCCAGCTATTTAAATTTCACCGCTAATGCAAGGTTCTTAAAAATTACTATTTCCATGCTTTTTGTAGAAATAAAAACATCCTTTTATCTGGCCAACGCCGGATGGATATAATGTGCCATTAATAGAATATATTTTAAAAGCAATTCGTTTTCTGTCGTAATTTTACTAAATTCTCGCTGTACAGCACACGTTTTTCAATAATAATCTTTGTTACAGTGTGTTTGCCATTTATCCCATGGTAAGTTTAAAGTAGGCTACCCTTAAAGGCTTAAACAATAGAAATTTTTCTTCGTGTGCAAAATAAATCCGTTACCTTAATATATTTTACCATGACGTCAATTGCTATGAAATTATTGGAACGTTCGAAGATAGTTTTAACTACTTGAGGAACCAGGTAAATCAAGACTGTAAATATAAGCCCAGCCAGTTGGTGGGCGAAGCAGTTCATTGGGCTCTTCGAATATCCATCACGTTACCAGCAATCATGTAGGCTTTGTGGAGAAACTTGAGTTGGGCAAACAAAGAATTTATTTGTTTGTTTGTCCGCAAAATATTCAACTAAGTAGAAAATAAACTACAAAATCGCCGTTGCACGGCACTATACTTTTGTATATGTACACTACGAGACTTTAATTCATACCTGCAATTCTTATTTTGGAATAGAATTTTATAGAGCTTCTCCCAATGGATCGACTATCGGTTTTAACGAAGGAAAAGGGGTTAAAAGTCACCAATGATGCCATAAACTTAAAAAAAAAAGATTTTACTTTCGAATAGCGTATTTTTTTACTTTAATCAAGCCATTTACTAAAGTTAGTACACCTCTGTGCAAATACAATAACTGCGGTTGCACAATAGGTATTATTTGTGTAATTAAAACGTATGGGCTTAGTCATTAACAAAATACTTTTTTACTTTATTTCACCAATCGCTTACACAAGCGAAACAATATCCCCTTTTCTACTCAAGAGAAGCAATGTTGTCTTTTTTCGTTTCATATTTTTAGACTGTAAATACATTCCAAATCCAGAAAAAATAATGCTCCCAACTCCATGATACCAGCTATTTGAATTTCATCGCTAATGCAAGGGTCTTAAAAATTACTATTTCCATGCTTTTTGTAGAAATAAAAACATCCTTTTATCTGGCCAACGCCGGATGGATATAAAGTACCATTAATAGAATATTTTTTAAAAGCAATTCGTTTTCTGTCGTAATTGCACTAAATTCTTCCTGTACAGCACACGTTCTTCAATATTTTTTTATTTTATTTCTATTATGTTTGCCATTTATCCCAGGGTAATTTAAAAAGTAAATTATAGAATTTTCTCCGTTACCTTAATTTATTTTACCATGACGTCAATTGCTATGAAATTATTGGAACGTTCGGAGATGGTTTTAAATACTTGAGGAACCAGGTAAATCAAGACTGCAATAATAAGTCCAGCCAGTTGTTGAACGAAGCAGTTTATTGGGCTCTTCGAATATCTACCACGTTACCAGCAAGCAAGAAGCTAAATAATCTTTACTTGCAGCACTATTATCGCTTTGAGCGAAAAACAGCAACACAAAAAGGGCCACTGCATTTCTGTGTTCGTCAATTTACTACGGTTAACGCATAATTGTTTAAAAGAAATCGGTAAATACTTGCAAAAGTCTCAAGTCATATTATTACGATTTTTTCAAGAACGTGAGTTATACACCAGTGTTTCTTAAACTTTTTTAGTTTTATTCACCTCTAGCATCTATCTCCGGTTTTATTCACCCTTGTCTCATGATATGATAAAACTATCTCGTCTATATATAACAGCACAAAATGACTTAGGTTGTTTCAATTTTTTAAGATCAACTCAAGCTAAGTTTTACCATTGCAAATCTACAAAAGTCCAGAAATATAAAGCTACAAAGCACAAAACACAGTCACAATATTTTGTAGGCTACTTATATACTCAGTGCAAACCAACTTCACTATAACAATAAGCAAAAAAACACCAAATAACAACACTTAAGTCTTAAGTAGTCGATTTACTGTAGAAAACGGCTCACGCTTATTCACCCCTTTTGGTTGGTTTACCCCTGTAAAAATTTTATTCTCCCTGGGGTGAACCATTAACCTGATTAAGAAACACTGCAATACACCATCAGAGGCCGACGAAGATTTGTTTTTAAATGTATTTTTATTTTGAAATAAATAGCGCTGCATTTTTTTGAAATAAAAAGCTGAGGAACTTTGCAAGCCAAATAAAAAGACGAGAGGAACTTTGCAAGCCAATGGATTGCAGAGTCCCCCATGTGTATGAGGAATTCTGGATGGAGGCGATCGGGGCCAGGTGCTTTGCCGGACTTTAGCTTCCGAAGGGCGTTGCGGACTTCTTCGGGTGTAAACTCGCTAGAGAGGTTTGCGTCTGCAGTCGGTGATCTCCAAAGCTCTGATAGTTTCTTTACCATACTTGTCTTGGATTGCCGATGGATTTTGGCATTGCGACCATTTTTCACTAGACGCGAAGCTATAGCGTTTGCTGTGACAGGACACTTGCCCGGAGCAGCCTTGCCACGGCCCGTGAGTCGATTAATGGTGAGCCACGCCTTTCGGCTAGAGTGTGTGAAGTCGATGGACTCTACTGTCTCGATCCAACGAGCTTGGCGCTTTCGGTCTAGGTGGTTTACCAGTTCATCGGCTGCTGATTTGGTTTCTTCCAAATTGCTGGAGCGTTTAAACTGGCTATACAGGTCCTGGCAGTCCTGGTCCCAGCATGGGACGTAGTTATTGCGGAATCCCCGCGGGATTGCCTGTTTTGCCGCGCGTGTCAGCATTCCTGCGAAAGCGTAATAGGCCTTATTTTGGTCTTGCGAGTCTGGGCTTGGCAAGGTTTTTGCCATGTGGTGTGCTGCCTTGTTGTAGAGCAACCAACGTGCCTTTCGTAAATTCCACCGTCTCACAGGTTTGCTTGGGGTGGGTTTTAAATGACCGGCCATTGATGTTATTGAAACTCTGTGCTGTGACCGAGGGAACCGACTGATGACGTGTCGTTCAGGAAGGGCTTGTCCAGAAGTCACTCTCGCAAAAGCAAGGTCTGGATTGCTTCCAGTGCTCCAGCGTCCGGAGGTAAAACTGTCGGGGTCTTTTGGGTCATACAAGAGCGACAGGTTGTTAGTTGATGCCCAGTTGGAAAGGGTTTCTCCTTCGCGATTGCTGGTCTGGTACCCCCAGTCCGTGTGGTGACAATTGAAGTCACCTACATACAGGCAAGGGGCAGGGAGTATGGGCAGCGAATTTATCTCGAGTGCTACAGGTGGCGGCTTGTAGACGTTAACGTGAGTGGTTCCTTGTACTTCAACAGCATGCCATTCAATGTCGCTTTCTTTAGGGCATCTTGCTTTGATGGTGTAGTTAAAGCAATTTTTAACAATTGACAATTGAACAAATTGATGATAAAAACAATTGACTAACATAAAAATGAATCACTAGGATCCTAAACCACACATTTAACAATGCTCAGGATATGACGCAAGTTCACGTATCACCACGTCGATTTTTCCTATATGGTTGATATTTCAAACTACTGAAAACGGAAAGGCAAAAAAACATGTCCCCATCGGTTTCCATCGACTAAGCAGTCATATTACAGACATGGTAATACTTAACTACTATATATAATTTAGTTTTTCACTACTTGGGTAAGACCAATTAGTTATTGTCGTTCATTCGCGTTTATTTACAGAATTCTAAAAGATTGTTGTTATAACTTTAAAAACATATTTTTTTATTAATGCAGAACTAAACAGGTGATTTCGCTTGAGAATGAATTTCTCGAGGTCAGAAATATGGGCAGCTCGACTCGATGACCGACAGGCCCTTTGGCTGCCCTTTTGTTATTCTGTAAGTTATTTTGTTTTTCGATAGTTGCAAACATGCACAAAAATAAATTGAATCTGAATCTGAATGACATCATACAAAGGCAAACCTGAACCTGAAAAAATTCCCAAAACAAAAATGGATCTTGCCGAATCCTATCCTGCAAGGCGTCAAGCATTGACAAAAAGACGGGTATAAAGGAGGATTTAAAGGAAAATCAAATCAAAATACCACAAAAAACTCCTGTTAAAAATAGTTTAGAAAATCAATCAGCAAATGCCATTACTCTTAAAACCAAACAAAGATCCAAGTTAAAACCCAACAAGACCAATACTAAAGAAAAAAATAAAATGAAAGGGTACACATGGACCACTAACCAAAAAGAACCACTTATTGTAAATGGTGCTTCTAAAATATAGGCCTACAGGATCGCATATGAGTGCACCCCACACATATAAAGCAATGATTTGTTGGTTTAGGTGTTTGGGTTGGGGGTTAAGCGTTGGGTTATAGGTAAAAAATACCAGCAACAGCAAAAGCAAAATGGTCTCGCAAGTTTTCGGTTTTGTGTTGAATCGCATTAATAATAAATATCTACATATATTGCAATGTTTGTTCTAAAAAGGGCATTCTTTACTTTTGACCAAGTGTTAATGTTGCGGGCAATCTACTCTTGTTAGTTCCAGGTATACTTTATAATATTATTCAAATTCAAAATCACACAGGGATTAAAAAGCGATTAAAAAAGCGCTTTTTGACATTTAGTAATTAGTAGGGCCCGCAAAAGTCAATAAAGTCAAAATTTACAATAAAGTCAAAATTTTTAATAAAGTAAAAATTTGTCAAATTATGGCTTTTGGCAAAGTTTTTGTGTATAGTTATTGTAAAAATTGTCGTGGAAGCATTCTAAATTGAGGAACTGCGACACAATTAAACCATATTAACCCATAAAAGCAGGAAATATGTCACAATGTTAACTTTGATCAGCAGTAACTTTTATCGCAAATTCTCCATTTTTTATTAATAGTTACACATTTAAATAATTCTTATAAAACACTTCTTCTTCATAAACGTGGTATTTTCCAAGATCAACAGTTTGGATCTTAGGAATAGCCTACTGACATCCTGTAATACAAAAATGCCTAAGCAAGCTAAATCTATCGCCAGAAAACACGACGCACATTTTAAATTCATAAAACACCTTGACTTTTCGACAAAATATTACGTTTGGGTCAAAAATCGACAAAATATTATTGTTGGATAGCTGGCATCAATTCAAGGAAGAACTGTGGCTTCTACAAATAAGCAATTTCGTTTTTTTTTTTACTTTGAAATAAAAATGACCCTAGTAATTAGCATACACTGTGCAACATCACGGCAATGGTGGTTCGATGAAGGATTGTGAAGGTTAATAGCTCAAAATTTAAACAATTTCTGAGGGCGAGTTTTCTTTCGAATTTTTGCGTTGTTTTAGGTCAGACCGGGACAAACCATACGGTCCGCGGTCCGCGTCCGGGGACCGCAAAGGAATTTAATCCGACCGGCCCATTTTCTATAAAAAATTTTTTGTAAAATTTATCCATACGTTTTGGTTACCGTTAATTTAGAATATTTTGTTAAATATATTACACTTGTAAGATATACTAACTTATTCGTACTTTTCCCAGCTTGTCAAAACAATACAATATATCCCTAATTTTTAAAGAATCCCAACATTATTTCAGTTTTTCTCTATGTTCCGGCACGCCACGCTGCTATTCTGTTTCTTATGAGGCCGCCAGAAACAATTTCTCGCCCCATTGTTTTGGATTATTTTAATAATTTACAACAAGCACTATCTATAACAGAGGTCCTTAACCGCCGATCCAATAAATTCTTGCTGGTCTGCCAAAGAGTTTTCTATTTTTGTGCAGTTAGCAAAATATATTTTAAACTGCAATTCCGTAAATGCAAATAAACCTTTGCGCGAATTTTGTTCGTTATTTTAGTGTTTTAACTCGCTTTGGAGAGTCTCTTTGGCACAAAAGCACCATGATTTTTATTGCATTCCAGCTCTGAATTGAAATTTATGCCAACGCGCAGTATTAGGTATTGTTATGCTGGTATAAGTTATTGTAAGTCATGTGTTCGGCAAACTAATTCTAGTGTTTGTGTGTTTCTGAACCGCATGAGCAAAGCAAAATCTTTTATTATTGCAAAATTGAAAATTTATCTTATGTGTGGTACTTCACTCTATAAGTCTATAGGCGTATGCTAGCATAATACTTATATGCCCTAAAAAGTCTGAATTTTATACCAACATTTGTAGATCACATATATTATATTATATAGTAACCCCGCATTATACTCTACTGAGTGTACTTCTTAGTAAGTTGCGTTTACTTATGACATGTCCGAGTTGTCTCAGTTGAGAGACGTGGCTTTGGAATGCTGGGTATGTGAAAGGATGTTCGTTTTTTTGCACGTCCGCGTGTATTTTTTAATTGCATTTGCGTAAAAAGTTTAGAAACACTGCTCTATACTGCAGCTAACTGTAAATTTTGCCTTTATTCAATGTTTTTTCGGGCGCAATTCCTACACCAAAATAGTTTTGTGATTTTCTTTTAAAACGATATCCACGACCAAACCGGCATAAAAACTTGTGCAGATAAAACGTTCGTTCAAAATTAATTTGCTTTTGTTACTTTGGGAGATATCGGAACATATTGGGTGTTGACAAATTTATACCTTGAAGTAAGAGAAGCGCATACCTTGCAAAATCTATTTATTTGCCTCATAAAAGCTGACATGTTACGATGCAAAAAAGCAAATCAATTTTTAAATTTACTTTTGGTTATAACATTAAAAGCTTTGTAAAACTGACAAACATACAACATGTTTTTACTATAGCCTACTAACGCGTTGATTTTTCGTATCAAAAAACTATAATTTAGCCATATAAGCAGCAAGCAGTTCGATATATAAAAATCTGGCGCCTAGGCTGTGCCTATATACACTTTTTGTTGAGCCATTTGCAAAAACACAAACTGCGCCTTTTGCAAAAAAAATTGATCAAGGTACGTGTTAAAAAGTTGCATCTTTGTCCCTATCAGGGTTTTTTTAAGGTTTGGTTTGGGTGACCGCTAAGTAGTTTTAAGAGACCGCAAGTGTTTCATTTAAATACCAAAAAGTTGCAAGTCCAAAATTTGGGAAACCGCTGGAGAAATTTGGGATACCGTTTCGGTCCCCCAAAACACCTTAAAAAAACACTGGTCTATATAATTACAAGACCATTAAATCGATTGATTTAAATTGTAAACTGTTTGAAAGACAGAGCTGAAAAAGCAAAACTAATAGCGCTATATAGGCTACCAAGAAAACGTAAGCGGCGTCAAAATACTTTTTCACTCAGGAACACAAGTGTAGATGACTCTGATATACTTTAGTGTGCCGTAGCACGGATCTCCGTAAAGATAGTTGGAAGCCTTTAAAGCACAAGTCCGCCTTCCGTTGCAAGAATGTTTTATTTTATTTTCGGACACAGCCGAAAGGCAGGAAGTTGTTCTAACTGGGCCGCCGCAACTAAAACATAGTTAAAAGTTAAATTTTCTTTAGAAAAATGGTTCTCCAACTGAGGTCATTAAGCAATTTAATCAAGTTATCTGTAGCAGGGTGGACATTTATATTTCGCAGGCTGTACGAAAAAAAATTGCTTACGTGGTAGGGTCATCTCTTCCATAAAAGGCAGATTGTACTTTCATTACAGTGGATGTTGGGCAGCTAAGAATCCTTTCATGGTTTTCACAAATAACCACACCACCGTCTGAATGAACACAAAACAAGAAGTTGAAGCATCATAATTAACATATTTTTAATGCCGAAAAAGACACCTGCAACTTACCGCGGCATTCATAAGTGACCTTAATGAATTTCCTTGTGTAGGGACACGGATCTCCGTACAATATGTGGGACGCCGAGAGACTGCAAGAACTCTTTCCGTCACACTTGTACTTGATGTCACCAGTAGACACACTGGAGCGACAATGAACGGTGTGCGCTGGCCCTCCGCAACTAAACGACAATATTGAGGTTACAACAAGGATAATTAACTTGTTTTAGCAAAGGTCCAAATACAAAAGTTTAAAACCTTTGATTGTAACCCTGCGGAACTCTTTTCCAGTTGCTACGGTTTACGATATTATTGCTTATTTTTTTGTAATATGAAGCTATAGCCGCACCACCATACGCGTCCCACATATTTTTTTCGCTAAGATTATTCCAGGAAGTTACTGTGAACTTTGTTTTTAGAAACAACAGCGTTTCTTGGTTACAGATTGTATACAATATATTTTCGCTTTTCGGAACCTCGCCACGTCCCACGATTTACCGATCGGGTAACACAATTTTCTTGTTTTTAAAACAAAAAGGTTCATGCATTTATTCTGGATGTTGTTCTTCTGTTTAGAATTGACCAAGGTCGCCAAAAAGTGGCCCGCGGCCAGCGACGCACTTTAAAATATTATAAATTGTATATTTTCAGTGACTCTTGCATATTGCGCAAGGTGGTCCAAACACCGGCCGAGGGCCAAATATGGCTAGAGAAATTATTATCTGTGACTCGAGGAACACTGTTTAATTTAGTAAAGGCCAAACTTTTTTCTATTTCAGCCTGTTTGTGTCCCACCCATATGGAAATTCAGTCCATGTGGTAATTCAATCTAACAACCGATTCGCCAGGACTTATTTCAAGAGGCATAACCAATTTTTAAGAGGTCGTCACAAATAACTTTACAACGGTATGTCATAAACCATTATAACTCGTGCGCAAATATGCAGCTAAAATACAATCTGATCTCGCAAAGCGCTAAATTTATAGCCTAATGTCTTTATATTGCGTTTAAATTGGAAAACTTTCAATTGGAAAGAGGTAACGAGATTCGCATATTGTTCGATATATTGGTTTTCATAGTTCGATTCATTGGTTCCCAAAATTTCATGGCTTAGGCCAACCCAAGAAACATAAATATATTTCACCGCTGCTGAATTTTACTTAAATGGTTTACGCAATGTCAATATAAACGGGCCTGGAGCATCACAAGCCAGCTCTAACATGTAGGAAAATTTCATTTGATTTATTGTACTCTAATAGTACACCAAGAGTTGTATCAAGAGGCTTTACCAATAAAGAAAAAAATCAGATTTTTCAATATTTCTAAATACCTTTCGTAACCAAGCATTAAAAACGGCACCTGTTTTTACAACCACTGATTTTATTTAACAGAAATTTCACTATGCCGTAGAGTTTGAGAGTTCGCACGGCGCGACTTCAGTGCACAACATGTTCACAAATTATGAAACAAAATAGCCTTAAAAATTGTGCCTTACGTGCTTAAGTCATCTCTCCCGTAAAAGGCGTCGTGTACTTTGATTATTTGAGTTCCAGGACACCTTACAATACTTTGATTGCCTTCGCAAATCACAGAGGATGTGCTAGACGACACTGCGTATAAATAACAATTGAAAAGCATAGAAGATATTGGTGCACTTATAGAAAACCGAAACAACGTAAATTAAAAAATTGGCGGTTATTTGAGGCATTTATAGCTTAGGTTCCTTTAATAAGGTCTGTTTTTTTTAATCGAAGTAAAAAGGGAATGGCATGCCGACAAACCAGCCACCCAAGTTGCATTTCTGGACCTTGTATATATCCTTACCTCTTGCGAAGACCAGACAGGTGTACAGCACTAGGAGTAGCTTTGACATTGTGCAACTTTTCCCAGGAATTTCTCTAACTTGAAACACAAAAACTTTCTGAAAATATATTAACACTTTCTAAAGTTCTTAAACTCTTAAACTCCGACATCCAATCCCACTATGAACGTTACTTAACTCCAAGTCTACATTTTGACACGTACAAATTCTAAAAAATGTGCGCACATTCTGCAAAAAAACGCCACGCCCTCTGCTGTCAGATTGGGCTTTTGGGCTAGTTTGAGTAAATAAACAAGCGACAAAAATAGCTTGCTTCTGTCACAGTGGGTAAATATTTAAACAAGAAAAAGCAAATGTTTTTGAAAAACATATTGAGCCACGTCCAGCTTGCAGTATAAAAAAATGGCTTAACAGTTTAGCCTTGCAAGACATCTGGCGACTGACTATTGTCATCTGTTAGCAATTCAGCAACAGCGATTTATAAAACGCAAGGCCATTATCTAAAATTTTGTCGTTAGATGTAATAAACAAACTCGCTGAAACTTATTTCTATGACTTTTAAAAGATTCCAACATTACATTAAAAACGTTTTAGATCTCGTCGGACTTAGGTAGTACATACGTTATTTTGATGACCATCTTGTAACTCAGCAATCAGAAACAGATAATATTTGTCGAAAAGGGGAAAACGATCGAATGTTATATACATGAAACACTATGACGTCATACGACATGACAAACTTCTTCACATGCTGCAATAACCTAGAATTTAAGTGTTGTCGCCCTTAGAGGCCTTAAGTTATTTCGCTTTGTTTTATAATTTAGGTCTTAAGAAGTTCGTAATTTCCGAAACAACTTGATTGGGACTCGTTGCTCTAATACGTGACTAGACATTATTTTTGCTACGCAGTCACTACCCCGTTATATGGACACTTACGTATCATTTGACATGCTATACCAACGAGTTATCAAAAAAGGAAAAAAATAGTTCGTTATTCAAAAGTTGTGATCAAAAGTCAAACACATTGAATAGCGAGATAAACATTAGACCACCTTAATTATGAATATACAGTAATTGCCCTAACTATCTTCTACTAACTTAACAATTTAACATAGTGGTTCTCAAAATTGTGTTAGCGGACCTTAATTGTGCCTTGATAATTTTCAGGGTTTCAACGTAATATCTTTAAAATAATAACTGATGAAATGTTTTAGCAGGAGCGCATCATCCATAATATAAATTTAATTTATAAATAATAACTTGACAGTGAGTAATTTGCTTATGTTTACTCGTCTATATTTTAACGTAATACTACACAGCGTATTTTTATGTTTCTCTCATTATATTGTCCGCCATAATTTCAAGTAGTCAAAACGGGTCGGAAAGGTAAAAACAAATATGAACCTAAATTATATCGTTAACAATTCAATAATTCTCCTTCCCAATAAACTGGGTTGTTAGGCAAATTCTGTAAATCTAAAAAGAGTTTATTGTACAACCACAAAATTTGGCAGCACATCACAAAATTTGGCAAAGGCACAATACGTCGCAAAAACAACCAGATAGGATTTTTTTCTTGAGTGTTAAGGACTGTTTACCGCTAACAGCAGATTTCAGTCATTATTAAGCAATTTAAATGAATAAAATAAAAAAATAAAAACATTTTTGCAAGTTTTTAAAGTTGATGTCACGAAGTTACGCCATGACATGACGTCATAGAACCAATAACCTTAAGAAACCTGAAATTATAGTTGTATCTCTTGGCCAAATATACGCAACTAAAATCTTAATCTAAATAAATATTCAAGTAAAAGGCGAAAAGGGGTTTGCGCCAATCAAAATTCATTTATTAAGTTTACGTTTGCAAGATAAAAATTTAGGAGGAGACGTGACGTTTGACCTCACAAAAGATTGTAAAATTGCTTGATATAATTGTATTAATCAATACTTTGACACACAATTTTTTAGAGATGTTGACCCCATAGCTCTAAGGGTGTGCAGATATTACGTATAAAAAACTGTCAAAAAAACTGTCGAAACTGTCATTTTAGAAAGGGCGATTCACGTTTCGCGCTAAGAACAAAACCGTAGTTTTTGCAATTTCGTTATGGAAATTTACACAAAGTTTTGGGACATGGTTTGGTGAAAAAGGGAGATACTGTTCTCCAGGACGGCGTACCGGTTATACTTATCATTCAGCTGTCTATGTATATTTAGCCTAAAAAGAGGTCATTTATTTTTAGCCAACCAAATTTTAGTTAAAAAAACACTGATTTATCTCATTTGATAATTACTGTGGGAGAACCCGATGCTTTGTAAATATGTTCAGGTAAACGCAAAGTTCTCTCACAGGATTAGACTTTTCCCGCCCACATAATCACGCGATGGAGATCGTAACTAAAACCTCTGACATCTGACGAGCGATCGACAATGTGCTTTCCCGAGTTTAAATATAGACACAGAGGGTTGCAAAATCACCCGCAGCAAGATCACTGAAATGACAGATCATTCCTTTCACAAAAAGTCAATGGTTCTCCGTCTTTTTTAGCTTGTGGCAAACTAAGAAAATAAAATAGCGATAAATTTTCTAAAAAACTTATAAGTTTAACACTGGATAACTTTAAAAATTTTTGTGTCGCGCATTGCCATTTTCGAACTTGAGCCGCCATTAAAACAGTTAAACGACCCTACATTATATTAAATGAGTATTGGTGAAATCACGTTGGTGCGTTAATTTATTCTAAACTAATAACAAAAAGATTGGCACTGCACAACGCCTGCAGCACACATTTAATAGGATTGTTCATATTTTGAAAAACAGCTAAAAAGTTACGTTTATAAAAACTTATAAAAAAATCCTTTCTGTTTCCCGAGGTTTGAAGTTTTGTAAACCGAGCTTAATGTTTTGCAGTAATTCATCGATTTTCGGTAATTCGCCTGTTATACTATTTCGCCAATTCCGCTGTAATGTGTAGAAATGTAAGCAAATTTTTCCAAATAACCATTTGTCATGAACTAAAAAGGCTAAGAAAAAATATAACTCTTAGACAGCTGCCAAAGAATCGGTACTTTTACGCGTAAATCGTAAAACGCTGAGTCAGGCATAAAACTTAACCTAAATCGCACTAAACCTTTCAAAAATTCTTTGAGGTAAGCTATTCAAAACCGATCTTAGTTTTGTCGCATGTAAAAAATTGTTGCAATAATTTGAGCTTTGTTGTGAAGCTAAGTTGGGAGCTATCAAATTGCGTTAAGAAAACAAAACAAAAACTTGGCTCCCTGAAGACGAACTTTCCTGCAACTAAGGACTTTCGTACAAAAAAGGAACAAAACTGGCAACGATTTTAAAGAGTTATCGGAGTACACGGCTTCAGGGAAAAATGACATGCCTCGAAATAGCTCAATTCGTGTTCGCCTTACATTCTCTCACATTTTAAACTTTACAATCCTGCACACACGCTTTTCAAACACACGCTGGACTCCCGGAATAAAAAATAAGCACCTCCATCAAGCGGCGCCACAATTTCCTGTTTTTACCGCCTTTGTGACGTCACAAAGAGAAGCTCTCAACTGGGAGATTTTGTATTTTTTATAATTATTTTACCTCGTGGTACGCATACCGACAATAACATGCGTGTACACAAGGCACAATGACAAATCCCAATGCAGGCAAAGCTGACAAAGGGAGACACGACTTTCATTACCTTAAGACAGGGGTGGGCAACGTGCGGCCCCTTTCCATTTTTTGAGCGGCCCTTCACCTTTTTCCAGCTATTTTTCCCCAAATAAGGCTATGAGTGTGCACCATGTTGTGACTTTTAGAAGTGCGATGTAACCCATAGGCTACACCGCTACACTAATGCAGTTAAACTCGAATGGGAAGCATCTATTACAAAACAATCTTCATTTATAAAGTTTTACTTGTGTCAAGTTGCTAACAGGGGCGCCCGCAGAAAATTTTCCAGGGGGGGCAATCAGGGGCGTAACCAGAAAATCAAAGAGGGTCATGAATTTTTAACTTAGGGAATTCCCCTATTTTTCGTCTGACGTTAATGAATAATGACGTCATAAAACCGTTACAGTATGACGTCATTGAATGGTGATTGCAAGACGTCATAAAAAAAACTAATCAGTAACACCCAAATACGTCCCGCAAAGCGACCACGTGCGTCGTTAACAATCCTGTCTGGCGCCAACTGCTAAACCACAGTGTGCAATCAATCGTTAACTTCAGGCGAAAAAATAAAAATAAATAAAATACCGTGAAATATGTGTGATTAATTGTGGTAGAATCATACATAATTCGACTATCAGCAGCGCAGTTTTCAAGTTCGTTCCATGAACGGAACTAGCGCTAAATTACAAGCACGCCTTTCACCACCTGCAATACCAAACAAACAGCGTTTTTCCCGGGTGTTATCATGCCATGTTTATCGCAACAATTGCGCCGAGCTGTGTGCCAAGTCAGCTAAATTACAAGCTGTGGTTGAGGGGGAAAAAGTGGTGTCCATTGCACACTTAGCACGTGGTCTCAAAATCGGCTTAAAGAGCATAATTTTGCGTTAACTATCATTACTTAAAAATGTAGATTTTGAAACCTGCACGACAGTCACCATTATACCTCCTTTTAAGAATCTGCTTCAGTTAAACAAATGTCGATGTTACACTAACATCGGATATTAGCGCAGAGACCGAACAGCGAGGAACATAAACATACTGCGCCTAAATTAACGTTTTTTTAGCAAGAAAAAAGAAAGAAGGTTTAACTTAGCGTTGTCAGTTGTCGAATGCACCCTTGCTAATTATTGAGCCTAAACAAATAAGGAAAGAGAAAAACTATTCAGGTTTTACGGTCGACCAAACAAAAGACGAAAAACGGCGTTTTGCGCTCGATTTTGATTTCGCATTAGATTAAGATGCGTGACCCAATTACTTAAAAAGCACGCCGCTTCTAGCAGTTTGTTAAACCATGACAAAAGCGAACAAAAAACGATAATATCACTTACAAAAAGAGGGGGTAATAACTCCCGCCCCCCTGGATACGCCACTGGGGGCGATGGATAATGTATAATATTTTTTTTTATAAGTGATATACATTTTACACTTACAAATAATACTAATAATCGCATTTTAAAATTCCAGGGGGCAAGTGCCCCCCTTGCCCCCCCCGTGCGGGCGCCTTTGGTTGTTATGATAAATATATGTTTTGCAACAATTGCACTTGTCTGGTATGGTCAAGGTGTAAGAGACTTTTGCCACACATGTTGACTGAGATGTTATGTTTAACAGCTGGTTTTGAATTAAGGCTGTTAATTAAATTGTACTGAGGCGATTCGTACGAGAAAAGCTTCATTTAAAAATTCTAGGAAAAGTTATTTCCGAATCCACAAGTAGACAGCCCTGACAAAACTGCCGAGTTGCAGCCTAGTAGTTCATTAGTTTTTCTATTAAAATCTGGAAAATATGAATTAGTGTGCGGCCCCCCTGTAAGCATTACATTTCTTAACTGGCCCTTTTGTTAAAAATGTTTTTTTTAAGAAAAATTATATGTTATGTCCCGTTGGAACGAAGCCTCAATTTGGTGGCCTTTTTAGTTCTAGGAAAGCATCATGGTGGTGTACGTCAGAGCTTAGTAAGATATTCCTTAACGCCACGCTACCTTTTACCAAGATTAGGTTTAGTATATTCAACCAAGTAAGTTTATGTGTAGAGTAACATACATTAAACATGTAAATTGACTGGCTTATACTCCACTTGTTTATTATATGCGCTTCAAAAGTACCTCGGTTCACAATTTTCGCATTTATGCGATTCGAGAGGACTCAGAAATTGGTTGAAAAAGGAAAAGCATATATGAAGTGTATATGCTACTGGCTAGAATATGCAGCCGTGGCACACGATTTATTTTATAAATAACACTTCACTGTCAGAACGGTGTTTAAATTTGAACACCAAAACGGTCTAAGCACGTTTAAAATCTAAACACTTAAACACCTAATTTAAACACCTTTGTGTTTAATTTGAATTTTGATGTTTAAATTCTAAACACCTGAACGATTTTATGCTAAACACCTGATATTTTGACGTGTTTAACATAGAATATTGGGAGATTTTAAGCACAATTAACGATTTTAAACATGTTGACGATTAAACACTTGATATTTTAACATGTTGATTGTTAGACATGTTTAGTTCGATACATTCTTGCAAAGTTATAGCTTAAGCCATTTATGTTGATGTGATGAGACGTTGTTGAGAGAGGTATTGTTATTTTAAAGCACTGAGCGGTTGTTTTTTGTACGATTGCGTCTATCGATTTCGTCAAATATTTAACAAGTTAGCATATATGGTCGTAACAGATCACAATAAACAAAATTACTTAAATCATGGTTTCCTAACTTAACATCTGTTCGGCCTATTTGGCATTATGTTAAAATTATAAATATACGGGTTAGTGTGCTTAACGCGCCATTAAATCCAATATATGATTTCATTAATGTAGCTTGCCTATAGCTTTGTACCAAAGTACAAACTCGAGGCTGTGCGGTCTTGTGCCGCCATGACCCACTTCAATTGGGCCAGCAATAAAAATACGCGCGATGAAAACAATCTACGGCATGGATTTTTTCTAGAGAAAAGCTGTATCGCCATGAAGCTTGTATATTTTTCAAGAATAAATTGTTTGACATATGACGAACAGTAAGTATTCTTTATTAAGTGTTCGATTTACGATATATTTTAACTAATTATAGTAATTATTTTTTGTTTCAAGACAATTTTCTGTGTACATATAAAGTTCATTCAATAAATAAAGTTATAAGGTATTTGAAATTGATTCGGTCCGCTGAACAACGCACTGGCCTGTGACGAACGCGGGATATTAAAACGTCAAACAGAAAAAAAAGCTTAGAACTTTTACAAGTTATACATTACAGTTAAAGCCGGTTTTGCGTATATTTGGCTTTCGAGTTACTAACATTTATGTTAAACAAATACTATAAAGTGTATATTGGTGACATATATACTTTAATTTGCTTTTTGATAAATGTGTAGTAATAATGTTTTATTAGCTGTGCAAGACTGTCAGGTTTAGAATCTAAAATGTATGTTACAAAAGCCTTGTCTTGGAAAACGAAGTGACTGAATTTGGATTTTTGTTTCAGAATTTAGGTATTTCATTCATAAATCCAAAAGCAATGAAAGTTGTAAAGACTATTTCATGATGATTTGTTGCTTTACACTTTATGAAAGGATTAACTGCTTTGTTTCAGGGCAATCAATGACAGCCAACCGATTGCTCTTTTCGACTTCAAAAATTACTTGCCTCATGGACGATTAAAGTTAAAAATGTAAGTAAATTTTACTTACATATTTTACATTAATATAGTTTATTCACATTTGGCTTTTATTTAGTATGTAGCGGCCAGCGAGGAGAACTATTGCTTTTCAAAATTGACTAATATATAAGTTTTTGCTTAGAACCTTTCATCATAGAATATGTAAAAAATATGGTAAATATTATTCCAACATTTTCACCAATTTTGATGTTTTTTCAATCTCTATAAAATTTCTGAGGTACTTGAATATGTGTTACGCCTAAAAAAATCTTTCAACTTTGATATTTCCTTAGCGTACTTCTTGACTTATGTTGTGTTATGTTTTCAGATACTGACGATGATTTTAATAGCGAAATATATTTATCAATTTATAACATCCAAACAAACTGATTCTCGGTTTACATTTCCATTGTTTAAATCTTACTTTGAAGCTTTAAATGTAAAATTTAATCTGTAGTACTTTGGAATGCTACTGGACCTTTAATAAAATATAGTTTACATAACCTTTTTATTTATTTACAGGAATTTTAACTGCAAAGTGTAAGATGGGAAAATAAAAGTCTGTGACAAAGTTCAAGTGGAAATCAACAAAAGAGTATAGATCACAAGGTAAAAAAACTCAAATTTTCTTTTTCTTCATCTTAAGTCATTTATCCAATTTTTAAATTTGTGGTAAATACATTTAATTTGCATGTGTTGTGTCTAATGTTTGGTCTGCATATCCCAGTAATGGGCAACTTTTTTGGGTTAGATTGTGTATCACTAGTTTAAGCACAAATTTCAATAGCACATAATGTCCAATACAATAATCTGGAACACATATTACCTTTTTGTATGAAATTATTTAATGATTTAATTTGTTTTCAAAGTAGGGTGAACCTTTTTTTTAATTTTAGTGGGTTATGAAGATATCAATTACAATAAAAATGAACTTGCTTCGCAATCATTGCACTGTCATTCAGTTAAAGTGTAACATAAATAATACATTTCTCAATGCTATGCTTAAAGAATGCATTGCCACAAACTTAGTACAAGTCATAATAATATGTTTTTGTGGTGTTTAATGACAGACTATAACATATTTTTATTACATGACTTGTAGTGGTTCTAGTCGGTAACTTGAAAATTTTACTATGTTTAGCAAGTAAAAAAAAAAGTTGTTCAGTGACAGTGTATAATTTAATTATTGCAGTATATTATATTGATCTAAATGTTATTTTTTAGGCAGCCATGCTCAACTCGTCTTATAGAAAAGCTCTTCAAGGCCTTTATTGGGCAAACCTTTGTAGGGCACAGCAGCATTTCTGCATTTGTATATTAGTGGATGGAATGGACATTAAATTTGTGGAAGAACAACACTTGTTGAACAAATTGTTTAGTTATATTTTCATTGATATTCAAGCCTGTTAACATACACAGGATTTAAGTTATCCACCCTGTTGTTCTTGTGTTTATATGTTTTTAAACCACCTACTTAAGGCCCCACCTTGAAAATTTGCCAAGCATAGCAATTATAAATATTATAAAAAGGGTTTCAACTTTGTAAAATATCTCCTTTTCTGTGTTTTTTTAACTTGTTCTGTTTTTTTTACTGTTTATCACATACCCAGTATGGTTTTAAACAACCCACTAAAGACCCCACCTTGAAAAATTTGCCAAGTATAGAAATTATAAATATTAAAACCTATATATCTTTTTTTGTTGTTTTTATTAACTTTTTCTCTTTTTTAATTTTTGTTGCAGATATATTTTTGTTTGCGTAAACACTTTCATTGTATCCAATTCCAACATGTTATTTTGTGTATTATATATGTTTTCCGTTTTCCTACTTCTTTTCATTTCTAATATAAGCTCTTCAATTTTTAATGTATAGTTTTATTTTCCAAGTTTTGCATTTTTCGAAACTTTCACTGTGTTAAGCTTTTTGTGTTGTTTTTCACCTTTTTCGCGCAATAAAATGGTTTACCCAATGAAATTTTGTGGAATTGATTTGGAAACACTGAATACTAGCATTAAACACCTGGCCGAATAAACGGCAAAACGTCTAAACACCTGAAATTTAAACACGTTTATTTTTAAACATGTTACATTTTCGCCCATTTCAGGTGTTTAATTTTGGTGTTTAATCGAATGACAGTGATACGAACTCATATAATTCTTACTCGTGACACTATTTCGGAATTCCAGTCTGGGATAAAATTTGTCAGTATGTTTTTTGTTACAGTCTCCGCGGGGCTACGTGCAGTGTGGGACGTGCTAGTGGTAACCACTAACCAGATTCTAACGCAGTTTACTGCGCATGCGCTTCTTGCACCGATGTACTTAACGGTCTTTCGCTGCCCCTTGGGATCTCAGAATCATAATTTTCGTAGTTGTGTGTTTCTATTATTGTTTTATTTTTGCGTTCGATGTTCCGAATAAATACATCTATCACATCTATCACAATGGTTCCCATCGATTTTTCCACCCCTATTATGACAAGTGCATATTGATTATTACAAACATTTTTATTCCTTGATACCATTTGTCTAACAAGTAACAACAAATGGAACTTTAATTAAGTTTCTGATCAATCTGCTAAAGTTAAACAACTCGCACAGTCACAAGACATTTAAGATATGTTAACAACTATTATAGTAAAACAAAATGTGTAGTTGCAATGTTTTTAAATAGATCTATAGCCCATTTTAAGTAGTCTCATGGCTAACTGCTGGTCCATGGCCCACAGTTTGGGAACCACTGGCATAAACCAACCAGAGCGTGTAGGCCACAGGCCTAACGATTTTGTGTTTGTCAACTCGATTGAACACAAAATGTATACAAAACAATTTAAAATCCACTAACTAATTATTGTCGTAAAATAGCTAAGCTATTGGTCAATTTGCGTCTTGAAAACACCATGTCGTATATTATCTAAACCAAACAAATTTGGCGTAATAAAATACGAGAAACACAAAACCACAGTATATAGTCAAATGTCAGTCATTTTAGTTCAATAAGTGTTATTTTCCATAGATTCAAGGGGACCACCTTTAACAAGTAAAATAAATAATCCAGTATTTAGCATTATACAATTTACCTAAATGCTAATATTAGACTAAATGCACAAGGTTAACAGGTTTAGCGAAAAATTGTTTTTAGATCTCTTGTCGGTTATGATACACTACGTTTTTCTATTAGATCTAAGCTGTTTTTACCGAGGCTTATACTCAAACGCCCGACAAAACTGATTGTATATTGTCGTATTGCATAACCTGACAACACCGCCGAACGGCATTTGCGGTATTAATAATTAATCCAGTTAGTTTTCCGGTTGTGCAAACTAACACATACATTTATTGCCATTGGCAAACAACTCAAGAAGAGTTAATTGTAAGTGCTGTGCATCAGGGGTCGGTAACCCCTGACACGAGTGCCACTTGTGGCACGCCAAATGATTTCACGCGTATGTTAAATCACCTTAGAAAAGTACAACCATTACATCACTACCACATCATTAACATTATTATTATCACTAGAGCTAACTAAAAAGTCGCACACATTTACAGTTCGATCTGCAGTGTTCGACTGTTCGTGTCACAAATTAGTGTCTTAACTATAGTATTTAACATTATTTTTTGTGGGCGTTAAACTTGGTGTTTACGACCAGCCGTTCGTATTACGTCACAATGCCCTGCTTTTAAGGAGGACATTCTACATTAAAAGTAAGCACGTTTGTTTTTGACGACTGAGAAACCAAGCGAAAAGCGAAATATTTTTTAACCTTATAACATTCAATAAATGTTATCTTAACATTCAATAATGTTATTGTTGCTTCTTCTTTGTTTAATCCGAGAGATGCCTTTACCAATGGGATAGTTACCACCACTAGAGGCGTTGCTTAAGTCAGATGAACAGTCGCGACAATGGGTATCGGTGCTTTTTACCTAGGTATTTTCGCGCATTGTTGACGTCGAATCTTTTGTGAAGCTAATATTCTTTTTTATTTCACTTTAACTATTGTAAATTATCAGTTTTATTTCTAATTACTTAAAAAACTAATTACCCGAATAATTGAACATAGCCTTGAGCCCTAAAGAATATCCTGCACGTTTGTACTTTTGGCTAAAAAATCAGGCATTTCTCAAAATATTATAGCTACAGAACTCAAGTCTTCCGTCACGGCAGAGAAACCTATATTTCGTAAAACAACTTCACTCCAGGACAATGAAATTTTTTTATTAGTTTCAAATGTACATACAACTGCAATCATCATGAGGCAAATAAAAAAAATAAGTCCTTTTCGGTAAAGAATCTCCAAAATAATATTGTACTGATGTTAATAATTTAGTAAAATGTCCTAACTTGTTGTCGTTTTGCTGATTTTTTTATTTTATGTTGTTTAATTGGTCACGTACAAAAAACAAACGCATATCATGAAGTTCAATAAGACAAGCAAAACTACTTATTATTAGGTGTGAGCTGAATCACAACTGAGATCATAATTAAAAGTTTATTAAATGCACGCATAATTAAGTCTTCCCTGCAGAAATTTTATTTTCAGATTTGTCTGTTTGATTCCAAACTTTATAAAGAAGGTACTTTATAATAGTTTTTTTAAATAAAATGATTATTTATTACTCTAAGGGCGATTATTTTTTTACCAAAAAATAAATGAGAAATTTTGACCTAAAAAAATATTTTTTTGACAAAATTTTGGCCAATTAGATAAACATTGATTTAAACAATATATTGTTGTTTGAAGTGCTGCATTGTGTCTTGCCGTCGTCAACCGTTTTTGATTCTGCTGGCTCGCGTATATCGAATATTACTTTAGTAAAGATTTAATACACTTAAAATCTCATTGAATTTAATTCAAAACTAATTTTTTTAAGACAATTTCAAAAGTTGTTTAAAACTTTTTTTTTAATTTTATAAGCAATTCAAATGTATTTTTAATCGATTTTCATTTGAAATAATTTTGACAAAATTTTGACTTTTTTTGACGAGTCAGAAAATAATCGCCCTATTTATTACAAATACAACTGAACTGAGTAATTTCAACAATTTAGCATGATAAATAGATTATTGTATATTTCAACTAAATTAAACACTGACAAAGCTTTCAAAAACTTGTGCAAAAATATCTCCACCTAATTTAATTTATTTGGTTAGCAAGCACCAAATTCGCGCGACAAAAGTTGTTAGGTGTTTTACAGGTAGGATCCGCATAACAACATTTTATCCGTTTTTTTAGGTTATTTCCAAAACCATAATTTCTTAATGCTGCGTAAGAATAATCCCAACCAACAGTGTCAATCATGAAGTCATAGAAACCAATAACCTTAAGAAACCTGAAATTATAGTTGTATCTCTTGGCCAAATATATGCAACTAAAATCTTAATCTAAATAAATATTCAAGTAAAAGGTGAAAAGGTGTTTGCGCCAATCAAAATTCATTTATTAGGTTTACGTTTGCAAGATAAAAATTTAGGAGGAGACGTGACGTTTGACCTCGCAAAAGATTATAAAATTGCTTGATATAATTGTATTAATTAATACTTTGACACACACTTTTTTTTATAGATGTTGACCCCTTAGCTCTAAGGCTGTGCAGATATTACGTATAAAAAAACACTGTCAAAAAAACTGTCGAAACTGTCATTTTAGAAAGGGCGATTTACGTTTCACGCTAAGAACAAAACCGTAGTTTTTGCAATTTTGTTATGGAAATTTACACAAAGTTAGTTTCGGGACATGGTTTGGTGAAAAAGGGAGATATTGTTCTCCAGGACGGCGTACCGGTTATAATTCGTTACCGGGCCTTGTTCTGGACAATTCCGATCTTACCCCACCGCCCATATAAAAAATAAGCATTACCTGAAAAGTAAACTATATGCAATTTATTGTACACGTGGCATGCATGAGAACTAGTTGCTGCAATTTGTCTTTTGTTGAGTTGACTTTGTTGTTGCAAAGCTACATCAGCTTATATTATATTCAGCCTTAATGTATTGACGCCTAAAACGTTTGTTAGATTTTTTTTAATATTAGTGCAGATTTAGCAATACAAGGTTGGACGTTAACTTATCATTCAGCTGTCTATGTATATTTAGCAAAAAAAGAGGTCATTTATTTTTAGCCAACCAAATTGTAGTTTAAAAAACACTGATTTAATTTGATAATTACTGTGCGAGAACCCGATGCTTTGTAAATATGTTCAGGTAAACGCAAAGTTCTCTCACAGGATTAGACTTTTCCCGCCCACATAATCACGCGATGAAGATCGTAGCCAAAACCTCTGACATACGAGCGATCGACAATGTGCTTTCCCAAGTTTAAATATAGACACAGAGGATTGCAAAATCACCTGCAGCAAGATCACTGAAATGACAGAGCATTCCAAAGTCAATGATTCTCCATCTTTTCAAGCTTGTGGCAACTAATAAAATAAAAAACGCGCATCGCCATTTTAAATTCGAACTTGACCCGCCATTAAAACGGTTACACGTCCCTACATTATATTAAATGAGTATTGGCGAAATCACGGTTATACGTTAATTTATTCTAAACTAACTCCAAAAAGATTGGCAGTGCAAAACGCCTGCAGCACACATTTAGTAGGTTTTTTTCCAAAATTTTAAAGTTACGTTTATAAAACTGTTTCCCGTGGTTTAAAGGTTTGTAAACCGAGCTTAATGTTTTGCACTAATTCATCGATTTTCGGTAGTTCGCCTGTTATGATGTTTTGCCAATTATGCTGTAATGTGTAGAAATAAAAGCAAATTCTTCCAGATATATATTTGTCATGAACTAAAAAGCCTAAGACTAAATCTAACTCTTATACAGCTGCCAATGATTCGGTATTTTACGCGTAAAACGCTGAGTCAGGCTTAAAACTCGACCTAAATCAAACTAAAAACTTGAAAAATTCTTTGAGGTAAGCTATTAAAATCCGATCTTAGCTTTGTCGCATGTAAAAAAATGTTGCAATAATTTGATCTTTTTTGTTGAAGCTAAGTTGAGAGCTATTAAAAAAAAAAAAAAAGGGGGGCTCGGTTTAAAAAAAAAAAAAAAATAAAAAATTGCATGAGGCTACTGATTTTATACGAAAAACATTAATTACCAAATTACCATTGCACGACACATAAGAACCAACTAACAAAACAATTCAATAGATCCCAACTCACCTTCAACAAAGAAGAACAAAATTAAAACTAAGATCGGATTTGAATAGCTTACCTAAAAAGTTTTTTCAAGTTTTTAGTTCAATTTAGGTCGAGTTTTATGCCTGATTCAGCGTTTTACGATTTACGCGTAAAAAAACCGATTCTTTGGCAGCTGTCTAACAGTTAGATTTAGTCTAAGCCTTTTTAGTTCATGACAAATGGTTATTTGGAAGAATTTGCTTACATTTCTACACATTACAGCGGAATTGGCAAAATATTATAACAGGCGAATTACCGAAAATCGATGAATTACTGCAAAACATTAAGCTCGGTTTACAAAACTTCAAACCACGGGAAACAGTTCTATAAACGTAACTTTTGAAAAATTTTTTCAAAATAAGAACAATCCTACTAAATTTGTGCTGCAGGCGTTTTGCAGTCCCAATCTTTTGAAGTTAGTTTAGAATAAATTAACGTACCACCGTGATTTCACCAAAAATCATTTAATATAATGTAGGGTCGTGTAACTTATCCAGAGTTAAAACTTACAAAAGTTATCCAGAGTTAAACCTACATGTTTTTTAGAAAGTTTGTCGCTATTTTATTTTATTAGTTGCCACAGCTGAAAAAGATGGAGAACCATTGACTTTTTGTGAAAGGAATGATCTGTCGTTTCAGTGATCTTGCTGCGGTTGATCAATCCTCTGTGTCTATATTAAACTCGGGAAAGCACATTGTCGATCGCTCGTATGTCAGAGGTTTTGGTTACGATCTACATCGCGTGATTATGTGGGCGGGAAAAGTCTAATCCTGTGAGAGAACTTTGCGTTTACCTGGACATATTTACAAAACATCGGGTTCTCGCACAGTAATTATCAAATTAAATCAGTGTTTTTTAAACTAAAATTTGGTATATACATAGATATCAGGATGATAATTAACGTCTTAGCCTTGTATTGCTAATTCTGCACTCATTAAAAAATTCCGACAAACATTTTTAGGCGTCAATACATTAAGGCTGAATATAGTATAAGCTCATGTAGCTTTGCAACAACAAAGTCAACTCAACAAAAAACAAATTGCAGCAACTAGTTCTCATGCATACCACGTATACAATAAATTGCATATAGTTTACTTTTCAGGTAATGCTTATTTTTATATGGGCGGTGGGGTAACATCGGAATTGTCCAGAACAAGGTTTGGTAACGAATTATAACCGGTACGCCTTCCAGGAGAACAATATCTTACTTTTTCACCAAGCCATGTCCCTAAACTAACTTTGTGTAAATTTCCATAACGAAATTGCAAAAACTATACGGTTGTGTTCGTAGCGCGAAACGTGAATCGCCCTTTCTAAAATGACAGTTTCGACAGTTTTTTTCATACGTGATATCTGTGCATCCTTAGAACGACGGGGTCAAGAGCTCTCACATATTTGCGTGCCAAAATATTTTTTACAGTTATATCAAGTAATTTTATATTCTTTTGTAAGGTTAATACGGTTAACCTTACGTATTCTCCTAAATTATTATTTTGGTAACGTAAACCCAATAAATAAATTTGTTTAGCACAAACGCTTCTTCGTCATCTACTTTTTTATATTTTGACTAAGATTTCAGTTGTATATATTTGATCACGTGATTGAACGACAATTTCAGGTTACTTAAGTTTATTGGTTTGTGACGTCATGTTATGACGTAACCTCGTGACATCATCTCTCAAAATTGCAAAAAATATTTTCCTTTCACTTATTTAAGTTGCTTTATAATAACGGAAATCTGTCGTTAGCGGTGAACTCAATTTATAGCTCAAGAAAATAATCTTCGCTGATTCTTTTTGCGCCATATTGTGCCTTTCCTAATTTTAGGTTTAGTGACGTGCTGTCCACGTAACCACTGCTATTCCGTATGATTCACAGACAAGACCGTTCTAACAAACATGTTTTTTACATTTGCGAAATTCCCCCGAAAGCCCAGTTCAGTACGGATAATCATTGAATTGTTCATGCTTTTAATTAAGGTCCATATTTGTTTTTACCCTTATATAAATGAAGGAAACTTAAAAAGACGCAGTATAATATTACGTCACAATTTAAACGAGTTAACATATACAAATTACTTACTGTTAAGTTATTTTCTGAATTAAACTTATAGTAAGGTTGTTGCGCTCCGGTTAAAACATCTTATCTGTAACTGACCACTGTGCTAAATTGTTAAATTAATAAAAGATATAGTTACGGCAATTATTGTATAATCCTATTTAAGGCGATGTAATGTGTATTTCGCTCTTGAATATGTTTGCCTTTTAACCACTACATTTTGATAATAAACTTATTTTAAACACTCGTTGGTATCGGATGTCAACTGTAATAAAATCTACGTAAGTGTCCATGACGGGGTACTGCAGTGCTCCTCAAACGGTGTGCCGCGACGTTCCTGGAGGTGTGTTACTTGCGTTTTATGGACACTCTTCAATAGTTATAATCAGTCGAAAAAGTCCTAAGTTCGTGGGAATACGGCTCAAATGGACAAAATAACGCTTGAACTGTATAGTGAGAGTGTATTAGACGACCGGTGGCCATTGGTCTGGCATCGGATGATTTGGTTTTGACGCTTCGACTCATTTAGTTTGAATATGCATTGGCTTGTTGCCCCTGTTTGGTGTTATTGGTGGGTTATGGGAATTGGGTTAGAAATAAAGGTATGGTTGGAGTTAGGTGAAGCTCGTGATGGAATTAGGGGTGGGGTTTCAGGTCAGGTAAAATATTGTATAGGCCTTATTCTATCTATTTAGGTCTTATTCCTACGGGACTTTCCAAACTAGACGCTTTAACGACAATTAGATATTATTTTGGTCTTATTGCGAACTGTGTTTTACCTCGAGGTAGTGCTGTTTTACTTTCGTTTTATGGCTTGAGTCCCTTATTGGCCTTCTTAAGATATTTAGGACAGGGGTCGGGAACCTATGGCTCGCGAGCCATATATGGCTCTTTTTGTGACGCCATATGGCTCTTTTGATGAAGAAATTTTGCTTGCAGAAAAATCTAAGCCATTCTTTCTTAGCATGATCTCAACTAAAACTGGATGCGGCCACGGCGGCTTTCCTAACCTTATATTACCTTTTTTGCACATAGTAGCAAATTTTCGGCGCTTCGCGCGAATTCTATTTGTTTTTAGAGACTGTTATGCCGTTTAAAGGTGTCCCTTAATATCCAAAAGCCCCTATTTTTTCAACGAAACTTTGTAATTAAAGTTGTACAAACTTAGCTAATTCAAGTTTGTTGCATAGCATGTTCTGTCCTTTAAATGACAACAAGATAAACGACCCTGCTCAGTTTTTTTTGCTAGATGTTAAAAAATATTATATGGCTCTCATGGAAGTACAACCAAGAATATTTGGCTTTTATGGCTCCCTTGGCTAAAAAGGTTCCCGACCCCTGTTTTAGGAAGAACGTAAAATAGCAAACTCAAAACATAAAAAAAATGTAATACATCAAATTTACGGCGCGTTCAATCATTAATCGCTCCTTTACCTATGCCTAGTATGTTTGCCTTTTTGTGTATTGTTAATCTTCGTATATTTCGTAGGTGTGCCGCCAATTTTTTTTAGCTCTGTTGGTGTGCCGTAGGTGAAAAAAGGTTTCGGAGCACTGGTGTAGTGACCGCGTAACACAAATAACAATTCGTCTCGGATGAGAGCAACAAGTCGCGATCGAGTTGTTCGGGAAATTCCGACTATTGAAAACCGAAAATTATAAAGCAAAGCGAAATAACCCAAGGCCTGCAAATGCGGCAATACCTAAATGTTGTTTATCGCAGCATGTGAAGTAATTTGTCATATCGTATGACGTAATGGTGTTTCAGGTATATAACATTCGATCATTTTCCTCTTTTTCACAAATATTTTCGGTTTTCTGATTGCTGAGATACAAAATGAGGCATCAAAAGAACGTATGTACGGTACTACATAAGTTCGACGAGATCTAAGACGTTTCTTGTTTAATGTTGGAATCTATTAAAAGCCATAGAAAATTTCAGCGAATTTGTTTATTAATCCAACAAGTTTCAGCGAATTTGTTTATTAATCCAACGTCAAAAACGTATGCAATTTGAATTATAGAATATATTAGATAATGGCATTGTACTTTATAAATAGCTGATGCTGAACTGCTATCAGACGACAATGTCTGGCACACAAGGCTAACTTTTTTCCTTCATTTGTTTATACTGCAAGTTGGACGTTGTGTTTTTCAAAAATATTTACGTTTCCTTTTTTGAACAATTACCCACTGAGGACGAAGCAAGCTATTTTTTGTCGTTTGTTAATTTACCAACTTTTCAATAAGCCCAATCTGCTAGGCGTTTTTTGCACAAGTGCGCACTTTTTTTGGAGAATTGTACATGGCAAAATGTGGACTTGGAGTTGAGTAACGGTTATAGTCGGAGCTTCAGAGTTTTTGTTATGTAAAAAGTTTGAATTTATTTTCAGAAAGTGCTTCTGGCAAAATGCGCGCTTTTAAATGTGCGCACATTTGAGCACGTTGAACAACAATAAAAGCTAAGATCCTCGTCTCAAGATTCTTTCTGTATAACAAACTAACCCCAAACGTAAATAGCTTCGAACTTAAGCCACGCCAAAGGTGTTTGGTAAAACGTTTCTGTTTTTGTGTTTCAAGTTGGAGATATTCCTAGTTATAGTTATACACAATGTTAGGGCTGATTCTAGTACTCTACACTTGTCTCGTCTTCGCAAGAGGTAAGGAAATATACAAGATACAGAAATGCAATTTGTCGGTATGCCAGTTCCCTTTAGATTAGATTATAATAACACAAAAAACCTTATTTAAGTAACCTAGGCTTTAAACGCCTTAATTGCGTAGCTGTCTGGTTTTGGATATACGTTGTTTTGTTTTTGAAATGCAACAATATCTATTATGCTTTTCAATTGTTGTTTATACGCAGTGTCGTCGAGCACAACCTCTATCATTTGCGAACACAAGGAAGATACTGTGAGGTGTCCTGGAACTAAAATAATGAAAGTAAAAGACGCATTTTACGGGAGAGATGACTTAACCACGTAAGGCACAATATAAAAGCAATTTTGTTTTATAATTTGTGAACATATTTGTTAACAAGTTGCTACGTAAGAACTCTTAAACTCGAAAAACATCTGTTAAATAAGACCAGTGGTTGTAAACCGGGTGCCATTTTTAAAGCTTAGAGGTCACGAGAGATATTTAGAAATATTTAAAAGTTTTTTTTTTCTTTATTGGTAACCTCTTGATAGAGCTCTGTGTATACTATTAGAGTAGCCTATAATAAATCGTAGGATATTTTCCTACACCTGTAGAGCTGATTTGTAATGCTCCAGCTCTGTTTATACTGACGTAAATCATTTAAGTAAAATTCAGCAGCGGTGCCGCAACCTATTGGTTGTTTCTTGGGGTGGCCTGAGTCATAAAAGTTTAGAAACCACTGAATAGAACTAAACATTCCAATTTATCGAGCAATATGCGAATCTCTTTACCAATTGAAAGTTCTGCCTATATAAACCATATTATATAAAGACATTATTTAGAGCTTCGCGCGATTAGATTGCATTTTAGCTGCACATTTACGCACGAGTTCGCTGGAGAACAATATATGTTTTCAGGGCTAATGTTTTATGACATACCGTTATGTGATTTTTAAGTGATTTTTGACGTCCTCTTAAAATTTTATGCTCCTCACAAACAAAAGTCCTGACGAACTGGTTGTTAGACTGAATTCCCTCCACTGGGTGAAACACGAACAGGATGAAATAGAAAAACTTTGGCCATAACTAAATT
Source organism: Ascidiella aspersa (assembly GCF_963924565.1). NCBI lineage: Eukaryota > Metazoa > Chordata > Ascidiacea > Phlebobranchia > Ascidiidae > Ascidiella > Ascidiella aspersa. The sequence continues at coordinate 19,169,300 of NC_139451.1, forward strand.
AATCAGTGTTCCGCGCGTCACAGATATTTTCTCTGGCCACATGGCCCGCGAGTCAGGGTTTGGGCCACCTTGCGCGATATACAAGAGTCAAAATATACAATTTATAATATTTTAAAGTGCGCCGCGGCCGGACAAATATTTATACGGACCACTTGTTAGAGACCAAGGTCTCTAAGCAGAAGAACAACATCCAGAATAAATACATGAATTTTTTTTTTCAAAATCGGTGCTACTTGTGAACTGTGTATCGTTAAACCGCAGCGACTGGAAAAGGTTCCACAGGGTTGCAATCAAAGGTTTTAAACTCTTGTATTTGGATCTTTGCTAAAACAAGGTAATTATCCTTGTTGTAACTTAAATATTGTCGTTTAGTTGCGGAGGGCCAGCGCTCACCACTCATTGTCGCTCCAGTGTGTCCATTGCCGATATTAAGCACAGCTGTGACGGAAAGAGCTCCTGCAGACTCCGGGCGTCCAACAATGTGTACGGAGATCCATGTCCCCACACCAAGAAATTCATTAGGATCACTTATGATTGCATCGGTAAGTTGGATATACGTGTATTTTTTGCGTATTTAAAATGCGGTAATCATGATGCTTCTTCTTCTTCGTTTCTCAAAACTCAAATTGTGAACTTCCTATGTTCAACGCATCTTCTTCGCGGTGTTGTTGAATACGGTTTCTGGCATTTCATCTGTTTCAAGAAGCGGACATATAAGGAAGTGTTACATTGACTTATCTTGTCCGCAGTGACATAAGGTTGATTCGTCTGACTATCCCCATCTTGCCATGGAGACTTAGCAGCGCCCGATCCTCTGATCTTAATCGTAACCATGACTTAGTTTTTCCTCTGGCGTGGTATCCATTGCGTTGGTCATGGCGTCAGTGCCAAGCCAAGTTTGTCAAAGGTGCATCCGTGTTAATTTAGCGTCCTGCTCCATTGGATCGACTGCAGCAAGTAACTATTTACGCAATTTTGTTCTTCTGCGTGATGGGCTTTGGTCGAATAGGGGTGTCTCTTATCATTCGTTTGTCGAAGACTTTCTGGTCAACTTGGGACAAATCTCCTGATGGCAGGTGGGTCGATTCCGGAAAGTAGGAACAGGCTGTTTACATTGAATGGTAATATACATACAGTGATATAGCGGCAGCTTATATTTCCGGGTCATTTTTTGTAAGCAGCTTGGTTCCGTTCCACGAGATGTCACGCTCATGAGAAGTAACCTCGTGGCAAATTCTTTTGTGTTCGCCTCCTGCTTCGCTTTTAACAGAAATCAACATAAAAGCGTCGGTTGATTAACTGGTTGTTAGTTACGTTGTGCTAGTTTCTCAGAAGCAGTCGATGGTTTACGGTACCATATGCTGCCAACAAATACATTAAAGCAGCTCCTGTAATATTCTCAATAGGTTGTGTGGGGTTTAAGAGCTGTTCGGTACAGAACTTCCCTGGACGAAATCCTGCTTGTTCTTTTACTAGGTGGTCGTCGATGTTAGATCCGAGGAGGTTTACAATAAACTATTCAAATAACTTGTATAATCATAATGCTATCTAACCCCACTTAGTTGAACACACCAAAAAATAAAGCTTTTCTGCTCTTGTTGAAATGAAAACCGAAAAAGAAATTTGATCAAGGATGTTTATACGCTTATGATATGAGCACTCGAAACAAGGCTATTGCTTCGTTTCGCACAACTGTCTGAAAAAATTCAGCAGCAACGCTTGCATTAAATGACTGATGAAATTTTGTATTTCTATAAGATATTCTACAGATTTCCTATACTTGCATGCAGAGCTGCGGAGTCGGTTAGAAATATCCCGAGTCAGACTTCGGTTGAAAAAATAAACCCTAGTCCAACTCCGGTCAAATGTGCGATTTTTTCGAGTCCTTAGTCCGCCTGGACTCTACAGCCTGTATTCCGCCGATTTACGAAACTAAAATAACGTTGATATTCAGCAATCCACTTATAGGGATGTCTTATAATTTATTCACTCACAATACATGGTTGGAAAATATTTTACCACGTTGTTTTGTTTTTGAAGTGCAACAATGCCTATTATGCTTTAATAATTGTTCTTTCTACGCAGAGTCGTCGAGCACAACCTCTGTGATTTGCGAACACAATAAAAATACTGTGAGGTGTCCTGGAACTAAAATAATAAAAGTAAAAGACGCATTTTACGGGAGAGATGACTTAAGCACGTAAGGCACAATATATTAGCAATTTTTTTATAATTTGTCAACATATTTGTTAACAGAAGTTGCTACGTAAGAACTCTTAAACTCGAAAAACATCTGTTAAATAAGACCAGTGGTTGTAAACCGGGTGCCATTTTTAAAGCTTAGAGGTCACGAAAGATATTTAGAAATATTTAAAAGTTGTTTTTTTTCTTTATTGGTAACCTCTTGATAGAGCTCTGTGTATACTATTAGAGTAGCCTATAATAAATCGTAGGATATTTTCCTTCACGTGTAGAGCTGATTTGTGATGCTCCAGCTCTGTTTATATTGACTATACGTAAATCATTTAAGTAAAATTCAGCAGCGGTGCCGCAACATATTTGTTGTTTCTTGGGGTGGCCTGAGCAATAAAAGTTTAGGAACCACTGAATAGAACTAAACATTCCAATTTATCGAGCAATATGCGAATCTCTTTACCAATTGAAAGTTCTGCCTATATAAACCATATATAAAGACATTATTTAGCGCTTCGCGCGATTAGATTGCATTTTAGCTGCACATTTACGCACGAGTTCGCTGGAGAACAACATATGTTTTCAGGGCTAATGTTTTATGAAATACCGTTATGTGATTTTTAAGTGATTTTTGACGTCCTCTTAAAAATTTTATGCTCCTCAAAAACAAAAGTCCTGGCCAACTGGTTGTTAGACTGAATTCCCTACACTGGGTGGAACAAGAACAGGACGAAATAGAAAAACTTTGGCCATAACTAAATTAAACAGTGTTCCGCGGGTCACAGATATTTTATCTGGCCACATGGCCCGCGAGTCAGGGTTTGGGCCACCTTGCGCGATATACAAGAGTCAAAATATACAATTTATAATATTTCGAAGTGCGCCGCGGCCGGCCAAAATGTTTATACGGACCACTTGTTAGAGACCAAGGTCTCTAAGCAGAAGAACAACATCCAAAATAAACACATGATTTTTTTGTTTTTTTCAAAATCGGTACTACTTGTGAACTGTGGTTACCCCGGTCTGTAAATCGTGGGGCGTGGCGAGGTTTCAAAATGGTGGTGCGGTAAGCTTGACATAAAAATAGGCAATAATATCGTAAACCGCATCGACTGGAAAAGGGTTTCACAGGGTTGCAAGCAAAAGTTTTATGCTCTTATCTTTGGACCTTTGTTAAAACAAGGTAATTATCCTTGTTGTAACTTAAATATTGTCGTTTAGTTGCGGAGGGCCAGCGCTCACCACTCATTGTCGCTCCAGTGTGTCCATAACCGATATTAAGAACAACTGTGACGGAAAGAGCTCCTGCAGACTCTGGGCGTCCAACAATGTGTACGGAGATCCATGTCCCCACACCAAAAAATTCATTAGGATCACTTATGATTGCATCGGTAAGTTGGAGGCTATACGTATATCTTTTCCGTATTTAAAATATGTTAATCATGATGCTTCTTCTTCTTCGTTTCTCAAAAACTCAAATTGTGAACTTCCTATGTTCAACGCATCTTCTTTACGGTTTGTTGAATACGGTTTCTGGCATTTCATCTGTTTCAAGAAGCGGACATATAAGGAAGTGTTACATTGACTTATCTTGTCCGCAGTCACATAAGGTTGATTCGTCTGACTATCCCCATCTTGCCATGGAGACTTAGCAGCGCCCGATCCCCTGGTCTTAGTCGTAACAACGACTTAGTTTTTCCTCTGGCGTGGTCTTTTTCCTCTGGCGCGGGAATGGTAATATAGATACAGTGATATAGCGGCAGCTTATATTTCCGGTCATTTTTTGTAAACAGCTTGGTTTCGTTCCACGAGATGTCAATAGCTTATGGTTTGCATTGCGATTCTGTAGGTTAAAGGCACATACTTGGCTTTTGCCAGGTTTGCTCTCACATAGTTCTTGCATATTATACTGAGAGCTCGTCACTGGATTGGGCTAAGAAGTAACCTCGTGGCAAATTCTTTTGTGTTCCCTCCTTCTTCGCTTTTAACAGAAATCAACATAAAAGCGTCGGTTGCTTAACTGGTTATTAGTTACGTTGTGCTAGTTTCTCAGAAGCAGTCGATGGTTTACTGTACCATATGCTGCCAACAAATACATTAAAGCAGCTCCTGTAATACCAACCTTTTTGAAACCCATTCTCAATATGTTGTGTGGGGTTTAAGAGCTGTCCGGTACAGAAGTTTCCTGGACGAAATCCTGCTTGTTCTTTTACTAGGTGGTCGTCGATGTTAGGTCCGAGGAGGTTTAGAATGAACTATTCAAATAACTTGCATCATGATAATGCTATCTAACTCCACTTAGTTGAACACACCAAAAAATAAAGCTTTTCTGCTCTTGTTGAAATGAAAACCGAAAAACAAATTTGATCAAAGATGTTTATACGCTTATGATAGGAGCACTCGAAGCAAGGCTATTGCTTCGTTTCGCACAACAGTCTGTAAAAATTCAGCAGCAACGCTTGCATTAAATGACTGATGAAATTTTGTGTTTCTATAAGATATTCTACAGATTTCCTATACTTGCATGCAGGGCTGCGGAGTCGGTTAGAAATATCCCGAGTCCGACTCCGATCAAAAAAATAAACCCTAGTCGAACTCCGCTCAAATGTGCGATTTTTTCGAGCGCTTAGTCCGGCCCGGACTCTACAGCCTGTATTCCGCCGATTTACGAAACTAAAATAACGTTGATATTCAGCAATCCATTTATAGGGGTGTCTTATAATTTATTCACTCACAATACATGGTTGGAAAATATTCCACCATATGCTATCCACCTTTACAATCAAGTTGGCAGCCATATCAGTTTCAAAATTTGGTACTGCGGATGCGCATGTTGGACTCGGGAATCGGGTAGTTCTAAATCTTCTTACTCGAGTCCCGAGTCCGACTCCAGCAAAACAAACTGACTCCTTAAGTCCCGAGTCCGAGTCCGACTCCGCGGCCCTGCTTATCCTTATTCCGATTAGGATTACTACAGATTCAATGTATTGCGTTGACTGGGGTCTATACTTTTTTAGTAAACGTAAAAAGGGTGTACCATTCCGAAAAAGGTTAAAGCACTTGTTTACACCATTTTTTTCTAAAATAGCCAGCGTCTTGTTTTCTTTGAGATTTTTATTGTTGTTTGTCTTTTTGAAATGACTTATTATAGTTGCACAATGTTAAGGCTGCTCGTAGTGCTGTACACTTGTCTCGTCTTCGCAAGAGGTAAGGATATAGAGAAGGTCCAGAAATGCAATTTGTTGGTATACCAGTTCCCTTTAGAATTAGATTATTGAAAAAACACGTTACACCTTGTTTAAGTAACCTAAGCTTTAAACGCCTTAATTACGTAGCCGCCTGGTTTTGTATGTACGTTGTTTTGTTTTTGAAGTGCAACAATATTTATTATGCTTTAATAATTGTTCTTTCTACGCAGAGTCGTCGAGTACATCCTCTGTGATTTGCGAACACAATAAACATACTGTGAGGTGTCCTGGAACTAAAATAATAAAAGTAAAAGACGCATTTTACGGAAGAGATGACTTAAGCACGTAAGGCGCAATATATAAGGAATGTTTTTTATAATTTGTCAACATATTTGTTAACAGAAGTTGCTACGTAAGAACTCTTAAACTCGAAAAACATCTGTTAAATAAGACCAGTGGTTGTAAACCGGGTGCCATTTTTAAAGCTTAGAGGTCACGAAAGATATTTAGAAATATTTAAAAGTTGTTTTTTTCTTTATTGGTAACCTCTTGATAAAGCTCTGTGTGTACTATTAGAGTAGCCTATAATAAATCGTATTATATTTTCCTACATGTGTAAAGCTGATTTGTGATGCTCCAGCTCTGTTTATATGGACATTACGTAACCCACTTAGTAAAAAAATTCGCTCGAGAACAACATATGTTTTCAGGGCTAATGTTTTATGACATACCGTTAGGTGATTTTTAAGTGATTTTTGACGTCCTCTCAAAAATTGCATGCAAGTCGTGGAGAACTGGTTGTTGGACTGAATTCCCTACACTGGGTGGAACACGAACTGGTCGCAATAAATTAATTTTGGCCATAACTAAATTAAACAGTGTTCCGCGGGTCACATATATTTTCTCTGGCCACATGGCCCGCGAGTCAGGGTTTGAACCACCGCGATATACAAGAGTCAAAATATACAATTTATAATATTTATAGTGCGCCGCGGCCGGCCAAAATGTTTATACGGACCACTTGTTAGAGACCAAGGTCTCTAAGCATAATAACAACATCCAGAATAAATACATGAATTTTTTTTTTCAAAATCGGTGCTACTTGTGAACTGTGGTTACCCCGGTCTGTAAATCGTGGTGCGTGGCGAGGTTTCAAAATGGTGGTGCGGTAAGCTTCACATAAAAATAGGCAATAATATCGTAGACCGCAGCGACTGGAAAAGGGTTCCACAGAGTTGCAATCAAAGGTTTTTACTCTTGTATTTGGACTTTTGCTAAAACAAGGTAATTATCCTTGTTGTAACTTCAATATTGTCGTTTAGTTGCGGAGGGCCAGCGCACACTACTAATTGTCGCTCCAGTGTGTCCATTGCCGATATTAAGTACAATTGTGACGGGAAGAGTTCTTGCGGTCTCTGGGCGTCCAACAATGTGTACGGAGATCCGTGTCCCCGCACCAAGAAATTTATTAGGATCACTTATGATTGCATCGGTAAGTTGGAGGCTATACATGTATTTTTTCGTATTTAAAATGTGTTAACCATGTGCTTCTTCTTCTTCGTTTCTTGAATAGTCAAATTGTGGACTTCCAATGTTCAACGCATGTTCTTGCGGTGCTGTTGAATACACCAAGGTCTCTCATTCTATCTTCTTTTTAAGAAACGGACATGCAGGGAAGTGTTACAATGACTGATCTTGTCCACGGTCACATAAGATTGATTATCCCTGTATCCCTATCGAGTATCCCTATCATTCTGTAGGTTGAAGGCACATACTTCTTGTACCAGGGTGCTGCGGCTGGTCGTTTGTGTACAAATTGCATTGGATTGGGTTTATGACGCTATCTTGTGGCAGCAAGTTCGCTTGTGTTCGCCATTTGCTTCGCTTCCAACAGAAATCAACATAAAAGCGTCGGTTGCTTAATATGGCTTTTAGCATATCGGTTAGGCGCTGGTTATTAGTTACGTTGTGCAGTTTTCTCAGAAGCAGTCGATGGTTTACGCCTTTACGGTATCACGACAAATACACTAGGGCAGCTCCTCTAATAAAAACCTTTTTGAAGCCCATTCTAAATGTGTTGTGTGAGGTTGATAAGCTGTCAGGTACAAGACTTCCCTGGACGAAATCCTGCTTGTTCTTTTACTATAGGTGGTCATCGATGTTAGGTTCGAGGAGGTTTAGAATTAACTGTTCAAATAACTTATATCATCATCATGTTATCTAACCCCACTTAATTAAACTCACCAAAATAGTAATACAGTATGGTTTGGAGTTCAACACAGCCTGCACACAGCGCAGCACAATGGGTTTCTTAGTTTGTTTTGTTTTGGAACCGATCTTTGGTCACAAAACGGTCACTATGTGTTCTACGCGGAACAGCAAATTCACAGTGTCCAATACAATATTATTCGTCATGAGGCAGTAAATACAAATTACGACATTAATGCTGTACATATATGAAGAGTTAGCATGATTCATATAAAAACTATACCCGTTGGTATTTTGGAGTATGTTTGTAGCCTACCTTATTTGTTTCAAGGTTGTTCAAATAAAATAAAATTTAAAAGCAAATTCTCAACAGCTGATACCATGTTCACTTTTATGTACTGTACCGGTACATAAAACAGAAGAAATTAAATTTTGCCTCGGCCGAATAGAACTATTGACGTGTACTGCGAGATGCAGCCACAGCGACATACTGGTAAATATGGCAACCCAAAACTTTTTATTGAAACAGTGGCTTTGTCATTAGTCAAAGTAGTCTCGAAATGTTAATTTACATGGCATTTTGATTCATTTAGACGGCGGTGCTCTTATTTGTGAAAACCATGAAGGGATTCTTAGCTGTCCAGCATCCACTGTAATGAAAGTGCAATCTGCCTTTTATGGAAGAGATGATCCTACCACGTAAGCAATTTTTTTTTTAATTTTATATTATATTTTATAGATTTTAGTTTTGCAGAAAAACGCCTAAAAATGTTTTTCAGGGAAATTTAACACAGCATATATATATCATGCCTTTATTTTTTTGTTTTTATCGTGTTTATTTGGTGTTCTTCTAAAAAAATACTTTGGTGGAATTTATTTAGCAGTAAGATAAGCTAACGGAAATAGCAATCGAAATAATATGATTTGAACTAGGGATGTCTGCAACTTGACATGTTATTCCGATAGCGGTACGCGATACCCCATATTTCTAAAAAATACTATCGAGATCCAAACCTATAATGAATGACATCAATACTATGCAGAAACTATCGAAAGTTAAAACATTCAAGGTATTTTTTCCAAATTATAATGCCAAACTCGCTTTAGCGTGAGGAAATTTAGTTACCGCCATTCTACAACCTATACTATGTTTTTGATCAATTTACCATTCAAGGAAGAGTCGCTGCGCTGTATCGCAACCACTATTGAAATTTCCATATTAATTTGATATCGGATCGCTACAGATACCACCGTAGTATCGGACGGATTCCAGTAGAGTCACCTGCCATCGGGTATCGGCTCCGGTCCTATCTTAACAGACAAACCTAATCAATTCGAATTATCTGTAAGATATTTGCGATCCCCCCCAAAATTGCTTAATGACTTCAGTTTGAGAACCACTATTAGAAATAAAATTGAACTTGTAACTTTTTATAGTTGCGGCGGCCCGGTCAAAACAACTTGCTGCCTTTCTGCTGTGTCTGAAACTAAAATAAAACATTCTTGCAACGGAAGGCGGGCTTGTGCTTTGAAGGCTTCCAACAATCGTTACGGAGATCCGTGCCTCGGCACACGAAAGTATATTAGAGTCATCTACAGTTGTGTTCCTGAGTGAAAAAGTATTTTGACGCCGTGCACGTTTTCTTGGTAGTCTATATAACGCTATTAGTTTTGCTTTTTCAGCTTTGTCTTTCAAACAGTTTACAAATTAAAACAATTAGATTTAATAATCGTGCAATTACATAGCGACAAAGATGCAACTTTTTACGTATCCTTTATCATTTTTTTGCAAATAGCACAGTTACAACAAACACTTTAGGCAAAGTGCATATAGGAACAGCCTACAGGCTCCTGACTTTTATGTCTCGGATATTCTATCCATATAACTGCTTGCTGCTTATATGGCTAAATTAAACGTTTTTGGATACGAAATAAAATAAACGCTTTAGCATAGTTAAAACATGTTGTGTGTTTGCCAGTTTCACAAAGCTTTTAATGTTATTACCAAAACTAATTTTGAAAATAGATTTGCTTTCTAGTATTGTAAAAAGCCAGGTTCTTTGTTTAGAGTTAACATAAGGCAAATACAATGATTTTGCAAGTTAAGCGTGCTAACCGCGAAAGGTATTAATTATACGTCAAAACCCAATATGTTACGTTGTAACAGAAACAAATTATTTTTGGACGAACGTTTTATATGCATGAGTTTTTATGCCGGTTTGGTCGAGGATATCGTTTTAAAAGGAAATCACAAACCTATTTTGGTGTAGAAATTGTGGCTGAAAAAACATTGATTAAAGGCAAAATTTACAGTTAGCTGCAGTATAGAGCAGTGTTTCTGAACTTTTTTACGGAAATACAATTAAAAAATACACGCGGACCTGTAAAAAACGAACATCCTTTCACATACCCAGCATTCCAAAGCCACGTCTCTCAACTGAGACAACTTGGACATGTCATATGTAAACACAACTTACTAAGAAATACACTCAGTAAAGAGAGTATAATACGGGGTTACTATATAAATCAGGGGTTCCCAACCGGGGGTACTCGTACCCCTTGGGGGTACGAGATTGGACATCAAGGGGTACGAAGTCCTTGGGCCACAGAGCAGCTTTTCAAATTATTGACCGAACAATAACGTTATTGACCGAACAATTTACGAAACATGTATAGACATGAAAAACCTCTCAGATATTACATCTTAATTTTCCTTGAGTAAAATCGAACCATCGTTTGAGCAAATTTTATCAATGAAACAGCAATTAACAAATATCTCCCTGAGATGTGGCAAACAAAATAATTAACGTTTTATCCTATATTGTAGATAGGCGTTGGTTTAACTTAATTGAGATATAACAGAAGCGTAATTTAGCAATATATATCTAAAAAATTCCACCAGAATTTTTCGGGGGTACAAAGAATGCTATGACCTGACTATGGGGGACGAGCAGCAAAAAAGTTTGGGAACCCCTGATATAAATGATCTAGAAATGTTGGTATAAAATTCTGACTGTTTAGGGCATATAAGTGTTATGCTATCATAAGCCTATAGACTTATAGAGTGAGGTGCCACAATAAAGATAAACATTTTTTTTAACTTTGCTCGTGCGAAACAGACAAAACATTAGAATTAGTTTAGAAACAGACAAATACTAGAATTAGTTTGTCGAACACATGACTTAAAAATAACTTATACCAGCATAACAATACCGAACACTGGGCGTTGGCATAAATTTCAATTTAGAGCTGGAGTGCCATGAACTAATCATGGTGCTTTTGTGCCAAACAGACTCTCCAAAGCGAGTTAAAACACTAAAATAACGAATAAAATTAGCGCAAAAATTTTATTTGCATTTACGCAATTGCAGTTTTAATTAAAGTAAAACATATTTTGCTAACTGGACAAAAAATGAAAACTTTTTGACAGACCAGCAAGAATTTATCGGGCCGGTATACTTGGACCTAACAAGAGTAGATCACCCGCAACATTAACACTTGTTTAAATTTAAATGATGCTCTTTTTCGAACAAACATTGCAATATATGTAGATATTTCTTTTTAATACGGTCCAACACAAAACCGAAAACTTGCGACCAAATTTTGGTGGTGCTGGTATTTTTACCTATAACCCAACGCTTAACCCCTAACCCAAACACCTTAACCTACAGATCATTGCGTTATATGCGATCCTGTATATTTTAGAAGCATCATTTTCAATAAGTGGTTCTTTTAAATTAGAGGTCCATGTGTTCCTTTTCAATTTATTTTGTTTTTTAGGTCTTGGTCTTGTTAGGTTTTAACTTGGATCTTTGTTTGGCTTTAAGAATAATGGTTTTTGCTGATTGATTTTATAAACTATTTTTAACAGGAAGTGTTTTGGGGGTATTTCAATTTTTAATTTTAAATTCTCATTCATGTGGTTTCGAAAGAAGACTCAACATTTTTCTTCGTTGAATAACTCAGCTGATACCTCAATAATAACTTAGATAGCAATGCGCAAGAACGAGTTATTTTTTGGGAAAAATGTTGTTTAGAAATCTATGTTGAAATTCAATATATCACCCACGCTACGTAAACTGTAACACATTTAACAAACTACATGACCAACAACATGAAGACAACATGATTCCCTACCAGTTATTTATAATTTGCTTTGTTGTGTGCCGCAGCTCTTTCCTTAGTTAGCGCCGCGTAGAACATGCTCGAACTGTTTTTGAAATGTCTCGGTTCGTTGCTTATTCTGACGTTATTTCTCTATTTCGCTGTTGTTATGGCCCGCGCCTTTGTTTGCTGCTGTACTTATTTAACCGATGTCCAATAAGTTTGAAGTGCGTCGCGTGCTGAAGTTCCTGAAGGGCTGCAATAACCACCGTCCGTTGTTAGCAAGATCCAGGCCGCGAAAGACAATCGGGTAAACACAACGGCTAAATTAAAAAAGCCTTGCTGTGAAATACCTCGCAAAGTTAAAACTGCTAGGCGACAGCTCAACAACATTATTTTTTATTTGCAAGACACTAAGATCTAAAAGTTTAGGAACCTTTTCATCAATGCTATATATCAGCGCTTCACCCTTTTTCTATGATACCGGTACACATTTAACCACTTGTAATAAATTACGTGTAGGCCTGCCTCATAAATGGCAATGAACAAAAGTTAAAACTACAACAACTAATACTTAGCTTTTTGGCTCAGTTATAATGCTAGTTTAAAAAATAAACATTTTAAAGTGTAAAATCGTAACAATTAATCTTAACATAGTGGCCAACTTGTTTTTACGGCATTTAAACAATTATAACATAACACAGTACGCCTACTAGCTCGTGACCCAAACTATTACCTCAATAAAGAATCAAATAATAGTTTTTAGCTTGGTTTGGTTAAAAAGACAAAGTGTTAAGCATCTGTAGTGTTGCAATAGCTTAAACTTAAGTCAAAGACTTAGATTATGTGCACTTAAATCACTGTTTTTAACTGACTAAATTGACTTCCCTTTGGTCTTTTGAAAAACTGACTCGGGTATAAATAAGGTGATGTCATTACGCATTTTTTTTTTAAATAAAATTGGATTATTTATACTCATTTTTGCACATTAAACAATTTACTTGCTATGTTGCATTTTAGTCATATTTTAGTTGAGTCGTAGTCGAATGAGTTTACCAATTTAATTTGAATAGTTTAACGTTTTAATATTATGACAAAGAATTAACTTAGAGTTGGCTTGCTCTAATGTCACTTGATTGGTACTTAACATGGGCAACTGATGACTTGGCTTACGGCCTTGCTTTGTAATTTATTTTAATAACTTGTTTTTTTCACTTTTCTACACAATCGTTGTACTCTCGATAAGGTATTGAAAAGACTAAACACAATCTGCATTTTAAAAAATATTTTTTTTTGTGGATTTTATGTCAAGAGTAAGCCACCTTGACATGCGCAAGGTGACTTTCGACTGAAAGTTTTTGTCAAAACGGAGAAAACATACTAAAAGTCAAACAATATAATAAGAATTTGCATTAACATGGTTAAAATATGCAAAAATATAGTTAGGACCTGGCAGAATTCCGATGGCGTGCCTTCATGATATAATTGAAAAGATGATGAATACCATGGCCCGACAAACTACATTTTTTCTGAATTTTTAATGCATATGCCAAGGTTTTCGGGCCTCGAGCGAATAAACAAGCAAAAAAGACAAATTAAAAGCGTTGGGGGGCAGTTTTTCACGTGATATCAGGCCACAACTGACTTAAACGTTCAGACGTTTAGGTAAGTCCTTTCAGCTGTTAATCCATTGGTTTTAAATGTTTTTAAAAAAATAACTTTAGGCCTATATATTAAAAATACCTGCGTTGGATTGCAAATTATGGATGAAATTCTTATAATAATTTGTTATCGGATTGGTACCGATACTACTCCAGTATCGGAGGAGTACCGATACTACCACATTCTTTTTTCGGTTCCGATCCGATATTACCGGACATTCCTACCGCGCAAACCACGACTTGTTTCGCCGCGTAAACTTATCAACCCCACATTGCAATTTCTTTCAAATTGTTTTTGCAAATGCAATATCTGGAAAAAAAATGGCTAATTTTTTTATGTGCGCAAAGTATGTAGGTTATTTATTCAAAAGGATGTAAATTTATAAAAATTGAAAGCAATTTTTGCCACACTTTGCTCGATTAGCCTGAGATTTGCTATAATTGTGTGCGAGTTTTTCGAAAAACAGTTGGTGTCTTTAAAATAGTGATTTTCAAGAAACCTGTTTTAAGCTAAACAAATTTACAGCTTATAATCTGCAAATCTTAACCGCCTTGTGCGGCACATCATAATTCTTGAAACCTATTCTGTAACGCCCGTACACGCAAAAAAGGCGTGTTCGGTTAAAAATCTTAGTAGTGTATATCAGTTTGATTCAAGATTGCAACCGTTCGGGTACAGAATATAGTTTGCATCGTTTTTGTGTGTCACACTCAGTTTCAGTACTCGTACTTATTTAATATCGTTAAACGTTTGAAGATTATATTGTGTATTTATCAGATTCTGTCTAAACGTGGGACCAAACTCTGTGTGAAACCTCGAAGTAGTAGGCCTACAAAAATTACTGATAGGCTATGGCAGGATTTCTTAACCGTGGCCCTCGGCCCCCTGGTGGGCCACGGAGCTGTGATTGGAGGCCACGAGCATAAGTCTGTAGCAATGTCGTGGTATTGCAAAACCGTGTCACAGTCGACCTCAAGCTTGCAATTCTTTGTCTGTCGCCTAATTGCCAAACCTTGTTACGTCACTTACAACCAACATTTGTGTTTTTCTAGTATACTCAGTTTTTATTTAGAACGTTTAACCAGCATGTTAATTAGTTTGTAAACCGCAAGATAAAATGATAGCAAAACTAATACAAGCAAGTTAAACATTTTTTTCACAAAACGTTAAATAACGATATTACCATTTTGGCTCGTAGAGATAGATTTGTTGTTGTTCCATTGATAAATTTTGTTGTAAAATTAATTGTGTTCAGTGGCAAATCAAGCTTACCAGAACGAAGAATAGTTGAATTGCACATACTTTCAGAGGTTTACTATTAAAAATCTGTTTTTACACAAAGCTTAAACAAACAATGTTTTGTGTTATCAAATGTCGAAAATTCGCAAATGGTGCGAGAGTTGCGTCTCCTTTGGCGAGACGGCCATAATTGTGCGCAGTGTCTGCAGTGCTCGGTGGTGATGTCAAATGTGTCATTACTACCCTCAAAACTTAAAAATCAGCGTGATAGAAAGCATTCTAGAAGAAAGAATGATGCCGTCACAAATTCTAGCTAATTTTTTTATAATCGAGGGGTCCACAAGGATTAAAAGCCTTTCGAAGGGGGCCACGAGGCATAAAAGGTTGAGAACCACTGGGCTATGGTGTTTTTCGCCTGGCTTAGGACCAACCTGGTTAATGAACTAAATAAGGCATGGTTTACCAGGTTGGCAAAATTTAAATTTTAAAGCATCGCCTTTTGCTCGACTTAAAAGAATTTCGCGCCAGAATCTCTCCCTTCAAGTTCTCGAGGAGCACTTGAATCAAAAACGGCCAAGATTAATGACGTCACGTTCGCGCGTTACGATCACGTGGTTTATCAAGAAAAGTTCATGTCACCTTCGCCTTTATGTGATGTTTGTTATGTGGAGGTCGTGCGAATGTGCGTAGTAAATCTTTTGTGGCTGCTGAATTTTAGTACAGCGTAAGGCAATGTTTACCTTCCGGTTGGCCTTCCGGTAGTTGGTTGTAACAGCTGATTGAACGACGATTGGCAACATGTGGATGTCTTTTTATTGTTGTTTTTTGCAAAAGGAAAGTAATCCTTTATTGGTGTAGCTTTTGTGTTTGTTGTTGCAATGCAAATACAGGTTATCTGCCTGTGGTTGCGTTGATCCCATAAACGTAAGACGTAGACAACAATAATTATACATAACTGAACCTGTACCAGATGTTGTTATATTGAATGAGATATTGAGTATAGCGGCAAGTCGTTTTAATTTAGCTTGCGTTAGCCTGCGTATTTCCATGAAAAACAACAATTGTGGAAATAAAGATAACTTAAACTAACAGGCTGTCTGGAATAGCAGTTAAATCAAATTGCTGTGGTGTTGTATATTTTTTTTAATTTATCAAATCAATATACAGCACGCAAGGACAAAGGATTTGCTTTCAATTCAAGTAGTTGTTCGATAACACATGTACAGACTAAAAACATGCCTTGGATTGTTTAAGTTACCCAAAACTTCATTTTAGAGGGTGCAATGAAACGTATGGTGTCCTTGGGCTCCTGACTATATTAAATAATTGGTTGCCACCAAATATTCCGTCTAAATTTTTGCCAATTTTCTATGCCAAAATTCTGCAATATATCTGCCATAAATAATATTTTTCATTGTAACACAGCGATATAATTTATGCCAAATGACACCACTAGTGTTTTGGGCAGCATTCTATGCCATAGATCTTTGGCTAGAGGCACTGCAATGCAATCAGACTTTGGCTAAACCAATTCAAGCAAAACAGTTGACCATGAAAAAATTAAATCATAACCCAAAATCGTACACAAATTTGCTATAATTTCTAAATTAGTTAGCTTTTCAACTGAAACATAGATATATGTACACAATGTGTATTCTATGATCCCTGATTGTATTCTAGTACCTTCCAGCCAAAGATCTTGGGCGTAAAATTTTGACAAAACAATTATTGTTGGTGCGAATCTTTGGCGGCAACAAATTATGGAATGCAGTCTGACTGTGATCAAGCCATTCTGTAGTTGTACTTGCCAACGATAGCACCATCTTATTTTTTAGTTGTTTTCTAGCCTGGCAATGCTTGCACTATAAACCTGATCGGACAGACTTATTTCGATAAGCCTTTTCAAAGGCATCTTGTGTTTAGTTATCCTTGAATACTATCTTATTAATACGACACAAAACAAAAAAGTTTACAATTATTTAATTGCCAGTCACAGATAATGATTTATTGGGTTACAGGTAATGATGCTGTCAGGGTTTGAACCACCCCGATATTGCATAATTCAATAACCACTGATTTGAATAATTTTTTGTCTGAGTTAGATGTAATTGTAAAAATAACCTTGATTTTTTTGTTAAGATTTACAGCCCATTTCAAGTTATACTAAATTAAATTCAAGAATGATTAACTTATCTTAATAGTATACCAATTCCCAAAAAATACAAATATGATGTAGAGATTAGTAGATTGTTAATACTATTTAATCACATTTTCTGTTTATTGTTGAAAAGATAGGTCTGTTATTTTGTATGCAGTGCCCCAGCTAATAAATTAATAAACTTTTGTTTTTAAGCAGTTAGTAGTGAGTTTAACCTTTTTTGTTGCCTTATTTAAACAAAAATAATACTTTAAGAATATCCAGATTATATTATTAAAAGCAAGACATTGCAAGATTTTTTAAACATATACTTGATTCCTAATATTTAAAGCCATTTTTTGTGTTACATTTGTTGTATATAGAAAATCTCAGCCAGTTATTTTGTGTAGTAATTACTCTTAGGTCTTGGCATTAATTTAAAGTAGATTTGTGGTTGCGTGGCGAAAACTCCAGTTGGTTTATGATGTTTACTTGCCTTTTTGCTAGGAACAATTTAATGACAAATGGTTTTTTTCTCTGAAAATCAGGGAATACAAGAGGCAAAATTTGTATTGCAGAAGGACAATAATGATTTAGTTTGACTACGGCTGACTTATACATGGCTACAAGAATCTGATATAATTTTGCTTCCCACTATATGAGTATCTCTTGGGACCAAACCCTAGAGAGCATTGGTATTTAATACATTGCCATGCATTTTGTTAAATAAGTTGTGAGTAACAATTGACAAGTTTTGTTGTTACCTGAAAACATTTTTGTTTTAATGTTGGTACAATAACAGAAGAAGAAAAACCAAAACTTTTTTTTACATATATTGTGTTTAAAGAAATATTTTATTTACAATAACTACTGTCTTTTGTTTATACTGATTTATTTTTAGAACATGTTTTTGAATGGTAATTTTTATTGCTTCCCAATCACTTTGTAATCTGATTGGTAACAATTTGAAAGACTGTATCTCAAAAGAAGCAATTTATTACATGGTGAGAAAGTTTCCTTAACGTACGTATTAATATAATTATTTGTTCTGTTTTGGTTCTTTTGTGTCATGTAATGGTAATTAATATTTGTCCTATAAAATCAGTAGCCTCATGCAAATTTTCTGATTTTTTTACAAAATACTATTTTGTTTGAAGGTTGTTTAGAAACGTAGCTTCCTTTTTGTTAGACTATATATAGGAATGAATTTTTATTAAACCCTGAGAGATATAACTGTTGGTGTTGGTTAGTTTTGTGTTTTGTAAATTGTCATGCAAATATTTTTTTCTCCACACAAAGAGTAATTTCTTACTAGCATAAATACATTTAATTGCAAATAATATTTATGTCATTTTTATTGATTTAACTACTCTATTTGATTAAGAAACAAAACACTCTTAAAAAAGTTAGCGAGTTTTTATATGTTAATTTGCTTGAATGTTTTTACAACCATAGTGTTCTAAAAATATTTTTTGTATTTTTGCTATTGGACGTTATTACAAATAAATAAATCAAAAAGCCATGTTGGATTAATATAAAATTAATGAATAAATTTATCTTTAAATCAATTCAAAAAATATACACACACACGTACGCGTATATTTGATCAGGTTTGACCAGATTTTGATACTACCTATGATTTCGCAACGCGTAAGCACAAAATTCGAACCGCCCCTGGCGAAATAAAAAGCTAACAATAACAACTCCGTAAAGAATCGCTGACTACGCGCAATAGCAAAAAGTTAACGGCGTTTCTTTACCGCCAGACGTCAGTCGCAAGTCGTCTGTTTTTTCTCCGAAGTTCAAATTTCAAACCGTCTGCTGTTTGCCTTTTACACGTTGTAAGTTAATTTTAAAAGGCTTATTTCAGGAAAACCATAATTACGATTTGTACATACGCTTTTACGTGAGCAACTGTCCAGTGCTTAGTTTATCGGTTTTATCTGTTAGTATTAACAAAGCATTGATCTACGATTTTATCATTGATTTAATTTAAGTCTCCCAATTCACATGGCATTACACGATATCTTAAATTTTTGGTCTTTAAACCTACTTTACAGCTACGTCATTTAAAACACCAGTTTCGAGCTATATGTTGCAGTGATTCGGTTATGATTTTTTTCTAGTTAGATAAGACGCTATATATACTGACATCTTACTGTACGCCTGATATATAACGTCGAGTTGGCTTGTCCACAGACCAATATAGTTTGGCATTTTGTGGCACGGGGATGAAAATAAATTGTTTTAATTTGACAAAACAATATCAGGCACATGTTGTTCAATTTCTTTCGAAAATTTTTAATGCGTTTTTTTTAAGTTAAACAAGAAAAGCCCATGAAGCGCATGCGCAGTAAACTGCGATATAATGTGGTTAGTGGAGACTGACAAAAAACATATTGACAAAATTTAGCCCAGACTGGAATGACGAAGAAGTTTGTAAGCAAGCTGCAGCTTAAAACTCGCGATCATGTGAATGCGTGTAATTTTCGAAATTGCGTTTTCCCAACGGAGCGAGCTCAAATATTTTTGCTGCAAGATGTGTCGGCTTAAAAAGGTTTGTTTTATGCGCACTTCTCATTGCACTGTTTACAGTGGCTTAGGGCTGAAAGTTGCAAAAAATAATGAAAAATGTGACTATCAGTTTTTTTGGGTAAAAAGTTAGATAACGAATGTAAAACGTTAGCCAGATGCATATTAAGTTTAAATCACAGTGTCCTTTTGAATCGCATAAATGCGAAAAGTTCCTTTGAAGCGAAGCTATTAAAACCAGAGGAGTATACGGTAATTAAATAACCTGTTTAATGCATATTACTTTATACATCACTTTACTTGGTTGAATATACCTAACCTAATGTTGGTGAAAGGTAGCGTGGCGTTAAGGAATATCTTACTTTAGCTCTGACACCACCATAATGTTTTTCTCGAAAGATAAAGCCAACCCAATTGAGGCTTTATTTCGTTCAAACGGGACATTACAGATAAATTTTGTAAAAAAATACCTCACAAACAGCACGCTACGTTTTTGGGGAGTGCCACTTCTACCATACCGCAGCTACAGGACCAAACATCCCGAGCCCTTCGTTTGCCTAAAAAAGACCACCTCAAAGTTGACGCAACAACCTAAATCCCAGCGATTAGAGTTTCACGATGTTGGTCCTAAACCGTTGGAGTTCAAATTTTTCCAGTCCGACTACAACCGGCGCTTGCTGTATGAGGTCAGGTGCTGCTTCTCTCGCGCTCGTTAATCGTCGTCCAAGCATCGTCGATTTTCCTTAGGCCGCGCAGTTGGATTTATGAGCATCGAGTGCACGTAATCGCCGAAGTACCATACTCACGCCGGCCATTAAGATCCGTGTTTGCTCTTTTTCCAGAGCGATGCCCGTCACATGTCTCAATACCACTGAGGGGTTCTTTTTCCCTCTCTCTTCATCTCTCTGTTATTCTCTTTTTCCGCAAATCACTTTTCGAGGAAAGTTTTCGCAGCGGTCTTAAGCGTCGTAAACTTTACGGTCCCTTCTTCCCGTCTTTCAATGAGGCTCCTCTCATTGGAAAGCTGCATTATCTCTCGTCGACTTTTCCTTTTTCTACTGCTCCCGCGCGTGCGTGAGTATCGCGAAGTTTTTGCCGTCGGAGTTAGGAAAAACAAGCAGCGGCGGCCTGCTTCATTACTCAGACGCCATATGCAAACAGGACTGGCAAATCGGAGAGGTCTTAAGGCAAAGAAAGACCTGTCTCCCTTTGTCAGCTTTGCCTGCATTGGGATTTGTCATTGTGCCTTGTGTGCACGCGTGTCATTGTCGGCCTGCGTACCACCAGGTAAAATAATCATAAAGAAGATAAAATCTCCCAGTTGAGAGCTTCGCTTTGTGACGTCACAAAGGCGGTAAAGAAAGGAAATTGTGACGTGGCGCCGCTTGATGGAGGTGCTTATTTTTTATTCCGGGAGTTTAGCGTGTGTTTGAAAAGCGTGTGTGCAGGATTGTGAAGTTTAAAATGGGAGAGAGTGTAAGGCGAACACGAATTAAGCTATTTCGAGGCATGTGGTTTTTCCCTGACGCCGTGTACTCCGATAACTCTTTAAAATCGTTGCCAGTTTGTTTCATTTTTTACAAAAGGTCCTAGATACAGAAAAGTTCGTCTTCAGGAAGCCAAGTTTTTGTTTTGATGCCTTAACGTAATTTAATAGTTCCCAGCTCAGCTTTAACAAAAACGAACAACATATTGCAACAATTGTTTTACATGCAACAAAAGATCGGATTTAAATAGCTTACCTCAAAGGATTTTCTAGTTTTTAGTTCGATTTAGTTCAAGTTTTATGCCTGACTCAGCGTTTTACGATTTACACGTATAAATACCGATTCTTTGGCAGCTGTCTAACAGTTCGATTTACTCTTAGCCATTTCTGCACTTGCCTTTGGTGCATAAAAAGAGTTTTTTGCGTTAGAAAGCAGAACAAGCCAGTTGCTGAAAGATAGGTTGTAAAACGCCATAAAAAACACATACTAAGTTGTTTCTTTTTCTGTCCTGCCTTTTTCAGAAACTTTAGATTTAGTGTAAACTGTCTATGCTGCTCGACTGTCGTAGTGTTTTATTTATGTAATTCGCGCGCAAAATCATACCTTCTGCGTCTACCACTGCCCAAGAAAGACCAAAAAAACACTATTTAAGCATTTGTCCGAAAACGTTAACGAAGATGGACCTTAACGTGCTAAACCGGGTGACTCCCATCAAAATGGAACGTATCGACAGCCACGACCTGAGTTTCTGCTCTGAGGCTGACAGCAGTTACTTCAGTCTCAATGAATGGGAGAACAACGGCACTTGCGGCGACCGTGGGGCCCTTCACCCCTCACCGGGGGCAGGGTCTTTAGGGGTCAGCCCCGTTTCCTCGAGCCCGGTCAGAAAGTCCCTTTTTGCTGGTGTCGATGAGGGTATTAATAGAAGTGATGGGGATAGCAATTCTGTGTGTAAGTTTGTAACCTTGTCCTGTTTTGTTCAGTTTTGTTGTCAGCCTTAACTTTTTCTTGATATATCTTAACGCACTTATGTACCGTGGGTCGTGTGAACTAACAGCGAATCGTCTGCTCCAGACCCGTCACATACGTTCAAACGCGATCAGTTTGCAAAATTGCAGGCTTATTGACTTTAGGTTTGTGTCCTGTGGTTCTACGAAATCTCAAACCGACAGGGTGTATCGAATTTCAGTTTAAACCTGATTTTATTTTAATTAGTCCGTATTTTTGGGAAGGGCATTTTGAAGAAAAATATTTGCGTTTGTGAAGCTATAGGAATGGCTGAAATTTAAGCTTTTTGCTCCGGCGTTTTGCTATTCTGAAACGAAACAGCCAAAGTCGGGCTTCCAAGAAATTGTTTTGTCGCTTTTGCCACGTTGCTGTTGTGTTTCTCCAACCTTTTGCTGTGGTTTGAACTTCGCCTTTCCCGCCTCTGTTAGATTTCATGTCAAAGACTGGATTGAAACCGTATTTCGGCAGCACGTACAACTTGTTCTACACGAGACTTAGATAACATTTTGCCGATTTAACATTGTTTTTTTTGCATTTGAAAACACTCAGGACACGATTTACTACAGTCAGTGATAAAGCCGATTATGCGTGCATGAATCGTCATGTAATTTTCTTGATTGTAATCGTAAAATTACAAGACACGGCCTTTACTTAAGTTGTTCGCACAATAATTCGCATTTATCAAGCCTGAAAGCGCAAATACGATGGATTGCCGAGTTATTTGTGCTTCTCCCCGTAATGATTTTTCCTTAAATGCGCCTCAGAGGGTTCTCCAGGTAAGTGACAATGTTTAGTCGAATGCCTAAAGTGCACAGCCGAAGTTGTAAGGCTGAACACTGCTGAAACTGCTAAAGTTGACAACTTTTACTTGTCTCCAGATTGCAGTCGAAACAATTTTTTAAACGTTCAGTGCATTTTACAGACCGAAAAATAAATTGACGCCAAGCATCAGTCGAACAAACATCACTTTACATTTCGTAAGTTTCTTCACTGTGTTATAAACCCTCACAAAATCCGCGCAAAATCTGTCAACAAAAAGCCACGAGGCGGAAACCTTCGTCTGTAGAAGATGGGTCATATAAACACGCCACCGGCAACAATTACAAAGCTTTCGCATCTTCCTCGCCAATCTAACCTCTTGGCGCTTATGTATCCTTAATCCGGCGCACTCGACACTTTAGATCCGACTTAACTGGCCGCTATGGGCACAGTCTGTTTATTTAGAGCATTCCCAATGCCCGAATTCCACCGGTACACGTGGCTTTCGGCCCAAAGCAGTCTTTATGTGAAGCCGTTTTCATGTTATGTCTCGACTTTTAGGTGGAAAAATAAAATCTGTCTAAATTGGTAAAGTTGGCAATACTTCGAACAGCAGAGACTTTCGCGATGTAATAAGCCAATGTGTCGGTCAATTACTTTATACAGCGCCTGTGCCTGTTTTTTCCCGTTTTTTTGGTGTAATATGTTTCTGTTTATATGACTTGCAAAAATATCAGTTAGCTCTATTTTGTCCTGTTTAGTAATATTTTGTTATCTCCGCAGTAAAAAAAAGAACGACAAGGTCCTTGAAAATGATTACAGCTTTGGTTTTGCCGGTACTGCTTAGTTACGTTTGAAAACCAAATTTGAACGAAAAGCAAATATTGTTGATCTTGCTATTCGTTGGATGATTGCTGTATGTGTTAGTTACATGCTGCCATGCGTCCTAAACTTGACTTTGCAGGTCATTTCGATACGAATGATGGAACCATAATGCGATTAAAATTATGGTTAAGAACAATTGATTTGAAGTATTGCGTTTTAGCCCAACTTAAAATATGTTTTTCAACTTGTAACTGCTGTTTAATCCCTTGAACAACGCTCCGTTTTGTCCGACTTGGGTTCACAATAACCTAAGCCAATTTTACCAACGAATGACGTCAAAGATCATACCTAGTCTTTCCCGCACCTTTATGATATGACCTAGGCAAAGTTATCCCGTAGTTTTATATTTGCGAAATGATTCACTTAAAACTCCGACCTCGCAAATTATGCGTCTCAAAAAATTAAACGCTTTTAAATTGGTGTCGGCAAACATAAAAAAAACTGTCACTTCGTGGGGTTTTCCAGTTTGCCTGTTACTCTCTAAGTTGTTTTTGCGTTGCCAAGGGCAACATCGCGTTGCTTTTGTCGCACACCCAGCGGAATTTACAGCCGGTTTAGCTGTTGTGACATGCGGGCGAGCTAACTTCACCGGTCGACGTTTTTATCGGTGCTCAAATATTGGCGGACCCTAAAACTCTGGCCGGGGTAAACGGAATTAACAGGGGTGGTGACAGATTTGATCGGAACGCGTTAAACTGAAGTGAAGTATTTACTAACACGGCCTAAAATGGTTTAAATCTTTACGTAGGAGGTCACGCGTAAAATCCTTGTCACATAAAAACAAATATAAAATGTTTGGATGCATCGCAAGACACAGCTTTTCTGTATTTTACGGTACAACTTATCCGAAATACAGACTCCTTTGAACAAATGTCCGATTCTTATTTACCCTAATTCGAGTGTATATGTTATACACGATCATGTGATTACGTTTTGTTCAGTGCAAAATTTCAATATAGATTTCACAAAAAATTATTTTTTTATTTTTGAAAAAAAATTGACGAAAACTTTTTTCTAACAATCCCAAAACTCTTTGAAACCGATTCGTCTTCGAACATGGACACACGTTGCTACGCTGCGCAATAAACAGGCCTCTGTTTGGCGTAACGCACTCCCCATGGACGTCTGAAAACAACTTTTACAATCCCCGCGTCGGCATACGTTTGTTGACATTCTTTGGACATCATTTTTTAGCTTCGTTTTGAATTCTTACCTTCTTTGGTTGACTGTTGGTTCATTTTTTGCCCCTCTGGCGAAAATATTGATTAGATGATGCTTTTTTCGTTCTCTACTTTTTTCCCTTAAAAAACAACGAGCAAAATTTACCTCTAATGAAAACAATCCATAAACTTATTTTCAATTTTTTTAACATTTAGTACAGTGATTCCTAACCTTTTATGGCTTACGGCGCCCCTCAAAAAGAATAAATACATTTTCGGCACCCCGAATGAAATTTTCGATGAGAATTTTATTGGGAGGTCATTTTAAATGGAACTGGAACATTACAATTACCTTAAAACGTGTAGGAAAATGTCATTTGATATAATGGTCTCTAATCGTACACAAATAGTTGTATCAAGAAGCTTACCAATTGAACAAAAACACACCAGTGCGCCGCGGCACCCCGGTTAAGGACCACTGGTTTAGTATATTCTTACTGCAAAAGAGCCGGACTTCTTAAAGCAAAATTGAGAGCTTAAAACAGTTCTTTTTTTTACTTAGGTCGTAATTTAAACGCGGCGATGCAGAACGACGAAGGTCTCCAGGATGACTCGTTCCCGAATATTTGGAAGAGCATCTCGATCGATCGGTGAGTGACTAAAACAGGGCTTGGATAAAGAAACCTTTATTGAACACACTTTGAGAATGCTTTTGAACTCAAGTATCTACTGGGCATTTCAACTAGAATTATAAGTTTTTTTTTTCTGGTTACTTGCAACCAAATATTAGATTAAAAAAAAAATACTCGGTAGAAGTCAAACTTTTTTTATGTTATTTTTTCTACACATTATTATACATTTCGCAGTTAAGTAATACTAATTGATTTGTTTATCCCAGGAGTCGGCAACCTTTTGTATGCAGTGTGCCAGTTTATGAATAATGTCAAAATATCAACAACTCGCGTGCCAAACATTTCTGTGATTTGTTTTGCGCTGGAGCCAGCGCTGTGGAGTTAGTTAAAAGCAACCTGAGCCCGAGTCCGGACAAATGTGCGATCCGACTTTACAGCCTGTATTTTACCCATTTACGTAACTAAAGTAAGATGGATATTCAGCAATCCACTCATAGGGCTCATGGAAAAGTATGTCACCATATGCTATTCCACCGTAGGTCGTGAGTTCGAACCTCACTGCAGGCCAGTTGTTTTTCTGGCTTGCTCTGCTTGCATCATAGATCGACAGATTCGGCGAGTCTGCGATGGCTTTTCGGTGTACTATTGATACGGAAGCCGTAATCGTTGGTCATAAAGCAACTTCCGAGGGGCTAGATCACAGATGTTATTAAACACATATGTTTGTGTGTGTCTTTCATCGCACTCCGAGTGGTTTTACCTATAGTATTACTCAAACTCCGAGTCCGACTCCGCAGTCCTACTGTGTAGCCAGGGGGGCCACAGGGACCATGCCCCGCCAAATTTATAAATATTGTACTCTTAATAATTTGTTTTGTGGCAGATATGAGCATTACCACAAGAGTCGATCACAGGCATACCTTCAATTGTCATGCACTGTTACGTCACAAACGATGTAGTTATTCTTACGTTTGCGTTACGTAATAACGTAGTTTTGCTACTTTTTAGTCATTTTGTTTTTGCTCTTTAAATGGTTTTTGAGTATGGCGTTAATACTTAGTCAGTTGCTGCTCGAAACGGTTTGCGACGCAATTAACCCCCCCCCCCCCCAACCCTGCTGAAAAACAAAACAAACTGTCACGAACACAATACTGTGCCTGCTATTTTAGAATATACTTCGACGCTTTTCAGCCGATACCTATAATAAGAGTTAACTATCAGTTTCGTTTTTAGCTTGGTTTCTCAGTAGCTCAAAAACACACATGCTTACTTTTAATGTAGAGTGCCCTGACTTAACCACTGATCTATATGAAAGTTTTCCTTGTAACTTTTAATATAGAAGTACCTGCTTTATCGAGTTTAGAAATTGTCATTGAAAAGGACCTTGTTATTGCCAGTGTTGTGTTTATATAAAAAACAGTAAATATTTGCGTGAAGCGCAAAAAATGATGTTGTGCTAAAAATCCCCCTAAACCATCTTTCTAAGGCAGTTGTTCCCAAACTGTAGGCCATGGCCCAGGAGTGGGCCACGAGACTATTTTCAGTGGGCCATAGAGCTATTTAAAAATATTGCAACTATACATTTTTTTACTAAAATAGTTGTTGGCATATTAATAAAATGTCTTGTGACTGCGAAAACGCTTTAACAGACTGATCAGAAACGTATTACAGCTCCTTTTGTTGTTGGACAAATGCTATCAAGAGAATAAAAATATTTATAAAATTGGAAAATTTTTCGTTAATCCTAAAGGTGGAAAAAATGGTGGGCCACGATTTGTTTTGGAAACAAAAATTGGGCCACGGAATAAAAGAGTCTTGGAACCACTGTTCTTAGGCAATCAGCATTTGCCCAAAGCTCGATTTTTTACGTAGTGCAAATAGGCTAAAATATATTTGGGGCGGGACAAGGTGTTGTGGCACACCTGGATCCACCCTTAATCGGCAGTGTAGCAAAAACTGACTTTGCCACAGCGCACGAGCGCAAGCGAGTAACGAAACGATTTGCTAATCCTCGTTTTTAAGTTCGGTTCCCCAGTTGACTTGTTGTACTGACGTAACCTGTTACGTAACCTGTTGCGTATCCATTGCGTCATGCTATACGTATCGGTTCAGCTGGCTTTAAATCTAGACTATTTCAGTTTACGTTGCAGCTTTAAGTTTTGCACTTTAACTTTTAGGTTGAAAAAAACTTGTTTTGTTATTGAGCGCATTATGTTGTCGGTTGCATTTTGTATGTAAAAACAAGGCGGAGCTAAAATACATTCGTTTCCCGAATACAATTTACTTTTGTATGTATTTTACAAACTAAATAGGACTTTTCGTGGGTTGCGCATATGTCTAGGCTTATCGAGTGCAGTGGTTACTGGAGCTGCCTGTTTTTTGTTATCTAATTTACACCATCTTGATAACCAGAAAAACGGGACAGAAGAAGAGAAAGCGAGAAAAAAAGGCGCATTGCGACGACTATTTCGCCGATTCCCAAATAGTTCATTTCGTTTGTTATTTTGTAGCATCCTTGTTCGATTTGAGGGTTTTAAGTACATCTACTCGGGGCTTATTAGTGAAAATTGCCAGCGCTTTGTTTTGCTTTGTTGTGACGATAAAACTCTCGTACGATTTTCCTACACTTGACCTTTTGTCTTATCCCTTTGGAAACCCCATGCTGTGAACCCAATCGTTAAGGTAAGGTAATGGTTAAAAATAAAAAGTTAATTGGACAACAAGTTTAGATAATTTAAAGTTGGAACCTATATCCTCAAGACTTTTCCAGTGGTTCTCAAGAACTTTTTTATACATTTCCTTTGGAATAGTTTGTTGGACTTGCGACCGACCAAGCGAAAATTTCGCCATCTTTCACTAAACTTATACACTAATGAATTTATTCTTTTGTTTCTGAAAATCGTAATTAGTTGCACAGATTTTGTACTGATTATCTGTAACGCGCGTGTCCAGGGGTAATAACATCTGTAAACATTTTATTACCGCGCTTAACTTTAGATAAGAAACAAAAATTATTGTGGGACGCCCTTGGAAAATAAAACGACGCATCAGGGCGTCGCCACGCGCAGATTATTGAGAACTCTGTTCTAAACCTTAAAGTCGTTTAACTTATTAATACTAATGTCCATCACAATTTGATTTCGGAACATTTTGCGACTCAAGATTCCTTAAACTTAAATAAAACAGCTAACCAAGAATTACGGTAAAAAAACTGTTTCAAGGTGTCGCCGCACACAGATTAAGAACTCTGTTACAAGTCCTATAACTTATTAAACTTTAAGAGCTAAATGTCCATCACAATTGATGTCGAAACTTTGCTACCCAAGAGTTTCTCTAACTTAAATTAAAACAGCTAACCCGAAATTTGGGGTAAAACACTCTTTCAAACGGTTTGAACGAGGGATTGTAATCGTTGTACAAGTAAAACATTGCCTGTTTTTTGGATTACACGGGTTTCTTGGAATTGTATGAGTTCCCAATATGCGACTTCGTGTTTGCCCAAAGGTCAAACTGCTGCCAATGAATAATAAAGCTGCGTCTGCCGGATTTGCACTGAGCCGTTTGCCGATATGGCGATATGAACTTTTCCCCGCCGTAAACTTCCGTCCCCTAAAAGTTTAAGATGTCACCGTACAAAATATGACTTGTGGTTTGCCAAACACGAGCGTCGCAACCAACCGCAAACTGTCGAAAAGTCGCCGAAAGTTCAGCCGTAAAATAAAAAAAACTTTAACAGTCGTTTTAATTTCTCTGCGCACCAAAAACACGCATGTCAATCAACCTTTGCGAGCGGATTTTCACCTCGAGTTGGAAGACTATCTTTTTCCTCCAGGCAAGACTCGGATTAACGCTTCCCCTTTTTTTCCTGGTCGATCTCGCCGCCGGCATGTGCGCACTTTATGACGTCAAAGAACCTTTTTCTGACGTCGTGTGGCCCCGAAAGCGCGTCGAACTTTTGTTTGACTTCACTGGCGCAAGGCCTTACACGTCAAACCGGCGGCTCTGCGACAATTAAGTGTCGGCAATTGCAATTGCCTCGAGATTTGATAGCGCTTTTCGACGCTGATAACTCATCCGTGTCTCGAGTAACCGCGCCTTAGTTTCGTAACATGGTATAATTTCGTGTCTGCTGATGTTTCCCAAGGCTAAACGTTGTCTTTTAACAAAGTTTTATTCAAACTAGTCTTTAAATTAAAAACAGTTTTATAACTCACCATGCTATAACAGTTTCCCCCATTAACGAACATAAAAAAGTAAAAGTGCAATATTTTTAAACAGCGCATAAAAAAATGATCTAGAAAAATTCACGGTTGTGTGTAGCAGTGTGTTTCTGGTGTTTTGCTTTGGCAAAGAGTTTGCGAAATAGAAAGGGGGTCGAGCAAAGGTTAAACGCAACATTCTTGGTAAATTAATACAGCGCTACTGACGAAGTTTCGAGTGGAAAAGGGGGATTTTTAGCCAAATCCTGTTGCAGTGACGTACGAAAGTTGTCGTCATCAAATCACCCAAGCGAATCAAACGCTACAAAAATGCCATCTAGCCATATTTCCAAACTAGTCTGCCTGTAAACCACAGTAGCTGCAAACGCATTTTTATAAGTTTTTCGTGTCTTAAAAATGCCTTGCAAGTGGGCGATCTTTAGTTTATTAACAAGCTGTGTCGTTTTTAAATGTCAAGTTGTTAACGTGATGTGTAATAATTCGACACCTAAAAATTCTTAAAACTAGTGGTTTATAATAGCCTTTTGTTTGGCCAACAAACAAGTCTCTAAGCCAATTGATCAAATGTAAATTGCATGTTAAGAAAAGAAAACGTTTTCAGACTTTCCTTATTGCATTTAGTGAACGCGCGGCGAAATGTATTTAAAATTATCCGAATAAAATTGCAATTTGTTAAAACCGACTAGCCTGTCTTTTTAAAGGTCTCTAAAGCTCGCGTTCGCAGTGTGTAAAAAATCGATGTATACCCGGAACCGCAGCAAAAGTGGCTTCGGCGAGATTACCGCTGTATAAGTCGCCCTAGCAACGAGCCCCTCGCCACAAAGCCCCTAGCAACGTTTACACTTTTCGAAGCCGCTATTGCGCCACTCGACACGACTGCCGAGTCGACGGTCGACCTCTCCAGGCGCACTTGGACAGTGCGGGAAAAAGGCGATCGGTGATTCGTCGCTTTGGGCGCGTGACTCCAACGAGAGATTCCTGTGCGAGAAATTCGAGCCGAGTTTTTAACGCGAGCGTGTGGCGTTTATTGGCTGTGTAGCGTTTGCCTAACGATTTTACATAACTTTAAAACCTCCTCTGATGTAAACCTTTAGATCAGATTTGCCAGCAAGTTTTCACGCTCATTTTTTTCGCTAGAGTTTTTAATGTTTAGCCGCAGACCTACCCCACCGCGTTAGATAAACACCGTATATCGGTTTGGTTACCTTGAACTTTCAAGTTTTAAAAAAATAATTACCTTTTGTACAGGACCATGGCAGTAGCTTTGGGGCGTGTTTTTCGTTTGAAAATTGTCGAATGTGAAACAGGGGGTGAACAACGAAGTTCCCGCCTGTTAAAATTAGTGATTAACGATTCTTCATCGGAATCTGTTTTCTTAAAAAAAAAGTTTTCTAAAAAAAGGTTGTTTCTAAATTCGTTAGGTTGTTTTTCTCCTGCAACATGTCGGGTATTTATGCCTGTTTGATAGAATATAATGGGATGCCTTCTAACTGAATCAAATTGCATAACAATATCCGATTCAACCGATTCTTTAAAGATCTGTCGCCCTTAGTGAGTTGGGCAGAAGTGCGAATATTTTTTATCTCGACTATTTATTAATGAGGCGTTTTGAATACTTGTCAACGTTCTAACATGAATTGTATGTATGAATGCTTTTTTATTAATTTTGTTATGATGACTACAGCTAGGGTTCCATATATGTATGGGTTGTGTGAAAGATAAAAAAATGTTTTTTTTTGCAAGTTTATTTCCGTGAAACATTTGGGTCTTTCAAGGCTTCGTTATAATTAGCTTTATGAGTTAAATTGTCCATTGCGATGATTTTAGTGAAATTATTATCATTGGGCTGTCAATAGTTTGTTATCGGGTGACAATGTTGCGTGGAGGATTTTTGCTTTTTTAACCTAAAAAACAATAAAGTGTTTATTTTCTTTCTAAAACAAGGGTGTCTCTCTCAGGCAAAATAAGAAACTGTTTGGTTCGTAACGGTCAATGACTGTATTACTTGACACCGCGCTTCTATTTCAAAGTGCCACCGAAACAACAATGTTTTAGCCAACTTAATTCAAAAATTTAGAAGAGCGCAATGTTCGCCGCATAAGCCATAAAATGTTTGCGATAGCAAGACAAGACTATTGCCTGTGGGAACTGAGCACTTAACGGCGCATGTACGACGAACGTTTCGGCATTTTTAACAACAAAGCTATCCGAAGCAAGTGTCGTCAGCGTTAACAATATCAAAAGAAGTACCTTAACGCTTAACTCCTTAACATGTATCATTTTATGAACCGGATTTCTCAATTATCTACCGCTTCTTAATTATGTACCGCAAGCTGACCCTATAATAAATAAAAATGAAACGTATTTTAAATGATTACACAAACTATATAATAAAGAAAAAACTCAAAATTTTAGATTGAATCGGCATTTAAATTGAATATACCTAAAGGTGCAACGCTGTAAGATCAAGAGAATGTTGCGTATCGTAATTTTTTTTAGGAAATCAGATTATTTTTTTATTTGGAATCAAATTCTAGTGTAAATGATTAAAACGTTAGAGGATTGTAATAAGAAAATAATTAAGTTATACGGTTTATGCTGCCCAAGTAGGATCATTTATTTTACATGTTTTTTTAACGTGACAAAGTAAGCAAAAAGGTTAATTACAATTACATCGCGCGGCAAGCAATTTGTTGCGGCTAATCGAAAATGCAGCATTCGCTGTTGTTATGATTATAAAGCATCTGCAGCGCCTTGCTTACGACATGCTCGCCGCCAAAGAACAAAAACGCGTGACATAATTTCGGAAATTTTTTCCAGCCCTAATACCAGTCTCTCTCAAGACAAACGGCCAGGGAGAAAATCGCGAAAGGCCCGAAGTTGTGAAGTCTCGTTGCCGCCCGCATAAGCGTTTGTTTTAGTACCTGCGCCCATTAATATTGATGCGAAACATTAGCGCACACTTGGCGGTTGTTTGTATATATATTGGGGCTGGTGTCTGGCGGCAGACACCGCAACCGCTAACAGCAACAATACGTGGCCAGCTGCAAAACCGATGGCGAAAAAATCGCGGTAGAGTAAACCTCTGCGAAAACTCCGATTTAATCTCCTTTTATGATCTATAGAACGAACTGAGGGTTTTCGCTGGGATAATTTTTCGTTCTTTGGCTTTCTTTTTTATAAGCCACCACACATTAACGCAAAACGAGTTTCCAAACTAATTAAAATATTTCGAGTTAGTTCCTTGACTTTAAGGTATCCAGTTAGTATAGGTGGCTAACTCCGTTACTGTTTAACATCACACGTTTGTAAGAAGTACAACAAAATCAACAACTTGCTTTTATTACACATTAATCATTTTGATTTTTTTAAGATATGTTAATATTTTTTTTGTATTTTTTCTGTGTATGTTTGTATCTATTTATGCATTGCATTACAATTCCTTCACATTTGCTTGAATATTTTATTCCGTTAGGTGTGAAATACATCGGTGCGATACTACGCTGTTATGGCAACACCAGAAGAACAACATATCGTTTAACATTCAATTGAAGCTATTTGGTTTTCATGGCAACTGCATAAGGTTTCATGGCAACTGTATAAAATCACACGTTATTACTTTCCCATCTTTTCTAGTTATTTTAAAAATACCCGCTAAACTTAAAGAAAATAAGAAATTACGCTGGAGATGTGGTCGTTACCATCTTTGCAGTTCAAACACCTGCTCTGTTATTGTTAGGCTTCGAGTGCCGCTTTTAAAGATAACTAACCAAGATTACGCCCCGCTTACGATAAACGGGGCCAGTCGTAGCCCTAATAAGCATTTTAGCGCTGAGAGAGTGAGACAGCGAGAGAGCGCTCGTGTCTTTTTTCTCACCAAACCCGGTGACGTAATGTTGGGATTCCTGAGCGAGAAATTAGCGATCGCGGTATCGCAGAAAGACGGTGAACATTTGAAATAAGTCAGTGGTAGTTTTCGCAGCGAATTTCAAGGGATTTGGTAGCGTTTATACACGGTTGCAAATTAAGTTAGGAAAGCAAGTGTATTTGCATTTAAGACCGGTTGTTTGATACATTGAACTTGCCCTTTTTTAGTACTCGGAGAGCGTCTTATTTTATTTGACGACAATATTAAAATCGATTGACAACCCCGTAGCAAATAAAGCAGTCAGGAGTGCTATTTATTTATTTTATTCCCCGTAAGAAAATGAGGTTTGTTTTAATTTTTTGTGTCGAATTGAAAAAAACAATTAGTAAAGCTTTAAATAGTTTTAGCGACGTTAACAGGAAAAAGTTTTTAGTGTGGATTCTAAATAAGCAAGACGCAATGATTTGTTATTAAAAGGATGTCGTATGTCGTTTAAGATATTGACAGTATGCTATGTTCCTCGTTCCTTAAAATTGAGTTACAAAACTTTGAACATTGATATTTTAGAAATTTGTAATATTAGACAAGACTTTAATAAAAACAAGTTTGCTTTGTTCGCGTTTATCACGAATTTCTAAAGTCCGTGTATTGTGTGCAGTAATTTACTTTTTTTACTTGGTTTGCCATACAACCAAAATATATGTTAAAACTGTTAAGTTGACAATGTCAACCGATATGTTTAAATTTTTTCAACATAAAGTAACTATTTAGTTTGAAACGAGCCTTTGACAGACATTTAAGGCCGACTCTTTGTTAACACTGTGTGCACGCACAAAAATGAGCCAAGATTGTTGGAAGGTTTGCAATTTTAACGGTTACTCAATGGACATGAGTTGTTGTTAGAATAAACATTTTTAAGCGGATTTTATATGACTTTCGCTTTGTCGAACATAACTTGTCTCTGCTGCACTGTCGTTTGCACGATGTCTTACTGTCCTAAATAATCCGGCAATGTTTTCGCCTCTTTTTGTGGGAAAGATGCAGGTTTTCTCGCCACCGTCTAAAACTGTTTTTGCATTCCAGTGAACGCGGGTGGGGAATTTACTACTTAATTAGACAATTTCCGGCGCCGCCGAGAAGTTCAAGAGATTTTAGTTGCTTTTAACACCTAGAAGTTAGAACAAATGATGTTTAAGGTTTTTCCGCTGTTATATTTTCTAAATAATATGCCAAATATATTGCAGGACTCTAAAATAGGGTATTTATTCACCGCATGTTGTTTGTTACGTTGTTAAGAAAAATGCAGTATGTGTAAGAGTTATATGCTTCGGCTGCCTAAAATGCGAAGTATTAGTTTGATCTGTGACAGTACAGTATACTATTTTTTCCAACAAATAGTTTAAATAACTATATCTGTGGATCGAGTGCGTGGTCCAAAATCCTTTAGGTTTTATATTTTAAATGTAAAAGTGTATAATGTTGCGTGTTCTGCAATCTTAATTAAACTAACATTAGCAGATATTAGGGCTTATAGATCTCCTTTATTGTTGCGTTTTCCAGGCGCTTCAAGTGAGACAATCGCCGCTATGATGTCATAAATTAAACATCTGCCACGGTTGCTTAATTTTTTTTGAACTGCATTGTTATGAAAACTGGTGTTTGCTGAGCGTGTTAATTTGAAGTGAAACATTATCGAAAGGGCGTGATTGTCATTAGAAGTTAATTTATTGTTAAAATTTACCGTTTTACTGTTCACACAGAAAAGGCTTTAGTTGTATAGCAATATATTAAGCTTAAGGTTTCAATGCAACCCGATTACCAAATTGCTGTGCTCTCAGTTGCTCAAAAAACACTAGTGCAAGTTGCAGTTTTGTCGCGACCAATACCAAGGCCAAATGCAAGAACTTCAAACACAAGACCCGGCGGACGCCATTCTATGGTAAGGCGGAAAGACAACGAATAAACCACATTTAAGTGTTGCGCGGTTTTTCTGCTTTGATATTTTCGCCTAATGTGGTCGTTCGGAAGTCGTCATCAGCTAGAGGTTCTTTTGATGTTGCTTCGGCAGCCTTGCGTGTTTTCTTTTTGAAGTTTGGCGGTTACTTAGATTCCATCAAAACACGTGCCGAACAAAGTTGGACATACTCTTTTGTTTCATTGTAATATTCCTATATTGTTGCCCCTTTATAAGTAACACATTATAAGTAGTTGCATCAATATTTTTCTATTTATCAGCAGTAAAAAAGTCAAAACAAAATCTGTTTATGCAAAAGTTTTGTTTGCTCAATTATATAGTTTATGTCAGCCTTGTCAACTATTTGTGTGCCAAGGAAGACTTTATCATGCACAACTAATTCCATTAAAAAAAAACTGATGTCATTAAAATGGCTGTAAAATAATCTGAAACCAGAGCGCCTAAAGGCAGCTTATACAGTACATTAGTGTGTTGAAAAGATGTAAGACTTTGTATGAAGATCGCAAGTGTGTTCCTGTGGAACATATCCCCGTTAATTTTGGATTATCTTTTAAATGTTTTACAAAAAGTATTACACTTCACTCTGCTGACTGCCCAAAAGTTTATTCAGAAAAATGTCTTAACTTGTAATTATTTAAGGCCGCATTTAGGGCATGACACAAAGATTAATGTTCCGTTGCAAAGAGACTTACCCCACTTATATGTGCGTCGAATAAATTAAATCCATTTTATAAAAATAATATTTTTTAAACCTTAACCCACCCCTTGGCTATTTTTAGCCTATCGCGTATGTTTGACTCACCTATGCGCCGACGGGACAGTTGAAATCAAAGGTTTAAGGTGGTTTCCTTATTTATCGCTAAGGTCACTGATTTGTCGAAATCGTCACCCAATTTACGTCTAACTCATACCTAGGTTATCAGAACTTTTGCAATTGGTCAGTTTGTCGATTTTCAAGCATAGTGTTTAAATTTTTAACCTGTTAGCTGCCAATTTTCCAGTAGTATTGAATGATTACGATTTTTTCATGAATTCATAGCTTATATGTTTTTCGTCAGAATGTCAGACCAACTGATTCTACAAGTTTGCTACAGAACTCTATTTCTAAAGTTATTTTATGGGTTCGAGGGATTGTCACATCTGGAAAATGTGATATATTAATTAAAGCCAGGGAAATAACCGACCTCGGTGTTTTTTTGTTAATCTTTTTGTGTTGGCCTTAAGTGACATTGTTTCTGCCTAAAAATCTTATTTAGCGTTAGTTTGTCCGAAATTATACGTTTCGTAAATCAATAATTTGGTACACCACCTCGACAAATGGTCACCAAATGTTTTCCTATTTATACTGGTTTGCCATTTCTCTACACTACAGGGAATTATCCCCAGCGGGGTATTCACCGGTGGAAAATATGAACTTTTTGGTACCTTGTTCTTTGGTTGCACATAGTTGGTAACATAAATGGTATTCACCGGTCGGGAAATATATCTTTTTAGTTTTAACGTTTGAAGGCTGGGCCCCGTTGGATAAATTGCGTTTCTTTAGGGTTGGATTTTCTGATTATTTTAATATGTTAATCTGAAGCAGTTGATGTAAAAAATGACAATTCAGGGCACCAGGTAAGCTGTTGCTACTTGCAGATATTATATTTGTTTCGTGCAAGTCGTTTTTTCATTAGCAATTAATTATAAAATCAGCAGAAGATTTATCCACACAGTACGACCCTTGTACGAAGTCAGGAAAACCATTTTTTTTAAATTTAAGATACTTCTAAAGGGTTGATTACACGTTTACTTAAAAAAAATTCTACGGGAGTTCAATAGATATTTCAAATTGCTTTTGTAACAGTATTTTGTTGGACGTATTCTATTCATTTGAGAGCTGTCCTGTTGGCACATCGTTATATTATTCCATGGAAAACATATTTCTGTGTGTTAAGAAAAGGCCAATAGTTTAAGATTTACTCAAATTGTGATTGTGCAGATTTTTGTCAAAAGCTTAATTAATTTATCTTAATTTAGGAGTATTTATATAGATGCAAATAACCTTTAGACAATAAAACAGAAAGGGGTGGGTTTTGTTGTCTGACTACATACCGCGAGGAATAGGTCAACTTCAAGTCGTTTGTCGTCCAAGCACACAATTACGTCTTGTGTTGAAATTTCGTCTGTTTTGCCCCAAAAATCGATAGACGGGCCGTGGGAAAATTACACATTATCGATTAGTTTTAACGTCTATTTGTTTGCCCGTTAAAGATTTTGCGAGGGTGCGACTGCAAATGTTTGAACCGCGATTTCATTGCGACCTCGTGAAAAGTTTGCAAAAAATTTTTAGCAAAAATGTTACGCAACCGTACATTTTTGCTGAATTTGCGGCTTCGTATTTGCCGTTTGCGAAATGGTTTCTTGACTTTAATATCAACCATAAAATCGTACGAGTTAAAACATATTTCTTCAGCGAGCTGTTAGGACAAGTAATACACGAAAATCGACCACGTTAAAATAGCTTTACACTATGTTGCAAGCTACACTATACAGTATACATACGGCAATTCCAGTGCTGTTTGAAATATCCGTATTTAGAAAAAACATTGCTCTTTTTGGGAATTCCAGGGAAATCAGAATAACACAAACATAAAAAAATGTTAAAAGAGCATTTGGAAATATATTTTTAATCTAGTGTGCAATAATTTTTATTATCTCGTTTATCTTTTTGTTGGCATATGTCGCAAAATTTCGTTTCATGCGCAAATTGAACTAACGTAAACAACGACATGGCATATCAAGCGTGGGCCCGTGTGCTTTTTTTAATTGTCGCGTAGAACAAGCCCCATTCCCCTATACGCCCACTCAAAGGACTTGGCGCCCGACCAAATTGCTACAATGCACACCTTTGTTAAGGCGACAGAAAAACGTCGACACAGAAAGGTCGATCGTCCAAACAACGGGTTGTTTCTTTGACCGAGTCAATGTGTCTTGGGTGTTGACGTTGAAAAAGACGCATTCTGATTTTGGGGAGTTTAGTGCTACGAATAGTTTTTACTTACATTTTTCATTCGCACGGCGCGTTTTGGCTAATAAAATCCACTTATATTGAAAATTAATTTAAAAATAACAAAATAATGCGCAAATCGCAAAATTCTCTGCATTTACGTTTAGTTAAATTTGCCAAAAGCTTTACTTTCAACCTGTATATTGCTCGATTCCCAATTCACGTATTTTAATTACCAGGCAGCTACGTCAAAAATGTCATTTCAATTTTCTAGAACAATACTTAATAATTGTAGAATAGCAAAGACACAAATATCACAATCAGACATCGTAGAGTTTAAAGCAGTGTTTCTCAGCCTTTTATGGCTGACGTCACCCCTCGGCAATAATAAATAGATTGCTGCACCCCTACAAGATTTTTCTATAGGTAATCACAATAAACGGAACTGGAACAACACATTAACTCTACACAACGTAGGAAGTTATAACTGGATTTATTCCACTCTAATCTTAAATAAAAAATGTTGTAACAATTAAGCAAAAATCAGATTCCTAAACATTTTCAAATTGAGCATTAGAAGTGGAAGCCAAGGGTGCCGCGGCACCCCGGTTGAGAACCACTGGTTTAAAGTCATCACTTATCACTGTAACATTTGTCTCGGCAGGAACGACTTAACGGTGAGCGATCCGATCTTCGCGTTTTCGGAAACCGAAGGGCCGCTGGAAAACCAGATCTCACTGGAGGTGCTGTCCACCATCGAGGATTTTCCCACTTTTAGCAACAGCCAGTCGACCGTTGCCACCACTGAAGTGTCCGCCCTTGCCAACCAACAACATAGTCAGCTGCCCTGTCACAACGCGAACGTCGCTGCCCTAAACCAAGAAAATGAGGTATTTGATTGTGGTATTTAACGTGATAATGCTATTTTGCTGTAGTTCAACTGATATAAATATACACGTTTTGGGTAATACTAATTTCAAACCCTTTCTTGTTGCTAATAGTCGACTTTTTTACCTTTTCAATGGCGTGCTAAATTCGAATTTAAATGTTAGCTTAAAAAAATTAAGAATCCATTAGAATTGTACAATTTTGGAGTAGCACTTGGAAAAGGCATTGTACGTGTGACGTACTTTATATTACACAACAACTGTGCTAAATATGATTAAAATTCGAAGGATGAAAGTATCGCAAGAAGAAGACAAATATTTTAGCACTTTCCAGTTATTAAAAGGGGGGGAACTTGACTTAATTTGGACATATTTTACAAATGACTCGTCTTGGAGGACTTGCATCATTTCATAATTACCTGTAAACTTATACAACACTGCATAACCATTAAATTTGACTACTTGACGAAGGTTGTGTGGACCACGTAAATAGGTGCTGCAGACCGTACTCTGGCCCCAGTCGTTTGTACACGTCTCTATTTTATAATTAATTATCATATTTTTTCTATTGATAACAGTATTCTCATTTGACATCGCCTTAACATACAGCTAAATGCTTCCTAACACGATAGCCTAACAGTTTTTAATCTTTGCGAAAAAAATCAACATAATGTCTGTGTTTTAAATAAAAAAGTGCAAATAGCCACAATCGTCATTTTTAAACAATCACTGGTAGCCTGCGTTTATACGCAACCACTTGTTCGCAGAAACACTGGAAAAAATGTTGACCGTCCGTCGTAAAACCAATGTTGACGGAACCAATGTTTGACGGAACCATAAACACGATAGTTTTTGTAAAACAACTGAAACATGCAGTAAAAACCTGATAACCCTATCTGGATTACTCTCGTGCAAAATAAAGGTTTAAATGAGGGTTTGTGGTTGGTATTCAATCCTCCGGGGCGCTGTGTAGTTTAACGAAGACTAAAATTCAGTTTTATTAAATTTGAAATTTATTTAAAGATTAAAATGTCACGTGATTTCACGAACAAACAAAAAAATCATTCCGAGTTTGAAAACAAACTACATTTGTGACGTGCCGAACAGACGATTTGCCTTTTTCCCCCGCGTCTTTCTTTTTTCGTCGCTTCTCTTGCATTTTGAAAAGAAGGCGGTTTGGAAAATGACCACGAGCTTCGTGGGAGATTGCCTTTTTCCTGGAAACCTCGAAAGACTTTTAAATCGCGTCGTCAGGGTGACGCGTGGTGTTTCGATAATAAGATCTCTTTAACCCTATTTGTTTGTTTGTAATAAATGCAAAAAGTTTTCTTTAAAGCAAAGCTTTAAAACTTTTTCGAGAAATATTCTTGGTGTTTGTTTACAACTATTGTTGAATTTTAATAGCGTAATGTTATGCTTGAATAGTCTCCATCCAAAAAATATTTAAACTATCATTTAACTGAATGTATTGCTAAATCAAACCCATTAATCATTGTGCTCAATTTCATCTTACAAGCCTTTAACGTTTCGAATAAATTGCTCTTTCAGAATAAATTGCTGTTTTCAATTACAAAAACCGATATGTGTTTTTTTAAACATTAATTATAGGTGTTTTCATTGCTACCACTAGGTTCGGTAAATTCACTTTAGGCGACAATGCGTACTTTGTTACACAACACAACCCGAAAGAAATCGCGAGAATCCATTCCTCACGAAGTAAAGTCTTTCCCACGCAACTGCGATATTATCAACAGACATTAAATCTGCCTCACAATAACCAGATATCTCAATACGCGCAATTAATATCGCCAACCGTCCAAATTTTCCGTTGCTCATCGCGCCTTTGTCTTGTGATACGCCGCATGTTCTCGAATTAATACCGCGACGTTTGTTCTCCCAATTCGCGTTGTGACGTCACTTTGCTTCTCGCCTGATCAATGGGTGTCGGCGCGAAAGGCTCCCGCTAGCTTCATATCGGATTACGGCAAACCTGTGTCACGATACCATTAGTCAGTCCCCCGCCGATGAGCCCCATTGTCTTAGCCTGGGAGTCCACATGAAACCCTATATCGGACCCTTTTGCCCCACCGACATACCCCGTATCGCGTAGCATGCGCGTATTGTTAATATTCGAAATGTCCGTTGAAATATTGACGATATAACCGACCTCCTCGAACACCGACTGATCAGTTAGCGAAATTGGTTAGTCAGTAAACGTCCAGTTGACATTTTGTTTGTATGTGAATGTAGAGCCGTATTTGTTCGTGTTTATAAGGTTTAAAATTATGGTAGCCTAGCATCCTAACCAAATGCCAACTTTCGGTTGGTGGCGTTTTAAACAGCAGTCGAATGTTTGCTTTTGTCGATAGTTTGCTTAAATAAAGTCAGTTGTAATTAGTTTTAACTGACTGAAAATACTAGAATTTCGTTAAATCGTGTATCCTTTAATGTTGTGTTACAGTCTGGAATTGTGGCGTACTGTTTGTTAGGCATCGAAGCCCAAAGAGCCCTTAACCTTGCTCATGAAAAATAATAGCAGCGAAATAAAAAGGAAAGCCCAAGCGCATGTAATATAGTTAGTTTAAAGGTTCTCGGAACGACCACGACGGACGCGCAGCGAAAACCGTTGGCTTTGAAAAAGTAAAGTCGGAAGAATGCCGATGAGCAGCAGCCGAAAGCAAATCGCCAGACTTGTCCGTTTTGGCCCGCGCCCTGCACAGGTTGAGACACGCCGTCGTGTGTACGCTCCTTCTCTCTCCCCGGTTGTCACCGCCGTGGCCGCTGTGTTTGCTTGTATAGCGCACAGCGCCCCACAGCGGCGGCTCGACTTGGGTCTCTTAAGGCGCTCGCCTTTCGAGTTAGGATCAGTTACCAGGGGACGCTATCTCGTTTCCTCTCGGCTCCGGAAAACTTGGTCGCTTTCTCAGCCTTTCTTAGTTTTTTTCTTTCTTGCTTTTTGAACGCAACTTCTGGATTTGTTGAAGGATAAGAGAAGGCAGGAAAGGTAAAAGAGGACCATTGTTCCGAGAGGACCACCTAAAGTTGTTCTCTTGCATTTTAGTCGGCTCCTAATTTAGCCAATAAGAAGATAGTTTTTGCGAGCGCAAAAGATTTTTTTTATCCTTATGATGCTTCATCCGCTCAAAGAGTCCACCAATAGGCAGCTGTTAATATGTTGGTAGGAAAAATACTGGTCTCTTTTTTATTTATTTTTTATCCGATTGGTGTCGAGTTGGAATGCCAAAGAGACAGCAGCGGAAGAGCAACTTGTTTTTAGCTCGTCACCGCTTTGTCTCTTTATCTCAGCTGTTTAATGAAAGTAAATTCGGGTTTAGCGACCCGGACCAGTTCGATGCTGCACAGTTAGGGTTAGGAGCTGTGGGTCAGGAAAATCATAAGTTTATAGATGGATATTTCTCAGGTGAAGTTTTTGGCGGGGTATCACAAGGGTTCGGTAGTTAAAATGCGCACAGAAAAACTTTTAAGTTTTTAGAATGATGTAATTTAACATTAGACAGAAAACTGTGTATTTTTTGAGTAAAAAATGTTTATTACGACTATTAAATGTTACTTAAAGCGATTATTGAAAGTAAAAAAAGCATGTAGATCTCTTATTTTAGGTAAATTTTAAAACAAAGTTTATTAGCTATTTTAGTCAAAACAAAACACCAATAAAGAGTATTTTAAAGAAAGCAGCAGGACCGGACTTCTATTTACCGGCGGTTCAACGTTTAACGATTCGAGCAAGTTGTTTATTTTTAGAGCCACTAAGCACTATATAGGGTAGATCAAAGTGTTTCTGTAGTATTTTTGGAGCCAAATCACGTTCTGACAAAATCTTCGCCCCGCGAAATTTTAGACTTCGATTTCTTGCTGCTATTTAGCGGGGCTGAACAAGGGAAATTCGTGGTTCTGCCATTTTTCTTTCGCCCCTATGCGAGTAGTCGCCGCCGATGCCATGGAAATCGCCGCGACGCCCATTTACGGAATAAAGGACACGAAGGAGTTTATGAAGGTCCAGCCGCACATGGACATGGGCCATTCCTTGATTGTACAGAACGGCAACCTGCGGGTAAGATTCGACGGCAAAACAGCTCAATACTTTAACGCTGGATATTTCAATTGTTGGAGTTTGCGAAACCGTATTTTTTATAAGGCAGTTTAAGTACAGTGGAACAGCAGTTTACTCTCTCGGAGTATTATTCTTTCTAAAGAAAAAGCTAGCGTACTCTGCGAATCAGGTTAATCAGAAACTCTGCAACAGTAGATCGCAGCTCTAATAGTGGTTCTTACTATTAAGTATTAAGACTTCACTCTTTTCCTTTCTAGTTTCCCTTTAAAAAAATCTGTACTGTTATTGTTTTTAGATTTAGATTCAGTTTAATAGTAAGCTCCAAAGGCAAGTCCATTAATCTACATCGTCGTTTTTTGCATAGAAAATGCGATTTTCATGTATGGAATATTTATACTTCAATTATTTAAAACATTGCGTATGTCGGTAAGAAATGTTAAAGGCTGATTTTTAGATAACATTTA
The DNA here is from genome assembly GCF_963924565.1 of Ascidiella aspersa. Taxonomy (NCBI): domain Eukaryota; kingdom Metazoa; phylum Chordata; class Ascidiacea; order Phlebobranchia; family Ascidiidae; genus Ascidiella; species Ascidiella aspersa. The sequence goes on from NC_139451.1 coordinate 19,212,969, forward strand.
TAAACGTACAGGCGCTTGTAAAAAGGTTGTTTTATTTCGATAGGCTTGTGTGTGGTTAACTGTGGAAAACTACGCGTTAAAAACACTTCTAAGTGAAACTTGTTGGGTCATTATTTAACACTCTTTGTCGTTTTTAGTTTTTAAGTTAAGCGCTTGACAAGTTTGCGTTTGGTGATACAGGTTTGGAAAGTGAATATATTTATTAAACGTTAAATTTGATTCGATAAAGTTAATCGCATTTATTAAACGCTAAATTTGATTCGATAAAGTGAGTCGTAATATTAAACGCTAAATTTGATTCGATAGAGTTAATCGTATTTATTAAACGGTAAACTTGATTGGATAAAGTGAATCGTAGTTATTAAACGCCAAATTTGTTTCGATAAACGGCTTTAAAAGAAACGTTCAGCTTTCCCTCTTCATAGCATGGGATTTGTCGCTGGACTCGACACTGTTAAGCCTCGGGTATCGAATTATCCAAACCGGCGTTTTGTTTGAAACTCGTACCCGACAATGTAGGGCGCAGTGATTGTTGACACGTGGCGGTTGCCAGTGGCACCTGACGAGTGACGGTTGTTTTGCCATCTAACTGCCATATCGGCTGAGCTGGATTCAATAGTGATGTAGCAATATTGCTTTTTAACTTGTGTTGAGGGCATACAGCACGAACATTCGCCATTTGTATCTCCGTGTTTTCAACTTTTGAATAGAACTTTTTCGTTTATAAATATATTTTTATTGCTCAAAGTGTAGTACAGAATAAATATTTTAAATATAGATTTGTTCCCACTTAAAACCACTCTAAAACACTTTCACTAAAAGCGTTTTTAATGACGACAGCCGAATTATACAAGAGTAACTGTACTATAAAAATAAACAAATGGAATATAAAGCCCAAATTTTACGGTAAACGGTCTTATATATTTGGTTTTTATAAAACGCTGGTACGAAATTTTTCATTAAATTCGTCTGGACCAACTATGCCAACAAAATCACTTTGCTGTAATTATTGTGCTTTAATCTTATTATAAAAAAGAGGTTACAGGGATAATCCATGTTAAGGTTGTTCACAGTTCATCTGAAGCCATTTTTTCGCCGGCTTCAACACCAGAGTCATGGGTCTGGTCATAAGTCAAGCCAATTGTGCGAGTCGTTGGTTAAACATTATCCTTTTTCGACGGAAGAGAAAATCAAGCGTAAAGCCGCTCGGGTTAAATGTCCGGTGTTTAACGGCTCCGGAAAATCCGAAGTCCGGCTTTCGCTGCGTTTTTACGATCACGGACTATAAAAGTCAATAGAAACCATTAGTAGCAAAACAGCTGCGTTTGCATTACATTTCTCAGCAGATATATATCGTAACTTAAGTTCAGTACAAGTTTTTTTTTCGCAATTCAAAAAATATGGCGTTCTAGCATGTGCCATACGATTTATCTTACTTATTGTATGGCACACCAGAATGATGATTTAGGACTATAGGACGTTGGTCTGGCTACAAACGCACGTCTACACAAATTTGGAATAATTAATGAGGGATAAACTGACGATCAAAAAGCTGATCGAACCATACAACTGTAAAAGGTTTTTAAAACTGCCCTTTTGTGTAAAGCGATTAAAACGTTTTTGGGAGGCTTGATAGTGAGTCACCCACATGTCATATAAGTCCTTTTAGTGCTTGGCCAAAAAAACGGCGCTCTGCTTTGTCGCCAACTGGAAAGGTTAAAAATGCACCATTCAGCGAAGGATTATACTGCCTGGAGTTCGTTGCGATTTAAAATGCCATCCACAAACATAGTGGAGCAATTGAACAGACAGTCCCAGAGCAGCACACAGGGGGCGATTTAAGGTCGCGCAGGTATGCGTTATTGTCTACGTCACAGGGCAAACTTTCGCCGATGACGAAGGGCCCGTCGTCGTGGTCGTCTTTGCCAACCGAGAGCACGCAGTATAATAATGGTCGTAAATCCGTCGCCGTGCGCCAACCGTCCAATCGCATAAGTTTGCCTAAGCGAGCAAATACACGGTTACGCCCTGAGAGAGCAAGAAATTTGATTCCCATTCGTAACAGCCCGACGCTGTCTTGCTTGCTTGCTTGCAGCGGGGGCCTTTAAACCGCCGCTTGCTGAGTTTTCGTCTTTCGGCAGCAAATCCGTTTTATTACTCGCCGCGCGATTGTGGAAGTTGTAAAAGCCGTTTCGGTCATTTGGGATAATGAGGGGCTCGGATGTGGCGCAATGAACACCGCGTGATTATGCAATCGCGCTAACAGCTTTAAGCCAGCTCACCTGTAATCGTATGCTTTTTGTTTGTTTACAACGAATGTGCGTTGTGTGTGCGCTGTACCGCGTTCGCTTTGCCACCCTGGTTGTATTGTTGTTGTTTTTGTTGAAAGTCGCTTTCTGAATAAATTTCACGTAATGTCGCTGACCTCAAGGTTATTTAACCAAATATTTTCGCTGAGTAATAAAAAGTTTTTTCAAACTGTCGCCCCATATTTCGTTGACTCGGTATTAGTTTTGTTTGACAATGCTCGAACCCATAGAAATCGCAGTATTTGTTCATAGCGACATAACGTTTTCTTTTCCATTGTTTTATTTGCTGAAGGCAAATAGAAGGGGTCACGCCCCGAAGTCTTAAGGTCTTATAAAAATGTAAGACGCGTTTGGTCTACGATTTGACTTGAGGGCCGTACCCACATGGTAAGGGCCCGGCAATCCCAAATACAAAGCGATTAAAGGTTTGTCAGTATTTGCCGTGGTCGGGCTGGCGTTTGCCGAAGCGGACAGGGGCGTTTAGTGTGCGAGGGTGCCAATTGACGTGTCAAAAATTGGCGATGTGTATTCTGGAACGTTACACTTGACCCTTTTTCCGATTTCTTTTCCTGGCTTGAAACACCTTCTGCGCTCTCCACATTAAAATGTAGGAACGAATGGTTTCTGCGCACTGCGCAGTTCGCAAATTTGTCGAACGTTTGTTTAACCAAAGCCAATCTCCGGCAAAAAGTTTTGTATTATTAGCAATATTGTCACAGCGCGTACTTCAAACGTCTGAAGGAGAAAAAATTGTATATTCTGCCCTGAGTGTTCTTTATGCACGCTCTGTTGCGTAAATTTAGTCGGGCAGGTGTACGGTACGACCGATAGTAATAAAACTAATGTCTGTACTAAATTTAAAGTAGTTGAACGACTAACGCAGTTGAACGACAACCTGTTTCAATAAATGACAGGCCACCTGTTTAAATAGCTAGGTGGCCTTCCTTTAATGATATATGTAAATTTGATGACAATATGTAAATTTGATGTAGTTGTCAGAGAGAAATTACTTCATAGTGTTTTACTTGTTTATTACAGCCTTTTGCCGCTCGGTAGCGCTAGAGCGCACATATAACCATAGGATGTGTCCCACACCATCAACAAGATTTGCACATATTCTTGATACTAAATGTAGATAAATCCTAATACTGATGATTTGTCGTAAATATTGTTGTGCCCCTAAAATTTAAGGTTATATGAACAACAAACAGCTTTCCAGAATGTGCTGCCGAAAGGGTAAAATATTGCTAAGATCACATTTCCACAAAGCACCTTTGCGAATTTCGGACATTTTAACTGTTATAAAAAAGCGTCGCCGCCAAATGCAAAGAAAATATTGACTTTGCTACTTTTGTTTCTCCGAACAAACAAAACTTTGCTTTCAAATCGCGAAAGCCGTTGTTCCTTTTCGACTGTTTCCCGTCGGCTTCCAGTTTTTCAGCTCTCTCGATTGCCCTTTTTCCTTTTTCCGTTCTCGCCTTTTTCGCGGCTCCGCTTTCGCCCTCTCTCTTTTGCCTGTCGCGAAAGGACTGTTTGTTTTCATCATAACCCGGCACCTATTGTCTGCCGGGTCATAGTTTGTTCGTTAATAACGGTCGAACTACCGTTGTTGCAGGATTGTAGCTCGTTCTCTCCTCGACTCTCTCGGTGGCCGAGCGGAGGGATTTAAAAAATCGCCCTCGGCACGAAAGAAGCGGACAGCCTTCAGATGTTTGGGGAATACGTTAGTTACGTGTGGTCCATCGGTATTAGTGTCCCGGGCAGACTCATTTGTAGTCTCTGTAGTGTAATGTCGTGACCTCGCATAGTTTGCGTGGCTTAATGCTGCTGCGTTTAGTTGGTTACGAAGCTGGTATGTGTGTACAGGTGCAATTGGGACGTCATAGCGCTGCTGTGCCCATAATTTTTGTGCTCCATGCGTGTATTGGATTTTTACTATTTCCAAAAGATCAAATTGAGCAGATGTAGCGAAGAGCAATAGAACATTATTTTCCAGCAAGACGAGTTATGAGTAGATTTCAGTTAAAGTTGTCTTATATTTAGTTCAGCATGTCGTACAGTTAGTTAAAACTCATAATGTCTAGTAACGATTTGTTGTGAGTCGTTTGAATGATTTATTACCGTCTAACCTTTATTAAACCCGTATCTTTCAGACATATACATAGAGAGATTTTTATTACTATTTATTGTTTCTTTACTGCTCAAAACTCACTGTCTTACCCCTCCCACCCAGAGCACCATGCTTAAGCTGTGTATGCCTGCAGACGAGCGAGCGCTCACAGTTTCACCGCCGCCGTTTTTTGAGTTTGATGAGGTAAATTCTGCGAAAACTGAATTTTTCGCGATAAAAAGCGCGGCAATGTCATCAGCCGTAGCCGCTTTGCTTATTCAACAAGTTTTGCCTAATAAATTTGCGTGGATAGTATACTAGCGGCGTTGTTGCTTCTTTTGAGGCACGCCCAGTTTGTAGCACAAATTGTAATTATCCTTTTTAACAAACCTTATCTAAATCGCTTTAGCTCTAGGCGACTAAAAAGTAGTTGTTATTATATGGAATATGTTCGCATTTCGTTTTAACAGCCCCAGAAATCACTGACAAGTGAAGGCCATTGCGAGATAGATCCTTAGTGTTTTTTGGTGTGATACATATGTCAACGCATCACGCGAGATTTAGGACCAGTTATAGACACTATGTTAACAATACACCCCTAAACGGTAACATAACATTAATGTTTACCTAAAATAAGTCGCCAATAAGGCTGTCCCGTCCGTCGTCTTGTCAAGAAGACATTTCGCGCCAATCTTCTGCGTCGCCAATTATTAAAAACAAAAACACGTCGTCTCGCCGCGTTCACGCGCATTGGCGCGTCACGGCACGCGTCCGCGCGCGAATCGGCGTGAAAGGGACGCCGCTCCGTCGACACGCTCGCTTCGATTTGAATGCGATCTCCAAGCGACTGCGTTTCCGACTTTTACTGACGCGCGTGTCACTTCTCGGCCGCCCGCCCTTCCGAGCTTAATTCGCTCCGTCGGCGTATACCTGTCAGCTGTCTCCCCCCCTTGGGCGTGGGTTAATATTAATAATGACCCCCTGACGCTGAATTGCCCGGCGCCACGTGCCCCCGGATCTGTGTTGTTTTGGGGGCCCGGGTTTGTCAACTGCGCTGACCCACCCTTCTACCGCGGTCTGTAGCTTATAAAAATATCCCGATCAAAATGTCCTTCTGGACAACTACATTTTGAGTGTTATAACGGAAACCAGCACTGTCACTAAACTGTTATTTTTGCGGTTCCGCTAAGGGTTACTTTAGAATGGGGGTGAAATCTGAGCGACAATATGAAAAGAATTTGCCGGAACCTTATATAAAAAACTGATTTCGTTCAAAACAACAATTTTTTAACGCCAAAATTGTGCCTCGGCCTGCCAAATGTGTATTCCTTTTTGTCTGCAATTTTAGGTAAAACTTTACCATTTGTGTTGCAGAATACCTACCAATGCAGCCCGTCCTATGGCAATGGCGCCATCATGCGATCCTACTCCAATGACCTGCCCCAACACAATGTAAGTGTTTTCAAATCGGCCATTCTGTTTAATTTATCTGTAAACCTGTTAATTTGCATTTGTGACGTCGAAGGTTTTTTTGCCAATTTTTTAAACAGTTTTTCTTTTACCGGCCACTGTTTTTGAATGTTGCCCAAAGCCTGCACTCATAATTTTATCTAAAAAATATTTTTTTTGTAACTTTGACTGGTCTAACTGGATGTCCACAAACGAACGCCCGAACAAACTCCGCTGCGAATTAAACGCTCGTTCTGGCCAGACGAAAAAAGTAAAGGCCAGCGTAACAAACCGAATCTAAAATTTTCCCGACCGTCCCATAGGACCCCTGAACTGGTTTGAAGTGCAAATCTCGCTCAAATAGTCGCGCGCCAAATTCTTATGAAATTTCGCGTAGATGACCGAGACCGCGCGACTCCCGTGACCTCGGCATGTAGTTTGGCGACGTGACAACTGACTTTCTTCCAATGCCAGCAACCTTTTGTTTTTAGTTTGCCTACGACTGTGTGAGAAACGGCAACCTTACTTGTGGCTTCAATTGCGGCCGCCCATATAACTCACTTTTATAGATGTGACTGTTTTTGGTACCTCTCTACACTTGCGCCGTCCTTCTATTTTACTGAAATTGTTTCATTTGCAGGTTTTCCCATTTTTGGTCAAATTATTAACGCACAGGCTTTACTGCATTTTTGAGGCGTAAAATGCCTGTTTTTATGTCTTTATATAAAAAAGGTGTGAAGTTTTGTTTCGACGTAAAAAAATAACACGGCAAATATTTGAGCGTCTTTATCTTTCATCCCGCAGGCCACAACCTTACCTAACCTGGTCGTGTCTTCGGCCCAGCAGCCAGGCCTCGTTCAGCACCCAAACCACCACGGCATGGTCACCTACCAGTCGACCAGCCCCCACAACGGGGAAGGCCCCAACAGCACCCACAGCAGCCCCTACACGCCGAGCCCCACCGGGGGCTACGAGTACCCCACCTCCCCGCCGTCTGCGAAGCCGTCCATTCCTTCAAAGTAGGATTTGTTTGAAATTTATGGTACTTTTTTGACCTTCCTAAATTGAATTTATCGGTGTTTAATTATGTACAGTAAATGATAAAAAGTGTAAACTAATAGTTATATTTTGGAGCATAATGGTTGGAGCTTGTAGTAAGACGTAATAAGAATATCAAAGCCCATACAGAAGTAGGTATCATATTGAACGTTTCAAATAACTCATTATTCATGTTTAACATAGCGAGAAGGCATTTTCAACATAGTGAAATAGTTATATTCTTTCTGTTTTCATTAAACAATGCTTTTCATCTTAATACCAATTGCTTGTATAAGTTAAACCTAAAGTCAAATGCGAACAATAAACGTCACTTTCATTATTTCGACGTAGGGTGTGCGCGTAAGTAGTCAGTTGTAGACATTGTGGTTATATTTAGCTAAAAGCCGAAATACGAAAACTAATTTGCAACGGCTTGTCGGCCCTTTGACGCGCTTTCAAGAGAACCGTGTACGAAAGTTTGATCGTCGATTTTGCCGCGAAGTCCCGCGGTATGACGACAAATGCGATAGCAAATATGACGCGCGCTGCTCGTATTTGTACAGCCAAGGGCCGGCTCGCTTTGTTCTAGTTAGAGCCCCGGCGATAAAAAAAACAGGCGAGCCTTGGTTCTGCTGACGCGACAGCAAACGTTACTGTTACAAATCCGCTCTATCAGCCTCGCTTTGCGTATTTGCCGCGGACAAATACGCGTCCCGAACTCGCCCACCATCGCACCTTTAATTTGTCGACGGCGTGATTTAGCAGTTTTTGTTTGAGTGCGGCAACGATAAGTATTCTTAGAAAATCAAATTTAACGCACCCTATATATTGCGGCTTAGAAAACCTGGCACGTTCCCTATTGCCCGATTTATCCGCCGCGCTTCTTATATGGCGTTTCCATCTGTTTACTCAATTTCCCGAAAATTGGTAAAAAAACGGTTGCCCGATGTTAACCGTCCATATAATTATAACTCGAATGCTTGCTTATCCACTTAGCGAGATCTTAGCAGCCGACGCAAACACAAGATATGATCGGTCGCTCTTCACCGATGAGCAGCCTTATCTTCGCGACTTTCGATGGCAAACACGCGCTATCAAAGCGACAGCCACCGACACACTAGTCCCCGTCCCGTAGAGAGATATTGGCTATTTGCCGCCGATGTCGACTTAGATGTGGCGATAACTTACGCAGCCCACTAACGCCCGCTTGTCGCATCCGCGCAATGCCGTAATCCCTTTTCGCCGATTACAATTAGCTGGCTACTGAAAAAAATAAAAAAGATGACAGTTAGCTTACTGCACCAAAACACTGCATTCCCACTTTTTGACTAAGCTTAGGCCTTTAGGTGAAACTAAAAAACAAAAACCTTAACAAAGGCCGATCTGTTTTAGTGCTAAATAACCGCCAATTCTGTACAAGGGAAGAAAAAATACAAAAAAAGGCAACGACAATTACACAACAATTTGGCGTACTGTATGATGTGTTCTAGATTAACTTATCAAGTTTAATTTAAAATCTTGTGTAAAAACCGCTGCACAAATATATTTAAGCAAAATAATTGACTTTGGTGTTCCAAATCGCTCGCACATGTTAGCTTACCTATTGGACGCACCAAATGTCAGTCCAGGATCCAGAATCGTTGCCCCAAAAGTGTCGCAACCCTTACCCGTTTGCGCATGCGCCGAAAAGGCGACGAGGTATTGACTCTAGATGCGAAGTGCGATTAAAAAGGCACAAACATCGCACACTTTTTGCGGTTTAGCAAGCGGACAGGTATTGTCTGTCGAATAGAATGGCGACTGTTTGCGAGCAAGGCTCATCATCGTCGGTTCGGCACACAAGCTTAAAGTACTACACACAGAGCACCCACCCACTTTCGGTTAGTTTTAAAGGGCCAGGTCGCCTTTCGGGACAATGTTGTGCCACCGCTCGTGTCATTGCTCGTTGTCGCACTTGATTAATCTGTTTACGAGCGCCAGAGATGGAACTTTCTCTTTTGTGGCGTATTGCAACTGCCATTTTTAACCGAAACCTAATTTTAGTTTGCCCGCCATTTTTGACACCATGGTTTTAAAAGGGTTGCTGAAATGTGTTTTTGTTAGCTTCCGTCTTAAATTTGGGGTGATTTAACAAGAAAAAAAATCCAAGGTGGCAGTTTTTACGAGCGGGCACAGGTGTGGCCAAACTTACGCCAGAACACAAACAGCTCACAACAGTAGCGGGAAACAAAAGCTATTAAACTGTCGCGCTTTGCACCAATCCATCACGCGGCAGTTCCCACTGAAGTTCGCAAACACGCCAACCACACCAGACGCTTGAAATCTCGAACAATTAAAAGCGTTGACGTGTGCAACTGGTGACTTAGGTATTTGACCAAATTAAAAATATTTCAAGGTAGGGCCCTCTTTATAAATTTACGTTATACCGAAGTTATTTAGTTCTCTATTTTTAACGAGTCGCCCGTGATATGCAAGCGCATCGACAACCTTACTTTAAAAAAATGTCGCTTTGTAAAAATTATACCTTTTTTAGTTAAAATTTCACAAATTTTCTCAACATGCAGTAAAATAATTTACTATTGTAATAAAAACAAATATGATCGCTTTATTTCTGTATCAGTCTCAGAAAACTGCTGGCGCATTGTGAAGTTACGCACTTGGCGAGCCTAAGCCGAAGCAGTCCTCGCCACCCTTGAACAAAAGTACCCCGTGTTTGCGTTCACCCATAGCACACCTACACACTCACACGCAGGCCCTCCCTCTATTAAAAACTCCTTGGGACTCTTTCTCCTTTCATCTTATTCCGTCGGCGATTTTTAATTTGCCCTCAAGAGCCTGAAATGCAACACAAACAAGCCGCGGCGTTGCCAGTTTGCTTTGCAGACCCGCGCCGAGTTTTTCTACGTGATCCCGTTCGCCGCCGCGTGTTTTTGTTATAAGCGGAAACTTCAACGGTGAAAGGCTTGGCATTTTTTCGCCCCCCCTCCTTTCCAAAGGGGAAAGCGTACAACGGCGAATCCGTAAGGCGACACCGGGCGTTTTTGTCGTCTCTCCTTTAGCTTAAGGTTAACCGGCAACTGTTTGGCTTTTCAATGAACATTTTATGCTGGCCGCTAAAACTTGTATGGTCAGCGACTGTTTCCTTGCTACCAGCAATATATTTATCGTTTAACAAAACAAAAAATCATTTCCTAACATTATATTTAAGAAGTTTTTACCAAGAAAAGCAAATTAAAAGCAAGTTTATTAGTGATACTAACAGTAAACCTAAATCTTTGCTATGGGCTTTTTTGAGTATTGGGACAGAAGACGACACAAACTTAAATTTGTATTTAATGAAAACACTCATAAACGAACATAAACTTCTGATTAGGAGTAGAAAGATGTTCTAAAATATTTATTGTACGTGGAGGTAAAACTTTTAAATATTTCACTACTAAACTTTTAAATAATTTTACTACTAAACGGCTTTGTTTATTGCCACTGCGTTTTCCAGATTTTCTCTGTTAATGTTCGTAATACGTGATACGTGTGTTATTTTCTAGCGCGTTTTCTGTTTCATCTCTTTCACAGGACAGTTGACGCCATTTTGATTTTCGTTACGCAACTTCGCGTTTCTGTCGAGCGCCGAAAATTTGTCTCATCTTTTTGGTTTTGAAATTTAGATCAGAGCTATGTCCGACATATATTGGCCCAGAAAGGTTTTCGTTAGAATCAACTTGTTAATTGTTTATCTAAGCTTCTCGTTTAAAAATGTTTAAAGTGTACCTTAACGTCAGTCAATATTTAGACTTACTTTTCTCACAACTTCACCCCTTTGTGTAGCCGCTGTCAAAAGGACCCACCATGACTTCACAAAGGGGCTAGGTTGCATCACACGCAGCACGACCCCTTTATACCCTACAATTCGAAAGGGACTCATTCCCCCTTAAAAATAAAACTTTACACCCTTGGACTTTTATACCGGTGTCGCCGCTTTCAAATATACACTGGCTCGGTTATTATGCGAAGTCGGACAAAAATGCCGCAAGTCAATTGTATACAAAAAAGTGTATATAGGTCGCCATTGTCTCGCAAGGACCCTTTGTGTACGCGTCCGCACCGTGTTGATTTAGCCGCGCGACACGGCCGATCGCGACCCGGCTTAATATAAAGCTTAATATCGATATTTCTGCGCCGGATCTCGAACTGAGTTTGGCGCCAGGCCTTTCGCGTGAAAGACTGAACGCCACGCGGTACAGGCGCTGTACGCTGAGCCACTCTAGGAACATGCTGATCCCTGTTTTTACAAAAAAACTCTATTTCTGTCGGGACCACGACTTTTTAAACCCGAAAAAAAATCAGCGATTCATGTTAAACTTGGAAAAGGATTCGTGCATTGTCATCAAAGCCACTTTTGTATAGAGGATTATAGTTTTACACACACAAACGCCGTCCATGATAACCCTATAATGACAAGAAAAGTTAAACAAAACGATAAAGTGTACATTAAACAATGTTTTATGCCGTTTAAAAATAGTTCAATCGTTCTCGTTCTGGCCTTGATCGACTAAAAACAAAAGCTCCAACAAAAAAAATAACATCGATCCCAAATGACTGTGTTCCTATAAGAACTATAAGAAGCCTAAACTTTTAAAAAACAACGACTCTATTTTATTTATTTATTTTTTCTTTGCAGCACCGACTATCCGGGCGACTACAACTTCCAGATAAATTTCGGAGAGGCGACCGTATCGGCACCAAAAAGCGCCCAATACACTGTAAGAAGTTCGACTTGTTTTTCTTACAACTTATTACTTAACCCTTAATTAATGAGATTATTTTTCTTTTGAATGCGTCGCATTTTTGATTACGTGGAAAGTAGTTTTTGTGAATCCATATAGATTTACCGGCTTAGAGGAAACTAGTTAAGTTTTTTGCTATTGCTATTTTTATTTATCGGAAAAAAAGTTTTAAATATGGAAAACAAATGCTTTTGAGACAAATCAAGTGTCCCCGACACCAATCTCGAAAAGGTTTGTTAAACTTCTACTAAAAACAGGTTGGAACCATCATCCGAAACAAGCATAGGCTAGACAAGCGACTTACCGCCCAACTGGCGAATCGCGAAACCACCGGGAATTTTTTTAAGACTTCGCAAATCCTATCATATTTGAAAGCATACGTGGCGTCGGAATCCATCGCTCCGTATTAACGATACCGAACAACAAAGCACAACGATAAGAGAGAGCAACTCGAGGGCCTTAGGCTGCGCAATGTGTGCAAACAAACCGCTAAACGGCGAAATGGCCAGCTGCTGCCATACCTGGCCTTCCACGAGGGGCAAGGGCGTCCGGACACGATCCGGGCACGATTTTTGCGGTATTAAAGTCGGCGCCGGCGTATTTTCTTCTTTGCTTGTCGTGGATTATCTCGCTTAACTCGTTTGTGTGAATGGGGTATATTTCAACAAATGAAACCCGATTCACACCTTGGCATTTGTCATTTCCCTTTAAAGTGCGATATGTCAAGTTTTCGTTACTTTAGTGACTTTTAAGTAGCAATCTTTCGCCTGTAAACACTGAGTGTCATAGGCGCACTCGTTTTAAATTTAAACTATTTTTCTTGTCGTCTTTTTGGCTTGTCTAAATTGTGCCGCTAACCTACTCATTTAATGCGTCACAATAGTAATTGGGTAAATAAAAATTTGGTGTAGATAATGTCAGCCTCCTACGTTGCCAATATGTACTTGAGCATTCTCGTTTTAAAAAATTCCCCAAGACCTGTGGCCTCGTCGTTCTGCAAACAAAATCACCTTTAATCCCCAAATTAGCGCGCAAGTCTTCGGGCAAAAATCCCGCAAATTGAATTCGAGCGCGCTCGGCAACAAAGTAACCTTGCGGCAAGAAAGGGCGATGACGTCGCCACAGACAATAGGCGCTAAATAGTGCACCGGGGGTCCGAGGGGATTATCCCCGGGGATTAACCGACGGCCTGCTGGGTACACGCGACCAATGGCGGGCGGGTGGCGCCGCTAATGGCCCCCGCGGCCGACCAGGTATCGTACGAAGCCCAGGGATTTAACGGCGGTGCAACGATCGCGAGTAGCCAGGGCGGCGCCTCTGGACGCGTGACGTCACGGCGATTGATTGACAGCATATTTTAATCACTTGTTCGTTAACGTGTTTTCGGCACTTATTAGGACTAGTGCTTAAAACGGTTATAGTCACTGTTAAACGATAAGCTATAAACACTATCTGCCCCGACAACAATTCCATTTTCGCTGGTCTTGCTCGGGAGTACCATATTGATTTTTACGGCTTATTATCTTCCGTTTTTCAATGATAAAGTTTATAGGTTTATTTTCCGATGTGTGCGAATGTAGTTAGTTCGAACTTCAAAACCGAGGGTTTGGATAGTTCAGTTAAACGACATACGGGACAACATCGCAATATAAAGCTTTCCCATTTCTGTTTTGGGACATCAAAGGGAAGGGGTCGAACGATTTTGCTTTGAAGTGCTTGTCGATCGCCCAAAAGGCATATCGAAGAATTGTTGTTTTAAATCCGCAAAATCCGGGCGCCTAATACGCAGACCGCCACACGCGAAGGAAAATGGACAAGAAACGAGTTGTAAATTGTCCATGTAAACATCAATAAGAATGTTTTCTCGGGCACTGCAATTATGTTTGTGACCGATGAGCGCGAAAAAGTTTTTACTACAGTGTCATAAACCTCTTTGTCGCAACATCGAAACATTGTTTCATTTAATAAAGGTGCCAATCCGTTAAACGTAGTAACCTCCAACGAAACCTAGATCATTGAAATAAAAATTTCCCTGACTTTCGTTTTCGATTGTTATATGCAGCTGCACCAAAATCGCGTTAAATGACGCCAACCGCTTGCGTCGCAAATTTACTGTTGATACGGGACACGTGGACAGAGCACAGTTAACGCTTGATCGGAATGATTAGGGGAGGGGAGGTTTATGTTGGTCATAGCCCACTTTCCCGGTCATCGAGCGTGATGATAATCGCCCAAAACAGCAGCACCAGAATCATTGCAAAGACAATGAAAGATGGCACCGGCCACCACCGAGCAACACGCGTTCAAAGCACGTCAAACAAAACAAGATCTCGGTGAATAGGCCGCGTCGCCAATGGTAAAGGATACTCGAAGATGCTCAAGATGCGCCTTGTGCAAATAGCCGCCCGCGCTTAAGCGCCTTTGAACCCACGCCATAACTCCCTCGAAGCCGTTCATAAGGCGTCTAATCCGTCTGACAAAAATATCTCTCCGGTATATCTGTCGCGTGATTAAAACTACCGGCTCGATTTGCAGGGATCTCGGGGTGGTGGATTTCGCCGCGTTTTTTTTTTGGTGAAGTATTGGTACAATTTGCCATTTTTGTCCGCACTTGAGCGCTCTGTTAAAAAGTAACTGTTTAAGGTTTGTTTTCCTGTATAGTGTACGATCTATTTTTTTTAGTTTGATACTCACTTCCCATCAAACCTCGACGTTAAAATATACCACTTTATAGGCATTAAATCGAAATTCACCCCGACTTTGTTTCCTTGGGTTGTATTAGGAGTCCAAAAAGAAAACTTTTATCACCGTAAAATAATTTCCAGATGTTTTGTTAGAAAATGTTATTAAAGGAATAAACGCAGTACATTTCTTTCTGCTGTACCTATAGTTAAGTCCTGCGCCGTCTCGCTTTTTCACGCCGACGCAATATTTCACGCCCTGAATTTTGCCCTTTCCCTGTAGTACTCGCACTCGCTGAACAAGCTCTTCGTGAAAATGAACGTCACCTGCCCGATCAAGTTCAAGTGCGATCGTCCGGCGCCCATCAACTGCATCATCAGGGCGGTGCCGGTCTTCAAACGGCCCGAACACGTTACCGATGTGGCGACCCGCTGCCCCAACCACAAGATTCCAGACGAGGGTGAGTAATATGGAAAAATAACTATTAATTGCTGGTTAATTTAATGCCTCCAGAAAGACATACCGAAATCAGTCGGCCTAAGCAGGATTTTCGTGAACAGGATTTTTTTAAGAAGGGCTTGATCACAGATTATGCACATTGCGTTTATGAATTATGTTTTCATAATTGTTAGTTTCGTGTTTCATAGTTGTTGGTTCATATGTTTCATAATTCGAATATTAAATAAAGGATTGTGCTAAGATATACCAAGTATTCGAAATGCCGGTAGCACACCGATACCAGCTAAATCTTTTATGTATTGGGTAAAAAATTCGCTCTAAGATAGAAATGCTTGAATGTAATGTTGGTCTTTGCAAGATGCAGAAACAATCTGCTTTAGGGTACCATATTCATCGTTTATATGAAAAGCGCAAAACCAATCGTCTTGCGACCCCGGATTCCAAGCTGGCGCCGAAATTTGTATAAGCCTGTTGCCATTACTTAGCAGCACAAAACGGCAGAGCGCCACTCAAACACAATGCCAGGTTTCCACAAGTTTCCCTTTTTCGAGCGCGCGTTATTTCCCGGGGGTTGTAAGCAACATTTGGACTCCAGCACAAGCTTTTGCGTGGTCTGCCCACGATTTTGTACCGTGAGAACTTCCCACGTCAATTAGGTGCCCGGTGTGTTGAAGTAAAACGCGTATAGTGGTGTTTAGCTACATCGACCCCACAGCGCAACGGCCTTGTCCGTACTTTTAAAGGTGGTCCGACTTAAAACAACAATAAGCATTCGCTATAGGGTACATTACGTTTTTAAAGTATTAGCCATATGGTAGTGCGCAATCACCAAGCTGGTCGAACAAAGTTCACATCAAACCGGACTTTTTTGGGCCGCCACTTGAGGTGACAAGCTTCAGGTTGGATATCCGAGTCGACAAGAAATCGTGTGACCGTTGAACAAACAGTGGCCCGATGCGGAAAGTGGTCTCCGTTAAGACAACAACGAAACCTTCGTGCTAAACTAGCGTCCACCGATACAAGTGGTCGTCGCGCAGCAAAACGACAACTTGTAGCGATATAGCCGACCCCCCCAAAAGGAAATTATTTGCCCAAGTACGGTACAGGCGATTCTGGCGGGTGTTGGTTTAAGCGGCTCTACCTTCGCTCCCATCAAGTTTCACCCGCGCTTTCGAGTGCCTGGGAATGACGGTGGAAGTCGGCGTTTCGTCATAAGTCCACGTCGCGACGTGTTTTAAATAATCCATAAATATATTGCCACTCGTAGCGGCGCTACTGTTGTGAGTTATGGGATCGCTTGCTCTTGAGTACCTGAGAATCGTCTCGGTGTCGCCTCGCTTTGGGCTGTCGGTTAGGTTCCGTGGTTTTTCTTGCCGTAGCATCGTTTAGTTCACCCATTGATTTGCTTAAGAGCGCCTGTTAAATACATCGTATACGATAAGGAAATTGATTTGCCTTGAATATGTTTTTTGATTTTTGAAATGTCGTTTAAAAATCATCCCGTCTACCTTAAATTGCTCCACACGCAATTATCATTAGGTTTTGACAAAACTGTTCAGTGAGCTTCTGGGCAATTAAGTCGCGCCTGGCCTTGGTTACAAACTCCACAGTCTAATAATACCCATAATATCCACAGTGTTATTTTAAATTGGTGCCATTATGGTATTTGCAGTTTGACAAATTATGCCATTTCATTTGAAGTTTAGCGGACAAAAGCACAAATCTAAATTTGTAGTGACAATGAAAAGTGCCCCCACCGTGTATATTAACTCGGCCCAAGTCCCTACAATGTGAAAGCGTGTGATTATATAAGCGATAAAATAGCCCCGGCGACGTTTTCTCACGCGAAAATACACGGGCGGAGAGCAGCGACAGAACAGTAATTTTCCGCGCCGGGCCAACTATCCGCCAAACGAAACCGGAAAATTGTATGTACGCAAAAATTGCCCCAATTTGTACGCTTTCCCTGTAGATAGAGAGACGGCATTCCCGAGTTTTTTTAGGGAACCCCATGGAAAAGTGCTGATAAAAACTGGCAGGACAGATAATATAGGTTCGCCTTTCAATGCCTTTTGTGCTCCCCGTCATTGGCGCCCCGTACTTTGCGGCATAAAGGACCCGATATAATAACATACGCCGTGCCGTCTTGTCTGTATATATTAAGCGACGTCCGGCAAAAAGAAAACATGTCCGCTGACGCCGGTTTGCCTTCCCCGGCCTTTTTTTGTCTTGTTTTTCGTCCGCTCTCGTTCGAATACGTGTGAAAATCACGTCGCCCCCGTGTTTTTGTTGCGCAAAAGAGGCGCTTGGGGAAAAGTTTTTTTTTTTATTAGTCGCCGTTTTGCTTTTTGTTCCGCCTGCGTTCTGTTTTGTTTAGTTTGTTTGTGTCGTCGGAATCGTGAACGTCTACTATGGGAACTCGCTCAAAGGCAAGTTATTGGCGTTGTGACGCCAGGCGGTATTTTCAACACTTAAAAAAACATCATCTAAATAAAATCGAGATTTTTTGCAAAGACTTCGGACAAAACTGCTTTAATTTTATGGGCTTACAAAACACTATATGTAGTCCTAGTAATCTTAATAAAAAAACACGAGCTATGTTTTTTAATTAATGTTATGCCTCGTAACACAGTTTATATATATATTCAGTATATTTGCGTACCCAGCAGACATCCTTATAATTTAAGGCTATACAATATACATCGTTATGACACACATATTTCAAACGTCGTTATCAGTTGTAGGTTTTGGCTGTGTTAAGAAGGCGCAAGTTTTAAAATCGTACTTTTTTATTTATTAATTCTCCCAAATCACTCGTACAACATAGACAAAGTGTCAAACCTCTGCATTTCTTTGTTTCTAGTCAACTACAACCTGCAGTCGAGCCACCTTATCCGCGCCGAGATGCCCAACGACACGCAAGTCCGCTACGAGGTAGCACCCCAAGATGGACGGGAGAGTGTGTCCGTATTTTACGAACGCCCTCAGGTATTGGATAGGGTCGACATTTAGGTCCCTAGACCATTCCTTGTTTAAATACCTTTTTTATTTGCGTTTCATCTAAAAATATTTCGTTCTAACATGCGCGTTAGATCGATTTGATGCTATAGTTTCATGGCGTGCAGCGGTAGCCTAATCGTTTTCAACATTAAAATATTTGGTAGTATACTTTGATATCTAGATTTATTTTAGCTTTGTAAAATTAGAGCATTTCATTTTTTTCCAAAAAATGTTGGTTTAGAATTAGAACCGTACACTTTAAAAAACGAATTTCAACTAGAATTACATTTATTTATTTACAATCAATTTAATTTAAATCGCAAATTTTTCTAATAAGATTGTGAATGGTAAATATATATGAGCTATAATGTTTTATAGCATATCCTTTTTAAACTTTAAAACTGAAATTAGTTTACTGAAATTATCTAGTCGTCTAAGGCCCCTCTGGCCAGCTTCTATGCAGTACATTGCTCACCTTAAACGCTGTTTTATTTCTGTTCTAAAGGTGGGTGCCGAATTCACGACAATCCTCTACAAGTTTATGTGCTTGTCGAGCTGTGTAGGAGGTATTAACCGGAGACCGCTTCTAACCGTCTTCACTCTGGAATACGAGTAAGTCTTCCCTTTTTGATCTTTAACCTTTGGTTTTTAATTCGACCCTGCCAAATTGCCAAGGTGTTTAACCGCTGCCAATGCACTACCGTTGCAAAACGGCAGGTTTTTTTGCCATGTAAACTGAATTAACAAGCGTCGAACTTTGTTTTACGCTTGTTATTTATCACCGACAAAACAAATCATTCTAACAATTTTTTAATCCAATTAAACGTGGGTGTTTTGTTGGTTTCAGCTATTCGAGTAAATTTATCAACATCTTAACCTCTCCATTTCAGTGTTTTTTCATATGTTTTAGCTTCAAATCAGTTTTGTGAACGAATTTTGTTTTATGGATTTTTGTTTTTGCGAAACGTTAACACTTCATTTTAAGTTTTAGTAAATTATTTACCAAGGTCAAATAAAGTTTTTTTGTTTTCTCAGTGGTCAGGTACTGGGGCGCCGCGTAGTGGAGGTCCGTATTTGTTCGTGCCCTGGTCGGGACAGGTCACAAGAGGAGAAGAAACAGCGGTACACCAGCCCCCACCACCAAAACGGGCCAGTTGATGGCTCCAGCAAAAGACGTAAGACACGATTTCGGTGTACTTTTAAACTCGATATTGCGACAAGCTTGTGGACGAACTATATCTGTAAATTTCATAAGTCACATTTCATGGTCTGAGCTTCATTACCTTTTAGCGTTGGATTTGCACGTTTTAACATGTTTTTGTTTACTGTGTAATCCATGTTAAGGGTTGCTATAGAAAAAACGTTGCTCAATTTTGCAATCTTCACTTTCCACAAAGGGTGTCAGTAATTTTGAAAGCTGTAGTTTACAACGTCTAAAACAGAACGAAATGACCAGGTAAAATCGCGTGAGGCATTTCATTATAGGAATTCCCGACTAAATATATTTCCGCACCCGCAACTGCAGATTACAGCTTGCGAATGAAGTCGGAAGCCAACAATAGGCGAAATGTCACGTCGTCTAAATTGAGCCTTCGCCTCAAATCCAAACAAATTCTTAATGATACGACCCTGAGCCAGGTTGGGACGGGCTTAACAACAATACGGGTATTCCCCGTCAAATTACTGTCCCTTGTTCCCGTTTTGTTCGTCTTTTCACCTCGAGCTTAGTTAATTGGCACGTCCCACGCTTTGGGAATCGCTCTACCCGGGAGTAGGGCGTTTTGTTACGTAACAATGGGCACTGTCCGTCGTCAACGGCAACTGTTGTGATTCAAACCTCGCCCCAGTTAAACTGAACGCTATGTGCCTAGGAACAGGTGCTGTGTGAGTGTGAAAACCAACCCCAAAACAACAAAACAGCATTCAAAAGCAGCTGGCCGTTTTGCATGCTTTTTGCTGTCGCATATATAGCGTGCGAATTTCGCCAACATGACTGGACAATATTTCACGCTCATTAAAGCGAGCCCAGTTGCTCGTTGTTAACAAACAAGGTTGTTTTGTTTGGTTTTGCTTTCTATTCAGAGCCGTAACGCGCCTGGCGAACAAATATTGACAGCTGTACTTTCACATATGCTCGTGCAGTTATGACTGACCTTTTTTGCAGTTGTGTTACGTCTTGTTGTTTTTGTGCACGTTTTAGTGGCACAAGCCGTATACACTTTACATATGTCAAATAGTTTTAAAATTATTATTTTTTTTTCATTTGGTACGCAACATGTATATGATCGCCTTTACGGCGGACAAACTATTTAAAATTGATTTTTTAATCGGAGCATAATGGTTGGAGGTTGTAGTAAGACGTAATAAGAATATCAAAGCCCATACAGAAGTAGGTATCATTTATATTCTAAATTTTAGAACGTTTTGAACAAATCGTTATTCATTTTCAACATTATGCTCGAAACGTTCAAAATGATACCTACTTCTGTATGGGCTTTGATATTCTTATTACGATTTTTCTATCATTCTTCAACCAATATTGATGATGTCCAGCCGTACAACTCGTTAAACACAGTTCCTTTCCCTACAGCCTTCAAGAACCTACAGGGCACAATGGAAATCCTACAGACGGTTCCGAGCAATAAAAAGCGGAGACTCACCCAGGCCAATGGCGATCAGGAAGAATTCACTCTTAAGGTGAGTTTTAGAAAATTGTAACGACACCATGTGAAAAAAAGGTAATTCATACTTTGGACGGCATTTTGGTAGTGTTTTTTTAAGTGGTACTGGGACTTGTGGGTTGTTGTAGGGTAGTTAAAGTTGGCACTGCCATTTTAAACTTGCCTATTTGACATAACGTTTGATTGCTGTTACAGATTCGCGGTCGTGAGAAGTACGAGATGCTGAAGCGCCTGAAAGAAGCGCTAGACCTGATGGATTACGTTGGGACCGACCAAGTGGCAGCTTACAGAAGACAGGAAGAAGAACATGCAAAACTGTAAGTTTCCCCTTATATTTTTGTATTCTTAAAACAAAAAATAACGTTTAGTGTAAATTTTCATAAGGTTTTCAGTGTTTAAATTTTAAGACACGGCCAGCAAGTTAACACTATATAAGTGTGTAGTAGTTTTCGGGGACAACTAATAGTTGTAACATAATCGTCAAGTTCAGATCGTACCTGGAGAGAAAAGATCAGGTGTTTTTAGAATCAGGCGTGCTGAACAAACGAGCATTTTGTTTGCTTTTGATCTTTTGATTTCGATATTTTGGTTACACATTTTAATTTCATTATCACCGTTGTTTTTGTTTGGTTTTTTAAGTATTTACTTTTAGCACTTTCCACTGAGTTTTGGTGGCTCTTTGAAATTTGACATGCTTGTTCGTTCAGCACGACGCGATGCCTGCGTCATAAACGCTAAGAAAAAAAAAGATAACATCACAATTGACAAAATATCATTGCGTACTTTCAAATGGTCATCAAAACTAACCATGTTTTTGTTGTTGTTTTTCTTTCTCCGGACCTTTTTATTTTTCCTATGCATGCTTTCTCGATTTCCCCTATATTTACGCGAACTTTCACCTTCAAAACTTTGCCATCACCCCAAACCCATTCTTACCCTTACCCCCAAAGGTTCAAAATGGAACCTCAGATCCCGATGAAAGAGTTCCCGCGTAAACCTGCGATGTCATCGTCGTCTTTCTAAAGCAAAAGCAAAATCTTTCAAATTGGCGTCAAGAAAACTTCGAAAACTTACATCGTGCACAAAAAGCAATTTAAGAGGTGCACTAAATATGCGGTGTTCTCGCCTCAGCTATGAAAGCGAAATTAACGCCGGTGTATCCACAATAGAGTCGTTTCTTATCCCCCCAAAAACGTCTCACAAACCAGTTTATTGATACACCTGTGGCCTCATGTGATAACAACCAGTTCTTAATTTACATACAGTCGAAAGAAACGTGTGTGTTTACATGCAACACTTTCCTGCTTTCGAATGCATGTGGCTAAAAGTCTAAAACTTATTGATACATTGTGTGCTCTAAATTTTGTAGAACGCGACCTTTCGGGGTTGTTTTAATTTTTTTACCTCGAACAACATAAAAAAGCTCATTTTTAAGCTTATAGTTTTAAAGTTCCTGATTTCTTTGGCGTTCCCATCTGTTTAATATTTTTACCCTTGTTTCTTTGTTTCTGAAGAATGTATAACGTTCCAGCTATCTCTCGTTTTCTCTGCAGTTCATTTTTTTCTTGTGCGTATAGTAGGGCTTTGTCCCTTCTGTGTTAGCTTATCTTTCATGCTAGGCTGATGCACACACAAAAGCGGTTTTGGAACTTCAAACTGACAAAATTCTTGAAATCTGTTCAAAGAAAAATCTGCCTTCCGTGCAAAGTGACTTAATCACTCGAATTCTCCCCAATTTGGTTAGTTTCAGTGCCGAAACCGCTTTTGATGCACCTCTTTTTAACAGTGCCTCTTTCCGATGCGTGTTTTTACTTGTATTTTTTTAACGGTGCTCTTTTTTCATGTATGCACATGTGCGCGTGTCTTATATGCTGGTGCTTTAGGTGAGATTCGCTTTGAACTCAAAGTAACGGCGACTACTGCTACTTAAAATGTCTCTCTCAGGCCGGTACAACTTCGCGCCACGATTTCCGTAGCCGTCTGTCACCCGTGTAACCAGACCCTGTATTTCGGCCCCCACCGGGGTCCCAAAAGAGCCCCCCTTCCTGCACTCGTTGAACTGCCATTCACACACAAATGCTGACTGTTAGACACCCCGAAATTGTTTACGCTGCTATTCCCCGTTGGAGGCTCCTGTTTTTAATACATAAAATCTCCCGTATATGCGAAAAAGCGTTCAACCTGCCAAAAAAGCCCACTTATTTTTTGCGGTTTCTGTACAATAGAACTATGTTGCCTTTTTTGTCCATACTCTTTGTGAGCAAACTAATCGTGCCTTGATAGCTCCGTGAAACCGACTTGTAATTAATTAATAATTTAGAAAAACGTCGAATAACGGTATCGGTGCTTCGGCTCGGTGATTTAAGCGTGAAATTGGCTTAATTTACTTGAATAAGCTTGCTTTATGTGGATCACTACTGCCAAGTGCTCGTTCGCGACATTAACTGCGCTGTCTCGTTTCCGCCGGACTTGGACTTGTCCAAGACCGCCAAAGCTGTCGCGTTTTCCCCAATGTCCCTCCGAGCTTATCTCATTTCACTTGTCCCCCTTCAGTATGCTGCTATATATATTTTGCCGTCCGCGGGCGCCCTGTCATACCAGCGCAACATGCATTTAGCGATGTGCCGCAATCATACCAACCCCATAACGTTGCCTACTCAGCTTAATAGCCCTTTTTACCATTTTTCAGTTGCCCGAAACCATAGAAAAAAAATACCAGCCACTCGCTCCAAATATTACTTTAAAAATCCGCTTAAGACATGGCTCTTTTACTAGTTTCAGCATTGTCTCGAACTCGCCGTTTATGTGCACAACGCACGCCTACAGAAAGAAAAAATGCTTGTAAATAGAAAAAAATGCTGTAAAAGTGTGTTTGAATATTTTGTTATTTTAAACAATATTCCACTGCGTATCATTGGCGATCTTATCTCAGTCGTATATCTAGATATTCCAGAAGTTTCTAGTCGCCCACATCCAGATTAGTCTATGGCGTAGTGCGGTGATGTACTCTCTGTATATAGTGCTTGCTTGTCGCGTTCGGTAAAAAACACGTACTACATTGCTAGAAATGTAATCGAGTGAACGAACTCGGGCGATTCGCACGATTGTTATACGTGTCGCCGTTTTTTACGCGCACACAGTTACACGACGATGACTGCTGTTTCTTTTCACACCCACTGTGCTTTTTGTTGGCGATATAATACGTGAAGATCGGTGCTTTTGCTGTGTTAGTTTTATACTGTCCGCTGTTGTTGAACAATTTGTGTTGACCGAAGCGTGAACGATTCTTACTATGTTCGTTTAAAAGTTAAAACCAACTTGCACAAAAATCTCATAAATCCAGCACCGAAAGCATTTTCCCGTTTCCTATTAATAGCTGATCGTTAATGTTTATGCTATCTAGTGGTATTTTTAGTAAATAGTTTTATGTTTGCACTGAATCCAATAATGAAATATCGTTTTTGTTAAATATTTTCTAAATTGTGATTTTTCTTTTGCTTTTGGTTTTGAGTGATCAAATATTCTAATTAAGTCCTTTTTTAACAACTTTTTTATTCATAATCGACGGCGTATTTGTTATAATCTATATTAATAATCGACAGCGTATTTGTTTTATTTTTTGTTCGGCGATGAACTACACCGCTAAAATATGAACTCGCCCGTCCATATTTATTGAAATAATCGCCGCTTTTCCAATCCAGACGGTTTACTTCAATACATTACGCCTATATGTTACTTTATTACCAAACATACCCTATTACTATTCTGTATGTGAGTTTGTGTGCTGGACACTACTTAATACAGCGGTATGAATAATCAGGCGCTACAGACATGTTTTTGATGCCCTATTACAAAATTTTAAAAAGAAAGAAGATAAATTTAGTTTTTCTACCTATACTGGCAACATTCGTATCCACCACTGGTTTGAAATTGCTCTAAATTTAAGGTAGATTTGTTAAATAAATTAAGCCCTCAACTTAAGTTAAAAGTTCAAAAGATAACGGCAGCCTCGGTTGTATTTTTTCTTTGCGTTCACTGTTGCTTGTCCTCCTCGATTATGACGTAACACCACTTCGCACACTGTTGTTTTTGTTTGATTTCTCGCGTTTTGTACAAAACGTCTTTTGTTTGTGTTCGTACCGATGAGAAATAAAACGTTTATCGCTCAAACAAAAAGCAAACAAACTGCTCTAGTTTTTTCAGGCCCTGTTTGAAAGAAATGAAATAGGCAGGAAAGGTTTAATGATGGATTTTGTGAAATATTATTATTATTATTATTATACTTAATTTTGAAACTGCCTGTATAGGTTTTTCTTACCTTACTACTTATCCTATATGGACATTTTAGCAACCGTCCTTGATATAACTCGTGGGGAAAATGACTTGCTATAAATCGCATTTCTATCTGAGATTTGCTCCCGACTTATTCCCCATTATTTTTGCCAGGTCTTCTGGCGCATCGACCAGTTCAAGTGTTCAACCTGCCGAGCAAGGTTAGATTTTATTTCAGGATTGTGGTAATTTCCAATAAATTAGACTTTCGTTTTTTTCGTTTCATTGCACCGACGTGACATGGCCGACTTATAACGGTGTGAGAGTTAAGAAATTTATATGTAAGGATGTAAGATACTTTCGTAGTTTAGTCCGATAATCATTGGGGGGAAACACCACCGCCGGTCCGATACCAATTGACGTCATTTAACGAACACCACATAAGCAAATAAAATTTGCAATGTTTTCGCGTAGGTTAATTGTAACTCTTGTTAATATGCTTTTTCGGAAAACGATTATCTAAATCTATAAGTGGAAAGCAGCTGGATCGTAGTATGGCTGACACCACCCTTGTATGAAAATGGTAGCCTACTGATACTTTCAATTGGCATCGGATGTCGGCTCCCATCCAATATATTAATAAAGAAAAGTTCTCCAAACCAGGGCTTTGTCAATTCACGACCTTATCGATAGATTGCATCAATTGCAGTCCTTTTAATGGGACACTACACTAGTTTTAGCAACCCTATAACGTATTTTTAGTACTGATTATGAATATTTGATTAATCGACTGGAGTTAGACAGTCTCTGACATAGTTTAAAATTGTTTTTTTTTTTCTGAATGCCATTGGTAGGACTTTCTATGTTCCATTCGACTATTCGCTACGCCAGGTCAAAAAAAACATACACGTTGATCCACTCTATGTTAATTTCAACTTAACTAATAAATTTGAAGTGCAACTCGCGAGCTGAATTTTGTCCACTCCTGAATTAGTCGATCACTATGTTGTTATACGCTTACGTTCGCTTTAGTTATACACAAACAAGTCGTATTTATTTCAAATAGAAATATAGTAAAACGTAAAATGTTATTACCTCGTGCCACACTCGGGCCATATTAAAAGGTTTCGTGAACCGCATTAGGGGGTTTCGTGAACCGGTTAGGGGAACGTATCTTGTGCAGGCAGACCTAGACAACTAGATTTATTTTAGCTTTTTAAAATTTCGTTTTCCGTTTTTCCAAATTAGATTAGATCTAGATCATTTTAAGTTTTCCCATATTAGATTAGAATTACGTAATTCTCAAAAAAAGGAATTTCAACTAAAACTCCATTTAATTTTTCGCAATCAATTTCATTTAAATCGCGAATTATTCTAATAAGAATGTGGATGGTAAATATGTGTGTCCTAATTTTTATGCCTTTAATCATCGCATATGCTTTTTAGACTGTAAAAATTACACACAAGTCGTTTCAACCAAAAAGTTTTAATCCAAGCTCTTTGTTTTGACAAAGAGGCTAAAAATGCCGTACTTGGACAAAGTAGCATTTTTGATAAAATCCGAATTAGATTTGCACCAGAATTAGAGTATACTAGTAATTCACAAATTAGATTAAAATTAGAATTGGTCGCATTTTGCTCTAATTGATTGAACTGAAAAACTATAATTATCTGGTTGTCCAAGTCTGTGTGCAGGCCTGCACTAAAAGAATCCTCAACTGAATTTGTATTATTCTATTTTTTACGTCGTTTCAAATTTACCTGAGTTTGCAACGCGGGTAAAAAAACGTTGTGCTATTTCACAGCGTCAAGCTCTGCCCAACCAACCAGCGCCTGTATTCTAACCGTGGCCGAGCCCCTGCCACCCTCTTCAGCGCCCCTACTCGACAGTCAACCCTTCTCCCTTACCCCAACCCACTCCAGCCACCCCCTGACTGTCACCCCGACCGGAGACTCGTACGTGGGGCACAACACTCAGCCCCAGGGGTACTGGGAATCCCCCAGTGGTCATGACGTGCCCGAATCATCGAATGTGTTGAAACCCGAAAGGTAACGTGTTTTGTTTTTGCTGTTGTGACTATACCAGGGGTTCTTAAACTTTTTTTACTGCGGACCCTTTATTTTTTTGCTTCGCGTGGACCACGGTAGGCAAAAAAACGTCATAAATTGACGTAATAATACAAATAGACTTCACAAATCTGTTGATTTCGCTCCAAAAATGTAATTGTGGAATGGATTCTAAATATAGTCAGTGCAAAACCGTTTTATTTTTAACTAAACTGTTTTCTTTGAAAAATAGATTAGCCTACTTCTTAAATACAGTAGTATTTCTATTGGGTCTGCATGGACCCCCTAAAACTAATTTACGGACCCCAAGTGGTCCATGGACCCCTGGACTATACAGAGCCTTCTTCTCTTGAGGGTCCAGCCGGCCTATTTATTTTGTTCATAGTTTGTCGTAAATTCGAGTAATGACTGAGTGGCTCCTGTTTTTACTGCAGTGATTGTGTTACATGCCCTTACCGTGGTCACGTTGCCAACATAAAGGGAAAATTCTATAGGTGTCGCATGAGAAATTGTTTTTATTAATTTGTGACTTAACGCGCTTCAAACAAAACTAGTTACGCCGTGACTTGGGGATAAAAATGCACTAGTTTTTTTTACCAACTAGTCTAATTTCCTAACAAATTACCCACTTAGGCAACCTTCGATCTCAACCTTTCCAAGTCTAGAGTCGCAATCTCTAATGGACACGCAGCCTCTTCTTCGCGAAGCAAGCGGAGTTTCGACGTTGTCGTCTTGCAGCGGAAGACAAGGTAGAAAGCATAAATTTACGTTAAAAATTAGCGACAGCACCACAAAGGTCCAGTAAGTTTGCATTGCGGCTTGGGTACATCACCTTGGACTTAACTCTTTGTAACTTATATTTTGAAGACTAATCCGGCTACGTATGCATAACCTATATATAAAAAGACTTAACGTAGCATAGTCTAAACCAGTGTTTCTTAATCAGGTGAATGGTTCACCCCAGGGAGAATAAAAATTTTTCAGTGGTGAACCAACCAAAAGGGGTGAATAAGGGTGAACCGTCAGAAATGGATGATAGCTTGCGAAGTGATTTTGTGCTGTTATATATAGACGAGATAGTTTTATCATATCATGAGACAAGGGTGAATGAAATCTGGAGATAGATGCTAGGGGTGAACAAAACCAAAAAAGTTTAAGAAGCACTGGTCAAAACCAGTGGTTCTTAACCTACCATTAGTGATGGCCCCATTGACTCTCAACACTTTGTGTATAGTACAATTAACTTGGAAATAAGCTAATATCAAGTGCACTTAATATTAGCTTATTCTGTATTTTGTGATAGATTTGTTTTTATTTTGTGATAGATATTTAATTCTATTTTTTACCTGATACTGATATGATTTTTATTCTCGTGTCGTATTTTCGTTAAGATTTTGGACGCCATGTGACCAGAATCACGCTACGTCAGACGATATCTCTTAACTGTGACACCGGTCATGTAAAAACGACATCAAAGAAGAACGTGAAGGTAATGCAACATACGGGAAACATTCCAAAACAAAATTTTGACGAATCTAGCTGAAAAAGTATTTTAAAACCGTTCGCAAAATTGTCTTGAGCTTAGTAATTGCAAAAACAAATATTTTGATTTATGAGTTTTCAATATTTTTCTTAGTTTACAGGAAAGCCGAAGTGGCTTCTAAAGTTGATTTGAATTCTTACAACTCTGCGTTTTGATCATTAAATACAAATAAAGCTCCCCAAAAAAACATTCTTGAAGAGTACATGATCAAATTCAAAACGAAAAAAGGCACACCTATAAACTGGATATTAACTAAGTCAGTGCTTCACAACCTTTTTCAGTTCGCGACCCACTTTTAATGCAAGTTTTATTGCCCACTATGAGATTTGATCAGATTCTTTAGCAATAATTTGAAATGCAATTAATTGGAAATAGGAATAACAGTCTAATAAAACCTGCATCTTTATTACTGGCCTACGTACTGAAATAGAAAATGCATTCGCACGCGACACAACACCTCTAATTGTTACGTCTTTGTTACATTGTTGCATAAATGTTGCGGATGCAATAATTTCCCGACCTAATAGAAAACATTAATACTTTTTTTTTTGCGATAATTGTTCTCATCTGTGAATCATCTACGATCAAGACAAGTCGGATCTACTAAAATGTAGCTTATGGTTAGATTTTAAACTTATGACTTTGTTTGGCCATACCAGGACCGTCGCTCTACCGACTGATTCTTGGTATTGCGAATCAATATACAGCCATGGCACTGTGGTTTAGGCACAGTAGTACTGAATCAAGCAAAGTCTAGTTTTTTAAAAGAAATTTTACTAACGCCAACATCGATTTCATTCAGATGGAAAACGCCCCAAAACTGGACAAAGTTGTTTCCTCGGACGACGAGACCTGGCTGCCAGCTCACGTCAAAAGCGAGGTGCCTGATGACCCGCTCACCCTAAGCCAGCAGATGGAGGCCGATTCAGCGGGTGGAATACAACTATTTTGAAACTGCTGACTTCGTTTTGTTTGGTACTTCGGTTCACAGGCATTATGTGTTTTTTTGCGTTTTGGTTTCGTTTTTTTGGTTTCATCACGTTCGTCCATATTTCAATTTCTTTTTTTTGTACGCTTGAATGCCAAAATCCTACGTTTTTAATTTTTCATATCAAGTTTTGGCCATTCCATGAATTGCTCTACCTCGCTGTTAAAAAAACTATAAAAGCTAGTTACACGCAACTCAGACTTACAATAAATAATTACAGCATTGTAAATTTAATATTAGGCTTAACTTTTAATGTTTATTTTTCATCGTTATAAAAAATCACCAAAAATTTTAGCACTTTAACAACACTGTCACTCAACCCAAATCATGCTCTTCTTGTCGACCAATTTTATTTTGTTATTCATAAAATTGTTTGCAAATGTGTATAAGGCCGGCCTTGCATTCAGCAAAAGCATGAGTTTTCTGTTTAAGTTTTTTTCTTTTGAAACGGTTTGAAATTCGTACAAAGCGTTTTCCATTAACTTACGTCCTTTTATTTCGTTTTCGTCCTTACAAGCGAAAACTCTATAATGCTAGAGACCTTTATTTGTACGCTCCGCTATCGGTAATAATAGTACAACATCAGTGTGTCATATAGCCTTTTTATGTAATATTTTTACAAAGCTTTTTTTAACCTCTTGCCTTATGTCACGCCCTTCAGCTGCTTTTCGTTATACCAGCTGCTCTGTTTCCTCGCGCGTTTCAAAAGTATTCAACTTTTTCAGAGGTTTTTAGTTCGGTACCGAAATTTAGGATAATCCCTAAAACCTTGCGAGTGTGCAAGTATTTGTGGAAAAGCAGTGCTAAAACTATTATATTAAAATCTCTTACGATTATTGAATTGTTGGTCACCTGCTTCTCGAAATATAAACCCATTCAGATTTATTGCACCTCAATATTCCGTAACAACATTAGTTTAAACTTATAAAACCCATCGTATCACAAACGTCACTTACTTATACTTTGAGTTTCAACATTGCCTTATTTCATCCAAACGTTACAACGAAATCCAGCCATAAGACGGAGATACTACGAACAACATCAACGTCGGAATAAAACACAGTTTGGAATAAGGCTAAAATAGGAATACCTATAATGGTCGTACTACCGTCTAAGTCGGAATAAGTCCTAAATCCATCCGGAATAATACCTAAATGGTTAAAATCAGGCCTAAACAGCACTTTACCTAACCCCAACCCTAATATACATCAGTAACTCCCTTAATAATTTTAACCCTAATCTATTTTCTAACCCCACCCATTACCCACCAATAACCCCAAACAAGCCCCAAAAAACGGTGCCAAAACAGCGGCGTCCGACGGCCCCTGATCGTCCCCTACTTACAGTTTCAGGCGTTATTTTGGTCATCGGCCTTATTCGGATGAATTTAAAACTTATTTCCGCAGATTTAGGTCAGACGATTTTGATTTTATCCGGTACTGGATATTACTGCGTATACTTGGCTGTAATATGTTGCTGGTCTTAATACTACGGTTTTATAGATTTTTCTGAGCCTAAAGCACTTTAGGTATTTCTGATTTTTAAGTCTCATTGTGTGTTACTACGTCATAGATTGATGTTGGGTTGCCCATTTTTTGCAAGAGCTGCTTTGTCGAATTGATTTTTAGTTTTGATAAATAAAGCAGGCCTAGAGTTTTTCCTCTGCCCCAGTTCCGCTGCTCGTTTATTAGACTGTTTGTCAGCTGTATATAGCCTTTTCACTTTCTGTCATTTCTGTTCGTTTGTTTGTTTGTTCTGAGTTGTTTCTTTTCTGGCCGCTTATTCGTGCGCCGATAATAAATTTTATAAAAGGCATATTTTCATAGGCTGCAAAAAAACTATACAAATCATTGATTAATTTCTGCAACTTAGTTCAACGTAGCACAACCAACACATTTGCGTAGGAAACTTAGTTTCTCGCGCACTTCTTGAGAGCCAGTCAAGTCCTTGTAATAAAAATTCAACATTAAATTTGGTTTTAATATTTCACAAAATGAGTGATTCGTTTACTCTGCCAACTCACCATTGGAACATTTTTCAGCAAAACAGACATTTCCCCCTCTATAGCACCGTGTTCTTTGTATTGTAAATTTAAGTGAACGCATCCGGTAGATTTTTAGAACTTTACTGTTCGTACAACATATTATTAACACTAATTAGGTTGTTCAATCTGCAGCAAGTTATTAAACATTTTTTTATGCAAATCTGTCGAAAATCTTGAGGTTGTGCAAATTCGATAGGGTCGAGGAAGTATCTTATGCTTCTATTAAGTTATAAAACACATAGATCAAAGTTTCAGGTTTTTTATAACCTTTAAAAGTCGAAATAAAGGAGGTTTTCTGGGTGGACTTTAGACGGTTCAATAATATCGAACGTTTACTTGCAAATTCGAAATGATTTAGCATCTTTATTTAGGTTGTTTCGTTATACCTATTTGCCTTTCTATTTGCTAATTGCCCTAATTCATTTTGGATACTCCGATTTTATTTTTATACCGATCGCGATATTTTTAACAACTTGCCATACCTGCGATCAAATTTATCAGCTGTATTGTAAACTTGGTATAAACAAATGTACTGATTTATCCAAAAAATTAAACTATACAGAAACCAACAAATCTGACTAGATTTTTTTCTGATATGCCCAATTTACTGGAAACCATTTAAAAGGCAAAAAAATGAAAATATGACAAGAACCAAGAATATGAATAGATTTTGTTTCAAATATGCTCAATTTACTGGAAGTCAAGGCGGTAATAACGGTTTTGTGTTTTTTTGCTTTGTTTGACAGTCGTTGTCATGTGACATTCCGGTTTTAATTCGAAACTCGACAGTGATTAAACCAGTTTGTTAGCCCGGATCCTGATCGTCGGCGCTGTCATTGTTTCGTCATAGGCGCTTGTCGTTTCGCATGCACAGGCATGTCTTGACTCTTTCATGAAAATCACCTGATAAGAGTGAGCTGCCTGAAGCCGCTTATCTGGAGTGAGTGACAACATTGACGGCGACTGAATGTGGGTACAGAAGACATCGGATTTGGAGTGACCAGACGCCATAATGTTCGTGTCGCCTTCGCCCAGCTTGACCCGCAGCACCCCGGTAACCCACACGTCTTCGAGCGCGATCATGGCGGTGTTTCGCGAAACTTAGTACAGGTTCGCGGCCATTCGCGCCGACAGCATGTACATGGGCCCGGTGCAGGAGAGCGGCCAGCGGTTAATCGAGTACGAGCTCCTGCTGACCAACCACTTGTTTGACGGCGTTCGATACACGGGCGCACCCACTAAAAATACGCGCCGCAGATGATGGGGAAGTTTTGCAGCGCCTCGTTCACGTCCGTGCTGTTTATCAGGGGCAAGCGCTTTCGTATGACGTCACCCACCAGATGCGTGATACGAACGTGAGATGGCGCCACGTTGTCGTCCATCTTAATGATGAGATAGTGGGGGGAAGGTGCTCGATTGACCACTGTAAAATCGCTAGGGTATTCAGAGGCAGGTTCCTGTTGGTAAAGGCGAAAGCGTCGGCTTGTGTTTAAACTTGTTTGTTGTAAAATGACACAGTTATGCGATACTGAGGCAGCAATCAAG
Organism: Ascidiella aspersa; assembly: GCF_963924565.1. Taxonomy (NCBI): domain Eukaryota; kingdom Metazoa; phylum Chordata; class Ascidiacea; order Phlebobranchia; family Ascidiidae; genus Ascidiella; species Ascidiella aspersa. The sequence goes on from NC_139451.1 coordinate 19,245,940, forward strand.
AAATGGTCAAGGTTTTTAAAAACACCGCTAATTGTCTTGCCGATAATGTGTATATCGGACAAAATTACACGAAAAACCTAATGGGGATTTTGGATCCCTATTTAGTTTTAAAAAAATCAATTCATCTGGATTTAGCCTTAAACACAATAACACAAAACGCTTTGAAGGCCAACAACCTAAATTTCACGTGGGCTTTAGTTCTTTAAAGAAAGTAATTAGGATACCTTACTTTTGAAATAACTATGTGTCGTAACTTCAATAAAATATAAAAGCCATAATATTTGATAAAAGCGACATTTCGCAATAACTCATGCCATCATCAGTGTAAAAATCAAGTGAAGATAAAAGCGATAAATCGTAAAAAAGAAAGGAAAAAAGGAAAAAAATAGCAGCGAAAAAAGGTGATGTATGGGTCAATGCGTAGCGCTAGGTATTAAAAAGATATAAAGGTACCGAGGTTGTATCTATATTAAGGATGGATCGTACTATAAGCAAATTGATGGCGTTGCAATGGGGTCCCCCATTGCTCCACTAATGGCGGACGTATGTATGAACTTTGTCATAGATCAGGCCTTAAAGAAAACCATCAAGAAAGACCAACCGGAAGTTCTATGTAGGTATGTGGACGACCTTGTTCTTGTGTTTTCAAATTCAAATTCTTTAGAACGGTTTTTCACCACCATAAACGCTATCCATCCTAACATTGCGTTCACCAGGGAGTTGGAAACACCTAACGGACTAACCTATTTAGATGTACTTTTACAACGCGGCAATCAAGGCCTTCTTACCAAAGTTTTATTCAACGAAGCACAAACGACAAGGCAAAGCCAAGGTTGGTTCGTGAAACGTCAAAGCTGGCCTCCTGGTTTGCCCTAAAAGATTCACCATCGCTAATCCACAAAACCAACGTGGTGTGTCGACTGCGATGCAGCTGCAACCAGACTTACATCGGCCAAACGCAACGCAACCTAAAGACCCGTATGAAAGAACACCAGTCGTCACCAAACTCGGAAGTTTGTGCCCATTTACTCGCGAATCCAACACATAAGGTTAATTTCAACAAACCGGAAATATTGGGTTCGCGGCATGACAAATATCGCCTTTTTTTGCTGGAGTCGCTGATGATCCATCATCACAAACCAGAACTTAATATAGATGCAACCTCGGCACCTTTATATCTTTTTAATACCTAGCTGTACGCACTGACCCATACATCGCCTTTTTTCGCTGCTATTTTTGTCCTTTTTTTCCTTTCTTTTTTACGATTTATCGCTTTTATCTTCACTTGATTTTTACACTGATGATGGCATGAGTTACTGCTGAAACGTCTGTAAAATGCGAAATGTCGCTTTTATCGAATATTATGGCTTTTATATTTTTATTGAAGTTACTAAAAATAAAGTATTAGATACATTAGTGTTATCATAAACTAAATAAGGTTATTAATATAACCAAAAATCAATATCAACAAGTTTGTAAGTTTTAAGGCATTTTTTAGCGTCTTGGGCCGAAATTTGCTCTACGGTTAGTAATAGTTTCGAATTGTCAATATAGTACTTTGCTAAAAATGAAATATCTTTTAATGCAAATTATGCATTTTTGAACACCTTTACTGCTATGCAAAATCTGTTCTGATTTGTTGAAGTCGTAGCTATAGCTACCCACACGTAGCTGTCGAGGTATTCGTAGCGTAGAATGTCGCCGAACTTTCGCGATTCCTCTTCGATCGCCCTGTTGACTTTGGCATCGGTTGCGTTACCAACCACGAAAAGTGTGACACAGCGCGCGCCGTCGACGTACTTTACCGAGCCCACGGTCTCGCGTAACATCTGGCGACGAGGCTTGGCGGACGGACGGGACAGTATGAAAATAAATAACCACTGTGAACTTCACGCCTGTCGAATTTTTTTAAGTTGTCAATTCCTGATTATCTTTAATATAGCGTATTCTACAGTTGATTGGCTTTCCTATGACTTCATGGAAAGATTAGGTCAGTTGTGCAATATTTCAAAATAGTTTGGAACTCTGTATGTAAAATGCATATATAATGATTTAGTTCATTTGTCATATGATAAAAGAGGCATTGAACAACTGTCGTTTTAAAATATATTATATTTTTTTAAAGTTGATTTTAACGTATTGCGTAAAAGTATACGTCGTTTGAATTGGTTCCGAACATTTATACTCTTTTGGAATTTAATTTTTTTTATGATCTACAGCAATAAATTGCCTATATTGTGGTAGCATTGCTGTGATATTTTATCGTCGCAAGATATCTCGTCGATAATATCGGGTTCAATCGAAATACCCAGCTTAGCTCCCTTCCTTTCCAGGTTAAGCTCAAACCGAGGATCAATCAAACCGAATTTTTCCTGTTTTGGTTTTACCTCCCCTTTGTTGATTTTCTGTATACAAGGTGTTTTGTTATATATAGTGAACACACCAAAGTTAAAAAACGGTTTGTTTAATTTAAAAAAAAAACGCAGTATTCAAAACCGGCTCACCTTAGAAAAAGCTATAAAAAGCAACACATGTAAATAGTATAAAGATGAAAACGTATGCTATACGTTTACCAAAAGCGAATTTCATAGAACTAATAAATGAAAGGTATAACTGCACGAATATTGTATTATCAATTCAACCGAGTGGGCAGCCGTTAATTTAATATTAAAACATCTATGGGTGTAGGAACTTTAACTGGAATTAAGCAAAAAATCCACATCAAGTGACCGAGGTCGTGAGTTGGAATCTTGCTGCAGGCAAGTTTTGCTTTTAACCTGACCTTGCTTGCCCTACAATCCTGATTATAGGTCAACTGTTTTCGCTAAAAGCCTTTCAGACGGTATTCAGTATATTTTTTTTGGTATTCAGCATATTTTTTTTGTCAGTGTAAATTTCTTGTTGCATTTTTAGATGCGAAACTTCGTCAACCTCCGCCCAGGCTTTTCATTTTTCTCGTAATGCCTATCAGTCTTTGTAAAGTTCTAGGTTATTTCTTGTTTGCCAATGGTATCGTAACTATCGACTCTGACCTCGTGTCGACTCCCCTTTAAATCCCCGTTGTCGGTGTCTACGTCGGCGGCGGGACTTTCCTTCAACAGTTTTTCAGTAGTTCCGAGTTCTACGAAGGGTCTCCTGTTCGCTCTTTTGTACGGAATGGAGTCTCGCTTCTTTGACCACACCACCACAGGCTTTAAAGCGTTGTAAGACCTTTTATTTGACGACGTAGCAGAAGGATTGTTCAAAGTGTGGTTCCCTGTTTCGCCGTGTCTGAAATCACACAAAATGTGTTTTCAAACGAGCAATAGGAAATATTAATATGGTGCGTTTCTATGTACATGGTACATTTAATGCTTCTGTATGGTGTAATATACACAAAAGATATTTTGGTGCACTGTTGTATGAAAGCATAAATGATTTTATTCCTCCTCATGTTTATTGGTATTCGGAAAAATACCCAAACAGCCAAAATAAGACTTAAACAACGTTTTGCATGATGACAAAGCCCCCTAAATTCGCCACCTACTCCTCTAAAAAATCCATTCTGAACACAAATTCTACCCATACCCATTACCAACCCAAACCCCTATCAAGGACAAACAGTCTGGTGTCAAAACAGTGCCCCAAATGCCGCCTTTTCAAACATGAAGCATATACGGTGGCGGTGCCTAATAGTTTCATACCTATTCCCTTCGGATTTGGATGTTATTTAGGGCACTTAGATCTTATACCGAAAAAGAATTGGGATTTTATTATGGCGTTGGTCAGTTCTGAAATTCAAATTTGAAATCTTTAAATGACATATTCCAACACTTGAATAGTTTGAAATCGTAAAACTGTAAACATTCATCCACAGATAAAATTAAAGCATTTCTTAAAAAATAGGTGTTTGGAAAAGGAAAGTTTAATTAGGCTGTTTGGATATCATTCTTCAACCAAAAATGGCCGCACAGATTTATATTTATTAAAAAAGAACCTAGTCTAGAAAAAAATTTAGTCAGTTTTTTTTCTATCAATAAACCCTGAGCAATATAACTGGATTCGTAACACTTTGTATTGAAATAGGCCTTCACAATCTTCTACTCAACACCAAACTCCATCCCTTACTTCATCATTAACTCCCCTAATAATTTTAACCCCAGCCCAAATTCCAATTCTACCCATTACCCGTGCCTAAACCCAAACAGAGGCAAATAATCCGGTGCCAAAATAGTGCCACCCTAACAGCGCTTGTCAAACTGTAGGGCGCCCAAACGTCGACGCTAAAAAATAGCATAAGGTAAATATTTTCCACCCACGTATTGTAAGTGGATGAAGTTATATGACACCTCTACAAGGGGATGGTAACTTGATGAAATCGCACGTTTGGCCGGAGTCGGGAATTGGACTCGGCTATTCTTACCGAACGCCGCAGCCCTGCTTTATAGATACTAAAATTAGGAGGCCTATGTAATAAAAACTCGCTAGCAATAACAAGATATTTCGCTTCGCTCGCCTGGAGTGCTATACCGTTAGGAAAGGTTCTAACTAAAAGTGAAAACAGTCCGGAGCTAGACATCGGCCCCAAATTGGTGCCAATGAAACCACAAACGGCGCTGTCAGAACGCCCAAGACCAAAACACCGTGCGCAATCATGCCATACAAAATCCCTAATTTTTCATTTAGGCGATTTAGAATTTTATTCTGGTTAAGAAATTGTTACATTGACTTTGTAAATCCAATTTTTTTAGCGGCTCACGCTGTAACTCTATAGCGACTCTATACCCCCACTTAGCGGCAACTTTATTTGTCCAACGATATTTCTGTGGTGTTCTACATATCGCTTTTTTGTGTCTGTTCATATGCTCTTTTATAGGTTTTTATCTGCTGTCTTTGGAGGAGACCGGTCTTGTCTCACAACAAGTTTTCCGGCCTTGCTTGCTTTCCTTCTACTCGACCTTCTGTGATGGAATAAACTATGAGCTAACAGTAAACCAACGGTTGGCAATATATATTTATGATATAACCTACACTGGTGACCCCGGCGTGATCTAAACACGCAGAACGCAGCTGGAAACATCAATTGAACAAGAAAACTATGTACAAAAGCTTGTATTTTTTGTATTTTTGTTCTGAACAATGCGCTATGCCGAATATTGCATGCTTACAAGGTGCAATTTTTGTTAAATCAGAGTAGAATATAAATGCCGTGATTTCGGAGGAAGGGTCGTGAAATTTTTTAGCGACACCTGTCTGATTTCCAGCGATCTGCGGATCTCTTTTATGTGACTAACTTTTCACATATTCTTCTAAATAGAAAGTTTTGCCAATTTACTAAATAAAACTTCTGACAATTTTATTGCTATAAAATGTATCTGCGGAAAAGTTTTGCGTTGCCGAAATTTCAATGTAGCATTTGTGGTGATGAAATCGTAATAAGTCAATGTTTTTTTAGGATGATTCAGGTTCTGTTTCTTATAAATCCGAATTTCATTCTGTGGTATAGGATAAAATTCAAAATACACCTTTCGTTTTTGAACCTAATGAAGCGTGACACCTCAATGGAACTCGGTTCTTTGGATTTTGTAAACTTAGGAAGTTAAAAGTTATTGAAATCTTTCTTTGTCAATTACTATTTTTAAGCTTTATAATATGGCGAAAAAAGTTACCAAGGCCACAAAAGCTGCGGCGGCATCAGCTCCCGAACCTGTTGAAAAAGATGTTGAAATGAAAGATGAGCAACAAAAGTCAAAAACTGATGAGCCGAAAGAGAAAGTCAAATCACAAAGTGAAATTGACCTTTTAACAGTGGAAGGTAAGATTCGTCAACAGTATATTAATGATTTTTTCAGCTTATATCAGAGGATTTCAACTCTGATATGTTGACATGCCATTTTTTGCTATAATCTGTTCATCCTGGCTGCATTCTATAATTTGTGGCCGCCAAAGATTTACGCCAAAATTTTTTTCGTTAAAATCCTACGCCAAAATAGGACAATATATACGCCAAACAAGACAATTAGTTTTGGTAAATTCACTAGTTATTCCACGCCAAAATGTTTATTCCACGCCAAGTGACGTCACTGGCGTGTTTTTTCGCTAGCATTCCACGCTGATAACGCTAGGTTCGGGTGCTGGTCACTTGCATTGTGACATCAAGTTTAGCAACACAGTGGGGTAAAATAGAAAATGATTCCCCATCGCTACAGTGGGATAAAAAATTAATTACCCAAATCATTTTTAAATATTTAAACAAGTACAATTGAAGTGACAATAATTTTATAAATACTTTTCAGAACATTATTACTTGGTATTAACATTTAACATAATATTATATAATAGTGTTCACAGGGTCTCTCTTAAAATTAAAGGTTAAAAAAGCAGGCGTTTGGTTTGAACACTTGTCAAGTCTGTCTTGGTATTCCTCAAGTTAATTCCACTGCATAATTATTAGACAGTACCTTGGAGGGTGCAAGGAGCTAAAAGTCTTGTTCTACCTTCTGCAAGCCTGGCTCTATTTTTCGTGTGATCTCTTTTGAGTCTATCATTTTAATGTACACTGTTATCCATATAATTTTATGGAAATGCTGAGTGATGAAAAGCACTACACTCGAGAACAGTGGCTCTCAACCTTTTCTAAAAATTTATGTGGCGGACCCCCTACAAAGTTTTCAATAATTTACGGTCCATGAGGACAATCATCCCAATAAAAAGTTTATTTTGAAAGCAATCATTTATTCTCAAAATAAATACACTGTAGTTTTTGAATTAAATTGTCCTCTGAAGGCAAATCTCTAACTAAGGGTCCAAACTGGTTTATAAGAAAATGCTCGCATATTTTAAATTACTGTAAATCGGGAAATCTCTGAGAAATGTAAAACTTCCTGTCTTTATTAAGTAAAAATATTTTTATAAAAGAATTCAATGTTAATTTCTGGCTTAGCTTTTTGCAAAAATATGTCATTTTATTTTGTACGAAAACTCTTCAGTAGCCATCTCACATATCAGTGCAACTCAAAACTTGGGTCATTTGTTTCCTAGTGTTTGTTTAACTTCTCAGTTTTAGTGCAGAAGTGTTAACACCTACACACGGGGCAAAGACACACTTATGTTTCTATCTCCTCCTGACTTTATCATGTAAGAAACTAACTGCGAAAAATTAAATGTTATATGTATCTTATTTTCTTTATATGCATCCGAAAAATCTTAATGTGGCGTTTCACCAGAGTCTATTTGTGGCATACAACAAACTAGCACTAAGATAAAGCTATTAAAGCAACCCATACACAGGCAAATAAATAGCTTTTACAGTACCTCATTAATTTTGTACGTAAAAATAAACAGACTAAACCAATAGAACGAAAATTGCATCAAGGTTAGAATAAAACCAAATTCAAAATAAGACCAAAATTAGATGAACCACTAAAAGTCAGAAAGAGACTAATATGGGAATAAGGATTAATACCATCAGAAGAGCAACTAAATCTCCTAAAATAGGATTTAAGCAATGTTACAAGCGCCTAACCCTAACTACTTTACTAATTGCACAATTACCTCCAACCTTCAGACTCCACATATTTTCCACCTCTAATCCTAATTAACGATTCCAGATTGGTGGCAAAAACTCAGACATTGAATTGCTTTGCTTTATCCCTTCGATTTTAGATGTTGTTGGAGGAACTTAAACTTTATTTTATTCCTATTCCAACCAGTTTAGGTCCAATTCCGTCATAGATATTCTTGTGCATTTCGTTTAGTATGCCATTGGTCTTATTTCTGTGCTATTATTAGGGATGTTTAAAGTACAATATTGAATCCTTGGATTCGAATCCAAATGGGATTCATATAAAAATGGGGTTAAATAATTTTATAAAAATATACTAGGATTTATTATTCCAGGTTGGGAACCTAAAGTTCTAGAATTTTTTTTTTCTTGTATTATTTATGTGTAGGTCTGATTGTATAGGCAATATATATAAAGTATAGAAATTTTAGCGCCTGTGACTTAACAATGAACAAATGATTGGTCAGTGAGCAAGCACAACATTCTTGTCTATTGAGTTGGTAGTTCTGTTAAACAATGTGTGTTGATGTAGCATGTTTTGACGTTTATTTTCATCATTGATTACGAACATCTTTTACTCAGCATTTTTTTCCTGGTCCTAATAAAACCCATCACAGACCCCATGTTAACCTTTTTGTTACCCAACCCCAATTTGAATTAACTGAAATCTACATTTACATGTGACCTCAGTTTCCTTTCAGATAAGTAACACTTAAACTAAATAACACAAACGATTGATTATATACATGTGTACCAAAATGAGAAGTTTTAATTACTGCTTGAATTTAAAGTTAACGCTAACGCTTAAATTTAAAGCACAACAATTTTTCAATTTGTTTTAACATTCTTTACTTGTTGCACTCGTTTAAGCGGCAAGCGAAATGAAATCACTAAAACTGGATGAATTGATGAGTGATGGCGACCCCATAAAAGATTTAGGCGACCCCACATGGAGTCGTGACCCATAGGTTGAAGACCACTGCTCTAGAGTGTAGACTCAGTTGGCACACCCAAGATACTTTATTCCAGTGGTGTCCAACTCAAACATGCCAACATGTCAATATTTATCCTACAACTTCTTCCCGTGCCAAAGTTTTCTGGATGCCTCCAGTAAAAGACAAGTATCTTTACATAATTCATTTTCTTCAGACATCAGGGAGCAGCTCATACTGATTGAAAGATCAGTTAACAGCCGTGAAAATCGCCATACGCTTAGAGTGCTCCGTAGCCTTCCCACAACAAGGAAGCGTCTCAACAGCAATGTCATTCATCGTTTGTTGAAACTTTTCTTTAATGGACGTCAAGTGAATGACGAATCATCGAAAAAAGAACTGCTTTCTTATGTTGAAGAGGTTTGTGTGGCTTATATTCTGATGAGAAATACCTTTTTTTACTTCTTTCCTATTTGGAAGAGTGTTGCTTGGTATTTTAGTTTTTAACCAAAGTACATGTTTGCATGAAAGAGGTACAAGTTAAACTTTCAGTTGAAAAAATTACAAAAAACATTTTGTGTTAACTAGTAAAGCAAACATATAACTATAAATTTTGTTACAGCCAATGGAAACTGAAGTGACTGAGCCAGTCAAACCTGTGTCCAGACAGGGCAAAGTTCCACGCTTGCCAGAAACTGAAATCTACATCTACTTGCTTGAACTAATATTTCTTATCGACACTAAGGTTTGCTTTAAAATTTTGTAGACACAAAAATACAGTGGCAATACAAAATTATCTAGTTGCTATTCCATTTGATATTTTTTACCAGCAAATGGCTTACATATAACATTAATTAAAAATGTTTGTACTTTGCAGATTTGTCCACTTACCACTGATTTATCAATTTTTAAATAAATATTAATGCCCCTATTTTAACATGTTGCTGTCATAGGCACAATAACACATATTTGTCACAAATTTATTTTGTGTCAACTTAGGGCATATCTATCATATTATATACATCCTAATAGGTCGTGTTAATAAAATTCTCTAATAGGTTGTGATGGTAAAATTAGGCCTGTATAGCTCAGTCAGTGTAGATCTAGTGCCGGCCACCTTTTCCGAGTCGCGGGCCAAACCAAACTCAGCGAGTTCTCAGCGGGCCGTAATGCATTTTTGCTAACAATGTTTATGAGGCTAATTATACGTAAAAGATAGCAAAGCGTGAGGTGCAAAAAATGTAATTATAATAATTCTCACTTAAATAGTTTTCATGCTTTGACTAGTAGGCCGAATCCGGCCTACGGGCTGTAGGTTGCCGACACCTAATGTAGAGAAACCACTAGTTTCAAAAGAACAAGTGTTATCGCAGCCTAGAGTTTAATTGTGGCTCATGTTCTGTTTGCAGTGAAATCCTGAAAACTCCACAGGTTTTAATTGTCTTCCCTAGGGATTTGATTGTGCTTACTGCTTACAATACAAAGTTTTTTTCCAGGCCTACCAGATGGCAATGAAGCTGGCCAACGCCGTTGTTACAAAGCTTGTAAATGAGAATCGTCGCTCTCTTGATCCTCTGGCCGCCAAGTGCTATTTCTACTACAGCCGCGTGTTTGAGCTCATCGGTCAGCTTGAGGACTGCAGAAGGTAATTTATAGAACTGTCCGTGTTTCTTGGAGACCGTTTTCGTTGGGAAGACTTTTATGTTTTTTGGAAACCTATAGTTAAGCACAAAGTATGGAATCCGTGGCGAATGCACACAATATTTTTTTATTTTTTTTTAACATAAATCTTTGGGGTTTACTAGATACAGAGTCATAAACTGATTAAAGCCGTGGTTCTCAACCCCCTTAACCCTGTTTTCTTGTTTCAAGACCAAATTACCCCTAAAGAGAAAACACATGTCACTAGAATGTCACAATAAACGAAACTAAAACAACACACATCAACTGAATTTATTTCACTATAATCTTACACAAATAGTTGTAAGAGTTAAGCAAAAGTTAGATTCTTAAAGATTCTCAAATATCCCTCGGGTACCCTTGGGCATTAGAAGTGGCACCCCAGGTCCAAAGGTATTACAAGCTGTAGCAGCATTCTCTCGAAAAGATTGACCCAATGATGCGGTATATAACATTTACAACCAGTATTCTTCACGCGCGCCTTCGCACGGCCGCCCTGGTGCACGACACGGACACACAAGCGAGCCTTCTTAACTTGCTGCTGCGCAACTACCTGCACTACAACCTGTACGACCAGGCTGAGAAGCTGGCCTCCAAGTCCACCTTTCCCGAGCCGGCGTCAAACAACGAGTGGGCCCGCTATCTCTACTACACAGGTGAGCGGTCGCCGAGTTTGCGTATAAATGGCTGGGAGCTGGCGGCGTTTTGATTGGTTTCAGTGGGTGTCATAAAGTTTAAGAGTCTAGGAATGACGTTAAACTTAATTTGCACGTTCAAAATTCTGTGAAAAACGCATGTTTTTCCAAAAGTCTCTGATAAGTCTTTGAATTTATTTTATGTTCATTCCAAGTTATGTGTTTATAAATTTCTTTGTATAACCAGTTTTTGCTATTGGATTACCATAGTATTTATACTGTTTTATATCCAAATTATGTTAAAAAAAACATGGAGCGATCCAATCTAATTTCTTTAAAAAGATTTAAACTTTCTTTAAAAAAGTCTTTGAATTCATGACTTAAAATTATGCGGCAAGCCGGCAACCCTGCGTTTATGTTTATCACCGAGTTTACCACACTGCAGGGCGCAGATTTTATGAAGCACAGTTACATGCTAAATCAGATGTTTTTTAAATGTGGCATTGCCATTGCTAATTTATTGGATTTATAATGGTCTGGTTGCTGCGCTGCGAATAGTATTATACAAAAAAAATGCAAGTTATCTGCAATGATCTTTCAACAATGAAAGTCCAATTTTTATTTTGTCGCTGTTTCAAAACAGGGGTTAAAAACTAGTTTTGTCCATTCCCACATTTCTGTTAGCTAGTATTATTTTTCACTCACTTTCTCACTTAGGTCGCATTCGAGCTGTTCAGCTTGAGTACTCCGAGGCTCGTCGAACTCTGATCGCTGCTTTGCGAAAGTCGCCTCAATCAACCGCTCTTGGATTCAAGCAGACCGTAAGTTAGAGAAACACGCACAAGTGTCACTTTGTATATTTCAACTTACGACCTTGATTTCGTCCTAAATTCCAATGTGAATTCTACGAATCCGGATAAAAAAACAGTTTTCTTTAAGGAATAAGTGACATTTTGGTAGTGGTAATTCTTGTATGGTAATTATGGACAACTTTAAACTGTGTGTAGCCGCACACCATAGTGGTGCCTCAAGAGATTGTTTGGGTGCCGTGTAACTTTTCGTATTTTGGAAAATAAGTTGTTTCGTATTACAAATAGGCATACAGAAAAGCGTTTCTTGAATACGCAATATCCATTACTAAAATGATAAAATTAAGACGTAATAAGAATATCAAAGCCCATAAAGCCCATCTGTATGGGCTTTGATATTCTTATTACGTCTTTCTATAAAATTAAGACATTTGCGTTATAGTTTTAAGGGCCATTATTTTTGTTTTTTTAAAGTGTGCCGCAAAACATTTACTATTTCGTTAGTGTGTCGCACGCATAAAAATTTGAGAACCACTGCTTTAAACTAACCAAGACATATGGATGTCTTTAACAAATTTCTTCAGAAGAACGTTTAATACATGTTGAATATTCAACCCAGTATATTTTAAGTGGCGTCTACTTTGTGTGTTCGTGTGCTTTGGGTTTAACCGAAGAAAACATACTTCCAACGCAAAATTAATCCACTAGGGTTTTGATTGACAGGTGACCAAGCTGTCCATCGTTGTCGAGTTGCTGCTCGGGGAAATTCCCGAGCGCGCGCAGTTCAAGCAAGAAAACATGGAACGCTCTCTCGAGCCATACTTCGTCCTCACTCAAGGTGAAAATTAATTTGTTGTGAAACTTGATAATGAGTCTAAAAGCAAATAGGGAACACTTGTATTATGATCAGTAATGTGACATAACAAGAATATTTTAATATGTGGCATTAACTGATGAATGATGATGATACAAGTGCATATCGAAACGTGTTTATCAAGATGATGACGATTTACTCGACATTTTTGGCTTTAAGGTTAATTTTTAAAACTTTTTCTGAAAAAAGTCCTATTTTCTAACTTGAGTTTGAGGCATGATAGTAAGTAGCACACTCTACCCCGATTGACCTTGTTTTGGCCTTTCCTAGTAATGTACAAACAGTCCGTCAAAAGAAAATTCAAACTTATCACTACGTCGTTAATTCTAGCGGTTCGCACCGGCGACCTGGCCGCCTTCACCGACGCCCTCCAGCGGTACAGCGACGCGTTCGAGCGCGACCGAAACTACACGCTGATCTTGCGTGTGCGTCACAACGTGATCAAGGCGGGCGTGCGTCGCATCTCGACCGGCTATTCGCGCATCTCGCTGGTCGACGTTGCCGCCAAGCTGCAGCTCGACTCGGCCGAGGATGCCGAGTTTATTATTGCAAAGGTGAGTAGCGAGTAGGGAAGTCCATGTTTGACATTTTAATCAGATACCCGATATTAAAAAAGCTTGGGAAGCGCACCGCTTCGAACCAAAATCAGTAAGCAAGGTGTAAAACTTTTAATACAAATATGCATTTCGCCATATAAATGTCATCATCAGTTTGTCTGTACAAAGAAATAGTAAAATATTAAAATGTAAAATAAATCCGTTTTTATTCGTAGCGGTACGCTTCTCAAGCTTTTATTAAAATTTTAGAACTTTCATCGTCGGTATTATGTGTTCTGTTGGAGGGCAAGATTCTTTTGTGGATACACATCCTAAGCTCATACCCGATATTTTAGACAAAAACTATGTTATTAATTTGCGCAAATAAGCACAAAAGGTCAAATGAAATTGTTTTAATATCATGTTTTCCAGGATAATTATGTCAAATTTTTTTTTAATGTTATTAGGTTAGTTACCTTTAGTTGTTAATCTTATAATATTTGATAAATTTTCATAATATTTTGATAAAATTCGCCTTTTGTCGCAAATCCAGGCTGATATTCCTATGTTAATCTGGTATCGGATCGGCACCGATACCACTCGGTATAATCGGGGTAGTGCTGATTCTACCACTTGGCATATGGTATCATCGTAAAATGGCCTTTTCGGCATTAATGCAGTCAACTACTTAAAAACGCTTGAAAAATAGATAAAAAATAGAAAAGTGACAATTCACGGAAAAAGTTTTTCAAATTTGTCTATTGCTCAGTGCAACCACCCAAGTATTTTGATGTCGGGAGTATTGGATCGACTGTCTCGGATCTATAGCTGGTATAATTTTCTCAGGCCACTGTATTTACCTTCAACACGCACAGAACAACAGCGATGTTTTCAATCTGACAAAGGGTTCCGCTTAAGTCGCTTCGAGATAAAAAAATCCTTTTGCAGTTTTCCACCCGCCCCATGCATGTCTTTACCATTTTGTTGCTTGCCAGGCGATCCGCGACGGCGTGATCGAAGCCGAGATCAATCACGACGAGGGATTTGTGCAGACCAAGGACGTGAGCGATATCTACAGCACTCGCGAGCCGCAAAAGGCCTTCCACAACCGCATCTCCTTCTGTCTGGACATCTACCGCAATTCTGTTATGGTGGGTCGACTGGTTTATACTTTGACTATTTGTTCCTGAAACAAACAAAAAAACAACAAAGCGTTGCATTACGCCCAGATTTGAAACTTTGGATTTTGCGCGCGGAAGACGATTTTGCAGCTTGGAATTGTGCGGCTGTAATAAAATTATTTGTAAAATTTTCACGGCTCTAAATGTATATAAAAACCGTTAGCGCGAGAACAGTTTTGCACTTTTAAGTGATTTTTCGCGGCTGAACCCATTTTAGGTTAATTTTACATAAAATGTGCGGCTATGACCGTGGTCAAGCGGGAAACCTTACTTTTTAGCCTGGAATTACGCTTGGCAGTGATGTCTAACGTTGGTTTCAACGTTTTTTGGTACAATCTGTTATTGATGTTCTGTCTCTCTAACGGGTTTAAAAATCTCGGGGTTCTTTATTGACAGCACATTTTTTTAAAGGGGTAACTTGTTAACTCTAAAAAAGGCTGAACTAATAGGAACTTGGATATTAAAAGAGATAAGAAATTCCGATATAACTATGAGTCAATTGCAGGACACAGCATCGAAATTTTTTTCGGGTCAAATGTCAGTTCGTGGTAATTAACTTTTCCATGACTTGCCACAAGTTGATTTTTTACATAACCCATACGTCATAAGAATATCAAAGCCCATACAGAAGTAGGTATCATTTTGGACGTTTCGAATAACTCTTTATTCATTTTCAACATAGAGAGAAGTCACTGATGGAAGTGTATATATAGTGCAAAGGCAGACATCAGAAAGAAGGAAACGTGGATAGACACATAATCTAAACCGGATGTGCGGCGATAAGAAGGTAGGTCGCCGATAGCAGATAAGGCCATCCACGTGATCAGATGTTGAAAAGATAAAGTGGTATAGAAGCTTGGTCTGCGTTAATTTCCGGGTTGTGCCGTGTTATTTCAACGGTTTCCTTAATCAAAAGACGACGCCAACACCGACTTGTCGCAAGAATCTTGGGGTTTTTAAAATCGATTTTGGGACCGGTCCACGCAGGACACAGACGTGGCAAGGCATTTGCATCAAAATCCTGGTCACAAAATCGATTTTAAAAACCCCAAGATTCTTGCGACAAGTCGGTGTTGGCGTCGTCTTTTGATTAAGGAAACCGTTGAAATAACACGGCACAACCCGGAAATTAACGCAGACCAAGCTTCTATACCACTTTATCTTTTCAACATCTGATCACGTGGATGGCCTTATCTGCTATCGGCGACCTACCTTCTTATCGCCGCACATCCGGTTTAGATTATGTGTCTATCCACGTTTCCTTCTTTCTGATGTCTGCCTTTGCACTATATATACACTTCCATCAGTGACGTCTCTCTATGTTGAAAATGAATAAAGAGTTATTCGAAACGTCCAAAATGATACCTACTTCTGTATGGGCTTTGATATTCTTATTACGCCATACGTCATGGTAATTAATTCGGGACTTCCCAAACTGGGCGTCGCGCCACGAGTTCAAGTCCGTATAATTTTCAAACGAAGTATTACTACTATAAAATTGTTATTTTTTCTGTTTGATGTACCAATGGGAAACTTAATGCAAAAAAAACCTTTAAAACTGCACATTACTTCCAACAAATCCGTTCCAAAGCAGACAACGAGAAGTGTAATGTTTTAACTGAAACGTAGGGGGTTGCGGAAAATTTTTATAAATTAAAAGAGGTCGCGGATTAAAATGTTTGGGAAGCCCCGAATTAAAGTAATGTAACATACACGTTTGATGTTTTACTCATGACTGACAGGTTATGACAAAATTGTATCAATTAATAAATCGTTTACAGGTTGCCTTATGTTTAATAAATTAGGCCCCGTGCTGTAAGTGACCCAAGGTCAGGACGTATTGGTACTTGTTACTGGTCAACTTTTTTGCATTTTAACTGCAAAGCAAGCGGTTTTCTTACTGGGTAAGGTTGTAGTTTATGCACAAAGTACCAGAAAATTGTTTTTATACGCCTAAATTTGTGCGATTTTGCTTCTTTGGATGTGGCAGTATTGTATTGGCCTCAGTTCAAACGACTACATATTTTTGCTCAAACTATCGAGCGTGGGTGCCGCACTAAAATACCAATGCTACCTCCCTAAAGTTGTAAGACCTATCCCACCAGGCGATGCGCTTCCCGCCAAAATCCTACCACGTTGACCTGGAAAGCGCCGAGGAACGTCGCGAACGCGAGCAGCAGGACATCGAGTTCGCCAAGGAGATGGCAGACGAGGAAGACGACTTTCCTTAAACGACCCTCGTTTTCGTATTTTCTCCTGATAGAAAATTCCCCCGTAAGTATTGAAGCCTTTTGGCCCCAAAAAACAACAATTGTATTTATAAGCCCGATCTCCAGCCATAAAGGCATACAGTTGTACACAGATTGGGTTTTAAACCAAATAAACGCGCTTGCTTAAGCGACTAAGCGTACATAAAACGTTAAACAAAAAGTAAATTACGATTAACTTGTCCCTGAACTCGGTTGATTTTATTTTCCATCTTCACATGGACCGCGGCTGCAATAAATGAGAGAAAACTTAATTAAAAAAAATTGACTTTTCTCGAGTAAAAAAACACATCTTGACATGTAAAATACCAAATAATCTTTGCTGCTTTAAAGGTTGATGCGCTCTTCGCTATAGTATACGGCAAAACCGTGACTATTTTTTAAAGCGCTAAAGGTTTACCGATGAGCAGTCGTTCGAAGTATTTAACTAAGTAAATCAGACCTCCTATCAGACATTTTGCACAAATCATTTTTTTTATTCAAAATTACGTGGTCACGTAGAAAGATTTCGTAGTCCACGTGCAGACTTCTAGAAGAGTAGAAGAAATAATTTAATTTATTTTTTTTCGGAATTTATTTTTTTTCGGAAATCTAGCTGGACTTTTTCTGTTCTAAATATCAGAAGTGAATATGAATATTTTCATACGCATGCGATCGAAGCTTTTTTGTTAAATAGTTCTTATGCCTATGTAATCAGGGTTTATCATGATAAACATATAAAAACTTAAAAATTAGCACAGTACAACTATCGCCGCAGGAAAAATAACCCGTATTATCACATGTATTTTTTGTAATAATATTTCGTTTGGCAGATTGTTTAGTTCCAAAAGCGGCACCAAATCTCCACTGGCATTTGCAATAAAAAAACGAAAACACGAAAAGAATTCGATCATCTCATTTGTGGACGACGGTTTCCAAAGTTCATGCTCCTGATGATTTGTGTGCCAGCAGATCCCCGCTTATTTGTGTATTCATTCAATAGAATCGGCTTTCGCTTCTTATATTACGGATATGCGTTGACGCCGTCTGTGTTAAAAAAACAGCCATGAGCTGAGTATTTTTTGGTGTTTATTTCTGACTTAACTGGGAATTTCGGTTCCGCTTACTAAGAATGAATACAGTTCTTAAATGTTACGTATGTATATAGCTAGGACTACAACTTACGTATGTATATAGTTAGGACTACAACTTACGTATGTAAATAGTTAGGACTACAACTTACGTATGTAAATAGTTAGGACTACAACTCAAGTCAAGTAATTTGATGTCCACCGACTCTTGGCTAGTCTGGGTACTCTGGTTACTGGTGGTTTCCAAGCAGCCCACATGTTGGATATATATTAATAACATACACAACCACGTACACCCCTAATCGTTGTAACTAAACTGTAATGCGTCGATGTTGATACTACATTGGCCGTATAGCTAGTTTTGGAGAGCTTTGTTTTTCCAACAAGAAACTCTTTATACATAAAAAGGTCAAACATTTATTGCACATCGGTTAAAACGCAAAGTGTTTAAGACAGAAACTGGCAAGTGCCGGTAAAAATGCGATAAGGAGTACAGTAAGGCTAGTTTGACAAACACAAAACAAATATACTATAGGCCTACCATTTTATCCAAAATTTATGCATTGAGATAGTTCCAGCGATATACAGTGAGGAACAATAGAAGTCCAATCGTATTAAACTAGTCAAAAAATAATTGCATCAGGTTTCAGTACGGGCTTGCGGATTGTAGGCACAAACCTCGAATACATTTTTACATTTTGTAGAAAAATTGCAAGCTAATATCGACGTTTATTGTTAAGTGTATATTACTGTAGTTCAATAAACATATTGGCGTTGCGATGTTTTAGTTCTATGTTATGCAAAATGTCACTTTAAACGTAAAATACATCTTAGTACGAAATAAACGAGACGATGACTAAAATACAGTTTTCTCATAAGCTTAACGCCGCATCTGACGCGACACCAATAGCTTGGCCCTTCTTTGATGGACAGACATGATAAAAACAAAATTAGTTTCAAACTCCGAATTGGCCATTCTGAGTTGTTGCTGCGGTAGAGGTAGTGGCTTGTCCTGGGACACTTTCGGAGGCAAAGCAGGTTAACCGGAGTCGCTTAACGAGGAATCGCTTGGTGCACTTGCGCATCTTGGCCGAGCCGAGGTTGTAGAAGACCGGGTTCAGGCACTCGGAGAAGCGCAAACAGAGGTACTCGCTCATGCCGAACCAGTAGTCGAGCCGATGGTTAAAGTCGGTGTTGGGGTGGTCTTCAATCGACCAGAATTCATACACTGCGCGAAAAATACAGTTGTAACTTTTTGGTCGGCAAAGGCAAAGGTTTTTTGAAGTAAAAACAGCAACAACACAATGTATTTAAAGTTTTGGAAATAACGTACATCCGTTCCATACAAATAACATATGTTTTTTGTATGGAACGGGTGTACGTTATTTCCAAAACTGCTCTGACGCATTAAAATTTGTGTCAAAATTTATCGTTTGCACATTCGCTGCAAAATAATAACGCAAACATTGAAAGGGATTGCAAAGAATTTAGGCCATAGATTTTTACTGAAAATTTTCAGTTACGACACAGCGATGAAAACAACAATTCTCTGTGTAAAACAACAATATGACGAAGTGCTGCTATAGTATAAACTTTGACCCTTTTTGGTGCATTCAGTAAGATTTAAAATTACATACTTGCGAATGCCAGTCCACTGATAACATGGCTATTCGAGCTTGGCACTTCGTGCTCTAACCTTTTTTCCAATTACCCTAATGCCGTTTCTGTGCGTGTACTTAACTTAAATTTGGATTTTGTAAGTTTTTTAAGCTCAAGTTTGCAGTAGAATTATCTGCCACTAAGCAAAATGAGTGAGTTGTTACTTGACCATTAAAACAATTAATCTTACAGAAACGGTACGTTTGTCTAACTAGGTCCAGAATACGTTTGTTTAAGTAGCGTAAAAACAAAATTCAAACTTGTAGAATTAAAAAGCGACAGTTTAAGTAGTTATAGTATCAAGTTATTTTAAAGTCAAAACATATTGGAAAAACTAACCTAAAACTTTTAAAGTGGATAACCGTGCAATATTTTAGATGTTAACAACCAATAGGTCTAAATACCACTAAACCAAGCAAGTTGGTAAAGCTTTTAAAAACTAGAGGAAATATGCCAGTTTTGCAGAAAAGAATTCCAAAAATTATTTGGCAAGAAGACTTAATTCGATTCAAGTCTGTTTACCAAATTCATTATTGTAGTATTTTGAACAACATTACTGGGTAGCCTACTTGATAAAAGTGCCAACAGTCAGTAAAGATCTTCACTTGCCTGAAAACGGAATGTAGCCGACCAGAAAGGACAGTACAATGAGCGCCAGCTGGAGAACTGCCTGTCGTTCCTTCTTTCTCTTCTTCTTCTGTCCGACTTGCTGCTGGGTGCTTCCAGGCGTCAACGAGGATCTTCTTCTCACTATGAGAGCGATAACTAAGCAGAGAACCGTCACACCGATGATTGGCATATAGAGGAAAAGCGGAAAGCAGATCTTCTGGTACACCTTGTACTCTTCCACCCTTGAAAAAGGTAGAAACACCGGTAAATGAATAAATGTTCTGACGCGGTCGTGGTTGGGAACTTCCATAATGTGGAAGGTTGTATTGCAAAGAATAAAGTGCATAGGCCAATGGAAACCCGTGCTTTAACAACGCAGGTCAAGCACACTCAAGTTAGTTTTTTTTAATCACTTGGGTGGTTCAATGAGGCCCTTCGATGTGAATTATTTCATTGTGGCTCAAACTAAACGGTGTAACGGGAGTGTAGAAGCTCTGCAAATTTGCATAGTGTATAGGTAACAGGCCACAAAAAGGCTTTGGAAGCTATTCCGTTTATATAGCGCAGTGGTTCTCAACCTGTGTGCCGCGACGCCCTGGTGTGCCATTTCTACTGCTCAAGGGTGCAGATCGTATTCCAGAACTTTTAAATGGTGCCTTCTTGATATAACTATTTGTGTACGATTAGAGACAATTAAATCAAATTACAGTTTCCTACATGTTTTAAGTTGATTGTATTGTCCTAGTTTCAGTTATAGTGACACTGCAGTAAAACACTCAGCGTAAATTAATAAACATATTTTTGTTATTAAAGGAACAGAAAGATGGACGGGAAATCAGAAACCAATTCGTAAACTCTTAAATACAGTTTCTGACAAAACAATAAACCATAACGAGAAGAAATGCGGCGGAACAGCATTCGGACAAAACTAGATACGCTGCGTTATAATGTTTCGATAGGTGTTGCATAAAAAAGGTTTAAAACTGCTTAGTTTCGAACTCACATGTTAATGGTACATGAAGGAAACCGGGCGTCCGGCTCATTGCTTTGACGATTCCTGGTTTTCGAGCCGAACATAATAGCCACTGGTATGAAGCCACACAGAAAACAAAGCGTCCAAATGACCGCTATCCAAACCTATAGGAAACGTAAAATAATGGAATATGTACTTGGCTGACAAATGCAATTTGAAAGGCTAAATTGCTATGCCTACATCCAAAATTTACTGTTCGACTTTTGCGAAAAAAAAATCTACCCTTAGAAAAATAGCTTTTGCCTGAGACTCTCTACTATCAACAGGATTTGAAGAACTTTAATCAACGCAAAAATCCACAATTTGGAGGTTTTCAAAGGAACTGGCAAATGTAGTTGGAACAACGGTCAGATAAACATGTAACTGCAAATTAAAGAGATGTATAAACTACATTGGTAAATCATTCTTACGAAAAAAAGTTCTTTAAATCACATATAGTTTAACCTAACCTATTTCTGTGCTTAAACATTCATTTAAATATGTATTTTAGACTTTAAAATATATCTTTTGACAAATTGATGGTTATAATCTTAGTAGTTTTGCTTAAATTGAATTGGATGATGGTAGGATATATTCCATCTGAACATAGATTACATAACCCAATCATTTTATTTGAAACATAATTATTGTTACATATACCTTGCCGTGCCAAAACTTGATCTTAGAAAACTTGACTGGAAACCGTATGGATATATACCGCAGGGTGGCGAACGAGAGTATGTGAAGCGCTGTGACGAAATTTGTCATTACATCCGCCGCCCAGTAGAACTAAAACGTAAAATGGGATAAGTTTTTAGGCGGAAATAACTATTAAACACCATATGCAAGACATAAAATAAATATTCAGTTGTATAAATAAAACGCCGGATGCTACAATATCACTTGAAACAGATCTGTATGCTAATTGGGTAGCTATGAGAACATTTCAATCTATGACAATAGTTTATAGCAGATGCTAATTCTTTTAATTCAAGGTTGCGTTCAATTAGTATTAACGAACGGGAAAATAAAACTCTCATTGTGATACATATTTACATCGTTAATATGTATAAAGGCCGTAGATGCGGAGCTCTGAATTATAGCTACCTTACAAAGAAAATCCGGTAGCGGCAGCCAACTGTCAAAGCCCCAGGTTCTCCGGTAGAGGAAGAGCCAGCTTATCAACGCCGATATAAGATCGGAGACGCAGAGGGAAAGAATAAAGTACATAAAGATGTTGCTGTAAGAAAAGCATTTTTGTTAGATTGCTCCCGGAAAAAAACGACACATTTCGGTTGGTTAGGCTATATGTTGGGTTATAGCTAATCGTGAGAGTAAGGTTTAATACAAAAATAGGTAAAAGCAAGAATGGAAGAGTGTTCTACATTTAACTATGGCAGTGGTTCTCAATCTTTTATGGCTTGCGGCACCCCTCAGAAATAATAAAAAGATTGCGGCACCCCTACATGATTTTTCGGTAGGTATCCACTAGAATGTAACAATAAACGGAACAATACACACCAACTCTACACAACATAGTAAGTTATAATTGGATTTATTCCCCTCTAATTTTTCACAAAAAGATGTAAGAGTTAAGCAAATATCAGATTCTTAAATTCTGAAATATCTCTCGGCACCCTTAAGCATTAAAAATGGCACCCCAAGGTGCCGCGGCACCCCGGTTGTAGAACCGCTGATCTATGGTCGTTTTTACCAATGTCTAATAGCTACGACTGCGTATATAGTCGAACGTCGACCACAAAAACCGCGCCCACAGCTTGATTGTACAATTCGGTACAAACGAAGCAAAAAGTTCCTCTTACCGCAGTCTCGCGTTCGACCCGATCACAGCAATGGTAAGCACATTACCAACGAAGCCGAACACCAGGAAAAAGAAGATAATTACGGCGCAGATAATGATCGCTTCGTCGCTAAACGGGCGAGTGTAGGGGCTGAAACGAATAAAAAAGAATGGTAGTTAGAAGGCGCAAATTCTCAAATGAAAGCTCAATGTGCCGTGCAAGGTGTAAACAAAGTTCAAAACAAAGCCCAAAATTCCAGCAATTTACGAATAGCTTTGGGGATTTTCTTCTTGCGGATTGCTAAAACTGATTTAGGGGTTTTCCGTTTCTTATCGCCAAACGCGTATAGCGTGTTGTCAAGGAGAAATGTGTTGGGCGATCAGACAAGGCTGGCAGCCCATAGCAGTCCAACGGGCCACTGGGGACACCAATATGTCGAGTCTGTTAAAGTGGGTAAAATTTCACGAATTCGGTGACGTCTCGCCGAATGAATTTTGCGTATCACCCCAGCAAAGTTCACTCTAATCCAACCGCTTGTTATGGTCACACCCACTTATAGCACGCCCCATGAATTTCTGTGCATTTGGTTGAACGATAGTTACGACACATATATGTTACCCTTGGAAGATGTTCGACTTGTTTCATGTCATGTAATTTCCAAACGTTTTATTGATATTTTTTCATTTGTAAGCTATAGTGAGTACAATAATTTCATTTTACATACTGGAGTTACAAAGGATTAAAAATTAAAAGTCCTTTATATGGATGGTTGATTTTGATTGGTTTTAGTTAGATATTGGACCAATGGACATTTATTACAAGATATAGAGCCTTTGTAATGAACGACTTTTCTTAAAAAAAAACTCTTGGTTTAATTCGAACAGTAATTTGGATGACTTAAGACTTTGTGAAAATGGATATCAGAAACAAGAGAAGAAGTTGCACACTAAAGTTGTCTTGTCACCTGCACTGAATCGACTATACTTAAATAAAGTTTGGGTCTGACTAACTTTAAACACACATGTGAAAAAACATCTATTTCACTTACATTATAGTGGAAATCATAGACAGGTTCGACACCGAGGTGGTAACATTAGAATTTGACGTCATCACTTTTGTTTTTTATAGCCAAAGCGTCAAAGTCAGGTCAGCAACTTGCTATACAAGCTGACAATTGGTTTGATCTACACCTGTTAGGAACAAACAATGAGTTATTTTTATCGTCTTTGAAGGCAAATTTGCTGTGAATAATTAATAAGGTTGCCCCAATTTCCTTAACATTAGCAAAGGGCCACTTTTAACGGCGTATTATTCAGTTACGCCAGTCCTGTTATTCTTACCGAGAAATTTCGTCGTCAATTGCTTTAAAGTGTTATGATAACTATCATCACCTAGCCCTAGAACTTCCGACTGCAATTGCTTTTAAGTGTTATGATAACTTCTTGCTGACTTTAAACTATCACTGGGATTTTATTTTTAGAATATAAAACAAACAGTTTTAAGGCTATACAAATTGCAATACGACCTGCCTGGTTGAAACTCTATGTTCGGTGCCGTAACTTTACCGCAACTGATACACCACAAACAGTGTGTCGAGTTGTACGTAAAGCGCTCAAGGCTAAGTTCGATATAGGTGAGTAGTATTTCCTATTTGTCGCTTTTGCCGGCCCGTTTAATCCTACAAAAGCCGATATTTAAAACGCGTTTGTCTCGTTG
The DNA here is from genome assembly GCF_963924565.1 of Ascidiella aspersa. Lineage (NCBI taxonomy): Eukaryota > Metazoa > Chordata > Ascidiacea > Phlebobranchia > Ascidiidae > Ascidiella > Ascidiella aspersa. The sequence continues at coordinate 19,270,265 of NC_139451.1, forward strand.
TACGATTTTTTTGCGGCAAGCTGATCTTGTTGTAAGTTTCGTGATTTCGGTGCTTACTTGGTTTTGTGGTTGCTTGCATCACACCAGGCAGGCGTAATGTGGTTTTGTAAATCCAACTTCGAACATTTACTTCTCAGAAGCATCAATTTATCGGTTTCTTTGCGTACAATATTTAACAATAAACCATGTATTTTATATGCGTGCGATAAATCTAATAGTTCTAGCATAGTTTTTATTAATATTAAAAGCCGATAATAGCGAGTGTCTCATTTTTAAACTTTGTTGTTTGCAAGAAAACCTACGCATATATTAAATTTAGAACTTCACAATACGCGTACAATTTTTTTTTTCTGACCGAAATCAAAATTTAACTGAACAATATCATTATATCTTTAAGGTTATAAGTTTAAAAGTTTTTTTTCTATGATTTTAAACCAACGAGTAAATAGTGGCCAAATTTTTGCGTCAAAGATATTTTAAAGTAAAAAAATAATCGCCTTTGTCATAAAATTTTAAAAGGGATTATTTTGTTGATGATTCTTGTAACGGTAACGTCGCTTTATAACTCCCATATCGCTATACACAACCAACATAAAGAAAACATACTGTCTATCTTGCATAGGCCCACTTAAATCTAATAATACCAAGATCCTCTCAAAACAACTTTTTAAAATTCTCATAGTACGACTACGTCACTTCCACAATCAAACTGCACTATGAAACGGAGTCGTCTATTTATGTAGATGGCCTGTTTACACAAGCCCATTAAGTCCAGTTTAACACAGAAGATGCTTGTTATGGCGTCCTCATAATCGTACAGCCTATTTGTTGACACCAAAGCGATGTCGCTTATGACGATGGAGTCGTGACCCGGATAATGCGAAGTATAGTAGCCCTAAGTTTTACCACACGCGACAAAGCAAGCCAACATATAGCTAAGCAAAACGTTACCCGTCGTTTGCTGGGCAACGTGTTAGCGTTACATTCAAACCAAATGCCGCACTAGGTTGTCGGAAAGGGAAAGGCTGGACACGTAAAGTATAGGCTATTCAATTTAGAACGGTGTACACTTGGGCAGAAGAGCCTGCAACAGTTTAATAACAAATCGATTTTTTTGCGTTGGCCAATACTGGCTTCGGATAATTATCGGAATCCAACGAAACCAACCGGACGCGTGTGACTAAATTATACCCTTCACTTGTCTGGATTGATTTAAGACTTTTCGTACGAAAATCCGTTCCGCGTTTGTCCTAAAGCTGGTGTTAAACATGTTAAAGATTATCGGGCTGTGTCTTGCTCGCAATAGTCACCAGTGCGGCAGAAAGACGCTAATTTCGCGTTTGATATTTTGATAACTGAAGGCTCTTCGCGTGGCAAAGCAGGAAGTCGCCGAACTTTGACGTCTCATCGCCACAAATCTATTTACCGACCTTGGCATTTTTTGCGGATTGTTTAAGCGACTGGCAAATAGGCACAAAGACACTGTTTTTACGTACAAAACATTACGACGAAATTCGACTTTCTGTTTGTTTTCTTCGTTTGTCTTTTCTGAAGAATGCGATAAAAAGGTGTTGAATATTTGTTAGACCCTTTAGTCTACATTGAACATGCAAGAACGGCTCAAAGCCTATTATGATCTTAAACTAAATTTTCTGAATAACTACCAAGTAAGCCACCAAAATCATAAATATTAAAGACAGACATGCCCATACACAGTTTTCTGATGGGAGCACCTATTCCTTCATTTGCAACAAGTTAAGATCTAAAAAGATAAAAATACACTCTCTTAATAACTTAAACCTTTCAAACTTGCGGCTCAAATGAATTAGGGAAAAGCTCTAGCATAAAAAATCGGCTTCTTAATGCACTTTCACATAACATTTGACAGTGTTAACCAATCACGAGTCTCATTGGTTCATAACTTTTGGCTTTTTGATGTTGACGAGTCATGTCACCGTGCTCCAGGCTGGTTCAAGCCGGATGACTAAAGTATCAGGGTTTTGTTTATACATGCACGCAGCTCATATGGAGGGGATGGTGGGCGCTATACGCAACGCCTGATAGCCAATCCCCCGCTTTAAACGCCTCGACGGAATTCAAAGAACAAGCCACAAAGCGTTTTTTCTACCCTGGGAACTACTTCGCAGGTCAGGTGAGCGACGAAATGTCTTTCAAGGCCTGTCCTTACAAGAGTTTACTGGAGCGGGACGGTGGTTGTCACCACACACATTAAGCAGGGCCGTATGGATTTCACTTTTTATTTTTTGGCAATTTGGGCGTTTGTTTATAATTATTTGTATCGTTTAAACGTCAATATAATGTAGCCGCCGCGGCGGGTAAAAGTAATAGCGCACATATTTCCCAGAACGTTTCTCAAATTTATTTAATACCTGTAAAAATACCATATAACTTCGCCATGTTAGCATATGTGAGAAGGCAAAACAGTCTAGCATTTTTTAATAAATATAATATTGGCAAAACGAGTTTTTTTCTTTTTTAAGCATGCTACAATATTTTTTTCGTAGATAACGTTTGCAATATATCACACAATCAAGTTCAATTAGTCAAAAAGCTTGGCAAAACTGATAAATGATTTTGAATGGTCTATTTTCAAAGTATTGTCAGTAATCCCTCCAAACAAAGATTCGAACGACTTGCCAGTTTCAACAAGACAGTGGTTCACGCCACTTAACTTATTTAGTTCTTGCTTGTCTGCACGCAATACGTCCACCTTTGAAAAAATTCGCGGACCGCAACACAATAATTTTAGCTTAGACTTATACAGTGAAACAAATACATGAAATTGATGAGTCTTGAGGACATACAAGGGCTTCAATCCAAGTGACTATACATACACATTTCAAATGACCAAATGCTCGGCGCTAGCCTGTCGTTTGCCTGTTTTAAATAAAGTTAGAGTTGTTATAGATTGCTATATATTGTTGTATACCATGATTTTTTATACCACCGAAAGCGCAAAACATCGCAATTTCACCTGGGTCAAATTGTGGCGCGTTTTAGATAACATTCCCATAAGTAAATAACTCTGTCGAAGTTGTGAACCCTCCATAATATTGGCCAGGTTAAACCATGTTTTAAGGTCTATACACCAGTGGTTCTTAACCAGGGTTCAATTGGACCCTTGGGGTTCGACGAAGCTGTTTGAAGGGTTCGGCGAGAACGTCCTCTGAAACATAAATGCTGCTGTTTCAAGCTATTTTCGAATCTCTTTTATGAGCCAAGGTGTTATGTAACGTTATAAATTGAAAGTTTATAATTTGATTATACCTAGTTTCAGCTGCAAGGAAGAAGCGAATACTGAGCGAAAATTTGGGGTTCGACGAAAGCTTGCAGAATAACATAGGGGTTCGGCAGGTTGCCAAAGGTTAAGAACCACTGGTCTACACCTTAGTTTTTATCCGGTTTACGCTTTGGTATACACTACATAGTTGGATGCCCGGTTTAATACGACGGATCCGCCTGGTTAGTTGTTGATCCGTCCGGTAGGAAACCGCGAAATCCAATAAATGCTTAGTGAGCCTGAAACGACCCTTATTCGAAATCATGTATGGATGATATTGTTTGAAAAAGGCCGAAAAAGTCTTATTGTTCTTAAACATTCTTTACCAACGAAACGAAGCAAAAATAATTAAAATAATTAACTGTCTTACTGTCCATTTGCTATTACAGGTTATGCTATGTAACCAGACGTTATTTTATAATATTTTAGTTATTTAACTTCTTACTTCCCTGTCAATAATGAAATTAAAGTGAACTTTTAAACACAATTTATCTTAATTTTGCTAACATACGGCTACATATGAGATACTTGACAGGAAGTATATTAGCAAACTCGAATAAACGACGGACCCATCATCGATCAAGCTCTGCCGCTCTCTCGCGCGCCCGGTTTTAGCAAAACAAAATGACGCCCGCTGTTTGCGGTTCGCTTTATGAACCTGCCTCGCGGTTTACGCCAGGCACGACCGGTGAACTGATTTTTGCCCTCAGCCTTATGGCAAGTGACTCAGCGATAGTCCGCTGTTTTTCGTTCGGGGTCACGACAGTGTATTTTGATGCTTGCTGGAAATCCATGTGGCCCGCCCTTTCCTACTTAAAATACTTTTTACCATTTTAAAATGTATCGATGGTAAAGTAAATATATAAAGAGCATTGCAATTAACAATTAAACTTAAAAAAACTTTAAACACTCGATTGATTTTAGTTTTAAATAATTAAACTTATAGGGTCAAGGGTGGGGTTAAATTAACAAAGGTTCTGCAAAAATTTGGTCAAATTAAATTGTTTGTTAATTTTGTAAATAATTGCCGAATCAAACTTTTGTCAATTTTAAACGTTGTATGTATGATAAACCTATCATCAGAAAATTAAACAATTACTTTTTGCCATGGATTTATATTATCTTGGGGGCCCTTAATGTATTTTCAACGCACCCGTATTTGGAAATTTGGAAATCTATACTGTCTGTGACGTAAGGCACGATTTAAAAGCTAGACCAGCGTGATAATTCACCCAATCAACTCCTGCGAGTTGCACCAATGTCGCGTCACGACTTTAACGATCTATGGCGTCACCAGGAGTCCCACGAGTCTGACGTAATCTTTCCAGCATTGCGAAGGTAGTAAAAATAGCCAGGTTGATTCCTTGTGAGCTTCTGTGCGTTGCGACCATTGGACATTGTTATAGCTACGGTCGTTCAAACCCTGTTAACCCACAGCGTGCGTTGAAAAACCCTGTGAGGTGGTGTGGTGTTTTCCGTCTTAGCAAACAATAAATTGATTTTTCCTTTTTTAACCGCGCTTTCCTAAATTGATTTTTCCTTTTTTAACACACATTTAGTAGTAAATATTTTGGGCAATTTGCGCGAAATCTATTTGTATTTTCGGGACTGTTCTCCGTTTTGGTGGAATCTCTTTATATCCAAATGACCCTGTATTCTCTTCCGACGGGGCTCCGTAATGAAAGTTGTGCAAACTTGGCTATTTGATTTTTTCGTGCTTATAGTATGTTCTGTATTTTAAATGTTCAGATTCCGATTTTTTCCAATCTATAACTAGATGTAAAAAAATATTATAATGCTCCCATGGAAATCTAACCAAGAATATATGGCTTTTATGGCTTCCTTAGGTAAAAAGGTTCCGGACCGCTGTTAGACGAAATACCCGGCGTTGCCCAGGTTGAATAGGATATTTAATTGTAACAATAATATGCAATATTTTGCAATAAGCGCAATATATTATATGTGTCATGGGAAACATGTAGCCTGAATTGTTGGCATATGTGTTGGCCGTCCCTTGACTATTTCTCGCTGATCGTTCCTAAAATGAGGCGGTATTTAATCGGATGGCGTGTTATAAATTATCGCATTTATTTGCGTAACTGTGAATGTGTGTTTATTTGAAATGGTATAAAATGCGCCCAGTCAAATAATTTTTCACAATTAAAGTAAAATTCGGCCCTTGTGAAAGCAGCAACAATATTAGGTCCTACACATATTGGAAAAGGCGCTGTGTTCTTCATAATAAATGCGTATTCGCCGGACCAAATAATTCTCGAGCATAGGTTGAACAAAATGTGACATTCCATCAAGCTGTGGCCTCTTAACTATCACATATTAGGTTGTACCCTGCGTATTTTGCTTAAACCGTGTGTGATTTAAAAAAATAAAATTTACCATGTTACTAAAAGTAATGTTGCGAATAGCGTAGTATCTTAGCTAGAGTGCTAAATAGTGTGAAAATAGTGCGAAAATGGTGAAACATGTAATTTTTATAATCGTTGCACTACATGGAGCTACGCGTTTGGTAAAATAATTTTTTGTATTGTGTTTTTGGGGATTTTGTAATGATCGGATAGCTTATAATAGTAAAACAGCAACGGCACTGGCAACTGGTCGTCCCTGTGCTTTCGATTGTGTGTGAAGCGAAAAAAATATTCTCCCAAAATACCAGTAAAACCTTATATGGAAACAGCCTGTGTAAAAGTGGTAATTATTCAATTGGCATCATATTTAAAACAAATATGTAATCCCGGTGCCAGATCGTTCTCGGGTGGAAATCAAGTTGTCTGTTTATGACCATTACATATTATGTTGGCCCATAACGTGGTTATTCAACGACAATAAATGTGAGCAGTTTTATAATTCTAAGAGAAGCTGACCAATGCGCGATTCCTATTCTCATGAAAGTTTAAAAATTGAAAAGCATGCGGAAAAGTTCCGAGTGTCATATAATACCGACGATATCCAATAATCAGTTTATGTTTGAAGTTTGGCTACATAAAAATAGGATAAAGTTGTTAAAACGGAACACTTGTTAAGAAACTGCTTAATGATACCGCCAAAGGGAAACGTTTAAATTATTATATAGAGAATCTAATAAAATATTGTCAATTTTAAAATTTGAAGTATTATGTCGTTTATTTTGTTATATAATAATTTACAGACCAAAGAAAGCGTGAACTTTTATTATCCTTCTATGCAAAAACTTAAAATCATATGATACACATTCATGTAATAAAATCCTAACAATCTTTGGACAAAAGCGATCAAAGTAAGTTTATTGTTGACAAAATTTAAAAGGTAAATATTGCGATATTTTAAGATAACAGTTAAAAATTATACTTGTTCATAAACCCTAATCACGTATGCAAAGGATCATTAAACGCGTTTCAATGATTTGTAAACAGCATATGTTTTTAAACTGTTCACCAACAATTTTGTGGTAAAATATAAATCACTGTATGCGGTTTATGGTTTAGGTATCACTCATGTGGCCTACCGCGTGTAGTTGTATATGGCCGATAATATGTAAACAATATTTTTGCACCAAATGGTGGCAATCATTCTACTTTAGGTGATTAAACAGTGATGTTGTGGTTTTGTTAGGCGATGATTCACTCCCTAACTCGAGCGCAGCAGAGTGTGACGTCGCCGCTCCTTCTCATAGCCCGGCTTCTCGCTTAAAGAGGGAGCGATATGAGGAAGGTTGCTCTGTCTCTCTCTTAAAAATGACATGCCAGCGACCGACCGGGCGACCATATCGCGACAATCGTCCGCCGTCAAACTTTCCCATTTATATAGTAGATTCTATTTTTGATTTCTAAGTTATAAATTACAAAACTGAAAAAAGCCAAGAAACAAGACAATTCACGCCAAAATCATTAACCTAACGTTCGTTTTTTTTCGCCGAGGATTAAAGAATGAAGTGAAATAACTGCGTATAAATTTCAAATAATTTCCTGCACAAAAGTTTACCAAAAAGTCAAGACTGAACAAAAAGCGAATAATACAATTTTATGTGTAGCTTAAACACAAAATCACGCATACATATTTAAATGAAGTTCAGGTATAGTCGTTGAATAAACTCAAATTTTGAGTTATGCAATAGCAACTTGTTTTATATTTTATCACTTTTACCACTTAAATAACAAGATGTTATATCTAACAACGCAACTCTCAAAGGGTTACAAAATAAAATTAGGGAAAAACTTGTATTCGTTTGCTATAGGCCGCAAATGAAATGTGAAGTACAAAAGGAGACCGTTGAATTCGACAGAAAAATAATACTTTGATAAATTGGCCGTCTTTATCTTTTTGGTTCGATATTTGTTCAGTTGTACGGTTTGGCCCTAAAGGCAAACACAATAGCGCTTTGACGGTGTTAGAAACAGCAGGAAAGCTCGGACCTATACCAAAGCGTGTTTTGAGGTGCGATAGACGGATAGACTGATCTTTGTAATAAAACAAACCTGCAGAACAGTGCAACTCGTAAACTTAACTTAAGTTACTAAATAAATATTATTGTTTATCGAACTATTAACTTTTATTGATACATTTCCCCACTCGTCAAGAAATACATTTTCCCACTTACCAACTTGCTAAAAATGACATTATTATATAGAATTACCTATACCAAATACCTACGTAACTATGGAGATCTCCTTTTGGGCAAAATACAAACCTAATCAAGTGAATATTGAAAATATAAAGTGTTTCACATATTGATATAAAGGCAACAACTCTAATAGAAGTCGGAAGCACATCGAATAGGAATATTTCGCGGGGTAATAAAATCACACAATCCACACCCTTGCTGTGCCGCCACGTGGCACTTTACATTAGTGAGGTGAACCCGGTTCATGTCAGACGCCGAAGTCGGCCGTCGGTCGTGTCGGCGTCGACGGCGCAGACACGCTGCTGTTGTCATTTGCCAACTTCCTACAGCAGCATTTGAAGTACACCCTGAGAAACCGCCTGGTGCACTTGCGCATTTTGGCCGAGCCCAGGTTGTAGAATACCGGGTTCAGGCACTCGGAGAAGCGCAAGCAGAGATACTCGCCCATGCCGAACCAGTAGTCGAGCCATCTGTAGTACATTGTGTTGGGAAGAGCCTGCACCGCCCAGAACTCGTATGCTGAAAAAACAAACATTTCCGTCGTTTCTTCGAAGAGTCAGTCAGTCACTTTACCATGATGGCGCAGGGAAGGTGTTTCAATATAGTTTATTATTACAAAGCATTTTAAACCGCAATAAAAATATTATAGTGAAAATTTTGGGAGTCAACGGGGTTCCGTTTTAGTCATATGTCGTTAAAGCTTTCTCTAGAAATACAACAATTATTGTGGTCAGCATTCCTCTTTTTAGCGTAGCTTAAAATGTAACGGGCATATCCTTCAGTTCATCATATCTCATTTAGCACTAAAATATAACATCTGGCGACAGTACACCCATTATATCTATATTGATACATAAAAAAGGTTTACAAAAAAATCATTAATGAAACACTCTCTAGTAAAACTTTAATGAATGTGGAATTTAACTGAGTAATGCATCTTTCTCCGAGTACCTATAGTTATCGATAATGATGTATTCTATCCAAATGAGGTACGTTTTTTAGATTCCTAAATTAAAGATATAATTTCGTATATTATATAATTTGTTTGCATACATTATGAGTGCACAAATGAAAGTTGATTAATGTTAAACTGATCATTCCGTTCAATGAATTGTTCAATAAAATACAATCAAACTTATTTTGAGGAAAAGCAGGAAAAGTGTTTGGCTTTGCCTCGACTGCGGCACAACTAAGCCTACGCAGCTCAGACAAATGTGACTGCCCCAAAATGGTCAGACTCCATGACAGTGCATAGGCGTAGCCAGGGGGGGGCCTGAGGGGCATGATCCCCCCAAAATTTATAAATATTTTACTCTTAATAATTTGTTTTTTTAGCATTTATGAGCAGTACCTCAACAGTCTATAACAGGCTTGCCACACCTTAAATTGTCATGCACTGTTACGTCACAAACGATGGAGGTAATGCCAGGTTTGCTATACATTATAGTTTTACTTTTACTACTTTTCGACAGTTTTTGCTCTTTGAATGGTTATTGAGTATTGTGTTAACACTCAGTCAGTTGCCGCTCGAAACGGTTTGCTAGCATTGTTATTTGTGTTCGTTACGGCAGTTAATACAATGACAAAGCTAAACAAAAAAGTTCAAACTCTTTGGATCCCCCCCAAAAATTTTCGGCTGGCTACGCCACTGTAACAGTGGTCGGCAAAGTGTGGGCCGCGAGCTATTTTTGAATAGTTTAGTGTTATCAATTATCATATAGTTGTGGGCCGCGTGATAGCCGTACAGGCGAACACTCATTGCACTGTATTTAAAAAGTTGATGTGGTTTAGAATTATGGTGTCCCAGCGTGGTTCAGGCCCGCGTGCCAAATGTGGCCATGAGAGTGCCTGTCATGCTATATTTTTTGCCAACTTTAACTATGTAAACTCAATAATTTTCGCGCTTCGCGATACTTCAAATATAAGAAATGTTATGTAGGCCTACTTTCATCAGTTCTTGAATCTAATCAGCATAAAAGCGATGTTCTATGGTTTCTTGCGTCGTGTGACTCATAACTTTACTATCTAATTTGTGGTAAATTAAACTATAAATTCCGCTATTTCGAGCAATATTCGAATCCTTTGATGTGCCATTTCGCCACTTACCCTTTTAATTGAAGTTTTGCCAATTTAAACAAAATAAACCCAATTTGTTTCGCACATTTAATCAGGATTATAGCTTCATATTTGCGCGCGGGTTCGTTAGAAAACAACAGGTTTTTCTTGAAACAATTCAAATATACTGGACCCGCCCCTGTTGTCGCAGTGGTTTTACGTAGTGGACCTTCAATAGCTCTGAAAAGAGTACTTTGGGTCGCGAAAAAAAGTTTGCCGACCACTGCTCCAAGAGTGCATGTCTGACTGACGTGGTTGGTTTTAAGGCACCAATTCCCTTTTTCATTAGTAGTAATGTTGACATGGTCTTGATTTCCATAGTTGTTTAAAGTTGAACGATAGGGTTAAAACACGATCTTTAGAAAAATTAAATTAAAACACGATCTTTAGAAAAATTAAAAAAATATTTTGATGGTTGTGTGGAATTTCCTTTGCTATACAAACACGCCTACTGATTTATCTTGTTGTTCTACGCCAGCTGGATGTATACCTGCAGTATGACGTCCTACGTGTCAGGCATAGTAAACAGATAAAACATACCTGTAAAAGGAATGTAGCCGATCAGGAAAGACAGCACTATGAGCGAGAGTTGAATCACCGCTTGCCGTTCCTTAGCCCTCTGCTTTAAGTTGCTTGCGTGCGACTCCACGCGGCCTGCTCGATTGCGTGCCCGCGACCGTACAGTGGTGCCGATAAGGCAGCACATTAGCACAACGCCAACTGTGGGCGCGTAGAGCAGAATCGGGTAAACAATCTTCTGGTACGTTGTGTAAGCATTATACCTGGCAGAAAAAACATCGGTTTCCAACAAGGAAAGAGGATTTTTGTTTTCTGGATCACCAACAGACGTGCTTATCGCAGCGTATTTTACGTAAATTCTTTAGGTAAAGGGCAGCAACCCACCATTCCATGTTAATTGTGCACGCCGGCCATCTTGCGTCCGGGGAATCGCTGTAGCGGTCTCGCTTCCTTGCGCCAAAGAAAATGCAGAAAGGAATGAAGCCACACAAGAAGCACATCGCCCAAATTAGGCCGATCCAAATCTGAAGGCCAGAATATTATAACTGACCCCTCAAAATTTTAAAGCGGCACAGTTAAACGTCAAATGTTTTAATTAGAAGGTGACTGTGTTTAGCGGTGACCGACTTTTCAGCCAACTATTTTTATTTTGCTAAGTTGTTTTGAAATTGACAAAATTATGTTTCTAGTCTTATTTCTGCTTTAACAGGTCTTCGGTGTTACAAAGCCATAGTTAAAAAGGCTGACAGATATCAGTCGATGCCTATTATAGAATAAGTGGTATTGAACAACGTAGTAAAACGACATACTATAGGTTATACGAAAACAGCTATTTGAAGTACCAAATTATGGTAGATATTAGAAGAGTCACCAAGAGTTTTACAACACAAAATTGGTCGCAGTTTTTGGTTAGACTTTTTTGTATTTTTATATTAAATTTTTTTGTCTAACTTCCTAAAATTACATAAGTTCAGTAATATTTCCATTCATATTTCATGTTTTTATCGCCTACCTTACCGTGCTTGAGCTTTATCTTGGAAAACTTGATCGGAAACTGGATAGAAACATACCGTAATATAGCAAACGAGAGAATGTGAAGAGCTGTGGCGAAATTAGTCATCAGGTCCGCGCCCCAATAGAACTACAGACGTTAAAAAATATATATATAACCACCATTGACTGCTTTTGGATTATTATAACGACTCGCTGGGTACTTTAAACAAAAAAGTGGCATCGATTAAACATCTTGTAATATTTGGCTACAAATATGTAGTGATGTTTCAAGAGCTTTATCAAAAATTATTACCTTAAGGTCGTTGAGATTACCATTGCTATTAATCAAGAACTAATGTTTTAATTTCTTTAACCTACTTCCAATATTGATCACGCGGCATTTAAAAAAAATAAATAAACATTTTTGAATTTATTTGCATCACAGTATGTGGCGCCTTTTATTAATTAAAAAGAATAAAATTATTTTCTTTCTTTTTTCTTTCGTTACAACAAATTCTATACGCATACGCAAAGTGAGCGAATAAATATAATATTGTGAAAACTTACCCTGCAAAAATACTCGGGCAATGGATCCCAAGTGTCGAAGCCCCAGGTTCTTTTGTATAGAAAGATCCAGCTTATCAAGGCGGATATAAGGTCCGAGCAACACAGAGATGTGATGAAGTGCATAAAGATGTTGCTAATAATGATAAACATATGTTGCTAATAACATGCCCACACATATGTGTGTTTACAACTGTGATTTAGCCCTTCTGACGCTGCTTTTTGATCAACGTTGCTTGTACTAACATAATGTAGCAATCATTAGCGTATGGTTGTATCTCGACTCGCTCCTTTATGAGTCTGTGTAGCTCGGTTGGTAGAGCGACGGTCCCGATATGGCCGGAGGTCGTGAGTTCGAACCTCGCTGCAGGCTAGTTTTTTTGTGGCCTGCCCTGCTTGCATCATTGATCGACAGATTCGGTGAGTCTGCAATAGCTTTTGGTGTACTAATGATAGCCATTGATGAAATTTTGGTAACTCAGCAATTACAAATGTTGACGATTTTGATTTACAAATGAGGGTTGGGAAATGTAATAGGAAATGTTTTTTTTTTGTATCAAATGATGTGTTTTACGTCTTAAAAGTTTGTTTCAAGTGTGATAATATAAATATGCACTATTTGACGCCAAAACGTGATTAATTTACCAACGAAGCAATCTTTTTACTGAGTAAGTAGGATTTACTTTTTATTATATAGTTGTCAAGTAAGTGCACCAATAAAGCCGAACATAATTATTATATCAAACATTTGATAGACATTGCTTTCTTATCAAATTCAACCATTTATAAGTTCATAAAATATATATTTCGTCACAGGAAATGCTATCATCTGTGTCTAGAATTCAAGAATACAATGCGCAAACCTATAAAAAAAAACATTTTTTTGTAGTCTACATTTCTCGGAATTTATAGATGACTAACTTTAATCAAGACAAAAAATTCAAAAAAAGATTTGCCAAAATTTGAAGGCGCTGTCGTCGTTTACCTGTTGGGCGAGGATATTTCTTTTTTACATATTTAGTTTTCCGACATTATTATATAGTTTAGTAATAGTTAATCGTTCGAACATTGGTTTTAAATTGTTGATAAATCTACTACTGCCTTTCAGCAACGCATTACAAATTCATTACAAAAGAAAACTACAACTATCTAATAACGAAAATAGTCATTTTAGTTCAATTTTTGCCTTACTTTAAATGCCGGTTGGTTTGTATGACCATTATGGTCAGAATGTTCCCGAACAATCCCACCGCCAAAAAAGTGAAAAGCACTAAAGCTGTCAGGGTTACGCCTGTATCGTCGAATGGTCGAACGTAGATTCTACAAAAATAAAAAAAATAATTAAAGTAAAAAACACGAAGTAATTTTCAATCATTTGTTAAGGCACTTGACACAAGAGTTGCACAGTGAACGCTCAGTGTAAAATGTATAAATAGACCAATATGAGACTAAATAAAGAAACCAAGATTAGACTAAAACTAACTTACGGCGTCGTCGCATTTCCTACGAACGATAAACTGACGTCTGCTGGACTCATTATTGCTGATGTCATAGCACCCAATAATTTGGCAGCGGCGGCAAATGTCTTTGTTTTTGACGCCGTGTGTGTATGGATTATATAGTGTCGAATAAAGCAGCCGCCTACTAGCCTATCATAAACAAGTGAACAGGCTAAGATTAATAGAAGCTTTTTTATACAGGTTTGATACATTTTGTATAGCATTTAGATGCGAATTAAACGCCCGATTGTATTCGGGAAGATTATAGGCCTAATAGGCAAACTTCGAGGGTTTTATTACGAACTTCTAAGATTTTGTTAGCCTGTGGCGATATGTGAACTGGCGCACCAGTCATACCAGGTATTTCCAGTAATTGTGCACTTTCATGGATAAAAGCAGGTAATGCAATTGTATCAATAGATCAAACATTTAAACTACAACGACGCTCATTTTTTTTAGATCCAACCAAAAAGTATTGTAGTTGTACTTCACACGTACAACTAATCAGGCCAGAAGCAATTATAAACATTTTTGTCAAAGATTTCCGCTGCTCGATTTTTTCTCGAAACTATAGGAGTCTATATACCGATAGTTTACTATCAAATTTAATCCTAAACCTCTTGCCTATGAGGCCTCAATTGGTTTAAGTTCCATGTGTGATATATGCTGTAAAACTCTCATTTAAAGATATACTAATCGTATTTATTTCTATTTGGGAAAACTTATACCAAGTTATGAATTAAAAAAAAACAATTTTATAATAACTGTACGAAAATAGGCTGAGAGCCAAGTAAATCGAAAACTTCTTCTTAATTTTTGTGCGAATCATATATTTGTATGGCCATACGTTAAATTACATTCTACGTTATGCCAGTTGTGAACTTATACCAAACACTATAGCCCTAAGCTTAGCTACACTTTTAAACCTGATAAAATACGTTTAGGTATGATCACCATAAATGCGACTAAAGCCTGTGGTTGAAATTAGGCCGTGCAAAAAAATCCTTTACGATCTTATCTGGTAGTCACATTTTCGTCATATTGTTTTGTATTCACATCAGGTAAGCGTTCTATTTTAAGTTGCTATGATGTAGGCTACGTTTTAATGCGCTTTTTTTGCCCGTCACATGCGTGTTGGCGTAATCACTTAAGCGCGAACGGTTACCCTCGCCTACAGGGAAGTACTGTATGCAACTTTACATCGCTTGATTGCATTCAATTCTTGTTGCAGGCTGTTGTCTGTTTATCATGCATGACACATCTATACACCTTCCTACAAAACATTATTCTAGCTAATTGTTATGCCCCACGCTTAAAGTATTTTTGCCCACAAGCAGCTGGACTAAACCTACACGTAAAAACAAAACCTTGTTATGCAAGTAAATCCTTTGCTGCTTGAAAAGTGGAAAACCCCAAGGTTAGGAGATTTTTTTGTTTTTCCCATACGAGCTCACTATATTATCCGCTTGCCGTTAATCCAGTGGCTCTCAACCTTTTTTCTTTCGTGGCCCAATAAATGTTTATGAAAGTAAAAACTGTAAAATATTCCTTTTTATTTCCTCCCCAAGCCATTGTTCCTGTAAAATAAAAAATAGTGACACAAATGAAACTAAATCTAGCTTTTTTAAATTGGTCTGTGGCCCACCTCAAATGTTCTTATAGCCCACTACTGAGCCATGGCCCACTGGTTGAGAACCGCTGCGCTAATCTATTTTCGTTTGACAATTTGTTGTTGAACATTTAGTCATTGAACAGTTAATAAAATAAAGTGTTTGAAAGGCATCCAAGTTGCTACTTAATGTACGGTTTTTAAAACGTATACAACGTTTAGAAAAAATCAGTAGGATCTATTTCAAGGACAATGAAATATATATTTTGTGCGGTGTACATTGTTACACGATTTGTTGAAACTTGGAAGTTTAATAATTGTCTCCTGGTTGACTTCAAAAGCATCAGTTGCACTTAAAAAAAAAAAGGAACACAATGAATTTGTTCACATACAATGTTGTTAATCTAAATAATTCCACACCTAATTGTACGTATATTTTTGTATGGTGAGCGTCATTCCCTTGAGGAGCAACGATTATGAATCTTAATTAGTATGTTATTAATTGAGGTGTAGTAGCGACATAAATAAAAATTGGACAGTAATACGAGCTTCTACAAGTGGTTCAAAAAACATAAAACAAATCAACCGATTTATGATCCTGATAGGGCGATGTATACATGGAATAAGTGTTCAGTGTGCAAAGACATGCCAGTTTAGTAGAAGCAATGCAAATAAACTATACGAAAAATAAAAGGCATAAACAACAAATGGTAATAGGTTCAGCAGATATGGTGGTAATATAGTACTTGCGTATAATATGTTAAGCGTAATACAATGAGTCAATAAAAATATCCACGAATACTCACAAAAGAGGATACGTGCTATCAGGGATGCGGAGTCGGACTAGGACTTGCGACTCGACGGAGTCGGTTTGCTTACTTGCAGTTGGACGAGTAAGACTATACGTAAGACTATTCCCGAGTCCCATGTCCGACGTGCGCATGCGCAGTACAAGAGCATATTGTGGTATATTTTTTAGGATATTGTATTATATTTTCCAACTACATTTTATGTTTGAATAAATTTTATAACACCCCAATGAGTGGGTTTCTTAATATCAACCTTATTTTAGATACGTAAACAGGTGAAGTACAAGCTGTAGAGTCGAGGCCGGACACGGAATCCGCAAAATCGCACATTAGGCCGAAGACTGACTCGGGTTTATTTTTTTGGCCGGAGTCGAACTCAGGAGTGGAACTCGGGTTATTTCTAATCGACTCCGTAACCCTGCGTGCTATGTATATCGGTGGTGCAAAGGGCGGTTCAGGTGAAGTATAGATATAAATATAACAAACAGATAAACATAATGCACTGTAAAGCGACAGATATTTAAGATAGTTTATCGCCAAAGATAACTGAGACAGACGTTAAGACATCTGACCCGATATTTATACAGCAAATAAAACAAAGTTGTTGATTCGTAAAACAAATAAATGTTACCTCGCGTGAAAGATATGCAGTCGGACTAACAGAAATCATCCCATTATTGATAACAATATATATATATTTTTATATTTATTTAACGAGTAAATGTACATTGTTGGTCTATTATGTATCATTGATTACTACAGAAATTAACTGTTTTGATTCAGTAGCGACAATTACCAAAATACGCTGTATACGCAGTACCTCATTTGTACATTTCCTTCAACTTGTTCGTCAACAAAACAGTTAACTCAAAAAAATATATACTGATGGATCCAAGCAAAGAACATTTCAAGAAAGTGTGTTAGCACGTTTTGGTGGTTCGTATTGTAAACGTCACGAATTTAACGAAATTGTTTGAACCCACTTACAGATGTAAGCGCAAACGTGTTGCATGACGAAAATTCTATACAATGGGCAATCGAAGCCAATGTCAATGGTAATATCAGTACTTGGCCGATACTTGCATGGCATTGGTATTAATCCTATACGAAATTAACATGGACATTTCAAAAATGGGCTGTGATTCAGCGCGGCGCTTTATATTTCAAATAGGAAACTTTTCGAAATTATTTAAATAATGGTTGAAGGTAATTAATCTCCATAGCGGTATATCAATTTTGGTTAAATTACATGATGCAATTAACTTTGCGAATGCTAACTTGACCAATTTTGCTTACTATATTTTTCTACAGTAATGACGTCGTTTTGTTTGGAATCAGACAGCCGTATACCCTCGGCCAAAAATTAATCATATATCATTAATATTAAACAATTTTGTTTAAATTACCTTATACCATTAACTTTGCGAATGCTAACTTGACCAATTTTGCTTACTATATTTTTCTACAGTAATGACGTCATTTTCTATGGGATCAGACAGCCATATACCCTCGACCAAAAATTAATGATATGTCAGTACCGCAAGAAAATATGTATAGTGTAAAAATGACGTATTTTTCGTGTGTGAGCTCTGAAAGGTGAGGGTTGCAAGTTCGGTAACAGAGCGATACGCCTAGTTGTCCATCTACCGCAAAACATGGCACTAAAGACGTGATCATTTACGGATACTGACGCACAACAGTACATTATTTTGACTTCTAGAAACCTCGATTGTTAATCAAAGGTATCTAGAAACCAGTGTTGTAAACAAGTCATTTCAAAATGACTTAAGTCCCGGTCAAGGATTGTTTGAATAAATAACAAGTCAAGTCCCACTCCAAGTCATCAGTTGCGCAGGTCAAGTCATGATTATAGCAAGTCAACTTCAACTCATGTCCTTGTCATAAAAATAAAACGTTAAACTATTAGAATTTTTAAACTAGTACGATTATGAACAGTTACTGAACTAAAAATAAGAAAAATGTAATATATAGCAAGCGATTTGTTGTGCGTGCAAACATTTGAATAAATTGCTCAACTTTATAACAAAAAATACTTCAAGAAAACACTTCATTTCAAGCCAAGTCATTTGTCCGAAATACTTAAATCAGGTCAAGTCATGTTGCCCAAATCACTTAAGTCAAGTCCAGTCATTTAAATACAGTCAGTTAAGTGCACTTAAGTCAAGTCATTGACTTAAGTCATTACAACACTGCTCGAAACCTTGATTGTGCATCAAAGTGATCATGAAACCTCGGTTATAGCATCAAACGCCGAAGTCGGCCGTCGGTCTCGTTGGAGTTGACGAGCCGCTGCCCTTGTCGTTCGTTTGCTTCCGGCAACAACAGGAGAAGTAGTCTCTGATAAAGCGCCTTGTGCACTTGCGCATCTTGGCCGAGCCGAGGTTGTAAAACATCGGGTTCAGGCACTCGGAGAAGCGCTGGAAAAAGTACTCGCTCATTCCGAACCAGTAGTCGAAGCGCTTGTAGTACATTGTGTTGGGGCTCGGCTGCACAGACCAGAACTCGTACGCTGAAACATACGTCGTATAGTCACTTTTAACAGGTTTAAATTATTATTGTTAAACCACTCTAAGGACAACCAAAATACAACCGTGTATAGAGGTTAACGAAGTATTATACGGTATAGTACAGTACTGCCGAGTGCAGTCTCGTTAATAATAAACAATGCCTGTAAGACTTATATTTGAACCCAAGCAAACATATTTTGCCATTTCAGCATAAGAATCGAAGTTTGGATATAAATATACTGAGTTAACTAAACTACATGGTGTCGGTTGGCTAAATTTAAGACACGACGCCAATTTTAGTTTAAGGTAAAACACAAAAGGTTAAATTAAGGTAAAAACAAAGGTTAGGGCTTGACATATAACAGCGATATTTGCGGTTTACCAAGATACTCTTATGTGTAATGAAACAGGACCCTTACAGCCTATGCGGGTCACCCAAAGAAAAAACAAATATATTTCCACGCCTCATATAGATTTTAAAATACAACTAATTTTTTTTCTTCATTACTGGCCCAAAGGCTTGTCTTTTTACACAAATGGAGCTATTTTGGTGACACGTGGAGAGTTAATAATGAATTTTGAAGCACGTTACAAATCCAATACGTACCTATGAAAGTATGTAGCCAATCAAAAATGAAACGACGATGAGTGTTAGCTGTAGCACGGCCTGGCGTTCTTTTGATCTTTGTTTTTTGTTACTGTCTTGCGACTCTACGCGGTCGCTTTGTTTCCGGGTCCGCGTCCGCGTCCGCGTCCGCACGGTAACGCCAATGAGCATGCACATTAACACGACGCCAACTGTAGGTTGGCGTAATCACTTAAGCGCGAACGGTTAACCTCGCCTACAGAGTACTGTAGGCAACTTTACATCGCTTGATTGCATTCAATTCTTGTTGCAGGCTGTTGTCTGTTTATCATGCATGACACATCTATACACCTTCCTACAAAACATTATGCTACTTAATTGTTATGCCCACTCATAAAGTATTTTTGCCCACAAGGAGCTGGACTAAACCTACACGTAAAAACAAAACCTTGTTATGCAAGTAAATCCTTTGCTGCTTGAAAAGCGGAAAACCCCAAGGTTAGGAGTTTTTTTGTTTTTCCCATACGAGCTTACTATATTATCCGCTTGCCGCTAATCCAGTGGTTCTCAACCTTTTTTCTTTCGTGGCCCACTTACGTTGCAAAAAAATTCTGTGGCCCAATAAATTTTTATGAAAGAAAAAAATGTAAAATAGGTTTAGAACAAAACACAGCAGAACATATTTCAAAACAGATTATTTATTCAACCGTGCAGTAGTGAGATTGGGGCTGTACAATAAATTTACATTCCTTTTTATTTCCTCCCCAAGCCATTGTTCCTGCAAAATAACAAATAGTGACACAAATGAAACTAAATCTAGCTTTTTTAAATTGGTCTGTGGCCCACCTCAAATGTTCTTATAGCCCACTAGTGAGCCATGGCCCACTGGTTAAGAACCGCTGCGCTAATCTATTTTTGTTTGACAATTTGTTGTTGAACATTTAGTCATTGAAGAGTTAATAAAATTAGGTGTTTAAAAGGCGTCCAAGTTGCTACTTATGTACGGTTTTTACAACGTATAACAACGTTTAGAAAAAATCAGTAGGATCTATTTCAAGGACAATGAAATATATATTTTGTGCGATGTACATTGTTACACGATTTGTTGAAACTTGGAAGTTTAATAATTGTCTCCTGGTTGACTTCAAAAGCATCAGTCTCACATAACAAAACAAAAACAAAAAAGGAACACAATGAATTTGTTCACATACAATGTTGTTAATCTAAATAATTGCACACTTAATTGTACGTATATTTTTGCATGGTGAGCGTCATTCCCTTGAGGAGCAACGATTATGAATCCTAATTAGTATGTTATTAATTGAGGTGTAGTAGCGACATAAATAAAAGTCGTACAGTAAGACGAGCTTCTGCAAGTGGATCAAAAAACATAAAACAAATGAACCGATTTATGATCCTGATAAGGCGATGTATATATGGAATAAATGTTCAGTGTGAAAAGACATGCCAGTTTAGTAGAAGCAGTGCAAATAAACTACGAAACATAAAAGGCATAAACAACAAATGGTAATAGGTACAGCAGATATGGGGTAAATCTAGTATTTGCGTATAATATGATAAGCGTAATACAATGAGTCAATAAAAATATCCACGAATACTTAAACTCTTAAAGATACGTGCTATCAGGGATGCGGAGTCGGACTAGGTCTCGCAACTCGACGGAGTCGGTTTGCTTACTTGCAGTTGGATTCGGGATACGAGTAAGACTACGTAAGATTATACCCGGGTCCCATGTCCGACGTGCGCATGCGCAGTACCAAAGCATATTGTGGTATATTTTTTGGATATTGTAGTATATTTTGCCACTACATTTTGTGGGTGAATAAATTCTATAACATCCCAATGAGTGGATTTCTGAATATCAACCTTATTTTAGTTACGTAAACGGGTGAAGTACAAGCTGTAGAGGCGAGGCCGGACACGGGATTCCACAAAATCGCACATTTGGACGAAGTCGGACTCTGGTTTATCTTTTTGGAGGAGTCGGACTTGGGTTATTTTTAATCGACTCCTTAACCCTGCGTGTTATGTACATCGGTGGTGCAAAGGGCGGTTCAGGTGAAGTAGAGATATAAATATAACAAGCAGATAAACATAATGCACTGTAAAGCGACAGATATTTAAGATAATAAGTTTATCGCCAAGATAACTGAGACAGACGTTAAGACATATGACCCGATATTTATACAGCAAATAAAACAAAGTTGTTGATTCGTAGGAAATAAATGTTATCTCGCGTGAAAGATATACGGTCGAATTAACAGAAAACATCCAATTACTGCTTGAAATATATATATTGTTTTATTTAACGAGTAAATGCACTTTATTAAGGTACCATCATTGATTACTAAAGAATCAATTGTTTTGATTCAATAGGGACAAAATTACCACACAAGGCTGTATACGCAGTACCTCATTTAAAAATTTCCGTTAACTGGTTTGTCAACAAAACAGTACTCTATGAATATAACACTGGATCCAAGCAATGAACATTTCAAGAAAGTCTGTAAGTAGTTTTGGTGGTTCATATTGAAAACGTCACGAATTTAACGAAATTGTTTGAACCCTCTCAAAGATGTTAGCGCAAACGTGTTGCATGACGAAAATTCTATACAATGCGCAATCGAAGCCAATGCCAATGGTAATATCAGTACTTGTCCCATCATAGTATAGCACTGCTACTAATCCTATAAAAATTAGCATAGGCAAAAAATCGGCTGCGATTAGGCGCGGCGCTTTATATTTCAAATAGGAAACTTACAGAAATTATTTAAATAACGGTTGAAGGTCACAGCAAAATAATCTAGCAAAGCTAGCAATTCAGGTCAGACACATTAACCAGATCTTAAAAGATATGTATATATTTCGCCAACTAAGGCATCTTCAGTATATCTAAATAAAAACAAACGCAACAGTATAAGAAAGGGTCAGAAACATTAAAGATTAAATAAAACAAAGTAAAATAACTAAAATATAGAAGCTTTCAAATAGTAGTGACATCCAATGTGTACAACCCCTGTACAGAAACAATAAAAACGGGTCGAGAGAAACGCGGCAACGCGAAACAACGGCACAAAAACGGCAAGGCAAAAAGAAAAAAATGGAGCAGAGGCGTAAGGAAACGATAAGAACTAGACAAATACTACTTAATTTGGGGCAGTAACATTTTTTGAATATTAATTCTAGCTTTAATTTTGTTTAGCCATCTATCCTCACAAATGTCTAACATGTGGCAGGGTGTCTGGGCAACAAACTGAACAATATAACAGCTATAAATTAACGGTCTACAATCAAGTATCGGGGTGGGATATGGCGTAGTGATGTTGCAGTGCGGTTTTGTCACTTAGACCATCGTGTCGAAATGCGTTCCATAACGAACGGTGGGTAGACCAACGGATGCAAAACTTATTTTTGGTTTGCCCCACGTATTGTTCTTTACACAACGTGCATGTCGCAACGTATATACCGTAATTGCGGCAGGTAAGCGCTTCCTTAAGCGGTATAGCATGGCTGCGTATGGCTATGTGTGACGTTGAGCTCACCATTGCGATGTGTTTGCCGAAGTGGCCACACAACCACCCTGGCACATGTTAGACATTTGTGAGGATAGATGGCTAAACAAAATTAAAGCTAGAATTAATATTCAAAAAATGTTACTGCCCCAAATTAAGTAGTATTTGTCTAGTTCTTATCGTTTCCTTACGCCTCTGCTCCATTTTTTTCTTTTTGCCTTGCCGTTTTTGTGCCGTTGTTTTGCGTTGCCGCGTTTCTCTCGACCCGTTCTTATTGTTTCTGTACAGGGGTTGTACACATTGGATGTCACTACTATTTGAAAGCTTCTATATTTTAGTTATTTTACTTTGTTTTATTTAATCTTTAATGTTTCTGACTCTTTCTTATACTGTTGCGTTTGTTTTTATTCAGATATACTGAAGATGCCTTAGTTGGCGAAATATATATATATCTTTTAAGATCTGGTTAATGTGTCTGACCTGAATTGCTAGCTTTGCTAGATTATTTTACTGTTACTGATCAGGAATTAAGGTCGACATTTATCTTGCAAGGGTCAAGGTGATTTCTATTTTTCACATATTCAGTGCAACATCGGTTGAAGGTAACACAGATTTATAGCGGTATAATGATTTTGGTTAAACTATAATAGCATTAACTTTGCGAATGCTGATTTGACCAATTTGCTTACTATATTTTTCTACAGTAATGGCGACATTTTGTAAGGGATCAGGCAGCCGTATACTCTCGGCCAAAAATATAATTATGATATATCAGTAGTATCGCAAGAAAAAATATATATAGTGTAAAAATACGTGTATTTCGTACGTGAGCTCTGGAAGGTGAGGGTTTTAAGTTCGGTAACAGAACGACCCCCCAGTGGACCATCTACCACAAACTACGTCACTGAAGACGTGACTATTTACTTATACTGTCGCACAACAGTACATTATTTTGACTTCTAAAAACCTTGATTGTTAATCAAAGGTATCTAGAAACCAGTGTCAAGTCCCCAATCAAGTCATAATTAGAGAAAGTAAACTTCAAGTCACATATTTGACATAAAAATAAAACGTCAAACAATTAGAATTTTTAAACTAGTAAAAATACTTCAAGAAAACACTTCATTTCAAGCCAAGTTATTTGTCCGAAATACTTAAATCAGGTCAAGTCATGTTGCCCAAATCACTTAAGTCAAGTCCAGTCATTTAAATACAGTGACTTAAGTGTCTTAAGTCAAGTCACCTTGATTGTGCATCAAAGTGATCTCGAAACCTCGGTTATAGCATCAAACGCCGAAGTCGGCCGTCGGTCTCGTTGGAGTTGACGAGCCGCTGCCCTTGTCGTTCGTTTGCTTCCGGCAACAACAGGAGAAGTAGTCTCTGATAAAACGCTTTGTGCACTTGCGCATCTTGGCCGAGCCGAGGTTGTAAAACATCGGGTTCAGGCACTCGGAGAAGCGCAGGAAAAAGTACTCGCTCATTCCGAACCAGTAGTCGAAGCGCTTGTAGTACATTGTGTTGGGGTGAGGCTGCACAGACCAGAACTCGTACGCTGAAACATACGTCATAGTCACTTTTAACTGGCGAAAATTACTATTGTTAAACCAATCTAAGGGGTACAACCGTGTATAGAGTTATATGAAATACAGTAGGGGTGTTCAAATGACTTATGCCATGATCCACCACAGCCAAACCTGACAACATACATGATGATCCACTAAATACAGAACAAAAAAGAGTTACATAGATTGGTACCATGAATATACTGTAAAAAGTTTTTTTAAGGCTTTATTGGAAGATCCACACAAAAAGTTGAAAAGATCCGGAACCGGATCGAGATCCGCCATTTAAACACTACCGTTATACGGTATAGAACAGTACTGCCGTGTCATTATTAGTAAACAATGCCTGTATGACTTTTATTTCAACCCAGGCAAACATAAGTTTGCCATTCATCTTAAACATGGAAGTTTGACTTTAAACATACTGAGTTAACTAAACTACATGGTGTCCGTGGGCTAAATAAATTAAAAAAAACGCCAATTCTAACTTGTTCACTGAAATTATTTAAGGCAAAATGCAGAGGTTAGGGCTTGACACATAACCGCAATCAATGCGATACGGCAAGAGACTTTTAGGTTTAAAAAAACAGGACCCTTACGGCCGATGCGGGTCACCCAAAGATAATATAAATTTATTTCCACGCCTCACATAGAATTTGATATACCACTAATTCTTTTCTTCATAACCTTGCCTACTGGCCTAAAGGCTTGTGTTTTTTTACATCGAACTATTTTGGTGACACGTGGAGCTTCGAAGCACGTTACAAATCCAATACGTACCTGTGAAAGGTATGTAGCCGATCAAAAATGAAACGACAATAAGTGTTAGCTGTAGAACGGCCTGGCGCTCTTTTGATCTCTGTTTTTCGTTATTCTCTTGCGACTCTACGCGGTCGCTTCGTTTCCGGGTCCGCGTCCGTACGGTAACGCCAATGAGTATGCACATTAACACGACGCCAACTGTAGGTGCGTAGAGCAGAATGGGATAGACGATTTTCTGGTAGGTGGTGTAAGCTTCATACCTGTTATTAAGGAAGTTTTTAAATGTTGTTTTTCGTGACATAACATTCTACATTATAACGTTGATTTGCTTTTACAAACTCTAAAGCGATTTTCGTATAAAACAAAATTATACATCATAAGGCTACATGCGCGCCTATAATTTGGTCATTCAAAGTATATTTTACCATTCCATGTTAATTGTGCACGCCGGCCATCTTGCGTCTGGTGAGTCGCTGTAGCGATCTCGCACCCTAGCGCCGAAGAAAATGAAGAAGGGAATAAACCCGATACCAAAACACAGCAGCCAAACAAGGACAATCCAAATCTAAAAAAAGGCATAGAATTGTATTTTTGGTTAAAAAATCGGTTTCTATTCCGTATAACAGGCAGGATTTTAAAGCATTTTAACATCCAGGATCCTAGCTATTTTACAGCATTATTTGATCACACTTTGTCAACATGCACGACTTGCTGCACTGATTTGTTTAGTTAAAAAAACTTTAGTTGTTTGCACAGGCAATAAGATATACGAAGATGTGGGTGAAGTAACAAATTTTGTAATCGGTTGACTATTTTATTATTACATTCTTTACAAAGTCACAATAATCTCTATTTAAAAGCAAATGTAAAAAATATATTTTTAGGATGGCAATATTACGAAAGAATAGGAATAGCCTTAATTGGGAAACAGAACCTGATGGGTAAACTATATTGTGTTAATTTTTTTGTGAAAATTTGGAGGTTACTCCTTGAGCGTGTGGAAGAACGTTACGCACCATTTAGTAGAACACATGCCATAGGTTAGTTATTTCTGGAATACCAGGTTCCTATTTCCTAGAACATACATTTTCAAATAATAGTGTTTGATTTAAACAGTCAGTTTTGCCATTCCGTTTAGATTTTAATTTGAATAACTATAAACCATCACCTTGCCATGTTTGAGTTTAATCTTGGCAAATCGAAGCGGAAACTGAATGGAAATATACCGCAAGATGGCGAACGAGAGAATGTGCAGGGCTGTGACGAAATTGGTCATCAGGTCAGCTGCCCAGTAGAACTGAATAAATCGAAACAGATGCTATTCGTTTTTGTTTAATACGGCGTCACCTTTAGTTTATGTGCAAGCTTAAGATTAAAGTTTGTTGATCAACCACAATGATAAATAATGACTTAGCCCTCTCTATTGGAGATGTAAACTCTTATCTTAAACTCTTTGTTTGTAGAGGTAAACTCTTATCTTAAACCAGTGTTTCTCAAAGTATAGGTCGCGACCCAAACATGGGTAATGGGTCGCTCTATGGTGATTCAATCTTGCGCAAACGAACTTTTTCATTAAATTTTTGAAGTATTTTCAATGCAATTATGGCTGAAACCTTGCATTATAAGCATTTCATGTGGCTTCAACTCAGTAACCTGGATTAAAGCATCATAAGTGGTTTTATGAACGATTTGATGGCAGCCAACTACAGTATATAGTCATAGCCAACTACAGTAGCTATAAGACTGGTGTAAGCGGAAGCCGCACATTTGCTTTATTACTTTTTATTTTTTTAGAAGATTATTCTGCTAGCTCGTATTACACACATATACCCCAGAATTCTGTTAGACGTGCGTTTTATAGTGCTGTCGTAGTCACTGATAAACTTGGGATTAGAATTGAGAATATTGTGTATTATTTATTCGCAACTTGAGGTCCTGAGCAGAAACTCATCCGGTTCCGTTCAAGCTATAGGTACGTTTCTTTCGATGCTAGCTGTAGGTTTTGTTCCTTTCAACTAGGTCAGTGCTTCTCGACCTTTAAAATTTCCATCCGCACAAAACAAGCACAGTAAGTTTGCAAACTTTAGTTTTATTTGTGAAATAACAATCAAAGGTATTGTGTATTAATGAACCACTATACCACACTATATTATTGTACCTGTAACAAATAAGTGGGCGCATTAGCTTATTTGATTACTGTATTATACATATTAAAATATAATAATGCATCATTTTCGTCCGCACATTCATCCGCGCGACGTTAGTCACCCGCATTACAAGTTTGTTTGTCCGCGTATGTACCATCCCACGCGTTGAAAAGCACTGAACTAGGCAGACTTCGACAACTAGATAATTCTAACCATAATTGGCGTTTGTACAGCATCACAATATTTTAATATATTATGAATTTTATGACTACTTGTATCTATATTTTCCTCATCCGCCCATTTGTTCGTAATGTTAAATCACACTGTGCAGCTTAGAAGAACGGTTAGCCGACCAATGTGACACAACTAGACGCTATTAGTACCTGCTGAGTAATAGAGCGCAAACTCACCCTGCAAAACACTTCGGGCAAAGGCGACCACAGATCAAATCCCCATGTTCTTCTATACAAGAAAAGCCAGCTTATCAAAGCTGAGATCAGATCCGAACAACACAGCGACATAATAAAATGCATGAAGACGTTTCTGAAAAGGAACCTTTATAATTCGATATTAATGTCCTTTAAAAAAAACTTTATTTTGCCTATACGTTTACATGTTGTGGTAGTCAGCAATTTACTTCTGTAAACTCCAAAACGGTTATTGGAAACTCGACAAATACCAAAATAGGGACATAAAGGTTTTATACAAATCATATATCCTTAAATACTAATGGGCGTAACAAAAAAAAGTTTTTTTTTTTGGAAAAAGGCAGTGTTTTACATAGGCCTTTAGGCATATAAACGCCGCTGAAGAAACGTTTCATTTTTTAGGCTATAATACAGTCATTTGCTGGAAAATCGACTAGACCAGGGGTGGCCAACACGCGGCTCTTCACCCAATTATTTGCGGCTCTTGCGTTAGTGTTGCACTTATGATTTTTTATAATGTTTCGATTTCCATTGGTTATGGATTATTGTTTCTACTCAGAATGATTGTCTAAGGCCATTGTATGTTTATTACCCTTTTCGAAACAAAATAAACGCAAAAAATATGCCCGAATAATATTGATATACGACATTTTGTCGAGAAATGTGTATTTTTTTATTCAATGCGTCGCGTCTCCTTCTAAATTAAAATGTTGTCTATTTAACGAAATAATGGCAATTTTTTCGCGCTTAGCGCGATCGCTTTGTTGGAGTGAGTAAGAAATGGAGTGATAGGCCATTCATTTCGTTCCATGTGTGTAAGCTGTGGCTCTGAGTGATTAACCAATTAACAAATTCGGCTCTTGGTATCTGGTTGATTGCCACACCAGGACTAGACATAAGAAAGGGGAGAAAGTAAATTCCATTTAATTGTTTTGGTATATATTTAGATTTGAACTTTCACCTATACTTCAAGAGGCTGCTTAATTTTCCACACTAATTCGACTTTATATGAAATGTTCGCTGGAAAGCAAAGTCATACTTGAGTTTCGGGTTTGTGCTGATAACCGCAATGGTGAGAATATTTCCCATTAATCCCAGCACCAGAAAGGTGAAAAGAAGGGCTGCTGAAACAGCGATTCCACCTTCGTCGAATGGCCGGACGTATGGTCTGCAAAAACACACAACACAGAACTTTGAGGAACAAAATATAATTTGATAATGATCTCAAAGCCAAAAAGGTCAAGTAAATCAACATTATCTTAAAAAAGACGATTTGATACGTTCTTCTTATATTATCAGTAAATGTGATATAACAAGAATATTTTAATAAGTCAGCAATGTAACTGATGAAGTGATGATAATACAAGACCGTATCGAAACGTCTTTATCAAAATTATGTCGATTTACTCGACATTTTTGCCAATGAGATTCATTACCAAGCTACATTACAGATTCGTACATAGTGTATAGATACACTATTTAAAAATAATTTTATTTTTTTTCTGATTTTCAACAGACTTACTCTCTCGTCGCATTGGCTGCGAACGGCGTTGTCACATCTGTGTGATTAAACATTGATGACGTCACGCCCGTGTGATTTAGTACTGTCGACCACGTCACAGTTTCGATTAGCTGCGGAGATGACGTCATCTCTCTTCTGGCTGGACGGACTTTAGGAAAATTGAAACAAACAGACAAAAAAGCAAAAGCCTGTACCTAAGAGCAAAACTTCATAAACAAACAAATAGTTATAATTACTTTCGCCCTTGCTTTAACTGCATACAGTCAAACCGCGATCTGTAAAATGTTTTATTCGGGTGGAATAATTTCAGTTGTTTATTCTTGCAATACATTTATGTATTGAATAAATGTTATAGGGACAAATTTTTAAATACAAACATGACTTTTTACAGACCTTGCATATATAGGACTCCATATTTCGCAATCAGATGTATATTTTATGTTATGCTAAAATACAACAAAATTCTGTCATTTGACGTCTTAGATAACCATCAGTGGCTTAACTCGCCCCTATAGCTCGTCTCAGTGCTGAACGCCTTGAAAATTCCCATTAGTTTATATAGTATTACGAGTTATTCGATCCTCTTTAATAGAATGCTTCCAATTTGCTGTTGACCCAAGAGGATAAGATGCGTAACTAATGCGCGTCGCACTGACCTTTATACCATCCGTTGCCATTTTGCAGTAAAACAATAGCACTATGGGTATCCCTGGCTCTAGGGAATTCGTTCGCTCCTTTTAGCAAGTAGTGCGCATCGCCTGAAACGGCGCAAAGGCAGCTTCAAAGGAAAAACAAAACGTACAAACGCCGATTTGAGGCATTCAACAAACATCAATTGGCTGTTTCACTGACATTTATTTAAACCTTTGCCGAAGACATAATTGTGAAATAAGTACGTACAGTTACTCGTATTTTGTTAACTGGAAGTCGTTTTCGTTAACTCATGCGTGGGTTTCGACAATGATACACTCTACTGCCATGGTTGGCACAAGTGGTGGGTTTGCAATATAAACAAGCTTTTTTCCGAATGTAAACTTATATGCTTTAGTCGAGTTATTTTTAAACTGCATTGACTGGAGTCAGATCAGTAAAACTCGTTAAGCGATATACTTTGTCATAACACTGGCTATGGTTCTTTTGTTTAAATGTCTGTATCTTTATTAGAATTTCCGCTTTGTTTGTATGACGCTGGGAAACCAAGTGTTATGCTGCAAATTGTGGAAAACTGCTGGGTATGTTCTTATATTTATGAATTGCACAAACGCAAAGAAACTTAGTAGGCTTTTCAAATAAATTTGTAACAGCGCCTTTGAAAGCCGCGGTTTCGTCACGCATGCAAAAAATGTATAACATATAAAAAAATAAGTTTAAAATTAGGGTTTTCAACCGGTCAATGAGCGGTTTTCGGGAAGCCGTAAAGAATTACCATATTATATTATTTTACATATTGGCCAGTTAAATTCACACTTGTAGTTTTTATTATAAAATCAAAATTCCTTGATGGCATTTTGTGGCATTTTTCTGCATTTTTGTTATATTGTAAGTAGGAGATCTACGAATTATTACAAGAACGTACAACGCTTTTTCTTTTAATTTAATTTTTCCAACTGCAACGAAACTAAGTAATTGGCTGCGGATTCCTAAACATATATTCTGTGTTTCTGTTGTGCAACTGCACTCAATGGCGTTAGATGATTTGTTAAAAAGGCAGTTTCCCTGATAGATATCCTAATTGACTAACTTTTTTACTGTGGTTCAAGAATAAAACGAAGCAAGTGACCAACAAATGTATTTGTTTTATTGCAAAACAAATATCGGCTTCGCAACACCTAAAAACCTATTTATTTCGCGATGCCAGATCCTATACAATTTGAAACCACGGAAACGAATTAAAGAACCATCCAGACAAGTCTAATTACAAAAATTTTCGTTGCCTTTGTAATTAAATTAAAATCGAGTATACCGGAAAATCAACTGTTGCATTCGACAGCCTTACCAAACCAATCCTCTGAACAATATATCAACACAACTATCGGTTTTATTCTGATTTAAAGCACATTAGACGTTTTTTTCGAGGGAACATAAAAGCAGTTTGCCTTTATATTGGCATTACCGGCAAAACGAAAAAGAGCATAACAAACTAAAATCAAAACATTTAACAAGAATGTTAAACAATAGAGCACAACGAAGTATAAATGAACACGCGGTCCCCATTGTCTAAAAACGCGACAAGTTACGGCAAACTGCTTAAAGACGCCGAAATCGCGACCGGTTCAAAGTCACACGTTCGTCGATCGAAAGCCGCAAAATTCACCGCACTCGCCATTTAATACCGATCAGAAAGTTTGCCGCGGTCGGAAGAACGGTTGTAATTGGCCACCAAGGCTCGCAAACGTCCAGCGACGGACTGCTATTATCGTCGGCAATTACCTGCGTTGCGTGCGGAAGTTGGCTTCGAACGTCGTCCAAACGTTTGGCGCTTATATTTTCATAGCTGGAGGACGGGGACGGATTTGTTTGCTCGCTTCGCGGAATTGCGCCAAGTCGGGGGATTGAGACAGCTCTTACGACGCGATTAAAACATTTCAGTTGCGCGCCTTGTGACTTGGCAAGTTAAAAAAAATACGGGTAGAAACCACACCTTTGCAAGGTGGCAACCTAGGATATATAGTGGTATCCGGAGGGTGCATCAGCAAATCCCAAATATAGGGAACCGTCTATGTAAAAGTCTAAGAGCAAGTTTTAATTGAATTTTGTATAACGACAGGTAAACTCGTGCTGGCGTTCTCCATTGGACACAGAAATGTATAAGATTAAAGAAAATCGTTCCAACTCACAAAACACTAATGGAAACACAAATATTTTGTTTCATATTTGGGAAAATTGCTACGATATTTTTGATAAAGTATTTTCGTTATATTCCTAAACTTACATTTTTCACACTTTTGTACTTAGTGGGTTAATATTAAACCTGTAAAGTGAATATATATTTTTAATTTCAAAATATTGGCTTGTAAACTATATAAAGACTTCGAGCTCAAACGAGGCCAATTGACCAACAACTGGGAAAAAAATTCGACCCATTTATAATACACCAAAAAAAATATGATGTTTTTTTTTTGAATACAAAAAAAAAAGAGTAAACAAGTATTCTTATAACTATAGGGTGATTATTTTTTGACCAAAAAAATAAGACATTTTGACCTACAAAATTAAAATTTTTATAAATTTTGACCTAAAAATATAGATATTTTTTTGACAAAATTTTGACCTATTAGAAATACATTGATTTACACAACATATTGTTGTTAGAATAACTGCATTAGGGTCTTGGCGTCGTTAACCACACATTTTTGGTGTTTTACTGACAACAAATAATCGCCCTACGTATAACCTACAGAAATCTCACCAAGCCGCCTAACCGCCTACAGAATGGAAGATAGTTCAAGTACGGTGTTTTGTTTATTTAAAAAATGTAAAAAATCGATTCGAAATTGACGCAAAGAAAAGTCGTGAAGGCAGCAATCACCCTTGGCACAACAAATAAGCGCTGACCCTGCGTTCCATCTGGCTTCAATGCGTGTGACTGTTACGTCACAAACACTATTTTGTTAAACTACTTCTTGGTGTCAAATTGAGCGGATTCGGGACCGCAAAACGTGTTCTTTGTTCGCACAAGGAACCCATGACGTCGTTTAACCACCGTTTATTTCCTTTCAAACGAGTTGTTTGTTTTTCGAACGTCCAACATTCGGCATAGCGTTTGGTATAATAACTCAAAAGGTATCAACACGTTAGTTATACATGCTAATTGCCTACGCAGAAAGGGCCCGTTCCCTGTTGTTTTGACGTTTTTGCATAAAACGCCCTACTAAATGTGTATAGAGTGAAACATTTTTGCGAAAACTCCATTACTATTACTGTTTCGATAAAACACCAGTTTTACGATAAAACACCAGTTTTATACATCACATGTTGGCTATACGTTACCACGATTATGTGTATTAATACACCAATAACACAAATAAAGCCTAATCGCTATAAATTGATTGAATTTTCATACTAAAAAACGTTTGGAAACTTTGCCATCTTTATTTTATATATTATTTCACAAATCACCCCTAATATATGGGACTTAAACACTTAAATATCTTATATTTACAGTTTTCTAAAGAACAGGGTGCATTTAAGAAACACATCCTCACATGTATGCGTGTTTCTAATACGAACAGGTTCTTAATGCACCTTATACGCGGCATCTTTAGAATTTTTCGAGACACACAGTTTTAGCAACACTGGCCTGGTGTGTAAGACGCTAACAGGTTTACGCTTGTAGTCTCCCTTGTTGGAGGATAACGTGGTTTAATTTAATACATTTTATGCGCTGTTGTCCTTTGGCGGCCATGATTAGTGCTCCGGGGCAATTTGTTCCTTTCGTTGTTGGTTCATTTTAGTCTTGCTGTTTTTCGCTGTCGCTTGCTTAAACCGACAAAGTGTCCGCATTCAATCGCGTATTTTCCGGCAAAAAATAATCCTCTTTGCAGCAATGTCACTTCGTTACTAATTTTTTGTGTCGTTTATAATTTGATTGACTGTTTCCAATCGTGTTTGCGCGTAATTGGAGTTCTAATCGCGAAGTTACTCTAGCGTAACACGTGCTATTTAAATCCGGATTAGTGGATTTGAGCGGGGTCACGACCTGTTGAATAGAGGCGCAAAACCGTTGCGCTTGGTTTGGTTTCATCACGCTTTAGCCTTCTGGATAATAAAAGTCGCATAATCGTTCTTTTAACCTATTCTTTACGAGCGTTGGTAACAGCCATAACTGTCAGCCCTGCAACAGCCTAAGTTTTAAAAGAGATATGATATAAATTTAAATCGGAAAAAAACAATATAAAATCAAAATTGTGCTTCACTGGCTTAAACGGGATAATGTGCTTTAAGTTCAAGTCACAAAAATAAGTGCGACGAATTATTAAGAGATACACACTTTTGAAATAAAATAAGTTATAAAATGGGATATATATTGCAATCAGTTGCTCGTTAGAATTCTCATCCACCTAAAAAGTTTTTATTTAGACTATATATTAGGAATGTCGTTCTTTACACCTCTTTTCACTAAAAACGAAAATGGCCTGCTGAACACTCACAACAGCTAACGCAATAATCCTGACATTGGCTGTATGTTTATCTGGTTTAAGTGTTAGCAGGAATAACATGGTACGTGGTTTGCCTGCAGCACTCGCTCTTGTGCTAGTTTTTATTCGACGTTACATATTTAATTTACATTTTTAGTTATTCGCGCAAGTTTTATCTCCTGCTATATCGAAATGTACGAAACTAAACAATAACAAAAGATTACGGGCGCTGCAGGCGTAGTTGTACAGCATAACTGCAAAATGCTTAAGTAATTATTATCAATACAAAGTCAAGGGCGATCTCAGAGCCACTGTAAAACCAGTCGAACTGTTTAGCGGTTACAACTTTATGTGGACCAACGTTTTTTTTTTGAGCCAGGTACGGTACATAAAAAGCGAATAATTTTCTCAATATTGACAAATTTCTCAATATTGGTTTTCAAGGTATTCTAAAATAGCTTGACCAAACGCCAAACTTGTCGCAGAAATGACATCTAAAAAAAAAAACACTTTTAGTATGTCTATAACGACTCACTATTTTAACTTGGATTTTTGCGCTTCTATCGGCTGCATCGTTTTTCAACATACTTTTATTGACATCTGTAAAAATATGGGATTGAAGGGTAAGTAACTGAATATTCTTTAATTAGTTTAGATTACAAAATAACGCCAAATTACTTATACAAACAAAAACATATCTTGTACACTGCTGCGCAAATAGAATAGAAACAAAATTTTCTTAAAAAAATTCCCCTACGGAATTCTTTCTACAAACCGCCACAATAATTAACTGCTTGTTCTGCTATAAATACTTGACCAGAGCAGACAGGCGCAATAGGCGCCACAACGGAATGCTGCTTCGAAGATTGCCGCCCCCGTATAAATAGTTTATACCGGACGGCCATTGTTTCAAAAACTCAAGTGACAATATATAAGTATCAAGCATATTTGATTAGTATTATCAACAAAAAAGTAGTTATCCTAAAAAAATTAATATAAATTTAAGCGTTTTGTGCCCCCTTTTTTGCAAACTTTGTCATTCATTAAGTCGACCTATATTATTTCTGGTTTTAGTACCTGTATTTAGTACCTATGTATTGGTGTTGTGTGCTTTGTTGCGACGTTTGCTTTAAACAGTTTTAGATTTATATACAGAAAGCGATTAATTAATTATATAAGCCGTGCTAAGGGGCGCGAAAGATCATCAAGGTGGGCGCGATTGAAGGACTCTAACTAAACAAAACGTGGTTTTCATTTATTTCCTATTAAGATTAGTTAGCACGAATATCTCTTTTTAAATCTTTACCTAATCTTTAGTCGTAACTAAAACACATTATGTTATTCCCACGACTTAATCTCTTCTTAGTGATATTATTCTTAATTATTCATTTCTTGTATTCAGTTTCAGTGACCTGATGGCAGAATACGTACTATACACACTGTACAGTGTTGTCAGAGGAAGCGGGTAAATTGTGTCAAAAGTTACGCAGCCACAAATGTTTACGAACCTTTGGTTTAGTCACATGAAAAATTATGTCACCAGTTTCCTGTAATACAGAAAACCAAAGGCGTCAGTAGGCGACTGTAAAGAAAACATCCATCATGCTATTTTTGTGTTGCACGTTTTTGGCCGTCAGATGCCGTGATTTCCTTTCGAAATCCGGTGGTAAAATGGTGATGTGACTAAATTATATTCATGAATAAACTGTTGGTCATAGGACTCGGTTTGTGTGTAATTTTACTGTGTATAGCTTCCAGATCGAAAAACATGAAAATCTATATCGATTATGAATAGACACTTTACTAGCGAGGGTCCATCACTAACAGGGGATAAATAATACAGAAATATTGGCGGAAAGAATATGCTCAATTAAGTAAATTGTTTTGCCGATTTTAAACATTAATAACTCTGCTTTCCTCGAGAACAAGTAAAGCGACATAATTACATAATTCCAGCAGTGGTGCTGCTGGGTTGCCGCAATGGGCCTACAGCAGTTGGTATATATAGTTTCACTGTTTTATGAATAAACTACCGTTTTTTTCGCGACTCGACTTTGGCAATAACATTCTATTTTAGGCAAACTAGTTTAGGTAACTAATGTTTTGATATAGGTGTTATTATATATTTCAGTATAGTGAAAAACTTATAGGCCGTTATACTGAGTACATAATACCAAAAAACATTTAACATCTTGACTTTTTTTTGAAAAATCTGTGTTATAATTTGTTAGGAAGGTGACGAAGGTGCATTGATTTCTCGCGGTCAGTTTAGGACAGTGGTTTGAACAGGGGTGCGGCGGCACCCTGGGGTGCCAGTATTAATTCTCAAGGGTGCCGATAGATATTTAGGAATATATAAGAACCTAATTTTTGTTTAATTCTTACCAATATTTGTGTAAGATTAGAGCCGAATAAATAACTGTAACTTGCATAGAGTTGATGTGTGTTGCTCAGTTTTGTTTGTTGCGACATTATAGTGATTTACCTATTGAAAAATCTTGTAGGGGTGCCGAAATCAATTTATTATTGCTGAGGGGTGCCGCTAGCCTGAAAAGGCTGAGAAAAACTGGTTTAGGATATGATAAACGACGCCCAGGATCGTATCACATTGTGTTTCTATAGCCGTCGAATGAATGCTCATTGAATACTATGTTTTTTAGCGAATACCCTTATGTGCCTTATTTTAATTTTTGACACTGATGCTACAAAGCAATCTTTGCCAACCCATATATCAAACCGTTTTACTTTATGTAGAACTATAGAAGTTCAATAAACTGACATGACTGTAATAAACTGACATGCATTCGTTGTCAACCTGAGAAAATGTGTATATTGGATTACACGCAAACCATATACGAAGTGCAAAAATGCAGTTAGATTGTGTTTTTTATACACAAATGGCAGTGAGATGAAAGACAATGAATATCAATTACGGTCGTTTCTAAATTAATTTCACACCGAATGGAAAAAGTTTCGAATAGCGCAGAAACGCATAGCATAACATTTGCCTTGCACGAAAAAATTCAAAAAAATCAGTAATCACACAACGCCGAGATTTATGATGCGCACCAAAGATACCAAAACAAATTTATGAAAGGCAAAATAAACCAATCCTTTGGCAAATTAAGTTGGTTGTTTCGACCAAACGAGCGTGTATTATTGAAATAACAGTAATAGACGAGTCAATTAAAAAATTGTTTGGAATCTACTTCAACGCGAAAAGTTATTATTTTTCTTCTCACAAAATTCTCAACTGTTTAAACTATACCAGGAGTTCCCAACCTTTTTTACACCGTGGCCCCTTTGGAAATTTCGAGAAATCAATACCCCCCTAATTTTTTAACCTTTTGAAAAAATTAAGAAACATCATTTTAATTAAAAAAAATGGTTTATACAGTAGCCGGTAGTTAGAATAATAAAATGATATAAATACAACACACAATTAACATGATAGTGTTTTTTGCTTGTTTTTGCTTTGAACATGTCCTAATTGCTGGTTTAGTGGTGGAAACAGCCAGCCGCATGTCATATTGAATAATCAAGACACTGCGCTGCTCTGTCTTTGGAAGTAACATTGTTGAAACCCCACATTCACGACGTTATGTTGATGGAAAAGACAACAGCAATGGCATGACAATTTCATTAGGCTTAGGGTGCGACCCCTAGGGGGCCATGGCCCACAAGTTGGGAACCCCTGAACAATACGGTACTCAAAACGTGTAACAAAATTCAAGACGCCATGGGACAATTGACGTTTCTGGTCTTACAGATATGCGAAAAACAAAGATCTCATATACTAAAAATTCTCGTATATAAGCCTCACACCCCGTAGTCCTTCGTTCCTCCTGGCGAGCTACTAGGTGGAGTGCTCCTAACTGCTCCCGCGCCCTTCCCGCATGCGCACCGATTCCTGCATCCGGACTGACAGGAAAAGTGAGAGGCGAGGTAGCGCCAAGTGCACTTGCGCATCTTGGCCGAGCCGAGGTTGTAGAAGACCGGGTTCAGGCACTCGGAGAATCGGAGGACAAAGTACTCGCTCATGCCGAACCAGTAGTCGAAGCGCTTGTAGTACATTGTGTTGGGGCGCGGCTGCACAGACCAGAACTCGTACGCTGAAACATTTATGCCAAATTTAGCCTTTTCGTTAAAACTCAAAAAAATTTTAACCTCGCTGAGATATTGTTGTATTTAAAAGGGTGTCCGGTATTTTACATTTTATTCCGACATCGATGGCGTTAATTTTGGAAAAAATACTTTGGTCGATCTAATACCAAATTATGTCTTAGTATGCTCAAACAAGCAAAACAGATTGGATTATAGCGTTTCAAGAAGTTATTATTAGGCCAAATTAGCTCAAACGCCAAGGATTCATTTTTTATTAACATGTCTCTCAGTTAGAAATCACTGCGTTGAATCGCAAAACGCGTATATTAATTTGATATTAGAATCGCACAAACACTGCAATAAGGAACGGGTAAGAAAAAAAACACTCGGCACAGGGTATCGGAAACGACTATCGCACATCCAGTATCTTATTAGAACAGTTTTTGCGGTAATACATGGAACAGAACAAACGTATCTGTTTCGAATCTTTTAAAAGAAAAAAACCCAAATAATTGTCACAGTTTCTTGTTTACCATAGGTTACCACACAGTTAGCATTTAGGTGTGTGCCAAAAAATATAAAGCTTTTAAATTTCGTTTAGCCATCTAATTTTGTTTTGCCAGTAACACATAATAAAATCCAAGGAACAAGTCTATTTGACGTTTGTTCCATAGTAAAAGTTTATTGACTCGTAAAGTGCATTGTTAAAAGTCTTTTACTCACGAGATCAAGTACAGCCAAGTGATTCATAAACATCAATTTAAGTTTACTAAAACTTAAATCATCCAATTAAAGCCGGCACAAGCTTTTTTACGCATCCGCCTTGTTTGTACCACTTTTATTTGTTAAACCTTGTTGCTTCTACCTGTGAAAGGCACGTATCCGATTAGGAAGGAAAGGACAATGAGAGAAAGTTGAAGTACGGCTTGCCTCTCCTTTCTAGCTTGGCGTTCCGGGTTTCTCGATGACGTGGTCGCACTCAAGCGCCTCCGAACGGTGGCGCCGATAAGAACTGACGTTAGAACCACGCCCACCGTGGGAGCGTATAGGAACAAGGAGTAGCCGATCTGGGCGTAGAGTATGTAGGCGTCATACCTTAAAAGGATAAACCCAATGTTTTTATTGTACAACACAGTTGAACAGAGAGGCATTCGTTTCAATGCAGCTATTACAAAAACCAAGTAAAATAAATATTTTAACGTTATTGTTTTATTTTGATCGCATAGCTAAAAGCTCAACGATCAACGTTTTACACGTACGTTTCCATAACAACGGTGCAGGAAGGCCACCTTGCGTCCGGCGAAGCGCTCATCCGATCTCTGTACCTTGCGTCAAAGAGAATAAAGTAAGGGATAAATCCACACAGAAAACAAGTAAGCCAAATGACAGCCATCCAGATCTGAAGAGAAGACAAAAATGTAAATTTTATTTAAAAGTAGATAACAGAAAACCTAAACGACTCATCATACGTGTAACAGTTTTTTTAGATGTTGAAAATGAATAAAGAGTTGTTCGAAACGTTCAAAATGATACCTACTTCTATGTGGTCTTTGATATTCTTATTACGTCTTACTACAACTTGCAACCATTATGCTCCAAGCTTTTATATTATTTTACGGGATCTGAAGAGTACGATGAGTCTAGGGCAATTTCGATAATTCGAAATTTTATTTATTTAAATAATTAAATCTGATAGTGCTCCAATCGGCTAACTACTGATAGTGATCCAATCGGCAAAATAAAACCAAAATAAAACCAAAATGGTGTATCTGATTGGACTTGAGTTGAATTGGTAATAAAATGCTCCAAACTCAAATCAAAACTTACCCTTCCGTGTCTTAGGGTGAGCTTCGAAAATCGAACGGGAAACTGAATCGAGATATATCGCAAGATTGCGAAGGAGAGAATATGTAGAGCAGTAACGTAGTTGGTCATGAGGTCCGCTGCCCAGTAGAACTAGAAATTCAACAGAGGGAGATGCATCTTTGTAAACAACAACTTACTTCCCTTTTTTGGCACAATAAAACGACGGAATCAAAATAATTTCTTCGACTAAAACAATCTGCCGAAATACGAAAGGTGAAAACAAACGATTCTGAATCCAGACAAAATTATGAAGACTAAACCAATTACAAAACGTATAAACCTAAAACCCGGTTGTTTAGATGTTGAAATTTATTTCATCCCTGTATTAACGAATTATTATAAGCTAAAACACAACAAAATACAAACAAGAAGAAACACGCAGAGAGATCCAGTTTCAAAGTTTTGTACCTATGTTTGACAAAAAAAAAACGGGCGAAAAACGATTCTGTATTTTCCACAAAGGTATAAAGCACATAAAACGAGGCAGTAAAAGTTAGCAGCAAAGTAAGCAATGCGTTGGTCAACTAAGCAGTTTTCGGTACACGGGATATTTGAGGATCAAGGATGAACTAGACCTACGTTAAGCAGGTATTTTTTTGCGATGTGTGGCAATAAAAAGCAATTCGTTGCTGGAGTCAATACATAATTTTAACCTTTTTAAATGCTTGGATTTCGCAACGCAAACTATATATAGACATGTGATCTTGTAACATCGCACAAAATATATTAAGAAAATGTTTCATATTCCTAAAAAAGTTGTGTTTATCGTAAAACTTCTGATTATGAGAACTCTTTCACAATATGGAGGACAAAATTAGGGTAAAATGCTTTGGTCAATCAAACGCTTTTTGACAAAAACAATGAACAGATTCGCGGCCCAGTCAAAAAAAAAATAAAAAAATAAAACAATGTTGTTTATTACTCGAAAGACATTCCCTATAGTAATCGCGTGTCGCGATGTTTAAAATATCTTAAAATTCGTCAGCGAACTGGCAATTGGTAAGACGGTGATGTTTACCAAATATGGCGAACTTACCCGGCAAAACACTTGCGGCAGCGGGGACCACTGGTCGAAGCCCCAGGTTCTTCTGTAGAGAAAGAGCCAGCTGATCAGCGCCGAAATGAGATCTGAGACGCACAGAGACACTATAAAGTGCATGAAGATGTTCCTGCAAGAAATATTATGGAGCGTTAACTAACACGACAGTTGTTGACTCATTTACAAAGAATCCCGTAACGTAATAATATGTCCATCTTTCATTTGGTGCAAATCGAACGGATAAAAGTGTGGCATAGGGATGTCCGATACTTTTATTCGGATACCGATGCCCGATATTTCGGACTAAAAGTAACGCGATGCGATCCGATACCAAATTACGTCAAGCAAAATTGGTAACTTAAACATCCAACGGCCTTTTTCCAGGTTATTTATGGCACAATTTGCTTCTTGGTTTAGAAGTTTAGTTACCTCCAGTTGATAACCTACTATATTATTTTCGATAAATTTACCTTTCAAGTTTGAATCGCTGCGTTGAATAGCAAATCATGGCTTAAATTCCAATGTTAATTTGGTATTGCTTTTGCACCGATACTTAGTATAGGATGAGAATCGATACTACCACTTAGCATCGGGTATCGGCTCCGATACAATTATTATTGGACATCCCTAGTGGTGAATATTATTCATCAAAATTAATCTATAACCGCTATTTTTAACACTACAAAAATAGGCTGAAATGTTTTGAAAAAAAAGCATAAATAACACTAACGTACTTCAGTTTGGAGTTGGTTGTTATAACGATAATTGTGAGAATGTTCAGGGTGAGTCCGATGACCATGAACGTGAAAATGATCACGGCTGAAGCGATAATGCCGTTGTCGTCAAACGGGCGAATGTATGGCCTGTTGAAAACAAAGCAACAGTGATTACAAAATAATAATAAACCGATTAAAAACAGAAGTCTTCCACCGAGTAGAGGAAAAGGTTAAGTTTTGAAGTGGATCAATTGCAAAGTCTGGCCTCCCAACCTTTTTGATATTAGTGAATCACAGCTGTTTCGCTCCATAATTTATTCATAGGCAACAGTAGTTGTGTTTTATAGCGTCAATCTTACACACAAGTTTCGAAAGCTTTACGATCTGATTGATGAATGCTTTACAGTCTTGTTTGATTAGTTTTACCATGGGTTAGATTTTCCCTCCATTTTTCGTTAAAAATAATTGTTTATGCTTAATAATTTAGCGTTTGTGCCGCATTTCATGTAAACGCTGACATAGGAAAATAGACAAAACCAATCTAGTACTATACAGCATAAGGTAGACCTTGATGAAATCTACTTGATGAGGTCGAATAGGCGTATTTTATTGATCAAGAGTAGTTTCAAAGCAGAAACCATTCTAAATGCTTAACCAGAATAAAATGCGTTTTCAATTGAATTTTTATTGTGCATCAGAAACGCTTTCTTTACCATAATACACGCAAAGATGCATTTATATATAAAGGGCAGTAAACAAAAATGTGCGTTGCGAACATAGATATACGTTTGATCCATACGTACTCTTGAGTGACGTTTGCATCCCATGCATCTGACGTCACGTTGCCAAGCGACGACGACGAAAACATCGGTGCCATGCCGCTCGAAGTTTCCGCCATTCCGTCGTACGGCGTTGAAGCAAGCGTGGATAAAAAGGTCGTAGTGGAACGAGAGGCGTCATTTGTTTTGCCAAGCATGTACATTTTGCTTCAGAGTGCTTGAATATAAGTGGTACCGTATACCTACAAATTCAAAATGATGGATGATATCTTTAACTAATTTTGTTGCGTAAACTTTGACGTCGGAAAGTTGGCATTTTGTTATGTCGTTTTTTAATTTATGTCTGAAAGATACATGTGCAATCTCCTATAAAATGGACGCCTTCAGAAACAACAAATACAAATTAACAATCCAAGCAAAACCAAAGTTTTATAGGAAAGTTGTAAAAAAGATCCAAAACAACTTTATTCAACAAAAGCAGAATACTATAGTTACGCAAAAAGCATCTTCAGTTCTGCTAATATTCTTACTCAAATAGAATCTATAACGAAAAATATCCACCGCTAGCAAATTTAATCATTACAGATTGAAACTTTGTAAGGACAAAATGTTCTCCAAAATGAAACACTAACACCCGTTATCTGTTTTGCTGGCAACGCAGCGTTGTGTGACCTCCAATAGCCGAATCTATATATATATGTATAGACCGTGTTTGCTGAGAAACACTACAGCTGCTCTGAGCCCTTTTCAACTGTGGCAATACAGTCAACGGGAATTAAATTCGCCATTTCGGTCTTCTACAGCCACTTTTCGGTCTTTTACAGCCACTGTTCTAAACACCGGGGATTACATCGTTAATAGAATTGAATTCCTGTTTATAAACCAAATTTGGAGTCAAAACGTTTCGCAGTGGTCTTAAAATGTACTAAAATCGAAACGTCTAAATTTAAGAAATACGCTTAGTTCGAACAAAAAGTTAAGGTTTTTAGAAACCGATGTTCTTTTGTGAATTCTATGCTTCTAAACGCACATTTCTTCGTACAGAGGATTCTACTGCATTTCGTTTTTAATTTAAACATAATAGTGCACCAGCTTCGATTGCAAGCATTTGTAAACGAACGAGACTAGCTTCCTGAGCAGAGGCTTAAATAAGCGGGACTTCTGTTTGAGGTTGGGATGCCGATGAAAAAAGTTTTGTATAGTCACCCCGAATAAGAAAAAACGCCTTTCCACGGTCCAATTAGAGCCCTCCAACGTTGCGCAAGAAAAGGTCACGGGTTCGCATCCAATTACACCTGAAAAGGATTCTCCCCGTGGTCATACCGATACGCTGCGATACGTGCCAAAACAAAGATGCGCGCCATTTAAGAAAATATGAAAGTTAAAGACAAGGTTAAATTAATTTTACTGACTGATTGGTTCACAACCTGCATCAAAACAAACTCGAAAAAAATATCGACAGATTTTAAATTGCCTATAGTTTTATATAAACGGGTTTTGCGAGTTATCCGAGGTCCTATATGCGCTTACAAACCCGTCGAACGATATTTGTTTTGCCTTCGAAAGAAAAACAATCATCCATCATCGAAGGGTATCGGTTCATTTGAAAGAAAGCGCAAATTAAAAACGGGAACACACAATAAGACGTACAAAGCAACAACATCTAAAACACAGTAATCTGTAATACTTTAGTATTAAGATCAACAACATAATATAGCCACATACGCAGTAATATCCATGATGGCTGGAATCTTATGTTTGGTGGTTTTGGTAGGTTTACTATTTATTTTAATTTTGCAACGAAATGTAGTATTGTCACTTAGGTATTTTCAGAAAAGGCCAATGGGTTTTATGAATTCTATACCTCGGCCCCAGGAATTTTTTTAAAAACCTTCGAAAATATCCCCAAATTGTTTCGTTAAACTTGTTTACATTGATCTAATTCAACTGTTTAATTGTGGCGAAATCACGCAAAACCTTGTCAAATCAGGCTGATTGTTTTTTAGTGAGGAATTTGAGGAATTTCGTAAATAATTGATACTTTTATATGAATTATGGTATCTTAACGATTGAAAATACCTGACGTTTTAGAAGTTGTCAGGTATTCATCTCAGGTTGTAATCAATTGACTTTTTCCGAAATTACCAAAAGTTCCACCACACAATGCAAACTGATGTGCCGCGGCACACAGTGAAAAC
The DNA here is from genome assembly GCF_963924565.1 of Ascidiella aspersa. NCBI lineage: Eukaryota > Metazoa > Chordata > Ascidiacea > Phlebobranchia > Ascidiidae > Ascidiella > Ascidiella aspersa. The sequence continues at coordinate 19,315,197 of NC_139451.1, forward strand.
CATTGTTATAAGTAAATGCTTTTTGGGTCGAGTCAACCTAAGTGTCTATATCAATAATGCTTAAAAATGATGTTTTAATTTGATTGATGTTTTTGTTTTTCGAACTTTTAGATATCAAAAGTCGAAAAAGTGGAGGACGTCGAAATGTTGGAAAACAAAAATAGTTGCCCGTTTTGATTAATGTATAACTAAAAAAATACCATTTATTCCGAAATCATGGTAAAACTTCGTGTAATAATTTTACGTTGATTTCCTATTCGGGAATGAGAAATTACATTTTTCACAAAAGGTCTATTTTTTAAAACGTTCAAAAAGTTCATAGTTAAAACCTCTTCCGTATTCGTAATTCTATATCTTAAATTGAAGTGTGATCATTCTTATCCTACCAGCCGGTTGTCAGCAGTGTACGTATAATGACCTAAAATAGGCGGTAAACGTACTTTATGTAATGAGCACCTCCAATTAGCATTCGTGCTTTTACAGTCTGGGGCTACCGTGCGACATTTTCCTTGCGTGCACCTTGGTAACGGTCAAAATAATCGCTGCGTGTCGTCGAATTACCGCAACGATTGAAAGGGAAACATTTTTGGTGTTTTTGCTCGTCACTGTGTAAAACTAAACCTGACAATTTTTAACCCCTATGGCCAATATTAAAAGTAACTGATCTCTGGCTGTCCTTAAAAATGTTTAGCTGCAAAATAACTGTGAAACAAAACAAACCCTTTTTGAAGCTACAAAAATTCCTATAAAACTTGAACAAAAGTAAATTACTATTTAGGCGAAAAAATAAATTTTCATCACGCTGGTGAAAGTATAAAATGATAAGTCTGAATAGGTTTTAAAAGCGTGTTTGCAATGTGCCACTATAAGAAGCTTTACAGGTGGTTTACTTGCAAAATATTTCATAATTACCTGGTTTGCAAGCGCAGTAGTTGTCGATATCATTTTGCGTTTATTTTCTTATTTTTCAAGTCAGTTTGTCAAACAGTGTCCTACAACGAGTTATTTTCTGTCTGGGAACAGCCCCTGTTGTTCTTCCAATGGTTGTCTTGACCTTTTAACCCACGCATGTTACGCAAGGTCCTGTATTTATTACTCTCAAAATTGCAGGATCTAATCGGTTCCGAGTGGTACCTACGGTACTCGATGGCGTGTCAAGCTCATGTCTCGTTTCCTAATTAATTTACGTTAAATCTGCTTGATTGACGGGTCTCGGCCCAAATTATACCCTCTTAAAGATATTGGTCACATAGCAAGGCTTAAAGGCGACGTTATAAAACGAGTATCATAAGCACTTTACATTTGATTATCATGTGATTTTTTTTTTGTTTTTTTCTCAACACTTTTTTATTAAATGCATCTGACAATATGTTTAGATGTGGTTATCAAGAAGATGTCCAGCACCTTCAGATATCTATGTTTAGCGACTATAGCTTTAATTCTTGAAGTACATTTCATTTCGTTTTATTTGCTAATAGTTAACCTTACGCGTCGAAATAGTGTTTCGCTCTAGCTTATTATAAAAACTTGTAATAGGTGCACCCAAATTAACCTGATTGTTATTTTGTCAAAGGTCAAGCGTTCAAACATGGAATAAATTTAAATTGGACAACATAACTAACCAAGAAAAACACCCGTCTCGTATACTTACTAAAGAACGCTATTTCAAATTATACGTAACTTATAGCGGTCCTTTTGTTCGGTTGTGTGCTTGGTTGGTCTTAGTTTTATTGCTAAGAATGTTTTTAACTCTTTAGTCAACTTATAGTAGTTGCTAATTGTTTTTACGTATAATAATTTTTATTCCAACTAAAAGAAATAAAAAAATAAAGTAAGGGGTGAATGTGTAGTGGCAGTCTCCTTCCCATTGGCCAAAAATAGGCCGGGAATAGCTGAAATGTCAGTATAATTGTTTGGGCCAATTCCTCAGATAACCGATCTCTGTTTAAGGAGCCGGTGCCACCACTTGGAGATAGGGTCAAAGTTATAACTGCGCATCGGAAAGAAGTTAACATTTTGAACATTTTGAACACATTTCGTCTTTAACATAATAGGTTAACATAAGTCGTCTTTAATTTGTGGGACAACCGCGTTACAGCTAAGAATGTCCTTCATCGACAATGTGTGTAGGCTACACTGGAATCTAGACAAAAATATACTTTTACCGCCGTTCGTAGATAGCAACCACTGCCTTTTTCCAATGCCATACTTGAGCGCCTTTTTTACGAGTGTGATGTTAGTGACTCATCCGATCCCGCAAAAAAGGGTTAAATCGACGATCAACGGCAAACGGTTTGCGACGGACAAAAATGGCGTCGATTACGTTCCGGTGACCGTGTGTTTATTTGCGTACTCACCACGCCCGACGCTTTTCTATCGTTGTAAGCTCAAATGTACACAAGCGTAGCGCCACCATTAAGCGTTTAACGGCATTTTCCCCATGCATCGCCCTTATTTGCCTATAGGAGGATTTAGGCTTGCCCGCGCAATTCATGCAACATTTGTTTTTGCTGGAATTAGACGCGCCCGTAAATTTTCCCTCATTTCGAAACCGTCCTGTATGTTGTTATGCGTGTTTTAGCCTTTTTTTAAAATGACACATTTGTGTTTCGAAGATGAAAGACACGTGACTTTTTTGTTAAAAGCTAAAATAACTGATATCCCATAAGGTGTCGGTTGTTTGCCTTTTTTGAGGGTTTGTCAAAGTGGCATGCCACCTTGGTAATACATAATCAGATAGCGAAATATATGTGGATTATAAGTCTCAGGGTATCGTTTTTTCACCACAATATTAGTTTTTTTTGTTTTTTTCCGCTGAAATCGCAATGCTCACGAAAAAACGCTTTGTGCAAAACAACATTACATGTAAAGCCAGAACAGATACAAATACAACGTTTATCGTTTATTCAGGATTTTGCAACAAATATTTTATTTATTTTAGAAGGTATGTTAAAATAGATGGCTACATTATTTAAACAAGGGTTATATGCTAACTGATCTCTATTAGAACTTGAGACATTAACAGTAAACTTCAGCTTGCTTAAAAAACTTATTTAATAACTGTAAATAAACAGCAGGTAATAACAGGAATATTTTTTTCAATTTTGTAGTTTATTGGCGTCTCCTTAACTAGAAAAGTTTTCGCTATTCATGTAGAAATCTGTTGGACGCAACACCAAAAGTCTTTTCGCTGACTTGCAAAGGCCCAAAACTGTTAAATTTAATGAGCGCTTTATGATATTGGTGACCTGACGACAACGTGAAAAACAAAACTCATTTTAACCCTATATGCGGAACTCTCATAGGTGAAAAATATTGTTCGACCGCGAATTCCAAACAAACAGTTTAATGGTCGTGACGCAAAACTGTGACGCAGCGACACTTACAGTGTCAACAAATTTGCTGAACTTTTCGCAGTTAGCAGTCATAAGCCGACTCGTTAGGATTGTTCTTCCTGTTGTTTGATAAAACGATGCCAAAATATCGGGAATAAGCTTATACACCGCACTTCATTTAAAGGTCGGTCCAAAGACCACTTAAACATGAACAGGGACGTGCAGTCAGGGGAGGCAGATGAGGCAGTGCCTACCTGCCAAGCAAAACTTATATCAAAGAGATGGTTATCACAAAATAAACATTATTTGCTAAAGTAGTAAACATTGCACGTTTTTAGGTGCTTTAATTTCTATGAATTGCTGTAGTCGTACTCCCTCTCCCGCAAATTTTACGTTTCTATACCAGAAGTGTGCTTTTTCGATTTCTGTGATTCATATCAAGCGTTCACGCGGTCAAAATCGTTAAAATACACAAAACGAGGCAGCTGTATAATGCGAGCCTTTTTCTTACGCAGAATTGCCCATAAAATATGATAAACGATTTAACTATGATTTGAGGCGTGTCTTAAGTGTTATGTGGTAACCAAGAATTAATACAAAGGCAACCTACCATGTTAACGCAGTTTTAGGCATTAACAGTTCACTATACAATTACAGCCACAAATTACATTTTCGAAATTCTTTAATTACAACTCTTTGATTATAACTGTGTGTTTTTTTACAAATTGTAATTTTAACAGCCATCCTTGGCGGATAAAAGCCAGCACAACATAATATTTATTAAGCTAAAGTATGTCACTTATCTAAACATTTGAAAAAAAAAAGTTATGACAAGTTAAAAGCCAAAACGATGACAGCTCTGTCCCATTTTTCCCTTTGCGTTCTAATTTAAAACAAAAACTTAATAATTATATAAATTTTTCATACTCCGCGACCCAAAGTTGGCTTGCCATACACTATTCGCGGACCCCGGATAAATAATTTTAAATTTTTTGGTAAACGTAGATTGTGGATTGGTATTCTTCCATGTTTTTCATGTGTCCAAAAATCTTCTGGGCAATATGTTGCACTTTCCCGTCTTGCACAAGTTGGTCGACGGCTTTCGCTATTTCCTTGTTGTGTGATGTCACGTCGCTTCGGTTCCTCATGTTAAAAAATATAAAGGCCCCTGGTTTGGCCACCGCCAACATCGCCTACCAAGAACAAAATCACGTGGTTGAGTGTCGAATTTGTTCTTATACTATTCCACATGGTTCATTGGTATTATGTTTAGTATTTTTCATTTATACTCGGAAAAAAAATTTGGACAATTTTTTTTTGGTGCAATTATTCGAATTGAAAAACCGTAAGAAATACTAATTAGTGTAATTCCACCATATTTGCGAACTTTGAATAATCTGAATACAGTGGCTATGCTTGCCATAACTTTGGATAATCTCAATTCGAAACAAATATGTAGAAATGAATAAACAGCAGGTTATGCAGATGTGCGATAAACTTAAATTAAAGACTTAATCTATCGTCATATATTAAAATTTAAAACAGGGTGTTCAACTGCCAATGCGTTTTTAACGTCATACAACATGGCTATTATAGGCCGATTTATAAAAAAAATCTGAGCTTTTAGGTGCTAAAATTGCTCAATCCAAAAAAGTGTTAGTTTTCTGTTTTACGGTCGATAAGGTATTTTCGTTTAAATTCTTATTTAATAAAATTAAAAAGGTAACTTTTAAGTAATCCTGCTTGACACGATTAGCTTGAAAAACTGCCAAGAAATCTTGCAGAAATTGCCCACCTGATCAATTTGAGTGGCTTAAAGCAAGGTTAAAATCTTGCTTTATCTCGGGTAGAATAACGTGACCGCATTAAGCTATATATACTTAGTCACCTTCTACAAAATCAACAGCTATCAATACTGCTCGGCTGAACACTGAAGAAGAAATATTTTAATTTTAATTAGTTTAAAAGCCATTTAAAGTAGGCGGATCGTGTGGCAGCAGCGATGTTAGTGGTTTTGTTTTCTTGAGCAGTCGTATAAAAACTTTTTTCTTTAGCAGTCGTAACGTTCAAGATGTACCTCAAATATAGAAACTGGCATGTGGTTGGGCAGAAGCGAGCCAAAACAGGTCACAGCGTCGTAAGAAGCTTTCTTAAACGGAAGTTCGCCATCAGGTTGTACCAAATGACAAGTCATCGTCCTGTAATCGTAATTATTGCATATTGTTTTTCTCATAATTGTTACTAAGGGTTTCTATGTTGCACTGAACATGTGATAATAGAAATCACCTTGGCAGGATAAATGTCGACCTTAATTCCTGATCAGTAGCAGTTCAAAATACTCTAACACAACTAACGATTCAGGTCAGACACAATTAAGAGATTTTAAAAGATATATAATATATTTCGCCAACAAAGGCATCGTCAGTGTATCTGAATAAAAACAGACGCGACGTTATAAGAATTACTCAGAGAAACATAAAAAAATGTTGTTTTATTTTAATGTAAAAATGTTTTTTCATGTTTCTGACTTAATCTTATACTGTTTCGTTCGTTTTTATTCAAATACACTGATGATGACGTTGTTGGCGAAATATATATATGTCTTTTAAGATCTGTTAATTGTGTCTGACCTGAATTGCTAGCTGTGCTAGAGTATTTTGAACTAAGGGATTCTAATACGAACTTGTGGGGTATAGTTTACCTGATCGACAAGTTCTTTTTACTCATTGCATAAAGCATTTCCATGCTTCCGTCCATCACGTCGATTTGTCCGACGTGATCGATCGTATTGCGCAGATGATAAGGAAAATGCCCCGTGCCTTAAACGCACAAAATATACGGTAATATTAGTGCTAGTTCACAAGTACCGCTGTTATTCACCGTTAAGTAATTTCATTAAATATTGTTAACGCAGAAAATTCGAGGTTAGGTATTGCGCCTTATAAAGATTTGATTGGGAGTCTATTATAGATCAATTTTTTTTAATAAACAAATGTTATGGCGTTTTTTATTATACCGACTGAACATATACAACCTTTTTCGTAAAGTAGCTGTGCCTTGTCAAAAACGAGTAAATTAAGTTGGTAAAACATCGTAGGCGTAATAAAAATCTGCTTGAAGCCTATATCTATGATACAGCACATCATGTAAGTTTACCCAAGTGTTTAATACGCTTATTTTGCGACCGATAGATACAGTTTGCTTTTTAACACACCTGCCCCTACGTCCAGCACTGCAGTTTGGTGGTCGTTTTTCACGTAGTCGAAAAAGAGCTTGGAAGCTACTTCGGGGGTTAAGTATCCCAGCGCTGTACAGTGGCTGTCAAAATCCTTTGCCCAACCGTCGTAATAGCTTGCTAACTGTTTTTTGGTTTGTAGAACCAGTGACTTGCTAACCTTTTATTCAGACTCATGTAGGGAATCAGGACTGCAATTCGTGTATACGTTGCTCGAAATCATTATATTGGTGCTTACGGGGTGATATGTCTATACTTGGATTAACGTTCATAGATAATATTTAACGTAAAGTTGTGCAGGAAGTGGATCCACACCTATAATATAAAATTATGGTTTTAACGTTGCACTGAATGTGGGCTATAAGAAATCTATTGGACACTTGCAAACGAACGTCGTCCTTCACTACTTATAAGACTGAAAAATAACACTAAATTTAGGACAGTATAATTTTTGGTATATTAATATTGACCTTTATCTTATTAAGTCACCTAGCTTAGAAAATATCTTACATGTATATACAACGAGGGGTGAGCAAAAGATTGTCCAACGTAACTTTAGTGGGTAAAGGATTGCCTTTAAAGATTAAGAGGTGGTTCACACGGCGTAATGCTGTTTTAAAGCTGTTTTCTCACTCAAATAGCGCGTCGACGCATTCCATAAAGAACGGCCAGTAGACCACCAGGCGGCTTTTAAATGTTGAATAAAGTAATGCACCCGTATAGGCAGGGTTACTATTTCATGAAAAGTGCTCATATTTTAACTTGTGCGCTCAGTTTGTCTTAGTTCGTTTACTTTACAAGAATGTTTTTTACCGGTGCAGTCGTTTTGACCGAGAGGTGAAAAACTTTATTTGCTCCACCAGACAACATATCAATAAATACAAATCGCTCTTTTGGTTTAAACTTTAAACGAAGTTATTAATCGACGTTTCTGCAGCAGATACCAGCTAAAGATAAATATTTAAACGACAATGCGACAGCCAGTTTGTATGGTGTCAAAACGGTACAATAAAAAACACTGTAGATTAACGGTAAAGCTGGACGATACGTAATAGGTTTCCCCGCGACGGGGTCATCCGGTGGAAAACTGTCCAAAAGAACCATGCAGCTCAACATTACATCGTGTGATATCCCCAATAGCAAATGAGATATCGATCATAATGTTTACACATTACTCAAAGCAATCTAACTAAGCCAGCAATCAAACTTTGATCAAAAAATATTTTTGAAATATTATTTTTAAATTTATGAATAAAAGTGACTCACATAGGGTGATACCTATGAGTCTAATCTCCAAAAAATACCATAACTCAAGTTATTCAGGGATAAGGTATAAATATTCTCTCCAAAAATCATAAACGTTAAAAAATTAAAACTGGGCTGAAAAGCAAAAGTCTCATAACTCGAGTAATAACAAAGAATTTCAATCTAATGCGAAATACCTTATCTAGCAACTATCAAAAAATGTTATCTAATATTGTTTTGAGTAACGTGTAAAAAAATCTGATCGATATCCTGTAGTGCAGTGCTTTTCAACCCGTGGGATGGTACGCACTTGTGCGGATGAAAAAATTGTAATGCGGATGACAAACGTCGTGCGGATAAATGTGCGGATGAAAATGGCAAATGTCATTATTGTTTATCGTGTGGAATAGAGTAATCAAATAAACTGGAACGCCCTCTTATGCGTTATATACAGGTACAGTAATATAGTCTCGTATAGTGGTTCATTGCAAATTAAGCTATCTATTTTATATCGTATTATATTAGGCACGCGGTTTTATTACACAAACCTTTCATTGTTATTTCACAATTAAAACTAATGGCCGCAAACTTAATGCGCTGTTTTAGTGCGGATGGAAATTTTAAAGGTTGAAAAGCACTGCTATAGTGTATACTTCCGTAGTTATTACACGGTAAAATTTCGATCTGCTTGCTACTCTTTTGACCTGGTGCAGAACTACACAATAAAACAAAGCAGCGTTTGTTAACCGTGATGTTTGGCTATGTGACGAATAGCAGAAAACCACAAGTCGTTATCATGCAGAGATGACCATAGCAGTTTTTTCGCGGCGGACAACGCGCATATGTTCCAGTTAGAAACCGCATCTTGAAATTTCTTCGGTTTAATTATTATAGGTCTTTTGGAGATGGTAACACATTTTTCAAAAAATATTAGCCTAAACCAGAGGTTCCCAACGTGGGCGGTACCGCCCCCTTGTGGGCGTTGGCGAGTTACAAGGGAGCGTTTTTGGTCTTTTTCTAATTTGGGGGCGCTGAACGCACATAAGGGGGCGTTACATGAAGGTACTGATGGCAAAATTTTGTAAAAGGTTCACATAAAAATAGTGACATACAGCATTGTAGGTAACTTTTAACCTTATGGCAACTTCCGTACTGCGAACTTGTAGTAGTTTTCCGACCATTGTTACGTAATAATTGTTTTTCTTATGTTAAGTTGGGTGTTGTTGCGTTTCACCGTTTTATACGCGCAAAATGTTTGTATAAAAGCAGGGGTCGCCGCCGGATTCGGCCAGCCGCGCCCCTTGACAACTAGACATGAGTTCATTAAAAATACTTTTTGACTATTTTAACTTTAATACGTCGAAAAAATTTCACGCTTCGCGCGAATGACTTTCTACTCCCATTTTGCTTACACATTTTGAAGCTGTTTCTGGACTAGATCACCGCTTCTTTACCGTTGCGCCGTGAAAGGCTACCAAGTGCGTCACGGAAAAACGGAAAATGCCTTAAAAAATATTACACATATATTTTTTAACATTTTTTTTGGCAATGTAATAATAAAAACTAGGAGGAAATTTAAAAGAAATGCCGGTATACCCCCAAAAATCGCCAGGTGCGCCCGGACTTAAAAACATTAACAAACACTACACTATCTATTAAGGTTAACGCGTTTCCTCAAGGTAGCTTTATTACACTTTTCATTAGTAGTATGGATGAAAAAATGCGGCCAACGGAGTTTGGTTGGCGACTAGAAAATGTTGCCGACCCCTGATTTAAATTCTTGGTGCGGAAAGTTCAAATTTTCCTGGTAATGACATAACCTGGTGAAATATTGTATCTATAAATTCCCACAGTGAATGTATGTTAGACAACCTAAAATATGACTGACAGCTTATCGAAACGAAAGTGAAGTCAATATGATGTTAGACATTAGACAACGATTAATATAATACTTTACTGTAAAACAAGATTAGGGGGCGATATGAAACAATATAGAGCCCAAGGGGGCACTAGTGTAAAAAAGGTTGGGAAACACTGGCCTAAACAACAGTGCACTTAAATAAACAACGAATTCCATTGTTATGTCAAACGCACGTCTTGCTATTTGTTTTCTATTTATGTATTGTAAACCTATTTGGCAGTCATATCATTTAACGTTTTTAGTTACGCTTCAATAAGCATAAAAGTTGCCTAACAAAATATAAACTGTTTAAATGAATAAATACATTATTTTTTTTAAATTGACTGTTTCTACACAATTCAATTAGGAAAAACGCAATTTAATAACAATTTCGTGACTCTGAAGACATTTGCTAGACAGCCTGGTAAAATTACACGGCCCTGACGCCCATTTTGAAAATCCAAACAGGGCCGCTTTACCCAGGTCGGATGACCTGGAACTTTTTTGACTGATATATAGACCCTAAATGACAAAAACCAGTCGAGAAATATTGTTTCCAATTGTTTTTCTGTCTAAAAATAGGGATACTATATTACCTTTACCAATAGGCAAGTTGTTCAAACATAGCTGATTTTAAAGTAGCAAAATTGAACAACATTTAGTAGTGTATTGCCAGACAAGCGAAATAATATTAGAATGCGCTTTATATAAATTACCCCCCCTTCTAGTAGGATATGTTGCAACTGCCTAAGTGTCTACAAATGCAAGCTATGCTTATCTTATGGCAGAAGTGCACAAGACCACCCCAAAACTATATTTTGCAACTTTAACTGTTCTACTTTTTTTTTTTTTTTCTTTGCGGTAACTTTAATTCCTTTTTACTGTGTTTTTGTCCGTTTAAGAATATATATTCAGTCTTTAAGCGCTATATGGATTACTATGATTCGTTGCGCCTTTTCCAATAACTCTTAATCGAATAGGACAAAACATTGCTTTTAAATAACGATAGGCCTACCTCTCTCAACCTCATCCGATTATCCAATATTACCTATAACTTTTAATTTTCCCAATAAAAGGTTTTATATGTCACGAAAATTTACTAATTCAAACATAATACTGCGATAAAAGGATATTTTGTCTGTTTTTCATTGTATTGTCTTTATATCGCCTTAATGCAAATAAAATGTTATTTTCAGTAAAACAAACACGTTTAACAGCCTGCTTGGTAAGTGCACGACGTTGCTTGTGCACAAATGGACATTCGACAGAGGCTTGCGAATACCAGTTACGCATGAACATGTTATGCTTTGTCAGGCATGTGTGAAAATGTACGCGGTTTCCTGTCACCACAGAAGCGATTTTAAAGCAAAAAATATATAGTTCATAACTTTTTTTGGTTGAAATATTAATTTTCATATTTATGAATAATAATGTTCAGTCATATTCGGCCTTAAAAATTAAGCGTGCGGAAAGTGACTTACATAAGATGATACTCAATACGACCGAAATGTAGTATGTTTAGTATGAAAATTTAGTTTAGTTGATGCTATGCACAAGGGATTGGACACTATGGGCCAAGCCTTCCCAAAACTTTTTTTTAAATTTAACAATGCAACTGTAATTTATCGAGCTTTGCGAAAATTAGTTCAATACTTTAGGTAAAACAGGCTTATTTAAATTATAATTTTTGACAACTTAGTTAAAACTTTCATTGCCACGCTTCTTAGAATTATTTGTCTTGCATCTTTTCGATGTGACAGCAGGCTAGCGCCCGCAAAATATAACTATTGCGCTTATTGAAGTTGCAATCGATTTATATCACACGAAGAAAGCCAGTAATCATATAGATCGATTTTATTTTTTTGGAACCGGAACAACTAGAACGCAGTACAAATTCAGACAGAAATTTACAGTCGTTTGTTGCAGGATGCAGCGGAAGACCGTAAGGTACATCGAGTCAACTGCACCCTGTTTGCACTAATTAACCAAGTTAATAAACTGGTAAATACTGCTTTCATTAAAGCGGATTTAGCCTAAAACTATTTGCATTTTCAAACGGGATTATTTTACATTTGATGCAGTTTGGTAACACACAGCATTGCTTTTTTATCTATATACTAGTTTTTGCATAGTACAAAACAATGTGCACAAAGGAAGCTTGAAAGTAATTTAAGCTCACGAGATAAAGGACTAAATTTGATTTTTTGAGTCGCACGAGTTGAAACTCCGCCGTCCTTCAAATTATTTTTCACACTTAGAGGGAGTTATAAAATAGCAATTCAATTCAAAACGCAAGTGATGTTTAAAAAACAATCAGTGCGACACAGTTGAGAAAATTGTACGCTTTTTACATGGCGGCTTTTTATATCTCGTATGAAGGGGGAGACGACGTATTCCCCGTTTCTAACAGAGGATGAGCTGCCTCGCGCTGTTTCGCCACTGCTGCTGCTGTGGCAAGATTCTCTTGATCTGTCTGTTGTTGAGTGCTCGGAATTTGTTGAGGATTAATCGGATGCTGATGTGACGTTGTGCCTACGTATTGGGGCTGACTCACTCCAGAGTATTGTTGCACGTTTGGCATCTGCACAGTTGCCACCGGAAATGCTTGGACGCCTGCTGATAACGAAATAAAAGCATGCTGCAAATGGTTTTGCGACAACATCAAACTGATTTACTTTACATTTACGGTCCAAACCAGGTCAAATATAATTACTATAAGTTGCTAATTGGTCTATTTGAATTCTATGTTTTGCTTTCATACTTTTGTATACTTTGATTTGTTTGCTTACTTTGCATCATGATTGGGCTTGAATGAACCCCAGTAGTTTGCATGGAAGACATTGGATTTGCCATAACGTATACCACCTGCTGACCGCCACGGGCCGCCTGTTTAACATAGTAAAGATTGTGTTAACTGTGTGGTTTGTTACATAGCGCAGTTTAATGTAGTATGTCTTTTCACTCTAATGACATTATTTCAATATCTGCTTGTTCGAGACAAGATATATTCCAACCTACTGCTTTTCAAGAGCCATTAAGAAATTTAAAACCGCCCGCTGAAATAAGCGTCAAACTGTACTTCCAAATACTTTCTCAAAGTTGCTTTTAGATAAGTGCTCCGTAACCGGTGTCGCGAGACCATGTTAGAGGTGCCGCGGTAGAACTAGAATTTTTTGTTCCATTGGCACTGTCTAAAATTCGGTACTAGCCTAATAATGCCAAAAACGTACAGCTTAGGCGGGCATTTGGATTGCGTGAAATTATTCTTGTTGTTTTTTCGTTAAGATACTCACATTTAACAGCAGAAAAAACAAACAAAATGTTCAAGTGTCAGTTAAACTTGCCTGATTTCCACCGCAGCAGCCACTGCAGCATCCACCACAACATCCGTTGGCTCCTAACACTGACGCGGCACAACAGCAGTAGCTGGCACTTACAATACAAATTATGAAAGTAATGAAGCCAAGCACAGCGAGGGTGGCCTGGATTCCAACACCGTAGTTGTATTGCTGTTAAGGTGACAAACGATAAGCATGTTAGATATAATATTTTGAGAAATCACTACATGCGACTCAACTAGAGGTAACTCTAAAGATCAAAAAGCATAAACCAAGTATACCTTATATGGATCGGCGTAAATGACAGACATTGGAATTGCAGTTGAAAACAGAGTTACCGAGAAGAAAGCTCCCAATATTGAAAACGCCAAATTGGAGTTTAACTATAACAAAAGCTAGACTTATTGAAGTTACAATTCAGGGGTGTTGATATAGTTTAATAAAACATTTTCGTATTTTAAAATACAAAAAATAAAAATTTACATTTCCACGAAAGTTTATTGTTTATCGCGGTATTTTTTTATAGTCATACTTAATTAACGTTAGAGAAGAAATAACTTATATTTTTCGAAAAAAATAATTAGAAAAGTATGACAAGCGTTTTTTGGATTGCCAAGGCAATGGCCAATGGGCATGGTGTTGTAACTTGTATACGTTACCAAGCAAGGGGTGACAGTCTTCTTTCCACAGGCGATGCCTAGTGAGCCAGCAACAACAACCTTCGAAAAATATGTATTTTTGGTAAAATAAAATAACTACCTTCTAACTTTAAATGTTTTGCTAATTTTGCTTCTTGAGATAACTTGTTACTGAGGTTACTGAGCAAATTTAATGTCACTTATATAGTTCAGGGGTGTCCAACTCAAACATGCCGACGTGCCAATTTTGATCTTATAATTTTTTCCCGTGCCACGGTTTAGCAACCATTTTTTTCTAATATTAAAAGCGCTATTATACAAAAAATAAAAGAGTATAATGTTGTAATATCAGAAGTAATTGTTTGTTGTCGTAATTACTGGGATTGTTTTGTATTGTGAATAAACAATGACAATTGGCTGTATTTTGGGGGGCTTGCGTGTCATTTTTTATTAAGTCGAGTGCCGCATTTGGCTCGCGTGCCTCAAGATAACTAGCTTTACATTTCTCTCCTGTTGCATTTATCACAGTTCAAATACCAGTACATTAATTTTTTACTTACCCACAAGCCGCACCACAGACCCTCTCCTATGTTAAAGCGATCAGTGCTGACGTATCTATTGCTGTTTGAAGAGTAAGAGAAGGACTTTCTGAGATGATCAACCCCGAAGGCGTGAGAAAGAATAGCGATGCCGAGAACGCAGCAAATAATACCGATCACCAATTCGGCGAACTATAAACTTAACGGTTTAATCCTCTGGTTAACATGTATGCAAATTGCAGGCATAAGTCTGTGACAGGACTATGTTAGCTGTGTATTATGGAAGTGAGGGCTTCTTGAAAACATGTAAAACATCGTTTGGCAACGAAGATTTTAATAAGTGTCGCTATTGAAATTGGCAACGAATTTGCTGCAACGGCTGCGCATTTTAAACCGATTTTAAAATACAATGAAAGATACCCACACATAGGAGTTACATGTTAAACACATAGGTGTAAAGCATTGGCGTATGGCTGTTACTCGAGTCCTCTTTGAGCCTGTTTAGCTCAGTTGGTAGAGCGACTTTCCCGGTAAGGTCGGAAGTCGTTTGTTCGAACCTCACTGCAGGCTAGTTGTTCTTCTAGCCTGCCATGCGAGCATCAATGATCGACAGATTTTCGACTTCTTTAAAGGGTACTCACCCCAAGACCTCTCATTATTCGCTTGAACCTTTTAACTTTTTGGTCTGTTGTTTCTCCGCCCGTGTTCATGGCCTGGGGAACTTGAAGAACAACGCCCTGAGAGGGCATAGCGCTGGGGCTTTGCATTGTTTTGCAAACTTTAGTATTAGGCAAACATACAATCCTTTAGTATAGTCCTATAAAAACAAGTAAATTTAAGCAAATAAATCCCTTAGTACTTCGCTTCAAAAAATTAACGTCCAAATCAGTGTTTCTCAACCGTGGCCATCGTCCCCTTGGATAAAAAGTGTTGCAAGTCCTTGACAGGGGGCAATCACTTATGACAGGTTGAGAACAACTGGGTTAATCTGAGGGTAATAACATGGCTCATTTTCTTGTCACATTGTTTCGAATTGCGGACATATGCTATTTTATAAACTGTTGGCTTTTGTAGACTGCTCTTCTGGCTATTGTATATTTTCTCCAGGATTTCGCCGTAAAAAATGTTTGGCCTTTTAAATGATTCTAAAACCGACGAACAGACTGCAAAAACACATACATTCGTTTGCAAATTGACATGCTCCTTATCACTCCTAAATTTAATATTACTAACGCAAAGCTTTAGAGACAGCATTTTGAGTAATAACGCGACGCCATGTGATCGGAAATGACGTCAAGCAATTGATGCTTGAGTTCTGCGTAACTATGTAAACCGGCCTTACTTAACCTGGGGTAAATTTACCCTAGGGGGTAAAATTTCTCGTTTTAAGGGGTAAATGAGCTTTTGACGGAACAGAAAATTGTGCAAGCTGTATATGGTAGCCTACTTTCCTAGCTCGAACAACTGCTAATTCTAAGCTAACAGGGTAGCCTATTGTGATTCTTTATCTAGTGTCGGTAACGTTTTGTTTCGCTAATTAATGATTTTCAGTTTATTGGCAACATCCTTGTATCTTAGTTACTTCATTTGTCGTTGCCAAAAATCAAGGGCAGTTGTGGCATTGAATATAACTGATGTAATTTGTTACTTTCGTTTTTTTAATAAATTAGCACCTAATATATCGTGGTAAATCTGATATTCATCTTTGCTAAAAGGGTAAAACATACAAAAAAGGTTAAGAACCCCTGATGTAAACTAAGAGGTAGATAACTAAACAGAAAGGCACAGTGTTCGCCAAAAGCATACATTTCATTCGATATCAGCGTGAAGCAGGACGACGAAGTAACAATAACACTAATAAATTGCGCAACACGGAGCCCAGTGGTTCTCAACCTTTTTTCTTTCCTGGCCCATTTACGTTGCAAAAAAATTATGTGGCCCAATAAATTTTTATGAAAGAAAAAACTGTAAAATAGGTTGAGTTGAGAACAAAACACAGAAGAACATTTTTCAAAACAGATTATTTATTCAACCGTGCATTAGTGAGATACTTGCGGCTGAACAATAAATTTACATTACTTTTTAATTCCTCCCCAAGCCATTATTCATGTAAAATTAAATATAGTGACACAAATTAAACTAAATCTAGCGTTTTTAAATTGGTCTGTGGCCAACCTCAAATGTTCTTATGGCCAACCAGTGAGCCATGGCCCACTGGTTGAGAACCGCTGGTCTAGCCCCTGCGCAACACATAGCTAAGTTTTACTCTTTCAACGCGAATTTATTAAAGGCACACTCTTTCACATTTTGCTAATACTGCCACAGACCTGTTGCTAATTTTGTGCAGTTACAACACTGTAATATGAGCCACTTACTATGGCAGGCATGCCTGACAAACATTGTACCATTTCCTCGAACGTACTACAGTATGTTTGCTGTTTATTGTTCTTGAATGGCAAAAAACAAGCAACACACTTTTCAGAATAACAGCCTTAAAACATTCATATTAAGCATCTTAGTCCAATTCACTTAAACTGTAGCCTAAATAACCTATCCTTGTTGTGTGAAAACACAGTTTTGTACAAGTTGTTAGGTTAAACAGACACCAGTTTATTGCAGTTCCAAGAATTGACTGATACGTAAACATAACCTGAAGCTACACGGCACACAATAACAATTTTTGCGAAGGCTTAAATACGTTGTTCCGGGTGAGTTGTTTCGCAAAAGTACCTTATACGCAGCTGGAAATACTAAATTAAACCAATCACATTTATCAAAAACCATAACGTATTAAGTTTTGTTGGTAGGCTAAACACGAGTTACCTGGATACTACTTGTTGTCAGCTACCTATCGAAACAAAGAAAAAAAAACAAATTCACTCACCGTGGCCTATCCATTCAAGACGCCCAGTATACGCAGTTCGGTTCCTTTTTTACAGACAGCGCTACCAGCTCGCGTGACTTCAGTCGGTATGTTGCTACAGGTGACGTAACAATGCTTTATTGTTAAGGTGATTTAGCTTTACATAGTGGGGGAGCTATATTCCAAAAAAACCTTCTGGCATGCATACGATGGTTAGACATGATTTTGCTACTGAAAGTTTAAAGTAAATGCTAATTATCGTTTTGACGATGCAATCGTTGGAATGGGAATTTTTGCTTATTAGTCAATATATCGCCTTATTCTAATCACTTTTATAGATTTGATTTAGCCATTTTGTTTTCTGGACCAGTGCTCTTCAACCTTTTTTGGTTTGATGAATCCTTAAAGTTGTTGTGACGCACTCTTGCACCCTCTTCACTCAGATAAACTGAGTTAAAAAGCGATATGAAATCATTATGCATATCAATATCATCATGTCAGTTAAACTTTGCGCAGCTGCCGTAAAGTTTTACACACTGGTGAGGGTTCAGTTGTGGTTGATGGTTGCCCGGTGAGGGTTCGGTTATGGAACATGTCAATTAATAATGGTTAAGTAAAATTTTGTGATGTACCCTTGTATACCTTTATCCTACTGGTGCATCCCATGCACATTTTGGTGCACCCTGGGGTGCACTGTGCACACCGGTTGAAGAGCACCGTTCTGGACTTACATCTATAGTCGAATTATAACGTTAAAGTGACATCATCGGTTTTCGAAGTTGCACATATTTTTTAAATAACCTCACAGCAACGTTAAATATTTCGTCTTATGATGTAACCTTTTTCAAAAGTGTGTGTTCTTTACATGCAAAAATAATATTTAAAATTTCCAAGGTACGTTTGCTTTGTATTTGCATGATGTAACTATAAGGCAACATCTCTCAATTTCATATAATTTATTGGTAGAAATACTACAAAAACTGTGAAAGGAAATAAGATATAAATTAGTGATAATTAGGGCCATTTTTATTTTGACTTTAAAAAACAAATTTTAACTTTATTTTTGTCAAATTTTGTCTTATTGACTTTTGCGGGCCCTAGTGATAATCAAAGAAGCATGCCGGATCGGTAAATAAAACTTAAAAAAAGTATAGCAAGAAATTGCGTCAAACACGATAGATTATATCTAAAAAATAACATTTTAGTTGATAAAAAATAAGTTAATATTACACTAGTCTTCAGATTAAACAATACCTTTACATTTGTGCAAAGGTGAACAACCTAATTTAGCCTTTCTTTAGGAGCAATTATGTAATATAATTTGTTTCGGTTTGTGTTCTGGAGGCAATTCGGTCCAAAGTTGAACCAACTGATGATTGTTTTTCCAACATGTACCACATTGAGTACCGTCTGGTAAAATTTGCTGAGGAGTTAAGGACTGTCCCCAAGTAACCAGCTTGATATTTTGCTTTTAAGTAACGTGGTTTAGTAATGCTGCCGCCAGTGTTCATTTAAAAATTTTCTACTAAGCAAATATTTTTTGTAGTGAGCAAGAGTATTTTAAAACCATCTCTTTTTTAAAACTGACCCCGCGTAGAACAAGTTTTTTTTCTGTTATTCTAAAACTCATACAAGACCCAACATTAAAAAAATGACAGGCTTCTCCAGAATTATATTAGGGCCTACTTGTCGTAGGAATAGGTTTTTGCTTCGTCATTACAAAATGACAAACTTTGTGCATGAAAATCTGACCTATTAACATCAAAAAAAATGTGTGGTCCTTTTCCATGACCAGTTTTTTTTTTAAGGTTTGGTTTGGGTGACCGCTAAGTAGTTTTAAGATACCGCAAGTGTTTATTTAAATACCAAAAAATAGCCATATTTGCTTAAACGAATTATTTATTATTTTTTGGAAAACCGCTGGAGAAATTCGGGGAACCGTTTCGGTCCCCCAAAACACCTTAAAAAAACACTGTCCATGACTATCAAAATGTAACTTACTGATGGTTAAAAATGTTGGATATTAATACCGAACACTGAATCTTATTCCTAGGAGTTGATTGTCATTCTCTTGTTATTAAAAAAATACACAGGTATACGGTTAATTTATTACATGGCTAAACATCTCCTGGATTCTTCAACAATCGCGAGATTGAATATAACAAATACATAGTAAGGTTAAATGTAAGCAAAAGCATGGCATTTTACGCAAAAACACTACAATAATTATATTAAGTTTAAGCTAAATGAATTACAAAAGTATGGCTTGAACTAGTTATGTCGGACACTTGACATTTTATTCCACAAACTATGCCGAAAATTTTGGGCAAGAAATATAGCGTTTCGATCGGACACCAAATGACGTCATTCCTAAGCTAAAACAAGTAAAACAATTAAAATGGTACATATAGCTTCAGAGATACAGACAGGCAAGCGTAGGGCCTACCTGGTATCGGCTTCGATCCAATATTATCAAACAACTCTAGCTAGAAAAAAAGTAGGCCATTATTTCGAAGGTAGGGTTGTTTTTTATAGACGAATAAGTAAGTCTTACAATCGTCTAGATTTTTAGCATGGAGAATTTCTAATTTTTCAGTCAATAAGATTTTTCCATCTGTTGCAAGGTCATCGATAGCTTTTTCTATTTCTTCGTGGTATGATTTTACATTGCCGTAATATCTGTTCCTCAAATTAAACAACACGAAGCCTCCTGGTTTAACAACATTCAACATAGCCTGTATTAAATAAAAATAATTAATAGATATAATATGTTTATAGGTTTTATCTTAATAACATAAACCAGGGGTCAATACACGTAGGCCAGATGTGGCCCGAGGTGGTAATTTTACCCATTCGTGTTTATCGCCCTAATGAACATCAGATGCAAATAGATTTTGTCCATTTTTCAGGCAACATATCAATAGATGGAAATCGCTTCTGGTGTAAATTAAGTTTTAAACCAACATTTCAGCAGCAGATACCAAAACGTCGATTTAAAAATTAGTTAATGTCAGCTTAAAAATTAGTGGGATGCGAACATTAAATAAGTTGAATTTTGTCGGCTGCAATACCAATCAAAATTACTTCAATACATTTGGAGAAATGTTGATGTATATTTCTTAGTTCAGGGTTTCTCAACCGTGGCCCTGGACCCCCCTGGGGGCCACGGAGCTGTCATTGGGGGGGCACGAGCATAAGTCTGTAGCAATGTCGTGGTATTGCAAACCGTATCACTATTTTCAATTTTTTCAGTTAAACTTGTAGTGTTAAACCTTTTTTGACCTATTGTAACGCTTTTTTCTTACGTGTTACTACCCTGCTGTTCGTGAGAAGTTTTAACCGTCGACCTCAAGCTTGCAATTCTGTCTGTCGCCTAATTGCCAAACATTGTTACGTCACTTAAACCAACATTGGTGTTTTTCAAGTTAATTAACCAGTATTTTATTAGTTTGAAAACCGCAAGTTAGAATGATAGCAAAACTATTATAAGCAAGTTGTAATTTTTTTCACAAAACGTCAAATAACGATATTACCATTTTGGCTCGGAGAGATAGATTTGTTGTTGTTCCATTGAAAATTTTGTTGTAAAATTGGTCAAAGCAAGCTTAACAGAAGGGAGGATAGATGAATTGCACATACTTTCAGATGTTTACTATTAAAAATACGTTTTTATACAACATTTAAACAAGGTTTTGTGTTATCAAATGTCTAAAATTGGCAAATGGTACGAGAGTTTCGTCTCTTTTGGCTTCGCAAAAGTTAGACGAGACGTGGCCATGATTGTGCGCAGTGTCTGCACTGCTCGGTGGTGATGTCAAATGCGCCATTACTACTACCCTCAAAACTTAAAAATCACTGCAATAAAAGCATCCCTAAAGAAAGAATGATGCCGCAACAAAGTCCAGCTATTTTTTTATAATCGAGGGGTCCACGACGATTAAAAGCCTTTCGAAGGGGGCCACGAGGGATAAAAGGTTGAGAACCACCGTCTTAGTTTAACAATAGTCAAGTTCATAAAGCTCCACACAAATTTTATATGAGTCCAGCAGCACCAATCACCAAGCCGTTAGGGCATCACCAAGCCGTTAGGGTGACCCAACCTTTCATAAAACAGATAACTGGCCCTTGGCTTAGACAATCGTTAGGTTTAATACGACGTTTACACTTTTGTAAAGCAAAAGGGTTGCCTAGAATGCAAAAACGTAGTGCGTAATTTCTGTTTAGGTATATAGGCATTGCGTACCAAGTGGACGAGTCAATAATCCCACAGACAATACTTTATTTTTATTTTTTATGTTAAAAAATATAGCATTTTGTAGGTTTTCCGAATGCAATATGTGCAATTTTAAAGCAAGGAGTCGAACCGTTTGAATTTTCCGGTTCAGGTTCGGTTCGGGTTCAAGGATTTTTCTGGAATCCGGTTCAGTTCCGGTTTCGGTTCGGAGCAATTTAAAAGTTCCGGTTCAGCTCCGGTTCGAATAAATTTATTTTCAAAACCGGTTTATAAAGTTCCGGTTGGGATGCAATATGAGATGAAAATGTGTGTCAATAAATGCAGAGCTACGCGGCGTAAACAAGCTGCTCGTTATTGAAATATCTGAAAAATAAGAAAACTGACGTTTTATGTAGTCACTATTCATTATTTTCATAAAATTTCAAACATGGCATTGATTGACCTTGTAAAATAGAGGTTGTGACGTCATGCTGGAGTGAACCGCTTTTGTTTACAGGTTTGGTTCGGGTAAGGTTCAGGTTTATTCCAAATATTGGGTTCAGTTCCGGTTCGGCTCCTCAGAATTTTTTATAAAACGGTTCAGGTTCGGTTACGGTTCGGGAAAAATTGGACCAAAACCGGTTCATAAAGTTCCGGTTCGGTTCCGGTTCGACTCCCTGTTTTAAAGTAAGCTTTTGAGAAATATACTACAGTACTTTTACGATATCGTTGTGGATATTTTTCATACTGTATAAAAAGTAATTCCTGTCCAGTGTTTTTTTAAGGTGTTTAGGGAGACCGAAACGGTCCCCCAAACTTCTCCAGCGGTTTCCCAAATTTTGGACTTACAACTTTTTGGTATTTAAATGAAACACTTGCGGTACCTTAAAACTACTTAGCGGTCACCCAAACCAAACCTTAAAAACAACCCTGTCAACTAAATCTTTATTTAGTGCACTAAGTTTTTGTTTCTCAAAAAATCAAGACGGCTTTATAACCATAACATCTAAGGTTACTCGCTACTTTTTCTTAAGTAAGTTTTTTTAACCAACAAGATAATCGACTTTTTAAAGCCTTTCCGCGATTTTTTACTTTGTTTTTTAATTCGTTTTAACTGTCGATATACACTCCATAATAACTGGTAGTAGCAAGTTTTCTGTTTCTTGATTGATAACTTCACGATATGACGTCATATAGTTACGAAGAATGGCCTGTTTTTTTGACCAAAAGTAGTTTTGTTATCCCGTTTACCTTAAATATGGAAGCCGGCATTGATTGGGGATTAGAGAACCAAAACTGGTCACTGCGTCGTAAGTGTTTCTCGGAAAAGGGAGTTTACCATCGGAATCCAACCAATAGCAGGTCAGCGTCCTGTCAAAAAATTGCACCACTGTTTTTAGATCTAACAAATGGCCCCCATAATCGATTTAAAAGTAAATTAACGGTTGTAAGTATCACGTTCTATATGTCAGGACGAGGGCGTGGTCATACGGTTGATCCAGCAAGTAAAAACATACGGTTACACCGCCGCACAAGAAGCATAGTCTAGTAGGCTACAGCGGTTCTCAACCTTCGGCTCACGGCACCCCTTAAAAATAATAAATATATTTTTTGCGACCCGACTGGAACTTTCGTTGAGTATTACTGAAGTGTCACTATAAATGTATGGAGCAACACAATCACCTTAAAACATGTAGGAAAATGTAATTTGATATAATGGTGTCTTACCGTACACAAATAGTTGTATCACGAAACTTACCAATTGAGCAGAAATCAGATTCCAAAAAAATTCTGAAATAATATTACATTACGAAAAAAACTCGACCGGTTACCTTGATCGATAAGTTTTTCTTGTGCGTGACACAAAGCATTTCCATGTTGGCGTCTAAAACGTCGATTTGACCGACGTAATCCGCTGTGGTGCGTAAATGGTATGGAAATAGTCCAGTGCCTAAACACAAATAATAAAAATAACTAAAGCATTAAATGTCCTAAATCGGAAGACATGGAAAATACATGACACTATTGCAAATTCCCTGGTTAACCTAAACACTTACTACAAGAATAGACAATAGCCTAATGATAATTGTTTTAACCTACCTGTTCCAATATCCAACACCGTTGCGCTACTGCAGTTCTTAATGTATTTCAAAATCACTTGTGATGCTACTTCGGGAGTAATATATTGCCTCCCACTTTGCAGTCGTAATCGTAATTCTTTGACCAGTCGTCATAGTAATCCTGCGACTGCTTAGGTGTTGAACAAATTATGGTCGTCTGGTGGCCTCCAACACAATTTGTATAGGGTCGTGGTTATGAGTTTCGTTTTCTTTGGACGACATGATGATTGTTGCCGTTAGCCTATGATGTTATGACGTTATGTTTCTATGGTGTAACCATTAAATTTTATTTCTGGATATTACGAACGTCTGGCTCGGATTCTTTTTGTGAGTTAACAATGTTTTTACCGATCAAAGTATTTTAACGTTAATTTTTCGTTTTTCATTATTTTTTTCATAAAAATTATTATTCAGTATATTAAAACAAATAAAAGCAAAACGCGTTGTTCGGGCCAGAATTGAAAAGATTCATTACGAATTACGTATTCTAAGCAAAAGATGACCATCTTGCAATTTTGTTAATGTTTATGTTATCAACAGACTATAAAATGACTTACTTCCACTTACCCACATCCAAAATAAAAACACACGTCTGCTACTAATCCTTATTAATATCCCTATGCTTCTGTTACGTCAAACTAATCCAGAACTCTATTTAACGGCCTGCCGACTGCCAAGCGCTACAACGCGTGTCTTTTGCTTGTATTAAAATGAGCGACAGTAAAATACTAAAACAACAAAAAGCGGCCAACGCCTAAAAAGAGGACTTAAACGTTAATTCCCAGGGTTTTCGACAATAAAATGCACTCAAGCTAGCCCCAAACGTGACTGCCCACATTAGATTTCGTGTACCCATTCACTACAACGAGAGAAAAAAAGGTGCGCGTGTCAAACGTAACTAATTATTAGGTGCCAACCGAAAACGTGATAAGATAAGAAATAAAGCGTGAAAGGTGAGGTGCAAAAGTGGAAAAGCGATATAATTTATGTGAGTGAGAAAGAAAGAGGAAAACGAAAACACGCGTACAAACGATAAAACAGAGAAACAATAACACACATAGAAACTATAAATAATCGGTGCAACACTTCTACTAATAACTAATGCCAATAGTGCAGCATCGCTTAATGGGCTGCAAGAAACCGCTAAACTCCGAATAACATCTTTCGTCGCTTAGCATACTGTGCAATTAGTAACGACAAATGTCGACATTTGCTACTTTACTTCCATCCGGCCTTTAATTAATCATGGCCGTCGCTCATTTCTGTGCTTACCAGGGGCGGATCCAGGCCCCAAACTGTATTTTTAGCCTATTTTCTAGGCAAATAATTATTTTTTAATGGCTAAGCCCATTTGAATAAAATTGTTTTAGCCCAAAGCCGTCGTACGCCCAATTGCAACATCAACAATAAAAGTTAGAGCATTTTAAACGATATAAGGGCGTGTTGCGCCTTGCGCGAATGGATTGTATCGTTATAGCTTTTGTATTGCAAGCCTGTCCAATTTAAAACTTTGAACAAATTAAACGAACTGTGTGATGTTCATAAGGTTAATTTTTATGACGTCACGTTCAGATGTAACTATGTGATGTCACATTTTGACGTGACCTTGTGGCGCCACGCTATATAATAACTAAATTACGTCACATTATGACATATTTACTGATATATTGATATGCACTTTATGTCTGCGAAAATAAATTAACTTATCTTTTATTTTTGGCTAACATTTTTCCTGGTATATTATATGTGATAGTTATGAAGGCTACAAACTAGATTTCAACAGTATCACTTAGTTGTATTTGTAACATATAAAATTGACAATGATAACTTGGGCTTGTTTTTTATTTAATTATTTTTAAAACGAACGAAACAAAACGTAATCTTAAATATTTTGCAGGCAAACTTTTTCTAAAAAAAAGTAATAGTTTTAACTGATAAACACATATGTTGACATTTCTTACGAAATATAAGAAGTGACCATTGACATGAAATCATATCTTTTTAAAGACGAATAAGATAGCTTTGCACTCGTCCACATTTTTCATGTGAAGGATTTCCTTTCTTTCGGTCAGTTGAATTTTCTCCACTTTTACAAGCTCATCGATGGCTTCTTGTATTTCGTCGTTGTACAATTTCACATCACCGTAATATCTGTTTCTTACGTTGAACATCAAAAAGCCCCCAGGCTTGACAACATTGAGCATCGCCTAAAAATTTAATTAAGTATTTAATAAGGCCGTTATATGTTAGTTTTTGAGGTATTTAATATAATCAAACTGTTAACCCGCTTATAATACCTCCTGCTTTAACAAAATAAGCGAATTTACGCGTAAACAGGTTCCACAAATAAATAGGTGAATGGTGATCCAAGCCATACGTCGTAGAAATGCGGGTCATAATACGTTTTTAAGGAAGTATAAGCTTTAGGAAGCTCTTGTTTGTGTAATAAAAAGACGTAAGTCCGCTTCAATAAGAAATGCCATGGTGTTTCTGCTTTAGAATTTTTTACCTGGCGACCCAAGTCGCCATTTTACAACTCTTCCATCGCAATTGGGTATCACGTTTGTTATTTACTTTAATAATGATGAATCATTTGCGAAACGTTACTTCTGCCTTTCGTTAAACGTAAGTGCCTGCGAATAATGTTAAGTGTTTAGCGCGATTATTGAAGTATGCCAGAATCATCTTTTGTAATTTCTATATAGTATGTATTAAAATATTGATATTACCTATGCTTTACCATAGAGAAACTGCATACATTTTGAAAGGACAAATAAAGTGGCACAAAAATGTGTGCTATTACGTTGACGCGATATATTCTGAAGTTTCAAAACAACTAATTAGCGTGGTTAACGATAGATATTTTGTGTGCTTATATATCATGGCTATATACTCGCACTATTTTTATATATGTAACTGCGTTAACATGACCTGAAAAATGTGTATACGTTTGCATCTGGACATTAATTAAAAATGAATTGAGTAGCACTGTCCAACAAAAAAGTTCACTGTTCAATTTGAATCCTAAAAACATTCAAAAGTGGTGCAATTTTTTGTAGGTACCTTGAATGCGGACGCCGGTAAATGATTAGGAAGAAGTGAGCCAAAACACGTAACCGCGTCGTACATGTTGTGCGAAAATGGGAGTTGGCCGTCAGGCTGCAGCCAAAAGCAAGTTAGCGATCTGCAAAATATCACATCACTATTTATAGTCATTAGGACCCATTATTTTTGAGACTGAGACACTTAAGAAAATTAACAGCAAAGATTTACTGCAAGTTTAACTGAACTTTTAGAAACATTGAACCTTCGTTAAAGCGATGTTTGATTTCTGGATAACGTTCTACTTAAAGAAGGCCTTTGTGTGTGTTCAAGCTACAACTATAGAAACGCGTTAAATTGAAAAAAAACATTACGAACTTATAGCTTTTAGAATCCCAAAAAGTCTTTCAGGTTACCTGATCGACAAGTTTTTTTTGTGCAAGATGTGAAGCATTTCCATGTTGGCGTCTAAAACGTCGATTTGGCCGACAAAATTTGCTGTGTGACGTAGATGATATGGAAAAAGGCCAGTGCCTAAACGTAAACAAAAATACATTTTGTAAATCAATTCAGAGTAACAAAGAAGCACAAATGAATAGGGACAAATAAAAACTGTAAAAAAAACGCAATTTTTCAGTCAAGGTGTCAGCAAATGTAAGTGAACACGTAATACGATCTATAAAAAACAATGTCTTAAGCGGTTTTGTCTATAAATCATAGCATTAATATTCCTGTCACTTTAAAAAAAGCGGAATTGGACTCAAACTCATCGGAGCAGGACCTAAATGGCCTAAATTACACCTTAAACCGAAGGCAGTTGAGTCGGTGTTAGTGATAAAGTTATGGTTGGGTTTCGGTAAAAGGTAATATTAGTATGCTCGTTTAGGTTTTATTCCATATTAGCCCTTATTTTCGACTTATTTCGATCTATTATGTTTCCGAAATTGTTTTGCTCGGTGCTCAAGTCCCTATATACAATAGTTGACTGCGCGAATTTTGATAACTTCAAGTTTATGCGGAAAAAGTTTCAGAATTCTTGCTTAACATTAGGCACCCTAAAATTTCCAAAATGCAGACTCGTTTCGTAATGCGTAACACCTAACCTAAGCGTGATTAGCCACTTTTTCGGTCCTTCTATAATGATAGTATGCAACGGGTGTATTTGCTTATGTGGCGCACCTGTTCCAATATCCAAAACAGTAGTTGTTCGACAATTCTCCACGTAGTTTAAAAGCAGCTGCGAAGCAACCGCCGGTGCAGTATACCCCAACACCCTGCTGTGTGAATCGTAATGCTTTGCCCAATCGTCGTAGTAATCCTGAGATTGTTTGGGTGTTTCACAAACAATTGCCGTTTTAGTCGCTTCCAACGCAACTTGTATATCAGCCGATACATCGAAAGTCTTTCCATTGCATGACATTATGAAATGTTGCTGGTGACCTGCAATACCGTAGAGTTATGTCCAGTGTTGTAAACAAATTTTTTTGATATTACTTATGTCAGTGACTTTGGTGCACTTAAGTCAAGTCAAAGCATTACAACACTTCTACTAATACTTAATGATATACTTATGCTTCTACTATTGTATTTTATTTAAATTATTTAACAATTCGCTGAAGTTTATTTGTCCGGCAGACTTAAGTCAGGTCAGGTCATTTGTCCAAAATACTTCAGTCAAGTCAGGTCATTTTGCTCAAATGACTTAAGCCAAATGAAGTCATTTGAAGACAGTAACAGGTGTTAAGGTATTGCAACACTGCTACGAATACTTATTAATATTACTATGCTTCTATACTAATGCATTTTATTTAATTTTTTTTTCTTTTTTTTTTGAAAACATTGTTACTTAAATGCAAATGCATTGTAAACTCTTCACTTATACCAATAACTGTAGCCTAGCTAACAGCGTACAGTTAGGCCCGATGTCCATTTTACAACGAAACCGCATTTTACGAACATCAAAGTTTGTAATAAATTATAGGAAATTATGGTAAGAGTATGTGGACGCAACTTCCGTCCAAACGAATATCCGGTAACTAATTAGGGCAGATAATCGCAGTTAATGAATTATAAAATCAGGATATAATTAATTAGTAGTTTTACAATGTGTTACAATAAATAGTTTTTTAAATTTACGTTTTTTTATAGCAAACCTAGGTTTTACCTATTGTTAACCAAAACGTACAACGAATAATATTTTAACACGTTTTTTGTTCTTTTTTGGTCGCGTTTTACGCTATTATGTAAAAAAAACTCTCAGTTTAGATTTATATTCCAAAATCCTAAATTGTCCAACACCCTCATAATCCAATTGGTGTATTTTTTAAACTCTTGTCATGTAATATTAGTTATTACTAGGGCAATAATTTTTTGACTTGTCATAAAAAGGTAAAATTTTGTCAAGATTTACACGAAAAAAATTGAAGTTATTTCAAGTCAAATTCAAATAAAAACGCACAAACATCGTTTACAAAATTAAAAATAACTGTAGTTAGCGGTTTTGAAATTGTCGTTCAGTCAATATTTTCGGCAATTTAACTGTATTATTTCTTATTTAGAGCAATATAACGGTATATACAAACAGTATTTGTTGTCATTTTTCGCTTATAATTTGCAATTATCCCATTTCTTATATCGATAATACTGTATAGGTCTTTGTTAAGTTTCTGCAATTATTTTTACCTTGCATGATAACAGTTTTATTACGTTTCTTCGACTACTTTAAGTTGTATTTCAACTGTTTACACAACATTTTTCTAAAATAACCAGCGTCCTGTTTTGTTTGGCCTATTGTCTTGTTGAAATGACAAAAATATCAACTAACATTTTCAAGTTTTACAAAAATTCGAAAAAAAAATTATTTGTGTTGGACTGGTAGTCAGTAAGACATCTAAAACGTGTGGGTAACGTTGCCAAGAATAAATGCAGTACTTTATACAACAATGTGTTGTTTAAACAGTCAAAATTTTGTCAAAATATATATTTTTACGTCAGATATGTCAAAATTTAAATTTTCTAGGTCGAAATTCTATTTTTTTGGTCAAAAAATAATCGACCCACTAATCACAGACTTTTTACAAAGGCTTACACTTTCACTAATCGCACATATAGCCAACCTCAAAACCTGTATTAATACAGCGACAATCAACTAAAAATAACCTAATCATTTGCACTACATGGCGATACGGACTGACACCTATGAAATGCATGAATGTTTGGGGTGCTGAGTGTTCCTAATTTAAATTTCTATGTACAATTATAAAAAGCTAAATGATGTTGCAAGGCCGCAAGACAGACGCCTCACGTAAAAGTCGTGACTTTTTGATTCTGTGAGCTAAAATGAAAATGAAAACTAAATTGTCTCAGAAAAAATGCATCCTGTATTTTTGGATTAACTATAGCAGAAAGCTGTGTAACAATTTTACCGATAGCAAATGCCAAAGACATACGCCAACCCTTTCTGTACAACACAATTAATCAGTTTAGTCAGTCAAATCCCCTTAAACTTTTCGTTATTTTCACTTCGAAATGTCAAAAGCAAAATACTTTCTGATCGTAATTAGGTTATTATTTATGAAATTCGAGTGGTATAGTTAAGACCGTTGTTCGGTAAAACGAAACCTTTTAGACCTAGAAACGACATTCCTTAATTGCAATGTTTTTTTGCATTTATCGACGAATTATAGTATGAATACGAAATGTTAACTGCACTTTACTTCGCAATCGCCAATACAGTGCCCATTTTGCGATGTCTTTTTCAGCAGAATAATTTTGCATCCCTGTGAAAAACAAAAGCGTCGTCTGTATGGTTCTGTATTACGCCCTTTGCGACGAAATTAAGTGCATTGGCATACATGCGATAGGTGACGTGGGGTTTTCGGCATTTATTTTGGCGTTTTATTTTTATTTTTCCCAACTTGATTTTGCTGTACTTCCCCACGTATAACCACTCGAACTAATAATTTTATCTTTCATAAAATTATCTCTTTTTGGAGTCAAACAAATAGAAACAAAAAATATTTTTATGTATTGCAATAATTTGAGTTTATTTGAATAAAATCAATTTTCGTT
This sequence comes from Ascidiella aspersa, assembly GCF_963924565.1. Classification (NCBI taxonomy): domain Eukaryota; kingdom Metazoa; phylum Chordata; class Ascidiacea; order Phlebobranchia; family Ascidiidae; genus Ascidiella; species Ascidiella aspersa. The sequence continues at coordinate 19,345,736 of NC_139451.1, forward strand.
TATTAGGCCAAATTTTTGCTTATTTTAATTACCCTTTTCGGTTTTGATAACTTTTTGTTTTAATTTTGGTTAAACAAATTATGACGTGTAGTGACGCCATTGTTTTTTACAAACTACAAAATTGAATTACATAACATTTACGCACTGTAGAGTGGAGCCAAAATTTTAAAAGAGAACTTACGAATACCGTATTCCAACCAATGTGACCATTTTTTATATTGTTAAATCTTTTTGAATAAATAACAAGTCCCAGTTAAGTCATAATTAAAGCAGGTCGACTTCAGGGCCACGTCTTAGTGACGAAAATACAACTTTAAACTGTTAGAACTTTTTTAAACTCGTACGATTACAAGCAATTTCTGAAGTAAAAAACAACAAAAGCGCAACATAGAGCAAGTTAACTGTTTTATATCCAAAAATTAGGATAAATAGCCCATTTTATAAAAAAGGTGCTTGATGAAAATGCTGTATTTTAACCCAAGTCATTTGGCGGGCATACTTAAGTAAATTCAATTTATTTGTCTAACAGGCTTAAGTCCAGTCATTTTTCCCACATGACATAATCCATGTAAGTCATTTGAAAACATTGACTTAAGTGCACGTAAGTCAAGTCATTGACTTAAGTCATTACAATACGTCTACATCTACTAATAGTTATTAATATCGTTATGCTTCTACTAATTTATTTTATTTAAATTTTTAAAGTTCTGTTGGCATTTAAAAATTCATAACCAGACCTACTCATCACCTAATTTTAAAATGCATTATAAACCCTTAATTTACACCATTCATAGCCTAGCTAATAGACGACTGTTCGGCAACGATACCGTATTTTATCAACATTAAATTTTGTAATAAAGTACAGTATCGAAGTTTGACAAATTATTGTAAGAGCAATGTCAATGTGAACGCAACTTCCACCCGAACGAATGTCGGATATTTAAGTAGGCCTGATAAAAACCGCAGTTTATAAATTACCAAATCAGGATATAATTAATTAGAAGCTTTTACAACATTTAACAATACAGCTAATAATATCATGCTATATAATATATTATGTAAAGTGTAAGCTACTTTGTAGTATACCAGGAATTGCTCGTAGCTAGATTATATATTTCTATTTATTGTGGTATATACTTCCCCCCTATGACACCTAAACTTGCATTTATACACCCAAATCCTAAATTTTCAACATACCTATAATCCCATTTAGCGTACTTCATGTGATATGACTTATCACTAGCGCGATAATTTTTGGACTTGTCAAACAAAGATAATTCTCTTGTTTATCTTTGGCATTACTATAGTTTCTTTTTGAACTGACAAAAATATGAAGTATTTTCATAAGTTTTGCATAAACCCGAAAAAATAATTGATTTCTGTTCGACCGTTAGTCAGTAAAATATCAAAAACTGTTTGTTGACGACGCCAAGACACTATTAGAATACTTCGAACAAGACTATGATGTTTAAATCATTGTAATTATAATAGGTCATTTTTTTTCTACCGGTACTTGTATACGCGTGGGTGTAATAGAAAATATCTCAAACATGAAGTTGCAAGGTTGGAAACAAAACATATCTCAATTGGTTGGACGTTAAAGGCTTTCGCAAGAAACTTCTATTGTATAAGCTTCTTTGTAAAGGAATGATGCAACCCATTTTCCTTCATGCTGTGAAAAGGACTGTTATCACATTTTCCGAGAAAATAGGTGACATCATTGACGAAATTAGCAGCAGATTCGCTAATTTTTTTCTTTTTCTTTTATCATGACAAAAATGACCGTTACGACACCTACTGAAAAAATGACCGTTACGACACCTATTGGAAGCTTGTAAGCTGCGAGCAGTTTCCACGCTTAAGAGAAATTACATGTGTTCCATGTTTGGTAGCACCTACATTTGAGAAAGCAGTTTCTCAATTATAAAGCGGATAAAAAGTGATGTATGAAATAGAATAGCTGATGAAATGTTGGATGCCTGTTTACGATTGTCGACAATTGAAATGAAAGCTGACATTGAGGCAGTAATCAGAAGAAAGAAACAATACTTTATTGGTTATTTTGTTTGTGCTTTAATTATCTTCCTTAGTATAATAAACTCCGCTCATGCAACTTAACATCGGGCTGATTAAAACGGTAAACTCGCATTATGTATACAATTAGGGTAAGAAACTCGCAGTTTATTGATTTCTTTGGAGTTTCCCGACTGTGGCCCTCAAGGCTTCGTCAAAGTTTTTGCGGCCCTTCATTCTTCCAATCTTAGACCACCCTGCCGTATATTAAAAGCAAACGCAGGTCAAGGTTAGATGTGGGAGTTGATCTCAGGGTTGCCGATTCAAAATTCAACCTCGCATCGAGGTATTACTGTGGTCACTGAAGTTAGAATCTAACTAATCAAGACTTACATACCGTTACTTAAGTTTTTTTTCAATTTAGCTACAGATAATATTACAGTGAGACTCGGGTACTACATACATGTTATGCGTTTTATTTCTGTAGCGTCTATACTTCCGCGCACCAGTTTTGTGCAAACGCCCAATACAGGGTACTTCGAGTTTAACGATTCAAAACTCTCTCTGTAGGGTTCTTTTTGGCAATGCAATTTTAAACTTATGATTGCAAACAACAAAAATAGTACTCTTATTAAAACGTCCGTACATGGGTATCCAAATAAATTTGCAAAGGCTTAAGGTATAGGAATTAAGGATAGGCACATTAAACCATAAAGCCATTTATAGATGATTATACTTTAACATTTTTTCTGTATTTTCATGAAACTGAAATAATAGCTAATAGTCGTAATCACGTATAATAAATGGCATTGTTTGACCGCCGGACTGCGGACGGACGGCGGATGGCGGACGATTGTCGCAAAAGTTTGCCCGGACAGTCGCTGGCATGTCATCTTAACGAACAGACAGAGTAACGTCGCTCATACCGCCTCATTTTTAGCTAGAAGCCGGGCTTTGATAAAGAGCGGCGACGTCACACTGTGCGGCGATCGAGTTAGGGAGTGAACAAAACGCCCGACGACGTCAAAGTGCGCTCGCTTCACCATAGGCGCGCGCGTGACAGTTCGTAAAATTCGTAACGTAAACGCGCAAAACTTTTTTTTTTCAAGCGAAAGTACCTGCGTGTACAAAACTTTAAATTAGGTATATAATAAATATTAATTTCGATGTTTCCAAACATTTAGGTTGCTGGTACAACCTAAAGTTTTACCTTCCAGTAGCAATTGACAAATGCCACAAGTTTTCGTTACTTCAAAGATGCATTACCTGCTTAGTCAATTGCTGTGTTCCAAATTCGATTCGATTATTTATGCGTATTAATTTAAAAAACTTAGCACAGCAATGGTTGCATGAAAAAGGGTGGGCGCGTGCGACTTCTCGCAAAACCCCTTGACGTAAAAGCGTAAAATGTTTCCAAACATTTATAACCTGCCTGAACGCAAAACTCAAGTCAAGTACATTGCCTTGGTCAAACTAAAATAATATTGTGGCAAAGTTTAGACTTTTATGTTTAATGGCTTCTTGCAATGTGTTTAACCACGTAAGATATAGTGTAAGTTTCGCAAAACATTTCGTTTTCGGAGCGTTTTCCTTGACATTCTTTCATTAAGCATCAAGACACACAAACAACGTACAGCAACCCTAACTGAGTATAAATCACTTTGGACTGAGTTTACAAAATATCGCATTTATTGCAGGTTTTAAAACTAGGCAAATTTACTTTTTTTCTTTCGTTGTGGACACAGTATGGTACCTATACCGGGATTACGTATTTGCTTGAATTACGCGCGATTTGAACGATTGCTGCCACGGCTTTCGCTTGTTAGTGATTTTCGATGAATAGATGTCACAGGTTTTCGCTATATAAATATGCGAGACGTGTTTAGCCAAGGTTTTGTGTTAAGCAATTCCATTCAAACAAAACACACTACGTTGTAATTTTTGTTTTTCAGTTTGTTATACTCAATATTTTATTAGGCTTATGCCCCGTTGCTCACCGACAGCATGAATCCGAGGGCTCTATTTCTCAAGCTATAGCACTTTCTATCGTCAGCAGACAGCGCAACTTCGATCAAGAATTGGGCTAATAAACTGTGTTTTGTACAGGAAACTGAATGAACGAACGCACACCTAAATGTAAGCACGAATAGCATTAAAACAAACGTATTCATTGCTGCTAAATATAAAATTGTATTAGCAATTGTATATCTTCTAAAATCTAAAAGGCCACGGGCATAACTCTCTAACTAGATATTACGAAAACCAAAGTTTCACGTACTATTTCAAAATTGATCAGGTAACTTAATTTCGTGTTTTTCATTATTACTGATAACCTTTCTTGTAACGTAGTCATGCAAATTATTACTTGCCGATACCCTTGCCTTTAATGCGTAATCATTAAGTGTCCGAAAAATGCAAAAAACAGAGCCGAATATAAAAAAATAACCAGCTGGCATCAAAGAACAATATTTGTAATGACTAACTAAGTTAATTTAAATTAAAATAACTTATTTGTACAGTTTTTAAAAGTAAGTGCATTTATTTGTTGATTAATGGCTGTATTTGTTATTAACGTGAAGAAGTAAAACAAGTAAAATTCGTAAGAATTAATGCTTGGGATTTTTATAATTTTTTAGTTTTTTACCTGCTGTGTCCGAAATTTTACCTGCTGTGTCCGACGGTTTGTAAATCATTAGGACAGTAAGTTTTCTGTCCTAATTTGGCCGAATTTATTTGGAACATTGAATAAAGTAAAACCACTGGCTTACGAGGCCTACTTTAACCATGTAAATCCAAAAATTGTTCGCGCTTCACGCGTTTTGAAGCGTATTTTTACAGTATTTCTGTGCAGCACAAAAGCGTCAGGTGTAGTATAGAGCGCTCAAATTGAAATTTAGGCCAACTTATAATAAAATTTGTACAGGCTTACAGTAGATTATAGGCGGAGTATTTATCTTTTAGTGATTTAATAACTTTTTACGTACGTACGTGACCTTTTCCAAAACATCTACAGAATTTCGGTAATAAAATTGTGGTGTTGCGGTTTTGGCAAAAGGAAATCGAATTTACAGAAAGTTTTATTGTTGCACCGCTGTTAACGACTAACCGTTTTGTAAATTTGTAAGGAATTTTGGCAGCTCACTAAAAACAGTTACCTCCATTGATTTCCATTAGTCTCGCACTAGGTGCATGCTAAATTATTATTTGTCCTGAAATGTACGAATTTCACATCAGCAATGTCCTAATCCTAAACCAAGTATCTGGCCACCCTGCAGGGATTCACAACCTTTTTACGATCTCGAACCATTTGGACACTGTCACGCGTACCACACTTGCAGAACAACTAATTTGATGGAATCATATTTTTATTTATTTTTAGCTTGCAGCTAGCATTATTCAATGGCATTTATAGCTCAAGCTATAAAACAGTAGATTATATCTATCAAGGGCAATCATTTGACATAATTAACCCTCACTGTGTCCCGCAGCGTTGTACGCATAACAAAAACACCATCTTATTTGACCGTATTACGCATAATGAAAAATATGTCATCCACATTTTGTTTCATCCTCACATGTGCGATAGTGCGTACAATCCCATGGGTTGAAAAGCACTGCTTTAATGCATTTAAAGCAGTGGCTCAAGGTTTTGGCACTTGCAGCACACTAGAAAAATAGAAGTTAAAGGGGAAAGGTAAAAATAAATTAAAATAAACGTAAAAAAAACAAAATTATTTCGTAAATTGTAATGCAATGTTACTACACGAATTCCTATTTGCAATTCTAATAACTTTCTCTTTCAATTTTTCAGACAGAAAGCGTACTTGTGTCATCCTTTTACCTTTTGCGCCACATACGACGCAGTGACCTGTTTCGGCTTGCTTCTTCCCAATCTTATGCCAGCAAATACAATAAAGGTAAACTGCCTCAAAACATAACTTAAAATTTTTCAAGAAATCAAAATGAATAAATCGATTTCTTATGATTATTCCGACATACAGTCTTAAAATAATACCAAAGAGTTTCGCAATAAAACAAGTATGTATATTCAACCCTAATAATAGTCATTAGACAGAAAAGCGAATTAAAGGTTTCAGATGTTTTATTTTTTGGAATCGCTCTAAAGAATAATGCGAAAAGTAATATTTGGCAAATCCCCGCCAACCTTTGGCTAAGCCCCTTGGCTAAATTAAGTAAATAACTTTCACGCAAAACTTGCTTTGATTATGTTTGTTTACTTCGTAGTGTTCACACCTGAAGTATCTAAGGCTTTTTAAGACCTTTAAGACCAACTAAGCGTTTTCACTTATAAATGTAGCGATACAACGTATAGCAACTAACTATACTTGTCAAATTTTGCTCTAAATAACAACACCAATAATATAACTCAAGGGATATCGAACTTTATAGAGTTTATGAGTCTCAGGGCGCAACATGTTCTATAGTTAGCATGCACAGCGCCTTCAGGTTAAATTTATTAATAAAAACTAAACAAAGTTGGGCGTAGCGCGAAACATTTTGAAGGTACAGTACTTTAGGAAACTTGGCTATAGAAGGCAATTGGCGTTGTCATGGACTAAGATAACAACTCTTGCACACAGTTTTTCAAATGCAGTAAAATTAATGTCACGTGGCCCACGGCTATAATTACATTCAGCTTACTGCCCAATAAAATTTTCTAAAAGGCCCACATTCGGGCGGCGGCCCACAGTTTGCCGACCACTTGCTCAAACATAGACAAAACAACGCCTAAGCTGTGGGAAAAGTGGATAGGTGATTGGGGACACCTGTCTGTTGTCGACGTTTAATTGGGTGCTCCAGTTTAAACGGTGCCATCGGGAAGGAAATTTTGGCATCAGGTTGTTTGGCCTTGTTTAGACTTAGGGGTGAGAAATTGGTGGGGTTCGAAATTGAGTTCGGTTTGCGGTGAGAATTTTTTTTTGTATAGGCCTTATTCTGACCCTTTAGGTCTTCTCACGACGAGTTTGGGTATTATTCCGATTTAGACTTTATGACGACTATACAGTATTAGTTCTATTTTGACCAAATTTCGAAACGTGATTTATTCTGACGTTAATGTTGCTCTTATTTTGTGATTGGAATCCGCTGTTTTACGATAAAGACAGCATGTTTTCACCTCGATAAAATTTGGACACCACGAAATTACCAAAATGCATACCAGTGCAAAGTTTAGGGCGAATAAAAATGTTGTGCTATTTTAACAAAAAAATCGCATTGTAAGCTCTGACCGAATGTTATAAAGGAAAGTCGGACTATTAAAGTTAAACCTATACACACTGTACAAATACGAGGCTTAGATTATACGTTTATATAATTCATAGAAATACACACAAATGTTGCGTTTAATTGTTATGATATTTTGAAGCCTGAAATTATTGAGATTTAAAAAAAATCAAAGTTTTTTACAGACATACAGGACAGTTTTACAGTCATCAATATTTTTCAAGTGGTAGATTTCCTTTCGTTCAGTCATTTCCACTTTTCCACATTTTACGAGCTGGTCGACAATGTCCAGTATTTCTTCGTTATATGATACGACAACGTCGTAATATCCGATTCTAACGTTAAACAACAGAAAGCCTCCCGGTTTGGCAACAGTTAACATCGCCTACAAGCAAACCACAAGTATAGTTAGTTGCTGTATCGCTACAGTTATAAGCAAAAACGAAAAACCCTTGGTCTTCAAAGCCTTTGATACTTAAGGTGTGAACACTACGAAGTACACAAACATAATAATCAAAGAAAGTTTTGCCCTAAAGTTATTTACTTAATTTAGCCAAGGGGCTTAGCCGAAGGTTGGCGGGGAGTTGTCCAGTATTAGTTTTCTTTAGCATCGATTTAAAATTAAAGCATCTGAAACGCGCTTTTCTGTTTAATAAATATTATTAGGCCTAAATATAAATAGGCCTACTCGTTTCCTTGCAAAACTCTTTGGCATTATTTTAAAACCGTATACCGGAATAATCATAAGAAATCAGTTTGTTCCTTGTTATTTTTTTCAAATTTATTTTTTATGTTTCGAGGCAATATACCTTTATTGTATTTGCTGGCATATGATTGGGAAGAAGCGCGCCGAAACAGGTCACTGCGTCGTATGCGTCTGGAGCAAAAGGGAGTTCACCGTCAGACTCCAACCAATAGCAGGCCAGTGTTCTGCCGAAGAAGAATGGTAAAATCATAGACATGTAACGTGGGTTTCTCAAGTTTTAGGCCTTCTTCACTGATTCTCAAACTGGTGATTTCTCAAACTGGTTTCAGGCTTTTTTAAATTTATGTTCCACACTGTTTCGCCTTACCACTGAGGGAAATTAAATTGGCAAACTTTAATGTGGCTGAAATAAGGTTTTTTCAATTTTGTTTATACATTATCGATAATGCAGCCTTTTTCCATACATTAATGCAGCCTAGCAAATTATGTTATAGTAGTTTATTTTTCTTGGAGCCGTTTTCTATATTAACTGAATTTTGTTACTGAACACAAGTACTTACTAAATACAATGAGTACAACGCAATATACAAGTAAACTGTATAAAATATTAATTGATAGTAACCCAAGCTAAATTAAAATATTTCCGTTCTTTTTTGACACCAGTGGTTCTCTAAAGTTTTTAAACTATTTTGACAAAATATACTTTTAATACTGTTACCTAATTAAACAAAATGTTGTAATATTAAATACATTGCGTTCATCTCTATATAAACAACATATATACCTGATCGATAAGTTCTTGTTGTGTGCGAGACGCAGCATTTCCATGTTGGCGTCCATAATGTCAATTTGGCCGACGTAATTCGCCGTGTTGCGTAAATGAAATGGAAATAGTCCTGTGCCTGAAACGAGGTCAACAACAACAATATAAACCTTGAAAAAATTATATACGCCAAATATTAACAAAGCTTTACATATATATCAGGTCAGGTATACTTCCCATGTGGCGTTTTACTGAAGCAGTAAACTGTATTTAACCCAGGAGCCAAAACAAGTATACAATTATCGTAATATCCTTTCCTCGGACCTATGTATAACCAAACCAAGTATTCAAAAAAAAAATCTAAATCGGTTGTGGGATATAGTCTAAGTTTGGGTGAATTGTAAAGTAAGGTTAGAGTGTATGTTGTCATTATAATGCCCATCTCAGTACTCTGGAAAAAAGCAAGTATGTCGTCACCTACCAACTTTATAACTATATGGCGATTATTTTTTAACTTGTCAAAAAAAGTTAAAATAGTGTCAAACTTTACAGTTTGGGTCAATATTTGTCAAAATTATTTCAAATGTAAATCGATTAAAAATACACATAAATCGCTTACAAAATTTAAACAAAAACTATAGATAGCTTTTAAAATTGTCATTCAGTTTAAATACTTTTCAACAAATTTAGTTTTGAATTATATTCAACGACATTTTAACTGTATCTTATCGTCATTAGGGCAATATACGGTATACGCGCGGCGGAAGAATTAACCAGCAGAATGCATCGAACAAGATATGCTGTCTTTTTTTGTTAGTGATTTGCAATTAACTTATTTTCTATTTTTGATGATATGGGAATTTTTTGCAATTATTTTTACCTTATATTTCAACTGTTGACACAACATTTTTTTTCTAAAATACCAGCGTCTTGTTTTTCTTTCGCATTCCTGTAAGTGTTTGTCTTTTTTTAAATGACAAAAATATTAACTAAGCATTTTCATTGGTTTTGCATAAACAAGTTTTCAAAATTTTAATTTTGTAGATAAAAATTTCTCATTTTTAAGGTAAAAAAATAACAAAATTAAAGCCCTGTTATAACTCATCAACAAAACTCATCACACCATTTAGTAAATCTTACGAAACCCAACCATAACGAAACGATTGTTTTTAAGCTGTGTTTATCAACCTTGCTTAACAGCTGAATGACTTCCAGGAAAGTCGTTTAACGTATGTAACAAATCAGACATATATTTTTCTTATAACAAAGCAGACTTAGGCTACCTTTTCAAAGCTAAAATAAAATTTCAAATTTAGGCTGGTCATAAATAAGCCGCTTTAGGCTATTGGTACTGTTATTTGTCCGAGAACCGTTTGACTAACAACTTTTTTTATTGAAAGAAGCAAAAAAAATTTTTATTTTATTTGAAAGAAGCAAAAAAAAAAATAAATAAAAAATTATGTATTAGAAAAGGGTATACCTGTTGCAACATCCAGAATTTTGGTTTTCTCTTGGTTCTTTACGTATTCTAAAATCAGCTGTGAAGCAACCTCGGGAGTTCTATAACCCAAGGCCTCATAGTGGTTATCGTACTTTTCAGCCCAATGGTCGTAGCGGCCCTGAGACTCCTGGCGGGTTTGGCAAACAATCGTCTTTTTTGTAGCTTCCCATGCAACATTCACGATACCATTACTTTCGTTGGAATTATATTTGCTTGGATCCATGTTTTAACAGAAATTACAGGTAACCAGTACATAAACAGGGAATACTTTGTAAGCTGCAAAGGTAAGATCTAAGATCAACTCGTCGCTAATAAAAAAAATGTCGTAAGTCCAAAAATGTCAAAATTGTTTTCTTGTTTGTTCTAATGAAACTGTTGCGCGTTTTTGGCGAATAGTGTCGTTTCTCGAGCTTTTTAGTTCTCGAGATATGAATTTCTTTAGTGTAGTAGATGCAATTGTTTCTTATAAAATTGCTGCAATTGTTTCTTATAAAAAATTAAGTGTTGTATGTGTCCATTTTACGACAGTTTTTATGTGTTTTGTTTTATAAAGTTACCACCGTTTTATGCAATTATCAAATTTACGACTTAAGACGAGTTTAGTAGCGTAACGATAGGCGAAACCGTCGAAAACAGAACAAAGGGGTGTGACATACCATAGTATTTTGTTCGCGTTGGGCATTTCGGAAGTTAAACCGCCCCGATTTTCAAAAAAAGTAGTTATAGTGAGTGATTATAAAGTGTCGAAACTTCTTCAAAACAGAATAATGTACTTAACATTATATATTAAAATTATTTTGTTTTGTCAAGAAAAACAAAAGGTGTCAACAAAAACAAAACAAAAAAAAAAACATAATACTTTAAAATGCGTTTTTCTCAAAACCATGAATTTGGACTTACTACAATTTTTTTTATTAGCGACAAACTAATTTTAATGCACTTCATACAACGTTTTAAAAGGTCAAATTTTAAACTGAAAGTTAATTTGAAGTTTATATTGATTCAATCACTTTCATTTAGTTAGAGCCTACGTTGTCTTTCAGTACACTGAATAGGTAAATTGCTCAAAGAAAACTTCTAATATAATGCAAAAGCAGCTAAGCCTAACACTTGCAAAGTATAAAACTGACTTATATTCGACTTGCGTTGATGACAGCACAGCAGTGCTGATGGTTTGTTTCCTGTGTAGCCTAAAGCAATATGTTTCTCGAAACAGACAGCGTTGTAGAAAAAACGAGAAAAAATTTCTGCGACAACTGCGGCATGATAATACGTTTACAAATTTGCATTGCTTATAAGTTATACAGATTTCTTATTTTGTGTTTTTTTGCATAGTCTACTTCACATCTTGATGTTAAGTGATCTTCTCCGATTTTGCAACATAAAACCGAGCAAGCTAGCGGAACTAGGACTTGACTTTAAATTGACAAAGTAGGCGATATCTCTAGCGTTTTTCTGTGAAAAGATATATAACCAGTTCAAAGGTTTGTCGTACCGTACACTCAGTATAATTTTTTTCGAAGGGTCCAAACAAATGACTACATATTAAACATTAGTTATTTATCAATTTTGAAAGCGTGCAATATGTTCAACAGCATACCACATCTAATAATGAGCAGAAAATTAACGCTGAATTCATTTATAATAATTGATGTCAAAAGGAACCATTGGGTTCAGTTGTTGATAACTACTGCTCTGCAATGTCTGTTTGTGCATTATGCTTGATTAACATGTTGCGTTGACAATAAGTTTTATCTTAAGATTCCAAACAACTCTAGCCTTCTTTTACCCATTATAATGTTAATGATTCGCTAGTATAAGGCATGGAACCTCATACTAAAATGCAGAACAGTGAACTCATGCAGGTAAGCTTGTGATACCTAACGTATTCTGTCCATTAGATAAATTAGGGTATTGATACAAACCAAATTGTATATTTTTCTAAAATGTGTGCCTAAATGCCTCACAAGGTGGGTGACAACAACGTCTGCTTTATTTCTAACAAAATATACTAATAAACAATAAGATGCCAAAGCGAAATGGACTAACTAAGTTTAAACGTAAATTTGCCCTTTAATCATAAAGAGTAATAATGCTATTGATCAATCGGTTTGACACTGCTAATAATTTCACTGGCACCTGAAGTGTCAACTCATGTCGTTTAAAAAATTGACTTACACCAAGTCAGTTATTACTATAGGGCCAGCAAATGTCAATGAAGTTAAAAGTTTTTAAGGACCTCGTCTGTCCACGAATCAAAGAATAAATTTGTTTTCAGCACCTAGGGGACTGTTTCTATAAGATGTTTATAGGTTAAAATAAAGTTAAAATTTACAATTAAGTTAAAATGTTTTAATAAAGTCAAAATATGTAAAATTATGGCTTTTGACAAAGTTTGTTTGTTTCTTGAGAGTATTTTTTGTCAAAATCGTTGTGGCAGCATTGTAAATCAGGAACTGCGACACAATTAAACCATGTTAACCCATAAAAGCAGGCAAAATGTCACAATGTCCACTTGGATCAGCGGTAACTTTTATCGCAAATTGTCCATTTTTTATTTATTTTTACGTATTTAAATAATTCTTATAAAACAATTTATCTTCATAAACGTGGTCTTTTCGAAGATCAACAATTTGAATTTTAGAAATAGCCTACTGACATTCTGTAATACAAAAAGGCCTAAGCAAGCTAAATCTATCGCCAAAAAAAAAAACGATGCACTTTTAATAATCCATAAAACAACTTGACTTTGCGACGAAATAATACGTTTGGTTCTGAAATCGACAAAATATTATGTTTGAGTAACTGGCATCAATTCAAGGAAGAACTGTGGCCTCTACAAACAAGCAATTTCGTTAGGTTAAAATAAAGTTAAAATTTGATAAAAATAAAGTTAAAAAATTTTTTTTTTAGGTTAAAATAAAAATAGTAATAAGTACGGTGGATTGGATCACAAGTCATAACTAAAATTCTGATGTTTATTTGGTAACGGATCGGTAGCGAAACGACCCCAGACGAGTTGTAATAATAAAGTTTTGCATCGGGAATCGGCTCTGTCACAAATCACAAGCTCTTTTGTGCGGAACTGCTGAGCGACACGTTTGGTCGCGGAAAACGTCGTTCCACATCTGCTTCCCGCCGACTTAGTTTCCCTGGGGAATAAGGCTTTGTGTGAGCCTCTGTTTTCTCAGTGCTGCGAGGTTCCCTGCGCGATTTTAGCTGCTTTGCATTGCGTGATATAACGTCGGTCGTTTCCAAAAAAATGCCCTACTCAATTTCCCAAAAAGGCAAATAAGCAAATTTATAAAAATTGAATTTTTATAATTAGCAACTTGCACTTGATGTTCTGAACATGAAATCAAGTGCTCATTTTATATTTAACACTAGAATTAACGGTGCGTTCATTTTGACCGATTTTTTATTTTTAATTGTTTATATCTTCGCTTAGGTTACTATTTCTTAGGTTTACTAATATTGTAACTTATTGACTTTTCTCAAGTCTGGGTTATATTTTAGCATAATTATGTATGAGGTAGCTAGGTAGGAAGCAATTTACCTTAAATTACCGCCAATGGTCATTTTTACCGTAAAGCAAATTCTAATTCCTCCACGGTTACATTTGCGTTAAACGCCAGCCTTTGGTTGTGGTATTGTTTGAAAACAACAATGGAACAATTGCTGTAGTTGCTGGTAACTATTCTAGGTTATAATTTTGACTTAACAATTCTTCAAAATTCGATGGTTGACGAAAGCAGAAAGCGGAAGTAATTCCAAGCGACTGTGAACTATCAACAAACAGCAAAAATGTCTTGTGGACGCTGTATATTAGGTTATGGCATATGGGTAATGTACAACTTCTGTGAAAGTTTTGCGGATTGAGCTTAATGTGCTAAAGTGCACTAAGCGCTGCTAATTTTCTTGTTCTTGTAAGCTTTTGAATAGCTAATTGTGATCCATGTAACAAGCAGAGCAGCATAATAAAAAATCCCGTTTCATCTGTTTCGCTTATTTAACTGTTTTTCAGTCAATTTTAATGTTCATGTTAGTTGCAAATAGAAATAATCAAAATCCTTTTATGCAGATAAAAAGTAGGTTGGGGGCTGGCACCTGAAGAGTAAAACCCAACTCATTTCGTTTAAAAAATTGATTTGAATTGTGACTTACACCAAGTCACTTATTGCCATTCTTGTAACGCTGTGGCATTTATAATTACATAATGACTTTTTTGACATTGTATAAAAACTTTTACGCAGCTAAAAAGTATAGGCTGGGGGCAGTGGCGTAGCCAGCCGAAAATTTTTGGGGGGGCCAAAAAGTTTGAACTTTTTGTTTAGCTTTTGTCATTATATTTACCGCCGTAACGAACACAATAACAATGTTAGCAAACCGTTTCGAGCAGCAACTGACTGAGTGTTAACGCAATACTCCATTTCCAAGAAAACCATTCAAACAGCAAAAACTGACTTTTAAGTAGTAAAACTACATTAATGTATAGCAAATGTAATATTAACTACATCGTTTGTGACGTAACAGTGCATGACAATTGAAGGTGTGGCATGCCTGTGATCGACTGTTGTGGTACTGCTCACAAATGCTAAAATAACAAAGCATTAAGAGAAAAATATTAAATATTTATAAACTTTGGGGGGGCATGGCCCCTCAGACCCCCCCCCCCCTGGCTACGCCTATGGTTGGGGGCCTACAATGCAATTCGTAGCCATGGCGAATGAATCATATTCCAGAACGTGATACTATAATAGATTAGACCTACTGAGATTCAGGTCTCTCAATAGTTAAAAAAAACTTATAGAATGAAATAACGCCAAATTATTCTGCAGTTTTTTCTTTATTGGACAAACGGTCAATTTGCCCGCTCGCGTTAATTCTAGGGAATCCAGCCTTTAGACCGAGATAAGAACAAAATCAACGTTAGAATATAACACAGTTCGGAAAAAGACCAAAATAGGACTAATACCTAATGATCATATATCACCGCAGAAATCGAAATAAGTCCCAAATCCGTCGGAATAAGACCTAAATGGCCAGAATAAGACCGAAACAACACTTTACCTAACCTCAAACCCCACCTATAGACACATCACTAACTCCCCTAAAAATGTCAACATAACCCATTTTCGAACCCCACCCATTACCCACCAATAACCCTAAACAGGACCAAGAGTCCAGTGCCAAAACAGCCGCGCCCTAACGGAATCGGTTGAACTAGGGCGTCCAAACGTCGTCACCAAAACGGCCGATACCAAACCGACGGCCCCCGATCGTCCCATAACCTCTCCATGCAGTTTCAGACGCTATTTTAGCCATTTAGGCGTTATTTCGATGAATTTAGAACGGTTTTTGTATTGGATATTAGCCTACTTCGTATTCGGCTGTATTATGTCGTTGGTTCTGTCCTAATACTATGGTTTAACAGATGTTTTCTGCTTTAGATATTGTTGCACTACTTCTAGTCTTTAAACTAACATTGTCCCTTATCGCACGCTTTCTCACAGTGGGTGTTATAATGTTGACCCTTTGATAATATTGAGCGCGTTCGTCAGTTTTACGGAAATTCTGCTTTAAGTTTACTCGCCGAAAAATAATGCCGATAATCTAAAATTGCATTTATCACCCGAAATACACCTTAGCATTAAAGTATAGATACGTGGATTTCTCATTAAAACGCGTTTCGCGCCGAAACCAAAGTTAGTCAAACGTTACAACTACCAGGAAAAAGGTTTAAAAACGCAATCCAAGGCAACAGTTTTAAGACGAACACCTTAGCAAAACAACTTGTGAAACGCGCAGTCACAGGCCCATGTTGGAACCCATAGTCCTCAGCGCTTCGCTGGTGGCAGACCCGGTTCCCCTTGTGCCCACTTTCGCCGCGGCTCTCCCGCATTTTCGCTTGGCGCGACACAGCAGCCGTTGCTTGACAAACTTTGCCGTGTGCCGGCGCATCTTGGTGGAGCCGAAGTTGTAGAAAAGCGGGTTCAGGCACTCAGAGAACCGCAGGAGAAAGTATTCGCTCATGCCGAACCAGTAGTCCAGGCGCCAGCGCGGGTTCGTCGGCACGTCGTTGTGCAAACTCCAAAATTCATAGACTGAAAAGAGTGGAAAACTTGTTCAGAGGCCTATACAACTCCTTTCATGCAAACCAAACAATGTATGATACACGAATGTCAAGTTGAAATCAGAAGAAAACAACGAAGTTACTTACTCAAATCACAATTTTACTACTTTTCTCTTGGCGTTTTGTTCTTAGGTGATTGGTATAGCCTATTTTTAATAAAATGGGATAATGTTTTGCGACATGTAGGGCATGTTTTCTGGAAACACTGCTTCTTGCCCTTCGGTTTAGGGTTGACGCAATCAACACAGAACGTATTTTTTATATCTCAACCGGTTGTTGAAATATGCGAAAAAATACCAGTGTATTTAAATTCAATTTTACTCTTATTTGTATATACTATAGAGCAGTGGTCGGCAAACACCGGTCTGCGGACCGGTACCGGTCCGCGAGGAGTTGGTTACCGGCCCGTAGCAGGGTTGTCAGTTTAAAATTTTGTTTAAACACGAACTGTAGGCTACGTAAAAACCTGGTAAAAAGTCAAAAATAATTAAATGTATTTTTATATTTAACACATTTACCTTCGTTTTAATATAGCCTACTACTTCATTGTTGATTGGTCTAATAAAAAATCACAATTAGTATCAAGCTCTCGTTAGTTAGGAACTAGTGTGTAAATGTGGTTACATGAGTTGCATAGCAGGTTCACAACATCCATAATGCATATTTTTATTACAAAATCTAACTTCTAGTACTTACAATATATCAAAAATGGGCTAAAATATCATGTGTCCTAATTTTAAGCGTGCTCATCTTAAAGTGCAATAGAATTTCATGTAAACAATGTTTAAAACTATATCTGGGTTAATTTAATTGTTTGGCTGGCCGAATGCCGCCCGCGGGTTTTAGTAAGTTGAATAATTCCTAGACGGGAGCCTCACTTTGCGACAAACAAACATAAAGTTCGCATTGAAAGTTGCAATAAATTTCCTTTCCCAAACATTTGTTGTTTTTTGAATAACTGTCCGCGACAAAATTTTAGTTTTAAACCGGTCCGCAGTGCAAAAAAGGTTGCCGACCCCTGCTAGAGCAGGGGTCTTCAACCTTTTTAACAAGCGGCCCCAATTTGAATAAAATAAAATCAGAATTTACATTGCGACCCCATTTTTGTCAATTAAGAAAAAATATTTCAATTAGTTTTGGAACAAAGTAACTCAAGCGAATATGCGTAAATTAAACACAATTCAAGAGAAATGTGGCTACACATGTGAACCACAATTTGTTGTGATATGATTGCCTTTCGAAAGTTTTAGTTTCCGTTTTCGGAAGTTTTTTTTAAATGGGAATTTATGAAACGAACGAACGCAAAAATTCCAATTTGTTTCAACAGTGAATTGCATTCAAATGCGATGGTTGCGCCTGCACAGTATCCACTAGTTTTTGCAAACGCGGCTCCACCTTGCATAAGCATAACCGCATGTCATGCTTTTTTAACGGAATGGGTAGTTCAATAACATAATTAGACAGAGTGGGGTACGTTGATTGCTTCACATTGATTTGGCAGCTCTTAAGAGCTAAAATCAGGAATTTTAAATAGAAGGAACAAAAGTTTGTCTCACTTATGTTTATTAGTGTGACGTCATCGTAAAGAAAACAAAATACATTAATCCTACTAAAACAGCATAAATATGATGTGCGATGCCGACCCCACAAAAACTTTTGGCGACCCCACTCGACTAAATAGGTTCGAGACCACTGCTATAGAGCATTTCGGCTGGACCATCTTTTTTTTGGTACAAAATTACTCTCATTCTGTAAAATTACCGTGGTTCCGTAAGAATTGCAGGAACTTTGCAGTCAACTAGCAACACAAATCAATACGAAAGTCATTCGTAAAAAAACTTGTTTTACGTGAACTTACCAATTTTTTTGTGATATCGACCTATATATATTTTGTTTTTGAGATTTGCTTAAAAATCTATGTATGATACACTGACTGATAAACGCAAGATGTGATTGACAAACTGACTTACCGATAAATGGAATGTATCCGAGTAAAAACGATAGCATTATTAGGAAGAGCTGAAGAACAGCTTGTTTTTCTTTGCGCATTCTTTTCTCGCGAACAGCAGCTTGCTGTTTGCGGCTCTCCGGGTGGCGGGCTGTCAGGTTGATCATAAGCGCTTGCTGTGTCTTCCTCCATTGGGTGTCAGCCTTGCGGCAGACAAGCAACACAATCATTAGACAAAAGGCGAGCACGCCCACTGCCGGAAGCAGAAAAAAGAGAGGGAAAACCACCGCTTGATAAACCTTGTAGTTCGCCTGTCTGCAAGTTGGAAAACACAAATAGATTGCTAAACCAAATATATAAGCGGTAATGCGTTAATCAAGTGGTTCTGAACCGGGGTGCCGCGGCGCTATGGTGTGCCGTTTATAATGCTCAAGGGTGCCGTTGTTTGTGTGGTCCCAGTTCCATTTATAGTGACATTTCAGTAAAATATTCAACGAAAATTCCAGTCGGGATGCCGGACATCTATTTATTATTTTTGATGGGTGCCGTAAGCCATAAAATATTGAGAAACACTGCGTTAAGCAAAGCGCTTCAAAATGGAGTAAAAACTGTGCGGATTTTATACACTTCAACTTTGATACGGTAAAAAGCGTATAGCTATAATAATCATATAAACATATTACACCATTTAGTGAAGTCATATGTAGGTTATTTTCTGTTCTCTAGCACAATTTTGCTAAACGTTATACAGTCACTTGGCCACCTAGCTATACAAAATTATTTATCTGCAAAAATCAGAAAATTTGAAACCTACTGTTCAATGAGCACAGTGCAGGCGGGCCAGTGGCTGTCAAAAGCTCGCTCTAAGCGATTGCGCCGCTTCACCCCAAACATGAAGCAGAATGGAAGAAACCCAGATATTACACTCAGGAGCCAAATTCCGGAAATCCAGGCCTGAAAATGGAATGTCGAGTTAACAGATAAGACATTTAATCTCAAGTGTATGTTTATATTAAATAATAAATTATCATTGAAAGCTATCAAAACATGAAACCTATCCGTTTGGGTCTTGATGCTCATTCTATGTCTAATTTCAGACTGCAAATACCCTTCAACACTTTTCAGTTCGCCTACTCGTCGTAATTTGCATAAAACTTTCTTTTTAATGAACATGCATATGACCAAACTACAACTGCAACCCATGTAAGCTGCTGGTCTACAGATTCCCCACCACAATGAGCAAGATTACTGGATTTACACATTACGTTATTTTTAGCGCATGAAAAACCGTATGTCGATTTTTTTAAATATCAGAAAGAGCACAGCACTTTACCGTACCTTTTTATTACAGAGATTATAATAGCATGAACATCTAGCATGTCAACTGATTTACCGAACAATTCTAAAACTAAATATATAGTAAATCTCTCTTCTATGAATCTCTCTTCTGGCGTAAACAGAATATAAACCGACGTCTGTCTAGATCAGTGATTCCCAGCCTTTTTGACACCAGTGCCTCCTTGGGCTCAATAATATTTCATATCGCCCCCCTCATCTTGCTTTACAGTAAAGTATTATATAAATCGTTGCCTAACATCATATTGTCTTCACTTTCATTTCGATAAACTGTCAGTCGTATTTTAGGTTGTCTAACATACATTTACTATAGGAATTTATGGATACATTAATTCACCAGGTTATGTCATTATAACTTTCTGCACCAATACTTTAAATCAGGGGTCGGCAACCTCTTCTTGCCAGGGGCACCAATCAGACTCAGAAAGTTCTCTGTGGGCCGCTAAGAATTGTGTTATTGGAATGTTAGAACAACTGTGAATCAGGCGGACCACGGATTTTTTTCATCCTTACTACTAATTAAAAGTGTAATAAAGCTAGTGGCGGGCCGTAAGTTGGCGACCCCTGCTTTAAATATACAAAGATTTTGCCGCGTATAAAACTGTGAAACGCAACAGCAACCAACAACTTTACATTTATTACGTAACAATGGTCCGAAAACTGCTACAAATTCGCAGTACAAAAGTTGTCATTTAAGGTTAAAAGTTACCTACAGTCCTGTTTGTTACTATTTTTATGTGAACATTTTATAAAATTCAGCCTATAAGTGGTTTTATGTAACGCCCCCTTAAGTGAATTCAGCGCCCCCCCCCCCCCCCCCCCCCAATTGGAAACGGACCCAAAACGCCCCCTTGTAACTCGCTAACGCCCACAAGGGGGCGGTACCGCCCACGTTGGGAACCTCTGGTCTAGATTCTAGATGTATTATTTTTATCTTAGTCCCTATTATTTTTTACTTTTTAGTATATATGCTGGCTACCGCATTCTCGTTTCAATTATTAACTCTAATGAGGTCAGCTGGTATATTTGCTGCCGAAATTCGGTTTATCCTTCGTTTACACCAGAAGAGCGATTTCTATCTGATTGTATGTTGCCTGGTTGAGCTAACTTTAATTCTAAAACTACCCAACGTAAAATCCTAAACAATGTTTCACACAACGAAGCTCTTAAACCCATTTGCCAAAAAAATTCACAGAAATGTACCCTACAATTAAAATACTTACAGCTCAAAGTGTTCGTAAATTTTGCCTTATCACAAAACTTTAGATTCACAACTTGAAAAAGTTTTTCTGGGAGTTCAATTCAAAAAGCAAAAGTATTAATACGCCTACGTTTCCGTGAGCGACGCTTATTCTGTTGTAGACCATCGGAAATCGAATAGAGATGTATCGTAGGACAGCAAACGAGAAAATGTGAAGTGAAGTTACGTATGACGTGGTGATGTCGGTGGCCCAGTACAGCTACAGAAAAAAATGCGGCATCGCATCGCATTAAACGCGAATAACAAAGCTCTAACAGATTAATTTTTTTAAAGAAAACGATTAACCTTTATTCCTACTATCACCTTGTACCATGAAAATTTAAATCTTGCCGATTTTAGCCAACCCATTACGTTTTCAATATATTTCAGTTGTACCATGGATGTTTGTTTTGTTTACAACGCATATCTGCATTATTTTCAAATGTCATATTTTGCCTAACTTCGCACTCTGTTTACCTGGCAGAACAACGGAGGCACATTCCAGTCGTCGAAGCCCCAAGTTCTTCTGTACAGGTTGAGCCAGCTGATTAAAGCAGACGCCAGGTCTGACGTACACAGCGACACGATAAAACGCATGAAAACGTTTTTGCTGTAAAACGTGATATTGCTGCTTTCAGTTTGGCTCTAATATTGATTTACTGTTTGTTTCTTATATAGAGGAATCATTGCCAATATAAAGACAAATTGAATTGAATTCTCGACAAGCTTTCGCACAACCGTGCTCAATCAGGTCAAAGTAAGTAGGTAATAACTTTTTTTATTTTAAAGTAATACACGTATAAATTTTGAATTTATTTTTTCTTATATTGTTCATTTAATCGGATTGCAGTTTGGCATATATTTTTTTTAATTTGTTGTAAAATTATTTTAAATTATATATAACTTAGGACAAACTTAGCGTTGTTAGTTTATCACACTGTGACTAGGCTACTGGTCTTATTCTTTTGTTCGAGACAGCTATATCAGGGCTTTTTAAACATTTTTTACCGCGGACCCCTAAAATTTTGGGGGGCCTTGCGTGGACCACGGTAAGGGAAAAAAATTAAAAAATGACATCAAATACAAATAAACTTCATAAATCTGCTGATTTTGGTCCAAAAATGTGAAAGTGAAATGGAGTCTAAATACATACAGTGCAAATTCATTTAATTATTAACTATTAAACTGTTTTCTTTGAGAAAATGGTAACTTTCAAAATCTACACTAATATTTAAATTAGGCCTTCATGGACCCCCTAAAACCAGTTCACGGACCCCCAAGGGGTCCATGGACCCCAGTTTAAGAACCCTTAAGCTATATTATATAATCCATTTATTTATGCGAAGTATAGGGAATCAAGAGGAATCAAGAGAGAATCATAGGAATCAAGAGAGAAAATACAAATGTCCAAATCAAGTGATTGCAAAACCAGAGTAAAAAAACTGTTTCAACAGTACTTTGAAAAACTACCTTGAATTTTTACCCAACCACGTATAGTAAGATTAATTGTAGCTAAACTGTCAGCGCATTTGGTCTTACAACGGTCAAAAATTGCTGAATGTACTGCTTAGGAAATGTCATGCACATTCAAAGAAAAATACCAGGTAACACAAGCCCTTAAATGCAGAAGTTTTACCTTAAGTAGACTATTGGTAGAGATGATATAGAAATTGTTGTATCGTGGTATTTGTAGGGCTGTGAATTTGGAGCCGGTATGGAACTCGACGGAGTCGGTTTATTTAAACGAGTCCATATAAAACTACAAGAATTCCGTTATAAAAGTTATGTGGGTAATTGGCATGCGGGCTAAGGAGTCTAAGGCAGTGGCTTTTTAAGCTTACGGACCGGTGAAATTTCAAAACAAATTTTGCGGACCGATGGACCTTCAAAAATCAAAATAAACCCAAAATGTATGCAACTTAAAAGCAAAGACTGGAAACTTCAATTAAATTAGCAATTTTCTGCAAGTTTTTCACATACAAACTACCTTAAAGTAGAAGACTTCCACGACGTGTATAGCAGCCTACTTATAAATAAACAGTTGGGCACAACACTGCGCTTTGTAACGTACGGCAAGTCCAAAGTAGACAATTAACTTTATGTTACGTCACAATGCTGCAAATTACTGAACTGGCGAAGTTCTTAATTTGGTAAACAAGCTTTTAACATCTTGCATTTTGCAATTGAGATATAAATTTGTTATATATTTGGCGGACCGGCAGGAAAGTAGACGCGGACCGGCGGTTGAGAACCACTGGTCTAAGGTACACTCTAAACTCGACACATTCGATTAAATTGGCTTGAGTTCGACACGAGTTGTTTTAACTCCACATTTGCATCTTTCATGTACCGTCTATACTCGGCTCTATTTTTAAGGCTTGGGGGATTCAATCTAACCCAGCTTGACCTAGCCACTTATAAAGCTCCGTTTATATTATACCTTAGGGATTTGTAAGACATGATGACGGCTATCGTGAGAGCGTTGGCCGCGATGCCAACCACCATAAAAAGGATGAGAATGGCAGCAGAAATTGTGACCTCATCGTCGGTGAACGGCCGCACATACGAGCTGAAAATATACAATGTTTTCTTGGTTAAGTACAACGGCTCTGCTTGAAAAGTGTCAAAATTACGATTTGCCACATGTCGGCTGTAGGCTTATAATATCTATATCTAGTTGGAAACAAACAATAAGACATAAAAAGCTACAATACCTGAAGCACAAAATATATATTAAACCATAGTATTAAGACCAACGACATATACAGCCAAATACGCAGTAATATGCACTACACAATAATATCGAAATCGTTGGCCAGGGCTTTGGAGCGGGAGTCGAAGCATGGAGCCGGAGCCCCGGAGCCGTGCATTTTTACCGGAGCTGGAGTCGGAGCTCTACGTGAAATTTGAATGAAGCTGGAGCAGGACCTGAAGTGTTGTTTAAAAAAATAGCTCCGGCTCCGATGAATTTCATAAGATGCTATGCTACTACTAATGGATGGAATTACATAATTTAACAGCAACTCTTCACAAAATTAAGAATTGTTGCCTCTTTGGCGCCACCTTTTCTAAATAGCCACGTTGCTGAGGGATTTCACAGCAGACTGAGCAGAGCACTAGCAGTCGGCTGCAACCGATAATACTGACTACTGACTGACCCCTTTGATAGTTTTTACCGGAGCTGGAGCCGGAGCAATTTAACATTTACGCCTGCTCCAAAGCCCTGGTTTTGGCACCAGATTTTGGGTCAAGATTTGGGTTATTGGTGAGTAATGGGTGGGGTTAGACAATGGGTTAGGACAAAAATAATATGGGAGTTAGTGATGTACTTAGGGGTGGGGGTTGGGGTCAAATAAAGTGTTGTTTAGGCCTGATTCTGACTATTTAGGTCTTATTCCGACGGATTTAGGACGTTTTCCGATTTAGACGGTCCTACGACAATTTGGTATTGCTGCTATTTTAGTCTTGTACCGAACTGTGTTTTATTTCGACGTCGATGTTATTCTTAGGTCGGTCTTTCAATGGGATATTATTCAAGTCTATGTTAACTTGTCAACATTGGAGGAGTTTCAATTTACCTTGTAGAAACATTGCCTGTCTCGCTTTTCCTTGCAATCAGTTTAAAGTCCATCTTTTAAAGAGTATTTTATTTGTCATTTAAATGGTGTCCAATGAAAGTTATACATTGTTCTTACGAAAGCAGTGCAAAGCAAACCTTTAAAAAATAAAGCAAAACAATAGCCATATGCCAACCAAACTTCAACAAACAAAACCAATTAACTTAAGTAATAAAGGCATGGCTTTTGTTACGTTACAGTGAATACATTG
This sequence comes from Ascidiella aspersa, assembly GCF_963924565.1. Lineage (NCBI taxonomy): Eukaryota > Metazoa > Chordata > Ascidiacea > Phlebobranchia > Ascidiidae > Ascidiella > Ascidiella aspersa. Next base: position 19,370,468 of record NC_139451.1, read on the forward strand.
TCACGCGTGATGGCCGTGATATGCACGCCCAGATGTACAGATGTACTCAAGTCGTGCTATTTTTTTCTTGATGTGCACTTGCTAAAATAGATTGAACACATATATATATTTAGAATATGCCCACATTTGTCGTGATATGTACATGGCAATCTAATTGTGTGTATATTATATTAAAGTGTGTTAATTAGGCCTAAACGTCAAACTGTTTTCAATAGTCAGATTACCTAAATTCAAAAAATAAAGTAAATAATGGTTAGATTAGAGCTAGGGTAGGGGTGGGTTAGAGTTTTTTTTTAAATTCAGTACCACAGCCCCATCATATGAAACACAATAACTGTCTCGCACATTTTCGTGTAGGAATTTTTGCACATTTTGTAAAACAAGCTCGTATATCCCCGTCTCCAGCCTTGCGTACAAATAAATAAAGTTGTACATAAAAGCAAAAATTTTAAAGAATAGAAATGGTGAACAATAGGTATTTAGTATCAATACATTCACTGCAAAAAACACCAGCACTGCTAAATTGAGAGAAATATCGAAACTATGCAAGTAGGAGAAAATATTTAATGATTGATAATGTTTTTGTAAAGCGGCTTTTGTATTTTGACTTAACTTTTTTTCCAACGTAAAACTTGTAAAGGTTTTTTGCGTTTCGCTGAGCTTTCCGCGTGGTGGCTTTCTAGCCCTACAGCTGTTTGCCTGAAACATCTCCATTATAACACAATGTCTCCTAAATCTATTATTGTACATCAGGGTCGGCAACCCCTGGCACGCGTGATGATTTTTCAGGGCACGCCAATGATTTAACGCGCTCGTTATATCACCGTAAGAAAACGCAACCATTCACTACGACAGGGGTCGGCAACCTTTTTTTAGTCGCGGGCCAAAATCAAACTCAGAAAGGTCTCTGCGGGCCGCACAAAATGATAACTAAGAATTGTGGTATTGAAATGTTAGAACAACTGTGATTTCGGCGGGCTTCGGATAGTTTTGCACTTAAAAACGTGTTTTATTACATTTACCGAGGCAGTAAAGTCACGCAAAGCGCGATAGAAAGCGTTTGTTTGGTTTAAAATTCGAGTTCACACGTCATCATCCACACTTCTTATGAAAAGTGTAATAAAACTACTTTGAGGGAACGCTATAACACTTAAAGTTAATCTAGCTTAGTGTTTGTTAACCGTTTTAAGCGAACGGTCACCTGGCGAGCGTAGCGACCGCGATTTTTTATGGTATACCGGTGTTTTTCGTAAACTTCTTGCAAGTGTTTATCACATCGCTGAAAATAAAAACTGTTGGAAAAAATATGTCCAATATTTTTTAATACGCTTTCCGTTTTTTCGCGACGCACTTGACAGCCTTCCACTGCGCATGAAACGTAAACAAAGCGGACGCAGAAAGATTATTCGCGCGAAGCGCGAAGATTTTTCGCAATTACATAGTTAAATTATTCCAATATATGTAAAATGGACTCGTGTCTAATTTGTCAAAAAGGCGGCGGGCCGGACGAATTACATCGGCGGGCCGATCCGGCCCGCGGGCCGTAGGTTGCCGACCCCTGCACTACGACATCATTAATATTATTATGACATCAGTAACACTAGCGCTAACTAAATTGTTGCACACATTTCCAGTTCGTGTAACAAATTAGTGTCTCAACTGTTCTATTTAACATATTATTTTTTGTGGGCGTTAAACTTGTTGTTACCACTAACCGTTCGCATTACGTCACAATGGCCTAAAATTGGCGCGATGTGCACTGCGATAAACCAGGGCAATGAGCATTCTATATTACAAGTAAGCACGACTATAGCACCTGCATTTATGCGCGACTGAGAAACCAACTAAAAGCGAAACTTATAGTTAACACTTCTAGGGTAATATTCTAAAATAGAGGGCTGAGTTTTGTGTGTTCGTGACAGTTCGTTTTTACTGAGTTTATTGTGTTCGTGACAGTATATTTTTTACAGAGGGTTATTTCGAAACTGATAAATAACTGTTAGTTGTAAGGGCGGAATAGCATATGGTGCCATATTTTCCTTGACCCCTTTGAGTGGATTGTGAATATCCATCTTATTTTAGTTAGGTAAATCGGTGAAATACAGGTTGTAGAGTCTGCAAGCCGGACTCGCGACTAGATGAAATTGGCTGGAGTCGGACTCGGGTTGTTTTTAACAGACTCCGCATCCCTGGTTGCCAGTGCAAAACCAAACATAGAAAAATGTTCGGCACGCGAATTGTTTATATTTTGACATTAGTCATAAACTGGCACACTTAATACGAAAGGTTGCCGACCCATGTTGTACATTAAAGACAAAGATTTTTAAGTTAAGTTCTTTATGACGTCGCGTTAGACGTAAATTTGTCACGATTTTTTAAAGTTTTCACTGTCAATTGAGTAATACACCATACACAAAGAGTAATAAACTGGAAAAGGTTAATGAACCATGGACTTGATGCGAATAAATTGGCGGACTATTACAAACAGGCAAAAATACTTCTGCGCTACGCTTAACACATATCCTTAATATGTGCCCTGAACCAAAATTAAAGCCAAGTTGCCATATATCTCTAAAAGTAACAATTTTTATCAACGGAACACCAAAAAAGCACATGTCTGCCTCTTTTTTGCCTGTTTGAAGTTGTACCCAATTTTGCCCTATCTTTGATACGTTTGTGCTGTGTTGTGCAAGTTAAGTAAACCTATACTACGAGTTAAACGAGCCTCAACTGCTTTGTGGTGCACTATACGACTTAATCTAAATTGCCATTAATTACTGTGAAAGTTGTCGTCGAAATCCAAAGGTGCTTATTCTATCGTGAGCTCCTGTTTTACGTATAATCTCGAGTTTACTTTATTGTTAATTTAACAATTCCAATGCACGTCAAAGCCTCCGTGACCTCTGGATTTTACCAAATAACTTTAAAAAGGCCAGAATTCGTGGTGTATTTACGGGCAGCCTGAAATTTGAATGGGAACAACTTTTCATCTTAATCACAACCAGAGGTGAGTGTAAAATTAGGACACAGCGATGCGCAAGGCTTTAATTTTTTAAATTGCCAACATTTCGATGACCTATTCAGGTAAGCTTCTTCAAGGCAATGAACTCGCAACTTAGTGAAAACTGTATATATGCAGCCAAACAAGAAAATCTTTGTGGATTGAACAAAATTATTTGTAAAATACACATATACCCTAAAAATCTTGCAAGTCAATATATTTACGCTATAGAGAGAAAGTTCTGTGAAAAAAGACGTTATAAAGCATAAATTGCTTTATATAAATGATATTTAACATTATTCAACTGCATTTGCTTTTGCGTCAAACAGTATAAATGTACTCATTAAACAGAAGCTTAGCACCAATTAGGGCAACCACTGCATTCACAACATCCTGCTTAACATACTAAAAAACGCCTGTGCTATGGGGAATTTAACTGGTTTCATACGCCGCCTGTAACTATCTTTCAGGATATACGTAAGTAAAACGCAGCTTGAATTCTTTTAACTTCAACGCCGTATACTGCAGCGTAAGCAGCTAATGGTATTTTATTAAATCGTTAAAACAGATTATCTTAGTTTTACCTTGATTGCCAGATTACTTTTTTCCTATATTTTTATGGAAATCTGTCGGCAGAGGTTGCACCTCCTAAAGCGATTCGTCAACAAACATGTATATACTCGTTTTTATGAAAATCATGGATCCAAATAATGTAAAGCAGTGTTTCGTTAACTTTTTTTAGTTTTGTTCACCCCTAGCATCTATCTCCAGATTTCATTCACCCTTGTCTCATGATATGATAAAACTATCTCGTCTATATATAACAGCCCAAAATGACTTATAAGGTTGTTCCACAAACTATCATCCATTTCTGACGGTTCACCCTTATTCACCCCTTTCGATTGGTTCACCCCTGCAAAAATTGTATTCACCTGATTAAGAAACACTGATGTAAAGCGTCACACTCCATCTAAAATCATTTTTACTAAAGCTCTGGGTTTACCATGTATACTAGAGTCTTAATTATTCATTTTTTTTTTTTTTTATGTTTTAATCACCGAGTGTTGTTAACAATGTTAAAAGTGACAATCTGTGGATCGACACGTTTTAGCGACTGTCGCCTGTCCGACGTCCGGGTACATACACGAAATCGACCGCAGAAAACGATCAACAACAATAATAATTCTCGAGCGCAGGGAAAAATGGAAGTAAACAAATAGAGTGCCTTCGGTCGATATCTTATACTGAAAAGGCTGAATAATATCTACGCGTGGAATACGGCGCGTTCGATATCTGGAAGCGATTTGTCACCGTTCTCGCAAAAACACGCGCCGGCGACACGGAATCTTTTATTGACATCACAAACCGAACGCCAGGACGAATTTTGATTTCTGCTTTTTTATTATTTTGTGGAACATTTCGGTACGTTCCATTTGTTATATATCGGTCTTGTCCTCGTACAGTCAACAACCGATGTTTCATGCTGAAACGAGGCCCTTTTTTTGACCAAAATCATATTCGCGTTTTCTAACCAAAATTCTATGTGTGTGATGTTGACGTAAGAATATGCCATCTAAACAAAATATTATAACATTTCTCATTTGAAAAAGAGATTTTTTGGTTGGTACTTCTATATACTTACGTGACTGCGCTTAATTGTTTAAATTATCAATATCATAGAGGCAAATTATAGTTTTAAACTTAACTAAAATGCAAAATACGTCAAACCTGGTTGATTTTGTACGTTCTAATATTAAGTAAAACTTTGTCAATAAGGTACCCAAACGTGTTTTGCTAAGAAATCCTTCTTAAAAGCCTAACTTAACTCTATGAACCTTACCATTAGGCTACCTGGTGAGATATTTTGTCTCTTTTTTTTTTTTTTTTTTTTTTCTTTTTTTTCTGGAACAAGGTAAGGTACGCGACACTATAGGCGTAAAATCTTGAGTATTTGGAGTCGGTAACAAAGGGTGTAAAGTAACAAGGAAACTTGGTCTTCACTCCTCCTGCAAGGAGGAGTATGCTTATCGATCCGATTAAACAAAAGAGGATTTAAACAAGATTTGCCTTTTTCTTTCGCTCCCCTCTTTCGAAGGTAATATTTTGTCTCGATCCAACATTTTTGATGTTCTTTAGTTTAATTTAGTTTGTTTTTCAGTATGGGTTACAAAAACAAAAAGTTTTCGCAAAAATTTAAATTTGTGGTGCGAATGGAGCAATAATATTCCGTACTCCAGCTGCTCATAACCTGGACAATGCAAACCACTAAGACTGGCCAAAGGAATATAATATCGATGAAAGATTTAATCAACTGGATTGATGATGTTTAACAAATAGGTTTTTAGTGAAATGTGGTAATCAACACAGTAAAACCAATAAAGATATTTTCTTGTCAGTAACATATTTTAAACAAAACGTACGTCAATAGCATAATTTCCAACAATATGGGCAAACTTGAAGGGTTTAATACAGGGTCAGGAGTTGCAGGTTTCACATGAAAACATATAGATTTTTTTAGCAGTGCCCCAACTACAGGACGACATAATTTAATTAAAAATTCTACATATTAACATGCCATAATTTGCCTTTCTTTTACCTTCCTGGAACTTTCTCTACAATAGCAGTTCTCAGCCGTTTTGGTGTCACGATCCCATTTCCAGTTTTCGAAAACCTATACGCGACCCACCAATTTTGGTATGCCAGACACTATATTAAATTTGGGGAAACAAACTTTCACATTTTTAGAGAGGTTGTTTTGAACGCAAAAATCATCCACAATCCAACCAAAGTTAAGGTTTTTACGTCACTGCTGCTTTGCATCCCGAACAAATGTGTTGTATGCTTATGACGTAACAATGTAAAATTACTGCCGTACACTCGTAAAGTACCTCAAAAAAATATTTACTTCAGTTTAAAGGACAAAACAAAACTGCTCATAATAATGATATAAAAATATATGTTGCAATATTGGTTTTATGTATGCACGTTTTCCCCTGAAAAGTGGGGAAATATGTTGTTATTGAGAATTCAATTATGTATGAATGTTATTACATAGTTTAATCGATGTTCAAAAAGCGGGTCTCCGGTAGTTGAATGACCACCAGCCCTATTTATATAAGACACGTCATATTAAAAACAGGAGTAATGGTGACGTATTAAGCACGACTGATTCACTGAAGCAATTGTCATAAGAACAATTGTTAGACTGGGGAATTTTTTTACCTCTATTGCTCAAGTTTTGGTTGTATCGGTATATGTTTCTTACACGGCGAACGCTTGACAACCTTTCTGTGCTTTAACCTTTGTCGCGACCCCCAGGTTGCGAACCACTGCTCTACGTGTAGTTAAAGAGCCTTAAGTTAAATACTTGAAATAAGTTAAATTTAATTTAAAACTGAACTTCTAAAATTCCTTAAATTACTATGAAAATTAAACAAATCCCACTGAAATTAATGTAAGAATCCTTGTTAGATAAATGTGTTTTTGCAAATCGAAGGGTAAAGAGTGCATGGCACCATTTAGTGATAGCTTTTTTACAGCCACGTCATTAAAGCTCCACGTGAGACGATACAAGAATATAGGACACCTTCTCACAGTCGGATTTCACCGTAGAAATAACACATGTGTTGTGTTAGCTTTTCAGTGGGCTGTTAAATATCTGTGTTGACGTCCGCAAGTTGACCACATTAAGATACGCGCCGCTTCCTAACGACTTGCCCAATAAAAAGTGTAACGCTATGGTCGAATTAAAGTAATACTGTGATGGATGGCAGATCAGCAGAATTTTTTGTGTGCTCAACGTTCGATTTTCCAAACATTTGTCTAATAAAATCTAATAGTTTTGTTGCTATCCACCAAAAGTAATTATTTCTGTGTACTTGTGATCTCTTCCTTCATGTCATTTTGCGGCTGTTTGACGATAGAAGGCCAGTTGGTTAATTTGTTTAATAAGAATCATCATACCAAACTACGTAAATCAAAAAATTGAATCCAAGTAAAAAATGTAGAATGTTAGCGCTTTGTGAGAATCTTTTCAACGTGAAGGCGCGTGCAAAAAATGTTTTGAAACTATCTACAACACAACTGTTTCGCCAACTTCCTATACTCTAATATATTTTATTGCGCTTTGCATTAATTCATGTTATAAATAGTACATCAAGAGTTTAATTGCCCTTTTTAAATTGCCCCAAAACTAGGCCCGCCTCTTGATTAACAAAGTATACAGTTAAAATTTGTTAAGGCCGTCCTGGTGTAATTATCATGCAGAGGCGGGTGAAGGATTTATGTTTTGGGGATTTAGGTTTAGATATGATGTCCCGAGGTACGTCATAATCCAACGTCATTATTTAAGATTTAAATACTTCAAGAAGCGTGTTTTCAAACAAACTGGTGTGCAATTATGCAACTGATGTTAATCGCTCAAATAGCGACAAATGCCTGTATTTGCTTTTCTGTTTATAAAACCATTATCTTATATAAGAACACTGACACACCGGTCACATAAAAACTTAAAACTTTTGACTCGACAGTTAAATTGCGGTTGTCTTGTTTCAACATTGGATAGGTGTAACTTAAGATACATTGGCAATATTATAAAGGTGTTAATGATTTAAGCAAACAGCAAAAACGTTAAATTAGCTAGATAATTTACATTTAGTAAAGACTCTGTTGCACGGCGCCTTTAGTCTTATTACCGTAAAATTGACAAAACGACTATAAAATCAAGTGAGATCCAACAAATCGAAAATAGATTTTCGCGTTTTATTCATTATCTTATTACTGTTGCAAACTGGCAGTAGTCTAAATTCAGAACCAACAGATTGGAAAAAATAAATAATTTACAGATAGTGTAACATAATGGAATTTATTAAGATAATTTTGGAAAGAACAGATCCACTTTTAATGCAAGTTTTATTGTGCGACCCACAATGAGATATGACCAAACAAATAAAGGTACATAAAACCTGCATCTTCAATACTGGCGTACGTACTTAAATAGTTACTGCGACACAACACATTCAACTGTAACGTATTTGTGATACTGTTGCATAAATGTTACGTAATGGTAATGCAACAATTTCCCGACCTAATAGAAAACTGCAACATTTAGAAATGCTTCGCGACCCACCTGAAATAGCTTCGCGAAATAAAACCAAATGCGCGCCACACCAAATAATTACAACTTCGCAATTACCCCAACTGCACTGCAGATTATTAGATAAATACCATTATGTTATCAATAGGGCGAATATTTTTTGACCATAAAATGATTAATTTTGACCTAAAAATGTAAAATTTTGACAAATTTTTACCTAAAAATATGTTTTTTTGACAAAATTTTGACCTATTAGAAATGCTTTGATAATACTGTTGTTTGAAGTACTGCATTAGTGTCTTGGCGTCGTCAACCACACGTTTTAGATGTTTTACTGACTATGCTGGTCAAAATCTAATCATATAGTTTTTCAAGTTTATGCAAAACTCATTAAAATGCTTATTGTTAGTTGTCATTTTGAAAAGACAATCAAACAAGAAAAATGTTTGTCCAAACAAACAAGAAAAATGTTGTATAAACAGTTGAAATAGGCCTACAGCGTAAAAATAATTTTAAAAAATTGACAAAGATCTAGTTATCGAAATAGGAAATGGTATAATTACAAATCACAAGCGAAAAAGACAGCAAATACTGTTCAAAACATTTGTCTAAATCAGAGATAAACAACAATACTGCAAAAACGAAGTTCCAGATAAGCCTAATGTGATAAACTATTCTGCAAGCTCACGTATACCGAATATTGGTCTATTGAAGACATAATACAGTTAAAATGTCGTTAAATATAACTTAAAACTAAATTTCTTGCTAGTATTTTAACTAAACGATAGTTTTGAAAAGCTGACTAGAGTTTTTTTAATATTGTAAACGATTTATGTGCATTTTTAATCGATTTTGACTTGAAATAATTTTGACGAATTTTGATTTAACGGGTAAATTTTGACAAAATTTTGACTTTAATCGCCCTAGTTATCAGTTATCTCAAATAGTTTGTGATACATATAAGTTATTTTTGCAAAATTACAAAACGTGTTGCACTCTTGATAATTTTGCGAAGCCCATTGGTGTGCCAATTCACGCAGTAAAAAAGTAAGAGAGTCACAGCTTTAAAAAAGCTATACTTTTTGTAAGCTTTACCAGACCCGATAATAAATTGCAAAGCCAAATAGGTCGAGCAGATCGACAGCATCTTGATTAAGACGTTTCGATACGAGCTTGTATCATCTTCAGTTGATGTGACTGAGAGGAACATTAAGCATCACTTATAAGAGATGGGACGCAATTGTTATCGATAACAATTGCGTAACAATATCAATTGCGTCCCATCTCTTATAAGTGATGCATAAGCTGCTTTACCAGACCCGCTGTATTGCTTGGATTTGATTCTCCTTTCCGAGTTAAGTGAATAAAAAGAGTGACGTCGAGTCATGTCATGGTTTGATATTTTAGGAAAGCTGTATAATTCTTGACACTTCTCCAAACAGGAACTTTCCTAAACCTTTAGCATGATGTCGGCGCTTATTCAAAGTTGTGTGTAAACAAGCTCAAATCACCTTATTTGCACTTAAGCCAATTATGGTTTTCGACACCAGCTTCAAATGTAGCTGGTATGAAAGCCAGGTTCAAGTTTTTAATCAATTTTGATAATTCGAACAGTTCCCTATTTCACGGCTTTTTTAATTTTGTGCACAATTAAAGTACAATAAATCAAACTACACTTCCCACACATCGTTTGTAGTTGATGTGTGTTGTTACAGTTCGTTCATTGTGACATTATAGTGAATTGCTTAACGAAAAAACTAGTTGAAGTGCCGTAATCTATTTATTATAGCTGAGGGATAACGCAAGCCATATGAGGTTGGGATTTGGGAACAACCGATGTAACAACATGCTTCACCACAAAGATCGCATAGCTAAAGTAAATAAACCATTTTAAAGTACGCCAAAAATATTATCATTTATTTATACTAGCCATAGCGCCAATAAAATAATATCCGCTAAATAACAATTCGCTTCGATGTGGCCTGGTCAGTTAATGTGCCAAATCAACAAAACTCTAACAATAAAAAAAAACATTATGTGTAAGTGAGAGAGAAACAGCGTGACACTATTTTCTTCCGATGTGTTAAGCGTGGCTCTTTGCGTTTTACAAAGTAAAAAAGCGACTCTTGGTCTCTGACTGATTGCCAATCCCTGCATTTAAGGAAACGCATGCAGACGTGGCGGGAATTCACCTGCAGTACTACACTGCGCTTGGCATGGGGAAAGCTCGAACGTAAACATACGCGCTATACAGCATAGTTGATGCTGCGAAATCTAGCTTGTGGTATAAATAAAGTCACTGCACGTCTTACTGGTAGCGATTGATCAATAGTCAGGTTACCGTTGGTTCGCGCCGTGCGCAGGGTCAGGATTTGCAATTAGAAACACCGATAACCTATATAAGTATTACCTAGACGACCATAGAACGGATAAGACCATAGAAATGGGCACAGGCGATTACAGCCGTTTCACTGAAATGAAAAAGAAAATAGATACCAAGTAAATCCATTTTGAGCATATATTGCTTGCTGAGACAGTGACGTAAATTTGTTAAATGGTGCGATGCGTCAAAGAAAGAGCCGCCAGAAACATATTTTTTTAATGAAACGAAAAACTTTACAAACTGCTACAACATAGGCTGCTAGCCAGTTTTTTAGAAGACATTTTTCTATTAAAACATTCTTGTTGTTTAAGTAGATATGGTTTGTTGATTTTTCACACTGAACTGTCGTTTAATCTCAATCGTACGATATTAATTCCGAGTACAGTTCAGAAAAGAATAGCAACAAATAGGAAGCAGTGTAACCGACAGGATAGTTAAATCCCTAAGGATAAACTTGTTTTACCAAGTAATATCTTTTAAATCCTAATCGTGTCTTTATTAGGCGCAGGAATGTTGACTAATTTAGCGCTATATTCTTGACATATTTAGCGCTATACACATAAATGGTTTATTTGTTTTTATCATGCAGATTATAAGATTGCGTAAACGCTTAACTGGGCTATATCGTTATTATATATGTGTGTCTATTCCACTTGCAGACAACACATCCATTGGTACAACAAGTTGGTACCGGTTATACTAAACGGGCACCGATTGTTATGGATGTTTCGACAGCTGGAGCATTTGTAAGGCTCAATATAACAACGGCGTGAGTAACTCTTCTCGTATACCAGTATTTCTTGACCGTTTTATACCGGGCCCTTCTTTGATAAACATTAGAACTATTTATTCAAATCTACGCTTTATGAAATTATCATCTATATTCTTTAAAATTTAGCATAGTTTTATAAGTCGAATAATCCCCCTGCCTATTTCACGGCACCAAGTCATAATACGAGAGATTTGGTTATTTATTGAAAACAAGAGTGATGGTGACGGCATAAGGCCCAAAGGATAACGCCATTAAAACAATTGTTGGACTGGTGGTAATTTTTTTTCTTCAGCTAACTTTTCTGTGAAATATTGTTTTTGTTTCTTCTCAAATTTTAATTTTAAATATTACATAGTGACCACCCTGACAATATCTTGTGACCAGCAGGTAGGGAACACCTGGGCTTTACAGGACGTATACCGCGTACAAATAACAGTGTTGTAATGGCATAAGTCAATGACCTCATTTTTGGACATAAAACAACTTTCTTGCTATATGTTGCGTTTTTCGAATCTTACAGTTTAGACTTAACTTGTGTTATTTTACAAAATATTTTGTTATTTTACAAATGATTGCTTTCAGGACCTATGTACGACCGTTTAATGACGCCGAGATCATCCTTTCCGCCGTCATCCTGATAAGCTTCATGGTTTTCGGCATTCTGGCCAACACACTGACCATCGCAGTCATCGTCAGCTACAGAACTCTCAAGTACGTATATACAGACAACAACCTGAATCTGAATGGCGTTTCTAGTATGTCTGGAACAGTGGTCGGCAAACTGTGGGCCACGGCCCAAATGTGGGCCGCAGAATATTTTTGCAGGGCCGCTAGCTATTTTTTAATAGTTTAGCAACTAAACTTTAGTCTTATCATTTAGTTGTGGACTGCGTGACTGATAACCGTCCATTTTTAGCAATAAATTTTTTAAATTGGTGTGTGTAGCGTAACTTTGTGACGTTATTCTAAAATATTGCATGCCCCAGGCCTAACAAATATCATGAATACTCCCCTGTTGTCGTAGTGGTTTTACGTAGTGGGCCTTTAGTAGCTCTGGAAAGAGTCTTTGGGCCGCGCAAAAAAAGTTTGCCGACCACTGGTCTAAAACTATTTTAAGAAATTGGCTTCAGCCCAAAGGCGTCGTGTGTCTCATCACACCATCGAAAATAAAAATTTGGGCAACTTAAACAAAATAAGTTTGTTTCGCATTGTGCGAATCGGTAACATTTTTGTAATAAAGCTTTTGTTTTAAAAGTAACACCTATCCAACCTAAAACTTTAACAAAAGAAGGAACTGGGTATAAATATTACTTCCTTATGACGCACGTTTAGATTAACTTTGTGACGTCATGTTTTGACTTTCTCAACTTATCTGACCAAGTTTGGAAATGTCACATCTCTATAGTTAGGACCTAAAAACAAACGTGGTTAAAAGTTTAAAAATTGTGACTTTTTATTTAAATAAAGAGGTTTGAATAGATTGGTAAAGTTCATTACTCGTTTCCCATTTTTTGTCTCAAAATAAGCTTTCGGAATACTAACCTTTATTATACCTAACGATGTTCTTTGCGTATATTATCTTTGTTGCGTAATTCCTATTTATTTCACAACCCACATCCAAGTTAGAACTTTTACTGAGCCTTTGATGCGGTGTTTCGTAAATCTCTAAAAACATTCGCGGTTAGAAAAAAGCATCTTTCATCGCATTTAGCATAACAAATTAGCGTGTTAAGCGAACACCTGGGGTAACGGAAAACACTTTTTTACGCTTTTATCAAAATAAGTGAATAAATCCGTCAAGTTAACGATTTAATAGTCGATTAAATTCAAGCATTTTTTATAACTACTATAATCCTAAATTTTAACAGCGGAAGTGAAATTGAATGGCGTTTGGTAATAAAAAAACGTATTACGTGACGAATATTTCTTAAACATGACTTAGCCCAGTGTAAATTTAATTTTGAAAATAAACTAACAGATAGAAGAAAATAAAAGGTAAATATTATTTCAGCGCTTTTTGTAAGAATTGCCTATATACAGTCTAAATATATAAAACAAAAACATCAGTCTTGAATAGCATTCTAATAGCGGCAGGCTATACAACTCGTTCTAATGCATACCAAATGCATGTTAGTAAACATTTTCCAAGCTTATATTGAAAGCTATGATAATAACACGGAAAGCACTAAAATTTGTCGATCCTTTAATATGAGTGGTACACTAAAAATAAAGCATCGAAATTAAAAAAAAATGGTTACTTAAGTTTCGGAACTACTCTATTACTATAGTTTACTGCTGTATATAACCATGGCATACAAATGTAGCAGAATGGCGTATTTGGCCGACGTTGAGCTTTCGTATACTTGCAGCGACAGCGTGTTCATGCGTTTCATCTTGTCGCTGTGTGTGTCCGATCTGCTTTCGGCCCTGATTAGCTGGCTGTTTCTCTATCGGCGGACGTGGGGCTTTGATGTATGGTCGCTGCCTCCCTTCCTGTGCAAGGTACGTGAGAATAGAAGACGCACGCGTATGACGGGGCTCACGATCTGGCGCACACCAGTGGTTCTCAACCGGGTTGCCGCGGCACCCAGGGGTGCCATTTCTAATCCTCAAAGGTGCCGAGAGATATTTAAGAATCTTTAAGAATCTGATTTTGTCTCAGCTCTTACAACTTTTGTGTAAGGTTAAAGTGGTATAAATCCAATTATGACTTCCTACGTTGTTTAGAGTTGATGTGTGTTGTTCAAGTTCTGTTTATTGTTACATTTTAGTAAACTACCTACGGAAAAATTTTGTAGGGGTGCCGCAATCTATTTAATATTTCTGAGGGATGCCGCTAGCCATAAAAGGCTGACAAATACTGGCGCACACGAACGACAACAAGACGTTCAAATTTCTGTTTTGCTACGCTGACCCCCTTGCGTCGTTTACAAATCCGTTTTGGTGACGAAAGCTTTTTACTCGGCGCTGATACAATCTTTTAATCAAGTAAAGTTTCAAACAGGATGCAATGCAAACGATCTCATAATTAATTCTGAATTTTTACAAACATTCACAAGTTATGACGACAACCATCTTTTTATGCCAAAGTGGGTTTAAAAGTTATCCCATGTTACTTGTTTCGAGTCAAAGGCATATATTGTAACTAAAAAAAAATAACTATAAAAACATCTTTAAAAAAAAGTGATATAGGAATTAAAAAAAAGTGATATCCGTTAAATTTTAACTATTTTCTGTTGGCCTTTCAGTTTTACTGGGGGGCCGATCTGATGACGTCATACGTGACGGCGTTGCACATCTTCTCGTTCGCGATACTGCGCTACGTATCCATCCGCTTTCCTCACTTCTACCACAAGATCAAGATACGACATGGAAACGTATACGTTGCACTTTTAGGACGCCATTTTTTGTCTCGCTTTTCTCGCTGTGAAGTGTTTTTGCGCGAGACAGCATTTTTATAGATAATGCAAGAAACCAGATGCCGTTTTTCGTCAACCCGTGTGAGAAACTCACACTAGTAAATTTATGTATTTTTGTTGCATAGGTAGTTTTATGGTTTATAGATTTTGCAGTTAGAATATTCCTGTTAACTACTACCCTGAATCAGAAATTAACGCATTGTTTAATTATAATATCAGTGTTGAACTAGCAGATTATTTATGTTTATACATATACGGTTTGTTCCATGCTAAAACTTGAGTCCCTTCAGCAATATTTTGTACGACTCTTTCAAGGAATTATATTTAATGCATTATATAGATTGTCCTATTGGATTACGTTTAGTTTTGCCTTTTTTCAGGTTTGGATCATCTGCATATGGATCGTGTGCTTGGTTTGCGGCTTCATACCCTACGTCATAATCTTTGGGGCTCGTCCCAAGAACCGTCTCAGCAATGAACGAGATTCTGTGTGGCCGGCATGCACCGTTTTGCTGGAAAAGTAAGACTTTATTTTCACAAAAAAGAGCATTGGCAACTTTGCAACAGTTTCTTTCATAGTAAGAGACAAAAGACGTGGGCCTTTGGTGCATATTTTTGTAAATACGAAATCTCAATAGGCTGGATACACCCTGGAATTGGCCTTGGTTCAGACCACTCAGGTCTTGGTGATGACTAGGGCGATTATCTTTTGACCTAATAAATTGAAATTTTATTTTTTTGACGATTTTTGACCTATTTATTTAAACAGCAATTGTTGCTTAAAGTACTGCATTAGTGTCTTGACATCGTCAACCACTCGTTTTGGATGTTTTACTGATTACCGGTGAAAGACAAATCAGTTATTTTTTCGAGTTTACACAAAACTCTAGGCAACGATAGTTACTATGTTTGTCATGACAAACACAACTATAAAAACACCAAAGAACAACAAGACGCTGGTTATTTCAGAAAAAATGTTGTGTAAACAGTTGAAATAGCCTACAAGGCAAAAATAATGGCAGGAAAAAGACCTGGCACATTATCAAAAAAGGAAAGGGATAATTTAAAAAAACAAGCGAAAAAGGAGAACAAATACTGTACAATGCATTTGTCCAAATCAGAAATAAACAGCTATATAAAGCAAATACAAAGTTTGACTATATATTTTTTTTTAATTTTATAAACGATTTATGTGCATTTAAATCGATTACTACGAAGTATTTTGACAAATTTTGACCTAACGTGTAAATTTGACATTTTTTTTTAGTTTTTTTTTAGTCAAAAAATAATCGCTCTACTGATGACACATTTCGATCTTTTTGGTGAATCTAATTTTTGCTGTGTTTAGACTGCCCGACTACAGTGCGTACCAGAACTGGGCCTACCCGGTGTTCTTGCTCGTTCCGGCAGTCGGCGTTCTGGTGTTTTGCCTACTCACAGTGCTGACCGTACGCAAAAGGTCGGCACAGCTTAAGGATCAGCAAGCAGCCTCGAGGACTGACAAGCGCATGCGGAAAGAGAAACAGGCGGTGGTTCAGCTCGTTCTCATAATCGTCTCCTTCATGATCGGATACATTCCTTTTTTGGGTAAGGTAAACTCCGTTTAGACCAGACCAGGACAAACCACAGCGCAAATATAAGGCTCGCGGCTTATTTTCCACAAAACTTTATTTTTGAATACGCCATTTTTTCCCTTTGATTTCAAAAGATTTATAATGAATTAGATTTGTAAGGCTACCTTATTTTCTATACTCTCAGTTTATCAAAACAATGTTGTTTGGAGCCTTTTTTGTAGAAATACACTTTACCATATGTGTAGTTCATATTTACTTTTCCAAAACAATTTATGTTTCTCATGCTGCCCCCTACAAAAATAGTTGCCCACCCATAGTTTAGAACACAATGAATTCCTGTTTGTGTTTAACAGAGACACTTTGGGCTAGTAATTGATTTTTCAAAAGGTTACATTTTACATGTGTTGTGTAATTTGGCTTAATCCAAATTTAATTTTCTAACGTTTAAAAAACACAAAAACAACAGTTCCACCGTAGCTTAAGTTTAGGAATTTTGCATCGCCGAAAAGTTTGAGATCGTTTTTATAAGGTCAATTATCGCAGCCTACGAATACTGGGCCGTCAACCACTCCGGCGACACGCTGAACCACCGGAAGACCGACTACTGGTTTGGCGTCGTCGAGTACTATTTCATCCGCTTCTCCGAGTGCCTCAATCCTGTCTTCTACAACCTCGGCTCGGCCAAGATGCGCGACCACACCAAGACATTCGTGCGCAAGAAGCTTTGCTGCTGCCTTCGGTGGAAGAAGAAGACTGTGATTACACCAGGAAAGACGAACAGGTCCCGGCGGAACATGGTCTCCGCCAGCAGCGACGGCCTAAGGACGTCGGGCACAAATTTCGGAGTTTAGTCTCCGACAACGACTGTTGAAAAGAGGAGCTGCCCATATTAACCGCAGCATATATTCTAAATGTGCCTATATAAACTTGTACTGGATCCAAAATGCAACTTTTTGTTGTTTTTGCGATTTTGTTTTTCTACTAAAAGTGGCCTGCATGGTTTAAGGTTTGGTTCGTTGTGCAATGTTAACAGGAACAGTTCAGGTGTATTATGAGTGTTTCATAAACTTTTGTCTTCATAATTGCCTGTTTTTTTAGCCTGTACTATAAACCTGGTCAGAAATTTTGGTAAGCCTTTCGGATGGCATTCGGTATACTATATAATGTGTGCCGTTACCGTTTTCCAGTTGGGATCTAGAAGTGCTTCATCATAGAATAAACATTGTGTATATGTATTTTTCAGTTGTTTTCGACACTGTTTACAACAGGTGTGCTTACACGTTTTGATTGTTTCGTTGATTCGTAGATTTTTGACTTACATTTCCATTCTTCAGCAAAATACAACCAAACCACCGCCGTTTGATGCGTATAATGGCGCATCTATTGTACGATTAAAAGGAAGTTAACTTTTTTATTGCATATATTTTGTAACAAAACGCAATAGTTTTTAATACACGGTACAAAAACATATATCCGGTATTTTTTAAACAAGGTAGTGGCTTCTCGTTTATTTATGTTCGAAGAAGATTTTGGTAACAAATGTAGGTTTTCTTTGCATGGTTTGTATAAATCGACATGTAATCTAAAAGTAGTACTTTTACTACACAAAAGTAAAGATATCCAATGTCGACATTCTCATAACTTTATGTTTTCTCATATGAGAACTTCGCTCTCTGTTTTCACCTGCTTTGGTCAATGAGACCTACTTCTCTTACTGATGGCTTAAAGTTGACTTTCTCTAATAATGACCTGTCTGAGACTTGACTCGGACAATGATGACTTGGACTGGGACTTGTTATGTTTTCGAAAAGGCTGGTACTTTGACGGACTCCAGCAACAAGACCGAAATTACCACAACTTAACTTTGGAACAAAACCAAAATAAGACTAATACCTAATAGTCGTACCGTCTCAATCGGAATAAAGGCTACAACAACAGGGGCAAACAATTTGGTGCCAAAACAGCGGCGCCGTTCAAACGCCCAAGAAGACACAAAACGCCCCTCTCCTGGCAGTTTTAAGCGTTATTTTGTCCATTCAAGTCCGTCTTTCTTAAACTTAGTTTTGTTCACCCCTAATTAAAACACAGCCTACTTATAAAGGCATAAAGAAGCGGATATTGTTTGCATTTATGTAAGTAGGACAATAAAAAAATAGATATATTTGCCCCGAATCACCTGGAAGTGTCCCTGTTGTGTTATGATATTTTCATGTCACTTCTTTAATTGCCGTGCACTTATAGTCCTCACAAACTACATTTATCTGTTAAAACATTTGCTATACTTCAGTAGTTCTACTCCTTACTTGTTTAGACATTTTGCCGTGTACCGGTACATGCCAAGAATTGCAGCAGTCAGAAACAAGATTGGGTTTACGCCCGGTGTTGCAATTACACCTAGTGTTCATGCTTCCATTTCTGAAAATCAACAAACATGCAAAATGAGGAAAAACGATCTTGGGTCTGCTTCAACATCAATCGCTCGACAAACGGGGCGCTTTAAAGTTGTCGCAAATTTCTAAAAGTATGAATGTAGGATAATGGCCGGTTTTCCCTTTAATTAGTCTACACTCACCTATGTTTTGTAGAGACGATTCATGCAAGATATGCATTGTGTTTCCCACAGCATGTGCCGCGACCCGACCTAAATCTTCGGAATCGCTTGTTTAGCAATTCTCCGAAGGATAAAATCAAGATAAACAAAACTTTAAAGTAATAAATAGGCAACAAAGTTGAAGACAAAACTGCAAATGATCAGCCTAATTGACGTACAGCATAGAACAATTGCAATTTGGTGAAAAAAAATACTTGAAAATTCCAATGCAACCCTTTTCTCTTGGAGCGCAAATTGCGCTCCACTCTCAGTGATACAACATCACAAACAATATACAAAACTTTACAAAACATTGCACATTTTTGGCGATATAAAAGCAACAATTAAGTTTTCAAAAAAATACATATTACTGTTAATTAGGATGTCGACGTCTACAACAGCATATAATCTAGACTTCTGAATTTTTATTATACCACGTTACGAAAAGTATGACTATACCACGTTACGAAAAGTATAACTGCATCGATGATCTCGCATATCTGGTTCTTTGCGTTAGTCATTTTGTCGTAATACAGTAATAGCCTAATGTTTAGACACCAAGGTGAACTATATACAACATTCGATAGATGAATATATTGTTGAAAAACAGCAAAACGGCTATATACTGGATTAAACGTTTTGATCCTGCTATATGAGAGACTATTTACAAAAGCATTTATTTTGTTTCCTACTACACAGTTAAATTTAGAATTGTCTCGTGGTAATGACTCTATTCTCCCAAATAAGGCACAGTCGGTTCTCGAAGACGTCCAACAGCGGTTCCATGCATATTTCCCCAATCAAAATATTTCTACAAATTACGTCTCAAGTGAAAAAGTTAGTCACGTGGTGCGAGCAACTGGCAAAACTGAAAAGGAGCGAACACATGTGTGAAAGTTGGAAGTGGGAAATTTAGTTTGAGACTATGATTTAAATAAACACTTATTTTTGTCAATAGGTTTGTGATCCAAGTGGAAGTTGGCGTTTGTTTACTTATGCTAGGCAGTTGAATGTAATGCTTTGGTTTAATATTTAATTTCGTTTTGACTGTTATTGTCGTTTGCCAATAAATTGCTAATATTTCGTAAAAATTACGCATATATGACAGTGCTGCAAAAAGGTTTTTTTTTTAAGCTATTTCAAAACTTCTAATTTAGATTCATATATAGAACATAATTTTTAATCGTATAAAACAAAACAAAATGGCAGACGTACAAGCACACAAACATTCGGAGGAGTGTCACCAACATGTAAGTATTTATAATTCAACATAAGTATATGTCAGGGGGTATAGAATGGCTTTGGGCGCTTGTCTAGAATCCTACCACAGTTATGAAATCAAGGCACAAAATTGAGTTAGGTTGCGGGTTAGCGTTTGGGTGTGGGTGGGTCAAGTATTATTATATTCTTTATTTAATAATAATACTTGACCCACCTTAACCCAAACGCTAACCCGCAACCTAACCCAAATAATGCGCGTTGTGGTAGGATTCTAGACCAGCGCCTGGCTTTGTTCTATAGAAGCCTAGACTATATTTTTGTTCAAGGGTTTATATTGCTAACATTATTTCTTTTAGGGTACAACGAGTATTTCTTCTGGTTTAGATTGCTAACATTATTTGGGTTCAGGTGCGAGTTTGTGTTTGTATGTCATAATTATTTTTATTCTCCCATATTTATTTTTTACTTGCAATTTAGATTTGACATTTCATTTTGTCACTGTTAAAAAATTAGTAGGATTCTAGACCCAGGTTGAAAAGTTTATGGCCTGATAAATTATAAATCCCTCGCGCAGTAGCACTTTCAGCCGCGGTCACAGCCGCGCATTTTATAGAAAATGTGTTCAGCCGCGCAAATCTGACTCGAGCAAACGCGCAAAACTTCTGTATAAAACTTAACAAGCACAAAAAAATTGGCGGGCCGCATACTGAAGTTGCATAACATTTTGTTAACGCTAGTTTATAAGACGTATATAATATAACACATCATGTAGAATCACTTGCGAAACGCTAAAAACGCACAGTTAGGCGATTTGGTCACGCATCAGTGGACAACGGTCACGTGTATAGTGATGTCAAATTAGGCAATATCGAGTAATATTGCACATTAAATGCTACACAATCCAACATTTTAAATATTTAGCTGCGCCCACATACCAACCAAAAATTGCTCAGTGCTTCAAACATTCCATGAAAACTGTAAACCTGTAAGTTTATTAGAGTATCGCAACTTACAACGTTCAGTAGCCTGGTGGTTTATTTTCAGCCGCGCATTTTTTCAGCTGCAAAACATCTCCCCCGCGCAATATCCAAAGTTTCCAATCTGGAGGCAGCACAGATATATTTGTTTGTAAACAGTCTTAAGAGCCTGACCAGTGGTCCAGGTTGGAAAGTTTGGCCTGCGCGGTCACTGCCGCGCATTTTATAGAAAATGTGTTCAGCCGCGCAAATCTGACTCGAGCAAACGCGCAAAACTTCAGCCGCGCAAACTTCTGTATGAAACTTAACAAGCACAAAAAAAATTGCCGGGCCGCATATTGAAGTTGCATAACATTTTTTAACGCTAGTCTATAAGACGTAGATAATATAATGAATCATATAGAATCCCCTGCGAAACGCTAAAAACGCACAGTTCGGCGTTTTGGTCACGCATCAGTGGACAACGGTCATAGTGACGTCAAATTAGGCAATATCGAGTAATATTGCATATTAAATGCTACACTATCAAACTTTTTAAATATTTAGCTGCGCCCGCACACCAACCAAAAACTGCGCAAAAGTATTCTATGAACGCTGTAAGTTTAATATAATTTCGCAATTTACAACTTTCGGTAGCCTGATGGTTTATTTTCAGCCGCGCATTTTTTCAGCTGCAAAACATCTCCTCCGCGCAATATCCAAAGTTTCCAATCTGGGTGGTTGGTAATCAATCTATAGTCCACAGAATATTTCCCTAATGAAAATAACAGGTTCACAGTTAATATGTTTGGTGTGATTCAACAATAAATTTAAACAAAGGTCAACTAAAATGGCAATTTTATATTGTTCAATAAAGTTATTGGTATATGGTTATTTGTTTTGTTTAATCATTATTAAGTTAGAAGTTCAACATAGTGTTTTTTATCATGCTTGTGATCATCAATCCTTTCCTGCAATTGTCGGGAAAGACATGGTGTTTATGTCCTAAATTTGGTTGGCTCACTAATACTTGCATAGTGTCGCATCTGCAAGCAAATTGTAGTCTATTCCAGCAGGGACTAAATTGAATAGCCTGATAAGAAACTGCCTATTAACCACCAGCAAAAGCGAACATTTTTATGCAAAGTGAACACATGCATTCGTTAACTTTTGGCCAAAAACTAAACCAAGACTGTTAAATGTGTGATTTGATTTTGGTAGTCTAATCATAATTTTCAACTATCAGCAGCGCAGTTTACTAAGTTACATATACGGGACTACACTAAGCAGAAGCACGTCTGTTGAAACCAGGAATATTATACAAAGATTGTTTTCACCGGGGTGTTGTTATATCATGATTATCTCAACATCTTCGCTGAGCTGTGTGCCAAGACGGCTAAAAAACAAGCAGGATTGAGTGCAAAATAAGCTACATCAATTCCACACAAAACACATAATCTTGGAATATGCTTATAGAAAATAATTTTTTGACAATATCAATGCTTAAAAATGGCGACTTTGAAACGCGCATCACAGTCACAGTTTTACATCAGATAATAACGCAGACAACGATAGCCAGTCTAAAACATGTTTGCTAATCACCAACTTCAACACATAACAAAAGACAGAAAATATCATGCCTTTACGAACAACCCTTGTGCAAACAAGAGAGGAAAAACGGTGTTTTGTGTTTTATTGTGGTTTCAAGCTAGCTTAAGACGTGTTACCCAATTACATTAAAAACATTTTCGTTTCGGTTTGTGCAGTGAGTTGCACCCTTCAAACAAAAAACTGATACTTATTCACCCATTTTTTTAGAATGCTCCAGAGGAGGATCCTGTTGGTAAGTTGAAATTTTGTTAAAATTTTTATAATAAACATGGTAATTTTTTTAATATTTCTAATTTTACCAAGTGAAAACTTATAAACTGAAAATCATTTTGTACCAAGTTCTTTCGCTCTGGGTATTATACATTAATGTTTTTAACACATATATTTTGTATTATTTTTACTTAGCTGACGATTCAGGCACTGAAACTGATAGTGACGATGAATCTATTCCCGATTTGGATGACAGCCCAAACCCAACAACCACTATTGCAGACAGCAACAGCGGTACTCAAGTCACCAATACAGGACTTAATCCTGCAATTTCAGAGGTACTGTGATGCAATTCAAGCTGAAAAGTGCTAATTAAATTTTTGCAGCCTACATTTGATTATAACTCATTTGTTGAAAACAGATGATGGGCGGTGCTGCTGGAGATGCCACTGGAGCCAAACCAAAACAAAGTAGAAGCGAAAAGAAAGCACGCAAGGTAAACTGAATTTGATTTAAACCTGAAATATGTTATTTTTTCTAATCTTTGAAATTATTGTGTTGCAACTATTTTTTTCAGGCGATAGGAAGACTGGGTTTAAAACAAGTTGTTGGGGTTAACCGTGTCACTATCAGAAAATCAAAAAACATCTTGTTTGTCATACAAAATCCTGACGTCTACAAGAGCCCTGCTTCTGATACATATGTTGTTTTTGGAGAAGCTAAGGTATGTGCCAATGCCAAAAAAGTTTATTTAATCCCTAAAAATAAATTGGTAGCTGAAAGTGTAGATATTTTATGTATTGTTATACGTTTTTTATTTAGATTGAGGATCTTTCACAACAAGCCCAACTCAAGGCGGCTGAGAAGTTCAAGAATGCTCCAACGGCAGCTGAAACAGCAACCACTGTTCCCACTGTTGCTGAAGAGAGTGACGAGGAGGAAGTATGTAGTGTACAATTTGCAAAAAAAAAAAACTTTAATGCCTTTATTTTGCCACTGGTTTGGCGCAACATATTTTTTCATACCAGTATGGGTATTGGGTTGTTTTAGTTTTTTGTCTCCTTGCACAACAGCATTGTTAAGTTTATAAAAATGGACCTTTAATACATAGTGATGCACAACTATATGTCACAGCAGTTATATTACACCTAATTGTTGCTACCTTGTTCTACCAACTTTTTTTTGCAAGTCATTTGGGAAATTTTACTTATATGCCCACTGGTCTGAATGATAAAATAGAATATTTTCTTTATAGCTACTTTTGACTATTAATATGAGCACAAAAGCTGAGTGTGCTTTGTGAAGTAAACTATCCTTATTTTACGCGAAGTTGCATGATGTTGCAGTTAGTAATCGCCTCTTAATTATTAAAGGTTGACGATGAAGGAGTGGAGAAAAAGGATATTGAACTTGTGATGCAGCAAGCCACTGTCAGTCGCAGTAAGGCTGTCAAAGCCCTCAAAAACAATAGCAACGACATTGTCAATGCCATTATGGTGGGTATCAAAGTAGACCTTTTTTCTCAAATTTTATAAAACAGTGGCATTCTAAATACTATTGTTTTGTTTCTATAGTCTTATTTACTCAGATTTTTAACAAGCTGACAATCTTTAGTATATTAATGGAAGAATGTTCTTTCCATTAAGCAACATAATAAAAGTAGTTGTGCATTTAATATTTTTTTTTTTTAATTACAGGAATTGACGATGTAGCACTAACTCAAAATTTGAAGAGTGAAATCTGGGTGTTTCACAACTTGGCTTTTTACTCTTCAAAGCAAAAAGAATGTGGCACTGAAGGCCAGCGGTCATCAAAATGAGCCACATACCTTTATTTTAAAATTAACTTCAGAAAAACACACTTGGGTGTTTGAATAATGGCGCATGTGTTGTATGTTTGTTTGAGATTTGCAGATAGTATTGGTTGTGTACAAAACTACTCGAGCATGGCTTCATTTTACACATTGGATAGAGAGTACTTTTCAAATGCAGATGTGTGAAATTCTCAATAAGAAAATGTAATGCTAAGGCTTGTGTTTGCTTCTTGAAGGGTATCAAATAGACATATCAGAAAAAAAGATTAGATAACAAATAAAACTGCAATGTGGTTAGTGGTTGTGTTAGACCAGCATAATTGTCCTGACTATCTAGGCATAAACTCTGAATACACGTTATCACTTTTGATCATAACTTAAAAAACAACTGCGGTAGTAATCCTGCTGCTGGTTAAGGTTTGTCACCTAGTTTTACTTGTTTGCAAGGCAAAATGAAATGTAATTTTTCTGAACAAAACTACAGCAAGAAATATTTACAAAACAAAGTAGTACAAAACAAAAAACAGCAAAATTATAAACTAAACTTAAAACATAGATAAGAATTTTGGTGTAAATACTGAACCAAATAGTATTAATTATTGAATCATAATAAAACGAAAATGTGCCTTTAGCAGTGTTTTATTCACAAAAATCCTAGATTTAGAACGGCAACGAACTTTTAGCACATTAACTATACATTTAAACTGTAGTCATGCCAACTTCTAAAACACAATTATCTTCATGCGAGTTTAAATGATTCTGTAGTTCAGTGGAACTGGAGAATTCTTTTTCACATAACACACATAAAAGATTGGAATCATTAGTATGGTTTCCCTGAAAATGGCACTGATGTTGTTCTGTTTTTGATACATCTTCAACCATGAATTTTTTTGCTTCAATTTTAGATACTTCCTCTGCAAAGTTTTGTTCCAAATTGTCAGGAAACTTGTCTACAGCAAGATCGGAGAGCTGAGCCATCAGACTTTGTTTCTTTTCAGATTCTGAATTATTAAGACCATCTGTGTTATCGCCAATACAAATGTGTGAATCCAATTCTTCTGAATTTGAAAACAAAGTACTACAAAAATTACAATAGAACCCTTCATCGTCACTTTCTTCTTGCAAATGTTCAGCAAAGTAGTGATCTTCAAGGCTTTCGACAGAATTAAAAACCGCACCACAGGTTGAGCAGGAAGCTGCATTAAACAAACTCAAACCTTCATGCGTAAGCTTATGTAAATCAAGGTGCTCTTTTCGCATGTAAGGTTTTTCACATATGTCACATTTAAATGGACGATTGCCGGTGTGTGAGCGCAAATGCTGCTTTAGTTGTAATGAATCCGGAAATGTTCTGTCACAAAATGGACAAATCAGCTTCACCTCTTGACTTTTTCCGGTGGCTGCGTGATATGCCAACTGATGCCGGATTGCATCCTCTTCAGAAGTTGCTGTTTTGTCGCACTGCTTGCATCTATACAGCTGGTCTGTATCCAAAAAGTATGCTTCCTTATTTTTGTAAGATTCACATTTTGGTTTTCTCCCTCGTCCGTCGAATTTGCGGAGGAACTTTGCTGTAACTTGACTATCGACTTCATCAAAATCATCTTCTATGTCAACTGCCTCATTAAGAACAACTTTAAAAACCACAGAACCCTTGTTAAACGTTGTTGGTGAACATTCATGACTCATCAACTCACTTATTCCATTGAACTCAATCTGACACATAAGGCACGTTAAGGGATAAGTTGGATAGTGGGTCTTTTCATGTCTGGTCATGGCATCAATAGCAAACGAGCTAAATCCACAGGTATTACAAACATAAGTATTTCTGTGAATACAATCAAAATGTCTTTTTAGCTGGGCTTTAGTAACAAAATCGATCTCGCAAAACGGACAGGATAAGTCTTCTTTTTCACCAGAATGAGAAGTGCTCATGTGCTTTTCCACTGCCATTGGTGTGCTGAACCCCCTACAACAGACATTACAGAAATGCCTCTTTTCTCCAGTGTGCAGTCGAAAATGGACTTTAAGGTGATCTTTCCTTGCAAAGCGTCTTGCACAGACATCACACTCAAATGGTTTGATTTCCAAATGAATGTAAGAGTGTCGCACTAGCTTAAATCGAGACTTAAATGTTTTATAACATTCAGAGCACTCAAATTCTGTTTGACCAGTAGTTTGCTTCATCCTTACTTTGAATCCAGGGTTAGTTGGTTTTATTTTGATAAGATTGTTGTCCTCTTTGTTGTGGGTATCCACATGGTCAATAAAACGCTTTTTGTGTGCAAATGTCTTGCTACATACTTTACAGCTGTACCTTCTTTTAGCCATTTTATCCTTAAAACAGTTTACAATATTAAACAGCAATAGGTTTAATTTACTAAAATGCAGTTAATAATTTAGAAAATTGGTTCATA
Organism: Ascidiella aspersa; assembly: GCF_963924565.1. Lineage (NCBI taxonomy): Eukaryota > Metazoa > Chordata > Ascidiacea > Phlebobranchia > Ascidiidae > Ascidiella > Ascidiella aspersa. The sequence continues at coordinate 19,397,530 of NC_139451.1, forward strand.
CATACACCTTTTATATGAAAAGGTGAGATTTATACACAAAAAAGTTAGCACTTGTCAATGTAAACATTTTTATACCCAACAACATTATCGTAATATATCCTAGTAAAATACGATGTTTTCGGACTTTAAATTCCCCTTTTTAAAATTAAATTTGGCGCATTGTGGGCACTTGTGCCAGTCGAAATACTTTAAAAAACTGAACGGGGACCGATCACAAAATACCGAATGTGCTTGTAGCAAATCAGTCAAATACAAAAAAACGTTTTAAAACCAGAATTTATACAATAAGCTAATGTTTTATTCGCACAAAAAATTGTCCCAAGATTTAATATATCGGCAATGACAAAATTTAAAAATGAAAAAAAAAATACAGTTAAATAAGGTTATAAAACAGTCTAAAGTACCTTTTATAAATTAAGAACTCTAAACAATTGGTACACACTTTAATTTTTATTCCAAAACTAACTTTAAAAAAGTAAACCTCCTTTTGAAATAAATAAAATGGCGGTCATTTGGTGACGATTGTTAAAAGAAAAGTAACTAACTGACTCATAAAATTAATGCAAACGAGACAAAATGTAACTTAAGCAATAACTAAAAATAATTTTAATATCCAAATTCGGGGTAATGCATTTATTTATGAACATACTGAAGTAACAAAAATATTTGAAAACTAAAAATTGTTCTTTACCTTTAAGAAAAAATGGCTGGTGAAAAGGCCTTTCAAATGTTCACTTCCCTTCGTGCAATTTCTAAAATAAAAAAACTGTAAATGGCAGTTAATATTTTACATTGTACTATAAAAACAAAAAAACATTTAAATTTTAATTCTTTTAAATTAAACCTTTAATTTAGTCACGCAAACCCATTTAAAAAAACGAAAATTTATTTTCCATTTTTGTCAGTGTGACGTCATAGACAGAACAACGTGTGTTGCGTGGACTCGGTCTGCACGTTTTGTGTGATATCTAATTTAATAATTTAGCAATCGTTAGTTTATCATTGCATTATGTCTTTATACAATTTCAAGAAGATAACGGTGGTTCCTACGGCAAAAGTAAGTTACATATCTTCCTAAAGATTTGTTAATAAGATTTACTGAAACCTCTGTCCTTAAGAACCATCTTTGGAAAGTATGGCATGGCTGGGCGCTGGTCTAGAATCCTACCACAATTATGAAATCAACGCACAATATTTGGGTTAGGGTGCGAGATAGAGTTTGGGTGTGGGTGGGTGAAGTATTATAAAACCCAAATAATGTGCGTTGTGGTAGGATTCTAGACCAGCGCCCATAGTTGTTCTCGCGAATATACACGGTAAAAAATGGTGTGACGGCTGCACTGAAGGTTTTAAGTGCAACCCGCTTTTAGAACCTTGGAAAATCAAGCTGCTTGTTTGTTTTTTGGATGCAGGATGGGTTAGTCAAAGAAATACGCGCCAGTTTGCCTGGCATACTTTTACACAGAGTGAAAATCGGACAATGGTCTAGATTTCTACCATTTTTTAACAATAGCGAGACAAGTAATGTTAGAAATATAAACTCCCGGACGAAAATAGAAATATAAACTTCTGGAAGCAACTGGTATCAACAAAATTGCATGTTTTCATTAGGGCAGAGATCACTTGGATATAGAGGACCAGTGGTATGGGGAAATATTGATATCAACTTAAAATCATTATCATTTCACCAATTTAAAATTAAATACAAAACTACATTGCTCCAATTATTCTAACTTGCTATTTCACTACTTCAGTAATATTTGTTTTTTCTTTAGCATTAGTATTTGATATAGTTTACTTCCTGGTATATATTCATTTGTTTTTTTGTTTTTTTTCGACTGCTTCATTTATTGGTGTCGGGATGATCTTTTCAGAGTCTTACGAATAAATAATTTAAAAACTTATAATAATTTAAATAAATGGTATTAATATGTTTAAATAATTCTTGTGTTTGCTAATATATTTGTGAAAGGGGCACCTTGACTGGTAAACCTGTTGGTTGTATCGGTGCCTCCTGGCATATTAAATAATCGTATAGCTTTTGTTGTTGTATTAACGTTATGTGCCAAAATAATAAATTGAATTGAATTTTCAGCTTTACATGAAACTACTTGAGTACTTTGTACCAATTGTATTCTTTTTGTATCCATTACAAACAAATATAAACCACTTTCTTTGCAGGATTTTATTGATATTACACTATCAAAAACACAAAGGAAAACCCCCACAGTTATTCACAAGAGCTACCATATTAGCCGAATTCGCTCTTTCTATTGCCGCAAAGTCAAGTATACCCAGCAAAACTATCATGACAGACTGGCTATGATACTAACAGAATTTCCTAAACTGGAGGTTAGTTGAATGTGGTGCTATGGACCTTTTTCTCATTTTTAAGACTGCCAAATGTATACCATCTAATATGAAACTGTGGTGCCACACTGGAAACTTTGGATATTGTTCAACTACATAGGAGAAAACTTTCTGAAAGAGCAACTTGCCTGTATTTTTATAAAATTTTGTCGAAGTTTTGTTAAAATTTAAAATACAAATGTTTTGTATTTGTACTGAACATTTTGCATATTTTTCTAGTGCTTTAAATCTTAATTCTAATGATGGCTATTACCATTTAATTTTTTAAATTACTGTTGTGTTTTAAATAAGAAACATTGTTTAAATTATTCACATTTAAAAATATTAATTTGCTTACATAAAACATAATTGACTTGTGTATCTTAGCTGTTTTAATTTATATCTTAGCTGTTTTTTGATTTGCATAGTTGGTAATAGACTTAAAAGTATAATTTTTCCTATAATTTTTATTTAGGAAGTGCACCCCTTCTATGCTGATTTGATGAATGTTTTGTATGACAAAGACCACTACAAATTAGCCCTAGGACAAATAAACACTGCAAAGCATCTTATTGACAAGTAAGCAAGAAAAATTACTAAATTTATTTTAGAGAAAAATTAAATACAACGGTTTACTTGCATAATAATTCCATGATATGTGACCCAAAATAAGGACAACAGATAAACTATGATTTTCCCAAAAGGAACAACTTTTTTTATGGTGCCTTATATTAAAGCATATTTAAAATCTTCTTAATATGCAAATAAGCATAGTTTGACACTACTAAACTAGACTTCCTATCTAACATAGTAATGCTGCAAACATGCGGGTAACACTAATTTACGGAATGATGAATGGTCGGAACGCTCACAGTATTATTATTAAATATAATAACACTTGACCCACCCTAAAAAAAAATATATATATATACTCAAATATTGTGCATTGGTTTAATAATTGTTTTAACGGGGTAACACTTAAATTAGTGAGCGTTCCGACCATTCCGACAATTCATCATTCCGTAAATTAGTATTACCCCAAAAATACTGTCTGCTGAGTTGACCCTAGTCTCAAAGCTGGGTAACCCAATAAAATATTTGACTGTATGAATAGTTTTTGTTTATCGTTTGCTGCTTTTGTTTTTATTATCTTTGGTAAAAAATCAGAAACTATAAAAATACACATGAAATTTCCAATACTAAAGCACATAGTTTGTAAGATGTAAACCTTGTAGACAAATCTTTAAAGTAAGGATTATATGGCAGCCCTGATGAATAATTGACTTAAAAATTTTCTTCTTTTAGTTACAATATCACAAGATATGTATAGACCGGTTTGGTATGAATTACAGTGTTGGAAGAGACTATACTCGCTTGATGAAGTATGGAGACTCTCTCTATCGATGCAAAATGCTCAAGCGAGCTGCTCTTGGTCGAATGTGCACAATAATGAAGAGACAGAAACAAACCTTGGAATATCTTGAAGAAGTAATTGCTTTATTGTAATGTATATTCACAAAATCAAAGCCCATACAAGAGTATAGGAACTTTTGTATGTTCACTATAATCCTTTAAAAATGATGTTGAAAATGAGTAAAGAATTAGGTGAAATATTCAAAACGTGCCAGCTACTTCTGTATGGACTTTTTACATCTAGTTAAAGCTTCCAGTTTCCAGCCATATGCTCCAAAAGTCCAAAGTAATATACAATAAAAGTTCACTTAAAAAAAGTTGTGTTAAAATAAAACAAGCAAGCTCAACCTAGCAATTTGTGTTCATAATGCTGCCCTTAGATTTCAAAGAGTGACTTAATGGTGTTTATTGATTTGTTTGTAAAATAATACTGATCCATTTAGGGATAACCTTTTCCAGTAATACTTGTAAACTTGTGTTAAACCGTCTACCAACAAAATTGTTTCTGGGAAACTATTCATGTTATTGGTATATGCAGAAATGTTTGATGATTGTAACGGTAGATATTTGTTTTACCAGGTTCGGCAACATATGTCACGTTTGCCAAGCATAGACCCAAATACGCGAACCCTTATCATCAGCGGCTTTCCAAACGTTGGCAAATCAAGTTTGATTAACAAGGTACTAATATAAAATTCGAGTTACCCTGCTCGACTTTTTAAACAATTCCGCTATGGAAAAATTTACACCCATTAAATGACAGTTTTTATAAAATGTTGTCATTGTCATGTTGTAGGAATTACTATGTTATCTCTCATCATTTTGCATTTTTTACTAATGCTTTTTCACATCACTATTAATAAGTTTCTTATACAAACTTAGTTGCATAGTCATTTTGTGTTTTCAATAAAAAATATATATATAAAAATTGTTTTCAAGTTACCAAGAGCAGAGGTTTTATTTTGCCTTAAAACATATATGCTTTTAGCTAACAAGAGCAGAGGTTGAGGTCCAGCCCTATGCATTTACCACCAAGTCTTTGTTTGTTGGCCACATGGATTACAGATACCTTCGCTGGCAGGTAAATTTATTGTGTAACACATCCTGGATAAAATTAATGGACAAATAATATGATAATGTGGAGTCCAGGCTTCCTGCAAACAAATTGCTTTTGTTCGTTTACCTGTTAGTAGATATAAAAAGTTGGCAACAACTCTTAACTTTTTCTTACGTTGCCTTAAAAAATGAGCCTTGCTACTTTTGTTATAATTTTGTAAGTTGGTTAAAAGTAAAAAAAATCTTTTTTGTTTGTAATGCGATGGAAAATATTTCTAAAGGTGATTGACACCCCAGGAATATTGGATCACCCCCTGGAAGATCGGAATACAATAGAAATGCTCTCAATTACTGCTTTAGCCCATCTTCGTGCTGCTGTTGTTTATGTCATGGATGTCTCGGAACAGTGCGGCGAGTCTATTGAATCCCAACTTGCCTTATTTAATAACATCAGACCATTGTTTACCAACAAGGTACCAGTAAAGATATATAAAGATTAAGGAAACATTATCTTCTAATGAAAATTAATTATTTGTTTAGCTTTGGTTTCAATTGGTTTCCTTAATTTAAAAATTTTTGCTCTACAAACTAAATTTTACAACTAAAAATAAATCTAAAAAAACTATCGAAAATAAGTAAAAATATGTGTTATATTTGGACAGCCATTGTTTGTCATGGCCAACAAGACAGATATCACAGCAAAAGATGAACTCTCTGACGAACACAAAAATATTTTTGACACACTAGAAAGTGAAGGCATACCTGTACATTGGACTAGCACAGGTAAACAATACATTTTCCTTGGCTTATTACCCAAATCAAAACTTTTTTTATGAAATTATACAGGTAAACATGTTTAAGTTTTTTTTAGATTTTTTGTCTGTTTTATTGTCATGTAATGAGCCTTTAATACGAAAACGGCAAACTTGTTGTAATACAAAGTCATTATATATTCCCCTGTGTTGGTCAGTCTTAGTCTATCATTAGGATTCCATTATTTGATCCTTTAACTGAAAATTATTCTGGGCAAATGTGTGTAGTGCTTTTAACAATGGTCATGCATGATTTTTATTGATGTTTAAATGTGAAATAAAGATTGATAATCAGTTTTCTATTAAAAACCTTACTATAATCTATTTAAAACTTGGATGTTTACTGTGACTGCCTTGGAATTACAGTCTTTAAAAATCCCAGCAGAGTTTATTAAAAGGGTCAAGGATGATTCTCACGTCTTTTGAACATTGCTGATTGTTTTCAGATTTAAAACTCAACCCTTAAATAAATCATTTAAGTTGTAATCTATTTGTCACTATTGGCAAATATATATTATCTAATGGCTATATGCATATATATTTTTACTTTGGAACAAGTAAACATTTTAAATGCTACTTCATTTGCCTAAATAAAAAAAATTGCAAAATATCATAACTATTCCTGAAACTAAATAAATTGCCAATCCAGGTTAATAAAAAAGGTATCAACTTAGTTAAACTGAATATAGTCAATCTATAGTTTTTGTCAAGCTTTTTGCATAACACCTATCATTACCTTAATGAAAATTTGGTGGTATAGAGAAGGTTTAGGTTTCCCCCAGGCTTTACCTTTGTCGTTGTCTGGAAACTTGTAATGTTCAGTAAACATGAAATAACAGTCGGCCTATTTACCTAGCTTTAAATAATCATGAAATACTGGATTGTTTTTCTAAACTTGCTTTACCTTAGTGAGTGGAGCCGGTATCATGGAAATGCGTCAAGCTGCTTGTGACAAACTCTTGCTTCACCGTGTGGACGCCAAAATGAGGGGTAAAAAGGTTACAAATGTGCTCAACAGGCTAAGGGTTGCAACACCAAACAAAAGAGACAGCAAGGTATGTTTTGATAGAATTTTCGCTTTGGTTTGTTCTTAACATTTGATTACTTTACGTCAAAAGAGTTCTTTTATTTTTTAATAGGATAATATATTCTTTTAATTTTTTTTTTATTATTATATAATACTTTTTTTTTCTAGGAGCGACCTCCATGTATACCTGCCTCCGTACTGAAGAAGCGTGCTGCCATGGTAACGGGCGGAGATCCACAAATAGCGGAGGATGGAACAGTTGCCATGGATACAGAGGACCGAAAGAAAACCGAACGCGATCTTGAAATTGAAATGGATGACGAATATGTTTTGGACTTGCAGAGTACGATAGAATATTATAACTTACCTGTAATGTTAAGCCCTATATTATACCTTATCTTTGTATGGTGTTTTTAACGTGTACCCTCGGTACATAAAGTAGGAAACAACCTATCCGGTGGTTTGTTGGACAAGTCACTTATTTTATAACTCACCACATGTGTATAGCTAATCATACAAAACTCAGCACTTCTGGACTCTGTGTTCAAATGTTAGCGTTTTATTTGCGCTGTTTATCATTTGGCAAAAGTAACAGGATCAAAATGCTCCCGCATTAGTAGTATGTCATGAAAAGTCTCGAAATTTTTTGTGCCATTGGCGCATTGAAACATATGTCGCTAAAGTATGCCTTGTCTAAATTTATTAGTTTTAATCTATAGTCTTTTTATTTTTATACTGTTTGGTATATATGGTGGTTAACGCATTCTTGCTTTAATCATTCAACCAGGTGATCTCAGCTGGTATCTGCTGCCGAAACGTCGGTTTATAACTTCGTTTACACCAGAAGACCAATTTCTATCTATTAATATGTTGCCTGGTGTAGCTAACTCTATATGTGATCATTTCAATCAATCTTAACAATAAAAAAGATTGAAATTTTGAATCTTCACTATTTACGATCTTTTTCGAAATTCCTTTTTTTTTCTTGAAGAATGGTGGGACCTTAAAAACCCCGACGAGAGCCACGACACAATCCCGGAGGTGTGGATGGGCAAGAACATCGCTGACTACATCGATCCGGAAGTCTTCCAGAGACTCCAGGACCTGGAAAAGGAGGAAGAGTTGCGAGAAGAGGCGGGATTCTACGAAGAGGAAGAGGTTTTTACAGAAATTTTAAGCCAAAACGAAACATACATAAGTTAATGAAATAATAAAGTAATGTTTTTGTTAATATCAGAATATAAGCCTGCTCTGACATTTATAATTGTTGATCTTTTTTTCCATATCGTAAGATCCAAGCAAAACCACCCAGGTTGTAAAAAACATCTAAAACAACTTTATTTCAAGGGCAGAATTAATAGAATCTATTTAGAAATCTATTTGAATAAGAAGCAGAACTGACGATGTTAACTATATAAGATTCTGCTCTTGTTAAATAAAGTTGTTGTAGATCTTTTTTACAACCTTTGTTTTTTTTTGGTTAAAAACATACATAACGTTTGGTTGTAAGAAAAAAGTTCACACAAACCCCAATTTACAACGTTCGTACTAAATTGCCATAAACTCCGGTAAAGATAAATTCTGTTTCGCCCAAAGTTTTAAAAGCGGATTATTTTTTAAATAAAAGTAAAATTAAGTTACAAACCAAACATTCATACTTGTATATAGGAAATTGAGGATGACGAAACGAAAGAAATTCGCAAACTCGCCGCACAAATTCGCGAAAAGAAGGCCATTCGAATGGCAGAAAGCCATCTTCGGCGGAAAGTAAGTATGCCGATTGGGACGCATAATATTTTTCCGAATTGTCACGAACTAGCCAGTTGATTTGCCCAGTTGAAACGATCGTTGTACCAGCAAAATAATATTGTTTTGACAAACAACTATATTGCTAGTAATGGTAAAATGTTGACTTTTTTCAACTCTACTTTTTTCTATGTTACCATTCAAGATAAACTAAAAACCTAGTTTTGTGTACAGAATAAAAGAAAAAAAAATGCTTTTGATTCGTAAAAAACGTCAATTTTGCTTTTCCAATCGCATTTTAATGAAACAGCTGTAGTGTATACTTTATCTAAGCTTATTGAATGTCTTAAGTTCTAGCATTCTGCTCATAAATGTTAGTTCCACAGCTTCCACTACAATCGCTATCTCTGTTGATGTGTAGGTAAAGAAACCACGACTCCCCAGCAAGACGGCTTCACAAAACAAAACGTCAAAGGATATGACAAATGACTTGGGAAAACTCGGAGTCGACCTGGCTGGCCAAAATAAGGTCCGTCAAACCATCTTGACGTATATATTGGTTAAATAACTAAATCGAACACAATAACCTTCATAATAATTTTAAAGCTGTAGTTTTTAAAGTTCTGTTTTAAATGTGTTTTTTTTGCAAAACTTACTAGCTGAACGCATGTGCGCTATTGATGTTAAATTTCAACGTGAAAAGTTTTCATAAAAGCACTGCAAACTTTTAGTAAGATTTACAAATGCAAACAGTGATATTTATGTTTTAAAACGAAGGATACGTGATTGTGGCGACGCGCCGCATAACTCCACTCAATACAAATAGCTATATTTAAACAATTCTGTGCATTGTAGTTTAGGCTGTTTCCATCTGTAAATGATTAAGATAGTTGTAAATTGTAGTGTCGTTATCGTCTTAGTTACGTATTAATGTTTTGTTTTATAATCCACCAGACATTAATCAAGTCCAATCGTTCTTAAAAACTAAACTAGATCAGGGGTGTCCAACTCAAACATGCCGTTGTGCCAATTTTTATCTTATAACGTCTTCCAGGGCCAAAGTTTCGTAACTAATGCTTTCTAATATTAAAAGCGCTTTTTTCCAAAAATAAAAGCGTTTATTTATAAATGAAAAACATTTGTTTATTCAATCAAGTAAAACATTCATAACAATTGACCAAAACTACTTCTTTGCAAACGTTTGTTTTCCGCCAAACTTAGAAGCTACATTGGCCTTAAGTGTTGTAGTAGCAATGCGCATTACTTGCATCTTAAGTGTCCGTCGGTGAGCTGAATTATATAATTATGTGAATGGTAGCCTCCACAGTGATTGTTTTATATTGTTAATGAACAACGGCAATTGGCTGAATAATATATTTAGTGTTTTTCGACAATTGGCTAAATAACAAATTTAGTATTTTGGGGGTGCTTGCGTTCCAGTTTTTATTAGGTGGGTGGCACGCGTGCCGAGTGTTGTACACCCCTGAACTAGATCAACTCCCGCTAACCTCACTCTTTCCATTCTTCCTCCAGGCACACTTCCGCTCCAGAAGCAAGACGCGAACGGCTCTCAAGCGCAAGCGCGACGTTTCCATGGATACCACCAGCCAATCACGCACGCGCAGCCAATCACGCAATCGCGACCAGAGTGGGGTCAGGGACCCGCAGGTACGTGTTTTTTTCTTGAAGTGTGCCGATTTTCTGTGTTTTCCTTTACTTTTGGTTGGAAAATTGTGCCATTTGCGCTGTGCTCTTTAAAAGAATGCTAGTTAACCGCATTGCGCATATCTAAAATGTTTCTCGTAAACAAATTCCAATAAAAGTTTTTTACTATCAAAATATATCAAAAAAACGATTTTAAATATGATTAATTCCCGTCTTTTTTCTATCCAGATGCAACAGAAGGCACGCAAACTCGCCAAGCTCTCTCAGCGAAAGATGATCCGCATGGGCAAGGCTGGCGAGTCGGACAGGCACATTCCCACCGCCAAGCCACGCCATCTTATGACCGGCAAGCGCGGTATTGGAAAGACCGACCGACGATAAACTGCCTCATTACGACGATGACGCCTGCTGGCTGGCAGCCTCTTGCTTGCATTCGTTTTTCGTCAACGCATTTGGGTGGAATAAACAGCTTGGGAAACCGAGATTTGATTACTGTTGATTGTGGCTAAAATACGTTGGTTGACTGTTGGGAATGTCCCGAATCAATAAGTTGTCCAGTAAATCAAAAAGTTTTTCCCTTGTGATTCTTAGTAGATATTTTAGATTCGATCTTAACTTTTATTTCGGAATTTAATCACCTGAACGATTTGTTTGAGGCATGGTACCCTTTCAAACTTCATTTTTTCGATTCTAACTGCATAAATTAAAAAAAGTACAATTGCGTTAAAACTATAGGCAACAAAATGCAGGACTGTTAAAGGCGTCCTGTGTAGATATAGTCGTAATGTTGAAAAAAATTATTAAATAACTGCCGAAAATTCTTCTTTCAGTATAAAAGCTGAGCATATGGTATCTTTCAAAGGACCGTTGAATTTTCTTTCAAACAGAGAAATATGGTAGCACCAAATTAGAAGACGCGCAGGACCTCCGTAGGTCCTTATAAAGGCTGGTTCACACTAGACGCGTCTAGAGTTAACGTAAAACGTTTGTTAAATACGCTTTCGGTTGCGGAAAAGTTGAAATATTTCAACTTTGACGCTTTCGGTTAGAAGCGAGGAAATTTGCCGTTAACGCTGGCAACGCGTTGTGTGAACTGGGCGACGTTGACGCTAACGCTAGACATTAACGCGTCTAGTGTGAACCAGCCTTAACACTACAGTTTTAACCCTGCAAACACCCGATCCGTTAGAAATTATTGCATTTATAAGCAAAAAGGTGTACGACAATTAATTAGTGCATCCAAAGGATCAAAAAGTCCGACTTTTAGACTTTGAGGTCTCGGACAAGGCACTAATTTGACTTAACAATGTGTTAAGAGTAAATTTGATAATAATTTGTGACAATCCCATATAGGCCTACCATCGACGAGAAACTTATCTTATGCCCACCTTTTTTTTCAGCGTTCAAATAATTATTACATTAATGCACATTAATTGGGTTAGGGTTCGGGTTAGCATTTGTGTTAAGGTGGGTCAAGTGTTATTAATTCTCTCACACTTTTTGTAATCTTTTGTGAATTTTGAGCAATATTTTCAATATAACTATGCCGGAAGTTTACCTAAAGGTCCAAATTAGTGCATTGCCACGACCTCAAGGTCTAAAAGTCTGGACTTTTCTGCCATTGGATGCCCTAATTGTCGTAAACCTATTTACTTAGAAATGCACTAATTTCTAACGGATCGGGTGCTGTAAATATATCTTGGCTACGAATTACTTGTAAAAGCACAGCAAATGTAAAAAGTTAAGTAGATTTTCAAATTAACGGTTTATTTACATCTATGTCAAATTAACGGTTTATTTACATTTATGAAAGCATTAAAAATAAACCCATAACACAGTTGTTTCAAACCTTAACAGAAAGACGGCTATAGTCGGCTACGTTTCGAACAAGAAATGAGGCACATTCAATGACTTCACGAGGCGGTATTTTTTACAAATTGGATTACAAATGGGAACTGTTTACAAAATGTAGATTTGCGATGTTTTTACGGTTAGGAGGTGTTTTATTGACATTTAGTTGCAGTTAAAATACAGGTAGCATTGGTTAACGAATTACTTTTATTTTAGCCTACAGTATGCGCTGCTCTGTAGTACAGCTTGTTAATGCTAAAGCAAAATAGGTCGAGTAATTTGAACGCATTTTAACAAAAAATACCTTTCGATACGTAGGCTACTTGTATTAATTATCATAAGGTAATGTGACTGGATTATATTTCAATGAAAAATGATTAGCTGAATAGACGAAAAAAAAGTCAATCGAAAGTAAAAGAATCGACAGTTCTGAAGTAAAGTATACCCTATGCCTGTGAATTATTATTTAGGGTTTTTTTGTATTAGGTATTATAAATAACTAAACTCGTTGCATGAATAGGATGAAGATTTCTACAATGAACAGTTTGGAAGAAAACGCAAAAAATAGCATTTAGTATTGGTTACGTGACCTTAAAATTAAACAAAGGTTGTTATTTTTTAAGCACATGATTTACAGCCACATTTGGTTAGTTTGCAACACCAGTCATCTTAGAAAGACACAAATTTTATTTGACAATATATGATAGACTTACTATGTGTAGGGATGTCCGATAATTGACATTTATTCCGAAACCGTTACTCGATTTTGGAGAAAAAAAGTATCAGTATCCAATCCAAAATTACGTGATTATAAGCTTAGACAAGCAAATTAGATGTAATTTAAACGTTTAAATGTTTTTCCTCTGAAATGTGCAGCGTTATGAAGTATAGTTACCTCAAGGTTGAGTTATTAACCTACTATTTTTTATTAATTTGTTCAAATAAAATCACAGTGATAAAAGGCAAGTCATTGGCATGATATCTGTATTAATTTACTATCGGGTGAGCACCGCTACCCCCATAGTACCGATGCAACCACCCTTCATCGGGTATCGGCTCCGATACGACGTTATCTGACACCCCTACCTAAATATAAAACTAAAATAAGTGTCGGACATTAGTAAGGCTGCCAAATAAAAATCACAGCGTTATAAAGTCCAAGTAAGACCATGAGGCCAGACTTAGAGGATTGATGAGTGAACGCTTTGTTGGGGTCGCCAGTGGGATCTGTTGGCTGTTCTTCGCCTTGGTTCAGTTTTTCTGCAAAAAAATAACCTTTTTGTTAATTTTAGTACCAAATTAAGGGAAGAGTCTTATTTAGGTAAAGTTATTTGTCAAACATTAATAGTGCTCATACTTTTACACCAAACTTGTATCGTCACATTGACCTATAGGCCTACTAAAGGACGATACCACTACCAAACAGGTTTGTGATATTATCTTGGTACAGAATCAGAGTTTGATCTAAACTTTTAGTTGTGGGACACGAAAGATTTTAGGGAATACGTAAAAAATTTACATTATAACGTGACGTTATCAATCAAATAAAACTAGGAAATCTGCTGTGTCCTCGGTAAAACTAGTGAGCAAAACATAAATTGTATCTAAATACAGTAAAGAAGATGGCGACAAAGCGTTTGCTAATATATGCGTTTTATTTGGTTTTAATTAAAAAATTTCAAATTAAAAGACAGGCGTGACGCATTGTGCACACAAAAACATCGCGCATTGCTGGATGTAATGGCTTTCATCAAGATTGTTTTGGCCCACAAGTGGTCCATTGGTTTCACAGCTGTAAAGTACTATACAAAACCACGTACAACTTAGCTTGAAGGGCAACAAAGCTTACAGAGCGTTTATTTGCAAAACTTAACCTACTATTTGGAGAGTTTTTTTCTATATTACAAAGAAATAAATTCGCGTACGCCAGAGGTTCCTTAAACTGTGCGTGAAAATAATATTATCTCTTGACATGTGCGTTCGAAATCATTGTCGCGGAAAAAATCAACAGCCGTTGAATAATTTTCTGTTATCAACGAACAAATGAACAAAAATTATTGAATTTCCTCTGTGTGGCGTCGCAAGGAAAAAAACGTTTGGAAACCATTGGCGTACGCCAGCAGATAACTTTAACTAAAAGTAATTTGACAGATATGGAAAACTTTATAGAGAGAGAGTATAACTCCATGCGACACTATAGCCTTTTTTACAGTAGACAACTATTCCATTTAAGTACCAATTTACAATAGAGATATTACGCTTTCCTTTTTGTGGACCACATAGCTATGGAGGATATTCTGTTTGAATAATATTGGATTATTTTACGGAGTTCGAATAGTGCCCCGCTTTTATTTCCTGGGGAAGTCTGATTTTCAGGGCGGTAAATAAACTATACTAAAATAATCAAACCACTATTTAGTGGTTACCTGCTACTTGCTACCTACCTACTACTTATTACCTAACCAGCTATACTTCTGTCATGCGCAGTTTTAACTCGGGCACTAATTTCATGGGGATAACTGCATCCTATAGCGGAGACAGGTTGCCAAGAAGACTGTGCTCAGACCACTAGTACGTTAACAAAATTCAACAAAATAAACGAAATAAACTACGTATAGTGTTCTTAAGATTACTTCTTTATGATGCCATGTTTAGATGTAAGTTTATGTCTTTACGTTTTGGCGTAACTTTGTGTCGTTATATATCTTATTTTAACTAATTAAATTCAAAACAATTACTTTTTGTCATCTCTAAAAATATTGTCATGGCTTAGTTACACGACCGACGTCACCCTACCTAAATAATACTTACCAAGACATTCGGTTCCAGTCCATTGACCACCATTGCGACATGAGCAATTATAGCTACCGTCATTGTTAGTACAATTTGCGTCTGCGCCGCAAATGTTCGGGTCCACACATTCATCATTATCTAGTAGGGTGGAGTGAAAAATCATTTTTCTTCCAAATCAAAATTGAGGGGGTCTAAAATGCTGACAAAACATTACCTCCCCCCAAAGGTCACGCAGGAGTCAAAATAGCCAAATCGGCCATAACTATTTTATTTGATGTTCTAGATAGTTGGTTAGTGGCTCAAAAGATGCAGAACATACATATTTCTATTCAATATAATAGAATTTTTTCTTCTAAAAGGAGCAGAAATCCATGAAGTTTACACAAAACTAAATTTTGTCAAAATTTTTGAAATGATTAAAAAATGTTGCATTAAAAATCTAAATATACTGCAAACATCACACATTAATAACCAACCAATCACAATACTGATATTGGACACTATACTGTTCTTAAACAAATTGGTTGTTAATATGGAAATATGACATGAGTTTTCTCTATTTAAGTTTTTGCCGATTCAGCCTCGTCTTGCAGATCCAGCAACAGATGATAATGGAGCTTCTGTTATTAGCTTGACATGACGCTTGAATGCTTGATTGAGACAAGGGTGGCCTAAACTGAGAGATATTTTTGTTATTGCTTTAATTAAAAGTAAAAGAGAGTTTTGATGACAGGAGGTTGCTGTAACGGTATATCCATTGAACTCCATGAAATCATCTGTTCGTATGACTTCGTCTTTTCGTTTATTTTGCAATGACAAAACGTGGAAGATCACGACCAGTGTTAGTGTCATCTGATTTGGACTCATTTTCTGGTTCAATAACATTACCTGTACCTTCAAAATCCTCATGGACTACTCCGAATAGCTTGTATTTGACTGACACCAAAGTGACGACTGTCTTCCTGTCCATCCTCAACATCCCCACAAGGATGTTTTCGGTTATGTTATGAAACTGTTGTGCACTACCGATCACATTGAAAATATTTTTTGATCCATCAGTTACCTTACACATCTTTTTTAATTTCGAAGCCGTAAAACTAACCATTTTATACAGAATTCATAAAACTAAACATTTTATACAGAAAAAGAGTAATAAGTGTAGAAAATTTTTTTTTTCTAAAGCATGTTATCTTTAGAGTCTAAATGCCAGTGTTATCCACCTAGACTGGCAGATTGGACCGTTTTTAAATATGATAGGTACAGAACGATTTCCAAATAAACAAGTTAGATACAAATAGCTTGGAATATTGCAAAGAAATGCCTTTCGCCCAGGCCGAAAAACATCCATGTAGGGATGTTGAGGATGGACAGGAAGACAGTCGTCACTTTGGTGTCAGCCAAATACAAGCTATTCGGGGTAGTTCAGGCAGTTTCAAGATGACTGTCGATGAGGATTTTGAAGGTATGTCTTTTATATTAAAGGCAATAACAAAAACACAAAAACAGGCCACCCTTGTCTCAATCAAGCATTCAAGCGTCATGTCAAGCTCCATCATCTGTTGCTGGATTTGCAAGACGAGGCTGAATCGGCAAAAACTTAAATAGAGAATACTCATGCCATATTTCCATACAAAGAACCAATTTGTTTAAGAACAGTACTTTTATCTGTTGGTTAAGTATGATGACGATAGAAATTCTACGAAATTTAAACAAACACAACTATTCAAACAGCTATATATATAACTATCACTGATACAAACATTATTGAGTAAATTATCGTGTATGCTGTTGTATCTGTGGACATCTTATCACTTGGGATTTGTTATAACTATATCACATCAGTTGAAATCTAAAACGTCTGGTCAATCACACAGCTTATGATATAACCGTTGCTGCGTATTTGCTTGAAAACGTGAAAAATACCTATGCACCGCCCTTCTTTCTCGTCGAAGCCGTTAATGCAGTCGCACCGATAACCCCCAATAGTATTTACGCATTTGGTGTTGTCGTTTCGGCAGTACGAGATTGTATCGGGAGAGCATTCATCGATATCTGCAATAGAAGAGCATCCATCAATATTTACAATGGGTCAATCCGTACGACCTTGCATTTGCTAGCGGACGAGGCATATAGGGAATAAAAAGCAAACAAAATATAATTTACTCAATATAACACTTCTTAAAGGCAATGGTTTGTTAAGTATTGTTTACGCAACAAGATCGTTTCCCATACATTCTAAGGTTCGTTGCCTCATATAAATCTAAGCTTTCCTGTCATCTTAAATTAGTCGAAAAAATAAAATAAACCGTGTCAATTTGGCCTGGCTATTTATACGTTTAATAAATATTGTATAAGTGTTCGGCACCAGCAATAGACTGGGCCACGTCCCTATTGGAGGCGTGAAGGACTCCAAGGGGACGCAATAAACTCACTGGCAAAAAAAAACTTTTTTTATCATACCAAGTTTGTTTTAATTTTTGAAACGATTTTTTTGGTTGACACCAGGACTGCGGAGTCTTTGTTTTGCTGAAGTCGGACTCAGGACTCGGGACTCGAGTAAGACCAGGTAAAACTACCCGAGTCCCGAGTCCGATATGCGCAGTAAGAAATTTTAAAACTAATATGGCCGCCAACTGGAAATTGTAACGGTTGAATAGCATATGGCGGAATACTTTCCAACCATGTATTGTGAGTGAATGAATTACACAACACCCCTGAATATTCCACGTTATTTTATTTACGTAAATTGGCGGAATACAGGCTGTAGAGTCCGGGACGGACTCGGGACTCGACAAAATCACACATTTGACCGGAGTCGGGCTCGGGAGTCGGGAGTCGGACACGGGTTTAGTTTTTTGGCCGGAGTCGGACTCGAGAGTCGGACTCGGGTTATTTTTAAGCGACTCCGCAGCCCTGGTTGAAACACATTGTTTTTTTTTAATAATTTAAAATACTCTCTTCAGTGCTATAACTTATATTTTCTCGTTGTCATATTTAGAAACATGTGACCTAAATGTGATAGGATATACTCACTGTACAATACACACTGTACACTGCTGTCAGATGAGATATTTCAGATTGCACTACTTATTGCACCAGGCCATGCCTCCCTTAAAATATGTTTTTAGTCCACTTAAACTACTCCATATTGCAAAAAAACACGCGTTTTCATATTTTACCCGTAAAACTTTTCAACTTTAAGGCATCGTGTTTTGTCGCGCCGTATAAAAACGTCTAATAGAATAGCAATTTCTGCCATAATAATAAATGCCATGATATCGATTAATATGTGATGTCTGTTTTTAATTAAAAGTTTTGCCAATTTTACTAAAAAAGGCTTGGTTATAGACTTAATGTGCATATTTACCCACGAGTTTGGTTAAAAACAGCAGTTGTCTTCAAGATTGCTGGTTTCAACCTTACGTTATGCAAATTTTAAACATTATCTTTAAAATTGATCAAGCCAAACAAAATGTTTTGATCTACCACGGGCCGTTTACAGTGTAACAAAGCTTCCTTTTACCTTATTGTGTTTTTACGTTGTTAAGGGCCCAGAAACATTTGAGGTGCTCACAATTAGAAACCCTGTATTAGACATGAATTGGACACTTACACGTTCCATTCAGTTTGAGTCAAATTGAAATAAACTAATTTCTACACCTGATAAAGGTCACGTTACTACAAAAATAAAAATCCTGCATTATACAACATTTATAAAAAAATTAAATGTTGTGTTTTCACTATTATTGGTTGTCATTCAAGACCAATCACATAACATTTTGTGTATGCGAACTGATGAGGCTATGGAACGAGCACAAAAACATGTAGCCAACAATTTATACTATAATAATCAGCTTCCATATTAAGCGTATTGGACTTGGTATACCTTTAAACTACTCTTTGGTATTTTGACAATTGTGTTTATTCTAAAAGTATTTCAAAGGTAAAACATTTGTTAATAGTACGTAACATAGATTTCTTAAAAAAAATAAATAGAAAAATGAGTTCCTTATACTTTTCTTGCAGTAATAACGATTGATATTACTCGGAAAAAGTAAATATAAACCGGCTCCACATATGGTCTAGCAGCGAACCGGTTGCGGGGCAGTATTATAAAATATTTTAACCCATTTCCCTCGCACCGATTATCGTGCGTAGCCCCCCGTTTTTCGTTTTAATAATTATACTGAGGCGGCCAAGAAATAAAATAGGCATTTTAGGAACTTTGACTAATTGTAAGTGAAAGTTTTGTCGAGCAATGTTGAAAAACTCTTAGATAGTATCTATTTGTTTAAGCTATACCTGAACACGAGGTTCCGCTTCCAGTGTATCCCGCCTTGCATGCACAAGTGTAACTGCCATCGGTGTTATTACACGACGCCTTTGGGTGACAACGGTTCGTACCGTCAGAGCATTCGTCCACGTCTAAAACCAAGGGACGATAGGGTTCGGTTCGGGTAATGACCGTCGCACACGTAACACATAAATAGCCAAGTAAACATTTTTGACACTCATCTCGGCTAACTTGATTAACAAATCAGACGTGTCTACGCTGTTTGAAAAATGGATTCTTCCAGTTGTTACGATGTCAATTTGAAACAAAAGGCGAAATTTATAAAGCATAGTATAACTTGAAACTTAGCTAAAACAACTCCACATTCTGAAAACATTGAATGTTTTTATACCTATGGGGAAACACAGACCAGACCGCGCACAATAAGAAGGAATGTTGTTGACTTACATATAACGTCATGTTGCGCAAATCCAAACTCGCTCTGTCGCAACCGAATTGTTAGCGTTCACCTTATGATACTCTATCTTCTATTGTATTACATTATGGTGCAATAAAGGGTCTATTAAATGGGGGCGTGAAGGGTTTGCAAGCGGGGGGCGAAAAACCATCCAAAAAAAACTTTTGACACACATTGTTTTTTTTAAATAATTTAATATACTCTCTTCAGAGCTATAACTTATATTTTCTCGTTGTCATATTTAGAAACATGTGACCTAAATGTGATAGGATATACTCACTATACTGTACGCACTGTACACTGCTGTCAGATGAGAGATTTCAGATTCCACTACTTATTGCACCAGGCCATGCCCCCCCTTAAAATATGTTTTTGGTCCACTTAAACTAGCCTACTCCATATTGCAAAAAAACACGCGTTTTTATATTTGTGTTATTGCCTGTAAAAGTTTTCAACATAAAGGCATCGTGTTTTGTCGCGCCGTATAAAAACGTCTAATAGAATTGCAATTTCTGCCATAACAATAAATGCCATGATATCGATTAAGTGATGTCTGTTTTTAAATTAAAAGTTTTGCAAATTTTACCACAATAAGGCTTGATTATAGACTTAACGTGCATATTTACCCACGAATTTGGTCAAAAGAAGCAGTTGCCTTTAAGATTGGTGGTTTTAACCAGGCATTATGCAAGTTTTAAACATTATCTATAAAATTAATCATGCCAAACAAAATGATTTGATCCACCACGGGCCGTTTACAGTGTAATAAAGCTTCCTTTTACCTTATTGCAGTGCTTCTTAAACTTTTTTAGTTTTGTTCAACCCTAGCATCTATATATCCAGATTTCATTCACCCTTGTTTTATGATAAGATAAAACTATCCCGTCTATATATAACAGCACAAAATGGCTTAGATTGTTTCGATTTTTGTTAGGATCAACTCAAGCTAAGTTTTACCATTGCAAAAAATATGAAGCTACAAAAGTACAAAACACAGTCACCAAATTTGTTTACCGTACTAGAAAACACCAAAAAACAATAGTTCAGTAGTCGATTTACTGTAGAGATATCATCCATTTCTGACGGTTCACCCTTATTCACCCCTTTTGGTTGGTTAACCCCCGCAAAAATTGTATTCACCCTGGGGTGAACCATTCATCAGTTTAAGAAACACTGCCTTATTGTGTATTTACGTTGTTAAGCGCCCAGAAACATTTGTGGCGCTCACAATTAGAAACCCTGTATTAGACACGTATTGAACACTTACACGTTGCATTTAGTTTGAGTTAAATTGAAATAAACCAATTGCTACACCTGATAAAGGTCACGTTACTACCAAAATAAAAAATCTGCATTATACAACATTTAGAAAAAAATTAAATGTTGTGTTTTTACTTTTATTGGTTGTCATTCAAGACCAACCATATAAGATTTGTGTAAGCGAACTGATGAGGCTATGGAACGAGCACAAAAACATGTAGCCAACAATTTATACTATAATAATCAGCTTCCATATTAAGCGTATTGGACTTGGTATACCTTTAAACTACTCTTTGGTATTTTGACAATTGTGTTTATTCTAAAAGTATTTCAAAGGTAAAACATTTGTTAATAGTACGTAACATAGATTTCTTAAAAAAAAATATATAGAAAAATGAGTTCCTTATACTTTTCTTGCAGTAATAACGATTGATATTACTCGGAAAAAGTAAATATAAACCGGCTCCACATATGGTCTAGCAGTGAACCGGTTGCGGGGCAGTATTATAAAATATTTTAACCCATTTCCCTCGCACCGATTATCGTGCGTAGCCCCCCGTTTTTCGTTTTAATAATTATACTGAGGCGGCCAAGAAATAAAATAGGCATTTTAGGAACTTTGACTAATTGTAAGTGAAAGTTTTGTCGAGCAATGTTGAAAAACTCTTAGATAGTATCTATTTGTTTAAGCTATACCTGTACAAGAGGTTCCGCTTCCAGTGTATCCCGCCTTGCATGCACAAGTGTAACTGCCATCGTTGTTACTACACGACGCCTTTGGGTGACAACGGTTAGTGCCGTCAGAGCATTCGTCCACATCTAAAAACAAGGGACGATAGGATTCGGTTCGGATAATGACAGTTGCACACGTAACACATAAATAGCCAAGTAAACATATTTTGCACACATCTTGGATAAATTTGTTAACAAAACAGACGTGTCTACGCTGTTTGAAAAATGGATTCTTCCAGTTGTTGCGATGTAAATTTGTAACAAAAGGCGAAATTTATGAAGCATAGTGTAACTTGAAAGTTAGCTAAAACAACTCCACATTCTAAAACATTGAACGTTTTTATACCTACACCGGCCGCGCACAATAAGAACGAATGTTGTAAACCAGGGGTCGGCAACCCCTGGCACGCGTGCCGCTTGTGGCACGCAAGATGATTTTGCATGGCACGTCAATTGATTTAACGCGCACGTTATATCACCTTAAGAAAGTGCAACCATTACATCACTACCACATCATTAACATTACTATTACATCACTAACACTATCGCTAACTAAATGGTTGTACACATTGCCAGTTAGTGTCACAAATAAGTGTCTTAACTGTATTGTATTTAATATTATTTTTTGTGGGCGTAACTTGTTGTTTACCACTAACCGTTCGTATTACGTCACAATGCCACAACTTTGGCGTAACGTTTACTATGTTAAAGCAGGGCATTCTACATCAGTGGTTCTTCAACCGCCGGTCCGCGTCAACTCTCCTGCCGGTCCGCCAAATTTATTACAAATTTATATCTCAATTGCAAAAAGCAAGATGTTGAAGGCGGCTTGTCCATCTAATTTAGAACTTAGCCAGTTCCGTAAATTGCAGCATTGTGACGTAACATAGAGTTAACGGTCTACTTTGGGCTTCATCTTACGTCACAATGCTGCAAGTGTTGTCCCAAACTATTTAAAAGTAGGCTACAACTCGTTTAAATTCTAAACTTTAAGACCAGTTGTACGTGAAAAACTTCAATAGAACCACGTATAACACGTATGATATCAAAAAGACAGCAGCAAATTTCTCATTACATAAAAGTTTTAGTTATTTGCTTTTAAGTTGCATAATTTTGTCATAATTACATTTTGGGTTGATTTTAATTTTTGAAGGTCCACCGGTTCGCAAAAATTGTTTTAAAATTTTACCGGTCCGTATGCTAAAAAGGGTGAGAACCACTGTTCTACATTAAAAGCAAGCACGTGTGTTTTTGCGCGACTGAGAAACCAACAAAAAGCGAAACTGATAGTTAACACTTCTAGGTATCGGCTTAAATACATCGAAGTATATTTCAAAAACGATACGTAAATTAGATGTCAGATCACAGCAGCGCTGCTGATTCGGACTCGGGAGTCGAGTAAGACCAGGTAAAACTACCCGAGTCCGACGTGTACGGCATGCGCAGCAATTTCGAAACTGATAAGGCAGCGCAAACTGTAAATTGTTAAGGTGGAATAGCATATGCTCGTGGCATGTTTTCCATAACCCTAGAGTGAATTGCGGAATATCCACCTTAATTTTGTTACGTAAATTGGTGAAATACAGAGGCTGAGTCGGACTCGTGACGTGATGAAATCTGATATTTGGCCGGAGTCGGACTCGGTTGTGTTTAACCAAACTCCGCAGCCCTGATTGCGAGTGCGAAACCAAACATACAAAAATGTTTGGCACGCGAGTTGTTACTATTTTTACATTATTCATAAACTGGCACACTTCGTACGAAAGGTTGCCGACCCCTGTTGTAGACTTACATATTACGTCATATGTTGCGCAAATCTAAACACTCTCTGTCGCAACCGATTTGTTAGCGTTCACCTTATGACACTATATCTGCTATTACACGAGGGGCTAGATCACAGATGTTATTAAACACATATGTTTGTGTGTGTCTTTTCACATATATCTGCTATTGTATTACATAGTGGTGTAATAAAGGGTCTATTAAATGGGGGAAGCGAAGGGTGTTCAAGCGGGGCGCGACAGACCCGCCGAGAAAAAACTTTGTTTACATTTATTTAATATTAAGTTTTAATAAAACGAATATCTGTTTTTTCTCTTTTTTACTGCCTTTTAGCTGTGTCATGAATAACCAGCATTACGTCATTCCACTCACCTAATCTTGTCTTCTCAGTTATATGTTAATCTTTTCGTTTATTTTTTGAATTCAGTTCCAGCGACCTTAATATGGCAGGATTTTTACTTCACACTGCATAGTGTTGTCACGATTTAACACTATACACTGTTGTCGGGATTACACCAGGCCAATCTTCGAAATTATAGTTTTGCCAATTTACTACATAAACCACAAAGAGTTTTGTGCTTTGCGCGAACGATTGCCTTATTTTAGTACTACTTCACCGTTTAAAGAGTTTGTTTTCAGTTGCACCATTCACAATATGGCATTTCTTGTGCTAATGTGTAAAATCAGGCGTATAGCGAATACACGCGCCTTTACACTTGTCTTGATTAAATGCTACGCAATCTGGCGTTTATTCGCCTCACCAAAATGTATTTTAAATGTATCATGATTTTTTTGTCTTTCAGACCAACCAGACCACATTTGTGTATTCGAACTGATGAGGTTATGGAACTAGCACAAAAACATGTACAATTTATACTATAATAAGCAGCTTCCATATTAAGCGTATTGGACTTGGTATACCTTTAAACTACTCTTTGGTATTTTGACAAATGAGTTTATTGTAAAAGTATTCCAAAGTTAAAACATTTGTTAGTAGTACGTAATATAGGTTTCTTAAAAGAAAACATAAATAGAAAAATAAATGTATTATACTTTTTTTGCAGTAATACTCGAAAAAAGTAAATATAAACCGGTTCCACATATATGGTATAGCAGCGAACCGGTTGCGGGGCAGTATAATAAAATATCTTAACCCACTGCCCTCGCACCCATTATCGTGCGTATAGACGCTCGTTTTTCGTTTTAATAATTATACTGAGGCGGGCAAGAAAGAAAATCGGCATTTTAGGAACTTTGACTAATTGTAAGTGAAAGTTTTGTCGAGCAATGTTGAAAAACACTTAGCTAGTATATATGTGTTTAAGCTATACCTGTACAAGAGGTTCCGCTTCCAGTGTATCCCGCCTTGCATGCACAAGTGTAACTGCCATCGTTGTTACTACACGACGCCTTCAGGTGACAACGGTTAGTGCCGTCAGAGCATTCGTCCACATCTAAAAACAAGGGACGATAGGGTTCGGTTCGGGTAATGACAGTCGCACACGTAATACATAAATAGCCAAGTAAACTTTTTTGACACTCATCTTGGCTAAATCTGTTAACAAATCAGGTGTGTCTTCGCCTTTTGAAAAATGCATTCGTCCAGCTAATACGATGTACATATTTTGTAAAGGTAGTTCACCCTAAAGTGCAATATAATAAATTCATGCAAAACACGTTTTTAAACAATGTCCCACAATGAAATGATTTAATATTTTTATATTTAATCAGGAAAGGCTTCGAAAAAACGTATGCAGTTTAATTAGTTTTAACGAGCTTTAGCCTCTATAATACTAGTTTAGCCCATATAAAAACGACGGAAAAAAGCCAAAAAGCCTAATGATTTTTCTGACATCAACCACGTTGAAAAAAGCCAAATGTTTACAATTTTTTGTCAAAAAAGTCAATTTGGCAACCTTGTACGTATGTCTATTCTATAGTTTTCAGGTGTCGGTCTGTGGTTCGTACTTTTTTAAATTGCCATTTTTAGTTTTTTATTACGTAACTAACGAAAGTGTCGTGTATTGCCTTGTTTAAAAAACGGATCTGAAATACCGTTATATAATACGAAGGGTGACCTCTTTAAAAAAAAACCGCTTTAAATAGCCTTATTTCGACCAGCTGGCAAGAGTAGGAGGTAAAAGTTCTATACAAGTTAAATTTATTGGTATACAAGTGTAATTTAATAAAAAAAGCATAAAGGCTTAAAAGTTTTATTGATTGACCCGCGGGCTGGGTTGAATTGCTTGGCGGGCCGGATGCTGCCCTGCTAGAATGGAGGATCTCTTTGCGGCAAAACAAGCTTAAAATTTGCATTGAAAAGAGTGCAGTAATAATTTTCCTTTAGCGAACATTTGTTGTTGTTTTTAAGGCCGGTTCGCGACGAAATTACAGTTTTAAACAGGTCCGCTTGCAAAAAAAGGTTGCCGACCCCTGTCTTACAAAACAAACCACAACAAATCTATGCATTGTTAGTTGAGGTAATGATAACAAGGCCAAATTATTTAAAAAATTTAGTAATTCGCACTTGGTCTGTGGTACCTTATTGGTAAATAGTTTGGTACCGGTAGTTGAATTTAATTTTAAAACATTTCACATTTAAGACGTTTGGCAACTGAATGTAAGTTTTTATAAAAAAGGGATTTAATATTCAGAAAATGCTTGCCTTGGTAGACATACCTTGTGCTAATTTAATACGGACTATTAGAGAGAGTATTTAAAAAAAGTAAGCCGCAAAATAAAAATATCCGGCTACACAACACTTGTTCTAGCAGCAAACCGGTTGCGGGACATTTCTCTAAATTAATCTAACACGCATTTATGTCAAAATGAATCTTACATAGCCCCTGTTTATTTCAATTTATTTATTATATATATTAGACCAATGTAAACTAAGTATTCAATTTGTCGAAAGATATTAAAAAACATTGGGCTAACATCTATTTGTGCAGTGGCACCTGAACAAGGGTTTCCGCTTCCAGTGTATCCCACGTGGCATGCACAAGTGTAACTGCCATACAAGGGACGATAGGGTTCTATTTAAAACTTCTAGTAATCAGCGCTAAGTCTGTGGTCTACTCTTAGGTAGATAGTTTGGTAGTTGAATTTGATTTTAAAGTATTTCACATTCAAGACGTTTGGCAACTGAACGTAAGTTTTTATACAAAAAAAAAGATTAAATAATCGGAAATTGCCTGATTTGGTGTACGTTTCTTTGAGCTACTAAAACGGACTATTAGATAGCTCAGCCTTCTTCAACCATCGTAAATAAAATATTCAGCTATACTTGCTCTTGCAGTACACGGGTTGCGGGGCAGCCCTCTAAATTAATTTAACACACTTTTATCTCACAATTAATCTTAGGCCTACAAAAGAGCCCCTGTTTATTTCAACTTATTTTTGTTATCAAGAAGACCAATATAAACCATGTATTTAAGAGATCGCTGAGCTAACACAAATCACTGGGCTAACATCTGTTTGTTTCAGTTAACCTGAACAGGAGTTTCCGCTTCCAGTGTATCCAACTTTGCATGCACAAGTGTAACTGCCATCGGTATTATTACACGACGCCTTTGGGTGACAACGGTTAGTGCCGTCAGAGCATTCGTCCACATCTGAAAACAAGGGACGATAGGTTTTGGTACGGGTAGTGACAGTTGCACACGTAACACATAAATAGCTATAGTAAACATATCTGGCACTCATCTTGGCTAACTTGATTAACAAACCTGAAAAACGCATTCGTCCAGCTGTTACGATGTAAATTTGTAAAGAAAAGCGAGGATTACACATAAATAGCCATGTGAACATATTTGGCATTCATCTTGACTAAATTAGTTAACAAATCTGATGTGTTTTCGCCGTTTTAAAAAGGTAATGGCCAGCTAATACAATTTACATTTGTCAAGAAGTTCGAAAAATGATAAATTACAGAGTAACTTTAACCTTAGCTAAAATATACTAACCAAATCAAGATGTTTGGTCAAAAAATAAAACGCCTTTGTGTCTTTGGGTAACCCCACACCAAGCAAGTAGAATAAACGTTGTTACTTCTTACATTACATGTTGCACAAATCCGAAAAGAAAGTAATCTCTAGAATCACAGGGAAATGCCAGGTGAAAGGACAAATGACGTGGACTGTGTTTATTGCAATATTTCTCGGTTTGAGCCCTTTGAAAACATATAGCCTTAGCCTATACCTGCTATCGAATTACACAATTGTTTGTTCATAACGGCTGTGCAACAGGGGCGGGGCCGAAAGGAAACTTTTATGTTTTTCACATTTACTGCTTGTATTGAACTATTACATGCTCTTCGATTTTTATATTGTTTTATTTAGCAAGAAAGTTAAAAAATTAGAGCTAAGTTAAGAGCGCAACAGATTAAGCAAAACATATGAAATTGTGGAAACGTGTTTTAGACCAAACAACTCTTTGAGACAAGGCTCGACAACATTGTTTCACTTGTGGCACACCGATAAACAATTGTGCTTGCAAACCTACTGAAATACACCTAAAGCAACAAAAGACACACAGATATTCTGATTTGGTCGTTTTAAGCATTTAAGGAATACTGAAAAGTCTCAGGCCGCCTAATATATAATTATTTTAGGATACCCCCACAATATTGGATCACCATACTTTAAGGCCTTGAAATCAGGGCTTTATAAACTACCCAAAACTTTTTTTAAATTTCCCAAAGTTTTCGCGACCTTTGAAATTTACCAGAGGTTTTAGTTGTCCGCAATATGAAACTCACTTTGGGTAATATGCAACTCACTTTGAGTTTAGATGTAATATTTCGAATGAGATGGATGTGGATTACTTACGACTTTTGAAACTTGTCATTCGTCCCAAGCAGGGCTGTGACCCACAGTTTGAGAAACAAAATAAGAAACGTTTATTTCCGATTTATGTTTAAACTGTCTCTTAGAAAAAAAACCACAACAAAGCAATGTATTGCAAACTGAGGTAAGTAATGACAGTAAGGCCAAATTATTTTTAATTTCTATAGTAATCAGCAATATCTCTGTGGTTCCGCTTTGGTACATAGTTTGGTAGTTGAATTTATTTGCAAAATATTGCACATGTATGACGTTTGGAAACTGAAGGTAAGTTTTTATAAAAAAAGATTAAATGTTTAGACATGCCTGACTTGGTACACGTCCATTGTGCTAATTTAATACGGACTAGTAGTGAGAGAATTTGAAAAAAGTAAGCCGCAAAATAAAAATATCCGGCTGCACAACACTTGTTCTAGCAGCGAACCGGTTGCGGGACAGTCCTCTAAATTAATTTAACACACATTTATGTCAAAATGAATATATCCCATATTCGTTTTTTATATATTTATTTTTTTTATTTAGGAGTCCAATATAAACCAAGTATTTAATTTGTCGAGAGTTATTAGAAATCACTGAGTTAACATCTACTTGTTTTATTCATACCTGAACAAGACGTTCCGCTTCCAGTGTATCCCACGTTACATGCACAAGTGTAACTGCCATCGGTGTTATTACACGACGCCTTTGGGTGACAACGGTTAGTGCCGTCAGAGCATTCGTCCACGTCTAAAAACAAGGGTAAGATGTATTCGGTAGGGGCAATGACACATAAATAACTATACGTAAACATATCTAGCACTCATCTCGGCTAAATACTAAACCATTGTCCTTACAAAGTTACAAGGGTGTAACGTCAAATCTTTTTTTTTTTTTGTTAAAGTTGTCATTTTGGTAATATTCCTTACGACTAAAATCAATTAATAACGGCTGAAAACGTTTAATTAAAGGTATATTTGAATCAATTAACATTGTTTTGCTCTAAGAGCAACATTTACGTTGAAATTTACAAACATTACCCTTAACTTTTTGGTTAATAAATGTACGTAACATACTGACCGCTGCAAACAGTCTTTCCTTTTAGGATTGTGCTTGTAGTGCCGGAAAGCAAGGTGTAGTTTTGCGAATGTCCAGGGTCGCATGAACAAGTGACGTAAAACTTGTTGCCGACAGTGCACGTTCCACCACAAGGATTGTTGGCACCGCACAAGTCCGGAACTGTGAACAAAATGCTGCAGATGAATTCTGGCGCATTGCGTAATGAATAATTGCGAAAATAGCAGAGAAATACAGTGTCCAGTTGTGTAATTTTTACGAGAAAAAAATTGATGCTTTCTATTCTAAATCTCAGAAATCACTTTATTCCAACTGAGGCAATTGTAATTTTATTGAGCTACTGACTCGTAGAGGAAAATTATACTACTAAACATTTGGTGTCAGCCTACAGAGGTTCAGTTTAATTTTTTACTCGTGATTAAAATCAACTGAAAAAACGTTTAAAATCCTGCAAACGTAATTAGGTAGCACTTTTCGCGTATCGGTGTAGGCGTTTGGTGGGGTCATTCTGTTTCGTTGTCAATTAGTGCTTCTACGGAATTTGTAATATATAATGATATTTGACGTAGAACACCAGCCAGAAGATCAAAGTTAGAACAACAACAAAGTCGGAACAAAACACAGTTCAGAATAAGATCAAAACAATACAAATACCTGATGGTCGTAAAGTCTAAATAAGTCGTAAACACGTCGGAAAAAAACGCTTCGTGACCTACACGCGTTTTACCAAACCCCACCCTCACTTTATAACTATATAATTACCAGAATACCTTTAACCCTAACCCACTTTCTAGCCCACTTATAACCGACCACTACCCCTAAACAGAGCCAAACAACCCGGTGCCAAAACAATTTAAACTATAGGGCGCCAAACTGTCGACGCCAGATCGATGGTCCCCAATCGTCACACTCTCTCGTAGAGATCGAGGCGTTGTTTCGTTTACTTAGGTTTTATTTCGATGAATTTAGGACAATTAGGACATAGAATTGATTCAGTTTAGATTTCACTATTAAATACAGAATGCATCCTGGAAAGAAATGTATAGATATAGTTGGCAAACTTTTCATTTTAGGATATAGAAAGTTTCGATGAATTTCCAATTACAGAGTTTTCGATTTATAAAAATAAGGCGTCCTGTCCAGTTTATGAAAGAGACCGGATATTTCCATTGGCGGGCCGGAAAAAAAAATAATTAAAAAAATAATTGATGCCCCTCTCTTAAACAAATACTTGGATCTGTGCCTGATGGTCTTTGGTATCTATCTAAGGACCTTCTAAAGTAGTATTTTCCTATTATAAAAGTCGCATTACGACCGAAACCGATACAATATCATTATATAATCATGGGATTTTGAATGTCAATTAAAATTCCTCTGCAATCGTAAACGTATAACCGAGGCATTTTTTTAGGAAGACCGTAAAGGATAAGGGAAGGGTTAAAATGTTTGCGTCATCGTCGCTCCATAACCCTAAAACTTCGCTTCGGCCTTGCTGTTTTTTTATATTCACGTAACGTAGTTTATCACGAAAAGTAAGAATGCATATATATATTACCCTTGTTCGACAATCGAGCGAAAAACTTTAATCATGTTTACTACATGCATCGTTGCACAAGTTATATTTTTTCAGCATTAAGATTAGCTGCAGAAATTTTGCGCAACTCTGTACGATACAAAAAGCAATTATTTTTACCGCTTATGAATCCTTCGGTTTGAGAAGCAGTGAAATTAGCACTATCTTCGTCCTCGTATACAATTTTTTGATATCCGTCGAATCCCTCACCCTCAGGTTTTCGCAGAACTACAACTAAAAACATCGTTTGTTACCACCAAACTTTGATACTATTCCAGATGAGGTTGTACAGCCAGCCAGTGTTGTAAACAAGTCATTTCAAAATCACTTAAGTCCCAGTCAAGTCAATTAGAGAATTTAGAGGTAAAAACTTAATTAGAGCAAGTCAACTTTAAGTCATGTTCTTGTCATAAAAATAAAACGTTTAACTATTAGAATTTTTAAACCCGTACGATTATGATCAATAACTGAACTGAAAAAAAAGAAAAACGCAACATAGCAAGCAATTTGTTTTTTGTGCCAAAATTTGGACAAATAGCTCAATTTTATAAAAAAATATTTAAAAAAATACTTTATTTGAACCCAAGTCATTTGTTCAAAATACTTAAGTCAAGTCAAGTCATTTGTCCGAAAGACTTAAGTCAAGTCAAGTCATTTGTCCGAAAAACTTAAGTCAAGTCAAGTAATTTAAAAACAGTGATTAAGTGCTTAAGTGCACTTAAGTCAAGCCACGTTGTAAATAAGCCATTTCAAAACAAAGTCAAAGTATTAAAATCAAAAATACATTTTAAGTTTATTAAATGAATCCTACATAACTCAAGTAAAGTTCTTAAAACATTGACTTAAGTGTCTTAACACAGTGACTTAAGTGCACGACATTCTCCTCATGTAAAATAAATGTTTCTTTAAATATAATGCGATAGAAACACATGTTGTGGAAACGTTACAACTATAGAGAGCTTGGTTATAACTATAGGGCCCGCAAAAGTCAATAAAGTTAAAAATTTTTAAGGAGCTCGTCTGTCCACGAATCAAATAATAAAGTTGTTTTTAGCACCTAGGGGACTGTTTCTAAGAAGTTTATAGGTTAAAATAAAGTTAAAATTTACAATAAAGTTAAAATGTATTAATAAAGTCAAAATTTGTCAAATTAGGGCTTGTGACAAAGTTTTCGTGTTTCTTGAGAGTAATTTTTCTGTAAATCGTCGTGGAAGCATTGTAAATCAGGAACTGCGACACAATTAAAACCATATTAAAGTATTTAAAAAATTTTATAAAACACTTTATCTTCATAATCGTGGTCTTTTCGAAGATCAACAATTTGGATTTTAGAAATGACCTACTGGCATTCTGTAATACAAAAATGCCTAAGCAAGCTAAATCTATCGCCAAAAAAACTGATGCACTTTTTATAATCCATAAAACACCTTGACTTTGCGACAAAATATTACGTTTGAGTCTGAAATCGACAAAATATTATGTTTGGGTAACTGGCATCAATTCAAGGAAGAACTGTGGCCTCTAGAAACAAACAATTTCGTTAGGTTAAAATAAAGTTAAAATTTGATAAAAATAAAGTTAAAAAAATTTTTTTTAGGTTAAAATAAAAATGGCCCTAGTTATAACTTACACAAGTCGTTGTCCTTGCAAATAACGGCCGGAATCACAATAAGAGAAGACAAAACAAAAATCCGCCAAGTTTGAAGTTTGGTCATTTTATTGATAGAATACATGATTTTCCGTAAAAACAGATATACCCAAAATTTGCAGGCATACCCTGGCAAAAAATTAAACAGAAAGCTTGTCTGAAAACATTCCATCAAAATGTAGCAAAACAGGTAGAAAAAAGTCAAAGAATATAAATTTAACTGCTTTTTAGAAAACAACATACGGATTTTCTTAGAAATTTCAATAATAAAACTAAAGCTATATATTGTTCGACAAAATCAACATTTCGTTGTTCACAATAGTCTCGGCAAAACTTTAAACCACAAATTTGATTGATTTGTTTAAATAAGTTATTTAATTAAGTTTTGGATCACAACTCTGGTGCGCTAGAATCCATATACCAATGATTTCCCAACCTTTTTTTCTCAAAAATAGTATATAGTTTTTCGGCGCACCGACTAAAATTTTCGTTGAGTATATTACTGAAAAGTCACAATAAATGGAACTGGAACAACACAATCAACTTAAAACATGTAGGAAAATCTCATTTAATATACTGGTTCCTAATCGTACACAAATAGTTGTATCAAAAGCTTACCAATTGAGCAAAAATCTTATTGTTAAAAATTCTCAAATACCAATCGGCACCCTTGAGCGTTAGAAATGACACATTAGGGCGCCGCGGCACCCCTGTTGAGAATCACTTACATATACAAAGCACCTCACGTTTTTTTCACTTTCTGCTGGCGATCATTACGCCAGACTTGATAAACAATAGTGTGTTGCACCATTGCTTTGTTCAACGTATCAGTATCGCAATGGGCGTTATTTACAGAGAAACGAACGTATTTTAATTATGGTTATGTTCAGTCCATTCAGAGATAGGGAAACTTTCAGTACGATACATTGTATTGCACCAATGTTGAAATCGAAAAATCACTAAACAGAATCCAATCAGGTATACTAAGCACGACTGTAATATGCTTGAAGACGAATAACAGGGCCAAATATGTCGGGCAAACCGACATAATCTTACGAAATAAATTCCGATACGTACTAGCATGATCATCACTTAGATTTCATTTTCTTGAAGAGGTTTTCACAGAAAATCAGCTCAAGGTCTTTATTGAAACGAACACCCTCCTGCAGCCATAGCATTAACATTCGGGTAAAACTTAATTAGTGTTGCTTAATGAGGTTTAATGTTGCCCCTTGTGCTATTTTGCGTAGCGTTTTTTTTTTTTTTTTTTTTTTTTTCTGTGACGTTAGTTGTATTCCAATTCTATTTTATTCCTCCTGAGTCGACAGTGCCTTTTATTTTTAGCTGTTCGCTCTGGTGATGAAAATATTGATTAATTATAATGCATTTTGCTGTAAATGTTTTGTCCAATTTCGTTTTAAATAATAAAAATTGCCTAAAATATTTGATGAGACGGGCATTTCGGGCAATAGCCTTAGTAATTACTATATTGATGATGACATGGTATATTAAAAACTTTTAGAGCAAGGTAAAGCTTTTTACTCAGGCCAGCTCAAAGCCTAATTTTTGAGATACGCTTTACCAAGTTAAGCAGCTGAAATTTTGGCTTCTGGTCTTAGTTAAACAATAGCAATACGAACGCTAGTGATTAAGAATGGCAATCAACATAGTGTACACACGTGTGTAGTGCTCCTTAACTTTAAACATACATGGGTGCACCAGTACAAAATAGTGCACCAGGGTGCATGACTTATTCAGCGTTGTAAACAAGTCATTTTGAAATGACTGTGTCCAGTTAGGTAATTTGTAAACAATCGTATAAGCCAAAGTCCAAAAAATTAAAAGAACTTAAGCCAAAGTCAAAACTTTTTGACTAAATAACAAGTCATTCCCAGTCTAGTTATAAATATACCAAGTTAATTTCAAGTCAAGCCTCGTGATGAAAATTGAAAGCTACTAAAAATTGATAAAATCGTCCGATTTAAAACTACTAAAATTTGTAAAATCGTCCTATTATGAGCAATAACTCAAATAACACAAAATGCTTTTTTCTAAAACCATTGTCAACTAAAAAAACATAAACCAACAAACCTAAGGGATTTAGACGAGGATTTACTCATTTTGAAGTGCGGTGCGTACCGTAAGCAGCAGACAGCAATCCCATTAATAAAAAGATTGTGTTGCTCTGGAGTGCTAAACTTTAACCCGACAGGCAGGGTCGAATCATGACTTTTAGATGTCCTAAGCACCCAAGACTTTGTTGCCCTATATGTGTTTATTTCAAAATGTAAATATAATATTACACCCAAGATCCATGGAAATATAGAGAGGTTTAAGTTGATATTAGAGAAAGAAAAATAGGCAAAAATGTATTTCAATCGGCCACTATTAAGGTCTCTCACTAACTCGAATTATTTTCGAAAATTCTGCTATGAAAATTACTGTGGTGCCTCCCTCCCTTGGTGCCTCAACCACGTACTTATTTTCTTAATGGTTACTCCAGTCCAGCCGACAGGCTAAGTACTCGCAGAGTGGGATTATATCACTTGCGGCACACCAACGGAGCTAAAACAATAAGGCGGCACACCTATGAAATATTTGACGATCGATAATAGACAACACATAAGCAAATATCCTAGGCATCCCGGAGCGGTTTTTGATTAAACGCGCTGAAGGCGGCGAAAATTCTGACGTAAGATATTCTTTTACATTTTAAGTTTGCGGTTTCTTTCTTAAAAGTCGTAAAAGTTCTGAACATTTCTTCCCTTGAAAAAGCGGATCAAAGAACATTGAGAGCTTTCAATTTGTACTTTGTTACATCGCAAATTTACATTTTTGCAAACTGTTTCCCTTTTGCATAATTTAAATGGTTAAAACACCGCCTCATGCGGTCACGGGACGTCAACTTTTTCTGTTGGAAACGTAGCCGCTTTTTGCTGAATTTTTAAGCTGCTAATGTTTTATTGCTGATGCCTTATTTATATGAACCCAATCTAATATTTTGGGTGCTGTGTTGACTGTCGTAGATGTACTTGTAAACATTAACTCAGTGTGTACTAATTTCAAGAATCGTAATTATTGTCCATTATTACGGCGATTGTTTTCATTGTGCCAAGAATAACCAGCCTGAATATAATGTTATAATTACAGTGTGATTTCGTACCTACACAAATTTTAATTGAAGGTCCACCAGGAACAAACGTTTCGGTGATATTTGTTGTTTGCTATTTAAAAATTTGGCGCTGGTCTAGAATTCTACCACGGCTATTAAATCAACGCACA
The DNA here is from genome assembly GCF_963924565.1 of Ascidiella aspersa. NCBI lineage: Eukaryota > Metazoa > Chordata > Ascidiacea > Phlebobranchia > Ascidiidae > Ascidiella > Ascidiella aspersa. The sequence continues at coordinate 19,433,167 of NC_139451.1, forward strand.
CTATTTGGGTTAGGAGTTAGCGTTTAGATGTAGGTGGGTCAAGTATTATTATATTCATTATTTAATAATAATACTTGACCCACCCTAACCCAAACGTTAACCCGAAATTTATATATAATATGCCCATTCGTTGATTTTAGAAAACCACTCACTCGCTACGCGAAGGTTTTTCAGGTGGTACGCGAGTAGCTTCATTTTTTCACAAAACTCTGGATTCACAACTTTATAATTTGTTTATTCTGGTTTTGTTTACAAAAAATACCCCTAAGTTGTTTCAAAACAATGCAATCTTCAAAATACAGGCCAAGTCAATTGTCTACAAGGAGCACAGTTGCTTTGGAAAGACGCTGAGGGACAGTAGGCGTTAATTATGTCAAATGATGCTTTTGATAGAGCTACTGTTTTATAGCTTAAGCTACAAATAGCGTTGAATAATGTTAGTTGTAAGCTAAATATAGATAAAAATATGATTAAATTAGCTGTTCTGCAAGAAGTGGTACGCGTGACGATACAGACCGTCCAAGTGGTACAAGACCGTAAAAAGGTTGGGAATCCCTGATTCCCTGAATCCTGCGTGTCACCAATAAAAAACTTTGGTTGGGTATCTTTTTGATGTTTTGGCGGAGAGAACCGTGTAGGTGAGCGCGTTTTTAAATAACAAAACATGAAATACCCGATTGGGCGTCAGCGCAGGCCTGGGCACGTAAATAGACACTACATACTTATTGCCTAATTTATTTTTTCGGAAAAGCAGCAACATTAGTTGAAGATTAATTCAAATAATACAAAATGCCCAAAATACATTTGCAACTATATCTTATGGGTTTCGAGCTTATGGATAACCTTTGTTTCCACTTAGGTGTAAAGTTCAAAAATTTTCATGCTTATAATCCTTGGCCGTTGAGTTAGTTTTTACACTTTTGGAATTCGACTTTTGACGATTGGGCGTAACATGAGTTTTAAAAAAGTTTTAACTATTAAGGAAGTTCAGAAAGGTATATCTGACATAATTTTAAAATTCCTGCGCTTTTATTTTTGAATGTTCCACTTTCGTGTCAATTCTATTGAAGGTAGCCTTAAAAGTACAACACCTCCAGAAAATGTCGCGGCCAAGTATTTTAATAAAAGCTTGCAGTTTTTGAGTAAACTAATGTGTCATCATGCAATTGAATTCGACTTTAATCGTGCAAGAGATAGACGGATAATGAACATAAATAATTTTATTCGGAACATTATAAAAGGCGACAAAATCAAAACATTTGCAATACTAAACGTTCCCGGTGAGCAGCTAAGGACTGTGCGGTTCATAGAGTCAGCTGCACCACCCTGGTTTAGATTCAAATCAAGAAAAATATATATAAATCATAACCCTAAATTCGAAATTATATACAGAAACGAACGCGATAAAAACAATCAATAAACGCTATAAACAAAATCATTATTTTAAATAGCAACATATAATTTTATAGAGACCATGCGGCATGCAGGATTTAAACGTTTGTCACAATTTGCCCTACCAGTATAGCTTTTTTAACATTAATTTGAATATTACACATTTATCTTTCAAGTTGATTGAATTATTTATTCGCAGTTTATAGTGCTGCTTTTGATTGTTTGTTTATCTTTTATACGCTTGATAGGGTTCAGGTGATAATTGTTGGTTGAATTTTAGGAAATTTGTTATACGTATAGGCGTCCTATCAAATATGTTTCCCAACACTTAAAAATTAAAAATGCTAATTTTTTATCCTGAATTTGGTTAAACACCACCACTAAAATAGCCCGCAGCCTTGTTTCATATAAATCTACGAAACGTATTTACCAGTGGTTGTCAACTTTTATGCTCCGTGGCCCCTTTTGATAGGCTTTCAACCCTCGTGACCCCCTGCTTATAAAATACCTATTTACAGGTTGTCACTTTTATTCCAACCTATTTCCAACAATGACAAATACAGCCGTTAAACTAAGTTCAACGACAAATCGGTCGTTTTACTTTAATTGAACTCAGTTAGTAGTTTTTGCAAGCACATTCTTGTACCCCGACAAGGTGTTTTTTTCATTCGGCTTTGTTTTGTATTGAGCCAAGGCAATGTCATTACATACGTCGAGACGATTTCTGGATTTCGTTTTGTGTACGTAATATCAAAAAAATCCATCTTCGCCAAAATAGGTAGGCCTATAGTTGTGAATTGAACACACATTACGACGGCCTTCTATAGCTGAGTAGTGGGCACGAATCTCGGATAGACATAAAACACTGGAGCTATTACTTTTGTTATCAAATAACAGCTTCATCGCAGTGGTAAAGTGGAAGATAAGCCAGCAATTGTGTTTTTAAACTTACCGAGCCTCATAATTCGTTCATGTTATATAACGCTTGACGTTTTTATGCTTATCCTTGGTTGTATTCTGTGCATATAGTCGTTCATAAAGGTTTGTACCTAATTTGCCGCGACAATCTACCTGCTCGCCAAGTAAAACTATTAACAATAAAAACGTTTAACTGGCGAGTGGGATCTGCAAAGTAGAATCCAAAAGTGTTATAACAATAGGTTTCGAATCTACAGTAACGAATCCAGAATATGGAATAATTTTTAAAATAACTATTTAACTTTATTTTATTTTAAGGTGGATTGATAAAATAACAAATCGCTAAACTTATTGCTAACATATGTATTTTGTAATCAAAAAATTAAATTTACAAACGATTAACATTCTAAACGACTACCGCTTAAAGAAGTTGTTTAAATTAGAGTGCCTGGCTAAACTAAAAAGTGAACAAGAACACAAAGCTAGATAGAAACACCAGGTTGTTGCCAAAACTTATGTTTTGCCCATATGGTGAGTGCAATAAAAACAATGGTGTGTTTTGGTTAAACTTGATTACAAATGTGATAAGTTAATTAACATGCTACATTGAATACAAAAGCTACCACTGCTAGTAATACTGTACTATTACTTGACAATTACGCTGTGGCGTATTCCCTCGCTAAATACTGGCCTAAAAATGACCTTAAGCAACCCCGTAGCGCACTTTGCGCGTTTTACGATGGAATGTTTCTTTTGCAACTTCTTTACACCTGGCATTACACTACAGCAGTGGTTTTCAAAAAGGGTTCCGCTAGTACAGACCAGGGGTTCCGCAATTTCTAAATTGTTTAGCTAATTGAGGTGTGTTTATTACACTGGGGTTCCTCGAGTCAGTGGCATTATTGCACTGCATGGGGTTCCTCGAGCCAGTGAAACGTTTCCATAAGGTTCCACTTCAGCAAAAAGGTTGTAAAGCACTGCACTAGAGGTTAGTTGCTCGCCCTACAGCATGTGATGGACACTTAATAATTGGGCGAAGTTTATCGACAAGTGATTGGTCGCACGAAAATACGCTAACGCCGCACTTTTGGCTACACGAATTGACACACTAATTGTTTGCCACAGCGATAAGCGGCGTCAATTCAAACTTGCCACTCACTTAGTTATTTTCAGTTATTTTATCGGGTTTATAAAAAAGCTTACGCCACTATTTACGCATTTATAGCATATTATCTAAATAGGAAATTGTATAATTGCAAATCATCACCGAAAAAAGACAAAACAAATAGGGAAAGCGGGGCAAAACGGATCCCTCACTTTTCTACCTAACGAAAATCGCCTGCTTCAATATTTGTTTGCTCAACACTGACTACCGTTGAAAAAACATTTGTGGGCAAAAATTAGGCAGATTCGATTTTGCACAAACAAGGGAGGGGAGAAAATGTGCTTGGGGGATATTGATATAAGGATAGCGCAGTAAAATTATGCGTTTGTTACTGAAGTTCAAGCATAGGCGACGTCACTTTTTTGCTAACTACTTTGTTGGTAGGGGTCTGTTTATTAATCCGAAACAGTTTTTTACGTTGAAAGATTTTACTTTTTACGTTGAAAGATTTGAAAGAAATCAGGTTTTTATGCGATAGATATTTTTGGGGCAAAACGGACCCGACACAAGTTAATCCGTTATTAATCGCGTATAGATAAACTTAAAACTGCACTGTTTTTTTATTTTTTTATTAGCCTTTCAGTAAGAAATTTTGGAACTGAAATAAAATAAACAATATATCATTATTTTATATGTTCAGATCAGTTTTGCAGGAAGGCCTAACAATCCGAAATTTTACCAAGATCTGTTGTAGAAAAGCTAAAATGTTTTTTTGTTTTAATACTTATAAGTTATAAGGCAGTTACGTAATTATAACCATGTAACTCAGGGGCGTCCAACCCGCCGGGACCTCACTCAGAAGTGGCCCGTTGAACTTTCTACATTTCATGTTAATTCTCACTAGTACGACGGCAATTTATTTGCAGGAATAAAAAAAATCATTAAAACACAAGCAGCTGCAGCAGGCAGAAAATTAATAAGTGACACAATAATGGCCATTATCGTAAGACAATTAACTACAACAATAAGACGAAGTATATATCTAGCATTATTCAATCTTAGATAGCTACACTCAAGGAACATTTTAGTCAAGTTACTGCGATATTTGTCTTTGGTTGATATTTAGTACGGCAAATAAAAGACAGAAAATTAGTGATAATGGTAGAATATTTCAAGAGAGGTGGACAGAAGAGTACTTTTTCGTGCAAGTCAATAACAAACCAATCTGCTTGCCAATTTAAAAGAGTAGACTTGACAACAAACAGTTTTTTCCAATATTTCCATTCAACAAGAATCTGTTGTTGCAGCAAGTTATTTTGTGTCCGAAGTGATTGTGAAAAAATGCAAGCCATTTTCTGATGGCGAATTTGTCAAAGAATGTTTACTACGAGTTGCCGATACCATCTGTCGTGACAAAAAAGTTTAATTTAAAAAAATAAGTCTTTTTAGGCAAACCATTGCACGACGAGTCGAAGAGTTGGGGACTTCCAAAAAAAGAGCCTTGTATCAAAGGCTGAAGATTTTATATTTTATTCCTTGGCGATTGATGAAAGCACAGACAACAAAGATACAGCTCAGTTAGCCATATCTGTGCGTGGGTTGACCAACATTTTGATGTTACAGAAGAATTAGCTTCCATGGTCCCCCTGAAAGGGACCATCAAAAGCAGTGATTTACTGGAAGCTGTTATGACAACTTTGAATGGTCTGAAATTAAAGTTGAGCAACTTGTCTGGTGTAACAATAGATGGAGCCCCATCTATGTGTGGAAATCGACATGGGTTAGTCAAGTTATTACAAAATGAGGCGGACAAAGTTGGAAATAATTCGGTTATGCAGTTTCACTGTGTGATTCATCAAGAAAGTCTTTGTGCGAAATCTTTGAAAATGGAAAATGTAATGTCTGTTGTTACTAAAACGGTCAATTTTATCCGTTCTAAAGGCCTGCGTCACAGACAATTTCAAGATTTTCTGCGTAGCATAGAAGCAGATTTTGAAGACATTCCTTACTATTGCGAAGTACGTTGGCTTAGTCGTGGCAAAGTTTTAGAGCGATTTTTTAGGCTGAAGGAGGAAATACAACAATTAATGGAAGGAAAAGGTCAGCTGATTGTTGAGTTTAATGATGCAAATTGGGTACGCGATTTACCTTTTCTTGTTGATATATCGTCCCACTTTAATGAACTTAATTGTCGTCTTCAAAGAAGGGGACAGTTAATTAATTGCATGTTTGATCATGTGAAAGCTTTTCTAGCAAAATTATCTCTGTGGGAAAAACAGATGAACAACAAAAACCTTACCAACTTTCCTACTTTGTTCAGCTGTAAGGTTCAAGAAACTAAGAAGTATGCAGAACTCATTTCGGAACTGATAATAGAATTCGGGAACAGATTTTATGACCTAAAAAAGTATGAGTCAAGTTTTAAGGTTTTTTCGGGTCCTTTTTCTACCAAACCAGATGATGTTCCTGAATTAATGCAAATGGAGTTAATTGACTTTTCAGTGTGAATCCAGCCTAAATGATAAATTCAATCATTTGCTCATTTTTACAAGAGATATGTCTCTCGGGAAAAGTAAGCTAAATCTCCGGCGAGTTCACTGATATCTGATAGTCATCTGGAGGATTCTCTGCGTGTTGCTACAACTTCATTTGAGCCAAATATCATAAGTCTCCTTCGTAATAAGCAATGCCAAGTTTCGCATTAATGCTTTGTTTTAAAAATAAATCACGATTTTTGAAGGTGTTTTCTGTAATTGATTATTATTATTGTAGCTTTATTGAATTGTGGCCCGCGAAAAAAATTTAAAATTAAATTTGGCCCTTTACACAAAAAGGTTGGACGCCTATGATGTAACTTATATATAATTACAATGCTACTTCGTATACTGCTATTTTGGTATTCTTGTATGTTGTGGCCTACTTTTGTAGAATATTCTTAACCTATAAGGCGCCGTGTAAACCACTCCCTAAATTATGACGTCACTTTGTAACGCAAATTGTGACAATATCTCTGAAAATTGTTGTGCGTCCCTTAAAAACAAACCCTTGATCCGGCAATTCGACACAACAAGGCAATTAAATTATATTTTATTAGTGGGGTCCGCTTTGCCCCGCCAGGGGTCCGTTTTGTCCCGTGTAAAAATCGACAAACAAAGGTTAATTTATTCAAAAGGTTCTTTTAGTAGTATTTGTTTAGCATAGGAGTAACTTTTAGTAAGACCTTTCAGTTGATATCCTACTCATCAAAAAATATTTTGTGGAACTCGAAATATAGCATTTATCCCTTAAGGGGTCCGGCCTGCGTGGTTAATGCTTCGTGTATGGTATATTCTATTGCTCTAATGACAATGTTTAATTCCGTTAAAATGTTGTTGAATGGTATTCAAAACTACCTTTAAAAAATTTCAAAAAACACGCTACCGTACGTTTTTGGTGATTCTGTGAACGATATTTGTTGTTGACTTGACATATTTTTGACAAATTTTGACCTTTTCAATTTTGAAAAAAAATAATGACAGTTGAGTTTTGCAATACTACGACCTAGCTAGAGAGTTGTTCACGTGCAAATTTGATCTCCCTTTCGCGCGAATGTTTTTCGATAACATTTTCTGTGTATCCACAGCCGAGCGCTGTATGGCCTTCGACTCTGTACAAACTGAAATTTCTGTCAAATTATCTGGTTACTGCACCTTTCTTACGCCTTCGCAGTATGTCCATTATATCGTAAGTAACACCTATTCAACTTTTGAAACGAGATAAACGCAATCGACGTATTCTGCGTTGCGTGCGAACTTTTTACGTGTTTATGGTTCAGCCATTCAGATGAGAATATAATATAATTCTAATATTTTTTAGTGCGTTCAAGTAAACTTCTATGATATACTTTTGGCGAACGGAAACTTAAAAAAGCTTTTTTTCATATATGGCGAGATGAATTTACTTCGGTTGCGTAATTGCACATCATTTGTTTCAAAAAAGGGTCGTTTCTAAAGAATAAATAAAATATGACGTAATTGTGACGTCATATGTCCAATGCCAACTAAAATTCGGATAAGCCATTACAACTTTACCCCGCCATATGAAACGAATTGCTTCTGTTGGCCCGCGACAAAATATAATTGGACCACGCTGGTATAGACCATTGCTCTTCAACCTTTTGTGGTTTGGTGAACCCTTAAAATTGTTGTGACAAACTCATGAACCCTGTTTACTTAAAAGGTAAACTGAGGTAAAAGCAACATTAAAAATAATTATGCATAGCTGCCGAAAGTTTTACACACAGTCGGTGAGAGTTCGATTTTGACTGCAGGCTGCTTGCGAGTACCATTGTATGTCATAAAACAGCATTCAAACTTTACACAAAACAGAGGAATACAGCTTAAAAAACAGAGGAATACAACAAAACAGAGGAATACAGCACCACGACAGTCAGGCAAAAAAGACCATTGATCGTAGAAATCGGTAATTACTGGCAAATTCATGTAACAATAATGGTTAATTAAAAGTTTGTGATATACCCTTGTATACCTTTTCGTACTGGTGCACCCCATACATGTTTTGGGGCACCCTAGGGTGACTCGTGCACACCGGTTGAAGAGCACTGGTATAGACAACAAAGACATACCTTGTGTTCAATATTCCTTCGTTTACTCTTTTTACATTATATCGCATTTTTAAGATTACTTCATAGGTCATGAATTGCCCGTTTGCACAATGGACAAACAAACTTTTTATTGCGTAGAAATTACTTATAGTCAGTGGTTTTTAACCTTTCTGACAGCGTACGACTTGTTTTTCCGCTTTCGTTACGTACCATCGGGTTTCAAAAGAAGTTGTTTTGCTCAAATTTAGTTATTTATTATACAAGCCAAACTTTTATCGGCAACCTTTTTGTCGCGGCCCAAAATATTCTTTCAAGAGATATTGAAATTGAATTGTATGGGAGGGCTTGAAAGTTTGAGGATGACGTCTCAAAGTTACGTCAGACAACAATTAACACAAACTGTTGTTCCCGAGCGCCCTTGTGCGCCAATATGCAATTGAAATTCAGTATTAATCGCGCAAAGCTCGAGACAAATAGCGTTTATATCTCGTACGTAGAGAGCTGTGTAAAATTATATTCAAGTTTATATATTCAAATCGTTTTATTATTCAAGTTTATTTATTCAAAATCGCCATTTCAACGAAAAAGGTCCGCAGTGTTTATACGCTCAAAACATAACCGGTGCTTTAATTCAGGGGCGGGCAACATACGGCCGGCATTTTAAACGGACCGCGGACAGTTTCCGGTGTTACATGATAATGTGGCCCGCGGCAACAGTCGCAATCCCCCACTACATGCTTACTACGTCAAATAATAGTGATTGTTAGTTATTTTGTAGCTATTTGTTTTAGGTTAAAATTAGAGGACTCCAGCCATAAGATCGAAATAAGAACAAGTTTAACGTCGAAATCCACACCGTTTGGAATAATACCTATAATGGTCGTAATACGGTCTAAATTGGAATAAGTTATAAACCCATCGGTATAAGACATAAATGGCCAGAATCAGGCCTATAAAACATTTTACCTAGCCCTAAACTCCACCCCTAATTACATCACTAACTCCCCTAATTAATAACAACATTAACCTATTTTCTAACCACACCTATTACCCACCAATAACCCCAAACAGGACCAAAAACGTGGCGCCAAAACCCTAACGGCGCCGGTCAAACTAGGGCGACAAAACCTCATCACCAAAACCGCCGATGCCAGGCCGACGGCCCCCGATCTTCCTTAAACCCTCTCCCTACAGCAGTGGTTCTCAACCGGGGCGCCGCGGAACCCTGGGGTGCCATTTCTAATGCCCAAGGGTGGTAAATTAAAAATGAATTTAATTTACCAATTTAAAATAAAAATGATAGATTTATGTAATACGACACAGTAAAAACCCAAATTGCTCGCTCGCTGACATGATGTCGCACCTCAATGAATTGCGTCTAAAACTTCAAGGAGAAAAATGCAATATTTTTAATTTGATCGATGCAATTCGCGCATTTTATAAAAAAAATTTAACATGATATTCAGAATCAACTTAACCGTTTTTAGAGGCTTTTGGGGCAGTCTAAAGGGGAAAGAGATGCCAGATAGGCTACGTCACATTTATTGAAAAGTTGATTGACAACTTTGCAGTACGATTTCGTGACATTTCTCTTGAGGTACAGTTGATTACTGTTGATTGAAAACCTGTTTCTAATAACAAACATTGTAAACTTCTCAGCTGAAGCAAAAGAAACATTTAAATGGGTAGATGTTGCTAAAATTCAACTTGAACTAATCGAATTTCAGGAAAATGTAGCAAAGAAGGAAATATTTTGCAATTGTACGCCAGAAACGTTTTGGTCAGAAGGCTCTTTAGTAATTTTCTTCTTCTGCACCAATTGGCATTGCAGATTCTCACCTTTTTTGGATCAACATACTGCTAGTCTGCATTTTCAACCATGAACTTTATAAAGAACAAATTTCGAATCTGTATGACAAATGAAAACCCTCACTCGCTATCACTAAATTAGAACCCAAATTTAAGGAATTGACAAGAAACAAGAACCGGGTTGAAACTCCGGTCATTCAATTGAAACAGTCTGTTGGATTGTGACGTCGTCACACCAGCCTGTGCAAATTCATCAAACTGTCAACATATTGCAATACCCGTTTTTCGTAAATTGCTTAGAATTTCCTGTTTTTCTTTGCGTGGCAGAACCGCATTGTTATGAAATTTAATTAACGCCATCTGGTATAAAGTGTATAAGGAATTTTATTTTAAACAAAAAACGAGCAGTCTTACTGTTCAATTAAGGAGTCCAAATCGCGTACGTACTAAGGTAAATTGATGTATCGTAAGTTACCTGTAAGTACTGTTCAACCGTTGTCGCAACAAATACTTCATTGTGGTCAAACCCACATTCGCGTAACTTGTGTTATATTTGTTACCATATGTTCTGTATTGTGTTGCAATTTTTCTCCGGAGTGAACGGACCGCGACAAGCTTGGAATTTCTGTAAATGGATCTTTGTTAAAAGTAATTGAGTAGCACTGCTATAGGTTTTAGTTTCTGGCGAGACTCTTGACTTGCGACTCAATTTATCAGATAAAGCTATGTTTGTACTACAAGCTATGTTTGCACTACAAGTCAAGGAAATGCCGTAATGTAAAAATTGTACAGGATTGTTGTATGTGACCTTTATAACGCATTCCCTTACCTGTAGGCTAGGCTATATAAGCGTTACTCTGATAGTAGTGGACGGTAGGCTTTTTTAAACTCTTTGGATTTTATTTGAAAAAAAATTTGCTTTTTTAGACTTTTTATGCAGGGCCGGATTAAGGGTACTATAGGCTTAAGGCTGTTTACTTGAGAAGGGCCTAGTTTTCTAGAGAATGGCATAATTACGATAACTTCCAAAAGCCTGGAGCCCTAGACCTAATTTAAATAAAACTCTAAGTTAGAACTTTTTTTTAAATTAAAGGTCCACCGGTCCACACACCTTGTTTTGAAATTTTACCGGACCGTAAGCTAAAAAGTTTGAGAACCACTGCTCTAACTAATCTAGTAACTAATACACAAATCGATTGTCAAATTCAATGTTAATGCAACAATGTGCCACGTCGCCAAACTTAGTTCGCAGAAATTGCTTAATAATGGTGACAATAGACGGTAGTCACGCAGCAACTGTATTGAATTTTAACTAATGAATAAACTAAAACTAACTGGGGGCTGAATTTTCCCAGGGCTTAAGGCTATAGCCTTAGTAGCCTAATGGTTAATCCGGCCCTGGTGTTATGTTGGTAGAGATCAAACTAACACAAAATGAGAAGAATTGCCCCAAAAAAGTAACAAAGAGACGAAAATTACCAAGAAAAAATTTACAAAAAGTGAAAAAATTGAGAAAAAATTTACACAAAAAGACCAATTTTATCATTTAATTTTTTCAGATAAGAAAATAGGCTGTTAGAGTTTGTAGTAGATTTGCTTTTTTGGATTTTTTTAGGTAAGTTTGGCTTTTTTCCTTTGTATCATTTACCCGTTATAAATGCAATAAATGATAGATTAAATTAGCTGGAGGCCGTATCCTACTTGCTACGATGTATTGATAATAATGCCATTGACTTTGGCATGTGATAAGTATGGTTTGTAAAAGTTGTGATTTAAATGTTAAAGAAATTATATTTGTAGACCAAAATCCCAACTCTTTATGCAAGCAAGGAAGGCTAAAAAAATAACTATAGTGAAGGCTTGTCATTTAGATCAGTGGTCGGCAACCGCCGGTCCGCGGACCTGTGCCGGTCCGCGAGGAGTTCGTTACCGGTCCGTAGCAGGGTTGCCAGATTAAGTTTGGATTTAAACCCAAACCGTACGTAAAATACCCCCAAAAAAATTAAGAAATAAGTCAAAAACAAAAAATGTAGTTTTCTATTCAAAACACATTAACGTTCGTTTAAATATACTCCATGGTTGATTGTTATGATAAAAATCTCAATTAGTATTGAGCGCTCGTGAGGTAAACCAGTGTGCTGTTACCATATGAGATGCATTGCAAAATGATTTATTAGTTTGATGTTCAGGCAGGAAAGTTTTAGAAACAAACCTATGCTTTTTAATTAGTTCAGTGAAAAAAAGGTTTTAATAAATTACCTTTACTGAACATTTGTTGTTTTGTAAAGCCGGTCCGCGGAAAATTTTTAGATTCAAACTGGTCCGCAGGGCCAAAAAGGTTGCTGACCCCTGATTTAGATGTTAAAGTAAATGTTTATTCGTATTTATTTCGCTTATCATATTTTTAAAACTTCACTGCTGTAACTTATATATTGTGGCTGGTTAAATGAGGTATTTTTATGCCAGGCCAGAAAACATAGAAGTACATGTCTTGCTCGGAACCAATCTCAATAATCGAACCATTTTTTAACTGTACTGCAGTCGACACCCTAACAAATCAAACGGTATCTCATAGGTTGAGAAACACTGGTTTAGGATAACAAGTCTTAAAACTGAAGGCTGCAGAGTGGTGTTCGATGTCAAAACTGCACTATTTATTCGTTCTTTTGGCAATAACGAATGCATTTGTTATTCTGGCACTGCTATCGTTTGACAATTTCGGAAGGTATAACACTTTCACCAAGTTTGCCAGAAAAACGTCAAACACCAATGATCTTAATGTGTTCAGCAGCAGTCGTGAGTTCAGTTCGATTGTGTATTTAAAAACACACTCATTTGTTGCATCATAACAAATGCTGTTTATTTCTAGTAAAACATCCGCGTTTTCTGAGGTTGCATTCCAGAGGCCAAATTAGAAAGCATATCCACTTAAAAAACACAAACAGGCCAAGAGGCTTATCGCTAAAAACATTTTTTACTTGTCATTATGAATACATTCCCCGGCGCAGTAGGTGCCCGTTCTGCTGCATTCTAGCACTTGTTTTAACATTGCCTATAATTGTCTCCAAACTGGGGTCGCAATGTAAATTCTGATTACATCTTATTTAAATTGGGGTCGCTTATTTCAAAGATTGGATACCACTGGATTAAGGTAACGTGTCTGCGAGCAGTTTTGAAAGTTCCGATACACTTTTTAAAAGTTCAGTGCTGGTTAGACATGTGATTGCCTAATTTTGTCACTGGGTACGGCTTAACTGGCCAAGTTAGTTTATTGTTCATCTTTTTAGTCCAATGATTATGGCTTTAAACAACTCATAGACTGATTATTATAGTCTGTAAAAGTAACAAAAAATGTAACCTTAAAAATGGCATGTCCCAAAAGAAGAGAAAGTACCAGAAAAATTATTTTAATTTTAGATTTACATATTTTATTGAGAATGGTCTTTGAGTTCTTCAGTGTGTCTCGTGCGTGAAAACATTTTTAAACAGTACCATGAAACCGGCTCCTTTAAAAAAAAAGCACCTAGAAAATTCTCATCCAATTATAATGAGCAAATACTGGCGTTTTTTAGTCAAAACTGTCCAGTCTGAAATGAAAAAAATAGACCAAACTGGAATGTTTTCACAACAACTCGTTGCCAAAAGCAAGGGAACCCGTCGCATTTATTATACCTGATGTAATTTGTTACTTTCCTTTTTCTAATAGATGAAAACTATTTTATATAATTGGGGTAAATCTGATATTCATTTTTGTTAAAGGGGTAAAACATACAAAAAAGGTTAAGAACCCCTGGTCTACATAGTGTACCGTCAGACAGGGCTGCGGAGTCGGTTAAAAACAACCCGAGTCCGACTTCCGAGTCCGACTCCGGCCAAAACAATACACCCGAGTCCGACTCCCGAGTCCCGAGTCCGACTCCGGCCAAATGTTAAATTTTGTCGAGTCCCGAGTCCAGCTCTGGCTCTACACCCTGTATTTTACCCATTTACGCAACTAAATTAAGGTGGATTTTCTGCAATCCAATCATATTGGTGTCATGATTAATCCACCCGCATTACATGGTTTAAAAATATTTCACATTTGTAATTACACTTTTACAACGTACATTTTGCCGCCTTGACAGTTTTAAAATTTGATACTGCGCATGCGCACGTCGGACTCGGGACTCGGGACTCGGGTAGTTTTACGCGGCCTTACTCGAGTCCCGAGTCCCGAGTCCGACTCCGACTCCGCAACCCTGCCGTCAGATGGCGCATTTACCGCTGCAATACACCCCCCCCCCCCCCCCACCGTAAATCGAATAAACCAAAGTGTAAGTAAATAATCCTATTTATATGAAAATAAAGCCCTGAAAAATACCCCCTGACAAAATATACAACAACCGCATTCCGTCTGGGTCTCCCTAAACCCGTCGAGTTAGGCGCCACTAATGCTTCTCGCTGTTTGCTGTCTGTGCAAATATTCGATGCAATGACTTTTTTAACAGAAGCAGATTCTCTTAAAGAAAGGTCTAACTGTGACTGTCGTGTACGTTTTAAAATCGCCTTTTTAAGTAATAGTTACAAAATTAATCTCTATGAGTATATTCTAAGACAGTGTGCAATTGACGCAACTTATTTTACCTTTTAACCGCAGCTTGTATTTTAGCTTGGCACGCAGTCCGCGCAGATGCTATCGTGGCATAGTAGAGGAACCCGGGAAAAACAACCTTCGTTTAGTATTGCAGGTGGCGAAAGACGTGATTGTAATTTTGCGTAGTGCCGTACATGGAACTTAGTACTCTGCGCTGCTGAGTCGAATTAGTTTTTCGCCTAAAATTAACGATTGCACACTAAGCGGTCGCCCGTTGGCACCTGGCAGAAGCGTTCGACGACACATGTGTTCCTTTGTGTCTTACTGGTCCGTCTTTGCTGGACGTTAGTCGACTCTTTCTGATCATTCATTGCCTATTTATGACGTTATTAAAATCACTAATTCATTACGTCATACCGGTCACTATTTTATGACATCATTATTAATTAAAGTCAGATGGAAAGTAGAGGAATTCCCTTAGTTTAAAATTCAGCTCACCCCCCCCCCTTTTTGGGTTTCTGGATACACCCTTGGCCCACGGTTCGCACCCACACATAAACCACTACCGGTACCTTAAAGGATATTGCTTATAGTTTCCGGGTTCTACTTCCAAGGCTTAATACATAAAGTAAAGACTACTAAGCGCGTTATAAAACTTAGTGTCCAATGCGCGATTGTTATGTGCAAAAAGTTTCAGGGGTGGCCACATATAGCAGGGGTTGAGTTGTTTGCGAGTTGATGGATGAGAACTAAGCCAGGCAGCAGTCTAGCGATCAAATGCAAGATCATAATTAATACTTGAACTTGGTAGGGTGATATTTACTGAAATCAGAGCGTTGCAGACAGTATTGGGAATCTCAATAATATAGGCAAAATTACTTTAATGTCCAAATGATAAGCGCCATTAAATTGAAGTGACAAAATCAAGCCATATTCTATCATTTACCAGCAAATCAACAGCTCTGTAAGCCACAGCTTATTTGACTATTTGGATGAATACGAGCAATATTCCGCTAATTTAATTCTAATATACTTTTGTGTATTATGGTCATATCTAATTTACTGCCTGTGTTACCAACCATGCTTCTTTGTCAAACGGCGTTTTTCATTTTTTAAGTCGAAACAAGATTTAATGCTTATATTAGAGTTAGAATCTTTTACATTTATATTCATACTATAGATCGGTCATGTTCAAATGGCGGATCGCGATCCGGATCCGGATCTTTTCAGCGTTTTGTGCGGATCTTCTAATAGTCTTAAAAAATAAACTTTCCACAGTGTTTTCATGTGAATACCAATTGTCAGAGTTAATGAATTTTGTACAAAATCAAGCATAGAATGAGACTCCCAAATGCTAATCTTTGTGAGCGTTTGAGGATATCAGTCAGCGACAGAAAGCCTCAATTCGATGCTATTGTAAGACCTAAAGTTTAAAACAGGGGTCGGCAACCCCGCCAATGTAATTCATTCGGCCCGCCGCCTATTTGACAAACTAGATACGAGTCCATTTCAAATACTTTTTGACTATTTTGACTTAGTGCGAAAAATGTTCCCGCTTCGCGCGAATCATCTTTCTGCGTCCGGCTTGTTTACGTTTTGATGCGGTCTTTTGAACTAGATCAGCGCTTCGTTACTGTTAATGGAAAACGCATTAAAAAAGTTGGACATATATATTTTAACATTTTGTACTTTCGGTAATGGAATAAAAACTTGCAAGAAATTTAAAAGAAATGCCGGTATACCTAAAAAAATCGCGCTCGCTTCGCTCGCCACGTGCGCCCTGACTTACAAACGCTAACAAACACTAAACAAGATTAACTACTAAACTTGTCGCGTTTACATAAATAAAGCACAACAAAAAATTAAAGCGTGTCCAATATGTTTACTATTCGTATTTAGTGGATCATCATGATGTCAGGTTGGGCTGTGGTGGATCATGGCAGAAATCATTTGAACACCCCTGCTATAGATGAAATACCCAACGTTGTCCATGTTTAATAGGGTATTTACCAGTTTAAATATAACTGGTAAAGGACTAATGTAGAATTGGAGCCGAGTAATGTTACAGATAACGTAAGATCTTCGTCTGATACCCAAACGCTTGCACTACGTGTCCCATTTCAAATCATCTGATGTGTTTTTATGCTTCACGCGGTGATCGAAAGGCGTAAGACCAGTGTGTCTGAAAATCGGTTAACTTACTGCTACCCCACAATCAAATTAATACTTTACAGCCTGTGTGAAAGCGGCAATAATGGAATGGCATGTTATAAATTATCGCACTTATGTGCGTGGATGTAACGATTTTAATTCTTTGTCTCCGTAAATTCTCGTAGATTTTAGAATAAAACACAATTTTGTGTTTTGTGTCTGAAATTGTTCGACAAAAAAAGGCGCGACAGCTTTAATCACCAATTCGCGTATACCAGCCTTTGTTCAGTTTACTTAAGCCGCATTTTTTAACCGTTGATTTAAAAAAGTTTGAAGTATTTAACATTAAACCAAATTGCAATGTTGTGTGTCTCTTTTTTAATGGAACGACTAAACAACCTTGGTAAAGCACGTCACACATATTTACGTAACGACACTGGTAACATATATCAATCGGAAATCACTACGTAAAACCTTAAGTCACTGGTTCTCAAACATTTTTTAAAAAATTACACAAAAGGCCAAATCTACTACCAGCTTGAACAAGCCAATGTTTTTACTTGAATTAATAAAAAATGCAATAAAAGGTCATGATTGTACGTTGAACCTCTCTTTTTGTGGTAATTTTTCACGATTTTTCGTCGCTTTTTGTAAATTTTTCTTGGCATTTTTCTCTTTGTGTGTTAGTTTGGTTTCTTCTTTGCATAACTAGGCCTACCATATGTCTCTTTTATGGGGATTTGTCCTCAAGAAAACTAAATGGTCCTCCGAGGACGCTCAAAAATGCCCAAATATCATCTTTTTTCGCGTTTCGAGTTATAGTTGTTTATATACTTTTAAGAAAACTTTTAGGCGCGGCATTGTATTTATTTCCAAAAATTTTCGCGGTTTTATACTTTGTTCACTTTTTTTAGCACAAAGTCTCTTTGAGTGTTATTGCATGTTTTCATATCATCTAAGGCAGTGTTCCTTAATCAGGTGAATGGTTCAACCAAGGGTGAATAAAATTTTTGCAAGGGTAAACCAGCCAAAAGGGATGAATAAGGGTTAACCATCAGAAATGGATAATAGCTTTCGAGCAGGGCGGATATTCCGGGTGTTCAACCTCCTGTCCAGTGAACAGGTGAGAAAGAAACAACCTAATTCATTTTGTGCTATTATATAAACGAAATAGTTTTATATTTATGAGACAAAGGGTAAATAAAATCTGTAGATAGATGCTAGGGGTGAACCAAAACTAAAAAAAGTTTAAGAAGCACAGATCTAAGGTATAACGGCCCTGTTTAATTACAATTTGCTAAATTATGGATATATACGATAAAAGCCATCCACCGTTCGAACTATATTTTAATCATATTTTATATAACAGGCTAGCAACAGGGGAACTCAAACTTTTTTGCGCAAATCGATTATGTTTTTGCAATATTGTTGTTGTATTGTGTGTCGTTACATCTTTTGAGGCACGATAATGCAGTGTTTAATTTTTGCGCTTGACATCACAGCCTTACAACTATCGAGAAAATGCCCTCACAACACGTTTGTCAAAATCAGCTCGAGCACGAGCAATTTGTTGTGTGCCCAATGAGGAAAGCCTCGTGAATTTACAGTTTAACGCCAATTCGCATCAATTTTTTTCACGCTTCGCGCGACCGAAAACAATCTTCACTATTTTTAAGTTGTTTCAGTGATATTTAATTGAAAATGCCGAATTGCGTTTCGCAAAGGGGCACGACTGAAAAAAGGTTAAGAACCACTGGTCTATCGCATACAGGTGGTTCTCAGCAGATGCTTTCATTTTTCTTTATTATTTTTTAAATTCAGATAACCATAAAGCAAAATAAGCTATAAATTATAATGCCAAAGAGGGAAGCTCTGTTTACTGATGAGCTATACGCCAGAAGTATCCTTGTTTAAAAAAGGACGTATGAAATTCGAAGCTGAATGCATTACTTGTGAATATGGCACGTAAAAATGCCATTGGACAAAGAAAAACTAAAAATGCCGTTGGACAAAGTAGCATTTTTGGTAAAATCCGAATTAGATTAGAATTAGAGCACCCAACAATTTACAAATTAGATTAGAATTAAAATTAGCCGCATTTTGTACTAATTCAATGAATTAGAAAACTAAAATTATCTAATTGTCCAAATCTGCCTGCAACATGGTTGCCAGGTTGGGTTTTTGGCGCTAAATTATACAAATTTGGCTCGTTTTGAACATGGCTGGCGACTGGCGTTAGAAAATTCTGTTAGCTTTTCGGCTTTTTTCTGGCTTCTTTATTAAAGCTTGCTATAACTAGTCAAATCGCATAGGTTTACTTTTATAACTCCTAAACTTTCGTTTTAAGATAAGCATGTTGTTGCTTGTTTGTCATGTTTGTCATGTTGCCAAACCACACAAGTTTAAACCCTTAAGTTAGGTTAGCGCAGTGGTTCCCAACCGGGGTGCCATTTCTAATGCCCAAGGATGCCAAGAGATATTTGAGAATCTTTAAGAATCTGTTTTTGCTCAACTCTTAAAAATTTTGGTGTAAGATTAGAGTGGAATAAATCCAATTAAAACTTCCTACGTTGTGTATAGTTTATGTATGTTGTTCCAGTTCCGTTAAATGTGACATCCTAGTTATTTACCTACGAAAAAATCTCTACGAAAAATCAAAAATCTATTCATTATTTCTGCGGGGTGCCGCAAGCCATAAAAGGTTGAGAACCACTGTTTAGCCTAGCGTAATGTCACTTTGCGCGAAAATGTCGAGCCTGAGTTTGGCTTTCTTTCTTTTGTCCTGCACTCTTTGCCCGCCAATCTTGTTTGTCCTGTCCGCCTCCTCATTGACAAACTAGACACGTGTCTATTTTAAATACATTTTGACAATTTTAAGTAAAAGTGCGAAAAATTTTCGCGCTCAGCGCGAATGTTCTTTCTACGTCCGGTTTGTTCAGCTCTTCTTTACAGCTGCACAGTGGAAGACTGCCAAGTAGAAAAAAAAAATTGTCTCGCGGATCCCAGTTTGAGAACCACTGTCTTAGATCTACATTGTGAAGGTGTAGTATGTGGATTATCGGATCCTTAGATTTGAATCCAAATTTGCCGTTTATATCGGGTAACGTTTGTCCGGTAAACCACTATAATTTATTCGCTTTTCCGGGGACTTTGTGCCTAATTTGTACAAGTTTTGATAAGGGTCAACTTGCTATAGCTATGTGGTACGGCGTCGTTTTTTCAGGAGACTGGATAACAGATCACGTTTGTAGTAAAACCCAACTAAAACAGTTTTATAAAGAGGACTGTGTTGCAAAAGAGTTGATTGTGTCGAATCAAAATTAATATATGGACAAACTTAGTTTGGCAACAACCTGGTATTTGTATCTTGTTTCATGTTTTTTCTATGTTATGCATTGCAGTTTACACAACTGAATTTACGATTTCGTACAAGCAAGGCTAATTGCTAGTTTAAAATGTTCTTGGGGTTGCCGGAAGAATTTTTTTTAGGTAAGCGACAAGTGTTAGCTTTAAATAGCTCGGTAGCAGAATAGAATAGGACAGTACTTTTCAACCGTGGGATGGTACGATGAAATAAATTTTACGCGGATGAATGTGCGGATGAAAATGGTGCACAATATTTTTTTAATATGAGTAATACAGTAAACGAATCAACGCCTACAAATAAGCCTCGGCACACAATTTCGAACCGCTGACTAAACTAAGAATGTATCTTAGAATGCAATACATTAAAATATTAAAATCTAACTTATTATCCAATAACATATATTTACGCTCCGTACACGCTGTGATATGGGTCAAACCTAACATTATGTTTTTCTACCTACAATTAAGATATTACTCTCCGTTTTCCGACAACAAACTTGCTCAAACAAGCATCGTTGATATTCCTAATTCGAAATCAAAGCTGCGTGCTGTTCTATATAATCAATGCCATTATCCTGTGCATCCGGAGTTTTTGCAAATTCAAGAGTTTTTCAGAGAGAAAAATCTAGCCCAAGTAATATTATTCTTAGCTTTAGTCTAATATAGCTTTAGCGCGAAGTGGCTATAAATTCTACCCAGTTTAGTTTAACATTGATAATCAAAATCGGGAAACTTAATGTAATGTTAATCGGTCAAAATTTGCTTAAGCGCTCTGCAGCTTGCTTGCGTTCGACTGTTAGGCCTACTATTTTCTACATACCATTTTTAAAATAAAAAAAGCTGTATTAGTTTCGACATATCGGCTGTATCCGCTATAAAGCTGTATTAGTTCGAATGGCTATATCAGTTGAGTTTTGAATTAGCACCCAGCACTTGGTTTTCATGTTTTTGGCTCTGGTGATAATATATCGGACATTTCTATAACCCAGTGTAGTTTACTGTTTTGTTGACATTTTCACGCCTTTCAAGTAATCTAATGCGCCTCAGATTTTAATTATAATACAAAACCTAAATCCTTCGTAACAGTTTCTGCTTTTGATTTAAAACTCTTTTCACCATTTTTAACTATTTAATTATTAAAATTGAGTTTTTCTGACCCAGAAAATAACGTACCGGTATCAACGTTGGACTATGACTTCCAAATGCAAGCTGATCGGAATCTTCATGACTGTTGCCATTATGTCTTCAATTGTATACTGTTGGGTCTTTCATCTCCAATTGTCAACACCCAAGTAAGATCATTTCTATCAACCTTTTATGTCTAATAAAATCCACTCTAGGGATTATTTTCAGTTTGTATTTTATGAAGTCTGGGAATAACTAATTGAAAAGCCAATTCCAGATTTTTTACTCACACAATTTACAACTTGCTTGGTATACATTTGTCCTTGGTTGGGTTGGTGATCGAAAGGTTTAAGCATTAAACTATAAAAAATTAAGCCATTCATGAGAAATTGTTAGCTCCCCAGCTGCTCCATTGTTATTAAGGTAACGCATATAACAAATGTGAGGTACCATAAACTGCAAAGTTGGAAAACAATTGAGATACAACACATTTTGTGGCCTTAACAACATTTATCAACAACAAGCTTCTTCGATCTTAGTTGCCTTAGATCAGGGATGTCCAACAGTTAAGCAGAATGGGCCGCATTGGCACTTTAAAAATTTCGATGGGCCGCCAAACCTCTCAAATTAAAGGGGTGACGTCATAAGTTGTGTCATATCGTGACGTCATAAAACAACTAACTTATAAACACCCGCTCTTCGAGAGTGAACTTATGCGCCAATATGCAAAACTTAGAGTTGTCACGTTTTGGGCTGACACATTTCCTCAAAAACACACATTCAGAAAAACACACATCTTGCTTAACAATGATGGGTGCACAAAGTGTCCGATGGATGTTGAAATGCGACATTAGACTCGATTATAGTCCCAGAAAAAACACAAGATTAGGCCTACATCAAATACTGCGCGATCTTCACGTTTTGATGATGGTCGAAACAACTGTTTTTAATAAGTCTACGAAAGTGAAAATTAGTGGTGGGCCGCACGTAAATATCAGGCGGGCCGCAGATTGGACATCCCTGCCTTAGATATATGCCTACTTGTATTATCGTTTTCTATTGTCAACAACCATGGTCTGGTCCACCTAAAGTCGTTTTTCAATATAGGATTTTTATGCAAGCAAAGGATTTTCTTGATTTATAATCCCTTCTGAGCCTGTGAATCTAGTTCAATTGGTAAAACTACGGTCCCGGATGGCCGTGGTCGTCAGTTTGACCCTCGCAACAGGCTAGTCTTTCTAACCAGGCCTTGCTTGCAATGAAATTTTTCATTGATCGACTGATTCGATTAATCTAGTAAAAAAAACTTTATGTTTCCTGCTGTTAGTGTTGTCATTGCTTCTAATCTATCTGCATTGCTAAGGAAAACTATTTTAATGCCCTTCGTATGTTTTCTGTATATAAACGTAGATATTTTTTATCACACTATAACACTGTAATACTAAACTAATTAACTGTGTTTACAGCTTTCACTGGAAGACGGTAAAAAATACAAAGAAGACAAAGGATTTTTTACATCATTTACACTCATTTAATGACTCCATTTCGCTCATCCAAAATTTGAATACAATATCTAAAGTCAAATCCCCAAACAATATAAGGTAAGTGCGAATACAAATCACGCCCTTGTTGACAATTGGCGCTGTTTATGACTACTGTGGGTCTATTGTTTTATCAAAATCAGACTTTTAGCAACTTATGTTCAGACTGTTCTAAACAAAAGGTGAAATAGCATGATGGATTATTTGTTTAACCACGCATTAGAGGGTGATTAAGTTTTATGACACCCCTATATGTGAAATAATGCGATCCACTATATTTTATTAACGTAAATGGGTGGAATTCAAGCTGTATAGTCGGGGGATGTTTTTAACGCACTCCTCAACCCTGGAATGTATATACATATTTTTTTCAAGCGGATGGTTAGTTGCCCTGAAGAAGATTACCCTTTAGCCTAGGTATTATAATAAAAAAACATTAAAAAGAATGCGTTTTACAATGTTGTAAAGCAACACAGCATTTAACCTCTCACGTGTTCTTAATAACGGTTTGCTGAAACCTCGTGCAATGTTTCCTGTTGGAAACAAACTGTCGATAAATCATACAAATGGTAGTTAAAAAAAAGTAAGTTTGACAAAAAGATATTTTTATGTCAGAACAAAAAAGCTTAATATACTAGGCCTATATTTACCGCAAAACATTTTTTTTAAATGTCCGATAAAATCACTTTGATTAGGTTTCAGTATACGGTCTACTCCAGACTAAAGACTAAATCTATTTCATTTAAGGTCTTTGCGTTTGTATTTTTGCAAATGGCTATAGGCTATATAACTGTTTATAGCCAATCAGATTCCTATTAACATTACAGTTTGCAACTTGTAGTTCAAAACATCACGCATCCCGTCAGGGCTAATCATTGGGTCAAAATGGCGACCAAAGCCCGTCCAATCCCCCTGATATACCTGTCCTACGCCTACACCGAACCAAAGTTTCACCCCACCTCCATAACAACTCTGAAGGGCAAAAAGTGCGCTACAACAATGAACTCTGCCCGTCAACGAGAAAGCGATGCCGTGGTGATCAGGTTCAGCCAGGTGTTTCACGAAGAACTACTCCCCGACGCTTCTCTCAGGTGAGGTAAACCAAGTAATCAGCGAAAGTTTAGCTGACGATCTTTTTTTCCTAAACTGATTTGAAGAACAGTTCTTGTAACAATTCAGATGCTCGAGTTTGTTTTCACTTACTCTATAGTCTCTATTCCAGCCTTTTTTCACCAGTGGGTAAATTTCCCCGTTTTAGGGGGTAAATGAGCTATCAATCAAAATATCAGTTGACGGGACAGAAAAAGTGTGCCAGCTGTAGGTATTTGTAGCCTATTTTCCAAGTCCAGATCAACTGCTAATTCGAAGATAGATTATTGATTTTTTATCGTCTAGTGTCGGTAACGTTATGCTTACCTAATTGATACTTTTCTTAGTTTATTGGCTACACCGTTATCTCTCAGTTACTTTGTTGTTACGTCATTTGCTGTTTAAATTCATCAGCTTTTTCGGTTGTCACGCCATAGATATAGGTACCATGTCTGCGAACAGTTTAGTTTGAATATTCTGGTGCCGTTTTCTTCAACTGACCTATGCAAATGCGGCTTCTCTGCATTGCTTACTATCAAACCTAAAGCACTAAACCGACTTCGTGTTGAATCTGATAATCGTTGTGCATTATTATACAACTTTACCAGACACTGATCAACTCGTTGCCAAAAAGCAAGGGCAGCCGTCGCATTGAATATAAATAACTGATTAAATTTCTTACTTTCGTTTTTTAATAAATGAACCCCTGCTCTATTCTGTTGTGTCTTGGTTTTGTCAAGTAATGTATGTATCGTAATATATTTGTATGTAATGCAACTTCTTCACAACTGCGTATGCCTTGAGACAGCCGACAAGATGTTAGTGTGGGTTTAAGCACAACGAAAGAATATTTATTGCAAATAAACAAGCGAACGACAAACAGTACTTACACAGGTACTTACGATACATACAATAATTTACCTCCGTGTACGGTACGTAGCGATCTGACCCCAGCTAAGTGAACAGTGGAACTGCTGTTTTTTGGTATAAAATGAAATCATTTATATACAGCATTCCAGCTGGCGGTAATTAAATATCGTGACAATGCGGTTCGGCGACGCATCAAAAAAACAGGAAATTTCGGAAACACACAGCAGGCTGGCGAGGCGACGACACAGTCCACCAGGCTGTTTCAATAGAATGACCGGAGTTTCAACTCGGTAGCAATATGGAGCGCAAACGCTACATGTCACTCCCCTTGTCTTTGAAAGAATAGGTCCGGAGAGACTCCATGTTGGACTTCTTCCTCCAGGAAGTCAAATATTTTCCATTGGATAAGAATGTCCTCCTTGTCGATCGGCTCTTTGTAGAACAAGTCAGGAACGGTGGCGACCTCCGAAACATAGATGACTGTTGTCCAACGATGAAAAAGCTCGCTTCGTACAAAGCGCGTTGGTAGCCAAAGAGCTGAAACTTAACTGCTCCTTATAGGCTGATAAACGCCCGTTGTCCGACGGCGCAGTTCTGCACCGGGTGACTCCGACGCGTCACAGCTTATCGCATACTTCAGCGACGTCTAGAATTATTAATTTTAATCTACGTTTTTTTCATTTTTTTACTTCTCAGTATATAAGATGGCTAACGCACTCTCGTTTAATTATTAACCGTGATGAGGTCAGCTGGTATCTGCTGCCGAAACGTCGGTTTATACTTCATTTACACCAGAAGAGCGATTTATATTTATTGCTCCTTATAGTGTTCGAGAATCCCTCCGTAATCGAGCTGATTCGTTGTAACTGAACGATCTGTGTAAAAATACTTACACCGGCGATTAACAACATGCGAATGCACAAAAATGTAGCCTACAATGCAGAAATAGAGCCGTAAAAATCGTAATTTTAATGTAGAAAGACAAAAACCGTCAGTCAAATGCCTAGAATCTATCGTTCTAGTATACCGAAATCAAGAAAGTAAAAGGTGCTAAACTCTGAAACTCGAAAACAAAATTAACGCCATGCCCATTTTAAAAGTAATCCCTAAATGACAGACAGTTTAACCTTGGCGTAAAGGTTAAACTAAAAAGTTATGCAAGCTTGTAACCCAAATGGACATGTGACGGTACCTCAGCCGTCAGTAAGGTAAAAAGGCTTCACGGCATCACGTGGCCTTGAAAACATCGGGAACTATGCCCGGAATACAAACAAAATGGTCAGGTTATTTTAGGTGTGATATCTCTGATCAAACACCGGAAACCATATAGGACCAGACTGCAGGTTAGCTGCAAACGGAAATGGCACTTTAGAAGGCACAACTTCGGTAAGTGTGAGAGATAAATATATCTGTTTATAGGCTTAGAGATTAGTTTACGAAAGAAGAATATTCTCTACGTAAGGTTTCACCTTTAACTAACAAAAATAGACGTAATTTTGCAAATTGACTGAACAGCTATGCCGTAAATTTAGTTAGCTTCAACGCGGTTTTAAATCTGCATTGTTCGATCGATATGTTTTGTTTAGGTCAGTGGTTCTCAACCTTTTTTCTTTCGTGGCCCATTTACCTTGCAAAAAAATTCTGTGGCCCAATAGAATTTTTATGAAAGAAAAAACTTTTAAATAGGTTTAGAACAAAACGCAGCAGAACATATTTCAAAACAGATTATTTAATCAACCGTGCATTAGTGAGATACTTGCGGCTGAACAAAAAAATTACATTTCTTTTTAATTCCTCCCAAACCATTATTTCTTTAAAATGAAATATAATGACCCAAATGAAAACTCTAGCTTTTCAAATTGGTCTGTGGCCCACCTCAAATGTTCTTATGGCCCCCACTGGTTGAGAAGAGCTGGTTTCGGTTGACTGATTAGTGATTAGCAAGTATTCGACAATTGACAACGCTAAGTCAAACCTTATTTTTTTTTGTACGCAGTAACGTTATACGCAGTATGTTTCTCGCTGTTCGGTCTCTGCGCTAATTTCCGATGTTGGTGTAACATCGACATTTGTTTAAATGAAGCAGATTCTTAAAAGGAGGTATAATGGTGACTGTCGTGCGCGTTTTAAAGTATAAATTTTTTTTAAGTAATGATAGTTAACGCAAAATTATGATCTTTATGCATACTCTAAGACCACGTGCTAAGTGTGCAATGGACACGACTTATTTCCCCTCAACCACAGCTTGTAGTTTAGCTGACTTAGATGTTGCGCCAATCGTGGCATAATAACACCCGGTCAAAACGATCTTCGTTTAGTATTGCACGTGGTGAAAGGCTTGCTTGTAATTTAGCGCTAGTTCCGTTCATGGAACTTGAAAACTGCGCTGCTGATAGTCGAATTATGTATGATTCTACCACAATTAAACACACATATTTTAAGGTCTTGGTTTGTTTTTTTTGCCTAAAGTTAACGATTGTACACCGTGATTTCGCAGCTGGCGCCTGACAGGATTGTCGACGACGCACGTGCTCGCTTTTGCTGGACGTATTTGGTGTTTCTGGGTTTTTTCTATCACGTCTTGCAATCACCATTCTATGACGTCATACTTTCACTGTTTTAATGACGCATTATTCATTAACATCAGGCGGAAAAATAGGGGAATTCCCTAAGTTGAAAATTCAGGACCCTTTTTTGATTTTCTGGTTACGCCCCTGATTGCCCCCCCCCCTGGAAAATTTTCTGCGGGCGCCCCTGGATGCTGGTGATGAATTTGATAAATGAGTTTTTTTTTTAACAGAGTGATATTATAATTTATGTTATTTTTAATTATATTTTTTGTGCTATTGCCTTCTGCGCATACACAAATGTTTATTCCCGAATCAATTTTTGGAAGGGGGTCGTTAGTTACATTGGGTTGTTAAAATGGGTCGCGGTATGAAAAAGGTTGAAAACCACTGAGTTAGAAAGTTGTTACATTACAAAGAATCGTGACTGCACTAGTGCAGTGGTCCCCAACCTGTGGTCGCAACTCTAAGTGGGGTCGCCTAAAATTTGTCTGGGATCGCTATAAATCACCATATTTCTACCGTTTCAGTACGATTTATGTATTTTGTTTTCTTTACAAGAACGTCACACTAATAAACGTGACTGAGTACAGAGCAAAATAAAGCTTTTGTTTCTTCTACATAAAATTGGAGTTTTTATAGCTATTAAGAGCTGCTAGGTTACAAATATTTCAGCAAAATATATTTACTTTTGGACTTTGATTCAATTAACTTACCCGACTCTATTCAATTTTGTGAGTTAGACCTAACCACTTTTTCCGTTTTCAACCACATGGCCTTGTTTAACGAAATTCAACGCAAATTAAAAACAAAACATCGGAAATCGCTTCGAAGTAGAGCTGACTATTATGCTTATGCAAAGTGGCGTCGCATACAGGCGCAACCATCACACTAAATGCAATTTGTGTTGAAACAAATTGGAATTTTTGTGTTCGTTTGTAGGATAAATTCAAATTCATAATTTAAATAAAACTGCCTAAAATAAATCATTTTGGTGCACATATGTAGCTACAGTACTTTGGAAATGTGTATAATTTACGCATATTCGATCGGATTACTTTGTTCAAGCATTATATTAATATAAATATATATTTTTTTTTATTTCTATATAAACAAATGGGGTCGCAATGTAAATTTAGATGTCATTTTATTTAAATTGGGGTCGCTTTTTAGAAAGGTTGGAAACCACTGCACTAGTGTACTATAAGAAACATGAGTCAACTGACCCTTGGAATTTTATAGTCCCGCAAAATATCAACATAATTGCCAAGGGTCCGCCAGGCAAAATGTTTAGAAAAGTTTGGGAACCGAAATAACGCCACTCTTCTTTTGCAGACGTCCCGAACAGGTTTTCGTGTTTATGTGCCAGGAACCAACGTGGCCCTTTCGCCATAAGGATTACCAAAAGGTCGATAAGAATTATTTTAACTGGACTATGACGTATCATCGTGATGCCGACGTTTATTTTCCTTACGGTGCTCAGGTAAGATTTTGATTTGACGCTGTATGTATTGTTTAACAAACAAATAAGGAAGCAGGTTCTTAATGTTTTCTGTCAAGATTTAGGTAAAGGTAAGATCAGCATTGGAAACACCTGATAAAATAAGCTGAATTGACAAAAATAAATGTAGCAATATATCTTAGTTCATTTTCCAATTTTGTTTTTATGGCCTTAAGACTGAAAAAACACGGCTCTCAGTAAGTTTTATTACATCCAATAGTTGGAATTCAATACAGTTGCTGCGTGACTGGCGTCTATTGTCACCATTATTAAGCAATTCTTGCGAACTAGGTTTGGCGACGTGGCACATTGTTGCATTAACATTGAATTTGACAATCGATTTGTGTATTAGTTGCCAGGTTAGTTAGAGCAGCGGTTCTCAAACGTTTTAGCTTACGGTCCAGTAAAATTAAAAAAAAAATGAAAAAAAAAGTTGACGTAGACCGGACGTTGAGAAGCACTAACTTAGAGTGGCTTATGAAAGTTATCGTAATTATGCCCTGCTCTAGTAAATTAGGCCCTTCTCAAGTAAACAGCCTTAAGCCTATAGTAGGCCTACCCTTAATCAGGGCTGCGGAGTCGGAGTCGGAGTCGGAGTCGGACTCGGGACTCGGGACTCGACGGAGTATTCATTATAACATCAATATAAGTGGATTGCAAAAAATCCACCTTAATTTAGTTGCGTAAATGGGTAAAATACAGGCTGTAGAGTAGGGCTACCATATTTTCAGCACCTTAAAAGAGGACATTTTCTTGCCTGCAAGTAAAACGAAAGTAGAATTGTTACGTTTGAGAAAACGTGCCATATCCAAGTATTGCATTCAGCTTAGAAATTAACACGCCCTTTTCTGAAACACGGATACCTCTGGCGTAGCTCATCAGTAAACAGAGTTTTATTTTTCAGCATTATAATGTATAGCTTATATTTTGCTTTATTGTTGTCTAAGTTTAAAGAAAGCTTCTGCTGAGAACCATAGACAAGTGGTTCTTAATCTTTTTCAGTTGTGTCCCCGTGGTAATTTTCCCATGCCTTGCCCCCGAAAAGTGGATGAATTTTATCGTTTATCTGTAAGTTAGCAAAATTTTAAATAGGGCCGTTATACCTTCAATGTTATAAAAACATGCAATGACACTCAAAGAGACTTTGTGCTAAAAAAAGTTTACATCTAAGTAGAAAAGATTCGTTTTGCCGTTTTAATGTTAAAGTTGGCAAAAACAGAGTTTGTACAGCGCTGTAGGACTGGTGTACAACACAGCGAAGCCATTGGAATCATTGCAAAAATTAAATATTAACTTAGAGCTAGCGCAAAAAAAAAAAAAAAAAAAGCGGAGATTTGGACATTTTTAAGCGTCCTCGGAGGATCATTCAGTTTTCTTGAGAAAAGAGGACAAATCCTCCTAAAAGAGGACATATGGTAGGCCTACTGTAGAGTCAGAGCTGGACTCGGGACTCGACAAAATCTTACATTTGGCCGGAGTCGGACTCGGGACTCGGGACTCGGGAGTCGGACTCGGTTTTTTTTTAACCGACTCCGCAGCCCTGCCCTTAATCCGGCCCTGGGCAGACAGCCTCCATCTTTTAAGGCGGCCTGCGTGCACTAAGTAAAAAGAGTTTTCGCTTTTAACTTCTATTTTAGTAAGTACTTAATTGCTTAAGTGTTGTGCGAAAACATTGTTGCAATGATTGGCTAAAACAGCAATGCGCATATGTTTGGTCATGTATTTAATTAAAGTTATTATAAGCGTATTGGTAATAAAAACATAGTGATAAAGCAATCCAGAGGTGGGTAGGCTTTTCAGCTCGCAAGACGCATTTATAATATTCAAGATAGTTTAATAACCAAAAAGAGGGTGTGGATTAGCGCGTGGTATAGTTTTACCACACCAGAGCACTATTGGGGGTTCCACATGATAGATAGTTAATAATATCACAGAACTGCGATCATTAAAACCATTGCAATAGCAAAGGAGTAGTTCTGGTTTGGTTACTTTTAATTGGAAAGCCAGATTAACAAAGGGCTATGATAAAACAGTTTTTATGAGTTGTTAAATCTATCACAAACACTGAAAATAAGTGTAATTAATTTTATTTGTCGTAACTCTGCGATGTCCGATTCTCATGTATAACAGTGTTGTACATTCCAATGGTTATTAACTTCACTATACGGCCCGCCAAATATTTTTTTGATTGTTTTGGCCCTTGTACCATTTTGAGCTATATGCAAGGCTGGATTGCAATATAAACGCTAAATATAAAATTATTCAGTATATGGTTTAAAAAGCTAATAATAGCCTTGCATTAAAACTAAAGCTGTTTTTTATAACTACTAAGAAACTGATCACACTAAAAGGGGAACAAACCAATTCCAATTTTAACACCCAAACTAAACCTGAAACTTTTATTTCAGGGCAGGATATTCGGCAGAGAGGACCAGCGGCCGTATTACGGCGACAAGGTGGTGAAATCCATTTTAGGTAAAAAGTCAAAATCTCGTATCGCCCTTACAGCTATTTCCAGGTGCGCCGAAGACCTGGGCCCAGCCTACCGCTTGAAGTACGTAGCTGCTCTGGTAAGTCACGGTCTTAAAATTACAAAGCTAGGCGGCTGCTTCAATGGCTTCAGGGATGGCGCCTGGTACGAGGACCAATTCAAAGAAAGGGCGTCGGGTTACAAGTTTTTCTTGGCCTTTGAAAACGGTTTCCACTGCCGCGACTACATAACCGAAAAGTCGTGGAACAACGCTATCAGAAGCGGGACCGTCCCCGTAATCCTGGGCGCACCGAAAAGTGACGTCACAAAAGTGCTGCCGCGCGGCTCTTTTGTACACACGGACGACTTTGCCGGTCCGATGCAGTTGGTCGAGCACTTGATGTACTTGAACAAGAACACAACGGCATACGCCGAGTACTTTGCCTGGCGGTTGAGGCCGAGTAAATCCAGCCTCGTTGATCAAGACTTTGACTACGACCTGCTCTGCAATAAGTTGTGGGATCTTCGAACAAAACCCCAAACTAAAGTTTACGCCTCTTTCAAGCAGTGGTTTTTGGGCGGGGAGAACAAAGAATGTCTGACGCCACCGAAACCAGAATGGTAGACCTTAATGTTGTGCACTTTTTAACCTAATATATGTATGGGTCGCTTGATGATTTAAATTATTGATTATCGGTACGCAAAAAAAAAAAAAATTGTTGACCCTTTTTAGGTAAAGTTTATAACGTGAACAATGCACATATTACGATTGAGCTAACACATCTAGTAATATATAATATGAAGGCGGCCAATAAACGGAAGTCACTTACAGAAGCCGTTACTTCCGAACTGTCAAACTAATAAATTTGGTAAACTCTTCTGAACTAAGCAACAAAAACGCAACACATAGGAAGCAAATCGTTAACCAAATTTGTAAAAAAAAATGTTTAATAAAATAATTCCATTTCAACCCAACTAATTTGATGGACTTCAGTCTAAGTTAAGTCATTTTGCCTAAAAGCCTTGAGTAATATCAGGTCATTTGAAAACATTAACTTAATTGCACTAATTAAGTTATTGACTCAAGCATTGGGGCTTAGTGTCCCCGATTTGAACAAGGATTCTTTTAAAGTCCAAACTTACTTTTTTTGATAAGCTGTTAGGGACACGACTTTTCTTGTTGGTTAAGTTGCAATTCCGACGTAACAGTTACGGTACGACTGGAGTCACCATGCACGTGCCAATAAAGTTTTGCTATGGAACTTCCTTCGATTAATTTCTTCTATGAATTCTAATTATTTACACACTGTTTTACTGGTTGCTCAACATTATATTCGAAAGTAAAATTGCTTGAGGCACAGTGCCGTTTGTAATGCTACCGGAAGTACAGGGTAGGCCGGAGAGTGATGTAAAAAAAACGTATACAGCAAATAAGGAGTCTTGACCAAATCATCTCGTTATTCAATTTATTGACGAAACAGAAACAGAAAAACGTTTTTCTTCCAAGAACAAATCGGACTAAAAGAAATTGGAAAACTGCCACACAAAGGCACCAAAGAAAGCAGTACACTTTGGTGTGAAAAATGAAGTCGAAAAAGACGCACCAGTTTCTCTACACGTAACAAGGATAAATTCAGGTTTCGGTAAAACGAGCACAACTTTAAGTCCATTTCGTTTTTAGAATAAAACACGCAAAACCGGCCTAGCTCAAATAAATACTATATAACTGAATAAAGGCGAACGACGCCGGGTTTGTTATTGTTACCAGGCCGTAGCAATAGATGGAAGCAACATAAACAAACATAGCCAGGAAGTGGGAGCCTTTGCTCAGGAAAGAAGAGTTGGAATTTTAACCGGGGCCTTTTGGCGGTTAAATTTTCCGGAGGTAGAAGTCAAACACACACACACGCGCGCGCGCACACTGAAACACAGAAAGTTTAATAATTGAAAATGTCTTGACTTTGTACAGAGTGGCAAACGAGACCGTTACCGACAAAATAAGCTGCGTATACGGGACTTAAAAAAGTCAAATGTATTTTTAGGTAGAAATGAGCTGCAACTGCCAACCCACTGTGTTTCTTGGTCCAATAAATACAGGACTACGCGTGGGGTTTGGTGCATTCGATCCAAAACTGACTCTGTTTGAATTTAAACTTGAAAGATTTTTGCTAAAATGCATGCCAAAACACGGCTTTCGACGGTTGCAGTTAAAATTCCAATTAGACTGCCACGTTATACGACTGTAGCCACCCCGTACGTGATAACAAAAGTTTTCCTATGAATACCTCAAGTTAATATAGGCCTGCTCTCCTACCCTTGTCCCTAACAAAAATTACCTAGCAAAAAGGGCTATGTGGAAAACAAGAGGTAAAAAATCATCTGGTAAAGGTTTCAAATAACAAGAACAATGTTCAAAACATGATACTACTAACCGTTTGCAAATTGTCTAAGATCGATTATCACTTTCAAAGTACGGTTTGTAAGTGGAAATTTTGTGAAATAAAAAAATAAGGCTTGAGGGACTTTTTGATTTTACAACAAATTTAGTTTCGCAAGGTTTGAAAAGAAATAAAATTTATCGTATAAGGTGGGAGAGATTGTCAGTTTGACATATTTTAATTTATTTGTCTGCTCCTATAATCTTAATTGGAATTGCCGTCGCAGATTCAAGGAATTAAATTGCTTAGGCATAAAATGGGCTTAACGCCAGTGTTTCCGCGCGCAAATTAAACTACACACATTTGCGGATGTGACACCGCAGCAAAACGCACATCTGGTTTACAATTCTGAGGTGACAACAAAACTGTGGCGCACGTTCACCACAGATACTTCGCAAGAACGTCTACACGAAAAACGACATATATAAAACCACGTACACATACAAAAAAATACAAACCGAAATAAAACGAGAAAGCGGCGGCACTAACAACAACAGCAACAACAACAACAATAATAATACCAACAACAACAACGATTTATTTATATTTAGTTTTTTTTGCACACGTCAATTAAAAAAACAAAACATTTTGACTACTACAC
Organism: Ascidiella aspersa; assembly: GCF_963924565.1. NCBI lineage: Eukaryota > Metazoa > Chordata > Ascidiacea > Phlebobranchia > Ascidiidae > Ascidiella > Ascidiella aspersa. The sequence goes on from NC_139451.1 coordinate 19,467,286, forward strand.
GTTCAAACGTTCACGTGCATATATTTTGATCAACTATATATTTCTCCTTTCGCTTTCGCTACAAATAGATTGAGTCGTAACAACCACATCCAAAGCGGTTGTAATATTCCAAAAATAGTAAAACGGGTATCTCCGGCACAATATATGCCCGGGATATTCAAAGATGTAAAACAATTTTTAAGCACTGGTAATTTAATTTAGGCTGCCACAATTAAAGAACTTTTGATTTTCTGAAAAGGTGTTTCCTATCAAGGTTTTTGCCAGAAGTGTTTTCTATTTTCAGCTTTATAGTTACTGCGACAACGCGTAGGGCCGAATTAAGACCATCCAAATCTACGATGAATGACAACGTCGTACAAACCACCAAAAGTTATTTATCGCAAATGTAAGGTCAAGATCTTACGTACAAATTCACCACTAAAATGGAAAAGATTGTATTTTACAAGTTTGGAAGTCAAAAGTGAATTTGCAAACAACGTTATTTACTTGTTCTTAGTACTCGACATTTGTTTTAGGGCCGAAAAAGCTCAAAACCATTTTTCCTATTTTTGACTTAAAATATTGTTTTTGCGAAAGCTGTCTGTTTGTTGTGTTGCTTCGATTTCTAAAACAAAAAACAACATCAATAGAAACAAATCCGAGTGTGAGGTCGCAAATAAAAACACGCGCGCAAAATTGAAATCAACTAAAATCGACAAAAACAAACGGAAAAAAAGCAAAAACCCTTCAGTTTCAGCGAGGACCTGAGGACAAAAAACGCGACTGTTTTGATAAAAAAATACTTCGCTATGTAACTATGGATAGGTCAGCTATCTCGCGCCGCCACTTTACAAGCTCAAGCCGGTGTTGATTTTCTGCCAAAGATCCTTTTTGCAGGCTTTGGAGCGGTGAATGCTTTGTAGCACCTGCGAAAATACATTAAGAGAGAGATAAGCAAAATGTAACTTTGATAATAACGCTGCTTATTAAAAAGATGCGCTTATAGGAGAGCATGAGGTTTTATTAAGTTGCGATGATCAGGCATCCGATTATTATGTGGGTTCTGCACATTTAAAAATAGACGGGAAAGGATGTAGCATATAAGTTGGCGCGGTGTTCCGGTATGTTTCTTTGGCTTCTTTTGTCTTTTGTATGTCTTAAGAGTCTTACGTGGTTAGGCCTTTCTTTAAGAAATTTTGTTCAATTAAATGCTATAACTGCAGCCTGCAAAAGTGCAAGACAGCAAAGACCACTTATGTTTGGGTCAGCAAAAACTTCTTAAAAATTACTAACGTTTAAAACATCTTACAAATTACTATATAGAAGGGGGTAAGGAAACGTCCAGTCAGTTAAAGCATCCTGCAAAATCTGCGGCCATTAAACAGAGTTTTTTCAATTAAAACACTGCCCATTTAAGGGTGTTTTTTAACTGGCTGTTTTAATCTGTGCAAACAACCTTAAAAAAACACTGATCATTTTAGGAAACTTTGATATACTTATTCTGCTAAAACACCTTCTTTTGAAGGAACGAGCGGTTAGTAAACTAAAACAAGAAAAATTACTGACCCTTTCAGTAAATCAAAATGCACCTAAAAAAGCCAATGACCATGTGATCAGTTCGGCGACGCCGTGTTCAAAAACTATTCTCATATAGAGCGGACCAACCGTACCTCGTTAAACTGCAGAATGCCGCCGGGCGTCATGCAGAAAGCGTTGCGTGCCGTGTGCACGAGCGACACAAACTCGTCGTGATCAGATGCGTGGTGCAGATGGTAGAGGCGGTTGTGGATGAAGTGCACGTACATCTGTAGGCACTTGTTCACTATCGGGTGTAGGAAGGGAGCGCGAAGGTTGGCGCAAACCTGGAAGGCAGCGAGGAAAACGGTTCGACATTAGGTGAATATAATTAGGTTCGGCATTTTAGTAACGGAGAGATTTTTTACGGTTTTATTTTTGGTAAAGAAAAGGGTGTGACCGTGTGACTATCAGTTGACTACTTTTTTTTTTGTGTGTGTTGCACATTCCACTGTACATAATAGTTGTAAGTTTCGTTAAGTGAAATAAATACTTAAGAGTAAGATAGTATAGTTAACTTTAATCCAACGTTAAAAAAAACTTTCAAAATTTTGTACCAACTTCTCTGAAAGAACCTAGTGTTTAAAAATAAATGGTCTATCTGCCTATGTTTGAAAGAACGACTCCTTCATAAACAGTTTTTGTACAATATTTTGCAGTTTGTGAAACCTGGCACTAAGCAACACACCCCCAAAAAAACAAGTAAACACTTACTTGCTGGTTGTTATTCTCAGTCAGGTACTTTGCAGTCTCCACAGCGATATCCTGCAACACGAAAGGCGAAGAAACTCCACCGACGGCCGCCATGCAAAACTGCTGGACGTAATGCATGCCTACAGGGAAAAATATAATTCGATTAGGTACAGTGGTAGTCTGCGTCTGTTCAAAAACGTTTGGCGTTTTTTTGTGTTTTTGGCTCGATTTAGCAAAACTTTATAAAATCAATCAAATGAAATCAAAAGTAAAAATGCTAATAAAGAAGTTTATTTAAAATTACTGCGAAATAGTTAACACCGTTTCATTGCACAACTAAACTGATGTTGATTAAAAAAAAGTCTTTAAATTTACATAACATCTAAAAATACCTCACCAAGCCCTAACGAAGACCTGCCAGCTGATTAAAAAACAGAAACGTTTTTAGTGGACGGCTAAAGCCCAAGTGTACACCAAACCTACCGAGTTTCATTGAAAGCTTAAGAATCCACTTGACGTCGTTGGCGTAGGGCGGGTTTCGCGCGTACTTGTTGTTGGGTCGATCTTCGGTGCGTTTGGTCAGCAGATCCAAGGCGAGCATTCCCACTCGAAATGCGCTTTGCAGCTGTATGGCAAACAAAAACGTCATACTTACAGCAGGTGAAAACGCCAGACAAACCATTCTGGCAAATTCTCATGCCATCATCAGTGATCTCTATTTGGGCCGTTATTTTCACCATTAAACTTATGAACAGATCCGTATATAGTGTTCCAAACCATTCTGGTTCAGTTAAAATCGATTGCTTCCTAGTATGATTGACTAGGGTTGCAGAAAATGGGAAACAATTAGCAAACTATAGTAATGAACAATTGTGTGAAAGAATACGATACGAAGTTTATGCAAAATGCAACTTGATTGCGCCTCTTCTGAAGTGACACTGGCAAGAATAAAGGTCTCAGAAAGTTATTTATAACAAGTCAACCGCCGAGGATCTTGTTTTAAGCCAGGCCCAGAAAGTTAATTTTAACAAACACATCAGACAAAATAATCTCAAAATAACCTAATCAGCACTGTTGGTATCCGCAAAAGCAAAATAAATTTAGTCTATACGCATAGCGCAGTTTTGCCCAGTTTGGTCCTTCTAACAAACTTGTAATTCCTCACGTTCTTTGGAACCACTACTAAAGCCCGGTTTAAAACGTTCTATATCCTGCAATTACCTGTGTTGAGATCGGAGCCGCCTGGATGTTTAAGGCCGGGAGGTTGGGCATGGGAGGAGCGCTTTGATGGTGGATGGTGCTCGGATGGTGGTGGTGAGGGTCCGGGAGGAATGGAGAGCGACTCGCGTGGTACTGGAGCGCGTGGATGTTAGATGCGGGCATTGGGACCTAAGGGGAACATACCCAGTCATTAACTATCCACCTGATAGTGGTTTTCTTGCGGACAATTCTTCCAGAAATTTGAATTGGGTCGAAAAACCATTTCATTTCATTGTGAACTCTAAGTGATACCTTAATTATCAAAAAAAAATACATTGCTATTGTCTATGACAGTTGTTCTTAACCTTTTTTTCTTGCTGCACCCCTTTCAAATACCAACCAATTCTCGTACCCCCTTCTAAATTGCTTAAATAACAAAACCATGGTAATTTGATTTTTATACTTCGTAAGTAACTGATAACACAATACCAAAATGTGAGTTACTTTTACGTTTAATTTAGCAAAGAAATAAATTACAGTAACACATTTTCTGTGTCTGATTCAGCATCCCCACACACCCAATAATAGAGATATGATTTACAAAAACAAAGAAATATAAATATACATTTACAAAAATAAAGAAATATAAATATACGCTTGAATACTACATTTTTGTTTAACGATCGATTTAGAATTTCCTACTTAAAAAAAATCCGACGCTTAAAAGATCGAACAAAATAGCACAAATTACCAGGTTGAGCGTTGGAGCGGGATGTAGTTGCACGGCGGCGGCGTACTGCATTGGGGGCATTCCCGGGGTGAAGCCGCTTAATTGGGGGTCCAGCATGGTGGGGGCGAAGCCATGAAGTATAGGACCCGGGTGACACTGCATGGGGGGCAAACGGGGGTCCTGTGCAAACAAATAATAGACTAACAGTTTATTTGATTGAATGCATTGACTTTTTATGAGTAAGATTTACGAATGTGATAGAATATAAGAATAGGCAGACAAGTAACAAACTATTTGCTGTTTCACCTGGTATTTTATAATATAGGGTCAAACAATGCAAACTCTAAAGATACAGGCAGTGTACATTTCAAAAATGCCCAGACAATAAAACATGTTTGCTTTATAAACAATAGAGCGAATGATTCTTAATTGCCAGCTGCTTTACAAAGACTAAACAGACATTAAGTCAAACAGCGACAATAACATGTACCATCTTGAATAGTGATGCATGGATTTAAAAAAAAACGTGTTTCGCTTAATACACATTATAGCGAATGATTCTAATTGCCAACAGCACAAGAAACACAGCTGCTTTACACAGAGTAAAAAGATAAACAGTTAAACAGCGACAATAACATATTCCCACCTGAATAGTGATGACTCCTCCCGGTAGCACCATCCCACTCACTGAGACGGGAAGCGATTGAGCGGACACAGCAGGTGACATGGTGGGAAGACAGGCTCCAACTCCGCAAGAAGACACTAAAGAAAAAGTTTTTTTTTTTTTTTTTACCAGAAATTTTTTACCTTTTACCAGAAGTGAGGCCTGAGTTATCGGAAAGTAATAGTTGGACGCTGTGCAATTTAACAAATAAAATCGCACTCGGCAGATGTTGTTAACTTGTGTTTGATTGCGACCGACTGGAATATTTTTTTGGGACTTTCGTTCGACTGGTTCGGTAAAAAAGTCACAAGAACACTTTTTAAACATTTTGAGCGTTAACTGCATTCCTTTGCAAGTGAAGGCTTGCCTAACTTATCGGCAAGTAATAGTTAGACGCTGTACAATTTTACAAATAAAATCGAGAGACTCGCGATCGTCTGGTTCAGTAAAAAAGTCAAGAACTTGTATTAAACATTGAGCGTTAATTGCATCGAGCGATAGAGGTAGTAAAAAAAACGCTTGATTAGGCTTGTCCAGACAACAATTGGTCATTTTAATGTTCCGCTTGTGTGCGATAGCTACTGTAATTACGTTACACATATTAAACGCGAACGATAGGTCGATCGCGATCAACGTGTTGGCTACACCTGCACTAGACCTTTAAATTTTGCTTTACCATATAAGTGGCAACGTTCCAAATGAAACTACGAGAGTCCAAAATTATAGGAATTAAAAGCGACTTTAGGCAACGAAATCGTTAGCTTTGCTCAATATGCAATTGGTCCAGCTGGGCACAAGGTTCACAACTGACCTGTAGTGACCGGAAGTATCTGCTGGGAGCTGACCGGGACAGGGGCCGGTGCTGCGGTGGATACAGTCACGCGAGCAGCCTCATGATCGTTGGAATTCACCTGCGATAAGGATTGTATGAAACGGACAAACTGTAATGTGCATATAACACTGCTGCAAACAAGTCATTTTGAAATGACTTAAGTCCCAGTCAAGTCATTTGAAAAATAACTTAAATCCAAGTCAAGTCTTTTGCAAAAAAGTCCCAGTCAAGGCATTATGAGTGCAATTCAAATTCAATTCATGTCATTGACACAAAGTAAACTATTAAAATGGGTAACTAATCCGATTATAAGCAACAATTCAACTAAAAATAACATAAACGCAATACACCCCACTATAAGTGTTTAATGTACAAGACTTGAGATAAATTTTAATAAAAAAACACTTAATTAAATCCAGTTATTTAGCAAAATGACTGAAGTCTCAGACCAAAAGACTTCGGTCAAGTCAATTCATTTTGATCAAAAGACCTAAGTCAAGTGAAAACCATGTGTTAAGTCAATGAAGTCATTACAACACTGGCATATAACATGGTCGCAAAACAAATAATTCGTCGCGCATTTAGCAACGGTGTAAAGTTCCTTTCACGCCTAAAATCAACACCCTTAGATATTAATCAAAGGTATGTGTAAATTCTTTATCGCTTTTTCGTATTTTTTATTGAAAATAACGAACAGATCTCTGGTTAAGTGTTTCTAAACTTTAGTAAGTATTGTATTTCTAAATGTTTTTGGAGCATAATGGTTAAAGGTTGTATAGTAGGACTTCTCACTATTTTCGAAATTGAATAAGAGTTATTCGAAACGTTCAAAATGATACCTACTTCTGTATGGGATATTATATTCTTTTTACATCTTACTACAGCCTCCAACCATTATGCTCCAATGTTCCTAAATGCTTTTACAATTATCTGGAATTGGTCAAGACGATTGCGTAACGTCGAAAGCGTCAAAACATAATTTAGATTTACCTTCTGGTGGATCCACTCCCACTGCTTGGCGACGTCAAACAAAACCTCAGGGTAGACGCCACCGCCTCTTCCGGCCTGTTCTACGGCAAAGCAAGCCTTTTCGAGCATCGCAGCGCCCTTTCAATACAGAATAGGGGGCGTGATTACAACTATTTGCAGCAGGTATGCCAAACTATCAGGAGTCATTAGAAAAGCCATGAGCAATGGGTGAGACACGTGTGAGCTACTACAGGGATGTCATTTTTGAAACCAGGGTTTCTCAGCCTTTTATGGCTAGCGGCACCCCTCAGAAATAATAAATAGATTGTGGCACGCCTAAAAGTTTATTTCGTTGGTAATTCACTAGAATATTACAATAAACGGAACTGGAACAACACACACCAACTCTACACAACGCATAGAAAGTTATAATTGGATTTATTCCACTCTAATCTCACACAAAAAAGTTGAGCAAAAATCAGATTCTTTAAGATTCTCAAATATCTCTCGTCACCCTTCAGCATTAGAAATGGCACTCAAGGGTGCCGCGGCACCCTGGTTGAGAACCACTGAGCTAAACCGTAGGAGGAAAGCGCTCACCTGCTCCTTGCACTGAAGCAGCGCCCGCGATATCTCGTTGGGATTAAGGGCGCCAGCGTGCGGCAAAACACTCAGGGCCAGCTCGGAAGCCCGTCGCACGGTGGTGCTGTCGCGACCACGTGACGCCCGGTCGGCCAACGAGGCGGTCTCGGGCGGGGTAAGGTGACCTTCCCACGAATCAACCAGAATGTGAAGGGCGGCGCTGCCGATTTCCATTGCTTGACCTTGAGAGAAAGAAGCGGCGACAGTTTTAAGTGCAGTTATTGGTGGTATACTATTTATCAATTAGAAAAAAAGAAATTATAAAATTATAAAAGTTAAGGTTTCGGTTGGCGAAATTTTTGCCTATATATTAACAGTTTAAATCAAAGTTGTTATTTTAACCATGAGCCTTTAAAAATCTAACCCAAATCAGCTGATCAATGAAACACAAGTTCGTGGTCGGTATTTTCTAGCCTGTTGGTGCTTACATAAAAATTCTTCATTAATCGTCCGATTTTGGTTGGCCCATTAACACCTTTAATCAAAAAATAACTTTGGAAGGGAAGACCATAGTTGTTGTACAGTTCACCTTCAAGGCCCGTTTACTCTACAGCTTCACTGAGCTGAGCAAAACGTAATTCGCATTTAAATTCTATTGTGAAGAGCGTTTCACGCTTTGCTAAACTCAAGCCCAGTGCAGCTGAAAAAAAAAATACGCTTTGGAGCGATTTTCACGGTTTGTTAAACTCAAGCCCAGTGCAGCAATAGAAAAACGTTACGTTTTGGAACGATTTTTACGCCCAGCGCAGCTCACTGCAGCTGCAGTGAAAACAATTTTACGCCCGGTGCAGCTCAGCTCCGCTCAGTGCAGCTGTAGTGTAAACGGGCCTTAACGGTGTGATTATTTCAGTTTATTTAAAAAAAATCAAAAAATGTATCGTAAATAGCTACAAATGCAATTTTATGTCGTTTAAGTAATAAGTAAATATAAAACGATAAAAGTTTCACGTTGATATTACATTTCGAGTGTTTGTTTTTCTCGGTAACTAAAGAGTCTGTTTCGCCATCAAATCCCACATCCGGTGTAAGGCATTACGATTTGTTACTAGAACGCGTAATCCAGTGTATTTTATCCGCAGTGTAACTAAGTTTAAAGCAATAGATCCACAGCAGCATCAAGCTCACCTGTTATCCAGGACACGTGCGATGAGTAGGTCCTACTGAGCCAGTTGGGAGACACGCAGTTGTGTAGACCCAGTGCGTAAAGGCCCACTTCGAAGGCTGCCAGTACAAGGTTGCGGTGTACTCCGGATTGGTTGTTGCCTTGTGGTTGCTGAGGAAACGAAAAAGTTTGAATGTCAACATTGTCTCCGTGCGCAGTGCTACCATGGTAGAAAGTATTAGTGTAATATCGTTTTTCAACGCACAAGCGCAACCGATTTTTAGATATCTAATGTTTCAACTAATTATTAAGGGTTTTTTATTTTACTTTTTGACATAATGATAAGGGTTCAGTGTTAATGGGAGAAATAATAACGAAGTTGATATGGCGAAGGGTTATTATTTATTTTTTTGCTACATCACAGTACTATCCGGCCATAGCCAAGTTGAACTCTGTAAATACAAGATTTTTTGTCTTCGCGCCAACTTTTTACTTGAATCTAATCAGCGCGAAGGCGGTATTCATACAATGGCACACGGTGGGCATCTAAGTTAACTAAAACAAGACGTCAATCTCACCTGCATGAAGAGTGAAGTGCTGCTGTTGCCGCCTGCCTTTACCAGCACGTTCTTGGCAACTTCGAAAAAGAAATGCGCGGCTGCCTCTGACGGCTGGTTAGGGATGTCGGGAACCGTCACCGAATTGCGACCGCGGCTCTGTAACGTGTGCCCATGGCGTCATTATGTGCGTCGTGATATTTTTTTGCTTCAATATGATTACGGTAACAAGGGATTGGTATGTGGCAAACAAAAAACTAAACACTCTGTCAAAAGTCAGGGTATATCGTCGGGAAAACAAGAAGATAGGAGCCTTTAAACCAGTGCTTCTCAAACTGTGTGCAGCGGCACAATAGTTTACGAGAGATTGTTAGTGTACCGCGAGACTTTTTGTAATTTTGAAAAATAAGTTGTTAATATTACAAATAGGAATACACCCAATCATTTGAGAATTGAATACGCATCTAAAACAAAATTCATACCATTAAAACATTTACAGGCTTGTCGTGTGTTAAGGGCGATTCTTAAGTCACTATATTGTTGTTCTGTAAAAAGTGTGCGGCGAAATATTTAAAATTATTTTACTGTGCCGCAAAATAAAAAAAAGTTTGAGAACAACTGCTTTAAACGAGGGGTCAAAGCCAAGGGTGATTTCCAATATCACATATTTAGTGCAGAATTGCTGGAAATCTGAATATTTTTCTTCCGTATTGTTAAACGGTGTTCATCAATGGCCGAGACAATAAAGAAAAATAGTATACAAACGTTTTTCAACCGACGCAACGTTTATTGCCATGCTCTACGAGCAGGGCTGCGGAGTCGGGAGTTTGACTCGGGACTCGGTGTGTTTTGCTGGATTCGGACTCGGGACTCGAGTAAGACTACGTAAAACTAACAGAATTCCGAGTCTGACGTGCGCATGAGCAGTACCAATTTTGAAACTGATATGACGGCCAACTGTAAATTGTAAAGGCGGAATAGCATATGGTGAATATTTTCCAACCAGGTATTGTGAGTAGATGAGTTGTATTCCACCCCTATAAGTGGGTTGTTGAACATCCACTGTATTTTATAAAAAGAGTTCTTCTGACAAATATCTATTCAGCGCCGACGTTTCGATTACCTATACGGAAATACATATTTGTCAGAAGAACCCCTTTATATTTGATACAATGCCCGTCCACTGTATTAAATTGGCGGAATACAGTCTGTGGAGTCAAACTAGGACTCGCTACTCGACGAGATCGCACATTTGGCCAGAGTTCGACAAGAGATTATTTTTTTGGCCGAAGTCGGCTCCGCAGCCCTGGCTAAAAGTGTTTTTGAGTCGTAAAACCTTACCTTTCGATACACGGCGTAGCCCTGCTTGCTGCCGGCGCCGTTGTTGTTGTTGCTTGGGGCTGGGGGTCGCGGAGGGGACCTGGTCAGCTGGGGCGGACGGACAGCCTCTGAAAGGCGTTTGTTCTCACTCGAACTGGTGCCCATTGAGTCGGCGCTGCTGCTGCTCCCGCTGCAAATTTAAACAAAAAAAGCTAAATTTTGTTTATGTGTAACTTTTGCTTAAAGATCTACATTCTTTTGCAATTTCACAGATTTAAACCTTCAATATTCCGTCAAAGTTCCAATAAAAATGTGTATAAGGTATTGGCTCATAAATAAAGTTGTTAGCAGTAGGCGAAGTATGAGCAGTGAGCACTGCACTGACACTGCGGGCATAAACTACTGCAAGGTAAACTACACCAGTATTAAGAATCGATTTAAGATTAAATAGTCCAGAAAAGGAGCATACTACAACTTAGTATATCGAGCTCACAATCGGAGGTTATAAAAAAAAACTATTAAGTACCATTCTATCAGTAACGTCTCGTAAAAAGGGCTCAAATGTACACAACAAAAATAAGCACATCAGCCAAAACGTACATATACGCTTGGTAGTATAAAACCACACTAAAGTTGTAATAAGGGGGCTACTTTGAAAAATGACAAAAACCTCGTTGACAAAAACACTGCACCACGCCTCTTTATGCAACCGACCCAAGGTCGCGCAACACAACACCAACCTGTCGCTACTGGGGCTGGAAGGGTAGCGCTGCAAGCTCCACGAGGCAGACGACTGGGCTGCACCGGCCGGGTTGAGCGGTAAGTTCACTGTGCTTGGTGCTGCGCCGGCACCTCCGCTCAGGTTGCGGCGTCTCAATCGTGGTGAAGTGTCGCTCAGCATCGCCTCCTCCGAGGCCGAGCTGTTGACGTTGGCGATGCCTGGATGCAGGAAAAACGCGGGCGTCGGGGGAAGGGCAGCTTGACGTTAAATTACTTGCGAAATTTACATTGCGATAACTATCAAAATCAATCAAGAAATTTAATAGTTTAAACCAGGATACTTTCTAAACTTACTAGCACTATAATTTGCAACCTTTTTATGTTTTTCAAAGTGAAAAAAAAAGCTGGACACTTGTATATTTTAAGTTCACGACCTCGCTACACACTTAAATATTGGCTCAATTTCAGTTTGTCTCAGATATAATCTAATAGGTGATTTGCGGGCTCTGGTTGAAGAAAAAAAAAGCTATTGAAATCGTTCTAGTTTGAACTTTATCCACCGGTAGTATATTTCTAGTGAAGTAGTAACTATACTTTATTCAAAGCAGAAGTTGAACTTTCCTCCTTTTGTACACCCAATCCATAAACAAAACAAACTAAGAAATTATAACATTCAAAATAAAACTAGAGCCTACATAGTAAATCCTAAGCAACTTAACATGTTGGATTTGACTTTAAAGAAAGATTATAGTGAACAACCTAGAAAAAACCTTGGTGGAGTATAACATTTTCCCCGAAATATTAGTGAAGTATATTTCGAAATACTGAGCATCAAAGCATACCATATAGAAGTCAGTAAACATGAAATCATCTATTATGCATTGAGAGCTGGGCTTTTGTCTTACACGCGAGTTTTATTAATAAACTACGTCAATAAACTATCGATCACATGTTGTTTTGCAAATTTTTCAATCCGTACAATTTTCATGTTTATGTTAGAATGATACGCATTTTGCGATGCTAACAGTTCAGCTCTGGTCCAGTCATGCAGAAGAAGCATTTAAACAACGGGTGTCCAACTCAAACATGCCGACGTGGCAGTTTTTATCTTATAACTTCCTCCCGTACCAAAGTTTAGCAACTATTTATATTATTTTTAATACTAAAATCGCTATAGTGTTATATTATTAGAGGTAATTGGTTGTTGTCATGATTGCTGGAATTGTTTTGTACTGTGAATAAACAATGACAATTGGCTGTATAACAAATTTAGCTTTATTTACAATTGGCTGTATTTTTGGGGCTTGCGCGCCATTTTTTATTAGTGCCTCATGTTGGACACCCCTGATTTAAACTGTTATGCGCACTGCGCTTTAAAGGGGGAAGGTTAAATTCGCAAGGAACACTTTTTTTATTAGTTAAAAAATAGAGGTTTCTGCTAATAAGAAAATTACCCAAACAATATCAGCAAAACTTAAATGTGACTAATCAAACCAGGGCGACAACTAGTAGTAATATTTTTTAACAAAATTCTTTTGAAATATCAAAAACACCTTTTGCGTAATGCTTAAAAAGACCACCAAAACAGTCTCGTCAAACAAAAACAGCGCAAGTACAACTTACAGTGCTGTTTCCGCTTAGGTCGAACGGTGGGCGATCTCCAATTTAGCTTGGCGTCTCGTCTGGGTGGGCTGCAAACAGTTCCAGAGGAAGGGTACTCATCGTCACATGATGATTTCATGTCGCCATGAGGACCCGGCAGCGAGTTGTCTGCGTAGTCTGGTGGTCACACACATTTTGGTCAATCGAAAAACATGCAAGTCGCGCGAAATTGGCGATTTTGTTATTTCATTGAGTAACGAAAGGTGCACACACACACATATGTATGACCGTAGGTCGTGAGTTCGAACCTCACTGCAGGCTATGTTTTTTTTTCTAGCCTGTCATGCTTGCATCATTGATAGACAGATTCGGTGAGTTTGCATGACTTTTTGATGTGTTCATTAAGTAACTGGATAAAATTCTTATGCCCACTCGCAAAAGAATACAAGAGCACTTTTACTGAAACTAGGATCTAGTTGTAACACTACAAAATCTGACACATTTGATAATATTGTGGCGAACTTTCATGATTTACGGAAATAATCATTTGTTTATCAATACAACAATACCATAAGCCACCTGAACCAAAAATCTTGTAACAAGCCACCTGAACCAAAAATCTTGGCCAACCATTTATTCAAATTTCGGATTGAACAAATAACATTTGGTATCATAAATATTTTTAAAGGAGTAAAATGATGATTTTATAAAAAGTAGGTTAGGCGTTATCAAACGTTTGTGTTCAAGCGGTATGAAGTAAGGCAGTAGTTCGCTAGAAAAGAAAACCTTCTTAGTATTATCACAACCATCACGTTCCGAAATATTACTGTTTCCATGTGAAATTGGGGAAAAGGGCAAAAATAATTTCAGGCACTAATTTTTTATTGATCGAGTAGCAGAATAAACTGCCAACCCTTCATACTACCGGGGTGACTTATTCGAAAATCTTGAGCTAAGTTCCAACGAAGTAAGCAAAACTTTTATTCAAAACCAGTTAATCTGGCAGTACAGAAGAATTACTGGGCAACACTATTTTCCTATTGGGGTCGAGCAACTTGCGAATTGATTAGACTGGACACGCTGCTGACTGGAAGTACAATGGCAACTTTTTTGTTTTTTGTTTTTTAAGGGAAAAATATCAAAAAAACTGTGGAAAAATTTGCAAGCAATTTAAAACTTCAAAACTTAAAACCACGAGGATTTCAGTTTTTTATAGAATATTGTGTCGGATTTGCCATCCACATTTTTTGACGAATGCAAAACATAAATTTACATTGTACATGTCGATATTGAATTTTTCGAATTTCAGCAAACAAATGTAAAGATTTCTTGTTGGAAAGCAACTTGCGGAATGTAAAGAATGGGGACACGATGTTTAGTGGACTTAACTGTTTTTAAATGAACTACAATGGCAACTTACTGTAAGGTGGTTCCAATCTTACGTCATCGTCATCTGTGCTTTCATCGACCGCTGGGTTACCCGCATCCTGCGACTAAAAAAACATCAAAATCGTAACAAACTAGCCTTTTTTTAAATAAATATGTATGTTTAAAAATAATCAACAAGGACATATTGAAAAAAAAGCAACATAGGACATATTCAAATACAGAACTAGCTTTCAAAACGGGTATTTATGTCAACAAAAACGTGTATTTTTTGAAAAACCACGAATTATCAACAAGTATTTTTAGGTATTTTTAAAAAATAAAACACTAACTTTAGGTACAAAAAAATTAGTATTTCGCAACTCACAAACACAGTGAATATAAAAACAAAATAGCCTTTTTTTAAAAGAAAAATGTGCAGTTTAAAAATAATTTCATCAGAATATAACAAATTCTTAAACAAATAACAATTCATAAGATAAAATACAGTCCTAGCTTTAAACATTTACTGTGTTTGCAGTTTTAAGCAGAATTAATGATGCCATTTTGGACTCTATTGTTGTTGTTTTTAAATAAGGTTTAGATTACTTTCAGGTTCTTTTTAGATCTACGTTTTAAAACATGCATTTATGTTATTTAAAAATGCGCATTTTGAAAAACGACGAATTTTCGGTATTTTCGAAAACAAAATACTAACTTCGAGGACATATTTTTTTAATCTTTGAAAATGGCCGTATTTGTCTGATTTTAAATAGGGTAATCAGGTGGCACTATATAAATAAAAGACAAATTGTATTGAGTTCTGGACAAGCTTCGGTAAAAAATGTAGACAATTGCGACCATTTACAAAGATTTGAAACAAATGTACTCGAAGTTAGTATTTCGTCGTTTTTCAAACTACGCGTTTGAGATTACATAAATGCATGTTTTTAAATCTAGAACCGAAAGGAACCACAAAGGTTAAAAATGAATCAAACAAACCTCATAAAAAAATAGAATACAAATTGTCTTTATATAGTGCAACCTATTCACCCTATTTCTTTACAAGTTACTATTCCCTCCGCAACTCACCGTCGCTATGCCGCTCGATCCCGGTTTATTGGAGTGGTGGCTTCTCTCGCCACCTCCTCCCGCTCCGGAAGAGGAAGAACTCGGAGCGTGATGTGAAGAGGAGGAGGAGCAGGAGGTGGCCGCTCTTCGGATCGAGGAGGCGGGGTAGGAGGGAAAGGCGGAAGAGGCTCGCAGGTTGGCGGCCAACGACTTGTCGAGGAAGTTCTGTAGGATCTTTTTGGGAAAAGAATTACGTCATAGATTATATAGACGTGATAATTTGTTGGGATTTTTAGGCGAATAGAGATCTGTTCTAAACTTAGACCTTTAGGAAGACCAATGAATAAAATGAAAGTGTTTTAAAAGGTAATGCGAGCTATAATTTTTAGCAAAAACGTGTTTGTGAGTCGGAAAAATGTTACAAAAAAGTGTTTTTTTGTTGCACTCTTTTTTAAAATATATTATATCGTTTTTTTAAATATGTATTATGCTTGGATTGGATCACAGCGTGGCAAAATTGAAACAGTTACTTACAAAATTAAAACAGTTACTAAGTCCGCTGTTGACTATTTTCTGCATACGCAAAACGCAGCTTTCGCAAGCGTAGAAAAACGCCACCAAAAACAGCATGGCAAGAAATGAATGAAAACAAAATAAACGTCTTACCATCCTGAGTTTGTGCTGCTGGTCCTTGTAGAGCAGCAGCATCTGCATGGCGAGTTCGCCCTTCTGTTTCCTGGTTCCTTCGCACAGCAGAGGATGCTCGGCCTCGGAAACGTTCAGTTTAAAGCCGAGGGCGTTCACCGCCGCCGCAAAGCCCACGTCCTGGTTGCCGGGGTCAATTTCGCGCCGACCGACGCAGTTCCGGCCGGTAGGTGGCGCTAGGAAGAAGAAAAATTGGAATTTAATTTCTATTTTTTCGTTACTGAGATAATTCCGTGGACGGCGCTACATAGAAGAAAAGGGGAATAGAGACTTTTTTGTTACTGAGATTATTTCGTGGGTGGCGCTGCAGAACAGAAAATATAAAGGAGACTTTTTTGTTACTAGGACTATTCCGTGGGTGCCGCTGGAGAAAAGAAAAATTAAAAGGAGTATTTTTTATTAATGGGATTATTCCGTGGATGGTGCTCAAAAAAATATGCTGCCAAACCTTTTTCTTTTGAGGCGGCGCTGCAGTAGGTAATAAAAAAGTGGTCTTTTCTTGGTTAGAAGCTTAAAAGGTCGCTGTGTCGCCGGGATACATACGGACACGGTTGGTGCGACAAAACATATTTAAAAAGGGAATTTTGCTAGTAAGTATATATGGCGTTACAAATTTAACAATTAAACAACGTCTAGTCAATTCAGCTTGTTATTTCAAACGAAAACTAAAAGAGTGTTCAACCAATCAAAAGACAGAACCGTAAATGCTCTTGTCCAATGGTAAGCATAAACCTGGAAGCTAAGCTAAAAATTGTACTTGCACAACTGAATATGTCCAATCTGTAGGAATGGACGATTGCTATTGGAAACATAGCCGACCGGTACGTCAAAGAAAAAATTGCACATTTTTGACAGAAAATACCGCGCGGCCGGATTTTCGATCAGGAGCTGTCAATTTTTTTAGAACTAACAATAAACACACTACAAAGAGTATCACAATACCAGAACAAAATAACAACAGATATGCGACCAAAAATACATTTTAATTTACATAATCCGTCATAACTTTAAGACTTACGAGGCTGGCAAAAGGCGTCAAAGATGAAAGCAGTAAGCATTAGTGGAAGAACGTGCTGGAACTCCTGCGATGCTTCGACAGAGGCGAGAGAGTGAGCTTTCTCGCGAAGACGGGCAATCTCGCGCTGACCAAGCGGAATCCGCTTCATTAGAGCGGCTAACTCGCCTTGTTGGTAAAAGAGCTTCACCTACAAAATAAATGTGCGAAATGTTTAACAAAATGAAGGTCAAATGACAGTCCTAAGCGCCTGTACTTGTTAATTTTGGTGTTTTTAGTATTAAAACCGACATGGCCGTTCTGTGCGCTATATCTGAGATGCGAAGGCATTTTACAGCGACAAAAACATTTTAACAAAAATAATTATGTAAGGTTTGCGATTTGTGTGCTTTTTAGTTTACGAACTATACGAACTCACAACATTTTAGAAATCCAGAAATCGGGTAATTTTTAAATTATTTTTTAAAAGTCTCGTTACCCCACGAACAACCTGTTTTCAGCAATTTACTAAAGTATCTAATTTTTAGGTGCCACTAGTTGAAAATATTGCTATCGGACACGTGGCGTTTTTTTGAACACTTCGAACACTATGTTAGGGAGACGGACTCACCTGGAAACATACAGTGGGACCAACAACCTAATAAACCCAAATACATCTACGACAGCATATTATTTAAATGTCTGAATAAGATTTAAACTCAACGAAATAAGGCCTAAATAGACAAAGCAACGCCCGTACCTCGAGCGCCTTGCTGCTTGCAGAGAGACGCTTAAGCTCTAGTCCGTGCAGGCCGACGCGGAAAGCGAGCGTGTGATGTCGCGGCTGCTCGGACAGCACAGTGCACAGGAAGAGAGCTCGCTCCAGGCATTTGCACGCGTACGAGGTGCTCACCTTGATCCACTGACGGCGGTTGCCCTGAGTACAACGAAGAGCGTTTAAGATTGCTCGCATTGGAAGCAATTCTTCTCCACCAAGCATCGCAGATAACAAAATATTTTAAAGCGGATACTGTTCAGTCTTACGCACTTCAAGTATTTTTTGTTATATGTCGGATATTCATTTGTTTGTAAATATGTCAAATATTCCTTTTTAAGAACAAAAGTTGGAAACGCGTGGAAAAATTGTGGAAAAACGCAAGAGGGGAAAGGTCGAGCCCTGTTGTTTTCACAAAATATAAAAGAAGCATTCCGTTGTAACAGTTCCAGGGAAATTTAACTCAATGTGAAAGGGCAAAATTTCCGCCTTCTCGACTGTGATAAACCTCGGCCTATACTAGGTTGCAAAATGTCCTAATCAAGTTGCACAAAGAGATTTAATGGAAATGTGTATGTTTTAGTAAAACCCATCAAAAAGCACTGAGGGATTTTGGAAGGTTATTTAAAGTTCAGCAATAAAACAGATTGGTAATTTTATTTTGAAGGTTAAGGGTGTTTAATGCGTATCATTTTTCAACAACGCACAGTGCTACAACTAACATAGGCTCTGCGTACGTCAGTGATGAACAATTAAAAAAACAAATATATATATATATTTTACCTGGAGCGCCTCTGGCTCCTTTATAAGCTCTTCCGGACGACTGAGAAACTCTTCAGCTAATTTGACCGAAAGATCGCAAGCCTCGCGAAATCTTCCGTGGGTGTAGAGTGACTCGGCTCTAAAATAAAAATGATCAATGTCATAGGTATACTCTGCAACATATTGTTGAACAAGCCGTCAGATTGTTCTGGGGGAAATACTGAGCGGCTAATTAGCATATACCGCTCGGTCTGACAAGCATTTTTTGGGTAAGCATGTTTTTAAAATCTACGATAATACGCCTATACGGGCGGCGGAAAATTTTATCTAAGTGGTAGATGGCATAGCATAGCCAGGTACCACCTGTAAAGTCTATTTTCTTTCTGGATAGATGGCCGCCCTTTTTCAAAAGTACAAGGATGTGATTTGACTTATATTGCAATGTACTTTTTTCCCAAAAATTGCAACTAAAAGGTGACATTCTTTTAGCCAATGGCTGTTATAGACGGTAAAACGACAAGTCTAGCGGTCTATATTAGTGCGAAAGACTAGCGTTCACATTATAGGGATGAGTATGGGCAAAGAATATTAAAAGAAACGAGAAACACCCCCAAACACAACAACAACAAAACAAGCAGTATTCGATGCTCACAATAATCACTCAGATGACTACACTTTCACTAGGATGGTTTTAAATAGTTTGGCCCACATAATCAATGGGATCGATACCAGCAGGTTTGATATTTATCAGGAGAATCTAGTTCTGCAGGTTTGATCGTGATAGACGTACGGCAATAAAGTTAACAAAAGCAGTAGTTCAAGCCGTTGAATGCCCGAAGAGCGTAGACAATTATTTTGTGCCGAACAAACCATAGCTGAGTTGTGTGCTATTTACACAAGCTGTATGGACCGCTTGACATAAGGAAATTTATATCACATACGAGCCGCCTGTGGTTGAGCGAAAACCTGAGTCCGGAAAATGACTTTAAACTTCCTTTTTGGTCTAAACGTAAACTGCCGACCTATTCCACGAATTACCGTGGTTGCTGCAGCTAAAAATGTACGTAGGACGTAGGTCAACCGACAGCATTTGGTAAATGTTGGGTAAAAAATCTGGAAAGCATGTTCCAATTACAAAATTAGGAAGCGCATTAAAAGCGTGTGGGTGTGCGAATAAAACATGCGAAAAAGAGACTAACAATTTTTCTCACAGGCGCAGTGTTTTACATTTTCTTTATTCACATCATTTGTTGTTCGAAAATGTTTTTTCAAGGTTAACAGGAAAAGATCTCCGCAGTATTCATTTGAAGAAAAGTAAATAGTATTCATATTTAGTAACACTTGACGCGATGGTAATTTTTTATATTTATCATGGATGGCATATTCTCCACACCTCACCTAGCCATAAATTTTTAAACCAGCTACAAAAACTAACCCGTTCATTTTAGTAAAAGGACGACATTTACCTGGTAAACAAGGAGTCCAGTTCGGAACGGTATTTACTCGATTCGGCATCTTCGTGGGACGAGATGGTGCTGGTGGTTTGCACTTCGGTGCCGCTACTGTCATTCGCTAAACACAAGAAAAAATGTAATAATTTTTATGGAGAAATGTACCTTGTGATTGAATCAACTGTGATGATTTTCAATTAAATTGTATTGTTACTTTAACCAGTGGTTCTTAACCAGGGTTCGACGAAACTGTTAAGGGTTCGGCGAGAACGTCCTCTGAAACATAATTGGTTTTTTTTTTCAAGCTTAATTCGAATCTCGTTTATGTGCCAAGGTGTCATGTAACGTTATAAATTGAGAATTTGGCCAAGTTAACCTACATAAATGCAAGTTTATAATTTAAATATTCCCAGTTTCAGGTGCTGGGTGGAAGAAACGAATATTGATCGAAAATTTGGGATTCGACGAACGCTTGCAGAATAATATAGGGGTTCGACAGGTTACCAAAGGTTAAGATTAAGAACCACTGATTTAAACGGACAATGATGGCAAACAGGATTTTGAAAAGTTCTGTGCAAAACAAAATACACTTTTCGAAGAGAAGAAAAGTTTTTTGTCGTGAATAATCAATTTTATGAGCTTACTAAATGTTATTTACCTGTTGATGACTTTTGACCATCTCGTAATCCGAGGTTAATGCTTCCTGTCAAATCACTGGAGTTTGCTGCAAAAAACAAACAAAAATCTCGGAAATCCAAAGATTATTATACGAACTTCTGGGTCCTTGGTAGTTTTTTGGAAAGAAATAGTACGGTAGTCAAGTAAAAAATTATAAAACGTAAAACAACGCATTTAAACGGCCAATTTCGGTGAAAAAAAAAATGTAGTTCTGTAGCCATAAACGTTACATCCCAATCCCACTGACACAAATGAATAAATAATTAATCAATTGGTTCCGCGTAGACGTTTTCAGACTTTCCACGAAAAGAACACTTTTTCAGTATACCTAAAAGCAATCCGTTGCCACTTTGTTGCTCGTTATCATCTGAAGAAGAAAGCGTGAATTGCACCGGGGAACAAGCAGAGGAGCCGTCGTCCGATGTAAAGTCAAGAGGAGATTCCGCAACTTCCCAACGATCGACTTTAAACAAGAATACACCGTTTCATCTTACATAAAAACTGTCAAGAATATGCACAGAACTTTCCGCCTAAAATTGGAAACGCGAGTTTTTTTTGGTTAAAATTTCATGGCGTACAGGAAAATTACGTTTGTCTCACGATAAGACAAAATTTTATACAAAACTTCTTCATAACAGAATAAAGAAAATATTTTACTTTAAAAACTGTCGCAGCATTACATCTTCTAATGAGGAATATTTTTTTATTTTACGAAAAACACACTTCTACCTGTAGAAAAAAAGAGGAAAAACATAACATATTTAAGAAAACAATCCTATATATATTTTTTTTATTTAAAAAAAACCCACTAACAAAACAAAAAGCAATAGTTACCCAGGTGAAGGTTTTCGATGTCGCGCTCTATGCAAGAATCGTCGCTCGCGCTGCCGGTGTCGGCGTGCTTACGTGAGAGGGTGAGACGGTGGGCTGACGGTCGGGCCTTCTTCACTGTTTGGCGCAGACCGCCGAAACTCGACTCGTAAAAGCAAGCGCCCAAATCCTCCTGATCAATTATTTTAAAAATTAAGGACTTTATCCAAATATGCTGTTGCAACCAGGCAAAATATAGTAAAAAATAAGCTCTTCTGGTATATATTTGTTTATCCAACGAAAACTATTCAGAAAGCCTTCATCGGGCAATGACACACATGGCCAACAAGACGCAAAGTATTGACACAAAAGAAAGTCAGTATAAAGGACTTGATTTTGAAAACAGGGACAGAAAAACCACCGCATTTTTAAATAACACTGCATTTTTTGTTGTTGTTTTTTGTTAAATAGCAGGGAGACGCTATAATGATATATACGTGTTTTTTTCAACCAAACTTAAAAAAAACATGCGTTTTACTTGACATTGCTAGTTCTTATGTTGTTTAACAAAAATTAGTTCTTATGCTTTTGAACAAAATTACATAATGAATCTTGACAAAACTTTTCTAAAATTTTGAGACGAGGCAGTTATTTTAGTGGAGGCACAACAATAGAGCTAAAACTTAAAAAAAAAAAAAAAAACAGTCTTACATCGATTTTAGTTATTACAAAATATATGCGCAAAACTGCTGCCGAAAAATCGAACAAATAATTCGTAAAACTAAAAGAAATTGGTATTTTTCTTTTTTAACAAGGCCAAAATCAACTGACGTGATTGTTAGAAGAGCTTGGTGTGCCCTCGTCGGAGTTTTTCCAGTGTTTGTTTGGCAGCACCTTGGCGATTTGCTTGGTCTTGCGTACGATGTGACTGCATTTCACGATTTCTGTTGCGTCCCAGTCAATGGCACAAGCCTCAATGGCCGGCCGAAATCCAGTGAAAGCCAGCAGATGGCTCTCCTTGTATCTGATAAATAATTAAGTTAAAATACTAATTTAAAACATATTTAAAAAAATAAACAGCTGTGTAAAAACAAACACTTATCTTCGGGAAATCGAGGATTTAAATATCAATTAGAATCAGAGCTTGTTACAAATTGGACCGCAAAGCATCGTTTTGCTATGGGCTATGCACTTTATTATATGCTCTGTTAATTTTTATATTGGCAGCAATTATAAGGTGTACTGTAGAACCTGTTCGACATTAATTTTTTATTTTATTTATTTTATGTGATTTATTATTAACAAATGTTTAGTTATACTATTTAAGTTTTTTCATGAGGATTAGTTAACATATTATCAAAAGAGAACCTGAAAATTGTAGTTATCGCATTTGTATTTCCTGTCAATTATAAATTACAGCAAATACTTACGATTGCATACTAACAACAAAAAATAAAGGCACACACAACATACTTTCCACGCTTAATAATCTCATGAGTCTTTTCGTGAAAGTACTGCAGTCTAGATTTCAGAATATTTTTTCTTCCGCTTCTATTGGAATTTGGGTCCAGAATCATAAGTCGCCATAACCCAACAATCTGCAAATAAAACAAACGATATTACAAACTCTATATGCATTAAGGTTTTGTAGTAGAAACCAAATGACAAAATACCAACAAAATGCTTGCCTAGAAACAAACCTCAAAGTGTTATGAGAAATCACCGTTTGACATTATTAAAATGTAAATCTTTACCAAACTAAGCAGTAGTTTTAATTTAAACAATGTAGAAATCACAATAAACATGTATGTCCCATTTTTTGCAATAAACACTTATATATACATATGTATGTGTATTAATATTAATACACATGTATGTTAATAAAGCAATAAAATGTAATGGAGATAAACCCTTTAATACTAAGCTGTTTGTTGAATGTGATCAATGCTGTAACACCATTATAATTTAAAAAGACAAAAGCTTTTAGACAACTAAGTTATGTTTAACCAAACCTAAACTAATAATAACCAATACAGCATAATGCTGAAAAGGGCAGTACAAATTGTCAGCTGTATAAACATTTAATCAAGATAAATTCAAATTATTTTGGTTCAGTCAAAGCGCTTATCAACTATATAAGGCCAATGTTGCCTTGAAAAGGGTGGAAACTAATTGCAAAACTTACTAGCAACAACCTATTTTTTAACAAACTATCACTTTGAACTGCATATTAAGAAGGTGGGTTTCCTAGTTTGGCTTTAACAGCTTAATTTCAATGAATAAAACAGTGGTTCTCAACCTATTATGGTTTGCGGCACCCCTAAACGATTTTTCCGTAAGTAATTCACTAGAATGTCACAATAAACAAAGCTGGAACAACTCTACACTACATAGGAAGTTATACTTGGATTTATTTTACTTGAATCTTATCTTACACAAAAAGAGTTGATCAAAAATCAGATTCCTAAAGAATTTGAAATATCTCTCGGCACCCTTGAGCATTAAAAATGGCACCCTGGAATAAACACTTACCTCGTCACACATGCTCGCCGCTGCATGTTGGGCAATCTCAGAGCTGATGTTGTTGGAAGGACGATGGTTGGAGTGGCCGCCACTGCCACTTTGCAAGTAGGCAGATGAAGTCCTTGTGTTGTACCACCAGACTGCCACCTGAAGCATACAAGAATTGTCAAAACAACTGCAGCTTTTTGACACCTTTTAAAGGCACTTAAGTGCCACAATCAACTGAAATGCAGAACAGCTTTATCAACAAACAGTGGATTTAGATTGGGACATTTTTTACTTGGGCCTCATTGACTTTAGAGCGCAAAAAATTCCACCCGCTTATAGCTTTGTGTTTATCAGAACAGAAAATATAAACCTGACTTAAATGTTACTTACGGGGGACTAGGTTTTGCTGAGCTTCAATAAACGACTTAATCAAATTTCTAACATTTAACAATACAAGCATCCATTCAAGTTAACCAGCAGATACATCAAATTAAACAACTTTAACAAAAAAAACATGAAATAAATTAAAAGTTTGGTTTCTTGTAAACCAAATACCAATACCAAGTTTAAAACCAAAATGATAAGCAACTGGCATGAATGGTTCAATATTACTGCAAGCTGAGATTAATTAAATAAGAATGGGTCAGCTCTAATATGTTTGTGGATTTGTGTAAAGTACTACAAATAGTTGATCTATATAAAGGCAAGGCTTTGAGAAAAAAAGTAATTCTTCACCTGACTAATTATATAAACATTAAACAAGCAAGTAGATTGATTAAATACAAACACAAACACACAAGTTATTTTAGCATAAACAGGAAAGACTCTGTATGAATCATCTTTTACTAACTAAACAAACAGTAGTAAGGAGACCAGGATACCTATTATATAAAAAACACATAATTTTAAAGTAGGCATGAATGAAAAACATATTGATTGTACATACTCAGCACTGGTAGAAGTTGTGCTTAACTTTAAATGTCTTACAAACAGAAGTAAGTTCATAAAAGTTTAAGAAGCGCACTGCTTTGAACAACAATCAGTCAGTAAGGTCAAAAACTATTATTGTAAGTTTTTTAAACTAATTTACATGTCTTTTGTTGGAATAAAACCACATAGTAAGGGTACTTTAACTGAAACTTAGGGTAGCTAAACAAGAAAACATATATTTATACATCGCAGGAAATATATAAGTAAATTTTATTAAAGGGTCTAAAACAGCTGCCAGGAATTGTGACTAACACATACCATAGAAGCCCTAAATTATTTTTTTGTTTTGTTTACTTAAGTATTCTACCTGCTCAAATGCAAGACACTGTTCGGTGACGATGTCCAAGAGTGGTACAGCATTTGAATCCCGTCTTTTCAACATTTCTCTGACAATACTCAGAAGGTTCCATATTCCCTCTGGTTCTCTTCCACTGTTAATAAAGTAAGATTTATTAAAAAAATGGAATAAATAAATAAAAAAAACTATATTATGTCTGGTATTCAGTACTTATCATATAACAAAAATTACTGACCTATTGATAGTGCTGCCACAATGCAACAGCACTTAAATTAAAAAAGACCTAAAACTGGGCATTTGCTGCCATTAATATGACAAAGTGATGTTTAAAAACCTTTTTTATATTTTCAAAATAAAAAATATTTTCAAACCGGAGTGGTCTTAACAGACTGGAATACTCTGCTGCAGCAGGAGGTTCAGTAGAAGACAAATAGAGGGAGTTCACATCGCTGTATACAATAGGTGAAGGCCCACAAAACTTGCTTAGGGTTTTCTTGATGTTATCATTGAGTGCTGTCTCATCCAGATACCAAAGACTACGATCAGACATGCTTGGTCCAGCAGTTGGATCTGTAAAATGAAACAAATCATATTAAGGCATACCCTTTTACGTGAAATTTACTACAAGTCTAACGATTAATGTTACATCAGTGCAACATGTAGCAACACTTCAAGGGTAACCTCTTGACAGTATAGATCACAGCTTGGAAAGGCTTTAACAATACTGGGAAAAAAATTAAATTAAACTAATTCTACTCTGAGCCACTTAATTGACCAAACTTTAAAAATATCTATTGCCAGAAGTAATGTTTCACAGTTACTTGGATAACGTAATTCCATTAATTCAATGAAACATATGTACACACATATGTGCGTTAACAACTGAGATCTAGCCCTTCTGAAGCTCAGTTGTTAACACACATATGTGTGTAGTGTGTACATATGTTTCATTGAATAAATGATATGGTACTGTGGATAACATTGGCGTATGGTTGTTTCTCGACTCGCTCCTCTCTGAGCCTGTATAGCTCAGTTGGTAGAGCGACCGTCCCGGCTTGACCGGAGGTCGAGAGTTCGAACCTCACTGCAGGATAGTTGTTTTTCTAGCCTGCTCTGCTTGCAACATTGATTGACAGATTCGGTGAGTCTGCAATGGCTTTCGGTGTAGTAATTCCAGTAAGTGTTAAAGACTATATTTCGAAATAATAATAATCTCAGGAGTCTAAGCACAGAGACAAATCTCCTAATTCTAAGCACAAAGATGAAAGAGCCACAAGCATCCCTGGGTTTATAGGCCAACCTGTGTTTGAGATGAAATATTTCACTTAGATCTCTCGTAGGCGACATGTATTTATATAACAAAAAAACAATAAAAATACAACAAACAAAAGATTATAATATTAAGGTTATAATAACATAATGAGTTTTACCAGGTGCTCCCTTTAGCTTGTTGATTTCTGTTGAGCAAGATGACAGCAATTCATCAAGCAGACGTTGCGCTGTAGGCAAAATTTGCTGGGGCAGCTCACTGATCAAATATTGGGCGAACTTTTGCAGCTGCTCACGTCGAAGCCTTGACAATGACTCAGAGACGGGAGCTCTCAGTGTAACTGAAACAGGCTGAAACAAAAGTGCATAGTAGATTAGAAATACATCATTACTGAGATAGAGCGGCCAGGTGAAAAAGTTCAAATCACATAATGCTGTTTATCGCAAAATCAATAAAGTTCTATATTTTAAAGTCAAACAATAAATTACAAATCCTAAAAGCTTTTTTCTTAACCTGCTGAATCCTGACCAAACACAGAGCCACAACATGAGCACACCACTTTGCTGTTGAATCGCAATTGCAGCTACAAGATGTAATTCGGCAACGATCAAAAGTCACAGCAACAGAACACGTTGACTAGATAAAATAATGCTAGTTAAACTACTGATTAACAATCAACTGGCCTCAGATAAATAAAAGATACACAATAAAAAATTATATATTTTTTGAATCTTTTTAGTTGCTTATCTTTATATTATTATAGAAACTGCAAAAAATCTCTTGACAAAGTTATCCCCCTAATAAAACTATATAAATTTTTTGACATTTTTTCATAGGCCTACCATCTTTATATTTTCATAGAAACTGCAAAAAATAATCGCTTGATATCAATTTAAACAGCATTGTTGTTGTGCAAACATATTTGTTGCAATTTGAATTACAAGCCATTACTTGGTTGAAAATTGAAATCCATAAAGTTTGCTATGGATCTAAAAGTTAAAGCTAGCAGGTAAAAAAAACAGCCCTTCACCCCACCACAAAAAAACTATTGGATATATGTTTAAGTAACGAAACAAAAATACCTTATTAATTGAACTAGATGGTGGTGTTACATTTGCACAAAGATGAAAGCCAATTTGCAGAACATTGCGAACACATTTGGCACGGACCAAATGCTCCCCTCGCTGAAATTCATCTGGACTACCATTTGCCAGGCAAGAATACAACCTGAAAATTTTAACATGATAGGTTAGGTAAACGATAAATAGTTTGTGATTGTGACAAAAGGAAATTTCACACTATTGTGTACTGCAGAGTAATTGAATGACTTCCTGTATTCATATGCTTGGCTTACATAAGTTTATTTTGTCAGTATAACGTTGACATTAGGCCATGTGAGATCAATTGTAGGTATTAAGCACAATAGGAGGACTTTCCAGTCTTAATAATCTATAAAAGTGCCTGTTTATTTACATAACAATACCTCAATTAAAACCGTTACAAAGTTTGCATATAAATGCCAGCATTGTATTTCTCAATAGTAATAATTGTAACTCATTTAGGATTTACATGGCACAAAACAGAAAGAAGTAAGTGGAATTATGCAAGCCAAACTAAATAGCTAACCTCTTTTAGGATTTTTCACTTCAATAATGAAATTTCATTGAAATCTTAAAACAATTGCAATATAAATAAAAAAAAACAGTTCCTTTTGCAATTGTTATTCTTTACCAAGGTTTCGGCAACCTATGGAAGTCGCCTTGGTCTGGGTGAATGTCACCGAACGCTTGTACAATACATGGAAAACACACAAAGGAAAAAATGCAAGAAAAAACAAGATCAACGAAATAACAAGAAACAATTACAATATATTTGGGCATGGGCAATTTTTTTTAAAAGGTTAATACAAAAATCAGTTGTCCTAATTAGGATTGTAGTGCAAGCAAGGCGAGGCTGGAAAACAACTAGCCTGTGTCAGGTTCGAACCCACTACCTTGGCCATGTCGGGACTCTTCCAACTGGGCTAAACAAGTTTAAAGAAAGTATGTTGAGTAACGACCAAACCATTGCCTGCTGCATCCTGTGCGTACATACAACTTCACATGTCATATATTTAGGCATTATACATTAGGTAAAATATATATTTAATACGAAAGAGTGTATTATGGTGTAAATATACTGTTTCCAAAAAAAGAAGACACAACTATTACAGTAACACAACAATCAACTACACAACATTAGGGCATGATTAGTCAATAAAGTAACTACCACCTATTTCTGCAATCTGTATGATTGTATCTTTAAATGTTAACCATAAATAGTACAATACCGCATGTTGACTAGAAGGCAATTACATTTTTCTGTAAATCAAAACGCTTTGTCACCTATGGAGCCCCTGATTGGAAACTTCCCAGTGAAAACAAGATTGCAAGAAATGATTGATGACAAGCCCTGTTTACCTAATGTCTTCCTCGTTGTCTGGGAAACTCCAGTATGCAATGCGGAGTTGAACGTTCTCCGGTACGGGCGAAAAAGTCTCTTCAACCTGCTCAAAAGGGATGTTTGCAGCCACAGCTTGAGCACAGAGCTCCATCAGAGGAGTCACTTGGCAGGCTGCAAAAGAACACAAACAATTTTTTGGCACTCATTCTAGTATGTCTATTATTATGCTAAACAATTCTTACAACTCAAATTCTCATAAATACTTTAGGATTTGTTTTTGATTGAATACCTTTGTCAAAACTGTGTGTTGGTAGCAATGTTTTGACTATTTTTAAAAGTAAGTAGGATACAAAAACAGAAAAAGGTTAAATGCCTGTTCTGCATTTGTTGATTTTGAAAGAGCAAAGGCAAGAGCGTCACTAAAATGACTAGGCCTATAAGCTGAAAAGAAAGCGTCATGACTTGTAAATTGTCACACTCAAATTGCAAAAACAAGTTAAGAACTAATTTATTAGTCTGTGTTTCTGTGGGGCTTCCTTATCAAAAATAAAAATGAGCTCACAGGAATAATTACTGGAAAGGTTTGTAATGCTTTTTGGTTAGACACACAAAAATACTGACAACTCACGAACCTTTATCAAAGAAAAAATCTAACTTAATATCCAGGATTTTGTGAAGGGCTAGATGGACCGGCATGATGTTACTAATTATGTCAAAACAAAGAATACATTGAAATAAATGCTGTAAAGTCAAACTCTGGCACGAACATTTTGTGTCTCTGGTTTCAGTTGGAAATTTTTTGTTTGATTAAAAAGAATAAACTATGTTTTAGGCACACCAAAAGATTTGTGAATGCTCATTATTGCCCAGTAAACAATATAAATATAAAAGCGAATATAATATAGTGTGTAAAGTAAAAAATTCATTTATCTTAATTAAGCCCTTTATTTTATACAGTGCAAGGCACGACACTTTGGCGAAAGAGTAAAATCTTCAAATATAAAAAAGAAAGTTTTTTTTAAATAAAACCCACTTGGAAGCAAAATAAGATTCCAATTAAGTGAATAGTTTGTTTTCTCGGTAGTTGTGGTCGGAACAAAATAGTTTTGCATTGCAAATCCTTTACCCCCTCACTTAGAACCAACTGAGGCCAGAACGACATTTCACGAGACTTTGGTGTATGTTTTCGTACGACAATGCTAGCCGCGCTCAAAGTAAAAATATCAGGAGGGACAACCATTTTTTTATCATTTTTGTGTGCTATATTTCAAACCAGAAAGCTTGCTTATTATACGCTGTTATACTGTTTATCTGTATTAGGGTTTAGGCGACCCAAAATGAAGGGTCTTACAAAGCAAATTTAGGTCCTGACGACTCTTTGTCGACCCCTGCTTTGGGAGAGAGTATAAATTGACATTTAAATTGAATTTTAAAGTTTATATATTTGTTTTATATTAGATTTCATGTTGACAAAAGGTGCTAATTAGGTGAGCTTAAGAATGGAAGAATATTTCCTTGAACTTTGTAGTGTATAATTATGACTTGTCCTCAACGGCATTATAGTGAAAGCCTATGGGCACATCTTGGTATATAATACAAAAATTTAAAAAAGTTTTTTATATTGTTTGATTGTACCATACTCTATAATTTGGGTTTACTAAATATAGATGCACGAATTTATTGGGGTGAGATTGTGCTGCAATATAACAGCTCTGTATTTCCTAGTTTAAATGAAGAATACAAATAATTGAACAGTCACCAAAAAGGGCAGTTTGTTTGATTTAAAAGTCTTAATTACATTATAAAGCAAGTGTGGATAGTTATCTTACCAAAACTAAGACTGTCAATGACAAGCATTTCAAAAATTTCCTATAAAGTTTTTTTAGCAAGACATACAGATTTCTACAAAGCTGATGCGGAAATTGAACTTTGAAATTGCATTGCATAACTGCACAAAAACGGTTTCTAATGAATGGTACAAAGAAGCAACATATGCACTATACCTAAGAAAAAGGTTTGACATACCACCATTTGTTGATGTAATTAGGTAAATGGCTTAGATTACTTAAGAATAGGCCCACGTTGCTTTCTCTCTGTAAAGTCACATCCTAAAAATCTTAAATGTTACACTGCTGGGTTTCAGGTTTCCTCTGACTTATCATATTACAATCAAAGTCGAAAAGATAATACAGGCAACTTCCAGTGCAATTGTGCAAGTAGCACACTCATTGCTTTTACATGGAATCCTGGCCCTGATTAAATTCTGCATTGTAGAATGAACTGTCAACCATGATTTTTTACTTTATAGTCTCTGCCACTAAACCCAGTTATGTGGAAAAGCCCTCTGGGCCGGGCTTATAAAACCTTTTGATTGTTTTAAACATGAGCAACAGGTACTACATTAATCACAACATTACATAGAAGTAAAAAACTCCTGCATAATTTTTTAGAAAAATGATAGGATTAAAATAGTCCATATCTATTGCACAGCTTTTTAGCAAAATCAATAAATTTGCAAAAGCAATAAGCTATTAAACAACAATGTAATGTAGGCCTAAAAGTCTTTGGGCTTTGAAAAGGCAAAATCAATAACTGTCAATATACTACAATCTATTACTAAACATAATATTACACATCTAGTTAAACCTGGAAATATGCAATTGCCAAAGCCCTATTTTGTGAAAGCAACGCAGCCAAATATTGCACTAATTGGAAAACTAAAAAACTATTTTATTGAACCTTTAATTTGATTTGATCCTCCGAGCACCAGTGATGTGTTCTGCTTTCGCCATCCACGCCAGTTGGTGCACACACTTTCCGGCTCGCTCATCCATGAACACATTGACTCCTCGTCAAATCGGTCACTGTCCTCAAAAGAGAAACCCTCCTCGCCAGCAACTGAATTATAGAAGTTTGGACACTTGAGTAAACAGTATGGCACAAATTGTCAAAACAAACCACTCAAATAAAAAGAAGCAAGTAACTGGTCTGAAGGATAGTGAAAGATAGAGATGGTGAATCAGTTTATTGGAATATTATTGAAAATAGTAACAGAATGTGTCTAAATATTTAAAAAATAATCTACCAAAGCCTTAATGAAGAGGCTGCAAAATTTATTTGACTTTAAAGAAATTGCACACATCTCCACTACAATATGTTACACTGGTACCAGGGCAGGTTTAGTTATGTGTATATAACATGGTTAAAATTAAAAAAATCACAATGCAAACCCAGATGTCAAATGAATTTACAAAGTCTTCTCTTCAGAAACAAACATCAAACTTGGTAATTTGTAGCATATTAATAAACACACACTGTGTCCTTCTTTTGATTTGACTATCAAACGATCACCATAAAGATATAGATTTTATCAAATGTATGAACTAAAAAGTTAGTTAACTTAATAACACAACAAATGGGAGATGGAATACTGTAAAGATGGTGCAATTTTAATCTTTAATCCCAAAACACAATGTGTCATAAATTACAGCTTATGAAAATCTAAACATAGATATATAGATAGAAATTAATATATTTTAAACTAATTTTTACCTTTTCCTACTGCTGAAAAATTATTAAACACAGGTAGAAAAACTACAAAGCTAGTTCAGGTGACAAAAAGTGAACATAGCAGAGTTAGAACATTAAAAGCAATAAGCAATAGTGATCAGGCTTTTTCACACTATGGGGTGGTTGTAAGTAAGCATTAACATTCAAATTCTGTACAATAGAAATGTGGCTAATTATATAAAAAAAAATAGGAATCACAAAAAATTCCATGGTACAGAATTTATGAGCAATGGGCAAGCAACTCTAACAGCATAAGCTCAATCATAAAGGTATTAAAAGAGTTGGCGCTACATGGCAGGTTCAATGACCAGCTTTTTAAATCTACATGCAATTCAGTGCACGTAGCTGTACATCCTTTACAAGTCATTTGTTAGAAAAAGGAACTGGCCTCTCCAACACCAGCACTGTTTATAATATTATTGGAAAAAGCTGTGATAATACACAGGACCAGGATATGCTAATGGTTTGAGATCACAATGGTTCAAAATAATATCAACCAGGTATTAAAATTGTTTTGTTGAGTTTTTTTGCCTAGATATGTAGCAAAAACATAGCAAGAATCCATGGAAACTAAATATATAATTCTTACTTAATGGTTTAATTTGAATCTTTATCCTACAATTCAACCAAAGTATATTAAACTTTTATCGCAACTACAAATCAACAAGTTATATATGGCAAACACGTTGCTTGGTTTGTAGAAATTGAAAAATATTAAAGTTGTGTGTTAAATAGAAATGTTGCTGGACAAGCTTTGGTTATACACTTTCATGATGCTAAATAACACAATATTTGTATGAAGTTATGAAGTATATATATTTACTTAGTGCTACACTTTAAAATAAAAAAATTGAAGGTATAAAAAATGTATGAAATTATGAAGTATATACATTTACCTAGTGGTACACTTC
Source organism: Ascidiella aspersa (assembly GCF_963924565.1). Classification (NCBI taxonomy): domain Eukaryota; kingdom Metazoa; phylum Chordata; class Ascidiacea; order Phlebobranchia; family Ascidiidae; genus Ascidiella; species Ascidiella aspersa. Next base: position 19,500,474 of record NC_139451.1, read on the forward strand.
ACGGCACACCTTAATTTCTTATACAAACAAAGTTATCAATCACCCTTAATACAAATTAAGGTCAAACAAAAATGCTACATTATTATTATTTATTTAATGAGTAGTGTGTTTTAAAGTCCCACATAATTGTATGTATACCAATTTGTAATACGAAAAGGTTATTTTTCCAAATTACAAAAACATTCATTAGCATGTTTGGCACTTTAAACTTTTCGGTTTATGTTGTCTAATATTACCTAAAATATTATTTATGTTGTCTAATATTACCTTCAACACATAATTCAAAACTGAATACAAGATATAGAAGAAAATAGGGGACAAAATTAATAAAAATAAATGTACCTTCTCCACCTGGTTCCCAATTAGCCATTTTGTGGAGGTATTTGGTACTGTGGGGTGTTAGATCAATGAGCTTATAGATTTTCTGGTCAACCCTAGAAAAACAAAATAATAAGTTCAATGACAAATAAATGTAAATAAGTAATAACAAATAGAAGTTAAAGACAACTATTTTAAGAAAAAAGAAATGTAAAACTCTTACCAGAGATGAGAGCACGAAGCTCCACAAAAAAGTTGGATTTTGTTCAAACTATTTTCAGTGTTGAAGACTTGAAAATAAACCAAACACCACACCTAATGCCTTAAAAATCACAAGTTAGGACCAAATTGCAAACATTTATATATACAGCATTATAGTACAAAATAGCGTTATGTTAGTAAATGCCCGTTTACACTACAGCTGCACTGAGCTAGAAGCAAAGTGTAATTTACATTTAAATTCTATTGTAGCGAGCGTTTGACGCTTAGCTAATATCAAGCCTCGTGCAGCTAGCTAAAAGTTATGCTTTGCTAAACTCCAGCCCCGTGCAACTGGGAAAAAATACGCTTTGGAGCCATTTTCACGCTTTGCTAAACTCAAGCCCAGTGCAGCTATAAAAAACTTCTGTTTTGGAGCGATTTTTCTGTCCAGCTAAGCTGCACTAAAAACAATTTCACGCCCAGCTCAGCTCAGTGCAGCTGTAGTGTAAATGGGCCTTAAACCACAACATTAAGCAATGTAAATGGTCTACTTTGTAAATTACCAATTTATTTAAATGATTTTTAAAAAGGCAGTGAATTGAGTTGGAAGAAACAAGTCCTTTCTAAGATCATCCAGTAGGTAAATAGGTTCTACTTTTTTCTATACATGTTTTTTGTTTCAAATTTGAGTTACACAATAAAATTGATAGTATATATATATATCATTAATTCACAAACTATTTAGGGAAAACAAACAGGTTAACTAGCTTACTTTGACAATTTGCCATTCTGCAACTCAAACAAACTTATGGTGTATTGAGGTCATACATCATTTTATTACTAACTGTTGTTTAGTATTTGTGAACACTTATTTGTGAACAAAAACAAAATGTTTTTATGTAAGACACAATAAGATCGAATTTGGGCACTGGTCTAGAAACCTACCACATTTTCGTCAAGGCGTTTAGATTTCTAACATTAATTGGGGTAGGGTGCTAGTTAACAATTGGATTTTGGTTGGCTTAAGTCAAGTATTATTATTATATTTCCTCTCCTATATTTCTTCCATATTTAGTGTATAATAAAATACAAAACATAATATAAATCACAAAAAGTTAATATGCCATTCTCTTTAGGAAAGGCAGGCAGCAAATAAGTTTGAATTTTAAAAAATTATACATTTACTAAAAAGGTAAATTAGGAATACCTTTCTTTAACACACCTTAACACACACACGTCCTGTAAAATTATTTAAGATGAACTGAACTGTTGATCTCTATGCTCCTGAAGTAGTTTGAAAAATAGTACACATATGTAAATTTAAAATATATTGTTTTATATTAAGCGCTTTCAACTGTAAAATTAAAACTACCGACAAAGATTTGCTAATTTGCTGGAAGCACGCCAAAATTTGGTCGACTAAGTTGACTGGAGCAGCTCCTAAAACTTAAAACCGTGTCATAAAATAGAGTGTTAAATTGAACAAAAATTGGAACAGACGGCTGTGCTGCGCTTTTCATACGACGTTAAAAGCCAGCAGTTAGCAGGCATACCGGTTGAGTGGTTATACGACACAGCTCTTTGTCCTACGCTTTGCGTAACGCCGGCGAAGAATTTCAAGGCAGCTGACTGGACGCCAGCTCGTTTTTAACGTCACCGTTGCTCGATTTGTTGGCAAAGAGAGGGAGAGTCGCTTTTCTCTTATTTGAAGAGACAGCTGAGCTCTCGCAGAGTTTCGCACAACTTCGCATAGCGCTGGTAAACGGTCGACCATAGATTTAAAGGGACAAACTTGCAACGGGTCGAAATCACTTTGGGTGGGAATGAAAACACTCTAATTTTTTAGGTAAACAACTAAAGGTTTACTATGCAGGTGAAATCAAGTCAAAGAGGTCGAGTTAATCGACATCATCTTAAAAAAACTTTTTGATTCGCAGCTGTATCTCGTCAGTTAATGACAAAAAACAAATATCACATTTCGAAGTATGTTGCGCGTTTTAAATAAAAATGTTGGTACCGAATTTGGTATAGTTGGATAAACAAACCATCGTGTTGGCTGGCATACAATTTCTCTATAAAATCAACACGTTTACTTACATAAACTTTAAACATGGCAGGAGTACCACGGTTACAAGAAGGTTTAGCCTCTTGCGAGGAAAGGGTATGGGACGATCGGGGGTTATGGGCCTAGCATCGGCCGTTTTTGTGTCGAGGTTTGGGCGCCTTATAGTTTGAATATCGCTGTTGTTTTGCCACGTTTTTTTTTTGAGGTACGGTAGGTTTGATATTATTAGGGGAGTTAGGTAGGCCTATTGGGGTTAGGTAAGTGTTGTATATGCCTGGATTTGTCCATTTAGCTCTTATTGTGATTTTGCGACTCGTCCTGATTTAGACGGTACTATGACTATTAGGTATAATAGTCCTATTTTGATCTTATTCCGAACTGTGCTTTATTCCGACGTTGAAATGTTGCTATTATTTCGGTCTTATGGCTGGAGTCCATAATAACGTCAATTAAATCAAAACCTTTCAGCATTTAAACTCAGTAAATTTGACTCAAAACAAAAAATAAAATTAATAATATCGAAAAATAAAACCAGAAACACCTTTTAGTTGTCCTGGTAGGCCTACTTAAATTAACAAAATTTAGCCTAAAAGTGTAAATTCATGTACCTCAGTCACTCATTCAAACCATTTATTCAGATAGCTTTTATCATGTAACTCCATTGTAACCAACCTATAGAGAATTGCCCGTCACGGGCGACACATATTATTCAAAAATTTTAGCTCCGAATTATAACAATGAATTCAAATAATATAATGCCATGTATAGGGGTTGGTTTAAGTAAGTAATTAATAACTAAAACATTTCTTTTAAGCAATTTACCTTCGTTGGCGTTCGAAATTTTTGTAACATTTGATTTTACTTGAATTTGGAAAGCCAAACTTTCAAGATAAAAAATATCAAAAAAAAATCGGAAAAGACGACTTAAAGCTACGTCATAATGTGACACCATGAAACAATTAATCTTAAAAACTGACGTGAACAAAAGTGCAGCCGAAATTCAGTTTAATCGCACAAAGCGCGAAAAATGCGTTTAATTTAAATATTGTGCATTTACTTTTTATGCATAGTAAAACTTGTCAAAACATTTCGTTTGGGTCCCCAAGGCCCAGCTGGGTCCTCCTTCGCTGATATGCCTGCTACAACGTAACGACAAAGTTTGCCGGTTTTAATTCGATAATAATTATAAATCCCATCCCTATAGTTGTTTTCCATTGAAACGATATGAATGTGTGTAAAAAAAACAGACATAAGTGTGTGCAAATCCCAGATGTTCATTTCACCCATTTCATTTAAAACAACTCTTGATGGTTGTAGGTGAATGTTTCCCGGGTAATTTTTTAATTCCAGAAAATGGAGAAAACCAACGAGTCTTAGCCTGCTACTGTTTTCAATCTTTACAAATTCGCAATTTCTGTTTAACAGTTTAGTTACAACTGGACTAACGAATAAACATTGATGTACGGTATTTTGTTGAAGAATGATAATTATATATATGCTCATTCCTTCAGCACCACAATAGATACAATTGTTTAAAACGTGAGCTAGGCAACACTATAATCTAATTAACGATGTGCATAATGTTTTCTTCAACTTGACAAAACACGTTAATTTCAAGCTCATTATACGCCTTAGTCCTTCATTGTATTGAAATTATCCCCCTTAAATTCGATTAATTTTAATATTGTACCACCATTCTTTTAATAAAACTACTGCCCAAGTACTGGAAACAACTTTATTCCATCATGATAGAAAAATCAAATACGGTACAAGTGAAATACACAGATGCACCATTAGTTATCGTTAGGGCGATTATTTTTTGACCAAGAAAATGAAAAATTTTGACCTGTAAAAATATTTTTTTGACAATATTTTGACCTTTTTAAGTATACGTTGATTTAAACAACTCAATGTTGTTTGAAGTACTGCATAAGTGCCTTGCCGTCGTCAACCACACGTTTTTGATGTTTTACTGACTACTGGTCTATGTTCTTCGCTGTTCGGTCTCTGCGCTAATATCCGATGTTGGTGTAACATCTACAGTTTTTCAACTGAAGCAGATTCTTAAATGGAGGTATAATGGTGACCAAAGTCTCCATTTTTAAGTAATGATGGTTAACGCAAAATTATGCTCTTTTAGCATACTGTACTCTAAGACCACGTGCTACGTGTGCAATGGACACAACTTATTTCCCCTCAACCACAGCTTGTAATTTAGCTGACTTGGCACACAGCTCGGCGCAGATGTTACGCTAATCGTGGCATAATAACACCCGAAGAAAAACGATCTTTGTTTTAGTATTGCAGGTGGTAAAAGACGTGCTTGTAATTTATCGCTCGTTCCGTTCATGGAACTTGAAAACTGCGCTGCTGATAGTTGAAATATGTGTGATTCTACCACAATTAATAACATATATTTCACGGTCTTGATTTGTTTTTTCGCCTGAAGTTAACGATTGCACACCGTGATTTCGCAGCTGGCGCCTGACAGGATTGTCGACGACGTACGTGGTCGGTTTTGCTGGACGTATTTGGCTGTTTCTGATTAGTTTTTTTCATCACGTCTTGCAATCACCATTCTATGACGTTATGCTGTCACTGTTTTACGACATCATTATTCATAAACGTCAGACGAAAAATAGGAGAATTCCCTCAGTTGAAAATTCAGGACCCCCTTTTTGATTTTCTGGTTACGCCCCTGATTGCCCCCCCCCCCCCCCCTGGAAAATTTTCTGCGGGCGCCCCTGGTTATAGGCCTATTTCGGGTTTATGCAAAACTCATGAAAACGCTTAGTTAACATTTTTGTCATTTCAAAAAGATAAACTACTACAAAGAAAAACAAGGCGCTGGTTATAAAAAAAATGTTGTGTATAGTTGAAATACAACGTATATACAATTAATAACAAAAACCTAGTATATTATTGGAACAGGAAATGGGATAAATAATTGGATCACAAGCGAAACATATACGGCAGCTTTTTTTCAATACATTGCACAAAATCCGAGACACACAACTGTATAAAGCAAAAACGAAGTTCGAGATGAACTTTATGCGATAAACCTGGCTGGCGTGGTGAATTCTGCTGGCTCGCGTACATCGTATTTTACTTTAATACACTTAAAAAGTCATTGAATTTAATTCAAAACTAATTTTTTTCTGATGGACAATATAAAAAAGCTGAATATAGTTTTTTTTTTTAATTTTATAAGCGATTGTATGTATTTTTATTCGATTTTCATTTGAAATAATTTTGACAAATTTTGACCTAACGTGCAAATTTTGACAAAATTTTGACTTTTTTTGACAAGTCAAAAAATTATCGCCCTAGTTATGAGCATTGTTTTGTCAGCGAAGATGACGTAAAATTTATTGATAAAAATCCATTGTGGTGCTTAAAACTGCGTGAAAAGCAGACGTAGGCTATCCTCAGCAGAAGTGACGTTGCCTTCCGCCTTACTTCCTGTTGTGGCAAAATATTTAGTCACGTTATAGCTTTTAGCTGACCCTGAAACTCCTTTGGCTGCTTCGTTATGTTTGTCAGAAGAGAGATGTGATTTTAAATCCACGCTACCTGTAGGAAACTGGAATATAAGTGTCTATAGGTTGCAAACTGAAATTTGAATCCTATTTATTTTCTACTATTTCAGAAGCATGGATATTTTGCTTGCATTTCACTCGTGAATTTACATTTTCTGACCATTTTTTTTGTTCACCATTTTTTACCGTAAAATAATAACTTAATCTTAACAAAGTTTGGTTTGATTCTTTAAAGGAGATGATGTTTATTATAACAATTAAAGGGTAGGATAATAAACAGCCGCTTTACAGGTAAAACGTTTTTGAATGCAGAAGTTTTTCCATAGAAGGCGTAACCCATAGGTCTATTTTGTGTTTGTAACTACAATTTCATATTTGGGTAAGAAAGCTATACAATATTGGTGAGAATTGTAGTATAAAAATGAATACACATGCTGGTTTAACGTTTCCAACCAAAATTGACTCAACAAGAACGTAAGTTTAATTCTCAAAAACTGTTCCAGAGCGAAAATAAAATGATTACGAAGTAATAAACTTGACCAATGATGGCGTAACAATGAATCAAATTTATTCGAACGAGTTGTTTCCTGTGAGTACCAAGGTAGGCCATTTGCAAAACAGTACACATAATTTAGTATACAAATATTGTTTTCGACGTGATGAATGTATTGGCGCTATATTTCATACCGAGTAGCCTACGGATTAATCTCGGACATATAAGTAGATTTTGAAATTTGCCCACAACGCAATTTTCAACGTGTTTAAACACTAAATCCGCTAAAATGCCTTATAGGCTACTTTAGCCCATAGTGATCGGCAAACTGTCGGTCGCGGCTCAAATGCAGGCTTTTCGCCGTTTTAGTGCGCAAGCTATTGTTTTGATTTCAGTTTTAGAATGTAGTTATGCGCCAATGATAGCCTAGTCAACATTTATTGTACTGCCTTTTAAAACTTGGTGTGGGTAAGAGTTTTAATTTTCTCATATTGCTGCCTCAGACGGGCCACCAGGCAATGACCTATCCAAAATATACCCTTAGTCAAGTTGAACTAGCGATCCATGAGGGTTTTTTTCGCAGTTTACGCAAACTTATGCCGTTGGAATTAAAACTATTTTATTCATATGCGCTAAGTATTCTCTATGGAATCGTGCGTCATGTGACTCAAACATTCTTCAATTTCTGTGACTATTAATCCCGTTATTTCGAGCAATATTTCAATCTATTTTATGTGTCTCATGTTTCACGTATATCCTTTTAATTAAAGTCCTGCCAATTTAAAACAGGGAGTCGAACCGGAATCGAACCGGAACGTTATGAACCGGATTAGGGTCAATTTTTCCGAACCTGAACCGTTTTTGCAAGATTTTAAGGAGCCAAACCGGACCTGAACCGAATAATTTGAAGGAACATGAACCTTAACCGAACCCGAACCTGTACACAAAAAGCGGTTCACTCCAGCATGACGTCACAACTTGTATTTTACTGACTCAAGTTATGCCATGTTTGAATTTTTATGAAAAAATATGAATAGGTATAGCCTATGGATTAAATAAAAAGGGTTGATTTTTTATTTTTCAGATATTTCAATAATGAGTTGCTGTTTTTTTAATACAACACGTAAACTTAAATTAAATGACTTTTTATTGACCCCACATTTTTTTTATCGCAACTTATATTGCATCCCAACCAGAACTTTATGAACCGGTTTTGAAATAACGATGGTCGAACCGGAGCTGAACCGGAACTTTTAAATTACTCGAAACCGAACCTGAACCGAATTCCAAAAAAATCCTTGAACCCGAACCGAACCTCAACCGGAAAAGCTAGGTTCGACTCCCTGATTTAAAACAAAATAACGCGATTTTTTACGCTCTGCCCAATTAGACTGAATTTTAGCTGCATACCAGGGTTGCCATTTTTTGAGGCCAAATTTGAAAATTTAGGCTTTTTTTTTAACCTCTTTGGATTTTAATTTTTCAAAAAAAAATCCAAATAAAATTTGGCTTTTTTAGGCTTTTTTTTGTTTTATTCTAAAATGTCATGAGTGTTATGTCAAGTAGAGATCATACTAACACAAAAAGAGAAAAAAATTCCAAAAAAGAGAAAAAAATGACCAAGAAAAATTTGCGAAAAGAGAAAAAATTGAACCCTGCTGCATACTTGTGCATAAGTTTGCTCGAGAATAATATGCGTTTTTAAGATTTTTTCTGGGTCGATAATATTTCTTGCAGATTGTACACTTACCGCACAGCAACCAGGATAGATCCAGAATTTATTGTGAGGACATTTTTAACGTGACTACAAAAGTTAAGTCATATCGCGACCTCATTAAAAGCCCAATGGAATCACTGAATTGCCCCGGAAGCCATATATGTGTTTGTTCGCACTGATCGCAAAGTGTTTTTGTTTTTTTCTGGGATACAAACAACGGCCGTTTTTTTTTTTATCTAAGGCAATGAATCTTTTTAAAACACATTTCTCGCCAAAATTATTTAGTTTAAAAGAAATTAGTTGACGCTTAACGCGTAGCCAGGGGGGGCTGAGGCCCCCACCTCTTAATAATTTGTTTTTTTAGCATTTATGAGAAGTACTACAACAGTCGAGCACAGGCATGCCGCACCTTCAATTATCATACATTGTTACCTCACAAACGATGGAGTTAATAATACGTTTGCTATTTATTAGTGTAGTTTTACTACTTTTAGACAGTTTTTGCTCTTTAAATGTTTTTTGGGTATTATGTTAACACTCAGTGAACAAATAATGTTTAAACTTTTAAACTTTTCCCCCCCCCCACAAAAAAAAAATTCGGCTGGCTACGCCACTGCGCGAACAATCTAATATATAACATCTTTGTAATGTGATGACGTCACATTTAATTGTTACGTTTTACCCTTTCATTGTCCTACAAAATCGGACCCCCCCCCTTTTTTTTGTAAGTGATATTATCGTTTTTGTTCTATAAACGAAATGCCGTTATACCAAAAAAAATCGCGCGTTTTGTTTTGGCCCGCGACTAGAAAAAGGTTGCCGACCCTTGGTGTATGTAAGACGTGCTTGTATTTTAGCTGACTTGGCACACAACTCGGCGCAGATGTCGCGCTAATCGAATAACACCCGGGAAAAAATGATTTCTGTTTAGTATTGCAGGTGGCGAAAGACGTGCTTGTAATTTAGCGTAGTCCTGTACATGGTTCTACCAAAATCAATCACACATATTCCACTGTCTAGATTTCGTTTTTCTCCTGAAATTAACGATTGCACACTAAGCGGTTTCGCAGCTTGCGCCTGGCAGGTGTGTGGACGACGCACAGGTTCGCTTTTACTGGACGTTTTTCGTTTCTGATGATTTTTTTTATTACTTATGACGTCATTACAATCGCTATTTTATGACGTCATATCCGTCACTATTTTATGCCGTCATTAACGTCGGACGAAAAAACGGGGCATTCCCTAAGTTGAAAATTCGGGACACCCCCATTTTTGGATTTCTGGATATTGGATTTTTCTGGCCCCTGCCTAGAATAAATAAAATTTGTCTTGAATTCTTTACTTAACTAAAGAACTTGAATAGTTTTTGTTCACAAATATGTTTTTTTTTTATTTTAATAAATTTTACTTGTATTGCACTGTAATAATCATGAAAAAATAAATAAATAAAAAGTAGTTAAAAACTGTATATAAACATCTTGTAAAATGTTATCACAAAAATTCGCTGATAAACCAATTAAAAAGGAAATCATAAATAAAAAATTAATTAGGTTTCAGTGAGTAAAATGGTAATACAGGCAACAATTTTTTCGCCAGCATTTAAAACAAAGTTGAATTTATTTTCAGTTTGCCACAGTTGAACTGAAATAGTTTGACCATTATGGGACTCATTATGTATTACACATGATAGACATTTTACCACATACTTTGTAAACGATTTTTGATACCCAACTACAAAGGATTCAAACCAGGCTGCCTCTAAACATTGTAAAGAAGTTGTATGATATAAAGTATGATTTGCATGACCATTTTCGTCAGTATCCAACATGTTGATGTGCCTAGACCAAGAATACACTGGTGTGTCGGCTGGTACTATTTTCAAAGGTTGGTCCATCATAGCATGCTGTTGTTTGATGTTTGTTTGTGAATTTATAAAGGTTTTAAATGTATCTGGAAATTTTATAGGGCGCCCAGTAACATCGTTTATTAACACCAAAATCATTGTACCTTTCAATAAAACATTGTCATTCTTATCTGTCACCTTAACTTTATAAATGATAGATGTATTCAAAACTTTACTAGTGGTGTGAACAACTTTTACTGGCATTTCCAAAGTCTCACTCTGTAGATTAACATCCTTTAAAAACTGTAAGCCTTCAGATGTAAAACAAATGTCTTCCCGAACAATGTACATTGTTCGACTTTTTGTAAATAACTCTTCTTGCATCACTGATTTATAAGTAGCTCGTGACACGATCACTCGAACAATATCACATAATTTTATCCAAGGAAGAAGATGACAATCTGTTTTAGACAGAAAAAAAAAATTTTACTTTTACATATTAAACCATGAATCTATGGTGGTTACCATTTTTAAAGTGTGAATTTCTTACCTGTTTCATAAAATCTGTGTCCTTCGATGTGCCTAAAAATGACATGTCCTGAATTTCCACCATTATAATGTACTTCCATTAGTTTTTATGTCTAACCCTAATAAGAAACCTATAAAGATATGAAAGTGAATTTTTAAGCACAGTGTGTATTCTGTGGCAGACCATGCACAAAAAGCAATTCGTGTGCACACATGAATTAGTAAATTCCACACCTGATTTTTTTAAATAAGGTTAAGGCTTGTCATTTGGGCAATTTAATTATCTGAGTCCTATACTTTAGATAAATTACCTTAATAAACCGTTAATAAATGACGACACGGCTTTGTTATATTGTTAATACAGTTCTGCAATACATATAGTGCTTGTCTGTTTTTATTACTTGTTTAAAAAATTAACTTGCTTTTTAAACCTGTTTTCTGTGAAGCAGCAGAATGTTTTTTGTAGAAAGTTCAAACAGGCCTTTTTAACACCGACTTAAATGATATACACCCAATCGGGCCGATCCCATTTTACCTAATACAGCGGAGGCTACTGGTGACCTGCTATTTACCATTCTAGCGTTTTTTTGTTTTTTTCATTTAAGCGGTTTACCATAATTGTACATCACGGGTAACATCGAATTATTTTTAAAAATCGCCTTAACAAAATATCAAACATTAGCCTACTTATCAACATGTAACAAATTATAATAACCCTGCGGCACAGCTGTTTTGACACATCAGCAAATGTTTCTAGTCAACAGCTTCCTGCCTTACAAGACAGGCTGACTCGGAGACACTCGATTCGTTAGAGATTAGTGCATTTCCAAGCAAAAAGATCTACGACAATTAGGGCATCCAATGGCAGAAAAGTCTAGACTTTTAGACCTTGAGGTCCTGGCAATGCACTAATGTGGACCTTTTGGTAAACTCCCGGCGTAGATTAATTGAAAATATTCGCTGAAAATTCACAAAAGATTACAAAAAGTGTGAGATAGAATTAATAACACTTGACCCACCCTAACCCAAACACTAACCCGAACCCCAACCCAAAAAAGTGCGTTAATGTAATAATTATTTAAACGCTGGGGAATAAAACAAACTCGGTGGGCATAAAATAGTTTCTCGTCCATGGTATATAGCAGCGTGGTCCAACTGCAGGCCCGCGGGCCAAAGTTGGCCCGCGAGTTCAGCTTTTTTGGCCCGCGAACTGATAGTCAGCTTTGCTTCAATCTAGCAATAGCACTTTATATTTTGTTTCTTAATTTTTTTGTGTTGAAATTATTTCATAACTACCGTAACTGAACAAAGGTATACATTTCATGAAGTTAGTATATATGCCATAGACCAAGGGTCTCAAACACGCGGCCTGCGGGCCGCATGCGGCCCGCGAGAACATTTTGTGCGGCCCATGTCGAAATTTTGGATTTTCAAGTATTTGACAATACTTAAGTGCCACATATCTTTTTTCAGTTTTGAAAAGTTAAAATTCCCTCTAAAAATGCCCAAAAAAACTGAAACTAATCATTAAACTTCACCATCCATTCTCCATTAAACGTTAACATTTATGCGGTGAAAGATCTGCTATTACGTCACATTGCCTATTCGCATCTGTAAAGTTGTCACAATAACGTTGGAAACTGCGCCGGCCAGGTGTTAGTCAAAATGGTCATAATGTTCAAATTGATTGTCGAGGTGTAGGCTAGCCTAGTATTGAATTAACCTTGTCTTCTGCTTCGAAAATGAGTGAAATCACAGACGAAAACAAAGTTTTTTAAGATAAAAGTAGGAGGAGTTATGGCGCTCGTCTAGAATCCTACCACAACGAACATTATTTTGGTTAGGGTGCCGGTTAGCGTTTGGGTTTGGGTGAGTCCAGTAATAGTGTTAAACAATATTACTTGACCTACCCACACCCAAACACTAACCGACACCCTAACCCACATATTATGCATTGCTTAATAATCATTTCAACGTTGTGGTAGGATTCTAGACCAGCGCCGGAGTTATATTTTGTCACCGCGGTCAGAGATACTAGTCATTGCCTTATTTGCCAGCAAAAAATAACGGCGCTCTTTCACTATTGTACGTAAAAATTAATAAAAATTTTTTTTTTCAAATGCCGCATACCACAACACATATTGTTTGGGTTAGGGTGCGGGTTAGCGTTTGGTTGAGGGTGGGTCAAGTTATTATTAATAATAAACATAATATTACTTGACTCACCCAAACAATATGCGTTGTGGTATGCGGTATTATTATTATTTTTTTTTTGCATAACTTTTCACGTACAATAGTGAAAGAGCGCCAAAATAACTGTGATGAAGGAGTACAGTAAAACATGTGTCGGCACTTCGAAACAATGCACCGCGATAAATATGATGCTTACCAGGGCAAAGTAAGAGACAGAGACAACTAAAACCAGCATTTTGCAAACAAAGAGGTTTCTTGGCCAATATTAGGCAGTCCACATCTACAAGCAACTCTGAGATTAGTTTCTGCTGACAAGTTGAAGGCCCAATATCGAGGTCCTTGTCCATGAAAAACGCTGCCAGTTATAGCCAGAACAAACAAAAAACTAGTCTAAATCATCAGCCTACTTGTGTTTATCTTTTATTTTGTTCTTGTTGGTTGACATTTCATTGTAAATTGCGGCCCTTGGGCATTTTGCACGTCCTCATTTGGCCCCCAGAGCAATTTGAGTTTGAGACCCTTACCATAGACTATGTATAATTTGCCAGCAATAAGCCTAAGAATCACAATTTAAAAACATTGGCCCGCAAGATAAAATAAACCTTGTTTTTGGCCCGCGATGAAAAGAAGTTGGACCACCCTGGTATATAGGATTGTTACGTCACAAATTGAGGTATTGGGACCTAAAGCGTTTATGTAGTAATTAATTCAACCCACATTATTTGGGTTAACGTGCTGGTTAGCGTAACGAACATTATTTGGGTTGAGGTACTGGTAAGAGTTTGGGTAGGTTAAGCAATATTATTAAATAATAGCCTACTTAAGTGTAATAAAACCTGACCCACACCTACCCTAACACTAAACTGCACCCTAAACCAAATATTGTGCGTTGCTTCAATTATAGTTTCAACGCTATGGTAGGATTCTAGACCATGCCGAGATAAAAATATGCTGCACGTACTGCTCGTCCACATAAAAAAACAGCGCAAGTGGGAACGGAATCTAAATCTCGGACCTATACCACAACTCCTTTGGAACAATATAAAAGCATTTATTGCAAAGTATTTGTGACATAGATAAACTTTAAAGCAAAGTTAGAAATCCTGTAAGTTTTTGTTGCGCTGCACAGAAAAACCTGTTAACAATAATTCTAGTCAGAAAATAGTTTTAAACAACAAATAAACTTTAGTAGGAATATTATTATTATTTTAACAATAAATGGTTTGCAACAATTCCACTTTCCTCAGCCTGCTTTTAACAATATCTCTGTATCTTTGTTATATTTTTGCTGCCATTGGTAAATACCTGTGGGCCTTTTGGCCTGGAAAACTTTTATTACGTTCCCAGGTCAAGTAATGACCCTCAATTCAAGATATTTATCATTGTCCTGTTTACATTCCAAATACTTGAAACATCCACATTTCTAAATGTGTATTACTGTCAACCGTTAGCCAGCTTAATACTTTTCTAAGGCTTCAACCATTTTAGAATAAAATGTTATTAATTGTTAATGGATCACTAAGAATATATTTATTGTTCTTGCTTGATGTTCACAAACCATAAATTGACTTTTCATTTTTATTTCATTGCACTATAACACTTTAAATACATAAACAATTTCGAAATTAAAGTATAAACATAATGATTGCCAACTCAAAAAATAATAATAAAATACATTAAAGAAAAACTTTAAATTCATCCTTCAGTAAGTGAAATTGTTGCACAGGCAACTACTTTTTCAGAAACGTTTAAAACAAAATTAAATCTATTTTCAGTTTGCCAAAGTTGAACAATTATCATTTGACCATTATGGGACTCGCGATTTACCACAAGTGAAATATTTTTTACCACATACTTTCTAAATGGTTTGTCATAACCTACCACAAAGGTTTCAAACCAGGCAGCCTCTAAACACTGTAAAGATGTCACTAAATACAGGGAATGATTTGCATGGCCATTTTGGTCAGTATCTAACATATTTATATTTCTATTCCAAGAATACACTGGCGTTTTTGTTGGTACACTATTTAAAGGTTTATCTAAAATATGATGTTGTAGCTTAATGTTTACTTTTTGTGAATTAATAAAAGTTTTAAATTTTTCTGAAAATTTTGTAGGACGCCTTGTAAGCTGGTTTATTAAGACCAAAATCATTGTACCTTTCATTAAAACATTGCTATTTCTCGCATCTATCAATTCACCTTCATAAATGACAGATGTGTTCAAAATTTTAGAGGTTGTGTGCACCACTTTTACTGGCATTTCCAGACTTCCAGATGGTAGTTTAACATTCTTCAAAAACTGCAAACCTTCAGATGTAAACACAACGTCTTCACGAACAATATACAATGTCCGGTGTTTTATAAACAAATCCTCTTGCATCACTGATTTGTAAATGGCTTGGGCCATAATCACACGAACAATTTCACAGAATTTTATCCAAGGAAGAAGATTGAAACAGTCTGTTAAAAATAAAAATATAATTTGTTTTGGGAATACAGTAATGTTTGATTCCCAATCTTGCATAAACTAAAGAATATATGTGGGACATTTTTGTGATGGATAATTTACAACAGGAGAAAAATTATTTGTTTACCTTCAGCATCATATCTATGTGCCTCAATGTGCTTGAAGATAATGTATCCTGAATTTCCTCCATCATAATGTACCTCCATTACTTTATTTTTAGACAGCTAAACCCTGTCTAGTTACCTGCAGATAACAAAAATACAATTTATGTCTTGGTAATATATAAATCACTGATAACAATTTTTCAGGCAAGCACACCTTATATTTTGTGTGGGGAAGACGATTTTGCAGCTTAAAATTGCGCGGCTGTAATAACGTTATTTGTAAAATTTGCACGGCTGAAAATGGATTACCATACTGAAAACCGTTAGCATGACGAAAGTTTTGCGCGTTTGAGCGATTTTTTACGCCTAACCGCATTTTACGTTAATTTTACATGAAATGCGCGGCTGAGTGGGAAACTGTGCGGGGAATTTGACGTTAACCCGAACCCTAACCTAACCCAAATAATGTGCGTTATGGTATGCGGTATTATTTTGCGCAACTTTTTATGTGCAGAAGTGAAGGAGCGCCAAGAAGTCTATATTTTTTCAAAAAATATATGTTTATGATGTTATGAATGCGACCCAAAGGTTGCAAAACAATTTTTTTAATTTAAACAACTTATAACAAGTAGAGTCCCAGTTCAAGTCATCGGTTGCCCAAGTCAAGTCCCAGTCAAGTCATAATAGAGCAAGTCAACTTATAAGTCCAGCCCTCTTTAAAAAAAAAAACTTTAAATTATAAAAAACGGCAAAATCCTTCAATTATTATGAGCAACTCAAGTAAAAAATAACATAAAAGTAACATATTACAAGCAAATTCTTTTATGTGCAAAGATTCGGTAAATAACGCAATTTTATAATTAATTGCTTAATTAAAACAATTTATGGCGCTGGTCTAGAATCCTACCACAACGTTAAATTAATTATTAAACAATGCACAATACTTGGGTTAGAGTGTCGGTTAGTATTTGGGTGTGGGTAGATCAAGTAATATTGTTTAACACTATGACTGGGCTCACCCAAACCCAAACGCTAACCAGCACCCTAACCCTAATAATGTTTGTTGTGGTAGGATTCTAGACGAGCGCCCAATTTATTTTAACTTAAGTCATTTGTCCAAATGACTTAAGTCAAGTGAAGTCATTTGCCCAAAAGATTTAAGTCAAGTCAAGTCATTTTGCCAAAAAAACTTAAGTCAAGCCAAGTTATTTAAAAACAGTGACTTAAGTCAAGTCATTAACTTAAGTCATTACAACACTGACTTATGGTAACGGCATGAAACAAACACAAATTTTACTTAAAATGCAAGTCGATTGAGATGCGGGATTTCCCAAAACAGAAAATTTGTATTAGTAATTTTGCGTTAAGGGGTGTCTGCTGCTTGAACGCGAATAAGAGAAAAGATTTCCAAAATAATGAAAAACATTGTCGTTTAAATTATTTTCGAAAAATGTGACAATATTCGGTTTACGAATTATCTGGTAAATCGGCAGTTAAATACGTTAAAACACAAATGGACAACAAGCCATACCAAGGTCTTTTATTTTTTGCCAATTAATGGTGAACGGAATTTTGAGAAAGCTAAATGTAGAAGTGGGTTCTGGCTGAATTATTTCTATTGGCAAAAAGAAGACCACGAATTTCTGAACAAGTCAGTATGTGTCTGAGCCCAGACCTCGGACAACCCATCTCCACCAGGAAATTAAGCTGGCTCAAAAAAATGTGCATCGACGAAATGTGCACTCAATATGCCTCGAATGTTTATCTTTACACATTTTTTTATACAATGCAACAAAAGGTATGCAACCAAAAAGCAATTTTGGAAACACTCACAAACGTAAAACCTTTAAGCCAGGGGTTCTTAAACTGGGGTCCATGGACCCCTTGGGGATCCGTGAACTCGTTTTAGGGGGTCCATGAAGGCCTTATTTAAATATTACTGTTTATTTAAGAAGTTTCCATTTTTTCAAAGAAAACGGTTTAATTAAAAATAAAACGGATTTGCACTGTGTATTTAGACTCCATTTCACTTCAACATTTTTGGACCGAAATCAGCAGATTTATTAAGTTTATTTGTATTGTGACGTCATTTTTGATTTTTTTTCCTACCGTGGTCCACGTAAGGCCCCCCAAAAATTTTAGGGGTCCACGGTAAAAAAAGTTTAAGAACCCCTGCTTAAGCAAATGCCTAATCCCTGTATCATATTGCGTCCAGTGTAAGTAAAATCTCGTTTGAAACTGAAAATTGGTTACTATTAAAACCGCCGCATTAAATGCGAAATTTTGCGAACTCTACCTAAATTTTGTGCGAAACAGACATCAAGAACGACGGCGCTCGCTTATCTTCCTTAAAAAGATAGGCCTATCCAGGATTCGCCGGATAATATCCATTTTATGTTTTTACTCACCACACACAAAAAAGGAACTATAGCCCCAACAACCCGCTGGAAAAAAATTAATTGATGTTTAAAAAAAAAATGCTTGACAGCCTTACAAACCAAAATAGAAAAGTAAGATGCATTGCTTAGTTTTGCTTAATGGCTAACTCATGAGTTTTTACATTTTTTAATTTTTTTTTTGTAAATTTGAAATTGGTCAACCGCGCGGGACACCGGGACAAGGCCTTAAAACCGGGACTGTCCGGGCTAAACCGGGACGTATGGCTAGCCTACTTTAAACACACTTATAGTTGTTGGTTTGGCACAAAATGGTAAATTGAGCCGGACCAAAAATGATCTTGTTAAGTTTGCACAACTTTGATTGCGGAGTTCCATTGAAGGAATTGGATCTTATGGATACTAAGGGATTCATTTCAACTGGATAGTCGAAAAACAAATAGGATTCGCGCGAAGCGCCGAAATTGCTACTATGTGTAACAAAACAGAAAATAAGTTAAGAAAGCGGCCGTGCCCGAGTGCAGTTTTATTTGAGATTATGCTGAGGATTGATAACTTTTTTTTCTGCAAGCTACATTCTTTCATCAAAAGATCCACATGGCGTTACAAAAGTGCCATAGGCCTATATGGCTCGCGAGCCATAAGTTCCCGACCCCTGCTGTAAGCTAAGGTGTAGTACAAGGAGTTACTTTTTATAGTTGCAAACTAATCTTATAGCCGTTTACTGAACTTCCGGGGCTGGCTAATTGTTACATATATGACAAATGGGTCGGCTACCGCACTTGGAAGTTTGGTAACCGGTTGCTGAGCAAATTAAAATAGCGTTTACCAAACTGTGCTATAAAAGGTGATATTTTTCCGTAGTGCATCTTCGAATGTGAAATGTTTGATATACATATATCGCAAGTGCACATTGTACGCACAATGTGGTATAGGGCCCCTTAAATATTTTAAGCCCAAGGTGCAAACTTGCATAGTCTTTGAAACACAATGCTATATGATGCTATGAAACTTTTCTCTAAATAATCTCAAAAACAGTTTGAAATTTTCGCCAAACTACTTAAATGTTACATCTACAAATAGGCAAATAGCTTTATATGCCCAAGACGCCAGGCATCCATTGAATTAATAGTACGCAATCTAAACCAAAAAACTCCAATTTTTCGTGCGTTAGCCTGATATCTAAAATGCGCATTAAGGATGATTTTGCTCGAGAACAGTGGCTGTTTTTTGGATTATTATGTTATGACATCCCGTTAAAACGCCAGTTTATAGCGTAGGGTTCCATGCCCACTTCTAAACTATATCTCTAGATCGGCCCCTGTCCACGAGTGACCTAACACAGCTCACAACATTGCGCAGTAAATTGGAGATACTAAGCCACGACGCCTTTATTATATATTTAAGTAAACAAATCATTTAGACCTAAAAATATTTACGAAAATGTTATAATAAGAATAAACACCTACTTTTCGTTTCACATAAAAAATATGACTTTATTGCAATCAGGGCTGCGGAGTAGGACCTCGGGACCCGACGGAGCCGGTTTGCTTTGTTGGAGTCGGACTCGGGATCTAGGATGACGTCTAGACTATTCGCAGGGGCGCCCGCAGAAAATTTTCCAGGGGGGACAATCAGGGTCGCAACCAGAAAATCAAAAAGGAGGGTCATGAATTTTCAACTTAGGGAATTCCCCTATTTTTAGTGTGACGTTAATGAATAATGACGTCATCAAACAGTTACAGTATGACGTCATAGAATGGTGATTGCAAGACGTCATAAAAAAACTCATCAGAAACAGCCAAATACGTCCAGCAAAGCGACCACGTGCGTCGTTAACAATCCTGTCAGGCGCCAGCTGCAAAACCACAGTATTGTACATAATTCCACTATGAGCAGCGCAGTTTTCAAGTGCCATGAACGGAACTAGCGCTAAATTACAAGCACGCCTTTCACCACCTTCAATACTAACGAAGATCGGTTTTCCCTGGTGTTATCATGCCACGTTTAGCGCAACAATTGCGCCGAGCTGCGTGCCAAGTTAGCTAAATTACAAGCTGTGGTTGAGGGGAAAAAAGTTGTGTCCACGTGGTCTTAAAATATGCTTAAAGAGCATAATTTTGCGTTAACCATCATTACATAAAAGTGGAGACTTTGAAACACGCACGACAGTCACCATTATACCTCCTTTTAAGAATCTGCTTCAGTTCAACAAATGTCGATGTTACATCGGATATTAGCGGCACGCCGCTTCTATAGCAGTTTGTTAAACCATGACAAAAACGAACAAAAAACGATAATATTACTTACAAAAAGAGGGGGTAATAACTCCCGCCCCCCTACATACGCCACTGGGGGCGATGGATAATGTATAATATTTTTACCCTTCATAAGTAATACATATTGCACTTACAAATAATACTAATAATCGCAATTTGAAATTCCAGGGGAGGGGGGAAAGTGCCCCCCCTTGCGGGCGCCCATGACTATTCGCAAAACTAGTCCCGAGTCCCTACTTGTGCAACCGCGGTACCAAATTTCGAAAACTGGTCGTAAAATATATGAAATGCTATTTTCATCTCGTAAAGATGAAATAGCATGTGGTAGGCCCATGGGCGCCCGCACGGGGGGGCACTTGCCCCCCCTGGAATTTCAAAATGCGATTATTAGTATTATATTTAAGTGTAATATGTATATTAAGGTTAAAAATATTATACATTATCCATTGCCCCCTAGTGGCGTATCCAGGGGGCTGGAGTTATTACCCTCTTTTTGTAAGTGATATTATCGTTTTTTGTTCGTTTTTGTCATGGTTTAACAAACTGTTTGAAGCGGCGTGCTTTTAAAGTAATTGGGTCACGCGTCTTAATCTAATGCGAAACCAAATTCGAGTGCAAAACGCCGTTTTTCGTCTTTTGTTTGATCGACCGTAAACGCTGGAAGTTTTTCTCTTTCGTTATTTGTTTAGGTTGACTAATTAGCAAGTGTGTATTCTACAATTTACAACGCTAAGTCAAACCTTCTTTCTTTTTTCTCGCTAAAAAACGTCGAGTTATACGCAGTATGTTCCTCGCTGTTCGGTCTCTGCGCTAATATCCGATGTTAGTGTAACACCGTTTCATTTGTTTAATTTAACTGAAGCAGATTCTTGAAAGGAGGTGTAATGGTGACTGTCGTGCGCGTTTCAAAGTCTCCATTTTTAAGTAATGATCGTTAACGCAAAATTATGCTCTTTAAGCATACTCTTAGACCACGTGCTAAGTGTGCAATGGACACAACTTATTTTCCCTCAACCGCGGCTTGTAATTTAGCTGACTTGGCACACAGCTCGGCGCAATTGTTGCGTTAATCGTGGCATAATAACACCAGGAAAAATCGATCTTCGTTTAGTATTGCAGGTCGTGAAAGACAATTTTTTAGCGCTCGTTCCGTTCATGGAACTTGAAAACTGTGCTGCTGATAGTCGAATTATGTGTGATTCTACCACAATCAATCACAGATGTTTCACGGTCTTGGTTTGTTTTTTTTGCCTGAAGTTATACCGTGTTTCGCAGCTGGCGCCTGACAGGATTGTTGACGACGCACGTGGTCGCTTTTGCTGGACGTATTTGACTGTTCCTGATTAGTTTTTTTATCACGTCTTGCAATCACCATTCTATGACGTCATACTGTCACTGTTTTACGACGTCATTATTCATTAAGTCAGACGGGAATTCCCTAAGTTGAAAATTCAGGACCCCCCTTTTTGATTTTCCCCTGACTGCCCCCCCCTGGAAAATTTTCTGCGGGCGCCCCTGGGTAGGCCTACAATTTTTGTCAACCACGTATTGTGGTGGGATGAATTATGTGACACTGACAACTGTAAGAGCGGATTGCTAAATATTAACCTTACTTTATTTACGTATGGGTGAAATAATGTAGAGTTTAAGACAGACTCGGGTCTCGACGAAATCGCCCATTTCGTTAGAGTCGAACTCGGGCCTTTTATTCAGGCCCGGAGTCGGACTGGGTTGTCGGTTGTTTTCACCTTTAAAAACACACGCGCAACAAACACGTTACAATTACTAATAGAAATACCAATATGCTCGCTCCCTACAAACTCCTTTGTGGTCAGATGATTTTTATTTTTTTTAAAACTGTCGTCTAATTTAACACGTTTTTAAAATTTTGTTTAGGTAAGCATTGAACTACAATTTTCTGTAATAAACTGTTAATAACCGTGGTATAGCTTTATTAAAGAAATGTGCCACAGGCATGTATTCCACGCCGTTGTTTAGTGACCGGGCCAATGTTGCAAGGGCGGGCCTGACTCTTATTGTTAATTTTTTAAATATGACATAACAAATTACGTCATATTTTAAGTAATCCTACTAAAATTGCTGTCCTCTGAATAACTGATGTAAAATTGTTGAAATAAATTAAATTTAATGCGCGAAGCGCGAAAAACAATGCGCCTATTTGGTTTCAACGGAAAACGTATATTTATCTTATAAAACTGCATGGTGGGCGCATTAAAATATGAGAAAAAATGGCTTGTATTTGGTTTTAATAGAAAGTGGTTGATGAATTGGGCGCATAAAAAAAGCACTTTGTTATCCCCACACCTGAACTGCTTTACTGAAATCACGTAAAAACTTTGAACAAAGCACAATTAAGCATACATTTCATTTATCTATGGATACGAGTACATAACAGGCTGATTTGCCGTAGAATAAGTAAAACTCATAGTTTACTTGTTAATATACGCGTCAGCGGAGCAGTGATCGACTGGCTAAAACCTGCCGCCGATGGTTTTCGATTCTATAAAGATACACCCTATTGTTGCCTTAGAATACTAACGTATACTCACCGAAATAGTAAGGCAGGTTAAATAATTGAAAAACCATTAGGTACAACGGAAATTCCAGACCGCATGCCAGCAGCACTTTTGACTAAAAAGTGCTATTTTACTTCAATGACAATCCTGCAGTTTTCTAAAATTTTGTTTACAATTTTATAGCTTAAATTCAGGTTTACTTTGGACCATAACATTTAATAATGCCAGGAAAAAAATTGCGTACAATCAAAAATAATGAAAAAATTATAAATATGCACATTGCTCAACAAAACAACATTAAAGAAAAATGTTAAATTATGCTTCTTTAAGGAAAATATTTGCACAAGCAACAACTTTTTTGGCAACATTTAAAACAAAATTAAATTTATTTTCAGTTTGCCAAAGTTGAACAGTGATTGTTTGACCATTATTGGACTCATGATTCACTACAAGTGACATGTTTTTAACCATATACTTTGTAAATGGTTTGTCAAAACCAATAACAAAAGATTCAAACCAGGCAGCCTCTAAACATTGTAAGGCAGTTAAAAGATACAAGGTATGGTTTGCATGGCCATTGTGATCAGTATCTAGCATGTTTATATTTCTAGACCAAGAATACACTGGAGTTTTTGCTGGTACACTTTTCAAAGGGGGGTCCGCCATACGATGTTGTAGTTTTGTATTTGTGTGTGAATTAATAAAAGTTTTAAATTTTTCTGAAAATTTTTTAGGATGCCCTGTAAGCTGGTTTACTAAGACCGAAATTATTGTACCTTTCATCAAAACATTGCTATTTCTCATATCTATTATTTCAACTTCATAAATAACAGATGAATTTAAAATTTTAGAGGTTGTGTGGAGCACTTTTACTGGCATGTTCAGACTCCCATGTTGTAGTTTAACATGCTTCAAAAACTGCAAACCTTCAGATGTAAACACAACGTCTTCACGAACAATATACAATGTTTGATGTTTCATAAATAAATCTTCCTGCATTGCTGATCTGTAAATGACTTGTGACATAATCACACGTACAACTTCACAAAATGTTATCCACGGAAGGACGTTGAAATAGTCTGTAAACACAGAAATAGCCAATATAAATTCTACAGTATATTTTCAACAAATTACCAGTATTCATTAAACTTAATATATATATTAGGTGGTGAAAGTAACACTATCAACTAATGAATAAAACATTATATACTATATATGTATTTAACTTCAAAAGTTATTGCATACTTTGTTACTTAATATATATTTACTGTGGTATGTGTAGAGATTTAATTGCATACCTTCATCATATTTATGTGATTGGAGGTGCTTGAGAACGATATACCCTGAATTTCCTTCATCATATTGTACCTCCATTACTTTTAGATTTTGGGCATTTGGTGTTTTCAGCAATATGCTTATTATGTAATAAAATTGTAATATCTATCATTGGTAACACTTCTTAAGCAAGCATAGCAACAGAGTAGGCAGTATAGTTGACAATCTAAGCCATTTTTCCAAAAAAGTGTTAATAAATATGAACCACATGTTGGTTATCAATTAAATGTAAATAGGCTACAGTTTCAATGTGTTATTTAAAATTTCTTAATTGTTTCAATAAATGTGCTTATTTTGTTGAATGTATACACCAGTAACACCACAGGTTTTAAAAGAATGTAATAAAGTCTACACTATAAGATAGTCAAAAGAATCAGGTTAATTTTTTTCTTTACTAAACAAGGACAGAATTATCAATCCATATAGTTATTTTAATTTGATAATAAGAAGCTCCATACTTGTATTTAAGATGTATAAAACAAACTTTTAATAATATTGTACTGTAAAAGTGAAACCTTAGTTATGTCAGTGTGCAAAATAGCAATATATATTGCATATATTGCTATTCACTCTTGGAACAATTTAAATACAATATATTTGCAAAAATAAAAATGTGATAAATGGTGTAAATATAAGCCATGATAAAATTAAGGAAAATATACTAATTAATGGTAGCCCTGTCTGAATTTTGTGGCACTCGGGTGTGCTGTGCAGCTTTTAAGGTGTAAAATTATGTTATTTGCACACATTAGTTTGGAATTGGAATTCCTACCACAACTTAACTGTTTTTCAAAATTTAAATGTTTAATATAAAAATTTATGTGTGCACAAATTTCTTGCGAACAAAATATCGGGTGTGGAACTGTCACACAATGCAGACCGGTGGTAGCTTAAATTAGTTATTCAGAGGTGTATCGAGAAATCCATAGAGGTCCCGAATTTTAAACTTAGGGAATTCCCCTATTTTGCGTCTGACGCTAAAGAATAATGACGTAATAAAAAAAGTGATTGTAATGACGTCACAAACAGGAAAAAACTATTCAGAAACAGCCAATTAACGTCCGGCAAAAGCAAACACGTGCATCGTTAACACTTCTGCCAAGTGCCAGCTGTGAAACTACTTAGTGCGCAATTGTTAACTTCACGAGAAAAACTAAACCAAGGCCGTGAAAGACAGCGAATAGCCAGGAATATTGAATGCGCCTAGCTCAACGTTTTTAGCGAGAGAAAAAGATAAGAAAGCTTGACTTAGCGTTGTAAATTGTACAGTACACATTTGCTAATCAGCCAACCTGAACGAAAGGCGAAAGAGAAAATATATCCTACGTATACGGTCGACCCTTGTGCAAACAAGAGATGAAATACCTTGATGCAAACAAAAGGCGTTTTGCGATTTTGGCTTGGCATTAACCTTGAATGCGTGACCCAATTACATTAAAAACATTACAGCTTTAAACAGTGATTTAAAGTTAAGCCATGACAGAAACGATAATATCATTTACAAAAAGGGTGTGTCCGAACCCCCACCCCTTAATTTTTATCGTATGTTCGCAGTGGGCACAAACATGCCATGATAGTTAGGGACCTTTTGGCTGAAACAATTTGCGCGAAGTTGAAAACTAGCTTTAATTTTAAGAGGACCTGGTGCCCACACGCAAATCCGCCCTGATTTTCTTGTAAATGTTTGATATTTTCTGTAACTTTCTATAGGTGGGACACGAACACTGTACCTCAGAGAAATAAGCTTATCACTGAATTAAACAATGCTTTGGGCCAAAGATAAAAATGTTACTGCCCACACGTGGCCCGCGGGTCTGGGTTTAAACCAACCTGCACTTGATGCCAATAATTTCAAAAGACTGTCCATAAAACGCTTAAATTAAACGCAGAAGGTTTCTGAATGACCTAAGAAAACTGAAACGTGATGTATTGAAAATTAGTTATTTTATTCTTCAAAGCGCGATGCGAGAGGCACAAAATATTCTCACAGGAAACATGCGACCAGTGTGTTTGACACTCCTGGTCTAAACTATCCCTTATCTGACTTCTATTTAACGGTAAGTTTGACTTTTTAATAAGGGTTGGTAATCTTTGTGTGGAAGAGCCATAAAGTTAAATTTTTTAAAATCGTATTTTGCGCAAGCGTGATTTGTCGCGGTTAAACGAAATGATTGACCTCTAGTACTGCGCGTTAAAATAAAACCAATGAAGAAATTAAAATCGTCAATAGATATGAGACCCACAACCATTTTTAAGGTAATCGCCAGTCGGGCGTCACACAAACACTCGCCCAGATCGAATTGTACTTCGAGAATGATCCAAGCTTTCTTAGCAACCATATAGCCAATCTTTATATGTTAGATTTATCCGATTTAAAAAAAGTAAAAACAGCTTACGAATCTGCAAACGTTAAGTATTTTACATAAAACACACCTGAAGCTTATAAATAAATGTTAGCTCATAACCATTCACTCTCTGCTTTTGAATAAAGGTTTTAAACGCACTTTTAACAAGGCCTCTGCGAAAAGAAACAGTTTTCCAATTACCATATACGGTATGCAAGAAAGAATGTATTTCGCTGTTTATGCAAGCGAGTAACGAAAAGGGGAACCAAGTGGAAAACATATATTTTCCGGTACCAATACTTGTCACTCAGGATATACTAGGCAAGTTCCTGAATACACGGGTCGCGACCCAAATTGGGTGGTCGCCGAATGCAGCAGTTTTATATGCTTAGATTTATTAAGATTTCTTTTAAATAGGGGGAAATTGCGAACGAAGGCATGGCTCATATTAATTGAATTCGCAATGATTAATGCTAATTTCTTATGTTTCGTTCGAGTACAAAAAGTTAAGTAATTGGGTTGCCACAGCTTTGCTGTTGTACTTTTGCCTTAGTTTTTGGGTCGCTGCCAAAAAAATTTAGAAAAACTGTACTGGGTGTTTTTTAATATTTTTAGCATCAAGAAACAGAACCGTCATCAAGAAATTAAACCGACAAGTTAAGTACAATTCGTGAACATTACAACACCAGAGAATTTCGTGCTGTTCGCATCTCGAAAAACAATAGTATTTCAATACATGGTGGGTTTGATCATAATTTCAATACGGTTTGTGTTCATCACTAATTCACTATGCAGCCAATTCAGCGTCGCTTTCACCATCGTCGTCACTTAAAACTGCGGTTCGCTTTCGTCGTTTTTGGACTGGGTTGTCTTCATCTGAACTGCTAGCACCGCCCCTGCACATTTTTCAAATAAAATTGCGCATCTATACGGGTTAATACAATTTTAAAAGTGACACATCCAAGTCGTTTCAGGTGGAACGAATTGGAAACACGGCGGTGGTAAACTAAGCCATAAGCAATCTAAGTTTGTTGTTTATTGGTTTCGATTGATAATTGTCTGACCATTGTATGTGTAACACAACTTTCGTTCCCATATTTTAAGAGTCATTTTCATACTGGTTAGGCCAGTGGTTCCCAAACTGCGGTCCATGGTCCAAAGAGCTATTTAAAAAAATGCTATTATACGTGTTTTGTTTCACTAAAATAGTTTTTCTAAAGTTCTACTTGACTTCAAAACTTTTTTCTTTTTATTCCTTTCTGGCCAAACAAAGGCCATGGTCTAAAAAGCATAGGACTTTAAGTTTTCAGATTTTAACACCCATACGTGCGACAGAGCGTTCCAAACTGTAGTAGTGCAAAATATTCTTAATAGCAGTGTATAGTTGTTTAGTCTAACATAATAATCAAAACTTACTGAAGCTTCATCATTTGGTTGTTGGTCAAATGATATCAAGGCAGAAAAATATTTATAATATTGGAAAACTGGTGTCAATTAATATGCACAAGACATATCGCTAGAGGTGAGAAATATAAAAAACTGAAAAATATTCTTCATAAAGAAAAACAAGATGGTAAAAAGGATTATTCAGTTGGTTTTTAGAAGCAATGCATTTAACGATAAATAATCCGACTACATAGGCGGAAAGTAAAGACAGGCAATTTCTATATTATGTATATCAGCAAGGATGATATATCTGGTCATTTGAGTATCTTTTTTGTCACAGTGGTATTGGGGTGCAGCTCAAGTGGTGCGCTTGGCAAGAAAACATTATTTAAAATGGCTTGAATTCCCAACTAAACGTTTACCCATCTATATTATGGCTTGTCTCATCTTCTGCTGCCGCTCCGGTATCCATAGCAATGTCATCTCTGACGTCACTTTTGTCGTCATCAGCACTGTCGTTGTCGTCATCGTCTGGTAGAATGACGGCGTGTTTTCTTCGTGATGCAGCAGGTAACTCGTTGTCTGAAGGGTCCTCGTTCGAGCTATCGATTAAAATATGAGTGTTGTACGGTCATCGAAACTATATAAAAAATATGAGAATACTCATTATCGCGGATAAAATTGTTAATTAGCATATAAGTGTTTTACCTAAACTATAGTCCAGTGGTCGGCAAACTTTTTTTGTCGCGGCCCAAAGAGCTTTAGGAGACCCACTCCGAAAAAGTGGCGTATTCAGGATATTTGATTTTAGGGTAAAATATTACACGGTGCATTGGTGTCCAAAACACTGCTGTAGCATAATGTAAAACATACTATAAAACGAAGAATATACGCCTATCACGCGGCCCTCAACTACATTCTAACACTTAAGCTATTCGAAAGTAACTCGCGGCCCACAGTTTGCCGACCACTGCTATAGTCTATCACGCGCTGGAAAAAACAAGTCGATCTGCTTATTCTCAAAGAGTTGTTTCAATTTTTACTCAAATTAACTGGTAGCTTATTCACCATTTTTCTGACTGGCGCCAATTACCATCTCTTAGCAATGCAGAAGTGTATAGCAGTAAACATTCTAATCAAAAATTAAATGAAACTTCATTATTTGATTGTTTGTCAAATGATATCAAGGCAGAAAAATATTTATAATAAGGTGAAAAGTGTTGAAAAAATGAAATATATTCCTTTATAAAGAAAAAAAATAATAATGGTATAACTATAAAGGATTATTCAGTTGTTTGTTAGAAGAATGCATTTGACGATAAATAATCCATAATCCGGCTATGTAGGCGTGAAATAAGAGCAGGCAATTTCTATATTATGTATATCAGCCAGGCTGGTTTAGTAACGATGATATATTTGGTCATTTGAGTATCTTTTTTGTCACAGTGGTATAGAGGTGTTTTATACTCGGGACAGCTAGTGGTGCGCTTTACAACCAAACATTTCAAATGGCTAGAATTCCCAACTTAACGTTTACCCATCTATATTATGTGTTGTCTTGTCTTCTACTTCACTTCTAACGTCATCAGCACTGTCGTTGTCATCATCGTCTGGTAGAATGATGGCGTGTTTTCTTCGTGACGCAGCGGGTAACTCGTTGTCTGAAGGATCCTCGTCCGAGCTATTGATTAAAAGATGAATGTTGTTAAGGTTACCGAAGCTACATGAAAAGTATGAGAATACTCATTCTCGTGATTAAAATTGTTAATGAGTATTAAGACCACGTCGTTTCGCATATTGATGTTCTACCTTAACTATAGTCTATAACGCGTTGGGAAAAACAGCCAAACTACTTAATCGATATAAGTTATTTCGATGTTTACTCACAATTGACTCGTATAGCTAGTTCGCCACGTTTCTAACTGGCGCTGATTCAAATAATGCTTAAAATATGAAAAGGTAAACATGTTAATAATGTTTATTTGCAGGTTACATTACCTTTCGTTGTCGTCAATCGATGTCGCTTCTATTCTGGGGGTAACATCGGTATTAGATTGGTGCGAACTTTTTCTACGTTTTTCCGTTGGTTCATCGTCCTTGCCACTTTCATCGTCACTACTGTAAAATTCCGTTGACTTAATATTGGCAAAATGAGATACTTTACCTATCTAAGATTTTGGACTGTGACGAGGAGTTGACAACAACCAAGTTTATTTTCTAGGATGAGAAAAAACTAAAATAATAAAAAAATTGTCTATTTAATAATCAATGCTCTTATTATGATGTCACCCGATACTGACACTACGAGAAGCACTATCAGCCAGGACAGTGGTTATTAACCGGGTATCGCGATATATTTAGGAATCTTTAAGAATCCGATTTTTGCCCAACTCTTACAACTTTTTGTGTAAGATTAGAGTGGAATAAATCCAATTATACCTTTCTACACTGTGTAGAGTTGATGTGTGTTGTACCGGTTCCGTTTTATGTGACATTCTAGTGAATTACCTACGGAAAAATCTTATAGGGGTGCCGCATTCTGTTTATTATTTCGAGGGGTGCCGCTAGCCATAAAAGGCTGAGAAACACTCATCTAGGTATAGTAGTATAGTGTGAGTACCACTACCAAAAAAGAAAAAAACTGAAAAACCTAAAAAAATAGGAGTAAAGTAAAAAAAATTCGTTATTAAGTTATGACCAAGGGAAAAGTTCGTACTGGGAGAAGTAACTATACCTGGTCATTCAGGTAAAATATTGCCATTTCATCTGTAATTAACTGCGCATTGAAAACTTGTTCAAACAACATGGGCGAAAACGTTGTAGTTAAACGCGATTTTCGGATTTGTTAAGCGGTTTATATATACTATTTGTTTTTCGTCAAAACGTTCAAAAATGATTCTTATAAATAACCAGTTTTATATGACGTTCCTAACCATAAAGAGACGCACTTTTGACACTTATTTCATTAATTTAAGGTATCTATAGAAACTCAAAAGTCGTTATTGCAATACTTGCGAACTCTAACAAATTTTGGTATGCTGCAATTAATTCTACCGGCTACAAACAACACCTTATTTTACAAGATTGAGCGGTATAGGTAAGTTCATGGTTAAACAGCTGTGAAACAAAACTTACTTTAAGATTATAATCCTAGTTAACAGCGTTCAAACAAACTTGCCTTTCTAGTGTTTCAGCAACTCGCTTTCTCTTCTTATGAACCTGGCTCAAGGCGCCGATGGCCGTTTCGATGTTCGATGGTTTAAGCGTTGACGAAATTCGCCAAAATCGCTCCTAAACGAAGAAAAAACGCTGGGTAAGATAGCTTGATATAAGGGCGATCAGTTAAAACATATATTTTTTTGACGAAAGGTAAGTCTTTGCTGATAGCCGTTTGTCACAGAGAGAATTTATTTTAAGATAATAACTGTTAAAAAAAATTCGACAGACATGATAAACGATTGGAAGAGGTTGTAAACCCATATCTGGTTTATGTGGTTCGAAATATAGCAAAGATAAATAATTCATAATGATTAAGGCAAGGCTAAACAAGTTAAACGTGTAAAAGGCGCAAAATATAGTAACCCTTAACATTAAACCTGTTCGTTGGCAGGCGGTAGAATTCCGATTGATTTCAACAGTTTCTTGAAAATTTTGTTGCTCATCGCTTCTTCTTGTTCTTCCGTGAGTGGGACCAAGGGCACGGGTTCAAGGTCATCTAACGATTTAAAATGATTTAGGTGGAAGCCTTTAATGCACATTTCAGGCAATAGTGAAATTAGAAAGAGTTTAATAGAGGTTTCGAAGGGTAAGTATTATCATTTAAACGAAATAGATCTTCTTTAACGTAACAGAATTTAATTTTTATAAATGCTTCACGTTTGCTTTTTGGTTTTGTGTCGGCTGGGTATATTCATGTAAAATTGAAATAATTCATGTAACATTGAAATCTTAACAAAACTTGAGTAATAGCTGTTCTGCGCATAACATTCGTTTCGGTATGATCGGATGGTAACTTTGCAAATTTATTGAAATAACAACTTCAGAAGGTGCCCAACGCCTTGCAACTTAAAACACAAACTAACAATATACTTAGGTTATTAAAAAACTTACCAGCCTAAAGTATATGAAATTCGAACAGGTACAATCATTTCACAATAAATAACCAAATAAAGGGAACCTGTTGAAGAGGCAGCGGTAAAGTCTTCCTTGAAAGACAAAAGGTTTGCTTTTAACCAGGAAACTGCATCGTGAAGATTGGCGACGAAGCACTGCGATGCAGCAGACTGGATCCGAGAACCTTAAATGCAAAACCAGGTGGTATAATGTGTGTGTTAGGCTTGGATGTGTCGTGCAATGCGTATAACGGATTATATGAAACTGATTCATCTGTTAATAATCCTTGGGGTTGTTCAAACTGAGTGTACCTTGTTTACAACGTAAGGTGCAATTTTTGGGGGGCGGTTTATTACAATTTTTTTTAGGTTTGGTCAGTTTTTTTTTGGTTTGGTTTGGGTGACCGCTAAGTAGTTTTAAGAGACCGCAACTGTTTCATTTAAATACCAAAAAGTTGCAAGTCCAAAATTTGGGAAACCGCTGGAGAAATTTTGGGGACCGTTTCGGTCCGCCAAAACACCTTAAAAAAACACTGGGTTTGGTATTGTGTGCGACAAAAGTTCTTTAATTATATTGCTCTCGGGCAATAGCGTAAAATATAATTTAACAACACGCAACCATTGACTTAAAATCACCAGAGTAATAGAGTACTTAATAGTTACGTTCATTAGTATTTTATAATTAATTGTGAACAAACGATTAGATAGACTTCGCAATAGGATTTTAAATAGAAAACTGGTATGACGTTGGAGAAGAAAAACAATTTCGGTTAAAACAAGGGCGAAAAAGAATCATAATTTTAGGCTTTTACGCCATTTTTCTAGTCCCACTTGTCGAGTGATACTAATTGCAATGAAACCAATTTGGGGGTACATTATTTTGCTTATTGGTTGAGTGCCTTGACCGACAGAGCAACAAAATCGACCCCACATGTTTGTTGTTTAATTAGAATAACTAATTTTTTTCTGCAAACAATTTTTTCATTGTCCCTGTTAGTGTTACATAGATATATAGGTATGTGTTTGTTTGGGAAGAAGGTGCCCAGGGAGCAGGAAAAAAACGCTAGGTCATCAAAGTCAGCCGCTCCATGGCCGCAATATCATCAAATAAAAAGACCATAAAACAACACCTTAAAAAACAAAAACAGGTGCAAACAAAATCAGAGCAAGAAACATAGTAAATCAATAACTTACTATTAAATGGCGCATCGTCACCACTCGACAAATAAGCATCGTCATCGGAATCGTCACGGTTCGCCGCTTCTGAATCGCTGTCTTCATCTCCGCCTTAAAATACCAAAAAAATAAGGAAAACAGTGAGTGACGAATTGTATTATGTGTCTCTTAACAAACTTTGTTATATGCGACAAAAGGAATAAGTTAGGATTAACAACAACGTTAGCGGACATCTTATTTTCTGTTTCCGGCAGGCTGGCAGAATCTTGCCAGCCTTCTGGTGACAAGCATTTTTGGCGAAAATTCTTCGACTTTTGGTCGCGTCCCTAAACTTTAATGATGTGCTCGCCTGAGGAATCTATGAACCTTGCCATGTTTAGGCGATAAACAAGGCTATTAATAAGTAAATTAGACAACAAAACGTAGCGCCACAGGCGCAAAATTTTTTGTGACATTAAGTCATTAACAAGTACACATGTGAAGGTACAACCTGGGGCCTGGGGATGTACGTACATGTTTGCTTTTCTTGCTTTAAAAGTGTTACATAGATATTTTCTTTGGATAAATTTCCAATTTATATTGCTCGAAATAATGATATTCATAATAAAATTTTATAGAAATGGCCACAGTCACAGTGCAACATGCCCCATAGTGTGCATATTACCTTTGGGATAGATTTGCTGAAAAAAAGAGACACAGAAACCTAGCAAAAGCAGGCTAAAGTTCATGCTAAAGTTGAAATTTTTGCATTTGCGTAATTAAACAACCAAAAATAAACGTTAATATGCTGATGCAAATGTTATACCTGTACATTTAACAGGAATGGGGAATTCAACTCAATATACAGGAAATCAACTCAATATAGAAGTACTTGTCAATTCAAAGTAAAACTGCCAACACGTAACAC
Organism: Ascidiella aspersa; assembly: GCF_963924565.1. NCBI lineage: Eukaryota > Metazoa > Chordata > Ascidiacea > Phlebobranchia > Ascidiidae > Ascidiella > Ascidiella aspersa. The sequence goes on from NC_139451.1 coordinate 19,534,417, forward strand.
TAGTATGATCAAAAGTGTGTACTTTTTAAAATAATAAACAGTCTATATGCCTTACACTAGCTTTTTCTCACCAAACAATGTGCTTCACACTACCATAACTTTTTTCAAAATGACACAAACAAAATTAATTTCTGCCAATTGTAGTATGTATTACATATTTCCGCTGTTCAAAAATAGATGTGATTAAATATGTGTGGAAACAACCACAAGGTATTTTGTAAATTGGATGTTGGAAAAAAACTTTCAAAAAATTTTTTTTTTTAAAAAAATATTTTTTTTTTTTTCAATTTTTTTTTTTTTTACTCAAATTTTTTTGCACCAATTTCTTCGGTTTTCTGGCTGATTCTTCGGCGACATAGTCGCCAAGTCGCCAGCATTCTGCCATTCTGGTTTCCGGTATTCTTTTGGATCAGCGATTTAACGGTGAGTGCCCCCCTGGGGTTTACATTTTTGAAACGTAAACGTGTGAGACGTTTATGCACGCTATCAATTAAATCGGTGGTTCCCGAACTGGGGATTGAACCCAACAAGGGGTGGTGGCGAGTATCGGTTTTCAACACTTTTACAAAGGTGTTACACCTTTCTAAGTTGCAATTTTCTGACAATTTACATACCAATGACAAAACTAATGCAGAACACAATCCATCACTATGTTGGGCATTACTTCAACAAGAGCATGTTGCAGCAAACAATAATGATTTGTTAAACCTCAGTCAAACTATATGGTCGCGAAATTCGTCAATAAAATCTAAGGAGTGCAGACTAAAAAGTTTGAAAAGTCCTGCATTAGTCACTGATAGTACTATCGCGTTTACCTGATGTCTTGCCGTATTTACCACCGATTTATAGGTTTTAACAATGTTGTTTTGCAGAACGTAAACCGTGAATTTTATTTTACGGTTTTCTGGCCATAAGTTATATATCTTTGAAAGGCCTTGATAATATATATACAGAAATGACTTTTGTTTTAAAATACTGGTTTTAGAACCCGGTGCCTGAAGGGCTGCGAAGTCGGAGTTGTGCAGTAAAAAAATCATGTGCAGTAAAAAAATTAAAACTGATAAGGGCGTAAACTATGAGTTGTAAATGTTGAATAGCATATGGAGGAATATTTTCCAACATGTATTGTGGGGCGGGTGGATGAGTTATATGACACCCTTATATTACGTAAATAGGTGAAATACAGGCTGTAGTGTACAGTCGACAAAGTTTTAATAGTAGACGCATTTACTTGTGTTACCTCCAAAGGTCATAAATAACGAGCTCTCTCTTACCCACGTGCATCAACTCCGGCTCAGGTTTAGAAGAACGAGGCTTTTTCGATCGCCTTTTGTACAACGCTTTTCTGCAATATAATAATAATTGGATAACGAATCTCGACAAGAATAGGAGTCGCTAGATTTTTTCAAAATAAAAAGGCAAATATTTCAAAAACTATACGACCAAAAATGGCCTAAAGTTTATATCAAGCAGGGTCATCGACTTTTTTTCATTTAAAAAACGTAGAAAAAACAAGGCCCAAAGACAAAGTTGTACACAATGAAGCATGTAAATTGTAAACCTATAGATTAAAATCTAAAAAAGATTAAAATATACAAGTTACCTGTCTGTTACAATGCCGAGAGCTAAAAGCTTTTCGATTACTTTGGGCTTCGACTTTTTGTTGCTCATCATTTGAATTATTTTACCCAGCGGGTCTGGAAGGGGAAAGTATATACTGGGTGACGTAAAGATAAACAAAATTGGAAACATGATGTCAGACAACATCACATCTAACTGAGCTAAAATACCATGGTAGTGGATGAGCTCATAAAAATGAAAAATAGTCAGAAGAACACACAAGATCGTTAAACTGCTTTAAATGCGATTTATGGAAATTTGCGATTCGTTTGATCGTTCTGATAAACAGCATAAATACTTTCTATAAGTTGAATAAATATTAGATCGCACCTTCTGAGTTGGAAAACTCCTCGTAAAGACGTTCTAATTCGACAATGTCGTCTTCTCTCCAAACAGCTGATTTTCCTCTAAGTAAAAGAAAAAAGTGATTGCATAATGTATAATTGTATATATACAGCGTTATTCCGAGTTTTAGTGCTGGTAGTGATTACACAAAAATGATACGCTACATCAGTTTTACTAGTTAGCCAACAGCATTACGAAATGATAAAAAACAAATATGCTAGAAGAAGCTAAGTATGGTAATTAGTTAATTAATTTTTGTTATAACAATATTGTAAGAAATAGTTCAGGAGCCTATAGCTCGCAAGACATACGTGGCTTTATTGATGGAAGCATCAGGCTCGCAGATAAGTCTATATAGACTAGCATTTATTAGCATAATTGTTGCGAAGGAAACTCTGTAATTTTCCATACCGTCACAATCCATTTGTAACAATCGCGCTAATAAAATAAAATTATCCAAAAGCCCCCGTGACGTGTAAACTTTCAGCCCTATATAGTAAAAGTATCGCCAAACTAACGAATGTTTTTTATTATGAAGTTTCAATTAGAACTAAAATTCGAGAATATACGCCGGCCTCACTTAAATGATAATTTTTACCAACTTAAATTATATGTTAAATTTTTTCTTGCGTGTCTTTCATGGAATTACAATTAGTAGGCAGCTTTAAAGGCGCTCTTAGCCAAAAAAGCTTATGATCGCTGTTTTATGGAATCAAACTCCTTTTCGAAAACTAATTTTCTGAGATGTTACGCCAGTAATTAACTACAAATGAACGTTACCAACCCCTTTGTTCGTTTTAAATCGGCCACACTGTCAACCAGCGCTCGGTTGACAAGCTGATTGCAAATCTGCCTCCTTGTGCGTGTTTGATCAGTAATACACGACAATATGCCGTCCACGGTGTCTGAGGAAACAGTGTAAAAGTTTGGTCTTGGCATACCATAATTTTGGGGCTAATATTAGTAGCTATCGACACTATAATTTAAACTAAAAACTTTAAAAGTTAGAGTGGCGGTTGAATCGATTTTTTGGCAATTTCAGAGATGTTTGATTATTGCAGTATTTATCATTCATTTTCGTTTTACGGAATATAATACGAAAGTTTATAACAAGCCAACAAAATAAACAACACTACAACATTTTTTTACTTAAATTACAAAATCCTATCACTAAACAAGGAGTCCTATTATTACAAAAAAAACAATGGATCGAATGACGATGAAACATTCCAACTAGCGATGACTTTATATCATACCACATAGCAACTTACGCCCATTGGGTTAAATCAAACGTTTTCGATCAGTGTTCCATAGAACATCGGTCAATTTTATAAATTTCTTGCGGAAATCTGGTTGAACACGATTGAATTATATCAGTGATTCTCAACCTTTTATGGCTTACGTGACCTCTTAAAAATAACAAATAGATTTTCGGCACCGCGACTGGAATTTTGTTCAGTTTTTTTTACAGAAATGTCACTATAAATGGAACTAGGACAACACAATCAACTTAAAACATGTAGGAAAATCTCAGTTGGTACAATGGTTTATAATCGTACACAAATAGTTGTATCAAGAAGCTTACCGATTGAGCGAAAATCAGATTCTTAAAAATTCTAAAATACCGAACGGCACCCTTGAGCTTATGAATTGGCACACCAGGGCGCCGCAGCACCCCGGTTGAGAACCACTGTATAACATGGTAAACGATCAATTGCAAATAATGGAGACAGCATCGGGCGTAAAGTTAAATTATACATTCTCCGGCCATCTTACCAATCTCCTGGTCTTTAAACTTGTAGAAGAGATCAAACAGCTCTTGATTTTCTTCTTCTGACCATGTGATTTTAGTCGGCTTTCTAAAAGTGATATTTATAAAAAAAATGTAAACAAAAATTGTAAAAAAGTCCTAACCGTTTCGAGTTTTTTATGCGTTCCTAAAATAAAACTACACGATAATTAACCACTTGTTATTCATAAAAAAAAAAAAAAAAAAAAAAAAAAAAATTATAAGTTGTCTCGTTAAAACTGCTGTCATAAATCGTTCTAAAATCATGAATACTCCATTTTTTGAAATAAATCATGTCCCAACCCGGGATTTCCAATTATTTCGAATCGAAGTGGATACTCGATGCCAAATTGTATTATCGGTACTCCGATATTAGGGCGGTATCGGTGCCGATCCAATACCGAATGAATTTGAGCATTTCATCCATGGTTTTAATTTCTAACTGAACCATTTTTACTTTGAAAAGGTAGTTTTTTCAAAAATGGCATATTAACAATCCAGCTAACTAGGTTTTCCATCGCTTTTTTTTTACATAACAACCCGTAAACATTACGTTTACACGTTGCAGTTTTAAAAATTTGCTTGTTTTGCAATAAAAATGAATGTATTAAATAGGATCGGCGGACTTTTGCCCAATATATCGGCTAAAGGTTTCGGAATTTTACAAACATTGCAAATCCCGAGTCCCAAATCTTTAAATAGTTTATTACCTGATAGCACCAAGTGGAAAAATTTTCAGTAATTTTTAAGTGCTACAAACTCAAAAAAAAATTAAATCATAGATTAAATAAGCGAACATACCAAATACGAAGCGTTCTTTGTTTATACTTTAAACAACAAAACTGAATAGTTACTTCACACTAGCAGTGGTGTCAAATCCTAAATTTTACTTTGGATCGACGAAGGACCCGTATCCTTCTGTGAGCTCGTACACCTCGGCGACCGATTGCTTCCAGAAGAGCATTTCAGCGAACACGCACGAGTTGGTTCGCGAAACTTCGCAGAACTTCGCGATCACCCAGCGACCGAAGGCGGCCAACTCCTTGTGCGCCTTGTTGCTCGAAGCAAACGCCTGGTGCAATGTAAAAGTTTATAAGAAAACTTTCTGGATAATGACGTAACTCATATTTTGCATCACGGATGTATATGAGAAACCTTAAATAATAACGAATATTGACGCCCGCTTAGAAAACCCGTATAGAAATTTGTGATGTGAAACAATTGGTTGAATACTCCATTGACCGAAACAATAAATACAATAATAAACACAAAACCTAAGAAAAAAGTTCCTTGGAATTTTATTCTCAAAATATATTTTAAATCTTCTCACTTAACACTCAGCCACGGACCTACGTAAGAATAAAAAATCCGCGCCAAAACCTCCTAAACTAAAGGCTTTTTTTAAAGTAAGAAAAGAACAAAACGTGTTACTGGGAGAAAATCTTCCAAGTCTAAAGCTAAAATCCCAAAATACCTTTTGAAAGACGCGAAAGATCGAGGCCTGAAACAGCAGGCCGTACATTTTCAAGTCGAAGCCGATCCGATGAAGCATCTTGGCGACGCAGTGGTTTGTGTCGGCGTCGTTGGTCTCGAACTCTTGCAGCAGATGGGAATAGGCCATCACCAACCTCGAATCCGCGAACCTAAATGAGGACAGGGCGGTCAATTTAGTAGGTTAAACGTATGAGTGTCGGGGTGTGTCTCTATTTTTTTCTTGGTTTGCTTCAAAAGGAAATAAGCCGAACTAGAGCACACCTAGTAAATATGGTAAAGGTTAGCAGCGCTTTAAATTGCCTGCGCTGACAGCACAGTATACATTTCCACTACAGTAAATCTAAATAAACTTTCAAAGCCAATTTATCCCCAAAAGTAACTATTATTACTAAAAATAAAATAAACGATTAATAACAAAAACTGTAGTGAGCTGTATGGAAGTGTATTTTTAATTACAAATTAGAAAAAAATCGATTGGAAATACATCCGAAAACATTTTAACTGTGTTTGTTTTTATTATTTCAGTTAAGTTTTTTGTGTTATCTGAAAAGTTTATACAACTGAAAATTAGATAAATAGAGACCGCTTATTTAAGGCCAATTAGCAATACAAATAAGAAACTAGATTTTTAACGAGAAAGAAAATTTAGAAGATTTTTAATTAAAGTTATCGAAAAATAGCGGAGTTCTGTATTTCCTTAATTAACCTTTGTCAGTTCTGTACCACAGTGGTGAACCGGTTTACACTTACGGTAGATACCCGATTAAATAGCAGCGATATAGATATAATTGGCTATAGTTATAAAGCGGAACCAACTTCTTAGTAAACTCCTCCAGATTGAATTCGATCTCTTTCGTTCTCTGAGGCAAGCTCTGAACTTCCTCTTCTTCTTCCATTTCATCCTCGCCCTCACCATCTTGATCTTCACCCTCCGGATCGGCTACGGCTTCTACATCTAAAGATAACAACAAAATGTTGAAGTGGAGATAATTTTGGAGCATAATGTTAGAAGGTTGTAAGACAATTTTGAACGATAAATTTCGGTATCTTCTGTGATTGTAATTTGTAATGCTATTGCAATGTGAACATTGTTATAAGATACATATAAAATACCGCTTAATGCTGGCTACAAAGCATTAACAGGGCGCAATGAAGCAGTATATTGTTTTGCATAAACAAAATGTTAGTATACCAGAGTTGATAAGTACAATATGAAACATTAGATTAAACTAAGCATTAGTAGAGGTTTATGCAGGGCGTGCAACAGTATTGAATTTCCAAACCAATTCAGATCAAATGTTGGCTGGGCCACATTGCTTTTATAAATCGAAAAAAAGTGAAAATAACTACAAATTGCACAAGCATTCTATGTTAACACAACAAACAAGGTATAAATAAACTGCGGAGGAATTTAGTATAACAAGTTGAAGACAAATTCATCTTCATATTTACAGCAATCGATTTTGAACTCGTTACTCAATTCATTAAAAGGAGCCATATGTAATTATGCAATCTACGACGTAACAATTGGGATAGCCGCAGTAGGGTAAACAGTGGTGGGGCGGTAATAAGCAGGAAACTATTTTTTTGTAAAACGATTTTAGCACTGGCTTGCCATAGAGTGTATATTTCTGTTTTATCACTGACTGTAAAGGCTTACTGCAGGTATTTATGGTATTCAGAAACTTGATCGTATGCCGCAAATTCAACATTACAACTCACTGCCTCCCTCTATCACAAATTATTAAATTTCAATGTCCACAGGGGCTGCTTGAACTATACATCTACGAAGTTACTCGGGTCAAGCCTGTGCGTTTTAAAGGCGAAACAAAAAGCCATATTTTATGACCCAAAACAGAAACTTTAACTATCTATCTTTAACTTTTTAAATAGAGCTGATAAGAACGTATTTCTTCGCCTGTTATAACTTTCAAGAGTTTCGGTACTGCTTTGTCCCGTTAGTAAGTCAAAAATGTAAATGATTGTTAAAGAAACAACAATATATTTTTGTATAATGTTTAGCTTGGCGAAGGCTGTGCTGGTCACACCAATAGGTGCTGTGTGGCGCGGGCCGACTCTGGCCTGCTGGCTGTGTGTTGCACGACTATGGGTTAGAGCAGTGCTTCCAAACCAGTGGGTCGCGACCGATTGGTGGGTCGTGAAGCTATTTCAGGTGGGTTGTAAAGCATTTCTAAATGGTACGATCGGGAAATTATTGCATTATCATTACATAATACTAATGCAACAATGTAGCAGTTAGATGTGTTGTGCTTGTGTTGGGTCGCATTAACTAGTAGCCCTATGCTAGTAGTGAAGATGCAGGTTTTATGTAACTGTTAATCTTATGTCTGTCACAAATTTAATTATTGTAACCCTTTGAAGCATAACTAATGTGTTAGGCTGCGGGAACTGCCGTCTGGGTCGGCTACCCGTCGCCACGGTTTCCCCTCAGGAATAGGATATTGTGTGAATTTCGCAGCCTCGGTTTTCTCGGCGCTGCGTGATATCTTTGTGTCGATTTCGTTTGCTATTGCGTGGTGTCGTTTTGATATTATTCGTCGGGTGGATACCGAGAGAATCGGACGCATTTGAGCACAGTTTGCAATCTCGTTGGTTAGAGACAAGCTGTAGCCTTATGCGAGCACTTGGTGTGCATGGTTATTTGCCGTATACTGATTATCGTTCTGTCCAATAAACGTCTTGCTCGAGAAAGTAAAGTCATTCCTATCCTTAGCAGCTACTTTGGGGATCGTGTCCCGATCTAGTCTGCGACAATTGGGGGCTCGTCCGGGATTTAAACAAGGTTTGACTTAGAGACCTCTTCAAGACGTGGTAGAAATGGACAAGATAATCGAGGCAGGAAAGAGCATGGGACTCACAGGTAATGACCTGGTGAAGTTCGTGCAGCAGGCCGCAGAACGCGAAGAACGTCGCTTGGATCGCGAAGCAGCGGCCGAAGAAAGGCGAGCCGAAGAAAGGCGGGCCAGAGAAGCTCGGAGAGAAAACGAGTTTCGGTTAGAAATGAATCGGTTGGAAGTTGAAATAGCTCAACTTGAGCATCGGAGCCCAGTCCTATTAAAGCTGGTCGAATTCAAGAAAAAATAAAATAGGCCGGATACTTCCGATGGTAGTCAAGAGAAGACTACGAAACAAAAGTGGGGAGATCGACAAGTCAAAGTGGACAAGCAAGCAGAAGCGTTTGAAGAGGTGCCTACCACAGGGATATGTGACACAAGGATGCGATACACAGACGCTTTGCATCCGTCGCTTGTCGCGAAAAATGTGATGAACAACAAAGAAATTACCGCGCTGAGCAAGGACAACTCGGGAAGCTTGGTCGGCGGAAAAGTGACCGAGAAAAGTTCTACTGAGGAAGGTCAGTTGTATAACGAGGCATTGGAAACGTCAAACGAAAGTTGTTCTGACGACGCCCAGTTGTACAGCGAGGCTTCGGAAGCGGAAAACGAAAGGCGTTGTGATGACGCCCAGTTGTACAGCGAGGCTTTAGAAGCGACAAACGAACGTAGGGTTGAAGACGTTCAGTTGGGCTTCGAATCATTAGAAGCAGCCGACAATTCGAAGGTATTGGAGTGCGTAGAAGCGGATTATGTTCGAAAAGCAGGAAACGGGGTCACACTTTGCACCTCTTACTCTGAGGATGACGTGGAGCTGGAGGTCTTGTGCATTGCGGAAGGTCTACGGGCGTTTTCGAAGGTGGTTCACGTTGGAAGCAAGGTCATTACGCCGAACAACCTCAACAGGATCTTTGACATGTCACCGGTTGCGCAATATGTGCGGCCCTCACCGGACAGAGACAAAATTGAGCGGCGCGCGTTAAAATGGGTCATGGCGATGACCAGAGTTGTTTAAAGTTAAACGACTGTAAATGTGCATGCGATGTTTTCTCGTCTGTTGTTTTTCATTTTGTGATCTTTACAATTTGTGCTTTGACGTGTATGTATCATAAGACAGCTTTAAAGAGAGATAAATTTCGTCTCTCGTATGCGAATTTGCTAGTATGTTTGTCTTGTTTTTGCTGGTTTTCTTAGATTTGTGTCTGGCTAAAATGTAAACATTGCAAAGTCGTCTTAAGTTGGGGTAAAGTGTGGACTGCAGTTTGTTTAATTCTTGCTGGAAATTTGTGTTGTAAATTTACTGTGTGCCATCGCGAAGTTAACTTGGGTTAAAGTGTGTATTGTACTTTATTTTTACTTCGCTTTAAATTTGTTTTCCGTTAAATTAGCCAATCGCAAGGATTGTCTTTAAGAGGGGGTAAATGTCACAAATTTAATTATTGTAACCCTTTGAAGCATAACTAATGTGTTAGGCTGCGGGAACTGCCGTCTGGGTCGGCTACCCGTCGCCACGGTTTCCCCTCAGGAATAGGACATTGTGTGAATTTCGCAGCCTCGGTTTTCTCGGCGCTGCGTGATATCTTTGTGTCGATTTCGTTTGCTATTGCGTGGTGTCGTTTTGATATTATTCGTCGGGTGGATACCGAGAGAATCGGACGCATTTTGAGAACGGTTTGCAATCTCGTTGGTTAGAGACAAGCTGTAGCCTTATGCGAGCACTTGGTGTGCATGGTTATTTGCTGTACTGATTATCGTTCTGTCCAATAAACGTCTTGCTCGAGAAAGTAAAGTCATTCCTATCCTTAGCAGCTACTTTGGTGATTGTGTCCCGATCTAGTCTGCGACAATGTCAAATGAGTTGCATTTTAAATTATCGCCAAACAAGAGTTAATGTAACTTATTTGAACTCTCTTATTTTGCTTTTATATTCACATATCTCATTGTGACATATATATAATTGTGATATATTGTGACCTATGACATATTTAGCTAATTTTCTATACGACAAAAAAAGGTGATGGTAAAGCTTTGAAACTCAAATACTGAGTTCCAAAATCATCTTTTATCTGCATTTTTGGCACAAACGGTAAAAAAAGTTAATTTATTGTTAAAAGCAAGTGAAATGCTGCAGTCGGCTACGAATAAGTGATTTAAGTAAAGATATTTTTCTTTACAGTCAATACCGCTATTTTTAAGGAAAAACTATGTCATATTTTCATAATAATTAAATTTCGGCAAAAATATCGGCCTTACATGACCGATACCGAAACATCGGTAGGAGCGGGATATCCGCCGATATTATTGATAAACCGATATGGGTCTATCCCCATTGTTTGGTCATATCTCATTGTGGGTGTGTTGCGAACTGAAAAAGGTTGGAAAGCACTGGGTTAGAGGATATTTTCTTAAAAATAAGGAAACTAAGGGATAACATTTTGATCAAAACATATAACCCAAACATATATACCTGACGATATAGAACAAACAAATATTGAAATCGATTAAATTAGGCTAAATCAAACTTAAGCAGTTCTTACTTGTGAGATCTGCGAGGCAGATTTCGTGCAAGGTGTTGGTTGCCTGTTCATCGGTCGATTCAGCTGCGCCAAATATGTTTCGCTCGGGCCAAACCGACCTGCAAACAAAAGTAAATAATTTTTCTTACAAACAGCGCTAAGCGTACAGGCTATAATTAAAACAAAGGATTCTGTATTAAACTGCAATTAATATTCGAAAGAAACAACGGGTCACAAACGCAAAACAATAGCATAATTAAAACCGTACAAGGGTTTGTTCGATAGGCTAAGTTTTTTGATAAATGCAATCAACACAAAGTGTAATACAGGTATTTAACAGGAATGAATAACACACAGATAAAAAACAAGCTAAATAAATAAACCAAGAAGCGACGTTTAAGATTGCGTTAATCTAAAGTCTCTAGGGGTTCTCAACCTTTTTTGTATGTTTTAGCAAAGACAAATATTAAATTTACCCCAAATATATAAAATGGTGCTCAACTGCTCATGCATGACGTATCAAAGAAGTAACTAAAAGATAACAAGTATCAATTAGCGAAGCATAACGTTACCGACACTTGACGATAAAGAATCAATAAGATCCTACGCTAGCTTCGATTAGGTAATTAATCTAAACTAGGAAAGTAGGTTACCAATACCTACAGCTGGCACAATTTTTCTGTCCGGTCAACTGATGTGGATATTTTGATTGATAGCTCATTTACCCCCTTAAACGAGGAAATTTACCCCAGGTTAAGAAGAAAGGATCTAACCAATCAAGGGGCAAGCTTGATAACATACATTTTAGGAATTAATTGGCGGGCGAGTGCTAAATATAATGATAAGCCGAAAACGGCAACAAGAAACTATCCAAATTTACCCATTGTATATAAAATATGACAATATGCGTAAAAAATACCTCGCAGTTCGAAGCGTCAGTACTGCTCCGCTCGCGTCGCCACCAAGCAGAGACTGTTGAATTTTCAGCAGAGCTCTTTGTTGCTGCACCTCCTCGCTTAAATCAGAGGTCGGATCGAAAACGCTCGAGGCCGAAATTTGGTCGCCAGCGTCGTCGTTTTGGCCGGATGAGCCAAATGCTGTAGCCAGACCGTCCCTAATTTCGGTCCACTTGTTCGCCTTTTCCTCTTCAGTGAAAACATGTCGTTCTGTGCCGCCCGATGTCCATTTCTTTTTCTTTTTCTTTGCGCGTTTGCCGGGACCACGTACCTTCTTTTCGACGACCACCTTGTTGTCCCTGGCGACAAGCAAATGGTTAAACACGCGAGGCACCTATATGTTAGTATGATTAAATCATACACATGTCATTAGAAATACTACACATGGCCATATTCCTACATCTATACGTTACTAGAACATGTTGTTAGATCTATATGATAGTACAATACTCTATACCGCATATTCCTGCACTTATGCTAAAGTCATAAAACCAAATCTGCCTGTATGCTGTCCTGTGCATAACATCAAAATTACACATGTTTAAAAAAGAAACTGAAGAAAAACGGTTCATAATTTAGCGATTTGCGAACTTTGAGGCTACTTATGTTTTAATATAGTTTCTCGAATGTTTGGACAATATTTGCTACTTATTACCGCAATTGAGACTGTGTTTAGTCAGAACAGTGCGATATGGTTGAGAAGAAGATCTACGAACTGCTTTATTTGCGCATCACTATTTGGGGGGAACTCACGATTTTATTGCGCCAATTTGTATTGTTATTCGCAGCATATACCCTTAGCATTGTGTGTTATCACAGATTAACGCAATGCGTTACTTTTTTACAACATGTCTGTCAAAATCAGCTCGATGAAAACCTATCTATATCGAGCACAAGCAACTTTTGTGTGTGTCCCAAACTAAAGTTTAGACTATACAAACCAAATAAACGCAATTGTTTTCGCGCTTTGCGCCACAAAGAGACTTGAGGTAGAAAAAATATTAAATCCACTGTTCTACAAGAAGTGGTACGCGTAGCAGTACAGAATGTCCAAGTGGTACTAGATCGTAAAAAGGTTGGGAACCCCTGATTTAGCGCATAGCTAATTTTTTAAGTCTCTGGTTGTATCTTTGTTTTTAATAGCGTTGTCATTTCATATTTTTTAAATTGGAAAGCAGTGAAATGAGGCATACCAATTCGCGGAGGGCATATCGAATCATGATTCAATGTTGTAAACAAGGTGATTGGCAATAATTTAATTCTAGTTAATTATTATTAAAATATATTTTGGTGTTTTCGAATCAAGCGGCAGGTTTTTAGTCATGCGATTTTCGTCGTTTTGGTTAAGACTTTTCTAAAGTATGTTTAGTACACAGCCACACTTTTAGTTAACAAAGATACAATTTTTTTAATTCAAAAAAATTTAGGTGACATGTTCTTCTCGTCATGCCACAGTTTTGTAGGCAGGTGGAATTTTTGAATCCAGTGTAACTATTTCAGCCGACTATGCTTTACAAGTCAAGTGCCTGTTTAAGTAAGCTTACTTGCAGAACGACTCAAACATCTTTAGGAAGAGGTGGGTTCCGCGCACCAGATCCCGAAGGAAGGCACGAGTCTGCTTACGTTCGTCGAACTTTCGCAGCAGAGTCAGAAAGACCTCTCGGTACTCGACCATGTAAAACAGGTTGTCTGCAAGAACAAGCGACGGCTATTTGCAAATAGATTTGTGGACATTTAAGTATATACAGACACACGCTAGGTATGGAAAATCCACGAACAAGGGGTGCAGCAACATTATGTGAACGTTTTAAAAATATCGTATTTTAACATCAGTTGAAAGCAAAAAGGCTTTATTAAAACATTCGATAAAAAAACAGAATTTGACAGACAAAGATTGCTGAACTGCAAAACTGCAAAAACTTTTATGTTTACCCTATATCTCAGTGAAACAATACGGTGAATTACAAAACTGACTTTTTATAGCCTTAGTTTCTTTATAGGTAAAATTACCATTTAAAAAGAAAATCAAACAATTAAACGACTAACTAGCGAATTGAAAAATACCAGGGGCTGTGTCGGCTCTATTGCATCATGTCATCTAAATACTAGAAATGTACAATCCAAGATAGGAACCAACTCACTCATAAGAACCCTTGCGCTTTCCTTCAGAGACGGGTCTTTAGAGTTGTCCATCGTGTAAATGGTTTTCAGGAACTGATGGTAGCAGCGAAAAGCCAGATGCATCCTGTTTAAAATAAATAATTTTTAACGTCAAACTGCCGACGATTTTTGTTTTCTGTCGCCCGACCCGCCTTCAGGCAAACCAAGGAGAGGCGCTGGGCATGTTGCAACAAATTTGCAAACAGTAAAAATAAACTTCAAGAACGCATTATTTTCACTTCATAACACAACAATTTGTTCTTTTTTTTTTTTTTTTACTTGTACGTAATTTTTTATTAATAAATGTAAACGAGCCATTGCTGTTATCACACTCGACACATGTTTACAATTACATTGTAAAACCACAGCTTGTCGAGAAGTTTTAATTGTAATCTTAGTACTGAAAGGCAACGTAGTACTTACTGCACGGGTTGAGCTAAATCGATTGAGAGTATATGTAGGTAGATGTAATTTAATGGAAGGTTAAAAACCTTTTTCCCCATGTTGCTGCCTCCTGTTTGTCGGTGGTCATCAATTCGAAGTGGTCCATCATCTTAACGTCGAGAAAATGCAGGGTGGCAAGCTGCATCGTTTCCGACACAAGCTCGATCCGGAACTTGTGGAACCTATTGTACAAGAGGATGTTTTATTATTTACTGTGATTGACATTTTAAGCCTAGGTCGGGTCAAAGGGGATGACGAAAACCAATGGATCCGATCCGACAAGTCTTTATCAGTGTACAGGATTTTATTAATAACATAAAGGCTTACACAAGTAGATTCACATCCTAATTCGAATGAATACAAAACAATGTGTTTTGAAACAGAAACAACATCACTGTATGCATTACAAGTAACTAACAAGGCGAGCAAGTAATAAAATGCTTCAAAAATTAAATTGGTCATAAAGCTCTTATATCAAAATGCGCTAGCAAACTCACTGCTAATCTTAACAACGAATACACGTAACAGTATTCTTCGTCATCCCATTATGACAACGCCGGACAAGGTTAAATACTTAGTGTTGGTGTCAATAGATTTTCATAAATATTTATATACAGTTGAAGTATTTAGCTATACTTGAATAAGTTGTCAATCTCAACTAAGTTGATTATAAATCGCCTTTCAAGTAATACGCTTTTTACTAATTAGCCCAAGTCACAGCTGACTGAAAGGCTGTTCAGTGTTCAAAAAACAAGGCAACTCAACTGAGACTCATTTTTACCGCGGTAGGCCCAAGGAAAAAAACACCATATTATTAACACGGGCAACAACACCTCGTAAAGTAAAACAAGTTACCGATTAAACTCCATGAAGAAGTTCATGGCCCAGAAGAAGTAGGACTCGTCGTGGTCTTGCGCCTTCTCACGCGACATGCGATCCTTGACAGATCGCATCAACATATTGTAGCCGTTTTCCAGCAAACCGACGCAGAAGGTCTTCAGCATCAGGCGAATGTTGACAGAAGAACGTCTGACATAGAGAGGCGGTGTCAGATAACAGTGTTTAAGGTTTTATCCAAAGCACGACGTTTTTAACGGAATTGCATCGTAGAAAAAACGTAGGGCAATTTTTGGGTTAAGATTTAAACAAGTCATGACGCACACAAATTTAAACAAGTCATGACGCACATAAATTCAAAAAAAACGCCACAGAGTGGTTTTGTGAGGGCTAGAGCAGTGGTTCTCAACCTTTTTTGTTTCGTGGCCCATTTTTGTTGCACAAAAATGTGGCCCAATAAATTTTGATGAAAGAACAAACTATAAATAAGGTTAAAAAGAAAAAATAGCGGAGCATATATCAATAAATATACGTTTTATTTAAGCTCAATAAATATACGTTTTATTTAAGCCATTATTCCTATGAAATTAGGTATAGCAACACAAATAAAACTAAATTCTTCAATAAATCATTTTTAAATTGGTCTGCGGCCCACCTAAAAAGTTTCCATGGCCCACTGGTTGAGAACCGCTGGGCTAGAGTATCTAATTATTCAATTCAGGGGTTCTTAAACTTTTTTATCGCGGACCCTAACACTTTTTGGCTTAACGTGGTTAAGCTTGAAATTTTAAGAGATCACGTCATAAAATGGCGGCATAATACAATCACATTTCAGAAGTCCGCTGTTTTCGGTCATAAAATGTACATTAAAACTGAAATGACTGAAATGGAGTCTAAATACAATCATGTACAAAAAAACGTTTTTTGTTTAATTAAACTCTTTTCTTTGAAAATGTTATAAACTTTTCAATTAATACACTAATATTTCAGTTAGGCCTTCATTGACCCGCTAAAACTAGTACACATACCCTCAAGTTAAGAACCCCTTCTTTAACTATTTGTTAGTTGCACTTCACATATGGTTTGGAATATGAATCAAAATTCTACCTGGTGACGATTTTTTCCTGAAAGGTAAGTGGCCGCAAATTGTTGAGAACCCATGTAATGGGCCACGAGCACGACTCATAAAAGAACCACCGGTTTACATCATATGTGCAACTCAAAAAACTGTTCCTTACAAGAAAAGCGATAAAAGAAACAACACCTTGTGGTCTTGTCCTCTACCAGAGCTCTCCTGTTGCGCGCCTTTCTCAGTTTCGACTTGCCTTCGTCGAAGGTTAACGTTTCGCAGTGCTTTACTGACTTGTGAATTATCAGGTCTTTGCCGTCCGAAAGCGCCTTTGTTCCGACTTTGACGTAGGAGCCCCCGAATCGAGAATGCCTGCAACAAAAGGTTTATCTGTCGGCGTTGCGTCTTTAATTCGCAGCAAAATTTGCGATTTACAGCAAAACAACCGGTAAAGGTCATATTGGTCCTTGCTCTTGTGGTAAATAGGTATAAGTTTTCATTATAAAACTGCTCTTCCATCGAAATTTGATTACAGTGCCAACGTTTCAATCCCTATTAGGCCAATCTTCTTAAGGGCAATAGGTATAAGTTTGATCATACACATTTTTAAATAATAATTTATTTTAAATAAAAAATTCATAGGTTTGATAGGTTTAATGTAAATATATGATCTGACTAACTCACCATGGTGTCATCTTTGCCCGCTGCTGTTTCCTTTTGGCTTCTTCTGCTTTTCTCATTTCCAGCAATTGGTTTCCTTCTTTCTGCCTTTCAGATATACTCGGTACTTTACCAGTTTTGGCAAGCTGCTCTGCATCCTATGTAAACGATTTTTTGGGTACATTATACATAAATACAATTATAAAAAAACAAAGAAAGAGAAAGAGCTGTATGAAGTTCCCTGAACCAGGGAAAATCCAACAGGACATGAGGTTCATAAATAGTTAAACAGAATTAAAAACTCTAAAACAGCTCTACACACGCAATACACTAATGACAAGTTTTACCAAAAAAGTGTCGGATTTTGGTATGCTCCAGCATTATTTTTTTCTTGAGATATGTCAACGGGTTTTGTTATAATGATTTTGTGTACCTGTTATCAGTAGCTCAGTAAAAATTTTGACCGTTGTTAATATCACTTTTAACATCTTATATTAAGGTATAAAACAGCTTTCCAGTCAAAATGTACATACTTGCTCTTTTAAGAACAGACACACTATCTCCATGAGATGCAAACAAAACTCTTGTTCCGTAGTTGAGCCTGACATATACAGAAGAAGGGAATCTACCCCAGCCCGATGTATTTGCCTGAAATAACATAAAAAGCAGCAAAATTATAAGCATGCAAAATATAAAAGACATATTTGTATATTTTACAATCTAAAAAATAATAACTTATGAAAAACATCAAAACAAGTTTAAAACAACTTTTTCTCTGAAAATTTAATGTTGTATAAATCTCCGAAAGCAACGTAGAGAATCTTATGCTGTCTACAAACACCAAACTAAAAAAACTACAGAGTAAATATAAATATTTATATGTTAATAAAGAAAAACCAAGTAATCTTTAAAAAAAACTTTATTTTCAAAAAACAACTTTGTATTAAATAAAAAACACAACCATTTCCTTATATGACACAACAAAGTGCTTTTATTTACAATGTCCCACATATAAACCACTCCAAAATTGTAGTGTACTCCTTGCAACAGAATTATATCCTATTTGAAAAGCACATGTAAAATAACTGATCTTACCACAACAACTTGTCATGCGTAGAGACATCATCTTCGGCTTTTCGCTTGTCGTCAGCTGTCGGAGGAACATGAAGCAAATTCCTCAGCAGGATGAGAAACCTCTCGACAACCAGTCCATCCTCAGGCTTGCGGTCTTCCCAATCAGTTTCCAGAATATCGTAAACCTTTTGTGTGAAGACATCCCAGATTTTGTCTTGGTTGCCAAAAGCCTGCAAAATGTTAAAAACTTGTTTCAATTATAATTTTGGAAACAACAAGGTGCCAGGCCTTCATCAAAGGCTTTCGTGATCTATATTTAAGGCTCTACACCAGTGGTTCTCAACAGGTGTGCCGCGGCAACCTGGGGTGCCATTTCTAATGCCCAAGGATGTCGAGAGATATTTGAGAATCTTTAAGAATCTGATTTTTTTTTATTGTGACAATCTAGTGATTATATTGAAAAATCTTGTAGGGTTGCCACAATCTATTTATTATTTCTGAGAAGCCATAAAAGGTTGAGAACCACTGCTCTACACAAATATGATAAACTTACTGTAGGTAAAACAGTTAGGTGCTACAGTAAATGTCATGATTTCTCTTGACAGTTTAGGTTTCAATTGGTCACACAAAAATTAAAGGTTACCAAGCATAAGGTATAAATAAGGTTACAAAATATAAGGTATAAATAGGAAAAATATATATTATTCCAAAAGTATACTGTTACAGGATCTATATTTATGTTTTGCATTTCAAGACAAGTTAAAACTATGTTTAGTGACAAGCTCAAAAACAGGAATGGTCAAATTATGTATTTACCTCTTTATAAGCTTGATTATGTGCAACAACTTCTAGGAAGTGATGATTCATAGTGACATCTTTTGGGGCTTTACCACCAAAGCACAAAAGTGCTGGTTGTGTTAGATTTATTAACAGCCTGAAGATTATAAAAGGTTTAAACATGTTCAAATAACCTTTTTAATGTAACTTTTAACTCTAAAGAAATAACCTCAGAACGGCATGAAAAAGATCACTTTCATCAGGGTATTGGCTAAGTATGGGGATGAGATCATTCTGAACCAAATGTACGGATCCAAGCTGTGTACGTACATCCCTTGTAGTATCTTCATTGTGAAGGTACTTTATCAAGCACTTGATGTTATCTGCCAAAAATTAAGCAAGTATAACCAAAATCTTCAATATATCAAAGCACCTCAGAGGCACCGACTGCATTCCATACTTTGCGACTGTCAAAGTTTCCAACCAAATTTTTTTGGCATCCTAAGCCAAAATTCTGCGACATATAGGCCTTAAATCAGGGATGTCCAACCTGCGGCCCGCCTGAAATTTGTGTGCAGCCCGTTGGTCATTTTCACATTAAGTATTGTTTTAAACTTTGAATATTAGCCAAATTAAAATGCAACAGTCAACTTTTAGAGGCGCGTTAATAGTATAGTATGGGTAATATATATATACTTACAAAACAATTAATAAACAATAAACAATTAAGGCCCACTTACAAAACATTATCTTGGAATTTAACAAGTTCTGCGGCCCATTGAATTATTTCAAGTGACAATGCGGCCCACTAGAATTATAGGTTGGACATCCCTGCCTTAAATGCTCGTAACACAGCGTTTCGTGCCAAATGATGTCACTGGTTTGGCTTTGATTAAGCATTTCACTCCAGAGATCTTTGGTAAGAATCCACAGAAATACAATTGGGCCCTAGCCAGTCTGGAAAGAGTCACAAGATGTCTTATTCAAAATATGGGGTTCTGGGAGACAACCAGGTCGGAAAGTTTGGTCTGCACAGAGTATTTTTCTGAGGTTCTCTCTCAGTTGCAGCAACATATTTGATGGAAAATGGCAGTATAATGCAACGAGTTTTACAGATTCATACTAACTTACAGGCTGTACACTTGCCACACTTTCCACATTGGCTGCTAGGGTTAACAAAGTGTTAATTTTAAGTCATACAAAACTAAAATACAATATCGGTCTATTATTATTTAAAAAAGTAACCACAAATTTTCTTTTAAAAAAATGCAAGTGCATAGTGCTTTCCGAAAGTACAACAAACAATCACCAAGACAATCAGATTCTTTGTAATAATCATTTTCTTCGAGATATCCCAGGGCATTGCAAGTTGCTAACAGTTCTGAATTCATTCCTTAGTTAAAACCTACGTAAACCTTTGGATAGAGCATACAATTCGTTCGTTGAATCTTCAGTTAAAAAGTTCTGCTGTAGGGTTAAAATAGTTTAAAAACACTTTCCAAACTTTCATGTTCACACATCGATGTAAACAACTTTAGTTTTGTGCAAACGCGCGAAAATTTCCACTTGACTGCTTTCGAAACGCACGTGGCGTAACTGAAATTAAATCATAAAAAACAAATGACAAATACAAATAAAACAGTTATTTAACTCGTTTATTTAGCGATACGAAGACTCAGCTGACGTTTCGTTAATATTCTTTTGTCTGTACATTTTGTACATTTTCTTCATCTTATTGGAACCTGAAAAATACGTAGAAAAGCCGTTAATGTGCATTCTAGGCGTGGAATACAAATTTTGCTGAGTTTACATTTAAAGTCTTGTCATCGCTACAATGGAAAACAACCCTAAAACATCAAGACAGTTTGATAAGGAAAAGGCTGGTAAAGGTTCCAAGAGTTCTAGTGTACCAAGGGGGCGCAAAAGAAAAAGTAACCATCAGGTATTTGTTTCATCTGAGTGGTAAATTTTTAAAAACTGTTTTTACAATAATTGTGTATAAATATATTCTTTTTAATGATTTTTCTCGTTAGGAAGTTGTTTCTCTCCCCAAAGACACATCTGAAGATAACAAAACTAGATTGGCAAATACTGATAAAGGTATTGGAAAAAAATATATAAATATATACCACAATTAAATGCAAAGCTTGATAAAATCCATTAAAAAGTATCTATAAAATGTAGAACCCTATACATTCTATAACAAATATAAAATCATATCAGTGTTTTGCATTGTTCATTTTATGTATATTGAAATGTTGTTATCTGGTAATAATTAAAAACACATTTAAATTAGACTTAACGGAAATTAATAAAACACCTGTGTTAAGAAAAATCAAATGGACCACCAGAAAAGACTTTTCCCTGTTTCAAAACTCCTCAATACCAAGAAAATGGATATTTTCTACAAACCAAAGTATGGAAAAATCTCAAACAAATAATGAACACTCAAAAATCTCAGGCTTTGCCAGGAGAAATCACATGTAGGTTGGAAATGACATCTGATATTCATTAAACCGATATATATAATGTTCTATCTTAAATCCTTATTAAACCAAAATTGAGTACTGTGGAATACTTTTATGCAGATGCAAGCATTGATGCCCCTGCCTCGTCAAAACCAAGCAAGAAATATTCAGACATTTCTGGACTACCTGTAAAAGCATAACAGTATTTTAATAGAACATAAATATATGATATTATTATTTCTACTAGTTTCAAACATGTCAAGTAAAACTTTAAACTCTTTTTGAAGAAGCTAATTATTATTGTTAATGCCAAAAATACAATTTAAAATGTAAGCACATATATATTTATTATGTGGTATTTTTTTAATAAAGCTGTTTCTGATTGTAATATTATTTCTCGTACAGGCTTTGTACACCGACCCACACACCAAACTGAGGTATGCAAACTCAGACGAATACAGACAGATCCAACATCTTTCCAGTGACACCGTAACAGGATTGCTGGCACTTAGAAAAGCAAACTTCTGATGACAAACAGTGTAAAAAAGTAGAAATATACTGGAAACAAGTCACTTTTAAAATCAACTCAAGAAAGGGTTACCCAGATGGAAGTTGAAAAAATTGTGAAATGGTTTTCCAATGGAAGAAGGATGTTTTACAATAAATGTTGGTGGCCAGCATTAAACCCAACTACAAAAGTGGAAAAAATGCACGAGTGCCAATAAGTTAAAAAAAGGAGGAACTACATTAAAACTTTGGTATCGGATCAGCACACATACCACAGTGGTTTCAAACGAGTACCGAAACTTCCACTTGGCATCGGGTATCCTTTCCCATCTGATATCAGACAAGCATATTTGTGCCAACAATTAAAGGCTGTACTTGTTCTCCAAAAACCCAAAACAAAACAATGTAAAACGTTTATTAGATTGAATATAATTTTATTGTTTGATAAATTGAAATACCTGTTGCTAAAAAAGGCAGAACCGGTAAAGCGTAATGTTGTAACCCAATAGTCTTATCCAGTATTTCGAGGTTTTAAGACAATAGGTATGTGGTAATGTCCGATTGATGATTGTAGGTAAGGTCGGTTACAACACTTTTCGACAAAGGACGGTGCTCTTACAGGACGTGTAGGTGCCCACCTTCAATTGTACAGCAGCCCTTGTGAAGAGATTCGGTGTTTCGTAGGTTTACGCGAGTTGGTCGGTGCAGTGTTACGAGGCGAACTGATACCCAATGAATCATAGCGAGTCGCTGATTATAATTATGTAATGAGCCACGATAGTTGCCACATACGCCGCGTCCCGTGTTACTATGCGCCATGGAGCCCCGGTTACAACATTTTGTTTTTTCGTGGGCGAACGGCGAACGCCCTTTTACGGATCATCATTAACTGACATAATTACATAAAAGTCTTTTGCGGATCCAGGGGCGCCTATGCCCCAACATTTGCATTTTTGTGTATTTTAACTACGTAAATGCAAAAATGTTTGCGCTTCACTTTCAGCAAAGTTTACCAACTTGACCATTAGGCTATTCGTATAATATACGGAAAGGCAATACGTAAATGTCTTAATATTGACATTTATATAGTAGCCGGGGCACATTATTGTGGACAGTGTGCATTTGGGTCCTAATTCAATCAGAGTATTTTTCAAAAGAACAAAAAGTCACTCAGCAAACATGAGTTCTTGGTGCCAAGTGTGCCATGGCACACATTTTAAAAAGATAATTTGATACAGATTACAGAATGTCATGCCAATTCACCACTCCAACGGGGTTAATTTTATTCGCGCTAACGAAATGTAGTTGTTTCAAGTAAGTTCGTTGTTCTAGTGTTTTTTTTTCAATTTTCTTGCGTTAGTCCGTTGCTTAAAAATCTGTTTAGGAATGCAAAATGGGTATGTCTTTTAGGTTCGCACAAGTAATATTGGAGGGCAATAATACAATATTTAGTTTGCCCAGGATCTAATTAATGTTGGCAAGAAATCTATTTAAAAGAGCTGTACCATGCGGAAGTTGTCATTGTGAAACTAAACTACCTTAAAACTCGATTACGAAAATGACCAAAATATTGCGATTTAAAAAATGGTAAAACGCTTTCAGATGTAAGTACATAAGGCGCGAAACGTTTCACTGTTTTATAGGGTTATTTCGTGTTCTTTCAAGATTTAAGTGATCTGCTAAAGTCCTAAACTATAGCGCCTGTGAATAAAAAAAAATCTGGACGGTTCAGACGCAATTACACTAAGAGCTTATAACAGCGATTTACTTTCAACGCAGTGCTATTAGGGAAATCAAATCCACTTACAACTCGATTGATCTGCTCGGTCAAACTCGGCACACAACACGGGTGTCGCGTTTCCGCCAAGGATAAACAGCGCCTATTTTGCGCGGGGCAAGTCGCTACAATTAGCTAGCGTGTTCTCTTTTCGTTGCGTCCGGGGTAACGCGACGCCCCGGCCTTCCCAAACGACATCTGCGCGACCTGACGGCGTAAACAGGCGCCGGAAACTAGAGCTGGGTACTTTTGTTCGGCGAAAACGGGCACTCTCGAATTTTATAACAACAAACGCCGCGCGGGTCAACACCACAACCATCCGAGATCGACAAATGTAGCGACCTTATGGGCGCGGTAACAGTACTGATTAAGGGAAGTCAAGCTAAGTTTTAAAAAGTTTAATCTACAAATTTCAAGCCTTTGTAGCACAACCAGTGAAAACAGAAGACAATTTTTTTATTTGTCCGACAGAAAACAGCACAGGGGAGTCTGAATTAGACAGTTGCAAGTTGCAAGATATCCAGTTTAAAAGCTTGTGTGAAGTCGATAAAGCAATTTAAATGGCGAAAGGATTATGCATTTGTCTTTTCGTGGAAAATGCCGGAGGACAAATCGCAAGTAAAACTGTGGAGATAGTGGAATTAAGTCGAACCATTAAGCGCATTACATCTTCCAAATATAGGTAGGCTTATATAGGGAATGCAAAACGAATAGAGTCGGTTTCTCAATTGTTGGCAAAGCCATGTTGAACAGTCTTCGGACGAACAGGTTCGGAGGTTAACGCCTATTTTTTTTAATCGCTTAGCGTTGAGTTATATTTCCATTTCGCACAAAATAATGAAGGCTCTAGTCTAGAATGGGTATAGAGTCTACTCTAGAGCAGTGGCCGGTCCGCGAGGAGTTCGTTACCGGTCCGTAGCAGGGTTGCCAGATTAAAATTTTGACTTAAACCCAAACCGTGCGGAAAATGCGGAAACAACAATAAAATAAAGTCAAAAATAACTAAATGTAGTTTTCTATTCAAAACACATTAAATCTCTATTAGTATTAAGCATTCGTGAGGTTCAAAACAACCAGTGTTCTGTGGCCGTATGAGTTGCATTGCAATTTTTTAAGGCCGGGCCGCGGAAAAATTTTAGTTTCAAACCGGCCAAAAAGGTTGCCGACCCCTGCTCTAGAGTATAGACGTGCACTCGTGTGTTCATTCAAGGCTGGCAAACCTGGCAACGTTTATATAAGTTTCTTTTCTATACATGTTCGACCTGAGGGCGAACGTGCTTGGGCGCCATGTAATGTGGATTGCTAGCTTTGTAGGATTAGGCAGAATTGTCAAGAGATTAGGAGAAATTGAAGCACGGCGTGGGAGGTAAACCGAAATGACTTGTGCCCTATTGAATGCGAACTTGTTATGCGCGTTCATCTCCAAGAAATGTTGAATGCGAACTTGAAAGCTAACAATCACATTTGCCCACGTTGGGTTTATTTATCTTTATGGTCACTTTTGTATCCAAAACGTGTGGTCAGTTAATTACGCTTGAAAAAATCGAGCCCTATTATGTGCAGCAACGCCCGAAATTTCGAACGACGTAACTCATTTGCCTACGCCTGTTTTGCTTTTCCAACGACAGGCGTAATTGGCCCTTGCGGTATAGCCCAAGTATAGGGACCAACGCGAATCATAATAACCTGTCGTCCCTGATGTGCGCTAACTATAGCGGGGCACTAATGAGAACTTAGGAAGTGTGTTAATAGCAGCTCCTCATGTGCTGTCAGGTTAGCAAGATGGGGTCGTGACCGGTCAAAATTTTGTACACCTTCCAAGCGTGCAACTCTCGCCACACTTTCGCCAATGGCCTACAGTTTAGCAACAAAGACACTTGACAAACTTATATATATCTTGAAGCAACTAGTGCAAATTAACGGGGCTGCGTCTCGTGAGAAATCGTGGCAAAAGGTTGGCAAAAGTCTCTCACACAACTACTACCTAAACCAATCGGTCAAACGTTTAATTTAAAATCATGTTATTCATTGCTTGAAACGCTTATGGACCCATATAGATGGCGTCGCCTCAAAATAAAGTTATAATTTTGACAAAAATAGTCAAAAACCTTGAAGTTCGGCTTAGACGAGATTTCTAATACAAAAAATTTTAATCATTCATCGAAATTTTTAGAAAAAAATATTGGAAAATAAGTTATGTTTGTCTAAAATTTTAAATTTATGTTGACTGTGGAGAGAGATGGTATATTCCAATCATTATTTCTCAAGACCTAGGCTCCCGAATCAGTTTTGCAAGCTTGATGTCCCAATCATATCGGGGGTCGTGAAATAATTGCAACGAATGAGCCTAACAACTCAATATTTGCACAAACAGCAGTGCCCTTTACAATTAGGGTTAGAGATAAACAACATAAACAATGCTTCTTGATAAATCAAAAACAAAATGTTTGTTTACCTACAAATTTCAGGTTAATTGCCCTATACCCACTTTGTTTTATTTTGTTCTTACGATACAGTATACTCAACAGGCACAAGACCATCTGATGTAATATATTTTGAGGTTCTGTGTTGAAGGAGTATAAACACCCGTACATTAAAAATTTGGCATAATTAGTGACTGACCGACAAGTCCATTTGTACAAGGGATATATAATTAATTGTCTATAGGCCTACTACGACGTTTCCTGTCAAACTAAATGCGCACACAAGGAACAATTGCGTTGCATTCAGTCGCTTTACTTTTTTATTCGCAAACAAGTTTAGTTAGATGCCTAGCTATCGGACATCGGTGTAAGGCCTACGCTTGTGCCATCAAGTAAACAAAACGGAGCAAATTGAGTTTGAAGTTTTTTTGTTTTTTTTTGTTGAGGAACAAAGCCACTTAGCTATTTTTTTATTAAAGTCGGGCAACCTTCGCAAGTAATGAAAACAAAATCAACAAACGATCGATCTTAGACTTTTCCCTTAAACTTTCGTCGACCCGAAATTCGATTGACGAGCAGCCAGGGTCGAGTTACAGACCCCTGTCTTACAAGATCACAAATGTTACTGGCAAATCGCAATTCTTATCCATTGCGTCAAGCCCATATCGATTAGGGGTTGGGCTCAAAGGGCCAAGACAAAAGGACAACCTTCCGAATTCCCGTTTGTGTGTTTGACGACAGACAACTGGAAATTGATTAAGCCTCATCAAGGCGCCTAACTTAATAGCGCGGCTTTCCGGGAAAGAAAAGTCAGTGGATTTTAAACGCTGCGCAAAGGGGATAAAATCAATAAAAGCTCTCCAACAGACAAGCGGCCGATCGATTTCAAGGTTTTGCCCCCTCTTTGTCGTAAGGTTGCCCACTCAGTGTGTATAGCGTTGTTGTGTTGGCCTAAGGACTTGTGTTGGCAGGCATTCGCACATGGATTTACTGCGCTCACTTGACGTACTTCAGCTGTTTACGCTTAAATTGAAATTGTCATATTGTTGCTTGGTGAAACGCTAACAAGAAAAATATTCCCGGTGTTGTTAACTATTTTATTGAGAATAAAAGGGGATTTCGACTCTTTTTTTGACCGGATGTAACCTAAATTGAATTGCAGGCAATATTTTTGGTAATGCTTTGCTTTTATTCAAACATATATATATGTTGTGCTGTTAATCCAGCGCAAAAAGTTACTATTGAAGACCCTAAAAACAACTCTTTTCTACAACCTAATAACCTAAAAACAATTGTTTCTTGGTTCAAAATAAATTGATGGTAGTAAATTTTGATAAACAACGCCGACGAATTGTTTTTAAAATTTCTCAATATACTTCTGTTGGCCGAACATCTTTTTATATTCCACCGTTAATGAAACACGCATTGACGAACGATAACATGGAGTCTGGCAGTGCTGAGAATTTCTTCATTTTCATTTTCCTATTAACGCGTGCCAGCCTGAAAACCGAACCACGTGAACATGGTATTGGAGACACATTTATTATTGCCTTTCTATCATCGACGACCATTGTTGCGATCAAATAGGCTATTGTTAGACTGCCACGACCGGCCGGATCTGTCACGGCAGCGAAGGCGGTGCACATTGTCCAACCGTTTAATGTACGCGTTTTTGACGGGTTTGTTTTCTTTATCGTGAAGGATACGCGTTGGAACATCGTCCCAACATTCATGGGCACCCAATTTTTTTAGGAACGTC
The DNA here is from genome assembly GCF_963924565.1 of Ascidiella aspersa. Lineage (NCBI taxonomy): Eukaryota > Metazoa > Chordata > Ascidiacea > Phlebobranchia > Ascidiidae > Ascidiella > Ascidiella aspersa. The sequence goes on from NC_139451.1 coordinate 19,561,947, forward strand.
CAGTTCTTGTTTATCATAAAGCTGCAATGAGTTTAGCGTGAAAGGGTGATATTTGGCAGTGTAAAAAAATATCAAAATTATACAAGGTTGTTGTTAGGCGAAACATCTTTTGAGAAATATTACTTAAAAATCTTTTTTTATCCTAATCCGAAAATAATTGCCCCCCCCCCCTTTCATGTCCACTGGGATATTTATAGCGGCCCGTACGTAAGCCCTCTGGACTCTTTTGAATAACATTGCCACCACAAATAGATTGGACGTAGATTTCATGGATTTCAAACTTTTGAAGACGGCTAGTATACAATAAGTTACACTCGGAAGTCAGCGTTAACTACTGTTAAATCAGTTTACTTGGCCAATGGTGTAACGAGTGAGGGTGACGTAACAACTGGCTTACGATAATTCAGTATCACACGTTTTCGGTAATCATTGTTTAGTTTAAGTTTAGTTCGAAGTTGTAAGTAAGCCGAATTATAAGGTTGAAAAAGATCAGTTAAGCGGTCACATTCTTTTCGGTCTCGAACAGGACAACACGCGGCGTTCACGCTAAACAAGGGCATGGGAACTTTAGCGGCTGGCCATTCGCCGTGGAGCACCCTTCAACCCACAAGCGCTCAATTACGTTTCGCGACCGAAAACGAAGTCCATTGTGTGCCGCTGTACTGGGGCTGCCTGTTTACGCTCGGGGTGCTGAAAATCGACGTTTTGAAGCCGTGGTATTCCGGAGGCGGATACACCGTGGCGTTCGAACTGTTATGAAGAGCTGAAGTATGCGCATTACTGTTGAAGCTATTTTTCAGGCGTTTGTGAGAAAACCGTTTTGTTAGAATCATTAAGCCGTAATGTGGTTATAATACGTTGTTTAGGATCTATTCTAGTTATAGCGTTCAACACAAGACTAAACTTTCCAGTGATTGCCAGAGTTTGGTTGATTTATAGTTTTGACTAAAAAATACCGAAGTCGGCTTAATAAAATGTGGTATAGTTTCACGTATAAAACAAATCGATACAGGTTTTACAAAACGCCACACAGTATGCAATAATTTTCAGGAAAAAAACCTGTCGCCGGTATTAATTTTGATGTTTCTTGTAGATGAGAAAGTTTTATTTCAAAACGATTTATCGAGTGCCAGCAGCATTGTCGGTCGAATATTCTGCCCCAAGGTGTAGCTTGCGCAGCGCTACGGAAAGAGCTTAATCTTGAACTGTAATGAACCCAAAGTTTTGATAGCCTGGCGCTCCAACCGTATTCGCTTGGCAAAGATAACAACTGATTCAGTCCATCAAGATTAAACGATTTTGTGGTTGAAAATTGAGGAAAAGTTTATTTAACCGATAAATCATTTTCTGTAAGTGACGTCAAGTTTTAGAGCTGTATGCAACAGTCGAGTTATGCAAGACAAATGCGTTTTTGCAAGGGTTTTACTGCTCAAATGATTTTCGCAAAGCAAAATCACTGCTTGTGATAAATCACTGACCAAAGCCTTTGAATCGTAACCAAAAGTCTGAATCGTAAGAGTCTTTTAAAGTTGTGGTTTATAAAGAGTTTTCAAAGTTGTGGCTTATAAATTTATTCTGGTACATTTTTTGCATCATATTGAAAAATTATTTAATACCTCAGTTTAGTAAACCCCTTGTTCGTGAATATCGTTTGTGAACGAGTCAAATTTAGGGCTACACAGTCGATTCAACTTATTTATAAATCAGTGTTGTTTTGAGCGTTACATAATTGCCGCGTATTTCTTTTTTTTAAACCTAAAAATTAGAAGATTAAATGTAATAATCTTCAATTGGAGAAAATCGATTAGATTTTTGATTGGTGCCGCACGGATAGACAAGAAGTAAAACCATAATATATTTTAAACCTGTAAAACTTGAGTGTTTGATTTGATTTTTTGTTTTTGCATTTATTCGTGACCGGTTGCGTCTCGTGTATTGTCAGCGCCAACCGCGGAATTCCTGGGTATTGCGACTGTTCAGACGTTGTTATCATTCTTTACATTGTCGACGTTTGGCCGTATGCCATTGTGTGTTATTCATTTGTCGAATGGACGGCCTCTAACGATGCCTCAACAATGCTACAAGCGATTGACCGTGAGAGCAAATAGGAAAAAAGAAAGGGGTACACCAGCTGGTTTTCAGTTGACCAAATTCCTCCCAATAAGCGTTGGGTTTTTACGTGCGATATTGATGAAACACGCTGCGATAAAAGCCGTGTCAACTAAATGCGGCACGTTCTAGCCATTAGTTTTAAGTTAACATAAATGAAATAAGGAATTGTTTTAGAACTGCTTGCGTAGACAAGGTAGGGATGTGAGGTTATGGCAGTTTTGGTAGAATATTGGCACCAAACACGTTTTTATCTGTTTAAGCAAGCGTGCAGCGTGTTAAACCAAAAGGCTACAGCAGCCCAAGTTACACTAAAGAAAATCCTACACAAAATAAAATTCGTTAATAGTCACGTATAGTCTTGGCTACTCGCTTATGTGATTTATCTTTCTTCTGCCTCATTGTTTGCTTAAAACTCCACGTGAACTGTCTACGGCGACAGCCCAACATGCAAAGGCCATTACAAAGCCTTTGGAATTGTTTGCGAATATTTATATATAACAAAGCATCATGAGAGGGATTGAGTTTATTTTTTAAGTTGGGAAATGGAACCGGTGTGTGTATTAGAGTACTTGTCAAGAAAGGCAGCCGTTCTGGTGGTTTTAGCTGGAAATCAGTTACACAGAGGTGTTTCAGACATTACTTGTACAGGAAAAAGCGCTCGTATAAAACGGAAGTTTAGGCATTTAAATCAAGACTGTTAGGAATCGTGCTATACACCACTTAACGTTTAGAAAGCTTCATAATAAGATAGGGTAACATTAATGAAGAAAGTGCAGTTTAGCCCTATTGTAGCAAAAATGTTGCTTGAAGTATCGACTTAATACCAAACAATTTTATTTTTCCTAAATTAGCATTCTTTTTAACGAAGATTATTTTAACGTAATAAATCAGCGTAAACATTTTCAAGTTTTGAAACAAGCAAACATTAAAATGCCGCCAAGGCCAATAAGACAAGATACATAGGGCTGCTTTTCGTATCGCTTTTTAATGTTTACCCGCCCGGCGGTAATTTCTGACCGCAGACGGTGCTTACCACACCAGTTGCAGGAGCCCCGAACCGCATAATTGGAAAACAAAAGGAAAAGTCGAGTCGCCGCATGAGCACGAACCGCCGAGTCGTGCTGCAAAAGCATTCCTTCTCAACAATAACAAACCCCTTTAAAAAACTTTCCCACCAAACTGACCGCCGTGGGTCGGCGTTCCACCAACACCGATAACACAAGAAACTGACACCACTAGTCGCGTCGCTTCCCACCTCTCGCCGCGTCGGTACGCGATTAAGGCGACGCGCGAACATGGCATTTGACCCATCTGACCCTCGGGGTCGTTCATTCAGGCATAGTCGCGCGTTACCTCGATCTGACCCCGGCTACGGCCTGATCTGTGTTGTTAGGCTTCCTGTTAACGGTCCCACACTGGTTCGCCAGCACCAAGTTAGATTGAGTGATTTCGCGTTCGGATTGAAAGAGCACTTGATCGCGGTTTTGAGAGCGCTCGTTTTGGTGGGCTTTATAGATAAAGTGCTTTACTGGGTAATGTGTTTCATTACAGACAATATACAAGTCAAACTTTTGGTGCGTTTAAGGTCGTAATTAACCCATATTCGGGGTAAACACTCCTTAATTGCAACGAACCCGAAATATGTAGCCTTTTTTAACAGGTCGTGCATCTAATTTAGGGTTTTAATTGAAGTGTTTTCTATTTTTGAGTCAGGCACAAATATATAGCATCCGCAATAATTTATCTTAAAAAGTTGCCTATAATTATTTCAAAATGAAGCTTTCTCGATAAACTGAAATATGTGGTACAGTGTCGATGCAAGTTATTTGACATATTGGCTGTATAGTTCCTTGGTCACTGATTTAAAAGGTAAACAGTGCAATTATTTTTAATTCATCAGTAATTCGCACGTACCGTCGGCATAAAATCGCGCAAATAAAGCGGCGATCAGGCGCCACCGTCGATTTACACTTGGGTGTGAGGCTTCGCGTATACGGCAACGTGTAGTTTTACGTAGCGAAAACGCAAGGCCAGATGTTCCTGTTCCGTTGCACGGGCAGTATACGGTTGACACTTTTTCTCGGCGGGCTCGTTCCTGGTCGATATGAAATATTGATGGTCCAGCGGCTGCCTTGGACTGTCGCAAGACGGTTGCGTACAGCTCCGGCGAGCTCTGAATACATCATAATTTCTGTTGACTTTCCGTCCAAAGGAATCAATTCGCTTTGGATGGCTTTGTGACAGGCAAGCGCAGACGAGTTATTCAGGCGAAGGGTAATTGTTTTATGCCAAATCCAGGCTTAAGGGATTTGCGTTGTTGTCTTAACCTGGCGCAGTCAGGTGGTTAAAGTGTCTTAAGCGAGGCAGGTATTTTACTGTAAGGCTATAGTAATACGCCGCGAGTAATTTTATCAGATTTACTGACAGAACTGTGTAATGCTTTACGTTTATATTTTGCCGCCGTATTTTAGAAAGGCAAAATTTTGTGTATAATTGAATATTATCGGCGATGATGAATAAGATATAATGCAATAATGGAACTCTTCAAACAACCCACATTTAAAAGAATACAAATTAATTGTTAAATGAATTTTTTTGTTACGTTTAATATTTTCTTGAAAGTACTACCTTTAATCGCTCTTCGTCAAACCTTGTCTGACTTTAGTCGATTTAACACGATAAATATAATAAAGAATTTAAAAAGACACACCACAATATATTTACCAATGCGTTACCTTTCCTCTTTACGTTTTGCATGAAAGACAATAGTTTGACACCAAAACTTTGTAGAATAAACCAATGTTTTTTTTTAATTTGCTATCCTAAAACTGATACCATTTTTGAAATGCTTTGTGTGTCAAATTTTTGCATAAAAAAGTGATTAAATTAACCTTTCATGTATGGGGACCTACTTTCATGAAAACATTTTGTGCATCCCTTAATGGCGTTTTGAAAAAATGCGTCATGGAACTTCATAAGGAAGTCTACATAGTCATATTGGGAACCTCAAGTTCTAATTTAACTTAATAATAATAAAAATATTGTATGCTTGTGCCCCCTCCCCAACCCAAGACTGCTCCGCGCCTCTTAGGTGGTGGGGGAAAGGGTCACGAGTAAGAAACGCTGGTCTAACATGGTGATGCTTGCAATAAAAAAAATTATAGCATAATATGTGGAAAAACTGTTAAAATATTTCGTCGCATTGTTTCATAATTTCCCATGTTAGCCTACTATATCGATAGTTTCAGCCAGCAATTATCCAATAAACCACTCACCAACTCTCCAGCTTGCATGCTTACATGCCGCTAAAGATTTTGTCGAATGCAGTCTCGCTTGCGGTAAACTCACACTGGCGGCTGGCGCGCCTTCGAAATCGTTTTTCGGGGAATACCAATGCGGCCGCTAATAACATTCCCATAACGCCTACTTAAAGCCGAGTACGACACGCGCACCAAGACCCCCATCGCGTTGTAACAACATCGTCGGCTAAAGCGACGGCTCCTGCGTCTATTCAGTGTGTCGATTTTCCTTAAGCCGACGCCACTCCCCGAAGCGTTGCTGAAAGACACGAAGCGAAGGCCGTTTTACGTGGCCGCTGTAACGTTTGTATGTTTTTCGCACCGAGTTTTAGAGCAATTTGACTGGCCTATTTGGAATGGCCCGTTGTTTCTGCGATGGCCATTGTAAAGGTTAAGCGGAAAAAGAGGTAGCCTCGATTAAGCGGAATGGAGTTGATAGAGGCCACGTGCCATAGACTATACAATTACTGTGTATTGTACAAGAGTAAGCTGGAGATGAAACGTAAAGCAGTAAGCGTTAAGCGTAAAGAAATATCTATGGGTTTGGTTAGCAAAAAAATCGAAGTTTAATGCTGTGATTAAACAAAGTCAACATTTTTAGGAAATTTTTTGAAATGTGAGGGCGACAAAAAGTCTGCATGTGTAATCCTACTATTTCTTTTTTATTGCAGCTAACATAAATTATACGACTGCGGATCTATGCTGCAGTAAAATTTACGCAGATACCAGGAAAAAACATAAAAAATTAAATGTGAATGTTTGACATTTGCAAGATTTTAAACGGTAGCTTATATATTGTTTTTTCTTCTGAATTAAATTAAAAGTTAGGTATACCCCAATAGCGTTTTCAAATTAGTACAACAAACTAAAAAAAACGCCATTGTTGTCTCGCTATCTGGCAAACACTGGTGGTACACAAAGCAGATTAAAAGCAAGCCTCGTGACATAGAAAGCAAATTTAATTGACTTGCTATCTTGCGAATAAACTTTACCGGGTTTCCGTTAATAACAGAGAGTCAGATACGCCAAACAAAACCCTTCGCTTATTTAGAGCCGACGTTCACTTGGTCCTGGCTTCCTACTCTACAATGGCCCCAGTTGTTGACACAAGTAAAGACCATGGTATTGTCGTTCACCCAATGCCACTTTCACATCGATAATGCTTAAGCACAGTGTAAAATATTGAACTTGAATACAGGTTCGTTTCAATGGCGATATTAAAGGGGCACTGTACACGAGGCTAATATGGTACTCTTATTAGCACTTACGATTTTTGTTTGGCGTCTTATTACCACATACAATATAATTCAGTACTGATACAATCAATACGGGGTGCATGATTTAAAAGCAGTCGATTGAATATATAGGAGTATTGAACGCCGATTTGCCTTCTAAATTCAAGCTCTATTCACATATAGTATTGAAAAAGATAACACGTTTCAACGAATAAATTTTTTTTAATGTAAATGAAAGCCAGAAAGCCAGGGAATATTACAATTCGGGGAGGACTATGAGGCGCAAAAACACGGTTAAAGAAGTTAAACAGGCCTCGTCAAAAACGGCCTCGTAAACTGGCCGGATCGCTTTTCTTGTCACTAAACGCAACACGTCCTGTAATCTTGGTCGGAAATTGTCGAAAGTGTGCCAGCAATAGATAAAGCGTAGTCTGTATGACTGCTTCTGTATAGGTAAGCGCGTAGACAAAACCAGACGCCCCGCAGCTTAGGACAGTGGCCGACGAAAACAACGGCCAGGTCGCTAATTGGCTCTGCCGCAGCTAAAAGCCCCAATTACGGGATTGGAAGGCGCGCTTACGTGGCGGGCGATTGTGTAGTGGGCGAGCGTGGGCACGTGCGCACTGGCTTTTAGCCAAAGCCGGTGAAACAGATGTTTTTGATCGTGGATTAGCGGCACAGCGGCTTCCTACGATGCAAAAGGTGTCAAAACTATACTGCCAGTTTATATTCCTACTGTAGGGTCGGTGTGGGCTGCAATGGCTGAAGTGAGTGTCGATGAGCGAGATAGTGACTTTTGTTGCGTCATCATCCGTCGTCAGCAGTGACAATGTTAATAGTGCAGAAAAAAATAGGTTGTACTATCAGCTGTACCGAAACTGATTGTTCGACGAGCAATGCCGCTAACCTAAAATGACTTTCGTTTGTCCCAGAGAAGTGGTTTACTGCATATTAAAAAAACGAAAGCATATAGATTTTTTGTTTGTCTCGTAGCCATTGTCGTTTCACTATTAAGGCGATTGTGTCACTATAGACCAGCGGTTCTCAGCCATGGCTCACTGGTGGGCCATGGAAACTTTTTAGATGGGCCACAGACCAATTTAAAAAAAGCTAGATTTATTAAAGAATTTAGTTTCATTTTTTGTGTCACTATACCTAATTTTACAGGAATAATGGCTTGGGGAGGAATTGAGAAGGAATGTAAATGAACGTAAATTTATTGTTCAGAAGCAAGTACCTCACTAATGCACGGTTGAATAAATAATCTGTATTAATATATGCTCCGCTATTTTTTGTTCTAAACCTTTTTTATGGTTTGTTCTTTCATAAAAATTAATTAGGCCACAGAATTTTTGTGCAACGAAAATGGGCCACGAAAGAAAAGAAGGTTGAGAACCACTGGTATAGTCGGCAGATAACTGGGGTAGATATTTGGCGTAATATAGTTTTATATTCCAGTGCTGGTTGTTGACTTTGTTCGAGGGCACAAAATTTAGACATTTTAGGTAAACTAAAGTCCAAAAATAAAATACCAACTGAACTTTTTCACCAGAAAAAAATGTGGAAATATAATTTTTTTAAATCTTGAGCAAGCCTGTTGTATCCAACTTGAAAGTTAGTGTGTCGTGAAGCAAGACAAGTATACACTGGGCGATAGCAGTATGAGCAAAAACGGAACCACGGAACCACCAGTTGCTGCTGCTACCACAACCGCAAGTCCAGGTAAGAACTGATTTTAACGAAAAAACAGTTTTTGCTGCCAGGCTGCATAATGTTTTCCTATGAAGAAAGCATTTTATACGTTTATACTCACGGGCATACATTACGAAGGTAGCAAAAGCTCTATCTGCCCTATATTAGACATAATTTTAAACAAGCGTTTATATCAGTGATTCCCAAACTGTGTGCCGTGGCACAATAGTGTGTCTCGAGAGTTTGTCAAGTGTGCCGCTATGCTTTTTGTAATTTTGGAAAAGAAACTATTTGTATCACCAATAGGCGCATACACGCAAGCATTTTAGACTTAAATATGCACTATTTATTACAAATTACTAATTTTGAGACATTAACATATAGATTTGTCGTGTGTTAAGAGCAACTGTAAAACTACTCTAGTGTTGTTCTGTTAAAAGTGTGCCGCGAAATAGTTAATACATTTTTAGTGTGCCGCGATCCAAAAAAGTTTGGGAACCACTGGTTTATATGATCGTAATTTATCCATAAAATCAAAACACATATAAAGCCGCAATATTTAATTTTCACGCTTTTAATTTCCTTATTTTTTCAGCGTTACAGTAAACTAACATGCAATACAGCTATTAAATTTCTTCCTAATGGCGCGTTGAATCGCTGCATAATTAATGCGCCCTTCGTGAGACATTTAACACTTTCAGTCGAACTTTATTCGATCGACTAAAAATCAATTTTCGTTGGGGTACATTCCCTTCACATGTATTGTAGGGGATTTAATGATAATCCATGTAACATAAAAGAAAAATTAGTCAAATGGTAAAACTAAAAAAATAGTGTTTCTTTTGTGGGCTGTAAACGGTAATATGTTACTTGCTCGCGTTTAACGTGCCGCTTTCTTTTTTGAAAATGCAGCCACACAATTATACTTCATCATCATGCGAAACACTTTAGGGCAAAATTTAACTGAAAAATACCCTTAGTATACTTTGCTTTGCATTGCAGGTTCGGGTGGCGGAGACGACAACACAGCTATAATCATAACCTTGGTTGTGGTCTTCGGCGTTTTGATCATTGTAGCTGTTGGACTGCGCATTTGGTAAGGCGCTGTGCTTTGTTAAAAAAATATTTGTACAGCAGCGAAATACCCCTTAATACTTTAGGGATTTTAAAGACTGACAATTCTAACATGTCCCGTAATATGAGTTGTACACTTGCGCTTCTAAAAATGTTTTTACGTTACTTTTGTCAAATTACAGTTAAAACTGTGTTGTTTCCATAAAAAACATAATAATATTACATCGTGGTTAACATGTAGAGAAGATGGTTATCGTGACTATCAGTATCTGTTTGCGATGTTGCCTGCTTACGCAATTTGTATTCCTACTATAACCGCATTTAATATACAGTATTCTGAATGGTAACAAAAACACGAAATCCATTATCACTAGAAGCAGTTTGACTAAAATTACGGTTACCGTTCTCATTTATTGGCACTTGCGGTCAATTTTGTCCGGATCACTTTAAAATGTTGCCAAAATTGTTATGATGCGTGTATTTTTCCGCCGAAGTATTCTACACTGTGGTGTGCTGTTGCGCCTTGTATCTGTCTAGTTTGCCAACTGTATACGTAGGTGTTTTGTCAGATATTTGCGTAGAGCTATTTTGGCGTGTATTTGAGTGGGTGCTCATTTAACGCACGGCACTCAATGATGGCGAAGGGACGAATATCACGTTTTCGAAATAATTGAATGAGAAAAGCAAGTCAACATAGGGTGCAGTATATTGTTCAATTGGTAGCTTATGTGCATGTCAAAGCCCGCTTGCTCTATGTATAATAACTTAAAATGTTGTATCCTTTTTTATACGACTGATTGCGGCGTTCATGTAGGACGTGCGTTTTAGCAGTGAATTACGTAAAATGTTCTTCGTAATTGACTTTTATATTGTGATGGCTTCATACCATGCTACATTACACCAAGTTGGGAATAGGGTAATATATTATGACGTCACATTAATGCAATGGTTCTTAAACTGTTGTCCGTGGACCAAATTAATACATTACTGTACATTTAAGAAGTAATCACTTTTTGAAAGAAAAGAGTTTGATTAAAAATAAAACGTTAAAAAAGTTTGAGAACCCCTGCATTAATGGGTTGCAAAAACAAGTCTTCTGAATGCGACTATACAAACAGCAATCCTACATAACGCAACCTCCCGTAATTGGCTTACAAAAAAACTTGCTGTATTGCAGTGCTGCAATTAAACTCAAACCTGCAAGGCGAAGTTTTACTCTACTCTATGTAGGAAAACGTTGCTGAGTAGTAAATACGAACGGCTGGCGAAAACCGTATTTTGCCACCAGGAATCGCTGGAAAAAGTCACACAGGGCGGCCGCCGAGTCTAGGCGAGGGAACATACACTACTTGCACTGGTGGTATTAGGCGCTGCTTTAGACAGCGGAAGCCGACAAGCCGAAGTGAAAAGTTACGATTCAGAACGAAACACAGGCCGCATGATGGCGCACGGGAGAATTGCCGGGTGATTTTACAAAGCAGGGTAACCCCTTTTCATCGGTGGCGTGCTTTGTCCCTCAGAAAAAGCAAATCAATCATCACAATCACGCCAGGCCTGATGTGGCTGACACCCGCGTCATCAAATGTCACCCATATTTTGATGTCACGCTCGCCGTCGTTTGTTCTTGTCGTTGTTTTTGATGTACATCAGGGCACGCTGGTCCAACCTCTGGTGTCAAACTGCATGTCTAATTGAAACTGTTCATGTTTCCTAAAAAAAAAAAAAATTCTTACCTTTAGACTTACGACGATAACAACAAAACTGAGTTGAAACAACACTTCGCAATTTTCTATTATCCCCCTTGTCTGTCAATTTACTTAACAAACATTGTTTTTTCTAAGATTTATTCTTGGTTGAAATCAATCTAGCTGAACTAAAAAAATACTGTGGTCACCTTTTATTCACATTATATATTTGTCGTCATTTGATATCGTATTGCGTAGCATCCTCAACAGTATTGTTTCAGCGAAACCTTATTATGTTACGTAAATTTTAGTTTGTAAAAATATTTCGCAAAGGTTATGTTTTATTGGGAACTATATTATGCAAAAGATTCTTAACCGTGGCTATTATTTACCAGGTTCTACCGTCGCAAAACCGGCCACTGGCCACATCTCTGCAAGCGCTGTCAACGTCCCCCGCCCGCCCACTTGCGGCCTTTCGGCGATAAGTCGGCAACTACTAGATGGCAAAATAACAACAACAATAGCGCCCCAGGACCCGTTCGCCAGATTACTTCGCACAGGGCCGACTACAGACTTCCGAGTCCAAAGGACCACGTAAAAAGCGTAACGACCGTTGCCGAAACTGTAGCGAATTCCGCCTCTTCTAAAAGGGTTCAACAACCCAAAGAAGCGGCTTCGGCGAAGGTTTCTTGCAAAGTGAAAAGCCCGAGCGAGAAGTCTCCCCAACATGAAGCGAAAAGCGTGCGCAACTCGGTCAGATCTAGCAAGCGCTCGCAGAAACTGCCAAGCGACATTGGCTTTTACGACGACCGCACGTTGCCCGCCACGCTTATGATGTCCGACGAGTCCAAGAAGCAGAAGTTCTCGCACGCAAACAGCGACTTGAAGCGTTCCAACTCGGCGACGCTGCGAAAGCCGATCAACGGCAAATCGGGCCTCCAACGGCCGCGGCCGTACTCCGTCAACATTGAGGTCTATAACGACTTTTCGGGCGAGCGAGCCATAGGAAGATTTCAGAAGCAGCAGCATCTCGCCGTAGCCCCGTCGCAGCTGAGCAGCAAGCCCAGCAACACTTCTGATTACGTGTCGGACGTCGAGGCCGCTGAAGGGCGCCACTGGCGAAAGCGGAAGAACGCCTCGCGACTGCGCACCACTGACCGCCGCAAGAGAGCCTCCGACTGCGACTCGGCCTTCCAGGATTGCCCGTTTATCGAGAACGAGGGTATCCTGGAAGTGTACGAAAGCGAGATGGGCGAGGCGCCCGAAAGAGATTTCGAGACTATGCAAGCACTGCGACTTCACCTCGATTCTGATTCGGTTTTCGCCAACGTCGATGACCGCACCGAGTCGCAACAAAACACGATGCGACCTGAAGCGCTGGAAATCGCTCTGCGAATCGGCAGCGTCGGCGGCAGTAACGATACCCTTGAGAACCAGAGCAGCGACACCGAGAGCATGGCCGATTCCTGCATCACCGCAAAGGGCGGTGGATCGCTGCGTATGCGGCAGTACGACAGCGACGGCGGACCCCGGCCAAGTCGAACTAGTCGCGCCGGAATCAAGACCCGGAATCGCCGCAGACCGAAGAGCACGGTGCCGAGTGGTTGGGAGTCAGAGTCCGGCGTCGACACGAAGCGGCGCACGAATGTTGCCAAACGACGGAGCAAGTCGCGCGATCGCAAGCCGCTGCCGGCCGATCGAAAAACCGCCAAAATTTCTTCAAAACCAGAGGACAACACGCCCACGAGAAGACGGTCACCAGCAAAAAAGCGCTACCACACCACGTCGCTGACCACTCCTGTCAGCGGTGGAACAGTCATTGAGATGCCCATCTACTCGCAGGCGACGTGGGCGGGCCCGGGATCGGTGATCGGCAGATCGGCCAACGCCAGGCGCCAGCACCCACCCAAGACGCGGCACCAGAGCGAAAACAGCAGCGGAGTTCCGGCAACCGCTCGTCCGCAGTCGGCACGCACCCGTCCGCGGCATCCCAAGGCCAGCCGCAAGTGGAGCATTGGCGGCGGCGGGCGCTACATCTGCGAATACGGCACGTTGCCGGTAGACCTCAGCCGTTTGCCCGCCGACCTGCTGGAGAAAATCGGCGGGCAGCCAGATCGCCTGCTAGAACCCCTTGACCAGCTGAACTTCGACAAACTGTGTAGGCCGCTACCCACGCTGGGAGAAGGCGAGGCTAAACTGAGCGCGCGCCGACTTGTGTCCGAGAAGCTGTGCCTCCCTCCCGGTCACCGCGACCGTGAAATGCTGTCCAATACCTACGAGCTCGAAGCGACGGGACTGGTTATGACCGACTTGTAAACGCATGGTCTGTTAGTTTATCACAGCTAAATTTTTAATCGTGGGGAGCTTTTCGCTTTTCGTCAACTTTTATACTGGGGGACGTGATACAAACATACAACATTTTCCCTGTTTTCTTTACTGTTTTTTTTACAGCGTTCTCACGGATTGGCGGGCGCAGAGCTTGAAATGTTATGTGGTACATCGTATTGTAAACTTTGTGTTACTCATCGCATTTTGAACCTTGCTTTTACCTGGCACAGCCAAGCAAATGTGAATAGGACGCAATTGGAGTTTAAGCTATACCGAATCGCTTGGATCGAATACTTTATCTAACCACAAAATGCGCGCATAACAATAGACAGCATAGTTTAATTTTTCCGCAAAATTAGATCTACCTTTTCTGATTACAAGGGTATATATATGTTTTACAAGCAGCGTGTCCACAGGGAATCAGATAAGTCAAAAATTAACTCGCCTGCTGTGTGAGTGCGCTAGGTGACTAAAATAATTTTCACAACTTGAAAGAAAGGGTCGGTGACCGAAAACGTTGTTTCCACGCTAAATTTGCTATTACCTGCCTTTCAAACGGCTAAGTATGTGACATGGAAACGATGAGATAGCGGTTGTTCACTCATCAAAGAAAAACAGCAATGGAATGCCACATCAAACAGAATGAGATTATCTATTTTGTGCCTTTTACCCCGCCAATCCGAAGCGGTTATTCCCAGATGTTTGGATGTTTTCCCAAACAGCTCTTGTGATGTGTTCCAAAAAATCATTTGTATTCACTGCTTGTAACTTACCATCCTACGAAACATACCAACGATTAAAACAGCATTGTTTGTTTATCAGCGTGAAAATTCAAAAGCAATGTTCGCTTAAAAAAACAGCTCCTCCGGTAATTGTAATATTGTTAACCAACGTTACGGCAACCTATTCAAATCGTCTTCTTCAGGGTGAAAAACGATGTTCCCTTGTTTCGCGTCGATATGTATTTCAATTTCAAGTGTATGCTTTTTACCGTATATGACAGTGTTAATCCAGATATCTAATTCTTTCCAAGCTCAACTCTGTCCTGCCCATCGGATGTTATTTGTGTCAATAAATTTGTGAATACTGACGTATTAAGTTTGTGCGTCCCATTTGTAACACTAAGCCAACTAAACCGACAGCAATGGTTCAATGCTTTTAGATTTATACTATAGTTGCATTTTTTCAGGAGTTACGGAGCAAGTATTTTTTATAACCTGGTAACCACGAGCAGATATTTCGTTAAATTCAGGAATCAGGGCATGGACACCGAAACAGGTTATTGAATATATGGATAGTCCACGCCGTTTTTCAATTATTTTAGTTTTGACGCAATTCACTAAATAATTTTGGTAACACGATTTGTAAAACAGTAATACAATCTCTTTGTATAAGTAGACCAACTAATATATAAATGCAAGTTAATGTTTAATAACTATATTGCCATACTTTTTCGCAAACAGGACATATTCGTCTTATGACGAAACAAAACGTTGAGATCAGAGTATTAGACCCTTAACTTTTTCGAAATAAATCGACGCAAAACGTCGATTGATTACGTGTTACAGTATTCGTGAAAGTTTTTTTTTTCATTAAAGTTTTCTTTAATTAGCCGTTTTAACAGCTGCGAAACTACAACGCAATACTGTGACGTCATATTGGTAAACAATGTAATCTGCAGACGTCATTCAGGAAAACGAGATTAGTAGGTACCTGCGGCTGCGTATTTACGAAACAACAAAACGCAGGATTGTGTTATGGTTGAGGGGGATAGTGTAGAGCGCACGACTATAATTTACCGACTAAGAGATTGTGTTTACAGTAACTTTTGTGATGTATTTGCTTATGCCACAGATTTATTGCCTATACTCGCTCCAAAGTGCAAAGTAGTTACTGGCTTGCATTATCTCTGTGCTGTCAGCACAGGGATTTGTGTACTTAAGACCGCTATCTGCCCGAAAACAAAAACTTCTTCTCAGTTATCGTCTTGTTGTTCGCAACTTTGATATTGCAAGTGGCATCTCCTATTTGCTAATTTGTCCGCTTTCTATAGTTTAACTGGTTGTTCGCTTATCAGATAATACAATTCTATTAACCTATACGTTTTGTGGTTGGCTTACGAGTTATACGCACGCAACCTCCAAGTTACCTTCAAACGAGAGCCAAAAACTTCAACAAACTAATCTCGTGCCCCACAATAGAGTCAAATTGACAAGAAAACGTAACCTATTTTGCAGTGTTGTTATGACTTAAGCCAATGACTTGACATGACTGACTGAAGTCCTTGAGACAAATTACTTGACTTGACCCAAGGCTTTTGGACTAATGACTTAGGTTGAAATAAAGTGTATTCATTAAGCAATTTATTTCTAAAATTGGGTTATGTATCTTAATGTTGCACACAAAACAATTTGCGAGCTATATATTGCATTAATGCTATGTTCTACTTGAGTTAATGCTCACTATTGGACGAGTTTACCAGTTTTAATAGTTTTTTTTTTAGTTTTTTTTAGTTTTTTTTTTTTTTATTAATAAAATAGATAGCGAAAAAAAAACGAACAAGAAAACCAAATCAAAATAGTGAAGCTCTCAAGCAGCTAACGACCATTTACTTTTGTGTTTTTTTAAAAGCCGAATATCGCTCGGAAGTTTGCGCAGAAGATAGCAACAGTAAAAAGCGTAACATAGTCGGGACAGTGTCGGCATATTTACATTGATAAATAGCATATCGCGCCAATAAAAGGACACAATTCACAAATGTTTTGCACGGTTCGTTTTTGTGCACTCCAAAGAGTAATTGCTCGCGGGAAAAAACACACGATATTCGTAGTTTAGTACTTAACCACGCACTCACGTTTTCCCAGTATAGACACGTAACAGGACACAAATAAAATAAGTGGTACAGGGTTTCCGTGGCCTTTTTGCAAAAAGTACATTGGTTAGATTCGGTTTTACCAAACGAATAAAGGGAGTCATTTGTAACAATTGCGCCCAGGTTAAACTTTATCTGAAAGCTTCTCAGTTTGTTTTCGATTGTTGAATTGTAGAGGTTGCGGTAAATTTTCTCCCATGGCAGACGTGCCCTCCCGCAATTTAAGGTCCAGTGCCATTTTAATTGAGCTTTTGGAGGAAAGAGAATTGTTGTTTGTATTTTTTCGTAAACCGATTTGGTGGAGTTATACTGCTGGATAAATAATTTTAATGTTGGGGTTCTATACGAATGGGACGTTGTTGCGCTACCCGAATCCCATTCTTCTGGGAGACTCGGTATCAATTTTATGAATTGGAAAAAATCTGTGTTGTTAGGTGTAAAGTTAAATTTATTTACTAATGTGTCATATTGTAGATACTCGCCGTTTCTATTCAATAAATCCTGGTGAAAAATTATATTGGAATCTATAAGTGATGGCATAAAAAAAACATTTGAGCGGAATTTTACTTTTTTGTTTAGCCAAAGCGGACGGCTGTTTGACTTTGAATCTATAATTTCCAAGAGTTGTTTGCACGCCGTTATTGCGCAACGTAACGTTCGCATAGGAAGTATGCGCCCTGTGATTGCATTGTTTGTTCCTATGTTCCCATTAAGAAGCGCTTCTAATCTGTTACCTTGGATAAAGGGGCCTTCGATTTGTTTCCAATCAGCTTCCGCGTTTTCGTCAAGTAGTTTAGAGATCCATTTCGTATGTAAGGCTAACAAGTAATTATCTATATTGATCATTCCTGCACCCCCATTTGCAATACTCGCACTCAAAGTCTCTCTTTTCACCCTCTCCCATTTGGACCCCCATAAGAATGTAAAGAGGATTCGTTTAACTTTTGAGATAAAGCATTTGGGTATATTAACCGGGACAACACTCATTTTAAAGGTTAAGATTGGAATCATGAGGGTCTTGATAACCGTTATTTTTCCGAGAAGAGAGAGACCCCTCGCGGACCAAATATTTGATACTATTTTAATTTTTTTCAGAAGTGGTGTGAAATTTTTTTCAATTAGCTCGGCGTCGTTACTCGAGCTAGTGGGAATTTCAACGCCTAAGTATTTAATAGTACCTGATGGCCATAGAAGTCCACTTTGTTCCATGAGTTTGTGACAGTTTTCACGATTTGTTCCGATAAAAAAGGCGTTTGATTTGGACATGTTGACCTTGCAGCCTGACATTTCGCCGAAGTCGTCGATAATCCGAAAGACTTCTGTAAAATCCTGATCACTACCCGATAGAAATATTGTAGTGTACTCAGCTAATAGGGACACTTAAATTCTTTGCCATTTATTGTGATGCCGTTTTGGCGGCCCTGTTTTAATGCAGCGGCAAGGCATTCAATGCACAGGACAAATAAAGTTGGAGAGAGAGGGTCTCCCTGGCGTACGCCACGTTCAACGTTAAACGATTTTGATAAAAAGTTGTTGTTAACAATTACGCACGAAGGATTTTGGTAAAAACAATCGATCAATTTAATAATCTTGTCCCCGAACCCGAAAGCAGCTAAGGCTGTATATATGATGTCCCAGTTTACCGTGTCGAAGGCCTTGAACATGTCTAAAGACAGTATCGCGCCAGGTATATCGTAATAGTCGGCGCAGTCAATGATATCGAACAAAAGACGAATATTAGTGCCTATGTATCGTTTTGGAATAAAACCATTTTGCGCAGGCGAGATAATGTCGTTTAGTACCCCTCGGATCCTGGTGTTAACTACTTTTGAAGCAATTTTGTAGTCTACATTCAAAAGCGTTATCGGTCTAAAATTTCCCGGTTGAAGAGGATCTTTATAAGCTTTTGGAAGTAGAGTTACCACTGCTTCGGACTGAGAAGCTGATACCCTACCTGTATTTACTGTATGTCGCCAAGCTGCCATATAGACGCATTTGATATTGTCCCAAAAGGTGATATAAAACTCTGCTGGAAAACCGTCTAGCCCAGGGGATTTATTTTTACCCATGTTGCAGAGAGCAGTGAAGAATTCCGCTTCTGTTGTTTCCGCTTCTGATAGTTTTGATTGTTCTGCCTTAATTTTTGGGAGATTTAGTGTTTTTAATTTTGAGGCGATTAAGGTTTTGTTCAATAGATCTCCGTTTTGTTTGTAGAGTTGCTTGTAAAAGTCAACTAGACCGTCCAAAATGTTGTATTGGTCAGTTATTATTTTATCATCTACAAAAAGTCTGTTAAAACCCTTTTTTCGCAATGCCTTTTTTCCAAATTTAAAAAGTATTTTGTATTTTTCTCGCCCTCCTCTGCCCAGCGAGCCCTACTTCGCGTTATGGCGCTTTTAGTTTGGCGCAGCATTAGTTGGTCGAGTTCCGATTTAAGTTTGGATAATTTTTCGTGCAAGGGGCCTAATTCTGTTTCAGAGTTCTTTAAAATAGCGTCTTGCGTCTCGCCAATCAGTTTTTCCAATTCGATTTGCTCAATATTTAGCCTTCGTTTTAGTTCGGCCGCATATCTAATAGTTTCTCCCCGAACAACTGCTTTCAAGGCGTCCCATCTTACATGTGGGTCGGTTTCGCCTATATGGTTTTCTGCTTTATAATAAGTGATTACATTTCTTATTTTATCCTTGTAACGCTGGTCATTTAATAGTGATGTATTAAATTTCCAGTAGCCTCTACCGCGTGGTGCTGGGTTAATGTCAGCCCCTAGAGTTGCCATATTATGGTCGGACATAATACCGGGGACTATGTCTACATTTTTAACGTTTTCGACGAGAGATCCATCAATTAAAAAGAAATCTAAACGCGATGATGCCTCTGGTAGTTTCTGAAGCCTTGAGAACTTTTTAACGGTTGGAAATTTGTGGCGAAAAATATCTGTTAGTTTGTAATGTGTCATATATTGCAAAAGACTTTCTCTTGCTTTTCGGTTACGATGTTTTTTACTTCCATTTTGATCTAGGACATTGCCCAGAACTAGATTAAAGTCCCCTCCCATGATTATTGGGGCATCGGAAAAGCTGTCAAGTACGGCGAATAAATTGATGAAAAATTCTGGATCGTCCTTATTCGGCGCGTAAACATTAACAATTACTATTGGGGTTGCATTTATTGTCATTTCAACCAATAAATATCGACCTTCTTGGTCTACCCGTGTGCCTGAGACGGAATAGGATAAGTTTTTGTCGATTAGTATTGCCACCCCTCTACTGCGCTTGAGGTGCCGTGCGCCCAAAACGCTTCCCCTCCCCATTCCATACCCCATAACTTTTCGTGCTTAGCACTACCCTGCAAAAGGGCAACGTGACACTTTTTACGACGTAAAAAATTAAAAATCGATTTTCTTTTCATAGCAATGTTTAAACCTCGAACGTTGTGTGAAATAATATTTAAAGACATAAAAATAGTATTTAAACGCGTTCAACACCAATATCAATGTTCCACTCGTACTCCATGCCACAATCACATCTAAACGCTTTATTGGGACCCATAAGACAGGAATGCTTTTTCCCGCAACTACAGTTGACTATATTATACTTGCAATGGGTATTACTACACGCTTTACACATGATAACCTTAGGTAGCGAGTTAACAGTAAAACAATTACAAACAACAGAGTACCTTTCGCACAGTATGCACTCAAGCACATCTTCCTTCGTCTTGTATTCTGGCTGGAGCTCATCGCAGCACGGCATACGTCTCAATGTCCCTTCGTATGAAGGACATTGACATGTTTCTTTACCCTCTTCGACCAGAAATAACTCGTCCGTGCAGAACTTCATTGCTACGGAATACTTGTTGGAACAACTCCAACAAACGAAAGTTTTCGACTGAGCCGAAACCACAGCTTCAGCTTGGCAGCCAGGGCATGTCAGCGAAATTCTGGTCGCACATAGGCTAATAGATTTGCTGTTAGGAAGCTCGTCTGGGCTTCGTTGCAGCCTTTTCCTTGACCAGTTGTTGGTAAGCTTCGGTGTGCTTGACTTGATGTTGGCGTTGTTTTCAGAGTTGAAGTCCGGGGAGTTCTTATCAGCATCGTTTAGAATGCTGCTTACAGCTGTTGTAGAGTGTGGATTGTTATCAGCATTGTTGACGCCAGCGCTAGAGTTGGTGGCAACTGCGTTATCGTTTGTCTCTCCGTGTGCTTTGGCTTGCTTGTGCTCTTCTTGTCTTTTTACTAGCCGAGGAAAATCTTTTTGACGTTTGGGACAGTTTGCTTGTTTGTGACCTTTCTCGTCACAATGCTTGCAAGTGAACACTTGCCCATGATATGTTACGTAAAATTCACAGTCCGCCATCCTAATATAACTTGGTAAAGGGTTTTCTTCCACGTCCGTTGAATTCATTGTCAAAATTCTCATTCCGGTTAGCAACCCAATCTTGTCCTTCCTGTGTGTCACCTTTTCAACTTTTCCATATTTTGCCGATATTTCCTCTGCCATGAGTTCACTGGGGAAAGGGATAGGCACCCAGCCAACTGCGATGTTAATCTTGTCATTTTCGTATAGTTTTACAAATTTTACTGATTCTGCTGCGCATAGCTTTGTGTAAAGTTCATTTCAAAACAGGGAGTCGAACCGTTTGACTTTTCCAATTCAGGTTCGGTTCGGGTTCAAGGATTTTTTCGGAATCCGGTTAAGTTCGGAGTAATTTAAAAGTTCCGGTTCAGTTTCGGTTCAACCATCGTTATTTCAAAACCGGTTCATAAAGTTCCGTTTCAGATACAATATAATTTGCGTTAAATCTCAAAATGTGGGTCGATAAATGTTGAGAATAATCTTTGAAAAGTCATATAATCCAAGTTACGTGACTTATTAAAAAAACAGTAACTCATTATTGAAATATCTAAAAAATAAAAAAAATAATCAACGATTTTTTCACTCAATATTTTTATTTTTTTTATAAAATTTTATCATGGTGTAACTTGATTCTGTAAAATAGAAGTTGTGACGTCATACAGGAGCGAACCGCTTTTATTTACAGGTTCGGTTAAGGTACTTTCACATTATTCGGTTCAGTTCCGGTTCGGCTCCTTAAAATCTTATAAAATCCGGTTCAGGTTCGGTTCGAAAAAAATTGACCCAAAACCGGTTCATAAAGTTCCGGTTCGACTCCCTGTTTCAAATACTTTTGACTATTTTACCTTTCGCGCGAAATGATCTTTCTACGTCCAGTTTGTTTACACATTTTAAAGCTGTTTCTGGCTAGATCAGCGCTTCTTTATCGTTGCACCGTGGAAGGCTACGAAGTGCGTCACGGAAAAACGGAAAACGCATTAAAAAATATTACACATATATTTTTTAACCTTTTTTTGGCAATGTAATAATAAAAACTAGCAGGAAATTTAGAAATGCCGCTATACCGCAAAAAATCGCGCTCTCCAGGTGGGCCCGGACTTAAAAAGATTAACAAACACTACCAGTACACTATCCATTAAGGTTAACGCGTTTCCTCAAAGTAGCTTTACTACACTTTTCATTAGTAGTATGGATGAAAAAATGCGGCCAACGGAAACCCTTTTGAGTTTGGTTGGCGACTAGAAAAAGTTGCCGACCCTGAAAATTTCTTGGTGCAGAAAAGTTCAAATTTTCCTAGTAATGACATAACCTGGTGAAATAATGTATCTACAAATTCCCATAGTGAATGTATGTTAGACAACCTAAAATATGACTGACAGCTTATCGAAACGAAAGTGAAGACAATATGATGTTAGACAACGATGAGTATAATACTTTACTGTAAAACAGGGGTTCTTAAACTTTTTTTACCGCGGACCCCTAAATTTTTTTTTGCTTTGCATGGACCCCGGTAGGCAAGAAATGCTCCAAAATGACGTCACAATACAAATAGATTTCATAACTCTGTTTATTTCGGTCCGCAAAATGTGAAAGTTAAATGGAGTCTTAACTATACATTCAGTGCAAAACCGTTTAGTTTATGATTAAAGTGTTTTCTTTGAAAAATTAATTACTTCTTAAGTATACACTAGTTATTCAATTAGGCCTTCCCCTAAGACTAATTAGGCCTTCCCCTAAGACTAGTTCACGGACCCCCAAGGGGTCCATGGACCCCAGTTTAAGAACCCCCGCTGTAAAACAAGATGAGGGGGGCGATATGAAATATTATTGAGCCCAAGGGGGCACTAGTGTCAAAAAGGGTTGGGAAACACTGAATTAAAGTTTAATTTTTTAGACAAGGATTTGACCTGCTCTAATTATGACTCGACTTGGGCAACTGATGACTTTGAATGGGACATGACTTGTTATTATTTCGAAAAGACTTACTTGGATTTACAAATGACCTGACTGGGATTTTTTAAAATGACTTGTTTACAATGTTCACTGCTATTTTAACTTTTCTGATTAGTTGCAGTGTTAAATACTCTAACGGAAACCCAACAATCAGGCAGGTGGTTGAAATGAGCAACACGGGGTTGTATACAATAGAACACAAGTTCGAGGTGACACCATTGGCGGTAAAAAGAAGCAACTGCGGAATATTGTGATTGCACAAAAAATGCATGCAGCACTAGTTAGTAAGAAATTAATCATTCACATTTTTTAAGCAACAATTAAAAAACATTTTAGAAGTATGATGGATCTGGTTGTGAACTTGATTAGGGCATTTTGAGAACGGTATCTGATGCACCAAAGCCAATAAATTATTATTTCACAAAACTAGAAATAAAACTGCACATAACATTATGTTTGTCTTTCCAAATGTTGACAAATGTAATGACCATTGACCAGCAGCATAAGAAGCATAAAAACAAACACACATAAATTTACACAAGTAAAAAAGCAATGAATCTCTTCACAATTGGTACTTTGAGAAGCCACAAGTTATTGGTAAAGAGTACAATATTCTTAGTACTCTTAAATTGAACAATTACAAGAGCTGAAAGATAAGTACACAAGTCTGTAAGAGCAATAGTTATTTACAAATACTCACAAATAAATGTCAACTGCAAAACCAGCCAACTAAAAATTTTCAGCTCACGAGATAAAAATACTTAGTACTGATGTCATTACAAAATAATCACTTATTTTTTTAAAGCATTATAGGAATAAATTAGTAGAAATGGAACAATACCAGGGCCTGTCTCTGGTAAGTTTAAGGCATTGTAAAATGTATAGTCAATAGCAACAGAAATAAAATTAGCAGAGGAAAAACAGTAAAAAACAAAATGAGCACTGATGTAATACGTCACACTTAATTTCATAAATTAAAGTAAAATATAATCAAAAAATTCACAAATAATGTTTACACACAGTATGGTAGTAAAAATACAAGAGTCTGTAAGCCCTACTGTCAATGTTCATATGTTTTATACAAAAAAGGATTTTTAAGCAAAATAGAGTCTATTCAGGTTCAGCAAGAGAAAGAAAATTGGTCCTTAGTTCCTCAAATGACATCCTATTTTGCGGATTATATTCCCAGCATTTACAGATTAAATCGTACACCGACTGAGGACATTCTTCAGGTTTCACAAGGCGATGGCCATCCTTGATAAGCTTATAAAGACCTGGTACATCTCCATCAGATATTCCATATTTTGGACAGGCTCCATAGGAAAACATCTCCCATACTGTGACCCCAAAAGACCAAATGTCTGATTCAAACTGGAAGGAGTTCCCTTCAAGGCACTCTGGGGCATGCCAACGGTAGGGCATTGAACCAGATGTGCCACGATAATAGTCTCTGTCCTCATTTAGGACTCGTGAAAGGCCAAAATCTGATATCTTTACGTAAAGTGGTCCGTTACTTGTGTCACGGTCAAGCAAGATGTTCCGTAGCGCAAGATCGCGATGAATCAGACGATGCCTCCTTAGCGCAAGCATCCCATCTGCAATTTGACTTGAAAAGCGGTAAAAATTGGGAAATAGGTCAGCCAGTGGGAAATTATCTTTGTTTCTTTTGTGAATAAAGCTAGCCAAGGAACCACATCCTAAATACTCCATGACTATTCTAACAGTTGGAGCAGTGATGCCTTTTAACTTCACCACATGACGGTGGTTGATTTGGTTCATTGTCTGTATCTCATTAAACATGTCATTGCGTGATTGTTGGGTGTTGCAAGTCCGAATTAGTGATTTTACGGCCACCAGCTCTCCATGCTCTTCACCCCTGCCTTTGGGAAGGTAACGACAAAGATCAACGTAGCCAAAGTGACCCTTGCCCAATTGTTGGTACTGCATAAGGTCTTCGTCATCAAAAACCTGGTATTCGGATTGTGGCTCTTCATCAGGTTCGACCAGCGTGCTTTCGTCAAAATGAAAGTCCCCATGTAGGTGCGTTGACAGTTCACAGAGAATTTGTTGAAATGCAGGGCGGCATCTGGGCCATTTTCTCCAACACTTTTTAAGCAAATCAAGAAAACCTTTCATTTTTGTATCTTGCAAAATGTTCGGGATGGACATGACTGTTCCATTGTCATAATTTTCCTTCAAAGCAATGTTAAAACCATAGGCATTTATATTACAGCAAACATATTGTGCTTGATGCCAATGTCCTATTTCACAAACAGTAGTAGCAAAACTCCATTTATCTCCATTTATACTTGGAGAGGTACAAGTTGGATTGCTTACCACCTGACAGTACTCATAAGCAATCCAAGGAGCAGTTAGAGTAGGTTCAACAACTAAGTCGAAATCATGTTTTTCCTTTGAAGTCGTGATTCCAGGATCAGCCAATTTTATAAAAGGGGGGTCACTGACAAGTTTCAAAAGCACGTTTACACCTTTAATATTTCCATGAGCACAATTTTTCTCCTCTAGATATGTGCATGCATGGGCAAGTTGCCAAAACACAGCTGTAAACCAATCCCTGCTTGGCATTGCAGGATTTTCAACTGCATATTTTGTAATAGAACCATAGGGAACATATTCCACTACAAGCATGTTACTCATTGTTCCTTTTTGATGAATTAAGTGAAGGCTTTCTAAACAGCTGAATTTGAGCATTGAATCTTGGAAGGAAGTTTCAATGTGCTGCTTTCTTCCAACATGATCTTCATAGCACCTTTTAACTACTACTCGTGTGTTTGGTTGACTTCGGTGGGCATACAGTGTTACTTCTGTGAACCGGCCGGATCCCAAAAGCTTTTGCCATTTGTAATCTCCCTGATTAATAATTTGAATTTGCGATATTTTTCCTTTGTCTGGAGGTTTTGTATTAGTTTCACTAAGATGAACAAGCAGAGTACTTTGCTGATTTCTTGTAGGGTGCAAGAGTTTAGATATGTCAAAAAATTCGTTCATGCCCTGCTTAAGAAAGTCTTCCAAGGTGTCATGAACATGATGGTTATCACTGCCAAAAAATCCAATTTTTCCGTTAACGAAGTCCAGTTTAAAGTTTTTTACTTCCAGCTGGTCAGAGTGATTGTTTAGGAGTAATGTGTTAATGAAATATTCATGGTAATTTTCTGGACTGCAGCGTAAAACACAATCTCCCAAACCTGGGTGAGGCAACTGCCATAGGAGGTGCTCAGCATAAGAGGCACTTATAGGGCCATGACAAGACAATTCTAATTGTTTTATCAAAGAAGGCCTTGTAACACTTTTACACAGAAAATGATGTGCATCAACCAATAGTTGGTAGTATCCATTAATACAGGAAGCTAGATTTTCAGCTTTAATCTTGGACGCAAGAGATAAACACAGGAACTCACCGTTCAGTTTGGTGATTGTAACTGACCATATTGTTTCATACTGGTCATTGCTTTTTTGATAGATCCGAACATCGCTGATTTCCGCTACATTGCACCAAACCTGTTCTGGTTCACTGCCACTAGCACATGAAACATTGCCATCATAGGCTACAGATACTTTTGTGAAACTATTTTGATCTTCATCAACTGGAAGAAGTATGTATGTTTCAGCATTGTGAAACCCAACAACCGTGTCAAGATTTTCTAGATACTTAACTTGAAAGTAATTCAGACCTAATCCAGAGGCCACAAACCTGCGGTATTTAACCTCAAAGTGTTCCAAATATTTGTGGAAACGGATTTTAATGATTTTTCTCTTGACCAGATGTTTGGATTGTAGTTGCTGGGCATAATCATGAGAAACCAGTTTTTTTAAAGAGATATGCTGTTTAATACGTGGCAATTCCCAACCTAAAGAACTCGCAAGACAAATCATATCCATCACTGCAATGCCAAGATTGGCACTATGCTCATCAAGTGTGTCTATTGATATTTTTAAATGTCCTTTTTGGAAGTCATCACGCTTTTGGTTGCGTAAATAACTAACTACTTTTTCGTTGATGACAATGTGATTGGTTTGGCCAGCGACCGACTTTCGGTAAGCATGGTGTCTTCCTTTTTGCTGCGGAAACTCGTTATTGAAAATAAAACGAATCCTCAATTCGATTTCACTGATAACACTGCATCCATTAGATTTTGGAACAGTATTGGCCAAGTTTAACCAAGTTTCTGTTTTTTGATCGTACAGACCAAAATGTGACAAATATAATGGGGTTATTTCACATTTCTCTAGGCATTCTTGCAACACATCTTCATAAGTGTCAACATTATCAAGACTAATATTGCAAGTTCTAAGATTTTCCAAAACTCCAGCTATTGTTGGTCCAACATCATCACATGGTTTTACAGGTTGAAACAGTGTGACAGCAAAGCTCATGATTTTCCACCACAGGTAAATTGTTATTTTGTTCTGTAAATCATAAAAATCGATTGTAAGATAACTTTTAGTTTACAGGTAGAGAGGTTTTAAGTAAAATAGGCTGTATACTTAAATCAAAATCTGCTGTTTATATTGTGTAATTGGGAGACTGCTAAATCGCCTCTCAACATGTAGTGTCTAACGCAGAAGATTTTTTTAGAGTGCTGTCACAAAGTCTTACACCTGTTGCTCTGGACTAGCCCGAAAAACACCTGCTGTTCTAAACCAGCCTAAACTTGTGCGCAAATTTCCATAAATTCTTGTTTTTCTGACAGATACTATTTAGCCTTGCATTATTCTAATTTTTCACAAATATGGGCGCTGGTCTAGAATCCTACCACAACGAAACATTATTTGGGTTAGGGTGCGGGTTAGCGTTTGGGTTAGGGTGGGTCAAGTATTATTATTAAATTAAGAATATAATAATACTTGACCTACCCTCACCCAAACACTAACCGACACCCTAACTCAAATTTTGTGCGTTGATTTTATAACTGTGGTAGGATTCTAGACCAGCGCCCAAATATGTTTCATAACGTGTAGTCATTTTTGCACTTAACCAGTTATATATATTAGAACAAACCCGTAAAATTTACCCGTGTGCTGTCTGTTGTGTCGCAAGGTTAAATTTATTTTAAGGTAGTTTTTTTATAACTTGTTTCGAAATGAAAGATTAGGAAACATAAAAATTACTACGTTACGATTTTTTGGAGAAATACATTTCCCTTAACAATCTTCCTACTTACATAACAAAACACAAAACTCAGACCAGTGCCTGAGGCTTCTGAATGTGTTAAATCAAATATATTTCATAGAAACTTTACATCTAGACACAAACTCTTCCAGTTTTAGCTTATTTTTGATAAATGCATGACGAAACACGTTCCCTTTAAAGATGTATCATAAATGCACGATGAAACACGTTTAAAGGTGTGTTTCAGCGAGGGTGGATACGGCTGCTGCTACTGGCTAACATCATTTATCATTAGGACATGTTAAGTAAGGGCACATAAACGAAAACCAAACAGATCCTTAGGTTTATGCAAAGAGACTCTTTGGGTTTATGTATTCTGTTGCAAGAAATTTATAATAAAAACACTTTCCAATATCTTGTTGTAAGTGCATGTCGACATATTTTATGTAGAGGTTTTAAAAAATGTATAAAATGCCTGCGTGGAGATCGGGGAAACCGCGTAGGCTACGCGTCGGGTTACATAGGAGGGCATTTCCTGATACCATGAGCATAAAAGGTAATCAAAACTTTGATGTCTTCTTTCTTGAACATTAAAGTTCTGTTTTATTTAACACTTTTTATTAAACAGATTTGGTTCGTTTAAAAAGCTATAGCCTAGTTGAAGTGCAATAATAAAAACAACTATTTTAATTATATACGTGCAAGGGTCTTATTTGTTAACCGATTGCAAAAAGAAAAATTGTAGTGGTGGAGCTTTTAGACCAAAGGTCGGCAACCTTTACCAAGTCGTGGGCTAAACCAAAAGTTCTCGGCGGGCCGTATTTAACAATTTTGTTATAAAAATTGGTGGCTTTTAAGCACTTTAATATAAAATAACTCTTAATCAGGGACGGATATAAATGTTTGATTCAGTAGAAATGAGTCTACTTAATATACTACAACAGGAAGAAACGCGCGTAACGCGAAAAATGCTTTTGTTTGGTTTAAATTAGCAGACTTACGCATTTGGCACGCACAAAATAAAATATGAACATATTTCTTATACTATTTTTGGTAATGTTTATCACAAAAGAATACAACAGCGAATAATTTTGTAGAAAATTGCAATTTAGAGAATTTTATGCTACGAAAAATTTCCTACTTATAGCTGTCATGCGCACGTCACCTTTGGCCTAAGATGACTCCCTCAAAACGCAAATATAATCCAAAGTCAAACTAGATACGCGCGGGGCGCTAAACAAAACAAATACGATATTTGTGCATTTTCGTATAGTTAGAACTGTTGAAAACGTGGGCTTGACCGATGATTTTCACTGGAGGGCCGTGGGTTATGCCGACCTCTGTTTCAGAGGGATATAGGCCTATATTCTTGGAGAGCATATCGTATTTTGTGTAGTCGGTTGTGAGACAGGCATTGTCTTGGGCACGGCTGACGACGTATACTAGACTAATTTAATGGATTTTAAGGGCGTATCTGATAGGTTTAGGAAATATAAAATGGTTTGGACCAGGCGCGATCCTCGGGTTTTGTTTGGGGCGGTCATATTCTTTTATCGCGAAGACGTCACTAAGTTACGTCATAACGTTACGTTACAAAGCTATGTTGAAACGTGACGTCCTTCATCCCACATTGTTTCTTTATTTTGGTAAAAGTTTTATGCTGGAGAGGTGCATTGAGGCAGATGTGCCGCCTTTGGGCTAAAATTATTTTATCAAAGTGAGCTAAGACAAAGCCGATACTACAAACTTAATTAAGATTTGAAAAAACCTCTAGGAATAAATAAAAACCTTTCTTGTTACAACATCCGCTAAAGCAACGTTCTATACTGTACATGCTAAGTAATAATGGTTTTTGTGGATTCGTTTGAATTTGGTAAAGCAGAATGCGTTTTATATTTCTATGTTTGGTTTCGCACTGGCAATCAGCAGGCCTGCGGAGTTGGTTAAAAACAACCCGAGTCCGACTCGGGCCGAATATGAGGTTTCATCGCGTCCCGAGTCCGAATCAGCCTTTGTATTTCACCAATAATTAAATTAAGGTGGATATTCAATCCACTCTGATAGGGTCATGGAAAATATGCCACGAGCATATGCTATTCCACCTTAACAATTTACAGTTTACGCTGCCTTATCAGTTTCGAAATTTGGTACTGCGCATGCGCACATGTCGGACTTGGATAGTTTTACTTGGTCTTACTCGAGTCCCGAGTCCGACTCAGCAGCCCTGCTGTGATCTGACATCTAATTTACGTGTCTTTTCTGAAATATACTTCGATGCTTTTCAGCTGATACCTAGAAGTGTTAACTATCAGTTTCGTTTTTGTTAGTTTCTCAGTCGCACAAAAACATACGTGCTTACTTTTAATGTAGAACAGTGGTTCTCACACTTTTTAGCATACGGACCGGTAAAATTTTAAAACAATTTTTGCAGACCGGTGGCCTTCAAAAATTAAAATGAACCCAAAATGTAATTATGACAAAAGTATGCAACTTAAAAGCAAATAACGAAAACTTCAATATAATGAGAAATTTCCTGCTGTCTTTTTGATATCATACGTGTTATACGTGGTTCTGTTGAAGTTTTTCTCGTACAAGTTTAAGACTTAAACAAGTTTAGCCTACTTTAAACAGTTGGGCACACAACACTTGTAGCATTGTGACGTACAATAAAGTCCAAAGTAGACGATTAACTGTATGTTACATCACAATGCTGCAATTTACGGAACTGGCTATGTTCTAAATTTGATGGACAAGACGCCTTCAACATCTTGCTTTTTGCAATTGAGATATAAATTTGTAATATATTTGGCGGACCGGCAGGAGAGTTGACGCGGACCGGCGGTTGAGAACCACTGATGGGATTCTTTTTCAATTATTCGTTTTAGGTGACTGTTTCTCTTAGCATATTTGAAAAATAATTGAAGGTCTTTATACCATCCATGCAGTGTCGGATCGCAGTTACCTTGGTGGCTTTGCAAAGACTGAGATTAAGGGCATGCATACAAAAGGAGCGATATTTTTAACTATAGAACAGACGCCAACTAGCTCACTGGACATTGTCCGATAAGATATCGTGGTTCTAGCCCAAGCTTTTGTACATTACAAACTATAGCCTCTCCTATTGCATTTCCACTAAGTTTAATTTCGTTGTGATTAACATTCCGATGGACACATTTTATCGTTGATTGCGATATCACGCATCAAATCTAAAATGGCAACTGGGTCTTCTTTATTAATTGTTGTAGCAGCACTTGTTTCAACATAGCGGATGACAATAACAAGCTGTTCTTTTTTGGCACCATCCTTTGTTTCGTCCGCCATAGCCTAATTGCTCCCGCCTTTTCGGGAAAAAGCATGATGTAGTCAGGTTCACTATGTAATTTCGTTGGTTTTTTGTGGAGATTTGCAAACCTATACATTTTTGGAAAGCTTAGGACATCAGGAATCTGAAAATCGATGTTCCCATTTGCACAAATGTTCCGAGGGCGGCCATTTTGGAAATTCAAGATGGCCACCACCGAAAACCTATTTTTCGCAATATCTCGGCACACGGGCAACCTAGAGTGTTGATTTCAAGACCTATAACTACATTCTTGGGGACAAGGAATCATTTGGGACCATATAAAAGGGTGTACGGGTACACAAATTCCCCCTATGATGATTTTAGGTAAAAATTAAAGCAACAACAAATCGGTTGAATATAATGGTACAGTTAAAAGTCTGTTTTGCATCAGCAATCTAATGTCTTCACCATCTACTCTTACTTCTTTTCAAGTAGATCATCTAACATGATATGCACATGGAGATTGGTTGTAACAGTTTGCTAAAAACTGTAGCCATATGCTAAAAGCAATATTCCACATTATCCGAAAACCTGTCCCCAGTCTGTCGACTTGACTACAACTCTATTCATGAACATCATCAGACTGCAGGCTGTGGTGATTTAGGTGAACAACTAATGAACTAGAAGACAACAAATTTCAATTGAAATTACATTTATTGAACTTACAACACTCCATATGATAAACATAATTATGAGCACCACACCGACCATTACTCAAATGTCATCATCACTATCGTCAGAGCAACCACCTGGCTGACAGTCCTCATCATTGTCACACTGAGAGCTGCACAAACATAAGTCAGTGCAGGTCAGGTTGTTAGAACGGCAGGAGCACCTTTGCATCATGTTTGGGCTTGTATTTCACCTGCTTTTCGGATTTGAAGCCATGCATAAGGGTTTGGTTCACAGTGAGCACTGCTCTGTTGACGACAGTTGTTCTTTTTTCTGTCTCCAATGCCTCTGCCGACCCTATCATAATCCATCTGATCATGGCATACAACTCTGCTGGAACATCACCCTCATCGCTGGTCACTTGTATGGAACTAGATGTTTTTTCCTTGGGATCAAATTTGTCAATGCATCTCCGCAGCACCTTTGCTGATTGGTAGATGATGCTCAAGTCATCCATATCATTTTCTGTTATAACAGATTGAACCATATCAGACTCGCATGCATCTGGTGAATATAGAATAGAGGATTTCCTTCTGTCCTTTTGTCGAACAGAAGTTACATGGGGCAATTCCAAAAGGATTCTATCTTTAAGCCATCGTCGACTGTATGCTGGGAAATGATTGGCTAACGCATCTGGTCCACCGAGCATGTTCATGTATGTTGTTTCTATATCTTGCATGGATAGGTATGCTTTATTTTGGGTTTGGCTGTCGATGAGGCTTATCAATTCAATCAAACAGGATGTTTGTAATGGATAGCCTTTTTCTGCGTAGTCCTTGCTACCTTTGACTCGCAGAACATGGAATACCTTTTTGGTCCAACATCGCTTGTGATACTGGACATCTATCGCGTGTGCATCAGATGGCGAGATGGATGTGTTTAATCTAGTCTGCAAGATGGGATCTTCTGAAAGTTCCACAGCTTCACGTAGTGCTTTCCCACAGTTCTCTGTTCTTAAAGTGTATAATTGTTGTTCATTATTTTCCTGGCAAAAAAAGCAATGTTCCTTATTGAACGGAGCTGTTGCAGAGCGTGTGAATGGACTTGTGGAGGTGGACGTTGATGCCTCATCCATATCTATGCTTTTTCTCTTCTGTCCACGTTTTTTCTCCGAGTAGCTTCCAACTGACATATTGTACTCATGGCGTTCTTTGGCACGTTCTATCTTTACTTTGCATGTTGTATTTGAATAGCGAAGACGATGCCAAACTGCCTTGTTAGCTTTTAAGCTGTCACTTGTTTCATCCTTTAACCGCCTGTCTATTTGAACATACTCTCCATCATGGAAGTTTGCCCTATCACGAACTGCTTCTAGCAAGCAATCAAATGAGTCCAGTTTGGACTGTTTCACAAGCGTTCCATTTTTAGTTGAAAATGTTTGACAGATCACGCACTGCTGCCAGTTGGTGGATCCAGGTGGATTGTATGAATGCCGTGCAGGAATTTCACTCATCTTGACTTAAAACCTGCAAATATAAAAAGGGAGATGAGTAGCTTTCAATCTACATCTCATCTGATGAATTTGTACCATTATTATGACCAGGGTAAGTATCAATAACACTAAATGAAATATCCTTATATTAGTTATTTATCTTGTAATACATATTGTTAACTTTCAGCCGTTGATTTGTCTCACAACCTGAAATTATGGAAACTTACACTGGCTCCTTATGTACAATAATGATCTAAAACAAGTAGATCATTTATTCCATGATGGTCCATCTGGTATTAAATCTCAGCTGGAAGTTAAAACAGAATTTCATATGTCTCCACACCTGAAAATAGATCTTAAATGGACAGTGTGATTTTGTTTTTATTTGCTGGTGCGTCATTCAGTGTAAATAGTATTTGTTAACAATCTCCTTAAGATCTGTACTTATATAACCAATCCTGAGAGAGTCATCTTAGAGACTCGCCAGGTGTCTTTGCATCATTTTGGGTGATCTAAGGTGACTCTGTATCCCCAATATCGTAGATATGAATGATAAAATAACACAGTATTAAAATCATTGTTTTTGGAATATTGTGAGAAACAGTTTTTCAGTGACGGTGATAGTGTTTGGATGGTATGAAGTTTTTAAAAATCATCACAAGAGACATCTGGGTGCTTGTACATTATTTTAAATGATCTCAAATGATTCCTTGACCCCAAAAATGTAGGTAAAAGTCTTGAAATCAACACTCTAGGTTGCCCGTGTGCCGAGATATTGCGAAAAATAGGTTTTTGTTGGCGGCCATCTTGAATATCCGAAATGGCCGCCTTCGGAACATTTGTGCAAATGGGAACATCGATTTTCGGATTCCTGATGTCCTAAGCTTTCCAAAATGTATAGGTTTGCAAATCTCCACAAAAATCCAACGAAACCATAAAATTGAACATAGTGAACCTGACTAATGTGTAGACAATAGACATGGTAGTGTCTTTCAGCAATATTCTTCATACCGGGTCACACTAGGACTGGCCAACTGTAGAGGCTAATCTTATTACTTTTTCGTGCTTCAAAAAGGTCTGTTTTTCGCGTTACGCGGAATGATTTGTTTAACAACCTGAATAATGTTATTTTGTACGAGTTCGTTTGTTCGGACAACCGATGTTATTTTTACCTGAATTATGACTTCACGCAATGACATACTTTTGTGACGTCATATCTGGAAAAAATTCATGGCCCTCTCATGGCATCAGGGTAACTTCAAACAATTGAGTGCCCTTCAGTTGAGTCGGTTTAGATTTCAGATTCCGCCATTTTTCAATAGAGGATCGGCCTATTTAGTCAGCCAACTTCAAGCATATATGTATTTTTACAAAAAAAAGTCATAGATATTTAGAAACAACTTACAAGCCATCACAAGGCTACCCCTTAATGCAATTGCAACTACTGTTGAGTAAATCAAACCGAGATTTTACGTTCGTTTGAAAAATGTATTGAATTGTGGAAAGCATAAAAATGTTTGATACGGGTAAATTGCAACGCGACTTTATGTAAGAAACCGGCCAGGTGTCGCAGAATGATTGCAATACAATATTCCAGAGGAGTAGTAATTGGCAAATAATTTAAAATAAATTGGCTATAATATGAATTTAATATTCATTTAAAAAATAGTTAGGTTAGAGGAGTGGTTCTTAACCTTTTATGCTCCGTGGCCCCCTTTGAAAAGCTCTCAACCCTCGTGGCCCCTTGCTTTAAAAATACTAGCATTGTATTTAATGTGTTTTCACTTGTTTTACTATACTCCATGTTAAGAACCAATGGAGCCATTAAACGAAGTCTAACAAATAAAAGCATTTACTTCTTATTAATTTAATAAATCATGAAGTCATTTCACTTTAAATTAATTTATTTTAAGTCATTTCAAAGCTTTTTCTTCTACTCCGCCAACTTTTTTTCTTCAGCTCTGTTTTGTATTAAGACAAGCGAACATACGTCAAGACGATTTCTGAATTTCGTTTTGCCAGATTAGAAAGCTTCGCAAAAATAAGTAATTAGACGCATATTACGACAACAAATATGATACGTTAATTAGACAGTCAAATAATATGCTGCAACATATACAAGCTACCACTTCCAGTAATGTGTTACTATATAACTTGACAATTACGCTGTGGCGTATCACCTCGTTGAATATTAGCCTCACCCGATATAAACGACAGATGGGATTCGATTAAAATTTGGATTCGAAATAAAAACAACACAAATTTAAGTTAACTGGAAAATTTGGAAAATAATGACAATTGGGTAGTTGGGTTTCACAACAATACGACCTAGCTAGAGAGTTATGCCTGTGGGCCCCCAAACACCGCTCCGTGGCCCCCAGGGGGGCAAAGGGCCACGGTTGAGAAACCCTGGGTTAGAGTATAATGCATTGTACGGTAGGGTAAATGAATTGTTTTTACGAACACGGACGGGTAAATATCATATACGGAAAAAAGGGGCGTTACTTCCATGTTTTTTGTCTGTTTTTCTGAGTATAATTTTGGTTGTGTTGGCTGCAGTGATGAAAGTAAGCTGATCTGGAATTGCGTTTGGGTAAAATATTTTTTAGGCCCTACGCTGTATCGGTAAAAAAGGTTCAGATTGATCTTTGCACTACATCAAACGATAACCTTTTGCAAAACAAATAAAATTATTAATTTTGCAAAATAGTAGGCCTACAGCTTACCAATTT
This sequence comes from Ascidiella aspersa, assembly GCF_963924565.1. Classification (NCBI taxonomy): domain Eukaryota; kingdom Metazoa; phylum Chordata; class Ascidiacea; order Phlebobranchia; family Ascidiidae; genus Ascidiella; species Ascidiella aspersa. Next base: position 19,597,862 of record NC_139451.1, read on the forward strand.
TACTTTTTTTAAGACTGCTATTTTAGGGATAAATTGTACCAAGTAATACAAACGATTTATTCGATATGAAAATTTATTGCTGTTAGGCTACGTTGGAGATGTAAAATGTGTTATACAACACATAAAGGAAACCGATCGAGTGTTTCAACGTAAAAGTATAATAACTCCGCAGTTTAATTGCGAGGTTTGCCAGCTATCGCCGTTTTGTGGAAGGCAATTAGCGTTTACTGGCATGTTGTCCAGTTCACGTAAGACTGGGCAACGATAGTAAGTGCGACAGTGCGTGCCCAAATTCGACAAACTGCTTGTGCGACTTTTCCATCCTATATGCCGGACAACGCACGGTCGGCCGTTTGTATCGTCTTCCAACGCCCGGGGCCACGTTACCAGCTCATTTTTGGTTCGACGTCTCGCGATCAAGAGAAGTAGAAGCGCCGCCGTTTTCCCCGGGAGCATATCACTGCTGGCTGAGACTTGCCAAACGACTGTCGTACGTCAGAATGTGGTCGCGCAAGTCGGGCTGATTAACAAGGCTGGCGAACTTCTCAGGTCCAGTTAATGTTGGACAGGTGTAGCGACAACAGCGTTAAAGAGCGGATGGCCGGTAAATGTCATTTGGGCTGACCAGTAGACTCGGTGAAAAACCGTATAGCGTTACTACATGTTGCAGCTTTAGGATGAATCAATAGAAGAATATAGCCAAACATAGATTTAGAGAAAGGGTATGAATAGGCAGTGCCAGTATTAAACACAGACAGTTTTGTTAGAATAAGACGCCATTCAACGAATTTTAGTGCAGGGTTAAGTTATTCCATAGTATTTAATGTCAAACAAGTCAGATTTTTTTAGAGTTAGTCCTATTATCCGAGAAAACTATTTAGGTTCATTGTAATTGTTTTTTGTCACTTCGTGTATTTTAAATCAAAATAGTTAACTTCTGAATTACAAACCACACTAAACTATAAAATATTTACCCACTTAGAATCAACTTAGGCGCATTGTGTATTTGCCTGGAATACTAAAAATACAAAGCAAAGCGTATAACTGACGCTGTTTAATTGATCATCTATTAGACCAAGACGCGAAAGAAAGTCGACGCAAAATCGACAATTCTTTCAGAAAAGCGTCTTGCACTGTTTTAGTGTTTTTTTTGTTTTTTCTTAACCAAAAAGAAATGAGTCATTCCGGCAGAGACCAGGATGTGAGTGACTTATAGTTGTTTTCAGATAAATGAGAATGTTATTAAACTTAAGTGTAAAGAATTAAAAAAATAACTTTTGGCGACATTAAATTATTTTAACGTTTTAACTACCTTGTAGACCTTTTTCGCAATAAGATAATTTTGTCTGCTTTTAATTGAGTAGTCGACCAAAGCATTGTGGTATTATAGTTTAATTTGTCACGAATAAGAAACGGGACTTTTCTCATGAAAATACACACAAGGGCGATCACAAATAACGGGGGTTATAAACTTTGTTTTTCCGCATTTACAGCTTCCTGGCGCTTACAAGCGATCTGTTGGAAAGAACGAGAGCAGAAGTTTGCCAAGAAGTGCATTCCCACCAAAGCCATCCAGATATACATCTTCGTCCTTTGTAAGTAGCCTTTCCACTCAAACCCAATCGCAATATTGAACGAGTATAGCTATAACGAATTGCCATGGTTTTAGCTGGTCCAAAACTATAGGGAGTTAATAAGGCTAATCTAATATCCATTAAAGTTACTTTAACCTTGGTAACACAGCTGGTTATGTCTGAAATATATTATAAACAAACACAGCCTTCGTAAAAATCATCTTAGACGATAAAATTGACTTAAAATGCTTCTAGTTTAAAGAATCTTAAAATTGTTTAGAAAAAGTGTATAAAAGCGGGAATGAGATTAATACTGTTAAAACAACTTGTGTTTTTACCTAAAGGCAGGTTATGCGGTATTGGTCTTTCACAGAACCTGTGCCCAACGTCGACATTACAAAAAACTAAAGAATAAATAGGGATGTATGAATACGACGCATTGCGTGGGAAAGTTTACCAAACACTTGGGTATCCCTTAAACGATTTTCAAACTGATGTAAACATCCATCCGTCAAATTTTGTTATGATAAGATTGTGACAAAAAGAGACTCGAGACACTTGTTTTCGTGAAACGACGCCAAATGGAAGCGCCCTTCTAACGATAGTGTTCACGAAATTTTCTCTCATAGCGTTCAAGTTCATCGTTGTCGGACGCCCGATGCCGTTCGACCGGTTTTGACGTCACAATAGCATTTCTTACGCCCTCGGCTAATCAGAGAGGGATCACGCGCGTCGCGGGTGCGTCTCCATCCAAAAAAAAAAACGCTAGGAGAAAAACGGCTTACGCAACCTCTCTAGCCTTGCTGTTACGTAAACGCGTCGGCCAATAAATATTGATAGGACAAACTTGCGCATCAAAATAGAAAATGTAAGCCCAATTACCAAATTACTGATTTCTCTAAATGCGTATCCAACATAGCATGCTAGAGAAAACCGCTTTCTATTAGAAGTTGTTGGGTTTAAAAATCACTATAGTTCTCAAATATTCTTTAGGTATGACGCAACCACCCATTACTTGCAGTTTTTCATTTATTTCATATACATGTGCAAAAACTAAATGGTACCTTATTGTTGCAGGCCAACTCTGACGATTTTGGTCCAGGGCATTTTAACTTTGACGACAGCGACACTTCAGGAAGGTAAGACATCGCGGTTAAATATATGAACAAATTTCCTCATGACAAAGTGATTGCCTTTGCACTCTAATTGTACGCAAAGAATTAAATCACGAGGCTTACCAATACATCAAATTAAAATCATAACGAACTCAAGGTGTTATTAGTAATTACTATAGAAATGTTTAAACTGCAATTGGAACAATTTAAATATGCTGAGGAAAACTATGGTTTGTTTCATTTGTCGCGCACATAAAAACAACCGTCTTCACCAAGGAGAAATGTAAGACATCCAAAGTTACAAATCGATACCAGAGTTGGATTGATTACATTAATTTAGTTCAATTGCAATTACAATTCATCTCTTAAACTTAAATGTTTCAATTACATTAAAACTGTAATTAATTGCATCAATTACAATAAATTACAATGGATCAAAGTTTTATATTGCTGCTGAAATATGGAAACGATGATCGATACTACTATGTATCGATAATTTTACTTTGTTTACTTTTTAAAAGTTGTTTGTGACATAACAGTGCTGTTTGTTGCATCACAGTCGATCTCGCAATGTCAGTACGTTGCCGAGCAGCGCTTATCCACGACACACGACTTCCGGGTCTTCATTCGCCAGCTCACAGCCACCAGCTCCGATTCCGGAGGGCAAGAGGAGAACGATATCGATGGGAGCCAACCATCACGCTCCCGGAAGACAGAGGAGTCGCGATCGCAGGAGGACACTGGACGCCAGGAATCAGCCACCGCCTTATACAGTAAGTGAAATGGGCATTTTTGTTTAAATAAAAAGGAGGAAAACTTATTGACTTAAATAAACAAGGGACGGAAAATATTAGAATGAAATATTTTGTTGTAGTGATTGTTTGGTTTCGTTTTGCTAATTTGGTAACCATAATAAACTAAATGTAAAGTTAAAAGAAAATGCAAAGTGTGACAACTTTGCAAAAGAATCACCAAACCGATTTTTTTAATGTTAATTTTGACTAATTTATACAAAAAAAACTTAGATGCGATTATAAGGGAAAAAATAGTCAAAGCAATGTCTCGTGTAAGTAACGGTGATTTAGGTACATGGGCGTCAAGTATATGTTTAATGTTATAATAAGTTTCATCTGATAAACACGTTTATTGACTCTTCGTCGTAAACAAGATACAAATATCCGCCGTACACGAGGCAAAATAAAACTTCAAGAGAAACCGACGGCAGTTAATTGCCGACGAAACAGCGCATAATCACCGATTAGTTCACATCAAGGCGTGACGTGATATTTCGGCCCCGCGACACGTCATAAAGACACTCCTGCCCCCGTCTTTTCCGATCCTGACACAGCAGCGAGAAACACGACGGTTTATAACGGCCACGTTGGAGCAGTGAATCGATTTTGACGTTGATCTATGCTGGGAACGCCCCGGGTACCAGTTCATGGCCCGCCTTTAATTACCCTACGCGAAAAGCGGAACACGTTTGCCGTAAATCAAATTGAAAAGGCTCGTAAATGCATGGCGTACCTTTTGCGAATCTGAATCGTTTATTAATCGTTTATAAAGGCGTCAAGCAAACAAACCTTTTTGCTACATTAAGTAGACTTTGCAATGAATATTATGCTAATAAAACCGTCCAGCTAAGAAAACAATAAAGAGCTAAATACGCCTACAAAAAACTTAAACAGTTACAAAAAAATGAAAGCTACAACTATTAAATAAAAATGAAGGTCTTCCAAGTAAACCGCTTTTATAGGACAACGCACAGTGCAAACTAAATAAGCAAGGTTTGAAAAAGCTTATCACATTTTGCAAACGCCAAAACGCAAAACAAAAGAAAGCCGGTTGCTACCTAATAGAAAATTAAACAAGAGCTTCACTCAATTTATATTACAGGTCTAGAACCGACAGTAAAATATGCGAATACCATTAAATCACAATAGCAGTTGCGCCTTAGTAAATCCAGATTCTCAATAAATGAGCACGCCCAAAAGTTTACCACGCATTAATGAGACTAAATCACTTTTTGCTGCCCGCAGGACATATTTTAGAAACGCTAAACTTTAATCCAGTAATCTGATTTTCTTCTCCTGACACCCTCCCATATTGCGTGGCATATCTTTGGGTTGCTGTTGGTTTGTCGCAAATTTTCCCAGTTGAAAAAACACCATGAAAAACATTTTATTTCGTATAAAAACGGAATAATAAAAACCAAAAACTTTCACTTCCATTTTGTACCTAAATTAGAGTTGTATTTATCAAATGACACTCTGGTTATCATATGTGCCATTTTGTACGACGGCAGTTTGTTAAGGTTGCATTGTATATTTCACATAAGGGCATTATAATTTTTTGAAATCTTTTAAATCTAAAAAAAAATCCAAAAATATTATTTGCTTTCAGATCAGCGATTCAACAAGACGAACGCTTTCCAGCGAGGATCAACACAGAATGGGCTCCGACGGTTCGAGCGTGTACAGTTCCGCCGACAGTTTCGGTAAGATAAAAACGGCGATATGCCCCTTTACTAGTATAGGAGCTATGTTTTGGGTGGTGTCAATTTGGCAAACTTTATTGTCTTTGAGTATTCAACCCCGATCAGAGCAACATGCAAATTAACTACTGCTCTTTGTAACTAGAACTAGCGATAAAGAAAAACTCGCCCTTAAAAATCCTAGGCTAGCATAGGTTGTTTTCTATATTGCAACCTAGCGCACTCCTTACTACCGATTATGCATGGTGAGGTTGACATCCCTTTATCGGAGTTGTGTGTTTAACACAATATTGTAATCTCCTTAAAGTGGGTTCAAAATAGTTATTAACTTTCCGTTGTTTTAAATCATTTTTCGGTTAATAGATTCTCAAGATGACCACGACGGAAGATACCCACCGAGACCACCAAAGCCGGTAAAAAAATGGATATGTACTTCAATTTTCTTGAACATTTTTTAAGCTGGTATACTAATGCCCTTGGATTGCCTAAACCCTAATCTAATGAGATCAATTTATCTCTGCAGGAAAAGTACATGAAGCGGGATGCGTCTTCTTCGAACTTTACGGGGCAGTATTACCCTGATCCAATGGAGGTAAAACGACCTGTTATTTTTTATCTTGAATCTGCGTGTGCAGGATGATAACGTGTCTAAAATCATTTTCACTTGTTTTTATAATTATGTTTAGGAATAGCGTGGAGTGTGTCCGTTAATTACTCAGCAATTGGAATGTGTTATAGACAAACACATTAAGGGGGTAGTCATTGTAAAAATAGTAACTCTGAAGCGGTAATTTGAATAGCATTGCAAAAGCACAAGAGAGAGCCACTTACAGATTTGTTATGACTACTAGTGTAGGCCTACTATATTGTACCAAAACTGTACCAGCAGAGAATAACTTGCACAGCAGCTAGTTTAAAATGCAAAGGGTAACACGAAACTTTCAATGTTATTTAGAGCGCCGATATGAGCAGACTACACTCGGGGTACTCTGAAGACACGAACACAACCTTGACTGGCGGCGATAATCGCCCAACTGATATCGATGAGCTGGCAGAGTACTTCAACAAGTAAGCTCTTTTAATCGTTTGTGGCTAATTAACTACAGCAAAACTGGTTAAAATAGCTGTATCGAAAAGAAAAATGGCCAACCCAGCATTGCCATTTAAAGCTTAGAACTAAACAAGAAGTAACAATAACCTTGTGCTGACACATTCTTTATCGATTGTGCAGAAAACTTGACGACGTACAAAGACAAGCGGATCATGCTCTAAGTGAGCTGCAAGATGGTAGACGCGATAGGGTAAGAACAACCAGTCGATTTATAGATAGCAATTGTTAGATGTGTATGTATGTATGTGTCCATGATTGCATGCTCTTTGATTTGTATAGCTGTTTTCGTTAATTTAAATGACAGTTATATCCAACAGTTTTTGTTTAGCGTTTGAATGTAATTGGATGGTTTCCTCGTTCACATATATTTTAGAATTATGCTAATATTAGACTATTCTTTGACTATTCTTCTGCTATAACTTTAGAAACTGACACCTTTTATATACAACTTGTAATAAACACAGTTTCTAGTGTGATGTACGTTTTTTAAGGTCATATAGAATAATTTAAGACTTACTGAAAGAGGAACTATTGCTTCGAAAACAAAACCACTATTTTACCGGTCAATGTTTGGCGGACAGAATTACGTTCTCCCAACGTGTATATAAGCGCAAAACGAGAATAACAATATACCAACGTGTATATAAGTGCAAAACGAGATACCAATATCCCTTTAACTAACCTTAGTAAAATCTTTTATCGCTGTTTTACAGTCGGTCACCGACGACTCGTCAATGTACAGCTACAACAGGGGTCCTCCGGGAGGGGGATCTTACAACAGGAGAGGAAGAGAGCCTTCTTCCAGGGCAGTTCGTCCCAGCAACCGTGCCGCTGGAATCTCGTCGGATGCATCCACCATCACTCCGACGAACAGCAGATCATTTAGACCGGTCAGTTTTCGCCCGAGCTGAGTTTGGCCATAACTTATGAATGTGCATGTGGGTTGTTTTAATGATAAGAGCCTTTAAGGATGTTGTGAGGTTTCGCTATGTCTTTTAAGCTTAACAAATAATTTTTGAGAAAAAAACGGTCATTAAATGAAAAGTGTGTCATTTCCCTGAAATAATGCAATTTTAAGTAACTCTATCTTAACATCTCCATAGCATTACCCTATGAAAAGGTATGCGTGGTACTTTAATGTGGGTTTTGTCACTTTTGAAAGTGACGAATTTAAAGATTTTCGACTTGTCAATACATATTTTGTCGGTAAAAAATACCCTGTTGTTTTCTCTGGAAGAAACTTTAAGTCTGTAAGACATTGGCGACCCGCTAAGCTTAACTTAATCCAAATGCCACACTCTGGAAAACAGCATTGCAGCGCTTTAGAGTCACAACTTCTATGTTTTTAGACTGAGTCGTCCAACCAAACGGAGAGCAGCATCTCGGCAGTGCGCGACGAACTGGACAGCCTTAAGTTCCAGCTGTCGAAAGGATTGGAGAACTTGGAAAGCCAGGGCGCGTCGTCGCACAATATGGAAGAGATGGCCGATTACTTCAGCAAGAGACTCGAAGAATGCCAGAAGCAGGTATGAACAATTAACTATAGCGTTGATGATAACTGCACAAGGCTCTATGTTGTATTTTCCCAGTTTTGTTACATTCCTTAATGAGATTTTCTTTTTGTCAAGATCTGTATTGTCAAAAACTGTATTCAATTTTTTTTTTTTTTTTTATATCTGTCTCTGTTTGCACAACTTTTCCAGATTGTTCAACAGAATAGAGGTCATTAAAGGTGCCAAGATTTTAGTTCAAATAAATAGACTGCAAAGTTATAGGTACATTATTCGTGTTTTGAATCGTTTAAAGAATCGTTTCTGTTGTTTAGGTTTATAGCGCCGTCAATCACGTTCAAGGCCAGGTTGGAGAAATGCGTCAGCAACAAGCACCTTCCGGAAGGGTAAGACAATTTGAATTTAAATAAACATTCTCCTGAAACAACCTAAAATACTTGAAAATTTGGTTTGCACAAATTGACCACTACTTGTTCTATGAAAGGTGTTTCGTCTTAACACGTCGAAGTAGTATTTTTGGTCACAAGGTCCACTCATCGAGCGTTTATTTTTACCCTCTGCCGTCACTTAAATATCGGCGTGTCGCACGTTTCAGGGGCGTCGTGGAGGGGAGTGGGACGCCAGCCAGGAGGAATACTACGACAGCAGCGACAGCGGTATCGGTCCGCGAAACTTGACCATCCGGCCGATGACCAGGGCGCACGCCGAAGCAGTTAACAACGCTTGTGAGTTTGTAATTTCTCCCTTGGTATTTGTGCCCGTCTTAAAAGTACTCTCGGCCCCGGCGATTTTAGTGCAGTTAGCATTTTACGCAGTTATGTGCAGTGGATTAACTTTAAGTACGGTTCAGCGCACAACAACGTTCGTTGGCCAAAGTAGCAGTCATTTTATAACATAGTCATTAAATTTATTTAAATGTTGTTCAGAGAGATATTCAGTATGTCACAATGAGTTAACGCAGTGGTTCCTAACCGGGATGCCGCGGCGCCCTGGTGTGCCATTTCTACAGCTCAAGGGTGCCGATAGATATTTGAGAATATTTAAAAACCTGATTTTTGCTCAATTGGTACAACTATTTGTTTACGATTAGAGACCATTATATCAGATGACATTTTCCAACATGTTTAAAGTTGATTGTGTTTTGCCAGTTCCATTTATAGTGACATTTCAGTAAAATACTCAACAAAAATTCCAGTCGGGGTGCCGAAATTCTATTTGTTATTTTTTAGGGGTGCCGTAAGGTACAAAAGGTTACGAATCACTGAGTTAACGCATCATTTTCGCAATTCGACCTATTTGTGTTAATAATTCCTAACGCGCAAACCATTTTAACGACCTTCAATCTTATCCAGCCATCGTCACACCATCGGCGCCTCCAGCTCCCAGAAGACGCCACGACCAGCGCTCGGATCGCCACGACTACAATCCTCCGATGGCAATGCATCCCAACGAGGATCAGGAATCGTTCGCCAGGATGGACGGCATGATGCCGCAGGAAAAGATGGAGATGGCCGCTCCGCCTCCGGTGTACCGGGACGCGGTGCCGAGGAACAAGATGATGGCAGACGATCTCGGATCAGACGACGAAGAGTTTTGGGACGACTTTGAAGAGGTGAGAGTTATTTTGCGTCATTTAAATAGGGACTAGCGATTTGAATGCTTCTCGGGTATACGAGGAGTTTTGGGACGAATTTGATGAAGTGGGAGTTACATTGTGTCATTTATATAGTGGTTAGCGATTTGAATGCTCCTCGGCTACCAAAATTTCGAAAAATTGTTTACGGAGTATAACCTTTTTAGGTTTTGGTATCCAGACGGATCCAGTAAGTTCAAAAGAGGTGATAAACCTGATGCTAATTGTTAGGATTTGTAAACTAAAGTGGGCGATTTCTTAAGGAAACTTTAACATACGTCCATGAACTTGCCATATACAGATCACAATGCAGTTTAATTTGCTGCATTAAAAAACTTATTGTTAACAAAAAGCTCAATCAAAACGTATATTCAAATACAAATGTTGGAAAACGGTCAACAAAAAACAAATAGCCACTGCGAGTATACAGTCGAAATTTGACAAGAAACAACGTATTACCTCTGTTAAAAACTTTCCTTCGACGTTTATCATATAGTCGAAGTTTTGCACGAGTTTTAACATCTTCGTGCTTTACGCAGTTTATCGACGACGACACCCCAGCTCCGGAAACCTCGATTCCTGTCCCCAAGATCACGCACAAGACCAACAACTATATGTACCAGGTGGTCTACGTGGTGTACATTATGTCGTTTCTCGCCTACGTCTACGTGCGAATCCAGTTTACGCTGGACGCGCCCGGATTGAATCGGATCTATTGTATTGTTGTCGCCATCTTGGAAATCATCACCGCCCCATCGCTCATTCTCCAGGTAAAAATCTTTTATGAACCGTTTTTCTATTTTCTTCGTAATTATGATTTCAAAAAAAAATATTTGATTTTTTATATTTTTGCCGATCGCAACAGTTAATATTTATAGACCAAGTCGCCTTTAATTTTAGTATAGTATATAATTTGTATATAGAGGCTGAAGCGTAAGTTAATCGGAGTTGTTTAGCAGAGATTAAACATAATTATCACCCACTTTGTATAAAGCATTTACTCGTTATTTGTGCAATGCTGTTGTACAAGCCACGTTACGCCGCCCTTGTAACGCGTTAAATTTTCTTCAACATTGCATAACAAACTGGAAGTAGACGTGCCGAAATTATAGCGGCTGACATTTCGGCCAACTAATTGCGCTTCCATATAAGCGCCCCAGGCTACAAAACACGTATATGGGTTTTAGCTGTGACTCAGCTCTGTTTGGTTTATATCTTCGGATTACGAGATTTCCAAGTAAATGCTCCACTGGTGAACTTTAACCTGGCTTGTTTTTTATATTTTGACGGCGTGTTAGCATTTATGAAAGGCCACATACTTGGGAGGATACCGAGCTATTAATTTGTAAAGCGATTCATGCAACTAAAAAAATGCAAACCTGTTAAAAGTTAATAAGAAATATAGTGAACTGTGAATAATTGCAAGCCTACAATTCCGATAAAAGGATTTTTTTCATAACAAATCTAAATTGTTAATTGAGCTTCTTACATAAACAGTTTCAACCTTAAAAATTCAACGTGTTATATTTAGAAGATGTGAGTGTTATTTAGTCTATAAATTTCCCGATATAGGACGTACAAATTGAAACATTTTGTTAACAGGGTTTGTGTCTGTGGCGTTGGATTTCACGTGACCCTCCCCCACAAGATGCATTCGAAAACCCCAAGTTCCATACCGCCCGTATCATGGTTCCAACTTACAAGGTAATTGATCAAGCAATTGTACCCTGTTTTGAGAAAAAATACAGTTAAAATAACACCAGGAAACAAGTTTAAATCATGAGAAAATTTATTGTGTATGAAGGGGTCCTATACATAAAAAACTCCTATACATACAATAAAATGTAGAGGAAACTTTTTGTTTTTAACTTAGATCAATCTATAGGCTACAAAACAAAAGGGTAACGAGTAGAAATACTTTCTAGAATTTATACAGACATTTAATAAGTTTTGAATTCATGAAAAGAAAAATTGGCGAATCCAAATTCACTAACCGTTTTAAGTATCTAACAGTTTTTACAATCCATCCTAAGCTTTACGAATTGTTCTAAAACAGTTTTTACAATCTATCCTTACTAATTGTTCGTTTGAATACTTAAGTTTAATCGAACGGCCGCTTTTCGTTGTCGCTACGCAGGAACCGCTTGAAGTGGTAGCCGGAACAGTGCACGAGATTATTCACATGGATCTTCCTCCGTCTTTCCACGTTCACGTCTATGTGCTGGATGACGGAAGAAGAGAAATGCTTGAAAACTGGGTCCTCTCGAAACGAACAAAGAGGTGAGATTTGTTTGGTGATAGCACGTCATTTTAGAATACCATGTGTGTGCTTTTAATGCATGAAAATGTTTTATTTTACGAAAAAAAAAGTCTTCCGTGATGAAAATAGTTTCAAAGTGGTATTGTTTTACTATATTTTATGTTTGTGAAATTTTTACACGTTGTTTTCAAATTTATATGTCTATAAGTCCAATGTTAGTCTTAAAACATATAAAAGTAAATTTACAGAAATATATAAAGTAGCTCCCGTAGTAATCGATGGACAAGGTTTCGATAACTACGGTTTTTTCCATGTTTTAAATACAATAGATCAAAAAGTTTACTTGGGAAACAGATTTGGTTCAAGAATTTAATTTATTTGAGGCAAATGTCGAACTTTTCATTTCTCCAAACTGAGTCAACTTGACAAATATGTGTGCTGCGTAATAAAATTACAGCAATGACAACTCTTCTGTTTTTTATCCAGATGCGTGTACCTGCATTACGTGGCCCGACCCAAACTGCCTGGTGTGCCTCACCACGCTAAGGCCGGAAACATCAACCATACCCTACATTACATCTTCGACGACGCCTACCCCGAGCAAGAGTGCGTAATCATCTTCGATGCCGACTTTATGCCTAGGTAAATCACAATCAAACATCTCCACTAGACGGTATTCTATCTTTTTGACTGTCATTGTGGGGTGAGACTATTGGGTAATTTTGTTTAATATGCTGTGCACGGGGATAGCGTTGGGTTAGAACGGCGATACTTAAAATACAGCAAGGTATATCCTATCTCATAATATATGAAGACGCTTTTTAGAGACAAAGTATGGCAATTTTGTTGACCATATGTGACATCAATCTCCAATCATTTTCTAACGTTTTACTATCCATAAAAAAAAAGCATAAACTTCATTTTCGCCTTCACAGGAGAAACTACCTGCTGCGTGTGTTGCCCGTGTTCTCGGAGAAGCGTACCCGGCCGCTGGCCCTCGTGCAAACGCCGCAGTTCTTCTACAACGTGAACCCGGAAGAAGATGTGTGGGACCACTTGAACGTCTCCTTCTTCCATCGTATCGAGCCGAGTCTGGATCGCTGGAGCGCCGTCAACTGTTGCGGAACCAACTTCGTGGTGCGCGCCGACGCCCTAAAGGACGTGGGCTACTTCCCGGTGGGCTGTCTCACCGAGGACACCCTACTATCCCTCAGGCTCTGTACCATGGGCTGGGGTGTGGCTTACCATCACGAAGTACTCGCCATTGGCCAATCGCCCCACGAGATCACCGAGATTTTCAAGCAGCGTTCTCGTTGGTGCAAAGGCAACTTGCAGATCTTCCTCGACGAATTCCCGCTCATGCAGTCCGGTCTGTCGCTGTCGCAGCGCATCTTCTACAGTTCGTGCGGCTTCAACTACTTCTGCGCTTCCATCTCGATTCCCTTCTTCCAATTGGTGCCGGCCTGGGCTATCTTCTTCGGTCTCTGGCCCGTGTCGGAAATTGGACTCGAGTTCGCGTTCGCCTTCTTCATCTACTACCTGTTGGGCAACGTTCTGTTGCTCTTCCCACCTCCCGGCTTCGGCATTCGTGACATGTGGAACGGTGAGCTGGCCTCCACCAACCTCTGGTTCACCTACTTCAATGGTGTGCGCCGTATCGTGGGAACGAAGCTGCTAAAAGGAAAAGGTAAGACAGCAAATTCCTATTACTACTGATTTGCAAATATGCCGAAGGAATAAACTATGTACCCGTGTACGCTTTTCATATCCACAGTATGTCAGTTTGGTTAACGGCTGTAATAGAACGTGTTCTCAATGAGTTAGTATTGTAAATCTGTCTTAGGCTTATACTTTTTATATAATTAGTATAAGTCGCTTATTTTCTGGGCAAAAATGACTGGTCAAGTTAATAAGAATTGGTTTAGGAGGGCGTTTTTTTCAATTACTGAAACTCCGTATATAATGTACAGTGCACATCATACATTGTTGATTTATCGTTAATTTGTGTCGGTTAAATTCGGTTAGAAACACAAATAAAATTAAAATTATTTCAGGCGAGCTGACATTCAAAACGACCAAGAAGAAGACAGACGAGGACGAAGAAGGTTCCAACGTTGGTTTTCAGAAAGAGGACGTGCGTGCCTGTTACATGCATTTCATTATGTTCTTCATCATGTTGGTCACCATTGTTTACGCCATCGTCCAAGGTGAGTAGCTGACATTATTTAATTCTGTTACCATCGTTAAGGACAAGCATCCGAAATTGCTTAATTTTGCTGTTTTTGTTCGTCCGATAAGACATTTTTTACCTTTATTGCGAAACGAATGGCACCTAGTAGTATATTGCGTGGAACAGCTTGTTTAATTTCTGTACTAAATCTGCTTTCAAATGAACAGTATTAAATTAGGTTAGTTTATTAGACGTGGTCACTACTTCTTGTCAGCACATCGAAGTGATTTCTAAATCTTGTATCCTTGAACTCTTAGTACCCTGAGACGCCTTGTTTTACCACTGATTTTTTTCACAGCCGCCATTGCCAAGGACGTGAAGTTCTACTTTTACTACATGTACATGATCGGTATGTCCTGGGCCCTGATCAACATGACCCCGTACCTGATCGTGGTAATCTACTGCTGGTACCGGGTTCGAATCCCGGGCCTGATCGTCGCTTGCTTCAGAAACGTACAGCTGCTGCTGCGTCTGGTTTGCGCTGCCCTGATCATGGTACAGGCTTTCACCACAAGAAACTTGACGGAAAACTTTATCTGCCCCCACGAATATACAGGAGTATTAGGTGAGGCCTATAACTACTAGGATACGTAGGATCAAATATGTAGAACAATAAATAAAACGCAAGAGACAAGCACAGCAGAAACTTAATGTATGCGCACTTATACACCAAAAAGGTCGAGTATATCGACATCATCTTATTTAGGACGTTTCGATACGAACTTGTATCATTTTCAGTTAATGTCACATCTTAATCAGGAAGCTGTCGATCTACTCGACGTTTTTGGCTTTGCAATTCATTATCAAGCTACATTACAGATCCGTACATATTGTTATCAAACTTATACACCAATTCTGAAAAGTCGAACTCAAATACTCATTGATTGGTACGTTTATAGGCTAAAAATAGTATTTTAGCAAGATCTCTTTAACACTTTACTCCCTACAGGCTCAAGTCCTTTGGCTATGGTGAAGACAATGGACGCGGTTTCCAAGCTTCAAGTAAGCAGGAACTCTTTCTGGCTGCTGGGGCTTAAGGACGATTTCTACACGATGCAGCAAATCAAGAGGACCGCTTGCGAGAAGGACGAAGTGCCAATCATCGTATTTTTCATGCATCCCTCGCAAGGACTTGCCCTCGACTCAGAAGCTGGTCATTACATGCCCGAGCACAGAATTGGTGAGTGCAGTAGCTTACTTGTAACTTAAGTTACAGGACCGGTAAAAATCGCGACATATACTATAATATAACGAACTGGAGTTACTGCTGTGCATGCTACCTTAGTTAGAATGTAGGTCAGATTTTTTAGTACTGTGGCCCAAACCGGTTAAACCGTTTTTTTAACTTACATCTTAATAGAGAAAAAAAAGAAACCTAATGTGAGGTATAAACTTTGCGTTTATCGGCATATTGTGTATTTATACTGTATGCTCTGTAAGTAAATTTGCCATCGACAACGATTAAAATATACCAAAATATCCAGTTTCCCAAATAATTAAAATATTAAAACAAAGTTTCTGTCAATTTTAAATCGAAAAGTTATCAGACCTACATTTTATGGATATATAAACACAAAAATTTACAAGTTTTGTGACATTTGACAGATACTTGGGAGGAATACGACAAAAAGATGTTGAACTACGCCGAGCATCTGTCGGACGTTCCTTCGTTAATTGTCATGGAACCGTCCTTGCTCATGCACACGTTTAACTCAAAAACGGACTACCACAACACTGATTATCAGGTAACGGCTTATAGCCTGAATTCTGAAATTGAATAGTAACATGCTTTGTAAATTTGCTGCCAACACAAGTACAAAAAATGTGTAAGCATATCACGTTAACAATGTTTAAATTGTATAATGGTACAGCATGTGGTACAAATCTAACAGCACTAGGAAGTTATACAACTGATTAACAGTTCCCAAGCAAAATCATCTTAGAATATTAAAATCGCCAGAGTATGTTTTAGTATTTGTAATACATTCCCATAACGCAACTTTTTCAACAATATATGAATGTCTTCCGCAGGTTGCCTTCTCGCAGCGCGTCGCCGACGTGGTGAACATGTTTCCAAAGTCGTGGGTTTACGTGGACGCTGGCAACGCCATGTACCTACAGTGGCAGGTCAACCTGGACCACGTGATAGGCGTCATGAAGAGCATGCCGCCCGACATCCGCGGCTTCTCGATCAACGTCGGTTCGTTCGTGAACAGCACTTTCAATAAGAACCTGGCCGAGGAGATTCACTGTCAGACCGGGCTGCATTACATCATTGACACGTCGCGTAACGGCGGCAAGTTTTCGGAGAGGTGAGACCAGTGTTTGAGTAGCCGTTAAATTCTGTCGAGGCTACTTTCTTTAAAACGTGTATCGTTGTTCTTACACAAGGTTCTTTAACCATCCCAACCCTTAAAAGTGAGCTACCACTTTTTAATCGTTTTTTCACACAACGTTTTTATTTTAATGAAATCTATTTCGAGAATCCGATCTTGCGAACTATTTACGTTTTTTAGTTTATTTTATCATTAAACAGACAGGGTCGAGATAGAAATATATTGATAGGTTTTTGTATAGAAAATAAAATGTATATATTCATAGGTTTTTGTATGGGCTTTAAATAAAAACCCTCAAACCCATTCTTATTCAGTGGGTCTCGGTATTGTAGGAAACAGAGAAAGGCTTAATACGGTGGCAGGAGCAAACAGTTAATCGCGAATCATCTAACTCTAACGCCTTTTTCTAACCAATAATGCAAGTCAATGCGCTGAAACTGACAGCTCTCCTTGGTTGCTGCAGGTCCCTTGAACAGATCAACCTGTGCACCTACGACCCACCCTTTGTCATCAACGGCAGTCACCCGGCTTGGGAGGTCGGAGCGAACACCAAGACCCTGACAGCGCAGAGCATCTTAACGGGAGCCGGCGCCGTGAAACCAGTTGAAACTCCAACCGAAGGTATGCTTTTATTTGCTCACTCTTTTGTTTTACAGTCCAGTTTTTGCTAGAAAAAAAAAAAACGAAAATCTGATTTCGAAAGTTCTAACTTGTAAGACAGAAAATATTGAAATCGATTTTTGTAATAATAGCGGTTATGTTTGGGAATTTATAGCCCTATATTATACATATAACCCATTAGACATTATGCTGCTTGTAACGTTTTAAAGTAGCATGTCAGCTATTAACAAATCTGTTCCCGCCTCAAATTTCAGGCCGTACAAGAGTTTTAAAATATAACAGCTAGTATACTTCGCGCGTTTACAGGCTTGTTAAAAACCAAAAAACATTTTTTTATCCAATAGATCAAACCTCGGTACGTTAATGCCCACGTAAAGTTAAGCAAAAAGCAAACTTTTCTTTTTCGTCGTTGAAAACTAACACGAATTTTACGCGCAGCATCAAATGCCAGCGAAAGAGCGACTGAATAAATTTGCATTTTATTTCCAGCTGTCCCAGCGGCCAGGCGAAAGCGATGGGTTCTGCAAAGCGGCAACACAGGAAACGAGCCAGTGTTGGGAGAAGGTCCAGCAGCCGGCGCAGGTAAGCCACTAGAAACTCTGACTAAAATTCAAGTTCTGACTAAATTGGTTAAACTGCTAGCCAAAGGTTGTCGGACTTAAATGTCCCAACTACCTTTTTTGGTACGTATCTCTCTATACTTTCCAAATCGCAACTGGTTGTAGAGAAACGTTGATTTGATACTTCAATGAAGCCGTATTCGTACATTAGGTGTAACCTACAGTCATTTAATGAGATTTAAAAAGTGCAAACTTGTCACACGAAAAGTAGTGTACAAAGGGCCACCCCACAACCGCGCGATTACACGTCGTAGTTTGTGGGAGAGTAATCAATCCCAAGCTTACAACTTTTGGGTTGATTAGCAACGAAACTAATACTAACGCTTTTCCCCACAGTAAACACGGGCACCGGCGACAGTTTCTACTCGTACGGCGGCGCGGCCGGCACGGGCGTCAACACCGGCACCAACTACGACTACACTGCCGACGGCACCGCCACGTCAAGTGCGCTCTGCGTCACCACCGAGACGGACGGCCTGGACGCATACGCGTGGGTCAAGACGCCGGGCGAGTCGGACGGGCGCATGTTCACGTCCGGTACCTACCATCCATGCCTGATGAACCACTTCTCCGAGTGCAGCGAGACTTGCCCACAGTACGTGCCCAAGATATCCGGCGAGTTTCAGCGTTCCGACACCTGTTCGTGCAGTTAGGCTTAGCAGATGCAGTTTGGCCTAGCCACCACCGTGCGGCGACATACAGCAGCGCTCCGCGCCGCTGGAGCGCGCTGTCGAAACCGGCGGCCTGAACCGCCGAAATGCACAGAAGCGAGATGCAAAAATGCAGCTTCGTTTATTTGGACTTTATAATAATACGGTACGACGGCAAAATTTCTTTCCGAAAAAGGGCTTTCTGTATACTTGTTGTTATTGGTGTTGTCAAGTGTAAATAAGATCTATATTCGCGCGTATGCGTTGCCTTTGTTTTGCATCTGTATTTATTCCCGCTTTCCTGTCGCTTTCGTACTATGTTTATCACGCCTACATAGAGCGAAAAATTAATTCTTACAGCCTTTACCCAGAGCTGAACTAGTACACTCTTAAGCAGAAGCCCTTACATGGAGAAAAATAAAAAATATTGTTCTGTAAATACAAAAAAATGCTTGATATCCCGATTTTCTGAAGTTGCAATAAATTGTGAGTGTTTGTTGATCTTTGCTTTGTTCAGTGTTCACCCTTATGTGCCTTTTCGCGAAACGCTAAAAACGCGACTTCGAATAAACTTTGGTGCACTTATTTTGTTGCGGTTTGAATTGATTTTAACTGTTTGCCCAGGACACCATTCTTTGCGGTGAAATTCACTCGGTTATAATAGTTGGAATAAACAAATTTCTGCAACTTGAACGACAAGTTATAGTTATAAACAGATGTAGCTTAATGGCATATTGGATAGTTAAATATCTGCCGTTGTATTACAAATACGCAACTAAGCAATTTATCAATGTCCCAACAAGTTTATATTTTGATTTTAACTAGTTTAATAAAGAAAATTAGATACGAAGCCTAGATTTTGAATTTTGATACTGGTCAACATTGGTCCAAACGCCTGCATTGTACCAATCTACGAGTTTTTCTAATCGCGAGAAGAGATATATTTTAAATTTACAATTTTAATAAACAAAATTAGGCACGAAGCCTAACCAGCTATGCAACTTTGCGAAAGAACGCATTGACCTCCGCAATAAAGGCTACAGATACTAAGGCATTTTTGACGTGGTAATAAGTAGACTGCTCGCAAAAAAACAACTACCCCTACCACCTATAACGACAAGCATCCGCTACTTAAAATCGGGGGTAACCTAGTGATGTTGCCCATAAATAGTTTATCCACAATTGGACGCATATAATTGAACAACAAAAGTTATGCCGTTACGCAACATTTAGCGTAAAACGACACGAAACGGAACTGAAAAAGATTAGGTCTTTGAATCTCGCGTTAACAAACTTGGCAACCAATTAGCGTTTCTTGGCAGTTGCTAAGTTTGGCCAGCAACAGCAGTTAAATGTGTTCCTCTTTGATGTAGAATTGTAACTTTAAATCGCAAAAAGTGTATGTGAGAAGTATTTTTCTGTTGACTTAAAAGCAGGGAACGTTTGGTCAAAAAAGTGTCAGTTTTCTACACTTGTCGGCAGTTTTTTTTGGAAAAGAGTGATAATATTGGGTTTTAAAAGTTATTACTTTTTCCACATAACAGATGGTATTTTTGGAAACCGCTTTATTTTGGCGATTTTGAAAAGCATAAAAAGTAGTGACGTGGAAACAGGTATAGTAGACAGAGGGAGAACAGAACGGCAGAATTTCTGTTTTAAAATAGCAAAACTGACGCTTAGGTTGAAGAAACTTAAATATAGCGTCATGCTGAGATTAGATGTAAGCATTTGTGAATGTGACGTTTTAGTTAGACAGGCTTAAGAACAAACATAATTATTTGAAAAATACACTTAAATATTAGTACTGTTTAGTCAATGTTTCATTTTGATTGCGTTAAACAGTTATAAACGAAATATTTAAATACCATCTATGTATGTAGAAGGAAGGCTTATTTATGACAGCATTTTTGTGCAGCGATACGCCTTTTTGAGGTCCTAAACGTAAGTTTCTTGCGTGAAAAATAAACAAAAGAAGACACAGGGTATATATATTTTTTTGATTTGCTTACTAAAGAAAACTATTTCAAAATCCCAATTCACTTTTTTAAAGTTGTACTCTACGTCATACTTTTATTCTAATGGCACCAAAAGAAAACAGTGGTGGAAACGCATGGAGAAACGTGTATAGTGTTTTAATTGAAATTTCGAATCATGTTCCATCAACCTTTTTGTTTGGACACGTGTATACAAAAAATCTTAGCAATGGGTAATAAGGAGGCCAATGCGGCCCGGCAAAGAAAAACAGGCGTATTGCACTGCAAATAGAAATACAATTCGTACCTTTACTATGGACGAGAAGCACTGGTACCAAATATCTTGAGCACCGCGGTTCAAAACATATAGTAGCCTATGGACCAATGGTAAATTTTCTTTTTGCAATACTTATCACCAATGGTGCTGCTGCTGGTGTGATTTTGCTAGGGCTGTAGCGTCCAGAAAAAATCTAACGCTGGGTCTTTTGTTTAGTCGTAATAGGCCAAAAAATAGATAGTTCTTCACTGCAGCAACGTAATAAATCTGCTGACATGTTGCCGTTCATATGTAAAATGTCCTATGAAGTTTGTTTTCATTTGAGTAAGAATTGCGATGGACCTACAGAGAACCATGCCATGGGAATTTTGATTTTGATACAGGTCAAAATTAGTACAAAACGTTTACTTTCAGTCCCAAACGCCTGCAGTGCATCATTCTACCAGTTTAAGTTGTCATGAGAAGCGATTTGTATCTATTGATATGTTGCCTGGTGGAGCTAACTCTATACTGTAAAAAGTTCACGTTTCTCCCAACAAATGCGTGTAGAAGCATGAAACAATTAAAACAGGGCTGACAAAGTTGGTATTTTTTTTTCATTTTTTTGAGTTATGGAGTAGTCAAGTATTAAGCAAAAAAACGGTCTCCAAGGGTGCAGACAGCTATAAGGGCGATGTCTTCTCAGGTCCTAAGGCATAAAATGGCGCGCACGAATGAGAACGCGCAGTTTGATGTGGCACAGAAAAAAGGGTTTTATGGCAGACATATTTGTCGTTGTGTGTTACGTGTTACAAGTAATATTCTAGTTGAAGGACGTTTTTGAAGAACAGCAGACATATATAAATTGAAGGCATTCGGTAATTTCCCTAATTGATGTCGAAAACACAATACAATGCAACGCATTGCTTATACGCTACAGAAACATTTGTTAGCATGCGTGCAGCTTTTGCTTGCCATATTCTGCGATAACCTCAAAATACTAAACAGGTAAACAGACAGATGTGAAGTTTGAGCAGAACATCTCTTTGAGGGCCTAATTTACTTAAAAATCAGGGCGGGGCATCTTCGTTTTCCGATAGATTTGGCTGCACCCGGTGAATGGTTTCGGTAGACTTTAAATCAGCTACCAAGTCTTTCAAAATCGACGCCTGGCTACAAGACGTGGTGGGCACCATCGTGCTACTGAAATTGGCCAGCCTGGAACGCTCACTAGTGCCACCCGGCGACAAATTTCGAAAACGCGGCTTGCCGCTCGGTGTCAGTGCGGCGTCATCGTCGTCGCTCAACGACACGATGTCGGAATTGAAGTTGGAGCTGCTGCTTGTGCTGCTACTAGTAGAAGAGGCGTCCATCGCCAGTCCACTGTCATTTGTCTCGGTTCGCTTTCGACCATCTTCGTCGGATGAGGTTTTGTACTCTCCCCTAGTTTTGGATAAATTAGGTTTAAACTTTTAAACGAACATTGTGCAAAGTGTGCACGCGCAAATAAAGAAGAATTTTAGATATATTCGCAAAAGCGGGAGATTTGTTTTACAGTGCAGTTGTTGTATCATATTGTAGGCTTTATATCTGAATATTTTCCCTTTTGGTAATAAAATGACGAACCTACGTTTAAAAATTTACAAAATTTGATTTCTGAGTTGCTAAAATACAAAAATCAGTAACCCAAACCCCAGACATTAGCCGTAAAAATATTATATTTTCAACCTTTCGGTACACACATTTTTATAATTTTTCTGTAGAAATTTTACGGAAACAGAAATAACAATCAGTGCATTTAAAACCAAGAAAAACAGTATAAAATCAGGGCGGGTTTGAACTAAAATCGAAACATATGTCGACCTTTTACCAATGTCAAGTTTCCTCGCAGTTCAAAGTCTTTTAAAATTCCGGAACATAAAATTTTTACAATATTTGGTAGCTATACGTGTGAAAAAAAGGTTTCGGCAATAGTTCTATTTCTAATCTGTTACGTCACTGAGGACTCCAGGGGCTCCAATCTGTTAAAGAAAGACTCGTTAAAGAAAGTCGCAATCACTCGTTTACTCACTGATGTGCAATGATGTAGACGCCGATAAAGGAGAGAATACAGCCGAAGATGAACATAAAGATCCGGTCGAAAGCGACGCCGTTAAACTCCTTATAGAACATAGCGCCCGCCAGGATCGCGCTCACAGTGAAAAAGATAAAGTTGACCGGCACCACGTCTGAGACGTCGTACAGCTGCATGGCCTGCGATTTGGACAGCCAATGCACGTTTTTATTTCTGGCCGGGAGAAAGTTAAATTTGACGAAATTTACGCGCGCATTTATTCCCGGAAGTTTTTTAACTTGTCCAGGGTTCTAAAACTGTGAAAAGTTTTGATAAAATTTGCGGAAATACAGTCAGAAAATTGCGACAAATGTACATCAGTGAAAAAGCGTTAATATACCCAAGCAAAATGCCACTCCAACGATAAACGTACGTAAACAAAGATTTTTTTGTTTTTTTACTAAAGCAAAAATTGAATAGAAAAAACAGCAGGTGCCATCTTGGTGTATTTTGTTAGTGTTGATCCCATATCACGTCAATAGATTGACTCAAATATTACCTTTAGCCGACACGAAAACGGTTCTACAGACGTTTTAATAAAACACATTTCAGATACAACGACGAAGTTTAATGTTGGCTTGGGGAGTTCAATGTTGTATAGCGTAATAGAAAAAAAAGAGGGACCGCGTTACAAAAAACACAATGGGTCTTTAGCCCTAATTACGTAAGACCCATCCCTGAACGTTTGCTTTTTCGATTCTGCCAACTTGTGCTGGTATGTTATGGCGAGAAATTAGACTCGTCGTGCCATGACGTTGATACCTGGTCTTTGCGATCGTGTATGGAAATGTCTATTGTCGGATGTACAGCCTCGTTATTAGACAGTCATTTAAATTTAGGTAAAGTCTAAAACGCCCTGTGCTGAACGGGGTGCTGTGGATTGAGCTAGGATCAGTAAAAGTGGAAAATGGAGAAACAATGTTATTTCGGAAAAAAGTGCTTGCAGCTTGTTTTTATTATTTTAACTTTAACAGGTTATGTTTTTTTCGTGGCAAAACATTTTATAATCAGTGAGTACAGTTTATGCCACAAAGCCTTAGAACACCCCTTAAAACGAAGTTATTTACCCAAAGAGTCACCATGGACAAAATGATTAAGCTGGTATGTGTTGACTAAAGTTAGTATTTGTATAATTGCATGTTGATGCCCATTGATTCAGTTCAGTCTCTGTATGATGTTTTGTTGTTAATGCAATTAATGGTAACTATTTTAGATATAGTTTAGAAGCATGGTTACACTTTGGGACCCTTGCAACTTAATATAACAGGTAATAGAACAAACATTTAAGAAAAAGGTTTAGGTAGAATGTCGCAAAGAGTCTCGCACTTACCCGGTTTAGAAATTTAATTTGTGTAGCAGTGGTTATCGGTAGGATAACGAGGCAAACCCAGAACACGGCGTTCAGCACTTGGGCCTTGCCCTGGAAAAAGCTTTCCGAAATAAGGCTGGACAGAGCCTTAGAAGCGATGACCGTAACAGAGGCGATAATTCCCACCAGAAGCAAGAGCACCACCATGTGTTCGTTGCCGCGTACATACCTGCGAAACAAGATATCGATATAGAATCGATCGCGATATGCGGTCGTTATATTTTTGCTAGCAAAATAGCCCTGGACTTTCGTTCAGTGGAAAACGATTCACAATCATGCCAATGTATCTTTTCTAACATTTACCGTTTATGTTTTCATTTGACAAGAGATGCGCTGTCAGAACAAAGTAATAAAAAATCACCTCTGTATAAAATATGCCCTTGGATTGACTTTAGTATGTTTTTTATGTAGGAAACATTTGGTATTAACGCTTTGTGGACAGATAACACTTTTCAGGGTCAAAGGAAACACTTGTACAGCAATAATAATATAATATGACAAAAACCCACGCCGATGTGTCCTAACGTTGTCAAGATACGACAGTTTTAGTTGAAGCGGATGTACCATAGTGGATAGGCTACATTGCTTGGTGGCCTGATATCCTAATGTCTTATAAACAGTTTATATCCAATCAGGCTAGTTACAGCGTGATGCGTATAGTAAAGGCCTCGTGACATATAGTCAATAGCGCTGAGATATTGCTTCCTGCTTAAGGGAGGATACAGGGCAACCAATTGGCAGGTTTTACGTGAGTAAACAGATCGTTCAGCGAGGTCTGTACGTGGACTGGGGTTGACTCTCATTGTCAAACATTGTATTTAATGTAAACAGAAAGGTTGTCCCTTTTGTCCTACTAGAATCGGTTAATCGATTCAGACAAACAAGCAAATAAACTTGATAGAGGGAAAATCTCCAGGCTGGCTCAACAGAGAAGAATAATTCTTGTGATCTTTAGGGTTTAGGAGACTTTATTGGAGCGCCCCTACCTAATTAGGACTTTCCTCTCGCATTTTGATATTGTGCATTCGTTAACCGCAACACGTCACTTGATTCCAATTCAGTATGAGAAACCGCCAGTGCGCTAAGCGATGGATTCCAAAAGGTCGCATTATCACTGCCTATCGATTTTCTATTAGAAGAAAACAGATCCTTTGTAACGACGTACGAGTTGGATCGAAACCCAAATTGAATGACGACGTTCGTGGTTAATTTTCTGTTTTCGTCAAAAAGTCGACCTAATTCGAAAGCCATGATCTGGTTTAGACCTTTGTGAACTTAAATACAGCGAACCGAACTGAATGTTAAACACGAAACAATACTTCATAATAACCAATCGAGTGTATTTCGCTTTTTCTTGCATATCACCTGATTAACTGAGAAAAACTGTTATGATTTTATTTTTTAAATTTAATCGAGAAAATTACTGTTTTTTGTTAAGGTTTACTGCCTTCTGCGGAAGCCAAATTTGTGGTTTATCTGTCGATAAAAAAGACGTACCCTGTATACCGAGGCCTAATTCTTATATATTTCCTGCTGTCGTTATAAAAATGGGGAAAGGTATGTGCGCCTAATACGAGTATTCTCAACAGCATCGCTATACAAACCACTATTTAAGGCGTTAAATATTAGGCGGTAGGTACGTTTTACAGCACTGAATGCAAGCGTTACGCGAGTAAACATTAATTTTATGTTAAACAGGGGTAATAGAAAGTTTCTGTAAAAAGAGTTACCTGAAACAAGGAGAAAAGCGAAAGGCCGAGTTTGAAATATTTGAGAAAATATGTGCGATGCGTTTTATTTCGATAGCAATAGGTGATACTTTAGGCAAAAAGTACGGCGGTCCGACCCGATGTCAAATAAAATCATTATTGTAAACATTGAGCTAAGTAAATAAAACTAAAATGTGCAAAATTATTGTTTGCAGGCTATTTAGCTTGGCTATTTAATTTAAAGCTCATAGTTACCTTCAATTATTAATTGCTATTTCCTGCAAAATATATTCCTTTTATGGTATGATACATTATATTGGATCGCAAACGATAGTTTGCACACCAAATTTGGAATGGGATAAGTATCGATGCAATTTTGGTATCGGGCGACTACCGATACTATCGTTTGGCCTAAGGTATCACGCCCGATGCGATATATTTGGACAACTCTAGGTTCAAGTACATACACTATGCGCGGATCTGTAATGTAGTTTGATAATGAATCTAAAAGCCAAAACGGTCGAGTAAATCGAAATCATCTTGATAAAGACGTTTCGATAAGTACTTGTATTATCATCAGTTAATGTGTGAACGTTCCACCTTTTGTAAGTGAAATTTGGATACATTTTAGTCCACAATAACTGATGATGATACAAATACGTATCGAAACGTTTTGATCAAGATGGTGTCGATTTTCTTGACCTTTTTGGCTTTTAGATTCATCTAGCTTTGAGGTTATGGTTATGGTTGTATGTTTCATCCAGATAATGCACAACTGACTTACTTAAAATAAAGCAGCACTGCTAGTATGACAGCCTCAATGCCCAGATAGAGTAGAAACGTCCAGGCGCCCAAGTACTGCACAAAAGTGTTCGATGAGAGCGGTGGTTTTCCCTTTACCGAGAAGCTCACCAAAGTTATAGAGCCGACCTATACGGGTAAAGCAAGAAAACGGCATTAAAAATTCACATACTAATGCCTATCGAAGTAACTTTATTTGCGAGACACCCAGAAAACCGTTAAAATATTGAAGCAATTTTGTTCAGCTGTTTTATTGCATTCGACCAATGTATATGTATAGGCTAGCGTATAAAGAATACATACTAACGCGAAAATCAGACGATTGGGTCAGATAGTTACTTGAAATGCCTATGGAAATTGCCAGTACTTTACGAGTGTTGAACGTACAGTTAACGTTGATGTATCTAATAATAATTCTTAAGATTTGTAATCTTCTGCAAACTATGGAGATGCTGTCCTCGCAAGCTATGGTCAATTGTTTATATTATGAACAGATGTTAGATGCAATATGGCAATTTTCCGCTCATTACCCCTTTACCACGTTGAAGAACATCCATATATAATGTCATTTTTTGATATATAAGTTAACACTCAATGTTTGGATTCAAGTGAACCTTGCATAAATCTTGTGTTATGCAGAAACGAAAGATGAGCGTTTTTAGTAGGGGCGATTCGGCCGAGTCACAGTAATTTGCCAGTCTACTTAAACAAGTTGAAGTATAGTTTTAGATAATTTATTTGCCAAAAATAAAACAAAAATCACAAAAAACTTACTATTACAAGTGTTACTCCCATCATGCTTGGGGTGGTGAGGGGCTCTTTAAGGAAAACGACCGCAATGATGGCGTTGGCCAGGACGGCCACGCTGCCCAGGGGCGCTACCAGGGACGCGGGTGCAAAGCCGTAGGCCATGAAGTTGCCCATTTCTCCCAGCACCATGAGCATCATGCCTAGCCACCACCACTTGTCTAGGCAATACGCCCAGTGGCTTTCCGTGCCTAATCTGAAATCGCATGTAGTACGATTAGGGACCGTAATTTGCTGTATGGGACGCATTACTTAAAGATAACACCGAAATTAAACTTCGAAGCACAGATTTATAGTAATAAACATATTTTTTTGAACTCGTTGGTATTTTTGTAATATGGCTATACAATAAAAAAAACTAAAAAATATGGCTTCTTTAAAGTTAACGTTATGCCAAGCTATATCCAATAAAAAGTGTCTTTATTCAGACACGAGTGAGATTAGACACACCTCGCTTTTATTTCATTTTTACTACGCCATGTTTTGGTGCCAAATTAAAAATTAGTATTTCCTCAGTAGAAGAATCCGGGGTCATGGTATACCTGTTATGGGCGGTCTTTTGAACGCTGAGAGATACACTAATCAACAGATTGCCTCCGACGGCCAACGACATGCCGATCAAATGGCGTTGATTCCATTTGGGGAAAGGCGACGTGGTATTCGTAACGTTCGACATTGACGTATTACCAGAAAGTCCAAAGAGGGGTCCGTTATTCAGAGCAGTGTTCAGCACTTCTGACGTGAGGTTTGTCAAATTTCCTAGCAGCGCCATGTTTAGTCTTGTTTGCAAGATTTTTGCCGAGCGGTTGACTTTTTTACACGAACATTTTTCTGGTCACAGCAATGGACGAATAATCGCGTACATTGTCATTCTATTTACCTGAAAAACGAACAAGCGGTATAGCTTAATATAGTGCTGAACAACAATGCAAAATAAGCACACACAAATAGTCTATGAAGGATAATTTCTGCTTCAAACACCTCAAAATTTAATTCGTGTGTTTTCTGATCATTAGTCGATTTCCAGTGATTTAGACAAGTCCTGTTGACAGGGCCACAACGGTCTAAGATACAAACTCTCCCATAAGACCCAATTTTTACTTCTGTATAAAGGTATAAACAACGCATCAATGTAACTCTAACAAACTGTTGGACGACTTTTCGAAACATCATAGTTTTGAGGATGTTACTTTTTCAGTAATTACAATGATACTGCCCTTTTTGTCAACTTTTTGGGTACCATAAGTGTCCTTTGTTTTTGGGCCACGGTGCGGTTCACCTAATGCCCTTTGGGTAGTTATGGCCATGTCTGCTGTACAAACCCCTCAATGGCAAAATCTTAATACATGCGGAACTGTTTATACAAAACCACTCAGGAAGTAAAAGACAAGTTAATGACTAATCGTCTTGCGCGGGGAAATACGTTCATCGTTGTCATATTTCTTTTCACAAGCTTCTTGAACAAATTATATAAGTTCGTGCAACAGTATATATGCAACACACACTTAGGTGTGGTAATCTTCCTTCTATAGTACGTACACGTCCCTTGTGGCATGAGCATTTACTTATTTTAGCTTAAAGTTGATCGTGACAGGTCGACTGTACCGAATGGTCAACTAGCATACAGCAGCTGCACGTATCTGCTTTAAAAATATCACGAAAATTTTTACTTTACATTGCCCTTAATGTTGGCAAATAATTGTTCATGTCTTTGTCGCAAAAATAAGCCGATTTGTTAATATATTTGTAAAGAAGTGTGCACTGTGAGGGATGCGAGAAATAATAACAAAAGCTTCCCCAAAAATGTCATTGATTCTTCGAATGTTAAAAATATATGCTTAACATTGGCCTATGACGTAAATTTTTAAACGAACAAGTCGCCCCAATCAGGACATTTAAAGGATGCCATTAATTAATAAAAAACTTTGCTGTAAAAGTTTAACATCAGGGGTAACTGAACACATTTTAGTTGTAAACTCGTGTAAAACCTTGGGGTTTGGATGTTAACTGTCTGATGGTGCGCATTTTGCATTTCTAAACTTTTCCTGATTTAAAGAAAGGCTGTTCCGCTGTCACAAACAATGGTATGCAGCTCTACTTTTTAAATTACCGTAGGTGCCACGGAAATACTTGTAACCATATGATGCGTCAATTAATGATGATATTGCTTTGAAAAGCAGAAGCCTAAAAAACGAAATCCCGGCACAATAAGATCTCCATTTGTCACCTCTCTCAAAACAAAAACAACACTTTGCCTATCTTTCAAGCAGTACACCAACAAACCAATGCACCCACTAGCCATGTGCGAAACAAACGACTGCTATCAGAGCAAGCATCCTCGATTTCCTGTATTTTGCGGCAGCAATCAGTTGGCTTTTAAAAGAGATCGCGCCCGCAAGTCGGATACATCTTCAAATA
This sequence comes from Ascidiella aspersa, assembly GCF_963924565.1. NCBI lineage: Eukaryota > Metazoa > Chordata > Ascidiacea > Phlebobranchia > Ascidiidae > Ascidiella > Ascidiella aspersa. The sequence goes on from NC_139451.1 coordinate 19,627,463, forward strand.
CTTGTATTGCTAATAAGGCAGCGTCCATTAAAAGCAGGAGTACGGTACTCGACAATGTTTAAAAAGTCCCAGGACAGAGCCACATTCACGTACATCAATAAACAATATTTCACAAAGAATCTAAGCAATATTATTAAATTTGTTCGCGGAGTTAACACGAAGGGCATTTAAGAGAAGAAACTTTAAGAAATTTAAATCTACTCTTTTTGGTGTGAACCATACAACATCCTCGATTTGTGCTGTATACATCACTGAATGACGCGTTCAGCAAAACCATACGTTAAATACGCTAACGATGATGACATCTTAAAACTGACTATCCGTATACTGATAAACTTTAAGCAGGTCCTGCGATTAATATAGTTGTTCACCGTTACGCCAATCACATGGAAGCATGTTAATATAGTTCTTTGCGTGTTCGCGTAATCAAAAGTGCGCATAGCAATGACTTGAACAAAGCTCCACAGTATGGCAAGAAATGGACAGCAAACACGCAACGTCAAACCAGTGATACTTTATGCTTGATCTTTCACCAGTCAAAATACGATAGGTCAGATTTCGCGGCCAAATACTTTCGGCTCTTTTCGCCCTCTTATTATTTGCTTTATAGCTACAAATAAGCGTGGTCTAAAAGTCTATAACTGCCTGTTACACCTGCAATGCAATTTGGGTAAACAAAGCCGTCCCTCGAAACAGCAAGCGCGTAAACGTTTACAGCACGTGCATGGTACGCTGCTGTTTCGCACGTCTTGCGGGAAACAGAACATTTATAACAGTCAGCGTCACCGCTTCGCCCGGCCCCTGTATCCGCCAGAACTCTGACAATATCCAGCGCCATTCGGAGCGCGTGACTTCGTATCGCTCACACGACTTCGGCGCGTTCTCTCGCAACGTTTTACCGGTAGTTGTGAATCACCGGGCTTAATTGTTACGGGTTAGGCTCGTTCACACAGGAGCTGCTTCTTACTAAAGCACTGAGCATTTTTCATCCCTTTGCCGGTTTGTACGGCGCTTCAAAACCGACCGTAAATCTAGGCAGTAGCCCTCTTTTTATTGCCCTATAAATGCAACACGTTATAAAGTTTATAAACGAACCTATTTCCAGCTCTGGTTACATCTTCGCGTTTTATAAGGCGGGAAAATGTTCGGGGTCTGATGTTATTGTTTGTGTTTTACAAACAATAATCTTCTACTTCTCGGGCCTTTGTTTTGGTTTTAGCATCAGTTTTATAGGGCATAGGCCCTTTGTAGTGGATTGCTGGAAATCGACTCGCTTCCTGTTTTAATCAGTTTTACGCCTTTACATTCCACAACCAGATTGTATCGATTGCCAAACTTCATTTTTTCTACCTCGAAATAATTTTTTACCACTTTATGGGAACACATTTTACAGGACAAACAGCCTTCAGCGACCGAAATCAAAAGAAAAAAAGACGCCGGCTAAAAATTTAATGCAACAAATACCATCATGACCGACAGTTTATGCCTTTTTCGATCTGACTGGTCTGTTTGTGTGCAATCATGGACACAATTGCTTCTATATTGTCGTTCGGGTGCCGAAGTCCGCGTAGCGCCACTCTTCAAAGCTTACTGTATTAGGGCACAACTATAGGCGCATTAAACGTACCGGGGAAGTCAGCTGACGCAACTGTATACCACTGCACGTTTCAGACCTTTCGCGTATCGCCACGTTTCACATTTATGGCAATTATGCAGAAAGGTGCCAACGTAAACCGAACAGCATTAATTTCGTAGTGAAAAAAGTAAAAAGTTTAGACCCTCCCCCCCCCAAAAAAAGAGAATAAATAAGTAAAGCATACATTAGATTTAATGACTTGATTCCTCTTAATGCTACTGATAAGTTTGCTTACTGCGATTCGACTTTGATAAGAATTTTTAACGACGTGAACCAAAACAGAACATATACCCCGATATATTGCTATTTATTTCCGTATTTTCCCCTAATATACACCAGTGGTAAACTGTCTTTCCAAATGTATATACTGGACTGCGCATCGTCAGAGCAGCATTTTAGTAAAATGCAACGTGACAACCCTTTCGAAATGTTGTTGGAATGTGGTGAGTGCAATGGACATTGGGCAGCATTTTAAAGGCGGTGTAACTAAAATGCACAGAGCAGCCAAAGCACGTTGGTTTGCTGCATGCCTTTTGTATTGGCCGGTTGTTATTCATTTTTCGCTGCAGCCCTGTTGCTGATTGAATTCAGGCACGACTGGAAATTTCCAGGAAGCGGCAGACAACGAAGTTTTCTGACGGCGCTCGCCACCTCGCTTTAAGATTGGCGATTGCTTTTGGCGCAACTTAATTTCTGTTCTGTGCAGTGTTAACAAGGCAACCCGCTGCTGTTGGCGATTTCGGCTCGTGGTTTGGCCATTTTAGCTTTGTCCTGAAAATTTTTCTTTCCTTATACTACCTTAAATGGCCTTAGAAACAGTTAGCCCAATACGAACATAATAATCGATGTGAAAAAATATGTCCTGCAACAACTTAATGACACAACAACACAAGAAAAACACAAGAAATTTTCCAAATGTATGATAAAGAAAACAACTAAAGGCTAGCATTGTCTTCGCTGTCAAGATAAAATGCTATATTATTTTTTAAGTCATACCCCAAAACACCATATTTCAATTTATCCCCTGGCACTTGAAGCACAGTAAAGAAAGTCGAGGTTAATGTGGACTGCTATACCATACGCTGCTTTTGATACAACTGACTCTCCACTTCTATTTTGTTATTACATGAACTATCATGTTGTAGATTTTCCCTGTATTTTAAAAGGTGCAATCTAATGTAGAAGCACAGCTGTGGCGCATTTTAAACGCGTTACACGTGGTTGCTGATTTAAACGTTTTTTTCTCGTTGTTTTGGCGTTTAGAACGTGATATTTTGCGCAAATACTGAAATAGCAGTGACGCAATGTCTAAATAAAACACGTGACCATGTTTTAACAGAACGACCTTGCGTAGCCTTTTTACCATATTCCAATCATTACTACCCATAACGACAAAATGACGTGAACTAAACATTAAGCTCAAATCCAAATCTGTATAACATTGACAAAATCGGTCGGTATTATCCAACTGAATCAATGAGCTTTTTCAGTTCACAGAACTCAGGTCACACTAAAAAGTGAACAGAAATCAATGCAATAAAAAGATAACTGGAAACGCGTGGTTCAGGACACGATTATATCAATGGTTAACCTACGCAGGTTGATTGCTTTCCAAAATGGTTCAACCACTACCTTCGTTGCGCATCTTATTTAATGGCAAAATATATTGAATCACTAACCACGGGATTACCTTGTGAATAGGAGATTCTCTAAATAGGAAACAAAGCCTTTTGTCATATCAACTGGTGTACATTTTTATCTAACAGGGACAGGGTTACCTTTACCTTAAAAAATGCACTGACAAGTATTATGTAAAAATACATGGAAAATACAATTGGGCAACGCTTTGTTGTATGTCGCGAAACAAAAAAACGTTATTTTAGATAAGGTTGAATTTGGCAAATAACGGCTTGAAACGTGAATAATATATCCAACACTGTACAATATACTGCAAACTGTAATGCAACTAGAGTTATAAAGGAACTGCACCATTTTCGACATCCACAAAACTTGAACATTGACCCTCTTTGTATGAAAGGCCAAAAACGTTGGGACAATGAGCTTTCAATCAGCAAATGTGAAGCATTTTATTTCAATCAGCAAATGCGAAGCATTTTTTCTAGTTTTGCACTGCATATCTGAATGTTTGACACTAAATGCCATTGTGAGGCGAATAAATTTGGGCACAACTAGTTTTTCTATAATTGCTATACCAATCCCGGCTATCAATATAGCCACTATGCTGACACAAGTTCTTCACTTTTTGCTTTAACAGATTTTTGCGTGTTTCTCTTTCACACCACTAGAACCACTAGAACTTCAGTGAACAGTTTGATTCGCCATCAAAATTCCAACTCTTTTAATACCCATACTTCTTTCGAAAGGTTGTTATTAGTACAGTAAAAATAAAACAGCCTTGTACAATTAGATATAGCTGTGCGATCCAACCTCGACTAAACTAACTTAGCCTTTTAAAGGCGTCGCAACACACGTATAACCTATCAGCTGGAGCATCTGGCGTTCGAGAAGCCAGCACACAAGCCTGCTCCAAGTCGCTTAAGCAAGAAAAGAGCAGCTAACGTGTTCGCACGCCTCCAGAGCGTTTTCCGGAAATTTATCGACGTGCGCTACCGTGGCTCGCCAATTGAATGATGTGAAAATACCAGCGGCGTCGCGCGGTGTTTCGTGCGCCGAACAAAATGCCGGTATACACCTTTCTTCGGAGAAAATCTCATTTTTTGAGTAGTACATGTAAAAATAATCTCACAAACATACCAGTTTTTTAAATGTCTGCAGAATTCAAAGCCCGAACAAACCATCAAAAACGTCGTAAAGTTCGCTTTGTTGTTTTCAGATTTTTTCCTATTATGGCACAAAATATTTTTTACGTCAACTATTACAATAAGTTAGCACCCAGCATCGTTTTTTATCTACCCATTTCACTAAGAATAAAGTCACGATTCGACCAGAAATATCCGGTGACTTCATTTCTGTTACAGTGTCACGAACTTCACTCGTTGTTTTTATCTACACGCAGATACGTCATACAGTCTGTTTCGTAAGTTGTTTAAATGCTAGTAAAGAAGTGAGGAAACTTGTTGCAGCTTTTCTGGGGTTTACAATAAAGCGAAAATCTTTAATAAAAAATGCAGCAATTTAGAATTAATTTTCAAAATCAAAACCGTGGCCCATCCGCAAATCACGTCAAGAACATTCACGGAATTTCGACGCGATTTATTGTTTGTGGACGCTTAGTTTTAACTACCATCAAACCTTATTAATATAAGATCGAGTTTGCCGGGTCCACTCCTTAATACTGAAGAAGTGTGTGACAGCTCTGACCAAGCAATCGTTTGATAAAATTGGCAAGGAACTGATGTCATAATGGGCGGAAGTTGCACTTTTTTTGTTTACGAGTTAGCGGCAGTCGGGTCGTGACCATTCTAAAGTAGCTTCATTTATATGCGGGGCGTATGTGTTTTCTGTTCTTTAAAACAGCTGTTTGTGCCTGTTATGTGCAGCTATAGTTATTTGTCGCGTGTGAATGTCCCGCTTTAAACTGCAGGCTTTTATGCGGATGGGTGTCCTCGTAAGCCATACAGTCAGGTTGCGTTATTAGTTTTGATTAATGTGTTTGTTTAGTACTTTTGACATCAAAAAGTTAAGTAGCTGGTGGTGCTGTTCAACTGTTGCTTTTTATCGATTGCTTTTATATGCTTTTTGGGAGAAAAATATTTGCAGGCAAATTGATAGGAAATGACATTTTATGCGGAAGAGACAACAGACTTTTGTCGATCTTGAATTAAAAGTCGCGGCTGGTTTTGTGTAATTTACAAAACATTGTACGCAGTTGCTGAATAATACTTTTATTACTCAATTTTAGGTACGAATGACGAATTTTTTATCATGGTTAAGTGGGCTAAGATCGAAACTAAGATTCTTATGAGTATGTAAACTTGTCCCATAAATCGCAGTGATACTGTACGAAACAACGACACCCTGCCTTGAGCTTACTACAACTTTGTAAAAGATCAGTTCATCATGCCAATTGAAATACACTTTGCACAGAAAAGTGCCATTTTTCGACCGGGCGATTGCGTCACAGGTCACGTGGTGGTCATTTCACAAAATTCCGACAGAACTGACGGTAGGTAACTCTATATCAGGGGTTCTTGGGGGTCCGTGAAATAGTTTTAGGGGGTCCATGAAGTTCTAATTGAAATATTAGTGTATTTAAGATGTAGTTAATTTATGTGCTTCTTGAAAAAGTTTAGGGAACGCTGGTCTAACCGAATGAGGCCTAAATTAAAACTACGATACGTATAACAAGATTGGAGATATGATCATAATGTCCAACAATTGTAAGAGTACACTAATTACCATAATCTTTTCATCGCTTAAAAAAATATATTATTTACCATAATATTATTTTTTATAAGTGTAATGTACATTCTAATCGCAGCCTTCCTGACTTATTATTGTAAAACAGTTATCAAATCTCTGCCTCAGGTATCGAGTTGGAGTGGAGAGGCCGTGTTGACCTGATGACGAAAAATAGTCAGCAGGCGACTTTCCAGGTTTTCAGAACGGCGCAAGTCCTTAACCAAAACGGTGGGAATTAAGGCATTAACGCATAAAGGCTGCTGGTGCATTGTCTGAATTTTCAAAAAAAAGCATCGCATGTTTCCGCGTCGCGTGTCCGAAGTATTGAGTGATTGCTGATTCAAGTAAAGGAAAAAACGAAATATACGGACAGGGTGCGAATATAGGTACCAATCGGGTTATTGTGCAAATTTTGCCTAAGTTTTTACCCTCACATAAAACGTTTGTAAATCAAGTGTACTTCATTAAGAGGCGAATTGTTTAACAGTCGAAAAGCCTGAGAATCCTGAAATAAGGTCAAAACTATGTTTGTACTCGAAGATCTAATTTATTCCAAACAATCGTAGTTTTTTTTGACATACTAATTTTGCCTTTGAAATGGTGAGAACAAACGGTTTCCGAATTTAAAAACTCTGAAACCAAAAATCAGGAGTTGTAGCTACTGAATGCGGCCTGAACAGTGCACCACTTTCCAAATAAAGCGTTATATTTTGCCTTTTTCAGCGATAATGATATTGCTTCCATTGAGTTGAAAAATATTTGTATTTACGTGTCGACGAACTGATTATTATTATCGTAGTCTAAATTTTATCGACTTATAGGTTAACTAATGACCTCGCAATTAATCATGTGCTCAATGAACACCTAAAAAGTCGCCATCTGAGTCTTATATACTGTATGTTTAAACAACTTTCAAAATTCTTAGACGACGAGGCTGAGGTGAGCGACCGAGAAAGGCGCATTCCCTTCAAACATCGACTGCCCAGCCCGATCCCTCCCTCGCACAAAGGTGCAGCGAGTTACGCCCAGATTCGCTACTCGGTGAGTATTCAAGTCAAAGCAATTGGTTAATAGGGGGAACAGCAGAGGATAAATTGCGTCACTTAACAGGGGTACTTAAACTGGGGTCCATAGATCCCTTGTAGGTCCGTGAACTAATTTTACGGGCAACATGAAGGTCAAAACAAATATTAGTGTATATTTAGGAAGTATTATCAATTTTTCAAAAAAAAAAAAGAGTTGAAAATAAAACGTATAAGCACTGAATCTGTTTAGACTTTATTTTACTTCAATCATCAGCATATTTTAGAAAGTCTATTTGTATTGTGACGGACATTTATGAAAAATCAGCCTACTTTTGTAGTCTTTTTGATTGTGACGTCAATTTAAGACGTCAGTTTTGAACATTTATTGCCTACCGTGGTCCATGCAATGCGTAAAAAAATTGGGGGTCCGCTGTAAAAAAAGTTGAAGAACCCCTGCTTTAGAAGTTCTGGTATAGAATGGATTGTAACTATTGGAAAATTGCGGGTGCATTTTAAAGACGGCGTGCCGGTGCCACAACAGAATCCGAACATTTTATTTTAATAAACAAGATGTTTTGTGCCTAATAATTACCGTAACGAACATGAAGTAAAAAGCATTAAGACGGTCTTTCGACTGTTTGTAAACAACGAACTATTTGTTTATTATGATTCTACTTTTAGTTAAACTAATACTTTTTTCTATCCTTAAAGTTTTCGCTTGTATAAAACTAGCAAACCAGGGATATTGGCGTTGTTCGTGTATAGGGTAAACGTTTCAATCCCAATTGAACTACTTTATCTGAAGGTTCAAGTGTATGACTATTTTATTTTTGTTTAAGGTGGAAGCAACGCTTAAACGAAACTGGGAGGACGGCGTGATCACGTTGAGCACCGAAAAGCCTTTTAATGTCATTCCAGTGCAGGAATTAACACAAGCGCACATGGTAATGTGGTTTGCAGCGAATTACCCCAAAAGCAATACTGTAGTTTGTAGTTGACCTGCCCAAGTGTACACGGTTAAAAAATGCCAAGTGTCTATAGGTTTCGCTTTAGCTATTTACAACAAATAGAACACAGTTTACTTTAAATTTATAATATTGTCGGATAAAAATAGTAACGAAAAGTTCTTAACGTTTATTTTTAGGCCTGTTTTTTTTGTTTGGGAAACCATGCCAGAAGAATACTGTTACCTACATCAGGAATAACGACCATTGGGTTTTGCCATTGTGATAACCACGTTTTTATTTTTTACGTTGTTTCGGCACACTTTGTTTGTTAGGCTTAGTTCGGCAATTATCGCTTATAAACCCTTAGCTTTAACTTTAGGGACTATATAATACAAATTCTAAAGAACTACTTCATAAGTTTAGAAGACATTAGCATTTTCTAATAAAACCTAAAGGAATAGAGGTGTACTTTAATTTTAATAGTTCGCGCCCTGCGTTTATTTGACAAAAAAACAACAACATAGAAGTGCTATTTCAGAGAGACAAACCTATTGTGTGGAGTTGTTTTAATGTAATCCTGTATCCAGTAAAAGCTACATCTTGTATATGAGTAACCTTAATGTATGAGAGAATCTTATATCCTTTGTGCTTTATGAAACGGTAATTAGGAAGATGTCAATAATAACTGCCAGCACTGAACGTGATTTCATTGGGTCTTGGCCGTCTTTAACGTTTTAATCGCTATACATCATCGTTAACATGGGACTCGGTGTTCCCAAGAGAAACCGTTTTACTAATTGGCATATGCTCTCTAGCGGGACGGCAGATACTTAAAACTGAAGAACTAAGATGTTTCAGATGGTTAATCAATATCTAAATTAATGTTAAAGGGATTTTTATTTGTTCGCAAATCACTTTCCTAATCATATGAAGCCGGACGATGGAGAACAAAAAAGTTGCGTTTTGGGCCTAAATGATTCAAAAACGCTCTGCATCCGTTGGTATCATACTTCCCAAAGCACATATTGTATAGCAGGCCTGCACAACTCAAAATAGTGCAATGGCCTCAACAAGCAAGTAAAAAAGCTATGGGACCGAGTCCATATAATCTTTATAAGGTCTATATAACGTTATTGAGCGAACTTTAGCGTTTCACGTATTGTTTGTGTTCGTAGTCTAGTTTAGCAGAAGCGATTTAATATACCATAATAGCGTTTTGGGGCTAAATATAGATATCCTTGGAACAAACAAAAAATATCTTTGATAACCGATAAAAAAGTAGTATTTGCATGATAAAGTCAGCCAATAATATAAAACAGTATGGGGATATTGCCTTTTTGATCCACCCCGTTTTTTTTTCAAACTCACTGTGTTATGGACCCAACAACAGAACAATTCGCGTACTCTGGAGTGGCAAAATACTCGACACGTTAGCCACCCAATGGGGCTATTTATTAAACTACTAGATTTGTAATGCGTCGCAAGCTTAAACGTTTGTTTAACCCTGAGTAACTAAAAGTGATTAAAAAAATTTCCAATTGCAATTAGAAAATGACAACAAAAGGTAAGCCAAGAAAATCGCTTGTCCGCCAATGCCAAAAAACAACAACACCGGCAATTAAAGACGAAATTTGGTTGAATGTCGGTTAACTGTCACGCTGCTTATTTGTAAAAGGGTCAAATCAAACTGAACCACGCTGTGAGACCGATGATGTGCTGCTGCTGTTTCTTTCCCTTGGTGGAGGTCGGAATAGCGCTGAACAAGCGGGGTTACTATCCTGGCGAGGAGGTGGCAATTCAAATGGCGGTCGTCAATAACAGGTGAGCTTATATCAAAGGAGTGCGTTTTTTTTACTTTTGCAGTGATGCCTCCTTGACCTACTTCCAAAACCATGTTTTTACTGACGACATTCGCACCCCTTAGGGGGGCAATTAGCAGTCTAGGTAGTCTTGAAAATAGTTTTTGTTTTCATTTTAACCTAAAATGTTAAAGGTGGCACCATGTGAAGACAAATTGTATTGAAATCTTGACAAGCTTTCGCACAACCGTGTTCCATTAGGTTGAAGTAGGACCAAAAAACATACGGCCATTTGCAAAGACTAAATGGTTTAATATACGGGTTTCTACGCTTATCATCCTATTGGGTGGGCACTCCTGGTTTGTACACAACAATATGTAGACCCAATTAACACATATAAGCAGCTGTTTCGATATTTTGAACAGTTTGTGTCGAACAAGCTGGACAAGCAACACAACGACCGCCCTTATTTTCGACATTTTCATAACGCTGACGCGCCTCGTTAGTAGATAGACGGCGCTAATGAGACATTTGTCTTCAATGGGCGCTCTTCCGCTAGCTCATCGCAGGCACGCGTTACACTTAGTGCTGGGTTCTATACTACGTCAACGAGCTCAACCACAAGCAATTAAGTAAACAAAATATCATCATCACATTTTCAATCATTCACTATCAACCATGACCGTGTTGAAGTTTGGGGACATAAATAACATTTGCTAATTTGTTTTATAGTACAAGATATCCCTTTTTAACAATCCGAAATAACTATATTAAAGAGAAGCTCTTAAAGTCCATTAGCATTAACACTGCAATACGCTATGCCGTATTAATCAACAAAGGATTTTTTTACCCAACCTAATTGGAGATAAATGAATCCTATATATAAGTCTCCAACCAGTGGGCCATAAGAACATTTAAGGTGGGCCACAGACCAATTTAAAAATCTAAATTTATTTCATTTGTGTCATCATATTTAATTTCACAGGAATAATGGCTTAGGGAGGAATTAAAATGGAATGTAAATTTATTGTTCAGCCGCAAGTATCTCACTAATGCACGGTTGAATAAATAATCTGTTTTGAAATATGTTCTGCTGTGTTTTGTTCTAAACCTATTTTAAAGCTTTTTCTTTCGTAAAAATTCTATTGGGTCCCAGAATGTTTTTGCAACGTAAATGGGCCACGAAAGAAAAAAGGGTAAGAACCACTGTACTAGATCCTCTATTCGAAATTCTTGAACACACTAATAATTTCTAGCACACTAAACTTAGTGTTAGAATTCTTTATAGATTCATAGTAGAAAGGATGTTAAAAATCGGTTGGGTCATAGGGTACCGACATGCCTTTCATTGTAAAAAACGTGCGTACCGGCACTTTTTCTTAGAACAGCACACAAGTGTAAATGTAGCCTGAAATAATAATAATTTCCGTATATAACAGCTGGTGGACAAATTCATTTTTCAGCGGATCCGAAATATCGGGAATCAACCTTAAGCTTCTCCAGCTGGTGTCGATAATGTGCGCCGCCGGCTACTCCTATCAGAGAGTGGTGGTGCAAGAACTTAACCTGCACCAAATCATCATACCTTCCAGTAGCAGCCCCTACACAATGCCTATGAAGAAGATGTCGATTCCGGCCACAACGCCCACTTACGATACTGGCAAGGACATCCTGTCGGTAAAGTACGAAATACAGGTAGCTGGACAAATCCGAAAATGTTACGTGGTAATTCACTTTTGCTGAGTCCGATGTTTTTAACAATTGGTGACGAATTGTTTCACCTGGCGGCTCCCAAATTACGTTTTTTTAAATAATACAGAGCGCGATATATCTTTGAAAAAAAAACAATTAAAGGAAATAAGGCACAATAATGACGCCACTTTTTAATTCAGTGCTCACTATTATTGTAAAGTTAATCAGTTAATGAATATAAACGCGGATCGCATTTTAAGATCTACAGATTTTGAGCTACCAAATAACAATGATTTCTATAAAAAGCGAGTAGACAGTCAAGTAAACTATAACCAAATAGGGATAAATGATTCTTAAATATAAGTAAAATGAAGTCATATTACAACTTATTTTTATGTAAACTTACAGTCGTTCCTTAACTGTTAATAGTGCCTAAGAAAGCTAGATTACTTTTCTTAACATCTATGGTACAACAGTAGCCTATATTTGTTGACCAGTCTTTTTTATTTGGGGTAAAAACTATGTTGTCGTTAGACACCATTTGAAATTAACTGAATCTATAACACCTCTCCAAATGCCTTGTTGTGGTTTGCTTTGGGTTTTTTATACCGAAAACGACATCGGAATTTTTCTATCACTTTATTTATTTAGCAAAACGCAATTCAATATTTTAAATGTAGGAACCAATAAGTATAGCATTAATTTTATTCACATTTACAATTATATGACTTTTGTTAATATGCCTATGTTTAAAAAGCCATAAAAATATTAACAGCACATATGCATAGTTTTGTATACGGATGACAACACTCAAATCAACATTATTGTATGAAAATAACTTTCTCTTTTTCTGACTTTTGAGAATGTTCATATGTATCCTCATCTTTCTTTGGACACCAACAGTATTGGCCATCATATTAATTGTTTCATTTGGGTGTAGCGAATACCTCTATAAAACTGTCTAGCAGTAGCTCTATCTGTTAAGCCGAATTCCTATTGTATTTTAATAGTTTGCCTTCTTCTTTGGAATGCCTCCTCTGGTCTCTCCTTCGGTGCTGCTCTGCGGCCTTTTGTGATCAACCTTTTATGGGTTGGTTGGTCAGTTAATTGCATTACAAATTGCCGGCCTACATTGTATAATGTTCATAGTTTCTATATCTCAGTGGAAACGTTCAACAAAATCTTCGTGAATAACATCTGGTTTTCTGGAAAGTAATCCAAATGTCTCTGCAGAAGGTGCACTTTTACACTCTTTGATTGTGTACTAACCAAAAAGTTTCCCACAACCTGAAAAAAGGCCATTAAACCTGCTTTTCTACTTGATTCATGGTGTTAAACTACCTTGTTTTTCATTAGCCGTCTCACTTTTACCCAACAAATATTCCTGGTCTTAACTTTTCATTCCTCGGGTCCTCAAAGCACGAAGTTTCAGGCAATTGTTCTCGAAAACGACCCTTGCTTATCTAGGAGTTTTACATATTGCTTCACAGCCTAATGTGAAAGGTGGTAGCAAAACTTTCATAAATCTGCAAATGCTTGGTTACAGATGCTTTTCCTTATGAATAAATTATTTTCTTGAACCTCAACTATCTCATAAACCAAGGGCGACAACCTGCGGCCGTTGATTTTAACTTTGGCGGAGGTTGCGCGACTGGTATCCAAGACCTGTTGGCTGTGTGTGTCAGTCCCTGACGAAGGCTTGCCGTGTAGTAAGCCGAAACGTTGGTTGAAGAAATATATGCCAGACAAACCTATTTTAAATATACTATGCCTGGTAGCAACAGCATATTTATGGTGTACAAGACGTTTCCTTTCAATGTCGACTAACAAGCGGTTAGCGCGAAGAAAGTCTGCACCGCGCAGTGGGCGGGAAACGTCTGCCAACACAAATCTCCATTTAAAAACTCCAGCCGGGATGTGGAGTGTAACCATTTTGTAACCGTAAGTGGCTATTAAGCTACCATTCGCAGCCTTAAACCTTTCGGGTTTGTGCGTCGTTCGCCACCGTTAGGTAGAAAGGCACTTACTTGACCTCCAGTGTCCACTAAATAGTTACGAGCAGAAACCCGGTCCCAAAGAGAAAAAAAGACTGAAAGTATTGCCGGTGCCTTCGCTATCACAGGCAGCCGGCCTTGTCGTTTCCCTGAAAAGAACACGGTGGGCTGCATAGACGTGCGTCTGCTCCAAAGGGCCTATGGTAGAAATATACAAGTAGTTTGATTGCCGTTATTGCGAAATTGCTTACCGTGTTGCACCTTGCTCACAGCAAAATCGTTGTTGTGACTGCGAGAAAGCCATAAAACGTCTGCCTTCAGAGCCAATCAACGAAGATCTGTGGTATCCTCGTGAGCCAATACTATCCGGATATCCCAGGCATGTGCTGCAAAAACAAATGTTCAAAAAGAAAAGAACGGTGGTCTCCGAGTAGGGCAAGCATCTCATCCATGAAAACTTAGGGTTTCTTGTCGCCCAAGGGAGGCATGTTTATAAGCTGCGCTGCTCGTTCCTGCTTTGAAAGCGTACATGACTGCAGCAAGCGTTGCTTAATTGCGTCGATTACTTGCCTTCGGCCGGCGCTCCAGCAGGTCAATTAAATGTGCTACAGTTCCTTGGTCGAGCGCAGAAACTTTCTAATAGAATTTAGTTTTATCTTCGACAATTTTTTTAGGAGCAAACTGCGCCTCTACTTGCTGTAGCCAAACACATGTTTGTGTTGGCCAGAACGTAGGAAGCTTGATCGAAACGGCGTGTTCAGCTTCCATCTTCTACTTCAAAAAGAACGTTTTGATGTCGCGGGGTTACCAGTGAAGCGGTCGATGCTTTATTCGTAGATGCGTCGATCGAAAAAGGGCGTCAGCGTAACCATGTACGCTACACTGCGGCCGTTGATTTTAACTTTGGCGGCCGTGAACGACTGAACGTGTTTAGGAAAATACATATGTTGGCAGCCGTACGTTGATGCAAACTTATCAACAAAAAATATTGATACAAACTTATCTCCACCCCATGAAATTGGAATTTTAAACTGAAATTAGGCTGGGTTTATGTTATGAGCCAGGCAGACATCAGCCTCAAATTGTGGGTCATCAGACTGGCTAAGAGTCATGTGAGCAGGCGAGAATCCGGGGGGACACCTGGCATTGACCCACAAACTATAATACTTTTTATTTGTCTTTATTATGTTTTGGGTTCGTTTAAAGGAAATCCGTTCATATCAAAGGCTAGCTATTGCGCCGCGTGACTAGCAAAATCTAAGAAGTCCAATTTTTTGACAAATTAGAATGTAAAAGCCGGTATTTATAACAATATGCGACTCTTTTTATGTGCATAATGTCCATTCTTACAACTGAAAAGAATTGCCTATTTTAACCAATGATAAACGATTTTTTTTTTTATTATATTTTTTGGACTAGATTTTAGTTTCAGATTCGCGCACGAGTTCAGTAGAGAACAATTTGCATTTTTAGGTTTAAGTATGTCATGGCGTAAGGTTCTGACGTAACTTTCTGACGTCATCAAGATTGTACACCGCTGCCATATAGACATAAAAAGCATTGATCCTATTTTATACTGCAACCCCCGGCCCCTAGGCTTAGTACCTATCATAAGTACAAAATTAGGTGACCCAAGAGCGTTCAGTTGTAGCTATAATCGCAAGGTGATAGGCAACTGTTTTTTTTTTCAAATTACCTTGTAAACTTGGAACATAATTTATGTCTACTGCACTTCTCTTAAATTGATGTATTCTGACCTGTGAGACTATCTACTGTAGGCCTAACTGTTTCCTTTTTATCATACAATAAATAAGTTACATTTTGTAAAAAAATTACGTTATAGAAAACGTATAAGGCCACTTTCGAAATCAGCATTTAAAAGAATATACTGTTGCTGCCAGGCATTATATTAATTATAAAGAGGGTTCTTCCGACAATTATTTATGCTGTACCGACGTTTCGATAACCTATCCAGGTAATCCTCATCAGGGCATATAAACTTGTAACCTTGCAGAGGTATATATTCAGTGAAGAAAAAAGACGAAAAAACAGTATATATATATATACCTCTGCAAGGTTACAAGTTTATATGCCCTGATGAAGATTACCTGGATAGGTTATCGAAACGTCGGTACAGAATAAATAATTGTCGGAAGATCAACATTTAAAAGTTAATCGAAATAAGTCTCTTTTTGTAAACAGCAAATAATTTTATTTTGGACCAGTGTCAGTGTAATCTTTTTGCACCCAATTCACCAATTTAATCCAACTTTATATTAAAAGATTGTTTTAAGCTACACCTAAGATAGTCGGAAAATTTAATATATAATTTTAACCCTTTAATAATGCAAACCATTAGGCCTATGTTTCACAGCACCTGCAAATTTATTACATTAACTCCTTATTTAGGTATTACGTAGCCTATATTTATGGATAACTAAAATAATTGTAAAAACATACATTTATCCAGTAAAATGTCCAATGATGGAAGTTTGATTAGAAGAATTGAATGACAACCGGCCTTATGACGTAATATTTCGATGTAATAAAAAACTTGTTAATTTTTATCTTGACAGTGCATCATCTGCCTTCCTTCAGTCTACGACGACATTTTTCTCACGCTGCCTGTCGTCATAGGAACCTATCCGGAAGCGCTAACGTCGCTCATGCGCAACCTAAATATTTTGCCTCAAAAGGGTACAACGTTACGACCGATTCCAAGTGCCGATTTGGATTCGCCAGAGTTTGCTAGTTCAATAGAGGAAGGTACTAACCACGTATAATTTTAATCTTGAAAAGTGTATCCCTAAGTTTGTACACAAATCTAAACTCATTGCGTGAATTTACACTTTTGGTTTTGGTAATTAAAGTTTGTATTTCCTTTTGACAAATCCAATATTTACGCACGGTAAATTACATTAATTACAGTATGAATAACTTACAGCTTATAAATTTTAGCATAACAGTTTTGCACTTTTATGATGAACTATATCCTTAAATAGTTATTGCTATCAATAACACTGATCAACAGAATTTTTTCACAATATTAACAACTATTTCTTGGTAAATTATATGTTGCTGAGTTCAAGTGTGATGTCAGAATTTCAAGATAATTGCACTTTTTTTTATGTTTGCAGCAAAACAAAATTATATTTAACGATATATTCGGTGAATTATCTTTAACGATATATTTATAACCTAATAATAATTTCAGCATTACAACTTCAGAGTTTTGATTGTATCAGCTTTTGTAACTTCATAATTTGTCTAATGACAGCCTGTTACACGCAGTTCAAAGGTACTGTGTCAGGTGGCTGTGTGATTGTTTTTTTAGGTTGTTACATGCTTGTGAATTACACTTAAGCACAGCTATATGTAGCCTATAGTTAAGCTAATTAGTGTTAGTTATATTTCACAAGGATTATTTTCAGTTTGTTGTTTTTGTCATTAAGGTAGCCCTAAATTAGTCTGTGTACAACTGGAAATATGTGGAGATTTAAAAGTGATATCCCTTCTCTCGGAAATGCAATTGCGTTATATACAAAACACATGTGCTTTTTATGTCTTTGAGACGGTCGACAGGACTGTTTTCCTGAGCTGTAGAAAGTTTTAATTGTATATAACTCAAAAGTTGGTATGATAAAATGCAAACTAGCCTCCTGGCGTTTACTTTATAAAATGTAAGAAGCAATTAAGCTGTGGCCTTCAGTATTACAAATTATGTTTTACCGTCCCCCGTATTTTTGCTAAAACCGCTTTTTATAGCTAATATGGTAAAAAGTATGATCGTAGCAAATCAACTTGTAAGTTTTTTTAAATATAACTTCGGAAGAGTGAAAAATATTCGTGATGCTTCGAGAATAAAATATTAGTCACCTAGCGTTATACCGAAAGCAAAGTCGGTAATAAGGGCCATGCACAAAGAAATAAACATTTTTCCAATTGGATAGTTTTTCCCCCCTAATATCGTGGTAATCGGAAAAAAAGGAATAAAAGTATTTTTCTATCTTTCTTATTCGTAGTTAATTTAGGCTGAAGGTGCCATGAGTCGCCTAAATACTTAACATATCCAATGAACAAAAAGGATTAACGCCAACGTAAAAGGTTTAGAACTAAAAGCAAAGTAATTAAATCCAACGTAACAACTCATACGACAATATGGCTGTTAAAGTACCAATATTTTAAGGATTTTATTCATTACTATAGACTTTTGCATATTGGCGACCTAGCCGTATTGACTTGGCGAGTCACACTACATTCCTAAAATCTGAAATACAATACAAACGTAATAGCCGCAGAAAACGTGACATAGGCATATGGTTTGGGCATCCCTAACTTGGGTTATCGTTTAGAAAAATAAAAACTTCAAGGTAAATGACTTTAATTTCAGTATTTGTTAAAAGCTTTTGCTAATTCGTTCCAGTCCGTGAATTCCCATCAATGGACAACCTACACTCGACCCAGTACGACAACAATTCGGACGAATCAGATTCGTCAGATGGCGAAGCGTTCGAAGACCTTTCTCACGGTATTGTGAACCCTGGCTACCAATCGTCGTCCAACATTGAAAGCACAACGTCAGCTGGTGAGACAATTACCTATACCAGCGGCCGGGAACCTATGGCTCGCGAGCTACATATGGCTCTTTTGGTGATGCCATATGGCTCTTTTAATGAGGGAATTTTGCCGGCAAATAAATCGAAACTATCATTCTAGCATGATGCGAATAAAACTGCACGCCGTCATGGCCCCTTTCCAATCTGTACTTTTCATTTTTTAAACAAGACGAGAAGCAATTTTTTCAGCGCTTTGCGCGAATCCTATTTGTCTATTGGTAGCTGTTAGTACGTTAGATTGAATCTATTATTGTTCCAAAGGTCATGTTAGTATCATGACATTCTGTAATTAAAGTTTCGTACACTTGGCCAATGCACTTTTTTGCGCTTATATGCCCTGTCTTCTAAATGAGAACATAACAAACAGTCCTGATCAAAACACCATTTTGTTTCAACATAAACTCGATGTTAAAACATGTTATATGACTCTTATCAAAATGATTCCGCTTTTATGGCTCCCTTAGGTAAAAAGGTTTCCGACCCCTGGTCTATACGATTCGTAAGCTAAGTTGGACTATAATAGTAGGCCTACATGTTCAGGACTTTTATAGTGCATGTTCAGGTTTTCGCCCAAAACATTTTTAAATCGGGCAAGCACATTGACCTTCAAGCAAATTCAAAAACCTATAATTTTTTGACACGTCTTCTAGCGCAGTGATTTTCAACCAGTGTTCCGCGCAACACTACAGCATTATAAGAAAGATCGTCAAGTGTTTCGCCAGAAATTAAATATTTTGACTAACGTTCCACGGAACACCGATCAAAAATTACTGCTGTTTAACACAATGGGCGTAAGTTGCTTTTATTTGATGAAAGCAATTGCCACTTTGAATGATTCATCGCGTTTTAAGTTTTTAAAGAGAAAAGTTCCAAAAAGTTATTTGACTTTAATAGAAAAAATAGCCTACTTATCTTTTTTAATTATTATTTTTATGACAAAAATGCAGATAAAGATTGTCGGAGAATGTAAAAACTGGCGCTTATAGGTTTTAGCAAAAATATTATTTTTACTATTGTTTAACATTTTGCTTACAGGCTCAAGCTCACCAAAAAAACAGCCAAAGGTGATAGCTTACGAACTTCTGGAGCCCAATAAGTGGATGGTGCATTACAAACGATGCGGCTCTTTGCTCAAACCCAGCAAAACTGCCCGGGTGACAGAACGCCTGTCTCTGGACAACAGCTGAAACGGCGCAGGTCGCAAGATCAAATCTTGCTTTAACGGACGCAAAATTCATTTCTACCTTGATGCACAACAACAATCAGCGTCGGCACTATGCATTTCGTTTAAATTGTGTGAAAATATAGCGTCTTCAAATGTCAAAACTAGTAAAACGTGCAATAAGGATTTCCCTTTACAGTTTGAACGGAGCGTTTAAAGTCTGCTTGCCTTTCATCATATACATCGTATCTTGTTTCATAATTTTTAACGTCTTCTAACCAGCAGCACATTGCGGTCAGAAATACCAGTCCGAATTACAACACTTAGGCTACTGAACTAAGTAGTGATAATCATTCGAAAAATCTGCACCTCTAACCACACACACACTTATATTTGAGCAAACGGTACACTGACTCTTTAGAATTAGTCTCAATATGCGTACAAAGTATATTTATTTGTGGCTTTTAACGCAGTCATACAATTGACGACCAACATAGCAATCATAAGAGTTGTTGACCAATAGGTCATCATTCTACATGCTTTCCTTATTCAAAGTTTTGAAGATCGACCTACAAACGCCGTTTAACGGTTGGTTGTTTTGTTTTTGACGTGGTGACATGTGGTAAATCCCACTTGTAAGATTGAAGGGGGTCCGTGCATGTGATGGTCTTTGTCTGAAGAATATGTGCAGCTATTTATAATGTAAGCAAGTGTAGATTTATTACAAGCATTGCATGGATCATTGCCAAAATCTGGTTATATTTGTTACTGTCGATTTAACCGTATTTTATGTCTATTTTTTTTATTTTAAATACTTTTGAAGCCACTGTTTTTAGGCGCGTTAGAGCTATAGTGATAATGGTTGAATTCTATTCGGTAGTGGAAACATGATATTCGGTCAAAACCGGAATCGGAGAATGAAACAAAAAACGTTAAAACACTGTTGATCTCTTTGAAAGCCCCAAGACCTCATTGAACTATTCTCAGTGCTTCTACGACATATGTGCAATGTGCATGCCTCTTTCCACACACATGATCGCGTAGGCTATCATGTTACCGGCTGTAATCGACGAGGTTTCGTTTTCAATAAAACTTTGAAGATCCCCGAATCAAAATTCACAATAAAAAACATATAAAAACAAGAAAATCGTAACAATTCACAAAACATAAACAGAGGTTTTATATGTGTTGGACTTTTGGTGTAACCATATCCTAAAAAAATAAATTCATTTTGCCATCACAAGAAGTGTGGTAATACTCGATGTGGTGTTAACCTAGGTTGTACCACAGTCTAGGGTCATAAGAGACTGCATAATATGTCGATGAACGCCGTGCAGCACAACTTGTATCTAATCTATTAGAACAAAGTGAATCACGAGTTATTTGGGGACGGCAAAGAAATGAGGAAATTTGCTTAGGCGGAAATGGTGCTTCGGGTTCGAATTCACAGGCTGGTGATACAGAAAATGCCGCCGTGGCAGTAAGAGCCTTTATTGAGCCTAAAAACGCCTTTTGTTGGCACTTTTGTGTGCCGTCAAAAATTTTTGTTTGAATTTTTAAAGGTTGTTATTTCCGTTTTCACCTGATCTCCAAACTATGCTAGAAAAAACAAAACATGTGTACCTTGAACAAAACCAGACTGTTGTAAACTCTAGGTGTAGGCTGATAAGCTTTAATTGATTACACGGCGTTCCACTGATTACCAATAATACAGTCGTGCGTAAACGAACGTCGGACTTAAGGCCTTTGGATTGGTTGCGTGTAACCGAACGGATAAGGAAAAACATCGCCCAACCAAGCATACCTTCCTACTCATGTAACGTTTCCTAGTTTATAGTGAGGCAAAACAACAACAACACGAACAAACGTGTTCGACTTATAGTGTAAAAGCGTGTTGGCATGGCGTATGTGTTGCGTAAAACAAGACACAGTGTGGAAGCATTCCATCAAATAAAAAAAAATATTTTAGCTCTTTTAGGATAAAGTTAAAATATATTTCACACAGTTTAGGACTGGCCTAAAGGTTTTTAACCTAAGAAGAAACATTTAAATTACACCCTTTCAAAACTACTGTGGTAAATTAATAAATAAACAAAACTAGAAAGGCCTGGGTACATTATACACGGATCTGTAATGTAGCTTGATAATAATTTGCTAAGCCAAAAAGGTCGAGTAAATCGACAACATCTTGATTAAGACGTTTCGATACGAGCTTGTATAATCTTCAGTTAATATTTCAGTTAGAAAGACCTAATGTTAGCATTTCAATGAACCTTAACACTTTGATTATGAAAGAGCATATAGAGTTATAAGGTATCTTAAATTACTGTCAGAAGTAGTGCGTCTAAACGTTTTTATTTCACGAACAATAATCCACGATCCGCGCCTCGTACGAATAAAGGCAGTCTCCTTTTATTTAATTTAGCCAAGTAGACTAGCTGTGTGTGCATGGTATTTAATTTTCTTCTACGCCTTCCTAAAAACATTCAACAATAAAGCAAGCAAATAGTGAACTATACCTTATAAAGAGAGAAACGTTGTTAAATTCTCTTCAAAAACAAATAGTTTTATGTAGAAAAATATACATTTCACCTCACATAGCTGTATAGCTTACATTTCCGTGGTCATTTTATTGCCCTCCCACACACATTCTCCTCCATTCCTAAAAGCTATAAACAATTAAATGAAGAAGTTTACTGATACATCTACATGTATTTCAGCCAACAATATTATGTGACAACACGTCACGTTGTAAGAATATATATTAAGAATCCGTACACCAGAAAATTTATGGTTGTCGTACCACAATATACATGTCAGACGTGTTGCATATTAAGCCTACCGCCTTTGGCAAAAGTGCGTGTCGAATTGAAGGCAACACCCACAATTGTTGAACGCTAAGGCGAGAAGTTTGCGGGTCAAATCACTCAAAGGGGCAGACACTTTTTCAGTAGAAGTGCACCTTCAATACACAGGGGTTAGGCAAAAAATCGGCGCGGGGA
This sequence comes from Ascidiella aspersa, assembly GCF_963924565.1. Lineage (NCBI taxonomy): Eukaryota > Metazoa > Chordata > Ascidiacea > Phlebobranchia > Ascidiidae > Ascidiella > Ascidiella aspersa. The sequence goes on from NC_139451.1 coordinate 19,649,719, forward strand.
GGGTGAATATAAAGGTGCAACGCTTATCCTACTGGATCCTCACAAAGTAAAACAAGATGAATATTGTTTACAAGCATCGAAACAGCAACCCGCCCGAATTTATTGCAAATGATTGAACTTTTTAGCAGGCTACATGCGTCAAACGTCTTAACAGCATTCAGAAAAATAATAATTCATGTGAAAGTCGCAGAACTTTCATGAATATAAATACTTAATGACAACGTAGTAAGAATGTGTAGCACTAGTATTGGATGGTATAATAGAATATCTCGGTATTCGTAGTATAGAGTGTGTCGGTGCAGATCAAATACCAAATTTATTACAGCATTTAACAGCACGTTTTCAACTATAAAAGGTATATTTTTAAAATAAAAGACAAAAAGCATTAGGCTTGAAGATTTTATTTCAATTCGGTTTTCCTATTTAACCTTTTAGTAATGACGTAATTTGGTATCAGATCGGATCAGCGGTTTAATATATTTGACTACTAAAAAAGTATAGCCTTGCCTTGCGAAACCAAATTTTCTGCCATGTTTTACCTTTCCTCCTTAACCCAAATTCGAACTAGGCTCTACTTGGACGTAGGTAAGTAACAATAAAAAGGTTCGTCTCTTATTTTTATTTCCTGGCGATGAAAGAAATTTACAGTACCGCCCATTTTCGTAACGGTTCGCTTCTTTTCGGAAGGCTCGACGAGCTAGACTCTATACTGCTAGAGAGAACCTGATTGGTCGACCTGGTGTATCGCTTGGAATGGCTTGTGTCACATCTCATGCACATTCGTTTGATTGTATGTTGCCCAAGTTGACATGAAATCTTCGCTTATCGTTTTTAATTATTCTTTTGTGCGTCTCCACAAATTTGAACAGCTTATGTAGGCCTAACTTGTCTCCGTTGTGTTTTCTTGTCAGGGCAGTCCTCTGCTTTCAAAAAGACCCCACGCACCGACACACATAACCTGCACTGCCAAATGAAGCTTGAAAAACTAAACGTTTGTTAAAATTTTATTTAAACATGTAGTAAAACCTAGGGCTCTTTGCAAGATTAACCAGCCATAAATGGTTCTACACGTATAAGAAAATATATAGTTAGTAACATTTCTTTTTTAAAGCGCGTCATCGATAACGACTGTTTTGCCAATATTTGCTACTTTGACCGTAGTTCATATCAATAAGTATCAAATATTATGTTATAAATAGCAATCTATAATTAGTAACATCGAAGTCGCTGCTTTCCGAGCAAGCGTTGTTTGCTACAACAATTTAGTCGGGCCACCGGCAATTTGACGCGATATAACTGAGTAAATAACAAATAATAAATAGGATAATTTTTCTGGGCAACTTACGTATGGTTTGTTCGATTGCATGTATGCATGTTTACCAGTAAAAAAATAAAAAAATATTTACAAGATTAACCTATAAATAGCTAACTATCATTAGTAACATCGAAGTCGCTGCTTTCCGAGCAAGCGTTGTTTGCCAAAACAATTTAGTCTATAATTCATTTTTTTCAAGGTCAAGATATATAGATGAAAACCAAACTTCAATATGCCGCAAGAAACACAATAACGAAAGTTAGTAGAACCACAGCAGCTCGTTTTGGGTTGACCATCCAAGCTTACGATAAAACAACGTGCAGTCGTTCCCGCTGGACGGCCTACTAACAAAAAGTGTAAGGAAACATTCACAAATTCATTTTTACGTTTGAGGTGTAGCTTTAAAATCTAGTATAAAACAAAACAGCAAGTATAGTTTTCAAAATTTTCAGGCTTTGGTAGATTGTTCGCATGTCTACCCTAATTCAGGGATGGTCAAACAGTATACAACTCGCGGAGGATATAACGCAAACAGTTAGATTAGTGTATTCCTCAACAGATTTGTAATGTAGAGGTGTAAGTGATCGAAGCTGGGCGTGATTTGACCAGGAGTAAATATGGTAATAAACGGGTGACATTCGGACAGGAGTGCACGCGACAACGCCTAATACGCCGCTAAATTACAGCTGTGAATTTAACGTTACGTCGCACGCCCCCGCAAAAGCCATCGACAACCAATCATCGTGCGGCAGCAGCAACGGAATAGCGTGTTCGCCAGAACTTCGAGCAATTCGCAAAAAACGTCGATCTGAAGCAGTGGTTTTATGTCATGTGTCAGTTTATGGTGCACTTTTCTGGCGGCGCTCTTCTCAGTAATCGACGGTCGGACACTCACACGAGCGACCTCTTCCAGTCATTGTCCGCCCGTACGTCTTTTTTCCGGCGTTGCCAGCACAATAAGGGCAACTTGTATATAGCGGCCGAGAAAAGTTTTGAGCCCCGCGGCGGCGCTGACTTTGCACACGACACTGACGTACTCGCCCTGTGTCACCATGCCGGGTGCAAAAGAGCACTTCTTCTGCGGCGCTTTAGCCTGGCGCGAATCTACTCACACCCCCGGCGATTTTCCATGCACCGACAAAGGGCGTAATCGAGTGCGTCGCAGTACAACTGCAAAGAACCTAGCGAAACCCCATTTCAGGTGTCGGATTTCGGTGTAAGTACGCGATCACCGAAAGGGGTAAGCGTTTGTTATCTCGGTTTAGTGTTACAACTTTGTGGTAACGTTTAGCAGAGGTCGTATATAACGGAAAAAGAGTTAAATGTAAGGAGCAGATTCAGCTAGTAAAAACGAAAATAAGTAAACTGGTTTGGCGAAGTCGTCAAGCAAAATGATGCAAAGGTAGCAAAGCTCGCACGAATAACGTTTGTAATAGCGCTTTAACTTTCGATTTACTCGCTGTGACAAATCCACAGGGTAATGCATGTATTAGGGAGGTTGCCCTTGATGGGACGTTGCCTGAGTCGGGACTTGGTGGTTACGTCGACGTGCCATTAGTTAGCGCCAATTCCTAATTATTATTTGAAGCACCCCATGGTAGCCGTCGTTTTAGCACAACAAAATTTCGGTAGGCGGTCGGCGTTTTTACAACATATCAATCTAAAGAAAATAGGGGTGTTTATTGCTAATTTTATTGTTTTTATATCTATATTATTTTGTATTTTTTGAAGTTGCATAAAATTGACTTTTACTAATATATATGTAATTTACAAGGCCTAATTATGCAAGTCATTTTTTTAATTTATCTTGTACCCATAAACAGTCAGTATATTTTCTTTATATGGCGCTGTAGGCTGCGTAAGATAGGACAGGTCGTCCCCATCTAAGAAACCATTTGTTGTAACCTGCATTTTAGGTTATTGTCACCAAAAAGGGCTACATAGCCAATGATTGATTTTTTACTCGTTTTAGCAGTGTTTCTTAACCTTGTGTTAGCTAGGCCTACCATATGTCTTTTTTTAGGAGGATTTCCTCTTTTTTTTAAATAAATGGTCCTCCGAGGACGCTCAAAAATGTCCAAATGTCCTCTTTTTGTCTATTTAGTCTATAACAGCGATTCTTAACCGGGGGGCACCCCACTAGGGGGGCGCCAAGCATTTCTTAGGGGGCGCGAGCTGTAAGTTAATATTTCATTTTTTTGCAATGATTTTAATCATTACGGCCCTATTTAATTACAATTTTACTAACTTATAGATATACTATAAAACTCATCCACCTTAACTAGTTTTTAATCATATTTTATATAATAGGCTATAGCAGTGATTCTCAACCGCGGCTCTCAGAGCCGCATGCGGCTCTCAAGTGTACATTTTGCGGCTCTCTAACCGAGTGAAAAATTAGTTAGAAGTAGCAGAATTGCAACAAAGTAAGTAAGAGAAATCAAGAATTAATGAATTGTATCAGCAAGGATTCCGAGTACGAAGTACTAATGTTATCGGGTACTTCCATCCGGCTCTTTAAAATAATTTTGTGGTTTGTTACGTCACATTATATTTAGTCCTGATCGACAAGCTATGGCAAACAGTGTTAATTAGTTAGCCTAGGCTAGCGTAATGTATATTTGATGTTTTCTTGGTGCTTTCTTAATATTTTTTAATTATATGCCTACTGTTGTTTTTTATGCGGCTCCTTGCAAACATTAGGTTTGAAATGCGGCTCTTGCTCTAAAAAAGGTTGAGAATCACTGGGCATAGCATCAGGGTGACTCAAACTTTTTTCGCGAATCGATAAATTTTGCAAAATTGCCGTTGTATTGTGTGTCGTCACATATTTTGAAACATGATAACGCAATGTTTACCTTTTTCGCTCGACTATTTTATTTGTGCTCGACATCACAGCCTTACAACTGTAAAGTATATGCCATCACAACACGTTTGTAAAAATCAGCTCGTGCACCAGCAATTTGTTGTGTGCCCAATGCTGAAAGCCTCCTGAATTTACAGTTTAGCGCCAATTCAACCACTTAAACTCAATTTTTTTTGCGCTTAGCGCGACCGAAACCAATCTTTATTATATTCAAGTTGTCTCAGTGATATTTCATTATAGAAGGCCGAATTGCGTTTTGTAGGGGGTGCAAGCCATAGGAAAATTACCAAAGGTGCGCGGCTGAAAAAAGGCTAAGAACCGCTGGTCTATCGCATACAGGTGGTTCTCAGCAGATGCTTTTATTTTTCTTTATTATTCTTTAAATTTAGATAACCATAAGGCGAAATAAGCTATTATAATGCCGAAGAGGAAAACTCGGTTTACTGATGGGCTACGCCAGAAGTATCCTTGTTTCAGAAAAGGACGTATTAATTTCGAAGTTGAATGCATTACTTTTGGATATGGCACATTTTTCTCAAACGTAACAATTCTACTTTCGCTTTACTAGCAGGCAAAAAATGTCCTGTTTTTGGGTGCTGAAAATATGGTAGCCCTAGTGTTAGCAAATCCCTGGAAACTCACCGAAATATTTCCAGGTGGGGTCAATTTATGGCATTTTTTTTATTTAGCCTATTGTTATTTGTTAATATTATCAACAAGGCCTACCAATACAGTTAGGATTCATTGGAATTGACTTTTAGTTATATTTTTATTATCACTTTATTTGGTGTTGCAACAACAAAACGTAAACCCACAGTGTCAACATACTGAAGTTTGTTTAATTTTTGTAATAGGGGCTTCTTAAATGGGGAAATGTAGGAAACCCAGAATAACACCGAAATATTTGAGGTGTTTTACATGATAATACTAAAAGAAACAGAATAAAAAATAATAACAAGAAGGCAACTGGTGTATGCCAAAATGGTATGACCCATTAGCTATCAACACAGAAAGAATATTAGATGCAATGTATCTAATGTAAAAAAGAACACAACACCACGTACCAAGACAGCCACTCTTTAAATGTGACATATCCACATAACCTCGCACTTACCCTATTAATTTAAAAATATTTATTTTTGCTTATTACAACAAATTCGTTGTAAGATTCTGTGAAATCGTTTTAAACAGTTTTAGTTTTAAACTTATGTAGTGTAGCAGATGGAGTTAAACTTGTTTTAATCGTTGTGGTAAAAATTGATTAATTTAAAAAAAAACGTATTCTTCCTGTCCCATCTTTCGAATCACACTGTCCCATCATTGAAACTCTGGTATCTAAAGACGGAACAAAATAACGTTTTTTCTAAGACGATTTATAAAAAAGGTAAAAAGCTAGAGTCAAAGTTCCAAGTGTGCTTCAAGCGTTTATGGCAGAGGTATCAAGTAGGCATGAAATTATTTAAAATCGTAGTTATAAGTGAGAACTACAAACAGTTTAAAAAAAGTGTCCCATCACGGGCAACCTTTTTTCCGCTCAGCATGATGGAAAATGTTTAATTGGTTTAGGCCCTTGGCAATGTCTCCACGTGTGTTTATGCTTCTTAATTATTTTCCCGCGTTTGTTTACGAAAGCTTAGTGAGATTGCACGTCGCTGTTGCCTTTTCGCTAACCTTGCCAGTCTCGCCCAAGATTAGTCCTTCTAAAAAAAGGGAATAAATTATTGAAGAAAATTTCTTCCGATTCTTTGACGTTTCAACCGCTTCCAATTACTTTTCCCAATTGTGGGGCCACGCGGGTTCAATACAGCATAAACAAACCTTAACGGATAAATAATAGGGGCGTTTGCTTTGTCTGTATATGTATGCAATGCTCTTCAATTCAACAAAAATTAATTTGCTGTTTTTGCGGCAAATTAAGTTTTCAATAGTTTGTATTTGGTGATAAACAAACATTTTATCCTATCCAGAAGTATTTATTAACTATTCAGGTCGCTTGCTGTGTTTCGAAATTTGATTATAGTTTAAGATTTCAAAAAGATGTTCGGAAGATCAACTTAGTTAAAACTGCTCTCGTTTCCTCAAGTTAGTGAGCTTACACGAGCAAAGTTTACGCTTTGTTTAACATACCTCCGTATATGGTCGCTGCAAGTGTGTTTTTTGTAAAAATATGTAAATTGTAGCAGACCCTGGTCACGGTTTTAAGGAAAAGCTTTTCGTCAACTCAAAATGTTGCGGATCGCCCTTTCACGTTTATTCGTTTCACTGGAGGCTTGAGCCGATTTGTTCGGCGAACGGAACGCCCTGCACACATAACCCTACCACTAATCAAAGCGCCCGCTGGTCGTAGGCTTTTGTGATTTAAAAAACATGTCGGCTAACTTTGCGCCTTAAAAATAGCTATGCGATTATACAATTTTCACGACCACTTCGCAATGCTTCCTCCAAACCTCAGTTATTAATCAGTCCTTTGAGCATGTTTTCTTCCATCTTAGTCGGTTAGTCGGTGAGAGGACTTTACCATGATCTTCTTTAACTGGGCGTGGTATGGCTGATGAAGGCAGCGCAAATACCTGATGAGGCGCAAATTAGTGCTCGTCGTCAATGCGGCGTGTCATGTTGCAGAAAGTTCTCAAGCGAATCGCTGCGGCAAAGCACAGCGTCCATTCAGTTTAAGCTGGTTGCATGAAAGAATCCGTGTCCTTAACAGCCTGTTGCTAAAACGCGTTAGAACTCCGTCCAGAAAAGGTTCTTCGTTGCAAAATCTTGCGCCTATTTCGTGTTTAATAATTGCCAATGCGCTTCGTATTGTTGGTATAATAATACTGTTGGGTCGGCGGTCTATTGTTAGTTTATTACAGCATTTAATACAAATTTCCATAAATCTACACAGTACAGTTCAGTGTTTGTACGGAAAAAGTCGCGACCCGGTGGCTGTTTTATTTGGCTGGGTCGTCGACTACCGAAATTTCATGTGGTTATACTTTTATTAATATTGTTTTTAAGCAAGATTTATAACATATTCAAAAAATCGCGGAAGCAATACGAAGATATAGCTCATATTGAATCAATCCGAGCTCATTTATGCTGACGTCTTATGTTTTGTTCTACTACAGAAAGTTCAATAGAGAGAATTGTTTTTTTTCGCTGTTACACTTTCGCTTATTATTTGGGCTCCAAAACAAGGTTAAGAAACACTGTTTTAGGTTAGGCGTTCTGCGACTTGCATTACTCTGCTTAGTTAGAGCAATGTTAGGTTGGTGGGCCTATTGAAATCAGTTGCCTTTTCTCGACTCACTTTTACATTACTGGTAAACAAAATATTTCAAAAGTCATGTAGGAACGGCAGTCCCAAATATATCCCGCAGTTCGGCAGGAAAATGTTTGTTGGATTATGGCCTCACGATCTGTGCTTGATAAAACGTACGGCTTTGTATATATTCATTAAAATACTTTTTTGGTAATTTCGCTCTGAAAAAGGCGTTTGACTTCAGGTCGGTAAACAGTACCAAATTTGGTTGCGCGTTTACTTAACATGAATATTTTATACATCTTTGAAGCTATTACTTTGGAAGATATTAGCAAACACGGGCACCCGTTTCGAGAATGCTTCGCTGCTACTCCCAAAAGTTTTCACAAAAGCATTTGGAGTAAGCATTTGCCATAAAACAAATAGCGATAAAGTAAATTCATGATGAAAGCGATGAAGTAAATTTCGTGACGAAATGAACTAAAATACAACGTCAGAATCGACGTGTTAAAAACAAAAAGGCAAACGTAAAAAACAAAATAAAATAGAGCGTCTTGTATGCAGAACTTTATTCATCACTCTGCTATCGATAAATTATTATGTTGATTTAATTATGTCGTGCACTCTTATTTTAAACTATGTGTAATCTTACAAACATAACTAGGATACGTTATCCAGTAAAATTCAGGGCTAAAAATACAACTCAACTATACTATTTTTAAAAAAGAAAAAAAAGAGTGTTGATGTTTCTACAAGACCGTGTTGCGATAAGATATATTTTTTAGTCAGGGTTCTGGTATTAAAAGGCATAAAAATCTGGTTAGAGTTTTGTCGTGTTATAGTATCTTCAAAAAGACAATTTGCCAATACGTAATAAGAATATCACAGCCCATACAGAAGTAGGTATCATTTTAAACGTTTCGAATCACTCTTGATTCATTTCCAACAGTTATTCGAAACGTTTAAAATGATACCTACTTCTATATGGGATTTGATATTCTTATTACGTCTTACTACAACCTTCAACTATTATGCTCCGAAATTAGCCAATACAAATCAGGATTTCGAATATATTTTTAACGAAGAAATTAATATCTACAAGACTGACTCACCAATAAATGAAAAAATGATATCACCAGTCACCAGTGCTAAACGAACGCTTGAAGATGTTACGTGGCATTGTCAAATAAACCTGGAGAAAATCCCCCTTTAAAATATGAATACACGACTGGACATTTCCTCGGTCGCCTTAATCGTTATTTGCATAATTAAACCGACGTTTCCTGTACTTTACAATGATCAATACGCCGCGCTTTCCAATAAACTGGTCACCGTCATTTTCAGGTTGGCAATAAACGGTTCTCAGGAGGCGTTTGTTGGTAATTTCGCGTACGCTGCCGGTGATTTGCATCTCGATAACTTGCACGCGTAATCCCGACGGCTTTCGGCAATCTGTCGCGAGTTAAGAGGATACCCGGGCCGTCCGAAATTGCCAATTAAGAGCAATCCGGCGTATTTGCTTGATGAAGCTTTACGTCGATCTCCTTGTTTGTTCCTGTAATGACTGCTTTCTAATCGATCAAGTTGCACTTTGCAAACGTTGATCATAACCGAAACCAGCGGGCTTGCAAATTGATCTGCAATCTATGAATCGAACGACGTGACAGCGATCTTTCTGTAACATGACGCGGCGCCAAGTTTCAAAAAACTTGTGCTCTCTAGGCTACTATTGCGTTGCCACGGAAAATAGTGAATATAAAATGGAACTTGAAAGCATCATGCGAGACTATCCTGATTATGCGGCGCAAAGTGTATTACTTGTTCAGCCTAATTTGTAATGTAGATACGTATTGTATCCACAGCAAAAGTGGCTTCTCGCAATACAAAAATACATGAATGAATAACTGACGTATTGTTCGCCGTGTGAGCAAATTTCTCGATAAGCATCTTGGGCCCATCGTCACCTGACAATCTACGGTAATTGCGGGATTGTGAAAGTGTCAAATCGAACTATGAGAAGCGACAAACTGCAGTAGTTCATATGTCACAAACTGCAGTAGTTCATATGGTTAGATCTATTGTAATTGGTTCTGAGCAAGATTTCTCAGAACTTTAAGAAAATTGCGGAAGCAAAGTGAAAACATGGTTCATGTTAATTAAATTCAAATTTATTAACGCCATTTCTCGTAGGGTAAACGTTCAGTTAAAACGAATCGGGCTGCTAAAGCTTCGCTGCAGTACTTTTACTTATCGTATTTGGGTCGCCGCGAAATAAAATATTAAGAACCACTTGACTATATATACAGCAACTGGGTTGATAACTATAGGTACACCACGTTACACGCCATGCCAAAACAATATCTTTCTAATAAGTCAACTACATCGATAAAAATTGCTTTTCACTGTGTAATGCGTATAGTTTTCAAAAAGGCGTGTCGCCTCCCAATATAGGAGACGTCCGTCCATAAAGCGAGTGCATTCTCCGACCCGGAATACTTTCTCGATGCGTCACGACTATAGAGATAATTGATCGCGTTGTAGCGAGTGCTTAATGACGACTCTGCGGCCAGCTGCTATCAAACTGCGTCTGTCGCTTCATCTGACTGATGCTAGGCGAAACGAATTCCCGAGGCTATTAATCAGACTCAACGTCGATTATTTGCACAGTTGATGTATATTGAATTTGCAAAGGCGAATGAATCTGTTTTTTTTCTAGTGATTAACTTCAGTGTCCATTTACGTATTCTGCGATAATATTAATCTTATATTAACCACTGAAGACGAAATATATGTTCTATTATCATTTCAGAGTTCGAATTATTATATTTTGGTCATTAGTTTGTTAATATATTGTTTTATTTTTATCCAGTTTATGCATTATGAAAATCATTAATGGGGTGGGAAATAGCAAGTGAGCCTCGATTTTTTGTTTACAGATTACATGACATTCGTACGGTGGAAAAGAGTCGTTGTGTTAAAAAAGTAAACTATTGCTGTTAAGATTTATAAAAAGCAACAAGTTTGTTTTGAAAGTCACGTCGTAGATAAGGCACTACTACAAAATACCTCAGAAATCACTGTCAGTCGTAATCCGTCACCGGACATGATCGACGCTGACAGCGCAAAATCAAATCCAGAGCAGGCGGGAATCCATGCAGCGAGATGCAAATGACGAGGCATGACTGTCTTTGTCAACACAACCAAGGCGCGCTATTGGTCGAGCGAGAGGGAAAGAGAGGCAAAGACGTGGAGGCCGCGTAGCGTCACTATGCAATGCGGCTCAGATCCGAATTGCGGCGGTATTGCTTCCCGTATGGCAAAGCAGAAAAACGCGCAGTCGCTTTGCTCGTACTTGCCTTGTCGCGATAAGACCGGCGCCAGATGATGAAGCAGGCCAGTGCTGTCATTCGGACGAGGCTAGAGACTTGTACGGTTTGTCAAAGAGATCGGTTTAAGGTGCAATAGGCAAACAAATCGCAGACCCTATCCTTGCATTTAAACACAAAGGGCGCTTACAGATGTACAGCAAGAAGGGAGAACTTTTTGTCAAATTGCGAATTTTCTGCCGTCACTCACTGTAGTAAAGCAAGGTCAGTAGTTAGATAAATTGTTTGCGTATTTTCAATTTTTAGAAAGGTACTGGCCCCTGAAGAAACTTTTATTGTGTGTAACTTAACTATAACAGTGTGTTTAACACGACATGCGGCTAACGTTGGTAAGCGATGGTTTTAGCGTTATTTCGAGTCAGTCTCCGCGAAATTAGATCTTATATTAAACGTTTATGTGTATTTAAATAACCAAGTGTGGGTAACTTGTTACATTAAAACCGAGCATGTGGCCACCACATTTTAGCTGCCCACTGATAACACTTCATGCAACAAGTCAAGGCGTGCTGTTACTCAACCACACAAGCACGAATTCTTGAATAGCCACATTGCATGGCGTTTGTTAGGTCACTATGACACTGAATAAGTAGGAATGTAGACTTCCAGTGTGAGGAATGTATGCAATACTTTCAGCGATTTTTGCTTAGTTGCCTCGAGAAACAGTATAAAGAACGGCTTTCAGTAGCAACTGTTTAGACAAAATTATAACGAGTTAATTTGTGCATAGTATCGTCCGTGATTTTTTGGATTAGTCTACTTGAATTAATTAGCTGAACACTAATGTTCGCCAAAATAGCCAAAATAGGCTGTAGCGCGTAGTTCTAAAAAAGATTTTAGTTTTGTAGTCTGTAAAAGGCAAGAACCGCATGTTTGCGACTAACTCATTCGTTTATTTACTGCTGTCACTTGGCATGCCTTCCGTCCATAGAAAATTAATGATTGCCGGGAAGGCAAACAGTTGAGTTTGCTGACGGCAGTTTTCTGACAATATGGAGGCAATCGGTTGGTCGGCGCCTCCATCAAGATAACTTATCTATTTTATGTGGTGTGGTATAACCTCTTGTTTATAGGTTCGATACTGTCTTGTTGTCTACCTATATGGTGCGAAAATATCACTATAGTTTGTTTCGTTTTTGGCGGAATGCATTGCATTCAACCTTCATACAATTTAAGTTTTGCCCTAAAGTAATTTCCCCGGTGTACTTCTGGGCTTTTAAATTGACGCAACATACTTTTTATAACCGATGTGTCGCGAAACTCAATCGAGGTGAAAAGTATCGAAATTGTCGTTACCCCATTGGCCGTTTTCGACTTTTATTTTGGTCGCGTGTCCTAAATATTGTTTTTGAAATATTACATTTTTTGTCGATGAAAAATTGTGAATTGTAAGCTGTTGTAGCATACTCGTTAAATGTTTCATAACTTTTGCTCTCAAATAGACGGGACGCAGCAGATACAGATGGTTGAAATCACTCGTATCGCCAAAAGGGAATTCCAACAAATACGTTTCTAAAGCAAATAGGGTCATTTCCTCAATTTTTCGAGATACTCAATAGCCAGAGATACAAACGCTCATTGGTCGGTGTGGGATATTTTCACTTTGGTAAAGTTGAACATCATACAATTTGAAAGTTGTTTGCCTTCAGCAACAAATTTTGGTTGGAGGATTTGTCTATTAGCTGAACCGTATGTTATCTTGTATTTGGTCTACAACAACATAGTTTTACTTTAATACAGCCAACCAAATAACAATAAATAAAACGAAAATAAGTCAGCCGCAATTCTTAACAAATAAAACCAGAGGTATAGGCTTATACATATTTAATTCACTTTGTTTGTAATTCCTACTATATTTCCTGATTAACACCGCACGTTTACAGCCTTAATATTAAAATTAGCACTGCAATGACATTCACGATTTATTTGCATACTGTTTTTTATTGTAAACATGGCACCGCTTTGACAGTTAAATAGCTTGTATAAGTTTTATAAAAAGTCGAATAACTTCCATAATTGCGTTTATAATTTTGCCGGCTCACCATTACCTTTGTAACAAGAAAAGCTGATTTAAACATGCCGTTAAGTGTGACAATAAATCGAATTATAACTTTCTACGTTGTGCAGAGTCGATGTGTGTTGTTCTAGTTCCGTTTATTGTTTCATTATAGTGAATTATCTACGGAAAAATCGTATATGGGTGTCGCAATCTTTTCAGTTATTTCTTAGGAGTGCCACTGGCCATAAAAGACTGAAAAACACTGTGTTAGCCGAAAACGTCGCAACAAAATTAATACCTCTCGTTCCCAGATGCATAGTTTTGTTTGTAAGTTGTTTCTTTTTACCAATAAGTATTTTGCAAGCAATCTTTAATTATAGCACTGTATCGATGCAAACTGCCACAGCGAAAAAGTTAACGGAAAGCGTTACCACGCAAGCCTCTGCGAAGAAGAGGCGCGGTTAGTAATCATTCCGGAGCCACCTTATGCGACGCGCAAATTGGGCGACAAGGGACTTTGGCTTATCTGCCCTTTAAAACCGATGGTGGCCGGTTTGTTTTACCTGGTCTCTTGGCTAAGCCGTGCGGTAAACTGGCGACAAGTTGCCAAATTAACCGCGAGCGCGCGTCGTTCTCCTGTGGCATTGTGGCGATTGGAAAAGGCCAGAAAAGTTTACCTTGCATTATTCACCAGCAACGAATGAGCCCTAAAGCGTTTGCGCCCGGCTAGGATGCGGCTTCGACCGGAAGTCAGAAGACGCTTTGAGCAAAACGACAGACACGCATTTATCTCATCGAAATTTTTTGCACATTTGCACCCGACACTACAGGATTAGAATGCCGTGTGCAACTTCTCGACGTTTTTTATGTGACATTTGGCCTTTCGCTTATTCGAGTCATGTTATCGCAATCAATTCTTGTGTCAATGGCCGTCTTTTGGAAATATCCAATGTATGGAGTAAATTAGGCTTTTTGTAATATTTTGGGCAAAAAATTCGTAGTCTGTTAATTCAAGAATCACATTGTTGTCAACAATCCTGCTATTATAGCAGCTTGTCTTTTGGTATAACTTGAAGAATATCGCTTTGCATCTGCTTGCTTTAAACGGTTGGACTTGTCAGTTTAAAAGTATATTTTTTCGGAAATGTTAAAAGTTGCCGTTATAAGATCGTGTGGTCAAGTGGTGTAGTGAGCAAATACTTTTAATTAAAAGTCCAACATAAGCTGATTTGCTAGAAACAAAACTAATAAAATACAAATATAAAAATGAGCGTTTAGATATAGATTTTACTTTTAAATGAACGCTTAGTGTAATTCAGTTAAGCATTGTTTTTTAAAATAAATACATAGAAAGTGAAGTTATGTGTAGTTTTAAATTAATTGTTAATCTACCACTTGATCGCTGCTACTGTGAAAGTGTAACAGCATATGTGCGATAATAAATTGACGTCTCTTTAAACGACGTATTATAGGTTAGCCTTCATTGTACAAATACTAAAGGTCGTACTCATTTTGCTATATGAAAATATTTAATATAAAGTTATAAATTTTTTATCATTGAACCATCTTACTGTGGATTATTATTATCGATGTCTGTACAACAGTAGTGCTGGCCACTTGTCGTGTAAAGCTGTTTAATAATGTATTTATATTTTGGTGGATTAAACTTAGTCAGTTATTATGCGTCCAGTAAACGTATCCTGAATTGCCCAAAACAAAACTTTTTTCTTCGGTTATACCTAAAGATTGGTTAGTGACCAAGCAAATGATCACGAATTGCTTGCGGTCAACTATTTGCTAATGTTACCCAAAATCATTTGCCCGACGTGTTAAAAAGACACAAAACAAGCTTTTTGTTTCAAACTTTGAACCACAAAAGCCCACCCCATACCAGGGTCCTTGTTTAATATAAAAGCCAGATTTTTTTTTGAAAAAGAAAAAAAAGAGAAAAAAAAAAGATTTAAAAAAAAAAAGAAAATCTGCCACAATATTTCTTATTGAAAAGATCTCAATCCTTCCTTAAATAATTAAGCAACACACTCTTGACGGCACCTATACTTATCCTAAATACAGAGAAAGTTTTACCCATCAGAGAAAATTTGTGAAAAAACAAGGTGAACGGCAACGATCCTTAGTATAAGTAGCCTACACAACTGGACACCAGCTGGCTTAGTTTGCTGTTTACGAAATTCTGTGTAGTGCCAAAATAGAAAAAATAATTAGTATTTATTTTGCCAATTCTTTATTTAGAGAATATTTTTTCTTTCGTTTTAACAACTGCTTGTTGCGCTGCAATTGCCTGGCACCGAGCAAGATGTCGTTTCCCAAACCACAATATATTCAATCCTTCATCGACGAAAAGATGAGAAAGGGAAAGAACACGGAAAAAACGTCCCTAATCAACGAAGATAGCCTTTCGAGGTACAGTTTTTTTTTATACCTGACTGATCAATACAGACGAACGGATTTTAATGATGGTTTAAAAATCGTTCGCTATATATTTTGCCTTTCTGCAAAACTAGAAAAGGAAAACGCTGGTTTAATGAAAACGCTTTTATAGGATTCATGTTGGGATGGTTTAAATTTTTTTAGAGGCATTGTTATAAAACAAAACGAACACTGTTCGTTTCCTGATATTTGTTATGTTTTAGCCTAATTCCGCTTAATTCAGTTATCTTTCTAACAAGTTCTTTTTTTTTTCTTAAACTGGCCTTTCTAGAAACTGCGATATAAAATCAATTGTCACCGCATTTTAAGACACCTTTCTTTTATTAAAAATCGAAAATGTTCTTTTAGTCAACGTTCGATTCGCTTTTCGCCTCTTCTGCAATCAGTGGCGGTCTATCGATTTACAACTTTTTGCCTTCGAACTGAAAGCCGATCCACCACAATGAAAGCAGACGTGCCACGAAAGTGACCCGAAATGTTGGGACTGGCGGAATTGTCGTCACACATAATTCAGCCGTAAACCTCAAATGTGCCATACAACACTATACATCACGGAGCATGTAGCGGTACCGGGCGGCCTCGATATGTCGATCGAAATCGCAATAACCTTCTACGCGTAATTGCACCGTGCAAAGAGAATCCGTGACCAAAGTTTGAAAGGCTTCGAAATGTAATATATATAAACTGTTAAAGGTCAACCTGGTTAACTGGTTAATACATTTTGTGATGGCGACGATTAAAAGTGGTTTGTGCTTTGTTCACTATAAGCTTACAAAAAAATCAGTAAAAAGAATGGAGTCGCCAAAACTTCGCTTTTAAACTTTGGGTCGCCACAAAAATGTTGTAAAACGCTGACTTAAGGAATATTGTCGTTCAATTCACATAGCTTCTTGCAATTAATTATGATTCACTTAAAAAAAATCGCAATTGTTTTGTAATTGTCCAGCCAGCGATAACTGTTACACAGCTATGCACAAACCAAAAAATGTCCATGCCGAGTGATGTCACAATACAATGGAGTAACGGAGTTCAAATGGTCGTTTATTATCTATGTAGTAATACATATATCATTATTTTTGCAAACTGACTAATTGCTAGGTTAAAAAACTATTTTACATTTAAAACGAACGTTCTACCTGTGAAAATATTTAGGCTTTAGAATAAAAAGTAATGCGGCAAGCAATCGTGCGTGCAATACGCACAAAGCGGTTTGGCCTATAGGTGACTCACTACATAATTAATTCATTATTAAACAACCACTCTACCGCAGTTGGCATTTCCAATATCTGACCAAGTTACGCGGACTGGCAAAACTTTACTCCGGGTTTATTGGTTACACCATTCCTCAGTTATTTTATAGCAGTTGACAAAATACCTGGCTAAGTTGTGCGGACTGGTAAAACTTGCCTCCGGGTTTATTTGTTTCACGATTCTTCCGTTATTTTATAGTTCAGAAGCTTACAAACCCCAATAGCTATAATTTTTACCAGATTGTCACAAAATTTTAATGCTTTTCAACTGAAAAATAATTATCTTTCAGATTATAATGCAGCAGCATATAGTCGATTATTTTTAAGCGGTTTAAGGGAAAGTTTAACGCGAAATCGTTTGCTTTGCGCAGAGAAAACGACGAAAACGGCTATAGCAACGGGCACGTCGAGGCCAGGCACCGTGAGCGGCACGACGGGTCGACGGGTTCCGCGTCGCCCTACTCCGGTTCCGAGGACCTACAGACGCGTCGGCGGCGCCACGGCGACAAAACAACTGGCAGCGAGGCCGACTTTGACACCGACGACAGCGCAGTCGGGGCCCGAAGTAAGATCGCGCGCGACCGACACCACAAGAAACAAAAGGACGCGCGGACTCCACTGCGTAGCGCCGACGGCGTGTCGGCGGGGGCTTACGGCGGCACGTCGGCCGTCAACATCGACACAGCCGAGACCCTGGCCAGTTACAGTCCCTCCAACAGCCCCGCTGGCATCCTGAAGGCCGGCGGTGCTAGCTCTAAGGGCGGCGACGCCAGGGAGCTGATCGCTAAGGACGGCCACGGAAAGAGGAGTGAGAAAAAAAGATGGGGAAGAGGCGCCGGCGGAGGAGGTGACAGCACCAGCGATGATGATCACGATCACGGCCACGGACATGACGGTCACGATCACGGACATGCGCACTCGTCGCATCATCACGGTAATTACCTTGTCGGTGTGCCTATTTTTTGTTCTGTTAGCAAAGCATACCATAAACATCGGCTACCTATAGACTTAATGGGTATTGTAGGCCAAGCATTTTTGTAAAAGCGACACTTTTATCGTCCCTTCGCTTATAGATTAGTGGTTCTAATACGATATCGTCTGGCGGACACCTTTTGCTTCCTTGATATATCAAATAACTATAGTCTAACTATAAAACACCACGCTCTATACTCACTTTCAACATTCCAATCAAGCAGACAATGACACAAACACAAGCTGTTAACAAGTTTGTCACCAATAAAGCTAAATTGAAAAAATATTCCGTCTAACTTGTCAGTCAACGGTTTAAAATATGCGCGTGCCCTTTAAACTTATTTATGTGCGTTCAGCGTTCTAGCCATATAAAAATGGCAGTGCATTTTATTAAAATTACATGTCCACACACCGCAACATATGTAGCGCTACGCCAAAGTGCTGGTACCTTTTGCAGTGTCGAATTCCAGTCCAGGTGTGTATAAAAGCGCACTTTGGCCTGTATAGTTTCAACTTGCAGTCGCGCCTGTAAGTCTGAGAAACGTTTACTGGTGCGTACATATTTACAGGCAACAGTTCCAGTTACTGAACTCAACGCATGGCCGTTGGCATTTTCTCGGAGTGCAGCATTGCTGTGTTATTCGTGCAGCGATTCCAAAACAATGATATTAGTGCGCCGGGATTATATGTTATTGCTATCTCGATAGCAAGCCCCATATACCGATATACTGATGATCTAACACATGTGTATGGATTGTTTTAAGATTTGCTGACTTCGATAACTTAGATTACCCACTGGAATTTAGCATGATCTTGATTTTGATATCACAAAGAGGATTTATCTGTCGAAGGAGTACTTCTGCAGCAAACAGTAGTGCAACATTCTACAAACAATTTCGATTTCTTATATCGACTGCACACTAATATAGTAAAAGCACAAACAACTTTAGTTGTTATGCTTGTTCACCTAATGTGCACTTTCCCAAACTGGTCCGTTAAGCAAGCCTTCTTTATACACTCAAAATGGAGTATTTACTTGTTTTTAGCCAATTTATTACACCTATATGCAAGTAACTTGTGAGGGCCTAGATCAGTGGTTCTTAACCGGGGTACCGCGGCGCTCTAGGGTGCCATTTTCAACGCACAAAAGGTGCCGAGAGATATTTCAAATTCTTTAGGATTTCAATCTTTGCTCTATTGGTAAGCTTCGTGATACAATTTTTTGTGTATGGTAAAAGTTTCAAAATTAAACGGGTTTTTAATCCTTGTTGCACAGTTAATGTGCTGTTTCAATCTCGTTTATTGTAACGTTGCTGTTAACCACTCAGCAACAACACGAGCTTCGTGTCGCGAACTATTTATAATTACTTTAAGGTGGCGTAAGCCAAAAAAGGTTTCGAAACACTGGTCTAGATCAAAATACGAATCGGGCCTGTCGTTGTATATACATTTATTGTAATAAATAAATTGCAACGAAGAGAGTGTATTACCCATACAAAACATATGGTTTAAAGCTGCCCAAGCCCATATTACATCCGTCAATCGCGCCTAAAAATATAGATTATATAGCAGGTATAGGAGGGGCATGAAGTCCAGATGCCTGAGTGCGTTTCGTTCTCACAAGTTGTGTTTGTTCCTTAGTATGACGACACGCCAGATAATATTTCGCCGCAGTCGACACGCACAAATAGACGTGCAGCCGGTTGGAAGATTGTCCAGCCAACCATGTGTTGTATGTGTATTGGGTTCCAAAGTTTGTGGCAAAACTTCCAGACTTAATGTGTCTGAGTGATTTTTTCTACAGCGATGTTTTTTTTTTCACTGTTTAAAATGGAAAAGAAACACATTTAACCGCAATAGAGAACATAGTGTGTTTAAATTCAATCTGAGGCAATTGATGGTATATTTTTGCTTGTCTTAAAATTCTGTACAAGATCCCTTAAAACAAAAGTAGTCTATTTACACTTGACAGCGCAGCATAGAACGCGTGAATGTTTCGCAGTTTATTATTATTTTGATCATAAATTGCGAGTAACTCCGATCGTAACAAATTACAAATTGGGGGCACTGGAACTTTTATCAACTTCAAGAGCCGTTCGTTGTCCGCGAGACACGATTTCTATGAAACGATTCCTATTATTGGCAGGGGTTTTTTAACCTTTTTTACTGCGGACCCTTAAACATAATTTTGCAACGCTTGGACCACGGTAGGCAAGAAATTTACAAAAAGGACGTCATAAATTTGACGTCACAATACTTTAGTCCAACTACATTTAGTGCAAACCGTTTTATTTTTGATTGAACTGTTTTCTTTGAAAAAGTGATTACTTCTTAAAGTAGACTAATTTTTCAATCAGGCCTTCATATACCCCCTAAAACTAGTTCACGGACCTCCAGGGGGTCCATGTACCCCAGTTTAAGAAACCCTGCTATAAGACTTTTGTTTTAAAATCCCTATTTAGCCGTAGACAAAATCCGTTTGAACTTAACCGTTTTCCATTTTAGATCAACTCAATCCCTCCGACGTAGAGTCAGAGCACTGTCACGATTCGTCCGATGAGCGCAGCGAAAAAGACCAAAAGAAACGGGACAAGGCCCTGAAGAAGCTAATGATCGCAACCGGGCTAAGCTTTTTCTTTATGGTCGGCGAAATCGTAGGTGGGTGCCGTGAAGTCACTATGACGTAAGAGATCTGCAAGCGCAGCGAAGGTCTGCAATGCTATGTTTGGTGTTCGTTGTGCACATATACGAGCTTTTATAGCACGACCGCACGCGCAAATGTTTACACACACGATAAGCAACAGTTCAAAACACTAGCAGAGCTAGCAATTCAGGTCAGACACAATTAACAGATCTTAAAAAGATATATATATATATATATATTTCACCAACAAAGGCATCGTCAGTATATCTGAATAAAAACAAACGCAACAGTATAGGAATAAGTCAGAAACAAAATAAATAAAACAAAGTAAACTAAAGTAACTAAAACATAAAAAACTGCAAGGCAAAAAGAAAAAAAAGGAAAAAAAGTTTTTTATTCCGATATACTGACGATGAATTTGTTGGCGAAATATATATATATCTTTTAAGATATGTTAAATGTGTCTGACCTGTATTGCTAGCTCTGCTAGTATTTTGAACTGTTACTGATCAGGAATTAAGGTCGACATTTATGTAAACTCAATTTTTCTAAAAAGTCACAAGAATAAGCTTACATAGCACCATTCTGTGGATGTCTGATAATGTTGGATGGGATGCTAAGTTGCAGAATTCGTACTTGTTCTATACAATCTGTGATGATTAGGCACTTTTTCTAATTAACAATAACTATGCTTCCCCTAACGCTAAACCAAATTTTTACGCTCAATAATCCGGAAAACATTACAAAACAAATAAAACTCAACAAATCATCATTCTCCGAATCTGTTTTTAAACAATAAACCCTAAACTTGTCATAACTGCGGCCGATATAATGAAAACGTAACATCATTTAGCAAGTTATTTCGAAATCACTTTTGCAGTATGCCCTAAATTTGACCTACTATTTTAAAATATGGCAAAATATGTTTACAAGAGAAACAAACAACGTCCGCAAAAACTATTTAACTCTAAGATGCAATTTAAGTTTGGTTACATTTGTTTCTCTATTTTTGAACATTTTTATATAACCGTATTGATATATATTTTTAAATAGTGTCGTTTTGAGACCAAGAATACAATAATAGTCACGTGGCTATATTTTCCCTTTTTTAAGCTTTGTTTTACATCATGTTACTAGTCCAACAAGACTGTTTTAGCTGGTAAGCTTATTACTGATAACGATGGGATGAGGAAGATTTATATGTCATGGGCGTCGTTCGAGATTCGACTGGTCACTTTTGACACGGCACGCGGTACAACTACCGCACGAGTTGGATTAGCTGCACGCGGCACGCGACACCTAAATGTTGTTTAGAAGGTTGCTTTGCTCCAATTGGTCCAAATGCACGGCACGCCCGCTGGGATTGATGTATTTGATGCTTATAAGTCATTGTCGGTTGTAAACCAATTAGTTAAGTACATGTCTAACAAAAGTGACATCAGGGGCACCTCCATTAGGCTAATCTTTGTAAGCTAGTAAATTTCAATCTTATCTTGTTTTATACGGCCTATATTGTCTTTAACACACCAACATGTAGCAACTACAGCTTAGCAAAAAAACACGCGTTAATTTACCAGTCTAGTAGAACACAGAAATACAGTAGCAAACAACTACGATAAACATACGATTTTTAGAAAATAGATCGAATTATAAACCACGAAAAACAATTACTATATTACACTTGTATATCGTTTTCCTAACTTAGTCAGCTCACATATACCAATGATGGGCGTGATATTGTACCACAGGTTAAAGGCCACTTCCCGGTTCGGAAAATGGCCTTATGTAGGTTTAAAAGCAGCTAACCGCTGATAAAGGGATGTAATATGGCACAAAGGCGTTTGTGAAAAAAACGGAGCCTGTGTCGAGTAAACTGGTATGATTTTGCAACAGAATGACAAAGACGAATCAACGGAAAATGCTCTGCACCCGAACCTAACGCGCTTAAGTCCGGCGCTCGTGCCTCTGTTTGCATTTCCCAATCCGGTCTTCGCCGAAATGCGGCGACAACTTGTGCTGTGGCAATTTTGTCGATACGCTAACTACTATCAGTTAATTGAATAAAGAGTGCTAATACTAGAAGAACTTACACTAAGTGGCGACTGCGCTAAGTAGAACCTTATAGACAGCATTTGGGTTTGGGAAATCTAGTCATACATGCAAATTACAAATGCTTTGACAAACTACGTATTTATGCTCTCGTCAAGCTCATCTGTCACGATACTATTTATCAATATGATTTAATTAAACGCATAGATAAATGCGGGTGGTGTTCGAGTTTAACCAAATCATCCACGTGCTAAACGTTTATCGAAACATGTGGGTGCCGTTATTGATTAATGTTAGGTTACTGTTTGTACCTTATGGCTTATATCATTTGGTTTACGGTGATTTTTTAAATAGATCACCGCGTCGTTGATTTTTAAATTGAACAACAAATAGATGGATATACGGGTCGGTCTCATCCCCGAAACAATATTGTTTAAAGGAAATTTTATTTTTCGGAAAAAGTTTAATGCTGTGTGAAAAGCAAAACACAGTTATCGGGTCTGCTTTCGTTCAGGACCTAAGAAATGTCGCACAAATCAAAGACTCCGTCACGAATCGATACTGTCTCGTTGTGATAGAAGTATATTGCGCTTCGTTTTCTCGAGCCGGCGTCTCCCCAAACGTCGCAAAAGATTCACCTCTAAGACGACACTTAGTGACGGCAAATCGATGACTGTCGTCGCGAAGCGAGACTCGTCGACCAATCCTTGGTCAGTCGAACGGGCTGCACTCTCCGCGTGTACATAAATTCGTGTCGTCGAACATGTAATTGGCAATCCCCCTTTATATAATCGCCTTCGCTCCAATCGATTTCCGCGGTCATCTGTGTCTCCGGAGAGCTCCTGCGATGATTATACGAAGGCCCGATGAATAAGTAAAGTCAGTCTACGTAGACACGAACGTATACGCATTGCGTAGGCATGTAATCGGGTGTATCCGTATAGAACCAGAAATTGTTGACAGCAGGTTTCTGCCTGACGATCACTTTTTGAAAATCCGTGTAAAGTACAAGATCCGAGAGCTTTGTTTAGCATCATCGATAATTACAACGTTTAATGCTGTTTTTACACTTATTTGTCACACAGACTTTTTTTTGACAAAAAAAACACTCGCTTGTACCGTTTGCAAGGTTATATTCTTGGACTGGTTTTAGTGTAGTCGCGGTCAGTTTTTATGTGAACAGCAGCGTCCTGTTTATGGCCTTTCGCACTAATCGATTGGAGTAATCGGTCAAGCCTCGTGAGAAATAAAGCGTCAATAAAGGGCCGTTTAATAAATAATGCCAATGAGACGTACAGAGCCTGTAGCAGGCTCTGTCTAGTAGCATTAAACATTTGTCATGTTTTGTCACATTGAATTAAGATTTCTACTACGGTAACTCCGTAGAAAGCATGGCCTGAATTGTATACAGTCGTTTTTTCATACCTTTCTTGCGATGCCTTTAGAAAACTTTGTTCTACCTTTTAGAAAACTTTGTTCTATGACTACCGACAATAGACATTTTACTCGTTTTTATTTATTTACCGATATTTAGTATCAAAAAGCATATGCAATTGGTGCAGTTATCTCGTTGAGTTCTAATGCCGATGTTGTGGGATAATAATATTAGTAAGCATTTTGTTACCGCAATTGCTACTAGATACGAAACAGAATCTTTGTGTGCGCCCTTTTTTTAAAAAACGACGGACCAGGGCTGTTAGAGAACCACCGGTATACAACATGATGGACCAGTTTATCGTCAGTGCAGTTCAACAAGGGCGGATCGTATCTCTACTAGTTCAAATGAAAACGGCTGAAAAATAGGACCGACATGGTTCCCAAGAGATCACGGAAACTTGAAACATGGATCCATTTTCTATTCATTTTCTCATATCGGCCTAAATCCGGGTTAGCCGAGAACAGCCGACAAATAAATTACACACAATATTCAAGGCAAAAATGCACCACAAGCCGGCTCGCACCACGTTGTTAACCGCGAAAGTCCGTTATCGATTAGATTAGGGCCAATGTCGCGGGTGCAACGCGAACATGGCAGGGGACACCCCAGGCTGACAGTGACGCTGTCGGGAGCGCGTCATCGCAGTGCGTCATGCGTGGCTCGTTAGTTACAGTTGGTTGTAAGATCAAAGTTTGTTCGGGAACGGGCGCACCGCTTGGACCAAGTGCAATAAGCACCTTTTCGGAAATCATACGGTATAGAAACTTTATACCTTTATCCAGGCCCGTCGGTTTTGGCTAGATTAGGCATTGTAAAGAAAATGCCAACCTATTAATAACTGCATTTGACCCACTTTGTGCGGCGCAGACCTGTCTGCTCATTTTGTACAGATCGCTTTGAAAAGAAGACTTTGTAACCATACCACTTCCAAAATCGGTACGCAAACTTAATTCAATACAACAGTCATTCGAAAAATGCTGTACTTTACTTTTATGGGTAGCGTATTATGCTATTCTTTTCGCTTTATCGTGTTTAGTAGCGGGCATTACGCAGTAAGGACATGGACGCAATCCCAGCTGCCTATCGGAATATCACAGGCGTTTAAAAACGCAAGCACTGGTAATGACTAAATGCAATTAAAAAAAATACGCGATGTATTAGCCTTATTTGTGTTTTATCAACGGATGTTGTGCAGATTGCAAAAAATAGGGTAACAAAAAGGTTAACGGCGAAGAGGATAAGAGGCCACCGCTGATATGCTAATTTGTTTAAGAGGCGTTTTTTAGCTCCTACGGGCAGTCTTCCTGTCGTAAATTTGTCTCACAATGTTTTCACTGGTAGGCGGATCTGTTGTTCTTTGATTTTGTTAGAGGTGGGATTGTTGTATCATTTGCAGGAAATTTAGCCAACTCGGCCAGGAATTTCATTACCTGATGAATGTGGATCATGATTGGGCTACATAAGCATGATCCAAATACTTTACGGAAAAACTCATCTTTGTTAAAGTTTGCAATTAGGTAAAGCAAACATATTGTTATTTAACTGTTAAGGATGGTAAAACTCCCATCAGGTTTGTCTAGGGTTCCAAATTGTTGCAATATTCTACTTTACAGAGAGTATAAGCTTGACTAAAAGTTGCCATAATACACCAACCTTCTGGCTATTTTACCAAACAAAGACGAAAAGGTTAAAATGGTTAAAATGGTTAATAATTCAATTTCGGTTAAGGGAAAAAGTATTTAATTCCATGAACGTTTGCTAGAAATTAACGAAATTAAACCTAAAACTAATGAAAAAAACAATACCGATCTGACTTGCCAATTACCTCAAGAAATACGTACTAAAATGTGCTCCATTAAATGTTCTTTTCATCAGTCTCAATGAGTCGCGAAAGACTTTATTACATTTAAAACCGTCAATAAAATAAAAGTTTAGCCCTTAAGCAAAGAAACTGCACAATTTTAATTACCACATTTTAAAATAAGGCCGACTGCATTTTATGATAATGACTTTTAGCCTCCTAGAGTTAAAAAAACCTTTTGTTATGTCACAGGCGGCTACCTTGCCAACAGTCTAGCGATCATGACCGACGCAAGCCATCTCTTGACGGACGTCAGCAGCTTTCTTATCAGCATCATCGCCTTAAAAATGGCGGCTCGGCCCATTTCGAAGAAAATGACTTTTGGCTGGCACAGAGCCGGTAAGCTTATGCCAATATTTGAGTGGGCATCTACCCCACTAGCAATGCCACTGAGTCTGATTTTATCTCACCTTCGCCATTTCAAGAATATTTTAATTTGCTGTGTGGGCCGATACTTGTTACTTGTTGCTCGCTTCACACTTACTTAATACGAGACTCGATTTACTGGCTTTAAGAGACAACAACTAGTGTTTCGTTGAGAGGTTTTATTACATGAATATGTTTTAATCAGTAGCTCTGCTCTTTACAAATACTTCATTTTTTTTAATTGCAAAATTACCACTATATTCCTTATATGCGTACCACGATTTTCTTACTTTTCGAGTTAAAGAACACATATTGACGATAAGGAATATTAAGTTGTTTCCAACCTGTATACCACTAACTGCTTGTAGATCTCTGAAAACATGAGTATTGACGCAATTTAAAACGTGAGAAACGCTATGGCGCAATAATTTGAACGGATTTTTACTACATTGATAAAAGTAGACCCTGTTTGGGCTGAACGGACAGTTAAATGACAAACCAAACCAAAGTATAATTCTCTTTTGTATTGGCAGAGGTAATTGGTGCATTGATAAGCGTACTGGCCATCTGGGTCGTGACCGCGGTGTTGGTCTACCTCGCTATCATGAGGCTGATCAACAAAGACTACGACGTCGACGGCAAGACTATGCTCATCACTGCCTCCATGGCCGTGGGATTTAATATTGTGTAAGTTCAACGAAAAATGTACATTTATTAAATATTGTACCAAGGTGTACGAAGGTGAAATGCTTCACACAAACTGTATGTTGCAAGTAAAGACCTGTTTTACTCAATATCATTCCATATCTAATTTAAAAATTATACTGTTTCTTTATCAGAATAAACATATTATTTGTTAAAGGATAATATACCTGGAATTAAATCCTGCTTTAGTCAGTAACTTAAGCACAAAACTTGTAAATTAAATTTACCAGTGTTGTAATGACTTAAGTCAATGCCTTGAGTGTGTACTTAAGTCACTGTTTACAAATGACTTGACTTTGAATTGGGTTATTTATCCTAATTTTTCCGAATAAAACAATTGCTTGCCCTCTATTGCCTTTTTGGTATTTTTTAGTTAAGGTATTGCTAATAATTGGATGAGTTTACTCAATTTTAATAGCTTAACATGTATTTTTTTATGAAAAGGACTTGGAATTGGCTTGCTTTAATTAATTATGACTTGACTGGGTCTTGACAAATATTTGTTCAAAAAGACTTGATTTGGACTTAAGTCATTTCAAAAATACTTGTTTACATTACAACACTGTAGTTGCCTTACACTACTGTTTTTGATCTTAGAATGGGCCTGGTCCTTCACGAGGCTCACGGTCACGCCCATGGGCACAGTCACGGACACTCTCACGGCCACAGTCACGGAGGCAGCAGCCACGATCACAATCACGATCACGAGGCCGGGAGCACGGCGAGCAGTGGAGAAGGTGAGAAACGTTGTTAATAAACCTAGATTAAAACAAAAATTGGTAAGGTCAAATGTCGTCGCAGTTTTATTTTATTGTTGTTGGTATATTCGAAATCTGTCACGCTAGTTTTTAACTCAGTATCACGAGATTTTAAATATATATTGCTCATGTTAAAACCTTTGAATGTTAAACTTATTATTTATTTTTTAAAACAGAACCTGCTAATGGGTAGAAAGTGGTGAAATACAAGCCAGTATTTTTAATAGCTTCAGGAAAAGCTAAGATACGCGTTTCCGTACTAAATTAGACTTTACATCTGCAGCGTAGGCCTGGTGTTTTTTAGTCAATGCAAAGCGTAGTCAATCGCTTACATTCAGAACCTATAAAACTATTTTATAACGCAAGGGGTAATTTTCCACCAGCTGGTTCACGATTGAAGGACAGTAGACAATTTATTTCATGTGTTACATATAAACAGGGCACACACGTCAATGAGGGACAGCAGTGCATGGGCCCCAACTTAAGTAGTTGCTTAACCTTAGGCACAGACTTCTTAAAAGCGTTGTGTTCTGTCTGCAGATGAAAGTTCCGGGAATGTGAACGTAAGAGCGGCATTTATTCACGTTATTGGCGATCTGATCCAGAGCCTTGGGGTCCTCGCTGCCGCTTTCATTATTTACTTTAAGGTGAGTTGTTACCTAATTGCAATGGGTATTCTGCCTCAGTTTACTAAACCAGCTTCTTGGCCGGAGTTCGGCTTGTCTTCTTCTGATTGTTTATTAAAGGAAGTAAAAACGTTGATATCCCAACGTTTGACAATGTTTTCAGTTTTAATTCTATATAAATTGATAAGGATAGATTATAGCGCCTGGCTTTTGAGTAACACTGTTTTGCATTTTCATTAAATCCGTTATTATTTCGTATTTCAGCCCGAATACAAGATAGCCGATCCAATCTGCACCTTTCTCTTTTCCATACTCGTCCTTATAACAACGATAACGATATTACGCGACACGATTATCGTTATTATGGAAGGTGAGACGTCTTTTGGTGTACCTGCTTTTATCAAGTATAATGCTATACCGAAGGTGTTTTCGTGATGTTGTTCCATGTTAATCAAAAATAATTCGCTTGGAATTATAATTATTCTATATTGTTTTGGCGACCTATTTAAGTCGCCTTCTGCAAATGTATGACAAATACACAAAGGATACACCTACTGGAGAAGCTAGTTTTGTCTAATATTATACCTGGTAGCAACAGTTAATATATTGTTCCTTTTTTGCTGTGAGAAAAATTTGGCCGCAGAACACTGAAAATGTTTAAATTTCGGACGTTCAGTGTTACTTCTATAAGGTTGAATATATTTAAATGTTAGGGTGCACTACAATTTTGTAGTTCTACATGTACAGCCTTGAACAACATGCGATTATTTTTCTTTTTTTTGTTTAAAGTCAATCAATATGTAAAATAATGAAATAAAATTGTTACGCTATTTTGTCGGTGAAAATCAAGTTGTATTTATAGACATCCTATTTCGTGGTTAACAGGTTCAAATATTGGCTTTTTAGCTCTGCGTTCAGCAATTTCGCTGAAATAATGGAGAGGTGATTTTGAAACTATCTATAGTCCCCGTGTTTATGATCCGTATATTTTAAATTTCATTTAACCCTTGCTTTATTTAAGGCAAAATAACCTTTTTAACGAAACGTTTTTTTTGTTTATTTAGGCTCGCCTGTTGGGGTTGAGTACGAAGTTGTGAAGGAGAAGCTTCTAGAAATCGACGGAGTTACCGCCGTTCACGACCTGCGCATTTGGTCCCTGACGCTGAACCAAACTGTCATGTCGGCACATTTGGCAATAGGTAATCATATTTCGTGCATTTATAAGTGGACCCTAAAAATTAATAGAATTGGAAGCCGTCGCTTAGGTCCTTAGATTAATATTAATATAAGCTTTGTCTAAAACTGCGGCAACCAGTTTTAAAACTGCTTATTGAGTGAGATTGCGCGTTTGGTTTCGCCTATTCGCATTACATAATCAAGTTTTCAACATAACGCTGTAGTATATAAAAATCATGTTATATCTTGGTTTTCAACGTAGCCAGATATCACATCATATTACGTGTGCTGCTGTATAGAGTCAAATACAATAAACACATATTAATTGTTCTTAGCGTACACACTATTCCTGTTAAACTGTATTGTAACCTGGCGGTAATACACACCTGTAAAAATATCCTTCTCTGTCATAACTGTACCTCGCTGTATTTCAGACAAGGCCACGGATTCGAGTGTCGTTTTGAAGAAGGCTACAAGGAAGCTTAAGGGCCTTTACAACTTCCATTCATTGACGTTACAAGTTGAATACTATTCGCTCGACATGGACGACTGTAAAAAATGCAAGCCTGCCTAAAGCTGTACAATAGCAGCAGCAGATGCAGCAGTCTGGCCTGCGTGACACTTTGGCAAGTGCCAAACGCGCGTGGCAACCTGCCGGTTCCACAATCCGTGATCGATGTGTCGGTGTTTTTAGTCAAGTTGCCTACAGGCGATTTATTTTGGTTCATGTCTTGCGAACTTTCTTTTTGAATTATTGCAAGTCTCGTAACTTGGCAGCTTTCGCCGTGCCCTTAACATGCGAATATTTATTTCGACAATTTCCCTCGAATCATGGTGTCTAATTTGTAATTATCCTCCGCCTATTTATTACTGGAAAGAAACTAATTTAGCTGTAATGAAATTTATGGCCAAAGCGAAAAAAAATTCAAGGCGAAAAATAAATCTATTATGTTGCAAATAGGTTCCCACACATCAGAATTGGTGAATTTGTGCTATGGCAATACCGCAATTTCACTGCTAACGTTTTGTGAGCGTTTTGTCACTTTGTCGTCTTTTACAATTATATGCTGTCAAAAATGACTGTAACTCTGTAACGATGTTTTCTTCGCTCAGTCGAATGCACTAAGCTGTTGATGTTGCCGTTGTTTGTCTCCGCCATATGTTTTTTATGATGCAGTTATCGCTCACCCCAGATTCAAATCTCACTTTTAAAAAATTCGAAACCTTAGTAACTTTCAACTCTAACCTGCGATTTTATAGGTTGACCGCTGATCCTAAATCCAACACAACTGTACAACAGTCGCATAATTATTCCGTTTCATATAATACCAATTTCTTTAAGTTGAAAATAGTTTATCTTTATATTATTGTACTCTCTTTCGTCTCTCTCCTAATCGTATTATTTATAACCCGTAAAAACTGTTTGTGCTGGTTTGTTTCTTGTTTCAAACAAGTGGCAAGTTAGGGGCAGGGGACCTTCTTTATTTCGTTCCTGGTGGAAAGTAACAGTTCACCCGATGCTTATCTTTAAACAGACCTAAATCACGAATATTGCCACAAATCACATAAGAACACTCTGTCTTGATTAATTCTTACCGCGATAACCCTATTGACAAGTCTATTGCAAGGTTATTATATTTAATTATAAAAAAATGTTGAGTCGAATTACCTATGAAAAAACAAAACACCGATATTACAGTTCTTGTTTAAATGCGGAATAATTTCACTTGTACTTGCGCCTGCGTATCTTAAAACTGAATGTGATCTTTTTGGTACGCTGACCTTTCACATTGTATTTGGGATCTAGCCAGAACGCGCCATTTTAATCCATCTGTGAATTTTTTAACAACGTTATATGGTTTGGACCGTCTATAGGGTCATGTACCGCATAACTGGGGCATGTACCGTTTTGTTTCTTTCTACGCAAAACGTCTACTTAATTTACTCTGTTATAAACTGGAACAAAATCTGCATCACCCCCATAAGCCATAGTGTTTAGGGTTTGGTGCGAAAGGTTGTTACCCGCTTACGAAATGACTAACATTTTACTAGAATACGTCTACAACACTTAGTCTATAATCGGTGAAAAACCGTATAATGTTTCGTAAAAGGCTGTTTTTTAACTGGATTTAACGTTAGTGTCACAAAACAAATATTTTTTTAAATATGCATTACCGTACGTAAGTTAGTTTTCACCCTACTGCTGACTTTCGTACGTTTCCGAATATTTTGTGATCGTCTTCCGCAACTGAAAACAAAGTACTTATTACTTTATCACCGAATGCTGTGCAATAAAAAGCAAATTGTTTGCTTTTTAGAATATACCGTTGTGTGGCTAATACAGCTCTAAAATGCTAAAAACAATATGCGTGTTGCTTTTCAAATACTTTAGTGCTACTCAAGTCACATTTTGTGAAAATTGAGATTTTGCCAGCAATGAATTTTATGGTTGTTAGTTATCCAATCACAGCGTTTGAAGTGTTGCGAAGAAATAGCTAAATAAAATGCTGTAGGAAAGATATTTGCCGATTTAACGTTTAACTGGGGTTGCCTTTGGCAGAAATCTTGTTAAATTAATTTAGTAAAGGAAAAATAAACCCTGAAGAATGGACTTGCAAAAATACTAAAGTGACCAGAGAGGCCGGTAGGGTCGACCCTAGGCTTAATTTAGCTGGAAATCTACCTGTCAAAGCTTGCTTAGATAAGTTGATTTGCCACCCGAAGTACCCCCTACGAAAACCTACAAGAAAGCAAGAATGTAGATGAAGCTGTACAGTACACGAATACTAGTAAACAGCTGCTATTTTGTAACAGTTTGCAATGTTTTTATTTTGGTAGCCTATTTTCTTTACACGTTTTAGTTTACCGGTAGGCTACTATGAATTTGCGTTTAAAACTACAGATAAGTAACGTTCACACGGTATGGCTAACAGTTTTCACTACGAATGACGTTAGCCATACTAAAAATGAAATGTGCTAAAAATAGCACAAAAAAATATTTTTTTCAAAAAAAAATTGAGTTAGGAGCAAAAAAGATATTTTCTTACTGTTTTATAGTTTTTTCAAAGCTGATATATTGGTAAAAAAGCTAATCAAGTCTAGTATTTTGTTAAAAGATACTACTTAATTCCACCCCTTTTATTCCAAACATAGCCTATATAGGCTACGTTTTTAGTTTCTTTTAAATAAACAAAAATATTATTAGCTAGAAACTAGTGAGTGCCCGTAAGTACTGCAATGTCATAAATCGAAGAAGATTTTAAACCAATCTCGCCAAAAATTATTCACATCAGCTTTACAAATCTTTACATTGATTAGGCTTTTGAGGTATATTATGTGATTTTCTAGTTTTTAAACTCAGGTCTTTAATCATATTACACTTTTTTTGCTTTTATTATACAAATTTAAATATATGCCCTTAGATAGGACACTTTATACAACTCGTTTGCAATGAAATCTTCTATCGTTTGGTATAATAAATAAACTCGTTAAGAAAAATTTTCAATTATTTATTTGCTTCCTTGTTCTTTTGCTAAATCAAAATCCCCGACCCTTACTTCATCACTAACCTCCTAATAATTTAAACCTCAATCCAATTTCTAACCAAACCTATTACCAGCCCCTAACCCTAAAACAACCCAGTGACAAAACAGCGGCGCCCGTTAAACCAAGGCGCCCATGTTTAGAACTTATTCCGACAGGTTTAGGTCTTATTCAGACGATTTCAAATCTTATTCAGTCGTGGTTATTACTGGTATTTGGCTTTATTCGCTCATTGGCCTTATGGTAATATAGATTTTTCTGCTTTATATATTGGTGGTCTTATTGTATCTTTCCCTTCGCTCAATATGATTTAAAAACTTAAAATATATTGTACTGACCTCTTGCAAATATACATTGCTTTCGCCAAGGGGTCCGCGGACACCAGTTTGTAATCTATTGTTTTTTAATAAAAGTCTGTTGGTGTTACACTTTGATTTTAACTTTTTGTGCTGTTTTACTGGTCGTCGTAAGAATCAGAAAGATAGTTACTTCTTACTTGTCTTCCTAGCCCAGATTTTGACAACTAGATAATTCTAGTTTTCTAATTCAATGAACAAAAATGCACAATGCGGCTAATTCTAATTCTAATCTAATTTTTGAATTTCTTGTGTGCACTAATTCTAGTTCTTATCTAATTCGGATTTTAACAAAAATGCTACTTTGTCCAAGGGCATTTTTAGTATCTTAGTCAAAACAAACAATTTAACTCTTTGGTTGGAACGTAATTTTCACAGTCTGAAAAGCACATGCTATGCCGAAAGGCATCAAAATTAGCACACATATATTTACCATTCGCATTCTTATTAGAACACTTCTCGATTTAGTAATCAAATGTAATTCTAGTTTAAATTCGTTTTTTGTTTACAGAATTCGGTAATTCTAATTATCTAATTAGAGAGAAAAAAATGATCTAATTTTAATTCTAATCTAATTTTAAAACGCTAAAATCAAACTAGTTCTCCAAGTATGCCCTGGCACTTCAGAAGAGTAAGAGCAGAAAATGCGCTCGAAAAATTCAGTGTAATAGAGCAATAAATAATAATCAAAACAAACATAATCGCGATTCGTCACAAAAAAGCGAGAAGGTGTGGATAGGAAAGAGACGTACAGTTGAACTTGACAAAGAACGTTAGCGGGTCAGCGAGATAATATGTACAGATATAAGGGAAAAAGATGTCTTCTGCCACAAAATATGTGTGTATATCGATGTTAAAGCATAACGGAATCAGTTGCTATTCGCCTCCTATTTCCGGAAACAAAACTGGAATAGAAGTGTAGACGGCAGTATTTATTTTATTGTCCAGTAACTTTACCATTGCGTTAATTTCCAATTCGTACATAGCGGCTATTTTGAGAGTGAAACTGATTATCTGTGTAACGACGATGCTCACAAAACTATAACATACAGAAGAGTTGCTCATGCGACCAGATGTTTTAATCGGCGTTTTTTAGCTAAAAATAGAACAGTTAAAAAGGATATTCGAAAGCGTAACGGTCGCTATTGCAAAGAACAAAATGTACGAGTTTAAGAGTTCAACGTTAAGGCGAAACAGCCAGAAGCGGCCGCCTTGCTAACTGTCCAGCGCTAGAACAGGAATGTCGCGTAACGTACTTGAGCAGACGCAATTTGGCAAAGGGTTTTAATAAAAAGAGAGAGTAAAAAACAGCCTGCGATTGGCCGATGGTGGATCGAGCGTCTATTAAACAAATAGCACAGCGCACTTGATTTTTGTCGCGATGAAAATATGCTATACAGCGTCGCTTAAACACTCGGACTCATTTGGGAAGCAGACATAGGTAAAATGAGCGCAAATATTTATCAGAAATAAACAAACAAATAAACATCAAGAAAACGTCGTTCGCAACAGGGGACGATCGACACCGCCTAATCCTGAAAACTGTCTGCCAAAAATACAAAAGCGATTTTAATAAGGAGTCCAAAAAAACATTCGACCTCTGTAGTTTGGACTATTATAGCTAACGTTGGTCCAGACATACGTATTTACGATAACCGTTTCTTTATCACACTTAGCTGTATCTAAAAAAGACTGGCGTTGTCAAGGCGATTTTAAATCACTTTATAGATTTTAAAATGGAACTTGCTCGACTAAAAAAACTAAAAATCGGTGCGCTGTACCGATTTTTTGCATGTACCGCAGCCAAGTAGTGTTAAGCACGTTACCATCGTACGCCGAGCCCCTGTGCAGCTTTGAATGGTAATTCTTAAAGTTCGAACTGTCGTTGTTTTTGACGCGCAAGGCAGTGTGATATATGTTTGAATGTTGCGTGCTGTGGTGTTTGGCAAAATTCGGCTGTGCCAAGACAACTTGCGATTATACGAGCGAAACCACGCGATGCACGAATCCATTTTTTAACTGCAGGACGCGCAATCAAATTAAAACAGCATGGATTACTCTATGAAGTGACAATTAAAAGAAAACGGCCCAGAAAATAGGCATTACTGTACTGTACTATATTTACGCAAACGTTCGCAATGCATTAACAATCGGTTGCGATTTTTGTTAAAGCGTAGGTTTTCCAATCTGTTTGAAAATACTGTCATAAAAGCGTTCGTCAGTGCAAATTAGGAGCTTTACATAGGGGGTTAAGTGCTGCAATGGAAATACACGCGCAAAAGAGAAAAAGACGACTTGTTAAAGCACCGTGCAATTTAAAAAAACAAGTATAGAGTGCAATAAAAGCAATATTTCTTCACGGATTGGCACCGCAGAAAACTTGTTGTCACGCAATTGCGCGCCTACTTACAGCGTAAAACTCAGCACCGCAAATAAAGGGCTTTCTATGAAGGAAGGCAATTCTCCGCACAACACAAATAAAATGCTCTCACTTTCAGCCAACTTTTTTTTAAACGTATCAGGTCTGAAACAAATCCTTAATATTTAAAAGAAAATTAAACCCTCCGACAAAAAAGAAATACAAAATCCGCTGCAATCTGTGTGTTTCAAGGCTTGTGTATTCCGGGACAGGCACACCGATTTCTGACCACCAATGCAGACCAGCATAGAACAACACCGTTTCAAAGTGAGCACAACAGACCAATACCAAGAGCAACACTTGGGGGTTGCATTTACCAACTTGGGGGTCGCATTTACCAGCGGCCGCTCTGACTCACAATTCCCTTGCCGCCGCTTAACAATCGACTGGAAGACAAGCTGCCATGAGAGGGATTTTCCCTGACGCGAGAACGGCTGCTAGGCATGATAGGGGCTTCCCCGGCAGAAGAACCCGACTCAAGCAGGCCGCTGAGCTTCTGGTGGAGCAGCATGTTGCCGGCGCGCTGTTGGGGCGGTGCCAATGGCGCCCGAGTTAGGCCCGGGGCGCCCGGAGCGGCGTTCAGGGCGTTGACGCCGCCGTAGAGAAGCCCGCGGTTCTTCTTTAGTTCTGCGTTGTGATAATGCAAAAGAGAAGCGTTAGGTTATGACGCGAAGCACCAAGTTATGCACTGAGTGATGGATTTTTCTTTTTTTTACAGGATTTTATTTCTTGATGCAAAGGTCTGCATATGTGATGTTAAGTTTTATCTTGATATAACCCAGTCGTTCGCAAACTTTTTTAGCTTGCGGCAGACTAAAAAAATCCTAAATATTTCGCGGCACACTTTTAACAGAACAACAATAGAGTATTTTTACAATCGCCCATAACACACAACAAACTAAATGTTAATGTCTCAATATTATAAATTTGTAATGGATAGTGCGTATTTAAGTCTTAAATGCTTGCGTGTATGCCTATTTGTAATGCACATAACTTTCTTTTTTCAAAATTTACAAATTTCTGCGGCACACTTGACAATCTCTTGTGGCAATAGTGTGCCGCGGCACGCAGTTTGGGAATCATTGATATAACATATACCCAATTTTATACAGAGGACGCATCGGGCATAAACCAATGTCCATTACCTTCGATTGCAAGAAGTATTTTCCTCCTCGGTCCAAACACCGTGATGCCCAACTCTGTTAAATCCGACTCAGTCAAGGTAAGGAAAGTCTGTAAGTCAACCTGGATAAAGAAATGCCAAATTCGTTAGATTGGCTCAAAAGTCCCACAAACGCAAAAGGCATGACATTGGCAGCTGGAAACTCGTGCTGTTAACTCGTGTAAAAAGAGTATAAAATGTTTATCGCGTTGTATGTAGTTTCAGTTCCTGTTTGACACAATCAAAGCACACACTTTTTTTAATTTGGCAATTAGAATTGATTAATTTGAAAATGGCAAAATAAACAACACCAAACTTTGGAGCATAATGGTTGGAGGTTGTAGTAAGACGTAATAAGAATATCAAAGCCCATACAGAAGTAGGTATCATTTTGGACGTTTCGAATAACTCTTTATTCATAAACAACACCAAGGATTGCAAATAGAGAAGAGTTTCACAGCCAATGGATAATAACCAAAATGTTAGCCCATGAATAATAACCAAAATGTTAGCCCATGGATAAATAACGAAAAAGGTTGCTGTTTCATTTAAAAAAAGTTAGGTGGCCGATTAATTCGACTTCATTATTTTACATGGTTTACATTAATTAGAATTGATTGTAAGCAAGATTACTGCAAAATTTAGACAACAGCGGGATTAATTCGATGATGTGTACAATCAAATCGATTGATGCTCTTGTCTGATTTGTGCTTTTGTTTAACTGATTAAAAATATTTTTTTTAAAAAGCTTTTTAGCAAATGTTAAAACTAACGTTAAAAAGCATTAAGGTAGAGGAAGCTTTGTAAAGTAAAATTGATAAAGTTTCGAATTGGCAATTTTTGTTTTTTGTTTATATTTTTTATACCGAACAAAATATATTTTACATCTTTGTCAAATTGTATTTCAACCAAGCATAAAAAATACTTTACGGTTCCGTACCTCGAAGTTTGAAAAGGTAAAATTAATGAAGTTTAGAATTGGCAATTATGTTTTTTTGTTTGCAGTTTAAATGAAAAAAAAATTTTTTTTTTTACATTTTTGTCAAATAATGGCAATTTCTGCTTTTTGTCTACAGTTTTTATGATAAAAAAAGTGATTTTTACATTTTTGTCAAATTGTATTTCAACTACGGAGCATAAAAAAAAGCCTTGTCGATTAGGTATATACCTCTTGCTTGGCGAAGACCTCGCTGTACTTTCCGAGGTTCAGGTGTTTCAGCAAATCGTGTAGGTCGACGCAGTTCGGTCCGCCTAGGTGGTTGTCAGTGAGCAGGGACAATGCTGCCTCCAGTGGCTGGTTCTTGAGGCCAGGCGCCGGGGATTTCCCGGCGTCACCGTCCCGGTATTGGGGCGGGGGGCTGGGGTCGTCGTTGGGGTGAGGGGGCGTGGGAATACTGCGGTTGATGTACTCGTAGGGGTCGACTGAAAAATGAAGGAGGGTAATTACTTTGAGAAGTTAAAAAATATATAATGTGATAAAATTAAAATGTTGGCTGCACTAAAATTCTTGCTTTTATTTAACTAAAAAAACATTCTAGTTATAGAACATTAGTTTTTTTCCTAAATGTAACATACTATCTTTTCAGACCAGTTTTATTTATTATATTTTATTAAAGTTTTGTGCTTTTTTTAATAAATTAAGCATTTTGCAGAAAAACATTTGTTTTTGTTAAATTTAGGGTTTCTAGAAAACGTTCAAACATTTTTATTTATAACCGATACATGCACGGAGTTAAGCAATTTAAAAACGCAGACACCATCTCGCAACGTATCGGATAGCCACCAATATCGCCTTAACGTTATACAACGTACCACACTGAAAAATGAAGAGTGGTAAATATGTGAAACATTAAAAATATTTTCTGTAATAAAATTAAAATGTAAGCTGCACTGAAATACTTGTTTCCATTAAATTAAAAAAGGCGTTCTTGAAATCAATTAAAAGAACAATAATTTTTTCCCCTAAATATAGCAATACATGCGCACAACGTGTCAGGTAGGCCTTAATATCTCCTTACTATCAAACAAAGAACCATACTTTAAATTAATATCGGCTGCGAGCTGATCCTGCAATCAAAAAACGTTAATACTCACAAGTGGAATGCTGTCTTCGTTTGGGCGGCAGAGAGTCGCCGAGGTCTGTCACCTGCGAGTGTAAGCTGTGCGAGAGGTTCTGTCGCTCCCGCCACGAAACCAGCGCCGAACCGCCTCGACTCGAGTTGGCCAGGTTTTGGCTCAGTGCCAGCTGGTTGGCCGCCGCGGCCGTCACCGCGTCAGGGCCTTCCCCTTCCTCGAAACTCCCGGAGTCTTCGCGCTAAAAAAGAAGCAATGTTGTGTTGTTTGAGTGCATGGGCTCCTAAGCAAAGCTTTGTACAACATTGACAGTGAATAAAAAGACACGGAATTGATTGAGATAATTGGGAAATCTAGACTGGGAAATTGTAGCTAACGCCATGGCTGACAAACGCTAGTTGTCCGACGGCACAGTTCTGATGACTCCGTCGCGTCACAGCTTATCGCATACTTCAGCGACGCCTAGATTTATTAATTTTACTCTTATAGTCTTTTTATTTTTATTCTTCTTTTATATTAACTGGCTTACGCACTCTCATTTTCATTACTAACCCTGATAAGGTCAGCTGCTATCTGCTGCCGAAACGTCGGTTTATACTTCGATTACACCAGAAGAGCGATTTCTATCTATTTATATGTGGCCTGGTGGAGCTAACTCTATTATTGACAGAGAATTTAAAAAATATTATTTCCCTGAAAAATGACGAAGTACAAAAAGTTGGCCAAGGCAAAATAAGAGGTATCACTACTTCTTCTAACAAAACTGATTTTTAAACGTAAAAGTTTAATGGGTTGATTTATATCAGTAGAGACAGACTGCATGTTTCAACGGTGTGAAGAGGATTTTAGACTGCGCTATTCAGATTTTGAGAAAGAGAAAAAAGAGTATTCAGATTTTTTTGAGAAGAGGATTCTAGAACGCGCTATTCAGATTTTGAGCCCGGATATTGATCGCACAGAATAATATTTAAACTTTAGGCTTTGCAATACGATCTTGGAATCTAAACAAAATCTAAGTTTCATGCTGAGTTGTTTTATAAGCAAGAGGTGACGTCGACCTGATAGAGCCTAAAAACTGAGTTCGGGTACGATTATGTAAATTTGACCTTTCCGTGTTACACCAGCATATTCGAAGGCAAAAACGGGAAAATGGCTTAAAGGAGATGGCCTTTTGCAAGGCGAGCAAACGATAGTGCGTTTGGCAGTCCGAAAGACTCACAAAAGTGGTTTGAGAGTTCGCTTTATCAACCGAAATCGCTACCTCGTAGGTGGTGGCCAGCTGCTGCTGGTACTTGGCCTCCTTAGCCTTCTTCAGTTCCTGTACAGGCATCGAGTGCGAAAAGTAAAGTCCCGACCAGGTGTCTGTGGGCGTTCGCACTTCGGTGGCCACCGGCTGGTGTCGCATCGCCTGGTACGCCTTCTGACGCCAGTTCTCGTAATCGCTGTCGTTCTGAAGGAAGAGAAAAAAAATTGTAACATTCAAAGACGCGTATTTATGTAAAAACAGAAGCATTGGGCCTATGGGTTTCGCGTTGGCCAACGTTAGCGGTGTTCGGTGGACAATGTAATTGTAAATTTTGGAGTTGTACAGTTAGTTGATATCGTTGAAAAATGCAAATATGGGGAAAATCCGCATTTAAATGAACACTATAGTTAGACACGTTCTGTTGTAAAAAAAACTAATATTGGGCATATTGGTTTTGGGTTGGCCAATGCTAGGGGTGCTCGATGGACATTGTAATTGCATACAGAGTTTTAGAGTTAGCTAATATCGTTAAAAAATGCAAACACGGGAAAAACTCCTCCTTTAAATAAACAATAGTTTTTTAATTATGAAAAACATAGGCCTAAGGCCTTTTGGTTTCGCGTTGGCCAATGTTAGCGGTGCTCGGTTGGAATTGTGCATGTAACTATATATTTGCAGTTTTACTGTTAGCCAAAATCGTTCGGTCTTTTACGATTTCATTCAAAAATGGAATCAATCTGTGTGTAAACTTTGACCTTGACAATTTACAGAGCCTTTCAGTATTCTGTTGGACCGCTGTCCATGACCAGTACGATTATAAAAGGATCAAAAGCTTTAACCTTTGGGTTTGTGGTGTTGGTTAGTAGGCCAAATTAAACTACGACCTATGGAAAAAAAATTTAAGGTGATAAAAGTCCAAGCATCTCCATTTTTAACTATATAAAATGGCGTATCTTTATGGAATCCAAAACCATTGGCAGGTTTCTGCACATGTTTTTGACTTTCTGTATATGTGTTTGACTCACTACGTTTTTGAATTTTTTATTAATTTTATTATTACTTTGCTATTATATGCCAGTATAGGCTAAATATACATTCCTTTAAAAAATGTATGACCCTGGTTTTACTCGGGTTTTTATTGAAACTTTTTTTTTTTTATTGTTACTTTTAACTACTCACCAGCGGCGAGTGCGCCGATTTGGGAAAATTCTCGAAGCCGGGCGGAGGCGCTCGAGTCGAGTCTCCGAAGTACTCGGTGAGTTCGCGCAACTCGCTCTCACTCGGCGTCTCGGTGGCACTGCGAGTAAAAAAGACGTGATCAAAACAGATATGTTTACCACTTTTTGAAATGTCCTACACTTGACAAAAATATATGTTTCAAACAATAATGCCTTTAAAAAATAGCTTGTGTTGGCATCTTTTGGTAAAAATATTTTTTACAATAATATTGTCATCATACGTCCTATTTTTTAATCTTACAATAAACAATAAGATCCCCAACTACATACATGTTTTTAAGAGGAATATAAACTCTATGCAAGCCACAGTATTTTTAAATTTACCAAAATACGTACATTACTGTATTTTCATCTGCGCGCGTGTTGAACCAAAAAAGGAAATATATCCAGTCACGAAAAACAGTAACCCAATTCGTCTGTGATATTTAGTTGGGGTCTTATAACTCAGAAAAAAAACTCAAGCATAAACGGAAAGGTAACTAACCTATACAGACATTCGTATAAACAAAAACAAACAAAAAAAGAAATAACAACAACAGCAATGTACCCATGATAGTGGTTCTTGCGTTCTTCGGCCAGCGCCACCATTCTCTGTTCTTTGGCGCGGTCGGGGTGCAAGTACGGTCCGCTCGGCGAGTTTTGGAGATGACGAAGCGCCGCTTGCAACTCGATCGAAGAGGCCGAAGAAGAGGGACTCTTGTGCATCGAGATCACTTTGGTAGCTGAAAGGGCGATAAAGGGTTAAACAGGAAAATAAAAAACACACTACACCGAGTCTATTTGTCCCATTCAAACTACATGTCTTCGTATGAGAGTAATCGTATGACGGAAACGCATAATATAAAAGAAAAATGTTACGTGACTGGGTCAATTTGTCCCATGTACTTTTAAACTACATGTCTTCAAAGGAGAGTATTCAATACATGTCACGGGCACGTTTGTTTTAAAAGAAAAAATATTACGTGTTTTCTTAGACAGGTGTCGGAAATATTTGTCAAATTTGGATCGCCACTACAACGCTGTATTTTTTTATATTCATGTGCATTGTGGGTAACAATTACCATTTGCTATTTAGCAGACGACAATGGCACATCAGAAAACAGTTCCCTAAGATAAACTTTCAGTACGAAAATTTGTCAAACTTGGCTAAAAATAGGAACTTTGCATTCAATACAAGTCAAGTCAACACTGGCCCTTTTCGGTTTGTATTTTTATACGGATAACACCCTTAAAACGGTTTCCAAAAAAAAACACTAAATTAGTTGTCGATTTTTTTCACAAAAAAAACACACTTGCACTAAAATTCTTTGAAGCGCCATTAAAACCAAATTAATGGTAAACAAAAACGAATAAAATATATAAGAGTACAAGCTCGTTTCCATGACAAGAAAATACGTACATCCATCAGGGGACGGTACACGAACATCGCCGATTCTCTCAGATAGAACAGACATCGGGGAGTTTCGATCGCTGCCTGGAGGAGTGTTCTTCGGAATCCCTGACAAACCGAGTCAAATGAAGGGTTGTTTCAGTGCTCAATTATAATGGCACCAGATTATATTATATTATATTAGTTGCTCGAGTGACCGCCATAGGAACGCATTTATCGTAACCTTTACTATGCAACAATCGAAAACATACTTAAAGGGTTCCAAATAAGGTAAAATTTTGGCGCAGTTGTAACAAATGATTTTCTTTGTTCGTTCCGCAAAATAGAATCGAACAAATGTATTTCATACAAAAAGGCAACGGAAACCGTGTACCACTTATTTTGTTTGTGCTTCGGGAAGTGTGTTTAATGGAAAACGTGAGAGCGTGGTTAAGTACCAAAGTATAAATATAGTTGATTCATAGCGCGAGTATAGTTGCCTTTGAAGTGCACAATGATGAACCGTAGAAAATATTTGATTCGATGTGTTGTTTGATGTACAAAGAAAGTGATTCGTCAGCACAAATAAGCAAAGTCCTCCCGACTATTTAACGTTTTTGCTACGTTATGTTCTGTAAGAACTTCTGGGCGA
Source organism: Ascidiella aspersa (assembly GCF_963924565.1). Taxonomy (NCBI): domain Eukaryota; kingdom Metazoa; phylum Chordata; class Ascidiacea; order Phlebobranchia; family Ascidiidae; genus Ascidiella; species Ascidiella aspersa. The sequence goes on from NC_139451.1 coordinate 19,692,880, forward strand.
TTTTGGGCATTAAAACGGGAAGTACATCGACCCACAAAACTGAATGGCCCCTTTTTGTAAGATAATTTTCCTATTATAATTTGTGTTGTCTTCTTTTGAGTAGCCATTCTATTATCAAAAAGGGGGGTTTCGTATATTGTACGCCGTTAATGACAATGTCATTTTACCAACTACAGCAGGAAACATGTTTGAGTAACAGTTTATTGTGGAAATTATATGCAAGTGTTTAACATCGTGTGGACCAATTAAACGTATAGAAACACAAAAATATGATTATGCTACTTTAGACCCACGAGAAAGAGATATGTCAACATATAACAAAACATTGCCCGTGATTTGGTGTGAGGAGATTTCATACGTTATTTTTGGGAGAAAAACATTTTACAACTGTGAACCAATAAATGTAAACGAGTCTTCATGCAAGATTATATGTACTCTAGTTGCATCTTAATTATTACATTATAACTGCAGCAAACAAACGACTCACTGTTTCTGCTGGCGCTTGATACTTGCAAAAAGACCTTATTGACGATGTCCATTCCGTCGGGCAACGAATGACGCTGGGCTTGGCTCTGCGACAAACAAACGAAACGTTATTCACCTTTTATTTTTATATTTGAAAAAAAAGTATTTTTTTACAAAATATATATATTTTTTGAGGCAATTTTTGTTCTTGTGGCATACAGATGTCAATTTTCAACCCAGTCATTTTTTCACTTGAAAAAAAAAACATTTGGTCATCTCTTAAAACAGCATAGACAAAGCGGAACTTTATCCCAAAATCACCAGCGAATTTTAACAGGTTTCTTTTGTATTACGGAATTTGTTGGCGATGTGGTTTTAAACGTGATATGGGATAGTCTAACCTCGGTAAGAAGTTATAACAAACCACTATACCTTTTTGGTATTTTAACGTGTTTACACCGCTGAACACAACCATCGAAGCATGTTGGCTTTACACGACTTTTCAAGAACTTTTTACAAGGCCTTGTGTCACGAACGTAGGCTGAACTGACTTGAAAATATGTCGTCCAGTATTCGACACAAACAAACCAACGGTAATCTCATGTCGTCTTAACATAGGTCTGCCCAAAGCGACGGTTTTGCATTCATAAACAAAAGCTTGATCCAAATTGCAAGACGCTCGGTTTGATCGCGAGACAAAATATCGGCGTATGTATGTAAGGGATTTTTCAGGATTTATACGATAACTTAATAAGAATATCAAAGCCCATACAGAAGTAGGTATCATTTTGAACGTTTCGAATAACTCTTTATTCATTTTCAACATCATGTTCAACCATTATGCTCCAAAGTTTATTGCCAGCCACTATACGATAACTCTTTTTGCAGAAAAAAATGTGTATATTGGAGTGTTATTAACATCTCTACAACAGTGGTTCTCTTTTTTTGCGACGCCTTTAGGAACGTCAACAAGCGATGGGAATTTCACTGATTTTGACCATTTTTTTATTTCTTGGTTGGTTTGTTTCAAAAAATTTTAATCAATTGCTTTATTCATTTGTTACACTAAGTTACAAATAATCGGGATATAACTAAAGTATAAGCATTAAGCATATTATTACCGCAATAGGGTTTTTTCAACTGTGTTTAAACAAAACGGATTTTTTCTTCGACGCCTTTGGAAAATAAAAACGACGCACCAGGGCAACATTTGTTCTACAAAAAAATATTTCTAACTGCTCTTATTATGTTGTTTAAGCGGGGTGAGATGAAGCTATAGAAATAAAAAACCCGCGGGCAGTAAATAGGAGAAAACAACCCGACATTTTGTAAGGAATACTTACTAACGTATTAATGACGAAAATAATCATTTAACCATATAGTAAAAAGGATTAAAAACACTTGAGAAGAATATCACGAAGATTCTTAAGTTCAATATTTGGCAACAGTAGGAATAAAAAATTCCTGTAAAAATTGACCGTTTTTAAGTAGCCTTAACAAGCACGTCTAGTTTTAGCCAACTTAAGTTACCAAAAGTTTTGTCCCCTCGTACCACAATACAGCGTATCAGGCCGAAAACAAACAAAGACGCCAACTAAATTGTATCGCTGTTAATCTGTCTAACTTACAGCCGCCGCAGTTTCATCCCTGTGATTGGTTAGAAGCTGTCCCATGCTGTGACGATGAGGAAGCACCTTGTCCGAGTTGCCCTTGTTGAAGGAGCTGTTGGCCGATAGGTTACCGCCGTTGCGACGAACCTTAAGGTTAGAAAAAGCGTTTTATTGTGGGGCACGAAAACACGCTAAAATCATTTCGAACAGAGCGTGAAAACTAATGGATCCGATCCGATACTGAAGTCTCTATCGGTGTACAGGAATATATTTATAACACAAAGGCTTACACAAGTGGATTCATATCTTATTCAAATATAATCCAAAACAATGTTATTGAAACAGAAACAGCATCTGTGTAAGGTAAACATCATCACCAAACACACAAGTAACTCATAGTATTAGCTCCTTTGTAAGGACAACTATACAATGTCAAGACCTTTGACCGTTTGACTGCAAGTAATAGAATGCTTTTACAATTAAATAGGGGTTAAATAGGTCTTACATTAAAATGCGCTTTAGTAAACTCACTGCTAATCAAAACGTAGCGTTCGGCACATTATTTTGGGTCATGTTTTATAGAGATTGCGCGCAGATTCGATGCAAACAGAGATCGACAATGACAAGATCACCTTTTTTTAAGTTACGAAAAATGACTATAGCGGGCATTGGATGTCACATAAAACGTTCAAACAACGAAAATGGGTACAACATGTATAATATAGGTATCAGAACATTGTACTTTATGCGCAAGAATTTTTCTTCGCTTACAAATTTTGAGAACGCGTCTTACCTCCATAAGGTGTCGCTGTATGCCACGCACGTTGTCGTCGAACTGGGTGGGTGTGGTGGGGCTACCCTCGCCCCCTCCAGAGGTGGGGTAGTAATTTCCGTTATTGTCGCGATCTTGAAGTTGCTGTTGTTGTTGTTGTTGTTGTTGTTGTTGCTGACGAACCATGTTGTTCTTTTGAATAAATTGCTTTGCCACCTGCATCGGTTCAGGTTTAGTTACAGAAACGGATGCAACAAATAGGTGATATTTTGTATTAGCAACGCATTGGTGTAATGGTTAAGGCAGCTTTTTTATGGTGAACGATTTTATGTCTGCTTAAGGCAACACGTCTCCGGTAAAGTTAGCAATTCCGTGAACTTTAAATGAGACGAGCCCGCAACTATTTTTTTTTTCATTTTACAGTAAATTTTGTTTTGGTTTCCAGCTTGTTTTTGCTATTATTGTTATTTTTAACTCCGCAGACTCCGCAGCCCTGTTATTGTGTACTAACACCAAATTCGCATTACGCAGCCCTGCGAGTCTTTCGAACATGTTCACAGCTCATTTGGTTGGGGTGTGTATTTATTTGGTGTTTAAAGCACGCAAATCCACATTGTTTAGTTGACATTGTGTATTTTTTCAACACAAAGGGAAGTCCTCGGGTTTTACCCATCACCGCGTCATTTGAAAAATGGCACTTTTTTCATAGCAACACAGCAATTATTTTTCCATAATGCGTAATTCAGTTTTTTAAACGTTTATAATACAACTTTTTCGAACCTCAAACTCAAGTTCCAATATGAAGTAAAAACGCATTTTTTTCCTAACCGATATGTGCCTCAAAAAACAGCCACATCCCTGCTGATATGTCTTTTTTTACTCTTGTTGTAAACAAAGGAAACAACTAAACTAATAAAAGTGGAAAACAAAGTTCTCCAAACTTGTACAGCTTCTGGGTTGTTACGTCACCAAACCTGGTTTGCGCAACTTTTTTGTACAACGTCATACATATAATAGAAGCATTCCTTCAAAACCCCAAGTTGTGAGAAAACGCGGCATTTCTTTATACTTCTCTGCCTATACCTGCAACGGTGACGGGTCCATCTCGTCCTCCTGTTTGTTGTGCGACGGCGGAGAGCCGGCGATGCTGCTTGCCCGACTAGCGTTGGCCGAAGCCGCGGCGGCCTGAGCGTTAATTTGGGCCAGTAGAAGGTGCTGCTGCTGTTGGGCGTGAATTGCGGCTACCGTCGCCTGGAATAGAAAGGGAAAAAGTCGGTTAAACTTAAAGCTTTAACGCACATTTAGAATAGGTTTGATATGACTCTTTCAAGTCGTACACGCGCAGTGAGGTAAAACAGGAGCGTTGGGCAGCTAACCGGTCGGCCTATCCATCCAACGAAGGAAAAGACAGAGAGAAAAAACAGAAAATTTGGAAAAAAACAGTAAATCTTTAGTTGAAACCACGGTTGTGGAGAATGAGCCTGACACAGGAAACTCGACGCATCCAGTTAATTTCAGAGATCGATCGATATCGCTTTTTCGTGCCGAAACTGATACCCGCTTTTTTACATTATGGGTATACGGAAATATCGGTCAACCTCAAGGCAATTTAACAAGGGGACGGAGTTAGTTAATCTGAACGGAGTCTGATGTGCGACTGGAGTAAGACTGAAGTGAGCTTCAAAAGTACGATCGAAACCGACAGGCCGCATACCGCAGCTAATAGAGGTCTAATAGCATGAGATGGACTATTTTAATAATATAGTGGGATAAGAGTTATGTGACCATATTTCCACAAAATTATCGTATGACAGAAAACGGCTTTCAATGTTCGAATTAAATAAATACACACTTGTTTTGATTTTTCTCAATGTTCAAGGCTTAGGTCGTAGATTCCTGAAATTGGAGATATTCCTGAAATTGGCCCTTTTGGGCACGGTATTTTGCAAACTTCGTTGAGTCGTTAGCGAAAGTTTTACAATGACACTCTTTCGTATCAACTGTACTAGCTGGTTGGATGCATTTCTTATAAGCAAGCTGTGTCGCTAAAATGTTAAGAAATTTAAACTGCGCGCCATGAGGTTGCGCTAACGTCGGAAAGTTAGATCTTGTCAATGCTTTACTGACGCGTATTTAAACAAGTAAAGCCGTAGGATTAATAACTCAAGTTTTACTTGATCATTAAATTGTCCGCTTTTTACTTTACGCAGAAACCGGCTTGTTTCACACGGTTTGACCACAGAATAAAAAGCTTACAACAATATAAAAAAATAACCTACAGAGGGGCCGAGTATACACAAGCGTCTTTACATCGCACTTGAAAAAACGACCATTAGGCATCCGTAATCTCGCGGTTCCGGTCGGTCAACTGTGTGTACGGGAATATTTTCCCACGGCTGACTTCGCTTTAAAAAAAAATTGAACTCGCGCTTTGCGAGGTTGTTTTCGCGAAAAGGGCGGAGTTATTCTTTTCCCGTGGGCAAAAAAATTAATGGGGTAAACAGGGAGCGTCGTGGTCCGCAAAGTCGTCGACTCATGTTAAATGAAGCGCGGAAAGCCCGACGATACTTTTCCCGACGCTTTTCTTCTCACAGAGGCGACGGTCCGTGCCGGTGCCAAAGGGGTAAATCGCGCGCCAACAGCAAAATTCCCGCGTCTATTTTCGTCCAAATCGCTGCCACAACACGATTGACGGGGTTTCACAAGTTTGCGAAGTTGCGATGGCGAATAAAACGTCGCCGTTGAAGCAACCCTTTATTATTACAGATTGCCGCTCGTTTTGGGGAAGCATCCTTGTTTTTATCTGTTTTTTGGGATTAAATGGGTTCAATTTAGCAACGTCCCGAAACAGGTCTTTAAAATGAGCCAAAAAAAAGGAGTGATATAGAAACTTTGAAATGAACAAATGGGCACCGCCTAAAGCCCTAAAAAGTTACTTTTCATATGTTATGGTCTCAAGTTTCTCAACAATTTCGGAACACGATTGTCTTTAGTTGGATTCCAGGATAGTCTGGATATTTCCAGAATCACACAAAAAGTGTGATCTGATAATGACAGGGACCATTTCAAGTCTTACTGGGGGTACCTTAAAGCAAATATAAACGAAAAGCGTAAAAAAAGCGTATTACCTGTTGCGACAGTGGGAATGGGCTAGGAGAGGGGCTCGGCATGGGGCTGTTGGACCACCCTGTCCTCATTAGGGGTCCGGTAGGCGTGGCGGGTCGGGGTACAACCGTCACCCCGTTCGGGGGAATATAACCTGAAAATGGAATTAACGTAACTCAAGATATACAACACATTTTATTGAATAAGTATAACCTTTGAGTGTATGCGTAAAAATGCCTAGGTTTTGCTGTTTTGCTATTTTTTGTTTGAAAATCAGTGAGAAGAAATTGTTTTTTTATTATATTCTCGGCATAACCTTTGATTGGCAAATTTATTCCGAAATCATTAAAAAGAAAACTTATTTTTATACAAAACTTACTGATTAGCCTGGGCGACGGGGTCAGAATGATCGGCGGTGCGGGCCCCACACTGTTTGATGACGTCAGAGTTAGTGCCGGGGGTGAGGCGGGGGGCGGCGGGGTCTTGAGTCCGGTCGAGTTGAGCTTAAGCAGCTGTCGGCGGGCCTCGAACATGTTGTAGATGTTGCGCTCAACGCTCTTGACGATCACCGACTGTACAGTATTACGTAACAATGGGTAAGTTGCAACGCTGAGAGAAGAGCCGACTGCCGCGGAGTGTATATAAGACGGGAGGGACGCGTTGGTTTCGGGTTTTCCCCGACAAATTCGTGAACGAACGTGAAAAGAAACAGGACTTGAAATTATAGTTGGAATATGGATGTTACAGCGTTGGAAATGTGTTAAGCCACCACAATCGCAGGGGCGGGCAATGGTTTCAAATAGGATGCACACTAGGAAATTTCGTATGTGGAACTTAAAATAAAAAAACGACAAGCAATTTGCATTATAGTACTCGAACTGGGCAGAAAATATAGTTTGGGAGGTGGAGAGATCTATAGTTCCGCCCCGTTGGAGAGCAATGCATCCATATGTTGTAAAAAAGTAAAATGCTTTACAAATGTAATTTTTTTAACTACTTAATTGAAAGCCAAGTTTTTACTTTTGTGTGCGAAGCTGACTTTTACAGTGACGATTTTCAGTAAAAAAAAACGATTTACGTCCGCGGATGTCTCAAATTTGGCGCGGAAATGAACGAAAAAATGTTTCATGGAAAATCGTCGCGGGGATTAAACTGCTTGGTAAGCCGTACTCATCCCGTCAGCCTTATTTTCCCACGCCTGTTGTAAAATGTTAAATGGCTGAACACACAAAAATGCCAGAAATGGATAATTTATCAATCACTCAACGGATTCTTAAAGGTTTTAAAGGGTTAGTAGCAAACAGCCCCTAACGGTGAGTCATCGCAGAAAAAAAATCAACTATATTTAAAGCAAACCGCTTTAGAATTCGTCGGCCGAGGTCAACAAGCAGTAATTTTAAAGCAAGTGGCAACAGCAATGAAATGCTTAGTTCCAGTTTGGAGAGCCGCGTAATGACTTTCGAAAACCGCGCAAAGTGCCAATCCGAACGTTGGTAATTGAAATTTCGGTCAATGCGGTTCTCGATAATGTCCAGGCACCGTAATAGGGGTGCGTTGGGGTGAGACGGTGGCGGGGTGATTTGGGGGTCGGCTGAGGCTTCGTGAGAGTGTATATTTTGCAAGGTGGAAACAACGAAACAGCACAAAAAAGTATTCTTGGCCGAAAACAGAAACGAATGGTAAAAATAGATAATTTAAATCTTAGACTTCTGGTCCAGCCTAATTACTTAAATAATCAACAGGAAAATTCAAACTCGTGGCGACATTTTCGAATCTGGAAGATTTTTAAAGCCTTTTGGCCATCGCACACAACACATTTATATGTCTCGTATTGTATTTTGTAACAAATGCACTAACATGTCCTTTACAATCATAACGGCCCAACGCGATATAGCATAACAATTCATAGTCGGGCACCAAAATTACTTTCGCTGATTGAAGTTAGTTCCCTGTATTATAAGTGTCTGTTTTTAAATTAAAAAGTCCCATTTACGTCCTACCCCTCGTAAAATATAAGGAAGAATATTAGCCCTATAACGGAAAGTACGGCAACATTGCCGCGGACTTTTTGTGGCTTTGAAGCACAGCTTACGAAAAAATCCCACAACAGTCCTATACCTTGCTCGGCTGTTTTGGCTTAAGTTTGATGCTGATGAAAACGTCGAGGGACTCCATGAGCTGGTTGTTCCTGGTGGCTTCCTCGGTTGCACTTTGCAGCTCCTCCTGTTTCATGTCGAACATCAGGACAAGCGGAAGACAGCCCTTGGGGGGAAAAAGCGGTCGTGAGTTAAGGAAAGTTTGCAGAGGTAAAGCACTGTTTGATTTTGCGCTCGTATCCCATCGAGGAAATTTAAGAGACCGAGATAAAATGTTATAGGGTGTTTTTTGACGCGGTCGTCATCAGTCGTATAATGGGGCATCAAGATGTAACTACTGCAATTTTATTTTTTGTCTCATAAGAGAAAGGATACTTGATAATAAATTGCAAAGCCAATTGGAAAGCTACATAACAGTCCCGAGCATAGTGTACCCAATATAAGATACTCTTTTGTAAAATAGAAAAATATTGGGCAGATTTCTGTTCAGTGTTCCAGGAGAACCCTGATTTCTCTCAAGGGGAAACATGTTGCGCGGTTCTAAAGTGTTCTGTATAATTGACTTAAAAAATGTTTAAAAAAAAATAGATTATAACAACACGCTTACCATGAGTCTCTGACGCGCCATCACCACAGCTTCAATTGGACCAGTTACGTATATCGTGCTCTTCTTCGGTACACAGTTCGGATCGGGAAAGCGAATCTGGATAAAACATGCAAAACAATGGTGACGTTAGTGAGAAATATACTGCGGCTTATTCATGCGAGATTGCATGACGAATCAAAATACAAAATCATTTATCACTGTGTTTTGGAAGATTTCAGCACAAAACTTCCCACAACGGGAATAGCACAATATGCACTGATAGTGGTAAAACGGGGAGTTCCAAACCAACAAGTGACTAAAGACAAAACAGATTTATGACAGTTTTGTAGAGATGACGCACTGCCAAAATTAACCTTGACGGAATTACGCAAAGACGATGCCAAACGAAACCAAAATTAAAATCGTCGTTAAGGGGATAAAACGAGTTGCTTTGTTTTTCGTATCTCCTAACGTAAGGCGCTCACAAATGAAATGTGGGATTACATAAGCAGAATAACGATACATAACGGCGTATAGCCGGCGGCGATAAAAGGCCGACATCTAGTTTCGAGACTTGTTGATTTGCTAGTTTACAAGCATATTACCATTTCGTACAGTCCAGACTTTAGTTTTAACCTACAGGTTTGCGCTTTTGCGCCTAAACTAGACCAAGAAAGCACATAACCGCATATTTACCACGCTTAACCTTTAAAAAAACATGGTTAAATCGTGGTGAAAAGTTCCAGCCTATCTACAACAGCCAATGTTGCCGCTACAGCCACGTTAACGGGCCAGCCGCAGAGTCGGGGAAAAAACGCGCTAGGTATTTTATCGCATCTCGGTGTCTTGGCTGCGCTTGTCGTCGTTATAATTCGCGGAAAAAGGAAGACAATGGGACTAGTAGGAAGCCTGACCACAATCGAGCCAAGCCGAGCTAAGCTTACAGCGCCGCCGGCGTAAAACGCACAATTATGCTTTGCCGTGAACTGAAAGTTTACACATATTATCCGCGCGCGGAAAGTTAGGTAACACTTGTGACGATACAATAATGCAACGTATCAAAGATTTAAGCGCAACAAACGTGTATTTGCTGTATTCCTGCTGTCTTTCGAAACAAATACTCTGGTTTAAGAAAAGCTGCAACGTATAATGTAGAACACATTTCTTTGAATAAGCTGTTCTGCTGTTGGTGGTTCTAAACAAAATTCACACGCCATGAATAAGTACGTTTCTTCGGCAAAAGGAAATTAATTAAAAGAAATAACAAAACAAAGGCTGTAGTTTCTCAAGTAATTTTTTTTTTTAGGTTTCTTGTTGTTACAAACAACATGTTTTGGATGGAAAATAACCTAACCCGATAAACCACCGTGGTAATGTGTAAATAGATTTCGTTTTTTATTACACATGCGCAAGAATTGTTTATCAAAAACAATGAACCGTCATTGTTTTATGTGGAGCGGGTAATTTTAGCCGAATAAGTTGCCAACCTTTAAAGATACTCTCTTATCTTTATTTCACATGTGTAAATAATCACTCGACTCGACCTATCCTTTTAAGGTTGTGCTTGTCAAACGTGCCAACATAACCTGGAAAATTTAATATTTTTGCTATTCAACATTTACTCTGGTTTGTTCGGTTCGGTTTGATCCCTTTGTGCGGTTTATACAATTTCGGAGAAGTTTTAGTGAATAAAGTAAGTTTCTATCAGTGTGTCGTGAGCGCTACCCAACGTTCTAGGCATTACAATTGGGTTTAAATTTTAAAAAGAAATTCACATTAGGTTAAGTAAAGTGGATTTGTTCTTGAATTGACCAGGATGAATTGACACCAAGATGCACATGACAACTGTTTACACGTAGGTTACACCTGGTCTGATTTCAATCGGTTTATAAAAACAGTCCTAAATCAGTTTATAAAAACTGAGATATCCTTCGTCGTGCCCAACAGTTGTTCTCAACCTCGCATGAGTGGTGGACCCTTTCATGAGCTCTAAACACTTTGTGCCATCTTGCTTAGGTTTTCCTATAATGCGTCTTTAAACGTTACAAGGAGCCCTATAAAGTTTAAATGAGAATATTGTTTTAAATAACTCTGTGGAGTTATTTCAAACGTTAAAATGACATCCACTTCTGTATGGGCTTTGATATTCTTACTACCCCATTTCGCATTTTTGTTTTGTTGAAAGCTTAGCAACGCTTGGTGGGAATGAGCGATTGCACATCAACATATAACATTACACAACACATGCGGACACGGTAAGCTCATGGATCGAACAGGCAATCTTTTGGAAAAAAACGAAAAGGCAGCCGGTCGAAAGGCGCTTCGACATCTCGAAAGCAAATAAACCTGGATAAATAACTAGTGCTGTCGACAGCAATTGCTTGACAAGCATCACAATCCGAAGAAATTTTGCGAAAACAAGGTTTTGACAAAAGGCTAATGCGGTTTCGGCAATGGCAACAAATTTGGCGCACAAGCCCCGATCCCAACTACACGTCGCATTTACCCCAAACAAAATTTTCTTTTTTTCATTATCTGTAAGTTTTCCATACTTAATATGGCGAAACGCATATTTAATAATATACTTTTAGGACCCTGCCAGTGGGATCGGGGTTATATAAATACACGACTAGGCAAAACTACGTTTCTCGGACGAATAGTTTTCAGTAAATAGGTATGACGTAATTTATTACTTGAATTCGTTAATTATTGCTGATGGTAATAAGGTGAAAATATTTTTGATATTCGCGAATCACATTCCTTAGGATAAGTTTTTATTTTAAATAATTAATAACGGCTTTTAATATTTTTCGTATATTGGAAAATCATTTAAATCAAAAAAACTAGTAAAATTTGTATACGTAGTCCGATCACCCATTTAAACCTGATCAAATTTCTAAACCTTATAGTAAAAAAACAGAAATATTTAGAATTGCCCAAACGCATTAAATTAGGCTATCCGAAAATAGATAATTAATTCAAATGACAAAAACTAACCAACGGCGTGTAACTTAAACGCGCACAACAGTATTTGAGTGGCATAAAAAATATCCCGATCTCAATGGCAATAACAAACGCGAGCGGAATATGACGATGTTCGCGCGTTAGCCGTAAACATCAGGCCGTCAAAGGCCCTTGTCCTCGCCTGTGAAACGTAAACACGGCAGCATATTGACGAACCTTTTGCCGCGGAATGAAATCTATCCCCTGGTTTGTCGCATAAACCCATTATAAAGTGTGAAACGGTTTCCCGGCGGCTGCCTGGGCACGACAAAGGCCTTGGTGTCGAATAACCGAGCGACTCTTTCTATCGCAAGACTGCCATCTTTGACGGCCTTTCTAAGGTCGGCTGGCACTTTTTTATCCGTCATAATTTTACCACCAGCTTTAGATTGGGAGCAGTAGTCCCGATTTTTTTATAGCCTGTGACAAAGTGAAGAAAATATTGGCGGCACAATTTCTGCAAAACAATAATTTTAGAACGTGACAGTCGCCCTTATATTGCGCAGCCAAAATCTCGCATGCCTGTATTCGATGAAAGGTGGATTATTTTTTTAAATTACAAAAACGTGACAAAAAATAAAAGGCCAGCTGTTGTAAAGCAACCCGTGTTTTATATCTGGCCCATTGGTGAAAAAAGCAAGGTCTAGTAGTTCGCAAACTGGCCAATAGGTTCAATACTTTTAAACTATACCGTTACAGCAAAGCAAGCCACTTATTTTGGCAACATGGAATCAAAGAAGTTTAAATAAGAGCAAGATGGAGGTGGCGATAGAGATGACAAGTTCCCCTTTTCAACGACAGCTTTAACAGCGGTGTTTACGTTAGATGCAGTTTCTTGATACGGGCCAACGTTTTACCCCAGCATCGCGACACTTTGTAATCTTAAAACCGATTTCAGTGAAAATATTTTCGGTAACTTGACATCACATGTTTACTCTGTTATCGTGGTAAATATTTCCTTTTTAAGGTAGCGCATTCAAGTCAAATATTTCACGTCAAATAATTCCTAGCGCCTTAATACACACTCTTTTTGATAAAACTTGATTTTGTTAGTCTTTAAGTAAAATTCATATCACTTAATCGAACCCTTTGGTGATAACCACAGTTTACCCCTAAACCTTAAAAATCGACATAAATGCGAAGTCGTGGATTTTAGTAAGAAAGACAAAAGGTCTAATATAGCTTTCATAACCGTAAACCAAACGCAGCTCAAGACACGGGTGTCTGCCCTGGGGTAGTAAAAGGGAAAAATGGCCAACTCCGTTAAACGAAAATACACAACCAAATACACTTAAAGCAAACAGAAAATGGCAAACCGCCATGAAAGCAAAAACACATCGCATTAAATCCACATTGGTCAAATCTGAAGGGCACACGTGTTTCGGCGTGCATTGTAACGAACTGGCTGTTGTTTCAGTTGACTACACAACGCGACAATGTGTACTCTGAGATGAGATCATCGGTCGTGCAAGTCAAAAAACAGAATCAAGAGCAACCACAGCAACAACACGTGGCGAGGGCGCTTGCATTCGCTCAGGGTAATCGGGCTGCGTTAAAACAACAAACATATGTGACGAGCCCTCACCTGCGCTCCAGTACGATGCATGATGTGCTTCACGTTGGACGCGTTGCGACCGAGCATGTAGGAATGCTGCTGCGGCGCCACCTCCATCTGCGACACCACCTGAACCTGAAAATCGGGGGTTGGAGGGATTAGAGTGAGTTTCGTGAACAGTTTTCAGAAGTGTTGGTGTGATTTTTTAACTGAAAAACCATTTCAGCATAATCTTGCCCACATTCGAGTTGTTTTTAACCAATTTAACGGTTTATAACAGAGTCAAATCCCAGTCCCAGCCATTGACATAAAAAATTAACTATTAAGTTATATAGGTAAAATGTATTTAAGTGATATAACGCTTAGTATGTGTTTCTACAACAGAATCTTGCCCTCCAACAAAACACATAATGCCGACGATATAATTTCTAAAATTTTATAATAGCTCAAGAAGCACACCGCTTTGAACAAAAATCAGTCAACAAGGTTTAAAAATTTTAATGCAAATATGCATTTCGCCATATAAAGAAATGGCGTCATTACTTTATCTAAATTCGAAAGAATTTCTTCTTTTTGAAATGCGACAGGTGAATTTCCAGGTCAGAGACGAGATAGATCTCTTAGACTTGTTGCGCAATTCTATCCGCAATCGTACTGCTGTCCAATATTAGTGATTTAAGTTTGTGCCACAACAAAAAATAAGCAACTTACCACGGCTCCGCCGGTCAGATGCTGCATCAACTTGATAGTACCCTCCTAAAATGGAACACGAAGATAAAAATTGCATGAAACATATAAATAAAAATGAAAAATAAACCTTAACTTTATAAAGTATATGATCACCATTTATATCTACTGATTTTAAAGAGCTTACAAAGGTTAAGTGAGAAGAGACAGGATTTTAACTGTCGCAAAAACGAAAAAGACAAATAAAAAGACCTTGAGAGAAATCCGAAAAGTAAGATAAAAGGCTATAAACTCGTGTTTCTCAACATTTCACGGGCCCTTCCAAAGGCTTTAAATAGTCGTGAATCACCTGATATTGAACGCAAGTGCCTAGGTTTGTTTCTATAGTCGAACGAAAGATAGTAAATGTAAAGAACGGCAAAGCTGCCAAGTACTTTGCTCGTGATCCCATAAAATCTGTGGGACCCAAGGAAGGGGGTGAGAGCCCCGATTGAGAAACCCTAAACTAGACAAAAAAGCCAAAAAAGGAACAAAGACTAACCACGAGGCCAGAGACGTTGTCGTTTGAACCGCGAACTGTGCAGGTTGTCGTGCAGTAGACCTTAGCTCTCTGCTTGAACTGGACGCTGACGTTGTAGAGCTGCACCAGGTGCTGGATGGGTGACGAGTTGGGGTCGGGGACGGCCCCCGACATGGCAAGGTCAAAGGTCACGACGATGGGTAGAAGCTCCTGAACGATAAAGTGGTATAAAATTATAGGAATGTTACCAACGTTATAGGTTATGTAGAATTTACGAAATCGCTTGAATGACTGATACCGTTGGGGTAGATGTGTTCTGCGTCATCACTACATAAGGATTGCTTCATATCACTTACAACTCTATTATATAAAGATTCGGTGGTAGGGTTAATTGTGTAGTAAATTCGTGTCGTTATAGTATCACCAATAAATCAATCGCATTAAAATTACCTTGAAATCGCTTAAAAATGCGTGTAATGTTGTGTTTAACGGAAACCTACAGGGACTAGAAACATTTGCATCGCTGTAAGAATTGCTTGAAACAGTTGTCATAGCTTGTTCGGTTGCAATTTACTTGGGATTGCTAACAAAAGTTGTTTTAAGAAGGCCAACGTCTTGGGGCCCAAAACGACCTACTTTGACGTAAAATACAAAATGTTGAGAGCCACAGCACTTACCCTGATCTTGGCTCGGGCGCTTTCGACTCCTGACGGCTGACCAGCGATAGATACCTGCAAAAAAATAAAAACTAAGCGGTACGTTCCGAAAGATCAGCACAGGCTGATTTTTTAGTACGAAATTTCCCCCCAAAAAACATTTTTAAATGTGAAGCCTTTAATGTCAGTGTTGAAATGTATTTTATGACTCGACATAGAAATCCAAAAGTTTTTTTTTATGACTCACTGAACAAAACAGGACAGACATATATTGCTTTTAAAATCAAAAACGTCGCTCCGGAACCCATTCGGTTAAAGCAGATATCCTCAACCGGGAAGAATTCCCACCTTAGGGAATTTTCAAGTTGCAAAGGGGAAAAATTATATTTTCACCATAAATCACATTTTAGTTGGGGGTCAAATATATTGATGTATCGCGTAAAGTCAACTTCAAAATCTAAACAATGTAGGTAGTTTTTTTTCAACGAGATAAAACTGCGTCCTCTCTGTTACTTACTACGACTGCATAATTGTTTTCATCACAATATCATTCAGCAAAGTAGCTAATAATTTTTTAATAATATAGCGGCTAAAATATTGCGATTTTTAGGAAGTTATGTACGTATTTTACAGGTTCTATTTTCTTAAGAGGGCAATTGAGTTTTGAATGCGGTTTAAGGGATACGCGAATTAAAAAAGGTCGAAAGGGTTGAAGAGTAACGTTAAAAGATTTTGTATAAAGCTTTATCCAACAGATGTTTTTACCAACCGTCGACTGACTTTTACTTAAATAAATCTAATTTTGACTGCAATAATGTCGCCTTAAGTTTTGCTGATAACAAGACACTCTCGCCAGCGCCGCGGGCTTATCAGACATTAAATCACGCTCGGGATTGTAAGCAAATGATGCCTTGGCTGTTACGGGCGAGACGCCTCTGTTTTTAAACTAAGACAAAATGGGACACGAGTTCATTAAATGTGTCGCCTGTGTCGAAAACAAGCCAGCCTGAAGCCTTCGGCGAATTTGCGCACATCTTGGTTACGACAGTTTAATCGGTCGCCCTCGATATATTTAAGCGGGAATTGAGTGCCGCTATGTCAGGGGTTCTTAAAGTGGGGTCCGTGAACCCCTTGGGGGTACGTGGACTGCTTTTGTGAGGTCCATGAAAGTCTAATTAAAATCTTGTGTATATAGTTTTAAATATAAATTAAAAGTTTAATTGAAGAAAAAACGCTTTGGAGCCTTATTAAATGTGTTAGGACTCTGTTTCACATTGTTGGACCATACACAGCATGTTTCCTTAAGACTTCTTGTTTTATGGCGCCAATTTATGACGTCATGTCTAGAATTTCCATGCCGACCGTGGTCCACGCAAAGCCAAAGTAATTTTTAGGGGGCCTAACTTATTCCACACCACGAATAAACATTTCAAAAAACCTGATTGCTTTTTTCTGCCGTGCCGTTGCGATTCGAATCGGGAAAGTGAATGTGGCATCCGGTGTCCTCCATTACGCGCTTTATGTTGTTTCCACCTTGACAAAATATAAACGGAAGTTTACCACATTGATGTTTACAATAAGTTTCACCTGTTTTCTTTAAATTGTGACATGAACTAATAATGCAGAGCGTATGTTTATAAATTTGACGCTTAGTATTGTTACTCATTCTGGTAAAGAAAAAAATATCAACTGTTTTTTTCGAAAATTAGAATAAGACATTTTCGATATTATTATTTGTCAGTAACATGCCTAATTAGGCTTAAGAGTAACGAAACCAAGATGTGACAAGTGTGCAATGTCAGGTACAGCGCTTTAGCGGAAGAGAATAACTTTTTTAAACCGTCAAGGCTGATCTAAATAGCCTAGTTCTGTTTACAGCTATTATAAACGTTTTGGAATGGTAGCACTGACTATAAGATAGCGAAAGTAATTAGTGAACGACAATTTACGAGAAGAGGCAAAAATTAGTATTAATTCGTCCAAATCATGATAATCATTGACCAAAGTGTAATTCCAGACCACATGATTAATCCCAAATAACGTAAAATACTAAGTTTAAAGAAATATCAGGGGAGAATGCTAATTATGCCCGATGCTTGGTATCATGATACAATACGCAATTAGATAAAAAAATATTTGGTCATACAATTATCACAAAAAACTTTTTTTTTTCGATGAATACAAACAATTCTTGCTATAGATTATCAAAAATAGTTAATGTTAGTCTTTTAGACAAAGTAACGGATCTTTGGATTCCCGAAGCGTAGTTTATCCGATACGTAATGAGAACGAAAAGAGTTTGCTATTTTATCTACAAAAAAGTAACATGTCTTTAGATAAAAACTATATATATATTTTTTGATTTATTTAATACTTTTACCAGAATTTTTCGAAGAAAATGTAAATCTGTGTCCGCCTACCTTTGCCGATTACGTGCGAGTGCTCGGTGTGCGAAACGTCCATTTTAAGGGTGACCCGGGTGCATTTGGTGTCCAGGACCATCATGGTCAGTTCCTTGGCCCTGGCCACGTCCGCAGGCAAGCCTCGTACTTTGATGTGCGGATCTGCGAAAGAAAAAGTAAGGGGTAAATGAAGCAGGGAAAGTAAAACGACTGAGACTTTCGAAAATTCAACAGGGTCTGTGCGATAAGACGACAAATAACCAAGAACACGGCTGTTATATTTTTTTTTCAGATGGGAAATTTTAGTTTTCCCTATAAAGTCTCTGACATCGAACGTAACTTTTACGCCGCTTGTGAGTAAAAAAATTGTACAATAAACTGGAATTTTTTAATGTTCGGAATCCGAAGCTCTTGTTAGGAGATAGCATATAAAACATGGGTGCGTATAATAATGCGTTTCGGTTGGCTTCCAGGCACACGGCCCGTGAACCAAAAAGTACAAAATGAAGCACTTTTTAATAATCCACGCTATAACAACAAGCTGGTGTTGGGATGGAACATAATCGAGTGTCAGCGCGTTATTGATTGATTTCAATTGAATCCTCGGCCCGGAAAACATAATATCTCAAAGGCACACGCGCACACCTACTCCGAATGCCACTGGGTAAACAATCTTTAAGGCGTTGTGACGTATGACCCATTGGCTGCTTATCGAGCGTAGTGGTGACGTAACAATACCTGCTGCCCTCTCGCCACCGACACGGGTGAAAATGAGATGAGATTGCATTGTTTATTTGGGCCGCTCGCAAAATATTTCGATAAACAATCGAAAGCAAAAGTCCAGGCTTTTCATTACGATAAACAGGGGTTCTAAAAAATAATCAATGCTGCTTGGGTATATACATTTCAAGGCTTTCTCAAAATTCAACCCTACGAAGGATTTAGATCAGAAGAATTCAATGGGCCTTTTGTAATTAAACAGAAATAGTTGAAAACTTGATTTGAAATGGTCGTAATGTATATCTTTAACTGGGTTTTAAGTAAAATTAGGCATGCTTGTGCCCCCTGGAGACTGCTCAGCGTCCCCTCTGGGAGGCGTGGGCCACGGTTTAGAAGCGCTGCGTTAGAATAACTGTGTAGTCCGTAATAAACTGACAAACAAAGGGTATCACCGACCACTAAAAGAAGCAGTAGTGTTTTCTCTCAAGTTTCAATCGAGCTTTTGTGGACGATTGCAATTCTTAACACGGAATAATCTAATCAAGAAGAAACTCCGACAATCGACGTCGCTGAGTTTTCGCTATTTGAAAAATCCTATTGGATTTTTGTTTTTATAGGTTGTTATAGTAACACAACGAAACCGGACGAACGTGAAGTAAAATACGAGGCGGAAGGCAAGTTATAACGCCTCCGAATACACAGTGGTTTTAAAGGGTACCCCAAGGTAAATAAAAGCGATAATGAAAAACTTTTCACAGGAACCGCGCGCTTAGAGACCCCAGACTTCAAATAAAAATAATATACTGTCAAAGGGGACAATGGCAAGTCCTGGTTATTTATTATCAGCACTGGCGCTTTCCTGTGAAGGCGGGACAATAAACAGACCGACCCCCAGTCGCATTCACTGCACATGTACCATGTCCACGCCATCAATGGGCGCCATTGTGACGTAACGCTTCTCCGGTGACGTCACAATGGCGCCTCGCGCTGTCAATCGGACGCGAGGGCACGAAACAATCGAAATCGGAAGGACCGATTTTCCTCGCATTGTGCGAAACCTAAACGACAAAATCGTTGAGCCCTTGCTTTGACGTAAGCTTGTGAACCAGCGAACTGCTTTGGAGGGGATTAACCTTCGGATTGAGATTTCTACAACCGACGACGCGACTTTATAAGGCGTTTTCTTTAACTGTTTTTACCCTATAAAAGAGAGTACACAAACACATCAGGCCGACTTCAAAAGAGTCCAATAGATAACTATATAAAAATCTGTAGATGGAGATAGATACCGGAAATCAATCAGAGCAAGTTAAAGACAAATTCTGAGGGGCGACCTAAGGATTTTGATGCTTTGACTTACTAATACAAGAATTAACCCTGAAAGTTGAGTTCAACCCATACCTTTTGATGCCCTTATATATTTTTTTACGGATTTATTTTAATTTGATGGACGTGTTATCGTTACAAAAGAAAAAAATAGTTTCTCAAAGAAAAAAATAGTTTCCAACTTAAAACAACCGACTAATTACAATAAAACCATGCAAGACCACTGAAATAAGTTGTATCCCGACAACGTTCTGGTGCCAGCAACTCTATACAAATAAAGAATAATGGTTGATGTTTCAATGGAATATCACAGGATCAAATGATATAGATTTATTGACAAACTCTCAACGAAAAAAATTAAGCAGGCAAAGAGCATTTTAGCAGATGTTTTTGAAAAGATAAAACCCTGACTGCCATCGTTCTATACAGCTGTACCGCAAAGCGTATAGTTTTGCAAAAACTGAAACTGTTTGATTAAACGCTAAACTGTTCGAGTATGCAGTTGTGTAAACCGATCTTCCAAATTCCCGAACATCAGGTGGAGGTGGAACGAATCGAGAAACACTGGATCCCATAGACTCAGGGTTTTCCAAACTGTGGTCCGCGACGACTGCACAGGTGGTCCATGGCGATATGACAAGAAATTAAAAAGTCACACATATACGTTGTACAGTACGTAACCTTTCAAAGATAATTGCTGCAGTTGTTCACAACATAATGATTTCACAAGCTTTTGCTATCCAGTATCGTAAATTTTACTTGATGCGCCTTCGTTGTAGTCAAAAAGTTAACTACTAAAAATTCTTGTATTCCTCGTCTATGACGTGATAATATATGCTTATGGCCATTATAAAAAAACACAGGTCCAGACTTTCTGTGGACTCTGACCTACCAGTTTGCGTTTCACAAATAACACAAATAACGAATTGATGATTTATGCAGAAAGAATCTATCGCATCCGTCCCATTGATGCTGTCAGTTTTTTTGTGTTATTTTTTGCTTTGTATTGCGGTCCGCGAAATATCAGATTCATAAATAGTGGTCCGTGGTCCAAAAATGTTTGGGAAACCCTGCCATTGACCATAGATGCAACAAATGAATGTTGGTTGGTGGATCGCAAAATAAACACTTTATATTTTCATGACCACTCTCATACATGGGCTGTTAAAATTAGTTCGGTGTGTATATCTGTGTGCCAAAGCTAATTACCTTATCCACAACATAACACTTTAATCACCATTTAATGTAATTTTGCTTTTTTTCGGCCATAATTCAGATTGGAAGAGGCGAGAATTTGGTGTTTTTATATAGATAAAGACCTGCTTGGTAAAACGGTTTATTTTTTTGCTGTTCAAAGTTATTTACAAATACAAAAATTAACGATTTAAGAAAAATGAGTGAGTTAAGTTTGAAATAAATTGTAAGAAAACCCATTAAATGCCTTGGGTACAGAACCAATACTATTTTACGCAAACAATTTTCGGTAAACATATTTTTGCCCATTATATTTGGGTAAATAATTTTGGGAAACTCAAATGGGGGTAAAAAACAATGGGCACCAAAACATTTTACTCAAATAACTTATGTATGGTGCTCTTGTACCCAAATTCGCCAAAGGCGTTTTACCCAAATTGGTTTACAGTGCAGGACAAAATACTTCGCCCAAGGTCTATTGTATGGGAACGCAAACGGTCGGCGTGAGGGATTAACATGAAAGTATAAGTTTTGGCAGCGGGGGGCCGTACGGCAACATGTTGTATACACAAGTGGGAACGACCCTTTGGTTAAACGGTGATAGGCAAATACACGACCTATGCCACACAAAGAGCGCGTTTCTGTGAAATAATTAGCTTACTTTAAATAAACAGCGGGTGCGTGTGCTTAACTGGGAAAGCAAATGGTGGGGTTGTACAGGAGTGGCAATTTATCCTTCTAGCTGCTGTATTGCGGTTGCAGTTTGCACAATATTTGCAAAATTAACAATAGCTGATTCGGTCATGAAAGGACAAAACAAGCCGCATAGGTGGGTGTAGATTACCGAGATTAAATAGCTTTACAATCCAAGTAGCCTCGATGATTAAAATACATTAAGGCTAATGTCAACTAAGCAACTTCGTCAATAAAACACTATTACTCAAATAAAAAATGTTGAAACAATTTTTGATGTACAACATAATAAAAAGTCGATAATTCGACTAAAATTTAAAATATAAAACACAATAATTTTATAATTTTTACCTTGAAACACGTAAGTAAGGTCCCCCAAAATAATATAGGTAACGATCTGATATACTACTCCATGTATTTCATCTATGTTAACACTTTAAGTCCGAAGCAAAGACATGCTATATACTTGGCACGCTTTTAGTATGTAATGCATTTAAACATTAGACATAATATCGAATCGCGATACCTTATGGTACTTCAAAAATGGGTATCGGATAGCGAACGAATACCCGGCAAATCTTTTTTAGGTTAGCCTAAAACCGAGTCCACCCCTTGAACCACACTGTATAGGGAGAAATGCGGTTCCAAGGACGTCTCAACGACGGACAAACAGTCGCACACAGAGGAAACGGCAATTCTAAGGACTCGGTGAACGCGAGAGCGCAGCAAAGGTAATATAGACGAGCGCACGCAGACAATATACAAATCGGCGCGATCACGGGCATACAGATATGAGCCATAACTCGTGCGCGCGAGAGGGCCCACTTCACTCGGTACTTGGGTTTTGTTTGTTGAGGGCCAGGGAAGCTTCTGTCAAACGAGAAAGCCGCCGCGGGATTGGAAATTATTAACTCCCGAAATGCTGACGAACACCTTTGGAGGATTTAGGACTTGAGATTTGGAGCTTCTTTTTTATCAGGGTTATTTTTCGCCGGTTGCTTGGTTACCGACGCCGAAGTGTTTTTCATTGTTTTCTTTAATTTATTCAAACGGTTGTGGTATTTTAATCCTATAAAGGTCATCTTTATATTAATGCAGTCGGGTGGGCGCAAAAAATTTGCTGTGGCGGAAACTGACAGCCAATCAGCATTTCATATCTCAGGGATATATTGACGCAACATCATTTTAAAGGTTAAGAGCCAACGCTGGCATGGAGACATCCGACAATTCTGAATTGCGACAGCTTGTAATCGAGGACGTTTAATCGCACGTAAGTGAATTAACAAACAGTTACCGAAAAAATCTGCTACGTGATTGCAAGCAAGGTCAAATCACAGATGATACATTCGTCATTCGCGAATTTTCAGTAAAAAAAATCGGCAAATTTTCAATGAATTTTCAAACAACGCCCACTTCAGTAGCCTACATCAGGAGGATTAGGAACATCATTTGGCAAACACACCAGGTGTGCGTGCGTCATGCAACGTCCTTCCGCAAAAAAAGTACCGCATGTCGAGGACAGGTAAACAATCCCAGGTGTTGTGACGTCATACATTGCGTCACCTCGCACCAGCGCTATCAAAAGCGATAAAATCAGCGCGTTCGAGCGTCTAACCTGTTGCATACAGATGTCTTATCGAACGTTTGACAAAGCCGTTTGTCCTTGGAATAAGCGATGTATTCCGTTTTTTGTGGGCGTTTCATATCGATTTGATGCGCTGAATTTGTTTACCACGAAAAAAACAGCGTTGCTAGGTATGGTTTCGGTTCGCAATACAAAAAGTCGACTATAATGGTCGTAAACATGGCAAAACGCGGTAAAATATATAGCTAAAGCCAAGGAAAACCGTAATTTGGCAAGAAAACCCGTTTGAAAAATAAAAGTCAAAATGCTTTTCATTGCGTTTCAAAATTCACTGCGCCCTCTTAACCTTCAAAAATAGAGTTAAAAATTATCGATATTCAACGAACGACAAGTCATTTTTGTATGCTTAGGGTCCTGCCTTAAACCAAAGACAGTTTACCATTGCATGAATGTCAACAAAGTTCATTATTACTGCTGAACGGGGCGGTGACAACGTTAAGGCAAGTCTTGCGACTCTTAAGTAAATAAAACTGTACCAACAAACGGAATTTGGATACCAAATCGTTGATTGGCAGTAATCCAGTAGCTGCATACAAAAACGCATAACTACTGTTAAACCGCTTAGCCAAAACCGAAATAGAACTTTAATCTAAGCAGCATTAGACTTGTTTACGTTCGAAAAAATCGCGGTGGCTTTTTAAGTCTTTCGTCGCCTTGTCCAAATCATCGACCACAGTCCAGGCGAACGCAGTGAAACAAAGGAGGGCGGGCGCATTTTTATTCCGGTTCTGCTATTTATCTAAGCCGCTTATTGACCGAAAAGGCGGGCGCCGAGTGACTTTTGGGTGACATTCGCCCGGCAGCATTTCGGACGTGACTTTCGCGGCGAAACGCGCGGCCTTGTCGGATTTTTCCGCGCGTTCTTTTCACAAACAGCGCCGCGGCTCTTCGCCTTCCGGTGACAGTTTTACGAGCTGCAGCGTTCCTGCTGGGAAACGAGCACGCTGAACCCCGGATTTTGCGAAAACGTTGGCTTAGAAAGAGGTGAGTTGGTTATGGTTAGGTGGTCCACCAATAGCACTCGAAACCTTAACAGGTCACGAAAATTCCCATAGTGCAAATAGCGTCGTACAAAGCCACCAAACTTTTAGGACTTAAAGCCAGGACTCCCGAAAGTTTCCTAAACCGGCTTTTCAGTTTTAAAAATAGCAATGCATTAGCAGGAAACGCCCTAACTAAAAAAATGAAAACTAAATTGCCTACACGACATCAGAAACCCAATGCCGCATAATTATTTGTAAAGACAAATAGATTTTGGGTTCCATACAACTTTAAATGTAGTTTCATAAAACACAACAAAAATGTGAAAATGTGCGACATATCGTTATAATTCGCAGGCATTCATAGTTATAGTTATAGTTCTTTGTTTTTAAGTTTACTCAACCTTTTTTTACTAACTTGTCTACGACTTAGCGATCTAGTTTAATAATTAAAATAGAAACACGTAAAAAATCAGACTGCCATTGCAAAATAAGCTTGTGGTAGCTTTGCCGCGTTGCGCAACAGACACGCAGGCAGGGGCAAAGCTGGAATTAAAAAGATGAAACAACCGTACGCTTTTCCGAACTTAAAAGTTCCGAAAGCATCAACAGCGCAAGTTTTTTCACGGTCGATTGCGCGCAAAAAAGGCATAATTAGCCCGAGAGCGGCGCGCGGCTAAACAGCAGCCGAGAGATGAAGTTATGAGCGTATTTTCGCTCGACCATCAGTATAGTTGATGACGTCATCGCCCAGGTGTCGCTCGTTCGCTCGCGGAGGCACACTTGATCGGCCTCGAGCCGCCAGTGTTGGCCGCTGGCAGTAGAGACACTCAAAACGGGAATCAAGTGTCGGCTCTAGTGGAGCTGTGTGATTGTTTGACCGTCGCTATTAGCTGCGATCCGGTCAACGCCGTTGGCGGCGAGCGACACAGCTCTATATTATACAGTGTTGCCGTTTTCACGAAATCAACTAGCGGCCTCTTTGATTCTCTCAGTAAAAAAAGGCGTTAAAACAACACATATTTCGATAATTGAGGGATCGGCCTAGAGCGGAATCCTTCGCGTTTCGTTGAAATTCCGATTACTCAACTTAGCGAAATGTTTAAGACTTCAAGAAAGGCCGCAGATTTGGGCGATCTGCGTAAAGCAAAGTTAACAAAAACAAACCCAATCCACAACAGTAATGGAAACAAGCAGCAGCAGCAAATGTGAATTAACCAATTACTTTGTAGCAACATCCGTCAAAAAAAACAGTATATCTTTTAAAACCAAGCGGTTTTATCGCACAAATGAGTTTCATTACAACCACAATTATAAAATTGACTTATTGTCATGAAGACATTTTCACCGCAGAAAGCAGCTTTTGCATTAATGTCCAGCACACCCGGCGAAATACTAGATCAAATTACGCACATTTAAAGAAGCATTTCACACTATAAAAGGTACGTCAAAATAAAGGGAGCCGATTTAGTTATGCTTTCTTCCATTTTTATCACACAGCTTCGAATCCATTAAAACATCTAAAACGCCAAGGCTTGTAAGCGTTTAGAACGGTCCGTACCGTCGACAGTCACGGTGGTTGGCATTGAACGAGCTCGCCCGAAAAGTGAAGTGCCTTTCCAATGCACAACAGTCGCCCCTTTCGCTCTTATTTGCGGTACTGACGTCACTGGCGTTGCCGTGACAACCAAACAACGGCAGTGGGGTGTTACACAGCAAAGGTTTGCAGGCGCTACCATCTTACGCGTCGGCTTTATATATTTCAAAATACAGTTTGCTGGCAAATATTAAACAAGAGACGACATTTCTGTTGCTTTTATTCATCTATTTTTTCTTTTTTTTACATTTCTAAACTAAGGTTAACGTTGCCTGTCTGAAAGAAAAAACAGCACTTTACAACACGCTGTAAAATGTGCAAATCCAGCCGAAATCGAGATCTCAAACGTGTGCACTGTGCAGTTCGGGTTATCTGTCGCTTTTGAAACCTAATGCACATTTTAACAATTTCTCACATTCCCCATGAAATGTTTTCGTGTGAAATTTTAAGCGTAAGAAGTCGTCGTACGAAACCCCTGGTCGCAACCACAACCGTTTATACTTAAAATAGTACATGAAGAGAACAACGCGTATCCAACCCTTAATGTGAGACAGTAAACGATATCCTGATCCAATCCAGATAAAAAAGTAGGGCACGCGACGAAAAGCAGAAGACTTGGTCGGAACGATAAATCGTTGGCTCTTTTCGGAAAAGGCAACATAATTATTGGCGGCTCTGCGTTAATCGACCCACGACGACCGTTAGAAGGAATTCGTCAGACAAAACAGACGTGGCCTATTCAAGGGCGCGCAGCCGAAGCGGCGGGCGAACGTGCCGCTAGGCGTTAACTTTCCGCAGTAAACGAAACAGTTGCTCGCATTTGCAACGAGCGTGAAAGGCTGGAATTTCCTTTTTCGTTGTTGTTGGAGTCTGACGGCGCTGCACCGAACGATGCGGTAAAGGACAAAAATAAAGCCGGCGCGTGCCTTCGAACTATGCTTTAAGTTGTAAATTAGGGAGGGCAATGGACTAGATACAGCAAATGACTATAAAGGTTAATGATCAAGCAAAGGCAAAATGTCCCAGATGCGATGAAATTCTTTAGTTCTGGCGGAAAAGTTATAAATGAAGGGTATCATTTTGTGAAGTGTTTTGAGGTACGATAGAAAAGTTATTTGTTAAAAATAATAAGAACAACACTAAAAGCTGCACTTATGTGAAAAACCGGTGTCGCGTTTGACACAAGAAATAAATACAATAACGAAACTGAAACAAAGATTAAATAGCAAATAATTATTTTATGAAGATTTGTCCTGCAGAAAAACTACAAACACATGCGGCCGAAACAAAACTACACCAACAGCCAACATAAACGCGTAGTGTTTGCGTGCAAAAAATACCTTAACCAAAGCATTACGCCATCACGACAGGAATAGTTACGCGGTCGAAAAAAACGGCTTTATTTCAATCCGACGCTTCATTTGCCGAGCAGTTTAACGCGGCTCGCTGGCAAACACGGCACCCGCTTATACGGTGTCGCATTGCAGTACAACGCAACCTAAGGCGACACAAGTGTCGCGAGGGTTAGAGCAACGCCACTTCTCCAAGATTTTCTTTCGATTTTTTAGTTTTTAGTTTTTTTACAATGAAAGCTCAAAACGCGTTCAAGTTGGCATACTATTTAATTTAAAGTAAGGAATAGGCAATTGAACATTCATTCAGGCAGACGACATTTATAACACTCACAAAATGCGTGCCATAATTTATTTAAATATCTCTAAAAAAATAAAGTTAAATAAGAATAAATCGAACACCGCTGGACAACACGTCAGTTAATCTTTCTGGTAGGAAGGTAATGTGCTTGTTCGGTATACAGCAAAAATATGCAACAAATGCCGGTTTTAAGTTTATTTTCACCAGTAAATTACTAATTAAACGATTTGGACTTGGGCTGCGCTATGCATGAGCGCCTTAAACGACTTCGCTAATGCGCTCGCCCGAGTTTAACATGCATTCAGGCAGAAAATCCTCTTCCAGTAAGCACAGCTGATCGGGCAATGCAGCGGTTTATGTGACACAAAAACATGAATATTTTGAGACTGATATCGCTGATATCGACACACAAATAAGGAATAGGGCATTAATTTAGAGTTTAACCGCTATTAAGGATAAAACTTTTTCGACCGTTATTTACGCAAATGCTGTCTTATCATATCGTTGGTCAAAGTGGATTAAAACGACGCAGGTATATTACCGGTTCGGAAGTTTGAATTTGCAACTATAGAAGTGTCTGTCGAAGTTAATACGATAATCCATCGATGCTGTTTTGACGCGTGCCTGGCCGGATCGAATTGTTGCAAACAAGGACAGGCTTACAACGAACGCTGGGCGATGAATGTTAATCTCGTCACTTTTAAAGGGTTTTAATCGAGTTTCTCGCAATCCGTTTTAATTTTCTAAAGGCGTCTATTCACCAAAGCTTTGACAAATATGGTTCTTATAACTTTGTCGCAGTAACAGACGAAACAAATGCCAAACGACTATGCTTTAAGTTAGCAAGTTGACAAAACGGAATGGTTAATCGGATTATCTCCCGGGCCTCATTAAAATATTTCGTCGAAACCAGAGGGAAATCAGATTTTGTAGGAAAAAATGAACGCAAAACAAGAACGCCCATTTAAAACGCAACGCCCTTAATGCTAAACTATCACACTCTCATATTGGACCACTTACGTTAAAAATGCTTCCTGAAGCTAAAGTAGTGTTAGTAATCTGCGAAAATGTTACAAACATCTCGCTGCTGATTTGCAATCATGAAATAAACTCTATAGCTTAAGTTTTTGAGGAATTCTTTGGTGACATCAACCCCTTTCAATTAGAAACAGCAGTTCATATCTTGGTAAATTCATGATATGGAAGTTTTTAATAGCCCAATTCAAAGGGAAGATATTTAGCTAAAGGTACAACCTGGCAGCTAATTCGATAAGCTGCTTAAATAAACCTTAAATTCACTGGGAGCGGAACACGTCAAATTGTCGGAATAATTAAAGTCGTCTTTTCTACGAAGGTTGTCATACTAAACGTAAGTCATGTCGTAGGATTATACAACGCAAGAGGCGACGCGGGTCCAGAAATGCGTCAGAGGGCTACCGGTGACAGCGTAATTTAATGTAAAGCCAGAGATTATACGTTACGAAAATTCCAGGCAAGTGAAGTGGTATGAAACGGAGAGTTTTAAGCAATAGTTTGCGGACAACGCGGCAACGTAGCAGTGATTCTTTACGACTTCACGGGAAAGAAAAATAATGTCATGCTGTGCTGCCAAAACGGAATTCATAAAGGATTGCAAACCAGGCAAGGTTGAACAATATGAGAAACAAAATGACATTAATTTTTTCCGGCTTGTTTTAGTCTGGCAACTATACAAAATAAGTACAATATTGTGTGTAATGGCTGTACAATGCTTGCTTTATAAAGCTATCTGAGCTTTAACGCGAAAAAAAGATCAGGGTAATGGAGTTAGATCGGACGCACCAAAATCAGAGACATTTGCCTTGTTAACGCAGAACCAATGGCAGACCGGATGACACTTAAATATCTAGATGTGTCAAGGCGCGGCTCAATCACGCTTTTGTGCGTTTTTCCTGAACTTGCTTTAAAAGAAGACTCAATTTCCGACGGAGAAGCAGCATGTTAAAGGGCCGACTTCTTTTTATGCGAGCACCTGTATCCATTCAGGATAGCACAACACACTATTTCACACAACGCTAGACAAAAAATCAAGGCGAGTCTTAAATGGGTAGGTAGCCTAAACAAGTTGCCAAAAAATTACAGGACGTGACGATACGAAGGCATACAGGTGAGACAGGCCGCGCGAAAATTGACTTTGACAATAAACCGAAGGGCGACTGGGCGTGCAACGTATACGTACTTGTCGGACAGACCCATGCGACCACTCCCTAGTAATTCGCGATCGCTGGAAAATCAGGTCGGTTACCATTATACTGTACGTCATTAGGTTATTGTGCGTGAAAGGCGGTAATTTTGCCATTGGACGTGAGATTGTAGGCCGCAACCGGGGACACTGTTAAACGAATCAAACCTATTAGCGAAGTTAAATGATCAGTTATTACGTCAGACAGAACGACCCTACAGCGATTGAAAAAGCGTTTAATAAAGGTCGAAAGGAGATACGGTTTTTGAATCTCTTACGGATGGAGGAAACACGAAATTACGTTGTCGTTGGGGTGATAAGGAAGATACTTTCCCGTAGGAGCTGTGCGCAACAAATTATATAAAAGGGTATATCTTTGTACCTACATAAGTGTAAAAAAAGTAGAGATGTACCGATATCACTTTTTTGGTCCGATACCGATACCGGATTTTTTACAATTTTGTCAACCGATACCCGATACCGATTTTTTCTATATACCTAGATTCCTTAATTGAAAATAAAATCCGAAACGTTTTATATTATATACCTTTATTAATTATTAAACTAAACTTGGTGTAGTGCTAAAACTCAATTTAAAAAAAAAAAAAATAGGTAAGTTGTTTGTTGAACAGGAACAATTATATCATACTTTTGTACTAAAATATCGACCAAAGTATCGGCCTACATTAACCGATACCGATATATCGGTAGAGGCCAAATATCGGCCAATATTATCGGTAAACCGATACTTCGGTCTATCTCTAAAAATAAGAGTGGCAATACAGCTGTTTGTAGTGCGGTATCTTTATTGTCTGACGGTAAACAAAAAATTCCAAACGAGGTAATTATTCTACCAGCATAAAATGGCGTTTGATCAAGTAAATGTAAATGTAAACCACCGTAAAGAAATAGGGCGGGTGTGTTTAGTTCGGTTTTAACGACGGGCAATGCAAACACCAGCGAAAAACGGAAACATTTCCTCACGATTCGCCGGCATTAGATTGTTTTTAGGTGTCGTAAAATCTCTCAGCAATGTAGTTCAAAAGAAGTGCTCGGGACGACGGAAAAATACACGCAAACAACGCAACGTGGGGCCATGCCATTAAAAACGTTTTTTTTAGTACAATAAAACTATTTTTATAACGTAGCACATTAAAAACAATCACGGCCCAACAACGCTTCAGTTTTTGCATGTATATGTGCAACACTATACATTTCGGTAATACGAATAGAAAATTACCCAATCGCCTGTATTTTTTACGTTTGATTTTACGACATCCGTTCCAGAATTGAAAAAGGACTATTTGACCCGGCATTCATACAGTTAAACGGGTGTTTATTTTTGGTTTATTTTCAGCATTTTTTTGATTGACAATAAGGCTAACGTGTTGGACAGACTCTATTGTTATAGGAAAAAACGCAAAATCCCAACATCGCGGATTCTTTATTGAATGAGGCGGCTTATTAAAATAAAATATACCGCGACGTTACAACACGATACAGCATGGTCCAGCGCCGTCAAACAAGTAAAAAAGTCAGAAAGGGAATGCTGTGACGGGAAAAAACGCAAAACCGGGCCAGCCTTCGTAGATGACGAGTGGTGCTGGCGTGGCAGCTTTCGAGCGACAATGGGTACCAGAACAGGTAAACAGAAACCGTCACTACACGGGCGTCAACACACACACACGACTTCATAGCGGGGCATAGGCAGGTGAGGTACTTTCGTCGGCGCTACAGTTGTGGCGGACATCGCGCCACAAAGCGTTGCTGGAAAACACAATGGGCGCGTCGAACGACGAACGCGAGAAGCTGTTAAACGTGTGTTGGCCATTCGGCCGAATAAAGACGCCTAAGGCTCGAGTTACGAACGCGTCCATACAGTAGGGTGACTGGTCCGACACCCCCGCTTCAAAGGGCCGCCTGCCGACGCTCAGCGCGCTTCCAAGCTTAAAACAATGAAAAGGGAGACGATTTCGGGCGATGTAAGTGACGTGACCCCGGTTTTGCGGGCGAATTGGAAATGATTAGAATCGCGCTTGGAAGCATTTTGCCTGTTGCGCTGCTGCGTCCTTTCGACACAGGTGTTTTTAGATGCTTGATAACATGTTACAACTTGGGTGCGATCCAGGTTTTACAGCTAAATATTTGCTTTCTTAGTAATAAGGATACATTATAACGGCACTCTTTGGGTTTTCGCAAATAGATTTTCTGCAAAATTTCCAGATTTCGTTTTTCTCTATTTTTATACTGTATGACAAATAACTCCTGTCCGACCCCTTATTAAGTACATGTTATGGCAGTATGGACAATAATTACTCAATAACAAGCATTATTCGACAAACATTGCTCAATACCTTTTGTTGTACCTTACGAGGTAACCATCAAAGGAAAGAGTCTGCAATCGTTTTGTTTGAAAATTTGCAAATACAGCTGGGTTGGCTGCAGAACAAATACTCCTAAAGGTTAATTAGATTTACACTCAACGCGTTGAGCATTTTACGAAACCAAAGGAACGTGGACTCACTCACGCCTGAATTCAAGTAAGGCAGTTACATAAGAACCCAGCATGAAACGATGCACTTAAACCAAACAATGCACATTAACAATAACCTTTTCTATTTATGTCCTTATTTCTAAATCCGTATTTGGAATATTTTCCTATCTCACACAACAACATTAATATTTAACATACTGCATTTTCCGGGTGTACACAAACGCCTGGTTGCGGAGATGCGTCTATCACTGCCTTAATTATAGTCGAATACACGCCCACGCAAATTCACGGGCAATTTGTAGCCCTGTTGCATCTATGGTTATTGAATTGAGCTACAAACACCACTCTAACTACAAGAAATCTAAGGCATCTGTCAGATTATAGGAAAATCGAGATGAGTAATGTGAAAGTGTGACGAAAGATTTTGAGGAACTAAAGCAAGGCAATTACGATTTCCTCAAACTATTACAAAACCAAAATGAGATAAGTGGCACCGATGTTTTACGATTAAGCAAGAGAGGATATACGCCAGCAAACAAGTTTGTGTCGATTTACTATATTTTGTTGATGATTTAGTAAAAATTTGATCCAAACTTGTTTTAAAATTATTTTCGATCTAAATGCAAAATAATTAATCTGTGTTTGTATAAAGTCTGGCCTTGAAACAACCAAGCAGTATTAATATCTATAGTTTAATTAAAGATTTTTCACTAAATAAATGTTAATCGTGTCTGGGAGTAAAAAGAAGCTGTTTATAACATCTAAAATTAACTTTTGTTTGTTTACAGTGACTCTTTAAGTCACAAAACAAAAAGGTGTTTCCATTTTTAAGTCGTAAACGTAAAACACAAGTTTTTTTTTGCGATCTCCCTTCGTAATATCTGCGATTCGGAGCTATTGCCCCAAGCAAATCACGATGAAAAACCGCTTCCACCTGACCCGGTCGCAAAGGAGCTAAGTAAAAGTCTATGAGAGCACAAATTAGTACATACAGGACACGACGTGAATATCTACTAAAGGCGTACCATTTTGGTTGAAAGTGTGCCGTTAGTGTTAGACAGTTAACACAAAAAAGACTAAGTCACAAGCCTAAATCTATTTAGGCAGGAATATTGCGAAACCGCGATATAAGAATCATGATGCCGTATTCCTAACTGTAAAAATGGGCATTTCTAAACTGTACCACTATTTTGCAAAAACAAAACTGTGACGCAAATAATTTCGGTTACTGGAATTTAACCCGAAATGCGACACTCATAAAGAGACGAACACAAAAAATCTCGGCTTGTTTTATATGGGCGAGACGTAATTAAACAAGCGGCTGGCGCAAAAAGACCCGATTAAGCCCGCGTCAAGGCGAAAGTTCTTTATGCGTGCGTCGAAGCCACCGCCGTCCAAACA
Source organism: Ascidiella aspersa (assembly GCF_963924565.1). Lineage (NCBI taxonomy): Eukaryota > Metazoa > Chordata > Ascidiacea > Phlebobranchia > Ascidiidae > Ascidiella > Ascidiella aspersa. Next base: position 19,726,261 of record NC_139451.1, read on the forward strand.
TTTAGCACAAAGCGCGCGACCCAACGCACAAAAGCAGCGGGCGAAATGGGCGAGACGGAACGAGAGCGGGTGTTGGGCCAAACGGAAGTCCGCCGCGCGTCGGTCGGGTATTTATAACCTTGTTTCGACACCTTCTATTACCACAGCGGCGGCCGGGAAGCGAGATTTGGTGAAACCCGACGCCGGTTTTATACTAATTTTACGTTGCCGTCCCTGCAGCGTGGTATTTTCTATACTGTAACGAGCGGCTGCGTTAAGAGCGTCAAGGACTTTGTTTTCGCTGGATATCGACTCCGGTGCTCGCCGTTTCCGAGTTAAATTTGTTTGGTGCGCCACCACGCATAAGAACACTTAAAGCAGGGGTCAATGAACTTTTTCAAAGGCCCGATAACAGCAAAGAACTGGCGATCGCGGGCCGGATAGAATTGTTTTTGTTTAATTTAATTAACATGAAAATATCGCTACAAGTAGGAAATATAAATTACAATTCAGCAAAAACCTGTAGTTAGCTTTTTTTAGTAAAGTAGCCACTCAGTTTTAAATTAAAGTTTTCAAATTGAAGTTTTCAATTGCATCCGACAAAAAGTCCATCAGTGCAATACATCTGTCGTAGTTTGGTGACACTGGCATAAATAAATCGAAGGTGTTGGATGTATACAGATTGCATAAAATGTTCAGCTTTTAACGTTTCCATTTTGCTAGATTGTTTTGTTGCATTTAGATTGGGCTCATTTTCAAGGCGCGGTTGGGAGCTATATGTAAGATAAAAGCTTTCCTATCGCAGCAGGACACATTCAACTCGTTCGTTCCTAGGTAAAATGTGTAAATAAAGACAACGTAATGCTAATGCGTTGAATTAGGAACTAAAACTGGCTTTAATTGCTTTACTCATGTGTGTTAAAAAAAATCGACCAATATTTACAAACCATCCACATAGGTCAATCTATCTTTTATAAAGCAAAATTCGATTTCTGCTATCATGGCTTGACAACATGCGATCAGGTTTGAAGCAACTAAGCAGGTAATAATTTACTCCAGGCAGTAATTCGCTGGAGTCCAGTTAATGCAAAACAAACGCGGTGTTCTTTCAACGGCAAAGCGGGACAGCGGGTGTTTTTGCGGGTCTTCGATAGACATCAGTTATCCGTGTGCCCAATGCAGCCGCAGACGCTTCAATTGTACGTGACAGGTAGGCATTGCGGAGCCGCTAATTTCCATAACTCGACGGCGGCACTTGAATAGTAGCAAAGTGGGGGCTGGCAATAACGCGACCCGCACTTCGATTTGTCTCGATTGTTTACCTACCGGGAACTCGCGCCGACTTGTTTTCGATCGATAGTTATACGGCCATTGTCTGTCTCCTGACCGGCATTTAAACGACAAAAGCGGAGGAGAAATTACTGAAAACGTGGGTAGGACTGACGAATATCAAGATCGCTCGTGGTATTGTTTAAATAGAAAATTTGGGGCCCGATGATTTTGCGACACAAGTTTTAGCGTTAGCTCACATGAAAGGAAAACTACGGTTTCACAAACAATAACGCTTGACTTTCAGCAATTTTTTCTAGAGCTCGATAGTTTGCAAGCTTTACGACAAAGGTCTGATTTAAATTCATCGCTATGCTGTATGCTTGATAGATATACAATCGACTTGCGTTTAACTTGTTTAAATCTAAAGTTGACTTTACCTTTCTTCGACTTGGCACCAATCTTCAGCTTGGAAGGCCACGTGATTTCCGTGCTCGTCTGCTTCATTATCTAAATCGTAAAAAAGTTTGGCGTAAGCAAGCAATCGCGACAACAAAATCCTTACAAATTTGCTATCTGGGGCGCACTTTGCTTCGCTAGGTGAGATCTTGCGAAACAATATAGTCAAAGAAACCGATATGAATTACACTTCGTGACACAACATGGGTATAGACTTTAGAACGCGGTCAATTGTTGTTTCTCTTTTATTGTTTGTCTAGTATATATATATTTTTTCGCCTATAGTGGCAATTATATTGCCCTGAAGAACATTGCGTAAATAGGTAATCGAAACGTTGACACTCAAAAAAAATTTAGCCGGAAGAACAATTTTACAATTGACAACATAGTAAATAAGCGCAAAAAGGCATAAAAATGACTTTAACTTACCGAATCGAAAAAAGCTTCACCCGTTTGGCCACGTCCATCTGACGCTGCTGCAATATAAAGTATTACAACTTAAATTCTTATTGAAACAAAAATTTTACAAAACTATTTCGCCTCGCCCTTGAAAATAAATGAAAATATTCACTTTAAATGAAATCTACTACTCAGACTTTTTCAAGTCTTCGGTTTTAAAAACAATCATGTTTTAATAAAAATGAACAATTACGTTCAAAATCTATGTGTCAAGACTCAAGAGGGTCGCGTGATCACTGTATTACAAACTATTGAAAAATGAAACCCAACCCCGAACGTTTTCAGAAAAGCAAGGTGCGCTGCATCATTAAAAAACGGCGCTTGAAATTGTGATCGATGAGTGTATTCAAGGCGGAACAGTCTTACGGGCCAAACGACCCGCAACAGTCTTTACATCCTCGGTCAGTCTTTCTTACTCATTTTTGTACCACGAAACCGACTAGTTGTTAAACCAAGAAACCCTTGACTTTGAATGCAAAAACTATTTTTTCCAATGACAACATAATGTTGGGCTTAAAACATGTATAAAGAGGGGAGTATTGCATTTCTTACTATTTATACAATTGCATAACTTATGCCTTTTCTAATCTAAAACTATGAGCCACAATAGCAATTAGTATGCAAAAGTCGGAGAGCAAATTAAACAAATTAGCAGCAAGATAAATAATATATCTCACCAGTCTTGAATAGATTTTACCGATGAAACAAGTAGTGTTAAAGAGTACTACTGGGATTATATATGTGTTTAAGGTATGTTTGAAAGGTAATTCGTGATCCTCCGGACCACAATGACTAAATTGGTTGTTTTGGATTGTTTTTTTTATAGACGCAATTAAAATCACGATTCGAATAGTATTTCCAGCATCATTAGTGTTACATACGAAAGGGCGACCTGCGGTAAATTGCTATTGCTTACATTTAGAAAACACCAGCTGGTTTGTGAAAAGTCTGGTGGGCACAAAAACTAAATTCTTGTCCACCGTCGCACTTGGCATGGAATAGAGCCTTTGCTGTAATCGCAATCACCGACAGATTGGCGATAAGTAAATCAAAGGGGCGGTTAGCTGCGCTTGCTTCAAGGCTAACTCGTCAATCGTTCGAGATGTTTTGGAACGTGGTGGCTGCCAGGCGGAACGGTCGCGCGCCACTTACGCCAAATGTTGCGCTATTACAGCGCAGTGTTTTCCTCATTTTTACCAAAGTGAATTATATTGCTTGGCCCAGCTTGTTAAATTGGAATAACAGAAAAACAAGCCAAACTTATTACTGGCCACATAACAAGGAAATGTACAACAAAATATAAAATGTCAGTTTGGTGCTTTCTCAACTGACTGATTGTAAATCATATATATAATATTGACTATAAAAAAACAAGTTGTTGATGCAAAACTTATGCAATGTAATAGGATTATCGTGTTTCATGCAATTAGCGTGACATATGTATATATATGACATGACATAGAGAAATCAGAAAGCGTAAAACACCAAAATACTGTATTAAACCTATAACCTATACCTCCAACCATTTAGGTTGATAATGGGACAAGTCAGCTTACAGTTATAAATAGATTAGTTTCTTGAAGAATACCAACAATAGATAATTTGAGCAAGTTTAAAAGATGAGAACATGGCTTGATTTTAAATGAAGCGCTGAATTCAATGTATGATTTCCCCCGATTTACAGTGCTATTTAATTACACTGTCACAAAGATTTCTTTGTGACAGTCAGAACATAGGCTTGGTCAGCCCTCAATTCTCACAACACCCAGCTATTGTCTTTGAGAATCTGATATGTGAGCCTACACAAAAACACAAAATGTTCAACTCAGACACATTTTTTGAATGGTTTTGGAATTTTTAGCAGTTGAAAACAAAGAACTATATTTAGTATAATGTTTTTTTTTTGGACAATTTACAATCACTACAATTTTTATTTTGTGGTATTCATCTACATGAAAACATGAAAATATGGAATTAGTTTAAATTGGCTGTAAAAGAATAACTATGTTACAAGTTTATCTGTTGTCTTACATGTTACAGAAATACTACATTTGCTGCAGTTCCACAACACACATTGTAATCTACTAGTTTTAAAATGTGTAATTTTGAAAGTTGCATGATAATAAATGGACTTCCAAAAATAATTTTATAAGCGCCATGGTATTTGTTTATGGTAATCTATTAGATATGCAAAAGTGTTACTTCTCTGATATCAAATTATATCTATTTGCCTTTAAAACTAATACTATTAACTAATGGAAAAGAAGGGTTTATTGATAAAACAACATTAAAATTGTATTACCTTGTAACATTTGCTCCAGTTTTCTTCTATCTACCTTAAATCTCTCCTCTATCCAATCAGGATGTGGATTTTCTTCCTCTTCTTGGGATGTTGTCGTTTGGTTATTACCATCTATAGCTTCTTCACTGGCCGGTCGCTTTTCTGTTTCAAACACTTCGGAATTATGCCTTGAGTGTGCTGCTCCAGAACTTAAACTGGTCGGAGAAAACTGGTTTTCTGTGCTTAGCAAACTGTCAGCCCGTTTCTGATCTAGCTCTAAAGAGGAGGAAGATCTGTCTCTTTTGATATCAACAGCATCCTCGGAAGTGGAAGAAAGATTTGGACCACCACCAACACCGTTGTGCAATACATTGTGGCTGTCCAGTGTTTCCAGCACAGGGCCATTAGGCTGGCATGCTTCCACTGCACAACCAGGCATTTGTTTCAATGCCTTGCTTTCACTGGCGATAATGTCGCTGTTGTTGTTATTCGAGTTTAGGTTACGATTATTATCCGGCGTTGATGTTGCTGCTGTCGGCTGACTGGCGACGTTGTTAGGTGGTTGTTTGAGAAATTTAGCTTCTTGCGCGGGCAGGACCAGACCTGCAACGGCTTTCGTCGTGTTCAGCCCTCCGATGGTTGTTGTTACTTCGCTGCTGCTCCAAGCAGATGCTTCGTCGAGTAAATTGCAAGAGTTCACCGCCATCTAGATATAGCTGTGTCGACTGCCAACTGTGCCTGGCATCGCGTGTCCCGTGTTAACGACGCTCGCTACGCTTGTGTTGCTGTGTGTGGTTGGCGCTCGCCAATTGCTGCCGGGCAAACGCGACGCGAGAGAGCTTTTTTCCTTTTCGCCGCGTCGCTCGAGTTTAGCGAACACCTGTCGCGATTCGCTTTTTCGCTCCAGATTTTTTCAGTAAACAAAAATGAACCTAACCTACGGATAGATTGTCTTGCGAATTCTCGACAAAATCGACCGCTCTGAATCTAAAAGAGTTATCGTAGTATCATTTTTGTTAATAGATGGAACACTATGCTTTTAAAAGTTGTCACTCGTGTTATTGCAGCTCTGCTCATTTTTTGGGAATTGCAATTGCTTGTGTGTATTTATTAGGCAGTTTTCTTCTATATATTGATACCCACTCTAAAGAAACCAACAGGGTATTTTTAAGTTGAAAAGAAAACATGATAAAGTTAGCCAGAAACTACCCCTGATATTTTTAGTTTTACCATGAAAGTAACCAAATTTAACAGCACAAAGTAGAATATTTGTCTTACCGGAACGAATAAAAATGTTTGTATATGAGGTCATAACGTTATGTCACGTGGTGTTATAAACGGGGGAACTAAGAGATCTGCTGTTCTTTCTTGAGCAAGTATGCAACAAAGGCTAAATATGTTCAAGGAGATAGGCTATATCTATTACTAAAAAATGATTAACTATTTTGCGGCACGACTGAGAGACTTTTTCGGGTAACTTTAAGATAGACATATTCCCCACTATAACAGAACAAGAAATCGCCTTGTGTTTCGAACTATTTGCTCTAACTGACGTGGTAATACCGCCCCCCTGTGAGCGTTAAATAGTTACAAGAAGTCGTTAGGTCGGGTGTTCATCAAATTTTATCGTATCACAAATTACTGTGTAAAACACGGTACCAGCTATATTAACAAAATGTTTAAGAAACCATCTGTTGGTAAAAATTCAAAAACTCTAAAAGTGACCCATTATTCTTTTAATTATCTTGCTCTTGTTATAATTTTTTCATTTTAAATAACTAAAAAAATACACAGACTTAACGTTTAGTAAAAATTATGCGAGTTTTGTTTTACTTTTTTTATTCTTTTACCTTGTTTTGTTAAATGTATTTAATAACCCTTTGATCAATACCGGTATTAAATTACAGGTCATGCTCACTTAAAAGTTTTTTTTTGTCTATGTAGGTTAGACTAAATCTGAAAAAATGTCGTGTAAACCTTTCCTTGCCTTCATACAAATCTATGGCTTTTGATAACATTTCTTTTAGTGCGGTTTGACCTATCAAGGGCATTTCATGGTTCCGCTTAACGGTTAAAATATTCGTCAATTTAACCTATTCTTGAAAAAAACGAATTTGTTTTCTTTTCTACGCGCGAATGTGTGCAAATGTTTACCACCTTTCTAATCTGACACCCGTCATTTGTGTCACCAGGTTGGCCAACCAAATCAAAGGCCAAGAGCCGCATTTTTTACATTGCTAACCACAATGAGCCTCACCTTGCAAATGGGTAGAATTAGTAGAAATAAATATCACCATGTTTATTTCTCACGCACATACTTATACCTTTGTTCCGCTAGATATACTGTTTCAGCGTGGTCCAACGTGAATCTTGACGTTTTTTCAGCCGCGCCCCGCTTTGGTAATTTTCCTATGCTTTTCGCCCCCCTATGAAAAGCAATTCGGCATTTTCAATTAAATATCACTAAGACAATTTGAAAATAGTAAAGTCTGTTGTTGGCCGCGCGAAGCGCAAAAAAAATGCTGTTTCAATGTTGAAGTTGGCAAAAACAGACTTTGTAGCCTACAGCGCTGTAGGAGTGCTGTAAATCCTAAACGAAACCATTAGATTCAATGCAAAAAAATTTAAATATTAACTTGGAGCTCACGCCCCCCTAGGCCCACCAGGTTAAGAACCGCTAGCCTATGGCATATATACTAACTTTATGAAATGTACACCTTTATTCAGCTACGGTAGTAATGAAATCACAAAGGATCATTTACGAAGTTGTTTTGTCAATAACAATAACAAAAAAAAAGTTGATGTTGCTAGATTGCAGCAAAGCTGACTATCAGTTCGCGGGCCAAAAAAGAGGAACTCGGGCCTGCACTACACGAACTTTGATTCATCCTCCACTAAGCTGTCGAAACTTCTAAAACTTGGATACATAACGATTTTTTATTTGTCTGTTTTTGTTTGCAGACCGGTGTCTTTTAATATAACACGTAGGCTAAGTTTGGAGAGCGAGGAATTTTGCGATCACCACTTGCAACAGTTTTAGGATTAGTATATTAGGCTACTCATCTTCTATATTTTCTGTTTATTCGGTCAATCTTATTCAGATTTTTTTCTTTAATGGCTTAAGTTTAGCGTCGTTTTGTAAAACCTTACGTGGTACAACTTTAAGTTATTCGTGTGCTATTTTGTTTTTTGAGATGAATAGGCTAATAAGCTTCCAAAATGAATGACAAATCAGAGAAAAATGAAATGACAGTTAAAATGAATGACAAATCAGAGTAGTGTCTATGCATGTTTCATGCTGTTAATACAAAACGTTTATATACATTTTTTTAATGTGCTTAAGTTAATTTTTTTAATAAAATTTAGATTTGTATAATAAAATTGAACCTAAAGTAGTAAGACAATTATGGTAAGCGGAGGTTTAAAGTTATTCAAAAATATCGAAATCGAAAGTGCTGAGTCATGTACAGTGCATACAGCAGCTTTGTTTATCTTTTCGGGCCAATCCAGAACGGCGTATTAAATAATGGATTATATTTGGTACTTACACATACATGCTAAACAAGTATGATTAAATAATCTTGTAAATATGTTGTATTTCAATAGGTTGATTTAGTATTTATTATATATTTTATATTAGAATGGCATGCAAAGTAGGTTTAAGAACTTGCTTACACTTTCTCAAAACTCCGGGACACCGCATTAAGACTTTTTATCAAATACCAAAGAATAGATTATCTGCTAGGAAATTTTCTACAAGTTCTAAGGCCAATGACGACTTTTCAGGGCGGCCAAACATATATGACCAACTTGCAGAATCAAATAAAACGTTTGATAAAAATCACACCAGGACTACATTTGCAAATTTGAAAAACACATCTGCAGATGAGTTCATTGCTCGGTTGATGTTGTCTGAAGTTCACAAAACATCAATTGAAACTCGTAAATTGTCTTTGGACATTACAAAGGCACAACAAGATAAAGACGAGGGATTTCCAATGAGAAATTCAGACATATTTTGGAATTCATTTTCAAGAAAAACGTGTGACAAGGACACCCAGTTGCCCAACCCCTACAATGAATATATAAACTACAGTTCAGGTGTGTTGAGAAAATCAACTGTATTTAACATTTTTATTTATGTTTTAATTGCAATTGTTCAGTAATTTTAGTGTGAATTAAGTGAAGTGTTTTTTTTAAACATCTATGTAGAATGTAGATAATGAACACATCAAAGATTAAATTACATACCCAAGCCACTGTGAAAAGTATGCTTGGTCAACAAATCCACTGACCTTAAATAACACCCTCAAAAAAAGAAAAAAAATATGACAACAGTCCACAGCATCCTCTCCCCTGAAAAAACTCCCATACATTAAATAACTGCCCGGGTCGTTCCGTGTAGTAAACTTGTGGTGTACTTTTAATCTCATCTCACATTCGACTGGCATCGCAGATATGTTGGTCATACACTCACAAATCTAATATAAAATTAAGTAACATCTGCTTTTTCATAATGTTTAAAAATCTATTAATGGTCAAAATCATAATGGATGTGCTTTTAAAGTGTATATAAGGTCTTAATGAAAATAACATAGTCACTGATAAAAACAAATAAATAGCAGTTTAGCACTTTACCCTTTTGTTGAAGGATTGATTTACAAAATTTATTATTATTAGGAGTACGGCACTACAGCACTCAGCCAAAAGCACCACAGCCTGATGAGACCTCCAATGATTCAAAACTTAAACAACCACCCTCTGCTGATGTTGGATCCGAAGAGATTAGTAAGAAGTCAAAAAAGGAACAATTAAAGATAATTTTTGCACAATACGGAGCATTTGGAGTCGCCTTTCATATTGCCATTTCCCTGGCTTCACTGGGATTCTTTTATTTGCTTGTTTCAAGGTATGTATTGTTTGGTTTACTTTGTGTGCTTTCACATTTAGTGATCAATGCATGCAATAGAGGAATAACATGTCAAAAAAATAAAAAAAGTATTTGGTTAACAAATGGGCTACTAGCATTCGTAGTTTCAGATTATTTGGTAAAAACATTGATATTTCTGCTTTTTAAATGTTCACTATAATAATAATGTCTTACGACAATTTTGCAATATTTATCATAAAACTTGTAAAGGCTATTGATGCAAAAGTTTTATGTCTAATTAACAAGTATGCTATGACAAGATTGTATAAATATGAACAGAATTTTGTGTTTAATAGTTATTAGAAAATTTTAATTTTTTACCTTGCCCTTTGTGAAGTGATGTTATCTTAGTATGGTATACCTATGCTGTTCAAAGGGTTTTTGTTACCTTTTGAGTCACTTAGTCATACTAAATTAATTTTCAATAATTTAGTGCTAATTTTATGTCTGCCTTTTCAGTGGTATCGATGTGATAGGATTGTTGGCGAAAATGGGCATTGAACTTTCCAGCGTCGTTAGTGGAGCGAGCACCTTTGTTATTGCCTATACTGTGCACAAGGTAAGCAATCATAAGGGAAAGGTCAAATTGTTTGACCTAGTCTAGTGATTATTAACAGGGGGGCAAAAATAATCCTAAAAAAATTATACATATATTTTTGTATTGTGATTTTAACCATATATTGCTGTCTAATTTCTGCCAAGTCACCGTTTTGGTACATAACATAAAAAATATAAATTTGTAGTTTTATCAAGTGAAAAACAATGGTTCGTGATTTTCCTGCCGGGACTCCAGGCCTTAGTCCTTCTAAATTAATGCCCCAGCAATAGCCCATAAACTTTTTTTAAATGTTATATATTATTAAATCAAAAACATATTTTAACAAAAAAACACAACCGAAAAATATAACAGACTTATTTAAATTGCAGTATTCCTTAGTAAAAAATAATAAACTTACTGTGTAAATCGCCTAAAAACAAAATGATTTTTCACATAATACTTATTTTAATATAAAAGGGTGCAATGGACATGATTATAACAACAAGTGGGAGGGGGAAAGCCAATGTGAGTGAAATTTGCTACTTGGTAGACACTCGTCCGATTTGCGAGGGTAAATTTTAATTCAAGGCCAACCCTGGGTTTTACATATAGTTAAGTTGTGGCGTTGTCAACTTAATATCCTGCAATTATTTTAGCAATTTAAGGCCTTCCCACAATGTTTTATAAACTTTATTGAAATGCAACTATGTTTTTTATGGCAAGGCAGTTGTCAGTCTCCCGCATAGCATACATCTTGTGATGAGGTTAAGTTATATGTATGCTTTTGTTTTTTAGCTTGCGATGCCTGTACGAGTCAGTATCACAGTTGTTTCGGTTCCAATTCTGGTGCGTTACCTAAGAAGAATTGGACTTTTCAGAAAATAAAGCACGCGTTAAAGACTTTTTCCAAGCTTGGCATTTGACACTAAAAATATTTTCGAGATATTCCGACTTGCTCACCTTTATACCAAACCGTGTTCCCGTCGTAATGGGAGAATTATGCATTTGCTTTGTTAATTGTTATGCTCTTATTTTTATGCTGCTTAATTTCTGGGTAAATTTAAATCACACAACAAAAGCATTGCTGTAAGCAAAGAATATTTTCCTAACAATACTTATTAAATGATCTCAATTAACTTGCGGTGTTTTGTGTGTGTATTATATTTACAAAAATTTACATCATATTTTAGGAGCTTTAAAATTGAAGGCTGGACCTCCTATTTTTACTACGTTTACCTGTACCATGATCGCCACTCGTAGTCCTATACGTTGTTGTCATTCCTTAAATTCGTTTTTACGCCTTTGTGCTTTGGTGACATTCACTAAGTAATTACATTAACGTTTATCGTATTACTCAAAATTAATAATAAAAAGGCCATATTGTGACAAAGAAATAATTTGTTAAAGGTATTCGCTTCTCAAGTAAATTATAGCTTGCAAGCACATGATTGGTCAAATTATCGGTTGGCCAATATAGCCATTTTAAATTTTAAAGTCAATTCTTTTCGATTTTATGTCAAATATAACTTCTCCATAAAAGTTTAATAGAATCTTTTCGCTACAAATCGTTTCACGGTAATGTCATTTTCCAATCAACGTTAATGCGCCATAGCGACCTTACGGCATATACGTAACCCCTTTAACCAGTGATTCTCAAACTGTGTGCCTCGCCAAATTGTTAGTGTCCCGTAAAACTTTTTCTAAATTTCGAAACTAACTTATTTGTATTACAAATAATCATAAAAAATTAGTGTGCCGCAAGCCAAAACAATTTGACAACCACTGCCTTAAACGTTTCAATAAAACTATAAAAAGCATTGGAAAAAAGTTTCATTATCGGCCGTACTGGTAGGCTACGTAAATTCAAAAGTTGCTTGTTATTCGGGTTAAAGCAATGGTAAAGGTTAACCGAAACGCTGTTCCGATAAGGCGATTTTTGCAGGTGCACAAAAAATGTTTTTTAGCGGGCCATGTCATATTCAAAAACGAGGATATAATTAAAATTGCAATCTAAACCCTTTCAGTTTGTCACAGTGGCGAAAGTAAGCGGAAACTATATTTAAAGCAGGTTCCTCTGGCAAAATATATTATTTTCTACCAACGTTTCGGCTTACTATTCGGCAAGCCTTCGTAAGCGGAAACTGTCTGAAACGGCTTCCAGTAAAACTGTTGTTCCAAACCAATGGGGGGAATTTTTTAATTTCTAGGGGGTGGGGGTTGTGTCACAATAATAATCTCTTACTGGTTGTCTGTTCTATGTTATTGCTGCATTTTCCATTTATGTGCTGAAAAAAAAGTTTTCGTATAATTGATTCAAGGCAGCAGTGTAGAAATGGAAAGACGAAGAAATTTCGAGAAAAGAAAAAAAATACAGAGCGTAAACCTTGTTTACGAACTATTGAAAACCCGGATTTAAGTTGCAAGATAAGATTTTGAACGAAATGCATTTATCACGGTAAAAAAACAAATCGACCTTAATAATGAGACGCCTTTGCAAAAGAATAATTCTTATCGTAGTTAGATTTGATGTAAATTTAGCTTGCTTTAAAAAATTCTTTTTATTTCAACCGATCCCCGAAAGTTTAAAAACTTCAAAGCTCATTTGTTAGTCATGAAGAATGTCTAATTTAAATTTTTGGACTCTGAAAAAGGCGATAAAACCAAAAGTCTGACCTGAAGCAGCCGAGCGGGTTATCGCGGCACGAGTCAGCATTTGACACGCAGTCGACCCGCGAATCGTTGACCATGTACTGGGGCAGCACACACACCCTCGCCTCACCCACTTCGTCCGAAACGGGGCACTTGAACCCAGGACCAGGGCCGGATTAACCATTAGGCTAATAAGGTTTCGGCCCTCAGTTATTTATTTTTTGTTTTCAATAGTTGAAATTTAATACAGTTGTGGCGTCTGATTCTGCGAATTAGGTTTGGCAACCTGTCACATTGTTGCATCATCATCATTGAATTATTGACATTCATTTTTTTTATTTTACGAGATAGCAGACTTAATTGACTTATATGTTATATGTCTTTGCTAGCCTAGTTAGAATGACAATCGTTTTTTTGCCTATTACGGAACTGGCTAAGTTGTAAATTTGATGGACTAGCTTTTAACATCTTGCATTTTGCAATTGAGATATGAAATTATAATATATTTGGCGGACCGACGTGAAAGTTGACGTGGTCCTGCGGTTGAGAACCATGTAGTGAGTTAGACTGTTTTTAAGTTAGGTCTAGGGCTCTAGGCTTATGCAAGTTATGGTAATTAGGCCCTTCTCAAGTAAACAGCCTTAGGCCTGCAGTACCCTTAATCCGGCCCTGCCCAGGACCGATCACTTGTTGAAACCAACTCAATTAATATTTATGAGGGCGACATGTCTGGTATTGACAGCAATGTAATTAATATATAGGGACGGCGCTGTGCCATGTATCGCAAATACACAGTCGATTTATGGCATGTCGGCAAGCCCTATAGCCCTAATCGTAAGTTACCGAAGTCAAGTCAAGCCGCTGTTGAAGCCAGTCTGATGATTTGTACTAAAATAGTATTGTACATAATAGAAATGGGTGCCGACATATAGGTAGTGATGTCCGACAAAATCGGACTGAAGACGAACTATTGGAATTTCGGCCATGAATTGCGATCCAACCTAGAGTTTTGCAATTTCGATACACCATTTGTTGTAAAACTTATATTAGGGTTTCCTAATGCTTTACCTTATTTTGGCTTGATATAATGTCGTGATTTTCTAAGTAACATCCCTAATTTAAAGAATACTGCTACAATTCAACAACAAATAGAAACTAAAACTAAATATAAACAAGTAAATCTGCTTTACGGACATTTAACTGAAACAACATTCAACTAAATAGGAACTTTAGTCCAAGTAAAGTCACACGTATGATGAGTCAAGCCATTGGCCCTCCAACTAGCTAAGGCGAGACTCCTAGAAGTCACCGTTACCTGTGCGGCGTTCCGAATTAGGAGAACGCGCGACCTTAAAACGAGGATATTCATACACTTGAAATTGAATACCCTGACATTTTCCAAAAGATTCTGACTCAGATATTAAATGAAACTCGTCAAAATGCAAATCCGAGATGCAAGTCATGTTTTTTTTTTTAAGAAGACAATCCATGTGGATAGATATTAACAGAGTTGTAGGCCTACTACTAAAATCTTTTCTGGTGCAGAAGTTGCATTTATACAACTAGCCTACACGGGCAAAATAAGTGAAAATCAAAGTCGAACGAAGTATTGTAAAACAATAAAGCTTGTAGGCTATCTCTAAGGTACAAAATTATGTATACGCCAAGCAGCAAAATAATAACAGACAAATACATACAACTATTGGATTACAATCAGAAAATCTCGTCGATTTCTATATTTTCAGGAATTATTGCTTCTAAAGATTTGGAGATCACTTTAGAAGGGTTGGTACGATAACTCACCAGAAGTAGATCACTCCATCTTTATCCTTTCCATCTCTTTTATTATAGTTGTTTGATACGATTTAAGAATCCTCTGAGCCTTTTGGTTTTAAAATACGAATTTGTCCCCATATTCTTTAAGGTTGGATTTTCGCAGTATGATAAGGGTAAATAGTTCGCCTGGAAAATCAACATGTTATTAAATATATTTTTATACACCAAAATCGGACGATGCGTATATCCTAGCAGCCGAGGCTTTCGAGTTTCAGGTGGACCCCGTTGGCCGACCTGAGGACCAGGCCCTGCCTCATCTGCGGCGCCGGACACTCGCCGTCCACCGAGAGCCTGAAGTTCCTCAGCACGTGACAAAGCGTCACCTTGATCTCGCACATGGCGAACGTCTTCCCGATGCAGTTGCGCGACCCTGCCGAGAAGGCGACAAAGGCTAGCGGGTCGCGTTTGGCCACGTTCTCGGGCGAGAAGCGCTCCGGGTCGTACAGCTCCGGATTTTCCCATAACGCGGTCGATCGATGGACCACGACGATGTGAATCAGGGAAGACGTGCCCGCCTCCACCTCTAGCCTGCCTCCGGGGACGTCCTTGTCCACGAAGGTGGTATTTTCGTTCAGCTTGCGCGCGATTGTGGGCACGGGCGGATGCAGACGCAGACTCTCCTTAATGCACATGTCGAGGTAGGCGAGCTGGTGGAGGTCATCCCACTTAATTTCTTTCTTGTCCCCCATGATCCGCATAACTTCCTCTCTGCATCGACGCTGGTAGTCAGGGTGGCGAGACAGGTTGTATAGGAGCCACGAGATTCCGCTCGTGGTCGTGTCATGCCCCTCAAAGAGGAACGTGTCCACTTCGTCCCGGATCTCCTTGATCGAGAGTCCTCTTCCGCGCTCGTCTTTGCTTCGGAGAAGGATGTCAATGAAGTCCAAGTACTTTCGTGGCGGCGATTCGTTGTCGAGTGTCCTGCAATCCAACATGTCGTTATTTAGGGTTTATGGTGCAAACGAGATAAGCGTGATGAAACTAGCAAACGATTTTCAAAAAAAAAAAATCAAGTATAGCAGGCAAAACAAGTTTATCAAACATCAACACATATTTAGTTATTGAGTGGAGTCAGTCGAATACCTGGCTAATTTATTCCTCTTGTTTAGGATAAGTTTGTCCTCATCTAAGTAATTCTCGTGTAAGGGTAATTTTAAAAATAATGTAAACCCTTTTTACTTACGCTTGTTTTGGCCAGCTTAGCATTAAAGACCAAAAGTCACGAATAAATCAAATAAAAACTTTGGATTATAAAAGTGTAAAAACCCTTGTAAAAATACTACTGAAATTTCCCTAAACCGTTTGTATGGTAAAGCTTCGTTGCGGTTGACCACCTGTGTTGTTTTTCGTCGGTTCCGATTTTAAAACGAATCCCAAACGCAGCGAACAAAGAAAAGAAACACTCACCCTTGGTCCTCGCGCGTCGATTCGCGTTCCAGCTCTTCTTTCCTCTGCCGGATCATCCTTTCTCCTTCGGTGTGCACATAATTGCTCGCTCTCCTGAACCTCCGGCCGGCCGGCGACAGCCAGTAAATCCAGTCGACGTGCATAAGCGGCTGGTAAGCCCGGGTCGCCGTCAGCTCTGCCAGTTCGCTCACCGCTCTCACGTACCGATGCTGCCCGGCGTCCAGCTGGCAGTTGGACTTGGTCGACATCGCGCACCTCAGCATCACGTCCATCGTCATTTGCGCCACGTCACCGGTGACGTCAATAGCGTGCTGGTGGCCGCGCCGCCACTTGCCGACTAGCACGCGGGCACACTCGTTGTACACGGTCGCGCAGGGCTTTAGAACGTTAAAGTGGAAAGCGGGCGTTAACAGCTTGCGGTTGCGTCGCCACTTTTCCCCGGAGGAGACCAGCAGCCCGTCGCCGATCCAGGGACGCACCAGGCCGTAGATGAGGTCGTCTTTCGGTGCCCCGCTGTACAGCACCTTGGCCAGCGTGGTGGGCGAGAGCGGGTCGACGAAGACCTTAAGCGGGCCAAACCAGGTGACGCAGGTGCCCTTCAGACGCATTCGCTCGCTGACGAGGTTGTCCAAGCCGCGATCGTCGTTCGAGAAGAGCTTTAGGTGTCCGTAGAACCAGTGACGCGGCGAGGAACAAGCTCGAGCTGTCAGGTCCACGCAATTGCGATAATGTAGCGCGAGCGGTAGGAGGTACCGGTGCACGACGTAAGCCAGCAGCGCCGCGAACAGTACGCGAACGGCCGCCGACGGGAGACTCGACGGCAAAAGCACACCGAACAGGATTTCAAGTGTCATTACTGTACTGTAGAAACTGGCAACTGAAACATGCATAACTGCATATACACAGTGTGTATTATCTATGGGTGTCGTTATGTTTAGCCAATACGACTCAAGAGGGGTCTTGGTCACAGAATACACATTGTGTATAAGTATGTTTCAGTTGCTGTAATACGGGCTGTTAGTCCACTTCGATTGATATTGTATGTACGAACAACATGCAGCAGGCAATGGTGCTGTGGTTGTTTCTAGACTCGCTTCCTTCTAATCCTGCGTAGCTCAGATGGTAGAGCGACGTTCCCTGTATGAGCAGGGGTCGTGAGTTCGAATCAAGCTATTGCTTTTCTAGCCTGACCTTGCTTGCACTACAATCCTGATCAGGCTGACTGGTTTTGGAAAGCCTATCCGAGGCATCTTGTGTAGCCTACTATTAGAACCGGTTAAGGAAAAATACCGCCGCTCGCAGGTTTGCTATCAAAATGTGCATATTGCCTACAATTTATTTTGCTTACAAACTGGATATAGAACGCCACTGTTTTAGGCCACTGGTGTGATTTTTTACTTGGCTTTCGATCGCAAACTACCTTTAGCCGACGCCTTAATTAGTACCAGCTTATCACTAAGTTTAAGTTAAACTTATTCAGTAATGCTGCATTATGTTTAACTCTACAAGCTTGCGAAACGCTGCCTTTGAACTGAACGTGACATAAATACATGGTGATTTTAGACTATGGTGATCTATTTGGCCGAGCAATCTGCGTAGTAACTGTCATATCGCAAATACGTGCTGTTTGATATACGTGCAATTCGAAAAATAAAACCACGAATAGCAACTACAATTGCCTTGTTGTTGAAAAGTCACTTCCAGCAAAAAATTTCATAAAAACTCTAGCAGCCGAGTCGAGGATTTCGGTTAAAAACATTATTGTGTCGTTGTAACGCTAATTGTTTTCAGTAGTGTTTGACGTTACATAACAATCTAACGACCATAGATGAAGTGTCGTACTTGGTTGACAGCGTCAAATAAGCCATAGCTTTTATAAAAAGTGTAATAACTTATGTCGTTTACATAACAACAGTTGTGGTTTCTGCAAAACGCCCAGTCCGGCAAAGCATTCCGGCAGGAACGTGGCACCCACCTTTTCTCGCACTGATCCAGGCCGTCTCACATATAGCATTGTGGCAGCACGCAGCGGCCTCCACATTTGTTGTACGAGTTGTTGTACATCACTCCGCCATGTTGCAATAACTTTTTTTCCGTCATCTTGTCACTGCCGTCGCCGCAGTAGTCCACTCCTGCGCGTATAAGGGAACGGTGTTCTAAACTAATTTGGAAATTGCTTGTGTGCCGTAACTCTAGTTGCAATCTAATTCAGATTTTACCAAAAACATACTTTGTTCAACAGCATTTTTTCCTTTTCTCAGTCATAACAAAGAATTTTAATTAATGCTATTCGGTTGGAACAACTTTTTGGTGATTTTTACAGTCTGAAAGGCATATGCTTTATATGCTAAAACATATAAAATAATCACACAAATATTAACCATTCAAATTCTTATGAGACTAAATTGCGATTTAAATAAAATTGATTGTGAATAAGTAAATGTAATTTTAGTTCAAATTCTAGTACAATTCTGGTATTCAAGAATTTGGTAATTCTAATTCTAATCTAAATTGAACTTAAATGTTGTATTTCTAATTTTATTCTAATTTCAGAAAGCTAGTTGTCCAAGTGTATTTGTGACGTTACTCGCCGCAAATACAGCAATTGCAGTTTGGGCCGAAAATGTCGTTTACATTATATTTCATTATAGTTTTACTTAAGATAGACTAACGTTATGGCTTCCAACCCTATAAAAACACAAGTTTTGCAGTTTCAATTTAATATTTTTAAAGGTTAGGCCAGCATTTCTCAACCTTTTATGGCTAGCGGCACCCTTCAGAAACAACAAAAAGATTGTGGCACCCCTACAAGAATTTTCCGTAGGTAATTCACTAGAATGTCACAATAAACAGAACTGCCAATACGCATCAACTCTACTCAACGTAGGAAGCTATATATAATTGGATTTATTCCACTCTAATCTTTACAAAACCAGTTGTAAGAGTTGAGCAAAAATCAGATTTTTAAAATTCTTAAATATCTCTTGACACCCTTGAGCATTGAAATGGATCCCCAGGGTGCCGCGGCACCCCGGTTGAGAACCATTGGAGTAGGCCCTACGTTATACGCAGATATAAGTCGATAGAACACGCAGCTAAAAAATGATTCCTAAGCCAGTGGTTCCCAAATTGTGGGCCATGGCCAACGAGTGGGCCACAAAACTGTTTTCTTCTTCTTCTTTCGTGTTGGTTAGATATCTGGGCAGTGGCTTGTGAGCCACTGCGTGGTAGAGGGTTTTGTGGCCAATATCGCTGCCCAACCACCGGGACAGGAAAAGTTTGGACATTCTTCCACGATGTGGTTTGCCGTTTGTGTGGCTCCGCACTCACATAGTGGGGAAGGGCAAGGCCCCATTGAAACATAGAGGAGGCAAAACGGCCGACTCCTGTTAATAAGCGGTTGCGTCTCACATTCGCTGTTCTCGACAGCTCTGGGGCGTGGTAGCGAGCCGCAGAGATGGATGCGTGTAGCTTTGTCTTGTTTGTTGACCATTCTTCTTCCCAGGTTTCCTCCTTCCATTTTGACGCAGTTTTGCCATCAAGGATTGCTTTCTTGAATGACTGTGCTGCGGTTACAAAGGAGTGTCGTGACTTCAGTCGCGTTGCCTGCGCACAGCCTGAGATTTTGCTGTGCAGTAGATGGTCAGGCCACAAGAGTGCCTTGCGCGATTGAGCAAAGGTTGCTCCCTTTCGCCTTATGTCAGTTGGCACAATCCCTGCTAGCACTGGGAGGTTGTTTACTGGAGTCGCTGTTAGACAGCCAGTGATGGTCCGCAAGCAGTTATTTATTGGCACGTCCAGTAGTTTGGTGTGTGCACTCCTGGACCATGCGGCCGCACAGTATTCTGCTGGCGCGTATCAAGCGCGAGTGCAGTAGATCGCAAAACATTGCTGCTGGAACCCCATGTTGTGCCAGCGAGTCTTCTAATTAGAGCTGCTCGGGATGAGACCTTGTTCCTCAAACCCTCCAGGTGTTTTCGATACGTGAGGGAACGGTCCAGTTTGACTCCAAGGTAGGTTGGGCACGGGTCAAAGGGAAGGTTGGAGCCGTTACATATGATGCGTATCTCCCTGGAGGCTTCCCTGTTGTTTAAGTGGAAGGCGGAGGCGACAGACTTTGTTTCGCTCAGCACCAGTCTCCATTTTTCAAGGTATGTTGAGAGTGTGCCGACATCCTTGATGAGAGTACCTTCGACCGTTTCCCAACTCCGGCTTGACGTAAGTATTGCGATGTCATCTGCGTATGAGTATTTGAGGGCAGTGGTTTGGGGAAGGTCATACATGTATATGTTAAAGAGCATCGGTGCAAGCACAGAACCCTGTGGGACCCCATTTCTTAGCCGCCTTAAACGACTTTGTTGGCCGTCGCTGGTACGGAGAATGAAACTCCTGTTAGATACCAGTTCCATGATAAACTGTACCATGCGTTTGTCAGGGACGGTTTTCAGGAGCTTGTAGGTTAGGACCTGGTGCCATATGGTGTCATAGGCAGCTGTCAGGTCTAAGAATACAGCGCCTGTTTTGTTGTTGGCTTGGTAACCGTCTTCAATATTCTGCGTCAGGAGGGTGACTTGGTCTGATGTGCACCTACCACGTCTGAAGCCTGCTTGCTCTGATGGTAATTGGGGATCAACGACAGGTTCTAATCGTGAGTGTATGATTCGCTCAAGGATCTTGAAAGGGATGCTTAGCAGGGATATTGGGCGGTAGCTCTTCGCATCGTCGGTTGGCTTGTTTGGCTTGGGTATGGCTATCACAAGGGCTCTTCTCCATATCCTTGGAATTTTTAGCCGGTTCATGCACGACGAGAGGAACTTTGCAAGCCAATGGATTGCAGAGTCCCCCATGTGTATGAGGAATTCTGGATGGAGATGATCGGGGCCAGGTGCTTTGCCGGGCTTTAGCTTCCGAAGGGCGTTGCGGACTTCTTCGGGTGTAAACTCGCTAGAGAGGTTTGCGTCTGCAGTCGGTGATCTCCAAAGCTCTGATAGTTTCTTTACCAGAGTTGTCTTTGATTGCCGATGGATTTTGGCATTGCGACCATTTTTCTCTAGACGCGAAGCTATAGCGTTTGCTGTGACAGGACACTTGCCCGGAGCAGCCTTCCCACGGCCCGTGAGTCGATTAATGGTGAGCCACGCCTTTCGGCTAGAGTGTGTGAAGTCGATGGACTCTATACTGTCTCGATCCAGCGAGCTTGGCGCTTTCGGTCTAGGTGGTTTACCAGTTCATCGGTTGCTGATTTGGTTTCTTCCAAATTGCTGGAGCGTTTAAACTGGCTATACAGGTCCTGGCAGTCCTGGCCCCAGCATGGGACGTAGTTATTGTTTTGCCGCGCGTGTCAGCATTCCTGCGAAAGCGTAAGAGGCCTTATTTTGGTCTTGCGAGTCTGGGCTTGGCAAGGTTTTTGCCATGTGGTGTGTTGCCTTGTTGTAGAGCAACCAACGTGTCTTTCGGAAATTCCACCGTCTCACAGGTTTGCTTGGGGTGGGTTTTAAATGACCGGCAATTGATGTTATTGAAACTCTGTGCTGTGACCGAGGGAACCGACTGATGACGTGTCGTTCAGAAAGGGCTTGTCCAGAAGTCACTCTCGCAAAAGCAAGGTCTGGATTGCTTCCAGTGCTCCAGCGTCCCGAGGTAAAACTGTCGGGGTCTTTTGGGCCATACAAGAGCGACAGGTTGTTAGTTGATGCCCAGTTGGAAAGGGTTTCTCCATCGCGATTGCTGGTCTGGTACCCCCAGTCCGTGTGGTGACAATTGAAGTCACCTACATACAGGCAAGGGGCAGGGAGTATGGGCAGCGAATTTAAACTGTTTTCATTGGGCCATATAAGAGCTATTTGAAAATATTGCTAAGTTAGCATATTTAAAACTATAAAAGGAACGAAGCATTTTTTTGCGATTTGTAAACTATACCTAAAGGAAAAATCTCACGACGTATGTTTGTTTCGCTACGCAGTTAGCACGGCAGTTTACTTTAAATTCAGTTTGTTTTCATCGAGATATTTAATTCCAATCTAAAAATGAGCCGAAACTAAAAAAAGGATTATTTCGATGTTGTTATATAGAATCAACGTATTTATTGGAAAGTTGTCCGACTATGTAGGCGTAAATTGGGATAACAAAAAAAGGTAACGGCACATGGTGGGCCACAAACTGTTTTATCAGAAAAAATTAGGCCACGGAATAAAAAAGCTTGGAGACCACTGCCCTATGCCATAACAAGACAACTCAAGTAAAGCAATTTGCGATAATAAGTGTAAAAAACGTTGGTTCTGAATACCAGTTGCAGAGAAAATATTAAACACGAAGCAATACCAACACCTTTGTAAAATAAATATTTGACTTAAATTGCCAAATTTTTCTAAAATATTAATCATTAAAGCACTTAATTTAAACCACTTAAGTATAAATCAAGTCATTTTGCCCCGAAGACTTTAGTCAATGTAAGTCATTTAAAACCAGTGACTTAAGTGTAATTAAGTCAAGTGATTGACGTAATTCATTGCAACACTAAAGAAAAGTTTAGAATTGACATTTACTTTTCAACAATAATTGTGGCACTGGCTACATTTCAAGAACAACAATGTACACCGGGTACACCGGGAAGTCTTACCGGAATCAATTAGCTTATCTTGATCTTGACTATCTTGATAAGACCACTAATATTGTAAGATTTTCCGGTTTCCGATGTTCTGTTAATAAGTGCCACTAATATTGTAAGATTTTCCGGTTTCCGATGTTCTGTCGATAAGTGTAGGTTACTGTTATTATTGTCCTTGACAAATGCGTGCAGGCTAAATGCTTCTGTCGCCATACAAATAGAATGCGCAACTTTTAGAAGCATAAGTTCGTTTTATCAATGGATGACATCGGGTAAATTATACAATCACTAGTTGAACTTAAAACAAATAAAGTGAACAGTTTTTTTTTGTTTATCACTTTTAGGTACTGTACTCGGTTACAATATTTGAAAGCACGCCCGTCTTATTTCATTTCTGTCAGTATTAATAAGTTGCACTACTTTTGAAATAGAAGCGAAGTTTCGAATCGAATTGATTTTTGTTTTTCTTGCACCGCAAATTATCCATGACATGTTTTCGCCATTAACGCTTGCCGATTACTGAAGCAAGATTGGAATAGTACTAAAAAAGTTTATAAAATATAATTGACAGCCTATAAGCATACTTGTGTATGACGCAGTTGACTGTTGCACGGACCCGAAATTAAAAATTATGCCATTTAGTATGCCTTTGTTTATTAACAGGCTGAAACTAACCGGTGTTTTTGTGTGAGTTGTAATAACAGAAAACATTGCTTGACAACATCGCACTGAGTATATAAATGTTTAAATCGAGGATTAATCTTTGTCGCGAAATTTACTTCTTGCACTTCTTTAATTAGTCTCAACAAATAAATAAAGTATGACACACAAGGTCGTATTTAAAAAAAAATCACACATTATATGTTTTAAATTCCAACCAAAACAGCATCTTCTTGTCAATAAGATACAAATTTGTACCCTTTTTATATCTAATTTGGTCAATAACCCCGAAAATCCATTCTGTATAGCGGCTTTACTGTTGTCCACCAAACGCACCAAGAAAGTTAAAAGTTGAACTATACTTTTTGAAAAATATTGTTTGATTTTACATTTGTTTTCTGTATATTGACATTTCGTCAACAGCGAAACTTATAATTCGCTGCCACATTTGGCCCATCTTCAGGCAGGACGATTTCTAATTCCCCGACCCGATGACTAATTAACATGGTCCCAAATGTGACCAACTTACAACACGATGACGTCATGTGTGACGTCATATAACGCGACAACAACAGGGTAGAAGCGAATTTCGCCGCGGTGGTGTCATATTAAATTTTGATGAGTCTCTCTAAGAGGGTGTTTATATGTTTCTCCCAGCTGATTTAAAAAAAGCAGTGCGTTTAAAAGAAATTTAACACGTCGCAAGGACTTACGTTCCGAGGACCGCAACTTATACGAACTATTCCACTTTCCGTGAACGAATTGACCAGGCAGGTTATAAGAGTTGAAAAAACTCAAATTAGCCGGTTATACTATGAGCAAAGGAATACAGTTTAGTTGCCTATGAAGCAGCTCACAAAATAAGAATTGAGGTAAATATCTTTAAAAGCTTATGTTTTTAACCATAATCAGTTTTGGAGCCACCCGTAGATCAGTCACACGAAAGCTTTTTAAAGGGTACGTGAACACTGAGCAGCTGTATTGGTCTTATGCTGACCAGAAATGGCTTAAAGTGATTAAAGCGTATTATATCGTCAATTATATTCACTCTTGCTACATTAGATGGACATATAATCTGTAATTCGCTCTTCGCGCTGATGGCGAGGTACCTTTATTTAATTAATTTATTTGACTAAATATAAGTAAATTAAGCAAAATGATTTATTTTCGAAATCAGCTAGTGTGCGTATACGGTAAAAAGCCAGAATAGCTGGTACGCAGACGAAAAGTTGGGAACCACTGGTTAAAAACATCCAAGTAATTCAGCTGCGTGTAAACTGTTGTTTGGCCAATACTCTTAACCAGGGCTAGGGAGTCGGATTCGGATTAGGGACTCGGGACTCGAGTAGTCGGTTTGTTTTGATGGAGTCGGAGTCGGGACTCGAGTAAGACCACATAAAACTACCCGAGTCCCGAGTTCGACATTTAAAAACTGATATGGCCGCCATCTGGAAATTGTAAAGGTGGAATAGCATATGGTGGACCGTGTAGGCTATTGTGAGTGAATAAAATATAAGACACCCCTATAAGTGGATTGGTGAATATCCACGTTATTTTAGTTACGTAATTTGGCGGAATACAGGCTGTATATAGTCAGGGCCAGACCCGGGACTCGACGAAATCGCACATTTACCGGAGTCGGACTCGGGTTATTTTTAACCGACTCCGCAGTCCTGCTCTAAACACGAAAATTGTTTCAAATTCGAAATGTTTTTGATCAGTAAAGGGTTTGACAACCAGTCGGATCGTGTTTAGAGCAACTATAGGCTAGAATCAGCCTAGATAAACACCTTTCGTCGTATTCTTTATAGGTGTATTTAACTTTTTCGTTCAAGTTCATTTTTTGTGCAAGCTTGCGCTCCAACACTTTTAGTGCGCTATCTTATTATGGTGACGTTTTAATTTTTCGCAGGGTACTAAAAGTTGTTTAATGAATCTTCATCTCGATTAATATCGTCTTAAATAAATATACATCAGTGAGCTATGGTAACACATGTGTCAGACAAAGCTTAAAACGAAAATTTGAGACAACCGTAAGGTGTCCTAAATATTCTAATCCTAGTTTTATTAGCAAGTTTTTTCATTTATTGCACTGCATTATATAAAGGAATTACAGCACAAAATCATTTAGAACACGAAAAAAATAAACAGGTATGCGATTCCTGAGCAGCAAGTTTAGAAAACGATTTCCATTTCCGACCAGAAACCATTTCCATTTCCGACCAGTAGTTTAACGAATAACCCAAACAAGAGATTAAATAAAAGGGTCGAAAGTTCAAATAAGTATTATTAAATATATCTATGGGGTTTTCTTTCAGAACAAAATTTAGCTTTTTTTATGAGTTTTAGCTTGGAAATCAGTAGTAAACGGTGGCATTAAGTAGCAAAAATATCTATTTACAGGGACCTATCAATTAACAGCTCTAGCGTATATTAGCTGTCATATGGTTAATCTTGTGCTCCGCATTTGCTTGTTTCCGGGAAGCTCAATCAAAATACCCCGTCTTGTTTGGCTCATACTTTAATTATTTATGCGAGGCCCGTGTTATTGGGTATTAAAGTGTATTGGTCGGCGAGCGTGCAGTCAAAGGAGGTGTCGCGGCAACTAATTAGGCGTTTTTACTGCCAGTGCTGATTCTGCGACACTTTAATATTGCCCTGGATGAATCTATGGCCTACAGTTAATACGATTAAGTTTTTACAATATTCATTAGCTCCATACCTACATCGCCAAATCAATTTTGTCAAGAGAAATGAATCTCTTCCAAATAAACTGACATTGATTAGTAAAATGATTGCCACAAGATAGTTTGGCAGTGGGATTCAGAAACTTCTTACCTTAGACCTACAAAGGCGTTAAAGGCGACAAACTCTTAACTATCCACCTAAAAATCAATAAAATCGTAAAAAAATCCAATCCCTGATCAATAAATACAGTTTGCCAAAATCGACGATCAACACAAAGCCGTATAAGTGCACTGTTTGGCCATCTTTTAGAATAAGTGATAAGTTACGGTGATGTCATATTTAAAAATCAGGTTAGGATTAAAATCGAACCCTTTTAGTTGGTCACAGTGGTAGAAGTGAACGGGGACTGTCTAAAAAGGCTTTCAGTAAAACAAATGATGCCGGAACAGGGGACGTTAATGGATTTCTTGCATCAAAACAAGTTTTACATGGCAGCAAACAATAAATATAACGTAATTAACGAAAATGGACACAAAAGTGGCTAAATCGCTTTCAACGTAAGGCGGGCTGTTAGATTCGCGCCCAGCTGGTTGCAAAGGCAATTAGCGGTCGGTGCAAAGAGAGGCCCAAGATTGACTTAGCGCCGTCAGCGGCGTTCGGGCGACCTTGCTAAGGAATGCCTTATGCTCCCTCACAGGGCGACGATTCCCTGCGGATTCAAAATCGTCGGCATCGGAGCTGGCATGACAGACAGCCGGGCGTCATGCAGAAGCAAGAGGCTTTGTACTGAGATGCACTGTGGCTCCCGTATGCATACAACTTGATGCACAGGCGGCTTCACGCTTTTTTTTTTTCATTGCTTTTCAAGACTACGGGATTCAAGACGACTCAAACTCACGGCCGGGTCTAAAAAGATAAGATATGGGGCCTAAAATTTTCTTGTCCTGTTAGTTTGGGCATTTTTCATATCTACTGACACCAAACTGCACGAAAATTGTTGTGTGTGTTCAGCACTTAAATATAGCATTTTCCGCACTAAACAAAGTTTAGGGCGAAATGCAGGCGAGGCATTTAGCATTTCTAGAAACACGGTTGACGTGAAAAAGCTTAGTAACCAGTTGCAGGCAATTAAACGTCATATACAATAATGCCATATGAGCTTACTCTAGGTATGCCGCCAGGCAGGAAACAGGGTCTGTAAGTCGGCAGCACGTAGTAAGGAAACCTATAACACTACAAAAAACACATTGCTTTTTACTTGGGTGTTGCTGTTTTACATAAGTTAATTTACCCGGCGAAAAGAACGCCGGTTTCCACTTTGTTATCGCTTTCTATATCTATATATAATAGAGCAGGGGTTCTTAAACTTATTTTACTGCGGATCCCTATTTCTTTATGCTTCGCGTGCAAGAAATTTTCAGACATCACGTCATAAATTAATGTAACAATACAAATAGGCCTCTAAAATCTGCTAATTTCGGTCAAAAAATTTTAAAGTAAAAAGGAGTCTGTAAATACATTCAGTGCAAAACCGTTTTATTTTAATTAAACTCTTTTCTTTTAAAAATTTACTACTTTTTTAATAAACGCTAATATTTCACTTTGACCTCATGGATCCCCCCCAAAAAATGGGTTTTTTCATCGGGCACGTTTCATCGGCCGCCTGTGCGTGCGCTGTGTGGCCACGTCGCGGCGCAAAGGGTTTCCGTCTGGCCTCCTTTTACGATTGTTGTTGTTTTGCTGCTGCGAAGTGCCCGGACTTGCAAAACACGCGGGAGCACGTGCGTCGTGCGATGGCCGACCTTGCTTGCTAAAGCGCGCCGACGAAGAACGACGGGGCAATATTTAAGCGAACGCGCTGGCTTGACTGGTTTAGAAAGCGACTTGGTGCACTAAACGCCAGTAGTGTACCCAGGTCACCATTTGCAGTAAAGTGGCCTATGAAGATAGGCCTTGTTTGAATAAGCCAACCAGCAAGAATAGATTGCTTTTTCGCGGAAATAGGGTCAACTGCTCTTGAATATGTTGTGCTCGAGGTTTTATTGTCAGCCTAATTCGAGTTGCGCAGCAGGGGCCCGATGTTACAAGCACATATGCTAATTTGTACAAGTCAATAGTGTAAGCAGATATAGTCGTAGCAAGGCATTGCGTCGTTTTTGCAAAGCGCATTGGCCAAAAAGTGTTTGCGTTTCTTCACTTAAAATTACAAAAAATCAAGGTTTAGAAGCCATCAGAATGAGCTGATTGATCAACTTGCAAAACTAATTGGGCAAGTACCAAGCTTCTTATATGCCCGCGATTGTTGCGACTAAACAAAATTGTACCAAAGATGTAGCGTACTTCGAGTTGCATTATGTAGGAAGGCGCGACAGGCCAGTTAAGCGTTTAGTATGTTAGTCAAATATAATGTTTGCAAAGATGTGGGGCGCTTACTTTGCTTCGAAGTGTGTGACAACTTTCGCTATGGACACCCAAACAAAATTTCGCGTGTGAACAACGCACTGAAAAGAAATGCTTTTACGCTACAATTATTTAATTAAAACAAACACATTGTGTTTAGCAGTATTATTGAGCTAAACCTTTTTTTAAACTAAAAAAGGTGATTCATTTAGCAATTTCTAAACGTTTAGAAAATTTAAATTATAAATAGCCATAGAAAATAGTTATCATAACTGAAAATTCTTTGTGGAGCTACCGAATGACAAGCGTATAAAAAAACTAAGATCGGCCTCCAAGATTAAAAATAATAAGCTTGCCGTCATACTGTATTACCTCGACAAGGACAGTCTGAAGACTTTTCAACCGTTGGATCTGCTATCTCTATATGATAGCAAAATAACAAAAAGAGTTATCGGCGAAAAGCTAACAGGCCGCTTGCTCCCAGCAGGAAGGCAGAGTCACCAGGGATTGTTAAATCCTCAAATAGGACAGTGATGTTGCTGAATGCGATCAATTGGCGTTCAATGGCGACAGTTCTTTAAAAGCCTCTCTGTCTCTCTTGAGACTTGTTTTGACAAAAACAAGAATAACGAAACACAAATAGTTTAAACACGCTTGCTGGAGTGGTAAACCAAGTTATGACTCGTGGTTGGAGCATAGTTGATTAGTATTTTATTTCTTTATTTATTTTTCGATCCATTGAAATTCATCATGTCATTACAAACGGAAGCCTGGCCACCCATCTATGATCATGAGCCATTTTCTGTGAATTATGTATGGGAGATCTCACATTGAAATAACACACGACATAGATTACTAAGTATTGCAACCGCAAAACCATTTAATGTATTTTTTAAATAGTTGCTAACTTAAATAACACGTTTATGATAACGTGACGTCATCAAACCATTATTCTTTAACATAACTGTTGTTTTCCAGCCAACACATGCGCAAGTAACCTTAGGTGACCAGGAACGCCGGAGAAGGAGGGCGCGGGGGGCAAAAGTGCCCTTTTTATGAAAAAAGAGCTACGGAAAAATGCAAAAAAATCGTAAAATGACATGGTTGACATTTGTTAAAACAATTTTGGTACCATTTTAAGCCAATCTACATTTTAAGCCAATCCAATCTAGTACCCCCGAGCCCCCAATATTTCGGCTCGCTACGCTCGCCTGCGGTCTATGTTGCCCTTACCAAAAAAGTCGCCCCCCTTACCCTGAAATCGCTCCGGCGTCCCTGGGTGAAACCCGGTATAATTGCACTTTTGGGTTTAAATTGGTTAAACTTTCAATTTAAAATGATACATAAACGTATTAGGCACAGAAAATATTTCACATCTCTCTCGAAATAATGGCCTTCATACTCCAGTTTAAGACAAAATGCAGTTTATAGAGTATAAGAGTCACACGGCCCAACGTGCCATGGTATGCAAATTGCATAAGCTAAATAGATTTCCTCAAAACGAAAAAAAGCTAAAAAAAATTGAAAAAGAAATCCTTAAAAAAAGCAAAGAAGTCACAAACGGCCCAAAAACAAAATAAAATCTACTTACATAATAAAATCTGCAATGGCTTTCAGTGTACATAATAAAAGTTATTATTATAGTTTGTTGGGGTATGTAAAGGCAATATTACAGTGTGTAGGGTATGTGAAACTATGTTGTTTTAGTTTTCCATATGAAACAATTTTTAGTGATTAATTCAGTTTAGGTGAAAAATCATTACTGTACCGGGAATCTATGTTTGCTGTTTTATTAAAAGGAACATATAATGGCATACTTGACGGCTTGAAAACTTAATTTGGTTCTGTAAATTAAGGTTTTGATTAGAATACCTCTTTGGTAATATTGGTGGAAAGGTCTGTGAACAATATGATATGATGTTACGCCACAAAGGCATTAAAAGAACGCCATTCCTGCCCCGGAACGAAATGTGCTATCAGTTTTGCAGGCATAGCGCCTCGAGAATTTGTCTCGGATTTAGGGATTTGGGTGCGCACCGTTTTTTTTTCTTTGTTTTGACCTGCTTTTTAAGGATGCAAGCTGGTAAGTTTAATATCGCAGGATGTCAAACTAGGATTTACTTTGTAACAAGAGTGAGCGCTAGAGTTACCGACCGTCTTTTGGCCTTTCGTGGGATCAGGGTCTTGACCTTTTTATGACTTTTATGCGTTGGCTGTCGGCCGTTATTTGAAAGGCCTCTCCGGGCTTACTGTATGTGTTAAAGAAAATAGTATTATAAGTGACGTTTTTAGCAAGTTTTGCTCTTGCGTTCCATCGGGCAGATAAAAGGGGGGGGGGGGGGGGGGGTTACGTAAACCTGATGCCCAGATAAGCCTATAAGACAACAAGTTAATGTTGTACTCATTTTGTTTTTCACAATCTAGAGGAAGTTGTGCGATAGAAGGCTGTTTTCCATCTGGAAAAGATAACCTATCTATGCTACTTTTCGTACTTTTTGTTATTAAATTAAAAACTTTTATTCTCTGTTTACAGGAGCTTTGTGCGAAGGTGATATGCGCCTTTTGCAATACATATTTACACAGATACTTTAAAGTTATCAGGGTTGACTCGTGTTTATAATGATTGATTGCGTATAATTAGGGCGCAGGTCTGTATTTGCGCGAATATAAGCATGTGTGTTTGGATTAGGGATAAAAATGCGAATGTGTTTCACTGTTACGTTACCATTTGTATTTGTATCTTTTCAAAGGTTTCAAAGGTTTCAAAGGTCCAAATTACATCGCTTGCGTTCTAATGGTTGTGCAGTCGCTCCTAATCGTGTAGTTCGCCTGATTAAGCATTAAAAGGCAATGTTTCGTGTCTCGTTATGTATCAAGGTTCACACGGCATGTTCGTGGCAAGCTGCTCTGGTGTGCCATTCTTAAAGGTTGTGTTAATCCGAACGCTATAATTTATTTGAATTGCAGCTAAAGCCCCTTTATTTAGATAAAAATAAATTCTTTATACTGTATATGAAGTTTTACCCGCTTCATTTAACGCTTTATGACGACACAATGGTGATGACAGAGAAATGGCGGCGAACTGTTGAATTGGGCTTTGGAGTCTGCTGGTTGCTGCTAAACCTAACAGAAGCTTTTGACAACTCTACCAACGGTAAGTTGATATGCTAAGTGCTCTTTTGGTCGTCCTTTTTGCGGCACCACGGAATGGCCCGCGTTAAACAGGTGCAGCGAGTTTTACAACCGCCGCGAACTGCCCTTTGGCTGAACCGTGCAAAGGCAATTTACTCCCAAGTCACCAATGTGTTAGTTCATTGCAGTTTTCGTGTGACGTGCGGATGTTGCACAAGCAGTAAACTCGACACTGTTCCTCCTGTTTTGGCTTAATGAGTTTATACAGCCACTCAAGAACCTTAACGGGACGACTTGGCCTGTGTGATCTTTATGACGCAATAGAGCTACCACGTGCAAAGTCGCTGCCAAAGTAAAGTCAAATTTGATATTTCCAGTGTTGTAAAGAAGTCATTTTGAAATGACTTAGGTCCTATTTAAGTCATTTGAAAAATAACTAAGTCAAGTCAAGTTCCAGTCAAGTCGTGGTGAGAGCAAGTCATGTTATTGATATAAAAGTAAAACTGTTAAACTATTAAAATTGGTAAACTCGTACGATTATTAGCAACAATTTAACTAAAAAAATAACACAAACGTTATATACAGCATTAATAGTGTTTAATGTGCAAAACTTGAGATAAATTCTAATTAAAAACACTTAATTTAATCCCAAGTTATTTGACAAAATGACTTGAACGCACTTAAGTCAACTCATGCATTACAACTAGGGATGTTCAAAGTAGAATCCCAAGGTATTCTAGAATAATAGGTTTCGAATCTAGAATAACGAATCCAGAATAGCGAATCCTAGTATATTTTTATTAAATTATTTATCCTCAATTTTGTTTGGGGAAGGGATTAATCTTAATCTACCCTACAGGGCCCACAATCACAGCAATAAATCGCCCAAACAATTTGCTAACATGTGTACATTATAAAAAAATCTCCCATATGTTTAGCATTCTTAACAACTGTCATCTGAAGCCGTTCTGTAAACTGTAATATTTAAACTGTCCAGGTTGTTGCCAAAACTTTTTGCCAATAGTGAGTACAATGCAACACTGCACACAGAAGTCTTAAGCAATTCGGTCCTGTTTTTGAAAGTATTGTTGAGTCTTCTTAGTGATTCTTTTTTGACTAGTCAAATGATGTACTGCAAAGAATACAAAGTTACTATTGATATAACGAATTCTTGACAATTACGTTGTGCATAACTGCATAACTTCGCTGAATATTGGCCTAAAGTTGACCTTAAGTAACCCCATAGAGTATTTTGTGGGCGGCCAGCACGTTTTGCAACGTAATATTACTTTTGCAACTTAACACATTTAGGGAATTTGCGAACTCCACACCAGACATTACATGTTAGCCTCTCGCCCAATAACGCTTGATTGACACTTAATTATTAGACGAACGTTATCGCGAGACGCGGTAATTGGTCGCCCAAAAAACGCTGACACTGCACTACCAGGTTACATTTAAAGCAAGCACTATAAATTGGTCGCCGCAGCGACAGGCCAACTTACCACACGCGTTTGTACAATTAGGCGCGACGGTCGGCGGTAAAACGTTAAATTATATCGGTTCCAATTACCCGAAATAAACGGCAGAATTGGATTCGAATCTCATCTGGATTCGAATCCAAGGATTCGATATTGTACTTTGAGCATCCCTAATTACAACACTGGATATTTCTGCACAAGCGTATTTTGTATACTTTGTGCTTATGTCGGTGATTCACTTCGAATGAAAGCCACTTGTGATAAACATATTTCCGGGCGACTATTGACTGCAAAAATACTACGACTTGGTGATTGTTTCAAGAATAAACGTCCTTGCAATAAGTGTCAAAAAATCCCACATTCAAGTGTTAAGCGGCAAGCTTCAGCGGTGTTTTGATTTCGAACCTAAATTAACCGTTTTATGTAGGTTTAAAAGGCACAAAACTTTCCTTCTTTGCAGTCAATGTTCTGCGACATCCCAGTCAACTGTAAATCTAATTGTGTCAACAGTTGGCTGCGGCCCGTGGCTCGTTCAGTAAATCGCGACCACAAATTGTTTTGTTATCCTTTCAACCGCGTCGCGGTCTCATCCATCACCAAGTCCACGAAGGCGGCTTGAATGCAAGTTGTTTGGTTAAACGCAACTTTCTTGCTCAATTTGTCACGAAGTGTGTTATCTTAGTATGGACCACAATCGGTATGCTGGCTTCAGGACTTCCTTTTTTTTAATTTAGCTGCATGTTTTTGTTTACTCGCGCACATGGAACGCGATACTATGCGAAAAACCCAAGCTGCGCGATTTACGTTTTACGAGGAATGGCACATATTACCAGACAGTCAAACTGATCGAGTAACGGGTTGCGATCTTACTCGTCTGAGTAAAGTATTGTGCACTAGAATTTTTAGGGTAACGCGTGACCAACCACGCGAAATTTATCCGAGTACTATACTGGCCCGAGTAATGAGTAAGGCGCTGTTAGGTTATGCA
Source organism: Ascidiella aspersa (assembly GCF_963924565.1). NCBI lineage: Eukaryota > Metazoa > Chordata > Ascidiacea > Phlebobranchia > Ascidiidae > Ascidiella > Ascidiella aspersa. The sequence goes on from NC_139451.1 coordinate 19,760,024, forward strand.
GAATTTACCCTAATACTAGACTCACATTAATGGCGATTTTGGCGCGAAAATCTAAGTATATGCGGACCTAAGTACGTGCTTATATACTGGCCCAATGACCCCCAAATCTCTATAGTTTTGAAGCAATCCACAACATTTCCTTTGTGCATTTTGCCAAAGCCGTTAAAAGTAGTTTCATGGAATAAAATTAATAGCAGGAGAAATATATTCCACCGATTGCCCGACAAGTGTTGACATATCGTTGATAAAATCGGCAAGGAATGGTTTAGCGTTGCATACGACGGTAGCAAAATCGTTTCATCCATACGCTCAGCTTGGCATGTTTAAAAAGCCTCATAAAACTGTCAAATGAGTTTTTCTGCACCACTATATATTAAATCACATGACTTTGTGTTTTAAGAAGAAACTACTATAACGTAGATTGCAAATTAAAGCCTACTTAAATTGACATGTAATAAAAAAAAACCTCAAAACTGTTAAATTTGTACTTGTTAAGATATTATATAATGAATTACATTAAGTTGTGGTTGAAAGTTAAAGAATAAAAAACAATAACATAGAATGTAGATTAAAGCCTACATAAATTAGCATGTAAAAAGTCACTTAAGTCTGATTTGTATTCCTTCACCATTGTATAATAAATTACATGACATGTGCTTAAAGATCAAAATGTAATTGCATAGATTACAGCTTAAGCTTGCCTAAATTGGGTTAATTCAATCCAGGCCCCCTAATGTGTGCTAAGGTATTTTTTGCCTGAGTTTGGACCGCGGATTTTATTTTTGCCCTACCTTGCCGTTGTCAAACTTATCGTATAACGCCGCTCGGTCGCTCGCACATAAAAGCATGCTGAGGGCTTTTGCGGGGTCGAAAATAGGTCAAACGCGAAACGTCCCGGACAGTTATATTTCCGCCACATCGCAAACGCGTTGCACGTCTGCCTTGCGGCTTAAGTGAGTGCGACACCGAGCCGATATCAGAGAGAACTTCGTTACAAATCGAATAAACCGGGACAGCTGTCGAGACCGTGGCCAAAATGACATCGCAATCGATTGCCGCTTGCCGAACACCGAAAGCGCGCGCCTCGATTTCTTTATTGTCGAAGTTTACCGCAGGCGGATCGCGCCTTTTATCACGTGCACTCTTGGATCGATATGATCGAATGTGTTTATCTGTATATCGTATGCTAAAGTTTGTGTGTGACTCTATGGCAGAGGTGTCCAACACGCGACCGGCGTACAAATGTGGCACGCAACCTAATAAATATTGGCACGCAAACCCCCGGAAAATACTAAATTTGTTAGACAGCCAATTGCCATTGTTTATTCACAGTATAAAATAATCGCGGCAATCACGACAACTAACAATTACTTTTGATATTATAAAATTATACTGTAGTGGAGGCTAGCATTCACTTAACTATAATAGCTTGGTGTGAAGAAGCGAAAGTCAGCTCACCGACGGACACTTGATGCAGAAATGCGCATTTCTACTACACAACTTAAGGCCAATCTATCTTTAGATATGGCTGAAAACAAAGTTTGCCAAGCGGCAATTTGGTCAATTATGAATGGTTTACTTGATTAAGTAAACAAATGTTTTTTCATGTGTAAATAAATGTTTTTTCGAAAAAGGCGCTTTTAAGATTAAAAAGAATTGTTACGAAACTTTGGCACGGCAAGAAGTTATCAGATAAAAATTGGCACGCCGGCTTGTTTGAATTGTACATCCCTGCATGGCGTACTTCTGTCGGTTCGGCAAACGACATGCCAACGTCATGAACAATTTCCCTTTGTAAAAGTTGGAAAGTACAGGCACCGCTTCTTGACCCCATAACGTATCGAATAAGGTACCAGGTCGCGAGACGAAAAAGGTGTGAAGTCACTGGGCGATGTGCAACCTTGCCCTTCGAATTTGAACACGCCGTAGCAATACAACTTACTCGCTACAGCTTGAATTATTCTTATCAATGCAGCGGAAGTATTCGGTCGGTGCCCACCCTCCTTTGTCGTTAACAAAGGTCACTTTTTGATCTTTGACAAAATGATTCGTTATCCGAACTAGGTTGCAAAAAACGATATGCAGTATATGTTAATGCAATAGCTTAATTGAAAGTTGGAAAACTTACCTTTCTTGGGCGTATAACACAGCGTTAACAGAGTGAGAAAAAATAAATGTTGTTGTATGAACAAGTAAGCAATCCGAATTTTAAACACGACTTAAAATATCGGTTACTTTTGTCACCATATTGTTTGCCGCTAAATTGAATACGAGTAAATCGCGCATGAAGAACGGTCTAAAAACAACTAAAAAGTGTGTAAAGTTTCACTTTAGGAAGTTTGTCTAATACGTTTTTTTCTGACGTACCACGTAGTAGAAAAGTCCATCTGATTCTTATAGTATTCAAATCTGATGAAAAAAAACAGTAAATAACTTATCAGGGCTGGGCAACAACGTGTGTATTTTTTTTCCTACCAAGATTTATTTAATGTTTTGTATAGTTTTTCCAAATCACATATTCTCTTCTACTGGCAACAATCCAACAGTTTTTTTCTAATATGCTGCGAAAATATTCTGTTGCTAATATATATTTATGGGATTACGCACCATTCCCGCTTTTTAATAATTTTTTTACGTATGCGTAGTATTCGACCTTGTTTCGACGCTTAGGGTGCAGTTGTACCCTTTAAAATGTTTCATGTGAAATTGCTTTGCGTTGAACAAGCAAGCGGAAATTACTAACGATTCGCCTGGCTTGACAAAAGACTGGTTACCTTTAGCTCGATCCAGTTTTAAAGTTCGCAACGGTTTCGCGTTTCTTTAATCGCCAATACATATGCTTAAGTTAAAATTTCATCTTGGCCAGAAAAAGCAAAGCGTTTTATTTTAGTGTCTTTTTGAAGAATTTAAAGTCTTACCGTTGATACAGTTATTTGTTGTGTTGTTAATTGTTTTAAATTGGGAAACGATTGTTTTTTACACGGTAAATCCACAAACAACGGTAGCTTATCGTAACGAAATAAATCAGTCGCGAGTATAAGAATTTATTTCATGAAGACATTTCTTTTTGAATAGTAAAATACAGTGTTAGGTCTAGCTCGTTGGCAAACGCGCAATCAAAGATGCATTAACATAGAGTTTGGGTAAGCAATATAAAACTTAAAATTTAATATTTTGTACGACTGGGTGATATCGAGAAATGACAGTTTTTTACAAGGTTGAGTTGACGAAAATCGCTGATGTATTAATTACCCTCTCGAAATTTCGAGTTAGTTGCTTATACTTTCAACAAGACTTTTTTTTGGCGAGACCAATAAATACTAGTTTTTTGGCGAAGCTAGTATTTATTTCCAAAAAATTACTATAGCCATGAAACATGCTGAATTGCCGGTTTAAATAAGGTTTTCCAACAAATTGCAAATTGATCTCGTTAAAAAACGATCATTCCTTATTGGCAAAAGTTAAGGGAACCGCAAATTATCCATGGACTGCATCTGTAAAATGAATTTAATTTTTTGTTTTTTTTGTCTGTTTTTGTAACCTTTGCCTGCAACTACCAAGGAAATGTGAAACATCATCAAACCCAAACGTAAAAACTCTACTTTCGTTTTACTTGCCGTAAAAAAATGTCCTCTTTTTGTGTGCTAAAATATGGTAGCCCTACCTATAACCCTACCGCCGGTTGTTCATCATATAAATTTCTAGGCTTCATAACACGCAGCAACGCAAATTAGGCTTATCCAAACTGTCGTTTGCTCGTCAGCTGCTCTGCGACAGGTTAATCCTGCTTGTTTTTTCAATTGTTTTATACTCTTGAATCTCCAGAATATGGATCTTGCGCCCTGGCCGTCCGCCGCTGTGAGTTCTGGGAGTTTCAGTGCGACAACATGCGATGCATTAACATGCGCAAGTTCTGCGACGGATTTCCAGATTGTCCAGGCGGAGAAGACGAGATACAAGTCAACTACACCGTTCCAGGTAAGATACGTAAATATTCAAGGCGAGTTGTTGCTGATTTGCATGAAATCATGAACCAGCGATCATAAATTTAAGTTACCTGATATGGTGTATCGTATGTTATTTTTTTTTTTATTCGACGTTTGTACTAATAACTATAGCGCTAATTGATTAGCGCTACGAATAACTATAGCGCTAATCCAAGTTATTTTGATAACGGTGAGCTTACAATCATTACGATCCGTTTTTAATTGGCTTTTGAAAATCAATTCGATAATTCACTTATTTTTAGCTTGTGAAGTGCCGTGTGTTTCCACTTTGATTCAATGACATTTACGAATGACTATTTAATTTGAATTTTTTCTAAAATTATTGTTTGAAGTTAAATGCGCCTTGGGTCAGTTTGCGTTTAAACCAGTCGGGTGGATTTAACCGCTCGATGTATCACTCACAACAGAAAAGGTTCGATTTGCAAACGGACGCGTTGCACCAAATCAACATGCGGTGCGTGTTTCACGGCAATTTGCGATTCGGGGTTGCAATTAGCTTGTAATTGGCCCTTTATGCTTCGAAAATCGATGCCGCTGATTGTCCGCCTCCAATGTTTCTCAGCTAAAGAAGCGATACAAACGGAGTGATCACCAACAAAAAGCACAATTCTTTAAGGCATCGCGTCGGATGTTTACTGTCGACATTATCCGAAATTTGACGCCGCCATGCGTTAAATTAGTCATGTTTTAATTTTTTCGCATGTACTTTCGCAAAGGGTTTTATAAAATTGACCATTCAGCTCGAAAACGCGCATGGTGAGTTTAGGACATCGTCGTGTATGAGCTTGTATTTGAAAAGGCTAACTTGACGTGCTACACAAGAATAAGATGTACACACAAATGTAAGACTGTCTACAGCAAATTGCCATATACTGGTTTAATATCACGCGGTCTCTACGAAATCGCTAAACGGAATAAAAAGTAAATGGAATCAGCAACTTCATAAATCAGTTTTCTTGCAGGCTGGTCGTTTCCTTAGGTAATCTATCGCTTTTTATATTTTGTTGGCGGCCTCCTAATTTCCGGTGTTGAGTTTCGTGGGTGTGCAGTGCACGGTGACTAACATGCGGAAAAAAAACAAACATGCGGAAATTATACTATTTGGATACCTATGGTTGTTTAAAAGTGGTGCCACAAGCCTACAAATGCCTTTTTTCTGCCTACAGCCTTTAAAACCTACATGCCTTTAGCTTATATCCAACGTTCATATGCATTGAGCTGTGTTGACAAAACTGAGTTAAGCGTTTTCAATATACACCTATATTGGAAACTTGACTTAGGATATACGTGTTTCTCACACGCGTCACAGTTTTTGTGTGTTTTTCTCTCGCCAGACATAGTTTTCCCAGTAGCTTTACGCAATAGTTTTTAGAAAACCATCCCGCCACGAAATGTTTCATCAGAAAAAAAACAATTCCCTGTAGGTTCATAGTAACGTCTCTCGTGTGACGAAAACCGATCTTAAACAGCTATTTTAGTCAATCGTACCCCCACAGGCTGTGGTGGGTGGCGGGCGGATTTGACTACGTCACTGGTTGCACGCCGCTGTTTTGTGTTCAATGACGCGAAACAGCTCGCAATCTCTCTTTGCTCAAAGCGTTACAGCTGGACTGTTGTTGCTAATGCTGTAGTTATAAACGCTAGGTTGCGATTTGTTGGTTAGTTGATTTGCTAATACGGTGTTACTTATAAGATTGGTAACAGGTAGGGTTAGCTAACTTGTTAACAATATTTTCGACATGTTGTTATTTTTTGTAGATATACTGCTCAGCAAAAACGTATATTTTTTATTTGTTGTGCTTGTGCCTATGGTGTTATTGCAAACGTAGTTCTTTTAACAGATTCAGTTTTTATTCTATACTTAATAAGATGGTAATATATATATATATATATATAGCCAATGAAATGGCAAAGTAAGAGTTTATTTGCTAGTCAGCTCAGCTTAAGACAGTCATATATATTTTTTAAATTGACCCATAGGTCAACCAGATAATCTACAGAGTAGTCAGTAGTATTATGTTTTTTATCCAACATCCCAATATTTTTTACACAAATAATATAGGATTTCAAGAAATTCTATATATTTAACAGATATATATTTATTTCACTATTGATGACATAAGCATTAATTTTGATTTAACAGGAAAACAGCAGCTAATAAAAATGACCATTATTAGGATTAATAATTTGGCGAGACAAATTACAAAGTACAAACAATGGAAATCACACATTGGGGCCATAAGAAGACAGTCAACAGTGCAAACAAGTCTGGTATCAAGTGCAAAGGCTCAGGGTTTGCAATCTTCAGAGATCTCACGGAAGTCTAAAATTTTAACAAGAGATGACCTGAACGATGTAGAAAGAGTTGTGGTGAAGCTGGGCAGTGCTGTGCTAACACGAAGCGACCAAGGAGGAATCGCTCTTGGAAGACTCGCTTCAATTGTAGAGCAGGTGGCCGAACTGCATGCTCAAGGAAAAGAAGTTATGATTGTTACTAGCGGCGCTGTTGCCTTTGGTAAGCAACGCCTTGGACGGGAGCTTATGATGAGTCAAAGTGTGAGAGACACCATTCGCAGTCGAAATCCCATCAGTTCCAACACAAGAAGCAACAAAATGAACCAGCAAGTGGACTCCAGGTCTTGTGCTGCTGCTGGCCAGAGTGGCCTTATGTCTTTGTATGAGTCTATGTTTTCTCAGTACGGCATTACAACAGCTCAGGTTCTTGTATCAAAAAGAGATCTTGACAGAGAGCACCGCTCATACTTGCAATCCACACTTGATAATCTACTTGCAATGTCAATTGTGCCGATCATCAACACAAATGATGCTGTTGTGCCTTTGCCTGATCCTGAAGTGGATGTTGATGGTGCTATTTCAATTAAAGACAATGACAGTCTTGCAGCTAGGTTGGCAGTACAAACCAGTACTGACTTATTAGTGCTTATGTCGGATGTAGATGGACTTTTCACTGCACCCCCAGGAACTGAAAACTCAAAGCTTATCAGCACCTTTTCTTTAACTGACAATACTGATTCTATAGAGTTCGGGAAAAAGTCTTCTGTTGGTACCGGAGGAATGGACTCCAAGCTACAAGCAGCTGTATGGTCACTTCAGCATGGCACATCTGTTGTTATTTGCAATGGCTTTAGCAGAGGCTTGGCCATATTGGATATTGTAAGGGGACGCAAAGTTGGAACGTTTTTCACAGAAGCAGATAATGGAAATACGGATACCAGCAGTCAAGCCAGTTCTGCCAAAGAAGGGAGCAGAAAGTTGCAGCAGCTGGCTGTTGCAGATAGAAAGGAAATTCTATACAAGCTAGCCGACCTGTTGGAAGAAAAAGAGCAAGATATAATGTCTGCAAATCATATTGATGTTGCTGCGGCCAAGAAGTTTTGCAATCTCTCACAAGCACTCATGGATAGGCTGGTGCTGTCGCCTGCCCGTCTGAGAGAACTTGCAAAAGGAGTTCGCCAGGTGGCTGACAAAAGTGCTCAGCTTGTGGGGCGCGTTTTGTCTAAACGCAAGCTTGCCAATGGTATTTTTGCAGAGCAGATTACCGTGCCAATCGGCGTGCTGTTAATTATATTTGAATCCCGACCAGATTGTTTGCCCCAGATCGCTTCTCTAGCTATTGCAACAGGCAATGGTGTGCTTTTAAAAGGTGGAAGTGAGAGTAAAAATACCAACAGATGTCTTAATGCTATCGTGGAAGAGGCCCTTGCTTTACATGGCTGTTCAGATGCAGCACAGCTAATCGAAGGCAGAGACAAGGTATCGGACCTCATTGAAGATGCCGCTGGGAACATTGACCTCATTATCCCCAGAGGTTCTTCAGACATGGTCCGCGGAATTCAGAATATGGCGGCAGGTACCTCTGTGCCAGTACTGGGCCATAGCGAGGGCATTTGCCATGTATATGTAGATCGAGACTGTAGCGTAGACATGGCTACCAGAGTGGTGCAGGATGCCAAGTGTAACTATCCAGCTGCTTGCAATGCCCTGGAGACTCTACTGATCCACAAGGATTTGATACACACGTCCATGTTCAAACAGATCAATGATGTTTTGCAAGCTGAAGGCGTGAAAATCCACTTGGGCCCAGAATTAGCCTCAAGGCTACTTTTTTCGCCAGCAACTGCTGCCTCCTTAAAAAAAGAATACTCTGCTCTTGAGTGTACCGTTGAGGTCGTCGACAATGTCGAGGACGCTGTCCAACACATACATGACTACGGTAGCTCACACACTGACACAATAGTCACTAACAATGAGGAAAACGCTGAATACTTCTTAAATAATGTTGACAGTGCCTGTGTGTTTCATAATGTCAGTACAAGATTTGCCGATGGCCAAAGATTAGGGCTTGGGGCTGAAGTAGGGGTGAGCACAACCAGGATTCATGCAAGGGGGCCAGTAGGGGCAGAGGGCCTGCTTACTTACAAGTGGATTGTCAGAGGGGACGGACACATTGTTCGGGACTTTGGGCCGGATGGAACTCTGGAGTTTGAACATTTGGACTTGCCAATTTGCAACAAATAAAAATGTGTATAGTTTTAGGTTTTACCGTTGTGTTATTTCATAACTGCACAAATATACTTTGCTATTTATATTACTGGCGGCTTTTTAAATGTGTATGTTTTCATAGATTGGTGCCAAACAACTGTGTTGTACTTTTACTGCTTTTTTAAACTAAGGTTGTTTTTAATGAAGCCTAACTAAAAACTTTTTGTATTTTATTTTTTGGGTACTTTTATCTTATGTTTTGTGCTGTGCAGTACCTATCCTGGTTTTAAATCCATAAATCTCTATTTTACAAACTAAATATCTTAGTTTTTAATTTATGGTATTATCTTGTTTAAAAGTAAGTGTTTAATGTGTGACAGGAATTGGTACTTTTCTACAGTTCCATTTTAAAATAAAGGCATTTTTCCCTATCCCAACATAAAAAAAACTTGCTAATGTTACTTAACCTTATTCCAAAATACTACTGCCATTATTTCTAGTAATGCTTTGCTGGTGGTCACCAAGTAAATCACAATTATTTTTCATACATTCATACTATGAATATGTAAATCATTTAGCAGGTTTACCTACACAACCCTTTTTACAATACCTATTCTATTTTGTCATGTCTTATTTCCACCCCTTTGGTGCCATTTGTGCCTGATTTATTTCTCAATTTTTGTGAAAACAATGATATATTGCATATAAACCTATTTATGTTCATTATGTTTTGTTATTGTTGTTTCATGATTGCATATAATTGGTGCCTTTTATTGGGTAGTTAGTTAATTTGATTTTATTCTCTTTGCATAGCTAAATATTTCTATTGTTATAATTTACTATTTGGTGTCTCTTGTGGTATGATACAATTGTGTATTTTTGGTTATGCTCGTAACTTAGGAGGTAAGCTCATGACATGCGTTTAACACTTTTGCAATATATTATATTGTTATTTTTAATTCTTGTAAGCTGTGCTGTACTGCTTTTGTGTTTTATTAAATTGTCAATCAGTCAATAAAATCATAATAAATCGAAAAAAGCATAGCCGACAAAAAAGCCATTGAAGCCAGGGTTGTTTAAAACGATTATTACTATATAACTTACAAATCAGAAAAAGCAATCATTTTTTCAATTAAGCGGCAAGTTTGAAAGTCATGTAAAAATAACACTATGAAACGTCTAATCCTTTCAGGAAAAGGATTGTTCGCATTAACTTCCCGTGTTATCATCTCTATTCTATCTATGTTCGCTGTTATATCGCAATAACTAATTTTAGTCAATATAATGTGCTATGTCAGCTTGTGTGTAACCTAAGGCCCGCAGAACAGAAACATGTCGCTCGCGGCAAGCTTTAATTTTAGGCACGCGACACTACTCCTAGTTTTATGGCAAATTTAAATGAAAAAAAAGGCATGTACGGCAAAATCAAACCATTATGCGGTATTTACGACATAGGTAACAAACACACAAATAATATTGAAATTGCACAAATAATACAGAAATACAAGAAATACAATTCATTGTCAAAATTAATTTGCCGGATTTTGACCTTGAATATTTGGTTGATCCCATCTATTTTCAACAAGAAAAATTATTCGACATTTTAGTGTCCTCGGAGCACAATTCATTTTATTTTTTAAGTTGGAAATACTCTTCAAACATTTTAGGTAGCCTATTTATCTTCGAATCTACCGGGAATAAGGCCACTAATTCGGTTTTATGATTTTTTTCGCTCGCTTTATTATTTCTTCTGTGTATGACCTTGCAAATTGAAATGTCTGATCTTCATAAGATATCTGGCCCATCAGTATATAATAATAGGTTGTAACCCCGGCTAAAGGATTGCAGGGATAAACTAAAGTAGTTTCGAAAGAAGTCGTGTTTTCATTTACGGTATACTGTAATTGTTAAAGGAATACTAGGAAGCTGAAATAGAACGGTTGGTATTATTTTTTTTTATTGCAGTTACGTTGTTAAACGAGTAATATTACACTTATGTATTACATATTTTTTGAATCCGCTTCGTACCAAAAAACCCACATAAAACTAGAGTTGCTGCTTCAAAACGCAATACACTTACAAATTACAAATCGAGTTTCGCTCCAAAGCCAGGCTACTGTTTTTTGGTGACCCTCTGCTTATTGAACAATTTCGAACCAATTGCCAATTAAAATCTCTCTTTAAAATGTCAATTTCCGAATCGCACCACTTAAAAGTTTTCGTGACCTTCTCTATGTGGTCTTTCGCGCGTCAAAAAGCCATCCCAGTATGGCCTTTTTCCGCCCTGTGCGCGGGTCGCGTCTTGGCAAGTTCGCAAGTACGTGTGCCTGTCGCTGATACCCTATCAAACGACTGGGGCTCGAGTTGGCAGAGAGGTCAGGCCGTCTTAGACCACTGCAGGCGCCCGTTGCCAAATCCGCTGAGACAATTAAACTCTATTGGCTTGCGGGACGATTAAAGCGCCTTCGCCATCCGCAACCAGTCAGAAAGAGTCCCGGAATAACCCGCAGGGAGTCTGATTCACCTTCGTTGTGCTTTATTTGGGATGGAAGGGGCGATGCCTAATTTGGCAAACGGACCCAAGAAAATGACAAATATTAAATAAATGTTAAAATGTACGTTTACAAATTTAAACGATTTCTTAAACTTAAAAATGTATATCAGAGTAAAATAGCCAGCCTAGCTTGCTTTACATGGGTATATTACAAGGATTTTTGTTTAGGCTGGGCATAAAAATCAGGTATGACGTCACAAGATTCGTCATATCGTGAAGTCCTAATTTCAGTAATCTTGAAAGTTGGTGTGCAAACATGTAACTTAGGTTAAGAGAAATTGCGTTTATTTGATATAAAATGGCAAACTTTTTATCTTAGAAGGGGATTTGATGCATTATGCACATAGGAAATGAGCAAACTGCTCTTTTTATATGAAAGCTATTGACTCATCAGCTGAACGGCACCTAATGAAATCACCTAAAAAGGTCGCACGAAATTGAAAAAGCATACATTGCGCGTATCATGTCTTAAAAGTTTGATTGGTGTTAATCACGATACAATGGCCTTATTGTAAAGACGTTATAGATTTTCTTAAACGTCAAAAAATGTATTTATTGGATAACTTGGCAAAAATCGCTGTAAATCCACACGGCGCTGGGCTTTGGATACATAAACAAGATAAATAAAAAAGAAAGGCAAAACAAGATATGTTTTAATATGTAAAATATATTTTCGGTCCATGTAATTAAACGACGCCTTTAGGCTGAAATGATTCCCTTATATGGCCAAAACATACTATTAAATTGACAATATTTTGTTTCCCTGTCATGCTCTTCTGTAACGAGGTTAAACTTACGTTTATCGGTAACTCCCAATGAAACAACAGCAAGTTCGTTTTGTGAAACAACGAAAGAACATAAAAACGCATATAACAAAAGAAACACATGAAACGCATTATTAGTAACTCTGAAAAGGAAGTTAACTGTGAAATTTGTGCCAGACTATATTGCCTTTGATTTTCGAAATGAATCTAAAGCATTCGTGCGAATTTTGGTCAAGGATTTGCCCGCAATTAAGACCTCTTCGACAGCCTTTTGAGGAACAAGGCACCTGAGAAAATAAGCGGCAACTTCTAAACAATATATATAAAATTTTGCGCAATGTATGTTTCAACGAACTTTGTAGGTGATTTCATTAGGTGCCGTTCAGCTGTTAGTTTGCTGATTTTTCTATGTGCGGAATGCATCAAATCTCCTTCTAAGGTGAAAAGTTTTTTAATTTAAAACAAATAAAACGCAATTGTCTCTTAACTTAGGTTCCATGTTTATAAAATTTAGACAAGTATTAAAAGTCATGGTGTCATCTATTTGATGATTCATATATTAGAAAGTGTTACAACAATGTGCCATTGACATAAGAAGCTGACCTTCTTAAATTTCGTGCTGCAAATAGTTTGCATTCCTCTGCCAGCGAGTTTCATTCACATCTTATGCTTGTTGCCGCGTAAAAACGTTTTGTCGGTTGCTGTGGTCAAAAAATGTGCTCAACATGATGTAAAAGAAATATCGAAATGTTGGCGTTATGCCGGCTGTGATATTAAACACGCAAAGACATAACAATCATAAACACATTTGGCTGTTATAAAAACAAATATTTTACGATACAATCGGCATGGAATGTTTACGTTTCGCTGGATTACAATCGGTAAAAGTTTGTTTATGCCCAACTTGTTTCTGTTATGCTGTCAGGCCATTTAGCAATCGCATTTCAGCCACTTAGCAATCGCATTTCAGCCACTTAGCAGTTTAAGTGGTGCAGTAGACACGTTTGTGGGTTTGGTATGTTACCTTTCCACCAATTTATCAAATAAAACCTTAAGGGACACTCATTTTAAAGCAATTTAACTGTCGTATTATGTCAGTGGCACATTGTTATAACACTGTTTAATATATGAATCATCAAATAGGTGACATCATACCTTTAAATAACTGTCTAAATTTTATAAAGCTAAGCGTCTTGCGTGGAATGTCGCGGGCAGTAGTAGTGTATAGCTTAGCCGTAGTCAATGACTTGACTTAAGTGAACTTCTGTCGCTGTTTTCGAATGACTAGACTTGACTTTAGGGGAAAAATGAGTTGACCTTATTCAATTAGACTAATAACTATACTTGGACTTGACTTTGTAGATGACTAAGAAATTCTGAAGGAAATTATAAATAAAAACAACAATGTAATTTTCTAAAAAACGTTAATATTTCTACAACGCCTAACTAAAACGTCCAGTCGTCCAACCATTACGCTCCAAACTTCTTATCTACGTTTATGTGTACGCAGACACCTCGGGAGAAGTTTAGGGCCTGTGCACATTCCCAAACGCTCGTTATATCACGGCGCAATTTGGTTATCGTGTCGAAGTAAAACCCCGAGCAAATAGATGGCGGGAACGCATCCGCAACGCGCGTACACCTTTCTGCGTGCACGTCAGTAGCGTAGGAACCGCGCGCGCAACGCAAGCCGGTCGGCCAACAGGGCGAACAACAGTTATCCTGGCGGCACGCGTCAGTCCGCAAAAGCGCAGGCATATCGCGCACGGCGTTTTTTTGGGTGGGAGCGGTGGGGGAAAAAAGTTTGAACTTTTTTTGTTTAGCTTCTGCCATTGTATAAACTGCTGTATCGAAAACAAATAAATATGCTAGCAAACCGTTTCAAGCAGCAAGTGACTGCCATTTAACGCAATACTCAAAAATCGTTCAGAGAGCAACAATGAAATGACTAAAAAGTAGTAAAACTACATTATTGAGTATAGCAAACGTAATAATAACTAAACCGTTTATGACGCAACAGTGCATGACAATTGAAGGTGTGGCATGCCTGCGATCGACTGTTGTGGTACTGCTCATAAATGCTAAGAAACAAATTATTAAGAGTACAATATTTATAAATTTTAGGGGGGTGGTCTGTGGACCCCTGGCTACGCCTATGGCCGCATGCCGTGTTGTTTTCTTCGCGCGCACGTACGTAATGTTCGCGCGATTCCAAACCTGCAAATGACGGCATGACTTGTCCTTCTGCGCCGCGCCCCAGCCAAGAACGCCCGCGGCCGCGCCTTTGATACGACAGCGATGCTGCGCCGCCGCAAGCAGCTGCATTAGGCAGACCTGTGTGGTGACAGAGGTGCAAGCGAGCGACTGTATGTGAGTGGGAGGGTGTTTTCCAACGGCGTACGCCTAAAGGGCCGGGAAGGTTTTTCTAACTGTGGCCCCTGCTCCTTTTTGGGGGCCACAGGGCAGTGTTTTTTTAGGGGGTGAGGTATTAATTTGTTGGTTGAACTAAATTTGTGGTTTTTAATATGACTTTTATTTTCACGTGACGTGGGGGTTATACTTTGAATGATTGTAAGTTCAACTCAAATTTGTGATTTGTGATATATGTGACGTTTTTTTCAACGCGGAAACTGGGCAAAAGTTCTTGAGAATCCTTATAAGGGGGACGCGCCCCACGAAAGTTTGAAAACCACTACGTTAGGGGTATTATTCTTAAGTGGTCCTTAAAGTAAGCATTCGCCTCTTTAAAGTGCGGAACGATGGTGTAAAAGGTAACGTTGCAGTTGAGCTGTTTTCGAATATGCGTTTACTATATTCGAGCACAAGTGCAAGTACCGTGCCAAAACAAAACTCAAACGACCTGCAGACGCTAGAAATAGGTTATACAGCCCACTGCAAAAGTTTGAAGCATCCCTATGGCCGAATAGGTTTGTAGCTTTTTCGCACAGCCAAGATGAATAGCATTGTGCACCCCCATACATACTGACCCAGTTAAGAACTAGCACGCCGTTCTGCCACGCCAAGTTCAGTTTCAAGGGACAAACTGCACAGCCGCTTAATTGCCCGGTGACTAAGTGCTTGGCGCCTCGACGGTCACGATTTTGCCGCCACTCTTGAAGGAATATCGCATCTACCCGCGATTCAGTGCCAAAGGGGCGCCGCACCGCTCCCCTGTGGGAAATGCGCTTTCTAGTTCTCGTTTAAACCGGTTCGAGGCGGCGCGATGTTGACGCCGATCAGACGTTTGATCGGCGCGCATTTCACGCGTCACGTCACGTCCTAAGATTAGCGCCACAAGTTGTTTGCCCTCGTGAAAGCAAAGCTGAAACACTGAAGACAGAACTCGCTTTTATGTGACCCTCATTTAGACGAATGACTATACGCAGAATTCTTGTAGGCTTCAGGAGGCTTTTGGGTTTGACTTTGTTGGCCACTGGGTTTGACTTTATCCGGAGGAAGTTGTAAATAAAAGCAACAATATAATTTTTTAAAGAATGTTGATATTTCTCAAACGTCTAACCAAAACGTCCAACCATCCAAACTCCGCATCGAAGCAGAACTCGCTTTTATGCGACCCTGAGAGATTTATTAAGGGATACACGGCGGTAAACATTACCTGATCAGGTTTTCCGAAGGAACCCAAGACTGTAAGTGTAACGCGATGTTACAACTTACGGGTAAAAACCAGCAACATATGGCAAACCATTACTACCACGCTCATCATCTGCGTCTCGAAGGATTTTTAGCACCATGAAGTACGCCTGAAAAACACTTTTTGCCATCGATTTGCGCGCCGGTCGAACTGGGTAGATGCCTACCTCGAAAGCATATGAATCACAAACATCTCGCCACCGCATGAGGTTTATCCTGCCCTGATGGCCTTGTGCGATTGGGGGACGAACAAGGCCAGGTTTCGACAAATTGGCCCCATCTTCCGACCTTGCCCTTTCCACGAGGCCGCGAACGAAGTTTATACAAGTCCTATCTTCGCTCGCATCGCAGCGGCTTCGCACTTTTGGTGTCGGTAATTCGCATTTATCGTGTCATCGAACGCCGCATAGTTCTGTGTCATGGAGTTGGAGCGGCGGCGAATCGGCAGTCGCCAAGCCGCCTGTGGGAAACCGGCATGCGTTAAGTATTTGAAAACTATGCAGAATATGCACTCTGTACTGGTCTCTTAGCGCATTGCTGATTTTGTGTGCTGCATTGGAAAAGTGTCTTTATCTTGGTGGCCATTTGGCAAAGTTAACGTGATTAAAAGTGTGGTAATAAATCCGTGCACTTTTGGTCATTTTGCTAAACAACGCTAAAGTATTGTTTGTACTTTACTACCGATCTTCCCAATAGCAACTAGGTCAGACTTGCTGGAATGTTTCGTCTCTTCTGGTATTATCAACCTCTTATATCTAAATGGTCCTATGTAGTACCAGCTTAACGGCCACAATATTTGCGTTTTGCACGGGGCAATAAGCTATAAACTCCCGTAGTGGCACTTGTTTGAAATTCGTGTAAGTGGATAAACTTTAGTTGCTTTAAAGTTAGGTTTTTAATTTTCTTTCCAATAAAGTTAACTCGCAAACACTTTTTAAATTCCGGAAATGATACGCTAATAAAAATGGATTTTAAAAGGACCTCGGTTTCTACAACCCTGGTGGGTAACAAACCTCTGAAGTCTCCAACGAATTTATTATTTTTTGTTTAATGTAAGTCAAAAGTGTGCGCAAATGTAAACTATCCGTACAGCTCTGTCACGTAAAATCGAAATTTTGTTAAAAGACTTTAGCGAGACCCAAATTTGCTGTTGTTGATTTAAAATTATTTTTGCAACACAGCTATAAATAGAAAAAAAATCAGACATCGTATAGTTGTCATAGCGTGTAACGCACCGTCTTAAAACTAGAGCAAAAACAAAATTGTTCCGAGGTTGTTTTTTCCTTACCTTCGTGTCTTCTGGTGAATTTTATTGCCTTCTTGCGGATAAATTTGTGAGGTTCTTGCATTCGTTCTTACGTACATTTGCGCAGAGAAGTGTCGCGCCGTGCTCGTTAGCGTGTTTTGCAAACCGAGGTAAATTTGTTGCTACTAGATTTACTTTCCATTTGCGCGTTATTGCCTGCTTTGGTCCGGTTCACACCGCGAACCGTAGTCAAGGCGAGTGGCAGGTTTTACGAGCACCAGCTTTGTTTTCACCATAAACCAGTGGCTTCCAACCTTTTTGTTCTCGCGACCCCCTTTCACGTTTTCAAAACCTACGCGCCCCCATTTGGTTGTATAAAACCGAATTGCAATTATCATATACAATTTGGCAAAATGTTCACATTTTTGACAGATTGTTTCCAAGTTTAACAAAATGTCCGGATTTACGGCTTAAGCATGCGCAGCACAACTAATTTAATTTACGGTTTAAGGTTTATTTTCGTAATAAACAAAAGTGTATTGTGTGCTTATGTCGTAACAATGAACAGTTGACTGCCGTGAACTCGTGAAGTTACTTTAACTCAGTGGTTCTCAAACTGGGGTCCGCGAGACAATTTTCTGGGACCGTGAAACACCTAACAAAAAAGCAACACGACGCTCCTGAAGAAGAAAATGGCAACTTACGTTTCCAAACCAAGCTGATTATTATCATTAGTTGTTGATTCACGCTATTGCCCCATTTAAATTGTCCATTATGACGTCATGATGTTGCGTTCTCCAAATGAGAATTACGTTTTTACAGTTTGCTGCGCTGACACTGTGCCTGTACTGTCAGTCGGTCACGGTTTTAAAACTGTTCGTGATTGCTTCACTAAATAAAGTGATTCGTTAGAGGTTAGCGTAGCCGATCATGAAGCAAAGAAGCAAGTTCTCCTGTTCCATGAATACTATTAAAAACAACGTGTTGTTTTGTGTTTATTGGGTAGATTTATAAGGGACCGTGAGCAATTACAAAAATTGCTGGGGACCGTTTCGTAATTTTTTAAAAAAGTTTGAGAACTGATATACATAAAATAAAATATTTAATAACAGTATTTTTTATGCACGTTTTTATATAACCTTGTTTCAATAATTTGTTTAAGTGGGGGAAAATGTTGTTACAGAGAATTCAATTGTCTATAAATGTTTCTAAACGGGTCTTCGCTGGTCAAGTGGCCACGGTTTATATTTACATTTGTCAAGGCTATAAGACCTGAGCTTCAGCCGTTCATGGAAACAAGTAGTTGTATAGGCTAAATGTTATTAAGACAAGTGTTAGTCTGGCGGTGGTTTTTGCTCTTCTGCTGCTAAATTGATAGTTTTAAATTTTTTTTTTTTGGTCAAGTTTTCGTTTGAAAAATACTATACGGTGACCCCCCTGACAACCTTTTTCGACCCCGGGTAAACCTAATTATTGTCGTTTCCCAATATACTCTGTTAACGGGTCTAGCAACCAAGGATGAACTATCTCGGTAACTACACATCTCCTATTTTAACGGCGCTATGATTTATTTGCAACTTAAATGCTAAGCGTTGAAAGCGCTGTTGTTGAGAAAAGGTTTGGTCGAGATCAAATTTCTAATTTCACAGCAGGACAGTCTTATCTTAAAGTATCGCGTTTTTGAAGTCCGGAGGTCATCTGGTTTTGGCAAGCCCTCCGGGTCCGTCATGTGTATTATTCATCGTCCAATTCTGAAAGTAGCGAACCGGATATATCTTTAAACTCTACGAAACCTTTTTTGCGGTGTTTGCAATACTGAAAAACACACTAACGGTGAGATGCTGTTTCTGGAACACTTCGCACGATCATTTTAAACAAGGTTGGACAGGTAACGGGAGGTAGTAATGCAATTGCCAATTTACTGTCCATGAGATTTCTATTCGCTTTCACTTGTTACACGATTCGCCGAACTTCTATAGCTAATAACATTACAGGTTGGCGCAGTTGGAACTATCGATGAAATAATGAGCTTTCAATGCTAAACTGAAATCCACACAAATTCTGTTGTGTTGTTACAAATCATATCTGTTTTTCTGGAGGGAATAAAGCTCATGTTTAATACTGCTTCCACGGACAGCGTAATTGGCTGAACCCATGAACTGGTTATTCTTCTTCCACCACTAACGATAATGACGTCCACAAGAATCACGCGACCACAGGGTCATGTTGCACTACTGTGGGTTAGTAAGTCCGCTCTAAACGAAAAGCACAGCACACATAGAACTACACGTATTTGCGATTTTTTTGTCACATTTGGTACTTGGCAGGTAACGTAGCGAGACTTAAGGTCATTTAGAAAAAAACGTCGAACAACACTAACGAATTCCACTCCAAGTCGCAGGGATGCGACAATAGATCCTGATCACTCATGGTAACAACATAAACACAAATTGATCAAACAACAATAAACCTTAGCTTTAAAGTACAACATTAAACCTAGTTACACACACTAAAAAAAGGCTGGAAAATATATGCATTTTTAAAATGTATCATAACTTCAAATTAGTTAGTTATAAACCATCAAAGGATGATTATCCCATAATTTTTAAAAATGCAGTATTAAGAAGATAAATCACAACACACACAGTGCTACACGTATTGCGGTTTAGTTTGGATTTTTAACGTCGGATTGTAAATGTAGAAGAAACGTGCATAAGCTACTGCTAATGGTTTAAATCATTTGGCAATTGGCTTGTAACGTAGCGCAACCGTGGCTTCGGTTTAGGGCTTTTGGAAAATTACTTAGAAACAAAAACAAACAAAAAGTTTTTCGACTACTTTTAAAACTTTATGTGGTGATTGCGCGATTTAATTTTACCTTATGAATTTATATCCGCTGTGCTTATCGATCGCTTGGCTCGACCGAAGTACACTAAATCTTGCATTGCAGCGCGTTCGGCACCAAACATTTTAGAGCCAGGACATTGCGTTTAGGACTTATACGAAACACGGTAAATAGGCGTTTCTGCGTTTCCCCACAAACCAGAATATATCGGATTTCTGTATGTAAAGCGCCCTCCATTCAAAGGACGGAAATATCGCATTTACAAGCTTTGGTTCACGATCAGCTTCCAGTAAGCGTGCCCATAAAAGAATTTAACGTGGAATTGCATGTTTAGTGTGAACCTGCTGTACGGCGTATCCTAGCAATTACCTGTTTATTTCTTGGTACAGCTGCAACCTGATCGCATATTTCGAACAACTGCAGGTTGTGGTGCGCATATAGTTTCTGCACGATAAAGTCAAATTGTCATTCTAAAATATCCGTTTTACTTGGTCGAAGGTGGTCTATATCAAAAAAGAGACGAAATGCGAAAATTTTTTTGAGATGAATGTGGTAATTTTTTGTTTACTTTGTACGGAAGGGGACACCATTGGCCATTGCACATAATAAATAAGCATGGGACATGACAAGCAGCTGTAATCCAAGCATGATTGCGTTAGCGGTTTGCAGCTCAATATTAAGTTCAATTTTAAGAATAATAGACTGTATTGAGTACGGGATAGTCACAAGCACTTATGTTTTGTACGTCATTACAGCAGCTCGCTCCCGTAACGTAACACAAGCACTGAAGCAGACGTGCGAAATTTAATAAGCGCGGTGTTGCGAGCTTGAAAGTGAAACGGTGCAATGTAATTCGACAAGTGTCGTGTGCAGTTTAAACGCGACCTTGCCAAGTCCGTAACGAAACCTGTAATTCTGCAGGAATTGTGTGCATAAAAAGGTGATTGACACAGTTATTGTAGATATTGGCAAGCTGGTAGCATATTTTGTTTAATTGCGTGTCTATTGTTTTGATACTCCCACCCGATTCGCTCGAGGTAAGAAAATCCTTCCCTTTATTCGGATGTGCTTATTTTCACCACGGCGTTATTTTGCAATTAGTTTTTGTAGTTTAGCAGAATTTATAAATTTGGGTAAATGTGCACGATAATACAATCAAATGGTATAAACAGATAGTTCAAAACTGTTTGTTTGTTTCAAATTAAAAAACAATTTTCGATCTTAATGCCTCCTACGTATACGTGCGATTGAGGAGACAACCGATGACGTCAGTCGCTCGCAATAGTCGGGCATTGACGTCATCACACCCGTTTGCGGGCTGCTGCCAACCCATCGAAAACAAAACCCGCCTTTCTAGGGCAAACCACACAATTCGGCTTCTACCGCCGCTTATCCGATTTCAATCGATCGAAAGGCGCCGCCCTTCGAGTCTCATTACAACCTTTATGTGATTTGCGGTGCTGCTTGCTCATGTAACGTGGTCATGGCCGCCCGGTCCATGTTTTTTGATCGTTATCAGTTGGTTATTGCGGCGCGGTCGGTTGAGTGCTGTAACCCGAACTATACATGTGATATATCTATATTAGCCGTATTTCGGTGCGAGGCCGTGCGCCGTTGAAGCAACAGCCTAAACCTATAAGATTTCCGGCTGAAACGGGTCGTTTGGTGGTAACTGCCCAAGAAGATTTTGTTTTGGATGTTTTTTGATAAGAAACAAGGCACGGTACACTGACACATTTCATTTTATTGGTATTTTCGATTTGATGTACTATTTTACAACAATTACTAAATTGGAAAATTTTGATGGACGATTATGCTATATATATATAAAGTTTTACAAATTGCGGTTTAGGTTACGGAAAAATAATTTAAATATTGTTAGCTATTGCCTTATGCTAAGTTATATTACCCCCACAGTCATTTAACCATTGTCAGTCATTTAACCCCACAGTCATTTAACCATTGTGTCATATGTTTTTTTTCTAATAAGATCAGCATTTTGATTTCGCATTACCGCACATCAATGGTAAAATTGCCATAAACTGGTGTATTTCTGCGGCTACCCCATTTTTATGCCACAGCGCATTTAGCCTGGTTTTGAACGATGGTTCCTTACAATTTTTTTCCGGAAAGGGTTCGTTTATTCAACCGTTATAATATATATTTACTATCATATACAAAGCCTAATATGATGTAATACACTTTGCAAACCGAATTCGAAATTAATATGTTGCATTGCGTGGCCGGTCTTGTATAACCTTCCTTTAGACAAAATACACAAATAGAATAAACCTTTACACAAATAGAATAAACAAGTTCATCATATGGTAACGCATCGGCGTAAAAACTAATCCTCTTAACTCACTAAATTTTTAAACATTTTTATTGCTTTAGCGTCGCTAATGGCTATTGCGTTTATTTGCAAGAAATGGCTTCACTTTATTGATTGTTAGGCTGACAGGCCAGTCGATTTTTTACACTAACTGAATGTTGTTTCATTCAACCAATTTTAAGTTAAACATTACAACGACTGTATCTGTATGTCAGAAATTTAATTATCACAGCCCGTTTGTGCCTAACTATTGAGCGATCGTAATGCAAGCACTTGGGGTGCATATGTGTTAGCCTTATACTGATTGTCGTACTTTCCAATAAACGTGTACGTAAAGTCAATTCTTATCCTTAGTTGCTACTTAGGGATGGTGTCTCGAACTAGTCTGCGACACTGTATAAAGTCGCATATCCTGAGATGAAAATACCAAATATTATCGCAAAAAATAATTTCAATATTCCAGTGCTTCCTAACGGCATTTTAAATATTTAAGAATGCCGATCCAGGATTTTATTTGGGTTAGGGTCATGCATTTTTTTCGAGTGACGTCACAGCGTTACGTTATTATACCATTAATATAAAAAACACCTGTTGTTTTTAAGCAAACTAATGTGCAAATGTGTAGCCAAAACCCAGTCTAATTGCTCGCAGCCCGATAAAAAATGTGTTAATTTGTTTTAAATTGGCAAAACTTTAATACGACACGTTACGCATGAGCCATATAAAAGAGATTCGTATATTGACCGAAATAATGGGATTCATAGTGGAATTTAACATAAATTGGGCTGTAAAGTTTATGAGTCACACGACGCAAGGTGCCATATGATGCATATCCTCTTTGGGCTGAATAAATTAAAGTAAACTGAGAAGTTCGCGCTAAGCACGAATAATAAATTGTGTATATTTAAAAAAAAAAATATTTTAAATAGCTCGCCGCCCACTAAAAGTCGCTAAAAGGCCCATATTTATGCCGCAGCTCACAATTTGCCGACCACTGACCTAATGGGAGGTTTGAGTTCCTATTTTGGCCCGTCTCGATGTTTACCCCGTTCAATTAATCACCCATGCTTACGTCACTAATCCCAGGAACTGTGGCATGCAACAACGTGCGGAATGATGACGTAACACGTTTCTGCCTGCTGCCGCGGAGACACATCTGCGACGGGACGACCGATTGCGCCGACTTCGCCGACGAGAGCCCTGCGCAGTGCGGCTACAAATCACCGTAAGTGCCTTGTTTTTTGTTTATGTGCAGACGTGTTTTGAGTAAAACTGAAAGAAAACAAGATAGTTACTGCAAAAAAAAAAAAAAAAAACGTTTTTAATTGCTAGGCCACACACCCTGACTCGTTTACAAAATACATTCAGTAAAAAAGGTGGGCAAAGAGACACATTGAAAAAGTTACGTCCTCCTATATGCTTTAAAACTAAGCGGGAGGTACATTTTATTCCGATACCTATATCGGAAATTATGGACTGAAAGTATCGCGATCCGATCTGATAACAAATGACGTTATTATTATGCTCAAACAAGCAAAGTAGGTTAAATTTAAACATTCCAAGTTAGTCTTTCAGGTTGTTGGGACTAAATTATTTTTAGCCCTAGAAAATTTAGTTACAACCATTGGTTAAACTCATTTTTTTCTTCATTAATTTATCATTTAAGATAGAATAGCTGCGTTTAAACGCACATGATTACTGCTCTATTTTGTATTAATTTGGTATCGGATAGCACAGTTCCACCTTCGTATTGGACAAGTACCGATACTGCTTGGCATCGGGTATCGGCTCCGATCTAATATTATCGGACATCGCTAGTCTTAAACGTTCGACAAAGTAGTGGTGTAGGCAAATCATCTTTATGAGTTATCTAATGCAGTGGTTCTCAACCTTTTCAGCTTGCGGACCGGTAAAATTTCAAAACAAATTTTGCGGACCGGTGGACCTTCAATTTAACTACGACACATGTATGCAACTAAACTTAAAAGCAAAAAATAGAAACTTCAATTTAATGGGCAATTTACTGCTGTCTTTTTGATATCATACCTGTTATACGTGGTTCTAGTGACGTTTTTGACATACAACTGGTCCTAAAGTTTAACAATTAAGTGAGCTGTAGCCTACTTTTAAACACTTGGGCACAACACTTGGGCAGCAGTGTAGCGTACGATAAAGTTCAAAGTAAACCATTAACTCTATGTATTTTGCGGACCGGCAGGAAAGTTGACGCGGACCGGCACCTGTCCGGCAGGAAAGTTGACGCGGACCGGCACCTTGTCTTCTTGATATCATACCTGTTATACGTGGTTCTAGTGACGTTTTCGACATACAACTGGTCCTAAAGTTTAACAATTAAGTGAGCTGTAGCCTACTTTTAAACACTTGGGCAGCAGTGTAGCGTACGATAAAGTTCAAAGTAAACCATTAACTCTATGTATTTTGCGGACCGGCAGGAAAGTTGACGCGGACCGGCACCGGTCCACGGACCGGCGTTTGAGAACCACTGATCTAATGTATAGTGTGCATTGAAGTCTAGCATGTTTGGCTGCATGCCTTTTCGTAATAGAAATATACTACACAAAATTATAAAAATGGCCCGCGACACACTGACATATATAGCCGCGGTGGCAGTTTGAAATCACAAACCTGGAAGCACATTTCACACCAAACAATACGACGTATTCGTTGTTGCGAGGTGCCCCCTGCTGAAATAACAAAGGATTTCCGCTTAACCTCCATCGCTTTCAGGGAAAACCGTATAAATGTTGGCCCTCACAGCGCTGTCTAATCAAGTTACCCACGATCCTTTCACATTCGCCAGTCTTACCTTCAAACCGGCTCAAGGTGAATCCTCCGGTCCTCGGAAAATCCTATCAAGGTTTTATTTGCGTGCATAATAAATCAGTCTCTATTTGGACGGCGCCTTGAAAAGTCGACAGCGGCCGCCGGAAAGCGACTTGCAGAGCCGCGCTGAATCGATTTTGCTTCTAACTTCAAAACGTATTTGTCTGTGGTGCGCTAAAATTTGCTCCTTCGTTCGTCGCGTAGAAAAACGACGCGTAGCCGAAAATCTGGAGCCAAACCGATCCCGGGCTTTTCTTGAGCGCGTAGATTACTAATCACGCGATAATTTAGTGCGTTTGTAGCTTGTTTAAAAAAAAGGTACATTAATTACATTCAGTGTGGTTAGAATACGGCACATCTTCAGCTTGAGCTACCCACCTCCCATTAATAAACTTGAAGTATTTGTTATTGATCATAGACGCCGACCTTTTAAATTTACAGGGCGTTATTTTCTAAGCATTGCGCTGTTGCATGTTGTCAGTGAAACAAACCACTTTACCTTTTACAACTATATAGCGACTTTAGGCTAAAAATGTTTCCATTGAAATGCGTAAAACGTACCATCAAATTGAAAAAAAAATGCATTTGCGTATACCTTAAAAGTATAGTTTGGAGGTTCGATGGCATAACGGCAAATCAGGAAACTTTGTAACAGTTTTGCTGTGCTTTAGGAATTAATTTTGTACATTTATTGATTACTTGGTCGAAAGACGTTTTAACGCCCTGTCAGAAATCCAGGGCGTATAAAAACGCTCTGCACACCCACGGCGCTTATGTTGATAATATTTGATAACACGTCTCAGCCAGCAACATATCAATCGATAACAAACCTTTATTTTTTTGCTTATCATAAAGTTAACCACACGAAGTTTAAATGTTTTATTTTGTCTTAAGGTACAAGAAACAACCCAGTCGATACCTCCCCTTAAACAACCTTGTAATCGATTGCCCGGAATGCTCGACTCTGATTGGCTGCGAGGGCGGCAAGTGCATCTACAAGGGAACCAATCAGGATCACCCGTGTGCTTCGTATATTTTCAGGTTGAGTTCAAGGCCGCTGCAAAATCTTTATCCGTAACTTGGCTAATGACCGCGGTGATATACCATGTGCTTGATTTCTCAGGGTTTGACGAATTAGGATAACTCTACGCATATATGTGAAATGTAAATAAAACAAACACCCCAAAAAACATGGTGAAGTTAATTGTTGATTGCCAAAAATTCTAATCGATTATAATTCACTCTTTGTTCTGTCTCATCGACCGAGAAGGATTTAGGCCGTGCAAACGCATCCGCAGATCTCTGCAGGGGGAAGTGAGATTTTAATTTAGTTACGTTTTTTAACAACGTAGCGTAGAAAGTTCGTTTCAAATAACTGTGATAGGTTGCGCTTCGGTCAGATAAATTTAAAGTGCACTTATTTTAAACTTTAAGATACCTAAAGCCCAGCGTAAAGTAATTCCAAAGTGGAAAGTATTGGGTGGTTGTGCGCTTTATCGAGAATCGCGCCCTTTCGCCTGATCGCAATGACTTGGCCACTGACCCGTTGTTGTTAAACTTTAATGAGTTGCTTCCGAGAAACAGGAAAAGGCTATCAAATAGTTAACTCTGAGGTAAATGTAAGGCTTAGTTTGTTCCTGAACAGAAAACTCAATTTATTAGGTAATAGACGACTCGAAATCGGTACGCGCATCGTTTTATATTCGATTTAATGGAGAGATTTGGCCTGGATGCAAAACATGTTTGAAACTGAAATAACTAAAAATATTAAATTATGTGTCATACAGTTCCAAAATACCTTATATATAAAACTAATATTAATAAGTTTTTAAATTAAAATTTTTATCGAACTTTTTATTATCAAGTCATATTATTATGGTTATTATAGGCTACATTCTCGACTATTATTTGGTGCAGAAACATTATATACATTTTCGGCCGAGTTTGATAAAAAGTAATCAGGATATTTTTAAGTCTGATGTACACAACATGCGAGCATTTAAAATTTTAGTTTGAGTCTAAAAAGCAACCACCTCGCCTATTTGGTTGAACTATAACTACATCTAATAGAAGCATGGTTATTATTATGATGTAAACATCATAACATGAGCATGGTTAGTTTAATGATAATCAGGTGTGGCGACTTTATTGATTTAAAAAATGGTGAAATGATTGTCGAACATGTCTTTCGCGGTTACTAATAATAACGTGCGGTACGCAACTGCTTAAGTATGAAGTTACAAAGCCAGGATTTGTGCGGCCTTGGCTGTAAAATAGTGTTACCAATAAATAATACATTCGACAGTGTTT
Organism: Ascidiella aspersa; assembly: GCF_963924565.1. Classification (NCBI taxonomy): domain Eukaryota; kingdom Metazoa; phylum Chordata; class Ascidiacea; order Phlebobranchia; family Ascidiidae; genus Ascidiella; species Ascidiella aspersa. The sequence continues at coordinate 19,787,080 of NC_139451.1, forward strand.
TTACGGTCAGTTTTTTTAATAGTCCGTTGGTTGGCATGTTTCCCCAGAATCGTTTTTTTGTTGTTTTTTGCCGCTAAATTATATACTTCTCAAATTTTAAACAACTGTTTTTGCTGTGAGGTTTATTTAATATAAGCCGCCTTGTTGTCTAGGTTGCTAAATAATTTGGTCCTCATTTAGTACTCCACTATACCATCAACGACCTTGTTTGCGTTTGGCAAAGTTTTCTTTCATTATAGGAAAGTGCCTTTCCGCCACTGTTATCTTATCTAACTGCAACATTAATGTGCCAATTTTAACACGTCAAATTAGCGTTCTAAAACCAAACCTTCTTTCAAATAAAAACGTTTTTATGGGCACAACTCACGAATCTGTTATGTATCTTAATAACAAATGCCAAAGCCAACATTTTTAAATTCACATTCAATGATGATACAAGTGCCAGTGCGTACCAAAACGTCTGTATCAAGATGATATCGATTTGCTCGAACTCTATCGTTAAAAAATATTTTTATTGGTATTTTAATTGCATAAAAAATACCGTGTTTTTGTTCAATTGAAAATCAGATGTGAATTCGAATAAGCTTTATCGCGTCAGTTTACGTTTGTAAATTGTTTTTCGCGTGTTTCCTCTTTATCTAGGTGTTTGTCGGACGGCAAGTGCTTACGCGCGGAGCAGTTTTGTGACGGCATAACGGACTGTGCGGACGGCAGTGACGAATCCACCACGCCTCTTTCAACCGACGGTAAAATAAGACAAATCTTCTAAGAATTTTTTTACTGAGCAAATCTTAGTTTTAGTGAGCGTGGATATTCTAAATGGCTAGCAAAGTCCGAAATAGATAGCAAACTTTGCCCGTTGGTATTATTCCTTTAAAAGTTTATCAAAATACGAACCAAGGCAAGTTTAATTCACGTAGAATCTCTTTGTTTTTCTACTTTTTCAATGTTCATAGACTTTGTTCGTGTTCATCACTGAATGGTAATATAGCGATTAGAACACTCAGCAATAGCTCAAGAAGCGAATTTCACTGCTCAAACGTTCAGGTGGTGTTACGAATATTAGAGGAAACCATGACGACAGTGGTTCCATTTCTCTTGAGAAAGTGTCTTTTACACACTATAAAAACACATTTCTCAACGTTGTTTAGCAAACATTTGGTGAGGTCGTTTGTATAGTTTGTTTCAAGCGCCGTGCGTCCATCCAGGATTGCCAGTTAAGATTTTTTAAAGCCAAATTTGAAAATGTAGGCTTTTTTTAAACCCCTTTGGATTTTATTTGAAAAAAATCCAAATTAAATTTGGCTTTTTTAGTTTTATTTAAAAAAATCATGAGCGGTATGTTTAACTAACAAAGCTAACAAAGAAAACTTGCCAAAAAAATCACAAAAAGAGAAAAATTGCCTATATAAAAAAAAAGTTGAGAAAATTGCCACCAAAACAGAAATGCAATTTACCAGCATGACCATTTATTGCATTTTTTTTGGTAAGTTTTCTTTTATTGGCCCATCTCGCAACTCTGCGTCCATCGGTGGTGATTAAGTTTTACATGCATACTTCCACATAGCAAAAATACAAACAGGAAAACATTTTACCGACCGCTCTTAACCTAATTTTTTAATAATTTTACCCCAACAGTCGAATCGATCGTCCCAAGGCTGTTGCTTTTGGTCTAATCTTATGTTTTTAAACCATCTTTGCTTAATCCCCGTTGGGAAACACTGATATAACCGGATCGTTGACCTTCATTGCGACAACCTGACATTTTTCATTTAATTAACGTCTTAGTGTCAATTAATTAAAACAACACAATGCCATGAATGCCTTCGACAACGTCAAAATGTCTTTAAAAGGCCTGATCCCGATATTTATCGTATTTAAGTACAAGTGTGGAAACAAACTTTTCAACCGATAATGCTTCGAGTGTACATATTTATACGATACAGAAAATATTACTGTTCTAGAAAATATTTACTGGCTTTGCAAAAAAACGATATAATCAGGAAAATTTGTAATGACTGCGATGTTATCTCTAAAATACATTTCTGTTGTTGTTGTTATAGCTGTCATCAAATCCCTATAAAGCCTAGATCAGTGGTTCTCAACCTTTTTTTACACGTGGCCCCTTTTTGATGCTGTTAAATAGTCGCGGACCCCTTACATTTTTCTGGTGTAATATCTGCGTTTAGTGCTTTTTAATTATTCAGTAGCCTATATATGCCTAGTGCACCTTAGTAATAGACAATGCCAAATTAATTGATGACAGGCTTATTTTAATGTGATTTCTGCTGATGCATCTCCGAAGCAAGTCTTAAAATGCGCGGTTGTGTTTTTGACAATGCTAGACGCATGTCATCATTGCGAGCAATAGCATAAACTAAAATCCAGTACATGTGAACTGCTGTAATGTTGTCTTCCATTTTTACAATCTATTTGTGTTACGTAATATTGTGATGAAGGATGTTTCCCAGCGTTAATCAATTCAATAAAGGTATATTTAGAAGTTTTTGCGGACCCCCTAAAAACGTTTTCCGGACCCCAAGGGATCCGTGGACCCCCGGTTGAGAACCACTGACCTAGATTATGTTAACCTTTACAGGCTAATCAGCCGCTAATGTATAGGCAATTGTTTAACATTGGGAGTTTATGTACATACCACTAAATGTTATTTAATGAAAGTAGCTGGCAATCAAGGATTTTAATGAACTTGATTTAAACTTTAGCACCAATATGTTCGGCTGGTCAAGTATGTTAACACATTTTAATTTTTTATACATAAATAATTGCGTTTATCCCTGTTATTCGCTTTCGTTATTGTGCTTACGCGAGATTGATACTCTTGCCTGAAAAAAGGCGTGTCGAAGCTTTCCCTATTAAATTTGTTATTACACGCCTGACTTAAGTCGTAGCGATGGTTACGTTTTGCGCAATTCCGAATTCCCCAAAGTTCTGTTGCGCAATTGCACTAGATGAATTATAGATGTAAGCAATTTGCCAAACATAAGTCGAAACGGAAAACTTGAAACGACTCGTCTACTTATACGATGATCGAAAGGGCATGATATTATACTCCGTCTCGATATTGCCTTAGCAAGATGATTACAAACTACATATTATCGACATCTGTCAATACTTAATTCTCAACTAAAGTATAGGCCCCTTGATTGACAAAGCAATATTGCCATTTTGTGGTTTTAATTGCGTTTTAAAGTTTGTTATATACCTTTAATTGCGTTTTGAATGTGACGCCTATTGTCCCGTGAAATGAAACAATATGTCAAGCGTAACGACATCGGTTAATTGCGATTTCTAAGTATTCAGTACAATATCCTGTATACCTATATACTTAAATGGAAATTGTTTTGGCAGAATTGGGGTATACACAATGTATATACACAAATCATACTAGCATTAAGAAATATGGGCGATATGCACAGGGTAATGGCTTATAGTTTATTTTTTTAATGAAATAAAACTGTTTAAACATGTGTTAGAATTTTGGAGGAAATAACCAAGGATATATGTTGCACGTTGTATACCAATCAAGCAAACTATCATTTTGTTAATTAACCTTGTCCTTTGGTTTGAAACAATCGCCGTTTTTATATGCTTCCAAGTATTACATTTTGTTTTTAAAATATAAAAACACGCAAAAGAATGGAAAAATTGCCCCAAACCGAAAAAGTATTTGTCCATAGAAAACAAGGACGAAGTATGTTTGAACAAACGCCAACAATAATTTTTTACAACCCCAATGGTAATATATGACGGAAATTGGCCTCGCAAACCGATATAACCGAATCACCGTCTTTCATTTTGACAACCTGACGTTTGATATAATTAGAGATTCCAAGAGTGAATTAGCTAGGATCGCATTTTGCCGTAAGTCCTAAGTTAAGCGCCCAAAGAGGGCTACCCAAGACGCAGTTCGAAGAATTCGCTCAAACAAGCGCAAAGCAAAATAACGTGTGGTGTTTTCGATTTGCAGGCATCATGTGCAGCAGCAAGTGGAATAACGAGACCAAGCAGTGCTACCTGCCGCCCATCTACATTTGCGACGGGATTGACCACTGCAGCGAGAGAGCAGACGAGTGTGTCGCCAATTGCTCGCGTTCCCAAATATGCCTAAACGGCAACTGCATAGCTGGGGTGAGTGGGTTTTCCCTGCTCTAACGTACAAACAAGTGGTAGCCAATCTTTTTGGCGTTCGACGCCCTACAAAAAAGATATAAATATTTTGGCAGCATAAATAGCGTTTTCGATCTAGGTCACCTAAATGTTACAATGAACGAGATTAAGGTAACACAAACCAACTGCACACAGTGTAAAACAATATGTTTTGGCGCGTTGCACTTTAATTGTACGCAAACAATTAAATCACGAGGCTTACCAAAACACCAAATTAAAATCATATATTTGGAACACAATGTACGTTTTTTGTTTAGTAATTTCAATAAAAATATTAAAGTCATTAAATTCAATAAAATCGAACTTTTTACGACATTTTTATTAAAATTATGACGAATTCAAAATGTTCTTACGCACCCTTAAGCAAAAGAAACCGCGCACCGAAATACTTTTTCTATTTGTCAGGTCACTGTTGTAATTTCGGAAAGTTGTGAGTAGGGGAGATACACGCAAGCAAATCTTTCTATTTCTTTTTTCGCGACTGCGCCGTTTGATTGTATGTTGTGTTTAAAACATAAAATATGCGGAATTGTCGGAGTTTTTTTACTTGTTTTTTACACAACACATTTAAATAATTAGTGTATTTAACACAAATAATTACACCAAGACAGGCATTTTGACAGTGTGCAATAATCCAGGTGTAACTTTACGAACTTTTACGTCATATTGTAAACTTGAAAACCTATGTTACGTTTAGTTACTGAAAGTCACATTCCGAAATAAATGTTTAACAAACTCAACTACGAGATGATCTCAAAGTTTACAACAAAACTATACAGCAATGGTTTTCAATATTTACCAAAAGCCGAAAGGGAGACTATTGAAACGCTCATAACCCATGAAAAACAATTTTAAAATTGTCAACTTATTCAAGTTTTAGGTTTAGTTCGAATGGGATTTGAAAGCTTGCCTCTAATTTCCTAGCGTGATAGAGTACAATTTTTAAGGATTTTTTAATATATTTTAGGAAGACGGTATAACTGCTTAATTAAAAGCTCAAGGATTGTAAAACGTCTATTTGTGTGTGCCTTTAGCGGATTTTATTAAAACCCTTTTGGTCATATGTCTATTCGCAATCGACATATTTTTTCGACATGTTTTGTGTAGCCGATTTTTTAGCTCTGGTATTGTGCCACGAGTAAAAAAAGGGTTCCTGAGCATGGTTAACGATGATGCTTATTTAACGATGATGCTTATTTACGTTTATATGTTACTTTTACAAGTTAAAACGGTAAAACCAGAGAATGGCTAATTTAACCTTGGCGCTTTAAGTAAACTGTGCTTTAGGTTAACTGGCATCTGATAACAATATGGTACTTTATCGTTGCAGCACTACTTTGGCGACGGGAGGGACGACTGCGGCGATTCGAGCGACGAATGCCCGTCGAGTTTCGGGCTCAAGACACGAGTGTTTACTTGCTTAGACGGAACTTGTCTGGCGTACGAGAAGTAAGTTGGTTTAACGCTGTTAAAGTGGTCAAACGCATAGGATTTTGATTTAGAAAGAGAGGGATTTACAATGTTGGACTAAAGCTACAAAAACTGACCGAATCAAATGAATTTTTGTATATTCAAATGATTGTCACACTTTTTATCAAAATAATATGAAAGCTTAGTTTAATTGTAATTTTACCCTCCCGAAGATTCCTGGTCCAATGTAGAGTAGCTCCAATTGTGTTTAATAGGATTTTAACAAAACGACCCTAAAATAAAGCTTTATAAAAGTCCGACCACTGAGCCTGATGCGTAACTTTAAACGCTTTTTGAGAACCATTTTGGCAGAAAATGTTAAGATAGTTGCCTTCGAATGTGAGGTCAATTTGCGATTGGCTTTCAACAGCAAAATAAGTTCCATTAAATATTAAGTTTTGTCGCACACTACTTGGGTAATTATTAAAGAAAAGATTTACTTTTTCTTTCTCAAACAAGACGATTACGCGAGTCACTGCAGCTCCGACGTAATATCCATTTCGCCACATTGTGAACAAGCCGATTAAATTCGCTGAACTTTTAACAGAAATCAACAGCTCATGTATGAGTTCGTTCGTAATACGGATATCCGTTCCTTACGTACTTGACCAAATACCGATATTCGATACTTTGCTCAAAAAGTTATTCCGACTAATGCGTAATACATTGACACCCTTGTCATGGCCTAAAAACATTTATAAAGTTAAACCCTGCAAATGCACAGTTTTTTCAGGCTATCAAGACAAAATTTGCCAGCGACGGAATTTACCTTTGATTGGTAATTTATTATTCACTTGGTAGATAACGAATGTACTTTTTTATGGTCGAAAATGGTCGTTGGATCATAAACCATGGCTAAAATGCCAGTTTTAAATCGGATCGGCACCGATGCCATTTTAATATCGGACAATAGACCACCATATACCTCTCGGCATTGCGTATCGGCTGTATGTAATCAATGTTAATATAGTTACTATGCCGCTAACATCACATTTCCTTTCAGATTCTGCGACGGGCGAACGGACTGCCCAGACGGCAGCGATGAAATACATCCGAGGAACGGCTCTTTGTGGAATGTCTCAGACAAAGCACTTCCCTGCAGCAATATGTGAGCTTAAGTAAAGTGTTAAACTGACATAAAGAAGCCTTATTTACAAAAACATTACGTTTGTTCGAGGCCAAAACGCATGATGTTTGTCCACTTTTAAAGAGTGCCATGATACGTTGACGACATTGCGTATACTGGATAAAAGATGACTTACCCCTGCAAAACTAAACATATTTAATTTGAAAAATACTACAAATGGAAAAAAATGGAAAAAAACTAATCAGTTCAATAATATTATTGGAAAGCTGAACTTAGATGAATCTACTAGAATATCATACAGCTACAATTTAATACGGTTTTAGTGTTGTCTACCACATAAATATTTTGCTTTCAAAGAGTAATGCTATAGGTTATTTTATCGTACAAACATTTTTTTGGAAAGTGTATGGTTTGGGCGCGTTAAATTTGCGATGACAGACCACGTATGACACCGGCCGATGGTCTAGCGTGCGTTACGCAACCTTTTTTTTGGCTTGCGGCACGCTACAAAACTTTTAAATAGTTCGCGGCACCCTTGCTCGTACCATGCTGAGTGGTTAATTGTGACGTTACAATAAACGACGTTAAAACAGCTCATTAACTGTGAAATAAGGTTGTAAGGTTGGAAAACTTTTTAATTTTGGGCTTCTAATAGAGCAAAAATTGCAATCCTAAACAATTTGAAACATCTCTCGGCCCTCTTGAATACCGCGGCACACCGGTTGAGAACCACTGCGTTAAACGCTTTCGGTGTATTTTTTTACTAACTAAAATGAAGTAACATGTTAAGCAAGGGGTGTATGTTTGGCACTTTTTCCATTGGCCAAAAAGTTGGCCGGAAAACTAAAATGTCAGAAATGGTCGGACCCATTCCTCAGATAACCAGTCTCCGTTTAAGGAGCTGGTTTCGCCACTGAATATACGACCAGAGTTATAACTGCGCATCGGCAGAAGGTTAACATTTTTACTTTTTTGTTATGGTGTTAGCGTAAAGTGTCAACATAAATGGTCAGTGTAATTTTAGTATTTACTGCCCCCCGAAAAGACGTGTTTTTTTTGCGAAAAAAATGGCAAGACACTACCCCCAGTAATCAGTGAAGACCACCGTCAGGCGTCAGGTAAGTATGGAACGCTTTCTCTGTCTTTCAATTCACAGCTTAAAAAACTAAAAAACTAAAAATATGCTTTACAGCGGCCTTCTTGCACCCGCTAGCGGTCATGACCTAAGCGCCCACATTTCCAAGTGCATTGCGCGCCAGCGCCTTACTGTAGAAACTTATATCGTTCAAGGTCGCGGCCCGATTTTTTTCGTTCTGTCGCGAATCTTTAATGGACATCGACCCAGGCGAGGATGAAAAACAGTGACAGGCCGACTTGAATCGAAAATGCACCAGAAGTCACTTTATACATATCGGCATAGTGTGGCCCGGATACGCCCTTGATAATGGCCATTGATTCCACCGCGTCCGAGAAACTTCGATCCAATCGACATTTGAAGCACACGTGCTTTGGTTTAATGCGTATCATTGCAGCAGAAAATGTAAAACATCGAATAAATAAATAAAATGTTGTTATACAACTAATTCCTCGTCTAAATTCTTCTGCAACTTTCTGCCAAAAAGCGATGACGTACAACCGTGAATCGCATTCGCCGTTTCATTTATTACGTATAGTGTCTTGGGATTTCGAAATGTAGAATATATGGCTTAACAATCCACTAATTTTTCTAAATGTTTTCAGTCAACACAAATGAGGGACTAATACTTTTTTGGAGCATAATGCCTAAAAGGTTGCAGTTAGACTTGCTGTATAACAAATATCAAGTCCCATCTAAAAAAGGTATACCATTCCTAATATGCGACCTTCTTCTGTATGCGCTTTGATATTCGTTATACGTCTGAAGACAAATATGCTTCGTCAAAAAATCTACTATTGCTAATATTTGTGAAACGACAAAATATACCCCTGTCCGAACTTAAGCATTTCGAGTCTTACTGGGTTACACCAGGCTCGACCCTATAAGATAGCCTTCGAAAACGAGTCACCTTCTAAATCCGAGCTTATGTTGCCAGCATCAACGCGCTGAACCTGACCTGTCTCCTGCCCGGACACCATGTTTGTGACGATTTCGAGCACTGCTCGGACCACAGCGACGAGTGGCAATGCGACAACTCACAGAACATAAAGTGCCACAACAAACGCGTCGTCTTGTCGCTAAAGGTATAGAGTCGTGTTTTGCACCCGCAATAATATAAAGCGATTTTTTACACACTTTGTGTCGAAAGATTTGTTGATCGCCTAATCTTTGTGCAGCTTCAGGTACTTATTTTAAGACCAAAAATTGTCAACACCCAATTTGAACTCTTGGGGGGCCAGAGATTTTTTTGTAAAAAAACATTTTTATGACGTCCTTTGGCAGCAGGTTTTTGCCTGTTGATAACTGTTTGAACTAAACGTATACTAAAACAAATAATAATACTATTTTAATAAAACAGAACCAGTTTTTTTATCTAAACATTGTTTAAACGCCATGTTGTTTGACAGGGGCGGATCCTGGATTTTAAGGGTGCAGAAAAATAACAACTGATTCTGTCATCGCTATTCTCTATTAACCTTCACGGGACACACTATAAAAGCTAATTTAGAAAGAGTCAGCATTTTAACTTTAGTGCGGCGTCTAAAAAAGGTATATTTCGCCAGAAATGCAACTTCGTGGACGACTGCCACGATTCTTCGGACGAGTGCATGTATCCGGACTGCAACCGCACCTTCACCTGTCTACGCACGCGCAAGTGCATCGCCTTTTCCCGCTTTTGCGACGGTAGGTTTTTTGTCGTTGACATGGTGTGACGTATGTGACGCCGCCAGTTTCTTCCATATGTAAGAGTTAATTGCGCTGTGTCTTTTTTGGCAGCCTTGTTTTTTTATTGAATACTTAAATTTGGTGGTTTTGTCAAGATAAAATCGTTAAACTAAAGAATAAAACTAAAGGGTATACTTTACAGTTACACTGATACAAATTATAACAAGAACATTTTTTACCTATCTTTTTAAAGTCAACGTTATAACAACTTTTTGAAAATTGCAAGTAAAACGTCCTAGAGTTATTTTAATACAAAGTACACTCGGGTCAAGTAAAAGATCTAAATTAGGTCAAAGAATTATAACAAATTAAATGTTTTAATCAAGTTAATAAGCCATGTCAAATATTTACGCCAAGTGAAAGACTTAACTTTACAAGTCATATGTTAAAATGCCAAGGACGCAAGTCAAGTCGAGCGAAATGAATACAGTCGGGCACTTCTAAGCACAAGTCACCTCATTGAACAAGTCATTAACACCGCATATATGTTATATCAACAAAATCGTCTTATACGCGCAGGAGTGGACGACTGCGGCGACGGCAGTGACGAGATGACGGAAGAAGAGTTATCGCAACACGGCGGAGTGATGTGCAACAACTCGCACAACGAATGCAGAGGCCGCTGCGTGCTGCCACAGCGCTACGTGTGCGACGGCCTAGATCACTGCGAGAATAGGTGGGTGCCCCTTTGCGCTGCAAAGCTAGATATATAGATTTATTTTGATAATGAATTTCAAAGCAAAAAAGGTTGAGTAGATCGACATCATCTTCAGTTAATTTGACTGAGAAGCAATTCAAACATCACTTATTAAAGGTGGAACGCTTTTTGGCTTTGCAATTCATTATCAATATACATTACAGATCTGTGCATAGTGTACCCTAGATAAATTTTATGTTTTGGAACCGCAACCACTAGAACGCAGTATAAAGTTTGCAAAGAAAAATGCAGTTGTTTGTTCCAGGATGCAGCAAATGACCGTAAGGTAGATCGAGTCAACTGTGCAGTGTGCACCCTGTTTGCACAAATGTTCGTTATAAAAAAGCATTTTATACACAACACACAAGTAATAATGATACATTGAAAAGCAAGTAATATAAGAGAAGACAAAGATCATATTTAAAATAAAAAAACAGTGTTGTTTGATAAATAGTTTGATCAAATAAGCTTTATAGCCGGAATGCGCTGCCTTTAAAAAAGTAGGCTTATGCTTTACAGGACAGGACGGTTGTGTCTGTTTTGCGAATCACGAAAGCACTGTTGGTTTAATTTTTTTTAAATGGGCATTGATTTAATTTTGATTACAAGGCACAGGTTTTTGCAACAATTCCAATAAAAAAATTCAAGACCTAAAACTAGCTAAATCGACATACTATTTCTATTTTTGGCCGCCCAATTGATTTTTAGTCGCAATACAATACCATATCGCACAAATCTAAGCATTTTTTCACCCACTGTTTATCCTGCCTCTCTTTTCCTTTTAGAGCGGACGAATGCCACGCGGGTTGCACGCATTCGTTCACATGCGACGACGGTCAGTGTATCGAGAGACATCGCTTCTGCGATGGTAAATTGGACTGCAAAGACAAGAGCGACGAACAGGTGCGATTTTGCTGATGTACTTGTTTAGATTTAGACAGCAGGCAAATTTAATTTATTAACTATAAATCTCACAGCAAGCGCCTAAAACAGGAATGCCGAACATGACCCAGAACAGATTTTAAATGACTCAATTGTTTCAATATATTTTAGAAATACCGAAATGTAATCAAAGATTCCAGAAAAGGCTAACTTTTTAACCAATTCTTTGTTAGATATCACTACTGTTTAAATAATGGCTGCCCAACATGTGCGTCGTAAAAAGTGTTTTAGTGGTAACGGGTACTGCGCTTCAACTGATGCGTGCATATAAGCAGACTTATATAAACTGTTGCTTCCAGGCATAGTAATATAAATCAAAAACAGCTCCTCTGGTAATTTCAATTCTTTACCAACGTTTCGGTAACCTATGCAAGCCGCCTTCGTCAGGGTGAATAACACTGAACGCTCGTAAAATAAATGGAAAACACACAAAGGAAAAAAGCAGAAAAAAATACATGCTACCTGTCATATTTCTAGGTCAAACTGCGTTGCAAATAATTAATTTTTACTATGACTAAGACGACTAACAACGTTTGGTTAAATAAAATAAAACGGTTTTAAAAGCCGTTTAATGAGGAATTTGACAAGCGAGAAATAATTCAGGTTAAAAAAATAAATAGGCCTATATATTCTAGGTTTATTCTGCGACGTGCAGTTTTTTATTTGTTTTTCTACAAATTTTGCTGGCAATCCCCAGGTATTTTTTTCCTTATCCTACTGCTACTTTATTGCTTTATGTTGCTTTCATCTTAACAGTACATTGCGACTCCCAGATTGAAAACCACTGCTACAAAGTGTCGCCGTAAAACGTAAAGCCGCTCCTTTAAGGAAATTAAAAGAGCTCGCAGACTAAAATTTTTTAAAGCCCTTGTTAAACCATTCTTAACAGCTTTCTGTTTAATCCCTGTGATCCCATAAAAATGATGCAGCATTGTTAGGTTCTTAACATTCGTGGGAACCCTAGTTTGGAAATCGCCCATCTTGAATTGCCAACCCGAAGACAGTAACACTAAGATAGAACGCAGCAGCAAAGTTTGATGTTAAATTAGCATATAATTAGATATTTTACACACTTGTGATTTTTTGTAAGGGTCAAGGTCGTGTTTGAGACCCGCGCGATGAAAAGGTTCACCATTCCTGGCCTAAATCAAACAGAAAAAAGAACAAGTTACAATCAAATAAACGTTACTACAGTCAAAGAAAACGATTTGCAGTCAAACAAACGTAGAGTTGTCACCGTCAAATAAACGTAGAGTATTTTGACATCTTGCTTTGCTCAGTTGGCTATGGAATATACCAGACTGTTTTCAGCTATGGTCACGCTAACTGCATCGGTAAGGGACCTGCAGCAAGAATTGTCCCGCAGATCTTGGGAATATAGCTTTTGCGACGTGTAATAGACCAGTGCTTCCCAACCAGTGGGTCGCGACTCATTAGTTGGTCGCGAAGCATTTCTAAATGTTTCAGTTTTCTATTAGATCGAGAAATTAATGCCTTATGATTACGTAACGTTTATGCAACAATCTAACAAATACGTAACAAGTAGATGTGTTGTGTCGCATTAACTATTTTAGTACATACGCCAGAAGTAAATATGCAGGTTTTGTGTAACTTTATTCGCTTGGTGATATCTCATTGTCGGTCTCACAATAAAACTTGCATTAAAAGTGGGTCGCGAACGCAAAATGAAGTCTAATGTAAATTTATAAGTTCAAGCAAAATTGCTTTTCGCAATTACAAAACTCAAGGTTGTATCGCAAATCATGTCTAAAATTCCAATACTAGTTGTTCTGCAGACCGATTTTTTTGGACATCACCACCTTTGTCTGCACCAATTACTATTATGCCCAATATAATTTTACTACAAATGATCTGACTGGCTTAAATAGCGTCTTGATTGAAGCTTGGCTTTGATAACTTACGATTAGGGCTAAGGCTTGGCTTTCCATTAATTGCTTGTGTATTTACGACACAAGGCACATTGTCGTCATAGATTAATTACATTGCTTTCAATACAAGACATGTCGCCCTCTTAAATATTGATTAAATTGCTTTTAACAGGTGATCGGTCCTGGGTTTAAGTGCCCCGTTTCGGACGAAGTGGGTGAGGCGAGGGTGTGCGTGCTGCCCCAGTACATGGTCAACGATTCGCGGGTCGACTGCGTGTCAAATGCTGACTCGTGCCGCGATAACCCGCTCGGCTGCTTCAGGTCAGACTTTTGGTTTTATCGCCTTTTCCGTTGTTCATAAATTTAAATTAGAAATTCTCCATGGCTAAAAAATTAGCTTCGAAGTTTTCAAACTTTGGGTGATGAGCTAAAATGAAAATAATTTAGATTTAAACTAAGTTTAACGCCAGCTAAATTCACGTCAAATCGGATCATAGATATATATGCATATATAAACTGTTGCTACCAGGCATGGTAATACAAAACCTTTTTGTGCTTTAGTGTCATTCACCCTGACGAAGGCGGCTTGCATAGGTTGCCGAAACGTTGGTATAGAATTAAAATTACCAGAGGAGCTTTTTTGGATATATATATATGCATGATAAGGAGAATTTATATGCAAAGGCGTCTCATTAGGATTGATGTTTTTTGTTTTGACCGTAGCAAATGCATTTTAATTGAAGTCTTACCTTACAACTTAAATCCGGGTTTATAATTAAAAAAGCAGCAACTCTTCCTCGGCTGCATTACGTTTAATCTTAAAAATGCTGTAATTAAAGTAAGACTAATTTTTTCCCATTAAGAAAATGAAAATATTTTCAAATTGCCCATCATTTAAAGTCATTGCTTTGCTCAATACGTATTACAAACCAAACATTTCTCGTATGGTACACCGAAAAGCCATCGCAGACTCGCCGAATCTGTCGATCTATGATGCAAGCAGAGCAAGCCAGAAAAACAACTGGCCTGCAGTGAGGTTCGAACTCACGACCTCCGGTCAAGCCGGGGCCGTCGCTCTACCAACTGAGCTACGCAGGCTCAGAGAGGAGCGAGTCGAGAAACAACCATGCGCCAATACTTGCACATTTTGTTAGTACAAGCAACTTCACACTGGGGGATCATCAGTCCGTATCAATCAATGAAAGACTTCCGAGGGGCTAGATCACAGATGTTATTAAACACATATGTTTGTGTGTGTCTTTCAAGTATTGGCGCATGGTTGTTTCTCGACTCGCTCCTCTCTGAGCCAGCATAGCTCAGTTGGTAGAACGACGGTCCCGGCTTGACCGGAGGTCGTGAGTTCGAACCTCACTGCAGGCCAGTTGTTTTTCTGGCTTGCTCTGCTTGCCTCATAGATCGACAGATTCGGCGAGTCTGCGATGGCTTTTCGGTGTACTATTGATACGGAAGCCGTAATCGTTGGTCATAAAGCAACTTCCGAGTGGCTAGATCACAGATGTTATTAAACACATATGTTTGTGTGTGTCTTTCATTTCTCGTATGATGTTTCAGATTTCGTTCCCACTGCAAGTATACTTGATAAAACTATTTCTGCTAAAAATATTTTTATATTTGTTAAAAATTGACAGTTCTATTAGAAATCTTTTTTTTTGCAATCGTTGAAAATAGATGCCTGGACCGGCGGTTGATGATCTCAGACACGCAAGTGTGCGATGGTGTGTTCGATTGCCTCGATCTTTCTGACGAATGCGCGTGCGAGAGAAACTCTTCACTTCTGGTGCCCAAGCTCTGTCAGTGCATGCATTCTGGTCAGTTCTACTTTTGTGTTCCGTTTTCAAGGCAATGATTTTTAAGTGCGCCGTGGAGTTTTTGATATTTCGGAAAAACACCTATTCACATTGCTAACAAGTATTCAGACAAGCATTTGCGACTAAAATGCACACTGTGCAATATAACTGGTAACAATATTAGGGTTTATTTGCATATTCCCTTGTAATAAGGGTGGCTGTCAAGTAATAACCGTATTTTGTTTTTAAGAAAGTGTGCCGCGCAGTTGTTTAATTTTTTTTGTACGCTGAAAAAGTTTAAGAACCACTGGGTCATGCACGGTTTGAGCCCAGACAAATCTGTTTTTGTATAGGCCATTTCGCTCAATTTAATCCTAACGTTTGATGCCATATCGATGTATTTCGACCTGTTAGATTGCTGAGGGTGAATTGGATTACACTGGTGGTAAAAAGCAAAATGAACGTTATTTGCTTTTAAGGAACATTGTGGAGCCCCGTATTACAGAAGAGTGTTTTGTTCTTGTTTTTTTTTAAATGCCACATGCTGTTTATATTCGACTATTTGTTCACCTTAGCTATTTACAACAAGTCAATGTTAATCATTTTTTTTTGCCATTTTCGAATTACAAGGAAGCAAAAGACTTTAAACACTTAATGTTATAAAATAATTCAAGATGTAATTTCTTCCCAATAGCCTTAATCATTTGACAATTATGAAATATAAGCGATATAGTTTCAGGGGCGTTTCGAAAGAAAACACATTGGCCGGGGTCAGTTTTTCCAAAGAAGTGTAATGCTTCGTTTGTTACTATGGCACTGCTTGTATTAACCTACCTATACTGAGTTGCCCGTATGCTCACAGACGCCCACTGCAGTTTGTGTCTTCACGACCAGCTCTCGTGCGGTGGTGACCAGTGCATCGGTCAAAGTCAGGTGTGTGACGGCCGACGGAATTGCGGCAACAATGCGGACGAGGAAAATTGCTACAAAAAGGTACGCAATGTTTATGGGATTTCGTAAAAATAAATCTTTTCGGTTTTTGTTTACCGGTGGAGAATATGTATTACGTTTAAAGTGTAATATGGAATAAAGATAATTATCTATAAGATTTATTGTCGAGTTTTTCCACATTGTTTGCTACTCCTGTACGAGCTTGGATTTTCTTATGTCAATTCACAAATTTAAAACATCAATTTGTATAATTTTTTTCAAAGTTAATGAAAATACATCCCGAGCTGGTCTGACTTTTATTATTTGAGTCTAGTTTAATTGTTATCGAAACCACGACAAAGATGAAAAAGCCTTTAACTCAAAGTTTAAAAACCTGAGTAAAACCAGGATCGGACATTTTTTTTAAAAGGAATATATATTTCGCCTATGCTGGCATCGTCAGTTCCTTGATTCGAATAAATCTACGTTCGGATTCATTAGGCGAAATATACATTCATTTTAAAAAAAATGTCTGATCCTGGTTTTTACTCGGATTTTTAAGCTTTGAGTTTTATTGTTTATATACTCTTCAGTGGAACAGTAATCGACAAGCAGAAACTGCTTCCAATTGTTTTGGATTCCATAAAGATACGCCCTTCTATAATTGCGTAAGGTACAAACGACTCGAGCCGTTAAACAATAACCGACAAATATTATGACGTTCGTTTTTTTCTACCCAACTTTTGTCGCTTTAGTCGAGTTCGAAAGAAACGCAAGAGAAGCAATTCCCGTGTCCGTTGGAGGGCGATCTAAAAGCGGTGGAGTGCGACGGGATACCGGAATGCTCCCTACACTTTGCCGACGAGTGCTCTTTCGTCCAAGTGGTAATTTACAATTTTGTGAACAATTTTGACTGTTGAACACAATACACGAGTTTCTTTAGTAATTTCAGTAAACAGATTGAAGCCATTATATTCGATAAAATCGACATTTTGCTGTTATAAACGTATCGGCAATACCTCATGCCATCATCAGTGTAAAAATATAAATGATGGCATGAGGTATTGCCGAAACGTTTGTAACAGCCAAATGTCGGTTTTGGCTTTAATCTTTTTATTGAAATTTTACTGTATTTTTTAATTTTGGTATCTGAAATTGAGACCAAAAACGTGTGCTTTAAAAACGCCTTAATCACTTTGATGTGATCATAGAAGTTTGTACGGACCGCCGACCTTATAAATGTTCCACCGAGGAACGCATTAGTTTTCAGAAAAGTAAATTTGATATAAAAGCCAGCTTGTTTGAAAAAGCAAAAACAATGTATCTATGTTAGTGTACCCAGCCATAATAAATAAAACAGTCTTAATGAATTCAGGTATTTTTACTAGGATGTTCAGAGGGACTTAGTTAAAAAACGTAAAGAACGTGTTTGTTTAGATGTAAAAGGTAAAAATATTTTACTTGATTTGAATAAAGTACCTTTTGTAGAGATCTTACTCAGTAAAGCAACGGCGCCATAATGGTTAAGGTCGTGAGTTCGAATCTCATCGTAGCCTTTGCTTGAATGTTTTGCTTGCAAATAAATCCTCATTGTCAAAGGGATTTCGGTAATGACACTCCTTGGAAAACCGGTGTTCTTTGTAGAAACTTTTAATTTTGCTTTTCTATGATACACTATTTTTATTTATTTGAATGAACCATTTGGACAATTTCTGGCCGAAGTCGATTTTTAATAAATATTAATATTTGCAAAATTAAGAAAAAAATACATTAATATCAGTAATGTGTAAAACCTTCGAAGACCTGTTCTCTAGAAATAACATATAACCTGATTACTTTCTCCTGTTCAGTATACTCACGTTTAATATTTTCCACAAAGGAGTCCAGCGGCTCTGACGGCGTGCCTGAGCGTCGATGCGGGAATGCAACCTCGCCAATCTGCACAGCACTCGACGTCTTCTATCATGAAGAAAACCTGGGCTTCTACCACTGTCCTTCAGACACGTCCAAGTTTCTCAGGACCGCTATGGTGAGCGACTTGAATTATACACTGTAAAATTTGGAGGTTGTAATAATCCACCTTTGGGTGAAAATTTGTATAAAATAGTGTTAAATTCCACCATAATGCTAAAAAAAGGTGAAAATGAAAATCCTAAGCGTGGAATTTTCCACCAACACCAATAGTATGGGTTTATAGCGTGGAAATATCCACCGTGTGATCGTGAAATCGTGATGAAGTCATAGTCTTACGCAGGGAAATGTGTGGTGACAATGCGTTACGTTTTGGCATTGTCGTTTTTTGACTTAAACCTGCGTTTAAAAACTAGTCCGTTTTAAGCCGGCCGTTCACAAGCGTGGCTTCAAGTCTACGGTTAACATTAGTAATTACTCCAACAAAATAAAAACCATGAATACTGCTTAACACTATAGGCGCGTTTTGCGTCTGACGTCGGTGTTAAAGCGGGTATCGTCAGCCAATTCACACACAAGCCTTGGTTGCTTCAACATGAGATTCGCCCTTAACCGAAAGCAACATTTTTCAACTTTCCGCGTCTGAGAGCGTTTTACAAATTAGGTGCCGACGTTTTCCGTTTACGCACAACGCGTCATTTGTTAACCAGTTTTTTTATTTTATTTAAGTCACCGCTACATGTAGATCGTTTACTCAAAGTCATGCCGAACTGGCGTATATCGGACTTGGCTTTAAACAAGTTGCAGTAACACCAACAAATTTATTACCCTGGTTTGTTTTGTGTTTATCTGGAGCTTTGACCAACTGGAAGATTAACCGCCAGAGTGTTTTTTTTTCTTTCAGTTCAGTATACATTCATGGTTGAGTACAACATTTTATACAAAACTTTGTCAGTCCTGATGGTCAGCAGTGTTAACGAGTAAACAGCTTTCTGACACCAAACGAAATAAATTGGACGCCCGGGACGGGGTTTCAACCATAAACCAGTGCTTGTCAATATTTTTTGGAACAGTACACACTTTTACGTTTCCACGCAATGCACTGAACTTATAGAATACTACACCCTGTTGTGCTGCAAAGAGATCTATTAACCGCTATGAAGAAGTAGTTAGTACCTTACAATAACAACAAGGAAAATATTTGATTAGGCTTTCACAAATAGAATATAGTATCTTACACGCTTAAATACATAGTGCCATTTATTGTACACTCCAGTCAGTCTGGTAACAAACCTGTTATTTAATATAATACATGATCATAGTCGTGCTATCTTCTACACCCCAGTACAACCAATAAATGTGGTAAACCATTAAAAAAATTATGGTACATCCTGGGGTGTACAATACACCCGGTTAAAAAGCACTGCAATAGACTTTAGCTATTCCGAACTTTCAGCTGCCACAATTTCTCCAATCTGATCACCAAAATCTTTACCGTCCGCAGTACATCACAAACCCTATTATTCCCCTTACAACAGATCTGCGACGGCGTCGAGGACTGCTCGGTCGGGATCACGTCACGCATGACGTCACGTGAAGTTCGCACGTGGTCGGACCTGTCGGCCGACGAGCGCCATTGCCCGCAGCGGCACCTTTGTCAACTGAGCCGACCAATCAACGGCAAGGTTTCGATCCACGAGACGCGAGTTTGCGACGGACAGATAGACTGCCTCCTCGAGGAAGACGAAGCAGAAGGTATTAGCAGTGTTGTGAAATGAAAGTCCCAGTCAAGTCATTTGAAAAATAACTTAAATCCAAGTCAAGTCTTTTGCAAAAATAACAACTCAAGTCCTAGTCTAAATCATCGGTTGCACAAGTCATGTCCCGGTCAAGTCATTGTGAGAGCAAGTCAATTTCAGGTCATGTCATTGACATAAAAGTAAACTGTTAAACTATTTAAATTGTAAACTTGTCCGATTATAAGCAAAAAATTTAACTAAAAAGTACTTAATTTAATCCCAAGTTATTTGACAAAAATGACTTAAGTCCAAGTCAAGTCAATTATCCAAAAGACTTAAGTCAAGTCAAGTCATTTTGGTCAAAAGAATTAGGTCAAGACATTTGAAAACAGTGACTTGAGTCAAATTAATGACTTGAGTCATTACAACACTGGGTTTGAGTGAGATTGGCGGTTTTGGTTATTGGATATACCTGACGTTGGTTGTTCGCTGTTTGATATCTTTTTTTTATTTGAAATTTCGCGTGCACTGTCGTTTCAACGCCCGTTTCAGAACTTCGGTTTTGCAGGATTTTTTGTCTTGACAACACTGTTAATGTTAAAACCCACATTTTTTTTGTTCGCTTCCGGTGTAGAAAGACATCACCTAGTTCTAGTAGCATATAAATATTTATCATATAATTCTAATCAGTAAAATAACATTTTACGGTGCCTTAAAAATTGTACATCTGACCGAAAACACATATTTTGTAAATTAATTATTTTGCCCTGATAAAAATGCACAAAGGTCCCGAGGGTTAGCACCGTTTCACTGTAGTCAAAAAAGTCCTATTCTTATTTGCCACTTAGTAATGTTTCACTGTATCCTAGAAAAATCCTATTCATTTTTGCCACCCCCAGAACTGTGCAAAAACCGCGATCCCACCCGCTTCTACTGCGAGTCGCGCGCACGTGACTTTATCAGCGCGCTCGGATTGGACGCCACGTCGTCACGTGACCCGCTGTTCGTGTCGCAGTCGGTGGTGTTTGACGGAAAGTTCGATTGTTGGGATGGTAGTGACGAGTGTCCCAGCGCCTCGTTCGAGGAAAACGGCTTCTCGTCCAAGTACGACATGATCAAGGTAGCGCTGGCTCCTTGTGATTCTCAGCAGTCGCGTTCACTTTCAACAAATCGATAAATGCAACGAATCAGCCACCGAACGAAAGTATCCTCGTTCTGGTTTTGGAATAAAAAGAAATACTTAAATTTGCCATAAAATGTCATGTATTTCAACTTGAGGTGTTTTAATATTTTTAGATTTTTTTCGATATTTACAGATTTTTCAATCTTTCTGTATATTTCTTCTCAACTTCCTAATTCTATTGTTAACTATACAATGTAAATACTATGTATAGTATACATACTTGGTCAACCTTATGAATTGTCATTTTAAGCAAAATTTTACTTACTGAAGCTAAAGCATTGCTACGTATATTTTTTTAAAGTTTGTACTTTTCAACAAAATACTTGTAATTAAAACCAAATATTTTAGAAACGTAAAAGAAATTAAAAATAGAAATATAAAATGTTGAAGCTTTCATTGTCCTAGTTGTTGTTCAAAATATTTCAATCGTAGTTTTACCTACATTTACAGGCGTAATAGCCCACTCTACACCTGCATTGTTTTTTTTTGGTTAGAACGCTTTCATTTTAACTGCGAATGCCTCAATTTTTAGAACGAGCTGTTGCGTGTGCTCGTATGGATGATGGCGATTGTCGCGCTACTCGGCAACTTGGTCGTGGCTTGGCACACTTCGACCAGGCTCTACAGAATGAGAAGGTACCTTAAAACAATAGAGATGATATATACTCCCACAAAAAGGCATAACAATCAGCCTATTGGTTCGCTAAAATCTTATTTTATACATTAATTTTAACTGTTTGTTTAGCGATATACATTTCCGGATTTGTGTCCTTCACTAAACAGTTAGCAACATCAAACTATTTTTTCGTACTATTTATCCAATCCCTCTTGGCATTTGCTGTATGTTTTAATTGCTCAAATGTGATGAAACAAAAATCTATAGCAAGTAGCTCACGGCTGTTTTGTAAACTAAATGATTTTTTAATCAATTTAACTCTGATTTACAATTGGGTAAAATTTACAGACTTTCTCCAATGATGCGCACCAATCTAATCCTGGTTCTAAATCTCGCGTTCGCCGATTTTTTGATGGGGATTTACCTTCTAGCCTTGGCCATTCAGAACACCAGACTAACCGGCAGGTTTGGACTTTTAAACTTAAGTTTAGTAGCGGCGTGCACGCATTTACTAAACCTGCTTGAAAATAGCTTTATATATAATGTTTTTCGGTATCGTAACCCATAGCGGGACTGCAATATGCAAGTATCATATTATCATAAAGGCAGCACTGTAGAGAAGGGACTGTATTGAACAAAACTTAAAAGTTGAAATGTCACTGACAAAAAGTTTATATTTTCCATTAGATAAATATCGCTTTCCACCCAATAACAGTGTTTTCTTTATAAAGGATTTTTTCAGCCACAAAATTAAACGGGTTAACACTTCACAAGAAGACTCAAATATGGGGGTCGCGACCCCGAGTTGGGGTCGCCATAACTCATCATATTTTAGTATAACTTATGTATTTTGTATACGATTTATGTAATTTGGTTTCTTTACGATAACGTCACGCTAATAAACGTGAGTGCATAGGTGAGAAAAGCTTTCGTTTCTGCTATATAGAATTGCTGTTTTTAGCTCTTAAAGCAATTTACGGTTGAAACAAATTGAAAGTTTTGTGTTCGTTTGTTTGTTAAATTCAAATTTGTATGTTAACTAAACTTTCTAAAGGCATCATTTTGGTGCCCATGTTTAGCCACAGTTCGCTGGAATTGGGTATAATTTACGCATATTTTTTTTTCGTATTACAGCACTAATTGAAATATTTTTATTCGTATGTGACACAAGTGGGGTCGCAACGTAAATTCTGATTACCATTTGTTCAAACATGGGTCGCTTGTTAAAAAGGTTGAAGACCACTGTGTTGTAAGAAGCTCTAATCTACTTTTTGACTCAAAACAACACGTAACAATGCCAACTGTGACGTAACGCACGCAGGTACTGCAAGGCGGACAGCGGGTGGCGCACGAGCAGCAGTTGCGCCGCGCTCGGCACTCTGGCCATGATCTCGATCCAATCGTCGGTCATGTTTCTCGTCATCCTCACATCGTATCGTGTTGTGGCCGTGCTGCGACCGTTTCGTGCCAACACGATGAACGCAAGGCGAGTAGACCGGGTTTCTGCGTAAATTTACAAGGTTTTTGTGATATTGCCTGATTGCTGGGTTCTGTGAGCCGACTTGGCCAACTAGATAATTAATTATATTGCATACTGATTCATTGAGATGGAACAGAATGCGTCTAATTTCATTCTAGTTTGTAAATACCTTGTGTTCTAATTTCTGGTCCTAATCTAATTCGAGTTTTACCAAAAAAAAAACGAATTAGATTAGGACCAGAAAATTAGAGTTATAGAATTTTAATTTTATTTTTAAGTCTTAACTTTAAAGAAGCCTTAAAGGCAAGGTTATCTTCGTATTTGGAAGAACTGACGTAGCATAACAAGAACAAATATAAACATTTTAGTAACTTATTAAAAAAATCCCTAAAATATAACTCGTACCTAAACCAACGGTAAAGTGAAGTGTTTTAATTTTTTTATGAACGGAGATAACTTTATTCAGTGACAAAAAAACGTTTGTTTTGATATTTTGGGCTTATTTATTTCACTTTAGGCTATGTGCAATCTAATAATTGATTTCTAATGAAATTTACAGCTAGATTTATATTTTGGTTCCTAAATATTTAATGAGACTCTCCAATTACACTTTACCGCCCAACTTACGCCAAGTAAAAAAACAATTAACAGGTACACGGTGCTGATGGTGGCTATGTCGTGGTGCATGTCGATCGCCATTGCTGTCCTGCCTCGCAACCACGCATTTGAGGACTACTTCACTGAGAACGCTTGGATTATGCCGAGCGTCGAGTTTTTTCCCACTAATCAGCCCGACAAGGCGATGCTGCATCGCTTCGCCGAGCGACTGCGCGCCCTGTTTCGAGAAGGTTTGTTCTTTTTAAACATATTAGTTCACCTAAATAGTGTGCCAGGACAGAATAAAAATTAGGCACGTCTGGACAGTGGTGTTGTTTGCAGACTTGGCAACTCGATTTATTTTTAAGATTTTCTAAATTAGATTAGAAGTAAAATTAAAGCTTTTCAGTTTTTAAAGTTGGATTGTACTTCATCCAATTTTAAATAAAAATGAATGTTTTCCTATACGAATGTGGATGACAAAGATTCGTACAACTAGAAATATCTAGTTGTCAAAGTTTTTTGCACGTATACGTTTTGCACAGTGCATCCAAAACCAGAAACAGATTATACCTGTTTTCATATTTTTATTTTTATTAGTCATTTAATTCTACATATTTAGTTTTCAAATATATCATAAACCAATCGAAGTATTATAAATCTTTTTAAAATAGTGCTGGCCAACTGGAAATATGTCACTGTGTCTAACATATGCAACATTTAGCAACTCGCCGAATAACTAAAAAAATGTTTAAATTATGCGTTTATTTTTCCATCTAAATGATTATATAAAATTTAATATTAAAAAAGTATTGTCACACTTTAGAATATCTTGCTGACAGTGTTATTTTCATTTCTATCATTTCTGTTTTCACTAAAATCCTTCAACGCTATAACGTAGAAAATCACTCAAAACGTTTTTTCTTATTTCGTTTCAGGAAAGCAGTGGGAGGGCTTTGTGATGTCACAGGCGGCCGGGGTCCCCGAAACTTGGGTCGGCATCCGTGACGCAATCACCAAACACTACCCCTCCTTCTGGCCCCAACTCAACATCAGGGGTTACTTCGGATACTACAGCACCAATAGCGTGTGCTTGCCTAATATATTCGTGACTGTAAGTTAACACGCAAACTATATACATTGTGTAACTCAGTGGTTTTCAACCTGGGGGTCGCGAACCCCGGGTGGGTCTTTTGCCTTTTCTCTGGGGGTCGCGAAGACGACTATTAAATACCAATCACTATTAAGAGAAAGTCATCTATTTACCATAAAAGTTAACTGTAATTATATTAATGAATGTTCAAACAGTGAGCAGCCAGAAGGCAAGTTGCGAGATAATTATCATGAGAAATATTTGGTTATGATGTCACAAATAAAACATAGTATCTTACTACTATGTAACTTAAATAAATGTTTGTGCCATTTTTGTGCTATTGCACATACATAAATGTATATGCCTGAAAGGGGTCGTTAGCTATATTGGGTTGTTAAAATGGGCGTCATGAAAAAGGTTGAAAACCACTGCTGTAACTGAAACAATCATAACACATATATCATAATACATATATATAATGTAATCAGGCCAGTGCTCTTTAACCTAGTATGCTGTACAGTGTTCAGTACAACTCTTAACGTTTCTTATTTGATGGCGTCAGATTATGACGTAAATTTTGTGACGTCGTCTCTTTTTTCCAAGCCCCCAAAACAAAAATCCTTGATCCGCCCATGTTTATTTTCCATTGGCGTTCGTCAGTGTATAAAGTATTACCAGTTGTTAAAGATATAGAACGGAACAAATGTTGAACAACACTGATCTAGGCCTTCTAAAGTCGTACTGACCAACGATAATGACATTACTAGTAAAAAAACATTACTAGTAAACTTACGTTTGCCTTCGGCATTCGGCTGAAGTTAAAGTAGCTAAACCCCACGTATACCAGTTCACTAAAACTCAAATCTATTTAAAAGGCTTTAGAAACACAAGGCCACATTTACAAAAGGATATAATATAGTATAGGCCGTATTCTGTAAGGAATTATCCGGCTAAAAACATTAAAATAGGAAAACAACGTTTCGTTGGTGTTTTTCATCAGTGAAACGTATCCCTTGGCGTGTTTTCTCTTTGTTTTGCCTTTTTGACGATGTGGTTTTGTAAAACGTGTATAATGTAGCCCACACTTCATTTTGAAAAAAAAAAATCATTCAATCACTGAAAGTAAAATCCTCTATTGAAAACAGGTTGAAGATAGCGCCTGGGCTTACTCGGTAGGGGTGATGACCTTCGACCTGCTGGCCTTCCTCTACGTGCTGATCGCCTACCTGGTGATTTACCATGACGCGGCGCAGTCCGTTACCGCCAGTAGAAACGACGAGGAAAACAGAACCATGCAGGTGATAAAGGTTATATTCGCGTCGAACAAAGTGGCAATATTGTAGCACTGCAAAGTATCACTCTATTCGACAGCACACCGAAAGCCATTGCAGACTCACCAAATCTGTTGATCTATGATGAAGCAGGACAGACTAGAAAAACAACTAGCCTGCAGTGAGGTTCGAACTCACGACCTCCGGTCAAGCCGGGACCGTCGCTCTACCAACTGAGCTATGGAGGCTCAGAGAGGAGCGAGTCGAGAAACAACCATACGCCAATGCTTGCTTAATCTGTTAGTACAAGCAACCTCATAGAAGGGGATCCACAGTACGATATCATTTATTCAATGAAACATGCACAGTGCACACATATGTGTGTTAACAACTGAGATCTAGCCCTTCTAAAGCTGCTTTTTTAACAACGATTACGGCTTACGTATAATTAGTACACCGAAAGCCATTGCAGACTCACCGAATCTGTTGATCTATGATGCAAGCAGGGCAGACTAGAAAAACAACTAGCCTGCAGTGAGGTTCGAACTCACGACCTCCAGTCAAGCAGGGACCGTCGCTCTACCAACTGTGCTATCTATTGGACAGGTTATACGATTTGGCCAGTAAAAACGCCAAGGAAAACAGAACCATGCAGGTGATAAAGGTTCAGTTCGAATCGGCAAAAAGTAATAAAGTCGCTCACAGACGGTTTTAGTTGGATGAAAATGGGACTTTACGGCATTGTTGATTGCTAAAGGTTGCCAACACGGGACCTACATACAGCATACTATATGAACTGAGCTATAGTTGGCTATCAGCTTTGCAAAACCGGCGACCTTAGATAAATTTAATTTTGTAAAAACACTTCTAAAAAGGTCCAGAAGCTTACGGCCTGGGACGACAACATCCAAAAAAATATAAATCCCGCGATCGTTTTTCGGCAGGCGAGGATTACGCGACTTGTGTTGACCGACTTCGCCTGCTGGGGCCCGCTCTGCATTATCGCCTTTGTCAGTCTCGCCGGGGTGACGATACAGCCGGAAGCCTACGCGTTTGCCGCTATCGTTATGCTGCCTATTAACAGCGCTCTTAATCCGATCATCTACTCCAACGTGCTGCACGTTGTGTACAGGTGACTATTTATGTTCATGTTTTTTTTTTGTCAATTTTTTCTGGCTCACTTTTGACAAGGAAAACAACATAGTTGGAACATGAAATTTTCACAACTGTTAGATACCCTTCCAAAGTTGATTATAATATAAAAAGTTTGTACCCAAGAACTAAGGTGTGGTTTTTAGGGGCGGGCTGTCATTTTTTGTTTTTCGAAAGAAGATTTACTATTTTTATTTTATATTTTTTTTGTTTGTTTTTTTCCGAAAGTGCTCATGCATTAACGCTATAGTCAATGGCTTCATGTTGACTGTGTTGGCTAGCGCTAAGCCTGAGCTGTTAACAAAAGGAATCGAGTTCTTTGGGAAATAATGACATGGTATAGCTTGATTTGCAAAAATAATTTCTTGCACCTGATATTTTTTCCATATACCCAGTCATACATATTTTGTCCAAAAGCCACAACGTATTTGTTAGCTATCCAAATAAAACAATATTCTGATTACGTTAAGTCACTACACTTAAACGGCTAATCCACGGATCTAAAATATCGCAAGCATCACAACGATCAGTAGGGTCGCAAGCGCCGTAACCTAAAATGTTTTAATAATCATTTACCTTTCAAGACAGGATTAACGCATCGGTGCACAAATCGCAACTGAAATTCGCATATTAATTTCGTATCGACACCAATACCACCCTAGTATCGAAAGGGTACCAATACTACCACTTGGCATCGGTAAACCGATCAAATATCTTTGGAAATCCCTAATTAGTTTCGCTGTAATGGTCACAATCACTTAAAATCCAATCGGAACCAATCTATATCGTTCAACTATAATCGTAATATACTACATGGTTTCGGCTGCGACCTGTCATCATCGGACATCGCCAAAGTACACATACTGTTTTGCATCGCAATTTTCTTCTGAATGCAGTGGTTCTCAACCTTTTATGGCATACGGCACCCCTCAAAAATAATAAATAGATTTTCGGCACCCTGACTGGAATTTTCGTTGAGTATTTAACTGCACATTAACTGTGCAACAAGGTTGATAAAACATTTTTAATTTTTGGCACTTTTATCGTACACAAAAAATCTATCAAGAAGCTTACCAATAGAGCAGAAATTGGAATCCTAAAGAATTTAAAATATCTTTTAGCACCCTTAAGCATTAAAAATTGCACCCTAGAGTGCCGTGGCACCCCGGTTGAGAACCACTGTATAGTACATCGTTTCGGCTGTGACCTGTCATCAAGGGACGTCGCTAAAGTATTCATACTCTTTTGCATCGCAATTTTTATCTTAAAGTAACCAAATGCATTGTCTTTGAACTCTTGCCAGCTCGTGCATCGGGCCCCTGGTTTCGACCATCCACGAGCGCGCGCGACGCAGCCGTGACAACATCTCGCGTATTCGCCGACGCACGACCAGCATGAGCCGCACGTCGCTGGCCGGAACCATCAGCACCAATGACTGTGCGCCGCCCATGGAAGGCGCTATGCTGCTGAGTCGCCTGGAGCAGAAGGCCGGAGCCGAAACGCCGTAGACGTCGGCGCCAAAACTGCGATTCGACGACGAGTCAAGCACTGGGTTTCGACTTATTACTGTAGGCGCCGGAATTTCGTATGTCCGCCAAGTAAGGCTAAGGTTCGCAGCTTGCAGCAGACCTACTAGCCTGGCCGTCTGGAA
Source organism: Ascidiella aspersa (assembly GCF_963924565.1). Taxonomy (NCBI): domain Eukaryota; kingdom Metazoa; phylum Chordata; class Ascidiacea; order Phlebobranchia; family Ascidiidae; genus Ascidiella; species Ascidiella aspersa. The sequence goes on from NC_139451.1 coordinate 19,815,647, forward strand.
ATAAAGCGTTTGCGATTGAATGTCGCTGGTAAACTCCTCCGGTTTTGGAAGAACTTGTCGAACTCGAGTCAATTCGCAGTATGTAAGAGCTGGACGTCGCTTGCTGTGTCGATGCTGATGGGTACGGTTATTTTTAAAGTCGTTTTTGCATCTCTGAAGTGGTGTTCGTATGCTTTGCTTTTTTGTTTGATCCTATGTTTGCTGCAAAAGATGTCGACTCTTTTAGGGAAAACGTTACGATTTGCACATTGTTATTTTGCCAAACAAGTTTTTAAACAGAAAAACTTACTTTGAAAATATAAGATCGCTGAAAACAACAACATTTTCTAAAGGGCCCAGTATACCTGTCCAGTGTCCAGTGTTTTTATGTGTTTAAAGCGGTATCTCACAACCTGGGGTCGCATGAAGTTGTCATTTGCTAAACGAAAAATTGAAAAAAAAACACAATATTTCCCCAAAAATTAGCAGTAGGATTACGAACAACCGCCAGTTTAATAATTGTGTAAATTTAACTGGTTTCAGTGAACCAGACGTGTTTATTGATTATGTCACGATTGCAGTTTAATCCAAACATTGACATAGCTCCAGATGGTTTTGTCTAATATAAATGATAATGTTGGCCATAATAGGAACGTCGATTACAACTGAGGACCCACTTAAAACTTTATGTAACAACATTTATAGAAAATGGAATTTTTCCGTTACAACGTTTTTCCTCCATCGACCATATAAGAGAAAAACGAGATCATACAAATGTATTCACTAATAACAAAACCGCTTTACGAGATGTCAATTTTCCATTGTTACATAACAAGCGCAAAATAATTATTTTTTTCTATTTAGTTAAATCCGGGCACTCTTGACTAATTGAAAAAATCTGTCAACAAATGTGAACATTTTTCCACATTGCATATGATTGTATTATGGCTTATGTGAAATAATACAAAATTGGGGGGCGCATTGGTTTTCAAAATCTGAAAAGGGAGTCGCAACAACAACAAAAAAAATATTTTTTTTAATCCTTCAACGGTCTCTTGAAAGATAGTGCCTTCTGCAACTAAAGCAGATAATATATTTACCTAATAATGAACAATTGCGAACTCTTCGAGTTTCGTTAAAAATTCGATTTGTTTTAGTTTAACGTTTTCGACCTATTATTGACAAAAAACTAAAATTTGTCACTGAACCATTATTTCATATCATTGGGACCAGGATGTGGTCGTTTACACGCTCCTGTGCAGTGCAAAAACCGTACGAACCCTCAATTTACCAAAAACCATAATAAAACCAAATAATATATTACCACTGCGTAATATCAACTTATCGCTCGATGTACCACCGTATATTGTGCTAAAATCTAACCCGGTGAGGTCGAGTAGCTACTTTTTTATAGTTTCATACAAGCGATAAACAAATGAATGTGGAAAATGTGACTCGAAAGTCTCAGATGTCAATTTTTAGGGGGTTTTGCTATTACTATGAATCAATCAATATTAAAAATGGAATTTATTTATATTCGGCCTTTTGGCGCGTAATATTGCAATAATTACGGTTACAATAGTACATTGCGATATATGCCTATACTTTTAAAGGTACGTGTTCAATGCTCTATTGGCTTCATCGTTTTTTCTCGACAATCGTTCACGCACTATACTCGTTTAGTTTGCATGTCTTCTTGCCGTATTGGCTAAATACTACATAAAAATACTTTCGCTGTATATTAGGCTATAAATATATATTGAACGTACTGTTATGTTTTTTGCCGAAAAAGTTCCTTAATATTGTTTTTTTTAAAGATATTTATCTTGCCGTTTTCCATCGATTTTGCTTAGTTCGTCGGCTTTTGGCCAATAAACTTAAGCTCCACCGTCCCACGACAAATGTCAAGAAGTTTTAAACGGTCGTAGGCTATCCTTACGTGCAAGCTAAAATCGGCTTATCTCACAAGAGTGATTTCTAACCCTTTAGGGCGTAGACAACAAATTCTTAGGAGACGCGAGGTCTACTGCAATATTTAACGTTTTAAATAAAACAAAATACGCATGAGCACTTAACCTGACTCTCAAAAAAGGTTCATGATGACTTCTTTGGCAGTTTCTCGTTGTTCAGCAAATTCAAAATATGGATAATTGAAAGAGTGTTCAATCGGTGGATTTGGTGCCTTCAACACTTTTATTTTTTTTGCTTTAAACGCGAACAAATCAAAAAGCTTAAGTTAAAGTCGTTCTATCTGCAAATTTTTTTCTAGTGGTGATTTTTTCGGCCCGTTGAAACTCAAAAAATTAAAGCATCTGCATACGATACCCCTGCTTTAAAGTATTGATTTCAGTTTCCTTTTATTAAACCATTGGTGGGTGGTTAATGTATAACAAAACTATACGACTTAAAGGATTTGCAACAACTTACCGCCTTAACAGCCCAAGAAGGAGATATATTAAGCAATCTCGGCCACAAACAAGCAGTTCTCAAACGATTGGTCTCAGTATTAAAATATACGATTTATTTGTGAATGGCTTATATATCACCGTTAAAATTTAGGCTAATATTCAACTTTCCAGCAATGAGTTTTTCAACCCGGGGTGGATCCAAGATTTTTATTTTTGGGAAAAATAAAATGTTTTAGGAATGAATTTAGGTCCTCGAGGGCAAATTTACAGTTGAAATCTAGCCGGGTATTGCGAAAAATATTGTGTTAAATTGGTTTATATTGGAAAAATATTGAATTTTAATATTTGCATTTATAGTCTAATTCATTGTTTTTTAACTCTTTTTTACGTACGGGTAGTCGGGTACACTTGGTTATATCTAATAACATGGTGATGCACTGGCGAACAAATTGAGCGCGAAATGTGTTGGGTATATCCTACCGGTATTTTTTTTTATGATTTACTTGCAAGTTTATAATACACAGAATATATAGCAGTGGTCCCCAACCTGTGGGTCGCGACCCTATCTGGGGTCGCCTGAAATTTTTGTGGGGTCGCCATAAACTCATTATGTTTCCGATTTATGTAGTTTTTCTTTACAATGACGTCACACTAATAAACGTGTTGGGTGCAATTTCTACATAAAATTGCTGCTTTAGCTCTTTACAGCTGCTAAATCAGCTAACGTGACATTTAACAAAAATTAGCTTTGATTTAACGTATGAATGTCGCATTTTCTCTCGCAAATTGTTTCATTACGACCGCTCCTGATAGTTATGTCTACGTTATAGGCTACTGCTGCCTAACCTCAATAAAGTTGCACTATTTTGTAGTCACATCTGAAAAGGTTAGTAAGATAGATTCCAAGTAGCCCTAGGCAACAACTTGTATATGGCGGTGGAAGTACGATGTTAAAAATCTAACGCAGCAACACTTCATAGACAGAAATTGTTGGCTTGCCGAAGCACAAAGACAAAATGTGTGACGCACAAAATTGCGGTCTTGCAAGTACCTGGTATAATAATCCAATTTGTCAAATAACAGCACATAATTGGATGACTATAGCTTTAAATATTCCACTCAGGTCGTTGTGCCGAATAGCTCTGCGACACTCGAACCGTAAAAGAAGTATATTTTCCAATTTGCCAGTCTACCAATTTAAACTTGTTTTAATTTATTTTAATATCGTTAAAAATATTTTTCAGATAGCTAAGAATCCCCTATCCTTACTTAATAACAAATTGGGATTCGTAACAATCATTTATTTCTAGAACTATATACTGCAAATACTCCACATGATAAAACGTGACAAATTACCTTAATATGTGTTTGCACCAAATTCCAAGAAACAAAGTCATAAAATACAACTACATATTGCCCCACAGAATTAGGCAACGGTGTATCAGAGTGAAAAGGCAATAGTCGTAATTGTAGTCTATTCTACAAATGTGTGCTTGAATTTATCTTGTTCTAGTAGCCTATATTCTACAATTTTTCTAGTCTATTCTACAGCATGTGTGCTTGAATTTATCTTAATTAACAAGCTGACAGTGGGTACTGCGTTGAGCAAGTGCAATTTGCCTTCAAGTTTTGAAAAATCGAGAGACCCGAATAGAACAGGCGCTTTAGTTTTCAGCCGCGCCAGTTCGCAAGGGTTTTCACCCGGCGTACAACCCTACGATTGCAATAAAACGATGCCTTTTGAAGAAAACTACGACTAGTGACATTAGTGCGTCACAGCTCAGTGTGCTGTAGTGCCCCGTGTCCCGCGTGGTAGCGCTTCTCTATGTAGCCCCACAACTTTTCGGGGTCTTCCGCGCGGTCGCGTACCATGTCGCGAAGGGCGGAGGCCTGGTCAAGACTCTGCCAGTAGTCGTGCACCCAGTTGTGGAACCTGTTGAAAGTAAATAAGAGTTTTAAGCCGACATCCGGGTCTGCGGCGATTCGCACTAGGAATACACACCAGATCAGTTGTCGTATAAAAACATTGCCCAGGAAGAAGACTGTTAAGCCACGGAACCATTAAAACGTGCCTAAAACTGTGAAACCTCTTTTTGTCGGTTTACTAGTCGATAGGTAGGGAAAAATGCTTATATTACGCAGGACGTTAAGTCGCACAAACAAAACACTGCTTGAACGTATCAAAACAAATTGCTGTCAGCCGATACATTTCCTATCATTATTTTACCAATACCTCTTTGTGTTGCACTGAATATGTAATAATAGAAATCTCCTTGACCTTGCAAGATTAATGTCGACCTTAATTCCTGATCAGTAACAGTAAAATAGAATAGCTAGCAATTCAGGTCAGACACAATTAACAGATCTTAAAAAAATATATATATATATATCGCCAACAAAGGCATCGTCAGTATATAATGATTCATAGGCTACATCTTAATTTCGAATGAATGACCTTCAGATCAACGATTTTCTCGCAAAATAAGAGATTTCTAATTAACCCACAAGCCATAAAAAAAATAATTCTTCCATTAAGAAAACATACAATAAAAAAGAGCTGCATGTTAAACCATCCACATTATCCTCCAGTAAGAAAACATATATGATAAGAAAGAGTTTTTCAGTTTAAACTAAACTACACGGCAACTGCCAATCAATCTAAAAGTGACAGCGAACCGGTAGCTTTAAACGAAAACGCTCCAGCGCCCAAAGTCAATGGATATACCGTACAGGAGTAGGGAAAGAACTTACTGGCTGTTAGGTGGTATGTCTGATATGGTGCCAAACGATGGCTCAGGGGGTGGACAATCCATATGACTGTGAGGAACTATCTTGGGTATAATCTCCTTTCCGCTTTCGACAGTGTTCTTGAGTTTGTGCATCTGAAAAAAACGACCACACTGCGTCAGCCAATATATGGACATTGCCACAATCTGCTTGTGATTTACGAACAAAGGAAAAGTTTACGGGAGCGCACTACCTGATTTAGTCAGATAGGCGATTTTAACAAGCTTTTTTTTTTTAATTTGAAGTTAGTAAGCTAAAGAAAATTGTAAGATCAAGAGCACACACCTTTCTGAGTACATTCTTACATTCTTAAACGGTTTCCAAATTTCAAAGTTTGCATTTTTTGATAAAATATAAATAGTTAAAAAACATATCATAGAGCGCAAGTGTTCAATAGGTTGTTGTTGGCTACAGCAATGTCACATTTAACGTAACGCAAATTTCGACGAATTTCCCGACCAAGGCATAGCTCCAATTTATTGAGCCTTTAAAAGTCATAGAGTAACCGGAGGCTATTTTGGCAAAATCGCTGAACGACGTTAAAGCCCGATTCGGAAAAACATGTAAAGATTACAGGCGTCTGACGTAGTTTCCATATAAATTAAGCGCACCAAAAACTCCCAAATTTTGTCTAAAACCGTCCTGACATATACCTTTTAATACCGCATATTATGTTCGTGTTGTACATCGCTGTTTTACAGTGAAAAGGTTGTGCTTGTGATACTGTTAAATAAACCGATACGATACATTTTTCGATTTGGTAGGCGCGGATAAATCGATGTACATATTGGTTTATATGTTTTCTAATCAAAGGATAAATTTATAAAAAGTTAACTTCATTACCAACTGACTTTGATCAGTATTTGTTAACTCTTAAATTCGACATTTAAAAAACTCAACTATCGAAAACTACAAACAGTAGCTCGGTCCCTATTATTTTATTACACAACGCCGCGAATTTCAAGGTTATAAGCAAGAAAGTTCGAATTCATTTTCCAGACTACTTATTAGTTAATCGATATTGCAACAAAGCTGTATGTATATTCTTAATGTTTCCTTTTGGCGTTGTCCGTGGTCAAAACACCGTATAACCAAATGACTAACATATAATCTTAAGATACGAAGCTATAGATTTTGTATGAGACTACATAACAAAGCAACCAGCAATAAAGGCTACAAGTGACCTGATCAATGTAAAAAATAGTAAGAAGGGGTGTAAAGAAGCGTCAAACATCCAGTAGTCATTTAAGCCAGTCATTTAAAACGGTCCTTAGTTTAAGCTAAAAGATGGTCGCATAAAATAGTTGTGATGGACCGATATATCGGTTTACCGATAATATCGGTCGATATTTGACTTCTACCGAAATATCGGTATCGGTAAATGTAGGTCGACACTTTGGCCGATATTTTAGTACGAAAATTTGATATAATTTTTTCCTGTACAACAAACAACGTACAAAAAAAAAATGGCTTTAAGCATCACGCTATAAGTTAATACGGTGAATAATAGTTTAAAAATTAATAAAGGTATATAAACTAAAACGTTATTTGGATTTTATTTGCAATTAATTTAAGTTTTGAACATTTCCCATGGCCATGTATATAAAACAAAAATCGGAATCGGTATCGGGTATCAGTTGACAAAATTGTAAAAAATCGGATATTGGTATCGGTCCAAAAAAGTGATATCGGTAGATCTCTACAAAATAGACAGGACTTTCAAAGTGTTTATCAAACCCCACCCCGACAGAACGAAATCCACCGACCTGCTCGCAAAGGTAGCACTCGTATCCCTCGATGAAATTGGGTCCGTTGTATCCGTCGGTCGTCCACGTGCGGTTTTGAATACTTTCGCGCAGCAGACGGTTGGGGACCTGCCGCTTGAAGGTGAGATACTTGAGGTAGGCTTCGTCGTTCTCGTCCAAGTAACGAATCAAGTCGGCCAGGCTTTCGGGAGACTCAAAGTCGTCGGCTGCAAGCGAAACAGAACACGCTTTCTAGCAACTAAGTCAAACCAATCTTCCAAACCAGACCAGGGCAAACTACGGTCAGCCGAGCTATTTAATGCGCGCATTTTTTCATGAAACTTTTTTAAGCAAATGAAGGCCTTTGTGTAAACTGCTGCTACTAGGCATATGGATAATAGTTATAACAACAACTTCTCTGGTAATTGTAATACTGGTAATGTAATATTTATAATTACCAGAGGAGCTAAAGGCCTTTTCGTCATTTTTTTATTATTTCAGAATATCCTATTAAACTTACACTTGTAAGGCATCCTCGTCTATTCCCACTCTTACTCAGCTTGTCAAAACAAGGATAATTACAGCTTTCTTTTTAAAGGAAGGACACCTAATTTGATGTGTATTTCAGACCCGCTTTTTATCCCGGTCCCATGAGGTTATTTTGAAGCAGTGTTTTATTTTTATTTATCACTTCTGTCAAAAATAATTGCCCACAGTTATTTTCAACTATTAGCAAAGAAATTATACGAAGGTAGATATTACCTTATATATAGTATGAGGTATATATAGTTTGAGGACTGTATACAAACTAGAATCCACATTACCGTTTAGAATTTTTTTAGGTTGTCTGCTTATCGTATTACCATTGGATTCTGGTCGCTATTGAATAAAAAATAGCTCTGTTATGCTTAGTTGGAATAGACCAGACACTTTATTTATGCGTCAGCTAAACCATGGCCAGAGGGCTAGAAATAAAGAATTAATTTCGTCATTCAAAGGCTGGGCGTCTGTCAACAAGTAATTGTGGGTTTTCGTGTTGGCACTGTTGATTTGACTGTTGTGTATGCAAATGTGAAACCATCAACGACGTTTGTTTTACACATTTCGCTCTATTCGAAAACCGAGGTCCTCACACACAACATAAATTGTTCTTAATGAACCTATTAAAAAAACGAAGGACCCCACACACAAAAAATATTGCTCTTCGTAAATTTATAGGTCAAAAATTATAATATATCTAGATATAAATTATTTTCTAAATTTCTAAACGTTATCGTTTTAGCTTGGTCATCTTTTAGGTTCAGTAAGGGTAAAACACCCATTTCTTACCGTTTATAATAGAGCGCGGCGACGGCGCCCAGTCCATTATCGAAGGCGACCCTCTGTAAATTGGCACCGAGCCAACGTGGAGCGCGCGCGTCAGCTTCTCTGTGATGTAATCGTCGCAAATCGAATTCTCGAACGCGATGTGAAACTTGTACTTGGCTGAGAAGGAAACAGATGTGACACACAAATGAGAGTCTTAAACTTGAAATCAGTACAACATTCTCAATACTTACATATGGCTTTAGACATTTGTTATGGTTAGGGCGGCTATTTTCTGACTTGGGAAACAAAGTCACAATTTGTACAAATTCAGAGATTAGGTTAAAATTTGTCAAAATCGTTACGTCTTAAAATCGTTTACACCCAGAGAAGCCTATTTTTATGTAGCACCGAATCATTTTAAGGATTGACTAACGCGGGCCGGAAATAGCGTTTTTGTTGTTGTTAAACGAAGACATTATAATTTAAAAATAATTGAACAAAACTGAAGTGAGCTTTTTATGATTATAGTTCTGTTTAACATTTTAGCAAAACTTTGACCTTTTATTTCAATCAAACTGTTGAACTTAATCAACAATTATCCGAAAAAAACAGCGTCTTGTTTTTCTTTAAAAAGGGCATTTTCGAATAACTGTTGGTCTTTCAATATGATAAAAAATTTAATAGTTTGGCATAACCTAGACAAAAAAAAAACTGATTTGTGTTCCGCCGGTCATCGAAACACCACAAATGACTGATGACGCCGAGACACAATAATTCAGTCCTTGATACAACCATGCATGATTTAATTAAATCAATGCATTCCAAATACGTTAAAAAAATATTATTGCCCAAGTTATTATTGCAAACCGTACGCGAGGGATGAAGTTTTGCCAAAAGTTAAAAAAACAAGGGGAAATTCTATATTTAATAAGTTAATCTGCAGACAATTAGCGGGAAAACAAACAACACTTATGCTGTATATTTAACACATAAATTATACAGAAAATTTCAGGTTTGAGACCAGTATAAGTTGGATATACCTATTTATTTGTCGTATTTATGGTCTGGGGGGTTTGTAGGCTATCCAAGTTTAATACATATAAGGAAGTGTTTTGGATTGTACATTCTGAAAGGATATCTGGCGCAAATAGCATAGGTATCCACGTAGGTTGATGGATATATTCGAATTAATGACTTATATATTTTAAGTTCGTGCCAAGTAGCCACAGATGCTGAACAAGCAAACGCGACCTTGTAAGGTTACTCGGTCAAACCCGCAAAATAGTTTCTTGCGAGATCAATTAAAGCGTAATAGCTGGGTCAACCACATACTCGAAAACCGCCCGGGTAGACAATACGTCACGCAAGCTACCAAGCCTCTTATTACAAGACGAAGCCGAACTTTCGCGTTAAATTGGTGGCTATTAGGATAAGCTCGGGCTGCGGAATACCCTCTTAATTGCTGTTTGTCGTCGGACCGCGCAAAACAGCAATTAGGCCAAAGATATTGCGTTTCGAGGTCGTTTCCTATTATTAGAACCGCGGAAAATCGCAAATTGCTTTAATTTGACTGTTTGAGATTGGGAAATTTTCTCTTTCGCTTAAAGATAAACATGACGAGGGTACAGAAGCCAGGTTGAATTAAAGGGAAAGTTACTAAAGGTTAGACAAAAATTTGAGCACTTTTCTGATATGGGATCACTTTTCCACGGTAAACCCCTACGTATCAAGGTATGTAGGCTACTCACATTACCAAACTCTTTAATAGCGGGACCCAAACCCGCATAATATTTTTTCAAGTAAAGCTATTGAGAATACACTTCACGTAAGGCAAATTAAATGGGACGGCTGAGTAGATCTGAAAAAACACTGCACGAAAAATGGCGTGGCGCCGGCGAACAACTGCAAAACGCACCTAGCAAATCGTACAGATCCTCGTCCAGCATCTTGCCGGTGTCGCTCATGTCCGGGTCGGCGAATTCCTTGTTGTTCAGGCACGCGCCGTACGAGTCGATCGTCATGTTGCCCATCAGGTGAAAGACGTAGCGGTCTCGATCGCTCGGCACGTCGCTGTGCGACTGAAGGTAAACCGCCGACGCCAGGCCTTCGCTTCTGTATCTGGAGAGGGCAAAACGGGTAAGTGCAACTGTGCCTGAAACATGATGGACAAAAAAACGAAAATGCTGCAGTGAATAGGATACTGATCAATTATAGGTATTTTGCCAGTTGCCACATCCGTTTTACAAAGCAGTGATTCTCAAATTGTGTTTTTTGAAAGATTCTCAAGGTGCCCTAGAACTTTTTGTATTTTTTAAATAAACCTATTTGTATTACAAATTGTCAAGTATGAAAAACTTAGATGTACACCATTCAAGACATAACTGATAATATTATGGTATTTACTCGCTACCTTGCTGTGTTTGGGATTGTGAAGTTCTAAATTATGTTTTTTGCTAAACGTGTGCCGCAAATTTGTTTTTATTTTTTTAGTTAATTTAATAGGCTTTATTTTTTTAGTTACAAAGTTTGAGAATGACTGATCTAATCTATAAATTACAGTTGGAAACATATATAGATAGAAGGACTAATTCGACATTTTAGTTAACTTGAATAAATATGGGCAAAGTACAAATGATCTTATCTTAAAAAAAAATTAAGGACAAAACAATTCTCTAGAGACAACCTGCCTCTTTTGAAAAATTCAATCGACCAAACACAGCTGTATATCTATCAACAGTGAAACTTTTTTTTGAAAATTACAAAAGTTGTTATCAATAAGAAGGAAAAGTATTTGCTTTAATACTACAGAAAGCAAAGTACCTGTTTTTTTCTTCAATAGATACTGGTTTCCTTGCTGTGATATACTCAAGACTGGGAAAATGCTGGGTGGTCAGTGGGTAGTCGGAGTTCCTTTTAAAGGTTGCTGAGTAATTAAACAAGTTTAAGGCATCTTCATGACAAAGCATGTGATTGTTCTGCGGTGACTCCTCATGAAACAAGGCCCACTAAAAAATAAACAAGGTTGATGTATTTTTAATTTAATGTCTTGTGTTGCAAAGTTAATGGTAAGATATTAATTTGAAAACATTTGGCAACCAGAAGTACAAATATTTACATGAATATTAATAAAGTAGTTAAAATTTAAAACTATATTTACCAAATGGTTGGCTTTTCTTGGCAATGGTGCTTCGTATGCCCTGAAGTCTGTTCCATAGATAAATACAGTGAGCAGACGTTTACTGCTTTCCTGGAGAAAATCTCTGTTTCTCGTTGACTGACATGTCAGGCCACTGGATTTACAATGCAGTCTGTGCACATCATCTTAATCAACAAAAAACATAAGAAATTACAAATTCAATAAATTATAATTTTTTGGGTTATTTAAAATTTTATATCCAAATACATCTTTAAAATATAAGTATTCAAAACTACTTCTTCAAAATAGTTTCTCACTTGTGTCTAAAATGTGTGGGAAAAGGTCTGGCGACCACCATAATATCATAGGAGTGTCTTCATCCAATTTTTTACTTTGTCTTGACAAACACGCAAGGGACAACAGGAAAGCAAACAGTACCAACTGCAATAAATAATGTATGACTCAGTTAAAAAATAAAAACTGGCGCCATTGACAACAACTTACCAAAGCAGCATGAACTTGCGACTTAGTTTTCATTATAGAGCGATCAAGTACAAAGTAGAAATAAATTTATGAAATTAGCCATGCAAAAAACGCTTTTATATAAAGTCATCATCAAAAAAGAAAGATAGGTCTAAAATAGGCAAGAAACTACGTAATTTACCTTTCTCTTAGCAGATGTAAACAGCATCATCGCTTCAACTCGCTCCAGGGCTTGGTTGGATTTCAGTAATGGGAATTTCCCTTTATCATTCGCAAATCATGTAGCGTAACGAAAAATGTCACTATACGATTTTAGGATATTTGCCAAAATAATTTTAATTACAATACCATCTGAGGAACGGTAAAAAACATCACTTAAAATAAAATCAAACTACAAATAATTAAACATTATTTGACTTTGAATAAAAATAAATAAAAAGTAATCCAGTAATATGTTTATTAAAATCAATTATAGGTAGAACACTAAACCAAAATAATAATAGTATCATAAACATTTAATTTTTTGGCATTTTTAGTTAAAAAACTGAAAATTGAGATACATGTGCTCCCAACGGCTGGGCGCTTCCGCATAAATCAACCAATTAGATCAAAGGACGCCACGAGTTTGCGCATGCGCAGATTGCGTATCCTTGGAACTCCGCCGGTGCAAAGTTTTTGCTGAACTTCGATTCCTGATAAAATCGTAGTATTATTTCATTCGACCCTAACAGCAGCAGAATTTGTCCATATCCTTTAAACTACTCTAAATATCAGGTGTGTATTAATGAGAGCATTAGAAGGTTAAAGGGCGCTGGTCTAGAATCCTACCACAACGTTGAAATGATTATTAAGCAATGCATAATATGTGGGTTAGGGTGTCGGTTAGTGTTTGGGTGTGGGTAGGTCAAGTAATATTGTTTAACACTATTACTGGACTCACCCAAACGCTAACCGGCACCCTAACCCAAATAATGTTCGTTGTGGTAGGATTCTAGACGAGCGCTGGTTAAAGTATTGTCAATTTCCTTAAAAAGGTTGGCTAAATGACTCCCGTGTGCAGTTTGCAAATCTTTATAAAAGATTATTATGGTTTAGTATTGTGGTTTTTACGCAACTGTATTTTTTTGCAACAGAAATAATGTATGCCGCCAGAATCGCCACCGCTTCATCATGCTTGGTAAGTTTGTGTGCCACTGTCAATTGTATGTCCTGTTTTTTTGCTAATACAGTATATGTCACAAATAGGGCGCTGGTCTAGAAACCTACCACAGTTCTAAAATCAACGCACAAAATTTGAGTTAGGATGCGGATTAGCGTTTGGGTGTGGCTCGGTCATATTCTTTATTTAATAATAATACCCCCTAACCCAAATGGTGTTTCGTTATGGTAGGATTCTAGACCAGCGCCCACAAACAGTTGTATTGTTACACGGAGTTCACAAACTAGCTTTTTAAAAGGCTCTTTGTTGGTGTGAACTATAAACATGTAGATTTTTTAGTAAAAAACATTCTTACAAAATAACTACATGCTATTTTTTATGAATCGCATGTTTTTGGTGGCTAAAGCAAACCTGTTCATGTTTTAGGAAATTTTATATTGAAGGGTGGGTCAAATATTATTCTCCCATATTTATTTCGGCGCTGGTCTAGAATCCTCCCAAACACTAGTTGACCTAAATTCTGTATGTTGCTCCGATAATTGTTTCAATGCCCTGATAGGATTCTAGACCAGCGCCATTTTATGAACCCTTTTACATCTATTTTGCTATTATAGCTTCAAAATTATGCTTTTTAAATGTGATATATTATGAATTACAGTTAAATATTATAACTGCCATTTACATTATTTTGTATATTGTTTTCTGAAACGTTTGTTATTTTGATCAATGTATTATAAATTATAGGGAGTGTTTCCCTTTCTCCCTTAAGTCCATGTACAGTAATTGATGGTTGAAGCAAACTTATTCAAAATAACAGATTTACCAATAATTTTTGTCATAGTTGCCAGCCAGTTTGAAAAGTAAGTTTCTCGCTTGGCCGCTGTTATGTGGTCAACCGTGAAAAATCGCTCAGATGTGCAAAACTTTTATTGGCGCAAACGGATTTTAGTATAGTACTCACTTTTCAGCCATGCAAATTTTTCAAAACGTGTTTTCAGCCACTCAAATTTGGGTACAAATATCGCAATTTCCAAGCTGCAAAATAGTCTCCCTCATGCAAAATCCAAAGTCCAATCTGGCTTGCCAGCAGCTGTTATAAATCACCTAGTTTACATATATTTGCCTGAAGTAATCAAACGTCGTTCCTTTTACAACCAGTTAACATTTCACGCCAAGATCTCTGACTTAGTTAGAATTCTTACCCCAATTTAGCATTTTAAAAAAGTGTACAATATACTAATTCTGGTCTGAACACACTTGGTAGAAACATTTGGTGTGCACCTGGCACAGAATGCATACTGTTTTTTTAATGGTTGACATAAAACATTATATCCAATGTCTAATTTTTACTCTTGTGCAATCTACGTAAACCAAAGCTATAGTAAGCAAATCTTAACAGAGTTTGTTTTTGGTAATCTGACATTATTGCTTTTATTGTAGATCAGAAGCACCAAATTAGTGCGACCAGCAATTGCAAGCTGTATTTCAGTAAGTATTGTGTCTGTACCTTTACAAAATAAAATATTATATAGAAAACCTAATTTGTCTATTCTTCAATAGTCCCGAAACCTTCAAACCACGATAGTTCAAAGGGATATTGACTCTGCTGCTAAATTTATTGGTGCTGGTGCTGCCACAGTGGGAGTTGCCGGTTCAGGAGCAGGTATTGGATCTGTATTTGGCAGCCTCATCATTGGATATGCAAGGTAATTGTGGGTTTAAAATCTTGATAGACTACATAACACAGTTTTATCAGCAGTAATTTAAGAATAAAAAGTTTGTTTGGCAGAGAACTAAATTATTGTTTTGACAGAAACCCATCATTGAAACAGCAACTGTTTTCCTACGCTATCCTTGGCTTTGCCTTATCCGAAGCTATGGGTCTCTTCTCACTTATGATTGCTTTCTTGATTCTTTTTGCCTTATAAAATGGATTTCGACCAAACAAAACAAACAACAACCGATTCAATGCGTGCCATTCTTTATTCCATTTTAGACGACTGTTCCACCTAATCCATAAAATATTTTGTGAAGGCGTTTCCACGAAACTCTTGGCATGTTAGATGTTATTCATTTGCAAATGTTGATTTATTTAAAAGTTCAAGCTGTTGTCTGAATAAATCTTATTGTGGACTCGAGAAAATAATTTTGCTAATACAAGTAACAGCAAGAAGTTAGCGGCACGACTTAACTTAACTTAAACCATTTACCTAAAAGCAGTAAAGCCTGCATACGAGTCGTTAATATGAAAATTATTGTACCAATAGCCCAAACTCGAAAGGGGCGCAAGCATATCTTATTATTTTAGTTGTGAGCCGTAAACTCAATTTGTTATGAAGGGCACAATTAAGAAGCTTTCAGGGCAAAGGTTGAACATTGACCTCTGCCAAACTAAAAAGGGAAAACCGTTTTGGTCAGGTGTTCTTAGTTCATAATGTATTGCTTTTAAACGTTCGGTATTGCAACTCCCCGTTTTAATGAGTGCTTTTATCGTTTTTATTAGTGCTTGACTCTGTCCCAAGCGGCAATAGTTTTCAATGTAATTGGATCGGGCGTGTTAAGCTATTAGGAAATCGAACGCCAGTCTTTCGTCTATTGTTTGTACCTGTTTACGGAAGACGGAGGATATTTTAATCGACATATCAGCAAATAGAATATTTTTTTGTAATTTTTAACTGAAAGAGGAGTTAACGTACACAGAATAAAAAGGACAGTTCACAATTTATTTTTCACTGAAGCAGATTCTCTTGTGGTCTAACTGTCGTGCGTTTTGTGGAGTCTCCAATTTTATGTAGGCCTAATGGCTAGATTAGGTGTTCTTAAACTTTTTTCACCGCAGACCCCCAAAATTTGTTTTTGCTTCACGTGGACCACGTAACCAGGAAATTTAATAAAATGACGTCACAATACAAATAGACTGTAGAAATCCGCAGTTTTAGGTCCACAAAATGTGAAAAGGAAAATAGAAACAGAGACATTCAGTGCAAAAATGTTTTATTTTTAATTAAACTCTTTCCTTAGAAAAATTGATTACTTTCTAAATATATACCAATATTTCAATTTGGCCTTCGCGGACCCCCTAAAACTAGTTCACGGACCCCAGTTTAAGAACCCCTGGGCTAGATGAAATACCCGGCGTTGCCCAGGAACCAGTTTAATGTTAACTGGCAAAAAAATTACACCTACAACAATCACGATAATTTAAATCTACCTGCATTTTGTCCGCTATTGCACATTAGGTTGTAACATGTTAAACTGCCAGCCTCATGTCATAGCCGTTGATTATGAAAAATAAATGTGGCATTCTGTATAGCCTTAACAAAAAAGTAATGTTACGGATAGGGTGTACGGGTCGTCTTATTATTTGTTCTTATTATTCGAAACTAAGTTTCATAACCAACTTAATGACGTGACCCAAACGCAGACCTGTCACCATAAAACATTGACCTCGTTAAGTACCACGAAGATGTTATTTGCATTCCGTTAACACGCCTCTGCTAAACGATTCTATGGCCAGGCGATGTGTACAAAAGCCAAACGAAACTTAACGAAACGGACCTTAACTTAATCAACTGAACGTAACTGAGCTGAACGCAGCTGAACAAAAGGCTTAACTCATTTATCTAAATTTTAAATAAATGAGTTAAGCCTTTTGTTCAACTAAAATAATGTAACGGACAGAAGTTATTATGCTGGACTGTTGGCACTGTACCATGGACCTTAAGCTATTCCTGTAAGTTTATTGCCGTTCTGTTATTCAATATTCAATAAACTAAGATACGTTTAATATCTTGCTGTGGCTAAGCTGTAATTGGAACACGCAACCTTTAACAATTGGAACCGGATCAATCTCAGCGTAAACAAGCATCAGACCAAACAAATTCAGTTTAGCCCTGCATAAGATCTCAGCCAGAGGCATAAATAGGCTAATGCGAAAATATTTGTTTTTTGCAAAACATTTTGCTTATGCCTAAACGTTTGCACTACCGGTACGTGACACTAAATATAAATTTCGTGTGTTTTATGCTTCACGCGGTGATCGAAAGGCGTTAGGCCTACACTGTAAAAAATCAAAGGCGCTGGTCGTCCCTATTCTGTATAACGTTAAGTGTATCTGAAATCAGTTAACCTATTCTAATGCTTCCCAACAATCAGAGTAACACCTTACAGCTTGTGTGAAAGCACATTTATGAAGTTGCGTGTTGAATTATCTGACTTATCTGCGTGGCTCTAAAGATCCAATTCTTTGTCTCCGTAAATTCCCATAATTTTGCAGGTGCTTAAAATAGTGAACAAAGTAAAATATCAACATATAACCTAAAAAGCAGTTGTGTGTTTTGTGTCTAAAATAGGTCACTAAAGAAGAGGCGCGAACGCGCTGTGACCAGTTCACTAATTACATAATCCTTAATTCGCCTGGTACCAGCCTTGTGCAAGCTTGGAGATGGTACATGTTATATCCGGTGATTTAAAAAAAATTTGCGGTATTTAACAATAAACCAAATTGCAAGGTTGTTTGTTTTGTTTAAATAGGACGACTAAACCTACAACCTTGGCCAAACATGTTTCACATATTTTACGTAACGGTAACCGGTGACATATATCGATCGGAAATCACTAGGCCTATAACATGTAGTAAACCAAAGCCATCAGGCCAGGCTTGCCAACTGGTATATTTATATACCAAATTCCAGAAATCTGGTATATTTCAAACCTGTTTGGTATGCGATTTTTTCGTTTGGTATATTTTGGAAAACTGGTATATTCTTGGTATATTTTTTTAAATTAAAAAAACTGTTTCTGAATTTCTACCACAGATTTACTTTACACTGGCAACCCTAACAGTAACAGTAACAGTAGAGTGTAGGACCGAAGTTACTGAATAATAATGGCATCAAGGAAATGGAAACCACGTGATGGTCAACGAAAATTTCGTTCAGAATGGTCTCAATTTATAGTTTCAGTGGAGCTTCTACTTGAGCTGCATGCAGTTTTTAATGGAATTGTTGACTCAAGTTGAGAAAAGGACTAAGCAAATTTTTTTAAGGTCTCAGTGGCCTTTCATCCAAATGTGTTCGTCTAAGCAAATTTTTCAAGGTCTCAGTGGCCTTCATCCAAATGTGGTTCTTTCACAGATGTCACGTTTACCGTTTTCGCAACTTCCATTTCAGAACCTTCTATCACGTAACCCAGATCTTGAAAGCCAGTACAGAAAGTTAATTTGTCACATATGGGAAGAAGAAAAGTCTGCTTTTCCTGACGGATTACCAAAAGAAACTGTTCCATTTTGGCTTGGTATCCGAAACTATGAAACTCTTGATAGTTGTAAACCCTACAAGGAGTTATAGCACATTATGCTCTTGTTTGTTTGGCTACTCCAGTCAGTAACGCTATTGTTGAGAGAATGTTTAGCCACGTCACTTGTGTAAAAACTAAATTCCGAAATAGGCTTAAACTTCCAATGCTAGAACTTGAAGCAATTCTGAGAGTAAGGCATTGTTTAATTATGAAAGGAGAATGCTGTAAGAAATTTGATGTTACCCAACGAATGTTCGAAAACTCTAATTCACATAATATGTATGATCTAGAAAATGAGGATGGAAATGAGTTTGAATTACTTGACTAAAGTTTTCTATTCATATCAATTCATATCAATGCATCTTTTATTTTTCAAGGTTCGAACATTTATTTTTCAAGGTTCTTGATGAAAAAAAATAGGTTTGGTATATATTTGGTATATTTTAATTCAAAGTTTGTTATATTGTTGCCTTTACAATCTGGCAACCCTGCATCAGGCTTTGGCCTTAATCACTATTAATTTATTCTTGGAACGCCATATTAATAAGCTGTGTACAACGTAAGATAAATTAGTAATCCGTTCGGAAAATAAGTACTTTACTGTTTTAACTGCGACACCAAACACGATATTTTGCGAACTCTGCCTAACTTTTGCGAGGTTGCATACTGCAAGAAGTTTTGAACTCAAGTCTTTAAATGGAACGTTGCACACGTTCGGTAACAATAAATTTGATAACATGTGATGTGTTTTTTGCGTTTACGTGTAGCCTATTGTAAAACAGCAGAGACGCTGATCGTTCCTTGACTGTTAGGCGTTCTTCCATCAATGTAAATCAATTACAAGTTACAACGGCAATAATCGTAATAGTTTGCGAATCTAAATTTTGTTTGGTTAGGCCTATACATAAAAAAAAGCAATTCATTATGTTGTGAGCTCTTTATGCAAGCCTCATAAAATGTGTTTGCCTCGTGGATAGACCATGATCATGAAAGTGGCAATTCACATGCAGGTGATGTTACGGATTCGTAGCAGTGATGTTACGGAATCGTCAGAGGGCTAATAAATATGAAAATATAATTCAAATGGCATAACAGTTTTACTTAAGCCTTCGGTAAATATTAATATATTTAATGTGTGTTTTTTTTAAATTGCTGTGATCGGAGAACATGTAACCTAGTCATAGGCTGCATTGTAAAACAAAAAAGGCGATGTTTGTCCCCTGACTGTTGATCGCTGATTGTGTCTGGGGTTTAACTAAATGCTTTCTCGACTGGCGTATAATAAAAGTTTGCTAAATCCGCGGGTTCACAATTTTGACAAAGTGACACAATTTTGACTGAGTGACATGCAACCAAAGTGCAGCGTTGTGTGTTGTTTCTGTGATGGTACGACAAAATACTCGACTATAGCACACAACACTTGGCTAAATGTGCCATACAACTTTTAGGTGACGAAAACCCGCGACACTTATCGGTTAAGTTGTAACAGCAATTGTTTAGACTTGCGTGATATTTAAGCAAACATTCCCGGCACCAAATCATAGGTAAGAAAGAGACTCTTTGAAAATAAAAATTGCTTACCCGTGACCGGTTTGTGGCAGTACTTTCTTTTTATTTGACAAATCGACCGGCGGGCAAACTTCTTTGCCATTTATTGTAAAAGATCGTTAAAACTATTCTCCATAAGCATATTAATACCACGTGATAAGCTTGCGATTGACGCAATTTACCGAAGCTTGAATGTTGCGACAATAATCGTATTGAAAAAAGTGTAAAAACTTACACACAACTTTGAAATTATATGCAAGAAGATTCACATTTCAGTACATAAACTTATTTGCCACCATTTCCAAAAAGTTGTCATGTTTGCTGGTTAACATCTTGCAGTGAGCAATTATCTGTTGGGTGATTGTAAACTTTCCATTGTTATTTTGTTTAGGATTAATATTTGAACCCAGGTTTTTTTAAACAAATGGGTATACCTTTGTGGACAAAAATAATAATAGGCAATAAAAAGTTAATGTGTTGTATGAATCTGCAAAATACTTCGTCAGTATATGTTAATTCTATTCATTCGAATTAAGATATACTGATGATGCCTTTGCTGGAGAAATAAATATTTTAATAGTGTCTGACATAAATTGCGAGCTTTGCAAGGGTATTCTTGTTTTACTGATCAGGAATTAAGTTAACATTTATCTTATTTAGTGCAACATTGTTTGAATCTGTTACATTTTATCAAATATATAATGGCAATACTAAAGTGCTAATTAAACAAGCTTACTTAAAGGCCTCGCCATATAAAATGGTTGAATCAGTGTTACTGACCGTTCTAAATGGCAGTATTTTGAGCCAAGCTAAATTTAAAAACAACCCAGTCTTTATTTATGTTCATGGTGCCTAGACTTGCTCTCACGATTTGAACTGTCAGCTCCATTATTGTTGTTGTTTCCATTTGCTTGATTAAGATCTTTGGTGTCAAGTCTATTACGATTCATTTTAACCATGTAGATAAAATATGCGATTGCTTCTTTCTCATTGACACGCATGCTTCTGAAATGTCTCCCTACTGTGTCTGCCAGTTGAGCTTTGGTTAATCCTTGTCTGGTTTGCAATTTGTAGTACCGCTTGTATCTTCTAAAAAACAGTACTTTTGTAAGACAACATATTCATAAATAAAGAAAGTATTGATTGTCAAACTTAAGTACAATCATCCTAAAAAGTAATTAATTCATGATTAGGAAATACTAGATCCGAAATAGATAGTGTTGTGTAAACATTTAGGTTTCAAACCTTTTACTTTTTAACTTCTGCCAAACTATTAAAATATTACAGTACACTACAAGATATGTTTTACGAGTGATATTTATAAAATCTTGAAATAATGTAAAACTTTACCAGAATTCTGCATTCTATGGCAGATGCACATTAAAGATTTTCTAAGGCAATATGTATGCACCTCTAAATTACTAAACATATCATGGTAGCATAAAATATTTCAGTTGTAAATAAAACCCTGATTTTTACAACTATAGTGCAGAACTAAAAATCTGGCACAGGAACACTATCATTGAGTGTTTTAAAATGCAGACTGACATAGAGTTTAATACCAGGGGCCCTAATATATTGGTTCACCGAAAATATTGGTTGATATTCCACTTGTCTCACATATCAGATCATTATCACTGAACTTGGGTCTGTATGGTACTATGAAAATTTTATTATGTAGCATTCTTTAAAAAACATACCAAACTAATTTTCAAATTTGCAATTTGCTTATGGCTAACAGAAAAATGTTTGGTTAAATGTGTTTCACTACAAAAGTTTATGAAATTAAATAGGTATATAAACTTAATGGAATTTGCATTTATATAACTGGAAAGTTATTTTTGTTTATCAGCAATAAAAAATATAATTTGATCCCAACCCCTTGCATCTCTTAATTAATAAATGTACCAAAGATTTCCATAATAACAAAAGGCAATATGAATTTTAAACAGATAAAAGATTGCCTAAAACACAAGTTAGAGATACGTGAAAATCACTCACTAAATACGTAGCCTTCTAACTCAAATGGCAAAAAAATAAGGTGTTGGTTTTTAAGAAAGTTATACTTTACCGCAAAGTGTTCATTTGCAGTTGGTCCAGGGCGACATCTGTGTTCGGCTCTTGTGACGCATCTTTGCTGTCCGCGTTTTCCTTCTTACGCTTTTTACCACCTTGACTGTAGCCATACTCGAGAGTCATATTTTAAAAGTGCATCTACAGATTGAAATTATGGATGCGATTTCAGTTTTTTTTTGCCCAGTCGAAAACAACAAAATTTACGCTTGAACGGTTCGTCACGGCCTATCAGTTGTTGACTACGGTTGAATGGTTTCTTTAGCGCTTGTGAAAAAAAATATTTTCTTCACTTTTCATTTAAAAAGTTATATTGGCGAAATATAATTAAATATTTATAAATTTTGTAGTGATTAACAGTAAACATTTTTGAATAAAAGTCTCTATAAGTTACCAAATACAAAGTTTAGTTTATTCTGTGTAAAATGGAAATGGAGTTGTCACTTG
The DNA here is from genome assembly GCF_963924565.1 of Ascidiella aspersa. Lineage (NCBI taxonomy): Eukaryota > Metazoa > Chordata > Ascidiacea > Phlebobranchia > Ascidiidae > Ascidiella > Ascidiella aspersa. The sequence continues at coordinate 19,838,018 of NC_139451.1, forward strand.
TCAATGCAAACCTGTATAACACAACCTAAATCATTGGTTGTCAAATTGGGGTCCGTGAAAGGGTTTGAAGGGGTCGGCACAGCATCTCTTATTTTATAGGCTCACAACTTATATCAGCCGAGAGAATACTTTTCTCATTGAAAATAATAGATTTTTTGACAGCTTGTGTACAGTAGGATCATGGAACTGAATGTAAGACCAATTATTGTAACATAAAATAAGTTTTTTACTGTTTTAAACACTGAAGGGCCCACCATTTGTGAAGGAAACATAAAAGGGGCCTCATAGTGAAAAAGTTTGAGAACCACCGACTTAGATTAAATTCACTTTCTTTAAATGGCAGGTTTTCCAAAGCGCCTCTTTCCTGAGGACTAATATTACATTTAAGAGTTAAACATAAATTAGTAAAATTAGTCCTTTCCATTTGTAAAAATGTGTTGATTTAAGCAGCGGAAGTTTGTTTTAGTGTTATAGAAGACTAGGTCCTTACAAATTACTCAGATCAATATATCAATTGAACTTAATAGAACTGTATAAGCATACATTTAGTGTTGTCTATGTATTACTTTTAAACTGTTTTTTTATACAAGCCTCAAGAAGATTTGACTAAAAAATGGAAGATGATTCACTTGCCAGAACTTCTGAACATCCAAGACAAGTATTAGGAAAATGGCTGGGAAAAACAATGCGCATAAAAATGTCAGACAGTAGGACGTTGGTGGGTCAATTTCTTTGCACTGATCAAGCTCAAAACGTAATCCTTGGATCTGCCCAAGAATATCTCAACTACAATGAGAAGTGTCTAGAAGACCCAAGAATGCTAGGACTTGCCATGGTGCCTGGAAAACATATTGTTTCAATGCAGGTGGATTTATAGCAGAAGTTCAAGAATTGACTTATATTAGTGTTGTATGCTTCTTCCCATTACATGAAACCATGGGAAGCTATTTTTGCACAATTTAATAAACTGTATGCAAATCATGATAATTGCTTCATAAATCTTATTCCAGATAGAAATTGCAATTCATGCTGCAGTAAACTACAAGGCATTAATTTGTTATATTTCATACAAAGATATTCCTAACATTATAGAGCAACCATGTCTCTTACTGATTATTATGTGGAGCAATGCAATTTCTTAACTAAAACCTCCTTGTTCATTAGACAAATCACCAAATAGAAGCAGTACCTTTTCTTGTTTAATATTTACTATAAACAATTTGCTTTAATGGGCTATTCCCAAAAGCAGGACACAGCAGCAAGAAATTGTACAATAAAGAAATATTCGGAGCAAAGTTTAAAAGAAAGCTAACTTACTACACAACGCTTATTTACAAATATAGTTTTCTGTGAATAAGTTTTACATTGTATTTCTGATGGAATAAATTTGTTTAATTATTTCAACAATCCTTACAAAAAAGTTCTACTTGATTACAGTAAGGTACAACATTTTGACAAAAAAATAAAAGCCACTTAAATAAGATGGGTAAAAGCAACAAGGTGGTACCTCAAAGATGCAACACAAGCAATGTATTTTTCAAGCAATGTAAGTCAAGTGAAAACATAGTTAGAGTTTACCAAACAAAGGGTAAATCTTTGGAAATATTTTATTTGACAGAAAAACCCCCTTGCATTATTTTGATGATCCAAAGTGTACAATGTACATGTACAAATGAAAAAACTCTTACTTTTATTTCGCAACAGTCTATTAAAACACATGTATTATCAAGTATGTTTTTTATGGATAATAAATATATATATATAACTAATCTCATGAAATATTTGCGAGGTTTTCTTTAATGCATGTTGCCATTTGTTACCTTTCAAAATTTACATTTTGGTGTACAAAATTACTTGATATTTATTGCAGGAAAATATTTTTTTTGATGGACAACTAGCAATTAAAACGTATTTATTCAAGGTAGCAAAACTATTGGATCTGTGAGAATTATAAAACGTTATTAGGTCCACAAACAAAGAGAATCTACGTTCATGTTTTCTAAGAAAAAACAATATTTGTTTTCAAATTGAAGAGGCTCGAAAACTGTTTTTAATTTGTTTTATCAGTTTTAGGGGTTATTATTTTGTGAATAATGTGATGTGACATTGCGACAGTAATAGGTTTTTTTGTACAATGAAATATGATATTGTCAAAAATTAACAAAAACGGGGTGTACGGAAATAACATTACACATTCCCAAAGCACCAATACGCTGGACGCAACAAAAGAATAAGAGTATCTATACAGAACAGCATATACTGCACATTTCATCTACCACTAAGGTTGAACTATATAAATAAAAATAAATCAAACTGCTGCTCTTGATACCAGTAGAATTGCATAAACTAATTTAGACCAATATAATACCGTCAAATTAATCTCTTATTTTAGGAAAAGTAAAACAAAATGGGGCTTCTGTTCAGGTAAATTAGTTAGTGAAATTGGTTATTTTTAGTGTTAGTGCTTTCAAGATAAATTATTACAATGTGCAAACTCTCTCCGCAGGTCTGCAAAACAGACTATACAATGGACACTTTTTCAAATAACCTTATAGAAACTCGCTTGGGTTAGCCTTAGGATCTTTCTGGTTTCTGAAACGCACTGCCAACCAGACACCAAGCATCTGCAAGTAACAAGCAAAACCAATATAAGTTACAAAATAGTGGGTTATGCGAAAAATGTGGTACATCAGTAAAACAGTTGTCCAAGCAATGAACATAAAAGTTAAACAGTTTTCATTTTTATGAATTGTCCAAAACTTTTTTAATAAATAAACAAAAAAATGTTATCACAATTTTCCTTAGAACTGTATCACATTTTGTTACCTTTACCACTAATAGTTAACATTACATGTTGCTTTTTTTAAATCCAAGCTTCAAAACTATCCAAGAAGAAATCTATTCACTTGCTATACCTCTGCAAAGCTGAAAAACAGCCCGATACCCCCACATGCCTCCAGGGCTTGGCTCACGGTGGCGGGGAGAATTTCGTTGCAGGTTGCACAGGCTGTGCTTGTCGGACCAGTGCCAGATATCACAGTAGCTGGGGTGCCCAGATTCAACCCCAGGCAAACATTTTGTTCCTGAACCGCAAAAATTTGTTGTTCAGAAAATAATTTTATTAATATAGCTTCAAATTTGGATATAACATGGAAAAGAACAAATGAGTAAATTAATGATGTTGTTTAACATACCCCTAAAGGTGGACATAACATGGAAAAGAACAGATGAGTAAATTAAAGATGTTGTTTAACATACCCCTAAAGCAGGGCTTCTTAAACTTTTTTTACAGTGGACCCCTAAAATTTTTGGACCCCGGTAGACAGGAAATGCTCCAAAATGACGTCATAAATTGACATCACAAAACAAATAGACTTCATGACTCTAATTTAACTTTAAAATTAATTACTTCAAGTATACACTAGTTTTTTAACTAGGCCTTCATGGACCCCCTAAAACTAGTTCACGGACCCCAAGGGGGTCCATGGACCCCAGTTTAAGAACCCCTGCCCTAAAGGTTATAAGCAACATGACTTTCATATACATTTTAAGGCAACAGCCTGAAACTCTTGTGTTCAATAAAAGTGCCTTGTTTTTTTACAATTTTGTATACCTACACAGTTTGATTGCGAAAGGTTGATTTAATATGTTTAAAATTAAATCTGTTTTACTAGGTCAGTCTCAATTTTCCCATAGCCTAAATGGATCAAAAGCTGTTTGTTTTTCTTGCTTAACAGTTACCTGCAGAATGTCTATTTAGTTTAACATTCGGGGTAATAAAACATACACATCCATTACAGCCGGATTTGTTATACTACAAAAAGGATTGTTAACAGGGTGCATGATGTGTTCATTGGTGGCATACAGAATTGAAACTATATGTTGCCTAACAAATCTAACTTTTTTTCTTGAAGAAAATTAAAATGAGAATTGTTAGGTTACCTTATTCTACCAGGGATGCAGTTATTAATTTGTGATTTGTGAATAATTTCTACTACAGTAAATGAGAAATAATTTAGTGGTAAGAAACACCGGCAAGTTTTTTATATTCTTTATAAAAGTTTTTTCCATTTCCCTTAGTTAGGATTTTGGCAAATTCTGTCATAAAATAAAAATAGTCATATTGAGCAGTTTAAAAACTGTCAGCTTCTTTCAGGGTTTAACAAAACTAACAATTTGAGGTAGTTAGATTACATGACTTAACAATCGAGAAATTAAGTAAATAAGCACTGTCTGTTCAAAGTACAAAGTATTCTTAATGTTTACTTGATAAACAGGCAGTAGTGAAATCCTAATCTCAAGATTTTTCACAGTCAGAATGTGGCAAATATTTGCCAAATGTCTAAAGTCTTTCCTGCTTATAAAAACTTATAACCTAATTTATTTTGATTAACCAAAGCGCCATTATTTTTAACGCTAATGTTAAAATTTATGTAGCTGGGCAATATATTATAGTTACATTTATTATATTATACCCGAAAGGCTTAGCGAAATATACCCTCAAAAACAGTACACAACCAAACTGAATGACATACTGTAATTCAGTGTCTTTTGTAAATCTTCCCTATCAACTACTATTCAACCACTTACCAGGCTATTTATTTATCAAGTGGATTATTATTTTACCAAAATTAGGAGGTCAAGTTAAAAACACTTGTTCAGACGATATGGTTACATAAACACACCAAAACAAGTTCACATAGTCTAATAAAAAATAATAATAAAACTACAGCACATAGACATTCATTTTTTAGCTATGAATCTGTAATAATGAAATTTGTTTATAAATCTAAAAAAAATAGAAAAAAAACTAAAAACGTAAAACATTGAAAAAGAGCATGCAATCAGTGTGGAATATTTTATAGACTTTTAACATAAAAATCCGAAAACAAAAAAATAAACAAATAATAATTAATCCAACAGAGATGTTTTTAATATAAACTGATTGAATCACCTGGCAGTGTACAAGAGTTTGATTTGCTAGTTGATCTTCAATATCCCAACCGCAGCAGTTAAAGCGAGTTTGGGCTAACTTAATAGTGTCATTTTCGATACCTCCCTTAGTCTCCGTTTTCCAAATACCCTCCAAGGTACCAGACTAAAATATAAAAGAATAAAGTACATAACAATTTACCACAATCTAACAATTCTATATTGCCGTGTTATTAAAAAAAAAAAAGTTGCATGTATTTTGTCAGAAAATATTATGAATTACATTTAAAAACAATGTAATATTTTTAGCAGTAAAATAAAACCTCAAAATTCTATTTTGTATCTTACCACTTGCTTCTCTGACAGAGCCAAGCATGCAATCGAAACTGAGAACTGAATGACAAACAAAAGGAAGAGAACTACAATATACTAGGAAAAACAAGTTAAGAAAAACATCAATCAATATATTACATTACTAGGATTATAATTGATGCCATACAAGTTTATACCTTAATAACAAAATCTCCGCAAGTAGTTATAGATGATCAGAAATTTAAGCAAAGAATTTTGAGACTGCATATTAGTTTACAATAAAATAAATATTTTTGTAACAAGTAAAATGATTAGGCAGAAGTATCACAAGTAGTTTAAAAGGATACAAAAAACAGCAGAACTTGGTGGTGTTTGTATCCAGCAATAAGTCCAAGAAATGAAATCAAAAACAGGAAAAGCCCAGAGGCAAGGATTCCTAGTGATGTAGGGTAATTAATTAGCAGTTTTAAATGAAACCAAAGAAAATTAAAGATATTAAAGCATTACTTCTTTCTTGATTCTAGCAAAACATTTCCAATAATCTTACTTTTAAAAACAAATTTACCCTTTTTTCTTATCCAAAACGACTAAATTTCTTATAAAATTTTATATACGGAAATCTTATTTTGGAATATAATATATTATATGTAAAGCAATTCATAACAAAAAAATTGATGTGCAAAATATAATGAATTTATATTGGCAAACTGGCATAACAGTTGGAAGTTAAAAATGGCTACATGTATGCTACAATCACAGTCATACCTCCAACAATTTCAAAGGAATGAATGATAGCTGCTGCCCTTGCATAGGATGCCACGCCAATCAGAAGAAATGATACAAGCTAAGGAAATAAAGGGTCAGTATATAGTTAAAAAAGTATTGTCACTAACAGCATTTTATCAAACCCGACATAGGCCTTGTTGTTGCACTCTCCTTAAAATACTGCATGCTCAATGAGATCAGTTACAGTTTTTACTTTCATTATTTTAATTCAACCTAATTTGGCGTCATATTTTTATGTTAATTAAATTAGGTGCGAGAAAGTCAGCATTTTTAACGATGATTTTTGTTATATATGGGGCAATGATGGCATTTAAAAGATCATACTTTGTATTATTATGTTTATTTATCGAATTGATAGAACAAACATTGCAGCTATGTTGAAGTAAAATAATGGGAAGTAGAAAAATAGGATCCTTAGGATTCAAATTTTGAGGTATTTGAATCTAATTCTGTCATTTATATGGGGTAATTGAAAATGTTTTTATTTCTTTGTTTTAACAGAAAGTTTTGCCTCAATGTACATTTGCAAGTTGAAAGATTAAATTATTGTCTATCGCTAAGGTGATCCATTTATAGGGCTTTGCTTTAAATTTAGCCACATAGTAATCAATGTCGTGAACTAAATGTTAAAGTTTTACAAACTGTTAATGAACCTAGCTGTGCAGGCAGATAATTGCGTTATCTTATTATACTTTTCTCGCTAGTGAAATTCACATACTAATTGCGTGTGCAACTTAGCCTCATTCCATGACACTCTGCAAGAAATTCAGAGGTTTAAAAAACGAATTTTCAAGTGGACTTGTTCTACACTTAATAGTGACTCAGTATGTGCGAGGTTAATACATTGTGGAAGAAATTTACTAGAAGTGTTATACTAACCAGAAATATGATGTTCAGCAAAGCAAGGGCATTCTTGGAACAGTTAAACCCGCCACACATATTTAAGAGTTTTGTGACAAATTTAGCTTTAATAATATAATTTTTAGATTTATCTATTCAGCAAAATCTAAAAAACCTAAAAAAAGATTTTAATTAATGATATACCATGTTATACACAATACATTGGCTCTATGTGCAAACTTAAAATGTAAAAATGAAGATATCTCCTCGTCCTAATGCACGTTAATGACGACAATGACTTTGAATGGTTGCAAAATAGTATACATTGGCTCTACATACATATTCTACTATTAAGGTGGCATTAGCTCTTTTAAACCCGTTAGTGATTATATGACTATTTAAACTACCGATGAATTAGTCAAAACAACCCTAGTTTTGAAATTGATTCGTTAGTTTGGTGCGAGAAAATTTACCAAAACACATTTAAACAAGGTATAATTAGGTTTCCTACTAAAGTTCTTTTGTACATGCCAACAAAAGGCTAAAACAACAACCAAAACTCTAACTTAAATTAAATAATACACGTCGACCGTGTTTTCTCACTGAATTATGAGGCACGTGACCCTAAACACATGATCGGTCATGCGAGACAGCTTAGTAAAATTTTGAAAGAGATTTTCTTTGGATTTTGGTGAAATCAACGACATATAACCAGTGGTGGGATTCAAATTTTTTGTCAGCCGGTTCTATTACAAAAGTCATATATTTCAGCCAGTTCTGTTACAGAAAGTCATATTTTCCGGGAAGTAATTAAAGTAGTTACACTTACAAGAACAGGATGCAACCCCAAGTTCCAGCGAATGTTGCGAACTGCGAACCGACTGAATCCCACCACTGCTAACAGCTACTCTAAAACAGTGCTTGTCAACATTTTTCGGACTGGTACACCCTTTTTACGTTTAACTTATACACCCCAGTCCACGCAATACACCGAATCTGTAGTAATCCTAATCGGAATAAGGATAAGCAAGGCTGCAAGTATAAAAAATCCGTAGCATATGTTTATACAAATACAAAATTTCATCAGTCATTTAATGCGAGCGTCGCTGTTGAATTTTTTCGGTCAGTTGTGCGAACCGAGGCAGAAGCCTTGTTTCGAGTGCTCCGATCATAAGCGTAAGCGTGTCTTTTTTGTTTTTAATTTCAACAAGAGCAGAAAATCTTTGCTCGCAAAGATATGTCGTGGGGATGCGAACAAGGATGAAAACCGCCTTTTCACTGAGATTTCGGTATTTAGGAATGTTGAGAAGCGATACCCGAAATTCCAACCGATCTGTTAGAAATTAGTGCAGGTCTAACTAAGAAGGTCTACGTCAAATAGGGCAGGTCGTGGCAATGTGTCACAAACGTTTAATCCAGGTATCCTTAAATTACTCTTTTGTGCTGGGAAACCTTAAACGTGTACAGCAAAAACTGTAGATGCTTACTTTAACATCGTTTACGTTGTTTATGTCGAATAACATCAAAGTCACGTCAAAACAACAGGTCACTACAGATCAAACTGTTCGCACGATAATAATATGAGATAATAAGAATATTACCTCACAATCAGGGGCGCCCGCAGAAAATTTTCCAGGGGGGGGCAATCAGGGGAAAATCAAAAAGGGAGGTCCTGAATTTCAACTTAGGGAATTCCCCTATTTTTCGTCTGACTTAATGAATAATGACGCCATAAAACAGTGACACTATGACGTCATAGAATGGTGATTGCAAGACGTGATAAAAAAACTATCAGAAAACAGCCAAATACGTCCAGCAAAAGCGACCACGTGCGTCGTCAACAATCCTGTCAGGCGCCAGCTGCGAAACACGGTAACTTCAGGCAAAAAAAACAAATTGTACAATACACACTTGCTAATCAGTCAACCTAAACAAATAACGAAAAAGAACAACTTCCAGCGTTTACGGTCGACCAAACAAAAAACGAAAAACGGCGTTTTGCACTCGATTTTGGTTTGGCATTAGATTAAGACGCGTGACCCAATTACTTTAAAAGCACGCCGCTTCGAACAGTTTGACAAAAACGAACAAAAAACGATAATATCACTTACAAAAAGAGGGTAAGAACTCCCGCCCCTGGATACGCCAATGCGGACAATGGATAAAGTATAATATTTTTAACCTTCATATACATATTACACTTGTAAATAATACTAATAATCGCATCTTGAAATTCCAGGGGGGGCAAGTGCCAAATCTACTACAAACTCTAACAAGCCTATGATTTTCCTTAAATAAATAAAAAATGCAATAAATGGTCATGCTGGTACATTGAATTTCTGTTTTTGTGGCAAATTTTCTTAATTTTTTTCTCTTTTTGGAATTTTTTCTTGGCAATTTTTTTTGTTTTCGCAAATTTTTCTCTTTTTGTGATATTTTTTGGAGTTTTTTTCTCTTTTTGTGTTGTTTTGATCTCTTCTTAACGTAACACTCATGACATTTTGGAATAAAAAAAAAAGCCTAAAAAAGCCAAATTTCATTTGGATTTTTTTTTGAAAAAATAAAATCCAAAGAGGTTCAAAAAAAGCCTTAATTTTCAAATTTGGCTTTAAAAAATCCTAACTGGCAACCATGTCTCATCTCGATCTGGTGTACGTGGAGATATCTTTATGAACAGCGGTTCCCAAACTTTTCTAAAAAAATTGCTTGATGGACCCGTTGCAATTATTTTGATATTTCGCATCCCTATAAAAATTCAAGGGTCAGTTGACCTATTTTTCTTGTAGTACACTAGTGCAGTCACGATTTTTTCTAAAGTAAATCTTTCTAACTAATGCGAACCATTCGCTGACAGCGGGTAGTATAATGGATGCTTTGTAATGCCACAAGAGACATCATAAAACATGCTATATGATCGAATAATAAAGAACACCTAAAGACAATAATGATGACAGATAATGTTTAAAACATAGACTAATGTTTAAAACCTTAAAAACTAATTCTCCTTGCGGACCCTCTTAAATTACTGTACGGACCCCAGTTTCGGAACCGCTGCTCCAAAATATACCTTTTATACAAAGATAACATCGGTTAGTCCTATTAAATTGTTAGTGATGGGCCCATTTTTTTGTGGGCCCTGAGGCTCAGCTCCCTCGGCCCCCGCCTTAATCCGCCCCTGGGTACACCCTTTAAAAATTATGGAACATCCGGGGGTGTACGATACACCGGGTTAAAAAGCATTGCTGTAAAAAGCAACAGTATTCTCATGACTTGCATTTATGACGCAACAATTAAATTTTCAGACGAACATTCACCAAAGGAAAATTACTGCAATTAAAAAAAAATACACAATGTATGAATGTTACCGGTACTTGCGAACTTGACCACTGCACATTTAAAAAAAAAAAAAACACGTGAGCTACTTGAACCTTAAAAATCAATGCATGGAATAAGATGCAAAAATCCATTGACAGTAACCAGTAATGCTTACCGGTTCGCTAAACTCATAAAATTCCGCGAGACGGTTCTATAGAACCGGTGCGAACCGGATGAATCCCACTATCTGCATATAACTTTTTACCAAGCCGTAACTGAATCAACACCAATAATCTTTTGGTGTAACCAAACCGATGTTAAAAACGAAAAGCGCCAACCGAAAATTGCAAACGGCTTCCTAGTTTATAGCGCAAATAAAAGAGGTTTTTTGTCGAATGATTGGCGTTTAAGTTTGGATTAATTTTTTGACTGTTATATTCCGAGGTTGATGCTATTTTTATTTCGGTCGGAATGCTGGAGTTCGTTGTACCACTCTGTATGCCAGCGTTTCTCAACCGGTGCGCCGCGGCGCACTGGTGCGCCGTGGAAGGTGGCCAGGTGCGTCGCGAGAAAATGGGGAAAAAATGTTACAAAAATTCTGTATTATTTGTAGAATTTGCGAATAATTTTAGAATAAACTCTATTCACAATATTTTCTGTGAATCAACACTGAGCAATATGACTGGATTCGTAGCCCTTATTGAAGTCCCAATGGTTGATGTTGGCTCTTCGCTAACAAAGAAAGAGGAACTATTGCAATCTAGCGGGGCTTCCGCCATAAGACCACAATTAAAACAACAACAACTTCGGCATAAAATAAAGTTCGGAGTAAGACCAAAATAGGACTAATACCTAATACTCGTAATAGCGTTTAAATCAAAATAAGACCTAAATTCGTCCGAATAAGGCCTAAATGGCAAGAATAAGGCCTTTGCTACCTTTTACTTAACCCCAAACCCCACCCATAACTTCAACACAAACTCCTCTAATAATTTTTACCATAACCCAAATTCTAATTCTACCCATTACTCGCGCCTAACCTTAAACAGAGGCAAACAATCCTGTGCCAAAACACTATGGCACCCAAACGTCGACACCAAAACGGCCGAATCCATATGTCCTTCAATCGTCCCATACCCTTTTTTTACAGTTTTGGGCGTTATTTTGTCCATTTAGTTTTTTTCCCTTACATTTTGGATCTATTCCGAGTTAGATGTTGTTGCTCTTGGGGCTTATTCTGTGTTTCCATCGAACTTTAACTAACATACCTTGTGTTTTCATAATTTACAACATGAAAGGCCTATTTCATTTATTTTCTTTCTCTTTAGGCATGTCTTATTGAGCACGTCGTATTTTATAGCAGGTCTGTGGAGTCGGGAGTCATATTTGAAACTCGGCGTACCGTAATCGATTTATTTTGCTGAAATCGGACTGATGGAGTCCCGAGTCCCGAGACGACGTGCGCAGTACCAATTTTAAAACTAATAATGCCGCCAAATGCAAATTAAAAAGGCGAAATAGCATATGGTGGATATTATCCAGCAATGTATTGTGGTTGGATGAGATATATGACACCCCTATGAGGGGATTGTTGAAAATCCACCTTAATTTAGTTACGTAAATGGGAAAATTAAATGCTGTAGGATTGCAGATGGACTCGAAATTTGACAAAATCACACATTTGACCGGAGTCGGACTCGGGAGTTGGAGTCGGGTTATTTTTAACCGACTCCGCAAGCTGCTTAAAAGATAATAGAATTGGGAGCCTGATGTAATAAAATCTGCCAGCCAAAAACAAAGTATCCAAACAAAGTTAGCAGTCGACTCGCTCGTCAGGTGCGCCGCCACGTTTTGAAAGGTTTACAAGTGCGCCCTGGGGTGAAAAAGGTTGAGAAACACTGCTGTATGCCATTGTAGAGGAGCCAGCCAACAAAATCGAATTTTTTCAATACACATTGCATAGCTTTCGTAAAAAAATAATAAAGCTCTATCTCTATTATTAATACTAGACAACATACCTAGACTTGCTCAGGGTAATTAGGATATTTATTAGTTTGAAACAAGGGGTGGAAGTAGTATAATTTTCTTACCGGGAAATGTAATGCATGAAGTTGTTAATGATAGCGTTGCAAATATTACGTCACAAACAGACCTCATAAATTAAGCATGCGATTTTAAAAATGCAAGGGTTTGCTATCGATGTCTCGCAGAAACATGCAAATAAACGAGACAAATATAGTTAGTAATAGAAATAACCTCGTGAAAATAGGTTATATTTTTAACAAATAACGGCGGACCGGCAATAATTTCAAACCAGAACGCAGTTCCCGACTGTCCGGATGCTCGCACCACTGGTTTGAATTTGTCATTCTAAGTTTGCCCAAGTCAAGTCATAGTTAGAGCAAGTCAAGCCCTTGTCCAAAGCAAGTCAAGCCCTTGAAAACTGGCAAACTTCTCCGATTATAAGCAATAACTCAAGCAAAAAATAACATAAACGTAACATATAACAAGCAAATTGTTTTATGTGCAAAGATTAGGATGAATCACGGATATTTATAGCCCAAAATACTAAAGTCAAGTCAAGCCATTTGAACAGTGACTTAAGTGAAGTCATTACAATTTACCACACTTCATATTGAAATACTAGACAAAATACCCGGCGTTGTCCAGGTTTAATAGAGTATTTATTTGTAATAATAATATGCAGCCTTTTCAATAGGCGCGATTTATTACATGCATTCGTGCAATACCCCGATTTTAAGTGGTTAAAAATCAAGCTGTTGATTGTTGATCATCATCGCACATGGTGTACGCCTTCCGTGTAAGCGTAAATGAATGCGTAATTTAACATGCAATTGAAAGTAATGGTCCGTATTGTGTATAAAATAGATCGAGAAATACTTTGTCACAATTACATTTAATTACTAATCCGCGGGGTACCAGCCTTGTGTAAGCTCGCTGAAGCCGCATATTATAGCTGCTGATTTAAAAAAATTGAGTATCAAACCTATTTAAAACGTTGTTTGTTTTAAATTGAGCTACTAAACACACAACCTTGAAACGCTTCTCGAATATTTTACGTAACGAAAACCCGTGACATATATCGATCGAAAATCACTAACAATGTAAAACCAAGTCGCAGCAATTGTTCAAATTGCGTGATATTCAAGCAATATGTAATCCCGGTAGGTTCCATATACTGCGTTCAACGAAAGAAAATCCCGTTTGTAAAGTTAATTTGCTAAGTGTTTAAACCGCTGTAAAAAACGCAGTATTTTGCAAACTCAGTACAAATGTGGCGTTGCTATGCGTTGTCTGTGTGAGAGTCTTGCTGCCTTATGAAAAAATGTCCAGGAAAACACTGCAAACGCAATATTTGCGAACTTCGAAGCCATTAAACACAAAAGTCTGAACTTTGACACGTTAAATGCGTAGTTATCCGAAGCAATGTAGGCCACTTGAGCCTGGTCGATCGCGTTGTTTAAAATAGCTTTTTTAAGCAACATTAACAGTAGACCAAAAACCTTAATAAATTGCTTGAGCAGATTGTTTCTGGCCTAAAGTATGGAATGTGATCCTAAAACGTTTTTTAAATGCTAATCTAATTTTCGGTTGTCCTTATTTTTGGGTCCATGTCGATGGTAACCCTGGTTATATAGAAATGTAAAACATATTATTTTCTGATTTAACCAAGTAAGACGAAATTACTTAAATCGGAAAATGATTGGGCTGATTTAGGTTAAATCGGACAGTTAATTTTTCTGACCTTAACTATTGCTCATTTATAAATTCAATCGGACAATAAGTCGAACGGTGCCCGACAGTTAATACGCTCAACTGTTTCCAAAACAGCAGTGGCCAAATCGAGTTTTTTTCGACGAGTTTAGGTATAATACCACCGTAGACATAACTGCGTACCGCACTTTTTATTTAATTTTTGTCGTTGGTCTCAATACGATATGATATTAAAGATACTCCGCTTTAGATACTGTTGTTTAATAGGTCTTGTGTGTTAGCATCAGCAGGCAAAAAATGTATCTCGTTCTAATTAACGATGCCAGATAATAGCTGATCAGACCCAATACGTTTTATTTAGCATTTCAGACATGGTTCGCATTATAACCGAAGGATGTTAATTGTTCTGCACTTCGTTGAAATCAATGTTTCAAAGCTTCTCAATGTTAAAGCAAATATATGCTAACCCGAAAACATCACATCTGCATCGTAAACAATTTTTCCAAACCATATCACAATATTGGCTTAATTTGTCAAACAGGGGACGGTCCTAAAATTCTGTCGAAGATTTGCTTTGGGTTAGGTAAGTAGGATTATACACCCCTAGTCCCCTATGGTTATAAACATACCGGTGAAATTACAAAAACAAAGCTCAAAGCTGCTGATAAACATTCGCCAAAATTTGCCCCACTAGATATGAAAGGTTGCCTAATAAGCTACAATAAAAATTGCAGACTGTAAGACTTTTGAAAAACGTGGGGTGCAAGCTTAAACATTCTTATCAAATCAGACAAAATAAAGACCCGCGACTGACTCTTTAGGTCTGCATTTCGAAAATTAGTTCCAACCAACAACCTCTTATTAGCCATCGTCGACCGCACCAACAGTGTTTGTTTACTGCAAGTGGAATAATATCGGATTGGATGCATAAAGACAATATCAATAGAATTATGTTGGCCGATAGGATTGCATTGTTGGCGTCCCGATAGCAGGGCTAGGCTACTTTTTGGTAAACTTGCATTTACGGAAGAAATAGCAAATAAAAAAAAGCTTTTGGTTTCAATATGGCAAACTTACTGTACAGGGAGCTAGCGGATTCAACACATAAGATTAGATGTACCAAAGAAACGCATTGTAAGTCAACCGTCTTGAGAAGTTGTCAGAGTCATGGTTCCAAATTCCAAACCTTCTCGCATTGCATCCCCATACCGGGATATACAAACCCGGTCCGAAATGTTTAATTTCCGAATAAAAATGAAACTGAGAGTGCGAGCAAGAGTAAAAAGCGAAAAAGTTTAACTGTGTTTGCATATTACAACTGAAAATTTAGGAATAAGCTGTAGTCTGTTTGCTACAATCGGATTCTTTTTCCCGTAAAATGGGAACTGCAAACTACGACTTTCATAAGCATCACAAAAACAAATGCTATTAAAAGTTTACTTGAAGGAAAATAAACGTACGATAAAGAAAATGGCATCACAATTTACCAACTGTTTTTCACAAAAAAATTATAAAGCGACGGGCAGCAAACTTCAAACAAATCAGTTGGTAGCTTTAGAAGGGCGAACTTTAAGCAAGTGTTGTCCGTAGTTACAGATGAATATATATAAAAAACATTAAAAAATACGCCTCGGTCTAACTGGAGAGTAAGGTAAGGGAGGGAGTTGGATGAGTATTTCGAATAGTTTATTTTGTATTCGCAGACAACACGCAAAAACAATTCTATAATAGTGATTGTTCCTAGATGAGATCTGTGTTGCTAGTGTATCTTCTTTTTGAATGCACCTATCTTCCTAGATGCTAGCTGTAGTCGAATAGCCTATCTCAGCTATTGGGATCATTGTGTTGTGTGAAGAGCCTAGTGCCTAAGTAACCTTGGCACCTATCGAATTCTAGATGAATGATCCAGGTACCCTACCCTACCTGCAAACAAGAAATTATTGCCTTAGCATACAGTGAAGAAACACATGAACTTTGGTGGATACGAAAATAAAAATTGGAATTGCATAGATTTTCTAAAAACAATGGGCGTTTTAAGTAAAAAAGAGGTAAAGTTTTTTCAAGAGCCTATTATTGCTATACACAAATAAGGAGTGGAAGTAAGCCAAAAATATGTGCAATAAAAAGTGTGGAAAATATTGACAACTTACTTGGGGGACTTACCACTGTCTACTTACCTGAATATTGGCTAAATTTCAGTTTACTGATAAAAACAAAATCAATGATTCAATATGCAGCACAACAACATTAAATCCTATGAAATCCCACCTCCAAGAACCAAGAATTTCTAATAACGGCCACCGCCACCACCGCCATAGTTGTTGCCAGCTCCACCTCCGTAACCACCGTATCCACTGCCATAGCCCCCATAGCCATTTCCACTACTACCACCTCCTCCTCCTCCGACGCCGCCACCACCACTACCATAACCACCTGAAAATGAAAAAAATTAATGATTTGAACAAGTTTGCATTATTTCCTAGATATAACACATGTACGATGGACACAAAAGCTTTACAACCTTAAAAAGGATACTTTACATTTTTGGCGTAATTTAAAAAAAAATTATGTATGTTGTTGCATGTAATTCTGAAAACTTACCACCATATGGTCCAGAAGACCGCTGACCATATTGACTTTTCATTGGACCGTAGTTTGAGGCGCTACCACCATAACCTCCTCCATATCCACTTTCATCATAACTTGCGTCACCACCATACCCTGCAGAAAAGGAATATTTTACGTCCCAAACTATTGTGTACATAAAGATATAACAAAAAATCCTGGAATATTTCTCAGAAAAAACCGGTCAACATTCAACATGTCAGACTGGGGCGGTAAAAATCATCATATTTGAAGAAATGTATACATTATTCAAAGCAGGATATATATGTATAGTTAAACAACTTACCACCATAGCCGCTGTTGCCGTAGCCATCATAACCTAAAGTACAAGCATAAATGTAAAAATCAAATCAAATTAAAGCTATTTCAAAATGTAAGGACTAAAAAAGTGCAACAGTCAGTGTTGGAAAACGTATCCAGGGAATTTTTGTGTTTCCAACAAAGCACAAGTTGTTCAATTTTTCCCATCTATATTCACCATTACTAGAGTAACCAGTTGTGGCCGATGCAGCACCTTGGTTATAATCCTCAGAGTAGTCTTCATTGTTGTAGCCATCATAACCACCATAGCCGCCTCCGTAACCTCCCCCACCTCCTCCAGAGTTGTAATTTCCACCCCCTCGGCCTCCCCTGCCCCCACCACCACGTCCACTGCCCCCTCGACCCCTTCCACCTCCACCTCTGCGACCTGGAAAACAGGTTATGGATGGCATAAATGTTTCAGACCCAAGCTAAGTACTCATTTCCCTTAAGATTGTATTTTAAAAACAGGTTGGTAACATCCCTTTCAGAGTTTTGACCAATCAGCATTGCAAGTCAGACTGGGGCGGTATAACATCATCATAAGGAATTTACACCAACCAAAACCCTAAAAAATCTATAATTTACTTCTACAAATGATGAATTTTATAAGTTCTTCTAATGAGCTACAATTGATTTCAGTTTAATAGAATACACTATTTTTTAACAATCTTTTTTTTAAATAATTCATTTCAGCTCAGCTCAAGGTAAGCACTGCTAACTTAAAAAAAATATATATATTATATATATATATATATATATATTATGGAAACCACAAAACGTAAAAAATGCAACTCCTTATCACTTACCACCGCCGCCACCACCTCCGCCTCCAAACCTGGAACTTTGCCTTTCTTCAACTAAAACAAACAAAAGTTTTATATAAAACTATTACACAACATTGTGGCTGTAAATGTTTACATAAGTGGTTTCATTATTGCAGAACAGTTCTCATTAGTTAATCAAACTGACGTGTCAAGTTTTAATCACAAACCACTAACAATTTTTACAATTACAACTTAGTTCAAACCTTGCTGTTTTGCCTGTTCCATTTCTGCTTTAGACAAGGCCTTTTTCACCTCACATCTCATGTTTCCATCAATCATGTGGTGTCTTTTAGCTAAAAAAGTTTTGTCAGTTTTACATTTAACATTAATAACAGTTTAAAATCATAAACATAAGTAAGTCTTTTTTCAGTAGTTACCGGTCAGCATGAAAATCAGACTGGGGCGGTATACAATCATCATGGAAAGACTGCATATTATACATTCAACCTAAAATACTCACCAACTAGTTTGTCCACCGTGTCAAAGTCTGTAAATGTTATAAAGGCAAAACCTCTAGTTTTCTGGGTTTCTCTATGCATAGGAAATTCAATACTTTCAATTCCACCATGCTCAGAAAAATAATCTGAAATGTAAAAAATAATTTAGTAAAAAGTCAAAGCATGCTATTAAAACAACTATTATGTTTTACTTCGGAGCATCTCTTCTGTACAGTGTTCCTTAACACCACCAATAAAGATTCGTTTCACTTGCACGTGAGCACCAGGTTTTGCAGACTCCTAAAAATTGACAGATTGGCATAAATTGAAAGACTGCCAGAAAGGCTGTTTAGGTCAACAACTAACTAGCATCCAGAAAATCAATATATAATAATACACAAACCTCTCTGGAGACAGCTCTTTTTGCATCGACTTGCTTGCCATCAACAGTGTGTGGCCGGTCTTTCATGCATTCATCAGCCTAAAAACACAAAAAATCTTTAATTTTTAATCTAACGTTTTTCCTACTTTACAAAAAAAGCAACATACATAAGAATGAAAACTTTTGATATTGGACAGGGAGATGTTTAATGCAGCTTAAAATTGCGCGGATATAATGTGATTTATAACGTTTGCAGGGGCAAAAATGTAGTGCTATCTGAAACAACGAAAGAAGTCTCACCGTTCATACAATTTTTCACAGCTGAAAAAAAGTGCAGTTTTAACCCTTGTGCAGGCCGAACTTTCGCAAATAAGCCAGGTCCAAAAACAGTGCAAATCCAGTGATATTGATATGAAAAAAATAGTGATACTTGCAAGTGAACTTTTATTTTACCTCTTCCTCTGTAGCAAATGTGACAAAACCAAATCCTTTAGAGGTCTGCTTCTGGTTATCCTTAATTACAACGCAGTCTGTAATTTCGCCATACTTTTTGAAGTAATCAGTCATAGAATCATCTGTTGTTTGCAATGAAAGCCCACCAACAAACAATTTTCTAGACTGTTCTTCTTCTTTACCACCACGGAACTATAATCAAGGTTTGTTTAAAAAAATTAGATGGCAAAATGGGTTTGCCATTAAAATAGTTTGCACAATATTTGAATTTGAAAAATACAACTGTTAAAATATCAAATTAACTAAAGAAATTATTTAAATACAAAGATGTTCAACATAAGGTTACATATTGAAAAAATGAGATAACGTTAACATGGTTAAAAAGGTGATCCCAAATTGATGTTTAATTCCTTTAGTAAAACAGACAAGAGCAACCATAGTTTTTAAATTTTCACAAATAATCAATAAACAGCTACTAGAGAAAAATATTTTTACAAAATGTTGGTAGTATTTTACTAAATTGGCAGTTTTTCTTAAGTGTTGATTTGCCAGCACTAAATTAAACTAAAATGTAATCTTATGTGGAAATGGTATAATTAATGCCTACCATACGAAACAGAAAACTAGTTTGGCTAAAAGAATTACGCCAAACATTTCGAAAGATAATTGACAATTCTTTAAATATAACAAGCGGATACAAGATAATATAATATTACTACAAATTGCACTTACCGGCATGATTATTTCTTTGTTTAGAACTTGCAAATCAACAAATCTCTTCGCGCGTTGCTTCTGGTGTCGACTTGCGAAATGCTCTGACAAAGAAAGGAAGAAGCTAGAACGCGTGGCTGGCCCTCGCTTTATCAAAAAATCACAACGATTGAATTTAGGTTGAACGCTTCTCAAAACAAAATGGAATTATATCATTTTATCAACTATTTAGAAAGCAAAAATCAAACACTGAATCCTCAATTAACCAAAAACATCGTCACCGATTTATTTAGTAACAAGTTAAGTGATCAAACTTGACTAAACTCCTGATTCTAGGAAATAAACGAAACATATAACCAATAAGGTGAAAGATTTTACAAATACAGTGTAAATGTGATGTTTTTGAGTCTTAGTGGATAACCGAAAATTAAATACTGATCGAAATAATTTAAAGAAATTTGGTTTGGCTCAGTTGGTTATTTAGAGCTATATTTTTCTTGAGACTAAATTTTAAGTTTGTTAAAGCAAGTTTTTTTTAATAGGATAAAACTCCCGGATGAAAATAAGCGCGAAATCACGCGATTGGCTTGTTCCTCTTTAGTTAGGGGTTAAAGGTTACCGAGTTGCAAAACCGCCAAAGCAAGCAAATACCAAAATTCAAATAATCAGTTTCTACCGATTTTTATAGTTAGTAATAAAACGTAGGTTGGCGATTTAAAATAACTCAGCGTTTTGTCGACTGTTGATGCTTTTACATGTTGCCTGGGCTTTAAAATGAGCGAAACAGCCCTAATCAAAACATTCTACTTACCACATGTGTTAAAGTTAATGCGACCTTGCGTTCGTAAGGCACGAAATAAAAAAAATCTACTGAACTTCAGGTTCTTTTCATGATTTTTTTATATGTTGTATTGTGGAACACCTTCTATGGCCGTGTGAAAGTTCAGTAACGTAGCATATTTTTTTGGTTTGTGTTTGGGGTAGTATACTAGTATTAGGGTATTATTAGATTAAATTCCAATTTTTTTAGGTTTGATTCAGTAATTCATAAATGTGTGATATATTTATACTATGATCAGATTATATGAACCAGTACAAAATACTCTCCAAAACTTATTATTTTGAAGCAATGTCTCTTGTATATAATTTTGTTAGAATTCTTCATTTCAGCTTTTGCAAAAGTTGATTCGCACACTAATACAACTCATTGAAATTCTTGGGCCTTTTGACACCCTTCAAAATTTTCACGCATTCACCAATCTTTGCCTTTTTTCCATTTTCAGGTTAACCTGCATCTCTGCTGTTTGATGGTTTAGTATTGAATTTAATTAAAACAAGTTCATTTAAGGTTAGTTTATAATAAAATTAAAATGGGTAAGACGAAAGTGGAAGCAACAATAGTTGACAACAATGACGAGGAAGAAGCAGAAGAATATGAAGTTGAGCGTGTTGTTGACAAACGTTATTTTAAAGGAAAAGTTCAATACCTCATTAAGTGGAAGGGATTTTCAGAGTAAGTTGACAACATTTTTTTTTTTTTTTAAATTACATTAATATTTTGATGTATTTTTCATACTATAAATTTGAATTCCTTAAGATTTAAAATCATAATAACAAACTACGAACCTTTGCATTAAGCCATAACAGTTGTTACATTCTAGTCAATTTTGTTTGAAAACAGATCACTTAGCATAATTCAAGCAAGACTGGTGACTGATAACCTCATTTTAAACTGGTTTAGAAAATTGTTGAAATAGTTGCACTGAATACAGTTGTGCAATTATTGTCTTTTCCTAATATTCTTCATATACATGCTTTTACACTAGTTCGATTTTTAACTGCAATTAATGTCATACTTCTGGAAACTCTATTAAAACGACGTATTACTTTAACAGTTCGGACAACACATGGGAACCAGATGAGAACCTTGATTGCCCAGACCTAATTGCAGACTATGAGACCACGCATACCAAAGACAAAAAATCGAAAGATACTACTGTAAAAGGTTTATTTCTATTTAAATGTTAAATATAATATATTAAGCATGTTTTTATTGTTATGATGTATGTATATATAATTTTATGTAGTAATGTGTGTATTATAAAGTTTTTGCAAACGTTTTGTATAAGACAACTGAGGACAACATTTGTGAATGTAAGCCATTTTTCCATAACTAAAAGTTTTATTGGAACACTAAAAGTTTTCTTTGTTGATAAAATAGGTTTAATACCTAAGTTCTTTAAAATATTTAAAATTTTAGATTTGATGTACTGACTGTTAGGCATACTCACAAGAGTCATAAATGCAATGAAATATGAATTTTGTTTAGCTAATATCGAAAAATATTTTTTTTCTTAATATTTTTGAATCCACATGTATAATCACTTAAAATCAGAATGTGTTTCTTGTTTGTTTAAATTCTTTTTTAAAAGTTTTGCATATTGGCCGGTTCAATTTTTTTTTTTTTTTTTTGTTAGTTGCATGTCCATAATTAATAACTTAGCTACATTACAATATAATGTTCCAAAACTGTTACCAGGGTTAAGATTTCGCACAATGCGAGTGCATTTCACTGTTGCTAACAATATGCACCTAACTCCAACAGCAAAATAAACAAGTGCATCACACATGGTTAAAAAGTACTTTAGACCAGTAAACTTAGAGGTGGGCCTTACAGAAACGAAGTCATTGTAGCGAAATCGCATTTGTTAAGCTTGTGATGTAATATATTTAGGTAAAATGAGAATTCTTAGCAGGCTTGTATCTTTTTTGTGAAGTGTTTTTACCTGGGTGATGGCTGATTGCCAGACATTTGCACGACTGTGTGCAATATTTTTTCAAGGTATTTTAAACCGGTGATCAAATTCGGGTTTTGACAAAATTGAGACAAATGTAACATTGTTTAGCTTATTAGAAATATACATAAATATTATTTGAAATACTTTGTTTCAGCAAATGTAGCTTCTGAAGATAAAAAGAGGAAGAACATCGACAAAGTAGAGCCTGCCAAAAAAAGTCGGGTTGCAGATGAGTTGAGGCCTCGTGGATTTTCACGGGGATTAAAACCAGAGAAAATCATTGGCGCTACCGATTCAGGCGGCCAGCTCACCTTTTTAATGAAGTGGTAAGTGTCTTCATGATGTGGAACATGTTCTCACAAATAGTTATTTAAAATAATTTTTGTGTTTAACTTTTAATGTTGCCTAGTTTATTATATATCTTAAAAAAATCTGTCCTATAACTTTTTGATTACATTTGCTCAACATCGTATCCATGCCTTCCTTGATCATTCGCTAAAAGGTATAATTAATAAAAAGCAACTATAAGTTATAACAGAGTTTGACACCCACTAATATACTGCCTTGTGTCACAAAAAATCACCCCCTTATATACTGCCTAGTGTCACAAAATTTTGTTGATAACTTGGACATTGCACTGTTTATACATTTGGAGAACACAGCCTTTAACGTTAGAGACAAGACCAAAAAGAAAAATTTGGGCCCAAAATGCTTGTTACCATAAGGCTTGCAAGACTGTGTCATCCTGCTTTTAACATGTCATGTTTTATGCAAGGGGTTGTGGCACACTGTGTGGTCTCTTTTTGCTTATTTTAAGTTGGCAAACTGTTTAATAAAAATATCAATAATAATAGATTAAGTTTACGATTCGGGATACAGTCTAAATGCTGGTCATTGTATTCAGGTTTAGGTTGTTTGGGGTTAGATAATAAAATTTCCTACATTACTATTCAGTTGTATTGACAAATTAGTATCACAGTAATAGTTTTAAAGTGTAAAAAATACCTTTTTAACTATCGTTTTTGCCTTGTTTTTAAAGGGAGGGTAGCGATGAAGCAGACCTTGTTGCATCCGAAGAAGCCAACATCAAGTGTCCTCAAGTGGTTATCAAGTTTTACGAGGAGCGACTGACATGGCACCAAAGCACGGGCGACGACCAGTGACTTGCCTAGTTTACGTTCTTCATCTTTCCCTTTTATCGGGCCACTACCCTGGCGCCAACCTGTTGGGTTTCTATAAAGACTAAAAGAACTCTTCACACTGCAAAGTTACAAGTTCAAACAGTTTTTCAATCGTTGGTAATCGTTAGAAAAATTATACTGGTTGCATTATGGAACTTGAGCAATGGTTTTTTACACCACTAAACTTAAACTATGATTTAACATTAGTTTTAGACAGTCATCATGTTATCCATCCGCGACAGTAAAATAAATATAGCTGTATTGGTATATTTTAATATAGCAACACCTTTAACCTTTACTGGCCTGTTATATATGTTTAGTATATCTAAAAGATTCTAGTGCATGCTTACAACCACTGAAGATATTAGTAGCATTGTTGGTTGTTCTTATCTAAAAAAATAAAAAGCTTTCTTTTATCCAAATCATTCTATGGTTTGTTTTTTGCCAAAAAATGTAAAATAGCAAGAAGCAAAGACAACTTGATTTTTATGTCGATGTACCCTGGCAATCTTACAGAACAGTCCAAAGACACTGGTTTACTTTTTATTAACTGTACTTGATGTTGCGACGTTTAGACTCCTTCACCGCATTTTTTAAACGATTTAAACATTTTTGTAAGAGTTAATATTAACTAAACGAAAAAATGTTTTCGCCGAGTGTTGTTACCTCGCCTTGTCACGTATTTTGTTCTTTTTGTTTGCAACGACGGAGCTAGTACCCCACAATTTTTTTAAATACAAACTTGTTTCGGCCTTCATCATCACCTTGCAACGTAAATTAGTTTTTCCCGAAATTCCCGTCATTAGGTGGCAAGTGTGTATTTTTTACTTTGGACGATGTTTTGTTATTAAACTGCCATTTCGTTAACGCCTTCTGTATATAACTGTAAATACACCCTTTTTCGCATACGAGCCACTTGTTTCTCGTCAATGTTTTACTGGACGTTTTTGCAGCAAAATAAACAACTGGTCCTCAAAATGTCGAGAGACAACTTTTCTGCTCGTTGAAAAGCGACAAAATGTTGTTTTACGTGGTGGTTATTAAAATCCAGTTTTGTAATGCCTAGCCTAGTGGTTAACTTTACTCGAGTCACCCTTTTTTATGGCTGAATTCATTTATAACAAATTACTTTGACAGTATTTAGTGAATTTAGTTAATTCTTAGCAAACAGTTTAAAATGGTTTCGGGGCGTTATTCCCCACTGATCTAATAAACTCCAATCAAGGGACAAATCCATAGTCATTCGGGTGCTTATTTTCAGATCTAAGGCGCACTATACGGTATAACGTGACGTCATAGCCAAGTAATCTTAATAATTGCGTTTATTTGGTTTCATTTTAGAAAAAAAATAATTGTTTTGAGGGTATACCGGTAAAATCTTAAATTGCTTGAATTGTTTTATTAGATAGGCTGCATAGATGGAAGGTACTCCAGCCTTGAGACCGAATTCAGAACAACATCAACTTCGGAATAAAAGACAGTTGTGAATAAGGCGTAAAATAGGACTAATACCAATAGTCCTCATATCGAAATAAGACCTAAATGGCCAAAATAAGGCCTATACAGACTTTTATCCAACCACAATCCCCACACATGACTATCACTAACTCTCCTAATAATTTCAATCTTAACTCAATTGCTAACCCCAACAACTACCCACCCTGACCCCATAAACAGTGTCGCCCAAACGTCGACAACAAAACGGACTATGCCAGACAGGTGTCTCATACGCTCTCCGTACAGTTTTAGGCGGTATTTTGGTCTTATTCAGAGTAATTTAGTGCTTATTTCGACATATTTATCTATTAACAATTTTAGCTCTTATTCTGTCGTGGTTATACTGCGAATTCGGTTTTGCTTTGTCGGTAGTCGTAATACTATATGGTATTATAGATTATTCTGATTTAAATATTGTTGCTTTGTAGGTATTTTTGTGTGTTCTGCTTGGATACTGTTGAATCAATAAGCAAGTTTAATAGCAAAGTAAAAAAAATATAGGCTATGTTGCACCTGACAGTCTCCTTGGCGCACCGGTTAAGAAGTGCTGCGTTAGAGAGTTCGACAAACAAAAAGGTATTAACTAGATCATTCGGTTCAATGGCTTTCAGCGTACTAGATCATTCGGGTGCTTATTTTTTATAACAAGTAACAAATGTTCAAAACTGATCAAAATAAGCATTCGGGGCCAATAAAAAATAACGTACACAAACGATATAATAATTCATCAAGGAATGACGTCAAACCGAAGGCTGTGTTGATCTTCGGCAATTGCTTGCATGGTTGGAAGAAAAATGCAACAAATATTTAAACAGAAAGGGCTCAGCAAATCATCATTGACGGCTGAAATATTCCACTTACAGAAAACTAAGCATCAACCTCTAAAATGCACGCCAACGAAATTGCAATAAGTGTTCTCGCCCACCCCTAACAAATTCGGCCACAAGTCCGTCGCCCTAAAACTTCAAGCAAAGCGAAACGTTGTCGTAAAGACGCCGAAACGTGACTTCTAACCTGGCGGTAAGCATGGCGTCATGAGCGTACCTGTCAACGTTGCTCGTGGAGATAGGATACAAGGGGGAAAAGTCAAGTTTCTAACCGCGGCGTTTAGAAGGCGTAGCGACCAAGCTGAGGTCTAGTTAGAAAGCGCCAGTAGAACCGAGATTTACCACGACCTGCCAACACCTCACGATTAAAGAACGCCACGCTTCTCTCAAAACGCCACTCGATTTTCTTGCGGCACTTAGTCGCAGTCTGATGAGCGTTCGAAACCCAACTGCGGTAGCAAATCGTAGCTCAGGTGTCTTGTGATTTCAGTTCATGAGCTTGGTGAACCTGGACATGCAGAATGCGTTCTCTAGTTTCCTAAAAAATGCGCCTTTAAATGTTTAAACTTTCGAAGAACTGTCTGACGAAGAATCGTGTGTAGAAAGCTGACGGCCAACCGTAGCTTTCAATTTTTAATCTACAAAGAATCTACTTTTTAAATTAAGTTCATGTTTTTTAGACAGAAAGTTCAGTTGTTTTAAGGATGAAGTTTTTAACTTTGTGCCTTTTTGTTCTGTTTCTTTTTGGAATCGTAGTAAAAGGTAAGTTTGTTTTATGTTGCCTTTAATTAGCTTAGCTTTGTTAAAAATAATTGCTTTTATGCGCCCGAAAAACCCGTTAAGTACAGCCCCGTTATGCCAAGCCCGTTTAGACCAACGACCAAACTATACGGTCCGTCGGAACAATCTGGCCAACCAGCGTGGTCCAATTACATTTTGTGGCGGCCGGGGCCATGTTGCAAATGAAGAAATAAAACTTACATAAGACACACAAGTTACGTCATAGCGTTACGTGTTAATTCAAATATTCATACGAAACTTGTTGTTCTAAAAAGAACCAGTGTGCAATTATGAAACTGAAGCCATCGGTTAGTCGTGCGAAGCACGAAAAAAACTGCGTATATTGGGTTTCCGTTGTCGGAACGATAACGTCAGTTATGTGGTCCTTTATGAAAAAAGTTTAGTGACTCCTGGTAAATTATCAGGATACTATTTGTTGAATGTAATTATTTAGACTTTATTCTGAATAAATGACCATCTTAAGATGAATATTCTGTCTTCTTTATCTTGTAATGAGCCATAAATACCTTGAAAAAAGATCAACATGCTTGTTTTTTGCGTTTGACGACTTTATAGGACAGCTAGCACGAAAGTATCGTATTAATACCTATTTGAAAAGGTAGTCGCACTAGTCGGGCATAAGAAAAAATACCCTTTGTTTTAAATTTGACCTATTGCGCTTCAAAGTTTCTCGTGAACTAACCTTAGTAGCTTTATGACATCACAAACTACAATTCGAATATGTTAATACTGTTTTTAACAATCACTTGCGTCGTTGCAGAATGCAATTGCAGGATCAGGCGAGTTATCGTAGCGGATTCGATCCGTGAGGCTTGGTTGCAGGAGCAAGCCAGACAGAAGCACAAACAAGAAGTAATTGTTGACGAGGTGGACGAAGAACTGGGAGAACCTCTTATCCGCGGACCTTGCTTCACTCAATGCTCCATCGCGATTACCGTTAGAAGAAGGTAACGGAATCGCGAACTTGTGTTAAAAACTGAAATAGCGATGGCCGATATTATTGGATCCTATAACCCTAAAGCAGGACCCATTTACATCATCCGGATGATATTAGGATAGTGTACAGCCGCCTTCATACCGGAGTTACAATACTTGGGTTAAAATGTGATTTAAGCAGCGGTTTCTATACATGTTATGATATGTTGTTTAAAGCGATTTCGGCCGAGGTAATTAGTGAAACTGTGAGAAAATTTTGACTTCGGATTTCGGAACACAATATTTGGTTTTCTTAGCAATTTTAATAAGAATAAGAAACTCATAACATTCGATTGTGTCGACATGTTTCTTAGTTTCATTTAAACTATTACCTACATTACCATAACATACCTTGCAAAAATAAATGGTTCAAAAAAAAAAATTGAAAAAAAAAAGATTTTGTTGTTGTTGTAAACTGATTTATATGTTGAAGATAATAAAAATGTATTTCATGATTTGTGATGTTTAATTTTAGTTGCAACTACAAAGGCAAAAACAAAAACAAGTGTTTGTACAAGAAATGTTGCTGGGATGACAATCCACTAACTCCAGTCGATAAACGATGCTACAAAAAAGAAAGTAAGTATAGACTAAAGCGTTTTATATACTTTGATTATGTAAAACTATACTATCTAAGGTTTCTATCTCAAATAGGTCGAGAACCATTAGCTTATTGTGGAGTTCCTATCATAGGCATTTGTCGGCAGCCTACAGACCGCTGGCGGGAAGCGGCTTTTCCGCTGTTCTTCCCAGCTATTTCGCCTTTACAAGAGTTGACAATTGCACGTTACGCCCTATATTTGTTATTCCCAAACGTTAAATTAAGGTGGCCATTTGTGTAGAACTTATACTGCCACGCAACGCAAGCTCAAATTACAATTCGACATGTTAACAAAAAAAGTATTTGACTTTCTCGTAGCCTATGTTTGCATTTTGAGAAAACCTGCTCAGCTTAAATGCGCCATGCATTCCATGGAACTTCAATGATTATAAGTATCGCTAACACACTAACACGGCCTATGAATTTAATCGCCCTTTGCGTAAATATATTGAGGCTTTAAAATATGACAGATTATCGAGAGTATACTAACCAATCAGCGCAAATTTAAATACTTTTATTACACCCTTTCTTTGTGACCATGGAACATTGTTATACGCAATTTCTGCGTAGCATTAAGCCCTTTGTAAGTAACATTTAAAACTAAGAGTTTAAACAAAATAAACGCACCATTTTTGTGCTTCACGCATACTTTTAAGCCTTTAAGGGATTGATATGTAGCCATAAATCTAGTTCATTGACCTCATAAATTATTGTATTAGCCGCCTTCTCGATTATAATTAAACATTTTTTAATTGCATAAAAATCCTGATTCCATTCGCAGCGCCCTTAAGATTATTATAATATTATTGCTTAAAACACACAGACTTTTAACAAGCGAAAACATTTACTACGAGTCTTTGAAATCGTTTTTTTTTTTTTTTTATTAATAAAATAAATAGCGAAAAAAAACGGACAAGAAAAACAAATCAAAACAGTAAAGCTCTCAAGCAGCTAACGATCATTTAATTTTGTGTATCGTCATACTTCCTCTTTTTAAAGCCGAATATCGTTCGGAAGTTCGCGCAGAAGATAGCAACAGTAAAAAGCGTAACATAGTCGGGACAGTGTCGGCATATTTACATTGATAAATAACATATCGCGCGCATAAAAGGACACAATTCACAAATGTTTTGCACGGTTTGTTTTTGTGCACTCCAAAAAGTAATTGATCGCGGGAAAAAATACACGATATTCGTAGTTTAGTACGTACTCACGTTTTCCCAGTATAGACACGTAACAGGACACAAATAAAATAAGTGGTACA
Organism: Ascidiella aspersa; assembly: GCF_963924565.1. Classification (NCBI taxonomy): domain Eukaryota; kingdom Metazoa; phylum Chordata; class Ascidiacea; order Phlebobranchia; family Ascidiidae; genus Ascidiella; species Ascidiella aspersa. The sequence continues at coordinate 19,867,617 of NC_139451.1, forward strand.
GGGCTTCTGTGACCTTTTTGTAAAACGTACATTGGTTAGATTCGGTTTTACCAAACGAATAAAGGGAGACATTTGTAACAATTGCGCCCAAGTTAAACTTTATCTGAAAGCTTCTTAGTTTGTTTTTGGATTGTTGAATTGTAGAGGTTGCGGTAAATTTTCTCCGATGGCAGACGTGCACTCCCGCAATTTAAGGTCCAGTGCCATTTTAATTGAGCTTTTGGAGGAAAGAGAATTGTTGTTTGTATTTTTTCGTAAACCAATTTGGTTGAGTTATACTGCTGGATAAATAATTTTAATGTTTGGGTTCTATACGATCGGAACGTTGTTGCGCTACCCGAACCCCAGTCTTCTGGGAGACTCGATATTAATTTTATGAATTGGTCAAAATCTGTGTTGTTAGGTGTAAAGTTAAATTTATATACTAATGTGTCATATTGTAGATACTCGCCGTTTCTATTCAATAAATCCTGGTGAAAAATTATATTGGAATCTATAAGTGATGGCATAAAAAACATTTGAGCGGAATTTTACTTTTTTGTTTAGCCAAAGCGGACGGCTGTTATATTAACCGGGACAACACTCATTTTAAAGGTTAAGATTGGAATCATGAGGGTCTTGATAACTGTTATTTTTCCGAGAAGAGAGAGACCCCTCGCGGACCAAATATTTGATACTATTTTATTTTTTTCAGAAGTGGTGTGAAGTTTTTTTCAATTAGATCGGCGTCGTTACTCGAGCTAGTGGGAATTTCAACGCCTAAGTATTTGATAGTACCTGATGGCCATAGAAGGCCACTTTGTTCCATGGGTTTGTGACAGTTTTCGCGATTTGTTCTGATAAAAAAGGCGTTTGATTTGGACATGTTGACCTTGCAGCCTGACATTTTCGCCGAGTCTCTGAAATCTTGCTAATTTGACTGACGACTGAGAAAAGGGTGCCAACCTCTGGTCAAAAAACACCCGCTGTGTTGTTTCTAATTCCACATCGGTATTTCATCTTGGCTGATTTGCTTTTCCAATCGACGCCAAATGATTCGATACCATTTACGCCATAAAATAATCTGTTGATGCATGGTGTTGACTCCAAAAATAGTGTATACCAGAACAATTAAGGAGTATTGCGTACATCATTTCGCCTTTCAAACGTTATTTTCGTGCAAATCAGGGTCCGCCGAAACGTTTAACACGCGATTTAAACTTACATTCTTATTAGCCATCGCAATGATGCTATACGATTTACCCAGTGGGCAATTCAAGCGTACACAAGCTAGAAATAGAATACCCCCAGATGCCTTTAGAATTTTGTGAGTTTGGCAAACCGATTATTTGCAATATTATCGCCCTGTGGTGTTCACGTTAGACTTAGAGGAATGTAATGCTAGAGGTTGAAAATAGTTTTTAACTCGTCATTTAATGCAAAAATAGAGACACTAGTTCACCTCAATGAGATGATACTAACAACGCCAGCATAAGCAAACACTTAGATTTAAACAGTTCGTACAAAAAATCGTTTGCAGTTGGAATTTGCCCTAGTCCAGTTTGCGTCGCCATTGTCCCCAAGGAGAGACTCGCCTGTCTTGCCGCCATCAATGACCCGAACATCATGAGCAACAAGACTTCTTGCTTGACGTCATCTTGCTGCTGGGACGCGTCCGACAGCTCCGAGCCACCCTGCTACGATATTGGTAAGAAACGCATTTAAACAGCCGAAGTTGACCACGAATGTTTCTTTGATTTATTAAATCGATATGGGCAGTAATCAAATTGACATTGAAAACAGAAGGGAATATCATAGGCATTTTGCATGAGAAATATCAGATACTATGATAGGCAATAGTAATGTAATATGTCTATTGCAGTATTTTTGTACCTTTCTTCTGTCAAGACGAAATAAAAAAAACGAATAAAAACTAGTACGGGTATAGTTCAAAAACTTGCAGTGCAGTTAATTAACTAAACATGCGTCAAGAACAGCATTAAAGAAAAATTTACACCAAGCGTAGCATTTAACCATTAAAATCACCATAAAAGTTAAATGCCTCCCCCTTCCCCCCCATAAGATGGATCAGCAGGGACATGTATTTTTTTGCATGCAGGGCTTACCAAATCCGACGTCGCCACCTGTTACCGTATACCGCGAAACGAGAGAGTGGGATGCGGAATTTCCGGGATATCGGAGCAAGATTGTTGGCGCAGGAAGTGCTGTTACGACTCTGAGGCGAACACCGAATTCCGCTGTTTTCGATCGTCGAGGCCTGGGGTGAGCGAAATAAATAAGTGGAAGTAAAGTACACCTGGAACCTTAAGAAATGGATATACAGTCTCACGCTGTACTATGATACGTTAGCTGTATATTCGTTGAACGAAAGAACGATAAATCACAGATGTTGTACACATATGTGTATGTTGTCACAAATGTATAACTTATTTTAAATTTCTGACATTTAAAGACGTTTTACAAATATTTATGTAGAAACGAGTTTTTAGATATTTATATATACTTTTTTTTGTGAGATATCTTGACGAATGAAATTTGTGAATGAACATTTGCTAAAATTTGTGGTTAAAGTACAGAGAATGAAAAAGGGTTCTTGATTTTTCTCAGGATCATCATCCTAAAACTGCAACGCCGTCGATAGTATTGAGTGAAAGTGATCAAACCTTCACCAAACCAACAGAACGAAATCAGTTCATTCGTCATGCGACCACCTTGTTTCCGCTAAAAACGCCCTCATTTAATCCAAAACCTTCCACTTCAGTAAGTATTGCAAATTTTTTTTTCAAATTCTGTACTACCAAAATTGGATGCAATGTTTCTGCACCGTCATTTAACAGTAAACTTTTGTGGCCAGATCATACCGTACTCGTGTAATTCGTCGAAGGCCTATTCGAAGTCATTTGTCGTACAGATATTATTTGTACGTTTTGGAATTGATTCCCAAAGCTGAATTTCAGTGCTACGAATAACAGAAAATGTATAACGTTTTGCTTTTTTTTTCAGGCCGATTTTCAAACGACATTTACACCGCCGAAGGTTACATCACAGGAAAGATTCCAAACTCATCCTAAAACAACTGAACGAAATCAGTTCCTTCGACATGCGACCAACTTGTTTCCGCTCAAAACGCCAACCCCAAAACCCAAACCTTCCACTACAGTAAGTGTTACAAAAACTGTTTCTAAATTCTGTACTACCAAAATTGGATGGAATGTTTGCGGCCCCGTCATTTAGCGGTAACTTTTCTGGACAGATCATATCACTCGTGCCGGTAATTTTACAGCCTTATGGAATGCAAGGCATTTTTGTACAGATATGTATTATTTGGAATTTATTCCCCAAGCTATATTCCAGTGCTTTGAATAACAGAGAATGGACTATTTTTTTTGTTTTTTTTTTCAGGCCGGTTCTCAAACGACATTCCTACCGTCGACAGTTGCATCACAGGAAAAATATCAAACTCACCCCAAAACAACTGAACGAAATCAGTTCATTCGTCACGCCAGCACCTTTTTTCCTCCTGCCAATGCAGCGAAAACTGTTGCATTTACCAAAAGTGACGTTTCGACTTCCTTGTTTCCATCTGCGTGGTCTGTCGGGAGTCATTTTATGCCAAATCCTTCCACTAGTATGGTGGATGTGACAGAACCATCTCTGGCGCCTTTCACACATAGCAGCGTTGTTCCGACACTTTTTGCGCAAGATGCGACATTCAACACTCGTCCTTTTAACACGCCACCCCCTTCAGTTGCTTCTATGACTTCAAGAAGCTCAGCTACACCTAGCACGCAGTCCAAGCAATCTAAATTCCATTACAGCGCAGTGCCATCGTTGTACAAATCCAGCGAGAACTCGAACAAAGCGGTTTCCTCCAAACCGCGCAAAGTTACCTCAAACGCGAACTACAATGCTAGTCCGGCTCGACCGGTTCTTCAAATGGCGCCCCGAAGTTCAGTTGTTCCCACTTTGTTCTTCGACGGGCCAAGATCAACACCAACACCAATAACAGTGGAAACAGCAACGACTAAAGTGCAACTTACAAGACGGCTCGAAACGCCCCGACCCATTGTTTCTTCCACACGAGCAATAAGCTGGATGAACGCGAGAACGACTGCCTTTCCGACGAGGTGACCGACCTATTTTTTGCAGAACAACGTGACCTGCGCAGCACAATGCCACGTTTTGTTTGTTGTTAAGGAGTAACTTATAACTAATGCCATGAAAAAAATCTAGGTTTGTAGGCTTGAACTTTAGATTTAGGCAAAACATATCAGAGTTTTGTAACAAATGTTATAAAATGTACTTTTGCTAAGCAAAACCTCAATGTTTGACCATTTTCGTAAAAAGTCTAAAATGTAAAGTATTTTGCAGAACTTCTTCATCTTTCGTTGATAATTTACCTCCGTACAAAGATACCACTGATGATACTATCCTACCACCAGTTAAAGACGATGACTTGATTTCTGCTTACCAGGTTTGTATTGCTTTAAAATGTAATAAGTTTTCATTTTATTTAAAAAAAGGGATAGGTCGTAAATCAAAAAAGGCGATAGTATTAGTTTATCTTCTAACTTTCTTCGTGTAGTTGGTATATTCTGTTAACGAAACATTTTAAATAGCAATCATTGCAGGCGCTGATCAAGGATTTTTTGTCTGGGGGACATATAAATTTAAAAGAAAGACGTAACCTTAACAATGCAACAAGTTACGTCATAACGTAGCAAAGTTATAACGTGACGACCGTGACGTCTTAATAAATAGTCTTAAAAACGCCTTGTTTTCTAACGAACTCGTACGTAAACTGTGACTGAAATAAAGATAAATCGCGCAAAGCGAAAATAGGTTGCGTTTATTTAGTTTAAATTGTCAGAACTTTATTAAATTGTCAAAACTTATTTAGTTTAAATTGTCAGAACAATTTTTTACGAATACGTGACATTAGAAACATAAAAAATACATATTGCTCATAATAGTTCATATTCTAATTTAACGGAAGGTACACTCTATAAAAAGTATGGGTAACGGGGCAAAAACGTTGTGCAAGTTCAGGAAACATAGGTTGTCCTTTGATAGATTTATACCAGTTTTCCACGTATGCTCAGACAATTACAACACCGAATAAAATCGATGACTATATGTAAATAAGTGGTTGTCGTGTATACTTACGTACTACAATTTGCTCCATTGACATAGTGATGGACCAATGTTTTTAAATGTCTTTTAGTATAAAAATCAAACAACTATTTTTTAGAACAACTCAGTAAACAGTTTGGGATCTTCTGCTAAGCGAGTCTGGAACAGAAACCTGGTTTTCTGCATGTTGGGAAACACAAAGCTGTGTACCATGTCAATTTTGCAAAATGCTGCCGGAAACACGGGGCGAAGAGTCAACTCTGTTGGAATCACCCAAACCCAACCCAGCATTGGACAACAAACTGTACCAAGACAGGAAGTTGTCGCAATCGAAGTTTCACCGTTGAAAAAATCCAACCGTGCTAAAAATGTAAGACAAAGACCGGAATTATTGTTTGTTTACATGGACGGGCTGCAACTAACCTGTCACTAATTTGGCAGTGGTGGCGTGATACTATTAATATAATCCAAGCAAAGCGTGGAAAACGACTCTGAAGCCAGTGTTGTAATGACTTAAGTTAACAATAAGACATTGTGTTTAAATGACTTGACTTGAACTGACTTAAGTCTTTTACCCATCAGACTTGACTTGGACTTAAGTCATTTGGGTGTTTTTGTTTAATAAATTTTACAACATTTGATGGGTTTTTGCCCTTTTTTCTACTTTTGAAAAAAATTGCTTGCAATATATTACGTTTTTGTTGTTTGCAAATCAAAAAATCGCTCATGATTGGACGAGTTTACCAATTTGAATAGTTTACTTTTGTTTTCATAAAAAAATAAATTTGTGCGACGTGTCATTACAAAATGACTTGTTTACAACGCTGTCCGATGCTTTGAATGGCTGTTTGTTTTCTTAACGTTATCGCATCTAATTTGTTGCTAACTATAAAACGGTATTTTTACCATAAGTATTTGTGTGCGTGATTTTCTTACCGAGCAGCCGTCGTTGCTAGACCAATGCCAGGTTACCGAGTCAAATAATCGAGTTGTTTACAGGGCGGCACTGCAAATTCTGGCAAGCAAACCTCGGCGAAAGCCGACGACAAAGAACATTCCGAGTCTGAGTCGCCTGCTGGATTTTCACTCGAAATCGCTTGCGAACAATTTGAGCTTGTTGGCATAGACGGGGGTCTGATCGACAGAGCCTGCCGTTTCATGAAATACGTAAGGAATATATGTATAATGTTTGTCCCGAATCTGACTATTCGCGTGCTAACATTGTTTGTGATATTAAGATATTTTTTGAATGTCCAGTGAGAACTGAAAAACAGCGATGTTATGTATTCTTTATTTTTTAATAAAAAAAAATCATTTTAAACAACACCTTTTTTTTCAGGTTAAACGTACTACTCCTAAATCGATTCCAACCGTCAGCAAACTTAACGAAGGTATTGTGTCCAGCAGCGTTCTGGGAACAGCCACTGGTAAGTTTTATTTTACCTATTTACCGTAACACTACAAAAAACGTAACGCGAAATAGCCAAGGCTGACGGTGGGGTCAGCGGTATAAACTTGTATAACTTTTTAACAATGTTTAAAGTTTAGACTTTTAACAGTAGTCCAAGAGCCAAGATTTATAAGAGTAGCTTGGCCGTGTTATTTCAATTTACTGCGGCATTATCATCTCAGAGTAAACTTGCGAGGTGCATGTGAACTATAGACGACGTACAACTAAGCCTTAAATCAGTGGTCGGCAAACTTTTTTGTCGCGGCCCAAAATACTCTTTCAGAGCTATTGAAGGCCCACTACATAAATACACTACAAAAACAGGGGCGGATCCAGGTTATTTGTTTTGAGTTTTAGGTATTGGAATGACGCCACAAAGTTATGTCATTAAACAATTGATCTTAGAAACATCTGTTGTTTTCGAACGAACTCGCGCGCAAATATGAAGCTAAAATCCAGTTTAATTGCGCGTAACGCGAAACAAATTGGGTTTATTTGTTTAAATTGACAAAACTTAAATTAAAAGGATAGGTGACTCATATGGATCGGAATATTAAAAATAACGACATATATAATTATAATTTAACAGAAATTGGACTGTAAAGTTATCAGTCACACGACACAAGAAACCGTAGAATATCACCTATTTAAGTATAACTAATAAAAGTACATAACAATTCTTACATTTGACGTCACGAGTCACGTCCTAGTTCAAGTAATTTAAGAAACGTGTTGTTATCTAACAGTTCTAAGAAGGTAAAAGTGTTGTTATCTAACAACTAAACCAAGTTTATCGCGCAAAAACGCAAAAACAAATTGCGCCTATTTGGTTTAAATTGGCGAAACGTTTACCTTCTTAGACATATACTTGCATAAAAGATTGACACGATGTATAAAAGATTGACACTATAATATATCATGTCCATAACTGAATGGCGACACTCGCAATCACGTAAAATGTTCGCACGAAACGCAAAAATGCATAGAATAGAATACATCAATCTTGTTTTAAATTTGGATTAATGTTAGCCTACTCGTGCTAAAATAGCCACATAACGTTAAATTGAAAAAAAACTATAGATAATTTGGTAAAACTTCCATTTTACAATAAGTCTAAGTCCACACAGTGTTAGAATGTTGACACCAAGAAAAAATGTGCGTTTGCATATAGTTAAAGTTGGCCAAAAATATAGCTTAACAGGCACTCACAGGGCCACATTTGGCAAGTGGGCCTAAATCACGCTGAGACAATACAAAAACTATTAGCCAACTTTTAAAATACAGAGCGTTGAGTGTACGGCCATCACGCGGCCCACAAGTGTATGATAACACTAAACTGTTCAAAAGTAACTCGCGGCCCACATTTGGACCGCGGATCATAGTTTGCCGACCACTGCCTTAAGTCTCTATTGAAGCAGTTTGTTTTAATTAATTAATAATTTTCAAGGTACTGAATCCACCACAAGCGCAAATGCAGCAAGTGTCCCGGGAGTCTCTCCAAGACGATTTCTTATCGGGGGAGGACCAAGCTTCTTCGGTCCTTCAGGTATAATAAGCTAAATAAAGGATATTGTTTTATTTCCAATATGGAGAAGAAATTTTCTTGTATTATATTGTTAAAACCGACTTAACCATTTTTTGCCTCGACCTAAAAATTAGAAAATTTTGACCTGAAAAATTAAAATTTAGACAAATTTTAACGTAAAAATAATTTATTTTAACAAAATTTTGACCAGAAATACATTGATTTAAATAACCTAGGCGTCGTTATTCACATGTTTTTTATGTCGTATATTGTTGTAATGAAGAACTCAATTTTATAAAATTGAACGATAAATTAAAAAAAAAACTGAACGACCAATTTCAAAAAGCTGACTACTATATTTTTTTTAATTTTGTTAACGATTTGTGTGCATTTTTATTCGATTTTGACTCAAACCGAGAGTGCGTCTGCAAAAAGAACCGACCAAAATACATGCATTTACTAACGGGGATTTATTTACTTACAGCCAAGGTTTGCATGAGTGCCAAAACGTTGCAGGACAGCCTCGGCTATACCGTCGAGTGTACCGACTACCAGACTTTCGAGCCGGTAACAAGCGAGACTGCCTGTCGCTTGTCGGGATGTTGCTGGATACCAAGCACAGAAAGCTGTAAGTAGAAGTCTTGTTGGAGCTTGACCGACCGAATTGGCTTTGTCGTGCGATAAATTTTTGAGAATAGTTCCGTTCTGTTATGGTCTGTCTTTAGGACGATTGGGATGTGGGCCGTTGATTGTCTTGCGACTAGGCGACTGCAGTGTTGGCCCTTCCTTCTGTGTTTCACCAATTATTATCCAAGGCTAAATCTAACAGCAATCCTGAAACAAAACCAATTTTCAGCTGAAACCGCAATCTAACAATTAATTCAACCGCTAATCTCAACTTCAAAACCGTTAAAGAAAACCCTATGCCAACCAAACCGTTAAATAAAACCCTAAGCTAAGCTAAGCTAAGCTAAGCTAAGCTAAGCTAAGCTAAGCTAAGCTAAGCTAAGCTAAGCTAAGCTAAGCTAAGCTAAGCTAAGCTAAGCTAAGCTAAGCTAAGCTAAGCTAAGCTAAGCTAAGCTAAGCTAAGCTAAGCTAAGCTATATAGACTAACAAGAAAAACGCCTTTCTCTCACTATACCTTGTATAAATAACGACGAAAAATTCCTCACTGACTCCCAAGCATGTTGAGTCAAGACTTCAATATGTTGCTGTTAATATGCTGCTTTGTACGCAGTGCTGATGAAAAAATTGAACATTGAAGACTCAAAGACCAGCTCGTGGGCGCTCTCCAAGATATTAGGTGAAACCGACGAAGAGCACATCCACTGCTTTCGCCCATTGAACAAAGTCCAGCTGATTTACTGTGAGTCAAGAAGAATGAAGTTTTTACCGTTTTCTATGTGTTTTCACGTGGAAGAATATAATCAGATATTTTCCATATATACGTGTCCGTTTCCATTTCTCAAAAGAAAACATGAGATGGCTTTGAATATGTGGTGCGTTACGGCACGTTTTTTTGATATTATTGTGCTACGCTATTTGTGCAACGCTTCTCACAATTAACCTTCATTTACTTGGACATTTTATTAACTGCAAGTTTAAACAACTAAAGTAACTATTTGTCGTAATTTAATGACTTATAATACTATATAATAAATGATCTACAGTCGTAAACAGTTTTTATTGTTGCCAAGTGAGCTCGTAGCTTAATAACATGTAACCTGTTCTTCTTAGTTTATTTTATGGCGATGCAAAAATCCCGAACGGAAGCCCTGGCAGCAACCAATGCGCAAGGTGGCACTGATATCATTGTAGAAGATGCTGATGGAAACGCCCCTTCGGCAAAGAAACTTGCTCTAGATGACGATGAGAATAACTCAGTAGGCAAAGTAGGTCAAACCTAAAACAAAATATAGACAAATTCATGATTTTGTGCAACAGACATTGGCCACTACATTGTCATGAATATATAGACCTAAAGACTTTTCTAAAAAGCGTACTTTTCTAAAACCCGGGCTTTTGAGCCTATAAAGGAGGGGTCGTAACTCATGAAACGATGAACTACAGATTTGAATAGTTGCAGTTCTTTTTTCGATCGAAAAAATCACTGCCTAGAAGTTTTTTTTTAATTTAAGAAGCCCTTGGTAAATTTAGCTATAGTACTCATATGATTGATCCGTCAATAATTTTGTCTCTACAGTCAAACAAGGTATGCAGCACTTCTGCGGCACCTTGCGGTAATAATTTTCCATCTAAGAAAACTTGCGTCGAAGTTTACGGCTGCTGCTGGTTTGACGACAATCCCTTCACAAAATGTTTTTTGCCACGTAAGTAAGCCAATGCTGGGAACACTTAGCTTTTTTGTTTCGTTAAGTCGCTAAATGACACTTTAGGGATATGCAAAGAGTAAATGGGCCTCGTATATAGGTTTGGAGGCCAGCATTACCCCAACTTTCATGATACTAAAAGTAAAATTGGCAGCAAAGCTGTGTTTATTATGTTTTAAAATTTTCAACAAATAGCAGTGTAGGCCTACTCCTCTAAACAATGTAGGCCTAATATGTTTTTTCTATGTATCATTTAATGAACTTTGTTGTTTTACAGGTGATGCATGATTTTCAAGCACTGCATTTTTTATTTTTTTATCTTGGTGTTTTGCCCGTATTGCCAAATTTTATTTTATTTTATTTTGTGATGTTTGTGATGTTACTGTTTTAACCCCATGTAAAGATACTGTACCTCCCTATGCTGTTTCTTTTGTGTCAAAGTGTTTCAAATAAACTATTTTCTTTCGAAATTTGCCAATTTTAATTTTAAGCTCTGTAGAGTTTTTTCAGTATTGTAAGCAAATTATGTTGAAATGACTTAAGTCCCAGTTAGGCCATTCGTAAAACAACTGTCCAAGACCTCAAGGTCTAAAAGTCAGACTTTTCTGTCCTTGGATACCCTAATTGTCGTAGACCTTTTTCCTTGGAAATGCACTAATTACTATGATTTCTAACGGATCGGGTGTTACAACACTGCAAATTTCCGCACAAAGTGAACGTACCGCCACGAACACTTGTTTTTGAATGTTTTCTTAAAGAACGTAGCCTAATAAGTTACTATAAACGGCTGCACGCGGCCGTACGTACACTGTTTGTGCACAGTGGTGGGATTCAGCCGGTTCGCACCGGTTCTATATAGAACCGTCTCGCGGAATATCAGCGAACCGGTTAGCACAGTAGTTCTCACCCTTTTTTCTTTTGTGGCTCATTTTCGTTGCACAAAAATTCTGTGGCCCAATAAATTTTTTTAAAGGACAAACTATAAAAGGTTTAGGAACAAAAAATAGCAGAGCATATGTCAAAACAAATGATTTATTCAACCAATAAATTTACGTTTCATTTACTTTCCAAGCCATTATTTCTGTAAATCTAGGTATAGTGACACAAATGAAACTGAATTCTTCAGTAAATCTAGCTTTTTAAATTGGTCTGTGGCCCACTAAAACGTTTCCATGACCCATCAGTGAGCCATGGCCCACTGGTTGAGAACCGCTGGGTTAGCATTACTGGTTACTGTCAATGGATTTTTGCATCTTATTCCTTACATTGATTTTTGAGATCCAAGTAGCTCACGTGTTTGTTTTTTTACAAAATGTAAAATAGTCAAGGTTGCACGTAACAGTCATACATTTTATTCATTTTTATAATTATAGTAATTTTCTATTTGTGGTTGTTTGTCTGAAAATGTAATTGTTGCGTCTGAAGTACAAGCCATCCTGTTGTTACAGCTACTTTAATTATTTCCCGGAAAATATGACTTTTGTAACAGAGCCGGTTGAACTATATTACTTTTGTGATAGAACCGGCTGACAAAAATTTGAATCCCACCACTTGTGGTGCATTGTGCATTCCTGTTGTAGACCTAGAGGCTTATTAATTATAAAACGGTTCGTCGCTTTCTGACATGTGTTTTATCTCGCCTCTTTTTTTTCTTTCGCACTCGCTTTATTGTGTCGCTATATAATAATAAAACTTGTATGAACGCAAAAAAAAAAAAAAAAAAAATTATTAATTATAAAACGTAAAATCGTTGGGTCCTTTACAGCTTGAACTCACAACTTATTCATGAAACCTGAAGTAGAAAAGCGAGTGAGTCAAAGTTTAATGTGTCATACTATTTGCGAGCCCTACCTTATGCGTTATGCCTTCAGAATATGAAGGGAGGTAGACGTCGATCGTCATGTGCTTCGCATGACGTTCTTAATCGACAATCACGTGAGAAATGTGTCACGCATCACTTGTGGTTGTTTACTTTTGTTGGTTTGTCAACGCAGTTGATAGCGGTTTTTGGATATAATTTTGTATTTGTTAACAAAGTTTGACTTGTAACTCAACACAGGCACAGTTTTGGTGCTGGTCTAGAATCCTACCACATCTTAGTTCGAGGTTTTATTTTGCTAACCTAATTTGTGTTACGGTGCGAGTTAGTGTTTGGGTTCCGCTGGATCAAGTATTATTAAATATTTATCTCCCATATTTATTTCTTACTTCAATTTCAGTTTTGATAACTCGTTTCGTTGCTTTAAAAAATAGTCGTAGGATTGCGCCCAGATTTTTAAGAAACTACAGTGCTTTTATATGATCTTAGGTTGTTTAGATTTAGTTTTATTTAGGAAGGCAGTGTGTTAGTTGTCTAAGAGTTTTTGTGTCACACAAGGTGTAATGTTTTTAAATAACATCTCTATTTGTAGTTTGGAATGGGTTGTAGCATAAGATAAGAGAATTAGTCAATAAACGTTTTCAAAAAAGCTGACCATTCATTCTTTAATAGTGTCTTATTTTTTTGAAAGTTGTTCAGATAAAACAGTTTCTGCCTTTTTAGTGTTTTTTCTTAATAAAAGTAATGAATTCATGACAAAAGAACACTTTGTGGATTATATTTTTAAGGTTTAATCTTAGCTGTTTAATATATTATTTTTAGCTGTGTAACACCTATTCTAAAAGCACAGATGTAAAAAAATTATTTGAATTTAAATCAGATTTTTTTGTATTCTTAAGAAAAATAAATATCATTTTAGTGTGTAAACAATTTTGAGAAATTCACTCAACTGTATTTGCCATCAGGTTTGATATTTGGCAATTTTAGTCCAAGCTATAAAAAACATGGATCGGCTATTTGGAAGGTCAAAACCAAAAACACCAGCCCCTGGTCTGACGGATGTTATATCTGGTGTAAGTTAAATATAGTATGTATAGCCTACTTTGTATAAAAATACTATATAATAAATAATATATTTGATTACAATAAATATTTCCCTGGCATTCAAAACACATACATACACTGACAAATAAAAATTAAATATAAACTTTTCTTAAAGTTTTGCCTAGACATTTACACACTTTGGAAACTATTCAAAACATTGCAAAGAACACCACTAGGGATGTCCGACAATATCTTTGCTTTTCCGATACCAAATTAAGATAGAAAAATTTAACATAGCTACTTTATCTCATTTGGTATCAGATCAGATCACAATACTTTTCGTCCGTATTGGTATCGTTGTAATAAAAAAGATTTTATACACCCCTAAACCACACAATATAAATTTGAATTACTTAATTTACCCAAAACTTTAGAGATTGTGGAATACGTTTTTCTCAGCAAATTAAAAGATTAAAATATTTTAAATTAACAATTATTAGTAAGACAGTTGGCTATGTAGTACACTAATGCAGTCACGATTCTTTGTAATGTAACTTTCTAACTAATGCGATAGATTCGCTGATAGCAGGTAGTTCAGTCTGATAGATGCTTTATGATGTCACAAGAGACATCAACAAACACGCTATATTATCGAATAATAAAGCATAAGTTAAGACTAAACATGTTTTAAACATTGTCTTATTTTTATGTTTAAAAACATTCGCTAATGACCAATGTTTAAAAAATTAAAGACTAATTCTCATTGCGGACCTTCTGAAACTGTTGTATGGACCCCAGTTTGGGAACCGCTGGTTTATACTGTTTAATAAATTTATGCTGCCATTATGTAAATACTACACTGTGAAATCATGTTTTGGAATATTAAAAAATATGAGAAAATTTTGCTGTAAATATTGTTTTAGAAAACGTTCTGCAAAACTTTTCAAGCAAAATATCGATACTTATTTTCTTAAATGTGACTTTCCAGATTGATGATAGAACAGACTCTGTTGATAAGAAAATTTCTAAGCTTGATGCCGACCTGCTAAAGTACAAAAATCAAATGAAAAAGATGAGGAATGGCCCACAAAAAGATGCAGTTAAGCGCAAGGCATTGATGATCCTCAAGCAAAAGAAAAAGTAAACAATTATTATATATATAAAAACGTTTGGTTTATACAAACTATGTATCATTTAATGTTGAAAATGAATAAAGATGTTGAAAATGAATAAAGAGTTATTCAAAACGTTCAAAATGATACCTACTTCTGTATGGGCTTTGATATTCTTATTACATGTATCATTTAGTTTGGGATATTTTTTTATTTCAATGTTCTGTTTTCTGTATGTCATTCTTTTAAGGAGTGGATTGCCCAGAAAACAGGGGTTAAATTGAACTCTTTTATATACAGTAACTCACACGCAAAGAATTAGGATAGCAACCTGATTTTGTTTAATTTTTGTAGCCGACTCAATAAATTTGGACGGTTTCAAGCCAAATTAAACTATGCTTCTTAGGCCCTAAAATCAATGCCAAAAAAATGATTAATAAGAGAAAAAATATAATAGATGTCAATGTGCTGTAATTTGACTAACGCTAGCCATAATAAAACCCAAATGCAAATGCTAACTCCAACCTGAACCCAAAAGTAATGTGACATTTAAAAAAATATATAAATGTTGCGAGAAAATCTTAATGGCATTAAGTAGCAAACTATTTACTAAATAGTTTACATAGTGCTAAGCTGACTGATTTTTTCACAGGGTATTCAACTTTAAATTCCCACTTCTGTCCACGACTGAGTAAAATGCGTCTATTGCCCAATTACTAAGTAGAAGTAGAATGGCAGGACCACATCATGCCATATGTCTAGCAATTTAGACTACCTGGCTTCCAAGGCTGAGGAAGCAGGATCTTACCCCCGCTTTAGGCCATTCAAGTCTTTATCAGTTAACAGCCACAAACACAATAATGGTTACAAAACCTTAGTTCCTTATACAAATAGAATCATACACAAAGTTGCAACACTAAGGTTGACACAAAGGATTTGGATTGGATCGAATTTTGTAACCAAATTAACACACTGCTATGGAATTTATATTGCTTTTTTAAGTTTTTCTTTTTCACTAATTATTTTACATTTAGGTTAATTTGTGTGATATATAGGGTGTATATTCATTTTTTTGTAGGGAACAGACATATGATGTTTAATGGTGCGTGCTAAATACATTAGGTTAAATGTAGTGTTATTTAAAATGCAGAATAAACATTTAAATTGGAGCCCAGGGCATGTGTAACAAAAATGGTTTTTGGTCTGCATTTGTTTTACGGCTAACATTTAATCTCAAACTCACTGTAGTATTATTGTTAAAAGTATTCATTTTTTGTATTAGATATGAATCACAAAGGGACAATATGATGCAGCAGAGTTTCAACATGGAGCAGACCAACTATGCAATTCAAACAATGAAAGACACGCAGATTACTGTCTCGGCCATGAAAACTGGACTAAAGGAGATGAAAAAAGAAAACAAAAAGATTGATTTAGGCAAAATTGAGGTATGATTAGGTGTTGAGGGTTGATTGCCATGATTTCATTTTTGTTTGGTTAGTGGCAAATCACTGCAAAGCTGTGGAGCCATTTTAAATAAACACTTGTACCAAATACTTAAATATCAAAGCTCATACAGAAATAGGTAGCACGTTTTAAATGTTTTAAATAAGATATTTTTGATTCCAACATGGTAATGGCGTTTAATTTAAATATTTTTTATCTGGGAAACCATACTGAATAAACTAAGTTAATGCATATTTTAATAAGTCTCTCATAATCTATCATTGCTCGTTATAAAGTTAAGAGAATAGTAATATACAGCATTACAGTTACAGCCACTTATAGGTTCCATAAAATCATATTTATAAAAAAGTACATAAAAGTTACATTTTTCTTAAACATTAGCAAGAGATTTGGCTAAGACAAATGGCTTGTTGAGAGCAGCTACATATAAATTCATTGTTATTTAACCACAGAAACAGAATTATAATTTTTTTACTTAATAATTAAAATTAATTGTATTGTTTCCAGGACCTACAAGACGACATGGAAGACATGTTAGAGATGTCTGATGAAATACAAGAGACCCTTGGAAGAAGTTATGGAATGCCTGAAATCGATGAGGCGGACCTTGATGCAGGTTTCTTTTTATTCATCAGTTTCTACACTTGTTTTTTGGTTCCGTTATTTGTATAGTTAATAAACTGGCAATCATTTTGTCCGAAGTTGTAATTTAATTTTTCAGTAAATTATTATCGTTTTAAATCAGTGAGTGTATTTATTTCAGAATTAGAAATGTTGGGTGACGACATTTTCGAGGATGAATTTCTCGAAGATGCTTCATCTGCTCCCAATGCTCCCAACACTGAAATTGGTGGCGAATCTGTTCCAGCTAACCAGGTATGTGTAATGACAATTGCTGTGCCTGAAGAAACCATATCAATTATGATTTTTACGGTATTTAAACTGTTAAATGTTTTATGGTATTTAACTGTTAATGTTTTCAAACGGTCATTTAAACACTATTTTTTTTTGAGTGAAGCGTTTTCCTAATACTGGTATTTCAATACAATACTTTTATCTTTCAAATAGTATTATTATTTGGTTTTGGAATAACACAAACAGTAAACTTTCAGCTGTTTCTGGCAACCAAAGTATGAAATGAGCCTCATTTAAAGTAAATCCGTTGGTTTTTGTGTTCAGGAGGGTGTTGCTGTTGACGAATTTGGTTTACCACAATTACCAGCATAAAGCACTACAAGATAGCCTTTTTGTATTTGGAATATTATGATGAAGTTCCAGACATCATCAGAACAATGCTTCGCTCCAAGTTCTTTTGCACTTTATTTGCTCGCTCATTAAACTTATCTTTTTCTTGTTGAATTTGGGAGAAATACGGCGGACAAAATCACCAAGAAAACATATTTTGGATATTGTGTTATGGATATGCATTGACAGACAAACATCTTCTTTAAAGTGTAGTTATTTTCTTACAATTTGCTAACTCTGTTGTCAGAGACATGAAATAATAACCGTTAAGTTTTATATTTTCCCTCTGGTTAAGTCTACTTTCTGTGTTTCAGTTTTATTTCTAACATTTTTGTTTTCACTGTCCCGTAAATGATTTTTTTTTTATAGAATATAATACTAACTTCTGACCAATTTACTCTTCCTGATTTTGCTTCTAATTGAATTATCAAAAAACTCATGCATTTAGTAGTGACACACAGAGTTTTGTTTCCACATTCAAGTAACAAGCATTTTTTCTGAAATATGTTCTTGGCGCTTATTTGTATATTTACTGTAATATTAAAAAAGAAAGAAATACTTTATTGTTGTGTATTTGTGAAGATTTAAAAGGCATTCGGTGACAGGTAAAGGTATTTTTAAAATTTGTAAAGCTTGATGGACAACTCAATATTCCTGTCAGTCAGAAAAGATGTCACACTTGTGATTCGTAAAAAAATTTGCCTAAAACCACGTGGTCGTAAATTTCTTGAAATCTTACGTAAACCTACAAGAAAATCAAATTAAACTTATATTACCTCAAACCTTATTATACAAGTGCGGAATTGATTTGTTAAGAAAAGTTCACGGCATTTTCGTTTTCCAATTGCGTATTCTATGGCGTCCGTTTGTTGTTGTTTTGCGATCAGCTGACGACGAAGCCAGACGGCAGGCGAGATGGCATTAGCTTTGTCGGCAAGAAGGAAAAAATGGACGCGCTTGCCTGCAGACAAAGAAACGCCCCTTGGTCAGCCAACACGTGCCGTACTCACCCCTTAACGAAAAAACTCTTAAACGGTCAGTCAGTTATGGCTAAACTCGATTTCAGTCCACTGTATCGGTACGTTTCTTAAGACTTGACCAGTTGCGATATTCGGTACGTCATCTTTCGCCTTACGCAAAACCTTGACTCGGCAACGTGTAATTTACAGACTATTTGTCTGCAATCAATGTAAAAACATCATTAAGTGTGTTTTGCCAAAACTGTAATTCAACTAAATATCATAACATCACAATAGGTCTACAGTTGTGAAGCGCAACAGCAATATTTATGTAGTTTCTATGCAGCAAAAAAACAGTTTAAAATGTTTGATTGTTTTTTAGATTGTTTTATAATTGTATATTATGAACACTAATATTGCAGTTTGATAATTAGACTGTTTTTGACATAAAAAAAAGTTACAACAATACTGTAGGCAGCCAGTTTGCATTCTGTACCAGGAGCACACTTTAGATTTTTAAAGCACTTGAAGTGTTCAACTGATTCAAAAATTAAACGCCTAGATTTTTAAACCTTATAGGCCTTAAATAAGTTGTGAATCAGACCTAAATTACACATTGAAACACCCAATATAAAAAAGTGCCTTTTAAGTGCAGAATACTGACCAAAACATCTACTTTGTATATTATATTTGAAAAAATATTTATCAGCCATGGAAAAAAATTTGAGATAAAATCTTTGCATATTGAAACAACTTTTTTGCTTAATTTTTGATTGATAAAACTATGTTTTTATAAATTTTTAAAAAATAAAAAATTTTGATGCTATTTAAACAATTAATAAAATATAACAGGTGCCAGAGATTGTGTTATAAACGCATATTCTGTTTGTATTTTACTTTGCATAAAAATCATTTAATATTACAAAATGTAGATTTAAACTTGATTATACTTTTCAGAATACAAATTTGACACAGCTGTTTTACTATGACTAACCCATATACTAACTTAACAATCATACTGAGTGTCATGTCTTTATCTGAATCCTTTATGGCAAGTTTTTACTAAGTTATTTTAATTTTATTTGCATGAAATAACCACATACAGCATAATAAACCAAGGTAAAAATTTGGCCATGACTAGGTTGCAGTTTAAGGAGAAACATGTTATTACCACTTTCTTTGGTTCAATTGTTAGCATAAAGGTAAAGTTGAAATAGATCTATAACACTTTGAATAGGGTCACAAGTTATTAAGCGATAATTTTATCAAATTCTGCATCGTCAATTTTTTAACTGGCCTAATGTTAAAATTTTTAGCTAAAAAACTATAGATAGGGTGGCACTGTTGAAACATTTGTGTGAATCCCCTCATTGTAGGCAATGTTTGTGTGTTAACATAATATGGATTGTACATATAGAGGAATACGGCCAAGTATATGCTGTTTTTACTGTTAGTATACAATTTAAACTAACAGACTTACCTGACATTGCCAGCCTGAATTTGTGTGAACTTTAAAAAAGGTCTCGCGATTTATTTCATAGAAGAATATACACATGTATAATTTGTATGTAAGTATAACAAGTAATTTCTTGTTTTCAATCATGTTTTTTAATTAGTGAGTAGATAGGTGCCTAGTTTTTGCACTACACCAGTGATTTTATATTTTTGGTTTGTTACAGATGTAAGCATTGTGTATTGCTGGCGTGGTAATTGTGAAGTATATTGATCTGTGTCCCTTATAGTTGATAGCAAAAGTCTAATTAGAAACATAATTTACCTTGAAAATTAAAAATATAGTGATAATAAATATAACCTTGTTTCATTTGTTTAACAATCTTTGCTTAAATTCTTTTGTTTACCTATAGATATGAAGTTTCATATTTCAAAATAAATGTGAGCTACATTATCATGTGGTTTTACTAATACTGATCATAAATAGTTTGGGGCCTAATGATACCTTAATGTGCTATATACCTCATTGTATCAAGATCACAAACTATAGTAACATATCACACATAGGATGGCATACCAGAAAAAAAAATTGTTTTGTTTAGTGATAATTAGTTTATCAGTGGTATATGTTATATAACAAGCAGTGTATTTTATCAGATTTTAGTAATATTAACTTTAAAGTGACAATTAGCATATTTAGATTACTGGCATATTATATTTATAGTGAAATGCTAAATGTGTGCAAGTTATATTACTGTTTTATATTTATGGCAACTATTTTTAATATGCAATGACTACACTCACAAACTAAAATTTATTGTGTTCTTCAAGGAAACATTATCAAATTATGTTGTTGTTTGTAATGTCCCACTTAGTAATCATGAAACCAGAGTAGATGTTTGAACCACTGCGGAAAAAGAAGCGTAGAATAGAGCATTGTGAAAAGGTACCGCAAACTTCAACTTCTGCCAACGGCTCTATAAATAAATCGCAGTCGTCACTGAGGATGGCTTCGGGAAACTTGAAGCAAAAAATTGAGGTGCCAAGTAAATGTTAGATGTAGTTGTGTTTTATAACTCTTTTCTGCTACAGGTAAAGACTGCATAATTGCAAAGTGTAAACAACCAATTTAGTTTATTGCAGGCCAATTTGCCAAAAGATCCATCAGCTGATTTCCCTTTATAAACAATACATCACCTCTTTATCAATTAGGCCTAATTGCACTCAGCACATTGACAAAAGGGTTATACATTTTTTAGAAATATTTTTATACTATTTTACCATAATATTGCAAACCTCATTTCATTCTCTGTCAAATGTTTTAATTCTTTGTAAGACCTTTACCTTGGAAATGAAATAGCTTACAAACTTTATTTTGCAATTTAAAGAGTTTAATGATGCCAGGAATTCCACGCTTTGTTTCAGTATTCTGAACCTTTTATGCTGTTAACCCAAATACTAAGTGTTGGAATAACAGCCAAGCTTTACGGTCACTGTTTTTTCAGCCAAAAGTTAACAAAATATAAAACAATATCATAAACGAGTTGAATTTATTAAACTTTGCCTTTGATATTATTGCAACAACTCTTTAATTTTGGAACAATCTGCTCAAAACTACTCTTAATGAACTAACTATGTGCTGTGAACACTAGATTGAGAAGCACTGGTTTAGTTATCTTGAGAAGCACTTGTATGTTTCATAATCTGTTTGTCAGACCACATTGAGAGCTGCAAATCATGGCTTGAAGCGTCGCTTGATAACCAGAGAAATCATAAAAACAAGATTTAATTGCTTTGTAGTTTCTGCTTTTCTAAAGGACTGTCTAGTTGTCAGTGGAACTAAAACGAAGCACCAAGTTTACCTTAAGAATTTGTGAATTAATCTAAAAATACTGATAATATATATATATTTAAGCTTTAATTTAGCTGCCTCTAATTAAAAAAATTTCAATACAAGTTTTGAAAAAAAAATTCAATTACCAAAATAATGATATCCCTTTAAGTTCTCCCTATTTGAGAGTTATGAAACCGCTGTACTATTTTATCTTAAAGTTTTTAACAAGGGACTTCTTACCAGGCATTTCTTGAACCAGAGGCACTTATAAACCAGAAGCTGCCTAAAGAACTGCATTTGAGGATTTTCTCCTACTTAGACATTGTCACGCTCTGCCGGTGTGCTCAGGTAACAATTAAATAGTTTTATTCTTGAATAATCCTTCTAGAATTATCTAATATGAAAACATACCACCATTTAAAAGCCTTGTTGTTGCATGACATAAATAAGTTAAAATATGAAGCTCACTATAAAATGTGTAGCAATGTGCAATGTGCATCATTACATAATATATATCTATCACATCTACTATATATTTTTATTGAAGATTTACTTAATCCTTAAAAAACTACTAACTTCACTCCATTACCAAATTAGTAATCTGGGTTTTAAAAGCAGGTGATTGTGATTAGGAAACGTTGTTTTATCATTATGACTTTTAAAGTCCTATCTTTGTGATTTCTTTTTGTACATACTAGGTTTCAAAACAGTGGAATTGCCTTGCATTAGATGGTAGCAATTGGCAAAGGGTTGACCTGTTTCAGTTTCAATGCTTTGTTGAGGTAAGCACATAATACGTTTAACGCTATACCATTTTAGGTTGAATTGATTTTTGTGTTGTTCGCTAGTTAAATGATAATTCCCTAGGGTGGGCATTCACCAAAACTTTTATTTTCAATGCTTAAGGGACTACTAAAACAGCATTTGGCATAATAAACAAACGTACTTAAACTTGGCAACATTCCATCTGTTTTCTAATGCTAGTAAAACGTTTAAGTGTTCACACGTTTGTTATTACACCAATATTTTGTGCTCTTCTTGAATCACTAACCGTTAATGTCATATCTGGTATAACAACCAACACATGTCATTTTTTGCCATAATTGTTTTTTTAGTTATTAAAGTTAATTTTTTTGTGGTGACCCCTATTGGATATTGGTGGGTTGTAAAAATGTAAATTTGAAATGACTAAAGTCCAAGTCAAAACTTTGCAAAAAATCGCTATCAAGTTTCAGTCCAAATCTTAAGTTGCCAGTCACGTCCCCTTAATATCATTTTATTACCATAAAAATAAACTGTTAAACAACATGAGTAAAATTACTCTATAATGAGCAATGACTTAACTAAAGAGTAACAAAAGGCAATATATATAGCAATAAAATCATTTATCATGCAATTTAAGTAAAATTAAATAACATTTTATTGAAATATATTTAATAAAAAAACACTTTATTTTAATCTATGTCATTTGTCCACAAGACCGAAGTCCAAGTTGAGTCATTTGTCCAAAAGACTTGAGTCAAGTCATTTGTAAATAGTGACTTAAATGGACTTATGGTGTTTACAACACTAACATGTTTTTTCTTCAAAGTATACAGTTTTTAAACAGTACTTTCTTTTTTTAATACATAACATTATTTCCAGTTGTTAGTGTTTTAACCTGGAACAACTACTCAATTTAAATTGGATTTTGAAATGGCATCCTTCATAGAAGCCCAACATGGGTGTGCATTCTTGGGTTAAACAGTGCATAGGTCAATTCTTATTATGAAAAGTGTACATTATCACCATATCTTCATTGTTTAATTGGAGGACCAAGCATACATTTGATTAATTAAAAATTTGTTCTGACAAAATTACAAAAGACATAATGCAGTGTTTCAAAGATAAATATGCAAGAAAGCAAATCGGTTTTCCTAGAGCCGTTATGTTTTGTTGGTGATTAGTGGGCATTTTGTACTGGTTGAAAAAGCTGAACTGATTTTGAAAGATCAGTGCCTTTGGCATATTTAATGCAGTGTATTTTAAAACATTAAAAAACAACTATATCAAGCTATTCTTTTTTTCTAATAGAATACTCCTTCCATGAAGTGAGATGCACATAGGCAAATAATATTTGGCTTACAATTGCAGGGTCGAATTGTGGAAAACCTTTCAAAGCGCTGTGGAGGTTTTTTGAAGCGATTGTCACTGAAGGGCTGTGAAAATGTGGAAGACAAAACCCTCAAAGTTTTTTCCCAAAACTGTCAAAACCTTGACCACCTCAGCCTAAACAAGTGTAAACGCATCACAGACCAGTATGAACCTTTATTTTAAACCATTTAATTATTATTTCAAGACATTTGGTTAAAAAAATTTTTTGACATACTTAGTGGATGGTGAAAGTACAACACTCACTCTGCAAAATTTTCACTTTTAGTGGCATACTTACATTTTAATAGTTTGTTTTGGTAGTACCATAGCTGGTGCGACATTGTATACCTTGGATATTATTTGAGATGCAAAAGTTTTCACAGAGTTTGCAGTGCCAAAATCAACTTTTCGGAACTCTTATTTTTTAACCGACTCTACAGCCCTGATTTTTAGGACCAAAAATGTACTTTACATTATGAGATGACAAGACAAACTATTTTTACTATTTGCTGCATTTGTAGTTTCATATAATTTTTTCGCAGAACACTTGTAAGCTTAGGAAAGAACTGTGAGAGGCTTCATCACTTGGATATCAATTCCTGTCCACAAATAACTGACCAAAGCCTCAAGCATTTGAGGTAAAAATGTGATATGTTAACCATGTAACATTTAAGTCAGTATGCTTTTTTGCAACGGTTTGTTGGCAAATTTGTCTTATTTGCGTGAACCCATTATATTTTGTTTATGTGACCTTTTAAATGTTAGTTATTAATAACAAGTGATAAAAAGTGCCCGATGAGTATAATATACGTGGATATTGGTCTATAAAATGTACGTTGAAAAAGTTCTGAGCTACATGTGCAGTGCAAATTGTTTTATGTAGAAAAGTTAAGATATATTACCGAATTTCAAAGAAAAAATGCTTAATGAAAATATCTCATCTTAACCTCCGTCATTTGCCCAAAAGACATAAGTCAAATCAAGTCATGTTTCCCAAATGACTTAGGTCAAGTGCACTTAATAAGTCATTGACTTAAGTCATTACAACACTGGAAACAGGTGAGAAAAGTACTTTTTGATACCTGTTCGACTGCTATTTTTGAGGGGTTTTCTCAAGAAAGAACAGTCTCATAAAACAATTATGTAAATAGTCCATACCCAAATAAACCCTGGCTGCGCCAAAGGTTACAAACACTGGCACGAGGATTTCATTCCTAACCTTTCTGTTCTGTTTTTTTGTTTGTTAAACATTCAATAGTTGAGCTGGAGGAAGTCTGGTTATTTACTCATGTGAAATAATATGTATTAATATTAGCTTCAAATAGCATGAGAAAAATTATAATGTATCATTCTATTGTATGACAGTGAAGGGTGTTCACAGCTCTCCTTTTTGGACATATCCTGGTGTGACAAAATCTCGGACCGCGGTATACGACTACTAGCAGGAGGCTGTCCCAAGCTAAAGTTTCTTTATGCCAAAGGCGTTAACAAGGTGGGTCTAATAAGATTTCCAACAGTAATAAAAAATCCTTGATTAGGCCAAATAATCTTGGTGATAACCTTTCTAATGGCACCTGGTATAGTATTTAAAATGCTGGTATGTGTACCACTCATTAGATTCACATACATGTGAATTTTGCATAGATATATATTATTCCAGAAGATTGGCAATTTTTAGCACTTGCGTACTATTATAATTGCATACAATCCGAAAGTTTTTGGGGTGGTTGAAGATCAACACATGTTGTTATACAACCCATAACTTCCAACTGACACATAATTTTTAATTCTCTAAACAAGACTTTCTTTCAGTTATGTTGGTGCATAATATTCATTAAGCAGAATCTGTCCCTTGATTAGGCATTTTAACAATCTTTTACGCGCCTAGAGTAGTTGTTTGGACAAGATTAAGGGACCAAAATTGGTTGCCATTTTATGGAGAATAAACTAGGAAGGAAGTCTTTGTCAATTGTATTTAATAAAAATTCACAGCTTCGCCTCTTTGAATAGTGTAGTGAATCAAAACGGTTTAGACACAAATAAGAAACAGTTTATCAGGGCACAGAAACACAGCCACAAATATGCTAATGTATAACTTGTAACTATGTAATATTGCCATATGAACTTGATTAAAAAAAACGGTATGCTATTTCAAGCAGCTCATCAACGTGTTTAAAGCCCTTTCGATCAAGCAGACTTGGCTGTTGACTTTTTCTTCCTCATGCTGCCCAGTCTATGAATTATTAATTGTCCCGCCCGTCATGCCTTCTTGTGACTTTGATCTAGCCCTTCTTTGCTTTTTAAAATTGGCCTGCCGTTTTTGCCAAAATAAATAGACATACACAACTGTGTACAAGTGTACATGCATTGCTTTAAAGAATATTAAGGTAAAATTTCTCTTACAAAAAGTTATTGACTTTTCTTTCTGTGTGTAGCAAGGTATTAAATTTATGATCCTGCAATTGGAAAACAGCTCATATTTAATGCTAGTCTGGCCCGTTGTTGTTTGAAATTCATTCTCTACAAAGCAGGATTTTTTGTGATATTATGCGTTTCTAGTGACTATATAAACTGTATATTTTTAAAAAGTTGGCGTTCAAAATCCTTTAGACTGTTTCTTATCTGGTTCTGCCCAAACCAAAACACTTTTCTGTTTCAGATTACCAGCTCTTGTTTGGAACACATCGCCAAAAACTGCCCCAGCCTTGTGGTTCTCATGTTACAGAAATGCATGGTAAGTTATTTAAAAATGTGTATAATGATGCCAAATGCAAACTGATGTTACAAATCTAAATTAATCTGATTTTCCAGTTTACCAAGTTTAATATCTGATATTTAAATATTGTTATCCAATGTCATAAATATGGTGTCATGGAAAATATCAGAAACCAGAAGGATGAAAAGTTGGAGAAATCTATATTTGGTAAAAAAAATTAGTCAAAGGATGGATGCTTGATGTACTAGATTGGTCGGTATCACTTATTATCACCCTTTGGGGTTATCACCTATTGAGTAATGTGTACCCATGGGCAGGCTGGCAGAATCTTGCCAGCCTTCTGGTGACAAGCATTTTTGGCGAAAAATTCTTCGGTTTTTGGTCGCGCCCCTTAAATGATGTGTTCGCCAAAGGAATGTATGAACCTTGCCATGTTTTGGCGATAAACAAGGCTATTAATAACAAAATTAGACAAAATACATAAGGGACATGTGAAGGTACAACCTGGGGGTGTACGTACATGTCTGCTAAACTTGCTTTAAAAGTGTTACATAGATAAGCTGTTTTCAGACAAACTTGTGTGAAAAAAAAAAAAAAAAATTTTAAATTAAAATGTTTGTTTTTTTTCAAATTTTTTTTCCTTAAATTTTTTCTGCACCAATTTCTTCGGTTTTCTGGCTGATTCTTCGGCCGACATAGTCGCCAAGTCGCCAGCGTTCTGCCATACTGCCCATGGGTATCTTCAAAAGTTCACATGAAATTGCATTTAATTTTTCGCGCTTAACTGACCAGAGATTTTTGTTGTAGACTGCTCTTTTTTGCCACGTGCTTAGTGCCCGTCTAGTAAACTCCCAAAGAGTAGTTATTTGTTTAATTTTGCAAACATATTATAGTATATATGCCACATGACATCGTTTTTTTATTTTCTTGTAGCCCCTATTGCCAAAAATGTCAAAAAATACTGGTTAGGGGCTACAATTGCTATTAATGCAAAAAAGAATAGAGGCTGATGAGACAGGTTTGATAACCACTATATACTATGTCCATTTGCTTCGTATAGTATTCTACGGGGTAACAGACCTATTTGCTCTAAAAATATTATCACGTAACTGTTTTGTTTTTAATATTCAAAATGCCAAAAAAAAATATTAAGGTTGTTGCAACTTGCAGCTATAATACTGAACAACCGACAACTATGTCACTTTTTTCCATCTTGTGTGAACGCAAAATCAATGGTTAAGTCATTAGTTGTTCTATTCATTCGATTTCGAGCGACTCCCTTTATTTCGATCTGCTCCTGGTTTTAAAAATAAAGCTCGTTTTTTAATGCTGTGCTGTGAATAATCTTGGTTCCACACCATTTTTCATGTTTCTTATTCAGTTTTAATTTGATTTTATAGGCGCGAGTTTGATTCGTCAGCAACCATGCTGACAACGTTTTCATACAATTTACACCCATATACACGACATATATCCTTATCTACCACGACCAGTGTCTGCTTATGTGCGTCAAGTGTAGTTGGTCGACCATATTTTTATTCATTCCGTTCGGTTTGTCGAGAGTACGAACCTAGTTTAATGCGCAAAAGTTTTACGTCCCAGGCCTCAAAAATTCTTCTGCAGTACACATTTTTATTTCATCTTCTTAAAATAATGATATGGTTCTGTCACTGTAGATCCCCTTTAATATAAAATTGCTTGTACTAACAAAATGTAGCAAGCATTGGCGTATGGTTGTTTCTCGACTCGCTCCTCTCTCAGCCTATGTAGTTAGCTTAGTTAGTAGAGCGACGGTCCCGTTATGACCGAAGTCGGGAGTTCGCACCTCACTGCATGTTAGTTGTTTTTTAGCCTGTCCTGCTTGCATCATTGAACGACAGATTTGGTGATTCTGTGATGGCTTTCGGTGTACTACAATATTAGTAAGACCGACATACGATAAAGCCAAATACGCAGTGATATGCATGACGGAAAAATACATGAAATTGTAGGAAAATGACACAAACCTGTCGCAATAAATTGAAACATTGAAAAGTGGCCCCAATAACACCCAAAATGCAACGGAGAGAGTAGGAACATAGACGCCGACTATTTGTTTTTCCCAGGGGGGCTGAAAATTTTATGCTGAACATGACGTCACTACATGCCGGCTGAAAAATAAATTTATATTTGGAATAATATATATTTAACTTTTGGTATTAGGTTGTTTCATTTCTTGACAAATGCAAAAAAATATAGGTCGGTAAATGTGTCAGTCTCGTTTTCCGAACTTGTCGTTTGAAGCCCACGTCAAGCTATAGTCTTCTTTAGCCTTGTCGTTTTCTGGCGATGATTCCACGACGACGTCCAGTCGTACAAAAAATTAAATATTAAGACAAAAATCTCGCAGAACATCTCGGACGAGGGCGTGGTGCACATCGCACAGAGCTGCCACGACCTGGAGACGATCTCGCTCTCCGAGTGCAACATTACGCGCGACAACACGCTCAAAGAACTGGCCCTCAACTGCCACAAGCTGAAAACAATCGAGGTGGCGTCGTGTAGCACCCTCACAGATGAGGGATTCGTCGCGCTTGCCAAGGTAGCTTTCCAATTTTATTATTTTGGTGGTCGTGCTGGCTATTGCCAATAATGTTTCGATCCATAGGCCCTCGTGCTCGATAGTAAAGAGTGTCTTTTTTTCAACACGACTCAAAATGAAGCGAATTCGTCGTAAATCAAACCGTCGTCTAATATTAATTTGTTTTGTTCATCCTGTTGACAGTTTTGTAATGTTTTAAGATAATGACTTGAGTTATTTGCACTTAAGTGACTGTTTTTAAATGACCTAACTTGTCATCAGTATTTTAACCAAAATGACTGTACTTGACTTGACTTAAGTATTTTGGACAAATGACTTGACTTGGACACAGAAAACAATTTGCTTGCTGTATAAGGCTTTTTTAGTTATTTGTAGTTAAGTTGTGGCTCATGGTCGGACAAGTTTACCAATTTGAATAGTTTTGCGCTTTTTATATCAATGACTTGACTTAAAGTTGCCCTGCTTTAATAATGACTTGATGGGTAACTTGGAAATGGGACTTTACTTGTTATTTTTTGCAAAAGACTTGACTTGGACTAAAATTATTTTACAAATGACTTGACGGGAACTGAAGTCATTTCAAAGTGACTTGTTTACACCACTGCCTATTGATGCGTTTCATATATACGCCGTGTAGTGTACTGTGTACTACTAAAAGTTTAGTTTCGATCTAAATGTCTTCGTTAGAAGAGCACTTAAACAGCCGTACTAAATTTAGGATTGTGCACGCCGATCGGAAACCATTTAAAAAACAAAACAATAAAACATCCTGGCAAACTGGGTTCTAAATGATACCATGTCGGATATACAAAGCGTTAAGTGGTGTCCCATTAAAGCGAAGATGCTTAATGGGGCTATAGTCCAAATATTTTTGTCCAAATACCCCCTTTTGAAATGATGCCACGTCTTAGTCATTATTTATTCAAAGTTTAACGCAAATAAAAACAAATTGAGAGGAATTCAGGGTCTCTTTGAAATTCAAACTGCTCATGCCCGCACAAATTTATGGTTTATTAAACACTATAAATATGAAATTTGTGATTGTATAGTTCGGAACTCAGGATTCAAGAAGATTAACTATTCCCAATGGCCAATCTGGTTTAATAAACTATAATTGGGGTATTTGGCTGGCAAAACGCATTTCGAATCATTATTGTTGTACACAGGGTTTTTTTAAGGTTTGGTTTGGGTGACCGCTAAGTAGTTTTAAGAGACCGCAAGTGTTTCATTTAAATACCAAAATGTCCGAAATTTGGGAAACCGCTGAAGAAATTAAAAAAAACACCTTACAAAAAACACTGGTTGTACATACCCTGACTTTGATAACCATTTACTAAAAATATTCTAATTCAATGAATTGAAACCTAAATTATCTAATTTTAAATCAAATCTAACTTTAAAACCTAAAATAAAAGGGGGGGTTGCAATGCTTTTAACGGTACACTTATTTTTTTGTTTGAAGAACTGTCCGTATTTGGAGCGGCTCGACTTGGAGGAGTGCACCCTGGTCTCCGACAAAACCCTTCGCTATCTGTCGCAAAACTGTCAGAAACTGACCGAACTGGTGAGTTTTGTGAAATAACCCGGGCAACATAGCATGCAGTATTTCCAATATATTTATTTGTAATTGAAATTGCTCAGTCCAAAATCGAAAGTTATGCGACACGTGTTTTGTTATCGCTCATTCTAAAAAAATGGATTTTCTGATTATTATTTGCTTACGTTTCGTTGAATGCATTTTAATTATTTTAGGGTCTCAGAATCACGTCAGTCAACCTAAAGAAATACTTTTTGTTACAGTTTGTTTTAACGCTATTTTTGTGTTGGCCTATTATGCAAAATTTTTTGTGACGTAAACAGCACGCCAATCGATTTTCGGTGATTCCGAGCAATGGAATGTTCTCGTAACAATAGTGATCAATCAGTTGGTCAGAGATCACTGACTAGATAAAGTACAATGCGAAAAACTTTACTGTTTTTTGTAAAAAGACCACATCGAGATTAAACGAGTCTACGAAGAAATTTGGTCGAAACTATTAAATATGTTTTAAAACTATACCCAACACCAGCCCTAGAATTTTGCTTATGCGATAAAAAAGAAGAAAATTTATTTCCTAATAGAAAATAGGAAAGAAAATTTCTCAAAATCTTGACGCCTTGCTTATTTTCTTGTTGGTTTTTAATAGACGCTTTCCCACTGTGAGCTGATAACTGACGCCGGAATTCAGGATCTCGGCTCAAGCTCGTGCGCCACTGAACATTTGGAGGTGCTAGAGCTCGACAACTGTCCCCTCATAACCGACATCAGTCTTGAACACTTGGTTGGGTGCCAGGTAAGTGCGCTGTTCGGTTTTCATGCTATGCTGTTTTAAAGACTTTACCATAAGGTTTAATAAATAAATAGTATGAATATTATGGATATTTCGGAGGTCCTCTTTTACAAGTTTGAAGCCGTAATGGTTATTTTCAGATTTGGCTCAAGATACTATTGGAGTAAAATGTAGGTAAAACATAACGATTTTTCGATTCACATTTTTGATACGCTTGTCTGACTGTCGAAAACTAAGTCCTTCAAATTCGGACATGATTTCCTTTACCAAAAAAAATCTGTAAAAATAAATGCTACATTGTATTTAAAATACCCATTTTAATCAATAACGTGATTTTTTTCAGCTATTTTAAACTACAGATAGACTGTCGGCCAGTACATTTAGTTAGATCGGCTCAATAAGAGAACAACCAAAGTTTAAAGGAGACAACACCAACAAACATATGTGCGAAATAGATTAAGGCAAAATAGATAAAGGTGATAAAACAAGAGCATGTCGCTTTAAAACTGGACACCTAAACAGACCAATTTTTAACCAAGTCCATTTCGCCATTATTCGGGATTGCCATTAAGTCTTGAGTCTTTAAAAGTCTTTGAATTGATTTGTGTATTGAAAAGTCTTGAAAACGCCCTTTGTATTATTAATTTATTTCATATGCAGCTGTAAGTTAGGTGTTAAATAAAACCAGTATTTGTGTTTTTTTTATTTTATTGATAATGGCATTTATACTGTTTTGTTTTGGAATTAGTTTAGAAAAACGTGAGCTATTTAATTTGAGGTCTTTAAAAGGCTATAAATGTTCTTTAAAAACTCAAGTTTTTTTAGTTTTTTTTTGTAAAACTTTGTGGCAACTGGCAACCGCGTTATTATATATGGGACCCACATTTTCGAGCGTCTGTTTCTACTTAATTAGAGTCGTTTGTGTTGATACAGAATCTTAGCCGCCTCGAGCTCTACGACTGCCAGATGATAACCAGAGGAGGAATTAAAAGGCTGAAGGTATATTTGGCGAATTATAGTTGCGTACTTGCATTTAACCCATTTGGCGCTTGCTATGCATGTTAACGTTTGATTAAGTAAATGTAATACTAAAACTTTGTTAATGGAGCTTTTATTTTGAAATAACGTTTCAATCGGGTATTTATTTTCCTTATGTCCGACTCCACAAACGTTTTACTGTTCGAAGTGTGTCAAGGAGAAAGTTGTGGGAAAATAATTTGTAATTACGCACAAAAAGATAAAGTTTAAAGGGGGGTTTGACAGCGCACTGACCGCCAGTCGAGTTAATATTAAAAAGCGAAAACAACGGAGTTCTAGTTAAATTTAAAGATATGTATTTTGGAATATTGCTATCAATGGACCGTTGAAAAATCTTAATGTGCCATGTGGCATTGACTAAACTTTTACCGAGTTGACATTTAACCTACCCGGCTTGCAGTTCGCCAAGTTTAATTCGCACAGGCTGAGAAAGCAACGGACAGAAAATAATGTCAAGGGTCGTCTCACGCCGAGGCTATATTCAGCTTAGAAAATTAAAATCCTTACTATTAGACTTTTCAGTTATAGCGAAGTCTTTTGCGAGGCCGGCATTTTAACAAAACAGTTATTTCGTCTATGTTAAATGATTTATTCGGTAAAATATCATTATTTAAATAAAGTAAGGATAACCCTGCGGTCCTTATTTGAACAAATATCATTACTTGACATATCGTTCGCGGATTTTTTCGCTTTCAAATGGCTTACCTAAATAGCGAAATATCAACATAGATTTTGAGGTTTTTAAACCACATAATACAGCCCCAACGGCTACCAACTAACGCTACTGTTTTTTCTTTCTTTTTTTTGTTTTTCCCTTTGCGTTGCCTGGGGCGCCTTAACTGGACGAACTGCGGGACGCGGATCATTTTGGCCGACTTTGCATGACGTCACCCGATGCTCCCCAAACCCCCAACCTCACCCATGTCCCCTTTCATCCGGATGCCCCCGCATACTCGAAATGTGGTCGCCCGAAAATAATTTCGCGTCGATTTCGACGTGGGCGAAAATACTCGCGCTTCTGTTCATCTCATTTGCCGAATGTCGATCGAATGCAATTTAATTTTCGTACTCACCCCACAACAACACTTGATGAATAAAACAACTGAAATAATTTAAACCAATCTTTCGTCATCATGTGTGTTGTTTTTCCTTTCACAACCTACACTTCAATCAACCCTCTCTGCCAAATGCAATTGTCATTTCTGTTACGCCTAAATTTCTCACTTTCCGCGATTTTATTTTTGCTTTTTTATTTTTAATTCCCCCCAAAACATTCCACCTGCTCTTTCATCACCGCATTATGTGTTAATCGCTTTTATTTTTGGTTTAATTTTACGCCCTGCAATCGACCGCCGCTGATCACTCACCTTCTGCCAAATCGCTCGCACATTCCTGTTCAATGCACTTTTCGGTTTGCCCTCGTGATCTTTCGGTTTTTTTTTGATTTGCGAAACGACGCCGAATCGCGAAAACAACGCGCGGCGCAGGATCGAAATCGAAGCCTGGTGGTCCACGCGTATTTCGCCCCGGTTACCCCCCAACCCTCGGTAGCCCCGGCGCCGCGGCGCCTCTGCCCCGACTGCCTCTGTACTATATTATGATGTAAGTTTGCCGCCGAAGGGCGGTTCGACGCCCGGTGAACGTAAGAGCGGTAGTCGTTCTTTAGCACCCTGCCACTTTAAGCTGTTCCGAGGGGAATACGAATAAGAATGTCCGACGTAGATTTGAATAAGGGGGATACACGATACTTGGTGAGAGTATCGAACGTCGTTTGATGGTAGATTTTTTTACATTAATTGTCTTTAAAGGCGGTCTTTCCATATCTAGAAAGACTGTTTTTGAATGTATTGAAACTAACACCTCAAGGTTAACTCTTAAGCAAAGTTTTGTAAATTGCGTGTATCTGTATCGAAAACCAAACACGAAGTATCCGAAATTAGACAGCTACATACCTCCAACTGCAAGTCATCAGTTTGGCTCAGGCCCAATATCGTACAGCGAATTTCAAACGTGTAAACCGAGTGCTGTGATTCGGCCTGATCAAAAAAAGACGTTTGATTTTTTGGGTTATGTCAATCCAAAGTCGAGTATAAATTGACTGAGCTAGGTCACACACCCACATTTTAACCCAACCATATATTTTCTCACCTCTTATTGATGCATTTTTGCACAAATAAACATGCAACAGGGATTTAGCGGCAACTTAAAGTCCAGTCCGTCTAAAATAGAAATGTTAAATGTAATTTGATACTTTTATGGAAAATGTTTTTCTTAAAAATGTTAATGTTGGAAACGTTAGAAAATTAAAACTTGGCCTACTTGTAGGGCGTTTATAAATTTGCACCACTGCCTCTAAATTGTGTTGAGAAGGGAGGTTAACAACCTAAATGTCCTTTTAACTTGCCACATTTATAAAAAAATAGCACCAAACTTTTCTACAAACAAACTTAAAAATAACTTATGAAACTCATAATTAAACTAATATACGTTCCGTCAGTATTAGCCATTCCCATATCTTTTGACGCGCACGTACATTGCACAACCTTACCTAGTTCTTTAAAATCGCTCCATATGATGTATTTGTGACGTCACAGAGCGCGCTGCCCGACATCAAGATTCACGCTTACTTCGCGCCGCACTCGCCCAACCCGTCTCTGGCCAACGAGCACCGCAGCGGGCGGCGGCGCTACTGTCGCTGTTGCGCCATCCTGTGATCGTCCGGGGCTCGGTGAGCAGGCCGCGAGGTGGCGACATTCACACATGCACTTGAACTCGCCAACTCTCTGCGTGTTTTCCTTGGATTCCAGCTCGATTTTTTTCTTAGGGTCTCAGACTTTTTTTCCCTGTTGTTTCGTATCTCTCTGTGTATTTTGGACCATTCTGTTTTTAAGCGTAATTTAGGATCTTTTGGTGAATTGTTGATCAAACTCGCCCGCGTGTCATCCCCGTTCAAGCAAATGTTGTCTGTTTAATTGGGTTTAAAATCAACAGTCGTTAACATGTGTAATAGCAAATTTACGATCTAAAACGAATCTTTGCCCGCCTTTTCTAATTTCCACGTCGAGACACGCCGATTGCGTTATAAAAAAATGCGACTTTTGTTTCACCTAACTCATCAAAAAGTGGTTACGACGCACTGGCATGTGGCTTTCTTGCTGTCGTTAGAAAGCCGCCTTGCGTTGCGTAAAAGTAAAAAAGTCGTATACTTAGCGAGATACGTAGGCAATTAGTCGCGCGTTGGGCTACTACTAATTACGTCAGCATTTTCTTTTGTGACATTTCCGCACGATTACGGCGCTTGCTGTCAACCGCATCCAAAGTGACAAAAATATTATTTTTTGAATTGATCATGTCTTTCCGCCACTATTTCAGAAAAAAAAACTGGTGCAAAAATATTTGACCGCTTATAGTTCGGAGATAAAATAAATACAAAGGTCTAATGTAAAATAAAACCGCTTGCTGTGATACGCATTTCAATGGCTCTTTACCTAAATCAGCATTTCGACATGCAACCTTTGTGGTCTGCGCGGCATTATTGATTTCAATTTCGAGGCGATCGCGGTCAGCGGTTTTTGCCTCTTCTTCGCAAAATCGTTTTTTAAGCAGCCGCGCTCTGCTGCATTGTCTTGAAGCGTGGTTTGCATTGATTTCCGTCAGGTCACCGTGTCCGGCCACGGCCGCTCCGAACCAAACCAAAAATGCCTTTTCTTGATTTCTCATGAGCGATCTGTCGTAATGGTTTAAAACGGTATTATATTTTCTTTTTAACTCGGCGTCTTTGTTTGCGGCGCGCCTCCATACCGTTGTGTGTGTGGGGCCCAGGATGCTTCTAATTGGCATCAGTCGCCAAAACCTCGCCATTGAGAGGTTTTTCCTCGGTTACCAAAATAATATCCTAATTAGGAAACAGTGAAAACTGTTTTGTTCATTCGTGTGTAGTTGACGTGGACTGAAACTGACTTGCGAAGCGACACCTGCTTCTGACGTATTACGTCGCTCTTTTGCGCCAATGACGTCATGTCTGCCTGCGTTTAACGTCGTCGACCTTCTTGTTTAATCCTGTTGTAGCTTCGCCGATACGTTGTCGCGACCACACACCCTTACGCTTTCTGTGCGAATAATGTTTTTGTTGCGCTTTTTGACCCGGTATAGTAGCCCCATCCTTTGAGTACATTCACTGCGGATTCCCGATACTTTCTTCTGCGTTCCTGTGCTTTCCTTTCGACTATGTTGCAAACTCAACACGCGTTGTCTAGTGCATTTTTTCCCACTCTGTAAAAATTGCTTACGTTTTGCACGCGCGCTTCTCTCCTATTTCTCGCCCTTTATTTGAAGAGGGTTCTTCGTTTTATTTCTCCTTTCTTCTTTCGGATACTCCATTTCGATAGCGATCTTTCGCCGTGCTTATATACCCTTTTTGTTGTATCATTCTTTGTACACGCTTTTCTATTCCACGCAACCTTACGTGTCAAGTATTTAAAATACAGTCAACTGTATGCAAAATGGTATGTGTGCGTAGGATTTTGACAAAATTTAGAAATGTGGCTTGTTGCAAAATTATTTACCATAACTGGGGTTGTAGTAAAATAATAACATGGATCTGTAATGTAGTTTTACGTCCTACATTTTATAAGTGAGGCTTTGATATACTTCTCAGTTACATTAACTGAAGATGATAGAAGTTCGTATCGAAACGTATTAATCAAGGTGCTGTCGATATACTCGACCTTTTTAAGTTTGCAATTTATTATCAAGCTATTTACCATTACGTGAATGGTATCCGATAGTTTTGCACGTGTTTCTATCAAACCTTGCAAAGAAAGCAGATGGCCCGAAGATGTTTCATAATATTTTGTAATGGCTGGTTTATTTAGCTATATAAGTTTACAACAACTTTTATACGCTATTGCTTAGCTAACGAAATTAATTTGTGTCTATGTGTAACAACCGTCCCAGTTTGTGAAACAACACGCTGAAGTCAACATCTGCTTTCGCAGGCATTTGTTTGCCAGACTCGTCTGACCAATGCAGAAAGCAGAACTCGTGTAGTGCATTTCCCTTTTTTATTGGCTTCATGTGTGGTAATTAAGACCTGTTGTAAAATTGAATAGCACTCTGGGCTAGTTTAATTGCCTTTGCGTTACGCTGTTAAACAATTCGAAACCTAATAAGGCGCAGTTGTTACCCTGGGCAACATTTATAGCTATCATTTTTTTTGTAGTTGGATGTAGTCGCATTTTTAAAATCGTGCGACTTCTGTTGTCATTCTTGCATAACGGCATATCGGAACAAGAAATAAGAGGACTTTACACCATATATGTCAATACTAGGATCAAAT
Source organism: Ascidiella aspersa (assembly GCF_963924565.1). NCBI lineage: Eukaryota > Metazoa > Chordata > Ascidiacea > Phlebobranchia > Ascidiidae > Ascidiella > Ascidiella aspersa. Next base: position 19,905,123 of record NC_139451.1, read on the forward strand.
TAAATCTATCTGGGCCGCGTCGCAAAATCGTTATAGCCCCATTTCAAACAAATTCAAATCATCCCTACAATACTCAACCAATTATTCTAAACTAATCGTTACATCATACCTAAAATTCATTTTCGGTTTTGATTGGCAGTAACAAATAGGTATGACTTTGACCGTCTTGCACAATTAAGCTTTCGGCACCATGTTATCGGAATTACGTTCAGCTTTTCAATGCCATTGCTGTCAATGTGCTTATAAATCACTGCACAGCCCGATTAACGCACTTTAGATGCAACAACCGACTGTTATGCGTGATTTTCTCGTATGACATCAGCAGTACAGCAAAACCTGACAGCTTAAAACTCGTAGATTTTCTTTATTGCAATAGTTATGATTGGTTCCCCACTTGCATTAAAGCGTGTCATGTCAAATTCGTGGTTGAACGCAAAACGTTAAGTTATCTCCAAATACATTTAAATTAAAAAAAATTAATGTTTAAAACTTAATGAATGAAATGTTCAAAAGCCGCTACAGCTGAATCAACAACTAAGACGCCGATTTCGAAAAAAATATTACATAAGTTTAGGTTGTAAAAACAAATTACATAAACTACGCGCAAAAACTGTTAAAAATAAAGTGTTATACTGTTTTTACTGGAAGTCGTTTAGCAAAAGACGCTAAAGTTATGCTAGTTGTTAGCTGTAAAGCTAATGTGTTTAGGCTATATTCGATGTTACATATGGCTATAAAGTAATTCAGTTGTTCCTACTGCTGCTGTGAGAAAGACGGTGTTGTTGGAATTTGTTTCCTTTTATCGGATTACGTGTTACACCGCATTGAGTGGATTTGTAGAAGCGACATACAACTATAGGAGCTTTGTAATAGGAAACACACCCTCGGGAATTTTAAATATTACGCATATTTAGATTTTAGAACCGCTACGGCGCTACGATATAGCCTAACCACAAAAAAAAAAAAAATTTATCAGAAAAAGTAAAAAAGCGGTCAAATTTAAAAAAAAATTACGTGTTTCGTTAGTTTATTAAATTGTTGCGTGAATATTTTGCCCGGACTGTGTTATGATTTGGCTCAACTTAAATCTTCTGTATAAAACATTTTGAGCCAGTGCCCCCAATCAATCAACGTTTTGCATTTGTTGTCGATTCTGTATGCCTTCAAGTCAATTCTCTACGCGTGGTTTGGGGCTGAGGCACAAAATTTTCAAGGATGACGTCACAAAGTTAGGTCATAACGTAACCTCATAAAACAACCAATCTTGAAAATAAAACGTTGTTTTCGAGAAAAAAATGTTGTTCTTGAAAGGATGCGTGACGCATTGAGCAAAGTATACTCACAGATTTATAAAAAATTACACGTAGGCCTGAAGTTTATTTTATCTGACATTGCACAGCTGAACAAATTTTCTAGAAACGGACAAAAATATAGGGACAGAAGATTGCGCGTAGCAGTTGTGCGATTTTTTTGTATTTACATAAAAAAGTAATAACAATTATAGCTTTGTGGGGGTCATGGTCTGGCCCCGACCCCTTGGATCCACCCCCGCCTTCCATTTTTTGTAAAAAAACAAACAAAAATCTAACCGGAGGGTGAGAAAAACGCAATTCTTAGATATAGTGTAAGAAATGCAGATCACAGCCGAGGAATACCACAACAACGACTACAGTTTGTATTGTATTGTATCTCTATTAAGCAGGTGTCTACATTTTGTTTTGTACGGATTGCCAAATGTCTCTAGCTGCTTTTACAACCTACGCAATTAATGGTGTCACTAATACCACATCTCCTCCTGTTGGTATTCATCAGTGCGTCTAACCTTACTAATTCCGTTGTTTAAATTTAAACCGATCAATATGATACCTGAAAACTGGTCAACAAGAAGGCACGTCAAATTCTCGACAGACGCTCGAATTTCAAAGATCAAGACTGCTTTAAAAATTTCATAGTGGGAATTCCCCATTTTTTCTCTTTCCGTTTCGCGGCTCTCATGCGTTGAGTGACATCATTACTGTTGTGATCTGATAGCAGAAGTGCGACAAACGTTTGCCTGCGCCGTGCTTTATGAATAGTAGTTCGTTGTTGAATCGCTTTTCGGTGGTGCTCGATTTACCGCAGGTGAAGGGCTGTACTTTACGTTGGCAAGTTGGTTTGTGTATTCACGTTTGTTTGCTTTGAATTTCGGTTAACAGACGGCCTAAGATGTGCTAAAATACCTAATTTATTAAAAGTCGTATTTATAAAAATAAGCAAAGTGTTACTTATTCGGCTGTATTCAGTTTTATATGTAATTTTGAAATGACATCAAAACATTTGTTTATTTTATCAAGCAAACCGTTCATCATGACCGAACTGCTTGCTTGTAAACGTTTGTTTTTAAGCAAACTCTAAAAATAGATTGGCCTTAAAGCTGTGTAGTAGAAATGCGCATTACTGCATATTAAGTATCCATTGGTGAGCTGACTTAAAATTGCCTCTTTACATCAAGCTATATAGCCTAATTCTGTAAATGCTAGCTTCCACTATAATGTTATAATATCAGAAGTAATAGTTAGTTGTCTGATTGTCGCAATTGTTTTATATTGTGAAAAAATAATAGCAATTGACTGAATAACAAATTCAGTATTTTTTTACGATTGGCTGGGTAACAAATTTAGTAGTTTTTAAGGGCTTGTGTGCCATTTTTTATTAGGTCGCGTGACACATTTGGCATGCATGCTGCGTGTTGGACATATTTAACCACATCTATTTTCGAAAAGAAGAAATATGTAATTATACTAATAACATTGCCATTTTGAAAAAAGTTACGGTAGTTTGAAGCACATTGTTTAGTGGGAAAAGGCCAGGGTAAGGCATATAGGTTGTCTATTAATTTAAAAACTACACAATTTTGATCATAGAATCTTATGTGTGAAAGTACTCCTATTTTGAGTTGAATTCCCCATTCCTGTTAAAAGTAGAGGTATAACATTTGCATTGGCATATTAAGGATGTACCAGGCTATGCTTCTCCGCCTAAGGCCTAAAGTATATTTTTGATTGTTTTAATTAATAAACACAAAAAATTTTCACACTTGGCATGAACTTTAGCCTGGTTTTGCTAGGTTTATGTGTCTTTGTTTTCAACAAATCTATCTATCCCAAAGGTAATATGCATACTATGTGGCATGTTGCACTGTGACAATTTCTATTAAATTTATTATAAATATCAGTATTTCAAGCAATATAAATTGGAAATTTATTCAAAGAATATTTTTTTCGTGCTTTTCAATCTGTGTTTGAGCTGCTTGTTTTCACACAAGTTCTTCTCAAAACAGCTTATCTATGTAACAGTTTTAGAGTAAGAAAAGCAAACATGCCTGCGGCGCAACGTTTTGTTGTATAATTTAATTATTAATAGCCTTGCTTATCGCTAAAATATGGCAAGGTTGATACATTCCTTAGGCTACCACATCATTTAAGTTTGAGGCACGAACAAAAACTGAAGAATTTAGGCCAAAAATGATTCTGTCAGCCTGGGTATTGCTCAGCTCAGCCTCAAAGGGTTATCAAAACTAGAGATCGACCGATATCACTTTTTCCGACCAATACCTGATTTTTTAAGTGTTTTTCGCCAACCGTTACCTGATACCAATTTTTTTTTATAATAGCCTAGCTGGTATATGGTAAAACGTTAAATTAATAAAAATTAAAATCCAAATAGCATTTTAGTTTATCTACCCTTCCTATATTATTTGATATTGCATGATGCTGAAAGAATTTTTTTCAGCTAAAAAAAAAGAAACTTGTTTGTTTTTAAGGAAAAGCTATACCATATTTTCATAAAAAAATACCCACAAAAATAACGGCTCAAATTTACTGATACCCCCGAGTGCTTTCCCGCCGGAGATTTTTGGCGTGGAATGCTTGCCCATAATCACGTTAGTGATGTCATTTGGCGCGGAATATCGCAGGCCTGGTGAATCAACCAAAACAAATTGTCGTTTTTGACGTACATATCGTCTTATTTTGGCAGAGGATTTCAGCTGAAAAAAATTTTGGCGTGAATCTTTTGCGGCAACAAATTATGGAGTGTAGTCAGGCCGATACCGTCATATCAGTAGGAGTAAAATATCGGCCAATATTATCGGTAAACCGATATTTCGGTCTATCTTTAATCAAAACAATAGAATAAGAAAATATGTTTACCAAACAGTAGTAATAGGTCACAGCAATTATTGTGTATCAAGAATAGAAAGTGGGTACTTCACTCTTAGCAATTGTGACTGCGTAATAGTTCATGCATAGTTTGTAAAAAAAATAAATTGCCTTAAAGCAATTGTATTAAAGTCATAACCATGTTTTGATACTTTTCCCACTACTGGCAAAACTCGTTTTAAGTATTGCACCTTTTGTTTATCATATTTTTGCATAGATTATTATAAGGATCTACTTGTCATAAGGGCGAATATTTTTTGACTTGTCAAAAAAAGTCAAAATTTACACGTTAGGTCAAAATTTGTCAAAAATTTGTAAAGTCAAAATCAAATAAAAATGCACATAAATCGTTTACAAAATTAGAAAAAATATATAGTCAGCTTTTTGAAATTCGTCCAGTTGTTTTGAAATTTATCGTTCAATTTTATCAACAAAATTTAGTTTTGATTTGTGTTCAAAGTCATTTTAACCGTATTATATCTTTATTAGAGCAATATACGGTATAAAAAACGCGTGAATAATGTCGCCTAGCTCATTTAAATCAATGTATTTCTAACAGGTCAAAATTTTGCCAAAATAAATTATATTTTGGTTAAAATTTGTTAAAATTTTAATTTTACAGGAAAAAATTGCCTATTTTTTAGGTAAAAAAATATTCGCCCTACTTATCACTAATGTAAAAAAATGTTTTTTCCAATGCATGTTAATTGTTAAAAAATTGTTGCATTTGATTAACTCCTGAATAAAGCACAACCACATAATAAGAGTTGTATGCATTATATTTTAATGGGTTAGTTATGGTTTTAGGGGTTTCACCATTTTCAATTATGGCTGTTAGTAACTAATAGCTAGCAACTAATTATTAATAAACGGGGTTGTCATCTCTTCTAGCCTGTTCTGCTTTTTAAGGGAACGAATGGCTATGTGTGAATCATTAGAAACAATTATTTCACCTGTCTCTGAATCAATAGGCGCATGTCATCCTCAGCTATTAGATTAATTTATTAAAGTTGGGCTTATTTTCATATTTTAATGTGCACACACCGCACATATTAATAAATATACAACTTGAAAGTAACAAAAAGTTAGGCTTACTTTTATAATTGTCTGTGCTGGCATGACTAATAAGAAATGAGTGTTGTATTTTAAGAAAGCAATTTCGATTATTTATCAAGAAGCTGTTGTAATCTTACTAACAGAAATGAATGACGCATAGATATGTTACACAATTTAAAACAATCTCATTTAGTCATGTTTATGCCATAAAAAAGATTAATGTCTAATTGGATAAGGTATTTTTAAGCATGACACTTACTTCTTATAAACAATAATTTGTATAGAAAAACTATGTTAGGAGTAAAAACAAATGTTTGTTAATTTTGCTAATTTTGTGTTTACTTGCAATTTTGCAGAATTGTTTAAAATAATTTTTTTTATGTGGATATCACTTGGTTAAAAAATATAATAAAAAATAATTAACAAATAAAAATATTAAAAAATAAATCATTTTCATGTTTAAATTTACATTAGTTCTTCACAGTTTTATTTTGTATTGTTGTACAATTTTAACTTTAATAGAAGGTAAATATTTCTTAAAGCACTTGCTAGTGCCAACTTAACCACTTACTAGTGTTTTTTGACAGTATACATCTTGGTGACAACTGAACAGACCACTGTGCTTAGTTTACAAATTACTTTTCTCTTTCTGGAAATAGAGAACAGAAACAATTGAATAAATATTTCACAGGATAATGGTTAAAGGTTGTAGAAGGGTTCAATAAAGTGCCAGTTTTTATTCGTTTTAAGAAAAGTTTTTAAAGAGAGATCTTGAATTTAACTATAAAGGTATATTTATATTCGCATAACTTATGTTAATTTCAGCGGTTGTATAACATAATGTTTTAACTTTATTGGGTATGGTAAGTTTGTGTAAACCTGGCGTTCTGGCAATTATATTACACTGCCAGTAAGTGCATGACTTTCAATTAGTGTAGGTTCATACAAAGGACATGGAAAAATAAAATCCCAATAGACTATGTATGACTAAAAACAAAACCTTTTATACAATTAACAGCACAGCTTGGATATGCCATGTCATCATACAAGCAATTGTTTAAGCTTGTCTAGTATATTCTTTACTACCTCTTTTGTGCAATATATTATACTTGGAAAATAAGAAAAAAATTGATTAGTCGCTGCTTTGTTTGCATGTAATAAATACACTCAAAACTTTCAAATGTTTATTTGCAAATATTTTAATTTCACTAGTAAAGTTTTTTCACATTTTTCTGGCGCTGTGACAATCCTTCTGTAACAGTGATTTAAATAAATTGTACCCAATGTTTCTATGATGAGTAAATCACTGTTATTGTAATGCTATTATTATGATACAAACATTTCTATCTTTCCACCATAAATACATTTTATTCACTTTGGGACTTTGGTAGTCATTAATGGTCTGGTTCGCAACGAATGAGCTTTACCATGGTTACTTTACTGATCCAACTACAGTAACTGTAATGCATTTCAGTTTATCTACTTCAGTGCTGGTGATGTGAACCAGGCTTCTTTAGAAATTCAGAACTTATGTTTTAATGACAAGCTTAAAATTTTATTGTAAATAGACCAAAGTTATGGCTTCAACCTTAAAACACATGTGTTTTGTCTTTTCAATTCATTATTTATAAGCAATTTACCTTACATACATATTTATCTAAAGGATCCACAACTTAAAAAGTTTAAGAATCTCCAATTTAACAGTTGGTTGGTATCCCACATTATCAAATAAATAATCTGCATTGTGATAGTAGGTGACCCATATAAAAAATTGGGGCATGTTACTTTATTATGTGTTTGGCGGAAGACTGCCATAATTCAAAGGTAACATTAATATATTGAAATGGCAAGTGTTTATTGACATTTTTTTTTGTTTACAGGCCTTTTTTTGTGATTCCTACATAATTTTAACTTTTACCCAAGGCCATAATTTGTACCTTAATTTTGCAAAAAAGCACGTAAAAAGCCAAACCACAGAACAGCGGTGCACGATGACTGACGAGGTGAAATCTAAAGACCTGGCCTTGAAGGCACAGAAAAAGATCCTTGGAAAGATGGCTGGAAAGAACTTGACCAAAATGCTCATTGACGAAAAAACCCAGGATATATTGGATGAGTTCTACAAAGTGCGCAAGCATCAGACGAAAAATAAAAAAGATGCTGAGAAGCTGCTTTCGAACATCATCAAGGTCATGATCAAGGTCGGCGTCTTGCATCGCAATGACCAATTTACCAGCGAAGAAATGAAACTGGCTGACAAGCTGCAACAGAAAACGAAGATGACCGCCATGACCATTGTGAGTTTCTATGAGGTTGAATTCACCTTTGACAAGTATGTCCTGTCGAAGCAAATCAATGAAGGTCGGGCAATTTTGCAGCAACTCATCAACACCCACCTTTCTGACAAATCTAAAGGAAGGGTAAACGCTGTTTTTGACATTCTGGGTGACATTGAGTTTTTAGAAGCACTTTTTGATCCCTCTGGAGAGTACAAGGAGTCGCTGGCAAAAATCGCTGTCCGGCTAAATGAGCTACTTGACGATGGGGTATTATAAACAGTATTTCTCTTAGCAACGGAATCTGGCCTTCGCCATAGATTTGAAGCCAAGAGGCATGGAGAGCGTCATTTTGAAACAAACCCTGTGTGGCGTATTCTGTATAGTGTCTTTGTAAGTAAGCGAAAGTATATGTACTGCTACCAACCTGCGTTTTAAGATGTTTACCAATGTTCGTGAAGTGTTAACTTTGTTATGCAAATGATTGCCTGATTTAGTATGGATGCATGCCTGTCCGAATATTATAATGCTTGAAACCTGCTGCTGCCTTTTTTACCCAAATTAGAAGTCCTTAGTTTGAAAATGTTTTATTAATATTGCAGTAAGTATTTGTTGTTTACAATTTATGGACACAAAATGTTGTATTGCTGCCGCAATTTTATTTTTTATATGGATAAATGAGCTATTCACATCTTATGTGTTGCCTTCAGAGTATTTCCTTTTACTGTTTTACCTTTTGGTGTGAGAGCCTCAACGTGATGAACTCTAACACAATTACGCTTGCACGATTCGGCTTTGTTTTAAACGCGCAAATGATGAAACAGGAAACAATAACCTTTGTAAATGCAAAACAAAACTAGCCCAAAACGAACGAAAACTTGCGCGTGCTTTTTATTTTTCGCAGGGCCAGCACGATTTCGGAATAAACACGCTGCGCATTAACAGGTGATTTTGATTTGTCAAGGACGTTTAAAGACAAACTGAAAGTTGTTATTGATTTATTGAATGGGAGGGCCAGCGTGATTGAATGTGTGTTTTACACCGTCGCGCCTAATAGTGTGTATGTGTGCGCTCGCTCAAGCCCAGCAGTATCACACCTCGGCGTGTCACACGTAGTTGCGAAGGCGCTTTACCGTTTTAAAAAGCGAAATTTAAACCCCTGGCCCAAGAGCCGGCGATGGCTACTTCCTGGACTGAACATCCCCCGAATAACTGCAGGCAAGCGCGGAGGCGTGTGTGTGCGTGCGTGTTGCAGCGGCACGAAGCAGCGTCGTGCGCCCAAATCGTCATTTCCTGCTGTTTTGCTAATAAAGCGCCGACGCGCGTGCTGCTGGCATTTTCTGTGCTCTGAATGGATTGTTGTTTTTTGTCCTTGCTGTTGCTAATGAAATAATTTGTTGCTGCCGTTTGCTAAACCCGGGGCCGCAGTGTGCCATCGCGCATGTTCGACTGATCACGCGCGCACCGCTTTGCGAAATTGCTATTCAGTTTGACCCTTAGGCACACTTTCATTCACCTGTATTTAAGTCCGTATTTGTTTGTTTGGTTCCCCTCCCGGCTTTTCGATCAGCGCACAAAAACCGTTGTATTTTTCGCGGCAAAATGCCCTTTTCCTTATCTTTATGGGCCGCCTAAATCTACAAGGTCAATTCCGTTTTAAGGTACCTACGTTTTGAAACATCTCACCGTAGAAAGGGTACCGTAGAAAGGGTCGAACACCTTTACTAAAAAATGCCCACAAACTGGCCTGACCAGCGCTTTTCCAATGCAAACAATGTCCACCGTTTTTTTTGGTGATCACTATCGGACGCGAAAAGCCGACGAAGCACGGGTAGCGCGTAAGAGGTCAAGCCCCGCGCTTACAACAACCCGTATTCTTTGCGCCACCGAACGTCAACAGTACGCCTTATTTATTTTGACACCGCTGTGTCGCGGCTTTTCAATTAACCGGCCGAGCGTCGAAGGTGCAAAGTTGCACCATTTCTACAGCGCTTTTATTTTTACTTTAAATTGCGGGGCCGCGCGAGCACACACGCGGGCTGGTGTTTGAAGCGGCCACTTCCACAACCTACATGTTCCTTATATTTGCGTTCGTACTGTTTATATTCGCACCTGTTGTGTAGGTTTTTCTATATCGCCTGTCTTCCGCGTGGTTGCGTATTTACATAACTAAGAGGGCCTTACCTTCGGGGCTAATAAACCACCCCCTCGCCCATATTCTTTGAGGACATGTGTATAAACAGCAATCTTAACGGCCTTGTGTTTTCACCATAGGCTACAAGCACCAATTGAATAAATAAACGACAGATTCGGTGCCTGTCATTCAAAGCGCCACCGCCAAGCGAATTAACAAGTCTGCCACTGGCGCTCAGGCGCTTATGATGGCGCGCGATTAATTGCTTTCGAAAGTGTCAATTAAGAGTCGAAATGTCCCTTAAATTGCGCCATTAGACAGGTGCCTGGGACGTCTGGCTACCGCCCTTCCACCAGCACCGAACCGCTGGGTGGCTGTAATTTTTTAGCACTACCTTTCGACTAAATCACCATTGGTCAAGTGGCACCTTGTCATGAAATTTTGACTTCTTGGATTATACTTTGCTGTTGGGTTTGCGCATGTTTTTACTCCCATTTACATTTGAAAACCGGCTTCGGTTCGAAATTGTTCGCGTCGTTTTTGTGCGTTGAAAAGTCCATATCAAAATGTCTAAACACTTCCGACCGACCCCGATTCCTTCTCTTGGGTTTGGGTTTTTTGTTGTCTGAAAAAGCAACTTCCTTTTCTTCTTTTTTCTCCGTTTGTTTTTGCAAAGAGATTAATTGTGTTTGTTCTTTTTAACAAAGGCCGCTTGTCCGTTCGCACTCGCGCCGACAGTGGTGTCTGCATCATGCTCGTTAGTTCGTATTTTTGTTATTTATATAAACGTGTATGCGCGCCAGTTTTCGTACCGTGCAATCTTGTTTTCGGCCGCCACCAGCCTTGGCCTTGTCGTTTCGCCGTATTTGCCGTTTTTTGCGCGACATTTCACGCGGCGCACTTTGCTCGTTTACGTGTCTCGAATTTTGCCCACGACGCTCGCAACTGGAAATTTTCCATCGTAACGTGAACAAAATTCACTTTGCACAGCGAGTGCACGAGGTGTTATATATGACGTGAATGGTCGCGAGCGTTACTGTTTTGTTTTTAACCTTTGACATACGTATCGCGGCCATCGCAAGATGCAGCTATTTAAACCTATTCGTGTTGCATGTCCCTAAATATTGGAAATTCGTTCCTCTTTTTTGAAAATCTCCGCGCAATGTTTGCAGTTGGAACCGTGAACGGCCGCGTTTATGGGGAGCAACAGTCGTTCATTGAGCGCTTTTCGCGTTAAATTCGCAACTTTGCTGTTTCGGGCCTCCCACGTCCGGCCTGTGATTGATCTTGAAAAGTTTCTCGTGACCCGCGAAAATCGCACTGGGAATAGCAGGGACGCGCGGCCGCCGAGTTTTTCAACTCAGCCGCTATTTTTACCGGCGTGTCCCGAATTTGCCAACGTCACTGTCGCAGCAGCGCCTTTCGGGCCGACACGATCTCTGACTTTTCGTGCGCTGCCTTGCGCCAGACCGCCATGCCGGAGCGGCCTCGGTGGTTTCTATTCTGGTGCTGTGCGCGCGCGTGCGCTGCCTTCGTGACATTTCGCGGGCCCTTCCTGTTTCTCACAGCGCGCTGACGCCTTGGAGGGCTCCAACTATTCGCAACCAACCGCCCTTCTCTGGGCTTTAAAATGCTGTGGTTATTTTGCCACTGCTTGGTACCCGGACAAGGCATACGCCTCCTACTGTGGCCTACGTGCGTTTTTCATCAACATCATCTTCCCAATCACAACTCGTTGAACGTGCAGTAGCTATTGGCTACATTCGTTTTAAGGGCTGTTCTGTATACGCTCAAGCTTTTATAAAACTAGCCCAGCTGGAATCCTGTGAAACTCAGCTGAGATAAATTTATTGCGCAGCGTTTCCAACTGCAAACCGATCGGGATTTCTTTGTTTTCAGTGGTTGACGACAGAATGACGTATTTCTGTTGTCTGTTAGTTGGCCGTCGCCGTTGTTCTGGCCAGATGCGGCAAATGTGCTGTCGTGACTCTTTTGTGACGTCATTTTTATTGTTCTTTTTTAACTCGTGACGTTAAGATTCGTTAATAAAATGCGAATGAATATAATTACCAGTCGTATATCGGCAGTGTTTCTCTTTTTTCTACTGAGAAAATATAGTTAGCATGCATGTTACAAAGTGTGACGTCATGAAATTAATGATCCTAGAAAACTTTCTGTTTCCTGTTGTACTGGAAATGTGCAACTAGAATCAAGTTTAAATACATTCAAATGTCTGCCAAGCGGTAGCTCGAAAAAATATCCAACTATTTCGTTTAAATTGATTAAACGTTTGTTTTAAAAATATAGGCTGCTTCACTCGTTTAGCTTCGTGCATTGATTGCGTACGTAACTTGGTCATTGGCATTTTTAAGAATATTTTTTTAAATTGATACGGTTATTAACCCCACAGGTGTAGGCATTACACATAATTACGTAAAAAAAATCTAGCTAATAACAAAAAATCTGGTGCGTTTATTATCATAACTTACATGAAAATGCTGCTGGTATAGCACATCCAGCACAAATTGAAGAAAAAAATTGTTGTTGTTGTCATCAGACCCACTGGGATCCACTTGTTTATCTGCAAGAAATTACCTTGAGAGCCAAGACTAAAAAAGACCAATCATTTTATTAAACAGAAGTTTACGCTTGCCACAACTATGTTTAAAACAAGCAAAAAATACCTACACACCTAAAAATAAGATAATACAATTTGTTTTCTAATATCGCAAAATCACGAATATGTTAAAAAAAACGTAGGCCTATCTAATAAATATTCCAGTTGCACTTTTAGCCGAGTTCAACTATACGCTGTTTTTGCGCTTCGCTCAAACTTTTCACGCAGTTTAGGTGCAGTCAAATGGCTGTTGTATCAAGGTTCCACATAAAACGTTTGCAAAATCATCTTCAATATTACCATTCGCGCGCAATTTGCGAATATTTTTGTGCGCTCAATGCGTTAAGTCTCCTTGCTTAATCAATTACGCCACGCCTACCATTAAATATTTGTTAATTTAAAGCTTTAAACCGACCTTTTAAACTTCACCGCGCTTCACGTAAATACTTTGCTTTGATTTGTTTTTTTTTTTTTTTTAGCTTCACGTAAACACTTTTGCTTTGACTTTTTTTTTTATGTATTTAGACTCGATTTCAGTCGCACATTTTCGCACGTACGAGTGCAACCAAAAAAAGAAGAATGTGCTTTGTAACGTAAGATTGGGTTTTGTACCATAGACTTAACCGCGGTAACTAAATACGCCCCTGCTTAAACGGGACGTATGATAAACCTGTTTATAGCAACGATTCAGGCGCGGATGTAAAATTTTAATTTATTTTTAGAGAATCCAACGTTAAACGTGACGTTGTAAAAAGTAACCTTGCACACAGCAGTTCATTATTTCGTTAAAGTTTTTATGTTGGAGAGTTGTTACTTTTAATCCAAACCCAGTTTACAAAGATGTTATTTATTCGAGCAAAACGCAAAACGCAAAATGCCTTTATATTATATATTTATATAGCCGAAATTTTTATTTTTTTAAATTATTTACTGGTAACGAACAAATGCCATAAAAATGTATTCTAGTTCAGAATTACTTTATTCCAGGGAGTCGAACCGGAACCGAACCGGAACTCTATGATGCGGTTTTGGTCTAGAACCTTAACCGAACCCGAACCTGTCAACAAAAGCGGTTCACTCCAGCATGACGTCACAACCTCTATTTTACGAGTTAATCTATGCCATGTTCAAAATTTTATGAAAAATAATGAATAGTGATTAGCCTACATAAAACGTCAGTTGTTTTATTTTTCAGATATTCAATAACGAGCAGCTTTTTTACGCCGCGTAACTCTACATTTATTGACCCACATTTTCATCTCATATTGCAAAAAAGAACTGAACCGGATTCCGCAAAAATCCGAACCTTAACCCGAAAAGTCAAACGGTTCGACTCCCTGCTTTATTCTTTAAGATACAGTATGTGTTAAATATTTTATACACACAGCTGGTACTATTTGTAAATATTTTATTCTTTGTCTCGCTACTGACATCTAGTAATTTACACTTCGGGAAATTACCATCCGGTGGTAAATATTTCAGTGAATTGCTCAAAGACAACGTGTCTTAATGTTTTAGCTTTTCATTTATTATTAGGTAGCTCGGTCCAGAAGATATTTCTATTGTGCACGATAAAAGAAAAAAACGTTTTTTTATTGGCTTGTGATAAAAAAGTATTATGTCCGGAGAACCTTTAAACGAGTTCGACGAATGGCTCTGTCAAAAACTAAATTCTTTGGACATTGATAGTGAAATATATGGCTCATACCTCACCAGCATTCTCGAGGAAGGTGATGATGATAACCAAAAAAAGGAATCCATGTCTGAAGTACTAGGAGCATTTTTGGTAACAATTATTTTATATATTTCATATAAATCATTTCATATATAAAATCACCTAAAGGCTTTTACGCATTTCTAGAAATTCTTACAACTCAGTCTCAGCACACTGTTTGAATTGGGCTGTAAGTTATTTACAATGTTTGATAACCAACATTACTCAACTATTAATGTCACTTATCAGGAGCAATCCTCAATATTTTCTAATAATGGAGGGTGGTGACCCAGGGAATGTTAGGTCTTGCTGCACATTTGCATAATCGCTGTAAAATGCGCTCATACGCAAAAGTCACACAAACGCACACAAAACTTTCATAGCGCTAACAGTTTTCCGTATAGTAATTCATTTTCAGTCATGAAAATTTTAGAAAAAATGTTATTCCAGCCATGCATTTTTAAGCTGCATAAATAGTCACATAAAGCAAAACAAACTTAAGTTGCGCCTACATTTTTGAAAAGTAATTTATTTATGATCAAATAAGTTTTAGCAGAAACTATACAATTTGGCAAGTTTAGGCTGCGTAAACATCCCTAATGCAATTCTTAAAGTTTCCAATCTGGAGTTTACCTATGAATCTTTATCCAATTTATCCCCAACTATTCATCGGAAAATCTTCCATAATTTCATAAAGTCACAATTTTTGTTGTGGAAATCACTGTATTGAATTGCAAATCATGCCATAATTTTTTCTATCAATTAGGCACTGATACCACTACTTGGCATCAGGTGTCAGCTTTGATACCATTTTTTTAGACACCCTAATTATCACTTTTAAAAAAAACGATAACTGATTTTTTTATGTATGTTTTTTATTTATGTATGTGATTGTGTAATATAGTAATAACTTTGTAAAATGAAACATATAATGTAAATTAATATCAGTTTATCTACCTTTCGGATTAACCCTTGTTGTGTGGTGTTATGTAATGAACTTACATAAAATCAAAACTGTGAAACCAAGGCAATTTGTCAAATTTTGAATATAAAAATTAGGTAATTTTTTCTTAGTTTTGTTAAACAAAATATACAATTTTCATTGTTAAATACCAACCTAAATTAATCCTACTGATGTATTGGTAGGAGCTGAATATAGGCTTATATTATATTGGTCTTTATTTAATCCTACTCCCTTGAATTCCGCCCAGCATACATTGTAGCAGAATTACTGCAAAATAATTCTGCAGACAACAATATGTAAAAACATTTAATGAAATATAAATAGCATATTGTTTGAATTTAATACAAAACATGTTTTAATTGTTAAAGGTTACCCAAACCATAGCTTTTATTTATATTTAGCCTTTTATTAAATGCAGACTTTAAGCTGTATTTCTTGTAAAACTTTTTTTCTTTTTTTGTAGGAAGAAAGTGCGCCTATTTGTGAGGACCTGTTGAAGAAATGGAATCAAGTTAAAGAAAGCTCTGACAGTAGTCACATTAAAACTGGTACCGCTTTATTGCAATTCATAATTTATTGATATTATTGCAATAGATGCTCATTGGATCTGGTACCGTAATAGCCAAGTATATATTGTATCTCCTTTAATTTGCAAGCTAGGTAGTTACTAACTTTTCATTAATTTAGATGAAACAGGCATTGAAGAAATTTTGGCAGCACATGTCACTGCAAAACATCAAAAAGTTCCAAAGAAGGAAGGTAAGCAGCTTCAAAATTCTGTGATTTAATGAGGAGCATTCTTTCTGAAAAGTTTTGTAAGCAAGGTAATTAATAGTTTTTTGATTTGTTTTCATCTCAGTTAATGTTTTGTTTTGCCTTCTTGATTTTAAGAAACATCAGAGGAATTGAATGCTGTCAAGCAATCTGTGATAGCGATGTACAGCTCAGTTGATGTTGAAGGAGAAGAAATAACATATCCTTCTCATATTTTATAAGTTTACTTTGCTTAGCGGGGGCAATTTAGTTAGTTGCAACGTGGCACTTCACTTTTTACATTTTTTTAAAATAATTAACTTATAGTCGCATAGAGCTAAATTTGGACCAATATTTTACTATGAAGTTATTATATAGCTCTCATTAAAAATAACCAAATTTTCACCATTTTTTTAATTTCTCAAATTGTCATATGATTTCATTTTAATGGCGGACTGATTTAACACAGTGCTTGGTTTACTGTGTTTCGCATCAAGTGTGGTATACCACATATGATTCATGCCGGTTATTTAATGCAAATATTTATGTAGATAATAAACTTTTTAGTGATAAATTCACATCAATAAAACCTTGGATTTGTTGTGGTTTAGCTTTGCCATTTTTCCTCAATATTTTTACTGTTCACTGAAAGCAAAAAAGATGTCCGTCAAAAAACTGTAGGTAAGTATTTAAAATATATTTTAGGTTAATTATCAAGGGATACCCTACTTTAAACTACAACATTTTTAGATGATGCTCTGGACATTTTTAAAAACACAAATGCTTCTTCAGTATCCGATGCTGAAAAGCAAGAAAGAATCAAGCAAAAGAAAATGGCAGATGAGAAAAAAGAAAAAGACAAAGTAGGTTTAAATTCGTTAAGTATAAAATGAAACATTTTTTTTTAAATCTGTGTTAAAACTATTAAAAATATTCATTAAAAATTACATTATATAATCGGATACAAATGCTGAGCAAATATTTAGACTCCATTTCACTTTCACATTTTTGGACCGAAATTAGCAGATTTATTAAGTTTATTTTTATTGTGACGTCATTTTTGAATTTTTTTCCCTACCGGGGTCCTCGCAAGGACCAAAACATTTTAGGGGTCCGTGGTAAAAAAAGTTTTAGAACCCCTGGGCTAGCTGATTAGCAAGTGTGTGTTCGACAATTAACAACAATAAATCAATCGCTATTTTATGACGTCATATCCGTCACTATTTTATGACGTCATTAACGTCAGACGAAAAAGCGGGGAATTCCCCAAGTTCAAAATTCGGGACCCCCCTTTTCAAATTTCTGGATACGCCCCTGTTTGTATCCAAGATGTTAAACTAATTTTAGGTTTATCGATAAAACTAAATGCAACCAGCAGCGGACGTTAAAATTCTTCTTTACCGAACAGCATGATCGCGAAATGCAAAAAATCAAAAAGAACGAGCGCAAAGAAAAGGAGAAGAAACGGACACAGAAAAAGGAACGGACTAGATGACACCATTATTCGTTCTTCGCACGCTTCTTTCACGCACATTTGTGCCTTTTTTCAACGGCATTTATTCTATATCACATTGGTTCACTAGTTTTTAATTGGCTGGTGTTTAGGCAACGAACAGGGATTTGCGCCATCTTTGTTTTTATTGAATACATAATGGACTACTGCTTTCGAGTTGCTTTATTACCAGGAAAAGTGTGCTACAATTTTTTCTTTTCCTTTCTCGTATACTTATACTATTCAAAAGAAAAAAAAATCAATTTCGAAATGGGTTTTCTTGATTTCTAACCAAACAAACAGTTTTATTTTAACGCCAAATGCAACTAAGATTGTACCTAATGTCATGTAGTAAGTTGCCAGTCAACGCAATTAGGCCGCTCGATCAACATATCTTAAGTAGACAGGTAAAACTCATAGTTAAAAACATGAGTAAAAACAGGATCAGACATTTTGGATATTTGATTCGAATTAAGGAACTGATGATGCCACTTGGCGAAATATATTTTCCTTTTAAACAAAACGTCTGATCCTGTTTTTACTCATGTTTTTAACTATGAGTTTTACTTGTTAATATACGCGTCAGCGGAGCAGTGATCGACTGGCTATAACCTGCCGCCGATGGTTTTGGATTCTATAAAGATACACCCTATTGTTAAGTAGACGGCGTACATTTTCTTTCATGTATCGTTGAGCGTCATTAGTTTTGATTCCGCTGCAGCATTGCAACGTCCTAAATATTTCAATAAATAATTTTTTCTTTAACTTTGTTTTTCGAAAATCTAGGTAGGATTTTTTTTAATTACGTTTAAGGCCGCTTCGACGTCTAAGCTAATTAAAGTGGTCCTTTTGCTATGATTTGGATTTTAAGCCTAACTTCACAAGATAATTATTAAAGAAAAAATGGTGAAACAGCCTTATGTGTTGCGGCTATTAACAACTTTAAATTATTGGCCACCGCTACTAGGCTATTTTAAGCTTAACTGCTCGATCGGATTTTACGCACAACCTTATCATAATGATAAAAACATGCTTTCTAAACTAAACAATTAAATTAGAAACAGACTTAACACAAACATAAAAAATGCACTTTGCTTGATATAATAGCATTTACCAAGTTGAGGTTGGCCAACAAGTTGATTTCTAAGGGCTATTGACTCAACTGTTGTATAAACGAATAGAAGCCACGTGAAAATTCGTGCTGAGAAAATAAACCATATAGGATTTTTGCAAAAGTCCAATACTGGTTTATACCGTGATTATAGCTTATAGTATGACGATAGACGAACATTTTAATTCCCTAAACGACATAAAACATGCTATAAACCTACAACATATTTAGTGGGGGGCATAGATACCATCGTGGTCTTACCGGAATTCACCCGAAAGTCATAACTCAGGTTGATGATTAACAAATATACCCTACTAAGAAGTTTTAATGTTTAAGCGACCTACTACAAACTTAGTTCGAAGGGCATTGAAATGCTGGTGCTGCAAAATTTATTACTTTAAACTCTTATTGCTGCTTCTTCGCACAACGTTTTTTTTGCTGTCTGGTTTGTAAAAAAGAAGAGTGGTCTGTCACAATTATGAAAGGTAAAAATCTGAGTTAAGTGCGCTTTAATAAATTTGAGATTTAACATTCGTACTGATTTTAGTGTTTAAATCTTTCGCTTCGCAAGGAATGCTCCAGGAATTTGAAAGCAAAGGATATGTTGTCGTAAAGTCGTTGCTGGCAAAAAACGAATTGGAAGTCTTAAAGAGGACTTTAAACGAAGATGACGCTTTCAAGGTTCGTGAACTTATAAGAGTAAAGAACCCTTTTCGGGTTAATTGCTTTTGACTGCTTAATGTAGGATCACAAGTACGGTCGCGACGATGGCTCAGGTAGAACAACAAAGATAGTACTTTGGAACAAACCTGGCAGTGACGTTACAGGAGTAATTGCGCGATCAGAAAAGGTCGCAGGCACCATGGAAAAGGTAAAACTGTAAATGACTGGCAAATATTACAACTGAAGATATCTGTAGAGTTTATTTCGATCCCTAAAATCACTGCCCCATTTCCTATAGCTTAGACACGAATGCTACATCTTTTATGTGCAACAAACAAGTACACAAGACGTGCCTATTATGTGTCCTCAAGCTTTTAGGTGGAGAGGTGTATCACTATCACTCCAAGGTGATAATGAAAGAAGCCCAAACCGGTGGCATGCATGTTTGGCACCAGGATTACGGCTATTGGTATAACAACGGATGTCTTTTTCCCAATATGGGAACGGTGTTTATTGCTGTAGACAAAGCTCACAAAGGCAACGGTTGCCTCAAGGTAATTGAATTATGATGCAGATCATTATAGATGTGTTGTGTTTCTTATATTCTGTATCTTTTGTCAGATTCTCGAAGGGTCACATAAATTGGGACGAGTTGATCACGTACGCATAGGCGATCAAAACGGTGTCGAAGTTAAAAGAATGGAGCAGATTTTAAAACGATTTGTGGTTGACCACGTGGAATTGGAACCTGGAGATGCTTTGTTTTTTCATTGGTGTGTGGTCGTCCATGATTTGACACGTTTTTTTGTTTTGAATTTAATCCGGATATAATTAATTTTGCGACTCATTTAAGTACCGTCACTTGTACGTGGTAGGTGAGGTTTTTATTTTTTGTTTTCTCAGCAATCTTCTTCACAAAAGTGATCAAAACAAAAGTATGGACCGTAGATGGGCATTTTTATGTGCATATAACAGAAGAGATAACAACCCGGTAAAGGACCACCATCACCCGAAATACGAAAAACTGATAAAGGTATAGGCTTACGTGCTAACATTTTGTTAATCTGCTGTACTTGTTAAACAATCAGAAGGCACTATACACGCCAGTTTCATACACCATGCTTGTTGCAATACTTTTTATTTATTTTTCTCTGACAGCTACCGAATTTTGAGATTGCTTTGTGTAACAAAAAAGTTGACTGTGACGAAAAGGACTTTTTCAGAGTATCAAACGACATCAGCATAATAGGTCAATCTAAAAAATCCTGAATACAGTGCTCATATCACTCGCAAAGTACCTTGTTTATATGAAATGAGTTATATCACTTGCAAAGTAGGCCTACCTCGATGAGTTTTTGATTTTGTGTTATTTTTACAGAAATAAAAAAAACGTTTTCTGCAAAAATGTTTTTCAATGATGACGTCACAAGGTTACGTAACAACGTGACGTCACAAACTTATGTCAAAACCTGGCGTGATACAGAAGTAATCTTAAGAACTTTACACAGTTGGTTGGTTTGTTAAAGTCTTAGGCTGGAGATAGTTGTTACTTTCAAAACTAAAGCTCTATTACAAATTCAAAGTTGCTATCGATTTGCGCAAAGCGAGAAAACGCCTTTATTTCGTTGAAGTTATCAACTTTTTATTTTCGATGCTGTTGTGAGCCACACGTACGACGCATTTAGGAAGTTAAAATAGGCAAATAATGCAGTTTTTATTCGGGGGGAAGGCATGGCTAAGTGCCAAACAATGTTTGACTTCCGCTTACGTATTAGGAGTGATTAACAATCTTGCCTTTGGTATTTATTGTCAATATCAATTCGGTAACTCGTTGTTATCACAGTCGTTCATGCTTTCTTGGTATTAAGTTAGCTGCAATATGTAAAGTTAGCTGCAATGTGTAAAGTTAGCTGCAATATGTAAAGTATAAAAAGTAAAAAAGAGTGAACCTTTGCGTTGTACGGTTTCGGGCGCATTGGCAGATGGCCAACCGTACCTTTTAACCTAACGCAGGCAGGTATAGGACCATTTTTGACTGCCATCCTAAACGCAATGATCCCCAATCACTTGGGGTGTCGACCGATGGCACCAACATCGGCCCGTGGACTAAAATTATACATACCGGTAAGTCATTTCCATTTTCATTATCTCACTTATAGTCACACTACTCCTGGATGTACTCGTCTCGTTGCAACAAACAAGCTCAGACTTTTTTAATTGATATATAGCATCCTAAGTTGAACCTTGTTTAATCACAATTAGGCAATATGAAAAATGGTAAATTTAAAAAAGCATGTACAAAAAACAAACAATCAGTGCTATACCTGTTTCCTCAGGGACCATAGTTATATTTTTGATTCTTGATCGGTGTGTGTATATAAAGGTGAAAAGGTTAAGATTACAGTACAGTATACACGCCACAGCATGGGTCGGCAAATCACCTTAACAAAGTGCATCACTACCACTTAATTACCATTATTATTACATCACTAACAATAGCCCTAAGCACACATTTGCATTTCGATCTGCAGTGTTCGCGTAACAAGTTGGTGTTGTCATAACTTAAAGCAGGGCATTTTACAATAAAAATTACAAAGTAAACATGTGCGTTATTTGTGCGACTTAGAAACCAAGCTCAAAGCAAAACTGATAGCTAACACTTCTGGAGTTCTGGGTAGCCTATATAAGGCTGAAAAAGCGTCGAAGTATATTCCCAAATAGCTGGCACATTATTGTGTTCGTGACAATTCGTTTTTTTTCGGCAGGGCTAGGGTATCTTTACAGAATTTAACATATTAAATTAGGTTTAATGGCGTCTCCCGAGATACGTAAATTAGATGTCAGACCATTTTCAAAAATCCTGGACGACCTAGCTGTGTGTGCATCTGTGTTGTCAAAATGTTGTCGTTTTTTAGGTAGTCCTACGTAAATGGGTAATTCTACAGGCTGTAGAGACGGAGCCGGACTCGCATTTTTAAAAGGGTTTTGAGTGGCTGTATGCGTAGCATTTGAGTTTTCGGAAAGACGTCGAGGGGCATAGGCTTATATTTTGATCAGTCGTGACATCACAAATTTACATCATACCATGACGCACCAAGGTCACGTAAAAACGTGATATCACAAAGTTACATCGGCATAAAACAGTATAACTCTAGGAACAACGCACAATTTTTATTTTGTTAAAGTTAAAGGTTGGAGAGGTATTAGCCTACTTTAGGGAAACAGCTGCATATTATAAAGATGTTATCGATTAGCGCGAAGCGAAAACGCGCCTTTGAATTTAGGTTGCCAACATTTATATTTGACGCGTTTGGGTTAACCACTTAACAAAATAGGCTAAACATATTAGCCTACTATCATATTAGACTATGAGAGGTTAACGCGGATCGCGGAAAAGTGCACTTACGTATTTAAAATAGGCAAAAAATGCATTTTGGAGGGCCATGACCACGCTCCCAGGATCCGCCCCTGTACCACGCATATTAGGCACATAATTATATTTGCAGATTGCCCGAAATAAGGGCATTTATTGTTTAATCAAACAGAAGTTATACTTGATAAAAGTCATAAATAGCGCTATAAACGTGAAAAGCAGTGTGCGCCTCTCATGGTCACTGTACATGCGCAAATGAAGCCAACTTTGTGACTGACCTGCCAAAAAAATTTTCCGACCGACGGTTAATGATACACACTGCCCTTAGGTGGCATCACAAAACTAGTCCCTGCTGTCTGCTTCCACTGCTATATCCTACCAACGACATAGAAACAATTTATATGTCGTTGATCCTACCTAAACGTGCTGTTCCCAATTTGATAAAAGGGTTTGAGATTCGACTATTATTTTAAATCAATTATCGGTAAACAACAAACCTACATCTGTTTATTTTCAGTTTTATTGTAAGCTGGCCGCTGAAACATCATTTCTCACACGAAATATTCTTGTTTTCGACGGATGTTTAACTAATTAATTTGTAAACATTCAACAAAAACAAAGTGTCGTCCCAGGTACTTTCCCAGTTGGTAAACGTTTCGCAATGAAAGTTTCCAATTTAGTGAGTGGCAAGGTTTAGCTAATTTTAGCAATTTTGCCCATTTTCAGATGTTTTGCCAACCGCTTGCAAAAAATAAATAATGTTTTTATTCATTGAATTATTGGTTAGTAGAAAAGAAAAAAAACTTTGACTTTACTACATAACTTAAAAATTAAAAATCAAGCCTTTATTTCACAAAAATCACAATTCACAATGCAACGTTATTTACTCTTGTCTTGAAATGATTTTGTTTAAAAGTGTTTGAGCTTTAATTGTTACTTTTTAATTTATTAAAGCCATACTTGTCAGGGTTCTATTAGTGGCAAACACGAGCTATGTTTGATTTCTTGGCGCTCTTTTACTTATGTACGTCAAAAGTTATGCAAAAAACAAAACAAAATAATACCGCATACCACAACGCATATTGTTTAGGTTAGGGTGCGGGTTAGCGTTTGGGTGAGGGTGGGTCAAGTAATATTATCTGTATTATTAATAATAACTTGATCCACCCTCAACCAAACGCTAACCCGCACCCTAACCCAAACAATATGTGTTGTGGTATGCAGTATTTGAAGAAATTTTTTTTTTTATTAACTTTCACGTACATAAGTAAAAGAGCGCCGATTTCTTTGCTGTTTAAAAAAGTGTTTTTAATTACTTAATGTTGAGTCATATAATAATAGCTTTAATTTATGCAATACATAAGGTAGGTTGGTTGTATTCGCCATGTTTTACCATACAATTCACAGGCTGATTTTTAGTTCTAGTTTCCATGCAAACACTTCTAGACACACCAATTGGATGCAAGCAGCTTGAATATTCAAGGTGCAATGTATCTCTGGAAGTATTAATTTTCAAATTTATGAATTAATATTTAGTTATAACAGACCTTGAAAAACAGTTGTGCAGAAAGTGATTTACAAAGAAAAATCCTTAGAAACTGAATGTTAATATTCTTAAATATGAAAATTAAAATTCCATTGACGTAATAAGAATATCAAAGCCCATACAGAAGTAGGTATCATTTTGAACGTTTCGAATAACTCTTTATTCATTTTCAACATAGCTGATACCCATGATACCTACTTCTGTATGGGCTTTGATATTCTTATTACGTCTTACTACAGCCTCCAACCATTATGCTCTAAAATTCCATTGCTTTTGATTTTTTTCAAGATTAAATGTTGAAAATGTAAGGTTGATTTAAGTAATGTGTAAAAACAGCCAAACAATATCTTCTTTCCTTCCATGATATTACACAGTGAACTTTCGAGCTGCTAAGACATACTGACATACAATTAGGTGATTTTAAAACAAGTTGTAAGTAATTTACCACAAAAACCTTTTGTCTATTGTATGCACAGTAACATGATAGTACCATGGCATGCACAGTTACCTAGACAGAAAAATTTCTCCCAAATACTGACCTAATCAAAGTATATAGTATACCCAGTTGAAGAACATTGCATTAAGGACTTGCATTAACCGTAGTTTTTAATAGATATATATATATCTGTATTTTAAGTGTACCAGTATGTATCCTAAGTGATGAATATAATTTGTCGGATTTCCAATTGCTTTAAATTGGTGTATCTTTATTGAGAACTAGAGGATTGGAGCAATAAAATTGTTTATCAAAACAAGCACGAGCATGGATCAGGTAAAATAAAATTGATGTGCAGTTTGGTTTGTGTATTAATAATACTTTATAGCAAATACAATAGGCAAAACAAACTATTTTGGTTTCTGTTCTTGAAAACAAGGATAATGAATGCCACAGCTAAATATGCAGCGCTTTGTAGGTTTAGTACCGCGCATTTTAGAAATATATTTTAACATGCACTCTTATAGAATCCCGGTTTGGCACATTATTGGGTTAAATAAATGTGCTAAATCCTGTAAAAAGACACTCATAATATGTTTGAGTCACTTTTTTCTTTTGTTGCATCTCTTGCAAGCGTAACTCAAAAATTGGCTTGAATCCTTGACCAACTAACACCCGTAGAAAAGTGTGCAGCATATTATGACTACATGTCATAAAGTATAACAGTGTTGATTATATGTTTTTTCTGACATTCTTTTAGTTGAAGCAACCTTGTCCATCTTTTTAGGAACTCCCAAATTTAGTTGCATAAAAGCCACCCTGCCTTATAAATAAAAACATGCAAACTTTTATCAGGAATGATTTACTAGCTATTTTACCAACATGTTGTATGTTTTAAAATTAAATATTTTTTTTGCCTTCAATTAATCTTTAATGCTCTTTTTATTTATTAGTTTATCCAGTTGTATGATGTCAGAGAAATATCAGCCTTAACTTCTGACAGAGGCGAACTGGGTTCTGGATCATTTGGATCAGTCCGACTTGCTAGACATTCTTTTTTGCAGGAAATTGCAGTAAAATGCTTTCATATCAGTGGAGGAGAACTTGAGAAAAACACTATTGAAAAAAGGTATTTAAGATCCCTCTAAATAACAGAGATTAATGTCATATTTTATCCTGAGGTAAAGTTTCAGTTTTTGTTGGTTAAAATTTACATTTTATGCTTCAAGTTATTGTGTTATAAAAGTGTTAAGTAACCTCAAGTTAGTTCATAGGTTTCACTGACTCAATAGCCATTTTATAATTTCAAATTTTGTTTTTACACAAATCACACTAAGTTTGGCCTAATATATGTTAACAACTTATCACTTATTTGTGTTGCCATTTGATTCAGCTGCATTATATTTATGAAACTGTTTCAGCATAAAAGAGGAGCTAGAAATTCTACGTAAGATTTCACATAACAACATCGTAAAGGTTTATGGCTGGACCAAGTGGTCAGAATCAATGGGCATATTGATGGAATATTTGCCAGCTGGAAATTTGAAGAATCTTCTTTTTAACATTGGTGTTGAAATTGGCCTTGGTCTCAGGCTGAGAATGTGTACTGACATATCTTCTGGCTTGACTTCCCTACACAACTTTGAGCCAACTGGGAAAAGACAGCTAATCCATGGCGACCTAAAACCTGAAAATGTGATACTCGACAAAGATCTGCACTGCAAAATAGCAGACTTTGGTAGTGCACGGATTTCAACCAAACGGTCAGTGCAGTCGACAAACACAATAAACAAAAACAAGCAATTTACCCAGGTCTATGCTGCCCCTGAAAGATTAAAGCAACATGGGACAGAGCTAAGAAAAGAGCATGACAC
Source organism: Ascidiella aspersa (assembly GCF_963924565.1). NCBI lineage: Eukaryota > Metazoa > Chordata > Ascidiacea > Phlebobranchia > Ascidiidae > Ascidiella > Ascidiella aspersa. The sequence goes on from NC_139451.1 coordinate 19,931,331, forward strand.
CTATAGCTTTGCAATGATTATATACATGAGTGTAGCACGCAACTACCCCTTTGACGTTGACGCTGATCGTTTTATTGAAGGTGTCAAAAAGGGACAAAGACCCGATTTGGGCTGTTTTAAAAAACTACTGAATAACCTTGATGAAACAGATGATACTTATCGTGAAATTATCAAAATCCTTGAAACAGAAATGGTAAAATGCTGGGATCATGACCCTTCCAAGAGACCTTTCATGTTCAATGTTACAAACAGATTAAATCAGGTGTTAAACAAGATTCCCCACCACAAGATTTTAATTCAGGCGGCCAAAGCTTCAGAGCAGCTCGAGCTAACACCACCCGATTGGACGGACAACAGCACAGTTAAGCCTTTGGAAGATTTCTCAACTTCAATTTCGCGATTCTTGCAAATTCCATGCCAAAGTTCGCCTGTTCAACATCAGCCTGATCATGTAGGTTCAGTGAGAACAGAGCAATTTGATCCCCTGGCATCTTTTCTACCAAGTTTATCAACTAATGGTATGGTACATATTACTCTTTTTAGCTTACAAAAGTTTTTTTGTAAAAATACTAAGCTTACACTGATAATTTTATTTTGTCAAATGTACGCTTTGGAATAGTTTATAGTCTCACTTCTAATATATGTTATAAATGAATTTGCTGAAATTTTGTTTAAAATTACCTGTTTATTTACCTGAATAAAAACTTTTTGTTTTGGTTACTATTTTAACGGTATATATCACTGTGAAAGAAGTAACATATTGCTATAATACACTGAAAGAAATTGCAGATTCACCGAATCTGTCGATCATTGATGCAAGCAGGGCAGATTAGAAAAACAACTAGCTATAAATGGCTCAGTTGGTACGGTCCCGGCTTGACCGGAGGTCGTGAGTTCGAACCTCACTGCAGGCTAGTTGTTTTTCTAGTCTGCCCTGCTTGCATCAATGATCGACAGATTCGGTGAATCTGCAATGGCTTTCAGTGTACTATTGATATGTAAGCCGTAATCGTTGGTCAAAAAGCAGCTTCAGAAGGGCTAGATCTCAGTTGTTAACACTCATATGTGTGTACATATGTTTCATTGTACATATGGTTATAACTCATAAATGCAGTTGACATTGAGATTGATTTTATTTTAACTGCTACATCAACAATTTACAGGCCAAAACTCTTCCTTGCCAGCATCTTCTCAAGATAAAAATGCCTTAAATTCAAGCACAGATGTTCCTTCAAAGTTTCAGTTTAATTCAAAACCTATGGGAAAGCTGTTTACTTTTAGAGGTTCCCATGTGCCTGATGAAAATAACATTCAAAACCTGATGGAGAAAATGACATTGCATGATAGTAAGTGAATTAATTGTATTTTAGACAAAATACCAGACTTTGTCCATGCTAATGTAATTGTATTGCATAATGCTCTGCACAATACTACTTTCAAGGTAGCCTGAAGACTTTCATTATTGAGCTACTTATTGTTTATCTGTGCAGCTTTTAATACACAGTAAAAAGCATTACATATGCACTACATTGTGCTAATGCAAAGACCCATCCATTCTACTCGATATAAAATTTGAAGGTAGACTTATATTTACTTAAAATGATTTGAAATACAGCTAATTTGCTATAAATATGCAATTACTGTTTGATTAAATTACACTGTGTCTTAACTATTATACATTATGTTAAACTACCTTCCAAGAGAGTTCGCTTTACAGACAACTATGTATAAACCTTTCTAAAAAAACAGCAATGACTTAATATATATATTTTTAGGTCATTACTAGAGCAATTGTTTTTTTTTTTCCATTTATTAGGCCATTAATAAAGCAAAATTATTTTTTTGCTTTAAAAATTTACATTTTAGGCAGTGTTCCTAATTTTTACGAAGTGTGCAGGTGCCCAAAAATTCCAACAAAAAAGTGCCCAAATTGGATACGCGGAAAACCCATTTTTTGTCTTCACTTTTTTTAGTCTGTTATTATGGTTAATTTCCGCTGGGCTATATCCGCTCTTTTTCACCATTTCACAAACAAAAATAATAATTAGTTTAGAACTTCTGTTTTTATTACCTTTAAAATATAATCTGTAATTATTTTTGGCCGGTGGATTGTCTAAAACAGCAACAATAATTGCAGAAATTTTTCTTTCATTTTCCAAGATTCTGTTCAAGAATCTTCATCAGATTCTTTTCTTTCAAGATTCTTTCATCAGACGAATACTCAGGCTGCAGGCCCATTTATAGTTAATCACAAACTTCAAACAGAAGCAAAGAAAACGCCCAACATTGAACTTGAAAAGATTGTGTCACACACTCTCAGACATGACACTAATACAGTTCATAGCTTTCAGCGAAAAGTTTCTTAAAATAAAATTTCCAAATATCATTTCCTGTTTTGATAATATGATAGGTCTGTGTTAATTTCTCGCCATTTAACACAGCTTGCATTTTTTTAACTGCCACCTCAACAATACTCCAAAGTTGCCAGCATTTTTTGGGCATTTTTGCGTTCCACTGATCACCAATGAAAAAGTAAAATCAAGTGACTGACACTAATGCACTACTAGCAATTTGTGTTTTAAATAAATGGATTCCTAATAGGTAAAAATCTTGTCTTTTTTATTTTGTAGGTAAAAAAAAAATTTCTAGTTCATTAGGTCACAAAATATTTTCTCTAGTCATTACAAAACAGAATTTTAAAAAGAGTATGTTATGCTAAATTCCACACAACCTTATATGTATGCCTTTAAGAAGTGTAAAAATGCTACGTTCATATAAATCAATAAAACACAATATCAATTGCCATTTTATTAATGTGCAAACAAAAAAGGTGTTTCTTGAATTGTACTCCCGAATTTGGGTTACTTTCGATCTACATTGTGTTGGTTGTGTCAGACTGAATATTTAAAATCATTTACCTGTTAATAAATGTTTATAGTAATCTAAAATTACTTGGTTAATGAGTTTTTTTGTTTTTAGATAAAGTTGTTTTAAAATCCGTTTCTTTTCCTCATCAAAGTGTTAATCAGCCTCAAGTAGTGGATCCGAACAGAGGTAATATGTTTATTTTATTTTTGAACAAAACAAAACTTGATGTTAATATTTACCTTTCTTGAAATCTATTCTAACCTGAGGGGAGGCCTCTCGGTAGGTGGGGGAATGCAAATGGTTAGCAAGGGGGCCCGAAGGACAAACTTCTGTCACCAATATATCTTTTAGAAATACTTTCTTATCATTATTATCATTACTGACACTGACAAACTTTATTTATTGTAATATTTTGCATTTGTGTTTTGTGTTTAATTGCTCACCATATAATATTTATTGTTAAATATTTAAACTGCACTGCGAAGTTAAACAACTTAACATTTTTGAAAATAAACGCTGTAAGCTTTGATTTGAATTTACCAAACGTTCTCTTCTGGAAGTTGTTATACTCATACTTAATGCATGTTTTGTTAAAGGGCACATTGCTTCTACGTCCCTACCAGTTGGTCAACAAGCACATGTGATAGATTTTAACACAGGTACTGTTGTTGCGCTGGGTGTGTTTAAGTTTTGTTAATTATCATTAATTGTAAAAAAATTATAGATACAACTCAGCCAAAGTCCCTTCCTGTAATACTCCAGAATCCATCTGAACCAACTCATATTGAAGGTATTACAAACTCAATTTGAATAAATTTACTTTACTTTGTAAAATGCTTCCTGTAACATTATAACACTGATTAAATTCAATGTAACAATATTCAGAACTACAAATAAGTGCGAAATACGATTTTTTATACTTCTATTTGAAATCTTATTGTCATCTTTTTCTAGTTTTTGTTTTTATTGTAGATCAAAATAATTCAAACTTCGCCTATCCTCAAGGAAACAATGTTGACAATCACATAGGTATACATAAAAGTTACTTTTGTTGTTTTATAATAATTTGGCTTTCTACTACAAGAAATTCAAATTGGCGACCTCAGCCACACTAAAACTGTTGTTCCAATAACCAATATACGTGGGTTTAGAAGGAATAGGTTTAGAAACAACATACCACAGTTGTCTGTGGCACCCAGTTAGTATGCATAACTTCTTACTTAAGTAATGAAAGGGTTTTACAGTCCATACCAAGTGGTACTTTTTATCCCTTAAGGCCTGTGTATTAGAATCTGTGTTTTGTTGTTATTCGTCAAAAGAACGATTTCAGAAGGGCAATGTTGTATAAATATGTCTATTAAAGTTTTAGTTCGATTTTACAAGTAATGCTAATAAAACACCAACTTTAATATTACTAATTATCAAGAAAAACCTTTTTATGTTGCTTCTGTAGATGATGATTTTGTTTCAAGTATAAAGGATGGTTCGTTGCCGCTTTCTTTTCAGGAACTTTTTAACAAATCAGGTTTGTCAGTTACAATTTTTTGTGCAAATTCGATGTTGCTCAACAAATGTTTTTAAATTAAACACTGTATCCCAATATATTACTTTTAGCTTTAAGCGAAGTCAGGCAGGTAACAAAATGTTACTGCCTTTGAGGCAAGGGTTCCCAACCTTTTACACCGTGCCCCCCTTTAAAAATTTCAAGAAATAACTGGCCCCCTATCTTTTCAACCTTATAAATTAACGTCATTTTATTTAAAAAAAAAAACGGTTTACTTAACCGGTAGATAAGATTGATAAAATGATATAAATACAACATACAATAAACATGATAGTACATTAATTAGTGGTCAAATATTCAGTTAATGTGATGGTTGAGCCTGTTTTTGCTCTGACAATGTCTTAATTGCTGGTTTAAGATAACTTTCATCATACTTCTTTCTTTTTCGGCAAAAACTATATTATTTTTCCAATTTTTTCATAGCCCGCTTGAAAAAAGGGCCATGGCCCACAGGTTGCTAGGGGTACTAGGGGGCCATGGCCCACAGGTTGAGAACCCTTGCTTTAAAGTTCCTCATTCAATATAAGCAAGTAGAGCTTAAAGTAAAAGCATAATTAAATTAAAAGCGACAGCTACCTAATTATATTAAAACAAGTAAATTTAACTACTTGTCAAAGCAAAGCCACTTTTACGGCGCGCGCATACTATAAAAAAGCCTTAAAAAACATGTTAGTGTGGCATGCTTGCCTTGTGCATTACAGCGTTTATCCTCAAGGTTTAATGGCTTTTTTACCTCGTGTCAAAAATATATTTGACTGTTCCCACTATCGGATCAGACATAAAAGCTTGAAATCTCTAAAAGCTTCACTTAATTCAGTGCTTCCCCAACTTTTTGCAATGCGACCCAAATTTGACTATTGTGAAATTTGAAAAAAGACACATACCACTGGTATGTAGTATGTTAGATTTTAGTGAAATCAGTCTATCATTAGCACTCAGTTGAAATATGAATATTGTCTTAAAGATCAGCAATTTATCTAATTTAACAAAACTTGCTCTTTGTAGAGTTTAAGACCTTTAGGGTAAATCGATTCCTTAAAAAGGTGAAAACTCATAGATGTTTGCTCGAAGCGCTAAAAAAATAGTGATTCCATGTAAAACCTGTAGAAAACTGTTTTAGGGGGCAGGGCCCGGTTCCGGCCCTGCATCCGGTCTGTGTTGAATAGGAGGAACCAAACCGTTCAATTTTTGGCAGAAATAAAACTTCCCGGAGCTTTTACCCGTTGGGCCTATATTGTGGGGACCCCCTCCTTAACCCGTAAGCTTTTGCAGCAAAAAGTCCCGAGTCCGAAGTCGCCTGGTCGCTCGTTGTAAGCTTCACTGGGCACCTGCGAAGCGGGAAGTTTGACGCGGCGCGAGCAACTGTGCCCAAAGTGGTGCGCTGGGCGCAAAAGCTCAAGGCCAAAAGCAAGGCGAAGCTGGCCAAGGGTTTCGCCAACACGCACCGTAACGAGGGCCGCTACCTGGAGGCTGTGCTCTTCTTCGAGGTGGCGCAGCAACTCTACCGGCCGCCGTTGCAGGAAAGAAACCTAAAGAACTACTGGGTAGGCACTGCCGTCTGTCTCGACGAGGTCATGACCCTGGCGCGTGGCATGCCCGTTGAGAATCGCCCGATTACCAAAGGCTACTTGCTGGAGAACGTCTCGCGACTTCACGATGAGATTAAGGCAGGCGCTGAGCCAGGCAAGTTTCCCCTAATTCTTCCCACCTGTTTGCGTTGTCTTGCTGCGTGTCATCAAGCGGTTGGCCACGTCGACAAGGCATCCAATTGCCTGGAAACAGCGACGAGCGACATGGAGCAAAATCTAAAAGACAGTGCGCGATATTTGCTTTACGGCGAGTCTCTGCACGACCTCGGGCGCCTTCACGCCGACCTGGACCCGCACAAAAGCCGCCAGTATTTCGAGAGGGCGCTAGAAGCCAAAAAGCAGGCAACCGACTACACGCGCGAGGAGGCCAAGGAAAAGAGCGTGGAAGAAACACGAAGGCAGATTGTGTAACTTTTACTCTTTCGCTTTATTCCGACTGGCGATCGACTTTCGTTTAGCAGTAGATGCCGCTTAACCATGTAAAAATCAAAAGTAGTTTTTTTTTTTTATTTCGCTTTTATTAACTCAAATACCGCAAATAATGGTGTACCAACTTTCCTTACTAGAAAAACGCACGGCAGTTTCATAACCCAGTTGATTTCTAATGATGCCATATAATGGTGCTTTATTCAGTTTTATTTATTTTAAACAACTCTTCTGCTTGTATGCTTTGCTGTGTAGTGTTCACAATTTCTATGCAAGATGTGTTTTTGTTGCTTTTGTCTATCGCAATGCTGCACGTGTTTTTTCGATCGCAGTTTTTCTTCTTTTACATTTTAACTATCGTTCCAATTTATCGGAAATAAAATGCATATAGATTGTAACCTGAAAATCAGTTTATTGAAAAATACAAAGGCGTTATGATTGCGACTGTTTTATAATTAAGTTGTTCCATTGCCGAGCATTGAACTATATTTTGACATTTTATTGTCGTTTGTTTTTGAAAATTTAAACGCTGGCACAAAAACAGCTTTGTAAGTTATTGTGTCACCATTTCACGTACTGTGTCTGCGCAAAATGAAATATATATATAGAAAACGTGAAGTGTTTGTAGGTTATGTAAAATGCGTGTTCTCTTTAGCGATAAATAGGCTACAATACTAAGTGAAGTTCACTTCTTCGTACTAATAATGTTTTACGCGACCGCCTAAAACACTGCATTGTATAGCTGTAACCTTTGTCGCATACAAAACTGCCCACCCAATTAGTCGTAATGTCAGATAAACTTGACCAATCAACGGGTTCCACATTTTTTAGTTAACGGCTATGCACAGTTTTTGTGTTAGGTATATTAGCTTATTTGTTTCAGTAAACAGGCCTAAGAGTACTTTGATGGAGAACAACTTTGGTATTAGTGTGTCGTGGTATATTTACCAAAATTAACTCCTGAACACAATAGTATATTTCACCATAGTTAGTATAGCATTTCACCATAGTCCGCTCACGGTCCATTATTTTCTATACTTGTTTGCTTCATTACAGAGGTTGGGTGCGTGGTTGCAGTTTAACAGACTTGGTTGCTTTAGGTTTTGGTTGAAACAACATATCATGGCAAACAGGAAAACTTCCAATGCCTACAAAAGAAAGGACCAGGGCTGATAATACAATTTAAGGCTGGTCTTAAAACAACCTAAAACCTGACTAAAACGCAACTTTGTGGCGTCATTCTTATTTTTTGTGAAATTTTAAAATATTTAGCTGGGTTTCGGCGACGTTCAGTTTGGATCAGACAACTAGAATTAACCTATGGATTAGACAATTAGAATTACCCTCTGGATTAGTCAATTAGAATTAACCAGCGGTGTAAGTAGACCATTTTTTCCCTTGAGATGGCATTGCAAAGTTACGTCGCGTAGAGCCTTTTGGAGCCTGGGTTATCTTTTGATGTAGTGCACAAACATGCGATTTACTTCACTACTGGAATTATCGTTAGTTGTTGCACATATCTTTATTTTTCTTCTGGCTTAATATTCTTAGCAGAAATACTTGTCACATTAACAGCCCATGTCAATTAATTTAATTATGCCTAGTTTCACATATATCTGACAAACACCAGTTTACCGAGTTAAGACAATTACACTTTTTTCGTTTATTAGACAAGGGAACATTTAGCTTTTTGAGTTGGTTTAAAAGGTAATCTATTCAAATTATACTTCTTGCTTATTTAATTTAATAATCATAATATTTCCCGACATCTAGTGGTGGGAAATGCGCATATTTTGGCAGGGAAACCAGTAACGCTAAATTAAAAAATACTATTAAAGCGTTTTTTAAACTTTGAGTGGTCGGTAAACAAGGACTTAAATCAGCTCTTTCAACTCAAATATGGTAAGATAAAAACCTGTACTATACAATGTGTTTGGTTTGTAATTAGGTTACGGCGCTGGTCTAGAATCCTACCACATTATTAAAACAACACACAATATTTGAGTTAGGGTGTCGGTTAGTGTTTGGGTAAGGGTGGGTCAAGTATTAATATATTCATTATTTAATAATAATACTTGACCCACCCTAACCCAAACGCTAACCCCGCACCCTAACCCAAATAATTTGCATTGTGGTAGGATTCTAGACCAGCGCCTAGGTTACTCCTAAAATTTTATTGGCGGTTAACGATATGCCACCGAAAACCATAATAGCGACTGAAGTTTTGTGCGTTTGATAAACTTTTTGTGACTCAACGTGTGCACCTTTGCGGCCAAAGTTTAAACTATGGCCCAAACCTTTGAAATCAGCTATACATTGTTATACAGACAAAGATACAGATACTACATTTTTATGATAGATTAGATTGAATTACCCTGATTGCATTACAGTTCAATTCCGCAAAAGATAATTTTCATGGAATACTTGCCTAGAGCCCCGCAATTCACGTCATGTGGTGTGAAATGTCACCAGCATAGCCATTTATGAAAAATGGCCACTTTGGCAAATAAAATGCATAAATTAGCTTATGTTTTATGCAAATTGATGGCAACTTGTGGATGAAATGTCCTGTATGCCAAAAATTAAGATGCTCAATGGTTTAGCTGTTAACATGCAGCATATTTCAATGTTTACACAGTCTGAACTTGGAGTGAATGAACACCACCATCAGCAAGTTATCAGTTTCATTAGATTTTGTCGCTTTAAGCGTGTACAGCGACTGAAGGCAGTTGACCACTGCTTTCAAGATCTCAAAGATAGCAGGTATGGATTGCAGTTTGCACTATGTACATTAAATGTGATGCTTGGTGAAATTGCACTTCAAATTGGAATACATACCTAAACATTTGCCTTAAATAGTACTGAAATTTAAAAAAAAAAGAAAAAAAAAGTATGACATTTTTAAATTTATTGAAATGATTAGATATAAAACATTTAATACGGTACATTGCTGACACAAAGAATTTGTTTCTTGCATCATTTCTTCCATCTAAGATTGTATGAAGACACATACACTCAAGATGAGGTGACAGAAATGCTAAATGGACTTCTGGGAATGGTCAAGGGTGAAATGGAAGCGGAACTTTTGAACGGCAGCCACACCAGTGTCCTGCTACTTCGCCAACTAATGACGCAAGCTGAGAAGTGGCACCTAAAGTTGGCTGCTGATATTTCAGAGCTTGAAAATCGGTGAACCCTGATAATAGATTTATTATTATTGTTGTGCATATCACTTACTTTATTTGTCACCAATCTGTCAAACAAAACACAATGCTAGAAACTAGATAAAATAGTGCATTCATTATGCATTGCTTGCTAGTTTAGTGCACATTTAGCAGAATGGAATGCTATTTTATTTTGGTATGAAACATGTACATATACTTTTTAAACATATAAAGTTTAATTTGCTTATATATATATATATAGTATATTATGTTTTAATGGTTGCTGACAACAGATTGTCCCCTCTATGAAACCTGTTGCTAAAATATTCCAACTTTAATGACAGTTCTGTCAAACAATAATTGTAATATATATGTCAATTTTTGATGGAATTTAAAAATTCTCTACAGAGAACTTCTTGACCAAATTGCGGACTTTGAGGAAAGAGAATTAAGTTTAAGTGGTGGCAACAATGACCCCAGTACCTGGAAGCAAAAACTTGAACCTCTGAATGAAAAGGGAGGAGTTGCACTTCTGCAGATGGAAATTGACCGCTTGCAAAAGGAAAACACACTTTTGGCTGGGCGAAGCAAATCCATGCAAGGCCACGTCACTAAGTGCATGCAGGATAACGAACTGTTGCAACAGCAAATCCGCGACTTGGGTGCTAAGCCTGCAGCTGTCATGGCAAGTAGATGTTCATTTGTTTATAATTTAAAAATATTTTTTTTTGGCAAATTGTGTGTTTTTGTACAGTAGCCACTTATCTAGATTTATTGTGGTTGTTGAACACCAACAATAATGTGTAGGCTGCATTTAAAATAGTTTTTATTCACACAAGCACCACCTCTGAACAAATGCTATTACACTGTCAAACTTTCTAAAATTTGAGCATGGGTGGATCTGTTTTGATGGTTATTGTGATAACAGAACACCATAAAATAAGTTTCTTGCTCAAATAATGCACCTTAAACTAAGCATAGATACATTTAAGGGTTTGGCGGCAAACAACTTCCCCTTGGTTATTAGATATAACAGAAAGTTACTAAGTTTCTTCACTGAAAGCACTAATTTTTTTGCATGTAAATAATTACACAATTAAAACTAAACATCCTGAAACACTCATTAAACGATAAAATGCACCCTTGTCTTCTAATATATTTAAGGACTGTATATGACTGATAGCTTATTGGTTAAATAAATCACTGGGGTTAATCCGTAATTGTGGGAGTGAAACAAGGCACATAATTTAATAAGTGGGCTGTTTTTGTGCCTTACAGCACTATTTACTGCTACTTGGGTAAAGATTAACTTTTTTAGCAGTGGGTCCAAACAACAAAGTTTTTAAATGATACCAATTTAATAAAAATCTGAGAGCAGAAAACAATGTATTTGAAACGACACAGACATGCATTATTTAATATTAAACAGGATAAGGCAGCTGTTAGCAAACTGGAATCCCAGTTAACCAATTTGCAGGACGAATTCGACTCTAATATGAAATTGAAATCAACACGGAATCAAAGCCTTTCAAGTGACCTTACCTCTGCCAAACATGACTTGCTCAAAATTCAAGTAAGTTTTTTTTAAAATACAGCTATTTTTCTCTTCAAAAATAAAAGCGACTGAAATGTATATACAGGACCAACTTGAAATGGCAGAAAAGGAGCTGGATAAAAAATTTCGTGAAACAGCTGCTTACAAAAATTTAAGGGATATGCTTGCCAAAAAGAATGAACAGCTCAAAGAATTGCGCAAAAGACTTGGCAAGTAAGTTGTGTATGTTTGAACTCTGCTTTAAACATCTTTTTGAAATACATGTTTTGAGCTTGACGAATGTTGGGATAAAATAATTAAAATCTAAATTCTTTCAAGTTAAAAAAAAATAGATTAATGACTCCTCTACTAAGTCTATAATAACGTTACCAAGAGAAGTTTTATGTTTTTTTAGGTATGAAACCACTGATTAGCAGTACACTGGATTCATTTCTATTCATGCTCAGTTACACACAAATATCTGTAAAGCTAAGCTTACAAGTTTGGTTTGCACAATTTGCTTCATGTATACTATTCCCATTAAAGCAATCCGCATGTTTTTAAAGATGTTATGTATTTTGTATAGCACACTACTTTTTGCCATGAAATTCCGATGTAGGTTGTTGACGTATTGCGTTCAAATGTTATGGCTCGTAGCCAATATCTACTCTGTGTTTATGCAAAGTGAGAAGTACTTATATAAATTTGATCTAATAAGCGCAAAACTGATGTGGTGCAATAACCTTTTGCAAAGAAGATAATACATTTTTGTAATATTATATTAGCACCTTATACTCTAAACCAGTGATTCCCAAACTGTGTGGAGCGGCACACTATTGTGCCTCGAGAGATTGTCAAGTGTGCCGCGAAGCTTTTTGTAATGTTGAAAAAAAAAAGTATTTGTATTACCATCCAATAGGCATACACGCAAGCATTTTAAATAGCACTATTCTTTACAAATTAATAATTTTGAGACATTTACATATCGTTTGTCATGTGTCAAGTGCGATTGTAAAATTACTCTATTGTTGTTCTGTTAAGAAGTGTGCCGTGCCGCGAGCCAAAAAAGTTTGGGAACCACTGCTCTAAACTGTTGTATTTCCATATGAGTTAAAGTGGTTCATCAGATATACTTAAATAATAATAACGTCTTCATGTTTCTTAAATTGCATACCGGTGTCATAGGTACCAAACTGTTGTCTTTGCAGTTATCTTGCAAATAAAGAAGTTTTATTCTTATAAGCAAGCATGGTCTACTAAGAAGAATTACGAAAAAAGAAAAGACACAATGAATCAATAAACTTGATATCTTTACAAAGTTGCCACTCTGTTCTGTAGCAAATGGTCGTCATATGCATTAAGATCCCCATTCTTCAGGAAATATTGTTTTACAGAAGTATAATATTTTGAAGCTGCTTCACTCATTTCACATTCTGGATCTGTATCAGTTTTAACATATTCCTTTAACCTGTACAGAGAGGGAAATACATATTAATGGTCAAAAGTAATAAATATAGCATTTACATGCTTTACTAGAACCAACAGTAGTTACTCTATTTTCTATACAGGAATGTTTTGTACTGTCGGGTGGTGTTAATTAGGTTTACATTGCTAAGAAACTTGTTTTATGTTTTTTTAACACTTGCAACTTGCAACAAAAGTTTTATAGTTTGTTTGGTTCCCAGCATTGTTTTTGTCAATTCATATCTGACAAATTAAATCTTATAGAGGAATACGATTATATGAACTTGATTTTTTTAAATGCCTTTTCTTGTTGGACCTTGTTTTGGTAATATATATAAGTTGTGTTATTAAAAAAATGTAGTTAAACTTACCGATCTCTTGTTTTTTTAATAACTTTGCTTTCATTAAAAATAGCCTTATCACGAAGGTACAGTTCTTTACATTCCTCGTAAAACTCTTCACTCAAAAACCTAAAAATATGAAGAAACAGGTTTGTTAAATTAATTACCTTTAAAAACATTGGCTTTAGATTAACTAATAGCACTTAGATTGTTAACACAAAACAGGAATTGTATGGTAAACGTATACCTTTCATTCATGCAGTCCATCATTTTGCTGCATTCTGCTTTGCAACTGTAGAAAGTCATAAAACTTTTCCAAGTTTTTGGTTTGTATTGTCTGCAGCAAGCGTTAAACCCTGGAATACAACTTAATGATAAACAAGAGTTATATTTTAATACCTTGTGTGAAGTATGTAGTCCTGCATCATCACCTAACTATTTTTTTGCTTGTTAAATGGGAGAAAAAAATAGGCAGTGGGTCAAGCATTTTTATTAATAACAATGCTTGATCCACCCAAACGCTTAGCCAAATAATATGTGTTGCAATATGCAGTATTTGTAGACCATACCTTTTGCTTTTTTTTACACAACAAATTGATAGATCCCCATTTTAATTATTACAGTTTGTGGGTGTTGTGTTTATGTTAAATACAATACCTAACTAATGAACTGCATGCACTCAATTTGTAAAGAACTCTAAAGATCGGCTTCAGCCAGATACTATGAAGTGCCATCGATTTGACAAATTCCAACTGGCATATCAATAGACAACAAAACGGTTACCTTCTACTTCATCTTTGCAAGAAACAAGGCGAGCCCTTTCTCGCATGTACTTTGCAATTATGACATCTTTTTCGACCTTGCGTAGATTGGGATCGGGATCTTTTGAGTGAAACCCTAAAAATTCAGAAAAGTTAAACGGTTACATTTACCATTTCAGCAAGTTTACATAGCACTGACGATATTCTATTTAAGCAAATCTACCAGTGGCTTCGGTCTGTTGTTTCGAGTATTCCGTAATTCCCACTCCGAGCAATACCGCAGTACCAGCTCCACCAAGTAAATAGGGGTTCAATAAAGCACGAAACATAGTTCACCCCTATAGCGCAAAGTAAAGCCTGGGGTTATTAAACTGTAAACAACCATGGGTTCATTCATGCGTAAAAATTGCCTTCTCGTAGTTTTCGTTGGGTGGTGATATTATTTTGTGTAAATTGTGTTAATAAATGTAAGATTTTCGACACATCAAAAGCACTGTTTAAATAAAAAAAACGGTAATTTTTTTCTTTTTAACCAGATGTCCTTTTTTTAGCAGGCTAGTCCACCGTCTTCTTGGATGTGTTTAAACTAGGTTTTTCAGTTTATTTCTGCCCTACATCGAGCGATAACCTCAGGTTTCCTTAGGTATGATAGACCAATCCAATAGGCTAATAAGGCTATAGCCTTAGGTCCTGGAAAAATTCGGCCCTAAACTTTTTAAGGTTAAATTTTTGGAAGGCTGATAGAGTTTTTGCTTAAAAACGAATGACTGAGTAGAGTCAATATGTGCCTTGTGTGTGAATAGATAAATAAATCGTTTTGTTTATTCTGCAAACGAGTTAAGAACTATCTATGCTACGTGCTTTTACTTTTAAGGGGAACACACAATAAAACCTAAAATGCAGCAATCAATGCCTAAAGCAGAAAAATGTATAAACTCATAGTATTAAGACCAATGACATAAAGCCAAATACGCCGATTACTGCCCAGTACAGAATAAGATCAAAATCGTCCGACCAAGACCTAAATCTTTTCAAATACGTCCTAAATTCATCGTAATATTGCCTAAATGGCCAAAATAACGCCTGAAACTGTAGGGAGAGGGTATGGGTCGATCGGGCGCTGTGTTAAGGTGTGTTTTATTTCGACGTTACTGTTGTTCTTATTTCGGTCTTATGGCTGGAGTTCCTATTAAGCATAGATAGTGATGTTGTTAGAGGTTTGAATGCCGATGACATCATTCATAAGGTTGTTTAACACTAGAAGCGTCTGGCGTTGACACAAAACGTTTACAAAAACGCTTTCGGTTGCGAAAGTTGAAACAGTCAACTTTGACGCTTTCTGTTAGGAGCGAGGAACGCCAAACGCTAAAAGCAAAACGCGTCTAGTGTGACCAAAAAACGTATACGTATGGTAAGGAAAATGTAATTTTAAATATAGGCTACATTGTAATATGGGAGATATGGGACCAGTGACTCAGGAGCTTTTTCCTATTTTCATTTCAAATAGATATTTGAAGATTTGAAAGAATAAAACGGATTTTGAGGCAAAAAGTAAAATTATGTCATCTAATTGAATCTAGAACAGGGTTTCTCAACTGTGGCCCTCGGCTCCCTTGGGGGCCACTGATTTGTCATTGGGGGACAACGGGCACAACTCCCTATCTAGGTCGTAGTTGGCAAAATCCAACTACACAAGTATCTCTATTTATAAAATTTGCCTGTTAACTTAAATTTGTGATTTTAATTATGACCTTTCTTTTAACGTATTTTAACTCATTTTTATGACACCTTCTTTGATTTACTCGTTGGGGTGTTCAAAGTAGAATATTGTATCCTTTCATTGTATTTTATCGCAAAGTTTTACGCCTAATCGTACTTTTGCGAGTGGCAAGATTGGGTGAAGGCTTAACGAGTTTGCAAAAGAACATCGTGAAACGTGCAAGGTATGCTACAGGGTTACTCAAAGTCAATTTGTAGGCCAATGTTCAGCTAGGTTATGGACACGGTATTTGGCAAATAATAGTAACGCATTATTAAAATAAAAATCTAGGAATCATCTCGGTGAATGTAGTGACAAAACAGAGTCGAATACAAAAAACCTCGGCGGAGTCCAAAAACAAGCTTTGAAAGTAGGTGCATTTATTCAACTTTTCTCTTCTTACATTTTGAATTAAATGCTGTGGTATGTTGAAGGGTAGATTAAACTTCACGTTACGACCTCTAAATCCTATTTTACGGAGCAAATAAAACCTGCAGATAAAAAAAATCAAACTGTGAGTCTAGGGCACTTAATTACATTTATTACATGTTTATATTTAGTTTGTGTTATTTTTTTGTAGCTGTGTTTGCAAATTTAGGCCTTTCCCTGGTAGATAGCCTTAGGCCTACATTACCCTTAATCCGGCCCTGGTTAGACATATTCTCTTCTGTGAGAAAGTGTTGAAGGGGTCCGCGCGATGTTGTTTAAAATCATTGACTGACAAATCATATTAGCGAAATACATACTTTTCATTGAGTTTTTACGGGTGATAAATCATTTAATAGCAAAATTAATGCGTTAAGTTTAAAAAATGTGTGACCCGGGTATTTTTATGCAATGTTTTGAATATCCCAATTGCCAATATATAGCACGAATTTTCAGCACTCACTCTACGATCGTCCAGTTGTCCACGTAGCAGCTTAGTTACAACGAAAGTGTTATATCGACGCAAAAAAACTAAAAAAAAATTTTTTTATAAACGTTTTAGGTGGTTGGTATATACTATACTAATCTGTAGTTAATTTCATATATTTCGTGGTAAACCATGGTTTCTCTCAGTATATTACGGAACCCGCATTTGGCTATTAGTAACACAATTGTTAATGATGTGTTTACAAAGAACGCAATTTTATTCAGGGCCAAAACCAGGTCGTAAGGTTAATGCTTAAAGTTGGTGTGAACAGTAGTGGGCTGCAGGCGACGGGAGATGGTTTTTGTGTCGCGAAGGCACGCTGGCTGATTGACGCCCTTCGGCTTATCAGCTGCCATTTCGTCGTCACGTGTGCAATTGGCCAACAACTGCGAGCGGCTTGATATAAGGCAGAGTCGGACGGGTCGTTTAGGCAGAGCACAGTTTTGTGGATTGAATATGGAAGCACTGAAGGCGAGATTCGATATTGCAAGCGCCCTGTCTGAAAACTTCAAGGGCATTTCGTCGTCGGTTCAGACCAACCTGCATAGAGCTAGCCGATGCGGTGATTGTGTATGGGTGAGTTTGACTGTATGACTTGAATACCAAATCGCCTCACATGAAGCTAAATGTAACTTAATCAAATCCCTCGGGTAAATGGTTTACTACGTAGAGCAAGCGCTCTGCCCTATTTATAACAGATGCCTACTTTCGAGGTTTCAAATGCTGCCCGATGTCACCAGCAGTGTTGTAAACAAGTCATTTTAGAATGACTTAAGTCTCAGTCAAGTTATTTGTAAAATAATTTAAGTCCAAGTCAAGTATTTTTGAATAAATAACAAGTCAAATCCCAGTCCAAGTCATCAGTTGCGCAAGTCAAGTCCCAGTCAAGTCATAATTAGAGCAAGTCAACTTCAAGTCCTGTCCTATAAAAATAAAACGTTAAACTATTAGAATTTTTAAACTCGCATGAATATGAACAATAATTGAACTAAAAAATAAGGAAAACGGAACATATAGCAAATAATTTGTTTTTTGTGCCTAAATTTGGACAAATAGCTCACTTTTATAAATAAAATACTTAAAAAAATGCTTTATTTCAACCCAAGTCATTTGTTCAAACAACTTAAGTCAAGTCAAGTCATTTGTCCAAAAGACTTAAGTCAAGTCAAGTCATTTTGCCCAAATGACTTAAGTCGAGTCAAGTCATTTAAAAACAGTGACTTAAGCACACTAAAGTCAAGTCATTGACTTAAGTCATTACAACACTGGTCACCAGCACTAGAAAGCAAACGTTTTAGTTTGCCCAAACAGCTATCTTCAAAAGCTATTAGAGCTCAGTTTATAAAAGATGGTTCATGCTGCCAGATGTTTAGGATGAGTGAATCACATGTGACACAGCTATCACAAAGGGCGATCTTATGTTGTGGCTAATCTCATTCCAGGGTAATAAAATGATGAGTTTAACAGAAGTGTTATACCGTAAGTAACGTAAAAGTAGTGAAGCTATCCTTAAAATTTTTGTTTCTGTTGAGTATATCGTAACTTAAAACGTTACTCAGTTTGCGGGGCAACGTACTGTAAAAATTGTTTTTATTTATAATGTTGTTTTAATAATTTGTTATAATTTGTTACAAAAGGTGATGTTATGTTGTGACTATAGGCTAATCAAATAATATAATGGGTTAAATCAAAATGTATATTATTAATCATTCCTAATTTATATACGGGTATTAAGTTCTCTTCAAATTGACGGATAACTGTTTAACGGCTTTTAAAAACGATACCATATATTTTTTATATTCTATATTAACGCCAGATGCGTGACTTGCTCGACGGGCGCCAGCCATTTTATCCCTTGACGGACGAGGAACGCGAGTCACAACGGAAGAAACCGGTCGGGCGAAACATAAAGGCCACCATAGAAATGATAAACGAGCGGAACCGGCTCGGTTCGACTGCCCTCTGGCTGGCCTGCGTCATGGGTCACGTGGACGCCGCGAAACTGCTCATCCAATACGGTGCCGAGTAAGTGATAAGCACGCTACGGTTATTTTAACTATCGTAAAACTTCTCGTGAATTGCAGTCCACCTAACTAGCGTTTCTTAAACGGTATATGACGCGGAACTTTTTTATGGGGCTCTACACTTTAACTACGATATTTTCAATTTTGGTAATATAAGTAGAAGCTTCAACCTGTTTGAAGATAATGCGATTTAAATTAATTTCTCAACGATTTCTGCATACAATAAAGCTACTTTAAAGACGTATTCCTTTCGCAGAATGACTAATCTTGATTTGTTCTTGTTGGTAATTGGTGGGGCTATAGCGCAACAGCCTAATGTTATCAACAAATGGTGTTACAAAGGCTTATTGAGTTGCTGGTAACGACATATAAGTTTTCGCCCACGTTGCAATATTTCTATTGGTGAGATCAGAGCTATATATTTAAAACCGGTCAGTATATCTATACGCTCAAAAATCTAGTTTTAACTAAACGTTTGTAAGCTGATAGTAGTGTTTGTACCGCGTGATAAAATACAAAAAATCAACGAATGATAGGTCGAACTGTAACAATAACTCGCCATGATTAGCCTACCGCTGAAATTTGACATTCGGGAGGGGCAAGCTTAGTTTTTCTATTTTAAAAAAAGAGGATTTAAAAAAAAAGAGGATTGTTTTTTTTTTGCCTGCAAGTTGAACGAAAAAAGAATTGTTACGTTTGAGAAATACGTGCCATGTCCATAACTTTTTTCAGCAGCGGCCCCTTTGTAATTTTCCTATGACTTGCACACCCCCTACGACAATTAGGAATTTTGAATTAAATATCACTGAGACAACTTGAAAATAGTGAAGTTTGTTGTCGGTCGCGCGAAGCCCGCAAAAATTGGATTTAATTGTTTGAGTTGTCGCTAAACTGTAAAATTAGGAGGCTTTTCGCAAAACATTTCGTCCCCCTGTTGCTAGCCTGTTATCCAATTATATAAAATATGGATAAAAAATAGTTTGAACGGTGGATGACTTTTATCGTTTATCTATAAGTAGCAAAATTATAATTAAATAGGGCCGTTATGCCTTCGATGATATGAAAACATGCAATGGCACTCAAAGAGACTTTGTGCCCAAGAAAGTAAACAAAATTAGATACCAAAGATTCGCAAATTTTTTGGCAGTTTTAATGTTAAAGTTGGCAAAAACAGAGTTTGTACAGCGCTGTAGGAGTGGTGTACAACCAAAACGAAAACGATACCATTAAAATCATTGCAAAAATTTTAAATATTAACTTAGAGCTTGCCCCCCCCCCTACGAATTGCTTGGAGCCCCCCTAGAAACCTTTTTTAAACCAGCAATTCAGCATCTTTCATGGCCTAAGTATTTTTTTGGAAATAAATATAACGTCTCGCCTAAAAGTCTTGTTATAAGTATAAGCAACTAACTCGAACTGCGAAAAAAGAGTAATTGGACATTTTTTTGAGAACCATTCAGTTTTTTTAAGAAAATAAGACAAATCTTCAAAAAAGAGGACATATGGTAGGCCTACATATCAACCACTGAAAATATGAGATTATTAACTACCGGTCATAAATTTAACAATTCTACCTGAGCAAATATTAACATAAACATCGTTAAACATGTAGCTAAAATTAGTAAAAACCGGGCATAAAAAATACAAACATTGCAAGCTATACCAAATATGTATTGCTAAACAAAGAAAATTTGTATTACAAATTTTGAAACATTTTTTAACTTTCGAATTACACAAGACTTTGCAAATAATATTCAACAAAAACGTCATTTCTTCCCGTTCCTAACATTAACGATTTTGAGGTTTAAAAGTGTAGTGTAGGCGTGGATGGCGTTTTGTTTTTGGGGCATAACATATGTTTGTTTTACTGTCGTCTTTAAGTTACGTGACGTTACAAAGTTCCGTTTGGACGTAATTTGTTAAACGTAACGTCGCAAATTACGTCCAAACGTGACGCCAAAAGAAGTAACCTTTAGAAACTCACTCAGTTGGTTTATTTTTTAGCTTTTAGGTGGTAGAGGTGTTACTTTCTATAGAAAACACAGTTTAGTAATAAAATAAAAACAGATTTTCGTTAATTAATAGCAGTCCATCAGAGAACGATCATAGTTTTTTAGATTCGTCACATTCATTTATTTAAAGAGTTAAAAACTATCGTTAAAGTTTCTTTAATTAATTGCTTTATTATATCGCCGAACTGACAAATGACCCCTAATAAAATGATCAATCAATCTACTCAAATAAAAATAATTAAGTTGCCTTATTTTAAATAAAGTGTGACTAAATATCACTATAATCTTTTTCCAGAGTATTAGCATCTACCATGTGTTTCTGACCGCGGAATAGAACCGTAAGATACACATATGCACCTGTAAAGAGGGTTTTTAGGCCACAATTTGACTTTGGAGTATCACGCCTTTACCATGTGTTTCTGACCGCAGAATAAAATCATAAGATACACTATAGCAGCTGTAAAGATGATACATACAGATCACAGTTTGGGGTGCAAATTAATGGTTCCTAAATGCTCCTCTTTTTCTTGCCAGCCTCGAGATTTCCGACATCAAAGCGCAGACGCCGCTCTACGCCGCCGTCAAGTTCAACCACGTGGAGTGCGCCAGGGTGCTGCTGGAGGCGGGCGCCAACCCGGATGGCAACCAGCACAACCTGACCACTCCCATCTACATCGCCGCCCTGGACAGCTACCCGGGCATGATGCAGCTGCTCATACGTCACGGCGCCGACGTCAACGGCCGGCACCGAAACACGCGCGAGCCGCCGAAGGGCGCCGAGCACGAGTACCGCGGCAACATGCCGGTCTACATGACCCTCGGTGAGCGCGACCATGCGTTGATTTTTTTCTTGCCCATCATCGAAAAAAAATAGCCGTTAGTCGAGGTGCATAGCTCAGCTCGCAAGTTGTTGCCATAGGCCTAAAGTGCATAGGTTAGCTAGAAACTTATTGTAGTTAGCCTGAGGCGCATATAGGTCAGCTGGCAATTTAATTTTTTTGTTACCCACCAGTTTCTTTTTTTTCCTGAATGCGATTCAAACTCATTAAGAGAGGACGTGGCGATTTTTTGGTAAATGTGCGCAACAATGTGTACGCGAAAAGTGCGCACACTTTTTAATCAGACATATCCTGCCAATGTGAACATTTTCACTGATGCGTTTTAGGGTATTTGGCAGTGTTAGGGTAAGGGCTCTAATCAGAGTTACAAGAGTTTTAGAGGAAAATAAAAGAGTTGAGAGAGAGTTAGAGAGAGAGTTAGAGAATGAGTTAGGGATGTGTCGGAAGAAGTAGTTGGGAGAAGAGAAGATAGAAGGACTGAAAAGAATAGGAAACGAGTTAAAGGAGATGAGAGAAGAGTTAGAGGATAAAGGAAGGAAAGGGTACAAAAAACTACACATTTAATACTTTTCTTGTTATGCACTATTTTTGGCTTTCACTTGTAAGCGGCCCAAAGATGAGTTTGAAATTATAATTTTTGTCAATAATTCAAATTTTATTGTAGCCAGTCAGGCAATATGTGTCTATTCCTCGGGTATATTTTTCACATACATGCTTTTCTCCATTTTTCGTCCATTTCTCCCCCCCAAAAAAAACTCCGTTTTTGCGCAGTTTACCGCCACTTCGAGTGCTTCTCGCACCTCGTCCTGGGCGGCGCCGACCTCTGTCTGCCCTCGTCGATCAACAGGGCCAGCAGCTCGGCGTCGCTGCTCAACGCAGTGTTGCGCTACGCCTGCGACGTTCGCTACTTGGAACTGCTGGTTCTGAGCGGCGGCATTTGCGAGCAGGAGCGTCGACAGGTGGCGGACTTCGTGCGCATCTACCAGAACCGCACCTCCGGGTTCGTGCACTC
This sequence comes from Ascidiella aspersa, assembly GCF_963924565.1. NCBI lineage: Eukaryota > Metazoa > Chordata > Ascidiacea > Phlebobranchia > Ascidiidae > Ascidiella > Ascidiella aspersa. The sequence goes on from NC_139451.1 coordinate 19,953,601, forward strand.
GCGCCAGAAGTGCCTCAAGTTTCTCACCGAGTGGAAAGGTGGGTACACGCTGTGTCAAGGAGTAAGCTGTATAACGTTTTATATACAAAAAAACCTCCTGTGATGTGCACTACTTAGAGAAATCACATTGGCCGGTAAAATTTATCATTTAGGATCATTGAAGCATGAAGTAAAATACTTTAAATTCACATTTAAAATTTGTATTTATTCAGGTGTTGTGCTTGGAGATATTAAGGGAAAGAGAGCTAGGCAAAACAATATAGTCAGATTTTCATTGCATTTAATATTTCTTAAATATGTTTTAAAATATTTTTCAGCTATTTAGAAATACTTAAAAGGGGACTGGTTTAGTTCCATTTCCTAAGCTATACCAGTACAAATGACAGCGTATGAGGCTGAGGTATATAGTCGATATTGGTTCACCGCACAAGCCAATGCTTGGTTATAAACAAACCTACCCTAAAAATCTGCCTCGGTAAATATTTACAAATTTATTACAAAGCTTCGAAATTTGTCAGAAAACCTGGATAATTCAAAAGCGATTTATTGTTCTGCTAGTTACCTAGTGGGGAATTCCCCCGAAATTGATCGAATGTTCGCTTGCATATTTGCGCACGGAATCAAACAAGTAAATCATGTACTAAAAATAAATTATTCTGGTATTTATTGTCTGTCCAACATTTCGGCTTATTATTCAGTAAGCCTTCATTTCTGAATACTTTTTTTAGCCGAAACGTTGGACAAACAAATAAATACCAATACCAGAAAAACTTATTTTCAGTATATACTATGCCAGGTAACAGCATATTTATTAAGAAAATCATGTTTCTTGAGGTTACCCGTATGTTGTGGCGTAAATGTGTGATGTCATCTGTGGAAATTTACATGCTTTCCGGCAGGACATTTTTTAAATAATTTCCCCTCTGCCCGTACAGTAGGCTAATATAATTTCTCTTAACATTTTGATCTTTGATACATTTCCACTTAAGTTGTACAATTACATGCCCTAGTCTTCGATTGTGGAGGCGACCTGGCGGATTGCATAAGCGCGAAATCATTAACCCGAAGTTGTGAGTACAAACCTCACACAGGCCAACCCACAAGTCCTACTACGGACTTCCAAAATCTAACCTTCAATCACTGAAACGGCGAGAATTAGGCGTACCCGCCAAAATATGTCTCTTTTACGAGGCCATGTCCTATAAGTTTATTTGCCAATTTTAGTTGCGTATTTGTGCACAGCATCGAACGATAACCTCAGGTTCCACAAGTTTACTAGTTTTTTGACGTCCCGTTATGACAAAGCTTTAAGACGTCACCCCTGAAAATTTCCATGCTTTCTGGTAAGACACTTTTTCCATCGTTTCGGTAAGAAAAATTTTCTCACGCAATCCCACTTTGAACCATGCCCGCCACCGCCACCAAAATGAATAGTTCAGCGAACAAAATAATTTTCCCAAATTGGTCAGTTCATAACTACAGGAACCCATCAATACTATATACTCACCTTGGTTTACCGAGTTTGCGTTGTGGTATAAATTCAGGTATTATTTCTGACTGGTGTGTTTGGTTTATTAGCTTGCAAAATTTACTCATTCCGTTTTATTGTAGGTTTTACCACACAGGAGACGTTATTTAAACGTAAACATTTTATTACATTTACTCACCATTTGGCTGGCTGTATTGTGCTGTTTAAAAATGACTTTCTGATCTATATACATATATTCGAATATATTGAGCCTTGAGGAATATGACATATTCGCTTTAAAGGTAAAAGTGTTAAACGTTGAATTACCACACCCCCAATTTGTTAATAAGCAAATTTTGTTAATTAAGGCAATAGAAACTCTTGATGTGCGGTCAACACAGATCCATTTGACGTAAACAGTTCCGGCAACTCCTTTAAATACATATGCTACATTTGTATGGATGTTTTACAACCAGATCGCCAGGCCTGGTCTAGACCTAAACTCTCTTTAAAAATGAGTCTGATGTCATTTTACCGCGAATGTAAACACTCACCTTTTGTTAACCTCTCCAATGTCTTTTACGCGTTGTGCCCTAATAGGCTCTTAAACTTGTCATTGAACCGTATTGAATGGAAATTAAAATCGTAAAACGCGACATCAATATTAGGATGGCTAACACCTCAATTGGATGTTTGCTGATAGCAATGAACCGACGAAAAACCTTTCCACATGTTGTGAAGCTTCAACTGTGCATGGTTGTATTGATTATATAATTCATCATGAAATACTCGTTTAACAACGACAGATGTACTTAAAGTGCTGGTTATAGTGTTGATCGGCTGAAGATCCAGGCTGCAAGCAAATGGCCGTTGTCCACATTCCCCCTTCACAATAAAGTCACCGGCCTGCGACCTAGTTTGACAACATGACGAAACATAAATTTAAAGGAACAGCTCGTTATTGCGCTTTGCCTGAAATGACCGACTGTGCAGAAAGTTCGCTAAAAGTTTGCCGAATGTGCTATTTCAACATCCATAAAACACCGGGCAACAGCAAAACGGTTTATGAGCTCGTTGAGCGAATAGCCGCATTCCGATACTTTTCAAAATTTTCCACTCTATAATCTGGACCTTGTCCTCTTCTCGTGATCATACGAAATGCAGCGTTTGGTATATGATGCACTGAATCTCAACTTGCTTCTTGTTTCACAAATGCTCTTTTCCTTTCTAATCTTAGATTTCCTCTACCCATTGTTTCATTACGCTCTAACCACTTTTTATCTTTACTCGCACCTTTCCAGCACATCCCATGCGACTGAGCGATCTGTCGAGAATCGTAATACGCAAGCGATTGGGACAAAAGAGAATCAGACATATCCAAGACCTGGACCTGCCGCGCCGTATTACGGATTTTCTTTCTTTCAGGTTTCTTTTTCGATTTCTTGTAAGTGACTTAACACATTTTAGATCTATTTTAACGCCGCATTTCTTTCACAAGATTGGTGGAGTTATGATGTCGTTTCTGTCTTATCACGACATCACCTTACATTCTTTCTGCACCAGTCTTCTCTCTCTATTGTTCTCCATGTCTTCTTCTGCCTTCGCGTCTTCCACACTGCAGAGAGTCCTATTTTATTCTTCCGTTGTTGTCTTTCACGCTTTCGTCTTCTGTTGCCCCTTTTCCTAAATATTGCAAAATAAAATAAAGCTGGGGCTTAGGTTCAAACCTTAATTATTTAGGCAAATAACTTCTTTAGTTTTTTCATGAAAAAAAAAGAAAAATAATAGACGTAAATATTACACGTAACCAATTTTAAATAGTTTAATATTTAATTTTAATGACTGGGATATGACTTGTAGCTGGAAATGATTTGACTGTGATTTAACCCATTTAAAAAATAAGTTGTTTTTAAGAGTCGTGTATGGTCTTGTCCGCCCTTTTCATTTTTGAAATAAAAAAAAAACGGTTTGACGCTATGGATTTATTTTTCGTTTTTTTGACAATAAAACGCCAAAATTTTTTGCGAATTTAACAATAGGATTAATCTTGAAAATGCGTGCGGTCTACGTGTTAAATCATATTCCATCATATAATTAAAATCGTTTCCTAGACGAAATTAAAAAGTGACTTGTGCGACACTTAAACGTTGCATCTTAGATGACGCGCCTTGATTGGGTTGTTCACAGCTGCTTGTTTTTTTCATCGCGCATTTTATTTGCGGTGTCTTCCAAGTCTATTTGGCAAACAGAGGTTTTGTAAATACAGCGTTTTTTTTTAAAGCAAGGCTTACGTTGAGTGCACTTGAACAAACTATTGATAACTTAGAGCTGGAATTTGTTTAAAAACTGAAAACAATGCGTTGTGAAACAAAATGTCTTCCAGATTTAACGCAGCCAAAATAAAGTCATGACGATCTGGCGCTTTGAATGAGTTATTTATTAAAAAGCAAACTGTTACAAGCGCATACAATATACATATGTGCGGTCGGATTTTGCTCAACCCCTTTTCATTTTTTAAGTCCGCCGTACAAAAAAGCTTGTAGAACGTTCAAACGAACCGAAACACTATAAAGAGACGACGATGTTATGGAGTTATACGTCGATGGCAGGCAGCCTGTGCTTTTCTGGCCGTTTATTAACCAGCAACAATCGGTGGTAGCGCTTCTCGCTTCTAAAACCAGTTGCGTAAGGCAAAGTTTTTTATTCTTTTTTTACGAGGACAGAGACCCGCGTTTCAGGAGTGGAAAACTTCCAGAGTCGAATGGCAGAAAAAGGCACCGCTGGTAATCCGCTTAAATAGCTGTGCCGAGCAGCGGGTTCCATTCCGGTTCTCTACTTTAATTGCGGGACACCTTGGCGATAGATAAAAGTCAAAGTAAGCTGGTGGCCTCTCCAGAACGTTAGGAGTTTTTTTTATGTTGGCATTTCTGTAAATCGACTTGTGATTTGCAACTGGCGGCATACAATGGAGGAGAAGAAGGTGTGTATTTGTCAAAATATTTTAAGGTTAATTTTTCGGAAAAATATGACTACTTTTGAATGCTGTTTTAAAAAAACAATTTTGCGGTAAATTAGAACAAAACAGTTTTGTAAAGTAAAAAAAGCGTTATATCCTTGATTGTAATTTATGCCTTTTATATTTTCGTATAAAAAAATTGTAACGCCTACATATGCCTTCTATATGTATAGATTGTCAGATCAAATTAGTCTCGCTCTCAGCTGTTCCTATAATTAGTGTGCAATTTATATTTAAGCGCTGCGCTTCAATAAGTAAACAAAAATGCGCCGCGACGAGCCAAAAGCTTTAAAAACAACGCGCAGGAAACCGCGCCGAAATATCCGGGGTAATTAAAATTCGAGCGCCACCGTAAAACGCGATGATGTCTAACAACAAAAACTGATGTGCGTTATTCTGTTAAAATTACAATGTGTTGTTTAGTTGACACACCTATTACCAACCCCTTAAAAATGCATCATTTACTAAGAATAATTTTAGATTCAATCAAAGTTTTCAATGACAAACCTTTTAAAAAAAAATCTTTTCATTTCTTTAAATTTGAATGATGGCCCAAAGTTGAAATGATGGCTCTATAAAGTACTACTTTAATATAGAATAATCAATGCCTAAAACAGTCCTTGAGAAATTTAACAGGTACGACTACTTTTAGTGTGTAGGTCTTAATAATAATAACATTCTACTGTTTGTCAACAAAAACAAAAGGTGTTAACAAAAACAAAAACTTGTTTTTAACAAAAAATGATTAAAATGCGTTTTTCTCAAAACCATAAATTTGGACTTACGACAGTTTTTTTTTATTAGCGAAAATAGGGTTGCATTTTCATTGATCCAGTATTTTCTTGTGTAAACATTTTTCGGGTGTATTTTTTCGGTTTGACTCGGGAGTCGGACCGACTCCGCAACCCTGCCCGTGGCTGGCTTGATAAGAAAAATGGACCGCTTTTGAAGCGAGCGTATAAACCGGCCTATTGTTGTCGCGAACCTTTACCTGTCGCCCCTATAACCCACGGTGACAAATCGACATTCTTCAATGTGTGCGCTTCATAAGATCGACGACGACGGAGCTGTTTCATCAGCCCCTTGTTTATGGGAACTTTATTGGGCTTAAGGTTTGCGCTGTCCCGTATTTATTAAGGGGCGCGAAAAGCTACTGACACAACAACAATGGTCGAAAAGAAATCGTGCGACACCCCATCAGTCCGTGGTCGCAAACCACTGTTTGCCAAGGGAAAGTGAAATTTTTGCGACAGGTGTAAATGAGTGAGTGAGGATGTAAGGGGTGGCCGATTTTGCGAAGTCATTGCTTCATACCTTTCTAATATGGGTATTGTAGTTAATTGATTACATGCCAAGTGTTTTGCTTTATTGTGAGTATATATATACGCTTTGATTTTTAACAGATATCAATTTGACATTTAACCGCATTTAAAATTGTCTCAAAAACATCGCTAAACCGCGTTATTATGTTTTTTTCTCAAAATAAAACAATCACTATTAGTTTGTATTATATTCTAACATATGATATTTCAAAAATTGCCCGTTTTTTTCAACTATGATAAAAAAATAAGCAAAAAATACAATTTCGGGATATGACCTCGTGTAAAGAGAACACAGTTTTATCGAAACGCCGTTTCGGACCGCTCGGGCTGACTTTTACCGCATCTCATAAGTCTGACCGATGTTAGGTGATTGATATTGGAAGTTCTTGATAAAACTCGGACGATATATCGTGTTGTATTATCAGAACAAGCGATACTGGTTAACCGAAATAATAGCATATATGGGTTAGTGCAGTGTTTCTCAACCTTATATGGCTAGTGGCACCCCTCAGAAATAAAACATAGATTGCGGCACCCCTACAAGACTTTTATCGGTAATTCACTAGAACAGCGTTTCTCAACCGGTGCGCCGCGCCGAACTGGTGCGCCATGGAAGGCTGCTAGGTGCGCCGCGAGCGAAAGGAAAAACCATGTCAAAATAAGTCCAAAATTAATCGGAATAAGACTTTAATGAACAAAATTCGCGTTTGCTTCGCTCGTAAGGTGCGTCGCCACGTTTTCATACGTCTCTAGGTGCGCCCCAAGTAAAAAAGGTTAAGAAACACTGCACTAGAATGTCACAATAAACGGAACTGGAACAGCACACATCTACTGTACACAACGCAGGAAGTTATAATTGGCTTTATTCCACTCTAATATTAACAAAAAACTTGTAAGAGTTGAGCAAAAATCAGATTCCTAAATATTCTCAAATATATCTCGGTACCCTTGAGCATTAGAAATGGCACTCCAGGTTGAGAACCACTTGGTTGGTGTGTTAATAGAGTTTGGTAAAAATTTCACTATGCAAATTTAAATACTTCACCATTTGCTTTGTTCAAATTCCAGGAGATCGAAGCAAACATCCAAAACAGCAACAGCAACCGAGAAAACGACAAGGCCGCCGAAGGTCGGGGAAAATGGGGCGGACAAGCTGAGTTCCTACTCTCGTGCATAGGATATTGCGTTGGCCTGGGAAACGTTTGGCGGTTTCCCTACTTGGCGTACGCAAGCGGCGGAGGCGCCTTTCTCATTCCTTATTTGGTGTTCCTGGTTCTGTGCGGAATTCCCCTTTTCATGATGGAACTTTCCTTCGGCCAGTTTGCCGGCCTGGGGCCCATTACCGCTTGGAGGGCGGTGCCAATATTCAAAGGTGAACAATATACCTTGCTTTTGAAATCAAACGGGCGCTACACTTTTGAAAGGGCGCTCTTTTTATAAATATAGTTGATCATTTTAATTTTATTTTGATAACTAAAAGTTTTTGCTTTTCATTTTACTAAACTAACGCAAGCAATTGGAGATAATCGTGAAGCCCACAGTACCATGTATCAGGTATTTTTTAAAACGTAAAATTTAAACAGCTATGTTTTGTCTCCCAATTATTATGTTAAAATCTAATTTTGTCCTGGATCTGGAGAAAAATCAGGGTCAACTTACTCGATAACCATTTTGCTGTTATTCGTTCATCCTTTGATACTGAGTTTCGCAACTGTTGTTTCTTAACCAATTGACATGAAGTATGCTGAATGCAAATAAAGCCTGTTTTTTTCGAAAGGAATCGGCTTTGGAATGGTGACCGTGTCATTCCTGGTATGCATCTACTACAATGTGATCATCGGCTGGTCGCTCTTCTACATGTTCGCCTCGTTTCAAGCTGTCTTGCCTTGGACACAATGCGATCAGTGGTGGAACAAAGCGTCGAGGTGTTACCCGGTGAGTTAGGGCATCACATAGCACTAAAATAATCGCTCCCATGATAATAGAAATTGACGAAGGGCCGCGGATTGTCTCTGGCAAACATTTTAGGTCAATTTGAGGTCTTTAACCGTCTCCATGTTTTTTCTGGATAACACAAAATACAAAAAGGCTTAGTATTTGGTGTTTTACCATTAGATTAGCTTTGTCAAATTTTTTAGGTCAATTTGAGGTCTTTAACCGTCTTCATTTTTTTATAGACAACAAAATATACAAATAGTATGTTGGTGTTTTACTTTGTGATATACCGCAACGAATACTTTGCAGAGCAATTCTACCAACACAACTACGGTGTTAACACCAACCACCGTTATGCCTGACGTAACGACTTCCAACTCTACGTCACCAGTGAATGCGTCACGCTTAGTCAGTACATCGGAGGAATACTGGAAGTATGTAATATTTTTTGTTTTTTTTATATATATAACCTAGCAAAACGTTACAGATTATTTTGGTTTATTGGCAACCAAATTCGTGATGAATTAGTTTTTATATTACAAACCATAAACAGGAAAAACCGACAATCGATCGTTTAACCAAGATTTAGTTTTCATTATTTTCTTATTAAGTTCTATAAAACTTTCAAAACTAAAAATATCTGCCCAATACATTTTTTTAGGTAAATTTGCAAATAGTTCAGTTGATCCATTCCTGCATGATTCATATCACGTTATTCGTATCTTAATTTAGTGCACATATGCCATCCCAAGGCCTTGTATTGATGACAAGCATGCGTGTCACACATAATGGAAGCCATTCAGTGAACACGTGTGCTAGAAATAGAATACACAACACTACAAATCGGTTAGGTCAAGATCTAAAGGAAATTGAATGTCTGGTTTCGTAATGTTGACTAAATGACTGCAAAGTCTGTTTACATGGCCACCTCGAAAACAGCAGTCTCAAGGTTTTAACTGTGAAGTCATCCTATCTTGTTAATTTTAAGTTTCCACTGCATCTCTTAGTCCACCAGGTTTCCTTTTTTCGTCCTGCTTTTCGTAATTCTGGGCAGCTAAGGCAACACGCTTCTATGACGTTTTCAAAGTGGCTAACTTTGTCTCAATTGTCGTTCCGCTGAAACATACCCGTAGAAAATACCCTTCTGGATTGCGTCGGCGCAAATAACAAACAAATGTGTGTTTAACATGTTGTAGAAAAATTCCTTTGGCAATTTCTCTCTACGCTGTCATTTTGTAAACTCTAACCAAGCCAAATGGAAGAACCGCCCCCGAAGTGTTTGTTGTAAATGAGCAAAATGTTCCATCCCATACGTGAGTAAGCATTTGAGTGACTCACGTGTTTTTAGAAAACAAAAAACAGGGCAAAACATTTGAGTTCTTTTATGTTTAGTCGACTCGTCGTAATACAGGCATGTTTTCGCGTTTGAAGCCCAAAGTGTTGTAAACAAGGAAATTGGTGGTAGTTTTGTTAAAATTGGGTTTATTTATAGACTTATATGCCTGACGTCTATGTACACTGTTATAAAACGAACAATTGTGCTCGTAAAAATCGGTTTGGTTGAGTAAATATGGGGTGAGGCGTTTAAAACCAGCAGCACATACTGTGCCATTACCCTTTGCGTACGCATCAATGCACACCAAAATATATATGTGTAGTCCGCTTCACAGTAAATTGGGAAGTCCAAAATCGGTTCAAAGCCTAACTGTTTGGTTGCGTCTTTGTTACTCAGTGACTACCACAAAAATTTGACTGAACAATTCACAGGTATATAGAGGATCACAAACTGACGTACATCAGGGCTTTTTACTGTTGACTGCAAAATGACATTAAACGATTGAAAAAGTAAAAGCATGTTTTATCATTATAAAGTATCACAACCCAATGTTTGCGATTTCATAGATCAGAAAATTCACTTTGGGCAGTTATTCCTTGTTGGCTTAAAAATCGAGTAAAATATCCAGCCCTTGTGTCACGGGTTTCCAACACCGTTAATCAGAATATTAGCCGACATACCTCCGAAACTTGTGAATTTCGAGCGTATTTTTTAGGTCGCTAAACTTCTTGCTCTCACAGATATCGCGTGCTCCGCCAGGACCAGAGTTCGGGCATTAGGGATCCAGGAGCAGTGCTGTGGGACTTGTGCCTTTGCTTGTTGCTCGCCTGGATCATCGTTTTCCTCTGTCTCATCAAGGGCGTCAAATCAACGGGCAAGGTTAGCGTTTGCCACAAACGCTTCAAATTTCTGTGTACCATTTCCTATGCTTGAGTCGCTGTGTATGTACTCTCGATATTCGATTTTACGCGCTCATGGATGGGTGTTAAAAGTTTATGTTCAACAGGGGTGAAAATAGAACAACTTTTTTAGCTAAACGATGATTTTTTTTAACGAAACGCATGGAAGTATTTAGAGATGTTATTTAACGCTGGCAAAAGCTCGACCATCAAGTTCCTTAAGGAAATTGCCATGCTCACTTCTGGCAGGTGCGGAGATAGTTTAAAGGAATGGGATAGAAACAATGTCCGATTTTGAATATAATATCTCTTTCAATTTAAAAAGCGACATGATGAAGGTCTTTCAAGTCGAACATTAAAAAGTTTCGCCATAACACGACATCTCAAACAAGTAACCTTGAGTAACCCGCGGTTATCGCCTGATGTAATGCACAAATATGAAACTGAAAACCTGGTTTAAATACATTCTAGGAGATGGTGGGCTGGCCTGGGGAAAAAATGACATGGCATGGTAAAAATAGAACATTTTTTTACCGATTTTGCCCGCAAGGCGAAACTTTCCGACTTACCTACACCACTGATGTTATGACGAGACCGTGTGCTATGTCAAAGCGACCAATCACAATCGAAGGGTTTTGCGTTATCAAATGACAAGACTTGTCTTTACTATGAATATGTGTATAGTACCAACTAAAGTTAGATACATGTGTACACAGAGCTAATCTGGTGTTCCGCAAGGAATATCAAAGTACACATGACATCTACTACTATTAAAACGAGAATTTACCTGTTTTAAAACAGCCGAAAACGAAAAGCAATGAAGGCTAACAGCTCATAGGACTGTACGATGACATGTCGTCTGTTAAAATCTATAGGCCACTTTAAAATACTAAAAACGCGATTGAAATAACACAGTGATAAATCAGTTGTGTCTAAGTAACGCATATTGCTAAAAGGAACGTTGATTGAAAGGTGAACTGCTTCTTTCTACTGTAGCACACATACGCCTTATTTTCAGTTTACAAATTTGTGAGTTTTCGTATGTTTAGGTCGTCTACTTTACAGCCACGTTTCCCTACATCATTCTTATTATTCTGCTGATCCGCGGTTGTACGCTAGAGGGCGCCCTCGACGGAATTATCTTCTACGTGAAACCGGAGTGGGACAGACTTGCCGACCCAAACGTGAGTTTAATAAGTTTTTTGTTGTTTGACACCTTGTGTCAGCATTATTGGCGCCAGTACAAACTATTTTGGTACGGAGGCGATGCACAGTTCAATAGAGTACAAACTTTTTTCCGTATAGGCTGAAAAACGAACCTCAAAGGAAAAACAAAATCGATATGTACTTTTAAGAGATGCTTGTTTCTGGTTAACATATTTATTAACCCATGATGAAATCGTAGACGTAGACGGTCAAATTTTAGAAAAACTTTAAAACTAATGAAATAAATATTTTTGAAAGCATAATTATTACGGCAATTTTCGAAGCAAAACAAACGTTCCGTTACATTTTTGTTATAGTAGTCAAATTTATTTTTTACTTTTCACATTTTGACTGCGCTGTGTACTTGTGTAAAGTTTTTCTTCTTAAATATATTTACAAATCTTCGTTTAGGTTTGGAGCGCGGCAGCCACGCAGATCTTCTACTCACTTGGCGTATCTTTTGGTGGCCTCCTGACTTTTGCCTCTTACAGCGAATTTAACAACAATATTTTTAGGTACATGTATACTATAACGTTACAGGCTGCAAGTTGATTTATTAACTTATTAAGATTGCCATTGTTGCTAATAGCGTCGCTTTAGAACAGTGGTTCTCACACTATTTTGTCTTGCGGCACACTATAGGAATATTAAAACATATTCGCGACGCACTTCCTACAAAGCAATAAAATCATAACTTGAGAATTTGCCCCTCTTAGAAGGGTGCCTTATTTGGAACAGTATACACACTTTTACGTTTACTGAAGAACTTGTACACTCCAATCCACGTAATACACTGAACTCATAGAAACATTCAACCTGTTGTACTGCAAAAATAGCTATTAACCCTTATGAAGAACTAGCTAAGACCTCGCGGCAACGATTATCCAGATAAATATTTGGTTATGATGTCACATATGGTATATAGTATTTACAAGCTACGTAAGCTTAAATACATGTTGTGCCATGTATTGTACACTCCAATCAGTAAAAAATTGACGAGTGCTGTGTTCTTCAAACCTGAACAACACTTTCGTTTGCGCCCGTAGAGATACGATGATCGTTTCGGTGGGCAACTGCGCCACCAGCATCTTCGCCGGTTTCGTCATCTTTTCTGTGATTGGCCATATGGCGTTTAAGCTCGACCAACCAGTGAGCAGCGTGATCGACACCGGGCCAGGCCTAGCCTTTATCGCCTATCCGCAAGCGGTCGCCCTTCTACCAGCTCCACAGCTTTGGTCGATTCTGTTTTTCTTTATGCTACTGACGCTGGGCCTGGACAGTCAGGTGATTAGATTATTGTTCCCGTTGTTGAGCGCGTGTTTAAAGAATCTTGCTCACGCAAAGCTCTTTTAAAGCAGACAAATCATTTAAGATTGACTTAAAATATTGCCTATTTATTGGTGGCGGTCGATATAAAGACATAACTAAATCGCGTATTATTCCTTCATAAAAAGCACATAAATTACTGAACAAGAGGTTTTACCTATACAAGCTATGTTTCTCGACCTAAAGTCATTATGTTTTTGCATGTATTATGTTGTCAGAACACTCAAGTAGCTAAACAAATTGTGGTTTATGTTTTCGTTTTACTGGACCTGGATAAAAATCGTTGTAAATTGGGGCGTTATTTTTCAGGTGCGTATTTTTATTTATTTATTTATTTTTTAACCGTGGCTGTGACAGTGTGACAGCATTCATCGAATACATTAACGAGGCATTTTTACGCTATGCATAAAATGGCCAAAATCTGAAACATTTTTTGTGTTTTCGATTAAACCAGTTGAAGTATGACGTCACAAAATATAAATACCACATGGTGAATTACTTAGTACGGGCCACTCGGTCATAGAGAATACCATAAAGAGGAATATTCCAATTAATCATGGTAAATAAGCTATGACTCTAAGGCATTGTAATTTTGTTTGAGCTTGCGTTCTGAAGCATAATTGTATCTATCAATGTTTCGCCAAATTGAACAATAAAACAGCCTCAATAACTATTGGCATTTATTTTGACTTAGTTCGCTATGTTGGAGACCATCGTTACTGGCCTTATTGATGAGTTCCCTGCCCAGCTTCGAAAGAGAAAGATGTTTCTCACTCTGGGAATTTGCGTCGTTGCATTTCTCATGGGCCTGATTATCGTAACCGAGGTAAACCAGATGTTTAAACCTTTGTTTTGGATAGAAATGTGGTGAGTGTACGGCAATGCATATAAATTTGTAAAATGGAAAGTTAAATGACAATTCATCGCGTCCATATAACTTGTTGCCGTGTGAATTAAAAGTCTTAAAAAAAATTCTGTGAATTTTTTTTACGATATTTAAGAATGGTTTACACCACTTTACCACTTATTTTCAGGGAGGAATATATTGGTTTGAGCTGTACAACTACTATTCTGGCTATTACGGGATACTCTTCTTATCAGTAACGGTGGTCGTCACATTGAACTGGGGTTACGGTAAATATATTGAAATAATAAAACTTGAATTCAATTCGAAATGTTTATGATAATATACACGATGTGATTCCGGTTTGTAAGTATATATTAATGAAGCAAAGCTGTAACCTTATGACGAACGGCTAAGAAATGATCATGTAACCTACATTTGGCAACAATTTTACCAAAAACGAAAATTTAACAAACTTTCTGTAAACTTAAGGCATGATATCAGTATATTGTGGTATATCAAGGAAACAACCTCAATTGCAGTGCAAGTTATTTATAATCACCAGTTTCAATATTTTACAGGTTTTTTCTTTACTTATCCGTGGAGATTTAACAAGGACATCAAATTGATGATAGGGTTTGAGCCAAACTGGTATTTCAAGTTGACTTGGTCTTTTATCACTCCGGCTTCAATTTTGGTAATTTTTATAAGACTGTGAGCTGCATTTAAGTTTATGTTGGTTTCATTTAGGGTTAATTACTCACTTTTGATTCACATTGGTAAGTCGTGTGCTTTGGGCATTTTAAAGTCACACCAAGCAGCAGTAGCGTCAAACATAAAATAGTATACACTACACAGCCCATTTTTATTTTTATTAGGTTTAAGTTTTATTTTTTAAATAACTTTTTACAGTTGTATTTTAAAGTATGTGCCCTTCATGAAGGGCAACTGAATGACTTAATCAATATTTCCGTATACAGTAGATAAAGATATTGTAGAAACAGCAATGGTTTCTTGCGAAGCATTAACAGTGTACAGCCTTAAAAGTCTGAATGATGTATGCAAGCACTTCGAACCCTCTGGCGGGGCTACTGACTCTAATGTTGCACTCTAAAGCATTTATTTTTTCGTTTAGTTTTTGCTCATCTACGGAGGTGTCTACGCCAGTCGCATAACGTACAACGATTACGTGTACCCCAAGTGGGCCGACGACCTCGGTATTTGCATGAGCGTGTCCTGTGCGGCCTGCATTCCCATCTACGCCGTCTTCAGGATCGCACTGGCTTACAAACGGGGCGAAAACATTGCGGACGTATGTATTTCGCTGTCATTTTAGCGCTCAAATAACCAATTGACCTTAATTAAAATTCATTGAGATGGCAATTCATAATTTGCTTTGTTCCACACGTCTTAACTTGACAATAACGAAAATTTGTTGTATTGCAGTCAAACTAAAATTTCGAAACCTCACTTGTTTAAGGAATGTGAAAGCTTTAATTGTGAGGCCTTTGATGTTAACTGATGCGCAATAAAAAGTTTTCTAGTTTATTAGGACATTTGCTGTTTATTTACGTTATTTTTCACAATTCTTTTTTCACAAGTCTTTATTTTTTTAGGATAAGACCTTTGTATTAGATATATAAATAAAAACAACAGCTCTTCTGGTAATTTTAATTCTTTACCAACGTTTCGGCAACCTATGCAAGCCGCTTTCGTCAGGGTGAATGACACTAAACGCATGTACAATAAATGGAAAACACACCAAGGAAAAAAAGGCAGAAAAATCGCGAGCAACGAAACGATAAGAAAATAGTTAGCGATAGTGTTTGGCCTCTAGTCCAGTGGTTCTCAACCTTTTATGCTTCGTGGCCCCCTTTAAAAGGCTCCCAACTCTCGTGGCCCCCCTGCTCATAAAAGTGCCTATAGCTTTGTATTTAACGTGTTTTCAATTGTTTTACTTCTCGTTTTTCAATGGAATGCTTGTTTTGCAACTTAACGCCCTCTAAGGAAATATCTTTACCTGGCATTACACGTTAGTTGCTCGCCCAACTGCATTTAACGGACACGGAAAAGACGCCAACGCCGCATACATGGATGCATTTGAACCTGCAGCACAGTGATTCTTACGCCACAGCGATAGGCTGCGTTAATCCAAATTTTCCGCTATAAAACGACTACATTTTTCTCGTTTTCAATTACCGGATATAAACGGAAAATTTTTTGTAATACCATGATCTAGGTTGAGAGTTATGCCCGTGGCCCCCCAAGCACCGCTCCGTGGCCCCCCGAGGGGGGCCGAGGGCCACGGTTGAGAAACCCTGCTCTAGTCCTTCAGCAGGTGCCGAAACGTTGGTAAAGAATTTAAATTACCAGAGGAGCCGTTTTTTTATTTATATTACCATGCCTGTGAAACAGTTTACACTTTGTGTCAGAGGTTTTAAATAAATTAATCAAATTGTTTATCAACACGCCAACACTTGCCTAATTACAATATCAACACGCCAACACTTGCCTAATTAGGTGTACACTAAAATACTGACTGACAACTGTTTTAGTATGTGTGCTATATTAAAACAATAACATTGTGCACTTGTTCAACTCTTGTCTGTTCGCGGTCTGTGTTCAAAGTTCGTGAACGCGGTGATCATCATGAGTTTTAATAGTGTTTAAAACTGTGTGTTGCTATGTTTTGTTCAGCTCTTTAAACCCAGTCCGCGATGGGGCCCGTCTGATGCAACTATTCCATACGATCATCTTACCGGAGCCCAGGATGCCAAGATGATGACCTTCGACAGTCCGCATGTGGTTGACGACAACTTTGTGGAGCCATTCCCTGTCGAAACACTGAAAACTCATTTGTAAAGTCCATGCGTATTGGCATAGGGAGTTGTAGGCTGTTTTTTTCGCATCGGCATAGTTTTAATATGCCAAACCGTGACGTTTTTCTTTGCGTAGTTACTGTTAATTAGCCCATTCGTATTTGTATGCTATAGTCGCCAATCTAATTTGGCGAAGAAAATCCAGGAACGTTGTATTGACAAATTATAAGCATAATATCGTAATAGTGTATCCGTATTAAAAAGATACATATTTGTTAATTCTCGGGAGATTTTTAGGCGTTATTTAGCACTTTGGTTTTTACTATATTCGCGGAGGTTCGTATTGGGGAAATGTAGGTTCACGAAATAAAGTCTGTTGTATAACTTTGTGCTACCCATAAAAAACAATTAATACAATGTTACTTCATTCTGTATTTATAGCATGGGTTTCTACACCTTCTATAACTGTACACTAATATTTGAAGCTGATTCCAACATGCTTTCCAACGGTGTAATGCTATACACGGCTAATTCTGGGTGTTTTATGAACATGTTTGCAAATATGTCTTGAATATACGTAGAGCATTTACCACTGATTTGTAGTGCATTATTAGATTTTTAAAGCAAATCTAAAGTTTTGTTCATGGATAGGTATAGATTATGGTAATATTATCAAGTAGGCCTATAGATTTTGCTATTATGAAACGTTCCCGAATAACACACGGGAAATTTACAAACTCATCAGGATAAAACCTCAATAGCCTAAAAACCTAAAACTGCAGGGAGTGGGTATGGGACAATCAGGGGTGCACCGCACTGATATCGGCCGTTTTGTGATCGATGTTTGGGTGCCCTAGTTTAAATAGTTCTGTTCGGGTGCCACTGTTTTGGCCCCGGACTGTTTGCAGCCGTTTAGCGTCAGGGGTGGGCAGGGAGTAGGGTCAGGGGTGGGCGGAGCTAGGATTTTTATTTTGGGGGGCCACGAAAACTTTTAGGATGACGTCACACACGCAGGCTCAGTGGAGCGAGTCGAGTAACAACCATGACACCAATGCTTGATACATTCTCTTAGTTAAGCAACATTGAAGGGGGTCTACATCGATCGACAGATTCGGTTAGTCTGCGATGGCTTTCGGTGTACTACCTAAAACAATGTTAAGCCAGATTTGATGCCACAAATGCCCTGACACGAAGGGTAAATATGGATCGTGCAAGGACGTTTTTCTTCTGGCATTTGTTTGGTTGTGTCGTGTTGAACTAAAATTATTGCAAAACAAGCAGTTCTGGCGGTAATCTAGTTATTTCTTTCAATAAATCATGAAAGAATTCAAATCAAGTTTAATTACGGAACTAAAATCTAGTTTTTGGTCTTTGGTCGCGAGTTGTTTAAATGTCTAAATTTGGTTCGCACTAAAAAACAGTTGAGGCTACTACTGCCTTAGTTTTGTAGGATTTCCTCACTTGAAGTAAGTTTCGTTAACAAACAATGGACTTTTGTTATAATAGAAAGGTTAACAAAAGAGCCCGCTGAGCGCTTTAGATAAATACGCCATATTCCCGCCTACGTAATTGGAGCTGGCGTAGTCGTGTGGTTACTTCGCACCAATGGTTCAACACAATCGTCTGACACGATCGTGCGCGGGTTCGATTCCCGCACACTCCCCACACCACTGACGCTGTCCGGCGCCTTTTGGCTGCTGTTTTACTCAACTCGCGTTCAACTATGAGTACGTACCACTGCTTTAAATGGTTTTAACTCACACTAATAGAGAAAGTATCGTTTTCCCTGTATAATACAGGCCGATATAGTTCTCCAGAAAACTGTCAACAAAGTTTATTCTGATTTTAGCAAGGGTGGTTAATACCTACCTCCTAAGTAACGGGGGAATATAGAATGCATTATTTAGGACAACAACTGGCTTTTTTCGGTAATTTTTTTGTTATTGAAGATTTTTGACATCATATTTCAATAAATACACAACTCTTAAATAACCGGCCGTCGAGTCAGGATTGCTTTTAAAGGGTGCAATTAAAGGCTTTTTTGTGCATATCCATGAATTAAAAATATATATTTGATACCAAACACACACGAACCCTTCATACCAACGACGCTGTCCGCCGCCGTTTTGCCATTGGAAGTTTTGCTCTTGGTATCATTACTTTGTATTAGGCTACTGGTTACAACCAACAGAAAAATAAATCTTTTCTATTTAAAGCAGGGGCGGGCAACATACGGCCCGCGGGCCAGACCCGGCCCACGACGAGATTTTGAGCGGCCCGCAGACAGTTTCTAGTGTTACATGATAATGTGGCCCACGGCCACATTCTGCCAAAATCCCCCACTACTTGCTTAGCCTACTACGTCAATTTATAGCGATTGTTTTTAATTTGTGTTTTTTCTTTGTTTTGGGTTGATTAAAAGAAATATTTTCCCATCGATTTGCCCAGAAACGTAAGTTTAAGGAGTGTCGCGAATTTAACAAGGATTGAATGCCCAAGTACTTTTTCACTCAAATCGGCAATAATCAGTATTTTCTTTAGAATAACAAAATCCGAATGGTGAAAAACAAATGATTCCGGTTGCACATTAATGAAAATAAAGAATGTTTGGATGTTAAGGGATAAATATAATTCGCTAATAAAAGCATCATCAGTAGGGCGATTATTTTTTGACCTAAAAATATATTTTTTTGACAAAATTTTGACCTATTATAAATATATTGATTACCGCATATAAAACAACAGCATTAGTGTGTCTTGGTGTCGTCAACAACACGATTTTCATATTTTACTGACTATCGGTCGAACACAAATCACCTATTTTTTCGGGTTTATAAAAAATTATTGAAATCCTTAGTTGATATTTTTGTCATTTCAAAAAGTCAAACAACTATAAATTGCTGAAGGAAACAAAGTCAAGAGAAAAAAGACAGCAAATACTGTTCAATACATTTGTCCAAATCAGAAATAAACAACTGTATAATGCAAAAACGAAGCTGAGCCTAATGCAATAAAGTTGGACAGGGTGGTTAATATTTGAAGCTCGCGTATATATAACACAGTTAAAAAGTGTTTTGACTTGAAATAATTTTGACTAAATTTTTTTTTCCCTAACGTGTAATTATTTATCTCATAACATCTAAACAAACCGATTTTCGGTTTATAAAGTTGTACTTAGTTTATTCTTTAAGTCGGCAAAAAAATGTTGCCGTGTTTAACGAGTACAACGTTAGTCGCTATTATGCGACAAAACATGCAAGCTTTGGCAGTACTTAATCCGGCCCGCCAAGTACTTCATTTGGCCATATCTGGCCCGCCGACCGGAGAAATTGCCCGCCTGATTTAAAGTATCGCATTTAAAATAGAAGGCCTAAATATTTTTTACGGTGGGCATAACTAATTTTTAAATAGTTGACAGTATTGTGGTTTTACATTTTTTAAATTACGCTCAACTTTGGTGTAACAGCAATGAAAGGTAAAGCTTTTGTTGGTAAATGACGATGTGTTGCTGGTAGTTAGCGAATGGCAATTCACTTGAGAATAGATGCCGGTACGTGTGCACGAGGCAAGTATTCGCAGTGGCGTGTCTGAAACAAGGCAATTTGCCGATTACCTGCAGCTGTGGAATGCGTAGCAAGATGCTCGCAGTCTACAGTTAATCACTCAACAGTCAACACAAGACAAGTTTTGTTTTTATAACCACTCCAACGAATAGCCAGTATTTAACGTAGTTATGTAATGAGTGTGTTAAACGGAAAGTTCTTTAACAAAAAAAAAGTCTACAAAAGCATTCAGATTCCCGACATTCATCGCCTACGCAAGATTTCGATCTACGAAGTAAAATACCAAGGTTTGTACTTTATCGACTGTAGTTAAATGAAATTTGCCTTTCACTGAGAAAAACTGCAATTTCTTGAAATGCCAAACTTTGACAAGTCCAAAGTAAGAGAATTACAGGTGAACCGGGTAAAAGCATTTTAGTTGGTGATAATAATCGCGTGCATATGCACATTGAAGCAAGTTATGAACAGAGCCTACTATAAAATTTAAACATTAAGGGTGTTTTTCGCAAGCGAGAAAAAAACTCATGACTAACGCGACTAACGCGTAGGTACATTACGTTATATTATATCGTCACAATGCACAGATTTTAGATTCAATTCGGACTGCAAGAACAAATATTTTGCAACATCATTTATACCCCAAACATTTTTAACACTGCTTCGATTTTCCACATTTAATTACAGATTTAAAAGCCTGTTTTGTAATATAGGGCAGTGCTTCTTAAACTTTTTTAGTTTCGTTCACCCTTAGCATCTATTTCCAGAATTCATTCACCCTTGTCTCATGATATGATAAAATGATTAAACTATCTCGTCTATATATAACAGCACAAAATGACTTAGATTGTTTTGATTTTTGTTAAGATCAACTCCAGCTAAGTTTTACAATTGCAAATCTACAATTTCTCGAGTCCAGAAATATAAAGCAACAAAAGCACAAAACAAAGTCACCAAATTGTTGTACCTATACTAGGGATACCATATTTTTAGCACCCAAAAATAGGACATATTTTTGCCTGCAAGTAAAACGAAAATAGAATTGTTACGTTTGAGAAATACGTGCCATATCCACAAAATTTTTCAGCAGCGACTGAAAAATTTTGACTGAAAAACAGCAGCGACTGAAGCAGCGACACCCTTTGTAATTTTCCTATGACTTGCATCCCTACGAAAAGCAATTCGAAATTTTTATTTAAATTTCACTGAGGCAACTTGAAAATAGTGAAATTTGTTGTCGGTTCGATTTAATTGGTTGAATTGGCGCTACACTGTAAATCCGGAGGATTTTGCAAAACATTTCGTCCCCCTGTTGCTAGCCTGGTATCCAATTATATAAAATATGAATAAAAAATAGTTCAAACAGTGGATGACTTTTATCGTTTATCTATAAGTTAGAAAAATTATAATTAAATAGGGCCGTTATAGCATCGATGATATGAAAACATGAAATGGCACTCAAAGAGACTTTGTGCTCAACAAAGTAATAACAGAAAATTCACAAATTTTTTTTGGTAGTTTTTATGTTAAAGTTGGCAAAAACAGAGTTTGTTCAGCGCTGTAGAAGTGGTGTACAACCAAAACGAAAACGATACCATTAGAATCATAGCAAGAAGTTTGGCGCTCTTTCACTATTGTACGTAATAAAAAAAAAAACTTTCTTGAAATGCCGCATACCACAACGCATATTGTTTGGGTTAGGGTGCGGGTTAGCGTTTGGTTGAGGGTGGGTCTTGTTATTATTAATAATAAGCATAATATTACTTTACCCACCTCACCCAAACGCTAACCCGCACCCTAACCCAAACAATACTCGTTGTGGTATGCGGTATTGTTTTGTTTTGTTTTTTGCATAACTTTTCACGTACATAAGTGAAAGAGCGCCCGAAATTTAAATATTAACTTTTTCAGAGCCCGCCTCCCCTCTTACGAATTGTTTGAAGCCCCCCTAGAAACCCTTTTTAAACCAGCAATTCAGCATCTTTCGTGGCTTAAGTATTTTTTGGAAATAAATACAACCTGTCGCCTAAAAGTTTTATTAGAAGTATAAGCAACTAACTCGAAATGCGAAAAAAGAGGACATTTGGACATTTCAGTTTTCGAAAAGGGGATAAATCCTCCTTAAAGAGGACATTTGGTAGGCCTAACTTATACACTCAGTGCAAACCAACTTAAATATTACAATAAGCAAAAAAACACCAAAAAACAACAGTTCAGTAGTCGATTTACTTCAGAAAGTTGTTTACTAGTGACTATAGGATGCTCCTGAACTTTCGTACACCGTTATTCACCCCTTTTGGTTGGTTCACCCCTGCAAAAATTTTATTCACCCTGGGGTGAACCATTCACCACTTTAAGAAACACTGATATAGGGAACTTAGAACGCTTTCCCCTATGTCAGGGGCGGGCAATTTCTCCGGTTGGCGGGCATGATATGGGAAAATGAAGTACTTGGCGGGCCGGATCGCATAATGGCGGCCAATCTTGTACTCGTTAAGCATGGCCACACTTTCATTGCACATTAAACGTACTGATTACTTCCCGACTTGAAGAATAAACTAAGTGTAGTACTTAGTAAACCGAAAATCAATTTGTTTGGAATTTGAGGTTATAAGATAACAATATTTCGCTGCTATGAAAGCATGAAGCATAATGATTTTATTAGCGAAATGTGGCAAAATGTGGCCGCGGACCACAATATCATTTAAGGCCTGAAAATGTCTGCTGGAAATCCTGTCCCGCAGGCCGTTTGTTGCCCGCCCCTGCCCTATGTAGTAGCAGATTTATCTTTCAGTGTCATTTATGGAAGGAGGTTGTGTTTCGAAATTAAGAGCAATTTTTGCCCATTTTCTTTAACAAAAAAGCTCTGTTAGCAGTGACCTGGTATTTAAATTTTGACCGTGAACCGTCAACATAAAATTTTGGCTAGAATCCTCCATATTTACACTATGATCATAAATCTGCAACACACTATCAAAGACAACTTGTTACAATTACAACCTACTGTTTTAATCGGATAACCAAACAAAAAAGATGTAGCCTACATGTTTTTATGCTTAGGCTACGACTACGTCTAATCCTAACTTTATATAGTCATAGGTTAGTTTTCAAATTTAGCACAGAATGTAAGGCAACAAATGTTTTTCTTATTTACGCAAAACAGCAGTTTTATAAGTTTTTTCAATTCATTTTCGAGATTAAGTATTTTAGTACACCTGGAAAATACACCACTAACCGGATGTCATATGAGTGTATAATCGCATGACATAAGAAATTAAAAGCTCCAAACGAAAATATTTGCGCGTACCACAGAAAAATGCATCAGAGATGAGGTAAATGTCCTAAACTTTCGATTAGAAACACAAGTCTTAAATGCTTTAAATCAATTTGGAAGGAATATTCACGTAAACAAAGGGTAAGCTTTTTACCAATAAAACCGATTCGACAAAACGCTAGTATGACGTGTACTGTATCTCCGATTCTTGGAAGGAGTTTTTATTTTGAAGGATAATTTTGGTGAAAGTTATATACAACAACTCGTATATTTGCGGCGACGCGCGCAGCATAGCCTGAATTTATATACCTCGTTTTCACCGTGATATGTTGGCGCTGGCTTAGTCGCGTGGTTACTTCGACTTTACATGGTTAACACGAATGCGATCAAGCGCTTGTGCGCGGGTTCGATTCCCGCACGCTCCCACACCACTGACGCTGTCCGGTGCCTTTTGCCACTTAAACTTTTGTTAAATAAATGATAATATTGTTATTTTTTTGTTCACGTCGGGATCTAAGCCTGCTCCGACATTTCTAGGGTGGGTCTTGTTATTATTAATAATAAGCATAATATTACTTTACCCACCCTCACCCAAACGCCAACCCGCACCCTAACCCAAACAATCGTTGTGGTATGCGGTATTGTTTTGTTTTGTTTTTTGCATAACTTTTCACGTACATAAGTGAAAGAGCGCCAGAAATTTAAATATTAACTTTTTCAGAGCTCGCCTCCCCTCTTACGAATTGTTTGAAGCCCCCCTAGAAACCCTTTTTAAACCAGCAATTCAGCATCTTTCGTGGCTTAAGTATTTTTCGGAAATAAATACAACCTCTCGCCTAAAAGTTTGATTAGAAGTATAAGCAACTAACTCGAAATGCGAAAAAAGAGGACATTTGGAGATTTTTGAGCGTCCTCGGAGGACCATTCAGTTTTCGAAAAGGGGATAAATCCTCCTTAAAGAGGACATATGGTAGGCCTAACTTATACACTCAGTGCAAACCAACTTAACTATTACAATAAGCAAACAAACACCAAAAAACAACAGTTCAGTAGTCGATTTACTTCAGAAAGTTGTTTACTATAGTGACTATAGGATGCTCCTGAACTTTCGTACACCGTTATTCACCCCTGCAAAAATTTTATTCACCCTGGGGTTAACCATTCACCACTTTAAGAAACACTGATATAGGGAACTTAGAACGCTTTTCCCTATGTCAGGGGCGGGCAATTTCTCCGGTTGGCGGGCATGATATGGGAAAATGAAGTACTTGGCGGGCCGGATGAAGTACTGCCAAATCTCGCATGTTTTGTCGCATAATGGCGGCCAATGTTGTACTCGTTAAACATGGCCACACTTTCATTGCACATTAAACGTACTGATTACTTCCCGACTTGAAGAATAAACTAAGTGTAGTACTTAGTAAACCGAAAATCAATTTGTTTGGAATTTGAGGTTATAAGATAACAATATTTCGCTACTAAAAGTATAAAGCATAATGATTTTATTAGCGAAATGTGGCAGAATGTGGCCGCGGACCACAATATCATTTAAGGCCGGAAAATGTCTGCTGAAAATCCTGTCCCGCAGGCCGTATGTTGCCCGCCCCTGCCGTATGTAGTAGCAGATTTATCTTTCAGTGTCATTTATGGAAGGAGGTTGTGTTTCGAAATCAAGAGCAATTTTTGCCCATTTTCTTTAACAAAAAAGCTCTGTTAGCAGTGACCTGGTATTTAAATTTTGACCGTGAACCGTCAACATAAAATTTTGGCTAGAATCCTCCATATTTACACTTTGATCATAAATCTGCAACACACTATCAAAGATAACTTGTTACAATTACAACCTACTGTTTTAATCCGATAACCAAACAAAAAATATGTAGCCTACATGTTTTTATGCTTAGGCTACGACTACGTCTAATCCTAACTTTATATAGTGTACATATATTCCTAAAAAAAGCTAGTGACAAGTAGTCACAGGTTAGTTTTCAAATTTAGCACAGCATGTAAGGGAACAAATGTTTTTCGTATTTACGCAAAACAGCAGTTTTATAAGTTTTTTCAATTCATTTTCGAGATTAAGTATTTTAGTACACCTGGAAAATACACCACTAACCGGATGTCATATGAGTGTATAATCGCAAGACATAAGAAATTAAAAGCTCCAAACGAAAATATTTGCGCGTACCACAGAAAAATGCATCAGAGATGAGGTAAATGTCCTAAACTTTCGATTAGAAACACAAGTCTTAAATGCTTTAAATCAATTTGGAAGGAATATTCACGTAAACAAAGGGTAAGCTTTTTACCAATAAAAGCGATTCGACAAAACGCTAGTATGACGTGTACTGTATCTCCGATTCTTGGAAGGAGTTTTTATTTTGAAGGATAATTTTGGTGAAAGTTATATACAACAACTCATATATTTGCGGCGACGCGCGCAGCATAGCCTGAATTTATATACCTCGTTTTCACCGTGGCATGTTGGCGCTGGCTTAGTCGCGTGGTTACTTCGACTTTACATGGTTAACACGAATGCGATCAAGCGCTTGTGCGCGGGTTCGATTCCCGCACGCTCCCACACCACTGACGCTGTCCGGTGCCTTTTGCCACTTAAACTTTTGTTAAATAAATGATAATATTGTTATTTTTTTTTTTCATGTCGGGATCTAAGCCTGCTCCAACATTTCTAGTTGTTGATCTTTTGTCTATATCGTAAGATCCAAGCAAAACCACAAAGATTGTAAAAAGATCCAAAATGAATCATTCGAATTAAGAATCTTAGCAGAACTAGCGATGCTTTTTGCGTAACTATAGTATTTCACTCTTGTTGAATAAAGTTGTTTGGATCTTTTTTACAACCTTTGTGGTTTTGCTTGGATGTTTCTTAAACTGTTTTACACCACGCGCCAGTTTTGTTAAAAAAATGTCTAGCGTGACTGGTTTTACTACATGAAATATTAATAAGGCACTAAACTAAACGTCCGTGGCCCACCAAAATTTTACCAGCACCTCAAGCATTGAACAAAACCAGGTAGGGCTTAGTCAGCTGTTCGATCATTCTGTACGTTTATTGCACGAGTTCAACTGTGGGTACGGTAAGTTCTAGATGTAACTTGTCCTCTACCTCGCGTTTAAATAATTCATTTTAAAGAAACCTTTAAAAACGCCATGCTCGCCGTTCTTTGTTAGGTTGGCAGGATAAACGGAATTTTCAGTGAAATCGTAACTTGTGTACTTCGAGTGACAATACTTGGGATTTGGTGAACTTGAAAGGGTCGCGAGACGGCTGACTTTTATGGGTGTTACCAAATATTTGCCGTCTCCTGCCGTAACGTTTAAAGTTGACAGGTGACCAGCGTGATTTTTTAGCTTTAACGATTTTCCCCCACATACATTTCTACTGAATGTTTACACTAATTACCGCAAGAGTAGAACTATTTTTCACTGTAACAATTAACTGGTTTGTTGTGTTATACGGCAGTGGCGTAGCCAGCCGAATATTTTTTTTTGGGGGGGGCAAAGAGTTGGAATTTTTTGTTTAGCTTTTGTCATCGTATTAACTGCCGTAATGAACACATATAACAATGTTAGCAAACCGTTTCGAACAGCAACCGGCTGAGTGTTAACGCAATACTCAAAGAACAAGGCAAAGAGCAAAAACTGTCTAAAAGTAGTAAAGCTACATTAATGTATAGCATACGTTATATTAACTACATCGTTTGTGACGTAACAAGGCATGACAACTAAAGGTGTGGCATGCCTGTGATCGACTGTTGTGGTACTGCTCTTAAATGCTAAAAAACAAACAAATTATTAAGAGTAAAATATACGGCCGCAGTGTAATTGTCGCAGAGGCAAATTGTATGGTCGATTTATTATTATGGACCAAGCAATCCAAATAAAGCTAACCACAACGACGATACCGGAGTTATGGAAAGGCGAACAGAATGTTTTTTGAATGTTGCTTTCGTTGTAATTATCTTCTTTGTTAGAATAGGAAATGTAAGTGTAACCACAATATAGTGCTATCGCATTTGCCATTAGGCCTATATATGAAATTAACGTCACCGCCCAAGTTATTGTTAAAGTGTTTTCATTTTGACGAAACGTTATAACCAACTTATGGTTGTAATACTGCTGTCCACGTGTTTAAAGTAATAGTCTTAACTTTAAAATAAGAATAATTGTTATAGCATTAACTCTTTAAAAAACGTGTGACGTATCAACAATTATACTGTACAAAATACTGATTATACGGTATCTAATACATCTTCAATTAGTCGCCCCTAAATTTGCGTAGTGCATTTAAGTTGGTGATATCCGAAACCTCAATTTTCATTTCGTTTTCTGACATTTCTGGCAAAAAGTACAGCCTGTCGATCAGTACTAAATCCTTCAGTAACAGTTAACAAGCTAAATGAAAAAAATCTTACCAAAGTGTATAATACAACATTGAAAGGTAACTAAGTTTCCTTTGCTTAATTCTCTTTAGATTGGTACCGGATTAGCACCGAAACTACTCCAGTATTGCTAGAGTACAGATACCGTATCGGCTCCGATCTGATAATACCACACAGTCATCCAAACTTAATTCAGAATAGCACAGTGTTTAGGTCCATATTGTTGTATTTGCACGAGATTCTTACGAATGTGAAAAGTATTATATCTTTAAACTTGTCTTGCTGTGGAAGTGACGTGAACTATAGACTCGACTTTCGGCAATTTAAAAACACTCCGTTTAGCACACTGTTTCATCTAACTAATTAAACAATCACTCGGGTTTACACGTAGTATGTCGAATATACTGTTTCGTCAATCCCTTCTGATTTAATAGTAACTCCATTGCAGGGCCTTTATCTAGCCAAGGATGGACGACCCTACTCTACCTGGCTAAAAACGTCGACGTAACTGTTGCCCAGGTGTCTTCTCTGTTCACTGGAAAGTCGGCTGGATTTTTCCTTGGCTCTATTCTCTTCAGCGTAGTCGTGAATTGGCGCAAGGAGTTCAAATCACTTTTGACTGTCGGTATGTCGGCTGTTTAAATAGGCCTTGATGATCATGTGTTTTTTACCTAATTTTGCTGTAAGTTCTATTTGTTTAATAAGGCTCTTCAGCAAACTAATACAAGCTTTGCATTTTTAAAGTTTTAATATTGCCCAAAGTTAAGAGCAAAAACATACGTCCAATATAACAATTCAGAGAAAAATGGATAAAATTAAAATGTACATAAAAAGTAATTCTACTATAAAATCCATTCTCAATTTATAGCAAGATGACTTTTCTTTAAACCTTAAAAATGAACTAAATCAATCCCTGTGTTTGGTTCGAATTGCTTTTCGAGGAATACGGAAAGTCAACTTTCCATTGTTACGTTTAAGCGCGCAATACATTTTCTTTAGGATTAAAAAGTCGCATTGAACCGTAAATTTAGGTAATTGTGCATGCTTTTAGCGTGAATTCTGATGTGTTTGCTAATTTTTGAAGAATCTATATAGAAATGTGAACATTTTGCCAAATTGTTTATGATTGTAAACTAAAAAGGAATCGCCACAACAAAACGTCCGGAATCATTGTATTAAAGCGGGGGTTCCCAACCTGTGGTACGGTTTTTCAAATGGTATTCGCTAGTAGCCTTCGTTTTTTGCTATTTTTAACCTAAAAATTGATAAAAATATCATTCGATCAAATTAGGTGTTCTGCAAGAAGTGGTATGCGTGACACTACAGAGCGTCCAAATGGTACGAGATCTGAAAAGGTTGGGAATCCTTGTATTAAAGGAATATATGGATTTACCGTCGCTTTACATTTGTAATTTTCCCAACACATCACTATATGCCTTTTACAATATGTTGGCTATACAGATTTAGAAAATACCACCTTTGGAGCACAGGTTACTGTTACGCCGTATATATAGGCTGTTTAAAACAAACTCGCAATTATTTGCAGGACTGGGAATAATTCTTAACGGCGTCCTGATTTTGATTACCCCTGGGTCACCAACCTGGCCGGCCTCGTCATTCTAACAATCTTCAATGGACTTATGTCCGGGTATCTCGACGGAAGTAACTATTTCAATGTAGCAATCGTCATTTTTTTGCCTGAATATTTAAACAACAGCACCTGAAATTCTCTGCTGTATCTGTTGAACTATACCTCGTTCACCTTTACTGCGGCTGAGTGAATATTAGATTCCTAAATAAAAGGTCAAAGCAATCCGATTAAGTCGGTGGTTCTCAACCGGTATATTTGAAATTCTTTGGGATTCTAATTTTTCCCTGTCGGTAATTCTTCTTGATACCATTTTTGTGTACGATAAAAGTGCCAATAATTAGGCTACAAAGGTTTAATCAGCATTGTTGTGCAGTCAATGTGCTTTTTTTTATCTCGTTTATTGTAACATTACAGTTAACCACTAACCAAACTACGATCAAGGGTGCGGCGAACTATTTCTAATTTTTGTAGGGTGTCACAAGTCAAATCAGGTTGCGAAACACTGGATTAAGTGCTCACAATGCCGGCTTTTTTAATCATAGTTAATTTTTTTTAAATAAACCTTAATTATTATGTATTCGATAAATACGACTTAATGTCTGTCACCTGTCTTGGTTTGGGCTTTCACTTAATTATATCGGTCAAACACGTGCTTTGTGTGTTGTCGCGCAGCCATGCAATGAATTTAACTGCTGAGGCGAAAAGAATTCCCAGCCTTTTTTATTCAAGCCTACCACTTTGCCTTCAGCCTTGGAGCAGTTTTCGCGCCTATCGTTGGTAGGTTTCAACTCACAAACCGGTTTGCCCTTTTTGAGATCAGAGAAATTAAATATCTGTTTTATAGGTTTATCTAATGTGTGGGATGTTTAAGATGGGCGAACATCACCTGGTTGAACAGATGGACAATTACTCGTCAATGAACAAGAACCCAGGCTTTTCAACAAAACTGTAAATGAAATTCTAATTCTTACGCTCCTTCCATACGTATAATGGTAGAATGCATTGCTTAGTGGCAAAAGAAAAAAAGTAAAAGTTTCCTTAGGTTTGTAACGTGAACTCTTTGGCGAACAATCAAAGTGTCGCTTTGTGGCTTTAATTGTTGAAATTAGTACTGTTTTACACAGAAATAGATTGGCTTTACTTGTGAAAAATAACAATAGGCATTTTTAATGTCGTCGGTAGCAGACTACACGATTAAGAAAGTCCAATATTTTTCAGTCAAAAAGCACCACCTTGCACACTATCACATATGCTGTGCTATGTAAAATCACATTTTCTAGAATGCAACAAATTTCCACCTAGCAATTGAATCTACAACTCACCTTCATACAATTCGTATTTGTGACATAATAAACAACTTGAATGTTCTATGTTGACTTATTAAATACATTGTCAAAGTCAAACTAGCATTCAGCTAAGGAAACCACAGTTCACAAACAAATTTCGCACTATTTGCACGTTTTTCATTTCAGCCCCTATTTGCACATCTGTGGGATTTTCTATGTATCTGAAAACAGTGCTGTTGTAATACTGATCATTTGAACTATGACAGAAACCCTAATTTACGCAATCGGTTGCAAATTCACAAGTTTTCATAGATTTGTTCTTTACCATAGAAAGTCGCAATCAAAATGCAGCAAACAACCTATCCAAATTTGGCAAGGCCAGCGGATAAGAGCAATGGAATTTATTTAAACAGATTTGAAAGGTGTCATAAGGCTGTTACATGAACAACGTCTTAAAATCCATACAACTCCTTTAGTTGCATCAAAATGGTTTATAATAAAAATTGGTAAACCTATACAGGCTTGTCAGTTTTTAAAACTTCTTTTGATCTCCTTGTTCATGCGGAATGTTTGCACAAATGTAGGCAAATTTACAAATGTATTGTTCCTTAATAATTAACCGATTTGTTATGTCATAAGGCTGTTACAAAGCAGTGCAATTGTTGCAGCAGCAACTTGCGTGTTCAATAATGGATCAAGATGAGCAAAATAAAGTTAGCCACGGCGACGTTGTGAAAGTTAAAGGCAAAAAGAATCTGTTTTGGACTGTTGCTTTTATTGTGATTATCTTCTTTGTCAGAATAGGAAATGTAAGTGTAACCGAACTCACCTCCTGTGTATCGGCAACTTTTTGGGTTTAATAAGTGATAAAAGTGTTTTGCGTTTGCTAAAGCAATGATTTTAACAGCCATTTTCAGGTGTTTTTTTACATAAAGTCAGCTGTGTTTAAATTATTGCGTTTTGCGCCTTTTATTGAAAAGTAACCGTAACCAAAATGATGACGTATAGGTAACTTACGATAACACACTAACAAGGTGTCGATTGTAATTTTAATGTTTTCTTCCACCAATACATTTGCGCAATTAGGTGTTTTTCGGCATAATAACCAATAGTTTAAGTAAAATTACAGTAAATTAAATAAAGATGAAGTGTATCGTTCAGATTACGGCTACGCTTTAATTAGATAGGAAGATTTCACTTCGATTTCCATTTTGATGTTTAGAAATCATATTGTTTACTTACAAAATTTGCTTTGTGTTACATATTACTTTGCGTTTGCATCGTCAATATGGTTTAACCTGAATTGGTTAATTTTGACAAAAATATTTAGTTATTAAGGCTAGGTTTTGTGTTAAATTCTGTTTTGATTTTTGTCGTGTATTCCTAATTTTTATAGGCTTAGTTTTGGCGTTTTCTAACGAAAAGTATAGCTCGAAATATTGTTTACTATAGTTTTATACCGAAACCATTGCAGATTCTTCACCGAATTCTGTAGATTTCAGTTGTAAACACACATATGTGTGTCCAGGTTTCATTGCTATAGTTTTAAAGGCATATCTGCATGTAATTTTTCGAATTAATGCCTCAAATTAAACTTACGACTACAAATTATACTTGACGTGCATTTTTTTAAATACAATGTTTTAACGGGTTAAACCATTGTGCAACTAAGTTAACCTAAACAGGTCTATTTAAACCACTGACGGTCTCTAATGGATTGTATAAAACAGCAAAATGAATCTGTTTATCAACTTTTGCCTTGTTTTCAAGGGCATGTTCCAATCAATGGGCGGGCCGACCCTACTCTACCTGGCAGATAACGTCGACGCTACCGTGGCCCAAGTGTCTTCTGTGTTCACAGGCAGATCAGCTGGATTTTTCGTTGGCTCTGTTCTTTTCAGTGTTATCGTAAACTGGCGCAACAAATTCAAACCGCTCTTGACCGTCGGTATGCTTAACATTGAAATTACAGATAAGTTTACTTGACTGTTTTGTTGTAGTTAAGCTGCTTTGTCCAATTGTGCTTTGAAGCAGACGCACTATGCATTTTTACATATTCAAACACTTTTGTGTCATGCGCTTTATTTTAGTGTAACTCAAGTAGAAAATAAACCTAAAAAATCGGATTCCTTTCTAGGCTGTCTTTAAGTTACGAATTTTATTTATCCTACTATTTATTTGTTTTTTTTGGCAGGACTCGGAATCACATTGAACGGTGTTCTGGTTTTCATAACCCCATGGGTGACCAACTTGGCTGGTCTGGTCGTCACAACAACTATCACTGGTCTCATGTTTGGTTATCTTGACGCAGGTATTGTATACTCCAGCTTAAACCCGTTTTCCGTTTACCCACTTAGTTTGTACTTATTCATTGCATTAAAGCTGATTGTTTGGTGCTTTTGTACTGTAAGTGTTATATTCAAAATGATAAAAAAAAATGTTTTATTAGTGTTATTTCGGGACTGGAACTTATTTTATCGGATGTCAATACCTATGATAAAAAACATAAACAAAGTCTCTTCATTATTTTAGGCTCCCGTCGGACTATATTTCAAAGGCTCTGCAATTTTAAAGATCCGAATTCGTTTAATTACTGTTCCAACAGTTCTCTTATTCTATAATATCCCTAATGTCTTAAGCTTTGTACTTTGCTTGTTTCAGCCATGCAATCGATTTACCTGCAAATCTGGGGCGAAAAGAATTCCCGACCTTACATGCAAGCCTACCATTTTGCCTTCAGCGTCGGGGCTCTGCTTGCGCCCGTAGTAGGTAAGATTCTAATTGTTTGGTCAATAAAGAGTGATAGTGCAAATCAACCTGATAAATGCATCAAAAATCCAATGTCGAGGTCATGGGCGCCCGCACGGGGGCGCAAGGGGGGCGGGAGTTCTTACCCCCTTTTTGTAAGTGATATTATCGTTTTTGGTTCGTTTTTGTCATGGTTTAACAAACTGTTCGAACCGGCGTGCCTTTTAAGTAATTGGGTCACGCGTCTTAATCTAATACGAAACCAAAATCGAGCGCAAAACGCCGTTTTTCGTCTTTTGTTTGGTCGCCCGTAAACGCTGGGAGTTTTTCTCTTTCGTTATTTGTTTAGGTTGACTAATTAGCAAGTGTGTATTCGACAATTGACAACGCTTTTCTTTTTTTCTCGCTTAAAAACGAGTTATACGCAGTATGTTCCTCGCTGTGCGGTCTCTGCGCTAATATCCGATGTTGGTGTAACATCGACATTTGTTTAACTGAAGCAGATTCTTGAAAGGAGGTATAATGGTGACTGTCGTGCGCGTTTCAAAGTCTCCATTTTTAAGTAATGATGGTTAACGCAAAATGATGCTCTTTAAGCATACTCTAAGACCACGTGTTAAGTGTGCAATGGACATTAGCGCTCGTTCCGTTCATGTATACCGTGATGCAGCTGGCGCCTGACAGGATTGACGACGCATGTGGTCGCTTTTGCTGGACGTATTTGGCTGTTTCTGATTAGTTTTTTTATCACGTCTTGCAATTAACGTTCTATGACGTCATACTGTCACTGTTTTATGACGTTATTATTCATTAACGTCAGGCGAATTTTTGATTTTCTGGTTACGCCCCTGTTTGCTCCCCCTGGAAATTTTTCTGCGGGCGCCCCTGGTCGAGGTGATGTTTTAGACTGCATTTCCATTTAACACGAAAAACAGTCTTGAAATCGCATCATTGCTCAACCAAGTCGATAAATGACGCGTTATCAGTTTTCAATCGCTTAATATTTCAATAAATTAAATTTAATTATGTCGTGCATTACCAGAAAGTAATCACCCCAACTGGGAGGTACATATATTAGCTAGGTTTACCACTTAAAATCGTATAGCTCTTAATCATTGTGGCATAGGATATGGCCACTTTACATCTTTAGTGGGGGTCAGTTTATTGCGTTTAAAACGCAGCACTCTTTGTAACACACACACTCAATATTAAAAAAAATAAAAACGAAAATTTATTTTAGCGGCACCGTTTTTACGACTCGACGACCAGGACAATAGTGCTGACGAGCGTTGCCCCGACAGCGGCAATTCTGATGTCACAATGACAACGATCTCTTACGAAAACGCCTCTATGCTTTCAACCACGAAAGCCACGCCGGTCGACGGCCTAGAACCAGTTGCGTGGACGTACATCATTTGCGGAATTCTAAATTTGCTGGGAGGCTTGCTAGTGCTCTTGCTCGTCGCCGCGCGGACGGAAAGCAAGCTGGTGCAAAACCGCGAGACGGAGATAGAGAGTCGCGAGGAAGAGCCGTTCAAGGATGTGATGTGGTTCTTTTTGCCGGTTGTCTTCTTCTACTTTACGGTGGTGGCAGTTGAAGTTGTCTACCAAAGTTACATTTACTCGATTGCCCTTTGCTCGGAACTCAATTTTTCGGTATGTCTGCATCATTTGATAATTAATTAATTGCAGAGACAAAAAGGTCGAGTAGATATCGACATCATCTTAATTAAGACGTTTCGATTGCACTATAGAAACTTTAGAAACTCAGAATGATAGCAATTGCGTTCCACCTTTTATAGGTGATGCTTGACTTACTTTTCAGTCACATTAACTGAAGATGATACAACCCCGTATAAAAACGTCTTAAACAAGATGATGTCGATCTACTCGACATTTTTGGCTTTGTACTTCATTATCAAGCTACTTTACAGATCCGTGCATACTAGTGTACTCATCTATATATTTTCGTTATTAAATATTAATGCGTATTTTACTTAATTTGTCGGGTGTCCTTCATTAATATTCGCGTCGATTGCTGTGTGAGCGTTTATAAAACGCAAGTCAAAAGCTGACAATATTTTCCACTGTTTAAAAAGCATTTTAAATTTGTGTTTTCAAGAAGTGTTCACGGAAGTATTCACTTCATGTTAAAAGTAAATATTGTTTTATTTGAATTTTAAAGGTGCGCAAAGAACTGAATAAAATAAATGATTACTGTTTTTTTTAACTTAACCCTTAATTTTTACGCTGGAAATCACCTATGAATATCACTTACACGATCGCTTCCCAGCATGCCAGGTTCATTTATCATTTTTCTCTTAACCATTTTATACACGACCATACACACTGGCCTGGTGTCTTCTTAATTTTTCCGCTGTTTTTTTTTAAGCATCCAGCCAACGAGTCGCTATGTTTTGTGCCAGGTAAACTAATATAACCAACACACATTGTTTGTTTTATTCACATCTTGATGAGATGTGCCAATCACTTAAAATATACACTCTTATTATACCCATAGGTAACCGACGCATCGACGCTAAACACAATATTTTGGGTCGGCTTCGGCCTTGGTCGAGGATCGGGAATTGTCTACTCCAAGTTCTTTGAACCCGTCACGATGATTGTGTACGACACAGTCGGCACCACTCTCTCCATTGTGAGCTCCGTTAGGTTTTAGTGGAAAATGTCGAAATTTTTGTTATGCATATTTAACACAATACGCCCGGCAATTTTACTATGGCGATATGACAAAACTCTCTCGTCTATATATAACAGCACAAAATGACCACCCGGTATATCCGCCCTGCTCGCAAGCTGTCCTCCATTTCTGACGGTTCACCCTTATTCACCCGTGCAAAAAATTTATTCACCCTGGGGTGAACCATTCACCTGATTAAGAAACACTACCGTACAACTTTCTTTGAATAACTTAAAATTGAATTTTGCCAATTAAAGATACAGATCAGATGAATTTATTTCTGAGATTTTAACTCACAGCCTCTGTCGTTGCTGGTTTGTCGCTTTGTGAAGTGTGTTGCGGAATGCCCCCTTGTGGGCATTGGCGAGTTACAAGGGGGGTCTTTTTCTCATTTGGGGGGCGCTGAACGCACATAAGGGGGCGTTACATGAAACTACTTAAAAAAGTTTACATAAAAATAGTAATAAACAGCACTGTAGGTAACTTCCGTACTGCGAACTTCTAGTAGTTTCCCGACCATTGTTACGTAATAATAATTGGCTTTCTTATGTAAAGCTGTTGGTTACTGTTGCGTTTCACCGTTTTATACGCGGCGAAATGTTTGTATATTTAAATCAGGGGTCGCCAACCTACGGCCCACAGGCCAGATTCGGCACGCCGCCTCTTGACAACTAGACACGAGTCCATTTCAAATACTTTTTGACTATTTTAACTTAGTACGTGCAAAAAAATTTCGAATGATCTTTCTACGTCCAGTTTATTTACGTTTTGATGCTGTCTTTGGACTAGATCAGCGTTTTTTTTTACCCTTGCGCCGTGGAAGGCTGCCAAGTGCGTGACGGACAAAATCAAAAATATTGGTCATATATTTTATAATTTTTTGATTTTTTTTAGGCAGTGTAATAAAAACTAGCAAGAAATTTAAAAGAAATGCCGGTATACCCCCAAAAAATCGCGCTCGCTTCGCTCGCCAGATGCGCCTCAGCTTAAAGCGATTAACAAACACTGAATTACACTACTTATTAAGGTTATCGCATTTCCTCAAAGTAGTGTTATTACACTTTTTATTAGTAGTATGGATGAAAAAAATCTGAGGCCCGCCTGATTCACAGTTGTTTTAACACAGTTCTTAGTTAACATTTTCTGCGGCCCACGGAGACCTTTCTGAGTTTGGTTGGCGATTAGAAAAGGTTGGCAACCCCGGATTTAAAGTCTTTATGGTAATGACATAACCTGGTGAAATAATGTCCTATAGTGAATGTATGTTAGACAACCTAAAATGTGACTGACAGCTTATCGAAACGAAAGTGAAGACAATATTATGTTAGATAACGATTAATATAATAACTTACTGTAAAGGAAGATAAGTGGAGCGATATGAAATAATAGTGAGCCCAAGGGGGCACTAGTGTAAAAAAGGTTGGGAAACACTGACTTATACTTATTATCAGATTATCCACAAGTTTGTAAAGTAAACATTTGAAATAACCTTGGGCCCTTGGAAAACATTTGCTATATTGGATTTTAGTTATTTCCGGAATCACATTTGATTTTCATGCTAGATACCTATATAAACCAGACAAGAGCTGTTGAAAATTAATATCGACTGTGTGTTTCGATATTACTATGGACATGCTCTCAGCTTTAGGTATTTACATTTTAGGCTTTTAATACTTTTACGCCTTACACCAGTGGTTCTCAACTAGGATGCCGCGGCACCATCGGGTGCCATTTCTAATCCTCAAGGGTGCCGCGACATATTTGGGAATCTCAAAGAATCCGATTTTTTTAACTCTTACAACCTTTTTTGTAAGATGAGAGTGTAATAAATCCAAGTATTATTTTCTACGTTGTGTAGAGCTGATTTGTGCTGTTCCACTTCCGTTTATTGTGACATTCTGGTGAATTACCTACAGAAAATCTTATAAGGGAGCCCCAATCTATTTATTATTTCTGATTGGTGCCGCTATCCATTAAAGGCTGAGAACCACTGCTTCACACCAATATTACTGTTGCATTTAGGCTGTGCTGGCGATTTTCGGCAGGTTCATCCCATTGCTGATTTGGTTTGTGACGTTTTTCTTTGGCTTCTCGATCGCAACGTTCTACTCGAGTGGTATGCTTTTACTATTTCTCCTCACTTCTGTAGTTCTTAAAAATCGGTATACACACAACTTGCTTTAGACATTTCTAAAACTAACTTGAACCTAAGCGCCTGTTTCTTGTGCACCTACATTTGCCAGGCATAATTCGAGCGCCAAAAAGATTGTGAACATAGTTTATTAAATTTGTCAACCACACCATATACAATACATGTGCTGGATGGTTTGGCCTTCTTCTGTTCGTGATTACCTATGTTATCGTCATATTACGTAACCTTCAAAAATTTGGAAATAAATTGTCTAATCCGGGTTGAATAAAGAGAGTTGTTAAGCCTAGTTAATAATTGTTTCAAGCTATCACTGTCATGTTTTTCAGGTATATCCTACAGTTCAAAGGTTACCAACGTGTCTGCAGCCTACATTTACATATTCGCGGTTGGAAACACCCTAGGTGGAATGACAATGTCACCTCTGGCTGGCGTTATATTTGACGAGGACCCGTTTGCGGTGGTCAGTCCCATTTAACATAGATAATTTTGGCGCTAACGATTAACTGTCGTTCTCAAAAACTACAGAAAAATGATATCAAAAACCGCAAACTTGTGCCGAATTGAACTGTTAAATGACTAGCGAAAATTAATCTTTAATATTATTAATTAGAAGGATATGGACTAAGTAAAATACGTGACTTTAGAAAAATAAATAGATTTATTACTTTTTAGGATCGTAGCAACTAAGTTGTCGGTTTGCAGCATTACAATTACTGAGTAAAAAATATGTTATTTAAAAAAACTCAACTTTAACAGGTTTCAACGATTATTGAGTTTTTTTGGTGATTCGATTTAACTAAATTAACACAAAGGAATAAAAAATAATGCTTTTGCTGTTTAACAGGTTTATCTGTTGTGCGGTTTGGCTGTCTTCAATGTTATTTGTTTTCTGTGGATGTATAAGATGGGCGAACGCCACCTTGTCAAATTGACAGGTAGAAAACAAAGTGTTATGGAGCAAGACAACCAAGCCTTTTCAACCGAAATGTAGTTGAAATGATATATGTTCTGTTCTTTAAAATCAAAACGTGTAATCAAATGGCAATTCCGTTCGTTTAAAGTATTTGGGTTAGTCCAGAAGGACTTTTTGACGTTGAACGTCGCTTATCAACAACTGAGAAATGTTAAGCACTGATCATTGTAATAAAATGAAAATGGCTAATCGATAATAAAACAACAACAACGATAGCTTTGCTTGTGGCATAAATCGGCACCTCAGCAACCGACAGACCTTTGAATACAACTCTCCGGAATGACGTTAAAATTAAAATCATGTGCCGATAAATTCGTAGTTTTTAGAAATTTACTTTCTTGTGTCAATGTTTGATATAGGGTGGTACTATACAGGCAGTTGAAATTTAACAAAACAAGCAATCTCCCTTAACACACAACAAACTATATGAAAATGCCTCAAATTATTATGAAAATGTCTCAAAATTATTATGAAAATGTCTCAAAATTATTAATTTGTAATGAAAAGTGCTTATTTGAGCCTAAAATGCTTGCATGCCTATTAGTTATGAAATACTCTTTTTTCTGAAATTGCAAAAAGTTTCGAGGCACACTTGACAATCTTTCATGACACACTAGTGTGCCGCGGCACGCACACAGTTTCGGTGTCACTGACCTACACACACGAAAATATTTAATTTATAAATTTTGTAGAATTTTGATTTGTTATCAAAATAATAGGTTTTGGCATGAGGTAAGCGAAACCAGTCAGTTGCCACTTGTGCGCCAATTATGTCGCAAACGTGTAACGAACGCGTTTTGCACTCGAACGTTGTGACATGAAAGTTCGTCCCCGTTTTGCGACATGAAGGGCCAGAAACCCTACGCGAAAGCCATTCAGGAAAGTATCTTTTGTAACAGTTGCCGAACTAGGAGGAGAAACTGACCCCGTTACTAAATAGACCCATGTATTGGGTTTCACCTCAGCACCGTTTTGCATGACAACGAGGACTTGCGTACGCTTGATTGACACACAAGGCGGGTGTTTTTTTTTCCGACGGATCGCTAACACGTCATATTTTCCACAGATTGTTTCGTAAAAAGATGTCCAGCTTCGTGTATATGACGTTACGTCACAGCTGCGGAGTATATAACAGGTGTATGTGTGGGGCACAAGATGACAAAACTATATAGAGACTCTTTTTGTCGAAAAACATTCTTGTATCGTTTGCGCACGGTATAAAAAAGTAAAAAGTATTTTTGAAATTTCTTAGAGAAATCTGTTGCCTAAAAGTAGAGCATCAATTTATTTTTTTACTCAAAATGCAATACAATAAATAATGGACAGGACAGTTGTTTAAATTCAATATTTGTTATTTACCAAATATGGTGACGTATAACGAAATTGAAAAAGAGTTTAATATTTTATTATTCTATTAGCAGCCTGGACTTGATTCTGTTGAATAAACCTGACATTATATAATTGTCCCGTTAGACTGCCTCTGAAATTCGTTCAAGTCAATTCAAACTTATCGGCACAAAAATGAAGCCGCATGGGCGCGCAACGATCATGATAGTTCTCGTGTTATGCGTGACCTCACACTTGGTGACGTCATCCTGTCCGTGCCGTCGCAAGCGTCGCGACTGCTCGCGGCACCGCTACCGACGCGCCTTCGACAGCTGCGCATCTTGCGAAAAGTTTGTTCAGAGGTACGGACTAAACCCGGTATTGGTGCCGCGATCGAAAGGAAGTTCACTCGAAAACTGGACGAGGCATTATTGTCGGGGCAGGTGAGGTTATAGTGTTTGACTGCATCTTTGACAGATACCGATAAACCAGTGTCTTTAACACCATTGTTGTAAACAGGTCATTTTGAAATGAAATAAGTCCCAAGTCAAGTTTGGATCATAATGGTTGGAGGTTTTAGTAAGACGTAATAAGTATATCAAAGCCCATACAGAAGTAGTAGCATTCTGATCGTTTCGAATAAGTCTTTATTCATTTTCAACATCAAAGTCAAAGTATTTTGCAAAGTCCCAGTCAAGTCATTTTGGGAGAAGGTCAATTTAAGTTAAGTCATTGACATAAAAAAGAAACTAATAAAATTGGTCGTCATTTTATGAGCAATAAATCCAAACAAAATTAAAAACGCTATATACAGCAAGCGAATTGTTTTACTTGCAAAAATTAATACAAATAACCCAATTTTATTAAGATATATTTAATGAACACACTTAATCTTAACCCAATTTATTTGACAAAATAACAAGGGGCGGGTGTTTCCTAAATAAATGGTATACTTAAATTTACAAACAAATTCCCGCGTTCTTTATTCTGGATTGTTGTTTTGTTAAGCTGAATGTGCAATGGGTCCCTTGCTTTTAATAGTGATTTTCATTAGCGATTTTTCTAATGTAAAACCTTATTTCGCCTGAATTTGAACAACACGTTTATAGCACCGCCTAAAACAAAAAATTACAGCTGGTAATATCAGCAAGGCGCCGCTTCAGCAAATTCTTTATTCTAGACTTGGGGTAAAATATATGGTTAACATTCTTACCTCACTTTTTCACAATGACCAAGCTATAGTCGCGTAAAGGTGAAGATTACGCACCGCTGCTCTTCTATCAAATGTAATATATTAATACAAAACGTTTTCGTCGAAATGCAGTTGCGAAGTAAATGCTACGAAAGTATTTCCACAGCAATCGGACTACATGATTAAGCCAAACTTTGCGTCTAAATATAATTTGAATCGCCCTACAGCAAACCTGTAACAACCTAAATAAGTCGTAACAAACAATTGGAAAATTTCTTATCTTGTTCGGCAGTGTTTCCGCTAAGGTGCGCAACTGGAGAAACATCCCAATAATATTCGCACTTGGAAAATCAGATTTCTATTAGGGTTTAGCAATAAACCTGAACGAAGTGCATAAAATCAAATAAGGGGTCCGTGAACTAGTTTTAGGGGGGTCATGAAGGTCTAATTAGTGTATATTTAAGAAGTAATCTTTGGAGCATAATGGTTGGAGGTTGTAGTAAGACGTAATAAGAATATCAAAGCCCATACAGAAGTAGGTATCATTTTGGACGTTTTCGATAACTCTTTATTCATTTTCAACATCTTAAGAGTTATTCGAAACGTCCAAAATGATACCTACTTCTGTATGGGCTTTGATATTCTTATTACGTCTTAAGAAGTAATCGATTTTTAAAAAAAGAGTTTAATTGAAAATAAAGCGGTTTTGCACTAATGGGTTTAGACTTTATTTTACTTTTACATTTTCGGCCTGAAATCAGCAGATTTCTTAAGTTTATTGTATTGTGACGTCAATTTATTACGTAATCTTTGAAATATTTTTTGCCTAACGTGGTCCACGCGCAGAAAAAAAATAATGGGTCGACGGTAAAAAAAGAACCACTGCACTAACTTAACCTTTTTTCCTAACATAACGATTAAAAAGTTGCGAACCATGAACGGCTGGAAAATATCACAATCTTGAAATGAAAAAAATACTTTCATTGGCGAAAAAACAGGTCCAACTTTTCCACAAAATTGTTCTGTTGAGCCTAAACGTTTCTTTCCGCATCGTTCTAATTTATTTCTACCTTCTGGCAAATGAAGCTGAGGTGATGGTATGTACAATACTGTATCAGAACCAAAACGGTCCGGTTGGTGTACTATAACATGCATGACATGAGTACGATGGACCAACATTATTTATAAACTTATAAATCAACCATGGTAGAACCCCCTCTATGGTTGACTTAATAAGTTATTCTTTTGGTTCACAAAAACAATCAAAAAGTTGTGTGACTTTTTCATTTTCTTTTTATCTCAGCGACCCAACGTTCGTTTCGGAGCTGACGTCTTGTCAGAGTTGCTC
The DNA here is from genome assembly GCF_963924565.1 of Ascidiella aspersa. Classification (NCBI taxonomy): domain Eukaryota; kingdom Metazoa; phylum Chordata; class Ascidiacea; order Phlebobranchia; family Ascidiidae; genus Ascidiella; species Ascidiella aspersa. The sequence goes on from NC_139451.1 coordinate 19,996,326, forward strand.
GGCCGGACTCTTTCCTTACAGCGCTGGCGTACTCTACTCCCGCTACATACGAACTCCCCACTACGTATGCCATCCGTGTGGTGCAGCGTGGTACCCGGTGCTGAAAACAAGAAGGGTTGGCTGCGAATGCAGTTTCGTTACATTCGTGAAATAGAATTAGGCACCCAAGATGTTTTTCCCTATTAACCGACCTGCTTGATTTTGTGCTTTGGTTGCCTTTCTCCCCTTTAACTAATTCAATTTTCAGTTTGTTTAGAATTTACTTTGATTTTTTTTTCAATTTAAAAATGGTATATTTAAATGGTGACTGACGTTTAGCGATAATTTTGCCAACTAATAAAGTTCTAAACCATTAAAAGTTTCAACAAATTTCAATGGAACCCATGTCACTTTTTTACCTGTCTTAATTTGTATAAGTATCTAAATTTACACAAATAGCTCTGATATTAATTTGTTTTCTTTTCTAGTTTCCGAAGCGGGTCATTTATTTACTGTTACATCACAGCTTATACCAGGTTGATCCACGATTTACCGATTAACTGAGTCGCAATACTATTGACGTATTTATCGCAGACCACACACAAATGACAAACACCCTTACCGATCGTTATTTAAGAATTGTAATTTTCTTAACTTTTGAATTTTTTTCTGAATATAGGTGTGAAGTGATTTTTCAGGGCTTTACTAAATTAAATAATCTTCCTCAAACCGCAACTGAATATGTCGGGCCTCGAGTTGGAGGACCCCGTATAGTGTAACGCTTAGCTGATGTTGCATGAAACATGTCTATATGCGTTTTTATGTACTGTAGCTTATTGATCGTTTGTTCTTCACGCTAACTATTCAATTGAAATCAACATTTTTTTTTATTATCGTCGGACATTTATTTGCCATTGTTAATTATAACACGAAAATAAATGCAAATCAGAAATGAAAAGCACCAGCTGGAAAAAAAGTGTTTCCACCATTATAAAGTAATACATTCCATTTTGTTTGGTTTATTATGAAAAGTATATACAGACCAAAAATAGGTTTAAATACCACATTTATTTTACTGTATAGTTATTGTTCTTCCAATTGATCATTTTAACTTCCTTTATACGCGCCACCTATTTTTTTTAGTTTTACATCGTTAGGTTTATACGACACCGAATTGCTTGCAAATGATAAAGATTGTTGTTAAACTCCTATAGCCGCTGACTTTATTCTGCGTTTATAAAAGACCCAACACTTTACTATAACATTGAAATCCGTTCCATTCTAAAATTGTTGATTACTATAACATTGAAAATTACCATCCATTTGACAGCGTAAGTTGGCACAATATAATGAAATAAACATACGTGTATGAAAATCAACAATTTTAGACTTGGAATGTACAGCTGCGTTTATGTATAAATCCCATGGGACAGTGCGTATATGCATTTCAGATATAGGTACAGAGATAGAAACTCTTATGCTACTGACTAAGATGATCATAGTTATATCATAATTATACCATTGGGATTAATTTTACCATGTGAACCGATCAACAATAAAAAACATTTCGCTGAGGTTGGGCAGATGGTTCATTTTAAATCATTTTATCAAAGCACAGATTTTATTGTACGAGTCCTTATATAAGCCTAAAAAAAATTGCAATGCATACGTTAATGTAATTAATTGACCAAAACCAACTTGAAATTAAACAAAAAGTTAACGTCAAGTAAACAAAAATGAAATATATAAGAGGTTATTGCGGGGACCACTATACGAGTTGTTCTAATGACTGATAGCGGTCCACGGCCTGGATTGTGGAGCCCATTGTGTTATGACATTTAACCTTATTATTAAAAGAACATGCGGCGGTTGATAAAGCAAAGCATATGAGGCTTGCAATATAACAAAAATAGTTTGTGCACGACAGGTTATTTAACAAAGGCACTGCGTATGTGATGCTGTTATACAAAAACAAGGCTAAAAAAATCAATGCAACTTTGGGCACTTTTCCACGTACTAATTGTTAAAATGAAATCATGTGTAGCGCGGTTGCTCGTGTCTACCACCACGCTTCACTTTTCGGGGTAAGGGTCACTGACATCATCACTGACGGCCTGCGCGAACGTGGGCAGCGCTGTCATGGCAACGTCCTTGGGTGGACCGGTCAGTGGGTCGTAGAGAATGCTCCTGTCTTGCGGGCCCCACTTCGGACTTGGTCGGAACAACTGAAAAACGTAGTTTGCTGTTAAAGTATAGGTATACATATGCTGTTGCTACTGTCAGGCATAATATACTCACAAGATATACTCTTACGACAAGTTATGTATTATTTTATTTTACGTTTCGACTTCCCATAAAGTGTTTCTCAACCATTTTTCGTGTTTCTCAACCATTTTTCGCAAATACTAAGCGTAATTATAACAGCAAAGGATTGCCTATCCAACTCTTCAATGAATATTTTTTTCAATGAATATTTTTTCAAGTGAACAAATAATTCAAGTTTAATTAATATGAGCCATTTATTCGTAATGGTTCCGCGTTTTTTTAGTTATCGGGAAAATCGTGCTCAGAAGCTTCTTTAAAGACGTGACATCAAGCGTTTCAAACCGCGTTTTTTTAAACAGTTGAAGTTAATTATAAGACTTCTGGTGTAAAATAGAGAAAAATTCGAATCGATTTTCAATATGTATATGGGGTTTGCTTATAGCATGATTACCGGTGCTACTTGGAGTATAAGCAAAACAGCTTGGGTCCAATGTAGGACAAGTCACTTTTTAGAAACCTAATCAAGTATAACTTCTTGCCTGGACCTCGCCTTACTTGTTTTTGAAAAGTTACATAACATAGTTATGGTAACTCATCTTACTAAAGTTTCCTTTTTACCGCGTAGCCTACTGCATTTCCAACTACCGCTTGTCGCATTTTGTAAATTTCATCATGATATAGATTCCATTATTTGTTTTACATATTGTGTAGAAAATATGTCATAGCTTTCGCAAAACAGCATACGTCTAACGTTCGGTGTAGAGTAGTCCACGAACATCGTGAATATTTTTAGGGGGGAAGTGTGAAAATCAACGTTTTTCTGTTATTTCATACTTTGAATTTTATCCGATATAAACACTTTACATCTAAAGCAAGATTTAAAAAAATGAAAGTTTTTTAACGGTTTAAAATAAGCTTACCTCGGAAATGGACTCTCCCTTGTATAGGCCACGCGCCAGTCGGTACAACATGTAGAGCGGCACAACCACGACGCAAGTGGCGCTCATGCAAATGCCCAAGTCGTCGGCCCACTTGGGGTAGACGTCGTTTGAAGTCGGGTAGGCGATCGGCGTGTGCTGGATGGCCGCGTATATGATCACGAACTGAAAGCAGAAAAGGTTTTTCACGCTTATTTCTACGAAGAGAGGCAAATGATGTTCGCCTGCAAAACTATCAAAAAAAGCTGCCAAATTAGCAGAAACGCACAGGTAAATAAATCAACTTCAAAATGACGAAATTTTGTTGTCATCGCCCTTTTTCGGGCAGAAGCGAATCTAGTGAGCGGTTACAATTAAGGACGGCTTTTGTGACCAAGCAATATGCGAAACTCTTACATGTGCTTAAGGCGCCTCGTTTACTTTTTACATTAAAACATATATCCTTTATCCTTTTTACATTAAAACAAAGATAAACCAAACAACTGCTATGTTATTCGCGCTTTGCACAATTAGACTCGATTTCGGCGGCATATTTGCATACAAATTCGCTAAAGAACATTTTTTAAAGATAGTGTTTTTGACGAAACGTTTTGACACAACTTTATTATCTTTAAAAAGTTTCGTGCCTATCAAAGAAAATTCTTATTTCCGCCACGGTATTTATATGTGACCATTTCTTCCGTCTATTTGCAAATAGAATATATTAGCTCCGCTGATAATAATTTCCAACCGAGAAAAGCTTTATGCCTCAAGCCATTGCGCTTTACTCACCAGCAAGAGCCCTGGGGTAATAAGCATCCAGTTGATCCGGAAATACCAGTTCGGTTGGAATCCGATCATCAGCTTGACGTCGCTAAGGAGTCTCCACTTGTACGTGAAGAAAAATCCTACATTAAACCTTTAGTTTAATATACGAAGCGTCGCTTTAAATTTGTTTACTTGCATGAACTCGTTTGATTGATTGTAACGTAAACTTGCTTAAAAGTTCAGGGTTTCGGCATTCCATTATTATTTTAAAATGGTAATATTGGATAGAGTCACATGTAATTTTGCTTACTAAAATGTTAACACGAAGCCATTACACAGTTAGGTATTAAAATGACCAGTTACACGCCCTTGAGCAGGTTATACCTGAAATAAGCAATTTGCAACCAGCACTTACCGTATCCCCAATTAGCAGCAACACACAGGATCAGCGACAGAATAAGGAGTCCGTAGAACGCCGAATAGGTGTTGTAGAGCTGGAACCAGTACATTCCCCCCTGTGACAAGTTGGGCCTACAGTTAGGTGCTAATATATCTACGTTGCTATGTTCGATTCACTTTTCCAATTAAAAAAAGTAAAGATAAAAAAAAATGTTGTTTTACGTCCACACAAATTTAAGTGCCATCATTTAGGTGCGACATTGGTTAACAACCTCAATAAATAACTATGAGCAAAATGTGGAAAACTTGAGTTTTTAGACAAAGACAATCGGCTGTTTATGTGTTTCACCACATTTTACCTGGGTTACTAAGAGAATTCCGAGAAGAAACGAAATAGTGCAGATAAGGGCTGTGAAAGCTGCCTTCTTTGGGCGCAGGAATTCCGGAAATTCGTCTAGAAAGCCGGTAATAATGGTTTCCACCATCGCGAACTGTAAACAACACAAACAGAAAGGTTATATTTCTAACCATGAACTCTTTGTGGCTGCGTTGCACTATAGTTGGAATGTTTTCTAAAAACGCTGCATATAACCCCGGGGTATAACGGGAGTGGTTCAATTTTGCGCCGGTACTAATACAGCAGCATTTAAATCTATTAGGAGCCAAGGTTGCTAAGGCTTTCTGAGGACCAAAATAGTATACAATCCTATCCGGTAACTTCTTGAGGCATTATTCCGAAGCGTGTTGTAAACTCGGGACTGTGCTGACATGATTATCTCAAACCGCATGTGGTGTAACCCCGGATGTATTTGCCATTATTATTGTGCTTTGCTGTACACCAGGGGTATCCAAACCGCTCTCGCGAGCCACATGCGGCTGATTGCAGTTTGCTAAAATCTAATTTATACTTGATTTTTATTCCACATTTTTTCGTACAAGACTTTTTTTATGGCGTCACGTTTGTACCACGCACTCCTCAAACAAAATTACCCACCATTGCTCAGATTATATTTCTTTTTCTAGAATAAAGTTAGATTTTAGAAACTTTCAGAGCATGACTTCATTTGTTCGAGAATAGTGTGCGACATCTCTCACAAATCTAGCTGAGCAAAGGTAAGTGTGCAATTATGGAAGAAACAGAGTGGTTTTATTTTTGCCCAATTTAAGGAGTGGTGCATTGCGGTTACCCAAGCAAGAACAGTGGCTATTGGTCTCTGACTGGTTGGCTTCCTTGTTATATGGGAATGACTTACACACTAGGAAATAGTTTGATATGTTTGATTTATTTTATAAGACGATTTTAATATTACAAACATAAATAATAAGTATACCTGACTGTCCAATCCTAGGGTGAGCAGCATGAAGAAGAAAAGTATAGACCACAGCTGGGGAACTGGCAGAAGTGAGACAGCCTCCGGGTACACGATAAAGGCTAAGCCAGGGCCTAAGCAACAAAACGTCGTGTTTATTAATATGATACAAAGTTTCTAAAACTAACATAAAACATTAAACACAGCAGTATGAAAGTAAGGTAGAACTCACTAGTAAGGACCTAAGTATACGTAAATATATGCTATGCGTATCATATGGTATTATTCCGTTAGATAATAATTTTTAGATAAATGCAGGTGCTAGTTTTTGTAATTGCAGGTAAAATTTCGTGTTATCGTTTAAATGTGTTGAAAAAACAAAACAATCAGCATTCCATACATACATTTTGCTAAGAAATGACCTATTAAACAATGATAATAATTTATATAGTGGTACCTAATCCATAAAACGTACCCTGTGCTGCCACGTCCTGCACTTGAATGCCAAGCTTGAATGCCATGTGACCAATCACGGAGAATATGACAAACCCGGCGAATATGCTGGTGGCACAGTTGCCAATAGCGACGATCAGCGTATCTCTAAAAAGCAAAAACGAGTTTACGCGAACTACGTTGAGCGTCTGCCGTTTGATTAGATTTCAACAAAGCCTATATTATACAAAAAGCTACAATAGATGTTTAGAGCGTCTACCATGTTAGACCCAATTCTATCGCCGCACTATAAATTCACGCTTGTACGTGGTCCTGAAGGTTGTGTAATTGTCATAGGCCTCAATGTTTAAAGAGAATCATTAACCCTTAACCAGGAAATAAGGACTGTCAAGGATGAATCTATTAACCACATCGCGCCAGTTAAGCCACCATCGTACAGTATCATATTTTTTCATGCGAATTACCTGACAATAAGGATTTTCACTAGTTCACTTTTTATCACCTGTAAATGTTGTTGTTGAACTTGTTGTATGACGCGAAAGTGAGCAAACCCCCGAAAGAAATTCCCAAAGAGTAGAAGATCTGTGTGGCAGCGTCTTTCCAAACCTTAATGGGTAACAACATTGTAAAAAAACATAGATCGAGATTTACTATTGATTAAAGCCATGCGTCCTTATTTTACCTTAGCGGTTTGAAGCTTGTACCATTTGGGCCTCACGTAGAACTTAATTCCGTCGAGTGCGCCCTCCAGTGTACAGCCTCGGACTAGCAGAATGATGAGAATGATGTAGGGGAAGGTGGCGGTGAAATAGACCACCTATAAACAACAGGAAAATTAGTATTGGAATAAAAATAAGAGGTGTAAGCAGTTTACGTTTGTTGTATACATACCATAACACTATTTATTTGGCCAGCTCTATTGAATCGATTGACGTCAGATAACCTTAAACTCAGTTCCGTAACGGAATTCTTACCGAGCAGACGCTTTCTAAGAAAAATGATATGTCACTAACATTTATACTTTTTGCCCCAGGCGCCAATGTAAGTTTATCAATGAGAACTGAAGAATTTGGTAAAGGTCGCATGCGGAGCTCATTGGAAATTCCAAAATGACGAATGATTTATTAAAGCTATCGTTAGAAATAGCCAATACTTGTGAAAATTATGGTTAAAACATACAGTTCTACGTAGGTTATTTTCAGATCTGTTATTAGAGTTAAACCATTTGGTTAATATTATCTTCTTACGGAAATTGTTCAGTCGTATAACTCCCTGTGATATTTCATCCTAGGTTTTATATTTAATTTGTGTCTGTGTAAACGTCATGTGCTGTGACCTCTTGAAGAAACAAAACAATAAACGCAACAACAAAGATATAAAAACATGCAGTGCAAATCAGCATGAATTAAATTTTACGAATTTATTATTTTTTGTAGAAAAATTATGTCACCAAAACATTCTTAAAAAGATTTACCATAATCCCTTTTGTTTAAAAAAGAGGTGTGAGATTCTTCGTAAACTAAAAAAATAAATTAAACCACTAAACAAAGTAATGCCGACCTTTCCGGACGATTGCACTCCTTTGATGAGACAGAAAAACACCAGCAGCCAAGCGAGTAACAGGCATAACACCAAATCCCACAGCACTTCGCCAGGGTCTTCAATGCCGGTGCTCTTGTTCAGCCTGAGCACACGATTTCTGCCAAAAATGGGGATGTTAGGAAAAGATTCGTGGAATAGATATCGCCTTGGTCAGTACAATTTTGTTTTGGAAGGCCAATTTACCACAATAGGTGGAAATAGTTTTTACCAGGACGAAAAATGTATATCAAATCACACGAACTTGGTTTGTGAACTGCAGTAAGTAGTTTAGATTTAACAGATTTCTGTAGTTTTATATTTGTAAAAACATACGCTTATGAAAAACGACTTATTAAATTGCCTATCCTATAGCAATATGTAAAGTATAGCCGCCATGATTTATAATTAAATACCCAGTCAGAAATTTTAATGCGGGCCTTACTCGAACTATCATCGGTGTTAGTATGGCCCATTACCAGATTACCACAGAAACCCCATAGATATATCCCAGCTGGGAGACCGGAAAGGTAACATCGGCCCATGTTAGATTTTCTTTGATTTCCCATACATGGCATCCCACATATGGTTCAAGCGTGAAACTAGCCTGGCCAAATATATTCCTGCTTTACACCAATTTTAAAATAGCAAGCAATCAATATTTATTGTCATTAAATTTCCGCGCACAGAAGCACAATAACAGCACGTACAAAAATATCAAACGGTTATTCAAAAAAAAAAAAGTTAAAAACAATTGAAGAAAACGGCTTAAAAGAATAACTTAGGAATGATTAAATATAAACACAAATAGAAAAAAAGAATTATAAACATTGCTGTAATAAAAAAAACATGGATAGAACTTTTGACATCACACGAGTTACAAACCGCAAAATACTAAACAATTAAATCATAAGTTATGGCCAATTCTTTCAGAGTTTTGACAGTTGATGGAAAGCTTAACCAAGAGGTTCGTAAACAATAAATGGCTAAATGTAACTGTTGACGGTATACTCATAAGTAAACACATATTAATGCAATTTATGCCTGAGTTTTGGTTTTCATATCCACTTGTAATTGTTTCTTGGTGGTTACAAACACAATATTGAGTGTTGAGTGAGGATATGGAACATCTGTAATAACATAATTAGTGTTAAAGTATGTGTATACATGTATATATACATATATATATTAAAATTATGTGCTAGTAAAACGTTTGAACTAACTATGTTTACAAAAGCAACAAACCAAATAAAGCCTTTTTCTTAATAAAAATAATTCATAAAACATGTAATTATAATTTAAAATTTATGTTAGTCACTTTATTTTAGAATAAATCCTTAACTTGGCAGTTTATTTTTGTTCTTTGATAGCATTCGTGTAATCTCTGCATCCCTGTGTGGATGTAGCCTGATTAACAAAATAGTGCTTGCAGGAATGCTTGTCTGTAGATGACATTTTGAAGTGGTGCCATTCAAATTCTAAACAAAAACAGTTAAATGGCCACAATTTATATAAAATGATGTTGTAGTTGTACCCTCCAAATAATCACACAAAACACATATTTAACAATATAGCACTCGAGAAAGTATGGCAAGTGTACACACAATTTTTTTAGTAGACCCAACCTGCACCCCAATTTGCCTATGATTCATAAGTGGGGTGAATTTTAATATGTTGTGCACTTGTGAGATCTCATCAAAACATGCCATACTTTCCAGAGTAGGTTATATTGAACCCAAAAATTCAATAAACACATTTAACACAATATATTATGTATGTAGAGACAATCATTTAAATCAAAATATTTATATAATGATATAAAACAACAAAACTTGGAATAATCCTCACAGTAACAAAAAAATAAACCATACCTTTTTGTACCTTTCATACTTTTTTCTGGCTTTCAATTATAAAGAGTATTCCACTTTCTGAAAATAAATACATGAATACATGAAATATCTAAGGAATGTATATTTTTATATAGAAGTAAAATAATTGTTCTTGTGTAAACTGCTTCAATTATAACTTAAAACGAGGTCCTTGTAAGAATTATTTCTTCATTTTATAGGCATAGTAATAGTTTTTATGAACTTTCATTATGGATACTTAGTATTTTTCTGTTAAAAAATCTTTAAAATCAAGTGGATTAACTCATAATTTAGCTAAAACTCATAAGATGAAACAATATAGTTTTAAGTGGTATTGGGATATTTTCTAGTTAAACATTTTAACAGACAAATTTAACATTAAAAAAAAGAAAAACAACAGACATTTTGACTTACCATATGGGGATTTGGTTTGAGATGGACTTTACATTTCTTCATCATTTTTTCTGTTCAAAGACAATGCAGCATCGAGCGTACAACCTTCCTTAGCTGCATAGTAAATTTCGTTGTCCACAAGCTACAACTGCACTTAGTTCCATAACATTTTCACGATAAAACTTGCGCTGCTTCTTCAATGCATCCGTTTGGTAAAAGAAAACAGTTCACTTTTTTAAAAAGGTCGAACAACCCGCAACAATGGTTGTCATTGTGACGTAACGTTTCCCGCCAACAATTTTAAATTTGTTAACGGTGATTTTGAAAAGTGTTGCTGGTAATTTTAAATTTTATAACGACGAATTTTTTTTTAAGATTATAAAACATTTAAATAAATAAAAATGTTACACCTGGTAGTGGCCAAGAGCTTACACATAAATGTTACGTTACGCTCGGTCGATTTTTATTTAAAAATCGATTTCCTGCCGGAGTCTCATTAAGAACAGTTTAGGTATCCAATATGTTTGGTATTATTAGTACAATGACATTTTCACGCTTGATCCATAAAACACACATTGGTTATATCACATGTTTTCCAAAAAAAACTAGTTTATCCTCACCCTTTTGAGCTCATCGTAATTTGGTAAAACTTAGGAAGCTCAAAACATGGAACCCGTGATGAACAAGTAATATTAGATATTCAATTTCTTTAAAGTCATTGATGTGGGCTTAAAAAACATGCAGGAAATACCGTTGACCTATCTTCGATTTTTCCGCGGGTTATCATAGAATATCATAGAAACAGTTTACAAAAACCTCAGCAATTTTTCCACTTACAATAAAAAACAACTTTTTTGTCGCTAAAAATCTTTCTACTTTGTTTAAAGTGAATTATTTGAGCTTAAAAACCATGCAAGAAATATCATGGGCTAATCTTCGATTTACCCGTGGGCTATCATAGAATATCATAGATACAGCTCATAAAAATCTTAGCAATTTTTGAATTTACAACAAAAAACTAACGTTTATGTATCAAAACATGTACTACACAACATCTTACACTAAATTTCGTTAAGATAAGTTATCTTAATTTATCTAAGATAGGACACTGCTAATTCGAACATGCCTAGTTTATCTAAGATAGGCCACTGCTAGTTCGAACATGCCTAGTAAGGCCCAGGGATAACTCCAAGATAATTTCTGACTGGGTAGGTCGTCTATAATCGGTAACAGCCATTTCCGTGGCAATGCTCTATTGGCAATATAACTTTTTACATGGTGCATGTTTAGAACAAATTTAATTGAGTTGTATTTTAACACACAAACTAACGCAACTGCAGTTACGCCAAATTTACTATCAAATTAACTTGAAAGTAAAAATCGAAGTCAAGCCCAAATCAGAGCTCCATATCAGGTGTCAGTCATTCTACGTTGTTGTTTGCAACAAAGTTGAAAACAATCCAATTACAAACTCACGTCCAGTACTCCTCGCTCGGACTGATTCTTTTCGTTTGATTTGCCAGGGTCTGTACGGCGTCGACTGGCGTAAAGTTGCTTGCTGCTGTTGGATCCACAGTTGTCGTTATCGAGGTCGTTGTCACCGGGATCATAGTCGTGTTGTAAACTCCCGTGCAGTTCAGTCCCACACAGGGTGACAAGGTTGCCTAAGCAAAATAAAACAGCGTTATCGTTTACCGACCGGTTTTCGGTAGCTTTTTCTTTTTATGATTCTATAATTTACAATTGAAGTGACTAACAATAAACGACGTCAAGTACGTTTACTTGGCTTGTTCACTTTGATTTAAACGACAAATTACAACGTAGTTGCTGTAACCAAAAAAAAACGTTTAATAGATGACAAAGCAAAGTAGAATCAGGACCCACGAGTGTTGAGCTAATGAGAAGGTTTTTTACGCTCAAAACTGTTCAACATGTTTAATAACCACATGTTTTGCATAATGTTTTTTGTTTGTTTGCGGTTTAACCCCACCGCTGCGTGTTTCGCGTTTCAAAATTTGATTTAAGCTTTTAATATTTTACTTCAATTTTGTTGTGTGAGACACACAAGCCGACATCGCAAAAAGACTAGACATCTAATCTCGCATCAGATTGTCTGGTAATTGTTGCAATAACACCGCAATCCGTTGCTTGTTAAAGCTATTATCTTCACTTCCTTTCTGGCGAGAAGCGATTTGCCGTATCCATTTGTGAACAACTACCCAGCGATTTTCTTACACTTACGTTGTACTCTTCGCAAGTATACTGGTTCCAAGACTCGCCGCACTTTATGGTCCAGGGAAGCACGGATTGGAAGGACGCGAAAAGATAGAATAACGCCCAGGCAATGATGACGTTGTAATAGACGATGACGAAAAACGACACCAGCATCATTCCCAATCCGATACCTGCAATCGCATATGCTTGGTGAAACGATAGCGGGTTCTTCTTTTAATTCAAAATTATATACTGTATAACAGATGTTTAGAAAGTCCAAAAATATATATTATATCAATTTAATTCTAAGGTTAAGAATATATTATCAACCAAAAATACGTCAAAAAGGTCGAGTTGATCGACATCATCTTGATTAAGACGTTTCGATACGAGCTTGTATTAACTGTTATTCAACCAAATTGAAATAGTTCTTAGTCACAATAACTGAAGATAATACAAGCGCGCATTGAAACGTATTAATCAAGATAATGTCGATCTGCTCGAACTTTTTGGCTTTGCAACTCCGTGCATATAGTGTACCCTAAAATATGCCAGTTCAGTATGACTCCCCATTTGTTTATTTTGTATTTGATGTTTCTAAAATTGGCAGCGCTTTCAGTTAACCAATACTAAGATTGTAATAGCTGATAGTTGAAGCCCTTAAATCCGGTGAAACTGTATATACTGGTTCTTCGGGTTGTGCCGAAACCTATAGACCTATAACCGTGGGAATCAAGCTAATGACTCATTTCGTCTTTGAGTAAAACTGGTCTTTTCCGTGCGACTTCTTATTTGGTCGACTACAATTACAGACTACATCGACTGCATCGTGCTTGACGAACGGTTTGACCACATTCAACGGGCCGTAAAGCTCTTTTAGGTGGGCAAAGTCATTTCTGCTGGGCAAATTCAATTTTCGATGAGGAAGTAGCAGTAGAAGCAATAATCTGTGATTTGAGCGCTTTGAACGCTTACCTTTAAACATAGGGCTGGACCTCCAAGCCGTCATTGCACCATATCCAGAAAACTGGCCGAGGGATAGCTCGATAAAAAACAAGGGGATCCCGCAGAAAGTCAACATGATGAGATAGGGAATAAGAAAGGAGCCTATAAACGAAAACAAAATTGGTATGACCGGATTGTTCCAACAAAAGTAGAGACATGCTAAGGGTGCCCCTAAAATAAATTAATGTTGAAAGAGCACTACAAAATACAGAGAAATTCTACGATAATTGGCACCGCACTTAAAGATTATTTAAAGGCATTATTGATCTATGACCAGAAATCCGGCATTTCACATATGCCGCGGTAGATGTTATGCACGCTTTAATATCACTTTATACAGCAAGGTTAAACATTAACTGTTCTAGACCAAAGCGATCTGCTAATATTATAGGATTGCACACCATAGACACCATACAGAAGAAAAGTTAGCATTCGCAACGCAACCTACCTCCGCCATTGTCGTAGGCGAGGTACGGAAATCGCCAAACGTTCCCCAACCCGACACAATATCCGATGCAGGACAGTAAGAACTCGACCTTGTTGGCCCATTGCCCTCTCTCCTTGCGGTCTGCCGCCTCCTCCTTGTCCACATCCGAGGCTTCATTCTGTGGACATTCACATACATTTAAGATTACACTTGTTTTAAGCTGCCTTTGAATTTTGTCCAGAATGTTTTGAGTACGTGGTGCATGTGATACTATAGTATAGTCACTATAGTGCATCAACCGGGGTGCCGCGGCGCCCTGGTGTGCATTTACTAATGCTTAAGGGCTCCGTTTAAATTTGAGAATTTTTACGAATATGATTTTTTGCTTCATTTGTAAGCTTCTTAATACAACTATTTGTGTTCGATTAGAGATCATTATATCAAATGTCAATTTTTAATTTGATTGTTTTGCAAAATACTCGAAAATTCGAGTCGGCTTGCCGCAAATCTATTTAATATTCTTGAGGGGCGTCATAAGCCATAAAACGTTGAAAGTCACAGCTATAGTGACACGCTAGGGTTTTTCATAGTTTGTACCTTGACCGCAGCTTTCGTTTTTTTTACCGACGTTTAAACGATTAACACAAGTGTAATACTTTTGCTGCTGTAAGTAATGTTCTTTCTAGTCCTCGTTAAATCGAACTCAATCAAAATGTTTAGCGATCCCTTAGTTTTTTAAATAGGCAAAAATGTATAGTACGCAGCGACAGTAAAAGCCCATAGGTGGCAAAGAAAATGTTTAGAGCCGATGTTTCAACTGGTGTTATGTGCAAGGTTTTAAACGATAAAATGTCTACAGTCTTTTTACTGTTTTTCCAACGAAGAGAAGCAAAACTGTTCAATGATGCCAAAAAATTTATAATAAAAATCAAGGAATGGTTTTATAGGCTAAATGTTGTTCGTTATAGTATAAAAAATTCCCTTTACTTTGACTTATGATCAGTTTGTTTTATTTTCGAAAGTTTAAGAGACTTTACCAGTAATTTGTTTTTCATTTTATTTCTGTTTTACGTAGGGAATTAGGTATGTGATTAAGTAAGTATATTTGTATGATTTATCAAAGTTTGATGTTTTGGGCCAAAAACATTGACGTGAGTAACAGAGTCTTGGATATATAAAAGTTTTTACAGTGTCATTTAGCGCTTCCTAATGAATCATGTTTTGAATTTAGATGATTTATTATCAAACGCCAAGTACGACAGAGGTAAGGCGAATTCGAATGACACAAAAAGTACAGCGATGTATAGCAGGAGTAAGGCAGGCATTAATACAAAATCTTTGTTTTATAAATCCCTTAATAGCCTAACCGGTGAGTTCGGTTTATCGCTTGCCTGTAAATACGCCGGGTAAATAAATAAACTGCGTGAGCAAGCGGCCTGCCCTAGAGGCATTCTCAGCGCTGCATTTTAAGGTGTAATTACTCGCTACGTGGTGCCGTTGACCTTTGATATGTCAAAGATGCGTGGGCGTCACCTTAAGGGGCATGATTTACTGCTTTTACACGTGGTCTTTAACGTCTGAGCTGGCTTAAGGTCGTTGCGCTTAAGTTATTTTGGGATTTGCCCAGTTAATGAACAATTTTGGAAATACCGGATCGGATCTGATAATACCTTATAGCCGTTCGCACTTCTTATACTTTTGTAAAAAGCATTCTAACTCAAAATTTCATTCCTGGCCTTGTCTATCATATAGTGATGAAAGTAAAGCGTCCAGATAAAATGCTTTTTGCATGTTTGCCTGTCGATAAAAAGTGTTCTTATTTGACCAGAAAAGTCCCTTTTACCAGAGCAGCCAAAATATCCTTAAATAAATTTACCTGAGGATTTCAGTTGCATATTGATGCGTTACGAGAGTTTTCCTAAGGTTATTTGTTAAAGACGAACCGTTATGACGCAACTTAGTGACGTCACCTTTGAAAGTTTTCATGCCTATCGGTCAGAAATATTTTCGTCGTTCCAGTATAAAAATTGTTCGACTCCCCCAGCTATCATGGCAAATAAATTAATACACTAAGAGTGCCTTGTCAGACGTTAAAATAAAGTATTTCCATTCGAAGTCAATAATTTTGATCATGTTAATTCGTCATTTACATAGGAAAACAAATCACGAACTTCACGAAATGGTTTTGCAATGAAACACAATGTGCCAAATATACTATTACGTATTTTACCAGAGTTGTGTAGACTGGACGAATAAAAATGAGTGTTATAAAGTTAAACACTAAATGGTAATCTTGGTGAAATATTTTTTAGGCGCAAAGAAGGATTTTAACGTTAAGATTTCACGGTAGCGTACACAAATATCGCCATAAATACTATTCAGGATACCTACCCATCTAACGATGCCTAGTTTTGCACCTAATACAATACAGCTATACATAAAAACGATTAGCAGATGCTCACACTGATGTCCTGAGCCAATATCTTGTTTCGCAAGGATTTGCTTATTTATTTACGTGCGTTGATCAATTTAAGCAAGAATGTACCGATAGTGGAAGCCATGGGCACAGCTAAGTGTTGTGTTAGGGCGTTGTAACGTTAGTGACGAATAATCAATTACTTAACATCTGTTTTTATTAAATTACCAACGTAACGAAAAAATTGCAAAAATTATTGCTTACTTCATAGCGTAACGTTTTCTATATAACTAACTTATGACGTCATAAATTCAACAAACAGCTTTACTATTAACGCTACGGCATTTTCTTAGCTTTAATTCTTAAAACATATTTTCTTAGCTTTAATTCTTAAAACATATTTTCTTAGCTTTAATTCTTTAAAACATATTAGACGAAATGATAAAAAAAAACTCTTGTTTAGTTATGGATTTGCTGTCTTTCTTGGGTAGAGTGGCGTTCAATTAACAAGGCTCTTCTTTTATATATAATATACTAAAACGTTACGTTTTACAGGGGCTCGTTATAAATACTGAATATACACTAATATTTCAATTAAACCTTCATAAAACCCCTGTGCTAAAGTCATTTTATTAGCAAATTATTTTTGTTCGGGTTCTGCGTTTATACTTACAACATTTTTGCCGTTGCTTTCACTCATTCTCTAGTTGAAGTTATCCTTTTTGCCAAGTACCCTCCTCTCGCCTGTTACCAATGAATAAAATACCTAAAAGACTCGCAGCAGTTCAATTTAAATGCCCTAGCAGCCGATTTTCTTGCGACACATACGTTAGGTCGTTAGGGCGTTTTATCTGGGTGATGACATCAATAGCCTTTTCGCCGTTTGCTTAAAATCCCCCGCGGCAAACTAAAAGCGAGAGAAAAAACCTGAGCTAAGAATAACGCAGAAGATTTTTAAATTTTACAGGCTTAGTTGCCAAAAGCCTAGTCTCTATATTCCAGTGAACCTCATGCAACAAACGGTGTAATGTAAGAACGATTTATGTACAAACTTAACATAAATGGTATACACGATCTTTGACCATACGGTTTGACCTTTGATATAGTTGTTTGGAAGTTCAATTTCTGCTAACAAGACCTGGCCACACTATATCTTAAAATCCTAAAGGCGAAACCTACTTTTGTGAAAGAAACGCCGCATCTAATATGCATATAAAGTTTTTTCAGAAAAGGTCACAAGTGCCGTTTTTATTTATTGGACGATAGTCATGTAAGATTTTTTTTACTTTGTGTTGTGCTACGTCACAAATTTATTGACCCAAACAGATTTGCGCAAAATAAAAATAAATGGAGTTTTAACCTGCCAAAAAGTGATATACATCTGATTACTAACTTACATAGTTACATCTTATACTAGCCCAGGGGTTCCCAAACTGTGGGCCATGACCCAGGAGTAGGCCACAATACTATTTTCATTGGGCCTTAGAGCTATTTTTACGAAAATAGCTGTTAGCATTTTTAAAACCATGATAGTAACGAGGCCATTTTTGACTATTTGTGAACTATAGGCTACGTAAAGTCAAAATCTCACATGTTGGTTTCGCTACGCAGTTAGCACGGCAGTTTACTTTAAATTAAGTTTCTTGTCATCGAGATATTTAATTCCAATCTAAAAATGAGCCGGTACTAAAAAAGCATTATTTGGATGTTGTTAGAATTGATGTATTTATTGGGAAATTGTCCGATCATGTAGAGTTGTAGACGTAAATTGGGATTACAAAAAGGTAACGGCACATGGTGGGCCACAAACTGTTTTATGAAAAAAAATTAGTTTGGGAACCACTGTACTGTACTAGCCGATCTGGTTATTGCATAATTTTAACCATTAAACCAAGTTAATTCGGACAGTTATGATAATTTCGTAAAAATGATGTAAAAATACGATCAATTTCGATTTGGAAATGGTTAATATGTAGCGCACTTAAACAATTTAGAAGGCGTCCTGTTTCTACATAAAAGGTCTGTTTAATAGGAGATCAAATTGAAAATGCCTACAAACAACGGAAATTACTTTGGTTGGGAGTTTTACTTACAACGCGCTGACAGAGAACAATCCTAATAACTATTGTTTAAAACAGCCGTTTAATGAAATGAAAACACAAATACTTATACCTTCGGTCACAATTTACAATGCACACGAAGCATATCTTTAACAACTTAATTATGAAATATACGTTATTACCTTGATACTTGCAGTTTTTACAGGGCATTTTGATAAGCATAAAGTCGTCATGTTTGCGTTAATATATGATTTAAATCAAACATTAATAATAATTATTGGTTCGTCAGTTTAGCATTAAAACATACTCTAAATCAGGTTGGTCCACACCAAAAAGACATCATTATATGTGACATGCAGAGCATTTAAATATTTCAAAAACTCTTTTGTTTCGCGCCCTATTGAAAATTTTAATTAAGGCTAAACAAATAATATATCAAAATTTCTTGATAAACTCTTCAAATCGATTGGCGTTTGTATAGAATTCGTATTGGTTGCGGTCAGGGGCTTATCTATAGATGAAAAGCGTCATGCCCCACCCACTAAAAAAAATGCAAAAAAAATCGCGCTTGTCTGTTTAATGTGTTTTAGCACGTTTCGAGAAATTCGAGTCAAATATGCGATGCGCAAAATCGCATTTTACCAAAAACGAAACAAATATATAATTTATTTTTGACTGAATTCTAAAATGTTTTTGACTCCTAGTTCACAAAAAATCAAATTTTGGATCCATTCCTGCTTGCTGTGTCGCTCCTGCTTTAACGGTGAATAATTAGCAAGGAAGATTGTTGTACCAGAAGATTTTCAGCCGTGACGCTATTGTTATTAAAAAAGAAAGAAAGGAATCGTCTTTTCATGAGCGGATTGGGTGAATCACGATTTACACGACTAAAATGACGTCAAATACAAAAACGTTCGTTGAAGATCGGCAAGCTTAATATTAGAAAGAATAAGTCAAATTCAAGTCAAGTCATTGGCATAAACATAAAACGTACATCTAGTAAAAATTATAAACTCGTCCGTGTATAAGCAACACTTCAACCAAAAACTAACAAAACGCAAGATATAGCAAGCAAATTGTTAGTAGTTCAAAAATTAAGATAAATAACAGAATTTGTAAAAAAAAAACTACAACAACCTTCAAAGTCCAAGTCAAGTAATTTCCGAAAACCTTAAGTCAAGCAAGACAATGTTGCTCAAAACTCTTTAATTAAATTAATTTGAAAACAGTGACTTTAGTGCACTTAAATCAAGTCATTTAAGTCAAGCCACTTAAGTCAAACATTAAGTCATTGACTTAAGTGAATTATTGTGTATAATTTTACGCGCAAACATAAAACAAATTTACCGTGTTTATGAGGAAACAAAATATCGAAGACTATAGTTTCCTTATATGGATTTTTAAAATAATTGAAAGCACACATACGGATTTTCCTTTTAGCTTCCTGTTCCAGCTTAAACTTCAAGGTTCGAAATAAGTATAAAGCAGAGCCCGAAAGTTTACTAAGAACCAGAGATCTACCGATATCACTTTTTTGGACCGATACCGATACACGATTTTTTACAATTTTGTCAAACGATACCCGATACCGATACCGACTTGTTTTTATATACCTTTGAAATGTTCAAAACTTGAATTAATTAAAAATAAAATTCAACTAACGTTTCATTATATATATCTTTATTAATCCTTAACTATTATATTTTGCATATTAACTTGGTGTGATGCTTAAACCCATTTTTTTTATTACAAAATGGCTAAGTTGTTTTTTGTATAGTAAAAATGATATCATATTTTCGTACTTATAAGTATCAGCCTACATATACCGATATATCGGTAGAAGCCAAATATTGGCCGATATTATCGGTAAACCTGTATATCGGTCTATCTCTACTAAGAACCATCACCGCGAAAAGTTTGCCTATCCCTTTGGTAAACAAGACGATCGTTAAGTAGCTGTCGTGATTAGATCACTCGAAATGGTGGACTGGACGTAAACACGTAAGGCATATTTCCAACCGTGGTTGAACCCTGGATCATGTATACGCCGCACAACGAAAAGCATGCCAACATCTGATTAGTATCCTATTATTTTGTATTAAGTGACCCTAAACAAAAACACAAATAACATATCAACGTAATGTTTACAAGTGGTGTTCAACGTTCCATAAAGGTAAATGCAACGACAAACTTTGGTGAGGTATTGTAGGCCGAATGTGAAACATATTTCTTTCTGAGAAGCCCTTACAGATGGACTTTACCATAACGTTTAAACATGCTTTTTTATAATTATAATCCAAACCGGAGATTTTGAAACGAGATGTTTAAAGCTTTAAAAATTGTTATAACTTCACACAAAAATTGTTTAGGGTAGGCTTCGTGCACTTCAGGATGCATTTTTTTCATTATAACGAATTATATCGAAGGTACATATATATCAAGGTGACTGGTAAACCGTATTGCAAAACAGTCCAATATAGTTTACTGTATCCTTGTTTCGATTTACAAAGCATCAAGGGTTAACACGTCAAAAAAGTTCCTCCTTTAAATATTAATTTATTTACAGTGACAAACGCCAATAGATTTACAAATCCCACAGAATTAACAACAGCCATACTGTGAAAAATTAGAACAGGCTAAAGACTTCTTGCCTAATTTTACCTTGAAAAAGGTATTGTAGTGTCGCTTAAGGCTGCATAGACTCTGTTTTGTTGCGTTTTGCTCAACGCTTTTGTTTCGTTTGCTTTAAGAAATAACGGTAATCGTACAGTTCTACTAGAGTTGTAAAATACAACGGTATGGTGGGTCAGAAGGACGACAGACTATTTGTTCTCTCTTTCGAAAACACATTTAGGGTCCTTAATGTATTAACCGCATGTGTATGTAGTATTAAAATTTAACCGCATGTGTACAGTATAAAAAAACCCTGCATAAACCGTTATTATGATTTCCATGATGCCCTATGTATCAAAAAGTTTTAACTATTCCGATATTCAGGAGATAATTTCGGGTAATCTGAATTACTACCCTTCGGCAAAACGAGACAATGCAAAATAGGGTGTACTTATTTGCCCGTCAATGATAGCCATACATTGAAATGGATAGCTTGCTAATAGTCTAAAAATATCTAAACTAAACTTACTGTCACCTTATATATACGTTGGTGATAACCACATTTACAATAACACATTAGCTATCTAACAATGTTTGAACCAAATGGACTTTGTACATTTATGACCGTTAATGATAACTAAAGGGCGATCGAAAGCACGTCAATTTTCTGATGACAAACCTCGCGCGTTCTCAAACGACCGCATTATAACTGTAGATCCACAAAACAAAAGCGTTTTAACAATTTAAAAATACATAAACTCAATTGGCTTTGCACAGGGGCGGATCAAGGATTTTTGTTTGGAGAGTGGCATAATATATTGCAGATATAAAGTGACAATTTAGCTAGCATTAAAAATCGTGTTTTTGTCGAATAAACCACTGTGGAATTTACCATAATTTATGAGAATCAGCAGTTGGTTTCAGTTTGGTCACATAAAAGATTCGCCATATTTTCGACACAGCTTAACGGCTACACACCAAAATACGTAAAACGTTTATTTAACGAATCAATGGTAGTATTTCAAAGACGTTACAGATTTGCACAAAAGGTAAGTAGATTAGTTGTCAGAAACAACAATTCGTAGAGAGTTTCAGTACATTTAGGGCTTGGTTGTGGACACATAAAAAATATAAAAATATGAAAAGGTAAAGCTGATATTTGTTGCAGTATGGTTTTTGAAGTTTGCAAAAAATACCATTTTTCCCCTGGCTGTGTGGAGTGTGTTCTGACATGACCATTCGGAATATGGAGGAATGCATCACTGAACAAAAGTGTACGTAATGTGCACTAATATACAGTGGTATAATAACTGATCTATGTGTAAGCGTATAGTATGAAGTTACATGTATGTGACGTGGGAACGCGTTAATTAGTTTAACCCCGGTCAGTGATAACAATATTTACGTGTTTAACATTTTAACAAACTGAAAAAACACCTGCACATTCGTTACAAAAAACGACAAAAGGTTGGAACTTAAACGGCTGCTTTAATACCAACCGCCAGTAAGAATTATTTCTGCCTGATCAATGCATGCCTGCTTTTCCACTATTTGAATAAAAAAATCAGATGCCTTTTGTCTTATTTCTTTGCGAAAAGTTTGTTGAGCGACTGAGGTTTCGTATAATATGTTGAATTTCTTGGTTAGTTAGGAAACTTATTAGCGGCGCTTTAGTTGCTTTTTTGTGGCAAAACATTATCTTTGCTCGCTTTGTTTTTAAGAAGACTTACGTTTCGTTCTGGCCATTTTCCATTTTTGTTAAGCAAATTAGAAACTTTGCATTTTAGGCCGCTATGTCTAAAACACATACGACCATAGTAAACATAATTTTGCAAAAAGCTCTTCGCAGCATTGAACGAAATTAATGAATGTATTTACAGTTTATTCGCAGTTAAACGCTACAGCCATGGTCAGCTTTAATTAATTTGTGATTTATTTAATTTATGTTCCCCTTTTTGCAAATTTGTAAAATATGAATACGTATACAAAAGTTAAAGCTCACCTGTAAACGTTTTGCCTAAACCATTATCTTTTCCGATAATATCAAAATCTTTAATTTTTAAAACACATACACCAAATTACTTTTCAAAATAACACATACACGAAAATAGGTAGGCCTATATATATATATATATCCTTCGATGACCAACCAATATGTTTTATCCACGCGACTATATTTACCAGATAAATATTTTTTAATAGGTATTTATATATCAGGTATTATTGTAGCTTATGCAATGAAGATCTTGATTCAAATTGTTTTGGTGTCTTGTGTGCTCCAGTCGGTAATCGGCGAAGAAGATTGTGCACTCCACTGGGGCGAGTGCAGCACCTGGGATGGTCAGCGAGTAACAAATAAATGCATCAATGAAAGCGAGCGATGTGATGGAGTTCCCGATTGCTCTATTTTACGCGAGGACGAGGAAAACTGTGAGACATGCAAGGAATTCTCGTCGATGTGCGAAGATGGGAACAAGTGCGTTCACCAAGACAATATTTGTGACGGATTTTTCCAATGTATTGACAACAGCGACGAGTGGAACTGCTTAACAGCCTGCCCTGTCAATCAGCATTTGTGTAACGACGGGAGCAAGTGCGTTGCGAAAAGATTGGTTTGTAATGGATACAATGAGTGCCACGACAATAGCGACGAGTGGAATTGTCTGACAATCTGTCCCGATGATAAGTTTCTTTGTCACGATGGGAGTGTTTGCACCGAAGGAATGCATGTTTGCAACGGATGGAGCCAGTGCCACGACAATAGCGACGAATCGAACTGTGCTGTTTGCGGGAGCACGGCGGTTATGTGTGGTTGCTTGTCGAACCAAACCACATGTCAACCAACTGGGCGGTGTATCGACAAACAACTTCTCTTAGATGGCCGGGTGGATTGCGAAGACGGAGACGACGAACCTTGTACGCATTGGCAAGTAGATGTGAAACATTCGTGGCGCTGTTTGAATGAAAGTTTAAAAAACATCCTTTTGTCCTAAAAGATTGACTCAAACTGCAGCGAAGTAATTGGACAGTGTAAAGATGGCTTAGATGAACGTTGTTATACGGGAGAGTGGTTTTGTAGCCAGGCGAATTTAGAAGAATTCTACCAACTCGATGACGGATCCTATGGTCTTACATACGATCGATGTTTGACTCCTAAACCGGATTTTGGGTTTAAATGTTTAGAGAAAAAGGAAGTGTCTCGACTTACAAAAACCTGCATCTTACCACAAATTAACCTTTACGATGATATTGCCCATTGTGGGGACGGTTCAGATTTATGCTTCGATGAAGGGAAATTTAAGTGCTTTGTTTGCTTAGACAAACGATTAGTCATCTCTGAACGACAGGTCTGTGACGGGATTGTTGATTGCTACGATCTCTCCGACGAATGTTTATGTGGCGATCAAACTCTTTGTCAAGTAATCCTAGGCGACGCTAAAGACACTTGTCCTCACAATTATATACATTGTCACTCTAACAGCGATTGCGTGGCTATCGAGGAAGCGTTGTGCAATGAAGAGGCCTTCTGTGTTGGAGAATCCAATATTCCATGTAGTAGCTCACAAAAAGAAAATTCACCAACTGAGCAGTGTCCTTCTTATGGAAGGGTTTCTTTAAAAGTAACGTTTGCTCATAAATGCGATGGAAGGCCAGAATGTAAGTATCTTACTGATGAATGTGACGGCTGTGAAGACCGTCCTCCATTTTGCGACGATCCTTGTTCACTAACAAAGGCTTCCTTACAATGGAACTGCAGAGGTTTGCTCGACCCCTTAACTGGTAAATCAGTATGCAATGAAACGACGAGTAACCTCTGCCCGAAACGTCACAACTGTCCCAACAATGAAAAATACACCAGCATTGACGTGGAAATGGTTTGTGATGGAACTGTAGACTGCGACGACCAGTCAGATGAGTTGGAGTCCATTTGCAAGACGAGGTTTTTTTGCGACAACAAGCAGCCGATATCAGTCGACATCTCATTGATTGAAGATGGACTAAAACAGTGCTCGGACGGAAGCGACGAATGTCCGACTGTAAGCAAGTACAGAACAGTATTTTCAAATGTTAGGGAAATGATTGCCAACCCTATTTTTAGAGCAACATTTTGGATTATGGGAGTTTTAGCAGGGTTCGGAAACTTTACCGTTTTTTTATCAACACTAAAGGAAATGTTAGCTAATAAGGAAGCGTCTGTAATCAAATCAATGAACAATTTGTTTATAATAAATCTATCCTTTGCAGATTTCCTAATGGGTTTGTATTTGCTTGGTATAGCCGCTAAAAGTGCCCAACTTTCTGGCATATATTGTACAAACGACACCGTCTGGCGAACCAGTGTTAGTTGCAATATTTTCGGATTTTTAGTGATCCTTGCTTCTACAGCTAGTGCTTTAACAATGGCAATAATGACTGGCTACCGGCTCTACACTGTATGTAATCCGTTTGTGTCGAGAGAAGTAAATCTTAAAAGGGTTTATTTTTATTGTATGAGTGTTTGGGTCGTCAGTGTGTTACTGGGCGCTATACCCTTGTTTGATTACCAATCTGGTTATTTTGTTTCTCACGTTTGGTTTTCAAACCTGTTTTTTCAAACCGATAGAGTTCCCCGAAACGACGCTTTGCAACTCGCAAAACGAATATCAAAGGAAAATATTTCCGATTTTTCTTGGTACGAAGCTAAACAATTAATAAGAGCAACTTTTCCTCAGTTCCCTATCAAAGGGGAATTTGGGTATTACGGTGAAACCAGTGTTTGTATGCCACGGTTGTTTGCGTCAGTAAATGAAGCGTCATGGCAATATTCCATATTTCTCATTTCTCTTAACTGTTTGTTGTTTATCTTTATGTTCGTATCATATCTTGTAATTTACCAAAAAAGCAACAAAATGTCCAAAGCTAAAAAGAAGCAAGTTAATACCAAAATGCAAAGACGTATTTCTCGTTTGCTGATAACTGACTTCTGTTGTTGGATTCCATTGTGTCTTTGTGGTTTCTTGGCTACAGCGGGTGTTTCACTTTCCAAAGAGGTTTACATTGTAGCTGCTGGAATATTGCTTCCTATCAACAGTGCTATGAACCCATTTCTTTATTCCAATATGTTCGACATGTTGTACATGTCGTGCATAACGTTTGTTAGGACTAGGCTTTCTAATAAGACAACAGTAACTAAAACAATCGAGATCCGATCTGCCTAACTTAACTAGTGTTTCTTATTTTTGTAACACTTGTAAATAAACAAACAAGGTTTTTTGCTTAGTGCAATGTTTTTATGGGCTTTGTTCGTACATTTAAACCAAATTTTGAGGTTGTGAAAACTTCAGACATCTTATGAACAACGCCTTGTTGAATTAAAACGACGCTTGCTGTTGATAAGACCCTCCTATATAAGGGTTACTAAAACAATGCATCAAAGGGTCAATTCACTAAATTATATTGTACACATGTATTTTCACGCTTTTTTGTCATGCCTTGTCGTTGAAACACCATGATTAGGCACGTTTTTGCATTTTTTACTAATTATATTTTTTTGATGTAAATGCTGTAAATTGGTTCACATAAAATACACATATATTACAATATTGTCTGTGAGTTTGTAGAAATTCGAAGTATGAAGGAACTTTTTAAAATACTTTTGAAAACGAAAAAACACAGGCGAGATCACGCGAACTCAAGTTTAACCAACCAATAAATAGTTGTTTGTTTGTCCTTGGCCTGTCAAACTCATTTTTTTTAAAACTGCTAAGCTAGCGGCTTTGTCCCAGAATAAAACCCATAAAGTTGTTTACACAAAGTTTTGATGATGCCTGCGAAAATTACATTCAGCAGATGGATGTTTTTAGGTGCTTCGTATAACCCGATAAGTAGAGCAGTATACCGTAAGATAGCCTTCGCCAAGTTGTATTAAGTCTTCAATTAGGTATATATAATCAATGAAGGACTTTGTCTAACTGGAGATTAAAACATAAAAATGCTTACTTGTGGATTTTTGTGAATGACCCCAGCAGAAGCTTACAGTCATACAAGTCTGTATAGTTGGTTAACTTATTGTTATTTAATAATGAGACTCGGTGCGTAATAATAGGATTGCAAGTCCAAAATATACATGTTGTGCTTATCCGAATAGGCCCGGATATCGTTCTATAGGAAATACTGTAGCGAATTAATGGTCGTCGTTGTTTATTGTAATGCATTATTATAAACTCTTGTTGGTTGTTTGGTTCCGTAAAATACTAAGTGTTCCGTGCCTCCGTGGCTTAAAAAAGTTTGAAAAACCCTGTTATTTTGCGTAGGCTATAATATTTAACTACCTCGTGCATATCAATCATCAAAAGTTTTGAAAGTTGAAATGTTATAAAATTAAAAAAATAAGCTTTTTTTTGCTGGTTGCGGCCCATGTAACATTCCGGCAGGGGTACTTCATTTTTTTAACCCACAACCCAAAATTGTTTTTTTGTCGCGTGGGCCAGAAACGGCATGAAATTTTTATAGTTGACAACATAAAACAAGAAGTCGTAAGAAATCTGCTGTTTTCGATTCAACAAATGTCAAACTGAAATGGAGTCCAAATACATCAAAGGAGAAGGCACAAAAGCGTTTTACAATTAAAAATTTTATTCTGAACAAGTTATTCCATTTTTTAAATAACACCCTCAGGTTTTAACTCGGCCTTAATTTCCCCGTAAGTCTAGTTCACGTACCCCAAAGGGTTCCACGGACTCCACTTTAAGAACCCCTGCCACAGCAGCTAAACAATGATTACCTAACACTTTGAGCGGAGTAGGATTACCCAGATTAATTAGCAGGAATTGCAATTTTGATACAGTTGTAGTCCAACGGCTTACCTATGTATTAACTAATGCTCCCAGGCATTATATTGATAATCAAGATTAGCTCATGCTGCTACCCTTCTTGTGAATGTTTCTTTATTCCGAAAATGTTATTTTCCTGTCGTCTGACTCTCGTGCTATTACAGACGCGGCAATAAAATGAATTTTGTGGTCTCGTCATATTGCATGGTTCGAAAGTGCAGACTTTTGTGCGTCAATGTTAGCACCATCCTTTTGGTGTTCTTTTCGGCGAGTCTTGAACGACCTTTCGGTCTCCTTGATACGACAAACACTAAATTACAATCTATACAGGGGATTGAATGCACAAAGCCTCGTTGGTTAAAGAAACCGATTGGATCTTTAGGGTGACTCAAAAGTTTGCGGAGATTACTGGCAGGTTTTACACTAACCGCTATACTGAAGTCTCCCAACATATGCCGTAATACATTAGTTATAGTTTTGGTATAGGCAGCGTAACAACCTATATGATTTTAACCTTAATAGCTATCCTATATGATCACTTAGAAAACCTGAAATTATATAACTCGGAAACGCATTAAATTTTATCGTTTATAAACAAAAAAATAACGTGAAAAAAACGTGATTTAAAATTAGGCGTTTAAACTCTCGATAAAAGTTTCTGGTTATAAAAGAATTTGCAATGAAACAGAACTGTCAATATTAATTGTAATGAGAAAAATACAGGAATTTTTAACTCTTAAGCACCTTTTTTAAATATATTTATGGAATTTTCAAAAACCAATGAAGAATCCCTGGTCCAGACTTTAAATATTGTCGTTATTTCACCACACTGTTTTATTATTGTGTTAAATCGTGAATATAGGTGTCAAACAGAATTGAACTTGGATTGATGTGCGTTTACAGCTGTTGACGTTTAATTTTAGAACGAGCCATCAATGCTGCGATGACACTTAGAGACATTGTAGCGTGCATGTCGTTGTTTTCGACTCTCCCTGTGCAGATTGTAATTTAGTATATGTAGTATCGAGGAGATTTCAAGATACAAAACTTGCGTTGATTGATATGCAGGAGTTATTTAAATATTAGCCTACACAATGACAGGGGTTTTCATCCTTTTTTAGGCCACGGAACACTTTATGAATCAAGTATTTTACGGAAAGTAAACAACGACGATCATTTATTTGCGACATATTTTCCATAGAACGAGCGGGCATGTTGGAATAAACACAAATATGTATTCGGGCTGGATTGCAATCCTATTGTTACGCAACAAGAAATTAGGCAAATCACAATAGAAAGCGCAAAATGGTGATAGTGGATAATAATTATTTTCATAAAACAAAAAAGTCTATTGTGTTAACCGGTGACTTTTTATCGGAGTTCCATGGGATATTTATAAAATTTTCGAATTTTTCGCGAAACACCTGGCCATCTAACACGAAACACTGGTTAAAATCACTCGCCTATACAGCAACAAAAACTTGTATTACGGCAAGCTTCTTTGCTAATGTCATTCATAAAAATTAGAGAAAATCCTTTCCAAGTATTAATCGCGTATTTACTTCCAGTTTCTGCAAACTAACAGACAATATTGTAATATAGGTGTATTTTATGTGAACCAAATTACAGCATTTACATCAAAAAAATATAATCAGTAAAAAATGCAAAAACGTGCCTAATCATGGTGTTTCAACGACAAGGCATGCCAAAAAGCGAGAAAATACATGTGTACAATATAATTTAGTGATTTGACCCTTTGAAGCATTGTTGTAATAAGCCTTAGGAGGGTCTTATCAACAGCAAGCTTCGTTCTAACTCAACAAGGTGTTGTTCATAAGATGTCTGAAGTTTTCACAACCTCGCGATTCGGTTTAAATGTACAAACAAAGCTCATAAAAACATTTCACGAAGCAAAAAACCTTGTTTGTTTATTTACAAGGGTTATAAAAATATTAAACCCTAGTTAAGGTTAGGCAGATCGGATCTCGCTCGTTTCAGCTCCTGTTGTCTTATCAGAAAGCCTAGTCCTAACAAACGTTTTGTACGACATGTACAACATGTCAAACATATTTGAATAAAGAAATGGGTTCATAGCACTGTTGATAGGAAGCAATATTCCAGCAGCTACGATGTAAACCTCTTTGGAAAGTGAAACACCCGCTGTAGCCAAGAAACCACAAAGACACAATGGAATCCAACAACAGAAGTCAGTTATCAGCAAACGAGAAATACGTCTTTGCATTTTGGTATTAACTTGCTTCTTTTTAGCTTTGGACATTTTGTTGCTTTTGTGGTAAATAATAACATACGATACAAGCATAAAGATAAACAACAAACAGTTAAGAGAAATGAGAAATATGGAATATTGCCATGACGCTTCATTTACTGACGCAAACAACCGTGGCATACAAACACTGGTTTCACCGTAATACCCAAATTCTCCTTTGATAGGGAACTGAGGAAAAGTTGCTTCTATCAATTGTTTAGCATCGTACCAAGAAAAATCGGAAATATTTTCCTTTGATATTCGTTTTGCGAGTTGCAAAGCGTCGTTTCGGGGAACTCTATCGGTTTGAAAAAACAGGTTTGAAAACCAAACGTGAGAAACAAAATAACCAGATTGGTAATCAAACAAGGGTATAGCGCCCAGTAACACACTGACGACCCAAATACTCATACAATAAAAATAAACTCTTTTAAGATTTACTTCTCTCGACACAAACGGATTGCACACAGTGTAAAGCCGGTAGCCAGTCATTATTGCCATTGTTAAAGCACTAGCTGTAGAAGCAAGGATCACTAAAAATCCGAAAATATTGCAACTAACACTGGATCGCCAGACGGTGTCGTTTGTGCAATATATGCCAGAAAGTTGGGCACTTTTAGCGGCTATGCCAAGCAAATACAAACCCATTAGGAAATCTGCAAAGGATAGATTTATTATAAACAAATTGTTCATTGATTTGATTACAGACGCTTCCTTATTAGCTAACATTTCCTTCAGTGTTGATAAAAAAACGGTTAAATTTCCGAACCCTGCTGAAACTCCCATTATCCAAAAAACTGCTCGAAAAATAGGGTTAGCAATCATTTCCCTAACATTTGAAAATACTGTACTGTACTTGCTTACAGTCGGACATTCGTCGCTTCCGTCCGAGCACTGCTTTAGTCCATCTTCAACCAATGAGATGTCGACTGATAACGGCTGCTTGTTGTCGCAAAAAAACCTCGTCTTGCAAATGGACTCCAACTCATCTGACTGGTCGTCGCAGTCTACTGTTCCATCACAAACCATTTCCACGTCAATGCTGGTGTATTTTTCATTGTTAGGACAGTTGTGACGTTTCGGGCAGAGGTTTCTCGTCGTTTCATTGCATACTGATTTACCAGTTGAGGGGTCAAGCAATCCTCTGCAGTTCAACTTTAAAAAAGCTTTTGTTAGTGAACAAAGATCGTCGCAAAATGGAGGACGGTCTTCACAGCCGTCACATTCATCAGTAAGAGAGTCACATTCTGGCCTTCCATCGCATTTATGAGCAAACGTTCCTAAAGAAGAAGCCCTTCCATAAGAGGGACACTGCTCAGTTGGTGAATTTTCTTTTTGTGAACTACTGCATGGAATGTTGGATTCTCCAGCGCAGAATGCCTCTTCATTGCACAACGCTTCCTCGATAGCCACGCAATCGCTGTCAGAGTGACAATGTATGTGATTGTGGGGACAAGTGTATTTAGCGTCGCCTAGGATTACTTGACAAAGAGTTTGATCGCCACATAAACATTCGTCCGAGAGATCGTAGCAATCA
Organism: Ascidiella aspersa; assembly: GCF_963924565.1. Classification (NCBI taxonomy): domain Eukaryota; kingdom Metazoa; phylum Chordata; class Ascidiacea; order Phlebobranchia; family Ascidiidae; genus Ascidiella; species Ascidiella aspersa. The sequence continues at coordinate 20,027,606 of NC_139451.1, forward strand.
ACAATCCCGTCACAGACCTGTCGTTCAGAGATCACTAATCTTTTGTCTAAGCATACAAAGCACTTAAACTTCCCTTCATCGAAACATAAATCTGATCCGTCCCCACAATGGGCAATATCATCGTAAAGGTTAATTTGTGGTAAGATGCAGGTTTTTGTAAGTCGAGCCACTTCCTTTTTTTCTAAACATTTAAACCCAAAACCCGATTTAGGAGTCAAACATCGATCGTATGTAAGACCATAGGATCCGTCATCGAGTTGGTAGAATTCTTCTAAATTCGTCTGGCTACAAAACCACTCTCCCGTATAACAACGTTCATCCAAGCTATCGCTACATGGTATAATAACTTCGCTGCAGTTTGAGTCAGGCTTATAGGACAAAAGGATGTTTTTTTTACTTTTATTCACACAGCGCCACGAATGCTGCGCATCTACTTGCCAATGCGCACAAGGTTCGTCGTCTCCGTCTTCGCAATCCACCCAGCCATCTAAGAGAAGTTGTTTGTCGATACACCGCCCAGTTGGTTGGCATGTGGTTTGGTTCGACAAGCAACCACACATCAACGCCCTGATCCCGCAAACAGTACAGTTGAATTCGTCGCTATTGTCGTGGCACTGGCTCCATCCGTTGCAAACATGTGTTCGTTCGATGCAAACACTTCCATCGTGACAAAGAAACTTATCATCAAGACACATTGTCAGACAATTCCACTCGTCGCTATTGTCGTGGCACTCCTTGTATCCATCACAAACCAAACTTTTCGCAACGCACTTGCTTCCGTCGTTACACAAATGCTGATTGACAGGGCAAGATGTCAAACAGTTCCACTCGTCGCTGTTGTCAATACATTGGAAAAATCCGTCACAAATATTGTCTTGGTGAACGCACTTGTTCTTATCTTCGCACATCGACGAGAATTCCTTGCATGTCTCACAGTTTTCTTCGTCCTCGCGTAAAATAGAGCAATCGGGAACTCCATCACATCGCTCGCTTTCATTGATGCATTTATTTGTTACTCGCTGACCATCCCAGGTGCTGCACTCGCCCCAGTGGCGTGCACAATCTTCTTCGCCGATTACCGACTGGAGCACACAAGACACCAAAACAATTTGAATCAGGATCTTCATTGCATCAGCTACAATAATACCTGATAAATAAATATATTGAAAAATATTTATCTGGTAAATATAGTCGCGTAGAAAAATCATGTTGGTTGAAAGATATATGAATTCATTTTGTTGTGTATGTGTTACTTTAAAAAGTAATTTCGTGTATGTGTTTTAAAAATTGAAGATTATCATATTTTCCGAAAAGACAAAGGTTTAGGCAAAACAAAGGTTTACAATTATGCAAAAAAGGAAAATCAATTAAATACATCACAAAATAATTCAATACATAAAGCTGACCACGGCTGTAGCATTGAACTGCAAATAAACTGTAAATATATTTATCAATTTCGTTCAGTGCTGCGAAGAGCGTTTGCGCTTGTAAAAATTTATGTTTACCATGGTCTGTGTTTAGATACAGCGATCTAAACTGCAAAGTTTCTAATTTGCTAAACAAAAATGAGAGAATGGCCGGAACGAAACGTAAGTCTTTCATCATATTGTTTTGAGCAGCATATTGTTTTGCCACAAAACAGCAACTAAAATGCGGCTAATAAGATTCCTAACTAACCAAGAAATTCAATATAATATAGGAAACCGCATTCGCTAAACAAACGTCGCAAAGAAATAAAACAAAAGGCATTTAATCTTTTGATTCAAATGGAAAAGCTGGCATGCATTGATCAGGCAGATGTAATTCCCACTGGCAGTTAGTATTAAAGCAGCCGTTTAAGTACCAACATTTCTCGTTTTTCGTAACGAGTGTGCAGGTATTTTTCCAGCTTGTTATAACTGTAAACACGTAAATAGTTATCACTGACGACAGATAAACTAATTAACGAGTTCTCACGTCATATCATAAAGTTCTAAAATAATTTTACATGTAATTTCTAGCTAACCACTTAACACATAAACAGTTGTATACCACTGTATATCATTAGTTAACATTATGTACAGATTTGTTCAATGATGCATTCCTATGTATTCTGGATGATCATATCAGTACACACTGTACACAGCCAGGGGCGGATTCAGGATGGAAAATGTATTTTTGGCAAACTTCAACGACCTTAAAAAGATAGCAGTTTTATCTTTTTATTTTATACGTGTCTACAACCCAGCGCTAAATGGATTCAAACACTCTTGGATTCACGAAATATTATTTCTGCCAAATTGTACGATTTGCGCAAATCTGTAACGTCTTTGACATACGACCATTGAATCGTGGTATGAACGTTTTACGTGATTTAGTGCAGCAGTTAAGCTGTGGCGAAAATATGGCCAATCTTTTACGTTACCAAACTGAAACCAATTGCTTGGTGCGATACTCATAAATTATGGTAAATTGCACAAGAGTTTGTTCGACAAAAACATGATTTTTAAGTTTAGCTAAAGTATGACTTTATGTTTGAAATAAATTATGCCTTTCTCCAAACAAAAATCCTGGACCCCCCCCCCCTGCGCGAAGCTAATTGAGTTTAGGTATTTGTAAATTGTTAAAACGCTTTATTTTGTGGATCTATAGTTATAACGAGGTCGTTTTAGAACGCGTGAGTATTTTCATTAGAAAATTAACATGCTTTCCATCGCGCTTTAGTTAATAGTTATTATTACCGGTCGTATATGTACAAAGCCAATTCGGTTCAGACATTGTTAAATAGCTAACGTACTATTGCTAATGTGGTGATTACTAACGTACATATAAGGTGATAATAAGTTTAGTTTGAATATTTTTAGACTATTTTTAGACTATTAACAAGCCATCCATCCACGTAAATGTGTGGCTATGAATGTGTTTTCGACAAAATGTGTTTTTGAAAGAAAGGACAAATAGTTTGTCGCCGTTTTGACTGACCAGTCCGGCGTATTTTCCAACTCCAGTGAAACTATGCGACGACCCGTCACCGCTTCTTTAGTCTGACGAAACAAAAAAACGTTGACAAAAAAAACGAAACAAAACAGGGTCTATAACAGGTGTTCTTAAACAGGTCCATGGACTCATTAGGTCAGGGATGTCCAACCTGCGGCCCGCCTGATATTTACGTGCGACCCACCACTTATTCTCACTTTCACTAACCTTAATTAAAAGCAATTGTTTCGACTATCATCAAAGCGTGCAGAACGCGCAGTACTTGATGTAGGCCTAATCTTATGTTTTTCTGGAACTATAATCAAGTCTAATGTCGCGTTTCAACATCAATCGAGCAATTTGTGCACCCATCATTGCTAAGCAAGATGTGTATTTTTCTAAATGTGTGTTTTTCCAGACCGTTTTAAGGAAATATATCAGCCCAAACATGTAAAAACTCACATTTTCGCGCTTTGCCATAACAAAAAAAAAAAAAATAAGGCCGAGATTACTTGCATATTTTTTGCGCATGAGTTTACTCTTGAAGAGCCGGTGTTTATAAGTTAGGTTGTTTTATGACCTCACCCCTTTAATTTGAGAGGTTTTGCGGCCCATCCTGCTAAAAGGTCGGACATCCCTGCATTAGGTGTTCGTCGACTAATTTTATGGGTCCTTGAAGGCCGGATGAAATCTTAGTGAGTATTTAAAAAGTAGTCAATTTTTCAAAGAAAATTCATTAATTAAAAATAAAACGGTTTCACACTGAATGAATTTAGTCTCGATTTTTTCACATCTTTGGGATTAAAATCAGCAGATTTATGAAACCTATTTATCTTGTGACGTCCAAAAAGATTTAGGGGTCCGCGGTAAAAAAGTTTGAGAACCCTTGATCTATAACCTTAGTTTGTGATGGCATTTTCATTGTAAGTTTAAGGCAAATAAATTGTAAGCCTCTTTTAATTTCATCCAGTATAACTATTGCTTATTTTGTTCGGTTTCTAAATCTGTTGACGTTTATTACAAGTTGGCAATGTGAGATTTGGCTTTGATTATGCATATATATTATATATAAATATATAAATAAATATATATATATATGTATATATATATTTACAAAAAATTTCAACACCTTATGCTTGTGTACATTACACACATGGTCAGTTGTTGTGGTCATATCGGTCTGACAACCGTGTGAATAAAATGCAGCATTTCGTGGCCGGCGAGACGAAAAAGAAAAAGTTAAACAAACACCACTTTAGAGCTTTTCATAACTGGGTTGCAACGTTTTGCAGGTCGCGAGTGAAAGCATAACCTAGCTTTACACTCCATCCGAATGTAACGAAAGGCGGGAGAGCCTCCAATGTCCTATCATGTCGTTACGTCTACAGTTATGCTATAGTTGTTTACAAGTAAAGCTGTTTGGTGTCCGATTGCCTGCCACCCTGTTTTTTGTCCTGTATTTTACTTAGTTTTCACGTCCTTTCAATAATAAAAATATAGCAAACTATAGGTGCCGGGTATTCTTTTTTTCGTGTTTAATGCAACCCTTTGGAATATTGCGCCACAAAAATGTCCACGAAAGGATGTATTGCAATCAAGCAAATTAATGCAAAACAAACGCAAGTATTGCACTTACGCGGAGCAAATACGCTGTATCCTACGTTCACCAGGCTTTGGCGAAATAGTTCCCTGCTTCCTTGAAAGTAAGAGTTATCGCAGCATTGATGGCTCGCTACCAAATAAACGTCAACAGCTGTAAACATACATCGATCTAAGATTTATTCTGTGGGATACCTACATTCATGATTTAACTCAATAATAAAAATATATTGTGAAATATCGACAACATTTAAGTCTAGACCAGGATTCTTGTTTGGGCCTTTTTGAAAAGTCCACAAATATATTAAACAAGGTGGTTAAGATATAAAAATTCCACTGTTTGCCCCGTTTTTACTTGTACTTTGCTGCCAATTCACTTGAAACTAGAAACTTTTATCGAGAGTTTAAATGCCTAATTTGAATCACATTTTTTTCTAAAATAGAATATAAAGTTTATACACCACAAAGTTTAACGCGCTTCCGAGTTATTTCATTTCACGTTTACTAAGAGATCATAGGTAAGATATAAGATCATAAGGTTGTTACGCTGCTTTACATATCAAAACTGACCGATGCATATTATGGCATATGTTGGGAGACCTTGGTATAACGGTTAGTGTAAAACCTGCCAGTAATCTCCGCAAACATTTGAGTCACCCTAAAGATCCAATCGGTTTCTTTAACCAACGAGGCTTTGTGTATTCAATCCCCTGTATAGATTGTAATTTAGTGTATATCGTATCAAGGAGACCGGAATGTCGTTCAAGACTTGCCGAAAAGAACACATAAGGGATGTTGCGAACAATGACGCAAAAAATACTTTCGAACGATATACCAAAATATAACCAAATTGATTTTATTTCAGCGTCTGTAAAAGTAAGAGAGTCGGGCGACAGTAAAATAATATTTTTGGAATCATGGAACATTCGTGAGAAGGGTGCACTATGAACATCAAAACAGATCAGCATGCTACTAACGGACTCCAGCCATAAGACCAAGATTAGAACAACACCAACGTCAGAATAAAACTTCGAAAATAAGACCAAAATAGTATTAGTATTGTCTAAATCGGAATAAGCCCTAAAAGGTCATAATTAGGCATAAACAACACTTTAACTAACCCCAAACCCCACCCTTAAGTACATCACTAACTCCCCTAATAATTTCAACACTAACACATTTTCTAACCTCACCAATATCCCTAAACAGGACCAAAAATCCGTTGCCAAAACAGCGGCGCCCGGGTAGACTAGGGCGTCCAAACGTAGTCCAAAAATTGCCGATGCCGGACCGATGACCCCCGATGGCCCCGATCGTCCCATACCCTCAACCCACAGGTTCTGGCTTTGTTTTGGCCATTTAGACTTTCTTCCGATAAATTTAGACCTTGTTCCGATGAACTTAGGCCTTATTCGGTTTTATAGATTTTCTGCTTTACGTATTGTTGCTTATTAGGCCTTATTGTGTGTTCCCGCTACAAACACCTGCTCAAGGACTATCGCTGATCAAGTTCGGATACAGGGGTGGCAAGAAAGACTAATTTTGGTATATGTTAGACCGGTATGAAAGTCGCAGTACGTCCTATAATAAAACTTTTTTAAATGACTGTTTTGCGAAATTATAAGTTATATTTGCGTTTTGTTTTCCTTGTTTTTAATATAAACATAACATAAAAAGTACAAACTTACATAAATGACAATTTTTGCAACTTAGAAGTGAATAAACGATCAAATATATCGCGCTTCTGGAAAGTCCTGTTTTTACAGGATTTCACTGTGACTAAAGACTAACGCCCTTTCTCTGGTGCAATTTCAGCAAAATTGATCTAGTTAAAAAACATTCCACGCTTTTAAACAACTGAGTTTATTTGCGCACAAGTTCGACGGTATGAGCAAGTTAATGGAGCTTATATGTCTTTCGACGATGCTTTGTGATGTCATCTTTAAACATGTTATGCCCCGAGCAAACGAAAATCAATTATCTGCCCCTGGAACGCATGTAGCACCTTACGTGGTCCGCAAAGAATATGCAAGAAATATTGTGAGCCGCGATGCTGTCAACCTTGGACCACCCTGGATTAAAATAAGCAACATATTAAACTGTAATTCTTGTTTTAGGTTATTTGAAACTTTTGAAGCGAACAGGCGCCAAATTGTAATAAATTGAAATCAGAGTTGCCCCATTAAATCCTATAACGCGTGACGTTAAGGTCCTACGCTAGTAAATTGAGTGACCCAGGTCATCCTATAGTAAGCGAAGTCTTGCAAAATACGATGTAGATGACAAACCTATCCAGGAGGTTGGGAAAATAGAGAAGCTATTTGAAAACGATCTGCGGAAACGGATGTCAGAAGAAAGTAAAAGAAAACAACTTCGAGCATCTGTTGGTCGATTTTCTGAGCTAGCACATATTCTGTATCTTTGAGTTAATAACATGCGCCGAGCAAGTCTTTCGGTTCCATCTTTATTGGCGATTTTAAAAGCAAAGCAAATCACTGAACATCTCTCGATATTAGATAATTACTCTACAAAAATTGAAAAAAAATCTTTTTGATAAACTTGAATCCCGATTTTTGGGGAATTTTTTGGGTAAACGGGTGCGGACTTAAGCGGGAGATTACTGTAGTTGGGCATACGACATCTCCCGAAAATCAACTTTAGTATCCTTATTCGGCAGCAGCTACACCAGGGGTCGGGAACCTTTTTAACTAAGAGAGCCATAAAAGCCAAATATTCTTAATTGTATTTCCATGAGAGCCGTATAATATTTTTTTACATCCATAGGTTGAATTTGAGCAGGGCCCTTTATTTTGTTCCCATTTAAAAGACAGCACATACAGCCTACTTAGCACGAATAAAACAATTACCTATGTTTGCACAATTTTCATTACCTAACTCCGTCGGGAGAACAGGATCATTTAGAGCAGTGGTTCTCAACCTTTTTTTCTTTCGTGGCCCATTTACGTTGCAAAAAAAATCTGTGGCCTAATACATGTTTATTGTTTATAAAAAAAAAACTGTAAAATAGGTTTAAAACAAAACACAGCAGAACATATTTCAAAACAGATTATTTATTCAATCGTGCATTAACGAGATACTTGCGGCCGAACAATAAATTGACTTTCCTTTTTAATTCTTCCCCAAGCCATTATTCCTGTAAAATTAAATATAGTGACACAAATCTTATGGCCCACCAGTGGGCCATGGCCCACTGGGTGAGAACCGTTGACTTAGAGATAAAGAGATTCCATCAAACCTGATGACATTCCCTAAAATACAAATAAGATTTGCGCGAATTGCCGAAAAATTTACTACTATAAGGGTGTTAAAAAAAGCTTATATTTATTTGCAAGCAAGATTCTTTCATCAAAAGAGACATATGGCTCGCGAGCCATAGGTTCCCTACCCCTGAGCTACACAACGATAACCTAACACTTTGCGCAAGTAGAATTATTTTTTTACGTTTGAAAGCCGGTTACTAGGGAATGCTACATTTTATTCACACGGTTTCCAAACCGTTATGACCGCAACAACTGCCATGTGTGTGATGCTGTCACACTACATTTGGCCTAGTGTTCGCGAATAAAGATGTTGGATAAACTTTGTTTGAGCTGGTGCAATTAATAAATAGATAAACAAACAGCAAGATAAAAATAAATTATTCAACCCTCGTTTATGTATCTTATTCAGTTTACGTTTAAAATGTCATATAGCTTGAAGGAAACCATTTTCCAGTTTGAGAAACCCAACTGTAATAAGAAGTTGGCAGAAAAGATACATTGCTGGTTTCATGCAAAGCTTGCAAATAAACTCCAAATATTGGTATCAGTTTGGTCATAATTTGCTAGTTTTGGTAACCTCTGTGTTGTTATAAACGTCCTTGCCACAGGCGACAACGTAACCGTCGTGTTTAGGCTCGTATCAACATTTATGCACGGGCTCGCTGTTGGTTTCGGTAAACCTTGTCTGACCCAGAAGGATTCTCAAGGACAGCAAATTGCTGCTACCATTATTACTGGCTTTTTGGTATTTTCTTTTTTCTGTGTAGGTTATACAACACCAAGATAGCGCTGTGGTCGAGTGGTATTCCAAAAAAGCTTTAGCTATCATAACGAATGCTGATGATTAATTGAGCTCTTAGAATAAACATAAAAATAAATAATCATGTGATCATTTGTTTAAATTTCGGGTAACTAATAAAATTGTGGTTTGGGTTAATAACAAAGCTATGTGGTTTAACACCTACATCTAATGACATGAAGCCTAAAAAAGCAACAACCAGTAAACCTAATTGCGTATTAACATAGCAGGTAGGTCGTTGCTTGTTGCCTGCGTGGTTTTTACCGTCACAAGCATGCCAGATTCGCGCGTTGACGAAAGATGACATTTTCGTACAGTTACCTCATCGCTTGGGTGTCATTCGGATGCAGTTGTGTTTCGGTTGTTCTCACATTATTCGCTGCAAGTGCGTTTTATGTATAGTATGTTGCTTAAACAGGATCTTAAAAGCAACCAGCAGTGAAAGTAAGCCGAAACAGATGTTTACGTAAAAGAATGGTTGACCGAAGGTTTCCTGCTAAAATAATAATCAGGTGTTCTGGCAAAAACATGTCTATTTCCCAAAACTATTTTTCCCTTTTTTAGTTGCATATTTGGGCACGACATCGAACGCCAAGCCCTGGTTTTTCAAGGCTGCACGTTTTATAATGTCCCTTTATGACGTAACTTTGTAATATCATCCTTTGAAATTTCTGTGCGTTTCGGTGAGAAATTTGTTTAAGGTCACCCCTGTAAGCAACCAATTACCTAAAAATCGAATAATACCACCTAATCAAACTGCAACAATTATTCCACGCCTGTTCCATAATTGCCATTGACTCTAATAAATCAAATGATGTCCTGTGAATCATTGACGCATTTAGCAAATATAAAAACGGAAGATTTCGTTTAAATTTGTCTAGACTCTAGACATATTTACGAAGCAACTGCAAAACAACCATAAGAGTTTTGTCTCAGGACGCAGATGGTTTGCAATTTCTACTGCGTGAAGTTTTAAATAATTGCTTGGTTTCCATTTGGTAAAAATAGGCCCCAAATAAACACCACAATTTTATAGCAAAAAGGCACAATAAAGCAAGAAAAATCAGCAGGTAAGAAAATGGTATTAAACGCTCTTTGAAGGTTAAAAGCATATTAAACAAACTGTAAAACCTCGGCATAAAATATTCTGGGGAGTGTTTAAAACACATGCAAATTGTAGCTGTACGTTTTTCTCGACGGGTTAACATGGTAATAGTGAAATATTTTTACCTTGGCACGGCTGAAAAGCATTTACGTTTTTCGCCCACCGGTGCCTTGGAGAGGGAGAGGGCACAAAAGAGCAGCAAAACAGCTATAAAACGTTGAACACAACAAACGTAATGTTTTCAAGTATATAACATGTAAAACTCTGTATGATAAATATAGTGAACAACAAAGTTCATGCTTGTCTCAGCATTTTTTTATTTCCCTTTCGTTCTATTAAGTTGAACACCCTCGGTGAGCGCAACGCTTCACCCTCTTGTCCATCTCTTTATCATTTTGTTCGTAGCACTAGTTTCCTATAATGGACGAAACGCTGCGAAACTTTGCCGAACCAATAGCTTGAGACCTTGTCCAGTAGTACACGATTAAGGCCGTTGCGCCGAGGTTTATGAGAAGCGACGACTTTATTTGCCAAAGGATATCTTGATCTGGCGTCTGTTTGTACGATGCGAAAGTGGTCGTTAGCAGCGAAAAGAACAAACAAACATCTGTTTAAACAAAAACTGTCAGTCTGCTTTACATGACAATGTTCGTCACATGTAGAAATGAAACAGCAGACTTCAAGTATAGTCACTATAGTCAGGTTTACCATCTGCGTAGCATAAAAAGCATGCTGCTCTCCGCTGCATAATATAGTCTATCAGTCGTAAAAAAAATTCAAAGCACGCTTTTACGGCTTTTAGAAAAATTCTTGGGTAAAAAATTTGAACTACCACTTTATGCTTAGCATGAAAAAAGTTTTGAAGAAATAGTTTACTTGTAAGAAATAATAATAGGCCAGTTTTCAGTTTGACATTAATCACGAAAATCGTTTTTTGTCTAAATGATGGTCATTTTTTTGGTTAAACTATATAAAGTTTATAAACACAATTGCATGTTTAAATATAAAGTCCTGACATATAGGCTGACATAAACAAACGAACCGATACTATCCGCCGTAATGTACAGAATCAAACTAAAAGTTTACTTAGACAAGTAACGAGCACGTAGGACATGCTACTTTTGGAAAATAACAATATAATCTATTACGTGATGGAACCGGTTTTATATGCCCTTTTTTGGTTTTTCGTCAGTGACCGAAAACATTTCCAAAGTAAGATAAACTAGGGACCCCACTAAAAATAAGAACTTTTCATTGAAATAAGCTCATTAGTATTTTCTGCAACACATTTTGTTTCTGTGATGCAAACAACACAAATCTTAAGAAATACGCAATATTAAATCCTGGCATTTTTTGTCGTAAAAATTACTGAGCCTAAATTTTTTTAAAGACATATCCTATTTCACAAATTTAAAAAATAAAATGGCCTATATATTATGTGTGTTTTGTGGCAATTTCGTGACCAACACGACAGCCTTAAGAAAAAAATCCTTAACTGTGATGTTACAAAACCCTCGACCAACGCCGTTTTAAAAGCAATAATAATTTTAGCCGAAACTACAACGTGTAGATATATATTAAAGTCTCAAAAAATGCGTATACAAACTTACTTGAAAATACCGAAAGCGCGATTCCCAAGGAGGCGAGCTTACTCCACTGCTTTAGAAGTTGAAAGAGCACACAGAGACACGCAGATACCTGGGTTACGATGGCAAGACAGAGAAACGTGAGCAACATTTTCCTATCGCTTATAAACAGGGTTGCATCTGCTAAGACAAAAAAACTAAGCACGCTACTCCAAAAAATTAGGCACGCTATTGATGCCCTTGTGCACCAAAGGCACGTAATTTTGGGGGTTCCTTAATAACATGAAGCATGCATTTCTTTCCTGAAATTTCCGCGTTGTCAACAACCTATATTTAACTAAATACAAGGATTTGAGGGACACGCATTTTTTTGCAATAGCTTTGAGGCAAGCGGATTTAATTGCAAGTCTCATTAAACTAATTTGCCTCGGCAATCAACCTCACTATTACTTCAATAAGTATTGCTGTTGTCTGATTACAATTCCACACAGTTTGTGTTGGCTATTATGGGCAAACCGGCTAATGCCGGGAGGCACAACCACTCACTGTATTGACTATAAGACAAGACTGGATTGGTATATATTGATATAACGCGCTGCTTATAAAAGGTGATAATTTGCATGAACAAAAACAAAGGCGACACAAAAAAGCGGAAATGTTTCATATCCCGAAGCCTTTTTGGCAGCCGGGAACTGCTACAATAACGCGTTCACACAGGTGAAATACTTTTATCTATAACGGAAATATGTGTCACGATATAACATTACTCATGTGTGAAACAGCCGAATGCTTTGTTCTCAGTGTGACAGCGAGTGTATGGTAAAAGGCGTGAAAAGTGACAAATCATAAAGTATTTGATAAATACACAATACAATAATTCCAAATTATCCACTAATTATTACTTATGACGCTACAGCTTCATGAAATAAAACCTTAAAAAACATTTTTTTTCTGCGCAACGTGCAGCTCAAATGCAGCCCTATTTTTCCCATAGACTCTTGGCTAGGTTGATGTTACAATCACAATAACAACAATAAGCATATAGCTCTTACCAATTTGACTTTGTTTGAAATTAGGAAATTTATTTTTAAAAAGATCAGAAAAACAGGCTTACGCTTATGAGTTCTCTCAATGTTTTGTCTGTACTGACGAACTGTTGGCAAAATCTACAATGTCGGTCCTCGTCAAACTGTAAGTTCGTTTGATTGCGAAGACCAAACTTATATAGGCTACAATGTACTTTGGTAAAAAAAATCACAATATTCTATTGTTATTACTTAGTAACCACATTGGTATTTTCTACACTGCATTAATAAATGGTCACAAATCAAAGAATTAGGCACGGTATGGTAACACTGCCTATAAATCCCTAAAGTAAAATTTGTATTAACATCAAAGCATTTTATATTGATGCTGTGCTCCACTTTGGTTAGAAAAAAGTTTCGAAAAAGTCTATCGAACAGATAGAAGATAAACGACGTAGCCTACTTTTTTAGTCTTACGTTTTACGCTGTAACAATCATTCGTGTACCTGATGACGAACCAATCTAATCCGTTGGTATAGATATATCTTTTCTGTAGCCCTTAATCAATGATTAACTTAAAATCTCTTGCAAACTATTCCAAATACTGACATTCGTTCAACTGTTGTGCCACAGACAAATATTGTCGTAAACACTTAGTTTGCAGGTACATTAAATGAATACTGCTGCTGCCAGGTATTATACAAATATAATATTGTAGGATAAACAATTTTGCAACAGGCACATAAAATTTGCTAATCTAAGACAAAAAAATATTTGTGATATACCTCGGACCACACCCTTCTTTAATCACGTGGATGACAGGTCATGTATGGGGCTTACAGGCAATTGCTAATCAGAAAACCCAATGAAAAATAAACTACTAGACAAAAAAAATAATAAATAGACATAAAAAAAGCAACTAGACATACAAAACATGACGTCATATTACGTCATAAAATACTCATAAACAAACTTTATTAAGTTGCCCTTATACGTTATACTTCTTTGCGAAACTTCCTAATTTTTTTGTTGGCAAAAAACCTTTAAGCAATTCCTGACAAAACTTCATTCATTCTCCAGATAAGCTTTAATCAACGGCTCTTTTGAAACAAGGTAAAGCAAAACACATATGTTATCCGCTTCAGCAAACCAACTCTCTACAATTAAGTGTTTACTACTACTAGACATGAGCACCTGAACACTGTAAGCCAAACAAAATGGGGTTCAATTTGTTTAGTCAGTTTGGGCTGATGGTCGGTCGATCGCAGACAACAACAATGGAAATAAATGGAACAAAGGTTCTGACGTAACAAATCCTTGTATTCAGGCCTTTTTGTCAAAGGAGTGCGCCATTTGACTGGCGCTCGCAACAGAAAATAAGCTGTTCGTTTTTGAAAGGCCCTAATGTCGATTTTCATGTGTTTAATAGCGCGTTTACGGCGCCTAACAGACGGACAAGGCAACACGACAGGTTTTGCACCAGGTCCCGAGTTTAGGCTTTGATTAGCCAACGTTTAAACTATTTATTTGTATTTAACCAACAAGTCTATTTAAAGCTTACATAGCTCACATTCAACTACAATTAACAGGGCAAAGTTTTTATTTTAGCTCATTGTTGCACCACAGGGCCTCCAAGCCCCTTGAACTACCTTTCAGTCGCGTTTAACTATTTTTTTTATTCGACTTGTATCCGCTTTAGTTAAATGTATAACACCATATTGCGCCGAGTGACTTACAAACTTACAAAGTTCGATTTCTGTTAAATCACACTGTTAAAACCGTTATTTCCACTAATATTTAAATATATTGTGTCTTACGCGTCACGCATCCTTTGCATCATTAAAGTTTTGCCAATTTTAAACAAATAAACGCAAATTGTTTGGCGCCGCGCGCAATTTTATGTGGAATTTCAGCTGCTTATTTGCACACAAGCTCGCTCGAGAAGATCAGGTGTTTTAAAGATTAATTGTTTATGTGCAACGTACCAATATGCTTAGGTACACTATTCTTAGGTACACTAACATATCTCTGATTTAACTTGATAATAAATGTCAAAGCAAAAAAGGTCGTTTCGATCTCACTTGTACCATCGTAATTGATTGCGACTGAAATATATACACACCACACCAGGGGCGTGCAGTCAGGGGAGGCAGGTGAGGCACTGCCTCACCTAGCAACATCTGGCCAAGCAAAAGTTGTATCAAAGAGATGGTTATCACAGAACATATATTACTTGCTAAAGTATAGTAAACATTGCACGTTTTAGGTGCTTTCATTTCTACGAATTGCTGTAGTCGTACACCTCTCCCACAAATTTTACGTTTCTATACCCAAAGCGTCCTTTAGTTTTTTTAATTGCTGTTGCGTTATTCATATTAAGCCTTTACGCGGTTAAAATCGTTGAAATAGGCAGAGAGGCACGGTTTGGCTCTATTTAGATCACAAAAGTGCTGTACACTGCATTATGCTTTTCTCTTTTGCAAATTCACTCGGAAACATGATGAATGATGAACTATTTTGCTATGATTTGAGGCATGCCTCGATTGTGAGGTCCCAACTAAAATGGAGGAAAATTTAGATAAGCTGAGAGATTTTTTAAAATAAACTTTTAATTTAAAGTTGAAGTCATAAATATAGGCAGACCTGGTCCAGATTTAAAAAGTTTGCATTAGACGACTGGAAAAAAAAAATAACACGCAACTTTCAAAAAGATTAGTAAAAAAGGAGTGGATGTGTGGCTGTCATAGGCGTAGCCAGGGGGGCCACAGGGGTCATGGTCCCCCAAAATCTATAAATATTGTACTATTAATAATAATTTGCTTTGTTGCATTGATGAACAGTAGCCTATCACAACAGTCGATCACAGGCATGCCACACCTTTAATGGTCATGCACAGCAACGTCATAAATGATGTAGTTATTATTATGTTTGCTATACTTATTAATGTAGTTTTACCAGTTTATAGTCATTTTGTTTTTGCTCTTTGAATGGTTTCTGAGTATTGCGCTAATCCTCGTCACTGCACCATACTTATAAAAGGGGGAATGCCGACCACTGGTCTACAGCATGTCAAAAATTTTATTATTTACGTTTGTGATGCCATTATGGCGCCATTGGTTGATATAACTGATTTAAACTAATTGACTCCAACAAAATTGTTGTTCCAACAAAATTAATATTTTAAATAATACCCATTCCATGTCTGTAATGCTAATATGAAATGTTTGGCCTTTATTCAAGTCTGAATTGGGATTGCACAATTTAAATAAAAAAAAACCTTTGGAGCCTTAATAGTTTTTTATATTCAAATAATATTTTCTTTATTTTAGGAAAAATGGTTTAGAAGGGTTATAAACTTCTCATTACGGATATGGATGATGATAGTTTTCTTCGTACATTAGTGGGGACGTTGCTGTAAGAATAACCTTAAGTGTCATATTAACTTAATTTAATTGTTCTGGGACTTGCGATATTTGCAAGACTTGTAACAAGTGATTTGTAATCGTCAAGGGTACTTGCCCCCTCTTCTACTGATATAAAATATATAATTTTTCACTGATATAAAATCGTATGTATACATATTAATATCATAGGTTCTGAAGGAAAATTATGTTTATATATTCATATTATTACAAAGACATAATAATTGGTCGCGCATACGGAAAAAGGGACCCCCGGAGCTAGCCTGTTGTCATAGACAAACAGTGTAAGATAAATATTCGAGCGGAAACATTTTCATCTAATTTAGCAAACATTGTGCTTTGAATAGGGCCGTTATTTTTTCGATAATGTATTTTTATTAGGACACAAAACTAAAAAATGACAAAAAATAGAAAAATGCTTCATTATGAGACTATACATGTCTACAACTCAGCACAAAAAACACTGCCAAAGGATAGATTGACGGGAAGAAAAACAAAATTGCGTTTCATTTTTAAAGTGGAAAAATATGGTTTTCTTAAGTTGCATGGCCTGGTGTCCAACCCCTATGTACAACTTAGATCACCATCAACTGTATCACGTTGTTGTGACAAAATCAGGCCACGATCGGTCATGAAAGTAGCAAATATAACGAAGGTCTAGACACCAAGAACTATTAAAAATTAGTTCAAAAACTTGCAAATCGCAGAATCACGCTTTGCAGTTTCGCGCTTAAAAAACTGTACATGTGTGTAATTTTAAAGTAAATCATAGGACAGCAAAAGAACAGAATTAATATCAATCGTAACACGTAACCATAATAAATACCACCAAGAAAGTTAAATATTGTTCCCTAGGGGAGCGCAAACCCTGATTAAGAACCAATACTCTTATAGTAATTGTATATTTCAAAATACTACATAGTTGATTTTCTTATTTCGTTTAACGTGCTTTCACTTGGCCGTTAAAATGTCCATACACCGTGTTTGCTTGCCACAGATTGCCTTATTTTGATTTATTAAAGCGGCACAGCTAGCGATGCTCTTGGAAACCTTTTAACACAATGTCTCAAATTGACTTTTTACAATTCTCGAGCGCTTCATTTATATACAAACGCGAGTTTAAACTTCATTTACATACAACGCGAGTTTGATGGTTTTGTTTCCTGAAAGTAACAATAAAATCTCAGACGAATTTATACGCACGTTTAAAGGCCTGGCAAACACCGACCGTTCGCTAAACCCACTGTTGAATGTATCAAAAACATTCTTATTGCGAGAAAAATGCAAACAAGTATACTGTCAGCGCTTTAGACAACTCAACTTCTGCTTTTTTGCTATACCTTGCCTCTCATTATGCTCGTCTCTATCTTCAAACATCTCCTTCTGATAAAACATGATGTCGAAAAAAAAAACGAAAATGTTAATTGAAGTGTTAAAACATTTATGGTTCGTGAACAGCTTACAACGACCTTTAACACATGTGACTGGTCACCAATAAAATGTTTTTAACCTATAATCCCAATTGAAAGTTACCACGATGAATGATAATCACGCAACTAAAAGCAAACATCAACTTGTTTGTTAAGTTAAAGCAATTTATGCGAATCATGCTTGTTTACTTGCCTGAGCCAAACGTCACGTTTAATGACACATACGTAAAACTCCGGTCAGTTCTTCACGAACAGAATTGTTTGACGCGCACTGCTCGACACAAAAAGAAATGTCAGCTTTCGATGTTGCAGATGAAAATAAAACGAGGATTTCGGGCTTAAACCAGTGCTTTTCAACCTTTAAAATTTTCTTCCGCACTTTTTTTATTTCGGAAAAATTTCCATCCGCACGATATTTTTGAAGTGCAAAAAAATCCTAGGCCCACCTGATTCACAATAGTTATAAACTTGTAATAACACAAAATCTCATTTAACATATGTTGTGCGGCCCGCAGAGACCTTTCTGAGTTTGCTTTTGGCCCGCGACTACTGCACAAAGGTTGCCGATCCAAGGATTGAATAGCCTATCCAATGTTAGGATTAACTCTGCATAGAGTTTTGCTCATTTCAGCAACCTTATTTGGCAAAAACCAACTACAGTAACTTAAAAATTGAGAGAAGTGTCATGAAAGAACCACAGCTGACCGCAGCAACAACGCTATATGGTTTTATTGCGACGTGGCCTCGGCGCTTTTTCGGTGGCATATGCGGTTGCTCTCGCCTTTTCGGGAAAAAGCAAGATGTGTTGACAATAGACATGGTAGCCTTTTTCTGCGATATTCTTCATACCGGGTCAAACTAGGAAACCGGCCCACTGTAGAGGCTAACCTTATTACTTTTTCGTGCTTTCAAAAGGTCTGATTTTCGCGCTATTTTGCAGGAGTTAGTTTATTCGGCCAGCCACCTTATGATGTCACGTAATGGTATACTTTTGTGACATCATATCTGAAAAAATTGTGACGTCATATCTGAAAAAAATTCATGGCCCTCCCCAAACTGAAATCCTACATCCGCGCCTGAATCAGTAGATATTAGAATAGTCTAGTTATTTCCTGGTCTACTCCTGATAGTCGATATATGCTGGCAAATTTGCATCTACACGTGTAATGATGCTTACGTTAGAACCACAGCAAATCTGCTGGAAGTTTTGAACAGCCACACACAGCCATTGCCAACAAACAGCGCTACTGTATATCAGACACTGAACATACTGCCGCACTGCGGCAAGTTGGTGCAAACTGCTAAAAAACTATGCGTTGCAGCCGGAAATATTAGGGTGGCGTGAATGCAATTAAGAACTGTATTCAATAACTGTGCTCAATTGTTTGCCTTAAAATGTTGATCATTTATTACTTACTGAAAACCCTGGTGACTCATAGCCAGTGATGATAGGCCTACCATCTGGTTAGCACAAAAAAGGCACGCTGCTTTGTGATGTAGTAACTACCCGTAACTAAATAAAGGTTTTATGAAATCGTACAACTTTTTGAAAAAGGAATTTTTATTTTGCCGGCTAATTTATCAGCTTACCTATATACCCTACCTAGACCTGCTCCCTCTCTCATTCCCCACTTCTCCCTTTAGCAACTTTGGTTGGCAAGCGGTGATTAAATAGGCCCACACCCTACAGTGCAGCACTACAGCTGTACAAACTTCTAAATATAGTCTGCTGTCCGACACTAACTGTAATCAGTATACAAACTTGTTATTACCAAGCATCGAACCATCGACGATCACCAAACATGATCAGGCTTTTACATTTGATTTAAAAAGGGAATTTTTCATTCACTTTACCATTTTTAACAATGGAAGCCGGGAAATAACTTAAAGTTTATTACTCCATTTCAAGGTTATATAAAACACTAGATTCTCCAAGAAAACCACTAAACCACTAGATTATTTAAAAAACTACTAGATCTAGTGGAAAACCACTAGGAGTGGCAACCCTGCACAAGCTACCACACTGTACACGGCGTACCCTACAAGTTCTTCTTGGAACAATCAACCCATTGCTATTACGTCACAATAAACCTCATATAATAGACACGAAACCTTTAAATTTCCCCAGGATGCCTGAAACAATGCCATTAAATGATAAGTTTGTTACTCGTTTAGTTGACGAAAGTAAAAACTCGAACTAACCACCCACCGCCAATTGTTGTTGCACTGCTTTTCTTGGTGCAGTTCAACGCATCTAACCGGACAGCCAAGAATTTTTTTTTTTCAGATATGACGTCACAATTTTTTCAGATATGATGTCACAAAAGTATACCATTGCGTGACATCATAAGGTGGCTGGCCGAATAAACTAACCCCTGCAAAATAGCGCGAAAAACAGACCTTTGAAAGCACGAAAAAGTAATAAGGTTAGCCTCTACAGTAAGCCGGTTTCCTAGTTTGACCCGGTATGAAGAATATCGCAGAAAAATGCTACCATGTCTATTGTCTACACATCTTGCTTTTTCCCGAAAAGGCGAGAGCAACCGCATATGCCACCGAAAAAGCGCCTAGGCCACGTCGCAATAAAACCGTATAAATAAAAACTATAACTTGTTCGACTATAATTTGACTTGTTTTATACGAATTGCTTTTAGACTTACTGTTATAGTGGTTTCATTCAACCACACCTATTCGAGACACACCTATAACAAATTGCACTTATCCGAGGTCTAGCTGTTGTGTGCTCATTGACTGGCGTCTGATGTTTTCAATATGGTGCAACTCTGACCCTCGAAAAGTTTCGCTTCACTGCCGCTAGATTACATTCTGAGTTGTTGGGTCTATTTGGTTAACCGCGGACCGTCGCTAGTTGTTCGATCACTATTCCTGTATACTCTCTTAGGTTTGATAGTGTTGAATATGTAAATAACTACAACGAAGAGTAATAATGGGTTGCTAATACATTCTCTTACTGCTTAGCTTAGCGTACCCCCGGTTAGTTGTAGTAATAACAAAACAGTATATTTACTGCAAACTACTAGAAAAAGTACAGCTGCAATTTTAAAAGTGCTGAAAATCTGTTGGATAACTGACAAGTGACAAATGACTGTCACATATCGTGTATTCTTTTTCACACAACTTAGTGTTTTCAGTTTAAAACAAAAACTCAGAACATACTATACTGACATCACTGCACCCATTTTCACACAGTAAGTAAAATAAACCTTAAACAGAAAGGTAACAATCAATCAGCAGCGCAGACCGTTGAACATCAGCACTTTTTTATAGCTGTAGGCGGTTTGCCGATTTTCTTTTTCGGCGAAATTACGATAATATTTTTTCGGGCTTATTTCAACAACTTTATTAAACTATTTTTTGAAGACCAATTCAAATAATTTTAAATCCATAGTTGTAGAAGAAAAAACCTTCTATCAAAATAGAAGGTTTTCTAAAAAATGGTCAGCTTACAAGCTTACAACGCATTTTCTTGCATTTTGAGGCTTTAAGTTGCCGATTAGTTTCTTGCGATACAACATATTGACATATATTATAAAGGCGGAATAAATCGAAAGAGTGACACAGCAGAGGGCGAATTTTGTTTTTAAAGAGGCCCCAAATCTTTTGGAAATTACGACAAAACAAAATAAATTCGCGCGAAAACAATTTACATTTTAGTCTTTAAAACAGGCTAAAAATGAAATTTGGCAGGGTAATATCTCCATCCCTAGAAAGAGAATATTTATGTTACAACTAACATGTGGAAGTTGTCATGGTTTGTATTTTAAGAAAAATGAGTCGCGGGCCGGATTAAATTGCTTAGCGGCCTGTGGGCCGTATTTTGTCCAGGTATTGCTATTGGCCCTTAAATATAAACGCGTATGAACGACGTGTATAAAAAACGTAACAAATATTTTCCTTAGTTCTAATTTAAGCTGACAATACTGTAACATTATTATGTGGGTCCATCAACTCTCGACATGGATAAAACGTAATATACTTTCTGCTCGTCAACCACATAGTTTACTGCATGGCATGTCGTATGTGCTTATATATTTTGTTCTGTCTATTCAACTCTTGTAACCCACTTTTTAAATTGTTGACGGGGATGCTTTTAAATTTGGAGGCACACTGAAAAGCTCGTATATAGGATAGGCGAAACCACTAAAGACCTATTTCGTTTTTGTTACCCTTTTAAATGATGTTAATGCGTGTTTTGTTTGCGATCAGGAAATACTTGGTAAAACCAATTAACATTTTTTTGTTACACTGCTATTCGCGTGTATAAATTAGACTAGAGGACAAACCACTAGCTCATACGTCAGAAATGAGGACATGGGTGTTTAATGTTAAAAAACACCAAATGTTTCATGCTTTTGTGCCTAATCCAAACAACGGATCATATATTTACTGTCATTCTGGTGCCTACAGTTGTCGTGGGTCGGGTGACCATAATATAGCGGTTTATAGCCCATTAAAGTAGATTTTAATATTTTAGTCTCCATGTGGGTGCCTGTAGAGCGCAAATGGTTGATTTATTAGCTTTAACCAGGGTTAAAAGCAGGGCTGCGGAGTCGGAGTCGGACTCGGGACTCGGAACTCGACGGAGTCGGTTTGTTTTGCAATGTGAAAATATTTTTAAACCATGTAATGCGGATGGATCAATTATGACACCAATAGGAGTGGATTGAAGAAAATCCACCTTAATTTAGTTGCGTAAATGGGTAAATTACAGGCTGTAGAGTCAGAGCTGGACTCGGGACTCGACAAAATCTTACATTTGGCCGGAGTCGGACTCGGGAGTCGGGAGTCGGACTCGGGTGTATTTTTTTGGCCGGAGTCGGACTCGGGAGTCGGGCTCGAGTTATTTTTAACCGACTCCGCAGCCCTGGTTAAAAGTAGAATATTTTTCTTACCGAAACGCTTAAAAGATTTTATTGATGACGTCACAAAGTTAAGTAATACTTTAATGTACTGCAAAATTATATATCTTACTTTGCCTTATTTCACTTTATCTTGTTTCGCTTAATTTTCTTCACGTCACTATTATGTTCTGTTGCCTTTTAACTTTTGCGATTTCCCCTTATGACTAGGCCGACTTATTGTTTTCTGGCTTTGTTTTAATTCTAAAGGGCAATTCCTTGGGTTTTCCAACTGCTGAAACTAAAGAACTTTGGCAGTCTGGTTTTTGGTGTTGCGTCATACAGTGCATCAGTTGGTTTTCCGCTGTGCTACAGATTAAACCTGGTATGGGCGTTCGCGCCACACGGCCATTCTGATAAGAAACACCAATATTACATTTGAGTACGACATCCGGTCAGTGACAGGCCGCCAGGCTGAGAATAAAATAGGGCGCAACAATACCGTGCCCTTAATAACAAACCCAAGAAACCTGTATCTTGGTCAATCCCGTGCGCAAATATACAACTGATATATCAAGCCTAACGCATTTTAAGACCTAGATATTCAGCATTTTGCGAGTCAAACATCTCGTTTTTAACGGGTCTACTCAAATGTCGGAAATCTGGGAAACGTGAGTATTTAACATGAATCCTTAAAATGTTTAGTTTCGTGAATAAAAAGATTAACAGCTTACGGTACGTTTAGGTGACATTTTAGAGGAAGATTAAAAAGCGACAGATTTCCCAAACGGCTGAAAAAAGGAGAACAATTAATCTTTGTGCTCTTGATCGTTCCTTTGAGTCGCGTATCCTTGGTTTATTAGCAGGGTTAACATACCGAGTTTATTTCTACAGATTTGTGCTTATTTTTGGTTCCAGTGTATTAGAAAATACTATTGTGCTTATATCTACGAAATGTGCTTATTTTTGAGTTGTATGCATAGTTTTCTTGTTTTCTAATTTATTAAGCCTTACTACACTTTTATTGCATCACAATTACTTCTTTGGACGAAAATCATGGTAACAACGTTCGACAAAAATTTTTATACCTGGCCCGCAATCGTAAATTTGAACAGTTATTCGGCCTCCGATGGTCAGGCCTTATCTGGACCTTTATGAAAAATGTTTGGGGAACCCTGGCGAAAGCCGTCACGTCTCCTTTTATACTAAAATGTTTGCCAATCAAATAAATGCAATTTTCTTCAAGCTGCCTTTGGTGCAGAGAACAGCCAAGTGTTTTTAGGATCATTTGTATTTGGATGCCTTCCAAAAAATCCTGGATTCGCCCGAGTTACCCGTAGCGTGCTTATAGTTTGGGAGTATTGTTCTTATTTCGTGTCTTATCCAAGGCACGGGCCAAAATTAATCTCAGCAGTTCTCGGTGGGCCGTATTAAATTTCACGTAACAAATTTTTATTTAAACTTACCTTCTTTAGGTAATCTGTAGTTACACAATAATAACTTTCCATCATAGAAAGACCCAGGATTGTTATGCAATTAAAAAAAGTTAAATTATATTTAAAAAATCAAGAAATCTTATAAAAATTGCTTTTTATTGCATTTTCAAAAGAGTTCACGACGATTCATGGTAACAATGCAAAAGCTGTAATAAAACTATGCGGAAAGCGAAATAAAATTGCCAATTAGTCTAGATTACAAAAAACGTTACGGCTAATTTAAATAGTGCCGGCATACTCACAATGATGTGTCACATTTAAACGACGCAATGTCATGCAAAGCGCGATAAACTACTTTTATGAAACACGTTTGCGAACTTTTATTGTTGGTGTTGAGAGTTCTGTGGTATTCGTTGCACCTTTAGGATGAAAACATTTCCTTTAAAAGCGAAAATATATCGGAAAGTTAAATAAGAAATGACGGACAAAGTTAGGCCAAAGTGCAAAAGGCGAATTTACAAAACTATTATTTTAAGTTATTTTCTCGAATACATAAAAGTTTTACGGGACAATTAGAAATCCTTTGGGGTGTAAAAGTTTTGTGCGGCGCATATTTTGAGAATTACTGCTTTGCAAAAGTGCTCCGCACACCAACATGGTGCGGAAATTTTGGCGGCCAACCTACAAACATCTATCTACAACAATGATAGACACAAGGTACAGTATGCAATGTAGCCGAGAGCCAAGGAAGTTTTATGATTACATTTTCGACGCCTTATTTTCTTATCTTTTTCTTATTCTCTAATTACAATTTATGGTCCTACTTAAAAGTATCAAGCTACTTGTAGTCCTAGAAATTGCGTAGGTTACCTATTACGATGAAGGATTCTAAATGGTTAAAAGCATCCAAGTGGTATTCAGAACATAAAACTTTCACTAATGTTTTTCGAAAACGCCAGTCCAGCATTCACAAACTGAGGCAATAAAATGCGTAGAATTTTTTGAATTTTATATATTAAATGTTTGTTGGATAAACTCTCGGTCATCCGCTTTTGAGTAAAGTTTGGAAACCATTGTTATATAGTTTAGACGGGCGAGGCTGTTCACTTTGCTTCTGACTTTAGACGTAACATGGGTTTTGAAACTTTTATTGCATAACAAAATGCCAAGGTGTAGCTTTGTGGTACTACTCGTACGGACTTTAATACGGTGTACAAAAAGAAATTGTTTCGAATATTCCGGTCACAGCGCGGTAGACCTAACCTAACATGCCCTCATACTGGCACTTTGGTTACGGAGCATTGCAGATTAGGAGCTTGTGGGCTAAAATATTGTTCCAAAAAAGCTTAAATACCAAAATGCAAATGAGATTCGCATTAATAAAAAAAAATTTTTGTAATCACTGGTTAAAATAGGGAAAAATATAATTTTGAGACACAGCATCGTGAAGGTCAATATATTTTTACTAGAACGCAATTACTGCAGTAAATATTTTACCGAAACGCCTTTTATAGACCGTTTCTGCGTACATATAATATACCGCTTATAACCTAGACACGGTTTGAGATTTTTTATGGTTTTCTTATATGGCGTTAATCTTTGGTCTCGCTCAATACAATTTCAATTGATCGTGGCGCATTAATTTCTATAAATGCATAAATATATTGCAAAATAATAATAAGAAGGATTTAAGGCTTTGTATATTTTGATTGGTTTTGCCAAAACCCTATGGTCTATTATTGTCTATTTTTTGGTATATTCGTAAACATCAACAAGATAACTATCGCCATGCGTATACAAAACACAGTACTATACAAGCATTTGCACTTTTTACGTTAAATTATTACAACTCTATGACAGTTCAAAACTGTCTTTGGGCGACAATTCAGCCTTGGCAAGCAGTTTCGATTGACAACAAAAGGCTTTTCAAAGAAAAAAAGCTTTTCAAATTTTCAAAGGTTCGTTCGTCATTTGGATTGCCATCCGCCTTTATAATGCTTCCTTGGAACTTTCGAAGTCTACTCGCGTACCACCTGAAAAGTACCACTAAGCTACTCGCGTACCACCTGAAAAGTACCACTAGTGGTACGCGTACCACAGGTTGGGAACCCCAGCTCTAAAACAATACTTTCCAACAGCGCGATATGTCTAATCGTTGTTTACTTTACAGTGGCAAAAAATAGTAATTTACATAGGGTCGTACTTTTTATGTTATGTTCATATTAAAGAGACGAAAACGAAACGCAAGTATACCTTATAAGTTGGCAAAACAGCCATTTTAGAGATATAGGACGCACTGCGGCTTCTCTCAAACCGGTTTAACATATTACACAAATTAGTCGCTCTTGCAACCCTTTCGATCCGAATTTGGTGAGAGATGGAAAACTGGTTTATTTAATGGTATAACCGGAAAAATGCAATCATATAGTCAAAAAATTGCAGTATGCTTGGTGTTCGTTGGTCACTAATTATATTTCCTTGATTAAACACACAACTGTATGCAATACAATAATTTAATATGGCCTCGAGAGCCACGAACAATGACGTCGCAAGCCACATGTGGCCAATGAGCCCCTGGGTTTGGACCACCTCGGGTTAAAAAACAACAAATATGTTTTGGTAGTAGGGGGTCCGCTGTGTAAAACTTCGGCCATTGTGTAAAGAAACTATAAGATCCCTAACAAACGTTTAGAAGTGATTTCTTCGTCAATTTTTTAGAGTTTTAACCTTTTAAAAAAACTTGATTTTGGTTACCGTGTTTTCATGAATGACGCCGTATATGTTTTTTTTTTTTTTATAGATGACGCTGTTTTGGACAGAAATTTAAACCAAATAAACTTAATTTTTCTTGCTTTGCGCGAACTCTTACCTTCGCACTTCTTAACTGTAGTTAGACACATTTTAACAACATTGTTGTCCGTTAAAACATAACGGCCCGCAAAGACCTTTCGAAGTTTGGTTTTGACCCGCGACAAGGAAAAAGTTGCCCATCTCTGCATAAAGTGTTAAAAACCTACAGGCCAAAACCGACGGATTTCAAAACTTCCTTGTTAGCACAGTTATACGTACAGGGCAGAAGAACAACCCCCAAGTTAAACCAGAAACTCAGCCAGGCTAAATACGCGCTGTAGCCTATTGGAAGCGCCGATCCAGCCGGCGTTCCGTGCCACACATGGCTCGTAAAGAAGCAACACGTCACAAGCAAACAGAAACCTGTAAAATAACAATGGATGGCTCTATCTACAAGTAAAGTTTCTAATTAACGAAATTGGTTATGTTGCTGAACTTTTAAAATTCCTATTTAGATCGATTAAGGTGTAAGAATACAATGGCCGCCAACCCGAATGACCCCTTATTTGATAGTTTTTTTTAGCCTGTGAAATTCTACAATTTAGTTTTTTCTAAAGTCTAAAACAATCAAATACAGAACAGAGTAAATCAAGTTAACGGCTAAAGCAGGTTTCTGTTTCTATTTATTAGAAACCCCTGTCGGTATGTCTTTCGAGGACTAAGCCGTATTACTATATACCAAATCATTTCAACTAAATAAAATATTAGCCCAAATTAAATTAACATCGAATCATTTATTGCTGAGCATATACGAAAACACCAAGCAAAGGCATTATCGAACAGTGACGTAGGAAAGTGTTAGAAACAACACGCAGATCATACCTGTAAGCCATGGAAGCAAGGTGGTCGTGGTTTTCGGCAGCTTTTGACTCTTGTTACGCGCAAACAGGAAAATGGTGGTCGCTTGGCCGGCCGCCGCGAGGAACAAGAGAGTGGCAACCGTCCACGAGAAGCTGGGTATCAATTCTGAAAAGCGCAGGCGTGATTATAGCCTTTTAAACAAGAACGTTGTCCGACATTCGACATACACTGTTAAGGATGTTAGAGTGACACCCTAAGACAGGGGTGCGCATTTATTTTAGACAGCAGGTCGCACGATAAACCAGGCCTAAACAACTGCTATTGTGAGAGTCATGCGCGTTAAAGAAAGTACGACAATGGCGCCTGTTTGGTTTAAAACGCAAACTTTAATTTCATTGAGCTCCGATGAACTAAATTAGGATAAAAAAAAGTGTTAATCGAGCTGTAATTATAAAGTTTTACTGCTGTTCTAGAATCCAGACAGAAATAAATTTGAAATACACTTAGGACGGAATACATTGTTTTAAATGTTAAGTTTTCAAAAGATCAAAAGAATTGCAAATCGCGAAAAAAAATGTTTTTTTGAGTTTGTCGACATGCCTGGATCGGCCCTTGGTAAGAGTATATAGAGCAGGGGTGTTCAAATGATTTCTGTCATGATCCACCACAGCCAAACCTGACAACATGATGATCCACCAAATACGAATAGTAAACATATTGGAGATGCTTTCATTTTTATGGTGCTTCAACATATTAATAACTTTGTGAAAGTCAAAAGTGAAGTGTGCTACAGCAGCAAGATTGCTTCAGTGAAAAAAAAATCATAAGTTGGTTTAAACCAGGGTCGGCAACCTTTATCTATATTCGCGGGCCTAAACCAACTCAGAAAGGTCTTTGTGGGCCGCACAAAATGTCAACTAAGAATGGTTACTGAAAATGTTAGAACAACTGTGAATCGGGCGGAGATCTTTTTTGCACTTAAAAACGTGTTTAATTACATTAAGGAGGCAGGGAAGTGTTGGCACAAAGCACAAAAAAAGCGTCTGTTTGTTTTAAAATTTGAGTCCACATGTCGTCACCCATACTACTAATAAAAAATGTAATAGAACTACCTTGAAGAAACGCGATAACTTTAACAGTTAATTTAGTTTTGTGTATGTTAACATTTGTAAGTCAGGGAACAGCGATTTGTTTTGGTATACCGGCTTTTTTAAAATATCTTGCAAGTTTTTATTACATTGCCAAAATAAAAAAAAAGTTAAAAAATATATGTACAATTTTTTTGAATACGTTTTCGGTTTGTCCGCGACGCCCTTAGCAGCCTTCCAGGATACAATGGCAACGAAGCGCCGATCTAGTTCAAAAGATACCATCAAAACGTAAAAAAACGGACGTAGAAAGATAATTCGCGCAAAACGTACGTAGTTAAAATAGGGGCCTGATGAAATGCATTGACGGGCCGCATCTGGCCAGCGGGCGGTAGGTTGCCGACCCCTGGTTTAGACTTTAGGTCTTACAATATAGCATCGAATTGTGGCTTTCTGTTTTTACTGATATCCTCAAACGCTTGCGAAGATTAGCATTTGTGAGTCTCGTTCTATGTGTGAATTTTTACAAAATGCATCAATGCTGACAATTGGTATCCACAGGAAATTACTGTAAAAAGTTTTTTTTTTCAAGACTACTTTTAAACACCACCGGTATAGGGTATATTTAGGCTATAACCAAATATGTTAAAAGTCGCGCATATTTTTTACGTATTTGTCCTACTGACTTTTAGTAACAATCAAAAATAATAATCTATAAAGTAGTAGAGTTTTCGATGCGTTAAATGTCAAATTAGCGCAAAAAATACTTAAAAAACAATTTTTTGAACAAAATAAACCACGGCTTGGCAGGCCGGATCTGGTCGCCTATCGTTATTTCCCTCAGTTCTTCTTATTTAAATTGCGAGCCTGTCTCCTTCATAACTCTTTTATCAACCAAAGAAACTCTAAAATCCGATACCTTTTAAAATAGCGGAGCAGGAGAGGTTGACACACGCGACGAATAACCCCGTTGATTTTTGTGACGTCACGATCCAGCCTGGGGTGAGAATAGAAATCACATTCAAAACAAACGCAGCGCTAATAAACAGCAACCTAACCCTGTCTTTACGCTGCTGAACGGTCATTTTCTAAAAAAAGGATAACACTGAAAATTTTAAGTTGCGTGCATCAATAAGTTACACAAATAAAATAAATTTTTTTTTACATCCTTATGTACATTTCAGCGCCCGACCAAAACGTAATGATTTAAATACATTAGTCATATTGTCGCGAGTATGATGTAGGGTTGATTCTACAGGTGAAATATTAAAGCGAGAAAAATAGATATATGGTGAAATGAATAACTTGTACAAATCACGAACTACATGCAGATTTATAGCATTAAAACATGCATTCAAGAACAGCTGATCCAACCACTATGAATGACTTCTACAGGCTATAGCAAAAAATTGAGCCTTATAACAAAATGTTCAAGCAGTAGTTAGTTGCTGTTTTACTGGCCTGTACTCCTAAAATAGCTAGCCCACATATTTATGAATAAGAGCATGAAATAAATTAAGTAAAAAGAAAATCTCAAAAAATAAGAATTAAAAAGTGGGATTTAACTGCACTGAATAAATTATTGCCCGAATGTGATGTGACGGTACCTCAGCCATCACGTGGCCTTGAAAGCATCGGGAACTATGCCCGGAATACAAACAAAACGGTCAGGTTATTTTAGGTGTGATATCTCTGATCAAACACCGTAGACCATATAGGACCAGACTGCAGGTTAGCTGCAAACGGAAATGGCACTTTAGAAGGCGCAACTTCTGTAAGTGTGAGAGATAAATATATCTGTTTATAGGCTAGAGATTAGTTACGAGAGAATAATATTCTCTTGCGTAAAGTTTCACCTTTAACTTAACAAAAAGAGACGTAATTTTGCAAATGACTGAACAGCTATGCCGTAAATTTATTTTAGCTCAAAGGCGGTTTTAAATCTGCATTGTTCGACCGATATGACAACATTAAAACGAGCTTATAATTACGCAACAACATACTTACAATGGCGGCGGCTTAGAGAGAAAAACAGGCGTGGTGCGTTAAAAGGCAAACAAGGCATGTATCAATAACTGACAATGCATAGCGCGCACAAAAATTACGAATAAACTATAGCTGCCATCCTACGTGAGCGTATTAGTGAAATTCAATTTGATTATGCAAGGCCCATCCCTGCGTTAGCGATAACTTTAAGCCATAGGCGCTAAAATTACCCAAAAACGTTTACTAAACGTCTATCAAGAAAACTAGCAACAAACTGAGAATAAGAGGAAGAGAAGATTAGAATAGTCAAGGTTAGAATAGTAAGAGGCCGTAGATAGATAAGGTAAAGTTAAGTTATGAAAGCTTACTATGTTATCATAAGGTGTAAACGTCGTAGGAAAGTGCTGTTTCCTTCGCAACAGATCTGCAAGATTTGCTTGCAAGCTGTTAGGTCAGGCGGACGATACCAGTCATCGAGATACTTAAAATCATCAATCGATCGACAAGAATTCCTGTCTAATAAGATTAGGTAAAGAGAAAGTTGAAAAATATAGGTTAAAAGTACCTTTGGAATAAAGTCTATCTTTAAACAGCATGTCGTCATAGATGTTTTGAACGTCGTAGATGCAGTAAACTCGCTTTGTTGACGAGGCTTCGCTTCTGCAGATGAAAGTTTGCTGTTGGACGTAACTGCTATAGGCTGAAAAGATTTTAACGGAACATTTAAAGGTTTTGCCGTGTTGCAAAACGACGATGGAGCGGCTTCGAAAGTTGAATGCGGTAAGTCGTTGTCCATCTGCTTCTCAGCTGAAGGAGCAGCTGCAGGTTGCAAAACTGAATCAGTAGACGAGAATGGCAGTGCAATCGGTGGAACAACTGTAACCGATGGCATTAGAACATCATTTTCTGTAAATTTATTTTTAGAGAAAGGAGAAATAGGTTTAGAAAAAGAGCCTATTTTCGTATGACGTAGCTTAGAGAGAAAATTTCGAATTATTTCCCTTTGGTTTCGGAAAAACATTACCTTCCCTTATATTACATAGCATGGCAGCTATACGCGTTGAAGTTTTGACGTTGCAAGCTTTAAATTTGCTTGAAACCTTTGAAAACAAAACGGAAAAGTTATTCTTCGACATAACGATTTTAAGAATAGCACACGGTAAATAAGACTAAAAATAGGTGCAAAAGCGTAGGTTACAAAATAGATTTAAATCAACACAATAGGTTAATATTAATTATTTTAGAATATTAGTTAGTCAGAAGGTATATGCGTGTTCAATACCACTTCAGGTGCGTCAACAATTTGTGGGTTTTAAGCACAATGAAAGGATATTTATTGCAATTAAACAAACGACCATCAGTACTTACACAGATACTTACGATACATACATACAATAATTACCTCCGTATAACGTACGCGATCTGGACTCCACAATGAACAGTATGCAAGACTGCTAAATTAACGATTTACAACATTTCTTATATAGCCTACATCGGACAAATGTGAGTAATTACCAATTCGTTAGAAAACGCGACACAAAACACGACTTAGGAAATCGGCCATACGACCAACAAAATTACAATACGCGACGGGAAATTAAAGTGACAGCATGAGCGATTCAGCCGGCAGGCTGTTCATAGAATGGACAGAGTTGACGGGGTCACAGAGTTCCAAAGAATCCACTACAAAGGTATTTTTACTAAGTATCAACCTTTAATATTCGCACCTCTTTCTACGGTTTTGTGAAATAGCCTTTATTTCCCAATATATGCGCAAGTAGAATAACCAGACCTCATCAAGCAATACAAAAAGCTTTTTGACGCAGCTTGAATTAGCTACCTTAAGTATTCGGATCCGGCCTCAAGAATGTGACAAAGTAGGTACACCGTAGCCAAGTGCATTTTATCAGCGATTTACTGACATTGGTGAAGTTTTGGTCTATACCTGACTTAACTCAAAAGCAACCTTCAAGATATTTTTCCCTGTTCCGTTAGCACAATAAGCGCAATCCAAAACAAGCTGCCATAAAGAAAGTATAAGCTGCCATAAAGAAAGTATAAGCTGCCATAAAGAAAGTATACATATAGACAATTAGACACGCATGAGCGATTAAGCGTCCATGCAAAGCCGTTAGACGAATCAGTTTCTCACTTAATCGTAGTAGCTTGGTTTGCTAAAAAGCTTGAATAGGCCACAAATTACGACCGAAGGTGTTTTGTTGATTCGTGACAAGAAAGCTTTTTACAAACTATTGAAAATATATCGTGTCATAGTAGGTCATAATGTCGTCATCCGTAATTATGGGCAACGATATTCAAATTGTCAATAAACATTGGAGATTGCTCTCACATTAACGAATATACATTGGACAACAAAAATGTTAATCGGACCATATCGATTAGTCTGAGTTATGACGTCATGACACCAATTTTAAATGTTTAAATGCAGGGGACTTTGGGGGAAGTTCGTGGCAACTTTTTTGTGTTTAATCAACAAGAAAGTACTTTGTTGCGCTCTGTTTGATGTTTGGGCATTTTTAACTTGGAAATACTGGCCTACAACAAGTTCTAGTCGGACATATAGGTTGTCTAAAACTAAAACATTTAAACTCGAATTGGCTTTATAGTGTCACAACCAGCGTCGCGTTGACTCGTGAGAAACGATCAGATGTTCCGAAAGTAGGCTAGGACAAATCCTTAAATAGCAACATCGGCAAGACACGACAAACGACAAAGCCTTGCCTCAAACGTATCTGCAGCGCACGTGTTAACTGAACAACTAGTAAGTCATAATCCGGGCAATAATCTATTGAGTAACAGCCAAGCAGCAGTTGCGCGTTCGGTAAACCAAACGATCAAAGTTAACAAACAAGGCCAGATCTTCAAACAAAGGCCAGTTCCTCGTACGGTTGTGGGTTGGTGTAGTGTCGCCAGGGCGAAATATAATCCCATCGAAACGGCTAACTGTTGTCGCGCAGCCAAGTATCAATTTTTTTTATTCATCTGTTTTTTTAAGTATCAGATTGGATGGTTGTGAGCGCACAAAGCACCCAACATCAGCAGATGGCTTCTATTTCGCCTCTATTGCCAGCAAAGTTAAACAACTTTGTGCTCTGTGAAATTAGAGTGAAACGTCACGCATTTCGGTTTCCAAACCGATCTGGTTTAAATGTGCGCGATGTCGGCAAAAACAGTCGCGACCGCGAAATAATAACAATCATGATTAGTTAATTTCTGAATAACCTTGACTGAAGTAAGGGAACCTTGCTTTTACGACACGTTAAAGACTACGCGCGGCTACGATATGAGTTATGACACGTTGAACACGCGACCACGATATCATTTTATAGTTAGGCCTTTGATTTTAAAGTTTACAAGTAAAGCGTGCTGGGAAAATAATTATTGGTTAGGCCAGTGGTTCTCAACCCGGGTGCCATTTCTAATGCATAAGGGTGCCGAGAGATATTTGAGAATCTTTAAGAATCTGATTTTTACTCCACCATTACAAGTTTTTGTAAATATAGAGTGGAATAAATCCAATTATAACTTCCTATACGTTGTGTAGAGTTAATGTGTGTTGTTCCAGTTCCGTTTATTGTGACATTCTATTTAATTACCTACGAAAAAATCTTGTAGGGGTGCCGCAATCTATTTGCTATTTCTGAGGGATGCCGCTATAGACTTTAAAGATCGAGAAACACTGGGTTAGGCCATTGCATTTCAAAGGGCACATTTTTAGGTGCTTACAGAGATGTATTGTACATTGGAATAATTCAACATAGCTCCGCTTTTACTAAAACAACCTATACAGATCAGTAAAACACATCCCCCCCCAAGGCGTTAAGTTATTTTGGTTTCTCCTTGTCTAAATCGGCCGTAACAGTACGCCCAACTTCCTCTGGGGACACACTTACTCTTATACCAGATATGCCAGTGAAATATGACCGATTTTTATGTGTACTTTCAACGTTCTGTTGTCTAAACTCTAAATAACAGCTAACTCGTTTCAACAAATACAGTTGGTTGCTAAATTCAACATTGACGTGCTTGTCTGCCTGGCACTCAAAGATTATTTCCAGTGATACTTGGATTAAACCGTTTTGAGCTAACAATATCTTGTCACCTTCCAAGTACAGAGTATTTTTATAGTGGTGCACATAGTGCCAAAAGTAGCAAGAAATGTTAAGCTTAAGTTATTGCAATTTTAACACACAGAAAACTTTTGAATCGCCTGTACATAGTAATCCAACAACTTTGCTTAGCAGTTCAGTTAACAATAGCCGTTCCTGACTGGATTGCAAAGTCTATTTACGTAATAAAATTTGCGACAGCGTAAATATACCCCCTCCTTTTCTCTCAACAGAATTTCGGTTACTGAGTATGTCGCTTCCTACTTTTCCGGTGATTTTTTGGGTTCTATATATCCTGACAGATTCGTTCTTGCCTATCTAAGGTTTTCTTGATATGCTATTTGCTTTTCAGGGTGCGGTTTCCAGAATACACAGCTACGGAAATATCCCCTTCTTTTGACCATTGTTGTGAGCAAAGTTCGAGTAATGGCGAAGGGAAAAAGTTAACAAGGGAATCGAAAATAGTCTTTTCATGAAAAGGGCATGGATTTATTATTTAGTAATCTATACAAGTGAAGCATCGGCAATAATAAATCTAGTCATTTATTAATTTTAACATTTTTAGTGTTTATCGATATATCATTAGGAAACTTTATGTACGAGTAACTCTTGTTGCATAAACATTAACATCGTCCGTCCATGCGTAGAGAGCGACCAATACCCTAACATTCTATACGGCGGCCTGTACGTTACATACCTCTGATCGATTTAAATAATAATTGTCTGCCTCGTTGTGTCTGTTTGTATCAGTTTTCCTTAAGCTGTGCGCCAGTATGTCTGGAATTGTGCCGAGCGTTTTTTGTCATTTTGGAAAATACCCTCTTTGAATCACAAACACGCATAGTCGCATATAGCTATACAAGCGTGTGAGACTTAAACCACATTGTTCGTCAGTGAAATGACAAAACAAAATGTTTTTTGCAGAAAAGTGGTTACATTTTTTAAAGTTTTTAACTGTGTCACAAAAAGTTGGGAAACCACTGGTTTATGTCCTTTTTCCGTGCGCTTATTTTTTAGCGGACAATATCGTGACTACAGTTTTAAGTAAATTTTTGAACACTATTTAAAACTGCAACGTGTTCGTTGTATTTTTTGGTTGTTGTAACATACAAATACATTTTGGAAGTCAGGCGAAATAAAACATGTATGGATATACAGAGCACTGGGACAAATAATCTGGGAAACATAAACATAGTGTGTCACTTGAGGGCTAGAACAACTAAAATGAATTTAAAGTTTTAGACTTAACTCGCAATTTGAACTGTGCAGTGAATATTGACCACCAGGGATGCGGAGTCAGACTTCCGAGTTTGCTACAGCTAAGGGGTCCGATTCTATACTTTTACGCAGGGAGTCGAACCGTTTGACTTTTCCGGTTCAGGTTCGGTTCGGGTTCAAGGATTTTTTCGGAATCCGGTTCAGTTCCGGTTTCGGTTCGGAGAAATTTAAAAGTTCCGGTTCAGCTCCGGTTCAACCATCGTTATTTTAAAACCGGTTCAGCTCCGGTTCAGATACAATATAATTTGCGTTAAATCTCAAAATGTGGGTCGATAAATGTAGAGAATAATCTTTGAATTGTAAGTCATCTAATCTAAGTTACGTGACTTATTAAAAAAACAGTTATAACTCATTATTGAAATATCTAAAGAATAAAAAAATCAACGATTTTTATATTTTTTTCATAAAATTTCGCACACGTAACTTGACTCTGTAAAATAGAAGTTGTGACGTCATGCTGGAGCGAACCGCTTTTGTTTATAGGTTCGGGTTCGGTTAAGGTTCAGGTACTTTCAAATTATTCGGTTCAGTTCCAGTTCGGTTCCTTAAAATCGTATAAAATCCGGTTCAAGTTCGGTTACGGTTCGGAAAAAATTGACCCAAAACCGGTTCATAAAGTTCCGGTTCGGTTCCGGTTCGACTCCCTGCTTTTACGTAAATAAAATAGAGGTGTTATAGAACTAATTCACTTAAAATCAGTGTTGTAAGCAAGTCTTTTCAAAATGACTAAAGTCCCAATCAAGTCATTTGTAAAATAATCAAGTCCAAGTCAAGTCTTTTCGAATTAATAACAAGTTAAGTCTGAGGTGTTTAAGCTCATTTAGAATAAAATTTAACTCAAATAACAAGGGGGAAAATTCTGATTTATTCCATGCAGTAAAATAGCGTTAATATACAGTAGCCTACTCACTTTGTCAGACAGCACTTCGCCCCAACAAGAACTCCGGTAAAACGGTTATAACCAGGGAGTCGAACCGGAACCGAACCGGAACTTTATGAACCAGTTTTGGGTCAATTTTTTCCGAACCGTAGCCGAACCTGAACCGGTTTTTATAAGATTTTAAGGAGCTGAACCGGAACTGAACCGAATAATTTGAAAGTACCTGAACCTTAACCGAACCCGAACCTATAAACAAAAGCGGTTTGCTCCAGCATGACGTCACAACTTCTATTTTACAGAGTCAAGTTACGCCATGTTCGAAATTTGATGAAAAAAATATGAATATTGAATAAAAAAATCGTTTATTTTTTATTTTTTAGATATTTCAATATTGAGTTGCTGTTTTTTTAATGTCACGGAACTTAGATTAAATGACTTACAATTCAAAGATTATTCTCTACATTTATCGACCCACATTTTGAGATTTAACGCAAAGTATATTGTATCTGAACCGGAACTTTATGAACC
This sequence comes from Ascidiella aspersa, assembly GCF_963924565.1. Taxonomy (NCBI): domain Eukaryota; kingdom Metazoa; phylum Chordata; class Ascidiacea; order Phlebobranchia; family Ascidiidae; genus Ascidiella; species Ascidiella aspersa. Next base: position 20,064,644 of record NC_139451.1, read on the forward strand.
GGTTTTGAAATAACGATTTTCGAACCGGAGCTGAACTGGAACTTTTAAATTACTCCGAACCGAAACCGGAACGGAACCGTATTCCGAAAAAATCCCTGAACCCGAATCGAACCTGAACCGGAAAAGTCAAACGGTTCGACTCCCTGGGTATAACGTAAAACGTCTAACTTTAAGACTCAGAAAATGCTAAAAAAAGAAGCTAATAAGCACAAAGCATATGCTTAACCGAATACTTAACAAATTAAGTCTAAACGAAATTAACAATAGGCTATATTACTTTGTAGGCGCTACAAATCCCAGTCCAAGTCATCAGTTTCGAAAGTCAAGTCGCAGTCAAGTCATAATTGGAGCAAGTCAACTTCAAGTCATGTTCTTGTCATAAAAATAAAATGTTAAAAAGTAAATAAAATATTAAAAAGTAAAGTATTATAATTTTACACTTATAATAGTTGAGAAAACGACTTGAAATGTATTAAGACAAGTCGAGAGCAATGTTTCAATTTAAAAAAAACATAAGGAGAAGCGCATAAGTAGCCCAATACGAAAGGGCACTACTTTAAAAATTGGTTTTGAGTTGATTCGTGTTAAAATTTATTTTTCTACGTTCTTTACCGTTATATATGTGGACCTCAAATGATATAAATTATTTGTTTTAAATTTTTTCCAGATTGCTATTTTCTGCAGTAAAATATTTGTACTATTCGCAGCATTTCGAACGATAATGCAAAAATCAATTACCACTGACCAAAGTCTCAATATTTCTATGGACTTTGCCCTTAAAGTTACGTCAGGTACAAGTGTACATATATATTTAAAACAGTTTGACCAGGCCAAAGTTCATACAATAGAGACTTTGGACCAGGCGTTACAAAAGCCCTGAGATCTATACGTAATTGAGAAATTGTTTAGCGGGAAAAATAAAGTTAAAAATTGGCATCACAGGAGTTACAGTGCCTTTTCGGATATTTAACATTACCAAAAATAGAAAATGGCTCAAAACGCTAAGGAAGATATTGAAATATTAAAAGACAAACTTTCGGAGAAAGAAAAAGATCTTTTGGAAGCTGGCAGGCATGGTAAGAAACCAATATTTCTGCCCTAAAAGTATGTCATATCTCGCGGTGCAGTGTAGAGCGCACGATTACATGTGCCCCAAAGCAGTACCAAAAAGTATCGGGTTGACAGGGTGAAACTAAGTTCAAAAGTGTACTTTGCTAGTGTCACATAAAAAATCAGTGTGAAGATTCATTTTTTAGGGGTTCAGGTGTGGTCTGTTAATAAAAAATCACAGGTATACACTTGCCATACTTTCCATGCTTTCCATGCGATGTTTATGTTAATCTTTCATGCCACTGTTACCCAGTCTGCATTCTGTGGCATGTTCTCATCTAATATTTTTCAAAGCAATTTATGTGGACACCTAAACTTATATATTGCACACTTCAATTTCAGAAAAACGTCAAAACAAACAAGACTATTAGGAAGTAAATGAATTAGCCAAAAGTTGCGCCGAAGGCGCCAAACTTTTTGTAACATAAAAAAATAAATATAGCGTATGCTGAAGTACAGCTTGGGGACTGGAGGTGAACATGTCTAGGAGAGAAACAAACATAGCTAAAGGAGGCAGAAGTTCACACGAAGCGCGGAAATTTTTTGCGTTTACGTAATTAAAACAGCCAAAAATATAGTTTAAGCCTTAGGTGGAACAGCATGGCGTATGCGAATGTCATACCTGTCTATTTAACCGGAATGGCGACTATCATGATTGCTTTCTTAACTTAATAAAGAAGTACTTGCCAAATCAAGTAAACTGCAAATACACAACAGTCCTATCGAAATTTAGTACTTTTTAAACTAATAAACAATCTATATGCCTAACACTGGCTTTTCCCTGCTAAACAACGTGCTTCGTATTTCCCAAACTGTTTTCAGAATGGCACAAAAAATTATTTCCTGCCAATTTTAATGCATAATGTTCATACAAATTTTTAAAATAAATTGGATTGAATATGTGTAGAACAAGCACACGTCTTTTTAATTAAATTTTTTTGGGGGCTAATTTACTTATAAAGCTATTTTTTATCATTAATTTACAAGGATCTTTCACACAAAATTTGTCATGGAGGTTTTGTAAAAGCATTCCTTGTCAAAGATTAAATTGGCAGAAATAGGCCGAAATACATTTTGTCAGACTGTCAGAATCTTGCCAGCCTTCTGGTGACAAGCATTTTTGGCGAAAATTCTTCGGTTTTTGGTCTCCCCCCTAAACCTAAATGTGTTCGCTTAAGGAATGTATGAACCTTGCCATGTTTTAGCAATAAACAGGGCTATTAAGTAAATTAGACAACAAAACGTAGCAACATTTTTTGTGACATTAAGTCATCTTTAACAAATACATAAAGGACATGTGAAGGTACAACCTGGGGCCTGGGGGTGTACGTCCATGTCTGCTTTTCTTATTTTAAAAGTGTTACATAGATAGCTGTTTTCAGGCAAACTTATGTGAAAACGTGCTGCTCAAAACCAGATTGAAAAGCAGAAAAAATATTCTTTGGATAAATTTCCAATTTATATTGCTCGAAATAATGATATTTATAATTAAATTTAATGGAAACTGTCACAGTCACAGTGCAACATGCCCCATAGTATGCATATTACCGTTGGGATAGATTTGTTGAAAACAAAGACACATAAACCTAGCAAAACCAGGCTAAAGTTCGCGAATTTTTTTTTGCATTTGGGTAACTAAACAACCAAAAATATACTAGGCCTTAGGGGGAGAAGCATAGCCTGGTACATCCTTAATATGCCGCTGCGAATGTTATACCTGTAAATTTAACAGGAATTGGGAATTGAACTGAATATACAGGAAATCAACTCAATATAGACTTGCCAATTCAAAGTAAAACTGCCAACACGTAACAATTGTATGATCAAAAGTGTGTACTTTTTAAAATAATAAACAGTCTATATGCCTTACACTGGCTTTTTCTCACTAAACAACGTGCTTCACACTACTGTAATTTTTTTAAAAATGACACAACAAAATTAATTTCTGCCGGTTGTAAAATAGATGTGATTATATATGTGTGGAAACAACCACAATGCGTTTTGTAAATTTGATGTTGGAAAAAAAATTTTCAAAAAAAAAAATTTTTAATTTAAAATTTTTTTTTTTACTTAAATTTTTTTTTGCACCAATTTCTTTGGTTTTCTGGCTGATTCTTCGGCCGACATAGTCGCCAAGTCGCCAGCATTCTGCCATACTGCATTTTGTAATCTGGGTCCTAAGAGACCTTAGTTTGAGAATAATTGATTACAAACAACAGATAACTTTATGTGTCAATAAAATAAAGTTTTTAATTATTATACAGTTTAATTCAGGGCCATTTAAACCTTTGTTTTGCTATCTGGCAAACTGAAAAAACTGTTTTGTGCAATTTTAAATTAAACATAAAAAAAATGTGAAAAAAGTTTAACATGGTAATTAACTTATTATTTTATATTTTGACTTACCCCATTTCAGATTGGAAACTTTGGATATTGCGCAAATATGCACCCAAGATTTTTTTGAAGCAATTTGTTTGCACACCTAAATTTCATTAAAAGGAGTTGTGTCAGATTGTCTTCCCCCAGGTGTAAATAAAACTTTAACTTATGCACACTGGCACACCATAAGTTTTTGCACCGCACACCCAAGATCTAGGTGAATTTGAAGACTGACACTTGTAAAAATTAGTGCGCAGGTGCCCCAAAATTTGCACAAAAAAGCAGAAAATACAGCTGAGCAGGAATACTGTTGCCGTCACATTTTAGAGGTCAACAGGTGCGTCCTTAGTTTAAAAAAGTTTTAGAAACACTGGCGTGGGCTGCAAACTTAAGGAAGGGCATTTAATAGGGTAGTAAAGCGGTTCCAAACCAGTTGGCTGGGGTGGAATTAAAAAGGAATGTAAATTTATTGTCCAGCTGCAAGTATTTCACTAATGCACAGTTGAATAAATAATCTGTTTTGAAATGTGTTCTGCTGTGTTTTGTTCTAAACATATTTTACGTTTTTTTCTTTCATAAAAATTTATTGGGCCACAATTTTTTTGCAACGTAAATGGGCCATGGAGAACCACTGGGCTAGTATATTTTGAAGTAAAGTACTCATCCTAACTTTGAAACAGGACAAACTTTGTTGGAAACCAACTCACATTTGGAGGAAGAGGTTTTCAAACTTCAGTCCGAGCATGAAAGCATGTGCGAAGAGTTTGAGCAGTTCAAACATTCAACTGAAATGAAGTTAAAGGTCGACTGGATTTTTAAATCATATATGATCATAAAAGGTTTTTTTTTATGATCATATATGTTAAAGATAATGTACATTAATTGTATTTGTTAAAATAAACAACTTAAGTGTACTGTTTTGCTGCAACAGATGTATGAAAATGCATCAGAGCGTTATGAAAGTAGCCTGCACGAAGAGAAACAAGCACAGCTTGCTCAATTTAAAAAAGAAACAGATGTTGAGGAAAAAAGACACTTGAGAGAAATTTCCAGCCTCAAAAACAAGGTATTAATTTAAAATATTTTTTATGTAAAGGGTGTATAAATATTTTATTTAAAATTTCTACATTTAAATGCAACTGTAGCTGGATATTTTTTTGCAATGTTTATAACGTATGCACAATAGTATCCCAAATTACTTGGTCATGGCAACTAACAATTTTTTTTTTTCGATTTGTATGGTGTAATATTTAACACATTCAAGAAAGTTTATGTATCAGGGTTGGGATTTTGCACTCGCCATGGGCGAGTGGTGAGTTGCTAAACTAAAAAACAATATTTTTTCTTCTATTTATTAAAAGCTTTGTTTACCCGTGGCATAAATACTTTGTATTACTTTTATAAATACTTTGTATTTATAATTAAGAATACCTTTTCATGTAGATGCTTGAGTTGAACAATGAAATGGATGAAAAAAATCTGTCAATACAGCAACTTACAACCAAAAATGATCATTTACAAGATAAAATCACAGATCTTGAAAGCAATGCTTTTTACATGACTGGTTCCAAAAAGTAAATTTATTTAATGCATAGAAAACTATGGTGAAACGGTAAACAACTAAACTAGGTTTGTTCTGTTTTAGGTTTATGTTTAGTTGAAGTGCATAAAAAATATGCTTTGAAGCAGGTTACTCTATTTTTATGGACTAATTGAGGTTACAATAACATTTTAGAATTCCTTGTCATAACACCATACGTACTAATAACCAATCTTAAACTATTTCAAAAATAGGATAATTTTTTAGTTATTTTTTGTTTACCAATAACTTCACAGTGTTAAAATTGCGTGTTGCATTCATGCCGTGGTATTGCTCTACAGTGAGTCTTTGTCGCCAGAAATGTCGGAGCTAAGTGCGGAAATCCAAAAGTTACAGATCCAACTCAATTCACAGAGCAGTGAAATTCTTGAGTTTCAGGCCACTGTTGAAAACTTACAATTACAAGTATGAATTTTTTTTTTTAGACTCTTCCTTTTCATCTATTTTAAAAAAAATTTTCATTTATTGCTTACTATATTGGAGGACTAAAAGGCATAAGAAACAAACTACTAAGTATATTAAATGCAAAAAATGTTTTCTCAAAAATGTAATATATTAAAAAATAATATAAGAGGAATTAAAAAAAAAAACAATTTTGAGAGATTCTATTCTAATTCTTATAAAATTCTGGTAGACTTATTATGGGGCCCGAATAAAATTTTTTTTTTTTGTTTTTCTATTATTTGTTGACGTTTCAGAACAAATCATTATTGAGAATGAACGAAACCCTGCAGACTGACAAAGATACTGCGGAAAAAGACAGTATCTCCTATTATAATTCACTTGAGGTGACTGTAGACTAAAACATTCAGATAAACTGTCGTATAACTGTGATTTACCTATTAAAGAGTCGTCCATTTTAATATATTACCTAATACCTTCCAATTTTCTATGTAAGGCTGTAGCCCACAACTCGCGTTTTTTCTCTGTGTTATTCCGTTTAAGCATTGTTTTTACCAGTAACGACATTCGCACATGAATTTAATACATGTTAATACATGGCGATTACGGCTCAAAAAAGAAAATATCAAGGGAGCCCGCGATGGTGAGATTTGCAAAAAAATAAAATTTTAAGTCAATAGGAAACACGATAAATCTGTAAACGCTTCACACCGTTTCTACCAGTAGAAACCGAAAAACGCCTCAAAATTAACAATTTTGCGTTTATTTTCTGTTAAAAAACACAGGAAGCCCGCCAGGAAAACCGGGAACTTCAGGGTGAGATCGAACTGGCCAGACTTGAGGGCCAGGACCCCGAGCGTCGGGGGAATTCCCTGTTTGCTGAGGTCGAGGACAGAAGATTGAAGGCGGAGAAAAGGCTGATCAGGTATTCGGGACCAAAACGGGTCAAGGAAATTCAGACAAGGCCTAAAACCTTTGTCAATCTCTTTTGTCAATCGTAGATTTACTAATTAATACGTTGGTTTTAAAATAAAATAAGCCCGCAAAGCATTATCTTCGAGATTAGTATAGCGATCGTTTTTTGCTATTCTCAGCATTTGCCTATTTTTAACAGCTTGACGTATGCTGAACTTTGAACAAAAGTAATCATTTCTCTAAACAATTCGCTCTTACTTAATTTGATTTGAAATCTCACACTCTTATAAATTAATAATCTTTGACTTAATATGATTGCAAAGAAAACGTTTTATCACTGCATTTTGTTCATGTTACCTTGGTGAACAAGTGTCACCAACTTTTGTACAAGTGTCACTAACTTTTGTTCAGCGCCCAAGTAAAGGTGAAAAGCCTGGAAAAGAAATACACGCAGCAAGTGAACTACTCCATTCAGCTCAAGGTGCGATAAATTGTTGTGGGTAACTTGTGAAGTTTCACTGTCATACATTTTACCATGAAAGCTATAGCGGCTTGTAAAAAAGTAGCGCTATTGAACCACAGGGAGCTATTTATTGTTTCCAACTAAACTGGAACATAATACAAAGCACTACTCTGATCGACGTGCTTTAACTAAAATATTCAGTGGAAACATCGAAGTCGATTTCTTCTCGTAATGCCAGTGAATAGATCATCAAATGCTCAAGTATTTTATACTGAATACTCCAGGTATGAAGCGTTAGAGACTCAACATACGTCAGTGATGATGCATAGCAACGCGCTAACGTTTTGTCAGTCTTTGCAGAACATTGGCGGTTGCATTAACATTTAAAGACGCAAGCATTTATCAAAACAAAACAAATATTATGCTTCCTGGCAATTGATCATATTGTACTATTTGCTTACATTTTTACCCAATACAGCAAAATTGGCCAATTTATAACAGGCAATTCTTAAAAATAGATGATTTAATATAAAGCATTAAGCTCGTTAAGCGAAACTAAAGTATTTTTACTTATATTTTAGCATTCATATTTTAAGGTCCAAACCACGGGAAACAGTTCGATAAACGTTCATTTTTTGTCAAAATCTGAGCAACCCTAATAATTGGTTGGAGAAAAAGTGGCGAATTCTATAGATATTCCTTTGCTGCGCGAAAAAACAGTAGTGCACGGAACAGTAGTTATAAACAAATAAAAACGACTCAAATGTTAAAAAAATCAATGTTTCTTTTCTTATCATATAGTTGTAATCAGTGTTCGAATCGCGAACGATTCACTCATTTCTATTTTTTTTGCAACTTATATTTTATCCGAACCGGAACTTTATGAACCGGTTTTGAAATAACGATGGTCGAACCGGAGCTGAACCGGAACTTTTAAATTGTTCCGAATCGAAACCGGAACTGAACCGGATTCCGAAAAAATCCTTGAACCCGAACCGAACCTGAACCGGAAAAGTCAAACCGTTCGACTCCCTGGTATTGACCCCACAGCTGTATATGCACAAAAATTTTGCGACTGTGTTAAAAATCTACGTCCCAAAAAATGCATTTAGGTTTTACGATCCCGAATTATTGTCAAACACTCCACTGCTGTGTTCAGCACTCTTCTAAACTCTTTTTTTTCCCTTTAATTCTACGTGAGATAAAAAATATACACAGCATGAATGATGAAATCGATTATTACGTCACAATCGTCAATTTGATTTGTTTTCACCTACAAACATCAACGAAAAAATGGCCAATGCGAAATGCTTCTGGCAAAAAAGTGCAGATAGTTTAGTTTTAATTTGAGAAGGATTTGAGTGCGCAAAAGGAAATTTTACTGCGCATTTTGTCTGTGGTAGCTGTGTAATTGCGCAACTTAGAGGGAACACTGGTTGTAATAGTTAAATTTTAATGGTATATCGGTTTTTCAATTACGATTTCAATTTTTTTCCAATTACTTTTAGTACGGCAATCGTGTTATTTCATACGGCGTTTTAATATAAAATTTTCGGTGTTGTTTTTAGAAAATACAACTTGGTATAGGCGCGTGCACAAAACGTTAGGACAGGTTCGTGACGAATACTTGACCACATTTAGCAACTCTCGTCGGCCTTGATGCCAAATCAATTTGTTTCACTACAAATTTCAACTTCAACAAATAACTAAACGACACGACGCAACCGCGGCGTTGCTGGAAATTCTCTGCTCGACGATGGAATAAGTACAGCACCACTATAAACACCGCTATTTTTGTTTTACTCAGACGCAGCTGGTGCGTATGATGCAGTGCGGCGACGGTGGGGCGCACAGAGCCAGGGTCGAAAAACTGGAAAGCTCCCTACGGGAATCAAGGAGTGATGTCGCCTCCCTCGTGGAGAAAGTTGGCTTGCTGGAGAGAGAGGTATGTTGTTCATCAGCTAACTGTTAGCGTTCATTCTTGTTTTAAGTTCATTTTGGGTTTGTATTTACCGTTTATTGTTGGTGTTTTGACAACAATGGATAGTTTCTGTTTGGCAACGCTCCTGATTTTATTTCATTTTCTTTTTAAGAGTAGAGGGGCCAGGGGTGTTTTGTAAGTGAAGAAAGTCACGTTTTGTTGTGTTGACGATTTTAAGGGGCTTTCGTGCTGACAGAGTAAAAACTCACTGAAGCCAATTTTCCAACAAGCCGTGCGTGGTATATGAGCAACCAAGTTTTCGTTTTGATTCTACAAGAATTAAGCAAAAGTTAAGTGTAAATCGGAAATGTAATTTCACGAACTACACTTGCACACTTTGAACCGAACAATTTTATTAGAACTTGACCAGAACACGTTCGTTCTACTTATTATTTTTAGCTAATATATTTTTTTAAAAAGTGGTTATCTCCTTACGAAAAATACTGCCGCTTTAAGAAAGTTATCCTACAAGCCTTCTTTCATTGATGACAGCAATCATTTCCAGATGCGTCTTGTGTATTTTTTGTTTTTTATTTACAGAAAAGTTTTTGTACTGCCAGGTCGCCCAGAAAGACAGCTCGGAACTTTCAAATCTGGTAAACGCGGCCGGCAAAGACAATCACGTCGTAGAACTGCTGGAAATTCTGCTCAAGAAAAAAGAGTGAGTCTTGTTTTTTCGCCAATCTTGCTCTTGCATTTTCTGCCGTGGGTTAAATGCTCAATGCTCATGCGTCTTTTTTATTAGTTAACGTTTTTTTGTAACATTTTTTTGTAACCTTTTTTTGTGTGTAACCGCCTAACTTAAACGCGACTATTAGATTATTTCTAATACCTGGCTGTTTAGATTGTTCATATTTGGTATGACAGACACTTCTCCTATAGCTTAAAAATAGTTATCTTTTTTGACCCATTGTAATTTTTTTTTTATATTTAAACGCAGCTGGAAAGCGATTAGATTCCACAAAACAGCCTCAAAGCTACAAATTACCGCGTTTAAACAGCGATCAGATTACGTCTAAATTGCCGTCATCTTTCACCTAAATACGCGCAAGTTGCAGATAAGGTTCACCTTTAGTCAATAAAGAGAAACTTAAACTTCTTGTGCGTCTTTAAGTCTTATCGATGCTAAATTATAACTTATAGTCGGCTAGGCGAAGTAGGGATTTGCGATAATATCTGACTGGGGTCGTATTTGTCGTAAAATTGTGTCAAACGCTTAAGGCTTAATACAAGGATTAATGCAAACTGAATATGTAAAAAAGAAGATATCTCCTCGCCCTAATGCACGTTAATGACGACAATGACTTCGAATGGTAGCAAAACAGTATTGACTTTCTGGTCTCAGTCAACATCAGTCACTATAGGTTCTAGTTTATAAAAGAATAGAATGAGTCTATTTGAATAAGAGACTGATGATGCCGTGATCGGCGAAATATATTTCTCTTTTATAAACTAGAACCTATAGTGACCGATTTTGACTGAGACAAGAAAGTCTATACTGTTTTACAAGGATTAACCGAGTATTTTGGTTACATTTCTCCTATTTTTCTGTTAAAATGCTCTTGTTCAAAATCATACCATATCGTGAGTCACTGTCATCGCTGGAATGCTCTTTTCTTGTCTTGGTTAAACATGTCAAGATTAATGTTCGAAAAACATTAAAAGCTGTCTTTTCGTGTCCTAGTTTTACCCAGAAGGGCAGTTGTTTATAAATTTTTTCATCCTGTGAACACCTTACTGCTATTTAAAAGTAAATTCACCCCTTAAAAGAGCACCTGTATACACTCCGTGGTAACAATGAAGGACTGTACTCTTCCGTCAAAGTTATTTCTGGTGTGCGAAAAATATCTGCATTGTTTTTTAGATATTTAAGTTTAGGTGGGCTTCGCTCAGAACTTGCACCAGTATACAACTCTACATATTACATATGTTCTTTGCGAATTAGTCCTAAATTTCACTCCCGACTATAATGTGCACATGGCCATCGAATAATTGGATGATTGTTTTAATTGGAAACAATTCTCCGCAACATTTTACACATGTTGATAATGTTTTGAAAACTACTTCACACACGCTGCCACACTCTTTATTTGTCCCGCTTTCCCCATTGATTTATCCTTGCTTTGAACGCTCTCCTCTGTGAGGCATCGGCCAATCCAAACGTAGACTATATTTTGAAAGACCGTTGGTGAAATTTAAGAAGCCGCAACTGTTTAATCAAATTTATTTAAATTGGCAGGAAAGCAGTGCAGTTGGAAAAGCATAATTTCATTTAAGCATAAAAATGTTTTTTTAAACATCTTTGTACGATAAGCGAAATATATGTATATTTGGGTTTCTAAAGGTGCACCTTTCTACAAGCTACATGACATGTTAAACCTGTCATAAAAAAACTCAAAATAAAAGGGTGCTGGTCCTAATATAATATTCTGTAAAAACTAATAACTAGTTTTTTGAACAATTAACTCAAAAACGGGCCCTAAACAATTCACATGGTTGTTATTTTTCAAACAAATACCTAATTCCCGCCATAAAACTTAAAATTTCTCCGCTTATAGTGGGCAATTCCCCTGCGGTTGAGAACCTCTGAAATAGGACATACAGGTTTTTCATCCGCATGCTTTCCCGCGTTTCAGGAGCGAAAAGTTGGCTTTGGAAGAGGAATGCAGTCGATCTCGATTACACCTAATTGCCGAATCGCGGCAAGTCAGCGAAGCGCAGCAGGAAACGTACGCAGCCAACCGTGACCGCGACGCGTTGCGCGCCCAAGTGACCAAATTGCAAATCGAAATCACTCGCTTAAAGCTGAAATGTGGGGAGGAGGGTAAGATAATTTTTTTTTTGAAAATAGGATGATTCTTTATTGGAAAGACTATATGAGCGCTAAAACCGTTAACACCCAACGATTGTAGTCTCACCTCCACTATGGCACTGGCTCCTTGTGATATCGGTTGTCGGGGGTTGGGCTACCACAATTAAAGTATTACCACCAACCTTTTAAAACTAGGTTGGTGATAATAACCATAGGGCTTAGGCGGATGTGTGAACTTTTTACAAGGGTGAACCAACGCAGATGGGTAAATGCGGGTTGAGGTATTTATTTTTGATAGTATTGTTTGTGCCCATTGCAAGGCATACACCAATCTAAAAAATATCAGAAAACTTTATTAGTTACGATTTACGAATCTTGCAACAACTGTTACCAACTGGTGCTCATTTGTACTACGGGTGTGTTGCGTGGTTATTACGGCGTTTGTCGGCATTTGCGTGAACAAACTACATCGGTTTGTCATAGGCGTGAACAAAGTTTAAAATGTTGAAAAGCAGTGGTCCGTATACAAATCTTTATATGGGGTCTACTTTGCCGAGAAATTTGTGCTCTAAAATGAACAAAACTAATTCACGTGGTTTACAAATTATTATCGTTTCTGGTTATAATGTTCTTCTTAGGGTTTGAATGTTCTTTTTTTGTTTACTCGTCTAATTAAGAACCTGCTTTGTTAGTTCGAGGAAAGCAGGGCATTAAGTGGGTCAAAACCGAAAAGATCCCTGGAATTTCAGCGGACAGCGAAGAAGTCCTTTCCGATAACCGTCTGCAAGAAAAAGAAAATCAAGCCGTTTCGCCAAAACGGAAAAAGAAAGGTATTACTATAAATATGCGATCGTGCCTTTTTTCTTTAAAGCGAAGTCGGACTCGATTAGTTTCAGCAGAATACTCTAGCAAAGCTAGCAATTCAGGTCAGACACTCTTAAAATATCTTAAAACTGTATATATTTCGCCAGCAAATGCATCGTCAGTAGCTCTTATTGGAATGAATTCATAATTTCGATAGAATTATATACTGACGATGGCTTTGCTGGCATATACATATATATATCTTTAAGATCGTTTTATACTGTCTGACCTGAATTGCTAGCTTTCCTACAGTATTCTGCTGTTACTGATCAGGAATTAAGGTCGACATTTATCTTGCAAGGCTGTTGGTCATTTCCATTATCACATGTTCAGTGCAACATCGATAAGTTTCAAACCGACTTCGTAGCCCTGCTTTAGACGCCCCAAAAGTATCAATGTTCGTTGTTTCACTCAGATTCTTCCTCGTCTGTTTTGGCGGGCTCTACCGACGAAGCTTCCCCTTGCCTTGACCAGGAGATTAAAACCGGAGCAAGCACGCCTAACAAAGTCACTGCCCAAGCCCCCGAGTGTCCACCGCAATGCAAACAGCAATAGTTTGGGCAAATTCAAAACACTAGCAAGTCGTCAATTTTTCCTTTGCAAAATGTACTTAAAGGACCAGTTGTATAGTCCGACTTGGACAACTAGATTTGTTTCAGCATTTTAAAGTCAAAAGTGAATTGTGCTGCAGCACCAAGAATGTTTCATTGAGAAAATGATGAATTGGTTTACACCAGGAGTCGGCAACCTTTTTCTAGTCGCGGGAAAACTCAGAAAGGTCTTTGTGGGCCGCACAAAATGTTAACTGAGAATTGTGTTATTAAATTGTTAGAACAAACAACTTTTAATCAGGCGGACCTCGGATCTCTTTTTTCACTTAAAAGCGCGTTTAATTACATTTAAGGAGGCAGTAAAGTGTTGGCGCAAAGCGCTCAAAAAGGCGTTTGTTTGGTGTAAAATTCAACCTTTGTAAGTGGGGGGCACGTGGCGAGCGAAGCGAGCGCGATTTTTTTAGGCATACCAGCATTTCCTTTGAATTTCATGAAGTTTTTATTCCATTGCCGAAAATAAAGAATGTTAAAAAATATATGACCAATATTTTTGAATACGTTTTCCGTTGAAGTGCTGATCTAGTTCAAAAGACAGCATCAAAACGTAAACAAGTTGGACGTAGAAAAATCATTCGCGCAAAGCGCGAAATTTTTTCGCACTTACGTATAGTTTAAATAGTCAAAAAGTAAGTATTTTATTTTTTCAAGACTACATTAGAAGATACGCGCAAAACGTTGAAAAGATCCGGAACGGATCGCGATCCGCCATTTGCACATGACCGCTCTATACGTTGACGCAGAGTAGCTTTCATTAATTTTTTTTACTGAAATGTGAACTTTTATTTATTCTGCCATTATTTTCTAAAGAACAAAATATAATTTCTTTAAAATATGTTTTACTTGCAGCAGTTTTCGAGAACTATTAATCGTAGCCGTGCTTATCCCGTTTAATATATTTTTTCTTTAAAACGCCGTGTTTTCTGTGATCACTAAACGAGGGATATATTAATTTTTTAATCTACCACTGCTCTTTTCACGACAATTTTTGTTATTCATAAACAACTTCTTTGCATGCACCCTTTGAAGTACTGCGGAACATCGTCGGAAAATGTGTTGCACATTAATTATAACATTTACATATCATAAATGCAAAAGAAAAAGAAAAATTTTTCAGTCCACTTGCGGCCACCACTTCAGCTTGTTGTGCTGACCCCCAACCCCTTTTTCTCGCAGAGTTCTGACCCCGGATTTGTTGTAAGATGTCAACAACATTCTTGCTTTAGCCAATTATCGTAGACTAACGTTGGTCGAGTCGCTTTTGTGCTGGCTGATATTTTTACCCCCTTGCCAGATTCCCGTGCTCTTATTTCTTGTTTAACAAAACATATATGTTTAAAGCAGCTCCTTTGCTTTAAAATAACATCCCATCAATTCTCCCCGAACCTTGTTTATTGTTTTTGTCGATGATGGACAAATCGGTATATATTATCTATAACGTTTTACGGTGCTAATGTACTATTTTATACCGACGTTGTATTTTTAGTCAGTATATCTTTTAGAAATAGAGCAATGGTTTCCAAAGGCAACATATTGGTAAATGTTGGTTTCTTCAAAGGGGTCCGTGAATCAGTTAAAGTTGGGAACCACTGTCCGAGAAAGTAAGCGATGCGTTATTCAACCACATACAATGCATTTTAAATTAAAACGTTTCAGACACCTTTCGCCTCGTCTTGACGCGAGAACGATAACAAATGCTATATGCTCGTTGGATGAGTGTGTTTGTTCATTGGATCAGGTTGGCACACACAGACTGTAGATTGCTAAGACGGTTCAGTTCACACCAGGCAATATTAAAATATTTTCTAGCCTATAAATACAGGGTGATAATTAATGGAAGGTGAAAAGTTCCCTTTTAAAACTTCTGTTTAGCGCATTCGCCATTCGATCAACTCAATCCAGCACGATTAAAATACACGTTTCCCGCACCATGTAATGGTAAACCTTGCCATATATTGTTGTGACGAATCAGTTGTTCAATCATGTTTATTCGTGTACTGAACACGATTTAAATGTCGTCTACCCAACCCCGTTTTAATATTTCTTTGTTGGTCGCCAAACATTCTACGATTGTTCTTTGCTAAAGCCTTTGTGCGATTTTGTTAAGACAATAAAAAGTTCTAGGGTTCTATGTAATTTGATGCGATTACTTAGGTGCACGATGTCAGAGCCTAAGAATAGGAAGTCCTATTCTCGTAGCTCTACGATCGACTTTTTGGCAGTACAACTTGAAGATTTAAGGATGGAAAGAGGTTAGTCGTGAGATTTTGACGCTTTTTCTCTTTTTTGACTAAATATAGGGCTTAATTGCTATATTTCGTCTATTTAGCGTTAGTTTTTCAGAGGTTTCGTTGAGGTGTATGTTTCAAGGAGTTTCGTTGTCCAGGTTTACGATGTGCGGTTTTACTTCTGGGAATATAAGTATTTCAAAAATAAAATGCTTTTGCGCGACCTAAAAATAATCCTCAACCGACCCAAATAAGCTAGTTAGCGTGGTTTCCGCTAATCAAACCGCATTGCGCTTAAGTTGTATTTTGGTATGTTATAGGCCAGGGATGGCTAACGTGACCCACCACAGATTTTTAATGACCCACTTGTCTTTCTAGAAATCCTGAAATGTTATCAATCCTTTTCAGGAAAGTAAAGTGTGAAAAAAAAATCGTTGTTAGATAGCGCTATACTGTTTAAATCATTGGGCTGCACAATCTGTTGGTCGTACAAAAGTGTCTAAGGTGTGACGTGTAGACCTACATTAACTGCACTTCAGCAAATGTGTGCAGAAAAGCAGACAAAAAGCATTTTGGTTTATCGCTATAAACATAAAAGGTGGTGATCATTTAAAACACATTAAGATCTCGCAGAATAAATATTCTGAAAACCCTGGTTAAACCACGCTGAAAATCTTTTTGTTGAGGTTTTGTAATCCCATAAAAATGCTGCAGCATTTGTGAATTTTCTAGTTTCTTAAAATTCGTGGGAATCCGAATTTGGAAATCAACCAAATACCTTGAATTACCAACCCAGACAATTAACACTTAAAAGGACGCAGCAGCAAAGTTTCGCATGAAATTTGCTGACCAAAAGGTCGTGTTTGTTACCCGCGCGATAGAAAGGTTCGCCATCCCTGTTATAGGCTATTTAAATTGAGCATATTGTCCTTTACGATAATAATAATAATCAGAGAATTCGGTACTAACTTGCACGCTACACCGTTGGCTACGCCAGGTAAACGTAAATAGATGGTCGCAAAACTGTTCAACTAAGGTGGCCAAAAATAAAAAAACTTATAATGATGTTTTCAAAGATCCTAGTGTGTTTGTTTTGCTGCGAGAAATATTTTTACTTGTTACTCTATGACCATATAGCGCGCCTTGAGGACATTGCACTTCATCAAAATAAGTTCTTGCAAAACGGACAAAGCTTCAATGGCTCAATCAAAATTTCAATTTTTGTGAATGGAAAATATCAGTGCATTATAATGTATTTATAAGGTGGCAAGAGCATCGTACTGGTTCTACATAAAACAAACTTATTTCTGTAGAATAAACCCGTTGTATGAAAAGCGCTTCAGGAGGATCTTTACATGGTTTTTGTGTTTATATCCAGGTGTAAGGGCTTAATCCCTCTCCAATTGTTTTACCAATAAATCTATGTTTGAGCGACTTCAAGTGTGGCCATTACGCCGTTCATCCAACGACGCGTTTTGTCACAATTTCGTAACGTATCATGTCTATGGAACCTTAAACAAAATCCACAAGTCATATTAACTTACAAGGCTTTGCTTATACTACAGTATTATTGGCCAGTCAAAAAACAGCACCTAAATCCAGATTTTTCAAGGAGACATACCTAACTATCACTCACCATTTTTGTAGCCTATTAACATTTCCAATTTTGTGGCAAAAATGCCATAAATGGAGCTTAGCAAAATATTGTAATTTAAAGCAATTCGCAAAGCATTTAGGTCGCACGACCTCGGGAATAATGTTTTTGGGTCGCGCCAAAAAGTATTGGCGGATACTGCTTTTTACGTGGTCGACTTTTGAACACTTTGTGTGGCAGTCGGACTGGTCTAAGACGTGTCACGAAAAGGAGGGAAACAACAAATTCTAACCTAGACAACAAACATTGGTCTCCACTGGTAAATGACGTATGGACACCAAACGGGATAGCTTCCATTTGGCACTGTCTTTTTATATTTCAGCCCAAACCCAAAGGGACGTGCGGTCTTCGGAGAGCGCCAAGCTCGAGGAACTATTCAGCAAACTATTAGGCAAGTTTATTGTTATTTGGGGTTTGACGTCGCGTCGTACACCTCGCGACCAAAAAGTTTGAATACTATTTTTCAAAGGCATTCAGTTAAAGCGGTTAACCGTATGGATTGCGAGCAATGTTCTGTTTTTAAAATTCAACGCTGAACAAAGAAATTTGAAAAAACAGCTGGTTAAAATTATGATCATTAAGCAACTTTTTGTACGAAAACTATTGATTAAAGCTTTAACACATGAATCCCTTGGTTTAATTGGTTCCCTAAAATCGTTTTAGTCAAGTTAATGAAAATATTTAACTTCCTCTGTGACTAAATAGTGCCATTGAGATCGTTGTCCTCCATTAAAATAAAGTTATATTCATAACAGGTCTTTGCAATACGGAAAAAGCTTTGAATGCTCTTTTAAAATTACAAATATATTGAACGGAAAATATCAGTGCAATATATCGTACCGTATTTGTAAAGTGGCAAGAACATTGTTAACTGGTTTTCAAAAGAGCAATTTTTAACTGGTTTTCTTTAAAAGAAAAAGTGTCAAACCATAAACGATTCTGTTCTGGATATGTAAAGATCATCACTGAGTTTAATATATTTATCACCCTGGAAAATGAACCTTTTATTGTAGGTCCCGGTCTGCAGTCGGTCGCAAAAGACGCACTTCGTCGGTTTATGATGTGTTCCGTGCTGCTTGAGGTTGGGCGTTTCGAGCAGGCCAAAGAGAGCCAGCGGATCTACACCGAGCTTTTAAAAACACACGCCAACGTGTCCGCAAATGCTCTTTCGGAGCTTGGAAAAGAACTGATCGCCGAAAATCGATTTGTGATCGCTGTACTCGTTTGTCAACTTGCGATCGAATTTGCGAGTCAGGAAGGCGATCAGAATGAGGTGACATCGCAAATTATAATGTGGAATAATTAACTTGCATAGATTGTTTAAACCAGAGGCTCTTAAATTGTGAGGAAGCAACAAGAATATCTCTTGTTAACTACTTTTCTAGTAGTCGTGACTACTGACTATAGCACACAATGTTTGATTCCAATCACTTAATCTATTTATTCTTTATTTTTCATTTATTGTATTCAGTTTCAGTGACCTAAATATGGCAGAATTCTTGCTATCACTGCACACTGCACAATGATTTTCCGCTTTTTTCTGGAATGACAATGAATCTATACCAAGCAATCTTCAACTCATCTTCATACAATTTGTACATTTGACATTATCAACAACTGAAATGTTCGAAGCTGACTTAGCCAACATATTTACATTGCAAAACTAACGTTTTTCTAAAGAAACCCCAAACAGTTTTCGCATAATTTAAAAATTTTACATTTTAGCGCATTTTTCGAGGCCCCAAAAGTTTGAGAACCCCTGGTTTAAACTCTTTCGTGATTTTCGGATTTAAGTTAAACATGCAGCGTGCGACAGCTTGGATAAAGTGTTGCTTCTAAGGCAATGTACTTCTTAAGTTGGGTCCATGAGGTTCAGCATTCCGTACAGCACATTTTTAAATACATTTGCTGATAAATGCTAGCTGAAGTACATCCAACTCAGTATCTAAACTTAGAGTGGAAATTTCACAGTATTAATTTATCCGCTGGAAGTGTTTTTCGATAATTCATTTACAAAAAACAAAATGGTTCGCCTGGTAAAAAACAGTGAAGCCAACTGCG
Source organism: Ascidiella aspersa (assembly GCF_963924565.1). Classification (NCBI taxonomy): domain Eukaryota; kingdom Metazoa; phylum Chordata; class Ascidiacea; order Phlebobranchia; family Ascidiidae; genus Ascidiella; species Ascidiella aspersa. The sequence goes on from NC_139451.1 coordinate 20,083,721, forward strand.
CTAAAATTATTTAACTGAACAATCTTTCTAAGTTAGCAGTGAATTTAACGGCTAAGTTAAAATAGTCCTAAATCAATTACAAACTCAGTAAATTGGTAGAAATTGCATGAAACTTAAGAAAAACATGATCAAAGTGCACAAATTCATATAGTTTCTCTCGGTTTTTGTAGCATATTAATTTATATAATCTCTTTAAAGGTTTATTGTCAATTTCGTGTCATAAAATATGTTTTTTACTTTTAATGATGCTATAGTGTAAAAAAAAGAAATTTTTCCGTGGAAGTGATCAGAGCGTTGGACACTGCACAGTTCTAGTATTCGGCACGGGGTAGCCTATATAAATTTAAGTTTTAGAATTTGTGTACCTTTTCAAAAAGGTAGTATAATTCAAAGTTGTTTCAACTATCTTTTTCATTGACATCAACTATCTTTTTTATTGCCATGTGAATTTTTCACTCACTAAATCACGTTTTTGCGTCTAGGTAGCTCATGTGATCATGAACTGCCTTCAGAACCTAGAGGAACTCACGAAACTCATGACCAGGTCGAGTAAGCAGTATCACGAAATGATTAAAGTTCACGTGATGCCCTTTATGAGGGAAGCTCTGTACAAGATCGAAAACTTGACAGGAGCAGAAAGTGACATAAGGTTTACCAGGTAACGAGGTTCGTCCAACTAGTACTGGTTCAAGACTGTCATTCATCATTTTCATCTAACTGATAGGCTAACCAAAACTAAAGTTTAACAGATAACCAAACTAAAGTTTACATTTTTGGTTATATCTATTTTTTTACAAAATGTCTTCACTTTTTAAAGTACACCCTTTCGTAAAATAAAAAAAAATAATTGGCGTGTGATATTTTAAAAATCCCATCTATGAATCTTTGGGAAATTAATTCTTGGATTAAATTTTGTAATTTCGTTCAGGGCTGCGGAGTTGGTTACCCGAGTCGAACTCCAGCCAAAAAAGTCGCGATTTCCGAGTCCGACTCCGGCCAAATGTGCGATTTCGATCCCGGGTCCGGCTCCGACTTTCCAGCCTGTATTCCGCCAATTTACTTAACTTAATACGGTGGATATTCATCAATCCACTTATAAGGGTGTCATAATAATTCATTTACCCAGAATACATGGTTAGAAACTATCCACCTTATGCTAATCCACATATACAATTTAAAGTTGGCGGCCGTATCAGTTCAAAATTTAGTACTGCGCTTGTGCACGTCGGACTCGGGACTCTGGTCTAGGTTTTGTTTACGTGGTCTTACCCGATCCCCGAGCCCAGGAAAACAAACCGACTCCGTCGAGTCCCCACTTCCCGAGTCGGACCGCATCCCTGATTTCTTTAACATAATCGCCTCCTTTTCTTATTAGTTGATGAATCTATATTTTCTTTATTGCATTTTTATGGGTATATTTACACTATACTTTTACCTTTATAATGGCATGAGCTATTAAATCAGCGAAATTAGAAGATTTTGTTTAATTATATGGCTTGTTATTTAAAATTCTACACAGAAAACAGACTACACATAAAACAGTCGGCCTAACAAAAGTACGTAACTTCGATTTCGCTTCTCTTGATATATTTGCATTAAATAATATAAAAACTTAACTATATACGCGTTGCAACTCTGTTAATGATACAATGTCCAAACATTTACCAGCTTCGTCTGTTCGTGCTTTTTCGTCGGCTTCAGCGAGTGGAGCGTACGCGACCTGGAAAGGGCCGAACAGGCCTGGCAGCGGGCCATCGGCGCCTGTCGGCAATTCTACGGCGCCGACGCCGGCCGCCAGCCGATCCTGGCCACCTGCTACCATAATATGGGCAGTTTCTGCGCGCAAGTCGGTCGCGAACGCGAAGCCCAGGGCTACCTTGAGCTGGTCGAAGAAGTTCACCGTAAGGCTGAAGAGTGGAGCACTACGCAGAGGTGGGAGGAGAATGAGAAAGAGCGACGGGAGAAGGAGGAGTGGGAAAAAGAGCGGGGTCAGCATGACATGCAAGTGGGCGCATGTGGAGAAGCTCTAGACAATTTGAGGATCTAGCGCAGGTTTTCTTAACCAAGGGGTACGTGTACCCCTCCTTGGTGGAACGAAGCACCAAAGCAGGGGATACAACATGCAGTGTGAAATTATGCGCTCCACCGTCGTATTTGTGAAGAATGCGAAATTTACGGAAGCAACAACAAAAAAGCCATTAGTAAATTGACTGATTGCTGAACTTATAAGATTGTTTTTATTGCATGCGTTCAATACGTAATTTATAAATACACAGAGTTTAATTCCTATTATTAATTTTTTTTACTTCCGACCATCGTAGACAAACACTCTACCACTGAGCTAAAGCGGCGCAACGTTAAACTGCTCGAAATTTATATTATAATCATCACCGACTGTGCGAACATCTTGCTTACATCTTACATCTCACAAATTTTCTCTTTTATTATGTAGATTAAATTGTTTTCCTTAATAAATTGATTACTTCTGAAATATACACTAATATTGGAATTAGGCCCTAATGGAGCCCCTAAAACTAGTTCACGGACCCCCGAGGGGTCAATGGACCCCAGTTTAAGAACCCCTGCTCTAGTCCTTCAAAAAGTGCTTGTAGCATGCCGAGAGCATTACGTCTGTTTTATGTTCATTGTGTTACCCTTCTTGTGAATGTTAAACGACTACAGAAAAAATTGACATTGTGGGCGTTAAAATAGCACTTGGAAATGAAACCAAACTGTTGTGAGTTGTAAGTTGTACGTTTTTCCATATTTTATGTTTTGAACAGCAGCAACGATTAATATTTGTAGTTTGCGAACCGAGGCGATAATAATCAGGTCCATAATGCCATTCGGTTTTCAATGTAATTTTCAAAACACTTCTAAGACACAGCGGCAATCCTGGCATGGTTTCACGGCACTCCGGTTGCTAAGTACTATTTAACGGCCGTCTTGTCACAACCGACAACTTCTAGGTTAAATATTTCATGAAAAGTTTTGATTTTCGACACCTTTCGAAGCTAATCACCAGCGCGCAGTTCAGCACGCAACAGAAGACGAGGAACACGGTCGAAATTCACAAAACGGCGCAATCGCTTCTTCGGCGGGAATCGAACTCGGGCCCGCTTTCTTCTAGCGCTTTAACGTAGCCGAAGTTTTCCCGAAATAGATCGACCCTGTTCGAATCGTTTGCTGGCACCGAAGCGGCGTTCGAGATTTCGGCGGCGAAATTCTCCGAACCGGGCCAGAATCCGCGGTGGACGATTTCGCCGTTGACCGCCGTGCGATCCATTAGGTTGTACACGATGTGCCAGGCCTTAAAGAATAATTCCTTATTTGAACCGATGTGCCACACGAACGGGCCCATGTAGTGCTGCGTAATCGGGTGCAGATTGTCGTCGTACACCAGCTTTATGTTCGTGGTGCCCTTTCCCAGTTTTGTTCGGAGGATTCCGGTAATGAACACGTCCTCTAAATGCATGTCGTACCTGTCGATCAATTAATGTTTTTTTTATATAAGTGTTTTATTTAAGTAGGCTACGGTTTCATATTGATTAAGACTAATAGCGTGAATTTGTTTTGTTAAGTGGATGGCACCCTGAAAAAAGAAATTAATTAACGTTTTGTCGGCAATGGCTAAAGTAAAGCAATCGATTTTTAGCAAGATTGATTTTAGAGCTGAATCTAAATTATCTGATGGTTAGCACGATAAACCTAAAAATAACTTATTTTAAAACACGCGAGACAATTCATCTTTTCGTGTATCTTCAATTTTAAATATTGACACTTTGACTGAGTTCCCAGCCAGAGGCGTCTAAAAATTACATTTTTTATGCCGGTTGGCAACTCTAAGATGTCCCTCTAGTGCAGGGGTGGGCAATTATTTTTAACCGCGGGCCGCATGTGAAACTTAAAATGCTGTTGCAGGCCAGGTCAAAAATAACATCTCAATTACACACAATATGACGTCATACTCTGATGAGATAAAACAAATAAACTAACGAACTTGTTATTACGGTTAAAGTTGTGCTAACATATGCAATTTAGGACTAATTTAAAAAAGACGTCGCGCGAAGCGCGAAATAATTGCCACTATATTTGGTTTAAAATGCCAACTTTAATTTAGATTTATAGGGATATGTGACGCATTGAGCACAGATAAAAATATAGGATACATATCTTGTTGATATAGTGGCATTTATCAAGTTGTGGGGCGCGTTGACTTAAAAGTTAAGATTAAAATACGTTAAAATTTCTCACAAAAAACCTACAATTTGTTTTGGTTTGCTTTTTGGGGCTTTAAGTTACCGATGTGTTACTTGCGGTACAACGACCACATTGCAAAGACGGTATAGATCGGGTTCATTAACTAAATTGGGTTGACAACATGTAAATCGGTAGGTTTCAGAGTTTAGAAAACTGCTGGTATTTAGTTCATAATTTAAAGGCGGAATATATTCGACCGAAGCGCAAAAAATATATAAATATCAGGATAAGTTTGTTAAACTTTCGTTGGGAAGAGCACCACAAGCAGATGACGCATTTTGTCTGTAAAAATGACAAAACATCGCGTGGCACTTACGAGGAAGACAAAAGGGATTCGCGCGAAGCGTATTTAAAACAGGCTAAAAATAGAGTTTTGCGGAAAAAGTGTTTGAGATACCGTAAAATCAAACGTGTAGAAACTTGCCCCTGTTTTTGCTTACAAGCATTTTTTTTGCAAAATTAGGCCGCGGGCCGGATTAAATCGCTTGGCGATCCGGCTCGCGGGCCGTATGTTGCTCAGGTCTGCTCTAGTGTTACCTTGGAGTGATTTGCGCCTGTCGGTAGATGTCGCTCAACATCGGAAACATCATTACGATGAAACCGCCGTGACAAAACGGAGCCAGATGCCCGAATGAGTAGGTTTCCTTCGAGAGAGCGTACTTTCCAAATCTGCAAAGAAACGATTACAAAAAATGACTTCGACCGAAATTACTAAATACATTCAGTATGTTTTATCAAAATGGTACAAGTTAAAAACATTATTCTAACCTTTCCGTTCCGATAAGTTCGCTATACATAAAAGGGCAATGCATTGCCCCGTCTTTAATAAACTTTTGCTGATTGGTTATGAAGTAATCGTATGTCAGCGGTAAATTTATGACGCAGTCGTCGTCGGTAAACGCGTAGTAATCACTGACATCACCAGTGACGTAGATGACCCATTGGTAAGCTGCCAACACTTTGTCAGGCAAGGAGGCGTAGTCATCTTTAATGTCACATTGAAGAATGTCGCCGTACTTTTTGTTTTCTTCTTCTATTAATGCTTGTAATGTTTTATTTTCCACCCTTCCGACAAGGAAAACTGCAACAAACCTAAAAAAATTGTTCAATTAGAGGCCTGTCTTTAATCCAAATAGATATCGCTAAATTGTGATTAATTGTAAAGTACAAGTGAATTAAAGAGGGTTTAAATTGCACAGATAATTAGGTTTTCCTAAGGTTCTGTTTTCATCGGATGCTTAATAAATGTTTTTACGACCCACCTTTTGTCGTTAATTTTCTTTACAGAACCCCACGACTGCCTTACGTTGTTTCTTCGTTCTTTTGAATGCACAGCAGTTTTCACAATTATCAGCATGAATATTTTGCTTTTACTTATGTCGAAAGCAGTTGGCCTGCGCATAAAAGCAGAACAATCTGTAAGACACAAAACTGTGATTGTTCTTTAAAGTAAATTGATGTTAATCATGCGCAAAATTTGTAGAACGGCAAACTAGTCATTACTGGCAGTGGCGGATTAAAGGGTTGGTACAATACCATGTTACACAGCCATGCCCCCCTATCCATGCCCCCCCTCTTATTTCGTCATTTTATCTACACAAACGCAAACATTTGGGCGCTTTGTTCGACTAGTATTTGGATTTGGAATGTTTAATGTGTTTAGAAGTTATGTTTTTGTGCACTGAAAGATGCACACAACCGTGCAAAGTGTTCACAACTGTGATCTAGCTTTTCTGAAACTGTTTTTTGACCAACGATTACGGTTTACGTATCATTCCTACACCTAACAGCCGTCGCAGACTAACCGAATTTGTTAATCAGTGATGCAAGCTGGGCAGGCTAAAAAAAATAACTAGCCTGCAGTGAGGCGTATAATTGCATTTTTTCTCCCTTCGATGGCTATTTCTCCCTTCGATGGCTAGGGGATATTTCTCCCTTCGATGGCTTTTCGATGTGTTTTTTGTATAACTGCGTTTTTGTTGCGTTTAGCGTGAATCATTGCCGTTTTCAATCTAAACACAAAATCGCCAGTATAACAGCCTTGTTCAAACATTTGGAAATTTAAATATTATAAACGATAAAATTTTGTGCTATTACTAAGCTTTTTTGTTTTGCATTTTCCATTTGACAATAGGTTAGATAGAGCCGTGACTCGCTTCGCGGGAATGCCTTCTTGAAAGTATATTGTTCATGCTTCCGTTATTTGCGCAGCAGGAAACAGGAAGTCTCCAAAGTTTCATTGTACCCTTAACGTCTACTCTAGATTCTCTCCTGGTTACTGAATACACATACATTGTGAATACATTCTTTGACAATAAAGTTAACAGGCATCCGCGGACCTTTTCCCGTTGTTAAACTTCACCATCTTTAGATTAAAAACTACTAAAAAGCGAATAAATGACAACTATTGATATAAGTAAATTTGCTCACTGCATCAGCCACTGGCTGGTGATATTCCTTGGCTTGTGTTCCATTTTAAAGTTTTCCGGCACGTCATTAAAGCTCGTTCTTTCGTCTGGACCATCCAGTAACCATTGCTCTAATTTCCTGAAAGTCGATTTCAAACAATTAATACATCGTTCATGGAGGAAAATTACGCCCTTTCGAAGGTATATACAACTCAAAGTTTCCTAAAATTATAAGTTAGCAACACCGTGACTTGGCTAGGCCATACTAAAGCTTTAATATAAGTGTGTAAACATTTCTGAAGTTTTTAAGTGATTAACACATGCTTTAACAAAAATCCCTCTGCCCAAAATGTAAAAAAAATGTTTTAAAATAAATCCGGAAACGCTTTACCTAAGACCACCTGCTCTTGGTGCTGCAATGATTTGTTTCGGTAGCTGAAAGGGTGAATATATCTTGTTGCTAAAATATAAAACAACAAACATGAGAAATTCGTTTATTCGTGTGATTGAAGGATACACGATGTTGTCAGAATAATGTAACTGGGATAAAGTTTTTCAGTGGATTTCGCCCTCTTTTCTTAGCTCGATTTCGTCTGTACGATAATAATGCACTTAATTTAGTGTATCATTAAAACTTTCAAGTCTTAAAAATTTTGATTTCCAGGTTAATTTTCGACATGGTAACTGTTTTAACTTGATCGACAAGATTATATCTAAAAGGGTATTTATTTAAATATTTGACCAACTTTGAAAAAAAATGTTTTAAAACTATTGCATTACACATTGCTGTTAAGAATTTGGTACATGTACCGTCATGAACTACCGGTATTGAATAGTTTTCGTGAAATGTGTTAAATATACGGTATATGAATTTATATCCAATCAAGCAAAAGTACGGGCATTTAACATTCTATGTTATGTCAATGACATTTCGCTACTAACAGCTTTAATCAGTGAATTTGTTGTTGTTGTCACGTTGTCTATATTGGTCCATAAAAATCATTTAAAGTAAGTTAATTATTAAATCATACAAAACTGGACACAAAAAGTCAATGAAAATGAGGGTAGGCCTACTTGTAAACAGGTATTCCGCGTTTGTTGTTCAAAAGGCAATACAGTTTTTTCCCCAAGAAAGAGTTGAAGCGCTGCATAAAAATGAAAGTGGATTTGAGTTAAGACATGTGTCTGCTCTTTTGAGTTAAAGTTTAAGAAAATTCCTCGGTTCGGAAAGTTGTTTTATTTTGCATTACTTTCTCGCCAATGTACGCTTCGCCAAATCACAATAAGCCGTATATGGCAGTAAAACGAGTGTTCTGCGAAAACCCATTTCGTTGAAAATACCTGAAGCGCTGCATAAAAATGAAAGTGGATTTGAGTTAAGACTTGTGTCTGCTCTTTTGAGTTAAAGTTTAAGAAAATTCCTCGGTTCGGAAAGTTGTTTTATTTGGCGTTTCTTTCTCACCAATATACGCTTCGCCAAATCACAATAAGCCGTATATGGCAGTAAAACGAGTGTTCTACGAAAACCCATTTCGTTGAAAATACCTGAAGCGCTGCATAAAAATGAAAGTGGATTTGAGTTAAGACTTGTGTCTGCTCTTTTGAGTTAAAGTTTAAGAAAATTCCTCGGTTCGGAAAGTTGTTTTATTTGGCGTTTCTTTCTCACCAATATACGCTTCGCCAAATCACAATAAGCCGTATATGGCAGTAAAACGAGTGTTCTACGAAAACCCATTTCGTTGAAAATACCTGAAGCGCTGCATAAAAATGAAAGTGGATTTGAGTTAAGACATGTATCTGCTCTGTTGTGTCAAAATTTAAGACAATTCCTCGGTTCGGAAAGTTGTTTTATTTTGCGTTACTTTCTCGCCAATGTACGCTTCGCCAAATCACAATACGCCGTATATGGCAGTTAGACGAGTGTTCTACGAAAACCCATTTCGTTGAAAATACCTGAAGCGCTGCATAAAAATGAAAGTGGATTTGAGTTAAGACATGTGTCTGCTCTTTTGAGTTAAAGTTTAAGAAAATTCCTCGGTTCGGAAAGTTGTTTTATTTTGCGTTACTTTCTCGCCAATGTACGCTTCACCAAATCACAATAGGCCGTATATGGCAGTTAGACGAGTGTTCTACGAAAACCCATTTCGTTGAAAATACCTGAAGCGCTGCATAAAAATGAAAGTGGATTTGAGTTAAGACATGTGTCTGCTCTTTTGAGTTAAAGTTTAAGAAAATTCCTCGGTTCGAAAAGTTGTTTTATTTTGCATTACTTTCTCGCCAATGTACGCTTCGCCAAATCACAATAAGCCGTATATGGCAGTAAAACGAGTGTTCTGCGAAAACCCATTTCGTTGAAAATACCTGAAGCGCTGCATAAAAATGAAAGTGGATTTGAGTTAAGACATATGTCTGCTCTTTTGAGTTAAAGTTTAAGAAAATTCCTCGGTTCGGAAAGTTGTTTTATTTTGCATTACTTTCTCGCCAATGTACGCTTCACCAAATCACAATAGGCCGTATATGGCAGTTAGACGAGTGTTCTACGAAAACCCATTTCGTTGAAAATACCTGAAGCGCTGCATACAAATGAAAGTGGATTTGAGTTAAGACATGTGTCTGCTTTGTTGTGTTGAAATTGAAGAAAATTCCTCGGTTCGGAAAGTTGTTTATTTTGTCTTTCTTTGGCGCTAATGTGCGATATGCGAAAGAAAATTGTGGTAAACGTGTTTTTAAAAATAAAAAAAAAATAAAAAAAATTATTTCGCCGAAATGACAATGGTCAGTTAACGTACCTTTTAATAACTTATTTTTTGTTTTATATAAGTATTGCTACCAGACATATTAATATTAATCAAAAAACAACTCCTCTGGTAATTGCAATTCTTTACCAGCTTTTCGGCAACCTATGCAAGTCGTCTTCGTCAGGGTGAATGACACTGAATGCTGAGCGCTAGTCTCCTTATGGATTTCGGAAAACAATTCTATTCTAATCAAAGGCGATTTGTAAGCAATTAAGGGGCAACCTTTTCCTAGCCAAAACCAACATCAGAAAGGTCTATGTAGGCCGAAATAAAGCCTAACTGACATGCATTTATATACAATGAGTACTTCCATTGTTGATAGTGAAGCATGCGTGTTTAATTGCAAGTCTCATTAAACTAATTTGCCTCGGCAATCAACCTCGCTATTGCTTCAATAAGTATTGCTGTTGTCTGATTACAATTCCACACAGTTTGTGTTGGCTATTATGGGCAAACCGGCTAATCCCGGCAAGCTGATCCTGAGAACTGGACATTTTATTTTTGTAAGCAATCCTTTTTATACACAAAACTTAGAAGAGAAATTTTCTGTGCGAGAAAAAGATTATGACGCAGCAATGACACGGCAATTGTTACATTATCTAATAGTAATTTCGTCACACGGGTGTTGGCTTATCGCCTTTCTTTCTCAACTTATCTCCTACAAGGAAGTTAGAATCTGTCCATATTAGTACACGAAAAGCGGCTTCTAACTGTAAACACAATTTCAATCATTGTTTTGAGATGCGGCTTATGTGCCAATTCTCAAAGCGGCGATTTAAGGTCGAACACTCTAGTACAGGGTTGTCCAAAGCCTGGCCCGCGGGCCGCATGCGGCCCGCGACCTCCTTCAATGCGGCCCGCCGCCTCTTCTAGAAAACTTTTAAAAATTACCGTATATCCTCGCATATAAGCCGACCCTAGAAAAACAACCTTAAAATGGTAAATTTATAAAAATCCGCATATAAGTGACATAACAACCAAGTATGAATACAATGGTAAAGAGGCATTGTTATTGTTTATTACGTAACTTAAATTTCTGCCTCGTACGTCTTATGCTAGTTTTCAACAGTTTAGCCTAACCCTAACCGGTACAATGTAGCCTTTGAAAATGAGAAAAGTTTATCTCGAAACGTCAGGCATTTGTAAATAAAATGTTTTCTGCAATATTGGCTGTGTGCTTTATGCTGAGAATATTCTTTATAATTTCAGTTTTACTTAATCCTCCATTACATTCTGTTTTATTCTTTCTTTTCAGACTTAGTGCCACATTTTTTACGATGGCTCAGAAAAGAAAAATCTCTGATGAAAAACGTAAATTCAAGGATAGTTGGGAATTGAGATTCCTGGTGAAAGAACAAAGTAGTCGAGTTTTATGTTTAATTTGTAATGAAATGATATCTGTTATGAAAGAGTACAATGTACAACGACACTACAGCACTCTTCATGTCACTGGCTATGATAAATACACTGGTGAGGCGCGGCGAGCCCTACTCAATGATCTCAAATCAAACCTGCGTAAGCGTCAAGAAAACATGTTTCAATTAGTGAAGCCTTCGTCTTCTACAACCATTGCTTCTTATGATGTATCACTTTTGATGGCTAAATCCAAAAAGGCATTCTCTGACGGTGATCTCATTAAGCGATGTGCAATAGCTATGGGAAAGGCCATGGGCTTTAACGATGCAGCTCGTGGGTTTGAAAAAATTCCACTCTCGCATTTATGGTTTATTCTTATTCATACTTGTCAGTTATTTTTAAGGTTTCCTGGTCTACTGACGTTGCTCAAAATTTCCAAAACTCTCTTATTCGTAGTATTCACATCTTAGCTTCTTTAATCTATTCCCCAATATGTTTTTATGATAAATATAAAGATTCATTTACACATGTACGTGTTTTACTTTACATCTGGTACGGTGAGACAGTGTATAAGAGGAAAAATGTCAACTGCGGCCCGCGATCTAATTTCCTTGCCGAATGCGTCCCGCGTCCCATAAAGTTTGGTCAACCCTGCTCTAGTACAATATGAGGAAGGATATGCGTCAATTTTTGCTATTTGTCATCTGTGAACAAGTGGCCGAACTGTTTCGCAAGGCACTGGCAATTTACCAGAAGTTTTCACTAAAAAACGCACACAGTAGCAATTGTCAACATTACATTTTCGAGTTTAGACACATAAAGCTCTTTGATAAATAGATATATTATTACAATTTTGATAAATATACAACAGAATGTTTTTGGTAAGGATGCGTTATGACAATTTTGATAATTAGACAAGAAATAATAAAGGGGCGCATGTTTTTGTTGTTCGTTAATTACTTAAAACGATTAATTAAACACGTAAAAACGGCCACTGCCACCACAATAGTTCCAATTCAGGGCAGACATAACGCCTTTTGGTTGAAAAACTAATTGATTAACGTAGTTGAAATAGCCAAACAATGTTAAGAAATGGCCTTTTACACGTTTCTTAAAGGTGGTGACTGCCGGATTTAGCCCTAATTCGTAGGTTGCCCACCCCAGATTTATACCTTATTGCTAAAAACTATTTTAAAAACACCAAACAAAAACTTGATCTTCGTTTTTTCTACTTATACTCTTTTAAACTCATTTTATCATCCTTGCCCTTAGAACAAATCGTTGTCGTCAAACTCTCTTACTCAAGTTTCGTATAGATCTATGTAGGCTTAAAGACTGTGTCCTGTTTGAGTCAACACTATTTCCCGCTTTGGCATTTAGTCAACCCGCATTGCTCTTCACTACACGGATATAACTTGCTGCGATAATCCTTTTTTTGCAGTGTTAGTTTAGCCAAGATAACCTAGTCTTTAACAGTTTGCGAAACATTTTCTACTGAACAACAAGTCTCGTCAAAAGGAATGTCTCCCAAATCTAACCAACTTGGGGAAATTCTTCCGCTTAGCGCGGACATTTGACATCTTTATTCGGAACAAACTTTAACATATATATGCCTTAACATATTTAGTCCTATTGTGCACAATTCAAGCGAGAATAATCAAAAGGTTTGTCCCCCGGTCTTATATAACTGTAGTTGGATTACATCCGGCATGAAGCCCATGAGCCACGAGTCAAGCGAAGTTGTAGAGGGCAAAATTCAAGAGGGCAAAAACAAAACTGTTTGAAGCTGTAGCCTACTGAAAGATAAGTTTGAACGTTGGTTTGACACGTTTCTTTCGCATTCACCCTTACAACAAAGATCACTGTCAATTAAACCTCACGCAAAAATACATAAATGATTGTAATACTATATTAGTAATCTTATTCTTTTTATTACTTACTTTTGGACATTTACACGAGCGTTCTAATCGCCCAATCTTTGTTTTCACCTAAGAAGGTATCACTGTACTTTTGAGTTACAATGTTATCAGCTACATGTCCATTCTAAATGCGATTACCTATACTATAGGTTCCGTCAAAATCGCATACACAGAGGACAGAGGTTTAACATTAAATAAACCTTTGTGCAGCCAGTTTGTCGACAAGCGATTCCACCCCCGGTTTTATAACGTTTATGCTGTATTAGGATATTTTAAATGTACAACTTTGACAGCCAAATGGCATTTTTTATGTAGTCCTACTGTATACAAGAGTGGTCGGCAAACTGTGGACCGCGGCCCAAATGTGGGCCGCAGAGCCATTTTTCGTGGGCCGCTAGTTACTTTTGAATGGCTTAGTGTTGTCATATAGTTGTGGGCCGCGTAATAGCGGTACATTTATTGCACTTTATTTTAAAATCTCGTGTGGCTTAGAAGTTTCATACTCTCAGCGTGGTTCAGACCCACCTGCCAAACGTGGTCCTGAGTACCTGTCGAACTACATTTTTGGCCAACTTTAACTATACGTAAACGCAAAATTTTTTGCGCTTCGTGCATATATTCTTCGTTTTATACTATGTTTTACATTATGACATGGCAGTTTTTTAGGCAGCAAGGCTTCAATAGCTCTCAAAAGAGTGGCCGCGACAAAAAAAATTTGCCGACCACTGCATCAAGACCAAGGCCAGTCATCAGGATTAACGTGTGGGGGGCATGACAATTTTGTAGCATGACGTCATAACGTTACGCCATAGAACAATTAATCGCTGCAAAAAACAAAAGTATTTAGTCATAAAAAAGAGAAAAATATATAGTTTTGGTGGGGACAAGTTGAATCCACTACCTGCACCCAATTTAACAACCCTTATTTGATTTAGTATTTATTTTAAGTGTCCGATTGTTTCATTTGTTTGTTTTTTTAATATTTTTTAAACAAATAATATCGTTACAATGTTTGGCTTCGCTTAGTGTCACATTTTCAAACTTATACATTTGATCCGTTTGTTGTTAATGGTTGTTAATGTTATTAACAGAAACTCATCATTCAGTTCGTTTCAACAAAGAAATCGAACAACCCGGTCAAATTGAAAATGATGGGTAAGTTCTCAAAACTAAAATACCTCAAGTAAAAGCTCTAATTACTATAGACGGCTTTATAAATAGTGATATATTTGTTTGAGTTATGTTTCTTTAGTGTATAAAACATCTTCCATAATTTTGAAACATATCGCCCTATCGTTTGCTGACCAATGAAATGTCATGATTTAATAGAACAGTAGCTATGCCAACGACAAGGAAAACAAATCATTTCTGTGTGACGTAATACAAAGAGTTGTATAATCGATGACGTCACACAAACATCTCTAATAAGTTTCGGTATGCTATGATATGAAATCGTTGGTCAAAAAGCAGCTTTAGAAGGGCTATATCACAGTTATTGAACAAATATGTGTGTATATTTCATCACTACTAGGGATTGCTAATTAAGACAAACATTCTCCGATTTGTAATGTTTAAAATGGAGAAAACAATGAATAATTTTAGGAGAAGTCTCTTAATAACACATGTTACGACAAGTGCTTATGCCGTGTTTTTATACTGAGGGTGGTATTTATAACAATTTCCCGAAATTAAAGATACACACACATGTGTCTGCAACAATTGTGATCTAGCCCTTCTGAAGCTGCTTTTTAATCGACGATTTCGATCGACAGATTCGGTGAATCTGGAATGGCTTTCTGGGTACCATTCCCCAAATTTTAAACTAATAAATTTATGCTGCTTTTTTCATCTATATTCTGCCCTCATTTTTTATGTTTAAAATAACGGATAAGTATCGCTTTTTAACCGCAGAATCTACGAAGTACCATCACTGGGCAGTCGATACCTACCTAAACCAAGCCATAGCTCTAGATTGCAAAGAGGAGATTACGAAAACACGACGCCAGGAGAAAACATGACGTCAGGACCTCCACAACAAAAAGAAAATGCCTACGATTCCAACTGACTCAGCACAACTGACGTATACGACCGTGACTCAACATTTATCATATTGAGCGAGTATAACAGCAGCCATAAGACCGAAATAAGAACAACATTTTCGTCAGATTGAAATACAGTTCGGAATAAGAGTAAAATAGGACTAATACCTAATAATCGTAAAAACGTTTAAATCGAAATAAATAAATCCGTCTGGATAAGACCTGAATGGTAAGAATCAGTCCTAAACAACACTTTACCTAACCCCAAACCCCACCCCTAAGTATTTTTTTAACTCCCGTAATAATATTAACCCTAACCCATTTTCCAACCCACTAATTAACCAATAACCCTAAACAGGACCAAAAATCCGGTGCCAAAACAGCGGCGCCCCAGGCGTTATTTTAGCCATTTGGGGCTTATTCGGGTACGATTTCGATCTTATTCTGTACTGGACATTACTGCGTATTTAGCTTTATTATGTTGTTGCTTTTATCACTATGGTTTTATAATTTTTTCTGCCTTAGGTATTGTTGCTTTTTAAGTCTTATTGTGTTTTCCCCAAAAAAAACGTTCCTTATCTTTCGCCCGTTCCTTGCGAATGGGAGATCCAAGAAATCATCCAATTCATGCACCCTCTGAAATTTGGTACTTTAAAACAAGGAGTCCGATGCTCACATCCAAAATACCCGAAGATAAGGAACGGTTTTGTTAAACTTTTCTACTCCAATATAGATTACAACAGCTTACCAAAAGACATCAATATTCTAGGCCACCAAATTACAGTTATCAAACCCGGAGAACCACAAAACAACAAAAAATGCTGGAAATGCGACAAACCTGGCCACTGGACAACTCAATGTACAACTCAGAAAAACAAAACACAAGAACCACCAAAAGATAACACCAACTACCCGCCACTCCCAACCCAACCTAATCCCAAACATCACGAAAAACAAGAAGACCCTATCTCCATACCAGACGACTCATCAAGCGAAGAAGACTCTGTCTATGAAGAATCAACAAACACAAAAGAAAATGAAGATACACCAAAAGACCAGTCACCAACAAATTCCACAAATCAAGAAATTCCCCCATCCCGCGGCCATCGTAACCAATCACCTCCATCCACATCCTCATCTACACAATCAACAGCCAAGAAGAGACACCACGCAACATACACATCCAACACAAGCTCAACATCACCCGGACTTCAAGAAAATATACAACTAGAGAAACGAAAGATCCACAAACACAAGAAAAAGTCAAAAGAAAAGTAATTTAAATACCTTTTTTTCACTTGTGAATTTTGCGTACGTTGACTCGTCCTCGTGTCGCTCGCAGTTACTTTACACTTTTCGTTGTAACTTTAACTCTCCTTTTTTAATCGATGTAACTTCCTTTCCATAAAATAAACATTTAAAAAAATTAAAAAAAAAAAAAAATTAAAAAAAAAAGGTCACAACTGTTCCGTAGTGTACACAAGTTGCATAAAGGACTTGGCTCACATTATGACTGCAACCTTGTTGTTTTCTTCTTCGCCAGTTGGAAGAATCTAGCCAAAACGGTTAATAGAACTTACATTCTATCAGAGAAGTTCAGCAATGACGGAAAAAAAAAACAGTTTTGCGTTTTAGTTGTTAAAAAAGCGCACTTCGTTTTGCAACAAACGGCAGGTAACTGTATGTTGAGATTTGTTTGTAACTATCTTGGCCGGAAGTTTTCAAATGGTTTGCTTTAATAAATTAATTACAATTTACCAAATTCATTGAAACAGCACATTTTATTTAATTTTTGCTGCACTTTCTACCAACAAACGAAAGTTTTTTCATGCAGTTTATCAACTTAATTTAACATTCAGGTTTTGCATTACAGCAAGCTAATAAAACCTGACTTGTGGCTTTTGGGCGCAGCAAAATTGTTCCCGTTAGGAGCTTCACTCGATGGGAAATGGCAACTCACTTGGTTAAGTGCTTGGTGTCACTTGTTGTTTGCTGACGGTGAATTAGTCTACTTCTGCACGCAGAAAAGCTGGCATTGTCGGAAGAATAAATGATGAAAACTGAATAAAATTAACCACTGTAAATATTGAAAACAAAAATTCCCGTGGATTTTTTTTCAAAAATTAAAAAAATTAAAAAAAAGTCAGAAAACTTTAAAGTCGATTTTTAGCTTTATTTTAGGTGTTAGGGAGTTGAAACTTTACCATGTTGTTTCTACGCCCAAGGCGCATCTACACACAAAGTTTCACTCAAATCGGAGAAGGTCGATTTAAAAAAAATGCCAAAAATCGCGTTTTTGTGAATAATTTTTATAAAAAATGTACATTTTTTCGTTAATTATAAAGAATTGAACTATATAAGTATCGCAGTTGGATTCGTATTGTCCTAACGCATCTTCTGTAAAAATGTCAGCCAAATCGGAGTAGGTCGAAAATAATTCGAAAAAAATCGCTGCTGTATGCACGTCGAAATTCGTCAATTTTGCCGATTTAGCCTTATGTTATATGATAGGGAATACTGATGATGTGAAATCCGCTATAATAAATAGTTAAGCGTTATATCAAACTGACAAATCTCGTTCTTATAGCTATTTGTAGGCTGCGATAAAGCTTCATGTCGTCAACCTGTTAGAAGTCGTTTTGGGAAAAGTGTTGATTTTGAAACCCAACTTGCGATGAACTGTATATATTCACCAGAAGTCTTTTTACCACCAATCTTCAGAATCCACAAACGCTACTGTTTTTGAGAAAACTTCAAAATGAATAAATGATAACTTGCAGTTTCTCCAAATGCGTACAAACTGCGAATATTTTGGCTGGATAAAAAAATATTGTGTTTTTTTGTTACTATATAAAACAAAAGGTTGTTATTCTAAGATATTTTTTGTAAGTTTTTTTTTTTAATTAAAGTTCGTTTTTTCGAAGATTGTGTTAAGTTTCTTTAGCAGAGTTTTTTTTTGAGGAGTTATTTGTAGTCGCGATGTTTGAATTATAATAATCTGACACATCTAGAAAAAGTCATTACTGGTTTATGAAACAACCGTTTTCAATGATTTATACTCGTTCCAATGTACTTGCTGCTTCCCATTTCCATCGAAGTACAAACCATGGTTGAAGTTGCTTAACTTCCTAAATCAGACAATCTCCTATAGCAACGTCAAGCATGATCACTTCGCAGATCTTGAGGAAGACCTCCAGAAACCTTAAATGTCGTTTAAAGTAATCCTCGATTAAACTTTCGTTTGTTGGTTTGCTACGACGAAGAGCTTAGTTTCTCAGTGTCCAAAATTAGACAGTGTAATTGGTTGTTATTTTAGCTTTTATTGTTTTTTCGCATTTATATTTTTGCGGAAGCCGCTTTCAAAGTTTGAAGCAAATGATGTCAGTTGACAAAAAAGTTAAAACAGACACTATTAATTTTACTTTTGAAGTCTACAACGTAATGGGATTATTTTCTTCTTCAATTAATGGGTCGTATAATAACTTATTTTTAACTTTTATTTTTTTATTTTAACTTTTTAACTACTAATAATCGCGCCTCGGATAAATCTCACCAGCTACGATATCTTCTTTTTTTTCTTTTTTTTTCATTAATTTGTTTTTCAATCTCATTGTGGGTAAAACTTTGGAAAAAGAGTAGCCTTTACTTAGAAGCTTAAAAGATAACGACAAAAAGGACCCTCAAGCACTGACTGAACCCAACAAAAAGACTTCACCAGGACAACAACATAGAAGCGTAAAACCACCAAAAGATACGGGTTAACGAAGCGACATCCAACCTAAGAAAAGAGAAGCCAATAGCAAATAGGCCAACTGAAGTACAAGTCGAAAGTCAAAGCAAAGCAAGCACCACAAACCCAGAAAGAAACCATAACTAAGGCAATAACATTAATTTATCGTAGAATTGTAGCTTTTGCTTTTATTTTTTCTAAAAAATATGAAAAAAATAAAAATAAAAAAAAATAAAAAAAATAAAAATAAAAAAAATAAAAAAAATAAAAAAAAAAAAAAAAAAAAAAAAAAAAAAACTTTCTTATTTTTTTTTAAATATCAGGATAATTAGTTTTTTTCCTATAGACCAATATATATATATGACCAAAACCAAAAAAATCTACATATATATATATATATACTTGTCCTTGACTTTGAACCTAACTTGCGTTATAAAAATTAAAAAAAAAACACTGCAGTGTCCCTTACGTAAAACTTTGTAATTTTAATAATGATATTTTAATTAATATTTTACCGAGAATCAACCAACAAACTAAAGTTTAAACGCAGATTACTTCTCAACGAAAAATAATTTTTTTACCCGCCTCTTAGGTGCCCGACAATGAAAATAAACGAACTGGGTTTGACTTTTGTACAGTTTTACTAGATAAAAAAAATACGAAATAAAAAAGGCAAACATAAGTTATTATACGACGCATTAATTAAAGAAGAGAAGAATCCCATTACATTGTAGACTTTAAAAGTAACGTTCAAAAGTAAAATTAAAAGTGTCTGTTTTAACTTTTTAGTCAACTGACATCATTTGCTTCAAACTGTGAAAGCGGCTTCGGCAAAAATATAAATGCGTAAAAAATAAAAACTGAAAATAACAACTTTGAGTTCTCACTGTCTGGTTTTGGACACTGAGAAACGAAGCTCTTCGTAGCAAACCAACAAACGAAAGTTTAATCGAGGATTACTTAAAACGACATTTAAGGTTTAGAGATGTCTTCAAGATCTGCCGAATGGTGCTTGGACGTTGACGCAAAATCGGCGAGTCCTAAACCTTGGGCTATAGGAGCTTGTGCGATCTAGGAAGTTTAGCAACTTCAACCATGCTTTGTACTTCGTTGGTCGATTGGAAGAAGACTGCACATTGGAACGAGTAGAGAAATCACTAAAAACCGTTGGTTCACCACGACGCGAACATCACTGAAAACCATTGTTTGGTTCACAACGAACATCTTCTTCTGGATGTGGCAGAATACTACTACTACAAACATCGCGAATAAAAATAACAACTCTCCAAAAAAACTCTGCTAAAGAAACTTAAAAGATTATCTTCGAAAAAAACGAACTTAAATTAAAAAAAAAATTACAAAAAATATCTTAGAATAAGAACATTTTGTTTTATTGTAACAAAAAAAAAATTCTTTTGGCCAGCCGAAATATTCGCAGTTTGTCCAAACGCACTTGGAGAAACTGCAAATCATAATTTATCCTTTCTGATGTGATTTTCTCAAAAACGGTAGCGTTTGTGGATTTTGAAGATTGGTGGTTAAAAGACTTCTGGTGAATATATACAGTTCATCTTATGTTGGTTTTCAAAATCAACAATTTTCCCAAAACGACTCATAACAGGTTTACGATCTGAAGCTTATCGCAGCCTACAAATAGTTATAAGATCGAGATTTGTCTGTTTGATACAACGCTTAACTATTTATTATAGCGCATTTCACATCATCAGTATTTCTTATCATATAACATAGGGCTAAATGGGCAAAATTGGCGAATTTCGACGTGCATATACCAGCGATTTATTTCGAATTATTTTCGACCTGCTCCGATTTGGCTGAAATTTTTACAGAAGATGCGTTAGGACAATATGAATCCAACGGTGATACTTATATAGTCCAATTCTTTATAATTAACGAGAAAATGTACATTTTTTATAAAAGTTATCCAAAAAAACGCGATTTTTGGCATTTTTTAAAAATCGACCTTCTCCGATTTGGATGAAACTTTGTGTGTAGATGCGCCTTGGGCTTGGAAACAATATGGTAAAGTTTCAACTACCTAACACCTAAAATAAAGCTAAAAATCGACTTTAAAGTTTTTTTGATTTTTTTTTAATTTTTCAAATTTTTGTCAAAAAAATTCCCGGGGATTTTCGTTCTTAATATTTATTAGTGGTTAATTTATTCAGTATTCATCATTTATTCTTCTGACAATGCCAGATTTTCTGCGTGTAGACTACTTCACCGTCAGCAAGCAACAAGTGACACCAAAGCACTTAACCGAGTGTTCTCATCGAGTGAAGCTCCTAACGGGAGCAATTTGCTGCGCCCAAAAGCCACAAGTCAGGTGTTATTAGCTTGTTGTAATGCAAAACCTGTATGTTAAATTAAGTTAATAAACTGTATGAAAAAACTTTCGTTTGTTGGTCGAAAGTGTAGCAAAAATTAAATAAATGTTCTATTTCAATGGGTTTGGTAAATTGTAATTAATTTATTAAAGCAAACCATTTGAAAACTTCCGGCCAAGATAGTTACAAACAAATCTCAACATACAGTTACCTGTAGTTTGTTGCAAAACGAATTGTGTTTATTTAACCAACTAAAGAACGTAAAATTATTATATTTCTCTGCCAGTGCTGAACTTTGTAGTAAGCGTTTTGGCTCGATCCTTCCAATTGGCGAAGAAGAGGCCGGAACAACCACAACAAGGTTAGTGATGATCGGAGCCAAGTCCTTCAGGCAACCTGTCTCCACTACGAAACAATCGCCACCAACAAGGTAGGGCCCGAGTTGCAAAGCGGAGTAGGAATTTTCTTGTAAAATGCCTCGACACAAGCCCCACAGTGATTCGGTTAAAGATAGGGAAACAATTTCACCATTTGTTTGTGCTCTAAATTATGTATTAGGTAAGTATAAGAGGAAAATGGATTAACCTTTTGTTTGTGGTGGAGTTGGTACAATTTTGACAACTCGTTTTGTTAATGTAAAATAAAAGTGGTAGGATTCTAGACCACCGCCCTTTTTTACAAGACTATTGTTTTAATCAATACTTTATTATATAATCAACCAATCGATATTCATAAGTACCGCCGACGATTTTATTAACGGTGTTAACAACGGAATTGCCCGTATATACATAACACAGTGAAGCTCTAATTGTATTTTACTACAACGTATTTTTATTTGGGAAAACACAATACGACTTTAAAAGCAACAATACCTAAAGCATAAAAAATTATAAAACCACAGTAACAACACCAACGACATAATAAAGCTAAATACGCAGTAATGTCCAGTACAGAATTAGATCGAAATCGTACCCGAATAAGGCCAAATGGCTAAAATAACGCCTGGGGCGCCGCTGTTTTGGCACCGGATTTTTGGTCCTGTTTGGGGTTATTGTAGGTTAATTAGTGGGTTAGAAATGGTTTAGGGTTGAAATTATTACGGGAGTTAGAAAAATACTTAGGGGTGGGGTTTGGGGTTAGGTAAAGTGTTGTTTAGGACTGATTCTTACCATTTAGGTCTTATCAAGACGGATTTATTTATTTCGATTTAAACTTTTGACTACTATTAGGTATTAGTCCTATTTTATTCCTATTCCGAACTGTCTTTTAATCTGACGAAAATGTTGTTCTTATTTCGATCTTATGGCTGTTGTTATACTCGCTCAATATGATAAATGTATACGTCAGTTGTGCTGAGTAAGTTGGAATCGTAGGCACTTTCTTCTTGTTGTGGAGGTCCTGACGTCATGTTTTCTCCTGATGTCATGTTTTCGTAATCTCTTCTCTGCGATCTAGAGCCATGGCTTGGTTTAAAGAGGTAAGGACTGCCCAGTGATGGTACTTCGTAGATTCTGCGGTTAAAAAAGCGATACTTATCAGTTATTTTAAACATAAAAAATGAGGGCCGAACATAGATGAAGAAAGCAGCATTAATTTATTAGTTTAAAATTCGGGGAATGGTACCCCGACAGCCATTCCAGATTCACCGAATCTGTCGATCAAAATCGTTGATTAAAAAGCAGCTTCAGAAGGGCTAAATCACAGTTGTTGCACATACATGTGTGTGTATCTTTAGTTTCGGGAAATTCTTATAAATACCACCCTCAATAATGACATCTCATTTGTCAGAAACGATAGGGCGTTATTTTTCAAAATTATGGAAGATGTTTCATCTACACTAAAGAAACGTAGCTCAAACAAATATATCACCATTTATAAAGCCGTCTATAGTAATCAGAGCTTTTAGTTGAGGTATTTTAGTTTTGAGAACTTACCCATCATTTTCAACTTGACCGGGTTGATCGACTTCTTTGTTGAAACGAACTGAAGGATGAGTTTCTGTTAATAACATTAACAACCATTAATTTCTACAACAAACTGATTAAATGTATTATTTTGAAAATGTGATTCTAAACGAAGCCAAACAGTGCAATGATATGATTTGTTTAAAAAATATTAAAAAACAAATTCAACAATCCGACACTTAAAATAAATACTAAATCAAATAAAGGTTATTTTATTGAGTGCAGGTAGTGGCTTTAATCATGTCCCCACTAAAACTATACATTTTTCTCTTTTTTATGACTAAATACTTTTCTTTTTTGCTGCGACTAATTGTTTTATAGCGTAACGTTATGACGTCATGCTACAAAATTTTCATGCCTCCCACACGTTAATCCTGATGACTGGCCTTAGTCTTGATGCAGTGGTCGGCAAATTTTTTTTGTCTCGGCCTCTCTTTTGAGAGCTGTTAAAGCCTTGGTGCCCAAAAACTGCTAATCATAATGTAAAACATAGTATAAAATGAAGAATATACGAGCGAAGCGCGAAAAATTTTGCGTTTACGTATAATTAAAGTTGGCCAAAAATATAGTTCGACAGGTACTCTGGACCACTGGTCTGAACCACGCTGAGACAATATGAAGCTTGTAAGCCACACGAGCTTTTACGAGCTTTTAAGGCAGGGTTTCCCAAACTTTTTTGGACCACGGACCACTATTTGTGAATCTGTTTTTTCGCGGACCGCAATACAAAGCAAAAATAAATATAACCAAATTTTATATATTTACAAAACTGACAACATTAATATGACGGATGAGATTGCTGCCCTCTGCTTAAATGGTTAATTCATCATAAATTCAAAGCGCAACAAGTAAGATTTGCGACACTGGATAGCAAAAGATTTCGAAATCAATAAGTTGTGAATACCTGCGGCAATTTAATTATTTTTGAAAGAGTACACATAGCCTACTGTACAACAGGGGTCGGCAATTTTTTCTAGTCGAGGGCTAGAACCAAACTCAGAAAGGTATCTGCGGGCCGCACAAAATGTTAACTACGAATTATGTTATTAAAATGTTAGAACAACTGTTAATCAGACGGGCTTCGGATATGTTTTTGCACTTAAAATCGTGTTTAGTTACATTTAAGGAGGCAGTAAAGTGTTGGCGCAAAGCTGAACAAAAGGCGTTGGTTAGGTTCAAAATTCGAGACCACACGTCGTTATTCATTTTGAAAAGTGTAATAAAACCACTTTGCGAAAACGCGATAACCTTAATGGTTAATCTAGTTCAGTGTTTGTTAACGTACTGCATTTAAGTCCGGGTGCACCTGGCAAGCGGAGCGAGCGCGAATTTTTTTGGGGTATACCGACATTTCTTTCAAATTTCTTGCAAGTTTTTATTACATTTCAAAAATAAAAATTAAAAATGTATATTCATATTTTTGAACACGTTTTCCGTTTGTATGTGACGCACTTTGGCACTTTTAGTCTTCCACAGCGCAAGAAGCGCTAATCTTGTTCAAATGACAGCATCGTAACGTAAACAAACCTGATGTATAAAGATCGTTAACGCAAAGCGCGAAAATTGTTCGCACTTACATAGTTAAAATAGTCAAAAAGTATGAGAAATGGACTCGTGCCTAGTTTGTCAAAAGATAAATTACATTCCCGGGCCGTAGGTTGTGGACCCCTGATGTACAAAATATATGTGTAACTTTTAATTTCTTGTCATATCGCCACGGACCACCTGTGCAGTCGTCGCGGACCACCAGTGGTCCGCGGACCACAGTTTGGGAAACCCTGTTTTAAGGTATAATTAATCTATTCGTATCAAAATTAGTTAAACTGGTTTAAACTTATAGATTGCACCACATACAGAGTTTGAGGTGAAGGCATGAAACATTTTCTTAGCTTTGAATTGCAAATAATATATCATTACAACTTAATGGTGAATCTAGTTTTGAACAAAAATAAAACAAGCATTTTATGAGCTTAAATTGTAACTACTGTAGTGTCTTGTAGTATTTTTTACAACTGTAACTGTCAACTGACAAAATGGGAAAGTTAATTGCAAACCTTGTGCCATTTTGTAGTCATATATTTTAAACTGGAAAATGTCCCTTTGCTGTTGCTGGTATCTTGTCAGCCTTGTATGCATTCTGTATTAAAATACAATTTTCGGCTTGTTTTGTGTAGCTTTTACAACAATATTTTAGGCAGGGCTCAGAATCGGTTAAAAATAACCCGAGTCCGAGTCCGGCTAAATATGCGATTTTGTCGAGTCTCGAGACCAATTTATGTCACCAGAAATCCCCTTATTGTGTTGATATATCCACTACATGGTTGGAACATATCTACCATTTGCTAATCCACCTTTACAATTTACAAAACAATTTTAAAATTTGGTACTGCGAATACATACGTCGGACTCGGAGCTGCGTTCTTCATCGATGTTCGGCCCTTTATTTGTTATGTTTAAAATAACTGATATCGCTTTTTTAACCGCAGAATCTACGAAGTACCATCACTGGGCAGTCCTTACCTCTTTAAACCAAGCCATGGCTCTAGATCGCAGAGAAGAGATTACGAAACATGACATCAGGAGAAAACATGACGTCAGGACCTCCACAACAACAAGAAAGTGCCTATACGATTCCAACTTACTCAGCACAACTGACGTATACGACCGTGACTCAAAATTTATCTTATTCAGCGAGTATAACAACAGCCATAAGATCGAAATAAGAACAACATTTTCGTCAGATTAAAATACAGTTCGGAATAAGAATAAAATAGGACTACTACCTAATAGTAGTCAAAAGTTTAAATCGAAATAAATAAATCCGTCTGGATAAGACCTAAATGGTAAGAATCAGTCCTAAACAACACTTTACCTATAACCCCAAACCCCATCCCTAAGTATTTTTCTAACTCCCGTAATAATTTCAACCCTAAACCATTTCTAACCCACTAATTAACCTACAATAACCCTAAACAGGACCAAAAATCCGGTGCCAAAACAGCGGCGCCCCAGGCGTTATTTTAGCCATTTGGCCTTATTCGGGTACGATTTCGATCTTATTCTGTACTGGACATTACTGCGTATTTAGCTTTATTATGTCGTTGATGTTGTTACTGTGGTTTTATAATTTTTTATGCTTTAGGTATTGTTGCTTTTTAAGTCTTATTGTGTTTTCCCAAATAAAAATACGTTGTAGTAAAATACAATTAGAGCTTCACTGTGTTATGTATATACGGGCAATTCCGTTGTTAACACCGTTAATAAAATCGTCGGCGGTATTTATGAATATCGATTGGTTGATTATATAATAAAGTATTGATTAAAACAATAGTCTTGTAAAAAAGGGCGGTGGTCTAGAATCCTACCACTTTTATTTTACATTAACAAAACGAGTTGTCAAAATTGTACCAACTCCACCACAAACAAAAGGTTAATCCATTTTCCTCTTATACTCACCTAATACATAACCTACGAGCCCAAACAAATGGTGAAAGTGTTTACCTATCTTAAACCGAATCATTGTTGGGTTTTTGTTAAGGCATTTTACAAGAAAATTCCTACTCCGCTTTGCAACTCGGGCCCTACCTTGGTAGTGGCACTTGTTTCGTAGTGGGACAGGTTGCCTGAAGGACTTGACTCAGACCATCACTAACCTTGTTGTGGTTTTTCCGGCCTCTTCTTCGCCAATTGGAAGGATCGAGCCAAAACGCTTACTACAAGGATCAGCACTGGAGAAGTAAAATAATTTTACGTTCTTTCAGTTGGTTAAAAAAACACAATTCGTTTTGCAACAAACTACAGGTAACTGTATGTTGAGATTTGTTTGTAACTATCTTGGCTGGAAATTTTCAAATGGTTTGCTTTAATACGTTAATCACAATTTATCAAACCCATTGAAACAGAACATTTTATTTAATTTTTGCTACACTTTCGACCAACAAACGAAAGTTTTTTCATGCAGTTTATAATCTTAATTTAACAAACAGGTTTTGCATTAGAACAAGCTAGTAACACTTAACTTGTGGCTTTTGGGTGTGCAGCAAATTGCTCCCGTTAAGAGCTACACTGGATAGGAAATGGTAACTCACGTAAAAGTGCTTTGGTGTCACTTGTTGCTTGCTGACGGCGAATTAGGCTACACGCAGAAAATCTGGCATTGTCAGAAGAATAAATGATGAATACTGAATAAATTAACCACTAATAAATATTAAGAACGAATATTATCCCCGGGGATTTTTTTGTCAAAAATTCGAAAAATTAAAAAAAAATCGAAAAAACTTTAAAGTCGATTTTTGGCTTTATTTTAGGTGTTAGGTAGTTGAAACTTTACCATGTTGTTTCTACGCCAAAGGCGCATCTACACACAAAGTTTCACCCAAATCGGAGAAGGTCGATTTTTAAAAAATGCCAAAAATCGCGTTTTTTTGGATAATTTTTATAAAAAATGTACATTTTCTCGTTCATTATAAAGAATTGGACTATATAAGTATCACCGTTGGATTCATATTGTCGTAACGCATCTTCTGTAAAAATTTCAGCAAAATCGGAGCAGGTCGAAAATAATTCGAAATAAATCGCTGGTATATGCACGTCGAAATTCGCCAATTTTGCCCATTTAGCCCTATGTTATATGGTAGGAAATACTGATGATGTGAAATGCGCTATAATAAATAGTTAAGCGTTGTATCAAACAGACAAATCTCGATCTTATAACTATTTGTAGGCTGCGATAAGCTTCATATCGTAAACCTGTTATGAGTCGTTTTGGGAAAATTGTTGATTTTGAAAACCAACATAAGATGAACTGTATATATTCACCAGAAGTATTTTAATCACCAATCTTCAAAATCCACAAACGCTACCGTTTTTGAGAAAATCACATCAGAAAGGATAAATTATAATTTGCAGTTTCTCCAAGTGCGTTTGGACAAACTGCGAATATTTTGGCAAAAAAATATTTTTTTTTTCGTTACTATAAAACAAAATGTTCTTATTCTAAGATATTTTTTGTAAGTTTTTTTTTTTAATTGAAGTTCGTTTTTTTCGAAGATAATCTTTTAAGTTTCTTTAGCAGAGTTTTTTGGCGAGTTGTTATTTGTAGTCGCGATGTTTGTAGTAGTAGTATTCTTGCCACATCCAGAAGAAGATGTTCGTGGTGAACCAACACGGTCACGGTTTTCAATGATGTTCGTGGTGACCAAACACGGTTTTCCGTGATTTCTACTTGTTCCAATGCGCAGTCTTCTTCCAATCGACCAACGAAGTACAAACCATGGTTGAAGTTGCTTAACTTCCTAGATCGCACAAGCTCCTATAGCCCAAGGTTTAGGACTTAGCGATTTTGCGTCAACGTCCAAGCACCATTCGGCAGATCTTGAAGAAGACATCTCTAAACCTTAAATGTCGTTTTAAGTAATCCTCGATTAAACTTTCGTTTGTTGGTTTGCTACGAAGAGCTTCGTTTCTCAGTGTTCAAAACCAGACAGTGAGAATTCAAAGTTGTTATTTTCGTTTTTTATTTTTTTCGCATTTATATTTTTGCCGAAGCTGCTTTCACAGTTTGAAGCAAATGATGTCAGTTGACTAAAAAGTTAAAACAGACACTTTTAATTCCCCTTTTAAACGTTACTTTTGAAATCTACAATGTAATGGGATTCTTCTCTTCTTTAATTAATGCGTCGTATAATAACTTATGTTTGCCTTTTTTATTTCGTATTTTTTTTATCTAGTAAAATTGTACAAAAGCCAAACCAAGTTCGTTTATTTTTTATTGTCGGGCACCTAAGAAGCGGGTAAAAAATTATTTTTCGTTAACAAGTAATCTGCGTTAAAACTTTAGTTTGTTGGTTGATTCTCGGTAAAATATTAATTAAAATATCATTATCAAAATTACAAAGTTTTACGTAAGGGACACTGCAGTGTTTTTTTTTTTTAATTTTTATAACGCAAGTTAGGTTCAAAGTCAAGGAGAAGTATATATATATCAGGGAGTCGAACCGGAACCGAACCGGAACTTTATGAACCGGTTTTGGGTCAATTTTTTCCGAACCGTAACCGAACCTGAACCGTTTTTTATAAGATTTTAAGGAGCCGAACCGGAACTGAACCGAATAATTTGAAAGTACCTGAACCTTAACCGAACCCGAACCTGTAAATAAAAGCGGTTCGCTCCTGTATGACGTCACAACTTCTATTTTACAGAGTCAAGTTACGCCATATTCGAAATTTGATGAAAAAAATATGAATATTGAATAAAAAAATCGTTGATTTTTTATTTTTTAGATATTTCAATATTGAGTTGCTGTTTTTTTAATACATCACTTAACTTAGATTAAATGACTTACAATTCAAACATTATTCTCTACATTTATCGACCCACATTTTGATATTTAACGCAAATTATATTGTATCTGAACCGGAACTTTATGAACCGGTTTTGAAATAGCGATGGTCGAACCGGAGCTGAACCGGATTCCGAAAAAAATCCTTGAACCTGAACCGAACCTGAACCGAAAAAGTCAAACGGTTCGACTCCCTGATATATATATATATATATTTATTTTTTTTTATACTTATATATATATATATATATATATATATATATATTGGTCTATAGGCAAAAAACTAATTATACCGATATTTACAAAAAAATAAGAACGCTTTTTTTTTCTTTTTTTATGAGGTTTTGCGCGAACGCACACCCCGCTAACAGAAATTATACGGCCGAGTTACCCGCATTTGGGGTAATCGCAAGGGTCAGCCTTTTTTTAATCGCGCCTCAGATAAACCTCATCAGCTACGATATCGCCACTGCGCAAAGTCTTATTTTTTAAAAACACAAAAGCAAAAGCTACAATTCTACGATAAATTAGTGTTATTGCCTTGGTTATAGTTTCTTTCTGGGTTTGTGGTGCTTTGGTTTACTTGGACTTCCGACTTGTAATTCAGTTGGCCTATTTACTATTGGCTTCTCTTTTTTTAGGTTGGATGTCGCTTCGTTAACCCGTATATTTTGGTGGTTTTTCGCTTGTATGTTGTTGTCCTGGTGAAGTCTTTTGTTGGGTTCAGTCAGTGCTTGAGGGTCCTTTTTGTCGTTACATTATCTTCTAAGCTTCTAAGTAAAGGCCTACTCTTTTTCCAAAGTTACCAAAATAAATTATTTATTGAAGACAAATTACCTCTGCAGAAATATTGTAATGTCGTCACGTTGAATCTAAAAAAACAGTAAATACAGATAATCAAACATACAAAAGAGAGATAAAATGAAAGTCGTATCTTCAGAGACTTGGCAGCCCGGTGTTTCGTCATCTATTTGCCTTTATATTTTTTATGATAATTCAAGAAGGATTTCTTTTACATCTATCCTTGTGGTAGCTTCCGTATTTTTTTGACAAAATTGTCAGATATAAATTGTTTATGTTTTTTTTGGTATCATTATATCAACTATGCCTCTTTCAACGCTAAAACGTTTGATATCAACACCAAATTAAGATAGCAATAAGGATTGAAATGAAAAATGTAATGATGAAGTAATAAGGTGTAGTTATTGCGCAATAAGCTTTGGTCATACTTAGAAGATTATCCTAAAGTTTACTGCAAAATACCTGTAACTTATTAGGCTACTTAATCAATAGAAAATTAGGAAATATTTAGTAAACGGACCCATAAGTAGTAAAGGGAGGTTTCAACAAGAGAAGGATCTTTTTATATATATATATATATATATATATATATATTTGTTTCAACATATTATTTTTTAACATAAATGTAAACTTATCTTCCACTGGGATGTTACTTGTACATTTGTCAGCCTCGAGTTCTGGTAGGTTGTGTTGCCAACAATTCGTTTCCTCTTCCCGGCACGATAGTAGAAATTCGGTGCTCGAGAACGTGTTGTAATACCAACCATTATTATTGGAGTTCAAAAGTATATGATAAATGTTTGAAGATATCTTATCTTCTGCTTATTACAATCTGCCATGCTTTTTTTGAATACAGAGTTACATATGGTAATGGAGTTTGGATATATCGGTACAAAGGGCGTTTCGTCCAACTCTGCTGGCAAGGCTGCAGTAAGTTTATTATAAGTAATAAAATCCATATTTTTTGTCGCAGATACCGTCGTTGTCAATAAGGTCTCCCGATTCGGTTAATACAGCTGATACAAAAGTTTCCAATACAAAGGACGATGTCTGGTTTTTAAATTTTTGGATAACCTTGATTATGTTTTCATTATCCTCTTTAAAATTTGTGATCTATTTTGTAAATCAAAATCGGTATAACTAAACTTTTAAAATTTGTAAGTTTTCCTCAGAGGGTCAAGATATTGAAGATGGAATCGATTTTTGATAACGTATCAGGAAAATGTTAATCTTTGAGCGTATTTGCATCGTAATCAAATTTATTGGGATATAAACTTCAAGATATCTAAAGGAGAGGTCGGGCCACAACAGATCATTATTGTCTAATGGCTTTGTTACGGAGTTCTTATCATAGCATGCAATCAATTTATGTATGTTAAATCCTGTTTGTTGTATCGTGGCGTCCCCTAGCCGGGGCGTGAATGGTTAGCAATGTGGGCGGACTCAATGAGAAATATATATTTACAGTCAAAATTTGGAAACACGAATATATTTTTCAAACTAATATTTGCCGCGTTTGAAGCATAATAAGTTTTTTAGACCAACTTAATTGTTGTTCACTGAAAAACATCTTGTTTTGCTAATTCTTATATATAGTTACAGTGGCACGAATACTGAAGGATACTTCCTATGCTATTTTGTTTGTGGGTACAAAATGACTTGACTGGGACTCAAAATGACTTGTTTACAACACTACCAGTTTGACAAGGCAATATTTGCAATTTTTCGCACCTTTACAAAACGCGACAGATATGTTTTTATTGCTAAAAAGGCATTATTACCTGTTCGCTACCTACACAAAACACAACTGGCAAGTTTGGTCGTTACAAAGCGGCTATAATCTCTTCCCTGCACCAAATGCTGCAACTTCAAAGGGAGCGTCCAAGACGGCAACAAAAATACAAGTTGTTTCAAAATACGCTAATGTTTCAAGAAACGTAAAGTTAATAAACAAGAAAAATGTGAGGTGGTTGTTGTGCGACAGAAGCCTATACAAAAATACGACAAACATAAAATTGTTTGGTACTTCTCGGTTCTTATTACTTTAAGAGTCGTTCTTACGAATGCATGGGTGTGTAGCTTGTGTTCCGTACAAACAGCATTAGGCCTAGTAAGCTCCAGTCTAGAGTTTTCAACTATCGATATAATCTTTATCAGTGGAATCATTTTAGGTGTATTCACTTGATGTTTCCATATAAAAGATAGTGCTATCACGTTTGCTCATTAACTAAACAAAAACGATAAACTGCGAATTATACGACACTTTTTTATCTAATAACAATTCATACTTTAACAGTAATTTTTTTTACTAAATTTCGAATGCAGTAGGCAGCTTAAAAAGCAATGACAGAGATGCTTAAATTTCGGTTATGTTCTTAACATTATTTAGAATTTATGTTGGTAAAAATAAATAGGGTAAAAATCTGAATGTGGCAAAGGGCAAAATTATAGCAAAAGTTGCAAATGATAAAACTTATATAATCTGATATCAGCTAGAATCTTTCTTCTGTTGGGATTTAAGCGACCGTCCGTAGATGGAATCTAAGCCCAACCCTGTTAAAAAAACGAAAATAATTTTGTGACGAAATTAAAACACAATTTATTATAGGGTTAAATAAATACTATCTATTCTAACATCTAGATATTCTAAATTATTTTTAAGGTGCGCATCTACAAGGTAATAAAAACATTATTATAGGGTTAAATAAATACTAACTATTTATTTTTATAAATAAACAAAGATCTAAAACCTAAATGTTTCAAACTAATTTCAAGGTGTCCGTCTACAAAGTGACAGAGATTAATAAAATAAGGTTTCAAGAAAAATAATAACACACAAATAGTGTCTTACCTGCGAAAACGAGGAAAGTGCTCAACCATTGGCGAGTGCTTAGCGGATTTTGAAAAATAATGACAGAGCACAAGACAGTGAAAAACTTGCGAGTCGTAGTAATCACGGAACAGGTTAAAGGTCCGAACGTAACAACCTGAAAAAAAAAGTTGACATTTCGTGCTACTGCTGACAAAATTATGGAACGCAACATGGCAAACCAGGTAAGTGGTTATGAACCCAAACTTATTTTACATTTCAAAAAAAAAAATCACAAAATTTCTCCACTTACCTGGTTTGCCATGTTGCGTTCCATAATTTTGTGATTTTTTTTTTTTGAAATGTAAAATAAGTTTGGGTTCATAACAACAACACATGATCCGAACAAAACCACAAAGGTTGTATAAAAGATCTAAAACAACTTTATTTAACAAAAGCAGAATACTATATAGTTACGCAAAAAAGCATCATCAGTTCTGCTAATTTCTTATTCAAATAGACTCTTTTTTGCGTAACTATATAGTATTCTGCTTTTGTTAAATAAAGTTGTTTTAGATCTTATTTACAACCTTTGTGGTTTTGTTCGATCATATGATATGGAAAAAAGATCAACAACTAGAAATGTCGGAGCAGGCTTAGATCCCGATATTAACAAAAATAAGAATAATAATAATATTATTATTGTTTCATCAACAAGAACAACACAGGATTTGTTTGATTGAAATTGACAGTAGAGTGTGGGTTTAATTTGTATTTTCTTCTTTTACTTGAACTTACAACAAAAATTGAACCGTAATACAGAAATGACAAACTACCATTTTTAAAAAAAATTAATTCTCTTTGTTTAAAATAATATCTATTTTTTTTTCAACAAAGGCATTTAAAGGAGCAACCCAACAGAAGAGTGAGATTCCCAAAAATTCAACACTTACAGTTAAAAATATGTAATGCTGTCCAAAGGCGGAGCAGACGCTGAACATTGCCAAATATGTAAGCACTTCGGGGTGCAAAATAACAAACTTCAGAAACAGGATGCCCTGACCGGTTGCTACAAGGCCTTAAAAGAAAATATAGGATTAAAACAGAACTTTACATAGATGCAAGTTTTTTCCTTTAAATGTGTTGTGATTGCCTAGCACAGAAGTTATTAAACTGGGGTCCATGGACCCCTTTGGTGTCCATGAACTAGATTTGGGGGTCCATAAAGGCCTAAGGAAAATAGTAGTGTATATTTTAAAAGTAACCCATTTTTAAAATAAGTTTAATTAAAAATAAAACGTTTTGCAGTGAATGAAGACTACATTCAATTTTCATATTTTTTGGACAGAAATCAGTAAATTTTAAAGTCTATTGGTATTGTGACGTCATTTTTGATAATTTCTTACAAATCGTAGCCCACGCGAAGCCAAAAAAAATATTAAGGGTCTGCTGTAAACAAAGTTTAAGAACCCATGGACTAGCATGTTCACCAAACAAAAACATGCTTGTGACAATGCGCCACTACAATAAAGTAAACCCGCATAAGTACCTAAACGGAAGATATGTTTGTTTTAGGTTTTAAAGAACAGTTGGTACTTAAACTGCTTTTCATAGTTTAAGGTGTTAATGTTGTGCTGAGAGATATTGTTTACAGTAACTGCCAGGTAAAAATAGTAAATATATTCTTTTGAAAACTCTTTAATCAACATACCAATGCCTAGAAGAAGACATGACCACAAGTTGATGTTGTACATCATGTGGTGGTGATTGGTTTGATAAGACGCTCGCATTCGCTCTTGCGTCACCCCGGTGAAACCATCCAGCGATAATGACACAAGCTGAATTAGAGATAAAACATTTACTTTAAGAATTGAGCCTATGGTCAACATGGTATTTTACTTGAAACTAAAATAAGAAATCAAAATAGGAAGGTATGACATTCTTTTGAAGCCTTAGAAATATGCATACAATTTACTGAGGTGAATCATTTTTGTTCACCACAAGAGGTATAACTTCTTGGCTCAAATAAAATTCATTAAAACACCTGCAAAACTGGCCTGTACTTTTTACATAAAAATAAAACATCATTGTTTAATTTACAATTAAAAAAATAATATATATATATATCTATACATATAAATGTTGAATTACCAATAAAATTTCGCCGAAACCAATCGAAAGCAGGTGATCAGAAACATCAACAGCACTGTCGGCATGCTTGTCTTTGTAAATAAACCCAGCTACTCCAGTCACGATCATCACAATGAACAAATACTTGGCAAGTGGATAGCGCTTGTGGGCAAATAAAACCCCAAGAATCATGACCGGTATGGGCTTGCATGCCTTGCCGATTACCTGGAAGTGAAGTTGGTTTAAAAATAAGCGATCTGGTGAATTATGTTACAACAACTAGCAAGGTGCTTAGGATTTGCTTTATAACTTCAGAATTAAACAATACGTGTCTTTTTCTTAAACTATTATCATGCTCTATGTGGAATGTTTTATGTTGGTAATGTTTTTAAACTGTTTAACTAACCAATATTGTTTTTGAAAAATGTTTTAAAATTAATACCATTTGGTTTGAAAGTTTAGTGAAAAAATATGGTTAAGTGCCCATTGCCAAATACTAAAGGTTTAGGCCTACGATTTACCCAATAACTTTATAATAAATTTGTTATGTTAAACTAACCATTTCCATTCTTGAAAAATTTTTTCAAAAAAATATTACTACCTGGTTCTATTTGTTACATTCCTAAAGTTAAATTAAACCAACCATTTGCATTGTGGTAGAGACTAGGTTTACATGTTATTTATTTTGTTTTTACAAAACCATAGATCAAATTCAGAATATAACTAAAACACTGCTTTGAGCTGATTGGCAAGTAACTAAATAATTATTAAATAACACTTAGACAGCAAGACATAATTACGTAAACTACTGCTTAAAAAAAATAATAGTTCATTTACTTGAGTAGGATAACTGATGTACAGCAGCGCCTGGTTACTTGCCACCATTGCACCCATGTAGCAAAATGCACATAATGCATATAAAAGTTTGGGTGTCCTGTCTGGCTCAGGTTTCGTATAAGACATTACTGCAGAAATAATTTTAGCAGTTAGAAAAACAAATAACACAGCAAATGTTTTGTCAAACAGCCTACTGAAAGCTATTAAAAAATGAAAACAGAACTATAAAAACATATGGTTTACTAACTCGACAACATAAAAAAGAAACATGCCAACATTGTTTTAAAACATGAACTTGATTATAAATATAAAATATTTGCAAGAAAATATTTTT
The DNA here is from genome assembly GCF_963924565.1 of Ascidiella aspersa. NCBI lineage: Eukaryota > Metazoa > Chordata > Ascidiacea > Phlebobranchia > Ascidiidae > Ascidiella > Ascidiella aspersa. The sequence goes on from NC_139451.1 coordinate 20,119,792, forward strand.
TTTAAAGTTACTTTTTAGAGAAAGGATTTATTGTTAGAATCCATATATCACTTGACAAAATACTTGCGTGATTTTGTATAAATAAATAATTAATTAATTAGATATACAGAACTTACTTCCTTTGGAAAACACGGCATTCAATACACACTGAACAAAAACAAGTGCCTGTGCAAATACAAAGCGATCTCTGCCATAATCTCCCTTCGTTCTGCAAAACAAAGTTTGTATTATAAAAATGTAAAAGAACACAGGTTTCATATAAGCGTGGTTTAACTTACAAACGCTCTTGGGAAATGCCAAGCAGAAGGTAGCAAACAATTATGCCACATGTACAAGTGATCAACTGCTTGGTTTGATTGTACTTGGGAGGAAAGTCAGACATTGAGCTGACAATTTTTTTAACTGAAAGGAATTGTTTTTGTCAGGGGAAACCTTCGATTTTTTTAAATTTAATGCAAGGCTTTATTATTAGCTATCAGCACCATCACCTGAATAAGTATATTAACAAAACACATCATATTTATATCAATTGGTGTGTGTGTGTGTGTGTGTGTGTCTGTGTTTAAATTAAAATGATTTACTGCAGATGGCATTACTAGCAGAATTCTGTTGCAACTTTAGTTTTGGCACTATTACAGTACTAATTAAATACTTATAATACCTTTTAAACTTATATATATGTTCAGGGTTTATTCTACTTACGAAAAAAGAATCTAGATTTTTCGCAACATCTATTTAACAACTCGGAGCTTGTCTAGAATCCTACCACATTTCTGTCTGAGGGTATATATTGCTAATATTACTTGGGTTAGGGTGGGTCAAACTATTTTTATATTTATTTTCCATATTTTTGTCATTTTAAATTTGACAACTCGTTCCACTACTGTAAAATTACAAAGAGGGTATTCACCCAGATAAGTAGTTTAAATCTACATATAATCTTGCTGTTGTGTAACATTTTTAAAGAAATCTGATTGGGTAGACATACAGTATCTGTGCATGGACCAGCAAGAAATATTATAGTCACTTTAACCCATATGTAAGGTGTACAGCATTGCGACTAACACACCAAAAATACCAGAGGCTTTTTACCAGGCTAGCAAAGTATTTTAAATCGACTTCCGAAAAAAAAATCATTAAAATTACGCAAACTTGGAAAATGTGATCTAATACTACCACCACACAACCGCTAACCCAAATCAATATATAAACACGTATTGGTGCAAGCGTAAAAAAGCAGCGACCCGGTCAAACCAAATAGACACTTAAACTTTCAAACAGAAGTGTTAGAATTATAGACCGGCGCCATAAGATTACCTAAAGCGATGCGAAAAAACTGCCAATTAATTTAATTTACCGTAATACCTAAAGCCGACCGGAAAAGCAACTAGTGCCTGTATAAGAAACGACAACCTTAGTTCGTTCAGTAAACAACTGCTGCTGTCATAAATACTCTTAAGCATGTGGATTTGTGTACATGTACAAAACCACTCAAGCGCGTCAAGCCTACGTTGCGCATGTTGTTCGGCCATGCGTGACCGTTGACCTCACAATACGTGGCTAAATTTGACAGCTGATTCCGATTAGCTTGTTACCTCACAACCTAGTCTTAAGGCGTACTTACATTTCTTCTTGGAGTATTCCATACAACAGATAGAAAACAAATATCCCGCAGGCGTAGGTCACCACCTTTCTGCCTTCTTCAGTTTGGGCCGACTTGGCGTTACAGCCTAAAAATTGGCAGATTCCGCTAAGTCGAAATTCGTACGACGGGGATGCCTCCTGGGGCACAAGACGGAGGCCCTTCTCAACTTCATTCATACTAGCCTTATATGGGAAGGCCACATTGTCAGAATCTGTGTCGCCCGACGTGTCTAGCTCTGAAGCAATTTCTATTTGTTCTACTTTCGCAGGCATTCCAAGGGGTAATAATCTACCAAAAGAACAAATATAGGCGTTAACTTAGCGAATGTTGACCAAGGAAAAGTCGATTCGAATGAAAAGCTGCCGCACCATACAAAACTGGTTGTGCCCTGCGGCTTTGCTTACAACAGTTATACGTCGGTGGGGAGTACGTACAGTTGTACACTCGTACAGCTTTATACACAGCGACGGTGCAATATTAGAGCAACGCGAACACAATGGCATAATCACAACGAAATTGCCATGGCAGGTCACACAAGTACTGCGGGTGGCCAATGTAGTGTTTGTATGAGTCTGTTGTTCGTGCCAAAAAATCGTGACAACCGGCAATTGTGCGTAATTATCTTAAGGCGAGGACAGCTGACTGAATTTAGGTCATCTCTTACTATGCGTTGCGTAGTACTAATAAAGCTCAGCGTTGTACTCAAGCTTCCTAAGGTTATTTTGTAATAGCGCGAATGGTGGAGTAGGGTATATTCAATTTTCTAGGTAGGCTAAAACAGTTGTATCATGCGCGTAAGTCTAGCTAGGTAGGTTATTTATGCTTAGCACCTGTCAATGTTGCTACATTGTCCATTGATCGACAAGACAACTCCCAATATGAGTAAAATCTCTCTGCGGCATTAAATTATAAGCAAAAACCTGTAACACATTGCATAGAATAAGCTTCACAGGTTTTCAATATGTTAACAACGAAAATTTAAACAGTATAAACGCCGCGGGCGAACGCACAAAAACAATATAAAGTCTACATAGAGCGAAACACGTTTACAACCTGCTTTGTGTTTGAACACAATACGTCGGCTTACTTTTTCGAGTGCAACTCGTTCGGAGCGAAAGCGAACGACACATTTCGAGCGGAAGGCTAAATGTATACAAGAACTCGTTGAGTCATGTATCGCATACAGACCAACACCGAACAGAAAATACGATGATAAAACTCGCGATATGGTTCCACACTTTAGTTAAAAAGGCTGCACTTTACAAGAACTCTAACTGTCGCTTCGCGCCAAAATTTACTTCCTATTTTAGTATGTCAGGTCATTATTATGCTGCCTCGCATCACTATTCTGCCAAAAATATTTGTCCTAATGTCTCCTATTTTGTACCAACATTTCTAAATTACCTATAGTAACCCCTATTAAAACTACATTCCCTCGTAAGTGTTGTTTATTATTCAGTAGCCCTACTTAATTTTTTTCATTATTCCTAGCTAAAAATCTGGTTCCCGGTTCCTAAAAGGATTTTTGTATTTTTAAATTGTTTGAGTGCTTTATATTAGTTTGAATCTATAATTGCGGTTTTATCGAAAATGTTACCCTGTCCAACGAAATTTTAAGTCATCCAATGGGAACAAACAACTCGAATTCAGCCTATTTGGTCGTAAACGACTATAGAATTCCGTAAATAAATTTCTAATTTATAATGCGTAAAAATAAAATGCTGTAAATCTAGTTCTAATCTAATAAAAAAAAATTAGTTGTCAAATTCTGACTTTACGGAATAAAATTTGCGCACCAAATAAATATATTTGGATTAATTGCTCTCCAAAAAAATTGTCGGGCGTTAGCCGCCTGGAACGTTTGTTTTAGCAGTTTGTTTGTACCGTGCTGACGACATTTGATTCACAGAGACTTAAATCAAACTTCGTGTGTTTCTCTTACAATCGATGTTATTAATAGTTGTAACACTCATGTAAACGTGCGTTACGCTTAAACTATAAAGCACAAGTACAAATAAATTAAACTTTGTTATAGTCGTTGGTTAACAAACTTATAGCATGGTCATTAACAAATTTTAAAGTTTCTGTTCATTTCAAAATCTGTTTTCGTAAACATAAGTGTTAATCTCAATATCGCAAAACAACAACAACAATAACAACAATAACAAAGTTATGAAAATAAACATATGTAATTTTGAACTTTGGCGTATGTTGGTTAATATTTATGAATTGATTTTCCCCAATTTTTGCGAAGGAATATGACTTGACTTACGTTAGGTGGCGGTAGCAAACCGTAAAAACATGTAATGAGTGAAGTTTTGTTCGGCGTATTAAAAAGCATAAATAATACAAAGTACAAATGATATCCCCAAGGGGCAATTTTTTCGTGAGACTAGTTGAATATTATTTAAAGATTTAAAATACCTTTTTAACACCATTTAACAAACAGCAAAGTTATTTTAACTCCACGTAGGCTACTCGTTGTTTCACTGTCTTTTCGTTATAGGCTTCAACCGCTTTGTGCAACAGAAGCTATAACAAAATACTTCAAACGTGAAACCTTCAAGAAGCCGCTGTTTGTGATTTACAGTGTTGTTTTTTATCTGAATGCAAGCAAAAAACACAAAAATTGATTTCGCAACAACAAAATAAAATCTTTACAAATTGTTTTAAAACTTTTCTATTCAGCGCTGCTGACCAATTTAACATTATACTTATTACCTAGTCGCCCCAGAGGTTTTAGCGTTTCAATAGCTACATCATCCTGCAATTATGTCAGATAACAACACAAGGCCTATTTTTGGCCAATACTAGACAAAATATTTGCTTCAATCCAGACCAATTCACGTATTATTCAGAAATATTCAACAGTTTTAATAAATAAGGAATTCACTAAAAATCGACCCGATTATATTTGTAATGTAGAATTGTGGCAGTATGTCGGAAAGAAAGTCATTTTCTATTTTTAATTTTACTTTATTTGGAAATACCGTGTTGGTGATAAATTAGGGTTGCCAAATTTGATAACGCACATTCCCCAAATCTTGTGTTTCTCGTGAATACAAATCTTAATACAGTAGCCCTACAAAATTTTGAATAATATTCTAATTTTAAACAATTTCGGAGACGATGTTTGTAACGGTAGTACCAAAATATTTCAATTGCCGGACATTTGAGCATGTTTTAGCGATTTAATTTGACGCACAATTCAAAATTCAATACCCTGTCAGATTATGAGCGTCAGTTTCTCGCCAACTGCGCAGACATTATGAACGCATTTTAGCTTCTTGTAGTTGATATTCGCGTGACGTCACGAGTCTGCATGGGGCCTTTTCTCAAAAAAATGGATGTAAAATCGTTTTAAAGCGTCATTATGAATAGGACTGATAGGCGAAAGATGCGTCATAATAAAAAAATGTACGAAATTTCGGGATGGGATGGATTAAAAGGTTTAGTTAGTATTTCTCCTATATAGTTTAAGCCTTTGTTTGTAAAATGGCTTTGTTTGTAAATGCAGATCTTTAACGAACCTTGAGTATTTGAAAGCCTTAGCACTGCTTTCATGAAAATAACATATAGTTAAAGATATCGTTATTAGCGGTGATTGAAACCATACGATATTTGATCAAGTTACACAAACAAATTGGCTATGCACGACACTGCATGTGTATTCTTTTTACAGCTCTTGTTGTATCTGTTAACACAGTTTTGACACCCTTGAAAGGCAATCCAAAACTGTTTCAAGTAGAACCAATTAAGGTAGTCTGCGCAGTCATCGCAAAAGATAACAATGTTAAACATCCGTGGTTTTGTATATAAATACGATTTTTGCGATTGTGTTTTCGTTTTTCTTGAAAACGCAGAGTTCCTGTTCCTCGAACATGAAAGATATTACGACAAAATTATGTTGGGATTCCAAGCGGCTCATTACATGTGCGGCAAAATTTTTTCTGCCTTTTATGGCAAGGTTTGTTTCAAGCTCGCGTCCTAAATTGTGGCCGAACTATAAGTACGACAATTAAACTTAAGTTTTTTCTGGAGTCAAATAATTGTTATTACTTCGGATCGCCGTCAAGAATGTATAGACATAAATAAACCGATAATGTGTTTACGTCATAAATTTCCTTTTAAGAACCAACCAGCCAAACATTTTTCAAGTTACAAATGCCTTAGCTTCAAAACAGTAATGCGCTGAGCCACGAAAAAATCTTAACCCCCGTATTTCTGTTTATTACTTTTACGGGCAAACCAACGATATGATCAATATATTGGTCACGTTTTGGTCAATGTGTTGTGCACCATCGGGTAAGTTATGAGGAGAAAGTCGACCAAAGCCTAACAGATTTATTGTAACATTTTGTTGGAAACTTATACCTGAGCGCATTATATTGCCCACACCATCACCCTACAAAGGGTTCCGGCAAATTACTGAGCTTTATTCTGACCGCCTATTCCACTTCCCTTTGGGCACGCGTAAATCCGATAACCAAACACGTCTTGTGAAATGCACACAAATAACGTAAATTCGCGTGCGAAAAGTAAAAAGCTACATACGGAAAATAATTTAAACTTGCGATTTATTTTCGACCCACGCGAAGTTTCTGCTGTTCGAAACGCTGAGAGTCGATGGCATATTGTTATGTTGCCGTCTGACGCACCTTTGTGCAAATGTGGTGAAATGAAAATTACTTCAAAGACAATTGTAGCACATGAAATTTACACTACAGGTATCCTTATATTCGACCTAATTCTAATTTTCCCAAACATCAAGGGGAAACCTCTTTTGAATATTACTTTTTAGGAAAACCTTTAATTTTTTCTAAAAATACTTATTTCCTGGCACAAAAACCAGAACAATCTTAATAGCTATGACAGAGCGTGTTATTATTTAAATTCGTTATTATGTCAATTAAAATCAAAAGTTAATTATAACTTGCAATTTCGAAGTTACAGACATATGTTCTGTACCGTCAGTAGCAATTATCCAATTGAAGGTAATTGTCGGGTTAATTTTACGATTTCTATTTAAAAGTGAACTTTAAATGGTCAAGCATTTTAATTTCACTTTACAATACATTTAGTCAAACCTTTTCATCTTTATGGAAGCTGGTCAGCCAGTTTTAAAATGAAAAGTTACAGGAAGACTGTATATAATGTGCATTTCTCTTTAAAGCGAAACTGCCTTGGAGCCGTGGCCTTGACTTAAACCCGGATATACGGCGGCCTTATGAGCCCTGTGCATACAGGTAACCAGCGATTGTTAGGTGTTTATTTAGGATAAACAGCAACTTTCACCATATAATTCAACTGAGAGCCCTGGCGTTTTGCTGTACTCTGTGTGATATTCTTATCTAGTTGGACTGGCACAAAGACCTTTATATCGATATGTGAAATGTGCTCAAATTTCTCTGCGTAAATAGAAGCCCATACGTGCATAAAAATCGACTATATAGTTGGTTTGCTTTATTTTTTCACCAATTTATAGGCTACAGTAACAAAGCAAGATAAAGCAGCAATAAACAAAAATGAATCATAAAATCAAAAAGTAATTCATATATATTAATGAAAAATAAAATAAAGAATTTGTTCACACTAAAACACTGGAACGAGTACACAGATTGGCGGTTGAAGACTTAAAACAGGTATAGTTCGAAACAAGTACGTGGCACCTTCTCAAAGGAACATAAATAAATAAATAAAGTATAGAGACATTTGATTGTGCGTCGTCTAGCTTTTTGATTGTAACGTTTAGAACGCAAGTGTTCCGAACAACAAGACGAAACGCGAAAACGAAATAACGGAACTGGGAGATCGTTTTCACAAAAAACGATGACAGCAACGTATGGTTTGCAAACACAATTGTCACGTGTGCTGTTACAGACACTCGCCTTTTCGGCGGAAAAGTTTCAGCATTTTATCCTTTTATTCACTTTCTACTTCCATGCGCGCGCACGAAGCTTGCCGCCTCCACCTTTCTCCAAGCGCAAGTAACCCCAGTAGCAGCAGTAGTAGCCTCTACTTGAACCAGCAGCCTATCCAAGCCTCTCTAAAGTTGCGTAAGCTCAAATTCGAATCGCGCCAACAGGGCGACCATCATCAGCCTTCGACCACTCAGCGACTTCCAAGCGTCTTCCTCACGGTTGCACGCAGAGTCCTCCCAAGGCTGCTTCGTCTCCTCTTGCCCGTCTCGATCGATGTGGTGGACTCCATGTCGGACGAGGAGGAACAACTTCCCGAGTTGCTGCTTCGTGAACAGGTTGGCGTACGCTCGGCGTCGGCGGTGGCTGTGGTACAGTCCGAGTTTTCCTTTATCGGCTTGCCTTTGATCCAGTCGATGATGCTCTTGCGTCGCTTGCCGAAGGAGCGTTTTCGCTTTCGCGCCGGACAGGAGGACTCCAGTTCCAGCTCGCTACAACAGGTGATCGACTTGAAGGTGTCTTCTGCACAGTCGCAATCAACATTATCGGGTGCGTCGCCAGCACAATCCTGCGACACTGCGGCAGTTGTTTCGGCGGCCGCCGGTTCGGTGTGCGTCATGACGTGGATAAACTCGCTGAGGCTTACGAGTCCGTCGCCGTCCTTGTCAGCCTCCAGCATCATCGCTTCCAGATCGTCATCAGTGACTTCATCGCCCAGTCGGCCCAGCAGCTCGCGCAGCTCTCGAGGCGAGATGAAGCCGTCGCCGTCCTTGTCGAACTCGCGGAAGATACGTCCGATCTCGTCTTCCGAGACGCAAAACTGAGGGAAGAGAAAATAGGGAGTAAAAATCGGCGAAATTTTTTTCAAGTAAACACATTAATTTGATGGTTGTCGCGATAGTTTAAATATATGCTAATCTGAATTCAATATCAGCCTAAATCGGTGAATTTTTATCAAGGACGCTTGTCTATTTATTCGCGAATCTCACGGCATACAGCAAGTACAAAAAATTCGCCTTTTTAGGATTGTTTGTTTTCAAAACCGACAAATCTAAATACCGAAGCCCTGCGTATGTGTAATGGCGAGATTTTGTCAAGGGCTATCGATTTGTCGCGCTCCCAAGTTGAATGGATGGTCCCGGTAACAGCCTGTTTTTGTTTTGGTTTTCAGCTCGGGCTGGCGCATCATTCATTTGCCAAGTGCTGTCGAGGAGGCTTTTGCTATATGGAGTCGCCACTCTAATGCGTGTTGCGATGTCATGCGACCCGAGTATTATCGATTTTTTGACGAAAACCCTGGAGTTAACGAGGGGTGCCGTATTTTAGTTTTTAGCATACGATGCACAATATATGTATTACCGTTTCTCCTCAAAAACGGCTTGGGCAGTTTTATTGTAATAAGAATATCAAAGACAATACAGAAGTAGGTATAAATTTGAACGTTTCGAAAAGATACCTACTTCTGTATGAGCTTTAATATTCCTATTACATCTTACTACAACCTCCAGCCATTATGCTCCAATGTTTCATTGCGAAAACACCTTATTGGCCGACACTGAACGTTGCTTCGAATTTGCCAATGTTCAAAATCACCAATAGTGTCTAATAAAAAAATCAAATTACCGTGACGATGTTGGCCATGATTGAAAGGAAGTCGGGAAAGTCGATGCAACGCATCACGGCGGTGACGTTGTCTTCCAGACCCACCACCTTGGATACGAGACTGCACAGCTCCCGTTCCGACATTTGCATTCCGATGGAGCACGCCACTGTGGCCACATCCTATTAAACCAAGCAGAAAAACGTTATTATTTTACTTTACGTTGGCTGTATACCTTCAATGCTGATTTTAATTTACCCGCGTTTACTTTAAACTGACTTTATTGCGACGCGCTGTGTAACTCCAAATGCCCGAGGCAGTTAGTTATTATGTTTCAAGTTATCGGATGATTAAGATTGCAGGCTTGTTACGCCACATGTCGGCAATTGTAATCCTTCAGTATAGGAAACCTCATAAAAGACTACCGTTCCGCCAAATAACGGTATAAGTTAGTGTATTAGGGAACAAGAAATATTTATTTACCCGGATGGTGATCTTGCCGATTCTCTTTCTGTCCAGCATTTGAAAGGCTTGCTTGTACTCCAAAAGCAGGTCTTCTGGCATACAGTCCTCCATCTGCACGTGAAAACACAGTGTTCAGGCTAAGCAGCAAAAAAGCCAGCAGCGGATCCGCGCTTTGCAATAATCCTCGCGCTCGCGTCGACTTTACGCAACTGCGAGCGGGCGACTTGACTCGTTGTTGCGTCAAGCACTTAAAATACGATAAAATTAACTTTAGGGCCGTCAAACAACCGAGCATCGACTTCTTAATCGACCCGACGGCAGCCGCTAATCGAAGCAAGCGCTGCACCCGCTTACCTCTGGCCGTGCACTTGCGAGTCGGCGCTTACGTAACGGGCGGCAATCGAAATTGACAAAGCAATTAAACGAAACAAGCTGGCCCCTAAGGAGCCCCGATGGCGAACGAATGTCGGTTTAACTTTAAAGCGACCGTGGCGCTTACCTTTGAGTCTTGGCTGCTGTCTTGTCCGTAACCGATGAAGTTGTTGTTTGTCACGTCAATCATGCTGCGCCGCTTTGCAAAATGAAGAGTTGATATAATCCGTAGCGTGTGCGTATATTTTTGTTTGACGGCAGGGCCGCGCTGTGCTTTTTCGCTCTTCGCCTGTTGTCTGCTCATTTAGACCCCAACCCTCGCCTTTTAAACCGAGCCGGATCGAAATCGAACGAGCCTTTTTCCTCTGCTGATTGGGCCGTGCCATCGCGCGCCTTCCTTTTTTCGCGTGCGGTCGCGATCGGTACACACTGTGACGCGAGCAACAGACACGTCGTTTCCAAGCGGCGGCTATTCCGAGAATCGCCCAGCGTAGTGGACGCAGTTAGATATCCGCACTCCCTTTGGCTATAATTATGCACGTTTGCGTGAACGGAGCGGGGGCGCTTTTTAATAGACACCATCGCTTAAAATTCTAAGGACAAAATAACGTGTTAACAAAAGCGCAGAGGGTGGCTACCAACCGACTGTATATGCATGTATGATCTGGTATTTCTCGGATTTTTGAGGTTCCACTTTGTTAACGTGAACCAATGCAGAGCGGAGATTAATAGGCAGCAACACATTGCCATGGTAATGAATTTAATAAAAGATGCACTTTCACACTGCTATAAAGGTGTTCATTCAAACGTATTGCACGTTTTTTATACCTTTTTAATTGAGTGGAGAAATTAGATTTAGAAAACCGATAGCGGTTTTATCGAAATATGTCCTTTGTCAAAGTTTTCAATAATTTTGCGCCGGCCCGAACGATAAGAAATAACAAGTGAAAGTAGTATTTGACATAAAAGCAAAACTAAGCATTGGCGCGCCGCAATGGAGTGATAAGTTTTTCAGAAACTATTACCGATTTAGGATGTGGAATCCATTTTAGGTTACTATAACCCTCATTAATTATCAGAGCATAAATTTTAGCCACTTTCTCTTAAGAGGCAAAAGGTTCGATATTGAAAACATTTGCCTTTGATCAAAATAAGCAGACAAAATCAAGTCTGATGCAGCACAACGGTACGTGACAAATTAGCTTGTTTCGACAAGTAAGTGCACTGCTGCGTCAGCCACAATAGGCATATCTGCCGAATATTCTATTCCATAATTACACGTGGAGAACGTGAGTCAACACGGTTATGGTGCATTTCACCAACATGTTTCAGCTACACTATATGCTGGGGTTTCGAAAACGCACGGTTCGACTTCAAGCGAAAAAAGGTTTCGAATTAATAATTAATAAGTTGGCTTTAATTTAAACTTATTTCTGGTCTCAAACAGCCACTTTTACGCTTTGCAGGTACACGTGCTCTATGACTCAGTGTTTCTGGCGTGCACAGATCTGCAAACGGATAAAATCGAAAAGCCATAAATCATCGGTTTATTTGCAATACTCCCCCCTAACATTGTTCTCAGGACTTACTGAGCTTTACAGGGATTGTAAACTCAAGAAAGATAGGAAAGCTTTTTAACTGTACATTTAAAATATTTTTTTCTAGTATGGCCGCTGTCATTTTCAAATCGAACAACCTACTAAAAAGTAGTTTTTTTTTAATGGCTGTGCTGCTAACACAAGAATTAAAAATACTTGTATTAACATTTAAAATATCAGTGTTAAATGCGACAGAAGTATCAACACTACTCTAAATTTTTTATGAAAATACTGTTAACATCAAAGATAAATCTCTATAGTAGTTCAAAATGTTTTCATATTAATGATATTCTCATAAAGACACGACTTATTCTAAATTGTTAAGCAAATCTTATGCCATACGAATGCCACTCAATAAATGTTCGGTTGGTTTTGTCGTTTCAGCTTACAATTGTAATTTAAGTTGTTTTTACCTTTCTGAAAACCAACTTTTCTTCGAAGTTGCAAAGTTGATTTTCTTCGAAGTTGCGAAGTTGATTTACTAAAATAAAAACTATGATTTTCAAATTGCAGTCTGCAGTTGATTTACCAAACCAATCATAAGGGACTTTTCAAATTAAACATTAGTTACAAATTTACTGATAAATTACTTTAAACCGTAAATTGCTAAAACACATTATTATATTATATTTATTTCGACAACATTCGTACAGTTAAGCAGCGTCAAAAATTGACAATCGAAATGTTTTTTTCAACAACAGCGTTGCACTGTGTTAATTTTATCCAAGACACCGTATTGTTGTTTTCGCTATGACCTTCAATTGAAATCAAGTCAAACGTACCTATAAAAATTCCATAATAGTGGCTTGTGGACGGCTAAAGCTTTATTTACCTTGCGTAAATGTGCCGGACACGACTAACGTAAAGGTTACGCGCTCCCGTTTCCATTCTATTCCGTAATTAGCATTCGATTTCGCTTGCGTCGAAAATTTGCGTGATCAACGACTCCACGTTTGGGCGATATTTTTGCAATTCCAGCTAATTACCTGGCGATGTAGGGCCTTGCGATTCGGCTATTTAGAACGCCAATCGCTATAAAAAAACACCAAAACAAATTATATAGCTTGTTGCTTTTGTGCTTATTTATTTTTAAACCATTGGGTATTTTGTAGAGCTAAGGGTCGTTTTACGGAATGTTAGTTATTTAAAGAGTGTGGCGGTTGTTTTACAAAACTGCGTTGTGAAAATCTATTCAGTTTGTCTTGAATATTGTGCTTAAATTTAATTGAAGTTGCAATTTTAACATTATATAGTCTCTTTCAAATAAACGCAAACTTGACAGGAGAAAATAGGTTGTGCTTAAGTCCAGCTCGAGCTCTTAATAAAAATATAAGTTTAGTTTACCCCCAGAAACTTCAGTTGGTTTTGAAGTACTGATGGCACTGAAAATGCTTCTTATTGCAGGTAATCAACTTACGATACAATTGTTACAAAAGGAAACTTAGAAACGTCAAAGGGGGTGTCTCTCTTAAGAATGAAAACTCTTTTACCGAGGAACCCTAAAAATAAATTTCGGTTGGCGTGGACTATGGTCTGTATGAATTTTGTGATGGCGTGATACAAAACAAGTATAGACTTGAGAAACCTGCTGTTTTCAGTCCAACAAATGTGAAATTTAATAGAATCTAAATACATTCAAGGAAAAAGCGTCAAAGCGTTTTATTAACTCAAGTCTGTTTACTTAAAAAAAAATTAATTCCGTTTTTTTAATTAAACAACAGTATTTTACTTCCTCTAAATAATCAAGTTAAATCGTTTTCTCGAGCGCCGGCTCGACCGTTGCCGGCCGCGCCAGGTCCAATCGGAGGACATCACTAAGTCATTCAATCGGTAGTAGGGACGTGCGGTGTGTACAAAGGGCAGGAAAGTAATCAACGCGAGCTAATGACTCGCGCTTACTGCGAATCACTCGTCCAAGGGAAATAATTGCAATTCACTAACCCTAGCACAATCGGGTTCAGCGGGTTACCCAGACCTTTCGGCATAGGCAAGCACATGCTGATCCGGTCAGTGTAGCGCGCGTGCGGCCTCGAACATCTAAGAGCATCACAGGCCTGTTATTGCTCAATCTCGTGTGGCTAAACGCCACTAGTCCCTCTAAGACGTTAGACGCCGGCCGATTGGGTCGCGTAACTAGTTAGCAAGGCAGAGTCTCGTTCGTTATCGGAATTAACAAGACAAATCGCTCCACCAACTAAGAACGGCTATGCACCGCCACCCACAGAATGAAGAAAGAGCTCTCAATCTGTCAATCCTCACTGTGTCCGGGCCGGGTGAGATTTCCCGTGTTGAGTCAAATTAAGCCGCAGGCTCCACTCCTGGTGGTGCCCTTCCGCCAATTCCTTTAAGTTTCAGCTTTGCAACCATACTTCCCCCGGAACCCAAAGACTTTGGTTTCCCGCAAGCTGCCGGAGAGGTCGAAAACTAACGCCCCTCGATGGCTATAGTTGGCATCGTTTATAGTCAGAATTAGGACGGTATCTGATCGTCTTCGAACCTCTGACGTTCGCTCTTGATTAAAGAAAACATTCTTGGCATTTCGCGTTTCAAACACTCTTACGTTTCAATTGCAGTGCATACTGTAAAATAAACGGTTTATTTGTTTTTTACGACAGATTAGGCACTTCAAATTGAACAAAAAGAAAGTTAAACGCACGCCTTACAGGCCTACTCGGGGCCCAACCAACTGTACGGTTTTCAAGGTCGCTTGATCAATATGAACCTAATATAGAGTCTCTTTGCTCGAGATGCGTATAAGAAGTGGGTGGATTGAAGATTAAACGAATTTAACACTTGGATGCTTTGTGATAAGCACGAACCTTTTCGCGAATGTATTGCTACAAAAACGATTGTTGCAACAGCCCTTTAAACATTTCTGTCCCTGGAAGATATTGTCTATATAGTTACAGGGATCCTAAACTCTACTCGGGTAAGTTAAGAGGTTCGCGCAATTACGGTCTGGCGAATAGAAGGATTCTCCAGATACGAAATTTTGAGATCTCAACATTTTGTGATCAACCATGCCCAAGCTTAGGGAAATTGCATTGTGAAATGCAAAGCCTTCCAAGAGATTTAAGTTTAACTGATGACGAATAATTAAAAAATAGGTGCATCTTGCCTCTCAGGGCTGCATGGGCTACGGTTGTTAAACTCTGAATTAGGGTTTTCACCCTAAAAACTGTCTCATGATTACAAATTATTCATAGCTCGCAAGAGGGTTTCTGACAGATGTCGGACTTCGGATATCAGTTTGGTTACGCTTTTCAGGTGTAACGTTTACAATCAGGAAGTCTTGACATAATATTCTCAATTAAAAAAAAAACGAAATTTAATGACGCTCATTCGAGTAACCAAACCCAACGGAAATGAAAAACGTTTAAAACGTCTTCGGTTTGACTCTAGGGGTTATAAAAAATTGCCTTGTTTAAAAAAAAACAATCAGGTATTGATTAAATACATCTCGTTGGTAAAGTTTGTTGACCTATTCTTTAAAAAACAGAAAACCAAACGGCAGTTGAGTCACAGTATAGCACTCTAAAGCTATAATTTACACGTTAAAGCATGGTTTATTTGTCTCCTTTTGATCGGGAATAAACAAAAGGTTTTTGACCAAAGTTCCAACGGTGTTCCATCCCGATAAAAAGAAAGTCGCCATTTGGAACAAAGGTGAGGGGGATTTTACCTACGTCACCCGTCCGATTGCGAAAACCACCGTTTATTTGATTTTCCGCCGAATTTGCGCCCTAAAGTACAAGCACAAACAGACGCAAGAGTAACGCAAATAGGGACAGATGACATGATGCGTCTTGCATTCTAAAAGCGTATACTATTCAAGGCAAAACATATTCTCATGCTTCGGTGGTCAAAAGCCTCTCGCAATTTGACAAATGCCAATCTCTGTTTGTGTAAGTAGGGGGTAATCTGCGTTGCCTCTCCCGCACCTGCTTCTTGACACAGTGTGTTTTCACAGTGTGTTTTCCCTTTGTGCGTCAATTGCAGATCACATATAGCTAATAAGGTAACCACGCGGTGTTTGTAAAAACTGAATCGGGCAAGTCGCGAGTCTCTTTCTTTTCGAACAAAAAATCAGATTAGAAGCTAAACATTTTGCAGCGTTGCTCTTAATATTGATTAACTTTGTTTAAAGACGAAAATAAAGCACATGTTATTTTTGCAAAGTTTGTCTAGTCCTAAAAAGTAAAAAAAAACTCGGGGTAGATGCTTTTAAAACCATTCACATGCAAGAACGCTTAACAAATTTACCTTAACAAAATATTTAAGTGGTGAGTTGTTGCCCAATAATAGATTCCGTGTTTGGCAAATTGTTTAACTCTTGAGCAAAGAGGCTAATATTTGACACACAGAAAACAGTATTATTTGTTGAAAAGACGGAAATTAAAATTGGACTTTTCTATGTAGGTTGTAGGCTTTAAATTTGTATTTTATTTATAGAAGGTAGGATTATAGAAAATAGAGTCCCATAATATCAATTTTGCTTGACCAAAACTTAATCAAATTTATCAAAATTAAGCAAAAAATAATTATTTTAATTTAGTGTTCTTGTCAAGACTAGAGTTCTTTGTAGCAACAGGTAACACGATAAAACATATAAAAACAACTTTAAATGATTGAGAACCACTTGAGTGAGATCAAACTCAATCGGGAGCAATACGCCCTTTACGTCAAACAAATCCGAATTAAAAATAACTGGTCAGGGCAACATGAGTGTTGCCAAAACGCAAAGTTTTTAAAATGAAATTAACAACAACATGAAACATGCTCTATATCTTGCACACCCCCGTTTGACTTGAATTTAGTATGACAGCTATAGCTTGACAAGAACTGGTTGGTGGCACAATGGAGATCGATAAGATGATTTTTTACTGTGACTCGGCCCGTTCGCACATACTGGCAATTCAATTTTACGCGCGATCGTAATTACCGGGTGCTATTTACCCTGGCCAAAATGTTTACAGGTATTTTGTTTTCGGCTGTTTGCTCTAGGCTTAAAACTGGACCGAAAACGACTCGCGCACACATTACCGTTTTGATTGGGGCGATCTTTATGGCTGCGGGCGCCCCTTAAGGATTTAAGCAGGCGACGGCCGTTCCAATTGTTGTTTTTTGGTTGCCGTTTCCTGTTTGCCGAGGTGACAGTTTTATTCTCTGACGTTGTTAAGGCGACCGCCGCCTGTTTTGGTTCAAAAATCTAGCCGGGGTTTGGGTGAAAGCCAAGGAGTGCCTCGAGGCTTTTTCGACCCTAATACATTTCCAATGACAATTTTTTTTATAAAAAAACGTTTAGTATTTAGGCATTTTAAAGTAGTCACTTTTCACCAGGGGCTTACCTAAATTTCTCATGCAATTGAAATCGAGTCAAATTGTACTCAACTATAGCTTTCAAGCGCAAAGCTCCAAAAAAATGATTATGTTTGGTTTAAGTAGGCAAATCTTTTGATTAACAAAAAGACGTGACACATGAAGAACACAAAAAATAAAATATGCTGATATTCGTTTTACTTTTGTTGATGTTTATCATAAAAGACGGAACTCATCAGCGAACATAATCATAGATTATTTTGAAGGACCGTTCATTTTACAGAGCTCCGTACTGTGAAAATCCCCCTTTCGCACTCCGCCTTTGGTCTAAAAGCCTCTCTAAAAAATGAAAGGCAGTTACGATTCGCCTGAAGCGCGAAACATTTTTGCATTTTAGGATGGTAAACATAGTTCTCCTTGTGTGTATAGCTTGTAAAACAAGTGGGCGGGCGGGGTGACTTTCACTGGCGGACGTAGGTAGCCGACACCATGCAGTTGTTTTAGGCTATATAAATTAACTTGAATTCTACTAAACCCTCTAGTAAACATCCGTCTTTCTAGGTAAGTGCACTCCAGGGTTCTGTTTTTCTGATCACTTCGAAAAAGACCCTGAGGGTGGTACGAGCAGTGAGCTTGTCCGGAATTGAACATTGTTCATTATTCTCTCTGGCTTGCATTTCTGGCTGATGGCACAACATGGTTTATCGACTTTCAAAAAAGTACAAGTCCAACACTTAACTTGTTAATTTTTTGTTTTCAGACTGCATACTGGTAAGCTTTTTATTTTTCGTTTATTGGGTAGTTAGTTGAAATCACATTTTGTTGACCTCTGATCAAATTCACTTTTCAAACAAAGGTTATACTTTGTGTTTTTATAAAAAAATTAATGCAATTTTAAAGCTACGTTTTTACATTTTGCTCGCTTAAATCCCAGTGAATCAGCAATTTTTAAATGCCATGTGCATGCATTTCCGGGATATTCACCTCCGATCGCTTTGAGAAACGCATCTTTGGATTTGAGGCGTACACTTTTCGCCTCGAGTCAGTTTGTTACTTAACGAACACCGTTTGTTTCCCCTACATTTAAGATCGAAGGTGTGAACGTGCTATTCGTCGCGTCCAGGTCCGTTTCATGCCCGTTTTCGGATACGCGACCACGCGCGTTTGTGTACGTCAGCGGTCTGGGGGAGGGGGGCTGTCACTCTGCATTAACCTGACGAGAGGCAAAGGCGGAAGCAGGCCGCGCAGCTTCGGGTGCCGTTTTTAACCGATGAAAATCGATTGTATCGATATGACGGATGCAATAAAAAAAGCGACGCCTGACTGACAGACAGCGTCGCTTTGCCAACCTGTATCATCCCTTCTCGTTTTAAACCAGCGGATTTCCCAACAGGCAAAGACCACAGTCCCTTGCAGCTGGAGAATGTATACGTGTTGGAGGAGATCTATTAACGGCAATATGTAGCGATCCACATCCGGGCCACATCCGTTGTAGTGCGTATAGTTATGAGTAACAGGTTGCCCTTGAGCATCATGTTTCTTACGCCGGAAAACTTCGCCGCCTTTTAGCATGTGTCTGATAAATTCAGAACAATTCATTTAATAATTTATCAGGCTGCTTACACTTTGCTTTGGTTGGTTGCATTGCTTTTGGATGCAATTGAAAGAATTCGTATAGTATAATACTATAATATAATACGATATGCAACCAACGACATATTGGAGTCTTTTAACATTTTAATTGTAACCATATGGTGCTTAACAGCCTTCGCGAATGTTATTCAACCGTTTAAATAAAATGACAAAAACGTTTTAGCCATAGTGGAATCTCTATCGTTTTTTTATGAAAACAAAAATTTGTCGCAATGGGCCAGGCAGTCCTCATTAAAGCTAATTCAAAAAGTTTTCGGTTAACAACGGTGACGAACTTTCAAGTTTAAGCAAACCATTTGCCAAACACAAAAAAAATGTGCAACACAGTACATATGTAAAACTTTCGTTGCGAGTATTTTTGCCAAATAAGGAATCCAACTTCCGAAAAGTATAGTGGATGGTTAAAATCGTTCGTAACAATACAGAGTGCCTCTGGGACTTTTACGAAAAGGTTGCGGTTGAGCCTAAAAGTTGCCTGCAATCCATCTTCAGGGTCTGCTTGACGTTCCCTTACAGCGTTATCCATTTAGTCTAGGCCCTATAACTATGAAAACTGTCGATATAACGGCGTTGGATAGGCAAATTGAATGCCAGTCAGAAACAATTTGACAGCCAGATTTTTCAACGTTCAAATGCAATTATGGTATCTTCCCTACTTTTCCCGAGACTCGGCGGACGTTGTTTATGAGGAGGAGTACGAAATCCAGGATTTTTCCAGTGCTTCAAGTTTTCCTCAAAACCGCACCCCACTAATCCCTGTTAGGCCGACAGTCCAGCATAAAATAATCCATCCCAGTCGAACGCTACACAGCATGTGGTACATATAGCTATGGGCTTAGTCTTATGACCACTTTGAAACGCGACTCCTCAAGCAGCCCAAACATGCTTTTTAAACGTTTGTTTTATCGGCGGTGAGTTTGTATGGGCGCTTTAAACGCAAACGGTTTTTTGGCGACATGTGCTAAGACGTACATTTAAGTAAACTGGGTACCTTTAAAAGCTTCGGTATAGTTTTATGGAAGTGCACCGATGACTGCTGTGTGTGGCAACCCCTGGTCAGTACGATTTCCAAAGATCTCAAACAGAAAGTATAAATTGTTCTGTAGTCAAATTATCAATAGTATTTAGTAAACTATCTCATACCAGTGTTGTAATGACTTAAGTCAATGGCCTGACTAAATTGCACTTTAGTCACGGATTTTAAACGACTCGACTTTACTTAAATATTTTAAACAAATGACTTGAATTTGAACAGAGTAATTGTGTCAATAGCCTGGGTTGAAATTATGACCGATCTGCCAACAGAGCAATGCAGGCTCATTGGGTTGCAAGCCTTCGAGCCTATCACCATTGACTGCTGCAACCTTTTCGTACGTAAACTTTATTTTGAAGGAGATTATACAGCACCATATCAAGTCACAGAAATGTCGGGGCTAAATCACAGTTGTACACTTATATGTATGAGTATTTTAATGACCATCCGTAACAATGAATCTAATTTCAAAGGGTTGCTTTCTAATTGGAATCAAAATCCTTTGTTCGCGGGATTTGGCTGATTGGCCATATTGTGTATTCAGCACAGTGCATTCTTTCTAGGAAGAATTGCAGTGCATTAATTAGCTGAAAAAATGGCTTTACTGTCTTTACAAATACAAGGCAATGATTAGTTAGCCGCAGCAGGTGAAAACATCTGTCATATAGGCTTAATCACAGAACCAGCATACAAATGGAGATTGATATGCTTTAAAAATGAAAGAAAGTTTGGAAATGTTTTTCGGTTGACAGTATGTACCGGTGTCACAGTTTTAGGTACAGCAGATTTTTTTGCGAAATTAAATCGCTTTGTCAAAAATTGTGTAACGCCAAGATCAAAAACTGATATTTCATTTATAGCCGAACATGTGTATAACTTTTGATTTAAGCTCCGAGTTTTGATCAAACTGGAAGTTTGGTATAGTTTTGTCTTAAATTACAGTCAAGTTCATGTGTGAAGCGTTTTACTTCGTACGATAGGTCTATCTTTCCACATACACAGGAACGCTTACTTTATGCTTGAGCCTCCATCAGAAATCGAAATGTCACATTAGCGTTGAATTCAGATCGAGGCTATTTCCCTATCAGAAAACTTGTTTCGTTGGTGTACAACAAAAAAATATTTTTTTTATTTTGGAAAACTTTGGTATTGTCGACCGAGTAGAATCCACACGTAATTTCATAATTTTGCGTCGCCGATATTACATATAGATTGCATAATATTACTAAACACTTTCAGTGCGGGGCATTTCGATTTAAAAATGCAGGAATAAGCAAGTACAAAATCAAATTTATTTGAAGGAAAACCTTTTTAAGTGGATTTGCCGAGTTTACTTTAATCGCATATACGTGTTCTGACGATGCCGTTTTGGTGCATAATTTTTAGGATCACAGTATAGAATACACCGAGTTCTGGAGATCTGGACTTTAAACAATAACCCACGAATGCTTTCTCGAACCAAGGAAGAAGTGAAGCGGAACCTTTCGTTAAAAAGAGAGAGCGGGAAGTAAGAGAGAAAATACAAGCAGGAATCTGAACTATAGATTGAACAAGATTGCCGAGGATGTGTTATTGGTGCAGTTCATCAACGTCGATATTCCCTTGGTGTTCTGGAAAACACCGGCCGATGGCATTTCGCTTGACAAAGCCCGGCGCCAGTGCAAAGAAAACCTCCAGATTCCATTTGAAGTTAAATAGACTATTATTTAAGTACGGCATTAGACGACTTAAAGTTAGTAAAAACCTTTTTTATTGAAAAAATGACTCACTTCTCGTTGACCGCACAACAAGATATTCAAAAGGCCTAAAAATAACCAAAGGGAAGCATGCAGCGCAACATTTCATCGTATAATATCTCAAGGAGTAAACAAGACATCGATCAGAAATTTTTCCACATTACTCAAAGCAATCTAAATTACCCTGTTATTAGGCTTTTAATAAATGAAACATATTAAAATATTAATATTCATGGCTAAGTTAGGTTGCCTTAAGTACTGTTTAAAACTTTCTGACCAATATCTTGTTTACTTCTGGAGATATTACGCGACGAAATTTCGAGATGAATACTTTCCTTTGGTTAAAAAATGGCAGACCCGAATTCACAGACTAATGCGTTCCGCCTAACTTTTCCCTGTGAAGATGGACGGGTGCAAACCTGTTTGTGCTGTTTTCACAGTCGACTTGCAATGTCAGAAAAACCCATACGCCCTTCTCCTTCTCGCTCAAATTCCCTCGAGTCGACCTAATGTGATTTTTGGTAATTAACAGTCGACCTAAGGTGATAAAGTAGATTGTATACTGGTCAACACACAAGTTACGCAATTTGATTGAAATGCAAAATAAGTGGATTGTCGCCCTACTAGTTGCAGAAAAAGGGCATAAAGAATCATAATATAATTTAACGGCCGTCTGGAAGTTGTGCCGCATTTCGCCTCGATACATAAAATGCGGCCTTGCGGAACTGTACGGGCAAATTTCCGAGTAAGCCCACGTCAACAACTGAACCTGAGTTAAACTTATCGGTTACGGTTCAAATTATAACGAAAGGATATTTAAAAATCAGAATGAAATATTTTGAATACCATTTGGTTATTTTAGTTTAAAACATCCTTTTTTACCGGAAAAAAACATTCACGCCCAAATTGATAACCATAATTGCAATATGCCTGTTCAAATGTGCACATTTCGCAATGAAATCTGTTATTTAAATTTTTTTTCGGACAAATTCGAATTGCATGTAACAAAGGAAAAGAAATGGAGGTTTTTACAGTCATTGTTTCCAAGTGAAAATGGTCGTGACTACAAAGTGAATAGACTGCAAAGGTGAAAAATTTGTTTAATATTTAATCGGACGCGAAGACAATGTCGACAAAACGCGCAATTCGCGCTCCAGGTACAAAGTTCTGCGGCCGAAGCCGGGAGGCAAAGAAGGAGTTCGCTCGATTCTTGGCTTGCGCGAATATCCCACGAGACTTTTGCCGAACTTAGAGGTCGTACGGCTCGCGCTTTTCAGAGCGTTTGTCACGTGACAATATACGCTTTCTTTCACGATGGGAGAACTGCTTTAAAAACGTTTTAAGCTTCACCATGCTAATGCCAAGCAACTCAAAGTTACTCGATGCAGACACGAATGACAAAGAAAAACGTGAGCTTTTGTAGGTAAATAAGGTAAATGCGCCCTATTTGCCGAAAACATGCGTTTATGTTTATAAGTTTGAAATATATTAAGGTGTAAACATATATATGGTTGCACAATCCAGCAAACCAAAAAGAAGCACATTGCAAACTCAACTCGGCCTAATCTTTCTATTTGCATTTGTGTGCAAAAAATTGTCATGTACTATAAGTTATGTTTATTTTAAAGATGGTAAATATACAAAAATGACAGCTCAAATTGTTGCTTGTCAAACATATCGTTTGGTTGTTTTGGGGCATTTCAAAGTGCCATGCGCAATTTAGGACACTTGTCTCCGCTGATTAGTTTCTTTAAACGTTTTCACAAAACTGCTTTTTTTCAGTTTGACATCGCTTAAGAAAGCTAGCAACAAATGTTAAATACAAAGCATGTGCTTAAACTCATCCATTTATGCAAGTAGTTCTCAACCTGGGTGCCATTTGTAATGCACAAGGGTGTCGAGAGATTATTGAGAATCTGATTTTTTCTCAACTCTTACAACTTTCGTGTAAGATTAGAGCGGAATAAATCCAAATAAAACTTCCTACGTTGTGCAGAGTTGATGTGTGTTGTTCCAGTCCGTTTATTGTGACATTCTCGATTTTACCTACGCAAAAATGTTGTAGCAGCCGCAAGCCATCAAAGGTTGAGAACCACTGATTTATGCTATTGACGGGATGAAACGGTAACAATTAAAGGGACTTCCGCGAAGTCATGATGTCGTGCTCCAAACTGCCATACATGGCTTTTATTAAATTCCGCGCGTGGCCTTCTACTTAAAAACAGCTTTCACCTTCAGGCCAAATCCTGCATGAAGTTCGAGGCGACCGGCGCCACCAACTTACCATCAAATCTGTTTTCGCGTGTCTGAACGGAAAAAGTGACGAGACGGTATGTTGGCGAAAGCGCAATGGTCACGCCGCAGTGAGTTTACGACGGTAAACAACGTTTTCCTCGAAAAGTCCCTTTATTCTTAGACCCATGCGGGCCATGCCCCCAATTAGGTGGAGTTCCGGTTGAACGCTATGCTTTGCGCAACAAACTTAACCTAACCTTTTTTCAAATGAAAAAAGGCATGTTGCACAGCCAACGCAAAAACATGGCTTTTCGATTCTGGTCTGTTGGATTGTTCGTTGCGCTTCGAATAAACACTCGAAATAAATGCGATTTTAGGAACGCGATTTATAGTTTTAGATTGCAATGAAGTGAGTACAAATTGTGTTTCGCCTTTCATTAAAGTGTGCGTTCATTAACTCCATCTTAAGTTTAAATTAACTACACATTGATTTGATGGTCGCATAAGATCTACACGTGTTGTGAAGTTACACGCAATCTAACGACAATATTTGTTCCGTAGTCGCATAATACGGTTGCGGTACGAAATCCGAAAACCTAAATGAACTGCAGTTAGCTATTGCACTTCCGCAGTGACAAATTTGGGCAAATTTGGCAAGCTAAACGGAACGCACCTTGCTTGTTTTTCATTCTTTGTTTTTTTGGCGCTCTGTGGAATTCGCCGTAGGCCAACAAACAGCGCGTTGTCGTAACTTTTTCATGGCGCAAAACACCACTGTCTTTGGGTCATTCAATGTCTGCATCTGATGTCTGTGAGATGTGATATAGTGAAGCGGGAACCCAAATAGACGCTTTCGTAACATAAACGGTAATGTTAGAAATGACTAATGCCCAAGGGTGCCGGGAGATTGTTAAGAATATGATTTTCGCTCAACTCCTACAACTTTTGTGTAAGATTAGAGCGGAATAAATCCAATTGAAACTTCTTACGTTGTGCAGAGTTGATGTGTGTTGTTCCAGTTCCGTTTATTGTGACCTTCTCGATTTTACCTACGAAAAAAAGTTGTAGCAGCCGCAATCTATTTATTATTTCTAAGGGGTGTCGCAAGCCATCAAAGGTTGAGAACCACTGATTTATGCTATTGACGGGATGAAACGGTAACAATTAAAGGGACTTCCCCGAAGTCATGATGTCGTGCTCCAAACTGCCATACATGGCTTTTTCAAATTCCGCGCGTGGCCTTCTACTTAAAAACAGCTTTCACCTTCAGGCCAAATCCTGCATGAAGTTCGAGGCGACCGGCGCCACCAACTTACCATCAAATCTGTTTTCGCGTGTCTGAACGGAAAAAGTGACGAGGCGGTATGTTGGCGAAAGCGCAATGGTCACGCCGCAGTGAGTTTGCGACGGTAAACAACGTTTTCCTCAAAAAGTCCCTTTATTCTTAGACCCATGCGGGCCATGCCCCCATTTAGGTGGAGTTCCGGTTGAACGCTATGCTTTGCGCAACAAACTTAACCTAACCTTCTTTCTCATGAAAAAAGGCATGTTGCACAGCCAACGCAAAATCATGGCTTTTCGATTCTGGTCTGTTGGATTGTTCTTTGCGCTTCGGATAAACACTCCAAATAAATGCGATTTTAAAAACGCGATTCATAGTTTTAGATCGCAATGAAGTGAGTACAAATTGTGTTTCGCCTTTTATTAAAGTGTGCGTTCATTAACTCCATCTTAAGTTTAAATTAACTACACATTGATTTGATGGTCGCATAAGATCTACACGTTTTGTGAAGTTACACGCAATCTAACGACAATATTTGTTCCGTAATCGCATAATACGGTTGCGGTACGAAATCCGAAAACCTAAATGAACTGCAGTTATCTATTGCACTTCCGCAGTGACAAACTTGGCCCAATTTGGCAAGCTAAACGGAACGCACCTTGCTTGTTTTCCATTCTTTTTTTCTTTTTTTTGGCGCTCTTTGGAATTCCGTCGTGCAACAAACAGCGAGTTGTCGTAACTTTTTGATGGCGCAAAACACCACTATTTCTGGGTCAATCAATGTCTGCATCTGATGTCTGTGAGATGTGATATAGTTAAGCGTGAAACCAAATAGATGCTTTCGTAACTCAAACGGTAATGTTAGAAATGACTATAGGGATATGCTTTTGGTATGCTTAGAATCTATGGTGACGCAGTCATTTGGTGAATAAAAGCAAAAAGGAATTTAAATTTGAAAAAGCAATAAACAACAGTATTCGAAATATTTACATGCAATGTCATCCAGTATTATACCTATACACTTTTATAGACTTATGTAAATCAAATTAAAATCAGAAAAATTATACACACTGTGTTGGGGAACAGTAAACGCTGTAATCTTACAGCGATAAATATACACTTTTATAAACTTACAAAAATCAAATTAAAATCAGAAAATTATACACACTGTGTTCGGTAACGGTGAACGCTGTAATCTTACAGCGATAAATAGAGGAAATCTTGCAGCGATTAAAAAGCCCTGTCACCACCCCGCTGTTGTATTTGTTCAACAAAGCAAGCGATAAAAAGTCGATATCGAATGAACCGGTCTCCCGTCCTGCTGTTGCGGGAACCGGTGTTAAACAAGAGAGAGGCGAGTGTTGCGAAATACCCCAGGGACAATGCGACGGTTGCGAAATATCCAGTAGACATGGCGCGATTTTCACTTCTGGGGTGTATTTACGAGGTCACGACGAGATTCGCCTAATGAAGGCGACCGCACAAAGGCCAACTGATAACTAGGTTTGTACGGAAACGTGAAAGGTGGGACAGCGAAGCAACCTGGTGTCTGTAGGTTCTGTAAAAGATGGAAAGCTGCCAAGTGCGGATAAATTAGGGATAAATAATAAGGAGAATATAAATATTGTATTGCGAAACTATACTTGACACCTTTGCAAAGATTTTACCGAAATTAGTTGACCTAATCAAGACTAAGTTTTTTGCTAGCTTGGTCTTGCTTGCACTAGAATCTTTATTGGGCAAACTGATTTATTCGACAAACTGATTTTTAGTGTATTATATTGTTAAATCTTTAATTCGACGGTGGGAAATTGCAGAAATGTTATTTCCAGCAAAATAACACCAATGGAGTTTCTATGTACACAGGGTGTCTGTAATAATCGACTTTCGGTGTTACCAGCGTGTAAAGTAGCAATAAATCAAGGCGGTGGCTTGACGAGTAATTGACAGTAGGTCATAAAGTATAAAAATTCCACCCAAAATGTCAATGTCATAAATGTGAATTCGTTTAAACACGGGCGTTTTATATTATACAATCGAACCCAATTCACCCGTATTGAATACACACTTTTAACAACAAAACGTTTTGCTAATGCCTGAATTTTTTTTTTTCTGATGTCGCGAACTCACCAAACTAAATTGTAAGCTGGTGCAATTAATTAATTTAGTTGTTTAATGTGTTAGTGAACACGTAACAGCTGGATTGTTTTTAGTAAGGTATATTTTGAGTTTTGGCCAACCTTGTTAACATTTCCTCAATATTAGCGGCACAAGATTAACAGCAGATCTAAATGTAAAAAGCCCTCCTAAGGTGAATTATCTTGTTAATAATCAAATTTGGTCAAATTTTAAAGACGACTGTAATTCATCTTAATGTTTAATCATCGATTTGGAACAGTCAATTTTTACAAAATTCTATAAAATGAATATATCATATCGATGAAACAGTAAAGGATCAGTGAAGTAAATGCTTTCCACCTTTAATGCCGGATCTTGCGAAATCTGGTCAAACCTTTCCGATTCGCAAAGACACAACACCGGATATTGGACATTCCTCGAATATCAGGGTCTATTTGCGACGCTAGACAAACAAGACACGCACCGGTCGTGACGTCACACTGACGCAAGAGGCCTCGAAAGGTCACGCAAACGACGCATACGTGTTTGGTTAGGCCATTTTAAGGGGGGAGGGGGGTCAAACGAGAATCTTTAGGATATTATAGCAACAGTGGCCTCTACGTGCTGGTTTTGTGTTAGTCTTGTCGGCATACTGAATGGTTAAAAAGGCGGGAAGTCATTATCGACCGGTTTGTACCACATTAAGGACTAAATGTGCCTGACTTAACGCTATAGGCCAGACAATCCAATCTGCCGCTGTGGTGAACACTAGCACGGCAGTCTTTTGTCAGTTTCGTAAAAAAATGCCGTTTCACTGTTGCCATTCCGGCCCGCCTGTTTGCTATTCCGAGAACATGCTACAGTTTCTTTGAGGGGGTATACGTGACATTATTTACCTCAGACCAAAAAACGATAAAATACGTGTCATTCAACCGGTTTGAACCGTTTTCCTTTAAAATTAAAGAGAATACGCTTGAATCAAAACATCTTTTGGATTAAAACTAGTGCGGATTGATAAAAGAAGTTGTCCAATTAGCAAGAAATGGTATGTCATCACGCATATTTGTGGTTTCACAAATGTTTCCACGTCTTGCCCATAAACAAACAAACACAGGAGATCAGACGCACAAACAGAGAAACCCTTACGGGATACATCATCATTTGACCATTGCAATGTGTAATTAGTTTAAAGGTCACCCATTCCTGACCGACAGCAAGATAATTCTGCATTTTACGATAATTAAGGCATTAGTTACGCTCGATGGTAGAATTGTACACCGGTATGGCGCGACATGTGTGATGGCCGTATTTCGACCTTTTGTGACCTGTTGGAAATATATTAATCTTACTAATATGCTATCGTTAACAACAGTTGGCCTGTTTAGATGTAAAACAAATGCCGTACACTAATTAACCGATGCGTATGTTAACAAGGATACCACTTAAGATAATGCAAAACATAAAAATGTGTTCCCTATATAACAAATGCAGTTTTACTCGGGTGTTTAAGCCTTGTGCAATTAATCTTTAACGGATCGCAGACATCAAGTATAATCTTCCTGCTTTTCCACACAAAATGTGTTTACCTAACTCATTCCCTTAAGAATTTACCTTTAATAATTTTGTTATCTTATGGTGAGAAGTACGATAAAAGAGCTATAATAGCAGTGGTTCTCAACTTGTGCAGCACACCACTATAGTGGTTTACCCGTTTCTCAGGTCATGCGACAAAGGTATGCATATATATATAGTAAATAGTACTGTGACGGCGTTAATTTATTTTCTTTCGTTGTCATTCCTGATTAAACTATATTCTGACGTCGGTAGCTGGCGGTAAAGGAGATTTTTTTAATCATTTTCTAAATTTAAAATTCAAATAAATTTTTGCAAAATGTTTGTTTGTTTTTAAGGAGCCATTAACAGCTAATGTAAAGTACTCGGCTAAAAAAGCCGAAGAAACACTGCTGGAAAGCGTTGACATGTTGTTTCCATAACAAACAGCTTTATCACCAACGCAAATGTTACCCTGACTTACCTGATGTTAGGCTAAGGCGTGATAGGCCTGAATTGCAAGCAGCAGACCCATCGGAATTTTACGGTCGTAAACTATATAGATGTTAATTTGAACAAGTCAAAATTCCGAACGCCGTAAAAGGGCGAAACGATTCAAGGAAAACTCGTTAAACGGACAGAAATGATTTGTGCTCTTTGGGTGTTAATCTCGACCGAATGCCGTCACACAAAAACGTTTCGTCCTTCAATGGCGATAACCATAATATACACACCTAGTCTTTAATTAGTAGCAGAAAAGTTTGGTTCAAATTAACCATGTCTAATTTATTGGTTACCCTCGTCAAGTCCCAGTCCAAATTCTTGTCAAATAAAGTTAAGTTTTAATTAATTCATTGCACTCAAAATAAATAATAAACTAATTAAATAAGGCGCTTAGTTTTACACAGCAACACCAACAACAAATAACAATTTATAAGTTCTATTTTAAATAATATTTGACATAAAAAGCCGTTTTTACTGATTTAAATGTCAAGCATTTTTCCCGAAAGGTTTATTTCAAGTATAGTGTCTTAAGACTTAAATCATTGCAACACTAGTGGTAGATCTTTTGCGCTACTGTGAGATTGATCAGAAACATCAGACTTGTAAGCCCAGGAACACAAGCTTGACATCAAGCCTTAATGACCTTAACCTCCAGGACGAGAAGATACGAGAACTCGAAAGTTTATCTACTATAATTTTTATATAGCACTTTTAGAGTGCTGCGGGTCAACACATTTATTTTAGTCAACGATTTTATTTCTGTTCATAATATGCACGGACTATAGCAATAATGAATACCATTTACTTCATAAACACTGTATTTTATGGGCTGACACCTGTTTAAAGTGTCAATACAGGTGTATGATCATCAAAGTCTCTCCAGGCCAGGGGTTCTAAACTTTTTTACCGCGGACCCATAAGAAATGTTTTGTCTTCTCGTAGACCACTGTAGGCAAGAATTTTAGAGATGCATCATAAATTGATGTCACAATACAAATAACGTTAAAAAATCTGCTGCTTCCGGTCCAAAAAATGAGTCTAAATATACATTCAGTGCAAAAACGTTTTACTTTTAATTCAACACTTTTCTTGGAAAAAAATGATTGCTCTTTAAATATATACTAATAGTTTATTTATACCTTCATGGACCCCCTGAAACTAGTTCACGTACCCCTAAGGGGTCCATGGAACCCAGTTTAAGAAACCCCGCTCTAGGCCCACAAAGGGTATAATTTATACTTACGTTCTCTGTATCGGTAGCGGGATGAAACAATTCAGGGGGTCTAAACCATTTTTATCTTTATATTTAACTGATGAAACCTTCAGTTTCATTCTAATTTGGTGTCGAATATTTATACATTTTAATACCCCGGCCGTTGGCTGAAGAAGAATTTCGATATGATGATCGCCCAACCCCCCAAAAATAGAACAAAAAACAATAAAACTTGAACAACAATATGGCGGAAACCCCAAAACTCGAAGTTGCCTCTATGAAAGTTTGCATAAATAAACTGGCTTTATATTTAATTAAACTCGTGGTCTTTATATTATTTAATTAAACCTCGTGGTTGTAGCTCAGGCACATTTTATCAGTGGTATAACATGAACAAATTTACCACGGTTTGGCCTGTTTGGTATGAAATTATGTCAACCACAAGGTGCAAAATTACGTAGATTTTAGACCGAATTTAAGACACATCGAAATGAAAGAGGAATATTCCCGAATAGCGGCTTAAGTCACAGCGTTTTCCTTTCTCAGGTCGCTTGTTTGGAAATTTTTATGCGATCATCGCGCTCCATGGGGAAGAGGGATGATTCGAAAAAAAGCGAAAGCGGTAATATGCAGTGGAGTAAACAAGTCATTTTAAAATGACTTAAGTCCTAGACAATTCATTTGCAAAATAACTTAAGTCCAAGTCAAGTATTTTTGAATAAATAACAAGTCAAGTCCTAGTACAAGTCACCAGTTTCGCAAGCCGAGTCCCAGTCAAGTCATAATTAGAGCAAGTCAAATTCAAGACATATCCCCCCCCCCCAGCTGAGAAAAATAAAACCTTAAATTATTGGAATTTTTAAACTAGTACGATTATGAACAATAACTGAACTAAAAATAAAAAAAACGCTTAACATAGATAGCTTTGTTTTATGTGCAAATATTTGGATAAATAGCTCAATTTTATAAAAAAATGCTTTTCATTTTAACCCAAATCATTTGTGCAAAAGACTTAAGTCAAGTCAAGTGAAGTCATTTTATCCAAATGACTCAAGTCAAGTCAAGTCATTTGAAAGCAGCGACTTAAGTGCATTCAAGTTAAGTCATTGACTTACGATATTACAACACTGCTAATATGTGACACGAACCGTAGGTGTTGGACAGAGCTTTTTGAGAAACTCCCCCCGATCGGCGATCCCTAGTATTCCAAATTTATTGCCTATGTTCGACGAATGAAAAAACTGCTTCCGTTTCTTTTCTAAAACGGTCAAGTGACAGGACGATCGCGGTTTGTTGTCTGAATAGACCTTTTAAAACAGCATTCGCATTATCCATTTTGTTTGCCGTGATGATGTTAGGTCGAATACTTATCAATTAATCGCGACGTCACGCTTTTTAACAGGCGGGGACGCCCGAATTTTGGGTCGATTTAAATATTTCCTGGAACAACCAAATATCGGATCGATCGAATACTAATTAAACCCCGTATCAATTGTAAGCCTATGCAAAACGTTTTTCATTAAATAAATCTATTTAAAAAAATAGTTAACGAGGCGATTTAATAAGATGGTCGATTTAACTAGAAACTCCTGTCGTTTTCTTTTATTTATCTGCCATTTGCGCATCGCCTGAAGTCAAGTTCTCTATTGCTTGAGTGCCGAAACTTATTTAATTTTGTGGAAAAAAATTGAAAACGTGGACATAATTTAGTTTAAATGTCCGGTCAGCAGTCGAGGAGCCACCCGATAGACTCATCGCCCAGGACTGTCATCCGTTTATCCGATTTGGTGGCCGATATATAATAAACCGTGAGATTATATGCTGGTGTGCAGTGTGTTCCTTCAAGCTACAATGGCAGACCACAGAAAGAGCCAGGCCGCATTTGCTCATGGAAGACCTAAAACGTCCAATGTTCTCAGCCTGTTAGACGAGCCCAGGCACGCCGATGCAAGCCAAACCCCGAAGGTATATTGGAGGCGTTGGGGCAATAGTGGTAGAGAGGGGTATTGTTGATCCCCTACTCCTAGTTTCATTTATTGGCCATCCATTCATCTATATCTAAACTTTCACCTTGTTGCAATAATATGAGTATACAGTCGGTACAAAGGGGCGTCTCGAAGGTAGCACCACTTGGGGTTACCTGACCTTGTGATCTTTATATAAAGATGTTGCTCTATGAGAGCGTGTAAATAGTGTGTTTTGTATCCGTGTGTTCTACAGTGTGCTACCCTTCTTATTTCCTCAGAGATGAATCATGGATAAAAAAAGTCAAGTGAAAAATGCTGGGTTCACCAGTCACCACCAAACTAAAACGTTTATATGAAATCCGCCTTTAACCGATGAATGGTATTTCGTCATTTGCTGTTTTGTATATTCATTTGTTGTATAGTATATTGAGATGTATTTTTTAGGACATTTGTACAGGCTTACGAACTACACAGGCCTTAAATCAGAGACAAACCGAATAGCGAAAATTATATACGATTCAAAACAGTACGAATATTAACAGCTTTTCGCGGTTAAATAACCGCTAATAACTGGCCTTTGGAATATGTAGCAAAAATATATAGTCAATAACTGATTAATTTACCAAAGACTGATTGCCGTATAACTAACTATGCGCCCATGATTACTTATAGCTGACGTTTTGTCCAACCCATGTAAATACCAATTACCAACGATAAAAAACAAAGGGAATTAGAGTCCAACAATGCTGAACGTTTTGTGCTATGATATATATATTTTTTTAAATGTTATTTTTATTTTTTTAAGGGAATTTGATTCTGACCTAAACGTATTTTTAACGTCCAATATATGTTTGTATATCTATGCAAGGTTTCGCCTCTGGATGACCAATGTACCATCTCAAAAAAATCCACCAAATCGTTCAGGTTTTCAGGAGGCGAAAAAATACAGAAATGGCCAACACACGTTGACGTCTATACTATACGATTTACAGATAGGTGTATGTCGGTAACTTTAATCAGTCAAATAAAATACATATTTCAATTCTATACCAACTGTAAGAGAGAAAACCTTTGGACGCACAAAACGGCAACAGATTGATCAACGGTTTTGTAGCGATTGAATGATAGGTCGCCTAAAATTCCACACGTTTATTTTTGTCATCGGATTTCTATCGGGCATGTTCGCAATTGCGGCCTTTTATGGGATTTGTGGCCAATCTAGGGCTGCCAAGCTAAACAGAAAAACAAGGTTTCCAAACCCTTGACGCACAAACGTTGGCGTGAAAAAACCGAGAAATACCTGCAGCATATTCAACGCGTTTCACGAGGATTTTCTCAATCAAAACACGGCACATTATTTGTGTCTAAATGCCACAACTCTAGTTTAGATGCGTAGAGCGCACACACCTACTGCGTAATAGACGACGCTGAACACAATCGATGACGATTTGCATGCCTTTACCGCAGATCCTCGGCCGACAGTCGCTTATATGTCTGTGACGATGTAAACCGTGGTTTTCCCTGAGGAATGCTGAGAACGCCAAAAGCGGAAGATCGAATGCGTCAATTTGCCGATTGAAAGCGATTTGCTTTTGTTTTTCAGACTATAACACTAACGAATCTTCTGACGCAAACAACATTAATTTAAGATCTGTTAAAAAACGAAATCGGCCAACATCTAGAGGAAATTCCCTGTAAACATTATTACTTAGGCTCTTAACTGTTAGAAACACGGTCTGTGCTCGCAACCACGTTGAAGTAATTTAATTATATTTGGTATTATTTATTTTTGTGAAAAACATTCTGCAATTAGTTTTTATAGCCACACTCTTTCAAAGCCATTGAAGTCTGTGTTGCGCTGATGTGTTGGTCAGGGCTTTCACGTGGTTTTTGCAGTTTTGTTGGTCAAATGTATGGGCAGCTAGACTTAATAATAGTAACGGTATTTTCGCTTTCCATGTGTTTGTTCTTTATGCTCTTTTGTTTTAATGTTTGCAAAAGAGCACAAAAATAAAAAGAATCTTGAATCTTGAATGTCGGATTAAACTTGTACTAAGGTGTTCAATAAACGACTGCTTAACGCAAACATGCCATTTTAAACTAACTATGTTATAACATTGGCTCAAGACCCGTGCTGCGGTTGCTCGTAAATGCGGGTTTAGCTTATGACTAAAGGCATGTCAAGTGTTGATCTGATTAGCATCGACATCCCGATTTGGTCGGAGCAGGCGCGCGTCATCTCCCCAAAGCGGGTTCAAGGCCCAAACAAATCAGCGCAAACCGCAGCCTCTGCATTTTTCGAGAAGCTTTTACTCCGGTTGCACCCTGAGCCTAGCTAGACCAAACAAATCCTGCCTTGAAGCCCAGGGCGTTTATGCGAACGCTGTTTCTCCAGAAGTCCGAGACGCTAAAGCATGGCCTTGCCCGCGAGAACGCCCTGATGACCACAGTGCCGGTCTAGACACTGACCAGTATCGGCGTGATGTCATGATTTCGGAGTCGATTCGACGTCAAACGATTACACACCGGAAGAGAAGAGCACTTGCAAAATTCGTAGCGCAGTTGTTATAAGACTGAGTGTGTCAATGACACTCTGCACTCTTGTACTCTTGTACTCATCATAGTGTGAAGAGTAGAAGCGAATCTATTTTTATAATGGGGGTGATGATAACTTTCTCAAACATGACGTTATCAAATTACGTCAGGCCGAAAGGTTGACTATCGGTGCAGTCAAAGACGAGCGTTTATCTGTTTCTTGCAGATTTGTATTTATCTGTTATTTTAGTTGACCAAAAATTCAAATTTCATTTAGTTTAAACGTTACGTGACTTTGCCACCACCCATTTAAAACTGACTAATTGTTTAGGCCATTCTATCATCCATAAAAATCCGAGAAACAAAAACGCCGCGTTTAGGCTCGGAGTGGAGGAGAACCCAGTGACTTGTATGGAAATTACATTTATCGTTTATTACCGAAAATTGCTTTAAAACAAATCACCAGCAATTACGATTGCCGTAAAACCTATACAACACGGGAACAACACGAACAATTTTACTCCGCAAAATTGGGCCAACGAAAACAAAAAGCGTCGTAAAAAGACATAAACCTTGATTCGAAGCGTTTTTCCAAGCACTCGGTAAAGGCTACGAGCAAAACATTACCACCAGCAAAGAGACAAATCAGAAACCAACGAGCGGCAACGATTTGTTGGTTTCATTTTATGCACGCAAGATCAGAAATTTTAGATCGCAAAGATATAGTTAGTTGCAAATTCACATTACGACGCCCTTCTTGCTTATAGTGAGTACGAATCTTGAATAGACACATAAAACTGAAGTCATCGCTTTTGTTATCATATGGCAGATTCATTACAGGCGAAAAAGTGAAAGTCTGTGTTTTAAAACGCCTGACGGTTTTAGGCCGATCGAAGGTTTGAACTTTTCCGCCACCCATAAAAGTCCCAGCAATATTCCTAGAAAGTTTAGCTGACGAGTAGGGGTCTGCAAAGTGGAATCCAAAGGTATTCGATAGGCAGCGTTAATCCAAACTTTCTCGCGATAAAACGAATAAATTAAATCAGTTCCGTTTACCCGACATAAACGGCAGAAGTTTTGTAATACCATGCCTAGTTAGAGAGTTATGCCCGTGGCTCCCCAATCACCTCCAGGGGGGGTTGCAGGTCCATGGTTGAGAAACCCTGGTTTAGGCCATTCTATTTGCTTTCATAAACATACGATGATCAAAAATGCCGTGTTCAGGTTCGGCGGTATGGAGGAAAATCCTTTTACTTGTATGGAAATAACATTTATCGTTTATTAGCGAAAATTACCTTAAAACAAACCACCAGCAATTACGTTTGCCGCAAAACCTACAACACGGGAACAACACGAACAATTTTACTATAAGCAAAACTGGGTCGACGAAACCAAAATGCGTCGTAAAAAGACATAGACCTTCATTCCAAGCGTTTTTCCAAGCACTAGGTAAAGGCTACGAGCAAAACATTACCACCAGCAAAGAGAAAAATCAGAAACAAACGAGCGGCAACCTCGCGTGTTACACAACAAAATCCCCGTGGAAATAAGCGGTCGTAAATCACAAGCTCGTAAAGTGAAATCGCCGTAAAAAAACCGCCACAATACCACCGAAATCGTCCCAGAAATAGCAACACGTGTATTCAACGGCTTCCGTTGTAGCTGCTCCAGTAAAGCGGGTGCGACCACCAGGGCGCATTAAACCTTTCAAAACAAGAGCATTTTTATCATCGCAAAAACGATCGGCCTTTGTTATTGTGGGATCAGGCCACGCCGAGCGACGAGGACAGGTCTAAAACCTTTTTTGTCTGTCTGCCAATTTGCTTCTTTTCTTGTGTTTTTGTCCTTATGAGAAGAGAAAGATAATTTTGACATATTCATTATGTGTAAATTCGAACAAGGCAAAATCGGTTGGCATTGATTAACTCGTCGACAACTGGCTATTTTCACATTTGCCGTAGCAATAACTGTATGCAAAGCGCTTTAAAGGTAATAACCTAATCTTGTAGCAGTTTTAAAATCAGTCGCCGTTTTACAATCGATCACAGGGTTTTAACAGAAGATGATATCGAATTATTTTACCCTTCAAAGGTTTCTCTGAAAATGGGTCAATTGGATTCTGTTGACTTTTTCAAACAAATTCCGACAAGACCTGATAAATCAACGCCAGGTAATATGTTTATCTTGGCATCATTAGTATCTGAGAACGAGAGAACAAATCAAACCTTAACGGCCAATAATGGATTTATAACGAAATACATTTGTAGAAATCCTTCGCCGCCGTTTTTAATAAATATATTGACTTAATAAATCTATTGATATGAAAGTTTATGTTCTAGTTTGGATAGTAACTCATATATTTTTTCGTTGTCTGCCTGCGCAGTTTCATTTACCTTTTACCACTTTTGTCTAATTCTATAGGCAATATGTGCACCATTACAATGAAATACGTCATATACCAATGAATATACGTCAGGCAAAAATATTTGTATATTAAGCTATAACAAATATGATTGGGGACATACGGAGTTACAGAAAGTGTTCATGCGCCCTAACAAATGAATTCCATATTTATAATAATTTCAGCTGCATTTTTCGGTAATCGTTTCCAACGTTTATTGCCGCCGCTCAGCGCGTTTTCGTGAAGGTTAAATTCGCCCTCTGCCGAAATCGAAACGACATGTGCGGCCAAATGTTTACTAACACAACGAGCGAACGCGTGCCACAATTAAGCGTTATACAACCGCCTTCTTGTTATTGTTTGGCGATTTCGCGGAAACGGAGTCTGGGGCGAACTGCAAACAATCGTTAAAATAATCGTAGTGTTTCGGTTGTAAACATTTTCTACAGTTGAAAGCGTTTTCAGTTAGCCTTTTTGAGGTGTTAAGAATTGCGATATGCAAGCACAAGTAATTTCCAAGGACAGCCATTTATAAATCTTGGATCACATCACTTATAGTAAACAACTTGCGTATATACGCCTTAATTTGACGTTGCTGTGATGCAGATGTTTCGTTTGGCGTGTTAAATATCAAAATCAGTGTTAGTATGCACGAGCTAACCGTAAGGACTACATTCATCGTAAACATTTCACTTTCCTAATATTAGTTTTAGGAGTTTCGTGGTATTTTGTAAAACAAAATTTTAAATTTAAGCGTCTCTTTATTTCCACAGTTAAGCGAGCAAATAGCCCAACTACTTTGAATAAAATAAATTATGTAATAAGACATATGCTTTGAATAAAATAAATGATGCAACAAGACATATTCCACGTCGAGTTCGTGTAATACGTTTTACCGCGCAATATGTTTTTTTCGAAGAATGCTATTTTGCAGATAATTACTCACATGAGAAATATTTTTTAAATGACGTAACTCCAGAAAACTGTTTTCACCACGTGTAACAAACTTACCAAAACTTTTCCAACTTTATTTTCCGGGAATTTAAACATAGCCTATAGAACAACGGTTCTGGTTATTTATTCAGTGTACTTACTTAATTAGTTGGACTAGGGTTTAGCGTAAATTTTGTGGAGGGTCTGTTTCGTGCAACGAAATATATAAGGAGTCTATAGTCTTATGCATATAAATTGCAATGAAATAAATAAAAATAAAAACTTTTCGTTTTAGCATTAGAAGTACCAGTTGTGTTCTGCCTAAAACATTCTTGTGGTAAAGGGTAATTAGGGCCTTAATTAATACTAAAATTAAAGGGCTTTGGAAACTAATTTAAAAAAGAATGTTAAATTACTAAATTTTCGTTTTCCACTTAACCAATGTCACAGTTAAACCCTTAGGAACCCCACCATGACGCGTGCCGCCGCATTGGCTTGTTTACGTTCAAACAAAACCACGTGCTTTGCGACGTCACAAAGACGATTGTCATGTCGTGCGGTCGGCGGAGACGATAGCGGGTCACGGGAACCCTACTCCAAGGACATATGGCGCTATTCGCACACCTTGTTTGAACTTAATACAACGCTGTTTTCGGAAGTGTGCTAAACACTCACGGAACGGGCACCGAGACACCAGAAATTGCCCAATTGCGTGTTATTGCTTCCCTTGCTGATTGATTGCATAAAAACCACTGGCCGAGCAATACCTATTCCAATTCCGAGCTCTGAAATGTAGCTCTTTTGTTTATTGCAAACTATGGCAGTGCAATTAATTGAAAAAGTTTTCAAACTGGGTGGTCGCGTATCGAGTTTATGAATTGCGAGTGAAGCCAGGTCCATGACAAAATGTTATGTTTATATAAATTAAACTTTTGTCGTTTGATATGCATATTTGTAAACTAATTTAAAAAAAATTTTCCCCAACAATTGTGTGCGAAAACAGACAACGATATTCGTATTTTGTTCACTTTGAAAGGGTCGCAAAATGTTTTAATATATTTGGGGTCGAAAAAAGTTGAGAAGCCCTGGTTAGAACTATACCAAGTTCGCTGAGAATTTATAAATAGAAAAAAGCTTTACCTTACTCCTTGGCGCCTGCAGTCAGTTGACGGTGCCATTTTAAAATGTCTGATTTCCGGACGTCCAACCTTCTTTGTTATACCCATATATCAGTATTTCCAGCGTTTAAAGTGTTAACCAGACAATACATCGGCGGAAACTACACGGAGTAGCGCCTAAACGACAAAAATAGTGTTTGCAAACATTAGAGTAGTGACGGTGCACGCGCAGTTTTATTTGACCAGTGGCGCAACCCGGGACGTTCAAATTGATGGCACAAGACGCGAGCGTCCGATGGCTAAGCGACTCTTTCGAGTTTAAAAACTGCGTACAGTTTGATAACTGTAAACACATAGTGTTTTGAAAAATTGTGCTTACGTAAGAACAAAAGCCGTACTACGACTTGGGTTCTTCGACTAAACAATGTATTTTAACAACATTGTTAATACTATAACACATCTGAATTGTTCTATACTCGAATTTTATAAAGTTTTATTCATATTAAAACAAGAAAGAATTGTTTTTTCTCTATATCAGGCAATAAATTAGACTTATAACTTTGCAATTTTGCACACTATTATTTGAGAATGGCCTTAAACTAAGTTGATTTCTTTCAACTTAATAGTTGTCTAAAAAATATCAATACACAGAAAGTGTAACCAATGCCTAAAAACAAATAGTAATAACCAAACAAAGCCGGTAAATGTGTTACGCCAAACAGCAGGATCTCTACTTCACAGCCTGTGGGGTTCCAAGCGCTACACTACGTGTCTTTTAACTGTATTAAAATAGGCGACAAGTAAAACAATAAAAAGTGACAGAAACGTCAATTATCACGGATTTAATTGTTTTCCAAGCTAACCCAAGCCCGACTGCCCACATTGGTTTTCGATTACGCGCATCACAACTACGAGAGGAGAAAATAGTGTAAGTGTCAAACGTAACTATTTATTAGGTGCCAACGGAAAACGTGATAAGATCAGAAATAAAGCGTGAAAGGTGGAAAAGCGATATACAGCAAGTGAGAAAGAACGAGTGAAAAGAACAACAATAAACAACACCACAGCGCGAACGCTAGCTTGCTTGCTTGCTCCCAAGCTATGCTCCTAAAAAAAGTGACCAACCGACACCAGAAATGAAACGAGACTGCCCTCGTGCTCTCAGACGGTTTGCATAGCCAACGAAGGAGTGTCCTTCAGGGCCAAAACAAAAGGTGTAAAACAATAAGTGATTACAAGTGAAAACGCTCCTTCAGGGCCAAAACAAAAGGTGTAAAACAATAAGTGATTACAAGTGAAAACGTAAATGTGCAACGGCAAGAAACGAAATAAGACAAAAAGTGAAGTGCAGTGAAGCTGCAAAGCCAAGTAGGGAAAATCAAATTAAACAAAGAAAACCAATATTAAATTACACAACAAATGCTTATTTTATATGTTTCATGTCAAAAAACTTCCAAAACACATTTAGCATGACAACTGTTCTCTTAATACCATTTTTGTGCCAAGGCAAGTCCAGGTTGTTTTATATGATTAAATACAACACAGAATAGATTACGTATTGAAATTATTAGTAACACCGAAAATCTGGATATCATTGTATGTAACTTTTGTGTACTGCTACCTTATTAACGGTATTTCAAAAATCGTTGAAATCAAAATCGACAACCCCCATTCTTCGAACTAAAAAAACACAGCACAACAAAGTAAAAGTTGTAGATGTTTTATACAAGCCCAAAACCATATCAACGTATAAAAATAAAATTCCATTTTAACGTAGGCCTATACATTACAAGCACACTGCAAGCTGTTCGCGACAGGAAAACATATTTGTGCTATTTTTACATGTGCGTTTTCGGCGCGAATGTTTTTGTAAGATAATTAATTTCTCTGTTGAAGGGGAAAAACGAAAATAGCACTCAGAACATCAAATATGAGTGTTCGGTGACCAATACGAATTCCTACGTACTCGTTTGATTAAACTAAAGTTTGTTTGCTTTGTTACCTTGCATTTTAAAATAGGTATATAAACCCCCTAGAACAGGGGTGGGCAATTATTTTTAGCCGCGGCATCAAATCCTGAGAAACCTAAAATATTGTGGCGGGCTGGGTCAAATATAGGATCTAAAATACATACATTATGACGTCATATTCTGACGGTGTAAAACAAATAATTAACCAATTTGTTATTACGTTTAGAGTTGTGCTAAAATGTGCAATTTAAATCGGATTTAAAGAAGGTCACAAAACGTCGTGCGAAGCGCGAAAAATTTGCGACTATATTTGTTTAAAAATACAAACTTTAATTTAGATTTAGATGGTACGTGAAGCATTGAGCAAAACATATACATTGCTTGATATATAGCGTTTACTAAGTTGTGGGGCGCCCAAAACTTAAGATTAAAATACGTTAAAATTTCGTACGAAAAACTTACCTATAATTTTTTTCTTCTTTTTTAAAACTAGTTACCGATGTGTTACAAAGTTTAACATACCTGGCCTAATATTTATGTAAATTTTAAATATTAGGCTAAGTTTGTTAAACTTTCGTTGGAGAGAGTGCCACTGAGCAGAGGACGCTATTTGCCTGTGAAGTTGCCAAAAAATCGCGTGGAACATACGAGCAACACAGAAGCCGGATCCGGCCCGCGGGCCGTATGTTGCCCAGGTCTGCCCTAGAAATATCATCAACGATCGAATTGTTTGGAATGAATTTACTTCAAATAGAACGTCTATTTCAGGCAGTAGCTCATTGATGACAATTTTCCACTAAAACACTTTTTAGGTGCTCATTTGACAACCAAAGGTTGAAAAACAAGCTTCTTGGGCGGTTAGTTAAGGTAATCGACTGTGCATTAATATAAATATATATATATATATATATATATCAGTGGCAAAACATACCACAGTACCTGTCGATATCCGAAAACAGCAACAGTCTCGTATTGCTGGCAATATCCGCTATGTATATGTGAACGTCAAATTAAAACCACGAGCGAAATCCTAAAATTAACCCATGGTTAAAAATTGGGATGCTGTTTATAGGCGTAGTCGCCAGTTGTGTTTATGAAGTCATTATAAGGAATGCGCCCTGATACGAACTAGCTCAAACAGATATTCACCAAACAGAGGGTCCGGTTACTACACAGCTTCATTTGAGACAGCTGCTTATTAGTATTAAACTTTTTTTCTCCTGTTTCTTAACGGCGTTTTTGTGAAAAATGAGAATAAAGAGACAATTATTTCACTTACAACTTTTTTGAATTCATGGCGCGCTATTTTTTGTATGATTTTAAAGGGCCAAATCACGGGCACATAAAATATATTACTAGTTCTATCCTTTGTTAATTTTTTTTCAGAAAAAAAGCGTGTTGAAAATAGTAGCATGATTGTAAAAGCTTTTTTTCGCGTGAATGCTTTATGTACGGCGCTCCTAGACCAGTTTGGCTTTTGGGGCCGCGACTATAGGAAAAGGTCGACCTATATGTAGGCTATAACCATTAGTTTTGTTTTGAAAGCAAAAAAATAAGCTTTGGCGTAACAGTTTCTAATATCGAGATACTTTCATGGCAGCACCCATCAAGCTGTTATTAAAAATGTTTCTTCACGATTATGTTTATCGATTAATGATTTTGGCCTATAAATTAGGACAAGCACAATCACAGTAAAACCCATTTTTGTGAATGCAAACCAAGGCACCTATAAAACAAACAATCCTTTAAAAGTTACAAAAAGCATTTTTTGCTAAGGATTGCATTAGTTAAACACATTTCGAATTAGACAGTATTTTGCTTCCCATTTAATGCAGAGATTAAAAAAGCAAGTGTAACTATACGGTGTGAAGGCGATTAAAAACGAAAATTGTTTTAATAATTAGGGAGGGGTTTGCAATACGCCTCTGCAAATGGGGCATGTATCATATGATTAAAATCACTCCAACCTTTTTGAATCATTTAAACTTATCCACTTTTCGCGCAATGTCAGTCGTTTACACCGCACATTAGCACACAATATTTTTTTAATTATTAAAGGGTGTCATGAAAAAGTAAGGACCATCGGGTAGGACCATATTGTCCAGAAGAACATGTTTCTAAAAAATAGACATGTCTTTGCTACTATAAAACAATGACGACCTGATGCAATTTCTGAGTGGTCGAAAACACCTTTGTTTGGCAAAAGTGCTCCACAAGGAGAAATGCAGCAATCAATTTTGTAGCCAGCTGGTGACAATACTAAGGCGTGACACGGCGACAGCACCAAAAGATGCATGTTTCTCATTAGGGTCAAAACATGGCAGGTTGCAAACGGGCGCCTCGTTTACGGCCATCATCCGAGATCTGGCCATGTGGTGCGAACGAAATCAGGTTGTAACCAAAGCGCAGGGATTTGCATAGAGCGACCCGCGCCTGTGCATTATAAACACGACCAGTCAAATAATAACCCACACCTATCTGGGTTTTTTCGTGACAGCGCGTATAAACGCTGCACTAGCGCGCGTCACCGCAAAAAACGCCTTGCTTCCCCTATCTACTTGCCACAAACGCGTTCCCGAGGGTCAAACGCGTTCCCGAGGCTCGCATTTGCAGTGGCAGACAGTTCGAAGCGATTTCGGGCACCAACTCATAGAAAGCGCGAGACTCCCAGCACGGCGAGTCATCCAGGCCAAGATTCGACCTGCATTGTTGTTTCTTCACTAAATCCATAAAGAAGGTACCTTCTTTGCGTCTTGCCTCTTGTGGTATTTTTACCGAGACACCCGAACTGCGCATTACGTAATGATTGTTTAACTCGGTAATTTGAACCAGCACGCAATCATTGTCCTTGTAATGACAAGCCCCAACGCTTATATGAGCAAAGTTGTCTCAAAGGCACATACTGAAGCCCGAAGTGCGGTAGCCTTATCAATTGTTGTAGGTTTATAATTTGCCACTGGCAAACACGTTTTATAAATATACATTTGCATATAGAACACTCCTTGTGGTATAATATAATGTTTCAATTAGGACGATGGTGAAACAGAAACAATGGCACAAGTCGAAAAACCACAGTCCAACTGGGCAATCTTGCTGAACAATTTTTGATGCATCTTTCCTGTCAGCTATAAAACAGCCCAATTCATTTATTTGCATATTTTGCGTTGGTTGATATACAAGTCACGTTAATAACCTGCCCTGAAAATAACCCATATTACTTAC
The DNA here is from genome assembly GCF_963924565.1 of Ascidiella aspersa. Lineage (NCBI taxonomy): Eukaryota > Metazoa > Chordata > Ascidiacea > Phlebobranchia > Ascidiidae > Ascidiella > Ascidiella aspersa. Next base: position 20,164,180 of record NC_139451.1, read on the forward strand.
TTTTAAAGCCCTTTGTTGCATATTGCTTTACCTAACACTAAAGTTAAAAATTTAACTTAGAACACTAAAGTTAAATGTGAAATTCCCGGGGTCTCTCAGTTTGACCCTACGTAACTTTATTTATTTTCGCTGTCCTCACATCGAACAAAATTACGCCATATATAAGCATAAAGAGTTTTTACAAAATTTGTTGTTATTATAAACGTAAAGACTGCGTGGTTAAGGTCGTAAATGCCAAACGCTTTCAGACTCTGACCAAGTTCACTGAGCAGTCTTCAGGGGGCCACAACTTGTTTTAATTATTAAATAATAGTTAAACTCAAGTAACGTTTTGTAAAGAACTTTGGTTGAACCACTGGGTTAAACAAAGCAAAGTAATGAACTTGCTTGAGTAAAGTCACACTTGTATCGCATTAAACAATGTGTTTGAGATTTCTCGGTAACGAACTATAACGAATCAACGGCATCAAGCAAGTTGACCAAAAGAAACAGGATTAAACCTTGTCCACAAACTCTCTGTGGGGCGACATGTTAAGTGGTCGCCGAATGCGTGTTTTTGTAGGCAGTACTTTGTAGACAATAAGGACAATATAAAGTACTAATAATCACGCTGGATGTACAGACCTTTCCATCTTTTGACAGACATGAGTTTATACTGCTTGAAATACATATCGAAACGTCAAATTATTTCAATACATTCATCACCACGGATGATACGCAAAAGAAAACAGAACGTTATTAGACCCTGGCAAAATGCTCTTTTGTCAAAATAGAGTATAGCAAATCGATCGAGCTCTTTGTGTTTATCTAAAAGGACTAAATCGTTTTGAGTGGCGTGTGATTAATACATATCTCCCAAATGGCAGGTTTGGGATCAAACTATTTCATCATTTGGTAAGTTTTCAGCAATCTGAGCTGGCACATTGGCTGTTTGTATAGGTAGGCCCTCGATAGATATGATTAAACAACGTAATGCAACACTTCATTGCTATACGAATACGTGACGTTGTTTACCTGTATATGTACATTATTCGGCGCGCCTTTATTTCAAATTATTTATTTCGACAAATTGAAAGGCAGGTTCACGTGGCACCGCAATACAAACAAGTCGAGAAGCTCGAAACAGCCTGATGTCGTGACCACCACGATATATGGGGTCAAAGTCGAATAAATGGGACTGGTGTCCATAAAAACATAATAATGAAATTGTTAGCCAACATGTGCCGCGTATAATTTTCGTGACGCGCCTTTCTCGTTTTGTGGTATTTTAGCTGAGTCAAAATTAGAGTTCAAAGTTTCATGTGACTTTGGGATGATCGTGACTTGCAGTTCCCAAAATAGTGTCACAATGCATAGAAAGGATAATAATCAAAGTAATTGCTATTGTTAATGTCTGCCTTATTTTATACGCGCATGTAAAACAGCTAACTTGAGATCGTTCGATAACTTAATTATGTATTATCGTGATACCGTTTGTCGAAGCCAAATCCGTATGAAATGGTTCCCTGACTTGTATAACAAACTTCGAGACTTTCCAAAGCGTTTTGAGTTAGGAATGATGTCTGCAACTTTATAGGTAATAAAATTTTCTCTGTTTTTAAAAGGTTTAGTTTGCTGGTGTGAGTTTCGTCCTCTCACAGATGCACACATGCTGTTAATGCCATTTTGAACTGTACATTACGTCGGAAAAACTATGGCACAAAATAAAAGCAACCCGTTACTAAAAAGTAAACAAAGAGTGACGTAAGAAGTAAAGTGGACCGCCGACACGATTGACGTTTCAGGGTCCACCATAAAGGGTCCGAGGTTTATCCCATGGGCATTATAGCTGTGCGGTGTACACCATTAGTGATAAGGTGAATACGTAAAAAATGCATGTAACAAAAATCTGATGAACGGTGAACTATAATTAACTGGACTGAAATGAAAATAAAATACAACGTTTTAATAGTTACGACGACAAAGTAAAAACGAGAGTTAAAACCTGTGCTCGTTTATGAGTAAAAGTGAAACAAGGTTGAAACTGAAATTAACTATAAAATGTTTAATATAATTATGTGTGCATTATAACTTTGTTCGACATCGAACATCGTAGGCATTGCAAAACAAAGGTTTCAAGTAACATTGATTACAACGAGTCACATGATATATCGAAAAAGTCCAAATCCACGCAAATAAGGCAGCCCGAATATCGATATGGTGGGAGGAACGTGCATTAATTATTATCGAGCCGATAAGTTGTCTTCGCTGTCAAATAACTTATTTGTCGAGTCGAGTATTTAGTTTTGGGGAGAACGGCCTAGAAAGGCCAAATAAAAACGCTGTAAAACTGCGGATGCGGGGTGGTATACACACAATTATAACTAGTGGCGAACAGGTTGGTAGGGTAACAAGGTTATTAAACTGATAAATGGTTTAACGCAGGATTGACATTTTTTGCGAGAATGAACCAACAGTTAGGGATGAATAAAAGGCCTTTGTGGCATGTTTTAATTGAGGGTAAATAAAGTGCACAATTCTGTGATTGGGGTAAACAAAACTGAAATAAAATTAAGAAACATTGTTTTACAAAACCTCCAAGTTAGTGATGTTGGAAAATGTTGGGTTCTATAGTGAAATCTCACAAACTTTTAATTCAAGTTTATACAAATCGGTAACCGTTTAAGTTTTACAAATCGGTAACAGAAAATATTAGGTTTCATAGTGAAATCGCACAAACTTTTAATTCAAGTTTTACAAATCGGTAACCGTTAAAAAATATACAGTATTCTTCCTGAACGAAACTGTTGTGGTTACACCAATAGCTTTACGCTGTCACTTTTCGATAGGCTTCTACTTTCATTACTTTAAAATCAGTTTTATGCTACCCATTTTTTCCCGCCCTATCCGACAGTACTATGATGGGAACGCGCTAGTGTTCGGAAAAAAATGATCGTCATAAAAAAGTTTTTAAGCTACTTAGTTACGCACGGTATACAGACTTGACCTGTTGTAATCGATTTCTGGCGAAATTATGGGTGAATGTCACGAAATTCAAAAAAAGTCGATATATGGATTTTTTGGGAAAGCGTATACCTGTTTAACTCTTAACCTAGTTTAAACGTCGTGTTTGTTCTATTTTATATTGAGTAAGTAAAAAATGTCAATCAGCAGGGATTTGGTATCATACTTAAGTCAAGTATACTTCCCAAGTTACGGAAGTAATTTTTGTTTGTTTTCTCAGTTTCAGGATACCCTATAGCAGTGGTTCTCAACCGTTTTTCTTTCGTGGCCCATTTACGTTGCAAAAAACATTCTGTGGCCCAAAAGTTTTATCAAAGAAAAAACTGTAAAATAGGTTTAGAACACACAGCAGAACATATTTCAAAACAGATTATTTATTCAAACGTGCATTAGTAAGATACTTGCGGCTGAACAATAAATTTACATTCCTTTTCAAATCCTCCCTAAGCCATTATTCCTGTATTATTAAGTATAGTGACACAAATGAAACTAAATCTAGCTTTTTTAAATTGTTCTGTGGCCCACCTCAAATGTTCCTATGGCCCACCAGTGAGCCATGGCCCACTAGTTGAGAACCGCTGACCTATAACATGTTTTTTCGGTTTTCAACTCTATAGGCTGACCTATAATAACGTGTCAGGAACTACGTACTTCATCCCGGTTTTGACTCATCTGAAAGGAATTTCTATAGCAAACATGTGACGGTAAAAACCTATTTCATCTATATATGTTATTTAAGAATATTTAAGTCGCACAAATTATTTTCGCAGGTTACATAACACCATTAAAAATAAGATCTAAAAAATATATAATTGGCCCGTTCCGCCCGCTCCGGGTATTTAAAACAGTAGAAGATCAATATTTTGGCATTTTTTACAAAGTTGCGTTGCTTAATTTTGTACTTAAAATGTCAACATGTCAAAGAAGATATAAAGTCAGGCGTTAATATTAGCAATCAAGCCCCACCCTTGGATGAAAGATCGTTTAATTATACCTGACGCTTGACCATCTGTAGAGCTTTTAGAATTCGCGCTGAAACGCTTTTATCGGGTTCTAAAAAACGCCATCGTCTAATTAGAGTTGAAATATGAAGACATATTTAATGAATTTTGTGGTTCGATTTTATATAAGTGTTCGGACAACATTTGCTATATGTTAAGATTACATTGTGCCGAAAATTATAAAAAAGGTAATTTAGTTGATTCTTTAGCGCCGCTAGCGAACATAATGGACGTATTTGCGAACTTTGCTAAAATCAATACAAAAATTTTATGAAAAGAGCCAAAAAAAACTGAAAAAATTAAAATTAATGCAAACTTTCACAACGCGACCTTGTTCCTTACATTTATATATCAGTACTATCGCCTTCGCACAGCGTATACTAATGAGGACTGTGGAAATAATGACAAAACCCAAATAAAACTTAAAAAAGGGGATATTGAGACTGTGATTCAACTACTCTATCTATACCTGCTAAGGTTTATGCAAATAGAAAAAATGAAAAGAATCAACGCCACAATGTGTCTAGCTTTTAAATTCTATTAATTTTAAAATTTCAAAAAATTCATATAAAAAGATGTGAGACTTGTTCTCCGTTTTTCCTTTGCAAGTTGTGTCTTTTGGGGCGTCAAATCTTTATATAACAATAAACGGTTATACTGTTGCTACCAGACATTGTTTCAATAGTGAAATTATTATTACAAAATTTCATCAAAGTATATACCAAGGTTTCTGAATAGGTGGTCGAAACGGTGCTACTTTAATACAATTTTTATACTTTGATAAAATAACAATTTTAGAATTAATAACAACAAACCTTATATTTATTTACTTAACACCGCGTTTAAAAAAGGCAAAAATAATTCCCTTGTGCCATAGGCAGTTTGATATATCCGACCTTCCACAGTGACGTAACCTGCACCATAATTTAAGAGGTGGTTAGCGAGGAAACTTAATTAGATTTTCCAGATCACCTTTTCGGCAATAGAATTAGACCAAGACATAAACCTTTCACCTTTCGCTACTTTTATTTCTAAAGTTTTGGTACTTATTGAAAGCAAACAGGTTTGACTCCGATTGAGGACAATAATAATGCAAGCGAAACCAGTTAATTTACCTGTCACCTTACGAATCTTGAACGGCTTAAAATTAATTGTTTGTATTTTTATTTTCTGTGAAACACTACTGTTAGTTTACAGTACAGTGGTACTGGCATATAGGGTTTATTATAGGTAATTCAGGCATGTTTGAGCATGTTAAGATTATGTTCCTGCATGCAAATGTTATATAGTATTAATGCTTTTGTTTGGAAACTTCTTGACTGAACCAGCTGGGATCATGCTTCTTACAATGATATATTATATTGCAATAAGGTTAGGGTTGAATATACTGTATAATTTGGCAACCAACGTGATACAAATTTATCAACCTAGCTGCAGAATTCTGTTGCAAACTTACAGGATGCAGTGAATAATTTCACCAGGTGAATTGAGAGCTTTTTCACCTCAGAAATAACTTCACGCATAGTAATCAAATGAAATGTATGTGCTCCTTTGTAAGTGCGCACGTTCAGGTGATCAACAGCTCGTTTTAATAGAGATGCCCGTAATATCGGGTCGAAGCTCCTGTCTAGTGCCAAATGATAGTATCGGTTCTCGTCCGTTACTAGGCTGGTATCGTGCCGATCCGATGCCAAACTAATGTATAGGAATTTTAGCTATGATTTACAATTTAACGCACTGATGACTACTATGAAAGGTAGATTTATCAAAAAATAGTAGGTTAAAAATCAAACTTTTCCTAACATTAAAATAAACTCGGCCCAAATAACCTGGAAACCCACATTTAAACGTTACAATAGTTTTCGAAGTTTCTGTTGAGCATACTAATTACGTTAATGGGTAGGGTCGCGATACTTTACTTCCCAATATCGGGTCTCGGAATGAAATTCAAAGTATCAGACGTCACTATAGTTTAAGGTTTACAAAGCCCTATTGGGCCTATTGTGTTATCCCTAAGATTCCTACGTGAACCTTCATTAAAACTTTTAAGGCAACAAAGACAAGCAGAGGTTGCCAGTCATCGTAAGTATAATCGAATAATCTGTGACGCATTGATGTCGCCCCTGCAGCAAACCGCAATCAACAAAGCTGAGTCACGCGCGCGCGACAAAAGATAAAATCCGGAACACTTCCATATTCGTGCACCAGACGCCGGTCTGGCATACGGCTCAACTCCCTTCGCGCCATTTGGTCGATCGATTTTCCGCAACTCATGCACAAGCATTATGGCGGCCACTGTTTCGCCCGAGCGAAAATATTCTCACTTGCCGCATGCATTCTGATTTTTCGGCCGTCGCAAAAAAGCTTCAAATTTGCCACCAAGCCTTTTCTCACCCCCACACACATAGATCGGAGCCTTGCGACTTCCTAACTAACCATTATAGGTTGCCCGTTGATGGGAGCCAAACGCGAGAAAAGTCTCTGAGGCAACGTTTTGCAATTTTTTTGCTACCATTTGAAACACCAACAGAACGAAACAATTATTGAGCAATGGATATGTTACCACTCTTTTTAAAGTGATTGTGTCAGTGGCGGTTATTACGGTTTGACTTTGTGAAAACCAATGAATAGACACATGCACCAAAGACACCAAACAGTTCAGCTGAATATAAACACGGAGTTATAAGAGCAAATTTAACGAAATACAATCAGTTAATTTTAGAAAATCGGTATTTTATTTTCCAAAACTAGGTTTAAGAGTTATTGGTTGGGCTGATTGGGTGTGTGTTGCAGCAATAAGTTCAAATTTTTTTACGCTTTTTTTTAAGCTTTTAACATCATCAAATCCTCATTTGTGCAACTCTGCATTCGAGTTTAAAAATACGTGAAGTCATTTTTCACTCGTAATACAATATTTAAAGGGTGCTTGGGAAATCATAATATGCATTAATTATAATGTTAGACACAAGATTTAAATTGTCGATTTATTGTGAGATTGTTGCTGACCTTTTCCGTATGTGCCTAATAGAATACATCAGCAAATATAAGGGCTGTTGGCAGAATCTTAGGAAAATTGGTTGGAATTTGTTTTTCATTGATGACATTTTGGAAAAATCGGAAAGCTTAGTCACAGCAATCTCAATTTCGTTAAACTAATATTGGTTCCAAAAGCAAAGTAAATGGCATAGATTCGAAGACGGAACAAATCCATTCATAATTCCACTTTCTCCTTTTCTATTGCTGAAAAACAGTGTTGCAATGACTTGACTTAAGTGCACTTATGTCACTCTTTTTAAATGACCTGACTTGAGTCTTTTGGGCAAATTGTCCTACCTGCCATGATTCCAACAAGGCGTACTTTTTATAAAGTAGTGTGTTTGTTTGGGTAATTCGAAAGGAAAGGACCAGTTCGTACAGTCTGCGGCAAAACGAGGCCCAACGCGAATCGATTGCGGTATACAATGACTCTATGTTGGCAACGCCCCTTCAGTGCGACCAATCAGAAGGTGGCACACAGGCGACCTGGTTTTCTTTCAAACGAAATAGCTTTTTGTTACGCCTTGCTGCATAATGTTGCATTCTGCTGCAAACGGAAACTATAAGGCCTTTAAAGGTAGGGAGGGAGAGACTTTCCCAAAGGTACAATATATTTTTCAAAACGCTATTATTGGAAGAAGTTAGAATTACCCCCACAGACTGGCATGTCCAAAAATATGTCATTGGGCACGCTTTGCAATAACCTGGCGTTTTAAATATGCTGGTTTGCATAAATAAGTAGAGCCCGGCGATTTGACAACTTTTAATTACACCAGACCAGCAGACAATGCTATCGGTTATAAAACCTGTTACACAATTGCTTTTAAAGCACCCTTCTAAATTCTTTTGTTGGCTGGTGACAATTTTTCTTTTTCGATAATTAATTAACGTAGCATTTTTAATTGTAAAACCCTTGTCGTGTTCTACAACAGTCGACTGAAAGGGATTGGTTACAGTAAAGCATTTGGTGCTAAGAAACCTACTGTATAGCTTTATTGATACGCAGTCTTAGCGGCAGTGCGACGTGTTTAAACCCAGTTACCAAAAAACACTTTTGTACTCTACGTACACTGTTTGTTTTTCATATCTTCAAAACATACCAGAGATTTATTAGAATAGTTGTACTAACAATTCAATCAAAAGCCGATATTCTTTAACAAATATAATTTATGACGAGGGGTGTAGAACAAACAAATTGATAAAAAAAACGCTATGCAATTTAATGCAAAAAATGAATTTAGGTTGTACAGATTTATTTCAACGCGTATGGGATTGTGTGCTTGTTTGCATTCGTTTTCAACTTCACTCCACCTCGCTTGTTACCGATCAGTGTAGTCCTCTTGCGCCACATTATTTGACCGTTTGCTCTTTCAGTATTCACTTATATTGCGACAGCGGACAAACTTACATAAAAAAGACAATAAAACTCCAGTTAAGAAATGTAATGCTTACAGGAGGGCCGCACATCAAATAAACACTAATTCATATTATCAGCGTTTACTAGAAAAACTAATGAGCTACTAGGTTGCAACTACGGCAGTTTTTTTCAGTGCTGTCTACTTGTGGATTCGGAAATAACTTTTCCTACAATTCCAATGAAGCCTTTCTTCTACGGATCGGCTCAATACAATTAACATTCTTAACATAGGCGTAGCCAGGGGGGCCTGAGGGGCCACGGCCCCCCCAAAAATTTATAAATATTTTACTCTTAATACTCTGTTTTTTAGCATTCATGAGCAGTATCACCACATTCAATCACAGGCATGCCACACCTTCAATTGTCATGCATTGTTACGTCACAAACCATGTAGTTAATATAAAGTTTGCTATACAATAATTTGCTACGCCACTGAGTCTTAATTCAAAACCAGCTGTTAAACATAACATCTCAGTCAATATGCGTGGCAAAAGTTTGTTACACCTTGAACGTACCAGACAAGTGTAATTGTTGTAAAACAATTCTTTATTATAACAACATGACACTAGGAAAACTTCATGAATGAAGATTGTTTTGTAATAGACGCTTCCCATATGAGTTCAACAGTATTAGCAGGGTTGCCTACCGTCCTTATTTTTAAGATTTGTCCTTATTTTAAAGGGCCAGGTCTTAGAAAACTTAAATGTACATATTTCTAAGAAATGTCCTTACTTTCGACTAGCGTCCTTATTTTGTCTTATTTTTCAACAATTACAGAACTTCGATCGTTTTCCTCTGTTAACCGGCGTTTAATAATATTCTATCTATAATTATGCTTTTGCGCCGAGATTTTATGACATTATAAATGAAAAGGTACTCCCATGACGTACAAGTCTCAGGATTTTACTTCTAAGTGGTGAGATAGGTAGGGAGTGGTACAGCAATTTTGGCTGCTGTACCAGGATACAGCAGCTGACGACATTTTAGCAGTAAACAGCAGTACAAGGTTACTGCTGTTCAGGCTACAGCAGAATAGGTTGCGGCGAAGGCATCATTTTTTTGCAAAGTGGTTGGTAATGGGGAAATGGGTGCAGTGCAGTCGACACTTCAATTAAATCAGTAAAGTTAGAAGCAGGGGTGGCCAACACTTCGATCGCGATCGACCGTTTGATCACCACATTTCACCTAATGTGTCGGATTTTTAAAATAGCGTTCTTCAAGCAACATTAACAGCAGTTGACCGAAAAATAAACCATAAACCTTGATAAATTGCTAAAGCAGATTGTTTCTGGCATGTCCAAAAACAATTTTTAAATGCTAATCTAATTTTTCGGTTGTCCTTATTTTTGAGTCCATGTCGATGGCATCCCTGTGCATTAGTGCAGCGGTGTAGCCTATGGGTTACATCGCAGTTCAAACAGGAAACAGATAGAGCAAAAGTCCCAATATGGTGCACACTCATAGCCTTATTTATGGAAAAACAGCTGGAAGAAGGTAAAGGGCCGCACAAAAAAAAGAAAAGGGCCGCACACGTTGTCCACCCCTGATTTAAGTAAAGTAAAATATAGCAAAGTTGTGTTTGAACACAGATCGGCATGCAGAAACCTGCCGCCAATGGTTTTTGATTCCATAAAGATACGCCCTTTTAAACACTAATAAGAGAAACGACATAGAAAAAAAAATCTCTAATGCCTTCAGCTACATACCGATGGAAAGCAGATAACGTAAAAAAAACTTAGAGATAGATTAAATGCACCAAATTGCTAGATGAGGGTCCAAACAACATAAATAGTTGACTTTATGCCTCGGCTTGGAGAAAGTGACTAAAGAAGCAAACAAACAATGATATACGCACTAAATTATCGCAAATTCCCTTTATACCTGGGCGGTTTTCAGTCATTTCTGCAAATTGATTTAACCGGCGTGCTCCAAAAACAATCTCGGGTTTTTACGTCGATAGACCGCTTGCAGCAAATTAGGTTAAAATACGCTATAGCCCAGCCATCATAACAACCGTAATGTTTTGAATGGGGTTCGATTGAACGTTAGCCCGCTTATGACCTTCACGTAATCTTGTTAGTATACGGCAGCAACTGATTAAGTATAGCGGTGTTTTCCAACCTTTTTAAGTGACATAACACTAATTGAAAGAATTGCGCCTTGATCCAAACGAAAGTTATAATAATTATAAAGAGGGTTCTTCCGACCATTATTTATTCTGTACCGACGTTTTGATAACCTATCCAGGTAATCTTCATCAGGGCATATAAACTTGTAACCCTGCAGAGGTATATATACAGCGAAGAAAAACGACGAAAAAACAAGGTGGCGAACAAGGTGTTTTTTTCTTCACTGTATATATACCTCTGCAAGGTTACAAGTTTATATGCCCTGATGAAGATTACCTGGATAGGTTATCGAAACGTCGGTACAGAATAAATAATTGTCGGAAGAACCCTCTTTATAATTAATATAATGCCTGGCAGCAACAGTATATTCATTGAAAGTTATAATATTATTGAAATAAACAACACAACTAAAATGTATTTGCTTTTTTGCAAGTGCAATATCTGGCCCTGTTTATCTGAGCACAAAATTTATATTAGGGCTGTATTGTACTTTAGCAGCTTTTTAAGTACGCGCATTCTCGCAATTACAATCTGTATTACACAACAAGCGTTATGATTACGCAACAATAAATCAAGCAAATCGAGTTAGAACATTCAAACCGGTGATTGTGGACAGGTTTATTGTGAAAAAACCAGCAACTTTCGACCGGTGTTCTAGTTAATATATTGCATTTCTTGTCAAACACCTGATGAGCTTTTACGCAACACCGGTTGAAAATCACTGCAGTACATTGTAGTAAACAAAACTGTTTTGCTTCGACGGTAAGGGAAAAAGCCCCGCAATGACAAATAGCCGCCAGTGAACTTTCAAAATACGTCACATTGTCTCACTACGGCTCATATTTTGACGCTAGGCCGACCATTACGCAAATTGCAAAATTGATTTTCGAACGTGTTAGCTAAATACGTTGCATAAAAGTGGTCTGTTTTTAAATGACTGGGAATTCCCTAGAATGCCATGTAAAGTATTTTATAATGTTTTTCTTGACACAATGCGGCTTATTTCATAGGTTAGAAAGTTTTGTTGCGTGTTTCATCTCACCCTTGAATGACTTAATAAAAAAGAATCAAGTGCACTTAGTCCAGTTTTAGCTGTCTTCACTTAACTCGAATGGTTTGTTAATTGTTTAGTAATGTAAATTGTATTTTCTTTGCGGCCTGGGGTGGATCTAAGGGGAGGGTGGGGGCACAAAACTGTTATTTTTAACCTATTTTAACTAAGCAAATTTATTTTTTTTTCGCTTCGCGCGAATCTAGTTACGTTTCTAGCATATCTTAACCACGTAGTTAAGGATTTCCGATTATATCGAATCGGAGCCGATACCCGATACCAAGTAGTGGAACCGGTACTCGTACGATACTAGGGTTGAATTCGATCCCAAATATACATCGGAATTTCAGGGTTCATTTATGGTCAAACTCAGCGATTTTTTGCTTGACTTTTAAATGCGTTAAAAATATAGCATGGTTAACAACCTTATCTAACTGAACTTCGCAACGCTAAAGCTAAATTAGGCGCAATAACGTAGAAAACTTGCCTTTGAAGGTTCATTCTCATCTATGGCCTTTTTAGCTTGTTATGACGGTATTTGGTATCAAATCGGATTGCGGAACTTTTTGCCCAAAATATCAGTTATCTGTATCGGAATAAAATGTCACGTATCGGCCATCCCTTGTAGAACGATTTCATTCTATCCAATCACAAAAAAGTGCAATATTTCGCACCATTAAATAGGATAAACTAAACACAAACTACAAAGAATTATGTTGTGAAAAGTTAACAGTATACTGTCTAAACCTGAAAGTGGTATTGCGCCGAAGTATACAGATAAACAACATTTGTGAACGTAAAATAAATATTAAATACACTTTTTAAAACTCATTGGCGTTTAAAAACCTTCCCTTCAAAAACACAGTGGATCAAACACAATAAAAGTAAAAATTAGTTGAAATCCGGATCCTAGAATTACTCCGGTGGTCAGATTATTTGTTAATAGCATGTGCCGTCTCGATAGGCCTATTATCATTTTCTTTCGTTTTTTCAAGTAGAAGTTTTAGGTTTGTTAAAACTTTAAAACACAAGAATGAAAACCCTTAGTTTGTCATCCTAATCACTACAAATCGAAGCAAACGGACTTTTTCGACTTAATTTTTTTAACATGTACACAAACCTGCTATAGTAAAAGTCGTAATAAAAGCTATATAAACAGATTAAAATGTATCAAGTTTCACAACACATACTGGCTATGTGTTTCTCAGCCTTTTAAGGCTAACAGGACCACTTACAAATACTAAATAGAGTGTGGCACCCCTATAAGATTTTTCCGTTTACCTATAGGTAATTAACTAGAATGTTACAATGAACGGAATTGAACAGGCATCAACTCTACACAACGGTAGAAGTGTTAATTGGATTTAGTCCACTCTAATCTTACACAAAATGTGTTAGAGTTGAACAAAAATCAGTTTCTTGAAGATTCCTAAATCTTTCGCGGAACACTCAAAGGTTAAAAATGGCACCCCAGGGTCCAGCGGCACCCCGGTTGAGAACCACTGCCGTATTTACTGGCTCGATTCACACAAAAGCGAAATTATAAAACAAAAATTGCAAATGATGATTTAAGGAAGGATCCGGTGTCACCGCTTAGCTCCGATGCTGTTTGGGTCAACGCGCACCGCTGCGCATGCGCAAAGAGCGCCTGCGATCCCGCGCACGTGATTGGTCGTCTGTCGCCACTCTCTAGCTCCACCGGGCGAGCGCGGGTCGGTAGGCAGAAGCATGTGAACGTCGAACATCTGCACTGATTCAAAGCGGTCTCCAGTCCTTTAAAAAACATGCAGTAAAACAATTTTCGGTATAACTAAAAAAAAATACAGTATACTTACAGAGGTATTAACCTCGCGGGCCGCATTGTGCGCTTTTTAGTGTGTAACTTAGTTCCTATTTCCCAGGTTACTAAATTAAAGTTAGGTACCGAATAGTCGCAAATCGCTAGCCTGGTGAGCTATTACGGTGTCCCTGTCGGTCTTCCATAAAGATTTAGACAACTATAGTATTTTTTTCATTTTTTCGAATTAGTTAATAATTGTATTTTTAGCTTTTCAGTTTTTAGATTGTAATTAGAATACCCAAAATGAAAAAACAAACAACATAGTTTAACCCCAAATTTCCTCCAATTATTTAACAATCACATTCGATAAACTGTACACAGGATACCTATTAAAACGCTGTTGGACAGAAAAGCATTTTCGGTAAGATCAAAAAATATGTAAGAACCAAGATTAAAACACACAAGCATTTCACAAATTAGTTAAACGTAGTTTTCTAAATGTCAAATTATACCCCTCGGCTTTTCAAATAATTGGTTATTTACGAAAAGGTACTTTTAGGCGTCTGTACGTTTCGCGGATGTTTAAAATTGGTAACTGGTCAGTATATAATGCGACTATAGAATAATAGCAAACGCCCTATAACCGCGAATTTTAACTGAATATACAATAATATATTATCGATTTGGCAAGTAATCAGTTATGTTTCAGGCTCTTGAAAAAAAAAATTCGCTTGATGAATTTTGTTAATTATTCAAAAGGCGTGGATCTATTCGACATCTATTCTATTCGACAAAACAAAAAATAATGAAAAACGCAGCAAACAGCTGTTAATTAAAATCAAGACCAATATTTGTTTTCGCCGTATGCACGCTCTTTGATTAATTGGGGATGCATTATAACGGCTAACGTGAGTACTGTAATTTGCATTTGAAAATGCGCATTGTGCAAAATATAATATATTATCATTAATATTGCAAGTAGAGCAATTACCTTGGAAATAATACACCCTTTGAAAGTCCTTAAACTTGCACAAATAACCAAATTGAAATTATATTGAATTTTAAGCAATCGATGGTTTTCCTTTATAAAAGGCGGTTTAAGATACAATTTTTCTCTTCCAGAATTGTGAAGTGTTTTCAACAACGATTTTAAAATGTGACATTTTAAAAATGTGGAACAATATTTTTATTTTAAAATCTCCTGCATTCGCATTTAGGCATTTGCTTTTAAATTAATTAAGTTCTATATTATTCAAAACCTCACCTCTGCGTCACGTGACCGCCCACTGCGCAGAGGTTGTCGTTGACAACCGACACGGTCTGTGCACAACGGTTGCCTGGAAACGGGACATTGGTTTTCCAGCCACTGTTCTCGCGAATATCGAGCAGCTGGGGAAATAACGTGAGACACAGCGTTAGAATGTGATAAATCACATAGGATTAGAATAAACAGAAATGTGGAATGAAACTGTGAAAAAGGTTTTCGGTAAATGGAGCAAAATTTTTGTTTTAACGAGCTGGACTATTTCAACGCTAATTTCTTAACAACCCCGGGTAAAACTGCAAAGTTTATTCAAGGTTTATCGCCTAATCTTAATAAGTAGCTGGTTCTTCTAGTTCGCGAGAAGCAAATTTTTAAGCGCCAATGGTCTGATGCATGCGTATTTACGCTGTTGCGCAAATGCTGGCCTCTCGCCCTTGTGGTGTATATAAGAGTAAAAAAGGGGATGTGGTAATTATATGCAACAGTTTGCAACACACTCCATAACGGCTAAAATGTATTCCAGAAGTGGACCACACTCGTACCAACAATGATATTCGAGGCGCAGATACTTTGGAGATCTTGTCCCGAAATAGTCTGTGACACACACACACACACTAGCACACAAAAAAGCAAACCCACAAACACTTGCCTCAACGCTTGGCAGTGCCCCGTCCGATCCAACTCCGCCGACCACGTATATCATCGACCTGGTATCTCTGCCCGCTAACAGGGCTCCACTTTCGGGTGAACCGACCCCTTTGGTCCTGGGGCCAGCCGACGCGCCCACCAGGAACCTGGGAACCTGAAGAGCGTGGGTGGAGGTCCATTGATTGGAATCCCCGGTTAAAAAGTGGACAGCCGACAGTATTTCCTGTGTTTAATTAAAAACACTGTGTTTTAACAAGATTTGTCGACACAAAGGGCCGCATTGCGTCAAAGACACAGCAGAATACTCTAATAAAGCTCGCAATTTAGGTCGGACACTATTAAACCATATTAATATATTTCGCCCGCAGAGGCATTGTCATTTTTAACAGTGTCTGACCTAGTCCAAGTGTATATATCTTTTAATATATTTTAATATTGTCTGACCTTAATTGCTAGTTTGCTTGTATATTTTGCTGTTGCTGATCAGGAATTAAGTTCGACATTTATATTGCACGGGTCAGTTCCATTTTGTCACATATTCAGTGCACATTGCGTCAAAGGTTTAAATACTTTTGTGGCTTACATGCGATCGTACACGTATTGACTATTGAGATAAAATGTTGCAAAATCACAAAGAAAATTTCTACCATAATGCAGAATAATATTACGAACCTTCTCCGACGTTTTTCCACCAATCACATAAAGCCTGTCACGCGTGGACGCGCAGCCGTGGCCATACGTTGCCATTGGTAGATCAGGACCACGTGACCATTCGTCACGGTCGAAGTCGTAAACGTGAACCGACGACAAAGTATTAGCCTGGGATAACGCCTTGCCTCCTGAAAATCAGGAATATTTCTATATTATATTTTTTATTTACCTTGTTTTTTAAACTGGTCCGAGTTAAGTCGTATAACTTACCTATAGTGAAAACTTTTATATCACAATCATATATTCAAAGGAAATGTCGAACGGTTGTAAAAATACCTTCAAATCTCATATTTCATTAACAATAAGAATGTTGAGATATTAAATTTTTTTAAAGGTGTATAACAAGTTTAGTCGTTTTTTTACGAATTTGTCAATATTTTATTTTGTATCAACCTTACAAAATCAAACTGTTCAGCTGGCAACACAGCGAGTTTATTTACTTCTATTAGAAAATTAAAACATTCGAACCAGTCGTTTAAAAAGTCACTCATACAGGCGCGAGGGGGGCAAGGTGTGAACAACCACAGCACGATATTGCCTGCTGCATCCTATTCGTAACCAAACAACATAGTTTAACCCCAAATTCCTCCAATTATTTAACAATCACATTTGATAAACTGTACACAGGCTGCCTATTTAAACGCTGTTGGACAAAGAAACATTATCGGTAAGATCAAAAATTAGAAAAGAACTAAGATTAGAACACTCAAGCATTTCACAAATTAGTTAAACGTAGTTTTCTAAATGTCAAATTATAACATTCTACTTTTCAAACAATTGGTTATTTACGAAAAGGTACTTTTAGGCGTCTATAGGTTTCGCGGATGTTTAAAATTGGTAACTGGTCAGTATATCATTCGACTATACAATATTAAGCAAACGCCCGGTTTAAGATACTGCTTTTCTTTTCCAGAACTGTCTGACGAATGTTGTTTTAAACTAAAAATTTGGCACGGAATCAATTTCAGTTTTGTAAAGCTTGCCAGCCTATATAGTTTTTGTAAAAACAAATTTGTAAAGCTTACTAGCCTATATATTATTTCAAATATTTTTTCTGGTTTCCTTTGTTTATTAATATTTAAATCAAGTCCAGTGGTTCTTAACCTTTGTAAGCATCGGAACCAAATTCGAACAGTTGATTTTAAAAAAGAGCAACAGGAATATTACCAGTTTATTTCGCTACCCATTTACTTTGAAAACTCCTACTTTCTTGCATACTTCGAAACGTCCTATTTGTTTTCAGAAGGCAAGCTTTATTAGAAAGTTGTTATGCCATCGCGGTATGATACGGGCAGGCGCGGATCCAGTATTATTGCTATTGGGAGGGATGACATTTTTCAGGTATGACGTCACAATGTTTTCATAAATCGTTCTATTTTTTTAACCCTTGTGGGAGCCGCTAAAAAGGTGATTAGGAGCCGCATGCGGCTTTCGGAGCCGCGGTTAAGAACCACTGATCAAGTCAATATGTTCAACACAAAGTTTTATATGCTGCCCACGATATTCATTTCTTACAGTTTCCGGTCCCGCGATGACCAATCCATGCATTTTTGGAACTCAATTTGGAATATTTGGAGACCCCTGACCTAATGCAAAACTGAGTGAATGCCTTTTTCTATAACTACCTACATTCTCCCTAATAAACTCGTTGTTGAAGGAATTTAGTTCTTATAGAATAGTTGGAGAATAGGCATGCAATTTTTTACCAAAAAAAGGCATTAGTCATGTTTATAATCCGTAACTCAGGTGTTGCAAACCTAGGTGGTGACTATCGTCAAATAGGTAATAGAATATTATGGTGTATAGCCAACTTTTCGTGATTAATACGTTTTTTCATTTGCCATAGCAAACAATATTAAATCCATACTTTACTGTCCAACCGAACAAAAAAACGCGACGTAAATGCAAACGAAGCCATTTATCGATTGCATGAGCGAGTATCGATTGCTAACGTTAACAAACGGAAATCAAATTTTATCAATCGACATATTTTTAACGAATGCAAAGTGCACGCGGTACTAACAGCTGAAATAAACGAAGAAAAATGTATTTACCATGTTGCTGACATTTAAAAAAATCGAATTAATTCGATCCCGAGATTACCAATCACTGCGTTGTTTTCATTAAAAAAAATTGTTTATGTGACCGATTTACATATCTGCATAAATTGGTGGTATCTGAACTAAACTACGGGAAAGGTGTAGTTCTTATAGTTTTGCAGTGCATGCCACCGTCCTTCACCGGGTACATTTAGCAAACGCAATTTAATCAAGTTTCACCTGTGACGTAAAACTTTCCCGCCAATTCGCCGAGTCCCATCATGCATCTGGGTTCCTCGAGTGAAGCACGCTGTCGCCAGGACAAACACTCAATGTCGAAAACAAAGACCTTGGAAAGAATTTTTGACTCGGAGCCGTTCTTTTTCAGCTCTAGCCCTGAAAACCAAAAACAATGTTTAACTAAAATCAAACTGTAGTGGTCTAAATAAAATACAAAATGTGGATTTATTTTGCCTAATTCCCATGTGAAAAGGTATTTTGAGTGGCAAATTTGTTTATAAATATTTTAGTGAAATAGCTTGTTTCAATGAGAAATTGTGTTGAAATTATTTTTGCAAATTAAGATGTCATTGATTAGAGCAGGGGTTTTCAACCTTTTTTTGCTCATGGCCCACTAAATTAGTAAAAAAATGGCGGTGGCCCATTTAACTATTATTGAAGTTCATAAATTTATACCTGAAATATTGCATAAGGTCAAAATACTTACAATACGACTGATTGAAAAGTACCCTGAAACACAAGTAGGCCTAACACAACTACGGGAACGTCGCGGCACACCGGTTGCGCAGCACTATAAATGTAACAAAGAATAATACGAAAGCAAGGTGATTGCCATTGTAAAAAGAAATGATGTTACAAACAAAACACTAGGTCGAGGTGTTTGTTATTTATCTGTCGGACTCTTATGTGTTCATAATTGCATGCTTTTTGACATCACTGTATGCAAGGCTCTGTGGCCCACTGAAAACAGCGTCATGGCCCACTACTGGGCCATAGCCCATAGGTTGAAAACCTCTGGATTAGAGTAAATATAAATTGGCCTCGAAATACCTATAAAAATAAAGTAAACGAATAACAGGAGCAGCGATTTTCGATTCTATTCTTCTTATCCGCCTGGACTTTTTTATTAGTTTTAAAAATAATGCATATAATTGAATCACGGATAGAAAAACATTGGAACCATGGAAGCAAAACAAGTCATGTAGGAGCAAAATATTTGCCAAATATCACAGCTATTTGGCAATAGTTTTCAAGACGAATAGCCAAATCAATGCCAATAAAATTAGATTTAGAAATATTTTACAAGTTCTGACATAAAAGTTATAGCAGTTGTAGTGGGATAAAAATAAAACTTCAAAGGTAATACGGAAGCTTGACTCTTTAATGCAGTGGTTCTCGACCAGTTTGCCGCGGCGCTCTGAGTGGCATTTCTATTGCTCAAGGGTGCCTATAGGTATTTAAGAATTTTTAAGAATCTTATTTTTGCTCAATTGGTAAGCTTCTTGATACACCTATCTGTATACGATTATAGACCATACTATCAAATTATATTTCCTACACGTTCGATTGTGTTATTCCAAGTTTATTTATAGTGACATTTCAGTAAAATACTGAAGGAAAATTCCAGTCGGTGTGCCGAAAATGTATTGATTATTTATGAGGGACGCCGTAAGCCATGAAAGGTTGAGAATCACTGCTTTAATGAAAGAGGGTTCACTTGCCGCCAATAAGATAAACCGATCCGTTTTCGCTGGCAAAGGCCTCGGCATTCTTCATGACAGGGAGCGTTGGATCCAGACCGCTTCGGTCAGAAGGCGTCTTCCCGTCGCCGACGCCTTCTTCCGTTTCCGTAGTTTGATTCCCGCAGTAATAGCGACTCGAAATGGGGTCGAAAACGACCGTTTTCCTTCCGTTGGTAAAAACCAGTACGCTGGCGGTCGACATACCGGCGCGCGGCCGAATACAAAGTGGTATTTTCACCGGGGTTTCTGCGTCGGCTATTTCGATATTAAAATAGGGAAATTTCGCGAACCGCATTGTCAAGTCGCCGTGATGGAGATTCGATTCCGCGGCGTTATCACCAGCCGCTTTTCCGGCTTCTTTAGTTTCGTCATCATCAGTTTGCTCATTGGCACCACCGCGCGGCGTTTCGTTTTCATGATTATTAGCGGTTTGACTTTCTGCGGCATCTTGTAGTTGACCTTGAGCTTTTACGAGCCGTTTGTACTCCAGTGCGGCTTCCACGTGAGCGCAGAGGTTCGCATGGCACATCAAGGCCTTTTCCTGGAATATTGAATTAATTTTGCATATTTTTATAACGTGATTTTTTTACACAATTGATAACATATCCAACAACAAAGTAAATGTTTTGGTCTGCGATGTAAGGATTAGGAAGTAAAAAACAGATTGCCATGCAAACGGAACTTAACATGCTGAAGGTGTGCTACGTAGAAAGAAGTGAAAATCTACTTTGACCCGTGACACAAACGAAATCGTGTGGATTTTAAGCGTTTTAATTTTGCGAAACATTCAAAAGTATACTTTACACCAGTGGTCAGCAAACTGTGGGCCGCCGAAATATGGGCCGCACAGCCATTTTTAGTGAGCCGCAAGTTACTTTTAAATAGTTTAGTGTTATCATGTAGCTGTGGGCCGCTTGATAACCATACGTTCATTGCACTTCATTTTAAAAGTTAGTGTGGCATGGAATTCTTAAATTGGTCCACGTGACCAATGTGGTCCTAAGAGCCTGTCGAACTATATTTTTTGCCAACTTTAATTAAATGTAAACAAAAATTTTAGCGCTTCGCTCGTATATTCTTTATTTTATAGTGTGTTATACATTATGGTATAGCAGTGTTATGGACATCAAGGCGTCGTGTGGAATTTATCCTTAAAATCAAATATCCTGAATCCGCCACTGTTTTGTTGTGGGCCTTCAATATCTCTGAAAAGAGTACTTTGGGCGGCGACAAAAAAAGATTGTCGACCACTGCTTTACACGCACAAGCTTTAAGGCTTCACGGTGCTATTTGAATGAATTGAAAATCTCATTTGGCTGTCCCTTGTTTTCACTAGTGACTAACATACCTTTGCTATGCATTCGTAGAGGAATTTGTCGTCAAGCAAAGCAAGTCGTACGTAGGAAAATATCTCGCCTATGCTTACGCCCCTGTTGGCAATATCGTAAGCCACCCAGGCAAGAGCAGCTTCGTAGACAACCTGTTCGCTCTCGACCTGAAATGAATCGTTCACATTTTCAACGATGGAGACCGAAAGTTGTACGAATTCCTTGTAAAAAAACAAATAAATACCAAGGGTAATATATCTCAATAAGAATATTAAAGCCCACACAGAATTATACGTATCATTTTAAAAGTTTCGATAAACTCTTTACTCATTTTCGACATTCAAAATGACATCCCTAATTATGTATAGGCTTTGATATTCTTATTACGTCATACTATAACCTCCCATCATTATGCTCCAAAGGCTAATATAGTAGCCCGTGTTAAGTTTATTTTTGTTTAACAGTGGTAACGAATCTGTTTAACATATTTGTAATGCCATTGAAAATAACACCTTTTCTATCTAATCTAAACCTTAAAAAACGTAAACGAAAGGTTGCTTTTTATGGCGCCACGTTAACATGTTAGTTTGTGACGTTACGTTTTGATATAACTTTGTGTTGTCACCTCTGAAATAAAATTGTCATGATCTCAAAACAAATATCCTACCTCCGCTACTGGAGACTGGGTAAACCGATTGCACAAACCTTACCATAACATCTTCACTAAAATAACACATATTAAAATATTTCAAAAAAATATTTAAAATATTTCAAAAAATATTTCTCGTTTTATTTAACTAATCGTTAAAAAAAATGTACCAAGAAACACAAATAGAGCAAGTTAGAATCCAAAATACCTCTCGACACCTTTGGGTATGACAATAGGCACGACGGTTGAGAACCACTGGTTTAAACGTTCAACCCGCTTTTTCGATAATTACAGTATATAATGCGTGCCAAACATAAAGGTGTGCATAATTTGGGATTTTTTTAGTGCAAATTTTGAACATGACAAGAAAACAGCAGTATCAAAATGCCATAGTTAAATACCGCGATAAGTAAAAAAATTGGAAAACTTTTATAAAAAAAATAGCTTTTCGATCGAAAAAATATATATCTAAAAGTTTAATTTCGTAATGTTTGTAGGCCTTCAAATAAGGCGCAAGGATGGCATTCCTACAAAACGGATCAATCAAATGATGCCCGAATTCAACAGTTCTATCATATAAAAATCGAAAAAAACCTCATGATATTTTCCGAAATAAAATCCATCTCTTTCGTTGTTACAACAACTTTTATCCTCAAATAAGCCAAAATCCACAAGCACTGACGCTTACCATCAGCTCGTCGGCGCTCAGCAGATCAATCACGTGATCCTTACACAGCTTCAGAAAGCCGTCGGTTGACGTCACAATAGAGAACCGCCGCGTCATCAGCGCAAAGGCGGCGTCACGGAGCTCGGCGCAGAAGAGCGACTTGGCGAAGGCGTAGACCTCGGCACAGTTTTGCGCGCCCAGACGACTCGTCACATACCTTTTGCACTTGCCATAAAGGCCGAGCACCTGCGAAGCGGCAAGACAAGAAAAACGTGTTAACATTTTTTATAAATCAACACATGCACATATATATGTGTGTTAAAAAATGTGATCTAGCCCTTCTAAAGAATCTGCTTTTGACCAACGATTGCGGCTTTCGTATCACTGTAGTACACCGAAAGGCCATCGCAGACTCACCTAATCTGTATGATGCAAGAAGAGCAGGCTAAAAAACAACTAGCCTGCAGTAAGGTTCGAACTCACGACCTACGGTCATAACCGGACCGTCGCTCTACCAACTGGGCTACACAGGCTCAGCAAAGAGCGAGTTAGAAACAACCATACGCCAATGTTTGCCACATTCCGTTAGTAAAAGCAAATTCTTATTGAAGGGGATCCAAAGTAGCACATCATTATTCAATGAACACATGCATTCACATACATAGGTGTGTTAACAGCTGTGATCTAGCCCTTCTGAAGCTGCTTTTGACCAACGTTTATGGACTTTTTTAAAAACAAACGTACCCTAAAGCCACACAGACTCACCGAATCCGTAGATCAACGCAATCAAGGCAGGCTAGAAAAACTATTATAGCCTATAGTGAGGCCGCTCTAGGGCAAAACACCTTGACTTGCTGGCCTAAGCCTTTGGAGCAATGTAACTTAGCTTGAGAGGTTCATAAAGCTTACTATAATTTTGTTAAATAGTTATTTCCATTTATTCGTTTAACAAAAATCAACTTTAAAATTCGACACAAAGATTTATGTCCGTATGATCGTCAATCCTCATCGTTTTCCGGCCTACTATTGCCAGGCATACTTCAGTTTTTCATCCCTTTGTGTAATGATTTAGAGACCAACTTTTTTATACCACACATAATTGTGCAAATCTTACGTGAATTTGAATATCAAAGCCCATACAGAAGTAGCCTAGAATCCTAGATATCATTTTGAACGCTTTAAATAACTATTTATTCCTTTTCAGCGTAGTCTATGTTAACTATTATGTTGAAAATGAATAAAGAGTTATTAAAAACGTTCAATTATTTGTGTTTTACTAAAATGTAAGGAATTCACCTGTAAAATACTGCATGTAGTTAGTAGATCCTGTACGTTTTCTCCGTTCA
The DNA here is from genome assembly GCF_963924565.1 of Ascidiella aspersa. Taxonomy (NCBI): domain Eukaryota; kingdom Metazoa; phylum Chordata; class Ascidiacea; order Phlebobranchia; family Ascidiidae; genus Ascidiella; species Ascidiella aspersa. The sequence continues at coordinate 20,188,012 of NC_139451.1, forward strand.
CTTCAGCATTCCCGGTGTAAAGGTATTCCAGGACGATTTCGACCGACTTAAAATCGACGCCTTTCAGTTCGATTTCGCTCTGATGCTGCTCGATGACGTCATGCGTAAACATGGCGCGAAAATAAGGGGAACCAGCTGACAAAACGACTCTGTGCGATATAATAAAGGAGTTTAGCAATATCCTATTGGGGCTTTTGCAATAACGTAAAGCTTGTAAGCAAGGTTGTGCGAAAGCTTGTCGAGGATCCAATACAATTTGTGTTTATATAGTGCCACTTGATTCCTCTATTTAGAATTAGACAAACACGGCCATATAAAAAGATTGTCGTAGAAAGATTTCTAGCATATTGAAAGCCACACTAAAGCCTTTTGAGTTGTCCAACGTCATCTGTTGCTGGTATTACCTGTGGCAAGGCTTCAGTTTCTTTCCCTGCACTACAAGCGTGACGTCGACCAGTTGCCCGGCGTCTCGCAAGTTGTTGACTCCCCAGAGGAGCAGCCACTCCTGTGGGATGTCTTCCGAGCTTCTGGCCTTACCCTTCTCAACAAAATCGCGAATTTCGTCAGACATCTTTTTCCCAGCGACAATACTTCTTCCGTTGAATGTTTTGTTCGCTTGCTGTTTTATCAATTTGCTTGCTTTTTTAGAGTATATAGACGTAACTTCAATTTTCTGCTTTCTTCTGGGTGAAATTAAACGGTAGAAACTTCAAAATCTGAAACGGTAGACGTGGAAACCTATCGCGTTCTACTTCTTGGTTGTTTTACAAAAAAATCTGCTCAGTAAGGGCTACATTGAATTGATGGACAATTTGGCGATATTTTATCTAGACCCTTATCATTCGTTGGGTCGCGACGAGGTATAGTTAAACTCAAAGAGCCATCAAACGGATGATTTTACTTTGAACGGTAAAAGCGAGGAAAATGACCGCAGCAACTTGTGACGTTTTGTGTGCTGCCGTTAAACTTTATTCACTCATGCATCAGCCTCATTTGAACAGATACACGTGATACTAGTTCACTTACAACTCAGCTTATAATAGTTAAACCAGCGAAAGTTAATGTATTCCTTAATGTATTTAGTTAAGGTTTGGAATTTACCAAGAAGCAAAAGTCTCTTGAGTTTACCATTTTTTCACACAAAGCTGATGAGAGACTTTGTTCTAGTTTACAGGTAAACCTTTTTATATAAAAGAAAAATATAATAGAATAAAGCTGCCACCACGAAGAAATCGAAACTATGTTTAAGTACAAACAATAGGCTGTTTTACAATTGCAGTTTTCGCATTAGACTGATTGTAACAAAAAAGACGACGGCTGTTATGTTATGCTTTTGATTTGCCCAAATCAATACGCCTGTTTCTCTGCACATATTCTTACAGTAGCGCTTGCTGCCCTGCAACTAAAATGAAGTCGTTACAAGGCAACGGCGTAAATGCCAGAACATACCCTCGCACAATCAGTTGATTAAGCAGCCGCTTTAGCACTTTGCGGCAGTGAGCACAGCTGTCGTACAGTAACCAGCATCGCAAAAGGTTTCAAATGTGATATCATTGCAAGCGGCCGGATTATTGTGCGTTGCGTTTCAGTTTTAAACGATATCATATATGTGTGTATCGTACATTGATTCTTGTTGTAGGTGATAAACGATTCCTGTAGCCGTAGCCCCTAACAAAAATGTAATGTCCGAATAAACTCTTTGTCTGTTGGTCAGCCTAACGACAGGTTCAAATTTAAACCATCCCGCCCTTTTTAAATCTGCTGCCTATCCCAATTTCAACATATACCACAGTCCCTTTATTGTGCTTAGGAGACCGTTTTGCAAACATCCCACTGAATAAATATTCGCAAGGTAACTACCGCTTATATTTCAACCTTTATATGAAAAATAATGTTAAATGTTCTTTTCAGTATTTAATTATTTTTCTGGCTAAATAGTCATACCATCGTGTAGAAAACAGCAAAACAGGATAATTTATTGTGCAATTTCGTTTCTTAGTAGCTACACAGTGCGAACGGTAGGGAGGGAACGTTGATTTGACTGACATGATGATGGGAAAAGAAAACGACAGACACATAAAAGCGCAGTCGCAGCAAAACAAAAAATGTGAAAAAAATAGTTCAAGGATTATGTCGCTTTGTAACGTATAAATAAGGACAATTTTGAAGGAGAGTTTTTTCCACCCAATACACCACACAAAAAAGTAGTGTTCAGCTATAAATTTCTTCAACAAGTGAATGACATGCTCTACATAAAAATAAAATAGATATAAAAAACAAAACCAAAATTGGTTCCCTTGGTGAGCCCTTATTCAGTGATTTAGGGTAAACAAAACGACACACACATCAATAGACCAGGTGAAACCGTTTAGACGTTGCAAAAACGGCTTATCTAAAATGTTCTTGCAGGCATGACAAGGCAAAAAGTTCCCCGCTGCATGCGAAATTTGACGACAAACGCAATAAGCAAAATTCGTAACCTATTTTTTGCAACAACGCTGAAGTTTTGAAGAAAAAAATAGTTAGAATGGAAAGCAATACGATCAACAAAAAGTAGACAAAAAGACGTCCTAAGTAGCATTACGGATTTCAAAATATTTTAACGAATTCCGCATATAAGATTCTTCACAATATACAAACGATGACATAGTGTTTAAATAGTGTTCGCTATACATCGAATAATTTTTTTAAGTAGTCCAAAAGGCTTGGGTAGTTACCAATTACAAATAATTTCGAAATATTACAGGTAGATTATGGATTCGACGGTATAACAAAATAGGAATGCACAAGAAAAGAAAATATCGACAAATTAAAATACAGGTCTTGAAATATTCCTTGAAATGATTCAATGAACCTTTAAACATTAAAAAATTGATACGGTTCATAAAGCACAATCAAAAAAACATTCCATTAAAAATAAACACGAAATAATATTACAATCATAAAGTTGGAATTGAACGCTAATGTAGCTAACCCAAAAACGCGGTTCTTTAAAGTGATTTGTTATCTCTATACACATATTTGCACACACTTGTATTTTATGATTTATTTGCACACACTTGTATTTTATGATTCATTTTCCTTCTTCTAATATATGAGTGAGTGAGAATCTACTCTTACAACTACTCGCACTCTGGCCCCACACATCTATTCGACTCCTAATAACACGAGTAGCTCACGTTTGATCGTAGTCGTCTCGTGCTTATCCTACACGAGCAGATAGCGAGAGAAATCGAGTAACTCGTCCCGCGATTTGACTCGAGTGTACCCGAACAAGTCGAGTACATCGCCGCATTGCCGCTGAATCGAGTTGACCTGCTCGAAGGTCAGGTGAGTACGCCAACCCTGCATGGCGGCGGCCGAGTCGCGACGAGTCGAGTAGGGATCCTTCTTGACGCCCATCGGATTTCTACTCGCTCCCGACCCGGTGTTCTTGCGGATCCAAGACTTGATTTGCGGTTGGAAATCGAGTCCGGCGAACTCGTAAATCTTCTCGGCGAAAAGAAAGGGCTGCAGCGCCAGATCCTCATACCTTTAATATTTTGTTAAAAAAAGTTGTTTTTTGTAATTTATTTCATATTTGCTAAACAGACAGATAACAGCCGTCATATTTAGTAAATAGACAGATAACGGCTTTTTCGGTATGTAAAAAATACTAAGGTAAGCAACAAAGGAGCATAATGGATGGAGGTTGTAGTAAGACGTAATAAGAATATCAAAGCCCATACAGAAGTAGGTATCATTTTGAACATTTTGAACATCATGTTGAAGCAAATGAATAAAGAGTTATTCGGAACGTTCAAAGTTATACCTACTTCTGTATGGGCTTTGATGCTGAGCACTCATTTTTTCCTGATATTTATTTCCGAGCCATTTGTGGGGAACCTACAAATAACCACTGGCGTAAAAATTGCTTTTCTGGTGGGGCAAAAATATAAAGAGGTTAATTAATTATCAGTGTATAGTGAAGTTAATTAAGTGTGTAGATGTGAGATAGCTAGGCCGCAAACCGCACGTTGTTTGTGGTAGTGTGTTTGCTTTGAGCGGTAATAAAAAATGGACACTGTTTGGACGGTCGTCAAAAGTCTATGTATACCTTATCCTCAGGTACCGTCCCTTGAGCCACTTGGTCCGCGTGGTGTTGGCCAGGCCGGCCAGGGCGTTGCTTCGCAGCCGGTCGCACGTGTTGACCGAACTTTCGACCAGCGGCCACTTCTTGTTTATTTTCAAACGCGAGCTCAGAATGCCGCGTGGGTCGCGCACGAGGTGAATGACCTGGGGTTAACAGAGACCGATTTAGGCCGGAGAATGGTATCGAAATGCGATGACGGAAAAAAGCAGCGGGCAGCGCGATTCTAAATTTGTATAGAGTGACTGTAAATTTACACGGGTTGCGTAAGTTACCTTATTCAAACGGCCTATCTTTTGGGCTAGCGTAGCTGTCCAATCCCGTGACTTTATTGCGAAAAAACGAGGCAAACAAGTTATAGTGACAACCAGATTTGGATTAATTGTAATTGATGTAATTAATTACAGGTTTTACCACAGTTTAATACCGTTATGACCGACGTTGTAAGTACGAAGTCCACTGTAGGCTAGCTTTCTTTTTACCATTAGTAAAAAGCCGGTCTTTTGACAACCTGTGGCCACTAGAGGGCATGAAAACTGCGTCTGGCAGTAGGGAACGTTTTTTACCGTTTTAATTGTGATAGGGGTTGGTTATATTGGTTAGAGATAAGGGTTGGCTGTTGTTATTATTATTATTAATATTGGTTTTACTGTCCCAAAAGCAAATTTTGTCAGAAAAAACACACTGAACCAGGCAAGTCATCAAGTGAATAGTAGCTTGAGTACGGTGCAATATTTAATGTTTGTTATTTTTCCATTACCGCCACGCCAAAAATCTATTACTTGAAAAAATGTAACAACTCTGGCTACTTTTGACCATTATAAAGTGCTAAAGTAGCGCAGGCGGTATAATATTTTCAAAAAACACCTTGGTTTATTCAGACTTTAAACGTTTACGATGGCAACGATATCACTTTAGCATCGGGCAAATACTTCACAGCAGGTTTTGGCTTAGATCACATATTATCAAGCATCCTTAATTTGCACCACTTAAACACAAAAAATACCGCACATTATAATGTTTATTGCCTGTCGAGGCGCCTTACCTTCAAGTCCATAAACGGGTCGTCCATTATGCTCTTCAGCTGGCCAATATCGCACAAGCGTATGACCTTTATGACAGAGATCTGTAAACACAATACTCAATGCTCGGTGGTTGAAGAGTTACTTGCTTAGTGACGGTGCGGGCGACATGAGTGAAACCGTTCTTATGTTTGTCAAGGGCACATCTTAAATCGTGATATACACAGTTATCTATAAAACGTGACGAAACATTGGTGAATATTATCTTAATCGTGTGGTTCTTTGATTTCGATTTTTTCAAACGTGACGTTTTAACAAGTTGGTCATCGCTGAAGTTCGATGTATTACACAACACATGTTATATAACATGCTGAATAGTGGTCGTTTTTAAAGCAGTTTACCAAGGAACAACGATATGGTGATAACAGTATATGCCTTGTACAATATGTGCAAAGTATTGACATTGACTTTCCCACGATTTGTTTACTTTTTTTATCGACATTTACAGAAAGTGTTTTCCCTGAAGTACAGATCATCCCAATGGACGTCCTAATTGGTTTCTTTTGTTGAATAATAATTTTTCTCATAGGACAATTTGGTGACATTTAACAGACGCCTATTCATAGTAGAATTACATGTGCAAATTGTTCTTTTTATTTTTTTTTGAGCTTATTTGCGAAATAGCTCTTGGTCTTCTTATTCGTAATACTACAAAACAGTATAACAAAATATATAAACGCATTGACGCGTTATGTTCAGCAAACAGTTTTCGGGTATACTTTATAAGCACATGCACACGCGCAGTCGCGCATGCTTCCTAGAGAATAATGGCCAGCAATAGCATATAGGGTTAAAAAGTATTAAAACGCAAATGGCGAAACTTTATCGCCCAACCTTATTATGACGACAAAGGTTCATGACCCTGGGCAAGTGTAGTGGACCACATCGCTTGCAGTTAGTTCCAAACGGACACAGGTCGCGGCCGCACAGCTGGGCTGTCTTTTGTCTTAAAAGGTAAGAGTCAAATGAAAATAAACGATGGAGCATAATGGTTTAAGGTTGTAGTAAGACGTAGTAATGGTATCAAAGCCCATACAGAGGTAGGTATCATTTTGAACGTTTCGAAGAATTCATTGTCGAAAACGTTGAAAATAAACGAGATTCGCATTATATTTCCGCACAATTTATTTTTCCTCACCCTTTACTGAAGTGCTATGAAATGTAACAACCAACGAAAATCGTGACAGAATATCGCTAATGAAATATCGGAAAAAAATAGATGACTTAACACTTAAACTTGCGACACATATTTTATGGCTATACCTAAACTATTTAGACGAAGTACTTTCGTCCAACGAAAAAAACTTAGAACTTGTACTCTAATAACAAGTGTACATAATAATAAGAAATACATTGAGTTTTTCTTTATTACCTTTTTCGTTATTTAGTTTTGTCATAAAACTCGTAAATTATTTTATATCTTAGTACATAATTTGTCGTGGGAATTGAGAAGTCTACCTATTTTTTAAAATTATCTCACAGATTTAGTTTACTTGTCATCTAATTACAATGCACTTCGAACCGGTTGGCTGACGACTCGGACTGGTGCTTTGTGAATCTGGTGGAGCCATTATTTCCGAAGTGGTGAAATGTGACACACTCACCGAAAGCAGAAATTGTTGATTAGGCACTCGACATCGACGTGTGATTTGCGCAACGGGCCTTTCATCGTACGGTAGAGGTCGGAAACGTCTGGTACGTCGCACTTTAGCAGTCGGTGCAGGTGCTGGACTTTTGCAAGATTCTAGTAGAAGAACAAATGGCATACTTTTATTGATTGGGTATTTTATCGAAATCACTTTTGTACAAATAAAATAAGACGGGCATGGCTAGTAGGTGTGTCACTATTTTTATTTATGCGTTTTTATAATAAAACACGTTTCCAATGGCCGCATTGCTACATAGTGTAGAACAGTGGTTCTCAACCTGGGGTCCGCGGTCCCTAGGGCTTTGGGCGGTTTATTGGGGCAACGAAGGAAATACTGAGTTAATATTGCTTTTTATCGATGCTAAAAATAAAATGCAAAATACGATCCTACAGTTAACGTATATGCTTATAGACGAGTAACAAAGAGATTATCTAAAGGGTGAGTGATTCACCACGCAACTACGAGCTCAAAAAGGAGTGTCGAATAGATATTATAGAAAAGCGAATAGTGGTGAGTTGAGACATTGCTCATGGACGCACCATATATATCCATCGTTCTGTTACAGGCGCTGTTTTTTTTGGAAAAAAACAAGACGATTAAATACAAATAAGTTATAGTTTTGTTATCTGCCGATTCTTCAATATAGGTACTGTACAGGGCCGGCCAAATTTTGACGATACTTAGCCCATTTTGGATGAAACGATTTTTTTCCTTTATTTATTGTCAGGTGACCGCCACCAAAACAATTGAAAAAGTTTGAAAACCACTGGTGTGAAAGGTACCCTTGTCGTGGCACACCCTTTAAAGACAACCGACTAACGGTTTCGTACTTTTTGCCATTTGCTAACGATTTCGCTTTCTTTCGGTTGGGCCAAACGCCATATAAAACGAGTCGCCCAAAATGTACCTGTTCGTCACATGTGCCTGTGAATGGGTAGAGCGGTTCAAAGGTGTAAAAGGCGTCGCTGTGGTAGTTGAAAAGTTCTCCAAGAAAGGTCGATCCGGATCTGTAGTTGGTGACAATTATCACACCTATTAGGGAAAAAAGGGTATAAATCATAATCAAGCAGCGGGCAATAGTGCGTCCTAAAAGGTTTTACGGTTTACCTTAAGATTCCAATTACATTACCCGGTAAACTTGAAGGACAAATGCTTTTTTGGATTCCAAATTTCCCATTTTCAAAAGCAACAAATAAATAGCCTGAATTCGATTTTTAAACCTTAAATATAGCGTTTATTTGCATTTAATCTCCATTAAAAAATGGACTGTGCGGTCGAGGGTTAATTAGCAATCTAAGTTATGCAGCTTATATAATAATGTTACCTAAATAATAGTTTTCTTGGCATCGACAATTTGTAGATCTATGCTTAGAACAACCGCCATTGGCCAGATAATTAACATTTAGGCATGGCGCCGTTTTTGTTATTACAGAATAATTTGTCGGTGCCCGTATTTGCCAAAAAACAAATTTCTTTCGTATTTAAGCAAAACACATCAAATTTTTTTTTAAATATCCCAAAGGCTAACACCGTAGGGACCGGGGTACGTCAAATCTGAGTAAATTATGAGGAACGTCGTTGTATCTATTGCTCGCCGGGTGAAGTTGTAATTCGACTTACGCCAATTATTATGAAACGTAAAATACCTACATGAGGTTAGCGAAAATAGGTTTTACAAATGTGTAGAATTATAGTTTTACTTAGCTGGCAGGAAAATATATTTTACGCCAATAGAAATTAAAAATTCTTTTTGCCATATTTCAAATTAAAAAAATCCACAAAGAGCACATTTTTATAAATATAATATCATATAGGCCTATATCAGTTTACCAATTTATGTGCAACCAGAATTTTGTTTTCACCATTGGAATTCACGCAGAATCTTTTATTCGAAAGGGAAGTTAAGACATAATCGGATAAGATAAACACCGTACGATTATCTTAAGAATGTTTATAAAAACAGATAAAACATAAAATAATTTCTTAAAATTTATTCTTGTTCCGCAGGTATGCCGAGACCCTGTAGATTTTGTTTTCCCATGCCTTATATTTACCTTTGGTCTGTTCTGGCAGAAGGTTGATCGACGCGTTGTAGTAGTGCTGGAACTTTCGCCTGTACATGTCGGCGTACCTCGTCACGCTTCTGACGTAGGACAGGCGCTTCGGGTCCACTACGTCAGACTCACGTGGTTCGATCTTCGACTTTCGGCTCATCGGATCGACATATTCTTTGTCGGTGTCGTCTGCTTAAACGAGAAAAACGATTTTACGCAGTTCAAAAATAGAAATTGGAAGACTTACTAAAATCATAAAAAAATGCTATCAGTAATTTTGCTTCATATGTAAAAAGCACATTCCAATTACGCGTGTCATTTCATAATTATAAAATCAAGGACACCGATAAAAAAAAAAACGAAAAAAAAAATTATTTTGTTAAGCCTCCTCCTCAACCGAGGGGTTAAGAAGAAAACAAAACTGCTGAGATTTTATAACCCTAAATTTTCCCGGGTAACGACTTTACTTCCTGTGAAGGATGTCACAAACAAAGTCAGTCCACTCAAGAATACCGTAGCCTACGTATCATAATAAAAAACACCCCTAGTCTCTGTCCACTGCATCAACTGTTAAACAAGATCAGTAAAACTGAAACGAGAATAAGTCAGTTATTGTTTGTCTTTCGCTCCACACTGTTAATCTCCGCAGACACCTTTGATATAAGCTCATCTCCGCAGACAATTCACAATTAAAGGGAATTTGACTTGGTAACGAAACCAAAAACGTTTTGCTAAACAAACTCAGCGATTCTACAAATAGCTTTTCAGCAGCTAAAATGATTATCACGAAAATCAAACAAAAAATCGCCTATGTTCGATATGTTTACAAAAATGCATAAATGGACCATAGCTGTAAATGTAAAAAATTGTATTATGTAAGATAACATCATATGTTGACGCCTTCAAACTAAAGTAAGTTTCTAAATTTTAACAACAAGATAGTATACTGCTTTTACCTAGGTTGGCCGAGTCGTTCGCAAACAAATTTGAACGCATTTTATCCATGTTTTTCGGCTTTTCAAGAGATGCTGATCTGATGCTGTCGGGGGCAAGCTTTGCCAGTTCACTGCCATTGCTGTCTTGCTTTGCCCGTTGTAACTTCTTTATAGCCGCTTCGACTAGGTTTTTTGGCTTATGTGGTATAGCGTTGTTTTGCAATGGGTCAACATTGACTGGCCTTGGATTTTGGGTTGTATGCAGCTTTCCCGCAAGAATATTCAAAGCCTTGTCTAGCTTTTTCGGCGGATTCCAATCGCGCACCTCGGACAATTGTTTCGTCACAGAGGTGCTTTCGTCCAACGGCTGGTACTTTGCAGCATTCGTGTTTTTAAGTGTCGACTCAGACTGCTGAAAGTTGTTGTAGTCTTGCGTTTCGTCCACGCCGGTAAACCGAAAATGTTCAGTTAACCTTGAGGTTTTGTCAAAAACTCGAACGAAGCGCGTTTTAAACATGTCGCCGGGTAGCTGGGACACCGTCAGGAAAATTGAAATGAAGCACAGAGTTGCAATGATCGTCAAACAGATGTGCTTGGTGGTCATTATCCGAATGAGACAGTCAAATCCTTGCTTGTTTCCGGGCTGCCACGATCGCATGCGACGAATCCTGCTTTTAACCATGTTTGATCCTAAACGAAAGCCAAGTGAGACGCCCATTAGATGACAGTAAGCGCTTCGGCTTGGGCGCTTTCAAAGCTGTCAAACAAAAAACAACAATTCACAATCGTTGACCTAGGGCAGAAAAAAAGAACAAAGGCTAAGCGATGACCACATTCAAACATAAAGCGCATATTGTAAGGAAGGCTGGAAGTCAAAACTGACGTAAAGATCTGTATTGTTATTCTTTAAAGGTGACATAAGTGCGTCTTTTGTCGATTCGCAATTGGCATTGTGACATGACAATAAACGGCAACACTTGACAAAAACATCCCTGTTTAGGTTTATACAATACAATTTTAGTTGGTAAACTGTGCTGCTGAGAGTCGAAATATGATTCTACTACAATTAATCACACATAGTTCACGGTCTTGGTTTAGTTTTTCACCTAAAGTTAACGATTGTAAACTTAGCTAGCAGCTGGCAAGAGTGTCGATTGTTTCTGAATATTTTTCTTCCTTTTTGTGACAATATTGGAATTCCCCTTTTTGGATTTTTGGATACGCCCCTGGTACACAATGATTTACACTGTGACGCCGTGTAAATGTAAAGTAAAAAATCAACCACATGTTATGCTTTAACAGTCATATTTTTCAGTTGCAATTCACAACGGGCTTCAAATAAGTTCTGGAGAAGTTAGTTATAACAGGGCCTCGACAAAAGACTACACTTTGTACCTAATATGATATCTGAATTCCTTGCGCTGTTTTTTTGTAAATCCAATTACATTTTGTGTTTTTTTATACACAAATAAGGAATGAATTAAAAATTATATCGCTAGGAGTTTCGCACAATAATCAGCAAACTTTTACAAAGGGGTGGCGAGCAAAAGTTTGAGAACCACTGGAGTAGGCCAACGAATACCTTTTGTAACGGCGGTTGTGCTATTTAATTTTTTTCCACTTAAAGTTGCATTTACTTAGGTACAATTTAAAGTACAAACTGTCTTGACATGTTTTGACACCAGAACATTTCAAGCCTTGATGGCAAAACAATCGAAATCCCCAAGGTATTTTAACCCAGTATGGCGAAGAAACAAAAATATCGATTTGCTGTTTGACGCTGCAAGACTTATGTGTTGCTGCAGAAATAGCTTTTGCTGAAACTACAAGTTTGAATAGCGATACAACCCGAAAACAAATGTAGTATTCATAGTTACAATCTAAATTACGTGCAATGTTTTCAGTGGCGTAGCTAGCCGAAAATTTTAGGAGGGGAAAAAAGTTTGAACTTTTTTGTTTAGCCTTTGTCATTGTATTAACCGCCGTAACGAACACTATAACAATGCTAGCAAACTATTTCGAGCATGAACTGACTAAATGTTAACGCAATACTCAAAAGCCATTCAAAAATAAAAAATAAAACTACATTTGTAAAACTAGTTTAATGTATAGCAAACGTAATATTAACTACATTTGTGACGTAACAGTGCATGACAATTGAAGGTGTGGCATGTCTGTGGTCGACTGTTGTGGTACTGCTCAAAAGTGCTAAAAAAAACAAATGTTAAAAATTTTTTTTTTTCTGGCTACGCATATGAATTTTGCAAAACGTTGTGTAAAAGTAATGTTTTTTTTTCCAATGCTGGTAACAAAATGGCCCCAACATGATATTACAATGCATGCTTTGTTTGGTCATTGAAAATACGTACAGTGGCCAATAAGCTTAATTTCAAATTATAAAGGTTAGTCGGTGATTGTTATAAGAAAAAAGGAGTCGCTTAGATACAGTTTTTTCTTAAATTACATTGGACCACTTTGTTTGCGTTTCAAGCAATTCTTCTGTCCATTTTACGTAAACCTAAACGTACCTGTAGCGATCAAAATCGTGAAAAAAATATATAGCGATCAATTTAAAACAAAAAGTGGAAAAATAATGTTTTGAAGGAACAAAGTTAAAGTTCTTTCCGTCGGCAAACCCCCATTCTTAACCCAGCGGTAGAGTGCAACCAGGCTTTTAGCCAAAATACCGTTCACGCCTTTTTAAAAATATATTCGCCATTTCCCGAAGCTTAAAAACGCACTTAGGTAATTAGATTAGATCCAAAACTTTCTCCCCCAGCTTAAAACCGTTCCAGAGGTGTTTGGCACCTTTTTGGCTGCGGGTTCGCCAAGGCGTGGTCCCGGCCACTTAACCAGATTAAATTGACTTATATACGTTAGCATCTGAGCCACAAAATTGGTGACCCTGGACCGATACGTACATTACTAATTAAGTGTTTTAGTAAAAAGAGAAATACGAGTTTTTAGAAACGTGAAAGTTTAACGAAAAACCTATTAGTTCTTTTTTCTGTGCCTGCTTTTTATTTTTGAATCCGATTTGGGGTATTCTTGATAAAAATAAAAAAACTTACTAAAGCCAAATGCTTTTTAGGCTATTTCCTAGAAGTTAATCAAATAAATCTCGGAGTTAATGATTTTAATCAACTCAACGAAGCTTTGATAACTACAGAATTCTAATTAAAACGCATATATACAATGTGCCAACCGTGATAAAGCTGTGAAAGCTTGGTTTAAACGTGTTATTTCATCTCACAAAGCGACCGCTCAACATTGCAATAAAACAGGTTCTCAAAATTTTGTAGCTTGCGGCACACTAAGAAGAGAAACAAACATTAGGAAACACACTACAAAAAAAACAATAATATGATGCCTTGAGAGTTATTACACGAAAGACAATAACTAACTACCGTTTTTGTTAACAAGTACAAAAGTCCGCGACAAACTTAAAAACATATGGAAGCACATTGGTTTGCCGCGAAACATATAGTTTAAAATTCACTGCTAATATTAAATTACTTGCAATGCCGATTCTCACAAGACTCTAGGTCTCTTATCTACTTCTCAGCCCAGCGTCTAACGTTATTTGACGCCGTTATCTGGTGCGGGAAGCGCGTTCGAGCGAAAGACGAAATCCCAGCGGAATTAACGGCAAAAGTATCGGCCGTACAATTAACGACCAAAATGTTAGTTTTTTTCCCAGTTGCACCACGAGGCCTTTCGCAGTCTGAAAAGCGACAGTCGATAAATGCGCATTACAGGCATTCTTTAATCGATAGATTTTTGTCAAGATATCGGAGACAGGTTCTCGGTTTGCCGCACCAGGCTGTGTCAAATGCTGTTTTGTGTCGCTAAAAAGCATCACCGCGGAACAGACCGTATGCAATACACCCTATAAGCGTGACGACCCACGTTGAACCGCTTAATATACCACTTGTACCTGAAAGCACACTACAAACAGGTCCGTAACTATGCTTTACCAATTCCATTGGTCCCGAGTGGGTAAACTATATGGCAAATTGGCTTTTTTTAAGGAGAAATTTACGTGTTCGTTCAGGTATCTGTTCGGAATCGGTAGAAATGCAGAATTTGTTCCATCCACTAGCAAAATTTTGCGCGTAAGATATATGCTTACCACATCTATCTTTCACTTATAGTGCATGAAGGCGCCAATTAGAAAAAAGTTTTCCCTGGAAAAACTTTTTTGTTGCCTTTGGGAAGAAAGTCAGGCGATTTGGGAATTAATTATTAATTATGGCCGAGGCGTCGTCGCTCTCAGTTGCTTCTGATATTTCACAAGATTAAAAGCGAATCGCTGGTGCGCTGCTGAATAATATTTCGTCGATAGTGGACGACAGGAGCGATATCAATAGAGTTACTTTACCGAAAACGAAAGAAAAAACGCGTGGCGCCCAGATTGATTTTTTGAATTTGTAGCTGGGGAGATTAAAGTATAAGAGACTACAATTTTACATAGAGAGTCAGATGGTAAATTCACGTGTAATAAATTAGTTATGCGCAACAGCCTTCTGAGTACGTATCGCTGCAAGTCTACCCAAAACTGCTTTATCGTCGAGTCTATTAATACCATATTTTGCGCCAAACGAAGGTAGATTACCATTATTTGTGTGGATATATTCGTGATTCGAATGGTTCTTTGGTGCGTTTTGAAGTCAAACTAAAGAAAAGCAATAACGCGATTAGAACCAGTTTTCTCATATATAAAATAGTATTGAAATAAATCAAAAGAAACCAGTGCCTTCTCACATTATTCGCAATCGAACTTACAGTAACTCATATAATGGTTGTTACAGCTGGTGGCCTCCCTAAAGAAGGTGCGTTCGTTAATGAAATGTGAATACCTTCGTACAGGGTTTATAACCAATTCTGTTTTAAAATGTAGCACCACGCTAATAGGAAGTCGTTCAAGGCCTGCCGCTGAATAGTCGCGAAATAACACATTTCAAATTTGACTGATCCTATAACAACACCTAACAAATCGCGTCAATAGAACCTCTACAATGGCCCTTGAAGCAAAGAACATTAAACTCAGAGCATGCGAATACATTGGTTAAAACAGCTATAACTTAACGTCTTGCACTCTATTCGCTTATGCTTATCCTTACGTAAAAGCTACCAACTGAAGTCATTCCAGCAATCTTAAAGATGGGCTACAGCCAGGGCTGGGGAGCCGGAGCCGGAGCTGGAGCCCGGAGCCCGGAGCTAAGCATTTTCTCTGGAGCCGGAGCTGGAGCTGGAGCCATTTTTATTATTTTTGTGGAGCTGGAGCCGGAGCCGGAGCCAGTTTTATTATTTTATGTGGAGCTGGAGCCGGAGCCGGAGCCATTTTTCAATTTGAGGGGATAAAGCTACGAAATTACATTTTGTTCCATCTCCAATATTAGTTAGCCAAAAGCAATTTTTGAAAACTGGCCTTGGTTTGAAATAAAGCAAGTTTACTGTAAACTGATATAAAATATAAAGGGGGGAGGGGGAATTTTGTAACTCGTATGGAGAAATTTGTGTCACAATATTAATCTCTTCTGGTTGTCTGTCATGATATATATTGCAAAGAGGTACAAAAGGGAATTATAGAGGCTATAGAGCTTATAATAGAGAGTTAAATTTCTGTTCTAAGAATTACATTAAAATATTAATGTTAACTTCAGTACAGACAATGCACAAGACAAACAGGATATAATGCTAAAAAAGGGCTCACTACAGTGAACTTACACAGGGCGTCACACAATTAATTCGTTTTAAACTCTATTGTGGTAATAAATTCCTTGCAGATATTATTATTCCATGATATCTGTATTTGAAATTATTGCTCCGAAAAATCTGCAGCAGTTGATTATAATTTTTAAAAACAATAAATAAAATGGGCTTTGTTGTAAAATGGGCTTTGTTTGCACAAAAAGACCATTGTTAGTGACAATCAAATCCAACAGATTGTTATTCCAAAGGCGTTGACTTGTTCCAAAGAAAAACAGTTTGATAACCACTGTGTTAAGGCAACTTGATTTCTGTATCTGTTTTATCCTAGTGTAGCTAATTTTACGTTTTATTTTTCAGAAATCTAGACATAGTAGCGTATATGTAAAATGGCTAAAAGAAAGAAGTCTGCAGTCTTTAAATATTTTTTAAAATGTGATATGTCAGGATGTTTCATTTGTCAAGTCAAGGTGAGTGAAACCATTTGCAGTGCCAAATTAGTAGGAAAAACTTTCAACTTGAAAAGACATCTAGAAAGAAATCATCCAGAGGTTTACCAGAAAATGGATGGCCAAGACTCTGAAAATAGCTGTGCAGGGTCTGGAAATCAATCCTTAAAAGATAAAGGAATGTCAAGAGAAACGATTCATAATTTTTTTTCAAATGAAAAAGTTAATGTATCAATGACGAAGAATAAGTTTAAACAACATATTATTGAAATGGTGGTAGAAAATAGTATTCCACTAACTTTCTTTTCTTCAAGAGGTTTTAAAGGATTAAATGGAGAACTGGCAGGTAAACTTGGAGTGTCTTTGGAAAGGCATGAAATTAGAAAGATGGTTATAAGGGCAGCAGCAGATCAAAAAAAGGTATTAAAAGAAGAACTAAGAGACAAATTTGTCTTTCTTAAGATGGATGGCTGCACAAGGCACAGAGTTAACTATCTTGCAATAAATGTGCAGTTTGTTAATTCCAACAACAGGCTAGATATTCAAACGCTGGCAGTTCGTGATACTCGAGCACAACACAACAGTGATTTTCTTCAGTACACACTTGAAACTGTTCTCAAAGAATTTAATTTGACAAAACAACAAATTTTAGCCATTGTTACTGATAACGCTTCGAACATGGCAAGTTCAATCGAAAAATACAATGAATCAAATATTTTAACAGAAGCTGAGATTGAAGAAGACAGCTTTGAGTTGGATGTTTTAACTGAAGTTGAGATGGGTGAAACCAGTAGCATAAGGGGAGTTTTAGCAGAAAGTGAAGCCGATGAAAATAATAGTGATTTAGATGAAGTATTGAATAGTGTTTTGTGTCTGCCAGGAATGTCAGATTATTCGAAAACAGCTCATATGCGTTGTGCAGTTCACACACTGCAGTTAGCTGTGAGAGATGGCCTTAAGGACAAATATATGGATAGATTTATTAGTAAAGTTCGTCAAATTGCTATAACAGCCAGGACACCCAAGATAGATGCAATTCTAAAACGGAAATTGAAAAAAGGTGCAATTATCGACCAAGCAACAAGGTGGGGCAGTACCTATCTCATGATTCAACGTTTATTAGAATTAAAGGACAGTTTACTGGATCTGGCACACCCTAATATCACTTTAACAGAAAATCAATGGAATGAAATCAAACAGCTGGAAGAATTGCTACGACACCCTTTCCTTGCAACAAAACGAATGCAATCTGCACATTTAACACCAGGCTCTTTCTACAAAGAGTGGAAGACACTCATTTTTAAGCTTTCCCAAATTGGTGGAAAGTTAGCTGATGCAATCAGGACCTCAATGCAACACCGGGAGACAAAACTTATGAACAATGATGTGCTTTTGTCGGCGATATATGTTGATCCTATGTACAGAATAACCTTAAACAGGGAACAAGCACTAAGAGGCAAACGTGCATTAGTTGATATAGCCTTTCGTATGCATGAATTCTCAAGAACAAACGAAACATGTGAAAATGCCACATCTTCATTGAGTGAACATGAAACATCCTCAACAGCTTCTCTATCTGACGATTCGCTTGATTTTGAAAAGCATCTGGATAAACAGGCTAAAAGGCAGCGCCTTGCAAATGAAAGAGAAGAACCAAATCCAGAAGCTGCATTTAAAGCATGCTTTGAAAAGTCATTAATTGAATTGGAAAAGATTGACCGGTCCTCTAAACTTAGTGTTCTTCAAGCAATAGAGCACTATCCAGAAAATGTTAAGAAGGTTGCCTACACTGTAACTGCTCTTCCTCCTACTCAAGTTAGTGTGGAACGGTTGTTTTCAGCTCTGCGTATTATTCGGTCTGACCTTAAAGCTTCAATGAGGGAGGATTTGCTGGAAGCCATTTTGTTTCTGAGATCAAATTTAGTGCGATAAACCTTGTTTTAACTGAAACAATTATTAGCGGTATGTTTAACAGTACGAGCACTATAAAGCCTACATTTTATTCGTTTTTAAACTTTCATTGCTCTTGTTTAATTTTTTTATTACATTTTCGTTAGTTTTGGAATTAGTGATTCATGATTTTTTGATATTGAGTAACAAAGAGTTCATTCAAGAGTAGGATTTTTTCCTAATTTAATGTAAACTGCTTCTTTTTTTAACAGAATTTGAAATAGATACAAAGCAAACTACTAAACTGATGTATTTTATTGTGTAAAATCCTACAAAACATATTTAATATAGCCAGGACGAAAGCAGCTTTCAAAAATGTATGCCTATAGATCTGAATCCATTGGATAAGTGACTGGTGGCTCCGGAGCTGGAGCCGGAGTCATTGGGTGTGTGTTTGATGGCTCCGGAGCTGGAGCCGGAGCTAAAGGATATGAGTTTGACGACTCCGGAGCTGGAGCCGGAGCTATTGGATAAGTGCCTGATGGCTCCGGAGCTGGAGCCGGAGCCAATGCTATTTTATGGTGGCTCCCCAGCCCTGGCTACAGCAGTGGTCGGTAAACTTTTTTGTTCGCGGCCCAAAGTACTCTTTTCAGAGCTATTGAAGGCCCACTTCGTAAAACACTGCGAAAACAGTGGCGATTCAGGATATTTGATTTTAAGGTGAAATATTAAACGGCGCCTTAATGCCCAAAACACTGCTACATAATGTCAGGTGAAACATACAATAATTTTTTTTTTTTTATACTTTGACCTGATGAAGCACGGTTGTGCGAAAGCTTGTCGAGAATCTAATACAATTTCTCTTTATACAGTGTCACCTGATTCCTCATATACAATAAAATGAAGAATATACTCGCGAAGCGCGAACAATTTTTCAATCAGTCAGCACCACATTTGGCATGTTGGCCTTTCCAAGCTGAGCCAATTTAACGATTCTATGACCCACCAACTTTTAAAATAAAGTGCAATGATTGTTGGGCTATCACGCGGCCAACAACTACATGATAACACTTGACTATTCAAACAGTAACTCGCGGCCTACTAAAAATGGCTCTGCGGCCCACATTTGGGCCGTGGCCCACAGTTTACCGACCACTGGGTTACAGGTTGATAAGCCAAAGCCACAGACGTTCGTGCGAACCTGTAGTGAACATTTCAAAAAGCAACCCCCTGCCTTTTAGCGTAATATAAGTTGGTCGCTTTTTATCGTGTGGTTATCTCTATAAACCATTCCAATTTGGGGCTAGTTAGGATAAAAAACACGTTGCTTGTGTCCAATCAATCAATAAAAAACGTTTGCAGGTCTACACTGAAAAGTTTTTTTAGTAAAACCTCCTTGTCTGCACAGTAGCCAGTGTATGCAAAACTTAACTAAAGCAAATCTTTTAAAAGTTGGGTGTTAGAAAGTGCCTCATTAAAGGTTTACAGGAAGCAATTAGCCAAAAAATCTTCAACAAGCAAAGGAGGTGACAGACCAAAACGTTTAAAAAGCCTTGCTCTAAAGAATTTCGCTAAAAAACATTTTAATCCCAACTATGAGTAATGCAAACCGAATATTTGAAAAAGAAGATATCTCCTCGCCCTGATGCACGTTAGTGACGACAATGACTTCGAATGGTAGCAAAACGAAATAGAATTCTATTTGAATAAGAGACTGATGATGTCGTGATTGGCGAAATATATTTCTCTTTTATAAACTAGAACCTATAGTGACTGATTTTGACTGAGACAAGAAAGTCTATACTGTTTTGCTATGAGTAATGTGTAGAAATTTCTGATCGATATCTTGTTTACTTCCGGAGATATTACACAAAGAATTTCGAGCTGCTTACTTCCCTTTGGTGCTATATGTAAGAGCACTTTGCACAACTTGCTGTTCGTTTACTACACTAGGTCCAACTTAACTTATATTTCATGTATCACATCTCATAGTTAGGCTAGAGCTTAAATGTAAAGCCTGCTTTTTAGTGGTGAAACGTCGAACTGGTAATTTAGCGCGGCATTTGTCACGATTACAACAGCGTGCAGATTGGGGTTGCCGAAAACGTTTACCCAAGCAGAACAAGCACAATTCGGTGGTTACTGAGGCATAACCGCCAGCCCGTGATTCACAATTGTACGATGCTTTGTTTCGTATTTGCTGGCGATAAGCGTGATGCAGTTGCAGTTCAACGCTGACCAGTGGTTCTCAACTGCGGCGCGCGCCTTAATCAGGGAGGTAGGGTAATAAACTGTAAAAAACGGTTTCCTTTTCCAACCTAAATGTAATAGTTATTCGCTTCGCGGTAATCTTTGATTTTTTTATGTTTTGTCTGATTTGTGGAACACTTTAGCTCACAGTAACCATGCATAAGCATTGCATGTTTCTCTCATTTTTCAAAATATGTTTTTTATATACTTAAACAAAAAAAAACATAGATTTTATTAGTAATGCGGCGCAATAAGCCATGATATATATATAGCACCTCTGATATTAACGGATTTACTTCAAAGCGACTAAAACACAATAAAGACAGATGGAAGTTCGCGCGAAGCGCGAAAATAGTGTAAGTGCATAGAAATTTGCCAAAAAAAATATTTTTTAGGGAGCATGGCCAGGTGCCCGCTCTGGATCCACCCCTGCTCACATTACTTTTAGCCAATTGATGACCAGCAGTGGTAGACGGATATCTGAATGGCCCAAAGCATAAAAAAAAACGTATAGGTTTAGACCTGTCTCAAAGTTTCATTTTTAGCATGAGGTAAAACGCAAGTTTGTATCAATGTATGGCCATCAGCTACTGTATGTGGTTTATGATTGAATGTTATCAAGGCATGGTACGACAGCTTCGGGCTGATATATTTTCTTAAAACGGTCCGCAAAAACACACATCTTGCTTAACAATGATGGGTGCACAAGCGTTCAATGGATGCTGAAATGCGACACTAGACTTGATCGACTATAGTCTTAGAAAAAATATAAGATTAGCCCTACATCAAGTACTGCGCGTTCTACTCTTTTGATGATAGTCGAAACAATTGTTTTAAAAAAGGCTAAAGTGAGAATAAGCGGTGGGCTGAACGTGAAATTCAGGCGGGCCGCGGGTTGGACATTGCTGTCCTACACTGATTTCATTGTGCATCCATCAATCAATGAAATCAAGGTTTTTTAGCGCACATAAGAAATCTGTTCACTGAGAGTGTAGCGAAAGAGCTTAGCTCACTAATTTAACTGCACTCCCTAAAGTCGTAAAACAATATAATCTGCATTTAGTATATCAACCATTAACACATGCCAGCACGGCCACGGCCGCCAACACATGCTTATTAAAATACGTGTTAACGGCCGCACCATTATTATTCGTCGGCCGCAGGTGGGACACCGTTGATCTATACTCACAAAATCACAAATATACAAGCGTCAAGATAGTTTTGGCATTAACACCGGTAATTAAATATTTGTCCTATAAATAGGTGGTTATTGAAACTACACAAAATCCTACAGAACGCAATTTCAGAAACACTGCTTTAGACAGACAAGTCTACTGATGATAATAATGTTCGTAAAAATTTAATAGTTTTTGTCGATTAAATTATTATTAGCTGAGCTAATTGGCTTACTTTAGGCATTTTCATACACATTCTCTTCAGATGTAAACCTGCATAATTATTCGTTGCATTTCAAAAAGCACTTCATACACAATTCGTTGTGCAAGAACCTAATTGCCCACGGGCGAAAGGCAAAGCGCCATATTTTTATTTTAAGACAAGCTTTTTCATGGCATAATTAACTAACTTTTCAATGCTTTAGTTTACAGTACAATACGTGACATTCCTTTTTAAAGTCATAGGTATTGACCACAGGTATTACGAAAATCTCATAACACTGGTTCGATAACGTTTTTTGCTTAATACATAATTTGGCAAACTTTCTTAATTTTTGGAAGTGCATGTATATAGTAAACCTTTCACATTGCTGACAACTTCTAACCACGCAGTTGAGAGTAAAGTAAAGCTGCTGCTTAAAGTATCGCCTGATTGGCCATCTCACCAAACGAAAGTAGCTGCTAACGCGAGCGAAACGACACAAACGTCGTTGACAAACTTATAAATATAGTCGTGCACGTCTTGGGGTGATTTCAGTGTTGCTTATTCAAAGTGCTTCAGAAAACGGATGAAATAAGAGTTTCCTCATGTGTTGCATGTCTTTGGAAACCGTTACTAATTTAGTAGACTATTCCCAGAAATCACAATACATCCCGGTATTATGAAAGTCACCAGCCCACCGCTTCCATTGTATTTGAGACGATATGCTAAATAACCTTTCGCTGCCATGGCGAGATTACATATATTAGGCTATATTAGAACTTTTATACGAAAGCATTTTGTTGAATAGGCGGCTTCCGCTCTAATCAACCCTTTTGGTGCTGTGCTATTGTGCAATGTCAGAGAAATTTGAACTGCAAACCCTGAGCTTTTCGTTTCTTTGTTTTAGATTTGCTGTAATCGCCATTGCGTTAAGCCGTGCTGGCAGATTTAGCCTCCCACCACGACGTAAACTTTAGCTAAGCCTTAAGACTACTTTCCCAGCGCTGCTTTTAGGAATGCCGGCCCTTACCTGTTTTATCGAGCTGTACCGCTAAGTTGACGCAGCGCTAAGGCGTCGCCTTCCAAATAGGCAAACAATGGACATTGTTAAGGCGCTAAAGCGAAGTAAAGAGTTGACTAATGGCTTGCAAACAAACGGAATTTGCCTTTGTCGTCGCGAAGGCCGGCAGTCACCTCTGACAAAAAGCTGGTCAGTCGGCAAACTTCGCAAAAAGGACTTGAAGTTTTCTTAAAAACTCTTTTCGTTTGTTTTGGGGGTGCGGTTTCGGAAGCCACAATAAGTACCAGAATGATTGAGAGCGAGAAATATTTCTCACCACTTATGCCCTATTAATTTAAAAAAACGATCAACAATAGATTACACAGAGTGCCTAAAACAATTAACTCTTTTCAGGCCATATTTAATTGATTGAATTATATAATCTGTTTGAAATAACGAAGGGTTTTCCCGTGAATTTCAAACAAATTATTGCGTAATTGTTCACATTTACAAGATGTTGCTACTGTTTTGACCTTATGTTACATTAAAAAGAAAACATTACGTGATTTGTAAATAGCCGTATTAATAAACAACGCGTATTTCCATTAGTGGTCGGCTGTATTTTACATTAGTGGTCGGCAACCACCGGTCTTTTGGGAGTTTGTTACCGGTCCGTATGTTGTGCCTAACATTTGTACTTTTATATTGACACTATTTTGGGTTTTTCTATGACATAACTTTAGGTTGTTTTTTTACGTCCTTTTAGAACTTGATGCGACAAAACAAAGTCAGGGTTCTGATTCAATAAAAGTGCTTACAAATTTACATTACTGAACATTTGTTGATTTTGAAGGCCAGTCCGTGATAAAGTATTAGTTTTAAACCGGTCCGCAGTGCAACAAAAAGTTGTTAACCCTTTTGAAAAATAAAACACATTTCGCATACACCGGCTGTTATATATTTTGCTTAAGGACATCTGTCTCAACAAGTTGTACCTTGTACTAATTTTAGTACGGTGATTTTATTTTTTTCTTCTTATAAACGTTTATGAGGTCCTCAAAAACAGAAAGGCAAAATAAGTCCGTAAAAATTACCGGTATAGACCCATTTATTACAACTTCAATTCATAGGAAATTTGTGTTTTAAGCCAAAATAATTTGAGCAAAATGATCACCACTGAAACTGCTTTTGATATTCCGAAAAGGTTATCCAGGTTGTAAAACCCGTCACTCTTTGGCAAACAATGGCCCTTGTGCCTTAAATCTGTTATCACCACCAAAGCTAACGCGGCTTAACATTCTCCCAATTCACTACTGTCCATGAAAGTTGACGCCTAAGCCGCGACGCATTATTTCTGCTATTTCGCGCACGAAACTCCTTCGTCACGGCGCCGCCCAAAACGCACACAGTCCCATTTGCGTGCGCTAAACGCAATGTACTAAGCGACATTCCCAAGAGGGACTTGTTTGCGTTCTGGGTGTTCGCCAAAGTCCGATATTCACACTCTGATCGCAGCCACGTGCGTCATATTCGTCGCCTACCGTTGTTCACCTATACGTCACACGACATGAGAGAAAATTAACCGACAAGTTATGTAACCCAAGAAGTCTGAATTGAGAGTAGGTGAATTTTAAATCAATTGGAGTTAACCGCAAGGAAGGGTTTAGTTTCTGCCACAACTGCTGCACCAAGTTTACATTTTCAATAATTGTAATTGGTTTTCTATTCATTGATTTTTCTTTAACTTTTCGTTCTATTTAGTTTGATATTTTTAACATAAAAGTTGCATTCGTGTAAATTTAGACCAGGGCATACAATAGTTTTGATAACGGGTCAAATTCGAAAATAAGCACATTCGCTTTATAATTAACAAAATGTGTATTGACAATTCCTTGCACAAATTATGAGAAGCACAAAACCAGTTGCAAAAGCCATTATACCGTATGCATGGCATCTTGGCTTCATATAGCACATAAAAAAGCAACAAGCATAAATGGACTGCGTCAGATGCCAGTATCAAAAGCAAGGCAAATTATATCGGCATATTTTTAATTTTTTTTTCCTATTTTTAAGAAACAAAGCAGTGTTTTTGATGACCTTATTATGACGTGTAAGACATAAAATTTTGAAGTGACATTTATGAAAGTGCTTGCCATCTTTCCAGTGATGAACCAATAGAAATACATTCTGATGCAATTTGTTTAATCTTTTTTTAAATCTTTTAACAAGCTTATTAAGGTCTTCGAGGAATTGCCTTTAAAAAATAAAGTACCAAAATTTCGTTTTATTCTTTTCTGATCGTTTTTCTAGACATAACTAAAAATATTTTTAACCTCGCGGTGGGTTAATTTGAAGCGTTCTCTTTTAGGGCAACGATATAAAAAAATCAAAATAACTCTGTGTATCGATTTTTCGAAAAAAAATCTACTGATTTTGTAATTCCAGTGCAAAACCGTTTAATTTTTAATTAAAGTGTTTTCTTTTAAACATTAATTAATTTAAATATAGACTAGTTTTTTAATTAGGCTTTCATGGACCCCCTAAAACTAGTTCACGAACCCCTAGGGGGTCCATGGACCCCAGAACCCCTGGCTTATGATATTGTATAAGCTAACAATAATAAAAATCTGCACCTATGGTCAAGGTGTAACAAATTTAAATAAAATATTTTAGCGTTAATTAAGCAGGGTTTAATCAAGGGGTGATATTCAGCCAGAACGGTCCGAACGGCGTTCCAATGAATAATTTTGTGCAGTTACGCGGAATCGGTAAAAAATAAAGAATATGTTTCCTAAAAACGATTTGCTATTAAGTTGCATTACAATATATAACATAATATATAGTATTGCAAAATCTGGCCATACCCAATCCAAATGCATAATAACAGTTCCTTGAAAGTTAAGAAAGCTCATCATACCGATGTCCACATGATTGGTAACATAATAATCATACTAACTGATTTTAAATTAACTGATTTTAGTTTTGTCCAGATTATGCAACACCTCGGTTTGCACCGAGAATGGTGAAAATTAAACGACTTTATTCACCTTTTACCAACCAACAAAGTAAGTTTGCTTATTCGCTTCACTTAAATGAAGCGAATAATGGGAGAAAAGGCGACGCAAAACTATGGTGGTAAGCATTGCTGTTTAAGCGTAAAAGAAAGAGACGGTAGTAATAATGAGCTTTTCCAAACCAACAAAACATTTGTCTAATTTAAAATTGTCGCCTTCGTTTGCTGGAAGCTACAATAAATATCTACAACTTACACATGCATTATATCAAACATTGCTTTAGTGTTTTAGACCATCAGTGCTCCGTAGCCGGTGTAACACGGGTTTTCTGGAGATTACAACGTGCATATTTTTGAAAGGAATAGTTTAATGATAAGTGAAATAAATCCGAAAATGCACGTTAAACCAACATTTTGACTGTATGCAATATTTGATTTAAAAAGAAAGGTATTTTTTGCCTATCGTGTCCTTACGACCACCAACTAAGATTGAAAGATTAAGTATGCCTGTGCGAACAAAAATGGTTCGAGTTTTATAATGATTTTGCACAAAAACGTTTTTGCGTAGTTGAAGTGTCTTCGTAATCTGCTTAGATACAAGAAACGTTTGTGGATATAGGTTAGATAGAGGATGGATACCTTTTTCACCTTGTAGATAAGTTGTTCTAAATTTGTTTTAAATTTTACGCATTTTGGTTATGGAGCGTAGCATATACAGGCTTTACATTTTTAAATGCTATATTATTGGATATTTTTGAATTATACGGTAAAGAATCTTGCTTCGTTGAACGTTTTTCACGTCAATTCACTTGACTAATTTACAGTACCTTAAAAAACGCAAATACAACGTCCGGTTATAGCAGGGGTTGGAAACCTTTTAAGCGAAGGGAGCCATATAAGCCAAATTTTCTTGGTTGTATTTCCATGAGAGCCATATAATACTTTTTTAACATCTAGTCAGGGGCGCCCGCAGAAAATTTTCCAGGGGGGGCAATCAGGGGAAAATCAAAAAGGGGGGTCCTGAACCTGAATTTTCAACTTAGGGAATTCCCATATTTTTCGTCTGACTTAATGAATAATGACGTCATAAAACAGTGACAGTATGACGTCATAGAATGGTGATTGCAAGACGTGATAAAAAAAACTAATTAGAAACAGCCAAATACGTCCAGCAAAAGCGACCACGTGCGTCGTCAACAATCCTGTCAGGCGCCAGCTGCGAAACACGGTAACTTCAGGCAAAAAAAAAAAACAAATCAAGACCGTGAAACATCTGTGATTGATTGTGGTAGAATCACACATAATTCGACTATCAGCAGCGAATTTTTTTCCATGAACGGAACGAGCGCTAAAAAATTGTCTTTTACCACCTGCAATACTAAACGAAGATCGTTTTTTCCTGGTGTTACTATGCCACGATTATCGCAACAATTGCGCCGAGCTGTGTGCCAAGTCAGCTAAATTACAAGCCGCGGTTGAGGAAGAATAAGTTGTGTCCATTGCATACTTAGCACGTGGTCTAAGAGTATGCTTAAAGAGCATAATTTTGCGTTAACCATCATTACTTAAAAATGGAGACTTTGAAACGCGCACGACAGTCACCATTATACCTCCTTAAGAATCTGCTTCAGTTAAACAAATGAAACGGTGTTACACTAACATCGGATATTATCGCAGAGACCGAACAGCGAGGAACATATTGCGTATAACTCGACGTTTTTCAGCGAGAAAAAATAAAGAAGGTTTGACATAGCGTTGTCAATTGTAAAATACACACTTGCTAATCAGTCAACCTAAACAAATAACGAAAGAGAAAAACTTCCAGCGTTTACGGTCGGCCAAACAAAAGACGAAAAACGGCGTTTTGCACTCGATTTTGGTTTCGCATTAGATTAGGACGCGTGACCCAATTACTTTAAAAGCACGCCGCTTCAAACAGTTTGTTAAACCATGACAAAAACGAACAAAAAACGATAATATCACTTACAAAAAGAGGGTAAGAACTCACGCCCACTGGATACGCCACTGGGGGCAATGGATAATGTATAATATTTTTAACCTTAATATACATATTACACCTAAATATAATACTAATAATCGCATTTTGAAATTCCAGGGGGGGCAAGTGCCCCCCCCCCCCCGTGCGGGCGCCCATGCATCTAGTTATAGGTGGGCAAAAAATAGAAAGGGTGGTTTTATTTTGTTCTCATTTAAAGGGCAGAGCATGCTATTCACCAAAAATGAATTGGCTAAGTTTGCACACCTTTGATTATTAAAGGAATAGGGCCTTTTGGATATTAAGAGATTCCTGCATACGGAATAATAGTCTCAAAAAACAATTAGGATTCGCGCCGAAAATTTGCTATTATATGTAATAAACGGGGAAATATAAAGTTGGAAAGCAAGCCATGGTCACGCGCAGTTTTATTTGTGATCAGGCTGGGAAATAGCTTAGATTTTTCTGCAAGCAAATTAAATTCTTTCATCAAAAGAGCCATTCGGCGCAACACAAAAAGAGCCATATATGGCTCGCGAGCCATAGTTTCCCGACCCGTGAGTTATACCATGACACACCTGTCAATTTCTCGCGGAACTCATGACACTAGTGCACCGCAGGATGCCAGTTATGGAGCACTGATCTGCAGCGACACCGCGTGTATAATTTATTTTTGAACAACATTTTTTTCCAGTAAAGTGAAAGTCTAAAAATTCCGGTTTCCGGTCGAACGCGTTTGCAAATGGGCAACTGATATTTGTTCTAAATATATTCACGGAGGTGGCGACAAAGCGCAAAATATTACGTTCATTTGTTTTACAATTAACGAAGTAAAATATTTACAAAACGTTTAATTTAAAATGAGACGTGACACATTTATCGGCCACTAGACGAAATACCCGGCGTTGCCCAGGTTAAACAGAATATTTACCTTTATTCTAACTAGTTAAAAATTAATTACACCTACAATACTCACTATAATGTACCTGAATTTTGTCTGGTTAAACAAAATGAAACAATCCATTATATACTGTGGCTCTTTATCACTATTGCACATTACGTTGTTATATGTTGTTGTTAGCCTCTTGTTATACCTCATGATTATGGAAGAAAAATGTGGTAATCAGCATATAGCCAAAAAGTAATGTTACGGATAGCGTAAGATCTTCGTAAGTAGGTATGCCTAAACCTATGCATTGCGTGTCACTAAATAGAAATTTGAAATCATGTGATGTGTTTTAAATCATGTCATATCGTGTGTTTAAAATCGGTTAACCTTATGCTTCCCCACTATTAGAGTAACACCCCACAGCCTGTGTGAAATCGGCATCAATGTGAAAGCGGAATGGCGTGTATTATGTGACTTATCTACGTGGTTCTAAAGATCTAATTCTTTGTCTCCGTGAATTCCCAGTAATTTTTTCATTTGATCAAAACATTGTAAAGATGAAAAATTAACGTATAACCTAAAAAGCAGTTTTGAGTCTGAAATAGGTCACTAACGTGAACGCGCTTTGACCATTTAATCATTAATTCACGTATGTCCAGCAGAATAAAAAAATGTTAAATATGTGTAATATATTTAAATACGTTTTCCGTTTGTCCACGACGCGCTTGGCAGCCTTACAGGGCTCAAGGGTAAAGAACCGCTGATCCAGTTCAAAGACATTATCAAAACGTAAACAAACCGGTAGAAAGATAATACCGGTACTAAGGTAAAATAGTCAAAAAGTATTTGAAATGGACTCCTGTCTCGTTGTCAAAGGGGCAGCGGGCCGAATGCGGCCCGTGGGCCGTAGGTTGGCGACCCCTGCTTTGAATATACAAACAATTTGCCGAATATAAAACAGCGAAACGCAACAGCAACCAACAACACGTAACAATTCAGCGCCCCCCAAATGAGAAAAAGACAAAAACGCCCCCTTCTAACTCGCAAACACCCACAAGGGGGCGGTACCGCCCACGTTGGGGACCGCTGATCTAAGGCATGTTTAACTGGTTCAAGGACATTTTTAATTTCTACGTCCGTAATGGTGATAGAAGTTCCAATCTCAACAAGAGCCATTCTGATACATTTTTCTGCTCTTACAAATGTTTTAATCATCTCTAAAAGACTGTTCCATCTGGTCTTGGAAATCTTTTGAATCCTTAACTTCAGCTCTGTATTCAATTGTGCTTGGATATGCTTTTGCAGAATTTTGTTCTTAAGAGGACTTTTGCGAAACATCTTCACCACTGTTCTTACCTTCCTTATCCCTTCCCCAACAAACCGTTGAAGTTCTACACCGGTTGTTTCAGTCTCTACAAGATCTACAGCAGCTTCATCAGCTTCTTCCATCTCCTCTTCTGAAGAAAATTCTGAATCCGATCCAGTATTACTATTTTCCCTTTCATTCTCTAATCCTTCAAAGAGATTTTGCCTTGTATTGTATGTAAGAAGTCAGTTACTGCTAAATAATAACCATGCGCAAAACAGAGCTGGTGGACACAACAAATCATCCTTTCAAAACTCTTCATCACACTAGCTTCATCAGCTTGAGGCCAAACTCCTGTTTTTTTTTTTATTTCAATCATTTCCTTTGATCGCTTTTCAGTGTTTGGAAAAATGTCATGATAAAACTTCTGACATTTTGCACCGTTTGTGGTAGGTTGTATCATCTTGCTAAAAATGCTCAGTCTAAGTTGCTTACTAGTAGCTATGGTGTTGAAAGAAATTCTGTCCACAGCTGCTAGCTCTGCAACAAACCTCTCCAGCGACTCTTTGGTTTGGTTAAAATAGTTTTCAATGGTGCTAGTACCTGTGGAACATTTTCCAAAGAAACTTGCTGTTTTACTTTATTTGTGTCAAGAACAATCTTATGTTTTAAACCAAGGTGGTTTCTCATTGCTCCTGTAGACCCACCTTTACAAGAAATCGTTTTTTCACAGGTTTCACATTTTGCCCTCTCACCATTTCTTGATCGTAGAAAGTAGCCCCAGACTGGATTATCACTTTTGAAACGTTTAAATTCCATCTCTTAAATTTAGTCACTTCAAACTAGGTTGTAGTCAAAGCTTTTCAACTGACACTTCACAGACTTTACCTTGCCATGAGAATGCAGTCTTCTATTAAAAGAATAATTCATTATGCTTTCTTTGTGACGTGATAGTAAATTTCACTCGTGCATTTTAGGAGTACCGTAGTTGAAAGTATAAGACAATAGAAGTGTGAACAAAGGTTTAATTGCCCTCAGCGGGAGTCAGCCTCTACGTCACAAAGAATGTTCAAACTTACTAAAAAGTGTAAAACGCATTAGCAACGATAGTCTTTAAGCCGGTTAACCGGCAGAATTATATCCGGATATCAGATAGAAAAAAAAACTGCGGTTAACCGGTTAACCGTTATCCGGATAATCCAACCCTAGTTAACACCAGACCAAATTGCAATATCGTGTGTTTTTTTTAAATGGAGCTACTAAACACGTCTCCCATATTTTACGTAACGAAAACCCGTGACATCTATCGATCGAAAATAACTAACAAACGTAACGTCGTGGCAGCAATAGTTCAAATTGCGCGAAATCCAAGCAAATACGTAATGCCGGTAGGTACCATACTGCATCCAACGAAAGAAAATCCCGTTTAAAAAGTAAATTTTCTTAGTGTTTAAACCGCCGCAATATTCGCGATATTTTGCTAACTCAGTCCAAATGTTGCGTACAGTTTATACTCGGTTAGTGTTGCCTTACGTTGTCTGTGCAAGTGTCTTAATGCCTCATGAAAGAATGTTAAGAAAAACACTGCAATAAACACAATATTTTACGTACTTAGACTATCGTTTGCCTGGTTAAACAAACTGCAAAAAGCTTTTAAACATAAAAGTATAAACTTTGCCACATGAAATTTTACTTTTACCAAGACACTTTTAACCCTTTTCGTCAAGTGGTTTTGCAAGAAGTCGCACGCGCGCCCCTTGGATTTAACATGCAAAGTGCAATGCTGTTTGATGTTTTTTAAATAATATGACTAAATAATCGACAATAGCACACAACACTTGGCAAAGCATGTCATACATCTTTCAAGTAACGAAACCCGTGACATTGGCCAATTGAGAATAACTTTCAAACGTAAAACTTCAGGTTGTAGCAGCAATTGTTTAGACTTGCTTGAGCGATTAGGCTTTGGCCTCAATCACTGTCGCAATATTGCTGGGAAGGCAGGTTTCTAATGTTTAATCAAAGTATGTTTAGTATACGACCCGTGTGGTAGTAGTATTTGTTCGACGTACTACGAAAGAAAACCTCGTTTGAAAAGTAAATTCGCTTAGTGTTCAAACTGCAACAACAAACGCGAAATTTTTTGAACTTTGCCTAAATTTTGCGTGGTTAAACATACTGCTAGAAGTTTTAAACTTAAGCCTTTACTTGGAACGTTGCACACGTTCGGTTACATTAAATTTCACAATATGTTATGTTTTTTGGCCTTTACGTGTAGCCTATTGTAGAACCGCAAACCGCTGGTCATACCTTGACTTATAAGGATTGAAATTAAATTACTCTTTTCACACGTTTTTTTATAAACTGCAACAAAATATATAGCGACATTTATCGATCCAGAATTGCTAACAAACGCCTTAAAAATAAAAATTGCCAACCCGTGACCGGTTTGCAACGGCGCTCGCTTGAAATGCACGACTTCCTCTTATAGAAAGAAACAAGTTTTTTCTGTTTGGGAGCACATGAGTTTCTTTCTATTTTACCCACTCGCCCGGTGACGCTTAAAAGGGGGCAATATGAGCGACGTTGCTCTGTTTGTCTCCCTAAAACGCGAACGTGTTGACGACGGCCGGCCGACAAATTTTCAATTTAAAAATCGATTGACCCCGCATAGTTATACACAAAAATATCCAGTGCATTTAGCTTGCTAATCATCAAGTTGAGGTGGTTTCAAGTACGATACTATGGTGACATTGCTAATATAGATTTCCGCAAAATAGCGAAAAAATTTCTTAGTCTAAATTAACTTGAAAGTCGCCCTATAATCACACAGAAAAAATGCAACAAAACAACTTTTTTGCCAGCGCGTCAAATTTGATTGTTTTCTAGTTTGACCAAATAACTGTATTTTAAATAGAGCTGTTGTCCTCCGCTTGTTGGTGTTTTATAAAAAGTAATAAAAAGCTGCGCGAAAATAAAGTTTTTAAAGCGCGAGTCCACGATACGAGTTAAAACGCAATACAATGCCTTAAAAATTCGCGCAAAGCAAAACAAAATCCACCTTTCACTGTAAAGACTGGCATTATTTGAGTTTTGTTCAGGGTTGTATGAGTTTGGAAAACGCATAACCATGAAAGTGTACAATAGTTTAGTGGGATTTCAAAGAGCGAAAAGAATGTCGTAATGTCGGATCCTTGTCAGACAAGAATGTAACTAACTTGTTACCGTACTAACGTATTATGTCGAATTAAGAAAGCACGTCTACCAACACGGAACAACGTGGTATTTCGAATATTTCGACTGAACTCTTTAGGAAGGACGAAAACTCCAGAACTTTACTTTTTTGAATTTTATTTTGCTAGTGAAAGCGGCTACGAAGTTATCTGCAACACCAAGTAATAAAACAACTTAATTTACGTTTATATTATATAATACCGTTTTTTAATCTTAACCATTTTTAACGATAAGCAAATCTCCCAAAAATCAAATAGGTATCACTTAGACGAGGAGTAGTGACGGAGTAAACCATCACTTGAACTTCACTGCACAAACTATTTGTTACCGTTTGCAGTCTTTGCAGCGTTTTTGGGAGATGTTTTGCTGCGGTTGCGATTATTGGAGTGCAACTGTTTCGCAGTGCGCCGCCCAAGTCTGGTTTTATGTGGCGATAGAGTACTATAAAAAGAAAAAGGGCACGTTTTGACTCCCGAAATTGGAGGAACGGCGCCAGTCCGAACACGCCACGCTTGATTCCGCCAAGGAGTAAGAAATTCGCTATAAAATGGCCACAGTCGACGAAAGGCAGGCTTAACTGTATCATTGAGCGCTCTTCCAGTACTGCACACGAAGGCTCAGAGAATTTTTGATTCAGTGACTTTCAAAGGTATGGTGTCCCACGCTTGTTTCTATATATACTTTCGGGTGATATATTATAAAAGATAAAAACGTAATTATTTTAATTGGCATATAGGCTTATTTAAGAGTTTTCTTCAGCTGTCAATCTCGCGCCAAAGGTCCTGCTTGTTTCTTGACTTCGCGCAAACAACCAAAAAATGACAAAAGTTGTTTAAATATGTCGTACACAATTAAAATTCTGACATTTGACCAAAACAGGCGCTGTAGTACAAGCTGTTTCTATAAAAAAGCCGTTTGCTCTACTCATATTAGAATGAATTTGTTTTTTAGATTGTATAGGAAAGAAAGATGGACTTCAAGTAATCATTTCTGCTTGACTCTGTCTGAAAATATAATTACCGAGATCAGTCAATCAAAATACACTTGCAATGTATCAACAGCTAACCGAAAAACAGTAAAATAATAGTTTTGAGACTTTAATTACTTTAAACGCTTGTTTAAATGATCATTTTTAGAAAAACTACCTTCAAGCGAACCTAAAACATGGTGAAGCTTCTAAATTTACAGAAATTTCTTTGGATTATCTGGTTTGAGGCTATTTCTTCCTTGACAGATCAAGGTAAGTATAAAATACACTACATATTCACAAAATCTTCACATTTTTTCGAAAAGCTTTATGTTAAACACAATAAACACATGGTTAATTTCAGGAAATATGAATTTTCATAGTTATATATACACAACCGTTTTTTTTTATAAGGTTTTGAATGAATAATCAACTCCAGGTTGTTAACACACCAATGATTTATAGGGTTGGCGCTATCGTATTAACCCTACTCATGTTCCTTACTCTGTATTTCGCTTTGTCTTAAGGAGGCCATATGAAGAAGATGGACATTTTGGTAAGGCCAAATCAGCCTTTCACCTTAACATGCGCGAACAGCAGCAAAGAGGTGACTTTTGGGTTTTGGTCGTTTGGTCAGTAGTGTGTTAAAGTAAGCAAGGTCATAATTTAAACAAAATTGGCTTCCATGTGTTTTCACTTTAACAGTATCGAAATTTATAAAATTATGGTAGTTTTATTCTTGAAAAAAACATAAAAATTTTACGATTTTCTACTGTTGTTTTGTATGCAACATTCAACAATAATGGCATTTGGCGTAAAGTTATTTACCATGATTGCAAGTACGAAAACAGCGTATGTTTATACCGGTGGATAACGTCTGTTTGGATCTTGATATAGGCCTATATTTTCAAGGCATACCTAAAGATGCGAAAGCGTTTATTTTCCAGGGGATGTCGTGCAGTTATAATTGTTCACCTGGGTTGATTGAACATTATTGTATACACATTGTTTTTGGTTTGTTAAATAATGTGACCCTCTTCGTATTTATTAAAGTCAAATGAGTTCATGTTTTATGTTGAAAACCAAACAGAGTTGTTTTTCTAATTTATAAGTTCAAATCTGGATTTTAAACTTATATTTCATGTTTTTCCTATCAAAAATCTCAGGCTTTTTTCATTTTAATTTAGGTTGGAGGTAGAATATTGGTATTACATAACGCTCGTTGTTTTACCCATTATCCGTTTTGTATAACTTTATCCCCTCAAGCAGCGTTTCCCAACTGGTGCGCCGCGGCGAACTGGTGCGCCATGGAAGGCTGCTAGGTGCGCCGCGAGCAAAAGGAAAAACCATGTCCCATGTCGACATGGCGCCATGGAAGGCTGCTAGGTGCGCCGCGAGCAAAAGGAAAAACCATGTCCCATGTCGACATGGCGCACCGGTTGAGAAACTCTGCAGTAGATGCATCCCGTTCGAGTTTAACTGCATAAACGCCCGTTTACACTACAGCTGCACTGAGCTGAGCAAAGGTTTATTTGAATTTAAGTGCAGCAGCTGCAGCTAGCTTAAAGTTACGCTTTGCTAAACTCAAGCCCAATGCAGCTGAAAAAAATACGCTTTGGAGCGATTTTCACGCTTTAAAGTGCAGCTATAGAAACTCGTTACGTTTTAGGGCGATTTTTACGCCCAACGCAGCCTCACTGCAGCTGCAGTGAAAACAATTTCACGCCCATTGCAGCTCAGCTCCGCTCAGTGCAGCTGTCGTGTAAGCGGGCCTTTAGTGTAGCGGTGTAGCCTATGGGTTACGTCGCACTTCAAACAGGAAACTGATAGAGCAAAAGTCCCAAATTGTGCACACTCATATCCTTATTTAGGGGAAAAAAACTGGGAAAAGGTGAAGGCCGCACAAAAAATGGAAAAGGGCCGCATGCGACCCGCGGGCCGCACGGTGCCCACCCCTGGTTTAAATCGTAATAAGTCCTAAATCTGTCGGAATAAGACCTAAAAGGTCAGAATCAGGCCTAAAGAACACTTTAACTAACCCCAAACCCCTACCCTAAGTATATCACTAACTCCCCTAATAATTTCAACACTAACCCATTTTTCAACCCCCCAATAATAGTCCGGTGTCAAAACACGACATTCCGATTCATTTAGAACTTATTCCGTTGAATTTAGGCATTATATCGATGAACTTACTTAAGATTTTCCGAATTTTTGATTTCATTTAGGACTTATTTCGATGCTTTTGGTATGGTTGCTTTTTAGGTCTTATTGTGTGTTCCCGTAAAAATATATTCTAAAACCGTAAAATGTATTTATTAATTGCTCGTA
The DNA here is from genome assembly GCF_963924565.1 of Ascidiella aspersa. Lineage (NCBI taxonomy): Eukaryota > Metazoa > Chordata > Ascidiacea > Phlebobranchia > Ascidiidae > Ascidiella > Ascidiella aspersa. The sequence continues at coordinate 20,224,275 of NC_139451.1, forward strand.
TAACACCAAGCTTCGTAGTAAGATAATAGGCGCTTGAGAGCTAACCTGTGGTGAAATTCGAACTGACGACCTCGCCCATTCTGACTGTCTCTTACAAACGGAAAACAAATAATATTTGACAAACATCGAGAGCTTTTTTATAAGGGATTGGGGTAATACACTCAACACAGCCATTGCACCATAGTCCACGTAATCATAAACACACGTCACATCAAGTGGAACAGACCGCTTCTTACTTTTTTATGTGATCAACATACGTGCCGTAAATATATGAAAATTTGATAAACGGTAGACGTGTCAGGCAAAGGATGCGAAGATATTTTTCGAGACTTTAATTCAACATATTTACAAATAAATTGTAGTCCCTTGTCGCTTTGTGTTAAATACACTTTATGACGTAAAATGCAATACGAAAAAAGAATTTAAACTAATAATTACAAGAAAGGCAAAATATATAACTTCATTCTTCGCTTTTGCAGTCTGTGAATTGGTCGTTGGAGGGCATTCAAAGAATAACCACGCAGAGCAAAGGCAGTCAACACTCGGTAAGTAATTATAGCCAATATTGCGGTATGACTTACAAACAGCATGAAAACCAGAAGCACTGATGTGTTTTTTTTAATTCCTAGGATAAGTAAAGGATCGGTAAAGGGTTTGCGTTCGATGACATATTTTGATATCGATAACGAATCTATATCAAATCCATTAAAGTGTAAAAATGCTTCGCAAATCAAAAAAGAACTTTATAGTTTAAAATTTTTTTTAAAAACCACCCATAAACGACATATCTTGCGTTAGACCACACATGGATTGCGAAGCAGTTAAATGTCAGACGGTGCGGTGTAACGCATCGTTTGCCTAATTTAAAAAAAAACAAACTCGCAGCCTAGTGCCGGCATATAAACGTGATGTGGCCGCTAGCATTACTTAACTGTGCTAAATGGTTCATAGCAGCGTAAGCTTACGTCTCGACAGGTAATGCTGGTTAGCGTAATACCTGTATTGCTGTATGTATTTAGATTACATGCTACTTCACCATCTCCGGACATCGGCTGGATACTCTCGTTTGCAAGAACCTGACAGATGGAAGCTGGCAGCAGGTAACGAAGCAAAAAATTAACGTTTGCAAATATTTGTTGGCAGAAGATCAGGTTACGTTTTAGCTCCTTACCTGAGGGTCACCTAACGGCTTGGGTTTAAATACGTGTTTCTGGGTAGAAGTTCAATTGCCAATATAGTGCGTGAACGGATAGATTACCAGCGTTACGGTTTGGTAACCTGCAGGCTGAAATTTGCATTTAACTTTACCCATGCAAGCCTTTAAAGTTTAGTATGTACTGGAATTAATTTGAACAATTAAATAAGGCCTCACGATTAGCTAACATATTTTCTATATAAGCTGACTTCAATATTTACTATCATAATTTAGGACGTAAAGCGTGAATAATACTCCTGTCGCGCATTTGTGTTGAGGGCTAGTGGCAAAAATGTATTGCCAATCTGGTCACTTAAAACATTTCGGAAAGATGTACCATTTTTCTTGTTGTATCCAAAACAAGGCAAAAAGACAATCAAGTCGTTTTGCAGTGAACTTGCAACATAAATGTGTTTTTTTCTGTCTTCTTGGTTAGAGCATATACGAACATACAAATAGCATTTTTACTTTGACGTGATGAAGCACGATTGTGCGAAAGTTTGTCGAGAATTCAATACAATTTGTCTTTATATAGTTTCATCTGATTACCCTATTCAGAATTAGACGACACGGCCATTCACAAAGATTGGTACAATTATCAAGAAATCGTACAAAAATATTTGAGTTGTATTGTTGCAACTACGCAATTTCTCAGTTATATGTAAAAGGGTTACCTTTGCGTTATGTTACATGGATGTTGAGGTAAACAAGTAACCTATTGTACAGTAGCACAGGCACTAGGCAGTTATGACTATGACTTTTCTTGGGCCCGCCAAAATTGCTAAGAATGAAAGGTTAATTGGGAAGGCATTTCCCTCCGAAAGGACTGTAGTTTTTAAATCTCTCCTTTGACTGTTACTTAAGCCCAAACTAGGAGTGGGTTTCATTTGGTAATTACCTGGAAACGTTTTGTACAAATTACTTAAGTATTTTTTTCCATCAAGAATAACATTTTGCTACAGACGCGAACATTGCTTGCATGTTAAGAGCGTGCCAAATGTTATTAACTTAACCAACGTATATGCAATAAATGGCAGTCCAACCGCTATCATGTAATAACCAATTTGTTTGTTATTCCTCACTGACGCACCATTAATCTGAAATACTTTAGCAAATTACACATAAATAACACAAAAATTAGAATGGAATTCATTGCCCTTATGTAGTGGCTTTCTTGCATAAAGCAGCAAATGATATAGGGGGCCTCAGATGTGATACTCATGGGTCGCTCATGGTTAAAACTTAACTCCGTTTTGACTTTGCTCGTTAGGTTCAACTGTAGTTTTAAATGTAGTGTATTTAGCAAAGGTTATAATAGTAATCTTATTGTGTATTGCAATGCTGGCCAAAAGTTAGGCCAGATAACGTCACTGGCGACAGTCGAGATGTGAATACACGATTACACGATTATACATAAAGTTGTAAGGCTTGTTCATGGACACAAAAGGTCAATATTAACTATTTCAACGAAATTGTCGTTGTTTCTAGAAATTGGACCTTATCAATAAATACGTTGTTCCTAAGAAGGAGATATTTATGTCGGACTGTTGCCATTCACAGACGCCATGTACATCAGCAATAACCGTGGCATGTAAGTTTGCACGATAAGTACGATAAATTTATTTTGCAACAGTGGATATCAATAAACTCAATCCAATAAATTCGTATCGAAACCACACGATTAAACTAATTGTAAAATAAAGCGTAACATATTTTTAACGTAGAAATTAAATATTATGGAATGACTTTTTTGTTTCTATAGTTCATTACTTTTTAAGCATATATTTTACGGAATTATATTAAACAAAAAAAAAATTATTTATACTTTATTGAAACAACTGTTTGACCTGAGTTTTCATAAAATATATCAGTTACTTCCCGCAATGTTATCGTATTTGCGCTGATTTTGACTTTAATCTAATAGAAGAGGTTGTACTATGACAACCACTGGTATAAATCATTTTACATTGTTAATGATATAGTAGTGGATCATTTTTTTTGTAAATATGTCTTTATTGTATTACTTGTCATTTTGGAAGATTGCAAACCTACATAAGCCCTTAAAAAAGAGTTTTTGATGAATGCGAAGACATTTTACAGTCACCAAAACTTTTGAACGGCAACATTTTAAACAAGAATCAAAGTATAAAACCGCCGTCAAGAATTATAGTGTCATAAATATTTATTTTCGCAAAAAAAAACTAGTCTGCCGTAAAAAAAAACATTTTACAGTTTTTTCGATTTATTTTTGACAAATCTGGAAAAATGTTCATTTAAAGTCCACCCTCGAACTCAACACGTATTCTATATAGCCACAACCTCATTTCTTATGTCGCAGTGCCACCACAAAAGCCGACAAATCTGTCCTGTCTGTTTCAAGAGCAAACTTTGTTGCACTGTAGATGGGACGTGGACCCGTTCGAAAAGCGCCACGTTGCAAACTGGACGTTCGCCGCGAAATACAACGTTTCGTATTGGGTGCCACGAATGTTAGTACTTGACTGTGTATTTTCTTCACTTTTCTTTCATCCTTTATTGTAGGTTTCATCCTTTATTGTTTTGTTTAACCCTTAATTATTTATTTCAGTCAAGCGGATGGTAGTAATTGGTATAATTGCGATTCTGCTATTGGCTCGGTCAAGTTGTTTAACATTTTCATTTTTTGAAAAGGAGAAAACACAAAATTAGAGTTTTTTATATTCGTACGGCAACCTATTTAATTTATCAGTAAAAGTTTATTTTATATTGGTCTTGGCAAAAAATTAATTTGTTTAACGCTTTCGTCTATTAGAAAATTTCCAAAAAGTGTTTACCAGAAAGGCTTTAATAATATAGTTTCAAAATAGGTGTGTCCTTGTTTGATCTTTATGTGCTTTTTTTGTTTGTGGTTTGTTGTGTAATTGCGCGTTCTATTCTTCTTTTTGTAAAATTCGTTCTCCTGAGGACTTGTATTTTACGTTTTCCATTGTTCTAAAACAGGGGTTCTTAAACCGGGGCCCATGGATTCCTCGGGGGTACGTGAACTAGTTTCAGGGGGTTCATCATAGTCTGATTAAAGTATTTCTGTACATTTTAATAATAAAAATTTTTTGCAAGAAAACAATTTAATTGAAAAGTAAAAATTCTTGCACTGAAGGTATATTTGAGCTTGCTTTTAAATTTTTGGACCGGAAATAGCAGATTTATAAAGTCTAGTTGTATTGTGACGTTAAATTATGACGTCGTCTTTAAAACTCCTTGCCTACCTTGGTCCACGCGTAGTAACAACAAACTTTAGGGAGCGGCAGTAAAAAAAGTTTAAGAACCCCTGTTATAAAAGGAGCGCGTCGTTCTTTGCAGACAGGAATTTGATGATTCGAAATGTCGCGCCCTGAACTGGACCCAACCTTGGTGCGACTTCGACATCTACACTTCGTTTGGATACCACGACTCGCACATTAACGTTACTGTCACGGCGTGGAACGTCATGGGAAAGGTCACAACGTCGATCTACGAAACTTTTAGGCGTGAGTGTGACTTTTATGTTAACGTACACACGAAATTGCTCAACAAAGCTTACAACTATAGTATTTGTTACTTGATTGCTTTAGTTTTCAAGAGGATGTGGTATTGTCGCTTAATAAAAATTAAGGATTTCCGATATTATCGGATCAGAGACTATACCTGATGCCAAGTGATAAAGTAGTATCGGTACTCGTCCGATAATACTGCCCTAGGTGCCAATCCAATACCAAATTAATTTGGGAATTTCAGTCACGATTTTTGCAGTTCTTGATAGGAATCTATTTTATCTATTTTACTCGTTTCAGCATAGTTATGACGTAATTTGATATGGTCGGATCGAGATATTTTTGACCAAAATATCGGGTATCGGTATCGGAATAAATAGTCGGGCATATCGGTTTTGGAATAAAAGTATCGGATATATGGACGTAAAGAAAAGCACGACGATTGGCATTTTGTCTAAAATCGAGTTTACTATAGTTAGGACAGTTAGGTGGTCGTTAGTGCGCCTATATTTTTTAACATAGGCCATACACCGTATAAGTTGCTATAAACAAAATATGTCAAGAACTAATAATCTAACTATTGTATACAACTGTACAACGCCATTAGGTTGTTAACGTGAACGTCACCGAAGCATCAGGAATACTGAAGTTAGCTCTTCGTTTTAGATGTTACCAGTGCCCCGGAATTTCGTTTGGAGAGCATAACGAGAGATAAAGAATCCTCGTTGATACTGGTTGACGTTGCGTTACCTGAACATCTGATTTATGACGTGACATTTGAGGTACACGTAGCGCTTTAGTTCGTGTGTTTCGCAACTAACTGCCGCATCGCACAAGGAACTATTAAACCTCTATTAAATAATGAACTGGAATTTCTGATTTAGAATTTGACGGCAGTGCGTCGTTTTTCGATCTTGCAATTCTCAACTTTTCCTCTGCAGTTTTCTACTCAAAAATATTATTTTTGCAAAAAAAAATAACTTAGCACTGGTTTAGAATCCTACCACTATTTTTTTTATATATATATATAAAATCATATAAAACCCCGGACAAAAATGTGGTAGCATTCTAGACCATGCGCCAACAACTTTTATAAGCCTTTAGTTTCTGTGCAGAATTGCCTGTAAACAATTCACTAACATTATTTTCTTTTAGACAACTTTTACTTCATAAATGTAAAAAATAATCATTACTAACATTTTACATGCTTCTAAATTGAACTACAATAATGGATAACTTTTACGTATTTTTTTTAACTATTTTATGTAGGCATAGCTAAGGCCGTCGTGACTGGAGTTTCCTGAAAAAATAAAGTTCTGCCTGCTTTTTTTCGGGTTTCGTGCTAACCTATATTGTATTTGCAATGTGGCTATTGTACGGTAAGTTACATGGTCTTTTGTTTTTGAACTAAAGCAAAATAACTGCACTGTATGTTTCTTTACGTTTCGCACGAAACTTTGACAAATGACGTGACTGGAATGACCTGTTTACAACACTGGTAACTATATGCAGCCATACATGTGTGGTGTCGTCAGCCCTTTGATTTTAGTTGGCCACTTTGTCTTCAGGTATACTACTAACTTTTGTCATGTTTCTTTACGTTTTTTCTTTACGTTTCGCACGAAACTTTGACAAATGACGTGACTGGAATGACCTGTTTACAACACTGGTAACTATATGCAGCCATACATGTGTGGTGTCGTCAGCCCTTTGATTTTAGTTGGCCACTTTGTCTTCAGGTATACTACTAACTTTTGTCATGATATTACGTCATAGGCCTAGGCTAGAAAAACATAGATGCGACCTTGCCTAGGAAAGCATGTTTTTCATGTAATGGTTAGATATTAAGGCGAAAAGAACAAACTCACAAAAACACTTTCCAAAAACATAACTTGTATATCCAAAGTTATCGACAACCCTTCATATGTAAAACGCTTGACAAAATGAATTGAACTAAAAAGCCAGCAAGCTTTAAATAATTAGACAAAGCCGTTTTTTGTGAACTATCGTGTTATCGTGCATGTATTACTTAACTTAAGTGTCAAAAAATAATATTATTTGATCATTTATTAATAAAGTTAGAAGTTTGTTGATCGGAATAAATGGTCTTGCACAGGAGCGTGACGTATACATAAAATTGTAATAATCCTTATTGACAGTTAAGCTTATTAGTAAGGCGATTATTTTTTGCCTTGTCTTGTCAAAATATCTTGTTGAAATTTTGTCAAAATTTACCCGCTAGGTCAAGTCCAAATCGTTTACAAAAGGCACAAACATTTACAAAATTAACAAAACTGTAGTGAGCTATTTGAAATTGATGCCAGTTTACTATTTTATCAAGTTTAATTTTCAATCTAACAACATTTTAAGTGCCTTATGTGTTCATTCAAGGAATATACGGTATACGTGAGTCGACAGAATTAACCACGCAGCAGGCCTGGTTTATCACATTAGGTTCGGCTCGATCATTGTTTTTGCTTTTTTACTGAGTCTTTTTTCTGTAATAATTTGCAATTATTATTTTCTATTCCTATAAATATGATATACTTTTAGTTTTTTGCAATCGTTTTTAACCTTGTATTTCTAACAAACTGTTTGCTCAACAATTTTCTAAAATACCCATCGTCTTGTTTTTCTTGGGGGGTTCAATAGTTGTTAGTATTTTAATGTGCCAAAAATATTAACTAAGCATTTTCAAGAGTTTTGCATATTCTCGAGAAAATAAATAATTTGTGCTCGACCGGTCGTCAGTAAAATTATCAAAAACAATTGCCCGCAACCCAAAGCACCAACGCAGTACTTTATACATTTGATTTAAGTACCGTAATGGTATACATTGATTTAAGTACGATACTAAATTAATGTCTTGGCTTGGTTAACTACTATAGGTTTTGATGTTTTTACGGTCGACTGATCGAACACAAATCAGTAATTTTTTCGACTTTATGCAAACTCTTTGAAAAGCTTAGTTGATATTTTTGTCATACTAAAACGACAAACAACAAATAGAAAAATGCCAAAGAAAAACCAACCCAGACGCCTAAATGATTAATTCTGCCATAGGGGCCTAATACCAGTGTTGTAAACTAGTCATTTTGAAATGAATTAAATCCCAGTCAAGTCATTCGTAAAACAACTGAAGTAAAAGTTAAGTCTTTTTGAATAAATAACAAGTCAAGTCCCAATCTAAGTAATCGATTGTCCCAAACTCCTCCGATTATGGCAATAACTTAAGTAAAAAATAATAAACGCAACATACAGCAATATGGTGGACCATGACTGCCATCCTGTTTTTTTAATTTTAAAAAATTTTTTTTTTTCAATTTAACAAATAAAAAAAAAAAAAAAAAGTAATTAAAAAATTTTATATATATATATATATAAACACAAAAAATTTTTAAAAAATATTAAAAAAAAAATATTACATAAAAAAAATTATAAAAAAATCTTGCTTTGAAAGTTAAACAGAACACAATAGAATATTGCATATCCGTATGTTGAAGTTTTTTTGTTTTTTTTTAATTAATTTTTATTTTTGTAATATTTTTTTTTAATTTTTTTTTTTTTTTATTATTTTTTTTTTTTATATAATATAAATTTTTTAATTATTTTTGTTTTGTTATTTTTATTTATTTGTTAATTTGTTTTAAAAAACATGGCCACTAGACCTATACATAAGTTGACTATACTCTTCCTTTTCAGAAACGTTGAAAAAATAACTCAACGAATAACTTAGCATTATTTCACTGATTTTTAATCGATTTTCGCAAATTTTGACCTAAAGTCGAGGTTCTGATCAAAATTAAGCAGTATGATTGTCACATCATAATCAACTGGCACAGCTTTGTAGTAAAAAATTTAGTCGTAATTTCATTTTCGACTGTACATCTAGGGAACGAATATTATGGACTGTGTCGACCTATACAAAACTACACGTTGTTTTCGAAAGCTTTGGTATCGCGTTACAAACCAATGCCTTTTCAGGATTTTTTTTTGGGAAGTTAATCGGGTCATCTCAGACGTTAAGAAACAAAGAACAAAAAAAAAACTTTGCGATTTGTTGAAAAGTTTACAACTCTGTTGTCGTAAACTCTGTTTGTCGTGAGTACTGTTTTTGCCAGAGTCAGTGTAATTTAAGTGGTTACAGTTAACTCCCATATGACACCAGGGCCCTCGAATAGGCACGTCCTCTTTTTGGAGTGTGCCCTTTTACCTACAGTAGCAGTGCCAAGGGGTGATTTAAATGTTTTTTAGGTGCACTTGGGATTTTCCGTGCACTTGGGATATAGAGTTACATACCAAGTACGAGCAAAGAGGAAGCCCTGCGCCCTGTGTTCCAACCAAAACGTAACACCACGCATCGCTAAGTTCTAAAGTTGATGTTATTTATTGTAAAAACTTGCAAGCCACCGAACCGCATAACCTGACGAAGCATAAGTCGTGCATGACACTGGGAAAAATAATTACTCCTCAGACCTTTCAGGTTTATCTACAAACCGCACAAACCAAGGAGCAAATAAAGAAACTAAATGCCTAAATGCCCGAATGCCTGCTGCATTTTGCATGTTGCATCCACGCAAGTTTGACCACTGCTGGACGCCTGTATACAGGTTTTTGGTTCGAAATTTCCGTCAATTTTAAAACCTTTGATTAAGGGAAGGTGGAGCATTTTTTTGTAAATGTAAGCTTTTCTGCTGTACATTCTATTTCAGGGGTGAAAGAAAAAAAATTTTCCTACCGGCACGATGAAAAAATATCTCACCGTAACGCATGAATGTTTTTTTGAAAGATGACGTCACAAAGTTGCGTTGCAACGGGACGTTTAAAACAAGTAATCTCAGGAAACTAAAGTTTTTGTTGTTGTGCACAAAGATGTTTAAATACATTTAAAAAAATAAAAAATAAACATTTTGTTTACCGGTGCGGCTTACCTACAATTTGTTTTTCACGGAACGCCGTTCCTGAGCGTTCCGGCTTACTTTCAACACTGCTTTATTTGCACTGAGAAGTCTTGGAGTTATAGTAAAAACAAAAATCTTAATGGCTTAAAAATGTTATTCTTACGACAAATAGATAATTATTTCCGTTTAAGCTGATATACTCAGTTTACCAAAATTTTACAAACTTGTTTTACCGTACACCACTCAGTTAACAAAAAAATTACAAATCTATTTTATATTACCCAGGTCGAGAGCAAATACGCAGAATTGAGGCTGCCCAGCTCAGCAACCGAACCCCAGCTCTCTTTTTGGGACCAGTGGAAGGAAAACGGCGAAGACGATCTATATCTTTCTGGTTCGAATCAAGGAAACGATTTCTGGGCAAATGCAACCCGCGAGCGATTTCGTCTTACGCACACATCGCTTCCGACTGTCCAGGTTGGTACCGTTTATGTCAGTGATCGGCAAACTTTTTTGGCCGCGGCCTAAAGTTATCGTTTCAGGGCTATTGAAGGGCCACTGCCACTACGTAAAACTACTACGAAAATAGGGGCGGATTCAGGATATTTGTTTCAAGGCATTAGAATGACTTCACAAAGCTACGTTAGTGTTGTTTCAGTAGAAGGTTTATTGCTCATAGACGTAGAAGTAAAGTAGAATGAAAAGAACGAATAACACGCACTGGTATATAGGTATATAGGGCGCAGAATGCAATCACCATTCCAACGTAAACTAATAATTACTGTGCCTTAGGAACGCTAGCGTAATAGCAACAAGAGAAACGCGTGTACAAGGCGTGCACAAGCCGTGCATGCTACATGGTGTAGACTCTGTGACAGTTATAAAACGATTGTTCTTAAAATAAGAAAAAAAAACTTGTTCTCGAACGAACTCGTGCGTAAATATAGGACGCTAAAATCCAGTTGGGTTTATTGGTTTAAAATTGACGAAACTTCAATTAAAAGGATACGTGGCGCATATGGCAAATAAAATGATTCGAATATTGCTAAAAAATAACGGCATTTGTGGTATAATTTAACAGAAATAATTGCGCCTTGATGCCGGAATTTTCGTTTACATATAGTTAAAGTTGGCAAAAAATTCAGTTTGACATGCACTCTCAGGGTCACATCTACATGATAACACTAAGCTATTTAAAAGTAACTCGAGGCTCATCAAACATGCCTCTGTGGCCCAAATTTTGGCCGCGGCCCACAGTTTGCTGACTACTGGTTTATGTGAACGTTTGTAGGTTGGTTATTTAAAAAAAGACTAATTATTGCCAAAAAAACGAATTTGACAACTTGTCGGCTTGCGGTAATCGATGGGTTAAGTGGCCAGTTGAAATTGATTTTATATAGCCCACAGATACTATTTTCATGGGTTGATTTGGTGCGTTTAAAGTTACCAAAGAAAATCGCACTTATCTTTACAAAAAAATGTGTAAACTATTTCAATAAAAGTAAACCACCATATTGCAGGATAGCTTAAAACTTGCAAATTATTTACTTGTGTTGGTACAAATCTTGGTGGGCCAAATCTTTAACGTATAATAATTTTAAAACCTATTTCACCGCTATATAAATCACATGTATGTTATATCTTTATAATTTCGGGAATTTGATGCCTAATTTGGCCTAGAAAACACAGGTGGGCACCTAGGCCAATAGATAAGTTGGCTATACTTTTCTTTTTGCAAAACGATAAAAAAATAACTTCACAAAATAACCTGGCACCTATCATTAATGAAAGACACCTTGATTTCTGAATAAAGTTCAACTTATTTGCATTAGCTTCATGATTGTTATAGAACGGCGATATCGAATCCCCGTTTAATAACGATGTCATGTGCACACACGTTGTAATCAATAAACAGGGAGAAATAGGTACTAACTAAGCAGATGGCCCATTGCATTTTTTACGTTCTGCGTTTTGCACTTCTATGCGAATTTGCGATCCTTCAATTTTACTACAAAATATATACATAGCAATCTTCGTCTACAGCACGCTTACTCAGCTCAACCCAACTCCACAGTTTGGGTCAGGGTGCGAGGCCGCCACGGCATTTTCCTGTGGAGTCCTTACAAAAAGGCAAGGTCAATAAGAACTGCGGCGGTTGTACCGAACGCGCCCAACGTCCAAGTTCTTTGGTTTCGCCCAGGTAAATACAACGCGCAAAAACACGTGATAGTAAGCCACAACAACGGTGGTTTTCGAAAAAGAATAGCCACAATTGGAATTACGAAAGCGTCAAAAATTTAAAATAGCGGAAACGACCATTTTTGTAAAAATCGTCAATATTTATAACTATAAGTTTGGTTCCGGTAAATATTTATTTTAATAACCTGTGTATCGATTTTACTGCATTTAAGTTAATTTGAGAAGTTCGAAGCTTTCTAAAAATAGCTTTTTAGGCAGTCCGAAACTCACGTTTATAGATTAAACGTTAGTTTATGACGTCATTCCTTAAAATTTCGATGCCGACCCTGGTCTACTCGAACCAAAATTTGATTGCGTGTCCGCATTTAAATAAGTTGAAGAACCCCGGCTTAGATGTTGTTAAATGGGGATTGGTCACAAAGCAATCAAATTACCACAGACTTGTAGCAAAGCAGAATGCTGGTAGTTTATAAAAGCTACTGTTTCCATTTCTAGAGTATATTTTAACCCTACTAACACGAAATTTGGCGCTAGCTCAGTGCACATATTCTTTTTTTTTTTTTTTGACAATCAAAAACTGAAAAAACAAATAAATTCAGTAACATATATGTGTTTCATTAACAGAAGACAAACAGCGATTCCAAGGGGGCATTGTACTGTGGAAACAGGTAATTTGTTTTATTGAAAGGCTGTGCAAATGATGGTCTTAAACAAAACTTGTGCCGCGAGAATTTATTTTATTTAAGACGCTGCTTCTAACATTCAAGTCGGACACCATTTTAGTTTTTAACAAAAATTGACATATTGTAATTTAAGGCAAATATTGCTGCTAACCGACAATTTTAAGACAATTATAAAAGACGTTAAAAGGATAACCAATTATTGCTATCTGAACATACTTTTTTAAAAAAAAAGTTCCCGGCAAGTTATATCGAAAGGTTTTATTTAAATAGGCGAGACACGGCGATAAGAAGAACATCGCCACAAGGTCGTTTACGCTCCAATCGTCATGTCCAAGGTTAGTGGAAACACTATAGTTATTATAAATATATTAATATACCTTGCTGAAAATTTTTTTGTTAATTTGACACTTTTTGTTATTTTTAACATAGTTGTATTACAAATACGTATATAAGTGAGCGTACGAGACTTACAAGCATATAGTGTCCGATGGAAAACTGTTAATATTAAGCCATGGATTGCCACGTCATGCATAAAAGGGTCATGGTTCCCTTATAAAATCGTTGTTTAGGTGTGTTGTAATATAAACAGTTGGAAAACCAGTGGCTTAGAAACACAATGACAGTTGAAAGCGCATATAGTCGTAATCATAAAGAAAACGTTGGTTTTGTGTTTAGTTATATTCACTTAACATTTCATATATAAGTAAACAAAGCAAAAGACAAACAACATGAATAAACTATAATTTAATTGTGGTTGACAGCAAAGTCACAACTAACGGAACTCGTACACCTTACGGATCTTATTATAACAACTGGAACGACTGTTAATCAGGGATAAAACTAGAGTACTTTGCAATTGAAAATGAATAGAATATTTTTTTTAATGAGTTAAAAAAACGTACTTTTATCAATGGTCTTACACAGCCTTTAGTTGTCATTTACTAAAACTGTTATCCAAGCAAAGTAATGCGGGCGCAGATCAACTTATTTTGGGCAGGTTAATTTATGTAATCGCCTATCGCCTAAATTATGTTTGCTTTCTCTTTCTTTTTTCGCACATCTTACTTTTGTGGGGTTAGTTAATTCAGTCTATTCTTATCAAATCTAGTTTCGGTATCGATTTAATTAGACGTATTCTTAACCAGCAATTGTCCGCAAATAACTGCAATGCCAGATATTCCTAAACGAAAGGGTTTCGTCCCTATAATGGGGCAAGAAAAGCACTGTACAAATCATGATATTATCAGTATAATAATCGATTGTGAAGTTGTAAGGTCTTGCATTTTTGCTTACATAATATTTTAATAGGAATGCAGTATAGTACATTTTCAAGAATTACAACATTTGAGGCCCACTTGAGATTATCTCGAGGCAGTCTGGTGTGCGCTACACACAGTTTAAGAATCACTTGTTTTTACTCTTACCGGTATCTCCTTGAATGTATTTTGACTAATTTTCGGTTGTATATTACTCATTGAATTAACCAAGAGCAAAATGATTTCAAGGTTACTTAAACCAATACTTTAATTACAAACATTGCTGAGCTATATAAAAAAAGTTTTTGTTTGTGGTTTATCAATTTCTGGTTCATTAAGTTTTGGTCATATCAAATCTTTTGTTGAATGTTGGTCATATCAAATCCTTTTTTTTTACAACAGAAAAGAAGGTAAAACCAGCAAAGACGGGTCGAATTGCAACGTAGAAGTTTCGGCAACGAACGAAATTGGAACGTCGCAACATAACGAACGTATTACATTAGGTAATAGATGTTAGTACATCACAGTTTTGTCCAAATCGAGGGTCTGAACAAATGACAAGTCAAGACCAAGTCCAATTCAGTAAATTATTGGCTTAATGATTTAACAAGTATTTTAATTGTCAAGTAACGAAAACTAAACATGGAGCCAATCGGACACATTAATTCATAAGAATTACCTTTCAACCATAAAACCCAAATAACACTAAAATATTTTTTATTTAGAATACCGAAATTTGTCTTCAAATTATGCCATGCATTTTAGACCCAAGATTGTTACACGCTGTACCTTATAATTCTCTTAAAAACTAAGTGAAAACTTTTCACTGAAGAAATAAACAAATGGTGTAAAATGTCTGAAATTGGTAGTAGACGACTATATATGACCAGTGCTCCGCAACCGGTGTGCCGCGAGACCATGCCAGGTGCCGCGAGACCATGCCAGGCCGCGACGTTCACATAAGTGTGTTACTTGCGCTTTAAGTGTACTTTTTATTAATCAGTCGAATTAACGCAAAAATGTCAATCTTATCAAGACAGGTATTTTGACCTTGGAATTATCCAGGTGCAATTTTTATGAACTTTCCATGATATTTAAAACGTTTTTAAAACCCATGTTACCTTGTTTTGTCGGTAATCAAATATCATAATAGTTTTTTTAACTAACTCAACTACCGGGAACTACCAGAAGTATAAACACACTACAATGTTTTTCAAACTTTTTAGCAAAGTGGAAAGGGGGACTATCCATATGCTCGAAACCCATAAAATTTCATTGTAAATTGGCAATTTGTGATTGTATAATGAGTCTTGGCAGCTGTTTCGAAATATAAATTAAACAAAAAGTACAAAATGCCAATGTCAGGTATGATTTTTCGAATGCTATTAAAGCCCTTTGTTCTCTAATCAGCTATTGTAATGGTGTACAATTTTTAGAACTTTGACAGGCTTAAGGAATTTTAGGATTGCAAAACCGCAAAGAAAATTCGTCTGCAAAACAGCAAAATCAGTATACAAAGGAATGCAAATCGTAAAACATTCGGCGCCTTCGGCGCGTTTCATCAGATATCGCCTCTTTTTCGCTTGGCTGCCTCGGATTTTTGCTGATACTGTCTCTTGTCGATCAAGAAACATTTCGAAGGTGTGCCGCCGAAATGTTTTAAATAGCTCTGTTGGTGTGCCGCAAGTGAAAAAGGTTGCAAAGCACTGATATAAACTATAGGATAATACTTTGCTAAATCTCTCTAGTTTTGTCTTCCTGTCTTTAAAACTTAATAGCGATTCAATCATTATTTGATTTTCGTTGCAAATTAATTAGGCAACCTGGAACTCCAGAACGCTACGCTGGTGGTAAGGAACGCCACAACCGCAACGCTCGACTTTGACTGCGTTCAATGCCTGGATAAAGATTTACCGAAGGTGAGTTCATGATGACAAGGTTGTTTTTTTATGTTTACATCCGTCATCCAAAAAGTAACCACACGATGATTAATATATTTTTTTATTTATTACAATAATGGAAACTGATAGATAAAATGCACTTCTGGTAAATTGCTAAAAAAAAGTTGCAGTTGCGATTACAACGTACTAATACAAAACAAAATTTCGAAAATGGTATTTTAAACATCAATTTTGCGTAAAAAAAACCTTAGTACCCATGTTTAATAGTATTTTTACATTCGATTGCAGCGCAATCTGACGGCGACAGTGTTTTTCTGGCCGGTGCAATCGTCTTGGTACAACGCCGATGATTTGAAACGGCATCTCGCAGCCAACGCTTACAAAAAGTGAGACGCTGTAAAATGAACCAATTTTCTCCAGACTTCAGCTTTGTTGAAATTTTACCGTTTTCGAAACCAAGAAATCGTTACGCACAAAATCGGCGTTTCTATACGCTGCACGCTGGAGGCGTTTGCCGCATGTGTTTGCTAAAAAATCTGTGCACGTTTATCTTAACGACTACATGGGCGTTAGCACGGATGGGGTTGTCGGATTTACATATTCTAAACTAAGTCAAAATCCTATTAGATTGTTAAAAGTTGAGATCATATCATTTTTGCTACTATTTCAAAAAAGCAGCCTTTACGGAGACTTTTGAACTGTGAACTGCGCAAACGCAACGATTTCATGTGTTGTTTTACAGGGGAGAATCACACATCAGGGAAACCAGCAACAGCATTTATCTTCCATCATTTAACAACAGGTATCACTTATTAAAAAAGTTAAAAAAAAAAGAAATATATTCATTTCAAAAAAACTTGCCAAACGATGAGTCTTTTTACCAAACCCCCAAAACCCCAGGCTTCATAGGCTTGGGCCAATCGAAAGGCACGTGGCCTTAAAAAATGATCAAAATTTGCACAAACTTATATTTTATAAAATATAAATTTTTAAATCGAATTTTTTTGTCTCAAAAATTGTAACTAACAAAGACTACACAATATTAGCACTTTTCCTCGCCTGTGTGGCGAAAACAAAGGTTTGTCGAAATAGCATTTTTGGTAAACCAATAGAATAGTACTAAAATTAAGACAAACAACCTACAGAGAGGATTATAATAGCACTTTATCGTTTAAATTCTTAGAGTTACACACGTATATTCATCTTAAATTGTTCAAGTTCAGTATGCACGCCTACCGGCATATTTTATTACCAACTTGACGAACATTGGTCGGCTTTATCTTTATAGCCTAAATGCAAGATGCCCTGAAATTCTGCAAAACTAATCATTATTAATGAAAAAGTAACTGAAGGTGTGACATTTCGAAAACCTATATATATTTTTAACACGTAAAAAAATTTTGAAAATGGGGGAATATCACGAGCTGTATAGTTCCGAGTGCTATTTTATTCAGCAAACTCACTTTTAGCCCCGCGTGACACATTATAGCCAGTCAAGCATCTGGTTTAAACTCACACGCCTTACTGTGGTTTCTGTGCCATTCCGTGGTATGGGAGAGCTTGTAACACCTTGAACCGTGCATTAATTTCCGAAAACTGCGCTCGGAATGATTTGATTTATGCTTTGGGTTGGTTGTCGTATGACGAAGGCTGTTCAGTTTCGCACGAATTCACTGCAAAACCCACATTGTTAAAACGCCTTTTCCAATACCTTTGTTGCGGGAATACACTAAAAACGAACGGAAAACATGCATAAAATGGACGACATTTATAGTATACCATATTTTTTGTCATGTAAGCCTAATCAAACAGCATTGCTGTATTTTTCAACTTAAAGTTCGGATAACATTGTTTTTCTTTTTACCTTGAGTTGGACATCATGGCCGTACCTTGGGGTAAAATATGTCGATGAACATTTTTTTTAAATAGCGACCTGTTTTGTTTGCTCGTTACGCCTAGCGGCCAAAAGGAGTGTTGCTTCGCTCTAGGTAAAAGGTTCCTCAGCGAATACAATTCATCCAGAACGTTCAGAAAAACAAGTTGTAATGGACTATTTTTGCCATTTTAGAATAAACAGGTACAGGTTGCCGACAGTAACAGCGCCATGGGCGGGCCATTGTCGTTGTTAGGAGTTCGTTGTGTGAAGGTCTTTCACATGGCAACAGAGTTAAACGCCCAACACACCCTTCTTAAAATACGTAATATGTTTTTTTGATTTTAAGAAAGATTACTTCACCTCCATTATCCCGAAAAAAACATGGCCTAAATTTAAGTTGTTTAAAGACAAAACATGAGTGAATTTTTTGTCCATTTTTTAACTCGTAAAATAGTGGTTTAGCGTACCAGTTTTGGAAAGTATTGTTTCACATTTAAGTTCATGAATTTAGTAAATTATTATTATAAATATATTCAAACTAACTCTGGCTGATGCTTTGTGTGAGTAATTTAGAATAAGTCATTTAAAACGAAGGAATTTTCTATAGCATTCGTATTCAGTGAAAAAATTTTTTTTCTATTTCTGGAAGTGTGGTGTTTTTTGCGGTTTATTAGAGCGCAATAAATTTCGCCTTTTCCAATAAATGTTTTTAGATATGCCTATTTCAATAAGATACAGTAAGTGGACCATGACGGTCTATTATTAAGTGGATTACAATTTTTAATAGAAGCACTGAAACAATAGTGGCGCATATTGGTAAATATTTGAGCGTTTTTTGCATTTTTTGTAAACAGTGAGATACGAAGTTAACATCCAATGGTTTATATATTATTCTAATATTGATGATGCGATGCCAAACGACTGATGCGATACCAAATGACGTCATTACAATGGTAAAACTAATAAAACTAAAACGTTCAAAGAAAATTCATTTTAGCTTATTTAGCAAACATTTATTTCAGTGTTCGAAAAATTTTGGACAAAATAAAAAAAAATTTGGGCGAAATAAAAAAAATTTTGGGCAAAATTTTCAGCTCGCGAGCCGCATTCCAAGTTTAGTGAGTTAGTTAACGTGTTTGAAATGTTCGTGCAACCACGCCTGAGTACGAGGGAGAAGACTTGCGAGGTCTCTAATACACTTGGTGTTTTTGGATAACATAGTTAAAAATGCTCGGTTTTATTAAGTTTTAACAAACGTTGGTCTTTATAAACCATTGGGCCAGCATTGTCTGGTTTGGTTGGGTTAAGCGGCCACACTGCAATTTTACTTCACAGTGAGAAAATCAGCTTAATACGTGGCTATAAAATCACCACCAGTTTTTTGGATCGGTATAATCTATCTAAAAATTTTCTTGAGCTAAGTGAGAAAAAAAAACTTATAGGAGAGACGCAGTTTGCCTACCCTTGGATTATTATAGTTCTTTGTTTGGGAATTTGGGAATTTATCTTTGCCTCACAAGGTTAAAAACGCTACTCTGATACCAAACCGCTGTTTGAGTCTCTTATCGAATCGGAAACAATGTGAATATTAATATAACCAACTCCGAGGATATAGCCTAAGCCCACGCTCCCGACAAAATGAGTGTACAAATACTGAGGTTACATTGAAAACAAAAACGTTTTAAAGGTTGTTGGTTTTCGCTTGCCTTTAAAATCAGTTTGCCTTACCGCCTTTGGCCAAATCGCAACCCACTGGAAACGAAAATCCTCCGGGTCCCGCTAAACTCTAAGAAACAGTGGACTTGCTCGGAGAAAACTCAAACGCCAGCTGTTGTTTTGAAAAGTTAAAAAAACAAAAGCACAAATAAACGTGCATATAGCACCAGCGGTGTGCGAGCTGGGTGCCCTAACTGCAAGTGGAAGGTAGGAAAAAGAGAAAAAAAGAAAGAGGAAGAAAGGCCAATAACTAACGCGAAGCCAGCTAGTACAGTGCTCTTCAACCTTTTTTGGTTTGGTGAACCCTTAAAGTTGTTGTGACGAACTCATGCACCCTAATTACTTGAAAGGTAAACTGAGGTAAACGATATAAAAAATCAATTAGTTTTTTTACACAATGTCGGTGATGGTTCGAGTATGCTTCCGAGTACTATTGCATGTCATAAAACAGCATTCAAACAACCTTGAGAAATCAAATGTTTATGGTTCATTAAACATTTGTGATGCACCCTTGAATAACTTAACGTATTGGTGCACCCTGTGCATATTTTGGTGCACTCTAGGGTGAACCGTGCACACCGATTGAAGAGAACTTAGCTAGTATACGGCGCAATACTCGCGGTAGTGAGCGAGTGGCGCCTTTCCGGGAAAAGGAACGTGAGAAAACGAGGCCGTCTGGCGCGGCACCGCCGAAACGCTCAAGTTCACTCCCGACACTCGGTCTCCCGGCTGTGCGATTTCTGCTATCTGAACCGCGAGAAGGGTCAAGTGCAACGTGGCGAGTTCAGGGTTGGCGGGTGGCAAATGGAAAGTCGCTCTGCGTCAGCGTTGTTTTTGTATGGCGCACGGAAACGAGTAACCTGATCGGAATGCGATTTTTCTTGAACCCAGCGGAGGTCGCTGGGTGCAGAGGGTGTGTACGATTCGAGGGGATGTATTTTGGACATTTCAGGATTCCGACTTATGTTTTGTTATAGCCGCCTAAGAATTCCATCTCGTAAGCCAGTGCTTCCCAACCTCTTTCAGTTCGCGACCCACTTTTAATGCATGTTTTATTGTGCGACCCACAAGAGATATGACCAAACGAATAAAGTTACATAAAACCTGCATCTTTACTACTGGCGTACCGTACGCACTAAACTAGTTAATTGCGACAAAACACATCTAATTGTGACGTATTTATGACATTGTTGTATAAATGTTATGTAATGATAATGCAATAATTTCCCAACCAATGGAAACTATAACGTTTAAAACTGCTTCGCGACCCATCAATGGGTCGCGACCCACTGGTTGAGAAGCCCTGTCGTAAGCTATGTTCTCCCGCATTAAAGTAATTTCACGAATAAGATTGGGCAATGAGCAAGGTCATCTTTTAAACTGAACGAAGTTCGCTGATTTGCAGCTTATTGTGCGCAACTATAGCTTGCATACAGAATATTCAAAATGCGATGTGTTAGCCAAACAAAATTCGCGAGGCCAATTTGTGCCACAGAAATTAACACACAAAACTAAAAGGGTATAATATGAATTAGGGAAGGTGTTTGTTGCGTTTGGACAACTTACTCCCAGCAATCACACAACATGGTCGAAGTCACCAAGAGGGGGGAAATCTAGCAAAGCACATAAACCTTATGTCAGGGATGGCGAACCTTTTCATTGGGAGGGTCACAAACACGATCTTAATCCCTACAAAATGCACAAGTGGGTCTTATATTTAATTGTATGCTAATTTTATGCCAAACTTTGCTGCTGCGTCGTTTCAAGTGCTGTTTTGTCTGGGTTGATAATTAAATTCAAGGTTTTTGGATGGTTTACAAATTTGGATTCCCGCGAATATTAACAATCTGAATAGTTAGCAAATGACTTAGCATTTTTATGGGATTACAGGAGTTCAGCAGAAAGCTTTTCAGGTTTGCCCGGGTTTTCTGAATTTTTAGTCTGCAAGCTCTTAATTTCCCTTAATAGATCGCCGCCCTTAACGTTTTCCAGCGATAAATCGAATGCTTTTAGTATTCTGCTTTTCTGCAAGCGTTGAGGTGAAGTTGATGTACGCCTACTTCTCACCCCTAGAACACTTTTGCACAACCAACGGATTGGGTAACCCGGATTTATATAGTGCTATCTAACGAAGAATTGTTTTTTACATTTATCTATTTCTGAAAATGATGGATAACATTACCGTGTTTCCAATCTATAAAAACAAGTGGGTCATTAAAAATCTGTGGTGGGTCACTTCGTGACCAGCGGGTCAGTGGTTCGCCATCCCTGCCTTATATGATAAACATTAACAAACCTTTAATTGTACAAAATGGTTATAATTTAGAAATTATAAGCTTAAATATTTCTTCACAGTCTCCGCTGACATGATGACTCAAAATAGGTTTACCCAGACTCCCTATTTTTCCACTACCTCCAATTGATTCGATCAAGTGTATGTTCAATTGCCTACTTTATGCAGTGGCGTGGTAGTAAAATAAAAAAATAAAAAAATACCATAATTAGATTGATTAATTTCACATTTCGCCACAAAACCATGTTACGTTAAGTGTACGTGAAAAGTCCCCCTTTACATTTTACAATATGCTAAAGTAGCCAACAGGCAAGAGGTGACATGTAGGGTGCAGACCTAAACGCGCCCAGCTAGTTAGGTTTTGAGAGCTGTGCCTTTTTGTCGCATTCCTATAAACTAATATTTTACAGCCAGGGTAGCAAAAAGTTTAAAATGTAACCTTGCAGATTATACAACTCTGCATAATTTTAACCCTAGGACAATGCAGGGTTAACAAAACTTCATACTAAATCACTTTTAAAGGGAATAAATAAATTGAATGCAGACAATATCTGTGTTTGTGTATATATTCATGTAAATATGGTTGTGGTTTGATTGTTAATTTGCTAGTTAGGTTTTGGGAGTACCACTAATTAAACCAATTACGCAAACTCTTCGTTTTCCAAAGTGTATGCGGACACTGACCAAAGTTTTAACGATCCGGCTAAGAGTGTTGTCATAATTTTGGCGGCTTGCCTATATGCCCCTAATATCAGGCAAGAAATCAGTTTTCGGCAAAACTTTGTGTGGAAATATTTGTATTTAATAGCAAAATGAGAGGCTGTTTATTGCAATCGGTCGCCTGCTGAAATACAGACGCGGTTTTTAAGCGGGAGTCCAAAATTCCGAGCTGCGGTAAGGACACAGACAGCGGAAATTGTTTATCCCGGCATAAAAAAAGAACTCACAGTCGGGCCAAACAAACAATTACAACTCTCAGGGGGTCAAAATAAACTACAGGACAACATCGCAGCGAGAAAACAGCAATCCCATATATGAACATAATAAAATTTAATATTCTTGGGAGTCTTGAGATATAACGTTTTCTGCTTGGATTGGCTCTAAGATAAACAGTTTTAAACTCAAACCTGCAGATTATTATTTTATTTTATTAATATTTTGTTGCAGAAATGAAACTCTGCCGGTCACGACAACATCTGGAAAAGATGACGTCGGAGCGAAGAAAGTTATTCCGCAGTTTACAACATGCGAAGCTCAGCGGTAGGCAATGTTTTGATGTCATGAAGACCCGAAGGCATTTCACCTCAACTAAGCTTGGTTGTTTTATATGGCAAACTAATTTTCTTTGTTTCTACAAAACTAACGACACAACTTTTTGGTTGCTTAATACCTTCTTATTTTCGACATGGTGTCACACAAAACGTGAAATCATAATTCTGTTTAAGGTGCAAAATATTTAGTGAATTTGTGGTTAGTAGTATTTTTAATTGCAAGTCATTCTTGACTTTATACACAGATGTTTTTTTGTGACATGTTTTATAATCAAGTTATATTAAACATATTTGGACTGAATATTTAAAAAAAATGTTGTAATTCGACCAAAATGCACGCGAATAATAAAACATTTTTTAATATAGGTAAAACATTATTTTAAGACACTGCTTTTTCAACCATACACATATTTAGGATCGTTCGTATGACAGGTTTATGTCTGTCAAACGCTTCCAACACAATCAGACTTACCTGTTCATTTCCAGGCTAAACAACGGAAAACTTGGTTGCCTGGTTACCTCCGACTTTGAGCCTTTAACAGCCTACGTGCTTTGCGTGTCTCTGCGTAGCGACCAAGTGCAAGGACCCGCTTATCAATTTCAATCGGCATATTACTTTACTGTCACAAGTAAGAGTTTTGTAAAACAGTTCTCATTGGTATAATATACTATAATTGACTTTATGTTTCATTGGACATAGGATACTATAGTGACCAGTGGCCTTTAATTATAAGTCGATTGCGTGACTTAAGTCACTGTTTTTGAATGACTTCACTTAACTTTTGTCAATTGGATTAATGACTTGACATGAACTTAACAATTGAACATAGTAAACACATTTTAACCATAAATCGTATTTTTTCGTATTTAATGTTCGTGATAAAATTCTTATGAATGGAACGTGTTTGACTATTTTGTAAATTTAAAATATATTTTGGATGTCAGTGACGTAAACTATATTTAACTTGTTTATTACTATACCTACTTGTGATTTGTTTAAACTTGAAACTGACTTAAGGTATACTTAATTTGTTTTTCGAATGACTTGACTAGGATTTAGGTCATTTCAAAAATCACTTTTTTACAGGCCTAAATAGTCTATTAGCTAAGTTGCCTCTGATGATTTAACTTTAGTAAATGCATACCGTGTTTTTATAATAACCGGGTGTAAGGAATGTGATTACTTTAAACAAAAAAGAAAGCATAGTTAGTCAACTAGCTGGCGTCAAAGCAAGCACTCAATCATGTATTTGCGCAGAACCCCGTTTCGCGCCACATTTTCAAGTCGAAAATGTGAAGAAGGATTCGCTCAAGGTCACGTGGGAAAGCCTCGATCCGCATGAGTTAACAGGACCTGTGGAAGGCTACACAGTCCTGGTATCGCTACAGCGAAACTGTGGCTTTAACCCGGTACATACTACCACCTCTGGCGATTGTAAAGGTGAGGCCATTTTTACGTCTAATGTCATGGATGCTCAATGACTCTCCATTGGTTTGTCAGCTACGTAAAAAAGATAAAAAATAAACATTTTAATGTAGTCGTTTTGCCCATTAACTTGTCAGTTAATCGGTACTTCAACAAACGTTATCTTTAGTCATGCGATTATTATTATTATTAAAGCACGAAAAAGGAACAGAGCAGTGGTACATAAATATTGCTAGCAAACCAACAACGTCAAACAGTTTATTTCATTTTTTCACCATCATCAAAAATACAATAAACATTGCTTTCGCTTTTGTGTTTGTATTTTATACCATATCCACAATACATTTAAAACACGCCTGCAGTCAATGCGTATATGTTAGCTATGAATAAAACAACTGATAGACTTATGACCTAACTTAATTAAAAATGGTTTAGTTAAAAGGTTAATTGGTTAACGATAAATAAAATAATGTGGTCTAGTAAAAAGTACATCTTTATTCGAAAGCTTTATGACCTTTTCTAAAGACTACAACGGTATATACACTTGGATATTTATCCTCGTTATTGGAAGGCAATTACACGACAAGGCTATTGATGACCTTTTAAACATGGATGAAAATGTTTATTTACCAAATAGTTTTACAATAATTGTATATTATTTTTTGCAGCCATATGTCCTACGTTCGTAAAAAAGGTGGAAAGACTACGAGAAGACAGCCAAAATAAATCTCCCTATCTAATTGGACCTGGAGGTTTGACTTTCTTATGTGTTTTTCAAAAAATCATGCTCACAAAATGCAATACAGCGACTTAGAACGTTCGTTAAATCGGCATATTTTCTGTTCTATACAAACGTATTGGCGTTAGTCCAAACCCTCATAAACCTAAAAAATGAAGATTAAACCCATGAAATAAGATAAAATTGCAATAATTGATGAAATAACAAAGCATGTAACAAGTGTAATAGAATATTTTTTTTAGTCTAATTTATGTTGTATTCTTTACGCTGTCACGAATGTAAGGTCCCCGGCCTATGTAAAATCTCTCCCTTTTCATGGCCAGATTCATACCCAATATAATCACATTATTCAACTAACTATTATTGTTACTTCTTAGGAATTGCTTTTTGTAAGGATAGAAAGTTTATACAGTTGTGAGAATGCTGCTAAAATGTTTTGACTTGTTCTAGAAAACGAATTGAATCTGAGTCGAAACCGCGTATATTTAAATCAGTAATTTAGGCAAACAAAATCGAAACTAAAAAAGAACCTACAGAACTGAATTACAATAACGTGAGAGTGGCATAAACCGGATGAAGAACCTCCAACGGTGATCAAACTATTGGTTGACCAAACTCGTGGCGTAAGCAACGGGCCCGGTCAGACATAAGAGTTTAAAATATTAATGCAACCGTTGAAACAGTTGTCAACCTTTTAAGATCTGCACAATTCGGTCAAACGCATACAGAGTGTTGCCGTCGTTGAGGGACTTAAGCCGGACACAACCTACTACGTCCGTGTGTACGCCTGGAACCACTGGGGTAATGGGCCTTGCTCGGAAACTGAGAAGATAAGGTGGAACGACGAGGAGAAAAGGTAAACTTTTTCGACGAAGACCGCCTGTTGCTATATAACGAATAAATTTAAAAAAATCAACCACACAGACCAATAACTGTCAAGAAACTATTAAGCATGGTAAGAGAGGACTCCCATATTCGAAAATACTCCTAGACTATAACTAATGTGTTGTTGTTTTTTCGTTTTTCGTGTGAGTTTAACAGGCTGTAATGGGGCAATAGCGTAACGGTGGCAACCTATAGTTAATTAAATTGGCCTTTACGTAAACTTCGCAAACAGGTAACCGCACGCCAATTTCTATAACCAGTGCAAGCATAATATTCAATTGAAATAAAAGTAATATCATGTGTGCGGAGTGAATCTGTGGTCGGCAACCAAAGGGGCCCGAATTTTGTTTCCACTCTGTAGGTCTTTCAGGGGTTGGCCTAAAGTTCGTATACTATTTTAGGTTTTTTGAGGTCGTAACAATACAGCGTACTTTTATAACTCGTTGGAGCTAAACAAGCTTAAGATTCGCCTTACGCCCTGGAAATCAAGTGGTAATAAGTTTTATTACTGAGCATTTGTAGTTTTTCTAAGGGACCGGTCGGTGATAACATTTTAGGTTAAAAGTGGTCCGCGGTGCAAAAAAGGTTCCCGGCCCCTGCGTTAACCATACTTTTTAAAAATCTAGTCCAACGCACTTTTAAGGGTTTTTTTGTGGCAGGGTAATTTATAAAATCAAAGCGTTTTTTTATGATTTGATTCTGTTTTTAGGCAGTTGCTGCCTATCATTTTGGGAGTCCTGTTGTTTTTGGTGATATCCATTGCAATCGCGATTGGATTAATCAGACGAAGAAAGCTTTGCAGAGTGAGCTATCCGAAACCCTATATTACTCCACAGGTGAAGATACATAGAGGTTCACTTTTATAGGTTTGCGTTTTAACCAGGGCTGCGGAGTCGGTTAAAAATAACCCGAGTCCGAGTCCCGAGTCCGACTCCGGCCAAATGTAAGATTTTTTCGAGTCCCGAGTCCAGCTCTGACTCTACAGCCTGTATTTTACCCATTTACGCAACTAAATTAAGGTAGATTTTCTGCAATCCACTCATATTGGTGTCATAATTGATCCACCCGCATTACATGGTTTAAAAATATTTCACATTTGCTATTACACTTTTACAACTTACATTTTGCCGCCTTAACAGTTTTAAAATTTGATACTGCGCATGCACACGTCAGACTCGGGACTCGGGTAGTTTTACGCGGTCTTCCTCGAGTCCCGAGTCCGACTCCGGCAAACAAACCGACTCCGTCGAGTCCCGAGTCCTAAGTCCGACTCCGACTCCGCAGCCCTGGTTTTAACTATGGTCAATATAACTGTAAATAAAGGATTTGTTGTTACAGAAACTGACCCTTGAGTTTAGAACAAGAAACGATTATGCCAGGGTCTGTAAATGTTTATAGATACTTTACTTAAAATTTATAATTAATGTTCATAGGCCTAAGTGTTTACAAGTTGTTCACAAATTATCATAATAGTATAGTATCTAAATACTTTAACATGTATCACCAGTCTTGCTTTAAGGAGTTTTAATGTACAGAAACTATTGATGAACTTACTCCAAAGGTCTTCGAGAGTCTATCTATAGCTAACATCCTTTGATATGTATAGCAGAGAAAAAGAAGTTACATAAACTTGTATGAGATAATTATAGTTTTCTAAAAAAAAATTTCAGCAGCCACCAAAATCAAATCTTGTAAATTTTTGATGAGTAATTTTGACATCGTTCGGTTAAACACTTTTTTCATTAAAATGTCCAACCTCCATTACTAAGTTACATTTATACACAAGCACGTGTTTAACGCAAACAAATCACCGGTACGCTATGTTATGAGAATAATTTTTTGCCGAACACTATGCCGCCGCAAATAAAGTATTAATATTATATCATCTGTCCCATTGGGCCATTTAAAACGAAATCCCGCTACGGCTGGCGTCAAAACATATGCGCAATGTTTTGGTCCAATCAGCAAATTAAGTCGAGCTATCTTGCTTAAGAGTTTTTCAAAAAAATTAACAAAACAAAAAAATTCTAGGCCGTGGTTTACTTACTTAGCATTCTTACAGTCCTTTCTGTGTAACCTTTCTTATTTTAAAGCTGTTCGAGGACGGCCTTTTGACGGGAGTCGGGATAGCGCAGGAGTTTTTGGAAGCGGCTGACCATTATGATGCTCGTACCTGCTCCGAACTGCTGGAGGTGCGTATATGAACTTTCATCGTTCCGTTATCGTTATCGCCGTGAAGATTATATAAGATAACGGGGTGCCGCGAAGTCTCGCCTTCACCTTTGTTCGAACTAGCCTATTTGATTATTCAACTGAATATAAGTACAGTAGTGCATTATTGGCCAACACGGCACTTTCACCTGGATTTAAGCGGCCCTTATAATTCTATGTAGAGTTGAACATCTAGAATCTAGATAATTCTAGTTTTGTAATTTAATGAATTACAGTAAAATTCGACTAATTCAAATTCTGACCTGGTTTGTGAATTGTTTGTGTTTAGTAATTCTAGTGCAAATTCGGATTTTACCGAACATTATAGTTTGTTCAACAGCATTTTTTCTCTCTCAAATAATTTCAATTGAAACTCTTTGGTATGAACGACTTGTAAATATTTTTACAATATAAAAAGCATATAGGCTATGCTAAAACATTTAAAATTAGCGCATAACAATTGCCATTCACATTCTTATATAAGCATAAATTGCGATTTAAATTAAATTGATTGTAAATAATTAAATGTATTTCTAGTTTAAAAATTGTTTTTAAAGAATTCGGTAATTCCAATTCCATAATCTAATTCAAGAAACTAAAAAATGATGTAATTCAATTCGAATCGAACTTGGAAAAAATATAATGCTCTAATTCTAATTGCAATCTAAATTTAAAGCTAAAATAAATCTAGTTGTTAAAGTCTGATCAAATGGTACTTGATTTTTGGGAATATACAGTGGTAATTTCGTTTATTACACAAAACGTCCAGTGTAAATAGCAATTGGAATTTTTTTAAATCCTCTGTAATAAACTTTATAGATGACGTCAAATGAAAGTTCTGATAGCATAGATATGACTGAAAGACGATTTGATGCAACACGACCAACAGAAGAAATGGCATCCTCAGACTCAGGTATGACCAAAAATGGTGAATGTTTTAGAAAAATACATCTTTTAAATGCTCCACTTTAATCTTACAAAAGCATTAAGCCTAACATTTCTGGATTAAAATAACTATCAAAGTAATTCCAGCATTGCGCAGCAAGAGTTTTTGTCGTATAAAAGTTTTAACCTACAAAACGAACCACTATATATATTAATATTGCATTATCAAGGTGACAATTAGGATTATAATTGCTTGCTACAATAACATTTTTTTATTATTTATTGCAATAATACAACGTTTAAATGCTAAAACTTTTAAAACAACAATTTCTGTTAAAAATCTTAGGTTTTTAGATTTTATTTTGACACCCATAATGAAAATTACCTTTGGTGGTAAAGTTTTTCTTAAAACCTTGAAAAACTTAAAGCCAAACTTTTACAAGATATAGGTCGGTCAGAAAGTTTTCTTTATATATTAAAAGTAAAATATTTTTATACAGATACAAGGCGAGTTTGTAGCGATTGTTATGACCGTCAAGCAACCTCTTCTTTTATCAACGATCTCCCCAAAGAAACCGACACCAATCTTGAACTGGTAAAAGCATATTAAAACTAATTTACACTCACATTCGATTTGGTAAAATATGGGTTTACAACCCTAATACTCTTCTATATAAGCTTTTCTTTAAGAGATTGATCAAGGCTAAATGATAAAAAATAGTCTAGGACAATGCTCTTCAACCATTTTTGGTTTGCTGTACCCCATGCACCCTGTTTACTTAAACGATAAAGGTTAAAAGCGATTTGAAAAATAGTTATGCTTATCAATACCATCATGTCAATTAAACCTAGCGGAGCTGCTGAAGTTTTATACACTGTAGGTGAGAGTTCGATTATGGCTGCAGGCTGCTTGCGATTATTATACAGAGGTTCATTTATACGTCAGTTGTAACCAACATCTTTTTTTCTAATATCCTGAATGTAAAATATTAATGGTTCATTAAAAGTTAGTGATGTACCCTTGTATACTTTTTCGTACTGGTGCACCCCATGCATACTTTGGTACACCACCGTGCACACTGCTTGACAAGCACTGGTCTAGGACACTTCCGAATTAAAACGTAAAACAATAGAGCAAGAAAAAAAAACTATCACGATTTTAATCACGGTAAAGTGAACATTTTTCTCAGCGCCTCATACTTTCAAATGGGTATTTGTTTCTTTGTAAAGTTGCTGACAGACGACCTAAAGCAGGAAAGTATTTCTCCCAAGCTTGCCGACAAGCTGGTCGACGATGACATCTCGAAAAGCGAGGGTCTGCTAAAAGGTACGCTGTAGCCGTTACCAGGTATACACAATAGGGCAGTGGTTCTTAAACTTTTTGTACCGCGGACCCCTGATTTTTTTTGCTTTAGGTGGACCACAGTAGGCAAGAAAATTAAAAAAATGATGTCGTAAATTGACGTCACAATCAAATAGACTTCACACATATGCTGATTGTTTCATAAATCTAGGCTACGTTACAATACAAAAAAACCTTTTAGAAGTATGCCGATGATAAAAAAAATGTAGTCTAAATA
This sequence comes from Ascidiella aspersa, assembly GCF_963924565.1. Lineage (NCBI taxonomy): Eukaryota > Metazoa > Chordata > Ascidiacea > Phlebobranchia > Ascidiidae > Ascidiella > Ascidiella aspersa. The sequence continues at coordinate 20,254,801 of NC_139451.1, forward strand.
CATTCAGTGCTAAAACGTTTTATTTCAAATATAATTCTTATAAAAAAATGATTACTTCTTTAATAAACACTAATATTTCAAATTGGACTTCACGGACCCTATTCTAAGAACTCCTTGCAATAGGGTGTGTAGGATTGAAATAAAAAAGCCAAAAAATATTTTGAGCGTGTTAGGCGACTTGAGCTTTTATCAAATAAACACGACACCTTGATACATTCGATATGTAAAAGTACTTGGAAAACTTTGGGTATGCGGGAAAATCTAGCTTTGCTTTGCTCGCTAGGTGCTTAAAAAGTTGGTAAAAGCTGCCCTTGATTATCGCTAAGGCTCCACTAGTGCAATTTACTTTACTTCCTTTTTGTTATTTATAGCTGCATATCTGCTTTCGGAGAGTATGAACAGCCTGGATTACGTTAACCCTACAGTTGCGTCCTACTTGGGAATTATGGACAGCTTAGTCCAAAAGGTAACTATACCGTAACGCAAAATTGTTGCCGTATGGTTCGTCATACAATAAAAAACATTATGCTTAAAGCGTTTGCACTCAACTCTATGACTATGTTAATGAGTGTAAAAAGTTTAAAAAAACATTTGTCTAACTAAGCCTTGTGGTCGACCACAGCTCTAAAAAAACTAAATAAATAAAAGTATTTTATGGTGAATATATATAGTTAAAGTATAGTGGTTAAAGAAATCACTAAGAGGTAAGTGTATTTAGGCATGTGTAAATATGTCATTTATTATTCACAGACATCTGATGATTCGGAATTGGAAACTGGCGAACTCGGCATTCAAGATGTTGGAAGCTCTAAGAGCGATTTTGCTTAATATATTATCGTCGTCTAAAGAAACGGATTGCTGTCATATAATTGGCGAACAAATCCTATCGAGTGGCAGCAATTTAAATTACATGGGTGTAAGTTGACACTAACGTACAAAAACTACAATTTTTCAAAGACCAAAGCGATTCCGATGCTTACAGCGCTAGAGAAACCCAAATGCTAAAAATATAAAAGGCTAGAAAATAGTCTATACGACAATGTATATTTGTGTGAAGTATAAACGTTTGTAGCCCTGTAACTCACCTAATATTTCTTTAAAAAAATGTAAAGTGTGTCATCACTAAACAAAGAATTAAAAACTGCTGTAATTAGTCGCCGAAACCACGCCTAAATAGCCCACATTTAGCTAAATTTTTGTGTCCAAATCAGGGCGGACCCAGGTTTGTGGGGGGAAACAAATATTTCAGAGATGGCGTTAGAAAGTTACCTCATAATACAAGTACCTAAACAACACCCTGTTTCCTCCTATGCCCAATTCTTATTAAGTAGTAACTGATATCCTATTTGGTTTAAATCAGGGAGTCGAACTGTTTGACTTTTCCGGTTCAGGTTCGGTTCGGGTTCAAGGATTTTTTCGGAATCCGGTTCAGTTGCGGTTTCGGTTTCGAGCATTTTAAAAGTTCGACTAAATTTATTTTTAAAACCGGTTTATAAAGTTCCGGTTCGGATGCAATAGGAGATGAAAATGTGGGTCAATAAATGTAAAGCTACGCGGCGTAAACAAGCTGCTCGTTATTGAAATATCTGGAAAATGAAAAACTAACGTTTTATGTAATCACTATTCATTATTTTTCATAAAATTTCGAACATGGCATAAATTAACTCTGTAAAATAGAGGTTGTGACGTCATGCTGGGGTGAACCACTTTTGTTTACAGGTTCGGTTAGGGTTCAGATTCTTTCAAAATATTCGGTTCAGTTTCGGTTCGGCTCCTTACAATTTTACCTGAAACGGTTCAGGAAAAATTGGACCCAAACTGGTTCATAAAGTTCCGGTTCGACTCGGTATAAATAAATGTAAAATGGGCGAAAAAACATAGTTTGAGGGGGGGGCTTGCCTTAGGCCTCGAACTAACTGAAACAATTTTTAAACCATTGGATGTGGGCTATTCCTATATATGAAAGCAGAAGAAATAAATTTTCTGTAAGGATAAAAAGCAGTTTATCGCCACTAACCAGATGTAGATTTTTAAATACTTTATTAAACGTGTTTTTTGCAAAATGTTTGCCTTTTTAGTTGCTGTTTTTCTGTACCCTGAGATGTTTTTGCGGTGTTCATCAAATGAACTCCTATTATTGAGCTTTGCGTTGCGCATTTAAACTAACTGTATAACATAACGGTTTGATGATTGTTTGCAAAATGTTTGCCTTTTTAGTTGCTGTTTTTCTGTACCCTGAGATGTTTTTGCGGTGTTCATCAAATGAACTCCTATTATTGAGCTTTGCGTTGCGCATTTAAACTAACTGTATAACATAACGGTTTGATGACATTTTAACAATAATTCTGTTTTTGCAACAGCGTGCCGTATTTAAAATACAAAGAAAGCATAACATTCATATTTTTAAACTCGCTATTTTGTAGTGTTTTTAGTTAGTTTTGCGTGGGGATTGGCATCATGTCACCCTCTCCACAAACTTTAACAACAAAACTGTGATTTTTTTGCGCTTAGCGCGAATTTGTAATGTTCTTTTTAGTAGAGCCCTTGCATTGTGTGTCATCACACCTTTTGAAACACAATTAAGGCGCTGTTTAATATTTGCGCGCCGCGGGATATTTTTACGTGGTTTCTGTGCACCCTTACAACTGTGGAGTCAATACCAAATGCTTTCATACCATGTTTATCAAAATTAGCATGCACTAGCATTTTTTTTGTGTGCCCAAAGTCTCATATATTAAAGTTTACCCAATTCAAACCAATTAATCGAATTTTTTCACGCTTAGCGCGATTGAGGGCCGACAGTTCTATTTCCATGTTGTTTCAGAGATATGTAATCCAAAAATACCGAATTGCTTTTAGTATGATACTTATTTAATATTTAAGGTGGGCGCAGGGCACAAGATAATTTCCAATGGGGGGTGTAGCGGCCTTGTGGGGGTGCGGGAAAAAAGTCAAGAACCACTGTTCTAGTACTTATAATTATATTTCAGGACGTTTGTCAGATTCTACTGCTGGACTTTTCTCCGCATTGAAAAAATCCAGGCATCCATTCTTATATGGCTAGTAAATTTGCTTCAAATATTTTATACTAGGGATGTCCGATCGGAGTCGATACCCAAAACCAAGTGCTCGTTTAATACTAGGTAAGTATCGGTGACGATCCGATTTTGAATTACTGCAGGAATTTAAGCCATGATTTTAGATCCAACGCATTGATTCTATCTTAAAAGTTTAATTTGCCACAACTCCATGTAACCAAAACTTCTTGACACCAAAGTTTTGGGCGGAATATTAAAACAAGATTACTTCTGAATGTTTTTATTTCATCATTTTGCTTGTTTAAGCTTGACAATGACGATTGATATCGAATCGGGAAACTTTTTGCCCTAAATATGGGGTATCGGATTAAAATGTAAAAACATCCGACATCCCACTTTATACCAGGGCTGGGGAGCCACCGTAAAATAGCATTAGCTCCGGCTCCAGCTCCGGAGCCATCAGGCAATTATTAAATGGCTCCGGCTCCGGAGTCGTAAAACTCAATCCTTTGGCTCCGGCTCCAGCTCCGGAGTCGTAAATCTCAATCCTTTGGCTCCGGCTCCAGCTCCGGAGTAGTAAAACTCATATCCTTTGGCTACGGCTCCAGCTCCGGTGCCACTAGTCACTTATTCAATGGCAAGTTTTAAAAATGGCTTTTGGCTAACTAACGTTGGAGATGGAACAAAATATAATTTCTTAGCTTTAGCACCACAAATTGAAAAATGGCTCCAGCTCCACAAAAATAATAAAAAGGGCTCCGGCTCCACAAAAATAATAAAAATGACTCCGGCTCCGGCTCCAGCTCCACAAAAATAATAACAATGGCTCCGGCTTCGGCTCTGGCTCCAGAGAAAATGCTTAGCTCCGGGCTCCGGCTCCGGCTCCCCAGCCCTGCTTTATACAAGTGACAAATAAATAAAAAATGGTAGGCTTTATGATACTTTTAGCTTTACCGAACTGCGTAGCGAGATGATCGGTCTATCGCGTTATTCTGCTCCGTAGAGCACCTGGACAGTTTAGCTGACTACTTGTGTATTTATTAAGGGGCAAATATTACAATGCGTAACTATAGAAAAACTGGATTTGAAACAGTACAACAATATCGAGGCAATATTCAAAACACCTTTCGTTATTTAAAATCGCACCATCGTAAACTTGAAACAGTTGGACATTTCTGTGGGTGGGGCAACCTAACCCTATATGGTAAATTTGAAGGGCAACTAAAACACATTTTTAGATTGCCTTACGAAAAATAAGTAATTTAAATATGACCGACTTTCAAAAAATTGAAAACATACAAATGCGAGATAATGGAAAGTGAGTTCAATAAATTTAAATTGTCCTAAACTTCCCGCAATGAAGCATTTACTAAGCCTTATCAAAGCTTCGAGACGCGCGACATTAAAAAGCAGAGGCGTTTTTACCCAAACACCGCGATTTTACGCCGACCGAAGGTGTCATAATTACATTTTAATTTTTAGTAATATTTAAATTAAAAAATGCGATATAACGTAGATACCAGAAATGTCCAATAATAACTTACGAACAGAACACTTTCGACCTATACACTTTGGCGTTTGTGGATAAAACTTATCTTTCGACGACTGCTGGTAAACATGCTAATTTGCCGTTTTTGCAAGATAATCCCTGCTGCCACCGACCGTCCGCAGTAGCTGACACCAAAAGCGGAAAACGAAACAACTTTGAGATTCGGAACACAGGCGTCGTTCAACATGAAACGATCGGAAAATTACGCAAAATAAAAGAAGCGCCGCGGTTTACTAGTAGGGCTGGAACTTTTCCCGCTTGGCCTTTCGCTTCTCCTTTCCGTTGGGCGAAGTTTCGCCGCCGTTGCCGCCGGCAAAGTCGTCGTCGGCGCCGGCGGCAAAGTCGACCACCTCGCTCGCGACGGAGCCGACGGCACCAGGTGCCCGGTATCGCCCGCCACTGCGACTTCCGCGCTGTCTTGATACCATCGATCTAATTTCGAGAGTTTTGCTGTTTAACAAATCGATTTACAGCCACAGTGCAAGACTAGGGATATAGACACATGTGGATACGTTTTTATTTATTTTGTACAAAAATAAGTAGCATTTTAACCAGTGACAGTACTATGCTTCAAATAATTGCCTATTTAATTCAATCGTACTCTCTAAAAAAACTCAACTAAACTGGGTCAATTTTACATAAAAAGTTGAAAGGGGTTCGTTAAAGCACCGACTTTTAGGAAATCTAAACTAATTAATTTACTTCAAATAGTTCAAAAAGCAAGCCCTCTGAAGTATTCTTTAACCAGTGACCGTACTATACTTAACATTATTGTTTATTCCATCGTACTCTCCAAAAAAATTAAAAAAGTCAATTTTACCAAAAACCTTTTGAAGGGGTTGTAAAAATACCGACTTTTAGGACTTCTGAACAAATTAATTTACTTAAATAGTTTCTTATTTAGTAGAACAAAACACCAAAATCACCTCTGAATACTAACTTTGACATAAATTGATGGAGAGATCTATGGTAGGTAACTACACAAAGTTTCATAAGCGTTCCCCAAAATTATTTAGAGCTAAGTTAAGCTGCAAACTCCGATGATAATGCTTCAAATTGCTTTTAAAATCGTCTACGGTAGTTGACTACTTTAAAATTGTGACTACCAAACGGCTTAAAAGTAGCGCATCACATGTGTCCCTACGAAATTATTAAATTTTCGACTCCAACATGTAACTTACCTGCGAGCAGAGGTCAGGGCGGCGCCGAAATTTCCAGCGGCCGAGCCCAGAAGACCGGAGCTGCCAAAGTTGCCCCCCGATCCCAGCAGACCGGGGGGCTGCCCAAGAAGGCTGGGAATTCCCCCGGAACCCCCGATCATCTGCATGCCAGGGTTGCGGTTAAAAGGTACGAAGGACTCGAAAGCGGACGACGAGGCGGCTGCGTGCGCCTGCTCGTTGCTCGAAAACATCTGGACGCTATAGGAAAAACAACGCAACATGTTTATTGTTTAGGTTGCTAAGGTATATTATCAATGCAATTTCACGGAGATGCGTATGGTTTTTTTTTTCTAGGCGCCAATTATCGAAGCACCGAATTGCGTTTCAATACGAGCTGCGCAAAAAGTTTAGGTTAAACCAGGGGTTCTAAAACTGGGGTCCATGGACCCCTTGGGGGCACGTGTAGTAGTTTTAGGGGGTACATGAAGGCCTATTTGAACTATTAGTGTATATTCAAGCAACGGATTTTTCGAAGAAAAGACTAGGCTATCTAGTTAAAAAATAAAACGCTTTTGCACTGAATATATTTAGACTTCATTTCATTTTACATTTAGAGCGCGTATGATTTTTTCTAGAAGTTTATTATCAAAGTACCGAATTGCGTTGTAAAACGAACTGCACTTCGTCAAGATTAAACTTAGCGACCGGTGAAAAACCGCTAACAAACAGACGTGAAGCAGTAATTTGCTCGAACCGCAATTTTACCTCATTTGCACGAGTTCGATTGACAGTAGTCTATCGATCTTCCCTATATTAGTCTTACGAAAGTGTATTGGAAAATCAAGTTGGTAACGTGTCAGTTAGGTAAGGACTTATGTAAACTTATTGCTGTGTCTCGCTATTACCGTGACAATAACAAAAAAACACAGATTTTTGACGAGAATGTAAAACCTTTAAAAAATTACTGCTAAAATTTTTAGAAACTTTCATTACACTACAGGACGTAAATAACATATACTGTATTAGGAGCAACAAGGGTTGAGGCTTAAGTGCTGTAGGTTTCAGGAGCGGGTGGTGTTTGGTGATTTTGGGGAGCAGAGCAAAGTAGGGTTGTTGAGAAATCGGAGCAACTGGGCAAGGTGGGTATTTTTTGCCAGGTAAAAAGCCATTCGTTGTAGATCGTGACTCTTTCCCTTGTAGGACATCTTCGTGTCGAAAATCCACTTTACACGAGATAAAACAGGAGATGATTGACAACCAGCTTCTTTTCCAAAGTGAAGCAAAGGGTCAACAGTAGTCCACAGCATAACATTACCAAGATGTTATTTGGTAAATTTAAAGGTCAACGTCAGCTGTAAATGAGGCTTGTTGACAGTGTACAAAGTGGGATTGCGATTGGTTTAGGCACAGTGGGGCACTGGAGGTCATGTTTGGGAGTGGAAGATTTCAAGGCGGTTTGGGTCTTCGGGTGGGAGCGGGGGAAGAGACCATACTACCTTTGCTTTCAGGCCTTGAGCTGCCGTTATTTCCTCAGTTCAGCATTTCAGTGGTCAGCGACTAATTGCAAGACGCCCGGGAATCTCGCGCAAACGGCAGCGGTAACAACACGGGTTTGGGTTTGCTCCTAGCAATAACATCAACACACGGAGGTTTGCTTCTGTTTTAGGGTAAAATGCCGACGCACATCGCCAAGTTAGAAAGAAAATGTATAGTTTTCCAAATTTAAGCATTATTTAAAAAAATCGTTCAACGTAAAGTGTTCAGTCGTTGTCAAATGATAGTCTTAAATTGAAAATATAAGCAAAATATTGTTGTAACGGTCTAACTATACTACATAAAAATCTTTACTAATTTATACCATATTTTAATTTGCAAAATTTAACGTTAGAAAACGTAAAAAATACTATTTTACACGGTAGTAGAGTCAAAACGAAATCTTTGCAGAACAAAAACATGTCCCGGCATTTCAGTTCCATTACGTTTTTAGTCAAATAAAAAAAAAATAGAAAAAAAACATGCCAAAAGTAACCGAAACTCACCTCAAGTTAATCAAATACATTGCCAGGCTGATGGACTCCGGTGTTCCATAAATTAGGATTTTTCTGTCGAAGCTGCTGTGCTCGGCCGAGTCGGCACTGTCGTCGTTTGGGTCGGCGATAGGAGGTTCTTCGTCTTTGCCTTGGTCGATCTTGATTTGGGCGCCGGAAAGCATCCGGATTTCTTTGATGCGCGAACCGCCCTTGCCAATGATGCATCCCACGATCTTGACCGACAACACACGTACATAGTTAATTTATGTCGCAACCCGAAAACCGATGTATCGGTTTACAGATAATACCGATATATTGGTATCTGTAAAGTTCGGCCGATATTTCGGTCCATATTGTAATATGTGATTCATGTATTGTTGTTGTTTCAGGCCTTTTGCGAACTTGTGCCGGTCATTTGCCCTTAGTGCCGAATAAACTAATGCTTCCACAGGATCATGACTGCAAGGGTTTGCAAGGCGAAAAAAAATCGAAAATATGATATTGTTTTTCCTGACAACTAAGAAATTTTCTATTTTTTTGGCAAAAGAAAATTCTGTTTGTCATCAGGCCAAGTTAAAAAGCAAAATAAGAATTTAATAAATATAGATATAGATGAACTTATATGTTATTTGGATTTTATTTTCAATTTGTTAAAATTTTGATCGTATTTTAGGTAAGCAAAAAAAGCTATATCGAGGCACCAGGTACGGGTTGGTAAAAACGTAAAAAAACAGCTATCGGTATCGGTCAATAAAAGTGATATCGGTCGATCTCTATTACAAACAGAACAACTGCGCCTTTCTTACAAAACAAAGTATTTTTAATAATGCAAGAAATGTGTCTGTCGGGGGCAGCCCAATGCCTTGTGGTCCATACATGAAAAAATTTGACTGTTTTTTCCTTATTTTTACTGAGAGTATAAAAAATATTACACATTCTTCTTAAACTGAGAACACAAATTCTCAAAACGGGTCGCGACAATTTAAGAGTGCCAACATATAGTTAGATTTAATTATATCATTACATTTTAGATTAGTTAGGATTTATAGGATGGCATGTTGCATGTTTTTGAAATAGCTGAGATGTATATATACTAGTCAGCCTGTCAGTGCGACCAATGGTATGAGCACAAAATCGTACTTCGTGGGAGTTGTAGCCCAATTCTTTGCTTAACGCAACAAACGAATTGCGGAAATAGGTTGGTTTCTGAAGATCTACAGTAGCACACTGTTATCTTCACAAAAAGATCAAATAACGCAAAACATTTCGATTTGCACATGCTTAGCCGAAGCACGAATTTTGGAGAAACCGACAAGGCATACGCCCACCAACACAATACTAAAAAATGACTAAAATATTGCTTCCATGGCTTGCGAATTAATAGAGAGTGTTTTGAGAGTTTTTACGTGCTATGAATAAGTGAAATAAAATAAGACAATTATTTAAACAGATTTCATTTTTGGCCTGTATAAATTAGTGAGCTAATTATTTTATTTGTTTGTTCTTTGTTGTATAAAAGTGTCACCAATCAAACAAATGTTCACTACTTTGTGCGTTGTTGTGTTATTACAAATTTCCTTACTATAAATTTATAACGTTACTGTAAAACAAAAACAAACGGTAGACAAAACAATCTAAACTACTAATCTTTTTTTAAAGTTTGCTTTCATTGTTTAAAAGGTAAGGAACCATAAACAGACGTATATTTAAATTTTTGAACGATGTATTGCATCGGTAGGGACAGAAACACTTACTTAAAAATAGCCTGAACATGTGAGAAAAACGTTCTAAACTCTAATAAATGCGATACATTCGATGATACAAAAATCTTACATCATTTCCAACGGTCAACTCCTGAGTGTTGGAATTGACCAAGCGACAGGGAAAGTTGGTGACCCCGCCGACGCACCCGGCCCCACTCGGTCCCTCGCCACACAAAGAAGGGGCTGGGGACGAAAGCTGGTTGCTTCCGTGCTCACCGAAGTTGAGGAGGCCGCCACCTTGATTTCCTCTTTCCCTGCTTCGCGACTGGCGACCGTGCATCTGCCGCAACAACATTTGAAAAAATTAAAAATTTAACATAACATTTGAACAACAAAAAAAAATTGTGTTATCGGGAGTTTTATTGAAAGATTTAATTACAATTTTAAAGTGCTGCTGTAGCTGAATAAAAGTTCAATATTTTGTGTGTTATTTAGAGATTTTATGGAAATTTTAAAGTGCTGCTGTACCTAAATAAAAATTCATTTTTTGTGTGTTATTGAGAGATTTTATTACAATTTTGAATGACTGGACAACTTTTTTTACCTTGAGCAAATATAGCAAGTGAACTTTTGGATGTTCGGATAGTTCTCAATAATAAAAACAGATGGCTTTCAACTTACGTGTGTTTACACTTTACACCAGGTGTCAGCAACCTTTTTCTAGTCGCAGGCCAATACAAAACTTTTGCGGGCCGCACAAAAGTTTAACTTGCGTCATTAAAATGTTATAAAACAACTGTGAATCAGGCGGGCCCGGATGTTGTTTTGCGCAGAAAACCTGTTTAATGATGTTTATGAAAAAGCGTTTGTTTGGTTTAAAATTCGAGTCCACACGTTGTTAGCATAACTACCAATGAAAAGTACTAAACTACTTTGAGGGACGCGATAACCGGATCCGGCCCACGGGTTGTAGCCGACCCCTGCTTTACACCAACCTCTTGGTTTTGAGAGCCATACTGGTTTTGTAGCATGTAAGCTTGACCTTCGTGGAAAATTATTGGAGCAGTGGAACCTCCATGTGGTTTGTATGGCACTGTAGCCGTCTTGGCAGGAAACTGGTAAAACATAAATTTAAGAAAGCAGGAAATTGACAACCAAAATTAAAAACTAATTGAACAGCCTTTTATAAATTAATTGAGAATAGAGGGAACATAACATAAACCAAGTTTTAATGAGTGTGCATATTTTTAAGGCTGCTGTAGTTGCCACAGGACACAAGTGGAAAACAATTAAAAAACATAATACAAATATTTAGATAATATTTTATAATTTCTCTATTGGTTGAGCTCATTTTGCAGAATTTTAAGCCAACTATCATTTTTACAAACCATTTCAAATATTTTAGAAAAGCTGCATAGCCATGTAATAGATAATCTGGTATGCATGAGAGCTATGCTGTTTTAACAGGAATCCAATATATAGCTGGCATGTTCACCGCTGTCTTGTGACATGTGTGTCCTACTACAATTTCAGGCCAATAAAAAATTAAGCCTACAAATTTGTTTGAGGTTGTCACTTGTAACATATATGTCACCTGAATCATGACATCGCACAGCATATTAATGCAGTGGATAATTGTCGTAGGGGCGCCACTTAATGTCACTGTCCTTTCTGAGGAGTTTGGAAGCATATCAGACTGTACTTGAATGGAACAACCTGTGGCCTGCAAATATAAGTTTTAGTTTTCAAATATATATAGTAAGGTAAACTAATGCTTTGATGTTTAGGTTGGTCTATAACAGTGGTTGCCAACCTGATTGGAACAAGGTTTTGTCTGGGTTTATTTTTTAAGAAGTTATTATTGTTAGTTAGCTTAAAAAATTCAACTATTATGTCTGGTATTAGAGTTAATTATTTGGGAGAACAAACTACAAAAAATATAAATCAACCCACATGGTTTAGTTTGAGTTACTTAACCATCATAAGGACACAAATGGGGGCTAAAAAGTAAACTTTGGGTAGTTGTGCATACTCCTGGTAAAAATCTTGGCATTCTTGTCAAATTTTCAAACAATTTGTCCCTAAATGTGAATGTTATCCTGTTTAAATATGATTTTGATTGACTCTGGTTTACAACATGGCAGAATTAGAGAGTTGCATAAGATTTGAAAAAATAAAACTGAGGGTTGCCATAACAAAATGATTTTGAACCACATCTCTATTAGTCGACAGAATAAAAAAATAGAAACTAATTTAATTAAATTAACTTTCTGGATACACAGGAGGCAGCTGCCATATGCTAATCTGTATTTAGGATTATTTAACACTTCCAAAAGGTTAATCCAATTTAAGCTTTGAATCTGTTAAGACTAAAAGGTTAAATAGAAATATAAAATACAATATATTGACTATCGTGGAAAAAACGTAATAATATATATATATATCTATATATGCATATACTTTATTTTTCCTAACTTCTTTTCACATTCTTTGTTTAATCAAATCTGACATGTGAAATAAAAAGTCCTAAACATGTGCAACAAAGAAGGAATCAATAACATTCCAACTTGAACAAATCAATATTACTAACGTCACGAATCTCCTTGATCTTGCTTCCCCCTTTGCCAATAATGGAACCACACTGACTTGCTGGAACAATAAGTTGAATTGTGACAGGAATCTTGTTTGTGGCACCACTTGACAGACCAGAGTTCAAATCCTACAATTTTAAAAAGTTCAAAAATAATATAAAAATATATATATATATATAATATATAAATACACAAAAATTTTAGTGATATATTTTTATTATAGACAAATTGCTATTCTAGATAATTATAGTTGTTAATGCAACTTACAGATACTACGAAAATTATGAAATAGCTTTTTACCTTATAATGGATTTAGGTATTTAAACTATAACAAAAATATGTATGACATTCATACCAAGCATTTTTGTGCAATTTATATAAATTTTTGACAACATTTTATTAAAAACAACATGACTGAATGTCTTATCAACCAAAAAACTGTAAAATTACAATTTAAAGCATATCACAAAACGGCTTCCAAAACAGTAAATGGTATCTTAAATACAAGTTTTTTGACATTATAATTATAAACCATACGTTAGGTGTCACTCACACTGTGCATTTTTTCAGTTATCATGTGAACAGCTTTGTGTATTTGTGATTGAGCACCACTAACAGTAACGATTCTCTCCGGAGAGGCTTGGGCTGTTGAAATTGTAATTTTGGCACCACTTTCTTCTCGAAATTTGGCTACATTTGATCCTCCCTGAAAAAATATCAGTTTTGGTAAAAATAGTATGTGTATTACTGACTACTGTTTGTACTTTTCAACAAAGATATACTAGCAACACACAAAATGCTGCAAATCTAAATTTAGGAAATAAAACACAAATTGAATCAAAATAACCAGTGTTGTAATTGTAATGACTCGACTAAATGCACTTAAGTCACTCTTTTTTTGATAAAATGACTTGACTCAAGTGCTAAGCCTTTTGGACAAATCATTTGACTTGAACCTAAGTAATTAAGTCGAAGGACTTGGGTTGAAAATAGGTATTTACAATTATCTTTTTTTTAAATTGGGATATTTACCGTAAGGTTTGCTCGTAAAACAATTAGCCTGTTATTTGGTTGAATTTTATTATTTTAGTGTGATTAATCATAGCATAAGACAAGTTCACGAATTTATTATTAATTAAACGTTTTACTTTTTCATGAATGACCTGACTTAAAATTGACTTGTTATTTTTTTAAATACTTGGATTGGACTTAAATGACTTTATGGAAACTTAAGTCATTAAAAATACAAATAACTAACATATATATTAACTCTATACAAAATATTACATTTCATGCCTTTTTACCTTTCCTATTATTCCACCAATTTCCTTTCCTACCATTAGCATGCGAATTGTAATGATAACATCACCATCATTTGCCATATTTGTGTCTTTACAGAACTATATAGTTCAGCTCAGCACATCAATACTTGTGCCTAACTACCTAATACAGTTACATTAACTGTCTTTAAAAAAATTACTAGTTATTACATGGCATAAAACTTTTGCACCAAATGAAAAGGAAATATTGTTGCACATGATTTGGTTTAAACTAGGGATGTCTGATACAGATATTTTATTTAAATATCAACACCTAGTATTTTAACAAAAAGTAGTGTGTAACACCGCCAGATACCAAATGATTTATTACTATAATTAAGAACAGAACAGTGCAACTGTAATTAACTTTAGGGTAATATTACACAGTTAAAAAAAGGTTTTATTTCAACAGAGTTTGCCTTTCAAATTTAAAAAATTAACAGTGTGTCATCAAGTGTGGTAGACATGCACAAACTATATTTTGTATTATATCGTCTTTATGAACATTAAAACTATTATTTTTAGCTCTAATCATATATCTAAACATTACTAGCTTAAATCACATATTATCAGACATGCCTCGTTTATCTGATCAAGCAGTGGGATAGCGATAACATTGAGAAGCATTGATAACCGTGAACAAGTAGCACACAGGTATATATTGCCAAATAATGGAAATCCAAACGCATAAGCAGCTTGCCAATATTTGACATACTCAAGTTCCACAAGTTACCTAACCATTTACTATTTGGAACTTTGTCAATTGCATAAGTAGCATGAAATGCAAACAGTACCAAAACATGGCAGTGTCACCTCAATTAATTAATTTAAAATGCAAGTTACAGCTAATTTGAGATTAAAGTCATATGTACACAAATTAGCTACTTTCAATTTCTAAAGAATAGTTCAACTCAGTACTGTTTTCAAATTCCAACATGTCCAATGCTACTTCACAACTCTCTTTAACAATATCGTCCTGGTCATTTAAATACTCTTTCAAAATTTTAAAGCATTCTTTTGTTGCAATTGATCCCAATGCCTCTGCACTTTCGTGACGAACCATGCTGTCTTCTTTGAGATTAGATAAGCTCTGGTGCAGTTGCTGGACAGCAGCAGGATTTTGCATTTGACCCAAAACATATGCAACTTCATGCCGAAACAAGGCACTGTGAGTACAAAACAAACCTTCCGCTAATGCCACAGCAGCCGCAGAGTTGTTTATATTTCGGAGAGAAAACATGGCCTGGTATCTTTCAAATAATGGTTTTGAATTATCAATGAGAACAGTTTTAAGGGCAGAAATGTCATTGATAGAGCTCAATCCAGCTGGAGTGGGATCCACAGAAGAGAAAGGACTGGGCATTTCATCCTTTTCCCCTTCAGGAATATCTATTTTATGAACCCACTTGATTCGATCCTTTGCCAACTCACATGTTTCCGCAACAGCTTGAACTTTGTCGGAGCAATATTTTTCAACGAACGGTAAGCTGCTCAACGATCCAATTGCACCAAGGGCCTCTGCTGCTTCGTGTCTAAGAATAGGTGCCAAGTTTTCGTTTTGTAGAAGTTCGATCAGTATTGGATTTGCGGCTTCATTTTGCATTTGCCCAAGGCAGTATGCCAGTTCATGGTTAAGCAAGTCTGAATCGTCAACGAAGCATTTTGAAATTTCTTTTACAGCTTCTTTGTTGGCGATACCTCTCAGCATAAACAAGGCACGAAAACGAGAGCTCATTTTGGCTGTAGTGTCACAAAGCACTTGACCTATCTTGGATATATCCATTTTTGCCAGGTTTTATAAACAGTCACAAAAATTCTCGTCAATTTAAAGATCTAAAAGGATAGTAAAAATTTTAATAAGCACAACAACATCAAAAAATGTTGAATAAAAATTCCAGCTTAGGATCACCAACTTGCTGCAAAAATTTTTAGGCTTAGTGGAAGCATTGCTTTGATTGTTTTTGTTTTTAACAGGTATGTCTCTAGCAATAATCAAATGAAATTGCGACAATTAAAACTCCTGCCAAAGAAAGATGTTTACTTGGTAATTTTGGCCCCAATATTCTAGCTGTTACATATTCTATTTATTGTGTTACTGTTTCTCATATAAGAGTAACAATCTAAGTGACAGTTTTTTATCACATTATCCAAGGGTGTTATTTTGATTTTGTATTTGACTGTTTATATATGTACATCAAGTTTTACATATTGTCCTGAAGTACGTTACCTGCATAAGTAATGAAAGCGTCTATGATTTTTTAATTCGGTGCTTTATTGATAGCGTACATAAAAACCAGCAACAAGGTATGGTCTCCAACCTATATTCATTTTAGGATTGCAGATACTAGGGTCATAACAGGAAAACATATTTGTAGGTTCATGTTTCCAATGAGTTTGAATATATATATATATACTGAAAATAGCATTTATTTATTTGTTCAGGATGTCTAAATTTTCAGGGAATGTAACACATCATGCCAAACACCACCCAAGGAACAATGTGTATTGCATGGTGTTGGGTGTGGTGGTGTTGTGTTAAATTCCCAGATGAAGGCATGCTGGGTAGGTAGCAGAGACAATGAACAAACAAATAAATAACAGAATAATTTAATTTCAGTATATATTATGCCTTGTAGCTACGCCATATTTAATTTGTTTAAATTAGGGTTCCTCTTTTTCCCGGATTTTTTCACTCCCGGGAAACGGGATTACAAAATAAAAATTCCGGGAAACTTGACGTAATTTTTGTGTCCTAATTACATCATTATGATGTTTAAAATTACTTTATATTAGCTCCAAACATTTATTTAAGCTCATTTATGTTCTGTAGTTTTGCTTCTGCCACCTTACAAGACCTTTTCGTATTAAAGGCTGGACCCTTATTTGCTTTTATTTAGAAAACACGCATGCAGGGGGCATTTTTATCGGTAAGATAAATTTAATTAGGATTTTTCCGCTGGTAAGCGCAAATAAAGCAACTCAGACAACGACTTTAATAGGTTTGGTAATATTATTTTTCTTTATATTAGTCAAAAATAACAATTTTTTTAAGTTTTTCTATGTTGCCGAATACCCAGGATTGTAAAAAAATTTCCCGGGATTCGGGATCGTAATTTTGAGGGAAATCCCGGGAATTTCCCGTCGAAACATTCCCGGAGAGGAACCCTAGTTTAAATGTACATTAACAAAACTTTTTACACATTCACATACCATATTTAAAAGACCTTTGATTATCTATAACTCCTCAATACCTTTATACTTAAATACTGTGATAAATTTATATGTAAACAAATATTAAAAATATTTGGATGCGTTAAAATATGTAACCTGTTGTCTTAAGTCTTAACCAAATATTAAATGCAATGTTTAGCACGTCTCCTTTTTTCACAAAGACAACTTTCAGATCTTTTACGTTTTTAGTTAAATTCATGGATTGAACCATGTTTTCGTGTAGTATAAACTCATGGTAAAACTAATCTTTTTGGCAAAACAAATCGATTTTGCCTGTTGGTTAATGGTTTGCAGTTCGCACCCAACCATTCGTCCATACGAAGATGTCTATGTGATGCATGAGTGAATATATTAAGTGATACATTAAAAAAATATATAAGACATTTTGTGATTAAAAAATAATCAATAATTCGTAACATTTGTGGATTTAGATAATTGTTAAATCTAAAATAATTAATTACGACCAGCGACGATCGCAAGCGATAACTGCATAAAAATAACATTTGTCACTGTTTATATTACAGTAAAATATTTCACTAAAGTTCACGGTTGTTTCAAACTTTTTTTATTGAGGGTCGACTGTTATTCGGGAGACAAGATGACGTCCATGTCGCTATAAAGAAGGGCGAGTTAGCTGCGCAACTTGTGATTTGTATGGAGAGGAGACCTTAAAGTACACATACATCCATTACTGATTGTACATTGATTAAAGTTCGTGTTTATTTACGCATACATTTATTAGTGCTTATGTATTGATTTAAATTACATTGTTTTTTGGGTAAATTGCCCTTTTCATAAAATAAATGTAATAAAAGCAGGTTATTAATGGAATATGCAAATATTTTTGCCGAATGTCAACTAATCGTGTAGCAACAATTAATATAGTTCTCTACTGTTCGTAGACAGGTAACTAATGACGCATGAACATTGTATTAGGTGTTTTAATAGACAATGTACCCACGACTTTGTGAGAAATTGTCCTGTGCTTGCTTGCCCAAATGAGTGCGGGGCAATTCTTCATGCCTGCAAGTTAAACGATCACGAAACCATATGCTTGGAAGCCTTCCACTTATGTGTCAATGCATCGTATGGCTGTTTACAAAAAATTAGAAAAAAACAAGTTAGTAAACACTTGTCGCAATGTCCTGCAAGCACATTGGTGTGTACTGCAGAGTGGAGCCGGCGTGTCACAGACAAAAAAGAGGTCCTGAATACTGGGGACTTTGACCCCAATGTTTCCTCCTGCAACGCATTTGACATTTCCCTTGCCTTGCATGACCAATGTGTGGTGCTCAAATCAATTGCTAACATGAGAAATTCAGTGCATGAAACTATTCACCAACCATCTTCTAGTAACTCATCAAATCATGCAACATACAAAGACTATCAGCTTTTAAGGTACATGAAAACAGAAAAGGCAAAACAGTTTTCTGTTGAAGACTATACTGGTTATCCATACTTTAACGACAATGCTTTGAATGGTGAAGAAGAGGTCGTTGCCAATCCTGTTGCAAAAGAAATACAGAAAACCATTCCCGACATAACAGATCAAATTGACTTAACTAAACACGAAGAAGAGTGTGGTAATGATCAGCAGGAGAGCACTGTTTTAAAAACACTTCATGATAACAAAACAAACCCCCTTTACAATCAAATCGGCAATGCGATTTTGTGTCCTTTAAAGTTAAAATCAAATGCCTTGAGCATGTGTAATGATTTTGAAAAACATTTATATTCACATCTTGCATTTAAGAAGGTTATTGAGTTTCTTCCAAGATATGATACAAAGCGTGAGGGAATGTATACAATTATGTGCAATTGCCTTCTGCGCAGAGATGAGTTTTGCTCGCACTATAGGAGCTTTCACTGCGACTTTCACAGCTCAATTAATGGCTGGTTTGAGGAGCGCTGTCCCTATTCCATGCAGGGTTGCCCTTTTGTGCGCCACCGTTTTAGTGACAAGTATAGACGACATGTTGAATTTGACAACTTGCGCAATTGCTTAACTGTACGCTGGAATTCCTCTGTCAAACTAAATTCTGAATCGCATGTCCATCTCCTTCAACTGCCTTGGGAAGTTTTAGGAAAAATCGTTGGCTACCTAGACAGCTACAGCATTGGCCAACTGGCATCCACATGCTTGTATTTGCAAAACCTATGCGAATCTGCCCTTAAAGAGAGTGGCGTGGTTGTCATGCAGTGGGTTAACTCAAGTTCTGAAACTGGATTTAAATGGAAAGTCAACAACTTTCAGTGGCTTTTTACTAGTAAATGTTCAGACCTTGATAAGTGGAGTATCAGTGATGAACCATGTATGGCAAGCCACATAATAAATTGTCCTTACAAAAATAAAGATGAGAAAAAGTATGAGAAAAAAAAGTTTCCTTTATTGCTTAGTAACTCAGAAGTGTTAAACGTATCTATTAAAAAGTAATACTCCGACAATGAAATCTTTCTATTATTTAAACATGTTTACAGAATTTTGTTACACAACTATATTTACTTGAACTGTGACAATACTTTGTTCTGTAGTGTTTTGCTTTCTTGTTTTTAAAAAAATGTCACGCAATTTAATATGTATACATTGACATATTGTTTACTAGCAAGTTTTGCATTCATGCATGTTTTTTATGAAATGTGTCAAAAGTTCTAGTTTAGCCATTGCACTTACATATTTGTTTTTCTGCATATTTCAGTATGAAATTGTTTCTTATGTGCTGCATCATCGACATTGTTTTCGATTTGCCTTACAACATTTATTAATTAGATCAAGGAACGTGTTAAGATTCTGTTAGAAGTGTTTTAAAGGGCGCGACTTAAGTACTATAATTGTTGTACAACTATAAAAAATTATAAAATTTATGTGTAAAATTTAAGAATGTTTTATTAATAAATTATTTAGGAAATTCTTCCATGTTGATTTAGTAAAGGCTTTTGGTTCACTTTTTAAACTTTTTTGAAATAAAAGGATTTGTATTTTATGATTTGCTACTATTGTAATAGACATATGTTTTTTACATGTATTTTTATCCATAACTTATTCAATTGTTGAATAGCATACTTTCAATACAAATATGGCTGTGGGTAATTCCGAAGAAAACAATAGTGATACAAAAAAAGGGAAAGTAACAATTGATATTGATTCTCCAAGATGGGATCAATCCAACTTTACTGGAAGATTAAAACATTTTGCTGCAATTACTGACATGCGTAAATTGCTTGCAAATCAAAAACAGCTTGACGAAGCAAAGCATTTGGTTGAAACATATAGGTAATTACATTGTGGACATATTTCACACAAGTTTGCAAAAAAAAAACGGGATATAATAATACTTTCCAAAAAATGTTACCTATGAGTCTATAAATGATATTTAATTTATCTTACTTATGCATTAAAATTACTGGGAAATAACTTTATTACTATAAATTATAAATAGTATAGTAAAAACCATAACTATAAATATAATATTTTGTGTTGCTGCTATCCAACAACTTATAAGCATAATAAAAAAGTTTTGACTTATTTTTTCACTTAGTTTCTGTGGTCTGTTGCATTTGTCACTAATAGCGTATATTTTTGTTCTGTAGGTTGGGGTCATGTTCTTCAAATGTCACGGAGGACCAACTTTGGAAAGCGAAGCAGCTTTATGATTCTGCATTTCACCCTGACAGTGGTGATAAGATGAACCTATTTGGAAAAATGTCATTTCAAGTGCCAGGTGGAATGGCGATCACTGGACTACTACTTCAGTTTTATAGGTAGTCTAAATAGCAAGTGAAATTTAATTATTTGTAACAAATAAATAAATGGTAGTTGTAAAATATTTTTTTAATTGTTCTATTAGTAGTTTATCTTATCCCATCCTTAACAAAAATTAATTTAGCAAACTGTTGGTTAGCTGAAGGGTGTTAATCTTGTGCAGGACGCCGGCACAGGTTGCCCTGATGCAGTGGTTGAACCAGTCATTTAATGCACTTGTAAATTACACAAATCGCAATGCAGCAGCAGAAACCTCAAAACAAGAAATTGTTTTTGCCTATGCAACAGCTGTCGGCACAGCAGTTAGTAAGTAGTATATCTTTGTGCTTCAATATAAAATGTGCCCATTGTTCTTTTGGGAAAAAAATTCCTGAAAAATTGTGCCTAAACTTAAGAACTAAAAGGTATACTCACTGGGTTTCTTTAAAAGCATAATTTGAAGCATAGCATTATTGTGTTAAATACTGAAAGTTATCAGGTATTTTTGAATGGTTAGTGTCCAAACAAAAATTGTGATACTAAGGATACTTAATTGCGAAGATGCAATTACTGATAAAAGTATTGTTTCATAAAATTCTATATTTTCATCAGAGTTTCAAATCTTTTTTAAAAAAAATACTGTACATTTCATGTAGGTGTTGCATTGGGCCTCAATTTGTATGCAAGAAGAGCACCACCTGTGGTAGCAAGATGGGTTCCATTTGCTGCCGTCGCAAGTGCTAACATCGTAAACATTCCTCTGACACGACAAGTGTAAGTGTCCATTTCCTTAAATTTTAAACTATTAAAAAAAACATAGATATTATATATACTGTTTTTTTTTTGCTTTACCTAATTCATTTCATAACAATTTACAACTGCTTTTGTGAGAAAAAAAAGGAAAGAAAAAAAATGTCACAAGATTGGCAAAATGATTTTTATAATTAAAATACCTACAAAACACACAGTAAACAGGACACAGTGTGTTTTGTAGGCATTTTAGTTAAAAAGCATATAAAAAAAATACTGGTATTACACCCTAATAATTTTAAGTATTATGCCAGACTTATGTATGTGTGCACTGTACGTTCAAGCACAATTAACCTTAGAAGGTATTTAAAGCATCTTTTCAAGAAAAGTGTTTAACAAAAAATGTGTTTAGTGAATTGTTGGAAGGTGTTAGTGTTACTTCTGAAGATGGGACGTATCTTGGAAAGTCACAGGCGAGTATATTAGCTGAGTAAAGTCTACTTTAAGATAAAATTTAACTGTCAACATTGTGGCCAAAAGAACAAAAAGGCTTCTTACCTATTCGAGTGTAACAATTTTTTTATATATGTGTAGTACAAATAGTTTAAAATTTTTCTCTTCATGTGAAGTGTTGTTTCCTTAGATTGAATCGTTTATATGCAACAATAATTTTTTTAGAAATGTGCGAGGAAGGGCATTAGTCAAGTTGTTCTTTCCAGAGTTGCAATGGCGGCACCAGGCATGGGTAAGTTGCAAGGTGTTGTACAACCTTGGACTTATTAGATCTTGAACTTTGGACTTCACAATGTGTCTCTCCATTTGTTTCTTTTCGATTTGCATATAACAACTTGCTGCTGTTTGAAGACTTATCAATTAATTTCCCAGAGCTGACAGACTTAGTCGTTTAATGTAGGAGTGTAACTGACATCATTCACAGTGTGAAGAAAGAATCTGCAACATGTATAATATGTCTGATGTGCTACACAGGCGTCAGTTGATTAAATGACCTTTGCAGATGATGCTATAAGCCTAGTCTTAGTGAAGCAGCTAAATCAGTAACAAGTTTACAGCAACTGTGCCTCTGCAAACAATTTAAAGCAATATATTTTAATAAAAGTGTTTCGAATAAGAGACATCTTAAATATTGCTTTTATAACAAAAGCAGTTGATTACTTTTCAAACAGTAAATACTAGTTGGTTTGGGTATCTTCACAACATTTGTGTCAATCTGTTCTGTTTTTCTAACAATATCTGTTTTTTGCAGAATTTTTATAATTCCCAATAACCCTATGTATTTGTTTTTTGGCTTTTCAATCTTAGTGATTCTTCCAATCATGATGGAGCGATTAAATAAATACAAATGGTTCCGAACCAGAAGTTGGATGCACTTACCATTTCAAACTTTGGGTGTTGGTGTTTTGTAAGTGACATTTTGATTACTCTTATTATTTATTTAAGATTTATTATAAATGTTTGCTTGTTTTTCAGTTTGACATTCATGGTGCCAACTGCCTGTGCTTTGTTTCCGCAAAAATCGTAAGTAATTTTGCAGAATATTCCTAAACTAGCTGTTTTGTTTCAAAACATGTATTTGTGTGATATGCAAGTTCTTTATTTATGCTTAGAAATTTTCTCTATTCAGTACCAATTCAGGATAACATAATATCTCTTAATTATGTAAGTTTAATCCAGAAAAAATAGACTGTTGGAAATATAAATCCCTGTCAAATTGTTTTGCAGGTCGATGCTCGTATCACACTTGGAAAGCGATTTAAAAAGTTTAATTGAATTAAAATATGGAAATAGTGTTAAAAAAGTGTATTTTAATAAAGGCTTATAATCGACAAAATTTTTTTAATCAAGTTATTTGTTTTTTGTCAAACTGGGTATTTAATTGGTGATTTTGCCGCCGTTTCAATGTTTTGTGTTTTTTAAACATAAATTATCAAGTTTAAATGAATCGGTCAGTACAAACTATTGTCGTAAAATATGTTTAATGTTTTTATTCTGATGAAACAAGGTGTATTCATTTTTGATTTGTAAGATGGCCTGAAAAAAAATTGCAATATTATTATGGTATAAGGGCTGAACATTGGGTGGTTTTATTTTACAATTGCTTATACTTGCTGCTTGAGTTAGCACAATCATGCTAGAAATTTACCTTTTTAACTGTTTATTCCTATTTCCATATTTGTCTAGTATTTGAGTATAGTGCCTCTCTGTAACATGTTATACCTACTGTTTGTAATGTAAAACATTGCACTGTATAACTACAAATAAAAGCAGATTGACATTTTTTCTTTGTTAAAGAGAGTTAGTCAAAACTCTATAATATTCATTATTTGGGATCCTGTTTTAATATATTCTTGCTGTGGCCCCTGCAAAAAATGTTCGGGCATGGTTGCACAAAAAATAGTTTAACCCAATATAAGCGCTCTTTGTGTTGTAGCAAGCTTGACATTATAGTGTCAAACAATCTGTGTTTAGCTCACTGCCTATTTATAAGTGCCTCATGACTCAAACTGCCTTACAATGTTTTTTTGTCATATGGAAGGCATTTCAATACAGTACTGTCTTCCGTGAACATCATTTGTGATTCTGATTATAAACTATGTTGTGCAATGTGTTATACAGAGTTTAATCATAAACCAATCTTTAACTTTTTTTTTTTGCATTGATTGTAATAAAGATTCAAAGTGGAAGCACTGTCAATGCAGCTCATTCATCTTCTATTTATTGTTTATTTGAAGTATGGCAAGATAACATTTTAATAAAACTATGCACCTCAATAATCTTCACATAGAAACAAACTTTAACTGCAAAATGAATGAAAGTACTAAAGTCGAAGCGCAAGCTATCCCAAAAATAAATCTTGATTTGCCACGATGGGACCAGTCAAAATTTTCCGGAAGACTACGCCACTTCATACCAATTACGGCTTTGCAAAAGTGCTTTTTGTCTTCATATCAACTGGAGGAGGCTAAACAGTTGGTAGAATCTTACAGGTGAATAACTTCAATTTATAATTATTAATGGTGATATACCAAATAGTGGTTTTAATTTAAAAATATTATAGATTATTTGATTTATATATACATTAAAAAAAATTACAAGCAATTGCTTCCTAACTTTGCAAGAATACCTATATACACTATTCTACTTGCATGTTAAGTATTTAAACAAGTCAAATGTATTAAAATTTTCACAAGTAGACCAATATCATAAAATAATAGCTATAAGCTGTAATTTGAGAAAAAGCAGTTATTTTAAAAAAGTTAAAAACATTTTATCAGATCTGGCAACTTTCATTCTAACATTACTGAGGAACAGTTATGGAAAGCTAAAGCCATATATGACTCTGCATTTCATCCAGACACAGGAGAAAAAATGCATGTTATTGGGCGGATGTCATTCCAAATGATATCAGGAATGACAATATTGGGAATGATGATGCAATATTACAAGTAATGAAGTTATGGTGCTTTATAATACTGTATTTTAATCTAAATAGCTATAAAATAATCCAAAATGTCACTCAGAAGAGTGTTGGGGATGATCTTAAACCAAATATGTATAATCATCAAATATGTATAATCATACAAACTAAAATAAAAAATCATTATGAACTGATTATTGCTTGACATCACTAATTTCGATTTTATGCCTAGGACACCACTCCAAGTGACTTTAATGCAATGTGTCAATCAGTCATTTGTGTCATTTGTTAACTACACCAATCGTAACGCAGCCTCTCCAACCTCTAAAAAACAAGCAATATTTGCCTGTTCAATGGCTACTAGTTCAGCAGTAGGTGAGTTTTTAAAAGGATTATAAAAATGTATAATGCAATGACTAATAAAATATATAACTATGTTTTTACTGGACACACTTTTTAACAGTAAGTTGACATGCACAAATTTATGAAGTGTAACTGCAAACTCTTTATATAATTTAAAATTTTCGTCTACATCTTAAGGAACTATAGACGTATCATTATTCTATTTAATCCTGAAATTTTCTGTAGTTGTTGCTGTAAGTTTGAATATCTATGCACGAAGAGCGTCCAGTTTGGTTGCAAGACTTGTACCATTTGTAGCAGTGGTTGCAGCCAACTTTGTCAATGTGCCGTTAACTCGAAGAAGGTGTTTATTTTGTGATCTTTATAAAATGTTTTATGGCTCAGCAGACTAAATTAATTTTGTATTGAATGTGCTTTCGTGTTAAAATACACTACTGATATTTCCTTCAAAAATCCTTTGGCAATTTTGCAGAGAACTTGAAGATGGTATAATTGTTACTACTGATGATGGAGAAGTTTTGGGAAAATCACAGGTTTAATTTTGTAATTTTGGCCTTAAACATAGAAATTTCAAGTCAATCTTTATTTCTAGAGATGTGCAATGAAAGGAATCTTGCAAGTTATAACAACAAGGGTTTCTACATCAGCACCTGCAATGAGTTAGTGAAATAAGTAAATTAAGTACAGTGGTTCTTAAGGATAGTTAAGTAACAAAACTATTATAGGTAATTTTTATACTAAGTAACTAACAATATTATAATACAACACTAAAATGGCAGTCAGGTTAATATTAACAACGGATTTAAATACAAAGTATAAATACTGTTCCTCTGCTTTTTTTATATTTCTGTGTACATCAAATCTTGTTGTCTTGGTGCTATAATCTACTGACGTGTAGATAGGCCTCTTCATATAAGTTTAACAGTTATCATGAATTACAATAGACACATATTGCACCCCTGGTTATAGAAAAAACAATCTTTAGATGATTGTTTATCACAGAAAAATAAGTTAGATTGAAAAATGTCAATGTTTGGATGAAAAGACCTTGCATATATGTATACTATTCTTGGAAAAAAGATTTTAAAATTACTGTTTACTATTAGGTAATTTCTGTTTTATCAAGCAGGAAAACTACAGTTAACGCCAAGGAATGTTTTAAATTGATTTCAAACAATTGCGTGAATGTAGCTTTTAAAGCCTGAAAGTTCACATTTTTGATGGCATGCATATTTGTTTCAGTTCTACTTCCTTTTTTGATGGAACATCTGAACAAAAGGGCTTGGTTCAGAAGAATGCCATGGCTTCATTTACCCTTGCAAGTTACCGGAATTGGATTGATGTAAGCTTCTTCCTTTTACTGCTGTTTCTTTCCTTTTACTTCCTTTAAAGAGTTGTTTCACCTAAAATAATAATGGTTTATTTCAGCTTCTGTGCTACTGTTCCCATGGGCTGTGCTTTATTTCCACAAAAAGCGTGAGTACTAAATTCGGTTTCAAGCTATACAATACATATTCATAGTACTAGTGCAGTGCTCTTCAACCGGTGTACTGTGTACCAGATCAAAACTGGTGTATACAATTGACAAAAGGGATACTAATTAGTTCCGTATTAGTGCATGTCAGAAATGTGACAGAATAGTTTTTGTATAACCTGGTCTGTGTTGTCTTTTTTATTGTTGCAAAAATGACACCCATGTAAGGTACCTCTGTTTTTGTGGCCAGAAGTAAAACCCAATATATAAACTCTTTACCGAACTACTAATTATTTCTTTTTTACTACTATAGTGGATTAAGAGGGGCACAATGCGTGGATTAAGAGGGGCACAATGCCCAAACTTTAAAACTTGTTATTTATTTGGTAACCTAATATGTTAATATATATATATGGTTCTGTAGATTGAAAAGAACGCTGTTTTATGTAGACTTAATTTTTTTCTCATTTGTGCATGAGTTTGGCCAACAACAGCAATTTCTTATTTGCACTTGCTTTATGGCGTTTGATTTCACACCTTTAATTTTTTATGGCTTTGTGCATCTCTATTAGTTTGGTATACAAATGATTAATAAGCTATTAAAGGTATAAAACAGAAAAAAGGTCAAAGAGCACTGTACTAGAGCACAAGTTTCACATAATTTACATGAAAAACTTCCTTGTTAAAGAACACTGTTGCGAAGAATAACATGCAATGAAAACTTTTTTTTTTCTTTTTTACACTAGGAGACACAAATAGTAGTTTAGTGTAGTGTGGTGAAGTTAAAAATTAAAATAATTTTGTCTAGATCTATGCCGGTGTCTAATCTGGAACAAGACCTTCAAAGCTCCATAAAAGAGCAATATGGAGGCCGTGTTAAAAAAGTTTATTTTAATAAGGGATTGTAATTATATCTTTTGTTTTTTGTTTGTTTTCCCTGTCTATGCCCGATTATTTTAATGAAATTTATATGGTTAACTATGTATTCGCTTTATATAATGAGATTAATGTTACGAAATGCAATTGTATCGGTTTTGCTTACTTTGTCATGTAGTTTTCTTAGTTTTCCTTCGTTTTATTATAATCAATACCTTTCTATACATTTAGAAAAAAACTTCAACCAAGAAGTAACAAAGCTAATTATTATTTATTGAATCTTTCATTGTCTTCAAATTGCTAAAATATCTTCATATGTGACAAACACTGTGTGTCAGATCTTGTTGTTAAAGTTTGCAGGCTTTTTAGCAATATTTATGCCAATTTTAATTAGTTCCATTATTTTCTTTAAGGTAAGATGTTGTAAAAATCAGACAAGTTCCAAAAAAACTGCTGAAAGCGTTTTCTGTTAAAGATGGTTTTTCGTTGATGTTTTTAAGTTAACGCCTTTTCAGTAATGCGGTATCTGGTACTAATTCATTTGCTTATGTCATGAAATTTCTTGTCTTTTACTCAGGTGTGCTTTTTACTGTACCTTTGAACTACTAATTGGTGCCTTACTCAAAATTGTGGTTTTAGCAAAATAAAAGCACTGTGTAACAATAAGGAAAATTAAGTTTGTCACAACAGTACAGCAAACAAAAGGGATTTAGTGTCATGCAAACAGCAGAAAATTTAATTGCAGAAAAATCAACTGATGACTACAGAGCTGTTACTTGTAACATTGTAAGTGCCAACATTTACCATAAATGGGTTTTGAATTTTTGTCCTCTTCATTTTTTATCAGCTGTAACCTTATCATAGAGGATGTGATTATTTTTTAGCTGCTTTAGTGGCAAAGCAGACATAATGACATTTGTAAACAAAACATTGAAACTCAATTGTATCTGCAACTGCAACTAAAACGTAAATCAAACTAATGTAGTCCTGCTTTCCTTTTGATTTAGGAAATTGACAAAAACACTTCGAACAAGCAATCCTTTTATACAAAACTAAGTTTACGTCATCCATTTAAATAACAAATATAATGGTGTTTAGCAACTGCATTGGAAGGTACTACATATTGTATATTACAATGAAATGAATTTATCCACAATGCAACATTTAAAGACTAGTGAAAATTCCAGTTTGTATGTCATTTAATAAGCTAATTTTAAGAAATTTGATCAAACCGTATTTTAGTAGTGGTTTTTAAAAAAAGTTTAGATGTAAGAGATGAAAACAATAAACCTTTAATTTTTTTGACGTTAATCTTATATTATATGTAGCGTCATGTTTGTATTTCTTCCAGATCAAAAAATCCACCAAAGTCTAAAATAAAACAGTGATATGTACAATACGAAAAAAGCAAGGCAATGACAGTTCTGAAAATGGTGAGTGTTGGTGTCTGTTTGTTAAAACTCTTTCCACACAACCTTCATTTGCACAACAATATGAAAAATGATAATAAAAGGCAGCAAATTACATTTTGATGAAGAGCGCGAGGTATGCAATGTGTACAACAGAAGGGAAATGCAAAATAGTGTTGTGAAAAGATTAAGGGTTAAGGTAATTTTATCGCATAATAATAACAATAGGTTGTATTTTCATAATTTACATTTGACATAAAAAATTATTTTCCAAAAACAGAACAAACCACATTTAACAAAAGTAAATCTGTTCTTTTAAGTCAGTGCTTCTTAACCTATGGGCTGTGACCCAAAATCGGGTCGCTGTTTAAGTTGGTTGGGTCGCCGACCGCAGTAGCTCACATGCTATTGCTTATACTAATTAAGATAGGTTCTGAGAAAGATTTCTCAAATTGGAAAATTACGGAAGAAATACACATAATGTCTAATAATAATTTTTAAAATTCGATTTTCTTTATGCTGATGTCTATTATTTGTTCTCTTACAAGAAAAAACAATTGGGTCGCCAAAGCTTAGTTGCCATACTTACGCTTAATATTTGGGTCGCCGCGAAAAAAGGTTAAGAAGCACTGTTTTAAGTGGACGCTGACTGTAAACTGCACTCATAAAATACCAGCAAATAAAGCACTTCTTAATTTTTGATGAATGTGTGCATTTCAAGAGCTTTTAGAGGCCTCTCGCATTAACCTTTTGCCAACATAAACACTGAAACAAAGAAAAACTTTAGGTGAATGCATTACTTCTAAATTATAGTTTAAAGGACGTACTTATCACCAGGCTTGCAACCAGCATATATTATATATTGGACTAAATTCTTCTCAAATAACACTTACCCAATGCCAAATGCCACGAGGTTTGTAACAATAATCGATGGAATAAAAACTTGCAGAAATTCCAAAGAAAAAAAGTCATGTTTCATTGCTTCTGTGTTTCTCAAACTTAAAGGGGTTCCTTTGGGTCGTGGATGTTGAAATTGGCTCTCCCTACATTTATATAAATTATTATAAGTTCCGCTAAGGGAATGTAAATTGTCAAGAACATACCACAAAGCATTTTGGTGTTTTTTAACTATAAAATCAAATACTTTTATTGGTTACGGTTAGTGCCTAATAACGTTTTACTGCATTGGCCTAACCAGTGGTTCTCAAACTTTTTAGCTGGCGGCAAACTAAAAAATTACAAACCATTCATGCCACACTTTCTGCGAAACAACAATTTTAAAACTTGACAATCGCCCCTAATAATATGTGTAACTACTTTAACATTATCAGTTTTCTAAAGGATAGTGTGCATTTAAGTTTTACATGCTTGGTTTCACGCCCATTTGCAATACAAATAGGTTATATCTTAACTTTTGAAAAGTGTTCCACCACACTTGAGAGTCTCTCAAGGCAAATTAGGCGCAGAACACAGTTTGAAAATGTGTCCTAAACTTACAGTACAAATAAGTGTGATTACATAGTAAACTTACTCAGGCGCTTTAAGGAGTGGCTTACTGGACCAATCCCAAATCCAGGTGGCATCACCTTCTGGGCCAGGCAATTCCGGTAACACATCGCATAACTGCAAGGCAAAGTTATACCTTATATATTATTACCTCAAGTGATATGTAAACATAAATTTAGATGACTAAAGATGAATGGTCTATCACTAGACACTAAAATTATGTTATGTCAACCCTAGAAGTATTGGCTATTATGTTTTAAAGTGGGTAACTTATAAAACTAGGGTAAATATTTTTTGGCCTAAAAAATTAAAATTTTAACCTAAAAATAATTCATTTCGACAAAATTTTGACCTGT
Organism: Ascidiella aspersa; assembly: GCF_963924565.1. Lineage (NCBI taxonomy): Eukaryota > Metazoa > Chordata > Ascidiacea > Phlebobranchia > Ascidiidae > Ascidiella > Ascidiella aspersa. The sequence goes on from NC_139451.1 coordinate 20,285,331, forward strand.
TAGAAATGCACTGATTTAAACCAGTGGTTTTCAACAATGTTGCCCAGGGATTTTTGGCCACTGTGCATGCTACAGCAAATACATAACCTAAATAAAAAATAATCACTTCATTAATATTTAACAGAATTGCAACAGATTAACTACTAAGCATGGCAGTGAGGTAATAGAGGACATTCATATGAGTTCCATCAGTATTTATTTACAAGTCAGCTAATGAGTGCTGTTTATTCGATTTATTTTGGTTTCTTTGAAGAATTAAGTTTACCCAATTTTTTTTAAGTCATTTAAATTTATTGCAATAGCTACTGTGTACACTGATGATTTTTACCTGTGAAATGCCTCTTTTGCACCCTGTATGTGCTTTTGTTTTTTATAAGGGAACTGACAGCCAATATGGACAAATACAATTGTTGCTGATGTATAAACAAATTTTCAATCTATAGCCAATTGGTGGCCCAGGTGGCACCCAACTTTAATTTTTGTTTCATTTTTGTAATTGTGTGGTGCACAAGTACTTGCTTAACTTTAAATTTACACTGGATTTTAACAACATTTATTTTTAATCCTCAACCTAATATTTTTTGTTTTGCATCGATAACACTGTGCTGCGTTTAAAATTTTTTTTTTTAAAGGTCAAAGATGTTTTAACTGTTTCTAAATAAATTTTTTGTGCTGAACCCAAAAATACCAGCAGTTTATTTCAATCAGGTCAAGTTTTTTATTTATCACCTGTTTAATTATTCTAGCTGTGTTCATAATTATGCCCAAAGGAACTACTAACTCTGGTCATACACGTTGTCATATTTTGTTATTAGAAAACGTTTTTGTTTAAATAGCTATTCTAGATACTGTAGAGACACACAACTAACCAAAAAGCTTCCCAAATCATATTTTTCTCTCAATGGCGCTAAACGCAACGATACTGATGATATTACTTCACACACTTGATTTATGATGGCAAAAAATTTTGCTTCAAAGATTTTCTTCTGTGTGGAATTTGAAAGATCTCTTTTTAGACACCAACAGTAATCCGCCAGCATGTTCACGTCCCAGTATCCTTGGTACCTTTCTTTCACCCGGTGAAGGTCTTGGTGGAATCTCTCTCCATGTTTTCAGTGTAGTCACCACAGTCATCATGAAAGTAATCCAGATACAAACTCTGGAAGGGCATTTTCACCAACATCCGGGCTCCGATATCAAAAGCTTTTAAGCAGCTCTTTAACTTGTTCCTATTAGGGCTTCTATGCTTTTCCAAAGAAGTTTGAAATTACTACTTTAAAAGCTGTCCATGCTTTTTTTTCTGATGTGCAGTAAAATCTTTGTCTTTAATCAGCTCACTGATCTGTGGCCCATTGATGATCCCTGCTTGTAGCTACGCTTTAGAGATACGGGGAAACTTCATTTGCAAGAACTTGGAGGTTGGACCATCTTTATCAGGTGCATTCGTGGTTTTTATGAGATCAAGTTTAATGTGAAGAGGTAGCAAAGCAATATATTTTGGACCAACTAAGTAAGAATATTTAACATTTTTAAAACCAGGTGTGAAACTTGTTTTACGTGGGCAGCTAACTTGTGCGTAGTGGCATGTCAGCCCTGGAGCCTAAAGACACAAAAAACGTGGATGTTTACTAGAACCAGCCTGTAACCCCAGAAGTATTAAAATCATTTTTAGGTCACCACACATTTTTCATTTGTGTTGGCAACACTGAAGAGATCTCAACAGGAATTTCATGTCTTCATTATCATTCTGCAAGCTTCACTGAATGTCATACAAGAAGAGAACCAATTTTATTTTAATTGTGTAGAGTAGGCTAAACTGCCTTCAAACTCTTTACAGACCAATCCAAAAACCAATTGCCATTTTGTCGAAATAAAGGTTCTGCCTAAAGCTAATATAAATCAGAAACATCCTAAAAGTGTACCAAGGAATGCTCTTTGTCATAACTGAATTATTTCTGAACTCTTTATCTCAGTTCCGATACCAGAAATATGTGTATGACATTACAAATTTGTATTGAAATACACCTAAAGGTAAATTTGCCAAAAAATGTAAATGTAATTTGCTAAAAAACTAGACCTGATGGACAAAAATGAATACCATATTTGGAATCAGCATCAAAAAGTACACCAAGAACCGTGAACACTTTGATAACCTCAAAATTTACGCAGCACAGTGTAATGTTGTGCTTTTATATCTGGGGTATACCTGGATAATTGTAAGAAAAATATTGCAGGACGAGTTGCCCGAGTATATATTGTATGAATTCACCTTGCTTGACTTAAAAAAATATAAAACTGATAAATTAAATATGCCTCAACCAGGAGATTAGAAAGTAGGCGGGCCAGATCTGGCTGGAACACTTAAAATCCTGGTACTACGAAATTATGTCTGTGGTTGTTTTGTGCAAACAAGTTTAAGTTTTTAACATTTAAAAATTAAGATTGTGCTGCAACTAATAAGGATTTAGGGTATTGAGTATCGCAACTTCAGGACCACATTTTAATAACCAACATAAAAACACTCTTTACGATTTAAAGTCAGAAGGACTTTTGAGATGTTGTAAAATGCATCACATCATTTGCTGTGTTTCTAATGTCTAACATATGTTTTTAAACGGACATAAAAACAGCAAACACTGTAGCACAGCTTGAGTTTAGATTTTGTTCAATTGTTGCTCTAATACAGGGATGGCGATCCACTGTCTCCGGGTCACGAAGTGACCCACCACAGATTTTTAATGATCCACTTGTCTCTCAAGAAATAAACCATGCTGAAAAGCTTTTTGCTGAACTCCTTTAATCCCATAAAAAATGCTGCAGCATTTGTTAATTTGTAGGAATCTGAATTTGGAAATCATCCAAAAACGTTGAATTGCCAACCCAGACAATAACACTTAAAACGACTCAGCAGGGCTTCGCATAATTTAGGAAATAATGAAATGTATGACCCACTTGTGCATTTTGTAAGGATTAAAGTAGTGTTTGTGACCCGCGCGATGAAAAGGTTTGCCATCTCTAATGTTAGGGGCAAACTCAAGAATCTAATTTTAGGGGGCAAACTCAAGTCATCTCAGGTGGTGTATACAATTGTATGTCACAAAAAAGAGGAAATTTAGATGCATTCACAAAAATACCTTTCACAGCAATTTTTTCTTTACAAAGATTTTACAATAGCTGTAAAATGAGCGCCTTCCGAGATGTTATTTTAATAGGAATATATAGGGCTTAAAATTTCACTGAGAAAGACTAAGCAAAGATTCTCACCGAAGTTATAGGTTTGTTGCCTTTGGGGGAATTCGTTCCGCTGACATGGGGCGAAGCTTGCGAGCTTGCAAGACTTTGGGGTTGTGGTGGACTGCAATATAATATGGTAGTCAAGTTAATTTAAATGGAAATAAAATAACTTAAGTTTTTTCAGCAAATAAATAATTAATTGACCAAAACACTAAGCAAATTTACTATTTTTATAATAATTAGTTTAACAAACTGCATCATAAGCCAGGTAATACTATAAAAGGGATGGCTTATTAATTAATTATCGACATATTTTTATTTAAATCACAAAAATAAGCTGGTTAACAAAAAAGCATCCAACAACTTTGGGAAATTAGACTAAAGCTTTATCTACAGCAGCTTAACCTATAGCAAAAGCCATGTGCAGCATGTGATTAGGCAGGTTTTACATACAGGATGTTATTCACTCATTTCCTTCTTGTGTTAGACACACACAAAGAAAATGTAGACCATCAGCTGATTAGCAAAGTTTAAACTATGCATTGTAGCATCGCTTGGCAGCTACCATGTGCTTTTTACTTTGCACTGGATTAATAACAGCAGAATAGGATCCTAATTGCCGTGTGCAGGAAATATATTTCATAAAACATATGGTAAAAAATATAGCACTGGTCAACTTGAAGATAGAGACACACCAAACCGTTTTAAATAATTGACTCCACAATTTACATGGTATATGTTACAACCAAAAGAAATGTATTATTTACAATGCATTTAACAGCATTGCGATTTACCTAATTAGAGTTACAACCTCTTAAGGCAATTAAACATTATTTATTTTTTCAACTAAAGTTATAACAGGTTTTATAATTAATTTAAAAATATTAAAAGCAAAATTGCTAACTTACTGTTACAATTACAAAACCATAAACACAAATTTCAGGCGACATAAGCATTGCCAACTGAGTAATTACTGCATTTATAGTTTCAACCAAAATAACATATGCTTTACATGGCAATCTCAAAAACATATGAATACATATATTAAAATAACATACAATATTTAAAATTAGAAGCAGTTGCTGTCAATGTAAACTAGCTTCCAAAAATAGCCCTGAATAATTCACCTGTTTAAGTGAGAACTTGGGTTAGATGGCCCCAAAGACCGGGAAGGTGTGGAGCCCTCACGCTGCGCCTCTTTCAAAAGTCGCTCCATTTCTCCATTGTAAAAGGATTGCAGGTTTTTCTGAAGGTTCAGCTCGCCATTTGATTTTTCCAAATCGACCCAGGATTCTGTGAGATGTAATATGCTAAGTTTGACATGGTAATAATAAGACAAAAAAACACTGTCGTCAACATGCATAAATGTAAGCCACTATTATGAGGTGTCCAAAAAAGGTTTACTAAACATAATTATTATTTAACAGTATAATTATAAAGCTTGTCAGTAAGACTGCCTGTCATATAATTATATATTAATGTTGGGTTCACATGTAAAATATCAATAAAACAATAAATTTAATTTTACAAGTTCCCAGAAACCTTCTCTTATTCAACAATACTCCAATGCTAGAATGCAACTTTAATGTTATTTTACTTAATTAGTAGAACAACAAGTATATAAGAAAAACACAGCCAAAAAAACATATTTTACAAAAGTATGTGTTTTCATACATATAAAAGCCTCGCATACCACTTAATACAGAAGCGACTTCACTTTGAACATCCAAATTACTTTCTTGCAAAGACGACATGGTTAGGAAGGATGGACACCGAAACAGAAACACTAAATTTAACACTATGTCTAATATGATGTAAAGACATTATAACAATAAAATAATTCAATATAAAAATTGATTGTAAAATAAATTTTGGTTCAGGAACATGTTTATTTTTTATTGGCAAACTAGAAATGCGTTATTTATTTTGAATACAATTAAAAATATATATTTTTTAACTATTCGTTTACGTGGAAAATTAAAATATAAACTAAAATATAAAGTCGTCTAAACTGCTCCCTAAACGTCAGTCAGATAGCAATATGGCGTAAACATATGGCCCTTGCAGCACGTTAACACGACTAAAGCAACCGTTTTAACAAAACCAAGTACATTTAAGCTACGTAATATACACACAATCCAAAGTATGCCCCTAAATAACAGCACCGGTTGTAACGCAAAACGCAACTTTAAGAAGAGGGCGCTTGCTTTTGTTGTTCGTCTTGCGAAGCCAACCGCTTACACTTCGGCATTGTTTTGAAGCACTCGATCGACATTTTTCTTTGGTCACGTGATGTAAACACGACAGTTGTGTTTTGGGTTTACTGTGGGTCAAAGCGAACAACACGTCATCGACACGCTTGGGTGGCTTTATAGGTTCGACGTCTTTAGCGAAGTAGATGAATACATAGCTTGCGAAAATAGCAAACGAACTGGTCAAAAAAGTGAGTCATTTCAGCGCAACGTCACATTATATAATTATGCTGCAGTAAAATATTTCAGTAATTTTTTTGTAAACATCATTGTAGCCTTGTAGGCAGGGGCGCCCGCAGAAAATTTTCCAGGGGGGGGCAATCAGGGGCGTAACCAGAAAATCAAAAGAGGGGTCCTGAATTTTCAACTTAGGGAATTCCCCTATTTTTCGCCTGATGTTCATGAATAATGACGTCATTAAAACAGTGAAAGTATGACGTCATAGAATGGTGATTGCAAGACGTGATAGAAAAAACCCAGAAACACCAAATACGTCCAGCCAAAGCGAGCACGTGCGTCGTCGACAATCCTGTCAGGCGCCAGCTGCAAAATCACGGTGTACAATCGTTAACTTTAGGCAAAAAAACAAAACAAACCAAGACCTTAAAATATGTGTGTTTAATTGTGGTAGAATCATACATAATTCTATATCAGCAGCGCAGTTTTCAAGTTCCATGAACGGAAATAGAGCTAAATTACAATCACGCCTTTCACCACCTGCAATACTAAACGAAACGAAGATCGGTTTTCCCGGGTGTTATCTTGTCACATTTAGCGCAACATCTGCGCCGAGCTGTGTACCAAGTCAGCTAAATTACAAGCTGTGGTTGAGGGGAAATAAGTCGTGTCCATTGCACACTTAGCACGTGGTCTTAGAGTATGCATAAAGAGCATAATTTTGCGTTGACTATCATTACTTAAAACTTTATACTTTAAAACGCGCACAACAGTAACCATTATACCACCTTTTAAGAATCTGCTTCATTTAAACAAATGTCGATGTTACACCAACATCGGATATTAGCGCAGAGACCGAACAGGAGAAACATACTGCATATAACTTGACGTTTTTTAGCGAGAAAAAAATAAATAAGGTTTGACGTAGCGTTGTCAATTGTCGAATACTTGCTAATCCCTAATCAGTCAACCTAAACCAGCGCTTCTCAACCAGTTCCCAGCAAACACAAAACGTTTAGACAACTTTCGCAACGTTGTATGTTGGTGCTACAGAAGTTTTTGACAAAATATTTTCTATCTAAAAGTTGTTGGAAAGGTTTTGACCAACGTTGAGTATATTACGTTGTACAGCGGTCTCAATATAACGTGAAGGAAACGTCAACCAACAAACGTAAAAAATATCGTTTTACCAAAGTTATTTACAACGTTTATACAACAGTGTTGGAGAACGTTTGCTTCTACAACCTTAAAATAACGTTGCTGATGTCCCCAATGGAACATTTAAACGACGTCTAGCACTCTGGTTTTGCATTTCGTTAAACAAACGTTGTAGAAATACTTATATGACACGTTAACTGTAAAATCCTAAACGCAACACTGCCACAACGTTTGTAGAGTACGTTTATAAAACGTTGGTCGCAAAGGGTCAATCATAACGTTAAACCAACGTTGTAAAGTTACTTATATGACACGTTAACTGTAAAACCCTAAATGCAACACTCCCACAACGTTTGTAGAGTACGTTTATAAAACGTTGGTCGCAAAGGGTCAATCATAACGTTAAACCAACGTTGTAAAGTTACTTATATGACACGTTAACTGTAAAACCCTAAATGCAACACTGCCACAACGTTTGTAGAGTACGTTTATAAAACGTTGGTCGCAAAGGGTAAATCATAACGTTAAACCAACGTTGTAAAGTTACTTATATGACACGTTAACTGTAAAACCCTAAATGCAACACTCCCACAACGTTTGTAGAGTACGTTTATAAAACGTTGGTCGCAAAGGGTCAATAATAACGTTAAACCAACGTTGTAAAGTTACTTATATGACACGTTAACTGTAAAACCCTAAATGCAACACTCCCACAACGTTTGTAGAGTACGTTTATAAAACGTTGGTCGCAAAGGGTCAATAATAACGTTAAACCAACGTTGTAAAGTTACTTATATGACACTTTAACTGTAAAACCCTAAATGCAACACTGCCACAACGTTTGTAGAGTACGTTTATAAAACGTTGGTCGCAAAGGGTCAATCATAACGTTAAACCAACGTTGTAAAGTTGCTTATATGACATGTTAACTGTAAAACCCTAAATGCAACACTGCCACCACGTTTGTAGAGTACGTTTATAAAACGTTGGTCGCAAAGGGTCAATCATAACGTTAAACCAACGTTGTAAAGTTACTTATATGACACGTTAACTGTAAAACCCTAAATGCAACACTGCTACAACGTTTGTAGAGTACGTTTATAAAACGTTGGTCGCAAAGGGTCAATCATAACGTTAAACCAACGTTGTAAAGTTACTTATATGACACTTTAACTGTAAAACCCTAAATGCAACACTGCCACAACGTTTGTAGAGTACGTTTATAAAACGTTGGTCGCAAAGGGTTAATCATAACGTTAAACCAACGTTGTAAAGTTACTTATATGACACGTTAACTGTAAAACCCTAATTGCAACACTCCCACAACGTTTGTAGAGTACGTTTATAAAACGTTGGTCGCAAAGGGTCAATCATAACGTTAAACCAACGTTGTAAAGTTACTTATATGACACTTTAACTGTAAAACCCTAAATGCAACACTGCCACAACGTTTGTAGAATACGTTTATAAAACGTTGGTCGCAAAGGGTTAATCATAACGTTAAACCAACGTTGTAAAGTTACTTATATGACACGTTAACTGTAAAGCCTTAAATGCAACACTGCCACAACGTTTGTAGAGTACGTTTATAAAACGTTGGTCGCAAAGGGTCAATCATAACGTTAAACCAACGTTGTAAAGTTACTTATATGACACGTTAACTGTAAAACCCTAATTGCAACACTCCCACAACGTTTGTAGAGTACGTTTATAAAACGTTGGTCGCAAAGGGTTAATCATAACGTTAAACCAACGTTGTAAAGTTACTTATATGACACTTTAACTGTAAAACCCTAGATGCAACACTGCCACAACGTTTGTAGAGTACGTTTATAAAACGTTGGTCGCAAAGGGTCAATCATAACGTTAAACCAACGTTGTAAAGTTACTTATATGACACTTTAACTGTAAAACCCTAAATGCAACACTGCCACAATGTTTGTAGAGTACGTTTATAAAACGTTGGTCGCAAAGGGTTAATCATAACGTTAAACCAACGTTGTAAAGTTACTTATATGACACGTTAACTGTAAAACCCTAAATGCAACACTGCCAAAACGTTTGTAAAGTACGTTTATAAAACGTTGGCTCTAATCGGTAAGGTGTAACGCTTAAGATACGTTGTTAAAATGCTTATATGACACGTTAAATGTCAAACCCTAAATGCAACACTACCAAAATGTTTGTAAAGTACGTTTAAAAAACGTTGGTTAAGGTAAGGTATAACGTTAAGAATAGCCTACATTGTAAGAATACTTATGTAAAACGTTAACTGTGATAACCTGAAAGCAACTCTATCGAAAAGTTTGTAAAGTATGTTTAGAAGACGTTGGCTCTAAAAGGTAAGGTGTAACGTTAAACCAACGTTGTTAAATAACACTGTCACAACGTTTATAAAGTACGTTTAAAAACGTTGGACAAGGTAAGGTATAACATTAAACATAGCCTACATGGTAAGAATACTTAGCTGTAATAACCTAAAAACAACTCTATCGAAAAGTTTGTAAAGTACGTTTGTAAAACGTTGGTTCCAAAAGGTAAGTTGTAACGTTAAACAAACATTGCAAAAATACTTATGTGACACATAAACTGTGTGGACCTAAAAGTAACACTGAGCAACGGCAAAGTTTGTAGAATACGTTTAAAAAAAACGTTGATTCCAAAAGGTAGTATATATCGTTCAGTTCACTTTCCTGGTAAAAATAACACAATAAATACAGTATATGGATTTATAAGTTAGTTTTACCCTGAATACAGGTTAGGCCAAAACATATTAGATTTAGTAACATAAACATTAAATCTGAATTGAAGAAATTTTATAAATTAGAATTTTGCTTTAATAAAATTTATTTAGAAAGGAATATGGAATTGGCAATTAATATGAACCACAATTGTTTGGTTTTCAACCTTACAAAAATATTTGTAACGTTGCGCCCTCTAGCTGTAATATTGCAAAAAACTGGACGATGATGATGAATTCCTTTCTCTTCAGCGCGGCTGTCGCATGGTGAGTAGGATTTTCACGTTGTTGGTTTATAACTTATCCGAAATAATCTTATTAATTGAAACATAAATCTTCTTGTAACTGTTTATGTTAATTAATGCATTAAGTTAAAAAAGGTTTAAAATATGTTTTTGTTGGCTTGAATTTAAACAGTTCTGTTTGCGTTTTAGCTTAGGGTAGGACTTTGCGTTTGGGGTTAAGTGGTATCAGGGACGGTTAATTCAGTTTGCGTTATTCACTAGATTTATTAGCGTTAGTCCAGAATCCTACCACATTTTGTTTCGGGATTTATTTTGCTAACATTTTTTGACTTCACAAAAGAAGTCGCAATTTACATGTTAGGTCAAAATTTAGCTTTCTAAGCTGGGTAAATAGCTTATTGTGTAAAGTTTGGTAAAACACCAACATCCGTTATTTATTTAAAAGCCTTTTAACAAGTTTAAAACGATTTAATATGTCTTTTTGTAATACGCAGTTTATTGTATAGTTACACCCAGACTGACACCTGTACTTTTTTTTAAAGGTGTCTGTTATCAATATTCGAACAAGGCGCTGTTCTAGTATCCTAACACAGCGCACAAAATTTGAATTAGGATGCGGGTTAGTGTTTAGGTTAGGGTGGGTCAAGTATTATTATAAAATATTATAATACTTTACCCACCCTTAAACCGACCCTAACTGACACCCTAGGGCAGTGGTTCTTAACCTTTGGTAACTTGTCGAACACCTATGTTATTGTGCAAGCGTTCGTAGAACCCCTAATTTTTGCACAGTATTCGTTTCTTCCTTCTAGCAGCTGAAACTGAGTGAATCAAATTATAAACTCGCATTTAGGTTAAATTGCCCAAACTTACCACAAGGGTTTGATCGAACCTTGGTTAAGAACCACTGACCTAGGGCCTAGTCCAAATATTGTGCATTGCTCTATTAATTGTGGTAGGATTCTAGAACAGCGGCTTAGAATAATCTTAAGCAATGAACATCCATGAATATCTTTAATATTTTTTTTTGGAATTTTGCATAGTTTTGTTGTTTATAATTTCTGTAAAATAGCATGGATCGAACTGCCTATAGGCGTCACTGGATGAGAGCAAAAATATCTCGAAATTCAACCCATTTTTCAAAAAGTGTCCTTTACTCAGTATAGTTTTATCTCCCAATAAAAGGCATTGTACTTCTAAGGTAGTTGATTCGACAAGTTTAGATTCTAAATTCAATACTTCAAGATGTGCTACAACCTTGCTGAATTCCAATACTGAAGCATTAGACAATCAGTCATTTTTATGGTCACCAGAATACAAAACAAGGGAATTATCTGATACTTCCGCATCTTCTGATGCATAGAATAATGACTGTAATGTAACATGTGATTTGATTGACTGGGTTAATAAATTTCAAGTAAAGCAAAATGCGGTAGATTCTCTCTTAAAACTGTTGTCCAAGCATGGCCTAGAAAAACTGCCACAGACTTGTCGGACCCTGATGACTACACCAAAAGAGATAAATGTTGTGCGTAGGTCTGGAATGGAATACTTTTATTTTGGACTGGATTTTCAATTAACAGAAGTGATTTAAGCAGCATGTTGATTTACAATCGAGTTGCCTGAATGTAGTTGAACTGTCTTTAAACATAGATGGGTTACCTATTTTTAAAAGATGGGTTACCTATTTTTAAAACAAGTGTTTCTGGCCAATACTTTGTTCGATTGTAAATATAGGTAAAGCAACCGTTTTTCCAATTGCTATTGCCTATGGTTCTTCTAAACCTACTAATCTGGACTTTTTATTAGAAACTATAGATGATTTAAAATTACTCATTACAAATGGTATCACTGTTAATAAGTGTCATATTGGGGTTGTTTTGCACAGTGTCGTATGTGATGCACCAGCACGCTGTATGGTTAAATGTACGAAAAGTTTTTCTGGTTATTATGGTTGTCACTTTGCACACAAGCTTTTAGTTAATTTTGTTTCGAAATGTTCTTCAATTTATGGTGATGAATTCTATGTATACAATGTACATAGTTTGACCCACTTGGCAGTGGAAGCCAGGAACTTTAAATCTTTGGAAATGTGCAGTGCTTTTAAATTTGAAAATTATATGCAGAAGCTAAAAAAGTTGATTCGTTCAGGAAAGAGTCCACTTATTCAAGTCATAAAACGAATGAAAGAAGAAAAATCTTTACTATTCCTAACGTTTCCAAGTTAAACTGTTTGTCTCAGTTTTATCCTGACAATACATTTATTATAATCACTAGTTCAAATAACCGTTGTGTTGAAATAATCGATATAAATAATTCTGATAAAGTTCAAAATTATAAGTGCAGGGTGGATACTAATTTGCAGTCAATCTTCACTTATCCGTGTGACTCTTCTGTGATAGGTGCTTACTGTGGTTATTTTTGTAACACTTATTGAATATTTTCCTTCAGATGTCTTAAAGTGCAAAGCTATTTGTTTTAAGAACAACAAAAAACTATATTTTTTAGCCATACTTCATGACGAAGCTTAGATAAACCATTCTATTTTTGTGACAAAAGCATATTGTTCTCAAACTTTACACAATGTAGCATGATAATAAATTGCAAAGCCAAAAAGGTTGAGTAGATCGACATCATCAGAGAACTTTGGGTTTGCAAAAATCAACCTTATGATCGGAATGTTGCAGAAGATGGCTGTAGACCTCTGATTTCTCATTGGCTCTGTGTTCTTTGACCCTTGTCAATTGCTTCTCAGTCACATTAACTGAAGATGATACAAGCTTGTATCGAAACGTCTTAATAATCAATAAGATCGCGATCAACTTTACCTTTTTGGCTATGCAATTTGTTATCAAGCTACATTACAGATCTGAGCATAGTGTACCCATTTACACAATGTGTCATGAAACTTTCAATAACTTTATAAAATAATGTTTTACAATTAGATATTCAAGCATGCTATGCCTAAATATACACTACAGGTTAACTGCCAATATTATAGTAATTAACTTCTTGCGTATAATATTAAAATTTATAATTGTATTTTTATTGTTATGTTATGTTGTTAATGTTAGTCTGCTGTAAGTTGTGAGGATCACTTGTGTAATCATTCAAGCCCTAATAACAAAACTGTACGTTCCTTAAATATCAGTGCTTGTGTTTTAGTATACCTATAAATCAATAACATTATAATTAAACCTTGAATTAATCTTACTCACACTAATGTGCAACCTTTAATCAATACCAGGTAAAATTAACTTGAAAATGGAGCTGCCCTTTTCGGTTGTAGAGTTTATTGAAGAAGGAAGCGTAGACATTGTGCCATCAACTTGGATTGTGCAAAGAAATGAGCAGGTTTTTTTCTGTTTTAAGTTTTACTTAGATAACTGTTAAATCACATACACATTCAAAGGTGAAATGTAGGTAAATTTTTTGGTAGTTGACAGAGATGTTGCATGATTTTGACACCATAAGATTTGTGTAGAATAATTTATATACTTTTTAGTACAGTTTTACACCTAAATATCTATTTTAGCTAATATTAGCGGATTTTAAATTATGCAAACATTTTAGTTTAAATCCTACTGGCCAAACAGCTCTCCTAGGCAAAAAGCAAAACGATTGGAAACACCAGACCCTAATTGGAAGTTGTTCAATGTTCGAATTTTTAAGTTTGCAGGTAAATTATTAGTTTGTATGTTTGATGTATCATTAATGCCTGACCGTGGTGTGAAAGTTATTATTTCAGCATTTGTTTATTTTAAATACCTGTTTTTATACATGTTGTCAAATAATAATTTTTGCATAATTTCGTTTTGAGTCTTTACCATTATATTTTTCATTGTGATTAGTGGTTTATAAAACTGTGGGTAACTATAGATTCTCAAGTGTGGATTTCAGACCCTTTCTGTAATTTTTGAAACTAGTCCATTTATTTGAAAAGGGTGTACAAGCATTATCATATTGCTGTGTAACCTCAGATTTCAATAATATTACTTTTTTCCACAGATAGCTTTGAAAAAGCTCAAAAATTGTGCACTAAGGCTGTAGAGACGTCAAATTTAGAAAGTGATGATGAAGTCCCAAGCAGGCGTTTAAGAGTACAAAGTCCAATTAGTCTTCGAGAAGGTATTAATAGTTTTGCTTTATGTTTTTGCCTGTCTTGTAACATGAATAAAATATTTTAGCAATAACAAATTTGGTTGAAAATGTTTTGATAAACACAAAATATGTACATTGTGTTATAGAATTTTAAGGTGTGTTTATATTTATATAAATCCATAATCTTTTGCTTACTTTTTGTAGTGGAATTTGACAAACAAAAAGAAATACCAAAAGATGAAAATAATGGTCAGTAGAAATATAAAATTTAAGTTTTTACAATTTTTTTTAACCATGATAGGTTGACTTTTTTAAGAATTGGGTACTATAAAATAAGATGTATGATAATGAAGGATTGGAACCAATATTATATGCCAAATCATAGTAGTATTGGTGGTACTTGTCCGATACCAAATTAAAATAGGCATTTAGCGATGCCCCTATGCAGCCATTTAACTTGAATAACTTTGACAGTAAAAAAAACTATTTTTAATTGTGTTGACCATCGGCATTTGCACTCTTATCTTTTATTTTTTCATAACATTGTCAGTGATCATTATTTTTTTTAAGTCTCTACTTGTAAATTTATTTCATAAAAATATGTGGAAACCCCAGAGTAATAATTCAATTTGTAACCAGATCTCAGACCGCTGTACCTTTTATCCAAAATTTATGCATTGGTATGGCATTGAAATAACACGAATACAACAGATCTGTCTGCTAGAAGTGTTTCTATATCCAAAAACTGTGTGCCAATTTGGCCTTTCACTCCTGCATCAATTTTTCCATGTTGGTTTTCTTGATATTTAAATTAGGTTGAATGTTTTTGCACTCTGGATTAAAAATTTTTCATGTTATTTTCTAATGTTAAATTGCTAATTTAGAGTTATTTTAAATCAGAAATGGATGATAGTTGTGCGTCACAACAAAAGGCAACTACTCGAGAGGAAAGACTAAATGGTAAATTTATTGTTTGTATAACACTTGAAACATATGTACACACATATATGTGTGCTTACAACTGAGATCTAGCCCTTCTGAAGCTGCTTTTTGACCAACGATAACGGCTTACGTATTATTAGTACACCGAAAAGCCATTGCAGACTCACCTCTGAGCCTGCATAGCTCAGTTGGTCGAGCGACGGTCCCGGCTTGACCGGAGGTCGTGAGTTCGAACCTCACTGCAGGGTAGTTGTTTTTCTAGTCTGCTCTGCTTGCATCATTGATCGACAGATTCGGTGAGTCTGCAATGGCTTTTCGGTTGTATAACACTTTTAAGGAAAATGTAATTTTTTATACAGCTTAGTGCAGTGGTTACAAACCTTTTTCTCATGTGCACCATTTTAGTCGATATTCAAATATAATTCCCCCTTACAAATTAAGTTTGCTAAAATATTGTTTACATTAATATTTTAATGTAATTCTTACAACAGAAATTAAACTCTTGATTATATCTCTAGATATGACGTCACAAATCATCAAGTGACCTAGACTTGCAAATTAATAATTCGTAAACAAGTGCAAAGCTTTATCTTTTTTCTTTTCTCGAAATTTCTTTGAGTATCCACTTTAAATCAATTATACAAGAACTTTCATTTTTTTAGCTCATATATAGCGAATGCAGCAATAACACAAATTCCCCCCTAGTGATTCAGTCCATTGTTGCAATTTGCAGTTATATATTAAGCTGTAAGTGCTTAGATACACACCTTAAAATGTAATTCTGTTACTATTTCCTTGACAAAAACATAGAAATTGGGAAGAATATTACTAAGCGCGTCCATGCCACCCAACAACTTAAGAAATGGTCTCCTTTTAAATTTCTGTAAACTTATATTCTTTTATGGGATGAACCCTTTTCAAGTTGTCATTCTAGAAAAAAATATACGTTGGGTAACTGTTTTCTCCTTTTACAGTCAAAATTGATCTTCTTCTGGAAATGCAAAAAGAACTGGACAAGCAAGTTAGAAGAGCTTTAGTAAATATTCCCAAAACAGACCAACCTCTAGAATTTGATTTACTTGAAGAGCCGATGGATAGCATGTCACAATTGAATCAATTAGATGAAAGTATAAAAGAAAACAAAACTCTTCGTCAAAACATGGTGAGCACAGGGTGTTATCAGCAGTTTAAAAATTATGATACTATATAAATTACACCGAAAGCTTTTGCAGATTACAGAATTGGTCGATCAATGATGCAAGCAAGGCAGGCTAGAGAAACAACTAGCCGGCAGTGAGGTTCAAACTCACGACCTCCGGCCATACCAGGACCGCTCTAATAGCAACTGAGCTTCACAGGCTTAAAAGGGAGCGAGTTCGAACCTCACGACAGGCTAATTTTTTTCTAGCTTGTTTTGCTTGCATCATTGATCGACAGATTCCGTTAGTCTGCGATGACTTTCGGTGTACTAGTACGTAAGCCGTAATCGTTGGTCAAAGATATCTTTCATAAGGGCTAAATCACAGTAGTTACACACATATATGTGTGTGTAAACCAACTTAAATTGATCCATAGTAAAAGTACGTTTTTATTTTGATGTTTGCAGGTAAGGTTTTTAACAGGAATCGGTGGAGGAACATTAGGCGACACCGTGCGAAGAATAATGAAATCTATTGGCACAGCTGGACTTTGGTCAAATTTTAGCTACAGGGGAAGAAAGGGGAAGACAGCACTCTGTCAGTATACATTGTGCAAAGTTATTTTAAGTAGGTTTTTGTTAATACTTTTTACCTACAAAGTTAAAGCTTGTGTGGTAATTTTGGTGATTAAAAAGAACCTTGTTGTTTTAGGAGGCTGTCATGCTCAGAACAAGGCAAATACTGTAATGGCCATTGAAAAGGAAGTGCAAGAATTTTTAAAGCATGCGCCATACAAGCCTGGCGGATCCTGTTACAAGGTTAAAAATTTTAATTTTTGAAGTCCGACTATTAAAATTTAATTTTTTCAAATTTGATACTGTTAGTTGTAATACAGTTTTAAATATACTATTGCTTGATTTTGCAGAAAACTAAGTCTGCTTCGTCATCCAACAGTTCGTTTGAAACGGAAACATATCTCTCATCCTCTTCGGATTAGGGTATGTATAATCGCTGCGTATAATTTGCATTACCTTGAACTATAGTTTTGTTGAATATTGAATACGTGACTTCAAACGGTGCTGCCTATACTGTATAGCAGTGGTTCCCAAACTGTGGTACGCGAGAGGCTTTTAGGTGGTACGCGACTAACTTCAGCATACGTATAAATTTGCGAAAACTTTAAGATTGGGTAATTTGTAATGTTGCGTTTTGGTTACCTTTAATTTGAGGTTTTACACGTTCATGACGTAACACTTATCTTGTTCAAGATAATAAAACCCTAATTGTTAGCTGGTTTAGTATGCATGAACTGATAGCAGCAGTATAGTATTGTCGCTCGTATGCATTAACCAGCTGTTTAATTTATGGCTTTTATGTCTATCTGGAATGACGTTTGTTAAACTTTAATACAGCTACATGCTAATTTTCTTATCTACATGCTAAAATAGTTATAGTTTGAAATATTCTAGTCGGATGTTACTTAGGTGGTACATGGACACTGTACAAAAGCTCAAAATGGTACGCGAGAAAAAAAGTTTGGGAAACACTGCTGTATAGGATGCCCAAAATAATGTGTTTTGTTTAGCTGTAATGTGCTGTGAAATTAATGGTGCTGCTTTAGTTATATTCAAATAACATTTGATTGTTAACTATATTTATGTTTTTTTCATACAGACCTTCTTCGAAAGTGAAGCAGATTTCATTTTATGATTAATGTGCATTTGTTGATTGAAATAAAAAGAAGTTGGAACAAATCCAAAATTTTGTTTTGTAGTCACCTTTTTTAACAGCGTCGGCAACTTAACTAGAGACAATTTTGAGGCTTCTTGATTCACCCAAGGAAAGTTTATGACGGACTGTAGTAGCAGACACCCGTTTGCTTTTCCAATAGGCAACATAAGAAATCAACGTTCAACGAACCTTCTTTTCAAATGTTACTTCTAAACGTTTATACAACCTATATTCGTTACGTTTGAAACTACGTATTAAAGTCGTAACTGGTTGTTCACAAAATCACGTCCGTACAACCTTTTAGCAAAACGTTTAGGTAGCATAAGAAATCAACGTTTATACAACCTAAATTTATAACGTTTGAATCTACGTTTTAAAGTCGTAGCTGGTTGTTCACAAAATCACGTCCGTACAACCTTTTAGCAAAACGTTTAGGTAGCATTAGAAATCAACGTTTATACAACCTAAATTTATAACGTTTGAATCTACGTTTTAAAGTCGTAGCTGGTTGTTCACAAAATCACGTCCGTACAACCTTTTAGCAAAACGTTTAGGTAGCATAAGAAATCAACGTTTATACAACCTAAATTTATAACGTTTGAATCTACGTTTTAAAGTCGTAGCTGGTTGTTCACAAAATCACGTCCGCACAACCTTATCTTTAAACGTTTAGGCAACATGTCATAGAAGTCCAACGTTCAACGAACCTACCTTTCAAATGTTACATCTGAACGTTTATACAACGTGTATTTCTAACGTTTTAATCTACGTTTTAAAGTCGTAGCTGGTTGTTCACAAAATCACGTCCGCACAACCTCATCTTTGAACGTTTTTGGTAGTTAGAAAAGTCTTAAAAAAAACGTTTAATAAACGTAATTTTGTTTGCTGGGTTGGGCCATAAGAACATTTGAGGTGGGCCGCAGACCAATTTAAAAAGCTAGATTTATAGTTTCCTTTGTGTCATTATATTTCATTTTAAAGGAATAATGGTTTGGGAGGAATTAAAAAGGAATGTAAATTTATTGTTCAGCAGCAAGTATCTCACTAATGCACTGTTGATTAAATAATCTGTTTTGAAATATGTTCTGCTGTGTTTTGTTCCAAACCTATTTTAAAGTTTTTTCTTTCATAAAAATTCTATTGGGCCACAGAATTTTTTTGCAAGGTAAATGGGCCACGAAAGAAAAAAGGTTAAGAACCACTGGCCTAAACAAATAACGAAAGAGAAAAACTATCCAGCGTTTACGGTCGACCAAACCAAAGACGAAAGTCACGAAAGACGGCGTTTTGCGCTCGATTTTGGTTTCGCATTAGATTAACAGTTTGCTAAACCATGACAAAAACGAACCAAAAACGATAATATCACTTACAAAAAGGGGTGGTAAGAACTCCCGCCCCCACTGGGGGCAATGGATAGTGTATATTATTTTTAACCTTCATAAGTAATACATAATTACACTTACAAATAATACTAATAATCACATTTTGAAATTCCAGGGGGGGGGCAAGTGTTTTTATATGGATTCCAACTGTTCTACACGACGCTTATTGATGCCAATTCTGCTTTTAGGCGTTCTAAAAAAGATGTTACGATTGTTACGGTATCGATTGTTTCATTATGTTTAACCAGGGAGCCGAACCGGAACCGAACCGGAACTTTATGAACCGGTTTTGGGTCAATTTTTTCCGAACCGTAACCGAACCTGAACCGGTTTTCATAAGATTTTAAGGAGCCGAACCGGAACTGAACCGAATAATTTGAAAGTACCTGAACCTTAACCGAACCCGAACCTGTAAACAAAAGCGGTTCGCTCCAGCATGCCGTCACAACTTCTATTTTACCGAGTCAAGTTACGCGATGTTCGAAATTTTGTGAAAAAAATATGAATATTGAATAAAAAATTCGTTCATTTTTTATTTTTTAGATATTTCAATATTGAGTTTCTGTTTTTTTAGTAAGTCACGGAACTTAGATTAAATGACTTACAATTTAAACATTATTCTCTACATTTATCGACCCACATTTTGAGATTTAGCGCAAATTATATTGTATCTGAACCGGAACTTTATGAACCGGTTTTGAAATAACGATGTTCGAACCGGAGCTGAACCGGAACTTTTAAATTACTCCGAACTGAAACTGAACCGGATTCCGAAAAAATCCTTGAACCCGAACCGAACCTGAACCGGAAAAGTCAAACGGTTCGACTCCCTGTGTTTAACTACACAACATTAAGTTAGGCTTAGACCGCGTACGTCGGGATACATCAGACAAGGCGTTTCCTGATACAATCGAAGTACGTGATATTAAACTATTCGTGTAATGGTAGGCCTAATTCGTCTACTGTTCGACAATTTTTTTTTTTGCGAAACTGGTAGAGGGATGTGAACAATAATTATAGTTCTTTTTCTCCTTGTTAAGATGTGTACGCTAGGCCTGATTCAGTCGATAACATGACAAACGACCAGTCACTCTTCAAAATAGCCGCAATATTCGCACTAAACTGTTTGACAACACTAGGCTACTGCAAGAACACAACTTTTGATTGCAAAAAGGTATAGGCTGTGCACGGTAAAATTTCGAGGCAGTTTGTCGCTTTTTTTCATAAGTGGATCACGAGTCTATTTTCCGAAATCCGATTCCGAATAACGTCGTTATGCAAACGTAATGTTCATGTATTGTGTTTGAAAATTAACCTGTAAAGGTTGAAATCACTATGGAGGGTCGCAAATCTTGGATAAAATTGCAATATAAATTTGTGTCAGATGAAAAAAAAAATGATATAAGATCAGACATTCCAAGACCTAAATGGTCGTCCAGGTTACCGAGATGAGCCCAGAATAACTTGCTTTGTCACAAATTTCCTAGCTACTTTGGGCCAAAAAACAACCAAGCAACAATCATTTTTCATTTAAAAATACTTCGAGATTTGTCTAGCGCCTACATCAATTTTCGAATTTACACGCAAACGTATATGCCTATTCACGAGGCAAAATAAAATTGCTTATTAAGCACAAGTTAATGCAGGCCCATTTATTTTACGTCTTAAGTACAGAACTCATCGAGTTTGGTAAAATGCAGGTACTTCCTGTGGTATTGTTTGCATCTAAAATTTATAACACTAAACTGAAAAAACTCTGAAATTGTACCTAAAAACCAACGGCTAACGCGAAGTTGTTGACAGTTACTTTTGGAATATTTGGCACCTGTTACTCGAAGTTCTAAGTTTCTGTTTTTTATAAACTGTAGACTAGTGTAGAGAACTTATTTTGCTGCGGTAAACATCAGCAAATCCAATCTGAACTCTCATATGCTTATAAGTATGCATAAGTAAGTTCGATCTTATAGGTCTTGCTTGGTGTAGATGTTAACAACACGTATAGACAGCTGTAGTGAAATCAGTCATTACTATTTACCCTGAATTTCCCCAAAGGACACTCGTAAATAAACATGACGAAGTGTATCTATAGGTGCAGTTGTGAAAGAGCACGTCTAACTTGAACTTAGACGACGAAAGCTTTTATATTTAGGTTGGGTCAACTGAGTATCAACAGACAATCAGGCAAGCAGTTTATTGCTCAACACCCTTTTGTAATGTGTATTAGCCTCACTTGTTGACGGTTGTACGTATCTATGTTTTAGTGCGACTTTTGTAACGTAGACGCGCTGCATAAATACACTTCATTTTTAATTATCAAAATATTGATGCTTTAAAAACAATCTTTGAGGACAATTGGTACGCGAAACGTAGTGCGGCATTTTCCACAAGTATTCCCGGAAGTGCAACGGCTATTAAAACGCTCGAACTTACCGAAGGGGACTGTAGAAGTCATTCAAACTAATGATTTTACTAAATTGTTTTTCTAAATAACATTGTTATTTTAAAACAATCGGTAAGTTTGTGTTATGCTCTTGATGAATCTTAAGTTTTTTTGTGGTTCAAACGAACTTCATATGTTCGCCTTAGGATGAAAATTTGAAAACTAAGGGACTTTGATATATTTAAAAAAGAGACCTACTGTTTATTTCTTTCTTGCAAGTCATAACAAAATCACTAGCCTACCACGATAGGCAAGTACAAAAAAACAGTTCGAGATGTCCGAACAGTCAATCGAAGCAGCCCGAATATTTGAGCCGCAATGAAGAGTTTTAAAGACCTTTCAAAACAGAGAGCTAACGGTCAAACGAAAATCGACGGCTTCGACACGGAGAAGACCTTTTGTCGGTGCGTCTTGATGATTTTCTGGTGAGCGCGCGACCGCTTTTTTCGCAGCTCGTTTCCGCGCTTTGCTCGCGACCAGGCGTAGGCTAGGTGGTGGCTCGACCGGTTCGTGGTATTGCCGGAGAGCGTGGCCGGATGGTAGTGGAACAAAGTTTCCTCGGTGTAGCCCTTGTACGGGTCTTCCACGTACCTGCCGACAATAAACTTGCATATTAATAAAGCAAGAATTAAAAAATGACACATTTGCTTCGTATTTTTTTGTTCATTTATTTTCGAGGCAACATCGGAGATTCACATATATATATATATATATATATATGTGTGTGTATACTGCGAAATCAAGAGATAATATTAAACACAAAATGTCGATAATTTTACAATGATCCACCAAGGGTTTAGAGCAGTGGTCGGCAAACTGTGGGCCGCAGAGTCATTTTAGTGGGCCGCGAGTTACTTTTGAATAGCTAAGTGTTATCATGTAGTTGTGGGCCGCGTGATAGCCGTACATTCATTGAACTTTATTTTAAATGTTCGTTTAGCTAAGAATTTTTATATTTTCTCAGCGTGGTTCAGACAAAATATGGTCCCGAGAGCCTGTCCGACTATATTTTTTGCCAACTTTAACTATATGTTAGTGCAAAATTTTTCTTTGTTCTTTGTTTTTTACAATGTTTTACATTATGGCATAGCAGTGTTTTATGCAATATTTCACCTTAGAAACAATTATCCTGAATCCGACAGTGACACTGTTTTCGTAATGGTTTTATACAATGGGCCTTAAACATATTTGAAAAAAAAAGTACTTTGGGCCGCGACAATAAAAGTTTGCTGACCCCTGGTTTAGAGCGTAATTCTCGTGATTAAAATAACGTAACCTTGATAAAACGTACCTGGAAAACGGTTACTTACTATTTGTTTGGTTCTGGTTGCTAACTATGCAAACTACTGCTAGTAACCGAATCAGTTGACAGGTCCCTGATTTATTTGCCAATGACTGGGATTTTGCTTTGGCTTGACAACTATATTGACCTTCTCGGGTAATTAAAGTTTTTTTTTTAAACGAAATTAGTAAAAAAATTTTTTTAAATGTTTATGACGTAATTATTTATTACCCTTAGAAAATAAAGAAACCCCCTTGGTTAGAATTCGCACCCCTCTTTTTTAATTTCTGGATATACCCTGTATACAGATGTTTTAGCAGTCTTCTAAAAATGCAAATAGTATTGGCACCTACTTAAATTCTAATGTTCCAAACGCAAAATGATTTTCCAGCCCGGTTAACATGATTACTGTTTTATTAATGGATTAACAAGTAGGTTATGCATAGAACATGCAAAATGATTCAAGTCAAATTAAAAAAGTTTTAAAAAGGTCTTGTAGAACGCACTTAATGGTCCTGAGGGCCGCATGCGTTTGACGCACCTAACTTAGTTTGAAACCCCTGACTTACAGTAGCCTTAAAGGCATGGTACTTTTGTATCACAAATTTTATTTGCATCTGGACTTTTATGTATATTTTGGACCTGGAATAACATGTTAGTCTAGTGCAGGGTGTCCAACTCAAACATACCGGCGTGCCAATTTTTATCTTCTTCCCTTGCCAAATTTTCGTAACCGAACCAATTCTTTTTAATAATAAAAGCGCTTTTTTACCAGTAAAAACTTTTATTTAAACTTGAAAAAAAAACTGTCTAGTAGAAATTCGCATCACTACATCAAAGTGTTTTTCGGTGAGCTGACTTCTTGTTTCTTCACACCAAGCTATATAATATTATGTGAATGCTAGCCTCCACACAGTATAATGTTACTATATCAAAAGTAATTGTTGGTTGTCGTGATTGCCGCGATTGTTTTATATTGTGAACAAACAATGGCAATTTGCTGTATAACAAACTTAGTATTTTGCCTGAATAACAAATTAAGCTTTTTTGGCAATTGGCTAAATAACAATTTTAGTATTTTGAGGGGAGGGACTGCGTGCCATTTTGTATTAGGTCGCGTGCCAAATGTGGCCGCTTGTTGGACACCCCTGGTCTAGTGTTTCTCCACCTTTTGCCGTGCCAACCAAAATCCATGTCTTTGTATTGCTATGAAATACTCTTATATTTTGGAGAAATATTTTTCAAAACCAATCTCAATAAATCTAACGATATAAAACTACTTCAGTTGGTGATTAAAGTGTATTAAACCAAATCAAACAGTGATCCAATTATGGGTGGCAAAACACCGTCCAGTGCAACCTTGTTTCACTTGCGGCACACAAACAGAGCTAAAAAATCTGGCGACAAACCTCCAAAATATATAACGATTGAGAGTAGACCACAAAAGCAAATATCGTGAGCTGTCCAGAGAGTTCTGAAATGTTAACACCAAACCATCCTATGTCAGACCGATTGTCCCCGATTGTCCAATATGTTCTCCCTAAAATTTGAGGCATTATTTTGTTCATTTAGGCTTTATTCACATGAACATGGGTCCCCAGCCAAAGTCCTGTAAATTGCACCCCATTGCAATACCGGTTTAGAGAACATCGAGTTCTTTTAATAAAATATTTCAAATATGACCTGACAATTGTGGTTTGTATATATTGTGTATTTGTGTTGCCTAATTAATTAGAATAACGCCAATATATATTTAAACAATCACAAACTACCAATAATATATTTACAATGATATTTTTACTGGTTTTTAAGTGTGTGGATAATCTCCCTTTCCATTTTGGTGTAAAGTTCCCAGCAATTGCTGTATGTTTTTACTCCTGTTAGTTGAGTTAGGTAAAAAACTATTTTGAAATTAGACTTCGAGCGATTAAAAAAAACCTGGTTTTAAAAAAGCTTTAAAACTTAAGAAAAGTTTATAAAGCTAAACCTGTATTACTGCATAAGGCCGAATTGTCTGCCTTGATTTACATTTTTGTGTTATTTCTACTGTAAAAAATATCCTTAAAAAAGGCAAGTAAACACCGGCAGTTTCCAGTTTTTTAAGTGCTCAGCAATAGCACTGATTCTAGAGACATATATTAGAGAACTTTTTTACATGCATATGAAATAACATTTGTTTGGGAAATCCTAAGAAGCAAAAAAAAGTCCAATGACTCCCAATTTGGTAAATTTGACCTGGGTAACAAAATATAGGCTTAAATTAGCCAGCATGCTTTTCACCGGAAATATAAGGTAATATAAATCATACAGAGATACTTAATTATAATCACAACACCATCTACTACAATGCATCTATTGTCCATGACTTGAATCTTGAGCTACAAGGTGAATATATATACCAAATAAAGCTACCAATACTTGTAAACAACTAAAATTTATTTTTATTTTCGAAAAAAATTACCATTTTTGTCTTTTCCACTTTGGTGGAACTTTACTGTCAAGTTCTTTTGATTGTTTGCTGTTGCAAATTACGGTCCGTCGTTTGCGATATACCTTTTGAGGTCCACCTTTCTTGAACAAGTCCAACCATATTTTAGACTTTGCGCCAGCCTTTAATTTAAAACAGTACTTAATAAAAATAAATAAAACATAATATTTTAATATCTACAAAAACTACACAAAAACTATCTAGTTAAAAAAATGCTTAAACTTATACTTACAAAAAGCATTTTTAGCAATATTGGCAAATAAAAAAATAGACCCTGACATATTTTGTCTGAGTTATTAGAACTTATAACTTAAGAAAGAAATATATTTTACAAGATAAAGCACAAGGAAGGCTTAATACAAAACTGTTTCTGTTCAATGGAGTTTTTTTTTTAATAACAAACATTACAACTATGATTTTTTTGTGTGTTTCTTCAGTTAGTACTAGTTTAACTCCTTCATAGCTTTTAACATAAAAAAGTAATTTTTGTATTTTTTGCAGCTAAAGCAAAGTCGGCTGAAACAAGAGTGTTTGTTCAGGAAACTAAATTTGTATATTCTAAACAACCTATCTTAAAAAATGTTTTGGTGCTGGTCTAGAATCCTACCACAATTATTAAATTAACACACAATATTTGAGTTAGGGTGCGATTTAGCATTTGGGTGGAGGTGGGTCAAGTATTATTATATTCATTATTTAATAATAATACTTGACCCACGTAACCCAAATAATGTGTTTTGTGGTAGAATTCTAGACCAGTGCCAATGTTTTTAAAAAATAATTACTTAACTCAAAAAACTAAAATAGAAGAAAGTTGTATATTTACTTGTTTTCTTATCCAAAGTCCATTTCCCAACCTCCGAAATCTTTTTAGAACAACGTCTGTATCATGATCTATTAATTTTCTATACTCACTATAATCAATCAGGTGTCTGGTTGTAGTGTGGACAACGTTTGTATTTCCAGATAATCTAAAAGAGTTATTAAAATTTAAATGTACCACTTTTAAACTTTAAATAACATATTTTTAAAAAAATATTTCCTTTATATTCATATTATAACGTACCTTTGTAATAGTTGAAGAGAGGTATTATTTTTGTCCTTGCCCAATTCATACATGGAAGAAAACGTTCTAAACGGCATTCCTGAACAATCTTTGTGGAGCAAGCTAATTTGACGCGAGAAAAGCAAAGGTGTTTTTCTTTCTTCATTGCATTGTAAAGAAAAGTGGCACGTTTGTGCTGTAGAAACAGCGCTTTGGATTTGTAAGGAATTAGGACGAAATATGTGCCGCTGGAAAGCTAACAAAACTGCCGAGCGCATGTCACTCTATGTAGTCACACTCATACAACAAGAACCAAGTTAATCGTAATTCGTAGCACAACAACCCGCAGCGAACAAGTTGCTAAATCTGCGACAGAATGGCATATAACGTCAAGCATAGGAAGTGCTTTTTTAAACTGTTGTTGCTTTTGATCTTTTTCTTGCAATAAACTTTTCAACTCTTGACCGATGCCAAAAAACAACTACTAAAGTAGGACATAAAAGCACATTAAACTGAGTAATGTAATTAAAATAAATAAAAATCCATTGGTTACTGAAGTATTTCTTGAAAAAAAAAATTGGTAAATAGTCCCTAAAACATTACTTTGGTAAACATTTCAAGGTTAATAAAAGGAAATGAAATAAACCAGTACTGTAATATATTAACAAAACATTATATGCTTTTATTATTTTATGAAAATTTATTGGCGAGAGTGTATATTTTTGCCCCTCGGGTACCATTTTGCTAATTGGGGCTAGCCGTCACAATGTTGAAAATACGTATACCGGTAACGCCTGAATGATCCCAGTGATACAGCGTTTTGATACCCGTTTTGAGAAAGAAAGAATAGTTGATGTAGTGCTTGCTAGATATTTGCGTAAGGTATGTTTTATTTAGGAGTTTTAAATTTGTACGTAGCGCTCGGTCTACTTAATATTAACAAAATATATACATATATTTACAACTTTGGGTAGAAGTAGAACATATTTCACTTTGCATTTGTAAACTGTATTGAACAATCCTAAAATACCTGTTCAAAATGGAATTTTCCATCGGATTCAAAGGAGATGGTTTTGTCTTACTTGCAGCAGATACAGCCGCCTCCCACAGCATTGTTATGTTTAAACAAGGTAATCCCAACGAAAAATACGACTTTCCAAATTACAGTTACCTTACATAAAATTCTATTGACCAGATAAATCATTTGAAAGACAATTATTACTTCTACATTGTTTTCTTTTTACTGTTACATTTATCTTTATTTAAAAGTCTTCAAATAAATTATTTACTGGAGAGGTGGAGTATTTAGTGTTTTATTTTGACTGAAAATGTATAATTTAAATTAAAAAGTCTAGCATAACAATCAGATTTTAAGGTTTGGCTTTGGTGATTGAAATTTTTGAAGGCTTTTTTGGTGATGGTCTCCAACCTGTGGGTCGCAAACCCAAATGGGGTCGCCTGAAATTTTTCTAAGGTCGCCAAAACTCACCATATTCCTGATGTTTTAGTATCAATTATTTATTTCGTTTTATTTATGACGTCACACTATTAAACATAACTGAGTGCATCTTGAACATAAAATTGTTTTTGAGCTTGTAAAAGCCGCTAAATCAGCTAAGGTGGAATTTAACAAAAATTAGGTTCCTTTGATTTAGCCCAGCGAATATCAAATGTTCACATATTGTTTTACTGGGACATCTTTCAATAATAAAAGTTTTTCAATAAATAGCCCTATTTTTTTCAATAAATAGCCACTGCTCTCTGGAATTATGCATAATCTATGTATAATCACTCATGTTACTTCATTCCAATATTGTTTAAGTACCCTATTTTTATTTATATATGAAAACAAAGATGGGTCGCGATGTAAATTCTCTTTTCATTTTCTTAAAATTGGGGTCGTTTATTAAAAAGGTTGGAGACCACTTATGTAAGGGTCTAGCAACATTTAATTTCCTCTGTTTTGTAGATCAAGATAAGATGGTAACACTAGGAAAAGGTACAGTCATGTCAGTTTTGGGAGAATCGGGAGATGCATGTCAATTCTCGGAGTACATTCAGAAAAACTTGCAACTCTATAAAATGCGTAATGGTTATGAAATATCAACCAGAGGAATGGCAAACTTCACAAGAAAGGCACTTGCAGAAGCCCTTCGCAAAGCGGTGAGCGACCACCTGACTTATTAGTGTTATTTTACTTGCATGTGACACAATATATAAAGTGGCCTTACATAATTAAAAAAATATGAATTATGAATAATGAATATACAAGTTTTTACGCACAGCTTGTAACATCCTTTTACATTCTGTACAAAGGCAATCATTTCTGTGCTGATTGTAATAGAAATATCTAAACCAGTGATTCCCAACCTTTTTTTAGTTCGAGACCCACTTTTAATGCAAGTTTTATTGTGCGACCCACATGAGATATGACAAAACGAATGAAGTTACATAAAACCTGTATCTTTAATACTGGCGTACGTACTTAAATAGTTAATGGGAAACAACACATCTAATTATTTTCGTATTTGTGTTATTGTTGCATAAATGTTACGTAATGACAATGCAATAATTTCCTGATCTAATTGAAAACTTTAACATTTAGAATTGCTTCGTGACCCACCAAAAATAGCTTCAACGGCCCACCAAAGGGTCGCGACCCACTGGTTGTGAAGCACTGATCTAAACAATTTATTTTACATACATAAAACTACCGCTGTTTAGCGTGAAACATACAACTTTTTTGCAGCCATACCATGTGCATCTGCTCCTTGGGGGCTACGACAAAGAAGAGGGAAGCAGCTTGTACTTCCTTGATTACCTGGCATCTAGCATGGAGGTGCCTTTCGCAGCACACGGCTACGGCTCTTATTTTGTATTGTCCATGCTTGACAGATGGCACAGGGAAAACTTAACCAAGGATGAAGCTGTCGAACTATTAAAGCGCTGCATGGCGGAGGTGTGGGGCAGTGTTTTGTTTTTAGTTTAATGTTTGCAAAATGATGTAAAAAAATGCAAGTAAACTTAGCATACCATACTAATAATACATTCGAATCTTAAAAAAAAAAAAAAATTTTTTCTTCAAGAATATATCAAACCATATTTATTTTATTTAAGAATATGTTAATTTATTTATTTTAGCAATTTAAGTAATTGAATTTTTTTCCAAAAAAAAATGATAATAATATTTCTGCTATACTATTGCTCATGCAATATTACGGTGCAATTAATGAAACATTACTAAAGTTTTCTCACGTTTATTCTTTTTCAGCTCAAAAAGCGATTTTTCATCAGACTACCGGCAGTTTCGGTGCGAATTATGGACAAAGATGGAATTCATATCCTTCCCTTGATTTTGGAGAAGGATTACGTAGAGTAAATACCAAAACGCCGTTTCTATTTTCTCTATGTGCTGGCAAAGACTTTAAACCTCCTGCGGCCCACTTTCGAGTCTTTACGTTTAGCGACCGCTGTTCTGTTTTCTGAAATTCATTCGAGCTGCGTTTTTTTTTCGAAAGTTTCCACAATTTTTGTGCCGTGTTTTTTCGTATAAGAAGGTATACACTTTCCAGGACTACCACCTTCCCTGGAGTATGTTGCTTGAATTAAATATTCAAATCGGAACTACATGTTGTGTTTTTTTTTTTTTTTTTAAAGGAGAATATCATTGCTGTTGGGCTATATCAGTGGTTTTCAACCGCTAGGTACCACTAAAGTAGTTTGCAAACGACGCCAAATTTATTGCAATTTAAAACCTAGGCTATAAGACTTATTTCGTTAAAACCGATTAGACTTGGATTTAACCTTTTTGCAGATGACTTGGACTTGGGTTATTTAAGAACATTTTTTACAACACTAAATTATTTACTGTTTAGAAGAAAAATCTACTCACAAAAATAAAACAAACTGCGCAAAATCCAAGATTTTCTCTTTGCGTGTACAACACGCTCTACATTCCAAGCTTCCTCTAGATTCTGATGTCTCTTTCTCTCTCTGCTTAAGTCTGACAATACTAAACTTTTATGTCCTGAACTTGACAACATCTCACTTGCGTTTCTTTTTCTTAGTTTTCTTTGCTTCCTTGCCTTTCTTTCCTGTTGCAACAAACAGCAAACTATAAAGCATACAGTCGTTTTACTTGAACTATAATATAATCTGACCAAACATTAAATTAATATTGACGGAAAATTAACGCACCATGATTTAATGGCAACAACGAAATATATCATTTAAACATAATTGTAATGCCCTTATAAGGTATTACTAAACATCTGTAAATCGGGTAAATTTAAAAGAGATAGTCGAAGATACGATAGCATAATATTCGAACCGACCTTGGTCATGCATAAACCACTGGTTCAACAGCTAAGCATCATTGACACATAAAAACTTGAACTATGGTATAAACAAAGCCTTTCTGTCTGTTGCGTCCAGTTGGCATGTAGTGCCGAGTAAACAATTGAACAATTCATACACACACGCACACTGAATTGTAGGCTACAAGTCTATACGGTAGCATAGCTCATAGTTTGTCTAATTTTAAGTTGAACTAGTCAGGTGAATGAGTATTAAATATAACCAACGTAAACATATATAAATATATCTATATAACGTAAACATTGTATTCCGCACTGTACATTATCATCGATTTAAAAAGGTTCATACAAATATAGCAGTTTGAACTACGATTGCAAATTAAACGAAGCAATAAACTACAGAAGTGGAAATAATCTTGGTTAACGCAAAAAAGGTAGCCTTTTTGTTTCTTGAAAATATAAAGAGCTTTGCTTATTGAATTCGGATAAAAATCATTTAAAACTCTAACAACAATAATTTCAAACAACAGTTCGTGCGTTGTCTACATTCGGACTATTTTTGTTTTTAGCTAAAAAAACTGCAAACATTTTATCGGTAGGCTTATTAGAAGAAACAATAAAATAAGCTATGGAACTTTGACAATGGGTGGAACTAATAACTGAAGTCAGGCGTATTTAAAACTTGAAGGTAAAATCGTCTTGGATACATGATGGAAAAGGTTGGGTAATGTGCTTAAAAAGTTATATATCTTAAAGTCAAACAGAGAAAAAAAAACTAACTATATAATTGCTGTGTTGAGTCTATCATTTGGTTAGGCCTAAATATACCACCTGGTATACACGTGTATGCAAAAATTAACCCCTGGAGAATGAAATATCTTAAATGTAGGCTTGTTATAATGATGACTATTTGTTCTCCCATTTAATACAGAACCAGTTTAACAAATTGTTATGCTAAAGTTTAGGTTATCAGGGACCGATCCGGGTGTTGGGGGTCATCAGGCCATTCGTACTTCGCGCGATAATACTGGTTTCAGCTGTAATTGGCACACGAGAGTTGGCTGGAGAAGATCAATTGTTTTTAAGCTGAATTGTTTTATTACTTCATGTCATGACATAACTTTGTGACGTCATTCTTAAACTATTATCTTTCATTTCTTAAACTATTCACGTCATTTCTTAAACTATTAGCCCTCTCAAACAAAAAAATCGGATCGTCCCCTGTCGGGTATTATTGGCGGACTCTACTGCGGAATCAGGCATTGTTAGTTTTAAAAGAATCGCAAGGGCAACGAGTCAAGTTTAAAAGTGCTTTTGTGCCGCCTTCTCACCGGAAGGGTAAACCAAACAAGCAACTCGAAACAACAACGACACTTATTTGCCTTTGCCTTTCTTTCCTTTGGCCGATCCCTTTTTTCCCTTCTTTTTTCCCTTCTTGGACTTCGTTCCCTGATCGAAAGGACCAAGACCGGCCCTGACCATCACTCCACGCCACCACGCCTGGATCTGAAAGTATATCCACAGATGATAATATCAAGTAGCGATCGCAAATGATTAAACGGAGCTAACATTCTAAACTCATAGGATAAGCTGAATGTGTAAAATAGGAAGATAAAAGATTTATTCCAATTAAGCGACTGATGATGCGTTTATGGCGAAATATATTTCTCTTTTAAAGACTAGAACTTTATTAATGACTGACTTTGACTAAGGCAAGAAAGTCTGAAGAATATTTTCTCATGAATAAATTTCTAAATTTCTGAAAAAAAAATCTTTTAATCAAGTAGATAAATAAAACAAGGCCGGGTAAAGAGGCACATGCTTATCGGCACGGTTTCAAAACTAAAATTATTTATCTTTGCATAACAAACCCTGTGAAAACATTTAAGGAAGTTCCATAAAGTTGGATACACTATGCACAAATCGGTCTGTAATGTTGCTTGATAATAAATTGCAAATCCAAAAAGGTCGAGTAGATCGCCATCATCTTGATTTTAACTGCAGCATTATGATTATTACATTAACTGAAAATGATACAAGCTCGTATCGAAACGTCTTAATTAAGATGATGTCGATCTACTCGACATTTTTAGCGTTGCAATTCCATAAAGTTGTTCTGCCATAGTTTTCACAAAACCGGGGCTATTTTTTCTCCGTCCAAATCAATGTAATTTCGTATTTAACCAACCCGGGTCGCCGCAGATCGCAGCTTCTTCTGTCGCTCGATGTGCCCCCGGATGGCGGGGATTCCCCCGTCGCACACCTCCTGCGGCGGTTCCTGGAACCGGTTGCCGGACGCCGAGAGCTCCTTCAGTGACGTCATCTCGTCCACCTGGTCGGGTAGCTTGGTGAGCATGTTGTCGGACAGGCGTAAAGCCTCTAACCCTGCAAGGGAAAAACGCACGGTGATGGATGCTATTTGAACGGTGGAAATATGATTAGTGTACGCACGTGTTTAGTGGAATTGTATGTAGAAACCATTGAAGAAATTGGTTTCTCTTTATTAGTTATACAATGTTAAAATGACTTTTGACAGACAATAGCTGAAAAAGGGGTCGTACGCCATATCGAAACACAGTGGCGTAGTCAGCCGAAAATTGGGTGGGGGGAGGGGGCAAAAAGTTAAAACTTTTTCTGGTTAGCTTTTGCCATTATATGAACTGCCGTAACAAAAATAAATATGCTAGCAAACCGTTTTGAGAAGCAACTGACTGAATTTTAACGCAAAACTCCATTCAAAGACTAAATACTCCATTCTATCCCAGTAATTTCAACACTGCAATACTCCATTCAAAGACTCAAATGATTAAAAAGTAGTAAAACTACATTAATAAGTATAGCAAAGGTAATCATAACTACATCGTTTGTGGCGCGGTGGAAATATGATTAGTTTTGTGCAATTGTAGACAGAAAACAGTGGAGAAATTGCTTTCGCTTTATTATTTATGCAGTGTTGAAATTACTTTTGCAGTCAATAGCGAGAAAAAACTGTAGGCCTACATCCCAAATGGAAACTGCTGCTACTTACTTAACTTAATCTATATATTAAATATAGGCTAATCGTGTACAGAATTGTTTCTCAGCATTTCATGGCTAGCGGGACCCCTCAGAAAAAATGTATAGATTATGGCACCCCTACAAGATCTTTACGTAGGTAATTCACTATAAAGTCACAATAAACGGAACTTGAACAAACACATATCAACTCTTAACAACGTAGGAAGTTATTTTTGGATTTATTCCACTGGAATCTTACACAAAAAATTGTAAGATTTGATCAAAAATCAGATTCTTGAAGATATTTCTCGGCAACCTTGAGAATTCGAAATGGCACCCCAGGGTGCACCGGCAACTCGGTTGAGAACCACTGGTGTACAGCAACCACTTGATATTGAACTTAATTAAATTTGTCGTAAGCATTTCCTAAGCAGTGACCTATTGTACGGAGATAACTGACCCAGACTTACGACGTTTAAAACAACGTGTTTAGTTAAATACACAGTATGTGTTGCTTTACGTTTACGCTGTTCACATCAACGCTTTAAACTAAATGCTCACATGTTATTTGGCAGAGGGTGGGCGGTAGGGTTGAGAGCCTGTTGGCGGACACGTCTAACACCCTGAGCTTTTTCAGATGTCTAATCGTGTGCGGGAGGCTTATCAGCAGGTTGTTGTCCACGTAAAGCTCGGCGAGGTTCTCCATGTACTGGATCTGCACGAACCATATGCATTGAATATGATGTAAGAATCGCCATAATCAAGTGCGATGGGGTTTTAGCGTTAGCCACTTTTGCAGGTTCTTAGGCCTAACCGTTCAGCCGACATACACAAGTCCAAATATAAGTTGAAAAAGTAACTAGTTTTGAACGAATAAAATATGAGATTTCCAGCCTATTTTTTAAACCTTTAGTATAGTTAAGATTATAGACAGGCCCGAAATTCTTTTAAGAGTCGGTACTTTGCAATACTTAATCGAGTCGTTTTTGTTGTTCACGCGAGTAAATCATAGAACGTGTAAGTATAGATCAACAGTTTGAACAGTCCCGTAAAACCTTTTAAAACTTTTGCCCCGTAGCCGAAAACAATTAAACAACTTTCGAGTCCGGTTTCAAAATGATTTCTTCATTTCATCCAAACACTAAAACAGCTAGGAATGCCCGATACTTGGTATTATATTCCGATACCCGATACTTTAGACAGAAATTGTCAATAAATTTACCCTTCAAACGCGAATCGCTGTGTTGGATAGCAAATCATGGGTGAAATTCTTATGTTAATTTGGCATCGGATCGATAACGATAACACCGTAGGATCGGACGAGTACCGATACTATCACTTGACATCGGGTATCGACTCCGAACATTCCTAGAAACAACTACAATCAAGCAGCACATACACTACATTTAAATCGGCCTACCTGTTCAGGTAGTTTCGTGAACGGCTTCCCACCGCTTTGCCCGATGTACAAGCGTTCCAAAGAGCTTAAAGAACAAACCGGAAGCGGAAAATCCGGGAACTGTAAGGACAAAAGTTTAACGTTTTTGTGGAGTTAAGATTTTTTAGAAATTTATGGAAGACTATTCCGGAATATTGGCCAATGTAACAAAACCTAAACCTGTTGCAAAACCACTATATACGGGAGACAGGGAATTTGCCAGATAGCTTGAGCTATAATACCACAGTTAAATTTAACACCACAATGGTTGCATTTTTTAATTTTAACGTAAAATAGCACTGCGTAACTTTTCCAGAAAGTG
This sequence comes from Ascidiella aspersa, assembly GCF_963924565.1. NCBI lineage: Eukaryota > Metazoa > Chordata > Ascidiacea > Phlebobranchia > Ascidiidae > Ascidiella > Ascidiella aspersa. The sequence continues at coordinate 20,320,760 of NC_139451.1, forward strand.
GAGACGCGCCTAAAAACGGCCTGCTTGAATGCTTTGAACCAGTGTTTCTTAATCAGGTGAATGGTTCACCCCAAGGTGAATAAAATTTTTGCAGGGGTGAACCAACCAAAAGGGGTGAATAAGGGTGAACAGTCAGAAATTGTAGATTTGCAATGGTAGCTTAAGTTAAGCTTAACAAAAATCAAAACAACCAAAGTCATTTTGTGCTGTTATAGACGAGATAGTTTTATGATATCATGAGACAAGGGTGAATGAAATCTGGAGATAGATGCTAGGGGTGAAAAAAACTAAAAAAGAAGCACTGCTTTAAATTATAGCGAGTTTGAATCGGTGAAGGTGGAAAGTACTTTGAAGTTGTCAAAAAGGGGTTCATTTAGGCGCGAAGCTGTCAGCCTTATACAGCAATAGCTAAGCGGCCTTAAATCTTCCAACCCATGCTGAAGCGTTTTTTCGACCTACCTGATTCCCGGACAGGCTTAGGATCCGCAACTTGCGAAGGTTGCCGAACGGACGGGGGATTTCCCGCAATCGGTTGTCGTCGAGCGATAGAAGTTCGAGCTCAGTGAGTCCGCAAATATTGATGGGAAGCTCAACAAGGCTGAAAGTATATAGTGGTGCGCTGTTAAGTATTGCGATAAATGCAACAGTATATTTATGTTTCGTTGGATAAAATCGTAAATCGCCCTAACGGATTTGTCTTGGATCAATATAGGATGAAAACTTAATTGGGGAAAAAACATTAATGAAAATGTGTGGAACACATAAACATCCTAAAAGCTTTTTTACCAGGCATTACGTCATCTTTAAACGAGAGGTAAAATGATTTAAATTCAGGCGTCTGTTGTTCTCGAATTATAAAAATTAAATGTCTTTTGGATGATAACTGCTTACAACCAAGCGACTCTTAAAAGCACTTCATCCCGACACAAAAGCACACTAAATCGATGCTCGCATAGCTTGTAAATCTATTGTCAAGTATTTTTAGAAAAAACGTTTTACAGTGCTGTTTCATCACACGTTCGTACAGTAGTAAAACACAACTTAAGTGTCAACCCGAGTTGGATCAATTTTAATTTGTAAGTGCAATTAATGCCATTAATTACAGGTTTTAATGTAACTGTAATTGTAAAGTAATTGAGGCATTTTCATTCTGTGTAATTCTAATTGTAATTTGCTAAAATTTAGGCTCAATAGGCTACATTGATATTGAGAAAAGTGAAGTTTTAATGCCGAAAATTGTAATTGATGTGATTAATTACAGTTTTTAATGTAATTGCAATGTAATGTATTTGAAACATTTAGGGGAGTTAATGTAATTGTAATTGGACTAAATTAATGTAATTTATCCAACTCTGGTGTCAACATCCCAGCTCTCTTACAGAGACAGTCAACTAACAACTCGAACAGCTTTGAGCAAGTCCTCATATATACCTGTTGCGACTGGCATCCAGGTGCCTCAGCTCGCGCATGCGCGAGATGCGCTTGGGCAGGCTGCGCAGTCGGTTGTTGCGCACGTGCAGCACCCTGAGCGCCTCGAGTCTGTAGATGCGGTAGGGCAGCGATGTGAGGCGGTTGTCGCTGGCTCCGAGCTGCCGAAGCTTGCCAAGCCACTGGATCGAGTCCGGCAGGAAAGAAAGGTCGTTCTTGCCAACGTTGAGCACCTGCGATGGACGGTTTTTCATGTACTACTGGCTATGACCTGTTATGTGTCCAATGGTGTGTTCCGTCCACTCGCTATGTTTTAAATGTTGGTATCAATTTTTCTGATCGAAAAGCGATATCCTATTTTTTTACATTTTGTCATTACATTTGCCAACCGATACCGACATCGATTTTTATATACCTAAAATATGGTCAAAAAATGGAATTAAACGCAAAACATTAACACAAATAACATTTTCGTTGGTCTACCTATAAACTCTTATTTTGGATTTTAATAATGGCATGATGCTAAATAATTTTGTTTCACATAAAAAAAAAAGAAAATTTGCTTTCAGGAACAACTATATGATAATTTTGTAGTAAATAATCGTCCCAAATTTACCTATATATCAGTAAAATCAAAATATCGTCCGAGATTATCGGTAAACCGATATATCTGTCTATGTATAATACCTATTACCTGGGCACAGCAAACAATTCCAGCCTTCTGTTTTATGTTTTTAGTGACGCTAATAGTGGAGACACTAGAATTTTATAAAATTAAAAAAAAATTGTTAATAACCATCTAATAAAGTTTTTTGCTAGTTTCCCATTGTCAATTACAAACTGTTAATTGACGTTGCACTCACAAAACGTTAACCTTTACACAGATACATACATGTTTCTGTTTATTTCTTGCCGTATGTTACGTTTACCTTTTACTATTCACCTCTGATACCAAGCTATTTATTGTGACCGTACCTGAAATTGTTGTTAGTTTTTCGTACTTTACTCTTTAAACTTTTTCGTTCAATAAACATCACATCGGTATTATATGCGTGGTAATTGCAAACAGGGATAATGGCCGAAACCGATTGACAAAGATAGATAAATTTGTAAGATGGAAAATTCCATGCGTAGTACTATCAAAAAAGGAGGTTTGCCCAACCCATCCCTAAAGTTTGAAAGCATATTGGATGGAAAATTCCATGCCTGAAATTCCCATCCATGGGGTTGCTAATTACCATGGTGGGATGGAATTTTCCATGTTCGAGTGGACCACCCCAAAGCTCAACAATTTCCACCCCTAGGCTTGGATTTCAATTTACAGTGCGTTTTCTATCATTTTGCTTAAGCTGCACTCGGTGGGATCAAAAAAATTAAACCAATAGGATTGTCGAACTACAACTTTGAGAAGGTTAACTTTTACAGCGGGAAAGAGGAATTCGTTCGACTGATCAGCCGCACGCAAATTGAGGTTGCTTTAAACCAGTGGTCGGCAAACTGCAAGCGATATACATTCTATCGCATCTTGCGTCGTGTGACTCATAAACTGTACAGCAGGGGTGCTCAAATGTGTTCTGCCATGATCCACCACAGCCAAACCTGGCAACATGATGATCCGCCAAATACGAATAGCAAACATATATGGACATGCTTTAATCATTATGGTGCTTTATATAAGTAAATGTACCCTAGAACATATTAATAACTTTGTAAAAGTCATAAGTGAAGTGTGCAACAGCTGCAAGATTGTTTCAGTGAGAAGAATAATGAGTTAGTTTAGAACAGGGGTCGGCAACCTTTTTCTATCTCGGGCCTAAACCAAGTTCACAAAGGTCTTCATGGGTCGCACAAAATGTTAACTAAGAACTGTGTTCTTGAAAATTTCTGTGAATCAGCCGGGCCTCGGATTTTGTGCACTTAGAATCGTGTTTAATTACATTTAAGGAGGCAGGAAAGTGTTGCCGCAAAGCGCGAAAAAAGCATTTTGTTTGGTTTAAAATTCCTGGCAGCCTTAATTCCACGGCGCAACGGTAACTAAGCGCTGATTTAGGTTAAAATACTGAATAAAATCGTAAACAAACTGGACGTAGAAAGATCATTCGCGCGAAGCGCAAACATTTTTCACACTTCCTTAATGAAAATAGTCAAAAAGTATTTGGAATGGACTCGTATCTAGTTTGTCGAAGAGGCGGCGGGCTTGATATTTTACAAAATTCATCAACACTGACAATTTGTATCCACTTGAAAATACCGTAAAAAGTTTTTTTTATTAGAAGATCCGCACAAAAAGTTGAGATCCGACATTTGAACACCACCGCTCTACAGTCTTATTTCTATTAAATTAGACAATAAAGGTCGATATTTTAGGCAGTATACGAACCTCTTTTATATGCCTTATGGTCACGTTTACTTTTAATTCAAGCTTTGCTTATTTAAAATACATTAACTTTTTTTTTTTCGCGCAACAGACTGGGTTTTGGCTACATATTTTTTAAGATTAATTATATTAAGACGTAACTTTGTGACGTCATTCTAAAATTGACATGCCCTCAACCTGAACAAAAATTTTGGATTCCCCCTAGTTTTAGTTTATGTATAGTTTTATGTATTATGTATAGATAGTTGCCTTTAATAGCTCTGGGTATTTTGGGCGGCGATCAAAAATGTTTGCCAAACACTGCTTTAAAAAGTGTATGTCGGCGAGATATCATGATGCTCCCAACAACAACTATACGCCATCTTAGTAAAAAGTTTCCACTCATAAAATATCCCGGTCCAAACAATTCTCTAACCTCGAGGTTCTCCAGCAGGAACATGGCGTCCGGGAGGTTGGAGATGCAGTTGCGAGCCAGGTGGAGCTGCCGGAGCTGAGTGATGCCGGCGATCCTCTCCGGAATCCTCTCCAGTCTATTGCCCTCCATGTCAAGGACCTGTGTATCGTTGGAAACGCATAAGAAATCTCTTCAAGTTTTTATCCCCAAGAAGGAGACTGTACCATGGCAATTTTTTCAACACCGATTAATTATTAAGATGTTACACATTGGCAAAAGCGATCATCTTAATAATAAAAGAATATTAGTAAATTATACAGAAAGAATGTAGGCTGAATATAGAATGAATGCATTAAATCAAAATTAATTCAAGATTGGTTCCAAACGTACAAACAATGTTAGCTATATATTTTTGATGTTTGGTATTTGTTTAATGTTTCACATGAACAGCCATTCGGTTGAAAAATCTTATTGTATGTATGAGTTTACATGTGAAGTGATGCACGACGGGATTTTAGAGGACAAAAATCATGTATAACTAACTCAACAAAAAAAATTACGAGCCACTATATAAACTGGTGCAACCAGGCATAAGAAAAGTAACAAAAAAACAGCTCTTCCGGTAATAGTAATGGTTAAACACCGTTTCGTCAACCTTTTCAAATGGTCTTCTTCAGGGTAAAACGATTTTTTCATTTCGTCGGTCAACAATTACAATCACCAGAGGAGCTGTATTGTGATTAATAGTAAGAGCCACTTTCGCAGTGGTTCTTAACCGTGGTGACGCGGCGCCCTGGTGTGCCATTTCCAATGCTCAAGGTGCCGAAAGGTATTTAAGAATTTTTAAGAATCTGATTTTTGCTCAATCGGTAAACTTCGTGATACAACTATTTGTGTACGATTGGAGACCATTATATCAAATGACATTTCCTACATGTTTTAGGTTTATTGTGTTGTTCCAGTTCCATTTATAGTGAAATTTCAGTAAAATACCCAACGAAAATTCCACTTTGGGTGCCGCAAATTTATTATTTTCGAGGGGTGCCGCAAGCCATAAAAGGTTGAGAATTACTGCAGTATCGTCACGATCCAGTTTTCTCTACTCACCTGCAGACGTGGCAAGTCGCAAATACAGTCGGGAACCTCGGCGAAGCGATTGTTCTCCAAGTAGAGCTCTTCAAGCTTGTGCAAGCGGTTTGCCTCCAGGGGAAGTCCCGTCAGCTCGTTGTCGGACAAACCGGCCACGCGCAGAAAAGGCATGTAGCGGCAAAAGTCGTCGGAAAAACGCCTTAATCCGACGCCGTAGAGTCGCAGGTCGGTGAGGTAGACCAGGGACAGCAGGGGCGAGATTGGCCCCCCGCCCAGGGGGTTGCCGCTGAGGTCGATGGAACGCAGGGACGTAAGGGAGGAAATGGATTGGTCGACCGATGATAGTTGGTTCGAGTTGAGGTAAAGTATCCTGTGAAAAAAGGACTGCGTTAAAATCAGAAAAACAATCTTAGGTTAAAAATGGCATGGATTAATCTTAAATACACCAGCAAGCAATTTCATCAAATGTGAATTTGTTGTTCTAGTTTATACTGAAAAACAGAGTATACAGATTGGTTACAATAGTTGTTGTAAATTAGATTGATGATTAATTCCTATGACTATGTTGAAAATGAATAGAGTTATTCGAAACGTTCAAAATGATTTCTACATCTGTATAGGCTTTGAATTTTTTATTACGCCTTACTACAACCTCCAACCATTATGCTCAAACTATTAATTCCGATTGTGTACACCAGGCCCCATGAAAACATACACGCGAGTGGCGCGTTCGGTTCGAGTAGGTCCAAATATACGGTTATTAACAAACGTGAACAGTAAGGACGCAAATTGTTACGTTGCAACTGACAAGCGTGCAATCGCCTTACTCAAGTTCCAGTTATGAAGTGATATTTTTTTTCGAAAACGCGACTTTTTCTTTTTTCTTAAATGGGCATTTCGGTTAGCTTTAAAAAAATCTTCAACAAACGTTAACAGACCTTAGATTTTTCAGGCTCTTAATGTTGTCCGGTAATCTTTTCAGTTTGTTCTTTTCTAGATGAAGCTCCTCAACTTCAACAAAATCGAAAAGTTCCGATGGAATGTCATCTAGGTTCTTGCACCCGAGGTCAATAAACCTGACGCATGCAAACTGAGGTAAATAAAAATTCCTATAGTGTATAGGTCCGTACAATTTTTGTTTAATAGAAAATCTTAGTCAGGTTTAACGATTAGGGACGTTCGGTGTTGTACCTTTATGGTCTTTAACAAATAGAGTAAAGTAGCGCACAATAAACTTTCCTTTATTACATCATCGATTTAAAATCGAAACCAAATGTTTCAAGTTTGAGTTAGCTTAAATAGGTTAACTGCTTTTGGCGCAAAATGATTTGACATCCCGAAGCAAACGTCACACTTAAATAAATAATATTAAAAAAAAGTAGAAAAGCTGCAAAATGTATATGTATTATTTGAAGAATGTTTATGAATGGTATATATAATACATATATGCAGTTAATTTTTTTTCCAGTAATCTGTCCTTGGTTAACCATCCATTACATAATGTATGTTGTTCACACTACTGCAACTTGGTCGACAAAGCAACAAGGGTGATCACGGGGGCCGACCTGACCCCTCAGGAGGTCCTTGCCCCCCTGGTTCGGGGGTGTTTTATCTCCAAAAAAAGAGTTTCCCTATTAACTTGTTACGCTTCAAATGATCGAATTGTAAAAAATACAATTTAAAACAATTGTTTTTAAAAAAAACAATTTTTGTTTCCAAGTAAATAAATCCCTAGTACCAAAATTTTTTTCAAGACAAAAATTTGATAATTTCGAACGTAGAAAGTCGAAAGGGAAAATTTTTCAGGGCATAAAAAACTATTTACCTCTTTTTCCTCCTGGTAACACGCTCGGAGGTGGAAAGTCCCTCCACTTTGTCTGGAAGATCAAGGATTTGCTGGAGTAAGGAGAGCTTAGGGTCGCGCACCGGCTGCGCGTTTTTCGACACCTGTTCCACTTTTGCGTTCGCAATAGTGACGTCATCATCGCACTGCGTGAAACGCGACAGTTTGACGTTTATTTGTCGAATATAACAAAACAATACATCAATTTATTTTCTGATTACTAGTTACTATTTTAACACTATTGGTGTTTTATTTGATTCAGCTCTTCGAAAACAAAAAAATTAATTTAAGTTACCTTGAAACAAAATTAAATTTAGCTGAACAAATGGACTCATGACTTTTGAAATAACCTGGTTTAAGCAAACTCTTTCCGGTTGTCACTAAAGGGCAACTTTTTCTCATTTTACGGGTTTACTGTAATGCTTTGCGCTGGAAACAGTTTCTGGCGCGAAATGAACGAAGTGAAGAGTTATTAGTTTCTTAAAAAAACTCGGATTAAGTCCAAACAAGTCCGCGGCATAAATGTGGCCCGCGGACTCTTTTTATTGGCCCACGATCGCCTACACACATTTAGTACATTGGTTCTCTATATATTTCACTGCTGTATATAGGTACCCCAAACTCTAATTTTGCCAACTTTAACTATTTAAACGCATTTTTTCGCGCTGCGCCGTAATATTTTTTTTTGATTTATGGTATGTTATTTATTATGGCATGCCAATGTTTCACCATGAAGGCTCCGTGTATAATTTTCATATTCTCTAGGGCTGTGAACTCAGACTCTGTACAGAAAGCTAGTTCGGCCAAATTATTATAGAGGTAATGCAATTTTCCAAACAGCTTTGCAATATGACTATCGGTTTGTTATTAACCAATTAACCATTATCCCAGTTTTAAAACAAGAAAAACGCAATCCATGCTATTTAAGGCGATCTTTTTGCATGATTTAGATGCAGGAATTTAGTTTTGGAGATAATTCAGAGCTCATATTTTTGTGCGACCAATGTGTGAAGTATAGACTACTACTGAGCTAAATGTTTTACAAACTGTTAACAAATGGAAGCAAGTTATAACTTTTAACCAGTACGTTTTTGTTTTCCTCAAGACGGTTGTCTGGTTGAATTATTTCGGGTTGAGGTGTGGTGGACAGGTCGGGATTTGACTGTTTGACCGGGTCGCCAACAGGCTGTACGATTTCAACATCTTCTGTTGGCCTGCAAAATAAATAAAACGATAAGTTTTTAGGTCTAGTTGGTCAACTTTAAAAGAGAAAAACAGTAACGTTATTGGTAATATATTAAAACGGAGTGTCTACGCTGGGAAAAATTAACACGATTATGGCTGCTTAAAACATTGGTACCAACTCTCGGTTAAACTGAAATCATTGACAACTAGGGCGACTTTTTGTCCTAAAAACTAAAATTTTGACAAATTTTGACCTAAACATATATATTTTTTCGACAAAACTTTGACCTATTAGCAATACATTGATTTAAACAACATATTGCATTTTTTACTGACCACCGGTTGAGCACAAATCAGTTATTTTTGGGTTTATGTAAAACTAATGAAAATACTTAGTTGATGTTTTTGTCATTTAAAAAAAGCTATAAATATACCAAAGATAAAGCGATAATGCGATAAACCATAATAGGCACGCATGCTTCAAGTACATTGCTGTAATAAAGATATAAACAGTTAAAATGTTGTTGAATATAACTCAAAACTAAATTTATTGATAGTTTTTTTTTTCAATTTTGTAAACGGTTTATGTGCATTTTTAATCGATTTTGATTGAAATAATTTTGACAAATTTTGCCCAGACGTGTAAATTTTGACTTTTTGACAAGTCAAAAAACTAACAATGAATAGAGAAACCTGTACAAGCTGCGGTTGGAACTAAAATGTGGGAAGTCACTAAGCAAGGCTTTGATCCCACCAACTATATGAAGTCATGTAACCAATTGACAACAAAGACTTAAAATCCATAAACCCTAACTAAACCAAATTCTCCAGACTTTCACAGGCTTTATACAGAAACCGCTTCGCGGCCAAAGCAGTTATGTAAAAAGTAATTTGGCCAGGTCAAACAAAACAACTTTCACAGATGATAAACGTATCGATGAAAGTATACTACCTTTTTCGAGACAGAGCCTCACGTGCAAAGTTGCTATTCTGGTCTTCGAATCTAACCCTGCGATTTTGGAAGGTTTTATGACTTTCGACGCTCCATTTTAGTCTACTGCTGGCAGATACCTCCATAAACGAAGTTCGGTAAGGTTTCAAAAATATGTAATGGTCCTACATTGGCCTATGTCAGTTTGTGCGAGGCGCTACGGCCCCACTGCTAAAAAAACTGCAAAACTACATGATTTTTCGATAAGTTCGTCAGACAACTTACAACATTTAACTTAACTATACAGTGCTATGATGAGACACAATAAGTTCCTATGACGTAACAAAACTACTTTGTTAAATTTGAGTATAAATAACGGAAAACTTTGGAATTTGAAAATTAGTTTGGCAGGAAGACAAAGACAAAGGCGACAGCTGCATTTGCTTCATATTGACAAACTTCGTTTAACTGTTTCTCTTTCAAAACTGTATTACTTATGAAAGTCGTATGTAACTGTTATCGCTATTTTTGTAATAAAATTATTGTTGTGTTTGCAGAATATCTTGGTTTTCCTCTGGAAGCATGCTCGTGAAAGTAATGAAAAAATAATTATTAAAATATACTGGAAACGTTAACATGTTATGGCATACAATTAACAATCAACGTTTTTCCCCAACAAAATACGATATGGCTAAGATATAGATATAACGAACCTGTTTAGAAAGCGTACGTATCTGTTAGCGTTTATTAAATCCAATTTTTTCGTCGAGATATACTTAGCAAGTAAACGCGTACCATACTCATATGTGTGACCGGTCCATCTATAGTTCTATACACTACAGTTAAGGCTGTCAAACAAATCCCTAACGATCACAACAACATGCTTAAAGTATTGTGAGCCCGAAATAATGTTTGAAATAACAATATGATGAACTTAAAACCTAATAAACGTAGTGGCAACGTGGCATCACATTGAAAGTCTCAGCTAAAGCCTTCCACCTTGCAAAAATCAACTTTTCATAAACGGCATACTTCCCGCTTTCACGAGGGCAATACTAATTGTAAACCGGATTTGTCCTGTGGCTCTCTAGTAGCAGAAGTAGCAGGAGGAAACATAGTTTGGGCACAAAAGAAGGAATGATACACAAAATGCCATATCGTCCATTGTGCTTCACTTGTTGACACACGTAGCCCCTGCCATTATGGCGCGGCACTGTAGGGCGAGTGGAATTCCTTTCACGAAGCTATAACGTTGCCCGGTCGGTGTACCACAAACAAGAATAACGTTTTACTGCGCCCCCACCTATATGCGGACTTGCAACCTTGGCAACATGCCCCGGTGTCGCTTTCGTTGATTGACCAGCAATGGAAGCATGGGATGGATATGGCGCTGTCTTGATTACACCTTGCCGCTGAAAATAGAGCCTAAGGTGAAAGGGCCGCGAATGACAACAAAAGAGAACTTTTAGAGGCGCGAAGTTTGTTTCACAAAATTTTATCGCCGGGCAACCAAATAAAGTCTTTGGTTTTGAAAAGTGAATCGTATATGATGGAAAACTACAACCATCTTACACTTTTTTTCAAGACCTCGAATAGGTGGATTTTTCTCTGGAATTTGTTGGGATTTTTTGACTATTTAGTCTACAACCACTTTTTTGTCGCCAATAAACGAGAAGCTTATACCCAAAAATACAAATTTATTGGTGAAGTACAAAATAGTATATAATATATACGTCTACAGTACACTTGGAATCATTCCTAAGTACCTAAAACTTTCAGCTTGAGCACTGCTGATCCTCTATCCCAGCGATTCCCAAACTTTTCTTAAAAAATTCCCCTGTTGGATCAAATCGCAATTAATTTGATATTTTTTTGGCGGCCCTATGAAACTTGTGTCAGTTTACCCACATTTCTTGTAGTACACTAGTGCAGTCGCGATTATTTGTAATGTAACAACTTTATAATGCGAGCGATTTGCTGATAGCAGGTAATAAGCAGTACAGATGTTAAGTGAAACCATGAATTAAGTCATTCCGTTTATTGTGATCTGTTACGATCAATCGATCATACATGCAAACTTGTATAGTTAAATATTTGACGAAATCGTACATAAAACAACTGTTCAGTGCTTTAAAATACCAATACCCCTAATCAACATCTTATAACTTCAACATAAATGACTTGAGCTATTGCTTTACAAGAATGTATCGAATTAAACATGTCTAATAATTGACGTGTTAAATTATGAAGTGTTTAATCGTAAACATGTTCAAATTCGTCAATTGTGCTTAACATCACCCAATAATCGTTGTTAAACACGTCAAAATATCAGGTGTTTAACATAAAATCGTTCAGGTGTTTATAATTTAAACACCAAAACTAAAATTAAACACAAAGGTGTTTAAATTAGGTGTTTAAGTGTTTAGATTTTAAACGTGTATAGACCGTTTTGGTGTTCAAATTTAAACACCGTTCTGACAGTGTAATAGATTATTTATGGTATCACATGAGACATCATAAAACAAGTTATATGATCGAATAATAAAGCATAACCAAAGACAACAATGATGACAGATATTGTTTAAAAACATTCGCTAGAGCCTAATGTTGAAAAACTTAAAGGCTTATTCTTCCTGCGGACCCTCTGAAACTGCTATACGGACCCAAGTTGGTCCTCGGACCCCAGTTTGGGAACCGCTGACTCTATCCAGATACTGCTTGTTTTGAGCGTACAAACAGGCTTGTCATGTTGCAATCGCCGTTTCCATGACTTCAAATTCGCGCATTGTCAACACTTTATGCGACCGCTTGGCGCGTATTCGGCAACTCGTGCGTAATATGTTTGTTTGCGCACGGATTTTGAAGTGGGGAGTAAACAGTCGCGTGGCACAACAGCTCCCGTGATATATCGAGCTCGAGTGAAAGTTCTTCAGTTTACAGCGTTATCGCTTTGTTTTAAACGCGCATATTACCTATACTTAGTATACTGATAAAATGGGAAGTCACATTCATTTTCTCTTTATATTGTAATTGTTTTTTTTAGCTTATAAAGGTTTGAATAAAAGAAAGGTATTTACACCGTTGTGATTTTTACCACAGTATAAAGTTGATTTAAAACCTTCTTTTTTCAGATTTATGGTTAAGTGGGCACCGTGTTACGAAATTTAGTGTTCTTTTTAAAATCTACAAGGTGGTTCCCAAAGTTCCTAAGTTAAGGCAGCTAAGCGATTGCCTGATGTTTTGTCGCTGGAAGGAAATCTGTTGGTTAGTTAGCAACATCAATTAAAGCCCGAAAGCACTTAACACCTGAATAGGAAAGATATCGACCATAAACAGCTAAATATACCTTACTGTCTCCACCATTGTGTGTTTCGATGGCCTGGCGTTCGGTTTCAAAGCATCCCGATTGACTTCGTCCTTGTTTTAATCCCGCACAATGAAATCCAGCTATGATGTTTCACGCCGATGCGTGCCAGTCATACGCATATATACGTGAAAAACAGACTGATATTTCAGATGTCTGATGAACACCGACTATATTGTCTCACGTATTTTTAACATCCATGCGAAAAATCTGCCAAGAACATAAATAAACGACATTTTTTGTTTTGTATCATATTATTCTAATCTATACTACATATTAAATCAGATTAACTTGTTATAACTTACCAGTACGGTATGTTTGAACCCAAGCTATATTTTATTTTTTACATCGTCTAATCTAAATTATTACTTAATCTCAATATAACCTATTCTGTTTTGTTTCTTAAATTTATGTCCATATTTGTTTAAGCTGTTTTAAGCACTTTGATTTAACTTTTTTCAATCGAAATGTGTTTGAGCTTATATATATCTTTTATCAGCAGGTAACATATTTCCTATTTTTCACAATAATTATACTTCTGCTTGCTGGTAAACCGTCTTATACAACAACGAGTAATTCATTAGACCTACAGTAGGCCTACTTAGCGTTGATAACACAAAAAAAGCGTTGATAACACTTGGTTAAAGCGTTGATGACACGACGCTTGATTTGCCGCCCTTACCGCACAAATTGACTCAACTTGGTAGGCTGTAAGAAATCATAAACAAAATAATTCTGGTAGTTTCAACACTTGCCAAAAATTATCTAATTTACAACGGACCATTATTTGTTATCAGCTTGAATAAGTTCGATTAACTTAAGTTTGATTTGAAATATTTCTTTGTTATTTAAAATGCTTTGTAATTAATTTGAAACGAAATTATTTCTGTTATTTTAGCATATATTTTATGATATATATTTGCTATCACCTGTTATATCACTTCAAAAAAGCTACCCCGGTACATAAACTGCTATCAAAGAAAATTTATTCGAAATATACTATCCAAAACCTATGTTAAATTCAAGCCTTTGCGCCTCATATATCTTCATAACATAATACCGTCTCGAGAAAAGGACACAGGGCTTGTTTTGCGCACCCCTTTGAGTGGGTGGTGTATTGTTACAGAAATATTATTATTGATTCGCCTTCTCAGCACAATAAACTCGTCTGCACTTTCAGCCAACGCGAAGTTTCAGGATTTTGAAAGTTTTAACTGACACAACTTGTGATAAGTTTTACGTTATATCACGTTAGCTGTTTATTCTGAATGTCTAGAGAAGTAGCCTACAATTTGTTTTTTTGAAAAATTAGTACGAGCTTCGACGTTGTTGCCTTATATATATTCCTTGCACTTAAGCTGATTTAAATAGGTTGTTACAAGAATCAAAACCTGACTAAATACAGTTAGTAGGCCACAGCGACACCCGCTAAATGTCTACACTTTTTCTTATTGACGCACCCTAAACACACACAAAACAATTGGTTTTGTATTTATGCGCTTAGCAACTGTATGGCTGGATGCTAACTCACAGAATAGCAAACCTTAATGTAGCAATGACTGATGTACTCTGTAAGTAAATAACGGCTGTCGCAATAGGTTTACTTGTTTATGCCAAAAGCGACTTGACTAGAAACCTGAAACCACAGCAGGGTAATTTAAATCATTGTATTGGCAACAATGGATAGAAAGTCGCTGCGTTTCTATTTAATCTTGACCCTCGCGGCAATGTTTACTCAGCGCCTTCGCGATATTAGGACTTCTGTGGGATTTCTTTTTTCGCTTGCGGCGCCTAAATCCGGAAAGGGCCACTTGACAATTTATAACAATGCGACGCCAAATCAAGCCCTTATTACGTCACAACCAACACAATGACAAACTTTCATGCTTTTTTAAAACGCTAGGCTGCCAAATGTTGTGTTTTGTGACTGTCTAAGATAGGGCTCTAGCGTTTTTTTATACCCCTATTGGTTTGTAACCGTAATAGGCTAGGAAACTCGGAATTAGGCAAAAAATGTTTTTATCTGTAGAATATTTTGTTTATAAGTTTAGTTTGTTGTCTGTCATCAAAAGTTAGCAAATTTTGCGCTTAACCTAAACATGTTTGTCATGACGTATACACCTTTTTATGTCCTGTGGTTAAAAAAATGGATAATAATTTAACTGTTTGTCAATTCATAATGATGTAACCTAATATAAAGCGTTTATTTTGTGTGCTAGTTATTGGGTACAAATTAAAAAAAAACACAAAGTATGGTATACTTTATAGCTTTTTAACTGCAAATAACGAGAATAAACCAGAATATATGAAACGCACCATTCTTAGTTAAATTATTTTGTTTAGTGAATGGCGCATAAGTTTTTGACCAAGTTTCAAGTCAAATTTATTACTCGTATCTATATAACCGCAACAGTCAATTTTAAACAGTAAAACAGCGTTGACGTAAACGTTACGTAATACTGAATAAGACAACGTTGGTGGAAAAACAAAATCAAAGTTTGCCAAAAAAATTTAAAAATGCTTGTATCACCAAAATGTTAGTCATTAAAACTATTGTTTAGTATTTGAACTTTTTGTGAGAAGACGTAATAAAATACTATAACGCCGATTTCATTTGTCTCAGCGACAAAATTGGCACAAAGACTGACATACAAATATACACAGAAAATAAACCTTTAAACTTTGTGGGACAGGTTCTCTTAAATATTTAATAATAAGCAAGAATAACATACCAATAAAACGCGCTAAAACACTGGAAAGGACGAATAAATATTATTCTGTATCATAGAATAGACAAACTTTACATCAAATCTAAAGTTTAATTCAGATATTACGGTCTTTAGAGTTAACATGTGATTTCTAAAGGTAAGTGTTTTGTTTAAGATCATAAACAATTAAATCATAGTTAAATTTATATTTAAATTGTTACAAATGACGTTAACTTTTGAACTGTTACAAACGACGTAAGAGTTATTTGGTGTTAAACATTGAAACACATGTTAAACGTACAGATTTGTTCGCCATTATATTTTGTCAATTAAATAAATTAGTTAAACGAACAAATAATCTAATTCACCAAGTAGAGCAGTTTGTGTGGTTCACAAAGAAACAAAGTAAAGGTCAATAAAAATAACAACGATAGAAAAACATTTCATTTTATTTTTAAATTTTATAGGAAAAAGAAGGTTAGCAAAAATAACGTTATGTGGAGACTATATTGGCATTTCCGTTCAATTATGTACAAAGCTTTGTTGCTTATCTGCGATTTTTGTCGCTATGGCTACTTAGAGGATAGAGTAGGGTTTTGTACACATTTCTGTAATGAATACCGTCGCATGTACCTCTTTTGACGGCTCACAGTATAATAGCGGGACGTGAAGCTATATCCAACAGAATTGCACTTGCAAAAATAAAGCCTTAATTACTTCGCGCGGCTGGAAGGTGGCAAAGACGTAACTAAATAACAAGCAAGTCTGAAAGCTGCCATCTCAAGGATGTGCACACTTCCACACAGACTCACCCAACACTAGGTCTTTGAACCAAAACGTCGGTAAAAATGTTGCAGCCTTAATACTTATGGGTATTGTTGTTTGTGGCTTTGCTTTGGTTTATAAAGAAATCACGTTAAGATTTGCGTTTGGTTTGACTTGAATATAGATAGACCAGTTCTTATCAGCTGTCAGTACCGCCTTGTGACGATAATAACGCTCCCGACTGGGACTCAACCTGTCCAGAACCTAAAAAGAGCGGCGAAAAAGGTCCATAGCGTTTACTCTACAAATAAATAACAGCGAAGTTGTGAGCGCGCGCAGTAGCCCCACCGCCCGGTAAAGCGATCGTTTCCGATTCACCCGCAAGGTAGCGCGCTAGAGCGGGTCGAGGCCCTTCTTCTTTTTCTTCTTGGACGTTTTGCCGGAGAGAGGCGAAATGGCTTCGAGTTTATGGGGCCTTCTGACCAAGTCATCGACGCCGGAAAATGCGCCCCCGTTACCCAGGGCCCCGAGACTGCCGGCGGAAAAGGGGTGGTGGTGGTTTAGGGCGGCGCCGTTCGGCGGGCCACGCTCTCCCCCGTTCTGGGGGTATCCGTTGGCTGATGACGTCAGCGGCGAGCTGGGGCTGTTGGTGTGGTACCGACCTGTAAATCAAGCGGTGGATGGATGATTTTTTTTTAGTTAACGAAGGATCTGCTTCATCAGATCAAAAATCGAAAGCACATTAATCCCTTGACTAATGCGAATTTTCGAAGGATCACGGGCATAATGCGAAAAATGACGCCATTCTAACAATAACAACACATTCACCAAAAAATATATTAAAAATGAATGTTGAAGTCAAATAGGTTGAGTAAATCGACATCGTCTCATTAAATTCGTTTTGATACCACATGTATCATCATCAGTTGATATGTATCACCATAAGCACATTAATTGATAATGATACCAGTGCGCAGCAAAACGTCATTATTAAGATGATGTTGAATTGCGTGACCTATTTGGCTTTGACATTGATTTTAAAGCTACAATATCAGACAAAGTATAAACTGTGTATTAATGCCCGCCCGTTTACACTACAGCTGCACTGAGCTGACCAAAGCGTAATTTACATGTAAATTCTATTGTTTTAAGCTGTTAACGCTTTGCTAAGCTCAAGCCAAGTGCAGTTAACGAAAAACGTTATGATTTGGAGCGATTTTTACGCCCAGCTCAGCTCAGCTCAGCTCAGCTGTAGTAAAACAATTTCACGCTCAGCTCAGTTCAGCGCAGCTGTTAGTGTAAACGGGCCGCTACAAAACTAAAGTTCAACTACGCGATTTTTCGCAAACGATCTCAAAATATAACGCACATTGTGCCGGTCTTTAAAGCAACCTTTTCATTTGATTGTTTTAAATCTAAAAAAAAACAGGCATAGTTGACATCCTCGGAGGCTCTGTCTATGAGTAAACAGATCTAACATTGCCACAAAACATGCAAGTGCGCCAAGCCAGCGCTCACCTCGGACTTGGGGCTCAGAGTGGGTCGACGAAATGATCTGCTTCACCTGTCGCTTGGGCATAAAGTAGCTGGAGGCGAGCTGTTCGTTGCTGCTGCGATTCAGCCGCGCGTAGTACTTGTCCTCGTCGCTACGCTAAAGGCAGGATAATCAAAGGTTATAGCCCAGTGGTTCTCAACAATGGTGCCACGGCACTCTAAGGCAGGGGTCCGGAAATACGGGCTCGCGACCCTAATTTGGGTCGCGGGACCATTCAGTTTGGGTCGCGAAAGCCTTATTAATAGAGTCCTGTATTTTGTGCTTGTTAATAGAGGCCTATATTTTAAGTTTTCTAATTGTTTCCATTCGTACACTGAATTGTATACAAGATAGCCGCCTTACTTTGAGCGCGACTAAAATTGTCACGCGAAATATATACACTAAGCCCTGTAAAAAGTCGTGAGTGTTCGTTCGATCCAGGTGATGGCAAAGAGCGCTTGCAATCCAACGCTATTTTGACCATTACCAACCAAACTGATCTGCTTACCGCAATCTGGTTTACTTCTTGGTATATGTTTTTTTAAAAAACTCTCTTTCATTTTTTTATTCCGTTTCTGTAACCAAAGCGTCGTAAGCACGTTGTTCTCTTCGTTACATCGTGTCCCAAAATCCTTAGATGCGAGCCCTATAATGTTGAGTTTCCTAAATCGATTGCGATGAGACGCCGGGCATTTTTAGTGATTCGCGCAAAAAAATCATTACACACCTTGCCAGTAATTATTGCACTAAGAAAGCGCAATAGCGGACGTGTGTTGAAGGGGTTATGGCGGGGAATTGATGGGGCTGCAAGCCTGCAGCCCATATTGGTTGCGAAATCATATTTGTCATCCGAATGACATATCAAAAGTAGTAAAACTCAAGGCTTCTTTTCAGTAATGTTACAGAACCCTTTCTCTTTAACAACGCATAACATATAGATGTGTCTTAATGAACAAAAACCACAATAAATTACTGTGTGTTTTTAGCAAAGCTATTGCATTAAAAACAACTCGAAGTATTTGGGTCGCGAGACCTCGGTACTAGCAATTTTGGGTCGCGCCAAAAAGTATTTGCGGACCCCTGCTCTAAGGTGTCATTTGTAACGCTCAAGGGTGCCGAGATATATTTTAAATCTTTAGGATTCCAATTTTGCTCTATTGGTTAGCTTCTTGATGCTTTTTTTGTGTACGATATAAAGTGCCAAGAATTAAAAAGTTTTTTTCAACCTTGTTGCACAGTAAATGTGCTTTTTTAATCTCGATTATTGTAACGTTACAGTTAACTACAAAAATGTGAGCAAGGGGGCTGCGAACTATTTATTTTTGCTGTAGCTTAGATCAGGCAAAGGCATAGAACGGCGCTTGAAATTTTTTTGTTAAACTCGATTTGCGCTTGCAAAACCTTTCGGTCGGTTACCTTGACTTGGCTCTGATCAGGGGCCGATCCAGGAGAAGGGGGCGCGTGGCCATGTCCCCTCCCCAAACTGTATTTTCCCCCTATCTTAACTTCGAAACTGGAAAAATGCTGCCAGTGTTATTAAGATTACTTCTTTGTTGCTTACGTCTTTTGGACCAAAGATTTGGGTTGAAACGAGGTGTTTTGTTTGAGCAATTTTTTCATAAAATTGAGCTATCTATCCTAATTTTTGCATAAAAAACAATATACTTTACTTTCCTTTCTATATGTTGCGTAATTATTATTTTTTAGTTTAGTTATTGCTTATATTCAGACGATTATACCAATTTTATTAGTTTAACGTTTTATTTATATGACAAGGATTTGTTTAAAGTTGACTTGCTCTAATTATAACTCGACTTGGCAACTGATGACTTGAATTTGGACATGAGATGTTATTTATTTTAAAAGACTTGACTTGGACTTAAGTTATTTATTTTAAAAGACTTAAATTGGACTTAACTGAGATTTAAGTCATTTGAAATTGATTTGTTTATAACACTGATTTATACTAAAGAGTAACTTGTTCAGAAGTATGATATTTTGACCTGTTTAACAACGGCCCAAAACAACTTTTAATGAACACATCTCACCTGCGAGTAGCTTTCAATCGAACTTGAGGACTGCGGCGGGGAATACCCGAGAGAGTTGGATCGGTCGATGTATTGGCCCCTGACCCCGTTTTGGGGACCTGCCGAACGAAATTTGTGCAATAAGACCAAGTAACGTATGAAATACTAGACATTTCTTTAGTTTAGTACAACATATCAGTCGCTTTCTATTACAGAGAGGCTATGTCAGTTGTTTTAAAGCGTTCGACTAATAACACAACTTTTCGTTGAAAACCAAAGATGAACGTCAGTTAGTCCCATATCGAAAAGTAAGCGCTAATTAATGCCTCGAAGTTTGGAGAAGTTGTTTTGAGAGGCAGATCAAACCTTTAGGCAGCCGCTAGCAACTGTTTTCAATGACAGGCAACGACGCTATGCTGATAACAATCCTACCGTGAGATTTTCGATTAAGCGTTGTTATTTTTACGCAATCAGACATATAGCAATTTGCTCGTACAAACGAGTTTGATTTAGTTTACTTTCCATGCAAGCTAATGTAATGAGTAGATAAGTGATATGATTTAAAATGCTTCGCGGCACAGCACCAGTAGTGCACAACTGTACAACAGAACTTTTTGTAATTTCGTAAAATTTCCTATTTAAATTAGAAATCGTCCCACGAAAAAAGGAATAATCCTTTAATTCAAAGCAAGCAGGCGAAATATTGATGCACATTATTTTTTGTTCTCATACAACTATTTATCATGTTCTACACCTATATTCAGGGTTGCCATGCCGTGCTTATTTCTACGATTTGTGCTTATTTTTGGGTGCAGTGTCTTAGAAAACACAATTGTGCTTATTTCTAAGAAACCTGCTTATTTTAGAGGTGTGTGCTTAGTTTGTCTTATTTTAGTTTTAAAAGTGTTCTTTATCAATTCTTTTACATTAACGGGGGAGTGAGAGACTTTTTTAGGATATTTGCCAGGTTCTTTGACCCAGATTATAACAACAATGCATTAAATTACATAATACCAATGGATTTTTTTGCTTTAGTAATCAAGTAAACTTTCGGTTTGACGTGAGGACTGACATTTTAGGTTTAGGCATGCCACACGTGTGACAGTAAAGACAAAATATTATTAAGAAAATGAGTCAGCATAAGCACGTTTTTTGTGATAAACATGAAAATGAATTTTCTAATGTCCAACGAATTTGAAAGGGAAAGAGCTACGATCATTGCTGTTATTGTGATTGCGAAATCAGCCCAGAGGCTATGGAAAACACAATGTTACAACAACAACAAAAATTGCTATAAGCAAATTTTTATTTTATTACAAGCCAAACTCCGCCAAGTGAACTAAACTTGACTACCAGGTAGCGTCGACTGCAGGCGTTCCATGCTGCTATGCACCACGTTTTTAAAAGGTGTACATGTGCGCTCTGACACAAAAAAGTTAACAAAGCTTGCATTAAATAAGGGTGGGAATCTTGCCAATTTCGAGCAAA
This sequence comes from Ascidiella aspersa, assembly GCF_963924565.1. Taxonomy (NCBI): domain Eukaryota; kingdom Metazoa; phylum Chordata; class Ascidiacea; order Phlebobranchia; family Ascidiidae; genus Ascidiella; species Ascidiella aspersa. The sequence goes on from NC_139451.1 coordinate 20,341,893, forward strand.
TAAACGTATTTTTTCGTGCTTCGCGCGATGGAGCTACGTTTTGCGCATACAAAAATAGGTGTTTTTAACTTTTTATTTGATGACATTATTCCTAAAAGCTTGGATTTCACCCCCGCAATCCTGGATCTCCTGCTGGTCTTCAGTAGTGCGCTTAGCGTGCTCATTTGTTTGAGTAGCGTGCTTATTTTTTGGTTTGAGCAGATGGTAACCCTGCCTATATTGCATAGCCATGTGTTAGGCAATAAAAAATGCAATGCAGACGAAATGAAAAAGCAATAATTGTTTCATGTTTTGTTTTGTTTTAGTGCGCTGCAAGTTGGAAAAAGTCGATAACGGCTGTTCTGGCAAGACTGATCGGCACTTACCTGGACTGGGCAACGAGGTCTTGATAATCTGTAGATCGGGTAGGATCCAGCGCTGTTGGTCCTCGTCATAGCGCGTCTCCGATCGGATTCGATCCAGGTTGCTGTAGTTACAGTCGCGTCGGATGGTCGGCTGCACCTTGGACATGATGCTCTGCCGAACCAGAAAATAACTATAGTTTTTGCTACAGTTCAATGAAAGATACACATGCATATGTGTTCAACAACTGTGATCTAGTCTAGCCCTTCTGAAGCTGCTTTTTGACCAACGATTATGGCTTACCTATCATTAGTACACCGAAAGCCATCGTAGCCGACACTGCGTTTCTCGACTTGCTCCTCTCTGAGCCTGTGTAGCTCAGTTGGTAGACCGACGGTCCCGGTATTGACCGGAGGTCGTGTCGTGAGTTCGAACCTCACTGCAGCCCAGTTTTTTTCTAGCCTGCCTTGCTTGCACCGTTGATCGACAGATTCAGTGAGTCTAAGATGGCTTGTTGTGTACTAGTGATACGTATCACAGAAGGCTGGTTGTTTTTCTAGCCTGCCTTGCTTGCAGTTTTGCTAGAGATTAAAGATGTTCGATATTATGCCATGTGGTAGCATCGGTACTTGTCCGATCCTAGGGCAGTATCGGTGCCGTTCCGATACCAAACTAATATAAAAAAAAAAGTATAGTCAGTAACCATTTGCGATCAAACGCAGCTATTTTATATTGAAGTGTGATTTTATCAAAAAAGTTGGTTAACCACTTGATGTAACTAAATTTCCTTGCGCTGAAGATATATTTGTCCTAACAACCTGGCAGGTCGACCTGTAGGAAAATTTCAGTTTCATCTATTTTGCTTGTTTGAGCTATGAGCATAGTGACCACATTTGGTATGGGATCAGATCGCAATACTTTTTTACAATATTTTCGGGGGCTGGTATCGGAATAAAATGTCAGGTATCTGATGTCCCCACTAGGAATTTTCGATAATTTTGAAGATTATATGCATGGCAGTATCTTTCTGCATAACTTTCAGTTGAACAAACACGGTACAAGGAAAACGTTTAGGCTAAATATGTTAAGCACGCTTCTGGCATTTTACATAAGGAAATAAAAAGTTGAATTGAACAATCACCTCTTTTTGCCTTTTCAAAGAAATGAATAGTAGGACAAAGTTATGTCAACGACACTAACTCCAAGGCTAAAAGCATTAAATTAAGAAGCACAAAGAGGCACACAGATAAAACAACATATGTGACCTTACATCATTGTTTTACACATAAACACACGAGGTCGTAAGCCTTACGTTAAGAAGTTCCAACTCTCGTTCTTGCCTCCTAATAGTTGCGAGGTACTCGGTTCGATCCCGCTCAAACTCGTAGTTCAAATCTTCGATTTCCATTTTAAGGCCTTCAAGCTGAAAATAATTTACTTTAAAAAGCGCATAGCTTGTGTATCATGCCATTGCTCAAGAAAATGGGGCGTTTTTACATTGGTGTTGTAATGACTTAAGACATTCACCTGACTGAAGTGTATTTAAGTAACTGTTTTTATAAGTCTTAACTTATGTTGAGTATTTCCTTCAAAATGACTTCAGTTAACTTAAGTTTTTGGACAAATAACTTGGTTTGGACTTTGGTCATTTAGGGAAAAGACTTAATCATAGGTGTTTTAATTGAAAACATCCGTGAAAAAGGTTATTATTAACCTCACTTTTAGACGTTAGCAAATTGCTTGCTATTATCTTGCTTTGGTGTTTGGTATGCTAAATATTGCTTGAAATGCAATAATAGGCAATTTTGATAGTTAACATTTATTTTCATGCCAATGGCCCCAAAATTGACTTGCTACGGCAATGGCTTGGACAGGGAGTTAAGTCCAAGGATTTTTCACTTATACAAAACAACAGAAAATTACTGCTCATGCGTACCAGCTTTTCAGGTTTAGATTAGCTTAGCACAGTGTTTGTTAATCAGGTGAATGGTTCAACCCAGGGTAAATAAAATTTTTGCAGGGGTGAACCAACCAAAAGGGGTGAATAAGGGTGGGTAAATCGTCAGAAAGGGATGATAGCTTGGGAAACAACCTAAGTCATTTTGTGCTTTTGTATATAGACAAGATAGTTTTATCATATCATGAGACAAGGGTGAATGAAATCGGGAGATGCTAGATGCTAGGGGTGAACAAAACTAAAAATAGTTTAAGAAGTACTGGCTTAAAAAAGCACAGTCCAGTCATATACCTTATTGTCAATTTCAGTCATATACCTTCTTGTCAATTTCTTGCGAGTGATTTTATTATTATCACAAACATATAAGTTAAGTTTTATCTTTAAGCATATCATTTTTTTATGTTTGACGTTTTCACGTTTATAATATTTGAATCACAATTAAATGTAAATTTTTCAGTTTATTTTCGAGGTTTTTGAAAGAATCCTGTACAGGTGTGAGTAACTGGCTCGGATGTCACGTGAATAATAGCCAATCCTGCCATACCTTCTTGTCCTTCCTGACCAGCAAGCGATCGCGCGCCTTCACTTCGTCCTGTATGCTGTCGTACACGTCCAGAATGGTCTCGTCGTCGTCTCGCACGTGAGCCTCGGCCAGTCGTCGCTTCCGTTCGTCGACGTGCTTCCGTCGCACCTGCTTGCGCTTCTTGGCCTCCTCGTCGCGCGATCGCTCGCCGCCCACCATGTTCTGCTGCAGCATCTGGAGTCTGCGCGACACGAGATACCATACAGCAGTGATTCCCAAACTGTGTGCCTCGAGAGATTGCCATGTGTGCCGCGAAACTTTTTGTAATTTTGGAAAATAGAGTATTTGTATTACCAGTAGGCAGACACTCAAGATTTTTAAAATACGCACTACACTTACAAAATAAATCATATTGAGACATCCACTTATAGTTTGTCGTGTGTTAAAGGCGATTGTAAAATGACTCTATTGTTGGTCCATTAAAACTGTGCTGCGAACTATTTAATATATTTTTAGTGTGCCGCGAGCCAAACAAGTTTGGGAACTACTGCCATACAGTGTTGTAAACCGGGCGTTTTGAAACGATTCAAGTATCGGTCAAGCCATTTGCGAAATCACCAAAGTTCAAATGCGGTCTTTTCAATAAATAAAAGTCAAATCCTGGTCCAAGTCATCGGTTGCTATAGTCAACTTCCAGTCAATTCATTACTAGAAAAAGTCAACCACAAGTCAAGTTCTTGTCGTAAAAATAAAACGATAAACTCTTAAAATTGGCAAACTCGTCCGATTTAGACCAATAACTCAACCACCATGTTCTGCTGCAGCATTTGGAGTCTGCGCGACACAGGATACAATACAGTGTTGTAGACCGGGCGTTTTGAAATGATTAAAGTCCCGGTCAAGTCATTTGCGAAATATCACTAAAGTCCAAATGCGATCTTTTCAAAAAATAAAAGTCAAATCCTGGTCCAAAGCATCAGTTGCTCTAGTCTAGTCAGATTCCAGTCAAGTCATTATTAGAGCAAGTCAACTCAAATCAAGCTCTTGTCATGAAATTAAAACGTGACAAACTCGTCCGATTTAGAGAATAGCTTAACCTTAAAAATAAGTAAAACCCAAACATTATGCAGTCTAAACGTTTTACGTGCGAAATTGAGATAAATATCCCATTTTAAACCCAAGTCATTTGACTCAAAGACTCAAGTAATATATTTATTATGGAGATAAGTTTTAAACTATTTTTTTAACTTTACCTCCTTAGCGCCTCCTCGTGTTGCATCATGACGTCATCCTCGTTATACTTCTCGTCTTCGTCCAAGACGGCGTTGAGGGTGTCTTTCTCCCCCGGTCCCGACACCCCCGACGCCGGCTTGCTGCCAATGTACTGGGCGACTTGGTGCTGGGAAAATAAAGGAAGATAAATTCGATATATCAGAATTTTCAATAGACCAGATATAAAATTGCAAGATTTTCTAGTCCATATTTTCCATAAATTCGCTATGCTTTTATAGATAAAGCTGTTACAACATTTTACGGTATAACAACCACTAAATTCAAGTATAACTTCGCGTATGATTCTCACTTGACCTTGTGACTTGTTTTATAGGTTGCCACAATTAAATTAACTCAGGTTTATCTTGACAAAATTAAAAATAATAATCCAATAAAAAATGTGTTGGAAAACATATTCCCAAATTTTTAGTAAACAATTTGGCTAAATATTTCTAGAGTTGTTACTGTTTTTTGTCCGATTAATTTACCATGGACATAGTCATACGTATTACAATCAAAACGTGTATTTAACCTCAAAACTTATACCGCGAGCCGGCTACAAGACGTTAGCTGTTTTCAACGCCAGGGCAATAATTGATAAAAACCAAATGTGGCCACGCGTATGTATACATGTACAGATTATAATAAGAACTGCTGAGTACCGAAATGATACCGAGTATAGGAAGTTGTAGGATTTTACAAATTTGACAACACGCCACTTACATAATGGATTCTATAAAACATTACGTGTTTTTAAATTAATAGATTAACTAGAAGTTTTATTCGTCAAAATGTGTGTCGGAGCGCTAATAACACATCTGCGCAGTTTGGCCTAAAACATATATTCGGAAACGAAAACAGAAAATCACTGACCAACTGCACTGCAACATGCGCGCCAACGCAAAATCGGCCTTCAATAATTTAACGCGCGATTCGTAGGTCACCTGTTGGTCTTGCAGCTGCAGTTGCTGCAGTTGTTGCTGTTGTTGTGACGAAATCAAGGTTGCTTCGCTTCCTACTTCAGCGCTCTAAACAAAACGGAGACAAAAATCGTTAGCGTATGCCTGTTTTGCTGTGGTTCTTACTATATACTGGGTGCAGACTTTACGAATCTTAATATAACACCGAAACGACTGGTAATCAGGGATAAAAGTAGGGTGTTTTGCAGTTGAGATGGCTCTAATTACATGCTACACTCGATGCACGAAAACCCTTTGGTTTTATGTAGTTGAAATAGGCAAAAAATATGAGGAATTGCCTCGTGTCTAGTATGTAAAATAGGTCGCGGGCCGGACGATTTGTACTGGCGGTCCAGAACTGCCTCGTGCCGTAGGTTGCCCACCACTGCTTGGTCGACTAAACGTTCAATTATTTGTAGGGACATTGTATGGACACAAAGCATTGTGTGTCCCGCTCGCTAAAGCGACCCGTGACAGTTTTTGAACTACAGTACACACTATTGACATTTTCTGCTTTGAACAAATTTGTTTAAATTAATAACATTTTTGGGCAACTTGATTTTTTATTGGTCCAATGTCTTATACCATTACTTTGCCGACGAGAAAATTCCCAGTTGTTCAAATAGGAACCATAACTTATAATAACTGAAGCCTAGTAGGGAAGTCGTGCGGTGTTTTTTATAACAACAGTTTAAAAGGAGATTTTAATTATAAATATCAGGCTTAGGATAGTATATCGCCTGTATCGTTCTACCGAAAAATAAATCTAAAACATTAAACTAAGTAATGTAGATACTCAAACAGTGATTTGAAAGTAAAACCAGGAAAAACAAATTATCAACCCAGCCAGATAGTACACGTTAATTTCAACAATTTGTAAAATCCACAAGGATCTCAAAATAATACGCGCCAGAAGTTGCCATATCAACGCAAACGAGCGACCATATCCTATTTTTTATTCTCTGTTTTCGAACCAAAACAACAACTGCGTGACGTCATCGTTACCTCGAAGGAAGATTCGTAAAATCCGACGTCGGAAGTGTTGGAGGGACTTGCGGCGGCCAGCACCTTGTAATTAACATTGAAGACTTGCGTAAATGTATACGGGTGGTAAATATCAGACAATGAGCGACACCAAATAACATGCGACGAAGCACGGTTCGCGCTTTTAGTTTATATAGAGCTTGTATTTTTTAACAAACACCGTAACACCAGTCTGCCAACATTCACTGTCCTTCAATTCAGCAGGCCCGTAGTCGAAATACGATAAGAATTTGATTGGCAAGATTATGCTGCATACAAACATAACCAGTACAACGTAATAACCAGTACAACGTACCACCCGATAGTGGATATTCATTGGACAACAATTCCCATAAACAAACAGTTGCAAACGTTGGAGTTCCAACGTTACGGCAATTCAAAACACCCGTTTCGTATAAATGCATGCATCACTTTATCTGAATATTGCAAATTTTTCTCCTGAAAGATTGACAACATTGCTGTGATTTTTTTTAAATTGTACGATCTGCAGAAAACATTTTACGTAATGGGTTGACTAATTATCACACAGTATACAAACCGTCTGTGGAGATAGACACTGAAATTCTGGTGGGTATGCTAATATCTTTTTTTCGGAAACCTGGATTTATGTTACATATCCTAATTTTAAAAATCGGGAAAAATGTATTCCTCAAGCAACATGCAGCGATACCACGCATCGAGCCCTGCCATACACTTCTTAAAATCCATGAGGGAGGCAACCAAGAAAAAACAAACAACGACCACAACACAAATCCGGCAGCAGGAGAACCGTCGCCAGCACAACGAGAAAGAACCGGTCGAAACCGGTTCGGGGTGCGCCTTACTCCGAACGCGTCGGCGGCAGCCACCGCGTCCATAACGCCGGAGATGCGGTCGTGAATGGAGCGCTTCACAGACACTTCTAAGGCGTGATTGTAGATCAGCTCGGACAGCTTGAGCATCAGGTTGGCAGACTGTCTGTACACCAGCACGTCGGTGTCCTCCTGGGGGCCGCGCTGCTCCAGCTCTGACGAGCTGGTGACGTCATCACTTGCGCAGCAGCTGCTCACGTCACTTCCGGTGACGCTCGAGCCGCTTTCGAGGTCGCGGTCCGGGTAGGGCGAAATGTGCGAGAGCTTTTCGGCAAGCGAAGGGCAGTGTTGTAATGACTTATGTCAATGACTTGACTTAACTTAAGTCAGGGTTTTCAAATGACTTGACATAAGTCTTTTGGAGAAAATTACTTACTTGACTTGACTTAAATTTTTTGGACAAATGACTTGGGTGAAACAAAGTGTTTTCATTAAGCGTTTTCATTATAAAATTTATTTATTTATCTTAATTTTTTTGCTCGTACAACGCTTAGCTTGAAATATGTTAGGTTTTGGTTATTTTTAGTAGAGAGCGTTGCTCATAATAATCGGACTAATTTACCAATTTTAATAGTTTAACGTTTGGTTTTTAGGACAAGAATTTGACTTGACTGGGACTTTAATTATTTAAAAAATTACTTGCTCACAACACTGGAATGTGGATTTTCGGGATGACAAATTTCGATGTTTTGGGCACGATTATCTGTAGCGTGATGATTTATCTAACTTCGAGGGTCAGTGTTATCCTAGTTGGCTGTTTACGTGTAACATGAACTGGTAAAATGCCCTACTAATGTTAATCGGTGAGGTCATGCGTTAAAAGGACAACAGTTAAATCCGAAGGTCTGGCGTGAGCAAAAATTTCCACAGAAATTGGTACTAAACGATTAGATCCGAAAACGTTATTAGCCAAACTGGCACCGCTTACCTCGTGGTTAAGTCTTTCCATGGTTAGGTTTCCCTGCACCGCAAGACCTGCATAAAAGAAAAAAAATTAAAGCCAGTAGATGCGCAGAGTTTACAGGTTGGGCGTATGCGATTAACAACTATTTTCTAACAAAAACAAAGGAATAAACCCCTACATGTTTACGGAGGCATTTGAGCTGAACGTCAGGAGTGGTTCTAGGTTTTACACTACCTATGGGTCGGATGCTTAACGATTAGATTGCTACACGTAAAATTGTTCACCTTTTTTAACTTAGATGTGGTTCGCTGTACTCTGTTTTACGCTAATTTCTATCTTTACTGACAAAACTTTACTGAAAAAAGAGAATTCGCAAAAAAATCAGCATAACCTGTTTAACAACCAGGGCTCAGAGTCGGAGTTGGCCTCGACGGAGTTGCTTAATTTTTCTGGAGTCGGACTCGGAACTTGAGCAAGACAACGTAAGACGACCCGAGTCCCGAGTCCTGAGTCCGACGTGCGAATGCGCAGTACCAAATTTGAGAACTGATAACACTGCTAACTGTAAATTGTAAAGCTTGGATGGCAAGTGGAATATTTTCCAATCATGTGTTTTTTGTGGATGAATTAAATAACACTCCTATAATTGTATTGCCAAATATCCAGCTTTTTGTGTTACATAAATGGGTGAAATACAGGCTGTATTGTCGGAGCCGACTCGGTAATCAACAAAATCGAACATTTTGCAGGAGTCGGACTCGAGTTATTTTACCGACTCCTCATCCTCGTTAACAACTCATGATAACAGCAGCTAAAAATCAAACATACCTGCTTGCGAGATGTGCTGGTCGTATTGGGTCTTGAGCTTGTTCATGTCTTCCTGTAGCTTGGCGTTGCTCATCTGCTCGGCTTCGTAGCGCTGTTTTAGCTCGTTAATCTTGTCCTCGTATTCCTGTCAGTAGAAAAAAGGTACTGCAAAGCCTTCAAATCAATGTACGCCTTGCGTTAGGCGTAATAAAATCGATAACCTTGAAAGAAGTCAAGGAAGTCGCCCGTATAATTAAACAGGTTAGTTCGACTTTAAGATCATTGGTCAGGGTGCTTTGATTTGGAAGTTATTTCGAAAAATATGCCTAATCAGGTTTTAGTTTGTTTTTATAGATGTGATCGGCTCACCATAGATATGTTAATATCTGTTTTTGAAAACACAAAAATAGGTTTAAACTTTTTCGGTTTAAAACTGGGTTCTTTGAACCAATGACTTGACTTTGCTAGTCATTAAGTTGGTTTCAAAACGGATATATTTTGTTAAGTGATATCACACCTAAGTATTCCTTAGAAATATATATAGGTCTGTCAAGTAATACCAAAAAAGTAAACTTAATATGTATTCAGCTTACCAATCTTGTTTGTTTGTCCTTAACAACAAAAGCGCCCTTACTATAGTTCGGGCGTTACGCGATGTTAATGACATGTTTAACTTTCCAAAAACACACAAGTGATCAACGTAATGAGAATATCAAAGCCCATTCAGAAGTATCATTTTGAACGTTTCGAATAACTCTTTATTCATTTTCAACATAAATAGAGGGAAGGCATTGAATATGAGTTATTTCGAAACGTTCAAAATGATACCTATACTTCTGTATGGTCATTGATATTCTTATTACATCTTACTACAACCTCCAGCCATTATGCTCCAAAATAATCAACGGTTTTGGCTTTCGGGACTTACCCTTTTCATCTGTTCGGATTCCTCGTCATCCAGTGTTTGTCTTTCCTCGTCTGGCTCTGTCTGTGTGTCCGACCTTGATCGCTGTGAAGGTGACTGGCCCTCCAGGAGCGCTGCCAAACCACGTTTCAAGTTAGGTTCAAAATAATCCAATTTTACGAGCTTTACGTTTGCCAACATGTTAAAATTATGTGTGCCGCGAAGTACGTCTGTAGCACTTTTTGGTGTCTCGATAAAGCACCTGTGAAATCTATATTTTGCAGTTTGGCACAATAATTTGTAACTTATTTGAAACCATAAAGCAATATAATTTCAACATTGTATGTCGTGACGCAATTATTGCAAGTCGACTAATAAAATCTTTAAATTTGCTAAACGGAACACTCAGCCATAGTAAAGGTTCACAAATGTCAGTTACTGAAGTCGAACTAACGGCGGTTAAAATGATCTTACAACATACATTTTCTCAACACATCGTTCTGAATTTATGTTTTGAAAGATACGCAAAATAGCTCTTGTGGCTACAGTTATGCAAACTCCTTGTGCATTATGGAAACATATCACAATTGACTGAACCGCTAATATTAAAATATGTATGCCTATTGCCTTAGTAATTCAAAAAAATTACTAATGTGAGTGGTAGCAACTATAGTATAAGCTAAACGTTCTACTTGATATATTTGCGAACATTGAGTTAACACACCGCTCTTACTTAACCAAGCCGTAATTTAAGACAAGTATAGCGAGTTTAGTCAGACACGCATTAACGTCAGCAAATGTTCAGAGTATAGCTGCAGCAAATATTATAAGCGAAGATCGTCAATTGCATATAGCGGGTAGCAGTATAAGCCTATTTCCAACATGAAACTAAACAGAAAATCAGATGACATAGGGAATACATGCCATCGTGTTGCCACAAAACATAATTACAACGTCTAAATTTGAAGAAGTCTAAAAACGATCGTTCAGGGTACAACGAATCCGGTTGAAAACACCATATATTACTTCTTGAAGCTTGCTTCACTTTTCGTGATTCGAAATTCAATATTGATATAACAGTTCAAGATTAGGATTTCTAAAACAAGTGCCCTAATTTATTCCATTTATGTTCGTAAAAGCTTTAAAAAACAATAATTTCTGCTCAGTTTGTGACAAAACGTAAAACTTGACTAAACTTTTAAAGCGGAAAACTATTTTATTTTCATTGTTTTATTAGCAATTATTCTAAAAATTCCTATTAAATACTTCAAACAAAGAGTCCACGGCTCTTGCATGAATAGTGAATACACGCGATATACATTTTTGTAGCTTATTTCCGCCTCTAAATCTGTAAATCTAAAGCAATCAATCATTGCAGTTTACTGTACATAAATCTGAGCATCTAACATTTACAGCGGATAAACTGCACAAAGCTGGAAATAAAAATTGTCTGGCGCTTACGCCTTCCTTGTTTGGCCCGGGAAATTGGTAAAAAAGGAGAGGATCTTATTAATATTTAAAATCGGATGCCATGTGGCATGCTAACACGAGAAGCATGAAAAGTAAACATACTATCAAAGAGATGATGTACTAGGAATTCCCCAGTAACCCAGTTTACTATATTTTAAGGAAACAAGCATTTCTGGTAACTGCACGCGATAGAACTAAAAGTTTAATATTTAAAGCCTAAGAATAATTGGTTTATTACAAATAATTCTGTGGCAAAGAGTGTAAATAAAAAAACTGTATTACCGTTAAAACTGTATTACCTAATATTATCTATAACTTTGACAGAAAGCACCAAAATTCTGTATAATATTTTATCAGTTATCACCCTATATTTCTTAGGTATTTTTGAATACACTAGCAAGGCGGAAATTCACCAAAAGTAAAGGAATAATTGTTATGTAAGCATTAGGCGACATAGGGTTTTTATCAATTTTCGGAAATGTTGTACAGTATACACCATGGTATTGCATGATGCGCTACATGAAGTTCAATAAGCCTGTTTCGTGGCCACAAAATTGCGGTACAATTTTGTAAATTAGCATGCGTGAAATTATCCTGGGCATAGAGTTGGCAAATTGTTCTACAGTTTTCCGAAAATACGGATGTTTTGTGATTAATGGACTTAATCTGTGACCGCGCGCGTAACACTTTTTTCGCGAAGCATTTAAACCCAAATCCCCACCGATAAAGCGTGAACTAGCGACAGGTATTTCCAAAGGAAATCACCCACTCTGATGCTCAACAAAAGTACGAAACAAACCGCTGGTGAAATTGGGGTCCGACGCCATCTCGTCTCCGAACATGGCTGCGACACGAGGCACAAAAAGACGGATTAAAGTTTAATGGAGTTGGGTTGTAAAAACTAAGATCAGATCTTTGTTGTATCAAGCACTAAGTTATCCCGGTATTTTATATGGCTAACATAAAGTGTATGCCACATATTACACAGGGTTGCCACACAATTTTTTTGAAAATAATTCAAAGACATTTAAAGACTAAGAAAATTTGCAGGTTTTTAAAGAACTGTAATTAATATAATTCACGAACAAAACAGTATAGATGTCATGGTTAACACAATTAAAAAATATTTTTTATGTTTTTTTTAACGGCACTTTTAAAACACATACATAACAAGCTGGACATAAAATAATTTCAAAGAATATTCAAAGGAAGATAAATTTACTGCTGTATTTTAAGATTGAAATATATATTATTTTTGTTGTTTTACATTTTTTTATTCTAAAGCTCAAAACCAAGACATTTTCTGTTTGCGCATTGCATTCGTTTGGTTTTGTGTCGAACGAACAATAAAAATCAAACTTTCGCCTAAAAACTTTAGAGGTTCTAGCTAACAAGCACGATGAAATACTACATGCCAAAGAACCAGCTAATTATAAAGGAAATGTGCTGCTTATTATCAAGTAAAGTGTCTTAGGAAAAACAGATGTGTCTATTTCTGTGTTTGCTGGGTTTGTTTTAGTTTATTTCTAAAAGTGATTTTCTTAAATTTTGTCATTCTGAACGAGGAAAAAAACTCATCCATTCATTTATTCATTTTACAGAGATGTTTGACCAAAATGCGAATATAGTGTATTACCAATGGAATGGACATTATCTCCAAAAGTACACTGTAACCTACAGAAGTCTAGTAGCTTGTTTCCTACAGGGATGTCCGGTGCTAACTGATATGATCCCACACCAAATGGCGTGATTACTGTGCTTTTATATAATACAGGAAAGAAGTCTGATCAGACACGTAAAGTAGCCTAATGTATTTTTTTTAATGTATTTTAATAGGACAAAATTTTGTAAAAAAAATATATTTTTCGGTCAAAATTTTAAATTGTTAGGTCAAAATGTCTTATCTTTTATTTTATTTTTTTCTTTTAGGTCAAAAATTAATCGCCCTACTGACACGAAAGAAGTTTGATAATAGAGTGCAGCAACGCTTTTACCTTTGATGCCGTCGGGTCCAAGCTGTCCGGCCAGCAGTCCTCTCAACTTCTTGATCTCCTCCTGGTATTCCCGCAAGAGGGCGTCCTTCGGATCCTCGTTGATGTGGGGTTTGTTCTTGATGTTCTTGGCGCGGTTCGCGTACCTAAAACAAGCAAAACACCCGGGTTTGGGCTCGCTAATTTTGAGTTGCGTTTTAGTATTATTTAGGACCAACACAACTTGTTATAAATAGGTTCTCTCCTTTTTTGTTCTATCTTCGCGTTAGTTTTTTCAGTGTTTAGGCAAGGACTAGTGCTCTTACCGTTTCTGTCTTTAAACAAATCGTATTTTCAAGTGTTTTTAGGGTCATTAATATTCATTTCAATAGTTTTAACACCTTTCTTTCTAATTTTTTGTAAAAAAGTGACAATGACTTTTATGAAATCATGTTTTGTGAGTGCGCTTTTTAATATTTTGTTACTTTGTTCGAGGTCGAATTCCATTGTCGGTAAATTTTAAAGCTTACTTGTCATTTACGGTCTAGTCATGGACCGAATATTTGTCGAAACTCCACATTTTGACATAAAAATCATACACACAATTCAAAATAAATTCTACAAATACCAAAACCTTTGGTGAGCAAAGTCGTTTTGGAAACGTCGGGAAATTCGTTTTTGCAGCGAACAACATAGAACAAGTATTTTTTAAACAGTCGACAAAGCCATAATACCGTGATAAACCATGTAATTCCAAAATTTGGTTGCAAGTATGTTAAATCGTTATTATAAAACAGTAAATTTAGCTAGCAAAGTATCCAGGAGCCTTCGAACTACAAATCCGCGTAAAAGTCCGTATACCTGAGCGTACTCAGCGTTTCGTCGTAGTTGTTGTCAGCGGGCGAGAGGCAGGCCACCATCAGGGTCTTGGTGTTGCCGCCGAGCGAGTCCTGCAGCAGGCGCGTAAGTTTGGAGTCGCGGTAGGGAATGTGCCTCGACTTGCCGTCCACCAGAGCCGAAATCACGTTGCCTGTGGAATTAGATAGGAGTAAGTTGAAGACATGTTCTAGTAGCGAAAACTGCTGTTTCGATCCTAAGCTTTCTGTTTTATAACTGCTCTGGGTAAAAAAGGGTTAGTCTCGTTTTCAGTTTTTTGAAACGTATTATGTGGCAAGAATGTTCTCAACCGCCAGGGCATGACCTGTTGGCTGTGAGTGTTCTGCAAATAACGCGGTCCATAGCTACATGATAAAGCTGAAATGGCAATAAATTGTACAAACGGCCCACAGTGCCGACTATTGTGCTTCACTCTATACCAGCGGTCTCTAAACAGGGGTCCGCGGACCAACTGGGGTCCGTACAGCAGTTTCAGATAGTCCGCAATGAGAATTAGTCTTAAAGTTTTTAAAAATATAAACATTAGTCATGTTTTAAACACTATCTGTCTTCGTTCTTAGTCTTTAGTTATGGTTTATTTTTCGATGACATAGCGTGTTTCATGATGTTTCTTGTGACATCATAAAGCATCTATTATGCTGTACTATACCTGCTATAAGCGAATCGTTCGCATTAGTTAGAAAGTTGTAACATTAGAAAAAATCCTGACTGCACTAGTTGTACTACAACAAACACGGGTTAACTTACCCTTGGATTTTTATAGGGCCGCGAAGTTTCAAAATAATTGCAACGGGTCCACCAGGCAAAATTTTTAGAAAAGTTTAGGAACCGCTGCTCTACATGGAGGTTTAAGATTTCAAGACCCAAAAGTAGACAAACCAATTTTCACTGAGTGTAGCTTACCAAGCGCGGACAAAGACAGATTGATCTTGGTGGCTTCCTTCAGTCGGTCTCCGGTGGCGCCGGTTTTCGATTGACGCTCGCTGCCGGCCAGATCGACCAGGTTCAACTTTCCCGCACGAATGTGGTCGCCGCCGTCGATGCCTATCATTGGTCATGGCAGGTTTGAAAATAAACAAACACGTAATAAACGCCCAAAAAACGTTAGGCAACGGTGTTTTAGACCCCAAGGCAATAAAACATGATAAATCTAAACAAGTTGAACAGAACCACTTCAGTTTTACGAAAACAAAACAGGTCTAACATCAAGGCGATCAATTTCCGAACCAAAAAAGCAATGTGTCTTTGCAAAATACCACAAGGATTTTATTAAACAATTGTTTTAATAAAAAGGATAAATTTTAAACCCCATAAAGATTTTATCAAATGTGCCAAATAAGGATAAACAAATTGTTGATTTTAAAGCGAACTTTTTTAGAAACTATATGGAACAAATTTGAAATCGGACTTTTGAAATTGTTATACAGTTTTAAAGTTCTAAATTTTTCATTCTTCAAACTACCTGTTTGGTAGTTTCAGTATTGATACCGCATTCTTTTACACAACAAAAAATATAGCTGCTTTGTTTTACTAATATCCGAACAACGATTATATGGAATTTGCTTTAGCAACACCTTGTTTACTGATTACAACATATGAACACAACACACAAAGACGAAAAACGTACCTCTAAGAAAATCCCCTGTATGCGTTCAACATATAGAATATTAATTATTTATTAGACAACTGAGAAACAGTAACACGTATTTCTGGTTTAATCCAAAATGCATCTTGTAAAAGTAAAACATATGCGTTTTGGAATACTGGTCAAATTGGGTTAACATGCAATATTATTTTTTCCTAAAGACTAATTTATCGAAAAAGACTAATCGAAAATACTAATTTCCGTTTGAAAAAGGAATGATGTTCACACCACTGCGGGGTTTCTTAAAATTCGGTAAAATTTAACAAAATAATGAAAAAAAATACAGGGAGTGGAGACAAAGCCGGACTCGGGACTCGACAAAGTCGCAAATTTGGCCGTAGTCGGACTCGGGCACAATGGTTTGCCCGGCTTGATAGTTTGGAGAAATAAGCCCCACACTCTATGCGAGGATTGGGGCAAATCCAAATTCACTTTACGCTACAATAGTGGAAAATTACTTGTCCCGTCATATCTTGTTAAACCAGTGGTTCCCAACATTTTTGTTGTCGCGACCCCCTTGCCAGTTCTTGCCAGAGAGTAGGCTAAAGGTGACTCAAAAACACGACTAGTTCACTCAAGCAAATTCGTTAACGTAGTTCTTAGACTGGCACATTATTTTACTCCTTACAATGCCAATTTGTTTGCATTGTTTTGTTTCTTGTTCGGCAAGTAGTACACGGCGACTCCCCTGACAACCTATTGCGACCACCTTGTTGGTCGCGACCCCTAGGTAGGGAACCACTGTGTTAAACAGACAAAGGAGTAATACCCATGTCGCACGCCTCCAGGTAAATGGTGAAGATTGAGTGAGACCGCGACGAGTCGGCATTCATCAGAGTCGATCCAACCGTCCTGTTCTGCCACCCAGTGGCCATGACGCGCTCGCATTCGGTCACGTTTCCCACACGTTGCATGTAAAGGTCCTTGACGTAGACGCCCCGGTCCGGGTGTTCTTTCAGCTTAAATAAGTTTAATTTTTTAGAAGGTTTATTTTTTTTTAAACAGGGGAAGTGAAGCTTTTCTTCTCCTATGACCTTTCCCAATAAAGCTCTAAAACTGTAATGACTTTGTCACTGTTTTCAAATCACCTGACTTGTCTTTGTGCAAAAATATTTAACTTTACTTTCAATTGGTTTATGGTGTTTATTCTGCGGAATACTGTTTCGAATATAATGAATTTAATATTTTTATTATTTCAACAATTATTTTTGATGCCAATAACTTGACTTGCTATGGCAATTACTGGGACTCGACTTGTTATTTATTGAAAATGATTTGACTCAGACTTGAGGTATTTTGCAAATGACGTGGCTGGAACTTAAATCATTTCAAAATGACTTAATTACAACTCTGCTTCTTGCTGACATCTTAACAATTAAAAACACAACAAGAAACATTTGCTTTTAAATGTTAACCTAAAAATCCTGTTTAAAGAGAGTTAAATATAATTTGCCATATAAATCGTTATGGGCATCGTCCCGCCATAAACATAGAAAAACACATTTAAACACAAATTAAAACCAACTATAAATATTTACAAAACTGAATAAGAATTCTTTATCAGTGTTATTTTTTACGGTGACTTTCCGAAAATAAGACGTCTTAAATTGGGCAAATAACTTGCTAAGCTTGGCAATTTGTATTGAAGTTGATAAAAGAACGGTAGTAATTTTTTTTTAATTTTCCCCTTGCTTGTATATCTGGTTCCCTAGATGTGTTACACTTTACCACTACTGTATAGTAATGACAAGAGTGGTGTATAAAAAAGATATACAAGCAGAATATACATTTACGTTTTACCTCTAGCTTGTCTTTGATATTTTTGCTAAGCAAATCACGGACATCTTCATTGTAGATTTCTAAGTAACTGGCATGGACAAGGTATTTTGTGTTCTCCGCAATCTGTAGGAGTAAAACAAACAATTCGCATATTTTTAAAACAAAATACATTCTGGACCAGTGATACTCAAACTTGGTGTAGCAGCACAGCAGTGTGCCTCATGAGATTCTCAAGTGTGCCAGGACAACTAATTTTGTAATTTAGGAAAGAAACTATTCACCTGAATGCACACTACTTTTTACTAAACTGATAACTATGATATTAACTTATTGCCTCGTGTATTAAATGTGATTGCCAAATTACAAAACTCGTTTTTGTAGAAGGTATGCCTTTTCATTTTATTAGTTTATGGGAAGCTAAAAAAGTTGGCGAATCACTATTTTAGGCAAGTATTCTCAACTTTTGGGAGTGAAAGCTTTATAAATGAGAAAAACTATTTCTTAAAATACTATTTGACAAAAAAGACAGGATATTACAAAATGACTCACAGGCCAGTCAGCGTTATTACACATATACAAAGGAACTACATTGTTGATGGGTAAACTGAATTGGCCCTAATTATACTCATATCAGATTACAAACGTCTGTCAGTGATGTAACTTTAGTTTTACATACTGATATTCTCAATCAAAGAACTGCTTCATGAGTGAACAGAAAATTAAAAAAACAAAGACCAAACGTTTCTGTCAACATTATTAGACTGATTAAGTATCATAAAAGATTAGCAAACTGTGTTAAAAATAATATAGAAAACCAAATAGTTTTAATGTCAATCATCAAAAAACAGAAAAAATATGTATAATTATGGGCCTACACTTATTTCATCTTCATATCAAAAGAACTGTTTATTAGCAGCTAATATATAAAATATACTATTATTAACAACAACAGTTTCATATCTTAAATATCCCAATCCAAATGTTTAGCTATAAAAAGTTTCAATCAAAATAAATCAGTAAAACATTATCTCACTTCTATGCTCTCAAAAATATGCTGAAAAGCTCTCGGAATGACGCCACGCTGGGTTGGAGGGTCATCGACCCCTTGCATGCTGAACGACTTGCCACATCCAGTCTGACCATAAGCAAACACTGTCCCATTGTAACCTTCCACAACACCCTGAATAAAACAAACTAATTAGGGAGGAATAAATACAAAAACATGAAATATTGTTTGGTAAGTTATAAAGGCTCTCACTTCACCCATTTTTGACAGCAAACTGCTAGTATATCGATTTAGGAACAGCTAATTGGGTAATAGAAAGGAAGCACTGATTGAATTATGTAACCAACATTTAATCATAAACCACACTGATCCAGTGTCTTAATGAAATTCCGGATAAATGATGACTACAAAGCTAACTTTTGTGCTAGCTACGGATGTCCGCAATTGCTAAAAAGTAGTGCCATAATTTTCATCCTGCTACTTCAATCTACACATACTAATAAACGACTTTATATTTATTTATAGATAAAGCCTTACAAAATGTATTAACACAAAAATATTTTTGTCTCTAAAAATTTTTATTTAAAAATGCATTATTTCCCCCCAAAATAATAAAAATCTTCTAAAGGCACAGGATATGGTTTAAACATTTACAAAGCAGATTTTTTTGTTTTTGTGCACAATTTTAATGACCAAAATAAATCTCAAAGTCTTCCTAATTCACCACCAAGTTATAGAATGAAAATAAATTGGTACTTGGAACCTTTTCAATTATCTCCTGTAGTGGACTTGACAGGATTTGGCAGGAAGCACAACGAACATACTTGTGCAGGATTGACCGCAAGTGTTTTTATCTGTTAGGATAGCATTGGGCCTTGATTGTGCCAAAGTACCTGGCTTACTATTGTCGGACGTTTAAGGGCTTTCAAAAAGGGAGTGAGCTCTTAAAGTTTAAATTAGGAACTTAATTTGGTATATCTAGAGATAAATTCTTACCTACAAAATATTTATAAAAAGAATACAAATACTTATAAAAATAAATTTGGAATAGGCATCTATGGTTTCAGATGTTATGAAATATGTCCACACAATACAGCCATATGAGCATTTCAGATTATGCCTTTTTTCTCACATTTCTAGATTACCAAAGTGTCAACTTTCACACTACATACAGAAGGATCTAGGTAGAAATAACAGACTATGAATTATTCATTCAACATTGTTAGCAAACCTATAGAACCAGATTTTGCACAAAGGGGGAAGAAAATTGAACAATAAACAAGCATAGCAACACAGCACCAATGTAGTGTATTTTGTTAAATGAATTTATAATATTTATTTGTAAACAGCCTATGAATAACAATATTTGATTCATACCAGTTTTCAAGCAATTGATTTTGGAAAAGGTTTGAATGATTCAGATATGAATATAACTATTTTTTACACCTTTATATTTATACTACACAAAAACTTTTTTACCATTTTTTTTATATTTTAGTAAGATTTGATGTCATTTAAATTCAAAGCAAAGAAAAAATACATCTACCCAAAGGAAATATTTATTTTCATATAGTACATTTGCTATATACACAAAATGTGTTTTTTTTAACTGAAAGTGAGTTGAGCATTATCACCAACCTCCACAAGCGGATATGCAATGTCATTGTAAATTTGCTCTGTTGTTGAGTCAACATAGTAAGCACCGTCAAAAGTAAATTCCTTTGGATTCTGCTCAGAACCTGGCTTTCTGATGGAACACTTTCCCATATCTTCAAGCATGTCAACAATAGTCTGTTTAGAAAGAAATGAAGAACTTAAAATTAAAGGTGATTTGGGAAACATAATTTCATCTTATTTTTGGATTTCAATAAAAAGCACACATTAAAAAAAACGAAAGTTAAAATAGTTTTTTGATTAAATAGAGATGAAATTGATTAAAGACGCAATAAATAACAGTTGAATCTAAAAAGAATAAACATGACAATACCGTGCAGTTCAACTTTTTCTCTCTCTGGTTTAGAGGCCGGCATCTTACTATCACCTTTACTGCCTCGGCCATCTTGCCGGAGAAAAACTTTGATGCCTTCTGTAAATCAAAAATATTTTATGACACACTAGTTACAGGAATTACAATGAGACTCAAATCTAAAAGGGAGAAATATATTTTCTAATTGGACATGTTTTTTATCTTTGGGTTGTTGCCTCCCTTTCACTGAGCCTAATTGGGTTGTTGGTATGATACCATTTATAATACATTTGGACATCTGCATATTGCGTTCAACTATAATACTTTTTATGGTGTTTCTCTTTACTGAAATATTTGAACAAAATGGGCAAAAGCACAGAAAATGTACAGGATATTAATCAGTATTTACCTCAGATGGTTGGATTTTTAAAGACATGGCAACGGCTATTTTGTAAAGCTTTTCAAGTTCACAATATATCTTTGACAAATTTTCAGGTTCATATACACCTTTATCAAGCTTACAACTAATGAAAATAACACAATACCGCTGCCTCAAAGTGTACAGTTGTTATCCATACTACCACAGCATATAGGTCCACTGAACAATACTGCAATAGGGTTAATATTAAACCTTCAATAGGTTGCTAGAAAATTTTCATGGTCCAATTAGCGAGCACAACAGATAGATCACAAAGGAGTCATAAAATTTTTATCAAAATACAAATGACCATAAACAGTTACATGTCTTTGTTACATACTGAACCTCTTTTATGCTAGGAAATGAGCTATTAAAAGATTAGGCTGGGCATCAACATACTGCTGTTGAAAATATTATAATGAAATCAGACAGACACTGGTTTTGTATTTGAGTATATCAAAAGGTACTTGAGGCAATTGTTAAATCATTGATTAATATAGTTCATAGGAGACAAGTGCCTTTGCTGTCATGACAGCAGTGTTTGGCAAACTTTGTCCTGATGGCAAGCAATTAAATGTGTTTGGGTAAAGTATTTAATTAGTAGTGCTATATTGGTTTGTTTTTGATTTAATTAGGCGTAAAAAAGGTGTTTACAGACAGCCAATATAATAGATTTTTTTACTACTAATGATCAAAGTATTAATCTAACTTTTGTATTGAACTCAATGGTATGTGAACATTTCATTTTTGTTATTTTTTTTTCACTAGACATTTAACAATAAGATTGACTACAATTCATTAAATTGAAATCTACTTTTTTATACTTCTAATTACTGCTAGTTTGCTAACAGTAGATATTAAAAATCAGTTCTAAAACCATAAAAAAGTGTTATTTTAGTATTTGGAAAATAGTTTTGAGATAAATGATATTAATCAGCATACTGCATATTGTAGTGTTTTTCACAATATGTTGTCTTAACATTAACGAGAGTGTCTTGCAGAAGATATTTGTAATTAAAGTTCTGTTTACTGGAAAATCATATTCGGTATTATTAGAAATTCTCAGAAAAACCAAAAAGCTGCAAGTATTAGTACGTTTTACATCAAGAGTAAAGGGGGTATCTTCAAAAATATCAAAAATTCAGAAAACCAATGAGTTGGCGGTAACAGGTAAGAAAAGTCATTTATTATTTATATGACAGTTGTACACATGTTGCAATGTTTATAAACATAGGTTTTGCAAATAAACAGAAAATTAATAGCACTTTATGGCCAGCTATTCATACCTGATTTAGATGTTTTCTTAAAAAGTCTGTTATCTTCTTAAAAATGTGTATACACAAAGTCAGCTATAAATCATCAAAACTCGTAAATCGTACTGAAACAAAAATATAAAGAAATATTTAAAGGCTATCAAAAGGAATAAAAGATGTAAAAACATCAACAAATCACTACTGTCTACATTATAGAAACCCCCCCCCCCGCAAAAATATATATATATGGCGTTCTTGTAACCAAGGATACTTTTTTATGTGAAACTAAAACTGCTTTGTCAACCTGTATTTAATGAAATACTTAAATGTTATCCACTAAAATGGTTATGTTATAGTGGTAATTCAATTTATTACTGATAGGTATCAGTCACAAACAAGTTGCAAAATTAATATGCATATTGAAATTCAAAAGTAGTAATTTAATCTATAAAACTATTTCATTTTACTAGAATCCCTACCACAACGCACATTATTTTGGTGCGGGTTAGCGCTTTGGGTTAGGGTGGGTCAAGTATTATTATTGAATACTGAATTTAATAATACTTGACCCACCCACACCCAAACGCTAACTCGCACAATTACCTAAATCTTGTGCGTTGATTTAATAATAGTGGTAGGGACTAGACCAGCGCCTATTTATCTCCTTACAAAGAAAACAACAAAATAATAAGTCCAATAAATAACATTCCTTCTTTTGAAAATATATAACTTCCTGTGATAATAATCTGAATTAATCTAAACAACACTGATAGGTAAAAGCTCTAAACAACACTGATAGGCAAAGCTATAAGCACTGTGTTGCTTTAAAATTCAAATAAATGCAAGATTTAACGTTTGTAAAGAAGTTGAACTAGGGGTTTTATAAACTAGAGTTTTTATCTAAAGATGTTACACTGGTAGGAGAGACTTCTTTGCAAAAATTAGTCCATTTAAAAAAAAAACAAATTCTGTTAGCATTAATTTTCTTGAAATTTAGACAATCAATTATGATGTAAATTATTATTTAATTTGCTTTCCTATCTGCTTGGCGAACACTTTTAAATGTTAACCTGCCTTTTAAGTTCAATTTAAGATAATTTTCTTGAAAACAGATCGACTTTAAATAGTTTTACAGTTGTTTATTCAGCAGAGGAATGACTGCGTAACGACACAAAACGCTTGTGGTTCCCAGCAACCTGTGGAGTGACGTCACTGGAATTCAAACGTTGTAACCCCACCTAACGGTAACAAGTCTTCCGACAAATCTAGTTTATCATTTCGTTTTTAAAATAAATTTTGCCACGCAAACAAATCACACTGTACAATCAAAGTTGATTCATGGAAAACAGAAAAATTCATTGTAAATTGGATAAGTGGTACGTGACATACATTTGGATGTAAGAGAAGCCCGCGTTGCAGTAGCTTAAAAAAACAACATAGATTTTGAGAAGCACTCGACCAACTGTAACTGAGATCGTGTCACTGTTACATACGATAGTGTTGAATTGGTATGGCAAGATCCATTATGACAAAGCTTCGATGTCTGTAAATTACAAAGTGTAGCCATCATTTATGGATTTCCACAAAATGAATTGGTTTATTGTCTTGATATTCATTATTCAGGTATTTGAGGTTTTCTGAAATTGTAAAAGGTAGATTTGTTAAATTTTGCTCCCATTACGGTGGCGTAATAATTTTTTAACAACTTATTCCGTTGTCAGTGCTATTAGCCTACCTTTAAAAACAATGGGAGAGTATGGGACAGTTTATCTAGCGTAAAAATACGTACTATAGAACTGATTGTTTTATGGCATTTTGGTAGTCGCAGTCCAGCGTTCATGCATTAAAATATGGCTTTTTACATCAGGGTGCATACGCCTGTCGACCACAATGGCGCCTGCAGGCGCGCGCTGTGCTACAAGAAATTTTCAACCTGGAGCCGGAAAGAATGGTGAACTTGCACGAGAGTGATGGTCGACAGCAACAGTCGATGTCGCTTGAAAACGTGCTGGTCAACCAACGGCCGCCCGACGATGATCCTATTCACCCTTTCTTTGAACCGTTTTTGTTTTACACTGATCACGGCGGCTGTTACGAGGACGGTAAGCACAAGTGTCAATCATGACGGTTACCAATGCCATAAGGTACAGTCAAATTTAAAGCAAGCGGAACCTTATAGATCTGCTAATTCAACTTAACTAATATTCCTCACAGGTTAGAAACGCACTTGGGCAACAGTAAAACAATAAGTAATAATTTAATCAACAAAAATATTGAACAGAAATCTGTTTGATTTCGAAAGGCATATGACGTCACAATTAAGCCATACCGTTACGTAAAAATTTAATAAGCTTAAGAAGCATGTTGTTATCGAGCGAACTGCTATATGTAGGCCTACGTAAAGTTAATCGAATAAAGCAATTATTCGCGGCGTTCTGCATCATGCCAACCTAATTTGCAAAATAGGAGTTGTATGACTCAAACAGATCGGTATCGGCATAGCTTGCATTGCAATATGTATGTTAACAGCGGCACAATGTTATAATACTAGAAATCACGCATGCGTACATATGACCGGTGAGATTTTGCAGTGCTGATGTGAGGAAAATCTTGTCACAATGCATAACGCATTACAACCACAGGTGACGCGCAAAGTTACACGGGCGAGATCTCCAATACTGAATCCGGTCTTCCCTGTGCAAAGTGGAGCCGATTCACTCACCTACTGCACCAGCGTCTGCTAGCCGCTCAGGAGAGAAAGAAGGTCAAAATCACGGAAAACCTATGGAACCTGCGGCCAGTAGATAGCGGTAAAGAGGAAGCCGAGATCTTCGGACTGAATTTCACTATTCGGGAAATGCGCGACAGAGGTAGGCAGGGTGCGATATAAACCTTTTCAGCGTTACCAAGACTTCTCTTGATGATCTGAGTTCAATGTGAAATAATGTATGAGCATAAATAAAACACTTTTAAATATTATTGCAATTGAAATGTCTACAAAGGCTGTGGCCTTTGATAACGGACTGGTATTCCGACAAAACTTTAGTTTTTTGGCAAACCACCATTTCTAGAATAATGTTTTAGACTGCACCTAAATGGATGGTATTTAAATGTTCTTTTGTGTTTCCAGTGAAAACAGATCTAGCAGTATGTTTCGTTGCAAATATATTGAAAAATAGATTTAGTAGTTTTTCGTTACAAATATATTGACAAATAGATTTAGCAGTGGTTCTTTACAAATATATTGAAAAATAGATTTAACAGTTTTTCGTTACAAATATATTGACAAATAGATTTAGCAGTGGTTCTTTACAAATATATTGAAAAATAGATTTAACAGTTTTTCGTTACAAATATATTGAAAAATAGATTAAGCAGTGTTTCGTTACAAATATATTGAAAAATAGATTAAGCAGTGTTTCGCTACAAATATATTGCAGTTGACATAAATCGAAGATGCTTTGACGATCGTTGGCGAATAGCCGTTATCGGTCGAGTTTGTTTTGTCATGCGCTTGTGATTCAGGCCTTCTTGACCACAATTTCTGTCGAGACCCCGATAGAAGCGGCAAACCCTGGTGCTACGTGGAGACGAAGAGTTTCATGATCTGGCAGGCTTGCAGCATTCCCAAATGCGTGAGTCGGAAAAGAAGAGAACGTCCCGCGGGCCAGTTGCGGCCCTGAACCCACCTATCCGCGGCATATTGCCCTTTAATGAAGATATTACAGTATACAGTTGAAATGTTGTTGGATACAATAGCAAACTAAATTTCGGCAAACCTACAAACAATAATTAAGTTAGTAAAATTCGACCCAAGTTTTATATCCGGCCTGCAATCGTCAACCCCTACAGTTAACCGGCCCTTTATAAAATACAATTTAGTGACCCCAGGGTTACAACAATGGCCTGTATAGTGTATATACAGTGCACACTTAAAAGTGCTCGTTAAACGTTTTACGATACAGGAGTTCTACTGATATTTGAAAGTTAAACACTGTAATTTTGATTCCCGCCATGAGTCAGCTGCTTGTCATCCTAATATCTAATATCCTGTATGAATGTAACAAAATTGTCTATAGGCTGCACGACGTGTAGGGCCATTATTTACGAGCCATGGTAGGGGAGCTTCTATGAAAGCGTTGCCACCCCTATACTTTCCCATACAACTTTTTTATACAATTGATGCGTGGCGATTAGGTTATAAAAAAACTGATTTCCTAATAAAATTTTTTATATCACTAGCAACATGCTTACAGTATATCCGCGATGTGTTAATGTGTAACCTTTTATGGGTGACTCCAATAGACTCCATGTTGGCGAATGCGACAGAAAACCAAGCGATATCTGCTTGTGCCACCTTTGCTGGACGAAATGTGGATTCCCGAATGCACCTTAGAAGGCTTATTCGGCCATTTGCAGGTTTTTAAACAACTGAAAAAAAAAATGCTGTAATATTGTTATTGAATAGAGATATGACATTATGCAAAAATAGTGTTTTAATCCAATTAAAGCGGTCGTTAACCGAGACATATCAGGCCGATGTTGGTCTAAAAGTGATAATAAGTCAATTGGTTGATAAACATATTGTCTATTTTTCTTTAAAAGCGCGTAATCTGCAATAAAAACAATTTTACAACTATGCTATACAAATCTAACCGTCAAGGATCCCTTTTCACACCCAATATAATATTTTTATGTTCAGTGCTGGAAATCGTATTGCTGGTGTTCAGAAAAAAGCGGTCGGCTTATTCCTGGCACCTTAACGCGAAAGTCTGATGGGGAGCCAATTTGCGGTTTGTATTCCAAAGTGAATATTAGATTTAAATATTGCAAATAAAACTAAGAAAACAAAACAAACTATTTGTGTTTTGGCTGGCTTATAGTTGGTTTATTTAGTGGCTAACCTTGAGCCTCATTCCTTTTTCCGAATAACATGTTTTAAGTACACATAAACCCATGTGCTTTCACTTTTATTTTTATTGTAGAATGACCTGCAATATACAGCCAGGCTTTCACAATAATATAAACAGCGCACGGCAGACGGTGCACAACATGCTGGTAGGCTAAACCATTTTACCTGATGGGTAAATGTCAATGCATGCAAAATAGTTGACTTAATTAAGATTATTTTCTTTTCTTAGAATCCGAGGGTAATCATAACAAAGGACAGCCAAAGTTGCGGAAAAAGAAGCGTCGATTATCTGCAAATAAGCCGGTAAGAGGCAAGGCCACCTTCAATTCGTCTGCTGCGACAGAAAAGCCTGCAGTCAAGCCAAAAGCACACACAAGTCACGAAAACGAGCCTCGCAAAACCAACGAGAAAACCGTCAACATGGACGAATGGATGTGGCGAGTATTTCATGGGATTCGTCGGCCGAAAAGAGTTGTGGAGTCACAAAATACCCGCGCCGAGCAAACAGCAAAGTTCGGGCCCAAAAATAGAAATTCCGACGAAAGGCAAGTAAAACAGTGTAAGCGTTAAAAAAAAAATCCGGATGAAAAACTGATAAATTTAATTAACAAGCCAGCAAAAACAAACTTCTTAGTTTTTGGTGTATGGGCCCAACATTTAAACCTAAAGTGGTTTGTTTTGACACTTTTTGTTGATATGAGTATATGAATTTTATCTCAAACATGAATTTAGAATTTTCTAGGTCAAAGCGAAATCCAATTATTTGGCTGTTGTTTCATTCTATGTTATTCTCTATAATTTAAGCCTTTATACTTAAGTTACCAGAAAAATTTTGTATGTTTAAAATCTAAATGTAATTAAAAAAAGTAAATTACAAACTGTTTGCTGGATTTGTGTTGCATTATTACGTTTGTAAGAATAAAACTACTCTTATATGTCATAACCGGCACGGCATCTTTTCGCTTATAGACCAATATGTACCAACCTTATTAACCCCTTCAGATTATGAAACCTTGTCGACACACTTTACATTTATGTTATAGTCATAAAGAGCCTG
Organism: Ascidiella aspersa; assembly: GCF_963924565.1. Lineage (NCBI taxonomy): Eukaryota > Metazoa > Chordata > Ascidiacea > Phlebobranchia > Ascidiidae > Ascidiella > Ascidiella aspersa. Next base: position 20,369,829 of record NC_139451.1, read on the forward strand.
GCGACTACCAGTCGTCAACCAGCACTGAAAACATCACAATAGTCACCGAAGGTCAACAACCACGCACCTACAAATGTCAGGTACGCTACGTCACAATCAACAGCCTGCGATGCGTGACGCCGACTACGAACGAATCCGGGAAAAGCCACCGGTGCTTCATCGACGAACGCTTGCGCGTGATTGGTTGGAATTGCACACGTGACTTGGATGACGGAGCCTGGTTAGTTGGGTTGGATAAAAAAGTTCCTTAGTTGGATTTTGTAAGGAACTTCTTATTAAATTGGTTTTTATGATATTTTAAACTTGTAGAGGCTAAAATAGTTCTTAGGTGCGCGCATTTGTTTTCTACGCGCACTGTTTTCTAAACGAAATGAAACTTGCGTTTAGCATTTTGTCACGAAATCGTGAACACTATGATACGCTCCGGAAACCGTTCGTTGGTTCAGGTTGGCATGTTTTGTAGATAATCAATAAGATCCAACATATTGCAACCCTTTTAAATAAGTGTTTCAAGACCTGTTTAATCCGTTGTAGCTATGTCATGAAATTCGCAAGAACCCCTGCAACAGTGACATCGGACGGTGAGCTTCTATCCACCTTTCAAGGATACAGCTACGTTTGTCTTTCAACTTTAGGCAAAGTCGTCCCAAATACAGACGTGTGAGTATGTATATAGTAAGTAATCAAATATTATTACTAATTGGCACGTTTCCGATGGTTTGTAAGATTGCGCCCGTGTTTTTGACCACTAAATTGATCTATTTTGAATTTGCATTAAAGTCACACGTGGTGTTCAAATCGGAATAAACAGCAACAAACTATGATAAACAGAATTTTCCCATTTTAAATCGTGCGTATACTGTCTGAACTGCGTGAGTAAGTGCGGCTGAGCTTACCAGTTTAAACCATCGGAAGTAAATCGGGAATTAATGAGATATTAGGCGTGAACGTTTTTCCTGATGAATTTTCTATTTTGGTAAACTCATTTGGTATAAGTTCGTGCCTTGAATCATACTTGTCACGGATCAACTGAAAGAAGTCGAGTACTTTCTTCACACTTGAATTAAGATTGAAATAACAGGTTTACTAGGTTGTTTCAGATAACAGACGCGAATTCTTAACACTGAACACCATGTATGGTTGAGCAAAATCCACTAATTTTCAATATTTCGCGAATAAAAACTTGGTATAGATGTAACTATCTGACATCACATTTTGACGTCACGTTATGAGGTAACTTTGTGATGTCATCTCTTAAAATAATTATCATGCCCCCCAAACAAAATTCCTAGATCCACGCTTGTTTATGATTACTGATTTTAAACATGCTTACTGATTTATTGCAAAAAACATCAATATGGCGGCCTCTTTTACAAAAAGAAAAATCAACGGCAAAATACCATGTTTACTAAAGTGGTAATTTATAATGCTCGCAGGTGTCGGAGATCAGATACCATACTTACGACGATATCAATGAAGCTTTTCGGCGGCGAAAAATACATTTGCGTCAAGTCGTGGAAAAACTGGCGTCTCGTCAAGGCGAATTGCGTCAAATTGACACAACAAAGAAAATCTGAAGTTTGAGCATCCCAAAAGAAACGGAATATTATTATTTTACCAAAGTTTAGAGCCATAATTTATGCGTTATTGCGTGGAAATTGTTTTTGTCATACTTTCCGAAAGATTTCCGCAAAATCTTGTAATTGATTTAAAACATTTTTTTCTCCATTTTCTCTTTGGCCCAAATTTGTTACAGTGACGTTTGCTACAGTTTTGTTCTGCATTAATTTTGCAATTTGCACATCGAATGGAGGTGAACGAAAAATTAATATGAAAAATCAGTTTATTTAAAATCGACGTAGACTTTTTGGCGACGCCTAAAACGCCACTGTACTCTTCAGGGTCGCGACCCCCAGTTTGGAAAGCCCTGGTCTACTTGAAAATGGTCTATTGCAATGGTCTCCAATCTTTCGGTCCTCGCCACGAAAACTTACGCGGCCATCAATTCGTCGAATCCAATTAAATTTAGAATTGTATTAAAATTTCCATCAAGTCGCTTTTTCTGTGTGAATAGTTTTACAACTTGGAACCTTTAGAATTGCTTAAAAATAAGGCAATGTTTAGGTTACATAGAAGTCATGTGGACGAGTGACGCAATTTTTGTAATCCACTTGTTTCACTGGTCGGCGCTTCAAAATAATACATACCGAACCCTTTTCTGCAACAGGGGACGTGGCGTTATTTTGCACAATGTGCGCAAAAATGTGCACGCCAAAATGTGCAAAAATGTTATAGTTAGAGTTTAAAAAGGTGCGCACATTTTTGAAGGCTGTTCAAAATGTGCGCACATTGTTAAAAAAAGTGCGCACATTTTTGAAGCCCTTTTAAAATGTGCGCACAATTTTTGCACATTTTGGCGTGCTTATTTTTGCGCACATTGTGCAAAAAATGTTCGCATCCCCGTCCCCTTTTCTGGGGTCATTGTAATATAGGGAGAAGAACAGTTTTGTCACTTATTTGCTTGAGTTTTATTGAACGGTGTCTTTAGGTTTTATTTCTCGCTATACATGCCAAAAAAGCTGGATGCTTCGCTGTCTTTCTTTTGCTTTCACTGTCCCGAAAGGTGACAAAGTATTTCATCGTTTGGATAGGATAGACCACAGGGGTGACAGGGCAATAACATTGTTTACGCACGCTTTCACTTTCCGTAACTATGAAGCAAACAATCAAAAGTTCTTCATTAAAAATTCATTACACACCAACCCATTGGATCACGATAATCGACAAAATGTTGTGTGTCACGCGGTGAAAGACGCCAAAAGGCGAAACGGGGTGTGTTTTCTACAGGGCTTTGACTATGGGTGTGCCTTGGTCCTGGTTATATAGTCTATAAAAGAAATCAAATCTAATTTTATCTTACCAAGGTGGCAGCTTCAGTAATTACTAGTAAGTTGTAACGGCTATTCAACCCCCGAGGGTTGGTACCACTTAAATGCTTTGTGGACACTTAAGCAATCGATTTCTTGGTTGCCTTTCCTTTTTAGAAAGGAGCATCCCAAAGGTTGTCATACAGAACACTGAGGTTTAAACAACCAAAGAATGTACGTATAGCTTACCCAGAAATACACAAGAAATTTCACAGTTAATGGTCTACGACTAAGTATAGGACAAAACTCGTGTATTGTATATTAACTCACTTAACATGATCTGTCTTACAACATTCAACATGGCCAATAAAGCGATTTTATCCTACAAAGCTATTTCTATTGTTGTTTTGTTGCCGGGAGACAAATGCAATTAGCACGTTTTCGAAAACTGATTGTAGCGAATGTCATTTAGTCTACGCGAGTAAATTTCGGCGCGCACTTTATTTACATTCGAATATAAAATCAAATAACGCTTTATCGAACACGGCGGATGCGTTCCAAAGGCCGACCGACCGAAATAGGCTTTTCATATAGGTTATATGGAATCGAGCCCAAGTAGAAGGCAAATATCGTCAGTGTGTGGGCAGACTTTGAATCGAACGCCTGACTGACTGTATGGGAAAACAGGCAATGGGCACCCGTACTGCTGGTTGTCGGTTAGGTTGTGTGTATTTTTCTTCTGCCAAAAGCGTTCATTCAGCCGGGACGAAATTCGATAGCAGGTGATTGTTCGCTTTTCGTAACAGTGCGACAGTCAGTGTGCCTAATGAAGTTGACTTGTGTAATTGGAACTGGCAAACTTCGGCCTAAAAAGTGTTGACAAACAGTTTTTGATTGCACTTTCTTGAAAGGAGCCACTTACTATTTTGAAAAGTAAAAAGTTAGAAACCTTTGAATCGGACAAATTCGTTTTAAGAAATCAGTAAAACACAGATAAGAAAAGCATTGTTCTAAAGTTCTATTGTGGTAAGTCTTTGAATTATTAGTTTTGGCTAATATTTTGTTTAAATAAGATTGCACTAGACAAGGGTATGTTATAAATTTGCAGATTATAGTTTGTTGCCGCGTTCCAACGTGATGCTTAAGTTGTCATACCGCGACCTTGTTGTCTCGTGCTACCGCCTAAATGAAGGCAAACGTAATCCAGGCCAGAAACTGGTAATTTTATACGACTGGTAATCACGTCTGAGAGGTAGGCAACTGGAGTTACGGAAAATAATTCTAAAAGTGTTTCACGTACTTGTAAATGGTACTTTTCCTATTAAATAAAAGACAAGGTAACCTAAAGTAGCTTCACGTTATACTGAAACTATCGGCTGTCGAAAGAAGCGAAACCGCCTTAGGCTGTACCAATTCATTTCAAACGGTAACCCCAGTAGTTGGCAATAGACAGAACATTAGGAGAAAATGACTTAGTTTTGGATTTAGTTTATTATGATGTTTTTAAATGCGAAGGCTTAAACACCATAATGTGAAGACTTAAATGCCACATATTAAACCCTGTAAATGTAAACGTTTGTTTGTCTTAGTTGTGAGTTAGATGGTCATGTAATAATAAAAGCGTCCACGACAGCAAAACAACCCGCCAAGGCCCCACTAATTGAAAAATCTGGTTTCGCTGCTTAATTCGGCCGAGGCCTAAACTCTGCACGTCACGGCGAAATTAGAACTGCGGATTGTTTTCAAGTGCGCGCCTTAGAAGGCTGACTCGGACCAGTCGAGGGCCCTCTATTGCTGCCGGTTATGGTGGCGCGCCAAACCCCCGCGACGCCGCATCGGGCTTAACAGCTTTTAAACGCTGCAGCGGCGAGGATCATTTACTGCGACAGCGGTTGCGCTGTATTTGTGTCAGCTGCCCAACGATCAGGGGTCCTTCTAAAACGCCGCTCTTTCTCTAAAGGCGAACAGGCGCGTGCGCGTATCTCGTCTGAACCACGGCTGCTGTCCGCCGTTGCAACCCGCCTTCCAAATGTCTGGTTTACATATTAATTGCGCGTTCGCGCGCCGCGTTTAACGACAAGCGAACAAGCTGTCCGCTTGTATCTGTCGTGTTTTCGAAACTAAGCAGCCCTCTTTGCGAGGCAACCGGCGACTTGGCGACGACGTTGGGTTCCCTCACCCCGAAGTTTACGAAGGAACACAGCGATCATCACGTTAGCAAGCTAAAACGTTTATCAGGAAAGCTTTTTAAGATTCGCTGTCGGTTGTAAACCTATCCGATGCACAGCCGTTTTTTGGATGCAATGATAGTTTAGCACATAATTAAGGAGTGAGTCTGAGCTGGTTTCTTGTTTGATGAAGTTAGGCAGTTTGATCTTGTCATATAATTTGCTACTAACGAGTACAATGCCCTAAAGTTTCGGGTTGTTAAAGAACACGTATGACGTATGTTGATAAGGGCAGTACGAGTACATGTATAAGGCAATTACATCGCGATATTGTTCTTTTCAACTTTCAAGTTCATTATTTTAGCATTGTTACGTAACAGTTGATATCACGAAGCGGGAGTAGTACGTAAAAATGAGGCAGAAAACGACAACCTTGCCTCATTTAGCAGCGAACGGTTCTCCAGACATAAAAACGTAAATGAATGGTTCTGAAGGATTCTTAGTAGCTATTTCATTTCGGATGTAGCAAACGTTCAAGTACTTTTCGCATAATGATCCAACTCTTATGGATTTATAAGTAGGAATTATTTGAAATTCCTACGAATAATTACTCCTGGGTCACATATTTTGCCAGGGATGGTTGGCAATGTTTTATGCCTAAATCTGTAATCATTCACCAGTATTCGTTAATATACCAACAAAAATGTGTGGAAAAGATAACTTCATTTGTGTTCAAGTTGACTTGTAAAAATTCTTAACCGAGATGCCGCGGCGCCCTGGTGTGCCATTTCTAATGCTCAAGGGTGCCGATAGGTGTTTGAGAATTTGTAAGAATCCTATTTTTGCTCAATTACTTTTTAATACAACTACTGGTGTACCGTGTACGATTAGAGACTAAGAGAACAATATATAAACAGACATTTTACAACATGTTTAAGTTGGTTGTTTTTTAGTGACATTTCAGTAAAATAATCAACGAAATTCCAGTCGGGGTGCCGAAAGTCTATTTATTATATTTTTAAGGGGTACCGTTAGCCATAAAAGGCTGAGAATTACTGACCTAACTATTAAGAAGTGATTTCCCGGTTTCTGACATTTAATCTCTATTTCCCTTACATTAACAACTGATCAACTCAGGTTGAACATTTTTCGAACGGCACATGACCCTCGTTCAGGCGCAAATGCGTCGAAACCGGGCGTGACATTTTCAAAAGGTGCTTGGTTCACGGACTAAATAGCGGCATGGCAATGTATTTCTACTGTTTTCTGGGCAGTTCCGTATAAAATACCATGAGTCGATCGATACAGATACAAACATGTATAGCATCATTTTGAGATATTTTGATAAGTGAGCGGGATTAAAAGGGTTCTAAAAGTTCACCACGGTGTTTTAAATTGCGTTTGAACTTAGATTTCTTGCAACGCTTTAGCAAGATTATTGGATCTGCTATTAAAAAAATAAGCAGCGATGACCTACACCTGCTTTAAACAAAAGGCTGTGATAATTTGTATGCAAATCAAATCGGTTCAGTTGTTTGTGAAACACAGCAAAATGTTTTTTCTATTTTTGACTTGTTTTTAATGTTTTTACAAAATCGGACAGTTGGTATTTCAAATCAGGTATGCTGGGTATTGTTTTCATCCTAGAAAAACCAACGACGACTTACATCAGTCTTTTAGGCAAGCAACAACCTTTTTGATTTTGTCACGGGGCGTAAAATGTCCTCGAAACGTTTATGCGCATGATTGCACATCAGGCATCTATGGCGGCATTTCGACTTTGTATTCTAACTTTAGGGCGCTTTGCAGTACTTGTAAAATATCTTTATAGAGTTGTATTTGCTATTTATATTTTGTGATTAGCAATCTAACGGACGCGATTCAGTTAAAAAAACTAGTGCCTTTTAATGAGGCGAACATTTTGCTTTCTGAACACGCCCATGAAATTCCAGTGCAATGTAAACAAAATAAAGTGTTTTTTATTTTATTAGAAAATCCGTTTTTTTATTGCTTTTTAGTTTATATAGATGACCGTCTTACCGTCATTTACTTTCGCCCTAAAATTGTGCAATAACTCATGAAAGCCTTTAAGGTCTTTTTCGGTTTAACTCTGTTGGAAAGTTTTTACCATACTATAAATATAAAATGAATCTAGACAGGTGCTAGAAAAGACGTTTCATGTGGAGGAACAATAAATGATAAATTGGTTAACGTAATCGACTAGTAAACGTGGAAAAAAGGGTCATAGATGCATTACCAAACATAGTTCTCAAATAGAGCGAGCTACTTAACTAAATATTACGACTAAACCCTTTTTTATTTTTATTTATTTGCGTTAGGGCTCTGCTTTTTACCAGTTTTGCGAGGTTTCACGATTTCGTCATGGGACTTATCCAAACTAAGGAATGTCGAAGCACAAAGCGACCGATGATGAAATACAAAAAGGTTTTCGCCTAACGAGCTCGGATTACTATAAATATAAAGTTTATGAGTTTGAACAGGTACTAGCCTTAGGGGTTCTCCAATCAATTCGTAAACAATGACAATAATTTTACCCAGCCTCGCGACTGAGAAACTAAAAGTTTTTTAGCGACAAAACTACCCATTATTTTGGCCCAAATAACTTTGAGAACTGTTAAAACAAATATATTACAAAAATTAAAGGTTCTCTAAGAATAAGGAGTTTGGCTCGGATCTTATCAATTGTCTTTTATAAAATGACGTGATTTAAACTGATACGGCGTGCGGAACAAAACTTAATGCGACAACTTTCGTACCAAAAGTGCGATAACATTTAATTCCTTATTTAAAACGCCCCGTTGGCGTCATAAATAACACAATTTCGCCCGACGCGCCTCGCACTCTGACAGCAACTTTCTAACCAGTGGCGGCGAATCATAATTACTTACCGGGGCTTGTGGGCTTGTTGTGCTAGAAACAGGCACCCGGCGTTTAATTTGCAGGACCACGGCAAACAAAACAAAGGGCACTACATTCGCTCGACTGAAGTGCAATCGGTGTTAACTACGTGGACTGTAACACGAATGCAGGTGGGAGAACGGACGATTTTAAGTTTTGACGCACTTACGGTGTGAAGTTAGACATTACGGGGGCCATTGTTTTTTTAATGACTTACTTTAACTCTTGACAAGTTGTCATATTACCTCGAACGCCTAAAAGCGTCTTTATAGGACAAAATACCACTGGTTACAGCAGGACTTAATTCGTACCCCGACGAAAATTGCTTGCGGTTAATAAAATATAAAGGAAACAAGGTAAATGTTATTTGGTCCTATCATTAGCAATACGTTCTGCGCTCTATTTATAACACATCTAAACACAACTTGAGGCAACTTTTAAATCAAAAACGTCACAGTCTTTACCGTCCGCGCATCACAAAATTATAGCCCGGCGAAGTTGTTATCTGGTATAGTGGTTTGGTGACAAAAGGTTACCATCGAAGTGGTTCGCGAAATTAAGTTCGGGCATCAAATACTTTCGGGCGTCCGGGTTAAGATGCTGAAATCGATTAACGTTTCGCAGTCGCTGTCTTACATAGTCGACACCACGAACTTCGACTATTGAAGCTGTGACAAAATGGTAGCGTGTCACCAACGCTTTCCATCCGTAGCATTGTACGACAATATCGTAAAGAAGCCCAGAAAACGATAAAACGACAATAGGTCATGGTATTTGTACCAATACGAAACCTAAACGATTATACGTAGCTTCCAACTATTTTTTTTAATATTATGTGCCGTACTTAAAATTTCATTTGGATGATTACACTCTTACAAGATGGTAATATATGCAACTGACTGACAAATCTGATATCGGTTTATGTATTGTAAAGATAGATTTAACAGAATGGGTACATTTGAGACATGTTAAGGTGATGTTAGCAATATTTCTAGAATATTTTTTATGTTGCGAGTAAAATTCTGCACTTATACGGTATTATCCAGCGAAACTATCCTTGTGCAGCCATTTAAATCTAAACGCTATTATCATTTATCACTGTTTAAATTTTCCATCAACAGTTGCGTGCGACTGAACCTGCGTTGCAAGCAACACCCAGATTTGGCGATTTTGTGGAAGGTTGCAGCGCGCGGGCACACAGAAATTTGCCGCGACATACGGCGCACCTATAAAACTACTCAGCCAATCTTTTGTCCCAGACCTGGTACACAGCGGGACCGATTTTAAATGTAAAGTCTCCAGCGGTGCACCGCATATAGACGAAAACACACTGTCGCCTGTTGTTATTTCAACGCGTTTGCCGCTGCGGCGTGCTTTTCCGCGACTGTCCAAGCGTGGCCGTATTATTACGTCACAGTGGGATGGCGTGTTTGAACAACGCAGGCCTGAGCCAACAATGACAGACGCGAACCAAGCCTTAAACCTTTAATGGTACGCGCTGGGGTAGAAGACAACGATTGAATCTTCAATAGGCGAGAGTAACACACGCCCCGGTATGCGAGAGCAAGGTTTCGTTGAACTGACAGATCTATGGATTATAGCAAAACCGCCAATTAACTCTCTACTCAGTTGAAATAGCTTAAGTCATTGAGAGAAAGGCCCACTTAAGTCACTTTTTTCTAAATTCTTTCGATTAGGTTAAAATGTCTTACCATGGTTCAGGTTTCGGTTTTAGTCGATCTTAAATCACTTGGAAGTAATACTTTGTCAGGATTAAAGTTAAGATTAGCTAATCTAAATAACTTCATGGATAGTAAAACTGTTTTCTGATAATATTTTTAAATTCGGGTATTTAAAAATGTTATTTAAAGAAGAAATTAGCCGTGTTGAGACAGGAAAAATACGGAATCCAATAGAAATACATATTTAGCATATATTTAGGTTAGGCGTCTGGCTATTGTCTTTTCGCATAGCTCATTCACAAAACATTTATTTAATTACATCATAGCACCAGAATAGCAAGCTGTTGCGCGCCAAGCAGTAACTTTAATTCAGTTATATCATGAAATTCCTTACTTAAACAAGTGCCCTAGTTTCATTTAAGAATATGGAGTTGCGAGAGAAGTGTATATTCTTCGTGTTTGCGATTACCATGTTTGGCTGGCTTAAAGAGTTGCTTAAAAGACTTGCTTGTGGGAGTTAAGTTGACAGGAGTTAACAACTAGGAGTGTACTGGAAGATTGATTCAGAAATAGCTTTTTGCTGCTGAAACATTCTTCTGAAGCGCTTGTTTTACCTAAAATAAATCGGTAATCTAAAAGCTCAAAGATATGTAAAAATGTCTCTCCATGCAGTAACGTAGTCTCTTAAACTCCCGAAAGTAAGAGAAGGCTAACCAACCACCAAGGCAAACATGTTTTTAAAAAAGGTAGGCAAGTTATTTACACCCATTTTGTAAAACTTGAACTTTCTTTACAGTTCCAAGTGTACTGTTGATTCGCACATACTGAAAGCGCTTCGTGGTATTTTGGTAGGCTATACCATTGTGTTGTGGTCAAAAAGAAGCTAAACAGTCCCCAAAAATCTATGCTACCTTCAGTTTCCTGATATCTTAGTTATTTCCATCACATTACGTTGGTGAACTCTTTCTTTTAGCTGCGATCAGTGACATGTGTTTTTATCTCCGAAGGTCGGAAATACATAGTTAGCATTTAAAGTCATAAGCAATAATAAATAGGCATCGGCGTGCAAGAGATGAGCGACAGCAGCTACTACAGCCAGCACCGCGCCTCGGCCGACCGGCACCATCACTCGGGCGGCGGACGCTATTCTCGCGAACGCGACTACTACGACAGTCACCACCACAGCCACCGCGACGACAGCTACAGGCGTGAACGTCGAGTACCCGGCCACGTAACGGATCCGACTCGCAACTCGGACGCCGAGATTCGACGCGGCCAGCAGGAGGCCATGGAGCGGTACAAGACCGACAGCTACTACAAACCTGAAACGCAGCGCAGCGCCAAGACTAAGGACACCATGTCGTCGCCGCCGCCCTACAACATAACCTCGACGCAGCCGCCCTACTACGTGAGAACCAATCAGAAGACGTCGGGCTACTACAGCAGCAGCAGCAGCAGAGGCGGAAGGAGGCGACTGCCCTTAAATCCGTCGTTTCTTGCAGCTTTCACCGGTCTGGTCGGCTTCGGCGTCTTGATCGCTGCCATCGTCATTGTCGACTGGCTGGTCACCGTGACCACCGAAAATGGCACCGCCACGACCAGCGGCACCAGTAAAGTAAGTCGGTATAAAAATGACTTGACTTCACTAAAATATTTTTAAGTCGATCATATTGAGTGACTTGGCTTGAGTAAAGTTGTTTAAATAACTGTGACTTGGAGATCTTATTGATGGATAAAGTTTTCCTAATGTTCACGATTCCCACAATTTCATAAATGTTTCCAATTTGTGTTTTCATTTTAGTATTACGTTTTTTCTGAGCGAAATATTGCCCGGAATCCAAATTATCAAGTATTCCAGCTAAGGGCTCGTCAATTATTTTTGACAGGGGCCGCTTAAAATACAGAAAATGTATCGTTTTCCTAAAACTTTCTTTTGGAAGTTCTTAAGCTGTAGCATAGAGTTCTTTTTAATTGTAGCTTTATATTTGCTACAACATGGTTACTATCCTGGAACTCGTCATTTTAAGGTCTACGAAACTCCGACTTTTAAGACTAAAACGCAATGCTATAAATACATACCTGAAAAGGCGATCTTCAATCCACTCTGCGATGCATAAAAGTCGACTGTCGACAGTTAAGCACTAAAACGAAAAATTGGCCCATTTTAGAAGCGGCGGCTTTAGCTTAGGTATAAATAAGTACTTGAAGGCCTCAAGTTTGCGTCACAAAAGAAAATTCCAAGGAGCATCATGTAACAGCAGCTTTTTGTTTGATTGCAGGTCACACACACGGGCCTGTTTCAGTTTTGCATCTACGAAAACAAGGTTTTGGATTCTTGCAGTAGCGTGGAAAGCCTGAGCGGAATCGGTGCAGGTATAATATAAATCGATAACATAAAATTGAAATTTAAACTTATACATCTGATTTTCGGTTAACGTAGTTGACTTTTTAGTGTATACGACTATACGTATATGTAAATGAATATAGCAAGCTTCGTTTTTGTCAGTACTTCAGCAATTATAAACCATTATATCCTATTTTCAAATTGCAGGGTCTCAGAAGCAATGTTATCGCTTGTTGAGTAATTGCATCAAACTTGAGACATAGTCATAAACAAGAACACGTAGTTTGATATAACAGTGTGCCGAAAACTTAGAAATAATAAAGTTAAAAAACCATCCCTATAGAATGAAGAGAACTATCGATTCCGTGCTTTTTGTTGAGGTGTGAAAACCTGCCTTTCATTTTTGTTTTTCTTTTTTGCCTTCCAGCCCTGGGCGAACTTGAGCAGGCGACTAGAGGACTCGTCATTATTGCCGCCATTTTTGGTCTCGCCGGAGTCGTGGTCGGCATCATTTATGGTCTACACAAGTTCGAACGAGCTAAAGGAGCTTACTACAGTGGCGCGATTTATTTGTTTGCTGGTAAGTTAGAGGTTTCAAAGTTATTCAGTCAACAATTCTCTGGCCTGTCATTTCACTGGTAGTTTAAACCTGTCAATTGTAAAGTAATACAGCTCAAATAGTTTTTTTGTTGAAATCCAACAGTAGACCGTTCTCGCATTTATCTTCTCAAGCAAATAGTCATTCTGAGCTCTGCTTGTTGTTCGCAGGCTGCTGTGGCGTGGCTGCCATGGGCTGCTACTCGTCCGTGCTTGACACCAAGATCAGCGAGACGATAAATGGCAGTGTGGTAATCCCGGGCCTCTCCTTCTTCCTCGGTTGGTTCGGCACGAGCCTCTTCCTTATTGCAGCGGTCACGTGCTTCTTCTCTAACGCCACCACGTGGTCGAAAAAGTAGAAGCTGTGCGACCTTTGACCGTCCGTAGGCTTTGAGAACCCTTACTGGGCCTTTTGCTAGTGCCCACACGTTTGCGCCGCCAAAGCGCCTGTACTTGTTTTTTTTTTCATCTTTTACCGCGCTTCTTCAAGTATACAACGGCGTAGGTACGTGCGGTCAACGAACTGCCAATTTGCGTGCTTATGTTTTTTTTCTACCTGTTTGTGCTTTCCTCCTAACTCGTGGTTGAATGATTGCGCCCGAAATTGTATAGTACAGGTATATAACAATCGAACAAATAAGTAATTACTGTTTTTAGGGCTTAGTTTAACGGGAACTATCATCAGATCATCAGACGAGTCCTACAATATATTTTTACTATTCAACGTCGCGAACACAAGAAAAATAACTACATTAAACTAGTTTGGATTTATTTTTTATTTTGCTAGGGCCTCTGTAAAAGACCCAGGAACCACAAATCTTGCGTTGTACTTTTTTTTATAAGTGACGATGTTACAGTAATTTAAAAAGTGAAAACGTAAACTTGCGAGTCAACAGTGTCTTATGTTGTGAAAATCACGTAGCGGACACCAATTCGTGTTGAAATGTTGTATAAAAGCATGTACATTTTTCCTGCATTCAAATGTTAGGCTTTGTATTAAAAATGTCTTATAAATCTTGTGACCCAGTCGTTGGTCTCTGTTACAACAGCCGCCCTTTTATTCTTCGAAATATGAAAATTATTTCGTAAAGTTGGTAGCGCTGGCGAAAAAAAGGCAACGTTTGAAAAACGCAGTATAACTGTATTTTTTCTTTTTTTCTGTGAGGTCATTTGTCATTTTTAAGCTGTATCAACGATTTTTGGCGTGAAAATAATTTATCGCTAGAGTAACAATAAATGTATTAGACATTGTTTTCACTTCTGCGCATTGCCTGTCTCTACATTGTGCTTTACAATCATGCAAGTTTTCAAGAGTTTTTGCCGCTTTGTCTTTTCGGATTTTCACCGTGGTTTATTTCCGGTGCTCTGTACATCCCGTTGTGACGTTTTTTCATACGTTTTTAGTTTGTGTTTGTTGTACACAAGCTTTGGGCGACGATAGGTCCCCACACCACTAAGCAGTTGAAATATATATTCTTCTTCTCGATAAAAAGCTGTCTTATTCGTCTCTGTACGCGCCCTGGCGATTTCAATAAACAATGTGCGCTTACAACACTGCTGATTGAGGCCAAGCAAAACGCACAATACAACATTAGCCTAGATTTAACTTAAAAGCTCATTTATCCGAACAAATGACGTTACAAGCTGAAACAAGCCGTTTGAGTTCAGTATAAGAAGCGGGGTGCACTTTATGAACAGCACAGAAGTAAAAGTTGACTTTTTTGTTATAATGATGATATGACTTTAGGCAAACATATCGTTCAGATTGGGTGTAGACAGAAGAACATCGATTCCAAAAAAGCGCCGAAATCTTGAAAGATTGAGTCAATTGCAGCTTGATCATGGTATTTAAACCTGAATAACATTGTAGATCTTCACATCCCAATATGTGCAACGCCCAACGACCTGGGCTCAGAATTTTTTTTTGTCCTTATGTACCAACCTCTACATGAACTTTAACATTTTTTGTACGGTAACTCATATTTCATATAGGCCTACACCAATAATATCCATTAGTTGTTGGTATAAAGAAGTTGTTCACAATTATTTTAGTGTGGCCCTTTTAATCGTTTGGCTGAAGGCGTGGACCCCCAACGAAACCAGTTAAACTAGAGGGGTGGAACAAGCGTTTTGTTTCAGAGAGGCCAAAAACATTTTTATGATGACGTCACTAAGTTACGTCATACCATGTCATTAAGCAAGAACTTAAGAAAAGCTCCTGTTGTCGGTAAACCGCGTTGCAAATATTTAACAAATTTAAGTTTACAGTTAGCGCGAGGCGCAAACAAATGCGTTCATTTGGTTTAATAAGGCAAATCGCTTCTAGGGCCGTTGACTGTAAACCAGTGTTTCGCAACCTTTTTTGGGTTGCGGCACCCTACAGAAATTCTAAATAATTCGCGGCACACTTGTTCGTATTGCTTGCTGAGTGGCTAACTGTAACGTTATACAATAAACGAGAATAATACAGCACATAAACTGTGCCACAAGGTTGAAAAAACCTTTTTAATAATTTGCATTTTCGTCGTACACCAAAAATTGTATAAAGAAGTTTAATGCCGCGGTACGTCGGTTGAGAACCACTGCTATAAACTAACACAAACGAACAGCAATTGTAAATACAGCCGAGCAGATTTTATGTTTATATTCAGAAGACAGAAAATAACATAAAAATGGCAGTTATATATAGATTTAGTATTTTAAACTTGAGAATACTATCATACGCATTAGCTTTGTGATAATAAAATAAAAAAAAACTTTTTAAAGATAGTGCAAAAGTAACGAATCCAGTACTGCAAAAACATATTTTTATGTTTTAAAATAATAATTAAAGTGATCTGCAGAGCTAAAATCCTAAGCCTTTTGTTTTGAATAGCAAGTTAAGTCCCTTGCATGAAACAGAAAATTAGTTGTAAGTGTGATCCGTGCCTATAATTGTAGTTTGATCGATGAAAAATACCAAACAAACTAATAAAAGTAGTTTTGGCTGGCTGACAAGCACCTCTTAAACTTCAAGATTGAAAATTTTATTGCGTTTATACATAGCACAACAGGGATAAAAGCTGGACATCAAATGCCTCCTTGAACTTTTTAGGATTTGAAGAAATTAGCATGATAAAACAAAAGCAGACGATTTTTTTTTCAAACTTAAAGTAATATCACAACAATACATGGAATGTTAAATTAATTAAAATGTATAAAAAACGAATTGAATTTTCAATGAATGGTTGAACTAAAACACGCGACTAAAGACAAACAGCGCAAAAGCAAAATTCGCTAGAAAACAGGCAATAACGACCTAAGCTCGAATTTTTTTTCTTTTATATATGGGCAAACGATAATAATCAGTGCGAACCTTAAGTCGTTATTGACGGAAAAAACTAGCGATTAAAAAAAGGCAAGCGAAACGTTCTATATTATACAGCAAAAACTATTCTACATTATACAAAGGGGTTTCACAGACTTAAAAAAACGTTTGATAAATTTACAAGGGGCAAAATCCGCCACTAAAAGATAACTAGAAATTCAACTTGGTATGGTGGTATAAAAACGGTGTTTCGTTTAAAAAAAATTAATTAAACCACACTATGCTAAAGGACGGCCAATGATTTTAAACAAATCAAACTGTTTATTTTAGCAAAGCATAATTTGGCAAACTATTTGATGAAATTTTTTTTCGATTGCTTGCCTTAAAGTGGTTTAAAAGCACAATTTACGGGGACCTGTCAAAAACAAAATTCTCCAGTGATACAGGTTTACTGACAACTGCCTTAA
The DNA here is from genome assembly GCF_963924565.1 of Ascidiella aspersa. Taxonomy (NCBI): domain Eukaryota; kingdom Metazoa; phylum Chordata; class Ascidiacea; order Phlebobranchia; family Ascidiidae; genus Ascidiella; species Ascidiella aspersa. The sequence continues at coordinate 20,386,180 of NC_139451.1, forward strand.
GGAGGTTGTCCCCTACAGTGCCTGCCTCTGTAGCACGCGCAAGGCTCGGGACACTGGTGATCCTCCCAGTTGCAGAGCAGACAGATAGGAGCGTTGCAACGAGGGCAGGTCCACCTCCAGCGAGTGTTGTCGCGAAGGTGCCTGCACATGGCGCAAACGAAGGCTCGACAGCGGTGACGCTGGTCGTCATCCGCTTCTTCGGCGCTCAGAATCTCTCGGCAGCGGAGACAACGTTCCTCGTGCCAATGCGAGGGAGAGCCGCGCTGCGCCTGCGCGAACGGGAAGCGTTTGTGTAAAGCGCCAAAAAATGTTGCCACACTACATGCCTTATTTTGTTGCAAAGGATGTATATTGGTCTTACCTTGTCCATCAAGTTTTACAATCTTTCCTAAACCACATTTTTTCAATGTAGCCACATTGATTCCTTTTTTTGCGTGTAGGATGCATATTAGCCATACTGTGCCCGAACAAGTTTTACGGTCGTTCGTACTGTGTTAAACAGCACTTTGTCAAAATATTTTGTAATACCTGGTTTTGAGTTACGACAGATCCCGTTTTTTTAGTGTAGTCACATTGCCTTTTTTGCGCAGGATGTATTTTGGCCTTACTTTTTCCCACCAGTTTAACAATCTTTACTGTGTTAAACAGCCCGTTTGGTTAGGTTTGTAATACCTGGTTATGGGTCAAAGGAGGCCCAGATTTTTTCGTTGTTTTATTTTTATGGACAATTACAAATAAACTTGTCTCTCCCCCAATTAGGTTAAAATTGTGGAATGCGTGAAAACAAGAAATTTAAATAAATTACGAGATGAACCTGAGATATAAACGTAACCATAGTGCAGATCACAATCGCAGCTTGTTTTGTTGCGTTTTTTTTCCATGAGGCGAGATCTTGTATTCACTGAAAAACGGCATTCAACTAATTAGTAGCTTTGGCACAACAATGAACCAAACTAAACTCAATTGAAAACATTTTTTTTTGCAAAATGTATTAGAACTTTCGACATTTCAGTCTAATTTGTCGAAAGTTAATAAACAGTAATTTTGTCTTGACCCCATTTTTTCCTAGCGATAAGTTTAAAAATATTGGCGAGTGCCGAGTTTCGTTGCGCAATACAACGACTGTTGTTGCAATGGTCAAATGTTTCTGCCTAAGATTCACACAGCACAAGGGTATTGTGTATTTGTGTTCCACAATTTAAAAAGGACTTGAGTATTCGTGTAACACTACACAAAAACCCGAATATTGCGTTTCACTTTTTAACAAAGGTTATTGTTTAACACTGGACTAAATTGACTTGTGAGGTGTCACGTTTTATTATGCTTGCATAAGAGTATTGTGCATTCGTGTTCCACAATTTGAAAGGAAATTGGGTATTTGGTAACACTACACAAAAACCCGAATATTGCGTTTCACTTTTTAACAAAGGTTATTGTTTAACACTGGACTAAATTGACTCGAGGTGTCACTTTTTATCATGCTTGCATTTCACTGTAATTATTGGGAAAAAAATAAACAGGCGATTTTTTAAACCTTTTTTGTAATTCACACTTGTTATTGCGCAACCATGTCAAGTAGATTAAATAAAAAAAATTCAACTTGAGGTTTGTCCGGTATTGAGCTCATCTAAAAACGTGTTCTTTAATAAAAAATTGGGATTTTTCAAGTATGTTTATGACTCTCGAGCAGGGCTGCGGAGTCGGTTGAAAATATCCCGAGTCCGACTCCGGCCAAATATGCGATTTTGTCAAGTCCTGAGTCTGGCTCAGACTTTACAGCCTGGATTCCGCCAATTAACGTAACTAAATACGGTAGATATTTAGCAACGCACTTCTAGGGGTGTCATATAACTCATCCAGTTACAATACTTGGTTGCAAACTATTCACCATACGCTATTACACCTTCACAGTTTACAGTTTGCGGTAGTATCAGTTTCAAAAGTCGGACTCAGGAAGTTTTACGTGGTCTTACTCGAGTCCCGAGTCTGACTCCGCAGCGCTGATTTCGAGTACTGGATTTACAAGTAGCGTGAATCATATTTCATATAGGCCTACACCAATAATATCCATTAGTTGTTGGTATAGAGAAGTTGTTCACAATTATTTTAGTGTGTCCCTTTTAATCGTTTGGCTGAAGGCGTGGGCCCCCAACGAAACCAGTTAAACTAGAGGGGTGGAACAAGCGTTTTGTTTCAGAGAGGCCAAAAACATTTTTTTTATGATGACGTCACTAAGTTACGTCATACCATGACATTAAGCAAGAACTTAAGAAAAGCTCCTGTTGTCGGTAAACCGCGTTGCAAATATTTAACAAATTTAAGTCTACAGTTTGCGCGAGGCGCAAACAAATGCGTTTATTTGGTTTAATAAGGCAAATCGCTTCTAGGGCCGTTGACTGTAAACCAGTGTTTCGCAACCTTTTTTGGGTGGCGGCACCCTACAGAAATTCTAAATAATTCGCGGCACACTTGTTCGTATTGCTTGCTGAGTGGCTAACTGTAACTCACACAGGGCAATCCATCCTTACCTCTCTTATCCCATAGCGGCGCCTTCGCGGTGGAACAACATTGAGGGGCGCTCTGCTGAAAAAAACAACAACATTCGTTTACAAACTGAAGAAAGCTGCAGTTATATAAAAAATAACAAACCCATAGTTTCTATTAAAGGGTTTACCAAAACAAATGACGTTACCAAAAACGACATTCGACAGTAAAGTCGCCGAGAAAATATCAGCGTTAAAAAGTGCACCATAAAAAACAGCCTTAGTGATTCTGACGATGGCAATAAAAAGAAAAAAAATAATTATATAGTGATACCCTGTGGCATGTGAACCAGCGAAAAGCGTCGTAAGCAATCGAAGGCGGTCTTGCTGAAGCCGATCTTGGGTGGTGGTCAACAACCTTGGTGGACTATCATCTATTAAAACAATTGCATACTTTAATAAAAAGGCTGGCATAGTTTCGAACTTGTCAGTTGAAACATGAACCTTCGTAATCGCAAGTAGCCTACTCGGTCTCGATGCGAGTTACGCAAGTAGTTTAGGTGATAGGACTAGGTAGTGTTAACACCAATGTTACAAGTATGAAAAACATATCGTAGTCGGAGATGATAGAATGTTTTCGGAGAGTTTGTGAATATCATTATATTTTCGCAAGGTAAGTTTTCGTCCAGTTAGAGTAGCAACGTTAAACAATGACTTGCTAAAACGAAACAACATATATGACTATCGCGCAGTTAAGTTACGCTGTCGAATATACGGAGTGTTTATAACATCAATGTTTTTCCAATGCTGCTATACAACATAACACGAATTACCACCCATATCCGTGTCGAAAGTACGATCTCTTTGGCGATTGGAAGATACTCCAGGGTCGAAGCTGTCTTGGTGCACTGTCCAAAAAAAAAAATACCAAAATAAATTATCTTTTAAATATTTATATGTTGTCCGAACTGACAAGGTTACTTTTTCATTTGAAAAAACGTTAGTTTATACACAAAAAGTGTAAAATAAAATACATGCCCAAACATAAACTGTAAAAGTAATAAAGCTTGTTACAGTTAGGTCGTACTTCAAACTTGCAATTTGCTATCAATTTTACAAAACAAATTTGCATAGATATCTTGGCTAATTTAATAGCGATTTTTGCAACAAATTTTAAGTCGTACCATCAGAAGTTGGCTGATTCGGTGACTGGTTGGGTGTTAGACAAGCAGAGCCGTTGTTCTGCACAACCTAGTAGTGTATCTTTAGTTTAATTAAGTACTTTGTAAAAAAGGCAAATAATCAAAATGGACATTTCAACAGTTGTCAGATTTCCATTGAGAATATTATTGAATGTATTGCACAACAAAGAAAAAGCTTGTTTAAGAAATTCAAAAACCACCAAACCCAAAGAATTAAGCTTTTACCAAGGGTAGGGGTGAGGAATACTTAGTATTGCGGGCGGTAGGAATTGCACAGCATTTCATTTTATATTTTTCGTTTTTATTACCCTAAACCAACTTAAACGGGACAGAACAAACGTGGAAACGGGCCCCTTTAGAATCTTAAAAATTAAAGAAACAAACCAGACTTGGACAACTAGATAATTCTAGTTCTAATTCAATAAATTAGAGCAAAATGCGGCTAATTCCACTTCTAATCTAATTTGTGAATTGCTTGTTTGCTTTAATTCTAGTTGTAATCTAATTCGGATTTTACCAAAAATCCTAGTTTGTCCAACGACATTTTTAGTCTCTTAGTGAAAACAAAGAATTTGAATTTAAACTCTTTGGTTAAAACGTAATTTTCACGGACTAAAAATCATATGCTATGCTAAAATGCTTAAAAATTAGCACACACATAATTGAAATGCACATTCCTATCAAAATGCTACTCGATTTAAATGTAATTGATTGTGAATAATAAAATGTAATTTTAGTTTAAATTCGTTTTTTTAAGAATTCGGTAATTCTAATTCCAATCTAAATTGAGAAAACTCAAAATGATCTAAATCTAATTCTAATCTAATTTGGAAAAACTAAAATGCTCGTACAGGGTCAACATAAAAACAACCAAAACTAGAATTGGTTCGTAATGATTTATACAAAGTCATGTTGAGCTGTGGCATATACAGTATGCGGTTATTAAATAGCGATTGCGCACAAGTTCAAAACCTAAAAAAAAGTTCTCAAACACAGCATTTCAGGTGGTGAGAAACGTAAAAGTAAAACCAAAATGCAATAAATTAAGACTGGACTTAATTTTAAGCTACATTCATCATCCTCGCAAATCCGTTATTTGTGAGTTTTTAGAGAAACATACCGCAGGAGGAATTACTGCAGGCTGAGCTTGCTCTTCTTGTTCGTCCTGCAAAATTTGAGCAACATAAAACAACCATGGCATTTGAACAAATATACAAGTAGTTACGTGCATTTATATTCAGAATATTTCGTATATTAATATTTTTATTTCGACATAACAGTACTCACTTTGAGGTAAAATATATGCGATTCTAGCAAAGGCCCTTTATTACCAACATCAAACTTTATACAAACTATTAAGAAGTGGTGATTAAATATATTTTTAAATTAAAACCCACTTGACCACCGTGACAAGCTCATTTTAAGCGTCGTTTTTGTTTATAGATAATATTTTTTTTAGAGTTAACATGTTAAATAGATTAGTTACATAATAAACTGAGAGTTTTTAGATGCACGATTAATTGTTTGATATAACATAGCGGAGAAAAATATCACCCTGTCACTTGAAGCTTCAACTGAATCTCTTGTAGCTTTGTTTCTTAAAACAAAATTTTATAAATGCCTTTAACATATTTTTAAAAAAAGATACAATTTACTCTATTACCAAACCAAATAAGTTTATTCACAATCTTGTAGTTTTGAATTTTCAATGGTGTTAAATCGATTGTAAAAGTAACCAAAAAAAAAACGAAAGCAACTTACTTCACATCAGGCATTCCAGTAACGACGCCATCTGTCAAAATGAAAAGACTATCTAAGTTTGGCAATTTTTCACACAAACCAAAATTAATGATTTTTACTCCTATAATACCATTTTAAGTTGCAAATTATCACCAATTAATAAGTAATTAGTGTATAAAATAGGGATTCAGTTCACTATTAAATAATATTGGGTCAACTAATGCAAACTTAGCTAACAGAAGCTAAATAAAAGTATTACTTTAACATAATTTTATATTAAGGTAATTTACCGAAAAATGGATCTGTACCACTCAGACGTTTTGTTGGAATTCTAAACAACACGTAAACTTGGTTAATTAAAGTACAAAACAAGAAAAATATATATTTAAAAAAATAATGTATAAATGCTTAAAAACACAATTTCGCACTTCGATGATGCTAACTAAAATAAATAAATTTATGGTAATAGATATGGGTTTCAGGATTTTAAAATGAAAATATATTGAATTTCTTGCAGCAACTAAAACACTATATTCTACCACAAATAAATTTTAGCTGGTGGCAAGCATTTAACAGTATTCAAGTTATTATAGGGCAATAGAATACATAAAATCGCAAGAAACAATTGCAAAATTCGAATAAAAGATTTGGTAATTTTTTAAAGATATGTTGATCATAAATGGCTTCCAGGCCAATGCTATAACCTAGTGTTCAAGGCAATTTTGGCTGTCAATAACAACTTATTCTTACGTGAGTGGCACTTCTTTTTTAACATCAACAAAGATTTCAGTCTTTCCCCCTGAAAACATGAGAACCAGATTAAAAATGTACAAAGAGAAAAAACAAGAAAATATAATTTAAATACAGTGTTAACAGCAAAGAGTAGGACAAAATGTTTATTGTATGCTTATAGAAATTGTATGGATAGTTAAATCATGTTCTTTTAAACAAAAATTAAACAAATTGTAAACCAATATTTAAATTAAATGAACATAGGTAGGTTGCCTTAGATCTGTGGTTCTTAACCTAGGGGGTACCAACCAATTATTATGGGGTTGTACGCTCTACTATACTATTTAACTTACAAATACTGATCTTAATGATCCTATATCCGCAAGCTGGAGAGTAAGTCTGCTTTTTTGCTGTTCTATGCTTACTTAAAAATTTCATGAGTAATTTAGGTAACTGAAAAAAAAAAACGTTTCATGCCTTTGCTGTAATTAAGTATGGGGCTACAAATTTTGACAGCTTTTGTTTTTTGGCTGGACTTCATTTTGTTTTTTGGCTACATTTTTATTTTATATGCGACAACAGGTTAGCGCAAGTATGGCTCAAGTTGTTTTTATTTGTGCAAATTTAAAATGTTTTCGCAGTATGGCCATTTCGTTATCACAACTGCTTTATGTGGTTTCTATACAGCCTTCTGGCAGTGTCAATGTCCCCCAGAACATATTGTCAAAAAGACATTAAATGCCATTTAAAAAAATATATACAAATATTTTTTGTGTTGCAATGTATTATGCTCATATATTAAAAGGTTTTCCACTTAAAACCGAAAAAATGATTTTTTTATGTGTTTCGCATAATAAGATTAAACTTCAGTTGCAGATTTGTGCAAAGTTTCAAATTTAGCCCTTTAAAGTTTAGTCCTATAGATTAGCGCTGGTTGTGTAATTTATGAAATTAAAACTTTACTAAAAAAAACTAAGAGCAATTACAATTATTTTAGTATATGGAATTAACAAGACCAGAATTGCTTTTGTTGATGAAATGTTATTATTATGATTTTTGATTTTGGTAATATCAGTATCTAAGCCTGCTCCGACATTTCTAGTTGTTGATCTATTTTCCATATTGTAAGATTTGCTTTTGGTATAACATTTATTAAATATCTTGAAGGGGGTACAAAGGACAGGACAATTTTCAAAAGGGGACATAATAGAAAGAAGGTTAAGAACCACAACCTTATAAAGAAACACTGTAAAAAAAGTATCCCATGAGATACATTTCAAGGTTGGATTTTTTTTACTTACATTTCAGTTGACTTTTTAGCAGAAAACGGTCCAGAAGTTTCTTTTGGAATAAAGCCTAAATACACCATACCAATTAAATTCATAAAATAAAGTTGATACTAACCAGGATAAGAATGTTAAGGCTCACACTTAGAGCAGAATTTTGAACACCAGTTTCGCTCTGTGATTAATTATTCCTAACTAAAGCACACAGCCAAACAGCTGCTTTATATATAGGTAAATCAAAATCTTTTTTCTTGGCAAATAGAAAACTAAGACAGAGAACAATTTACAACTAACCTTGTCTTTTGGTTGTTGTTGTATCCGAATGGGCAAATCTTCTTCTACAAAAATGTACACACGGTTTAATGTAATAATAGCACAAAACAATGAATTAATAAACATAAACTTGTTTTTAAAAACCAAGCGTATAGTTTAATGACAAGTAGGCAAAAATAATTATTATATTCAGTTTTTGGAATGGACAGGCAGACAGGACATTTTATATTTGGTCTATGTTGATACAATTGTACAATGCACATGTTAGCAGCACAATGAAAATTAAAATTGTTTGCATATTGACTTCCTAATTTTTTTGTTACATTAACTACCAATTTTTACCAATTTTAATTCATACCTGCCATCACTTGACTATCCTCCGTGAAGGCTTTTGGATCATAGTGTGAATAGTTCTCTTCTTCACTTGCAGGGATAGGAAAATCGTCATCTGGTTCAGCTTTCAACAAAAAATGATACATATATATAATTATAAATGTTAAGTTTTTTTTTAAGAATGGTTAACTTTCTATTTATTCTTTTGTCCTGTTTTTATTATTTCTCAGTCATGGCGTGGCTTATCTGATTTATTAGTATGTGACATTATTTGTATGATGTCCATAGGTCAGAGGAGAAAAAAAAACAAAGCTGATTTTGAGTTTTCTAAATTTCAAACTTAGTTTGACTTTAATGGTACTAAAGGTTTTCACCTTTAGTTGCAATTATATTGCCCTGAAGAAGATTGCCCAAATAAGTGGCCGAAACATTGACACTTTAATAAATTTTTGCCAGAAGAACAATTGTACCATTGAAACAATGCCTGGCAGCAACAGCATATTCATTATTTTGGCTTTTGTTAGGACATGAGTCTTTTAAAAGTTCGTGAATAAATTACCTTCAGTTTCTGGGGCAACAAATGCCTTTGGAGATTCAGCAGAAAACTCAGCTTGTATTTGTCCATCACTTCGTTCATCATGAATAGGTCCAACAGGTCTTTCAAATACTTCCATTTTGTTTGATATAGGAAAAACTTCAACAATATCTGTATTGCAAATAAAATTATAGTGTAACACCACATGTAAGTATGTGTTTACAAAATTTTAACGTTTTTTCTGACAAAACAAAAGAACTCTAATGAATATGGCTGAACCCTTTTATTACAATTGAAAAAAGGCAAATAAAAGTACAGATAACGCATCACAAAATATTTTTCTTGCTCATTGAAATTCAAAGACTTATATATAACATATTTGTGTTTTATTTTCCTGAACTACATTTATACCCACATGCAAACTGTACACTAAGCCGAGTTCTTTGTTGCAAACTTGGGTTGCAAGCTCACTAAAATAACATTTAGGGTATTCAGGAATTAATTTAACAACAAATGTTGTTGAAGATTCAGGAGAAAACATTGCCTGTATTTGACTGTCACTTAGATCGTTATTAATAGGTTCAAAAGGCATTTCACATACTTCTCTTTTGTGTGATAAAGAAGCTTCAATAATGCCTGCTTTGTAAATAAAATAGGTATTCTAAAGTTTTGCAAAAATCCTATTCAAAGAAGTTGCTTGTAACTCAATTCAAAAGTTAAAAACCAAAAAAGAAAGGGGAAGTTTAATAAAATATTAAAATTGATTTTAGTAAGTTTACTTGATTGCTTTTAGCTTTTCTTCAAATCTCAGCTCAGATTACCAAGCTTCTAACGGCAAAAAAAAAATAGTGTTGCAAACACTGTTTTACTTTGGTATCACTAAACAACAAAAACTGCAAAAAAAGTCTTCCGACAGTATGGCATGTAAGTTTTTTGACATATTTAAAAAATTATACTTGTTTGGCCTAAATATGCACTTAATTATTTTATTATTATTACAATAATAAACTATAATATAGGTTTCACAGATATCAAAATTGGATTACAGTGTTATGGTATTTTTTATGCTACTTCTTAATTACCTCCTGAGCACAAATTACCTTCACATTAACAAACAATGCTGCAATCCAAATTGTACACTTAATTTAGTTACACGCTAATTAGCAGGATTTAAAGGTTATAGATAGTGGAAACTTTATCTAGCCAATATAACCATTCAAAAAAAAAAACAGTGGACAGTGGAGAAACATGACCTAAAGTATAAAGTTACAGTTTTTCGTGAAACCTGAAATATAAACCATTCTTATCGCCTTTACTTGCGCCTGTGCTTTTACGTGCATTTTAATTGTTTTCATTTCTACTTTGACCTGATGAAGCACGGTTGTGCGAAAGCTTGTCGAGAATCAAATACAATTTGTCTTTATACAGTGCCACCTGATTTCTCTATTTAGAATTAGGACAAATACGGCCATATACAAAGATTACTGAAATATAAAATGTGTGTACCTGTTTTGTTCGGAGAGCAATTCCGTCTGTCGCTCTGTGGCTTCGGAGTGCTCAGATCATAATTTGGGTGAGCATGAATATCAGCTTGATCAAGAATGTGTTTGCTGTGTAACACAACAAACACTACATTTTTAAGTAAAACTGATTTATTTAAACTTTAATAACATAATTCAATTGATACAAATTGCATACATTTTTTGACATTAAAGATTGAGCTATTTTTTTGTTCGGAAAGCAATCTTTAAAAGTAATACATGCTATGTTCATGTCTTGTTTGTCAAAGGCAAACTATTCCACTCAAAACAAACTTTACTTATTTCAATATATTTGCAAGTAATTTTTAACTAACCTGGAGTGAGGCACAGGCCTATCAGGAAAGCAGGCGGAAATATCACTATAAATTAAGAAAAAGATTAACCAAAAAATATATTTAGTTAAATATGAGTTTTCTTCAGAAACTTACGTAGTAGAAAACATAATGAAACAGGGTTTAACATAAGACTGATGTCCTTAAACATTGCTAATTAAAAGCTTCTTAAGAACAAGAAAGCATTTATTATGAATCATTCAATATTTTATAGGCAAAGTTACTTCCTTTTTATGATAATTTAGTACATACCAAGCTTATTAATACTTTAAATTACCTCTGTTCGGAGTTTTTGATTAATGGGCCATCAATCTGCATTTAAAACTTTGTTTAAAAAATACTCATCCAAGTTACTTTAAAATCATAATTTTTACCATAAATCATTAGCAAAAATCTTACAGGCTATTTTATCTTTTGGTGGAACCCAAATTCCAATAATTACCTAATATGCTAATTATGGGATATTGACTCATTAAATTTTAAATTAGTAAAGCAGTCACATGCTAAACCAGTGGTTCTCAAACTGGGGTCCGCGGGACAATTTTCTCGGACCGCTAAGCACAGGAGAATATTTTTTGTGCAACAAAAAAAGAAAAAAAAAAGAAAGAAAAGTCAAACTCAGGCTCTACCTATACATGCAAAATGACATTACGCTAACGTACTTGTGCTCGTCATCACAAGCTACAATTAGTTGTTTATTCATGTGATTGCATGTTAAGTTGAATTGTGCCTTGTGACGACATAATCTTGCGTTGAATTACGTTTTTACAGCTTGGTGCACTACCACTGTGGGCGTACTATGGTCACGGTTTTAAAACTGTTTGTGATTGCTTTACTCAAACAAAGTGATTTCTTAAGGAGTTTTCACATTTTCATGGAGATTTTGACCACGGTCAGTCTTATACCATAAAAACAGCTCTAGACGCAGTTAGGAACTTAGCCAATTTACATAACAGGCTGCGCTACAATACTAAATACAGTATTAATAAATCTGTTATTTTGTGTATATTTTTTAGTGGACCATTGCATATTTTTTATAAAAAAGTTTGAGCACCCCTGCTTTAAACCGTTACAAAGATGTCACAAGTGTTTATTTCTGCAGAAAGTACATAAATAATGAAATAGCTTTGGTTGAAAAAATTGGAAACTAAGCAATATTAATCAAATAACATCACTAACCCTTAAAAAACATTACATACATACAACTAGAAATACCTGCTGGGTAACCTGTATATCATGTCCCGTGGAGCTGCTGCAATAAGCAGAACTGTAAAAATTAAATTTAGAAGTCAAGTTTTGTGCAATATTGATAACATCTCCTGTCAATGAAAGACACACAGTAAGTACACACACATAAGGGCCGAACTAAGTGCACATCTGAGCGTTTTTAGATGCCACGAATTTCTGGCAGGGTGCAAAACGCTCTGGAATTAGACCAAGTTGCACTTGCAATTAGTGTGTGACTTACACTTCTAGAAAAACTTTAAAAAAGGATAAAGATACACTGTCAATTGCTCAGTTTAGGTTTACTATAATATTATTTTTGTTGGGGTAATTTTGTTGAGAGAAACTCTCCTGTGGTCAATTATTCTGCATAAACCCATTAACTTAGTCTGAAATAAACAGAAATGTCAACCTGTTTTTTTCTAACCCTAAATCGCCATTTTACACACTGCTTCGTGCAACATAACAATTCCTAAATCTTGAAACATGCTGTGACGTTTGGTCGCTAACTAGGAAAAGAAAACAGCGATACAAAGCAAATAAGCTTCCATTTGCAACAACATAAAACAAATTTATTTAACGATATGTAAAAATAAAACTGCAAGCAATTAAAAAATATGAATTGTATGCCACAAAAAATTCCGCACACGCTTTGCTGTCAAAGTCTTCAGGTATGCAACTTTGTCAGCAAGTATAACTTAAATGCTTTATCATTTAGTATTGTGAATAAATAATCATATATCGCTGGAGTATTATATTGTGTACCGACAGCCTTAGATCATTTCTTTGTGAAGAGAGGAGTAGTTCGCCATTATATGTTGTCATTTACTGTTTAAGAGCGCGCATTTGCAATTAGGGATCTTCAAAGTAGAATCCCAGGGGATTCTAAAACATTAGGTTTTAAATATAGAATAACAAATTCAGAATATTGAATCCTAGTATAGTTTTATTAATTAACCTCAAATTTGTGTGAGGGATTAATCTTAATATACCCTACAGTGCCCACAGTAACATGTGTATTTTGTAATAAAAAAATAATCTCCGAAATGTTTAACATTGTTAACAAAAACTGTTATACGTGCAAAATTACACAATGAAATCGTTTCAGCTCTTCAGCAATTTGGTCCCGTTTTTCAAATCATTGTTTTCAACGTTTTTTGTCTTACTTGATGTGTTATGCAGTCAATAAATGTACTGCAAAGAATACAAAGTTATTATTGAAATAACCAGTACTTGGACGATTACGCTGTGCATAACCTCGATAAATATTGGCCAAAAAAAAATTTACCTAAGTAACCCTGTAGGACATTTTGTCCAGGGCCAGAAAGTTTTATGAGGGAATATTACTTTTGCAATTTAACTCAGTTAAGGAAATTGTGGACTCTGACCAGGCATTACATGTTTGTCGATCACCCAATAACGCTTGATTAATACTTAATTATTAGGGCGAAGGTTATTGGGGCATGAAGTAATTGGTCCCCGAAAAAAGCTGACACTGCACTATACAAGGCTACATTAAAACCAAGCCCTATAAATGTGTCTCCTCAGCGACAGGCCTCTATCTAAACTTGCCACTCGCGTATGTACAATTAGGCGCAAGTGTCGGCCTTAAAACATTGACTTATATTGGTTTCAATTACCTGAAATTAATGAAAGAATTGGATACAAAGCCAATTTGGAGCTGACAAAATGTTCACCTTAAAGAATACTTGACGAATTGTTGCATAAAAAGATCAGTATTAACTCCACACCTGAATGGGTGCACCAAAATCATGCAAAAAATGTGCATGACTGCCAAACAACATACATTGCGTGAGTTTCAAAAGTTGTTTCAAAAAATGGATAGGTGTTACTCACAATACAAAATACATTTCACAAACTGTATAAAAAAATTCCTTAATAATTTGAAATAAAAAAGAAAATGCAGCTATGTTTGGCCAGTTGATTTTATCAAATGCAAATAGAAAATAACTATATTTACTTTTATTGATGGCCTAATAAAATTAGATAGCGGGGCAATGAAAAGAGTTTATCATTCATTGCCTGGGAAATGTTAGCTTCGATTTATCGATGCACATAGAACATATTGCACATATTTGCACATTAAACATCTTTATATAAGAATTAGTGAAATACCGAATTAACCCGGGCAACACTAGGTACTATGTCAGGTCTACAACAAACTTAAAACATGGTTTATTAGAAAAAAGCAGAACGTAGCGTCTTACCAACTTTCAAGTTTTCCATCATCAAATTTGCTGTCTTCACATTCCTCAGAAAAGGCAGAGCCATTTCCCTAAAGAAAAACATTAATCTAGTTTAAATTTTATATTAAAATTTCAGTAAATGTTGTGAATTTACCATGCTAATATGGTTAGCTGCTCTGCACTTTTTTTCTTTCGCCTCTAAATCGCATTTACTTTCATCAAACGGCAAATAATTAGGTTGTTACATTACACACGGCTATTGGCATGAAACTTTTACAGTTATTCTCTCCCAAACTTTGCAAAAAAAAAACAAATATAGTCTTGGGGCAAAACATTTTTTTCTATGTAAAGTTATAGTGGTTTAAACAGCAGTTATTTAATTTGTATATTAGAAAGTAGGGTTGGGCATTTGACCAGCCAAATAAAATCCGGTCAAATACTCATCAAATAACATCAATAAAATTCTTTGCAAATCATGTTGCCTATTTGGCAAGCTATACTATAGTATTTACTGTAGTAATTTTTACCACTACCACAACCTCCAAGTTAAGCCAACAAGTTTATCAACAAAATTTAACAACAAGTAAATGTATCAATAAAAAAAAATATTTATACTCCTTCCTTATCACAACTTTTGTTACTATCTGAATTTTCGCAGTTATCACCAGTATCTGAATTAGGATCAACTGGGGACAAAGGATTTTGTTCTTCGAAACCCTAAGTAGCCTGAGATTGTGGTATATACCCTAACTTTACATGTTGATTCGCCACTTTTAAACAAAACTTGGTGTCCATTAGCTAAGAGTATTTGAAAGCAAACAAAAAGAAGTAACAGCAATAGGAAGGGAAGAGTTTTTACCCCTTGAAATATAAGTTGTACACATTTTACACATGCATATGATAGGATGGTCACATGGCAGATAACCCTAAAATTGCTTACTACTAAGGTGACTTACTATACAAAGAAGATATGTAAATACCTCATTTATGTCTCCACCATCTTCACTAGAATCATTTGATGGAGGAAATATATCTAAGAAAAAAAGGTAATTTCGTTAGGAAGACAAAATTCAGTGAAATTGAAGAAAGCAGTATAAAACTTTATGAGGCATTGTGGTGTGCAATAAGCATACAACCATATTTCTCCATATTACTTTTTTCACAGTAAAACATTGTTGAATAAATTCAGTAGTTTTTAGAGCTAAGTTAATTGTTTATATTAGGTGATTTAAAGTAATATAACTTCATTTGAATACATCTCATCATTAATTGTTTTTTTGGTAATTTGCTAGTGGCCAAGTTTTAAGAAGTGACTGATTGCTAAGGATGTTCAAAGTAGAATCCCAGGGGATTCTAGAACTTTAGGTTTCGAATCTAGTATAATGAATCCAGAATATCGAATCCTGGTATATTTTAATTAAATTATTGAACCTCGATTTTGTTGAGAGGAGGGATTAATCTTAATATACCCTACAGCAGTGGAGTGGTTCTCAACCTTAATGCTTCGTGGCCCCCTTTCATAGGCTCTCAACCCTCGTGGCCCCCCTGATTATAAAAAAATACGCAGCATTGTGTTTACATGTTTTCACTTGTTTTACCTCTCCACGTTAGTAACAAATATGGCCATTAAATGAAGTCCAGCACACAAATGCACTTATATTATAAATGTGATATGTTAATTAGGCAGTTAAATAATATGCTGCAAAGAATACAAGTAATTACTACCATTGATGCGTTACTTTTACTTGACAATTACGCTGTGCACAACCTCGCTGAATATTGTCCTAAAGTTGACTTTGAGCAACCCCGTAGCAAACTTTGCGCGCTTTACGAAGAAAATCTCAGTTCCTGCCATTACATGTTAGTTGCTCGCCCAAAAGAATTTGACACTTAATGATTCGACGAAGGTTATCAGCTTGTAATTTGGTCGCCCTAAAAAACGCTGACGTCGCACTATATGGCTGCATTTGAAGAAGCACAGTAATTGTTTCGCCACAGTGGTAGGCGGCATTAATCCAAATTTTCTGGGATAAATTAAAAAAAATATATATAGGTTCTAATTACCCAACATAACGGCAGAAGTTTTGTAATACCATGACCTAGCTAGAGAATTATTGCGGTGGCCCTCCAGGGGGCCAAGGGCCACGGTTGCAAACCCCTGCCCTACGGGGTCCACTGTCACAGCAATAAGTCGCAAAACAATTTGCTAACATGTGTATTTTATAATAAAAAATATTCTCCCAAAGCTTTAAAATTATTAACAACTGTAATTTGAAGCAGTTGTGTAGACTGTTATACAGAAATTCCCAACCTTTTTATGATCTCGTACCACTTAGACGCTCTGTAGTGTCATGCATACCACTTTGTTTTTTGCAAAACAACTAGTTTGATCGAATTATATGTTTATGCATTCTTAGCTCACAACTAGCATTATTCAACGTTATTTGCAGCTCAAGTTATAAAACAGTAGATTATATCTATTAAGAGCAATCATTTGACATATGTTGTACGTTTTAGAAAGCAACTGTGTTCCTTATCTACAATTGACATAGCCTGTATTTTGAAGACCGCATTGTTTCGAAACAACAGGAAAAGGTTGTGAATCCAGGGTTTTGTAAAAAAAAACGGAAGCCATTCGCGTACCACCTGAAAAACCTTCGCCTACAACTAGTTATATACCACAGGTTGGGAAACCCTGCTGTAATACATGTCCAATAGGATTTGTTATGCCGGAAAACAATGAACTGCAAAGAATACATTGTTACTTTCACCAAAACTTTTGCCATATATACTTGGCGATTACGCTGTAAATAGGGATGTTCAAAGTAGAATATCGAATCCTTGGATTCTAATCCATATGGGATTAAATTCCAATTCTGCCGTTTATTTTGAGTAATTGGAACCGATATAATTTAATGTTTTACCGCCGATTGTTGCGCCTAATTGCACAAACGCATGTGGTAAGTTGGCCTGTCGCTGTGGCGACACATTTGTAGTGCTTGCTTTAAATGTAGCCTCGTAATGCAGTGTCAGCGTTTTTTCGGGCGACCAATTACTTCGCGTCTCGCGATAACGTTCTTCTAATAATTGAGTGTCTATCAAGCGTTATTGGGCGAGCGACTAACGTGTAATGCCAGGTGCGGAGTTCACAATTTTCTTAAATCCATTAAGTTGCAAAAGTAACATTACATTGTAAAACATGCTGGCCGTCCACAAACTGCGCTATAGGGTTACTTAAGGTCAACTTTAGGCCGATATTCAGCGAGGTTATGCAGTTATGCACAGCACAATAGTCAAGCATTCGTTATGTCAATAGTAACTTTGTATCCTTTGCAGTACATTATTTGACTGCATAACAGATTATGTTAGTCAAAATAAAAGCACTAGGACCCAACAATGCTTTAAAAAACAGGACCGAATTGCTGAAGGGTTCTGTGTGCAGTGTTGCATTGTACTTACTATAGACAAAAATATAAGTTTTACAACAACCTGGACATTGGACACATTACAGTTTACACAACTGCTTCAAATGACAGTTGTTAAGAATGTTAAACATATCGGAGATTTTTTTTATTATAATGTACACAATACACATGTTAGCAAATTATTTGGGCGATTTATTGCTGAGATTGTGGGCCCTGTAGGGTAGATTAAGATTAATCCCTTGCCCAAACAAAATCGAGGCTAAATAATTTAATAAAAATATACTAGGATTCGCTATTCTGGATTCGTTATTCTAGATTCGAAACCTATTATTCTAGAATACCTTGGGATTCTACTTTGAACATCCCTAGCTGTGAATATTGGCCTAATGTTGACCTTAAGTAACCTATATAGCGCATTTGTATAAATCTAGCGCATTTTCCGAAGGAATGTTACTTTTGCAACTTAACCTCGTTAAGGAAAATGAAAACTATGCATCTGGCGTACCATGTTAGTCGCTTGCCCAATAACGCTTGATTGACACTTATTTATATCGCGTGACGCGAAGTAATTGGTTGCCCGAAAAAATATAAATTTGTGGCCACAGCGAGAGGCCAAATCCAAACTTATCACTAGCGTATGTACAATTAGGCGCAAACATCGGCAGTAAAACTTAAATTATATTGGTTCCAATTACCCGAAACAAAATTTGGATTTGAATCCAAGAATTCGATAATCTACTTTGAACAACCCTACTGATTCCTTCAAAAAAGACAATTGAGACTTGAGAGAGTACATGTTCAGCATGCTATTAAACAAGTGTTTTTTAACCTATTCACTTCAGGGCGCACCTAGAAAATTTCTCTTAAGTTGTTTGCAATTTTTTATTACATAAGCTTTATAGTTACATATCTTGAAAAGGTCTTGTCCAGCCTTAAACCAAATTCACAAATCACAGCGCTGAAACATCAACAAAAAACGGTTGACGCCAGACAGGTGTCTCTCAATCGTCCCATACCCCCTCCCTACAATTTAAAGCGTTATTTTGTCATTTTCGGCCTTATTCAACATGATTAGGTCATATTAAGACAATTTTTTTGGCAAACTTAGCTTTATAGTGTCAGTAGTTTTAATACTACGGTATTATAGGTTATTCTGATTTAGATATCGATCATTTGCAATTGTGCCCTAGTACTGTGGAAAATAATGAGCTAAGTCCAATGGTATTGGTAAGGTAAAAAAATATACGTTTTGTCTATTCATTTTTTCCCTTTTGCCCGCAGCGTACCAGTGTGCTGTGGCACACCAGTTAAGATGTACTGTATTAATCACTTACTCCTTGTTGCCCGCAAGGATTTGTGTTTGGGTGCATGGTATCACAAGGGAAAAATTAATAAAGCTAAGCATGAATTTTATGATATAATCCATACTTTTACAAAAATAAAATATTTAGAATTGCTTTTAAAAAACTTACTTTCCTCCATCTTTTTTGTTTTCCTTGTAATGCTTTAGGCAAAGATCTGAAGATTATTCCCACAAAAGATACTAGTTTATTAAATTAAAATTCCTGTATAATTCAGGCCATTAGGTATTTTTTTTATATAATAACTATTAGGTACATGCTCATTTTATGAAACATGGCTAGTTCATTTGTCATAAACAACTTCACTGATAAACATCTGCAGTCGATGACAGTGGCAGCCTATTCTGCATTGTATTGCACTATTTACCAAGTTTTATTTGGCATTTTTCAGGTGTACAATTAATACAAAGTGGGGCTTAAAACCTGCCACAACCCAACCTATTTAAAAAATGTGCAATTTACTATTTAAGGTATGCAAAAAAATAAGGGGTATGCACTAGTTTGGAAAGTATGGCAGATTTTGATGAGATATCGCGGGTGCAAGGCCGAAAAATCTGGGTGACCGGGGCAACAAAGGTAAAAAAGTGCACTTCATGATTTCCAATGTATACTGTACCGGTATTGCATACATTGCACTGTTAACGTATGCCACACAAGCGTTTTACATATTTGGGGTGCAGTTCAGATTTTTTCTGGGTGTACTTTTAAAAGGTTGACAAAAATCGCTGGTGCATTTGCCATACTTTCCAGAGTGGTATGCACCAGGTAGGGAAAATTACAAAAGGGGAAATTTTAAGTTAATATTAGCCTCCTTTATGGGTAAATTATTGCAGAGAGTTGGCGTTTTGGTAGGCAAGTATTATTATTATATTTTTTCTTCAAAATTTATTTCTCCCTTGCGATTTCAATTTTGACAACTCGTTTCGTTTCTATAAAAAAGTATGGTCCCCTTTTTGAAATATTGTTGGGTGAATTAGTCTATTAATAACTACCCAAACAATTAGTGGTAATCTTTTGGTCGATAATCCATTTCTAAGATAATTTTTTATATCAAATAGCTATAAAAACGAAATCCGCACAGCGTTAATAATTCCTTTAGAAAATGAATGACCAATAACACTTAGGCCTTGTCTTCATGTGACATAAAATCTCGTGACATAGTTCCTCTTAAAAGACATGTTAAGGCATTACTTAAGGTATTATTATTAACTTTAGGTTATTAAAAAAAACAATATCAAAATATGTTGCCTATTTTTTGGAAAAAATATTTGTAGTATTTTTTTTGTGGATTACCCGCCAAACGATCAAAGCCGTAAAAGCATAAAATTGTAAAGTTAATTATGGTTTTACTGTTATTCCATTGGTTTATTACGCTTCAAAGAAAAAACATTTTATTGGGGTTGGGGAACATTTATTTCATTTACTTAAACCAGATTAGCAAATCATCATCTCAAAACTTTATCAAAACCATTTTGGTTAAAAATCGTGATTTTATTTTGTTTTATGAGTGTTTTTGAAAAGCGAAACTAATTGGAGATCGAACTTAAGGTCTTAAGATCACTTATTTAGTTGAAAATTTCTCAACAAGTATAAGCAACATGAAGCCTTTGGTTGCCGATGAAATGTTTCCTGATGGGGCTTACGATGGAGATGAGGCATCTGTGGGAACAACTTCGTCTGTACAAATGATGGATATCGCAGCAAACGAAAAAGCTTTGCACTCCGACTTTTACAACGGTAAGTTCTGTTTTCGCGTGCCAATCTGGCTTCTGTAGCATTTGTCTTTACAACATTTTTACGAAAGATCTTTAGAAATTTCTAAAACAACATTCTAAAGCGGTCTTGGATAACCAATGCATTTGTAAAAAATAATTGCAGAAAACTTACAACTGAAATGTGCGTCTGTTTTTTCCAGGGGTGCATAAATAATGAATAAATACAATAATAACAAAAACTTGACCCACCCAAACGCTACCTCTCACCCTAACCCGAATATTGTTAGCAATATAAGCCCCGGGACGAAAATGTGGTAGGATTGTAGACCAGGCCTGTTTTTCCGAACTTTTTTTTTTTCAACTGAAATGTGAACCAAGTTTTGTTGTATAATTGCAAAAACAAAGGTGTGCAAAAAACATGATTGCACTCTTCCGTCCCTTGAAATGTGGCACTAAACACCTGAGATGTTGACATAAAGTGCCATGAAATTCAGACTAGGTGCGCGGTTCACTTTTAATTTTTGACTCAACCAATCTTCATGAATTTTTTAAACACGTACCCACAAACAACCTCTGGTGCAGCCGATTTATTTCAGCCACACCATCGCAAAATATGCTATTGTTTTCAGAGGGCCCACAATATATCGTCAAGATCTGACATGTTTACATGGTACTGCTTTACCCCCCAATCCTGGAAAAAATATCTTAAACGTATGATATAGTGAACAAACAACCCCTTTGTAATTTATAAAAATAAAATATTTATACTAAATTGTAGGGTATTTGTGGTCTTCAGTAAATCACCTCTACACCTCTCTTAATAAAAATGACTAGATTAAAATCTCAGAAATTAGTCATCATTGCCCGACTGCTGTCCTTAATTTCCAATTGCCAACATATAAGTTTGCCTAAATTCTTTGATATATACTTGCAAGCGCTATTTCGAATTTGGCCATGTTTTGGGGCCAAGTGATCTCATTGCTGGAGTTTGGACATTCGTTTGTCCAAATTGGGACTGGAATGTAATTGGCGCAATCTATTCTATTGTATATTGAAGTAAAAAAAATTCTTGCCATATCTACATTATTCTATATTTTAATTTAGTTATTCTTGTGGATATATCTAGTTTGAAAGTAGAAGAAAAGCGTGTGTTTCTGAGGTTATAAGTTAAAAAATAAAAAGATATATTTTATCATTTCAAAGAATATGTAATTATACCAGCACAAAATATTTTTAGATTTTGATGACCTTTTTGATGATGAAAATTTGGAATAACTGATGATTACTATGAAAAGGACTTTTATAAACCATATGTATATTGCTTACAAGGAACTGCCAAGATTTTACCAAACAAAACCAATACTAAATTCTGCTACGCAGGAATACTTGGTTCCATCTAAAATTTCTAAATTTGGAAAGAAACTTGTTAGAAGGAACCAACTTCATCAGTTTGAATTTCAAAGAGATGCCTTTGATAGAGTTGTAATATACACAGATGGCTGTTGCCTGAACAACAATGAACTACAAGTTAGTATGCGGAGTTCTGGCATAGGCGTGTTCTTTGGTGCAAATCACCCTCTTAATGTTTCCCTTCCTATTTGTGACCCCCTGTTGACCTCCGGTAGATCTGAAATCCTAGCAGCCCATGCAGCGGTGACCATTGCCAAAGCTCTAAAATTAGAAAAGGTATGTGTGCGTTCCGACTCTACTTATGTGATAAACGCTTGCACAACATGGCTACCTGATTGGCAAGTACAGGGTTGGTCAAGGAAAGGCGGTCTTACTTTGAAGAACATTGATCTGTGGAAACGCTTGTCCAGAGAACTACGAAAAGTTTTTACAACATTTGAAAAAGTGAATGACAGTGATAAAAGTCTGTTAGAAGCCCATCATTTAGCCAATCAAGGAGCTAGAAAAAATTAAACTAAAAACTATTTTACCACTTTTTTTTCATATTGTTCAATGTAAAAAAGTGTATTTTCGCAAAAAAAATGACACAGCAGCAACATACAAGAAGTCAGTAATAGTAAAGTAATTACTGACAATGCAGTAGTGACATGTGACTTAAACTGTAAACAAGCAAATTATAGGCCAATGGATCATGATCCAACATCGTCAAACTGTCCTTCTTCCGTACTGTTTTCATTTTGCTCGGTGATATGTAGGCCGTTGATGCCATTTTGAACGCCTGTGTGATATTAAATAAATAAAACATTGCAGTTACAGTTGTGTTCACTTCAGATATGTGACAAAAATTACAGCTTATAGGTTTTAATATTTATTTTTCTGCTGATTTTCGGCCAACTACAAGATTCTATAGACAACAAAGTTAAAGTTGCTATTAAAAACAGAAAATAATTGCAGAAAAGCACCAGGGAAGGACTTTAAAGGTTTAAATTCATTGCTGTTATTTTTAGATCCAAACTAGAGTTTTCTACTTTCAAAGCCTAATTTTCCGAGAAAATATAAGACAAATAGATTTCTAATGCAAAACCGGATTTTGCCCTAGTTACCTTGAAAGTTAATACCAACACTTTTTTCAGTTTAACCAATTGTGTTGATTTGACCGTAGTAAAGACATCATTTAATATCTGATCAGACCACAATACTTTTTGCTCGGCATTTAAACGAAATAGCAAGCATCGGACATCCCTAATCATCATACCCAGAAAGTGTTATATTGGCATTTTCTTGTTTGGTTTAGTATGACAAAACTTTTATCATTAGGGCTGCATACCTATAGGAACTAATGACTTCTGGCCCAAAATAAAGCATGTAAAAAGGCTTTATTATGAGGACAATACTAAATAAAAAGTTGTAATTTAGTGTTTAAGAAGTGTTTGAGACTTTCATCAGATAAACAATTGCATTTTTACATCTTGGAGTTAACAACATGCATCACAGGTTGTATCTAGCCCGCTGACCACTAGTTTAGTACAATGAATGGTGTTAACTTATTCTAATAAAACTGATTTTTTACCAGTATTGTCACCAGCTTCGTGCCCAGGTTGTTGGTTAGCCAACATCGCTTCTAGCCTTTGCATTGTTGCAAGACCTGAAAAAAAAACAGGTTTACTTTAGATGAAAGCAATATTTTGGCCTATAACATTATTTACACTGCATTATATGAGCATTTATTTTTACCCAGAATGGCACTACAGATTATTTTAAACAACTCAAAAATCAACCATAGTGCCTAAAGCAGCGGTTCACAAATTGGGGTCTGTACAAAAGTTTCAGAGGCTCTGCAATAAGAATTAACATTTTGCATTAGCGAATGGTTTTAAACATTAGTTTATGTTTAAAACATTATCTGTCATCATTATTAGTCTTTATTTATGCTTTAATATTCAATAATATAACGTGTTTACTGTTTGTTGATGTCTCTTGTGACATCGTAAAGCAGGGGTGGGCAAATGTATTCAATGGAAGAGCCATTTGCAGAAAATACAAGCACCAAAGAGCCTTAAAATTGTTTCAATACAAAAACGGCAAATAATGCACGGCCAGCCACAATAAAAACAGAACTGTAATATAACAAAACGGTAAAAATCAACACAATAATAACGGTAAAAGCAAAATAACTTGCACAATATTTATTTATATCAGTCTTTTGTTAACTAACTCTTTGGACTCTATGTCTAGTGTTAAGTCATCAACGAAATGCTGGCCTAAATAAAGAAAAAAAAAGAGATAAACGGTACTCTTGGTAACCTTTACAAATTTTTTGAAATTTTACTTTTTAACTAGAAGAGCCACAAAAAACATGCTGGAGAGCTGCATGTGGCTCACGAACCGCAGTTTGCCCACCCCTGTCATAAAGCATCTATTGTGCTGTACTACCTGTCAGCGAATCGTGATTGCACTAGTGTACTACAAGAAACATGGGCCAACTGACCTTTGCATTTTTATAGGGCCGCAAAATATTAAAAAAATTGCAAAGAAACCGCTGGCCTAAAGTTTCCATTTATTCTATTTACCCTGTGGTGTCATGTGGCTAAGTCCCTCTTCCCCAGTATAGAAACCTTCTCCAGCTGCCCCATCTTCAAATTCCTCAACAGCTCCTTCATGATACTCTTCATCACCATAATCGCTGTCCTCGTCATCAGGATGAAGACATTGACAGTCGCTCATGGCATCAAACATCTTTTTTACTAAAAATTCAAATATTATTAGGCCTTTATAAATCCTAAAGTCAGCAACTTTGGGCATTGAAGCTGTGTAAGATTGGCTTTGTGCTTTTTAGCTGTGACACATTAATTTAGGTTGGGAAAGAGTCTGTTTGAACATTTGCACCTAACCAGAAACACTTTTTAGTCAACATGAAATAGGTTTAGAACCACTGTTCAAATTTGTTTTTTGTTATATTGGTCTAATTTAAATCTAGAAATCGGGTGGCATCTTTGAATGACAAATTGTAATAAAAGGTTATGCTTTACAAGGTTAAAGTGTATTGTGTCACAATTTAAACATTGCTGACTTATTGGCTGAATGCTCATAATTCATAATCGCAAATATATTTCTACAGTTTTAAATACAAATTAACAAAATATGACTTAAAGTTAAAATATTTAAAGGCCACTTTTTGTCTGTATGTGTAAAATGTTTCATTTAGGTTTAAGCTCCAAAGTAAACATTAGCTAAAAAAATGAATAAAATCATAACATGTACTAATAGACTCTAGTCGTAAAAAAACGGCAGTCACAAATGATTTGTGCAGTGATTGTCAACCGGGGTGCCGCGGCGACCTGGTGTGTCATTTCTAGTGCTCAAGGGTGCTGATAAGTATTTAGGAATTTTAAAGAATCTGTTTTTTGTCGGTTTGTAAGCTTCTTGATACAACTATTTGTGTACAATTAGAGATCATTATATCAAAGGACATTTTCCTACATGTTTTAAGTTGATTGTGTTGTTCCAGTTCCATTTATAGTGACATTTCAGTAAAATACTCAACAAAAATTCTAGTCAGGGTGCCGAAAATATATTTATTATTTTTGAGGGGTGCCGTAAGCCATAAAATTTGAGAATCACTGGATTAGTGTAACATACCCGTAAGTGTATACTGCAAATAGATTCCCAATATACTTTGGCCAGTTTGGGGTATTGTTGTAACAATAAGCCTGTACCTACCCTAGGCCCGACCACGGCAACCCATACTTGATCCACAGGTTACCCTTAAGAAACCACATAAAATGGTGACATTTAAACACACTGATACAACATTCACAATTATTGACAGTTGGCTGTAAATACAAGACAAATGCAGGCCTGCAGAAAATTTGATGATGTAGTAAATATAATTTCACCATAATATTGTCAATGTATTTACAGCCATTAGCGGTTCTAATTTTAAGGTAGCTGATGAAAACAATCTTACAATGATCTTTGTCTTGGGGTATAAATCGGACTTCTGATAAACTTGAATCAGATTCATCATTGCTGTCACTCTCATCACCATCTTCAATGCTTCTATTAAGAACACTTTTATTGTACATCACATAAAGACACTCCTCGGGAAACGACTGCAATGTAAAACACACTGGTTATTCCACTTTAATTGAGTGATAATGCTCACAATATCTCCTCACTAAAACTAAAATTTAATAATCAAGGTGTCATCAAGCACCAAACCATTGGACACTTTTATGTTAAAAACATAAATTTATGGAAATAAACAAAAGAATGAACCTACTTGAACATCTTTTGAAATTGCATGCACAGCAATATCAGGATATTGCATTCGAATTCCATTTCCAGATTCATTCACCCAAACAAGCTCACTAAAAATGTGAAATAATTACTGGTTAATCACTTGTTTGGTCAGTTATACCAATTTATTTTGTGGTAGTTTTTTGATGTATATATAAGTGTTCAAAAACTGGGTGTTATTATAGTTAAAAAGATTTAGTTTGTAGCAGTGTATTGGGGAGAAGTCCTTGCTGTGCTTTATGAATGTAATTGACAGACTGCTAACATGTTGGAAAATTTAGATATTGCACGAGAGATGTTTGTGTAACCTAAAATTGTGCAGCTTTAATTCAGTTATTGATTAAATTTGACAGCTGTAATGGTATATTTAGGTAAGACTTGCAAAGCAGCAAATAAATTACTAGTTTAAAACCATTAGCTAACTTAAAATTTTGCGAGTTTGATTTGCTTTTTCACAGTTAAAGCATTTCACTGGAAATTTTCAGAAATATGTGTGGTTAATGTATCACTCGCACAGGCCAAATAACCTATGGTTGCTATACATGAAAGTTTGTATTACATATTTTATACATAACTATTCTGGATATTTAATATTAGTAAATCGGAGACAATACCAATTGTTAGTAATCCGTACTGTGCCTCTCTTATACCAAATAAATTTGTATTTCATGGCAATGGTTTGCAACTCAAAATAGCCTGTAAAAAGGCAATTTTTGAAAAAAAAGAAACTTAACAATTAAAGGCACGTAACTTGTTGACATTTAAGAAAAATTTTTACTTCAAATATACAAAACAACACTCCATTTACACGTTTTGATTTTATGATGTTGGGTTGTTGGACTAATTGTAATGTCGTCTTCCGGTCTTTTCAGTCTAAAAGATTGGTACTGGAATAAAATATAAACTATTGTACAACCCTAACACCAAGTGGAGCAAAATCAACAAACCCTAACCATGGGAGAAATAGAAAATCACATCTATACTAACTGCTTACCTTTCAGCAACAAACAACCTCCCTTCGCCGTAACTTTCCTGGTTCACGTTTGCTTTGCAGCAGTTTTCCAAGTGCTGAACTCCAGATGTTGGCGCTTGGACAGCATACATTTTTGTTTTCGAGAATGTTTGTTTCTAAATAACACAACACCAGGGGTACACAAACATACGAAAACAGAACGTTTCTCGTTGTTTTCCCGCGAGACAAGCACGTAGCGCAGTCATGCGTAAAGCGAGTTCTCGTCAAGCCTGAGTTGTTAAGCGTCGAACCCGGTTAGTTTTATTATTAGTCAATAATGAGAACAATACCGAACCGTGGTCGTCTACTTTTTATAAAAATGTTCTTCAATGACAACATGACATTGTTGTTGTTAACAAAATAAACAGTTCATTAAGCACAGTAGTCGGCACTGGTCTCCAATCCTAACACACTTTCGTCCGTTATTTCTGTTTAGGATGCGAGTTAGGGTTTGGGTTCGGATGGGTCAAGCATTGTTATTATGTGAATTCTCCCATATTGTTTTCTTCCTTGCAATTTCATTTTTAATAACTTGTTTCTGTAAAAAAAAGTTGTAGGATTCTAGACAGTAGTCCCTAAAAACTGTTTGGTTGTGCTGATAGGTAATGATATATGTGCTACCAATATTCATTATTTTAAGAATTTATAAAAATACAAAGAAACTTAGAAAAAGGACTCCTGTCTTAAAACTGAAATACAAACAACACCAATGTTGGATTAAAACTCAGTTCAGGATAAGTCCTAAACGCGTCGGAATAAGACATAAATGGCCAGAATCAGGCCTATACAACCTTTTTATTTTTAAAGCAATTATGGCACAAAAAAAAACGTTTTATCCAATTCCTAACTTAAATAAGTGGGTTGTTGTTTTTTATTTTAAACTTGTCCAAACTTAATAAACATAACTCTACTGACCAGGTTGGAAAGTTTGGCATGAAAACAAAGTTATATATTTTCTACTAGTAAGCAAGCATTTTTATTCATAATGTCTGAAGATGGTGGAGGAGAAGCCATGCCCCAAACCAACCTAGTTTTAAAATGCTGGGGTCCGGAATGGGGGCTTTCTTCAATTGATATTGACTCCTTGTCTATAATCTGCTATTCCAAATTCAACAACGCCCCTTTAGAAGTCAAGCCTGTGCTGCCTAAAGACACAATCACAGGTATTCTGCCTGAATTGGAGTCAAACGAAATCGTCTACACACATCCATCAAAGATTATTAGCATTTTGAGAAGAGATGGTTACAATGCTGATTTTCATTTGACGGAAGAAGATAGTGCCGACACCCTTGCATTTTTATCGCTGATTGAGCAAAAATTAAAACCAGCCATTCTGTATACATTGTGGTTGGATGCGGGAAACTACACAAAAGTAGTGCGTCCAGCATATGCGAATGTATCTGGGTGAGTGTTGTAAGTGCCATCTAATAAAACTCTCCAATCAAACTTATTCATCTAAACCAGTGGTTCCCAAAGAAGTTGCAAGGGGTTGTACTACTTGTCAAACAAAAAATTAACACGAAACAAAATAACAAAAAACACAAACAAACTTGGGTGTTCAACAAATAGAAGAAGCATTGGGGGGTCACAAAGTTTTTCGTACAATGACAAGGGGGTCGCGACAACAATAAGGTTGGGAACCACTGATCTAAACATAACTTTTAAGTTTGGGAGTTGAAAATGCATTAATTTTATGTATGAAGTTCATTTTTGTTTTGTGCATGTTTTTAGGTTTCCTTGGAGTCTGTGGTACCCTTCACGCATTCGTAAGTTCATTGAGAGCTCAATTGTTCTTTCCAAAGGAGGCAACTTTGCCGAAGCGCCACAGGAAATTGAGCGACAAGTTTACCGCGATGCACAACAGTGCATGAACATATTGGAAAGTCGTTTAGGCAACAAGGATTACTTTTTTGGCAAGACTCCTTCAACTATTGATGCTGTTATCTATGGTCACTTAGCTGTGCTATCAAAAGCACCTCTTGTTTCTTTAGAATTAAAGGTATTCTTTTGGAACCAATCTTATTGTTTTAAAAATAGCAAAGTTTGTAGTTATAAGATGAATGTTAGTACCTAGTTTAATGATGATGTCAATATTTTCTCTAATTTACAGAATCATTTAAATGCTTGTACAAATTTGTGTAACTTTTGCTTTCGTGTTGGACAACAGTATTTCCCAAAACTGCCACAATCGCCATCAAAACAAATTGACCCGAAACCAAATGAAGAACAGTTCCTAAAGCACGATCAGGTACTTTAGTTGAGCAAAACAGTGTTTGAGAAGATTGAAGAGAGTTCAAATAATGGAAAATAACTGCTGTCTTACTTCAGGGGTTTTTAAACTTTATTTTTGCTTCGCATGGACCACGGTAGGCAAGAAATTTTCAGAGATGACATCATAAACTGATGTTGTAATACAATTAGACTTAAAGTTATATTGAGTTTTAAATACATTCAGTACAAACCGTTTTATTTTTAATTAAAATGTTTTTCGAAAAATTAAAAACTTCTTAGATACACTAATACTCCACTTGGGCCTTCATGGACCCCCTAAAACCCCAGTTTAAGAACACATGTCTTACTTGGAAGATAATATGGACAAGCATTATAAACACTTTAAAATTAATAGTTGGAAAGATTCTGTAAAATCTATCAAGCAAGGGTTAATGAAGGCTTTTGACACATAACTTCAAACAAAAAGGCATTGTTAGACAATCCGATTTTATGTAAGTTAAGTTCATGTTTTCTTGTTTCAGGTTTTAACCATAGCTGCCGGGGTCGGTGCATTGATTTTGTATGCGTTGACTAGTGGTGTCCTGACTGCAAAACAAAGCCGACTTGCAGACAGTTTTCGCAAAGGCAAAAGAGACGCTTTGGCTGACTTGGATGACTAGCTTTACCTTGGATGTGTTTGTTGTTATTGTTCAAATCGTGTTGATTAAAAGTTTTAATCCTTGTTGTTACAACGTCAGTGATGATCAGTGTTGTAAACAAGTCATTTTGAAATGACTCGAGTCACAGTCAAGTCAATCAAAACTTAAGTTCAAGTCAAGTCTTTTTGAATCTATAACAAGTCAATCCCAGTCCCAAGTCATTGGTTTCATAAGTCAAGTCATAATTAAAGCTGGTCAAATTTAAACTATTAAAACTGGTGAAGTCGTCTCATTGTGAGCAATAACTCGAGTAAAAAAAAAAACATACATGAATGCAACATATTATTATGGTTTCAGATTTTTTAACAGGCATAATTAAAAAAACAGCTAAAAGCATATTTGAATTAAACTTTTATAATTAATTTGTCAACGATTAATAGAAGCTTACATTAATACACGGAGAGAAAAATCGTGAATCAAGGACTTTAATTGTGACATTTTTCAGAAACCTAGGGTGTTGAGAGCATGGAACCTATGCATGAAAGATTGAGAGCTAGCTTATTTCTTTTAAACACAATGGTTGTGCCATATTGATTGATGGCGAGGCTACTAGTTTTCAAAAGCTTGCAACTGTGTGAACTATGTAAAAATGGATTCTTTCGTGCACATGTTAAGGTCGCAAAAAAGGTCGGACCTAAAACGGCCAGCTCACTTCCTGCGCTACACAATTGGATTTGTGACCTTCAAGCTAAGATAAATCACTTTAATGGCAACCACTACAAAAGTTGACACGAGCGCAGTATATATTTGCAGAAGAACGCGATTGACAAAAAAAATTAACAGTATCTTTGAAGAAAGCCGAGCGGCGCGTAAGTTTCAGGTCTTTTGCGAATGCTGCTCCAGAAGCTCGTCGCAAATGGTGGTCAGCTCTTGATTCTCCTGGGACTTGCGCTCCACCTCGGCTTTGAGAGATTTTACTTGATTTTCAAGAAACTTACATCGTACCTGTGATTGAAAAGAATGAGTATAATAAAAATAAGTTCTTCTGGTATATATTTGTTTGTCCAACGTTTTAGATACCTATCTATTCAAAATCCTTTGTTGGCAGTGTGTGTCATTCCCTGATCAAGGCTTTCTGAATAGTTAGCTGAAACGTTGGACAAACAAATATATACCACAAGAACTTATTTTTAGTTTACTAGGCCTGGTACTGCTAGCATCAGCATATTTAGGAATTAGTATGAGCGTAGGCGCGTATTTACCTCTATCCGGAATCTGGAACCATATAAGTAGTGGTCGCCTAACCGGGGTCAGTAGAAAGTTTAAAGTGTTCCGCGTAACAACTTAAGTTCATTAAAAGCATATTGTAGTGTTCGAAGCACATCCTTCTCATTGAGTTTTACCTAAGTAGTTCGAAAGAGTAATATTTAAAATGTTTGATGACGACTGAATGGTATTTTTTCGGTTTTCGTAAAAATATAATGAGATAATCGTGCTGGGCTTTGCATACCTCGGCCGAAGAGAGTTTCGATGTCTTGTCTTTGAGTTCTTGTTCGTAGTTTGTTGTCAACCTGATAACACAATTGTAATTATAATACCATATGCAAGGATGGGGTATACACAAGGGTATTGGTGTGTAGTTGATTAAAAAAACATTAATCAACCCAAACAACCAGTAAATGTTAAAACTAAAAAATCACTTAATAAGTTAAGGAAGTTCGTCTTGAACATTTTTTTCCATAGGGCGCACCTCTCTAGAGTCTAGACCACTGTTTCTTAAAATAAGGCGTGGGCGCTACCGGCTTGGCTTGGCAAAATTTTGGTGAAGATTAAATGTTTTGTACTGACATAGCAAAAACCTATTTCTAAGGACTGAACTAGTTATAAAGGGGCCTGACAAAATTTGCACAACCATGTGAGGCCTGGTTTAAAAAAGTTTAAAAAATATTTATGCTTTTGAAATCTACCGGAGTACCAATTGAGTACAAAATTTACATAATTTTTAAAGGTATGTGTGCTCAATAAGGCGAAAGAAACGGATACAAATTATAAAAAATGAGGACTTGTATATGGCACGAACCGATGTGAATTAAACAATATGTGAAACCTGTATAATAAACTGAACAACTTATGAAACAGAAATTGAAAGCAAACTAAAAATACATTGACAACGATATATTAGGTGGCTTACTTGGTGGTTTTCTCCTCCATAGTGATTTTTAGCGCCCTGTAACGCTTCTGCGAATCGTCGATTGCCTTTTTGTAGGACTTCTCGTTTTCCTGTTCGGAACAAAGCGAACGCTAATGAGACTGGAAAACCAAGATAAGACTTTATACACTTTTTACCTACTATTTTAAATGATGTATACGCAACCCTCGTTATGGAAACACCTTTTAGCAATGTACGAATACAGATGACAATGTGAGATATGATACAACTGCTGTATTGCAAAAATACCATTTATTTCGACTCAATACCAATATGTTATTAACTTTTTACTGCAAAATAAATTTTCCTGCAAAGAAATTTGGAGAATCGGATTTCCAACTATGAAGCGATCGTGTTTCCGAAAAGATAAAATCATTGGTGACTCTCAAACAGAAAGTTTGCTTGTGTTTTTTTGTATTACCGACTAAAATTAAAAAGGTTGGACGTATTTTAATTGCCAAAATCGTGCTTTTTAAACAAAAAAAGCAACCAAGGCAAAGTAAGCGCGCTGAAATGTAGACAAAGAATTGACAAACTGAATATTTAAAAATCCTGCGATAATAATTGTAATAAAATTAATTACAAAAAAGTTTTGTATATTAATATCGTGACATAGTGAGTACTTAGGTGCGTTTTTGACGTAACTACAAGAATAGATTTATCACAAACGTGTAACGAGTAGGCTACAAACACAGAGTCAGCGCTCTGACCTTATATTTGGACAACAGGGCCTTCATCTGCTCAGCGCGCTTCAGCAGTTCCATATAGGCCTTCTCGACGCTTCCCAGGTGCGTATTGAGCTCCTCCTTCTCGCCTTGCAACTGCTCAACTTCTTTTTCCAGCTGAAATGTCAAAATTTTTCGATTTTATTGGAGCAATCAGCACGAACGAAGTAACGCGACAAGGAACCTGGCACGAAACCAAATGGTTCTTCAATGGCGGACGAGGGGATGTTTTTTTCGAAATGGCGCCATGAAACAAGTATAATAGTACATCCTTTAAAAAATCTACTGTGGCTGGCCAAAATGGAGTATATAAATATTCCTACAAAACGCGCAAGTCATGCAAAGGGCAATTAAGCATACTATGAGTTCGTCTTTTGAAAGATGATAGGTCGTAAACCCTTAAAGGTGATTCCGTCATATTTCAATGGCGTTGTACGTTCTCACAAGTCGCTAGTACAATATGGAAAACTTTAGGTTACCCGATGCTTGCTATGGTCACTTTGAAAAGCTGTTTTAAAAATACTTCAATGGTGCGGAGTTAAAGTTAAATATGTCTATTAAACATACTAGATAACATTGGCTAAACGGTAGTTTGTATATGGTCTAACTCTAAATATTCTCGATACTCAGTTGATATAGAAAAAAAACACAAAACATAATTGCAAATGCAAATGAATTTATATGGAATAACGCACGACGCTTTTGGGATGACAAAATTCTTCAGAACCAGTTCTAGTTTACAGGATCGAGTTTCGAGACAGGCCAAATGTTGGCAACATCCTTATATAGAATGACGTTTGCTCGCGCATTAAATCGGGGAAAAGCCACTCTATTTGGGCCCCGCCTGCTAAAATGTAGTATTTTATAAGGTAAAAATAGGCGACGGCTTTTGTAATTAAAGTATCTTTAACTCCATGGTAAACTATAAAACACTTTTCAATAAAAAAGCGTTTTTGTCATCTAGTTGATGCCAGGATATCGCCAAATCCGACACCAACTTAACACACGTTATTTGAGCCAACATTGGCGATTAAACGCAGCTTCCCATTTACGTAAATCTTTCTACAATAAAGTGGCCAAGCCGAAGGTTTACTGAACTTCTTACGTTAAAACAAATCCTAGCTCAAAAAACCTGGCATAATGACATTTTATAAATTCAAAAGAGTTTAATGGATAGAATGACTGTACATCAGGGGCCGCTTACTTTGGCGATGAAGACTTCGTTCTTTTGCTGTTCGTCTTCTTGTCTCTGAGTGGTGATCTCGAATTCGTGGAGCAGCTGCCAGAGTTCGCCGTTGTTCGCGCTCAGCTCGGCTACCTGTTTAGTTTTTAAGCATTAATGAAGTCTTGGTGTGAAATTGCGTTAATCAAAGCATCTGCGAAGCAAGCTATTTTGTTTGTGAACTATGGTCGCTGAGCTAAGTGTTTATTACCTTTATTCTTCTCAGACTAAGCTATCATTTAGAAAATAGAGTGGCTTTAAGAAAGAAAAACATATTTAAATATAACTTTTCTTTACAGACAAAAATATTACTCTAACTGGCATAGTATAAAACGAGTGATTTAATCGAGTGTAAGTTGCACAGTTTGTCGATATAGCTGAGTTCTAAACATGGCCAAACTTCCTTCGAATCAAAGTACGAAATTTTTTTTTTAACTCTACGCAAACATTTGTACGAGGGATTAGTTATATCGCGATCAGACCAAACAAATATTTTTTCAAAATATTTACATTGTTGTAATGACGTAAGTCAATGACTTGACTTAAGTGAAGTCACTGTTTCCAAACGACTTGACTTGACTTAAGTCTTTTTGATAGAATGACTTGACTTAAGTTTATAGTCAAATGACTTGGTTGAAATTGAGTGTTTTATTTATAATTTTATTATCCAATTTAGCTATTTTTTCACATTAGCTGTTTGGCTTGAAGATGACTTGCTCCAATAATTAATTGACTGGGACTTGACTTTGTAAGTAAAAACTTAGATCGCGACTTTACTTGCGATTCTTAAAAAATACTGTACTTGATTTCAGTTATTTCATAAATGACTTGTGCGGGACTTGAGTCACTTCAAAAGCCGGACCTTTTTGTTCAGCGGATCCCGACACCCGTCCAGCATCCGTCGCATGTCGGACTCCGAGTAGCGCAGCACCTCAATAATTTCCTCGCTCGAGTCGGCGTCGCTCAAAGTGACGCTGGCCGAGTCGCAGCTCTCAGCCTCTTCTTGCTCTTTTTTCTCTTCCTCTTTCTCTTTATGCTCTTCCGTGGTGGCTCTCCTCACGCTCGTTGTGCCGCGACGCTCCATTGCTGAAGCGAGAAAGTATAGGATAGTGGCTTAGTGCAGCGGCGACCAGCCTGCGAGCCGCAGGCTGTTTTTTGCACCCGATACGGCAGAAATGAGTGCAGTTCTAAGCAAAACGGTCTACGACAATTAGGGCATCTACTTAGAACAAATAATCGAAAAGTCTGACTTTTCGACCTTGAGATCGTGGCAATACATTAATTGTATCTTTAGATAAACCTCGGCATACAAAAATGAAAGTATTGGCTGACCTAAATATATTAACAAAAAAATGGGAGATTAACTTAATAATACTTGACCCACCCGAACCCTAATCCAAATAATGTGATTTGATCACAGGGAAATGAATTATTTATCCAGGGTTTATAGCATTGTTACGTCACACTTTGGTGTATTCTGGCCTAAAGCGTTTATACAATTATTCAATCAACGTCCATTATTAGAGTTAGGGTGCTGGTTACCGTTTGGGTTCGGGTGGTTCAAGTATTATTAAATATATACAGATTTGCTTAGTCAAATTAGATCCAAGACCCAGTCTAAAGTCAGTCTTGTTGGTCCTTGGATGCCTTAACTGTCGCGGACCTGTTTGCTTAGAGGTTAGAACTGCACTAATTTCTGACGGATCGGGTGTTTTTTGGCCATGGTGTATGACTATCTCACGTTTTTCAAGGTTGCCAAACGGTTTTATGATATGAATCGAAAGACATTTAAAGACCTAAAATTAGATCGTTTGACGTTCGTTTTAAATAATTCGAAAACAAAACAGTATAAATGCAATGGTCAACGCAATAAAAACTAGTTTAAAAACACTGGCCTAGTACTTAACACCTAACTTACAGCTGCATATAAAATAAATTAAAAGTCCATTTTTTTAAGATTTTTCAATACAAAAATCAATCTAAATACTTCAGTCAACCCTGTTATCGTTTTTGTGTGTTTTAAGATGTGCATTGCACAGTTGAAGTTTCTAATGCATTTAATTGACTAATTTACGCAGGTTTTAACTCTTCCTATTACTTTTTAAAACCAGGCTTTTCACATTAAGCGCTTTAACAACATGATTACATTGTTTTCAAATAACAATTCACGGTAATTCAGCATATTGTTTTCATAGTTATTAAAAACAAACAGTGACCAAATCAAAAATTGTTAGTTTATGACAGGGGTGGGCAACGTGCGGCCTTTTCCATTTTTTGTGCGGCCCTTCACCTTCTGCCAGCTATTTTTCCATAAATAAGGCTTTGAGTGTGCACCATGTTGGGACTTTTGCTCTATCAGTCATTGGAATTGTAGGAAAAGGTATTTTTGAATTCACAAGTAGACAGCACTGACAAAACTGCCGTAGTTGCAGCCTAGTAGCTCATTAGTTTTTCTACTAAAAGCAGAAAATATGAATTGGTGTTTATTTATGTGCGGCCCTCCTGTAAGCATTACATTTCCTAACTGGCCCTTGTGTTAAAAAGGTTGCCCACTCCTGGTTTATGACATGTAAGATGTCTCACCTTCCACTTAGTCGCTTAGCGCACAAACATGCAAGTTGACTTGTGGCCTGTGGGCGCAAAATTTAGAAGGCTCCGGTTTTTCAATAAACTTAAAAGTGTCTCCAACACACAATATCAAAACCAGATCGAATTTCACGTACCACACTTTGACTCGCAACACAAACATTACACACTGCAACTTCGAGAAGCCTTGCTACAACACTCGACGATCATTCTAAACAGGCCTGGCCAAACAACTAAGTAAAGTAACTGATCTGAAAGGTAAACCGTGGTGTTAGTTGGTCACAACATCGAGGTGAATCGATAAAATCACTGCACCGCCCCTTCGCCTTTGCACTGTATTCCAATTAATCAATATTGGCTAAAGTCGATGCCTGGAGTGAAAAGTGTTAGTCTGGCTTGTCTTACACGTTCTATGTTTAACTGTTATCTTAAGTAACTCTTATCGTTAGCTATACCCAATAGCCACCATGCAATAACAGAAACCGACTTAGTTTTAAAAATGGAACAATGTATTTCAAGATATACTATATTAAGGTTTGTTATTCTGATTCAATCGCAAAATGCATAGTACGTGCCGGCAAACTTGAAAGAGAAAAGACTGATTCAAATAAAATATTAATGGTGAGCCTATTATATTGCGGCATAAGGCATTAATTGGAGTAGGCGTTTTAGTCCCGGTAGGCGACCCGGCGCAACGTTACCTATTATATTTGCAAATTTAGTACGATTATAATATAATAGACTTGCCATGCCAACTTACTCATGTCACAAACATGAAGGTTAAAAATAGCCGCTAAACTGTATAAATTGAAGACTATAGTTTTCTCTAGCTGGGATGAGTATCGGGTGCCACAGACTTGTAAAGAAGGTTTTTTTTGTAATAAGTTGGTCCTGGAAAAAATATTGTTAATTGACACCAAACTTAAGGTAAAAAACGCCTGTTTACCTTTCAAAAACTTGGACGGGCTGTCGCAGATCAAGTCTGGCTGCGGCTCCTCATCAATGATTGGATACTCCGGTAGGCGTGAGCGGTGGCGCGGCAGCCCATTGGGTCCGTTTAAATCGATGATGTCCGACTTTCGACCAATCAGCGTGCGCGAGAGCGCGTCCTCGGCGCCTGCGACCAACGGGTCGAACTTGAGAAAGAGCGACTGCTTGCGAAGGTTTGCGATCTGCCAATTGAAATGACAAGGAACTCTGGCTACTTTTTTTAGGCGATTCTTCATACAAACCCTTTAAAACTTTCTTGTTTTTAACTGCCATTTTGCTTGTATGGAAACTAGTCTGGCTCACGAGGTACTATAGTTACAGTGTTTTTTTAATAAAAGTATGGATATTATCAATTCCATTCGTTTATCAGGTTCAGTAAACTAGATTTATGTTGTATTTAAAAAGATTGCGATTTACGTCATAGTTTTTGTTGGACGCTGGACCAATAACATTGCTAGTCAACATGGCCGTTTTAGAATGACACAAAGAAGTCCCCTGTATAAGGCAGGTAAGACCATTTGTCGTCAAAGTAAAAAATCTTTTCAAAGCACATCAATATATTACTGCCATTATTACTAACTTAAAAAATTAGAGAAAGAAAGAAACAAAGTTTGTCAAAAAATTAAATATCGTTTAAAAAAAGTAAACATCAAAATGTTGCGAAAACAGTTCGCCGTTACGTTTGTCAGTAGTCAGTACACAGAATTTTACGATAATATGGACAATACTTACAATGACGTCGTTGCCTTTATTTGCAAGGTAGTCCAGATCAAAAGTAAATCCCTGTTGTACTACTGCAAAAAAGGTTTAAAATGTTATTAGCGTTAAAATAATACTTATAGCCGTATACAAAGGCTATCGCAAGGCTGTGACGCAATGTTGGTGTGAAAACAAATTGTAGAAGTTGTTAAACGTGTTGTTATTTGTTTCAATTTCGTCTATTAGCTCAAAGACCCACAATATTACAAAGCAAGAAACATTATTCAAAAGGGCGGCGAACACTTCGTTCATTTAAGGCAAATAAACGAAAAGTACATTCCTCAAACAAAACTCGCCAGTGTACGTTAAAAACGTTTTGCGAAATTTACAGTGTAGTTTACTTCGCTGTACAGTGTTATATACGCCATTATTTAAGATAAAAAACAATGAAATAAAGGTTTAATACACGCTTCATTGGAAATGCAACTTTCAGGGAAGTTTCTCGGAAAATCTCTTGATAAACCGCTTTCATAAATCAGTCGTGTTTCCAACAATCAGTATATCGTAAGCTCAAAGCGCTGTTCTAAGATTTCGAGCATTCCACACTCACGAGCAACAGCACTTACATGCTTCGGCGCTTTGGAATTGCGATTCAACATTTGCATCTGATACCACAGTTTCGGGTTCGGCTTCTTCAACAAGAGTATTGTCCATGTCCTACAAAATAGATTTGCAAGTTAAGATTTAAAATACATTATTGTGGCTGCTTA
The DNA here is from genome assembly GCF_963924565.1 of Ascidiella aspersa. Taxonomy (NCBI): domain Eukaryota; kingdom Metazoa; phylum Chordata; class Ascidiacea; order Phlebobranchia; family Ascidiidae; genus Ascidiella; species Ascidiella aspersa. The sequence continues at coordinate 20,425,361 of NC_139451.1, forward strand.
AAAAGACCACCACAAGTTTTGGGACTTGTTTGGGCAAAGCAATAGTCCTATAAATAAATAAGTAGTGTTTAACGAAGAGTGAAGGGAATTAAATCAGGTTTCAATTTTAAGCTGTCAGTTTTTGAAGTTTCAATGAAGGAAAGAAAATTTACTATATTTAAATAACCGCGTGTCCATATTTAATAATTTTCATTTAAAAATCCGACCTGGTTTTCCGTTGAGGAGGTTATGTCGCCTGGAAACGGTCTGACGGAGTCATTGAAATCGCTGGTATTCAAGTCAAGTGCCGACTGTAAGGCCAGGTTGTTTTCTTTGCCTAAAACGCTGTTGTCCTGATTGATAAAACATGTTTGCTGTGAAACACTAGTACCACTTCTCACAACAAGAGTCAAAAACTCTGTAAATCGATAATTTGTACTAAGGGCTAACGATTTTACGCTTGTCTGTGATTTATGAGTGCTACAACGTCGTAATTATATAGTTGAAGCCTAAAAATAACCAACAATTTTTGACGACGATTGAACAGCGATGAATACTCGCATCGTGCGTAATTGTAAATGTTACTTTGGAATTGCGTTAAGAGTTGAACGACTTAGAACATTTAAAAGTGACATACCGTCGAGTTGGCCACTTTACACCTCTTACTATTCGTCAGTGGAACTACAACCCCCAATTTATCTCGTTTTCTGACGTTTTCGGTTTGCAATCTGCTATAGGAGTTGGATTGTAGCATAGGGCGAAAGAATAAAAGAGATTTTCCTGGAAAATAGTAAATATACATGCCCAGGGAACTAAAACAAACAAAATGCGTAAGCTATGACGTTCTAGTCTGACATTAAGTTGCTTTCCTGGGTTTCAATTTGACCATGCATGCATTTTGTCGATAATAATACCGCAGGCCCAACTACTGGCAAAAAACTTTGGGTATCAGTATTTGAACGAATTATCGAGGATCCCTAATAGTGCGTTACCGCGAACGACATGGAGGTGAATATGTCCATCAGCGACGAATTGTCGAGTTTCGAGTTTTCGAACGGGTTTCCGGCGTTCATGCTTACGCAGGGAAGACCATCGTCCACTGGCGATTTGACCTTGCAGGCTTTCTGTAACGATATTTGTAATGTTTCGCGAGAAGCTAATATATACGTAGATCAGTAGGACGGTCGGGTGACCTAAGGTTGTTAGTCAGTTGGACCGCCTTTCTTTAAAGATCATTGCTATTTTTGCTGTTTGGAGTCATAGAGTGACTTACGTGATTGATATATTCTAAACTATGATAAATATACAACAACATGCTCAAACAGCGATACACGTTCTATTTGTTAACCTATTTTGTACTAATGGTAAATTTTTAACGGTGACATTGTTTTTGGCTAGATTTTTAGATCATCCTGTTATATTAACAACAAGGTCCACATAATTTGGGTAGTTATGCTGCTTGTACCTACGCAAACTGAGTTTGTATTTAAACTATGTATTGTTCACTCCAAAGTTTATTTTAAACTAAATTCAGTTTTTTATATTATACTGGGTAACAAAGAAAGCAAGCCAACAATTAACACAAACCGTATTTGTGTTTTCAGCAACAGGGTGATTTTCATTCGATTTTGTCTTAGGTGAGTTACCCAGACATCTGGTGCTTTTGAAGGGGTCGATATTCTGCATGTCAAAGTTCTCCACACTGTACATCAAACAATGATTTTCATTATTAAAAGCATTTTCAAATATTACCTTTAAATTAGGGAGTCAAACCGGAACCGAACCGGAACTTTATGAACCGGTTTTGGGTCAATTTTTTCCGAACCGTAACCGAACCTGAACCGTTTTTTGTAAGATTTTACGAAGCTGAAGCGGAATTGAACCGATTAACTTGATAGAACCTGAACCTTAACCGAACCTGTAAACAAAAGCGGTTCACTGCAGCATGATGTCACAACTCGTATTTTACAGAGTCAAATTACGCCATGTTCGAAATTTCATGAAAAAATATGAATATTAATCAATTAAAACGTGGATTTTTTTATTTTTCTGATATTTTAATAATGAATTGCTGTTTTTTTTAATACGTCACACAATTAAGTTTAAATGACTTATAATTCAAAGATTATTCTCTACATTTATTGACCCACATTTTAGATTTAACGCAACTTATATTGTATCCGAACCGGTTTTGAAATAACGATGGTCGGACCGGAACTGAATCGGAACTTTTAAATTGCTCGAAACCGAAACTGAACCGGATTCCGAAAAAAACCTTGAACCCGAACCGGAAAAGTCAAACGGTTCGACTCCCTGCTTTAAATACATTATGTTATTCAATTTTCAACAAATTGTCAGCACTTACTAGTTAGTCATATGGTTAACTTATTTATCAAATATTGCTACAAATCTAGACTTGGAAATATTTTTTTAAATACTCTGTACTAGCCAAAATTGGCTCTTTTTTTAAAACCACTTAAACATAGCATATGTTTAATTATATGCTTCGAACTTGCCAATTGTCGACATCACTTGTTGAATATGATTTAGGCCTTGCAAGCAGTCGTTTTTTGGATGTCTTCTTAGGTTTAGGCGTTTCTTTAACAGGTTCTATAAACAAAACAAGCAACCTTTTTTGGGGTAAATGTATAAAACAGAGATGGTAGTTTTAAATAAACATCTTTATTTATTTATGACAACACCTATTTATTTGGGGGTCACTTATAAGATCATAATTAAATTACCTTTTTTTTTAATTACCTGACAAGTTGTTTTCCTTATCTTTGTCACTCTCAACCAAGAGTTTGCTTGTCCTGCTACTGTAATTACAAAAAGTGCAAGGCAAATGTTAAAATAAATAAATTATTGCAAAAAAGCAATAAACAAGGAATACACTCAAGTAAAAAGCCAAGTCTGAATAATGGTTCAGTTCAGAAACTCTTAAATGTTAGATGTTTTCCAGAGAGTTATTTTATATGTTTGACATTTTCATTAGAATATATACATTACATATAATTATATAATATGTGTGTTTGTTATTAAATCTAACTAAATGATAAACTTACCTCTTTCCACCAGCCACTACATCAATGATTTGCTCAATGAAGTCATGTGCACACCGGGTATATTCGTGGTGGTCAGATTTGGTGACTACCTGCAACTGGCAATTTATTACCTGAACTTTCTATTCAGATACAATAAATATATATCTTTAGAATCAAGCCCTGATAGTCCAAAAATTTTAACTTATTATGACAAACGCATATCATAAATAATCTTGTTGGCAAAAATGTTTTAAACATAACAATTAAGAACCTCTATTCTTTCTTTCCATCTTAAATCTTCATCCAAATCTTTGAGAACATGCCAATTCTGTGTAGCTACTCTAGGTATAACAGACCTAAGATTTTCTTGTTTCTTTCCATTTCCAACAATAGTTCCAAATGGGGTTCTTGCTGGAGTTTGAAAGCTAACCTTTATAACAAAAACACATTGTTAAAATATAAAGATGATAAAACTGTAACAAAGTATAATTCATTTTTGAAAATATTTTTCCAATTTTTTTTAATCTTTTTACAGATTTAGTGGTCTACTTGGAGTTGTTTATCTCTTGGTCTTTTTTTTAAATTCGTAATATATCAATTCAGGTGTGGACTCAATTACTGTAGTAAAATTATTGGGTGTGCACCTGCAACAGAATTCAGACTGGATGACAGCAAATGCAAATAATCAGAATGTGAAAGCCTAGAAATCAGATATTTAAACTAGGGTTCCTCTCCACAAATGTTTTGACAGGAAATTCCCGGGATTTCCCGCAAATTAATAATCCCGAATTCCAGGAAATTTTTTTTATAATCCCGGGTATTCGGCAACATACCAAAACTTTAAAAAAGCTAAGAAAAAAAATATTACCAAACCTATTAAAGTCGTTGCCTGAGTTGTTTTATTTGCGCTTACCAGCAGAAAAACATAATTAAATATATTCTATCAATAAAAATGCACCCTGCATGCGCTTTTTTAAAATAAAAACAAATAAGGGTTCAGCTTTTAATATGAGAAGGTTTTGTAAGATTGTAGAAGCAATACTACAGAACATAAATGAGCTTAATTAAATATTTTGAAGCTAATAAATGTTTGGAGCTAATAAAGTAAATTTAAACATCATAATGACGTAATTAGGACACGAAAATTTATTCAGGATTCCCGGGAAATTTCATTTTGCAATATTGTTTCCAGAAAAAGAGGAAACCTAATTTAAATGCAGTGATGTTTTACGCTGGTCTAGAATCCTACCACCGTGTTGAAACAAATTAAAGCAACGCACAATATTTGGGTTAGGGTGTCGGTTAGTGTGAGTGAGGGTGGGTTAAGTAATATTATAACCCAAACGCTAACCTGCACCCTAATCCAAATAATGTTAGTTGTGATAGGATTCTAGACCAGCGCCCAAGTCTTTATCCAAGCTTACCGAATTTGCTCATAAAAAGGCTAACAGAAAATGTAACAAACTTTACCTTCAAGTTTTTGTGTACAGGTGTCTGTATTACCATTAGGTTATCTGCATCTGGTTTAAGAATTGAAGAAGGCTCCACGGTTGGCGAAAAAGCAAGCAAATCTTTAGCGTTCATGATATACGTTTTTTGAACTCCACTTGAATGCAGAAAATAAGAAATGATCTACCGTTCTTTATGTGCACTGCCAGCATAAACTATGTTTAACAGCAAAGTCATTGCCCACTGTAAACAAAGCTAAGGTAGTTTTGCATTACAAACTATTCTTCCCGCTATCATTTTGAACCAAAGAAGGCAGACTTTTATCCTTAGAATCAGAACCACAAACTCCAGAGTATAGTATTACACATACATCAAAATTCTAAATAACACAAATATTTTTATACCAGAATTAAGAACCAACGAAGAGTTTTGAGCTTATAATTGTTTAATAATTTTCCTGTTTCAAAAGGCAAGCGAAGTTTAACATATGCTTTATCGACAAAAGAAAAAACTAAGCAGATTTTAAGTGATATTGATATTGCCACGCAGTCGTATAGACCCGTGTTTCTCAAAGCGAGAGATATCACCCCCTTGGGACAAAAAGAAAACGACAGGCTAAAAAAACTGGTTGTACAAAAATAAGCCTATTTATCTTATTTCAATTACACCATTTACGTTGATCATTCTTGCGCACGAGTTCGTGGAAACAACCCGTGTCTTAAATATCTTGTTTGATGACGTCAAATGGGGGGCGAATGTGTTGCATAAATTGTTGTAAGAGGTCGACAGTGAACATAGGTTTAAGAACCACTTGTATAGATGACAATGTCGAATTGAGTAAACTTTAAAATGTAGGCTACTGCAAGTTGGGCCTATTTTTATAAGGCTTCTTTTGAGTAAACTTGGTTTGTTTTCAATATTATTTCAAAGAGAATAGACTACCGGTATGCGAAAAAAAATTACACATTTGCTGGCAATTTATATGGTAAAATGTTTTATAAAAAAGAATAACGCACGAGATAAAGTACTCATGGTGGACTTGTTACATCCCATCTGTTCGCTATACCGTACTTCCGATCGTGAACGAGCGCTTGGTGAGTACGAACTTTATGTCCCATGTTGTAAACAACTCATTTGAAATAACTTAAGTCCCAATCATTTCTGTTAACTAAATAGCAAGACAAGTCCCAGTCCAAATCATCAGTTACCCAAGTTAAGTCCCAGTCAATTTATTTTTAAAGCAATTAAGTCATCTCCAAATGCGCGATACCATAAATATTCCATTTCTTTTTATATCAGTTATTGCTCATCGCCGTACGAGATACCAAACGACGTAATTAGTTTTGTTGGTAGAAAAAGTTATACCAATGTAAAATTTTAAACTTTATGTTTTCTAGGTTGTTACCAAAAGTTCTTTGGAATCGTTAAGCGCTTAAGCCATGACTGGAAAGCTAAAATTAATTTGTCTACGTATAATGCTGAAAATCAATAAAGAGTTATTCGAAACGTTTAAAATCATACTTAATTATGTATGGGATACTCTTACTACGTCTTACTACAACCTTCAAACATTATGTTCCAAAATTTGGTAACGGATCGGCAACGATGTGGACGAGCATACAAATGCCACTTTAAAATTATCACCCAAATTTACTAGATAATAAGTTATATGGTAAATCAAAAAAGCGCTTGTCTTAGGTCAGTTGACTATCGTCCTTACAATTATTATAATTTCAAGAAGACTAAAATAAAAATACCATACACTGCGCTATTATTTTAGTGTAAGTTTATGAATCTAAATAAACAATTAGCAATGTCTTTATCTTACAACTATACCTAGCGAGAATTCTGCAATATTTTATAAAACACATCGAACAAAGTAGCATTGGCTATTTGGTACAAAAGGAAATTTAGATTTTAGCTAAAAGTAAAACAAACGACCAAGTTACTAAGTTTATAAAATCGAAATAACACAATGTCGCTCTAAACCTAGAAACCTAAACGACTTGTCAAAAACCTAGACCAAGGTAGAAAAACCTAGCGCTGACTTCCGTTCTTTAGCCACTGACTGATTTTCTTGAATAAAAACCGCAAAACGTCGTAACAAGTTACATGTTGCGTGACAGATTTTATAATTTTTAGGACTATTGTTTAAGCTTTGAAGTTTAAACGATGCTGACAATTGATAGATTTTCAGGTCGTGTTGGCTACCTTTTACGAAAGAAACTATGGTTAAATATATTACTTCATGTTTGAAAAGTGTACGCTTTTCGTCAAGATGTTTTTAGGATATTAATTTAAACTTTTAATTTTGGTATAAGGAAATCTTTACATTTTGCCTACGATAGAAGTTTTAAAGAAGCCTATTTCACAGGCCAATAGTCAATAGGTTTCGTCGCATTGCCAAAAACCTCTTTATTTATTTTCCGTAGTTTGTTTAATGATTACCTTTCTTTATAAATAATATGAAAACCATTAAAATTGGTTTAAAATATTTGTTTTGCAATAGTTTAAAAACAAACGTTTTAAGCTAGTTTATATTGCAAAGTTTATCAAAAATATAGACGTAGTCTTATGGTTTCCAAAACTAAGTTTTGTGGTCGTTTAAATTAAAACAGTTTTAAGAGTGCGATTCCATTAAGTTAAAAGACGTTTTGTCAACGCTAAATAATCTCTTTGAAAAACGAAAAGCGAAAACCTTTTTATTTCCTTTAAGAAAATACGTTTTTAAAAAAAACTTAAACAAAACGTTTTTGATATGATTTTTAACGTTTATTATATCTTTTTTGGACGCAATGTGGAAACCTCTTTATTTAGGTTGCATTCACTCGTTTTTAACCGGTTTTATAATAAACAGTTTATAAATATACGACTTTTATACAACTTGTACGACTTTTATACAACATCAATCAGGGAAGGCTAGAAAAACAAACCAGCGAGGTTCGAACTCACAACCTCCGGTCAATCCGGGAACGTCGTTCTACCAACTCGACAGATTCGGTGAGTCTGAATGGCTTTCGATGTACTAACGATACGTAAGCCGTAATCGTTGGTCAAAAGCAGCTTCAGAAGGGCTAGACCACAGTTGTTGACCCACCAATGTGTAGGCTACATGTTTTATTAAAATTGTTTGGCAGTTTGAAATACGTCGTTAGACGTTTTAAATATACGTTAAATTTAACCCGAAGACATGATTTCGAGTTTTCCACAAAAATAAAACGTTTTTTGGACAAGATGTGTTCAATGGGGCAGATGTCGTTGCCATGACGTTTGTCATGTAAATCAATTTTTGAAATAATCGCAAACAAAACATTTGGTCGTCCGGCATCTATCAATGTATAGTTGCCCTTAATTCAATTAAATCTGTGAGCTGCGCTAACCGTCAGTTTGCCAATAAATTATTTTGAAATAAATTAAGTTAAAGCTTAGGCATTTTGAAAACACACGAATCTAAGTCAAGTCGTTTTTATTTTGTTTTTATAGAAGTATAAAAACTACTGTCGCAGTTACTGTCGCAGAGAAAAAGCGACTTTAGAAGAGCTAGAGCAGTTGTTGTAATATACGCATGTGTATTGTGTATATATCTTTAATTGAATAAATGTGGTAATGTAGATGCGACGGTCCCGATATGACAAAATGTCGTGAGTTAAAACCTCAACGCAGGCGGCTATCACAGATGTTTTTCTAGCCTGACTTGCTGGCCTCATTGACATGCATAAAGCAAACGGAAATCTCAATGTATGGAAAATCTCAATGTACCCTAAGTGAACGGAAATCTCAATGTACCCTAAGTCAATCGTTTGTCCAAAGACTTCAGTAAAGCCATCCGACCAGCCCTAATCCATCCAAGACTGACCAATGTATATATATTTTACTATTAAAAAAGATTTTAAACGAAATTAGTCTAAGAAAAGAGGGTAGAATTAGTTTTATTTTACTTGCAATTCGTTTTAATATGTTCTTTAATAATAGTCAAACTTATTTTTAGGAGTCATTTTAATTGAAGCTTTTTTACAAAGAGTTATTTTGCGAATAACTTGAACAAAGTTATTTAAAAGTTGTTTTTAACAAAGTAGGGTTTCCCACTTGTTTCGAAAATTCTAACAAAAAGACACAGGCCTTAAAGGTTTTGCAATCATTCATCTATTACAGTTTATTCAACTAGACGGCCTAAGAATATCGTATTTTAACGAATAATATTATGCGTATATAATTCTTACAGTAGCCTATATCTTCTTGCTCTATAAATTGCATCTTATTTCTGAATAAATTAAATTTACATTACATTTTCCCATTTTACTAACTCGCTCTGTTACGTCACACTTGACACTAAACAATGAGAATTTGGCAACTGAACATTTTCGGAAAATGTTTATATTGCTTTAATGCTTTTGTTATACACGTTATAACTAAAGAGAATCCTAGCAGCAAAAATATGAGATTTTATTTTACGCTCGACGACAATTCGTTCGCCCCGTTTAAGGTTTTCGGTTTACAAGGTCCACCTGAACTTCAAATCGAAAATAAGTTTGTGCAGTTAAAGAAGTGTCTGGTTGACACAGCTCCGTTATCAGTGGAAGAATTCTTGGCCAATTTCTCGTTTAACTTAACGATGATGATATTCGCCGTGATAATCTTCGTTCCCCTTTGCATAACTGGGCGCACATTAATGAACAGGTAAGAAAACGTTTTTTGAATATGCTTTTCATACATTTTTACTTATTTCTCAACAAGAAATGTATTTTCTTTTTAGCGCCTTATTGCTTCTTCGATTTAAATTTAGAGCTTTCAGGGTTGGCAGCAAATTGAGCGTTGAGGTACTACTTTGTTACTTTTTGTTTTTTATTAGTGTTTATAAAGTAATTTTAAAAGCGGTTTTACACTGAATACTTTATTAACTTGCTTATGGTTGCCACAATTTACTTGCAGCTTAATGCCAGCTATTGGGAGAGCATTCGTCAGAATAAAAAAGGAATAAAAGAAAGCGGCAAGATGGTTCAAGATGTGATTACCGCCTACGAAGGTATGATAGCTTTATCTACTTTAAAATCATGTACTTTTATAATCAGCATCTTTTTTTCTCAATTAACTTATTTCAACTTTTTTTTAAAGGTATTTCAACTCAAGTCGGCCGAATGCAGGAAATAGTAGCCAAAGTTGCAAAAAAGCGGCCTGTGTTGGAGAAATCGCCGGTTGTAATAACGAGTTACCCAGGAGCTGAAGAACTGGTGGGAAATCTGGCTCCCGAACATGAATATTGGTTAGCTTTATGGACGAGAAAGAAGCATCCATTTGTGAAAATACCCAAAGTCAACTGGAATGAAGTGGCAGACCTTATTAACAAACTGCCAAGCGAAAAAACTGAAAGCAAATCTCCAACAGAAGAAGACTGGCTTCGTTATTACGAAAAGGAAATGGCTGAGAAGGCAAAACAGAAATCTGAGTTGTTGGAGATGCAAGACATTCCGGAACATCGTTGCACCTCTTCATCGGTTGTTGGCGCATTGCGGAAGATGACTAAGATGAGAAAGAAGATAAACAAAAAAACAAGTGTGCATTTCATGGAAGCAATTGAAGAAGTTCTGGAGCCAATGAATCTTGTACCATTTGTTTCTGGTTCTACTCGAGACGCGGCCAAAATAACGGTTAGAGTTTGTTTTTAAATTGATAGCGGTTTGTTGTGTTTTGTATTACTCATAATATATTCTATTTTCAGGTCGCTGCTAGCTGCAACGGATTCGATCTTAATCCCGAAGTAGTGGATTTTGTTGATGAATTTCTGGACGATCTGACTCTGATAAGAAGCGAAGACATCACGGATTTGTGTCGCCGAACCCCGCTCCTGTCTTCGTTGACGCCAAACGAATCAACCGCCGTAGAAATATGGCTGCGCAGCTATCAAGCGCCCTACTCTTTCAGAGCAAAATACCCAAACTTATGGTATTAGGAGAACACCAGTGGCAAAAACAATGCGAATACAATGGTTCGCCACCATTGCGCCTCTATATGGACGCTTTATTTTCCACTTTTTTGTACTTTTAATAAAATTACATTATTATATTTGTACTGGTTTGATTTTTGAAAAGGTTCGATAAAAATGTGTCATGATTAGAATCAATTCAAACTTTCTCCAATATTTTGTTGGGTTTGTTAAAAACAACATTTAATGTAATGTTTGGAGATTGATATTTTCTGCCAATCGTAAAAAGATTTACTTTTTTATATATAAATACTTTTGTATCGATACGGTAATAATTTATCAATAATATCCTATAGGTTGCTTTAAAAATATCCCAAACTTAAGAAATACAAAAAGGTTTCCAATATAAAAGTTATGAGAGCTTTTTTGAACGCAATTTTACCACACTTTAAGCCTTTTTTGGTCTCACGATTTGCCAGTAGAAGCGTTTTTGCCACGTTCCTCAAACGATTAAAGGCATTCCATAAAGAAAAATAGTGAACACACATTGACCTAAAAAGCAACAATATGCCTACCTAAAGCGGAAAATTCTATAAAACCAGACTATTAAGACTATCATGATCTCTTTTAGGGAAGTATTAACGTCAATTTGTGTCAGCTAATAATACTTTTGACCGATAGCGTAGCTATCCGTAATATTATTGCGTTTATTCGGTAATATGAAAATCCTTCATTTGCTTTGACAAATTGTCATGATCTCTTTCAGGGAAGGGACTCCATTGCATTGCCAGACAAACACTCTATCCATATCACAGTGCTACCAAAAACGCACATAAAAATGCTAGCTATAATATACAGAAGTTGACTTTATTAGACAAGCAACCCGGGGATATTCTAAAAACACTAATCGAACAAAAATCACACAAACTTTAACGAGTTGTAGGTCTTCTAGCTATAAAGGCAAGTTACGCAAACAGACTTAAAACTATATAGATTTTACCTCAATTGCGAATAATTATATAGTTTACTATGATAAAATGCTTTTTGTGAAAGGTATGACAAGGACTAGAATTGCGGCTGTGACAAGTAACAAGTGGGAGAGTATACGTAATCAGGCGATCGATGCACAGTGATTAGCACCTATAAGCAATGGAAGTAAAGTATGGCTACAATAACAAACACATAGCGGCAGCAAATTAAAATAAGGCAGAGTGGCCACCATCAGAAAAGGGAAAACTCCCGGTTTGTCAGCGCCATAGCGTCCACAAATCTGTAACAACAAAATAATCTGGTTAGGGCAAGTGCTGGTTTATTTTTTTCTAAACGCAGCTCCATACTTTCCTGTCGAAGTGGAATGAAATACTGTTTATTAACTCTTTAATAACCACTCTCGATATCGATATATTAACTTGTCAAATATATACTTTTACGTTCAAAAACTTGGCTGTGTATTTTTTCTTATTTAGGCCTAGGACATGGCTTAAAATTTATAAATAGCCGTGTGACTGTCGCTGCAAGTTAGGGATCAGCATTATAGAAGACCACTACTGACGCATTTGTTTAATCGTTTGAATATTTTCTTTTAACATATTCGAAACATCAATGCGCATAGAGCAGGTAATATTTCTACGCCAATTGTGTTGGTAGTTAACCTCTTTCTATTTTTTTACTTGCAGTTATCGTTTAACTATTGTATTTACAACAGGACGCTTATATTGATCGTACGTCGATATGTGTACCACATTTTTACTCTACCAACATTTTGTGAAATTCTGGGGTGAAAAAACAGGACCGGCATACCTGGTCATCTCACTGCTGCAGTGCACGTATCTCGGGGTGTGCGACCACGGGTAGGCCGTCCTGGGCGGCACAGTGTCCTTCGGGATCCACCAGCCGTACTTGTTGGCATCCGTGAGTGGAAACCGGTAGAGTTCGTTGGGAGCTGAAAAAAATCGAATATATTAAGCGACGCAATATAAGGCTCGGGGCGTCACAGGTGTGAGCTGTTCTTTAGTCTCTCAAAAGGCTTATACGTTTAGAACGCCTGTTTCGCTGCTCAACGACTTCACACTACAGGGCAGTTAATATCGAACTGAGTTCCAGGGTATAGCAGTGTGCATTAGTGGGTGATTGTCAAGTTATGATATTGTTGTTGTGATTACACGTACTGTGCAGCGATGTTAACAGTGTGTTTTTTATATGCTTTAGTGCAGTGGTCTCCAACCTTTAAACGCATTGAAAATATGTCCAAATAAAACAATTTCAGAAAGTTCGATTGTCGCTGGGCTAAATCAAAGAAATCTAGTTTTTTGTTAAATGTCACCTTAGCTGATTTAGCGGCTTTTACGAGCTTAATAAGCAATTTTATGTAGAAAATGCACAGAGTTACGTTTAATAGTGTGACGTCATAATGAAAACGAAATAAATAATTCGTACTAAAAGAGCAGGAATATGGTATGTTATGGCGACTCCGCAAAAAATTCAGGCGACCCACAGGTTGGAGACCACTGCTTTAGTGTACCGCTAGCTAAAAGTGATTTTGCTAGTAAGTTAACGAAATTTGTGTACTTAGATCGCGTTATTTTACCCTATTTTGTCATTCTGTGTTTGGCTTGCTAAAAGTTTGCGCTGTCTCTAGATTATAACCTTGTACTTGTATTATTATTCTTACGATCAAATATGACGTGGACTATATTTGGCATTTTCTCAATCAAAACTACAAGCTATACACTAGTGCTGAACCGAACATACCTAAAGCATTGTTTTTTAAATACGTTAATGGTTCACCTCAGGGTGAATAAAGATAATTGTCAGGATGAACAGAAAGGAAAGAATGAAGTTTGTGATTTCAAGTTTTACTGATTCTAAATATTATTTTTAACCTTGTTGTTATTAAAATAGAACCAATGATTACGTTTGTAGATTTGATAAATTTGCAGACTCTTAACTGTAGGATGGAGGAGTTTTTATCTCAATACGTGATCTTGTACAATACGTAAACAACATAATACATCAAGGGCATATCATAAGGCACGAGGCCATGACTCAAATGAACTTAATTTTTCCCTATTTTACATGTATAAATACCAAACAAAGAATCTTACGCCTATATGCCTTTTCAATATGTTGTAATTAGGGGTGAAAGGAATGCAGAAATCTGTGGTAACGAAACGAAAAAGTATTAGGAAACACACTGAACTAAAGTTATCTGAGTTTCGTCGTTTGACAAATATTGACAACATAGGCTAGGGTCCCGAAGGACACCATGTTTACATAAAATCACAGGATTTTTATGGGCCTATTGCAAAAGGTTGCTCGCCTGTGGCCCACAATGTTATGGAGATTACTTTTACAATTAACAACCCAAAAGATGCTTCAAATCTTAAAGTGACATTCTGTTCTGGAACCACTCGTCGCAACTTTTCACTATACTTACAATTTCTGGAACGCACATGCTTTTTCAGTAGGGTGATATGTTTGGAATAGCTCCGTTCGTTGCCGACGTCCGGGTTGGTGTAATTGTTAAAGTGGTCAGTGACGCGGCCCGTGTTTGGGATCGGGGGGAGCTTAATCGGCCTCGCCTCTGGTTCCGAAGATCCTTTGTGAAGACGAGTAAAAAATGAAACTGATACCTTTAATCTGCCTGTGAAGTCTGTATTTAGATAACAAATATAGTTTTTCATCGAGACCCAGTTCTCTAACGTTTTTCTTTGCTGCACCTGTAATCAACGGAAAAATTCTCGCACCCCTTCCCAAATCACCAACCAATTCTCGCACCCCGTTCTAGTCGAATTGCTTAAATAACGAAACCATCATTGTAATTTTTTCCCCATCAAACTGAGCGAAAAAATATATTACAGTAATACATTTTCTGTCCCTGATTGAGCATCCCCGCACCCCCGTGGAACAGTTCTCCCACCCCTGGTTAAAAAAACCTGCTCTAGTGGGCCTTTAACAGCCTTAGCCTACTACGGCTGAACGTTCACTAATTTGTGTTCTGTGCTATTACGAGTTTCCACACTAAATACACACTTTAAAATACACGACGCTGTTAACACGTTTAACCCAGTCCGATATACCAGCGGTTAAGGCGTTTTTTGAGCTGCTAAACCTACAGCAATATTGGGGAAAAAAGAAAACTTTTAAGCGACACGGTTGTGTGTAAATTTACGTCAGTTTTTTTCGCAAAAATATAGACGAATTTCCATGAGCAAACTAAACAATTGCATCAAATCGGAAGCTGGTGAAAACACAGATGTAGTTTTCGGGCATATATGTTCTTTTTGAAATTTCGTAACCATTCAATCTTAGATAAAGGTTTCCAATGCCTTGAAAATACATCTATTTTATACGTCCTTAATTGTTTGATTACAAAACAAGGCAGATCTTTATGGTAAACCCATAAAACTATACGATGGGCACGAAGGAAGACTTTCGCGATCATTATAGTTTCACATTTGTTTAAATTTGCGCAGCAATTATATTTAATATTTACCTGCTAACATAACAGCTAGATCTGAAGTCCTCACCTGTGGAAACGGGGCACGTTGTCGGTCTTGCTTGCGGTGCCAAATGCGATTTTATGGAATCCTGATAGCCTAGACCGGTCAATCCAAAAAACGCCATGGGTAGGCCTCCTAACTTGAGTATATCAGTAACTGTAACAAATCAAGGCATTACTAATTAGCAATTGATTGCGCGTTAACCAAAAGCCTACTAATATCGGTGAGCATGTAATCTGCTCGCTTAAGGTTGCTTAAATTATAGTAAGTCAAGATCTTTAAATAATTCCTGGCGAAAACAAAAAGATAAATAGCTAATTAAGCAACAGATAATTTGTTAGCCGTCTGTTACACCAGTTGTTTATCGTAAGCTTCAGTTGGCATACCAATAGACTACCATGCCAGTCTTTATTCAAGCTGTTTGAAGATTATAGAAATTTGTTGGCCTTCATTTGTTCGTTTTTTCAGTAAATATACAAAAGTGTTACATATACAAAAAAATTCTTTACAAAATTTAGCATACTCTGTAATATTCTTATAGCAAGAAACTTTTTTTTTTAATGTTTTTTTTTCGAATTAAAATAACAAATTTTATGTTTTAAGTAGATTTAAAGCAAAATAAACACAGCGATTGTTTTAAACTAATAGATTTACATGATTGTAACCAGTAATAATTCATTTTAATTAAAAAAAACGTTTTTAATGGTTCAATGGTTAAGGGTGGCTTCTAACTAAATCTTATTGATGGGGTGATGACAGGTCGTGAGATGTTACGTAACTTTCTAGTTTATCAACAAATATATACAAAAAGAGATCATCGACTGCGACATACTCTTGTAACTGTTTGCAAAATAATATGGCAGAAAAACGTTATCGAACAAAAAATGGCGAAATCAAGGATAAAGTTAGCTAGTGTTCTATTTATTTACGTTGTATGGGATATTGCATGTAAAAATTATTTTTTATTACCAAATTTTTAATTGCTTTAAAATAACTCTATTTCGTATAGAAATCTTTACATTAAACTTTAAGCATCTATACTTTATAAACAATGTCTGTTGTTGGAATTTCTCGTACAGTGCTGCGAAAATCCAGCCAGGCCTCTGTCTTCTTAAATCAGGTGAGCATTTGCTAATTTTAAAGAATATGGTCTAGAATCCTACCACAGCGTTTAAACAATTATTAAATCAATGCATAATATTTAGGTGCATGTTAGCGTTTGAGTGTGGGTGGGTTAGGTTTTAATATATTTATTATTTAATAATATTTCTTGACCCACCCGAGCTCAACCGCTAACCGGCACCCTAACCTAACTTATGTATATTGTGGTGGAATTCTAGACCAGTGTCAAAAAAACAAAAAATAATTAGTTAAAATTATTTAGTGTCTATTAAAATCTTAAGAAAGATATCTGAGGCATGAATTTAAATTGAAAACTAGCCATTCTTTCTTTTACATATATAATTTTGGTGTAAGATTTCAGCTACAAATTATAAAAAAGTCCCCCATCACAGTTTCTAGAATTTTATAAAGTTTGATTTTGTCTTGCAGTCATTGCGATGGGGTGCAACAGCCACAGCTGCGGCGACAACAGAAAAAACTTTACCAAGATTGAAAACTTTTTCTATATACCGTTATAACCCTGAAGAAAAGGGAGCCCAGCCATATATGCAAAAATACCAAGTGGACTTGGATGCGTAAGTAATACTTTACATAATCTCCAAAAACAACCTGCAAAGACTATGTGTATATTTTTAACAAGAAACCATAACGTTGTTCAAATCTGTTTACAAGAGATTCAAATTTATTCAATATAAGCCAGTTAAATATTCTAGTTTTGGAAAACTGTTAATATGAATAAGTAAGGATGCCTTGCAAGTGTAATTTATACATTAAAATTTTCTAAAATTAGTAAAAAAAATCAAGCCTTGTTTTTGTCCTTAGCTGCTTTGTATGTTAACTTATTTAAGATTGAGGGGATGACATGTTTCGAAAGATTTTTTTGGTAAAATGCATATATATCTGAAAGTGTGTATATATTTAATTTGGTATATATTTATAGGGAACTATTTTGAACAGCCAAATAAGCTTTATTTTATATTTTAGTTTAATGTTTAAATTTTTTGCCAACCAGTTGTGGTCCAATGGTTTTGGATGCTCTCATCAAAATAAAGAATGAAATCGATCCAACTCTTACTTTCCGTCGATCGTGTCGCGAAGGCATCTGCGGCTCTTGTTCTATGAACATTAAGGGTACAAACACTCTGGCCTGTCTATCGTAAGTCCTAAAATGTTTTTTTTTTAATTTCTTCCATTGTCAAAAAGAAGGTTACCTACCTAGCATACACTAGGTTACATTTAAGGTTAGACATCCCTGATCTTACACTACAGCTTATAGATTATTAAAACCTTGATTTATATTACAAGTTAATTTGTATTTTAAACAAAGAATACACATATTTTAAACAAAGAATATTTTTGATTTTAGATCAATTAACTATTTAAATTGTATTTTAGACGAATTGACACCAATCTAAGCAAACCAACCAAGATTTACCCACTTCCGCACATGTATGTTGTCAAGGACCTGGTCCCAGTAAGTGTTGACAAAAATAAGCATATTATATTTATGCCTGATATTTATACCATATTCTAAAATCAAATTTGCACATTTTGTTCACCATTTATGATTATATTTTAGTTTACTAATTATTCACCAAAACATATATAATGCAAAATTGCCTTTTGTACTTCATATATGTATACAGCTTCACTGCTAAAAACTTTGGAAACTTAATTGCCCCAGAAAATTGTTGTATAGTAGGTCGGGATGTTTAAAGCAGAATATTCAATCCTTAGATCCGAATTGAAGACAAATCAAATTTTGATGTATACTATTTTAATGTTTATTTTTATTTTTTTTTCAACCTATATAATGTTGTTATTTGACCTCGGATGGTTGGGCCTAAATGTACATACGAGTGACAAGTTTAGATAAAGGTCTGTAGCAGTGGCGACACATTAGTAGTGCATTTTTTTCGGACGACAAATTACTTTGCATAATCTTTACCGCCTATTCATTTGGGTGTTATTGGGTGAAAGTGTTATTGGGTGAATGACTAGCGTGTAATGCCATGTGTGGAGTGCACAATTTTATTCAATATATACCATAAGTTACAAAAGTTACATTCTATCGTAGAACATGTGCTGGTGTAGGACAAAATACCCTACGGTGTTACAAAAGGCGAGGTTATGCACAATGTTATGGTCAAGTATTTATTATGAATTGCTGGCAGTATTAACTTTGTATTCTTTGCAGCACAATAGACAATATTGGAATCCTTAACAGATCAGTAAAGTTAGACTGACACACAATACTGTGTTTTTTTTTTAAATCGACTGAATTGCTGAAGAGTGCTTTGTGTTGCATTGTACTCACTTTATGCGCAAGTTTTGACAACAACATAATAGTTGTTTCATGTTTTTGTTTTTATTTAGTTATACATTATGCTGTAAATGGAAGTTGTTTCGAATGTTAAATATCTGAAAGAATATTTTTTTACTACAATGCACATTTTAATTGTTTTTTGATACTTGCTGTCACTCTAGGGCAGTGGTTCCCAAACTGTGGTACGCGTACCACCGGTGGTACGCGAGAGTCTTTCAGGTGGTACGCGACTAACTTCAGCATACGTATAAATTTCGAAAACGTTCAACTTTTTAAACTTTCAGATTGGGTAATTTGCCGTGCTGCGTTTTAGTTACCTTTAACTTGAGGTTTCGCACGTTTATGATGTAACACTTATCTTGTTCAAGATAATAAAACGCTAATTGTTAGCTGGTTTAATATATATGTAGTAATAAACTAATAGTGAGCGGTGTAGTTGTAGTATGTATCGACCAGCTGGTGAAGAAAAAACAACTATCGCATTGAACCTTGGGTTTTGTTTAATTTATGGCTTCTTTGTCTTCCTGGTATGGCGTTTGGTAAAGTTTAATTCTGCTTACTTATTTTGTATAATATGCTAAAATAGTTAAAGCAGCGGTTCGCGGTTCTTAACCGGGGGGGGGGTGGGGGGCGCGCCCCCCTAGGGGTGCGCCCAGGAATTCTAAGGGGGGCGCGAGCTCGACTTTATATATTTTTAATTTTTGCAGTGATTTTAATGGTTTCGTTTGGGTTAGGCATAATTCCTACATACAAACTCTGTTTTTTGCCAACTTTAACATTAAAACTGCAAAAATTTTCGCGCTGCGCGCGAATCTTATAGTTCCCTTTTAGAAAATCCATGGTATCACCGTCCTATTAAATTAACTTATAGATAAACGATAAAAGCTATCGCCCTTTTGGACTATTTTTCATCCATATTTTATATATGATAACAGGCTATAGCAACAGGGGGAGTCGAACTTTTTTTGCGCGAAACTATATTGTTTTTGCAATATTGCCGTTGTATTGTGTGTCGTTACATCTTTTGAAACACGATAACGCAATGTTTAATATTTGCGCTTGACATTTTTTGCGCTCGACATAATAACTCTTACAACTGTGGAGTAAATGCCCTCGCAACACGTTTGTCAAAATCAGCTCGATAAAATCAATGTCGAGCTCGCGCAAAATGTCGAGCTCGCGCAATTTGTTGCGTGCCCAATGCGAAACGCCTCTTCGGTTGCAGTTTAGCCAATTCGACCAACTAAAACTCAAAATTTTTCGCGCTTCGCGCGACCAACAATCCCTTCCTTCACTATTTTCCTGTTTTCTCAGTGATATTTCATTGCAAAATGTCGAAATATTAGGGGGGCGCAAGGCATGAGAAAATTACCAAAGGGGCGCGCGGCTGAAAAAAGGTTAAGAACCACTGAGTTAAAGTTTGAGATATTCTGGTAAGGTGTAACTTAGGTGGTACATCAACACTGTACAAAAGCTCAAAATGGTTCGCGAGAAAAAAAGTTTGGGAATCACTGCTCTAGGGTATATTATGATTAATTTGATATTTCCTAAAAAATTGTGATTAAATAGTTAATAAAAATATGCTGGGATGAAATATTCTAAATTAATTATTGTAAATTAGAAACCTAATATTCTAGAATCTCCTGGCATTCTACTTTGAATATCCCTACTAGGAATAAGTTAGTTTTACGCAACATAAGTACTGTATAATTAAGGGAGCTTATTTGATTTTCCTTATTATGCTTTTTTATGAATTACAGCAGTTTAAATTACAAAGGCAAACTAAATATTATTTACTATTTAAATTACTAGATGAGCAATTGAACAAAATGAGTTGTAACAACTGTTCATATTCATTGAGATTTCAGTTTTTGACTGCATTCTCCTTTTTCAGGATATGAGCAACTTTTATGCACAATATCGCTCCATCGAGCCTTTCTTGAAACAGAAAGATGCTAGCAAAGCTGGTATCGAGAATCATCAATCTGTTGAAGATAGGTTAGTCCTTTTTAATTTTTCTATGAAAAACATATTTTGTGTTTAAATTGACAGTATCTATTATCTGGCTTGCATTTAAAAAGATCTTTGGCCGTCTTGATACAAAGTAATGTTGACTATTTTTACGCTCTTGATTAAAAAACAGAAGTTTTAGTAATATTAGTTGTGTGTAAAAACTATTATCTATTTTATATATTTATATGTATTTTTGACATTCGTTTTGTAAGATAAAGGATTTGTTTCAAATGATTTTTTAAATGTCGTACACAAAATACTTTTTATGGGATATGCCAGCAGCTTTCAGGTTTTCTTTGGAGTTGAGAATTACTAGTGCAAGTGGGATATTATTGCAGCTGCAATATTTAAATTATCTGCTTGACTTAGAATCAGCCTACAATGAGATAACACATACCTTAAAATCAAGAATCAAATATTAACTGTTTTACTGTTACACATGTTTGACATCATTTTATAATAGTAAACTATTTGAGTCGAT
The DNA here is from genome assembly GCF_963924565.1 of Ascidiella aspersa. Classification (NCBI taxonomy): domain Eukaryota; kingdom Metazoa; phylum Chordata; class Ascidiacea; order Phlebobranchia; family Ascidiidae; genus Ascidiella; species Ascidiella aspersa. The sequence continues at coordinate 20,446,197 of NC_139451.1, forward strand.
TATTTGTTAAATATTTCTTAACATCCCCCTACCTATTGCTATTTATACAACGCCAGTCCTTTACACTGCGGTTACCCATACAAATGCAAAATTAAACACGATGGTAAATTTGTTTAACGCTCCTGGTCTAATAAGAAAATCTTGCTACCCCTAATAGTTAAACAATGACCTTTGCTTTATTAAAAAATAATTATACAGGCAAAAGCTGGACGGCTTGTACGAGTGCATTCTGTGCGCATGCTGCTCCACGTCTTGTCCTAGCTACTGGTGGAACCCGACGAAGTATCTCGGACCAGCTGTCCTAATGCAGGTCGGTAAATGCTGCGTTTCTGCTGAAATGTGACGCCAAATATTGCTTTCGTTTTTGCACGAGTCTGCTGTCGAAATGTTGTAACTTCTGTTGACTGAGTGGTCGGTGGTTTTCACATGTCTGCAGAGTATTCCTGGTTGGGCATTGACGAGCTTCTGATTTTGCCAGTTGATGAACCTAGCCTTTTTTGAGGATTTCAGTATCACATTTAAACTCACCAAAATCGTTTACGCTCATGGTATTTTGCCTGTGACTAAAATATTTTTTTTTATGTTTTTGCCTTTTAGTTGCTATTTAATTTTTTTCACGGCTCCTTTGAAAGTTTACCTAATTTTTGCATCAATGATGTCATAAGAACTGTTCAGCTTGATGTTTTGAATAACAGTAATTTTCTTGACAATATTTCCGCGTTCAAGCTTTTTTCCAACTGTTGTTACAGATTGAAATCTTGATAAAACTTTTTTATGAAGTGGTCCAAGTAAATAGCCAACAAATCGTCACCCATCGATATATTTTTTAATAGGACTCGCATGAGCAAAACAAACGAGTCTTAAAATAAAATATTTCCAAGGCAAATCAATAGCAATGTCGTTCGACTACAATTTGGCAAGTGACTTGATGAGTTGGCAACCCAGTGACCTAAAATCGATGACGCTACTCCATGTTTTAATCAGTGACGTCACACCCGTTTGTTTTCCCCGCAGGCGTACCGCTGGATTATTGACAGTCGCGATGAGCATCAGTCTGAGCGCCTGGAGCGACTTAACGACCCCTTCTCGCTGTACAGATGCCACACAATCATGAACTGCACCAGGACTTGTCCAAAGGTTAGATCTTCTTTCTACTCTATAATGACCCTCTAAAAAGACAGGACCTGGATTTTTAATTTGGCAACGCGAACTATTTGGGCACTCGCCACAAGTGTTGTTGTTTACTGTCACATCACCACGTTTCACTTCCCGACGCGGCAATACGATTTACGATTTGGACTGATTCTGTATGGCAGCTGTAGCCAATTTATGTTTGATTGCGATCGACTGAATATTTTTTAGAGCTTCTCGATCGACTGGTTCAGTAAAAAAGTCACAAGAACACTTGTTATTAAACATTTTGAGCGTTAATTGCATTCCAAGCGAGCGATAGAGGTTAAATTGTTACTTCAAAGACTAAATTGTTACGCTTTATTAGGCTAATCCAGACAACAAATAGTCATTTTAATATTCCGCTTGTGTGCGATAGCTACTGTAATGACGTAAAACACATATTCGACGCGATCGACGTGTTGGCTACCCCTGCTGTATGGGAGGCGCGAAGAAACAAAGTTTTCTATTTAAATACGCCAGTTTTAAACCTGTTCTTGCGTTTTTAGGGCCTTAACCCTGGTCTCGCCATTGCCGAGCTGAAAAAGATGTTGTCCTCCCATAAACCGGAGATGCTGCCAGCAGCGCAGAAGAACTGAATCGCCCCATCGCCCGAAACCCCTCATAACTGTGCAACTGTGCCCCCTACAGAAAGCCCGGGCTATTTGTTTTCTGGCACAGAGCATATATATATATTTTTTGCTAATTTTGTTGAACGAAGATTATAAATTGACGTTTAGTTATGCGTTAACTGCGTAAAACAGGGAAACTGCAAAAACGAAGTGTATACTATTTTAAAATTACAACTTCTACGTTCTTATAGTTTTAAGGTTGTTGCCCGAAAGTTAGACAATATTAAAGTTGTGTTTGTGTTATTCGGACGTATTGCAGTTATCAAGAGGGCTAGTAGAAGGGTTGACCTTTGGAGATTATATTTATTGACCTCTTTCCTTTGAGAAAAAGCAAACAAGGACTCTTAGTGTGTTTTATTTCTGATTGTAATGGCTTTAAGTTCTTTTTAGCATAATACGAAACAGCCTCCGGGTAGTTGTATAGTTGCACACTAACCTGTTCGATAACACGCTACTTACGATAACGTGAATTGTAGGACCACGGATTTACATAACTTGTAACCTGATATCTGAAAAACGATTACGACTGACATTCCCTATAGTTAAAAAAGGCAATCAATATAGTTCTGGTTAATCATTCTCGTTACCTTTGGTCCAACCTACCAACTCGCTTCAGGCTACTATTTGCACTTAAATCTGCTTAGATAATTACTAGCTAGAAACCGCGAAGCGCGAAAATTTTTCGCTCTTACGTAGTTAAAATAGACCAAAAGTATGTGAAATAGACTCGTTTCTAATTTATCAAAGAGGCGGCGGGACGGATCAATTTCATCGGCGGGCCGGATCCGGCCCGCGGGCCGTAGGTTACCGACCCCTGATCTAATATAACCTAATTCGCAGTAATATTCACCACAGAATAATAGCTCAACAGTCTGAATAAGACCTAATTCTTTCGGAATAAGTTCAAAATTCATCGGATTAAGGCCTAAATTGCCAAAATAACGCCCGAAACTGTTTGAGAGGGTATAAGACGATCAGGGGGCGTAGGGCTGGCATCGGCCCTTGTCGTGCCGACGTTTGGGCGGCCAAGTTTGACCGGCGTCGTTGTTTCTGCACCGGATTTTTGGTTGGGGGTTGGGGGAATTAGTGATGTAGTCTAGGTTGATAGGGGGATTAGTAATGTGTATACAAATGACGTAAGTTAAGTCGCGTCTTTTATACCTTAACTGCACTTGAGTCAGGTGTTTGAATTAGGTTATTTAGACACTGCTCTTCTCAATTCCTGCCACTATGAACAAGAAAAGATAGGCAAACAATTTTCCGAATATTTATTTACGATTTCCGAATAAAAAACGATCCACACCACTGATCGTCGACTGAAGTACAGTCAATCATTTCTATGGAATCGCAACCTCTGTATCTAAAACCACATAAAAATAAATTTTTATATAAAACAATAAATGTTGGTTTTCTGTCGATTGTGTTTATTATAGGTTCTATAGATACTCTGTTTGTCACTCATTTTCAAGATGTTGGTCAACTAATTGCAAAAAACAAAGCCGGCGCTAAAAAGACAGGCGACATTTTCTCATATCTAAGATTTTTGTTTCCTAGGTGAACTATATATTTTTTATATTAAGCACCCGATTTGGCTGTTCAGATTGTTAACATTAAAGAACAATACCGACACGTAGATGCAAAGTGCCATGTTCACCAGAAAAGAAGTTGATTCTTAATCATGCACTACCGATATGCTGTAACGTAGGCTACAGCAAATATAAGCTTGGAAAAGCCGATTTCCTGTGATCCAGCGATAGAAATGTATTATTGTAAAAGCTCTATCATTTACCCAGAAGAGAATAAATATCTTTACAATTGTTCCCTGAAGGTCGTTTGCCGTTAAACGTTATACAATTAAAGAGATGGAACCTATAGTAATAACACCAAGTTTGTGCTAGAATATATAATCGTCCAAGCTGTGCGACTTACCGCCCCAATATGGCTTTCCGTACCCTGGGTCGTAAGACTTTCCATTGTATCGTGCTCCATAAGACTTCCCTCCGTGTCCAACCCCGTACCCTCCTCTGTAGGACTTTCCGTACCCAGCGCCGTGCCATGCTCCGTTAATGTTTTCTCCGTGACTAGTGCTGAATCCTGTACCGTAAGCCTTTCCACCGTTACCAACGCCATGCCCTGTACCGAAGGACCTTCCAACAAATCTTACGCCGTACCCTTCTTTGTAAGATTTGCCGGCTGTCGATGTATGCTTACCTGGTCTTGATGACCTACTGGTATTGCCATGTCCAGCTCCTTGTCTTGATACGTTGTTTTTTTTTCCTGATATATTGACGATTACTTTGTGTTGTTTGCTCTGGGTAGAAATATTTGCACTGGTCTCTACGGCGTTTGTAGTGTTAATTCCGGCGCCATATTTTCTGATGTTTCCTGCGGCGTTAGATTTGCCAATCTTCAAACCAGCGGCGAACCCAGCATTGTACCCTGCTTCGTACGTCTTATTGTACCCTTCTGCGGACATAGGTTCTTCTACTTGTGCAGTGTTATTTGCTTCTTTGTCATATTCACCGTGTCCTACTAGGGAGGAACCAGCTACTGCCCTGGTCCGCGCCGAATTTCCTTGCTGGGCTGCACCAACAACCAACAAAACGCTAATTAATACCTTGATCATCTGAGCAAAGTTATGTAGGCTACTAAATTCGTATGATAACAACAAGAATTTCAATGTCTGGTATCGGTCGTCACCCTTGTGTAAAGTAAATGTTTTATACCGCTTTGCGAAAAACAAGCTGTCAACAAAATAATAACCCTTATTTGTGGGATAAATTCGACGAAAAATTTCGACGTCACTTTCCCTGTTTTTTCAAATGAATAGGAAGTGTTGCCCTTGGTATCATACTGCTTTAATATTTGAAACAGGGTGGTCCAAACCCAGGCCCGCGACATCATTTTTTGTGGCCCGCGAAGCACTGTTGAATTAATTGATCTGGGTAAAACCTTTTTGCGCGAAACGATAACGTTTTTGTAATTTAACGATTGTGTAGTATGCAACATCTCTGTTAAAATTATAGTAGGATACGTACGGTTTCCGCGAACATTTTGCGCTTATAAAAGGCGCGCACCATTTTTCCCAGTCTTACAACACTTGATCGCATTTGCGCACAACGTCGACGAGAGCAGCAAGTTTCTGCAGCTTATAAGTCTTTGACGATGCTTTGTGACGTCATTTTTAAACATTTCATAACCCTTTGGAGCATAATGGTTGGAGGTGGTAGTAAGACGTAATAGGAATATCAAAGCCCATACAAAATTAGGTATCATTTTGAACGTTTCGAATAACTCCATTTTGAAAATGAATAAAGAGTTATTCGAAACGTTCAAAATGATACCTACTTCTGTATTTCATGACCAGATTAAACCAAAATCGTTAAAAAAAAAATCGTCCCACACATAGCATAATGTACGTGGCCCGCCAAGAATACGCAAGAAATATTATGACCCGTGATTCTGTCAACCCACTCTGATTTAAAACATGTAACTGTGTATATTTGTTTGACTATCGCCTACTGGATTCGACTGGCTATCTTTAATAGCCAACACGTTTTCAAGCATAAGTATTGCCATTGTGGAAATTTAAGCAAACTGATTTTTGTTTCAAAACCAACAGTCATGTTTTTTATTTGATTGCTAGGCATTTGCGTCGAAATCGCATCGTTACAGGCAGTGGTGGGATTCAAATTTTGTTCAGCCGGTTCTATCACAAAAGTCATATAGCCTATTTCAGCCGGTTCTGTTACAAAAAGTCATATTTTCCGGGAAATAGTTAAAGTAGATGCATGAACAGGATGAAACCCCAGGCTCCAGTGAATGTTGCCAACTCGGAAGCGGTCCACTGCCCACAGCCACAGTAAAAAGCAGTAGCTGTCTCATGAATTGTACTTATGGCACAATAGTTAAATTTTCGGACAAACAAACAGAAAAGGATTTACAACATTTATAAAAATTAACACGTGCGACCTTGACCTTTGCACATTTAAAAAAAAAAAACACTTGAGCCACTTGGATCTCAAAAATAAATGTATCAGATAAGATGCAAAAACCCATTGACAGTTACCTAGTAATGCTAACCGGTTCGCTGATCGCATAAAATTTCGCGAGACGGTTCCATAGAACCGATGCGAACCGGCTGAATCCGACCACTGGTTACCGGTAATTCGCAATATTTTTGAGACGCTTGTCAATGCCAATACATTCTAACTTAAGAGCCGCCTTTTTTAAAGAATAACTTCGTCCTAATTTCTGTTTGAACTTGTATAAACTCTTTGCATATGGTAAATAATATACAAAGAGGAAATTGTTGGAAGGATTTCTAATGAAAACTTCCGTTATCAAACCCTTTTCTTTCATCGAATTTAAAAATAAATTGATGGATGTTATTGCCGGAAATTTACGGTGATCAAATTACCTGGAAATAACTATTTATTCTGAAAGTGCTTTTTGTTTAAGAGAAAAATGTTGTAAGAGTTTTGTTGAACTTATAAATAAGAGTATCCGTACTATTTAAAGTAGGGGCCATTTTACTTTATGTAAAATTGGCAAATTTCTTAAAATTTATAAAAAAAATGGCAAATTTCTGACGTCTATTTGATTGTGACGTGATTTATGAAGTAATTTTTTGAAAATTTCTAGCCTACCGTGTTCAACCCCTGCTTTCGGCGAACATTTTGGGTGAGAATTACGCGCGTGACATTATTATGTCGCATCGTGTTTCAAAATTGCCCGTGTTGCTAAGGGGTTCAGCAGGAGCTGATTGCACTGCTTGCGATCTTGTTATCGTCCGGTTTCCCAAATAAAAAGTGATTTTTTTAAACTGCAGTTAGATTTGTATTGTAATGGAATGAAAATGAAATCTGCTTAATTGGCACATTAACACATTAATTTAATAATTTTTTCTTGTCTTCTTGGTCGTCTACTCTACATTTTTGCTTTTTTTTCTGGTTTGGGTTGTGTCATTATTTACCTTACAGAAACGGAATAAACATACTACTGGTTAAACGTTTCTAACTAAAACTGACTAAATAGAACGTAACACACTAAAACGCTTTTCTAAAGCGAACACAAACTGATTAAAAGGTATTATTCATGGTCGTGTGTGACGTAACAATGATAAGCATAGCATGCACAAGTTACGTCATGTGAATATAATACAAGGCTATTTACTAAACAGAAGAACATTTTTAACTAACTTTAGTAGTTACAATTATCGTTTTTGATATTGTGAATGTATTTGCATTGTAATTCAAACAGTTTGTTCAAATCCCGGACATATAAGCAGATTTCGCCATTTCTCCCCGACGCAGATTTCAACACTAAATTCCCTGACATGTCAGGGAAAATCCTGACATCTGCAACCCTACTATAAGTGGCACAACAATGTTCAAACACAACTAAATGAGAAATCCGTGTTGGACATTGATATTTGACGTAACTGATTAGTTTATTTGTTATACGTGACACATTTTTTAATATTTGTACAATTTACACAATCACAATGAGTTTTCTAATCGGGATTTTTTATAAAAATAACGTTTTTCATTAAATATAAAAAAACTTCGTCTGTATCTTTATATAGTAATCCAAAATATATTGTTTAGAGAAACACAATAATTAAATACTTCAGAAGTTGTTTCTAATTGCATGACTCATTACTCTAAACCAGGGGTGGCCAACACGTCGATCGTGATCGACCGGTCGATCGCCACATCTCAGTTTGTCAGGGCTCTAAAAAGAGCGTTTTCCAACAATATCCATATGAAAATAACGAAAACAGTCCATAAACTTGGATAAACTTAAACAGTCCAAGTAGTGTAGTTTTAGTAGTATTGGTCCGTAGCCTGTATCAATATACCTCACATTCGTTATATATAATCGTTAGATTCGTTATATGGTAAAATAGTGGTCACTTGACACGTCCCAATAGTAAGTGTCGTGCACATGGGAAACAGTTGGAATGCAGTGTAAGCTAACACAGTGTTTCTCAAACCGGTGAATTATTCACCCCAGGGTGAACAAATCTTTTGCAGGGATGAGCCAATCAAAAGGGGTGAATAAGGGTGAACCGCCAGAAATGTATGATATAGCTGTGCAGTAAATCGACTACTGAACTGGTGTTTTTTTGGTGTTTTTTTTTTGCTCATTGTTATAGTGAAGTTAGTTTGCACTGATTGTTTAAGTACAAAAATTTGGTGACTGTGTTTTGTGCTTTTGTATTTCTGGATTCGAGAAATTGTAGATTTTTAATGGTAAAACTTAGCTGGAGTTGATCTTAACAAATATCGAAACAACCTAAATCATTTTGTACTGTTATGTATAGACGAGATCATATCATTAAACAAGGGTGAATGTAATCTGAAGATCGATGCTAGGGGTGAACAAAACTAAAAATGTTTAAGAAGCACTGGGCTAACATAACAGCAGTTTTTCGTAAATAAAGGAACATTTTTTTCGTGTTTTTTTAGATGTGGTTTAAACTTTGATTGAAATTAGTCTACTGCTCACGATGTTTAATAAGTGGAAATATAAATTTAGTTACAGCACAAGAATCACGAAAAAGTAGCATTGTGACGTTCGTTCCGGACTCCAGTCATAAGACCGAAATAAGAACAACATCAACGTCTCAGTAAAACACGGTTTGGAATAAGACCAAAATAGGAGTAATACCCAATAATCGTAGTACCGTCTAAATAAGAATAATCTCAAACAAGTCGGAATAATACCTAAATGGTTAAAATCACGCCTAAACACCGCTTTACCCAACACCAAACCCCACCCCATGTACATCACTAACTCTCCTAAAAATTTTAACCCTAACCCTTGTTCTCACCTCAAACATTACCCAAAAATAACCCCAAACAGGGGTAAAAATTCGATGCCAATTTTTTTCGATAAATTTAGGACGTATTCCCGCGGATTTTGGTCTATCAGACGATTTTTAACTTATACTGGAATGGATATTACTGCGTTTTTGGCTTTTTTATATCGTAGGTCTTAATAATATGGTGTTATACATTTTTCTGCTTGGGGTATTGTTGCTTTTTAGGTCTTATTGTGTGTTCCCCCTGAGACTTTATTACCGAACTGGTCAATTGTGAGTTTTTTAAATATTTCAGTCGATCGCAATCAATGGCCACACCTGCTCTAAACTAATAAAACTTAATAAAAAAAATGTAAAATTAACTGTTTTCCCTTTCAATAGCTATTAAAACTATTTTAGGATTTTAAATTTTATTTTTGTGCGATATTCTTCAGAAGTTGTCTTGTTTAAGTTATTTTCTCTGTTTTACCGCAGCATGTTCCCCACATGTCGCCTCTACCTATCCTATTTTATTACGGCTTGAATATTTAAAACTTTCATAACCTATTTATTTATAACTACTGGTATATTGCCTTTTTTGTTGCAGATCAAAAATTGAGTTCAGTAGGCCTGATAACAACAACAAAACACTAATGTTTGCTTATCGCCAGTCAGGCGAGTACAAGCGGCGAGTACAAAATAACAAACCTGTGTGCTAAGATTTTAGTGGCTTTGCACGATATAAAAAGGACACCTTGTTTTTTGTTAAGCGTGCTCCTGACGTTATGAGGTAACTTTGTGGCGTTATATATTTATTTTTTCATACGCTCCGGTGAGTAAACTGTTCATCGGTTTGGTAAAAAATATCCTATTTTTAACCCTGGCCAAAACAATATAAACTATATGCTATAATCTCAATTGACACTTTTCATGTTCAAACACTCGAAGTCCCTCATACTATTACGTAATGTTGCATTTGTATATAATCACCTAAATGTGACCCAGACATTGAGAGTGAAAATTATTTTTGTAAAACTGAAAATCGAATAAGTTAAGCATCCAAGTATTTATTTTAAATCCACTTTGAAATCAAAAGATCAACATTAAAGCACAAACAATTTGTGTTGAGTTGCAGTTGTAGTTCAATTCTTCGATTTTCGTATTTTCGTGAGATCAACATTACTATCTGCAATAAGAAAAAAAAACAATTACAACACTACCAGGTAGTCCTTGGATTATACTTTGCCGTGTTTTAGGTAAAGTAAACAAAAAGTAGTTACGGTTTTAATATTTTCGTTGCATTACGTGCTGTTAAACAGATTAAAAGGTAAATTATTTTTTTTTTATTAGTGGCTTCCTTCTGCCGCTTCACGTATCATGCTCTTTTTTACTTTAGTGGTTATCGTTAAACGCAAGTTTTCCTTGTCCATGTTAGTTGTATTTTATTTATTTATTTTACATTTTTAACATTTTAATATTTTTCACCATTTATATGTACAGATAAACTAATGATGCCATTCATTTATACGGCGAAATGCATATTTTCATATTAAAAGTTAATGACCTTGCTGACTGATAGTTGTTCGAAGCAGTGCGCTTCTCAAGCTAATATAAAGTTACGTGTTCTGTTGGAGGGCAAGTTTCTTTTGTGGAAACGCATACTAAGTGTATAGATTTGTCGACAAACTTTTATTAGGAGTTATGACATGCTTCAAAAGTTGTTCACGGAAAGTAGCCTACTATATTTTAGATAAAATATTAAATGTTTAATTTAGTGATTCACGCTCATTACCCACCTAATAAGAATAACCTGCTCCATATCCAGCCCCGTAACCGGCACCGTAGCCTGATCCGTAGGAATTTCCTCCGTAACCAGCGCTGTATCCAGATCCGTATCCACCGCTGTACCCAGCTCCATAGGAATAGCCAGGTCCCTTTGACCAGGTTACGTTTCCGTGTCCAGCTCCGTAACCAGCTCCGTATCCAGCGCTGTAACCTGCTCCGTGGGAACTTCCGCCGTAACCAGCTCCGTAACCAGATCCATATTCACCGCTGTACCCTGATCCATAAGAATAGCCAGGTCCTTTTGCCCAGGTTACATTTCCATGTCCAGCTCCGTAACCACCACCGTAACCAGCTCCGTATCCAGCGCTGTAACCTGCTCCGTGGGAACTTCCGCCGTAACCAGCTCCGTAACCAGATCCGTAGCCAGATCCGTATTCACCGCTGTACCCTGATCCATAAGAATAGCCAGGTCCTTTTGCCCAGGTTACATTTCCCTGTCCAGCTCCGTAACCACCACCGTATCCAGCTCCGTATCCAGCGCTGTAACCTGCTCCGTGGGACCTTCCGCCGTAACCAGCTCCGTATCCAGCGCTGTAACCTGCTCCGTATCCACCGCTGTACCCAGCTCCATAGGAATAGCCAGGTCCCTTTGACCAGGTTACATTTCCGTGTCCAACTCCGTAACCAGCTCCGTATCCAGCGCTGTAACCTGCTCCGAGGGAACTTCCGCCGTAACCAGCTCCATATCCAGCGCTGTAAGCTGCTCCGTATCCACCGCTGTACCCTGATCCATAAGAATAGCCAGGTCCTTTTGTCCAGGTTACATTTCCGTGTCCACCACCGTAACCAGCTCCGTAACCAGCTCCGTAACCAGATCCGTATTCACCGCTGTACCCCGACCCATAAGAATAGCCAGGCCCCTTTGCCCAGGTTATATTTCCTTGTCCAGTTCCGTAACCACCACCGTATCCAGCTCCGTAACCACCACCGTATCCAGCTCCGTAACCACCGCCGTACCCAGCTCCGTAACCAGGTCCGTATCCACCGCCGTACCCAGCTCCGTAACCAGGTCCGTATCCACCGCTGTACCCTGATCCATACGAGTAGCCAGGTCCTTTTGACCCACTTACATTTCCGTATCCAGCTCCGTAACCACCACCGTAACCAGCTCCGTATCCACCACCGTACCCAGCTCCGTATCCACCGCTGTAACCTGCTCCGTGGGAACTTCCGCCGTAACCAGCTCCGTATCCAGCGCTGTAACCTGCTCCGTGGGAACTTCCGCCGTAACCAGCTCCGTATCCAGCGCTGTAACCTGCTCCGTGGGAACTTCCGCCGTAACCAGCTCCGTATCCAGCATTGTAACCTGCTCCGTGGGAATTTCCGCCGTAACCAGCTCCGTATCCAGCTCCGTATCCACCGCTGTACCCCGATCCATAGGAATACCCAGGTCCTTTTGACCCGGTTACATTTGCGTGTCCAGCTCCGTAACCAGTTCCGTAGCCAGCTCCGTAACCACCGCCGTATCCCGATCCATAGGAATAGCCAGGTCCTTTTGACCCGGTTACATTTCCGTGTCCAGCTCCGTAACCACCTCCGTAACCACCGCCGTATCCAGCTCCGTAACCAGACCCGTATCCACCGCTGTACCCCGATCCATACGAATAGCCAGGTCCTTTTGACCCGGTTACATTTGCGTGTCCAGATCCGTAACCAGCAGCTCCGTAACCAGCTCCGTATCCACTGCCGTATCCCGATCCATAAGAATAGCCAGGTCCTTTTGACCCGGTTACATTTGCGTGTCCAGCTCCGTAACCACCTCCGTAACCACCTCCGTAACCACCACCGTATCCAGCTCCGTATCCACCGCTGTACCCTGAGCCATAAGAATAGCCAGGTCCTTTTGACCCGGTTACATTTCCGTACCCAGCTCCGTATCCACCGCTGTATGACCCGTAAGAACCTGCTCCGATGTTTGCACCAAGATTAGCACCGAGATTGCCACCAAGATTGCCACCTAGATTGCCACCTAGATTAGCACCAAGATTGCCACCAAGATTGCCACCTAGATTAGCACCAAGATTGCCACCAAGATTGCCACCAAGATTGCCACCAAGATTGCCACCTAGATTAGCACCAAGATTGCCACCTAGATTAGCACCAAGATTGCCACCTAGATTAGCACCAAGATTGCCACCAATATTTCCACCTAGCTTTCCACCAAGATTTGCAGCAATATTACCTAAAAGATTAGAACCATGATTTCCACCAAGATTCGCAGCAAGAGTGCCACCAAGATTTGCACCAAGGTTAAGACCAAGGGTGGCCCCAAATGTGGCCCCGATGTACAGCAGAATCAGAACTTTGTCCATCTGTAAGCAAAATTTTATTTGTACAGTAAACAGTATTTAAAGCACTTTATATTCGTAGCCTACATTACTTACCTCGTTGAGAAATACACTTTGAAAGTGAATGTTGATCTTTTGAACAACGACTTTATATAGAGTTTTTCAACAGACTGATTAGGTTTTCTGTAATATAAATTCCGCAAAAAATTGCACATCCACGCCCCTGTTGTTTTCAATTAATAAGAGAGACGTTGTCGTTGGTACCATCCGCACGGTAATTTGAAATATATCGTTCGTTTCCTTTCCTGGTTAGGCTAACTTGTAGGTTTACGTTTGATTTGCTTTGCGAATTTACGTACATTATTTTTGACATTTGTTAATGTTCAGCAAGGGGCTTTGCAATGTAAAGATCTACTTCCTTTTTTCGGAAACATGCCCTTTTTTCAAACTTCTCTTGTCGCTTTGGGATTATTAGCCTAGTTGAGTTTGGAGTAATGAGTGTTATTGTGTGTTTGTCAAAGGCATGCAGTAGATTTCGAAAAAGTGTATTAAAAATAAAGAGTATATTAAAAATACAAAAACGACATAAAAAATTGCAGAGGAGTCACTTTCACCAATAAGTATGTTGAACAAACCCTATAAAAGAATGAATTGCGATAAATAGAGAATATTCGTAAACCAATTCAATTATTTTATGAACCAACTTATCTTCTTTCAATTAAAACCCAATACTACAGCATTATATATTGTTCCCCACTTTACCTTACAATTGAATTATGTGCTTTTGATAAAACATTCAAAAAGGAAGTTATTGGAAGGGTGTTTGTCGAAAACTTCATTTATAGGAAAACTCATTATCATTCGATTGCCAAGAAAATAGTATTTACCCCGTCGGAACTTTTTGCCTTGTTGATTATATCCCCAACAGTTCGACGGGTTCTTGTTATTCATAAAGTTCACCCGTCCTATTAAACTAAGCGATAATTTATAATGGACAAACTACCCAGAAATTTTGCCCAAATCCTGTTTCAACTTAATGTACACAAACGTGCCTTCTATTGAAGTCGGCAGTAAGGAAGTTGTTCACACGGTATTGTTTAGTAAACAGAAGGTAATTTAGTTTGCTATGGGTAAGTTTGGTGAAATATCATAGTTTTGTAAAAATGCTTTTATGCCTCATTTTATGTGGATTTTCCAAAGTGGTTTGTATTTCAACAAAATAAAAGTTACATTATAAAAAAATCGACATACTATAGCTTTACAAATGGCCTACAACTCGCCGCGCACTCAATTTGGTTACGTCAGCATTATTATGTATACTAGTATAGTTGAGCATCCACAGGGAAAACATTATAAAAAAACGGCGACTATGCGTTGGAGATATGCTGGTCATATACTGAATAAATTGGACAAACATGTTTTAATGCAGTATAGTAGGCTACTCAACCGTTTTTATATGGCTCCCCCTTTTGAAATTGTCCTGTGCCTTGCGCTTCGCTCAGATATGAAATAACTATCACACCAAATGCGATTTGCTATTTGTCGTATACATATAATTATTAGTGAAATAAAATAAAAATGCTAAAGCCGATTCCTAGAAGAAAAAAACGTTTTTCTTGGTTTTATTTGACAAAATTTTATTTTAACAGCCCAGCTGAGTTGCCGGTCTTTTGGGGCCCTTTGCTGTGCCGGCCACGATAAGGATAAGGATGCTGTTTTGTTTTGTTTTTCGTTTATTTCGTTTATTTATGCTTATCCCTGTGCTTGGCAAATAAAATTACTTACCTAGTTGAAATTTTGTTTTTTATTGGTTAATTTTGCATATTTGTAATGACTCAGGCCAATGACTTGATTTAAGTGCAAGTCACTGTTTTAAAATTATTCGACTTAAAAAAAAAAAGTGAATGTTCGTTAAATAAAACGGTGCTTTTTTATTTTTCATTTATTTCAATATTGAGCTGCGTGTTCTTCAATGCGTCACGAAACTCCGATTAAATACGAGTCACAATTAAACAATTATTGACCCATATTTTTAGGAAAACCGGTTTTGAAAATAAATTTAGTCGAACCGGAGCTGAACCAGAACTTTTGAATTGCTCAGAACCGAAAAACTCGTTGAACCCGAACCGTACCTGAACCGAAAATGTCAAACGGTTCGACGCCCTGGTTTGACAGGTGTTGAGCAAACCTTTTGTACTGTTTCGTAGCATTCCTGCCACGTTTTGTTGAATTGAATTGTGCATTGTGACGCCATAGTGTTAACGAGTATGTATTTTCGTAGCATTCAGCCCTGTCACTACACACTACCAGTGTGCAGGGCTGCCACTCCTAGTCCAGTGGTCTAGTGGGTTTCTTGGAAAATCTAGTGTTTTTTAATAAAAATAAATAAAAATGGTTGCTGACTGAAAAAAATTTTTTTTAAACCAAATATGGAAACCCTGTTCATGCTTGGTGATCGTTGATGGCTCGATTCTTGTTAATAGCAAGTGGTTATTCTAATTACTGCCAGTGTCAGGCAACATGCTTTATCTTGAAGTTCCTAAAGCTGCAGTGTTGCACGAAATCGGTAGGTTGTAGGCCCATGTAGCCGCCGCTGGCTACAAAAATGCTAAAGGGAGAAGAGGGGAGTGAGAGGAAGGAGCAGGTCCAGGGCTGTTGTTCTTAACCGTTTTTTGACCGCGCGCCTTTGGTAATTGCCCTGTGCCTTGCGCCCCTTGGATATTGCATTATTACCATACTAAAAGCGGTATTTTTCTTCTTTTTATTTTTCGATTACATATCAGTGAGACAGCATAAAAATACAAAACCGCGAAAAGACTCTTTTCAAGTTGCAATTTCAGCCAAATTGATCTGGGTAAAACCTTTTTGTGCGAAACGATAAGGTCTTTGTAATTTAACGATTGTGTAGTATGCAACATCTCTGTTAAAATTATAGTAGGATACATACGGTTTCCGCGAACATTTTGCGCTTATAAAAGGCGCGCACCATTTTTCCCAGTCTTACAACACTTGATCGCATTTGCGCACAAGTCGACGATAGCAGCAAGTTTCTGCAGCTTATAAGTCTTTGACGATTCTTTGTGACGTCATTTTTAAACATTTCATAACCCTTTGGAGCATAATGGTTGGAGGTGGTAGTAAGACGTAATAGGAATATCAAAGCCCATAGAAAATTAGGTATCATTTTGAACGTTTCGAATAACTCCTTTTTGAAAATGAATAACGAGTTATTCGAAACGTTCAAAATGATACCTACTTCTGTATTTCATGACCAGATTAAACCAAAATCGTTGATAAACCACACATAGCATAATGTATGTGGCCCGCCAAGAATACGCAAGAAATATTATGACCCGTGATTCTGTCAACCCACTCTGATTTAAAACATGTAACTGTGTATATTTGTTTGACTATCGCCTACTGGATTCGACAGGCTATCTTTAATAGACAACACGTTTTTAAGCATAAGTATTGCCATTGTGGAAATTTAAGCAAACTGATTTTTGTTTCAAAGCCAACAGTCATGTTTTTTATTTGATTGCTAGGCATTTGCGTCGAAATCGCATCGTCGCACAGGCAGTGGTGGGATTCAAATTTTGTTCAGCCGGTTCTATCGCAAAAGTCATATAGCCTATTTCAGCCGGTTCTGTTACAAAAAGTCATATTTTCCGGGAAATAGTTAAAGTAGATGCATGAACAGGATGAAACCCCAGGTTCCAGTGAATGCTGCCAACTCGGAAGCGGTCCATCCTCAGATAAGATGCAAAAACCCATTGACAGTAACCTAGTAATGCTAACCGGTTCGCTGATCGCATAAAATTTCGCGAGACGGTTCTATAGAACCGGTGCGAACCGGCTGAATCCGACCACTGGTTACCAGTAATTCGCAATATTTTTGAGACGCTTGTCAATGCCAATACATACTAACTTAAGAGCCGCCTTTTTTGAAGAATAACTTCGTCCTAATTTCTGTTTTGAACTTGTATAACTTTTTGTATATGGTAAATAATATACAAAGAGGAAATTGTTGGAAGGATTTCTAATGAAAACTTCCGTTATCAAGCCCTTTTCTTTCATCGAATTTAAAAATAAATTGATGGATGTTATTGCCGGAAATTTACGGTTATCAAATTACCTGGAAACAACTATTTATTCTGAAAGTGTTTTTTTGTTTAAGAGAAAAATGTTTCAAGAGTTTTGTTATACTTATAAATAAGAGTATCCGTACTATTTAAAGTAGGGGTTCCGGTACAATACTATGACTCCACTTAGTGAAACTTAACAAACAACCTGGCATTTGAATATGAATAATGCCAGTTCAGCTCATCGAAAAAAATACAGCAGACCTATCCTTTTATAAAGAGCGAAGTCATGTATTTTGATCCAAAATATTTAATTTAAGTTCATCTTTTATTAAACACACTTTAGGCCAGGAGTTCTTAAACTGGGGTCCTTGGACCCCTTGTAGGTCCGTGAACTAATTTTATGGGGTCCATGAAGGCCAAATTAAAAAATATTAGTGCATATTACGAAATAATCAAATTAAAAAAAAATATTTTAACCGTGAATATATTTAGACTCCATTTTAGTGAATATATTTAGACTCCATTTTACTTAAATCATCAGAATGTTTCTATTTTGCAATCTATTGTATTGCGACGTAAATTTATGAAAAAATATCCCTTGATTTCGTAGCCTATATCAGTGTTTTTTTCTTGTTTAGGATTTTTCATTATTTACCTTATTACAGTATTGAAAAGGAATAAAAATACTACTGGTTAAACGTTTCTAACTAAAACTCACTAAAATAGAACGTAACACAAACAAAATGATTAAGGTATTAAACATGGTCGTGTGTGACGAAACAATGATAAGCATAGAACGCACAAGTTACGTCCTGTGATTACAAGGCTAAATAGTAAACAGAACAAAAATTTGAGCTAACTTTAGTAGTTACAAATACTTTTTTTTGATATTGTGAATGTATTGGCGATATAATTCAAACAGTACAGTCAAATCCCGGACATATAAGCAGATTTTGCCATTTCTTCCTGACGCAGATTTCAACGCTAAATTCCCTGACATGTCATGGAAAATCCTGACATATGGCAACCCTACTATAAGCGGCACAACAATTTTAAAACACAACTAAATCTTTATTTTTATGTAGTCTTTATTTTTATGTAGTAATCCCAAATATATTGTTTCGGGAAACATAATAAATAAATTATTAAAAATACCAGAATCTGTTTCTTAACCAGGGGTGGCCAACACGTCGATCGCCACATCTCAGTTGGTCGATCCCATCAATTATGTGTCAGGGCTCAAAAAAAAAAAAAAGGCGTATTCAAACAATATCCACATGAAAAGAACGAAAACTGTTCATAAACTTGGATAAACTTAAACATTTCAAGTAGTGTAGTTTTAGTAGTGTTCGTCCGTAGGCTACCAGCAATCAATATGTTTTATCATACCAGTTACCTCACAGATTCGTTATATGGCAAAATACTGGTCACGTCACTACAGTAAGTGTCGTGCACATGGAAAACATTAAAATAACCAAGTGACCAAGTCAGGGGAGCCCGCAGAAAATTTTTCATGGGGGGCAATCAGGGGCGTAACCAGAAAATCAAAAAGGATGGTCCTGAATTTTCAACTTAGGGAATTCCCCTATTTTTCGTCTGACGTTAATAAATAATGACTTCATAAAACAGTGATATAGTTATGAGCTCATAGAATGGTGATTGCAAGGCGTCATAAAAAACTAATCAGAAACAGCCAAATACGTCAACAAAAGCGACCACGTGCGTCGTCGACAATTCTGTCAGGCGTCAGCTGCGAAACCACAGTGTGCAATCGTTAACTTCAGGCGAAAAAATAAACCAAGACCGTGAAATATGTATGTTTAATTGTGGTAGAATCATACATAATTGGACTATCAGAAGCGAAGTTTACAAGCTCCATGAACGGAACTAGCGCTAAATTACAAGCACGCCTTTTGTCACCTGCAATATTAAACGAAGAACGTTTTTTTCCGGGTGTTATTAAGCCACGATTAGCGCAACATCTGCGCCGAGCTGTGTGCCAAGTCAGCTAAATTACAAGCTGCGGTTGAGGGGAAATAAGTTGTGTCCATTGCACACTTAGCACGTGGTCTTATTAGAGTATGCTTAAAGAGCATAATTTTGCGTTAACTATCATTACTTAAAAATGTAGACTTTGAAACGCGCACGACAGTCACCATTATACCTCCTTTTAAGAATCTGCTTCAGTTAAACAAATGTCGATGTTACACCAACAATCCAACATCGAATATTAGCGCAGAGACCGAACAGCGAGGAACATACTGCGCCTAACTAGACGTTTTTTAGCGAGAAACGTTGTTCAATTGTACACACTTGCTAATCAATACACACTAGCTAATTAGTCAACCTAAACAAATAACGAAAGAGAAAAGTATCCAGCGTTTACGGTCGACCAAACAAAAGATAAAAAACGGCGTTTTGCGCTCGATTTGGTTTCGCATGAGATTAAGACGCGTGACCCAACTAGTTGAAAGCAAGCCGCTTCGAACAGCTTGTTAAACCAGCATGACAAAAACGATAATATCACTCACAAAAAGGGGGGTAAGAACTCCCACCCCCCTGGATACGCCACTGGGGGCAATGGATAAAGTATAATATTTTTAACCTTCATAATTAATACATATTACACTTACAAATAATACTAATAATCGTATTTTGAAATCGTTTTTTGGTATACTGGCATTTTTTTAAAATTTCTTACATGTTTTTATTACATTGCTGATAAGAGCAAAATGTTAAAAAATATATGTGCAATATTTTTTAATACGTTTTCCGTTTGTCTGCGCCGCCCTTGTCTGTCAGGTTTTCACGGCGCAACGGTAAAGAAGCATTAACTTATAGTTTAAAAGACAGCATCAAAACTAAACAAACGGGAAATATAAAGATCATTCGCGCGAAGCGCGAAAATTTTCGCACTAAGGTAGTTAAAATTGTCGAAAAGTATGTGAAATGGACTCGTATCTAGTTTGCCAAAGAGGCGGCGGGCCGGATGAATTTCACTGGCGGGCCGGAACCGGCCCGCGGGCCGTAGGTTGCCGGCCCCTGCCCTAACGGCACAGGCAAACTAGGCCCTACTAGGGCGTCCAAACGTCGATACCAAAACGGCGGATGCCTGACCCATGGCCTCCGATCGCCCCATACTCCTACAGTTCTAGGCCTTATGTCGATAAATCTAGGACGTATTCCCTGATTTAGGTCTATTCAGACGATTCCTAACTTATACTGTAATGGATATTACTGCGTATTTGGCTTTATTATGTCATAGGTCTTAAACTCCTAATACTGTGGTTTTATAGATTTTTCTGCTTTAGGTATTGTTGTGTCTTATTGTGCGTTTCCATTGAGACTTTATTACCGAACTGGTCAATTGTGAGTTTTTTTAAATATTTCAGTCGATCGCTATCAAACATTAGCTGGCCACACCTGCTCTAAACTAATAAAACCTGATAAAAAATTGTAAAATCAATTGTTTTCCCTTTCAATAGCTATTAATACTATTTTAGACTTTAAAATATCAGTTTTATGCAATATTTTACAGAAGTTGCCTCGGAATGTTTAAGTTATTTTCTCTGTTTTCTCGAAGCATGTTCAACCACATGTCGCCTTTACCTATCCTATTTTATTGCGGCTTGTATATTTAAAACTTACTTAACCCATTAAATTATAACTATATTGCCTTTTTTGTTGCAGATCAAAAATTGAGTTCAGTAGACCTGATAACAACAACAGAAAAAGAATGTTTGCTTATCGCCAGTCAGGCGAGTACAAGCGGCGAGTACAGAATTACAAACCTGTGTGCTAAGATTTTAGTGGCTTTGCACGATATAAAAAGGACACCTTGTTTTTTGTTAAGCGTGCTCCTGACGTTATGAGGTAACTTTGTGGCGTTATATATTTATTTTTTCATACGCTCCGGTGAGTAAACTGTTCATCGGTTTGGTAAAAAATATCCTACTTTCAACCCTGGCCAAAACAATATAAACTATATGTTATAATCTCAATTGACACTTTTCATGTTCAAACACTCGAAGTCCCTCATACTATTACGTAATGTTGCATTTGTATATAATCACCTAAATGTGACCCAGACATTGAGAGTGAAAATTATTTTTGTAAAACTGAAAATCGAATAAGTTAAGCATCCAAGTATTTATTTTAAATCCACTTTGAAATCAAAAGATCAACATTAAAGCACAAACAATTTGTGTTGAGTTGCAGTTGTAGTTCAATTCTTCGATTTTCGTATTTTCGTGAGATCAACATTACTATCTGCAATAAGAAAAAAAAACAATTACAACACTACCAGGTAGTCCTTGGATTATACTTTGCCGTGTTTTAGGTAAAGTAAACAAAAAGTAGTTACGGTTTTAATATTTTCGTTGCATTACGTGCTGTTAAACAGATTAAAAGGTAAATTATTTTTTTTTTATTAGTGGCTTCCTGCTGCCGCTTCACGTATCATGCTCTTTTTCACTTTAGTGGTTATCGTTAAACGCAAGTTTTCCTTGTCCATGTTAGTTGTATTTTATTTATTTATTTTACATTTTTAACATTTTAATATTTTTCACCATTTATATGTACAGATAAACTAATGATGCCATTCATTTATATGGCGAAATGCATATTTTCATATTAAAAGTTAATGACCTTGCTGACTGATAGTTGTTCGAAGCAGTGCGCTTCCCAAGCTAATATAAAGTTACGTGTTCTGTTGGAGGGCAAGTTTCTTTTGTGGAAACGCATACTAAGTGTATAGGTTTGTCGACAAACTTTTATTAGGAGTTATGACATGCTTCAAAAGTTGTCCACGGAAAGTAGCCTACTATATTTTAGATAAAATATTAAATGTTTAATTTAATGATTCACGCTCATTACCCACCTAATAAGAATACCCTGCTCCATATCCAGCCCCGTAACCGGAACCGTAGCCTGATCCGTAGGAATTTCCTCCGTAACCAGCGCTGTATCCAGATCCGTATCCACCGCTGTACCCAGCTCCATAGGAATAGCCAGGTCCCTTTGACCAGGTTACGTTTCCGTATCCAGCTCCGTAACCAGCTCCGTATCCAGCGCTGTAACCTGCTCCGTGGGAACTTCCGCCGTAACCAGCTCCGTAACCAGCGCTGTAACCTGCTCCGTGGGAACTTCCGCCGTAACCAGCTCCGTAACCAGTTCCGTAGCCAGATCCGTATTCACCGCTGTACCCTGATCCATAAGAATAGCCA
Source organism: Ascidiella aspersa (assembly GCF_963924565.1). Classification (NCBI taxonomy): domain Eukaryota; kingdom Metazoa; phylum Chordata; class Ascidiacea; order Phlebobranchia; family Ascidiidae; genus Ascidiella; species Ascidiella aspersa. The sequence continues at coordinate 20,468,250 of NC_139451.1, forward strand.
GGTCCTTTTGCCCAGGTTACATTTCCCTGTCCAGCTCCGTAACCACCACCGTATCCAGCTCCGTACCCAGCGCTGTAACCTGCTCCGTGGGAACTTCCGCCGTAACCAGCTCCGTATCCAGCGCTGTAACCTGCTCCGTATCCACCGCTGTACCCAGCTCCATAGGAATAGCCAGGTCCTTTTGACCAGGTTACATTTCCGTGTCCAACTCCGTAACCAGCTCCGTATCCAGCGCTGTAAGCTGCTCCGTATCCACCGCTGTACCCTGGTCCATAAGAATAGCCAGGTCCTTTTGTCCAGGTTACATTTCCGTGTCCACCACCGTAACCAGCTCCGTATCCAGCGCTGTAACCTGCTCCGTGGGAACTTTCGCCGTATCCAGCTCCGTAACCAGATCCGTATTCACCGCTGTATCCCGATCCATAAGAATAGCCAGGCCCCTTTGCCCAGGTTGTATTTCCTTGTCCAGCTCCGTAACCACCACCGTATCCAGCTCCGTAACCACCACCGTATCCAGCTCCGTAACCACCGCCGTACCCAGCTCCGTAACCAGGTCCGTATCCACCGCTGTACCCTGATCCATACGAGTAGCCAGGTCCTTTTGACCCACTTACATTTCCGTATCCAGCTCCGTAACCACCACCGTAACCAGCTCCGTATCCACCACCGTACCCAGCTCCGTATCCACCGCTGTAACCTGCTCCGTGGGAACTTCCGCCGTAACCAGCTCCGTATCCAGCGCTGTAACCTGCTCCGTGGGAACTTCCGCCGTAACCAGCTCCGTATCCAGCATTGTAACCTGCTCCGTAGGAATTACCGCCGTAACCAGCTCCGTATCCAGCTCCGTATCCACCGCTGTACCCCGATCCATAGAAATACCCAGGTCCTTTTGACCCGGTTACATTTGCGTGTCCAGCTCCGTAACCAGTTCCGTAGCCAGCTCCGTAACCACCGCCGTATCCAGCTCCGTAACCAGACCCGTATCCACCGCTGTACCCTGATCCATACGAGTAGCCAGGTCCTTTTGACCCACTTACATTTCCGTATCCAGCTCCGTAACCACCACCGTAACCAGCTCCGTATCCACCACCGTACCCAGCTCCGTATCCACCGCTGTAACCTGCTCCGTGGGAACTTCCGCCGTAACCAGCTCCGTATCCAGCGCTGTAACCTGCTCCGTGGGAACTTCCGCCGTAACCAGCTCCGTATCCAGCATTGTAACCTGCTCCGTAGGAATTACCGCCGTAACCAGCTCCGTATCCAGCTCCGTATCCACCGCTGTACCCCGATCCATAGAAATACCCAGGTCCTTTTGACCCGGTTACATTTGCGTGTCCAGCTCCGTAACCAGTTCCGTAGCCAGCTCCGTAACCACCGCCGTATCCAGCTCCGTAACCAGACCCGTATCCACCGCTGTACCCCGATCCATACGAATAGCCAGGTCCTTTTGACCCGGTTACATTTGCGTGTCCAGATCCGTAACCAGCAGCTCCGTAACCAGCTCCGTATCCACTGCCGTATCCCGATCCATAAGAATAGCCAGGTCCTTTTGACCCGGTTACATTTGCGTGTCCAGCTCCGTAACCACCGCCGTAACCACCTCCGTAACCAGCAGCTCCGTAACCAGCTCCGTATCCACTGCCGTATCCCGATCCATAAGAATAGCCAGGTCCTTTTGACCCGGTTACATTTGCGTGTCCAGCTCCGTAACCACCGCCGTAACCACCTCCGTAACCACCACCGTATCCACCGCTGTATCCTGACCCGTACGAACCTGCTCCGATGTTTGCACCAAGATTAGCACCGAGAATGCCACCAAGATTGCCACCTAGATTGCCACCTAGATTAGCACCAAGATTGCCACCAAGATTGCCACCTAGATTGCCACCAAGATTGCCACCAAGATTGCCACCAAGATTGCCACCAAGATTGCCACCTAGATTAGCACCGAGATTGCCACCAAGATTGCCACCTAGATTGCCACCTAGATTAGCACCAAGATTGCCACCAAGATTGCCACCTAGATTAGCACCAAGATTGCCACCAAGATTGCCACCAAGATTGCCACCTAGATTAGCACCAAGATTGCCACCTAGATTAGCACCAAGATTGCCACCTAGATTAGCACTAAGATTGCCACCAATATTTCCACCAAGATTAGCACCAAGATTGCCACCAAGATTGCCACCAAGATTGCCACCAAGATTGCCACCAAGATTGCCACCTAGATTAGCACCAAGATTGCCACCAAGATTGCCACCAAGATTGCCACCTAGATTAGCACCAAGATTGCCACCAAGATTGCCACCAAGATTGCCACCTAGATTAGCACCAAGATTGCCACCTAGATTGCCACCTAGATTAGCACCAAGATTGCCACCTAGATTAGCACCAAGATTGCCACCTAGATTAGCACCAAGATTGCCACCAATATTTCCACCTAGCTTTCCACCAAGATTTGCAGCAATATTGCCTAAAAGATTAGAACCATGATTTCCACCAAGATTCGCAGCAAGAGTGCCACCAAGATTTGCACCAAGGTTAAGACCAAGGGTGGCCCCAAATGTGGCCCCAATGTACAGCAGAATCAGAACTTTGTCCATCTGTAAGCAAAATTTTATTTGTACAGTAAACAGTATTTAAAGTACTTTATATTCGTAGCCTACATTACTTACCTCGTTGAGAAATACACTTCAAAAGTGAATGTTGATCTTTTGAACAACGACTTTATATAGAGTTTTTCAACAGACTGATTAGGTTTTCTGTAATATAAATTCCGCAAAAAATTGAACATCCACGCCCCTGTTGTTTTCAATTAATAAGAGAGACGTTGTCGTTTGTACCATCCGCACTGTAATTTGAAATATATCGTTCGTTTCCTTTCCTGGTTAGGCTAACTTGTTGGTTTACGTTTGATTTGCTTTGCGAATTTACGTACATTATTTTTGACATTTGTTAATGTTCAGCAAGGGGCTTTGCAATGTAAAGATCTACTTCCTTTTTTCGGAAACATGCCCTTTTTTCAAAATTCTCTTGTCGCTTTGGGATTATTAGCCTAGTTGAGTTTGGAGTATTGAGTGTTATTGTGTGTTTATCAAAGGCATGCAGTAGATTTCGAAAAAGTGTATTAAAAATAAAGAGTATATTAAAAATACAAAAACGACATAAAAAATTGCAGAGGAGTCACTTTCACCAATAAGTATGTTGAACAAACCCTATAAAAGAATGAATTGCGATAAATAGAGAATATTCGTAAACCAATTCAATTATTTTATGAACCAACTTATCTTCTTTCAATTAAAACCCAATACTACAGCATTATATATTGTTCCCCACTTTACCTTACAATTGAATTATGTGCTTTTGATAAAACATTCAAAAAGGAAGTTATTGGAAGGGTGTTTGTCGAAAACTTCATTTATAGGAAAACTCATTATCATTCGATTGCCAAGAAAATAGTATTTACCCCGTCGGAACTTTTTGCCTTGTTGATTATATCCCCAACAGTTCGACGGGTTCTTGTTATTCATAAAGTTTACCGTCCTATTAAACTAAGCGATAATTTATAATGGACAAACTATACCCAGAAATTTTGCCCAAATCCTGTTTCAACTTAATGTACACAAACGTGCCTTCTATTGAAGTCGACAGTAAGGAAGTTGTTCAAACGGTATTGTTTAGTAAACAGAAGGTAACTTAGTTTGCTATGGATAAGTTTGGTGAAATATCATAGTTTTGTAAAAATGCTTTTGTGCCGCATTTCATGTGGATTTTTCAAAGTGGTTTGTTGAAATAAAAGTTACATTATAAAAAAAATCGACATACTATAGCTTTACATATAGCCTACAACTCGTCGCGCAATTTGATTACGTCAGCATTATTATGTATACTAGTATAGTTGAGCAACCACAGGGAAAACATTATAAAAAAACGGCGACTATGCGTTGGAGATATGCTGGTCACATACTGAATAAATTGGACAAACACGTTTTAATGTAGTATAGTAGGCTACTCAACCGTTTTGATATGGCTCCCCCTTTTGAAATTGTCCTGTACCTTGCGCTTCGCTCAGATATGAAATAACTATCACACCAAATGCGATTTGCTATTTGTCGTATACATATAATTATTAGTGAAATAAAATAAAAATGCTAAAGCCGATTCCTAGAAGAAAAAAACGTTTTTCTTGGTTTTATTTGACAAAATTTTATTTTAACAGCCCAGCTGAGTTGCCAGTCTTTTGGGGCCCTTTGCTGTGCCGGCCACGATAAGGATAAGGATGCTGTTTTGTTTTGTTTTTCGTTTATTTCGTTTATTTATGCTTATCCCTGTGCTTGGCAAATAAAATTACTTACCTAGTTGAAATTTTGTTTTTTATTGGTTAATTTTGCATATTTGTAATGACTCAGGCCAATGACTTGATTTAAGTGCAAGTCACTGTTTTAAAATTATTCGACTTAAAAAAAAAAAGTGAATGTTCGTTAAATAAAACGGTGCTTTTTTATTTTTCATTTATTTCAATATTGAGCTGCGTGTTCTTCAATGCGTCACGAAACTCCGATTAAATACGAGTCACAATTAAACAATTATTGACCCATATTTTTAGGAAAACCGGTTTTGAAAATAAATTTAGTCGAACCGGAGCTGAACCAGAACTTTTGAATTGCTCAGAACCGAAAAACTCGTTGAACCCGAACCGTACCTGAACCGAAAATGTCAAACGGTTCGACGCCCTGGTTTGACAGGTGTTGAGCAAACCTTTTGTACTGTTTCGTAGCATTCCTGCCACGTTTTGTTGAATTGAATTGTGCATTGTGACGCCATAGTGTTAACGAGTATGTATTTTCGTAGCATTCAGCCCTGTCACTACACACTACCAGTGTGCAGGGCTGCCACTCCTAGTCCAGTGGTCTAGTGGGTTTCTTGGAAAATCTAGTGTTTTTTAATAAAAATAAATAAAAATGGTTGCTGACTGAAAAAAATTTTTTTTAAACCAAATATGGAAACCCTGTTCATGCTTGGTGATCGTTGATGGCTCGATTCTTGTTAATAGCAAGTGGTTATTCTAATTACTGCCAGTGTCAGGCAACATGCTTTATCTTGAAGTTCCTAAAGCTGCAGTGTTGCACGAAATCGGTAGGTTGTAGGCCCATGTAGCCGCCGCTGGCTACAAAAATGCTAAAGGGAGAAGAGGGGAGTGAGAGGAAGGAGCAGGTCCAGGGCTGTTGTTCTTAACCGTTTTTTGACCGCGCGCCTTTGGTAATTGCCCTGTGCCTTGCGCCCCTTGGATATTGCATTATTACCATACTAAAAGCGGTATTTTTCTTCTTTTTATTTTTCGATTACATATCAGTGAGACAGCATAAAAATACAAAACCGCGAAAAGACTCTTTTCAAGTTGCAATTTCAGCCAAATTGATCTGGGTAAAACCTTTTTGTGCGAAACGATAACGTCTTTGTAATTTAACGATTGTGTAGTATGCAACATCTCTGTTAAAATTATAGTAGGATACGTACGGTTTCCGCGAACATTTTGCGCTTGTAAAAGGCACGCACCATTTTTCCCCGTCTTACAACACTTGATCGCATTTGCGCACAACGTCGACGATAGCAGCAAGTTTCTGCAGCTTATAAGTCTTTGACGATTCTTTGTGACGTCATTTTTAAACATTTCATAACCCTTTGGAGCATAATGGTTGGAGGTGGTAGTAAGACGTAATAAGAATATCAAAGCCCATAGAAAATTAGGTATCATTTTGAACGTTTCGAATAACTCCTTTTTGAAAATGAATAACGAGTTATTCGAAACGTTCAAAATGATACCTACTTCTGTATTTCATGACCAGATTAAACCAAAATCGTTGATAAACCACACATAGCATAATGTATGTGGCCCGCCAAGAATACGCAAGAAATATTATGACCCGTGATTCTGTCAACCCACTCTGATTTAAAACATGTAACTGTGTATATTTGTTTGACTATCGCCTACTGGATTCAACAGGCTATCTTTAATAGACAACACGTTTTTAAGCATAAGTATTGCCATTGTGGAAATTTAAGCAAACTGATTTTTGTTTCAAAGCCAACAGTCATGTTTTTTATTTGATTGCTAGGCATTTGCGTCGAAATCGCATCGTCGCACAGGCAGTGGTGGGATTCAAATTTTGTTCAGCCGGTTCTATCGCAAAAGTCATATAGCCTATTTCAGCCGGTTCTGTTACAAAAAGTCATATTTTCCGGGAAATAGTTAAAGTAGATGCATGAACAGGATGAAACCCCAGGTTCCAGTGAATGCTGCCAACTCGGAAGCGGTCCATCCTCAGATAAGATGCAAAAACCCATTGACAGTAACCTAGTAATGCTAACCGGTTCGCTGATCGCATAAAATTTCGCGAGACGGTTCTATAGAACCGATGCGAACCGGCTGAATCCCACCACTGGTTACCGGTAATTCGCAATATTTTTGAGACGCTTGTCAATGCCAATACATACTAACTTAAGAGCCGCCTTTTTTAAAGAATAACTTCGTCCTAATTTCTGTTTGAACTTGTATAAACTCTTTGTATATGGTAAATAATATACAAAGAGGAAATTGTTGGAAGGATTACTAATGAAAACTTCCGTTATCAAACCCTTTTCTTTCATCGAATTTAAAAATAAATTGATGGATGTTATTGCCGGAAATTTACGGTTATCAAATTACCTGGAAACAACTATTTATTCTGAAAGTGTTTTTTGTTTAAGAGAAAAATGTTTCAAGAGTTTTGTTATACTTATAAATAAGAGTATCCGTACTATTTAAAGTAGGGGTTCCGGTACAATACTATGACTCCACTTAGTGAAACTTAACAAACAACCTGGCATTTGAATATGAATAATGCCAGTTCAGCTCATCGAAAAAAATACAGCAGACCTATCCTTTTATAAAGAGCGAAGTCATGTATTTTGATCCAAAATATTTAATTTAAGTTCATCTTTTATTGAACACACTTTAGGCCAGGAGTTCTTAAACTGGGGTCCTTGGACCCCTTGTAGGTCCGTGAACTAATTTTATGGGGTCCATGAAGGCCAAATTAAAAAATATTAGTGCATATTACGAAATAATCAAATTAAAAAAAAAATATTTTAACCGTGAATATATTTAGACTCCATTTTAGTGAATATATTTAGACTCCATTTTACTTAAATCATCAGAATGTTTCTATTTTGCAATCTATTGTATTGCGACGTAAATTTATGAAAAAATATCCCTTGATTTCGTAGCCTATATCAGTGTTTTTTTCTTGTTTAGGATTTTTCATTATTTACCTTATTACAGTATTGAAAAGGAATAAAAATACTACTGGTTAAACGTTTCTAACTAAAACTCACTAAAATAGAACGTAACACACTAAAACTCTTTTCTATAAATCAAAAACAAAATGATTAAGGTATTAAACATGGTCGTGTGTGACGAAACAATGATAAGCATAGAACGCACAAGTTACGCCCTGTGATTACAAGGCTAAATAGTAAACAGAACAAAAATTTGAGCTAACTTTAGTAGTTACAAATACTTTTTTTTGATATTGTGAATGTATTGGCGATATAATTCAAACAGTACAGTCAAATCCCGGACATATAAGCAGATTTTGCCATTTCTTCCTGACGCAGATTTCAACGCTAAATTCCCTGACATGTCATGGAAAATCCTGACATATGGCAACCCTACTATAAGCGGCACAACAATTTTAAAACACAACTAAATCTTTATTTTTATGTAGTCTTTATTTTTATGTAGTCTTTATTTTTATGTAGTAATCCCAAATATATTGTTTCGGGAAACATAATAAATAAATTATTAAAAATACCAGAATTTGTTTCTTAACCAGGGGTGGCCAACACGTCGATCGCCACATCTCAGTTGGTCGATCCCATCAATTATGTGTCAGGGCTCCAAAAAAAAAAAAAAAAGGCGTATTCAAACAATATCCACATGAAAAGAACGAAAACTGTTCATAAACTTGGATAAACTTAAACATTTCAAGTAGTGTAGTTTTAGTAGTGTTCGTCCGTAGGCTACCAGCAATCAATATGTTTTATCATACCAGTTACCTCACAGATTCGTTATATGGCAAAATACTGGTCACGTCACTACAGTAAGTGACGTGCACATGGAAAACATTAAAATAACCAAGTGACCAAGTCAGGGGAGCCCGCAGAAAATTTTTCATGGGGGGCAATCAGGGGCGTAACCAGAAAATCAAAAAGGATGGTCCTGAGTTTTCAACTTAGGGAATTCCCCTATTTTTCGTCTGACGTTAATAAATAATGACTTCATAAAACAGTGATATAGTTATGAGCTCATAGAATGGTGATTGCAAGACGTCATAAAAAACTAATCAGAAACAGCCAAATACGTCAACAAAAGCGACCACGTGCGTCGTCGACAATTCTGTCAGGCGTCAGCTGCGAAACCACAGTGTGCAATCGTTAACTTCAGGCGAAAAAATAAACCAAGACCGTGAAATATGTATGTTTAATTGTGGTAGAATCATACATAATTGGACTATCAGAAGCGAAGTTTACAAGCTCCATGAACGGAACTAGCGCTAAATTACAAGCACGCCTTTTGTCACCTGCAATATTAAACGAAGAACGTTTTTTTCCGGGTGTTATTAAGCCACGATTAGCGCAACATCTGCGCCGAGCTGTGTGCCAAGTCAGCTAAATTACAAGCTGCGGTTGAGGGGAAATAAGTTGTGTCCATTGCACACTTAGCACGTGGTCTTATTAGAGTATGCTTAAAGAGCATAATTTTGCGTTAACTATCATTACTTAAAAATGTAGACTTTGAAACGCGCACGACAGTCATCATTATACCTCCTTTTAAGAATCTGCTTCAGTTAAACAAATGTCGATGTTACACCAACAATCCGACATCGAATATTAGCGCAGAGACCGAACAGCGAGGAACATACTGCGCCTAACTAGACGTTTTTTAGCGAGAAACGTTGTTCAATTGTACACACTTGCTAATCAATACACACTTGCTAATTAGTCAACCTAAACAAATAACGAAAGAGAAAAGTATCCAGCGTTTACGGTCGACCAAACAAAAGATAAAAAACGGCGTTTTGCGCTCGATTTGGTTTCGCATTAGATTAAGACGCGTGACCCAATTAGTTGAAAGCAAGCCGCTTCGAACAGCTTGTTAAACCAGCATGACAAAAACGATAATATCACTCACAAAAAGGGGGGTAAGAACTCCCACCCCCCTGGATACGCCACTGGGGGCAATGGATAAAGTATAATATTTTTAACCTTCATAAGTAATACATATTACACTTACAAATAATACTAATAATCGTATTTTGAAATCGTTTTTTGGTATACTGGCATTTTTTTTAAATTTCTTACATGTTTTTATTACATTGCTGATAAGAGCAAAATGTTAAAAAATATATGTGCAATATTTTTTAATACGTTTTCCGTTTGTCTGCGCCGCCCTTGTCTGTCAGGTTTTCACGGCGCAACGGTAAAGAAGCATTAACCTATAGTTTAAAAGACAGCATCAAAACTAAACAATCGGGAAATAAAAAGATCATTCGCGCGAAGCGCGAAAATTTTCGCACTAAGGTAGTTAAAATTGTCGAAAAGTATGTGAAATGGACTCGTATCTAGTTTGCCAAAGAGGCGGCGGGCCGGATGAATTTCACTGGCGGGCCGGAACCGGCCCGCGGGCCGTAGATTGCCGACCCCTGCCCTAACGGCACAGGCAAACTAGGCCCTACTAGGGCGTCCAAACGTCGATACCAAAACGGCGGATGCCTGACCCATGGCCTCCGATCGCCCCATACTCCTACAGTTCTAGGCCTTATGTCGATAAATCTAGGACGTATTCCCTGATTTAGGTCTATTCAGACGATTCCTAACTTATACTGTAATGGATATTACTGCGTATTTGGCTTTATTATGTCATAGGTCTTAAACTCCTAATACTGTGGTTTTATAGATTTTTCTGCTTTAGGTATTGTTGTGTCTTATTGTGCGTTTCCATTGAGACTTTATTACCGAACTGGTCAATTGTGAGTTTTTTTAAATATTTCAGTCGATCGCAATCAAACATTAGCTGGCCACACCTGCTCTAAACTAATAAAACCTGATAAAAAATTGTAAAATCAATTGTTTTCCCTTTCAATAGCTATTAATACTATTTTAGACTTTTTTAAATATCAGTTTTATGCAATATTTTACAGAAGTTGCCTCGGAATGTTTAAGTTATTTTCTCTGTTTTCTCGAAGCATGTTCAACCACATGTCGCCTTTACCTATCCTATTTTATTGCGGCTTGTATATTTAAAACTTACTTAACCCATTTAATTATAACTATATTGCCTTTTTTGTTGCAGATCAAAAATTGAGTTCAGTAGACCTGATAACAACAACAGAAAAAGAATGTTTGCTTATCGCCAGTCAGGCGAGTACAAGCGGCGAGTACAGAATTACAAACCTGTGTGCTAAGATTTTAGTGGCTTTGCACGATATAAAAAGGACACCTTGTTTTTTGTTAAGCGTGCTCCTGACGTTATGAGGTAACTTTGTGGCGTTATATATTTATTTTTTCATACGCTCCGGTGAGTAAACTGTTCATCGGTTTGGTAAAAAATATCCTACTTTCAACCCTGGCCAAAACAATATAAACTATATGCTATAATCTCAATTGACACTTTTCATGTTCAAACACTCGAAGTCCCTCATACTATTACGTAATGTTGCATTTGTATATAATCACCTAAATGTGACCCAGACATTGAGAGTGAAAATTATTTTTGTAAAACTGAAAATCGAATAAGTTAAGCATCCAAGTATTTATTTTAAATCCACTTTGAAATCAAAAGATCAACATTAAAGCACAAACAATTTGTGTTGAGTTGCAGTTGTAGTTCAATTCTTCGATTTTCGTATTTTCGTGAGATCAACATTACTATCTGCAATAAGAAAAAAAAAACAATTACAACACTACCAGGTAGTCCTTGGATTATACTTTGCCGTGTTTTAGGTAAAGTAAACAAAAAGTAGTTACGGTTTTAATATTTTCGTTGCATTACGTGCTGTTAAACAGATTAAAAGGTAAATTATTTTTTTTTATTAGTGGCTTCCTGCTGCCGCTTCACGTATCATGCTCTTTTTCACTTTAGTGGTTATCGTTAAACGCAAGTTTTCCTTGTCCATGTTAGTTGTATTTTATTTATTTATTTTACATTTTTAACATTTTAATATTTTTCACCATTTATATGTACAGATAAACTAATGATGCCATTCATTTATATGGCGAAATGCATATTTTCATATTCAAAGTTAATGACCTTGCTGACTGATAGTTGTTCGAAGCAGTGCGCTTCTCAAGCTAATATAAAGTTACGTGTTCTGTTGGAGGGCAAGTTTCTTTTGTGGAAACGCATACTAAGTGTATAGGTTTGTCGACAAACTTTTATTAGGAGTTATGACATGCTTCAAAAGTTGTTCACGGAAAGTAGCCTACTATATTTTAGATAAAATATTAAATGTTTAATTTAATGATTCACGCTCATTACCCACCTAATAAGAATACCCTGCTCCATATCCAGCCCCGTAACCGGCACCGTAGCCTGATCCGTAGGAATTTCCTCCGTAACCAGCGCTGTATCCAGATCCGTATCCACCGCTGTACCCAGCTCCATAGGAATAGCCAGGTCCCTTTGACCAGGTTACGTTTCCGTATCCAGCTCCGTAACCAGCTCCGTATCCAGCGCTGTAACCTGCTCCGTGGGAACTTCCGCCGTAACCAGCTCCGTAACCAGCGCTGTAACCTGCTCCGTGGGAACTTCCGCCGTAACCAGCTCCGTAACCAGATCCGTAGCCAGATCCGTATTCACCGCTGTACCCTGATCCATAAGAATAGCCAGGTCCTTTTGCCCAGGTTACATTTCCCTGTCCAGCTCCGTAACCACCACCGTAACCAGCTCCGTATCCAGCGCTGTAACCTGCTCCGTATCCACCGCTGTACCCAGCTCCATAGGAATAGCCAGGTCCTATTGACCAGGTTACATTTCCGTGTCCAACTCCGTAACCAGCTCCGTATCCAGCGCTGTAAGCTGCTCCGTATCCACCGCTGTACCCTGGTCCATAAGAATAGCCAGGTCCTTTTGTCCAGGTTACATTTCCGTGTCCACCACCGTAACCAGCTCCGTATCCAGCGCTGTAACCTGCTCCGTGGGAACTTTCGCCGTATCCAGCTCCGTAACCAGATCCGTATTCACCGCTGTATCCCGATCCATAAGAATAGCCAGGCCCCTTTGCCCAGGTTATATTTCCTTGTCCAGCTCCGTAACCACCACCGTATCCAGCTCCGTAACCACCACCGTATCCAGCTCCGTAACCACCGCCGTACCCAGCTCCGTAACCAGGTCCGTATCCACCGCTGTACCCTGATCCATACGAGTAGCCAGGTCCTTTTGACCCACTTACATTTCCGTATCCAGCTCCGTAACCACCACCGTAACCAGCTCCGTATCCACCACCGTACCCAGCTCCGTATCCACCGCTGTAACCTGCTCCGTGGGAACTTCCGCCGTAACCAGCTCCGTATCCAGCGCTGTAACCTGCTCCGTGGGAACTTCCGCCGTAACCAGCTCCGTATCCAGCATTGTAACCTGCTCCGTAGGAATTACCGCCGTAACCAGCTCCGTATCCAGCTCCGTATCCACCGCTGTACCCCGATCCATAGAAATACCCAGGTCCTTTTGACCCGGTTACATTTGCGTGTCCAGCTCCGTAACCAGTTCCGTAGCCAGCTCCGTAACCACCGCCGTATACAGCTCCGTAACCAGACCCGTATCCACCGCTGTACCCCGATCCATACGAATAGCCAGGTCCTTTTGACCCGGTTACATTTGCGTGTCCAGATCCGTAACCAGCAGCTCCGTAACCAGCTCCGTATCCACTGCCGTATCCCGATCCATAAGAATAGCCAGGTCCTTTTGACCCGGTTACATTTGCGTGTCCAGCTCCGTAACCACCGCCGTAACCACCTCCGTAACCAGCAGCTCCGTAACCAGCTCCGTATCCACTGCCGTATCCCGATCCATAAGAATAGCCAGGTCCTTTTGACCCGGTTACATTTGCGTGTCCAGCTCCGTAACCACCGCCGTAACCACCTCCGTAACCACCACCGTATCCAGCTCCGTAACCACCGCCGTAACCACCTCCGTAACCACCACCGTATCCAGCTCCGTATCCACCGCTGTATCCTGACCCGTACGAACCTGCTCCGATGTTTGCACCAAGATTAGCACCGAGATTGCCACCAAGATTGCCACCTAGATTGCCACCTAGATTAGCACCAAGATTGCCACCAAGATTGCCACCTAGATTAGCACCAAGATTGCCACCAAGATTGCCACCAAGATTGCCACCAAGATTGCCACCTAGATTAGCACCAAGATTGCCACCTAGATTAGCACCAAGATTGCCACCTAGATTAGCACTAAGATTGCCACCAATATTTCCACCAAGATTAGCACCAAGATTGCCACCAAGATTGCCACCAAGATTGCCACCAAGATTGCCACCAAGATTGCCACCAAGATTGCCACCTAGATTAGCACCAAGATTGCCACCAAGATTGCCACCAAGATTGCCACCTAGATTAGCACCAAGATTGCCACCTAGATTGCCACCAAGATTGCCACCTAGATTAGCACCAAGATTGCCACCTAGATTGCCACCTAGATTAGCACCAAGATTGCCACCTAGATTAGCACCAAGATTGCCACCAATCTTTCCACCTAGCTTTCCACCAAGATTTGCAGCAATATTGCCTAAAAGATTAGAACCATGATTTCCACCAAGATTCGCAGCAAGAGTGCCACCAAGATTTGCACCAAGGTTAAGACCAAGGGTGGCCCCAAATGTGGCCCCAATGTACAGCAGAATCAGAACTTTGTCCATCTGTAAGCAAAATTTTATTTGTACAGTAAACAGTATTTAAAGCACTTTATATTCGTAGCCTACATTACTTACCTCGTTGAGAAATACACTTCAAAAGTGAATGTTGATCTTTTGAACAACGACTTTATATAGAGTTTTTCAACAGACTGATTAGGTTTTCTGTAATATAAATTCCGCAAAAAATTGCACATCCACGCCCCTGTTGTTTTCAATAAATAAGAGAGACGTTGTCGTTTGTACCATCCGCACTGTAATTTGAAATATATCGTTCGTTTCCTTTCCTGGTTAGGCTAACTTGTAGGTTTACGTTTGATTTGCTTTGCGAATTTACGTACATTATTTTTGACATTTGTTAATGTTCAGCAAGGGGCTTTGCAATGTAAAGATCTACTTCCTTTTTTCGGAAACATGCCCTTTTTTCAAAATTCTCTTGTCGCTTTGGGATTATTAGCCTAGTTGAGTTTGGAGTAATGAGTGTTATTGTGTGTTTATCAAAGGCATGCAGTAGATTTCGAAAAAGTGTATTAAAAATAAAGAGTATATTAAAAATACAAAAACGACATAAAAAATTGCAGAGGAGTCACTTTCACCAATAAGTATGTTGAACAAACCCTATAAAAGAATGAATTGCGATAAATAGAGAATATTCGTAAACCAATTCAATTATTTTATGAACCAACTTATCTTCTTTCAATTAAAACCCAATACTACAGCATTATATATTGTTCCCCACTTTACCTTACAATTGAATTATGTGCTTTTGATAAAACATTCAAAAAGGAAGTTATTGGAAGGGTGTTTGTCGAAAACTTCATTTATAGGAAAACTCATTATCATTCGATTGCCAAGAAAATAGTATTTACCCCGTCGGAACTTTTTGCCTTGTTGATTATATCCCCAACAGTTCGACGGGTTCTTGTTATTCATAAAGTTTACCGTCCTATTAAACTAAGCGATAATTTATAATGGACAAACTATACCCAGAAATTTTGCCCAAATCCTGTTTCAACTTAATGTACACAAACGTGCCTTCTATTGAAGTCGACAGTAAGGAAGTTGTTCAAACGGTATTGTTTAGTAAACAGAAGGTAACTTAGTTTGCTATGGATAAGTTTGGTGAAATATCATAGTTTTGTAAAAATGCTTTTGTGCCGCATTTCATGTGGATTTTTCAAAGTGGTTTGTTTTTCAAAAAAATAAAAGTTACATTATAAAAAAAATCGACATACTATAGCTTTACATATAGCCTACAACTCGTCGCGCAATTTGATTACGTCAGCATTATTATGTATACTAGTATAGTTGAGCAACCACAGGGAAAACATTATAAAAAAACGGCGACTATGCGTTGGAGATATGCTGGTCACATACTGAATAAATTGGACAAACACGTTTTAATGTAGTATAGTAGGCTACTCAACCGTTTTTATATGGCTCCCCCTTTTGAAATTGTCCTGTACCTTGCGCTTCGCTCAGATATGAAATAACTATCACACCAAATGCGATTTGCTATTTGTCGTATACATATAATTATTAGTGAAATAAAATAAAAATGCTAAAGCCGATTCCTAGAAGAAAAAAACGTTTTTCTTGGTTTTATTTGACAAAATTTTATTTTAACAGCCCAGCTGAGTTGCCAGTCTTTTGGGGCCCTTTGCTGTGCCGGCCACGATAAGGATAAGGATGCTGTTTTGTTTTGTTTTTCGTTTATTTCGTTTATTTATGCTTATCCCTGTGCTTGGCAAATAAAATTACTTACCTAGTTGAAATTTTGTTTTTTATTGGTTAATTTTGCATATTTGTAATGACTCAGGCCAATGACTTGATTTAAGTGCAAGTCACTGTTTTAAAATTATTCGACTTAAAAAAAAAAAGTGAATGTTCGTTAAATAAAACGGTGCTTTTTTATTTTTCATTTATTTCAATATTGAGCTGCGTGTTCTTCAATGCGTCACGAAACTCCGATTAAATACGAGTCACAATTAAACAATTATTGACCCATATTTTTAGGAAAACCGGTTTTGAAAATAAATTTAGTCGAACCGGAGCTGAACAAGAACTTTTGAATTGCTCAGAACCGAAAAACTCGTTGAACCCGAACCGTACCTGAACCGAAAATGTCAAACGGTTCGACGCCCTGGTTTGACAGGTGTTGAGCAAACCTTTTGTACTGTTTCGTAGCATTCCTGCCACGTTTTGTTGAATTGAATTGTGCATTGTGACGCCATAGTGTTAACGAGTATGTATTTTCGTAGCATTCAGCCCTGTCACTACACACTACCAGTGTGCAGGGCTGCCACTCCTAGTCCAGTGGTCTAGTGGGTTTCTTGGAAAATCTAGTGTTTTTTAATAAAAATAAATAAAAATGGTTGCTGACTGAAAAAAATTTTTTTTAAACCAAATATGGAAACCCTGTTCATGCTTGGTGATCGTTGATGGCTCGATTCTTGTTAATAGCAAGTGGTTATTCTAATTACTGCCAGTGTCAGGCAACATGCTTTATCTTGAAGTTCCTAAAGCTGCAGTGTTGCACGAAATCGGTAGGTTGTAGGCCCATGTAGCCGCCGCTGGCTACAAAAATGCTAAAGGGAGAAGAGGGGAGTGAGAGGAAGGAGCAGGTCCAGGGCTGTTGTTCTTAACCGTTTTTTGACCGCGCGCCTTTGGTAATTGCCCTGTGCCTTGCGCCCCTTGGATATTGCATTATTACCATACTAAAAGCGGTATTTTTCTTCTTTTTATTTTTCGATTACATATCAGTGAGACAGCATAAAAATACAAAACCGCGAAAAGACTCTTTTCAAGTTGCAATTTCAGCCAAATTGATCTGGGTAAAACCTTTTTGTGCGAAACGATAACGTCTTTGTAATTTAACGATTGTGTAGTATGCAACATCTCTGTTAAAATTATAATAGGATACGTACGGTTTCCGCGAACATTTTGCGCTTGTAAAAGGCACGCACCATTTTTCCCCGTCTTACAACACTTGATCGCATTTGCGCACAACGTCGACGATAGCAGCAAGTTTCTGCAGCTTATAAGTCTTTGACGATTCTTTGTGACGTCATTTTTAAACATTTCATAACCCTTTGGAGCATAATGGTTGGAGGTGGTAGTAAGACGTAATAGGAATATCAAAGCCCATAGAAAATTAGGTATCATTTTGAACGTTTCGAATAACTCCTTTTTGAAAATGAATAACGAGTTATTCGAAACGTTCAAAATGATACCTACTTCTGTATTTCATGACCAGATTAAACCAAAATCGTTGATAAACCACACATAGCATAATGTATGTGGCCCGCCAAGAAAACGCAAGAAATATTATGACCCGTGATTCTGTCAACCCACTCTGATTTAAAACATGTAACTGTGTATATTTGTTTGACTATCGCCTACTGGATTCGACAGGCTATCTTTAATAGACAACACGTTTTCAAGCATAAGTATTGCCATTGTGGAAATTTAAGCAAACTGATTTTTGTTTCAAAGCCAACAGTCATGTTTTTTATTTGATTGCTAGGCATTTGCGTCGAAATCGCATCGTCGCACAGGCAGTGGTGGGATTCAAATTTTGTTCAGCCGGTTCTATCGCAAAAGTCATATTTTCCGGGAAATAGTTAAAGTAGATGCATGAACAGGATGAAACCCCAGGTTCCAGTGAATGCTGCCAACTCGGAAGCGGTCCATCCTCAGATAAGATGCAAAAACCCATTGACAGTTACCTAGTAATGCTAACCGGTTCGCTGATCGCATAAAATTTCGCGAGACGGTTCCATAGAACCGATGCGAACCGGCTGAATCCCACCACTGGTTACCGGTAATTCGCAATATTTTTGAGACGCTTGTCAATGCCAATACATACTAACTTAAGAGCCGCCTTTTTTAAAGAATAACTTCGTCCTAATTTCTGTTTGAACTTGTATAAACTCTTTGTATATGGTAAATAATATACAAAGAGGAAATTGTTGGAAGGATTACTAATGAAAACTTCCGTTATCAAACCCTTTTCTTTCATCGAATTTAAAAATAAATTGATGGATGTTATTGCCGGAAATTTACGGTGATCAAATTACCTAGAAATAACTATTTATTCTGAAAGTGCTTTTTGTTTAAGAGAAAAATGTTGTAAGAGTTTTGTTATACTTATAAATAAGAGTATCCGTACTATTTAAAGTAGGGGCCATTTTACTTTGAGTAAAATTGGCAAATTTCTTAAAATTTATAAAAAAAAACGTCAAATTTCTGACGTCTATTTGATTGTGACGTGATTTATGAAGTAATTCTTTGAAAATTTCTAGCCTACCGTGGTCAACCCCTGCTTTCGGCGAACATTTTGGGTGAGAATTACTCGCGTGACATTACTATGGCGCATCGTGTTTTAAAATTGCCCGTGTTGCTAAGGGGTTCAGCAGGAGCTGATTGCACTGTTAGCGATCTTGTTATCGTCCGGTTTCCCAAATAAAAAGTGATTTTTTTAAACTGCAGTTAGATTTGTATTGTAATGGAATGAAAATGAAATCTGCTTAATTGGCACATTAACACATTAATTTAATAATTTTTTCTTGTCTTCTTGGTCGTCTACTCTACATTTTTGCTTTTTTTTCTGGTTTGGGTTGTGTCATTATTTACCTTACAGAAACGGAATAAACATACTACTGGTTAAACGTTTCTAACTAAAACTGACTAAATAGAACGTAACACACTAAAACGCTTTTCTAAAGCGAACACAAACTGATTAAAAGGTATTATTCATGGTCGTGTGTGACGTAACAATGATAAGCATAGCATGCACAAGTTACGTCATGTGAATATAATACAAGGCTATTTACTAAACAGAAGAACATTTTTAACTAACTTTAGTAGTTACAATTATCGTTTTTGATATTGTGAATGTATTTGCATTGTAATTCAAACAGTTTGGTCAAATCCCGGACATATAAGCAGATTTCGCCATTTCTCCCCGACGCAGATTTCAACACTAAATTCCCTGACATGTCAGGGAAAATCCTGACATCTGCAACCCTACTGTAAGTGGCACAACAATGTTCAAACACAACTAAATGAGAAATCCGTGTTGGACATTGATATTTGACGTAACTGATTAGTTTATTTGTTATACGTGACACATTTTTTAATATTTGTACAATTTACACAATCACAATGAGTTTTCTAATCGGGATTTTTTATAAAAATATCGTTTTTCATTAAATATAAAAAAACTTCGTCTGTATCTTTATATAGTAATCCAAAATATATTGTTTAGAGAAACACAATAATTAAATACTTCAGAAGTTGTTTCTAATTGCATGACTCATTACTTTAAACCAGGGGTGGCCAACACGTCGATCGTGATCGACCGGTCGATCGCCATATCTCAGTTTGTCAGGGCTCTAAAAAGAGCGTTTTCCAACAATATCCATATGAAAATAACGAAAACAGTCCATAAACTTGGATAAACTTAAACAGTCCAAGTAGTGTAGTTTTAGTAGTATTGGTCCGTAGCCTGTATCAATATACCTCACATTCGTTATATATAATCGTTAGATTCGTTATATGGTAAAATAGTGGTCACTTGACACGTCCCAATAGTAAGTGTCGTGCACATGGGAAACAGTTGGAATGCAGTGTAAGCTAACACAGTGTTTCTCAAACCGGTGAATTATTCACCCCAGGGTGAACAAATCTTTTGCAGGGATGAGCCAATCAAAAGGGGTGAATAAGGGTGAACCGCCAGAAATGTATGATATAGCTGTGCAGTAAATCGACTACTGAACTGGTGTTTTTTTGGTGTTTTTTTTTTGCTCATTGTTATAGTGAAGTTAGTTTGTACTGATTGTTTAAGTACAAAAATTTGGTGACTGTGTTTTGTGCTTTTGTATTTCTGGATTCGAGAAATTGTAGATTTTTAATGGTAAAACTTAGCTGGAGTTGATCTTAACAAATATCGAAACAACCTAAATCATTTTGTACTGTTATGTATAGACGAGATCATATCATTAAACAAGGGTGAATGTAATCTGAAGATCGATGCTAGGGGTGAACAAAACTAAAAATGTTTAAGAAGCACTGGGCTAACATAACAGCAGTTTTTCGTAAATAAAGGAACATTTTTTTCGTGTTTTTTTAGATGTGGTTTAAACTTTGATTGAAATTAGTCTACTGCTCACGATGTTTAATAAGTGGAAATATAAATTTAGTTAGAGCACAAGAATCACTAAAAAGTAGCATTGTGACGTTCGTTCCGGACTCCAGTCATAAGACCGAAATAAGAACAACATCAACGTCTCAGTAAAACACGGTTTGGAATAAGACCAAAATAGGAGTAATACCCAATAATCGTAGTACCGTCTAAATAAGAATAATCTCAAACAAGTCGGAATAATAACTAAATGGTTAAAATCAGGCCTAAACACCGCTTTACCCAGCACCAAACCCCACCCCATGTACATCACTAACTCTCCTAAAAATTTTAACCCTAACCCTTGTTCTCACCTCAAACATTACCCAAAAATAACCCCAAACAGGGGTAAAAATTCGATGCCAAATTTTTTCGATAAATTTAGGACGTATTCCCGCGGATTTTGGTCTATCAGACGATTTTTAACTTATACCGGAATGGATATTACTGCGTTTTTGGCTTTTTTATATCGTAGGTCTTAATAATATGGTGTTATACATTTTTCTGCTTGGGGTATTGTTGCTTTTTAGGTCTTATTGTGTGTTCCCCCTGAGACTTTATTACCGAACTGGTCAATTGTGAGTTTTTTAAATATTTCAGTCGATCGCAATCAATGGCCACACCTGCTCTAAACTAATAAAACTTAATAAAAAAAATGTAAAATTAACTGTTTTCCCTTTCAATAGCTATTAAAACTATTTTAGGATTTTAAATTTTATTTTTGTGCGATATTCTTCAGAAGTTGTCTTGTTTAAGTTATTTTCTCTGTTTTACCGCAGCATGTTCCCCACATGTCGCCTCTACCTATCCTATTTTATTACGGCTTGAATATTTAAAACTTTCATAACCTATTTATTTATAACTACTGGTATATTGCCTTTTTTGTTGCAGATCAAAAATTGAGTTCAGTAGGCCTGATAACAACAACAAAACACTAATGTTTGCTTATCGCCAGTCAGGCGAGTACAAGCGGCGAGTACAAAATAACAAACCTGTGTGCTAAGATTTTAGTGGCTTTGTACGATATAAAAAGGCAACCTTGTTTTTTCTTAAGCGTGCTCCTGACGTTATGAGGTTTGTGGCGTTATCTTTATTTTTTCATACGCTCCGGTGAGTAAATTGTTCATCGGTTTGGTAAAAAATATCCTATTTTTAACCCTGGCCAAAACAATATAAACTATATGCTATAATCTCAATTAACACTTTTCATGTTCAAACACTCGAAGTCCCTCATACTATTACGTAATGTTGCATTTGTATATAATCACCTAAATGTGACCAAGACATTGAGAGTGAAAATTATTTTTGTAAAACTGAAAATCGAATAAGTTAAACATCCAAGTATTTATTTAAAATCCACTTTGAAATCAAAAGATCAAAATTAAAGCACAAACAATTTGTGTTGAGTTGCAGTTGTAGTTCAATTCTTCGATTTTCGTATTTTCGTGAGGTCAACATTACTATCTGCAATAAGAAAAAAAAAACAATTACAACACTACCAGGTAGTCCTTGGATTATACTTTGCCGTGTTTTAGGTAAAGTAAACAAAAAGTAGTTACGGTTTTAATATTTTCGTTGCATTACGTGCTGTTAAACAGATTAAAAGGTAAATTTTTTTTTTATTAGTGGCTTCCTTCTGCCGCTTCACGTATCATGCTCTTTTTTACTTTAGTGGTTATCGTTAAACGCAAGTTTTCCTTGTCCATGTTAGTTGTATTTTATTTATTTATTTTACATTTTTAACATTTTAATATTTTTCACCATTTATATGTACAGATAAACTAATGATGCCATTCATTTATATGGCGAAATGCATATTTTCATATTAAAAGTTAATGACCTTGCTGACTGATAGTTGTTCGAAGCAGTGCGCTTCTCAAGCTAATATAAAGTTACGTGTTCTGTTGGAGGGCAAGTTTCTTTTATGGAAACGCATACTAAGTGTATAGATTTGTCGACAAACTTTTATTAGGAGTTATGACATGCTTCAAAAGTTGTTCACGGAAAGTAGCCTACTATATTTTAGATAAAATATTAAATGTTTAATTTAGTGATTCACGCTCATTACCCACCTAATAAGAATAACCTGCTCCATATCCAGCCCCGTAACCGGCACCGTAGCCTGATCCGTAGGAATTTCCTCCGTAACCAGCGCTGTATCCAGATCCGTATCCACCGCTGTACCCAGATCCATAGGAATAGCCAGGTCCCTTTGACCAGGTTACGTTTCCGTGTCCAGCTCCGTAACCAGCTCCGTATCCAGCGCTGTAACCTGCTCCGTGGGAACTTCCGCCGTAACCAGCTCCGTAACCAGATCCGTAGCCAGATCCGTATTCACCGCTGTACCCTGATCCATAAGAATAGCCAGGTCCTTTTGCCCAGGTTACATTTCCCTGTCCAGCTCCGTAACCACCACCGTATCCAGCTCCGTATCCAGCGCTGTAACCTGCTCCGTGGGAACTTCCGCCGTAACCAGCTCCGTATCCAGCGCTGTAACCTGCTCCGTATCCACCGCTGTACCCAGCTCCATAGGAATAGCCAGGTCCCTTTGACCAGGTTACATTTCCGTGTCCAACTCCGTAACCAGCTCCGTATCCAGCGCTGTAACCTGCTCCGTGGGAACTTCCGCCGTAACCAGCTCCATATCCAGCGCTGTAAGCTGCTCCGTATCCACCGCTGTACCCTGATCCATAAGAATAGCCAGGTCCTTTTGTCCAGGTTACATTTCCGTGTCCACCACCGTAACCAGCTCCGTAACCAGCTCCGTAACCAGCTCCGTAACCAGATCCGTATTCACCGCTGTACCCCGATCCATAAGAATAGCCAGGCCCCTTTGCCCAGGTTATATTTCCTTGTCCAGTTCCGTAACCACCACCGTATCCAGCTCCGTAACCACCACCGTATCCAGCTCCGTAACCACCGCCGTACCCAGTTCCGTAACCAGGTCCGTATCCACCGCTGTACCCTGATCCATACGAGTAGCCAGGTCCTTTTGACCCACTTACATTTCCGTATCCAGCTCCGTAACCACCACCGTAACCAGCTCCGTATCCACCACCGTACCCAGCTCCGTATCCACCGCTGTAACCTGCTCCGTGGGAACTTCCGCCGTAACCAGCTCCGTATCCAGCGCTGTAACCTGCTCCGTGGGAACTTCCGCCGTAACCAGCTCCGTATCCAGCGCTGTAAACTGCTCCGTGGGAACTTCCGCCGTAACCAGCTCCGTATCCAGCATTGTAACCTGCTCCGTGGGAATTTCCGCCGTAACCAGCTCCGTATCCAGCTCCGTATCCACCGCTGTACCCCGATCCATAGGAATACCCAGGTCCTTTTGACCCGGTTACATTTGCGTGTCCAGCTCCGTAACCAGTTCCGTAGCCAGCTCCGTAACCACCGCCGTATCCCGATCCATAGGAATAGCCAGGTCCTTTTGACCCGGTTACATTTCCGTGCTCAGCTCCGTAACCACCTCCGTAACCACCGCCGTATCCAGCTCCGTAACCAGACCCGTATCCACCGCTGTACCCCGATCCATACGAATAGCCAGGTCCTTTTGACCCGGTTACATTTGCGTGTCCAGATCCGTAACCAGCAGCTCCGTAACTAGCTCCGTATCCACTGCCGTATCCCGATCCATAAGAATAGCCAGGTCCTTTTGACCCGGTTACATTTGCGTATCCAGCTCCGTAACCACCTCCGTAACCACCTCCGTAACCACCACCGTATCCAGCTCCGTATCCACCGCTGTACCCTGAGCCATAAGAATAGCCAGGTCCTTTTGACCCGGTTACATTTCCGTACCCAGCTCCGTATCCACCGCTGTATGACCCGTAAGAACCTGCTCCGATGTTTGCACCAAGATTAGCACCGAGATTGCCACCAAGATTGCCACCTAGATTGCCACCTAGATTAGCACCAAGATTGCCACCAAGATTGCCACCTAGATTAGCACCAAGATTGCCACCAAGATTGCCACCAAGATTGCCACCAAGATTGCCACCAAGATTGCCACCAAGATTGCCACCTAGATTAGCACCAAGATTGCCACCTAGATTAGCACCAAGATTGCCACCTAGATTAGCACCAAGATTGCCACCAATATTTCCACCTAGCTTTCCACCAAGATTTGCAGCAATATTACCTAAAAGATTAGAACCATGATTTCCACCAAGATTCGCAGCAAGAGTGCCACCAAGATTTGCACCAAGGTTAAGACCAAGGGTGGCCCCAAATGTGGCCCCAATGTACAGCAGAATCAGAACTTTGTCCATCTGTAAGCAAAATTTTATTTGTACAGTAAACAGTATTTAAAGCACTTTATATTCGTAGCCTACATTACTTACCTCGTTGAGAAATACACTTTGAAAGTGAATGTTGATCTTTTGAACAACGACTTTATACAGAGTTTTTCAACAGACTGATTAGGTTTTCTGTAATATAAATTCCGCAAAAAATTGCACATCCACGCCCCTGTTGTTTTCAATTAATAAGAGAGACGTTGTCGTTGGTACCATCCGCACGGTAATTTGAAATATATCGTTCGTTTCCTTTCCTGGTTAGGCTAACTTGTAGGTTTACGTTTGATTTGCTTTGCGAATTTACGTACATTATTTTTGACATTTGTTAATGTTCAGCAAGGGGCTTTGCAATGTAAAGATCTACTTCCTTTTTTCGGAAACATGCCCTTTTTTTTAATTCTCTTGTCGCTTTGGGATTATTAGCCTAGTTGAGTTTGGAGTAATGAGTGTTATTGTGTGTTTATCAAAGGCATGCAGTAGATTTCGAAAAAGTGTATTAAAAATAAAGAGTATATTAAAAATACAAAAAAATACATAAAAAATTGCAGAGGAGTCACTTTCACCAATAAGTATGTTGAACAAACCCTATAAAAGAATGAATTGCGATAAATAGAGAATATTCGTAAACCAATTCAATTATTTTATGAACCAACTTCTCTTCTTTCAATTAAAACCCAATACTACAGCATTATATATTGTTCCCCACTTTACCTTACAATTGAATTATGTGCTTTTGATAAAACATACAAAAAGGAAGTTATTGGAAGGGTGTTTGTCGAAAACTTCATTTATAGGAAAACTCATTATCATTCGATTGCCAAGAAAATAGTATTTACCCCGTCTGAACTTTTTGCCTTGTTGATTATATCCCCAACAGTTCGACGGGTTCTTGTTATTCATAAAGTTCACCCGTCCTATTAAACTAAGCGATAATTTATAATGGACAAACTACCCAGAAATTTTGCCCAAATCCTGTTTCAACTTAATGTACACAAACGTGCCTTATATTGAAGTCGACAGTAAGGAAGTTGTTCAAACGGTATTGTTTAGTAAACAGAAGGTAATTTAGTTTGCTATGGGTAAGTTTGGTTAAATACCATAATTTTGTAAAAATGCTTTTGTGCCGCATTTCATGTGGATTTTTCAAAGTGGTTTGTTTTTCAAAAAAATAAAAGTTACATTATAAAAAAATCGACATACTATAGCTTTACAAATGGCCTACAACTCGCCGCGCACTCAATTTGGTTACGTCAGCATTATTATGTATACTAGTATAGTTGAGCATCCACAGGGAAAACATTATAAAAAAACGGCGACTATGCGTTGGAGATATGCTGGTCATATACTGAATAAATTGGACAAACATGTTTTAATGCAGTATAGTAGGCTACTCAACCGTTTTTATATGGCTCCCCCTTTTGAAATTGTCCTGTACCTTGCGCTTCGCTCAGAAATGAAATAACTATCACACCAAATGCGATTTGCTATTTGTCGTATACATATAATTATTAGTGAAATAAAATAAAAAATGCTAAAGCCAATTCCTAGAAGAAAAAAACGTTTTTCTTGGTTTTATTTGACAAAATTTTATTTTAACAGCCCAGCTAAGTTGCCGGTCTTTTGGGGCCCTTTGCTGTGCCGGCCACGATAAGGATAAGGATGCTGTTTTGTTTTGTTTTTCGTTTATTTATGCTTATCCTTGTGCTTGGCAAATAAAATTACTTACCTAGTTGAAATTTTGTTTTTTATTGGTTAATTTTGCATATTTGTAATGACTCAGGCCAATGACTTGATTTAAGTGCAAGTCACTGTTTTAAAATTATTCGACTTAAAAAAAAAGTGAATGTTCGTTAAATAAAACGGTGCTTTTTTATTTTTCATTTATTTCAATATTGAGCTGCGTGTTCTTCAATGCGTCACGAAACTCCGATTAAATACGAGTCACAATTAAACAATTATTGACCCATATTTTTAGGAAAACCGGTTTTGAAAATAAATTTAGTCGAACCGGAGCTGAACCGGAACTTTTGAATTGCTCAGAACCGAAAAACTCGTTGAACCCGAACCGAACCTGAACCGAAAATGTCAAACGGTTCGACGCCCTGGTTTGACAGGTGTTGAGCAAACCTTTTGTACTGTTTCGTAGCATTCCTGCCACGTTTTGTTGAATTGAATTGTGCATTGTGACGCCATAGTGTTAACGAGTATGTATTTTCGTAGCATTCAGCCCTGTCACTACACACTACCAGTGTACAGGGCTGCCACTCCTAGTCCAGTGGTCTAGTGGGTTTCTTGGAAAATCTAGTGTTTTTTAATAAAAATAAATAAAAATGGTTGCTGACTGAAAAAAATTTTTTAAACCAAATATGGAAACCCTGTTCATGCTTGGTGATCGTTGATGGCTCGATTCTTGTTAATAGCAAGTGCTTATACTAATTACTGCCAGTGTCAGGCAACATGCTTTATCTTGAAGTTCCTAAAGCTGCAGTGTTGCACGAAATCTGTAGGTTGTAGGCCCATGTAGCCGCCGCTGGCTACAAAAATGCTAAAGGGAGAAGAGGGGAGTGAGAGGAAGGAGCAGGTCCAGGGCTGTTGTTCTTGACCCTTTTTTCATCGCGCCCCTTTGGTAATTGCCCTGTGCCTTGCGCCCCTTGGATATTGCATTATTACCATACTAAAAGCGGTATTTTTCTTCTTTGTATTTTTCGATTACATATCTGTGAGACAGCATAAAAATACAAAACTGCGAAAATTCGCAAAGCGCAAAAAATTTAGTTTTTATCTTAAAGTTGTCGAAAACACAGTTTGTGGATAGTGTGGCATGGTGGCCAATCCCTGTGCATAACTTAGATCTTCATCAATCATATTATACTGTTCTGACTAAACACAGCCCAAACCGGCCATATGTGCAAATGAAAACAAAAAACCGAGAAACTATTAAAAGATAGTAGCCCCTCAGTTCCCAAATGGCAAAATCATCCAGATACACAAGTGTAATTTTAAGGTAAAGCATTGGATAGCATTAACGAAAAATTAACAGCATTAACGAAACAAAACGCTTTTTGAGCTGTAACCATATCCGTAACCTTCACTTTCCGCTTTTTAAGCTGTAACCATATCCGTAACCTTCACTGAGGGCGACGACCAGTGCCAAAAAAACGACCGCAGATATTAGTTTGTTCGTCTTAAAAAAAGTTATTATTTTATGCAAGTATTAGCACACAATGTCTAAAATACTCCAATGCCTTACGGCAGTGGTCGGCAAATTTTTATGTCTCGGCCCAAAGTACTCTTTTTCAGACCCCTCAGTTTGCCGACCACTGCTATACGGCAATATCCACATTGCTTAAATCCCACCAAAATTTTAACAGCAGTATATTTCATGTTACCTGGGTCGGTTTCCAGTTGGTTTAAGTTGTTGATAGTGAAAGGACTCTCATGGCCCTTTTTATTTGTCGACATTTAAAAAGCCGCTATAGCGGCTATATACTATACTTAAATGTCTTAGATTGTTTTGGTAGTTAAAATGTAGGCGTGTTTTATCTTACATATAGTTTTCTAAATTTGTAGTAATTTTAGGACTTGTTGGCGTATAGGTGAAACATTTGTTTACTGGATCGTAGCTAAATTCAACGATTTACTAAACTTGCAACTTCATTATAATTCAATTTAGTTGTTTGTCGCGAAAACTTGTATTAATTAAAATTGTTTTTTTTTACAACGGGTCATATCTTGGTGATTTAGACCGGTGCTCTTTAACCGATGTGCACGGTGCACCCAGGTGCACCAAAATATTCATGGTGCTCTCCACAAACTGTTCAAAGCGTTAATAACTTATTGCCGCAAAACTTGTCTGCGTTCGAACAAACATAAGGAAGTTGTAAAAAAAAAAAAAAGAATGTTGGGTGTGCTTTTCTAGATACAACATGGTCCAACAAAACGTTCACGGTCCAACAAAACGTTCATGATTTCCGCATGAACTTGCGGTATATTAACGGTGTGTTTTCGGTTGAATTGAGTACAGGGAAATTGTTTTATTAGTTGAAATTCCTTACAGTTAATTTACTATTAGTTGGAAAATGAAGCAAATTGTTTTTATATGATTATTTCCTTACATTATTTTTCTTTGCAAATTAAATCTCTAAAATAAAAATAGAAAAGTCAGTCTTTTTTGTATAAACACTTGTGCTTTAAGGCTGTTTCTTTCCCTAATCCGGTGACGTTATATACGTGTGGATTGCATTGATCGTGGATGAGTTGAAAAAATAAAACTTCAAACTTGAAAATTTAAAGTACATATATTTTGACGGTGATTATATTATTGATTCACTTTTTGTTTGTGTTTTTCACTTTGAAGATCATTTGGATGATATTAAGTCATAATAACGCAAAACGCAAACTTAGCCTACAGTATTCAAAGGGGTTAGGGCTGGTAACAAGGTCATGCCACCAAATTATTTTCTTTGTCGAAAATCATTTTAAAGACCTAATGTTTGTGTGATAGAAGTTCAAATGGTAACACAGAGTCCACGTTCAACGTAGTAAGCAATCAACGTTTTGAACTCTATTATACGGAGTTTTTTATGGTTTGTTCACCAAATTTCAACTAGTAGTAAATTAACTCAGGAAGCGGGTTTAACAGTCAACAAATATCCTTCCAACAATTTCCTAGTCCTCAATTCAACCGAAAACATACCGCTAATTTACATTTACAGTGGAAATCATAAACATTTTGTTGGACCGTGTTTTATCTAGAAAAGCACAATTAACATCCTTTAACATTTTTAAAACAATGAAAAATATTTCCAACAACTGCCTTTGTGTATATTCGTTATAAAAAGAAACGTTTACGAAAAACAGTTTGACGATTTATTATTAGTTGATATTTTAGTTAGTGAACAAAGAATTTGATTGGCAAATGTTTAATAAGTAAAATGTAAAAACAAAACATGGTTTCTACGCAAGAAAACTCTGTTTAAACAATAAAAACGTTGTCGGTTATCCTGGAGACACATGCACGTTTGGCGTTTGTGTCATACAAGTTGAATTGATGGAAACGCAGACAAGTTTCGCGGTAATAAGTTATCAACGCTTTAAGCCCGTGAACTGCAGGTTTTTGAGTTTTGTCCGTCAAACTCCAAGAAATATAAATTAACTTCGGAAGTGGGTTTATTAGAAAACAAATATCCTTCCAACAACTTCCCTGTACTCGATTCAACCGAAAACACACCGTTAATATACCACAAGTTTATGCGGAAATCATGAACGTTTTGTTGGACCATGTTGTATCTAGAAACGCACAACTAGCATGCTTCAACATTTGTAAAACAATGAAAAATATTTCCAACAAGTTCTTTTGTGCTTATTGGTTTTAAAAAAAAGAAACGTTTACGAACAACAGCTACGATTTATTATTAGTTGATATTTTCTACAAAGTTCAGAATTAACGAACTCATCTAATCAAGACGTAATAAAAATATCAAAGCCCTTAGAGAAGTAAGTATCATTTTAAACGTTTCGAATAACTCTTTATCCATTTATAATATAGAGATAAGGCACTGATCGTCTAATTAAGAAATTTAACTAATATTTAACGACGATATAATCCTTTGTAATGAGAAATTCGAATCAATATAGTTTTTGGCGACTAACAACTAAATTGTATTGCAACGAACTTGTCAAGTTAACGAATCGGCGGTTTCAAGGACAATCCAGGAGAAAATGGATTTGCTTAAACATATTACAGAACGTTCCTGAATATGTCAGACAAAATACACAATCTGAGACTTGAAAATACACTTATATGTGGCGGCTGTTTTAATATCTAAAAATAAAAATAGTGATACATGTTTATATTTTTTACAAGAACCTGAGCAACATAGGTTACATATAAAACCGTCACATTAATTCATTTAACTACTTAAGGAAATGATTAAATGGTTTTCTTGGATCTAAATCTTCACTAGAAGCAAAAACAGGATGTAGAAAACACTATATAAAGCCAAACCAACAAAGTGCTAATCACACTTGAAGTAAACTATTGATTCAAGGTAAGTGATTGCAATTCTCTATACATTGTGTGCGAAATAGTAGCATATAATATTAATTATTATTTTGCAGATGAACAAACTCTCGATCTTCGTTTTGTTGGCACTTGCCGCTACTCTTAGTGAAGGGTACGGTTATGGTTATGGCTACAGCTCGCCTGGTTCTGGTTACAGCTCAGGAGGCGGAAGCTCTACAGGTTACAGCGCTGGTTACGGCGCTGGATACGGAGCAAAGTACGGAGCAGGCTACAGCGCTGGGTACGGGTCAGGCTACAGCGCTGGTTACGGAGGAAAGTCCTACGGAGCAGGTTACAGTGCTGGGTACAGCGGATATTCCTATTAGGTGAGGAATAAACGAAATCTTGCAATCAATCAGTAATTTCAATACTATTTTCTTACTATAACTTAGTTTCACTTCGAAGTATGCCTGAGATATATTGGTAAAATTTGTTCGATATTTAAGAAAAACAAATATTTCTTCACAACTGGCAGCAAAACAAATGTTGGGCAGCACGACAAATATTCACTATTATTAAAAAACATGAACATAAGCTAAACCGTAAGTTAGTCTCGTATTACTTGCATAAGGTTATTAAAGCTACGTTTCATATGATAGCTATTTTTGGCAACGAAAGTCTAAATAAGAGCCTGATCTATTGTTTAGAATTTTGTATTACGAGATTTATTGTAGATTTCTTGTTTGATTGCAGTTACTGACGATGACATCCCCAAACACTACATGGATTTTTTAACTTTAACTGCATCACAGAGGCAATAAATAATATATTGCATTGTCGGTCTTTTGCTTTCAGAATCTATCAGAAATATATATTTGGAGTTTAGGTTATTTATGTGTTTCGTAAAACAGTTAGTAGGCCTACCGCAATTCATATAGAAGCTTTATTAAGAAACAACAATTTTTAATATGTTATAAATAATTTTACGAACACCAAAAAGGTAGAAAACAAGTACAAATCGTACCAACCATTGGCTAGGTCTACCATATGTCCTCTTTTAGGAGGATTTGTGCTCTTTTCTCAAGAAAAGTGAATGGTCCTCCGAGGACTCTCAATAATGCCCAAATATTCCTTTTTTGGCATTTCGAATTAGTTGCTTACTTTCAACAAGACTTTTAGGCGAGACGTTGTATTTATTGGCACATGTCCCCCCCTCCTGAAATTTCAAAATGCGATTATTAGTATTATTTGTAAGTGTAATATGCATTACTTATGAAGGTTACAAATATTATACAATATCCATTGCCCCCTGTGGCGAATTCAGGGGGTATTGGTGGTTCTTACCCCCCTTTTTGTAAATGATAATTGTTTTGTCAGGGTTTACCAGCTGTCCGAAGAGGCAGTGTTTTAGTGTAATTGGGTCACGCGTCTTAAGCTAATACGAAACCAAAATCGAGCGCAAAATGTCGTTTTTCGTCCTTTGTCTGGTCGACCGTAAACGCAGGATAGTTTTTTATCTTTAATTGTTTAGGTTGGCTGATTAGCAAGTGTGTATTTCGACAATCGACAACGCTAATTCAAACCTTCTTTCTTTTTTTCTTGCTAAAAAACGTCGAGTTAAGCGCAGCTAACATTTCTCGCTGTTTGCTCTCTGCGCTAATATCCGATGTTGGTTAGGGCTACCATATTTTCAGCACCCAAAAAGAGGACATTTTTTTGCATGCAAGTAAAACGAAAGTGAAATTGTTACGTTTGAGTTTAATGATGTTTTATGCTGATTTTCGGGATGTTTAGTTGTTTGGGGATTCTCAGATTAATTTTCGATAGGAAGTTTGGTTGTTGCTGGCCGACTCGAGCGCAAATATTGATCTATTTGTTGCGAGCGCGATGGTTGTTGGCGGCTTCGAAAAGAGTTATAAGTAGGGCGAATATTTTTTGACCAAAAAAATTTGACCTTGAAATTTATTTTTTTGACAAATATTTGACCTATTAGAAATGTATTGATTTAAACATCATATTGTTGTATGAAGTACTGCATTAGTGTCTTGGCGTCGTCAACCACATAATTTTGATGTTTGAACACAAATCAGTTATTTTTTCAGGTTTAAATGCAAAATTCATAAAATTGCTTAATTGAGGTTTTTGTCACTTCAAAAAGATAAACAGCGATAAAAATGCCTAAGAAAAACATGACGCTGGTTATTTTAGAAAAATGTTGTGTAAACAATTGAAATACAAGGTAAAAATAATTGCAGAAAACTTCCAATTATGACCGAGTATGTTATCCAAATAAGAAATAGGCTAATTGCAAATCACAAGTCAAAAAAAAATAAAATACTGTTCAAAACCTTGGACAAATCAGGACTACACAACTATATAAAGCATAACGTAATGCGATAAACTAGACCTGAGTGGTTAATTCTGCCGGCTCGCGTGCACCGTAATATTGCTCTAATGAAGATTTATTACGGTTAACATGTCGTTAGACGTAATTAAAAACTAAATTGTTATGATAAAATGTTAACTGAACGACAATTTCAAAAAGCTGACTATACATTTTTGAATTTGTAAACGATTTATGTTCATTTTTAGTAGATTTTGACTTGAAACAATTTTGACAAATTTTGACCTAAAGTGTAAATTTTGACAAAATTTTGACTTTTTTTGACATGTCAAAAAATATTTGCCCTACTTATAAGCTAGTAGTTACATATACTTTTCTCGTTAATCCGTATAGTTTAACCAAATTTTCATCAATCGGTCGAGAAATGTAATCGTCTTACCAATTTAAATGTGACTCTAATTTACTATGGTCAATTTATCATTAATTCATACACTAAAATTGAGGAGTCGCGTAAGTTTCGAAAACTGAAAAAGGGGTCGCGAGAACAAAAAGGTTGGAAACCACTGGTCTAACTAAAGCACATTCTTAAAGGCAAATGGTGACTGTCTTGCGCGTTTCAAAGTCTCCATTTTTATGTAATGATAGTTAACGCAAAGTTATGCTCTTTATACTTAAGGCATATTCTAAGACCACGTGTTAAGTGTTCCCCCCAACCGCAGCTTCTATTTTAGCTGACTTGACACACTGCTCGGCGCAGATGATGCGCTAATCGTGGCATATATCACCCGAGAAAAAACAATCTTGGCGAAAGACGTGCTTGTCGAAATTATGATTCTACCACAATTAATCACACATATTTTACGGTCTTGATTTATTTTTACGACTGATGTTAACGATTGTACCCTAAGTGGATTTGCAGCTGGCGTCTGGCAGGAGTTTCGACGACGCACGTGTTCGTTTTGCGTCTAAGGCAGGGTGGTCCAACTTCTTTTCATCGCGGGCCAAAAATAAGGTTTATTTTGTCTTGCGGGCCAATGTTTTAAAATTCGATTCTTAGGCTTATTGCTGGCAAATTATACATATTTTTTGGCAGATATACTAACTATATGGAATGTATACCTTTGTTCAGTTACGGTAGTTATGAAATAATTTCAACACCAAAAAATTAAAAAAAACAAAAATTGAAGTGATATTGCCAGATTGAACCAAAGCTGACTATCGCGGGCCAAAAAAGCTGAACTCGGCCCGCGGGAACCGTGTTTTCGTAAACGTTTCTTTTTCGAACGAATAAAAAGAACTTGTTGGAAATATTTTTCATTGTTTAAGAAATGTTGATGTCAGTTGCGCTTTTCTAAATACGACACGGTCCAACAAACGTTCATAATTTCCGCAAAAAATTGCTGTAATGAAACATGCTAACTAAAATAAATCGTAGAACCGTGTTTTCGTAAACGTTTCTTTTTCGAACGAATAAAAGGAACTTGTTGGAAATATTTTTCATTGTTTAAGAAATGCTGATGTCAGTTGCGCTTTTCTAAATACGACACGGTCCACCAAACGTTCATAATTTCCGCAAAAATTTGCTGTAATGAAACATGCACACATATGTGTGTTAACAACGGAGGTCTAATCCTTATGAAGCTGCTTTTTGACCAACGATTACGGCTTACGTATAATTAGTACACCGAAAGCCATTGCAGACTCACCAAATCTGTTGATCTATGATGCAAGTAGGGCCGACTAGAAAAAGAACTAGCCGGCAGTGAGGTTCGAACTTACGACCTCCGGTCAAGCCGGGACCGTCGCTCTACCAACTGAGCTATGCAGGCTCAAAGGAAGCGAGTCGAGAAACAACCATACGCCAATGCTTGCTCAATCAGAGCATTGGCTTTCGGTGTACTAATTATACGTAAGCCGTAATCGTTGGTCAAAAAGCAGCTTCTGAAGGGCTACATCTCAGTTGTTAACACATATGTGTGCATGTTTCAATGAATAAATGATATGGTTCTGTGGATCCCCTTCAATGAGGCTGCTTGTACTAACAGATTGAGCATTTGGCGTATGGTATTCGCTCTTCTCTGAGCCGCCAGAGCTCAGTTGGTGGAGCGACGGTCCCTGCTTGACCGGAGATTGTGAGTTCGAACCTCACTAGAGGCTAGATTTGGTGAGTCTCCAATGGCTTTCGGTGTAAACCTGCTGTAAATTAGCGGTGTGTTTTTGGTTGATTTGAGTACTAGGAAATTGTTGCAAGGATATTTGTTGTCTATCAAACCCGCTACCTTATAGTTAATTAACTATTAGTTGAAATTTGTTAATTTACTATTAGTTGAAAAATAAAGCTAAAGTCGTAATTGTTTTTATACGATTATTTCCTTGCATTTTTTTAAGGCTGTTCCTTTCCCTAATCCGGTGACTTTATTTACTTTCCTATTTTGCGCGAGCATAGCATTGATTGTGGATGGGGTAAAAAAAAACTTGAAAATTTAAAGTACATATATTTTGACGGTGATTATATTATTGATCCACTTTTGGTTTGTGTTTTTCACTTTGAAGATCATTTGGGTGATATTAAGTCATAATAACGCAAAACGCAAACTTAGCCTACAGTATTCAAAGGGGTTAGGGTTGGGAACAAGGTCATGCCACCAAATTATTTTCTTTGCCGAGAATCATTTTAAAGACCTAACGTTTGTGTGATAGAAGTTCAAATGGTAACACAGAGTCCACGTTCAACGTAGTAAGCAATCAACGTTTTGAACTCTATTATACGGAGTTTTTTATGGTTTGTTCGTCAAATTTCAACTAATAGAAAATTAACTCAGGAAGCGGGTTTAACAGTCAACAAATATCCTTCCAACAATTTCCTAGTCCTCAATTCAACCGAAAACATACCGCTAATTTACACTTACAGTGGAAATCATAAACATTTTGTTGGACCGTGTTTTATCTAGAAAAGCACAATTAACATCCTTTAACATTTTTAAAACAATGAAAAATATTTCCAACAACTGCCTTTGTGTATATTCGTTATAAAAAGAAACGTTTACGAAAAACAGTTTGACGATTTATTATTAGTTGATATTTTAGTTAGTGAACAAAGAATTTGATTGGCAAATGTTTAATAAGTAAAATGTAAAAACAAAACATGGTTTCTACGCAAGAAAACTCTGTTTAAACAATAAAAACGTTGTCGGTTATCCTGGAGACACATGATGTACGTTTGACGGTTGTGTCATACAAGTTGAATTGATGGAAACGCAGACAAGTTTCGCGGTAATAAGTTATCAACGCTTTAAGCCCATGAACTGCAGGTTTTTGAGTTTTGTCCGTCAAACTCCAAGAAATATAAATTAACTTCGGAAGTGGGTTTATTAGAAAACAAATATCATTCCAACAACTTCCCTGTACTCGATTCAACCGAAAACACACCGTTAATATACCACAAGTTTATGCGGAAATCATTAACGTTTTGTTGGACCATGTTGTATCTAGAAACGCACAACTAGCATGCTTCAACATTTGTAAAACAATGAAAAATATTTCCAACAAGTTCTTTTGTGCCTATTGGTTTTAAAAAAAGAAACGTTTACGAACAACAGCTACGATTTATTATTAGTTGATATTTTCTACAAAGTTCAGAATTAACGAACTCATCTAATCAAGACGTAATAAAAATATCAAAGCCTTTAGAGAAGTAGGTATCATTTTAAACGTTTCGAATAACTCTTTATCCATTTATAATATAGAGATAAGGCACTGATCATCTAATTAAGAAATCTAACTAATATTTAACGACGATATAATCCTTTGTAATGAGAAATTCGAATCAATATAGTTTTTGGCGACTAACAACTAAATTGTATTGCAACGAACTTGTCAAGTTAACGAATCGGCGGTTTCAAGGACAATCCAGGAGAAAATGGATTTGCTTAAACATATTACAGAACTTTCCTGAATATGTCAGACAAAATACACAATCTGAGACTTGAAAATACACTTATATGTGGCGGCTGTTTTAATATCTAAAAATAAAAATAGTGATACATGTTTATATTTTTTACAAGAACCTGAGCAACATAGGTTACATATAAAACCGTCACATTAATTCATTTAACTACTTAAGGAAATGATTAAATGGTTTTCTTGGATCTAAATCTTCACTAGAAGCAAAAACAGGATGTAGAAAACACTATATAAAGCCAAACCAACAAAGTGCTAATCACACTTGAAGTAAACTATTGATTCAAGGTAAGTGATTGCAATTCTCTATACATTGTGTGCGAAATAGTAGCATATAATATTAATTATTATTTTGCAGATGAACAAACTCTCGATCTTCGTTTTGTTGGCACTTGCCGCTACTCTTAGTGAAGGGTACGGTTATGGTTACAGCTCAGGAAGCGGAAGCTCTACAGGTTACAGCGCTGGTTACGGCGCTGGATACGGAGCAAAGTATGGAGCAGGCTACAGCGCTGGGTACGGATCAGGCTACAGCGCTGGTTACGGAGGAAAGTCCTACGGATCAGGTTACGGCGCTGGTTACGGCGGTGCAAAGTACGGATTTGGCTATACGTACGGCCAATAATATGGAGTTTATTAGGTGAGGAATAAGCGAGAATCTCGCAATCAATCAATAATTTCAATAGCATTTTCTTACTACAGATTAGTGTCACTTTGAAGTATGCCTGAGATATATTGGTACAATTTGCTGTTATCAATCCTCGATATTTAAGAAAAACAAAAATTTCTTCACAACTGGCAGCAAAAAAAATGTTGGGCAGCACGACAAATATTCACTATTATTAAAAAACATGAACATAAGCTAAACCGTAAGCTAGTCTCGTATTACTTGCATAAGGTTATTAAAGCTACGGTTCATATGATAACTATTTTTGGCAACGAAAGTCTAAATAAGAGCCTGATGGTCTATTGTTTAGAATTTTGTATTACGAGATTTATTGTACATTTCTTGTTTGATTGCAGTTACTGACGATGACATCCCCAAACACTACATGGATTTTTTAACTTTAACTGCATCTCAGAGGCAATAAATAATATATTGCATTGTCGGTCTTTTGCTTTCAGAATCGATCAGAAATATATATTCAGAGTTTAGTCTATTTATGTGTTTCGTAAAACAGTTAGTAGGCCTACTGCAATTCATATAGAAGCTTTTTTAAGAAACAACATTTTTTAATATATTATAAATAATTTTACAAGAACACCAAAAAGGTTAAAAACAAGTACAAATCGTACCATAGACCATTGGCTAGGCCTACCATATGTCCTCTTTTAGGAGGATTTGTGCTCTTTTCTCAAGAAAAGTGAATGGTCCTCCGAGGACGCTCAATAATGCCCAAATATCCCTTTTTTGGCATTTCAAATTAGTTGCTTACACTTTCAACAAGACTTTTAGGCGAGACGTTGTATTTATTGGCGCATGTCCCCCCTCCTGAAATTTCAAAATGCGATTATTAGTATTATTTGTAAGTGTAATATGTATTACTTATGAAGGTTACAAATATTATACAATATCCATTGCTCCCAGTGGCGAATTCAGGGGGTATTGGTGGTTCTTACCCCCCTTTTTGTAAATGATAATTGTTTTGTCAGGGTTTACCAGCTGTCCGAAGCGGCAGTGTTTTAATGTAATTGGGTCACGCGTCTGAAGCTAATGCGAAACCAAAATCGAGCGCAAAATGTCGTTTTTCGTCCTTTGTCTGGTCGACCGTAAACGCAGGATAGTTTTCATCTTTCGTTAATCGTTTAGGTTGGCTGATTAGCAAGTGTGTATTTCGACAATCGACAACGCTAATTCAAACCTTCTTTCTTTTTTTCTTGCTAAAAAACGTCGAGTTAAGCGCAGCTAACATTTCTCGCTGTTTGCTCTCTGCGCTAATATCCGATGTTGGTTAGGGCTACCATATTTTCAGCACCCAAAAAGAGGACATTTTTTTGCATGCAAGTAAAACGAAAGTGAAATTGTTACGTTTGAGTTTAATGATGTTTTATGCTGATTTTCGGGATGTTTAGCTGTTTGGGGATTCTCAGATTAATTTTCGATAGGAAGTTTGGTTGTTGCTGGCCGACTCGAGCGCAAATATTGATCTATTTGTTGCGAGCGCGATGGTTGTTGGCGGCTTCGAAAAGAGTTATAAGTAGGGCGAATATTTTTTGACCAAAAAAATTTGACCTTGAAATTTATTTTTTTGACAAATATTTGACCTATTAGAAATGTATTGATTTAAACATCATATTGTTGTATGAAGTACTGCATTAGTGTCTTGGCGTCGTCAACCACATAATTTTGATGTTTGTCGAACACAAATCAGTTATTTTTTCAGGTTTAAATGCAAAATTCATAAAATTGCTTAATTGAGGTTTTTGTCACTTCAAAAAGATAAACAGCGATAAAAATGCCTAAGAAAAACATGACGCTGGTTATTTTAGAAAAATGTTGTGTAAACAATTGAAATACAAGGTAAAAATAATTGCAGAAAACTTCCAATTATGACCGAGTATGTTATCCAAATAAGAAATAGGCTAATTGCAAATCACAAGTCAAAAAAAATAAAATACTGTTCAAAACCTTGGACAAATCAGGACTACACAACTATATAAAGCATAACGTAATGCGATAAACTAGACCTGAGTGGTTAATTCTGCCGGCTCGCGTGCACCGTAATATTGCTCTAATGAAGATTTATTACGGTTAACATGTCGTTAGACGTAATTAAAAACTAAATTGTTATGATAAAATGTTAACTGAACGACAATTTCAAAAAGCTGACTATACATTTTTGAATTTGTAAACGATTTATGTTCATTTTTAGTAGATTTTGACTTGAAACAATTTTGACAAATTTTGACCTAAAGTGTAAATTTTGACAAAATTTTGACTTTTTTTGACATGTCAAAAAATATTTGCCCTACTTATAAGCTAGTAGTTACATATACTTTTCTCGTTAATCCGTATAGTTTAACCAAATTTTCATCAATCGGTCGAGAAATGTAATCGTCTTACCAATTTAAATGTGACTCTAATTTACTATGGTCAATTTATCATTAATTCATACACTAAAATTGAGGAGTCGCGTAAGTTTCGAAAACTGAAAAAGGGGTCGCGAGAACAAAAAGGTTGGAAACCACTGGTCTAACTAAAGCACATTCTTAAAGGCAAATGGTGACTGTCTTGCGCGTTTCAAAGTCTCCATTTTTATGTAATGATAGTTAACGCAAAGTTATGCTCTTTATACTTAAGGCATATTCTAAGACCACGTGTTAAGTGTTCCCCCCAACCGCAGCTTCTATTTTAGCTGACTTGACACACTGCTCGGCGCAGATGATGCGCTAATCGTGGCATATATCACCCGAGAAAAAACAATCTTGGCGAAAGACGTGCTTGTCGAAATTATGATTCTACCACAATTAATCACACATATTTTACGGTCTTGATTTATTTTTACGACTGATGTTAACGATTGTACCCTAAGTGGATTTGCAGCTGGCGTCTGGCAGGAGTTTCGACGACGCACGTGTTCGTTTTGCGTCTAAGGCAGGGTGGTCCAACTTCTTTTCATCGCGGGCCAAAAATAAGGTTTATTTTATCTTGCGGGCCAATGTTTTTAAATTCGATTCTTAGGCTTAATGCTGGCAAATTATACATATTTTTTGGCAGATATACTAACTTTATGGAATGTATACCTTTGTTCAGTTACGGTAGTTATGAAATAATTTCAACACCAAAAAATTAAAAAAAACAAAAATTGAAGTGATATTGCTAGATTGAACCAAAGCTGACTATCAGTTCGCGGGCCAAAAAAGCTGAACTCGGCCCGCGGGCCTGCAGTTGGACCACGCTGGTTTATAGGTTCGCTGTTGCTGGTCGTTAACTGGCTGTTTCTGATGTTTTTATGACGTTGTCACAAATTGCGCTATACCTGTAAAACCAATTTATATTCCCAGACGTTGCATTAATTGGCCATCTGTCATTGACCATTGTGACGTAATATTCCTATTGTAATATATAATCGTGCGACCAGTTGACCTGAAATAACCTGTTTTATGACGTGACTTTGTGGCAAGGCGTGATGTGTTATTCTACATAAGCTATGCTAAGGTAAACATCTGGAGTTTTTGCTGTGCCTTTTTTAGGTTTGCCATCACAGAAAAGCAACTTTAGGATATCTGATCTAAAAGTTTGCGACAGTCGTCTTCCAATCACCATTTTATGACGTCATTAATAGTAAACGTTTGACGGAAACAAGGGGAATTCCCTAAGTTGAAAATTGAGGACCACCTATTTGATTTTCTGGATACGGCCCTGATTGTTTGACCCCTTGGAAATTTTTCTGCGGGCGCCTTTGAATTGGTGCCTTCTCACTAAGTTGAAAATGAATGAAGAGTTAGTCGAAACGTTCAAAAAGCGAAAAACATCATAACAAAGTGGGTTCAATTTTTTCATCAATATCCAAACATCCGCTGTTTCACAGGTCTCATACAAACTTTTTTTATCGTATATCTATGTATTCTAATATTTCATTAGGACCAATAGTAAACCCCAAACGTGGGAAATTCAAATAATAGTAATACTGTTGGTCGTAGGTATCTCTAGGGTATTAACTAACAATATATTTGGAAAGTTTAACGAAAGTTTGACGCTATAATATTAAATGGGAAAATTAGAAATAAACCGCCAATCATGCCGAACTCAACTTGGGAGAATACTTTCCCATAAACGTCTGCCTTTTTAAGGCTTTGTTATATGTATTTTTGTTAAATATGTACGTGATAACAAAGATTTCCACTCATGGTACATACCTTCCCATATATTCGCAATTGATTTACATCCTGTATTTGCAATTGTTATTGCAAATTCTTGGGTTTATGTAATTGAGCAGGAATTGCAATCTGTTAACACTATTACTTAATTACAGTCCATTTTTTAAAGTAATTATTTAGCAGATACCATGCTTTAGATTTAATGGAATATCTCTGCAAAACAACATCTTCTGCATAACAAAACGGTTTATAAGTATCTATTTCATGATTGTGTTGTTGGAGCCGATCCAAAAAGCGTACAAAGCCACTCACCCAAAATTCATTTTGCTCTATTTGCCTCGGTAAATGCAACCTTGTCTAGCACAGGAGGCTTTAAAACTCTGTTTGTGTCCGTTAATTACCATAATTATGCGGTTAACTAATTTTTCGCAACTGTCCGCTTGTACTTGTTTTCCACTTTTTTGTGTTCTTGTAAAGTAACCCTTATATTAAATTTATATATTATTTCACAATAAAGCTTCTGCGCATAGCGGTAATAACTCTTTTGCGAAACACTTAAATAACCTAAACTCCAAATATATATTTCTGATCGATTCTGAAAGCAAAAGACCGACAATGCAATATATTATTTATTGCTTTTGTGATGCAGTTGAAGTTAAAAAATCCATGTAATGTTTCGGGATGTCATCGTCAGAACTGCAATCAAACAAAAAATCTGCAATAAATCTCGTTACAAAAACTCTAAACAATAGGTTCATATTTTGATTTTCGTTGCCAAAAATAGATATCACATACAACGTGGATTTAATCGCCTTATGGAAGTAATATGAGATTAATTTACAGGTTACCTTATATGATCAAGTTTTTTAATAATATAGTCCAAGGGTCGGCAACCTTTTTTGCACTGCGGACCGGTTTAAAACTAAAATTTTATCGCGGATCGGCCTTTAAAAACAACAAATGTTCAGGAAAGGAAATTTATTACAACTTTCAATGCGAACTTTAGGCTTGTTTTGTCGCAAAGTGAGGCTCCCATTGAGGAATTATTAAACTTACTGAAACCC
This sequence comes from Ascidiella aspersa, assembly GCF_963924565.1. Taxonomy (NCBI): domain Eukaryota; kingdom Metazoa; phylum Chordata; class Ascidiacea; order Phlebobranchia; family Ascidiidae; genus Ascidiella; species Ascidiella aspersa. Next base: position 20,510,892 of record NC_139451.1, read on the forward strand.
GCGGGCGGCATTCGGCCGGCCAAACAATTTAATTTAACCCAGCCCGCGGCTCATTTCAATAAAACGTTTAGGCCTTTACTTTGTTTCTTAAATTACACTTGTATACCGGTCCGCGGACCGGTGTTTGCCGACCACTGATATAGTCGATGTTTGTCGTGTATTTGTGAAGGAATATTTGTTTTTTTTAATATCGAGGGTTAATAACGACATATTTTACCAATATATTTTAGGCATACTTCGAAGTGAAACTAATCCGTAGTATAGGTAAATACTATTGAAATTATTGATTGATTGCAAGATCTCGTTTATTCCTCACCTAATATGAGTATCCGCTGTACCCAGCACTGTAACCTGCTCCGTAGGACTTTCCTCCGTAACCAGCGCTGTAGCCTGCTCCGTAACCAGCGCTGTAACCTGCTCCGTACTTTGCTCCGTATCCACCGCCGTAACCAGCGCTGTAACCTGCTCCGTACTTTGCTCCGTATCCACCGCCGTACCCAGCGCTGTAACCTGCTCCGTACTTTGCTCCGTAACCAGCGCTGTAACCAGCTCCGTACTTTGCTCCGTATCCAGCGCTGTAACCTGTAGAGTTTCCACTTCCTGAGCTATAACTATAACCAGGCGAGCTGTAGCTATAACCATAACCGTACCCTTCACTTAGGGTAGCGGCAAGTGCCAACAAAACGAAGATCGAGAGTTTGTTCATCTGTAAAATAAAAATTAATATTTTATGCAATTATAAGTAGCCTATACTATTTCGCGCACAATATATAGAGCACTGCAATCACTTACCTTGAATTAGTACTTTACTTCAAGTGTGATTTGCACTTTGTTGGTTTGGCTTTATATAGTGTTTTCTACATCCTGTTTTTGCTTCTAGTGAAGATTTAGATCCAAGAAAACCATTTAATCATTTCCTTAAGTAGTTTTATGAATTATGTGGGCATTTTATATGTAACCTGTGTTGTTCAGGTTCTTGTAAAAATATAAACATACATCACTCTTTTTATTTTTAGATATTAAAACAGCCGCTACAAATAAGTGTATTTTCAAGTCTTAGCTTTGATATTCTTTGTGCCTCCTAATTAGATGAGTTGTTTACTTCTGAAACTTTGTAGAAAATGTCAACTAATAATAAATCATAGCTGCTTTTCGTAAACGTTTCTTTTTTTAAACGAATAAACATAAAGTAATTTGCTGTGCTTTTCTAGATACAACATGGTCCAACAAAACGTTCATGATTTACGCATAAACTTGCTGTAAATTAACGATGTGTTTTCGGTTGAATCGAGTACAGGGAAGTTGTTGGAAGGATATTTGCTTTCTAATAGACCCACTTCCGAAGTTAATTTTAATTTCTTAGAATTTGACGGACAAAACTCAAAAACCTGCAGTTTAGGGGGTTCCAAGCGTTGATAACTTATTACCGCGAAACTTGTCCGCGTTTCCATCAATTGAACTTGCATGACACAAACGTGCATGTGTCTCCGGGATAGCCAGCAAAGTTTTTATTGTTTAAAGCAACGTTTTCTTGTGTAAAAACCATGTTTTTACTTTTTACGTAATAAACGTTTGCGAATCATATTATTCGTGCCCTAACTAAAATATCAACTAACTATAGACGAAATACCTGGCGTTGTCCAGGTTAAATAGAATATTTACCAGTTATTTTAACTGGTTAAAAATTAATTACATCACAATAATCACCTTAATGTACGAAGTCTACCGGAATTTTGTCTGGTTAAACACAATGAATCAATCCAACATACTGTAGGCTCTTTATCACTTTTGCACATTACATTGTTACATGTTAAACTGCTGGCCTTATGTTATAGCCCATGATTATGGAAGATAAATATGGTCAGAATATACCCAAAAAGTAATGTTACGGATAGCGTAAGAAGTTCGTAAGAGGTATAAATATTGCGAACATATTTTTTAAATGACATAACAAATTTGCGTATGCCTAAACGTATGCATTGCGTGTCACTAAATAAAAATTTCAAACCACGTAATGTGTTTCAAATCATGTCATATCGTGTGTCTAAAAAAAATGGTTGACCTAATGCTTTCCCACAATCAGAGTAACACCCCACAGCATGTGTGAAAGCGGCATTAATGGAATGACGTTCTTATTACTATACGACTTATCGGCTTGGCTCTAAAGATCTAATTCTTGGCCTCCGTAAATTCCCATTACTTTTTGCATCTGGTTAAAACAGTGTACAAATGACAAAATTACGTATAAAAAGCAGTTTTGGGTCTGAAATAGGTCACTAAAGGAAAGGCGCGAACGCGCTCTGACCATTTAATCACTAATCACGTGTTACCAGCATTGTATAACCTTCTTCCTGAAGCCGCATTTTATAGCCAATAATTAAAAAAAAAAATTTCATCAAACCAAATTGCAACGTTGTGTGTTTTTTTTAAATGGAGCTACTAAACACACAACCTTGGCTAAATCCGTTTCGCATACTTAACGAAAACCCGTGACATATGTTCGTAAAAAATTACTAACAAACTTAAAAAAAGGTCGTAGCAGCAATTGTTCAAATTGCACGAAATTCAAGCAAATACGTATTCCCGGTAACATACTTCATCCAACGAAAGAAAATCCCGTTTAAAAAGTAAATTTACTTAGTGTTTAAACCGCTGCAATAAACGCGATATTTTGCAAAGTCAGTCCAAATATTGCGTAGTTTATACTCGGTTAGGGTTGCTGTACGTTGTCTCTGTAAGTGTTTTAATACCCCATGAAAGAATGTTAAGGAAAACGCTGCAATCGACGCAATATTTTGTGAACTTATGCCCCATTTACGTGGTTAAACAAACTGCAAAAAGCTATTAAACATAAAAGTAGAAATTTTGCCACATGAAATTTTATTTTTACAATAAATGCGCGCCCTTTGTATTAACGTGCAAAAAAGTACCATGCTGCGTTATGTTTTTGAAATGGTACGACTAAATAATCGACTATACCACACATCACTTGGGTAAGCATGTAATACATCTTTCAAGTAACGAAACCCCGTAACATTTGTCAATTGAGAATAACTCTCAGACGTAAAATTTTAGGTTGTAGCAGCAATTGTTTAGACCTGCTTGATAGCGTGATATACGTAATCCCGGTGCTAAACTGCGTCAAGCATGAGAAAAATCCTCATTGAAAAAACAAATACTTACTGTTAAACTGCTGCAATAAACGCAATATTTCGCTAACTCTGCCCAGTATTGCGTGGTTAAACACGGTTGATTGTACGATGTCCGTGTAGGTTTCTCGCAAAGTATGTTTAAAAAAGTGACAATTGCTAAACCTATGCACGAAACGCCAAATTAAGCTGCGTCCAACGTCAGACAAACCCGTAACCCGTTGAAACTATAAATTGCTTACTGTTCAAACTGCGACAACAAACGCGATATTTTGCGAACTCTACATCAATTTGGCATTGTTAAACTTAAGTCTTTACTTGGAACCTTTCACACGTTTGTTAATATGGATTATAAGATGTGACGTGCTTTTTATGTAATCCCGCTACCATACTTCTTCCAACGAAAGTAAAATATTGTTTGAAACTGAAAATTGGTTACTATTAAAATCGCTGAAAGGATTAAATACCCACGGCTAAGCACGTCAAGCATCTTTTAAGTTGAAAACAATAACATTTATTTTTTATTAGGGAAAATGTAATTTAATTGAGGCGATATACTTAATTTGATTAATGTCCAGGCAGGTCATTGCGCTTGAAAAAAGTTTTGCGCGTATACGTTAAATTTGGACTATCTTTTACGTGATTAAACCAAGGCAATATATTTAATTTTATGTATATTTTTTATGTACAGGAGGGCAATTGCACTTGAAAAAAAGTTTTGCGCGGATGCGCGGACTATCTTTTACGTGGTTAACCAAACTGCAAAAAACTACTGAACGTAAAAGTATAATCTTGTAGGTTTCTTGATGTTTATTCAAAGTGTGTGTAGTATACAGTGTTTGTTACGTCTGCACTAAACGCCAGAATAGGCTGCGTCCAACGTCAGACAAACCCGTTGAAAATATAAATTGCTTACTGTTCAATACCTGATTTGAATTTTTATGTCCACGCAGGTAATTGCGCTAGAAAAAAAGGTTTTGCGCGGTTGCATTAAGATGTTTACGATATGACGCGCGCGCGCCTGTGGAGAATCCAGCGCACGACGGTGAGTCGCCAGTCCTTTTATTAGTCGGCGACGACGTTGCTTTGTCAGCGACCGACCGTACGCCAACATATTACATGTTATAAACTTTCCTATTTTATTATTATTAGATAATAAATCGTATAACTGTTTTTCGTAAATAAAAACTTTTCGGTGTACTATTGATATGGAAGCCGTAATCGTTGGTCATAAAGCAACTTCCGAGGGGCTAGATCACATATGTTATTAAACACATATGTTTGTGTATGTCTTTCATTGATTGATACGGACTGATGATCCCCCAGTGTGAAGTTGCTTGTACTAACAAAATGTGCAAGTATTGGCGCATGGTTGTTTCTTGACTCGCTCCTTTCTGAGCCTGCATAGCTCAGTTGGTAGAGCGACGGTCCCGGCTTGACCGGAGGTCGTGAGTTCGAACCTCACTGCAGGCCAGTTGTTTTTCTGGCTTGCTCTGCTTGCATCATAGATCGACAGATTCGGCGAGTCTGCGATGGCTTTTCGGTATACTATTGATACGAAAGCCGTAATCGTTGGTCATAAAGCAACTTCCGAGGGGCTAGATCACAGATGTTATTAAACACATATGTTTGTTTGTGTCTTTCATTGTTTTTCGTAAACGTTTCTTTTTTAAACGAATGAACACAAAGGAACTTGTTGGAAATATTTTTTATGGTTTTACAAATGTTGAAGCATGCTAGTTGTGCGTTTCTAGATACAACATGGTCCAACAAAACGTTCATGATTTCCGCATAAACTTGTGGTATATTAACGGTGTGTTTTCGGTTGAATCGAGTACAGGGAAATTGTTGGAAGGGTTAACAAACACTGAACTAGATAAACCATTAAAGTTATAACGTTTCTTCAAAGTAGATTTATTACACTTTTCGCTAGTAGTATGGATGAGGACGTGTGAACTTCAATGTTAAACCAAACAAACGCTATTTTGTTCGCCCTTTGCGCCAACACTTTCCTGCCCCCTTTAATGGCCCGCGACTATGAAAAGGTTACCGACCCCTTGTGTAAGATATACTTGTTTTTTAGCTGACTTGGCACACAGCTCGGCGCAGATGTCGCGCTAATCGAATAACACTAAGGAAAAACGATCTTCGTTTAGTATTGCAGGTGGCGAAAGACGTGTTTATAATTTAGCGTATAGTCCCGTACATGGATCTACCAAATTCAATCACACATATTTCGCGATCTTGTTTTCGTTTTTTGCACCAAGTTAACGATTGCACACTAAGCGGTTTCGCAACTGGCGCCTGGCAGGAGTGTTGACGAAACATTCGTTCGCTTTGCGTCTAAACGCAGTGGTTCTCAACCTTTGGCAACCTGTCGAACCCCTATGTCATTCTGCAAGCTTTTGTCGAACCCGAAATTTTCGCTCAATATTCGTTTCATACTACTAGCAGCTGAAACCGCATGGGCATAATCAAACTATAAACTTGCATTTACATAGGTTAATTTGGCCGAACTTTCAATTTATAACGTTACATGGCACATGGCGCATAAAAGAGATTCGAATTTAGGTTGAAATAACAGCATTTATGTTTCAAAGGACGTTCTTGCCGAACCCATGAAAAAAACAGCTGCGTTGAACCCCAAGGGTTCGAACGAACCCTGGCTAAGAACCACTGGTCTAAAGGTTCGCATTTGCTGGACTTCATTTGGCTGCTTCTGATGATTTTTTTTTATTATTTATGACGTCATTACAATCGCTATTTTATGACGTCATGTCCGTCACTATTTTATGACGTCGTTAACGTCAGATGGAAAAACAGGGTATTCCCTAAGTTGAAAATTCGGGACCCACCTTTTTGGATTTCTCGATACACCCCTTCCACTAACAGGGTTTCTCAACTGTGGCCCTTGGCCCCCCTGGTGCCACGGAGCGGTCATTGGGGGGCCACCGGCATAACCCTCCAGCTAGATATTGCGAAAATCAAAGTGTCACTATTTTCAAAATTTGCCAGTTAACTTAATTTTGTGTTTTTATTATGACTGTAAACCTTTCTTGTAACGTTTTGTAACGAATTTTTCTGACACCTGCTTTAACTAGTCAGTAGGGATGTTTTAAGTAGAATATTGAATCCTTTTTATTCGTTTTATCGCGGAAAGTTACGCCTAATTGGTCGTTCGCGAGTGGCAAGCATGGTTAGAGACCTGTCGCTGTGGCGAAACAATTACTGTGCTGCTTTGTAGATGGTCATGTAAATCCTCGGTAAATTCAACCTTGTCTAGCACAGGGCTTTAAAATTCTGTTTGTTACTCTTAATCACCATAATTATGCAGTTAAATAAATTTTCGCAAATGTCCACCATTGAAATATCATACGATGTTTAGTTGTTTTCCACTTTTTGTGTTCTTGTAAACTAACTCTTGTATTAAATTTATATATTATTTCATAATAACGCTTTAAAGAATAGCGGAAATAACTCTTTTACGAAAAACATAAATAGCCTAAACTTCAAATAAATATTTCTGATCGATTCTGAAAGCAAAAGACCGACAATGCAATATATTATTTATTGCCTCTGTGATGCAGTTAAAGTTAAAAAATCCATGTAGTGTTTTGGGATGTTATCGTCAGTAACTGCAATTAAACAAAAAATCTGCAATAAATCTCGTTACAAAAAACTCTAAACAATAGATTCATATTTTGATTTTAGTTGCCAAAAATAGCTATCACATACAACGTGGATTTAATCGCCTCATGAAGAGATTAACTTACGGTTTAGCTTATATGTTAATGTTTTAATGACATATGATGTTTGTCGTGTTGCTTAAATAATTTTCATTGCTACTATTTGTGAAGAAATATTTATTTTTCTTAAATATCGAGGGTTGATAACGACATATTTTACCAATATATCTCAGTCATACTTCGAAGTGAAACTAAGTTACAGTAAGAAAATAGTATTGAAATTACTGATTGATTGCGAGATTTCGTTTATTCCTCACCTAATAAGAATATCCGCTTTACCCAACACTGTAACCTGCTCCGTAGGACTTTCCTCCGTAACCAGCGCTGTAGCCTGCTCCGTAACCAGCGCTGTAACCTGCTCCGTACTTTGCTCCGTATCCACTGCCGTAACCAGCGCTGTAACCTGCTCCGTACTTCGCTCCGTATCCACTGCCGTAACCAGCGCTGTAACCTGCTCCGTACTTTGCTCCGTATCCACTGCCGTACCCAGCGCTGTAACCTGCTCCGTACTTTGCTCCGTCACCAGCGCTGTAACCAGCTCCGTACTTTGCCCCGTATCCAGCGCTGTAACCTGTAGAGTTTCCACCTCCTGAGCTATAACTGTAACCAGGCGAGTTGTAGCTATAACCATAACCGTACCCGTACCCTTCACTGAGGGTAGCGGCAAGTGCCAACAAAACGAAGATCGAGAGTTTGTTCATCTGTAAAACAAAAATTAATATTTTATGCAATTACAAGTAGCCTATACTATTTCGCGCACAATGTATAGAGCACTGCAATCACTTACTTTGAATTAGTAGTTTACTTCAAGTGTGATTTGCACTTTGTTGGTTTGGCTTTATATAGTGTTTTCTACAACCTGTTTTTACATCTAGTGAAGATTAAAATCCAAGAAAACCATTTAATCATTTCCTTAGTTAGTTTAATGAATTAGTGTGGGGGTATTTTATATGTAACCTATGTTGTTCAGGTTCTTGTAAAAATATAAACATATATCACTCTTTTTATTTTTAGATATTAAAACAGCCGCCACATATAAGTGTATTTTCAAGTCTCATATTGTATATTTTGTTCAACATATTCAGGAACGTTTAGTCTGTAATAAGTTTAAGCAAATCCATTTTCAACTGGATTGTCCTTGAAACCACCGATTCATTAACTTGGAAAGTTCGTTGCAATGCAATTTAGTTGTTAGTCGCCAAAAACTATATTGATTTGAATTTCTCATTACAAAAGATTAGATCGTCGTTAAATATTCGTTAAATTCCTTAATTAGTTGATCAGTGCCTTATCTATATGTTAAAAATGAATAAAGAGTTATTCGAAACATTTAAAATGATATCTACTTCTGCAAGCAAGGGCTTTGATATTTTTATTACCTCTTAATAAGATGAGTTGGTTAATTCCGAAACTTTGTAGAAATATCAACTATAGTAATCAATCGTAGCTGTTTTTCGTAAACGTTTCTTTTTTTAAACGAATAAACATAATGGAACTTTTTGGAAATATTTTTCATTGTTTTAGAAATGTTAAAGGATGCTATAGTTGTGCGTTTCTAGATACAACATGGTCCAACAAAACGTTCATGATTTCCGCATAAACTTGTTGTATATTAACGGTGTGTTTTCGGTTGAATCGAGTACAGGGAAATTGTTGGAAGGATATTTGTGTTCTAATAAAACCCCTTCCGAAGTTAATTTATATTTCTTAGAATTTTACAAACAAAACTTAAAAACCTGCAGGTTATGCGGTTCAAAGCGTTGATAACTTATTACCGCGAAACTTGTCAGAAACCATGTTTTATTTTTACTTTTTACGTATTAAACATTTGCGAATCATATTCTTTGTGCCCCAACTAAAATACCAACTACTATAGACGAAATACCTGGCGTTGTCCTGGTTAAATAGAATATTTACCAGTTATTTTAACTGGTTAAAAATTAATTGCACCACAATAATCACCTTAACGTACGAAGTCTACCGGAAGTCTGGGTAAACAGAATGAAACTATCCAACATACAGTGGGCTCTTTATCAGTATTGTACGTTACGTTGTTACAATTAAACTGCTCGCCTTATGAAAAAGCCCATGATTACGAAAGATAAATGTGGTAATCAGAATATACCAGTAATGTTACGGATAGCGTAAGAACTTCGTAAGAGGCATAAATATTGCAAACATATTTTGTAATGTCATATCAAATTTGAATATGCCTAAACATTTGCACTGCGTGTCACTAAATAAAAATTTCAAATCATTTAATGTGTTTCAAATCATGTCAGATCGTGTGTCTAAAAAAAGGTTAACCTAATGCCTCCCCACTATCAGAGTAACACTCCACAGCCTGTATGAAAGAGGCATTAATGGAATGGTGTGTTTAAATTATTTTTTGCATTTGGGTAAAACAGTGTACATATGACAAATTACGTATAAAATGCAGTTTTGTGTCTAAAATAGGTCACCAAAGGAAAGGCGCGAACGCGCTCTGACCATGTAATCACTAATCACGTGTTACCAGCATTGTATAACCTTCTTTCCTGAAGCAAGCATGTTATATCCAATAATTTAAAAAATATATACTTCATCAAACCAAATTGCAACGTTGTGTGTTTTTTTTAAAATGGAGCTGCTAAACACACAACCTTGGCTAAACCGAAAACCCGGGACATATGTCGATCAAAAATGACTAACAAACGTAAAAAAGTTGTAGCACCAATTGTTCAAATTGCGCCAAATTCAAGCAAATACGTAATCCCGGTAGGTACCATACTGCATCAAACGAAAACAAATCCCGTTTGAAAAGTAAATTTGCTTAATGTTCAAACCGCTGCAATAAACGCGATGTTTTGCAAACTCAGTCCAAATGTTGCATAAACTATAGTTTATATTAAAATCAACGTATAAAAAGCAGTTTTGTGTCTCAAATAGGTCACTAAAGTAAGGGCGCGAACGCGCTGTGACCATTTAATCACTAATCACGTGTTACCAGCGTTGTATAACCTTCCTGAAGCCGCATGTTATAGCCGATGATTTACAAAAATATTGGGGTATTGAACATCAAACCAAATTGCAATGTTGTGTGTTTTTTTTTCAAAATGGAGCTACTGAACACTCAACCTTGGCTAACAGTAAACACGTCTCGCATATTTTACGTAAAAAACCCGTGATATATGTCGATCGAAATTCACTAACAAACGTAGAAAGTCGTAGCAGCAATTGTTCAAATTGCGCGTATTCAAGCAAATACGTGTGGTAACATACTGCATCCAACGAAAGAAAATCCCGTTTGAAAAGTAAATTTACTTAGTGTTTAAACCGCTGCAATAAACGCGATATTTTGCAAACTCAGTCTAAATATTGCGTAGTTTATACTCGGCTAGGATTGCTGTACGTTGTCTCTATAAGTGTTTTAATACCTCATGAAAGAATGTTAAGGAAAACGCTGCCATATATGCAATATTTTGCGAACTTAGGCCCAATTTGCGTGGTTAAACAAACTGCAAAAATCTATTAAACATCAAATAGCTATTAAACAAGTAGAAATTCTGCCACAAAATATTTTATTTTTACAAAGACAATGTAATTGACTTGATTTTTACGGTCACGCAGGTTATTGCCCTATAAATGTTTGGAAACGTTTTACCTTTAGATACGTCAAGAGGTTTTGCGAGAAGTCGCACGCGCGCCTTTTGTATTTAACGTGCAAACAAAGCACCATGCTTCGTGATGTTTTCTAAATGGTACGACTAAATAATCGACTATACCACACATCACTTGGGTAAGCATGTAATACATTTTCAAGTAACGAAACCCCGTAACATTTTTCAATTGAGAATAACTCCCAGACGTAAAGCTTTAGGTTGTATTAGACCTGCTTGATAGCGTGATATACGTAATCCTGGTGCTAAACTGCGTCAAACATGAGAAAAATCCTATTTGAAAAAACAAATGCTTACTGTTAAACTGCTGCAATAAACGCAATATTTCGCGAACTCTGCCCAGTATTGCGTGGTTAAACACGGTTGATACGATGTCTGTGTAGGTTTCTTTCAAAGTATGTTTAAAAAAAGTGAAAATTGCTAAACCTTTGCACGAAACGCCAAATTAAGCTGCGTCCAACGTCAGAGAAACCCGTAACTCGTTGAAAATATAAATTGCTTACTGTTCAAACCAGGGCTGGGAAGCCGGAGCTGGAGCTGGAGCCCGGAGCCCAGAGCTAAGCATTTTCTCTGGAGCCAGAGCCGGAGCTGGAGACATTGCTAATATTTTTGTGGAGCCGCAGCCGGAGCCATTTTTATTATTTTTGTGGAGCTGGAGCCGCAGCCGGAGCCCTTTTTATTATTTTTGTAAAGCTGAGGCCATTTTTCAATTTGTGGTGCTAAAGCTAAGAAATTATATTTTGTTCCATCTCCAACGTTATTTAGCCAAAAGCAATTTTTAAAACTTGCCATTGAATAGGTGACTGGTGGCACCGGAGCTGGAGCCGGAGTCATTGGGTGTGTGTTTGATGGCTCCGGAGCTGGAGCCGGAGCCAAAGGATATGAGTTTTGCTACTCCGGAGCTGGAGCCGGAGCCGGAGCCAAAGGATTGAGTTTTACGACTCCGGAGCTGGAGCCGGAGCTAATGCTAGTTTACGGTGGCTCCCCAACCCTGGTTCAAACTGCGACAACAAATGCGATATTTTGCGAACTCTGCCTAAATTTGGCATTGTTAAACGTAAGTCTTTACTTGGAACCTTTCATACGTTTGTTAACATGGATTATAAGATGTGATATACTTTTTATGTAATCCCGCTACCATACTTCTTCCAACGAATGTAAAATATCGCTTTAAACTGAAAATTGGTTACTATTAAAACCGCTGAAAGGATTAAATACTCACGGCTGAGCACGTCAAGCATCTTTAAAGTTGAAAACAATAAAATTTATTTTTTATTAGCAAAAAACTGCTGAACATTAAAGTATAATCTTGTAGGTTTCTTGATGTTTATTCACAGTGTGTGTGGTATACAATGTTTGTTACGTCTGCACTAAACGCCAAATTAGGCTGCGTCCAACGACAGACAAACAGTTGAAAATATAAATTGCTTACTGTTCAATACTTTGCGCGGTTACATTAAGATGTTTACGATATGTCGCGCGCGCGCCAGTGGACAATCCAGCGCACGACGGTGAGTCGCCAGTCCTTTCGTTAGTGACGACGACGTTGCTCTTTCAGCGACCGACCGTATGCGAACATATTACATGTTAAAAACTTTCCTCTTTTATTATTACAAGATAATAAATCGTACAACTGTTTTTCGTAAACGTTTCTTTTTTAAACGAATAAACATAAAGGAAGTTGTTCGAAATATTTTTCATGTTTTAGAAATGTTGATGTTAGTTGTGCGTTTCTAGATACAACACAGTCCAACAAAACGTTCATGATTTTGTCATAAACTTGCGGTATATTAACGGTGTGTTTTCGGTTGAATCATGTACAGGGTAATTGTTGGAAGGGTTAACAAACACTTAACTAGATAAACCATTAAAGTTATAACGTTTCTTCACAGTAGATTTATTACACTTTTCGTTAGTAGTATGGATGAGGACGTGTGGACTTCAATTTTAAACCAAACAAACACTATATTTTGTTCGCCCTTTGCGCCAACAATTTCTTGCCTCCTTTAATGCAATTAAACACGAGTTTGGTGTTGGCCCGCGACTAGAAAAAGGTTGCCGACCCCTGGTGTAAGACGTGCTTGTTTTTTAGCCGACTTGGCACACAGCTCGGCGCAGATGTCGCGCTAATCGAATAACACCTGGGAAAGACAATCTTCGTTTAGTATTACAGATGGCGAAAGAAGTGTTTATAATTTAGCAGTGCTGTAAACAAGTCATTTTAAAATGACTTAAGGCCAGTCAAGTTATTTGTAAAATAACTTAAGTCCAAGTCAAGTCTTTTTGAATAAATAACAAGTCAAGTCCCAGTCAAGTCATAATTAGAGCAAGTCAACTTCAAGTACTGTCCTATAAAAATAAAACGTTAAACTATTAGAATTTTTAAACTCGCATAAATATGAACAATAACTGAACTAAAAAATAAGGAAAACGGAACATATAGCAAGTAATTTGTTTTTTTAGGCCTAAATTGGGAAAAATAGCGCACTTTTATGAATAAAGAAATGCTTTATTTCAACCCAAGTTATTTGCTCAAAAAACTTAAATCAAGTCAAGTCATTTGTCCAAAAGACTTAAGTCAAGTCAAGTCATTTAAAAACAGTGACTTAAGTGCACTTAAGTCAAGTCATCGACTTAAGTCATTACAACACTGTAATTTAGCATATAGTCCCGTACGTGATCTACCAAATTCAATCACACATATTTCGCGATCGTATTTTCGTTTTTCGCACCAAGCGGTATCGCAACTGGCGCCTGGTAGGAGTGTTGACGACACACGTGTTTGCTTTGCGTCTAAATGTTCGCATTTGCTGGACTTTGTTTGGCTGTTTCTAATGATTTTTTTTGTTATTTATAACGTCATTACAATCGCTATTTTATGACGTCATGTCCGTCACTATTTTATGACGTTATTAACGTCAGATGAAAAAAACAGGGTCTTACCTAAGCTCAAAATTCGGGACCCCCCTTTTTGGATTTCTCGATAAACCCCTTCCACTAACAGGAAGCCTGTTTATATGCACCTTTCTCAGGCAGATTAGATTAAGGTTCAAGCCGGCTTGAAAAGTAATCCGTTCCAGCGTTTTTTTTTACATTGGCGCGAAAATTCAAGCCAGCTTGAGTGTACAAACTGCACTGATATGCATTATTACGTAATATTCCAGTAAACCTCCAACGCACAACCAATTTTTCGGCTTAGGCTACTCCTTGCGGTAGCAATTTATGGCTGCTTGTTCGTTTTTATTAACCTAACATTGAAAAAAACCCAAGAATTACTTGAGTTAGGTTTGCCGATTAAGTACGTTTTTGACTGTCTGTATAGTGCTTCAGTTTACCTGGCACACAGAATGTAAGTGCAGGAAAGTTAAGCTTGTTGTGCTGGCCAACGCTATATACAAGGCAAAGTGGACAAAAGAAGGTGATAAGATGTACCAAACATTAATGAAAACTGTATTTGGCGCTGGCCTAGAATCCTACCACAGCGTTGAGACAATTATTAAAGCAAAGTACAATATTTGGGTGAGGGTGGGCCAACTATTACTATTTAAACCTACCCAAACCCGCATCCTAACCCAAATAATGTTCTATGTTGTGGATTCTAGAACAGCGCCTCTGTCACAAATTAGTATCTGATTCTAACGAGTGTATGTAATGTTCTTTCCTTATGCGCTAAACTTGTTTTGTTTACGACTAGCCGTTCGTGTTAAGTCATAATGCCCCAAAAGTGGCGTGATGTTTACTGCGTTAAAGCAGGTCATTCAACATAAACGAGAGAGAATGAATTAACGAATCAGATTCGAATCCGGTTTAAACGTGCATATAAACGGGCTTAGGGTTTCTCAACCGTGACCCTTGGCCCCCCTGGGGCCACGGAGCGGTCATTGGGGGGCCACCGGCATAACCCTCCAGCTAAATATTGCGAAAATCAAAGTGTCACAATTTTAAATATTTGCCAGTTAACTTAATTTTGTGGTTTTATTATGACTGTAAACCTTTCTTTTAACGTTTTTTAACGAATTTTGCTGTAACCTGCTTTGACTAGTCAGTAGGGATGTTTAAAGTAGAATATATTGAATCCTTTTTATTCGTTTTATCGCGGAAAGTTACGCCTAATTGGTCGTTCGCGAGAGGCAAGCATGGTTAGAGACCTGTCGCAGTGGCGAAACAATTACTGTGCTGCTTTGTAGACGGTCATGTATCGTGCGGCGTCAGCGTTTTTTTTTTCGAGCGGCCAATTATTACTTGCCGATACCCTTCGCCTAATTATTAAGTGCCCGACAAATGCTGGTAGGCGAGCAACTGGTGTGTATTGCCAGGTGCAAAGGTTCGCAATTCCCCAAAGGGCGTTCAGTTGCAAAAGAAACATTTTGCCGTAAAACGCATACAGTACGCTACCAGGTTATTCAAAAGTTCATTTTTAGGCCAACAATCAGCGGTTTATGCAGCTTATTGGTATATCACGATTTGTATGATTTGTACTTGTTTTCCACTTCTTTGTGTTCTTGTAAAGTAACCCTTATATTAAATTTATATATTATTTCACAATAAAGCTTCTACGCATAGCGGTAATAACTATTTTACGAAACACATAAATAACCTAAACTCCAAATATATATTTCTGATCGATTCTGAAAGCTAAAGACCGGTAATGCAATACAATATATGATTTATTGCTTTTGTGATGCAGTTGAAGTTAAAAAATCCATGTAGTGTTTGGGGATGTCATCGTCAGTAACTGCAATTAAACAAAAAATCTGCAATAAATCTCGTAACCAAAAACTCTAAACAATAGGTTAGCTCTTATTTTCTTTTTCGTTCCTAAAAATACCAACACATACAACCTGGATTTAATCGCCTCATGAAGAGATGAAAGTAATACAAGATTAATTTACGGTTTAGCTTTTATGTTAATGCTTTTTAATGATAGACAATGTTTGCCGTGTTTCTTAAAATTTGTCGTTGCTACTATTTGTGAAGGAAGATTTGTTTTTCTTAAATATCGAGGGTTGATAACGACATATTTTACCAATATATCTCGGGCATACTTCGAAGTGAAACTAAGTTACAGTAAGAAAATAGTATTGAAATTACTGATTGATTGCGAGATTTCGTTTATTCCTCACCTAATAAGAATATCCGCTGTACCCAGCACTGTAACCTGCTCCGTAGGACTTTCCTCCGTAACCAGCGCTGTAGCCTGCTCCGTAACCAGCGCTGTAACCTGCTCCGTACTTTGCTCCGTATCCAGCGCCGTAACCAGCGCTGTAACCTGCTCCGTACTTTGCTCCGTATCCACCGCCGTACCCAGCGCTGTAACCTGCTCCGTACTTTGCTCCGTATCCACCGCCATACCCAGCGCTGTAACCTGCTCCGTACTTTGCTCCGTAACCAGCGCTGTAACCTGTAGAGTTTCCACTTCCTGAGCTATAACTATAACCAGGCGAGCTGTAGCTATAACCATAACCGTACCCTTCACTTAGGGTAGCGGCAAGTGCCAACAAAACGAAGATCGAGAGTTTGTTCATCTGTAAAATAAAAATTAATATTTTATGCAATTACAAGTAGCCTACTATTTCGCGCACAATGTATAGAGCACTGCAATCACTTACTTTGAATTAGTAGTTTACTTCAAGTGTGAATTGCACTTTTTTGGTTTGGCTTTATATAGTGTTTTGTACATCCTGTTTTTGCTTCTAGTGAAGATTAAAATCCAAGAAAACCATTTAATCATTTCCTTTATTAGTTTAATGAATTAGTGTGGAGGTATTTTATATGTAACCTATGTTGTTCAGGTTCTTGTAAAAATATGAACATATATCACTCGTTTTGTTTTTAGATATTAAAACAGCCGCTACATATAAGTGTATTTTCAAGTCTGAAATTGTGTAGTTTGTCTAACATATTCAGGAAGGTTTAGTCTGTAATATGTTTAAGCAAATCCATTTTCTTCTGGATTGTCCTTGAAACCGCCGATTCGGTAACTTGGAAAGTTCGTTGAAATACAATTTAGTTGTTATTCGCCAAAAACTATAATGATTTAAATTGCTCTTTACAAAGGACTACATCGTCGTTAAATATTGGGTAAATTCCTTAATTAGATGATCAGTGCCTTATCTCTGTGTTATAATTGAATAAAGAGTTATTTGAAACGTTTAACATAGCCACTTCTGAAAGAGCTTTGATATTTTTATTAGTTCTTAATTGGATGAGTTCTTTATTTCTGAAACTTTGTTGGAAATATCAACTAATAATAAATCGTAGCTGTTTTTCGTAAACGTTTCTTCTTTTAACGGAATAAACATAAAATAACTTGCTGGAAATATTTTTGATTGTTTTAGAAATGTTAAAGAATGTTAGATGTCACGGTCCAACAAAACGTTCACGGTCTAACAAAACGTTCATGATTTCCGTATAAACTTGCGGTATATTAACGGTGTGTTTTCGGTTGAATCGAGTACAGGGAAATTGTTGGAAGGATATTTGTTTTTTAATAAAATCCACTTCTGAAGTTAATTTACATTTCCTAGAATTTGACGGACAAAACTCAAAAACCTGCAGTTTAAGGGGTTCAAAGCTTTGATAACTTGTTACTGCGAAACTTGTCTGCGTTTCCATCAATTGAACTTGTATGACACAAACGTGCATATGACTCCAGGATAACCGGCAAATTATATTGTTAAAACATAAGTTTTCTTGTGTAAAAACCATGTTTTATTTTTACTTTTTAGGTACTAAACATTTGCCAATCATATTCTTCGTGCACTAACTAAAAAATCAACTAATATTAAACCGTAGAACTGTTTTTCGTAAACATTTCTTTTTTTTTAACGAATATACACAAAGGAAATTGTTAGAAATATTTTTCATCGATTTGCAAATGTTATAGAATGTTAGTTGTGCTTTTCTAGATACGACACGGTCCAACAAAACGTTTATGATTTCCGCATAAACTTGCTGTAAATTAGCCGTGTGTTTTCGGTTTAATCGAGTGCAGGGAAATTGTTGAAGGATATTTGTTGACTGTTAAACCCGCTTTCTGAGTTAATTTACTATTAGTGGAAATTTGACAATTAAACCTTAAAAAACTCCGTATAATAGAGTTCAAAACGTTAATCGCTTATTAGTCTCTGCGTTCCTATTTGAACTTTCATCACATAAACGTTAGGTCTTTAGAATGATTGTCAGCAAAGAATATAATAGCGGGAACATTACCTTGTGCCTAACCCCGTTAAATACTGTAAGTCTGCATTTTGCGTTCTGACTATATATCATCCAAACGATCTTTCAAATTGAAACAAGTCAAAACTGGATTAATAATCACTTTTAAAATATATGTAGTTTCAAGTTTAAATTTTTATTTTTCACCTCATCCACGATTGTCCAAGTATAAAAGTTTAGAAAACTATTCGTTAGAAAAAACATACTTTCGGTTGCAATGTCATGCCATATACTGCCGCCCCATACTTCTATACTTATATATCTTAAAGAATGTTGACCACGGTTGTGGAGATGCGAGGGACAAAGTTTTTGCTTAAAGGAATTTCCTTGTATCATATTTGTGGACTAAGTCAGACGAGTGAAAAGGTCATCAAATACCCTAGTTTACTTTTTACTTTTGAATTGACACATAAGTTTTGCCAGTTCGATATTGTCCATTTTATGTATTCTTAGACTGCTGGTTTGCCAGTATTTGCAGAACAACTAGTTGCTGTAAATTTGATTTGCGAGTACGTTTGCTGCTTTGACGAGTTTGACACTGAGGAATTAAAAATGAAGAACCCAAGATCTTTTTCATCGAGAATAACACAAAGATGTTTAATTAATTTAGTTAAATGAAGGTCAATCCCATTTATTGTTACTTTTAATTGTGTTTTCAAGCAACTTTGTTGTAAGTTAAGTGAGAATTGATTTGGTCTCATCCAATCATCAACCTGTTTTATTTCTTTTTTAATAGAAAATTCAGGTTTAGTTTAAGTTATTTTCAGACATTCACAGACTACTATCATATACAATTAGACGAGTTTCAAACTTTAATGCATCCGGCAGATTATTGACGTACAGGTAGCCCTAGACTTGCAAAACACAAAGCTATATACTTTATTGTTTTCAGTTACTTATCTAACAAACAAACAGATTTATTATAACAGACAAAGCGGCCATGTGATCATTACAATACGTTCACAAAATAAGAAATCTTGTACTACAGCTCAGTGCTCATTATGACCTTAAACATGCTTCATGTTTATCTACAGCAGTGCTCCACCACCGGTGACTTGCGGCACACTGCCGTACAACCATGTCAAGTGTGCCGCGACGGCCCCCGGTGTGTGTTACTTGCGGTTTTAAGGATACTATTAAATATATAATCGGTACATCAAGGCTGGCCTTACGCAATAATCCAGGTTTAACTTTGTGAACTTATTTAAAACGTTTATATTTGTTGGTTTGGGGCATAAAACGATATTTATGGTTTTATTGACAAAAAACAATGTAAGTCAGGGCTGCCTCCGTCGTCAGATTTTTATTACTTTAGGCATGCTTACGTTTTAAATTTTAGTGGTATAAGTATAATAGTATCGTGTACTTATATGGTTATCATTACTTCAAATAAACTTTTGTTTTAAATATTTGGTTATGCACCCGTTATGATAGCCAGTAGCCGTGTTACAATCTATATTGCTTTGTGTACAGGTCACCCATTGCGGCATAAAAATTCTGTAAAAACTGAAAAAATACACAAATAAATGAGCTGAATTTGATTTTTTATTTCTCTACGACTTTATAAACAAAAACCCAAAACAATGCAATCATAATAATTTATATTTTATAACAGTTGAAATTGCATCCATAAAATGTCTTGGATTGTCATCGACAGTAACTGCAATGAAGCAAAAATTCCACAATGTATCACGTAAATTAAACAATATACAGTACAAGGAGATGGCCACTTATTGAAAGTTGCATGTTCATGGGATAGGTTGGACACAAAATACAAGTGGTGCTACACGTAGTTTCGCCTATCTGTCGCATTGAAATATTCGTAGGCCTATGTTTGTAACACAAGAGATGAATTACGGGCGACAACTTAGTCTGGCTGCTATTTTGTTGTTGTTGGGTTGATTGGTGTGCTGCAAAAGATTTAATATCTTTACTATGTTAACAAATATAATCGCAAAGTTTGAAACGACATCTTATGGATGATAGCTTTGACTTTGTTTAGGCATTTATTGCAAGAAAAATACTACTTTTTTTTGTTGTTGTTGGAGTTGAGAAAAACGATAGCATTTAAGTTTGTTATTGAGCGCAGTGTTTTACAAAAAAAGTTAAAAAATGATATTGTTTCCAAGCTATAAATCAGGCAATCCATAAGGGAATTTCTGGGATTAAACAAGGAATACACCATTGGTTCAACAAGGGTACAGCGGCACCTTGGGGTGCCATTTTTAATGCTCAAAGGTGCCGCGAAAAATTTGAGAACTCTCAAGAATCTGATTTTTTCTCAACTCTTACAACTTTTTGTGTAAGATTAGAGTGGAATAAATCCAATTATAACTTCCTACGTTGTGTAGAGTTCATGTGTGTTCTTTCAGTTCGGTTTATTGTGCCATTCTAGTGATTTACCTAGGGAAAAAAAAACTTGTAGCGTTGCCTCTATCTATTTATTATTTCTGAGGGGTCCCGCAAACCATAAAACGTTACCACTGAAATACACACCAACTGCTGCAAGATTAATGCATTATGAAAAACTCGTATTATCGTATATTTCTCACCTAAGAAGAATACCCGGCTGCCCCGTAACCGGCTCCGTAACCGGCTCCGTAACCAGCGCTGTACCCTGCGTGGTAGTACGCTCCATTTTTATTGTTGTACCCTGCGCTGAAGGATCCTCCAATTGAGTAAGTCTTGCCAGGGCCTACTGACCAAACACTGCCAAACGGCCAAACTGGCTTTGGCTTTACAGCGCTCCCGTCTCCTGAGCTGTACCCATATCCGTATCCTTCACTGTAGCTGACAACAAGTACCAACAAAACGAAGACCAAGAGCTTGTTCATCTGTAAAGTAAAACCTTTTTATATTATAAGGCATAGTGTCGTTTAATGTTAACAAGCTAAAATACATAAACAATTTGTTACCTTGTGTTGGTATTTGGCTGAAAGTTCGGGATTTAAGCGGTTCGTATAGATTTGCCTTTTTATAGTGTTTCAACATCATGATAACATTTATAGTCGTAGCCAAAATCCAAGAAAAGTGTCGCGACTAAATCCCTCCGATTTCAAATAAATTTGAACAGCAATATTTGTACATTACCTGTGGTGTTTAGTTTGTGGAAATAAACCCAATGACCTTTGGGATATCAGATGCTTCGAAAGCCGCGTATCGGTGTTAGTATGGCCCCCGAGCCCCCCTGACTACGCCTATGGATAAACGTTGATAGAAATATGACAAGAAATTTTGAGGTAGCCTGTATCGTACTTATTGCGGCGTAGGGTTGAATAACTGATTGCGGTGGAAGTTATTGAACGGATATTGTTTCAAAACCATACTGGTTTTCAAACACTAGTCAAGTTGACTTTTAGTTTCACGGATATTACTTAAATTATTTTTAAAGGTTTAAAAGGGGTCGACAAGAAATTACCGCTTATTTTGTATGCTTTTCCATTTGAACTTGTATGGCCTTAACGTTATGTTTTTAGCGGTATCGTCAAAAAGTCTGTATTTTATAAAGTAGAATAAGTATCCTGCCTTTTCTGATTTATTTTCAAATATCCAACGAACAAATGCATGAATCTAGATATGGCGGCGATGATAACAGTGTTCCGCAAAGTCAATTTAAGAAGACCCTAATATATGTCGATTTTAAGGGATATTGTTTTTAATCCATTGTTTACAAGCCTTGTCAAACTTGTTCTTTAAATGTAATAAGCTGTCATACAAAGGCAGTGCCCAAACAAGTTCCATCTTCCAAGTCATTTGAAAGACGAAATAATGAACCAAGGTCTGATCTTTGTGCTGGTCATCTTTAATACCTTTGATTTTCACATTCAGGATTGCAAAAAGTAATAACTAAGATATTCCAGGTATAATTAGGCCTAAAAGTGACTTAAGCTTGAATGGTAGGTTAACGTTTGATTTAGAGTTTAGACAATTTGAATGTAAGACTGTTCCTATGGTTGAACCAATGTTATAATGCTCACAGCCGCAGTAACTGGCCTTCAAAATCTACATTATGTTAAGCTGTTCCACCATTGGTTTTAGCATGACGTTGGTCTTTATATTCTTGGAGCGAATGGGGACCCATGTACCCCAGAACAGTGCTCTTCAATCGGTGTGCATGGTGCACCCAAGGGTGCACAAGAATAAGCCTGCGGTGCACCAGTACGAAAAGGTATAAAAGGTTATCGTTGTTCGAAACGTTTTCAGAAAGGCTAGATGGCAAAATATGCACAACGTGTATATTAAAAGTTTTAAATGCAATAAAGTACATTGATTCAAGAAGTGTCCCCACGTTGATATGGCTCATATTTCGTAACAACACTCAAACTTAAATTGTTTTACACCGTTGTATCGTTTGTCGCACTTTTCATTGTCAATATACGTTTTATTCATTATATGCAAATACACAAACATCATCGATAATATCCCTGTTAGATATTGATGCTTTGTAGGTCTTATTGTTTGTGTGTTGCACGCCTATTGACGTACCTTAACAATATTGACGAACATTTTACTGGCCAACGCTATATACAAGGCAAAGTGGACAAAAGAAGGTGATAAGATGTACCAAACATTAATGAAAACTGTATTTGGCGCTGGCCTAGAATCCTACCACAGCGTTGAGACAATTATTAAAGCAAAGTACAATATTTGGGTGAGGGTGGGCCAACTATTACTATTTAAACCTACCCAAACCCGCATCCTAACCTAAATAATGTTCTATGTTGTGGATTCTAGAACAGCGCCTCTGTCACAAATTAGTTTCTGATTCTAACGAGTGTATGTAATGTTCTTTCCTTATGCGCTAAACTTGTTTTGTTTACGACTAGCCGTTCGTGTTAAGTCATAATGCCCCAAAAGTGGCGTGATGTTTACTGCATCAAAGCAGGTCATTCTACATCAAACAATCCCGGCCGTCAGCGAAACGAACAGATTAAGCGGAGAACGGATTGAAAACCACTCCTTTTGTCAGATTAGGAAACGAGAGAACTTAATTCATTCCAGCGCCAAAACGAGAGAGAATGAATTAACGAATCAGATTCGAATCCGGCTTAAACGTGCATATAAACGGGCTTAGGGTTTCTCAACCGTGGCCCTTGGCCCCCCTGGGGGCCACGGATCGGTCATTGGGGGGCCACCGGCATAACCCTCCAGCTAAATATTGCGAAAATCAAAGTGTCACAATTTTAAATATTTGCCAGTTAACTTAATTTTGTGGTTTTATTATGACTGTAAACCTTTCTTTTAACGTTTTTTAACGAATTTTTCTGTAACCTGCTTTGACTAGTCAGTAGGGATGTTTAAAGTAGAATATATTGAATCCTTTTTATTCGTTTTATCGCGGAAAGTTACGCCTAATTGGTCGTTCACGAGAGGCAAGCATGGTTAGAGACCTGTCGCTGTGGCGAAACAATTACTGTGCTGCTTTGTAGACGGTCATGTATCGTGCGGCGTCAGCGTTTTTTTTTTCGAGCGGCCAATTATTACTTGCCGATACCCTTCGCCTAATCATTAAGTGTCCGACAAATGCTGTTAGGCGAGCAACTAGTGTGTATTGCCAGGTGCAAATGTTCGCAATTCCCTTTAAGGGCGTTCAGTTGCAAAAGAAACATTTTGCCGTAAAACGCATACAGTACGCTACCGGGTTATTCAAAAGGTCATTTTTAGGCCAACATTCAGCGGTTTATGCAGCTTATCAAGCAGGCTAATAGTAACGCATTAATAAAACGAAAATCGAGTAATCATCTCGACGAATGTATAGTGACATCGCTTGGCTCAGTACAAAACAAAGCGGAATATAAAAAATACCTTGGTGGCGTCGAAGAACAAAATTTGTAATGACTAATTAAGTTAGTTTAAATTAAAATTACTTATTTGTTAAATTTTTAGAAAGTAAGTGCATTTATTCGTTGATTAATGGTGTATTGGTTATTAACTTGAAGAAGTAAAATAAATAAACTTTAAACACAATGCTTAGGTAATTTTTATAAGCAGGGGGGCCACGAGGGTCGAGAGTCTTTCAAAGGGGGCCACGAAGCATAAAAGGTTGAGAACCACTGAACTAACCGAATATTTATTTTTATCATATTTACCTCGGTAAATGCAACCTTGTCTAGCACAGGGCTTTAAATCTCTGTTTGTGTCCGTTAATCACCATAAACAACTGTTAGCCATTGGTATATCGTGCGTTTTGTACTTGTTTTCCACTTTTTTGTGTTCTTGTAAAGTAAATCTTGTATTAAATTAATATATTATTTCACAATAAAGCTTCTACGCATAGCGGTGATAACTCTTTTACGAAACACATAAATAACCTAAACTCCAAATATATATTTCTGATCGATTCTGAAAGCAAAAGACCGGCAATGCACTATATTATTTATTGCTTTTGTGATGCAGTTGAAGTTAAAAAATCCATGTAATGTTTCGGGATGTCATCGTCAGTAACTGCAATTAAACAAAAAATCTGCAATAAATCTCGTTACAAAAAACTCTAAACAATAGGTTAGCTCTTATTTCCTTTTTCGTTCCTAAAAATACCAACACATACAACTTGGATTTAATCGCCTCACGAAGAGATGAAAGTAATACAAGATTAATTTTACGGTTTAGCTTTTATGTTAATGCTTTTTAATGATAGACAATGTTTGCCGTGTTGCTTAAAATTTGTTGTTGCTACTATTTGTGAAGGAAGATTTTTTTTTTTTAATATCGAGGGGCATACTTCGAAGTGAAACTAAGTAACAGTAAGAAAATAGTATTGAAATTACTGATTGATTGCGAGATTTCGTTTATTCCTCACCTAATAAGAATATCCGCTGTACCCAGCACTGTAACCTGCTCCGTAGGACTTTCCTCCGTAACCAGCGCTGTAGCCTGCTCCGTAACCAGCGCTGTAACCTGCTCCGTACTTTGCTCCGTATCCACCGCCGTAACCAGCGCTGTAACCTGCTCCGTACTTTGCTCCGTATCCAGCGCCGTAACCAGCGCTGTAACCTGCTCCGTACTTTGCTCCGTATCCACTGCCGTAACCAGCGCTGTAACCTGCTCCGTACTTTGCTCCGTATCCACCGCCGTACCCAGCGCTGTAACCTGCTCCGTACTTTGCTCCGTAACCAGCGCTGTAACCAGCTCCGTACTTTGCTCCGTATCCAGCGCTGTAACCTGTAGAGTTTCCACTTCCTGAGCTATAACTATAACCAGGCGAGCTGTAGCTATAACCATAACCGTACCCTTCACTTAGGGTAGCGGCAAGTGCCAACAAAACGAAGATCGAGAGTTTGTTCATCTGTAAAATAAAAATTAATATTTTATGCAATTACAAGTAGCCTACTATTTCGCCCACAATGTATAGAGCACTGCAATCACTTACCTTGAATTAGTAGTTTACTTCAAGTGTGATTTGCACTTTGTTGGTTTGGCTTTATATAGTGTTTTGTACACCCTGTTTTTACATCTAGTGAAGATTAAAATCCAAGAAAACCATTTAATCATTTCCTTAGTTAGTTTAATGAATTAGTGTGGGGGTATTTTATATGTAACCTATGTTGTTCAGGTTCTTGTAAAAATATAAACATATATCATTTTTTTTGTTTTTAGATATTAAAACATCTGCTACATATAAGTGTATTTTCAAGTCTGAAATTGTGTAGTTTGTCTAACATATTCAGGAAGGTTTAGTCTGTAATATGTTTAAGCAAATCCATTTTCTTCTGGATTGTCCTTGAAACCGCCGATTCGGTAACTTGGAAAGTTCGTTGAAATACAATTTAGTTGTTATTCGCCAAAAACTATAATGATTTAAATTGCTCTTTACAAAGGACTACATAGTCGTTAAATATTGGGTAAATTCCTTAATTAGATGATCAGTGCCTTATCTCTGTGTTATAATTGAATAAAGAGTTATTTGAAACGTTTAACATAGCCACTTCTGTAAGAGCTTTGATATTTTTATTAGTTCTTAATTGGATGAGTTCTTTATTTCTGAAATTTGTTGGAAATATCAACTAATAATAAATCGTAGCTGTTTTTCGTAAACGTTTCTTCTTTTAACGGAATAAACATAAAATAACTTGCTGGAAATATTTTTGATTGTTTTAGAAATGTTAAAGAATGTTAGATGTCACGGTCCAACAAAACGTTCACGCTCTAACAAAACGTTCATGATTTCCGCATAAACTTGTGGTATATTAACGGTGTGTTTTCGGTTGAATCGAGTACAGGGAAATTGTTGGAAGGATATTGTTTTTTAAACAACATCCACTTCCGAAGTTAATTTATAATTCTTAGAATTTAACGGACAAAACTAAAAAAACCTGCAGTTTATGGGGTTCAAAGCGTTGATAACCTATTACCGCGAAACTTGTGTGCGTTCCCATCCATTGAACTTGTATGACACTCAAATATCAACTAATAATAAATCGTAGAACTGTTTTTCGTAAACGTTTTTTTTTTAAACGAATAAGCACAAAGGAACTTGCTGGAAATATTTTTCATTGTTTCAGTTAAAGGATGTTAGTTGTGCTTTTCTAGATACGACACGGTCCAACAAAACGTTCATGATTTCCAAATAAACTTGCTGTAAATTAGCGGTGTGTTTTCGGTTGAATTGAGGACTAGGAAATTGCTGAAAGGATATTGATTGACTATTAAATCCGCTTCCTTAGTTAATTTACTGTTTGTTGAAATTTGACGAACAAACCTTGAAAAACTCGTATAATAGAGTTCAAAACGTTGATTGCTTACTACCTTGAACTGGCAATCTGCGTTCCTATTTGAACTTTCATCACACAAACGTTAGGTCTTTAGAATGATTGTCGGCAAATGATATAATTTGCTGCCATGACCTGGTACCCAACCCCATTGAATACTGTAAGGCTGCACTTTGCGTTCTGAATAAATATCATCCAAGTGATCTTCAAATAGAAAACAGATTTTAATCATTATTATCAATGTTGTTGCTTATCCTTTTTTGTTATGTGTGACCAAAGACAAGCAATAAATCACTTCAGTTATAAGTTGGACAATTGTACTTAAGCTGTTAGATTTAGCAAGAAGACCTTTACCACACAATGCCCTAATGCGAGTTTCACTTCCTCCTCATGGAAGTCTTGAATTGTCCCTGATAAAGTTTAAAATGTCGGTGAATGGAGTTAAAAAGAACAAAACATAAGTTCAAAACCAATACACCGAAAACCACGGCAGACTCACCGAATCTGTTGATCTATGATGCAAGCAGAGCAGACTAGAAGAACAACTAGCCTGCAGTGAGGTTCGAACTTACGACCTACGGTCAAGCCGGGACCGTCGCTCTACCAACTGAGCTATGCAGGCTCAGAGTCGAGAAACAACCATACGCCAATGCTTGCTCAATCTGTTAGTACAAGCAACCTCATTAAAGGGGATCCACAGTACCATATCATTTATTCAATGAAACATTCACACAAATGTTTGTTAATAGATGAGATCTAGCCCTTCGAAGCTGCTTGATGACCAACGACTACGACTACGGCTTACGTATAATTAGTACACCGAAAGCCATCGCAGACTCACCGAATCTGTTGATCTATGACAGGGATGGCGATAGATCAACAGATTTTTGCTATAGGAATAGTAAAGTGGGTTTGTATGTTTAGCATTCCTCTACAAAAGTTTTCACTACTAAGCTAAGCAAACCGATGATATCTTAATGGAACAAAATATTAGTAAAATTCCAAAGAATGCACAATGTAAAAAGGTGGAATTTCGCGCTTTAGTGACTGTGTGCTAACTTTTTTGAAAATGCAAATTGCATTATTTTCCGGTCGATGTTGATGATGCTTAGCTTAGCATTTAGATAGGGCCTAGCAATACCTCCTATGCGCCACCCCGAGGCGCCCATCACTCTGCAACTTTGTAGGCTATATATCATGCGGCCAAAACGTCTGTTTTCGTATATAGACCTACGCTGTAAATTAAGCGTGGATATACAATAAATATATAATTGATTAGAACAGACATTTCGTAGAACTGGTGTAATGACGCCAAATTCAGTACACACAAGTAGCAGAGAAGCACGTAACATGACAACGATTGAAGTACTTTCATGTGGCACGATAGGACGAAGCACGGTTTATAAACAAGGAAGTTAAATGCTAAGCAACGAACATGAACGTGTTCACATAGTAAATTAAACCTACTAATTATTTTTAAAACGAAGCTCTATTAAATTACATTAAGTTTTTCACATACGCTTGTAAGTTTCGCTAAACACAAATTCCAACAATTAGTTACTTCGCAAGGTACAGCACAGCTTACTTCTCAACCTCATTTAGCAAACGAACGGCAAACATAGCAATTAAAAAAACAAGTCCAATTCCAAAACCGTTACGTAGGCTAGTAAACAACAACATTGGTATAACGTGAACGTACAGATGTAATCATGTAACATGTTGTTAAAAACTAAATATTGTGAGAGGAATGACCACACGTGCCCCTCGATACGCTCCTGCACATGAAATACTATTCTTTTATGCCGAACGTATAGCGCAACGTAGTGTGATGTAATGTAGGGCGAAAGAAGCATTTCATTCCACGATATTCTTAATATGGACGGTATGGTGCCCATAGCACACCAAACAATAAACTTACTGGCTAAAATGTGCGCCAAAATCTAACCCGAAATTCTGAAAAATCTTGGCTCACACGAAACAACAACAACAACAACAACATATAGCACATAGACATATTTTACCTTTAAATTTTCTAGCACTCTTTTGATGATGGAAATCTACTGTCTTGACGTAACATTACTTTTAGTTTACTTATTGAGTTGAAGTAAACATGCATACCGTACTTTTTTTTAAATCATTTTCTAACACGCGTCTTCAGCAAACTTACATGGGGTGAGAACATAATTTGTAATACTGATTGTCGTCTGAGCATGACGCCTAGGTTACGACGTAATACTTACTAGTGTTCCATTACCGCCTTAGGGTTTTGTACATCAGCGGTTCCCAAACTGCGGTCCGCGGACCAACTGAACTGGGGTCCGTACACCTCTTTTAGAGGGTCCGCAATCAGTGGTGGGATTCAAATTTTTTGTCAGCCGGTTCTATTACAAAAGTCATATGGTTCAACCGGTTCTGTTACAAAAGTCATATTTTGCGGTAAAATATTAAAGTAGCTGTAAGAACAGGATGACTTGTACTTTTGACGCAACAATGACATTTTCAGACAAACAACCACAAATAGAAAATTACTATAATTATAAAAATGAATAAAATGTATGACTGTTACGTCAGACCTTGACCATTGTACATTTTGTAAAAACAAACACGTGAGCTACTTGGAACCTAAAAGCATATCCTCGAAAGAGGGGAGCGATAAAACACAGCAAAAACACAAAAAATCACCCCCTCTCTATTTATTTTTAATCCTTTCTTTCAAATGGGTCCGTATGCATACTCCTCCTGTAGGGGGAGTGAAGACCGTTTTTATTTATTTTCTTGTTGTATGGCTCTCCCAATCTGGAGCACGCCATTGTGTATTCCCTATATGTTTCTTCGCCGCGCCCACCGCTCACTCGTTTTTTTTATCGCTCGCCACTCAAAAATAAAAACCAAACGGGGCAATGATGAGCCCAAACCAAAGGGGGGCCCTAGCATATTGCTAGCCCCAACAACAACCCTGATGTCAATGAGCCCTCCAAATAGAAAAACCCAACGGTTCTCAACCAGTGGGCCATGGCTCACTGGTGGGCCACGGAAACTTTTTCAGGTGGGCCACAGACCAATTTAAAAAGCTAGATTTATTGAAGAATTCAGTTCCATTTGTGTTCACTATATATAATTTTAAGAAATAATGGCTTGGAATGTAAATTAAACGTAATTTGATTGGTTGAATAAATAATCTGTTTTGACATATGTTATAATTTTCGATATCTATGAATTTTCACGGTCTGGCGAACGCCATCCAAGTGCAAAGCAATGCATAACATTCACTGCTTAACATGATTAAGTACGTTAATTTACAATGTGCATCATGGAAAATGATTTAATTTAATGCCAAAATACTTATAATCATGTTTTCGGTGGGAGCACCCGAATATCAGCCTTCAAGTCAGCATGGACTACCAGCTGTTCCTCAAATGACGTGAGTTAAATATACTGCATTTATTTCATTGGATCATATACTGGCGCTGGTCTAGAATCCTACCACATTTTCGTCTGGGAGTTTATATCGCTAACATTATTGGGTTAGGGTGCAAGCTAGTGTTTGGGTTAGGGTGGGTCGAGTATTAATAAAATAATATTGCTTTACCCACCGTAACCCAAACGCTAACCTGCACCCTATCCCAAATATTATTTTCGCTGTGGCAGAATTCTAGGCGCTCTTTCACTATTGTACGTGAAAAGTTATGCCAAAAAAAATAATAATACTGCATACCACAAAGCATATTGTTTAGGTTAGGGTGCGGGTTAGCGTTTGGGTGAGGGTGGGTCAAGTAATATTATGTTTAATATTAATAATAACTTGACCCACCCTCAACCTAACGCTAACCCGCACCCTAACCCAAACAATATGAGCTGTGGTAAGCGGCATTTAAAAAAAAAAAAAATTTTATTAATTTTTACGTACAATAGTGAAAGAGCGCCGAATTCTACACTAGCGACAAATATTATTTTGAAGAGTCAATTTACCAGGTCGACAAAGTAGTTTAAAATGATATACTATTCATCCGGTCTGCACTCTATGGTAGCTGGTAGGGTTACTCTTTTTCCCATTTTTTTCCCTCCTGAGAAACGGAATTGAATCCCGACGAAATTATTTAACTTTTTGTGCCTAATTACATCATTATGTTGGTTGAAATTACTTTATATCAACTTCAAACATTTAAGTAAGCTCATTTATGTTATTTAGTAATTGCTTCTGCAACCTTTACAAGACCTTCTTATATTAATGGCCGCGTCCTTATTTGTTTTCATTTAGAAAACAAGCATATACAGGTCACATTTTATTGGTAAAATAATTTAATCAAGTTGTTTGCTGGTTAACACAAATAAAGCAACTCAGCAATGACTTTAATAGGTTTGGTAATATTTTTTTGTATCTGTCATAAAGATAAGTTTTGTAAAGTTTGCTATGTTGCCGAATAACTAGGATTATACAAAAAAAATTTTTTTTTTTCAAGCCTGTTAACCTGTTGTACTTTTATTATTTAGTGGAGGAATGGTTGGTGACTACCTTGAGCTAAATGTATTGCCAGTGGATGGTTCGCCTCGTTTCGGAGCAAGTTCTGTTCATTTTGACTCAAGCTATGAGCTGCTATGGGTTGGAAATCAGGGGGTATGTTATGTTTACCGAAATCATTGATAAAGTTGATATTATATTGATGGTTACCTTTACTTCTCCCTAAAAAATATATTTTTTACTAACTTACATAATATAGAGCTATAAAGTAACCTGCCCCCTGAAATATCTACATTGTTTTTATTTAATTATTAAACATATTGTTACTAATCGTGTTACATATACTTCGACCAATTAAGAGCAATTTTTACAGTTTTTGAACTATGAAATAAATTTTTTTTGAACTGTAAAATAATTTAATGTAATTATTTATTATTTTCTAAACTGCAAACATAAGTTTTTTGCCTCACAATTATTATTCCTGGTTTTATTATTACCAGGAACTTAAGGACAATGTTTTAACTATTTCTAGGCCTAATTTAAAACCTGAATTAACATTATTGTGAAGGGTCATGTTTCATCCTATTATGGCCCAACCAACCAAAAATACACGTCCTTCCAAGTACATGCTTCCAATCCAATTGTGGAGATGCTCACAGTTCGAGACCGACTTTTTTCACTGACAAAGGAAAGCCTTCGTTGCAGCCTCAATAGAGGAATTCCGCTTTTTAATTTTACGTGAGTAAAATAGCATAAAGAAATAAATTTTTGCTTTAGTTAAATTTATTTTTCATTTGTTCCAAGTACATTTAAATCAGTACTCAAACTACACACTATATATGTCCTTATTAATACGGTAAGTGTTGCTGGGGGTATGCTGCCACCAGATTTAAACAATACCTTCATAGCAGTTGCCATTTATTTTTGTATCATTAGAAAACAAACATCCCAAACTTTTATGTAAATATTTATTTACCTAGTGTTAAAATGTTTTTGTTGATGATTTTTTTTCTTTTAATAGAGATGATGCTCTTCAAGACAACCAATGCATGACACTACGTAAAGATCATCATCTTATACTTGGTGGCAAGAACCCAAAACTCATTGAATATGACATCAACACCAAAAAGATCTCCAGAGAGTAAATAATACTAACTTTTGTGCCCGGCATAATTTTATAATTAAAGTTATCAGATATTTATATATTTTCTTAAGGCTTGGATTATTGCTAACAATCTGAATAAATAAAAGTTTTTACGAAAGTCAAAACAATTTGACACACAGATTTAAAAGTATTACATTGTTGTATGTCTTGCGCTTATGTATTTACCGGGGACATAGGACTACCTGCATTTTACATGAATCGTGTAAAACCAATGTTGTCGCGACTAGTGTCATTGTGTATAATTTATGATGTATTTTTAGGATATCTACAACAAATGAAGAAAGCACAGCCATCTTTAGAACACTTTCAAAGTTCCTATGTTGTGGAGGCTTTAACGGGAAGGTATGCAAATTGGTTTAAAGTTACACCTAATCCTTGACTGTATGAAATTGGAAGGATTTTCGTTTAACCAAGGCAAGAAAAGTCTACTAATCTGCCTTAAGTATTTATCTCACAGTCTCAGCTAATCACTATCAACTGAGTCAAGGATCAATTATATAACGCTTTGTTTGTTTAAAACCAATGTTGTAAACAATTATTTTGAAAATACTTAAGTTCAAGTCTTTGCAAAAAAACAAAACAAGAAGTCCCAGTTCACGTCGCCAGTTGGCCATGTCGAGTTATTTATAAAGAAAATCATACATAATTTAAGTCATTGACAAAAGAATAAAACGTCTAACTGTTAAAATTGGTAAACTCGTCCGATTATAAGCAATAACTCAATCAATTTTATATAACTTAACGCGAGGTATTTGACACAATGACTGAAGTCCAAGTCAAGTCATGGTCCAAAAAGACGTGTAATTGACTTAAGTCAATAATTACTACCCTGGTTAATACTATTTTGTTGACCCCGGTTTTTTGGTCTACGCAATAGCTTGCTTTTTTTGAACAGGTATTTTGGTGAAATGCAATCGTGAATAGTATTTAGCCTCAAATCATATGTTGCCTCGCAACATCTTTATTTAAGTTAAGTTTAAAAAGCCTAACACTTGCTGTCAGTTCAGTGTTCTCTACTGGTTCAAATTGTTTAAAACCTTTTTTGCATTACAACGATTTTTTCTTTCTTTTTTTTTTTTAGTAATTTTTTTTCTTTTCTAATAAACCTGGAAGGATCTTCTTAAGCCACATCCGGTAGCTCGTTGTTCAACAGTTGCTTACCTTTTTCAATTAATAGTCGATTTGACACGTACTAGTTCTTTTGCAGCATGTTTTCTTTCTGTCTGTCTTTTGATCTGCCGTTATATTAGTAAATCTATATCGCAGGTTATGCTCCGCGATGTCGATTCTCTAAACGTTGTCCACACCCTTGACGCACACACCGGTACCATATCGGATATGGACGCTGACGGACACACACTTACGACCTGCGGCTTTTCTAAGAGACCTGGGTAAGTATCTAACCTAAACAAGTGTCGTTTGATTAAAAAAATAGACAAATGGCATACATCAGTATAGTTGTATAACTTGTGTCTGAGAACTTTTAAAGATACCCACAAGACACATTGTACTCTAAACTAAATTTGTTGTCCGACGAAAAGGGCACATTTTTTGACATAAAAAATTAAAAATATCACAATATATTACTTTATTTTTTTGTGCATCAAATTTATGCTAATCTACGTAATAAACAACTCGAATGCCAATTTTTACATGTATTTTAAATATCCGAACAACGAACGAGACTCTTGTTTTATTTTGAAATCACTAAAGAAATTGAAATGTCGTTTTTAATCAATTACAATTTCATGTTTTTTTATTCTTGTTAAGACTGTACTTTTTTAACCGTAGGCTTAAGTGTTTATGATATTCAAAGACTACAGTACATATAGTGTGTTGCAAATTAACAGCACATCACAATCGCTATTAGAAAACATAAAAACAATGAAAATGTTGTTCTTAATGTTTTGTGAGCATGAAAACTCTAACCGCCTCCCTGACCAAAAAACAACACTTATCTTTAATGTTTACATGAGCTGCTTAAAGTTCATCTACGAAGTTACTCGAGTTCAAACTGTTTTTAGTAAAAACAAAAAAGTCATATTTTATAACATAAAACACAAAATGCGACTTTTTATAGACTTTGAAAAAGTTTTTTTTATTTTTTTTATTTGATTTGCAGGTCTGGCAGTACGTCGTCGCAACACCTGAGTTTGGATCGGTACGTGAAGATGTACGACTTGCGTATGATGAGGGCTCTCACACCGCTGCAGTGCGTCGTCCAGCCATCTTTCCTGCGGTATGTATTTGTCATGGCAGAAATATTAATATACTACTGGTATGGCAACGATTATCATGCAATTGCTAGTCGAGTACTTCCCTATACCGGGAGTGTACATTGTACAAAGTAACATTTTGCCTTCCCGACCAACCTGGTTAAATTATAGGGTTTATGTTCAATTTCTTATTTTCCACGTATTCACCTGTTCAAATTGGCAATAACATTTTAAACTTGGCAAACTAATAATCTGCAAAACTTAATTTAAATATACTTGGCTTCACATGCACTGATCTGTAATTTAGCTTTATATAATCAAATACAAAGCCAAAAAGGTCGAGTAGATCGACCACCTTGATTAAGACGTTTCAAAACGAGCTGGTATGTTCTTCAGTTAATGTGACCGAGAAGTAATTCAAGCATCACTTTTAAAAACAACATGCGTCCACCTTTATAAGTGATGCTCGAATTACTTCTCTGTCACATTAACTAAAAATGATACAAGTTCGTATCAAAACGTCCTTATCAAGATGATGTCGGTCTACTCGAGCCTTTTTAGCTTTGCAATTCATTATCAAGCCTAATGCAAATACAATTTCAAAATATAAGATCAAAGCGTCCTTAAAAGTCCCCGTTCCCTTAATACACGCCAAAGCATGTTGTCAGGTTTCTTTCGACTTACACGCGCCGCATGCTGGTCGTGTCTCAGAGTGGCCAATTCCTTCTGATCGAGGACAACGCGGCCATCACGCCCAACACGCCCATCTACCAGGCCAACGTCATGGCCTCGACCGTCGTCAACTTGGACGTCTCGCGCTCCATGCAGGCCATTGCCTTCGTCGATTCGGGTTGGTGGGAGCGAAGATCTGTTTTTATTTTTTGTTTCATCGTTTTGTTTATTGTCCAAGGTTGGATTCTCTGACTTTTTTTAGTTTGCAATGGTTGCAATTAAACTACAGGACCCGTCTCCATCCGCTTACTATTGGGTATGTCGGATGGTATTCGTATTTTATTCCGACATCCCATATTTGAAATAGCGTAGAGCAGGTATCGACAACCTTTTGTTGCACTGCAGACCAAGTCTATAGTACTATACCACGCAAGTGACTGCTTTCAATGTCCGAGAACGCTTGCTTATAGGTTCGTTTTCTTTTAAAGTCTCTCTAAAGTTGGAAGTATGTCAAATTCCCCTTTGTTAACGCGTTTCCCCCCATAAATTAAGTCTTTAAATGCAGCACGTTGTCTGCCAACTTGAATACATTTGCTATTTACCCGCTTGTTTTGATAAACACAAACATGATATTCGGGCTGCAGAATTATAAATTACAATCCGAATAGTACAGAACTAGTTTTATTATTACACAACAATTAATTAAGGAAATCTTGATTAAACATTTCAACTGGTGAATAAATACTTTCATAAATTAAAAGCTACACACTTTCATTGTGCTAAACCAGTAAAAAATACAGGGTTCCGTTTGTTTCAGTTTATGCATCAATATGACCGATATTTAAAGGTAATAGTTGCGTCATTTTTAGGCGGTTTGCTTCACCTTTGGTCGGCCACAAACACACCCACCTTCAACCAGTTCTCGAAAGACCCTGAATTTCCCGACATAGTCGAAGCTCTGGATCCCATCAATATTGACGATGAAATGGTAATTTATATCCTTCGTTTTTTCATGATTAAGAAGCATAATTTAAACCGAATGTTTCTATTTTTATTAAAACATGAAAACAAATAAGATTTTATCAAAGCCCATACTGAAGTAGATATCATTTTGAACTTTTCGAATAACTCTTTATTAATTTGCAACATAGAACGTTTAAAATGATACCTATACTTCTGTATGGGCTTTGATGTTCTCATTACGTCTTACTACAACCTCCAACCATTCCAAGGAAACAAATATTTAGGTTTTTTGGTACACCAACTAAATTGGCCGTTCTACCCAATAAGAAAGTGTTCAAAAGACGTATAAACTCCGTCTAATTCAGCCCTTCTTAACCTGGGGTAACTTTACACCAGGGGTTTAATTCCTAGTTTTAGGGGGTAAATCCAAGGATAGGTATTCCAGCTCTGAATATTTTGGTTTCGTTTCTTTAACTAATCTATGCGATGCGGCTTCTCTGCATTGCTTACTACAAAATCTAATGCACGAAACCGACCTAAATCTGATATTCGTTGTGCATTACCTACTACTTTACCAGGGTTACTTTTGTTTTTTTTAAATGAGCACCACTTTATATATTGGGGATAAATCTGATATTCATTTTTGTAAAAAAAAAACATACAAAAAAAGGTTAAGAAGCCCCGGTCTAATCAATCGATTAATTATTAATGATAAAAATCTGTCCGCACTCCCATTTAAAAATTTTTGACGATGACACGGTAATTTAAATCCTTTCTTATTTTGGTGAAAAGTAGAATATTTTAACCAAATGTTTATTTAATTTATATTAGCAAGACAAAAAAAGTAAATTCAAGTATTTTTAATGCACCAACTAAATCGGCCATTCAGTCCCCCAAAAAGCCAAGTATTCAAACGACGTATAAAACAACGTCAAATCATTCGATTAATTATTACCAATAATCTGTCCGCATTCCCATTTTCCTCGCTTTTCTTTCGCAGACGCCGCTTTCAACGATACCAATGCCCTACTGCCAGAAGGGACTCTTTTCCGACTGGCCCAAGAAGCAGTGCGTCCCGGTCAGTCGACGCCCGCCGCCCATCGACCCGGGACTGATACGGTCCATGAAGGTCGTCCAGGGCATAGGGTACGCCCCCAATCCGAGAAACCGGCGCCGAAATCAGGTTAGCTACCGAAAGGCAGGGCTGCGCCGAACGTTTCTATACTTCTGAATTTCACTACAGAGAGCAAATTTAAACCGAATATTCTAGCGCAAGAATTTTTGCAAAGAGTTATAGTTTAAAATAACACTTTCACTCTGGAAGATCGGCGTTGTTGACTGGCAGTTTTTTTTGGGGGGTTTCAACAATTAGAATGAAATTAATTAGATCACAAGATTCTTAACCATTTGATTTTAAACCAACTTTCTTGAATTTACCCAAGTTGCCTATTGGGTGAAAAATACTTTCCAATAGTTATCTCAGATAAAAGTACATCAACTCGGAACACTTTTATCGTAACCTAGCTCGAGTATCTTAAAAGCAAAAGCGAACCGACTTCAAAGCGTTTGCAAAGTGTTTTTAAAACTTCATTTAAATTGCAAACAATTTCAACCCAGCATTACTCAGGTCTTGGGAAAACCTAATAATGCCATCAATAGTGAAATGCACCACGAACTTAAATAGCCAAGGTAACCGCATCTTTCGTATCTTTCTTCACAGGTCCCCTACAAGCTCAAGGACATCTCAGTCGCCGATGCCAAGGGTAAGAAGGCGGCTGTTCCCGATTCGCCCCTGGGTCGCGACGAGCAGCCCCACCTCTATATGGTGCCCAAAAAGTACCGAAAGGTACTTACCCCTGCACCCGTCAGTTGTTTGCGCTAAGGTCAACAGGCGCCAGTTTGACCTTTTTCTGGCGAATTTACAATGCTGCTGCATTTCCACCCCTGTTTAAAAACATGATAAAAGATGGCAATTTCAGTTTTTTACCAATTTAGAACTGCATGTAACCTAGTGAGCTGAAACTTGTTTGCAGCATTTCGGTACAATGCTGACACTTTTAATATTTCATTACTAAATATATTTCAAACTAAGCTACGTACATTTTAAAATGAGGTACAACGCGTTGTTAACACAGTTTGGATACTATTCACTCTAAAGTCTGAACATTGTGGCTAAGTTTAAATTCGACAAATGCTAATGATCTTTGTGTTATTTCACCACTAAGGAACTTATTTGATTTACATTTTACCATCAGGGAAAATGTTTGATTTATGTAAAACAAAACGAAGCACAAACCAAGCACTCGAAAATAAATTCGAACATTAAAATATCCGATTTTATCCAGTGCAAGGTGGAAGAATCTTCTTATTTGTTTTAAAAAAAAACTATGAACTTTTGATTGATTAAATTTTCGCCTGAAAACTCGCAGGTTGTGTTCAAATATTCTAAACTTGGCGACGAGGAAAACGAGATGATCCAGCATTACAACAAAACCAACTTTCCTGGACTCGAACCGAATATTCCCAACGCGTACTGCAACTGCATGCTGCAGGTAGGAGTTCTTGTCCAGGATGTTAGTCAACCGATTTCATTTTATTTTACATATATAGTACAATCCGATTTTTATTTCGTTGTAGATTAAAGAGCTCGATAAACGATAAACATTCACACTATTATTTTGTCGAAAAGTGTTTAATAATTTAAAAACAGTTGGTTTTATGAGAAATGTGTTGGCAGGGCGGGGGATCGGCAACCTTTTTAGCTAAGTTAACCATAAGAACCAACTGTTCTTGGTTGTAATTCCATGAAAGCCTAAAAAATAATAAATTGAGCAAGGCCGTTTATTTTTTTCTCATTTGAAGGACCGAACATACTTAGCTGGAATAAATGAATTAGCTAATCATGTTGCACTTAATATATAATTTTGGAAACCACCTTTACCCTTGCAATATAAATGTCGACCTTAATTCCTGATAATTCATTCAAATCCTTTGCGAAATATACATATATCTTTTTAATAGTGTCTGACTGACCTGAATTGAGTTTGCACAACTTTGATTACAGAGTTGCGTGGATTTTAGATATAAAGAGATTACCTCAAACGGAATAACAGTCGCGAAAAACAAATAGGATTCGCGCAATCGCTGTGTGTTAAAAAGGGAAAAATTAGGAAAGCGGCCGTGGCCGCGTGCAGTTTCAGTCAAATCATGCTAAGAAATGATAGCATAAACTTATCTGCAATTAAGATTATTTTAGCAAAAGAGACATATGGCGTCACAAAATCAGTCATATATTGATCGGGAGCTATGGGTTCCCGACCCTTAACGTAGGACATTAATGGGCCAGAATAGCTGTTTTTATAAGCTACATTTGGTCGCTCGTAGGGTGCACTTTATTCTACTCTATTCGACCTCCCAGGCTCTCTACTTCTTGGAGCCGCTTCGCTGCGCTCTTCAGAGCCATCACAACCTCAACAAGGAGTTTGATCTTGCAGAAGAGCTGGGATTTCTCTTCTTTATGCTGGACTCCGCCACTTCGGGAGTCCTTCTGGTGAGTAAGGTCGCCCGGAAGATCTCTGCTTAAGTAAAATGAGCTAGGATACCTACCTCCATTATTAGACTAAATGAAGAAGGTTTAGGAATCTTTCTAGGGCGTGTGGTAATGATGAACGTTCATTAATTCGTATATTTACCCGATATCTATTATTTTAAACAACCACCAGAAATATACGTGCTGGTAATGGAACAGTTTTATAAATCTTAATAGCGCCTAGAGACATTACGCCAAGTTAAAATGCAAAAGAATAGTTTAATGATTAATAAAGGTATAAAAACTAAAACGTTATTTGGATTTTATTTTCAATTTATTCAAGTTTTAAACATTTCCCAGGTATATAAAAAATCGGTTTCGGTATCGGGTGTCGGTTTACAAAATTGTAAAAAATTGGGTATCTGCATCGGTCCAAAAAAGTGATATCGGTTGATCTCTAATAATGACCAAATGGTTGTTAATAAACCTAATGAAACATAATGAAATTAGAATCGAACCACTAGCGCTTTT
The DNA here is from genome assembly GCF_963924565.1 of Ascidiella aspersa. Lineage (NCBI taxonomy): Eukaryota > Metazoa > Chordata > Ascidiacea > Phlebobranchia > Ascidiidae > Ascidiella > Ascidiella aspersa. Next base: position 20,550,907 of record NC_139451.1, read on the forward strand.
GTGGGCAATTTGACAGTCTGGCCCGTTAAAAAAAACTTCGAAAAGTTGCCTCTTTCTCTCATTGAATACTTTTGCCGTATAAAACAAAGCTATTTTGTTCGTTCAAGCGATCATCTCCCACGTGTTTTGTTCCTTCTTCAACCTGGCCGAAATAAAGTATTTTGTTTCAAGTCGGGCTCACACATTAAAGATACACTTCGTTCTTTCTTGCTCGTATACAAAGTATCAAGCATCCAAATGACCCGAATTCGCATTGAGATATTCTTTACCAAAATGGAAACAAAAGCACAGTGTAATGGTCGCTTTGCCCAATTGTTAGGCGAGCAATTTTCTTCGTGCATTCCGCACCATTCCAGAGGCGACCGCTCTCGGTCTGCTGCAGAACCACAAGTCCGAACACAAGATGGCGTCGGCGGTCGGCAACAATTCGAACCTCGACCAGCTGATTCAAAACTGGAACCGCTTCATACTGCAGCAGCTGCACACGGTACGTCCGTATGCAAAAACAACACGTTTTTGTGAACTTGCGGTATTCTTCAAGACCTAATAATTTCCCTGTTTCGTTTAGCTACTGGACCGTAAAAAAAGATTTTTTGTTACAAACAACAGACTAATATTGTTATATAAACACTGGACATTTCGTCAAAAAATTTGTTTTTCGTAAATTCTAGTTTTCTAACATTAAAAAGAGAGCAGTTTGTTAAGCGACACACTTGAAACAAGTTGTTATGTGACGTCATGTTATATCGGTTATAATTATAAAAAAGAAACTTCGACTTAGTCAGCCGTCCTTAGTATCTGTCAAGTGCACAGCTGACTGATAATTTAAAAACAACTATGTCAGTATCCATTCGTCGCAACGCTGTCCGTTGAAGTCTTCCAAATTTGATTTAGTTTTAACAGTCGCCGCGAAAATAAGCTTTAGTCTTTGCCTCGCAGGAAACTCTTCCGAGCCAGAAGGGATCGGAAGACACGGAGGAAATCCTAATCTTAGATCCGGTGGAGGACTCCGAAAATCAGGATCCCGAAAAGCTCCTAACGGAGACTGAAAAAGGTTAGTTAAACTGAAAGAGTACACTGACATATCTTGAGGGCGATATAACTATGATGCCCTAAGGTGTTGTATTTTCTTTAAAAATGAAATACTTTTAAAGTTTTTATTATAATAACGAGATGTACTTTTGACTAATTTTTTAAAGGTGATTGGAGATTTAAGCTTTGCCTTTTAGTTGTGTTTCGTAACTCGTTGTGTTTTTCTTTCCTCCCAAAAAAGTAAAGATTGTCACTTTTCGAGATGTACTTTTACCCTAAATTTTCAATTGTGATAGAGATTTTAATTTTGCCTTTTAGTTGTTTTTCTCGTCGTTGTATTTTTTCCTCGAAGTTTTATTATAATAAAATTTGTTTATAATTTTCTCGGGCAGTTGAAGAACCGACACCGATGCCCAAGTCGATCATTGAAAAGCTGTTCGGGACCGAGATGAAGATCAAGACACAGTTCAGAAACGGGCGGTGCACTGAGCGCCAGACTACACAATTCTTGTTCAGCCTTTCCTACCCATCTCTCGGCAAACCAGGTTTGTGCCTCGAAAATATTTGTTTTGCCTCTAACGTGCACCTATTTAAACTGGGAAAGTGGGCATTTTTTTGCTTATTGTGATTTATTCTTTGCTTGACGGCCTGTCGCTGATTCAAATTGGACATTCGTATTTATTTTCATTTTTTAAACTAACACCTACTACACGAAATCAGTCCTACTACAAGTCAGTTTAAATTAAGTCATTATAGCTTTAAAATGAACTGTTTTAAAAGATTGATAAAATAATTTTATTTCTTCTATATTTCTACTTAGTAACCACCGAATCGACATAAATAGAAAGAAAAGTGTTAATGCAAAAAAAAATAAATAACTGCATTTTGTCAAAATTGATGTACAAGTAATTCAATAAAAAACTGTGCACCGCAGGTGATCCACCTAAAGAGGTGCCGTTTTCGACGATAATTCGCAATAGCGTTTGCACGCAAGTTCACACCAAGTCGTGGGACCAGCACAGCGAGACCTACCAACCAATGGTAAGCCACCTTGAAGAAGCAAGCAGAATTCTAATTCTAATCTACTTTGTGTTTTGCTGGTGCGCTCTAATTCTAATTCTAATTTAATTCGGATTTTACCAAAAAATTCTACTTTGTCCAAAAGCATTTTTAGTATCTCAGTCGAAAAAAATTATTTAAATTAAAGCATTTTGGTCGGAACGACTTGTATGTAATTTTTACAGTCTGAAAAGCATAGGTTATGCCAAAAGGCATAAAATGAGAACAGGGATATTTACCATTCACAATATTATTAAAATAATTTGCTATTTAAATTAAATTGATTGTGAATAATTAAATGTAATTTTAGTCTAATTCTAGTTCAAATTCTTTTTTTATAGGAATTCGGTAATTTTAATTCTAATCTAATTTGAGAAAACTGAAATGATATCATTTAAATTCTAATTCAATTTGGAAAAACTGAAATGATCTAATTTTAATTCTAATCTAATTTAAAAAAAAAATGAAATAAATCTAGTTGTCCAAGTCTGGAAGTAAGGTTCTCATTTTGTAAAGTACTGTATATCACCGCTTTTTTAACAGTTTAATTGTTAACACATAGCAAATTTACATACGTTGAACAACAGTTTGGCTGCGATAGTCTGCTGACTAACATAGAAAAAAACCCTAGTAATTGTGATAAGATTAACACATGGCAAATTTACATACGTTGAACAACATATTGGCTGCAATAGTCTGCTGACCCTAAAAAAACCCTAGTAATTGTGATAAGCAATGTGGTAACTTAGTGACTTATTTTTCCTTAAATAACATTTATAATGTATCTCTTAAAATGCGTTAGCCCCAGAATCGTCCTTTAGGACTTCCGTTCCGTATAGATTAGTCATACCCGCTTTAAAGACTGAGTTAATTTATCGGTAAAACATATTTTGTTTACTTGATAATGAACTGCAAAGCAAAAAAGGTCTAGTGGATTGACCGCATCTTAATTTATGACATGTCGATACGAACTTGTATCATCTTCAGTTAAAGTGACTGAGAAGCAAATCAAATCATCACTTATAAAAGGTGGGACGCAGCTGTTATTATCTGAGTTTCTATAGTTGGAGCATTATTTAGAGACTTTAGGTATTGAACTGGTACAGCGGTTTAGACTTTTATAAGTGATGCTTTGATTTGCTTCTCAGTCACATTAACTGAAGACTGACGAAAGATACTCAAGATGATGTCGATCTACTTGACCTTTTTGGCTTTGCAATTCATTATCAAGCTTCATTACAGATCCCTGCATAGTGTACCCAAATATTTTGTTTATTAATTTAAATGTAGATCCAGACGAAAACGCCCTGCACTCTGCCCGACGTTCTTGCCCTAAACTGTTCATTGCTACGTGAAGACGACTTTCAGTTTTGGAAGGTCAGTAAAAAAATCCTAGTGGATGGTCTAAACTGCTATGACGCTTTTGCACCAAGTTTTATAACAAATGCGGCTAAGTTTCATACATGGGTTTCTTCCTCTGGTTTGTCCGTATTTAAAATCTAGAAACATATTTGGTAACAAAGCAATTGGGTTTTAAGGTATGTAGAATGTAATACAAACTTAAAGAGATTTGTTTAACGTTGATAAAATGCACTAATATTTTTGTGCGAAACGATTTTCTAATAAAGAAAAGCTCGGGTAATGCTTAGGTACATAAAAAGTTCCCCGGCGAGTAACTTACTGCTCGCGTTTCCTAACCGTGTCAAGTTTATCTCGTTAATTATTTTAAATGACTGATTAATTTTCCTGAAAGCAAGGCCGTTATAGACCCAACTTAGTTCGTTTTCTTCGCTTTACTTTTTCACGTTAGGTTCAAAGCGAGCTCTTCAGCGACAAAGCGGAAAAGAAAGCGGCCCTCAACAAATCGCGTCGCGCCTCGAGCGTACAAGAACCCAAGGGGAATCCCCAGCAGCTCCAAACCAGTCCGATGTCCAACAGCGAAGCCTGGTGGGTGCTCCAATATTGTACCACGTAACGTGCTCGTCTTGCGACTTATCTGTCCAAGTGTAGCATTTTAGTGTCTTTCAGTCCGATTTTGTGTTCTTTAACTTATGTTTTTAAAGTATTCTGAAGGGCACAGGGTACATTGATTTTTACCAATAAATATATATTTATTTACTTGAAAGCGGTATTGTAATGACTTAAGTCAATGACTTAAAAATGACTTAAAGTCAATGAATTAACTTAAGTCACTGTTATCAAGATTTGACCTTACTTTGGGCAAAATAACTTGACTTGACTTCAGTTTTAGCACAAATAACTTGGGTTAAAAATGTTTTCATTTAGCACTTTTTAGAAAATTTGGGTTATTAATCTTATTTTTGCAAATAAAACAATTTGCTTGCTTTTTTATCTGATCTTATTTTTTACTTGAGATATTGCTTATTTTTTTGGTTTATTTTTTTTTTATAATAGGACGAGACTACCGGTTTTAATGTTTTAAAGTTGGATTTTTATGACAGGAACTTGACTTGTTATTACGAATGACTTGACTGGGACTTAAGTCTTTTCAAAATGACTGCTTGAAACTTGAAAGTATGCTTTAGTACGCGATCAGTCGACTTGACTGGGACTTAGTCATTTCAAAATAACTGCTTGAAAGTATACTTTAGTACGCGACCAGTCACCTTATTTATGTGGTAATTTGTTTCGTTCAGCATGTAATGCCACGTTTGCGAACCAACAGCCTACTTCGGTACGGCAAAACAAAATCGTGAACTGGCTCATAGTCATGTAATGCATAATTTTGTTCCACGATTTTACAAGCGTCCTTGCGTTAGATGTCAGACGACAAGTTAAACACCGGTGATCGTTTTCGCTTGCAGGAACGTATTCGCTGCGAGCGAAGGACTCGACTTTTCGTTTGACAAGGGAAACGTTTCCGGTTGGGTGCCTATCCACATAAAGATGGCCATCACGAAGGCCGGACAGCTTATAGTCGTGTCCGACAATGATGAAGGTAAAGTTTTCGGTTTTCTTTTGGATTTTTGTCCGACGTGCTCATGCGCAGTAGCAATTATTGAACTGAGGGCTGCGGATTCAGAGTCTGACTCTGGACTCGACATTTATTTATATATATATATTTTTTTTTATTTGGGGGGGTAGGGCTGTTTTAAACCGACTCCGTAGCCCTGGCTGTGGAAACAAGTTGTGTAAATTTTGGCCCACATTTTAGGAATACTTAAAGTAGACTTTATTATAAAAAACTATTTTTATATAAACAGAGATAAATATTTATGTTTTTGAACAGGATATTCGGATCCCGGAAAAGACCAAGCAGAAACAGATTTGCAGTAAGAAGCAGAGTGTTTTTTAAGTTTAAATAAAAAAATTGGTGAAATTGGTCTTTACAATTGTTGCGCACATTTGAAAGTACATTGTCCTATCATTATGTACAAAACACTTTTCATTTAATTTCGAGTTTTCCATTTAAAAATGGTTTAATCCCTAGAGCGCCATCTTTGGTTCGCGCACAGTTGCCTAACCCGGTGATTCCTAAACTTTTTGCTTGTCGCTCCTTTGGAAAAGTTTGTTAAACTTGCGGCGCGTCCAGCGATAGGAATTTACTGATCTTTTCCAAGTTGGTCAAAAAATCATGATAAATTGGTGCCGTTTTCTCGTCACTGAGTTTAAATGTATATGTAATGGAATAATATTGCCTGTAAACCTGTAAGCATTTCATTAATATTACCGTAGTTGAGCTATACGAAACGGAATCGTTGTGCGACCTTAAAAGTTAAAATTACTGCAGGGCATTGCTATTCACAGTTTAAGAAACACTGGTCTAATCAAATGGTCGCGTGTCAACGCAGGTTTTTTCAATACGAGCTGTACACGACGGTGGCGCACATAGACGACCCCAGAACAGGAGGCAATCTGGTGGCGCACATCAACGTGGGGAAGCGCTTCCACCAACGGAAAGAGGTGTCGTTTTGTATTTTTTTGGTGTTTGTTCTTAAACGTATGGCGCATGACCGAAGTTTTTCATTTCACCGGCTAGCATTACAGTATATTTTATTCACTTACTTTTTAGACAAAGTATGAGCTACAGAATTTGGGAAGCTCAAAATTCGTTGCGGCTTTTTTTTGCTTTACTGTTAGTTTCACCCTTAAGACGATTGAGGTCAGGTTAATTGAACAAAAAGTTGTTTTAAAATGTACACACTCTTATTTTAACTGTCTGGTTTGTGCTCACGTTAAGGTAAAGTGATCAATTAAAATTGAAGCCTATAAAACTAGATAACGTTATGTGAATGCCGCAAATACATATATCTACTTATTTTCAACATAAAATGTGGACACGCCATTTATTCCTTCGAAGGCGTTTAGACAATACAAAGTGATTCCGTATAATGGTGAAAACAAAGAAGTAATTATATTGCCTCAAATTATTTCCTAACGAATTTCAATGGTACTCAAGATGCCTTCGGAAAGTCTTAACGGAATCAGTCATCTTGACCAGGATTATTGTGCAAGCAAGGCCACGCTAGAAAAACAACTAGCCTGCGGTGAGGTTCGAACTCACGACCTTCGGTCATACCGACAACGTCGCTCATTCAACTGAGCTACACAGGCTCAGCGGGGAACACTTTGAGAAACAACTATAGCACCTTTGCAATCGTTTTGACAAATCTCGCTCCCTTTAAAAGTAATTTTTGTTTTCCACTCGGTTCAGGGGGTTACCCACACGCAGTGGTACCTGTTCAACGATTTCCAAATCAGCGCAATCGATAAAGAAGAAAGCGTCGAGTTTGACATGAAGTGGAAAGTTCCCTGCCTATTCTACTACACAAGGACCGACATCTGCTCAAAGTGAGGACACATGTCTCAAGTGCCGTTGTTAGCTTATTAATTAATGGATGAGTCCAAGCTAAGTATTCACTAAAACCTAACTAAAGTCGGTACTTTCGCAAAAAACTAAAACCAGTATTTGCAAGATGATGAGAAAGAAATAATTTCCCCTAAATTCGTGTTAATTATGCTCATAATCTGATTCTTATGTTTCTTGATTGACATGTCCGAAATATTATGTGTAGGTTTTTCCCCTTTTTATCATCTATTTTACAAAATTTTGAAATCTGCAATATGAAGTTTTTTTTGCTACTTTATAGGAGCCATTTTATACCAGTGTAACATTTGACAATACAAGGGTTTCTGTGGGAATTTTAATTATTTTTGGCACAATTTAGTGCCGAAACATTTTAGAAGTTCAGCAATTTATTCAATGTTTTTATAAACTACAAAACCACGATTTTAATGATGCAGTTTTGCTTCAATAAACGTCAGCCTTATAAAAAATCTTCACCAAAGTCGAGTGTTGTAAACAAGTCATTTTAAAGTGACCAATAAGTCCTATGGTTAAGTCATTTGCAAAACAACTTCGGTCCAAGTCAAAGCATTCTTAACGAATGATAAGTCAAGTTAAAATCTAGACTTACCCAAGTTAATTCAAAGTCATAGTCATTTCTAGTCCGTTTTTTGTTGGCATTAAGGTACCAATTAAACTAAAAAAAACTTTATTTAAGGAGGTCAACTAATTTTACAAAAATACTTTGGCCAAGTCTAGTCATTTAGAAGAATAATGTGCGTATTGAAAATTCTTTGAAAAACCCTATATTTTTTTTTTAAGTAATTGAATTTATTTTATCTACAGCCGAGTGATCCCATTTTAGGTTTTTGAAAATCTATAAGTTTTCTTTGAAACGTATTTAAACTTGTTTCAATTTTTTTAAGAGTTGAGCAACCCTGAATAAGCTAGCTTTCCACTTAAGTCATTACCAGTGTTGTACACATTCATTTTGAAATGACTTAAGTCCCAGTCAAGTCATTTGCAAAATAACTTAAGTCAAAGTCAAGTCATTTTAAATAAATAACAAGTCAAGTCCCAGTCCAGGTCATCAGTTGCCCAAGTCAACTTCAAGTCACGTCCTTGTTATTAAAATAAAACGTTAAACCGTTGGAATAGTTAAACTCATACTATTATGAGCAATGACTGAACTAAAAAATAAGAAAAACGCAACATATAGCAAGCAACCTGTTTTACAAGGAAAAATTAGGATGAATAGCTCAATTTAAAAAAAATGCTTAAGGAAAACACTTCATTACATCCCAAGTGATTTGTCCAAAGTCTTAAGTCAAGTCAAGTCATTTGAAAACAATGACATATGTGAACTTAAGTCAATTGACTTAAGTCATTACAACACTGGTCACTACACTGTCTGATTCTAACACCTCTTTACAAAAAACAACAGTCACTCGCTGAAAATCAACTTCCCGTTGACCGCCGACATCTTGCTGCCAACCCCCAGCATCGCCAAGGGCCGGCACCGGCTCAGTTCCAGTCTGGAACCGCGCAGCCCCTCTGCCGCAATGACCTTCACCCCCCTGCTGCAGCACGAGTTGCCCACCAAGGAGGGAATGCTCATCGCCCTGGACGCCGAGTTTGTGACACTAAACGCGGTGCGTAATCAAATATTTTTATCTTCTTTGTGTGTTAATTATATGGGCCGAAAATTGATTTTCGGGACATATCTTGTTTTTGCCATTATCTTTTTTGGTTTGCTATGGTATGTTTCAGACCGATTTTCGTCCAGAGCTTTATAGAATAAGTATACATCGTAGAACGTTCAAATTTTCAGACATGGCGTATAGTGGTATGTAGATTGAGATGTTTATGAGTCTGCACACCTGTAGGGTGCTTTGCTTGGGGGGCAAAAAACCTAAAATACTGTTACTAAATCGTTTTAGCTCTCTTAAGCTGTCGACGTCTATCTAGTTTATGTTGTTTTTTATTTTTTGGTTGCTTGGCATTTTTTATGCACGCCGGACACTTATTAAATCTTCAGGGGTCATCTTTGTTTTGTTTTTTGTTGTCTTTAGTTAGCTATGTTTGTTTTTCCAACAATGTGATGACATGCTTTTTCAATTCGTTTTATTCGGGCTATTATTAATTTTTTCTGCATTAATTTAACGAAAATCAAGTAGCAGTCTTCGGGATATTATTCTTCTGCCAGCATTTGGACTTTGCCTGATCCAATGTTAATATGGGACGCCGCTTAAGTGTTCGAGTTTTTCAAAAGAACATTAGTCCGCTTATTAAGGATTTCTGTAACAAATAGACTCTAAAACTGTAGCTATAGTGGGTGAGATTCGAACTAACGTCCCCCGGAATACCGAACAGTCGTTCTACGGCCTATAGGTCTTTTTCGTGAGACAAGTCGAGGACCGACCGTAGTAATGTATACTGTTTCCTATTATTTGCAACACTTAGGACGTGATTACAGTGTGAAGTTTCTATGTTGTTTTTTTTAACTTTATTAAAAATTGCAGCCGTGGGCCTTTAAATAACGAAAACTGACTAAACGCGGCGTGGAGATGTTTTCTTTGTTGGTTTATTAGTAGTCGGAACCCAGTAAAATGGTCAAAATCAATAAACTGTAAATAATTACTAATCATAAAAGAAAAAATCTATATGTTAATTCTTTATTATTGAAAGGTGCAAGTATTTTTTGGATGTGTTGTTTCACCTAACGCAGGGGTTCTTAAACTAGGGTCCGTAAACTAGTTTTAGGGAGTCCATGAAGGCCTAATGGAAATATTAGTGTATAATTTTTAAAAGATTTTAATTGAAAATAAACGGTTTTGCACTGAATGTAAACTCCATTAAACTTTCACATTTTTTGGAAGTCTATTTGTATTGTTACGGCAATCTATGACGCTATCTGAAAATTGCTTGCATTCTGGTGTCCACGCTGAGCAAAAAATAATTTAGGGGTCCGCGGTAAAAAAAGTTTAAGCACCCCTAAGTCCTAACGCGAGAATTTTGTTGTTATGCTTACTTTTACTCACAAGAACGCCCGACGACCAGCATTCTCTGTGTCACAATTGAAGGTTTACTTACAGATCTCCTAATGCCAATCAACCCAAGAAAGTGCTCAAAAAAAATTTGCGTAACGTAAAAAAGCGATTTCTGACGCAAAACGAAAAACCGATTACTTTTTCCACCCGAAGGTCGAGTTGCACTGCGAGTTTAAAAACATTTTTATTTTTTTCAAATAGATGACAGTTTTGGCCATTTCACGAAAACTAGAAATTAAACAGAATTCTTATCTAGGGTTTATTTTTGCATGAGCCCACTGTCGGCCATTGCAGGTTGGTTCTTTATAATTTTGCTCTCTTTGTCTATCGCAAATTTTTGGAAGTGTCTATTTACCCGGCTAACAAAGTAATTTAAATGGATTATGGAATAATTATACTGTAAAATAACTCACATTTTGGTATTGTGTTAAAAGCGGCCTCTTAGAAAAACTGCTAAAAACAAACTCTTATCAAAATTTCGCAGGACTTTAAATGTTCGGGATAATCTAAAGCATCAACCCGCGAAAGTTAAAAAAAAACGTTTTTTGACATAAAAAAGCGATTTCTAAACGCAAAACGAAAAATCGAGTACTTTTCTACTCGCCAGGAAGAGGCTGAGTTGCACAGCGACGGAACTCGTTCGACGATCAAGCCGAGTCTTCTGTTCGTGGCTCGCATCACCGTGGTTCGGGGGGAGGGGGAGAACGAGGGTCTTCCCTTCATCGACGACTACATTTCCACTCAGGAGCAGGTGGTCGACTATCTGACCAAATTCTCAGGTAACGCCTATCATTTCAATAAACACTGCACACACCCGTGTGTGGTAAGAACTGTGATCTTGCACTCCTGAAGTTGCTTTATGACCAACCATTACGGCTCACGTAGATTTAGTTCACCGAAAGTCATTGTAGACTCACATCTGTCGATCAAGATGCAAGTAGGGCAGGCTAGAAAAACAGCTAGCTTCAGTGACGACTATCATTGATTTTTATATATTTTACCTAAACTTAGAAAAAATGTTGTTGTTTTTTTAGTAAGAGAAGGGTATCTAAATTAATGAAAATTGTTACGAAACACAATCTATCACTTGCACTAACTTTTGACGCAAAATGTCCTATTTGACAATTCTGTAAAACTTAACGTTCCACACAGGGATCAAACCGGGCGATCTGGACATTTCGATTTCGTCCAAGCATCTTTCAACGCTCAAACTGAGCTACTGCAAGTTGCGCTACCTTGTTCAGTGCGGCTGCGTCATAGTCGGACACGGCTTAAGCAAGGACTTCAAAGTCATCAACATTTTTGTGAGTGCGTTTTCCGATTCGGTGTATTGTCTTGCGAATGAAGGAAAACGCGAACATAGGCGATGTGCTAGAGCTGCGAAAACAACCTTTCGGGTGCTTAGTTAAAATATTTCAGGGTCCCCTTTTGGGCCATGACTTTATAGGCCTTTATTGTGACTTTCCATGACGCATTTTTCTGAAACATTGGCAGGGAGTAATAATTTTTGAGAGCCTATTAAAGGGGGATCACAAGCAAAAAAGGTTGGAAATTACATGGTTGTTTACCATTAAGGGGAAGGGATAGTGTTCGTAACAAGAAAATATTAAATTCGTAACACGTAAAAATATTAAAAAAATATCGCAGTCGTGTGTTGTTAATAGAGTGCGTTCTAAATTACAATCACCGTTTTCTTATGCGTATGCTTTTGAGGTAGATTAGAGCCTATTGTCCCATCCTGATATGTACCCCAACGACGGAGTCGGTTGGTTTTGCTGGAGTCCGACTCGTGGAACGGAACTCGAGTTGGACTATATAAAACTACCAAGTCCGACGTGCGCATGCGCATTACCAAATTTCGAAACTGATAAAACGTATGAATAATATGACATTTCTATAACTGAGTGGATTGTTACATGTCCACGATATTTCGGACTCGGTACTCGACCAAATCGCACATTAAGTCGCAGTCGGACTCGGGATATTTTTAACCCACATCGCAGCCAAATAATTTTTTCTTTTGATCTTTTTATTTCGCAAAAATATGCAAAACTGATTAGTGATTAGACGTTTGTTGCTAAATGGTATTTTCCGGTCTATTTAGCGAGTAACATCAGCCTTCACTTTCTAACAGGTTCCAGACCGTCAAGTGCGCGACACGGTTCACTTGTTCCACAAGCCGCGGAAGCGTTACATCTCGCTGCGATTTCTATCCTGGTACTTCCTTGGTAAGCCCTTTGACGTTTTAATTTATTAATTTTAGCGTTAACATGAGTTCCGACATTAGCTGTTCTGCTCACCCAGACTTCTGTCTAATCTTCAAATATAAGATAAAAACTGTAAATTAAATTGTGTAAAACCAAGTCGGCTGACACGTCAGATATGCAAAAACATAGGACATACAGCATATAAAATCTAAGTCAAGTCCCGTAGCGTTATCAGAGGCAAGGTCATTTTTCCAGGAATACGTTTGCCTAACCCGCGCCAGGTTTTTATACAGAATAATTACGACGTGGTCACTTTTCAGAATGGACTGTGTTTTACCTGTAGGGTAACATATGTTTCTGAAACACGTCTAGACGTGTAAAAACTGGCTCTATATGACATGTTAAAATTCTAACCGAGCTATATGAATTAAGTTAATATATCCCCTCGGTTATGTAGCGTAAAAATGTGGTGCAAAATATACGCTACAAGCCCTAAACAGTTCGAAAATGTTATCTTAAAGCGACCCTTAAAGATTACACTTGAAAACAGGCCTGGTTGCCTGCTATAGTGAAAGCTAAAAGTATTGATTTGTAGGAAACAGTTAGAAGAGAAACTTGAAACTTAAGCTAGAAGTGAGTTTTACTGGAGTAAGTTCCATTCTAAAACTTAGCACTAACTATGTTTGCAAGACCAGGCTAGAAAAACAACTAGCCTGTGGTGAGGTTCGAACTTACGACCTCCAGTCATTAAATCATAAAGGTATCTGACTGATTTCGGTAAGCCTCAAAAATGCCCAAAAAGAAATGGCCACCCCTGACATAACGCATTGGAAGCACAATAGGTTTGAAGAACCCGGGGAGATACACAAATATAGTAAACGTAATGCTAAAACAATAGTTTTGCCCTTCTCACACGCCATCATGTAAAGCGCGTCACTCATTTTACTACAATAAAAGCGTCATCATAATGTGTCTGTCTATCGCTAAAACCGAAAGTCGTCCAGAGACGAAAATTCATCTGAATAAGTTGCATGTTTTTCGTTATAGGCGAGAAAATTCAAAAGGATATGCACGACAGTATAGAAGACGCCAGAACTGCACTAAAGCTTTACAAGTAAGCTATAAGATTTATTAGTGAAATATTCAAGCATAACGATACACAATGATGAGCTGTTGCATTTACAGCACATAGAATGAAATTGACAAATAACGATAAAACAGTGTTTTTACAAATAACAATGTGTAGTTAACTTTGGTGATAATGTTATTCTCTGATTACAGTAATTCTTAACAATGACGAAATTTGCTCCTGGCTAACCCATATCGGTGTAAACTTTACACTAATTGTAAACTCGAAAGTCTTTCGTGATCCATTTACGCTGGTCAATCTATTAGATTATCACTAATAGAAATAATCTATGAATAACAAATATATAACTAATCTATTTTTTCCTAAATTAGATTTTTGAAAAAGTTTAGAAAAAACGGGAGTCTATATTACAGGGTTAACATTTTTTCCTAAAGTTTTTACAACTTGCAAGTTGCAATTAATTAACCAAGCGGGTTTTTTATGAATACTTTCTCTGGATAACATACATTAATTACTGTACAGGACCACTGCCTAAAAGGGATATCCAACCTTGATACTTTAACTGCTGATGGCATAGCAAACTTTATAAACTCTTTTTTATTGGCCTGTAGGTCATGTGCAGATGTTTGTGTGCGTGTGTAATGTAAAAGTTTAAACTTGAATCAAATGCTCGACGTAAACAAGGTTTGGTATATTTTGATCAATGTGGTCTCCTGTTTGTGAACAGAAAGTACCTCGAGTTGACCAAGAACGGAACGGACCGCGCCGATTTCACTCAGAACATCTTGAACAAGCTTTACGAGGAGGGAAGGCGCATGGAGTGGAAAGTGCCCGACGATGTCGCCCAAGAGTGAATTTTTATCGACAAATTGGGGAATTAGGCGTTTCGCCGATTCAAAGCGGATGTTTTTCGGCTGACAAAAAGTTATAAGGCAACAGTTGTCAGAAGGTCCTCAGCGCAGTGAAAATTTCGAGCTGCTCAGCTTGCGTGTTTGACTTTGGGGAGTATTTTTTTAATTTTTTACGAGTTTGCTACAGTGGGCTTGCCTTTTGTGTGTCGTGAAAAAGATTGTGCCACTTTTTATGAATTTCATGTATTCGACACTTGCTGTGCCATGGGGTTAACAATTCATATCTTACGGCTGGCCCGCAAACTTTTTCAAAATAACAAGTTGTATAATCAACGAACAATGTTAGTTAATTAAAAGCTACTCTTTGCAATCATGTGTTTTGTGAGACACATCTGTTGCAGTTGGCCGTGTGCAATGCTTTCAAAGCCACCGCACTTACGTTGAAAAACCTAACACACTAAATTTGCAAAATTTCCCAATTTCGAAATATCTAGACGCTGAAAACAGAACATTACCCCTAACTGTGAAGACTGTTGGCTATTTGCTCCAAATAGTTCAATCATAGTTCCGATCGTCGACTATTTCTGGCATCTTGTACCTTTGCGCCCGTTGTCGTGAAGAAATGTTTCTCGTTCGCTAAACAACGCAACTTCTACGAAAAAAACTTTTACTGCCAAGACTGCATTTGGTTGTCCTGTGCGAAAGATAAAAGCTTCTAGCTAGATCCCACAAACGATACATAATAACTAAAGATTTGGGTTTTGAATTTTCTATCAGGATTTTATGCGCACTGTTTACCGAAGTCAACTTACTACCAGGGCTTTGGAGCAGTCGTAAATGTTAAACGGCTCCGGCTCCAGCTCCGGAGCTCTCTTTTATCATAGGTTAGCTCCAGCTCCAGCTCCGAAGCTTATTGATACCACTGCTCCAGCTCCGGCTCCATTACGTCAAAAACTGAGGTTTAAGGCCGAACGCTTAATTTGCAATATCTAGCGTTTCAAAATATTCACAAACGAAACACCACAATGGTTAGTTACAAAAGGTGCGCCAAAGAGGCAATAATTCCTAATTTTGTGAAGTTGCTGTTAAATTATGTGAATTCAGCTATTAGTGGAAGGCTAGTAGCATAGCATCTTATGAAATACATCGGAGCCGGAGCTATTTTTTAAACAACTTGCTCCAGCTCCATTTAAATTTCACGTGGAGCTCCGGCTCCGGCTCCAAAGCCTGCTTACTACCATTTAAATATCGTTACCCTCGCATCGATATTACTCCACACGTTTGCTAGAAAAATTCTAAAATTTAGTGCGGTAATTTAACCAAGTGACAACCAGCTAGCTAGGCCATTCACAAATTTATAGGATATATGGTAACAGTGGCCTTTAAGTAGGGCTACCATATTTTCAGCACCAAAAAGAGGAAATTGTTCTGCCGGCAGGTAAAACGAAACAGAATTGTTACGTTTAAGTTTGATGATGTTATACATTTTATCGGTAGTTGCAGGCAAAAGTTACAAAAACTAAGCAAAACAAAAGTTACAAAAACAACAAATCATTTTTGGGACAGATTCAGTCCATAAATAATTTGCGGTTTCCTTAATTTTTGCCAATAAAGAATGACCATTTTTAACGAAATCGTGAAATTGTTTACACGAAATATCATTGAAATTGTGTTCAACCGTCAAGATGCTCGAAATTGACCCAGTTCAAGAACCCCTGCTCTAAACCCGACTCTAAGCTGAGCAACACTGCCACCACACGGTTTCAGACAAAAGTGCCTTTACTAAAACTGCTGAAGGGTTAATAAATTTGCAGAAAAAAACTCTATAAAAGATCGGTTACCCTAAAGCGGGTGTGAAACTATGTTTTTCGTCTTAAACTGAAACGAGACGGCAAGTACTGTCAGTCAGTTGTTTATTGAGACAGGTTTTTCCGCTGTATTGTCTTCGTCGTTAGTGTAATGTGAAAGCGCACGAGCCCCTGGGTCAACGCATTCGCCAACCCACCGTGGAACCCACAGGTAGGGGAGCAACTGCGATTGCTTGGAGCCGAATCTTGCCTCGAACACTGTGCGGTAGTAAAAGGCCTCCTTGGTGAGCGGCGTGTTGTGGGGAAACATGTCGCCGGCCCGAGACAGCTGTTCGTCCGAAACCTTTTCAACAACGTCAACACACGGGTTATTTTTATAGGGTTTCAAGTTTTCAGATTCTCGACCTGATGGGCAATTAGAGTATCTCGGCTATATAAAAAAAAATCAATAATTATGTTCAATTATACTTTAATAAATAACAAGTCAAGTCTTTGTCATAAAAGTCGATCTCGATTCAACAAAGTGATCTCGGTCGATAACTAATCGAAATGCATTTCAACCACGTTTTTGTAAGGCAGCACTAAACCGCTGGTTCCCAACCAAGGGTCCATGGACCTCCAAGTCAAATACAGGTTTCTATAAACATTAATAGTTAATATTCGACCTAAAACGGCAATCATTAGAGCAGGGGTTCCCAACCTTTTTTACATGGTGGCCTTTTTTACACTGTGTGGACCCCTTTTGCAATTTTGAAAAATCAATGCCCCCCCCCTATTTTTTCAATCTTTTGAAAGAAACGTGATTTTATTTAAAATACTGGTTTTTAAAGTAACCGATAGTTAGAATGATAAAATGATATAAATACAACACCGATAACTTTCATCCTACTTCCTTATTTTAGCTAGAGTAGCCATTGCGCAAATTTTAAAATATTAGCCTGATATTAATAAATCTAAATGTACCGTAAATCAAAAAAGGAAACTCAAGATCAAGAAGTAGCTTATTGTTGTACTGTAGTCGTATTTTTATTAAATTTTAATTTGTTTCTTTTTTATAGTGGAGTAGAATTAGAGATGATAAATTAAAAAATATATTATTTTTCAAATATTTTCATGGCCCCCTTGAAAAATGCTGATGGCCCCCTAGGGGGGCAATATATAATACTTTATTTTAGATAGAAAGAAGCATTGAAGAACGCAATACAGGGACGCCTTAAAAGACAAAAAGTACAACATTTGCTTCCGTAACTTACATTCTTCTTCAAGCTTTCCTTTAGCACCTTGTACCAGGAGTTTTTCTGGGTTGCGATTCCGTCGCTGAAGCCTTCCTTTCCACGCCAAAGGACTGAATCCGGTATAAGGCCAGTTCCATCGAATGAAGAGCGTATCAAGTGCTTTTCGATGTTGTTCTGAAAAAAAGCTTACTCCTCAAACAGAGTCCTAACATAACATTTTCAGTAAAGTTAGATTCAGGCACTTGAAACAAAAATAAAAAAACGTAAAAATGGTGGCTCAGCTAGCGAAGAATTCGCTAAACAATCGTAATATATTATACTTATGTTATTTACCCTGATGAAGACGACCTGTATATGACGTCGAAACGTCGGAATAAAAATTACATTTGCCAGAAGAGCTCTACAAACTTGATATTATGCTTATAATAGCGGGAAACATCTATAAGCGATAATTTATACTTGGCGAAATAAAGCATTGACACCAATGTAGGCTAATTATTACGTGTGATTGTAAACCCTATCCAAACATTGCTATCAGTACGGAATATTAAAACAAACTATTTGCAACGCACTTTTCTTTTTCGTTTTCCCGTAAATGGCGTTGTTCACTATTTCGTGTTTCATTCAAATGGCAATATCTGTTTTTTAAGGGATTTAAAAGCCAAATATTTCATTAGGAAGATCGAAATAATAGTATGTAAGATTAAGTCAAGCCAAGGGAAAATAAGTTGATAATAATCAATATTATTAATTATAAAACCATAAGTTGCTAACAATGTTATTGCCAAAATATATATCCATGTATAAATCGCTACGTTACTTTTATCTTATTTTTTTAGCTTGGTATTATCGCAACGAACTACTACCTAGGTTCGGCTCCGACCCGATATATCGCACAACCCAAATATACCTGAGGTGACCTCAATTCAGCGGGAAGGGAAAGAAAGTAGGAAGTAAATGAGTGGTCGAGGAAAGGGGTTCGCACTTCGAGGCCGTGAGCCGCGGTGCATCGATCAGTTCGCAGTACGTCGAAGTGATGTAGATCTCTCAGGAGCCGCCTGTCGCACAACATTCAGGTTAAAGCTATAAAAAGGTACAGCGGGTGATACCCAGTGTTGTTATGGCTTAAGTCGACGACTTGGCAGGATTTGGCTTAAGTGCAGTTAAGTTACTCTTTTCAAATGACTTAACTTTACACAAGTCTTTTGGACAAAATGACTTGACTTGACATAAGTGTTTTGGACAATTGACTTGACTTAAATATTTTGAATAAAACACTTGGGTTGAAAAAAAGTGTTTTTATTAATATTTTTTTTCCATAAGCGGGGTTTTTAGCCCAATTTTTGCATATAAAAAATTGCTTGCTATATGATGAGTTTATGTGTTTACTTGAGTTATTGTTCATAATTAATCGACTGAGTTTTACCAGTTTTGGTAGAATTTAACGTTTGATTTTTTTTTTACAATGACTTAAAGTGGAATTGACTTGTTCTAATAATGACTTGTCTGGAACTTAAATCATTTTAAATATCTTGTTTACAGCACTGTTATTACCTATGTTACATCGGTTACTGTAAAAACAAACAAATGATTGATTAATCTAAGTTCAGGCCAGGTAGTTTAAACTAGCAAGTCGAATTCCAGTTCAAGTCACATGTTACCCAATAGACCAACGCTATTAATTTATCGTTGTGGCTACAAAGCCCTTAAAATAATAAATGTTTAACCATAAAGATATTAAACTCATTCGTTGTAATTTCCAACAAGTATAATTCTAAACAGAATAAACTAAATATAGAACAACATCAATTGCGTATAAAAAAAGAAAGTCAAAACCTTTGTAAAGTCACATTGTTTTGGAGGGCAGTTGAATTGTTTTTTTAACAAGTAAGTTTAGGTATTTATTTTTTTCACTGCGCTTTTTAAAAGATTTATTATCAAATCAGTGAAAGTAACAGCAAGGAATAGTCTACCTGCTATCCTGGTCTCCGTGCAATAACGTGGGCTGCTTGTGGAAATAAATGTATCCTTGTGCCAACTCATCAGCGCCCTCTCCCGACAAGACGACTATCGTGTTCGTTTTGTTGCTAATGTACTTCGCCAGAAGGTACATGGCTGTTAAAACAATGTGGTTTTTGGATGATACAAACCTTGATATTTTTTAGACGTTTTTGCGACGTTTTTACACTTTACATAACGGGTTGCGCAGTTTTGACCTCCAGGCAAAGCACAGTCAAATCTGAAACGTGACCACGTCTAAATTATCCTGTATAAATACCTGGCGCCGGCTAAACAAAACAAGGCAACCCAAGAAAAATGACTCTGCCTCTTAAAAGATGCGGTATGTGTTGTAATTTTGCATTTCTGAAGTGTAAGTCGACTTGGTTTCCCGTCGATACTATTTAAGTTTATATTTAAAGAATAAACAGATTTTCAGCTGCAGAACAATAACGTCAGAACTTACGATACAATTAAAATAAATATTAATTGCGTTAAAAGTAGGAATAATATTGAAACGTTATACAATTATAATATAATTGTCATGGTTTAATTTAATCGCTTAAACTGTAACAGTACAGAAAAAGTAGTAGGACGGTAAATTTTGGACCATTTGTTTTACATGAAGGTAAAGGTAAACAAATCAAAATACTGACACGTGGCAGCTCTGATGACACTCGCGTCGTAACTTTCGACAGCGTGAATGACTTCGTCCAAGACTTGCAGCGCATCGTCGCTACTGATACAGATCTCGTGATGTTCGCTTCCGATGTGAGCCGCTACCTAGTTAAACCGGATATAAGAAAATACTTTTACTTCTGAATCATTCGTTCATAAGTAATCAAACAGACGCCTTGATAGTCTGGTGCGAAGTGTTTATTTTCGCAAATGCCCCCATGGCCTGCATAAAGTAACTAACAAACAAACTTGATTACATTAAACATCAAATGTTGCATTTTAAGCGACACGATATTTATACTCGCAATTGACAGCGTAAACATTGCAAACATAGACCTGTTTTGTGCATCTTTATTGTGGTAGAGCAATTAGAAAATACTTTAAGTGCACTGACTTTAAATCAGGGATTTCCACAAACTAGTTTTAGGGGTAGGGGTCCAAAAAGTCTCAAAGAAAAGATTGATACACAATATAAAATATCAGCTTTGCTGATTTAGGAACACACAGCGCCTTTAAGCTGAAAAAATCCTTGAAATGGTAAAACAATGCCACATAATTGACAACGGCTAAAATTTTCGAATTGAAGAAGTTTAAGTTTGCGGCTTACTGTTTCTGTTACTGGAGCCAAGGAGGGAATACAGACGAAGAGCCTGCTCCAGAGCCGCAAGTTGCTCACCAGTGGTCTAAAAGTGGTATGCTAACCCATACGGCCCCACATCAGTTTACAACAAGCGTTGCGAGCTTCCCACCGAGTGTTGTAAAGTCATTTTGACACCACTTAAGTCCCCAGTCAATTCATATTTAAAGCAAGTCAATTTCAAGTCAAGTCCTTGTCATAAAAATAAATGTTAAATGGGGAAATTTGTCAAATAATGAGCAATAACTAACTTAAAAACAACAAAAACGCAACATATAGCCAATAAATTGTTTTATGTGCAAAAATGGAACAAACAAATTTACGAAATAAAAACTCATTAAAAACACTTATTTCATCCGAAATCAACCGTCCCAATGACTTGAAAGTCAAGTCATTTGAAAACAGTGACTTAAGTGTACTTATGACTTGGTGACTTAAGTACACTTAATAACACTGTTCCCAGCGCAGGAGAATAAGACAGGGCAGTAAATAACCTTCCTTGCGGAAATGAGGTCAGGACTGCTGTCTTCCATTCCGATGGAGAACGTCGAAAGAGGAACCTTACAGTTGTCTTTTTTAAGTTTTCTCGCAACAATGGCTGCAACCAGAGAAGAATCCAAGCCACCTGCGCAAGCAATGAAAAGCGCTCTTGGTTTCATTTTTTCTGTTGGTAGTTTTTAATTAGGGAAATATTACGCAATGACCTTAATTACGGATATGCCACACACGTTGGTTAAGCAAGTTGACATTTATCTTCTTTGGAGCCTATATAAAGCCCATAGTAATGCAGTGTGAATTACGGACTTTCGTGTTTTCGTCTTTCTTACCGGAAAGCATGCTTCCAATCTTTCTGTTCGACATCATTCTTTTTTCCACAGCTCTGATGAATAAGGTGCGTATGTTTTCTTTTATGGCACTGAAGTCGTTACCTATAACGAGGATACATCGTTACTTAAAAATAATTACAGACCACCTTTGTAACACTTATTAAGACATATAATGAAGGCCCAGATGTGTCGAACTTGGTAATATTTTGGTGCATTACAAAACCTAAAAGACCACTTAATACCTATTTTGTACCAGCCAAAACCAGGCTTGCCTTCGAGAGTATCCTGTATTTTCTATTTTCGGATAGCATTTGCTATTCTAAGTGGATCTATAGACTGTACACAAAACAGTTAAAGCAGATATTATTACATTAAATAAAACAGAAACAAGTCATAAACATTATCGTCCGTTTTATATTGCCGCAGAATGTCCGTACCTTTAGATAGCTGTATTCCTTGGTACTTCCAGTGAGCTGACATGTCCGAAAATGAATGAAATCGGACGAGCTCTTTTAAAAACGTTCTTCCGTCGTCTGCGAAATTAAACCAAGCACAGCTAGCAGGTGGGAACACTTTGAGCAATCTTTCTTCGCCGTTTTCTCTGTGTTTGTCGTTTAAAAGTTCAACCATGCCTAGATAAGCGAAAGGATCAGGCTGTCGTCTGGATCCAGAACATTAACCTTAGCGGATTCGCGGGAAAACGTTAAAACAACTACGTTTATCGCATAAGCACTGTGCACGGATCTGTTTAATACACGAAGCCAAAAAGGTCGAGTAGACATTAACTGAAGATGATACAAGTTCGTATCAAAATGTCTTAATAATCAAGATGATGTCGATCTACTTGACCTTTTTGGCTTTGCAATTTATTATCAGGTGAAGTATAATAGTGATGAAAACGGATGTTTCGATAGTGTTAAAGTCCTATGCCTCAAGAAATTTAAAATATCTAAAGCAATCATTTATTGTGATTATCAACTAACTTTTATATGAAAAAAGGCTTGGTCTTGCAATTTGCGGTAAATTTCAAGTGTCTGATTTTTTCAAAAAGTGCGCAGCCTGCGAGAACAGTTATTGGGTAGCACATTGTGGAAGTGAGAAACGAAATGTCAGGATTTTGTTAGGCCTATTTTTCTAAAAACACGGCGCTACATTCCTTACATTATGCTGACCCCGTCAAACCATAGTTAGAGTCATGTATTGAATCTTTTTACGGAAAAACTGATTGATGTCAAAGTATTTTTGTTATTAAGCCAATTAAAATGGCATTAAGCCAATCAAAATGGCACTATACTGCCAATTAAAATGGCATTTAGCCAATCAAAATGGCACTATACAAGTATTTTTTAATTTAATTGTGTGAGAACAATCAGTTTAAGTATCACAAAAGTGTGCGCATATATCAAAAGTGGTCCAAACTATACCTTTTATTTCGGAACACGCGCCAAACTGTCCAGTTTGTGACGTAACGTAAAACAGAGGTCGGACTCCGTAGGTATCTCGGCCAAGCATCACAAGTTTTTCTGCCGTGTCGACCAAAATCATCGCAAAAACGCCGTCCAACAGCGAACAAGCTTTCTGCGAAACAAACCGCGACAGTGGTTTTAGTCAGTGTTGTAATGACTTAAGTCAATGACTTAACTTGGCTTGACTAAGTGCATTTAAGTAACTGTTTTCAAATGACTTAAGTCTTTTAGGCAAAATGACTTGACTTGCCTTAAGTATTTTGGAAAAATGATTTGACTTAGACTTAAGTCATTGTGTCAAATATTTGGGTTGAAACTATAGGTGTTTTACTAAATATTTAAAAGAAAAATTAATTGTCCTATTTTTGCGCGTAATACAATTGGCATAAAATATCTTTAGTTTTTTTATTTTGTCGAGATAATGCTTCTACACAGGCGAGTTTCTAAATTATATTGATTTAAGGTTTTATTTTTGTGTTAAAAAATTACCTCTTTAAGTTAAAATATAACTTTAAGTTGAAATATTACGTCATACATTTTAACTTTGGTCCTCCATGATTTTTAATTATGCTGGACAGGCCACAGAATAGCGGGCAAGTTAACGCAGAGTGCGCCACTATACTATAGGAGGGTTTGCCAAGCAATTTGCGTTACTAGAATGATTAATAGGCCAAAATTGTGAAACGTACTGCTAGAAGTCGCCCTTCAAAAAAGGTAATGTGGATAGGCAACCCACTTATTAAATGCCAATTTTTTGCGTTAGAGATACAATTTCCCGACGTACAAGGCTATTCCCAAATAAAAAATAATATCAAACTCTGCTCGATGCTTTAAAAAAATATCATTTGTTTATCCTTAAGTACACGAAACTGTGGTATTAAACATTTTGGCCAAAATCTAGACAAATGGCAACCTGGACGTAATCCCATTGTCTAGATCAGGGTGGTCCAAACCCAGGCCCGCGGGCCACATGTGACCCGCGACACCGTTGTGCATGGCCCGCGAAGCACTGTTCAATTATTGCAATGCGTACCGTTGAGGGTTTATTCGAAGAAAGTTAACTAACGAACAATAAGCATACCGCAATTGTTTGGTTATGATTACCTTTTTCCGGGTATACCATGTAAAAAACAGTTTCCTATCGCTCACCAAATTCGGGTCCAGGGTGTGGCTAGAACGCTTAATTTTTGGTATGTGTTGACTGGTTTGAGAGAAGCCGCAGTGCGTCATATGGAACTTTCAAAAGTGATATTTTGCGAACTTTATTATTTATATTTGCGTTTTAAAGTAAAGGTGCGATAAAATATATCGCGCTGCTCGAAAGTATTGTTTTACAGGTTTTCACTGTGACTTTAGGCTAAACGCCCCGACCCTTTCCAAGATGCAATTTAAACCAAATCGAAGTGATTAATAAAACCTTTTTGCGCAAAACGATAACGTCTTTGTAATTTAGCGATTGTGTAGTATGCAACATCTCTCTTAAAATTTTAGTAAGATACGTATACGGTTTACGTGAACATTTTACGCTGATAAAATGCAGTCTTCTAAATTACATTTTTTGTTAAATACGCAAATTTTTCGCGCTTCGACCGCACAATTTTCCCCAGTCTCATAACATTCTATTTTCTTTTGCGCACACTTTGACGATAGAAGCAAGTTTCTTGAGCTTATATGTCTTTTAAAGTTACTTTGTGGCGCCATTTTTAAACTTTTTGTGCCCCGGCCAAACGAAAATCGTTGACCCGCTCGTGGTACACATGTAGCCTACTTTATGTGGCCCGCAGAGAATATGCAATAAATATTGTGGCCCGCGATGCAGTCAACCTTGGACCACCCTGGTCTAGATCTAGACTCTAGATTCTAGAGTCTACACCGCAGCTCAAAACACACTAGCCCAAAATAATTGGATTTAAACACATTAAACACCATAAGAACCCTTATTAGTTATTACAGCTCGTTTGCTAAGTTTTATTAGCTGTATGTGGTTTAACTCCGTACAAATCCATTTCATCAATTATATTAAACCACAAATTGTGTTCAGCGATTGAAATGAAACTACTTAATTTGATGCCGGTCATCAGTTCGACGTTTACAAGATATCGCGTTAATACTACCACAACCCAACTAAAAAATAAATTATGAATTCTGTGTTTATGGCGCTAACAATTGGCACAAGCATATCCACCGAGGTATCTTTCTAACTAAATAAAAAAAAATACGATTATTTTCCTCGTTAAATGATTCTCAACATGTTTTTGTTCTGTAGGGTCGCAATGGTACAGGCTTGTGCTAAGCAAAATTCCGGTGGGATGGTGAAAATGGAATGGATTTACTGATTTTAAGATGGGAACTTTTAAGTAAAACGAAATTCTTTTGTTCGCTTTTGTCAAAGCTCTCGTTGTTTAAATTTTAACGGTTTAAACTCATAAAATACAACCCGCTAACCTTATTGAGTTGCTCCTTTCGAATTTTTAGGCTACTTACTTGAAAGCCAAACTTGTTGTACAGATGAACTATGATTTCACAATCACTCTTTGTTTCCATTTCGAACTCGAATACGCGACAAAGCTGCAAAGAAAACAATGCGCAACTAATTTGTATTTCGTTATATGCAGAGCAGTTTAAAACTGGTAACACTACCCGGCACTGACCTGTTTAAAATTGTAGATTTCTCCGTTGCACAGAAGGGTAATGTGTGGATATTGCTTCACCGAGAGAGGCTGCAAAAGAAAGTATCTCAATATATTTTGATTTGTGACATGCAATCGGACATTGATTAAAAGGACCTTTATTTCTCGCGTATTAATTTTTATTAAGCGGCACTGTCAAATAGACAGGCGCGGATGTAGGAGTTTTGTTATCGAGGGCCATTAAAATATTTTCAGAGATGACGTCACAAGGTTACGTCATAACGTGACGTCACAAATTTACGTCAAAATGTGACGCCAAACAGAGGTAATTTATACAGCACATCACAGTTCGTTCGTTCGATAAATTTTTATGTTGGAGAGGTGTTACTTTTAATACGAAAGCTGAATTTTAAAGAGGGCTAAAACTAATTTATGAAATTAGGTCAAGGCACACTAGAAACACAAACGATAAATTCATGCAAAAAGCGAATTTTTTTTTAATTTGCAGGTAGTAAAATAGGGAAAAATAAAGTTTTTTGAGGGGATGGGGGGATGGTCACGTCCCCCTGGATCCGCCCCTGATCATAGTATGTCAGGTTTCGTATAATTAAAATTCCCAGACAAAACCCGGTGAATAATCAAAATGAATTCCTCTACTCTTGAATTGAAACGAAATTGGCCAGTTTGGCATGTCTCGCGCCGTCGCACGTAAAGCACAGTTCACATATTTGATGAAAATTAAAACAAATATAGCTTCGTTAAACTTGGACAACGAAGTCATTGTTTTTGGCCTACCTGTGTGTCCTGCGCACCGCCCATGACCTCCAAATGATGAAAGGCCAGTAGGCAGCTTCGCATCTTACTGAGAGTTTGCAAGCGAAAGCTGTCCGGGCCTCTGTGTGCGACTTTTAAGGCGCTGCCGATCAGATTAGGGTCGACCCTTTCGAAGCCGAACACTCCCCAAATGCCGCACATCTCGTCGTGATCGCCCAACAAATTTATGGCAATTTTTTTTACAGATTTTTCTATTAATCGAATGGCGGAAATATAAAATAGATTGTTATGACCAAATATATTTTTTAACTAAATACCGATTCGTGAATTAGTGGAAGATTGCCCTTGATGACACATTGCCTGAGTTGGGACTTGGCGATTACGTCGACGTGCCATTAGGTAGCGCTAATTCTTAATTATTCTTTAAAGCACTTTCTTAACTTTGTTTGGTTGTCTTGTTATATCTTTCGATGGCTAGCAAGTTTGTACTACATATAGGCCTGTTAATTTTATTATCTAAAAGTACGGTGCTCTATGAGATAAGCCAAAAGATAACACACGGCGTTATGCATAATCACAATCAAAAGCGTAATTAAAATACTGGTGTACCGCCTATTCCAGTGATTCTCAACCTTTTTTCTTTCGCGGCCCATTTACGTTGCAAAAAAATTCTGGGGCCCAATAAATTCTTATGAAGGAAAAAACTGTAAAATAGGTTTAAAACAAAACACAGCAGACCATATTTCAAAGCAGATTATTTATTCAACCGTGCATTAATGAGATACTTGCGGCTGAACAATAAATTTACATTCCTTTTTAGTTCCTCCCCAAGCTATTATTCCTGTAAAATTAAATATAATGACAAAATCTAGCTTTTTAAAATGGTCTGTGGCCCACCTCAAATGTTCTTATGACCCACCAGTGAGCCATGGCCCACCGGTTGAGAACCGCTGGCCTATTCGCTCAAACAAACAATGCATTTTTCAGTTTAATTTTTTATAGTGCTTAACTATACTCTTTGAAGTTATCCGATCTTCGCTAACAAAAATTATGGAATAAATCCTCGCTCAAGTTCATAACTTCACCTGGCAGGCCAAATTAAACCAGATGTAGCTCATTGAAATTTGTCATTTCTAACGAAAATGAAGGTTAACAATATGTACGTATGGTCTATACTCTATATAATTCATGGGGCGCCGTTTTAATAAAACTATATTTCGATTATACAAGAGGTTCTTAAACTGGGGTCCATGGGGGGAGGGTCCGCTAACAACTTTTAGGGGTACATGAAGGCCTAATTAAAAGATTAGTCAATATTTAAGAAGTAGTCATTTTTTTTTAAAGAAAACAGTTTAATTAAGAATAAAACAGTTTTACTGAATGTACTTGGACTCCATTACACTTTCACATTTTTGGATCGAATTCAGCAGATTTATGAAGTTTATTTGTATTGTGACGTCAGTTGATGACGTCATTTTTTAAACATTATTGCCTACTGTGGTAGTAAAAAAAAGTTTAAGAACCCCTAGGCTTATATACGAATAAGTTTTTTGTCCGATTTAGCTTAAATTGGAGTGCAATTGTTCTATTGAAGTCAAATCGAACAACATTTAAATCAGACAGTATTTAAATCGGAAATAATGCTGTCTGATTTAGTTTTAATCGGAACATAATTTGTCTCCGAAAGAATTACATTCCAAAATAGCGCCAGTGGTTTATAGGGCGTATCAAAATTACTAAATTTCTTGTTGTGGCCCAAGCTATATTGAAGCTGTTTTGTTTCTATAGGCACCTGTTTGTTGCTGAGGTGTCATTCGCAGTTTTTTTTTTTTACTTTTCGTCAAAACAACACTGATTTGAAACAAAATTGGTATGTCTGGCACATTTAATAGCCCTATAAAAGACGCTGTTAATAAATTGCTGCTGTAATATTGTGGTCAATTCAGCAAAGATCACAGCAATAAAGAACTCAAAAGTGTGTTGATAAATCGTATCGTCTTTTAATGACTAAGTAAACTAACAGCTCACAGACCAAACACAAAAAGAGTCATCTTTCAAATTTCTATTACTAATAAATAAATTTTATAATATTTTTTTTATGTTTTTGTTACTGGTAGTCAAAGTGGCCGCATATAGTTATTTCCTAAAAAAAATTCTAATCAGCATACATTGTAACACATGGTGTATATTTCAACAGGTGAGACATGACCACCGTGCTATCTGAACTCCACTAAATCGAAACTAGAAACAACTGTCGTAGCATTTCAAAGTGCATACTGTCAGGTCGCTTATTGATTTATTGTATATTCCAATAATTCAACATAGTTCGCTTTCAATGAAATAGCTTACAGCGCAGTAAAAACACGTCTCGCAAGTAAGGCATGCATCTGTTGACTAAAGTTTTTTATCCAGCAGTAGCGTGACACTATATAGCACAAGAGCGGCTGCGATATGGATTAAATAAGTCGAAATGCCGGCTGGATTTGCCAGAACGGCCAGGAAAGGAAAAGAGTATCGAGGTGAAATATTTGACACTTTACCAGGTGAACACGCTATAATTACAAGCATAAACAGACATGCGTCGTTTCTCTACAATGGCATTTTTAAAATAATTTGAAAATAAAAATGCACTGATTGCACCAACCCAGCCAGTCAAAACAAACCGAAAAAAAGCTATCGTGCAATATATTGAAATTTATCTCAGCTTTTGTTAGGAGTTCACCTAAAATCTGATCCATCATTCGAACACTATTATAAAAAAATATTAGGGCCCCCAGATCGAACAACAGTATGTATTTTTAACAGCCTAAAAAAAACAGATTGTTTACATTTTGCGTAATAAGGCCAATCTTCAATTGAATAAGGACCACACGCCCAAACACAAACCAGTTAAATTTCAACTTAAGGCATAAGTAAATTGAAATATTTTTGAAACGCCCTATAAACCACTCGTGGTTAAGTTATCTCGAAATGTAATTCTTTGCGATTAAATTTAGCGAGACAACTAAACTTTCCGATTTAATTCAAAGGCAAAATAAAATTTCTGGTTTAACCTAAATCAGACAACAATACCATTCCGATTTGAATGTTGTCCGATTTAGCCTAAATCCCCATAATAGCTAGTTGTTTTTCTAGTCTGCTCTGCTTGCATCATAGATCAACAGATTCGGTGAGTCTGCGATGGCTTTCGGTGAGCCCCATAATAATTGCCGTCTAATATTTAAACTCTAATGCGTTAAATTTAAACTGTACGGGAATCAGAACCCTTGACGACAAAATAATGACCGACAAATATTTTTTCCGTTTTTCTGTCCCGTGCCCGTTGCCTGTTAAAATACAATATTTCCGCTGTGCTTATCATCTCTCTATAGGTCAACTGGCACATCAGATATGCGAAATTATAACACATACTGCATATAAAATCTAAAGTAACTCCTGTAGCGTTTTTTTAGTAACAATAATTTTTCCAGGGGCCTGTTTTGTCTACGCGTCGACAAGTATTTTATACTATTGACACGTACGAAGGGCTGGTCACTTTTCAGGTTGGGCTGTGTTTTGCCTTTAGGCTATAACAGATCTGTGTAACCTGTTGTGTTAAGTATAAACACTATAGCTCTATACCAGCGGTCGAGAACCTTTGGAAGCCATAAAACAGTGGTCAGCAAACTTTTTTTGTCGCGACCCAAAGCACCCTTTTCAAACCTATTGAAGGCCAACTATACGTAAAACCACAACGAAAACAGTGGCGGATTCAGGATACTTGTTTTTAAGGTGAAACATTACACGGCGTTGATGCCCAAAACATTGCCATGGCATAATGTAAAACATATAATAAAACCAAGAATAAACGCCCGAAGCGCAAAAAAAAGAAAATGATCAATTATGCCAAGTGATCATATTCTTAGATTTTAAGGATAGTAGTATGCCAACTTTTAAAACAAGAACATCTAATAAGGGGTTGTTCACTGAGGACCAGGGCTGCGGAGTCGGACTCGGGACTCGAAAGAATCGGACTCGAGTAAGACCACGTAAAACTACCAGAGGCCCTAGTCCGATGTGCGCATGCGCAGTACCAAAAACCGATATTGCCGTCAATTTCAGTTTGTAATAGCGGAATGGCATATGGTGGATATTTTCGAACCATTTATTGTGAGTGGATGAATTATATGACATTCCTATGAGTGGATTGCTGAATATCCATCGTATTTAGTTACGTAAATTGGCGGAATATAGGCTGTAAAGACAGAGTCGGACTCGGGACTCGACGAAACCGCACAATTGACTATTATTATATTTGCACATGTGTTCTCCTAACAAAGAAAACAATTGATATGCCAAACCCGGGTTGCATATTCTACCAGAAATTAAAAAAAATATTATTTCAGCATTTTGTGCTTGTTTCCATGTGTTTTTATTTTATTTCTTAAAATAAATGTTCTTGTGTCACTATTTCTACACCATTAACTGAGTAGTTATGCACTTTAGGAATACTCAGCGCAGTGTTTTTAGATGCAGTCATGCTTTGTTCCATAGATACCATGGGGTGTTCCATAGGTCCAAATTTTGGACTTGCAACTTTTTGGTATTTAAATGAAACACTTGCGGTCTCTTAAAACTACTTAGCGGTCACCCAAACCAAACCTTAAAAAAAAAACCTGCCCCCTACGGCTATCAAGCGGCCCACAACTACATGATAACATTAAGATATTCAAAAGTAACTCGCGGCCCACTAAAAATGGCTCTGCGGCCCAGATTTGGCCCCCAAGGTTTGCCGGCTACTGCCATAAAAGCTGAATAATGTATTTCCATGAGGATCATATAATATTGTTTAACATGTAGTTTAGGGTGGTAAAAATAGTGATTTGAATAGGACTGTTTATTTTATTTGTAAATATTAGGCGCGAAAAAATTCGTTGGCAAAGTTTACAAAACTTTGTCGATTATTACATTTTTATTAACTAGTACACTTTTTGTATTTGGACACTAAAATATGCCATTTAACTTATTTGAGTGTGTAACTATTATTTGTGGCTAACAGGATAACTTAAAATATTGTATATATATTTCAAATACTTTTATGGGGAAGCGATCGTATACCCTTAAAAAAATGTATGAATATATGATGCAAATTGCGGAAATATTTTACATACAAAAGAAAAACAAGGCAAACCTATTTTTATTTAATAAACCTCAAGTGGTAACTAAGTATAAGTTTCTCTTTTTATAGTGTCCCTTTCACCCGAATGCCAGTTGCTGTTTCCAATGGATCTGATTTTATTGTGGAAGCATCGGAATACCGGGCAACAGTAAATGTAAAAAAATAACATTAGTACATTTTCTTTATTTTTGGCACTTGTAATTTAACGAAGACGATTTATTCTAAAACATAACGCAGTGTTATAGAAACTTAAGTCATTAATTTGACTAGTGCACTTAAATCGTTGTTTTCAAATTACTTCTTTTAGGCAAAATGACTTGACTTGACTAAAGTCTTTTTTTTAATGACTTGGGTTAAAATTAATGTTTTCATCGAGCATTTTTTTAAGTTTTGCACATAAAAGCGTTAGCTTGCCATCTAATGCGATTTGTGTTATTTCGCTTGAGTTATTACTGATAATCGGACCAGTTTTCAAATTTTAATCGTTTAACGTTCAATTTCGATGATAAGGACTTGATTTGAAATGGACAAGCCCTAAGCTAAGTATGACACGACATGGACTGGATTCATTAAAAAACTTGTTTACGCACAACCCACAATGTAATTCGACGTGTTTACGCACAACTCACACTGTAATTTTGGCACTTTGTACGGTTAAAAAAGTCCTGCTGACAGTTTAATGTGGAACAATCGTTACGTTTACAGGCTAGGGAAAATTTAAGACATAAAAGCCCCTTGACTGGAACGCCCAATAAAACAGGTCATCAAGGTCTGGTTTTGTGTTACTGCGTTACGTCATAGTTGCGCCATAGAGGGAACGAAACAGACAAAACAAAGAGTTGGTTGGACAAGTTGGTTAATAATAATTTACTGTTTGGGAAACCAACTACTTCCAACTATGTATTGCACATTTGCACATACGTAATCAGCTATTTAATTATTTATTGAGGTTGACCAAACAGTCGCGCAGTTGGCATTACAAAACCGGGTAATTCCGTTTGTAGTTCCGGTCTTTTAGTGCAGATTACGGTTGCCTTTTTGTATATAGTAAAAACTAAGTCAGCTGACAAAACTTTTTCCATATTTCTTAATCCATGTAGTAAGCTGTGACACATAAAAAAAAAAAAAAAAAAAATCTGAACAGCAACTTACTCTGTCGTTTTAATGTAGTCTAGAACTGCAGGTCAATTTACTAATTCTTTACCACATGTATGTGCGACATGAAAGACTTATATATGTTTATTTTTATGTTTAAAAAACTGAGAAAATGTGTCTTGTAATCATGTTGTCATAGGTATTTTATATGATTGTGATATTGTCAGTAATTTTTTAGACTTTACTGCTGTTGTTAGAAGATGTAAATATGAAAAATTAAAAGTGTTTTTATTTTTATTGTTTAGTGCTAAAACGCTTTAGAGAACTGTTGAATATTTACAACACAAGTGTGAAACACACTCTAAATATTTAAATCAAAACATAGTTGATTTTTACTGTGAAACAAGACTTGTGCAGTCACTTTGCAAAACAAAAAGAGATGTCTGGCTGGGTTATTAGGCCGCTTATATTACAAGCAGAAAAAAACTCAAAGTTGGTGAAACCGGCAGCCCAGATAATCAAGGCTGCCCACAACAAGAACAGGATGATTGCCACTGCATGTATTCATGGAGGCAATCACAGACAAAATAGCAATGGATCTTCAGATGGTAGCAAGCATTCTAAAACAGTTTTCGGTGCTGCCATTGCCACTGCATTAGCAGGATTGGCTGCTAATGAGAGGTTTCGGAAAAGCAATGTTGCTCATGCTTCCGAGCGTGACCCACAATCACCCTATGTACATTCTGGATATCAGCCCCCATCAAGAAACAGGGGTTCAAGCAATGGGGGTTCCAGAAACTCACCCAGGGCCACATTCAACTTTATCGCCGATGTGGTTCACAATTGTAACCCTGCTGTTGTTCACATTGAAATTGTGAAAAAGTTGGTAGATTTTCATATTATATTTTCTATTACATTAATTTTTTTGGCTATTACATTTTTATTAACTACTACATTTTTTTGTATTTGGACTCCAAGATATGCCATTTAACTTATTTCAGTATGTAACTATTATTTATGGCTAATTGGATAGCTTTTAAAATAATGTATTTGTTTCCAATACTTTTATGACAAAGCGAATGTATAACTTTATAAAAATGTAAAAAAATTCAGCAAATTTATATTAATATATGATGCAAATTACGGAAATCTATTACATACAAAAGAAAAAAAGGCAAACCCTCATTTATTTGATTAAACCTAAACTAAGCCTAAGTTTCTCTTTTTATAGTGTTCCTTTCACCCGAATGCCAGTTGCTGTTTCCAATGGATCTGGTTTTATTGTGGAAGCAAATGGCATGAAGCTTATAATCACCAACGCACACGTTGTTGGAAACCGGGCAACTGTCAAAGTACGTAAAAAATAAAATTTGTAAATTTTTCTTGAGGCACTTGTAAATTCAGACAAAAAAGTTTAAATCAAAGACACTCTCGTTCATGCTGGACAATATTTTTCCAGGTAAAACTGCAGGATGGTCGTCAGTTTGAGGGTCAGGTTGTCGGAATTGATGAGGCGAGGGATATCGCTGCAGTTCGAATCGACTGTGTAAGTCTAATAGTGTGCTGCAGTATGGCAGAATGCTGGCGACTTGGCGACTATGTCAGCCGAAGAATCACCCCCTTTTGAACAGCGGAAATATGTAATAACATTACACACTACAATTGGCAGAAATTAATTTTGTTGTGTCATTTTGAAAAAAGTTACGGTAGTGTGAAGCACGTTGTTTGGTGAGAAAAGGCCAGTGCAAGGCATATAGACTGTTTATTATTTTGAAAAGTACACACTTTTGATCATACTAATGTTACGCGTTGGCAGTTTTACTTTGAATTGGCAAGTACTTCTATATTTAGTGGATTTCCTGTATATTAAGTTGAATTCCCCATTCCTGTTAAATGTGCAGGTATAACATTCGCATCAGCATATCAAGCCTAACATACTACAGGGCAAATCTGTTGTTTTACAAACTTAATTAGCAAATGTTTCTCCCTTTTCTCTTAAAAAAATGACCAATGACAATTTTAGATGTTTGTTTAATGTAAATCAACAATAAAATTCAAAAAAAGTATTATATGTAAATGTAATAACTACCAACCGAGTTCAACAAACCACACAAGGGCCACAAAGCTACAAACAAAGGGCGTAATTAATGATCAATAAACTTAACAAATTCACTATGTTTACAACAGCCATGTTTTCTTGTGTCTGCCTTTCTATTTTGGGGGATTTATTTTGAGCTAGTTATCCTATTTTTGGTTGAATTTTATCTTTACTTTTCCATGACTTATATTTTAAATTTACCAAATATTTTTCCTACTAATGTTTTCAATTAACACAAAATATTTAGATTAGCAAGCTGGTAAGCAATGTCTTATAAAAACAATTAAATCAAAAAGAACTATGTAAAAATGTTATTAAGAACCAAAGGGCAATGAATTATTTGTCATTCTTAAATTTTTAGCTTCCAATGTGACTTGAATACTACCCTATTGTTATTATTGTGCATTTTAACAACCTTGAAATATAATGTGGTAATCACTTTTGTGCAACAGTCCCAACTCCCCTCCATTGCACTGGGAAGCAGTCGTGACCTTCGGCCCGGTGAGTGGGTCGTTGCCATGGGCAGCCCATTGGCCCTTAGCAACACAGTGACGGCCGGAATCGTCAGCAATATGTGTCGCCCCGGCAAGGAGCTCAACTTGCGGGAAGTGGAGAAACGCGACATGGACTACATTCAAACTGATGCTACAATAAATGTGTGTACAAGTGTTTTTTGTAATTTTTCGGTACCTAATCAGTTAAAATCATTGCAGTAGAATGTTTTATTAGTTTTTGATTGATATGCTTGTTATTTAAAACTTTTTAATTAACAACCTTAAACATCATGTTTTTTTGTTTTTTTTATTTTTACTTTTCAACATTACAGTATATACCTAACTAATAAAGCGGAGAAGTTGTCTGTGATATGTTGTCAATATGCAGCAATACTTTGTGCAATAGAATAGAAACTCATGCAAATGCTTAACTTTTAAATTAATTATTTCACAAGAATTCATGCTTTTAAGTTGGGTGTGCTCTGTTTAAGAAGTTATGATTTAAATATTTTCTAGGTTGGCAATTCTGGGGGTCCACTTGTGAATCTTGACAGTCAGGTCATTGGCATCAACACCATGATGGCGTCTGCGGGTATAGGTTTTGCCATTCCAATTGATTATGTCAGAGACTTCCTCGAGCAGCTCAGAGACTTGCAAAGTGGTAAGATTCATTAACTAAAAACAGAATGGATTTAATATGTGTATATATAGAAAGAACTTGTCTAATCCATATTATACTACCCGAATTACTCCCTGAAAAAAATATCTTCAAAAAATTTTAAAACCCTTCCCCCTCCCTATGAAAACCACTTAAAGCCTTTCAAAAAATTGACATATGTTTTGTTTTGAAACGTTTCAGCAATTTGAACATAAAACCTCCTGAAAGTAATGTAGGCGCACAGAAAACACAACCTCTCAGCAGTGCGTAGCTAATCAAGTGACATTACATTCAACACAAAGAGACGAAAATCACTTGTCGCGAATACAAAAAATAAATTAGGAAAAAAGTACAAATATTTTGGATTAAACATTAAAAGCCCTCAATGTTCTCTGTTTAGCTATTAAAAGGGGTGTACTTGTTTTAGGAATTTGTTAGGCTTATGATAAGTGTTATAACCCTAAAACCGCAAAATCAGAAGATAAAATCATTCATTATGTCAAATTTTCGGCGCCTTGGCGCGTTTAATCGAAAATCGCTCTTTTTTTCTGGGCTGCCTTTGATATTTGCTAATGTCGTCTATTGTCATGCGGCATATATTCTGTAGGTGTGCCACCAAATTGTTTTAGCTCTGTTGGTGTGCCGTAAGTTAACAAATTATTACAGAGCACTACTGATTTAGAGTCATGACTTCAACGGTTTCCGACTGGCGTATTTTTATAACAGTGATTCTCAACCTTTTTAACAAGCGACCCCAATTTGAATAAAATGAAATCAGAATTAACTTTGCGACCCCATTTTGTGTCAGAATAAAGTAACACTAGCAAATATGCGTAAATTATACACAATTCCAGCGAAATGTGGCTACACATGTGCACCGAAATGATTGCTTTTAGGAGGTTTTAGTTACCATTTAAATTTGAATTTAACAAACGAACGAACACGAAATTTCAATTTGTTTTAACAGTAAATTGCATTCAGTGCGATGGTTGCGACTGCACAGTATCCACTAGTTTTTGCAAACGCGGCCCCACTTACTTCCAAGGTATTACGATGTTTCGTTTTTAGCATTATTCAGTGGGGCACCTTGATTGCATCACATTGATTTGGCGGCTCTTAAAAACAGCAGTTTTATGTAAAAGAAACAAAACTTGTATCAACGATGCACTCACTCACGTTAATTAGTGTGATGTTATCGTAAAGAAAACAAAATACATAAATCGTACTAAAACAGTAGGAATATAATAAGTTATGGCGACCCCACAACAATTTTAGGCGACCCCACTTGGGGTCGCGACCCACAGGTTGGAGACCACTGGTTTACGGCACCCCTCAAAAATAATAAATAGATTTTCGGCACCGAGGCTGGAATTTTCGTTTGGAGTATTTCCTGAAATGAGACTATAAATGGAACTGGAACAACACAATCAACTTAAAACGTGTAGGAAAATGTCATGAGATATAATTATCTCTAATCACCAAAAAGATAGTTATATTAAGAAGCTTACCAATTGAGCACCCTTAAGCCTACCTATCGTCACCCTTAAGCATTAAAAATTGCACACCGCCGGCGCCGCGGAACCCCGATTGGGAACCACTGTTTTATAAGAAAAACACAATTGCCTTACTGTTGTGTTGCAGGTCGCGGCCACCTAGTGGACAGCCGCAGGAGCCGTCGATGGATCGGCGTTACGATGCTCTCCCTCAACCCGCAAATCGTCATGCAGCTGCGAGCCCGGATGCCTGACTTTCCTGACGTACAGGATGGCGTTATGGTCCACCGCGTGCAGACCGACTCTCCCGCCCAGCTGTGAGTGGGGATGTCCGATCTTTTTTCAATACATTTTAAACTGATACCCGATATTTTAGACAAAATGTATCGCGGTCTGATGCGATACCAATAACGTCATTACTAACTAAAAAAAAAAATTTGCATAAGTATCATCATCGGCTATTGTCAAAGTAAAAACGTGTAGGACAAAGTCGTCAAAAAAGAAAGAAAAAATGGTTCATCGAATAATAGTTTTCTTGCATGAAGTTCTGTCACTTTTGATATAATGAAAACGGCACTAATTTATATGGTTATAGCTCGGAGGAGATAGTAACATGTTTAAGAAATACAAAAGTCCACATGGCACGAGGTTATGTTGTCCCTTTAAAAATATATCCTTTTTTTTAATATTTAGGTTTAAACTCGCAACGTGTTTTTCTTTTTACATATTTCATCGATATTGATTTCCAGCTTTTTTGTCAGAAATGTCATGTATAATAGAAAATTTCAGTTTTATCCCTTTTTATAGGGTTTCTTGTGAAAAGTAAAAACTGGTACAGGTCGTGGCTATCAACAAATGAATAGAATAATTTTGCGTTTGGCATTCAGGTACTTGTGATATCTCATAATAATTTATCCCCCCAAAAAACTTACGTCACATTCTCACGCAGCGGCGGGGTGCAGGACGGTGACGTCATCACTCAAATAAACGGTGCTCGAGTTCGCAGCAGCAAAGACGTGCTGGAAGCCCTGCAGCGCAACCAGGTGTTAACGGTGACCATCAAACGAGGTTCGCGCACCATCGTTCTGAGGATAGTGGCCGAGGAAGTGGTTCACTGATCGCTGTCTTAGCCGTTTACTTTCAGGAGGCGATCTCGTAAGTTGTTCTGTTCGGCCTGCTGTCGGATTCCCGAAGTTTTTTTTTGGGAGTTTTTTTTCTAAATTTTGTATTTACGTTGTTTATATTGTCAGAGTGGCCTCAATATGCAACCCCACTCTGCAGATTACGCGTTAGCCCATGGCCAAGTTTGCTTTGTGAGTTGTTTGCTTTAAAGTTGGATTCCTGGCGTTAATTTTACGTGATTTCAGCACATAATATTAGACAAAAGGCAGTTAACTTAATAGGACTTGAAAAAGTTGTAATATCAGAAAATAACTCTGTAAATAAATCTCAAAAATCATCAAAACCGTAAAGATAAGTCCAAAATTTTTTTAATCTTTGTAAAAATTTGGCCTAGAAAGCTCATAAACGCCGGTACTGTGTTCATAAATGACGTCAAAATAAGGCTAGGCCAATCCTACGTTTCGTAAGAAAAAAAGGCAGAAAAAGACTTGATTACAGTAAAAAAAAATTGGAAAAGGGAAAAGCTGTAGTTAACAGATAAATGTTAGGCTGAACAAGCGATATATCATCGTCAAAATATTATCCCGGGGCCCTGGACAAGAAACAAAGCATATCGGATATTTGATCTACGTAAGCTCGTTTGTATTTTGGCAGATATAATTTTCACGTAAAACTAAAGTAATGTTATCCTCTTTTTAGTCCGAGAGGAGGCGATACGACTGGTGGATTTGC
Organism: Ascidiella aspersa; assembly: GCF_963924565.1. Classification (NCBI taxonomy): domain Eukaryota; kingdom Metazoa; phylum Chordata; class Ascidiacea; order Phlebobranchia; family Ascidiidae; genus Ascidiella; species Ascidiella aspersa. The sequence goes on from NC_139451.1 coordinate 20,589,906, forward strand.
TATATCCTGCAAAACTATTCAGCATTAAGGAGGAAATTTTCTTGCCCTTTTTTACAAAAAAAGTTGCTGACCTCCTATACCAACTGCTGTTTTTTTTATTTTCGCGCTGCTGTTTTCTTTATTATCGTGCTTTTCCTGTGTCAACTCTCGTTGCTGTTTATTTACTTTTGGCGTAATGGAAAAAAATGGTCTAGCTACATTTAGCCCGAAAAACCAACACTTTGGCATGTCAAACCTTATTTGTCGTCCAACGTTCTTGAGAAGAATTGCAAGCGTAGAATAGCCTACAAAAGTTTCAAATATTCTGAACCAACTATAAACAAAACGTACGTACTTGGAAATCTCCGAGCAAACCCTTGTGCGTGCAATTAAGCGGCCCGCTTTGTTTGATTGATAACAGATTTTCATTTTATAGTTTGCAAATCAACGCCTGGTTGCTATTATGATTTTAACCTAACTGTACCGTATTCTGGCAGCAAAACCCTGGCGGAAAATCACCAATCTATTTGTCGGAAGGGGAATTTTCTCATTAATTTTTGATTAAAAAAACGTCCAATTGTATCTGTATAAAAAAGTTTTAAAGATAAAACCCTTAAACTAATATATCTGATTTATGTGCTGTATTTTTTGACGATAAATTGAATAGTTAATATATTTAGCTGGTATAGACACGATATCTTAAGTTGGGTCATTTGGTTTCAAGAAGTAACAAAAGTTGTAGTGTATGAGTATTTATTTTGGGGCTGCTATACTTATGTTGTTGTTTAAAGTTGACAAAACAGAAACTATTTAGAATTTTTGTGCAATCCTGAAATTCGTCACTGGCCTGCGCATACAGCTTGCCCAAATTCAACTATTAGAACTTGGTCTTGTTGATCTATAAAAGTCGTCTCACCAACCACATAGTAAAAACTGATAAAAAAAGTTGTTTCAGCAAGGTTTTCAACAAGTTTTGGTATATACAAATTTTTCCTAAAAAGGTTAAAAAAATGTAGTTTATTACATATTAGGCAAAACTCGAAAATTATTTTTTTACTTACGTTTTATAGTTAAACCCAAGCGTTTTGGGCAAACCGCCACAGTATAACCAACAAGTTCAGTAATGTTATTTAACACGAATTGATATTAATGTACTTGTAGTCTAAATTAATAAACTGTGATGCTGTATAACATGCCTGACTTCTCCCAAGATTTATTGTTGCAATTGCTGATTACGACTGATTTGACGAACAGAATATAGTTTAAGCATGGAAGTTGCGTGCCTTGTCTATTATCACCTACTCTGCCAACACAGTAATGTCCTTATAAGCAACAAATCCATCGTGATTTTTTAATTTTAAAGTTGGCCTTTGATTTAATTTTAAGTGATTTTTTAATTTTTAATTTTATTAACGTGGAGTTTTTCTTTATGTATAAGATGTTAAAATTGGAACATTTATGCTAACGACACCATACAGTTGTTTAAAAAAAACTTGACTGAGGAACCCATTTAATGAGTTATCGTAGTAGCCTACCGTCAAAGGGTTGATCAGGCATCGGTGCCATGGTTCCTATAGCCTACTTAAGGTAAATACATCTAATCCCGCGTAGTCTCGTTAGGAATATCACCACACGCTTGCTTTTCTGCTGGAAAGTACGCAGTTTTGTGAACAAGTCATTTTGAAATGTCTTGAACAATTTGATTGCTGTTGTAGAGGTCGATTGCGTTTGTGTTAGTTTTTATTGAGATATTGCTGTTTATCGTAAGATTTATCGAATTTATTAGATAACGTTTTACTTTGATGTCAATGATATGACTTGCGTACTGGGATATGACTTGTTTTATTCGCAAAAGACTTGACTTGGACTTAACGTGCAAAACTTGGGATAAATGTTAATGAAAATACTTAATGCAATATCAAGATATTTAAGTCATTACAACACTGCCAATCCAGCAATCAAACGTGAACGTGAATCCATTCTGCTAAAAAGTTTTTCCCATGATAAATATCATTTCGTCAGCTTGAATTTGAATTTATGCTAAAAGGAGACATACATTTAAAACCTACTTGTATTAACATCAGGGAGTTTTAACTGGGGTTCTAGTCGTATTTACCAACGCGGTCCGAGAAGAAACAAATGCAGAATAATCATTTTCGTTTATTACGTCTTCGCAAGACACTACTGAAGTAACGTTCCTACTATTTTTGTTAACATGCCTGTTAAGACGACCTAACTAGTGAGGTGCATTAAAAAGATTGGCAACGACAGGTACAGACAAAAAAGGCTGTATTTTTTTCAAAATGGTAATCGAGTTGCTTCCAGGCATTCGGCAGGAAGTTTCTACCACCGCCTACGCCCGGTTTATTTGCGCGTTGCAACAAAATGTACCGCAATTTGAGTTTCACTAGTAAAGATGTCAACAACCCTACAAGAAATACCACACACAAATACAGTTAGGTCTCAGATTTACTTGACACAGATAGGCGGTTTCAACACACTTGGGCAACCAATATTACAGCGCAGATAAATTTCAAAACGAAAATTTACAATATATTTGAAAACAATTTCCTATTTTTGTGGTATGCATAACGCACCAAACTATCATGGCTACTAGCAATTGAATATTTTCCTGCAATTTGGATTGTTGGGTGGCAAAAGCAATTTTTACAGTACGAAAAGAAAATCCAAAAGATAATTTAATCAAAGGACGTTTCACTATTTTGGAAGACCTTGCAAAAACATAATTCATTTCAGTGTTTCGTGAGGACAAAGCTAAACTACGAACAATTTTCCTAGAAGTAAAAACAAATACCTTTATCTTTTGCGTTCTTTCGACATTGTGTCGTTCTCCTATTCTGGACAAATCTCTGCAAACAACAAAAGTGTTTCGCGTGTAGCATTTTACGGGGCCCTTCTCAAAAAATGTTTTTGCAGAACGCAGAAAAAAGTTTTGAAAACGCAATTGGACAAAAGAGCGTGTCGAGAACTAGCTTTTTGTCGAAACAAAGTGAGCAAACTAATTTCCGAACTGTTTTTATAACTTCCAAGCTGATAACCCCGCTTTCAAACACCAAAAAGCACCCATTCATTGTTTTAACATCAAATGCCACGCAAGGCCCGCTGAAGTAGTTTTACAGTCGAAAGAATGAAGAAACATATTCGACGAAGGCATTATGTCAGCATCCAAAGGCACGATTGCAAAAAGAAACAGAGCATGTATTGTATAATATTTCAGTTTAATCGAAAAGTTGGGAGTACATTTACCTTACATCAATAAGGGCACAGTTCATTTTGAAGTCCAGTTTTTACTTATCGCAACCCTAATACAAATACAAATCCCGCATTTAAGGAAAAAAACGAGACAACGCACGTACTATATTAGAAGAACAGCAGGGAGAAAAGAATTAAACTAGTTGCATCAACATCACCACAATTGGAAACAACGAGAAAGCGATAAAGGGCGAACGGGATTTTCTTTGCATTGCGTTTTGTTCCGCTTCGGGTCTGTCACTCGGCGAGCGAAATTCAGTTCGTTGCAAGTAAACGCAAAAATCGTGGGAATTGTACAGCCTTCGGTATCCGAGCTTTTCTCGTTTATTGAGTGTTGAGGGCGGAAAACTGGTTGCCCAGGGAAATGTTCGTGCTCTGGTTTTGCTGTTGGTTCGTTCGCCAAGACGCCGACGATTTGACGCCGGTTTTTACCATTTCGAATCCTTTGTGTTCTCTGCGGAAAAACGTAAACGTGACAGACCAAATAAAACAGAACCAAACAGAAAGTTTAGATCCAGGCCAAATGTTATTGAATTGGCGTGACTGCCTTCACAAATGAACAGGCGGTATGATTCACGTTGTACCAAAACTTCAGTATTGTCGACTTTGGTCAATAACAATGAATTAGTCATATCTTGAATTACATTATTCAGGTGGGATGCTTAATCGTTATACTTATATCATCGTTTTGTATCTGCCTTTACTAGTGATAAATTGGCTTTGCTGCACGTGGCAAACAATATTATTAGAATAAATGTATTTTTAGAATTAAATGGCTTAGGATTAACTTTGGTAGGTCAACAACTAGAGTGACTTTTTAAAATGTTTTTAATTAAGATAAAGCTATCCAAAAATAGGTTAAAACCTTAAAATCTCGAAGACTAAAAAAAGAAGAACTTTAATATTTTTAACTCAACAAATAAATTGGTATATTTGCTCTCACAAAGCCCCGAAGACTTTTTTGTCTAAGATAAGTTGAGATGAAATGACTAAATATACAAACTATAACAATGTAACAAAATCAACATATTTCAATACCAAAAATAAGCAAGATACCTACACATTATATACAATTGATAGTTTTTTTGTCTTGGCGCTTACACAGTGTCTTTGACAGCGGCCTCTAGCGATGGAAAATCAAGCTCGTTGTTGATGGCAGGAGCCTTTTGGTGTTTTCGGGTGCGCTTCATGGACATAGGTGTAAGATTGCCAGGCCCAGGAGATGACCCCATTAATCTGTCAGCCAAGGTAAACAACATTGTTGTATTTCACAAGAAAAAAATATATTACTCTTATGCCATATTTAAAAACAAAATATAGGGGTACCAGACGATTTTAGTTAATGATGTTCTGCAAAACAAACTGCATAAAACTTTTTTTTTAAATAGGCTGGTCACTGGTGGTTAGTTAGTTTAGCTTCACAGCCAAAAATATACCCCTGTCCTATAAAAAGTACCAACAACATGGTGTACAGCAATAACAATGAATTAATAACGTTGCAGCTTCTTGTGTTGTGCTAAAATACCTGGCTTGTGGTGGTCTGTATGCTCCGGTTCTCTTTGGCTCGGGTGTAGGGGCAACTGTGAAGACAAAATACTATGAGCAATATTGAATTGATTTTGTGGCGCTTCACTCTTGAGGCGACAAACAGACCCTTTTTTGTATGTGCCCACATTTGCTCATGCAATATGAAACTCGAGTACTGATTGACACCACCTCGCCCGACTGATGACTGCCTAAAGCAAATCAATTGTTGTTGTTGTTGTCAGACCTATTGGACTAATTTTGTGACAGACTGAAGGCCGATTTTATAGCAAAAATCTCCAATGATGCACACTTGGCACTAGAATTTAACATGTGAAAAAGCCCTACAAATTCAATGGTAAACAATCGAGGCCAGTCATACCAAGACCAAGTATTTATACCTACCGAATTAAAAAGGCAGGTTAAATTAGTGGAAAAACAATTTGGTAGAACAAAATTCGCAGACGGCTTGCCAACATTTTTGGCAATTTTATTCTAATGTATGCTAAATTGGTACTAAGTGTCAAATTTAATTTAAGGCCAACCCTTCTAACTGCTGCAAAAGCATTAAAATTATGATTTTGGCAAATTTTTGTTTAAATATTTACGTGTTTGCATATTTTCACTGCTCTAATTTCAACAAACCTTCTTTCCTCTCCTCCTGTACTTCCGGCTCCTGACTCTTTACACTCTTGTTCCACGGTCCTTCTTCTGTACGAGGAGGCATCAGTTCACCTGCCTCGTTATACTCGGGAACATCCACAACAGGCCCTGGTGCCTGTTCACTAAACATTTGTAAACATATATATATATATATATAATATTATGATTGGCTATACAACAGTCAAAAATAACCACTGCTGTAAACTATGTAATACAGTCCGATCTTGGTAAACCATATAGCGCAATTTTACTAACTTAATCCAAAAACCACAATAGTTGTTTAGAAAGATAATTGTTTAGTTAATATAATTGAAATGTGATAAAGTAAAGCAGAAATTAATGGAACAACTTTTTCACATACTGCAATTAATTTAAAAATAAAAGTAGAGTATATTTTGCACTTCAACATCAGTCTTTAAGGCCCGTTTACACTACAGCTGCACTGAGCGGAGCTGAGCTACACTGGGCTTGGAATCGTTTTCACTACAGCTGCAGTGAGCTGCGCTGGGCGTAAAAATCGCGACAAAACGTAATGTTTTCTATAGCTGCACTGGGCTTGAGTTTAGCAAAGCGTGAAAATTGCTCCAAAGCGGATTTTTTTTCCAACTGCACGGGGCTTGAGTTTAGCAAAGCGTAACTTTAAGCTAGCTGCAGCTGCTGCACGGGGCTTGAGTTTAGCAAAGCGTGAAACGCTCGCCACAATAGAATTTAAATGCAAATTACGCCCAGCGCAGCTCAGTGCAGCTGTAGTGTAAACGGGCCTTTAATCTGTTTGAATAAACACAGTGCCTTGCTGGCAAGTTTGATTTATAGCTTTCCGATAATAAAAAAAATAAACTTGCCTTTTTGGACAAAACAAAGTAGTTCTATTTCACCAGATATGACTGTATATAAATATAACTCAACTGGGATTACAATATATCAGACACATTCACCTACTTTAATGTTACAACAAAATTGTCAACATTTAACAGAGCTTTATACTGTCAGTTTTGCAACACACACTTTATTTTGAGTACAGAAAGATTTTGTACATTGTTATGCTTTTACAGGGTCGAATTAGTAACTGATACTTAATGCTTTATATATAATAACTAATCAACAATGTGGAGGTTTTTAAATACAAGTAAAAATATCACCAGGGATGTTCAACAAAAACTACCAAGGCACTGTGCCCATGTAGTGCCATACAAAACAATACCCCTTTTTTACCAATCATTTTCTAACAAGTTTTCTTTACCAATCATTTTCTAACATGTTTTTGTAGAACATCATTCACTTTCAAAATTTCTTTAGTGATTGAATACTTATGTATTCAAGTCCTAATTGGATCTGATCTTTTACTTTGGACATGGCTGAATAGTATATTGCAATATTGCTATAGTCACCCAATTTGAAGGTTCTGGATCTTAAGGTCACTATAATCCCGTTTGGACTCATCTTCAAAATCAATCCATTCTTCTTGTTCCTGTGTAAAATTAAGTTACAAAATTTGGTGAACTTAGCAATCAACTAGAGCAAAAATGTAAGATTGGATAGAGAGAGCCACAGTTTAAAAGTTTTTTAACAAAAGTCTCAAATTTCTTTGAAGGTCTTTTGAAAGGTAGCCTAGCAATCAATTAGAGCAAAAATATATTGAATAAGTCGTAACCAAAGTAAGATTTTGTTTTAAAAAACAGTCTCAAATTTATTTTAAGGTCTTTCAAAAGGTAGCCAACATATACAAGCACAGAATGTCAAATAATACAATAGATAGATGAAATAATTGGGGTCTCCTAAAATATTTTACCTTATCTAAGCCTAAAAATGGCAGCATCATATTTCATGAAAACCAGTTGTTATTTACATATTATGCCCCTTTAGATAAGTAGTGGAATTTGAACAAACTAAGGGTAATATATTTTGTTTGACAATTCCAAATAATACAGTAAAAAGGTGCCATTTTGATCAGCTGGCTTTTTTTTTTTTTAAATGTCAAAGCCTAAAATATGTAAAAACTTTCTCCATTACTTTAGTTTTTGGCTCTTCATCTTTTCCTTCCTTTTTAGGCTCATCGTCATTCTTCTTTGGCTTTATTATTATTTCGCTGACATCTTCACCTGTCACCAATTATTTCCAGTTATGTATATGTAGTACTTCAGCAAGAGATTGATTTGAAGGACAATTAATGTCTGTAACTTTATTTTGGCGCTGTTCTAGATTCCTACCACATTTTTGTACGGGGCTAACAATATTTGGGTTAGGGGGTATGTTGCTAACAATATTCAGGTTAGGGTGAGAGCTAGCATTTGGGTTTGGGTGGGTCAGGTATTATTATTATAATAATTCTAACATATTTATACCTTTCTTTGTAATTTAAACTTTGGCAACTCATTTTGTTACTGTTAAAATAAATGTGGTAGGATTATACACCAGTGCCTTTATTTTGTATGGTTTCTTCATTGTTCAACAGAAAAAGAAACAATCAACACAATAATCGCCTTGCACTTTATCCGGTTAAAAAATGTCAAATTATAACTAAATGTTATTAATTGGTTGTTTTGACAAAGTAGAAACCGGACCTGCATCCACTTTCTTTGTCTTTTTCTTCTTTCCCTTCTTGTCTTTCTTCTTAAAAAAATTGTCAAGCGAGTCGTCATCTTCCACAATGGGTTGAGCAACTTCTGGTTCCGCCATATTTACTTTATTAATGTTAGTCTAGCTTACTCAAATAAAAAAGGAGATAAAGGAAATACTGTAACTATACAAGCTGGTTGGGTGGGTTATTTCTCATAAGTACCAACTTTTGGGGCGCTGGTCTAGAATCCTACCACAATGCACACTATTTGGGTTAGGGTGTGGGTTAGTTTAGGTATAAGTTAAGCAATATTATTAAATATTAATACTTGACCCTTACACAAACCCAAATATTGTGGGTTGCTTTATTTATCAAGGTAGGATCCTATACCAGCGCCCTTTTTTATTACACCTTAAACCATTCAGTTTAACGAAAAACTTTGACGTTTTTTTAGTTTAGAAATTGTAAAACCTCTTGGCCAAGTTGTTTTTCCTAAATTTGTTAATTAAAGGACTGTTTGCTTCGTTTGACATGGATTAAATAAACTACAATTTAGGCAGAAGTTGCGATGACACTAACCCTATTTCAGTTTTAGCTTCAATCAGCACTGGTCGTTTAACAATTTTTTTTTTCTTTGTTTGACTTAATAAACAACTTGCACAGTTTTGTCTGACAATGCTTCCTTCTATTCTGTCACTAATAAACAGCACGTTGAATAATAGAATAGTTAAAAACAACGAATTTATTTTCATACGCATTGAGTAAGCGACCGCTTGAATAGGTGTCAAGTAAAACGCAAAAACGTAGCAAAACGATGCTAAGACAAACTGTTACACAATGAACAGAATTTACGATATAATTATTATTGCTTAGCCTTCTTTGCAGCTACTTTTTTGGTTGCGGCTTTCTTTGGGGTCTTCTTGGAAGCGGGTTTCGCACTACTCGTTGGTGTCTTCTTTGGTGCGGACTTTTTGTTAGCAGTTGGCTTTTTCGTCGGCTTCTTCGCTGCGGCTTTCGTGTCGACCTTTTTTGTGGCGCTTTTGGTGGTCGCCTTCTTCGGTGATTTTGTTGTCGTTTTCTTCTTGGGAACCGTCGTTTTGACTTTGACCGACTTCTTGGTGGTGTCTTTCTTGGTTGCTTTGGCTTGTTTCTTTTCTTTTGCGTTTTCCGCCTTTTCCTTTTCAGAAGCCTTCTTTTTGGCGAGCTTTTCTTTCGCTTTGAGCTTGGCTTTTTCCTCGGCAACCATTTCCTTGTTGATTTTGTAGGTGCCGTTGGCGCCGATGCCTTTAACAATGACCAAATTTTTCGACTCCAAAAGTCGTTTGAGCGATGTTGTTAAGAGTGTGTCATGCCGATTACCAGCCTCGTGGTGGGCCTTAATATAAGAACTTATCATGCGGCGCGACGAGCCTTGCCTGGCTTTAAGTTCAGTGATGGCAGTCAAAACCATATCCTTGTAGCTCTGCTTTCCTGATTCTTTTGCCATTTTGCTATGTAAGCTGTTTACAGTGCGTAAGAAAGAACTACTAGTGGCCTTGATAAGCTTGCAAATAAAATGATGGTTAATCGAGGCGCCGCCAATCTCTTATAAAGCCATAGGTGCAATAATCGGCTTTTTTCGAAAAGCCTGTTCAAACAAATAAAAGCACCAGCGGCTGCAACCCTTCGCTGCGCCGGCTCCAGTTAACTGCCACCTTCTTTTGACTGAGTCACTCGGGCTCCAGCACCCCGCTGTTTAACTCGGATAACGGATCTATCGGAAATCTTTTAAACGCGAAACCTTTAGCAACAAGTCTTTGTCTGTAATATGAACAAAGCAAAAGAAATGGCACAAGGTCATGTCGATAGTGTAATATGGAATGTCTTACAAATAATACCGAAAAGCATGTTTTGATTTACTTAAAAGACTCACTTAATTTAATATTGCAGGCTATTTTTTTTTAAATACATTTCTGCGATGTATTTTTATAGCTATTTTATAACCATTGAAAGTTACCAAGAACCTATACGTCTAGTAAAGTCTTTTACCCTTGGACTAGGGGCGGATATAGCATTTTTTAAAAGGGGTGGAGAAATGAAAATTGTTATACAGTATAAAATTACTACATAACGTAATACAATGATACATCCCCTCCAAAAAATACTTTCAGTAATATGCAACTAAAGTGTTATCCGAATATATTGAAAAATATCGCGGCAATGCGCTAGCACAAAGCGTAAAATTTGACTACGTTGAATTGTAATTGACAAACAGTATAGTTTAGAAAGAGAGGTGACACACGCGACGCCTTGCACATTATTTGCAGTTTACTCAATATAATATAATTTATCTAGATAATATAAGTAAATAAGTTTAAAGGCCTTTGACCTCACAGCTGGTGTACAGAAACCACGTCTAAATCTCACGCGAAGCCTAAAAAAGAAAGCGCGGTTATCCTGCAAGTTGGATAGACGTTACGTACTTTACAGTGTATGGGTACGTTTTTACTTCTTGTAGGTTAGATAGGTGAAAAGTATAGTTTGGCTTGGCCTCGTTCCATAACTGCCACATTTGTTATCCGTCGAAACAACAATTGTATTCTCAATAAAACGGTTTCTGTAAGGTGGCAGTAAAGAGCAACATTTTACATATCGGAAGGTGAGAAAATTAGTGAATAGAAAAATCCCTGTTTGACCCATGGATTTCGTTATAGTTGACCTACATTTCAGAGTTTATTGAAAGTCGTACGTTGTTATTAACCTGACAACGGTGAAGTAACAAATTTTGGTTTGTTTACTTTGGAGAATCGATCTAAAAGTATGCATAAAAATTGTATAACAAAAAACACTGCAAGTATTGTAATCCAATATATAAAAACAATTTACCATATAGAACATTTTTGGTATAGTTATGCTTTCCTTGTTGATGTTGTTTCTATGCTCGACATATAGTTCCAAGTTCTCGTAAAGCAAAACGCCCTACGATGGTTTTGCGTTAAATATACCAGTGTTAAAGGTATATAACCCGTGTTGAACACGTACAACTTGTGTAAAACAGCCGGGCGTTGTACTAGGTATCCGACTGCGGGTCAATAGCTGCAAGACAAATAGGCCGAATCACACTCAGACAACAAAAGACTTGTGTTTGCAGCAGGGTAATCCATTTATCTTGCAAAGGGAATAAGTGATGCGATCAGCGCGTTTTTGGCACAGGCTCGGACAGGAAATGGTAATTTGGCGTGGTTTGCTGCGCCCGAAAAGGGCTGAAACTTTGCAAACACTGCGGACCGCATACGAGCGATATAACGATAAAAACGCACACGCTCTCTGCTGTGTGAGATAATCCAGATGTAAGCCCTCCGGTATTAAGTGTAGTGTTGTAAACACGCTTAGATCGGAAATGATCCCACGAAAAAAGTGAGCTCACTGATTGCCAATGCGTCTTTGAGTGCAAACGCCAATAATAAAACAAAGTTATTTTTAAGTGGTTTGGTTTATTCCGCGTTCACTAATTACATTTATGCTTAGGCAGTGATGATTAAGTGTCGCATATTTAAGGATAAAAGATGTTTTCGTTTCACTAAAAAACTTTGCCAATTACTGTAACCAATCTATAAGCAGCAAAACAATAAGAGATTTATGAAACCCCTATTTTACAAATGCACAGCTTCATCTGACGAGACCAGGTTAGTTGCTATAAAGTCTCTCAAATTTGCCTGCAATACATTAAAAAATTAAAACGAATGCAGCTGTTTAATGGTAAAGTCAATAAGGGCACAACCAGCCTTTTTGTTTTTACTCATTATTTTTTCTTTCTAAATAAAATAAATATTGCTTTAGCGACACACAGTGTTACTACGATTTATGTTTGGATGAACCGGAAACACGCCTTAAACGGTCCGTCGTAACCTACACCAAACATTCCTATTTGCTCATTTTATGGCGCATACGCACGCGAGCTCGTAACTTGCAAAATACATTGCTTAAAAAGCCTAAACGTTCGAACCGCCCATCTGGCAATGCCGCTGAAATCATTCGCGTTATTGTCGCACCTTGCACACCCGTCCAGCGTTTATCGCTGTGCAATCGCTAACGCTCGACGGGCGGCGATGAATCACACTTTCATGGTAAACTCGTCTCTTAGCGTGCCTCGGTTGCCGGGCGTTGCAAATAGGCGGACCGCGTTGTGCTGTTGACTCAAGGTAAGTAAAACTGAGCCTACTTCGGAAGTGCTTGTTGCAATGATTGATGTGCGGCTTCGCAGGTCGGCGTCTTTCCTTGTGTGAAATGCTGCCGCCTGATGTGACCTGGGGATTGGAAGCGATTGCTGCGCTGGAGATTTACGGTGGATGCTGTGCATACATTGTGTGTTTGTGTTGTGTGTTTTTGCTGCTGCTGATGCGTTCTCGCGTCGCTTGGTATACGTGGCACCTGTTTATAAGGTCTATAGGCCTTAACTAGCCCAAGGACCAGTTAAAAGTTTCTGAAGAAATTGTCGAAAACATTTTTTGTCGATACGTTTGAATAAATTATAAGATATTTGCAGTCTAAACAGTTCCGCGTATGTAATAGTTAAAAAACGAGGTCCTATTTAACTGTCATTTAAGATTAATGATGATGCAAGTACGTATCGAAACGTCTTTATCAAAATGATGTCGATTTACTCCAATCTTTTGTCTTATTCAATAATAAATGTCTATTTGTCACAGAAGTTCGAGAAATTAGCCTCATGTTGTAATGTTTCTATTTCTATTATTTATATCAGTTTGAGCAATTTTGTAAAAATCGCCCAGGCCAACATAATTTAAATTAATTTAAAACAACGATATATTAAAAATGTTAAATCGCAGTGTTTTTTAACATGACAATTCAATCATAATTGTTCAATACATAATTGTGTTTTCATACTTTCTCCTTAAATCTCATGAAAAAATTTGTTAACGCTACTCACATACCGAGCAAAGGATTTACGTGCAAATTACATTTGGATCATAATGTAGACCCATTATTGCATCCATATGAATTTGACCAAGGAAATAAATGCGCCAATTAATTACAAAAACTGCCGTTTGGATTCCGTTTCATTACATAACAGGCAAATTGGCTCGAGTTCGACAACAACAAAAACCTGTAAACCGCCTTTAAATCGGAAATCTTTTCGCATTTAGGAGAAATGCGGAAGTGCTATGTCGGCGATGTTCGCAAAGGGTCAAAAATGCGACCTTCGTCTGCAATAACACATTGGAATTGCGTAATAGCACGCATTGCCACACAAATAGAGGCCGTGTCTGGCCCTGTACTTTTTCTCGTATGTTTATGCGCTGTCCCCACTTTTTTGTCAGTTTGTCTATGGCTGTAACGAAAGTACTATACCTACTAAATATTAAAGCACTATTAGCCTAAGTTGATAGATTTTTACTGTTGTGAGCACTTGATTTCCTTGGACGTGTCATATTACCCCAAAGCTTTCAACCGTTGCTCTAGGCAAGCTGTTTTTCAAAATAAAGGTAACTATATACCATGTTAAAAATGAATAAAGAGTTAATCAAAACGTTTAAAATGAAACCTATTTCTGTATGGACTTTTATATTCTTTTTACGTCTTGCTACAACCTATAACCATTATGCCCCAAAGGGTAAATATAATGTACGATTCAAATCTGCCGAAAATTTAACTGTTAAATTCCTTCCATTTTAGTTCGTTCAATCTCAACATAGACTGGATCCAAGGCAGGAAAAGCCATATTTTGGACTACAGCTTTGTTATGGAAACACAACATATTTTCTCGCTTTGCGAGATCATCTATACATTTAACTATGTTTGTGTCCGTTTCGAGGAAACTTTTTGTTCTATGACAACGAGTTGAGAGGGACTAAACCAGTGGTCGTCAAACTTTTTTCGTCGCGGCCCAAAGCATTCTTTTCAGAGCTATTGGAGGCCCACTACGAAAACAGTGTCGGATTCAGGATATTAATATTACACGGCGCCTTGATGCCCAAAACATTGCCATGCCATAATGTAAACCATTTTATAAAACCAAAATATACGCGCGAAGTGCGAAAAATGTTTCGTTTACATATAATTAAAGTTGGCAAAAAATATAGTTCGACAGGCTCTCAAGACTATGGCACATGGGTTTGAACCATGCTGAGACAAAATATCTTAGCCACACAAACTTATAAAATAAAGTGCACTAAATGTACGGCTATCACGCGGCCCACAACTACATCATAATACTAAGCTATTCAAAAGTAACTCGCGGCCACTAAAAATGGCTCTGCGGCCCACAGTTTACCGACCACTGGACTAAACGGCTATACGCTCAAAAAAAATTTAACCAGTTCTTGATTGGTACCAAAACCAATAACGTTAGTGTATAAAGTAATATGGTTAAAGTAGTTGCAAAAATAAGACCAAATTCTTCTTTCTTATTTGCAATGATAACTTAACCCAAGAATTGTTGCACTAAGTATATGTGTCGGGGTACCGGTTAGCATTAAGTGCCTAGAAATATGAATAGAACATGTTGTTAATGTCGTGAAAACGAGTCGTCCGACCTAATCCAGTTGTTTTCGAGAAGTTGTGGAGAAACGGGCGTTTTAGTTATTTCGGGTAGTTATATTTTTGACGCATAATCTGATACTACATCTACAGGTCGGTGAGCTGCAATGGTTCAGAAATGTTGCTGCGCAAAAAATATACTATAACATGTCTGTCGTTTAATGTCACGATCATGCAAAGAAGATTGTTTTAACAAAATAGCAAAGAGGTCTATTTTATTCACTTAGACATAGAGTAATGATTGCCGAACTTTTCAGTTTGTAATAGCCACGAGGAAAAACAAATTGCCGTACATGTTTTAAAAAACAAAATCAAGCACCCTTCATACGGCATCCTATATGGCAAGGCAATGCTGCATATTTTTGGCTGTTTTAACAATACTTAAATGCAATTTTATTTTTTTTATTTTTATTTTAGTTCACGTTGAAGTATTCTTGTATGCAAAGGTAATTTTTGTACCCCAAAGGTGTCTTGAGCATAGCAACTTTAAATGGAAAATACGTGTAACATGTAAATTGTAAAAATAGAAAAAATTTTACCAACTTAATGTATGTAATTTGTACGCGGATGTATTCCGTAATTTATAATAAACATAGACCAACGACGTTTAAGCAACATGTGCATCTTTTTGTATGTCCTATATGCGTAACGTCCCCTTAGAAATTAAAAATTATGCTGGTTTAACCTAAACAAACGAATTTTTTTCGCGTTTTGCGCGTTAAATGACTATTGCATCCTTAATAATTTTGAAGTGCATAAAATCCTCGGTCCGCACCGGATAGGAGTTAATATAATAAATGCTTTAAAGTCACACGTTGATACAAAAAAGCTGCTAGTGGAAATATGCTATTTTCCACCAAGAATTCATTTTAAACCGTAAAATGCTTAGTCGCTCGGCTGTGATCTGATAATATCGTACATACTCAATGACGGACTAAAATTCTTATACTTAACGCCTGCCTACCTTCCTATTTGAATACGGGTGCTTATCGTTTATCGTTTGTACTTAAGGTGCGTATGTGCGTCACTTGGGGTGTATTAATGCAGTGTTTCTTAATCAGGTGAATGGTTCACCCCAGAGTGAATAACATTTTTGCAGGGTTGAATAAGGGTGAACCGTAAGAAATAGATGATAGCTTGCGAGCAGGGCAGATATTCCGGCTGTTCAACCTGTTCAGTGTATAGGTGAGAATTTCAAAAAATAAAATCCAAGTTTTTTTAAAAGGGTGAATGAAATCTAAAGATAGATGCTCGGGGTGAAGAAAACTAAATAAGTTTAATAAGCACTGTTTTAAGGTATAGCTCTTAGCTGATTTCAGTTCAGTTAACCCAAGCATATCTTCCAGAGTAACATTAAACCGCAGGGTTGTAGAGTCAAAAACGAACTTGGGACTCGGTAAAGTTGGTAAACTTGTCCGGTTAGGACTCGACTTTATTTCCTCGGCAGGAGTCGGACTCGGAGTACGTGAAAACGACTCCGCGGCTCACCGTTGAACACATATACCATTTGACATGTGGTATACGTGTATTTGTTTGGATGAAGCTTGACTCGCAGCGCAGGGAGCTTTTTATCTCAACCTTTGGTGTTGCAGCACTCCACCTAATTTCGGGCATTGTTCAAATAAATTCGGGAAGTAGCAAGTGACCTCTCGCCGTTCGCCGAACCCTTGGACGAATAAAAAAAGCCGAGTCGCAAAAACGTGGCCATGGTGGAATCCAGTTGACAGCACCGTAATTGAACGCCTATATACGCATAAGTGTCGCTTTGCACGGAACTGCTGGTCTAAAGCGTCGCAAAACGCCCTAGCAAAGTCGACATGCCAAAGCCGCGTTCCGCGAAGCGCTGTTGTCGTTTGTGACGTCGAAACTCGATTTTGACGTCACGAATCGGCTCGGCACGCGAGCGGAAACAAACAGGCGCGAAGTGGGGAGCGATTACTGAATGGCCACTGCAGCGCGAAGCGTGCCAGCGAAGTGTTAAGTCGTCGCTCTGCCTTGTTGTTTCAGCGCTATTTTTGGACGAGAATTAGAGTTGGCTGGGCGCTACGCACGCAACGCAAGGCCAAGTCCACGTTGCTTAACTGTCGTAATTGAATTTTTCACGAACGTGGTGAGAAGGCTTAAGAAAAGCACGACGCTCGACTCGTTGATTCAAGTGTATAAAATCCAAGTGTTGTGATTAAAAGTTCACTTGAAGTAACTGTTCAAATCACTTGATTCCTATTTCAATAGACCTTTGAGGCAAAATGGCTTGACAGATTTAGTAATTCAGGCAAATGACTTGATTTATCATCCAATTGTTAACAAAGTGCTTCATTTCAAAAAAAATTTGTACACCGTAAGCATGTTTAGCTTATAGACTTGCTTTGTGAAATATAGCTCGGGTTTAACTGGATTTAGTAATGTGAACACCATGCATTTTTATATAATTGATTGATTTAGATCGGACTTACCGATCACTTGGCCTAGAACGTGACTTCAGTTTTCGCACTTTACTCAATACAGGACAGCTGAACAATTCCAGCCTATTAACATAGTCTGATGCCAAATCTGCGTCCGGCAACTGACTTTGCCAAATCCGTGTACGACTCCGTAGCCCGGTATCCCACCTATCCCCGAGTAGTGCCACCCCTCACTATAGTTTTACTCGAGCACTGAGTCCCAAGTCCGGCCCTACCTTTGCAGTCCTGGTTTAAAACAACTTGACGTGGACTTTATTTGAATTGCTCAATTATAAGTTTATTGTGTACCACACTGCGAATGCGTGCAAAGAGCTGCCACAAAACAAAATGAATGGTGTATCTGTTTATAATCTTGTTGGGTATTTTTTTGTTTGGCCTATATTGTAGTCACTCATAGAACCAGTTTATTAAATACGCGTGTACATATCGCCAAATCCCAACTATGAAGGCTTAGTTTTAGTGTAATTCTTGTAGTAACTCGGCTATTTGAAATGACGTCATCGCAGACCTGAGACTTTTAAATTTTGCACCATACTCAAAAAATGCGTTGCTGGGGCAACTTTGTGTCTAATCAAAACACCGATCGCTTACAAGGGATTTCTTGTAGCCATGGACGACGTATTGCTGGTAGAAGAAATGATTTCTGTTTGTTACTGTTGTTGTTGTTGTTGTTGTTGTTGTGTTTTTGAAAGCAGCAAAGTACCCCTTATTTTGCTTTAAAGTTTTCGAAGCACATTCTTTTCATTAAAACGAAACTGCACGACGTTATTCATCACACACATTGTGTTTCTTGCCATTGTTTATCACCTAAATGTATCTGGTATAGGTGGCGCTTGTGAGGGCTACTCAAGACAGTTCGCCACAAAGTTCTGTCTAAGAAATTTGCTCAATTTCTTTATTTAGAATCTGCATACCCATCCCACGCTCTGGTTGGCTGGCAGGCACGCCACCTCTGCAAATTTGCAGTTATATATAGTGTTCTCGGGCGTCACTTGCGCTTGTTGGCCACATTACGCAGTTCGCGTGCTCATCGCACCCCAGTTGCCAAAATATTTACGTTATTTTAAGTCGTCGTCACGCAACGCTGCGCATAACCGCGCGAGAGAAAGCAGCAGCTTACTAAAAAATTCGAACCAGCATAAATAAACAATTGGAATAGAAACAACCGCCATCCAAGTCTGTATAATGTAAGTGCCTTGTTATAAAAACAAATACGGAATTTCGCAAGCCACTAAAGTGTATTTTTTTTTCTTTGTTTATATCGCGATAATTCTCTTTTATAAGAAAGTGTCTTTCTATCATAAATATTTCTTTTGAATTGGAAGCCATTAGCCATACCCTTTGTGGATTTTTAAAGTTCACGAAACTAAATTACATAAATTACACGTTTTAACTGGAACTTTCAAATATAAAGTTAGGGTTGGCCGTCAAATACTATATTACTAGGAATATATTGTTAGGGTTTGTTTTTACTGCAACATAGCTGCAGTTGATTTCCTATGCATTTGCAGCAACACATGAGAGACACATTTTGAATGTACCGTCGTATACTTAGATAATGATTTTCATTGTTCCTAAAAATACCTCACGTTGCTAACGTATCGATTTTTCGAGACTGCATTTTAATATTATAATCCAAAGTTGCGTCATGTTACGCAACGCGAAAAAGCGTTACACGCGATTTTATGCGCCATTTCGACGCATACGACGCCAGGAAATTCCACGAATTTGCCAATCAATCTAATTACGTTGGTTGCGTAGGAATCTTTTTTATTCTCAGATGGCCTCTTATGCAACACATCGACGCCATCTTTTTTTTCGTGATGCACCTTTTCCGACATATTAATGACTTTGTATAACCTTGTTTAAAAAAACTGAAAGTGGTCCATTGTTGTTTATCTTTCTTTCATTGTTTGCCTGGTATATACATATATATATACATATATATATATATGTTTTCGCCTTTAGTGGCAATTATACTGCCCTGAAGAAGGTTGCCCTATGCCTAAATACGTGGTCGAAATGCACAATTTTTTTCGGAAGAAAAATTGTACAATTGAAACAATGCCCTGCAGCAACAGCATATTCATTATAAAAAAAAAAACAGTAGGTAATTGTCTGGTTAAGTGATTATTAAAAAAAAACAGAATGAATAAAAAAATGGATTTTGTTACAGTTTTAACCAGGGCTGGGGAGCCACCGTAAAATAGCATTAGCTCCGGCTCCAGCTCCGGAGCCATCAGGCAATTATTAAATGGCTCCGGCTCCAGCTCCGGAGTAGTAAAACTCATATCCTTTAGCTCCGGAGCCATCAAACACACACCCAATGACTCCGGCTCCAGCTCCGGTGCCACCAGTCACTTATTCAATGGCAAGTTTTAAAAATTGCTTTTGTCTCACTAACGTTGGAGATGGAACAAAATATAATTTCTTAGCTTTAACACCACAAATTGAAAAATGGCTCCAGCTACACAAAAATAATAAAAAGGGCTCCAGCTCCGGCTCCAGCTCCGGCTCCAGCTCCACAAAAATAATAAAAATGGCTCCGGCTCCGGCTCCAGCTCCACAAAAATAATAACAATGGCTCCGGCTCCGGCTCCGGCTCCAGAGAAAATGCTTAGCTCCGGGCTCCGGGCTCCAGCTCCGGCTCCGGCTCCCCAGCCCTGGTTTTAACATGCGCAAATATTGGCCTAATCTGTAATCTGATAACTTTTGACAGTTGCATAGGCCTACCCTACCTTTGATCCGGTATACACTTGGGTATACAACATACCAGGTTACAGAGCACTGCTCTACAAAACGGAGAAAAACCGTCGGAAAATTACGTTGTTGTTCGCTTTAAATCTAGTGGGATGGTGACAAGGTGTGCATATTATGCATAATATGTATTATAGTCGCGGGCCTAATTGCATTTTAGGTGCTTGACTAGAAACGT
Organism: Ascidiella aspersa; assembly: GCF_963924565.1. Classification (NCBI taxonomy): domain Eukaryota; kingdom Metazoa; phylum Chordata; class Ascidiacea; order Phlebobranchia; family Ascidiidae; genus Ascidiella; species Ascidiella aspersa. The sequence goes on from NC_139451.1 coordinate 20,609,839, forward strand.
AACGCAGCGCTTTACTGACAAAAGTTTGAAATCACTTGTCCTCAGTCCACTAAAAAAGCCCCAGAATTTGCTAGATAACAGATGACGGCGCTTTTTAGTCATTAACTCTGAATTTCCACTGCCCTTACGTTGCGTACGAAAGCCGTGGATTGACGTATATGCCGATGAGCCGTGTTAGTCATGTAACTGATCGCATATTAAGTCATTAAGATTTTTTATAAAACAGCTGTTGTTTTAAATAGCAATATTGAGGAAGTTGGAGCTGGAACTTCTGTTGGAATTTTTTTATTTTCAGCCAAACAGCAAGTAGAGGCCAAATACGCGCATTTGTATTGAAATTGCGTCTTCTAAAATGGCGCTGGCGATGAGTGATTCTTCAAGTTTATGACGCGTAGGCGAAACGACAAGAACGCGGCATTATAATTTGATTACCTTGCAATTAACGTCAAGGCGTTTAATAGCAAATTGCTTTGACTGCGACGTTGCTGATAACTAAAGAAGGCACATGCCTGGTTATGAGATATATAATTGCAAAACGCAAAGTGACAGTGGCGCCAAAGATTTAAACCGAAATATCCTGACTAAGCACATATTAGGGCATCTAGGCCCGAACTAGAATGAAATATTTCAACATTCACATTTTGGTCAAATCAATCCCAAAACCAGTTTGTTATATTCTCTTAATTTCGGTTTAACAATATTTGCCTTTAAACCAACCGCCGATGTTTGTGTTTAGGTAAACTACACGCCGCGAGAGATTAATTAAAGTGCCTGAAAGCACTATCACAGCCAATTTTCTTAGCCACACTTTTAAGGTTGAAGGTGTACCGAAACCAGGAAAATTTTCCGTCGCAAACTCTCATTCAATCGCAGCAGTGAATCTGGGCGAGAATGAGTGGCACAGATTACGTCGATCTGTCAACAACTCTCGTAGGCCCGCTAACCCGCGCCCTGCAACGCTATCGCCTATCGGGACTATCGGCGCAGGCCAGCACGAGACGACTATGCCTTTCGGATGTCCGATTCGCTAAGTTGCCTCAACACTGGCTAATCGCGTCGGCATCTCCCAGCGGTTTAGATCTCAAGCAGCCTGCGTCAGGCCCCGGGCTTCTGCAGCGCGTTTGAGTCATCAAGTTGGCTTACGTGGCGCTTTTTCTTCACTCTGTTGTTCGCATTTGGCATGTTCGCAATATAGATATAGTTTAATAACTGCATTTATACGGAAAATTGTGTCGGCGCCTCGTATTATTAGAAATTATAAACCTGAGCCTGCCAAAGTTGAGACGACCGCGGTAACAGACCCTAAACCAGTTATTGGGACTTGGTTTAACAGATAGGTTCTTTTTTCAGCCTATTTTCGCGGTGATACTCTCAAACTCGCCACGAGTGTAAACCATAAACAATACAAAAGGCTGATTAAAGGTTGTCAATATTTCCCTTAAACCTAAACCCTTGTGCATCTGGCAATACGTTCGGTCCGAACCAACCGTTTGTTTTCTTACTTTTTCGCGCTTTGCCTATACTGCAGGGATGGCGAACCTTTTCATCGCGCGGCTCACAAACACAACCTTAATTCTTACAAAATGCACAGGTGGGTCATATATTTAATTATTTGCTAATTTTATGCGAAACTTTGCTGCTGCGTCGTTTTAAGTGTTATTGTCTGGGTTTGTAATTCAAGGTTTTTGAGCGATTTCCAAATTCGAATCCCCACAAATATTAAGAAGCTAAATAGTTAACAAATGCTGCAGCACTTTTTATGGGATTACAGCAGTTCAGCAAAAAGCTTTTTAGCATGGTTTATTGGTCTAACCAGGGTTTTTAGAACTTTTAGTATTCGAACTCCTAATTTCCTTAATAGGATCGCCACCTTTACGTTTCACAGCGATAAACAAAATGCTTTTAGTTGTCTGCTTTTCTGCGCACATTTGTTGAAGTGCAGTTAATGTAGGCCTACTCGTCACCCTAAAACACTTTTGCACGACCCACAGATTGAGTGCTGCTATCTAACCAAGAACTGTTTTTTTACATTGATCCTTTCATGAAAAAGATTGACAACATTTTGGAATTTCTAGAGAGACAAGTGGGTCATTAAAAATCTTTGGTGCGGGACAGTGGTTCGCCATCCCTGGCAAGGTCTTCCTACTGATTTCAGAATCTATAGGCCTAGACCTAGACAAAGGGCTGCTCAAACAAAACATAGGCTACACACAAAATTCGAAATTGAGCTACCAGCTTTTGTTCTTCAGGGGAAGTATTTCCAGCTATATTTATCAACACTTTGTCGACTTCAATTGAACCAAAACAAGCGCGTGATTTTATCTGGCTTAATTTCGAGGAACAATAAATTTTTGGCTCGTTAAAATTATTGAATTAGACTGAGGTCATCCTATCAAAATGTTAACCAACAACTCGTAAAATTGTGACAAATGTTTCGTAACATTTTGGCAAAATTTGTTAGTAAGATCAAAATTCTTGGAAATGTTTAGAATTATTTGAGCTTACACATAAAATGGCTTGAATTTTGCTCATAAAAGTAAAAAAGCATTTTGGACTTCAGTTGGCGTGTAAATGAATTGAACCACGGCTGTCAAGCAAACGACCGTGTCGCGTTGCACAGGGATTACGCCAGATTGTGTAACACCACAACACCAGTACCGGATTTTCTGACAAGCTTTTTTATGATAATGTGACAAAGGTATTTAGGGAAAACAACGTGAAGACCTGCGGAAAGGTTGACTGTTTGATCATTGTACGTCCCTTAAGGACGATCCAAATATTCAAAGCAATTTTGTAATGGCAAGTGAGTCATACCATTATGAGTTCAAGTTGCTTTATTCCGAACAACACTGTCAGCAATTGGCAAACATAATATATATGACGAAGCTTGGGTCGTGCGCTTTCTTTTCAAATCATAGGTGATAAAGTATTACTAAACTTGTAAACAAGCAATTTTATAATAACAAGCAGATATTGGGTAAATCTAAGCACGTATCAAAGATTCTCCAAAAAAATCGAAATTATTTAATGAAAACAAACCCAAGTCAAGTCGTTTGTCCGAAAGACTAAGAACTCAAGTCAAGTAATTTAAAAACAGTTAAATGTGTAATTTTATAATATTTGATTCATGTCACTAAAACACTGATAAGTATACATATTTTGTTCACAATTGTCATTTTTCAAAATTTTTATTTTGTTACTCTACGATGCAGTTGCCAAAATCCGTGTAAAAATATGTTTTACTTGGTTAAAACAATGTTTTGCAAGTGTTATGCAAGACTACATATTGGCATACAATGCAGATTGGTAGTTTTGCTTTTGCAGAAAGCCTAACGAAAAAAATGCATTTTAAAAACATTTATTGCTAAATAAACACAAGATTCGAAAGACGTAATTAATTAAGATCGTGCTTTACCTATTTTTAGAATACTAACAGCCTTCTCAACTACCCGTGTGGTGCTCAATAATTTTCACTTACATAATCAATTTCAAATATTTTGTGTAGCCAACCCTTGAAATACGATGCCTTAACAATAACAGTACGTTTTCTGGTAAGATTGTATGATTAGCAAAAAGTCAAAGGGCTTTGACTTCGATTTTCCAGTTCTAGAGCGATCGCGCTATTCAGTCAAATCGTTCGCAGCATGCAGTGCTGCCTTGTCTCTTTGCCTTTTTTGTGAATGAAAAGGCCACTATGGGCGGCGAATCGGTGATGCTGCCACTGCTGTTGCTGCTGTCTCGTGCCGCGCAAACGCGAAAAACGCTCGCCAGCTCAAAACCAACATTCAGCGTGATTAAAAAGAGAACGGTCGGAGGGCGCGGCGAGTAAACACCATTAGGACGAAACAACGGGAGGACAATAGAGAGAAACGAGGAGAAGGCGAGAGCGAACATGGCGGAGCGCCCAGTGTGCACTACTCATTCACAAAAAAGTGTCGAAAGGCCCGTTCGTTGGTTCGTTCGCTCTAGGCGCAGCGGGCCGCGATGCGAGCTTTCGCGACATGTTCGCGTCAAGCGAGCTGGCGAGACGACACAGAAAAAAGTGTGCAGACTCTATGTGTAGTGTGTGTAGTCGCGCGTGCATTTGGGGCTGGAAATCAGATTTATATCGCAAGAATAACATGCCACTCCAAGGCCAAAGATCAGATAGCGATGCATCAGGCCAAGAAAGCGCAACTGCAAATGCGACTCGATGTACAGTATAAAAGCGGGTGCCAAGGTGTGCTACAAGCCAGTGCAGCTAGCTGTAAATGTACAGCTGCCCTGACAACAGGACTACACAAAACGACGACAGCACGCAATTGTTGTAAGCACACCTTGCCCGGTCTATTCTGTGCTGTTTGCTGCTCAGAAAATCAGCGCCGTTTGACTACTACCAGCAGCCTTTGTCGTTTTGCAGCTGATGGGTCGCCGCCTTCGCTGTCAAACAAGGCCTGACCTTGTGTGTGCGCTAATTTAGCACCGGAACCGATTTGTCTGTGAGCAGGGCAATATACCGACTATTTAAAAACACGGTTTCGGGGAAGCGGGCAAGACAACGTGTCCAGCTGGCTACTGTTTTTGGCAGCGCTTCGGCCTGAGCGGAATACATCCACTGCGTCGTGACCAGAAGTGATATGAGACTCGACAGAGCTCTCTTTTGGAAGCGAGGTAATGCCATGTGCGGCGAAATCAGTTTTTTCAGCAATTTTAAGTTGTGTAGCTGCCGCTTAAAAGGGCAGGTGAGCGCCGTAATATTACAGGATTGTTTTGCTCGGTGCGTGGCCGTATTCTCTCGAAAGCCCTCACGCACAATTTTGACTTTAAATACGGCGATATTTGTTTAAGAATGGAAACTGTTTAGGTTCCAGGTGTTTTCATATATATTGTGTAGGTCTTATCATTATTGTACTTCCGAAACGCACAGAAAATGTGTTAACCTATTTGAGTATTGTGAAAAGTCATTGCGCGCCCGCGTTGCAACGTGCTAAACGACTTGTTAATAACAATTGGGCTACTAGGTCCAGGACTAGGTGTACCAATTAAATACATGTGCAAGACTGACAAAGCCAACGCTTTGCTCTTAGATACTGAATGAAGTTAATGGCTTTTCTAGTAAGACCGTTTATCAATTTGCCGCAGTAGATTATTTTTAATCTTGGCGGTGCGCGAATAGTTGTACCGACTACGAAATATATAATATACGTGCAAATGATTACAACGGCCATTTTTATATTAAAGCCATTTTTGAAATTTGTATTCAAGCAACATTTTTTTTGACTTTTGTTATTTTAATTCAAAATCTAGATAAAAAAAATACTGCTTCCATTACACTTGTGTTACCTTAAATCAAACCGTTACGAAAAGTGACCAAAACTGATTTTTCTTGCCTGTGCTAAATTCGACTTCAAACGACATCCCTCCAATAAAAAAGTAAAAATCGCAAAGCGAAAGAGTCGTCAGCGTGTAGAACCAGTGAGACTGGCTTAGGTGCGCAAATCGCCAACGAGGGCAAACACACACTGGCGCGTTTTTTCGTGATTGCGATAACAGCGAGGCTAATGTGACTCGAACCCCGCTGTCCCTTGATTCTAACGACGGACCTTGGTCTGTTTAGCAGGTCGGAGAGCCAATAGTAGCATTGCGGTTTTCGGTATGGACAGCTGGCCGCAATCTCACTCGCTGAATACCGAGATTATACTGGTTTATTTACTGACCCGTGTTATCTTTGGGTCGCGTTTCCAAACGACCAAAGGTCGCGATATGTTTAATTGAAAGCATTTAGGCAATTGTGACGCATTTATAATTTACATTATCTCAGTGCCGGCGTTTTGTCTAACATTCCCGATTTCATACAAATCAAAGATTTTGCAGAACATCTATATAAATTCAAGTCCAATGCTAAATAGCCGATCTACTTTTAAAAATATTTTTAATTTTTTTCCCACTGTCCCCTGATACTGATGCCCCGACCTTCTCAGTACGACCTAGTTCGTGGTCTTAGCGATGTTCGCTTAAGAGTGAGGCAGTTGTTTGTGCAGCAGAAACGATGGCTTTTCGGATTGTCGAGTGTTCCTTAACGATTCGCTTTCCCCCAGGTTTGTTTGGACAGAGCGATTTACCTTTCTCGAGAAAGTTGTGTTTTCGTGTTGCGTGTCGATTTTTCGCCTGTAATGGGTGCGAGTTTAGCAGGATTCAAGGTTTATTTATTTAATTTTTTTTTGTGTTGTTGTGTTACCGAGATTTTAACAAAATTTGTCTATTTTATTTTGTTAGAATGCATCATACTATACCAATGGCATTGCCACTTTAAAAATACATAAAAGCTGCCATTCATTGTCTTCCGACTTTAAAGATAAATTAAAACACAAAGTTTTACTTACGCTAAAACAATTGTCACGACAGGAATAAAATCCAGCCAAGAAATATTGGTAAATGTAGAGGTAAAATGGGTATAACCTCTCTTAAAAAATACTAGCAGAAATTGTTTCTCAATATGGGACGTGTCAGTAACATCAAACGGTTACGCCGCCAACCTTTTTTCAGTTTTTATTGTGAAAGCAGAATTGTGGGCGTGCGAAATGCAAATTTGCACCGCGAAAGAAAAACTCGCACTCTTAATTTCTCAGAAACGGTCCTCATGTGTAAAAACAACCTTGAGGTTAAAAACAATGAACGTAAGGTGGTCTTGTACACGGCTATATTGAAACCTCCGTAGTGTTTGCTGTTTGTTCGTAGTACTTCGTATTCGGTTGAAACTCCGATTTCAGGCGCTTTTCGTCCAAAAGCGATAAATCTCATTTTTATCATCTCGGCTCGACTTTCGGGCTGGCTCCGACTCTGGCTGGCGGCGTTCGGCGAGAATAAAGGTCCCCGCGTATTGATCTAACCTGAAACGCAGGCGCCCGACTTGGTTCTATAAGCGAAAATCGATATCCAGCTGATAAACAATCCGCGGGGTCAGGGCTCAGCGCGCGAGTGCAAACCATCCGCAGGCCGCAGAAGATGGTTGTCCACGGTCATTCTCTTAACGTACAGACACTTGCGCCAAACGCGCATTCCGTTGTTTTTAGGACTTTATGTTTGAACGCAGCCTTAGTTAGTTTTTAACAAATTTTCATTTTGCTTCGTTTATTTTAACAAATTATTATTTCGCTTCGTTTATTTCAACGAGTTTTCACCGATTTCGCGTCTGATATGAATTTACGCGCGTAAACGTAGACACCAGAATTGCATTTATCCTTTGTTTTTCGTTATGTCGTTTTTGTGGTAATTAAAGTGCGGTATTTTACATGCGTTAAAAAACTTTGATTTACGCGCATAAACATCAAAAAATAACGCAGCGAAATTGCATCGTTCATTTCTTTTTTGTTTATTTATCTGTCGATTTTCTGGTTATATAAAGTGCGGTATTTACATGCGTTTAAAAACAACTTTAAATTACGCTCGTAAAACGCAAACAAAATAACGCACCAGAATTGCATCTTTCATTTCATTTTGTTAATTATATGTCGATTTTCTGGTTTTTAAGTGCGGTATTTTACATGCGTTTAAACATCTTTAACTATGACGTGCATTCACACAATTTTAAACGCAAGCGACGCTTGTTAGTGAATTTTAATAAACTTGCGGTTCCGTTGGAAGCTATTTGCCGCATGCAGCGGCAAGCGCTGAGCGTTAATCGCTCCGAATGGTAATAATCGCTAAGTGCGTCACCGCAATCAAGGGCCTCTGATGGTTCTGCGTAAAAGTGGACTATTCTACGCGGGTACGCCGTTATTTTGGGGCCCTTTACAGCCGCAACGTGCGCGCACCCGTCGTGAACCCAACGCTTCGACCGCGCCTTTCATGCAAAGCGGCTTGGGTTAGCGTTTTTAGGGCGTCATGACCGGATTTGAAACGCGATTTGATGAGTTATTTTTGAAGCGCCATTCGGGAATCTATCTTTCTATAAAGCGCGCGCAACCATGCGAATCGGTAATGAAGTCACCCCACCCAACCCCTCCCCCATGACCGCAGTAAATTTAGCGCCGCGCGTCTCAAGCGCAAGGCAATAAGGCATCTTCCTTGTTGTTTCGGGGCGATTTGCATTTTTGCTTTGGTGCGCGGCGCAACGCGCAAGTTTATTAGGCATTTTGTTTAATTTCGCCACATTGCGCATTTGCGTTATTATATTGCGTCCCACTTTACTGTATTCAAATTGACGCCGACGCACCGACTTATTTTTACAGCCGTCTATTTTGATCGGCATTTCGTAAGCGGTAATCCGGCTTCCGCAAATTGGAGTTATTACAATCTAGCCTTTCGCTATCGTACAGCAATAGGTGTACCTCCAAAACAGCGGTTGTGTTCAAGACGTTCCAAATTTTAAAGGTATCTCTATCGAAAGTCGTGCAAACCAAATAAATAAAGAAAAATATCCCAACTCGCAAGTATAAATAAAATATCTTTGGGGCGGCAGATTTTTCTGCTCGTTCGTATTACACTTTCAGGTCCGACGAGCCCGTGAGGTATAGTTTGAACTCGATAGCCCCGGGGCTATTTCTTTCAGGGACGCGACCTTCGTGACCCCGCTTCAAAAATGCCCGAATCATGCTTCCGATTGTTGCCCGCTCGCATGCAAATTGCGTCTGACTTTTCATTTCGGAAAGGACTCGCTGTTTCTATTTCGGTCGGGCCTCGCGAGCTAGATTTGCGTCTAGGCGCACGACCGCGATTACTCTAGCCTCCCCAGGAACGCGCCCTACAAGGTCTAATTGACAGCGTTTCCGTTCCCATCTTCGTTTTGCCTCCTTGTCTGATCGCGGGCCGTGATTTCGCTCCTTTGCTTGCATTTTGTCCGCATTCATTCCGCATTGAAGTCGTGCCTGTGTGCCGCACGCTTGTCCACAACGGCAGAACCACTGAACGCGGTCGGAACTGTATAACAAGTCTCATATGTTTTTTGCTAATTTTCGAAGTAAAGTGCCAACAGATTCTTTCAGGTGCTCGGCGTCGGTCAAAAGTGTTTTAGAATTGTACCGCATTTCAGAAACAGCCCTTGACAACGTGGCGCTACTCCTGCGCCGTATTATCGCAAGTCAGCCTTGGCCAGGCGCCTTTTCTAGTTTCTGCTAAATCCAGTTTCCAGTCGGTTCGCTCAGGTGTTCTCACCCGTTAATGTTTCGGACGCTGGCTTCGGTCAACGAGAAAAGCCGCAAGCAACGCGCTTTGTCGTTGTTGTGTAAATGTCAACCTTTAAACAAAGCGCGCGCCGAGCGGTGGTGTTGGCTTAAGGGGACAGCGATTTTTGAGAGGGTTTAAATGGGCGACGTTTGCAAGAGGAGAGAGCGCTGTTAAACAGTGTGCCGCGAAAGCCCGGCCCAATTGTTTGCGCCAGTTAACACGGCTCGGTTAATGTTTGACAAGGCGATGCATCGTCTTGACGAAAGCAAAGCAAACAGCGTCAAGCAATCCAATGGATGGGGGAGGGGGAGCGGGCGTTCTGAAACGTTTTTTCGCCAACAATGTAATTTACGCACAAAGTTTCCGTGTTGATTTTGTCGCAGTACGACGGGCCGTCTCTTTACTGCTGTTTGTCCCGCTGCGACCGCGATAATGTGTGCAAGTACTTTGCGCGTTGGAAGAGACGCGTTCGACGTTTACTCGCATCGACATGAGTCTTGTCAGGTGCTGGCCGTAAAATTTAGGAAACGGCTTTTACGATCCGTTGCAGAGCACACACTGTTTTTTTTACGGTGGTAACTTACGACCTTTAAGGCGCACAAAAGCGCCCGTTGGCCCACGGTATAGGCTAAAGAGACAGAGAAGGCTTGTTATACTCTGGAATGATTTGCAAAACGCGCGCGATAACGTGTTTAAAACTGTTTATTCAGATATTAGTGGTTTGACTTGCTGCGAGTTATATAATTTACATTAGACACCGCTTCTGGTATTTGCAATGCGACAAATTTCTCTACTAAATTGCCTAACCTTAAATGGAAAAGTATCGTCGTTCTAGCTTCTATAGGTGGCAAATATTAAAATGTGTTAGGGATGTTTTGTTGTAAAATATGCATACTTTACTGGGGCTTAACAGTAACTCCAATTTATCTCGATACGAAGTTCTATTCACCGACCTGAGCATAGTGAAGATGCATTTTGGATTAAAGATGTCTAGTTCTCCAAGCTGACGTTTGGCGATGGCAGATTTTATCAATAAGCTCACCGTAGACCCCGTTTTAGGCAATACAGTCCTGTTTTAAGGACCTTTTCCCGGATTTCTGACAAAAATGTCCCGCTTTGGCGGTCAGCCAGCATTATCCATCAATACACAAATATTACAATTTCTGGTTACTTTTTTACGCAAATTTGACGAAGACCGATACGTGTTTTTGTTTCATTGCGTCAAATGTGAAAAAAATGCCATGCCTCCACAACCAGTAGTCAGTTTTATTTCATCACAGATTTAAGAAGCGCAGCCAAAAAATCGGGTGCTTTTCGTTGGCAAGAGAAGGACAGCGGGCGTAATTGAGCAGTCAACACTAAGCTTCAGTTGCCAGAATTTGGGCGATGCCTCATGCAAGCGCACCACTACTACTACTCGTAAACGCTTTAAGCTCGGCAGATAAGCCCAGCGCAAGGCTGAGCGAGAGCTGATAAAGCGCTCGGAAATTATCAATTAGTCTCTGGCGGTGCTGCAGAGCTCAACGCCCGCAGTCGCACAGCCCCCGGGAGCACTTTTAGCGCCTGGATATTAACCTTAGCGGGCTAAGGCGATTTTGCGCAATACGGCGCATTAAAGTATAATCGTATATAGTAGGCTCGGCTACCTATCGCTCAACGCTGTCGTTCGACGCGCGAGTTGTTTTTGTTGTATAGTGCTGGAGTTAGGTGAAAGCGTCGGGATTATCGGGTTTTAAGCAAATCTGAAACTCTGTTTTGTTTACTTTTATTATAGGCTAAAATTAACATAGATTGTGCGAAAAAAATGGAAAAAAAAACATTTGTATTCTCCCTTGCCGACTCTATTTTTCGTTTTTTTTTTTATCTTAATAAAGTATATTTAGTCATGCATTTTTCGAAGTTGCAAATCGCTTTTGTGGAATGGGCGCCGCGTAAAATTTACTTTTGGCAGATTTAGGGATTGTAAACTCTGATAATGCTGCCAAGACGTTAGTTAACAAGTCTAATATATATCTTGAAAATTGTGAAACAGTCCAAGCACATAAACGCTTGTGATGAAAATAGTTTACTGCAACTAAACAAAATACCTCAGCCTCTGTTTATTTTCAGCTTTTAAGTTAGGCCAATAAACAAAAGCGTTAAGTTTGGGCTGAATGCAAAAAAGGTTATTATCAGCAAACAAAACTCACACTGACGTCACCCGTCACCGTCTAGAAAGTTGTATGACGTCATGAGCAACGGATAATAAAATGTTCGAATACGATCAAGAGTTCACATACTTCAAGCCAGAGCAGGTATGTGATACAATTTTTAAGAAGAAGTGTGTCTTTCAACGAAAATCTTCCTGATTGTAATACAAGTTGCAAGTATAGGGTTACCCTAAATCTCTATTACTTTTTTGAAAATGTTGGATCTTACTTGGTGCATTCGAACAGAATTTACTCAACTTATCTTTTTTCATACATTTGAGAAGATTTTACTTAACTTATCTTAAGCTGCTCATAACAACGATATTACCTTTATAAAATTTTGTTTTTGTACCATTCCACATGGTCGGTTCGTAGTGTCACCCCTACACGTTTATTAATGCTGTAAATCGACCTGTTCAAGACTTAAATGTTAAAAAACATAAGTTTGGAAATGAGATTTTTGTATGCGTTTACTGAGTTACCTTAATTGCCTTCAAAAGCCCGCGCGGCCCACACTCCACGGGCAACGTGAATATTTAATGAGAAAATCCTTCGCAGACTCGTTTGAACATGAACTCTGGCGGGAGCGACGTGCCACCCAACAACGGGAAACAATCCGACGACGATTTGTCCTTTGGTAAGTGAACAAATGCCTCTGATTTAATCGTGTTTAGTGTTCCGCCTGATCATATAGCACGAGTAATGTCCGTTTCGGCATCTCCAAATCCCATCGCAAGAGGTTTATGGAGATCACAATAGATTTAAAGCAAGGGTTCTTAAACTGGGGTCCATGGACCCCTTTGGGGTACGTGAACTAGTTTTGGGGGTTCATGAACGCCAATTGAAATATTAGTGTATAAAAGTAGTAAATTTTTCAAGGAAAACCGTTTAGTCATCAACTTTTAGCTCTGAAATTGTTTATACTCTGTTTTACTTGTACATTATTTGGAAGGGAAACAGCAGATTTCTGACGTCTATTTGTAATGTGACGTCAATTTATGGCGTCATCTCTAGAAATTTATACCATACCCTGGTCCACGCGAAGCAAAAACTTGTTTAGGGGTCCGCGATATTAAAAGTTTAAGAACCACTGATTTAAAGGCAAGCGACAGGCTCCCAATAATTTCGGGGTAGGCGGTCAATTTAAGTACCCCTTTTTTTAAAGGTAGGCAGAACCACAAGCAAGTCATTGAAAACAGGGCAGAATCGTATAGCAAGAAACAGAGCGTTTGATTTGTACAAATCTAAGCAGCTCATTAGTTCCTCTGCCCAAAAACAAAAACCTGCAAAGTGAAAAATTGCATTTCCGGGCATTGGAATACACCAGCGGTTCTGAACTGGGGGCGCTAAGCAATTCTTAGGAGAACGCGAGCTCTGCCTCAATATTTAAATTTTTTGCAGTGATTTTATTATTTTTGTTTGGGTTGGGCACCACTTCTACAGCTGTATAAACCATGTTTTTTGCCAACTTCAGCTTGTGTCGAGCACGAGCAATTTTTTGTGTGCCCAATGCGAAAATCCTCCTGAATTACAGTTTAGGCAATTCGCGCGACAAACAATGCACTTCACTATTTTTATGTTTTCTCAGTGATATTTAATTGAAAAATGCCGAATTTCTTTTTGTAGGAGGGTGCAAGGTTTAGGAAAATTACAAAAGGGGGCGCGGCTGAAAAAAGGTGAAGACACATTTACTTATAAATTCGCCGATTGGCGGTCGATTCGCTAACCGGCGTGCATTCCTTGGGATTCCGCGCCCGCAAGTTTCGCCAAAATGCGCAAATGGCCGGCTGCCGGTGTTCGGTGCCAGCTGAAGACGTGGCCCCGCTAGAACAATCCTGCGACGCCCACTGGTTTCGGACCGCTAATTGCCAGTCGACGACACAACATCGACACCACTCACTCCTGGCTCACCTGTTGTTCTGCAAGCGACCTTTCGCCAGTCTATATTGGACGGGGTCGTGACCTCGCCAACTGGCGGTACCAGTCCTAGCTGCGATTCGCTTTACATTGTCCTCTCTGTGTAATGTGTACTGTACAGCTACGGCCTGCGAAACAATGGCGCCACAGTCCCGTCAAGTTGTATTCACGGGCAATCAAATATTTTACAATTTTTTAGTCGCACTTTCGATTTATATTAAATTTGGGGACATGTTTGTCTAATAGAAACTTTAAAAATGGCACTGTTAACTGACACATTGTGTATGTGCAATTTTTTATGATATTTATGTCTACGTTTAGTGAAATTTAAACTATTTTGTGTATCAAAATGATTTGTTAAATCAAATGTTCGGCGTTTTAACACGCCTTGTCTTGAAAATTGGAACAAATTGTTTTTGTATACTGATAATAAATCATACTCTTTTTTTGTTCAGATATTCTAACTGACTTGAGCCTGCTCAACGGAGAACTATTCCCAGAAAGTAAGTATTACCCACTGATATACTCTCTCGTTTAGTTTGTTCACAAATCCTTCCTTTGTGCGAAAGTAATACGATAGGTTTGCGAAATCTGACCCAGTTCAGAAAAGCAGCAGCCTACAGCTGGTTTCGTATGTCAAAACATTGAAAGTTTAGTGAAGAGGCACAAAGGGTACGATCTATAATTGTGCACTCAAAACCTAAACCTTATAATTGTGTAGTCTAAACCTACCCCTTACAATTGTGTAATCGAAAACCTTTACCTTTTGAACCCCTATTTGTTTTACAGACGCAGATCGAAACGGCGACCAATTCGTACCTGAAGTGGAAAACCGTAAGTGAAAATTGTGTAACGTGTAATCTATGTTCGGTAGGAATTCCAACTGGTATATAGCCCTGAAAATGTCCGCCATTTTAGTTACAACTTACACATGATAGAGTGTTGCGATATTCGTTTTTTAGGAAAAAAAACGACGAGCAATGTTGTAACAAATTAATAGGGTAGTCAGACAAAGAAAAAATGCACATGGAAACCGACTTCTTTTTGCTATTTACATTTACCTTTACCGAGACATCGACTCATGCTGGCCGTCACGGACGTTTAAGGTCGTTTTTAATGAATTTTACCGAAGGGTTCGCTTTCTCCGAACGCGTAGCGAATCGAATGTGTAAGGCGTGCATGCCGTAATATCCGCATTTATACGCGTTTTGCTGAAAGCCTGGCCGTTTCGGAAACAGCTGTCTGGCAATTTTCGCAACGGGTCTTCGTCAGCCAAAGTGCAGTCAGAATTCTCGTCAATCATCTTGAAGCGATAGCAAAGTTTACCTGAGGATCGCGCCTAATCACCTCGCCCGGCATGAAATTTCGCCAACTTTTCACATTTGTATCTGTTTATGCGATAAAACTAACAATAGGCAAAACACTTTTTGTTGTTTTGTTTTTGTTGTGGGTTATGGGTAAGATTGTATATATAAACGTTTGTTGAATATTGTTTTTTTGTCTTTAATTGTATACCGCCGCCCAATAAAACATGATCCCCTCGTAAAAAAGTTGGATCCTATTTAAACTGGGTAAGGACCATCAGGTGCCCAACTTACCTTATTTAAATAAATAGAATATTTACTAGCAAGGTCGCATCGCCAGCCTCGAATGCGCGCCAAACTGTACGGCGTGCGACTTTTACGAGCGCCTGCAGCGTAAAACCGACAACTTAAGAGCACACAAAAGCACACGCGGGCCCCGAAAACGCAATAGGCAAGTCCGCGTCGGCCCCGCGGGCGAACGAAATCTCCTGTTGTGTTTCGCCGTCCGTTAATTACCGGTTCCAACCAGTTTTTTTTGCTCTCAAATGCTTCTCGGGTCCCGACCTCGGCCGCTGTAATTACACCCGATTTCGCGTTTTCGAGTGCCTTCGCCAACAAAAAAAGGGACATTTTCTTGGAAACATTCCACTAAAAAATGCGCAAATACTTCAAAGTTGCCCTGAAATTCTTGCAAATGCTATTTTAATAGTAAAGCGATAGTGACATACCTCAAAATCGCCCGTACCTTAAAATCGCCCCAAAATTTAAGCGAATACTATTTTAATCGTAAAGCGATGGAAACATTTGTCAAAGCGACAAGACGCAGGCATTTTCTGCATTCCCGTCATTTTGCCGAATTCGAAGACTTTGCGCGGCGTTTTCGCCTCCCGCTTCTCGGAAATGTCGCGAATTCCGCGTCGCCCAAAGCGGCCGCGTTTCCTGCCCGCCGCGCCATTGTGACGTCATTGGCCGCGCGCGTTGCGTCGCGACCCCGAAAATATTCTCGTGCTTGACTTTGCCGCTCATTGCTGCCAGCCAAACCGAACGGCGGTTGTCGGGAAAGTAATATTTTGACATTTTGCAAAATGTGCCCTCACTATTCTATTACCTCATCATTTTCGCTTTAAGGTTTCTAGAAAGCTTTTTCATTCTGAAAAAAAAATGTAATTAATTCCGCCGGCGCTGTAAAGTGTCAAATCTCCGCGAAGTCGACGCGAAGAGACGTTACGTCACAAGGCCAACAGAGACAGCGAGTTTTTCGGGGTCACTCGGGATCACTTCCGCCCCCCTCCCCTCCCCGGCCGCACTCTCTAGCCGCGCATCGCACTTTAGCTTAGGAAGTCAAATACGCAAAACAAACACTCGAAGCGAAGCGCTTCGCTTACTCGGAGCGAGTGCTACCTGTTCTCTCTAGAAGTTGAAGCTGCTTCTGTTGCTACTAAGTTGCTGCCATTTTGAATGAGAACATCCCGTCTCGTCTTGTTTAATGCACTCGGCGTCACTCGACAAAAAAATCGTGCACTTTCCTAGTTCTAAGATTGGATACAATTTTATTGACACATTACGTTACATATATATCTAAGGAATCACTATTCTAGCTCTTATTACACTTTAAACAGGTGATTTATTAACAAAATGAAAAGACATACCTAGGTTGTGTTAAGACCTGACACAAGCGGCGAGTCGTACTAGAGTTACAGTTTAGCGATGCGTTTTTAAACGGTTAAATGTCGCGTTGATTGCTTCGAGCGGCGGCCACCGTTTAACATGTGTTGGACACTAATCTAAGCCAAAAGACAAAACGGGTCGTACCTTTGCAATATACGCGCTACATTTACGAGGCGGGGTTTCGTTTCCCTACGACCATTTTATGACCGCGTCGACCAAATTTTACAACGGTGAACGGCGTTCGACGTCATGTGATTGGGGTTTTACGAAATCAAGTATTAAACGTTTTCTGTTAAATTTGCGTTACGCGACGCCGTAAAATCGACCGACTAATTTCCCGAACAGATGTTACGCAACGACGTTACCACCAGCTGCAAAAACGCAGTTTAGGCCACGCTGTGTTTTGAATTATACAATATTGTGGTTACTATTTAAAAAAGGCTTATCGACTCATTTTTAACCGAGCCCCGGGCGTTTTTGTTTGCCGATGCCAAAACCGAAGGCAAATTGCCCTAAAATTAGACGTTTAGACAAACAGGCGGAATTTTCTTTCGTTGCGTAATAGAAGCCAAAAGCGGAATTGCGCGGTTATGAGCTTCTAATTTGGGTTTAAATCCGGTAATTTTAGGTTTGAGGGCTATGTTGTCCTTACGGCATTAAGAATACGTTTAAAATGCCCAAACGTGTGTTTGAATACAACGCTTATCATGACCGCGATGCCGTGTCACATGCAAGCAGCAGAAAACGTCCAGACTCCAGAACGCGAAAAGCTGCGGCCGCTGAACGAATAAAAACCAGTCGATGACTATCTCCCAGGCTGCGTAGATGAAAGTGGCCCCAACGTCAAATCGCAAGGTCATTGTGATATCACGTTCATTCGCGTCTTTCGGGTTTTTTTCGCAGTCGCACTGTCTGCTGCCGAGCGCAGCTGCACGATCGAGATCTATTGTCTGCATCTGACAACAAACAAAGCCGTCCCAAGTCGAAACGTACAGCCCACGGGGTTGACAGATTTTTCTAAAGTAAATAGGATTTTTCTTTTACGGACAAAAACTTCGTAAAACATTGTTTCAGTGGGAATTCTAACTTACAGTGGTTGTTTCATTTTCCTCCAGATTTACTACGTATTACAAAAATAAGGCAAACTGCTAAGTAAACCAGCTAAACTGGTCAAAAGCAAACATTTAACAAACCCCAAAGGATAAGTTGTTTGCCAAATTAGAACACCACAAATTAGGCTGAGCATTTAAAATGCAAATTCTCAGCATATCTAAACATTATTTATTTTCGGATTTTCTCATTTTTTGACATAGTTGTACATAAGCAAAAAAGCTTGTTATGTAAGGAACAGCTTTTAATGTAAACAATGCAATGCGAAGAAACTTTTTTTTAGCTTTCAAACTTTGGATTAAGATCCGGCACTTGTGCCTTCAGTTTGTCGAAATTTGCACACTATAGCAACTTTTTATCTCTAAAGCGCGGCCGCTACAATTTAGCCGCGTTTTGCCCAAAGTCGAAAAATTTTCGCTGGGCCCGAGGCGCAGTTCGCATAGGCCGAGCGTGACGTCATATTTATCGTACTGCGTTTCCTGTTTTCTGCGATTTCGACCGAGATTAGGACGACCGCGTCAAACGCGACATCTCGTATAGGCCGGAGCGCGACTGTAAATGCTGTGTGTGCCGTTTACAGACGATGTTTGAAGCAGTGTAGGCCGAAATGATATCATCGCGAAAATTTAGGAAATGAGACTTTTCATGCCGACAAATATTTAGGGCAAGGTGCACTTAACAAAAAGATTTAAATTTTTTTTAATTTAATTCGTTGACAACAAGTTCGCCAGTATTTTCCGTAAATAGTTTCTATATATTACTATAATAAACATACTATTTTTGATACCTAAAACATCGTTTGTCAAACTTTTTCATCTGTCCTACCCCTTTTAAATCCCTGAAATAACGGATCGAAATATAAAACAAAAAAAGTTAAAAAAACGCTGCAATAACTCTAATATTCAAATCGGTACGGTACTTAAGTCAACTATTTACTGCAGACAATCTTTAAAATGTTTTTTTTCATGAAGACACATTAGGAAAAAGGTGCTCAAAATGTAGTATATATGTAAGTTGTTGAACGGACCACCGACCTAAAACGATTTCTTTGGCGTTCTGTCAAATTCCGCCGAAACCAGCAACGTCTCGTTTTCGCAAACCCCTTTGTTCGCGAACAACGCACAGACTACTTTCAATTGTTGTCATTGTGATATATATATATATTTATGTACATTTATACGTCGACCAGAGTTTAACGTTTCTTTGGCGCTCGTTTTCAACCTGCGCAATATTCAGCATTTTCCTCGGCCGACCAACGCCAGCAGCCAGCACAGGCGTGCCATCGTTTACCGAGCTTCTTGACTTTACGTGATCTCGGCTGGGCTACTCCTGCTGGGTCTTTTTGGTACATAGAGAAAACCTCGAACATGATTTGGGGGCCTTTCGTCTGCTAAACAAACGCTTTTATTTCTAGTTGTATTATTTACAAGGCAAAATAGGGCTTAATATTGCTCGGTCGATTATTGGACTTTTATGGCGCAAACGAAACATAGGACAATGCATCGCCTTACTGTGTTCTGTGTTGTAAAGTAATCTTGCCTTTGTAGTTTAAAATGTTTTTCCACTTAGGTAGTATAGCAAATAATGCGATGCTATAAAGCGATGCGCGTGACCCTGTGTTTTGCCTAAGTTGACTGAAATTGAAATTTGATAACTCTTCCAAATTGCTCTTTAACGGGCACAATATATACACATCACGCGTTCACTCTACTTATTTTATTTAAAGCCAAAAATGACTGATTTTTTGTGAATGGGTAGTAGCCTAACCAGTCACAAGGAAAGGTAAATTATTTAATTTTTACCCGATCTCGAAATTCAGTTGGCAACCGGAATTACCTTCTTGGAGTATTTGGAGTATCGTTAGCAGTCCCGTCGCCCAGTCACCCAGCCATACTTGCAAGCAGTGCGGCTTTCGCCCGACGAGCAGATTGTTGTTTGTCCCGTTTACCAGACATCCGAGTTTGCGGTGGCCCGAGCCTTCAGCGGTCCGCTCAGGCCTCACACGCACTGGTGCGCGGGCCGAATCGCAGTGAAAAGGCAGAAGCAGCCTCCCGAACCTGCTGTCAATCACGTTCGACACAAAGCGGAAATCGCTCGTGAGGATCGGGCGCGCGTGCGAAAGAGAGAGAGAGAACAGAGAAAGGGAGCGAGAGAAATGAAAGAGAACCGCTGATGCGAAACGAGAATTTTCAATTATAAAGAGAAAAAGGCGCGCCTTTTTTCTCTCTGGTGAGCGCGCGCTCTCGGATTCACCAGCGCGCGGTTCTCTCGTTCGCGCTGCTTTTTGCGTTTTTATGAATGGGCCCGATTGTGTTTGTCGAGGCACGCCATCCCATTCAGAAAAAAAATCGACGAAGGTATGCTCTCCCTCCGCATTGCGCGAGTGTTGTGCGCGCGACCCTGGTGCGTTTCAGATTTGCGGACGCACGCAATTTGCTTGTGTAAGACGAACAATCGAACATTGACCACACAGTTTTTACAGTTTCAACGCACAATGTTAAGGTGTTACAAATAAGATATTCTTTCAAACCCAAATATTTAAATTAAATATTATCTATTGTAAAAAAAAAATTCCCCGTATAAAAACGTCAAGATATTTATCATTTTTCCGGTATAGACATAAAATGATGTTCTGACAATTATCTTAGTGTTGAGTTTAACTTTGAAACAAAATCCAAAACAAAAGCCATCCTCAAATGACATTGGCAGTTAAGAATTGGTAAAAAAGTGCTGATATTTTTGCCTCCAGCTTTGTCACAAATGACCTACAAAAAGGCGGAAAAAAGGTTTACAGAATGCAAATATCGACCTTAAGAAAATGTCAGCGTTTTTTTGCTACCACGCGACGTTTTGCTGCTGTAGGATTTGTGCGTGTTTCGAATTGGAGCTAAAATTTCGAAGAATAATGGGAGAGCACGAATGTAAAGGACAGTAAAATCCGCAGAGCCGAGCAAAGTGGTCACTCCTGGTCATTTGCGAGCAGAGGTCGTTGACCGTTTAAATTGACTCACGGCGCGAGATTGAATTCTTTCTTTGGCGATTTGTCAAAAGCGATCCGATTTCCATTTTTGAATTTAAATTGCGGGTCGCTTGCGCTTTGCATGCTTTGGAAACAAGTCACGCGTCTTTGTTGTTGCCGATTTCGCCAGACTCGACAAGTAAAATGGTGACCTGGCCTAATTTTTATAAGGTCATGGAAAGGCACGTTTGTTGGTGGTTTAACTTGAAACATTCTTGACATTTGTTTACTAGGACGGGAATTGACTGTATCTGTGGTGTATAAGCGACAAAAACTTAGCATCTTTCCAAGATGTTTGCTTAATCATCTTGGTTGTTTTTGTGACCACTTTTTTTTCAAGTAGCGAAGATTTCCTAGTTTACTTACTTTGTTTTCTTGTCGTTTCACCACTATGATGAAACCGAAAGTAGCCTACATGAGAAGTCTTCCCTAAAAAGTACCCCATTGTTACTCGACACATCACGCGAATGTTGGTAATTAGAAAGTTTATGTTGTGACGCCTATCTGCCCAGATTTACTTATATGGCTGCAAAACAGTGGCATTCACTCCTAATATGCCAAGGAACTGATTTCGTGTTATTTCGTGTTGTGATATCATCTATAGTGCAAAACAGGGCATCATTTCTCTGGTACTGTTCAAACTTGAAATGATTTTCGGGCGAATAGTATACGGTAATCGATTAAACAATTTGTATTAACGCTATATCGGTTTGCCACGAACAGCAATGTATTGTTGATGGAAGCAACGTGAAGATTGGGCCAGTGCAAATTTAGCGTTTACTCTTCCATTTCTTGAACAGTTCTAAAAAACACCCCTTTGTCAACATTTTTGTCAACCAAACTGAATTTAATGGGGTACTACTTTGCAAGCACAATCCATTCGGTCGCACGGCAAGCATTAACATTTGAGACCCCCTTGACATCACTTTGCATCGTCCCAATTCCCGGGCAACCTTGCAAAACCATCGGCCATCGCAATAAAACACTAATCCAGTAATTTTGCCAAATCAAAATCGCCTTTCGTCGCTTAATGCGGAAGCTTTCGATTGCCCTCGACACTTGTCTAATCCCGAGCGTTCGTGGATCATCTCTCGATTTGCCAATCGCGACGAGCAAACAATTGCTTTCTTGTATTCTTCGCTCGCCAAAGTCCAGGATTTGTCGCTGCTGGTCAGGGCGAAGGTTGGTGCATCTTCGGCGCTTGTGGGAATTGTTGTGTCTCGGCAGTATTTAATAGGATTTTTGACGGCTCATTGGAAATGAAGAGGTTTGTTTTGCTGTTTGTAATAGGAATTAAACGTCCGAAGGGCGTCGATCTGTCGTGATTTAACAAGTGAAGCAAATTAGGCCGAAAAGGTATAGTGACTGTAGATAAAATGGTTTAGTTTTATCAAGAATATGGAAACTGTAATGCTATATATGCTAACATGGTCTGTACACGGTACAAAAACAAGATCCTCTCGCGATTATTTTCAACTATATACTACTGAAATTAATTTCAGTGTTTAACATATTGTTGTCTACCTGTCTTAATCAAAAAGCTTGAAAATTAGTTTAATATTGCAGGAGTTTTAGAAAACCAGCCTCCTGCCTCCAATTTTTAAATAGTCGATATATTGCGCAACTATATTCCGAGTGATATCGCGTTTTGCTTGCGAAAATCTAAATGCCCCCTGTCTTAAGAATCGACGAAAAGTATATGTATTGCACTTTTGAGTGACGTAAGCGAAGTTTATACTTCTTTTGTTGCAACAGCGAAATCCGTGCCTTCGGTAAGGAAAAGGCGCCGCGAGAGTGCTTATTCAGAAGCGAGCAAAGCCGCCAATTACGCCTGTTTTAAGAGGGAACGCGTTGACAGTGTGGATTGTGAGTTCGAAAAATTCCAAGTGGTTTGGTTTTGACTTGAGTGCTTTTATGACCTAGCTAGCTTCTGCCACACCGGTTACTCAACTTAACTACCTTTTTCTAAAAATATATTTTTCGAATAAGTTCGATTGAGAATTGTCGTCAAGCTATGAAAAATGTCAAATCATCCATTCCTATGTCACAGACGTTTTAAATTGTTATCATTGTTTGTTTTTTAATCTTCCTCGATTGAACGGCTTTCTCCATTTTTGGGACTCGTGGTGAAATGTTAGTTTTTAACAAATATAAGACCTTTTAAACTCATTTTAACATCAGACACAAACGCGAAATGAAGCCAGAGCCGTTCACACGATTTGTTGAAGGTGGTTATAAATAGTGTGGTTATCAGACGGGCATGAGTGGTTGTATACAAGCTCCAACGGGATGGGCATAGTGTAAAGATGACTCATCTGTCATTATGAATAGCACACGACAAGGTTGAGCGGAAATGATTTTTTTGCAACCGCCAAAAACGTCGATATTGTCTCTCGTATCTTACAAAGCGAACCGGGCCGACAGTTAAACTCACACGAGTCTAATCAATATCAACTCCGCTTAGCTTGTACTTACTGAAGCGTACCCAACTTACTTTATTTGTGCCTTCCTTTCAGAGGCCGTAAACAAACATTTATTGCTTTTGCAGTGTTTAGAAACTGAAAAAACACTATTTTAACGTATTTAGTCTCTGTTTTAATTCTCCACGTTAAAACACTAAAAGGTAAAATTTAAAAACGTTTTAGTCTTCGCAATCTAAGAAAAACTAGTTCTTTATATGGGTATCTCCTGGTTAAGGCCTCAGTTGGCCTTTAAGAAAATGCATTTAACCCTGATCGCGTGGCCTGCCCGTTAGTTTAAAATGTTCGCACATAACGATTTTTCGCATTTAACAAGCCACGATCGAGATACCTACTTAAAATGCTAATAGCAAGGGTCCGCACGCAAATATCGAAATTCCGTCATAATTGGCGAATTTCAACGAGATAAACACCGATCGTCGAGTAAAGACAGGACTCGCTATTTTTCGGTTCGTCAAAGCTTACACTTCAATTAACACCTGAATCCGGCGAAACAAAAGGCCCCATTGTCGACTCGCGCGATCCGCTCGTTTACCAGCGGTCGGCCTAATCGCGACTGGCCCTTCCAGCTTAATTGAATTTACAAGCCAAGTCCAGCTGGCAGAGAAAGCCACGCGAAATTAGGTCTCGCGATCGACATGTACTTTCACGGACCACCCCACGCGCTAAACTCGAGAGGTTAAAGCAACGCCAAGGACCCTCTGGCACACAAGGGCACGCGAGGTCGGTGAAAACGCCGGCTTGTTTAGGTTTGCTTGTTGTTAGCGACGCCGACCGCACGGACACGACTGCGACTGCTGAGGATTTCAAAAAGGTCGTTTAGGCATAAGGCGGGTTCATTCACAAGAGCCCTGTTGCGTCACCTTATGTTCGTTAAAGAATACACCACCTTCAACTCTTTTTTTTACAGTATTTGGACAATATTTCCCGATTTTTAAAGTATTTGGACAATCTTGTAATACTTTGAACTAATACAAAAATTCAATTGTGAGTTTCAGTCAACAAACGTTAAAGTAAAAAAACAAACATTCCTAACGTTCAACGCCTTACTAAAAAAACCTAAAAAGTCGCAATCATTTCAAAATGAAAAAAGTTTAATAACCCTTGGAATGGACGCCCCGCCAAAACAAGCAAAATTTAAACGTAAACAAGAAGCAAAAACCGAAACAATCAAACGGCTTTCCTAAAACCAAGTTTTTTTGCGCAGTGGTTCCACTTGACAGCAATGCGACGCGCGAATCCAAGGTGCCAGAATTCTCGCTCCAGGCGCCGCTCAGCGTCGGTGGCGACTCGGTGTTTCCCCCCGAGTTCGCGTCCCCGTCTTCCCTGGCCTCGACCAGCGGCGCCAAGTGGCCTCAGCGGAGCCGTAACGCCTCAGGCCTGACCAACGACGATGACCGCAGCCTGCTGACTCCCGAGCTTGACAATCTGGACCCCCTGGACGACCTGGGTTCCGATTTCGGCGTCGCCGCGTCGTGCTTCGACGACGGGGGCCAAGCCGCCCCCGGGAATTTTCCCGCAAAGCAGCACTTTCAGAGTTGCGGCGCTCAGCAGCCCGGCGTTGAAACGAAGCCGAGCCAAATGTCAAGTTCGACAGCGTCGCTTACTTGGGCCAATCCGAACAATAACCGGTCCGTTGGCCGGGTGCCGGACGTCGACCCATACAGCGTTCCCGAGCAGCTTAAACGTCACCAGTATGACGTAGGCGGCTACGAAAGCGGCGGCCAGTTCCAGCGGCGCTCCAACGAGGCCGTATTCTTCAACGACGAGGTCTACCACCGCTACCATAGGCAGCAAGGCGTCGGCGGCGATGACGTAACTCTGCCCAACCGGCAGCTCTCGTGTGACGTCACAACCCCCGAGAACTACCAGCCGCGCGCCGTCCACCCCCACATGGGTTACTGCGACGTGATCAACCCCGGCTACATCGCAGCGGCGTCCCCGTACCCGATTAACCCCGCCAGAGTGGTAAATCCTCACCAGCAGCTTCAGCATGAGCCCCCGCCGCTCACCCACTACCCCATGAGGTCCTATTCCGCGTCACAGACCCCGACTAACTGCAGCGCGCCGGTTGCTAACGGCAACAACGCGTACGACATGCGCATGCGCAACTCCAGCTGCCCGGAAGTGATAAACGGGATTTGCAGCCGGCCCCAAAACCAGACGCCGATGCAGCGACCCTGCTCCATCTACCTGCCAGACTCGTCACCGGTACTTCCCCGGAACCCGGGAGCCGAGGGACTTACCCCGGACGCGTCGCGCTCCCGGGCGGTCCCCGAGAAGGCGGAAGAGGAGTTCAACTTCCGGACCCCGGCTCCTGGATCAGTTCCGCTTAGGAAGAAATCCGAAGGTAAGTGTGATGTTGCTGTTGCAAAACAGGGCGGTGCCTTGAACTATTCGAACCTTGGTTGTGACATTGATTAAAATGACCCAAATCCTTACAACTGTTTACTTAACTTTTTACCTCAAGCGACTTCAAGTTGTCACAAGTGGATTAAGCCATGAGTTCGTGGCGCATTTCCACAGCCGCAACTCCATTGCTGTTTAGATATATTCACTAAAGTTTAAACGAGTGTAAAATTCATTATAAACCACGCTCCGGTTCAATTTGAGCCAAGAGCGCTAAAAGCCAATGCATACGTCGTAGTTTCGCTGCCTTTGATTCTCACATTAATTTTAAACCTTTGTGCTCCGTTTTTTCGTACCTTTAATATATATTACGTTGTTTTCGGATGTAATTAAAGTTGTATACTCCTGCTGAGCAGCGAAAACCGATGATGTAAACAACGACCCGAAACAAAAAAAACAGTTTAAATCGTGGTCAGACTTGGGAATTGTTTTCGGTCCTTTCCCGTCGTTCGACTTTAACGAGCCCAACGACGAATTGCCGTTTAAATTGCATCCGAATCGTGCTTTGTGCGTGCGCGGGCGAGCGAGCAACTCTGACGCCGGAAACTGTACAATTAACGACCGGCAAATGCGAGGCAGCACAATCAAGGCGACTCTTTGACGAGCGCTGCTTCTGAGTGTGGCGGCAGCTTCAAAGTCGGCAGCGTTGCGTCAACACGCGTGGGAACTGGGTGTTTCTTTGTGGCGGAGAACAATTGCAGACAGCGAGATGCTGCCCTAACCTTGTCAAACGAACGAGCAAGCAATCAATTGAAACCCTTTGATCGTGCGATGGACGTGTCGTTGACTGGCAATTAATTTTACGACTGTGGAAAGTTGCGCCCGCGATAAACCCACGATCAGCTCATACCCAGACGATCCCTCTTCGAATTATGTAACATGCTAAAAATGATCCCAGCATCTTTTTTGCTTAGCTCGACTGTATCATTTAATTTGCATACATGGATTTCGTTTCTTAGCTATGGTGTTTCACTTATCATCCTTGTTTTCAGATGCGCCAATCAGACAACGCCCCCACAGTCACGTGATTGGCGACGTTGGAAGACGCTGTGAGGTGTCGCCAAGGTTTGTGCATTTTAAAATTATGTCACCGACTTCCTTTATACGTAAAGTATTTATGTTACCTATTACTTTCCTTAGGGGTAAATGTGATGTATTTCACCCGGTCAATCTTAACATGACGACTGTCATTTATTTTCCGTTTTTCTTTTCCAAATTCAGTGTTGAAGTTTAATTTTAGTATTTAATTAAACAGCCGTTCTAACAAAATTTCAACGAATATGTATATTGACGAATGACGGTTAATGCCTTAAAATTATTTTGCTTGCATCTAATGTAACGAATTTAGCCGATTTAACGTGTTGTGCTTAGTTACAAAATTCGACAGTTTCGGTCAAGCATTTCGGCATCGTAAATTTGTAATGCTATCCACTAAACATTTGACATACCGTTGTGCCAGAGCATTGGAGATCTTTGAAGGCGGTTTAAATTATTTAGAGCGCCAATGGTATAGCTTGGAATATCTGTGGAAAGCCACTTGCTCAAGGCAAAATGAATCTGCATTTTTAAGCATAAAAAATTTCGAATTTACAATACCTCGTGCTTCTAAGTGCCAGGACGCTAAGGCAATGCGATTACGGTGCCTTCCATTTTTAGACCGATTTTAGAGGCAGGCGACGACTGGTGTGGTATTTTGGTTCGGGTGTGGCTTTAAACGTACTTGTGGCACTGACGTGGTGACACCTGAACATTACGAGCTATTCGGGCAACATCGTGCGATGGGGTTTCTTTTCCGCTTCCATTCACCCACTACAATGGCCGTGAGCCTATTTTCCCCAAACCCGCGCAATTACACGCCACTTTACAAACTCAGGTCGGCGTGAAATTTGCCAAGGGCCCGATACAAGAATGCGCCCTATACGTTAACCCCAATAAATCCAAAGAACACCCTCAAAATTTCAAGGCAAATTATACACTCCGTTTGGTAAACCAAAATCAACTTGAAATTTTAAAGTAGTTTTTTCCCTTTAAACGAAACTGTCTATTTGTTTGGGTTTTGCTTGCAAATCTAGTTTACCCCCACTTGTTGTACTAAATAAAAGGCAGTGTTGCCTGTCGAAACTTGGAAACGGCAAAAATCAAGCGGGTTATGAGTTATGACGTACTTCCGCATGTCAGTTTAATGTTCTTACAAAAAAACACTATCTACAGAAATATATGTTAAAAAAGGCTGCCAGGGAAAACAAGTTAATGACAGTGACACTTTTCTGCCGTTTCCAAAAAGAGAGATTGTAAATACAACAAGCTTTTCAACGTTTTATCATAATGATGTGTCGATAATTTATTTTATCTACCGATTGCGTGTAATTTTGGCTTATTAAAAACAATTATTTCGACGTTGCAAATGTGTTTTGGATCACAGCAAGTTGTAAAAAAAATTAAATTTTGTTGTAAAAAATGCTGTATTCGCTTCTTTTAAGCTATCGATTGCGTTCGGCTTCGGCTTATTAAAAAAATGCCGCCTAAAAAAAGTCGCAAAATATATCTTTCAGCAGATCAGCAAACTGACACAGATCGAACGGCCGTGCCTCGGCACAACAGAAAGCGCACCATATGTCACCCCATAACGCCGTAACCTTGCGCTTCGCCAACAAAAACGCGCACAAAGGGGTTGCGTGACGTCACAGAACCGAGTATTGTCCCAGCGGCGCCGAACCGCGACGCTCCCGGTCTCGCCTCGCCGCACTCTCGAGTGGCCCGCGTTTCGGAAGTTTTCAATTTGGCCGCGGCGCGAGGATTATTTTTTTTGTTTGGCGAACGCCAGAGGCCCCTGGCCGCGCGCCATCCCGGTTTGTTTACCCGCCCCTCGCCAAAGTGATAACTTCCCTTTTACCGTTTTTCTCCTCTCGTCTCTCTCAATGTTACCAGCGTTTCGCGTTGCGCCACGACCTTTACCTTTTCGAAAAAAAAAAGAAATCCCTGCCCTGAGGAGATTTGTCGCGCTCTGCTCTGCCTCTCTTGTATTATGTGATACACGAGTTGCGCGGCCTTTTAGCTTCCGTTTTTGCGGTTGCCTTCTTGCCCGATGTTCGTGGAAGAAACTCTCGTTTCACGGCGACTGTCACTTAGGCAATATAACGCCTTAGATTATCCAGACGGACTTGAAATACTGCTTCAGATTTACCCTTTATACAGATAGCGTGCCCGAACCGGTGATTATTCCGAAAAATGGCATTGTCGTTTAAAACAAAATGCGAAACAACTATGCAATTTTTAACATAACATTCGATCTAACTATCTTTTAATCCTTTCTGGCAGTTTTAGAGTCTTATGTCATATAGAGTAATAAGATGAATATGCTGTTGCTGCCAGGTATTGTTTCCATTGAACAGTTGATTAGTAAGATCTTACAAGACTAGGTCACATAACAGCAAAACTGATGTTCGTCCAATGCGTACTACTAGAAGTCTCTCGCACCAAATTGACAAGGTTTTTATTTTGTTTAAGGCCCCGCTCCGACAGCTTCGTTAACTTCAGCCTCGAAGAGGTCGTAGTTCCGCTTCAGTGCCCAGCGGCCTCCCCCTCCCAAGATCGACGTCACTTCCAGAGCCCGATCAAGTCAAACAGTAGCGGTGAGCATCACGTGAGCCAACATCAGGGCCTGATTCGTCAGAACTCGGCACCGGTTGCGCCAGTCAGAAGCGCGGCACAACAACAGCCCACCATAAAACAGGTACTTTGCTTCTATGTAGTTCAAATAATATCACTGTGACTGCCGCCCTGGTCAACCCTAAGGTTCCACTGTCGGAAAAGAAAATGTAATCTATATTTTAGCTTTAGTAACGCTTGCACTCGTGTTTTACTTAATCTGTATGGGGTAGTAATTGTGAAACTTTGGTAAGGAAATATGTATGA
The DNA here is from genome assembly GCF_963924565.1 of Ascidiella aspersa. Classification (NCBI taxonomy): domain Eukaryota; kingdom Metazoa; phylum Chordata; class Ascidiacea; order Phlebobranchia; family Ascidiidae; genus Ascidiella; species Ascidiella aspersa. The sequence goes on from NC_139451.1 coordinate 20,638,994, forward strand.
CGAGCTTAGCTAATTCCATGTTTGAAATAAAGCCAAACTATCACGCATAGTCAGAAATAAGTACGTTTTCTTCGAAGTGCGCAATAATGTTTTGTAAGACGTTGTCGATTGTATTTATAAAAAGCTTAATTTGCATAAGCTTATATTGACCAATCGGTAGCTTCATCATTCGACAGAATTCAACAAAAAAAACATCCCAATAATTTTTGGTTTTGTTAAGCTGTTTTACTGTTTAACGTTATCAAGCGATTGGTTTATTGGGTTTAAGATCAGCGTTAAAATAAAAAACAATTTAAAATTTACAATTTAAAATTATTGAAATCCATATCGATATCGCGTAATCGGAACATGCAAATTCTGTTTCGACAAATTAACCAACATCTCTTTTGCGTTTCAGGAAATATTCTCGCCTGTCAGCTCCGCAGCGCCACCAATTGTTCGAATCAAGGCCGAGCCTCGTGAAGAAGGTGAGTTCATATCTTGTGCAAACAGCACTTGTTTTGCGCTTAAGGAAAAAAAGTTAAAACTAATTTTAAATTGGTAATGTTTCTCAACCCATGGGTCGGAAGCCTAAAATATCGGTATTTGTATAAGGTGAGTTTATTCATAAAAACTTTTTCGCAAACAGCATTTGTTTTTAGATTAAATAACAAAAGCTAAAACTTGAGTTTTTTTCAGACATTAATGCTGCCGTTCCCTATTATGGAGTTCCTTTGCCTTCTTCAAGGGACGACGCCTACAAGGTATAGTTTGTTTACAAGTTACTTTCAAGTTGGCGTGAACCTATGTATTCAGTGGCTAGAAAACAATGTTAGTTGCCTTCTAATAGCTGACAAAAATGTTGATTAGGACATAATCTTTTCTTAAGAGCCTGAGAATGCAACAGACCGCTCTTTTCAGAACTATACATTATAGCCAGTTTATAATTCCCATGTAAAAATATAGAAAAACACTTTGTTGACAATGATTTGCTAACTTTTTGCACATTAACGGAATAATATTATATTGCACAAATTTCAACACGCTTGCAGTTATTTTTGGCTATTGAGAGCAATCCAAACATTTTAAATCTTTCTATCCAGAATGTTGACGCTATTAGTCAGCAACCAACATCCTGCGGTGACATACTGAGTCCGACGGGATGCAAGCCTATGGCGCCCTACCCAGGAACACCCGGCCCGGGATTCGAACCCGCTACCCCAAACTTTCCGACTCACGCCATCAGCCAACCTGTGGTGAAGCTGCAGCCGGACGCTTCCACTGCGTTCTTTGAGGAGAATTGCACGAGCGAAAGTGAAGTTCCCCAGAACGAGAGCAGGTACAAAACTGGAAACATTGTCCTTAAGTATAAATACTTGTTTTTTGATTAATCCGAGGCGACTTGTTAAATTGTATCTTGCGCTAAATCATGTCGTTCTTCTGTTGAAAAAAATAGTGCAATTACTCAGAACGAGAGCAGGTACATGTTAACTGGAAACATTGCCCCTAATGTAAATTCTGATTTTACGAGTTAATACGGCGAGTCTCGTTAAACGGTGCGTTGCGTTGAATCATGTCGTCTGTTAAAAAAATTAATGCAATTACTTAAAACAAGAGCAGGTATATGTCAGCTGGAAACATTGTCCCTAATGTAAATTCTAATTCTATGAGTTATTACGGCGAGACTCGTTAAACTGTGCGTTGCGTTGGACCATGTCGTTGTACAGTCGAAAAAAATTAATGCAATAAACAGAAGAGGAGATCGCAATTGATATGATTCGGCAATGTGAAGCCATAATTTGAACTTTAATGTAAAGTCAGTAAGACATTTGTGGTGATTTCGGATGTTTCACACTTGACATTTATTCCGATACCGATACCTTAGATGTTTGACAAAATTATTGCGTTTCGATCCGATAATATAATATTATGTTATTCTGTACTTAAACAAGCGAAAATTCGAAAAGGCATTATTCCATGTAAATTTGCTTTTGCGTTATGAAGTTTAGTTTACATTTGTAAACCAATTCTTTGTTTTTTTAATTTACCTTTCAAGGTAAAATCGCTACTTTGGATCGCATATTATTGATAAAAGCTTAGTCAAATTGACATCGGATCGGTACTGGTATACCTCCCTAGTATCGGACGATATATGGTTATAATACCACTTGGTTTCGGGCATCTGCTTTGATTCGATATTATCGGAAATCTCCATTTGTAATGACCTCTTCTGTTTTAAGTACGACGGAGTTTTAAAACCGTCCAACGTATCAAGCGGGTTTAGTTTAATTAAAACACACACCCTTTGCGTTACATGCAAAGAACGGCAAAGTTGTGCACGAAAAAAAAACGACACAAAACATTGGTTACTTTGGCCCTATTACAAACTAAACGGTCTACGTTATATTTAGCAACACCCGGGAACAGGGAGCTACTTACGGACGAAGAGGAAGTCTTCAACTGTGGCAGTTCCTCGTCTCATTGCTGGAAGATCCCACCAACAACCAGCAAGTCATCGCTTGGACCGGCCGGGGACTGGAATTCAAACTGGTCGAACCCGAAGAGGTATTGTTTTCATATACACGATTACTATTCTTAAAAAAGGGGCATTTCTGTGTTGTTTTATGCAGACGTGCGTGTGGGGTGCGAAGCGTTTAAATACCCCTCAAATTAATTTCAAACGGCCATTAAAGTCTCCTCAATTACTGGCATTCCTAATTGCTTAATTGATCCGCATTTATAAAGTACGCACCCTGGTCCACGTAGGCATTTTCGATTGCCTTTCTCAGATGAATATTTCGGGAAAGCGCTCATTCAGTAAATCACGAAATTTATAATTACCTTGGCTAATTATTTTGCCTAGTCCCTATTTACTGCAACGAAGAAGATAAACGATTAACGTATAGCATATTGTACGCCCTATTTGGATTAGCGCATGCAACGCTTAGATTGATTTAACTTAAACTTACCGCACGTGATAGGTTAACGGCGACGTGATCAAAAATATAATTTTAACACCATTTTTTTGCAGATTGCAAGACGATGGGGAGTACAAAAGAACCGACCCGCCATGAACTACGATAAGCTTAGTCGCTCCCTGCGCTACTACTACGAAAAGGGAATCATGCAGAAGGTATTTATGACTGCATTCAGTGTAATTTTGTTAGAACGACTAGAGGCCCTATAGCTCATAAATTCGATGTAGTTCTACGGGCTGTTTGTGTATTCGACGAAAACCTACTGTGTGATCACTCCATATCTATGTTTACCGCTAATTTTGCCTTTAATTTCAAGTCAAATTTCTGCTAATCTTATAGGTCGCAGACGTGCTTTTTATTGCAAGGATTGCACAACCAGTTTTGTGTTGACTTACCATATTACTGGAGTTGAATTTCCCAAACTTCCACCTGTTTTTCGTGGGCTGTTTTATGAACATCTTTTAAATATTCTTGTCACACCTATACACATTTTGATAATGTAATCTTTCGCAACCCTTTTAACTTCTTCCTTTACATCTCATTCAGGTGGCCGGCGAGCGTTACGTGTACAAGTTCGTCTGCGAGCCCGAGGTACTCTTCTCGATGGCCGGGTCCCTCGCCCCTGACAGGGTTCATCACTACCCCATGATGCCGGCGGGGTTTCCCCGTCACCCCTACTTCCACCCTGGTTTCCACCCGCATTCGATGTATTACCAGCGGCATTACCACGCGTCCGGCCCCCACTGCTACCCAGGATTTCACCCAAACGGCCCTTTTCCTCCTCACCCGCGGATGCGCAGGGGATATCTGCCCCACCACGATGGTACCCCTGGACCCCGTCGCCCCCAGATGCCCGCTACACCGACGCAGCAGAAGCCGCAATGTAACAGCGTCACCACGCAGCGGTCCAAGTGGCCTAACGCTCCGCCGCCAGATGGCAGTCACGACAAGCCGCAAATGCCAGCTGAACGGTGAAGCCCTTGGTTTGAAAATACTGCAAAAAGAACAGTACCGGCATTGCTGGTGAAGGACAAGATTTTTTGTCGGGCCTTCAGTAAAACTGTCGTTGGAAAAACGCCGGCCTTTATAATTTATAGAAATCGTTGCTTTAAATCAGCAACAATGTCGATCTAAAAAATGTTCAGCGCTTTATTTCCCCGTACAGTATTATGAGAAGTTAACAGGATATCGCTCATAGATAACTCAACCATCAACAATTATTTTGGGTGTTGTGGCCAAACTATTGTTGATATTTGGTGATTATCACACATATATTTTTGCCAAGTATAAACATCTGCCAAGTACAAAAGGGACTACCTAATTTAATAATGTAGCCGATTTGTCGCGTTTTTGCCAAATCTAAGTCGTTCGTAAAATCTCGTTTCACCCGTTTTCAAATGAAGAAAGAAATATATATAGTTTTTTATCGTGTTGCTTTATCTCGAACGGTCAATGCGGAGCTGTACAGTATTTTATATTTTGTTTCAAGTCGACTGTAACATAAAGCCGAAAAGTTTCACTTGAAAAATTTAAATGCGCTCGTTTTGACGCTTTGTTACACGTGTGCGTTTGCAAGTAACCGACATGTTGCGATATGTGCAGTGTCAATTTACCGCTGTACAAATTTCGACTCAAATCTTCCAATTGAAAAACTCGTTTTATTTTGTTGTATAAACGAAATGAGATTTTGTCGGCATTTTTGCTTGTCCTTAACGTACAACGTTGCGATGTACTGTGTTTAAGGCTTAAAAAGGCTGTTTTCGCACCCAGTTGCGGGGTCTACGGTTTGTAGTTTTGTCCTGTAACAAATGGACCAACTCGCTCCTCAGATGGTCAACAATCCGTATTATATGTTAGTAACTCCATACGCAACTTTTCGTGCACCAGCGCAAAACTTTTGGTTCAGTATTTTTCGCTCGCATCTTGTCCGTGTTCGACGCAAATGCTGCCAGTTTAACGCTTTTGTTTGGAATAAACGACGTGTAATTTATCTTGAATTGAGTGGTCAAGTGTGCTTAAAATTACACAAGCTACTTGAAGCTGGTAGTATTATATGCAGTTTAACCAATAAAAAAAACGTGAAACGATAAATTTTTTAGGGTTGATTATCCTATAGAAGGAATTATTTTTCACCCACGTATGATGCTTGGATGAGTGATATAATACACCTAATAGTCGATTGCTGTAGGCCTATATCAATCATATTTTACTTTTTGGCCCGAGTCGGATTCGGCAGTTGAACTCGCCATTATGTTTTCATCCGGAGTCGGTCTCCGGTTGTTTTCAACCCTCTCATCATCTCTGTTATGTAGTAAATTGTAAAATAAAAACCACACGTACCTATTTAAAATGTTGACGTCTATACTAAATTGCACGTTTTATCTGCTCAGAACTCTAACTAGATGAACTTCTAATAATATTGAACAATCTGGTTTCGGATAAACTTGATTTAAACGACCAGTTCAAACATTCTATGAAATGTAGTTACTAGTTACTAGTTACGCAATAAATGCTATTAAACGAAACATCAGTGAAAACTTATGCCAAACATAAAAGCGTTTTGAATATCCCGCTTAACTGTCATGATCAAGCGTAAAATTTTGTAAAGTCACATGATTTTTGAGCTGTAAACAACCTTCCCACTGGAAATTAAAAAGTATTTACACAACGTTTCAAATGTCTTTAAACAATAGTTTTATTGTTCGCTATAGGAACCGTTGTGATAATAATGTCAAGAAATTTCCGTTGAGATTCGCCTCACCCGACTTTTCCGTTGTTGTTTTTTCTAGAAAAGTTTCTCTTTTAAAACGTTTTTCAGGCAAAAGTATTGTTTTCGAGATTAATTGCAGTGTTTTTTAATTTTTTAAGTTTTGACAGTTAGCTAATAATCGCATTGTTACGTTTTTGACTTAAACATAAATTTACTCTTCTAGATTCACTGACAAATACGTTTTTTAGAAACTATATTGGTCTGATGCTGCTGTGCTTACTGACCAAATTAAGTTAAACTGAGTTACATTGCTTGTTAGAAACATGGCGATATGTTACGTCGGTTTGTCACTAGTGAAATCGTATTTAAATACTTAAAAAGTACAAAAAAATATCAACTTTAATTTACACATTTTCTTTAAATCTCTGCCTTTACATTTTTCAGGTTTTCTGAGATGTGATGAATTAATTGTATTAATAAAATTTTGTATCCAGATATGTGTTAAATACCATAAAGCGTTACAGGTGAAAAATCAGGCCTACAAAATTTATTTTTTGAACTGTAATTTGGTTGAATTTTTATATTTCAGAGTGATCAAACATTATTTGTATCTCAGAGAATTAAGAAATGCATATCCTTTACTATATAGGCTACATGAGTGCTACAAAACGTAGACCAATAAACCAATTGCAATTTAACATTTAAACTAGTTTCAATAATATTGCCAAACAAGTTGAAAAAATTAATCTACAAATTTAAACAGACAAAGAATGTTGAGTCTAAGGTGACATCAATCTGTAGTTAGACTTAATTCTGTGGCAGGTGCACAATTTAGATATTTTAAAGCATTTGACGAAAATCAAATTAACAAAATTATACGCCGCTGGTCTAGAATCCTACCGCAACTCACATTATTTGGGATAGGGTGTGGGTTAGCGTTTTGGGTAAGGGTGGGTCAAGGATTATTATCAGATAATAATACTTGATCCACCCAAACGCTAACTCGCACCCTAACCCAAATATTGTACATTGATTTAATAATTGTGGTAGGATTCAAGACTAGCGCCAATCAAACAAAAAGGTTGTTATGGTGGATTCCAATTTTTTAGGTTTGTATACTGCACAAAGCCTTGACCACACAAATCTGCAAGCTTTGGCACTGCACACACAAGATCTTGAAAAGTGCCCAAAAATGCTGTCAGTATTAACACTTTCTGCCTTTAGTCCAGTATAAAATTTATTAAAAACATAGGTTACTGGCATATGTTTGGTTAGGAAAACCAATATTCATATTGTACGACTTGCCAAATGATGTCACTATAGGCCAAGTATCAATATCAGCGAAACGTTTTTGAGTGCAGTCAGGTCTTTGGTACCAGTAGTTTTAGTACTAGAAAATTTAAACTCCTCATTATAGAAAGAAATGTGCTTTATATATAACTTGCAGAATGATAATAAACACCAAAGAATAGCTACATGGTGGATTAAAATATTTGCTTAAGAACTGTCTGTTGAATGTGTTATTGTTTTCAAATACCTTGGATTGTACAAAGGAATGAATGAACAACTGGAGGCTGGAAAGGGCTTAAAGCGAAAACAAAGCCAGGACCAAGATGAGAAATCTGTGACGAGTAAGTTTTTGTGCGTGCTATTTTATTTAGAAAGGCATATAACTAAAGGCGATGTTTGTTATATTTTTTTAGATTGTCACCTGTATGTGACCATTAATTTCTAATAATTTTTGGCTGCGGTAACTCCCCTTTTTCTAAGTCGAAGTGCTATCTAGAGATTGACTATCACTTTTTTTGGACAGATACAATTTTGTTAACCGTTACCGATTTTTTTTTATTGTGAAAAATGTTCAAAATTTGAATCAATTGAAAATAAAATACAAATACTGTTTTAGTTTATATACCTTTATTAGTATTCAACTATTATTTTGCATATTAACCTGGCGTGAAGCTAAAACTCAATTTTTTCATTAAAAAATGTTTGTTGTACAGGAAAGATTATATATCATATTTTCGTACTAAAATATTGACCAAAGTATCGGCCTACATTTACTGTTTTGATAGAAAGAGACTAGAAAGCCAAATATCGGCCGATATTATCGACAAACCGATATATCGAGCTATCTCTAGTGGTATCAATGTTAAAACTTGATGCAGGTGAAAAAAAGAGAAAGAAGAAGGATGGAAGTAGCGGGGGTGGAGCTGGGGTTCGTCCGAAACATTGTCCCTTGTCGGAGAGGCAACAGCTTGCGCTACTCATGCAAATGACTGCCGAAGAGAATAATGGCAAGTTTATATTTATATTGTTTTACTTATTACACAAGTGATAAACAAGCCTATTTTGTTTTCCTGAATTAAGTACACAAAACAATTTATTTTAGTAACACAAATAAATGAAAAAACAGCTCTAGAATCTTTTATTGGAAATTGATTTAAACAGGTGTATCTACATGTAGTATTATTCTAGTTTGTAAATTTAGGAACGATATGTAGCTTTATTTATATATAAACAGCTAAAAGGTTGCATTTCTTACAGTGACTAAATCAACAAATTTGCATTGTAGTTATTTTGATAATCTAATGTACTAATAAACATTTTTGTTGAACAGTACATAGCTTCTCACAAAAAATGTGAACCTCATATAGGTAAAACTACTATGTTACACAGCTTTTACGCTTCAAAAAAAAACTTGGCTAAAAATCTGATCTGTATGTTATTTGGCAGTACTTTATCGTGACACTAAATACTTGTAAAGCTTTCTTATTTTACCTTAAACTACTCACATAAAAAATGTGAGCTCTTAGGTAACTGCTTTAGCACTGTTGTACATTATCATTAAAATAAACCATTTTGCCTTTATACCTTTTTTACAGCGCCTTAAAAAAGTTTTTCTTTGCAATGGACAAAACGTCACAACAAACCGACTAAATTGCACTTCTTAAATAAAAAATGTATAGTTTGGGGGTTTATGGCTCCACTTCAGGAAAAGTTTGGAACACTATTTGTGAACTAAGGCTGTGCTACAGGAATTCACTATTGCAAACGATTGCTTGGGTAACTTGGTCAAATTCCAAGAGCAGTTTGACGCCTTAGTAATCCAGTAGTAATCCAGAGCGTCTAAAAATGCTCTGCACACCTATGATTGGCGCCTATGTGAATATATATGTACATTTTGGCCCTTTTTAATATTTGATAAGGTTAAAGAAAAGTACTATTGGTTTTTAATTTGTTAGAATTACTTTATGATCATCTGTAACATGTTTTGTTGACTTTCACAGAGAGAAGTTCTCCCCCACCACCAAATTCTCGGAAAACCCCGGGCAGTAGCGGACGAAAAGACAAGGTCAACAAGAGAAACGAGAGAGGCGAAACTCCACTGCACCTGGCCACCATCCGAGGAGACCTGCCCTCCATTATTGACCTCATCAAGCAAGGGGCTGACATTAATGTGCAGGATTATGCGGGTATGTTTGTACTTCATAGTATTTGTTAAATTATGGTAATGGATCCTAATAGACCCTACTACAGCTACTTACCGTTTATTCTGTCATGTTTGTTCAACCTAAATTTATTTAGTATAAAGTTTTACCAATGTAGATATACAGTACACTTTTTAAAAATTGCATTTTTTCCGTTTCATTCACACTTTACCCAGCAGTCGCCAAACTACTGTGGGAGCTATAAATGCCTGTCAGTAAATTTCCCACATATGGCTTTGTTTTCATTTAGCCTCCAATCAGTTATCATTGTAGCCTTTTGTAACAAAAGTTTAAGGACCTAGGCTATTACTTAACATATTTTCCTCGGTGATAAATATCTTTACCTGTTTCTTATATTTAGTAACAGTGGCAGTAATGTGGAACAATCTGTACAGGGTTGCCAGTTTTGTACTTTTATTTTCCATAAAGCTACTCTTTTTTATGTGGATTTTTATTATACAAGACAAGGACTCAATATTAAGGGATTTCATTGCTCAGAATGCAAATCATTTTTTTTAATTTTTAGGGATTTCAGGTGGCCCAGAACCTAAAAAAAATTGGTGAATTGGTTGTAAGGATTATTCATTTTGTACTACATTTAAAAAAACTAGCAAGATGTAGTCATTGCGAATTTACTTTAAACCAAAAACTTTTACTTTACACTGTTTTCCTCATGTGGCTCCAGGGCCTCTTGGCTCATTGCCTCTCTGGGCTGTCCTGACAGTTGTTAAATTCACACTTTTGATTACTATTTTTATTTAACATTAGTTTTTAGCAACTGTCAAGTTTAAATTAATTTTTCTGTAATTTATTTTTGTACAGTTTATAATTGTGACATCACAAACATCCTCAGTTGTACCATAGATGTTGAATTACAATTTTATATAATTACATAATCAAACTAACATTTAGCTAGAAAAAAAAAACACTGATATCAATAAAGCTGTTTGTATGTCTATGAAGGCCTCTGTCAAGAAAGTTTAAGAATCCCCTTAATCGCTTATGCAATTGTCCACTATGTGTTGCTCACAACAACAGAAACTGACTCAACATTTTATAAAACAGACTAAATAAGTCTAACTTGTTCTGCTCGAAAAACTATGTGGGCATTTAAATATAAGGAATAAGCTAGGACATTACCAAGTAATTTCTCTTATGTAACCAAATTACCTTTTTAGCTATATAGTCCAATAGTGTTTTGAAAAAATGGAATAGATGACAATTTTTTTCTTTTTGAAACCACATATTTAAAGTGTTTTATTTAAACAGGATGGACTCCATTGCACGAGGCGTGCAATCACCAGCATCCACACATTGCAAAATACCTTTTGGAAAGTGGAGCCAACGTCAACTCAAAGGGTTTTGAAAACGACTATCCTCTGCACGATGCTGTCAGCAATAACCACCATGATGTAAGTAAAATAATGATTTATTTTGTTTTGTAATAAATCTTAGCGTGAGCTTTATTGAAACATGTTGTATTTGTTTTTTCTTCTTGACGTTTCGACTGTGTGTCTCTAATTTCAAAATAATATGCTGACGTAATTGAAGTAATGGTGAGATAAGTACACATTACACCCTATACAACTTTTTTAATGATTTCCTAAATGCAGCATGGCGATGGTTGGGTTTGCTAAATATATGGCAAAAATTGTGTGGATTTGTAGCATTTAAAGTACATTTGCTAATAACCTACTAGAATCATACAATGGTGCTGATTTAGTATTTCAAAACATGGATAATTTAATATGTTTGTGCATCTCTATTTTTTTGCTTTATATATTAAGTCTTTTTCGTAAATTTCAAAACCATCCTGGTTAGTTGAAATAACCTAGTAACTTAAATGTTGATGTTTTTTGTTTAGCTCGTCGAGCTGTTGCTCAAGCACGGTGCAAACCCGCTTCTTCCCAACAAGGCCGGCGAGCGGCCCCTTGACCTCAGCGAGTCCGAGGTCATCACTAAAATGATGCAGCGTGAGATCATTTCAAGCGATGACAGCGACAGGGAAAAAAGTGCTCGACACAAGTTAAGCCAGGACAAAATGAAATGGAGGGCAAGGTACAGTGTTATATATAAACAAAATATAGTCTAAAATATGTCAACAAGTGTAAGATTTCCTATGGTTCACAGACAAGTTTTATTGCAATTAGTAATTAAAAACAAATATATAACAACAATTTTGCAGTTATATTTTGCATCTTCAATAAAGCACTTTGTGCATTTTACACACAGCACATTGTATGGTATTTATGTCAGTAATAAAAAATATTATATGACTAGGAATGTGTAAACTACCTAGTACAGTGGTTCTCAACCTGGGGGTCGCGACCCAAAAGGGGGTCGCAAGGGGTTGTCTGAGGGTCGCCGTGTAGAATTTTAAAAACAAAATAATCATAAGAATTAGGCAATATGAACTAAAAGTTTAGCAATATAGAAGGAGCAAAGGCAACCGCCAGTCTAACGTTTGTCTTTGTGTGGCCTTTGCTGCAGTGAACTTGTCGCGTTTATGACGTTACAATTACACTTTTAATTAATGAATCCAGTCTATCTTCAATCAAACGATGTCCAATAAAAATGAATGGACGCTCAAACCAGGATTGCCAGAAGGCCTAAATTCGAACCAAAAACGACAAATTGTTCTAATTTTAACTGCTGTGTCCGACGGTTTGTAAATCATTAGGACAGTAAGCTATCTGCCCAAATTTTGCCGAATTTATTTGGAACATTGGATGAAGTAAAACCATGGGCTCACGAGGCCTTCAAAATAGTTTATACCAACTTTACAAATATAAGGACAAAAATTTTTCGCGCTTCGCGCGGTTTTGATTCTTATTTCTACAATAATTCCTGTGCAGCACAAAAGCGTCAGGTGTACTATAGGGCGCTCTAGTTTCAAATTGAAATTTAGGCAAACTTACAATTAAACTTGTGCTAGGTTCACAATAGGTTACAGGCAAACTATTTATACTTTTCAGCGGTATTATAACTTTTTACATAGCCTTTTCTACAACATCCACAGAATTCCGAGAATAAAATTTTGGTGTTGCAGTTTTGGCAATAGAAATGAAATTTACAGAAAGCTTTATTATTGCACTGCTGTTAACGACTAACCGTTTTGTAAATTTGTGAGAAATTTGGCTGCCCACCAAGAACATTTACCTCTACTGATTCCTTTAGTCTCACACTAGTACATGGTACATATTATTTGACCTAAAATGTGTAAATTTCACACCAACAATGTCCTAACCCTAAACCAAGCATCTGGCAACCCTGGCTCAAACCGTAATTTTAGCTTGTTATATGCATAGCGCATTTTAGCCAAATCTTAATACAATCCTAGTCTAAATTTTTTATCTCTATTTAGATTTTGCCAATTTTAAAATGTGTTTTTTATTTGCTCAGGTTTATGTATCACACTCTATAATTAGGGGGTCGCGTAAGTTATCGAAAACTTAAAAGGGGTTGCGAGAACAAAAAGGTTGAGAACCACTGACCTAGTACATGTATTACAGTTTAAACAACTGACAATTGTTAAGAAATGTTAAACATTTGGAAGATTATTTTTTTATTACAATATACACATGTTAGCAAATTGTTTTGTGATTTATTGCTGTTACTGCGGGCCCTGTAGGGTATTTTAAGGTTATTTCCTCCCCTAAACAAAATCGAGGTTAAAAATTTAATAAATTTACATAATAGGATTTGATATTTTGGATTCGTTATTCTTGGTTCAAAATAAAAAGTTCTAGAATCCCATGGGATTCTACTTTGAACATCCCTATATATGACACTTTCACACTTTGTTTAACCAATTTTATAAATGCAAGTTTGTTTTTTTTTAAAGCCTAGCCAAGTGAATTGAAATATTAAACTAAGCAGTAAGAGAAGGATATTGTGCATTCACATTTATGCTTTTCTACTATGTTGCTAGATTTAAAACCTGCATTTGCAGATCTGGGTCTGAATCCGATCCATCTGTGAAGTCAGCCAAAGTTTTAACTGCCAGCCGTCAGCTATTCAAAAGTGAGAAGAAGCTAAAGAGGCGGACAAAAACTGTTTCCTCGTCTTTCGAATCAGATGACTCGGACGACCTACCGTTGTCACGACAACTGCAGCCGGTTATACCAAAGCATTTTAGCTCATCTTCGAGCAGCAATTACGAAGTTGGCAACAAGTCGAAAGTTGTGCGAGCAGGCGATTCTGGTACTAAAAAGCCTCGGAAGAGAGTGAAAAAGAAGAAGAAGAGTTTCATGCCAAACACACCCGAGTCTTCTGATGATTGTTCTACGGATTCTGAAAAGACTTCAAAGAGGTTTGTATACAGTAACCCAATTCAATTTGACACTTGTATGAGTTGCTATATTTAAGTTATAAAAAGCAACTAACAGTAAATTAAAGGTAAATGTTTTTTTTTTTATGTTTAAATTATTTTTTGCATTTACCTGAATGCACAGCATGTTATGTCACTCTAGTGTTTTTTATCGTGATGGATTGTGGGTAGTAAAAAATACTTTTTGAAAAAGGTTAATTGAAATCCTTTTATATCAACACCAAAAAGGTTAAAATCGATGTTACAGACAAAAACTAGCCTAAAGATATATAATGTAAATTTAATGCAAATATTACTGTCACCACACTCATTTCCACATGCACAAAATAGGTCAATCTTTTGATTATCTTTCATCGCATTTAAAGGAATCTTTAAACAATTTCAGATTGCCAAGTTCGGTGCAAAAGAACAAACGGCGCTCCTCTATCAGCAGCGATGATGATCTGCCTCTTCAACTGCCCAAACCGAAACCCGCTCCCCCACTTTTCGAGGTGCCCTACCCCAGCTTGTCTTCAATATCCACAACCAGTGCTGGTACAGTACCTGTTTCAACTGTAGCGTCCCGCACATCTGAGGCCGATGTCTACGACCTGACTGACGACTTTTCTAACGAAAGTGAGATGATCAGCCTGAAGCCTGAGCACAGTCTATTTTCTCGCAAGTGGGAGAGTCCTGTCAAAACGGGTGGCATCAAAACGCCGAGCTTATTTACTCGGAAACCCTTGGTGATAACGCCAGTGAAGGTTCGCAAGGCCAGCAGAGACTCTGATTCCTCTTTGACTTTCAAGCAAGCCAAACCAGCGGAGTCTAAAACTGTTACAATTCGCCCCGTAATAAGTTCACCTTCTTATCAGAGATCGGAAATGCTCTTTGACAAACTCTTCAAATCGCCACCAAAAGAACAGGAGCGTCAAAAGCCCGAGAAACCGTTTAAGGATTTTGAAACAAAAGAAAAAGCACACACGCAATTCGGCTCCATCAAGTTCGAAACTCACTTGCCAACCTCGTTTGGGACCTTTCAGCCCACCAGCACTGTTGTCGTTTCAACCTCTTCAGATAGCATTGCTTCTATTAAAGCGCCAGTGTTGTCTTGCACTACCACATTCAGCACTGCAACCATTACAAGTGCAGTGGAGGTTAAAGTTAGTGTGCTGGCAAGCAGACTTGAAGCTGCTAAAACTCCGCACGTTATAATAAAATCTGACGACAGTGAATTGCGTAACAAGAAGAGAAAGTCCACTGATTCAGAACAAGTTGTAGAGGAAAAAGCTCAATCTCTGACATCAGCTAAAAAAGAGCTGCCCAATCCAACACGATCTGTATCGCTGGACAACAGCAGCACTCCAGCGAAAGTTCCAGTTCACGAACTTGATAAAACTCCAAAATTTGAAAAGGCAATAGAAAATAAGGCAGTTAAGAGAATTGCTCATTCAGAGTCGACCAAAGAAAAAGTTTCCAAAACACTTTCTGAACCTGGAAAAATCACTCCGAAATCTGTCACAAAATCCCATTCAACAGAAACCAAAAGGCCAACACCCAAACCGGTAGTAAAGAAGGACACCAAACCCGAGCCGAAAAAGCTTCAGCTTTTGTCGGATGATGCCTCTGGCTTTTTCAATGATATTGAGAGCCTTTCACGCCAGCGCGAACTGCAAAAGTTAAAGCAGAAAAAGAAGCAACTGCAGAAGCGCACCAAATCTAGTCCCGGTGCAAAACCGGAGGAGAAAAAGGTTTCAAAACGTCCAGAGGTGGCCCTTTCAGGGGCCACATGGCTTGACACTGCCACAACACCTGAACGCACAAAGCAGCGAAAGGCATCAGTGCAAAAGAGTGTGAAAAAAGAGCAGATTAAAGTTCTTAATCCACAAACTGGTGCAACTGAGTCTCTGCCTGTGTCCCATGCCTCCCATGAGTATATTGATTCTTCTGGGCCAAAATCCGACCCCAGCCTGTATCATGCTATTGTACCATTTGCAGGTACTCCGGAGCAGCACAGGCATGAAAGTGAACTGAATTTGCCTAATGTTTCACATCCCTATTCAACCCATAGTACCCCTAATTCACTACCTCCGCAGCAACAAGTTCCCTTTCATTCTGTTGCCAATGTTCAGGAGATGCAACAGCAGCAACAACAACTGCAAAAACAACAACAACAACTGCAACAACAATTGCAACCACAACCACAACAGCAACAACAATCGCAGCAGCAGCAAAAGCACCACCACCAAATACAGCAGCAGCCTGTGGCCTTTCAAGCCACGCCATACAGCACTGCTGGCATTCCTTTGCATCATGCAGTCCTAGTTCAAAGTTCTCAACCCCAGCCCTACCCTCATGTATCTGCAGCTGCTTTGCCTAATTCTCAACCAAAGGTTGTTGAAACTAATGTGTCCACTCTTAAGCCTTCTATTACTCCTGTGCTACCCCAGCATAATTTGTTGCCTGTTGTGACATCCACAAGCACTGAAGTACTAGTTGAGTCAGGTCAAGAAGATTTGACAACGGAGACTACAACCTCCACTGCGTTGCCGACCAATCCATTACCTTTAGCTGATAGCGATGTGACTCCTGAAGCAAAAACGGCAGATTTAGAGCAAGAAATGGACCCCGATCCTGAAAAGCCTGAACACATCCAGGAACAAGAGACTACCAAGGAGGAAGACCAACTATCAGAGTCCCAAAGAATGCTTCAAGAGTACATTCAGCAAAGGTACAACAGAGTCGGTTTTTTAATTCCAATAAAATTTTATTAGTTTTCAGGATTTACAACTTATTGCAAGAACACCTGAATATATATCATGGAGGGCTTTTTTGCTGATTAAGACAGCACGTTTTACAATGAGGATTTTTTATTTACGTTTTACCATGATGCAATTATTGTTTCTAATAGAAAATTTAGATTGTTTTTGTCATACTTGTTTAACGGGCATTAGACTGACCAATTTGAGATAACAATGTTAACCCAAGTCTGGTTAAAGGCAAACAATGATGACTACATTACTGAAGCAATTTTCTATGTTGAAACTGGAACTTCACTTTTATGGGGGCTTAGGTACAATTAGGCACCAATCATTTTGGGCACAAATAGTTAGACCTGGCAGTAGCATTTTTTGTCAGATAGACCCTTCAGTTCTATTATTGCAATAGAATTTACACACCAGAAAAACGAAATAAAAGGCTTTTGCTTTGGATAAGCCTACATCATGTTGTAATTCATTTTGGGATAAGCCTACATCATTTTGTAATTTTGCAATTTAATATTTTGCCTTATTCAAGCTTACCATTTAAGACAGTGAAAGTATTGATGTATTATGCAAACAAAGGGTCTTTACCGGTTTAATTCCAAATTCCAAAGATTCACTGGCCTAACATTACCAGATCCGCCAAAAATAAGCGCATTGCAATTCCTGTACTATAAAACTGTAATGCTGTCATCAGATGACAGCTCGGCACTTTGATCTCAGTCTTTCACAAACAACTTCATACTTAACGTGGCATTGTTTGTAGGCTATCCATGGCCACTGTGTGCTTCGAGAGCACGGAGCCGAAACGTCTGCCGGTCTACATCCCAATGTCGCAGCTGCAGGGCTCGGCCAAGAATCCGCTTAACGACAAGCTGAACGCCTACGAGGAAAGGTTCTTCATCCAGAAGCTGGCCTACGAAAAGAGGCGGCGACTGGCCAACGTAGTTCCCCAGGTACAAGTCATACCCGGTGTATTTCGATTGATGTACTTGTTTTCGTTAAGATACACAATGCACATGAAACTAAGTGGTGGCGTACGTATGGGCGCGTGTGGCTTGCCTTTGGACATGATAGAAGGCACACAAAAACGGTACCAGTTGCAAATCGCGTTGTTTGGTGTAGGTGTATAAAATCAAGTTTTATTTCAATTTCAAAGACCCGGACTTAACACAATGCTCAACAACAGGCTTTCCTGATTTCAGGTGGCATTTGGAGGGCTATACAAATACAAAAACAGTTTATATGAATAGGGAAACTTGCGATAGCCTGTGTGCGTGTAATCGGTATTTACAAAATAAATTGCTTCTGCAATTTTTAACAAACAAAAAATATCATAAAACATAGTGCTGGGTTGCAGAATACTAAATTTTTTGCTAAAATGAAATACTAAATAGTTGTATATTGTGTATATTTCTTCCATTGTCCCAGAAAAAATTATTTCCATTGTCGCAGTTGCATAATTATAAAAACTTGATTCATGGTCACAAAATGTTAAAGCTCTATGTAAATGTAATTCTGTAAAAGATCAACTTTAATGAACGCTGGGGAAAATACTAAAACTGTTATTACGTTAAAACTGTTATTGCGTAGTACCACATCTCAAAACCACGAACGTAAGAAATCTGTGCTCAAGTGTCCTAAAAAAACGCTTTTCAAAGGTCAAACATTGCGCAAAAAGTCTCCAAAAGTTATCAACCATTGCCAACTTCACATCTTAAACCAGTGATTCCCAAACTGTGTGCCACGAAACTTTATGTAATTTTGAAAAATAAGGTATTTGTATTACCAACAGACATACACGCAAACATTTAAAACTCAAATACGCACTACCCATTATAGATCTCAGTTATTAACACACATATGTGAATGTTTCATTGAATAAATGATATGGTACTGTGGATCCCCTTCTATGAGGTTGCTTGTACTAACAGATTGAGCAAGCATTGGCGTATGGTTGTTTCTCGACTCGTTCCCTTCTGAGCCTGCGTAGCTCAGTTGGCAGAGCGACGGTCCCGGCTTGACCGGAGGTCGTGAGTTCGAACCTCACTGCAGGCTAGTTGTTTTTCTAGTCTGCTCGCTTGCATCATAGATCAACAGATTCGGTGAGTCTGCGATGGCTTTCGGTGTACCCATTACAAATTAATCATATTAGGACAATTACATATATTTTTTTTTGTATTAAGAGCGATTGTAAAACGACTCTATTGTTGTTCTGTTAAAGGTGTGCCGCGAAATATTTAAGATATCTGCAGTGTGCCGCGAGCCAAAAAGTTTGGCTACCACTGTCTTAAACTGACGTTCTTTAGGCGCCGCAGTACTACTGGGAGTACATGACCTTCACCGGCGGTTACCTGCTAAGCGGTCGCAAGGAAAGCCAGCTGTCGGTGCCCGTCCTAGCGCCCCCGCCCCACCTCTGCGACCCCATGGTTGACCTTTTCACCCAACACGAGGAGCAGAGGGTGCGTCTTCGCGTACAGCACGCCATCGAACGTGAGAAGCTGATTATCTCTTGTGAGCAGGAGATTATGCGCGAACACTGCCGCGCCGCCCGCACCATACAGAATCAGCAGGTAAATGCGTTATGGCGATTTTTTGGCGATTGCCTTTTTTGAGTATATTATACGCGTTTTGGCCATTTTCGTTTCGCTTTTTTTAAGTACTCCCAAAGATTGACTTCTGCAGTGCGAAGAAGGCTTCTGCTAGTTGTTGCTTTTTTTACATGCTGTTTAGACTAGGCTACTATCTCTACTTGACAAAATCATCAGGTAACTGCCTTTTGGCCATTTTCTTTTCGCTTTTTGAAGTACTCCTTAAGATTGACTACTGTGTGAACGCCGCAATTCGAAGAAGGCCTCTGCTTGTTTTTTTTGACATGCTGTTTAGCCTAGCCTACTACCTCAACTTGACTGGATCAGCATGTAAATGCGTTTCGGCGTTTGTTTTTGTTTCGTTTCGCTTTTCTGTTTCTTTCTGTGGGAACGCCGCAATGCAAAGAAGGCCTCTGCGGTTTTGTTTTATATGCGGTTGAGTCTAGGCTACCATCTCGAAACTTTGTTTCTAAGTATTTAACGAATTCATTTACATAGTCCACCTTTGTTAAAGGTTTGTTGAACTTTTTATGGTTTGTAGTTTTCAATTGGAATATTGCGACAAAGTGCAATTGAGAATATATTTACAAAATGCGGTTCTCGCCTCCCTAAATAGCGAGTAGCATCGCACAAAAAACGTTGCATTAGTACTAATCAAATCGTGTTCGCCTGATGCGAAATGAGCAATCAATTAGCTTCGGTTTATCTGCTAATGTCAGGGTATTGGCAAATTGACAGGTGGTTGTGTAGTATCTAACTCATAAGCAAACTATACACGTAAAAAATATTTGTGCGCCTATTTTCTTAAGATTTTTGTCTTGTTTTTAAACCAAACTAATCGCCAAATGTAACATTTAAAAAAGCGTTTGAATTGATTTTAGATGTAGACGAAACTTACAGCGCTGTCAGTTGTGACATAAATCGGTCCTGTCTTTTTCATTTGCGATCTATTAAAATGACCTTTTGGCCTTTCCTTGCTTAGGTTCCCTACAGCGCATGCGCGGTCCTGATGGACAACGAGGTGTACAACCTGCCGAGGAATAACAACGACAACGAACCTCCTGGCAAACCTTCGATCCGGGACCGCTTCAACGCGAGACTATTTATTTCCTGGCTGCAGGTAACCAACGTTAAAAAACAGATCTTTTTGTTCAAGTGATGGTGATTACCCGCTTTATATTTCTTACGTTTGCGTTAGAAAAAAGGGTTGTTAATTTAGCGGCTGTTGTTTTGGGTAAGAAGGCGCTGGCCCTTAAGACGAGAGCCGACGGCTGCCTATGGTCTCTTACACGTTCCTAGTCAAGACTGACTTCAAAGAACAAGCGCTAAATTACCTGTCCTTAACTGCTTGAACTCTAGACAGAGTCACTTCACGTAGTTGACATTGCTTGTTGAGTATATATTCACAAATCCCAGCAGTACACACGATATGGTAACGCGGGGATTCAAGCCGCCAGTCTATAAGACGAATAATCGCGAAACGCTGAAAGCTCTCGGCTCGGCGCTTAGTTACGCCCCAGTCAACGCCGGTCACGTGCATAGTGACGCCAAATTAAGCAATGTAGGGTAAAATGCTTAATAAAGGCCACAGTTAAAGACTTTATTAAACAAACGTACATGACGAGGCTTCGGCCTAAGCTATACTCTCCTTATCCCAATATTGGAAACTTTAATCAACACAGTATATTACCAAACAGGTTACAACGAATAAGTTTCCATCAAAGTGGATTTCAAAAATCTGTGTTTTGTAAGATAAAAATCCTGAAATATAATAGACGAAATCTAAAGAGTTATATCCTTCCAGTTTTGTTTCAATTTTTTCTACAGTTGTAATTTCTGAAAAGCTTTTACAATTTGTTTATTTTTTTAAAGTACCATAACAACCGAAATTGATGTTGGAAAGTATTTTAGGAAGGCTGGATTTTGTGCAATGGTTAGGAAATACAACGCGGTGTTTTCAATTTGAGAATTTATATTTGTTAAAATAATTATCTCTAACTTCAGGGTTTGTATTGATTTAAAATTCGCACAGTCGGGCAAGTATCTACAATTTTCGCCAGTCGAGCGAATATTTACTAATCAGAACTCGCTTAATTGGAATTACACTCGCCAAAAAAGGTGACCTCCGTCTACCAATTTCCGCCCAACAAATTTGTTTTTCCTGTAAATTAACCTGTCATTCTATTTTGGTGGGTATACTGGGTATACAATACTACATACATAGCCCTCAGACGGATGGCCTCGATTTTTATCACCAGGCTTTTAAATGCGAAGAGTTTTTTTTCCACGTGCAATACGCTTGTTTAATTCTGTAGTTATGCAAGGGTATATCGTTAGCGATTTAGTCCGAAATTGGTCTTTATTCTGCGACGTTTAATATAATGATCTCATAATGATAGGTGTCAATCAGCACTCGACTGTAGCGAATTGCGCTCGTATTAGTGAGCGTAGGAGTGAAAACCCAATCCCGAACTTAAAAGTATCAATTTCTTATAGCTAAAACAAAAAATCGCACAACCTCATTGATAACACTGGATCACTAACAAGTTTTTAGTTTCCTACAGTTTGTTAGTTTGACATTTTGTCTTGTAGTATGTTACTGTATATTGGTACCGGATTGAACATCATTTTTGATGTTTTTTGGCTTCGCGATTGTTGTGTTTCTAACCTTTGTTTGCCTTGCAAGAATAGTAAACAGAGTCCAAGTAAGTAACTGGTTTAATTCGAATGGATATAACACAAGAAGGGCACGAGCATTTATAGGCGAGTAGTCGCGTAATTTACATTGCGATACAATTAACGTACAACACAAGCAATGATTACAAAACACGTGACTAGAGCACGCGGCTCAGGGGCCGCGGGCAACCTCTCGCTGTAGAACCACGTGAACACTCCATGACACCTCCCCTTTGAAAGAAACGCCTCGTTAACAGCAATATAGCTGTCGAGGCTTACGTGGGCGTTTCGAGCGTCGTGGATTGTGAGGTCCGTACTCATCTTGATTGGCTGTGGCCAAATTGGGATTTGGCAGAACCAAGGTTGGCCGCGTAGAATTCGTTGAGGGTCGAGGAGCCGGAAAGTTATTTTCTCCTGGATCAGCGTCCTCGTCGCTGGTGTAGCGAAATTGAAGTTGGTCGATATGGCGCCTCCATATCGGACCACGGGGAATCACCTTGACATTTACACTTCGACTGCCATGTCGTTTGGTTATAATAGCTGGGACCCAACGTCCATCTTTGTCGCGCTTTGGACCAAAGTATAACGCATAACAGGGATCGCCAACTTTAAACGAGTGTCGTAGTTTGTGAATGATTTCCCTTCGAGGATAGTCTTTCGATGCACATTTCATCTGCTCGCGTGGCTTTACGTGAGCTGGCGTGGGAAACAAGGTGTCGATCCGAGCACGAATTTGACGTCCGTTTAACAACTCACTCGGAGAGAAACCGTTGCTGTCAGGTGTACGTCGGTACTGGATTAAGAACTCCAATAGCGCTTCGTGGGGAGACTTCGATGACTTACGGAGAGCTTTCTTGAAAGTCTGCACAAGCCTCTCGGCAGCACCGTTTGTAGCAGGGTGATAAGGAGCACCTGTTAAATGTATAATTCCCCTTTGTTTGCAGAACTCTTGAAATTCTGCCGAAAGAAATGCTTGAGCATTATCCGAGACAATAGTGTGCGGGTACCCGAAATGCGCAAAATCCTGTTCTAGAAATTCCATAGTAGTTTTGGTTGACATGGATTGCGTTCGGTGAATGCACGGATACTTAGAGTATGCGTCGATTACCACCAGCCAATTGTAGCCCATAAAATTCACTGCATGATCAATGTGAATTCTGCTCCACGGCTTCTCTGGCATCATCCACGGATGAATGACTGCTTTGGTTGGTGCGTTCTGATGCTGTGCACAAGTAGTACAACGCTGACACAATGACAATATATCTGCATCAATATTTGGCCAGTATACGGCGGTTCGTGCCAGTTGCTTCATGCGCTGAACACCGAAATGTCCCTGGTGCAATAGCTGCAAGACTTGGGGTCGAAGTCTGAGCGGAATTACAATTCGCGATCCATAGAGCAAACATCCATGGCAAGTACTTAACGAATCGGATATTTTCCGAAACTTCTCCGCGTCATCATCAGCACTTTGATTGCATTTAGGTGGCCAGCCTTCCCTTGTAAATCGCACAACACGCGATAAGACAGAATCCACTTTGGTTTCCTTCTGGAGGGTGGCGCTATCGGCGGGCTTCACTTGTAAGCTTAATGTAGTGATGGAGCAAACGGTGTCCACGTCATCTACACTCTCCTCTCCGTCGAACTCCTCATCTTTACCTCCAGGTAAACGACTAAGTGCGTCAGCATTGCCGTGTTCTGACGTCTTTCTATACTCAATGTCATAGTTAAATTGACTGAGAAAAAGTGCCCATCTTGCGAGTCGATTTGCCGCAAGTGCCGGAGTAGGCTTGCTTGGCCCGAATAGTGCCAGTAACGGTTTGTGGTCGGTGACAAGAATAAATTTCCTCCCGAACAAGTACTGGTAAAACTTTTTCAGCGCGAAAATAATAGAAAGAGCTTCCTTTTGTATTTGACTATAGTTGCGCTGACTGGTTGAAAGCGTCTTTGAAGCATTAGATATCGGCCTTTCAGTACCGTCAGGATAACGGTGAAATAAAACAGCGCCAATTCCAACACTTGAAGCATCACATGCAATTCCGATCGGAAGCGATGAATTGAAGTGAGTTAAAACATTATCTTCCGAAAGCCATGCTTTTAACTGATCGAAAGATTTTTGTTGAACCGCTCCCCATTTCCACGAAATGTTAGACCGGGTAAGTTGATATAAAGGTTCTGCCACTTCGGCAAAGTTGGTCGGCAGAAACTTTCCATAAAATTGAACGGACCCCAAGAATGAACGTAGAGTTGTTGCATCCTTCGGAGGTGACATATTCAATACAGCATCAAGCTTGGAACCTTTTGCAATTCCACTTTTAAACAGTGTATGCCCCAAGTATTCCACTTTGGGTTGCGCGAACACACATTTCTCCAATCGGCAGCGAAGTCCTTTGTCATGCAACCGTTGGAAAACTTGACGAAGATTACGAAGATGTTCCTCTGCACACGAACCACTGACTAAAAGATCATCCAAGTAGACAGCAACTCCTGGAAGGTCTTTTGTAAGGTCATCCATTATTTCCTGAAAATACCCTGGAGCGGAGTGTATACCGAAAGGTAAAACATTTTGCAGAAGAACTCCACGATGTGTGCTAAGAGCCAACCTTTTTCGGCTTTCTGGTCCGAGACGTATCTGATTGTACGCATCAGCCAAGTCGATTTTCGTGAAGCCATATCCACCTTGCAACTTGCGTAACAAATCTTCTGGAAGCGGCAAAGGGTGGCGGTGCGTGGCCAGTTGCGGGTTTACCGTCACCGAATAGTCACCACACACGCGCAATCGACCTTTGGATTTCCCTGGAAGCGGAGTTTTGCGTATGGGTACCACAGGCGTACCCCAGTCGTTGAACTTCGCTGGAGTCCAGATTCCTTTAGTGATGCCAACATCATATGCTTGTCCCACGTCTTGCTGAAGAGCAAACGGAACTGAGCGAGCTTTACAAAACACAGGCTTCGTCGCGGATTTGAATTGTACCTCTAATTCAAAGTCCTTTAGACAACCTAACTCTTCTTTGAACAGGTCCGGAAATTGACTACAAAGTTTCCGGCAATCCGTTTGTAACTGAATATCAGGTTGAGTATCGATAGATAAAGCACGTACGGGAACAACATCGGTAAATATCAATTTGTCCACTGATATTTTTAGAGACTGAATAGCATTTCTCCCAAGTAAATCAAGGTTCGGTATCTTAGATACGTGGAACTCTAGCGTACACTTGGTTTCATCATATGCTGCTTCTGCCTGAAAAATACCGATTAGTGGCACTGAATGTTCTGTCGCCGAATTGAAACGGTAAGTAGGCGTCTCCAGCGTTGGACTGCCAATTCGCTTCCATGTATCAACAGATAAGAAGTTTCCGGTAGTAGCAGTATCAAGCTCCAAGCAACAAATCTTGTCTAAAACGTAAATATTGACGTCCAGCTTCGGAGTTGACCTCCCAATGCTTGAAATAGGCTTCACCGTATGAACCATGCTTAAAGGTTTTGTTGACGCCAGTTTCTTTCGACAAGCTACTTCCAAATGACCGATACGTCTGCAAAACTTGCAAGTTGAACTTCGGTGACGACATGTGGAAGCAAAATGTCCAGACTTGCCACAGCGATAGCAACACATGTTCGACTTGGCTTTACTGTCCCTCGAAGCATAACTTGCGGCGTCCTCTGAAACTTTAGTATACGGAGACGGACTTGGCTTCGCTGCTTCGCGTACCTTTTGAACAGAGCCTCGGTTTCCATATACAGTTTCCTTCGCAACTTTAGCAGCATCCTCCGTTTGAATGGAAACTTCGATGGCTCGCGCAAAACTGAGCTCATCAGCCTTAATTTTGAAAAGTGCCTTGAGAACAGCCTCATTGCCGATCGAGCAAATCAAGCGCGTGCGAAGTGCCTCGTCCAACGGGTCTCTGATTGCCGAAAAGTCGCAAGTGGCTGCCTCAAGACGAATGCGTGCAGCCAATTCTTGAACAGTCTCACCAGGCTTCCGTTGCATATTACTCCAAAACTTGAACCGTTCCCGAATGACGAATCGCTTTGGGTCAAACTGGTTCTTCATAAAACCCTCAATGTCGCTAATAGATAGATCATTAACACTTTTGGACGGGCTGCCCTGAAGTGCCAAGTTTGATAACAGCTTGTAAGTTGTAGGAGTTTGGTTTGTTAAGAAAACCTGAGCCTTTCGTTCGCTTGGGACCGCGTGTGCTTTGATAAACGTGCTGAACCTCGACCAATAATCATTCCATAACTCAGACGTAGAATCAAATGGATTGAAACTTGGTACTGCTGCGGATGACGTAGCTGCTTGCGGTAACCCAGCCTTTTCCACTAGAGCCATCATTACATGCATTTGTTCTTCGTGGCGTCTTGACTGTTCTTCGTGGCGTTTGGATTGTTCATCCTGGCGTTGTGCTTGTTGCTGTAACTGTGCTTGCATGAGCTTCAATATTTC
Source organism: Ascidiella aspersa (assembly GCF_963924565.1). Lineage (NCBI taxonomy): Eukaryota > Metazoa > Chordata > Ascidiacea > Phlebobranchia > Ascidiidae > Ascidiella > Ascidiella aspersa. Next base: position 20,664,931 of record NC_139451.1, read on the forward strand.
TTCCATTGCGCAAACAAAAGTAGTTGGAAAAGTCAAACTGCGTAGATACCTCGTTCAGAAGACCTTGAATCCAATATCCTCGTCGCCAAAACTCTGTTGTGTTTCTAACCTTTGTTTGCCTTGCAAGAATAGTAAACAGAGTCCAAGTAAGTAACTGGTTTAATTCGAATGGATATAACACAAGAAGGGCACGAGCATTTATAGGCGAGTAGTCGCGTAATTTACATTGCGATACAATTAACGTACAACACAAGCAATGATTACAAAACACGTGACTAGAGCACGCGGCTCAGGGGCCGCGGGCAACCTCTCGCTGTAGAACCACGTGAACACTCCATGACAGCGATGACCACGGATTTTCAGAGATGACGTCATGAATTGACGTCACAATACAAATAGACTTCTAAAATCTGCTGATTTCGGTCAAAAAAAAAATATAAAAGTGTCTACGTACATTCAGTGCAAAACCGCTTTATTTGTTATTAAACTCTTTTCTTTGAAAAATTGATTGCTACTAAACGTACACAAATATTTCACTTGGATGGGCCTTCATAGACCCTCAAAACTAGTTCACGGACCACAAGGCGTCCATGGACCCCAGTTTCAAAATCCCTGATATAAAGGAAACAACGGCCATCCCGGTTTTCGGGTATGGGCATTTTTTTGGGCCGTGCAACTAAAACCCTCAATATTATATCGTCGATTTTTTCGCTGTTAAACTGTAGCTCTGCTTTGTTTGCAGGACGTCGACGACAAGTACGAAAAGATGAAGAGCTCGCTTCTGACGCGACAGAAGCACGAAGCCGAGGCGATGTACGCAATGCAGAAGACCGAGTGGTACCTCAAGTTACAGGTAAAACCTAGTCCAGGCTTGCCACCAGTGTTGTTAAACAAGTTATGTTAAGTCATTTGTAAAATAACTTAAGTCCAAGTCAAGTCTTTTTGAATGAATAAAAAGTCAAGTAATAATTAAAGCAAGTCATTTCCAAGTCAAGTCCTTTTTATAAAAATTACACGTTAACTATTAAAAAAAATTACACGTTAAGTTATTAAAATTGAGTAGAGTCCTCCGATTATTATGAACAACCCCCTTTTACGAAAAATGCCTTATGAAAACATTAAATTTCAACCAGAGTAATTTGTCTAAAAGACTTAAGTCAAGTTAAGTCATTTGCTTGAAAGACTTAAGTCAAGTCAAGTCATTTGAAAACAGTGACTTGAGTGCGCTTAAATCAAGTTATTGCATTAAGGCATTACATCATTGATTGCCATAAAGCTTTTGTAGCTTCATAACACACTGCATAAAATGCGTTTTATATAGTGAAAAAAAATCTTTAAGATGATAGTATGTGCAGCTTAAGTTATAAGTTTAGAAGGTGCCAGTGTAAAACAATTTTTTTATACTATTCGTTTTTGCGTTATACGTGGTATTTATACTGTGTTTTTTAATTATAATAAAAAAACGTCAAGTATGTCAATGAAAAGTTTATAATTGTCTTTAAACTTTTCAATGTCTTTTCATAAAATGGTGTGGCAAACCTACTAACTGTTTTCGATGTATTGATTGTCTGCGATATTAAACGTTATAAAAGCGAGGAAAATGTTTCAACAATTTTTTTGATATACATACATACGTGTGTTTTTTGGTTTGGTAAAAAAAAAGATCGGAATCAGCCTTTTTGATTTTAGTTTATAGTTGACGACTAAGTGTTCTTACATTTTTGTAAAACTTGGTTAATATATTACCGCTTGTAGTGATATTTCTTAGTACTACCCAGAAAAAATATTTCAAACGTTTCGCATAAAATATATCTGATTTTTTGTCATTCAGGAGTTGGACCCTAGTCAACGAGCCTTGACGATTTCTGACGTCAACGAATTACACGTCCCCATGGTCAACATTGCTGGGGATTTCGACCTTTTACCCGCCTAAAGTTTCAATTCTTTGTTCTCTTTCCTTCTTATTGGTAGAGGTGTATTTGTTTCAATAAAAACACAATAATTTCTAGAACATGCCGTTATTTTATGTTTTTTTTTTAATTAGGACATAACTAGGTATTTCTGCTTCAGTGAGCATAATTTTCTACCATCGCATATAATTGGGAGTCCCCATTGTATGTACGTATGGAAACGCGCGTTTTGGTAAGGTGGCAATTTATCGCCACGTCAAATATATGGATCCCACAGTTGAGGTGAAATCAAATATTTCGATGAATGGGGCAATTTTTTTTTTTTTTTGTGAAATGCGCATGTTTCGTTAAATTCGTAAATTTAATAGGCAAAATTTACAGGAAACCTACGCATCTTAAACAATTTTAGGCTAAGTTTAGACAAACGTGAGAGGTTGGCTCACACTATAGCAGGGGTGGGCAAATGTGTTCAATGAAAGAGCCATGTTCAGAAAATACAATTCTCAGAGAGCCTCAAAATTAGCAAATGAAATTCCGTTGACTCGCTTATAAGTATAACTCTTCGGACTCTATGTCTCGTGTTACGTCAAAAACGAAATGCTGGCCTAAATAAAGAAAAGAAAAAGAGAGAACCTTCATAAACGGTACTCTTGGTAGCATTTCCAATTTTTTTGGAATTAACGAATCGACTAGAAGAGCCACAAAAAACATGCCGGCGAGCCGCAGTTTGCCCGCCCCTGCACTATAGGCTCGTTTTGCTCTGGTGTCCAGCAGTAGCGTCACTTTGTTTACGTATAAGGCGTGACCAGCGTTCATGGCAAATTTGCATGTACGTTTTTGATTAATTGTCTATAATTTTTTGGTGAAAAGACTTATGTGTAAAAATATTGCTTCACTAAATAGGCCAATGCTCTGTCGAAAAAAAGGTACGATTATTATGTTTGCTGAATAAATCAGACCTACGCCAAAAAAACGACCCAACCAAAAGGTGCTTGAATGTCTATTGTTGCCCCAACACCCGGGTAAGTTCAAACATGCTCGGAGTTATCGCGGACAACTTGTTTGCAACATAAAACACATTCCGCTTGTTCAACAAATTGACAAAAATATAAACGAAATACACAAAAAACGCTTATTTAGGCATGTAATTGCCTACAACTGTTGTTCTCAGCCTTTTATGGCTTGCGGAACGCCTGAGAAATAATAAATATATTGCGGCACCCCTATAAGATTTTTCCGTTGGTAAATCACTTGAATGTAACAATAAACGGAACGGGAACAACACACATTAACTCTCACAACGTAGGAAGTTTTAATTGGATTAATTTAAAGGACAGTTTCAAGGTTTCTTCAAGTCTCAACGCACAAAATGAAAGCTTTGGTAGTTAAATTAATTGAGTTTTCTCGTTGTGCGTAAACCAAATATATAGTATTTGTATTAATCAGACCCGCCTTTAAAATCCATTAAACTTGGTCAAATATCGTCGGTCAAGTGATGTTTATAAAAGAAAAACTGCCTATATGCCTACAAATGCCTACCCACTTCATAAAATACAAAATATGCTTCTCCAAGTATTCCCATCTCTTTAACAACTGTACCACAGAAACAATGGTGAGGTTATCGTTAACATTGGTGAGGTAACCGCTTTTCCTATTGTATCTTAACCAATCTTAACAATTGCACTATCAATTGAAGCAAACACCATAACATGGCAAATAGACGAAGGCAATGGCAATCGAAAACCTCTTTAATAGTATTAATTAGATAACTTAATTAAACGTTGATAATTAGATATATTTAAACGCTGTTTATACACGTAACCTTAACCCGAAAACGTAATGCACTGTCGTCACGCCACTCCAATACAAATGCACCTCGTCCATTACCACGTCTCGCGCAAAATATGGTTGACTCAAGAGCAATCGTTTTCCTTGAGAGAGTCGGCATGTACGTGTGAAGTCTCGCTGTCTCGGACCGCCCACTTTGTTTGAACACTGACAATGCCGCAGTGCCCTCAGGATAAATAGTCGGCTGAAGAAAAGCATCTCCCATTGCGGCCAGACAGCATACGGCTCTTATAGCGCGCGTGTTGTTATCAACAAACTGCGTGCTGCGAAGCGTCAGTAGTTTCAGATGTACAACATGCTGAACACTTTATGCCGGAAGATTTTCAACCTTAGCAATGCAGAATATATAGTGCACTATATAGAAAGCTGAAAACCTAATTTAGTAGAGGTGTTGTTAAATCAGCTAAAAGGTCCTCGCAAAGCATACAAAAAGTAGAAGTGAATATCAGCTCTTTCGTTAAAGTTAGGCCTTACATTCATATTTTTACTCGTTCTGTTTAGGTCGCCGAGACGTGTTGTCTAATCTAAACTAAACTATCATTTATTTGGTGCAAAACGCGAAACCTACATTGTCCAAATTATTGAAATGGTATAATTGGCGGGAAGTTGATTGCTCATAATTGTTGTAGAAGGAGTAAGTCCTGCACAGGCAAATATTGATGCAAGTGTGCGACATTACGTTACTTGTCAAGATCCTGGTTCATCGTTTGAAAATCTTGAGATTTTCATGGAATTTGATAGTTTTCAATTTAAAACTCATGAAACTCTCTAGTTTATACATAAAAAATGGTATTTTTGCAAACAGCAAAAACAGATTTTAATTAAATCAAATAGCAATCTGCTTGCTGCTGTTCACATGATGGACAAAATGTTATACTGACTGGTTGCACATATAAAACTATGTCTTTGTGGCACAAAGCAAGAAAATGGTTCACCTTGTTGTTCAGAGGCTTGGCTGTTGCACTTTGTATATTTGTTCTTCTCCATGTGGTACTGTTTAGGTATGTTGAACACCATTATTTATAGATAATAGTTATTAAAGCTAATCAAAGATAATATGTATGATGAATATGTGATAACTGCTAACTAATCTAGTGTGTTGGGTCCAATAAATATCTATAAGGTTTTTATTAGTAGTATACAATATACATACACTGAAAAACAGTCATTGTAACTAGAATCAATAATGTTGCTAAAATGAATTAACTTCTTATAGCAAATCATTGCCATTATTATGCTGACTATGTGTATAATAATTAGATAACATAATTAATTTCTAGGAAAAACAATAAAAGCGATCATCCTCCATTGCACAACCTAAAATTGTATTTTTCGAATAAAAATGATCAAATTGAGTTACCCGTAAAAATCATAACAAGGCCACCTAACAGAGTTTGCAAAGGTATGTGTCTAAGTTTACATACATACTGTTTTCTATATTTTAAGTATGTGTTATTCATGATTTGTAAACCTATTTGATGTTTCAGATGTAGATTTGGTAATTTTAATCAAAAGTTCAGTAAACCATTCCATACAGCGCAATTCTATTCGTGAAACTTGGGCAAGCTATTACAACAAGACAAACCATGTTGTAAGTTGTTAATGTGGAAATAAAAGAACTATAGTTTAAAATCTTTCATTTTTACATTTGTGCTTCTTTTTTCAAACAGACCATTTTTGTGATGGGCAAAAGTCACAATATGAAGGAATACATGTCAGCATTGGAAGAAAGTGAAATTTTCAAAGATATCGTTGTTGGAAACTTCTTGGACACTTACGAGAATCTTACTGTAAAATCTCGCACAGCTATGGACTGGTCTGCAAAATATTGCAGGTGTGTTTTTTTGTTAAATTGTAAAGTTTACAATTCTTGTTGTTTTTAATTACCTAAGCTAAAGGTCATTACTGCAAAAAATTAAAATTTATAAGCCAATATACAAAGACAGTATGCATGTATTAAGATGTGTCTTATATTCGAAACCTTTTATTTGTATGTGTAGTGAATCAACGGTTTAAACTTAGTTATTGTATATTGCATTAACATGGCAGTGAGTTTGCCTTGGCACTTTTCGTAGTTCATTTTTTCTAAATCAAACAAATCCGGCATTTTAACATGTTGTTAGTTCTGTGAGTGGATCAAATTCTATAAACCCTAAAATTAATTTTTTTTATAAAATTATTACTATACTAATTTAGTCGTTACCGAGTATGACAAACTATGCCTTTAATTTTGCAGTTCTTCAAAGTATGTGATTCTTGGTGATGATGACATATTTATGTCGATACCAGAAATACTCAAGTACTATATGTCTGGTCAGCAACTTGAGAAAAGTGACATTTTGCATTGTGGGGACAAAGTTATAAAGATTGCAAGGGTATGGGGTTCTAGTGTATGCTGTGTTACTTATATTACTCTTTATTTTACTTCTGTAAAATTAAGTAATGGTATTAAAACAAAGTAATTTTCCTAAAATAGGCTTGTTTGAGTCCTTCACGTTCACTTTCACGTTCATCAGCGATAGTAAAATGGTAATGTCTTGAAAATTTGGACACCTTTACAATATTAAGTATCGATCAACAAATCGTAATTCTGTATGCCCGTTCCAGTATTTCCACCGGACTAAAAATCTAAAACCATAAAAAACTTAAATTTTGCACATCACAACTCACAACACAAGGAATGGCTCCGGGATTATTTTGTTTATATCACGCCTGCAATGGCTTTAGTGAATATTGGGCAGTAAATATGACGTCTCGAAACACTGTTTGTCGCACTCGCAATTTTTCTAGGTAAAATGTGCAACTCTGGTATTTACCGTCACGCCAAGCTGAAGCCAGCAATAAGGCTTTTTATTGGCATTGTTCGGACTCCAGCAACCAAAGTTTGAATACAACACTTTTCGGAATAAGACAAAAATAGGACTTATGGCTAATAATCGGAATAATGACCTAAAGCCGTCGGAATGACTCTAAAGTCGTCAAAATAAGACATAAACGACTAGAAGATTTAACAATCCCTTACCAAACCCCAAACCCGACCCTAACTTTATGATTACCACTCAATTACCCGCCCCTTCAACCCAACAAGGGCAAAAGGTGCAAAATAGCCTGTTGGCGTCGTTTAATAAACTAGGCCGCCTAAATGGCGATACAAATGTCCCACACCCTCTCCTCACGAACTCAGGCGTTTTTATTTTCTTATTTATGTATTTGATTAGTTTAGGATAGGGACGGCAACTTTTTTAAATTTAAAAATGCATCTAATTGTCCTATTTATGTTGTAGTTTAAATAGGACTGTAAAACTCTCGATATTATGTTTATATTTAAAACACACAAAAACAATAGTGCGTAGCACAATAAAGCTTTTGAATATACTGTACTAAGTTTGTGAAAATTCTAGATGTGTAAATCAAGTTCATGTTTTTCAATAACGTGGTTAAAATAGGCCAAAAAGGGAAAAAATTCTTGCCCAGTTTGCAAAAGTGGTGGCGGGCCGGATATTTATTGGCACGCCGTAGGTTTCCGACCACTGGTTTAGGACTTAGTCCGACGATTTTACGTGATACTCTGTCGTATAAATTACAACGTTCGACATACGATTGACAGGTCAAACGTCGTGGCAAATGGAGTGTTCCCCAGCACCTGTACCCGCGCATGTATTTCCCCCAGTACTGCAACGGTCCGTGCTTCATCATGTCGCAAGGTGTCGCCCAGGCGCTGCACCGTGAGTTCGAGAAGTCGCCCGTTCATATTACGGTCGACGACGCGCTCATTACCGGCATCTTCCGCGAAAACGTGAGTCCGAATCGACGTTGTTTTACGCACAATCTTTTAAAGAATTCGCCATTCGGACAGTAAAGGGAAATATGACAGCTCTCGCTGGGAAATTTTGTCAAGTCAGACTCGGGAAACTAATTTATGTCGAAATGAATTATTTAGGAACTGTATGTAATCCCATATACCTTAGCATGTTGTTTTTTTATAGGCATCCAACATGTCTAGTGTGCGTGTGCCTACAATTCAATTTGGTATTTTTTTTTTGTAATTTATTTAAAAAAAAAAAAGATAAATGCCAATGCCGCACTCATGTCCATTTGTCGTGTCTGCCGTGTATGTTGTCCGACAAGCGTTAAAAACTATTTGTGCAACTTTTGCCTTTTTAATCTATTAACGGTTTGACACTGTCACGTTGGCAAATAAAACGTCTTTCTGGAGTCTGCGTCGGCACTCAAATTTTTTATCCAAATAAATTACAACGCAAAAGCATTTCGTTTTGCATTGGCCTAAAAGGCATTTGTATATTAAAAAAGGCAAAAAAATAGCATATTATTCATATAAAGATGTTAAACTGTGTGTAAAAGTGATAGGCCTGATTGCGGCCACTACAATGATTTGCGACCCCAATTTTGTAACCTCGGAAACGTCACACGGGCCACATGCGAATTACCGTGGCACACGCAGACCTTAACTTATACTTTATCTTTCGTTCAGGTCGGCTTGTCGCTACGCAACATGCGCAAAGGCCTTTGTACGCACCTCTTCAATTCGCCCGACATCGGTCAAAAAATCAAAGGCGCATGGATGCACTCTCTCGGCAAACTCCCGCCTTGAAGTTTGCCCGACGTAAAGTAGTACAACGTCTTTCACGACTCATGAGAACTCGAATATTACGAGTCACGCGCGATTTAAGGAGCACACGTAAATGGATGGGAGATGAAGTGTGACGCTCCAAGCGTGCAGTAATGCGAGCTGTATTGTTCCGAGACCAATCGTGAGATAATATTGCCCGATAGTGTGTTATGTACATTTTTTCATTTATCAATGAAGAACACATTTTTTTTGTCGAACAAAGTAATTTACCTGAATCCAAAATGTTATGATTAACCTACATAACTCACCAATTTGCTAACATTGGAAGATTACCATATTTCACTTCTCAATGAGCGTTATCACTATCGAAACACACAACAAATATTAAAGCAAGTCTTGCGTTGTGTTCAACCACTAACTTTATGTAAAAAATCGTTTCGATCTCATGTAGAGTTATTTCAGTTATACTTGGCATTATATTCTTGTTTGCTTTACGACCTTTTACAAAATCGACTTTTCCATTGGCTACACCAGATACAACTCAATGGCATTGGTTCGTGACGTATGACGACATTTCATAATATTTTTTAACATTTTTTTCATTATATTTTTTAACATTTTTTTTTATAGGTCAAATAAAAATTGTATGCAATATATGAAAGATACATACACACACAAATGTGTTAAACAACTTTAGAGCCCTTCTGAAGCTGCTTTTTGACCAGCGATTACGGCTTACGTATCATTAGTACACCGAAAGCCATCGCAGACTCACCGAATATGTTGATCAACGATAAAACCTGCCATGGCTTTCGCTATGCTATATTTGGTCGAATTTTTAAATGTTAACTAGAGGAGAGAAAATTCCATGACAAAATTAGACGGATCCAGAAGAACACCAACTTTTACACGTATTTTACTTGTTTTAAAATATACTCAGTATTTCTTTTTCTATGTTAAGCGGTATTTTACGGTTTTCTTTCTATTACGTCTTTTATTTTTTTACGTTGTACTTATTTTTAAATGATATACATTTTCATTTCTTTTTAATCAAAGTAAATATTTACATATTAATTTTTTTTATAAATTTGTTCCTCGATACATGGTTCCTGAAAGCATGTAAATTGTTAGGGGAAAGGGCAGCAAAAATTTTTGTTGTAAATAAATCGAGCAAATGAGTTCAAGTCAAGAGCAAATGAGTTCAAGTCACAAATCTGCACGGGTTTATCTCGATTTATTTTGTTCAAAAAACAAGTCAAGTAAAAAATGACCTAAATGCACTTTGTAGATTAGTACTGATTATAACCCTAAATATATAGTGAACCGCCAGTGATACTTCTCATCAAGAGTGTCGATCACGGGTATTATAATAAGGAAGTGCATTGGTACAACGCAACAGCGAGCAGGAAGTGCCTCTGCAGCATTTTCGCGTATTCTGCACGCATGTGATTTGGCTGCAAATTGGTTTTCGTTCAATGGCAATGTCCCGAGAATTGGCATTGTCATTTCCAATCCACAAGCTTTCCTTTACTGCTGCAATGGTGTCGCGTTCTTTCAATACTTTTAAGATATGTCTACTTTGGTAAAAATTAAATTGGAAAGTAACTATAGGCTAAGCTAAAACATGCATTTAATGCATAATTATTCGTGTTTCAAAACAGTGGCTCGGAAAGCCTTATATTTAAGCTCGGTAAAATATATTTCGAGTAGAGTTGACCAGGTTTATTATTGCTATAAATCATAACTTATTTCAGTATTAATAAAACAATGTTGGTAAAACGTAGTCATTCGGCACGCTGTGCCTACGAACAGGTAAATCAGCATGGACAGGCTGCTGCTATCAATGCTGTGATTGTAACAACCTATTGCTTTTGAAGTATTTTTTGCAAAATCTGTTGTTCAACAATTTCAATTTTGTTTTGCCTTTCTTTCCAACGTCATCACCCAAGATACTTGACAGTTTATTCCGATACCCCAGAGTTTATTCGAAAACTATCGCAATCTGATTCAAAACCAAATGACGCCATTACTATGCTCAAACAAGCATAATTACGAAATTGGACGTTTAAAGTTATTTTTAAGTTATAAAGTCAATATTTGCTGTAGCGTTTATGAAGGTTTTGTAAATTGTGGTTGAAAAGGCTACACTAAACGGATGGCCACCGTTACCACCCTAGTAATGAACCAGCGTCAATACTTCCACTCGGCGTTGAGCTTCAATCCGTTATTATACTTAACCAACGCAAATTTCTGCGGACATCACCCAAACCAAATTGATTAAAGTTACATGAGGTATCGTGCCGGAGTGATGTTATACCGCGACAACAAAATATAACACATTTTATAACTGCCTACGCACGAATGTTGGTGATGCGGTCAATTCTTGCACGTTTTGGTGTCCAGTTTAAACATCTGTGGCTTACAAAAGAGTTCATCGTTCGGGTCGCACTATTCCGTTAACTATACATACAATATTGGTGGTTTGTGACATTGTTATAGCACAGGGGTTCTGAAACTGGAGTCTATGGACCCCTTAGGGGTCCGTGAGCAAGTTTTAGGGGGTCAATGAAGGCCTAATTAAAATGCTAGTGTATATTTAAGAAGTAATCAATTTTTCAAAAAATTCAGTTTTCTTAAAGTCTATTTGTATTGTGATTGTGAATTTACGACGTCATCTCTGAACATTATTTGCCTAACGTGGTCCGCTCGAAGCAAAAAAATAGGGTCCGCTGTAAAAAACAAAATTATGAACCCCTGTTATAGCGTATTTTATAGAAGAGGCGCTTTTTGATCAACTGCTGAGATCTAGATTCTAAATGAAATAGGTGGACGTTTTTTTGTAAGGCAATGTGGGTTTAAAGGGGACTCGACCCACATTTTTTTAATATTTTATGTAAAGTCATTACTAATTGGTTGCATTGCCAGACTTCCGGTTAGACTTGCTTTAAATCGTTTCGAACTAACAAGTGATGTAAGTGTTTACTTTTACATATTAGCAGCAGAAGTGTGAGCCAACACAGGATGTTTTGAAGGGCCAACCCGACTATTCGAATTACACTTTTTGAAAGGCAACTTTAAATCTCTATCAGTGCGACCGCTCGCTGATGACCAGGCAATTCGAAGTACTCACGTCAATCTTTCAATCAAATCAGGGCCACGAACGTCCACCAGTAATGACGACACAAAAGAGTTAACGCGGCTAGTACGATTTCGCGGAATCTTTGCGGAGGTTTCGCAAAGCCAGTAGTTGCGCCCATTCCGCGCTACGCGTATTTCTCCCGGATGCCTGCCGCCGATTTCAAGTTCCTCAGAGGATGTTCGCCGTGCTAGCCTTGTTGACGTTCAGAACAAGTTCGGGTACGGGCGTTTGCGCCAGGAACATTAGGACCTTTTGATCCGCTTATATAAAGCGCAAGCAACCGCATGCCTAACCAGTTGGTGTTCCCCGCCTAACTTTTACTGATTCAGAAGACTGTTTAGGCGACTACTGCGCAAAATAGGCAAATCGTTGAGCTAGTCATATTTGTTTAGGTCGCATGATACGAAAAAACAACACATAAATAATCGGAGTTTAGAAGTTCAATTCAATCGGTTTCTATAGGGCATGGCACGTTTATGTATGTGCTGTCAAGTAACGTGTATTCTGTAGCCCAGTGGTCTCCAAGCTTTTATTAACCGACCACGAATTACATATAAAATGGAATCAGCATTTACATGCGACCCCAGTTTGTTTTTTTAAGTAACTTTTTAGCTTATTACACGAGCTAAATAAGGCATATAGGCTACAATTTCGGAGAATTGTGGCTACATATATGTAATGAAATGAGGAGTTCAAATTAACACATGGATTTAATTTTAACACATGTAATTGCGCTAGTTTAAATCCCGAGCGCAATGAAACCACTAAACTGCTCGAATTGGTAAGTGATGACGACCCCAGAATAGGTTTAGGCGACCCCACATGGGGTCGCGACCCAAAGGCTGAAGATCACTGCTGCAGCCAGTAGCAATACTTTTGCACCTTGCCTTCTTGTGGATGCACAAGGGATTTCCCATACTGAAAGGTCATGATTTAGTAATTACTTAAATAACGATGTTAAAGCTGATTGATTCTTCGATAGCTGACTGCTGCCAGGTTTTGGCGGTTTTGTCAACTTTCGAGATGAGGTTCGAAATTCGTTGACAACCGTGCAACGGATGTACTTAAGCACCCAGTGAAACAAATAAATTTGCTGACGTTATATGTTAAGAGATTTGTATAATTTATTAACAACGAATTGCAGCAAAAATGCATATTTCAGATTGTTAAAAATTTGTGATTTCGAAATGCAACTTTCGTACTGCATTTCGAACGTAAAAAGTGTGTTTGGTAATGTATGTACATTACCGTTTCGCATAAGTAATAAGGTCATGGTGTTGATATCACTGAATGGGCAATTTGCTACAGTCAGAAAATAATAAAAAGATGAAATTATAAATCACCATTTGTATGCACTCCTTGAAAGTATACTGGAATATTGTTTGCAGTGGAAGTACCTTACAAAGTTTGGTTTTATTGTTAAGTGTGTTACGTATCACAAGCGAGGCGTAGTTGAGTATTAAGATTTACTGATTTCCACGACAGATTTTGCAACTTAGAATTTTATTTTTTATTTTCACCAAGCACCCTACATAGCTTACTCCAATGAAACCCCTGGTAGTTATACTCGACCGAAGCGTCACGCATCCGGGTGAAAAGTACGTGCACACTTACAGCGGTCTTGGGGTAAGTTTGTAGCTAGAATGCATAGCACTTTTAAAGATCCTATGTATGTGCACCCTGTATATCAATACTGCTACCACTTTAGAAATTGGCACGACGCTACACGATCTGGAATGTAGAATAGACACTTAAATAAAGCTATCGAGTATTCCTGTGCAGTAAGTCATAGAAATGTAACAACATCGACTGTCGACTGTATCGCAAAAAAGCCGTTTGACAAAACACCCATAAGGTTGGCCGTAGTTGTAGTTTCGTAAATAGTATTTAATCGAATTCGTTGTAATATTTCAATCGAATTCGTTGGTAAGTCGCTGTAATGTGCGACGACTGCTATCACTTTATTTACTTCATATTTTTGGGTACACTATGCACGGATCTGTAATGTAGCTTAATAATAAATTTCAAAGCCAAAAAGGTCGAGTAGATCGACAGCATCTTGATTAAGACGTTTCGATACGAACTAACCGAAAGTTGAAGAAGATGATACAAGCTCGTATCGAAACGTCTTAATCAAGATGCTGTCGATCTACTCGACCTTTTTGGCTTTTAAATTTATTATTAAGCTACATTACAGATCCGATTAATTAAATGGTGACGGATAAGGATGTCCGATACTTGACATCTTTATACGAAACCGTTACCCGATATTTTAGGCAAAAAGTAATGTGATTCGATAAAGGAATAAATCGCTCCGTTGTATCGCAAATCATAGCTAAAACATTCATATTTATTTGGTATCGGATCGGCACCCATATCACCCTAGTATCGGACGGGTAGCGATACTTTCATTTGGATCGGATATCGACTCGATCCGATATTATCGGACATCCCTAGTGATGGATTAAGATGCTAACACTGTACGAATACTGTGCACCATGGCATTTGTTTTGTTACCACTTAGGCGATACAGCTTCTTATTGGAATAATGATGGTGATTTTGGCCGTCGCCACAATGGTAATTGCAGGGACCTATTTCGACTACGCCTACGGCCTGACGAATATTGCGCCGGGAATATGGTGCGGTGCTTTGGTGAGTTCAGGTCGATGTTTAGGATGTAAAAAGGCGTAATGATTTTTTTTGTCATTGGCTTGTTTGCACAGATTTGCAAATTACAGGGTGGTTTCCAACAACTTCCGATCGCATACCACCAAAAGCAATGGTTCTTAACCTGGGGCGCCCCCTAGCCGCGCCAACCCGTTCTGAGCGGGGTGCGAATTTACTACAATATTTAAATTTTTGCATAGTTAATATAATGGTTTAATGCGACGCTTGTTGTTAATTTTTTCTTTAGGGCTGTTTTATGCTTAATCTCTTAAAAAAGTATATGGTTCATGATGTTGCGATTTGCATGTTTTTAAACTTTATTTTGAACAGTTTCTTGCTGTTTGAGCCCTTTTTATATTTTTCTACTCTTTACATCCTATTTATAATGCTTTGTAAAAACTATCTGTTACAGTTGACGGAGATCTATGTTGTGCACAGGCAGGATTGCGCACAAGGCTATTACCTCTTCCACAAACTGTATTTTTTGCCAATTTGAACAATCAGGTTTACTGCGAAATTAATTCGAGCCTCGCTAAATCTTGCAATTAATGTTTTTTACCTGTATTACGGACAGTTTCAGCTATCATCTCTGTACATTTACCATTGCGCGTTTTCTGTATTTTAAGATACACGTTTTATCGCACATTTCGTATGCTACATGCAGCGAAATCGGGTTTTCAAGTTACAATTTTTTGCAAACTACATAAACGTTTTATTATTTCGCTCCCCGCACCTGCTAGAATATACTTTTATTTACTTCAGATTGAGCACCACCATAAAACGTTCGGTTTTGAGGCATTTTTGTTTGGTGCTGTTTATTTTTGTTTGCTGTTTAAAATAAATTTAGTATGATTTTTAAAGATATTTGAAGTCAAGTGAATGGCAGTTATTCTTTAAAAATAATTTTTACGCTTTGTAAATACGGGGCATGGTCTTGATTGACATTTCACATAACAGACACCCTTCATTACAATTTACTAGCACTGAATTGCATATTTTTTTTTCTTTTCAGACCATAGCGTCTGGTGTACTTGGGATCGAATCTAGCAAAGAAGGAAAAAACATATACGTACGTCAAAACCGCCAGCAACACGTTTTGTATTTCTAATTTAATCGCTTTATTGTTTTAATTGATTTGTGCGTTTACACTGTAGGTGGTTGTATCTCTTGTATTATGTATTTTCACGGCCCTATCTGCGATTGCAATGATTCTTATCGAAGCCTTTGCTATCGATGTCGTCTGGGTGGTGTCCGGCATTGATCCGCAACCTTCTTCTGTAAGTTATTGTCTTTCTAAATTATAAAGATATTTATTCTTTAGTAAAACAATTGAGAGATGGCGCTGTAGATTAGTTTATTTGTTGACTGCCTTTGCCTTGTCCGTTGGCCACGAGCTGCTGTTAGCAAACTACTAGACAACTAAACTCTGTGAAATTGTTATTAATTTCTATGCTTCGTTATTTTGTGTCTTCTGTCAGGGTTGTATTTTGTTTGAGGGGTGGGGATAATTACGTCACAGGTTCGTGACGTCATAATTTTAGTATTTTAAAGAAGTGTACCGTTCTGAAACGTACTGATGTGCGAATATGCGACGCGTGTAAAAATAAGTAAAGTTAATTCGATCGAAAACAAATTGCGTTCATTTGCTATAAATTTGACAAAATTTTAAGGAAACGTTTCGCAGTCGGCAAATACATTGTTCGATATTTACGAAGGTCGTCAACTCCCTAGCTGCTAAATGGCTACATTTCAATTGCGTAAAAATCACAGGAAGCAACAGTAAATAAGTTGCATTGATGTTTTTTTAAGTCAGGTAAATGTTACTCACGATAGAATTGCAATATTGCAAAACTTCAAAGATTTGCTGAAGCGGCCAAAAATGCATTAGCTATAGTATTTTGGCAGAAATGGTGTTCTATAGAAATCTCCAAAGCGCCAGGCGTTGGACAACATTTAGAAAACATGAAAGTATCCTACAGCCACTTTAAGCTGATAATGAGAAGAACATTTAATTGAATGAATTTTGCATATAGACAGACATGAATGTTAGCAAAATAAAATTTGGGCGCATGGCTAAAAACTCTTTTTTTTTAATTCATTTACCTTAGTTTTTGTTTCCTGATAGATTACATACTATAGATTGTATCATTGGTGACAATTTTCTTCGTTACGTTTTTGCTTTACTTTTATTGCAGTACGGAATGCTGATAATCCACTTCCTTCTTTGCTTTCTGGCGCTTTTTGAACTGGTTCTTTCTATTGTTCAATCTGCAATTAGTTGCAAAGTCAAATGCTGTCAGGTGCGTTGCATACATATTCATGTGAAAACTTTGTAGCATAACACAGCAGGTGAAGAACAGATATTTTTTTCCTTATGTTTGACATGCGATACGAGACAAAGGTCTAGCCAACCTGAGTCGTATTTTCTGTGGTGTGCATATAGCTTTTATCGCTACTGTTTGACTCCGCATATCACAATCAGTACTATAAACTTTGGGATGAGCCGTTTAAACCTCACTAATGAGGAATTACACCCGACTAACTTACAATTCATGAACTAGAAGAAAAAAATATCGACAACACTTATGGAGAATGAACGTATAACAATGCCTAGAAACGGGTTTACAATGCTTATCACCATGTCCTTTTTGCGACCAGCACTTCACAGCCTCTATTTATAATTTATGTTGGAGAAACAAAATTACACCACGCCTTGAGTTACAATATTGTTTAAAAAGATTTTAAAATAAAATAGAACCCGAGAATAAACGAGACCTTCATTTTAATCTAAATGCGAATGTGGCGGGTATTGACGATTACATTTTTCGAACCTGTAGTACCCATGATGATAAAAAGGCAAAGGTCGCGCTCAACTAACGTCTATCTATTAAGGACCTAATTCGACGAAATGATGCTAACATTATTCGACGAAAAATCTGCAGTTGTATACATATTCAATATAAGTTCCAGTTTGGTGTTAAGGCATAATTTGTATTTTGAAAACTAAAAGGAGTTGCTATTCAGTTCCACGCCTGTTGATAAACGTACATCAGAATAATGGATCTGTGGACTTCTTCCTGCTAAACGAAACAGGGCTAAAAAGCTAGCTTGCGATAAGATTCAGACTCATGACCTCCGCCGTACTGTACAATTTTACACTTGTGTATGAATCTGAAAAAGCAAAAGGCTGGGAGGCTGCGTGCCTGGGGCTTATAGTTTACCGTCACCCCGACAACCTTTCTGCTAGTAAAAGCCACCGCCCACTGTTCGCTTTTCTACAACTGTTTTTAGCCACCCAAATCCCAATTACCCGCCGACGCCTTCCTTTCGCAGACCACCGATACCCTGAAGTACATGCCGGAAGGCCATCCGCCGATTTCGCTGTCGCCCACCGAAAAGCATCGTAAGTTTTTAGGATTGTTTTCGACAGTGCTGCAACTACCTAAACTCATTTTTTTTTCTGATTATAGGTGTCTAGTTATTTTGTCTTGCAAACTCGGATCGTGTGATGTGTTTTAAAATGATACTAAAATCCGACCGATATTTTTTTGCTTTGTAGGTTTAAGAAGGAAGTCGATAATATAGCATAAAAACCGATACACCATCTTTGCCAGCGGTTCTTAACCTTTTTTCAGCTGCTCCCCCCTTTGCTAATTTTCCTATGCCTTGCGCCCCCTACGAAAATCAATTCGTAAATACTACTGAGACAACACAAAACAGTGAAGTGCATTGTTGGCCGCGGGAACGCGAAAATAATTGAGTTTTATTTGGTTGAATTAGCTAAACCGTAGGTAATTCAGAAGGCTTTACGAATTTGGCACACAACAAATTGCTCGTGCTCGACACGACCTGATTTTGCTAACGTTTTGTGAGGGCATTGACTCCATAGCTATAAGGCTGTGATGTCGAGCGCAAAAATTAAACATTGTGTTATCGTGATTCAAAAGATATTACACCGCAATACAACGGGAACATTGCAAAAACATTATAGATTCGTGCAAAAAAGTTTAGTTCCCCCGTTTCTAGCCTGTTATCATATACAAAACATTAATAAAAACAGTTCGAAAGGGATGTAACTTTTATCGTTTATCTATAAGTTAGCAAAACTGTAATTCCCACATTTGGCAAGCGTTGTTGGACACCCCGGATTTAGACTGATGCCGCTTTGTACATATCGCGTTTTCATGAAATATTTTTATTTATTTAAACTTTTGACCGTAAAACAATTTCTTTGCTAGAAGTTGCGTGTTTGTTAATTTTTTAGTTGGCATATTGGTCATACTCGGACGAGTTTGCCAATTTTTAATAGATATGTAAATTACTCTTCTGGAAAGTGAACTTGCTTTAATCATTTCTGGGACTCGACTATGGGCAATTAATGACTTGGCCCGGGACTTAGCTTGTTATTTTTTTGCAAACCAATTGACTTGGACTTAAGTTTTCTTTTAATACTTTGACTGAGACTTGAGTTATTTTAATATAACCTTTTACCAACAATGAACATCATGTGATCAACTTAGACTTTAGAGCTTAATAATATATGTTTTTGCTTACGTCATGCCACATCAATTAAGTAATTGTTTATTTCTGGTTTTGTATTGAACAAATATAGTTGCTCTAAACCTGTATAAATATGCGTTTTGTTTTGCAGCTCAACCGGAATATGGAGGATATCGTTATAAGGTTGGCTAAGATAATACTTTAATATTGTTATTGCCTTTATCAAGCATAGGAAAACAAACAGAGAAGCTTATATTCTGTTATGGGGAGAAATTTAGGTTTAAACAGGACATCTAAACATGCTGTCCAACTCATGGGTAATGTTGTAATTTGGCCTCTATTTACCAGATAAGGTTCCCAATAAAACCACAGATTTTGTGTGACACTCCCTTTTTACGTAGTGACAAAAACAAAACTTCATTTTTACGCTACATATTCTGTCCAAATTACAAGAGTACATGTCCTGTATATCTATAGCTATAGCCTATATATGTGCGGCGAATATCGTGGCCTGCGAACCTAACTTTATGCGAGATACGTTTGATAATTATTTAATCAATTATTGATTTTTATTGTTTAGAAACGCGAAGACGTGTAACAAGTCAACATATTCCGCAGACCATCCACCAATGAGCCCTCATTGCTGCTGATTGCTGATATCTTTTTAAAAATGTTACCAGTTTCTCCAATCAAATGCAATTTGACACAGCATGACAAAAAACTGAGTAAATCTAAAAAAATACTATGGCACAATATCAAGCTATTGCATGCATTGATAATAATGTGACACATACTTTTTATTTTTAGTTTACCTCGTAAAATATGACCTCAAACGCCTTGAATAGAAAGTTCTAATTGGGAACTTATGTACAGTTGTGTCTTCAATATAATTACCTGTTGCTGTGAGGTTGACATTTGCACAGCTATCATTTAACCTCAAATAATCGATTAAATGCAAGGGGTTGGGCAGAATGAAGTCAATTACATCACGTATTGACATGCAATTGTTGTCGTTTGCCTTGTGCAATTCATTCAGACTTGGACGACTATCATATCTTAAGTTTTCCACGTAAAATTAGAATTAAAATATGAGCTTTTGATTTTTTAACAACTTTAACTAGAATTATTGAAGTTGCCAAAACTAAAAAGTGACTTAAAATCGGAAGTTCCATTTGGCTTTGCATTTTTTGTTGAAGCACCTGTTTCTCCTGGTCGCATCGCATAATTGTACCTTTTTTAAGTTTATTGACATTTTTGTCGTAATAAACAAACAAACCAATTTGCACGTTTTCATAGTGGTGTGACCTAATGTGTAATACGGGTTCATAGCTGAAAGATGATTATTCGTCTGGTTTTAGAAAACAATAAAGAACGTGACTCCTTGCCTAGCGGAAACAATGTGGGAAATCGAAGCGTAAAATTAGGCGCACAAATTCTGGTGACCAATGCAATGGATTTTCTCTTTGTCGAACTTAGGCGAGTAATTCGATACAGGCGGAAAAACCCGTCGTTGGCCCTTGCTTCATCCTACAGCAAATGGATGACGAAAAATAATTCCAGTTAAATCCAGAGTGCATACGGCAATTTGTTGATCGGCCAAACAAGAAATGCCCTCAGAGCGACTATAATGAACTTTTTGTAGCTGATCTACTCGCGATATTTTCTGTGGGAACTGTTTTTGTTTAAATCGGCAATGGAGTAGGGCATTGTTAACCTTTTTATCAAGGTGATTTAAATTATTATCGAGTAATATATAATTGTATTTAAAGTTGTAAAGGGCCACAGTAACATAGTTTGTCTGGGCGATGAACGAACAAACGTATACTTTACATCAAAACAGAACTTAAGTCGCGTTTGTAGATTTGAGGTTTTATGTTGGCTCGCTTTCAAGCTCGCACCCCCAATCTACTGACACAGTCGAAAAAAGAGGAGCATATTTAAAACAACTGTGTTCTACTCGAGTCGTTATCTATCCTAGACTGTAGCCCTAAACTGAACGTCAAAGACTGCAGCCCTGAAGTGAACGTTTGGTGCTAAATAATAGTCCATATAGAGAAACTCAGAATGATAACAATCCCATCATTTATAAGTGATGCTTGAATTACTTCTCAGTCACATTAACTGAAGATGTTACAAGCTCGTATCGAAACGTCTTAATCAAGATGATGTCCATCTAATCGGCCTCTTTGGCTTTGCCATTCACTTTGTCATGCTACATTGCAGATCCGAACATAGTGTACTCAACTGTGTTCTTTTTTACAAAATAATGTAAAACACGAAGCGCAGTGGAAAACACGTAAATTTTATACAGTTTAGAAACGAGCAAAAATACGCATTTTGTTTCTTTTTGTGTATATAGTTTTTTTCCTTGGGTATTTCATCGATTTTAAACATTCACAAGTGCTTGTAAACGCCAAAAGTGCCGTACATTTGAATTTAAGTGGAAAAATCGCATTTAAAATTGCTTCAGGTTGCAAATTGCCCCGATTGCCTTGCCATTCTCCCTTCTTACCAGCATCCCCTCATCCAGTAGTCGTAAAATGCCCAGGCCTGATCAGTCTTCCCTACTGAGTCCACGACTGGTTTCCCGTCCCAATTGCTAATTTTGGCGCCTATTTTGGAACGGGTCGTCATCCGTGATCAACTTCCCGCGCGTTACCGACTGCAAATCGCGTGACGTCAGCATCATCGTGACGTCAGCGTGATGTCGACGACCGACTATTGCTAAACAGTGAGCTGGATTTAATGCAGTTTTTTTCTCGTTGATCACATCGATTTATGCCGGGCAGGACTTAGCTTTAGGTAAGTAGTAAAATTAACCTCCCAAGTAGTAAAACCACTGGTTCACTTTTTTCTTTAAAACTTTTTTAGCTTGCGGCACACTAAATAAATCTTAAATATTACAAGGCTTACTTTTAACAAGACAGCAATAAGAGTAATTTTACAATACTCTTTAACACATAACAAACTATATGTAAATGTCTCGATAAAAATGATTTGTAATTAAAATTGCGTATTTGGGTCTAAAATGCTTGCTTGTATGCCTATTGGTACTACAAATAACTTATTTTTTTTAAATTACAAAAAGTTTTGCGGCACACTTGACGATCACTGCATTGGCACTCCGTTTGATAATCACTGAGTTAAACCGATCTGCTGTAAAACAGCCATGTGGAACCATCTCTTATTCACAGGTCTGATTTAGGCTGAGGAGGCAAGTGCATAACAGTAATACTTGTTTCCGGTGACTTGCCCTCGGCCATAAAACAACCTCGAGTGCACTTCCGAGGGGCATGTAGCAGACCTGCCCCTCCCCCCTATATGCCGTTCCTCGTGACTTTGAATCATAGGGGAGGTCGTTGGTCGCCTTACAGTTGCGCCCGGCGTTAAATAGGCCCGAGTGCCCCGCAGATTGCCTTGATTTGCTAAGGTCGCCACGACAGGTGCTGGCAGCCCGCCGTTTGTTTTTGTGCACTTTCGCAATCGGATTACGTCGCTATTTCGCGTTTGCGAGACGCCGCGCGAAACCATCGATCGGGAGCCTTTATTGGCCGCCTTTACTTATTTATGAAGTGCCGAGCGACGGGGTTCGCTTGTTTGTTTGCCGTTGTTGCTTTTTAGCTGCAATTTTTTTCTAGTTCTCGTTCGATGTTTGCAGGGCGTCGACTGGTTCATTAATGAGCCTGTTGCGCCTTCAACGAGCCTTGTTGATTTGTTGTTCAGATGTGAGCCGCAAAAGAAATTGTCGTTTTAGGGAAACTGAAAAGTCGATTGCTTTAAAGTAAGATGCACTATTTTATTATGGGTCGAAAATTTATTTTCGGGACTTTGCCGTTAAATGTTTCAGACCGATTTTTGTCCGAAGCTTTACAGAAAAAGTATACATCGTAGAATTCTCAAATTTTTATAGACGTAGAGTGGTAAGTAGGTGTGAATAAGACGTTTGTGAATCTGCACCCCCGGGGGCCTTCGATTGGGGGATAAAAAACCTAAAAGATTGTGTCGTCATCGTTTTAGCTCTATGTAGCTATCGACTCCCATCTAGTTTATAACTTGCTTTCATTTGTACTTTAACCTGATGAATCACGATAGTGCGAAAGCTTGTCGAGATTTTAGTGCAATTTGTCGTTAAACAATAGGGCGTATCTTTATAGAATCGAAAACCATCGGCGGCAGGTTTTAGCCAGTCGATCACTGCTCCGCTCACGCGTATATTAACAAGTAAACTCATAGTTAAAAACATGAGTAAAAACAGGATCAGACGTTTTGTTTAAAGGAAAATATATTTCGCCAAAGTGGCATCATCAGTCCCTGTAAGGGTACAAATAAATAAAATCAAAGCGCAGCCATCAACAAACCAATAAAAGTAAACAATAAAAATGTTTTAATATTTTATTTTTTACTTTTATTGGTTCGTTGATGGCTGTGCTCTGATTTTATTTATTTGTACTCTTACAGGAACTGATGATGCCACTTTGGCGAAATATATTTTCCTTTAAACAAAACGTCTGATCCTGTTTTTACTCATGTTTTTAACTATGAGTTTTACTTGTCGTTAAACAGTAACGCCTGATTACCATATTTAGAATTAGAAAGCGATTATTAACAAAGATATTTTACAATTTATTTCGCGCTGACATAATGCCGTTAGACTTCTTTGGAAAGGCAAATCGACAGCAGCGTCTTTTCAGGAATTAGATTAAATATCCAACCGGAATGTGAAAGGGTTAAAATTTGAACCAAAAAGTTTAGCTAATATTGCGTTAAATTCTTACTACAGGCTGGCCTTAGCTGACTTAATGGCGAACTGACAAACTTAGTTTTATTTGTTTTCGAGTCAATTATTGTGGATTTCGTTTTTTACCGTTAGCTTAAAAGAAGCATTGTTGGTTTTCAAATTAATTTTGCTTTCCAAAAGCAACGTCCGAAAAGCACAAGTTAGAAATTTAGGTGCTGCAAGAAACATAAAAGAATAAATTGCTTGAATTTAAAGTAATAAACTTCACAATAAAAGATCAAATAAAACCAATATGTCTCACAGTAATTAATAATTTACAGAAAACTGTTTTGTCATACATGTCGCGGCGTCGAACAGACCACTGGATAACGCCAGTTATATTTGACACTAGGTGGCAACATAGAGTTTTATTAGGTTAGAACAGGGGTTCTTAAACTTTGTTTTACCGCGGACCCCTAAATTCTCTTTTTGCCTCGCGTGGACCACGAAAGGCAAAAAAATCAAAATGACGTCATAAATTGACGTCATAGTACAAATAGACTTCGTAATCTGCTGATTTCGGTCCAAAAATGTGAACGTGGAATAGAGTCTAAATACATTCAGTGCAAAACCGTTTTATTTTTAATCAAACTGTTTTCTTTAAAAAATTGATTACTTCCTAAATATATTTACACTAATATTTCAATTTGACCTTCATGGACCCCCTAAAACTAGTTCACGGACCCCCAAGGGGTCCATGGACTCACGTTTAAGAACCCCTGGGTTAGACGTTAAACAAACTTGCTGTGACGTATGGTAAAAAAACTTGCAGTGACGTATTACATTTAAGGTTACTCTAAAAATATAGGTTACATGTCTTTGCCATATAGTGAATAAGTTCGAAGACACAGGTAGAAAACAAATCAAATTGAAAATATATCGTAGAATAAATAGGTTTGGTGATCAAGCGTGATTCGAACGCCTTAAACGACATTTTGTGATATCAACATTGTATAAGCGACGGTATACTTCGTAGATCGATTTCTACACGTTTGCGCCCAAGCTTACATAAAAGTGCGAAGAAAGTGTGGCCTATACGCAGCGCGCCTCGATGTCCTAAAACAGACAAGTTCGCATGATTAATTCATGCAGTCGCACAAGGCCAGACTGGTCTCGATGGGCCTCTAACTAAATTCAGGCATCTCTGATGTTGATTCATTCCATATTAAAGTGGTTCATTGAGAATCTGTGGGGATTGTGTATGTTTTGTTTTTAAATGGTTCACTTTACGATTAGTCTCTGTTAGAATAAAACAAGTTTTTTTACCAATAAGGTAATAAAAACATTTTTTCACCAATCTAACGATAAAGTCAGTTGACTAAGATCAATAGTTTTGGCCTAATATAAGCTATAAATGCACTTTTTTTCTAGTTTCGCTTTCCGCCGGCGAGCGAGTGATGTTGACATTGCATAAAATTGTAGTTTTGAAAGTTCGTTTTTATTTTAATCGCAAAAATCGACAATGCGTTGCTTGTTATTTTTTTGTTAGATAATACAAAAAATCCGTTGTTCGGCCAAAATCGTTATTTTATTATAGAATAAGCATAGCCATATCATTGCTTCTCACCACTTATATAAAAGAATGATTCAGATAATTAACATAACTTAATAACAAAAATATTTACGATGATTTGAATTAAAATTTGCACCGAAATTGTACCGCCCCGCTAATATTTTTGTGGAAGTCGAATTTCTCCTGTATTTGTTAATCAACTTTTCTCCTGTCGTACAAACGGCATCTATTTAAATTAGGTCGATGCAAACATCGTTGTTTATGCAAATCGTGCTTGCTAGGCTTGCGCGTAATACTATCAGACAGCAAGTTGTTGCTAGACGCCATTTCCTTATTAGACGCTATTTCCGGACAATACATTTTTTTTAATAATAAGGGTAATCATTGTAAAGCAGGGGTGGGCAATTATTTTTAGCCGCGGGCCGCATGAGAAACCTAAAATATTGTGGCGGGCCGGGTCAAATATAGGATCTAAAATACATACAATATGACGTCATACTCTGACGGTGTAAAACAAATAATCAACCAATTTGTTATTACGTTTAGAGTGGTGCGAAAATGTGCAATTTAAGTCGGATTTAAAGAAGGTCACCGAAAAATTTGCGACTATGTTTGTTTGAAAATGCAAACTTTAATTTAGATTTAGATGGTACGTGAAGCATTGAGCACCGACTAAAAATGTATTTGATATATTAGCGTTTATTAAGTTATGGGGCGCGTTGACCCAAAACTTGAGAAGAAAGTACGTGAAAATTTCGTACGAAAAATTTACCTATATGTTTTTTCTTCTTTTTTAAAACTTAAAGTTACCGATGTGTTACAAAGTTTAACAAACTTAGCCTAAATTTATATATATTTTAAATATTAGGCTAAGTTTGTTAAACTTTCGTTGGAGAGAGTGCCACTGAGCAGGACGCTATTTGTTTGTAAAGATGCAAATCGCGTGAAACATACGAGAAAGACAAGAGATTTGCGCGAAGCGCGAAAAGAATTTCCGTTTTAGCATTTAGAACATGCTAAAAATCGAATTTTGGCGGGATCTTGACAAGATCTGTCAACTTGCTCTGATTTTCGCTTAGCCTATGTATTTTATTGAAAATAAGCCGCGGGCCGGATTAAACTGCTTGGCGGGCCGGATCCGGCCCGCGGGCCGTATGTTGCCCAGGTCTGTTGTAAAGAAACCAACTTATGTGAACACCTCTTTAATTTGGAGTTGCTTGTACTAACAAAATGTAGCAAGCAATGGCGTTTGGTTGTTCCTCCAATCGCTTCTCTCAGAGGCTCAGTTGGTAGAGGTAGGTCCCGGGTATCGTTCAAAACCACACTACAGTCTATTGTTTTTCTAGCCTGCCCTGATTGCATCATTGATTGACAGATTCAGTAAGTCTGTGATGGCTTTCGGTGTACTAATTATTATGTGAGTTTTTTTTAGGGGCAACATAATTACAAACACAGAAATGTCGATGAAAGTGAAGGGCGACCTATTATTTTATCTCCTAGGAAAATTTATATTGCACCAGTTGCAAAAATACTGTGATCTATCGGGGCTAAACAGTGAATTTTCGAGATGCTTGCTTCCCTTTGCTCTAAGTTAGAGATTCATAACCTTTTATGATTGGTGGATTTCTTCCATAAGCTCTCAACGCTTTGTGGCCCCCTTACCCAAGCCTTGGATAAAGACGTAAAGGAACGTCTAAAAGTAGGACTTTCAAGCCATGATAAAACAATTGTACGAAGTTTATGTGGCTCATAATCCATATAATATATGCCTGTACTATATGCCCGAAGACTGCTGCGCCCCCACAACCCAAGTAAAACCACTTTACACTAATGTGTTACTAAGGTGTTAATTTGCTGTGATAAACTAGGCAATAATTACAATATTTTGCGATTCATAATCATGGGGTGGTAATTGAAGATTGTCCCTCTTCCCGCGCCACACCGCTATAAAAGGGAGGTTGTCTGTAGGATCGAAAAAGTGTTTTAGAAACCAGATAATTTACAGGATTTCTTCAACTTTCGTGAATACAGTATCGTAACTTAAACAAGGCAGAGCTAAAAGGATAACGCTTGTGAAAAAACTTTAAAACAAAAAAAAATGAATTGTTATGTCATTTACAATAGCGTGGAAGCACCTTCTCCTAAATTTTAAAACATCACCTAAACTTGTGATTCGCGAACTTGATTCATGGGACCTGATATGGTAAGCCTACTTATGGGGTTTTGTAAGATTATTCAAAGTTATATATATATTTTTAATTTTGGGTAATATGAATCGGATTTTTTAATTCAATGTGATACTGCAACATCTGGCCACAGTTCAACCTTAAACACATAAAAACCTAGGTCCTACCTAAGTTTGACTTGAACGTTGTCTGTGCTAAACCAAGTAAGCTGAAGCAACCCTTCTCCCTATGTCTGGCTTCGCGAAAAAAGAGAGGAAGGAAAAAGGTAATTCAATCGTCTGCGCGAGGCTGTGCTTATCAAGCGAACAACAAACGCTGAACGCGGCTAAACGCGCCGTGGCAAGCAGATATCGACCAGTTTTGCTTTTATGCTCATCAGCTTGAGTGATTTACAGCGGCAGAGTTTTCGGGTTGCTCAGCAGAAATCGACTGTAAACTCGCCATATTGCCAGTGTTTTCACGTCGAAAAGGCAAACTGTGATGTTAGGCAGACTGCGAGGCCACATTCAGCAGATCAGTTTTTGAACAAAACGCTGTACGCCATTGAATGTGAGCTTGCAAGTTGGTAATAGACAACTAGTCTGCCTCAGCCTGAGCACATATTTACGCTCTTAAACACCGCGCTGGTTAGTGTCGGACAATCAAACATTGCTACGTGTATATGTGCTGAACAAACGACTTAGCTCACCGTCAGTGGCTTGAAATATTTGAACATTCCGGTAGACTTTAATAGCTTAGTCGCGTCGTTAAATTCAGAAGTGAAAGAAGTAAGCTATTTTGTCAGCGCTGTCATTTTCATAAGCACCTCGGCGGTGTTTCGATTTTACAGTGATTTCTGCTTCCATTTGCAGTTCGACCGAAGCGGTGGTATAATCCGCTTCCGATATGTCAAGCGAACTAATCCGCTTCGTTTGATTAACTATCGTCCAATTTGTTTTGGACACGATAAGCGCCAGGGACCGGCGTGTAATGAGGGCTGCGCGATTATTTGTTTACAAGCTTTGCTATTTGTTTGCTTTTGTGGGTCACTTTCTCAATACGATGGTCGGCAATGCATAAACCAAGTTATTGTTAGCAGTTATGACTTGCCTTTCGTTACGGCTCGTTTGTGCTTGCAAAAGAAAGTAGAAGGGTTCTAATTCAGAGCTTAACGACTTGAGGCAACCTGTTAGGTACTTCGCATGGTGCGATAATTTAGTGCTGTAAATGCTGTAATGTAACGGCGGTGCGTCGTATTTTAAGCTTGTTTGTCTTGTATATTATAAAAAAAACAAAAAAACATTCAACTAAGCATTACAAACTGCGGCAGCCTAACGTTGTAATCGTTATTTATGGAATTCGGTGCTAGACTACGACTGTATTATTTTACGTAACCTTTTTATTGAATTGTGGCGGTCATTTATCCGGCGGTAAAGTAAACAACAAACTTTGTATTTCGTTGGCAAGAAACAGTTGCTAAGCATAAAATACCACACTTTATAGTCTTTAAGTCAGTTAATTTATGCAAGCTAGCGTTTTCCTCAAAAACAGAAAAAGTCCGAAATAAGAGTGCATATATTTAGGCCGCAGTGGGACTGGTACATCTGCTATAATACTAATGTGACAAGAGTATATAAACTGATCACGGAAATATATGTTTATGCCATGCCGCAAATCCAGCAAAAGCTTCGCGTTAATTACGTTATAACCTATGTTTATGGATGCGATTGGAATTTCGTCGTTTCGCGTATTTGCAATGCAGGCCGGTGTAAAGAACATACGCCTCCCGGAATGTTACAGCCACGGATATTGGAGACTGCACTCAGTGCACAGCGCCTACACAGGCTTCCTGCGCGCCCTGTGAGTGAGTCAAAGGGCCGCTTTTTATATTTCTACATACAGCACAGAGCAAAGCATTGTGATTTCCTGCTGCGTTGCTCTGGCCCGACGGGACCCGAGAGTTTTTCTTGAGCAAGCAAGTGTACTGCAGTGGCCCGGAAATACTCGGCGCGATCGGAGATGGCCCGGGAAGTCTCGCAAGCCAATCGTGCACCTGTAGCTGCAGTCCGGCCGCTGGCTCCTTTATTAGCTTGGGTGGAACGAATATTGGGAAGAAAGGCTCGATTTAAGTTGGTCAGACAGGCTGGACAGAGCAGGCTGCGACTGTCCGACCGTTGTGGCAGCTTGTTTTATTCTATTTCTGTTGCCAGCAAAGAGTTTGCTATGTTGCTTGTTGAGCGATTAAGGATGTAGCATAGCGGGAGATCTATTTTTTATGTAAACTAGGAATTTAACGTAAATCTAATACAGCTCTTTTTGCACTTTAAACGTTCCCAATCGGTTCTTCTACGATGCACATTAATTTGTGTTTAAAATGTGTCAGCCTTGTTTCGAGCAAAGCTTAAACGTTTCTTAAACGGAGATTTCTTGAGGTCTCGCGTTTAATCCTTAAATGCGCAAAAAGCTAGGTTGTAAGATGTTTGGTTGACTTAATCGTTTAACTTTAAAAAACAATAGAAGACTGAAAACCTGTGTATTTCGCCCGTAACTCAATTTGTTTTCTTATTGCAGAGATTTAGCAACTTACAGATTCGTCCGACGTAATTTAACTTATAATAATTGGCGATGTATGTAATCGGCGCGTGCGCCACGCCATCACGGCAGAGGAGTTCGACATCGACCTCCACAAAATCACAAACAAAATCAAGTAAAACGACGACGGCCGTCCAAACCGTCAAGGCAAGAATGCCCACGAACGCTGCTGCGCTTTTCATTTTTCTTCTATTTATTAACGTTGCCGACGTTGTCGATGCGACGGAAAACAGCTTTAACCTGAAGGTGCTGGGAAAACTGGCGAAACCATTCAGCAGCTTGGAGGAATCCAAATCACGTACACGCCGCGAAGCGGAAATCTCCTTTGCAAGGGTACGTTTTTATCTGTGTAATAATAGGCTAAAGCTAGACTTTTCAGGCATGCTTTTATTTCCAATATAACAAACAGTGCTACTGAGAATTGGGAAAAATAATTTGGCCATTTTGTTAAAAGTTATTCTTTAAGGTTTGAGAAAATTGGTTTTCGCTCTACATGATAGTTAGACATATAGCACAAAAATAGATTTGAATATGAAGTTATGAACCTTTTACCTTTTATTGGCTGCGCGTTTGTGCTGTTAAAAAATTTCCGCTAAAATTCGCTCGACGTGATGCCGCCTTTTTAGGTTCTTTCTACACAACAAGTCGAAAGGGCGCAAATTCCGGTTTCGTTCTATTTACAGATAGGTAAATTTGTAGGTCAAGGAGGATAGGCGTTCGTCAGCTCTAACTTAATTTGTTATCTCTTTGCTAATTCAACGATATAAACTAGAATTTTTGCGTTTATAGCGCTGAATGTGACTGACTACGTATTCGCAATCCGGTTTATGGCGGCTGTAGGTAACAGCGGTTCAAATACGTAAACTATAAAGGCTTAGTGAGAAATTCAACTCTGGGGCAGTTTATTGGCCTACCAAATTCCTGATCGTTAACCAACACCCTAATAAAACGAAATAACTCCGGTAATTATTTGATCGTTTATGGAGTTCGTTGGATGCGTTAGGAGATTTGTCGGGATCGAAAAGTTATAAAACTTCTGAACAATGCACGGGGGTTTTTAAAACAGTTTATTGTTTATTACACCGTTTCGCAGAAGTGTTAGACCGCGTTGTCCCAATAAAACATAATATAGGGAAATGAATGATTCACGGTGTATCAATCTTTGACAAAATAAAAATAGCTCATTAATGTTTATGAACCTATATTTGTTTTCGGGAACTGTAATCACATTTTAGAGATAAATAAAATAAAAAAAACGAGAGATTCGTTATACACGTATAGAGGGGAAATGTTAAGCATTAAAGTCGAAAATCAGCTGCAAAACGTGAAGCACGCTCAGTTTTGAACTTCTAAACTAAGCTTCCGTTTGCCGTTTTTCGACGCCGTTCGGCGAAAATATTTAGCGAGGGCTATTGTAACCGGCACGACCCTCGGGTTTCGCAAAGCTTTTTGTATACGTGCTTAATGAAGCAACAAGGGCTCGGTTGAATAATTGATTACGACCTATATGAGCTACACAGCTCGCGGCCAATTGGTTTATCTCTCAAGACGACAAGGCAGCTCCAATTCCTTCCGCCTAATTCTGCCCCATCTATGACGTAATGACTACCTGTGGCATTGTGACGTCACGTGCACGGGCTCTGCAGTCGGCAGTTTTTGCTTACCAGGATATTTACAGCAATGATAAGATTAGGGGTGCTTCACTATAGTCTTACGACATAGTATGAGGAAGTTGCTTTGTGCAACCTTGCCAAACAAATTTGCAAACTTGCCAAACAAGGATACGATAACAGTCTTGGAAATCCCGATATTTTTTCATGGCTTACTGAGTGAGTGACTCGAAGGTGTTTTAACTGAGTTGAACAAAACAGTAGTTTCATTTCCTTGTGGGGTCGAAACGTGATGTCATTTATAGAAAAATGTTGATTTTGCTCTTTGGTAAGTCAGCATTCTACAATATGTTAACGAAATGAAGTCAATGCGTAAGACTTCCTAAATTTGTACTTCTCAATTTAATCTGTCGAAGAAAGTTGACGCGACGACAAAAGTCCCTGGAAGTTCCCAACCTAGAAATCGTTAAAATCGATGCTAAAACATACAAATTGTGTCTAATTTATTCCGCATCAGTAATGGAAAATTCGTCCGCTAAGTTCCTATTGCACAAAACGCTGCTGGAAGCATTTTGCTTCTACCAAATGCAACGATATATCACAGGTTAATATTTAGTAGAGAAGCAAAAAACACTTTTGAATTATATTTTGTTATTTCTAATTTGTTTCATGGTAATTGTAATGAATGTAGGAAATGTCCCTACTTAGTTTCCAATGTACAAAATTCTGCGATAATTTTAAAGCAGTTTAGGCGCCTGTGACCAGTAAAAAACATGCGAAAAGTTAAATCACCTTTGACAAAAGTCAAGTGTATTTTCGAACTTCTGAAATAATGGACTTAGGGTTTTTACTATTTATGACGTAGCTGCTTGTGGCGCGCATTGTGCAATTAAATCAATAGTGTCATTAAACGCATATAAACATGCGTTTCTAGCTTGTTTCGTCCGCTGTATGAGCCTATACTTTAGAAAAGTGATACTTCACGACATGTTAGTGTAGGAAAAAGGTAATAAAATCGGATGCGCATGACCCCTGTAACATAAATGTTGACTTCCTCGTGCGCTAACACCTAAACCCCTTTAACCGCTCTTGTATACTCGCTTGTTTTTGATTAGGTTAAGTGTATTAGCGCATTACGTTATAAGCTATTTTCGTAACAACTTACTACAGCGTCTGGCGTTGGGCACTGGTTTCTTTTAAATCTGTTCAGAAAGAAGGCGTGTCATTAATCGTGGAAACACAGACTATTTAAACAGACCGGCCGGTGTTGGCAGCTTCCCTTCACAAAACCGACCCCTTGTAAAACATACGCAACGTCAACATATCTAAAGTTTCGCTCAAGGATAGCGATTTACCCCGGTTAAGCGCCGCCCTCGACCTCTCTGATTGGACGCTGTTTTCGTCAATTACAGGCCGTTATCGCTCAACACACATAGTCGCACACGTGTTAGGATCACTCACGGTTGTAAAATGAATTTGCGACTTCCTTTAAATGTTTAGCGCGCGTATAGTACCCTCGCGCCTTGTCAAACAGCGGCCGGCGCCAGCGACTAAAAGTGAGAAACTCTGTTGCTAAGAATTGGCCTCAGAGTTACAGAAACTGTTATCGAGGTATAACACCGTCGAACACCACTTTTCGGTTGCGTTATCCGCCCCTTTAGGTTTGTAAGCCAAGAAAAACATGTCAAAAATGAACCGGAACAGGTGGATTGGTTATTTCCCACATATGGGTTGTCGCACCAATGTTGTCCACTCAAACAGGTTCTTTCCTCTATAAATAGAAGATCAATTTGGAAAGCGGCCTAAGTAACAGGTTCAACCACTTCCATAAAACGTCACACATCCGCTGTCATTGCAACGTCAAGATTCTCGTGAATGAAGCGGACGTTGCTGTGGCGTGTTGAAATGAAACATGCAATGCTTCCGAATATAGCACGCGCACGCCTGATGCATGGACGCCCGCGCATCAAACGATGAGGTAACCGCAAAACAACACGCGACGTCAAAAACAAGGTCGTCATCGCGCTTCGAACCGGCGTAAACCCGCGGCGCGAATTTAAAAGCAAGGTACCCTGGATTTTCCCGATTTACCGTCGGGAATCGACCGCTGCTCTTTCGGATAAATGGAACGAGGAGCATATTAGCGACGCCGAGATGACAGGAGACTTCTAAGCGGGTCGCATTTGACGCGTTAAAGACAAAAATGTACACACGCTGACGTGGGATGCACCTGGTGTCATTTTTACCAAGAACCGAACACGCATATACAAAAGTGACGTGTTATTTTAGTTTCAAACGAAGATTTTCGGGATGTGTTTGTCCTGCATTTCTTTCATTCTATTTTGGGCGCTGGAAAACCCATTTAAAATAAAACAATTGACATATTAATAGGACAGCATTACATTATACAAGTCTTAACTTCCCCAGAAAGGCAACGATGACTTCATCCTCCCTATACGTGACTTATCAAACTTACTTTTCGGCGCAATCGAAATAATTCCCTGTCGAATTCATTGATCTCGCACGAATTTAAACGCGAGATCGACGACCAGGGAGACTCGCTTTCCGCGCTAGGCTTGACAAAACGTATCGACCGCGCAAGTAAAAGTCAAGGTCGTGGCATTACGGGCCGCTTGTCGTCGTTAATGGACCCTGTTTTTCGTGCGTCGATAAATTAGATGTTGTCCGGGATTGTGTTGGTTCGATTCGCGTTCTGTGTTATATATGCGCACGCAATGCGCCGGAACTGATGTGCAATGCTTGCCAACGCCGAGCCGCTTGTCTTGTTAATATTTCATGAGCGCTTCGCTGCGTTTTTTCTGTTGCTGGTCTGCCTTTGGATCGGGAGTCCTAAACGTAACTTACATATGCGGAGTCGGGAAAGCTTCGCAGCTGGCCTAACACATGCGGAAAATTAATCTAAATAATGTTTTGAATGATTTAGTAACGTTAATGGACGCTCCAACTGGATAATCAATTGTGAGCCACAATGCTCTACACAAGGACCACAATGCTCTACACAAAATGGCAGAAGTTTGCACAAAAATATTTCAAAAGTCAATAAATAAATGAATATTTCTTAGCTTTGGTTATAATGTAGAGTAAGTGTGTCACAGGAATGTATTTGTTTTTAGAATAAAATATTTGAAGCATGCCACCTCTATCGATTTTAAAATGTTAAGGTAGTCACACAACTCCTGTAATGTAATGTACCGTAAATCGTAAACAAACCGGTCGAAGAAAAGTGACTAAACTTAATTAACCGAAGCGCCAATGGGACAAACACGACGGTCGGACGAAAAGCGAGCGACCCAAAATTTGAGCGATCCGAACTCAGATAACGTCGGCGCGAAACGCGCGATGCATTCTCAAGTTGCTCGAATGCGCTCGCTTTTGTAAACAGTCGCTTAAAATCCGAATTCGCGCCGACTGTTGTTGGTCGTTAACCGGTGAAGTAGGCGTCATTTCTGGCACTTCACAGCAGTGTTGAAAACAAGCCAGTTTGGAATGACTTACCCCAGTAAGTTATTTAAAAAATAACTCAAGTCCAAGTGAAGTCTTTTGCAAAAATAACAAGACAAGTCCCACAACAAGTCATCGGTTACCCAAGTCATGTCCCAGTCAAGTCATTATGGTTTTCAAGTCATGTCATTGACATATAAGTAAACTGTTAAACTATTAAAATTGGTAAACTCGTCCGATTATAAGCAACAATTTAACTAAAAAAATAACTCAAACGCAATATACAGCAATAAAAGTGTTTAATTTGCATGACTTGAGATAAATTTTAATCCCAAAGTTACTTGACAAAATTGCTTAAGTCTAAGTCAAGTCATTTTGATCAAATGACTTAAGTCGAGTCAAGTCATTTGAAAACAGTGACTTAGGTGGACTTAAGTCAAGTCAACGACTTAAATCATTACAAAACTGCTTCACAGTCAGTCGTGTGCAGCTTTGCTGGTGGGCAATAATGGCCTCTGGGATTGAATTAGCGATCGGGCTGTCTGAAATGGCGGCCACAAAGATGGTGACGGTTGTGTGGTATCCTGTCGGTAATTTGTGATTGCGAGACAAGTAGAACGTCTTTGCCTGACCCGTCTAGCAATGGGAAGCGTTTAACACGCTTGCTTTTTAAGAATTTGTGATTCTTTAGACCTTCGTATGTAATATTCAACATAAAAAAACTTCTATTTTACTAGAATGCAAAAGAAGTCCCTATGTGCATGGTTGTGTGCAACCTTTATGAAATAAATGTTTTCAATGTGTCTCGTATTATTTAGAATGTTTTTGATCCAAGTTTATTGTAGTTATTTATATGACCTAATCCTCTATTTTATTTAATTATATCTTTAGGCCCACGCATAGGCGACGGAAAATAATTGGAGGTGAAATTTTAAAATAGTCCAAAGCATCCATTTTAAGCTCATAGTGGTTGTTAATAGACACCTTTAATTACACATGCCCGCACTTTACCACCTTATAAGACACAACACGCGTTTAGGAGCCGTGCTTACTGGCGAACGTCCGTATATGCCGAGCGGGCATAGCCTTGTTGTGCTCGGTCGTAAACGCAATTACGGATTGAAATAAGTTCGGCCAGTCGCCTGTGCGCCCGTATTTTCACATAGCCGCCCTTCTAATTAACTCGTAACTTTGCGTAATTACGAGTCATTCAGAAGCGGTATTTCTACTGCCCACTACGCGCGTGGGCAAAACGCTATGAGGATGTACGCCAACGTACGCGAGCCGCATTTGAGAAACTTACTGCGCGAAAGCGTCTCGTGACCTGAAGTTTCCGCTTGACTAAAATGGCGTGTTCACGCTTTTTATACCCTTGCTGGCGTTGCAACTTGACGTGTGAAGGCAGAAGGGCCTTTCTCAATATTTGGGACAAAAACTGGCATC
Source organism: Ascidiella aspersa (assembly GCF_963924565.1). NCBI lineage: Eukaryota > Metazoa > Chordata > Ascidiacea > Phlebobranchia > Ascidiidae > Ascidiella > Ascidiella aspersa. The sequence goes on from NC_139451.1 coordinate 20,701,149, forward strand.
TGTGTTTGCCGCCAATTTACAAAGAAACCCCTATATCAGTGTTTTTAAGGTGTTTTAGTGACCGAAACGGATATCTTACTTGTCACCAAGGGCTAACATTGAAAAAATGTTTAGCAGGGACTAGTGCTAAAAATGGTTTGCAGAAATTATAACATAATTATCGCTCTTCTCACCATAATTTATATTTTTTAGGCGTAATACGTCTTGTAATAATTCCAAAGTACAATTTAAAGGCTTTTCCATTCACTTCATTAATTGGTCCATTTTTTTACCGATTTTCTGTAAACTTAAAATACTGTGCGTGAACAAACGACACTTTCGTTGACGTGGTTCTGATTAATCCAAATAACTGTTATTAATACGTTGAGTGTTACTCAACTCAACAAAGACCCACGCATTATTTTTCTGTTGGGGTCCACGTGAAGTACTGAGAAATAGTCAAAAACTATTTAAAAAATTCCTAATAACCAGTGTTGGCTTGGCCGAATCATGCACATGGCCCTGCTTGAATCACCAGGATTTGAACGTAAACTTGGACAAACGAGCGATTGTTTCGCAACAACTGACGCACAGCCGTGACGCGTTACACATGAGCAACGAGCTGGATAAAAGGAATGCGGGGATTTGCTTTTCGCCTGCCCGATTTACGCGGAAAGTTTGGGTCAAATCGAGCCAAACGTTTCTGCTGTGCAACGAGAAGTAACGCAGCATAAAATGTAATCTCCTTGTTGTTCGATTCTCCAGCTGGCAAAAAATTCGCCTTCGGCCGTTTATTGCACTCCTATGCCAATTCTCGTGACGCAATACCGTCGCATTTCATTGTTGACGACGTCAGATTTACAGGAAATGCTCCAATGTATTCAATTTACCAGTAGCACATATGACACACTGGACACCAGTCATTTTCAAACGTACGTACACACACCGCAACCAAGGCATTGTGATGTCATAATTTGTTGACTTGCCTGGCGACTTAACGGCTTAAAGAGTTTTGCCTTTCGGGTTAATCGCCGAGCGCTCTGCGGTTAGTCGAAGTTTATTGTTGGTCTTTGGAAATCTGAAGCTCATAAATCTTCTCCAAAAGGCCAGTCGCTGTTCGTCGAAATCCTCCCGGGATTAAGGCCGACCATGGCGGCAAGAACAAAAACTTAACAGTTGCGCATATAGTCAGAAATCACGACAAGCGCTAGCTTCTTGACAATTTTAAATCAATCCACAAAAAACCGACGACGAGATCACGCGCAGTTTTTACTGGACATCGGTACTTTTGCGATAGCACCTGTTGGGTCCTGCTTCGATCTTCATAAACTTTCGTTGCAAATTCGAAAAATGGTCAAAAATATTTTTTTTTAAATTAATTATTTCCTGAATTTAGTATTTTTTTTATTGAAATTACAAAAAAACGTGTATTAGGTTCCAAAGTTTACTGGTAGCCACCACAAAAACATAGTTTTATCCAATATAATGGCCTTAGCATTTTTAATAAAGTTTGTCACAATGTTAGTAAGCGTCCAAGAAACTGCATTAATAGACTCAAACATTGCCTTTTACGGAAATCAACAAACCCTTGTGTCATTGTTTTTGTTTTGAATCATCCTCGTTCCGATATCACAACAATGCTGCGATTAACTCGTTTGCCACGAAAAGGAAAGTGAAGAGACGTTTTGTCTCCTTGACATGAATCCGATCCAACTGTCGCCGCCGTGAAAAAATATGAGTCACATCGATATCGCTGCAGTTATGAGCTCGAAGGTTTTCATTTGATCAAATCTCTCGCACATTATGAACTATTTGCGATCCGATTTTGAATCGTGTTTGCGAAAACAACCACTCGGTATAAATTTCCCTTTGCTAATGCTGCGTTATGTAAGTCAACAGCCCGAGAACCACGCGATTTTATTTATCAAAAACACGAAAAGAATATTTTGCATTACCCAAACAAATGACAAAAAAACGCACCCGTCAAATAACTGACAGGCTATATTATCAAATCGGCAAACTGTTGTGCAGCTTTGGGAGTAACATAGTATCCAGATAATTAGAAGACAATTCCTAAAGCATACAAAGGCAATATATAAAAGAAAAAAATCCTTGTCATCCTTGAAACTTCATCAAAAATCGATTAATGTTTTACTTGAATCAATTCCCCAGCAAAACCTCAAATAATTCAAAGTATATTGGAATGGAACCTTTTCATGTCTAAGTTAATCATCGTAATGGATCGTACGGGACCCTTACTTTTGCAGCGAAGCGAAACACCACACGAGATCTTGCTCAGCCAAAGACAAATAAGGTTTATTCGATTGACAGAATGCGAGATTAGCCCCAAATCGTGAAACGCGACACCTTTCGTGGGTTACGGGGTGAAAACGAGACGCTCCCACCAATGAATTATCAAGTTGAGAAGTGGAGAGACGAACAATTGAATCTGTGAGTGTCCGATGACCAATGCCTGGCGCGAATCACGGGTAAATAAGATGGCCGATCGGCGAAACGCGTCACGCCCGAACGGACGCGCGTCACTTGCTTTCGCTTGTTCGTTTGTGACTCAACAATCGAGTCGATTTTGTGTGCGAAATCCTTAAACGACGCCAAATCCGCGATTTCGGCTCTTTCTCTTGGTTTCTGACTCAGCCCAGGATAACGGTTCCGGTTCGGAAATCACCGTTCCACTTCAGACGTCTGGGGAGTCGCGGTCCCCCCGGCAACTCTCCCCTCCCCCTGGCCCGCGTGACGTCACGATGTCCGCCGGCGTCGAGTTAATGGCTCTGCTGGCGTCGCGAGATCGACCTTTTGCTAGTTTTTACGACGTGTGATGGGAAAAGCTAATAATATTTTATAAGTTCGCGAAAATTAGCTGCTTTTGCCGGTTCTGTCCCGAACCTCGGCGTCGCGAAGTCTTACAAATTGTCGATGCAAGATGATGTCAACGGTCATTACGTAACGCCAGCAAACAATGTGACAATTCTCCAGTTTATTTTCGCCAGACCATTTAGTGTTTTAAAAGCCGGCCATTTATAACAATGCGAAACTTCGCCATCTGCGAGGAAGTTTTCTTCATAACATTGTTCAAATTAAAAGCGATGTTTTTGTTTGGCGGTTACAAGGAGTCGGATGGGCAAGGCAAAATATAGTCTCTCAGGCACCTCGCAATTCTTCTGTTTTTGCGGTGTCCTGAATGTAGCAGACTTGACTCTCTCTCGCCCGATCGCTTAAATCGGATTATGATGTCATATTAGAGGCAAGTGACCTTACGAAATATTGAGCGAACAACTTTCTTTGCAAACTGCTGATAAGAATTCATCTTTTATTGTAACGTTATGAATGTGTTCCTCATCGTTTGTAAACAATGTCGTTTTGCCGTTAAACGCTGTATGGACGATTGTAAAACAGGCGAAAAATAATAGATTGTAACAAATTGCGTTTTATTGTTACTCAATAGATCTGAGAGTTATTCATTAGAGTGAAAACATTAATTTCTCGTTTTCACGGTACGATTGGGAAAATAACCACGAATATTTAGCGGTATTTGCAATACCTTTCAAATGTCAATGGCGATAAACGTTTGATGTAACTTGTCATATTACTCAATTAATGGCGTTGCGCGCGAGCTATTCAATAATTAATCATTTAGGTAACGGCATAGCCGAAGCATCGTAGAAACTTGAATGGGTTCTCGAAGCCCAAAAAATCTAAAAAAAACTCTAGATTTCTGGTAAGCGTGCTGCTGTGACTAAACCAATGACAATCACCTCAAAATAAAACAAAAAACGTTCGGTCTTAACGCCGCCTCTGTATCGATTTCATCTTACAGCGACGAGTCAGCGGCGCTCTATATTAATCAAATATTGCCGGTCGATGGCGGTGCATTACGACGCGACTGACGTAACCCCGATGCAGGTATCTCTCTGCCAAGTCGGTCGTTACGACCACGGCCGAAGAATTTTCGACCACTTTTCTTATGCGCGTTCGCGACTTGCCTCGGCCGACGCTTTCTAATTGCCTTGGGGCCCCTATCTAAATATTGACCTTTTTCGATCGAAAAGTGCGATTGATATAATGAATAAAATTTTGAGAACTTTTGCTCTCGTATTTAATATGTATAAAGTAAAACTGGAGCAAAGTTTAATGCCCTAAAAACATTTTCAAAAAGTACTTTTCGATTTCGATTCTGCAACCCGATGTCAAGTTCTGCTTAAAATCCTGTTGGACCAAGGGTACAGAGTCGTACACCTGCTTATCACAGCCTCCCAAAACTGGTCGTCATTACTTGGGTGTATAAATCAGCGTCGAGTGATATTAGACTTACATTCGCACGACAAAAGGTTCGCGGCAGTTCCCCCAAAGCATGTCAATTGTGGCTATTTTTCAGCCCGTCTCCGAAATGACAGGTCGTGGTCTTCCAAAGTGGAACAGGCTTCCCCCCCTGCAATACTGGCTATCGCGTCTTGTGTATGGACGGCACAGTCGATCCATTAAGCGAAGCAAGGGGCGTTAAATTGCAGCAATTCGCCTCTCGTCGTTATGAATCACACGGAGGCTGTTGTCGCCTGTCAACCTGTTATCTTTGAGCTTTGGAGCTTTACGACTTTAACTGCCCCATTATGTGTGCTCCAATTAATGTCGAGTTTTATAGTTTCGCAGAACACCGTAACGCCGGTTTATGTCGCGTTTAAAATCTTTTGCATTTTCCTACAGTTTTCCGATTTTAAAAGAATGCATCTTTGAAAGATGTGTTTTGTGTGGTTGTGTAGCCTAAAAACTCGTGTTTGCTTTGATTTGGCAATGTTTTGAGTACAATTTTTAAAAGTAAGGTGTGAGTATGTCGGCCACCGGCATGGACAAATCATCACCGCCCACCGACCTAACAGTTTTCCAGGATAAATCAGCAAGTCCTCGTTCTTCTATCTGCCTCTTGTAAAAAAAATCAAAGCCCTAAGTGTTGTTCACGCTGTCTGAAAAGTCGTAGTGACTACTGTCCTTGGAAGCAGAGTCACTAGAGTGCTTGGTGTTTGCTCAAGGGGTGTGTGCGCGGGCAAAGACTGACTTTCACATTGCGTAGGGTTTCACGGGCTCGCAGCAGCTGTTGCCAAGTGCTTCACGGGCGCTATCTAGATCCTTCGTAGTCGAAGTAGGCGATAAAGTACACTGCAGCTTTGGCGGTGATGCGATGTCAAACCGAACTTTTCGATACCAACTGGGACGCTATATTTACGTAGAGACAAGCGTTAAGTGTCACCACTCCATAGCGCGGTGTCTTATTTCTTTGTAAATTTTAGTTCGCGCCCTCACGGCGTAAACACTCCGCCCTCGCCGGCTTTCAATTAGTACGATGTTTATGCCAAGACAGCGGGTACGCGGGAAAGGACTGCCACATTTGAATATTGCTTTCGTTTTTGAGTGCGCTGGCACGCCGCCAGGGTTTTAAATGTCGTCTGCCCTCGTAAAGGCAGATGCCATCAAAAGTCTCCTGTTCGAAACGTGAGTGCTGGGAAAGGTTGACTAGAAGAGGGTGAAAGCCAACCATTGCATTTGCAGACTACTTGCAATATAATCTATACACTCGTTAATAAACAGTAGCCAACGATTTTTTTTTTAATTGTCCACTTTATTTGTCAGCAAGTGTTGTTTGCAAAAGTGTATAGAATTGAAATTGAGTGAAAGCGCACACCTTTAGTTTATTTATAAAACAAACAATAATATCTCATCTCACATTTGCTTAAACCGAATGATTAAAATCAATGTTTATATTTACACGACACATGACATCTAAACAACAAAAACAGAAAACAATCTTATGAACGCCTTGTTGATGAACGCCCTGAGCGCGAACGCAATGCTCACCAGTTTAACACCTAATGCATCGCGCCGGTCTAATTGCTTGTCAAATGGCGCATCGTAAATAACGCTTGTTTACGTCGCGACGCAAGTTTACGGCGGGATTTAGCGCCGTTCAGTGTCGCGTGGGTTCTTTCCCGTTTGTTCACCTTCTATTTGACAAGTCCATCGAGGCGAGTCGGACACATAAAGCCCAAGCCGATATAGTCGCTTGAAGATTGACGGTTTCGGCCATCGGCCTAATTGGCAAAGGTGATTGAGCTTGTACTGTTGGTGTTATAACCTAACGGCGATTTGGAGCTGATGAACCAAGGTTGTCGTGCTTGACCTTGACAAATTAAACCTGTTGTGGTGTAGATGATGGCGGCATATACGGTCGATCGATTAAATTCGTGTATCGATTCATACCTTCGGTAAATTACTTCGTGGCTGTTTTACTGCGTGTAGGTAAATCGGGCATCAAAAGGACTAACAAGCAGGCGGTTGAGCATTCTTACTGTTGCGCTAAAATGACAAAATACCTCACTATCCCATTTTTGAGGTTATGTCAAACAGTCCCTAAGGGAATGGGAAAATCAATGGAATATTGCTTCATTTGTCAATGCTGGTTGTTTTTGTTCTAATTTAATAGTTTTAATGCACGAATACACCGTTGCTGCTTTTACCGTCGTAATTCCCTCGACTATTTGTAAACCGTCAAACTGGAATGGTATTTTATTAGTTTAAACCGGAGAAAAGCGACGGCAGAATTCGTTCTTTATTTGTCGCACAGTTTTAAAGTTATGTTTTAGTTTTCTGTTCCGTTTGTGTGGTGTGAGAATGGAGGGCAGTTAAATTAAATTGTGTGTTAAGAGCACGGAGGCAGTTAAATTGAAAGGTCCTAATTTTAAGAGACAAACGCGCGGTTACTTCCTTTGTTGAGCAATTAGGAGAAAATTCGGGCGCAGACAGAGCTAAAAAACAGAGCCGGTATTTCAAAAGCGATCGCATGAAACCTACGTTTCTCCAGCGCTCTGATGAAAGGTCTGGTGTTCTGTCGCCTTGTAGATTCTGCGCGGCGCAAACGGGACTTCTCCTTCGCAGCCTCCATCGTTTCGTTTAATACACTAATACAGTCGCCAGGGCCGACTTCAAATAGTCGGACCGAAAGCATGACTCCCCACGGTCAAATCAGCCGACTGGGATCCGACTCCCGCGGGTCCATTACGATGTTACAACATAGCAGAGCCAGCCAAACAGGCCTGCCTTTTGTCACTTGGCATCCTGTCTCTCCCTTTCTCTCGCATCTAGCGGGCTTCTCGTTCATCCGAATCTCTGACGAGACGAGGCGAGGCGCTTTGAGGTGGTAATTTGTCAAGATAGGCTTTGGCCGTTTTATCGACCCCTGCTTTGACCCGACAAGGCGGAAAAGCGTTAGAAAGTGTCTTGGTGATAAATTTTCCCAGTTTTTTGTAACTCGTGGTGTACGGCCAAAGTAATACTGCTGTTTGTAAGTTCAACTTATCGTATTGAAAGTTATACCTTTTGCTTTGTTTTAAATTGCCCGGAAACTGCAGAGCACAATAGGCATGTGCGTTTTTTGAAGTTAACCAACTTCAGAAAGGTTTCTAAAGGCATTCAGCTGCATCGGCGAACAGCTTATCACACTAGGATTCGTTGTATACTTCTTCTCAACACTACATCAAATCTGAACGCAAATGTCATGGTCAAGTTTCCCAGGCCAATACTCTAATCCATTTGTCACGTTTCGCAGCCGTTAAAACTGAAGCGCCGACCGCCTTATTTAAGGGCTTGTTTTTAGATAAAGTAACAAACAAAAGCCCCAAATCGATGCGCCAACTTTGGCCAAATTCGAGATTAATGGATACTCTGCGTAGCCAAGGTAATGTCAAAAGCCTGTTGACATTCACGAACCAAAACCTGGTTTCCGCGCCGTATCACACAGTGGTCAGCGCTGTTGTTTTAACGACCACAAAGCGAAGCAATTAACCAAGAAGATACGATCCGCTTAGAATAGTGGCCAAAAACGGGATCCAATCTGGAATTTTGTGTATTGTTTTTTTTCTATGGAAATAACCTATGTTAGGGAGATAGTACAGCATAAATTATAGGCATTTGAACGCACGGAACAAGGTTTCTGTTCTTGCATTTACTTCATTTTGTGTAACTCAAGCCACTCAAATGCCCATGTGAGCGGAGTTTTTTATACATTGCTCCAAAAAAAGAGATAGCGTTCTGCAGTTATCATCGGGTCCGTCCCCAATGCCCTAAGAAGAAAATAAGTTGTTTGGTTGCATTTTGCTCTCCAGCAAACAGCAAAACATTCCCTTTGTGTTTGCTCTTTACCCTGCGTTTTAGGAAACAATCTTTTGAACTAACTAATGCAAACAACAAGGGCATAATCTAACAAACTCTATCTGAGCCGCCATCCTAAAAGTGTCCGAAGCGTAGTTGTGTCCGAAGTCCTTTTCCTGGACAGAAGAATAACTAAGCAAAGTGGTACAAAGGAAGAGCCCAGCAGATTGCTCATTAATTCCTCAATACGCCATGCACTCACGCACAGGAGAGTATTCATGCTTGTCATGCCGCTTATGCAAGGAACGACCGCCGTCCGTGTTGCCGGAGAGACCGATAAGATCGCGTAAGCTGTTTAAGACCCGGTCACTGAATTATTTAACGGCTCTTGATGATTCTGCAAGCAAGCGCCGCGGCGAAAGGTGTCTGGTCTTGTTTCACGCAAAGCGGTCCGAAACAAATGGAAGACCCAAAATCGCACACCTGTTTCGCTTGTTTATTCTTTCCTCTCATGCTTTCAGGTGTCCCGCCATAGGTTTTCGGTTTGTTTATCTTTTAATGAGACAACTCGTCGAACAGCGACTGTTCTGTCCCTAAACCTATAGTGTAATTGGATTGCCGCACCTAAGAGTTTCAACGCTGTTTCGCTCGAAATGAAAACAGCGTGTTTTTTTCGGTCATGCTCGATTTGAAGCTGAACACAAACTACTGCATGACGAGGAAACTGTCTTAAGGTAGCCGACAAGGGAGCGATGTTTAATGCATATATGCCGCCCTCCCCGTTCAACTTATTGATTGTTTTGCGACGCACGTTCGACAATATTAAACAAAATATTTACCGTATGATCTCTTTTCACTTTGTTGAATAATGTACAACGCATTATAGGATTGCATTTGCTTACATTTCCGTAACGAGAGTCAACAAAGTGTTATTATATTTGTGAAAATATGAAGGGTCTTAATCGCGGCAGTTGACGATCTGTTCAGACAATCTCTATGAAGGTGCCAAATCGCTCCCTACGTTATTCTACAAACATTAAATTCACCCCAGTGTTCCTATTTCGCAGGAGTACCTTGTAACCTACGGCTACATGGCGCCCGACTCGATGAAATCGGACGACGGCAGCGTTTCGGCCCTGCACGACTGGTCGCAGGCCGTGGTCGAATTCCAGGAGCTGATGGGGATCGAACCCACGGGCGTCTTCGACGAACAAACCGTCGCGTTGATGAAGAAGCCTCGTTGCGCCAATCCCGATAAGGTATGCGCGTTTTTTGGTTTTTTGACGCTTTTGGCGCTAGAGGGCACGTTTTTTATTATGGAGAGGGCACATTTTTGATTATGAATGATCTTCAAGTTTTTACGTTTTATACCTGAGAATATGTAGTAGACGTTATGGAAAATGTTTTTTGCTGAGGAAGCAACAAACTATCCAAAATTAAATAAAAGTATTTTAAGTTTTGAATCAATTAGGAAAATTATTGTTGTAAGGTTGTACAAATACTATTTCAAAAACGGTCTTTTTTGTTAGCGTTTAAAATATATCGGAAATAATTTTAGGTTAACGTTATATAAAATGCAGAATTTTAGCGACACTACAGTAACATGAGTTTGGGAAAAATGGAATAAATAAAATTTTTTTTGAAAAAACAAAAATGAAAATTTTAAGCTATTTAGGACAACGCCGTCTACAAACAGCATAATTGATGTCACGAATAAACGCTTTTAGTTAGTTGTTTTATATGGAGGTCAAATCACCGTAAATTTCGTCCTTCCACCGAACCTCAAATTTATCTCGCAGAAGGTTGGAAGTTAAATTATCGGATAACCACTTTGACCTCTATATAAAATTATCCGATAACCACATCCAGAAATAACTTCTAAAGAACTGTAAGGTTGAACAGGGATGCCATGCTTGTGCGAATTTCGACAGCGGATGACAATTTTCCTAAATTCTTTGTTTAGGAGCTGGTTTTAATAATTCAATGCAATACAATAAAAAGGTCGTTTTGACTGTCTTGGAAAAAAGCTTTTAAATTAATATTGTTAGTGAACTATCAAACTTTTGTTTAAACTTTTGTTCGGCTTCATACAGTCAGTCGACCCGTCGTGAGTTGAATACCCATAACAACTGTTCTTTAACCTAATTGAAGTTAAGTTTTTTTTATTTTTTAAGTTTTTTCTACGTTTTTAACCCAGCAGCAAGCATTGAATAGCACAAAATTTGTTTTTGTCATTTGCAGACGGGCATCGAAGTGAACTTTAAGAGAAGAAAGCGACGCTACGTGGCTGTGGGATCAAAGTGGAACAAACAGACCGTCACATACTCGTAAGTTGTCGGAGAAATAAAACTGTTTCGCAATAAAAAAGTTCAGTAGTCCCGCATGTTATTTCACATCACATTCTCAACTGGAAAGTACTGGTTTATTCTTGCACCTGACCGCGTTAATAGAATGACACGGTCATCTTCCCGTCACGTGAGCACGACAGTGCCATTTTGTGACACAACAATTTGGCACGATTTCCTGTGACATCAGAAATTTCAACCTATGTAGTTGAGCTTCAACCGAGAGCCATATTGATATCACGCGTTGTGACATTCTATGGAGAAATATTGTAAATGGGTTGCGTAAATTTGGTTTGATTTTCTTTTTTTACAAAAACAAATTCAAAGGAATGTTGTCAGTTCCTAAGGTTGCCTTTCTTTTTGTCCAAGTCTGTGAACAGGTCAGCAGTTTTTGGTCGTCAGCTTCAATGGCTTGTCAAAATTCAACTTAAAGACTTTGACCATTCTTTACTACGTGTTACAAAGCAAACTCCAAAGCCGGTGATTTCGCCAGGGGTATGTCGCACGCCTGTCAGCCTCTGACATTTGTTTCCCGCCTACTCCTTCGAACTCTAACTTTAATTTAAAGGCCGCCTTGTCAACTGCCTTTCGCTGTAAATCTGATCGACTTTTCCTTTGTAACTTCCCCTGTCCACACGCGTTAGTTGTTGATTATATTTAAACGCACATCAACTTTTTAGAAATCTGTTGAAATACTTACTCCGTCCGTTGTTTTGGTCAAGATGTAAGCCGAACAAGCACTAAAGATAGACATGTTGTTTGTTTCCCTTATCCTTATCATTATCATGCAATACTAACGGCCAATGCTGATTTAACAAACGTAAAGTTGGGGCACTTGACCAAAGATTATAGTTATTTGCGGTATTCCAATAAAGCTTTTTATGGCGCCGGATTCTCCCTAATTCTTTCCATAGGAAAACATTGTCCTTCCGAGAAGGAAGTTAAACCGGATCTCGGTGGGCAAACTTAAAAAAATTTAAGCCAATACCCAACTAGGTGGGATGCAACTTCGACATGCATTTCACCTTAAACGTCTGTTGGAAAATTCGAGCTCCTTTGGCGGTCGCTAATTCCGATTTGCTGACAGGCAACGATTTCCGATGCCGGATCCAACCCTTGCAAATTGCTCTTGCCGCCCAATACTCAATTTTACATTTATTTTAAGAGCCAGGGTAGCGGTGTTGGGGGCGGCAATCAGTAAAGTAAAAAATTTCAATCAAAAGAAAATTGCGATTTAGGAAATATGTAAAAGTAAAGCCATTTTGGTGCTGAATTATTCAATTATGAGGCGAACTGTGAAGTTTACATTCAGTTGTTTCAACCTCTAGCGGTAGCTTTTTAAAAAAATGCAGCTGAACTGTAACAGGTATGCCGTAGAAAAAAGGAAACACCGCAATGGTCAACTGAAATCTTGGACAATATTTGGTAATTTTATAACACTTTGTGGTATGTATTTAACTTAAAAAGTAAGAGCCTTTTTTCTAAAAAACAAGAAAAACAGTTAAGCGTTCGAGATAGAATACAGGAAGACCGTAGGCTCTTTTGACATCTGAAATCCTGTACACTGAAATATAAAATCCGTGGCGTTTAGTAACATAATTTTGCAAAAACGATCTATTTGCGAAGTATCGCGAAAGGTTCATGAAACATGGTTGCCACCCGGATTTGAAACCTTTAATACAAATAATTCTTAAACTTATTTCCAAAAGAGAATAATTAATTCGAACGTTTCTTGTTTATCGCGCAAGTTTTACTTCCGACAAACATTCATTCAGCCTTTTATTACACACTCCGCCCCGATTCATTTCCGGGAGCGGTTCGTCCTAAGTCACGTGACAGCGCCGCCGCGACGTGGCCCCTCTGACGTCACAGGACGCCTCGCATAAAATATTCAGGGGAAATTGATTCGCCCCCTCCCCATCTTTCCCGTTTCGTTCCTCGCTCGCCCGCCACGCCACGACCCGCAGTCTGTAACACAGGAACCCGCCAAGGCATCTGATGACGTCATCGGTCGATATTGGATTCCGCCTGGGGGTGATTCTGGGGGGCGGGGGGCATAGGGTGCCGGGATTTCCCAGCTGGTCGTTTGACGTTTAATTTTTATGACAAGGACTTTACTTGCTCTAATTTTAATTATGAATTGTATTGTTATTTATTCATTAAGCCTTGGACATTAGTTATTTTTACAAATAACTTAATTTCGATTTTAAGTTTTTACTACTAACAAGTACGTAATTTTGTTTAAAAAAGCCGAAATGCCTCTCGCACACAGTAACTTGAGGCTTGAAGATAAGTCCGATCTTTAATTTAAAAACACACAGCAGTGTTCAGGATAAAAGTGAAAAACAAGATCGGACATTTTGTCCTGTCTATAACGGTGTTGTCGTGTTGATATATATTTTTGATTGGGCCACTCAGCAAAATGAATAGATTCGCTCAGGAAAATTACTCTCCTAATGTGCTGGTTTGTTCTGCAGCGCAGTGCATTCCAAACCGGTTGCCATCTGTGCTTACCCCAGCTTTCCAGTCTAATCGTTTTTTGTTCTCGTCTCGAATAGGAACGGGCTCTCACCTTTCAAGTTTGAAAGTGCGACGAATAAATTATTAAAGTGGCCTGGAAGCGGCCCGAAAATGCCATCTGCTTGCTGCCGCTTCTTTATGTATTTGTGCTTCTTGCGCTTGCGCGTAGTTTAAGTTAGGCAACCTGGGATATGTCTTGTGCAGCGCCGTGTTCTCCGAGTTTTTAACTCTTATTTCAACAATGCCTTACGAAATTTTTACTTGAAAAATTCTCGGGGAGAATTTAACGAGCTATCGAGCATTTTTCACAGAAAAAAATATATTTTTAAATCAGTTGTTGTTTGACTTATGTTTTTAGCAAGTACGTCATAATCACATAAGCAATCGCTAGGTTTCTATGCAACCCTAATCACATTCGTGAAGTGTGAATGGCTGAGTTAAATAATGACTTTAAACGGAACTTAAGACTTAAAATTGCACTTATTTGATAATAATCACATCATTAAATTATTAAAGTCAGTCATCAGTTTTACCTCCCAAACGATGTGCGATCCTTCGTTAACACAATTATATACTTTTATTAATTTATCTGACTATAATATCAAGATGATTGAAAAACGTTTTATAGCGAAATGTAGTTGTTTTTTAATTTTTTTTTAATGAAGAGTCAGTATTGCTTGGTCAGTACGACTGAAAAACATCCGAGCACAAAAAAACATGCCCTGTTTTATACGGCCACCATTTTTGCCGCCGTGAAACCGCTAACCTGCAACGATTCCCTTTTTCCATTGAACAGAATCATCAACTTCACTCCAAAGTTGGGCAAAACGCTGACCCACGAAGCGATCGACGCCGCGTTTAGAATATGGGAGACCCACGTGCCGCTGGATTTCGTCAAGGTGTCGCACTACGAAGAGGCCGACATCAAGACCTTTTTCGCTGAAGGATTTCACAACGACAATACGGCCTTCGACGGCGTCGGCGGCTACCTGGCCCACGCCTACTACCCGGGTAGCGGCATCGGCGGCGACACCCATTTCGACGGCGCCGAGCCCTGGACCTTGCACGAGTCGGCAAATCAAGGTTCGCCGAATTTTGCTTTTTATCAATGTTTAAATTATTGTGAAAGGCCTGCAATTTCGCACCCGCTATAATTGATTGTTGCGTGTTCAAGAAGGTTGTTAAAAATCGCTGGTGATTTGCTTTTTCCTCAGTTGTTTTCCTTATCTTCCTGCTGACGTCTTTATTCGCGACGTCATTTGACGTTGCTTTCCACAAATTCGAAATACTTTCCCTCAATTTGGTTTGGCATTCTCGACGTAATTATTAGAGTGCCGCTGGCAATGCTGAAAATTGTGACTCGATATGTTTGCCGAAACGTTGCGTTTGCATTATTTCAGGGCGATATCTCGTTGTAACATTTTCCAACTTGAAACGTGAAAGGTTGCCGGGGCCCAAGATAGCAGCGGCCAACCGCGTCCCATAGCCACCTTTTGCGTTCAATCGCGGTCAAACTGCGCGTTTGAAACGGCACAGGTCGCTCGAACGCTGGGAACTGGCACCTGCCTACGCTTGCACATGACTTTCCCTTAAGACGAGCCAAAAAGTCGAGCTGCAGCGCGTCGCAATTACGTGAGCGCGTTGCACAACCCAATAAGGAACGAGCTGCTATTGCTTCCCTTATCGGGCGACTGCTTCCGGCCGATCTGACCTTGTGCGTTGATCAAGTTGTGAGAAAACCTTTCCTCGACCGATTGTTGGAAGAACGCGGGCCGACGGATTTCCGAAATTGCCGGATTAGCGCACGAATGGCTCTTGGCAGGGCGGCCGTTGGTTCAAGTTGGGAGCGCGGCTTAGCGAAGTATTGCTGCCGATTTGCCTTCTGCGGACTGTCGGCAATCCTTTTGGCGTTTCGACTTCATCCTTGTCGCGTTTTGTTCAAGTTTTGTAGCCAAAACGTCTGTCGCTTACGAGGTTCTTTGTTTGAAATTATCTACTGTTAAAAATGTGTTGCTATAGTTGGACAAATCTAGGTATCGTAAAGTATACAGTTCTAGGGGTTTTGGAATCTCTTTATTTGGGGCAGGTTATGAAGATGTTTGTCGCGTTTCGCGTGTCGCGTGTAGTCGTCGCTTTCCACTCACCAAAGAGTCCTGGTTATTTTGCTTATCTGCAGTAAAAAACGCAAAATCCAGGTTTATTAAAAGCAAGTGTATAAGTTAAAAAAAATTGTAGCTTTTGTTTGTTTAGTTACTTAACTACAAACTGCTGCCTACGTATTGTGTCTAAAGCGTTGCTTCAGTAACAATCGCTGGCAAAATATCGCTTCCCTCAACAAACTTGGTAGTAAAGTGCACCTTGCTACGCTTTCCATCTATTTTCTAAATTTATATTTATTTTAGGAAACGACCTGTTCCTGGTCGCGGTCCACGAATTGGGCCACGCCCTCGGTCTCGGTCACTCGTCAGACAGTACGGCCATCATGGCGCCCATCTACAAGTACCACGACACCAAGACCTTCACGCTGCCGCAGGACGACATCTTCGGGATCCAGAGCATATATGGTAGGTGCCGCTAGACGACAGTAGAGAGTCATTTCGTTTGCAGCAGGATTCTTTGTTATGATATGAGAAATACCAGAGATTAGCTAAATTTTTAAAGGATTTGTATATTTTATTTTATGGGCTGTATCAACAAATATATACTGATTAATTTTAGAATATTCATTGAGTATCAGAATCTGTTTTTACTTTGGGTATCGTTGGACGATTCTTAAACGATTATTTCTGCTGTCCTAGCATTATACATAAAGCCGGCGTTGCAGCCCTCTCGGCCTCGCTTACGTCACAGAATGCGTAATAACAAATGACGTCACTTACGTTCCAGGGGTACGACACAAGCGCCCGGAGCGGCCGATCGTTCCAACGTCCACAACGACGACCCGAAGGCCCGTGACCAAGTACGTTCGCCCGACGCGAAGACCATAGTAAGTGTTTATTAACTCTAACTTTGTTTGTTTCAAGTGTGATTGCCTGCTTTCTCATAATTAGAAGGGTTGAGAAACAACCTGCCTGTTGTACAAGTTGATTGTAAACCCCTGCTTTTCCAGTTAAGGCTGTGATAAACAGCATCGGATTATGTCATATTGACATGTATACTGTTATCACTGACCTACATTTATGCTGCATCAAACTGAAAAAAATCATTTTTTGGATGCCTAAGCTTTACACGAGTATATGCTTTTCATATGTGAAATTCTTATTCGTGTGGAAACGACTAAAGCAGTATTTTAAAAGAAAAGTTTTTTTTGTATTTTGCAAAAAATGTGATCAATACATTTTTCTCTTGGTTTCTAGCACAGTGTTTTGAATCAACTAGAATAAACTGTATTTTGTGGCGGGCTGATTTATATTTCGAATCTTCGTTAGCGTATATGTCCACCGACCGGCGTTCCGCGATAATTCTAACCAAGCCGCCCTTTCATCTGTTGCAGCCCGCCGGCACGGCCGACGCGCCCGACGCGCCCGACGAGACCGACGAGACTGACGACTGCCGCTCCCGACACCACCAGCACCCAGGCTTCGGCAGCACCAGACATCTGCCAGCTGAAAAAATACGACGCTGCCAGCTTTTTGAGGGGCGAGCTTTACGTGTTTAGGTGGGATTGAGTTTCTAAGTAAAGTCTGGCTAACAGACAATGAACTGACAGGGTGGATTCAAAAAACAACAAATGATCAGCGAATTCCTAATTTAGGCGATAAAATTTAGCGTTAAGTAAGTCAACGTTCGTTTTCTTACATTGGAGGACATTCAAGATGCTAATCGTTACTAAAGTCTGACTAACAGACAGTGAATTTACAGGTTGGGCTGAAAAAACAACAAATGACCAGATAATTCCAATTTAAAAAAAAATTAGCATTACTTAAATATGTTCGTTTTCTTACACTGGAGTACGTTTAAGCTGCTGAATCACTTTGTATTGCTTATCTTATTCGATTTAATAACATTAGGACAACAGCAATACTTTTTGGATTGAAAATTCTCATTTTGACTGTTTTCACTGATGCAAGCCATGGAACGACACCAACGTATGGCGTTAAACTTTGAAATATTGGTCGCTCGAACAAATTTTCACTTGTATTTCTTGTCCGTTTTTGCCCCGCTTCACTTACCGATCTATTTAGAACTCGCGATAGAATGTAAACTTTGACTCTTTTCTTACAGCGGCAAGTACATGTGGCGAAAGCGAATGAGCGAGACAAAACCGAAAGGTCCCTTCCTTATTTCCGAGTTCTGGCCGCATGTCAAGCAAGACGTCGACGCCGTGTATGAAAATCCCAACTCGAATCGAATCTACTTCTTTAAAGGTAAAGATCGAAAGAGCAACTGGTTTGTCGCGAACCGCGTTCGGGAATAGAAAAGGTTGCAAACCAAAAAAGTTTGATAGTTCATCCTGAAAGTCATAAATTGGCGAGAACTTTTAGAGCGAACTTGAATTATTGATAACGGGTTTATTTAAATGTAGAAATACCCGGTACTGTAACCTTTGGCGAAATTGCAAGTTAAAAGACAAGAAAAAAATTGTATTGAATTTTTCAAAGCAGTCATTATAGTCAGTAATATGACGCTCACATATTTCCCAAAATAGTTATATTCTAAACGAGTTGCTGTTACTTATAAATGACAGAGCATAGCTACCCAATAATAGCAACAGTGTGTTCCAACGGTCTTTTTTCGCGCTCTATTAAAAATTGAAATTAATTGCGCTCGGTTTAGCTTTATGGTTTACAAATAAGTGTTTAAAACAAGAGAGGTCGGTAACCTAAGTCAGTGCTTGTAAGCACGTAACATCAACATTTTTTGGAACAGTACACACTTTTTACGTTTACTGAAAGAAATTTTACGTTTACTGAAGAAATTGCACACCCCAGTCCACGCAATGCACTGAACTTATAGAACATACACCCAGTTGTACTACAAAAAGAACTATTAACCGTTATGAAGAACTAGTTAGTACCTCACCATAACGATTTAATTATCAAGAGAAATATTTCGTTATGATGTCACAAATACAATATAGCAGTACAATACACCCGGTTGAAGAGCACTGCCCTAAGTTACTTTCGTTCGCAAAAAAAGCCCAATCTAACAACCCCATCTTTGCTCAGGCAACACCTTCTGGATCTACCAGGGTACACAAATACTACCGGGTTCGCCACGTCACGTCCGGAACCTGGGGCTGCAGAACGACCACATTGGCGCCGCCGTGTGGTGGGAGCGCAACGGCAAGAGCTACTTCTTCAAAGGTGAGCGCGACTGACGACTCCCCGAGGAACGAAGTTTATCGAGCCGTACAAAAATTGGCGAAAAAATAAATGAAAAAAATCGGATAACAAATTCACATGCTTTGTTTGCCTGGAAACCCCTTTTTTTTAAATCTAGATCAGATAAATGTTTGTTGACATTTGCAAAATTATCATTCCTATTTATTATATAGTCCTTTAAATCAGTGGTTCTCAACCGCCGGTCCGCGACAACTTTCCTGCCGGTCCGCCAAATATATTACAATGTTATATCTCAATTGCAAAATGCAAGATGTTAAAAGCTTGTTCACCAAATTAAGAACTTCGCCAGTTCCGTAATTTGCAGCATTGTGACGTAACATAAAGTTAATTGTCTACTTTGGACTTACCGTACGTTACAATGCGCAGTGTTGTGCCCAACTGTTTATAAGCAGGCTGCTACACGTCGTGGAAGTCTTTTACTTTAAGATAGTTGTATGTGAAAAACTTGCAGAAAATTGCTAATTTAATTGAAGTTTCTAGTCTTTGCTTTTAATTTGCATACTTTTGTCGTAATTACATTTTGGGTTGATTTTGATTTTTGAAGGTCCACCGGTCCGCCAAATTTGTTTTAAAATTTCACCGGTCCGTAAGCTAAAAAAGGGTTGAGAACCACTGCTTTAAATAACAAACATTATTCTACTTTGTTTTTAATGGAACCTTTTAAGTTGTAAGCGATGTGCTAGGCCAGCGGTTCCCAAACTGGGGTTCGCGGACCAAATGGGGTCCGTACAGCAGTTTCAAAGGGTCCGCAACGAGAATTAGTCTTTAAGTATTTCAACATTGGGCTTCAGCGAATGTTGTTCAACATTTTCTGTCATCACTATTGTGTTTAGTTCCATGCTTTATTATTCGATCATATAGCTGTTTTCTGATGTCTATTGTGACAACGAATATGCTGTACCGGTACTACCTGCTAGCGAATCGTTCGCATTAGTTGGAAAGTTGTTACATTACAAAGAATCATGACTGCACTAGTGTAGTACAAGAAACATGGCTCAACTAACCCTGGAGTTTTATAGGGCCGCGAAATATTAAAATAATTGCAACGGGTCCACCAAGCAAATTTTTTAGAAAAGTTTGGCATCCGCCGTGTTAAGCGTTTTTCGTTATTTTAAAAATTTTATTTTCAAGCCATATAAAAGTCGTTTATGGTTATTTTGTTTTGAACATAACTCGTACCTATAAAAAAGAGTACACCTAATATAAATAAATCTAATGAAAAGATGCTTACTCGAAATCGGCTGAAACTTAAGAATTTTTTTTTTTCTTAACAGGCGACTATTACTGGCGGTTCTCTGGTGGCCGAGTGGAAAGAGATTACCCCAAAAAGATCAGCGTCTGGAAGGGGGTGCCTTCTGGGGTGGACGCCGCCTTCTCGGGAATCGGCGAAGAAGGTAACAAGTGACGTCATAATTAGTGAAACGCTGAAGGCCGCGCGCTGCGATGAAACTTCGCTTACTGTACTAGAAGCTGTTGGGTTGTTTGAGACTGCAATAACAAAAATGTTTATCAATTTTAAGCGGCTTCAAGATGTTTCATTTTCAAACAAGTATAGCGCAACTGTTTCGCCGTAGGATATTGGCTTACAAAATAATATTTCAGCCTCTAAAATCAAATAACTTTAAAGCCACTTACTTTGGTAAAACGAGCTTGGAAAATTTAACTCAGCAGGTGTAACAGATTTAGCTCTCGAAGTGGGGTTTTGTTCACATATTTTACAATTACTCATTATTTTACCGATTCTATTCTATTTCATTAAAGTTGAGTCTTGTCAGTTTCAGCAGTTTAGAATCGATTTAAATCTCATCCCAGTGCATAAACAACGATTTTGCCCCAAAATAAAAACAGTTTTCTCTGAAACGCAGGACAAAACTTCACCTACTTCGTGAACGGCACCGACTACCTGACCTTCAACAACTGGAAGATCCAGGTGGTCGAGCGGCCGCGCTCTTTCCGCAAGGACTGGCTCCACTGTGATGACGTCACCAAGCACGTGGCCGACCAGGGCGCGCCGGTGGCGGCCATCGTGGCCGTGGTCTTGGTGGCGCTGGCCATCACGGCGGCCGTGTGCGCCTATGTGGCCTGGCGCCGACGCCAGGTGGGCTACAAGCAGGGCACGGTCACTTCGGTAACGCACCAGGCCGATTACCCGCCAGCCTACGCGAACCACTTTGCCGGCTTTGAGACGCCAAAGTCTGGCGAAAAGACAATGTGCGTGTCGGCCGCGCAGCAGCGCATCCGACGTATCCAGTACACTTTTCAGGGCAAGGTCTGACCACTTTCGGCCCAAAACCGCCAGTTGCTGCCTATAGAGAAATTTCCTTTCATGTTTGTCGCCGAAACGAAGCAGTCGTGCGCTACAGATTTTCGTTAGTTGCCGTTTCGACACTTGCTCGAGGCCGACAGTGGTCGACGGTGATGCACTTTTCTTTCCCTCCCCCTCTCTTTCACACTGTCGCAGTATTATGTCTTACGGCTCTCCGACCCTGCACCCTTCCCCTCGCTTTACAACCCTGTTGCTTTTGTCTTACGATTTGCCTTCGCCGCTTTAAAATGCTCTGCACAGGCGGCCTCGTCGTGGTTATAAAAAAGCCCTAATGTAAAGGACGCAACTGCTTAAATTTGAATGCCATCCATATCTACATATCTAACCAAAATTATTGCGTGTCTAAGCAATCTTTTTGGTCCAACAGTTCGTATCACAGAAATTTGATTTCACTGTAACCCCTCATTAGACGTTCTAAAGTTTGTAGCAGTATGCGAACAAATTTACGAATGCAGTTCTGAACTTTCAATTCATTTTTTTTATTAAAACGTTCACCGTTCACGACTATTGCTCAGCATACACTTAATTCGAGAAAAAGAATGAAAATTGTTTTAACAACTTTCTGCTAACAAACAGTTGCCTAAACTGGGTCACACATTTCTGCAAAGTCCGATATATAATATCAACGAGCAGTTCACATAAATCAGCTGTGGGTAAAAAAGTGAAATGCCAACACCCTTGAAAGTGTATTCCATGAAAAACGAACTCAGCATGCTACGTTTGAAAGGTCAGCAATGCCCCGCACTTTTTCTTTTTTCAGCATCGTATAGCGATTTGAAGCGTTCTGCATTTGCTGAAACTTTCATCAAAGATGTTGGCTATTTTTTTCGACGGACGCAGCCTGCATGCTTTTGAATTCTATAAGCAGACACTGTTCCCAAAATTTGTGCCTGCTGTTTAAAACATAAACTTGCCTATATGCATTCATTAAATCGAACACTTGTTTTGTAAAGCAAAGAGTTTACTACTATAGGCAAGAATATTTTATTTCTTTAGCTTTTAAAGGCCTTAATATATTTTGTCAAACATTTAATAAAGTTTACAAAAACAAAAATCTTTATGGTTCTTTGAACTTTGGTTAACCCATACCCCTTATCCTAAAAGTTTCGGGTACAAATCATTTTATAAGGCATGATATTTACCCTTTTTCTCTTTCGTCAACATTAAGAGGCCACACAGACTCTTATGCAATTCCTGACGTCATTGTGACGTAGTTGAATGTGCTTTTTTTGTCTTCAAGAGGTCGCTACTTCTATAACGCCGTCCATAGATGTTGTGGCGTTAGTTAGCGAGTTTTAGCTTTTTTTAGTTTTAGCATCTTACTTATATTGTCGTTATTTTTTTAGTTGTTTCATTTTTCGTCCAAGACAACCCATTTTTCATCATTGCTTTGTGAAAACAACAATCCTTTTCTTTTATCACTTGAAGATTACTCGTTTTATTTTGCCGCAAATTTCGAGTCGAATACTTTAAATTACCCTTAGGTGTTTTGGAAGTACACACTTTTAATGAGTCTAATGCACACAACATAGGGCATAATTCATTCGTTTATGGAAAAATTTTTATTTCATACTAAACGCCTAATAGCTTAGATAAGGGTCACCACACTGCGGTCCGCGGGCCAGATACGTTTAGCCAGGCCAATTAATCCGGTCTGCGGTATAAATAATTCCTTAATGATATATGAAGTACTTTTAAAATGTTGTCGAATACAATTCAAAACAAAATGTTTATGAAATTTATACTGTATCACAATTTATTAATGCCTATTACTGTTTTTATTGCATAGTTAGCTATATTTCATTCGTACACCAATAATTAAGTTAATAAAGTTTGACAATTTTTTCAATTCGCTCGCGATTGTAAATCCTAACCGTTATCCGGCCAG
The DNA here is from genome assembly GCF_963924565.1 of Ascidiella aspersa. Classification (NCBI taxonomy): domain Eukaryota; kingdom Metazoa; phylum Chordata; class Ascidiacea; order Phlebobranchia; family Ascidiidae; genus Ascidiella; species Ascidiella aspersa. The sequence continues at coordinate 20,723,706 of NC_139451.1, forward strand.
CGATGGTCAGGCCTTACATTAATCAGGCCGTTTGTAAGAAAAGTTATGATGACCCCTGGCTTAGATGCTTACTCGATGATTGTATTTCACTGAAAAGGCGCACTTTGCAGTGTTCTTTAGTTAATATTATCCCTGACATATATTTATCACGAAATACGCGCGCCTCTGTTTTTTTGGAATTGTCGTCGACACGAATATCGAAACTCGTACAATCCAACAAATTTATTCTGATCTATATTCGAAATGTGTTGGTCGCCGTCTCGTTTTTTGCAGTAACCCGGTATTTATCGCGGCTGCCTGCATTCGTTCTCCCCCTTTTTTACTTTATATATTTTTTTCTTTTGTGCCATTCCTCGTTTCTGAATAAACTCTCCGTCCTACACAACGATACCTTTTCGTGTGGAAAGTGGTACATATTAAATGTTTAGTTTATTAATGATTACGATGTAATTGAGCATAATCGTAAACAGGGTGCTCCATAAACTAAGGCAGTGGTTCTCAAAGTGGGCGATATCGCCCCCTTGGGGGCGAAAGAGAAAAATTGGGGGGCGAAAACCTTGGGAGGGGGCGATATCGCATACTCTAACTTCGGTATCGGCCACCTACCACCCGCTATCTCTTTTACAAACTGGGCACGCGGGCATTCACCATATATATTTTGGGTATTTTAACTATATACGTAAATGTAAAAAAAATTCATTTATATTTCTAGTATTTTTGCATTTTGTAAAAATATTTTCAAATTTAAGGCGGCGCGCAGAGCGTTGAACTATCAACAATCTGAGTTTTGCAAACTAAGTTTATCTAAAAGCATTTTATTTTGCTTCGCACAAATTCATTGCGTCTTTTAAATATTAACATAACATCGAGATTTTAACGGTCCCATTGAAATTACACCATAAACTAGAATACTAGATTATTGATTAATTTATCGCGTTTCCCTAAAGTATTTTAACTACACCTACTCATTGTGTGACCCTTGCTCTATATAAAAGTTTAAATAATCACGGAGCTTTCTTTGTTCACCGTAAGTCTAGTGCAGAGATTTTCAACCTATGGACCATGGCCCAGCAGTGGGCCATGTCAGTGTTTTCAGTAAGCCACAGAGCTTGGCTTACAGCGATTTTAGAAATCATGTCATTATGAACACATAAGTGTGCGACAGATAAATAACGAACACCTCAACCTAACGTTATGTTTGTGACAATTTCTTTTTACAATGTGTTAAATTTCTCGCCACCCAACGTGTGGTAGGGATGCCGGTAAGGATGTCCAAACGTAATAATCGCCTTGCTTGCGTATTATTCATTGTTACGTTTATTGTTTTGTTTGCCAGCAGTAATTCGTTTGGTGGTCAGTAATTGGTTTAGTGGTAGGACAGTGCTCAGGTTTAGGACAATGCTAAAAAAAAATAATCAGAAAATGTAATACGTAAAATTTGAAGATGTAATACGTAAAAGGAATACGTAAAATTTTCGGCGCCTTCGGCGCATTTCTTTATAAGATGCTCCTTTTTCTATTGGCTGCCAAGGATATTTGCTGCCCGCTTTATATATTGGGATACTCGCCTGGAGGTCCCAAGCCACGCCATTAAGTATGAGGCGACCTAACACATTTGAAATAATGTACAAGCTTTATTAATTTATTGTATTGTTGAATTTTTCATTAAACATTAATAATGGGCCAACGTCATTTTTACTAATTAGTGGGCCATGAGCAAAAAAAGGTTGAAAACCCCTGGTCTAGTTTAAAGGTTGTGAATAACCTGGTACAATTGTGACGTAATAAGAACAGAACGAATGTTTAACAAGTTAATGGAATTTCCGACGTCTTATTTCGAAAAAGGATTTTTCAGCCGTGACGCTATTACTAGCAAAACAAAGAAGAAATCGCCTTTCCACTAGCAAACGGGGTGATTTACGATAAAACCTTACTAAAATGTGTCCAAATATTAAAAAGCTCGTTAAAGATTATCAAGCTCATCCATCGCATTAAAAAAACACCATTTACTGTGTTTATTATGCTTGTTCAAAGTATTTGTAATAAAATTCGTTTTTTCCGTCTTTGTTTTACAGAGGGGGCGATGTTAATAATGTATAGGTTGCTGTAAGGGGGCGACAGTGCTTATAAGTTTGAGAACCACTGAACTAGGCATTACTATGTATTCTTTGGCCCACGTAGCATCGTGTAAGAGCAACCGAGTATAAACTAAGCCAAATTTTTTGACAGCTTAAACGAGATAATGATGGTAGACATTTTAATTCGATAAAGCGATGCAGAACAAGCACAGCTATAGTAGGAAGTTAAATCTAAATAACACTTTTTTAGTAATCACTAAACATTTTAATTTTGCATTGTAAAGCATGTACCCGACAACAAACAGTTCAAAATTTCTTCAAAGGGCGATTAACTGACACAACAACAGTAGTTTTTTAGTAAAAGTTTCGATCAATGGTGTCAAGGAGGGCGCTGCCCAAAAAGTTTAAGATTTCCAGTTTTAAATCATCGTTGGTGAGATTATATACACATGTTGTTTTTTATTCATATAGCGACACATCAAAACGCGTGCGAAGAAAAAAAGAGGCGAGATAAAAACCTAAGAAAGCGACGATTTAGCGGGGAGGCGTTAAAATACAGTTGATGCCCGTAATCCAATATGCCAGCACTAATCATGTTCTTTATAAAAAAAATCTTCTTTACGGTGTCGAAGCTGGTCGGTAATCCACATCGGTCTGCCGTTCTCTAGTTTTGTAAACGTTGGTGAGATTATAAGTTTCCGTGACGCGCATTTAATGTCAGATAGCGACACCACATGGAAAATCTAGATCAGTTTTGACTGAATACATCTTTTGTTCTCACGTCGACTCCCGAACAGTGCAGTTCGGCGATGGCTCTCGTTAAAGTTTTAATTCCATTCAGTTAGCACAATCCGCTTGTTCGTTGCTTGCAGCGATCGTTTTAAAACAGACTGAAAATTGGTATAACAAGATATGGAAGTCTCGCAAGGAATAAATTAAATTGAAAAGTGAAGCATACCGAAACATTGAAAGCTTACCTGCAAGATGCAGTGAGGGCCGATTTCAATAACTACCGCATCGCTCTGCGTCTGCTTTATTGCGTCATAAAGGAACACAGGATTACGTAACCCGTCAGCAAGGTATTTCGCAGAAAACTCACGAACACGATCGAACTTATCGTGCGGTATTGTAGTTGAAATCCACTTTTCTGATCTCTGTTTGGTTTTGGAAAATAGCTGTCAAAAAAGTATCCAAACATAAAATCTCTGCATAGCAATAAACTCGTTTTGTATGGATTTCTTAGTAAGTCAGTGCTGCTCAACCTTTTTTCGCGGCGCCCCAATTATTAAGCGCAAGTATGACGACTAAGCTTTGGCGACTCAATTGTTTTTTCTTCTAAGCGAAATAAAAACTAACTTCTTGTATACGAACATAAAATGGGTATAAGCATAAAGAATTTTCAATTTAAACAAATATTTTAAGACATTATTTGTATTGCTTCCTTAATTTTATTTGTTGAGAAATCTTTTTCCGAATCCATATCATTTAGTATAAACATGTGAAATACTGCAGTCGGCGACCCAACTAATCAAACATGGACCCAATTTTGGGTCGCGACCCATAGGGTGAGAAGCACTGCTTACTAAGTAAGTTATTGTTAAGAACAAAATAACCAACCGATTGTATTTTTTTTTAAAATAGCGGGACGACGAAATCCATGTGAGACGAATGATATGCCATTCCTTCCGTGTTAAGCATTTTCGCATAAACTCCCGTTGAACGTAGTGACGTAACAAAATGAGTGACGTCATTTTGCGGTCCGGCAATGCTGACGTAATCCTTTCCGTTATTACACACCACTTGAACATTTTTAGTGGGCATCTCGACAAACATTCATTCCAATCCAAGCCTTAATGCAAATACTAATAGCTAAAAACAATTCTTTAAAGTTGTTAACGAATTGCCTTTTACGGAAGCTGGGGGTTCAACTAAACTTCAAATCGTGTTTAAAATTATTTCAAACTGGATAAGAACCTAAATAATTACCCTCTTAATCACCCTCAGAGATTCTTATTCATTTTGTGTTTCGATTTTATGTTTATTTGCCTTTATAGCTTTACCGTTATAGCTTTATAAGACAATACCACATTACATTTTGTTCAGCCAAGTCCTTGGTTAAAAGTAAAAAAGGTTTCAATGAAATAGTTTAAAAAGATAATTTGGCCAGCAAGGTACTATAAAAACCTATTTATTTCTGTCCCGGTAAAAGATTGGTTTCTTATATTATTGTACTGTCTTTCTATTAAATAATAAAACAATTCAATGTCTACTATCAAACTAATATATATTTAAAGTTTTCTTTATCTATCATAAACGACTCCTCGAAGCGACCTAAAAATTGTTTTACGTGCAGTCCCAAAGTTGTAAGTTGGTTAAGTTGCATTGTTTTTAATAAAGGCTTTCATCTATTAAAATAAACGGCCGATGGTTGAAAATGACGAATATGTTCACATGGGTATGTTAAATTTGTACTAACACATATAAAGATGTCGTTTTCAATTTGTACCAACATATTAAACCTAATGTTTTGTTTTTAGGTGTCCATTTAAATCAAAACTTGTTCGTGTAATGCAAAAATATACTGTTTCGTTTATTAAACTTTGTATTTTTTGTTTAGATAACTTCACTTTGTTTTTTTCTGAGGACCTTCTAGTTTTGCGTTTCCACTAAAGACCACTAATTGTTTTCCGCCTTCGTTTTAATGCTAAAGGGCAATTCCTTATAGTTTTTGAAAATGAAACTAAAGAACCTGGGCACTGCGGGCAGTCTTGTTTTGAGCGTGGTATGATACAGAAGTACAGTGCAGTTGTTTTTCTCAGCAAGCGAGGTAGCGTATGCCACTATACCACCCGATTCGATTTGTTTTTAACGCTTGTAGCGCTCAAGTTAGGATAATTTGGGGCCTTGCAGCGTCTGTGTTAGCGAACTGTGTTAAAACTGGATTCAGGTGAACAGCGAAAGACTAATCATCCATAACGAAACGATGCCAAGCGATGCAGACTACAGATTTTTTATCTTATAGTTTTGTATATTATATATGTTTGTAATTTTACCCAGTTAATAGCAGGTTAAAGACTTTTATTGTTGCTAAAACATTTTTAATTCAGCATAAGTAAAATTACGTCATTTTCCGGTTTAGGAAATGCAATTAATTATACATGTTTGCTGTACTGGTTTATAAATCTGTTCCTGGCTATTATCTTTCATACCAAAGGATGATTAGTCTGCGCATTCGCTGCTCACCTGTATCCAGTTATAACACAGTGCGCTTGGAGCGTTACATTTATAACAATTGTTCTAACACAGACGCTTCAAAGCCCCGAATTATCTTTAACTTCAGCGCTACAAGCTTTAAAAACAAATCGAACCGGATGCGTATGCGATTAAGCTTGGTGTCCGCACCACACGGCCAAACATAATAATAAATAGTAATGTTTAAGTTGAGTGCGATATCCGGTCAGTGACATGCCGCTAAGCAGATAATAAGATATGGCGCCACATTTGCACCCTTCAAACTCACCCACAGCTGCCATTGCCCCAGCTGGTGCATTGGCTTTAATGCACTCTCCCCTTATGTAGGCTACTTTCATGGTTTCCTCAAGTGTAAGACAGCCATCTGCATACGCGCAAGCCAGCTCACCCAACGATTGTCCAATTAATCCGTCGGCAACAACCCCAACGGATTTTAGCAAGTCAATTAGACCGACCTTTGAAATAAAATAACTCCGAATTACCTTGTGACTGTAAAGAACTACCATCGATGCATATAGGCCTTCGATTTTTAAAGATTCTCAAGTATCTTTTGGCACCCTTGAGCATTAGAAATGGCACCTGGTTGAGAACCACTGATATAGGTGTACGGTTTCCAGCTTACTTGAATGGCGACGCTTCCAATAGTCGCAACAGTGACGTCCTTATACATATTTTCGTCTGCCTCCTGAAACATTTGTTTTATGTCATGTGTTTTGTTTTGCTGCAGCGCCTTTGTGCACGCGTCAATCGCATCAGAAAACACTCTTACTTTGAGCAAATCCTTTCCCATTCCAGGCCAATGTGCTCCTGACCCTATGAAAAATACTTGTCAATTGTGCACTTAACGCCGCTTCGCCGACGTTGTGCAAAAGTAACAGCACCAGTATCTTAGCTTCAAGTTACATTTATAAAGTGAAATAGAAAGCATATTTATTTTTATAATGTCAACTTCCATTTTACCTGTGCACACAAACCAAACTGGAGGCGTCTTTTTGTAGGCTGTCACATCTCTTGTTACGCAATCACAAAGAGAATCGTCGTCATTTTCTTGAATGACACGGTCATTGAAAGTTGGACGATTAATTGAATTGTAGCTCATCCTGTTAAAAAATGATTGCATGGCCCAAGTTGCACACAAATTCAGAAACCGCATACAATAGGCCATATAACAACAACTTTAACATCAAAAAATTATAAACTGTCACTTTTACACAAATGTATAAACTACAACGATGTTTAGATTGTTCGGCTGAGAATGACAAAGGGTTAGCACTGTGTTTACTTAGTTCAAAGTCTGTTTATTGAGTTTTAAGTTAACAAAATTTGTAACAATATTTTCTAGATTTGGTCACATCAAATAGTTCCAGATTGGTCACATCAAAAATGATTCTTGTCAAGTTGATTAAAATGGTATATTTAAGTTATATTGGCAAATATCCAAGCTATGGTTAAAAATTCTAAAACGCTATGGGGAAGTGTTCCCCACTTTGTGTCGCGACCCTCAAGGGGCTCGCAAAAGGTTGTCTCGCCAAAACAAACCAAATATGTAAAGTAAAGATTTCAATGATCCACAACAAACGCCAACCTTACAATTGTCATAATGGATTTTGCTTCAGTGAACCTGTCGTGATTATGACGTCACTATTACGCACGCTTTTCTTCGATGAATTGCCAAACATACCCTACAACTATATAGCACAGAAACTAGGGTCCAAGGGTCCCATGGGGTCCGTGAACCAGTTTTAGGGGGTTCATACAGGTCTTATTGAAATATTAGGTTGTATTTAAGAAATAATCATTTTTTAAAGAAATCAGTTTGATGAAAAATAATAATACGGTTTTTGCATTGAATGAATTTAGACTCCATTTCACTTTCACATTTTCGGACCGAAATCAGCAGATCTGTGGCGTCGTTTTGTAACGTCATTTTTAATTTTTTTGCCTACCATGGTTGAAGCGAGGCAAACAAAAACTTAGGGGACCGCGGTTAAAAAAAATCAAGAACCCTTGATATAGCATCAATCTAATGGGCTTGTGTGACATAAATAGCAGTGTTGGAATGACTGTCAATGACATTAACTTATTGCAACTAATTCACTGTGTTTAAATGTCCCGACATTACTTAAGTCGTTTGAGGAAAATGAGTCTTTTGGCAAATAAGCAAAATTGGGTTATTATCACAATTTTTGCACATAAAACAATTTGCTTGATGTACATTGTGTGTTTGGTATTTTTTAGTTAAGGTATTGCTCATAATCGGACGAGTTTACCCAAATTTTATAGCTTAACGCAGTGTTTCTCAACCTTTTTCACCCCGGGCGCACTTGTAAACCTTTCAAAACCTGGCGGCGCATCAGACGAGCGAGTCGACTGCTAACTTTGTTTGGATATTTTGTTTTTTGCTGGCAGTTTTTATTACATCAGGTTCCCAATTTTATTATCTATAAAGAAGCCTGCGGAGTCGGTTAAAAATAACCCGACTCCACCTCCCGAGTCCGACTCTGGCCAAACGTGCGATTTGGTCAAATTCCGAGTCTGGCTGCCACCATACAGCCTTTATTTCACCCATTTACGTTTAACGGAATAAGACCTAAATTGACAAAATAACGCCCAAAACTCTAAAAAACAGGGTATTGGACGGTTAAGAGACATCTTCTTGGCATCGGTGTCGACGTTTGGTTGTCCAAGTTTAAAAGGCGCCGTTAGGGCGCCGCTGTCTTGGCATGATTGTTTGCCTCTGTTTGGGATTAGGCGCGATTACTGGATAGAATTAGAATTAGTTCATGGTTCAAAATATTAGGGGAGTTAGTGTTGAAGTTATGGGTTGGGTTTGGGGTTAAGGAATAGGTTGTGAAGGCCTTATTCTTGCAATTTAGGCGTTATTCAGACGAATTTAGGTCTTATTTTGATTTAAACGATATTACGAGTATTAGGTATTAGTCCTATTTTGGTCTTATTCCGAACCGTTTTTTATGCCGAAGTTGATGTTGCTTTAATCGTGGCCTTATGGCGGAAGCCCCGCTAGATACATGTTGCAAAAGTTCCTCTTTCTCTGTTACCGAAGAGCCAACATTAACCATTGGGACTTTAATAAGGGCTACGAATCCAGTCATATTGCTCAGTGTTTATACACAGAAAATAGTGGCTAGAGTTTATTTACAGACATAGTTTGACAGAAAACAAGTAATGGTATTCAAAGAGACTTTATGGTAAAAAAAGTCAATTTTTTTTTTGTTTTGTTTGCAGTTTTAAAAGTGGGCGGAAAACAGACTTTGTCCAGGTGTAGAAATGGTGCCCAACCCATGTGCACAACTTACCCATGTGCCCAACAAATTTGCACAACTTTAAACTATTCCACATTGTTCAGTGTAAAAATAGCCCAAATAGGTCGTATCAAGTAGCAATTATTATCCCAGAACCAAGAAACTATTGACAACTTAGCAGCAATATTTCGCAAAATGCCAAATCATGACTATTTTTACAGTTATACTTACAACTACAAATGTGTAGTTTTAATGTAAAGCAAATAGGACACCATAAAAACGGAATGATCAAAAGGAAACCATTAAAATCACTACAAAAAAGTTAAATATTAAGGTAGGGCTCGTACCCCACTAAGAATTGCTTGTCGCCCCTCGTTTAAAAAACATTTCTGTAGGAGATACCATAAGAAGTGGCCATGATTATATATTTAATTAAAGAGAATATATGAACTAGTAGTGTTAAGGCTGTCAACAAATTATTATTATTATACCCGGGTGGACAGACAACTTTAATTTATCAGAAATACATTTAAAAATGAGGTAGCCAATATGTACACTGGAATCCATCGTAGACTAAGTGAATCTGTCGATCAGTGATGCATGCAAGGTATATGCTGAAAAAACAGCCTGTAGTAAGACTCGTACCCACGACCTTCGGTCATAGGAGACCGTCGCTCCCATCCTAACTAAACCTCGTATTAACAAATTTGTTGCAACGAACATATTTCCAATATGGCACATTTTTCAACGAACATGTTTTGTATTTTAATAATAAACTAACTGAAGATGATACAAGTTCGTATCGAAACGTCTTAATCAAGATGCTGTCGATCTACTCGACCTTTTTGGCTTTTATTAAAATTTATTATTAGGCTACATTATAGATCCGTGCATAGTGTGCTTATGTTTTGTATTTATTTGAAATTTTACAATAATATATTCGATGGTTGATTAATTGTGTGCATCTAATATGCCTTGAATTGTTTTGATCACGTTACGCGATTTTCCCTTTTTTATGTTTCAGGTCGTTGACGTAAATTTTACGTGACCGACCTGTTGTTGTCTTAACGCAGTAAAACCAAACACGTTTTTGTGAAAAATACAACAAGCGGAAGATTTCACACATTACACCAAACGCTATTAGGGAGACTCAAACTAAACAAAGAAAATACCAGGGTTAGTCTACTGCTAGCAATGTTTTAATCATGTATATGAGAAATGATCGTCTTTGTTTTTAATACTTTATTGGCAATAAAGCTAAACAAAGCAAGGCGAAAAAATAGAAATTAACAGGCGTAAAGAATTAAAAAGTTCAGACCATTTCTTGGTATGCTTATCCAAGCTTTGACTTCGTTTATTTGCAACATACGCTGACATATAAGTATACAATATAATATTTAGAAGGTTCTTAAGTATCGGGAAACTCTTTTGGATTTTACATCTATAAATATAAGTCGGGTACACATCACCAAACTTTTTACAAAGTTCGGTTTCTGAACTTGAACCACTGACGCCAAACAGAAGCTCAGTCGCAACGTATCATTTATACGTAGTACTCCTTCTGCCCAGCTTAATGCCCACTTGGCAAGACGCTCAACAGGCAGATTTGCTCTTTTTAGTGTTTGTGGATTTTAGCTATTCCGTATTCCGTACGGTCTAAGGTGCCTAAAATATTATGTTCTGCCAATGGCTATCACGTTTTTTTTTACATGTCTTGGCCAATACGTTTGTATTGTCGTGAGCTATAGCTTATCGTCTCACAACGCACAACGGGCATCCCAGCCACTTTGATTGTTTTATATCTCCCCACAATAACGTCGAACATAACGAAACGCTTATGTTTACAAAATCAATGCTATTTAGAAGTGAGGTATTAAACTTCCGAAAACCTGGTCCGCGAGGTACTGGCGACATTTTTATTTCTCGAAGGACAAAATTGTGGTCCGACTCATTAACAGGATTCATATAGGGGTCTAATCGCGCTAGTATACCGGTAATTAACGAAAAATATAGTTTTGTGGGCATTGTTTCAATCACTAAAATGATTTCGATCCATTTGGTTTATGATTCACTCCCTACACTTTTTGTTCTATTGGGAGGGCCCGTCTAGTTTATCCAGTGCAGTGCTCCGCAACCTTTTTCACCTACGGCACACCAACAGAGCTGAAAAAAAAATTGGCGGCACACCTACGAAATATATAAAGAACATACTATAGGCAGCCCATAGATAAAGGAGCGATTAATGATTGAACACGCGGGAAATTTGATATATTACATTTTTTTTATGTTTTGATTTTGCTATTTTACGGTCTTCCTAAAACAGGGGTCGGGAACCTTTTTAGCCAAGGGATCCATAAAAGTCAAATATCCTTGGTTCTATTTCCATGAGAGCCATATAATATTTTTTAACATCTAGCGAAAAATATAAACTGAGCAGGGCCGTTTATTTTGTTTTCATTTGAAAGACAGTACATGCTATGCAACAAAATTGAATTAGCTAAGTTTGTACAACTTTGATTACAAAGTTTCGTTGAAAAAATAGGGGCTTTAGGATATTAAGAGACACATTTAAACGGGATAAAAGGCTCTAACAACAAATAGAATTCGCGCGAAGCGCCGAAAATTTGCTACTATGTGTAAAAAAAGGTAATATAAGGTAAGGAAAGCCGCGGTAGCCGCATTCAGTTTTAGTTAAGATCATGCTAAGAAACAATAACTTCGATTTTTCTGCAAGCAGGATTCGTTCATGAAAAGAGCCATATGGCGTTACAAAAAGAGCCATAGGTTCCCGACCCCTGTCCTAAATATCTTAAGACGGCCAATAAGGGACTTCAGCCGTAGAACGAAAGTAAAACAACACTACCTCGAGATAAAACACAGTCCGCAATAATACCAAAATAATATCTAATTGTCGTAAAAACGTCCAAATCGGAAAGTCCTAAACCCGTGGGAATAAGACCTAAATAGCTAGAATAAGGCCTATACAATAAATTACCAGACCTTAAACCCCACCCCTAATTCCATCACTAACTTCACCTAACTCCAAACATACCTTAATTTTTAACTTAACCCATAACCCACCAATAACACTAAACAGGGGCAAACAAGCCAATGCATATTCAAACTAAAGGAGTCGAAACGTCGACACCAAATCTTCCTATGCCAGACCAATGGCCCCCGGTTGTCTAATACACTCCCACTACAGTTCAGGCGTTATTTTGTCCATTTAGGCCGTATTCCCATGAAATTAGGACTTATTCGACTGATTATAATTATTGAAGAGTGTCCTTGAAAATGCAAGTAACACACCTCCAGGAACGTCGCGGCACACCTGGCATGGTCTCGCGGCACACCAGTGTTGCGGAGCACTGATAGTGTGTTATCCAGGGCAGTATAAAATCTCCACCCATGACTATGTTGTGAGCGGCAAAACCGAATACTTCGGCGAACAAAATAATGTAGAAATCCTAGAATCCACGCTTTCGTAGAGTCTAACCGATTTTATATGTGAGACATTGCAACGTTTCTCATATATCTTCACCACGTTAGGTCTTGATTTATTTTATTTATTACCATTCCATACACTTTTTCAATAGGAAAGTTAATTTCTTGTAGCATCTTCCAATATTCTTTTTTTTCAACAGCGTTTCTGGGCGAAACTTAAGGCAGTTGGCCTTTTCGTAGTTGATAGAGGATTGTTTTCTGTCGCTCTTGATCAGCTGACTGGTTGAGAAATTTTTTAATACACACCTTCGTGGTGTCAGACAAAGAATACCCTTTGCCGTCTTAGCTCCCTTAAGTCACTACAACGAAGGACCCAAGTGGACAAATAGCCGCATTCGTACTTCCGCAAAACAGTGAAAAAATGACGTTCGAACTGCTTAGAAAATATGAAAACACAGAAGCGTGCCTAGCGTCCAACCTCAAGGTTAAGCGTCACCGGTTTGCTCACATAAAAACAAACGCAGCAAGAAGCAAAGGCTTTAGATCCAATTGAATTGAGTTTGATTTAAGGTTAACGCTAGACGCAAAGCACAAGACGTCGTTTTTTTATAATAGGATTTAACCACGATAATTTAAGACGTTTAATGATACAAAAGGCATACTTATGGCTAGGTAAATTATACTGCAATGTAAAATTCTTTCAAACCGGATTCTATACCAGAAAAAAGCCAGTGTAAACTCTTAATAACTGCATCCACACATGAAAAAACATTATGATGTGCCTATCTCTTAATAACTGCACCCTCAAAAGAAAAAATAGGATGTGCGTAAAATATTTTAATGACTCCATCGACAACTGATAAAAACATTAGGATTCCTGCGTGTGACACGTTTCTGCGTGTGTTTTCCGTTTATTGTACAAGTGCTCAGTGTCATTCACCCTGACGAAGGCGGCTTGCATAGGTTGCCGAAACGTTGGTCAAGAATTAAAATGACCAGAGGAGCTGTTTTTTCATTTGTATTACTATGCCTGGTAGAAACAGTTCTTGTATTGGCTTTTGTTGTCTATTGCCGATTGTCATATATTTCGTAGGTGTGCTGCCAAATCGTTGTAGCTCTGTTGGTCTGAAAAAAGGTTGCGGAGAACTGTACCTATAGACGACTGTTTAAAGGTTTGACAAAAATAACTGAATTAACGCCGAAAGCATTTACAATTTTTGGAGCATAATGGTTGGAGGTTGTAGTAAGACGTAATAAGAATATCAAAGCCCATACAGAAGTAGGTATCATTTTGGACGTTTCGAATAACTCTTTATTCATTTTCAACATGATGTTGAAAATGATGTTGAAAATGAATAAAGAGTTATTCGAAACGTCCAAAATGATACCTACTTCTGTATGGGCTTTGATATTCTTATTACATTTACAATTATTGTTACTAAAGTCACGTTTCTCAACTAGCCTAATTGTGGAACGCACTTGCGATTCCTAGCATGTTGTTTGACAAATTATTGAACACGATTATATCACAGTCTCCAGGGGTTCATCAAGTTATGTCGCCAAAAACTCTATTTTAAGTAGAATGTTTTAACTAGAATTTTTCGGCGCTTCGCGATCTCTAATTCTTGTATTGCATATTTTCGCGGCATCTTTATTGACGAAAGGCTTCCTGTATAATATATGCAAAAGTTTTGCAAACTTAATATTATACATCCTTTTAATGCGATGGGATCGGTATTTTAAATATGAACAAAATAGTAGTATACTCTCTGATTTAAATTTAACTTAATTTAGTTATAGAACTATAAAGTTATGTCATCGCAAGATTTTTTTGTGCTTCGGTTGAACTTTAACGAGTTTTCTGTACTGCTATAAAGGTATAGAGTTGGTTCAATGGTTCCTGCAACGTGATAAATATAATGAGCAGTAAGCTTATCTGTTCCAGACTTGGACAACTGGATTGATTTTAGCTTTTTAAAATTAGTTAAGAATTAAAATTAGAACATTTTGAGCGGTTACCTGATTGTGTCAGAATCAGTCGGTAGCCTGGTTGGGAGCATTGTTGCAGCTAAGATAATCGACAAAACTGATTATCACTTGCTGATGACCAGGATCGCCAGCGTTAGCGCCTTTTGCGCAAGTCTGGCTCTCATTCTAGGCTTTCGCTATTCTATGCCTGTTGTCCTATTTTTAAGTAACTCGCTTCTCGGCTTTTCGACTGGCATTTGCTTGGTGGGCGTATATGAGCTGTTAACGCAGCAGACTTACCCGGCCGACGAGACGTTTGTCACTCTGTGGATGGTCGTCGTGGACAACTTCGTAGGTTTAGCTATTATGATTTTGGGGCGAGGCATGTTATCCAGCCTTGGACCTTTCGGCGCGTTGGGTACAATCAGTTGCCTTCTGTTGGTCTCTGTGCTTATCATCTGCACTGTGAAGCCTACGAACAAGCGAAGACAAGCAGAAAAGCAAATTTCAGACGATGAGCAAACGCTACTCATCCGGTGCAATCTTGAAGGTAACGATATGCCTTGTGGTTAATGAGTGCTGATACGAATTAGGCCGAAATCGGAGATCGCTAGGAAATACGCGCGGTTTACACATTCTAATTTGATGCATTTAACCAATGCTAATAGTTTAAGGCGAGTCGCAGTTTATGCTATGAAAAAGGTTTATTGATGTTCGAGATTCGTTTTTTCTGTGCTGGAAACGGTACAAAGTTCATATAACCGTTGTATCTCACGCCAATTCCCAAAAGTATATGGCCTATCAAATATAGGGGTACAGGCCCTATGTGTACACTTTTTATCTTAGCTTAAAATCTAAGGCTAAATTAAAAGCAAATTTTTATGAAAAATTTGCTGGGCGGAGTCGATTACACCTAATCGCTGAAATGAAGTCTATGGGCGAGCTGCGTTAAAGAAGCTGCATCATCGAAGTTAGCTGTGTTCAACAAATCTACCGCTAAAGTTGGGTATTTATGGTTCGGTGAAATTCAAAAGTTTCGGTTCAGCTCCGGTTTGAATAAACTAATTTTCAAAACCGGTTTGTAAAGTACCGGTTAGATTACAATATGAAAAACCGATAAGTAAACCTAAAAGTGTGCACAGTTAGTCAATAAATGTGAAGTATATTATTAAATTGTAGTTCGTGTTTTAAATTACACGACGTATTAACAAACAAGCTTATTGTGATAATACCTCGAAAATGAAAAGGATAGTTTTATTTAATAAATATTCTAATTTCGAACATGATTTCACTTGACTCTGTGCAATTTGTGACGTCATGCTAGACCAAACAGGTTTTTCTACAGGTTTGGGTTTGGTTAAGGTTTTTTTCAAAATGGTCGGTTCAATTCCGGTTAGCCTATAATGGAACTTCGTTTCTAAAATAATTGGATTTATTGTTTGTGATAAGAAATTTTTGTTTTCGAGAATAATAAACTGTATGACATTGAATATATTACCTTTCCCGCGATGAATGAGTACAAAAACCTTCTGTTGCATTCAGTTTGAGGTTGAGGCCTTTTGATCTACAAAGGTTATAAACAAATCGTATCGAAAAATTGGCACTGCGCTCAACAAACCGCCTCGTTATATTTTTATTGTAGTTGGTACATCTTGCGTTTCACACCAGGAACAACTGGGAATCTTAGTTTCTTCAATTCACTTCAGTATTATATTAAGTGGATGTGCCCGGTTGGTATAGTAGTATGTATTTCATTTGAAGGTGTATAACTAAAGCAGGGCTGCGGAGTCGGTTAAAAATAACACGAGTCCGACTCCGGTCAAATGAGATTTCGGCGAGCCCCGAGTCCGTCTGCGACTCTACAGCCTTTATTTCACCAATTTACGCAACCAAAAGTTTGGATATTCAGCAAATTCACTTATAGGGGAGATTATAACTGTTTTTATAATTTGCCTTCAGGTTTGTCGAAAAAAAACTTCCTAAATGTTACCCTTGGTCACTTACGGTAGCCGTACTTTTATCAGTGGTGTAGCGCCCACCAACACCTTATAAGTCCATTGTTCGATTAAAAGTTTGCGCATTTTAGTTTACTTTCTAACATATTTTCCACAGCCGTCTATCATATTTGGTATGGCCTAATGGCAGGTTTCCAACTTGATGTATCATTGGTCTATGGTTCGATTCCCTTCAAGTGTCAATATAATTCCTGGATAATCAAACCTGATGTACTTAACCGCAGCGTGACCGTATATATGCTATACTGCCCTAACCTAAAAATTCCTTATTTTGTAATCTAAACTACAGCTAACTTAAGTCCATGCGTCATCCGTTGTTACTCCATCGCCTTTAGTTGTAAATCACGCTAACCCCGAACTTAACCTTTCATAGGCTATTAAAACCTTTGATCTTAACTTTAGGGTTATGAGGTGAAAAAAAATGTGGGGGGCATTTAAATTGCTTTTATCTAAACATCTTAAACTCAGTTCTTCAGCTCCTTGTTTTGGCGTAGCGGAAACCCACTCTGGTTAGAAACCGCTATGCCCGAGTTCGAACCCGGTTAAAGGTAAAATCTTTCCCCGGTAGCCGATAGAATTCTATGGGTTCGAACGTGATAACTTAACTGTAATTTCTCAATCTCTGATAATGATAGAATTCACCATAAATAACCTCACAATGAACAAGGAGTCGCCGAATCCTGTTCCAGCCTGTGGCGGGATTCGGTTAGCCTGGCAAAGTTTCTTGTATGTCACGTTAAACGCCCAATGCACACAGGTCAGAACACTGGTTAGGTAGCCGCAAGGTTTCTTAGGTCAGCTTAGTCAGGCAAGAAGTCGCTGCTTCGGGCTGGCAACAGTGTTCGAAAAACTTAGGCCCTCAGAGTGGCTCAGAGCCACACAATAGGGACCAGCCCGCAGCATCGCACTTGAGCCGACGACGGTACAACAGGTTAGCTATGGAGTTACAGTTGTGTTGGCTGTGGTTAAGATTATAATAATGCCTTTTGAACAGTTAACGTGGGTTAACGTGATTTACATTTGATGGCGACGAAGTTACAGCAGGTGAGCTATGGAGTTACAGTTAAACTGGCTGTGGTTAAGGTTTATTATTGTCTTTTGAACGGTTAAGGCAGGTTAGCGAGATTTACATTTATTGGCGAAGAAGTTACAGCAGGTGAGCTATGGAGTAACCGATAAGTTTGCTGTGGTTAAGGTTATATTTGCAATGTGAATTACCACTAATTATACAATCAAGTTTGCAGGTTAACCACCAATCTAACGCGGAAACGTAACATCTACAGCAGCCACATTACGATAAATTTACCAGGCAACGAATGAGCACTTGTATAGGGATCGAACCCCAGACCAAGGGAACATCATGTTGGAAACCTACTATTAGGCCATACCACACATGATAGAAGACAATGCAAAATATGTTAAAATCAGTAAACAATCTCCAATGTGACCCTCGTTAACTTTAATTCGTGCAAATCCTGATTTTCGAAACTAAAATTGGATCGTCTCACGTAATTTGCAAATTTTGATAAAGCTAGGTCTTGCTTGTGACCCTATAGCAGTGGTCGGCAAACTTTTTTTGTCGCGGCCCAAAGTAGCCTTTTCAGAGCTATTGAAGGCCCACGTAAAACCAATACGAAAAAGTGGCGGCTTCGGGATATTTGACTTTAAAGGCCCATTTACACTACAGCTGCACCGAGCTGAGCAAAGCGTAATTTGCATTTAAATTCTATTGTGGCGAGCGTTTCACGCTTTGCTAAACTCAAGCCCCATGCAGCAGCTGCAGCTAGCTTAAAGTTACGCTTTGGAGCGATTTTCACGCTTTGCTAAACTCAAGCCCAGTGCAGCTATAGAAAAACGTTACGTTTGGAGCGATTTTTACGCCCAGCTCGGCTCAGCGCAGCTGTAGTGAAAACAACTTCACGCCCAGCGCAGCTCAGTGCAGCTGTAGTGTAAACGGGCCTTAAGGTGAAATATAATACGGCGCCTTGGTGCCCAAAACACTTCCATATCATAATGTAAGACATACTATAAAACGAAGAATATACGCGCGAAGCGCAATATTCTTTTCAATTACTTACAGTTTAAGTTGGCAAAAAATATAGTTGGACAGGCTCCCACATTTGGCACGCGGGTCTTTCCAAGCTGGGTCAATTTAAAAATTATATGCCACACAACTTTTAAAATAAGTGCAATGAATGCACGACTTTCACGCGGCCCACAAATACGTTATAAAACTATGCAATTCAAAAGTGACTCACGGCCCACTATAATTGGGCCGCCGACTTTGCCTAACTAATAAAAATGAAAACTTATTACTAACATAGCTATAACTTTTGGTTGTTTCTAATTCCAATAATTTTAATGTAAGTTTCTTGCCAAAAAAAAAAAAATATGAAAATGAAAACTTATTTACAAGCCCAGAAGGAAACCATAACCAAGGCAATAACGCTGATTTATTGTAGAATTATAGCTTTCGCATTTATGTTTTTCAAAAATAATGAAAAGCGTATTTTTTTTTTTTTTTAACATATAGGTGTAATTAGTTTTTTTCCTAAAGACCAGTAAAAAAAACACTGCGTCGTCGCTTACGTGAAACATTGTAATTTCAATAATAATATTTTAATTCATATTTAAACGAGAATCAACCAACAAACTAAAGTTTAAACGCAGATTACTTGTTAACGAAAAACAAATTTTTAACAGCTCCTTGGGTGCCCGAGAATAAAAAAAAACTTCTACAGTTGACTTTGTACGTTGGCGCCGAGGCTCGATTATTACTAGTTAAAATAAAAAAAATAAAAGATGAAAATAAGTTAAAATACGAACCATTAATTAAAGAAGAAAAGAATGTTATAGACTTCAAAAATAACATTTAAAAGTAAAATTAAAAGTGTTTGCTTTAACTTTTTAGTCAACTGACATCATTTGCTTCAAACTGTGAAAGCGGCTTCTGCAAAAATATAAATGTGAAAAACGATAGAAAGAAAATAAACAACTTTGAATTCTCACTGTCTAGTTTCTTGTTTGTGACCCTATAGCAGTGGTCGGCAAACTTTTTTTGTCGCGGCCCAAAGTAGCCTTTTCAGAGCTATTGAAGGCCCACGTAAAACCACTACGAAAAAGTGGCGGATTCGGGATATTTGACTTTAAGGTGAAATATAATACGGCGCCTTGGTGCCCAAAACACTTCCATATCATAATGTAAAACGTACTATAAAACGAAGAATATACGCGCGAAGCGCAAAAATCTTTTCAATTACTTACAGTTTAAGTTGGCAAAAAATATAGTTGGACAGGCTCCCACATTTGGCACGCGGGTCTTTCCAAGCTGAGTCAATTTAAAAATGATATGCCACACCAACTTTTAAAATAAGTGCAATGAATGCACGACTTTCACGCGGCCCACAAATACGTTATAAAACTATGCAATTCAAAAGTGACTCACGGCCCACTATAATTGGGCCGCCGACTTTGCCTAACTAATAAAAATGAAAACTTATTACTAACATAGGTATAACTTTTGGTTGTTTCTATTTCCAATAATTTTAATCTAAGTTTCTTGCCAAAAAAAAAACAAAATATGAAAATGAAAACTTATTTACAAACCCATAAGGAAACCATAACCAAGGCAATAACGCTGATTTATTGTAGAATTATAGCTTTCGCATTTATGTTTTTCAAAAATAATGAAAAGCGTATTTGTTTTTTTTTAAACATATAGGTGTAATTAGTTTTTTTCCTAAAGACCAGTAAAAAAAAACACTGCGTCGTCGCTTACGTGAAACATTGTAATTTCAATAATAATATTTTAATTCATATTTAAACGAGAATCAACGAACAAACTAAAGTTTAAACGCAGATTACTTGTTAACGAAAAACAAATTTTTAACCGCTTCTTGGGTGCCCGAGAATAAAAAAAAAACTTTCTACAGTTGACTTTGTACGTTGGCGCCGAGACTCGATTATTACTAGTCAAAATAAAAAAAAGAAAAGATGAAAATAAGTTAAATTACGGCCCATTAATTAAAGAAGAAAGGAATGTTATAGTCTTCAAAATTAACATTTAAAAGTAAAACTAAAAGTGTTTGCTTTAACTTTTTAGTCAACTGACATACATTATTTGCTTCAAACTGTGAAAGCGGCTTCTGCAAAAGTATAAATGTGAAAAACGATTGAAAGGAAATAAACAACTTTGAATTCTCACTGTCTAGTTTCTCGCATTGAAAACTAAGCTCTTCGTGGCAAACCAACAAACGAAAGTTTAATCGAGGATTACTTAAAACGAACTTTGAGGTTTAAAGATGTCTTTTTCAAGATTGGCGAAGTGCTGCTTGACAAGCCCTAAACCTCGGGTCTAGGAAGTTAAGGAACTTCGAGCTTAGTTTATACTCGATGGGCAATTGGAAGAAGACTTCTCGTGAGTTAAGTGGCATTATAGTTACTTGGTTGAGGTTGATTGTTGTTGGTAACTGAAAACGGTTGTTTCATAAACCAACCACCAACGTCTTTTTCTAGATGTTGCAGAATACTACCGAAGTTACAAACATTGCGCCTACAAAAAATAACAACTCACCAAAAACTCGGCTAAAGAAAGTTAAGACATCTTCGAAAAAAAACGAACTTAAATTAAAAAAAACTTACAAAATACTATATTAGAAAAAGTACATTTTGTTATATATAAAAAAAAAAAAAATTTTTTTTAGCCAGCCGAAATATTGAGGGCTCAGGTACCTCAGGGGTGGTGGCGTTAGCAATTTGCTAACCGCCCCTTTGGTTTGGGCTCGCAAACGCACTTCGAGAAAGCGCAAATTTTCATTTATTCATTCTTAAGTGATTTTCTCGAAAACAGTCGCGTTTGTGGATTCTAAAGATTGGTGGTTAAAAGACTTCTGGTGAATATACACAGTTCATCTTAAGTTGGATTTCAAATTTAACAGTTTTCCCAAAACGACTTCTAACAGGCTGACGACATGAAGCAGCTTACAAATAGTTATAAGAACGAGATTTGTCAGTTTGATATAACGCTTGACTATTTATTATAGCGCATTTCACATCATCAGTATTCCCTATCATATAACATAGGGCTAAATCGGCAAAATTGGCTAATTTCGACGAGCATATACCAGCGATTTTTTTCGAATTATTTTCGACCTGCTCCGATTTGGCTGAAATTTTCACAGAAGATGCGCTAGGACAATATGAATCCAACGGTGATACTTATGTAGTCCAATTCTTTACAATTAACGAGAAAATGGATATTTTTTATTAAAATTATCCAAAAAAACGCGATTTTTGGCATTTTTTTTTAATCGACCTTCTCCGATTTGAGTGAAACTTTGTGTGTAGATGCGCCTTGGGCGTAGAAACAACATGGTAAAGTTTCAACCCCCTAACACTTAAAATAAAGCTAAAAAACGACTTTAAGTTTTTTCGATTTTTTTGTCAATTTTTCGAATTTTTGAAAAAAAAATCGCCCTCAATATTTATCAGTGGTTAATTTTATTTAGTATTCATTATTTATTCTGACAATGTCAGAGTTTCTAGTTGGAGACTACTTCACCACCAAAACTTGATGCTAGCATGCAACAATTAACAGCAAGCTCTTAAACCGAGTTGCCAAACCATTGCCATCCAGTGAAGCTCTTAACGGGTGCAATTTGCTGCGCCCAAAAGCCACAAGTCAGGTGTTACTAGCTTGTTGTAATGCAAAACCTCTATGTTAAATTAAGGTTATAAACTGCATGAAAAAACTTTAGTTTGTTGGTCGAAAGTGTAGCAAAAATTAACTAAAATGTTCTGTTTCAATGAGATTGGTAAATTGTGATTAATTTGTTTAAGCGAACCATTGAAAAATTCAGGCCAAGATAATAACAAACAAATCTCACGATACAGTTACCTGCAGTTGTTGCAAAACGAAGTGCATTTTTTTAACTAACTATAGACCTTAAAATGATTTATTTATTTATTTTTATTTTTTTCTTAGCTGATAGAATGTAAGTTGTGTATTGACTCGATTCTGCCAACTGAAGAAAAGGGCCGGAAATACCACAACACGGTTAATGATGGTCAGAGCCAAGCCCTTTATTAAACCTGTCTCCACCAGGGAACAGGTACCACCACGAAGGTAGGGTCCAAGTTGCAAAGCCGAGTAGTGGATTTTTTTGTGGAAAAGTAGCTAATGTTTCGTGTAATACGCAAACATAGAAAATATTTTGGTACCGAATAAGAAGTTATCTAAATGTAAAAAAAAACACGTTTTTAATATCTCTATACAATAGCGACAGTCTAGATTTTTTCAAATTAAAGGTTAAAACCACTAAAAAACGAACAGGCAGTCAGAAACAGCCTCTGTTTTCTTCAAATAGTTCAGACGGTAATTCCAAGTTTTATCATTCTACACAGTTTCACAACTTGTTTGTGCTGGAAGGTTTATTTAGTAGGTAGGTATAAGAGGTAAATGTTTAAACTTTTGTTTGTGGTGGAAGTGGTACAATTTCGACAGCTCGTTTTGTTACTGTAAAATAAAAGTGGTAGGATTCTAGACCAGCGCCCTTTTCTCTTTACATCATAATTTAAATAAACACTTTATTATAAATCAACTCATTGCTATTCACAAATACCGCCGACGATTTTAATAACGGTGTTAACAACGGAAATTACTGTACCCGGAAATAAATAACATAGTGCAGCTCTAATTGTATTTTACTACAAGGTATTTTTAATTGAGAAAAAAACAAGACCTAAAGCAGAACAATTTTTAAAACCATACAGTAGTAGTAAAACCAGCGACATAATAAATCTAAACACGCATATTACTGTCCAGTACAGAATAAAATCGAAATCGCACCCAAATAAGGCCTAAATGGCCAAAATAACGCCTCTGGCGTCGCTTGTTTTGGAAACGGATTTTCGGTGCTGTTTGGTGTTATTGTAGGTTAATTAGTGGGTTAGAAAATGGGTTATGGCTGGAATTATTACAGGAGTTAGAAAAATACCTAGGGGTGGGGTTTGGGGTTAGGTAAAGTGTTGTTTAGGCCTGATTTTTACCATTCAGGTCTTATCCAGACGGATTTATTTATTTCGATTTAAATGTTTTTTAATCTGACGAAAATGTTGTTCTTATTTCGATCTTATGGCTGTTGTTATACTCGCTCAATATGATAAATGTTGAGTCACGGTCGTATACGTCAGTTGGAATCGTAGGTTTCTTCTTGTTGTGCATTTTCTTCTTGTTGTGGAGGCCCTGACGTCATGTTTTCGTAATCTCTTTTCTGCGATCTAAAGCCATGGCTTGGTTTGGGAAGGTAAGGGCTGCAAAGTGATGGTGCTTCGTAAATTCTGCGGGTTAAAAAAGCGACACTTATCAGTAATTTTCAACATGAAAAATGAAGGACAGAAAGATGAAAAAGCAGCAAACATTTATTATTTTAAAATTCGGGGAATGGTACACCGAAAGCCATTCCAGATTCACCGAATTTGTCCATTAAACTCATTGATTAACATGCAGCTTCAGAAGTCTAGATCACAGTTGTGTGTATGTTTAATTTCGGGAAATTCTTATCAATACAACCCTTAGTATAAAAACACTGCATAAGCACTTGTCGTAACATAGGTTATTCTCCTAAAATTATTCATTGTTTTTTTCTCATTTTAAACATTACAAATCTGAGAATGTGAATCTTAATTAGTAATGCCTAGTAGGGATGAAATATACACACACATATTTTTTCAAAAACTGTAATATATCCCTTCTAAAGCTGCTTTTCGACCAACGATTTCGTATCATAGCCGACCGAAACCTATTAGAGATTTAAGCCACACAACAAATTAGAGACGATCTTACGGCTGGAGTTCTTGTTATTGGATCTCTACTTGTTGCCTAATTCATAAATTTATTGAGTCTTCGGAAATGTGTGACGTCATCGATTATGCAACTCTTTGTATTACGTCACACAGAAATGATTTGTTTTCCTTGTAGTTGGCATAGCTACTGTACTGTTAAATCATGACATCTCATTGGTCAGAAACGATAGGGCGTTATTTTTCAAAATTATGAAAGATGTTTGATCTACACTAAAGAAACATAACTCCAACAAATATATCACCATTTATAAAGCCGACTAAGTAATTAGAGCTTTTAGTTGAGGTATTTTAGTTTTGAGAACTTACCCATCATTTTCAACTTGACCGGGTTGATCGACTTCTTTGTTGAAACGAACTGAATGATGAGTTTCTGTTAATAACATCAATTTCCACAACCAACTGATTAAATGTATTATTTTGAAAACGTTATACTAAGGCTAAGCGAAGCCAAACTGTGTAATGATATGATTTTTTTTAAAAACAATAAAACACAAAATTAAACGATCGGACACTTAAAATAAATACTAAATCAAATAAAGGTTATTTTATTGGGTGCTGGTAGTGGGTTCAACTATGTCCCAAACCAGAACTATATATTTTTCTCTTTTTTTATGAGTAAATACTTTTCTTTTTTGCATAAATTGTCATGCCCCCCAAAAAATATAAAATTGTCATGCCCCCACACATTAATCCTAATGGCTGGCCCTGGTCTTAATGCATTGGTCGGCTAACTTTTTTGGTCGCGGCCACTCTTTTGAGAGCTGTTGAAGCCTTGGTGGTCAAAACACTGCCATATCATAATGTAAAACATACTATAAAACGAAGAATATATGCACGAAGCGCGAAAAGTTAAAGTTGGCAAAAAATATAGTAGGACAGGTACTCAGGACCACATTTGGCACATGGGCCAGAACCACGCTGTGACAATATAAAAGTTCTAAACCACATGTACTTTTAAAACAAAGTGCAATAAATGTAGGGCTGTCACGCGGCCCACAACTACATGATAACACTAAGGTATTCAAAAGTAACTCGCGGCCTACTTAAAATGGCTCTGCAGCCCACATTTGGGCCGTGGCCCACAGTTTGCCGACCACTGCCCTATAGCGATAAAAGTTCGCTACCTCTGCATCATCTTATAGTGACTATATATACTATTGTTTGGGCGCCAGACCCTCTGACAAACGTAGATGTCCTGTACGTGTAAGATTTTTGAAGTTAATTAATTGTTTCTCATAAGTGGTGAATTGGCCAAACAAAACTCAATTCTTAAAAAAGTGTTGCCACTAAGTCGAACGTTCATAGGTAGATGATTAGATGATCTTTAAACCTCATGTCATATTTTGTTAAAATCGTTTTTTGATGGCACATAACGTTTGTAGTCTAAGCCACTACTATTAAAAGCCTCGGCCAGCTCAGCCAAAGATTTTGAAAATGTCAGTCAGATAGAAAACGATCAAAGTTTAGTTTTGATAATTTTCGGTATAATATCTTAATTAGAGCAATACATGGTGTACACGAGCCAGTAGAATTACCCACGCAGCTACGCCTAGATAAGGGGTCAGGAACCTTTTCAGCTAAGGGAGTCAAAAGCCAAATATTTTTGGTTGTATTTCAATGAGAGCCATATTATATTTTTCAACACCTAACAAATTTTGCTGTCGTACTTGTTTAAAAAAATGTTTGAAAGGGGTTTTATGGCCGCGTGGAGTTTATTAAAGTCATGATAAGAAACAGTAGGTTAGACTTATTTGCGAGCAAGATTACATTATCAAAAGAACAAATGGCGTCCACAAAAGAGCAATAAATGGCTCGCGAGCCATAGGTTACCGGCACATGGCCCATATTATCGCATTAAGTTCAGCTCGTTTTTTGCTTCATATGGTTGTGTATCTCTGATTAGGGTAATACGAATTGAACAACATTTGTGTGGTAGTTTTTTCGTCATTTCCTATTTCAAATATGCTAGGATGGTGTTAATTCTTTGATTGTATTTTAACTAAACTGTTTATTCAACAATTCCTTAAAATAGGCAGCGTTTTTCCATAGGCTTTTCTGTAGTTATCGTTTTGATGTGCCTTAAATATCAACGCGAGTTTTACATAAACCCGAAAAAAAATTATTTACTTTCCCCCGATCTTCAGTAAAACAATAAAAAATCAAGTAAAAAAGACGACAAGACATTAAAGATTAATGCAGTACTGTATACAGCAATGCTTTGTTTAAATCAATGTATTTCGAATAGGTCAAAAGCCTAATGCGAGAATGATTTGCTTATTTTTTAATCGGTTTTAATTTTTTTTCAATGCCAATTAATGGTTTCTAAAATTTATCTTGACGGAGGTTTACAAACCTTTATACAATAAATATACCTTAGGTGGGAGGTCTACGGACGCTTCTTTTTTCGTTCTTGCATGTAGGCCTATATACCGTTGTTCGGAAAGAATTATAAATCTATTTATTCGCCGTAGGCTCGGCGGCGT
This sequence comes from Ascidiella aspersa, assembly GCF_963924565.1. Lineage (NCBI taxonomy): Eukaryota > Metazoa > Chordata > Ascidiacea > Phlebobranchia > Ascidiidae > Ascidiella > Ascidiella aspersa. The sequence goes on from NC_139451.1 coordinate 20,750,072, forward strand.
ACTAGTAAAGTGTTAAATTTAAGTTTTCAAACGTATTAATATAATGTATTTTGTTTTGTAATTTATGTTGTGCATGTACTTACGAATAGTTCCTTTTGAAATATATCTCCTTTCGTTTTCTTTTTTTCCTTTAAAAAATGCTTAGCCGTCCCCTGGAATCTACGGCCGCTTTTTTGTTTTTGCACGTAGGCCTAAATACCGTTGCGCCGAAAGTATTTCAAATCTATTTATCTATCTAACCACAGTGGACTCGCAGCGTATCAGTAAAATGTTTAATAAGTCAAATGGATGGGTAATTGAATGGCTAATTGTGTTTAACTTAATGCATTTGGTTTCGTATTTTCTGTCAGGCTTGTATTTACGAATTATTTTTTTGTAAATGTATCTTGTTTCGTAATTTTTTTTATGACGAACTTTAATTGAATCACAGCCAGGGAGGGTAGTTGACTAGAGGACTTTCTAGAGGACTTTAAGTCTTTCGCCGACCCCCCGAGAATTACGGACGCTTCTTTTTTATTTTCAAATTTTGCATGCATATACCGGTACCGTGGTTCCGAAATCAATTTAAATGTTTCTATCGGTGAGGGCAGACCTAGAATTATTTTAAAACTTTAACACATTTTTTAGGGCTAGCGAACCAAATAAAGGAACAAATACGAAAAATTAAGCACTAAAACAGAAAATCGCAAGTGCACGACCGTCGATTCGGAAAAACATTTCAAACATACGTATGAACACTTCATACAGAAAAAAGTTTGTACTTTACAACCAGGGGTTTTGCTTAGTAAAATTTAGAAGAGAGATGCCGGGTTTCGTTAAACAGGGTTTGCGTAAAATGAAAGCAAATATCAAAACTCAAGCACAGTAATATAAAACTTTTTCCAAGTAAAGCTGCAACGTTGTAAAGCTTAAAAAGCAAATTACAAAATATTTTGAACAAACTGCCGACAACTATTGTTTTGAAATACAAAGTACATTGTAAAATAAAATTAAAATTTCAAAAAAATGCATGAAAACAAAACAATAAAGCTACTAGAAAGAACTGCGCATGGGAAGCTTGAAAGTATATTTCATAACGGACTTTATTGGGCACGCACCAGAAAATAGCAACCAACGAGGCAATTAAAGATGAATTTATATGTGAAGCAGCATCGCATGTCAAATTACCAATTGAAAAACACCGCCCAAAGAGACTTGTGTTTAGGATTAATGAAGTCGGTAATTCCGTGTGCTTGTTGATTAAGGTCATGGGAAACTTTGTGCTTCGGATGAGTTCACGTAATGGTATGCTGTATATTAAAGAAAAAATACAAATATAAAATATGCTATATTATAGAGTATACCAGGGGTGGCCAACTTTTGGCACGCGACCTAATAAAACATGGCCTGCAATCCCACCCAAACAGCCAATTGTCAAGGTTTATTCACAATACAAAACAATCCCACCAATTAGGACAACAAACAATTACTCTGATATTTATAGCACTATACTGTTTTTTTAATATTAGAGTGGACACCCCTGGATACTATAGCAACAAGAGGGACAATAACTTCATAATTAGCTTTACCTTTAAAACAAAAGCAAAATTGTATGGTTGATTGAAGTAAACCGCTGTCTTATAAAAGCATAAAACTACTAACTATCGAAATTTAATTTGACTAAATAAATGTATAAAGTAAATGCTTAATTCCTTGCTTATGGCTTAAAGCAGTGATAGTAAGATTCCTTTAATTTACTGATTTTATTTAAAAATACAACGGTGAGAAATTTAAGCAGCTCACCTTGTTCAACTAAAAAGCTCGCCAACGGAAACTGCTTTCCTCATCTGTCAGTATTGCGTTCCATTGACAGGGCGCTCTTGAATCCCGTCTGTAAAACTTCACTGAAATCTGTAAAAAAGAACTCAATTTAAAATTCCTTTCGGTACAATACGTGGCACATAAGGTCTGGTGTTCTTTTCAATCCTTTTAATATTGGCTTGTCCAAAACAGCAGGTTTTTACGTTTACTTGTATTATGACGTCATCTCTAAACGTTTCATGTTGACCCTGGTGAGCGCAAACGAAAACAAATTGGGAGAGAAACAAAGAATCCTGCTCTTAGCACACTTGTAGCCCAAAGAAACACTTCGGCTTTAACAACTTTTCTAATTCTCGGATAAGTTATGGAACCATTAGAGGAAATTTAATTTGATTTATCGTACTTCATTAGAGGCTTTTTAAAGATATTTTTTTAAAGTTTCACCAATAACGTTTTTTGGAACCTTGGGACATAACAAATAATACCCCCCCCCCCACCCCAAGGGTGCCGCGGTTCCTTAAAAAAAATTAGTACATAAAACAAATTTAACTGACCAGGACTTAATCTTATTTAGGCGATTTCGGGATCTTTGACCAGAAATATAGAATTCGGCGGATATCATCGTAATTTTCACAATCTCAAAAAAATACAGGTTTAGGACGTTTTATTATCATAAAATTTGACAAAATTATGGAACAGTCAGCATAACACTACAAAATTTTCTTATTCATTTTAAATCTACGACCAAAATTAAAGACATACCTATTCACTTTTCATGGAAACTGGCTGCTTTCTTGTCGCCGGCGTGACATGCATAAACACAAAAAGTAGGTTAGTATTTAATAAAATGGGACTTCTTTAAAAAGACCCCGTTACAGTTTTGTTTGTCCCCGTTCTGACTGACTTGAAATTTGCAAGTTTTGGCATTCCGGCAATTCCACGAAAAAAAACTTTTTACGGGCTGGACAAGTGTTTCAGGGCTGTTTGCATGGAAATGCACAAGACTGCCTCTGTTTGCTGAATTTTTTGTCGGACTGAACAACCTAATTGCAGCCTAAATACCGTGCATTCTGTTATGACAAGCGTCCTAAACCGGCAATTTCACTTGGCCTACGGGGATTTGGGGGAAGTGAGTAGGTGCGTGGAATTGCCAGGTTAAGGCATGCTTATCAATGTCAGCTTGCAACCGGTATTCCCTGTTTTTGACCCAAACACTAACTTACAATCTTAAACATGTATTTAACAAATCACGGAAGATTTCACTGACTTACAGCAGTGAATATGCAGACTTACCAGTGCAAAATGGCTTGTGCAGCAGACTTACCACTCCTGCACAATCAAAAGGGCCTGTGCAGACTTACCACTACACAATGATAATGGCTTGTGCAGACTTACAATTGCACAATCTAACGAAGCAAAAGCAGCATTTTATTCATAATTTCACGGACTTACCGCCGTGCGATTTTTTCTTAGGTCAAGAATCAAACTGTTTGATTTGTTGTTTATTTGCGCGATAAAACACAACGTAATACTAAAAAGTAGGCTATTTGAAGTATTTAAAGTGGGACGCCAAACCGACGGTCGAAACGTCGGTTTGGAAACAAACTTCAAAGAGACGCCAAACTGCTGTGTTTTAGGCAAAGGCAATCTAAAAGCACAGCGAAGTTTGGAAACAATCATCGGGGCTCGAATTGAGCAAGAAGATGTTTAGTTTGCGACAATATTTGGCGGTGCCTTTAGGCAAAAGCAACTCAAGCACCAGACTTTGGGAAACAACCATCAGCGCTCGAGATAGAGCGAAAAGATAATTAAATTGTGTTGAATTTGCTTTGTTGTAGTGTAATTGTCACAGGTATTTTTACTTTAAGTCACGAAACATCGCGTACTGACCACTAAATTCCTGCACAAAGGGAGGCGAGCGCGAAAGGGCAAAATGTCGGCAGCGGCGAAAGTGCAACTTTCCTGACACCTACACAGGTTATATAAGTTCGATAATAACTAAGTCTAACTAAGTGATAATTAACAAAAAATCGTCGATTTCGAAGGAGGGTGTCGTGTACTCGATTGAAACGCTCCAGCTCGTATTCGGTTTCAACTCATCTTCCGCAACTCGACCGCCATCATCCGTCATTTGTCTTCTCATCTCGGTTATTTTGTTTCAGAGCGAAAACTTTACTTCCCGAAAAACTCGAAAACGCAATTTACGGCGTTTGGTGTTATTCGCAAAGTTCAGGTTCAGGCAAAGAGGCGAGTTCGGTTCCGGACAAAAAATGGACGCCAAAATTTTTCGTCGCCGCCGACGCGATCTAGCGATCCAGAGCGGCAGAGTAAAAAAAGACGGGTGCATGCATTTAGGTGAAAAAAACTCGCCGCCCTAGACCGCACCTGACTGCTGCTAAACGACACAAATAAAAACACAAGAAAAATAGTGCAAAAAATATAAGGCGAGGCTACCGCGCGATCTTACCGATTGCTCGAAAACTTAGCTGTTTACAGCTGATGGGCATTACAAGAAAAAGGGCTGGTTAGCATAAAAAGCGTTCTGGCGTTAAACTTGGGACGTTGGATACAAGCTATACTGCAACGCGAGCGATGACTGTGGGGTATCTTCGCAAACATTACCTGTTACAAACAACAGTCTAAGCAAGTCGCCAGTGAAAAAAAGCGAGCGCATATGACTGGAACGAGTGCTCGGGCAGGGTAAGACAACTCGTTGCGTCCCACGGGGAACGGAGTAAAGCCTACTCGGTGATTCCACCGTGAATTTGCTTCTAAACCGTGATACAAAGGCGAAGTTTTACACATTGTGATTTAACGCGACCGGATCGAACTGGTTTCCAAGCGAATTTTCTTTTTTCAGCATTTTCAGGACCTAGTGGGGCGGGGAGGTGGGAAAGTGAGAAAGAAAATGCCAGAAAAAAGACCTTAAATCTTGCCTTTGAGGCAAAAACTAAGCGAAACCTGCACAGCAATTCTTTCCTGACATACTACCTCGAAAACCAGTGTCTACGGGGACCAGTCATAGCGCTCAAAAATAGTCAAACAAAAACCCTAGAGCTCACAATATTTGGGGAAACAAGTAGCTACAACGAAGTTTAAGGACGGCGCCTGTCACGCGCAGAGGGACCTAACTAAAATCGTAGACACCATCCTTTACATAGAGACGTGAACCCAGGAGCGTGAAAAACATTTTTTTTAACTAAAGGCAATCAGGAGGTGGTAAGCTAGCACGCAAAACCTTACGTTTTATGGGCGCCACACTCAACTATTCGACCTTGCGTTGACCTTGGAGATCGCCCAGCACCCACTGTAGGTTATAAGTGTGTATCTAAATGCCACCCTATTTATTGAAAGGGTGCCACGCTAAGGGGTGTCCTAACTATGAAGTCCGGCTGTCAAGTGGCACCCAGCTTGTTGCACCGTCTCAAGTAAACCAAAGTCCCCTGCCACGACCTTGGTTTACCGTCGACGGTTATCTGAAAAGCAAGGTGCGAGGTTAGCAATTTAGGCCTAGGACCCCACAGTCAAACGCCTGCGCGCGCGGTAGCCTCTATATGTATACGGCACTTTTTAGATAGCTTGATGTCGACATCTCGTCGATGTCATCCGTCGTACGAAGAGCGGCGAAGTCTTTGTAGTCGGGCGTTTGTCTTGCTCCAGGCTTTTCTTTCATCCGTAATCCGTAAAGTGTAATAAGTAAATCCGTAATCCGTGTTTTGTGTTCCATGTTCCGCTTTTGTCCATCCATGACGCGATTCCTTCTTTATTCCGTCGTCAACCAGCCAGTTCCCCGAAACGCCGCCGAAGACAAATCAGCATAAAAATCTGAGAAAAGAGAACATGCGTTTTCAGCTTCTGGAGACAAAACGAAATTACACGCGCTTTTAAAAATTTCCAAACCATAACATTTTAAGGCGCAATAATACGAAAACCTTTATGCCCACCTTATGTCACTGAATGCCTTCGCATTTGAGTGTGCTTCTTATAAAGTTTTTTTCTTTGGTTTGATATTCGTTTCTGTGCAACAATGGAATTAGGGTTAATGTATATAAAAACAACTTTACCCTATTACGTATCTCTATAGCGGGGGTTCTGTACCAGGGGTACGTATACCCCTTGGTGGTACGAAGCAACAAAACAGGAGGTACGACATGCAGTGTGAAATTATGCGCTATTTAGGCATATCTGTGAAGAATGCGTTATTTACGAAAAGCAACAACAAAAAAGCCATTGATCGTTTGTATGTTGTTAATATTCTTGAAACTACTAGACTGTTTGCATGCATTCAACAAGTAATTATAAATACATAAAATTTCATGAAAACTTGGGTATACGAGCGCTAAAAAGGTTTTAAGAAACACTACTCTATAGTAAATGGTTTTAATGCGTATTTTTATGTTTTGTTATTCATTATTGATGAGGAATTGTCCGCGAAAAAAACATCTAACCTTGTTTTGCGTGAAGCGGGTCTTTTTTGGCAAGCGAAGCTGGGATCCGGCCGACCGACAACTTCCATTTTCCAGGGCGAACTCGTATGTTTATGGTAGTTAAATGACGTCATAACAAAGGACATCACAATTGTTTATTCCAAATTGTTCGACTTCATTGTTCTAGGCTACTGATGCTGCTCTTGGGGACTGCTAACAAACAAAAATAATAGAAATTAATAAGTTCTATGTAAATAATGAATATGTGTGATAAGAGCATCCTGAAGTATTTTTTTAAATCCTAATCTTGACAAATAAATAATTATAAACTCATTAAACGAACCGATTATCTTCGACAATTAATGTGGTTTCGGCGATTCCATCTTCTCTGTATACAGGCTGATTTCCCCGAATGCCGTCAAAGACAAGTCCGCTGTGGAATCTAAAAAAGGGAATGCATCGACAACCAATGGTCCCAAACTAGATCAAAAAACGGTAATGAAAAGTGAAAAGTAAAAACACTATTTTATTTACCATTATTGTGAAATGCCTTCAGGCTTCATAGTTCAAATGTACTTCTTTTTTCAGTTTGCGTTGCTCGATTCGACTGTTATTCCTATAAAGTGCACGTTAGGGTAAATACAGAAAAATCAAATTAAAGAATCTAAACAAATGCATCACGGTTCCGTACTCACATTGGTTTATATGAAGCGCCGCGCTTCTTGCAACAAATTAGGAATACAGCTTCTGTATCAGACGCCTCATGCCGGACGCTTGATGACGTATATGTAACAGCTTTGAAATGTTTTACGCCATAAAGTTGTGAGTCACAAAAATGTTTACGAACAGTCCACCAGCTTTAAGATTATATCGAAGGGCATTCTCAAAATGTACTTCGGTATTTTCCAAAGTGAAAAGTTTTTCACCCTTAAGGTTATTTAAGCTGCGGTTTCTAGACAACACTGATTAACCAAACAACGCAAGTTCACCAAATTAACACTTGGTGACCAATTGCTAGAATCACCCTAAAAATTAACACTTCGTGACAAATTGCTAGATATCACCCTATAGATGAATATGGGTGACCAATTTCTAGGTATCACCCTAAAAACGAACATGGGTGACCAATTTCTAGGTATCACCCTAAAAACGAACATGGGTGACCAATTTTTAGATATCGCACAAAAACATTTATGGGTGACCAACTGCTAGATATCACCCTAATAATAATTATGGTTGACCAATTGCTAGATAACACCACAAAAACGAACATGGGTGACCAGTTGCTAGATATCACCAAAAAACGAACATGGGTGACCAATTTCTAGTTATCACCCAAAAACGAGCATGGGTGACCAATTTCTAGATATCGCCCAAAACATTTATGGGTGACCAACTGCTAGATATCACTCTAAAAATGAACATGGGTGACCAACTGCTAGATATCACCCTTTAAACATTTATGGGTGACCAACTGCTAGATATCACCCTAATCATAATTATGGGTGACCAATTGCTAGATATCACCACAAAAACGAACATGGGTGACCAATTTCTAAATATCACCCTAAAACGAACAAGGGTGACCAAAAAACGAACTTGGGTGACCAATTTTTAGATATAGCCCAAAAACATTTATGGATGACCAACTGCTAGATATCACCCTAATAATAATTATGGGTGAACAATTGCTAGATATCACCACAAAAACGAACATGGGTGACCAATTGCTAGATATCACCACAAAAACGAACATGGGTGACCACTTGCTAGATATCACCGAAAAACGAACATGGGTGACCAGTTTTTAGATATAGCGCAAAAACATTTATGGATGACCAACTGCTAGATATCACCCTAATAATAATTATGGGTGACCAATTGCTAGATATCACCACAAAAACGAACATGGGTGACCACTTGCTAGATATCACCAAAAAACGAATATGGGTGACCAACTGCTAGATATCACTCTAAAAATGAACATGGGTGACCAACTGCTAGATATCACTCTAAAAATGAACATGGGTGACCAACTGCTAGATATCACCCTATAAACAATTATGGGTGACCAACTGCTAGATATCGTCCTATAAACAATTATGGGTGACCAATTGCTAGATATCACCCCAAAACAATTATGGGTGACCAATTGCTAGATATCACCCCAAAAACAATTCTGGGTGACCAATTGTTAGATATCCCCCAAAACACGGTGAGTGGCATAATTTTAGACATTAATAAATTTGGCATTACGTTGGAAATGTTAAAAAACCGAGGTTTCTAAAAATATTGGAAATTAGCCTGCCTCTCCAACTTGTAGGCTACCTTTTTAATTTTGAAACTTTGCTTTACGCCTAAATGCTACTCGGATTGCCACTGACTGATCAAAATTGTATTTGCATCTACTACATTTATTCTTTGAGATTTTAAACAAGATCTAGTCGTTTCTATTCTGTCTCTTAGCTTAGTAATACTAAATAACGCCTTTGCTTTATGTTTAAATACAGGGCTAAAGTAAACTCAATACTTCTATTCTGCATCGACTTCCATGTAGTATCAAGAGGACGATTTCATTTGTAAATCACGCACGTATACTTTACAAGACATCTAAACGCTGAGTTGAACTATAATAACACTGGAACTTCGAATGCGTATCACAAAACAAAATACACGCGTACCATTTACACAGTGGGGTCAGTCTATATGCCACCCGGAAAATTATCTCTTGCGAGACCCAATGACCACCCATGGAAAGTCCCTACCCAGGCCTTGACCCCACAAACGCACGAGACCACATCACAAACAAATCAAAAATCACATACGCACCAAAAATGGCTGAATAACTTACAATCTTGCATCTGCAATTACTCATTGAACTGATACTAGAATACGTGACTACAGCGAAAATCGTCTTCAATCAAATACATTGAAAGCCGATAACAGTTAATCTGAACTAAAGTGTCGTTAAACCGGTCCTTGTAACTCTTTGATACCTGCTTTTTATTTTGTTTTCTTGAACTGAAATACTTGTGAGCGACTCGCTTTAGCTTTAAAAGTTTTTAATTTTTAACTTTTCTTGAAAATTGTTTCTGTAAATTTAAGGTTTTCTTGAAATGTTTCTGTAAATTTAAAAACTTGTTTCACTAAATGCTTTATTAATACTGCGCCATATAATACCTTGCTTCTTATCTATAATAACTTCGCTCCTCACAACTCAACCTGCCGTTCCAAGTGTAAAACTTATCTGGCAGAGAAACCAGGCTTTCCGGCAATGCGGCGCGCGCAGTATTCCAGAACACATAATCAAGAATTTCGCGCGGCGCGTAATTTCTTAATTGGATTTCGCCAGTTTTAAGGAAGCAGTAGAAAATACTGCAGCAATTTTCCATGGCTTAGTCTGCAGAACAATCCGTCAAATTTATCCCTTATTACATCTTTTCAACAACTAAAAACTAGTTTAGGTTGCACAGTATTTTTTACGGTTAAGTTATTTTAGTGTGCGAACTAATTTAGGATTTAAAGATCGATTTTTTTCTAAAAAAACAAACCGCGGAAGAATTACCGGGAAACCGTCTGAAGGATCATGACATCAGATTGGGCAGTGTGATTGGTTGGTTGCCTTATGCCAGGGGTCGACAATCTTTTTTGCTCTGCGGACCGGTTTAAAACTGAAATTTTGTCGCGGACCGGCCTTAAAAACAATAACGAATGTTCAGTAAAGGAAATATGTCACAAATTTTTTAATGCGAAATTTATGCTTGTTTTTTTTAAAAGATGCTCCCATATAGGAATTCTTGACTGAAACCCGCGGGCGGCATCCGACCCGCCAAGCCCGTAGCTCATTTCAATAAAACCTTAAGGTCTTTAAGTTTTTCTTAGATTATACTTGTGTGCCATTAAATTACACTTGTATACCATTATTACCAATTCCTACTCCTACTAGCTTGTCAAAATAAGGATATTTAAAGCATTCTTTCAAAAGAAGTTAAATGTTGTATAACATATAATAATGTATTTCAGATCTCATTTTGACAGGCCCTACACGAAACTTTCTTTAGTTACGTAATTTAAAAACTAAAAAAATAATGGCAATATAAAAAGTACGAACCACAGACCGACACCTAAAAAGTATAGAATAAGTATAGCCTACGTACCTAAGGCTTGCCAGAATAACTTTTTTTGATATCAAAAATATTGCCTTTTATCAACGTGATTTATGTCAGAAAAATCAGTAGGATTTTTGGGTTTCTCTTTCATTTTTATAGAGTCAAACTAAAATAATAGAGGCTAAAACTTCCTAAAAGTAATTAAAATGCATACGTTTTTTCGTAACCTTTCCTGCTTAAATATCAAAATATTAAATCATTTTATTGGGGGACATTGCTTATAAACATTGTTTGCTTGAGTCTTTTGCATATTCTACTGAACTTTACGATGAGCACGTTTAAATTAAAACAAACATCATATTTTAGCTCATCTTTCGATATTTTGTAAGTCCTAGCAGTTTTTGTAATAATAGTATGCATTTTGGGATGTTGTGAACGTGCTATGTAACTCATATGGCCACAGCAATCAAGTTGTTTTAAACCTCACGAGGGCGTGATACTATTTCTGATTTTTTATCATACCAATTAACCATGGGAGTACATTTAAACGAAAGTGAATGTATTTCATATAATTATTTGTGACATTTTCCAAGATTTTACCTACAGTCCGTGTTTAAACAAAATTTTAATCTGGCAACCCTGCTACGGACCGGTATAAAACTCCTTGCGGACCGGTGGTTGCCGACCACTGCCTTATGCAATGTCCCGCACCTTTCTTTACCAGAAACAGCTAAAAATGTCAGACAAGCAATTGTCGTCTCGGTATTCAATGTTGGATAAATGTTTCGTCGTCCTTAAAGCATTTTAATGGAGGAAGATGCAATAAAATATTTGTTTTACGATAGAGAAGACTCAGCTGATGTAACGCAGCTGATGCAATTTGTACATACAACGTGATCCTGGTAACTTTTAGAATATTGTTAATAGGCGCTAGTAAGTCACCCATAAATGTTTTTGGACGATATCTAAGAAATTGGTCACCCATGTTCGTTTTTAGTTTGATATTTAGCAATTGGTCACCCATGTTCGTTTTTAGGTTGATATTTAGCAATTGGTCACCCATGTTCGTTTTTAGGGTGATATCTAGCAATTGGTTACCCAAGTTTGGTATGTTTTTCGGTGAAACTTTTTTCAAAAATGACTCTTTTTTTATTTTTTTATTTTAAGTTATTACAGTTCCTAACATCATCGATTTTGTTCACATGACTTCAAAAATGCAATAGGGCGTGTAAGTCACATTTTGTTGTTTTTGTTATGATTTATAGTTTTATTTTGTCGCGTATTGATTTTTCGCTCATCTTGTTTTTTCTTTCTTCCAAACATAAACTTTCTAATATTGTTTTATTATATAGTAATTCCGCGTTAAAATGGTAGCTTCTTAAAAAGAGTTAAAGACTAGTCCATTTTTTGTCACAATAACCCAAAATGCATATAAAGAAGATATACTGGCTGCAAGCCTTGTAAGTTACCCATATATCAGTTAAAAATGCATTTCATGCAATTTCAACAAATATGAATGAACATAGTTATAAAAACAATGAAACTAGTAAAACAACACCTCTATTTTCTTTAGATTGACATTTGTAAAAACGCCTACTAAAATGTTGTTGTGTGAAAATGATAGCTATTATTGGCTGCTTCAAAACATAATTAAAAATTGGCGCTACCTATTTGCACGTCGACGTAATCGCCAAGTCCCGACTCAGGCAACGTCCCATCAGGCAACGTCCCGGGCAACCTTCCCCTACGTAATCTCCCTATTTATGCGCTGTTATGATTGGCGACTGTGTGGTTTTTGCGACAAGCTGAATTGTATGCCCATATGGGTTTTGACTTGTTGAAAGACATCCGGACCCTGTAAAACAGGACATTGTAAATTTTTAAGTATAGGCACCGGTCATCTGTAAATTCTACAGCCAAATTTATATTCCTTGGTTTCTGTATTTTACCGCGCCCATTTTATCACTGTTATCATGATTTGGTCTTTTTTACCAAACGAAAATGGTCGTTGCTTATTTTGCGTCGGACCTTTAGGGAATATATTTCTTGCGTTCTTTTTGTATGTTTTTTTATCGCGTTCTTGTGCATATTTGTGCTTCGCAAAGTAACTTTAATGCGAAGTAAATGGTTGATCAATGGTACGATTTACTTTTCAGTTGTTTTCTTAACCTGGACGTTAGCTGCCGACGTACAGTTTGTGGTTAAACTATTCCATATTAGAGTGACATAATAACTTAGAAAAATATTCAATCAAAATTTCAAAACTTATTAGCCAATGTGTTCCTCAGAAGGTTAGCCGTTGTTATTCGCAATAACATCGTTTTACCACTTGTTTGTGCTTTTTTGCAATAGATGTCTGTTGTACATCTATATAGAACGCTCTGAAGTGCTCGCCATTATTATATATTTTTATTGAGTTTGGTAGTTTGCACTCAAGCTTTTAATATAGACCAAAATTCCTAATAGGTTTTATTACGTTATTGCCAACATAATACAAAATTAAATGCATCAAATATATCCGAATCAAAAAGGAAACAAGATTATTAAAAGCGTTTTTTTTTGTGAACGTTTCCTGATATCGGCATACATATTTTATGTCATTTTATATTTACTTCCAACATTTAAATTCGGAAGAATTTTCCGCTACGTCAACCAGTGAAATAACGTTTTCGAAGCAGTGATACAAATTGGTTTTATCAATAAAGAACTAAGTGTTTTTGCGTGCCTATATCGGTAGCATCTTGACGATTTTAAAAACAGATTTCTATCTTAAATACATGTATGTTTGACTGAAGTTAAATGAAGACCAGAAGATAAAAGGTAACTTTAATTGGTCGTTAAAAATTCAAGAAGCATTCAGCGGAAAGCGATAAAAACAGGATTGTTTAATAGTCACTAAGGTGCAGTGGTTCTTATATTGTGCACTGCAAAAGATTCTCTAAGTCTAGTGTGTTCGTGATAGTGCAAAAAACTATTTACCCCCTTAAGAAAGGCTGGCTTAAATCATTTAGGTCCAAGTTAGCCAAACGAATTGTGCCAGATCAAGTTATTTTAACGAATAAAGTAACGTCATGTCCTGCCTATAAAAAATATCCGTGTCTTTCTAGGTGCACTTAAAAATTGAACAGTTTTAACATTGTTGAGCGCTCTGGCAGTATTCGAAGCCCTATTGGGCAATTTAAACCTCATCTGTAATTTTAAACAAGCACAAAGATCGCAATTTTGTTCAATCAACCGCTTAACGGAATAATCTTTCGAATGAGTCAAGTGCAAGCGTCAAGTCAAGTAGCTTTTTTTCAAAAAAATCAAATGACGTGCTATACATAACGTTTTTGTTTGCGATACCTATATCTTTATTTTTTGCTTACAGTTGTGGAAAGGTTGTTGTTACAGCACTAAACAAGTAAGCTAACTTGAGCAACTCTGCACAGAAAATGCTAGAAACCCAGCTTTATCCACTGAGATGGCTTATTTTGGTGGTGATCGCAGTTTTGCAAGTTATGTGTGCGTTCAGCTTTTCCTATGGCCAAGTAAACAACGTCTACGTGGCCTACTTCAACGTAAGCTACGAGACAGTGGACTGGATGATGAACAGCGCTTTCCTTGGTTCTTCGCTGGTGTCTCCCCTCCTTATTTGGGCAAGCGGAAACGGAGTACTAAAGTTTCGACGCCTTCTCATTATAGGATCAGGCTGTGTTATGTTTTGTTACTTACTCAACGGATTGGCGGCAAGATATCGTCACATCTTCTCGCTAGCGCTAATCGGACAAATCGCGATCGGTGTGGCAATCGTTGTTATGGATACCATCACGGGCGTGTTCGCCGTACAGTGGTTCCCGAACCATCAAGTAGGAACAGCAATCGGGGTAAGCTTAATGGGGTTCTATGGTGGGGGTATTATCAGTTCGTTCCTTTTTACAAATCTCCTTAAACCGCCATTTTCTGGTGTAAACGAATCCAACGCAGACAGCAACTTTACTGCAGCATTAGTCAGTGATAGTTGGATATCGTCGATCGCTCACAAGTTCATTGCAATCGACTTTTCTTGCTTTGCGATGTCCGTGATCATACTCTTGTTTGTGTGTGTCTTTGTATCCGACACCCCGCCGTTGCCGCCGACAATAGCTCAAGCCCTGAAGCGGCAATTACAAGAAGGCGACGTCTTGAAACCTAAACCCACAATCTTAAAGCAGACCAAATATCTCTTCACGGATAAGGTTTATTTGGATTTGACTTTTTTCTTCACTGTCACTCTTTTGACGTTTGACTTACAGCTGGCGTTCCTCGGCGAAATCGTGCGAAGATTTGCAAACGACCTTGGTAAAATAGTAGATCCAGATGTTTTGAGCGGTTACCTTATCGTGTTGAATTCGGCGGGTAGCCTCTTGGGGAACTTCGTAGCTGGCAGAGTAATCGACAAAACAGACCGCCACTTACTCATGACTAGAATCGCCAGTGGTTGCGCTTTCTGCGCAAGTCTAAGCCTCTTCGTCGGCTTTCGTTACGCACTCCCGGGCGTTCTTTTGGCAGGTAACTCGCTACTGGGTCTTTTCACTGGTTTCTGCTTGGTTGGTGTTTTCGAATTGGTAACACAGCATACTTACCCGGCAGACGAGACGTTCGTCACTCTGTGGATGATCGCAGTGGACAGCTTCGTAGGATTGGTGTTGATTGTTTTCGGGCGTTTCATGCTATCCAGTCTGGGACCATACGGCGCGTTAGGCACAATAAGTGGCCTTTTGCTTGCTTCGGCTCTTACTATTTGCTTTACAAAGCCGTTAGACAAGCGAAGGTTAGCGGAAGAGCAGAGTTTAGACGACGAGCAAACGCATCTGATCCAGGACAATCTTAAAATCGACCACATGACGCATGGTTAGAGTCATCACTTCATGTAAAGGCAACATCCAAGGTTGTCGTAAAACGACGGGTGCTGTGCGATTCAGGTTATGCAATAAAGTCACATATTTTTCATCACTGTTTTCCAGCTTTCTATTTATTTTTTAAGTCATATTGCCGGAATAGTTGCCTCGAAGCCTATGGAATCTGTAAGCTCGGTTTTTTGGTGTTTTTTATGGTTTATACCAGTGCTTTTCAACCTTTCGCACTTTTTTATTTAAAAATTTCCATCCGCACTTTTTTATTTCGAAAAATCTCCATCCACACGAAACAAGCACAGTAGGTTTGTTACCTTTAGTTTTATTTGTGAAATAAGAATGAAAGGGTTTGTGTATAAAACTGTGTGCCTAAGCCTTGACCGATACATAAAATAAAATAGACAGCTTACGCAGCAATGAACCACTGAGAGACTGTATTACTGTAGACCTACCTGTAACGCATAGATGGGTGCAACAGCTTATTTGATTACTGTATTACACATAAAAAAAATAATAATATGCATCATTTTCATCCGCACATTCATCCGCACGGTGTTGGTCTTCCGCATTACAACTTTTTTTCATTTGCACAAGTGCGTACCACCCCATAGATAGAAAAGCACTAGTTTATACAATAAAACAGTTATTTCAGGCAAAGGAGTTTTTTAGTTTTTTTGGTGTTTTTTGTAATTTGAGGTTAAGTTTGTAATGTACTGATTTACACAAAGAATAAGTTTAATGACTTTGTACTAGTCCACGATAAAGATAGCCTAATCAAGATTATCAAATGCTTATATTTGCATTGTAACAACAATACAGAATCTGTTACTTTTATCTAAACCATGGATTTTCAACCTTTTTTTGCTCATGGCCCACTAAATTAGTAAAAAAATGGCGTTGGCCCATTATTAACTTTTAATGAAAAACACTAAGTTTCAACAACACAATAAATTATTAAAGCTTGTACATTATTTCAAATGTGTTACGTCCCCAATACTTAAATGGCGAGCCCCATGCGAGTAGCTCAATACATGAAGTGGGGAAGCAAATATCAAGGGCAGCCATTAGAAAAGGAGCAGTCCATAATGAAATGCGCCGAAGCCGCCGAACATTTTACGTATTACATTCCTTTATCTTCTGATTTTGCGGTTTTTGCAGATTTTCTGAAAACCTTTGAAGCCAATCAAAGTCCGAAAAATTGTACATTTCTCGCGTAAATTCGACTGATTAAAAAGTAAAAATTGAAACATAAGTAACACACCTACGGGAACGTCACGGCACACCGGTTGCGGAGCAGTGGGAGCACTGTCCTAAACCAGTCAAAATTACTGCTCGCAAACAAAACAATAAACGTAACAAAGAATAATACGCAAGTAAGGCGCTTGCTATGTTTGAACAACCTTCTCGGCATCCGTACCACACGTTGGGTGGCAAGAAATCTAACATATTGTAAAAAGGAAATAATGTCACAAAGATAACAATAGGTCGAGGTGTTTGGTATTTATCTTTTGGACTCTTTTGTGTTCATAGTGACATGATTTCTGATAATCGCTTTATGCGCCAAGCTCTGTGGCCCACTGAAAACAGCGCCATGGCTCAGTAGTGGGTTGAAAACCCATAGGTTGAAAACCTCTGATCTAGGCCTTATAAGCTATCGGATTAAGGTCGTAACACTTTTTACTCACTAATATGTATATAAAGTTTACCCGCAACTTAAATAACACTTTATCAGATCTAAAAATTGCCTTTGGTTTTGTTCTATTACAATGAGTTTAAAGGTTTTTCTTAGGTGTTAGTTTTCTTAGGTGTTAGTAAGACATAATAGTACACCGAGGGCACATTTTTTGTTATAATGGCATAACTGAATGTTTGACGCCTTAAAACCAAACTTAACATGGGTACGATTAACCAAATCTTATTTATGTGTTATATTTAAGACAGCTGGGCAGTTTGGACATTTGGTTAAGTATGTTGTGTTGATTAAACACTTTCAATTTATACTAAGGGAAAAATAACAACCAACATCAATGTACGAGGCTTGACGCGAAATCGTACGCGAAGCGTGCCCTGTGGTGAAGTCTTTACCGCTCTGAAAATAATTTTGACAATCGAGGAAAACGCACGCATAGCAGTTAAAAACAAGGCATATTTGTGCTGAATGATAATTTGAACAGTATTCTACTCCACGTATTAATATAGTAAGGGCACTTTAAAATACTGTATGTATTTCGCAAAACAACGCACAGTCGTTTTGAATAAGTCGCTGTTTTTGGACATGTTGCGAGTGAAAAGCATAAACAAAACGTCACGAGCGATATCTCTGAAATCTTATTGAAAACGACCAAACAGAATTTTAGCCGGTTAATAATAAAATAATATATGTACGTAGTCACCCTAGGACAGTGCTTTTTAAACTTTTTTTAGTTATGTTCACCCCTAGCATCTATTTCCAGATTTTATTCACCCTTGCCTCATGATATGATAAAACTATCTTTTCTATATATAACAGCACACCCGGAATATCCGCCCTGCTCGCAAGCTATTATCCATTTCTGAAGGTTCACCTTTATTCACACCCCTTTTGGTTGGTTCACCCTTGCAAAAATGTTATTCACCCTGGGGTGAACCATTCACCTGATTAAGAAACACTGCTCTAGGGGGGCGAGGGCCACACTTATCTATTGATTCATTTTTAGCTCACCTCTCTAAGTTCAAAGTTCACCAAGATAAACGCGTTACATGTTTCTTCTGCTTGATGCAAACCTATGTCATGTTTTTGTACTGCCACATGTCTGACAATAAGTTGACATGCCAAATAATACGATGGGTTTCCGAAAATACAATTGTCTTAAAAAACGTTTTCGTGATATAGAACTATATGCTTCAGGTTTTTGCAAAACCGTTTCGTCAGGGGTTTGTTTTATTTACAGTTGATCGCTTTGGTTCTGGTTTTAACCTGTAAAACAAAACATCTTGGTATTTGTTTGGCATTTTCATCAATGTGAATTACTGATTGTGAGTATAGTTTAACCTAAAGCACCCGATATGTATTGGCTCTTTATCAATCTTGTGCAAGGCGTATTAGTTTTTTTGCATTTAAATAATAAAATCAATACTAGAATAGGGTTTGCAAACCCCTGATCGGTAGTGGGACATGGCACAGGGTTCGGGAGACCTCAAGCATGTGCAATCAACTACCGCGAGTGGAACCCAAATTTGTGTTTCTCATTATGTGTTCAACGACTTTACGCAAACATGAGCAAGTCGTCAAAATAATTGGCAGTTTATTAATAGACGGTCACCAACTACGTTTTGTAACACCAAACAATCAACAATATAAGGTGCGAGTTTTGCTCTCGGTGGAGAACTTAATAGTGACAAAACATTGCTATTTAAGTTGCATCCTATATAACATACTGAATGTTTGTTGCAGTTCATGGCGCAGGTTGTCTAACATCAATTTAGAACCATCGAACTATGAATATTATCGGTAGATTTGAGATGGCCCTGAACTAGAAATGTTTGCTCGTCGTCTGCAGTTTCCTCTCCCGCTTTTCGTCGCTTATTTATCGGCTTAATAATGCAGATGATAAACACTGACACGAACAAAAGGCCACTGATAAAGCCAAGTGCGCCGAAAGGTCCCAGGCTGGATAGCATGCATCGCCCCAAAATCATAATAACTAAACCTACGAAGTTGTCGACGACGACCATCCACAGAGTGATGAACGTCTCGTCGGCCGGGTAAGTCTGCTGCGTTAACAGCTCATAAACGCCCACCAGGCAAATGCCAGTCGAAATGCCTAGGAGCGAATTGCTGGCAAAAATGACCAACAGCTGCGAGTAGCGAAAGCCTAGAATAAGGCTTAGACTTGCGCAAAAGGCGCTAACGCTGGCGATCCTGGTCATCAGCAAATAACGGTCGGTTTTGTCAATTACTTTGGCCGCTACGATGTTCCCGACCAGGCTACCAAATGTATTCGCCACAATCAGATAACCGCCTAAAACTTCTGGCTCTATCGACTCACCGAGATCATTTTTGAAGCTTCGCACGGTTTCGCTGAGAAACGCCAGCTCCAAATCGAACGTGTCAAGCATCACGGCGTAAAATAAAGTCAAAATCAAATAAACCTTGTCGCCAAATAGCTCTTTGGTTTGCTGCAGAATCGTCCGTTTAAGCTGGGAGTCTTCGTCAGCATTTTGTTGTCGCTTCAGGGCTTGGGATACCGTCGGCGCCAAAGGCGGGGTGTCGGGCACAACGGCACATACAAACAGCAATATTAAAGCTGCTGTCAAAAAGCAAGTAAAATCGATTGACATTAAAGTTCGACCAACCGATGATATCCAACGGTCGTCTATAAATGCCATTGTAAGGTTGCCTTCTGCTTTGGAAGCGTTCAGCACTGAAACGGGGGATTTCAGAAAGGTGGTAAAAATGAACGAACCGATGATACCCCCAGAGGAGTATCCCATTAGGTTTACCCCGATTGCTGTTCCTACTTGATGGTTCGGGAACCACTGTACGGCGAACACGCCCGCGATGGTATCCATAACAACGATTGCCACACCGATCGCGATTTGTCCGATTAGCGCGAGTGAAAAGACGTGTCGAAACCACGCCGCCAATCCGTTGAGCAAGTAGCAAAGCGTCACTGAGCCTGACCCCAAAATGAGGAAACGCCGAAACCTTAACTTATCCTTTCCGCTTGCCCAAATAAGGAGGGGGGACACCAGAGAAGATCCCAGAAATGCCCCGTTCATCATCCAGTCCACTGTTTCGTAGCTTACGTTGAAGTAGGCCACGTAGACGTTGTTGACTTGGCCGTAGGAAAAGCTGAACGCACACATAACTTGCAAAACTGCAATCACCACCAAAATAAGCCATCTCAGTGGATAAAGCTGGACTTCGAGCATTTTCTGTGCAGAGCTCAACAAATTAATTTTAAACCTTAATATTTAACAGACAAAAAATGACTAGCTTTGTAAAATTGCTTGAATATAAATAGTCTCTGTATCGTTTACAAAGAAAACATTCGGGACAACGTTCCTATCCTACAAAAATATTTATGCTTTCATTTCATATAAACGATTGTATAGCTCTATAAAGTGACATATACAGCGTACACTATGCACATGGTTTTATCGATAAGGTAGAACAATACAAAAACAAAAATGGTAGCTTAACGAATTGCAACGACCGTTAAACTGCTTTTCAAATGTTATTAATCTTAAAAAATGCGGTGAGGAAACGCCGAAAACTGCGGTACGTTGCTTGTTAATGGTTTGCTCAACCGGTCAATAAAACCTTACAGGCGCGACAGAGAATTAGACTCAGCTCAGAGGAAACGTAAAAATTATATCAAAAAAATATCTAGGTTATAATGCTAGAATAATATCGTTTATGGGATAACATAATGCTAGTATAATATCGTTTAAAGAATATAATATCGTTTATGGTTAGCCCTAAAGGTTTAACAACTTAACGCGATCTCATATAAATAATATACCGAGTCGAACGAAAAAAAACACTATTGAACTTATTCGATTAAACAAATTAATAGTGCCATTAAGGCGTGGATACCAAAATTTGCCATTTGTTAAGTCAATTTTTGGCATTTTTGGTTTTTACATGAGCAAACACAGGGTATTTTGCGTAGTATGGATTTTAAGTTCACTGGCCATCCAAGATTTTTTTATGGGGATCGCCACTGTCACCTTAAACATTACTAATATTTTAAGGTTTGCGCAAGTCATTTTAAATGGTCAATGAGCGTTTTTCTTTGAATACAGCAGATGTATTTAACTCACTTGTTATCTTGTAGTGTTGCAAATTTTGAAATGACTTAAGTCCCAGTTTTTCATTTTTAGAGCAATTCAACTTAAATCAAGTCATTGACATAAAAATAAAACCGTAAACTATAAAAATTGGCAAATTCGTCCGATTATAAGCAATAATTCAACAAAAAATAGCCCAAACGCTATTAAAAGCATGAAAACTGTTTTACGTACAAAAATAAAAACAAATAACCCAATTTTATTCGAAATTTTTTTATAAAAACACTCTATTTTAATCCAAGTCATTTAACAAAATGACTTAAGTCTAAGTCAAGTCATTCGTCCAAAAGACTTAAGTCAAATCAAGTCATATTGTTCAAAGGACTCATGTCAAGTCAAGTCATTTGAAAACAGTGACTTAAGCGTAGTTAAGTCAAGCCATTTTTCAGACATTGACTCATTTAAATATTGACTTGGTAATTACTACACTATATTGTCTTGTAGAAGACCTCTAAAACTAATTTATGCTTTAAGATATTATAGGACCTGCACAGAAATGTGCATCTTTTTTTTAGTATATTTGCTTCTCAAAACAAACAATATTGTTTATCAATCATTTCTGAGAAAAACATGCATTTTTTTTTAACTTTTACTTGCTTAGCATTTCTTTCTAACACCTGCTATCCTACATTAAATTAGCAAAGTATATTACATTCCTTGACTACTTTATTCTTACCAAATATGCAATCTCTACCTGAACACACACGCGCTTTATTAAATGACATAATTAACTTTATAAGATTCCACTAAAAATAATCAACTTTCAAAGTTATACGTCATAATTTACCTTATAGAGCTGTATATAACTTCTTCACAATTTATTATTTACGCCTTGTAATGATTGTTACAGTAAAAAAAAGTTTCTTTATATATATTATACTTTCCATTTTCGTTTGCTTCTTCGATACCAATTAAAGTGCTTAAGTCAGTGGGTCAATTTATTATGGGTTATGCTTCCCCACCCCTTTAATAAGCTCGCAACGCTGTGTGTCCGGCAGTGTTCAGTTCATGTTTTCGATAAATGCTACACGGAATATTACACAGCAGGTATCAGAAACCTTAATAAAACCAAAGCTTCGTTTTTGACTGGCTAATAAGCAACATATTATTTGCTGTGCCTGCAGGAAAACTGATCCGTGGCCTCTAAGGGAATACGATGCCCTAAGGTAGAATACCCTTGTTTAAGGACTCATTTTGATTAGTCAACGTTTTTAAAAGGATACCGAAATGAAACAAATTCGATACCCGTTGTGTGACGTTGTAGCAATATGCCACGGCATAACAATGCTGTTAGTTGTGTGACTTGTGCCCACTGGAAGTTTATGCCGCAATCAGCGAACATCAAGAAAAGGATCCTACTATGTCAGGTAGTTTATGTCTTATAGCTTATTTAACGCAGAATGAGATGCGCTACTGTTATTGGTGTTGCGAAAGAAAGATAATGGAAGGTTATTGTTTTTCATATTGCTGAAGAAAGTGACTATCGTAAACGGCTGTTTCGTGAATCCTGGCATTGTTTCACCAACGACTGGATAACATGAATATAAAACGGGCGTTTTATTTCCAGTTCCATACAAACAGGTGTCAAAAGAAAACAACTGAGTTGTGCGTCGTCGCCTTTATCGCTCTTTATTTTGCTGTGGGGTATCGCATTTTTATCTCCTTTATAGCGTGTCGTTTTACTTTGCGTGGAGTTGTTGCATTCCCCGTGGTGTTTAATGCCTTGACTTAAGTGCACAAGTCATTGTTTTCAAATGATTTGACTTGACTTAAGTCGTTTGGGCAAATGACTGACTTGACTTAAGTCGTTCGGGCAAATGACTTGACTTAATTGTTTTGGGCCAATGAATTAGGTTGAAAAACAGTGCTCTTATTAAGCATTTTTAAATAAAATTGGGTTACTTATTTTATTTTTTTGCACGTAAATCGATTTGTTTTCTGTATTTTGCGTTTTTGTGTTTTTTAGTTTAGGTATTGCTCATACAGTCATACACCGACTAATAATTGACCAATTTTTCTCTCTAAAACGTGCATTTAACCTATTACGTTACTAAAACAATTCGTAACTAAAAATAGAGTTGATAGACAGCAATGCACCGATAAAAGTGTTTTACAACTCAACCACCCACAATACGGTATGTGGTTGGTAAACATCCCAGCATATTATGCTACTCCGTCATCGTAATTTACAGTGTGCGGCGTTATCGGTCTCGAACTTAGTACTGCGCATGCGCACGTCGGACTCAAGACTTAATCTTTCTCGTATCGTGAGTCTGACTGCGACTCCGCCCTCCTTTACACAAATGATCATTTGCGCATAAATATCAACTTTATCCCGTATACATTATATGACGTTTCTGTAAAAATTATTCCTATGTTTCGTAAACATCGGTGGTTCGAATTATAGTTAAATTTAATCTGCGATTTTTGCAAAACTACCTGAAAGCGGTATATCTATAAAAGGATGTTATATTTCTTTAAAATATTGTTAAGTCCGTTAAAATCCAAATTCAAAGTCTTAGTTTAAAAACTCCAAGCCCAAAGTCCTATACTTAAACCGAGACCTATATTGATGGTGAAACTGTACTTTTATAGCTTTCATGTCGATTAACCTATTTGCCGATTATTTTATTCAGACGGCATACTGGTACATATCCATATTTTTTTCAGCAATTATTCTGACTTATTTGTACATTTTTTTCGGTTCACTATTTTGCTTGTCATGGATATGTTGTAAAACGGTATTAATAATTACCTTTGAAGTTTAGTGACATTCATCTCTTGGTTTAATATCCTTTTCTTAGGCCTTCCCTCTAATAGGTTTATTTCTGGTATTTTCAAGTTTCTTCGTGTTTTGGTGACGTTAGTTGCAAATAAAATACGTTATAACTAGGGCCATTTTTATTTTAACCTAAAAAAAATTTTTTTAACTTTATTTTTAATAAATTTTAACTTTATTTTAACCTAACGAAATTGCTTGTTTCTAGAGGCCACAGTTCTTCCTTGAATTGATGCCAGTTACTCAAAAACATAATATTTTGTCGATTTCAGACCCAAACGTAAAATTTTGTCGCAAAGTCAAGGTGTTTTATGGATTATAAAAAGTGCGTCGGTTCTTTTGGCGATAGATTTAGCTTGCTTAGGCATTTTTGTATTACAAAATGTCAGTAGGCTATTCCTAAAATCCAAACTGTTGATCTTCGAAAAGACCGCGTTTATGAAGATAAAGTGTTTTATAAGAATTATTTAAATACGTAACAATAAATAAAAAAAATGGCAATTTGCGATAAAAGTTAATGCTGATCCAAGTGGGAATTGTGACATTTTGTCTGCTTTTATGGGTAAATATGGTTTAATTGTGTCGCAGTTCCTGATTTACAATGCTTCCACGACGAGTTTTACAAAAATTACTCTCAAGAAACACAAAAACTTTGGCAAAAAACAGAATTTGACAAATTTTGACTTTATTAAAAATTGTAACTTTATTGTAAATTTTAACTTTATTTTAACCTATAAACTTCTTAGAAACAGTCCCCTAGGTGCTAAAAACAACTTTATTCTTTTATTCGTGGACATACGAGGTCCTTAAAAAATTTTAACTTTATTGACTTTTGCGGGCCCTAGTTATAACTCTTACGACATCACAAATTTTGCTTTTTCATTGGGTTTCTTGACACTAATCAAAGTGTGTAGAAAACCGTAGCGTTGTTCTGCAGGTATTTGTCTGCGGTTTTTCATCGTCTACATCAGTGTGTTTCTTAATTAGGTGAGTGGTTCACCCCAGGGTGAATAACATTTTTGTAGGGGTGAACCAACCAAAAGGGGTGAATAAGAGTAAACCGACAGAAATGGATGATAGCTTGCGAGCAGGGCGGATATTACGGGTGTTCTACCTGGTCAGTGAACAGGTGACAATTTTCAAAAACAAAATCAATTCTAAGTTTTTCATTTTGTAATCAAAGCTAATTGTTTTTTTTTTTTTATAAATTTCAATATTTAATATTGTTTGTTTCTTAAGACAAGGGTATGTGAAATCTGGAGATAGATGCTAGGGGTGAACAAAACTAAAAAAGTTAAAATAGAAGCACTGATCTACATGTACGATGCCAATGGTTGCTCAAGCTACTTTTTGACAACCTTTTGATACTTTAAAAGCAGAATAATCTATACCACCATAGCATTAAGACCGACGACCTAACAAAGTCAAATTCGCAGTAATATCTACGACAGAATAAGATCTAAACCAGGGGTGTTCAAATGATTTCTGCCATAATCCACCACAGTCAAACCTGACAACATGATGATCCACCAAATGCGAATAGTAAACATATTGGTCACGCTTTAAAATTTATGGCGCTTTATTTATGTAAATGTACCCTATACAACATATTGATAACTTTGTAAAAGTCAAAAGTGAAGTGTGCTACAGCACCAAGATTGTTTCAGTGAGAAAAATGATGAGTTGGTTTAGACCAGGGGTCGGCAACCTTTTTCTAGTCGCGGGCCAACACCAAACTCAGAAAACTCTTTGTGGGCCGCACAAAATGTTAACTGAGAATTGTGTTTTTTAAATGTTAGAACAACTGTGAATCAG
Source organism: Ascidiella aspersa (assembly GCF_963924565.1). Classification (NCBI taxonomy): domain Eukaryota; kingdom Metazoa; phylum Chordata; class Ascidiacea; order Phlebobranchia; family Ascidiidae; genus Ascidiella; species Ascidiella aspersa. The sequence continues at coordinate 20,775,711 of NC_139451.1, forward strand.
GCGGAACTCGAACCTTTTTGCACTTAAAAACGTGTTTAATTACATTTAAGAAGGCAGTAAAGTGTTGGCGCAAAGCGCGAAAAAGGCGTTGTTTGGTTTAAAATTCTAGCCCAAACTTCGTCATCCATGCTACTAATGAAGAGTGTAATAACGCTACAGAAACGCGATAACTTTAATGGTTAATCTTGTTTAGTATTTGTTAGCCTTTAGAAGTCAGGGCGAACGTGGCGAGCGAAGCGACCGCGATTTTTTTAGGTATACCGACATTTATTTTAAATTTCTTGCAAGTTTTTATTACATTGCCGAAAATACAAAATGTTAAAAAATATATGTCCAATATTCTTGAATGCGTTTTCCATTAACGGTAACGGAGCGCTGATCTAATTCAAAGGCCGCATCAAAACGTAAACAAGTTGGACGCAGTAAGATCATTCGCGCAAAGCGGGAAAAGTTTTTGCCCTTACGTAGTTAAAATAGTCAAAAAATATTTGAAATGGATTCGTATCTAGTTTGTCAAAGAAGCGGTGGACCGAATGTATTTCATTGGCTGGGCGCATCCGGCCCGCGGGCCGTAGGAATTGCCGACCCCTGTTTTAGACTTTAGGTCTTACAATAGCATCGAATTGGGGCTTTCTATCGCTTACTGATATCCTCAAACGCTCACAAAGATTAGCATTTGGGGGTCTCGTTCTATGCCTGATTTTTTTTACAAAATTCATTAACACTGACAATTGGTATTCACATGAAAACACTGTAGAAAGTTTATTTTTTTAAGACTACATTAGAAGATCCGCACAAAATCCTGAAAAGATCCGGAACCGGATCGCGATCCGCCATTTGAACATGACCGATCTAAACCGTCTGAATAATTCCAAAGTAAATTATCCATTTTAACGTCATAAGTGTGCAATATATTTTCTCATAATGCTACATAAAAAACGTTATGACGCAAATAAACCTTAAACCGCAACTTTAAGTAGGCTACTTGTGCATGCTTGATGTAATCCGGGTATTGTTGCCAAATTTGTAAACAGTTTGTCTAAAAATGTTAATAAATTGCCAAATTGTATACATTGTAACCAGGATGATATGTAACAGTTCAAAATTACAGGGTTGCTTAGGTTTTCGAAAACTGAAAAGGGGGTCGCCACAAAAATATAATTTAAACCACTGTTCTTAACGTAAAGTTGAAGTCGTATAACTCTCTGGATTACAATGGTGTATCCAAAGGCCTTTTACAAGCATAACTGTGATGGGTTAGTGCGTACTTTTTCTGGTATCAATGTTTCATTTGAGCGACACTCCAGTAAGGCGTGTTGAAAACCATACGGTAGAGTAAAGATTGCATCATTCTAAGCAGCCGTATTACTACATTCCAGCAAAGACGAAAACTAGGTCAACCGCTTTGCTCGTCAAGCAAAAGTTACGTCACCTATCTACATTTGCGACACGCTTCGCTGCTTCCGATCAGCTGGCAAAACAAAAACATAGCGGCTCAGCCAATCAGCTGTTGGGCATTCAGCTGTCCCTATGACCAGTTGCCACACAAGCTTGGAGAGCGCCTAGTGTTTTTTGTCGTAACACCCCGTCAAAGTGTAGAAGTTGTTTGGTCAGTACCTCTTTAAAGTTGTTCTAAGGCCTAACGACGCTGTGGGCGATGTTGGTTTATTGCTGAACGTAGTTTTATGACACCGGCTTGCTAACTAAATGTAATCAGACGAGAGTAGTTTTGCGTCGACCACTGTCAGGCCATAAGGTATTAGTTCATGAAGTAAAATAGATTAAAAGTTTTTATTTTAGCCCTGCAATCTTCATTATTATTATTTTTGAATAGGCACTTTAAATTGATCTTTTTGCATTTTAATATTTGGTGCTATATTTTCTGTGTTGAAACTGTTGTTTGCTTCATACAGAGGGAAAAATATTCGGTATTATTGCAAGTAACTACTTGCACATTTTTAAGAAATGAAATTAAAACTTGAGTGATATTCCAAAATTTAATTCAAAAACACAAAATCACTGTTTTTCAGAGTATAAATTTAATTTGTAAGGTATGGCAGAGCAAATGACTTCTTCAGATGTCTCACAACATCGCCTCTCTGAAAGTCGTACAGAAGACCCACCAAACAAAAAACAAAAGCTGGAAAAAAACACAAGCAAAAAATTGGAGGAAAGACTGAACCATATTTTAAGTTGCAGTGTAAGCAATTTACATTTTAAGTATGAACAAAAAATTAGTTATTTTATTATTTGTATGCTAGGCAGATGTTTGCTGAATTGCTAAAGTCATGCGAAATAATGTTAAATTGTTCGCTGATTAACTGACAGAGTCGTGAATTGCATGCATCAAACAAAATACACAGTACTTTAGGACAACTTATTACTTTGAAAGGGCTGAGCATCCAAAGTTTCGGCTAGGGGTGCTCAGAGCACCCTAAGCACCCCCTAAAAAACCTGGCTTCCATGATGTACATTCACATAATGTAGCACCTGTTTTTAACAAGTCTGTTTAGGTTTGTCTTGACCTGCCCACATCAGCCTGTATGCAGTGTTGCCATGGTCATCTGATGTGCATAGGGTGCTACCATCATCTACTTGCAGATGCCAGGCTGAAGGATGAAAATGTAAGGGTATTTAGGACACATAATTGTCTAGATTACATTGCTATCTGACCCGGTGCTAGAAACCCTGATTTAAATCAGGTTTTTGATTGATAACTTCATGATTTTTTTTGAAAATTTATGCATATTTGCTGCACAACAAATCTAAAATTTAGAAAACTATTTTGATGTGTTTATACTTGCAGTGCTTCTTGTATTGATTAACTTATTATTAGGAAATTTTATGCAATATTAGGACTGATTCTAGTCAGTGAATAGAACAGTGGTGGCATTTATTTAAAATCCACACTTAAATTTTCACTCAAACATTAGTTTTTCACAGATAGAATGCTGTGTTTTCTGCATTCTCCAACCGACCCCCTTTAGTTTAAAGGTATATTAAATAAAGACCCCAAGCTTAATATTTTTAGGACAGAAAAAAAATGAAGAGAAGAAAACGCCACAAGAATTATCTCTTTTATGCAAGCGATTCCAATTCACCAAAGAGGGTATATAACGAAAATTCTCATATTGACAATACCCCGCTTATATCAGACCAGCCAATGCAGACATGTCAAATAAGAAAAACAAACTTCTCAGTGTAGACGTATACCACAAATTACATGTCCAGTGTGAAACTAAAGTAGAAAATGCATTGTACCGGTAGTTAGAAAACTCTTTTGCGTTCAAGGCAAGGGGAAACAGTAGCAGAAATATGTATGTTGTTAATTTCCCTATACAAAAAGTGTTTTCTTTATTTTTAGGCTACATGCCCATCATGCAGGGTGGAAATCAGCCGTGGCAACTGCATTCGCAATTTGGCAGTGGAGAAAGCCATCTCTGAGTTGCCAGTGAGATGCACTTCGTGTTCTAGCACCTTTCCGAGAAGCCTGATCGCAAATCACGAAAATAATGACTGCCTGGAGCGACTGGTCACTTGCAGGTTAAAAGATTACTTTGCTCTAAAGGTTTACTGTAGAGTTGGGCAACCTATGACACGCAGGCCAAATCCGGCCAACAAATGAATTTCATCCGGCCCACCACATGATTTTTTAAATTGGTAAGAGATCATTTCTCCTATTTTGCGGCTATTTCAACTATAGGTTAATGCCAAAATGTTTCAACCTAAAGGTGTAATGTTTACCCAGGGTTTCAACTAGTATCAATGGAAGTTTCAGCAACTCATTGTATTTAAATGCAGAATTGTCAGTTGAAATTTATTATGGCAGCGGAGGCCTTTTGAGTTTGGTTTTGGCCGTGACGAGAAAACGGTTGCCCACCCCTGTTTACTGTATTGTCTCTTGTAATTATGGCTTGTAAAATGAAAACAAAAAAAAACATGCGCATTATATACTAATTGTTTCTAAATCTATATGATAATCTAAAAGGGCTTACCAAAAGCCATAATTGCTTGTGCGAGTTGCAATACTTATGGCTCTCTGGGAAGTCATTTGTTTTATTAGGATTTTAATTGGTGCCCTTCTATTAAACCTCTCCATACAAATGCTTCTTGTGTAAGGGAAGAGTGAAATAATCTAAAAAATTAACTGCATTGCACACAGTTAATGTGTCTTATTATTACCATTTTATTTGTTATAACATTACACTTGAACTCACAAAGTTGCTTGGAGGGTTGTCACAATCTATTAATCTTTTCTGAACGATACCACAAGCCAATGGTTCTCAACCGGGGTGGCTCTGCACCCTGGGGTGCTATTTCCAATGCTCAAGGGTGCAGAGAGATATTTGAGAATCTTTAAGAATCGGATTTTTGCTTAGCTTAAAAGATTAGAGTGGAATAAATCCAATTATAACTTTCTGTGTTGTGTAGAGTTGATATGTGTTGTTTCATTTCCGTTTATTGTGGCGTTGTAGAGATTTACGTACAGAAAAATCTTGTAGGGGTGCCGCAATCTATTTGTTATTTCTGATGGGTTCCGCTAGCCATAAAAGGTTGAGAAACACTGCCACAAGCCATAATGGTCAAGAGCTACTGGTTTAGCAATTTATCCAACAAATTAATAGCTGAGAAAAATGTTTTTATCTCATTTATATTGTGTTCAGTTTTAAGGACTTGGGTTGCAGCTGGGCGGGTCCCGCTCATGAACTTACAAATCATGCACCAGCTTGTAATCATGCCAACAAATCACCAACAGATCTGCTAAAGTGCCTCGAAGTAATCAGCAGCCGACATACACAACAAGTAATTTTTTTCTCTTTTTTATACTACTATGTTTTACTTGACTTTATGTTTCAAAACTTTATTTAAGTATGATGGTGTATGTAAATTAATATCCTAGTCTTGTAGCATCCAACGATTCAAATTTAATATGGCAGTAATGATGTACTATATAGCAATAACTTAATTTATGACCGTTTATAGCCTAATTAATATTACAATTGGTAATTATAAAGCTAATTTGTGTTGATCTGTATAGTAGTCTAGTATAAAAATGTGGGTATCTGTACTTAATTAGCCAATAATAAAACCTTGTTGAACATAGATGGATTTAATTTTAGTGCCAAACAAACAACAATTATATATTTGGAAAATAGTTCAGACATTACACACCATCCTATGATGGTATGTTTATAAAACCTATCATTCAACCCTAGTGGGTTAAGTACTTCCTAATTCCTGTTAAACTGTCTATGACTACACTAGGAGAATGACAGTCCAGCTGTTGTCTTAATATTAATAAATCTTAATTTGTTTCATGACCACATTTTATCCAATTGAATTAATAAAAATAAAGTTTCAGTTATCTTCTAAATTATAACTCTTTATACGTAAAAATTTTTAGTCACTTGAATATTTTTAGGCCAATGTTATTTTATTGCTGAATAGTTTTTACCTGGCCCATTCAAACAATGGTGAAAATATAACACACAGGTATAGTGTTTAATATAAAACACTTAGTTCTGGTACACATATAATGCCATTTTTGAATGACCTATGAAAGCTTTTAATACAAATTAAAAAGAGCTGAGGAATCGAGTCTATTATAAACATGAAATAATTTTGTTTTTATATCTGGTAATTAACCTTTGTGTTCAAGTTTTTTTTAGTCTTTTATTTGAATTTAGGTTTCCTTGCTACACAACATAATAGGCCTTCTCAGCTGTGAACACATTACATACACAGAAGTGCAGCTCAGGCCCTACAGAACAGATGACTTTGTGACAAAGCTTTTTTACGAATCAAACCGGTTTCACCTTTCAGGTCACACATGGGCGTTGAAGGTATGCTTAACAATTTTGTCAGAAAAATCGCCATGTATTTAAAAATGCTTTTTAAAAAAAATCTGAATTTATAGCAAAATTTTTATCTATTACTTTGGAAAATGGTGTACATTTGTTGTTATATGTATAAATATCTAAGAAATTGCAGTGTACTTTATTATTCTCTATTGTTTTCATTGTCCAATATTTATTTAAAATAAAGTAGGCGTGTGGTTACTTAATATATTTTTAGGACGAGTGTTGTTATTTATGCATCTGTAATCTTTTTCACCTTTCTAAAAAAAGGTCAAATCTTTATAAAGGTCTTGGCATTGTTTTGCAAAAATATTATAGTTGTTTTTATAGTTTTTAATAACATTTAATTGTTTCACTTAAATAATGGTTAGTTTTTACACTGATGTTAACTGAAAGAGCATATTAACTATATCAAAGTTACATAGTTAATGCCAGCTGTGTCATTTAAAGTTATGTTTGCCAATACATAAACTAGTGGTGGTAACCACACATAAACTGATGAATAGGCTGTTTCCTGTTTTCCATTAAATGAATATTTATTTTGCTGCTTTATGCCAGAACACTATTAACTGGTAGCTATTTAACCAGCTGCCTAATGGATACTCGCCTGCGTTTCATATTTCTTTCAAAATTTAAAGTTTTGGTCAGTCCAAATAGCACTAAGTAGCCCAAATAAGGGAGTAACTGACTATTCACCATTTAAATCTGTTAAAAATGTCTGTAAATAATTTATGTTTTAGGTTAAATTGCGATCCGAACGTAAAGCATAGTCGCAATTCATTTTTTAAATAAGTTAATTAAAAAGTGATCCCACATCACGATGCAATTTTCTATAATTATGACGTCACCCGACTACATGATGACCTTTGTCAGCCATCCTTGCGTGTTTAACTGCTAATTCAGCCTTACTTCATTGCCCAGTCGTTGCGAATTGAGAGCTGCAGAACCGAAAAACAATGACGAACTAAAAAGCTTTTATGAAGTCGATAATTTCGCTTCAAATCGGCAGAAGGTTTTGCGCCACGCGACGGTAACGGATTTATGTCAAAATTTCATGTGTGTTTATTTTTAAAATTTATGTGTGATTTTCAAAATTCATGTGTGTCATTTTAAAGCTTATTGAGCGCAAAATCTCTATACAATACACAGTTATAAGGAAATACACAATACATAGTTATACCGTTCGTTCTGTTGAAGCCCAAGGCTCGTTATTTAAACTAAAAGAGAATCAAACAATACTAACACAAGCTTTTCTTTGAAACAAGTGAACTAATCGCCCGGCAATGTTTTTGTTAACCAACAAAGAAGAACCGTACCGGATTTGACCTGTTTCGCGTTTCGCCATACAGACTGGCTGCCTGTTGACGTGCACTCAAACACGTGACGCAAAAAATATGCCCGTCGCTTTGCGTAAAAGCGCCTTTTGCGTCGCGGCATATGGTTTTCGACTTGGGTTGTAATTTACTGTCCTTGTTTTCTTTCTTGTCAGGCGTTCGTTTCAGCGGTTGAGAGACACCCTTCTAATCCGACTCTTTCCGCCGAACGCCGCTTAAGCTTCCAGCTGCTTCTCAAGTCAAAGGTAAAAGTAAGTGTTTGCAACAGTGTCTTACAGAAGGGCGTATCTTTATGGAATCCAAAACCATTGGCAGCAGGTTTTTGCTTGTCGATCACTGTTCCGCTGACGGGTATATAAACAATAAAACTCGAAGTTTAAAAACAGAATAAATTCAGGATCAGACATTTATATTTCGCCTATACTGGCACCGTCAGTTTCTATAAGTGAAGTAAACTTTGTTCCGTCGTCGAAACTTGCCTATTATTCGGGCATTGGGAAAATACTATCTACTTAATAATAAAAGTAGGTAATTAAGGGTAAATATTTATCCGTTTGTCAATGTTAGAAGTTGAAACTTAATAATTGTGGCAGTAGATAGATAAAAGTGTTAATATCGTGGTATTACTGGTTTAGTTGTAGAATCCGTCCGCTTTAGTATGCTCTAACACAGGGGTCGGGAACCTATGGCTCGCGAACCATATATGACTGTTTTTGTGACACCATATGGCTCAAGCTATCATTTCTCAGCATGATCCCAAATAAAACTGCACGCGGGGCTTTCCTAACTTGATTTTTCCTTTTTAACACAGAAATTTTTGGCGCTCGCGCGAATCCTGTTTGTTTTTTTAGACTGTTATCCCGTTTGAAGGAATCTCTTAACATCCAAAAGGCCCTATTCTTTCAACGGAAACTTCGTAATTGCGCCAACTTAGCTAATTCATTTTTGGTGCATAGCATGTTCTGTTCTTTAAATGAGCTAAATAAACGGCCCTGCTCAATTTACTTGTATTTGCCAACCTATAAATAGATGTTAAAAAAGTATTATATGGCTCTCATGTAAATACAACCAAGAATATTTGGCTTATATGGCTCCCTCAGCTAAAAAAAGGTTCCCGACCCTTGCGCTAACATACAAAAAATTTCGCCCGCGCTAACATGCTGGATCCCTTCTTATCTCCTGCTTTACAGATCACTGAACCCCTAGAAGCCGACGTTCTGCTGCTGAAGGCGCCCTACGATGAAATTAAAATCAAACCCAAGCTTTTTTACACCAAGTTCACCGGCGATCGGAGCGACAGCGAGCTGCAAACGATCGAAAGTGAGGACGTCAATAGGATCATCGGCTCCAAGTTCATTAACATTCGGCTCTTTATGTTTCAGCCCAAGCGCTAGAGTTAGAAATAAAGTTTATATTTGCTTTTTTATCTACATATCTGTCTCCTTCCACTCGAATATGAGTCTCCCCCTTTTCTTTTTCTCCTTTTTGTTGTTTTCCCCTTTTTTCGTTTCAACTCTCTTTGATTTTTCCTTTTCTCCCTCTCTCTTATGTATCTCTCTCTACTCGGTTTATTTGTTTTTTGTAGGGTACGCGTGATTTAAGGCGAGAAGTTGTATTTTTCGTCTTTGCTATTTTACGTGTAAGTTTTGGGAGGCCTTTGCATCCATTGGAATATCGCTACCTGGAAAACCACCGTATTTGTAATATTTATTTTGGATAATATTTATTTTGGATAAAGGAGTCCTTTAATCTGATAAACCGAACGATGAAAAAATAATACAACTAAATGATTTGCGTAAACAGAAGCGAAAAATCGCAAATTTTCTGAAAAGCTTCCCTTGTTTCGCGCTTGTGTTAAAAACACTTTTGACATATAAATGTTATTTTAGAGATATTTTTTTAATAAATTTGACGTTTGAAACTTTAAATGTGCTTTTTGTAACGGTGTGGTGTCTCTTTTGGCGAATTTTTTTGTTGTTATTTAATTTTATCTTGTATTGCTTTTGTTACAGAAGGGTGTTGTAATTCTTTATCCATTTGTTAAATTAATTCACTTGTCTTGTTAAATGTACTGATTAGAAACCGACCCTAAATTTTAGATATTTCAGTACCGATGGGCGTAGGTTGTATGTTTATGCAATGCAACCTTATGTATTTTTACAATAACACTGAATTTAACCATTGCTTTGCATGTTGAATTATTTTCAAATGAGCGTTTACACTAAATCGTTTTTCACGAAACCCACGTCGCCCGATTTTGCCCAATAAAGTAGTAACGATAATGATTTTATCGTTGAGCAACGCACCATTACATGCCGATTAAAGCTTGCCCACGCCGAAGCCACAATGCATTCATCGTACACTGTGTATTGTGTGTAAGTGAGTGCTGTGTTTGTCTGTGTGCTTGTCGTCATGTGTTTTTAAGTGTTCACGTTTGCCAGCGACAAAGTATACGCGCTTCACGAAATTGAAGCATTACTCTTTTTAGGCCCTATCGGGCCTTACGTGAATTTACTTAAGTGTCGCTGCTGGACATCGTCAATAGTTTTACTCCGCGCAAAACGAATGACCATTGCTTTAGCTCATGAATATTTATTGCAAGTACTGATGAATATTTTTTGCCTTAAAAGTTTACCATCTTTCGTTGGTCTGCTTTCTTTGCTCGCTGTGCACCACAGTTTATTGCATACTCCCGTTTGTCGACGAAACAACCCTCTTTTTTGTGCACGAAAATATAGTTTTAACGCCAGAATGCGCTTCTGTTTTTGGTCTTAAGCTGGCAGACATTTGAGCTCTAGTGTAAATCTTATTTTGTATCCAATTACGGTGTATGATAGAGTGCGTTCTTTAATGAAAATTACACTCGTGATCATATAGGCTAAACCATGCTCCTTTTCACCTTGCGTTAAAAAAAGTAATAAAGCATTTAAATATATGAAATGAATTTAAGAATAACTTCCTTTATCTTTTATTTTCGCTGTTCTACGGTCTGTCTAAAATATCCTTGTGCTCCCTAGCGATAGGAAATCCGTGGACATTGGGGGCTATTAAATAGCATTGAAGAAATATAATCTGACAATTATGCTTTGTACTGTTTTGCTTCGTCATTCGCGCCAAGCTACAAGATTAATTTGCACATAAGAGGCTATATCAATAAGGACTTCGAGTGTATAGAAAGTCTCCTTTTTCGCTTTGGTGTAAAGAATACAACCAGTATGGTTAACGCGCTGCGTAATTGAGTGTGTTTAAAAACAATAGGTTATTTTGAAATATGACTTTTGGCGTGACATTTAAGATAGGTATAAACATTAACGAAACCAACTTACCTGCCGTGGCGTATGTTTTAGCGTGCTACTTCTTGTAAAACTCTAGTTTGATATATTAAAAATCGCGGACTTTTGGAAACATTTTTGCGTTTTATCCTGACGCCGACTTCAGCATTATATTATTTCCTGACAAGTCAAGAGAAATCCTGACGCAGGGCAACTCTAATATGTGACGAACTCTTGCTGAAAAAAATCAACACAAACGTGGTTTTAGGTTTTTTTTAGCAATGACGGCATAAAAAGGTCATAAAGTTTTCTTGGATCTGTATCTAAATTGCTGCATTGGGTGGCAAATCATGACTAAAATACCTAGCCTATATTATTTAGTATCGGATCGGCACCGATACCCAGATGCTGACGAGTAGCAATACTAGCACTTGGCATCGGGTATCGGTTCCGATCCGATACTATTGGACATCCCTAATTATGTAGCAGGCAGACCACAAAAGTACTTGCAAAGGATGTTTACTTATGGATCCCGAATATTTACAGACGTCCAACCGCTATTGTACTAGCAACGCTCTGCTGTGCAAGGTGACATGAACTGCCGTATATCTACTGAAAATTGTCTTTGTTTCACCAATTAACGCTAACACTACTATAGAATTGAAATTGTTGGGGAAAAATTTGAAGATTTTTTTTGAGCAATTTTCGGATATTTCTTTATTAATGTCGCAGAATTCCAAGAAATCGACAACGCGATGAACTTTATATTGTTGGCTAAAAGTGTGTGCACTGGATTTTTTTCTTTACCGTAATTGATATTTGTTGTTGCAGTTTTAATTGCACAGGTTCATAAGTAGAACTTCAGTACCCGTATTTGTTTTTGTTTGTTTTAGAACGAATAAAAAATGCGTATTCCGAATGAAATTGAACAATGAATCGTTTTAAAGAGTGTTGTAGTTTAAATCGTTAAAATTTAGTTTAAATCTAGTAAAAGACTTTCAGAATCAGTAAATAAAGTTTGGGATAACAAAATATACTTAAAAAAGCTTAGCACTCATCGAAACTATATGGACTACATTACCAAATTACTGGCTTCAATAGTGATTAGTGATGGACAATTACTGGCTTCAATAGTGATGGACAACCCTAAAGGACAAAAAAACGGAAAACTGTCGATTGGTTAATAACAGGCGTTGGTGCTGAAATGACATTTATGTAACTAAAAATAAAGTTTAAGCAATATAAAAACTAGAATTTGAAAGACAAAATAGATGAATTAACGATTTATTAACTAAACAGAATAAGGTGTTATAGGATGGAAAAAATACGCATTAAAAATTAAAAATGTTTTTTAATTGGATTGCATTTGTCTAATACTCTAATGCAGTGTTTCTTAATCAGGTGAATGGTTCACCCCAGGGTAAATAAAATTTTGCAGGGGTGAACCAACCAAAAGGGGTGAATAAGGGTAAACCGTCAGAAATGGATGATAGCTTGCGAGCATGGCGGATATTCGGGTCCTGTTCAGTGAACAGTTGATCTTGAAAAAAAAAAGAAACAACCTAAGTCATTTTGTGCTGTTATATATAGACGAGATAGTTTTATCATATTATGAGACAAGGGTGAATGAAATCTGAAGATAGCTGCTAGGGGTGAACAAAACCAAAAAAGTTTAAGAAGCACTGCATGTAATAACAATGATCGGGTGGTGAATTAAACAAACTGACTGTGATTAGACGGACTGTAAATAGTCAGGGTAGTTACTCTGACTGGCCACACCCCCGTTTGGGAATCTGGCGAGCTTATTACAAGGGTTGGTACGTCTTCTTCGAGAAGGTAAATCTTCTCGTCTTGCCTCATTGTGAAGATGTCGAACTGGTAGTGCTTCGCCATTTCCAGGGTGACGCTGATAAAGAAATGCGCCACGTCGAGGCCAGCAAAGACCTGTGCAATGCGATTAAAAGATTTTCAATCGTTATATGAATAGACGCTTATAGCAGTAAATATGGATGAATAACATAAATGGTAAGATAACCCATATCGCTATAGCTTTTGTTCCTACTGTACTGTTAAGACGCCTAAAAAACGGTCAAGGCTTTGAATACAGACGCTTATAGTAGTAAGTATGGATTTATTTATGAAAATTAAAATTTTAATAATAAATATTCTATCGCATATACAATGGTCGTGGCAAATTCATATTGTTTTCTTAACATGGTCGCTTCGCCATAAAGTAGATTACGAGATAACTATTAAATATATGATCCAATATATTTATAACCGTGGACCTACCTACACGCGTTTCTCTGAATAAGGCTAAAATAAATAATTAAGGCAATGAGCTTGGCTTGTGTTTCCTGAAAAATTTCAATTGTGGAACTTTACTCAGAATTTTTGTCTGTTTAAATATTTTTAGTGTTGCTGTAGAATAAATACTAGTTCTTGATATAAGGCCTTTACTGTTTCATTCTGCAAACTTTTTTGTTGTTTACTTTTTTGTCGTACGTATTACTATTTAAAAAATAGAGGTGTTTGATATACGTTATAGTCATATTTTTGGCTCCTGGGCCTAATTCAATCTGCTGTTTGTGACGAATGTTACTTTAAACGCGCTATGTGTTAAAAAATCTATTTTGCAGACAGGGCGCGACTTCAGTGTACAACGGAGCGAAATTCACAGCATTTCTTACACAGCATCCAGCAACCAGAATAGTAAGTTGATTGGAGCTTATCTCCGAGAATAAAACCGCAGTCGTGAGTAGGAAAACCGGCACAAGAGAACTATCGAGGAAATCATTTTTTCTGTCTACCAAATGTGAAACCTGCAAAAAAATAAAGTTACTTTTAGTGCCTAAATGTTGCTTAAATTACTAGGTCTTTTGAAGAAACCCGGTTTTCACGTATATGATTATATGTCCGCAACAAGGTTAGCTATACGTACTATCTCGAGGTGTCCACAATGCATTTTCGGTGGAGAATCAGGGGTTCTTGAACTGGGGTCCATGGATCCCGAGTGGGTCCGTGAACTAGTTTTAGGGGGTCCATGAAGGCCAAATTGAAATGCTATTGTATATTTAAGAAGCAAACAATTTAGAAAAAACGTTTATTAAAAATAAAACATTTTATCACTGGATATATTTCGACTCCGTTTCAATTTATGACGTCATCTTTGAAAATTCCTTGCCTACCGTGGCCCACGCGAAGCAAAAAAATAAATTAAGGGACCGCGGTGAAAAATGTTTAAAAATCCCTGCTCTAGATTTACCCCTGTAAGAAAGAACATTTCAGTTTTTCCAAAGTAGATTAGGATTAGAATTAGATCATTTTGAGTTTTCTCAAATTGGATTAGAATTAGAATAACCGAATTATTAAAAAAACGAATTTGAACTAGAATTACATTTAATTATTATTCACAATCAACTTTATTTAAATCAAGATGTGTCGCACCATAAGTAATAATTAGTGGATAATTTGGAATTTATCGTATTGCATAATTTTACCTCGTTTGCTTTCACATAAAACCTGTATTTTATCGCAATAACCAAACCGTTGCTAACCAAAACATTCCAAGCAAAACACGCCGTTATGTGATGACACACATTTCCGCTGCCCTAAAAACAGGTTTTTCGTGCTATGACACGTAACCTGTTTCCGTCATGCGAAGTGTAAATATATTTATGTGTTGGCGTTTCGATATACCAGTTGGTGTCAGTTAATACACAGAAAGGTTGTGTTGCTCGCCGGCTTCTGGCTGGCTTGCTAAACCAGCCAACAAAAACTGCGTGGATTTGTAATCAGACTACAACAATACCTTGAAGTAATAGTGAGGTTGATTGGTCGAGGCAAATTAGTTTAATAAGACTTGTAATCAACACGCATGCTACAAATTGTTGCCATCGAGTGAGGATCGAAGAACTCAAATTTCACGCATATCTACAAGAAAAGTCGTCGAACGAAGCTCAAAGAAAAGATGTGCCTTAATCTGTACGACCCATCTACAAACGACCGCCTGAAATCTATTGTTTTTGGAACCTGCCAGAAGCTAGGTGTTGGAAGATTGATCTCGTCGAAAGATACGTCGAAATACGCTCCATATCGTCAGCAAAGCATTTGCTTGGAATACGGAATACTAAATATAAACAAGAGTTGCCGATGAACGACAGCACCGATCGGCATTATGGAAACCGCAATTGCACATGGATTTCACAATAACTGACTCTGCCTAGTTTATCAGGTGAAAAGCTATTATACTTTTAAAAATATTTAAAAATGAATAAGTAAAATTATCGACCGAAAGGTCTGTAAGTTGCTTTTGTGTGACTTTTTGTTAAACCATTATTTATCGCATTTCGCAATTTATGTATAGTCTATATCTATGAAGTCTAAGCTTAAACGTCGATCGCACGATCTTTTCATAAATTTTAAACGAGCTTAATTGTTGTTCTTGGAGCTCAATAGTTTGAAATCAACGCGTTAAACTTGTGAATCACGACTTAATTTTGTTGTGCACGAAATAATTTCGTGTTAAATTTCCGAATTATTTTAAACATTTGGTACGTTTTGGGTTTTTGTCTGTTTTTCTCTCATCCCGCAGCCGCGTTTACAAACGAGTTTAAATACCTCGTATCAAAAAGCATAATGATTTATCCACACGCGAAACATTAGCTTTCAAATCATAACTTTAGGAACACCCCATTTCCTGCCTTTTGTTGAAAGCAATAGTGAATAAGCAACAACTTCAAAGCGTATTTTCTTTTGATGCATCGTTATTTTAAAACTTACATTGAACGAATTGTGCAAACTAAAAAAAATGCAAATTTATAAGGTGATGTTGCTCAATGTTAAAAATCAATAGGATTTAATTCCGAACAAATAACTGCCCCTCCTTTCTTTTGTCTTCACAGTTTCACGTTTTTCACCATGTATGACGATAGGACATGAGCGAGACAAAGAGACAACAAAACACCTGTCGTTCGTTGGCTTATCGACAGAAGAATAACATCTTGTTGCTAAAAGCTACAACTCGAGTGACTCATTGCCTTGTTCATGTTCATTTCGCTCGAATCGTATTAAGCACTTTCTAACAAAAGTCAATTGTGTTGAAAAAAATAGCAACCTTTCGGGTATATTGCGAAAATCAGCCGCCATGTTATATTTACGGACGGCAACAAATTTTGTGTGCGAGTATTTGTCGACTACAACAATACCTTGAAGTAATAGTGAGGTTGATTGGTCGAGGCAAATCAGTTTAATGGAACTTGCAATTAAACCCGCCTGCTTCAGATGTATTCTAATCAGAATGTGAATGGTAAATAAATGTGGGCTAATTTTGATGCCTTTTAGCATGGCATATGCTTTTCAGATTGTGAAAATTACGTTTCAACCAAAGCCTTTGAATTCAATTCTTTGTTTTGATTTAGAGACTAAAAATGCCGTTGGACTTAGTAGCATTTTTGGTAAAATCCGAATTACATTAGAACTAGAAGTAGAGCGCACAATTCACAAATTAGATTAGAATAAGAATTAGCTGCATTTTGCTCTAATCCATTGAATTAGAAATTATCTAGTTGTCTAAGTCTGCCACTCACCACCATCCGCTGATTCTGCTTGGCGGCAAAAAGCCCGACGAAAAGTCCAAAGACGACGAGCATACCGCGCGCCTCTATCCAGCCTAACATTGCGCGCGAGCAGAGAGTAAAGCAAACGTAGCCGACCAGCATCGTTGAACCGGGCATCACCGATTTCTACGTTGGTCAAAGCAAATGTAGTTGAAATTTTGAAGGACTTTTTACGAAAGCAGTTTATAAATTTTGTTCTCTAGTTAAACGCCTTAGTTTTCCAACCAAACACTCTCACTTCGGAAAACGTGTTCGACTACAGAATCCTATACATATACTTTAAAATAGGACAATTGCTGTTTTTTAACGTAGTTAAAGGGCTATCAATAAGAAACTCGTGTTGTATTTCGCCAAAGTTTTTTTTTGTAGTTCCGATCCTCGTTTAAGGTAAATGCTTTAATTGTTCGACACCGGCAAAATGTGCCAAAATGATGTTTAAGATCTCCCAAAAACATTTAAATGCTTGATTATTATTATTTACAATTTCCAAATTAGCGTATGCACGAGTTTTAAAAACAACAAAGTTTACAAAGCGACAACAAACTTTTTTAGTGGTCAACCAAAATTAGCAGGAATTTTACGGCATGGTTTTAACAGGGCTTCTCCAAAATGTTTAGTCCGCGAGCCTTTCTAGTTTGCTGAATTTTAATGTTTTATTACATTTCGGAATTTCTGATATAGATTGACAAAAAAGTTGGAGATCCACGTTTAATTAGAAGAAAGAAATATATACTTACTCCAAGTATAACCGCGTCTTTCATGTCACTGAATACTTTTAGGGCTCCTGATGCGATCATGACGATACCGGCAATATGCCTCAGTGAAATATTCAACTGAGAAACCTGTTAGGAGAAATGTAGAAATAATATTAAAACAGTGAGGTGAGTTAAAGTAACCTAAAGGCGTGTTATGTAATCAATGGACAGTTACACAACCTAAAGGTACCGAGTATATAGGTCTATTCGTTATACTACCCGACTAACGAGTCCCAAGTCCGACGTGCGCGGGTTCATTAACAAATCAATAACCGACGAGATGAGTGGATTGCTGTTTCCATGCTACTCAGTTACGTAAATTGGTGAAGTAGGCTACAGGGTGTAGAGGCGCGCAAGCAATTCTCAAATTAGACTAGAATTTTAATTAATCGCATTTTGCTCTAATTCATTGAATTCTATAACTAGAATTATTTAGTTGTCCTAGTCTGGTAGAGGCGAAAACGGACTTTGTGACTCAAAGGAATCGACAAATTTGGCCGGAGTCGGCTCGACTTTTATTTTTGTTAGACAGAGTTTGCACGATTTGCTTTTAACCGACTCCGTTGTCCTGCCTATACAGGCACTATAATCGCTTATGTTGTTTTTAAGTTTAGAAACTTCTATAATCTACATGATTACAATATTTTATCTGAACTATTTTACTGGAGTATACATCGCTTGTTAGTCTGTTTAATTGGTTTAAAACATCTTACTATTAATAATTTCGGTCACCTGAATATCCCACAGTTGAGTCCCACAAGCTGATGTCATGAACAGCACGAATATCCCAACATAACTAATTTCGTTGTGATCCAATCTAATTAATAGAGTTGTTACAATGTAAAATAACCGGTGCGACTGTAGCCTTTGGAAGTTATTTCCCCATTTTACGTCACTATACACGTGACCGCCGATCGGTGTTCACGAAGAGCCGAGCCGAGTGTGATCGGCGTTTTGCGATTCATTCTACTTTATGCTATTCGACTTGCTGCGGCTTTCGGATACAAGCGGCTTGAATCACCGTGTTCTTTTATCGTGTGTTCTGAGATTTGTGAATATATGCTCAACGAACAATATCAACTCAGTGAAGTGACTCTGTCTAGAGTTCAGGAAGTTAAGGACAGGCATTTTAGCGGCCTGCTCTTTAGAGTCTTGACAAGAAGCGTGTAAGACAGTTAGGCAGCCGTCGGCTCTAGCCTAAGTGCCAGCGCCTACTTACCCGTAACTACAGCTACTAATTGCTGGTGACCCGTAATTGACCCGTAATTATTTGCAAATTAACAGCTGTACTTTGCAAGCAGTCAACTATTAGGTTTGTTAGTTTTAGCATTTAAATTGTAAAGCTTGGCAGAATCTTCACTGAGCGTGTAAACTTAACAGCCTACTCGTAAAAAAACAGAGTTGTATATCCGAAAAAATATTTTATAATGAAATCAAATTGCGAAACACACTTACGTTCACAGTTATCAGGCATGTCGCTCTGTTTAATATTAAAGCTACGTTAAGTCCATTGCTGGCAGACCTTACCATAGCAAGTCAAACACCAATGGTAACATAAGTTTCTCAAATATTGGATTATTTTAGGATCAGAAAAGGTTAAGTCATTTGTTCAAAAGACCTAGGTCAACCCAGTTAGCGTTGTACCCTTGGCCGTAAGCTAAGCGATTTGCAAACTGACTAAAGTTGGCATGGGGTAATCAGGTGGCACTATATAAAGACAAATTGCATTGGATTCTCGACGAGCTTTCGCACAACCGTACTTCTTCAGGTCAAAGTAGAAACGAGAAACAATTGAAACGCACTAAGTAGAAGCTCAGCGCGAAGAAAAAGGCTACAAGAATCATTCTAACATATCCACAGACACATTCTTGCAAAGACGTGTGTGTCTAACGCAAAAACAATAATAACAGGAGGTCTGCTCTTCCAAGTAGTAGAAAAAAGTGCTATGAGGCGTAGTGTGACATAAAGCCCAAATGAGCCAACATTTTGGCATCAAACTTTTTAATTCGCTGTGTTCGACTGTGAGCCTCGCTTGGGTGCCGTTTCTTACTTTTTTGGTCTCTGAAACTCGAAGGTCTTTCATACTGTAAGTATAATGCTTGATTGAAAATTTGTCCATACCTTATGACACTTTTGTGCCCATTCATACGCTTTATGATGGTTTGCGTCAGACACACGTATTTTGCGTGCCTGTGGAAATGCTAGACTTCATCATTCTTATTGCCTTTTACTCGTGCTTGTGTTTCTTCTTCATGCATTTTAATTGTTTTCGTTTCTACTTTAACCTGATGAAGCACGGCTGCGAAAGCTTGTCGAGAATCAAATACAGTTTCTCTTTATATAAAATTAGACAAATGCGGAGATATATGATGTTGATATAATGCTATAAGGTTAAGCCTCCCAAACCGAATACATAATTTACTTGTCAACGCGGTGTACTCCGGTAACGTAGGTTCACCAATGGACGCAGAAAAACGTGAAGTTGCCTAGGAACAATACTATCAACCAAAGTTGTACGTCATTGCCCAATCTCATGCAGTTGCTTGTAATGATGAACTGAAAAGCTAAACAAATATTATAATAGAGTTTAACAGAGGAACATATATGTCAAGAAAGCTGCCATAAGGGTTAAAATGTTTTCCGATATTTTGGTAGAGAACGTAATTTTGTGAAACCTAAAACTTATCTCGAAGGGAACCTAATCGATTTAGTTGTCATAACCGTAAAGACGTTTTTTGTTTTGTTTAACTTTTACAAGCGTTCATGGTAAAAGCTTTTTTTCAACCATATGACCCACACATGTTTTTTGACATGCGAGTCGCATTCTTTTATTACACGCTGGAAATAAATTTATCAAATGTCCAAATAAATGAGCAACTCGCGCGCCTGTAGGTTTTTTTCATTAATTTTTATCATTGGTTATTATGTTTATCGAGTTGGAAACTTAGTTCTTCCCAATGGCAATTGTGCCGCTTCGATGTCCCGACTTAACGGCCCGTCGGATGCCAAGGGCTACACCAGTGGTTCTTAACCCTTTATGGCTTGCGGCGCCCCTCAGAAATAGTAAATAGGTTGTGGCACCCCTAAAAGATTTATCCGTAGGTAAATCACTAGAATGTCATGATATACGGAGCTGGAACAACACACATCAACTCTACACAACGTAGGAAGAATTGGATTTATTCCACTCTAATCTTACTAAAAACCTGTAAGAGTTGAGCAAAAATCAGATTCTTAAAGATTGACAAATATGTCGCGGCGCACTTGAGGATTAGAAATGGCACCCCAGGATGCCGCGGCACCCCGGTTGAGATCCACTGCGGTAAAGCAAAGAAAACAATACCACACGCAATACGAAACATCGGTGCAAAACATTTAGACTGGCAACTCACTGCTGTTAACGGCGTCGCAACCGTGATCGTAAAGTTCTTCGACTCCGCTGTTTCGCCCGGCTCTTCTGCACTGCTTTCCATCCAACGCGTCCATGGTGTGGTAAAAGAAAAGGCCGAAGCCGCAAAAGGCGTATACCCATCGCGGCGCCTGCGTCACACACACACACACACGTGTTGGCAATAATGTGTATGGTTAACTACGATAAACAGTTCGGGGATTAGACTTCAATTTGAGGCATGAAAATTTTTAGAAAACAATGTACCCCACTGTGTCAGTCCTTAGCTAGGTACCCCACTGTGTCAGTCCTTAGCTAGGTGCCCCACTGTGTCAGCCCTTATTGCAATCGAAGGCTGAAAACCCGTAATAACTGTGAATGAAATGCTTAATAACGATACCACAATTGTATGGACAAGTATACCGATACAACCAAATTGGTATCACTCGCCTTTAATGTGATATTATAGGACAGCGTGGTCTAAGAGTGTCCGTGCGCAGAAAAGCAGCTGAGATCCTGGCTGTGTTTTCCCTTTAATTTTTTACCACTTGCGCAGGTGCCCAAAATTTTGCGCAAGAACCGAAAGTCAATGCGCAAAGTGCCCATTTTTTTTTTTAGTTTTTGTCCGTACGTATAGTCCGGACAAAAGTAATGTGGGCATTTTTTGTCCATACGTAAAGCTCAAATAAAAATATTTTGAGCACTTTGTTGTTCGTACGTATATCCCGGACAAAACTAATTTGGGCATATTTCTTTCCGTACGTAGCTTAAATAAAAGTAATTTGGGGATCTTTTTTCCGTACGCAGCCCGGACAAAACTGTGTTACGAACTTTTTGTTCGCACGTAGCTGGAATAGAACTAATGTTAGCATTTTTTGTCCGTATACGCAGCTCGGATAAATCTAATTCGGTTACTTTTTCGAAACTTGTGCGGTAAAAATGGGCTACTTAAGGTTTAAAATTTAATATTCCTTGCAAAATAGTGCTCATGTGGACCTCAAGAGACGACTAAAGATCGAATTTTAGTAAAAAAACTTTTAATTTAGTTTTATTTGCGCACTTCTTTGTAAAAAGTGCGCAAATACGCAAGAAATGCACTTTGCAGGAATACTGGATCCATGCTCATCGTGCAACGCACAAAAAGGCGCATCGGACTATGCATACCGTAAAAGAGATTTGAATATGTGTCGACAATGTCATTTTCGTTTAATTTTTTCGTCGAAATTGCACTGAATAGAGTTTTGTACTTTTTGCGTGGCACTATACATAACTTGTGGCTAACTAGATTTCCCTGACAAATCTATGAGAAATTGACTAAAAAGGAATTTTGCGAAAAAAGTAAATTTACGAAAAAAATGATTTACATTATAGTAAAGGTTGTCCAAAAATATCCTTTGGGGGTGCATAAACATATCTGGTTAATATCCTACTGTAAACTCACAACACCGAAATAAAAAGGAGCGTAATGAGGCAATGTGTCATCGGACGTACAGTAGAATCGAGGTTGAAAAACAAATGTAGTTTGATCTTTAATTTTTTTATAATGTTTTACGCACGGCAATGAATCGTGGGCAAAAATTGGTTTTATTGCCTGACATTATGCCAACAGTTTATAGGATAACCCTATAGTATTGGCCAATGTCAAGGAATAAAATATAGTGTTTTACCGGTGAAAGCTGCTAATCAACCTTAAACAAAAACATTAATTATAAATCAATCAATCCGTGTACTATACCTCTTCGGTTAATGTTGGCGAGAAGAAGATGGTTAGGGCGACGCAAATCAGGCCGGAAATAAATCCCAACACTGTAAGAGTGTCTGGACTCGAAGTTAGCGGAACGAGGCGAAATGCGAGGTTGTACCATTCTGCAGAAAAACAGAAAAAAACAAAAAAATATAGACCTGAATTCTTAGACAGCATTTAGACGAGCAAATAAAATAGAATTGTTAAAACTCTGACAATATTACATCATTTTAATACAGGTAAATTTTGATGTATTTTACCTTATACGAACATGGTGTCATGTAAATGGATTTTTCACCATGTCAAAAGTTTTCGCCTTCACTTATTTCGCCAGTAAACTGTATAGTTGTTCACTTTTTAAATTGATCGGCTGGGCTCGTTTGTCACGATAGAGACCATTTGTTCCCAACCAGGACCCCCAAAAGCAGTTACAGAATACGGACTCTTATGAGAATTTTGTGTTGTGTTCCATTATTGTTGAATATGGTAATGATCGATTAGTTTTATTGGTGAAATGTCGATAAGCTCCGGTGTAGGTCATTTGCCAGGATCAATCAGTTAAAACTAAAGCAGATTATGCGGAAGAGAAACGTTACATTGTGTGTAGCCTTTGCATGTAACCCCTTTTGGAGAAAGATAGACTATATGCGTCAAGTTACAAGCAACGTGACACTGTGTCACATTGGTTCCTAACCTAGAGGTCACAAGAGGTTAAGTCGGGGGCTCACGACATTATTGGTTAAAAAAGTGTACTGCAAATATCTAAGAAATACTAAAAACAAAATAATATAAAACTTGAAAAAATTGACGCACAATTGACTAAGCATGCTTTTTCAACTCTTGAACAATTAAAAAAACACCCAGATCATTATCAAATTATAAATAAAAAGATATTGCCATAAAATGTTCCTAATTGATGTTAAAATCACTTTAGGATAAACGAGTTGTAATCGCGCAAATAAACCCTAAACTCATACGATTAAAACTTGCATTATCCGGCGTTATTCCATATTCTCTCCATATTTATAAACAAACATTAATTCCAGAAATTCGAACTCTTTGTAAAATTGTATATTATTATAATCTGATGTGAGCGTAACACACCAAAATTAGATTTTCGACAACAGAAAAGCGACAACAAAAGTTGGGACCCCTGCTCTATTAAATATATAGGCCTACTTTGGCTTTAATGTTTCTGCGTACTATTTTATTTTAAATACCGTATAAAGTTATTTTATATATATTATACAAATTTATATATATATATATATATATATACGTTGTTACTTCATATCAGACAGTCATTTAAAGTACTATTGGTTAATACTTCTCAGGTAGGGATCCATAATCGTGACACCTTTCACCTTGTAAATCCATTTGTCCAAATTGGTTAAATCGCTTTCACTGAGATAAACCATTGTTTCTGTCTTTTAGATTAGTACTTTACAACCCTTTGTCACCTGCGGCACACCAACAGGGTTTAAAATTGGACTCCAGCCATAAGAGCGATATAAGAACAACATCAACGTCGTAATAAAACCTAGTTCGGAATAAGACCAAAATAGGACTAATACCTAATAGTCGTAGTACCGTCTAAAGCCGAATGAGTCCTAAAACCGTCGGAATAAGACCTAAATTACTCACAAATAACCCAAAAATGTGCCAAAACTACGGTGCCAAAACCAGGGCTGCGAAGTCGGTTAAAAATAACCCGAGTTCAACACCCGAGTCCGACTCCGGCCAAAAAAATAAACCCGAGTCCGAGTCCCGAGTCCGACTCCGGACAAATGTGCGATTTCGTCGGGTCCCGAGTCCGGCCCTGCCTTTACAACTTGTATTTCAACCATTTACGTAATTAAAATAACGTGGATATCCAGTACCGTATTTTACGGACCATAAGGCGCAATTTAAATTATTTGTTTCCTTATAAATTTATCGTGCGCCTTATAAGCCGGTGCGCCTAATGTATGGATCAAGTACGATTTCCTACACTCAAACCCTGTACCGATAGACAAAAAAGAGGAGCGCGGAGAAAAAGTGGGAGTAGTAGGAGAAAGAGAGCGGTTTACCACGCGGCTGAAGTCTCGGCTTTTTGTCGAGGCCTCAGCGTGTTGCGGACCGCCGGGCGATTTGCACAAATTGATCGCGCGCCTTAAAGCCCGGTGCGCCTTATGTATGAACAAAAATCTAATCACAGCAATTTATTGACAGTGCGCCTTATACTCGGGTGCGCCTTGGTCCGTAAAATACGGTAATACATTCTGGGGGTTTGGTATAATTCATTCACTCACAAAACATGGTTGGAAAACATTCCATCATGTGTTATTCCACCTTAACAATTTTAGATTGGCGGCCATATTAGTTTTAAAAGTTGGCACTGCGCATGTGCATGTCGAACTCGGGACTCGGGTAGTTTTACGTGGTCTTACTCGAGTCCCGAGTCCGACTCCGACTCCGCAGTCCTGGCCAAAACAGCCTCGCCCTAACGACCCTAGTCAAACTAGGGCGTCCAAACGTCGAAACCAAACCAACCGATACCAGACCGACGGTCTCATACCCCCTACCTACAGTTTCAGGCGTTATTTTCCGATGAATTTAGGACGTATTCTGGTAGATGTAGGCCTTATTAAGACGACTTCGATCTTATTCTGTACTGGATATTATCTCACATTTGGCATTATTATGTCGTTGATCTAAATACTATGGTTTTATAGATTTTTCTGCTATAGGTATAGTTGCTTTTAGGTCTTATTGTGTGTTCCCCGTCAAATGCACACCGGCATGCTCTCGCAATATACCGGGTGGGGAGCACTGCTTTATCACAGGTTTTTAAACTTTTGGCAATGCCGGAAGGGCAATTAAGTCAGGTCGCTACTAAGCTCTACAATTCAAACACAAATCTTTAAGTAGCTGTAGCTATCCAGTATATACACTTTAAACTCAAACAATATTATTGAATAAACATTCCTTTTAAATATTACGAAATTATTAATAATCACACATAATCACATAATCTAACATTAATTTTCATGATTTTGCCACCTAAATCGTAAGCTTTCTCGTCTATACTTTTACCATATAATTACGAACAGGACATATATGCTCTTCAAAAAGTCCAATCCAAACTTTGGGATGGACCGGCGTTTATCATGCAGACACCACGACTGCGCGAAGTAAAAGTTAACGTTTTTGCAACAACTGATATCGCATTTGGCATTTTAGCACCCCGAGCGGTTGTGTTCAATTGATTTTATTTACAAGAAGAACGACACAATTGACTGACCATTGTGCATCCAAGCCAGCGTTTGCGGTTGATTGGCTTACCAACACAAATACAGCTGTACCCGGTAACTTCACCCAAATCAGAAGCTAAAAGCCTGAGGTGGAACTTGTCATGCATTGATGACCTATTTACCATGGCTTGCCATACTCTAAAACCGTGGTCGGCAAAATGTGGGCCGCGGCTCAAATGTGTTTGTGTGGCATAGTATTTTTAAATTTGCTCAGCTTGGAAAGGCCCACGTGCTAAATATGATCCTGACAGCCTGTCGAACTATATTTTTGGCCAACTTAAACTGTATGTACCGTAATTGAAAATTTTTTGGCGCTGTGTAATATTTCACCTTAAATTCAAATATACGGAATCCGCCACTGTTTCGTAGTGGTTTTACGTGGGCCTTCAGTAGCTCTGAAAAGAGTACTTTGGGCCGCGACAAAAAAAGTTTACCAACCACTGTCTTAGGTCAACGGCTGACGTACCTGTCCTCATAAGCTGGACAAATCAAAGTTAGCTGAAATTGTTCTGGTAAGTCTTCGGAACGCTTGCCGGTTTAGCGATTGAAATATGTAGTTGATACGGGTAAGTATAGGCGCTGTGTGGCTCTTAAGGCGAGACCCGACGACTGTATAAGTGTCTTACGCGCCCCGTGTAGGTATCTGACTCCAAAGAGCAGGCCGCTAAAATACCTGCCCTTAACTTATTTAACTCAGTACAGAGTCACTTCACTACGGTCACTTTGAGTACAGAGTCACTTTACTACATATAGTTCGTTGAGTATATAATCACAAATCTCAGTACACAAGATAACATAACAGGGTGATTCAAGCAGACTTGGACAATTAGCAAATTTTAGCAGGAAAATGAAGTTAATTCTAGTTCTAATCTAATTCGGATTTTACCAAAAATTCTACTTTGTCCGACGGCATTTTTAGTCTATCAGTTAAAACAAAGAATTTAAATTAATTTTTTTGGTTGGAACGACTTGTATGTCATTTTTACAGTAAAAAAAGCATAAAAATTAGCACACACATTTAACCATTCATATTCTTATGAGAAAAAATTGTGATTTAAATTAAATTGATTGTGAATCATCAAATGTATCTCTAGTTAAAATTTGATTTTTTTGGAATTCGGTAATTCTAATTCTAATCTAATTTAAAAAAACTCAAAACGATCTAATTCTATTCTAATCTAATTTGGAAAAACTAAAATGCTCTAATTTCAATTCTAATCTAATTTTAAAAAGCTAAAATAAATGTAGTTGTCCAAGTCTGGATTCAAGCCGCTAGTATGAAAACCGTATTAAGTAGAATGCATTGCGAAACGCCGATACCGCTTGGTTCGGGTGCTGGTCACGTGCATTGTGACGTAAGTTGGGAAACGCAGTGGGGTAAGATAGAAAACTACCCCCCATCGCTACACTGGCTGAGACTAAAAGTATTAAAAAGTGTAATAACATTGTTATCTTGTAATTTAAGAACTATATTAAAAGAAAGGCTACCTACATTAACACGTACATTATAAAGAATTATGTCTATTTTTTTTTATTAACAAGACGGTGATAGCGTACAATCCTTTAAATAAGACACTGATATGTTCTAAATCTACTACAAGGACATCCTGTAAACAGTACAGTTATACAAGCGTATGCCACAACCATATCGCTAAACGAAAGCACGGCAACCAATTTTACATTTAACTAAGTGGCCAACCAGGGAGCGACCAAGAGCTACATACTGTGTAGCCTACAGTTAACCGCATAGAGTCACATCTTACACATGGGCAGAAATGATTAAAACTACGCCATTTCACATGTACAAATACTGTATCTTGCTCAACGTAATTTATTTTATATGTTACACACCAACATTTTTTATTTGGCACATGTTTTCAAAATACAACTGCCCCTTCCTTTAAATTAGGCTTTTAAAGTTCTTCTCACGAAGATCAATTATTTATAACTGTGCCGCAAAAAACGAAACTTTTTAAAATAAAAAATATGTTGGTAATGACTAAACTTATTACTTGTTGCCTATTAAAGCAGACTGGTATAGTGAATAAAGTGATTGAAAGTTTAAAACGCGTCTAATTTAACTAAAAGGAAACGAAAATATTTCACGATAATTAGACAAAGGCCAATTGTTATTCACAATGGGGGATTCGCTGAACAAAATTCAATGCCCTTATGCTTTTGAGATTCTCATAATAATAAATAGTAACGATATTAACATAAACGTAGGTGTAAATACAGCCAACCGACTCTGTAGTCACAGGTATGTAAAATTAACACAATCAATTTCGCTAAAATCTACACAGTTGCTTGTTTTATGTACTTTACATTGCCCGTTATTTTATTTCCTTTTACCCTTGAATATTAATGGAGTGCTGTTAGCAATTTCACAGGTTCATAAAACGATATTGCGTAGGGCTACAGGCTTAGAAAAACGAGTGACTCGGCTACCAGCTGCTTTTTATGTGACATCACAACTTGCACGGACATCACAACTTGCCTATAAGTTGTTAATTTGTTATGTGTGGCTGTTGACAGTTAACAAACTATACGTAAAGGAGAAAATAACGTACTTGGTCTTTTTTTGCTAGTATACCCTGATATATATATAAAAGCTTAAACAGTACATTTTATGATAATATTTGTGGGCTAACTTGTGTTATGTAAAACAAAAAAATGTTACTGTAACGTGTTTCACGTAGTATAATTCGTGAAAAGATAAAATTTTATAAACGCTTCCTTTTTAACATTTGCTTTTGCACAATGTTTTTTTTAATATATTTTATTTAACGGCTTTAATCCAATAAGACTAAAAGCGTCGCGAAATTCAACCGGTAGGGCCCAAACCATTCAAATACAAGTATAGGACTAGTTTACCTGCGACCAATTGAAGGCGTCTTGCTTTTTCACAAAAAAACATCTGTATGAATTTTCTCAAATGTCACTTTTGAAAGCCTTGTATACTTATTATTGATTATAGTGACAAACCTCGTTCGTAGAATATGAAAAGGTTTCTGAATTGGTCTATGTCAAGTGTGGGCAAATGTATTCAATGGTAGAGCCATTTGCAGAAAATACAAGTACCAAGGAGCCTCAAATTTATTTCAATACAAAAACGATAAATAATGCAAGATCAGCCGCTAAAATAACAGAATTGTTATATAACCAAACGCTAATAGCAAAACAACACGAATATTATTTATTAATATCAGTCGTTTGTTAACTAACTATTCGGACTCTATGTCTTGTGTTACAGTGTTACGTCAAACAAAATGCTGGCCTAAATAAAGAAAAAAAGGGAGAAACGTTTATAAACGGTACTCTTGGTAACCTTTACAATTTTTTGGAATTTTACGATTCAACTAGAAGAGCCACAAAAAACATGCCGAAGAGCCGCAGTTTGCCCACCCCTGGTCTATGTTATACAAGCTGTGATACTGTCAGATAAGTCTGCACATTACAGCACTTTTTATCTATCTCGGGTGTGCAGCGTCAAATGTTAGAAGTGCGAGTGCAACCCAGGTTGTATTAATGTATGCACATCTGAAGTACGGATTCCTACCGCGAGAAAGCGAAACAGGTTTAGTTTAACACAATTTAAACTACTGTATTGGCCTGTATGTTTAAACTATTCTTTGAAAGAGGGACAAAGTTTTATAAAAGCATGAGAAAAAATCGTGTTGAACATACTCGCGAAAACAATTTCCAATTTAGTATTCAAAACACGATAAAAATAAAGTTTGGCCACCCCATCCGTCAGAAATCAGTGCAGTTGTAAGCAAAAAGGTCTACGACAATCAGTGCATTCAAAGGATCAAAAAGTCCGACTTTTAGACTTTGAGGTCTTGGACAATGCACTAATTTGCATTAACAAATGTGCATAAAAAGATTAAGTTTAACAATACTTGACCCAACCAAACCCAAACGCTAACCAGCGCCCTAACCCAAATAATTCGCGATAATTTAATAATTATAACGCTTCAGGCCCCAATACCTCAATTTGTGACGTAATAATCTTAAATGCAATGGACGAGAAACCATCCGAGTTTGGGCTTTTTTCCCCAGCATTTAAAGAATTATTAAAATAACGCACATTATTTGGGTTAGGATTCGGGTTAGCGTTAGGGTTTAGGTGGGTCAAGTGTTATTAATCCTATCTCACATTTTTTGTTATCTTTTCTGAACTTTTAATGAATATTTTTAATTTATCTTCGCCGGGAGTTTACCTAAAGGTCCAAATCAGTGCATTGCCAGGACCTCAAGGTCTAAAAGTCTAGACTTTTCTGCTTATAAATGCACTGATTTCTAACGGATCGGGTGGTTTGGCGGTATATGTCATGACTAGATCTGTCTCTGGAAATAGTATTTACGATACAATCAGACGTATAAACTCGCCCTGTTTTTTGCTTAGCTTATATGTATTTTTAAGAAAAACAAGCCGTGGTCGGATTAAAGTGCTTGGCGGGCCGAATATGTTCCAGCAAACCTTTAAAATAGCTTTATGATCTTAAATAGTGCTTATTTGTTGCACCACACTAAATCCCGTTCTTTGCAATCAACTTTTTGTAAATGCTCGGGAATGTTTGTACTACAGTAGTCTATGACATGTGACGTTTCTTGGTATGACATGTGATGCTTCAGAGTTATAATTTTTTTACTGTAACTCTGCCATCAGATTAAAAGTATGGCATTTCGTTAAAATAATCTGTACCGTAGTCAAACAGTACGAAGAACACTTCAAAAACCTTTTTTAAAGGCCTAATTTGTTTGAAGAAAAACAACCACTTCGTATAAACTTTTTTGGTGGATATAAGCAGGAATTAATTAATTTTCGGTGAGATTTGTCAGGCAAAGGTTTTGGAACTTCTAAAGAGTGATCTAGATTCTAGACTAAAGGTTGGGAAAGCCAGACAAACCACGTCCAATCTTGCCAAATTTGGAAATCCCACAACTTAAAACAAAGGCATTGTTTTGACAAGCTGGTAAATACAGGCGAACAGAAGGTTTTGAGCTAACGTTACACTTAACAACATAAAAAAGCAACCCCCCTAAATTTCTAGATATAAAGGAATTTATAAAGATAAGTAAAACAAAAAAAAGTTGTTGGGTCTTTCCGCCACCTGATGGCATTGTTGAAAAATCACGTTAAACTTTGCCGGAATAAAACATATAGGGCGTTAATGTTGTTCGAAGGTTTAATTTAGAAAAACTATGTAACTTTCAATACTTAGCCAACATTTCAAACACGTTATAGATTCGGACAAAACAAGAAAGATTCCGTTAACTAAATTCAGAACAAAAAAGATTACATTAAATAAAAGATTTCGAATGGTATAGGCCAGGGGTCGGCAACCTTTCATATGCAGTGTGACAGTTTATGAATAAAGTTAAAATATCAACAACTCGTGTGCCAAACTTTTTTCTATGTTTGGTTTTGCACTGGCAACCAGGGCTGTGGAGTCAGCTAAAAACAACCCGATTCCGGCCAAATGTGCGATTTCGGAGTCCCTAATCTGAGTCCGACTCTACAGCCTGTATTTCACCCTTTTACGTAACTAATTTAAGATGGATATTCAGCAATCCACTCAAAGGGCTCATAGAAAATATGCTACCATATGCCATTCCACCTTAACAATTTGCAGTTTGCTGCTTTATCAGTTTCGAAATTTGCATGCGCACACGTCGGACTCGGGTAGTTTTACCTAGTCTTACTCGGGTCCCGAGTTCGACTCCGCAGCCCTGTTGTGATCTGCTAATTTACCAATGATCTGACATCTAATTTACGTATCTTGGAAGATGGAATAAAACCTAATTTTGTAAGGTAAATTATGTGAATATACCCCAACCCTGCTGAAAAAAGCACGTTTAACGTAGTAAACACCATGCCACTTTTAGGGCATTGTGACGTAATACAAACGGTCGTAAACAACAAATTTAACGCTAACAAAAATTAATGTTCAACAAAACAATTAAAACATAAATTTGTGACACGAACACTGCAAATCGAGTTGGAAATGGGTGCAACCATTTAGTTAGCGCTACTGAGGTTATAATAATGTTAACGAGGTGGTAATGATGTAATAGTTGCACTTTCATCAGGTGGTATAACATGCGCATTGCGCGTTGAATCATTTGGCGCGTCCTTAAAAATCAGCGTACCAGGGATTGTCGACCCTCATATACGCCGTGCTAGGCCCGCAGACCTTGGCTTTCCCAGGTCTGCCGGATACTCTCTTTTAGGCAAGAATTACGACGTAATATGTGATGTTTGTTCTGCGGTAATTAGCATTATCACAAAATTTGTTAGGCCACTTATTTTGTGCTATGACGCACTTGAACGCTACCCTGACAAGCGTGTTTTACTCTCAAACAGAGACGTTATCTCAAAAAGAAAATATGATTAAAAAATTATTTTTGAAGTTGGGGATAAAGAGGTTTAATTATTAACCGTAGTTCTTTTACGTCAAAGACATTGTTCGTGGTATCCAATATCTTAGCCAAGTTCAAATTGTTTTGCTGTAAGCATCCTGCTATTTTTACCGCGTGGTAGATTATAAATTTGAAGAAGTTAGGCGATAGACTGTGCCGCATTTTACAGAGGTATATTGCAACCGCTGTAGACATTTTTAAATAATTCGGGAAAGCAGAAATAGTTTAGCAAAATCTTAAAGCAACGTTGACCGACACAATTTTGACACAACCTGTATTACTTTTCTACACTTGTGTAGGCACGGTTTAGCGATGTTGTACAACAGCTGTCTTGTCCTCATTGTAACGCTTTCGCTAACATGTTTTGGCATTGGCAAAGCGAACAAGCCAAATTTTGTTGTTATCTTTGCCGACGATATGGGCTACGGTGACATACAAAGTTACGGCCACCCCACCCAGGAAAGGGGACCGATCGATATTCTGGCAGACGAAGGCATGCGTTTTACCCAGTGGTATTCCGCTTCATCCGTTTGTTCACCGAGCAGAGCAAGTTTACTGACGGGTAAAAACTGCATTTGTTTATCAACTATTTAATGACATTCATTGTACGACTGAATATATTATATTACGTACTACAGGAAGGTTGCCCATAAGAACCGGGGTTTACGGACCCAATGGCAAAAGAGTATTTCTTACCTCGTATTCTACTGGCCTTCCTAAGAGCGAGACGACATTAGCTGAAGCATTAAAGGAACATGGTTATGCCACTGGAATGGTTGGAAAGTGGCATCTGGGTATGTGTAACGCCTAAAAATGCCGATTTAGAGAGCAGTAAATCATTTCCAGGCGTCTGTATAACGTTATTTATGATTTTATTTATTATTACATATAGGAATAAACGAGCATACCGTCAACGATGGAAACCATCTCCCAATCCATCATGGATTCGATTACGTTGGAACAAACTTGCCTTACACGTTATCGTGGACGTGCGATCCAAATCAGGTAAAGTGTTTTACAAAGATTGTAAAAATTAATACTTCCATTCCGTAAGACTGATTTAGCGTTACAATGGCCTTAATAAAAATCATATGAATCGAGTTTAATTAAGTCAAGGTTTTAAAATGACTTGGAGTTTGTTATTTTGATATATTTCAATTAGACAAATACCTTTTTTAATCGACATTTCACAAAAATACTTCAACAGAATTGTTTATGTTTTTGGATGCAGTTTTCGGTGGCCGAAATGGCGGAAAGGTGTTTCCTTTTTAGAAACAAGTCGTTTATCGAGCAACCGATTCATAAGGAAAAGCTCACTGAACGAATTGTTGACGACGCCCTAGATTTTATCGATGAAAGCCGGAATCGGCCTTTCTTCCTCTACCTGTCCATGCCACAACCTCATGTCTCTATGATCTGCTCGGAACAGTTCTGCAACAAGTCCAATCGAGGTCTTATAGATTGGCCAAAATAATTTAATCGGGTTAAACTTTACTTCAGCAGTTTGTGGAACCTAAAAAGTTTCAACCTGCTATGTTTTATCCTTTAACAAGCACGATCCCAAGTAGAAATCAAGCTGAAAAATTGACGAAAGAATCATTTCGGTGACTTACAACAATTTTGTTTGTCCAGGTATTTACGGCGACCAGATAAACGAGATGGCTTGGGCGGTGGAAAGTGTGGTGACAAAGCTGAGAGACCTGCAATTGGACCAGAACACTTTAGTGCTCTTTGTTTCTGACAACGGTCCGCAAATTGAGTTGTGTCTTCACGGCGGCTCAGCGGGTCACCTTAAGGGTAAGATTAGGCGGCGAAATTGAAACCCCGATTTTTCATGTTTTTTCTCCTTGCCCACCAATAATTATTTTTCTAATATTTCTCATGATGGCAAAGGCATTGGCTGGTCGAAATTAGAGCTTTGATAAATATTTGTTGTGATCTTGTTTTGTCATTTTGCGGCATAAATCAGTTCATTGTAGTCTTTCTACGTATAAACGCAGAGCGCCTGACAATCACATATCTTAAAGTACTCTAAAGGTCTTTATTTTTGGATCGATGTTGCCCAATCTGTAGGTTATAATCCCGAACGGGATATTTCGATTGGATGAAATTTGGAAAAGATATGACAAGCCAATTTTAAACACTCAACAGCTAAATGTAGTATATCGCCATTATGACGAACTTTTTGTCATTTATTTATATCCAAATTATTACCTAAAAATGATATATAAAATCCAATAAGTTCTTCTTAGAGCGGTTAACCTATAGAACTAGCCTATTTTGCGACCTTTATACTCTCGGAGATAGTTACGGACCTTTCGAGATTATTACTAAGTGTAAAAGGGCCAAGGATGATTGGGAACCACCGGTTTATGTATCAACGTTTTGGTAACGACCATTGGGCGTCCAGTTTAAACGACGTCGTGGTTTTGAAGAAGTTAGAGATGTTTTTGTGGTTCTGGAAACAGTTTTTAGACCTTCTTCTGACCGTTTAAGTCTTATTACGACGGGGTTTTGCTTTATTCCTATACAACCTGCTCCGGACTAACATGTATTAGTCGCATTTTAAAGATTTTCCAGACTGTGTTTTTCTATTTTCAAGGAACAAAGTTCACAACATGGGACGGCGGTATGCGTGTTCCTGCTATTGCATGGTGGCCAGGCACCATCAAACCTGGTACAGTGAGCGACGAGATCTTGAGCACAATGGACATTTTCCCAACCCTTCTACACTTGGCAGGTATGTGTATAAAACCGCAGGTGACCATCAAAATTTTGTAAAAATTTACACGTTAGGTCAAAATTTGTCAAAATTATTTTAAGTCAAAAATGACACATAAATTGTTTACAAAATTAAAAAAAAATATATAGTCAGCTTTTTGTAATTGCTGTACAGTTAAAATTTTATCAAAACAATTTAGTTTTGAGTTAAATTCAATGACACTTTCACTGTATTATACCTTCATTACAGCAATACGGTATACGCGAGCTTGCAGAATTACCCACCCAGGCTTAGTTTATCGTACAAATGTATTGAACTGTATTTGGTGCCTTTTTTCGCTTTTGATTCGCGATTATTCCATTTCCTATTTCGATAACTAGGTTCTTGGTAATTTACTGCAATTATTTTTACGTTGTTTTTCAACTGTTTACAGTTTACACAATATTTTCTTTATAAATAATCAGCATGTTGTTTTTGTTTTTGAATGACAAAAGTATCAATTAAGCATTTTCATCGATTTTGCATAAAGCCGAAAGATAATTGATTTGCGTTCGACCGCTAGTCAGTAAAATATCAAAAACGTTTGGTTGACGACGCCAAGACACAAATGCAGTACGGTACTTTGAAAAACAAACAATGTGTTGTTTAAATCAATATATTTCTAATTATAGGTCAAGATTTTGTCAAACAAATATAGTTTTAGGTCAAAATTTTAATTTTTTTGGTCAAAGTTTTGTTTTATTAGGTCAAAGTTAATCACCCTATACTTATGAGGAATTATCGACAGAAACATTGCTGCACCATGGTACGTTGCTCTGTTTATTTCCAACATGTATTTAAATCTATTCAGGTATAAACGAAGGATCCAAAGCAGTACTGGACGGGGCTCGCTTCGACCACGTTTTGCTTGGACAAAACTTACAAGAAAATGTACAAGGCAAAGTTGAGCCAACGCATGAGATTTTGCACCTTTACTGCAGCAACAGATTGATGGCTGTGCGCTTCGGGCGTTACAAGGTAAACGGTCATACATATCAGAAAAACTGTGAACGCTTATAACGTCGTTAATTGCCAGCGACATTTGACATAATTGATGACTGTCCTTTCGGACGCTTCAAGATAAATCAGTACTGGATACTAGAAAAATGTAAACGCTTACAGAATGCAATACACCAGTTAGGCTGCTGTCCTTTAAAATTGTAAAATTTACAAAAGTAACAATATTACAGGTTGAAAAATTGAAAACTTTTCTTTTTTAACTTAACCAACGAGATAAATGCTATTCTCTCGAGCTTATATTTAACTTTTTTTCAAGATCAATGAACACCACATAATTCCCAATTTTTGTTTACCTTTTGGAACCCTTTTTTCTTTTTTGGTCACTATAATGGAGCGCTTTAAAAAACATAAAAAATAGCGCAATTAGATAAGGAACAACAGCTGCTCTGAAATCACAATGTCACCTTAAACAAACCAGCCATCCACTGTGCACATGTTGTCGAAAGTTTTATTAGCAAAATTTTTGCATAAAAGTTTATTAACCAATGACTTGAAAAGCCCTTTAAAGCACCAAGGACACATAAAAGTCTGTCACCTCATGTGACAGTACAATTTCCAGAACAAGTAGAGACCGTAACATTTTTAAACAACCCTCTCTTAACGAGTGGTTGTGGTTTTGCAGCTCCATTTCTACACGCAAGACTTGTCTTTGCTTGATGACGCGGTGGCCGCTTGCCAAGAAAATAACGGTGTTCCGCAAGAATTTCGCATTGAATTCAGTAACTGCGATGAGGTAATTACTCATGACCCGCCATTGATCTACGACATGGACTCTGATCCTAGTGAAAGATACCCACTTGATCCGGCCCAGCATATTGGCACACTGGAGCGTGTTAACGAGTTGATAGCAAAGCATCGCGATTCCATTGAATATGTTCCAGGTCTGTATGGCGATACAATTGACGAACTTCAACCGTGTTGCAATCCACCAGAATGTAGGTGTAACTATTAATCGTTTCAACTGTTTGGTTTCGGTACCAGGATATGGTTTGTACGTGAATGCTTTTTGCACTGGTTAATAATGTGTTAATTTTGTAAAAGAAATGAAACGTAAATGGTCCTCCTTATTTCGGTGAATACACTTAATCTATTTGCAAGGCTTTTTAATGATCTGTTAATAAAATAACTCTCTCTAAAAACAGAATTACTTAGTTTGACATATTCAAAAAATAAGTGTGACAAGTACTAAATATTTAAAGCAGTAAAATAATTTTAGAAAGTCAACGATTTTTAGTTTTAATACAATATTCTAGGTAACCTGAGGAAAAGGGAGAGATTATGATTAAACGCGCCGAAGGAGTCGATAATTTGACAAATTACATTCTCTTATCTTCTGATTTTGCGGTTTTACTCTCTTCCTAAATTATCTCCACCCGGACAAAGTCCAAAAATTTCACCCCCAGAAATAGTTGAACAGAGAATATTTTAATAGAATATTCTGAAAAATGAAACCTGACAATTGTGCTTCAGTTTTTTCTCCCAATTGGTTTAAGCAATTAAAAAATGTCGATAATACATTTACAATGATATTTTATGGTTTTCAAGCTTATGATAAAAATCACGCTGGTACCAACTTTCAAAAACAATTGCTGTATATTCATACGTAAACGTAACATAGCTTTCCAAAAAATTAAATCAAAAGGAGAGTTCTTAAAGTTACCATTGGATTACGGCATAAGTTCGAAATGACTGCCTTTGTGTGACTACAATTCTCGTGTTAATTTCTATTTTTCAAAACTTAAAACTACCCTTGAAGACGCAAGTAAAATCCTCGTGGCAACGTCGCGGCACATCTGGCATGGTCTCACGGCACACCAGTGTGTCGCGCGGCACACCGGTTGCAAAGCACCGCACTGATGTGCTGTTTTCAAACAACTTGACAAGACTCAAGTCGTTTGTGGAAATCGACTTGACTGGAACTTAAGTCTGTCACGCAAAAAACTTGAATTAAATTAGGAGGATTTAATTGAATACAATTTAGTTAATTGTGTTTTTTAAAAAAACAATAAATGTTTTAAACGGTTATTTGCTTATAGTTGTATTATAAGAGATGTTACGAGCAAATGACAGAGGGTAAATTGAAACGTTCAGGTTTTTTTTTATTTTTTTATTGATAACGCATTGCAATTTTTCTCAATACCTAACGAAGTCAAGGCCATTGGTTAGGTTGAAAAATTTCCGCGTCAACATTTCGTTATTACGACAAAAAATTAGGCACGCGTTAAACAAGCGTTTGCCACATGTTTGGTTTTCGCGATAAACTGATAAACTTAAACAAAGCGTTATCTAGAAATAGATAAGCTAATCCAAAATTGAAATTTTGATGGAAGGTAATACAAGTTCACTCATTAACGACTTTTTCTTCAAGACCCGACTTCACTCTAGTGCTGTTCCGCCAGAGTTCGTATACGTGGAATGCTTGCCCAAGTCATTTGGAGTAAACCGGTCTAGCGAATTTACACAAAATGATTGTCGTTTTAGAGGGAGGATTTTAGCCAAAACAATTTGCCGTGAACCCCTGGCGGCCACAATTATTTAGAATGCAGTCAGGCCAGACAAAGAACTTGTTTATTGTTTTGATAAATTCGTAAATAAATGAACCAACTGTTTCGGATAACCTATACTGTTAAAAACCACTTGAAAAATGATAATATAATATAATACATAAGATAAGATGTAGAGCAGTGGTTCTCAACCATTTTTTCTTTCGAGGCCCATTTACGTTGCAAAAAAATTCTGTGGCCCAATACATTTTTATGAAAGAAAAACTGTAAAATAGGTTTAGAACAAAACACA
Organism: Ascidiella aspersa; assembly: GCF_963924565.1. NCBI lineage: Eukaryota > Metazoa > Chordata > Ascidiacea > Phlebobranchia > Ascidiidae > Ascidiella > Ascidiella aspersa. The sequence continues at coordinate 20,813,976 of NC_139451.1, forward strand.
GCAGAACATATTTCAAAACAGACTATTTATTCAACCGTGCATAAGTGAGATACTTGCGGCTGAACAATGAATTTACATTCCCTTTTAATTCTTCCCTAAGCCATTATTCCTGTAAAATTAAATATCGTGACACAAATGAAACTAAATCAAGCTTTTTTAAATTGGTCTGTGGCCCACCTCAAATGTTCTTGTGGCCCACCAGTGGGGCCGCTGATGTAGAGCAATATTGTTCTAAATATATTTTGTTAAATGATTCGAAAAAATTAATGAAAACGACGTAGTATACGGTTTGGATAAAATTGAAAGTGGTCTAACCTAATTCTAAATCTTTTTTTAAAAGAGCTTTAGTACCATTAAATGACATAATTTAAAAACTGTAGTATGCATGACATGAGACACAAGAGCAGGTAAAAAAATCCTCTCGCGTATAATTAATTACCAGTACGGCACAGTACGGCAGTACGCGTTTGTCGCGTGACAATGACAATACGGCGTTCCACTAGAATTTAGCTTCGCATTGGACAAAAACTGCGACAATGTGATCGTTTTCAGATTGGCTAAGATCAGTGTAGTGAAGCAATGCGAAAGCATCTCGTCTGTTTGGATGATCATGGTGTTACCTTTCAGGTGAAAAGTCCACGATTCCAAAAATAATCTTTTTCTGTAGTTATATAGACTCTCGTGCTATGCCAGGCGCGGCACAAAAATTAGTTCGGTGACTTTGGAATATTGCGTGGTTTGAAAGTGCAGCCTTTTTAGGGTAAACTTTCTTCCTTTAACTTATAGTCGAATAACTGTAAGACAATAACTGGAGGAAACTCCAGATCATAGTAACTTAATTTACACAGATTTTACTTGCCAACATGGTTAATTTTAGATTGCCAACGAGGTTGTGTATTTTACAGCAGTATACAATCCAATTTCGTTAGGTCGGCATTTCAAATATATTGTACTTAGGTATATGGTTCGACAATTTTGGCTTCAGGCCGATTCTTTGCAACATTTATGTTTGCAACGCTTTGAGCATATTAAAAGACCCTGATATTGCTCGACTCGATAGCATTCAATCGTTTGTAATAAAACGCACTTTATAGAATATATGAATCAACTCTGCCATGGAGTGTACGGTACCTTAAAACTAAAAAAAAGTGTTAAAACAGCCAAAAAATACTTAAAAAAATTCTAACGTGCTTTGCGTTTTTATAGTAAAAGTTTAAAAATGGAGCCCGCATAACCTGCTGTTGATGTTATGTTCATTTTCCAAAGGCAGTGAATTCGCGTTAAAGCGCAAAGAAACTATTCGCATATAAGTTGGCAAAACGTCCATTTTTTTATCGTTTCAGGCTATGCACGGCGCACATTTAGACTGAAAAGAAAGACAAATCCACTACTATAGATGTAGTACAAACCCACTACTTTTTTCCAATGCGGACCGGTTTAAAACTAAAATTTTGTCGCGGACCGGCCTTAAAAACAACAAATGTTCACTAAAGGAAATTTATTACAACTTTTTTCAATGAACTAATTAAATGGCATACATATTTTTGAAAACTTTCCTGTCTGAACATCAAAATAATATATCATTTTATTATGGAACATTGTTTATGAACATTGTTTGTATGACTTGATTCTATTGCACTTGAACTTATTATTTTAGCCTTTTTTCAATACATTGTAGGCATACGCCTACGTACGTCGTACGAGGAGTTTTTACAATGAAAAAAAAACAACTTGTAAATGTCGTGAACGTGCTATACAACTCATATGGTCTTAGCACACTGGTTTGTTTAGATCAGTGGTCGGCAAATCTTTTTGTCGCGGCCCCAAATACTATTTTCAGAGTTATTGAAGGGCCACTACGTAAATACACTACGAAAACAGTGGCGGATTCAGGATAGTTGGTTTTAGGGTAAAATATTTCACACTCGCCTTATGGCCAAAACCATGCCATGCCATAATGTAAATCACAATATAAAAGAAGGATATACGCGCGAAGCGCGAAAATTTCGTTTACATACAGTTAAAGTTGGCAAAAATATAGTTCGACAGGCTCTCGGGACCACATTTGGCACGTGAATCTTTTCCAACATTTTTCGACCTAGCCGTAATTTTGTATAAATATGAAATTTGCATACTCTTTCGCTGCAAAATTACAAAGTAGTGACTATTCAATCTGTAGGGCGGTGAAGTATACCAGAGAATAAAAAAGTGCATATTTCAGACAATTAATAAGATAACATTTAGCAGTTTCTTGTATTGTAAATTTGTGAGGAAATTTGTCAACGAATTTAGTTGTATGCAACGTTTATCTTGGAAAATTTGTCAATTTAACGCTGGTCGAACGACCGTGCGTTTGTTTCTATGGATACTGACAGATCAATTGATCCCAATAAATCAAATTCTATATTCACGTTGCATGCAACACAGCAAGTCGCTCTTAATCGGTGATTTCCCAAATACGACACGGAATAATACTTTGGGAAACCAAGCCGTTTTGGCAACAGTAAATAGTATAAAGCGGCCCTATATTGCGTAACAGCAGCTTGGATTTACAGGTCCACTTCTTTACACAAGACTTGACGTTGCTTTACGGCGCAGTGGCCGCGTGCCAAGGGAACAATATGGCCTTCCACTTGAATTCCGATCGGAACACATTGATTGCGATAATGTGATCGCTCATGATCCGCCCTTGATCTACGATATGGACGATGATCCTAGCGGGAGATTTCCTCTTCATCCTGCTAAGCACATCTGCACGCTGGAACGTGTAAACGAACTTACAACCAAGCACAACGAATCAATTGTCCACGTTCCAAGTTTGCTGACAGGTTCCAACGGCAACGATTTATTAAATCCTTGTTGCGACCCGCCAAGATGCCAGTGTAATTATGGCTGTACTCAATGAATGCATTGTAAAATATTAGTTTAACTAACCGACTAATACAATTGATCGGAAGTGCTTTTTATAACCAAAATAAAAATACTTTGAGTGCAGGTTTTAATAAAAGGTTTAAACGAAGGGCAGCGTCTTTGCATAAAGATTTACATTAGGGCAGACTTACGTCCCAAAATGGAGTGAGAAAACAGCCATCGAGAAAACGGTGGAAAAATATGTGCTGTTACGGTATAGGGCAGGGGTCCGCAAATACTTTTTGGCGCGACCCAAAATTGCACCGAGGTCTCGCGACCCAAATACTTCGAATTTCTTTAATAAAATGTTTTTTATAATAAAAAGCTTTGCTAAAAAATACAGTAATTCATTGTGTTTCTATTCATTAAGACAGATCTATATGTTATGTGTTTTTAAAGAGAAAGGGTTCTGTAACAAAACTCAAAAGAAGCCTTGAGTTTAACTATTTTTGATGTCTCATTCGGATGACAAATATGATTTAGCAACCAATATGGTTGCAAGGCTTGCGGCCCCACCAATTCCCCGCCATAACCCCTTCAACCCGCGTCCGCTATTGCGCTTTCTTAGTGCAATAATTACTGGCAAGGTGTGTAATGATTTTTTCACTAATCACTAAAAATGCCCGAGGTCTCATCGCAATCGTTTTAGGAAACTCAACATTATAAGGCTCGCTTCTAAGGATTTTTCAGAGGGCAATATAAACTTTAAGACAGAGGTCGACAAATTTACCAAGTCGCGGACCAGACCAAAATCAGCAAGTTCTCGGCGGGCCATATTAAATTTCCGCCAACATTTTTTTATAAAAACGTGTGGCCTTTAAGCACTTTAATATAATAACTCTTAATCAGGGACAAACCCAAATGTTTGATACAGTGAAAATGAGTCTAGTTACACTACAACAAGGAAGCAACGGGCGTAGCGCGAAAAAAAAATGTTCAAATTGGCAAACCTTTAAATTAACAAGGAGACGTGACGCAGTTTCCACACACGAAATAAAATACAAACATATTTCTTATGCTCTTTTTGTTAATGTTTATCATTAAATAATACATCACCGAATTAATTTGGAAAAAAATGATTTTAGAGGCTGCCATGCTACGAAAAATTTCCTACTTATAGTTGTTATGCGCACGTCACCTTTGGTCTGAGAAGACTACATAAAAACGCCAATGTAATTCAAAGTCAAATTTGATACGCGCGGGGAAAATTTTTGTGCAATTTCGTATAGTTAAAACAGCTAAAAATAGTGAGCATGCTGGCCTTGTGTACAGTTTGTGAAAGCGTTTGCGGGCAGGATGATTTTCACTGGAGGGCCGAATCCGGCCCGCGGGCCGAAGGTTGCCGACCTCTGTTTTAAGACACAATGTAACGAAGAGAACAACGTACTTACGATGCTTTGGTTACAGAAACGGGATAAAGAAATGAAAGAGAGTTTTTTTTTAACATATACCAAGAAGTAAACCCAGATTGCGGTAAGCAGATCGGTTTGGTGTGGTAATGGCCAAAATAGTGTTGGATTGCAATCGCTCTTTGCCATCACCTGGATCGAACGAACACTCACGACTTTTTACGGGACTTAGTGTATATATTTTGCGTGACAATTTTAGTCGCGCTCAAAGTAAGACGTCTCTCTAGTATACAATTCAGTGTGCTAATGGAAACAATTAGAAAACTTAAAATATAGGCCTCTATTAACGAGCACAAAATATAGGCCTCTATTAATAAGACTTTCGCGACCCAAACTGAATGGTGCCGGGACCCAAATTTGGGTCGCGACCCCGTATTTACGGACCCCTGGTATAAGGTAAACTATGGCAGTGCGATGCTTCTCAAACTGTTTAGTTGTGGTCAGGATCGGATACAGGAGGGCATGCCATTCCGAACTGGTGTCCGTTTGTCCTGTGTTATTTTTTTCTTGAGATATCTATTCAGCGCAAAGGCTCTATGCATACTTCAGCATGTTGTGCCTTGTGAATGATGAACACTGTAAAGTGCAATTTCTGTTAAATTAGACTAACCTGTTATTTCAAACGATATGCAAATCTCATTATTGTGCCCAATGTGTCACATATTCTTTTAAATACAACGTTTAGGCCATTTAAACAAAATAAACCGCGTTTCGCTCTATTGTATCGGATTTCACCTGGATATGGCGAAACCCAGCCTAGCATTTAAAAGCGCTGATTTGTTTGAAATTTTCTTCGGTAAATGCACTTAGGGCCAGTACAAGTCATTAAAATTATATTATTTTTTCGAAGGTATAAAAAGTTGTGAGACTCTCAACCGTAAAATACCAGTTGTTTCTGAAAAAATTTTAACAATGAGAAAGTCAAGACAAAAATTTGCGTTCAGCGCCAAGCCGTGCCTCTCTTCAGATCACAGAAGTGCTATGCACTGCATTATGTGTGCCTTTTTCTTTCGCTAATTCTCTCGGAAAACATGATGGACGATTTAGCTATGATTTGAGGCATGCCTCAATTGTGACGTTCCAGCTATGAAACCTTTTTTCGTCCAGCTTGAATGCCCGCATAGTACGTGTACTTCTTGTAGTGTGAAGCTCTAAAGTTTAAGTCATAAATAAAGGCAGACCTGTTGCAAATTTTAAACTTTTGCATCAGACGACTGGACAAAAAAATAACACGCAACTTTCAAAGATCTTTGTTAAAAAGGAGTAGATCCGTAGCTTTCATAGGCGTAGCCAGGGGGGCCATGGCCACCCAAAAATTTATAAATATTGTACTCTTAATAATAATTTGTTTTGTAGCTTTTATATGCAGTAGCCTACCACAACAGTCGATCACAGGCATGCCACACCTTCAATTATCATGCACTGTTACGTCATAAACGATGTAGTCATTAATACCTTTGCTATATTAATGTAGTTTTGCTACTTTTTAGCAGGGAGTCGAACCGTTTGACTTTTCCGGTTCAGGTTCGGTTCGGGTTAAAGGATTTTTTCGGAATCCGGTTCAGTTCGGAGTAATTTAAAAGTTCCGGTTGAGCTCCGGTTCGACCATCGTTATTTTCAAAACCCATAAAGTTCCGGTTCAGATACAATATAATTTGCGTTAAATCTCAAAATGTGGGTCGATAAATGTAGAGAATAATGTTTGAATTGTAAGTCATTTAATCTAAGTTACGTAACGTATTAAGAAAACAGTAACTCGTTATTGAAATATCTTAAAAAATAAAAAATCAACGATTATTTCATTCATTATTCATATTTTTTTCATAAAATTTCTAATATGACGTAACTTGACTCTGTAAAATAGAAGTTGTGACGTCATACAGGAGCGAACCGCTTTTATTTCCAGGTTCGGGTTCGGTTACGGTTCAGGTACTTTCAAATTATTCGGTTCAGTTCCGGTTCGGCTCCTTAAAATCTTATAAAAAAACGGTTCAGGTTCGGTTACGCTTCGGATAAAGTTGACCCAAAACCGGTTCATAAAGTTAGGTTCGGTTCCGGTTCGACTCCCTGCTTTTTAGTCGTTTTGTTTTTATTCTCTGAATGGTTTTTGAGTTAATTTTTTTTTTATTAGTATGATACCGTTTTTGTGGTTGTTAAAGAAAAACGTGACTCGAAAAAATTTGTGCCTCACCATCTAGGAACCACACTGCACGTCGCTGGAAATAATACAACATATAGTTACGTCATATAAAAACCTAAAATATTGGCAATATGAAAAAGTGTACAAATTAAAGGCCGACTTCTTAAAAAGAACAGAACCGGTAACACACTCCTTACGGACCGGTGATTTTCGCTGCACTAGATCCGAAATAAACTAATGTTCGCTTCGCCCAAATGCATCGTCCTTTCGGTTGAATGTTATGACGTAACTTTGTGACGCCATCTCTCAAAAATTGAATAAGTGTGGCTAAGAAAGGTAGTCTACTTCCACCCCTGATGATACAGTGGTGTGCAACGACGGGCAATGCGAGTAAACGGATTGGACCACCTTGCAAACCCATTTCTCGTCGACCATAACTCAAATTACCTTGCAAACCACCTAAAGCCTAAATACGGTTTGATGAGGGGATTTCGAAAATCAGGGTTTGGAGAAAAATCACTCAAGCACTTTATGCAAATGTCAGTTTTCCAGCCAAGGGAGTTCTGTGGCCACTGAAGCGATAACAAAGTGAACGAGAACATTTTATACCAATTAGTGTACTTACCAGGTAGACATTACGACGTTTTAATTAAAATGTGTAATAAAATTCCTCGTTACAAAATTACATTATAACGGAACGCCTAAACCACAAAACCTTAGGAAATCGGAGGGTATATGGCTAGATTTGATTCAAAAATATATAACAAAAAACATAGTTTGAAGATCTGTAAGGAGACGGTCGGCTGGCCAGGTGAAAAAAAGACAAAATAATATTTTACCAATGATGCTATGTACCCACGTGACCAAACGTGTGACCAAGGCCCGGGCGATTGGAAATGACGTTTCGAGATTTCATTCTACTTTATGTTGTTTGGATACAGTTTGGTACTAGAGGCTTCAATCACCGTGTTACGTTATCGTGTTTACTAGATTTGTGATTATACTCAACGATCAATACCAAGTGAGTTAAGGGACTCTGTCTAGAGTTAAAAAATAACAAGGAACGTGTAAGAGACTTAGGCAGTCGTCGGCCATCGCCTTAAGGGCCAGCGCCCTACTCACCTGTAGCAATCCTAAACGCTTAACTTCCACCACTGTTTCACACCCCTACTCTTAAAAAGATGTTTTAGTTGACACTACAGTAATTGGCTGGCCGATTTGCTTCAAAACATCACAGCCCTAACTTAGTGTAATTGTGGCAACAACAAACATTTAAATTACCATTTCCATAAAGTTTTAATATTCATATAACGGAAAATTCTAATTTTGTACGAGTTTTAATTCCTTTTCTGTATCCTTCCATCAAAGCCATACCTAAACAAAACCAACATTGTGGAGTTACCAACAACAAACTGTTTCGTCTTCACTAGTATTTACCTGCTGAAATGAAGAATTACCCCTTGGGGATACTTTATACGAAACCTACAATTTGGATTAATGATTTACTTTAAGGTTAGGTAAATGTTTATCTTACAAAGCATGTGATGATGTTGAATCACTGGTCAGTCAGTATGAATAGTTGTCATACCTTGTAGTATTGTGCATTATAAAAGACTTGGCCCGTGCAGACAGCCGTATATAGGCTAGTCACATAACTACTGAAGTGTGCAGGCATGTTTTTTCAAATAAATTTTGCAAGGAAATGGGTATTAAAGCCCTTAAATAGAACGAGAAATGTAGCAAATTTACATTGCATTTATATTTGTAATAACTTCATTTCCCTGACGAAGATTACCTGAAGACGTTGGCATATATAATAAAAATCTTTATCAGACGAGTACCATATAATTATATTATTTCTTGGTGACTACAGTATATTCACTATGGATGTTAATTTATATTAATCGCCATACCTATGCCAAAACGCTTTCAACTAAACATCTCAGGTTAATTATAACGACTTGGCTAGTTGTCTACTTGCTAGTGCTTGCTTCTTGTTTTGCAATCCATAGATTAAGACTACTATGCTTTTGATAGTTCCAGTATTATTATTTGTTGGAGCTTTGGCTTCCCTAACTTGTACTATTACCGCGTTAGCAACACCTAATTGGGCCACTAACAATTCGACAGGCTTTTCAACAGGTCTGAATTACTATTGCGTCAATTGGACTGAATCCTGTTACGCATATGGAAAAGGCAAGTAAAAAGGTCTTTGTTTAACCAGAATTAACAACCTGTTGTTTATGGCTGATACTTTAAGGTAGTTACACACGCTAAACAAGCTATTTACCGATCAGCTATAAAAGGTATACCTACATAACGATATAGAATTTGTCAGAAGTAAGCAATTTAGAAGTTGAAGACACGTTAATAAAAAAATACTGAAAACATAGGATTCCCTGGAAAATTATGATGACATTCAAGCGTTTCTCAGTTGATCAGCACAACGCTAAAAATATTAATAACATAGATGTCTTTAAAAGACAGAGATCAGAGCTAAACAATATTAGTAACATAATATATAACTATGTCTTATACAGACGTTTTGCAGTCGGTATTATTCAGTTTTTGCCTTGTGCTTTTTTTGTACTGATGACAAAGGGGGCAAATAACTCTTTCCGATCCGTAACCTATTTTCCTGTAATTCAGACGATAAAGTGGGAACGTTCTCCACCGGTCTCTTCTTCTTTTGGTTCGGAATGCTCGCCTGTTTTTTTACAGCAGTCGTTATGGCCGCCCTAACATACTTCAATGCAAAACAAGAGGACAACGCTGGCTGGCGTTATCAATGCCGCGTCGCCGCCATCGTTTTCGGCGTTTCGGGTTTGTCGTTGTTATCATTGGAAAAGTATATAGCCAGTATTTCGATAAAAGTCAATAATTTATAGGGATTCCTATGAATTAGGCGATTCGCTAATGATTATGTTAGAAGATATCGGACTATAGCTTACTTATGATGCCTCAGTCTCTGCAGGCCTAAACAACTTTTAGAAGCACGTTTTCAACATTTTAGAAGTTACCTTGTTTTTAACGTTTAGAAAGGTTTTTTTTTTTAAGTCGCACTACTCTCTTTTGAAAATGCACACGGGATAAAAAACCCAAGTCTTCTTGCACATATGTTTCTCCATGGGTTTATACTCAATCAGTTCTGTTCACAGAGTGTATTTTAGCGCTCCCTAAAGTTGCCAATGTCTAAAGGGGTTTCTGCGTCATAAACGATCTTATTAATTTACCGACAAAGTAGTCTCAGCTTACACTAATCCGCCTATATACGATTTTAGTTTCAATTAATTTGTTCGTAAATTACTTACGCTAGACTACTAGACTATATTAATTCAGCCAACAATTTATGTGAAAGAATGTAAATGAGAAAGGCGTATAAATGAATGTCTAACGTTATGATCTACAATTATCCCATATTATAACACAAAAGGAATTAGTAAAACGTGTTTTTATTTTGTCCGTGGGATCGCAGCTCCAGATATTTTTAATGCTTTTGTGAAGCCGGAGCAATTTGATAAATTTGAGAGCTTAAGATTTAAAATTTTCATCCGCTATAGCTCAAAAGACTTTAAATTGCTCAAAAGAAAACTACTAAACAGTTTTGTGTGGCAAATGTAACTTATTTGGCCAGTGTTCAAGCAACTTAAAAAAAAAATACCGAAGCTGGAGTCGGAGCCATTGGGTGCTTAACCGCTCCATAGCTGGAGCTGGAGCTGAGCCAATGCTGCTTTACTATGGCGCACCAGCCCTGCATAGACCTGTGAAAAAACTCTTTGTAATGCCATCGCAAATTATGTTTCATTTGTAATGTCTGTAGCCAGCGAAAAAAGTTAAGCGTACTAACGAAACAATTATAGAAAACAACTTTGAAAAGTTTACTTCTACAGACGCGCGTTTACAAAAGAAGGTGGACTATAGAAAACAAAGGTTACATTAAGTTATTTTGTTTTTACAGGTATTCCGTCGCTCGTTTCAATGACGATTTTTGCATTTCTGTACGCTTCGCCTCCGTACCAACACGGCTATTCGTACTACCTTGGGTGGACGGGGCCCTGTATCAACGAACTGATTTGCATCGCGTTGGCCGCAGCCGTGATACTGTCAAGACTGGCCGACGGAATATACCATAGCAAGACTTCGAACACAAACACGTCATCCGTTGACATTCAAAATCCTGCCGGTCACACGAAACAAGCGCTGTTTGACAGTTTGTAAATGCCAAACAGTTGTCATGAGTCAAGCGCATGTAGCCTTGTTTACACGTGACACCTTGTTTTTTTTCGCGCGGTGAAAATTTACTACTTTCAGTTAAAAATAGCCCAAACCGACTCCGGTTAAAAAAAGAGTCCAAATCCTGAGTCCAATTACGGTCAAATGTGCGATTTGGTCGAGTCTCGAGTCCGGCTCGACTCTTCTCTTTATATTTTACCCATTTACGTAACTAAAACAAGGTGGGTATTTAGCAATCCACTCGGTAAGCTGTCATATAATTGACCCTCTTTTAATACAGGATTGGAAAATGTTCCACCATATGCTATTCGCCCTTAAAAATCTACAGTTTGCGGCTTTATCAGTTTCAAAATGCGCATGCGTACGTCCGACTCTGGTATACTTTCAAGTGTAGTCTTCTCGGGTCTCGAGTCCGACTCCAACAAAATTAACCGACTTCGTCAAGTCCCGAGCTGATTCCGCAACCCTGCTTTACAAAAGGAAAACTATTCACCAGATAAGTGACAGAACAAAAACAGGACGACTGGATTTTGTTGTAATACCGGACTCCAGACATAAGACCGATATAAGAAAAACATCAACGTCGGAATAAAACACAGTTCGGGAATAAGAACAAAATAGACTAATATCCTACCTAATAGTCGTAATACAAAAATTAGTTCAAGACCTAAACCTGTCAGACGAAAATGTAAATGGCCAGAATCAGGCCTACTTTACCTAACCCCAAACCACGCGCCAAAGTACATTACTAACGTCCCTAATAATGTCATCCCTAATATGTCGTTGGTCATAATACTATGGTTTTATAGATTATTCTGCTTTAGGTAATGTTCATTTTTAGGTTTTACTGTGTGTTCCCGTAGTACCTTACGTTTCATTTATACGTTTCATTTTATCGCCTGTTTTCTTTTAATTTTTTTATCATCACCTTGAAGGTGCAGGTAACCCGTTTTCAACGTGCTGATGTACATTGTTGACGAAAGAGGTTTTGTCGAAAATTTTATGGCATTTGTTATTATAGCAATCTACGCTGAGGCACTTTAAGTTGAGAGAGGTGAAAAAGTTGTAAATATGACTTTTTAATTTGTTTGCTAAGGAAATTAATATTTGAGTATAAAAATTTTACATAAATCACTCGAACTTAATTAATGTGTTAAGGGATTTGCTTACATTAGTTATGGAACTGATGTGTTTTATAAGGGTTGAAAATTTCGAGAGAGAAGTTTCAAGGAAATTTTTATATTACTATATACATCATAATTGTATACCAGACCTGGGCAACATACGGCCCCCAAGCAGTTTAATCCAGCCCGCGGCTTATTTTCCTTAAAATACATAGGCTAAGCGAAAATAAGGACGGGTTTCTACATGTTGGGTTGTGTCGTGACCATTTTTTCCAAGGCGGATCTAGTCATGACTCATGACCCGATTTTTAGCCTGTTTTAAATACTACAAAGGAAAATTTTTTCGCGCTTCGCGCGAATCTCTTCTGTCTTTCTCGTATATTTTCGGCAACTTTACAGACAAAATAGCGTCCTTGCACTGCGACTCTCTGCAACGAAAGTTGAAAAACCTTGGCATAAATACGTTTTTAGCGAATCGAAAGTATTCCGTCTTTAAAATATGAACGATACACCGACCGTTTTCTAAACTCTGAAATATGCCGATTCACATTTTGTTAACCTAATTTAGTTAATGCCATGTTGTGTTTTAGTTAAGCCATGTCCGATTTATGTTTTATTTGCAATATGGCTGTTGTACCGCAAGTAACCCAACAGTAACTTAAAGCTTTAAAAAGCCAAAAAAACATTGTAAGCTTTTTTGTATGAACTTTTTTCGTATTTTAATCTTAACTTTTGGGTCAACGCGCCCAACAACTTGATAAACGCCAATATATCGAGCAATGTAATATTTTTGTCTGTTCTTAATGCTTCACGTCCCCCTCTAAATTTAAATAAACTTTGCTTTTTAAAACAAACACAGTCAAAATTTTTTAACGCTTCGAACACAGTCAAAAATTTTTAACGCTATTGCCCACCCCTGTTGTATACAGTTTGTGTTAAAATTGTTTGGCATGGCTTTTTTTCGTTTAAAGATTATGGAAGTTAACCTGCAGTTTTAATTGGATATACCTTGATCTTCATACGGTAAAACCTGCCTAAATCGCATAGTAATTAGGCACCTTACCACAGCTAACTGGTAGGTATTGTGGGCTTTTTTAATCTCCCAACAATTTATTCTCTTCTAGAATACAAGTCTTCGAGATAACAGCAGTATAGGCAACATTTCATAATATCATCGCTCCCGGAAGGAATAAAAAGCGGATCTTGCCAAAACAGTGTCGACTCAATTCACGACCGAGATTTTTACTGCTGAGGACCAGAAGGCATTTAGTTCAATTGCCATATTGCTCTCGCTTGTAGCTATAACAATTTGTTTGCATTGAAACTTCTAGAAAGCCGCTTAACGACGCAATTGGCTACAGACAAATGAGCAACTGTGTAATTTATTGAATGACTCAGCAAAACCTGTTACAATCTGATCAGTCAGCAATACAGAAAAATAAGCTAACAATAACTTCAGATTCGATTAGAGGTCATTCAAAAAACTTGGCCATACATAGTCAAAAGCATATATAATAAAAGTAGATTTTTTAATGACGTTGCGTGTGATTTTGCCTACTTTTTCTTTCACAGATTGTTTGTAATGGTTTATATAGCACGGGTCTTCGTTTTAGCCACCATCGTTGCCCTTCTAGCCAAGTCGGGTACGTACATTCAGGGAAAAATTTGATTCGACAGGTTGTAACGCACATACGAGAATAGAAGTTTTAACAGTTTCTTAAATATCCGACATCACCGCTACGATTCTTTTATAAGTGCTACATTAGGCACAAAGTCAGTAGTTTACGATCCCGAAACCGTTTAGTAGCATTTCGACACCCTCGATCTTCGAAATCATTCTACTGTTACACTATGTTTAAAAGGGACGTAAACGTATAGCACGACTAGATTTATGTAATGTATATAACGACTATAGATTTTATTATAAACAAATTGAACTAAATTGCCGTAACCTATTAGTCGCATTTCGACGCATTCGATCTTCGAAAAAAATCTACTCTAACACTCTGTTAAAGGGACTTGCGAGCGACGGAACAATGAAATACTGGACAGCTTGTTGGCGAGAATGGACGAACTTGAAAACAAGAAAGATGTGGGAGTGAGCGCCACAACGCCTGCTCCACCACCAAAGCTCGTAGTATCAATAACTTTAAACGGACAGGTAGGAAATAGTTTGGAAGACATTATATAATTTTATATGCATTGCCTGCGTGTTTCGAGGGTAACACGGCATTCTATCCATTTCCACCACTGCTTTTTCAGTAGTCGATTTTGAATTGTTTTCTTTTTTTAATTTTGTACGTAGTGTATCAGTTCTACAAAAAAAGTTACTCGACATTTCACAACAACTTAGTGAACTATTTTGCCCATTTTAAACCACCCTAAATCGTGTGTCCTTTCAGGTGGTACATTGAACCAGAGACAGGCACTTTTAGGTTTGATATCTATTTGTTCCACGTTTATGGGGTATAGTGAAATTTGCTATATAAAATATTTCTTTAAAAGTGTTATTTTTACCAACAATCTCGAAGAGGGGCTTTGAGTGACGAACATTTCGCAATGCTTAACTGAGCCCCAAGTATACTCCTTTTTGGCATTCTGGAATATTTTTTACAATTGTGTAAATATAAGTAAAACTGGAAAAAATGGCAATACTCCATTTTGCTAGGCCAGAAAAGCCTGCTGCCGCTATAACATGAAACACTTGTTTATTGACCACTTTTATTTAATTTTAGATATTCCACAAACTGAAGTGTGATCCGGTTTGCAATAGTTTTTCCTGTGTTAAATATATCGCAAGACCAGAGCAGACATGTAAGTATATATAGGTTGTATTATGCACAGCCTTCTTTGCACAATTATTTGTAAACTTATGAGCAGCCTTTTTTACCAATTTAATCGAAACTCTTTGTTCAGTCTTATGCTATTACTGTTTGCTGATTGAATGTGTCACAAAACAAGACCCACCCTTAATCGTGAAGAAATAGAAAGGTGGCAACTGATGAAAATGTTGAGAAAAGCAAAAAAAAATTGGAAAGATTTCTATGTTTAGTTATTGTAATAGTTTCTTTGATGCATGGTCTTCTCTCTTCATTATTTTGTTTCGTCATTTGAAAGCTGTTTCAGTTAAATTCGTTAACAGTTTTTTTGCTTCTGGTTGACTGGTGAACGTACTTGTTAGAAGTATTGTTGACTAAACCCTTGGCACTGTTTCGTTGTGTTCCTTTCACGTTTTCGGTGAGTTTAATTGTGCATTGTGACGTCATAGTGTTGCGTTGCGCTTATGATAATTGTGTTTTCACAGTTTGCTGTGCTGCCACTATGGGCTGTAAAGTCACGGTTTTAAAACTGTTCGTGATTTCTTCGCTCAAAATAAAGTAATTCATTAGAGGTTTTACATTTCCTTGGATACTTCGACCACGGTCGGTGTTACAAGAAGAGGCAGCGTGTGACGCAGCTCGGAACCTAGCTATCTTCATAACAGGTCGCGTTACAGCTATCTCACGTGTTTATGTGTCAATAAAGTCACAAAGTTTAAGGTGATTTTAACTGCCAAAAAAATAACATATAATAACTTGACTTAGGTTCATTGTTTAAAGTTAAACCATGGGTTCTTAACGGTTGGGCCACAGAGCATTTGGGAATTGTAAAATCTGTGAAAAATTGTTTTATTTGTGATCTTAGAACAGGTTTAGAAAGAACACTAGATATAAAACAATATTTAAACAGCTTTAAATTCAATTCCTAAATGTCTACAAAAAACAAACCATAAACTTTTTAGGATGAAATGTGAAAAATAGACCCTAGATTAGTGGCTTAACCTTATTGGTGTTGTTAGGCGTGACAAGCTGGAGATTTTTTTGTTTTTGTTTTAACAGATAGCATTTTTCATTATTTAAAAATGACCTTCTTTAATTATTAAATTACTCACTTGTCAAGAACCACTGACCTACATAAAGATATGTAATCTAATTATTTATATACAGTACATAATAAAATTATAATTACAAAGCAACATAACATAACTTTACCTTCTTGCCTTTAAATGTATTCATAAACAGCTTAACTGCCATTCAGCACGCTCTTTCAAACTACAGCACACAAATGAATAATGAAAGCCGACTTATAGAAAGATCAATTGTATACCATCATGATCGTTCAAACTACAGCAAAATGACGATCTGAAAATGGAAAAATATTGTGATTCAATTGCTTTTTAGTACATTCAATGTCCATCTCAACTAGCCCTAGGGACGATGTAAGCTTAAATGTTGCCTAAATCTTATGGTTAAAATGCCTTTCTCGTGCGTCGTTAGCGAGCTCGCTGAACTTTTGTGAGGTGTGTTCATAATGCCGCCAATGGTGTACAGTTTGCCGGTTGCCCGGACGACCTGGATACTGATAGATAGTTTCAAAAGGATGAGTGATCAGCAGTTACTGTGTATTTGTCTGCAGCTCCAAATAGCGCGGGCAAAAGTGTCTATTCCGAGTGCCGAGTCCAACTCCTGCCAAATACGATTTGGTCGAGTCCCAAATACGGCTCCAACTCAGTCTTTATTTTATTCAAATCCACTCAAAGTATTTTAAAATTTTCCACCATATGGTCCATATGCCATTCATGTTTTACAATTTATAGTTTGCGGGAAATTTCAAATGCGACTTCAACAAAGGTAACCTACAGCCCTGCGTCATTTAAGTAAAAACTATTCACCAGCCAAACGACATACCAAATTGGGCGACTAGACTTTGCCGTAGTACCATTACATAGTTTGTTTTATTGCTTGTCTGCCAAACAGTTTATTCTCATCGTTTCTATATATGTGTTCCTAACGCTTTTTCGGATTTACGATAACAAGCGATTTCGTTGTGGTGCCTGTCACCAGCTTTGTAAGTGCTGATTTACATCTTGGACGAATGAGGTTTCGTCGACAATATTGTGGCATTTGTTAACATAGCAATATACGCTGAAGCACTTTAAGACAAAGAAGGTTGAAAATGTCGTAAATATGACCTTTTAAATGTTTAGCTAAAGGAATTAATATTAAAAATTTTTAAAAGCGTAAAAATTTGACATGAATTACACGAACTAAATTAATATGTTTAATGATATACTTATATTCATGATGAAACCAGCATGTTTCACACGACTTGAAAATTTAGAGAGAGAAGATTTAAAAGCTATTTTTATATTGCTATTTCAATCATGTTTGTATACAATTTGTTTTGAAATTCACCCGCCATGGTATTTTCTCGTTTAAATATTATGTAAGTTAACCGGCGGATTTAATTCAATATGCTGTAATCTTCATACTGTAAAACTTGTCCAAATCGCATGGTTTTTAGATTAATATTCACCACACGTCCATACTAATTAAACACCCTACCACAGCCAACTGGTACTGGGGACTTTTTTAAACCTATTAACAATTTATTATTTTCTATAGAACAAGTCTTGGAGATAAAAGCAGTTGGCAACATTTGATAACCATGCACATATAGAAGGAAATTCCAGCGTCTAATAGTTTAGATTCGTGATATGACTCGACGTTGGACCACGTAAAGGACCTAGCGAAGGCAATATCTTCGCTCCCGGAAGGAATAATAAGTGGATTATGCTAAAACAGTGTCGACTCAATTCACGACCGATGTTTTTGCCGGTGAGGACCAGAGGGCATTTAGTTAAATTGCCATATTGCTTTCGCTTGTAGCTATACGAGTCTATGCGACAAATTGTTTGCACTAAAAGCTGCTTTAACGACGCAAATTGGCTAGAAACAAGTGCGCTACTACGTAATTTAATCAAATAATTCTGAAAAACCTTTTGCAATATGATCTGTCGGCAATACAGAAAAAAAAATTACCTTAAATACAATTAAATAATCTTAGATTTCGAGGTTTTCAAATAACCTTATATTTGAGAGGCTATTAATGAAGTTGAGCGAGATTTTACCTACTTTTTCTTTCACAGATTGTTTATAATGGTTTATATAGAACATGTCTTCGTTTTAGTTGCCCTCTTTGCCCTGCTAGTCAAGTCAGGTACGTACATTCAGGGAAAATTTTTACGAGGCAGGTTGTAATGCACATAGGCCTACGAGAATAGAAGTTGTAGCCGCTTCTGAAATACCTGGTATCACTGCATGGTATGCTTCTTTTGTAAAGCTACATTAGGCAAAAAAGTTAGTGGTTCAACAAACGTTCTTTCGTAAATGTATATAACGACAAATTTACTGTGCAAACAAATTGAATTAAATCGCCGTAACCGATCAGTCGCATTTTGACGCATCCAATCTTCGAAATCAATCTACTCTAACACTCTGTTAAAGGGACTTGCGAGCGACGGAACAATGAAATACTGGACAGCTTGTTGGCGAAAATGGACGAACTTGAAAACAAGAAGGATGTGGGAGTGAGCGCCACAACGCCTGCTCCACCACCAAAGCTTATTGTTTCGCTAAATCTCAACGGAAAGGTAGGAAATAGTTTGTTGGAAATTATATACTTTTCAGATTACATTGCCTGCGTTTATCGGAAGTAGTATGAGTTGCTACCTATATTTCCCCATCCGGTTTTCATGTTTTCGAGGTTTAAATAGTTTTAGATTATTTAAATTCGTTAAACTAAGATTTTTTGAAATTCGACATTATTCTTATTCAACAACTTAGTGAGCTGTTTTGTACTCTTTTAACCCAACCTAAATCTTGTGTCATTCGAGTTGGTGCATTTAACCAGAAATAGGCATTTTAAGGTTTGATATCTATTGGCACAGGTTGTTGGAGTGTGGTGAAATCTCCTATAGCCTACGTATGATTTTTTTTATTTACAAAAAGGATTTTTTACCAACAATCTCGACTTTGGGTGACAAATATTACGAACCTGATACTTAGCTGGGCCGAAGTACTGCCATTCGGGCATACAATTGTATAAATAAGCACAATTGTATAAATCTAATTAAGTTTTTATAAACTACAAAAATGTAGCAATACTCTAATTTGCTGAGTTACAAAGCCTGGTGCTGCCGTTTACATGCGAAACTTGTTTGATGAGAACATCTATTTAATTTTAGATATTCCACATACTGAAGTGTGATCCGGTTTGCAAAACGTTGTCCTGTGTTGAATACACCGCAAGCCCAGAGCAGACATGTAAGTATATAGTATGCACAGCCTTCTTTGCACAAACACTTGTAAACTATGTACAACTTTACACTGATTTAATCGAAACTCTTTGTTCAGTATTATGCAATTACTGTGTGCTGGAATGTCTCACAAAACCCAAAGTCGATGGCTTCATATCTGACGTGGAGTAATACAAGTGTGGAAACTAGCAACTAGTGATAATGTTAAGGAGAAAAAATCCGGAAAACTATTTATGTTCAGTCTTCTTACATGTTTATTTGTCAATAAAGTCACAAAGATTAAGGTGCTTTTGACTGCCAATAAATAAATAATAAACAATAACTTGACTAAGGTTCATTGTTCATACACATGTGCATTAAGTTGAGTTGCTGAAAAAGATAATGAAACAAACATTCCCTTGATAGATGTTACTAACAGTCTGAATAACTATATGTAATAAGCCTACAGTTTTATCATAAATATTAAAGAATGGAATAAAATGTCCATGACTCAGTGAAGTATCTAGTACAAACAAACAAAAATAATTTAAGTCTAGAAGAACACTACAAGTTAGAACCAGAAAACTAGATAAACAGCTTAACTTTAATCCCTAATGTCTACAAAAAACAAATGAAAAACTTATTTAGGAAAAAAAATAGATCAGTGGCGCTTAACATTAATAGTGTTGTTAGCCCCTGCAATTTTTTTGATTTCAACAGTCAGAGATGGCATCTCATACCATTTTAAAATAATCTTCTCATAAATATCGAATTACTTTTTGAGGGCAATTGCAAAACAGGTCAAGAACCACTGCCCTACAAAGATATGTAATAAAACTTTTTTCAAGATAGTACAAAATAAAATGATTAATACAAAGCAACATGTAACATATTTCTACCTTTTGGCCTTTGAATGTATTCATAAACAGTTTAACTTTTATTCAGCATGCTATTTCAAACTACAGCAAACCAAAAGGCCGACTTATTCATGGTTTATCATCATGATCTTTCAAACTGCAGCAAAATAAAGATCTGAAAATAAAGAAATACCGTGATTCAATCCTTTTTGGTACTTTCGGTGCTTATCTTAAATGGCCATAGAAATGTTGTATATTAAAATATAACATAATCTTTGAGTTAACATGCCACAAAAAGACATGAGGAAATACATTTTAATGGTCTATACTCTATAAACAACAACAATTTTTATACTGAAAAATTTCTTTGCTAAAGAGCTCTACAAACCTGATTTCTTTGCTAAGTAGAACAGCATAGTAGCTAATAAAAACATATTACTCAAAGCTGGTATATTATATGGAAGGAACATTTCCCCTTACTGTTTACCAGTGTTGTAATAACTTAAGTCAAAGACTTGACAAGTCTTTTGGGGAAAATGACATGACTTTGACTTGACAGGACTTCCCAAGGGTGAAAATTAAGTGTTTTCAATAAGCATGTTTTCCTAAAATTGGGCTATTTATCCTAATTTTGCATATAAAACAATTTGCTTTCCATTTAATGCATTTTTAAGATATTTTAGTTAAGGTATTGCTCACAATTGGACGAGTTTACCCAATTTTAATAGTTTTTACTGTAATTTTTTTGACAAGGACTTGACTGGGATTTGACTTCGTAATTATTCAAAAAGACTCGACTTGGACTTGGTTAGTTTACATATAACTTGACTTAGACTAGAGTTATTTTACAATTTATGACTTGTTTACAACACTGCTGTTTACCGACCAGCGACCAGTTTGCATTTCATGGCACTTTTCACGGATATATTGTCCGGTGTGCATTTACTGCTTTTTTGAGTAGAATTGCTAAATGTGATAGAACGTACCGACTATATTTCCTTCTATTGCACCTTGCAGAAGGTTTATTTCTTAGCGGTTCGGACATCGAAATAATAAAATTCAAGTAAATGAATTTTCACCACGTTTCGTACGTTTAGCTGCATGTTGTATTTCGAAAAAAGTAGAAGACTCAATTTTTTCGGATCTGTTCTCACACTATGCGAAACTGTAGTGTATACTGTTCAAAACTCCTACCTTGAACTAGGCAATACGGCCAAACATATCTCTTCGATTTTGGCGGTTTTAAAATAAATTAGAAAAAAGTTAAAAACTCTGTTAGTACGGATAAATTTAAACCATACAGAATAGGTGGCTTGATTTTTTATTTTTGAATCGTTTTTCTTTCTCACTTGTCGGAATGGTTGAGGGTTGACCACTGTGTCGACGACCTGCAGGCTGCATGCCGATGATTTTCAATAGGTGGAAAGGTCAGCAGTCCTGTTTCTTTCTGCAGCTCCAAACTAGCAAATGTTGAGGGCAAAATACCACTAGGTTATAAAAATGTTTCGTCAGTGTTGCACACAATTCTTGCCAGGTGCAATGGGAGATAAACTGTATTTTTAATACTAAAAGTAAATGTAATTATAATAACTTTAATGCAATCAAGAGAATGTCATGCTCTTTCAAATGCAGCAAAACGAAGTCTGTAACTTATACTTCACGAGAAACTGCAAAAAAATACTTTGCTTTTAAAGGTTTTGTTGCTTTTTTTGTACTTCATTACTCTTTGCATTCCACACAGCCTATTTTTTCCTACACAATTGCAAATCCTAAAACACCCCATGCTCTTTCAAACTGCAGCAAAACAGTAGTTATAAAACACCGAAGTAGCATTATTCGTACTGCAGCATAAGACATTTACAGGGATAAATGAATTTCCTCTAATTGCTTTGAGTTAATCTTTCTTCTGTAATTGTAGCAAGATATTTTATTTCAAATACCACGTAGCATCTTATCTGACTGCATATTGTCATACACTTTCAAGCTGCAGCAATACAAAGTTTTAAACCAATAGATATCTTCTAAAAGGTTGTTTAAGTTAGAAATGATGAAACAGGTGTGATATTTAAACTGGAGTTTATTCACACTGATTTCTGAACTGACAATTAACAAGCTGCATGCAGTTTAAACTCTTTGACAACACTAGTATTACTTATTTTAAACAAAATTTCTCTTTTATAAGTTGTGAATGATCTATTTAGAAAAAAATATTCCGTTAGTTATTCCCGTTGCTTTTATGAAGGAAATTGTTTTGTTAATAAAAATTAAATCCACGAATACTAGTATTGTATTACTTCAGTTTAGTAACTAATCATAAGAATATAGTTTTAGATTGCGGTATTCACTCTAGTTACCGAAAAAAAAAGTAAAATGCTGGTCTTCGGTTGCGTGTAACAGGTCCGTGATTAAAACGCAGTTGCAGCAGCATGTCACATGACTTTAATGCAAGAAACAAAGCAAATCTAAATTAAAAATAAAACAACCTTTAAGTCAGGGATTTTTAATCTTTGTCATCCTGTTGCTCTGTAACCGCTATTCAAACTAAATACCCCCTTGAGAAAAACAGTATCATATATAAATATCAATACCCAAAAAAATAACCTCTGAGAAATTGCAAACTTATAGCCGCTATTTTAGTGCAAAAAAGGGTTAAGTACTTTCTTGTTAAGTTTTGTTCCCCATGCGAGCAAGACATGTTTATGGTATATTTTTTTCATTGTTTATATTTTTAAGTGGGATCTGTTCACAACTCGCACCAATTTGCATATTTTTTTTTTGCAAATTGGTTAAAAATCCCGCCTCTCCAAACTAAAAGTGAGTTATCTTTATTTGAAGGTAAACTATAGGTACTTTTTTTAATAATTAATGCTAGCAATCAATTT
This sequence comes from Ascidiella aspersa, assembly GCF_963924565.1. Lineage (NCBI taxonomy): Eukaryota > Metazoa > Chordata > Ascidiacea > Phlebobranchia > Ascidiidae > Ascidiella > Ascidiella aspersa. Next base: position 20,836,648 of record NC_139451.1, read on the forward strand.
TAAAAGAAGTATTCTTATTTTGAAAGGTCTAAAACACAAGTGAAAGATCGCAGAATAATAGCCTGTAGGGGTTCGGCAGGGTAGCAAAAGTTAACAACCACTGATCTCTTAATAAAGGCAAAAGATATATAATTAAAAATCCCCGCATTCAAAAGATGTGGTTTTGCAAACGATTGCTATTTTTATATTAAAAAGACGAAAAAGGGCCTTTATATTGTTTAGATTGCCAAAACGATCTTTTCGAAGGCGTCATTTTGAAAGGCAGAAAGAAGTTTGGCTCCTTTGGACCGAATATAATTTTAAAAACTAGGTCAGGCACACTAGAAGAGAAATTTACTTTTAAAAATGCATTTACGTTATACTGTATGGCCTACAGTGTAGGCTATAGTTAAAGAAAAATTGTCATATTATTAGCTCAGATGTTTATTAAAACGACTATCACGAATACGATACGTTATCCGTAACATTTTATACTTTTTAAAATTTACCGGTAGGCCTACAGCAAAAATAGGGATGCCAAGCAACAAAGGGTTGGCTTAATATATACCACCAATATATAAACTGTTGCTACCAGGTCCGGCATAGCAATATTAATCAAAAACAGCTCATCTGGTAATTGTAATTATTAACCCTAGGCAACCGAAGCAAGTCGTCTTCGTCAGGGCGAATAACACCGAAAGCCCGTAGTACAATACATGGAAAACAAACAGAAGAAAAAAGGAAAGAAAAAATAATATGCCACATTTTGTATTAATATACAACCAATATTGTGTCTTCGAACAAACAGGTAGTTGATTTCTATCTGAACAACAGAGACTTTATTTTTGAAAAAGGCTAACTAGCTTTAGGCGTGATAAATAATGGCGCCGATTTAGTTGGAAAGTGGAAGTAAATGTATTTAATTAATGGAATATTCACTATAATACCGAAATATATTTTATTATTGCAGTGTATTTTAGCATACAAATTTTTTTTTTTTTTTTTTTTAGTGCAGTATTTTTAGAATTAATGCAGTTTGGTTAAATTAATATTATAATATTTTCCAAATGGTAAGACCAAAGTTAGAAAACAATAGTTTCGCATTGGTGCGAAGTAATTTACAAATAGGCGTTCAAAAAACGCTTTTGGCTTAATTAAAAACTCTTAGACTCTGTTTGGCGTTCCAGCATACCTGTAACTTGCTGATATGTCTGACAAACAACACCACAAGCGAAAGAAATGCCTTAGAGTTAAAATAATCAGCATGGGCAACGCCGAATGCGGGAAAAGCTGCATTATCAAGCGCTACTGCGAGAGGCGCTTCGTAAACAAGTACCTGCCTACTGTCGGAATAGATTATGGCGTCACCAAAGTGCACGTTAAGGACAAAGAGCTGAAAGTTAACATTTTCGACATGGCAGGACATCCCTTCTTTTTCGAGGTGCGTAACGAGTTTTACAGAGACGCGCAAGCTGCGCTGTTGGTTTTCGACGCTAGCGATCGACAGAGTTTTGAGAGTCTCGAATGTTGGTTGGAAGAAATGCAAAAGCAACAAGGGGTGGACGACGTAGTTATGTTTGTTTGCGCCAATAAAATCGACACAAGCAAGAGAGTTGTTGACAAAATAGAAGGTCAGATTTGGGCGCAGAGCAAAGGGTTCGCGTACTATGAAACATCGGCTGCCACCGGAGAAGGAATAAATGAAGTTTTTCAAGATCTCTTTGAGCGTTTGGTGAGATCAACTGAAAATGGAGGCACAACAAAGTCAATACCCATTATCACCCCTGGTTTTACGAAAGACCAAGCGGATGCAGTAATGAAGATTAAAAACGGTCGTGATAACTACGAAAAGCTGGGGGTCCATTACTCAGCAAGCAGAGAGGACATCAACAAAGCCTATCGTAAACTTGCGGTTATGCTGCATCCGGATAAGAATATGGCGCCAGGCAGCGAAGATGCTTTTAAGACTCTAGTGAATGCCAGGACTGCACTTTTACGTAATAAAGATAGTTGATAATTTAATTCAGAACAGTTTTGCATCTGATGGTAAACTGTTTTACCTATCCCTTCTTATTACACTTGTCACTAGTTGCTGTGTACTGTTTCTGGTTGAAACATTTAACCGCATAGATATTATTTTACCCTTGGTTTTTCTATTTTTTCACTGTATTGTTTTTTTAATTTTTTCTTTCTGGTAAAATATGAGTCATAACTCATAAGTTAGGGTATTGAAAGAAACAGTCCTGATGTCCTAGTTTTGTAACCAAGTGTTTTTACTTTGATTGTTTTTAGAGAAAAGCAAACAACAAATTATATTTAGTTATTGATTTCCATGTCATGTGCTACAAATTGTATTGAGAATCCTTGCTTTTACTAAGGCTCTTGGGTATTTGTGTTGACTTTTCTAAGAGGCAATATGCAAATTTGCAAAAAACTTTTTTAACTGTTTTCAAGATTAATATTAAAATTACTAAACTCAATGATTGTATTTATTGTTATACATCAATGTACGTTCTGTACGCTCTAAACTTTTTTATATTACTTTGTATATTTTATGTACTACTGGATAACTACTAGGTCACTAGCTTCATATTTTTTTTTATCTCACGAGAGTGTTCTTTTTTATTCACATGTATTTTTTAGCTTTGTTTTTATTTGCCACTTTTGGTTGAACTGATTTTAAGCTGAAAATCCTTGCAAAATGTCTTCAAAACTAAAAATTGACCATACAGTTCTTGACGATCTATGCAGCCGCTTTCTTCTTAATATTCCTGCGCAGGAAAAAGAGGACATGGTTCGTCTCTGCTTTCAAATTGAACTTGCGCATTGGTTTTACTTGGATTTCTACAGACCTGACAATTCCTCCCTGCCCGACTGTAGAATGTATGAGTTTGCCAAAGTCATATTTCGTGAATACCCATTTCTGCTAAAACCTCAAGATGTTAATGTGGAAGAGATTCTTGAACGGTAAGACAAATTTATTTTGAATATTTGTTATATCGATTTTTACTACATTTTTGGGGGAATATTCTTTATTTTTAGCTGGAATTTTAAATCAATTGTTAGGATTTTACATTATCTGTGGATGTAAAGACTTGTTTTTATATCATCCGAACAAAAAGTATTACCCTGAAAATAAAAATTATAGCCTACCTCTTATTTTTATGTGTATGATCCTAAACATTATTATTGTTAATCTTAAACATTACTGCTTAAAAAAGTGGTTCCCAACCTTTTTTTGACCGCCAATTTTTAGGTGTTTGTTTACATTTTTACAATCATGTGCCCCATGCTTCTCAGCATAGGCACAAATCTGTTACTGGGTCACTAAACTTGCTTACTTCTCTAATGCTAAATATGTAGTTTAAATTGTTTGGCAACTATTTATATTTATTTGTTTGGCACCTATGTATATCTATTTTGGTTGCCTGGAAAGCTTTCCTGTAGTAGCCAATTTGTAAATTAGAAGTTGTTACTAACTAAGAGGATTTTTGTCATTTTTGAGTCCCCATTATGCCACACCAATGCTACTACTACTATGTCATCATTACTCATAATCTCATTGAATTTAGTTAACTTCATCTAACCCAGTGGTTCTCAAAGAGAGCCACTTGGCTCACTTTGGGGGGAATTTTAAATTTTTGGGAGGAAATTTGTTATAGGGAGGAATTGGGGAGGAAAAAGTTGAAATGGGTCTACTTACTATAAGACTTAAAGTAGCCTTATGTGAAGACAATATGCTGCTTTAATTGTGTTAATCTACGTCAGTGGTTTTCAACCAGGGTTCCGTGGAACCTAAGGGATCCGCTAGTACAGGCCAGGGGTTCCGCAATTTCTAAATTGTGTAGCTAATTGAGGTTTGTTTATTACACTTGGGTTCCTCAAGCCAGTGGAATTATTGCACCGGGGTTCCTTGAGCCAGTGAAATGTTTCCATATGGTTCCACTCTAGCAAAAAGGTTGATAAGCACTGATCTACGTCATAATAGACTCCTATTTGGTTTACAATATCTATTGTTTTGTTACAGTGAGTAAAGTTCACTAGCACCAGGTGTCTATTTTATATTGTTTGTTTGTTTTAGCATGGTTGTAAAAGTAATATGCCAATTTAGTCGTTCCAGAGCAAACAGTTCTTCCATTTCCGACTACATATTCAGCTGAATGTGGTTTTAGTGGCATTACAGATATTTTGACCAAAACAGGAACACTAGACATTTGCAAACGCGAAGATCTTCGGGCAAAACTGACATGCTTTTCTCCTTAATTTTCATTTTTTATGAAGCTCATGGTTCACATTAACAATGAATAACGCTTTGGAAATACGAATATTTTGTTTGGTAAAATTGTTCTTTGCATTTTTGTATTGTTTTTTAATTATACATTACTTTTGTAATGTTCACTGTTATCTCTGAGATAAATCATAAAAACGCACCTTGCACATCCTATCCATATAGGTACTGTGAAGTTTTGGCAATATTCCTTTTTGCGACATTTCGGGGAGGAATTAACAGTGTTTGAGTCTTTAAGGGACGAATACGAAAAAAACTTTGAGAACCACTGTTACATTACTGCTAATTGAAGTTATAGAGTTTAACCACTAAACAATTATTGTGGCTGTCATCAACCTTTTTATATTTGTCAAATTTGGCTTGCCAAATCAGACAAATGCACACCCCTGCTTTAAAACAATTAGCAAATTGGATACGTTGATCTTTAAATATTTTTTTTTTTGCTAACTACTGCCTCTTATTTATACTTACATCACACAAACACCAATGTCACCAACATGTGACAATAGTCGAAAAAAAGTCTGAGGCAATTCAAAGGCCAGACAAGGTATATGAGGGATAGAAAGTAAGCAAATTGAAGTAGAATATCACTCTTACTCAACCATGATATTGCTTTAGGTGGAAAGTCTACAAAAGAAGTGTTCCAACATATGGCGCTGTTCTGTTGGATTCTACACTGGACTATGTTTTGCTGGTCCAGGGCTATTGGATCAAGGCTAGCTGGGGATTTCCAAAAGGTAAGATCAACAAGGCCGAGCTTCCAGAAGCTTGTGCAGTCCGAGAGGTCATGGAAGAAACGGGATTTGACATTAGCGAAATGATTGACAAGACCCAATATGCTGAACACCACCTTAATGAACAGCTGAGTCGCCTGTACTTTATCTCTAACGTGCCCATGGACATTCTGTTCAAGGCAAAAACAAGAGGCGAAATCAAGGACTACAAGTGGTTCCATGTAAACGACTTGCCGGCGCACAGAAAGGACACAACTCCCAAACAGGCTCTTAATTTGGCCGCAAACTGTTTTTTTATGGTCATACCTTTTGTGAAGCAGCTCCGACGGTGGATAGCAAGTAAAAGGCAAAGTTCTCTAGTGGGTGGTGAGACTGGTGTTGCAATTAGCACCGATGCCCACAAGTCCATCCAAAATACAAAACCAGGTGAAAGATCAAGAAAGCACACACCAAAGCAATCCGGGGGGAAGTTTCAGAACTCCCAGAATTCTGCGACATCTATTGATCAAGGCTTAGCAATGCAGCAGCAAAACTTTAGCCAAGCCAACACTTCAGAATTGGAAGCGATTCTAACGAACTTACAGAAACCACAACCAAAGACACCAGAGCATGGTGCTAGGCAAAGAAGAAGGGGAAGTGGAAGAGGAAATAATTCTGGCAACCTGCAAAACAACACCAACAAGTTGCTTTACAATGCCGAAAGCAAAGGACGTGGAAGGACCGACTTGGACTACATGCCGGACGCTTGGAAGAATTTCCACTTCGATCGCAACGCAATTGAAAAAGCTATTTTTGCATTTCACAACAATTCTGTTTGATGAACCCCTTACTGCAAAGCTGCCTTTGAATGCAGCTTTCTTGCCTTATTTACGATATATTTTTGTTTTCTAACGTGTTTTACTAGGCAAGTTTTTGTAATCAAATTAAGTATCAGATATATAAAAATGTTATTCTTGGTACTAACCATAATAAAAATAGCAGATTATTTTCTGTAGGAAGGAGTATGTATACAAAAACACGGCTTTAAGAGATACCAACTTAAAGCAGTTTACGAAAAAAGCTTTAAACTTTATTTGTCACAAAACTGACAGTTTTTTTTAAATGTTGGATACGCAACGGCTGTTTGGGCCTATTTTTTGCAGTAGTACAATAAAATTCTACAGCTTGAATTTTCAATTGTACATGTACACTCTATTTTATGATGTGTCTTTGCTTTTATCATGGTGTGTTCGGAAATCTATACTAGCGATATGCATTTTCCTGTCACTGTGCATGGACTTTCTTTATTGTGCTTGCCTAAATCCTAATCGTTTTGACAAATGTACACACTTTTTTGTGATGAAATCTGTGATAATATTATCTTCAGGTTTCTATTTTGTATATAGGTTTAAAGTAGTGTTTCTCAACCTTTTTTACTGCAACCCAAATGGGAACACACAATAAGACCTAAAAAGCAACAATATCGTAGTCCGAAAAATCTATAAAATCATAGTATTAATACAGCCAAATACGCAGTAATATTCAATCCAGGATAAGATCGAAATCGTCTTAAGAAGTCCTAAATCTGTCGGAATCCGTCCTAAATTCATCGGCAGAATAAGGCCTTAATGGCCAAAATAACCCAAAAACTGTAGGTAGAGGTTATGGGGCGATCAGGGGCCGTCGGTCTGCCATCGGCCGTTTCGGTGACTACGATTGAACGTCCAAGTTTGACCGGCACCGCTGTTTTGGTAAAATGTTGTTTAGGCCTGATTCTGACAATTTAGGCCTTATCCCGACGGATTTCGGACTTAATCTAATTTAGACGGTACTTCGACCATTAGGTATTAGTCCTATTTTGGCCTTATTTCAAACTGTGTTTTATTCTGACGTTGTTGTTGTTCTTATCTCAGTCTTATTGCTGGAGTCCACCCAAATATTCACAATAAGCATACCAGCAAAGCTTCGGCAGACCAATTCTCTTTGCTAAAGTTTTTGTAAGTTAAAGTGATCGAAAACAGCTATGAAATCAACCATATCAACTACTGCAGCCGGCGAACCAGCACAAACAAACGGCAACCGAATTTTGAATCCTGACCCTTCAGCACTGATGTAAAGGATAAACGTTAAAACAAATTAGAAAAAGCTATTAAAAGCTGTATAGTAATTAGTAACAACACATTTCATCGGTAATATTTAAACTCCATAATTTAACTTATATCATTTGCTCAACTCAAATCTCCAATTTTAAATATCTCGCTCAATTCATATGGTTTACACCAGTAGTTCTCAACCGAGGTGCCATTTCTAATGCTCAAGGATGCCGAAATATATTTGAGATTCTTTAAGAATCTGAGTTTTGTTCAACTCTCACATTTTTGAACAAAGATTAGAGTAAAATAAATGCAATTTACGTTGTGTGGAGTGGAAACCTGGATGTGGGTTATTCCAAATTATTTTCCAATATTTTAAACTGCCTTATAAATTTGAATAGATCTTGTATGGAAGGCCTCGATTGCTTACCAGACTATTAAATGCGAAGTACTTTTTTACGCTTTTCTATTCTCTAAGGCGAAGCGTGTACCGTTGGCTATTCGTGCAATAATTTGCCTTCAATCTGTGGCGTTTAGCATAATTTGTCGCAAATTATCCGCAGGTCTAACAAAACAACTAATTTCAGGCATTCGCCGGCGTAAAAAAATTTCCACCATATGCTATTCCACCTTTACAAGTGTGTGGCCTTATCGGTTTCAAGAGTCTGGTAGTCGAACTGTCTCATTTTAAGCCAGTGGTTCTCAACCTTTGGTGCCCTCGTTACATCCCAAGTGGTTTCCATTTGAATCATACTGCGGAAATTAACTTGTTTTTAAACCAAAAAATGCACCCCCCACAAAAAAGTTTATTGACGAGAATATTATTAAGTGTAATTAAATTAATTGAGTGATGACTGGACCCCTTTTAAAATGTAAATCATTACAGCTTTTAATGCGTCAATATCCTTCACTTTAAATGTTTTTTTAGCATTTACACTTTTGTAGGCGTGTATCACGTTTTTTTATATTCTGTTCGCCCCTTCGTTACTCATTTTAATGTTGGTAAAATAAACGAAAATATCTGTTTTACTGGTGGTTAACTATTTGGTCAGATAAGAGTTGCCAAGGTTTTTACCGACTTAAACTTGTATTAGCATTGTAAGCACTTGAAGAAATACGAATAACAGCAGATTAACAGTATACGAAATAATAAATAGAAAAACACGATGTTGCCGATTCGAAAACCTTTATAAATATAGAGAAATGTAAAACGACTGGTCATTGCGGAATAAAAAAATGCAATTAAGATCGTATAAGGGTTTCTGCAATTTAATTGAATGTAATAAGGGCACCCATGTTAAAACGCCATTTTCGTAAAAATGTCAAAACAATTCTCGTCGATTATGAAGTACAAAGTAAAATTACGCTGTATTCATATACGTATTTAATACGATGTACTCTATGGGGTAGGCTATAGCCTCTAATGGGTGATTTTAATAGATTGCGTTTTGCCAACAAGTGATTTCGTTTGTTTTGACATACAGAAACGTAAAGTGGGGACTTTAAAGAAGCACTAAGATGTAGGCGCTTTTCCCTAAAATCATTTTAATCTAACCGCCAACATCACCTGATGGTTAGGGATGAAGACTGTTGGTAAATATTCTTTGAAAGCTCTGACATTTGAATAAACCAAGAACTAGAGCTGTGAAGTCGGTTAAAACCAAATAGACTCATGGTTACAATCTCTTTGGTTAAAACCAACCCTGGTTCGAACCCGGCAAAATATAAACTCGAGTCCTACTCCGGCTAAATTGGCCCATTTAATTAAGTTTGGAGTCCAGCTCCGACTCTATAGCCTGAATTTAACCCATTCACTTATATAAAATAGGGTGGATGTGCAGTTAAAAAAAATTGTAGTTGGAAAATATTAAACTATATGATATTCCACCTTTACAATTTATAGTTGGCGGCCTTGTCGTTTCGAGTTCGTTACTGCGCACGTCGGACTCGAGACTCGGGTAGTCTTACTTAGTTTTACTCGAGTACCAAATCTAACTTCAGCGAATAAAATCGATTGCGTCTAGTTCCGCGCCCGAATCTGACTCACAGCTTTGCAAAATGAATCCCATTTAGATATGGATATTTTATCACTGTTTAGCCTTTTCGTAAGATTGGGTAAAAACCTTGATTTGGGCACATTATATTATTAGGGACAGAAAACATTCGGGTTATTTTAACAACAGCCATTGGGCCGCGTCTCGCGAATTTCATTCGGCGTAAAAAAAGAAAGCTACTGGGCAGCTGCTGCGCTCACTGCATTAACGAAAACACAAGTAAACAAAAAAGAGTAATAGCGTAAAACGACCACTCCGTCAGCACTCCGTGGCCCTCGTGCTTCTAGTGACCGCGTGCCGGTCCAAAGTCAAGCTCATAGAGCGATGAGTCTTGCCCCACTGACGCGGGCCGTTTGAATTGAGCGTGCCGTTAGCGTCCCGCTTGACTTTAGCCGATTTAGGTCTGTCTCTTTTCGTTAGCGTCATTTCGCTAAAGCCCCCGACGTCCTCTTCTGGAATGGTCGATCCTCGGAGCGGCTTTTTGCCGATCGTGACGTCAGCGCCTGATGACGTAAGGCCGGTGTAGGTGTTGTACTTGGGCGGCTGGTGGGTGGTGTAGGGCGGCGGCGCCGAGCCGAGTCCAGCTTGCTCGCTGCGAATAAAATGTACGCGGAATTGTTTTTTCTCCGGTTTGAACAGATTATTCTTTTTCGATTAATTTTGTTTTCATGTATCAAAAGGGATTTAACATTTATGCTTTCGTTCAATTTAAAGCCATCATGTTTGCGGGAATTGTCTACCGTTAGCGTTGTTGCAAAAAACACCTAGTTTGCCGTACTACGCGACTAAGTATACTTATCCGTATTATTACATCACATTGCGCTTTGCTGTTCGTACCTACGTGTGCGTAATTGTTTTATTACTAAAACATGGTAGGGCGATTATTTTTAACTTGGCAAAAAAGGTTAAAATTATGTCAAAATTTACAAATTAGGTCAAAATGTGTCAAAATTATTTGAAGTCGAAATCGTTTACAAAATGCACAAACATGGTTTACAAAATTAACGAAAACTGTAGAGAGCTTTAATTGTCGTTGAGTTTAATATTTTATCAAATTAAGTTTGTATTATACCCAACAACTTTTAATTGTATTATATCTTCATTAGAGCAATATACGGTATCGTATTATACGTGAGCCGTACGAATTAACCACACTTCTGGGTTTATCGCATTAAGTTCAGCTCGAACTTTGCTTTTGCTTCATTTAGTTGTGTACCTTTGATTTGGACAAATGTATTGAACAGTATGTCTTGTTGCCCAAATGTTCCCTAAACATTTTTCTAAAATGACCCGTATTTTTATAGTTGTTCGTCTTCGTGCCATGCCTAAAATATCAACTAAGTATTTTGATAGTTTTGCCTAAACCCGAAAAAATAACTGATCTGAGTATCACCAATCTTTATCATATATATCTTAAGCTAGTATATAGTCGCTATGTATATTAAAACACTTACCTTAAAGCCATAAGACCCGTAAGTAGTTTTTGATTGGCAGTAGTCAGTTTTGCTGAAGAAAAAAATAAAATTTAATGTTAGCAATCGAATATATTCAGTTAAGGTATTCCTACGTCGAATACACTTACGTCATTATACCAACATAAATATTGAAGTTGGAGTACGCGGTAATGAAATATACTTACCTATTTTCCTCTTCTGCTCTTTGATGGTCCGACTTTGCTTCGTGAAACGATGCTCTATGTCACGTCGTTCGGCGTGTAAGCGCGCTTCTAACACCATTAAACTGGTTTCTATATTTCTAAGCTGTGTGAGCTTCTCAGTGGTACAAGACAGGTACCTGAAATGAAGAAAAACTAAATTTAAGGGCAATGCGCTATAGCTGACGAACTCACACGTCACTGCATTGTTCAAACCAGGGCTGCGGAGTCGGAGTCCAACTCAGGACTCGAGTAAGACTACCTAAGACTGTCCGAGTCCCGAGTCCGACGTGCGCATGATATTGCCAAAGACTGTAGATTGGAAAGCCTGAATGGTATATTGGGATATTTTCAAACCATATGCTGTGATTGGATGAATTATATGACACCCCCGCGTTTAGTAACGTAAATTGCCGGAATACAGGCTGCAGGGTGTCAGCCGGACTCGGGGCTCGACGAAATCGGACATTTTGCCGGAGTCGGATTCGGGAGTCGGGTGTATTTTTTGGCCGGAGTCGGACACAAGTTTTTTTAACCGTCTCCGCCGGTCTGGTTTAAACAGTGTAAAATTCTAGACGATACTCTGTTAATGTTTTGAACAATACGATGGCGCTATGGATTTTTTTATACGCCGTAAAACAAGTAGACTTAAACCTGCTTTTTTCGGTCAAACAAATATATGAAACCGTAAGTTCATTTGTTACAAAAACGTCTTCACCGTATGGTTTTATCACGAAAGACTACACCAAACCAACAGCCTCTGATCGTTGTTTTATCAACGGCATGTCTCATCACCCACCCTCTGTTTTCAAGGGAGTAGTTTTAGGGGAAGCTACCCGCCTAAGGCGACTGAATGAACTTGACTACGATTTTCAACAAAGTTTGCGTCACCTTCAAACAAAATGCTTGAAATCCAATTTTCCTAAGGGTGTAGTGCGCAAGATTATAGGTCTGGCAACGCTTTGGAAGGGACGTTTCGGGCCTTTGAAAAAAGTTAGAGCTTCAAAGAAAATTCCTTGGGCGACCGGATTTCCCAATCTCCTAGAATTAACAAAGAAAGAGAGGCCTTACCAACAGAGAGTCATGGTGAGGTATAAAAGGCCCCATACCCTCGCCAATAGGTTCACAAAGTTCCGCATGCTGGCGCAAGCGTCCTCTGAAATCGTGCAAGACAAAGAGGTGCCCAAATCTAATGGATGTGGCCACTGTGGTCTTTGTGTTCATCACGGCAAATTACAAACAATGGTTTTTCCCACGAATAAACTTATCACACAGAGTAAAACCATAAATCTACATCAATGTTTAAACTGTAAAAATTTCGATATTTACGTGACGTCTTGTGTTGTATGTAACTAAAAATACGTTGGCCAAACTAAAAATTCGTTCTCCACCCGATGGAATTGCCACAGAGGGGCGTGGAAAACCTTTTCCTTGTCGAAAGACGGGGACAAAGCTGCTCTTTTAAAGCATTATGCTTCCTATCATGCCCACATTTTTGCTTCCAAGCCACCTTTAAGAAATTGTTTTAAAGTGACTTTTGTAGAGCAACCCGATGTCAACCAACTAGACCTGTGCGAGGACAAATGGCTTAACCTTATAAATGCAAGCATAAACATCCAAAAAATGATTTTACCTCGTTTTAAATAGTGTTTTATTTTATTTCGCTGTTTTACTTTGTTTTGTTTAGTTTTCTCTATTTTGTCCTCTATTTTTATTTTCCACCTCATGGCGCGCTTTTATCTGTCTTATCAGTTGTTACGTCACTTTACTGATTTCATCGTCATTTAGTTGCCGCAGTTGCGGCTTGCGTAGTGCACCACTTGCCTAGAACAGTTGGTTTAGGTTTTTATTAGCGTATTCTTGACTTATGTTGTGTTATGTTTTTAGATACTGAAGATGCTTTTATAGCGAAATATATTTATCTTTTTATAACATCCAAACAAACTGATTTTCGGTTTACTAAGTTCTGTACTTAGTCTAATCTTTAAACTCTTTTCTCTTGACAAATTCCTTTCCGTTTTGAAATTATGCACCAAGATTGCAATTCTTCCATTATGGCTCGCTAAAACTATAGTCAACGAACCCCAAGTTGGACCCCAGTTTAGGAACCTCTTCCCTAAAACCTATCGTTAGTATCGACGTAGGTTCAAAATGATGAGACAGGAGGTAATGGTACAGAATAATAATGTAATGAATGTTTTTTAGTAAAGCTTGTCAGTTTTTTTATTTTCCTTAACCAAGCCACAATTTGAATAGTTTTATCTCTCCCCGATACTTGTCTTGAAAATATCGGTTGTTTATGCATTCGTAAATATATTTCACCATGCGGCTTGATAGAAAATAACACCGCCCCTCGTGTCTTTCCTGTTAGAAATAACATAAACGTGAGCTGCCTTTTTTCGGTATCGGGCGCTTGAACGATTGGTCCTATCAAACAGATACCGGAATTGTCTTCGTTGAAGGCCGTTTGCGTTAACGCCTCTTGGTTTAACTTACCCGAGAACAATTTAATACCGCAACACGTAACATTGCTTTTTTGCTACATGTTAGGTTGCCACTAACACTTTTTTATTCATCGGCTTTATAAGCCGGACTTAAGCGTACGTGGTGTATTTTTATTTTTAATATGTGTAATACAGTATTCAAATAAGCTGATGCGCCCACTTATGCGTTACAGGTACAGTAATATAGTCTCCCAGTAGTTCATTGCAGCTTGAGCTATCTATTTTTTATATCGGTTAAGGCTCGCGGTTTTAATACAGAAACCCTTTCATTGTTATTTCAAAAAATAAATAGGGATAACTAAAGGTTGCAAACTTACTGTAGTCGTTTCGTGCGGATGAAAATTTTCCGCAGTAAAAAAGTGCGAACGGTTCTTTTTAAGGTTAGAAAGCACTGCTTTAACTAAATAACGAACTGCGAACTGATTTTAGGCCGTAGCGCGCTTGTTCGGGCTGGATTTAATACTTTGAGTTCATCAAATCATTCATCGTGCAAAATTGAACAAGGAGTATCTAACACCATAAAAAACTCCGCACACGAACCTCTGTTTCCACATTTGTGCCTCTTGCACTGCGAGGAAATATTTCGTCTTGATGTCGGTCGGTTCTTCGTTCTTTGTTGTCGTCACTTCGATGGACGTGTTCTGTAGACAGTTAAGCAGGGGTTCTTTAACTTTTTTTTACCACGGAACCCTAAAGAACTTTTTTGCTTCGCATGGACCGCGTTAGGGAAGAATTTTTTAAAGACGTCACAATACAAATGAACTTTAGAAATTTGCTGTTTTCAGTCGAAAAAATGTTTGAGCAAATACATTCAGATCAAAATTGTTCTATTTTTAATTAAACTTTTTTTCTTTGAAAATTTTATTAGTTTTCAAATATATAGACTAATCTTTCAATTATGCTCTCATGGATCCCCTGAAACTAGTTCACGTAGGCCTACCACCAAGGGGCCCATGGACCCCAGTTTAATTATCCCTGCAGTAAAAAAACTACTCGAAAAACGAGACATGAATACGAGTAACTGGCCAGGACATTTTATCACGTTTCTAACGCCAATTCATTGCTTTGTCGTGCGAACAGGCGTGCAATAACCTTCGCCGTGTACAGTTTTCATTTCTGTTGTTGGTACGACGATAACCCATTCAAGTCCATTGTTGCACGCATGGGAAAATAACGGGTTAGATTCGGTTAGATATATTGATCGCACCTATACCGGCTATTGTAATTTGTTTCGGTATAATAACTTCATATTAGTATTATAATATTGGTATTAGTTCATACACTCTTAAGTTGAACAACAAAGCTTTTCGTTTATTTGGTTATTAACGTCTAAAAAATATATCGATTGGATAAACAATGAGCCAACAACTAATATTTGACATGTATTAGTTCTCCCAATTAAATCCAACTCTTTTTTATTTATATTGTTTAAGTATATGAATTAAAAAAAAACACAAATATACACGAGCAAGCATTAAAAAAATTGTGCCTTTGCAGTAGAAAAATGCTTGCAACAATTTTTTGGCGTTTATGGTGCTTAGGTCAGTGGTTCCAAGGCTACTGCGTTTCCCTGGCCTGCCGTTTCTAAAACTTGGATTCCAAGATATATTTTAAATCTTGTAAAATACTAATTTTTACTGTTTTAGTAAGCCACTGATTCACTGGTTGTTACGATTAAATTGTAATTAATTCAGAAATGTTGTCTTAAATTGCGCACAGCAGTTAAAGCGTGTTTTTTTCACTGACGTTTATTGTGACACTACAGTAAACCACTTTATAAAAATGAAAGTAATGGTGTCACATTTTATTTATTTATTAGTAAAAGTTCGTTAGCGAAAAAGGTTTGGAACCACAATATTAGGGCGTCCACAACATCACTCTGGAATCCCGTTCTAAAAAATAATTTTGGCACGGTAGGGTAGACTATACACTTTATAAAATCAATGGCGTACATAATATAAACTCGCATTAAAAAAAATGTATTTTTTTAAATGGCAGTGGCTGTTCGGCTTAAAGCAGTGGTCGGCAAACTTTTTTGGTCGCGGCCCAAACTACGCTTTTCAGAGCTATTAAAGCCCACTACGTAAAACCACTACGAAAACAGTGGCGAATTCAGGATATTTTATTTTAAGGTAAATTATTACGGCGCCTAGAAAACCTACTAAATGAAGAATGTATGCGGGAAGCGCGAAAAATATTGATTTTACAAATAATTAAAGTTGGCAAAAATATAGTTCGACAGGCTCTCAGAACCACATTTGGCACGTGGGTATAAATCACGCTGAGACAATATTAAAATTCTCAGCCACACGAACTTTGAAAGAAAGTGCAATGAATGTACGCGGCCATAACGCGGCCAACAACTATATGTTAACACTTAGCTGTTCACCCACATTTGGGCCGTGGCCCACAGTTTGCCGACCACTGGCTTAAAGTAACCATCGCAATAAGCATAACAAAAGAGTTAGCTAATATGTTTATATATTTGGCCTAACGTGGTCAAACCTAAGCAAGTGTAAAATTCCATTCAACAAAAAACTTTGTTTTAAAGGGTTAATTTAAATTTCCAAAGGGTTGTGCAACTTGGGTGACAACCTAATCGCTTCTACCATTTTAACCCAAGTTGTCCTGCTGTGTGGGAATCGTTCTACGGTCAAAAGCTGTTGGCCGCCAATTACAGCAGCCCAGTGCAACCTCATATTGTTTGACCTTTATGCCCCATTGTGAATCGGCTTTCCACAATGCGGAGCGGGCGTCGTCGCGCATTGCTTTGGAAACAATATGCAGCCTACTGTCGTGCCACACTGGAAGATAATTTGCTTGGTATGACGCGCCTATCGGTGTTTGTTCGACGCGACCGCATTGAGAAGACGTTGCGAAACGTCCTGTACGGAAAATCGCCTAACGAAAAGCCGGTGTTTTCGATTTTCAAAATTAGATGGGACCCGTCTGTATAGAAATGCAGGTATATTACTTACAAAAAACATATAACACAAACCGTCACTTTTTTAAAAACAACCTATCAGTAAAAGGACATAACCTCCTTGAATCAATGCTTTTGTTTTGGATTATTTGATCAACACACATTGCTACCCCTACATTTATCCATGAAGGTTACACGGTATAACGTCACCACTGAAAGCTCTGTTTGAGGACAAAGGGAAACGAGTCGCCTGTTAGCCACTTACAAATATCGATAAGGGGCTAAGGCCCCACCAAACACAAATGGCCGCCATTGTTTGACCAGGCACTCCAGTCAATTTGTACAGACGCACGCCCATTCGTAAATATTATCTTCGAGTCATGTCTGGAAATTTAGAAAGGGATATCAACTGTTACCTCTTTCGTGCCGTGGTTTTCCACTTCATCTTCGGCAGTGACAGTTTCGCTCATCTTTAAAGTCCTGTTTTGCCTTCCTTTTTTGCTTGAACTATTGCTACTTGTCTTTGTTGTCAGCTTTTTTGTTTATGTTTGATTCCTCGTATAACAGATCCAATATATATGTTTTTTCACTATTAAATTTGAGAAGCCGATGTATGTTTATCTGTAAAATGCAAAAGAAAGCGTGTAGCTAGCTTGAAGCGTAGATGTAAGGTTAAATATCTTGTTTTCAAAGACTAACTATCACGTCAAAGTTTTACCCATGGAATTTTTAGGCTCCTAAATCGGCAAACTTTTCTCTGTTACTTAAAAAAACACATTAGCATAGAGTAGACCTCGAGTAAAACAGTCACTGTTACAGCTAGACAACGTAAATTGTCCCAGTGTTTTTTAACATATTGTCTCTTCGTCTAGCCTATGGGTGGTCCAACATCATACGGGTGTTTCTTTCAACAGATGCTAACCAACAAAACACACAACTGGTTGCTGTGGGCCACTTATTTTCCAAACATTTTTCTGTAATACATTGCCTAGCTACCCGCTTACCATAGCCAGTTGGCGAAAATAGCCTGCTGCCTACAACCTGTTAACAAAACTGAATCGGAAAAAACAGCAGCTGTTGTATAAGTTCGGGACTGAATTCCGCCCGCGCTCCTAAAGAAACCGCACGCCGACCCGAAAGAGCACCGACCCCGGCTCACATAGGTTCAGCGAGGCGCACAACGTATCCGCCACTCATGGTCGCCAATAAATCTCATTACATCCGCGAGGGCCCTTAATCCGGCCCTGTTGCCAACGCGAACGCGGAGCCGCTCTGCCCTTCGATAATACACACTTAGCGACGCGGCGGCGCAAATTAATCAGCGCCGCGCTCCGGCGAGCACGCAAGGAAAATACACAATCCAGCGCGGCGGCGAAGTCGCTCGGGCATTATGCGATCGGCGCTTTGTTTTGGAAAACCGCCTGCCGTACAAACAACGGCCCGGCCCTTAGTTGTTCATAGCTTCGCCTCTCAGCCCCAGCAGGCCGCCTAAACTTGTCCTAGCGAAAAAAAACACACACTTGAAGAGGTCAGCGCCCAGCAAATGTTGCGCTTGCTACTCAAAAGCCCCGGCGTGCGCCCTCTCTTTGTCCTTTTGTGACATCATAATCGCATTTGGAGGCGAGGTACGAGTGGCTATTGAACAGGCTTTGAAACTTTTCTCGCTCTTTCTCTGTTTCTTCGGTATTTGGCTGGCAATTCTGGAGTGGATTGGGATTTAAACGCTTAACTTTCGGAAGAGATTAGCCAAAGCAATTTGCCGCATGGCAATGTACTTTTAAAAGGGTCAAAATGCCTGTTTTCTCAGGCGAACAACTGTTTATAGAACAGCTACCATGTCTTAACTGCTCAGCCAAGTTGACTTTTACGTGTGGCCAATTTAAAGTGGTACCACAAGCCTACGACCGGAGATGCCCGACAGTAAACATTGTTTTTACTGAACCACACGGACGGCGCGAGAAATTGGGTAAACGTTAACTATTGCGTGGTTTGCGCTATGCGATACCTAATTAGCATCTAAGCATTAAAAAATACCAGTTGGCCACTGCTATCCCGTTGAAAATATACAATACGTGTTGTTATCCGATAACCGATACTTTTGAAACATGCAATCTATTAAAACGACAGAATAACCACAAATGTCGCCCTACTTAAATACTATTGGAAAAGTATTTACAAAAAATTGTGCAGTTGTGGTTCCCAAAGCTCGAAAAAAAATGCATATTTGTTTTATTCATACAAACTGGCAAATCTTGAGAATTTAACGGCGACGTATTAGGCACATAAAACAGATTGCTCGAAATAACGAAATTTATAGTCTGATTTAACAGAAATTACACGGCAAAAAAAAACTAGTAAAAACCAAAAAAGTGAAAACAAAATTGTTTTGACAGAGTAAAGTTGGCAAAAAATATAGCTTGGGGAATCTTGGTCTGGTAATCTCTTTACCTTTTTGTAACCGAGAAGCACCAATATAGTAAACGTAGTTAAGAGACGAAGAGGTTGTACATTTTGCTTCTAATTTTGAAACGCCAGGAAACTGGCTAGCTTTAGTGAGTCGAAAAATGGGGCTCGAAACGAAAGTAAGACTAAGAGTATACAATCACGCCTATAACTTCAATTTAAATACTCTTTTGATAGAATTAAAACAGCAATTATCAGAAGAAGTTTGGCTTTGGTAGTACATTTAACAGATTTAAAGCATATTTTTCTTTTTGTTAACAAATGTTCGTTTTATATACATTATCGAATTTAAAATGAAGAGTAACGCGCTCGGTAAACATGATGTTACTCTGGTGTTAATTATTCATCACAGAAATTATTTGAATGTCTTCATAAGTCTAACAATTGTGTACAAAAATCAAAACTTTGCTAATCAATGCTTTGTTAATTGCGTATGATCAGAAAAAGAGATGCTTTTTATCAATTTGTAAATAAGACACTTTAAGGGGGCTTGAGAAAAAATCTAAAGCTAATGACAACAGCAAAACAAGCTGTATTTTTCTTTGGAATTAGCTGAAGATAATTTGCCTAGTATCGGTATCCCACGACAGTTCGTAGCATAGCACAGAATCATACAAAGTGTAATGGCTACTCAATCGGCAAAATGAGCTTTAGGATACCGAACCATTCAAGCGTGTGTCAACCTCAGAAAATTGTCAGTTTCCTCAAAAAATAATTAAATGCTTTGCGGTACGATTGGGTGACACTTTCAAGAAACAAGAAAAAATAATTAATTTCCCTCACACGTTTTATCGCTCCGTGTCACTTACCCTTATACAGGCGACTTGTATAGGTCGCCGAAAGAACTACTTTTTATTTTGACGTTTTTCTTATATGTTAATTGGTAGATATTCAACTTCACTCTATATTAAACTGTTACCAGCTTAAAAGTAGATTGACTAAACACCAAAAGCCTGCGAAAATCAAGCCATTTGTATTAAAGTTCGATAAATATCGACATTAGTTTTCACAACAAGTCATTTCCTTCTTTCGTTCTTTCTCTGCAACAATCTCTCTCTTGTGAGTTCATCTTAGCTTGTCAATGCACGCGATTATGTTGAGACTTCAGCGTGGCTTTAGATAGAAAAATAGCTTCTCCAGAACTTTGGTAAAGTGTATGGGCATCTGCGAAGAGAAAAGTAATTAGGCGTTCAGATATCAGCATTTCCAAGATAAACCAAAGTTGCACTAAATGCAAGATGCTTGGAATCTCGTTGCTCTTTCAAACAAACGCTTAACTCTTGTGACAGCAGTTGTTGAGCAATACTTATAATAAGGCCACACTAATTAGGTAGATTTGGAATTTCCAGACATATAACTATTAACGCCTGTTTGACCTTGATTACGAACATTGCTGGACTACTGCTGTCAGTTTAAATTATTTCATAAAGAAGATTCTAGTGAGCAAACAGAACCAGTTCCTAGAATAGAAACCAAAACAAAACGGTAAAGTCAGGCAAAAATATGCAGCACCTCAATGCCTGTGTTTCTGTCTCGCAAATGCAAAAGGCCTTTTTCGAATATTTGATCATCGACGACAACGCAATACATGACCCCAGCCCGGTCCAGTTCGGCAAAGCCCAGGCGCTTTTCACTTGCATCCCAGCAGGTCGCGTTCATTTGTCGCACTTCGGAACACAGGTGACTAACCACCTACACAAAAAAACAAAGGAAAGTAAATTTAGCGTTGGGGGTTGCTACTAAGTAAGGCGCTTGCCTGTAAGGCGCTTGGCCTTGAGGCGACGGTCGATCGGTCGAAGTCTATATACGTTCCCTGTTATACACCTGACTCCAATGGCAGGTCCTTAACTCGAACTCTACCTAGACAGAGTCATTTCATTCAGCTGATTTTGCTCGTTGAGCATATTCACAAATCTCAGTAAACACGATAACGTAACATGGTAATTCAATCCTTTAGTAAAAGCTGTTACAAGTCGAATAGCTGAAGGTAGAATATAATCGTGAAACACCAATTACACTCGCTCGCGCGTTGGTCACACGTCAGCGGAAACTGGTCACTTGTTTATTGAAGTTGGGCAACGCAGTGGGGCAAGATAGGAGAAAATATTTCCAATCGCTACATTAAAAGTGCTGTATCTTCGAAAGTAAAGAATATATCGATCGTAAATATGTACATTTTACTCAAAGCAACCTAACCTACCAAGCAATCCGAGTTTTAGGCAAATAATATTAGTGAAAAGTTATTTTTTACAGTTGTGAAATATTATTATTTAGTTGAAATAGCTCTTTAAGATTAAGCGTGCAGAAGGTGAAACAGATAGGATAAAACCTACGGGTTAACTTTTCCAATAGAGCCATGACTCGACCGCCAGTTGTTCGAGAGCAGAGTTCAAATTCAACATCCTAGAATGTTTAATAATTACCTCATTTAGTTTGTCAGTCTTTTCACCTTTAATGGCTACAGCAACTTTTACTGGAGTTAGATATGGGTGGAGTCGGAACAGCAGTGTTTCATAATTTGGAAACCTGTTAAAAATTTGTACTTTTTAGACTGTTTAAAGATTATTAATTATCATACAACTGTTAACTAAGTTATTACTAGGACAATAGCCATACAAATTATTCCTCTGTTCAACTATAACCAGTAACGATAGGATTGTTGAGCGTGATAAGTTAAATAAAAATTGTCTTGTGTGCATTTACCAGGGCAAGGGGATAATCATTGGGCTTATATAATATTCGGTAACAACAGGTTTATACCCATAATAAACTATCATGTAATTTGTTGAAGGCAGTATTTCTCAACCTTCGTCTGCTTACAGCAGGTCATAAAAAAATTCATAGTCCCAATAATCGAAATTGAAACAGAACATATCGAAGGCAGGAACAAAACCTTCTGGATTTTTGTTCTAATCGACCAAAAAATATTTAATAATTGGAATCAAACATAATTTAAAATAACACACCAAGAAGTCACAGTACCTAAGTTGGGAATGACTAGTTTAGAAAAATAGTAATACAAACTTGATTTGATGGTATGCATCTGCAAAGAAGCTACACAGGACAGCACAGAGATCAAACTTAAATTCGACAATAGCGATATCACTGCCGTGTTCTTTCATCACTTCATCCTGTAGAGGAGGTTGAATTAAATGAAAGAACAGATAAATGAATAACCACAAAAACAGAAATACATGTTGATCAACTAACATTTAGTTTTATAAACATGTTGGCCTATAATGAGGCCACAGGATTTGCATTTTGCCTTGCTTAAAATGTTGTGTGTTCGCAACAAAATAGTTTAAGATGACCATAAACATGTAGTCAAATATCCAATGCAACTGAGGGCGTTTAACATTTGAATTATATTTTAGAACACCAAACAGGATGAAAAAAGTAAAGAGCTAACCAAGATGGAAAATTCTATCATTTTACAGAAGCTGCATGGGTTGTAGGGGAATGGATAATGTCTCCACAGTTCCGCTAACGTACAAAAGTGGGAAAAAAATGTTGTATAGTCGCTTGGATGTGGTAATAGGCTGGCAGTTGAGTTTGTTTCGAAATTATTTACTAATTCTGACTTTTTGTTAATGAAGGTAACAACATATGTTTTAAAACTTTTATTTACTAGAATTATTGCATATATCAAATTACCTGACTAAGCAATACATTTTTGTTATTTTCAGTACTGAATTTTAGACACTGCACCCCCCCCCCCCTCAAATCCCTAATACACAGTGGCACACCTGGGATGGTCACATTGCGGAGCACTGATATAAATTGTTAGGAAATGAGATATTACATAAAGCTAAGTCTTGAATAACAAATAAATAAGCATGAAACAAGAAATAATTGATGTATTTTAAATTCCATGCCAATGCTGGAACATTTGATTACCCATCCATCCACTTTCGAAAGTTCAGAGCAGTTTACAACTTGTGAGCTGGTTACTTCGAATTCTGAACCATTGTGTTTAAAAACAGTAACATCGCTGTGAACAACGTTGTCACTTTCACTTGCATTGCTCATCGAAATCAAGTTGGCAGGTTTATTCAAGTACTGTTAATCAAATATTTTTTGTGAATTAATTTAAAATACTTTTTTCCAAAGAGAATAGTTAATTTAACCACAGCAATGTATTTATTTATTTAAAAAAAATGTAAAAAAAGTATTAAATTAAAAAAATTATTTAAACTGAGCCAACGATGCATTTCTTTAAATTGCAAGTTGTGTTGTCATTAAGTGACCTACTAAGAATTAATAACATAGCAATTAGCATATACATTTTATCAACATTCCTACATTATTATTTTTAATATATTTTTTTTTGGCCATAGGTTCTCACTTTGCAGGCAAATATTTTTTATGCTGAAAGAAGTGTAAACTTCACAACAAGTAGAGCAGTGTTGCCCTGTTCAAAGAGCTTACATTTTTTAAAAACTTTACTTGCTCAAAAACCAAGCTTTCATAATTAAGTGCCAACTCTTCTTTTGCGAATGGAACATAGTAGAGAAGGCCATCATTCTGTCCCCTAAAGAAATATTTGGCTTACCAGTGACCACACTGTTGAAATGCATTTCAATTAAATTACTAACCTGTCAGACACTATGTTCAATGCAACACTAAGTGGCAAATTTTCCTCTGCTTTGGCTTTTCCCATCATTTTTGGAAAAACACGTTTAGCCAGTAAAACGTCAAGCTGATGTGCACTAAGGGTAGAAAGACAAAATTATGCAAAGATAAAAGCATTGGTATTGTAAATACATATACACTACTAGACGGAATATTAAAAAAGGTATTTTTGCTTTCTTGCAACTAGTGGATCTTTAACTTATTACATATCTTACTAGTTCCTAGTGTCACATGATTCTATTGGGTCAAACTTACTTGCTCGAACCAAACAAATGCCAGGATCAAAAAGTTTACGCCTAATTTAAGGACAATCTGATGGCAACTAGACAAACTTTGCCACAATAACTGTATCACACTTTGCTAGCACACATTATATTACACTCAGTTAGGTATGTCAGGATGAGCGTAAGTTACATACCTGTCTTGAGTTTGAAATTCAACACCATGAATATGTTTGTTAGACTTTACAAAAGTCCTCCACCACTCCGATTTAAAGTTGTTAGTGACCTCCAAACTTAATGTGCCAAGCTCTGGAGTTTCGCCCTCTTTTTGGGACTTCAAATACTGATACTGCTTCAGTAGTGAAACAGTTTCAGGGCGAAATATCTTGAGGTGTTGATTAGACAGGTTACGCAGTTGAACCCATGTTGAAGTGCTTTTCTGTGCTCTCCCTAAGGTGGTGGCTTTGAAGCACAGACTGCCAAAAGTGAACATCTAACCTTGCCACTTTACTAGTTATATATCTATCCCTATATATATTGATAAAAAGTATTACTGCAAGAACAACAAATCAATTTTATTAAAGAATACATATGCGTTACCAGATTTTATATTAGTCCATTAAAATTATCCTAAACATATATAAATATATTTAGACAAACGTAACTGTTGTATTAATATTAATTGTGTTTTCATACATTTTAACTACTATGAAAGAATTATTAATAGTAAAAAAAAAGTCGTAGCTTGGAATACTTTTAGAAACTATTCAAGTTGAAATTTAATCACATGAGTCCAAATAAAATAGAAAAATATATAACAAAATTCGGCACTAATAAATAGACTATAAGTGAATAATCTTATCAAGTGGTGGTTTGTATACAGCTTCTGGCAGCCCAGAGACATTGATAACAATTTTACCCTTTGTGTGACCTTGACCTAAAGACTTAAATGCATCAGGAACATCATCATAGGTATAAATATTTTTAGGGTCTATAACTGGTTTTAAATTACCACTATCTACCATTCTGGCAATTTCCAGAAGTGCATTTCTGTTTGGTTTGTAAAAGCCCCACACTACGTTGATCTGGTAATTGTCCTTCTTTTTTCGGAGTAATTGTGTAGCAGAGGCACCCAAGCCAGCGATAATTCCATAGCGCTTTGTCTGCTCGACAAGAGGATTTCTTAACGTCACATACGATCCACCAGGAATTGTGAACTGATTTGCCCAATCTGGGGAAACTGCGCCAACAGCATCGAAAATAATGCCAAACTTGTCCTGTTCAACCATTACTTGTTCTACATCATCTGTGTGGTAGTTGATGCACTCTGCACCCAGTTTACTGCAGACTTTCATACCAGCAGACGAACATGTAGTAGTTACCGAAAATCCATGATTCTGTAAGTATTGAATTGCAAAGGTGCCAATTCCACCGCTGCCACCTAATATGAGTGCCCGGTTATTCTTGTCATGTATGAGTAGTGCTTCTTTTAACGAAGAAATAACAGTAAGGCCCACATAGGGAATCGAGGCAGCCTGAATGTGGCTTAGGGTTTGGGGCTTTTGTACTACGTTTGCTAGGTTGACACAAACTAAATCTGACAATGTGCCATTTTGCTGTAGGGAAGGGGCACCGTAAACTTCATCCCCTGGTTCCAAATCATACACTGCACTACCAACATCAACCACAGTGCCAGAAAAGTCCCTCCCTAAAACAAGCGGAAACTCATATTGCTTGAGAATTTGTTTTCCATTCGGAAAATACTTTAATATATTAAAGAGCATGTTTCTTTGAAAGTTGAAGAGCTCCAACCCATAGCCTTCACACATTTTTATGTCTATTGGATTAAGACTGGCGGCATGTACTTTAATCAGTACATCACTGGGCTGTCTTACAGCCTGAAACAAGTATGTTCGGCGAGCATCAACCCCAGTTACCATTTTGTTTTGTGGTGTGTTGATAAGTTCCTTATGCAGAACTTTTTCCGGTGGGCCATATTTTTCGATAATCCAAGACCGCATGTACTCCGGCTTCTTGTATCCACGTTCTTGAAACTCAGCCCAGTTTTGAAACGTGTCATCATGCTCCTTCTTTTTGTTTCGATGGAAATCCTTCATGTTGTCAGTAAAATTTTGCCTGATTTGGCAATAAGTGCAACGCAAATCAATAGCACTCTTTACTCTAATCATTGTCGGTTTTAGCAAAATGTAGTCTTGGTTTGTACAAACAGCTTTCTTATTTATAAACCGAAGTTTCCCAATTACATTTTTGCTAGACCAGTTTTTTACTGGTATCACCAGCTACCTTAAATGTGAAGTAAACTAGAAGAAAAAAAATTAACATATCACATTATATTTAACAGTCAAGACTCAACAGATGAGATGAATTTTACTTCAGAAATAAGTAAAACAGACGAGATAAACTTTGAATTTTTTGTGCATCTGTCCAGTCTGCCGTTCATGGCACTCAACACCATGATCTTGACTGTGCACGCAATACTTTTAGGTAAAAAAGACAGATATAAAGGTTTACCAATATTTTGTTTTTAACAACATAGGTATCAGTAAATTTATCAAAATATATATAGCTTTTCCTAAAAATGTAATAACTTTTAATTTTTTTTTCTTAGCATCATGCTAAGTTAATATGCAAATTAAGAATTTAATTAAGTAGATAAACTGAAATGTTATTAACAATTTATTTTAAAATTATTAAAATTTTTATTAAATTTTAGGTACATTTAAAAAAAGTCGACATCACTCGCAAAAAGTGATATTGGTTGATCTTTACTTTTAGGTGAACAGGTGTCTTTTAAGCACACCCAAGGTTTAGAATTGTACCAAAATTCAAGAATTTTCACAAATTTTGGTGTGCAGTTAGCTAGTTCAAGTGTGTACACAAACTCCTAAAACGACGACATCTCGCGGGTGCAAGGCCCAAAAAATCCGGGTGACCGGGTTCCATAAAGGTAAATAAAGTATACGTGTGATGGGTCCGAACGTCCGATAGGATTCTAGACCAGCGCCGCGTTTTAAGCGCAGTTGGAATTTTGCCGAAAAACATTGCCGCGAATCTTTGGCGCCCACAAAATATGGAGTGCAGTCAAGCACAATCGCATTTCACTACGACAAATTGTTAATTGCAGTTGCAAGTTGCAAGGAAAGTTTGAAAGAAGATGAAAGTCAGTTTTGGAAAACCAACCAGGCGTAACAAAACATGTTGCAGCATAGAATTTTAGTAGTATTGAATTTCTCAACCAACTATAACCGTGCTTCATAAGGTTACTTTCTCTTATTTATTAATCGTATGAATTATTTTTTTTATGGAACAGAATGCAGTGTCGAAACTGTGTACTGGTGTTTAACCTGGAATTGAGTTGTTCCAATAATATATATATCACAAACATACTTTTTTTATCATATCCAGAGTTAACGAAGTGACAAGTTAACGCAAGTTTACATAGTTTGCATAAGTTATTATCTCTTTGGTTTGCATCAAAGAGATTATAACCATGAGGACAAACTCTCACTTTTGCCTTTTTTGTTTTGCCTTTAAGCAATGCATTCTACTTTCGACAGCCGTCACGGTCTGATTCACAAAAAGAAAAACATCATCTTTTCCATTTAAGCCTGTTATAAAAATGTACGCTTTTGGCGTAATTTGTTGTTTAATGACCCCTAGTCCTAATTCAAACCGTTTTCTGTTTACAAAATTGATTTGGTAGGACAGGCAAGGTTATCACAAGTTGCGTGACACTTTCTTAGGACCCTACTGTACATTTTTGAAAGGTGTATACTGTTAAAATGTACGCGATTGAGCTTAGCTTATTAATGTAAATGATATAGGTATTTTGCATTGTACACTGTACAGAGCCTATTACAGAAAAATAAACTTTTGGTAAACCAAACCCATAAATGAATTGGATTTAGTGTACAAATTTTAGTAAAAATTGTAGAATTCCAAATTTGATGAGTGTGCCGCAAATCAAAATTCTTTTTCGAGGGCGTCGCAAAAAAGTTTGCGAACCACTGCCTTACATTACTATTGGAATACAAATGTATCTTTTTCTATACTACTGTTTAAGATCCCAAATTTAGCGGTGGGGCGCTGTGGGGCGCAGTGGTGCTATGCAGCTTGCGAACAATTTTTTAAAGTACAAATTTTGTCTGCCCCTTGGTGGTAATTAAGCTTAAAAATTAGTAGTTTGACAGCTTTTCTTACATTAAGTAAGTTGGAATAATATTTGGTTGTATACCAATTTAATTTAAATCAACAAATTTGCTGTGCTTGGTAAATGGTAATAGCCATTGCTCATTAGGAAATGTTCTTTACGCAAATATATTCTTATCCCAAAGAATACTTTCCATACGGTAATTTTTCTTTGGTATGCTAGTGTTCAGTGCGCAAATTAAATTTATGCAGTACTGCTGCTCTAAATAGTCTTCTATATACTTGTTCCAGTGTTACAAATTTAGACACTTGAAATTGATACCATAAACTGAAAATTAATACCAAATTCTTAGAAAACATCGTTCAAACGAAAAGTTTTTGCACCTCAGTTGCTGTGTAATATTTAATTGGCAAATATTATTGGTGGTGTGCTGTTTGTGCGAGTGAAGCAAGCAATTAGCATTTGTAAGGTAGGTACATTTGAAATCAGTAGTTACCAGATGTCGCTGAATTCAGTTAATAATTTTGCAAATTATATTATATTTGATTTCTGCATTGGAGTATGTTATTATAATGTTAAACTTATCCACTTGGTTTATTTTTATAGAACTTGCTCATATTTACTAGTTAAACTATAATAGCAACACATATTCGTCCATAACTGTGATTCAGCCATTCTGGGATTATGATGGACATTGCTTAAAGACATATCAACAGTACAAAAAAAATAGTCAGTCTATTCCTCAAAGATACAACAAACCTCTTGTAAGATTAATTGTGACAATGAGATCATAGTGTATTGCAAACCATTTTTGAGTATTTATTTTACTTCAAAACTTTAAACTGCTAACTGTCCATGGGTAAAGTTTATCTAGTTTAGGGCTACCCAAAGTTTTCAGGCTGTGACCGCTTTTATTATATTAAACTTTTTTACCCACTAGGTTTAACAGTTTAAAGCATAACATTTCTCAATGTCTGTCTGCTTTGGCATGCATTTATTGAAGTAATGTGCGTTACATAATTTGCCATTAACATACCAAACAGAAAAAATAACAATTTTATGAATGTAGCACTTTGTATAAAATTTAACTCCATGAGCAACCCCCAGTTTGTGAAGCCCTGGTCTAGTTATACAAAACTTCCAAGTAATTTTACCAATGTTATGTTTGTGACTTGCTGGCAGATTTTAAGTATTTATTTATTTAAAATCTTTTTTTTAATTTAGTATGTTACACTATTTTTCTATTATACAGGTTGGAAAACTGATTGGGAACCTCCACTTAAAAAGTTCTGGTCACAGAATGAGCAGATTATTTAAAGAGTAAAACACAATAAATTCCTTCAAATTTTCCACCCTTTTACCATTTGTTGTGCTGTAAGAAGCCTATTAATTAATGTGAAACTCTATTCTCTTGTGAATAACATATGACACTGCTTTACACAAATTCCTACTGGCAATTGTTTGGGCTTTTTCTGCTATCACCAAATTGTGCACAAATAAAATCGAGCGATAATAATCAGACTGGCAGATTGGTGTGCTCCAAACACACAAAATTGCATATTTGACAACACTTAATTTTGAAAAAGACTGCATTTATAAGTGAACACAAATATAACTTGCATTGCAAAACAGCCATTTTAGAAAGTTCCATATAGGACGCACTGCGACTTTCAAACCTGTCTGACATATACAAAAAATTAGGCTTTTGTCATAGTAAACTGGTTTATTTAATGGTGTAATCGGAAAAATGTAACCCTAACCAAACCATTGCAGTATGCTCGCTGATTGTTGGTCACTTATATTTCTGCATTACAATAATTCAACAGTGCTTCGCGGGCCACAAACAATGATGTCTGGCCTGGGTTTTGGACCACCCTGCCTTAATTTATCAATTTTTGTTAAAAGTGTCATTATTTTCCTACTTCTTGGTACACCTTATATGCAAACTCAGGTAAGCAAAACAAAATAATGTTTATTTAAAATTTATTTGGTTAAACATGGTAAGAATCAATCAATTTAAAGAATAAATAAAGTTCTTTATTGACACCAGATTCCAGAGGCCACTTCAGTATTGTATTCTTTTGTGTAGTACCTGGTCAACAGCGTCTGTAAGAACACAATTTATCGACCAATATATTACAAATGTTTTTTTATACTTTTATTAAATTATCTCTTTGCACTGATTTATTATATTTATATTTCAAAGTGTGTATTACAAAGTAAAGGTTTTGTTTTATATGAATAAAATATTTATAAATTTTTACTTTGTCGTCAAAAGAGTTGTTGAGTTATAACTTATTGTGAATAAATTTCAGGAAATAAATTATAGACTCTAAAAGTTTAGTGGCTTAATTTAGAGTAAATAAAAAAATCCACACAAAACTAGGTAGCATATTGTACAGGTTTGAAATCAGGACTGCGGAGTCGGTTTGTTTTGCTGGAGTCGGACTCGGGGCTCGAGTAAGACCTGACATGCGCAGGAAACTAATATGACCGCCAACTGAAAATTATAAAGGTGGAATAGCATGTGGTGGATTATTTTCCAACCATGTGTAATTGTGTATGTATTATGAGTGAATGAATTATACGACACCCCTATAAGTGGATAGCTGAATATCCATGTTATTTTGGTTACGTAAATTGGCAGAATACAGGCTGTTTAGTCAGGGGTGGACTCAGGACTCGACGAAATTCCACATTTTCCTGGAGTCGGACTCAGGTTATTTTTAACCGACTCCGCAGCCCTGTTTGAAATAGATATTTTTTGTCATTTTCAATGTAAGTTTGCGAAAAGTATTTTTTACCTCATCTTTTTCTCCCTAATAGCTGATAGCAAAAGTTTGGAGCTAACTGCTGGAGGTTGTAGTTGAATGAATATCAAAGCCCATGTATAGAAGTAGGTGACATCTTGTAAACAGCTTAAATATATATATCTTTATTCAGTTTAATTTTGATTGGATAACTGGTTGTAAAAGAATAAATGTTATAATTACATTTAATTTTAACAGATTACAAAGCTGCATAATCTGGTGCTTTTCTTTTTTAAATGAACAATATTACACACTAACTTTGTGTTCACCAAACCCTATCCACTAAACTGGTACCAAAATGTGTAATGTTAATATTCCACCAAATCTAAAGAATAATAAATTATATTACAAGATCCCTACTTTAATTTTCTTTAAGTGTTTTACTGTAATGCTAAAATAAACGAAACTGGGGCAATAAAAATAACTTTAAACAATATTGTAATATTTTGTTTATTGTACCGTACTATACTATATATAAGCGAACACGAAAAGTTGTACCAAAAGACTAACTAATAATAATGAAAAAATGTAAATTGCTCTCCGGCACCCCGGTTTGGAACCACTGGTCTACTCTACAGCAACGCGGTGTACGCTTCCGCAGTCATTAACTAGACGACGTTGGCGCGCCAACGAGTGTGTTACAATTAGGGTTTCCTCTCCGGGAAAGGATTTCTCGCGAATTAACAATTCCGAATCCCGGGAAATTTTTTTTATAATCCCGGGTATTCGGCAACCTAGCAAAACTTAAAAAATATTGCCGTTTTTGACTAACATAAAGAAAAAAAATAGTACCAACCATGTTAACGTCGTTGCCTGAGTTGTTTTATTTGCGCTTACCAGCGAAAAAACCTAATTAAATTTATTTTAACAAAAAAAATGCGTCACAAATAAGGGTCCTGACTCGTATTAGAGAAGGTCTGGCGCTCCTTCAGTTATGAACGTATAAATTAATAAAAAAAAACGGTCTTTAAATACCGCATACCACAAGGCAAATTATTTGGGTGAGAATGCGGGTTAGCGTTTGGGTGAGGGTGGGTCAAGCGGTATTATTAATAATAAACATAATAATATTTGACCCACGAAAGAAAGAACGCCCAATGAGCTTAATTAAATGTTTGAAGCTAAAATAAAAAAAAATATCAACCTCAAAATGACGTGATTTTATGTATAATTTTTTCGTCGGGATCCTGGGAAGTTTCATTTTTCAATCCCGTTTCCCGGGAGTGAAAAAATCCGGGAAAAAGAGGAACCCTAGTTACCATATTATATAGTACTTATGGTCAGCTGATATTGTATGCCCTACTGACTTTTTTAAGTGTGTTCACACGAAACTCGGCAATGAAAGTTTGACACCTAATTCAAACATAACTTTTAACTTGTCAGAAATGTCGCATCTTAATATATATATAAGCCGCTTGCTCCAAAGTTTTAGCTCACCAACATGCAAGTCAAGCCCAGTTGTTTACGTTTTACTATTATGCACTAGAGCGGAACGCTGTCGAAAGTAGAACAATGAGCTACGTCACAGTTTGTCCTCATGGTTATAATCGCTTTGGTTTGCATGGATAAAAGAAAAGAAAACCTAACAAGGAAAATGCTTATGTTGAAATGTCATGAATTAGATCCCATGTAGAAAAAATATAATTCTGTTAAAAATATAAAAAACGCAAGAAACAAAAAGGACCGTTAAGTATTTTTTGTGTCCCAAGAGGACCATTTGTTTTTCTTACAAAAAAAAACTTTAATCAATACTCCAACGAGATTAATTTGCCATAAAGGTGGCTAAATTCCACCGCTTTAATTCCATGCTATAGTACAATCCTAATTTTATTTTCTTAATATTACCCTATAGGCTACTCCGTATTTATGGACTTTCGTTTTACAGCTTAATCGAATCTGTATCAGCTTTGGAAAATCGACCCAATCCTGTTCGGACAGTCTAATCGATGTGACGTCAACGTACGCCTGCCTGTGTTTAGGCCTATAATTTAAACTTTCATCATATTGCAACTCGTGCTTCGTCAATTGTCCAGAACTTACTGTTCTGTATGTTATGTTTAAAACGTAATGTCACGCAAAACTAATTACCGACAGCTGGTATTAAGTATTTAAGAGATCACATTTTATGTCAAAATCAGCAGTTACACATACTTATCATCATGGAGTTGTATCGCGCACGTTCGGAGGTAAATTTATTGAATGTATCGTAAGTACGTGTAAGAACCGATTCTTGTTTGTTCATTTGCAATAAATATTATTTTATTGTGGCTCGAACCCACAAATCAAACAGCTCGAATAAACAATTGTACTAAAATGTATTTTCGTTTATATACGATATTCGAACAACAGTTAAAACTATGGATCAATAGAAGGAAAACAAGAAAACGAAAGCTTAGCAAACAGGTCCGTGGAAACAAATATCCCTCCGCTTGTTAGTAGAACAAAACTGAAACAAAATAAATGTTGTTATTATTAAGTTATACTACGGCTACAGTAGGCCAACCCTTTAAAAAGTAGTAAAAACACATTTTTTACCAATCCTTACCTTCAATCACTTTGTTTTCTGTTTGGCTTTTAAAGTTTTCGACATCGTTCCTTGAAATAATGTTGCCTTTGAGACTGATGCTATCCTACAAGATACAAAACCAGCAAACCATAAACCAGTTGCTGTACAGAAACTAGCACCAATTTATTACAACGATTATTATAATACCAATTAATCAATCAATCAAAATTAATTTCTATGTAAGAACTATAATGATTATTTAGGTTTTTGTTTGTTTTGCAATAGGCGAAAACTGTTTAGCGTTATAATGACGCGGAACGTCATTTATAACGCTAAACAGTTTCGAGAGACATTTCAAATAACTTTGGATTCCAATTTTGCTCTATTGGTGAGCTGATACATTTTTTTTATGTACGAGAGTAACAACTCAAGAACGTTTTATCCCATAGTAAACAGTTGGTATGTGCAGCTTCAATTTGATTTAGTGTGACATAAAAGTTAACCACTTGGAGAAAATGCTTGTAAAGGTGTCGCGAGCTAGTTATAACTTATGGTTATAAAAAGTGCCGTAAGCCAGAAAATGTTTTGAACAACTGGTATAAGGTATAATTATTTGGTTTAAAGTTGTGTGAATGCTCTACAACAGTATAAAATCAACACTTGATTGGAAGCTGGAATGATTTTGTTGTTTCCTCTGGTTTTTGCCAGTGTTACAACTCGTTTTTTAAGTCCCAGTCAAGTCGCTTGTAAAATAACTCAAGTATAAGTCAAGTATTTTTGACTAAATAATAAAAACGCAACATATAGCAAGCAATTTGTTTTATGTGCCAAAATTAAGATGAATAACCCCATCAAAAAAATCTAAATGAGAACACTTTATTTCAACCCAAGTCATTAGCCAAAAAGACAAAATTACTTATGTGAATTAATTAAGTCATTTAAAAAAAGTGGCTTAAGTTATTGCAAGACTCGTTTCTATTTTTGACCGGTCTTGCTTGTCATGCGTAATCGTTCCTACCATGGTTCCTTGCATTTCACTCAATCCCTCGACTAAAGAATTCAAGTGCGACTGGGCGAGAAGGCAGTGGCCAACGTCTAACTTCTTGACTTGCTTTACTGCCAGAAGTCGTTTGAGTAAAATCGATCCATCGTAGCCGAGGTTCGTTCCACGGAAATTGACTTCGTCCAACTGCAACAATATATGCTGTAGGCCTACGCACAATAAAACGCAAAAGTCGGTTACAAATAAAGGTCCAAATCAAACCCAAAAAATGCGCACGTCGGACTCGTCACTCGGTGCTCGAGTGGATTTACGTAGTCTTACTCGAGTTCCGAGTCCCAAATCCGACTCCGCAACCCTTACACAAATACGTTAAAATGGAAACGCCAAAGAAATAGTCTCGTTTGAACAAAGATTACTTTTTAATTGCAATCATTAAAATGACCAAAATGGATGACTATTGACAAAACAGTAGCCTACAGCGAGCATTGTTGTGAACGACCTAGACGAAAATGCTGGTTATTCAAACCATGCAGGGCTTTTCGAATGTTTTTCCTTTGCGTTTGGTAATCACAAACAGCACGTTTTTTATTTTCCACTTCGCTCCACAAGTAATTTGACACCTTATAAAAGATAATTTTTCACGGCAAATTAAAATTTTTTTTTTTATCAAAGACAAACAATGTAACTTATATGGAATTATGAATACAACTATTTTTTTTAGATTTTGGCAATGAGAAGCGAATTATAGTCTTTGAATTATAATTAGAAAAGTTTGGCTTTTATTATCTCGGCGAACTAAATCGGTTTAATAAAAAAAAGACAAGTAGGTTTAATTTAATTGATAGCATGTTGTCCTATTGTGTCGGTAAACGCCTTGTCCGACGTATCCCGGCGTACGCGGTCTTCCCGCATTTTTCTAATAATATTAGCGTTTTAATTGCGTTTGCTGGTCGTCGGTATTTTTACATAACTACTTGGCACAATAGTTTAGGACTGGGCAATGATAGTTCAATTGGCACTTTAGTTCAACATCACTAAAACGTTATTATATATGAGTACGTAACAGCCTGTTGTTTTAGGCGTTATATGACCCGCTGCCTTGGTTTGATTGACACAATCATCAACTTCCTTTAGGTGCACTTAAGCTAGTGTTTTCAAAAATATTGGCTTAACTTTATTGGCAAATTAAATGGAAGAGACTTGACTTTTATTCTAAAGTGTTTTAATTGATAATAATTTACGTGAAGAAACGATTTAAGCACCTTAATTCGCAGACGTGGGAAAATTACTTGCTTTAGTGTTGCGAGAAATATTTCTTTGATTGAATGAAATTTACTTATTTAAATAGTGGAACATGTTTTTGATACCAAATTACTTGACATGGAATTGACTTACTATGACAATGGCTTGAACTGGGAATTGACTTGATATTAATTGATAATGAATTGACTTGGATTAAAATTAAGTAATTGTATAAACGATCTAACTCGGACTTAAATCATTTCAAAAGGACTTTTTACAACACTGCTAACAACCAAGTCGTT
The DNA here is from genome assembly GCF_963924565.1 of Ascidiella aspersa. Taxonomy (NCBI): domain Eukaryota; kingdom Metazoa; phylum Chordata; class Ascidiacea; order Phlebobranchia; family Ascidiidae; genus Ascidiella; species Ascidiella aspersa. The sequence goes on from NC_139451.1 coordinate 20,872,206, forward strand.
TAAACATAGTGCATAATAGGTTTCAGTGCCATCCGTCCATAGAATACAACAGCGGTGTGAAAAAGCGGAAGAACAACAACGCTGAAGAACGACCTGCGTGGGTTTGTGGCACGCTATCGAGACAGGCAATATTATAAAGGCCTACGTGCTTTACAACCTGCAAAGTAAGTGGAGTAAACGATCAGTAACATGGGAGCTTGGGTGGGTACGACTTTGTATGGAAATTATGTGCTGTAATCCAATATGGTAGTTAAGATAGGATCGCTACGAACTAGTGCAAATTTAAGTATGCAGCATAAACAAAAACTCGACAAATTTGTTTAGACTTCAGCGAAAAACAAAATTTGATTGTTATCTCAAACACATATATTTCCTCTAAGAAAAATAGTTGACCGGTTATCAACAAAACATTTAACAACCAGCAGCGTATGTAAAGTTTACTGTTTGCCACTTCATGTGTCGTGGTTTTTTATATGAAGCAATTTTTTCTTTTGTTAACAATTACACGTGGTGCTTCTCTCAAACTAGCGCATATCGAAAGATTCCCAAGTGTGCCACATGAAGATTTTTGTTATTTTGGAAAATCACCTACTTGTATTAGAAATACGCATACGAGCAAGTATGCGTGACTATATTCATTAAAAACTTGACACAACTATTCGTGCACGATTAGAGGCCATTATCAAATAACATTTTTCACATGTTTTAAGTTGATTTTGTTGTTCCAGTTCCATTTATTATAGTGACATTTTAGTAAAATACTCAACGAAATTTCCAGTCAGGTGCCGAAAATCTATTTATTATTTTTAAGGGGTGCCGTAAGCCATAAAAGGTTGAGAACCACTGTACTTGTTGATTGTCAAGTTTTTTTTGTTTTGCAGAAGGTGTGTTTCGAATAATTTTTGATCGTTTTAAAGTAGGTGCCACAAGCCGAAAGCCAACCACATTATAATAAATTTTACCACTTCTCCGCTCATTTTGCTCAATGATTCTACGAGAATGGTCAGCTGAGTGACAGAGAGTCCACAGTCCCAAGCTGAGAAGCTTCTGACTGTTTTTTTGCGAAGCAACGCTCGAATCAGCGAGCAGCCCTCCACTCCAATGGTCAGGTTGTTGCGGAAACACAAGCTTGTTGACTGAAAAAAGTCAACACTTTGTTTGTTGTGACGATATACGAGTACATACAAGTACGCCGCTCCTATAGATATAGTTTCGTATTTTAAAATCACATTTTTTAAAATAAATGAACATATAATCGAACCTCACATAAAAAAGTGATACATTTTTAAACATATGTCGATTTTCCATTAACGAGCAGCCTTCGAAATTCAAAACACCAGTGGAGCGTCATGACAATTGTCCCGCATGCCTTTTGGGCAAATAACAAGATTAGATTTACGAACGGTTTCAAACCTTGTCGGTTAGGACCTGCTTGATTTGCAGCAGATCTTCTTGTTTAAGCTTACAATCGGCGAAGACCACCTCCTTGAGTTTCTTGCTTCGTATAAGATCCAAAAGGATGTTGTTGCCACGATCGCCAAGCTTCATTCGCGGTCCCAATTGCAGAGTTTCAACCTTGACAAACATATCCAGTCGTTCTTCCTTTACTATATTGGGTATTTGAAGTTTCACATTTATGTTGAGACGTTTTAACACCAAACCGGTTTTAATTACACGCGAAAACAGTTATTGGTTAGTTTTTTTTATAGCTTTTTATACTCATTTAGATGCAGGGTGATAAAATTGCTATTTTATTTGCATAAGATCACATTATTGGTTGCAATTTCTTAATGAGGTGAGAGTTGTACTTTTCGCTGCTTAGCCTATACTTATTCTGTTATAAGGTAGCATTACCACTTAACACGACAATATGCCTAAACGAATAAACAGATGTTACATTAACATGCTATATGCTTTCCACGCGGTGTTCTTACCTCTTGTGAATACGCCAAAAGCATGTCCTGTATTGCTTTCTGCTGCATGGTGCACTTATAAAGCTCTTTGTGCCTGGTTGCTCGTGACATTTTCAAGATCGATCCTTCCACAGCCAAACGAAAGAAAGCGCAAACTTTGCCCTGCTATTTTGTCAGTGTGCGGTGGCGTTATGACTATAGCCTACCGTACTATAGGCAGGCAACTGGTTGTATGTAGATTTAATAACAAGTCGCATTGAGGAAACACCGAAGTGACGAAACCAACCCAGCACATGATTCATTATTGTGATTTGGCTGGTGTATAACCCTTTAGTCGGTCCTGCGGCTTAAACAGTTGATATGCTTGCACTTTGTTGTTTAACAAACAAACAGTTGAATGGCGTAAGGCAAATGCATGTTTAGTTGTTTACACTTTGCACATTTACGGCAAAACGTTTTGTATCTTGTCGCGTTACGTCGTACATTTCCAATTTTTTCAGTCGGACGCTCCTATACTTCAATTTACCAGCGACCATCTATACTTCAGCACATATTTTTTGAAGTAATGTGGGACAATTGATTTGTATTCTATAAAGACGAACAAGTACAGTACAACAAAGAAAACGCTTCGTGTAAAATTGTTGTAGCCTTACTGGGTACCCGGGCGGACATTTCTAGGCGTGGGCACGGATGACGTCAAAGGTTACGTCATAACTAGACGCCAAAAAGCAAATAATATTAAAAATACCTGATTGTCGTAAAAATAAAACAGGTATTACGGTTATATTGGCAAAGCATACAATTCAAAGGAAAACCTATACCAGGGGTCGGCAACCTTTCGTAAGCAGTGTGCCAGCAATATATCAATAATGTCAAAATATAAACAACTCGTATGCCAAACATTTTTGCTATGTTTGGTTTTGCACTAGCAACCAGGGCTGTGGAGTCGGTTAAAGCAACCCGAGTCCGACTTCGGCCCAAAAGTTGAACCCGTGCCCGACTCCATCTAAATGTGCGATCGAGTCCCGAGTCTGGTCCGGCTCTACATTCTGTATTTCACCCACTTACGTAACTAAAATAAGATGGATATTCAGCAATTCACTCATAGGGCCCATGGAAAATATGCCACGATAAGCTATTCCACCATAACAATTTACAGTTTGCTGCCTTATCACTTTCGAAATTTGCATGCGCACATGTCGGACTCGGGTAGGCCTAATTGTGCAAAGTCTTACTTGAGTCCGACATCGTAGCCCTGCTGTTATCTGCTAATTTACAAATGATATGACATCTAATTTACGTTTCTTGGGAGACGCCATTAAACCAAATTTCAGAAGTAAAATTCTGGGCGCTGATCATGGGCGCCCGCACGGAGGAGCAAGGGAGGGGGGGCACTTGCCCCCCCTGGAATTTAAAAATGCGATAATTAGTATTATTTGTAAGTGTAATATGTATCACTTATGAATACATCGCCCCCAGTGGCGTATTCAGGGGGGCGGGAGTTATTACCCCCTCTTTTTATAAGTGATATTATCGTTTTTTGTTCGCTTTGTCATGGTTTAACAAACTGCTAGAAGCGGCGTGCTTTTTAAATATTTGGGTCACGCGTGTTAATCTAATGCGAAACCAAAATCGAGCGCAAAACGCCGTCTTTTGTCTTTTGTTTGGTCGACCGTAAACGCTGGAAGTTTTTCTCTTTCGTTATTTGTTTAGGTTTAGGTTGACTGATTAGCAAGTGTGTATTCAACAACTGACAACGCTAAGTCAAACCTTTCTTTCTTTTTTTTCTCGCTAAAAACGTCGAGTTAAGCGCAGTATGTTCCTCGCTGTTCGGTCTCTTCGCTAATATCCGATGTTGGTGTAGCATCGACATTTGTTTAACGGAATCAGATGCTTAAAAAGAGATATAATGGTGACTGCGTGCGCGTTTCAAAGTCTCCACTTTTATGTAATGATGGTTAACGCAAAATTATGCATTTTAAGCATATTTTGAGACCACGTGCTAAGTGTGCAATGGACACAACTTATTTCCCCTCAACCGCAGCTTGTAATTTAGCGGACTTGGCACACAGCTCAGCGCAATTGTTGCGCTAAACGTGGTATGATAACACCCGGGAAAACCAATCTTCGTTTAGTATTGCAGGCGGTAAAAGGCGTGCTTGTAATTTAGGGCTAGTTCCGTTCATGGAACTTGAAAACTGCGCTGCTGATAGTCGAATTATGTATGATTCTACCACAATTAATCACACATATTTCACGGTCTTGGTTTATTTTTTCGCCTGAAGTTAACGATTGCACACTGTGTTTTCGCAGCTGGCGCCTGACAGGATTGTTAACGACGCACGTGGTCGCTTTTGCTGAACGTATTTGGCTGTTTCTGATTAGTTTTTTCAAAATTCTGTAAAAAAAATTCTGTAATATACCCAAACCTTCTCAGAAAAAAAAACGAACTGTCACGAACACAATACTGTGCTGTCCGCTATTTTGGAATATATTTCGATTTTCAGCCGATACCTAGTAGTGATAACTATATATCAGTTATTCTTTTAGCTTAACGCTTTTATGAATAGAGATCAGTGGCTTTAACGCAGTAAACATCACGCCACTTTTTAGGCATTGTGACGTAATGCGAACGGTTTGTCGTAAACAACAAGTTCCACGCCCACAAAAAATAATGCTAAATACCGTACAACAGTTAAGACACTAATTTGTGACCCGAACACTGCAAATCGAAATTAGTGATGTAATAATGATGTTAATGATGTAGTCGTGATGTAATGGTTGCACTTTGTTCGTGCGTGTTAAATCATTGGGCGTGCCCTTAAAAATCATCTAAGCCAAAAATAAGGCATCCTATGTAAAACAAATGACGTCATTCCTGTGCCTGTGACAACAGCCAAAGTAATAAACCAAAACGTTCAAATTTAATATTTTACGGTTGTTAGTCCAAAACTTTCTCTGGTGGTATAAATCTAAGCTTGCACACTTTTGACTATTAATTAGGGAAATTTATCCAACAATAAAATAAAAAAATAATCTTTCCTAAAATATCAAAAAATTGAAAAGCAGCGGTTTATTTAATAAATATTCATTAAAGAAACTATATATTAATTTTTTTAAATTTTTTATATACCTATTCCTTACCCTGTAAAATACAAGTTGTGACTTCATGCTGGATTAAACCGCCTTTTTACCGGTTCGGGTTTGGTTAAGTGTCATGTTCTTTCTTAACATTCGATTCAGTTCGAGTTCAACTCGGTTTTACAAATAACGGTTTAGATTGGGTTACGGTTGGGGGAAAATGGCCCAAAATTCATTCACAAAGTTCCGGTTCGGTTTCGGTTTGACACTCTGATTAAATCTCCGCACTCAAGTTATCAAGCAAATAACTTTGGTTAAACGTAAATTATTTCGAATGATGTCGATACAATACTTTTACACACAGCAAGAAAAGCAATATTGAGTTTCTGTGTGACAAATTTTTGTAAGATGTCTATGTTTGCATGTGCGTCGCCACGTAATATTACGTCATGTTTTGTGGGCGTGTGTGGATTTACGAAATTTTGAAAAAAACTTTGACCTTAATATGGGAAATGCAATGAAGATAGTGTAGTGTTTCGAAAAGATCAAGGGCATATTTGTTATAAAACAGCTTTTTACGAATGATCTTATAATAATCTTTAAAAGCTTGGTACTGGTCTAGAATCCTACTACAAATATTGGCGCTGGTCTAGAATCCTACCACAACAAACATTATTTGGGTTAGGGCGCGGGTTAGCGTTTGGGTTAGGGTGGGTCAAGTAATAGTATTAAATAAAGAATATTATAATACTTCACCCACCCACACCCAAACGCTAACTCGCACCCTAACTTAAATTCTGTGCCTTGATTTCATAACTGTGGTAGGATTCTAGACCAGCGCCCAAATATTAAATCGACGCACAATATTAGGGTAGGGTGCAGGTTTGGGTTAGGTTGGGTCAAGTTTAACCCAAATAATGTGCGTTGTGGTAGGATTCTAGACTTTACTCCAGCCTTGGTGTTGCTACAATTTCTGTTCTGCAGGACTGCCTTCATTTTCTTATTTGTTGTTTTGTAACTTTGTTTAACATAATTCGAGATGGGAGATGCAGAGAATGCTGCAGTTACTGGGTAAGAATGGGTGTCGATTAGGAATGTGTGATTTTTTGTTGAAGTATGCAATTATACCAGTTCAAATGCTATCTGCAATTATACATTAAATGCTATCTGCACCAGGGCTACGGAGTGGGATAAAAATAACCCGAGTCCGACTCATGCCAAAGAAATAAACCCGAGTCCGACAGCCGTGTCCTCCGGTCAAACAAGCGATTTTGTCGAATGCTGAGTCCATTTTACGTAACTATAATAACTTGGATATTCAGCAACCCACTTAAAGGGGTGTCATATAATAATTCATTCACTCACAATACACGGTTGGAAAATATTTCACCATATGCTATTCCACCTTTACAATTGACGGCCATATCAGTTAAAAATTTGGTAGTGCGCATGTGCACATGGGACTTGGGTAGTTTTATGTGGTCTTACTCGAGTCCTGAGTCTCTCCACAGAGTCCAGCAAAACAAACCAACTCCTTGAGTCCTGAGTCCGACCCCGCAGCCCTAATGTGCGCTACAAATATTGAATGTCCAATGCTTTTGTTTTAATTTTTAAACAAAGCCATACTATTTTTTACTTGCTGTTTAGGTGTTTTTAAAATGATTTAATATAAAATTTCTTCCATGGCAAGTTGCGCATTGCGATATGCCACATTTAGGGCATTTTCTTGCTGTAGCCCAAGAACTTACATTTTACCACAAACTCTAATACAACGTCCAAAAGTCTTGATAAGATCTATTCATAAGTAAGCACAGAACTTTGATTTCAGTTTCTTGGCAATGTTTAACACATGTTGACTAAAAATAAATAGTACCCATGTGTAGCACTAATAATTTGAAAAAAAAATTTAAAAGTTTGTTTATTAAATATTTTTAATTTTTTTGAATTTCTACCCATCACTTTTACCAAATAATATTTATTAATAATATTGGGTGCTGGTCTAGAATCTTACCACAATGCACATTATTTGGGTCAGGGTGCAGGTTAGCGTCTGTGTTTGGATTGGCCCAGCAATATTATTAATAAACAATTATAATAATACCTGACCAAAATGCTAACCCATACCTCAACCAAAATATTGTGCGTAGATTTAATAATTGTTCAAACGCTGTGGTAGAATTCTAGACCAGCAGCGCCTAAATTGTTAATATTCATACTAATATTATTTATGCTAATGCAATATTTCTATTAATAAATCTTTCTTATATGTAACTGAATTAAAAAAAAAATATTGTGCTTATAAATTTGATTTTATTGCAGGCCTGACGGTCAGCCATTGTCAAAAAATGCTCTGAAAAAACAACAAAAGGAAGCAGAAAAAGCTGCAAAGAAAGCTCAAAGGCAGGCGGAGAAAATTGCCAGCTCGCAGCAAGAAGTTACCGAAGATGTTGCTAAGGATTTTTATGGCGACATGAAAATGGTTCAATCAGCAGAAAAAATAGGTCAATACGCATTATTTTGTACCAAATATTAGTCTTTTTAGGTCACACTTTACAATTCAATGCTGCGATTTCACCTTGAATAGTTACTTTATAATAAATAATTGTTAGCGGCTTGAGGTAACTAGAAAACTTTTTGAAATTAAAGCAAATTTTGTCCTTATAATTTAAAATAATACTGCTTTTATTGTTTTAGTTTTGTTTGTTTGAGCATAGTAATGACTTTTCGTCAGATCGCAGTAATTTTTTTAAATCGGATATCTGTACAAGAATAAAATATCATGTTTTCGACATCACTATTTATCAGCATATTAAAAAAACATGCCATGGAATTTATATTAGTGTAAATATGTCTCTTTTTAAGTTGCAATAATTTTGTTTATATAATAAAAGTAGCCCAAGTTCTAACCCATTTATATCATTTTTTTTCTTTTCAGATCGTTCTTTAGTGCCAGTTGGTGACATTAACCCAGGTATGGCTGACAAGGAAATCTGGGTGAGAGGCCGTCTGCATACTTCACGTGGCACAGGAAAGCAGTGCTTTGTCGTTGTGCGACACCAGCAGTCTACTCTCCAAGGTCTTGTATTTGTGGGTGCCAAAATCAGCAAACAAATGGTGAAGTTCACAGCAAAGTGAGTTCAGCAATATCTTTATTTTTTAAACATTTCTCCTGTTGTTTGCATTGTTAAATTCTGCAACATTTCCCGTTTAAATATTATGCTTGTGGAATAGCAAGTTTGTTGTCATTTGCATCTTTGTTGTGACCACATCTTTATTCTTTGCATACAAAAAAAGGTTTTCAAAACTCCATTTTTTTTAAATGGGAGCACAATATTTCAACACCCTTGCTGTCAACAAAAATCATTGGATAATAGTGAACCTGATTAATTTGCAGCATTGCAAAGGAGAGCATCATAGACATCTGTGGAACTGTGAAGACTGTCGGACAAAAGATTGAGAGCTGTACTCAGAGCGATGTTGAAATTCACATCAGTCAGGTGAGTTTGACACAAGCTCTACTTTTTTCTCCATAATAAAAAAACATAAAACAATTGCTATTTTTATATTAAAATATTAACCTTAGTCAGGGGCGTATGCAGAAATTTAAAAAGGGGGTTTCCCGAATTTTTAACTTGGGGAATTCCCCGCTTTTCCGTCTAACGTTAATGACGTCATAAAATAATGACGGATATGACGTCATAAAATAGCGGTTGTAAGGACGTCATAAATAATACCGCGTAGTGTGCAATCGTTAACTTCAGGAATAAATCGAAAACAAGACCGTGAAATATATGTGATTGATTTTGGTAGATCCAAGTACGGGACTACGCTAAATTACAAGCACGTCTTTCGCCACCTGCAATACTAAACGAAGATTGTTTTCCCAGGTGTTATTCGACTAGCACAACATAAAAACGCCACTTCAATAGCTCTAAAATCAGTATTGAGAGGGCACACCTGGCGAGCGAAACGAGCGCGATTTTTTTTTTTGGTATAACGGCATTTCAATTTATTGCAAGTGTTTTATTACATTGCCGAAACTAAAAAATGAAAAATATGCTCAATATTTTTGAATAGGTTTTCCATTTGTCTGCGACGCACTTGGCAGCCCTCCACGGCGCAACGGTAAAGCAGCGCTGATCTAGTTCAAAAGACAGCATTAAAATGTAAACAAAACGGACGTATAAAAGTCATCCGCGTGAAGCGCGAAAATTTTTCGCACTTACGTATTTAAATAGTCGAAAAGTATATGAAATGGCAAACTGCGAGAAACATCAGCACCGCCTAACTCGACGTTATAAGCGAGAAAAAGGCGGAGACCGCTTGATTTATTGTTGTTAATTGTCGAACACACACTTGCTAATCAGCCAACCCGAACGAATAACGAAATGCGAGAGAAAAAATATCCTTCGTTTACGGTCTACCAAACAAGAAACGGAAAACGGCGTTTTGCGTTTGATTTTGGTTCCGCATTAGCTTAAGACGCGTGACCCAATTACATTCAAAAACACGCAGCTTCTGACGGTGAGTTTAAACACTGACAAAAACGAACAAAAAACGATATTGTCACTTACAAAAAGGGGGTAAAATTACTTCTTATGTAAAAAACCCTATTTTTAATTTCAAACCTTTTGCTTTTTTTTTAACAACAAAATTATTAATTTCACTCTGTCTAGTGTTTTAGTTTTTTAAAGCATATTGCCGTAAAACTTTACTGTGGACAACTTTTCACAGCTAAAATTCCTAATGCTTTACCTCTTGAAATTATGTACCCCCAGATTTTTGTGGTGAGCAAGGCAGCGCCACAGCTTCCACTTCAGATTGAAGATGCCTCTCGTCCTGAGCTGGAGGACGGACAGTCCGATGAGTCCGGTCGACCCCGGGTGAACCTGGACACCAGGCTGGACAACCGGATTCTCGACCTCCGGGTAAATCTAAAACTGTGGTTCCTAACTTTTTTCCTTGCTGCTTTCTATTCAAATCACCAAACCAATTTTGACCCTCTTTCTAAAATTGCTTAAATAATAAATCATTGTAATTTAAATTTGCTTAAATAATAAAATCATTGTAATATTTCCATACAAGTAACTTATAACACAGTAACACAATACCAAAATGTAAGTTAGTTGTACATTTAACTGAGCAAAGAAATAAACTTCAGTAAAAAGTTTTCTGTGTCTGATTCAGCATACCCCGACCTCAACGAACTGATCACGATCTGATTGACAAACCTTGTTCTAAGAGATGCAATACTAGGCTGTTCCCAATCCCAATCACCTGATACTATATGTAGCGAAACCTTTAATAACCCTCTTTAAAATATAGGGTACTTGAAATTCTAAACAATATCAAAAGAAAGTTTGACTTTATAGACAATCTTTTGTTAGGAACTAATCGTATAATTTTATTATACCTTTTACTAAAACGTAATAGGCCAAGGCCGTCTAGTTAAAATATGTTTTTTTTAAGTCTGTTGAAAATTAAAACTTGACGTTTTGTTGAGTTGTTTGTAGTGTACAGTGTAGAGTAGACCTTACTTACATAACTTGCAAATTTAGTTATCACATCTTTGGATGTAATATTTCTTTCCAAGAAATACTCACGTTGATATATTCGCCGTCATTTCAAAAAACGGCCTTTGCCAACTCTGTTACAGATTTCCCCCTCCATACTGATGCACAACACAAGGAAAATAGTTGATCACCAAAATTTTATATGGCGTTACGCCTGACTCCACGATCGCCACAGATAAATCTTTTATGCCAAAAATGATTGAAAATTTTATTAACGTGGTACAGTGTCACAGTCGCAACAACCAAACGAATCGTGTTTAAAATTACCTCAACAAACCTCACTTTCGCACAGACAACGACAAAGCAAGCCATCTTCCGTCTGCAAGCCGGAGTGTGCAAGCTCTTCCGCGACACGCTCACCGATATGGGATTCTGCGAGATCCACTCGCCCAAGATCATCTCGGCCGCCAGCGAGGGAGGCGCCAACGTCTTTACCGTAAGTCCAAAACGTTATAAACAAACTTTAAGAAAAATGGATTAACATATTGTGGACACATAACAAGATTAACACTATGGACCAACAGGGGAGGCAGTGTTGTTCTGCACGATGTGCGCAAAACAAAAATGTGTAAAAATGTACACATTTTAAAATGGCTTTCAAAAAGTGCGCACTTTTTTCAGCTTGTGTGCACGTTTTAAAATGGCTTGAAAAGGTGCGCAATTTGGAGAAAGAGTCAGAGTTGGTGAAAGAGTTGAAGGAATAAGTAGTAGTTTTAGAGTTTGGAGAACGATTGGAAGCCAGGACTGTTGAAGGTTTTTTTTTTGAAGGAATTTTAAAATGTGCGCATATTTTTTTCATATTTTCGCGTGCACATTTTTGCGCACATTGTGCAAAAAATGATCGCATACCCGTCTTCTGAGGACTCCACAGCTGAATGGCTGTATCAAAATCTCGTAAAAGGCCTATGGCCTATACTGTGCCTTTATCTTGTATTTAGTATAACAGCGCTTTTATCCTGCATTAAATGTTACTCAAGATGCAATGGCTCTACTGCTATAAAGACGTAATAGATTTTAATAAACGGCATCGGCGTTTTTTATCAGTAGAGTAAAGTAATGCATTAACTAGAACTAAAAGTCGATAACTTTCAGCAGCGAAAAAAGGTGGCATCGTGCTTTTCCGTCCCTTGTTTCACCACTTTCAGTTATGACATCATGTATTGACTATCCATTATCCAAATAAGAGTTTTGCTCCTTGAAAACGGTAAAAAATTTGATGAAAAAATGCCGATGCCGTTTATAGGCGTATCACTATTATGTGGCATTCTGACAAACTTGAATTTCTAACCTGTGATTATGGTCGTCCATCGTCAAAATGTTTCATACCGCTCAATTACGTATATTCCAAATAGAAAAGTATGTGCATGATGGAAAAAGGCTTTTTTCCGAGGGTTTTTTGCCATGCAGGCGACGCTTTGTAAACGCGGAGCTTCTGGTTGTACCACCGTTCAGTAGCAATGCCTACCCAATACCCACTTTCAGTGGTGCCATACTTTCCGTGATACAATGTCCTGATAGTTTACTTTCTATGGCATATTCCTATCGAAGGAATACACTCTTAAGTATTCATTTTAAGTGAAAATTAACAGTTGTTCTCTTTATCTCAGGTGTCTTACTTCAAGCGCGACGCCTTCCTCGCGCAGAGTCCCCAGCTCTATAAGCAGATGGCGATCGCCGCAGATTTCGACAAAGTCTTTACAACCGGTGCAGGTGAGAACCACGCAACATACAACTTACGTTTAGTGGTCATTCAGAAATTAGTCGACCTTAAAATATTTCCTTGCAACCATGATTTGGTTTACGTGTTCACCTGTATATTATCCAGTAGTTAACTATATCCCGTTGTTGTATGCAGGTCTGTCAAAGTTCCAGGTTTAACTGTGACACTACACGCTGGTGTGCCCAGGATTTTCATATTTTTTTATTTCCTAAAAAAAGTTGGCTACTCTTTTTTTATTGCTATTATTTTTGCGTTTAATTTTCATGCTAATTATACATGATGTAGTGTAAACAATATGTACATTGACAACCGGAATTATTCTGACTGAATGCGTGTTTTGAAGGGCCTGTTCCAGGTAATTATATACACAATTATATAAGTGCGCTTCAATTTAATTAGGATGTATTGCGTGCTATCACTATGCAGAAGGCAATAGGAAGCAGTCCCAATGCCAACTTGACAACACCATTGGAAATGTCGCATAGCCGTTAGTGACAGTTTATGAGTTTAAATCTCAACGCAGTATTTTCTATTTCTGTAACTTTTCTTTTTCTGTAACAGGAGTATAATTCTTATAAGTGTAGGCCTTTTTCAGTTATTTTTATCGAAGGATTCCAACCAGCTATCATTTATTTGACCATATACAAGATTTAGGTTACTCCAATCAAGTGAATAAAACTTATATAGAGTAAATGTATCTTTCAATACGCGGTTAAAGGGCAAGAAACTGATAACAACAATTGAAATACAATTGCACTAACACAAGAACTACGTATAGTAAATACGATAATAAAACAGCAACGCAAGTGACAGAGGCTTCAACCAGTTGCTTCAAACTTTCCACACTGGTGATCTTGTCCGTCTCTTGAACGTCTTTATTTTGCCACATTTCCAGTGTTCAGAGCTGAGGACTCGAACACGCACCGTCACTTGACCGAATTTGTCGGCCTTGACCTTGAGATGGCCTTCCAGTATCACTACCACGAGGTGCTGCAAGTGATCGGCGACATGTTCATCGCCATGTTCAAGGGACTGCGCGAAAAGTAATTTAGTCCTTTTTTTTTATTATAAACATGTAATTGTTATGGGGCCGTTTACCTAATGGTTGCTCATTACTTAAAATCCTGATTCCGTGACAAAGACGTAACAGGTTACTTAAGTTACTGAAAATCCGAGCCCTGTCGTTTACAAAACAACATGAACCGTATTTTTTCTGCAAAACATCTGTATCTGTCAATTGAAGCTGTTTGTACAATAGACCAGATTGTTTAGTAATAAAAGACGACCGAGTGTCCGCATCATCACAAAGTTTTTTTTTATTAATACAATGTTTTTACAACACGAAGTTACCAACCAACATAAGTTTGCCAATAGTAGAAATTCAAAAATCATCAATTAAAATTAAAAAGTTATCATGGTAAAAAACGTATAATAGAAATTGAGCTAAGTTTTTTAATTTAAAATATATTTAATATATATTTTAGAAAAACTTCCTGAACTTAGTTCAAAGTAGTTACCCATTGAGGGGCACCCGAGTTTTTTGTATATTAAATCGTATTATCCAACCCTACGATGTTAACAAGCACTAATTTCAGGATAACACCACTTGCCCATTTTCAAAAACTTTCGCAGCGACACTACCCTAAGTGTCACACTTAACATGTCGCGTTTGGATTACCGAGTTCGGCTTATCGCGTAACTTTTCGCTATAATCTTTTTTACCTTAAGCTTATCTTATGGTAGAATAGGTATCAGAGTGGGACCAGTAACACTAATTCAGTTCAATTGTAATTACAATTACTCCCTTAAATGTTTCAATTACATTACACTTACATTAAAAACTGTAATTAATCACATCAATTACAAATTACAATTGATCTAAGTTTTCTATTGCTGTTGAAATATGAAAAACAGTTTAAGTCTCATTACTCCCCCCCCCCAAAAGATAAGCAACTTGAAACATTATTGAAACTCAATTCTCTCAATATTAATTTAGCTAAAATTTTAGGGAATTGCAATTACAGTTACACAGATTCAGAATGAAAATGCCTCCATTGCATTAAAAACTGCAATTAATTACATCAATTACAATTGCAAATTACAACTGATCCAACTCTGGTAGGTATAGTTCAATTTAGAAACAACCCCGTAAAAATATTGCCTGTCGTTTCACAGCTACGCGAAGGAGATTGAAACTGTGGGTCGCCAGTATCCCAGCGAACCGTTCAAGTTTCTCGAGCCGACCCTGATCCTGCAATATCCCGAGGCGGTTCGAATGCTCAACGAGGCCGGGGTTGAGATGCAGGACAACGAGGATCTCAGGTAAAGAAAACAGTGTTTCCGGTTTTAAATGCACAAGAGTAGTAATTCACACGGGGCGCTTATGATAGAAACAAAAGCATACCTAAATTCAGCGAAAAGTATGCTTCGTTTTAACAAAATGGTTCTTAAGCTATGGGTAAATATTTTCAAAGGAATACTTTTAACAACTTGATGTAATTTCAGAATCTATCTTTGACCACACGTTTTTTCGACTCGTTTGACTACAGCCAATGGCCTACCTTTTGTTGCAGCACCCCAAACGAGAAGTTCCTTGGTCGTCTGGTGCGCAAGAAGTACGACACCGACTACTACATCCTGGACAAGTACCCGCTTGAAGTTAGGCCTTTCTACACGATGCCTGACCCACACAATCCGGTGAGTACCGGGATGCTCAAAGAGTACAAGGGTTAATCGCCAATATTACCATTTAAATGATTGGGAACTGTTAAGATTAACAGTGAGTTTGCTAAAGCGCATTTTTATAGAAGTGTACACGGTGACATTGCAGCTGTCTTTACGGCAGTTGGTGTTACTACCTTGTCGCGGTATGAGCTAACATTGTGAGTCACTTGTAAGTGTTTGGCGATGATGTTTAACTTACACTGATGCTATTTGTGTTTCAATAACATGGTTTTGTATACCATTTGAATAGGGTATAAGCCTTTGTATTATTATTACATTCCTGTACACTGATAAAGCCTCTAGTATTAGATCGGATCCATTAGTTTCAGGTACTATTCCTTTTCTATTCGTCTAAAAAAAATTAAATCAATATCAAGTTATTTTGTCCAAAACACTGGAATCAAGTCGTTTAAAACAGTCGCTTGAGCCTAAGTCAATGAAAGATGCTTACACAATTACACATAAATACGTGTACATTACAACAACTGTGAACTAGCCCTTATGAAGTGGTTGTTTGATCAACGATAACGGCGTACATATTATAGTACACTAAAGTCCTCGACAGACTAACCGAATCAGTCGATCAAATAAGGATATTCATGCAAGCTAGGCCAGAAAAACAACTAGCCTGCGGTGAGGTTCGAACTCACGACCTCCGGTCAAACCGGGACCGTCGCTCTGCTAACTGAGCTACACAGGCTCGGAGAGGATCATGTCGAGAAAAAAATGGCACTGGCACTATTACTTGCATCCTTGAACCTAAATGATTGCAACACTGGCCTATGCCACCGACATGCCGTCTCATCGCGGGTGCTTGAAATTACAGAAATGGTCCAACTCGTACGACATGTTCATGCGCGGCGAGGAAATTCTTTCGGGCGCGCAGAGGATCCACGACCCCGAGTTTCTGGCCGAGCGTGCCACCGCCCACGGCATCGACTTGAAGACGAT
This sequence comes from Ascidiella aspersa, assembly GCF_963924565.1. Lineage (NCBI taxonomy): Eukaryota > Metazoa > Chordata > Ascidiacea > Phlebobranchia > Ascidiidae > Ascidiella > Ascidiella aspersa. The sequence goes on from NC_139451.1 coordinate 20,888,168, forward strand.
CGAGGCCTACATCGACTCGTTCCGCTACGGCTGTCCCCCGCACGCCGGTGGCGGTATAGGTAAGTGTTGGCGTAAGGTTGTTTGAAACTTAGTGATTTATTGTGATACCGATACTCTGGATATTTTTGCCGAAACATACGCTGTCCTATCCGATGCCAAATGACCTCATTACTTTGATGAACAAAGTAAAATCCGAAACGTGCTAAGTTAATGTTGTTTAGGTTATTAGCCCTAAGTTTACGTCAGCCTTTGAATAATTGATTCTTAAACTGTGTGACGTGGCCACTAGTTCGCTTCGAGAGATTCAATTGTGAAGGGTAACTTTTAGTTTTTTTTTGAAAAATAACTTATTTGTAGTACAAACAGGCATGCTAGCAAGATTATATGAAGACATTTATCTAGTCCAGTGGTCGGCAAACTGTGGGCCGCGACCCAAATGTGGCCCGCAGAGCCATTTTTAGTGGGCCGCGAGATATTTTTTAAAAGTTTACTGTTTTCATGTAGTTGTGGGCCGCGCGATATCAGGTTACATTCATTGCACTATATTTTACAGTTGGTGTGGCTAGAGTTTTTATATTGTCTCAGCGTGGTTCAGGCTATTATTTTTTCCAACTTTAACTATATGTAAAAGCAACATCTTCGCGCTTTGCGCGTGTATTATTTGTTTGTTAATATGTTTTACATTATGGCATGGCAGTGTTTTCGGCATCAAGAATGTGGGGGGGGGGGCAAACCCCTTAATATTTCACCCTTTCTTGGGGTCAATAACCTAACGTTATGTGGACTTAGACTTCCTACAAAATGCAATTTATAACAAATTATATCTATAGTTATTTTCTATTCAACTTTGTAGTATAGGTATTGTATCATGAGTAATATTTATTCAAATGTAAGGATTTTATATACTCAAGAAAGTGATATGCGGCGTGTGACTCATAACGGTACAGTCTAATTTCTGTTAAATTATACTACTATAAATGCCGTTATTTCAAGCAATATTAGAACCCTTTTATGTGCCATAATCGTCACGTATCCTTTCAATTAAAAATTTGCCAATTGAAAAACAATAAACCTATTTTTATATACGCAATTAAACTGGATTTTGTCTTCCTATTCGCGCACGAAGTTTGTAAGAAGAATCGTTGTAAAGCGTAACATCGTGACGTCATTTTAATGCCTTCATCTTGAAACCAATATCCTGATTTCGCCACTGTTTTCGTACTGGTTTTACGTAGTGGACCTTCTAAAGCTGTGAAAAAGAGTAATTTAGGCCACTGGTGGCTTAGCATTTACAAATGGCGAAGTTATGAAATTATTGTTTTGTTCTATGTTTTTGCGAATGTTAGTTAATATTTTACTGTGCCGCAAAGTAAAGAAGTTTGCGAACCACTGCCTTTAAACTAAGTTACCTGCGATTAATATAAGTTACTATTTTTTTCTCCTATTTATGCACATTTTTCCCCGTGGTTCCAAAATTAATTTAAAATTTAATCTAATCGTTACCTCATGTCATTTTATCCAGGTATGGAACGAGTGACGATGCTCTACCTCGGTCTTCACAACATTCGTTCCGCTTCTCTTTTCCCACGTGACCCGAAGCGACTCACTCCATAGAAGGCCAATATTCCAGAACGTTCTTGTTTGGTGCCGCTCTGTTTCGACCGTTTTCTCTCAAACGATGTATTTTTTTCAGTTTGAAAGGTTAAACGAAAACCACATATAAATAGCAATATCTTTGTCATTCATGTCACCAAGGAAAGTGACACAAATCGGTTTGCATTGGCAAAAATCTCTATTGAGGGTCAACAAACAGCTAGGGATCAATCATCTTCTGGCATTTTAGGCAATTTTAGAGCTGTACTTGAATGTTATACTGAAACTTAATTATACTCGCCTCCCCTTTAGAAAACACAGATAAATCTCCAATCTGAATAAAATACCTACCTTGGTTAAGCGACAGCTAGACATTTTTACATAAAATACCTTGGTATTTTAAGCGACAGCTAGGATTTTATACAAAAAAACTATAGGCTATACACATTTCGTATATAAGGTCATCTTTAAGTTCTTTATCTAAATAATAAATCTTCTGAAAATGACGTTAATGCAATCAAACAAGAAGTATATTATGTATTTTAATTTAGGTTAACTTGCATTGCTTTTTTGCACATTTGCTGGATGTTTCCGCAATTGTGACATTCCTGATGCTTTCATGAGGATCCAAGTATGGTACTAAAATGCTTGAAAAGAAACCTGTTGTTCGAAAAAGTGGGACGCCGTGCTAGATTTGCGGAATTCAACTGCGCGGCAATATATTGCAAGCCATATTAGCTTTCTTTGCTTCGCTCTTGCGCCAAAATTTGCGATTAAAATCGCAGCTCGCTCTCCAATCGTCGAACTCCAATCGCGTTAAAATTTCCAACCCAAGTGTCTGCAATATTTTTGCAAAACCTTCCTGCAGTCGATCGAAACCCGCATGGGAAATTTGTACAGTGGTGTTCAATAAATAATCTTGGCGTTTACGGGAGTGCCGATTAAAGTTTTTTTTTTTCTGTTGGTTGGCATACAAATTACAATCGATAAGCTTCAAATTTAGACTTTAACCTGTGAGATCGAAATGGCCTAAGGTAAACCTTATGAACTGGTTATTGTGTCTTGATTATTATTGGATCAGGATGTTCCGTATTTAGTTAATGAGTTCCATGAATATAAAAAATGTTATAAAAACGACGGAATCATTTTTCTTCGTGTTTTAAACAACAGTGATAATTAGGGCCATTTTTATTTTAACCTAAAAAAAAAATTTTAACTTTATTTTTATTAAATTTTAACCTAACGAAATTGCTTGTTTGTAGAGGCCACAGCTCTTCCTTGAATTGATGCCAGTTACCCAAACATAATATTTTGTCGGTTTCAGACCCAAACGTGATATTTTGTTGCAAAGTCAAGGTGTATTATGGATTTTAAAAAGTGCATCGTTTTTTTGGCGATAGGTTAAGCTTGCTCAGGCATTTTTGTATTACAGAATGTCAGTAGGCTATTCCTAAAATTCAAACTGTTGATCTTCGAAATAACCACGTTTATGAAAAGGAAGTGTTTTGTAACAACCAATAAAAAAAATGGACAATTTGCGAGAAAAGTTACTGCAGATCCAAGTGGGCATTTTGACATTTTGCCTGCTTTTACGGGTTAATATGGTTTAATTGTGTCGCAGTTCCTGATTTACAATGCTTCCATGACGATATTTACATAAACTACTCTCAAGAAACACAAAAACGTTGTCAAAAGCCATAATTTGACAAATTTTGACTTTATTAATAAATTTTAACTTTATTGTAAATTTTAACTTTATTTTAACCTATAAACTTCTTAGTAACAGTCCCCTAGGTGCTGAAAACAACTTTATTCTTTGTTTCGTGGACAGACAAGGTCCTTAAAAAATTTTAACTTTATTGACTTTTGCGGGCCCTAGTGATAATAGAATAAGTCACTCTTAGACCAGTTAAACAACTTTAAGATGGTTTCACTTTAAATTAAATAATAGTGGTCACCTAATAGGTTGGTGTTGTGAACGATCAAAAAAGTTATTCTGCGAGCATGCGCAGTACCAGAATTTTTGTTTCAGGCCTTAATTTTCACCGATTTACTTTGCAAAGTTCAGTCATCATACAACTTTAGGAACTTGCTCTTCCCGATTCTATGACTACGCAAATATGCAACTAAAGCTGTGTCTAATCGTGCAAAGCGCGAAAAAATGCCTTTCTTCGGTTTACTTCGGTAACACTGTTAACTTATATTAGGTGACATGGCACAGGAGATTCCTATTATTACTGTTATGATCGTATTTATAGATTAATTGTACAAAAATTGCGATTTGTAGTGTTTATGGGTTCACATCGGCGAAACATGTCATACAGTATATGCTCGGCCGATTTTGAACTGAAAAGATAACCAAAACATGTAAAACATACTGTACTAGAAAAGCAAGTTGGTTTGCGAATTTGTTTTTCGCATTTTAACTGTAGACTCCCCATTCGGGGGAAAACTTAAACTTTCCTGCCAAGTAGCGTGTTTATTACCTCATTACCTCCGAAGTGTTATTACGTATTAGATTACAAAAAAAAAAATTAGCACAGCGCTTGATTTCAAACTAGGCGGTACTTACCGACGAAACCCTACGAAGTGCTACATGAAAAAAAGGTTGAGAACTATTTAAACGAACCAGTCGATAATAACATTTTTTGAGTGCAGTGTAATTTTGGTTTAGTCCAATATACAAAAGATTACGAAAGTTGTTATCAACAAATAGTCATATATACAGCAATCCATAGGGAAAAGAAAGAAGAAGAAGAAAGTAAGAGAGTAAAAGAAAATATGTAGAGTGAGAGGATAAGGGAAAATAAGCATTTTGCAGCGGTCGGTGATTTTTTTGTCTTTACTGCTCCGGATCACAAGGCTTATGGTAGTGCACGCTGTATTCGCTGTTGCGGCAGCCGTGACCACCTGGATGTTGAAAGCAGTGCCCGGTGTGCACCTCCTCGACCCTTTGCGTTATATTGCACGGCACGGCCATCAAAGCCACTTTCGGGTGGCCTGCATATAATCAAAGACGATTGAAACGTGCGACATGCCCCCTCGATTTAAAAAAAAAAAGATTATTCCCGTTAGAGCTCGATACTTATGCGTGAAAATCTTTTCAGTATAAAAAACAAACCAACAAAGATTTAGAGTGTTTTGATCGTTTTGTAAAAGGAAGCGCTAATTCAACAGAGGGCCCTAAATCAGGGTTTCTCGACCCTTTTTACTGCGGCGCAAATAGCCTACTAAACGTACGTTCAAAATCGAAGCTTATGGTAACCCAATTCTCTTTAATGAACTTTTTCAAGCTTAAAATAGGTCATAAAGAAATAACACAGTAGCGTTCATAATTTGAAATCTAATCAATATTGGTCATGTCTTCATATTGCTTTCTCAATTTACGTAAATTTTGGGGAAAGAATGGCTCAAAACCAAATTAAATAGCTCCAACCGATGGTACATATTGCAGTTGACGACCCAATTTTGGGTCGCGACCAACTGGTTGAGAATTGCCCTAAACTGAACGCTTGTTTATGCTACACGAATACACCGAAAAAATTATTCCTTGCTTACCCATGTAGCCCAAATCTCGTAGCACCTCACTTGCTTTCGGAGGGCTAAATTCCACGATCTGCTGAACATATGCGCTTGGCGTGATGCCGCTGCAGGCAGGGTGGAAAGGCACAATAAGATTTGTCCCGTCACTAATAAAAGAACCAAATTTAACTAGAAAACTTTTTTTTATAGTCCGACAATGTTTTAATGACATACGTCAATAACTTGATTTAAGTGCACGTAAGTCACTGTTTTTAAACGACTTGACTTGACTTAAGTCTTTTAGACAATTTTTTTTCAGAGAAATTACAAGGACTTAACTTGGAATTGACTTGCTCTTTATATGACTTAACTGGACTTGACATTTATTAAAAAGACTTGACGTTGCCAGGTTTGCCTGTCGTTAACTGTTCCCCTGACTCATATATTAACACGTAAAAGTCCAACAAAAAATTCGAGATTGTGCCAATCAGACTTCATGATTGTCCGGATTTATTTTAGTTTTTTAGATTAATCGTTTATTGTAGATGGCTTTACCACGTATGTTTCTATTTTTACTGGAACTGACGATATAACTCAAACTAAACATAAAGCAAGGTTACTACAATTTTATCGAGTTGTTTAAAACTTGAGTTTTACTTGTTAAAACATTATGTGAAATCATTTACAGAATATTTTATAGATGTTAAGTATGTTCAAGATTCACAACCGTACATTTTACTCATAAAGTAATTTAGTAACATGTATTTTAAACAACATATAGATTATGATAATTGTCTTAAACCAGTGATCCTAACTTTTTGAACCATTTGTTTAAATATGTTGGACCCACCCGAACTACATAAATCTAAAGAATATGGTAACGCTCGATCATGTCTATATGCCCCACTAAGATTTTACAAAGCTCCGCTAGTGGGACAGATTCTATACTTTGTAAACCACTATCTTTACCACATATTTTCTATTTATATATGGTTAAGCTTTATCAACAGGATCGTGATTAGGGCAGGGCCAAATAAGGGCCAATACTGAATGCGAAAGATGAGGTAAACAGATTAAGTCTTCAAAATATACATCACGCCTTATCTTCCGTGGTCTTAGGAAACTGAAAAGGTGTTCCACAAGGATTGGTCAAAAGAAAAGTTTTATTAAATTTACCGATCGCAATCTAAACCCATTTTATATGTCCTAGAATAGATAACGCGCCGGCAACCTTAAGCAACCAAAGAGCGGCTTGGTCCCAGTTTTAATTAAGTGAAACCCACTAAATAAATAAGATTGTTGTCTCTGTAGCACAGAGAACTTCACGTTGCCAATATAGTCTGAAATATCAAGTCCATTGTGACTTCGTTTTGGGCCTATCGGGTTGACACAAAGAAAAAATATATATCAGGTGATTATTGACATTTAAACCTCATCTAAATACAATGCATCTCGACCAAATCAGGAAGTCCCTTTAATTAGGCGTATTTGTTGTTTTTCAGTTTCTTAAATAAAACAAATCTTCAGCAATGCTCTTGACGTGATTTTGCCATTTACCTTCCGATAGTAAAACACCTTAAAAAAATGGTTGTGAATGTTAACAAAATGGTTATGAATCAGTAAAGGGTGTACTAACTCTGGTTTACGTTTTAGTTTCATATTTACGTTATGCGAATTCCGTGATCCTGATTCCAATCTATTGTTTAAGCAATAAAAGATCTGTAATTTTAATGCTATTCTAATTAATACAGATGACAACGTTCACTTGACCAAGTCCACCTTGCAGCAATAATTCAATTATTATATATAAATGATAAAATAACCAATATTCGGGCAAATTATTTTTGGCTTAATCACCACCAAACCCTGTTGTCGATTAACAAAACAACTTTAAGGTTGAATAATCGTTAAAAATATCCTGTGATACCGTAAACCAGGGGTGTCCAACCTTTTAGCTGTTGACGCCCGCATTGACAGTCTTTATTTATCTCACGGCCGCCAGACAATTTTTTTAGAGATGACGTTAGAAAGTTAAGTAATAACGGAACGTCATAGAACAATTATTTTTAAACCTACTTGTTGTTCTCTAACGATCTCGTGAAAAAATATAGAACTGAAATATAGTCTTATCGCGCGATGCGCGAAAAAAATCGTTTATTGGGTTTTTGAATGTGACACGTGATGCAACTGACTTAGGTCAGGCTGATCTTTAAAACGGTGCGCATGCAGGTCCAGGGTGGTGCCAAGTTCGTTGACCTGTGTCTCCGCGCCTACTGTCTGTGGTTTATGATTTAATCTTTCTTTGTTTTTTTGTTTTTAACGATATACGGATTTTTTTGTCTGGCTATTTACTCCTCAATGTATTCTCTCTCCATTTGCTCAATAACAGTTTAAGGATTACTTACCCAAACTTATTCGTTTAAACGAGGCTTTTTATATATACCGCTTAACCTGTCCCATAGTTTTGCCTTAATTTCATTCACAACTTGCATAACACATGTCTGCTAAGCCGTTTATTATTATGTATCCTCAATTCCTTTTATCTTTATGTGACAGCACAATTCAGATTGTTACACATCTTCTATACCAGTGATTACTGAACGGTGTGCCGCGGCACACTAATGTGCTTTGAGAGATTGCCAAGTGTGCCGCAAAACTTATTGGTAATGTCGGAAAATAGAGTTTTTTAATACAAATAGGTATACACGAAAGCCTTACAATTGAACACGCACTATACATTACAAATTAATAATATTGAGACATTTACATATAGTGTGTCGCGTGTTAAGGGCGTTTGTAAAATTTTTCTATTGTGTTCTGCTAAAAGGGAGCCACGAAATATTTAAGATTGTTTTAGTCTGCCGCGATCCAAAAAAGTTTGGGAACCACTGTTCCATATTGATTTATTTTTGCATCAATCAATCAATGATATCAACTTGTTTTGCAGATTGATCTAATTAACTTCACTCCCTTAAGTCGTAAAAATTTCGAATCTGCATTTAGCATATTAACCATTAACGAACGCCAGCACGGACATGGCCACCAACACACGGTTAATAAAATACGTGTTAACGGCCGCATTATTATCCATCTACGGCCGCAGGTTGGACACCGTTGCCGTAAACTCAATTAGTCATTCGATGGACGATACATATTCCGTTAGCTTTTTATACATGTTTGCCGACCCCAAGAAGTTAGTTCTAGCGGGAAAAATATTGTGGCAGTTAAAAATAATTTAAGTGTAGTCATTACTTTTATAGTTAAAGCAACTAGTAGCCATCGCAGAAGGACTAGAATCACAGTTAACACCCATGAGTGTGTGCTTGTTTCATTAAAGCAACTAATGCTTTATGTCGGCGATAAACTTCATTTCCATGGCTTACACTGGCCCCAGGTTGTTGATACAGCCTCACTAAAGCGCGCAACATTTAAAAAAAATTGTAATTAAAAAAAAATAGGTTTAAATATATATTTTTAAGCGGATCTATCCGGCAACTGAAAATTGTCGTGGGCATAAACCTACCTGGATGTATGGTTGCATACGGGCATACTGCTCGTCTCGCATCTTCCTGTCACGATGATCCGCTTCGTCAAAATAAAGTTACAGTTTTTGCCCTGCGTAGAACAAAGATTTGGAGCCGTTAGCCATTTTCCATTTTCCAGTAAAACGTCAAACCAATTCAGTCAGCTATAATTTTATAGCCAACCTATACGTAATAAGTGCTCTGATATGAGGCCCTATACTCGATGCAGAAGTGCAGTATAGTGGAAGCCACGATGCTGTTCTTGTTTAGTGCTTGCATGACTTGAGCATTTAACTATGAACAAAAATGGCTTTTGCGTAACACCCAAATCGCATGGTTGTCTAAAACTGTGAAACGCAGTATTATTCACAACCTATGGTTTAGCACTAAAATACCAGCCAGTAACTAGCAAGCAAAAGTTCTCGCTGTTTTATTTTCAGTTTGAACAATGTTTATATGCCGGTGCATTAAATAGCGTGGCGAAATATTACTAAAATTGCCGGCTTTGGATCACCAAAAATATCGAAACGAAGCCTATAACCGATGGCAAGTGGTAGTATCGGTACTCGTCCGATACTAGGGTGGTATCGGTACTGGTCAGATATTAAATTAAGATAGGTATTTTAGCCATTGTGTGCCACCCCGTGCAACAATTTCTACCTTAAAACTTAAGTTTAATAAAAATTTGGAATTGAAATTCTTGCAAAATTAACTTTGTCCGTTTTGTCTGAAACTATTTTGTTGTTTGAGCATAGTTCTGGCGTCATAGCTATCGAATCAGATTGCGATACTTGTTGCGTAAATATCGGTATCGGGCTAAACGTCAAGAATCGGACATCCCTAATTCGACAGTGACTAATTTTTGGCTCATATATTTGAATTTTGTTTAAAAACTATTAGTTGCCAAAAAATTTTTAAATCAGGTCCTGCGCGATTAACACACGAGTTGTGAAGTTTTTGCCAATCTATACTTCTACGCATCAGACCGAAACAAATTCACAAACGATTTTTCCATTTCCCGATCTCGATAGAAATTGGCGCCATTTCTGCCACTTGGCGTCTACATTGACGCTCGCGACGCCGCATTTTCCCAGTAAGAATGCCTTATCGTCCCATGAGAGAAATGTAGGATCTTTATTTTCGAAAATCCCATAATTTTCGATGGTTTGCTGTCGGGCGCACGTCTAGGTCAGAACGTTGTCCGCAAGTTTCTTGGCGACTATGCGGTTTTGTGACAATTCCACTCTTACTGCCCATCAGTCAACGTTTTTTTTTTAAGAATTGCTTTATGTATTCAGTCGTCACCTTAACGCTAAGTAAACGGTTGATTAAAAAAAAACTTTTGGAGTTTATAATGACTCACCAAAAACGGTTGATAATTTTGACCATAAGAAGCGGTAACAAAACTTTACTCCACTAGGTTTGTGGTGATAATTCCACACCATACTTCAACTGACATCTGCAAAGCTGCTAATGGGACCCGAGATAATTAACCTGCGCATTCTACAAGCGTAAAATTTTCTTCTTTTTATTTTAGGCGTAAGGGTGAGTATTTCGGGCGAGCATATTAGATGTTTTCACTGAAATGCAATTTGTCCGTCTTTTTTGTGTAAAAAGCACCGACGGATTCCCGTTACGGAATCATTTTTATTTGAAAGACTTGAATATTATAAAAGAAACGTGAATCGCAATTTGTTCAGTTAATAATTTTAGAATTTTATCTAGTGGATTTTTCCATTTTTATTAAGACAATTTAACGCGCGCCCCAAGAGTTAACTTCAAACGTAAGTTCGTGTCGCATGTTTTAGATCAGGGGATCTTAAACTGGGGTCCATGGACCATTTGGGGGACCGTGAACTAGTTTTAGTGGGTATATGAAGGCCTAATTGAAATGTTAGTGTGTATTGAAGAAGTAATCAATTTTTTAAGAAACAAAGTTTAACGAAAAATGAAACGTTTTATCACTGAATGTATTTCGATTCCGTTTAACTTACCAATTTTTCGTACCGAAGTCAGCAGATTTCTGGAGTTTACTTGTTTTTTGACGTCAATTTATGACGTCATCGCTGAAAATTTATTGCATGCCGTGGTCCACGCGAATCAACAAAATGAGTTAGGGTTCCGCGGTCAAAAAAGTTTCAGAACCCCTGTCTTAGATGATATATGTTAATTACCTGTGTCGTGCAAGCTCTGCCCGCGCTGATCTGAAGTTGCTGCTGTTTTTGCAAATATTCCCACTTACTGCGACTGAAGCCGGCTTCCACCATATCGGCCGGCATTTGTAGGGGCATCACGCAGCCCCTTGCGACGCACTGACACATGACAAAAGTGATCAAGAGGTGGATCAGTTCCATGGTGTATCCAAGCCCTAACGATCTGGTTAGCAATAAAACAGTGACATCGAAGAAATAAAATATTGAAATGAAACAATAAATTGAGTAGAGTAAAACAAAGACGGATCGATTAAATGACTACGATTTGAAACTACTGTTTTTTGTTTTGTTTTTTTCTTCACGATATTTTACCATACTGGCTTGCTTTATTGCTGGACCGAGGTTGCAGATTTCACTTTATAAACTTTGATTAGAGAGCTAGACGTTGGTCTAGAATCCTGCCACATTTTCGTTCGGGTTTATATTACTAACATTATTTGGGTTGGAGTGCGAGTTAGCGCTTGGGTGGGTTAAATATTATTATTTTATTTGTTCTCTCATATTTATTCATCCTTGCAATTTCATTTTTGAAAGCTGGCTTCGGTACTGTACAAAAATGGTAGGTTTCTACACCACACCTGTTAGCTGATTCAAAGACATCGTCGCTAGGACATATTAGTCGCCACTCTGGTATGTAATATGTTTGAAATCAAATAGGTTTTCGCTCCAACGCCGTAAATTATAAATTTACCATTTTTCGCGCAGAAACAAATCACGTAAATATTTCTTATTGGTCAAATGTGCCTATTCGGCAAAAATACGGTTATAAAGCATTTGCCACTCTTCTGACCGAATAATTTACGGTAGATTTTAAAGGGCCTGCGCGATTGACACAAGCAGTACTTCAGGTTTACATAGCGCTGCTTGGCGAGGGTCCGACAAGGTAGCCTTCGCCAACTGTACTGTCAAATTCGTCGAGGGTCGGCCAAATTTATAGCCAGGCGAGCTCTACTGCACGATCATCTTCCACCAATAAATCTATCGACACTTTTCAGCGATCGGGGAGATTTTTTTGCTATCGTTATTCGGCATCTACTGCGCAGCGGTTTTGGTCGCGTTGGCCTAAACAAGACTGGGAGATTCGCCCTCATTCGAAAGCCACGGTGACGTAAGTTCTATCACTAAAGGTGCTTCTGCTTTAAAAAAAGCTTTAAAAAGTCGGCAAAAATAGTCTGCAATCTAAAAGTGAAGCCTTACGCTTCCGAGAAGAACTGTAACTGGCTAATAACGTCCAACGACCTTTAATATAAAGATTTTCTTCCAAACTATAAAATTCATGCAGTACTGACCGAATCTTGCGTTGTTTATTACCGAAATAGAATGTACACGTCGACGTGAAGGGCTTAAACCTCCCAAACTTACAGAAAACCTAATATGCGCTGTAAAAGCTTTTTGAAGAGACAAATCAAATAATGGATGCATCACAATTCGGCAAAATGTTTGAGGAAGAGTAACCACCTTGTTAGTAAAGAAATCATATTAGGTACAACAAACGAGTTACTCAATATTTGATGTATCTAACCCTCTAAACAAAAATAGTTTTTTTGTCAACCAAAATACACCTTTTTTAGTAGATGTTTTATTCTCTGTCATTTCGACGTTCATTTAAAGCAGGGGTGTCCAACTCAAACATGCCGGCGTGCCAATTTTTATCTTATAACTTCTTCCCGTGCCAAAGTTTCGTAACCGAACCAATTCTTTTTAATCATAAAAGCGCTTATTTTACCAAAAATAAGAACGTTTATTTAAAAAACTGTCTTGTAGAAATGCGCATCACTACATCAAAGTGTCTCTCGGTGAGCTGACTTTTGTTTCTTCACACCAAGCTATATAATATTATGTGAATGCTAGCCTCCACACAGTATAATGTTACTATATCAAAAGTAATTGTTGGTTGTCGTGATTGCCGCGATTGTTTTATATTGTGAACAAACAATGGTATATTGTGAACAAACAATGGTATATTGTGAACAAACAAATTGGCTGTACAACAAACTTAGTATTTTCTGACAATTGGCTGAATAACAAATTGAGCTTTTTTGGCAATTGGCTAAATGACAATTTTAGTATTTTTCGGGAAGGGCTTGCGTGCCATTTTTTATTAGGTCGTGCCGCTTGTTGGACACCCCTGATTTAAAGGCTCTATCAGAATTAATAACACGAACGCTCGGTATACACCTTGATTATAATCAAATAATTATTGGAGGAGATAATACATAATTAAAATAAAATAAATAGAAAAACGCGATTAATGAATATGCTGTTGCTGCCAGGCATTGTTTCAATTGTACAATTGATGTTTTAATTTCATATCGTGGTAGATGCATAAAGGTTTCCTAGATTAGGTGTCCACTCATGCATTCACACTTACTGTGGAAAACGTGTCCAAGCAGGATAACCTGAGCTACCAGTGGCTGATTAACACGTAAAAAAACACTTGCCTGACAATCCTGGATATTATTTGAACAGAAATATCCAACTCATAAAAATATTTCAGGCCTATCTCTAATCTAAAATAAGCCAGACGAATTAAAACACAAACCGAAACAATGCGGGCAAATGTACTTTGTGAATGAGACAACCGCAAATTTCCAACTAAGATTCGAACGAAAGCAGATGGCTTAAGCTTTGGTCTCGCAAAAGCAATTTTATAACTATTGAAAAACAAAGCCTGGTAGTAATTATTGTTTGTACACTAAGCAACTGATACAAAAGAGAGGCTTTTGTTGAAATTAGAAAAAATGATTTTAATGTTTTTCAGTTTTCGCATATTTTAAAAATCGCAATTATAGTTTTACTTTAAAACTCAGCGGCCTCCAATATGGTAAAACTCAACAATAGCTTACACATGTGTTTTTATTTGAAAACCCCTTCACTTAGTCTTTCTGGCAATTTGCTTAAGAACAACACGACCCTTGCCAAAACCTTGGCCTGTTTAAAAAAATATCTGTATAGTTCAAAAACCAAGTTTATTGGCCGCTGTGCTACAGGATTACCTCTTAGGAAAACCATTTTTTAATACAGCGCCCCAGGGTTGACCGTATATAGAACGCATTTTTTTTTGGTTTACAAATTTGTTTAATTTATTTTGTTTACAAATTACTTCACAAAGTTAAGTTAAGTAATGAAACCAGTAACCTTAAGAAACCTGAGGTTGTCGTGCTGAAATTCTTGTCTAAAATGCAAGGAGTGGTAGACAATGCGTACGATTTGCTTAATTGGCTTACTATCTGCAAATAAGTAGCCTAAAACTTGTATATACAAAGTAGGAGTACTTATATATTTATATATACACAGTACCCAAAAATTATATGTTTAGGACATGTCCCTATAGAAAAGAAATATGTTTTTTTAACAAAAATTGTTTTACCGAAATACCGTTCCGGCCTTCCCAGCTTGCTTTCACCACACTGCACCGCACTTAACGAATGTCTGTCTGTTTGTGGCGCGAAAGATATTGTGGGAATCGCCCTCCTCTGAAAGCCGACGACGGAAGATAACAGGTCGTTGATAGCTCCAGGTTTCCCAGCGGCTTGCCAAAACCGCAAATCATGAACGCGCCAACTCCACTTTTTAGAATCATTTTTGCGTTTTTCGGGCCCGAATTGACTGTTCAGTCGTTGCTTTAACCGCCTGTCCGCCGGCTAGTGCAGGTCCGCGATAAATCTCTGCCGTTCCGTCAAAAATATTTTTTCATTTGTTTAGTTAACTATATGATTTTTTATCAAGCTACTGAGAAAATGCAAGTATTTTTCCTCAAAAAACCGCCTTGAGTAGTTCTTGGCGCTAAATCTCCAATTAATAATTCATGCTAAACTTTAATGAACCAATTTGCAGTATTAAACTTTACTACTTTGTAAGTGATGTTAAATAAAAGATTAACTCCAGTGGTCTTAGTAACGAAACATTCTTTCGAAATTGTGGTCAGCATTTAATTTGTATTTTTACGAAAACGTCAAAATGGTAGCAAACACTGGTTTAGCTGCTGGAGTAGACGTATTGCAATGCTTTGTATATCACTTGTTGGATACACCACCGCAGTGTGCATGCTTTTATCAGAATTGATTTCTTTACAATGTTCATATACTGTGAGATATGCTATACATCCGTTGTCAAGATTTCCTGTTTACCTTTTTAGTGAAATCTACTTATTATATATATTTTGACATCATATTTTTATAATTCTTTTCTACCATATCTTGTATAAAAAACACCTAAATGGAAAAAAAAAGTTCGACGCTCGTCTTACTATTGTCTTTGGGCTGTTGTACGAGAAGATACTGACATAAAAAAACAAAAGTATCATACAACTTCATCATTGATGTTTTGTCAACGGAGAAAAGTGTCGGCTAAAGTCCAAAAAAACAAACCTGATCTTAGCTAATCCGTCTGGCAAACCACGAATGTATTCAAAACGATAGCTTTAAGCCGGCGCCAAAGTATCGCCAAAGTTTCGACATACCTGACGCGATAAAATCTGACCTTGGGGCAACAGCAAATTACGATACG
Source organism: Ascidiella aspersa (assembly GCF_963924565.1). Classification (NCBI taxonomy): domain Eukaryota; kingdom Metazoa; phylum Chordata; class Ascidiacea; order Phlebobranchia; family Ascidiidae; genus Ascidiella; species Ascidiella aspersa. The sequence continues at coordinate 20,903,529 of NC_139451.1, forward strand.
CTTCCGCCACGTGTACAGTTTCCACGTCGTCAGTACACACGAATCATGTCTGTTTAGCGAGTTGCACGGCGTTTGGGAAACTTGTTTGTTTCAGCAACAAAGTGTAACCTCGGCCAAATTTAATCTATTTCTCATCATTGGACAAAGGCAATATTAAACCGTTCGTTGTAAAACCCAATAGAAAAAACGTGCTGACCTCCCTAAATAAAACAAGCGCCAATAAATATTTCGATATCTCATATAGTGTTCGGGTTCTTGCCTGCTTCAATGGTGACGTTTTATAAATAAAAAAAATATAAAATACTTACTTACATATTTTTTTTTTTAAATAAATTAAGTCAGGTTAGTGCGACAGTATTTTAAATCCTAGATAAAACTGGCGTTATTTTTGTTCTTTAGAAAAACGAACAATGAATAAGCAAAAACGAGATTTTTTAATCAAATATAGCTTAAAATATTAAAGTAGAAATTAAATCGAAATGCAAAACACCAGAAGAAATTTTTTTACCGATTCTATGTATAACTTTATGATTCAATAAGTAGTGAACTTGGCAATCTCTTGTTTTATGTTACCCTAACAAACTACAGGAAGGGATGAATGTTGACTCGAATTATGTCTGGCAAGTCACGCATGTAGATCAACTTAATTATGCTGGCCAAATGATATACTTTTTTATGTTATGGTATTAAACAACAAAAAAAAGGGTTAAGAGCTAAAGTTCACCTAAAGTTTGAGGCAGCTCTAATCGTAGATCTATCAGCAAATTTCCATATTGGGTAGGCGCATCCCCTCCTGAAGTTCGCAACACGCAGAACAACAAAAATCACAAATTGCCTGACAGAAGAATGTATACGCAGCCGAAGGATTGCCCGGCGCAGACTTGATTGGCCAGTGCTGGCAGATTTAGGCCAGCCAAAAGTACGACAGTTGACGTTCATTGGCGCAAAGTGGAAGTAGATCAACCCCCTCCTGTTTCAACATGGCTCAAAACCGTATAAATCTCTCGCAGTAATTTACAGTAGTTGTTTCGCGGTCGATGAGCCGAATTTCCGAAGCCTTTTGACGCCCTTCTCCTCGGTCGAACATCGAAATCATGACAATATCGGCAAAACGTTTTGGTAGCTTTATTATTTGGATTTTTCTTACACTATACCCGGGACTCCTTTTAAATGTTAATATAGTCCTGGATTCGTTCTGTGAATTACAACCAATATATACATCTTACAGAAAATGCGAAGTCATAGCCCTACAAATGACAAATTGCCAAGGTTAACGTATATATAATATTATTGTAGCTCAGTTATTTTAATGCAGTTGCCAAAACTTGAAAATTAAACTATGGGTTTTGTATACTTTATTTGGACTTATTGTTGCATACATAAAAAATAACAACTTGTTTTCACAATATAATTTGACATCCGCACTGATCTTTTTCACAAACTGAAAAAATGACAATGTTGACAATTGTATTTCACTATTGACGAGGTTCGGCACAATCGTGCTTTGTCAGGCCGGGGTTAGAGTTAGTAGTGTCCAATTTTTTGTAAGTTTATTCCTACAAAATCGACTGCGCAAACGACAAAACGTTTAACTATACCCATGATAGTCAAACTGTTTTGCCTATTTTCCTAACGTGTTTTATAATAAGCTTCTATTGCGCTTTGTATATTCAGGTTCACAGCAACTGGCCATTCCGCATGTGTACATCGCACATATATTCAAATCCGAACGACATATAGAATTTTGCCAACTATTGTAAATAAAAATATTATGACATTACCAGTAAAGTCATAAAGTCGCGTTATGAAGCAAGGACTTTAGAGAACTTTCCGTTTCCGGTCAAACCCATGCGTAGATATGGAACTGAATTTTGGTTTCAATACTCTCATGGAGATGGCAGCAAAGCGTTTGCGCGTAGCAAAAAAACGTATATTGATCAAAATAAATAAAGTTTCTAGACGATTGGTTTTAAAGGCTCTAGACGTTTGGTTTTAAAGGCTGTATTGCTCCTCAGTAACCACGTATAAAGTTCGCGCGCAGTGCAAAAATACATACCGTGTTCTATAGATACAATCTAAAAGCTTTTCAACGTTTATTGTTGTACTTCAATGAAGATAAATATTTTCTTTGAAGTTATAGTCGAATGTTTGTAGATGACATCAAGTTTTACCACTAAAACGATGGTTATCAAGTTTAAAATCCCGCATTTGATGAGACCTTCTTTCCAAGAACGCGAGTTATTCGTAAAAGCATGTATGTTTAAATGGTATTTATTTTACAACCGGTTTATCGAACTAAGGTGCATTCTTACAGCGAGATGTGGCTTGTGCTTGAGCTTTTGAACTGATACAACCTAAGATCGGAACTTTATCGACAAATTTCGCCCCACCCCTTGAAGACCAAACAAACTAGAATATTGAGTATAATTATGTGAAACCGCATCCCGTGCCGTGTGCAAAAGCAAACGTAGGTATGCAAATGGTGCACCTGAACAAGTAGTTTGTTATAATTAGTTCAAGTGTGTTTCTCTATGTGATGTATATAGTTGCCCTTTTTTTCCTTTTTTTTGGAGCATGATGGTTGGAGGTTGTAGTAAGACATAATAAAAATATCAAAGCCCAGACAGAAGTAGTTATCATTTTGAACGTTTCGAATATCTCTTTATTCTTTTTCAACATAGTTTGTCTTTTCTCCATAGTGGCTGACAATAAAGTTTGGAGCATAATGGCTGGAGGTTGTAGTAAGAACATATAGCAATTGAAAAATGGATAAAGATTTATTCGAAACGTTCAAAATGATACCTACTTCTGTATGGGCTTTGATTTTGCTATTACGTCTTTACATTTTTTTTGTCACCACGCAATGTTAAGTGATTACACATTCTTTAGTAGGCCTATCACAGAGGCCTTAAGTTTTGTTCTATTTTTACTGCGTCTGGTCGTTTGAGTGATTTCTAATTTCATCGTGCAGTTTTTTTTTGGAAATGCACAGAACTAAGTCTAATTGTATGAGACCAAAGCGATAGAGAATTGTTTTTTAAATAAATTAGGGTCAGGTACTGTTAGTCCTGAAACACATTTGTTTAGTTTAAAGTTAGGGAAATATTTTTCCATTTTTGGAATCCATAAAATGACTACTGATTGGTGTTGTTAAGATTTTATTTCCATTGCGAAGTTATTAATTTCACCTTATTTAGGTACAAATAAAAAGAAACAGTCAAATCACGTTTTACTGGTTGTAGGACGACATCGAAATCAAGCGCCGCCGCGTATTGTCATTTAGCGATTAATCCTTTAGCGCAGCGGTTCTTAACCGGGAGGGGGGGGGGGGCGCGCCCCCCTAGGGGGGCGCCAAGCAATTCTAAGGGGGGCGCGAGCTCGACTTCAATATTTTAACTTTTTGCAGTGATTTTAATGGTTTCGTTTGGGTTAGGCATCCTACATACAAACTCTGTTTTTGCCAATTTAACATTGAAACTGCCAAAATTTTTCGCGCTGCGCGCGAATCTTCTAATTCATTTTTCAAAAATCCACGGTATCACCGCCCTATTAAATTAACTTATAGATAAGCTATAGCAACAGGGGGAGTCCAACTTTTTTTGCGCGAAACTATATTGTTTTTGCAATATTGCCGTTGTATTGTGTGTCGTTACATCTTTTGAAACACGATAACGCAATGTTTAATATTTGCGCTTGACATTTTTTGCGCTCGACATCATACAACTGTGGAGTAAATGCCCTCGCAACACGTTCGTCAAAATCAGCTCGATAAAATCAATGTGTCGAGCTCGCGCAATTTGTTTTGTGCCCAATGCGAAACGCCTCTTCGGTTGCAGTTTAGCCAATTCGACCAAATAAAACTCAAAATTTTTCGCGCGACCAACAACACCCTTCACTATTTTCCTGTTTTCTTAGTGATATTTAATTGCAAAATGTCGAAATATTTTTATGGGGGGGGGCGCAAGGCATGAGAAAATTACCAAAGTGGGGCGCGGCTGAAAAAAGGTTAAGAACCACTGCTTTAGCGAAACACACTCGAATGGTCGTTAAATAAATAGCAAATGCAAAATCCCACTAATCACTCAGACGGTACAGATAATGCACTTCTGTAACAGTCTTAGCAACACCACAAAAAGCACAAGGGTAATGCCGCGCGGCGACGTAGTTCTAACGGCAAATCCGCAAGGTGGTTTTGCTTCAGGTGGGCTTCTAGTGCAGGCCGGATGGAATGTGGCAAAGCGGTTTGGTCCTTTGCAGGCTGCTACACTCTCCAGGGCATCGTTTTCTTTCACACAGGCACAATTTCCAAACTCGCTCGTCGAAATAACGAATCCCACTGAGCACTTGGTGCCGTTTCTCGTGAGCTCTATAAATGGAGTATTTACTTAACGCTGAGAGAAATATATGAACTATGTTTTTTGCCCGGAACTTTGAACCGCTCGCTGTGGAGCTTAGATTTCCAATTTACTGGAAAATAATTAACTACTTCGCGGTAGGACTACGCCTTGTGCTTCCAATACAAGTAAAATTAGCCAGTTTCAATTTTTTACCGCATTTGACCAGGTCTCAAAAGGCGTTTGCTAAAACTAGATGAGTAGCCCTAACCATGTATAATTGCAAACTATAACAATGGTAATCTTGGTTGATAGCCGTATTTGTCTAATTCTGAATCTGGAAATCAGATGGCACCCTTTGTTGACGATAGACTAAAATAAAATCTTAACGAGCTTTCGCACAACCGTGCTTCATCAGGTCAAAGTAGAAATAACATAAAAAATACGAAGTAGAAACACAAGCGCGAGTAATAGGCAATAAGAAGGGGAAGCCTGTTGGTGAACATTTTAACAAACGATTGCACTGTATAAAATACCTTCAAGTTTTGGTAATCAAAAAACTAAGCAACGGCACCCAACGGCACCTCACTTGTGCCACGTTCTTAAAAGCTCGTGCCTGTGAATGTATTAGACTGAATTCTTCTTATCGCTTTTACTCGAGTTTTTGCTTCTACTTAGTGTATTTTAATTTATTTTATCTTGTCAAAGTTTCAATACAATTTGTCGTTAAAGAGTGCCATCTGATTTCAAGACATAATAATGATAATGACTACGAATATAACCCAATCATAGTCAGTTTGCCATCTAACAAAATCCTAGTGATTTTGCCGCCAAGACTGCTTACCTTTAGTTTTCGGGTTCGTCATCGAACACAAAGAATGGGAGACGTGCCTCGGGAGATGATCGCTGAAAATGTAATAGCTGTTAAAATTTTATTTCTTATTTTTTTAAGTTTAACAAATATAAACAATTGGCCTTCAATAATAGACAACAGTTCACAATAGACAACAGTTCATTGTAAAAATTGAAGAGCTATATTAATATGTTTAGTGTCATAAAAAACATAATGGATTTTAAACATTTCTTCCCCTATATATGTTGTTCGCGTTATTGTTTTGCCACTTGTACAAACAAGTCATCTTGCTCTTTCGTGAATTTTCTATGGCCAAAAAAAACAAGAATTGACAATATAGGCTACGATAAAAAAGTGCGATGCGCGTGGCATTTTCGTCCAATTATTGACTTGCAAACTGCTACGCATTATGCGGCTTAGTTTATGCTAACAAATATGGGTTTGAAAAAGCAATTAAAGTTGGTTTATCATGTCTAACAGAAGCACCACCAAAAGTGGACCGCCCCTCAAACACCATTAAGTTTGCCATTACGTCAACAAGTGTTATCAGTTAGGGAGCAAGACTCCCATATTGACTTTATTACAATCCCCAGACAATCTTTTAACACTCTATAGCGCATCTGCCCGTAGGAGGTTTCCACTATACATCAGCAAGTTAACACGTTAACACCCGATAGCGAGATTTCTCACTCATCTCCTGTGGGGCTTACATCAGTTGTTCTTAACCGTTTTTGCTGCGAACCAAAATCTTATCTGTGAAAGTGGCCACGACCACCTGGTTATCTTGCAGTAACAAACAGACTTTTAGGCTTCCACACTTAAAACTAAACAACCCCGCTATTTTGCTAACGACCAGAACACAAAACAATACCACAAACTTGAAACAGTAAAAATACAAAGAGAAAGTAACACATCACCTAATATTTACGTTTTAAACTGCGCCTTAGTTACTCTTTGGTAACTAAGTCACAAGTCCAGCAAGCTTTCCTAAAGGGCATGAATTAAGATATGAAAATGAGGTATTCCATGTCATCGTTGGAAAATTAAATTAACACACCACGCCCTCTCCACGCCCAGTTCGAGAATTCCTGCATCATGGTTGCCAGTAATGCGTTACTATTTCTTGACAATAACGCTATGAGTAAACGTCGTTGAATAAACCTACGGCCAACCTTACGTAGCCCGTACTTTACTTTGTCCGAAACCACCATATTTTACGAATGAAATTTGTAGCATTTAAAAAATTTTCTAAAATTCGAAAAGACAAGTTGGCCGGTTGCAGAATAACATTGAATTGACCCTTAATAATGATTAGATCAGGGTTTCCAAAACTGACTCCTTGGCGGTAGGTGGACTAGTTTTGTAAAAGCTAAAAATAAATTTTATAGTGTAGAAATAAACGTTAAGAAACAAAAGAGTTTAACTAAAAAAAAACACTTTGGCGCTCTCTCCTTAAATGTATTAGAGTAAATTTCAGCACCCAAAACAGCAGGTTTCGCAAGTCTACTTGTTGATGACGTCATTTTAAAAAATTCATGCCAACCCTGGTCCACCCAAATCCAAAATAGGTTTAAGGAGTCCGAGTTATGAAAATTAATAACCCCTGTATTAAACAACGCTTATGTAATCTACAAGAATACAATGACCCGAAAAAACTCTCACTAAATAAGTCACATTTACAGTAAAAACCACTATAAATGTTCAAGGCATTTATCTAAACACTCATGTATACAAATTAGAAGCAACTTGCTGCGGGAAAGCAATGTGTTTGAAAGAATATGCACTAATTATCTCGTATAAATAGCAGCATTAGATTGGATTATAGTCATTAGGATCTGAATTTCTACTTTGAACAACCCTACTGAGCGCCGGTCCGAATATTACCCACGTTGATTTTTTTGTGTTATATCCTTATTTTGCAGGTTCTCGCGTATTCGTAGAATAAAGCAAATTATACACAATTTTAAACTTTTGTATAGAAGTCTGTGTTAAGAACCATTCGCTTACAATGCGTCGATCACATTGCAAAAGGAGCTGTCCAGGCTCGGGTAGTTCATGCACTTGCCATCCACAATCACTGTCCTATTAAACTGGAAGGTGCAGCTGCCGTTGTGCTGTGTGAAAGACATTCAGCGGCCAAGTTTAGTTGTGCTGTTCATTGTATGGAATCCGAACGATAACAAAGTTCCGAATTACATAAATGAAGCATAATGGTTGGAGGTTAATGCAGAATATAAAATTAAAGTCTATACAGAAGTATAGTTAGCATTTTGAACGTATTTAGAATATCTCTTTATTCATTGTTAACATGGTACGTAAGCACTGATTCTAAATATATGCATGTACTGCTTAGGCAGACTGCGAAAAAGAAGGAAACAAGGAGAAATGCACTATCTCAACCAAAGTGGTCCGTCTGCCAGTCTGACTTGGCAGTATAAAATATACTTAAAGCAGTACCGTCTCACCATGTTGAAAATGACTAAAGAGACATTCCAAACATTAACGGCTTTTTAGCATATATGCCTACAAATGAAGTAGTACAGTCAAAAGTTTATTTATTTTAAAAATTGATGACTTTTGGATATAGTTAGTGATAGAGCTCATGGACATTTTGCGAAAATCAAAATATTTGTTAAAAACGAAAATTGTTTGTGGCATTTGAGCAAAACAAGGCAAAAAGATAAAACTTTTTTCAAAGATGGTTTTAAATTTTTATTGGACCTTGTATAATCATAAAACAGTTTGGCAACTCAAAAGCTTCAGTGTTTAATATACTTAGGGAAAAACATGTTGTAGTAAAGAAGTTGAAACTTACCTTAGATAACTGACAGGGTGGTTTGGCAACAGCAGACACAGTTTTGTCGAACCTCACCATGAACATCAGGCAGAGCAACGGAGTCTTCGTGAAACTAAGCATGCTTACCATGACTGCTTTCGTTTCAGACGTGCGAAATAAAAAATTAGCTGAAGTTTAACTGGGTTGCTCTAGGTTACGAAAACACGTAATCACTGGATTGGTGTGTATGATATTACGATGTTTTGGCAATTTAAATCGTTATTTTTAACGTTATAAAGAAGTTAAAAATTGTATAGGCTACATCCTTTACTCCTAAAAATATCCTAGCCTTTAGCCTGTTTGGCGAACGAAATCTGTCATTATCTAGATAAATACGTTGCGATACGTACTAACGTACTTGTATCATCATCAGTCAATGTGCATTTAACTGTTGGTGATACAAGTAACGTCTTTATCAATATGATGTCGATTTACTCGACATTTTTAACTTAAGGATTCAATATCAAGTTATCTTACAGGTATGTGCATATAGTGTACGTAAAAATTTGTCATATACCACATAAAACAAAATTATTTTTAAGTGCCAATTTAAAAGTTTTTTTCTACGCAATCTTGCAAAGTAATAACTGCAAAACTTAGGCGGTACAGTCTTATAACCTAACCTTTAGCACAGGGGTCGGCAACGTACAGCCCGCGGGCAAGCTCCGGCCCGCACCAATTGCAAACTAGACAGGAGGCCGTTTCCCATATTATTTGTTTATTTTAGCTACGTAAATGTAAATTTCTTTCGCCCTTCGCCCTTCGCCCTAATCTTATTTGCACACCGAGTATGTTTGCGCCTCACATAACAATCAATCTGGAACTAGGCGCCCAGCTGCATAATCTGGAACTATCAACAAAGGAAGTTCAGCCAATTAAATTTTTTGCGTTTCCCAAAAGTATTTTTATTAAATCCGTTTATTATGATCATCGGTTACGCTGTGCTGACTCGAATTTTAAATCATACAAACGCATTTTTAATGTAGGCTAATCAGAATCATTTTTGCAAAATATCCAGGGTCCGCCCCTGATTAAAAGTTGTTTTAATAAAATGCTCAAAACTAAACGTTTTAAAAAAAATATTAGTTGACCCCTGCTCTAGTACCACAGCACTGCGTCTTAGTCTACCATTACCGTAAATAGCAACTGTTCAAATGCGGTTGAATGTCTGCTAACAGTTAACATAAAGTTTGCTCCCCTATAGTGTAAGCTTCTATCACGCCCAACAACAAACTAGATGAACGGAGGAGGAATGCTTGCCTTCCGCGAAAACATGTCTTTCATGAATGGTAATCATCGAACGCTATCTCCATAAACCGCAGCACATCTCAGGTAACTGTTCAAAGATACCACACAGGTCGTCGATTTGTTTTTGTGAATAATTTTATCTTTTTGCATCTGTGCTATTTAAAAGCTTAAGCAAATAGTTGGCATGTTGACAAACTGTCTAAATTTTAGTTAGGTTTGAGGTTAATAAATTCTCCCAACGTAAAAACTAACTATAATCCGTAATTATACGGTCGGTGGGGTCCTTGGACCAACCAGAGTCTTTAAAATAGTTTTTTTATGGGGTCCGAGAATAAAAAGTTTTAAACCACACCCAAAATAGATGAACGGAAAGACTAAACCATTTTATAATCCATTTCACTTAGTAATAATTGCTCAGTGTTTTATTTAGTTACCTTTTTCTTGTTTTATCTTAGCTTTTCTTCCTAAAAAATCGTTAAAAAACAATAGGAGTGCGGCCTCCACGTAAAATTATAAAAGTTTGGCAACAACTACACTAAGATGTTGCGAGTTTAGGAATTTATCTATTTAAATGGTCTGCTTAAATACCCATATGGCACATGCATTTGAGTATACGATTAACAGTTTGCCTCCACTTACCGTAAACCATACCCTCAATTTTCATGAAAATTGTGCATTATGCTAAAATGGGATCGTTTTGCTTGTGATTTGCAATTGTCCTATTTGCTATTTCGAGAACTAGGTTTTTGTTAAGACTTTGCAATTATATTTGAGTTGTATTTCAACTGTTTACATAACATTTTTCTAACATACCTAGCATATTTTTTTCTTTGGTATTTTTATTGTTGTTTGTCTTTTCGATATGCAAAAAATATGAACTAAGCTTTTAGGAGTTTTGCATATTCTTATCAAAATATTTGATTTGTGAACAAAAACGTGTGTTTGACCACGCCAAGACACTAATGCAGTAATCCAAACAACAATATATGTTGTTTTTAAATCAATGTATTCCTAACGTCAAAGTTTGTCAAACTATATATATTTTCAGGTCAAAATTTGTCAAAATTTCTATTTTTAGATCAAAAATTAACCGCCCTAATTTAATTATGAGTGAATGAATTATACGACACCCCTATAAGTGGATTGCTTAATTATTATAGTAACGTAAATTGGTGGAATACAGGCTGTAGAGCAGTGGTCGGCAAACTGTAGCCGCGGCCTAAATGTGGGCCGCAAACCCATTTTTAGTGGGCCGCGAGTTACTTTTGAATAGCCTAGTCTTGGCATGTAGTTAATGGCCGCGTCATATCCGTACATTCATTGCACTTTATTATAAAAGTTGACGTGGTAAAGAATTTCTTAATTGGCACAGGTTGGAGAGACTCACGCGCCAATGTGGTCCTGAGAGCCTATCGATCTATATTTTTTGCCAAGTTTAACTACTGTATATGCAAACGAAAAAATGTTCGCGCTTCGCGCGTATATTCTTCGTTTTATAATATGTTTTACATTACATGGCAGTGTTTTGGGCATCAAGGCGCCGTGTAATATTTAACTTTTAAAATAAATATCCTAAATCAGCAACTGTTTCGTAGTGGTTTTTCGTGGTGGGCCTTCAATAACTCTGGAAAGACTACTTTGAACCGCGCCAAAAAAGTTTGCCGACCACTGCTGTAGAGTCAGGGCCAGACTCGGGACTCGACGAAATCGCACATTTGACCGGAGTCGGACTCGGGACTCGAAAGTCGGTTGGGTTATTTTTAACCGACTACCAGCCCTGCTGGCAGCAGCCGTTTTTTTTCATACAACCATTTTTTAAAAATAAATCACACTACGTCGGCACTGCTAAGATTTTTTAAAAAACATTAATTAGGGATTCGTTTGATAAATTAGGATCTCCTCGGTAGAACAAATCGAATAACCTAGAAGTTGAGAATTTGATAAAACTAGCTTGAGGTTACCTTTATTTACTAATCGTGTTTATTTATACTCTCTAAATAGTTTTTGCTTAACGACCTTGAAGCTTAAAACAAATTGTAGAATTCGGATTACGCTACAAGACTGCCGTGAATAAATTCAAACTTTATAAAATGTCATAAGTTAAAAACGTATTTTACGCAACAATGCTAGAATTTTGCAATAAACACTTCAACCCTTTTGAGGGGAAAAGCGACAAATTATTCTAACAAGACGACAAACTCTCACAGTGAAAATTACAATTGCATGAAAATTACAGAAACTGAGTTTCTTCTGTATCTTTAGTACTTTCCGCGCTTTTTTTAACAATGGTTGGTAAGCTTTTTGTGTTGTTGTACAGCCGGTCACAAACGAGCAAGGTGGCCATGCTGACTATCAAGAAACCGATGTGAATGTACAACTTGGTTGAGACGCATAGCATGGTGCTCCACCCAGTGGCGGTAGCCATACCGAGCGTCATCAACAAACTATTTACGCTGAACGCGACGGCTAAATGATATTTAAAGTATACGGCGGTTAAACCTGAAATAAATAAATCGCATGAATACCAATATATATACATTTTAGCTCGGTTTTACAAATCTTGGTCCCGTTTCAAATAATGTGTTTCTTACAGGCGTTTTTTAAAGCAATAATGATATAATTTTTATTCATTAATGTAATAATGTTAACGAAATAGAGCATTAGCATTACCATTATACTTATAAGTCCCAAAACGTGTACAAAAATATAGCCGAGTAGAAAAACGAAAAGCAAAAAGGATTAAATTTGTAATGCAATGTGTTACATTTGTCGTTGCCAAAACCGCCAAAAAAGGCATAATGCCCTAGTGAAGGCTGTGAATTTGTGGGCCCTGCGAGTAGAACAGAGACTAACAAAAGTTTCTCACGTAATTTTGCAATAAAATCACATACATGTGCTACGCGAATTGCAACGTTTATCCGATAAGAAGTTCTACTAATGCGTTATATTAATGTATTTTTAACTTTTTTAATAAATTAGAAGTGAAAAATCGTTGGACGATTCAAGAAAGTTTGGAAGATGATTGTTGGACAAAACAGACGTTATTTATCATTATTTTGTGCTCTGGTTTTCTTCAAGCTTATGCATTTATTCTGTATTAAGATGATAAGTATAATACAAAAAGAAGTAAAATTAGTTTGATCAAATAAATTAATTTTGCAAAAGTGCAAAAAAACAATAAAGAATACATATCTAATTTTATTGTGATGACACCACTGGGGCGCGGCTCTGATTCTCTATCCAGGGAATGCTGTTTAGTTATTTGCCTCATATTTATTTTAAATAGAATTCGTTCCAATGGCTTGTTAAGTTGAAAGCTAATAAACTTATTTAATGTCTAACTAAGAGATGGTCCACAAACAAGATTTCTTCGGTAAAATGAAAAATCATTCCGTGTACCAGTAGCATTTAAACAAATATTTTATGAAACGCTTTAAACAGAACAGAATCATATTATTGTCTCCGTTGTGCTCAACTTTTGGATAACAATGGATCACATTCATTTTTCAAATCAAAAAGTAATGTTGGGTACACTATGCACGGATCTGTAATGTAGCTTAATAATAAATTTCAAAGCCAAAAAGGTCGAGTAGATCGACAGTATTTGCTTTTCAGCCACACCAACTGAAGATGATACAAGTTCGTATTGAAACGTCCTAATCAAGATGCTGTCGATCTACTCGACCTTTTTGGCTTTGAAATTTATTACTAAGCAACAGTAATGTTATTAAGATAAACTCAAAAAAGTATTTTTGTGACTTCGCTATGGAAAACGGACTCCCAGGGGCATATGTCGCCATGGATGTAGGGCCCGAGTTAAACGGCGATTTTAACCTTTTGTGTGTGATGATTGGTATAGTAAGTATAGTACTATAGGAGATAAGTTGTAGTTGGTAAGTAGTAAGCTGTAGGTTTAGTTATTTTAGTTAGTTACTACTGCACTCCCCCAAATAGGTTTAGACGATACGGCGGGACCCTATTTTTCTATTTAAACTCAGTAAGCCATTAACAGAGGGCATCTACCTTATAAGAATAAAATCACAATAAAAAATATCCAAATTTTTTATTTAACTGGTATATAGATAAACACTGATTATATAGAAAGTAACAATAGTTTAAAATAGTTGTTATTAACTTTCCATGAGTTGGCTACAACTTATTACAAAAAAATCAGAAAACTCTTAAGAAAATTGGTATGATCTAACAATTCACAGGGAGATCCATTGATCCATCATTAAAACCCCAAATTTGATCTTAAAAGAAAATTAATTTAATGAGTAACTTAGTATATATAGCCTCTCCCAAACCGACTTGATGGTCCCAAGGAAGAGAGGGGTTAACGGTTCATAAACCTAATAAGAATATCAAAGCCCATGCATAAGTAGGTATCTTTTTTAACGTTTCGAATAACTCTTTATAGGCTTTGATATTCTTTTTACGTCTTCCTACAACCTCCAGCCATTATGCTCCTAGGTTCATAAACACTTTGAGGAATACCTGACAATCATTCGCTCCACAAGAACTTAAATCCGTATTTGCAGTGGTAAGATTCGCAAGAGACGTTGGCGCAACTGTTGTGTTCGGAGATCCGCTATCTTTGTCATCAAATATTAAAAAAACTGCCGAAGTGAAAGCGTTTCCGATGATTTTTGTAAAAAACGAAAGCTTTGTATACGTTAGGTCTCAAACTGTCAAAAGACGCTACCTGAGCAAGATAAGTGGCGGCATAAAAATATCCCAAGGCACGTTGGGTGTAGGTTACGAGCGGTTGTGTCTTAGCAGCGTCTGATGCCTCTTGTACAACTTTCTTGTAGCCTACCTTTGAATATACACAAAATTTAAATTTAATTTTAAATATTGTAACTCGTATTTGATTAAAAAATGTTAACAAAAAGATAACCAGTTAATTAATAAATCCACACTTATTAGCATGCAGTATTTTCTTCATTATTCTCGCTGTCGTAGGGTATACCACTTTTTTGTGAATTACCGTAGGATAGTACACCGAAATCCATTGCAGACTCGTCCAATCTGTTGATCAATGATGCAAGCAGAGTAGAAAAACAACTATAGCCTGCAGTGAGGTTTGAACTCACGACCTCCGGTTATACCGGGACAGCCTCTCCACCAACTGATGAGGGGCTACTTTGAACAGCACTCTCACTTTGAACACTAATCTAAAAAATTCATTGCACCATACATTAAGGGCCGTAAAATACACAATATGAATCGGTTTTCCCTGAAAATTTCATGAAATAGACTTCAATACCCGCTCTTTTCGAATATTTTAAAACAAGATTTCTATGTTGACAGTAAGGACTGCTTTGATACTAAAACTGCACCACGTGACTTTTATTAACATTTGGTACTTTGTAAGTAGTCTGGAAACTTCTAGTTGGATCTCGGAAAGTAAAAGAGGTTTTGATCTATGTTTTTCAGTAAAATGCTAAGAATTGTATTAGCACACGAAAGATAATTCAAAACTGGGTTTATGTTGAGAATATCGTTCATTATCTAAAAATTACTAAAGTGGGTCATCTTTTTATTTTGGTGTGTCTAACTTTGAACAGTGTTCAAAGTAGCCCCACCTACATTTTTGGCGACATCAAAACGTTTTTAGTGCTGTTCAAAGTATCCTATACGTGTTGTTGTTGCATTAAAGTATCATTGGTAAATAATGTCCTACTTTAGAATCGTCATACCTTAGTGGTACTTTCGTTGACCATGCAAATGGTATGCATACCGAAGTTTAATTTTTTTTTCAGCATAAAAATACATCCATTAAATCATCATATTTTATGAACTAGATCAGGGGTCGGCAACCTTTTTATTGTCGCGGGCCAAAACCAAACTGAGAAAGGTCTCTGCGGGCCGCACAAAATGTTAACTAAAATTGTGTTATTAACCTGTTCGAACAACTGTGAATCAGGCGGGCCTCGGATCGTTTTTGCACTTAAAAACGTGTTTATTTAAATTTAAGGAGGCAGTAAAGTGTTGGCGCAAAAAAGGCTTTGTTTTGTTTAAAATTCGAGTTCACACGTCGTCATCGATACTACTAGTGAAAAGTGTAATAAAACTACTTTGGGGAACGCGATAACATTTAAAGTAAATTTAGCTCTGTGTTTGTAAACGTTTTGAAGTGGGCGCACTTGGCGAGCGAAGCTAGCGCGACTTTCTTTTGGTATACCGGCATTTCTTGCAAGTTATTATTACATTGCCAAAAATGAAAATTAAAAAAATCTTAACAAAGATATGTCCAATATTTTAATATGTTTTCCGTTTTTTGCGAAGCACTTGGCAGCTGTGTACGGTGCAATGGTAAAGAAGTGCTGATCTAGTTGAAAAAACAGCATCAAAACGTAACCAAACCGGAAGTAGAAAGATCATTCGCGCAAAGCGCGAAAATTTTTCGCACTTTTGTAGTTCAAATAGTCAAAAAGTATGTGAAATGGTGTCTAATTTGTCAAAGAGGCATCGGCGGGCCGTAGGTTGCCGACCCCTGAACTAGAATATTGATAAGCACTGTAAAACATAGTTCGTGCATACAAACGATCACTTGACGAAAACTATACCTACAGCCTATTCGAGTCAAACATTGTCAACAGCGATGGGGCCGGTTCAGAAAAAGTTTCTGTCGTTAGCAAGCAAAATGAACAACATTCCTTTGGGAACGTTGAGCAACAAAGACACTGGTACTACCGGCCATCTAACAGTTTTTAGCGAAGTGGAAGAAGATGCGTTCGTTGAACACATCCAAATCGTTGGAAAAAGGGGTTTTGGACATAGGTTTCTACCTTAGCAAAGTATGGTTTCTACCTAAGCAAACTCACTGAATCGACAGAGTCTGCAATGGCTTTTGGTGTACTATTTATGTATATGTATCAGGGAGAACCCGAACCGAACAGGAACTTTATGAACCGGGATTGGGCTAAATTTTTCCGAACCGTAACCGAACCTGAACCGTTTTCTGTACGATTTTAAGGATCTGAACCGAATATTTAAACAAAGAACCTAAACCTTGACCGAATCCGAGCCTATTAAGAAAAGCGGTTCAATCCAGCATTACGTCACAACTTGTATTTTGCAGAGTAAAGAATAATCTTTTCAATAATCAGCTGCTAGTTTTTTAAAACGTCACGTAACTTGAATTTAATACGAGTTGTAATTCAATATAATTATTCACATTTATAGACCCACATTTTTAGATTTAACGCAACCAATATTGTATCCTAACCGGAACTTTTTAAACCGGTTTTGAAAATAAATTTAGTCGAACCGGAGCTAAACCGGAACTTTTAAATCGCTCAAAACCGAAACCGGAACTGAACCGGATTCCCCAAAAATTATTGAACCTGAACCGAACCTGAACTGGAAAAGTCAAACGGTTCGACTCCCTGATATTGTCTAACTATGAAATCACGGTCAACTTACTTGGATAAAAATTGGCTGCTATATAAACTATGTAGACAATTTCGCCTAAAATCAATGCCGTTTTCGGTCCAAAATATTCGATCAAGAACGGACTTAAACAAAGAGAAGAAACGGATGAAGCGACAAACATGATAAGCATGCAGGTGGTGCCAAGGCCCTCTTTTTTTTCGAGTTTATGCTGCTTTGCAAATTCAGGACGCCTAAAAAATGTTTTAAACTATTATTTTTATGCAATCTTCGGAAAATGTTTGCTAACAACGTTACAACATTACATTAACAGGATTTGATTACCTTATTAACACCGCTGTACCTGTTCAACACCTGAAGGTGCTAAATTATGCTCCTATACTTTCGAAACTCAGACTGATAACAATTGCGTCCCATCTCTTAAGTGATGCTTGAATTGCTTCTCAGTCACATTAACTGAAGATGTCAGTCACATTAACTGAACAAGCTCGTATAGCAACGTCTTAATAATCAAGATTATGTCGATCTACTCGACCTTTTTGACTTTGCAATTTGTTATCAAGGATTTAATTAGATCGGCTATTTGTCACAGTAATGTCGTTTGGTATCGAAATAGATGGTTGTGAATTTTACCCAAAATTTCAGATATTAGTATCGAACAAGTATACAAAAAAAGTATTAGTATCGAACAAGTATACAAAGTATCTCACATGCCTAGTTGAACGTTATAAAGGTTGTAAGTGCAATTCTAGCATGGGCACTAAAAAGTTGACTTAATATTATATTTTAAGTTTTACAAATTACGAAAATGCGAACATGTTGTCAGTTAGAATCAGGGCTGCGGAAATGTTGGTTAAAACAACGCGATCCCACTCCACGCAAAAAATAAACTCGAGTCCGACTCTGACAAATTTGCCGATTCAATGGATGTACGAATTCGGATTCCTACGATTTATTTAATGCAAATTGGGTGGGTTTACAGAGGGGTACTTGGGTGAAAAAATCGACAAATGCTTGGATCGAAAATGTTCCATTAGATTATGCCATTCCACCTTTACAAGTTACAATAAATAAAATTTGCGTAAAAATGAACTTCACCATATGTAAGATTGTTCGCAATTTTTATTTAGGTTCTGCTTGAATACGATCCTGGTTTTTAAATAGTATGCTCGTTTTTACCTGACAAAACACAAGTTGCTTCCGGCGCAAATTTTAAATTATTGCGATTCATGGTGGCAAATAGAGAATATAGCTGTTGGCAGGTGTTTGCTGCAACGATATTACTTCACATTCAACTTGTGGAGTCCAGCACAGGTTGAGGCGGTTAATCATCGAACTCAAACATGTTGCTGGCTTCACGCCAGACATTTTGCTATAGAGTTGCGTAAAAAATGTCCGTGTGCCGTGAACCTAGCCAGCACACAAAATGTCATCACAAAGTTATAACGACAGTTTGGAGAACATATTAGGGCCGGCCAAATAAGAACTAGTAAGTTAACTAGTCTAAAATAACAAGGCGGTTTAAATGTTTAATAATAAACAATAAGGTGCAGTACAAAAATTACCAGACGACATTTTTGCCGTGTCTTGTGTCTCCCGGACAAGTGCCGATTGGTTGGCCGACCAGCAAATGCAAGTTTTAATTCAATATAAACCTGATTTGCGATGATTATTTTGACCAATGTCGTTATTTTAACAATGAGTTGGAAAGTTTAAATTGAAAGGTTTTTCTCTTGTAGCCGAACTAAGTTTTGCGCCTACCTTTTTTATCCCTTTTTATTAAAGATTAAACTTTGTTTTACTTTTATCTTCGCACACGGTTTTTAACGTATAGAAAATGTTTCCGGTCACTTTATTTATAACGTAAGTTGATGACATCATCTCTAAAAATGTTCCTGCCGCGCCGGAACAAAATTCATGTATTTCAGATGATTGGCCAGGCCCACATCAACATTTTCTGTTTCTTTTGCGGCCCGCTGTGAAAAATAATTGTCTACCCCTGGTCGAATTATATTTCTGTACAAGTTTTGTTGTACATCTTGCTAAGATCTCCCATCCGTTTTGCAGATTAAATGTCAACTTAGAAAGAAGGCAGTTTATATTGATCTCCGACTGTTTATATTGATCTTATTCCATCATTACAAACAGAATTATTATCGCGAAACATTCTATTGGAAGTGTATTGCATTATATATTATAACAAAAAGTATTGTATTATGCACTGTAATTAAAACCTTATCTTCGGCAAATTTGGAAGCTCAGGTCTATATTGATTACCGTTGTTTGTATATATCACAAAATAATCGAAAACATCGATACGACCGTTCAAAAATATTAAAAGTATATACCAATCCGACTATTAAAGTTATCAAAGTAACACTCTGTGCGATGATTTAAAATACGGTTTTCACAATCGCGGTTTTCTTGCGCGTGCACAGGTACGCAGCAAACATGCAAAGGGCAAGCACAAAGATAAGGAAAATGCCCATCATCTGGAATAAGTCGGTAACTTGTTTCCTTGTCTGCATAAGCGCCCTTAACATTTGCTCACGATTGCTCACTTCGCCTTTTTTGTAGACGACCTTGCTGTCTTCTGTACGCAGAAAAACTTTTTTATTTACGGCACAGATAAGCTTGCAAAACTTTTAATCAAATCAACTACTGACGCAAACTTATAAGTTGCAAGAATTGACATAACTTCGCGGTATAAAATTAATTTATCCGATTGACCGATATTGCATAGCTGTGACACAAAACAGAAAACACGTAATATTCGAATTTAAATTAAATACTGTCATGGAGTTCGACCATTCTACTAATTTTGTACCCGGTGTTTTGTTGTTGCACTCTATGAGTCTACTGCCCTGCCTTATATATGCGTTGCTTGCGTTGGTATTTCGCTAGTGTCCCTAATGCGCATTATTATTGGTAATACCAAAAAAATGAAAAGTTTATGTATATCTGACAACTTTGCCTAAAGAAGAGAAAAAAGCGAATACAACATTTTTCTTTTACCGAACTTAAGTTGAAATCAAGTTTAATCGCTTTGCTTGCAAGTGTTTAGGACGCACATGAAACAAAAAAATGTAATGACATCGATTTATTGCCATACCTCCAAGGGAAATGTCTTCAGCTGTTTCATCCTCTTGTGGGGGCATGATGTGGATGGGTCCGTGGGAAACCACCCGGGATTCGGGGTTGCTAAAAGCTGATCGCCTTTTGCGACCGATCGGTGATGGACCATCGCAGTTCTGAAGTTAAACAAAACAGATGTCTATTCTAGTTTGCTAAGGATTTTGCAAGTTTGTGAGATACCTCAAAATGAACGTTCTGGTTGTTATAATGTAAGACTGTAAACCGCGTCCTGACTAGCTAAACTCTGTGGTTGTGTATTTACTTTTAGTAATGTACAACGCACTTTACATGAACAAAACATGTTTATTAAACCAAATGCGAAAAAGACCTTTAATCAAAAAACGCCTGTTCGTTGTTTTGCCTAAAAGTATTTTTTAGTTTAAAGAGTGTTTTTAACAACATTTAAGATGCTTTAACAACATTTGCGCAAAACGCGATTTTTTAGTATTTATATCTTTTATATTAACGAAATTAGTGCCAGGCCGCATGATTCATTGGCGGGCCGCGGGCCGTAGGTTCCTTGCCCATGCTTTAAAATGAAAGCTGACTCCACCAAAAGCATTCTATTTTATTGGGGTACACTATGCCGGATCTGTAATGTAGCTTCATAATAAATTGCAAAGCCAAAAAGGTCGAGTAGATCGACATCATCTTGATTATTAGGACGTTTCGATACGAGCTTGTATCATCTTCAGTTAATGTGACTGAGAAGTAATTTAAGCACCACTTATGAAAGTTGCGACGCAATTGATACATTTTTCGATTTTAAAATTATATAACGTTTTAACCAAGCAGCGGTAAGCTAAATTTCCGCCCATGCAAGACATAAGATATACACACCCTGCCGCAGTCATCCCCATAGCAGTTCTCTAGCTCACAGAATACCCAGAGTTTCTGCTCCTCCAGTGCAATGTCGCGCCAGAAGAAGGCGTGAAAGGAAAACTCGACGTTTAGACAGTCGTGGGAGCCGTACACAACGTTGCCACTCGGTCCAAGTAACGGATCGTCCACTGGGCATCTGTATTAATTTAAAGATGTCGACATGTTTAGTTAAAGAACTTGCGATTTCTGGTGTACCTGTTGGCAATCATTTAAAAGATTTGTGCGACTTGTGGTATGGTCATATCCTCTTAGCTCATCACGGTTTTGCTCCTTAGGAAAACACTATAACACTATGCACAAAAAATGATAAAATAGTAAAATAATAAATTAATAGTAAATCTCTAAGCCAAAGAGGACGAGTAAATCAATATCACCTTGATAAAAACGATTCGATACGCACTGCATGGTAGCATTATCAGTTAATTTGACTGAAATATATCCAAACCTCACCTATACAAAAGGTCGAACCCGATTCTAATCATTCTGAATTTCTAAACGTTTAGAACATTAATTATCACCTTCAGGTGACAGATAGACTGCAACGTATAATTCGCGGCTGTAATCTTTAAATTTTGCTTATTTGTTAAAATGAAAACACTTACACTTTTTTTGGATAATCTAGTTAAATGGGCGCATTGTAACCAGGTAGAGTTGGATTTTTCAATAAGATAACAGATTATGTTGTGTTAAACGCGGGCTTAAACTATATTTTTAATCGAAATTCTAAGCAATGCTGCGGCTCACGGGCTACATAAAACTCACCCGTCTGTGAGGATAGTGAATTCCGGAGCTCCTAGCAAATTAGAAGCTTTAATCCAGCATCGTTTACCCTGAATATTGGTAAACACGCTTGTTATGCTTACGTTTAAATCTGTTGGCCATACAGACAAAGCAATTCTGCACCTCGTTTAGTAGTTGGCTTTTTGGAATTGATTTAAAACATATACCTTTTTTAAGCTATAGAGTTAAACAAAGAATCGTCATCAGTATATGCTATATCACACAATCAAAGCAATATCAGTATAAGTATACCTATAAATTATATATCTTGTCGTATAAAGTAAAAAGGTCAAATGAAACTAGTGGAAACTATAAACGTTTTAAAGAAATTTTTGTGCGGGTTGATAAACTATTAAGAGTTTGAATTGTTGTTATTCTTTCTCTAGAGCAGTGATTCCCAAACTGTGTGCCGCGGCACACTAGTGTGCCTTGAGAAATTGTCAAGTGTGCCGCGAAACTTTTTGTAAGTTCGGAAAATAGAGTATTTGTTATACAAATAAGCATACGCGCAAGCATTTTAGACTTGAATACGCACTATACCCATTACAAATTAATCACATTGAGACATTTACATATAGTTTGTCAGGGTGATTGTAAAATGACTCTATTGTTATTTTTTGCAGGGGTGAATAATGGTGAACCGTCAGAAATTTATGATAGCTCTGCAGTAAATCGACTACTGAACTGGTGTTTTTTTGCTTATTGTAAAGTTGGTTTGCACTAAGTGTTCAAGTACAAAAATTTGGAGACTGTGTTTTGTGCTTTTGTAGCTTTATATTTCTGGAATCGAGAAATTGTAGATTTTCAATGTTAAACTTAGCTTGAGTTGATCTTAACAAAAATCGAAACAACCTAAATCATTTTGTGCTATTATATATAGACGAGATAGTTAGATCATATCATTAGACAAAGGTGAATGAAATCTGGAGATCGATGCTCGGGGTGAACAAAACTAAAAAAGGTTAAGAAGCACTGCTATATAGTTGGTATCGACTCCTATCGGATACTATCAAGCTTTCCCACTTGTGAAGCACAAACCTGCAAGATCATTCCGTGATCGCCCTGGACCTGCGCTTTCAGGAACACCTGCTCCCCGACGTTAATTTGCTGGGAAGGATCGAGTTCCGCGAAGTCGGAGCTGGTGTAACGCTCCAATGTAACTTGGAACTCTTTCTCTGTCGGTTTTACGATGTCGTCGTTGCGGCTGCGAGAAAGAAACCGTTGGTTAACTCTTGTTTCGTTACGTTATTCCTCCTTTTTTGACAATCTTTACATTACGACTGGTTACTTTATGTTATTTACTATGTGCATTTAGGGTAAGAACTTTAACTAAGATTGTTTTTAGACCTTTCTATTGTGCTAAGGACAATTAGTTGTCTATATATTGCACCAACCTTTTATTTTAAATATGCCTTTAGCTGACATATAGGCCCTATATGTTAGACCAGTGGTTCTTAGCCTTTTTTAAGCCGCGCCCCCTTTGGTAATTTTCCGATGCCTTACGCCCCCCCTACGAAAAGCAATTTGTCATTTTTCAATCGCTAACACAACAAATAGGAGAGTGTAGTGATGGCCGCGCGAAGCGGGAAAAAAATTTGAGTTTTATTTGATTAAATTGGTTAAACTGTAGGTAATTCAGAAGACTTCGCATTGGGCACACAACAAATTGCTCGTGCTCGAAACAAGCCGATTTTGACAAACGTGTTGTGAGGGCATGGACTCCACAGTTGTAACTTGTAAGGCTGTGATGTCTGTCGAGCGCCAAAAAAATGTCAAGCGCAAAATTTAAACATTGCGTTATCGTTTTCAAAAGGTGTGACGACACACAATAATATTGCAAAAACATTATATAGATTCACGCCAAAAAGTTCGGATCCCCTGTTGGTATCCTGTGTTATCATGTATGAAATATCGATAAAAATATTTCGAAAGGGGGCCTTTAGTCATTTATCTGTAAGTTAGCAAAAGTGTAATTTAAATGGGGCCGTTATACCTTCGATGATATGTGTATTACTCTTGTGCCAAGAAAAGGTCAACAAACGTAAAAAAAAGAAGAATCGCACGAAGCGCGAAAAATTTTTGCAGTTTAAATGTTAAAAAATATAAATATTGAAGTAGGGCTCGCGCCCCCCCCCCTCCCGGTTAAGAACCGCTGTGTTATGCTGACAAAAGGAGCAAACCTCGCTTTGTAGTGAAAATGCAAAAATCATTTTCTGAGTTCGGTAAAGTTTGAGTTAGTTTATTTATTTGGGATACATTCGTTTTTTTTTTAATTTTTAGAACAAAGGCAGACATAACATTTCAAACCATGATTTTACTCTCGATCACGTGTCATCTTTTGGTGTATGAGGTGTGCTTAGTGGGCCTGCATGCCAGCTATTTAGACAGCTTTATAAAATATTAGGGCGATACAGTAAGACGAGGTAAGTTTTTTTTATTCTACAAGTGCGGACTTCAAAATTACGCTTTATGGCTTATTGGTAGGCAGAATCAGGTTTGCTGAGATTCAAATCCATTTTAAACTCGCAATTTAATATCCAACCACACTCCTGGAGAATGTAATCAACCTCCTGTCCTACTGTTACAACAGTTTTTTCCTTCTGGTTCAAAGTATATGAAGGTCATTTTCCTCCTAAGTTTAAACAACTTACCAGGCATATTCGAAAATCGGACCGCTCCCTAGAACTAATCTTTGCTTTTGTACCATTCTTGCACCTATGTGTGCGAACTTACGTACATCAGTTTCGGGTTGATGGGTCCCACCATCATGTTATTGGTGCTATCGTAGCCGCATCCCATCACAAAGGTGTACAGCGGGTCTCTCGACACGTGCACATTGTTGCTGGTTTCCGGATAGGCACACGCTTTGTAGTACACGGCAACCAGTTGGGCTTCGCGCTCGTTCTAAAATCAAACAAACACTGAATGCCGGCAAAAGTATGATAATAATAAATTGAACACTAGTTAAAGAAAAATTTTTCAGCAAATGGTTACTTTCAAACAGCTATAACAGTGTTTCTTAACCTTTTTAGCGCTCGTACCCTTTAGGCTTTCATGAATTTTTTCTCGTACCCCCGTCTACAATAGTCAACAGAAGTAATAAAATTGTAATAATAGGAATTAAACTCAAGGTATTTTTAATTACGTATTGAATGCATGCATTAAAAACAGTCTTGCAAGTTCAACAATACTAACAACAAACAAACAATCAGTCAATTTACTAATGACTGTTTTGTTGTTGCTTTTCGTAAGTACGCATTCTTCACAAATATGCCTAAATAACGCATCATTTTACACTGCTTGTCGTATCCCCTGATTTGGTGCTTCGTACCACCAAGGAGTACATGCCCCTGGTTAAGAAACGCTGGCTTTCGCGTTCAAATTCTTTCGTAAAAAGGGCGTTTGAAAAACTTTTGTAAAGGCATGTTTCAGCTCTGAAAACCCTCTTCACCTGATTTACAAAACAAGCCAGCAGACACATAACTTGACATTGACTCGATTAAGAAATACAGAAGTTGGGTTATAGCTATACGTTACAGTCTAAACTTAAAAACATTGGTGATAAGAGACAAATTTAAAAATAAACAAGAGTTTAAACAAGTTTATTTTGGCGCAGTTGATTACACATGAAATAACTAAAAGCAATAATTGTAGAACATTATGTTTTTCAACTTTGGAGCATAATGATTGGATGTTGTAGTAAAACGTAGCAAGAGTATCAAAAAGCCCATACTGAAGTAGGTAGCATTTTAAACGTTTCGAATAACTCTTTATTCATTTTCAACTTCACAAATAAAGAGTTATTTGAAACATTCACAATGATATCTATGGCTGTGATATTCTTACTATGTTTTTCTACAATTTTACTTGTAGTCAACTTAACTCAGTTGTTTTATTTTTTCACCTAGCGGAGGCCTTTGGTTTGAACAAAAAGAAACTCTTTTTATAAAATAAAAGTTGAAACATCACGGTGCAGTATATAATTGTTACTTTTCAAATCAGGGCTCTATAAAACTTTTCAATAATTATTATTCAAAGTTAATAGAAAGGCTAAAAAAAAGTTTGTAATTGAAAAATCGTATGACGGACACTTTTAAACCACTTCATTCGCCCCGGGGGTCCGTGGATCCCAGATTTAGGACTACTGTTCTCAATAAAACCTTAAAGATGGGATTTCGCATGCAACACAAAACGACACACCAGCAAATTTACCCACCACCTTAACAAAAACATCAAGCATAAGGGTTTTACCGTTACGCCCCATGCACACTTTCCAAACGGACCGCCCAAGCTCCATTTGAAGTAACCGTTCTCCAACTGCCCCATGCATTCTGGTCCCAGAAAGTTGCCCTTTTTATCGATCATTTCCAAACGGTTAAGCACCATGCCCGTAGATTCGGCGAAGGTTTTGTTGATGCTAAAACGAGATAGTTTGGGTTCAGACTTCTGTATTAAGGACAACTTTCACAAAAAAATAAAAAAATTTTTTGTATTTTTGTTGCTGGGATATATCCTTAGTAACTATACTTCTTGTTGCATAATTAGGATAAAGGTGACCAATGACCATGGAAGAGAACGTAAAATTTAAACGTTACGTCAAAATTGGTCAAATTTATTTTAAGACCAAGTCAAAATATTTACACAGATACATGGTTTATTGCATTAGATTTGTTTTTGCTTCAAATAGGTGTGTATCCCTAATTCGGACAAAAAAAGTATTTGCTTTGTCTTACCTGTGTTGTAATTTAGTATTTCGATAGTATGCTAGCTTTTCGTTATTTTTAGATAAAAATTGTCAATATGTTAATTTTTAAGATCAAAATTTCTCATTTTTAGTCAAAAATTAATCACCCTAGTTATAACTCTTTTCAATCTATAAAGTAGTGTTTTCCAAAAAAACTTCTATATTAATTATTAAATACGAATTCAACGAACATTATAGCCAGCGTTCTATGATAACGTTAATTAACTTACAGGAGGTTAGTGGGGAAAATCCACATTACTAAAATTCATAGTTATATTGTTTGTTAATCGTTCATTTTCTACTTGCAAAAACCAATGTTACTAACTCCCTCTATGACGTCACACTTAGCTCAAACAATGAGTTTTGGGAAATCAATATTTTTTGGCATATTTGATATTGCTCTGATTGCAAATGCTATATACTCGGTATATCTTGTGAAAGTTTAGGAATTCGAAAAAATGAGATTTCATTGCACGGTCGGCGAGAGTTCGTTTGCTCCGCTTAAAGTTTTCGGTTTGCAGGGTCCAACTGAACCAAAATTCGAAGATAAATTTCTCGAATTGAAACAGTGTCTCGTAAAAGCACTTCCTTTATCAGTGGAAGAGTTTCAGAGCGATTTGGCTTTCAGTGCTTCAATGATCTCAGTATTCCTAATGACATTGGTTGGCCTTTGTATCACCGGACGTGCATTGATTACTAGGTAAGCTTTTTTATTCGTTATTCTTGAAATAATGACTTATTAAAAAATAGTATTATTTAAAATACCTTTTTATACCTTTTTAGTTTGGTCAATTATTGTTTCTTACAGTGTTTTATGGCTACTTGGGTCAACTGTTCAACGGTGTAAGGCTAGTATCAAGATGGAAAACAAAACTCAGGTAAAAAAAATACATTTAACAATAGCGTTTCGCAGTAGAATATGTTTTAATTATATAGGCCCAGCGGTATCCCAAATTTTCTCCAGCGGTTTTCCAAATTTTGGACTTGCAACTTTTTGGTATTTAAATGAAACACTTGCGGTCTCTTAAAACTGCTTAGCGGTCACCCGAACCAAACCTTAAAAAAACTGTATATAGCTGCAGCAAAATAAAAAAATATCCACTATTATAAATGGTGAAAATTTCATTGCAGTTGGATGCGAGTTTTTTTGGAGGCGTTTCGGAGAAAAAAGTGTTGCAAGAAAAGAAGAAGGTGGTGAAAGATATAATTTCTGCTCATGAAGGTATATATATATATATATATATATATTAAAAAAATAACTAATGTCATCCATAACTATACGTTTTTCTATATTTCCAAAAGGTTTATCATATCAATTGGAGCGTGTCCAAGAAATCGTAACCAATTTTGCAAAAAATCGAAGAGTTTTCGAAAATAGACGACTGGGCCAGATACTATGAAGAAGAAATGGCTGAGCAGGCCAAATTAAAAGAAAAGTCAAAAGAAAAAGTTTCGGCTTTGTTTTTTGACATTCCGCACTGGAAATGCGAAAAACAACGTGACTCGAGTATAAGCTCGTGGAAAATAAAATCTACGAATCCAACTTCGTTCGTTTGGACTGAAGAGACATTTGAGATTCGCAAAGAGGTCGACAAACGAGTGGAGGAATCGGAAAAGCAAATATTCGAAGAAAATTTGACGCAAATCCAGGAAAGTGCGCAACATCAATGCTCCTCTTCTACAGTTATTGGCACAATGAGGCAGTCAACAAATTTAAGCAAAATAAACAATAGCGGCGTGGATTTCTTGGCGACAATTGAAAAGGTTCCAGAGTCAATTCATACGATTCCATTTGTTTCTGGTTGTCCGTCTGAGATGGACAAAGTTATGGTGAGCATTTGCATTCATTTTATCGCAATTTTACTATCAGTTTTTTTATGTTAACAAAATGTGCTTTATCCAGACCATGGACGATTGCTACAGCTTTGATCTGAATCCGAAAATCGTGGATTTTGTCGACGACTTTTCCAACGATCTGCCGCTTATAACGAGCAAAGACATCGCGGATTTGTGTCAAAAAACACCACTGCTGGCTACTTTGACGCCTAACGAGACAAGTGCAGTCGAAATATGGCTGCGCAGCTACCAAGCGCCATTCTCGTTCCGAACCAAGTTCCCGTACTTGTGGTACTGAGACAATGCAAAGACGCATATAAAGACTAAAGCGACCAATAGCTGAGCACGAACTTATTTTTGCTTGATTTTTTGTTTTTCTAATAAATTTTTTTTTATCGTGTCGTGAACACTTTTTAAACAATTACATTGTTAAAAAAAATTCCTGGGCGACAGCTTACGCTTTGCAGCAATACCATGCAAGGACAGTGTTAAGACAAATGGGCGGCACATATACAATTATAAAATAATTTTGTACAGAACTGAGAATTGGAATAGAAGTCAGTTAGCTAGCGTAGCTACATTTATGGTAGACTTTGATTGAACTGCTTTCGTTGGCCGTTTAGACTTTATAATTTTTCATAGCAATTTCGATCTGATGTAGCCTTATCGACTCTAATAATTTTTTATGGCAATTTCTATCTCATATAGACCCAAATTACGAAAAAAGGATGAATTTCGTGCAAAGAATCACACATTTTTTCAATAATACTCCCAGTTCGTCAATTCAAATAAAGGGTTTCAGCAGATATGAGATTATGTTAACCGTTTATCAATCGAGGCTGAATTGTCAAACATGGAAAACAATATTGCTCCCACGCTCACCTGATATAGACCGCATCAACTTCGCAGCGAATGTAGCCCATACTTGTCTGCGGCAATAGCACTGCAAAACGAAGCTATAGTTTAAACTTTAGACTAAAGTAGAATAACGACTATTTTAAAGGCAGTAGTCCAGAGTAATAAATACTCCCAAAGAAATAGGATAAGCTAAAATTTCGAATATTTGTTTTTTCAAGTAATCCTTTTAATTACCTAACGATTACGTTTTAAGATAAGAAATGAAAGCACATAATTTTATGTTTTCACCAGCATGTGAATTTTTAACAAAGCTCTGGAAAGTCACAAAATATGTCTCCGGAGGCATGACGTCATACTACTACCAATCTACCATGTCTCTTTAAATGTTTAGGTCCGGCCTAATTAAACTCTTTAAAACACGCTTTGTATCGCGCAAAAAAGTTTTTTTTAACTTACGCAGTTCGGTGATATTGGGTTCCTCGCCAGGGGCTATTCGTTTCTCGCGTGATAACACCACATCTTCTGAAAAAAGAAATACCACTATTCATTTCGTTCAACTCTTTATTTGATAGACTTAAACACATTCTAGGACATATTTGTTTATTTATCTTACTAACTCTTGAACACTGTATGCGCAAAACAATATAGAAGGACTTTGTTTATAACAAATTATATATACACAAAAACTAATTTTGTACACCGTAATACTACTGCCATTTTTGTAAAAAAATATTGCCACTGTCATTTCAAGTGACTTTTAATTTTCGTTTAAAGTATACACAAATGCCTTGCTCTAAAGATGGGATTCTTCGTTCATAACATCCCTGTTCACTTTCAACAAGGATAAATAAGCGTGGTTAGCTCGTTTCCAATTACCAGTTGCATTGGTGAACTGTCCAAGTATTGCCAAGGGCAGCAACAGTTTGACGAACAACTGCATCGTTATGTCCCGCATGCAGTCAAACAACAGCTCAACTTCAATTTCTTGTTTAAAATCCTGTTACTGAAACAAAAATAATATAAATCACTTACACTGTTGGCAGTTGGTTTATATTTTGTCAAATACTTGCCATTTTGACAACTATATTTATTTAAATGCCTGAAACAGAACGGTGTTATCGTTATCCTACAAAACACATTACGAACAATAATCCCGTTGGCAATGTATGGGTTGACATATTGAGTAATCTTTTGTCTTTCCTAAACAGACAACTTTTGGTAAGATGCTTTATCCAGACCGAAAAAAACAACAGCAAAAACTGACAGCCCGCTCAATCCGTAAATCATAAATACCAACTAGCAACCGCAAATCGCAATACTTAACAGTTTGTATATAACAACCCGCCAGGTATCGCAATAAGGTGCTGTACAGGGCACCCTAGGCGTGCTGCATTGTTACAATCGGGACCGGGACACAATAGAAATCGGAAATGATTTCATGCCATCTAGCATCACGTCTTACATCCGCCCCTGTATATGTGTCTCCGAATCGGCGACAAATCCGAATAACCGCGACAAAACGCGTTTGGCGCCAGAG
Source organism: Ascidiella aspersa (assembly GCF_963924565.1). Taxonomy (NCBI): domain Eukaryota; kingdom Metazoa; phylum Chordata; class Ascidiacea; order Phlebobranchia; family Ascidiidae; genus Ascidiella; species Ascidiella aspersa. Next base: position 20,933,970 of record NC_139451.1, read on the forward strand.
CCCTTGCCTCTTTCACATTTGCCGTACACGCGAATTTGGTGCTATGTGAATAAGTATTCTACTTTCGAATGTGCTTATTACTTTAGTTAAGGCGCATTTGACGTTGTAATGTTTTTTTGTGACACTGATTTTCTTTACTTTATGAAGTAGACGGTCGCCAGTTTGGGTCAGGCCTAAATAATAAAGTCGATGCCGCACACAGCGGCAGTATGTTCACTACATTTGCAATACAAATATAGTAAATAGGAAATATGGCGTCTTGTAAGTCTCCTACAACCAGTGTTTCCTCTAGAGTGCACGTTTGAGCAAACGCACAGAAACACGATATTGTTCGCGTAGTAATTTTTTTTTGGGCAATTACAGTTGTTTCACGCGCCATCTATGTCTATTAAAGTTTAGCAATAAAACTTTTTGCACTTTATTAATATTCTTAGAGGAAACACATTGGCAGTCATGACCCCTTCAAGAAATAGAACATTTTATGAATGATTTTCGCTAAAAACGCCAAAAGCACCTATTTTGAAGAACCATTTTTTTACATTGCTGGCAAAAGCGTGACAAATTGCTTGAATTCTCAAAGGCTTATCAACTCTGCATAATCATAGGGATATTTATAATATTTAGAACATAACGTCACAAAATTTGATGTGGGTCGTACAACAAAAAAACTGTTTAACACTAAAAATAAACAAGAATTTTAACTAAAAGCATGGGTAGATACAAAAGTTGTGTGCGACGGCGAACTTAACATTTTGACTAAAAAAAATTATTTCAAGCATTGGTCGTATTTTATTAACTGACAGACTGCTGAAATTCCCCTAGTGGTTGGCGGAAAACATCTTGTGGCATAGGTTTTCGATCTCTTAGAGTCGCAAGGTGACACTAGAGGCGTAAAGTTGAAGTGCGATTAATTATTACCTCAAGCGCACTTGACGTTATCTGGACAACTGCGGGTGCGACTTGACAGATGTTATCGTTTTGTGCGGTTCTCGACTAATGCGCTTTCCTTGGAGACCTTCGTTGGACCGAGCTGTACATCTCAAAGCCATACAGGAGAAAAAAATATATTTTAGCTTAAGGGCCAAAACTGAAATATTTTAGCTCTAGTCAAAAGTGAAAATACATTAAAACTGGTCTTCAAAATCTTTAAAAGCGATTTTTTCTAAAATAAACGTGACGGTTTTTAATTATTGAGCAACGGAACAGGGCATCAGAAAATAAGGCAACCCTTGCTCAGTACGGGTTGCAACAGTGACGTGCGCGCCGTTTTGCAACCCCAGATGCGCGGCATGCCCTATCAGGCGGTGCCGCAACACTATCGAGTCAACTGCACACATAGCCGGCGGCTAATCGCACTTTCCGTGACCAAAACTATACCAGCACCTAACAGCTTGGCCTGACGCAACCAAATCAGTCGTCGAACGGTGAGACAACACTAGCGCGAAAACGCGCGATATACCCGATTATCGCGAGCCGTATAGCAGCGCCAAGGCCAGGCTGGGTTTAGCCCACGCTGACAAGTGCTGCTGCCGCCGCCGTCGGCTCAATCCACGCCGAGCAATTCTGCGGCCCACGAAGGCGGCAATTAAGCTGTCTTCGAACGGTGCAGATCACACGCGGCGCTTCTCCGGCTTGAAGCCGCGATAGATTGAGAGGAAAGTGTCGGCGACGGTTGTTCTGCTAGGCAACGTGTGGATCCTCTGGAAATACACTGGACGCTGCTCGTTAGAAGAACGAATACCAAGTTGCAGGGATAATTGATGTAGCCGTAAGTCAGAGAGGCAATAAAAGCGATGAACTAATCAACTTCGCTTCTTTGAGTTAGCAGTTTAATAGTTAACAGGTACAACTGAAACGTTTAACGCCGACCTATCGTGTGAAAGTGTAGTTTGCGGTATTTTCGATCAAAGAAGGTCTTATAATGAGCCTTAAAACCTTTCAAATTAGTACAACTCTTAAGTTGTTGCTTTTCTCTAAAAAAATAGCTTGGTTTGTAGAATATAATACTCGGTGAATATTATACAATGTTTTTGTTGCTGGGCAATTGCTTTTAAACGGGAAGAAATTTTTGCGTTGGAATTGGTGCTGAAAGCTAGAAGTAGGTGCTGAAACGCAATATTTCAGTCAGGTGTAAGTTTAAGTTTGTATGAGTTAACCCTGTCTAGACTTAACGGCTTGCCAATGGAATGTTTTTCGATTTAAGTGATCAAATAACTTTTATGGCTAGATAGTCGGTAGCTATAAGGATAAGGTTTTTTTTATCCAAGGCAGTTTTTCTAAGTTTACCAGTGAGGGCGCAACGATGTGCTTTGAAGTTTTGTTATGCGCCCGCGGGCCGGATTTGATATAGTGGCCGCTTCATTTGGCGTAACTTAAATTATTTATGTGTAGATTTCCATATGCGGCCTCGCTGCGAAGTTCTAAGGCCCGGCGGCGATTTAGCAAAGATTTTAAAGCAGCCTAACCGCGGCCTTTTATCTTTTATGATTTTAATTTTGCTAGGAAATCGTTCCACTGCTTGCGAACCTTTGCAATGACTGGCGCAGTGTTGTGGTGTGCGCGCCATTTCGATTACGTTGGATGATAAGACTTAGTGTCACGATTGGGGCGTGTTCGTAAATACAAGGGTGGCAAAATTGCGCAGGCAAAACCATGTTGAAAATGGCCTCGTTGTGTCGTTGCGTGACTCGTTAAAAAATGTGGCGAATCCCTTTGGCAATTTGAATACATTCGCGAATTTTTATTGAGCCTAATATTTCGCTGCCAAATAAGCTCATAATTTTCGCTACCAAAGAAAGTTTATGGCCTATTTTTTACAAAAATTTCACAAATGCTATATTAAAGACATGTGTCTCTTTTAAACGGTAAACAATTTTATATTTGACGTTCTGACAAATTTCAATACTATAATCGGTGTCCCACAGCACTTATTTTCTAATAATGTTGCCCGCTTTTTGTCGAAAGCTTATTTCTAATCTTGTAATAGTTGGAAACAAGCCATTAGCTAACCCCAACCTACTTCAAAAATATCCTCCGTCGGAATCAAATGACTTGGTGCATACCATGAGCACATACCACGGTCGTAAAGCAGGTGTCAATATTGCAATGTTAAATATGAACTAGTAGGGCTGCCATATATTTACCACTTCAAATGGTGACACTTGTCTCTAACAAGCGTCTCCTTGTGAAAAATCAATCATGCCTTATATAGGAATAAAGGAAAACAGGCCCTAATTTAGACGCATTAAAAACGACAACAAAGATTTCATAATTAAATGCAAATTGTTGTCACCCTGAAGATTGCTAGGGTTAGTTGATATCGTACTATGACAACAGCCAAGCGATTTTAAAATGTAAGCTAATAACTACCAAAAAAGGACAAGTAAGACAATGCTCAATATTACTGTCAAATACCTAATATTTGGAATGATACATAATATTACAAGGTTACACGTGGCATCGGTGTTTTTTTACTTTGAACCCTTAAACCAAAGTTTAAAAATTAATCAGACACAGAAAACGTATTACTGCAATGTACATTTTTGTTCAGTTAAATGAAAACTAACTCAAAATTTGCTATTGTGTTGCTGTGTTATCAGTTACTTGTATAAAAATACAATTACGATGGTTTTGTTTTTAGGCAATTCTAAAAGGGGTGCGGTAATTGGTTGTGTATTTGAAAGGAGTGCAAGAAGTGTTTGGTGATTTGAAAGGGGTGCAGCAAGGCAAAAGGGTAAGAACCACTGCCTAAACCATACAGCCGGAGGAAATGCGAGCTGCTTCCGTGTGGGGCGATGTACATGTTTATTCAAGGCGATGCCTCGTTCTTCAATTCCGTCGCTCGACGGCCTTCCTAATCCGCGCCGTGTGTGCGCCTGCAACAGAAAACCCGGGCGCGAACTTTGCGCGTGCAATTTGCAGGTGCGTGAAACCAATTACTATGGTGGGTGCGCGCGCTGCGGTCCTGACCGTAGATGCGCGCTGGAGAAACTAAACGGGCGAACTCGTTTATGTGGCAACGGGCTGCCGACGCCTGATCCAATTTGGAGGTTGACTTAAACTATTACGCGCCAAACCGGTAAACCTGATTGCGCCCGGAATTGTTTGCGTTGTTGAGGAATTTGGCGTTGCTCATAAAGTTCAATGGACTCTCGGAAATTTGCGTGCCGTCCATTATCGCCCTTGATTTTCTCTAACAGTCGTCGGAACTTTTATGGCATGTAAATTTTGATGTGAAATTATTCGTACACCGGAAATTCGCTGTTTGTTCAGGAGTTCCACTGGGTTTCACTCGTGTAATTCTTACACTTGAGTCGTGTTTTTTAAAATGGCTACTGTTCTTGTATTCCTCGTTTAAAAAATATTCTAGATATAAAAAGTTGCTTGTATGATAGCAAGCTTTTTGTTTCCCAAATGCAAGGTTAAATTAATATACAGGTGTAAGTTTTGATAAGCTATGCGTACTACAACATATATGTGGTGTATTTTAGCGCTTACTGTAACACCAAAAGCTTTGCCTGGTTTGAAGTTTTTCGTTTACGTTTACCAGATGATAAAAAGGCATCCGTCATTCATAGATCCGCAATAAATCAGCGCTAGACCCCCTACTCCAGGGTGCCAAGATCTAGATCGCAGCACAACCCACCGTCGGGGCTTAAAACACCTTCCCTAATCCGCTTTCACCAAGCTCCCTCAGCAATGGCAGCCCGTTAATTCCCGACTTCAAAAGCGCAGCTTAGGTTTGGCGGCGACCTATACCCTTTTCATTCCCCCCTTAGTTCGGTCGGTCGCAGCGCAATTCTCTTTCCACCCCCGTTGCAACTCTCTTTCCACCCCCAAGGCCCGTTTACAATAATGCTGCACTGAGCTGAGCAAAGCATAATTTGCATTTAAATTCTATTGTTTCGCGATTTTCACGCTTTGCTAAACTCAAACCCAGGGCAGCCAAAGAAAAAGGTTACGTTTTGGAGCGAGTTTTACGCCCAGCTCAGCTCAGCTGTAGTGTAAACGGGTCTTTAGTCACCACCTTGTGCTTCACTGAGAAATACAGAAGCGCGTTAAAAATCAGTTGGCACCCTGCTTCGTCCTCGGGCCGATTTTGGTCGAGCTTGGCTAGGCACCAATCACGCGAAACTGGAATAAATTGTCAGCAGTCGTCGCGGTGAGGGACTTCGAGTTTTTTTTTTCTGGTAGTTTTTAAATTTTTTCGGAAAATTCGCGAATGTTGCGCGCGCACGCAGAGAATGCCAAAAGCGGGAACTACCCCTTGTTGAGAGTATTTAGATAATTGTTTTCAATGTCAAACAAATCACTTTAGTGCTCTATAACTCAGCTTATACCTCTATGTTTACAAAACCATCGTTACTAACTAAAACATTGTATCCATAAAGAACTAAGAAGAAATCCTTTAAACACAATTGGGGTGTTTATGGGCGATACTTGCGTGTACCTATTGTGTCTAAACTACTTACAAAATTAAATGTTATCCCATATTTTTTACTATAGGCTTGTTAAGCCCATATCCAAGTACAGCGAATGCCGCCATAATTCTCTCATACACCGAATGCTGTAGTTATATTCTTGTTAGAGTGCGGTTGCAACACCTGTTAGGTGAAATACAAATCCTCTGCCTCGAAGTGAAAACAGGAAATGGCCAGACTGTAATATTCTCGTCGCGAAACGGGTCTTTCTGGTCGCGAGCATTATTACTTGCTAAAACGCATGTGCCAAATTATACTGTCCCTAAGCCCGACTCCTATTCGCTTTCATAGGTAAAGCCGCTGACGAAAGAAGCTGAAAGAACCGTGCTATCCGTTGAATACCTTGTATCCGGCATGATGCAAAACAATTTTTTGTCCCACGGTTTCGACTTCCTTTAAACGGTCGCTATTGTATTTCATTATTGCCAAAGTAGTATGTGTTTTCTTTTCAGGTTTTGCCTACTACTTCGCTCTTCTTAAAAATATTTGGGCGTTTTAGTTTTACGACGTTTTTTTGCATAGTAGCTGCTCAAGCAGGGTGGCGGTATGTTTTACAATCAAAGATTTCAAGTAAGTTGTTGCCTTTGACCCATCTAATATGACCAAAAATGTGTAAAGTATAATTTTGGGGTCATGACTACGAAAAAATTCTTACCCTGTAGTTTTGTGATAGAAGATAAAAGTCCTGATTGTTCTGTTCAATATTTTCCTCTCGTCAAGAGCTTAACGACCCATCATTTATCCTATATTTTAACGTGCGGACTTTTCTCAGCAGTCATTAGTACAAATTTAGCTTCAATTTCAAGAGTGCGTGGGTTTGGTGTGCACTTTTTCATTGCATTATTGATTAGGTAAACGACTTGGTGTAGGGTTCTATGCTTGCGATTGTGTGTTTTAAATTCCCGGATCATTTCACAAAAGGTAGCATTGTTTGGCAACCCAACCAAAACAGCTCCTCGTGACTCAAATTTCAGTCGTAAAAATATATAAAAATCGCAGTTCCCACATCGACGCAAGAAAAGCACAGCGGCCAAATATGAGAGAAAGAAAATGTCGCTCTGCCTTCCACGCAGCACCGAGCGACCGACTGCCTGCCATTCTGTTCCATTTGAGCGTGGAAAAAGCTTACAGTAACGAGGTCCGACCGAGCCGACTGGGCGAACGAGCGACGGGGAAATCAGGCAGTCCAGTTTTTCTAACGCCGCTTGTTTTTCTCTGGCGCCTTAACGCATGAACGCGCCGGAAACTTTTGTGCCCTGCCGCCTCGCACAACGACGGCAGCAGCAGTGTTGTAGTAGCGGCGGTGGCTGGGCGCATCTTTTTTTAACTATTGAACGCACGATGCGACGAAGAAAGGTCGAACAGATAAGCGTTGGTCTTTGCATGACGATTGTATTTCTCACGAAACGGCGAAATAGCAGCATTCAGGTGCCAGTCGGATGTGGCGTAAAGGCTGCGGCCAGTTTTCGCTTGTTTATTTTTAGGAGAACGGCAGTTTTGTTCTTTAGAAGGAAGCGCAAGCCGTCACGATTTTAAGAGTGGTCGCCAAAGGCTCAAAGCTGATTTAAAATCGTGATAAAATGCACAGGAGAGCCGCAATGACGGTTAACATTGTGGAGTAAGGTTTAACCGTCTTTGAGTAAAGCTTTATACAGAATTAATCCACGCAAAAGCCAGATCCGAGCTGAAACACGCAGGTATGATTTACTGCTTAAGCCAAACATTTCAACAAGCAGCAATGACCCGTTAGTGAGTCTATCAATATCAATTTAACCGAGCCCATTTAAATGAGCCATTTATGTGAAATTGGGTCGATTGCATCCGTTTCGCCATGCAAAGAAACAAGGCGAAGCTTTCAAATTCAACGGAAACGACAGCCACCTGCCTGTTGCGAAGGAAGGCGACACTCTTCAGAAAAAAACGAACACTTGAAAGCGGTTGGCGAAACGCAATTCTGCGAGCCGCGAGCACCTGAAATACAGTTGACCCGTTTCTGCACATTTCACCTTTGTCTGCGATAAAACAACGCGATGAAGGCCCTCGACTTAATAGGGCGGCGCGCTGCAATCCACCATTGCTGTCTTCGTCTGGAAGACTCTGGCGGCTTTTGAGTGGTGTCAAGTTACTCGTCGGCGGGTGTATTCGACTCAAGTTGGTAGCCGCGTCTGGCCAGCCTCGAGGAAATCTGTGGAAACCGTATCGCCAGCCCTCAGGCCGATTTGACCCGCGCCTATGCCCATTGGCCCAAGCGTTTCGCGTTCCAACTCGCCGTCGGGTGATTTTTTGTTCGCGCTCAATCAAGTGCGGCCTCGAGTGCGACTCGCGAAAAACGGCCCCCGGCCATAACCCCTAATTTCCTGCGCTGTCTGAGAATTTGGCAGCGCCTGGACAAGTTAGAAAATCCTTGCGTTGGAATTTACGCAGATTATAACGCACGAGGCTTCAAGATTCACTAAACGCGCTATTCAAAGATAACCCAGGAATTTTGTGAAACTGTGACTGGAGTAGAAAGCGTCTTGTGATTTTACGCCTTTGTCAGTTGTGTTTTGACAATTTAAACCGCAAATGTCAGTCAAGCCGTTTAAAAATAAAGGACTATTTGGAAATACATGCAACCGCTGCTAATCGAAAGACACCACGGTTGCTTTGTAGATCGAGAGCGTGTTTCCGGAATGATCGGGGTTGTGTTACACCCAGCAGCAAAAACACGGCTTAGGCTCTCTTTGGCCGAAAGTCAACTGGTTTGCGCTGCAAAACGCAGAAGCAGCGTTTCGGAGGGCAACCCCGGCGCTTTGCGCTGTCACGGGCTCCTCGCGAAAGCTTGGCAAATTTAGCATTTTAACCTGGGTCGCCGATGCGAGACTAACGCTTGTCAAAGCCGAGCCGTATATAATTAACCGAAGCTGACAGGGGCGCCTTTGAAACAAGATCACGTGTAGAGAGACTTTCGAGACTGGCTCGGCCCGCGGTTAAACGGGTTAAGAGTTTACTTCTGTTTCCGAGCGTCCTATATGCGCGCAGCAAAATCGCGAGAAGTGCCAAACAGGCTGCGCACAAGTTACAACAGCTACGCTTTCCAAAAAAATGTGGTCTGGCAATTGTCAGGCTTTAGCGGGCCATCTTTTATACCTGCTAAATTCCTGGGATCGCTACGATCCCGTGGCTTTTACTTATCCGGCTGGCAAAGGCCTCTTCCCGATAATCTCCGATGAGCCATCGTGACTCATACTTATCGCGCCGATAACGTTGTCCTACAGTTGTGCGCAACAAACGGCATGGCATTTAGGTAAAACTTATTATCCAAACTAATACAGCACGAGATAAATATAAAATGATTGTTTGTCAAAGTTTTTACGCTATCATTAGGTCTCTAGACTGACCAGCCAGCTAATTAATGACCATCTGGCCATTTATATTGAACTTCGATTAGGTAGCCTATACAATTTGCCATGAAGTCGTTTAAAACTTCAAACAGTCGTATAACCCGTCAAACGACGACCAGACTGTTTTTATTTGCAAGTAACTATTAACGCTATTTATTTGTAACGTGCCAGGTGACATTATTTTGTAAAAAAAGATTCAAGTTGTTTCTCGTTAAAAATGTTATACAGGATTTGCAAAATTCAAACTACCGATAAATTTACTGCGCGAATGCCTAATTGGCATGTTATTAATTATTGTGTTTCCATTTTGTTAGGTCTTTTGCATGCGCTTCTAGGTATAACTCCAATTTAGGTCTGTGCGTTTGTGATGATACAGGCCTGGGTAATGACATGGAAAACCGCCCGGCCGCCTATGCACTACATCAAAGCCACCTAACCAGCAACAACAAAGGCAACTTGCGCGATAACCAGGTTTCAGTCAGCAGCGAATACGACATCGGGAAAAGCACATTCATTCCGCCGGAAAACGACGTCGAAAAGCCGGCGCGAAATATTTCGAACGCCGATTGCGTCGCCCCTGCCAGCGAGTCACGTGACGACGAGGATTTAGTGACGTCGACAACCAGCCACGAGGAGGATTATTTTTCCAAGTAGGTTTTGTCCAATGCACCTTTTCAAGACGAACTTTTTCGATTGTGCTATGTTTTTGATACATTTTGCACCCATATATAAAAAGCGTTTGTTTATTTAAAGATTTTGGTTCAACCGCTTATGACTTTTAAAAATCGACAACAAAATTAGAGACAACGTTTTTTTAAAGTTTAGAAACCGTTTATGAATCGTAAAAAATTATAAGTTTTTGGTGAATTAGTCAGGATATTTCATTTCGCAATGTAAGAGCTAAAGTTAAACTAACAGTTTGGGAGGCATTTGTGTTTTTGACGCATTTTATGCAAGGAGACTAGGTTAAAGCTTTTTGAATATAATGTAGTCTGTCGAGTAACCAGCATACATTTTTTTAACCTCGTTTTGTTTTAAATTGTTATAAATTGGTTAAATTATATTACCTCGTTTTACGTGTTATTTTGTTTAACGCCGAATTAATATTTTTTTAAGGGGTTTTATATTTTTTTTATTTTTAAAACGTTCTTATCGATTTTACCTACTGAATCTATATGGCATTTTGAAGCTCTTCCAATTCGGATACCAACCCTGACGTAAGCAGTGCCACGTCATCACGGCGTCACCCGCCCGCCTTCTTGCGTCACCAGTTGCGACTGACCAGTCGCGCAACGTCACACACAGAGACGGCTGCCGCAACCAGCACGACGTCATTTGGTAGGTCATTGTTTATGTAAACGAAAATAAACCTCAGCAGAGAGGAGGTACGTAAACGTCTCATAAACACAGTTCAGACCTGAAAAATGTTGCAGTTTTTATTTTTTAAGGCAAAAGTTAAAGCTAACCAGCCTTCAATGTACAGTCCTTGTGTCTCTGGTCTGCAGTGGTGCAGCATCTGTCAAAATGAGCCAAAAGTGTGTACAGAATTATCCAAGATGGTAGAAATGCTTAACACACATTTTTTAATTAAAAAACATCAAGTAGTGTCAGCCGACAATCTCAGTTTGAAATTAACTTAAAAAACTTTTCGTATCATGTTTTATTTAAACTGCCTTTTTTGATAATATAAAATAATTGTAAGGTTTATGTTTTGACTTTTGGCGTCTGACCAGCAAAAGTTCAGACAGCTCGACATACTGACTTACCCTTATAAATGTAAAGGGTTTAAGAAAAGTTGTGTTGAAACACGTTAGTACTCTTGTTTTTAAATTGAAAAAAGTTATTTAAAAAAACTGAAATAAAAAATGCTTTGCTTTACTTAATAATAATTATTCAGTGACGGAATCCAAGTATGTATCCGATAGGCAATCATAAGAGGAAATGTGTCAAAAAAGGAAGGGAATTACCGGCCGCTTTGGCACCTGGCGATACGTATGATGGTCAGTGGTGTGATGCAACTAACCTCTCAGAAACCGCACAAAGTTTCCCTGGCGGTCAGCCAAATCGCTACCACGCCTCTTTTTTTAAAAGGCGACTGTTAATTTTGCGCTTGAAACTTAAAGCCGAGCCCGTGGCTCACTTGTAACGCAAACTGAAATTACGCGTATTGCGGTTCTCAAATCGTCACGTTCAATTCTCCGTCTGAGGCTTATTTTGCGTCGATTAAGGAGATTAGAGAACTTCGCGCTTTGTTCTGTCATCCAAATGTCATATATTATTACCGTAACACTGAGAAATACTTTCCTTTAAATAAGCGGTTCCCGGCCCGGGGATCACAAGAGGTTATCCTGGGTTGGCCGAGTACTATGTGTTAAAGTAACATTTCACAGGAAAAAATAAACGATAATAAAGAATACAAAAAGCACCGACCAGTCTAACATTTTGTGTACATTTAATTAAACACTGGGTTTAAATTTAAATTTTCAACCTTGGAAGACGCATTGGTTGGTTATTTAGAGTCCTTTAGATCAGTTTTTCGTTAGAAAATTCCACTTGCGGGATACATGGCCGTCAAATGCCGACCTCTAATTACACAGCAAAATCCACGTCGCGTGTTTGAAAAATGCGCGACTGTTGCGTCACAATGAAAATCACAATTCGGATTGATCCGACGGCTCCTCGACGTATGCTGTTTAGATTGGCCGCTTAATACAGCTAACGATCTCTCGTCTATCATTCGCCAACGAAGAAGTAAGGCGGCGCGTCGGCGGGCAAGCCACAATCCTGTTTTCACCGTAAACCGGCTCCAGGTGCTGTTTGGTTACGTCCCGAGGTATTACCTGGTCTTAAGTCCCGCACCCGGGTCGAGCTTGTTGTTTGTGTCCCTAAGACGAACATAGAAGGTGACCAAGACCAAATTCCTCGCGCAAGATGCGAAACCCCAAACGTGCTGTGAAACGGTGCCGCGTTGTTATCGCAGGGACACTATTGTCACTAGGGTTTGATTAAACGGTGGGGAAGGCGGGCAGCCGAATATGTTAAAATGGGTAAAGTGCTACCCCATGTCCTATCGGTCAACCGTGGTTTGGAAGATACGCGATTGTTTTTTTTTAATGAAAGAGTTTAAACATTTCGGTTGTTTGTGTTCTAGGAAAGGTACTATTACATCACACTGGAAACTGCTGAAGAGAAACTAGAATGAGTTTGTTTGTTGTAAATTTTTACATAGTCTTAATTGGAAAGTTGAATTCCCTCATTAACTGTCAACGTGCTGTAAAAATAATTAATTTTAAAGACACCATTTATTACCAATTGAGTACTTAAAATACTAATGGCGTTTTTATCTGCGCTTTATACTCTGGCGAAGATCGAATAAACAAATCCTTAAAAATCCTATTGGTCTGCTTTTTATAAGTTATCCGCCTTTAACGCCCCCAACCCCCCTCCCCCCAAATAAAACCCTCCCTGGTTTTATTTCATTTTCTGCCAAGTAGACCAAAGTTTGTGTATATACAGCGTTTACAGACAGGTCCGTTAATGTGACCTTAAACATAACCAGCCGCTTGGACGAAACCGCCTCTTGCAACAAACAAGTACGCAGCTGCGCTGTGCAGCTAATTTCACGCTTCTATTTCGGTACCGCCGTCTCATTTACGATGTTTTGTTTCGCTCGTCGACGTTATGCTCACGCTGCCAACTGGGGCATTTTTCGTTATCCGGTTTGTCTTCGTTGCAAAGCATCACGAAGTGGATCCAAATATGTTTGTCATATCATAAGCTACGGGTAGGCATAGAGAGTAAACTTGAATTGATCCTCTTCGATCGTTATTTTTTATTAAAGATATGGATTTTCAAAAGATAACCAAACGTAAATTGCAAATTGCTCAAGGTTTGGCGTTTAAGCAACAGTTACTGTTCTTACACATTCGTTAACGTTTGTATTTCGTATTGTCAAAAGTGTGAAAATTGGTGGATATTGCTGTACTTTTTGTGCTGCATATTGGAGGCACTACACTTCAGATGTTGCTCAGCGCTCACAACTCGTTTCTGTCGAAAAAAATAAAATGGCCTGTTCTACGGGGCACCACGGCGCCACCTAGCGAGACAAAACTCGGGAGAACTTTCTTTTTTAATATTTCGTTGTTTATGCGCGTTTTGGGTTTGGCGGATTAAGGCCATTGTTGTTCCGATATCGCACGAATACATGTCGTAAATCTGATTCTAATTCGATGAGCGCTATTGTTGTCCAAGCCACGAGCACACACGCCAAGTGTTGAATTAATGTTGCTTGTGCTGATCCCCGGCAAATCACCGAAGACGCAACGACGCCAAAATTAATTCGGGCGTGTTTACCTATAATGGGCTCAAATAAATTCGTTTACTAGACCAAAGTATTATATTTGTCCAAATTAGACTTTTTCCTGTGTGAGGCTTTTAAATATACTTTTTCTGTGAAATATTTCTGGTGTATTCAGTTCGGCAAATATTGAAGGCATCCCAAGCCAGTATAGTATGTACAGTTTTAAAAATAAGTCATTCTGAACTCTAAGTCTTGTCTTTGGAAAATATCTCATGTCAAGTTAATATGAGTTAATATCTAAGAATTTTTTTGGTTTTATACGACACCAAAAACGTATAGCGAGCAAACGTGTAGAATATTCCGTACAATAGCCACAGACCACTAAAATTTAACGAACATAGCAAGAAGTCCACTTCGAATATTGGTCTGAGTGATTTAGGTTAAAAAAAGAAGAGGTTTTTTTTCTACAGCACACCGCTTGTAATTTTTTTGTAATTTTAGAACTTTTATCGTCGCCGTTATGTGTTCTGTTGGAGGGCAAGATTTTGTTGCGGAAACACATACCAAGCTTATTTTTTTCTACTAACAAAAATTGTGCCAACCGAATTTTCAATTTTTAAAGTTTAGCCAAGTCAAGTCGTTTACACATAATTAAAAGACTTTGAGACAAGGGTAAGTGCAACACGCGTGACCGGCAATACCAAGTAAAAAACAACTGCAGCCGGTCTACGTTTTATGGAATCTGTCGAGTCCACTGCGTCACATCGGTCGGAGCTTCCATGCGTTAAATCCGCGAAGATTTTTCGGTTAATGCGCGAAACCTTGATTCGGCCTGCTCCCTAATTGCCCGCCGCCGGTTAGCTGAAATAACGCGAGGCACGGGATGGGTTGTTTCCAGGCACAACAGCAAGTTCGAGTTTTTTTCGCTGACTTTCGAACGTTTAGAATTGCGGATCTTCGCTGAACTGGAAAAACGACTGGAGTGATGGGCGCTACAGTCGAAATGGCGGCGGCAGTCAGTAAGATAATAGTCGTCCTAAAATTGCCAAAGCTGACCGAAAAGTGATCTTTATTCGTAAGACAATATGGCAGAAAAGGTTAAAATAAATCAAGCAATGCGTAGTTTTGGAATTATTATATAGATTTTCAGTCAACACTAATTTTGAGCAGACAGGCGTATTCAAGTACTTTCTTCGAAACTAATATTTTCTGCACATATAGTTGGTTTATAGTTTTGTGTCGCTGCAGAAAGATGTAATTGCAGTAAGGTTGTGGCGTTACTTATTTTTCTGCAAGTTTTTCAAGATGAACTCTAAAAGATTATATTGAAAACAAATAGATAACAAACAGATTTGAATTTTTTTATGAGCAAATATTATTCTTAATAGTTAATATTCCTTCTGCAAATGGTTTATGTTAGGTTCAGACAAGCATTAGACGTTTATTGTGAGCGTTGACCCCCGAAGTAGTTTATCAACTGTTCCGTTTCACAGGTCTCGAAACGATTTGGAAACTCGATGGGATTGTAAAATCTATTTATAAACCCAGGCAACACCGCGTATTGAATTTAAATGCACTCGGTCCTACAATTACTGAAGACCGCTCTAAACAACGAGATAGTGTAATGAGCCCGAATAGACGCATTCCTCCCCGCAAACTCCCCCGTGAAACAACGCCTGAACTTCGCCTGACCCCTAATTACCCCGAGGCGCCAACGAAAATCTCCTTATACCCCCTCCCCAGCGTCTTACCCGCGCATGACGTACCCCTATCACTCGCCGCTCGAAGAAAACAGGTGAAACGGCCGGCTTCCACCGGTCGCGCTGTGATGTCACAATCATGATTGAATGCTGTTGTGTACGTTCGAAAATCGCCGCCCACCCACGTCGCACCACAGCACCACAGCACCAGCAGAGCTGCCGCCGCCGCCGCCTCGCCTTGAGCCCAACCACACTGTATCACTTCTTGCCATTTATGTGGAAATTTTCGCCGTGCCTGAACGAACAGACTGGGCTAGTGTCGTTTGAGGCGGTTTGCGTTTGTCGTGCTTTACCAGGCTGTGCCGTAGAAAGAGAAACACGAAGTCGTTTACGACGAAAAGGCGTCGGGAGAAGGCCAGATGTTTTTCGCCGACACTTTTTAACGAAAATAAATGGCCTCAAGGAACAGAGAGCATTAACCAATGGCAAAGTATCCAGGATTTGGCTTAACTTTGCCGCGACAGACAGCTCGGCATAAAGCAGGCGTTTTTTGATTGATGCGCCTAGATTGTTCCAGATTGTGGCAGGTATATTTTAAGGATTTCTTTTTGGCAGTTTTATTTTTAGGACTCAGCAGTACAGGCAGGCATAAAATCTAATCTGCAACAGCGTTTGTGGTAAAAACTGCCCAGTGTTTTTCGGATTTGTTTGTTAGCAACACGTTATGTCACATAAAGCGGAATGGGATTCCAAAAAGCTTATTCATATATATTAGTAGTAATATCGCGGGCCGCTGTTTTGTTTGCTATTATGTCAACCTAGCCAACACCTTGGAAAAATAAGGAGGTGTTTTGCATATTGGAATGTGATACAACCGGATCAAACGTTTCAACGAATCCAATGCGCCTATAAATCTAAGCCTATAGCAGAGCGCACGGCGCAGGCCAATTTTGCGAGTTTAGCTGACGTTTCCGACAAGCAAAGCAGTTGTACAGCTGGCTTCACAATCCCAAAGCCTCACAGGAATTGGCCAAGTCGCACCACAAGTCTTAACCGAGATCTCTACGTGCGGCTTTTAGTCCTGCGGCGCGACCCGACGGCACGATTTGGCCGAAGAAAATGGCTTAGGCCGTAGCCGGTAAACAGAGCCAGCAGTTAATCCTATTACGATGCTGGCCCTTTGCAGCCGGCCGCTTAGAAATCGTAATTGCGCACTGACAGCAAGCTTTTTAGTACGCCGAGTTAATGCGAATTGTTGTCGTGAGCTTGTCGACCCAGGCACAGTTACCCGTTGTTTGCAGCTGCCCGGTTTTCGCTTGTACTCATAACGCTCGTTTGTTTGTTGGTTCGGGAAAGGCCAAGTGCACTTTGCCGTTCAAAGAAGGATTTTGGAAAGATTTTACGGTTTACCGTGTAACACTGTTATATACAGTTAGTACATTTAAATAAATCAGAAGTCACCGTTTTGGCGTCATTGCTTTACGCTGTTCCACACTATTTGCTCCAGGGGGTTTTAAGCGTATTAAATCTTCCTTGAAATGTAAAAGGACTCCACCAAAACAAACTGAGTTAAAGGCAAACTCATATTCAACCAGAACTCGTACACACTATACAAGCTGTCAAATGATTCATATTTTCTAAAAATCTAAGAGATAGAGTTCCACTTGCTAATATAAATATTAACAGGTAATAGGATAAATTCAAAACAAACCTTTTGCAGACGACTTATAACTTCCTTGTTAGCCAAACTTAAAAAAAAGATATTTAGACGAACATTCCGCGCAAGATTGTGCCGGATAATTTTAAATTGAGTTTAAATGTTATTGTTACGATTACATAAGAAGGAGCATTTTCGAGAAATAAGGTCGCTTTGCCTTACACTATGACTGTATGACCTCAATGAGTGGCTTTGGTTACTTAATGAACGGTAACTGGTACTATCCCGTTTAAAGTTATATTAGCGTGCTTGTTAAGTATTTTCGGGTGATGTTTCAATACGAAGACATTTCCCCCCATGGTATCCATTAGGCTCAGCATCTGCTTTGACAAACTTGTTTTTTCGCTTTGCATAATATGGCCATGGCTAGCCAATAAGGGTGAACCGTCAGAAATGGATGATAGCTTGCGGGCAGGACGGATATTCCGGGTGTGCTGTTATATATACACGAGATAGTTTTATCATATTATGAGAGAAGGGTTAATTAAAATCCGGAGATAGATGCTAGGGGTGAACAAAACTAAAAAAGTTTAAGAAGCACTGAGTTAGCCTACGTGAAAATGCTATGTAAAAGACGGATTGTGGAAAGCGGCGACACCCCGATTTACATGCATTTGCTGTGCCCTGTGGTCAACCGAGTTCCCGAGTTTCTACGCAATCGCCTGACTCATGCGCAATTAGATACGGCGGGGGCCGTCGGCGGAACGATTCACGCGTTTTATCTCGTTAATTTCCTGTGGCGCAACGATTCCGCCATGTCTACTGGTGTTTTCTTCTCACAAACTGACTCTCGGCCGCTTGTCCCTCGCCTAACCCCGCCCGAAACTTGGAAAATGTGTCTAAACTGCTCTCGGCGACTGCGCGAACTAGATCTGGGAGTTATTTGCCCGAAATTGCTCGTTCGCTAAAAGTCCCGTTGAGATTTTAACGCCGTGCTTTGACTCGGTTTTGCTGGGAGTTAGGTGTGAATCTGTCGTCCGAATGCCTGTCAGAGCTGGCAGATTGAAGAAAAGCAGCATTTAGCTTGGTTTGTTGCCTTGAACTTTTAAACCCTGTACACGCGGAAGTTGAAAAAGCCAACTGGGATTCGTTTACGGCTTGCTTTTATGACTGTTGCCTTTGTCATGTAAGTTCTCGTAAAAATGAATGTCAGCCTATTTCAAATCGGAAGGGTTAGTTTTTATGTTATTTAAAAAAAATCAGTATAGCATAATTATTTAATATTGTTTTGTATAGTATAACATCAGACTAGGCAAAATAAATATATAACATTCGCAGATGTCTAAAGAAATGTATAAGTATCCGAAAACGCGATGATGGCACAACTTTTTTACAAATTGCTTCTTGTTGTAAAAAAACGTAGCCCTAATATCTTGCGTGATTTAAGTTTTTATGTCAGTTTTGAATTACCGCAGCACTAAAAGTGGCAGTAAACATTTGATACTTTTTCTTTTATCCTGAAATAAATATAAAAACATCATAATTGACCAGACTAGTCACTAAATTTCGCCAGACTTGGAAGTACTTAATTTTATAAAGGTTTCATTAGAGTAATTTTGCTAATAGGCCCAACCGAAGATACATTTTCTGCAGCAGTGTGTAAAACCGCAATTAGGCCGAAAGTATGCGCTGGCTAATTTTGACGAAATTTTAATTAGACCGCCTCGGCAATCAGCCAGTAGAACGATGCTGCTTTGTGGAACGGGTTGACGAAATCAGTGGTGCAGCTGTTCAGAAGTAAACCCGGAATTCTTGTTGGCGTTTACTGTTTTGCTGCAAGATGCCAGAAGTTGCGAGCGGAATTTTGCCTTTAGGGCTCATACCGTCTTGCCTCAGCGCTCTCGACAATTATAACGAGCAAATATCGAGGTTTAGCGTTGCTTGTGAGTTCCTAGCTGTCAGCCTACTTTTGTAAGCCCCTCTGTTTTAAGACTTTAGGTGGCCGGTTGTCCTAAAATCGATGAAAAATTGGCACGTGAAATTTATTTCACGGACAAACCATGCACTATGTTTTTCATAATCAGAAGCAAGCGAAGTTTACAGGGAACCAGCATCCTATTTATCAAGATCACAACGTGATGAGTCTCATTGTTAAGCGGTGCAGCTTGTTTTGATTGTAGAGTGTTTGCGGTTCGATCTTGGAGAACACGATCGCGCCGGAATGACCCATAACACGTTGTTGTACTTGTTAAATCTGTGGCATGCGCTCATTTCAGTCCTTTATACAATCGCTGTCAAAAAAACGCTTAAATACAAAATACCGTTCGGATGCCGATCCGACTAGAACTAAAGTGGATATTTAGGCGGCGGCAAAGCAAGATATTCAAGGCAAAGCTGGATGACTTTATGAGTTGTTTTGATGCACAACTTAGGCAAAATACAACATTAAATATTTATATATTATTAGTTTTAAACAGCCTGTTATTTAGGGGAAATACATTTAAGGATTTGAAGTTTCAGCTATCTCGGTCAGTTGGCTATTTTAGCAGTCGGTGTTACATAGGATGTTTGCTTCATTACCTAAAAGAAAGAAATCGGATTAAAACGCGCGGCCTACCGCATCTTTATCGGGCTATTTCGTCTTTCGCCCGTTTTCTCTGCCCAAATTTTCCTCCTCCTGTTTTTAGAAGAGTAAGCTAATTTGCCGCTTTCGGGATCAAACCGCAAGACGCAAATATTGTCGCGCCTTGCCCGGCCCATATCCGGCCCGAATTTCGACACAGTGGCCGCGCGGAGATGATTAGCCTGTTGTGGCATACACAAGCAAAAGCGCGACGGCCTAGCGGACTAACGAACGCTCGCATACCGTCGACTTAATCCGATTGAACAAGCCTCGGCTGTCCAGCTTTTTAGCAGGCGTTTTCAGGTGACCGGTAATTTTGAGGAAAGGTCGCCTTGTTGCTGTTGACCCGAAGTTTGTAATCTCTTGTTGAAGTTGAGCGGGCAGTAAAAAGGGATTTGTGTGCTGATAACACCTTGGTAACGAAGGGGTGTGGTTTTGTGGCGGATTTTTGTCGTGTTGTTGCTAAGGAAGAATGAGATTCCTAAAATAATAAACAGCCAAAGGGTACGAGAAAGCGAAAAACAACTCGAAGTGTTATATTAAAAACTATTTAGAAATTCTTTAAAAAGAAGCGATTTGCTGACTTGCGTGCTTTTTTATTCCAAGCTGTTTGAAACCATATTGCAATAG
Organism: Ascidiella aspersa; assembly: GCF_963924565.1. NCBI lineage: Eukaryota > Metazoa > Chordata > Ascidiacea > Phlebobranchia > Ascidiidae > Ascidiella > Ascidiella aspersa. Next base: position 20,953,743 of record NC_139451.1, read on the forward strand.
GTCGATATTTGGTTTTAATATATAAATACAGTTGTTGGGTGTATTGCCGCTTCTGCTTGTAAATTTTGAACAAATGCATTCACACTGACTTGACTTACAGAGTTATGCTTACAAAAAAACAAGTTTTGTCGTTGTTTTCGTAAATTTCTTTTTATGTACACGGTACACAGGATCATAGGAAGTAGTAAACGAAACAAACTTGTGCTCTGCGGACATTGGAAATTATAACTTATACAGGATAACAGCAAAACAAGCTTTACTTTAATCAATTCCCTTTTTGGGAGTCGCACTTTGAAAGACGCGTGGTTTGTTCGAAATGGACAAACGAGAAGAACACAAAGGTTCTATGACGTCATAATGCGTCCCTCGGATGGCGGAACCGAAGAGCTGACAGATTTAATTTGGGAGTTACGCTGCGATGCCGCCGGCCTGTCAGGTGACAAGTGACAACTTAAACTTAACATAGTTTTGTGGCTCGTTGTCGAGAACCAGAGTTTTGAAGAGGCACACTTAGCGCAATCACTGACCAATTACTAAGAGATTTAAACTTGGAAATTCCCTCATTTTCGGATTTTTTAGGGCTACGATTGTATTTTGATCTTATTTATTTTCCTAAATTACTTTTTAGATAAACAATAACATCAAATCTTTTCCAAGAAATTAGTATATATAGGCTTTTAATAAACTTAAACTTTTATTCGCAGTTAACTTTACAAAAAATGTACTATTTGCTATTGTACAATTAAAAGTTGTTTCCATCTTACTTTGTAAAATACTTTAGGTGTATTTTTGTTAAACACAAAGTTAAGTGGAACGTGATGTTCAAATTAACATAAATAACGTAATAGAGTTCGAATTCATAACAGCTGATGGAATAGAGTTTCGAATTCAAAACAGGGATGTAGGGGATTGAGATAAGATGCTATCTGCTAACCTACCTTTTGCAAGGCGTTTGCACAGGCCATGCCAGATAACTGTTTTTCGCTATCTTTGAAATTTGCACATGCGATCAGAAATTCTGACACAATTGTTGAAAGGTTGTACTTGAACACTTCAGAGATATATGGCATTTTGAATAATTAAGCCATTTTATATGCAAGTTTTTTTAGTTACATAGAAATGTTACCAATGAAATCTAGCAAGTGAAATTCATTTTGGCAGTTAATACGCCTTTTTATTTCGCTTTGGAATATATGATTAACGTTCATTGCAAACTAATCATTCAAATAGGGATATAAAGTAATATTTTTAGCAAGATATCATACACCAGCTAACAGTGACATACTCTTAAGAAATCAGTTTGGTATCCGTGCTGACCCAATGAAGGCGTTTTAGCTTTAGGGAAGCATTTATACCTTAGTTTGTCGATAACTTTATTCACCAAACATCGCTTTTAAAAATAGTGCTTTTAAGTTTTAATGTTGCATTATCAGACAAACCTGGATTCTTAAGGCGGTTTTCCGCTGCGTAGTGTGTTTTTTTATTTGAGATTTGAAACCAACATACCTTGCTTGGATCAGAAAGAGTCGAAACCAAACGTTGGAATCGAATTGAATAAGGAAAAGTTTTGGTGAATCTGTTTTCATTGCTTGGCGCACCCTGTCACAGATTATGATAAACCGCAATGAGATATCTGCATTGTAACGGCGACAAGAAATAAATTTCCGCAGACGAGTGATTAGATTTTCCAACTTATCGCTTCTCTGATTTTGTTAGATGTCAAGGCCACCCGTATTTGAAAAAAACCTAGAGCGCCGCCTCATTATTTTTTGTTTTGTTAATTCTAAAACATATTGTATTTTTTTCTGTTAAAATAATAACGTTAATTAATAAAAAACAGCACATTAGTAACACAATAGCCGTTAATGGCCTTTACAGCGTTTGAACAGTTGAGTGGCTAAATTTACATTTTTGGTATTCAGCCGTGAAAGGTATCACTTTTTTATTATTTCCTTTATAAATTTCTAACAAAGACCAATTTACCTACCATTTACGAATCGAGGCTCTTAGTGCAATTAGGTGCCTTGTTATTACTTAACGTTTTATACACGACTATGCGCGTGAAAATTATACAAGGGTAAAATTAATTCAGGTCAGCCAGTTTCAGTCACAAGGCATCTGATATGTCAATTTATAAAACCGCCCACTCTCTTGATCGTTGACTTATTGCACCAAGTAGCTGTCGCGCAGTTCGCGTACGCCCAGGCAAAACGCTTAACGGTGCAGGTTAAATGTACTTGATTCGCCCGAGGCACCCGTGGTGTTTCGCGATGGCCGAAAAGCGCTTTTTTGTGGCGCACAATGCGGTCGCGTTTCTTCGTCAAGTCCGTCTTCGCGAAGTTTCGGCCGGGTCCGACCTGTTGTTATGAGCCGCGAAAACAAAGTAGCCCTCTCTTAACGACCGAGCGATTACATTGCGCCGTCGATGCGCTTAAAAAGTTGGAATTCATTAATGGCGATTTGCTCGCGACAAATCCGAAGGGATTGTTGAAAACTAACTACCAGCAGTTGATGTGTAGTCGGGTCGTCGTTTGTTCGTGCCAAGTTATTCATTGACATTTTTTTGTTGACCACGCGGTTTCAAAAAACAATCTTGTTAAATAGTTTAAACCATGCACACGTACTTATGTTGTACTTATGTTGTATGCATTGCTTGGAAGGAGGGGAAAGTAGAATTAGCTGTGTTCTTCGTTAAACAACGGATTGGCGTACTACAGTCGGTTTACCAGACAATTCGTAATGCAGGGCAACATGTTTTTTTTTTAAGTTCCCATTAGTTAATAACAAAAACAAATTAGGCCAGCGAACCTAAAACGACTTGCTACATTGAAAGGCTGAATCTCGAACCGTACCTTTTAGTAAAAAAAATGTTCAGTATTCTTATTTAGGAAACGTGAGTTGGATTTAGGGCGCCTAAAATAACAATTAACAAATTTCGTAGTAAATCACCCTATAAGCACCACAGCACTCAAATAGAAATTGTGCATGAAAACAGAACATTTTTCAGTAGAATACCCCAAAAAACATAATTAAGACATCGTCTTAATTTGAACTTAATTCGATCTAATCAAAAGTTGAGAATTGTTCGAATTTGGTGTGAAATTGGCTCTTAAGGCTTGACTTAAAAATTATGAAAAATTATTAGTTTACCAGGACAACACTAGAAGGTGCTTCATTGTTGTAACATAAGCCAACAAAAAAACAAATTTTAGCAATATCAGCAGCAGCAGCAGCAGCAGCAGCACTATACTTTGTCGCGTGCTGTTCTTCATTCAGCCGTCGCACCTCGCCGCACAGCCCCCTTAGAGCGCAGCAAAGCGATTCGGAGAAAAACACCCGTGGCCGGGGCCCGCAATCGCGCATGAACCCACAGCCCCAGGCCCCATTGGGCATTGATCTCCGAAGCGGCGTGACGCGATTTGTGGGGGCCGCCCTAAGCCCGGAGCGATTGTGTGTCGGCCTTGGCGAATTCGACACTGGCGGCGATGATAATTTATTTCTTCGCCGATCGGCTCTTGGCTTAGTTAAGCTAGGTCGATGATCCGGCGTCTTCGGCAAGTTTACAGCCGGAAAGCGATTGTCAGTGTGCGTTGTGCGCGTTCGGTGTAACCTGTGGGAAAGTATAACGGGCGCCTGTTGTTTAATGGCGGGGAGGAGCCGTTGTCGATTGTTCCCCGCTACCGTGTGAATAATTCATGACGTGCTCGCTTCTTTTTCTATTGCCGGCTTGCTACTTAAATTAACCTCCGAATTTCTTGCCGACGGTGCTCTGTTTTTGGTTACTTTATTCTACGTTAAAAAATGCGCAGGAGAGTGCTACGGTTAGTTTACTTGATTCAAAAATTGAAAAAAAATTTACTTCGAAAATATAAATTTGGAATGAGTGCTTACAAATGGCCTAACTGAGGTCGTTTAATTAATAACCCTGATGAGATCAGCTGGTATCTGCTGATGAAACGTCGGATTATATTTCGTTTACACCAGAAGAGCGATTTCTATTTATTAGAGGTCGTTTCGTTTTTTGTAAATACAGCGTAAACTGGCCTTCGACTATGCTCGGCTCGCACATTTCCCTTCGGTTTTCCTCTGGCTTATCTCCGTCCCCGGGCGACCGCCTGGAATCTCCTTTCCCCCCTTTCGTTCACCCATCAACGGCCTGGCTTGTTTGCTTCGTGAGCCGTCGCAGGCTGGGCAGATGCGGCTGACCCCGCTGACCAATTGGCCATTTGGTGGTCAGCGCCCTTTCGTCACGTCACATAAATGCTGGGAGGCCTGTAACCAGACCCGAGTGCCGTTCTGGGCGGCTCCTTCCCGTCGCTTTTCGAGTCGCCATGCCGATAAGGCGATCGCCAAGCGCGCTTTCGAGCGTTGACAGCGCCGCGATTGATTGGTGTGCTGATGTCGATGCTTACTATTGCTTTCTTGCTCGCTGCGTGCCGGACATACTGCGCCCGTTGCCGCTTTTCGCGAGAGCTTCGTCTATTTCTAGTCGGAAACTAGTGAATGGCAAAGTTTAAATGACGAAATCGCGCGTCTTACAGGAGAAGTGGGGAAGAAGCATTACCTTGCTTTCGTTTCTTTGCAAAATGATAAATTTAACAGTTCGATTTTGTTATGCAAGCGTTGAGTAGGCTAATAGTTGTATTGGAAAATATTGAGAAATTATTATTATAAAAATACGCGTACTATATTAATGCTTCGCAACGCATTTATCTTTTGAATTACTCTTTTTAACCCTTAATCTTTTTTCAAAACCAACACACTGCATTTAAATTAAATTTAACCCACCAGTTTGTGCAAGGCTTCCTACACAACAACTTCATCCCTTCTTGTCGGTTACAGCTACTTACGCAGAAAACACACGAGCGCAACAACGCACATGCACACACACACACACACACACACACAAACGCACGCACACATACACACACACACACACACACACACACACACACAACACACACACACACACACGCACAAACGCCCCCCCCCCAACCTTAGCGGAATCGCTCATCATGAGAAAATTGCTCGGGGACCTGTCAGCGCTTGCGAGTTGTAATTTGATCAAGCGTGTCCCGCTCCGAGTGCCGACCAGAGTTTGTCGACTTCCCTCGTTTTCCTCGCCGCCGTTCGCGCTTTGATTCCGACGACTGACTCACTTCGGGTCCAGGGTGCTGAGCGCGCTGCAAGCCTCACTCGTGTGTGTGTCGGTTAGTCCTGGCAAATTCGCTCGCATCCGCAAATTAGACATGAACATTCCTCCGCTCGCCGGCCCGAACGCTTGCCAACTTCTGTTGTTCGCCCAGCTCTAACGTCCCTTGACGATCTCTTGGCGGTTGTTGTTGACTAACGCTTTCCTGAACCTCAACTTAGCCACGTTTCGGGTGGGAGATAATAACTCGAATAGGACGGAAACACAAGCCGCATCAGTAGCTCAATAGCGCAATCTTGTTTTTTCGTCAAAGATAAAATGCCATTCTAGAGTATCCGGTTTTGTGTTCAAAACGGAAAAATGCTATTTGATTGCGATAAGAGCTAATAAATGCACCAATTAATAACCGCCCTAAACGATTATCAGTTTTCTGCAACAGTGGCTTTTACTGGGTCCATGTCTGTTATTTCCGCAAACTTCGTTAAACCCAAAAACTGTGCCATGTGTTACGTCTTGTTGTAAACCTACGGAGGTATGGGTTTGCTACCTACTCTGGTAGTTTTGATTGGTCTTGATCTCATACTGTAGCTGGCAGACGCCTGTTTGGCTATTTCACACGCTGTGACGGTTTACGCTACACGTTAACCATTTGTTCTTGAACCATGGGTAACTGTACCAAATGTCTAATTTGATATATTTCAGGCTGTAATTTCATTTACAGCTTAAGATGCTGCTACTGGAAAAAGTATATGTTAAAATTGTTTTAAATTTCAGAGGAGTCTTTCACGCAAATTTTCTATTGTTTTATTATAAAGTGATGTTTATAGGTAAAATGAGGGTGATTAAAATCTGTGACGCCCGTAAGTGCTGCACTTACCCCGAAATACAAATTTGTCTTTACAACGATTTAATTAACTATGCGTTATCGATGAAAAGCGATAAGCGATACGGCCCAGCTAAATCCGTAGCACCAATTAAGTACCTTAGCCCCGATATCCGTTGAGCTGCGTCGCCGATGGTTTTCTGGGTCGTGAAGAAAACGCATTTCGCCCCCGCGGGTTAAGTGTCCTGGGGCGAACCCGACACCTTATTGCGGCTATAGCATTTCCTCCAAGAAAACCAAACTTTGCGAGTTTACATTGCTCCCTTTGCCCTCGCATTCAGACATAAAGTTGTTCAAGGCGAAATAGGTTTAAAACGACAATTCCCTTTTAGAATGGGAATACAAATTTGGCTTGGCGAAGAAAATCAATTTTCATGTACTACAATCTACAATACACGAGCCATTATGTTGAGTATATTTCATAAAATGTGAAGTTTAATAAAGGATACGAAAATCCTACTCGGTTTTAATCACACAACTACTTGGCCATTGAATTTAGGTAACCTCATGTAGCTTATTTGTTTGCCAAATTTGCTGACTTACTTAGTAAAGCTTTTTAGGAGTATTTTTTTTAAATCGGTCATTTTTAGTCGAACTAAAATACAGCATTCATGTTGCCCGGCAAATGAATTCTGTGCCTTGCTCTCCTACCACAGAGTAGCAATAAGTAACACACAATTAGACCCCACATTGACGTCTTAAATGTATTTTTAAACAGAGTTGAAATGCGCTGTAATCGTTTGATTGCAGGCAGAATAGCCGATAATGATTGTTTTGCTTGACATGCTGTCTTGATTCGGCCCCAGTTCTACTAGTTCAACGCCTTTCGAAATTTCCGGTCCAGCGAACACAAACCTTTTAGTATATCGTGTAGTACAGCGGTGGAATAGAAACCTATTGTTGGGTGCCAACCTACAATGTGAGCTGCATGAATTTGCCGAGTTTTAAGCTACAAATATATACAAGTGGTACATATGCGACGTAAGGATGTTTGGCCTAGTTTTACTATTAAAAAGTGCAGATTTTAAGAAAATCGCCAATAATGCAGAAATCAACTCAAAGGAGTATTTATACATTTACGTCTAATATGTAAAACGCTGTATACTTTTTCACAATATTGTGTTGTGGGTCACAATGGAGAGTCAAGCGGGCTCTAGGTTCAGCACCCCTTGTATAGTTATATAGCCAAAACAAACATAGGCTCGGCGCTGCCAGGTAAAATAACTGGCGAAAGGTCAGGAGCCATTGCGGCCGAAAACAGGCCTTGGTGCAATTACGCATTAGTTTCGGATTGCATTTTTAAACCGATTTGTTGACATAGGCCTTTTGCAACCCGAGTCTGCGCGAGCCTATCTTGGAAACAAGGCTCCCCTTTGAGATTTTTTCCAACGAGCGTTTTGTCGACGCACTTCTTTTTAAAGCCAGAGGTTACCAAGCAATTATCTTTGGCGTTTGTTAGATTAACCCCATTTTTTTCGAAACGGCGCCGTGTTAAGCTTTGCACGCATTACTGATGACAAACAAGCTTTTTTTGCGTATTTATTTCGCGAAACAAAAAATCCACACTTTTACTTGAAATACAACAATTCGGTTTGAATCCATGGCTTCCTTCAGACTTTCCTGACATCACTGTTCTCAAGGATAAATTCCAGAACCCAGATAAAATATTTCCTTAACCACCCTTAGCAATTTTAAAATTATCCCATATGTAATCAGAAAGTAATACATGCAACGTCACGCTGACGTGGCGCATTTTATAGCCCTTAATCTTCTGAGAGGCAACAGGCATTTGCTTTACGAAATTCGCACCAAGTCGAATTTCAACCATCCATTTTTTTATTACGCTGAAACAACAAACGGAAAATGGACGAGCATATAAAATAGCACCTATCAAAAAGCGACAGGTTGGGCTAAAGTCCAGCCCACTCTACTTTATGAATTGCGAGATTTTAAAGCACAGATATACTCCGATTGTTTATAGCCTTGATCATAGAAATAAACTTAAAAAGCGTCGGTAATATGTTGCATACAAGTTACAACGGTATATAACGAATCGCGCACTTAACGGTAAGCAATTGAACAAATGATTGTCAACACCAGTTCCAAACAGGGTCGTTTTGCAAGGAAATTAAAAGTTTGTAAATTTCTTTCCAATAGATTTTAATATATGATGACAATTATAAAATATATGCGATAAAGTTTTAGGGGCATTTCGACAGAAAACACATTGGTCGGAGTCAGTTTTTGCAAAGGAATGTAATGTTTCGTTTGTTACAATCGCACGTAGGTTAAGTTTTAGAATTTCATCATCCAGCCTGCGAAATACCCACGCCTTCTTTGGTGCGCCTCACTGGGCCGGACACCTCTGGAGTATGTTTACAAGGTTGGCACGCACTATCGAGGTAGTTTACGTAAGCGCGCCGCCCCCGCTGAATAGAAAGCCAACGACCATCCCTTGAAAGTCGCTAAGAGGTTTTGTCCTTGCATTTCTGTGCGTTCTGGCAAGACCGCTTTTTTTGAGAGACGAGGCCGTCGGGTTACGGGCGATTAGCGGTACCCCCTTGTCATAGATATCTGTCACTGGTCTTACGGTTGAAGGGAGGGTCATTTGAAACCGTTGCCCTTTCTGGAATTTATCTTAGGCGTTTGTTCGATCAACTCGGCGAGTGGCACATTTAATGGTGTGCCACTTTATCTTTCTTAGAAATTATTGATTTTTTAAAGGCATTTTTAAATATTTTATAACCTAAATTCAAAATTGGCGTTGAACTGATAAGTTACATTACGAAGCTGTCTTTTAGTCGTGAGAGAATATTTTCTGAAGTGGAATTTTTTCCAGTATAATGCTTATGACATAAACAATATATATATGCGAATTGCGAATGAACTAGACGCATCTGTGACTAAAGGCAATTAACTCTAGGACCAACTGTGTTTTTCTAACCCCAAAAAACATTCGCAATCTCAAGCGTACCCCATTTATCAAACCCGAGACCCACTTGCCCCAGTCCGTCAGCCCCTCCCGTGTCGACACCAACCCCAGTGGGACTGCGGGGTAAACTCGCCAAACATGGACATCAACCCCTAATCCGCGCGTGCTACGGGCACCCCAAAGTCAAGGGTCATTGAAGCCGGAATTCATAACAAGGCACTCCTAGGCGACGACAGGCAAACAATGATATTAGTTTTTAGGTTATAGTTGCCGAACATGCAATTGCCAGCTATAAAACGCCTAAAGGCATTTGGTCGTGGTGTTTGTGCCTGATTTTGTATGGCTTCATTTTGGTTGGTTGAGACGCTTGCTCAAGTACTAAATAGGGAAGGCGGAATTTTTCCTATTGTTTATAGCAAAAAATGATTTTGTTCTCGTTTTAACCAATGCTGAACTAAGCACTACATCAGACCTGGGCAAACTAACATTAAATTGTAAGCCAACAGATGCACCACTTTTGAAATAAATTTAGCTATAAAGAAATAAATGGTAAATTTTACCTTCCAAAAGTAAATTTTACCTTCCAAACGCACAATAGCACTCTGGAACACTTGCTTTTGTTGTTAACGTCTTTTGTATTTAAATTATAATATTTTACTTACAGAAAATGACGAAGATCAAGCTCAACAGCAGAAATGTGTCGGTAGTGGGCGCCGCGGAGCAATAGCGAACGATCTGAGGCCACCTAGTGTCGGTACTCCTCTAGGTGTGTAACGCTTCTAATTCGTTACGTCCCACTAACTGTATTTCAAACTCTAATTAGCAGATTAAACAAGTGTTAGGAAAACAATGGTACTCTAATGGCTTTTTAATATTACAACTGCTTTGAACGTTATGGCTTTGTTGTTTAGAAAGTATCAGTGGTTCGAATGTGATAGTGACTACTGATTGACAAGGAGCGTCAATTAATCGAAACTCCTAAGAGCGTCCTCTAAAAGACAATACGAAGTCGTACTGAGAAATTCTGACCCATTAATAATTCAATTGCATAATAAAACCATCTTAGGACTGAATTTTACGAATACAGCACATATAAAGAGTGCGTAATAAATATTATGTTTATATATTTATGTTTTACCTCAAAAAATGCGGCCAGCAACACACACGCCTAGAACTTAACCAAATGTCGCATAAATTGGTTAACGGCCACCGTAAAAAGTCAGCTATTTTTTCCTAATTCATCTGAATTAGCAGTTAAAATATCGGAGGAAGAACAACAACAACAACAACAACAACAGCAACAACAACAGAATAAAGAGCAGGCAACTTCGACAACTAGGGGGAATTCCCTTGATCAGGATGGACATGGACATAGCGAACAAGCTTTAAAGGGTAAAAAAATCATCATTTAGCTGCTTGTACTGTTTCACATAGCGTTTTCTAGCACTACCGTCACCAAATACAGTGTCGCCTTTGTTACACAGGACTTGCCCGTTAAAATCACCCATATATTATAACGCAAGAGCGTGTAAACATTACGACTAACTACTGTTTATTTAGTATGGAACAACACAAATTAGCTGTAATAAGATGTTGGTCACTTTTGTTGTCATAAAAGTGTTTGATCAAAGTTTAGTTTATAATACTGTCTAGCCTACGATTGTCCTCAAAATTGCTCCAGTATTTTTATCTACAAATTTCGAAGTTTATTTAATACTCATGGCAAACATTTTATAATAATATTTTAAACTAAAAAATAGTATTTTATATATATGTTTTCTATGACTTTCTTCATACTTTAATAAGCATTATCACACCACACATAATGGAAAAGAATACGCGTTCGATTGACGGCAAATAGGTTTCGTTCTAACCGCAGACTTTTAATGAACACGTCTAATACACGCGGACAGCAAAAAATCGGATTATCCGCATTCTTGTTCTTCTTAGTGGAAACCAATTGCTTGTCGCAATTCTGTTACACCCTGTTTTGTTAAATCTCTACGTTTAATCCGACGTTTCTCCATAAAGTCTCTGATCTTGAAATCGTGTTTGTGTGGCACATAGTTCAAAAAGGCTGATCTCTGATTGCTGACAAACATTTGTAGGCTTAACAGACATATAAGAATTACAAAGCAGTGAAATATTAGATCGGCAGCATAATAAGGAGCTAATTGAGATAGGCAAAAATGCCCAGGCAATAATGTATAGTAGCCTGAGCTTTCGTTAGTCGGTGAACTATAGCGAAGCGTATTAGAAACTTAAACTTTTCTCTGTCTTGTACTTAAAATTCTCCTTTTTATCTTCAATTTTGTTGTTTTTGTAAAATGTTACAATACTTAATTATACTCACGCTTGCTGTTAAAACTTACACGCTGAAACAATCATAAACATCAAACATTATTTCGGACAACAACCCGCCTCATTAATTATATTTTGCGCAGGATGTTCTTTGAATTACAAGGAAATATTTTCAAGTCACTTGTTGCTGCGAACTACCGTCTATAACAATATAGCTGCTATCTTAACTTGCAAGCTCTTTCGTATTCTGTTCAACTTTTAAACCTGTTATAGCTTCAAGGAAACAAAGAATCCCAACCCAATATTAATAATAGTTGAATGTGTCTTTTCTTTTACATAAAGCAACTTCCGAGGGGCTAGATCACAGATGTTATTAAACACATATGTTTGTGTTTATCTTTCATTGATTGATACGGACTGATGATCCCCCAGTGTGAAGTTGTTTGTACTAACAAAATGTGCAAGTATTGGCGCATGGTTGTTTCTCGACTCGCTCCTCTCTGAGCCTGCATAGCTCAGTTGGTAGAGCGACGGTCCCGGCTTGACCGGAGGTCGTGAGTTCGAACCTCACTGCAGGCCAGTTGTTTTTCTGGCTTGCTCTGCTTGCATCATAGATCGACAGATTCGGCGAGTCTGCGATGGCTTTTCGGTGTACTATTGATACGGAAGCCGTAATCGTTGGTCATAAAGCAGCTTCCGAGGGGCTAGATCAGAGATGTTATTAAACACATATGTTTGTGTGTGTCTTTCATTGTCTTTCTTTTAGTATTTAATCATGAGTGAATTAAGTTGGAAACTATATAATTGCTTGTGCAGGTGTGAGACGTCGTGACTCGAGCGGATCCGAATCCACAAAATCGCAGCAGCAACAAAATTTGGCTGCAGTTCAACAGAGCTTTCACCAGTTCGGCCATTCGGTGAACGGATTAGGTAGGTTTTATTCGAGGAACCCCGAACCTGTTTTTTACATAATACATAATTACATTAACTTCCAAAATACAGTTTATATAGCTATAGCGTTGAATAATTTGGGTTTATGTTGAACATGAGACTCTGTAGTGAAAATATGGGACCTACTATCTATCACTGTTGAGAAAAATTGTTTTTATGTTTTATAGAAAAAAACGTCATACACCAAACCTTTTGTGTTATAATTTCTTAATTCTAAAATATAGTAACTACATTGTTCTGTAGGCACGTTATACCTTCTATTTTGCCCCCAAATTAAAGAAGCCTAATAAAAAATGCATCTCCCAAAGAACATAGCGGTCAACCGGTTAAGAAATCCGCTAAACACAGAAATGTCTATAAAAATGTGCTTTTTTGGCTTATTACCATTAATTATCCGTAAAATTCTGTGACGTGTTTTTTACATTTTTGTTAAAACAAGGTCAGCGTCTTTAGCTTGCTTTTATTCCCGGTATGATGCTGACCTTTGGTAAAACAGTTTAGGCTCTGCCACAGCAATATCAAGTGAACGGGACCGACTGTTATATTTAACCTAAATGGCAATGTGTCTATCAAAATCAAACTCCCTAAATCGCGGGGAATGAAATCCACAGGCTAATTACCTCATGCGGTAGGAGTTATTTGGCTATTCAGAACTATGGTTGGACAATAGCAAGGATTTTACTTTGAAACTACTGATAGTCGACTGACTATGTTTATTTATTCTAGTTTGGAATCCCCTCCTTCCAGAAATGCAAGCCTTAAACCAGTGTTGTAAACATGTGAAATGAAAAGTCCCAGTCAAGTCATTTGCAAAAAACTTAAGGCGGTCAATTCATAATTAGATCAAGTCAATTTCAAGTCAAGTCCTTGTCATAAAAATTAAACGTTAATTATTAAAATTGATAAACTAGTCCGATTATGAGCAGCAACTCGCAACATATAGCAAGCAAATTGTTTTATGTGCAAAACTTTAGATAAATAGCCCAATTTTTTTGATTGAAATATGCTTAATGAAAACACTTTATTTCAGCACAAGTCATTTGTGTGAAAGAATTAAGTCAAGTCAAATTATTTATCTAAATCAACTTAAGTCAACTCAAGTCATTGACGTAAGTCATTACAGAACTGCCCTTAACCACACAAATTATTTAACAGCTTTTATTAATTGAAAGCTATACCAGCTGCCATGAGCCGACAGAACCGTTACCGACAAAAACGTTCCCACAGCCCGGTAATTTTCGCGCCAATCGCCAAATCTGGCCAATAAGCGTGCTCCCGAACTCCGATAGAATGGCCACTTAGCCTCGCAGCGGGCGACCGGCTTTAATCTTGACGCATCAAAGCCAAATCCGAATTGCCACCCAAACCTTTATCCGATTCCCCATTGCTTATCGCGGCTTGCTTCCGTCTTACGTTGGCCTCCTTCTCTGGCCCATTGGCTTGGCGAGCGTTCTCCCAGGCCTTCACAGCGCCTTCTAATTTGTGTCAGATCGAAAAAAACGCAGAAAAATCTGGAAAATACCCACTAATTTAGCCTTTCCCGTCTCTTGGCTTTCCAAGTTTTAATCATGCGGTTTACAGTCTTTGGCGCGGCCGTCTTATGATGCTTCATTCTGCATGTGTGTGTGTCAGTGGAACGTGGCTATGTTAACTATAGCCTGGTAAGATAGTGATTATTTTAATACTTCTCACTTGTCAAACTCATCACATTATCTTTTTTTTAAATGTGAAGAGTAAACTACGGCATTTGGAAAAAGAGAATGCGAGAATAACCCATGCCGCTGTTTAAAATCACTTAATTTGCCCTTGCAGAAGACGTCATCTCTCCGAAAAATCGTAAATTTCTGCCTAAAACTTGAACTACGTTCGTGAATTGTTATCTTAGATTTCCTTGAAAAACTGAATTGAATAGAACGTGAACTGTTTTAATTACCCTAAAGCAGGAAAATTCCAACTTGTAATAGCTTGTCTAGCTTTTTTTAAATGGTGCATTGTATAGCATGATGGGAATGCAAAGTTGTTAAAATCTATAGGTTCCGTTACCAAAACAGTCAATGCAATAAAGTGATATTACCCTGACTTCCAAATAATGCAAACTTTAAGCAGTACATTATAAATAGGTAAATATATCGATTAAAGTTTATCGGTTGGAGCTCAATCCATATCAAAGGTTCTACTTGTTTTTATCAAAATTCCTGATCAGAATAAACAGTAAGGTACTATTTATATTTTGCAGCTGCACAAACGGGATTTCCCTCACACTTGCCGGTGGATCCCCAAATGCGCGACGGCCGGTTTCCGTTCGACACACGGCAAATGCACATGCATACGTGAGTACGCTGTAGCTTTAATAGGAAATTGTTTAAAGCAGTTCGTGAAAATTCGCTGTATAATAATAAAGTTTAATTGAATTACCTTGTTTAAATCTTTTTTTTTTATAAAAGATTTATAATAGTGTATATCAGTTTTCTTCTTTTAGAAAGATATAAAAGGGCGTATTTTTTTTAAATCCAAAACAATTGGCTTCTTTTTGCAATACTTATATTAAGATTTAGTTGGTGCAATCAAATTGTTAATCTGTTTGCTTGATTTTCAGTAATTGGCTTTTTTAATTTTTTTGTTTTTTAAAGGTAATCCGCTTAAATAGAAATCTAAAAAAAAAACTTTTTGTATATGGTTCCAGCCAAATTAAAAATTTGTTCAAAGTAACTTATGTTTAAAAATTCACGTATTTATTTTTTAAGCCATACGGTATACCATTCCATGATATCATCTTAAGATGGCGTAATTAGAATATTAAATCCAATACAAAAGTAGCTATAATTTAAAACGTTTTGAATAACTCTTTATTCGTTTTCAACATATTCTCTATGGGCATTGATATTTTTATTACGTCTTATTACAACCTCTAACCATTTTGCTCCAAAGTCCTAATATGAATTTTACATTATTTTGTAGAGCCCCAGGGGTGACGAACAGTCCCATTCTTTCCGACATTTCGCTGATTCCGCTTTCACCCCAGCCGATGGGGGTAGGGGGCGCGAACCCCTTCACCCACACCTCTCCCCTAGAAATGTACATCAACGGATTCCAGTCACCCACCATGTCCATTTTGTCCCAGGCGAGAAACCTGAGTCCGCGCCATTCGATCCAGGGTGAGTTGGCGATTGTGTAGTTATTTGGTGATGTTTTCAATTAACTTTTTCAAGACTTTGTAGTTTAATTTTGGCTTTTTTGCTGAGAAATTTCATTGAATATTGTTTTTGCCGTTAGCTTATAAAAGAAGATCAGGTATTAGTGTTGCTTGCTATAAAATAAATTTAGGACTAAAATTTTCACATTATGCCGTCCCATTTGGTTCGCATTGATACGCCACTTGATCTTAAAAAATTCCCATCTCTACATAACACGTGTAGGACAACGTATTGACGTTGAAATATTATTAATAGCAATAACCGTGGATTTGTAAATAAAGCACAAATATATTACGTATTTAGCTGCACGCCACTGTTAAATTAGTACCTCACTTTAGGCTTAACCATTTTGCTGAGAAATTTACTATAAAAGTGATTTTGCCGTTAGTTTATAAAAGCACACATTAACACTGTGTTATACAAGGGAATGATAGAAACAACAAAAATAAAAAGTCAAGTAAATTAAAACTAACTATTTGTTTTTCACCATTAAAATGAGCCTGTACAACATGTTAAAAATGTTGCGAACCGGCTGAATCTCATTACTGCTAACAGCCACACTAAAAAGCAGCAGTCGTCTTATGACTTTCACTTATGACGCAAAAAATTCAACTTTCAGACGAGCAATCACAAAAGGAAAATTACTACAATTATAAAAATTAACACAATGTATGACTGTTACGTGCGAAATCGGTGTATTAGATAAAAGGCAAAAATCCATTGAAAGCAACCAGTAATGCCAACTGGTTCCCTGATCTCATAAAATTTTGTGAGACGGTTCTATAGAACCGGTGCGAACCGGCTGAATCCCACCACTGGATACATCCCATGCAACCTCAGTAGTTTGACTGCAGGCTAGAAGTGCGCTGTGGTTTTCTGCATACTGTGTCGGAACAAAATTTGCAGTGCCAAATTAATTCACCAAATGTAGCTTTATTAATGTTCAGTAAGCTCTTAAATCGCCAGATCGGAGTTAGTACAATCATGTGCATCGACGTTTCAGTCGACGAGCTTAAATATTTTCAGTCGACAAGTTCAGTGCTTCCCAACCTTTTTCAGTTCGCGACGCACTTTTAATGCAAGTTTTATTGTGCGACCCACAGTGAGATGTGACCATTACATAAAACCTGCATCTTTCATACCGGCGTACATACTGAAATAATAATGCGACAAAACACATTTAATTGTAACGTATTTGTTATATTGTTGCATAAGTGTAACGTAATCATAATGCCATTATATTCCGATCAAATAGAAAACTGTAACATTTTTAGACTAGTTGATGCTAAATATGTGTCTTTTTACTCTAAACAGAACTCGAAAAACTCGCCCTACCCTACTACAACGCGGCGCACCAGGCCAACATGACGTCATCGGCATCGACGGCGGCCACAACCAACAACAATAACAACAACAGCGGGGGAGGACAGATGACGAACCCGGCCTTTCCCATGGGACCTCCCGTCTCACCCTTCGCCTACTACCAGTTCATGCAGCAGCAGCGACTCCTTGCGGCTGCGGCTGCAGCGCGGAGCGGCGACCCGGGGGCGCTAGAGAAGCACGCCGAGCTTGCTCGCTTCCAGAGCCCGATATGCAGGTTGGTAACGGCACGATCGACACGTTTGTAAAATGGTTAGTGCGATTAAGAGAATAAGTAACTTTGACATGAAATGCATGACTTTTTAGCAACTATAAAATTAGTTGAATTACAAAAATGATTTTTCACTCGAAATAACAACAAACAGTGAATTTATAAAGTATACCATTTACAAAAAATCGTTTAAAAGATAAGTGATGTAAAACGCATATTTATATATTTCGACAAATATGAATAAATAAAAAACAAATATTTCGACAATATTGCCTCAATACTGAACAAGCAAGGTTTGCCATTTCATATTACGTACAGCGTTTATATTTTCCGTTTGAATCCAAGCTGTTACATTGTTTTAACGTATTTTCACCAGAACGACTTAAGTCCCAGTCAAATCATTCGTAAAATATCTCTAAGTCAAGTTAAGTCCCAGTCAAGTCATAATTAAAGCAAGTCAATTCCAAGTTAAATCCTTGTCATGAAAAACTTTACATGTTAACCTATTAAAATGGGTAAACTCGTCCGATTAAGAACAATACCTTAACTGAAAATACCAAAAAGTCAATGGAGGGCACGTAAATTGTTTTACGCTCAAAAATTAGTTTTTGGATAAATGCAATAAAAACACTTAATTTCAACCCAAGTCAATTGTCTAAAAGACTTAAGACAAGTCAAGTCAAGTAATTTGCCCAAAAGACTTAGATCAAGTCAAGTGTTTTGAAAACAGTGACTTAGGTGCACTTGAGTCAATTTATTGACAGAAATAACAACACTGATTTACACCCTCTTTAACCCAGGTCCCGCGCACGCAAGCGCCCCCTCTCCATCTCACCCTGCTTCTCGGACCCCAACCTCGACCTGACCTCCATGATCCGGACTTCTCCCAACTCCCTTTTGCCCCTGGGTCTCAGCAACTCGCGAAGTTCTTCGGTGGCTAGTGGCGGTAGCTACGGGCATTTGGCAGCTGGCGGAATAAGGTAAGAACAATAATGTTGAGGGAATTTTTCATTGTCTTAGTCCAGTGATTTTCAGGCTTTTATGGCTTACTGCACCCATCAAAAATAATAAATAGATTTTCGGCACTCTTACTAACAACAATGTTGAAGGAATATCTCATTGTCTTAGTCCCGTGATTCTCAACCTTTTATGACCTACGGCACCCCTCAAAAATGATAAATAGATTTTCGGCATCCCGACTGGAATTTTCGTTGAGTACTTTACTGCAATGACACTATAAAATTAACTGGTACAACACAGTCAATTAAACATGTAAAAAATGTCGTTTGATACAAAGATCTCTAATCGTACACAAAAGGTTGTATCAAGAAGCTTACCAATTGAGCGAAGATCAGATTCTTAACAATTCTTCGCGGCACCCCGGTTGAAAACAACTGTCCTAGTCGGACAGGTTTGTTGAATCAATCCACCGAACGTATTCAGCCACGTAAAACATAGTCTTTCGCCTGTTTTCGATGTAAATCCAACTGATTTTATTAAATGTTTTACGTGCATCTCAACGATTGAGCTCAACGATTGTTTGATTCCTGATAGTGTTCGATAGTGCAATATTAATTGTTTGGTTGACGACGATTGGTCAACTTTGGATTGAATACCTATACGATTATCACACATTATCCCTAATCGTTTAGAAAGTTTAAACTCTTTTTAATTTGGGTCTTAAAAACATCGAACGAATTTTTTGGTTAACACGTAATACTGGCACTTTTATTTACTATTTATGTTAATGCCCAAAATAATTGGTTAGTTTAACATTTTCTCCATAACTATTTTGATAGATTTAGATCTAACACTTTCTATCAATACATTATTAAGAGCTTAAAAATAATAATAATAATTTTTGTATTTAACGGGAGACCTATTCTGATTGAAACAACAATTTGTTTTTTTTTACTTAAACACTAACATGTTTTGCATTTCAATGAGAAAAAAATTTGTTGTACGAATTTTTATTCTCGCTAGAAAAGCATCATATAATTATATTAGTAAATTTCGAATTCACCATGTTACAAGTGTTTCGCGTGACACTTTTCATGCAACCATTCGATGTTTCGCTACAGTCCCACCTTTGGCTACCACACCCCCATGATGACGTCACCGCAGCACTTACACGCCCACCTGCTGTCGCGTCAAATGACGTCAGCCTTCTCACACAATATGGCCGCCGTGGCCCAGCAACAGCGTTCCCAGGCCCAACTGCAGGCGCAGCAACAGCAGCAGCTTCAGCAACAGGGTTCGTCCATTCCCAATCCGTTTGAAGCGCACCACCCGGCGGTCAACATGCATCGCAACATGCAGCCGCACGGTGGCACGCCGGCGCACATGAAGCAGGAAACTGCGCCGGGACACGGTTACCTCGATCGAACGGTAATTGATAACGAGTTTTGTTTCCCCTAAGGCTTTTTTATATTGGCTTATAATTAAGGAATAATAGCAAGATAAAATAGGCTAGTACAAAACCGCAACGTTTAACAAACGAAAAGTCTATTTTTCGTGCACTTGCTTGTTATTTAACAACTTTTTTTTGCGCAGGCAACGACCAAGCTTCTTAACGAACAACGTCACCCACCTGTCCTTAACAATCACAACCACAATTCAAACTCAGGTAAAAATGTGCAGTCTTTCCAGAAATACACCTAAAAAGTGTAATGAAACGATTAATTTAGCACGGATTGTACATTAAAAAGTTTTTTGTTTTCGAAAAAAATCGGACAGTAATCGTCGCCGTAAATAGGTGAAGGCGATTGAAAAGGTCAACTCACGAGACAAGGTCACTATTTTATTTTTTATTTTTTTTTTTAGTGTAGAAGACAAACTTGTAATGTTGTCACGTGAGACACTTCTGCGCAATTGTAGGTCCTATTTCGCCGAACATGGGAAGTTATTAACCCGGTTGCCGACGTCCA
Organism: Ascidiella aspersa; assembly: GCF_963924565.1. Lineage (NCBI taxonomy): Eukaryota > Metazoa > Chordata > Ascidiacea > Phlebobranchia > Ascidiidae > Ascidiella > Ascidiella aspersa. The sequence goes on from NC_139451.1 coordinate 20,973,674, forward strand.
TGCCATTAATAACAAATGTTAGAATCGCCTGGCGGCACAAAGGACGCGTTGGAAAGTGACAGCGTCAAAGACAAACGAAAATGGACTCCACAGCAAACAATAAAATACTTGTCAAGTGTACTTCATCGAAAGTAGTTTGTTTTGGCTTTTCGCCGGTGTAAAAATTATGCTCTACTCCAGTGGCCGGCAAACTTTTTTGCCGCTACCCAAAATGCTCTGTTAAGACCTATTAAAGGCCCACTAAGTGAATCAAATGATGTCACAAAGTTACGTCATATAACACGTAATCTTAATAAATCTTACGTGTAGTGCGAAAAGTTTATAGTCGCATTTAAAAAAAAATTACCTTTGTGTTGTTTATAAGGCCTAAATGATTTATTAAAGAATAGTATTTTGGGAATGGATAGCAGGGTGATCCTAGACTCTAAGCCACACCATTTAAAAAAACAGTACAGTGAATGTACTGCTACACGCTGCTCACAACTACATGACAAAACTAAAGATTAAAAAATAGTCACTAAAAATGGCCCAAAGGCCCACAGTTTGAGAACCACTGCTCTACTCCTTGCACCATTCGCCAGCGTTTGCTTTAAACAAAACACTGTAACATCGAATGTCAACTTTTCACAGTGGTTTCGCCCGGTTCCGCAGCCAACAATGACGAGGACGCGGTGTACGAGACCAACTGTGATTGGACGAATTGCAGCATGGAGTTCGACACGCAAGAACAGCTTGTGCACGTGAGTAGTTTTACGTAAATAGGCCTATTTGTTTGTAATTTAAATACAGCTGTTAGGTTGTGCTGATCATCTTGACTAACGTTACTTGTTTTGACAAGACCTCCTAAGATGTTTTGAGAACAATTAAAGACAAATCTCTTAAAATGAAAGTCAAGTAAGGCAGTAAAATTTCAATAAATATTTAACAAAAAAGTTTCCAGAATCCTCAAATGAACAACGAAAAAATACTAATTAAAAACATGAATATGTAAAGTGAAATAAAAACCAACAAAAGTCACTAATTACATGATCACGACATAAAAGGATAGGCTACTTTTTTATTTTATTTTTTTCCATTGGTTTTGAGCACCATGACGTTGTGGTAGAGCGCCTGTCTAGTAACAGGACAGTTGTTCCTTGCGTAAAAGGATAGCGTTACTATCGAAATTTCTTGAATGATTTTCCGCTTATTTTAAGAGATTCAGATTTACCAAAATGTTTTCACAGCACATCAACAACGATCACATACACGGCGACAAAAAGGAATTCGTCTGTAGGTGGCACAGTTGCGCGAGGGAGCAGCGACCCTTCAAGGCGCAATACATGTTGGTCGTCCACATGAGGCGCCATACCGGGGAGAAACCACACAAGTGCAATGTGAGTGGTTTTGGTTTATATTCGTTGTAAGTATACAAATACGTTACCGACGCTTTCTATGTTTGTGTTTTATGAGAATTCGATAACCCTCTGAGTATATCTGTGCTTTAAATTCTAAAATTCTTGCAATTCATAAAGTTAAGTGGGCTGGCCTTTAGCCCAACCGGTAGCTTCTTGATAGGTGCTATTTGTTTATTTCTCGTCCGCCTTTCCGTTTAGTTGCGTGATTGTAATGAAAATAAAGTGAGGGTTTCGCTTGTGCTTTTTATTTCGATTGCGCTTTGCGTTGTATTGGTGATATTCAAAACGAATTGCACACCCATTATTATCCGAACTACAATTTGCTTTCACGAAAACGCTATAACAATTCTTTTTTCATTTAAATTAGAAAAAAATTTCCTTATATTATTTTTATTCTCGTTAGAAAAGAATGGTATACTTATATTAGGTTTCGAGTTCGCTATGCTACTTAGTGTATTTCAAACATTCCTGTACCTTGAAATGCCTATTTATTCGTCCATACATGTAAATGCCTATCAGACAATGAGACAACCACTTCTGGTTGCATTCGTATTAAAATTATGAAAAATACGCTGCGAATAATCATAAAAGTTTCTATGCGGCTTCGCATATCGCACTCAAATAAAAATGCCTTAAATTCACATTACCTGCCTGGCGTTTAGATTTGCTAACCCGTTTATTTGACGTCCGCCTTTCTTTAGTACGAGGGCTGCAGCAAGGCCTACTCGCGTCTCGAAAACCTCAAGACCCACTTGCGCTCTCACACCGGCGAGAAACCCTACGTGTGCGAGTACCCGTCTTGCACGAAGGCCTTCAGCAACGCGTCGGACCGAGCAAAGCACCAGAATCGGACGCACTCGAACGAGGTATGAAATCGATGTTCGTATATTTTCATTGACTACCCACTTTTAAACGGTAAAACAGGTTTATTATAGCTATTCCGTTACAAGCCAAAAAAATTATTCAGGGTAAAGATATTTTTTTTTAATTTTAACCTAAATCTGAATTTTCAAATTGACGTAGCACGGTTAATACTGAACCGAACGTGCTTAGATTTGGTTTGTCAGGTTTTAGACGCAACCTTACAACTCCAGGGGGCCTAACAACTCCCACTGAAATTCGGCCAAAAAAGTTTTTTTGAACAACCCTGAACCCTAATCATACAGTTACATTTTTATTACGAAATAAGTGGCGGCTATGGAAAAGGATCAAACAAGTGGCCAACCGTATGCTTGCGTATCGCACTTGAATATTTATTTTTGTTATATCTGTTTAAAGAGTTATTTTGAATGATTTGAAGATATCTACTTTCTTTTAAAGTTATTTTGTCTTTAACTTCGATAACACTTAAGTTAGTGGATTTAAACTTTTGCATGTATTCGCCAGATTTTTTATTTTAGTTTGGGTGAATAGTTTACATTAACGTTGTAATTATAAGTTTTGCTTAGGACGTGTTTTTATTATGTTTACCGTTATTCGAAGACAAAAAGATTGGAAAAATCAGCCTGAATAAAACTCTGTTATAAATATCCTGTTGCTACCAGGCATAGTATACTAAAAATAAGTTCTTCTGGTATATACAAAATATATACCAGAAGAACCTATTTTAGTAAAACTCTGTCATAATCACTAACAGAAGTAACCTTTTTTTTCTTCATTTTCAGAAACCGTACGCTTGCAAGATCGCCGGTTGCTCGAAACGCTACACCGACCCGAGCTCCTTACGTAAGCACGTCAAGACGGTACACGGGCCCGAAGCTCACGTGACCAAACGCATGAAGGCACAGCGAGATCGAGAGGAAAAAGGCTCGGGTCTCAATGTCAAACAGGTGCAATGATAAAAAACGTCAAACGGAAACTTTTTTACATTTTTTTTATATCAATTTAAAACTTCAATGAAAGACACATATCTGTGTGTTAACAACTGTGATCTAGCCCTTCTGAATGCTTTTTGACCAACGATTACGGCTTACGTAGCATTAGTAAGGTGATGGACGCTCCCGATATGACCGGAGGTTGTGAGTTCGAACCTCACTGCAGGCCAGTTGTTTTTCAAGCCTGCCCTGCTTGCATCATTGATCGACAGATTAGGTGATGCTGCAGTGGGTTTCGGTGTACTAATTTACAATTTACCATGATTTTCACAAAATGTTTGTACATACTAGTCACCGCACACTTGTGCCCCTTAAAACAACTGGGTGATACGCTGTTGGAAACGTGGCTGTATTGAGATAGTATCGTATATTGTAAAACTCATCTTATGATAATTGTTTTAAGCTACGTGTTTTAGTTTACTGTTTATGTGTCTAGACCAGGGGTTCTTAAACTAGGGTCCGTTGGACCCCTTGGCAGTCCGATGACTAGTTTGCGGGCGGGGGTCCATGAAGGCCTAATTGAAATATTAGTGTATACCCATGAAGTAAACAATTTTTCGAAGAAAATAGTTTTTAATTAAAAATAAAACGGTTCTGTACTGACTGTATTTAGACTCCAATTCACTTTAACTTATTTTTGACAAAAATCAGAAGATTTATGAAGTCTATTTGTATTATGACGTCAATGTATGACGTCCATTTTTTAATTTTCTTGCCTACCGTAATCCACGCGAAGCAAAAATAGTTTTAGGGGACCCTTGTGAAAAAAATTTAGGAAAATCTGGTCTAGACACCATTAGGTTTTCGCAAAAGTGAAATGTAATATTGAAAAGTTAAGAGACGAAATCAGTTCTACATGAACAAATATTCTACTTTTAAGTTCAGACGTTTAAAAATGATACGCCACAGTTGTTTATGACGTTTCGTTAGACGTTAGACTATCAACGTTGGTCAAAAATTAAAATTACCAGAGGAGCTGTTTTTGATTTGTATTAGAATATCATGTTCAGCGCTTTATTTGTAAAACCTTTGACGACTATTTTAGGAGCCCGGAGTCGAGAAAGCAAAGCGAAAGGACAGCGAAACGTCGTCCAAGTCCAATTGTCATGACTTCTCTCCCAATCCAAACCACAGTTCAAGCGACAACGTAAGTGACGCAATTATCTTTGAATGCGAAAATTTCATATTGTTTGTACAACTTTTTGTATTCAGTATATTTTCAGGGGCAAAACAATATGATCTGTTTTCATATTTAGTTTGAACAGTTTACAATATAGTTGAGTCATATAGGAATTTTTCTTGCTTTATAATATCTATTCAGGGATCATTATTAGTCGCAAGATATATCAGTAGTTCATTTAATGCGAAAGAATATCCAGTATAGTTTTGTGCAAAAACATTTTGCCAAGTTTGATGGAGGTAGTTTTTCCATGAAATTGACAGTAAGGAATAAAGATAATTTTAAAGTCAGTTTCATATATTTTTGGTTTATCTAATTTTTTGTTAAATACGCAATGTTTTTCTGTAAAATCAGACAAAGCTGTCAGGAATAGTCTGACGGATAATTTTTTACTTACTATCGACTGTCTCCATCCAACATTGGAAAACCTTTTTTTTTCAATGTTATTCAAACTTAATATTCAAGTTGGCGTTTGGCAATATCCGTTCAAAAATTCACCGAAATTCCGGTGTGACTTCATATTTCGCAAAGGGCCCCTCAATTACCCAATTGCTAACTGGTTTACCTTAACTCTTCCTCCGAAAATTTCAGAACCCCCCAAACAACATGAACCCGCAGAGCAACCAATCCTCGTGCACTTCCGGGTCTGACGTGTCGGTGACGCCGCAAAACTCACCCCACATGACGTCACAAAACAACGACTCGGGCGTGGACGTGAATGTGGGAGCGAACGAGGGAGACAGCGACGGAGACATCGTGGTCGACGAAAATCCCCTACCGGGTAAGTCCCCGAAAAAGTACTTCCATTGATAAAATTCCTAATGTTGATTTTTTTGACTATCTCTGTGTGAAATTCTTTACGAAAATTATCTTTTCAACGATTTGTATAAACTTTTTGTTTTACTTTAGAAAAATGTGTCCGTAAAACTGGACGTTAGTACTTCAATCGTTGCTTACGTTTTAATAATTGCCAGTCAAATCGTTGCCCACATTTTAATAATTGTGAAAACTATGCGTTTCCTACATAGTTTCACAATTATATATGTCTGAAAGCAGTAGGTTAAATTTAACGGTTTTGATGTTTTCTTACAATTATTCCAACCTGTTGAAATAACTGCTGATTTTATTTTGCCATGTTTTGTGTTTCTAACATACCCAGCGTAGACTAATAAACTAGCCTAGGCCGGTTTCTCGCTAGAAACTAAAACTCCCCAGTCAAAATTTAAAAAAAATGTCTCTCAAAAGACTCGACGTCGGGCGGCGTGCAAGCGCTATCACGTGGCCACCACCGCACCGGGGTGGTTCCCCGACTGGTCAACAAGAAGATGCAGAACCTGTCGCTGGGTGGCGGGCAAGAGGCCTACGAATACTCAAGCTCGGATTATCTAAACTTTGACCCCAACAACCCGAACCCTCAGCCACCTGAAAGAATGAAAATGGGTTGGTTTGTTTTGCGAATTTATTATTTTTGTCAAGGTAACATGCACACACATATGTGTGTCAAACACTGTGATCTAGCCCTTCTGAAGCTGCTTTTTGACCAACGATTACGGCTTACGTATCGTATTTTGTCAAGGTATAAGTTATATCTAATTGAGGTATAATTACATCATGTATATGACGGACGATATAATGTCGTGTTGCTACTATTATTGTTAAATCATAATTTAGCAGTTTTACAACCCTTTCTTGTCAAAACGGTTCTCTTTAACAATCGGCAAAGTAATTTTCAGAAACGACAGTGAAATTTTCGATTGCAAAGCAATAGTTTGAGAAAAATTAAACCGGCTGCTCTAACTATTATCTGTACAGCAGTCAATGGGTTGGTGTAGGCAAATTTAAAATATAGCTCAATGGCAAACACGAGCATTTTGTGAATACCAAACAACAAAAAACTTTTTGCTAATTCATTTACATTTTTTAAATCTTGTTTATCGTCTAAACATGGCAAGGTTGATACATTCCTGACAAAAACACCATTTAAGTTTTGGGGCACGACCAAAAAACCGAAGAATTTACGCCAAAAATGCTTGCCATCAGAAGGCTGGCAAGATTCTGCCAGTCTGCTAAGCACAGCCGTCTTACGGTGTCTTATTTTAGCTTTGGGCAAAAACCTCATCGGCGAGCCGGAGGTCACTTCGTCCACACAACATCTGCAGCACACCAAGTTTCACAAGCAAGCGAAGGGCGCCGCCTTGCTGACAAACGGGCTGCTGCCGTCCCGCCGCCAGGTGTCGCTGATCAGCAACGATCGACGAGATAGCGGAACGGTTAGCGACGTGAGCCGCAAATCTTCCAACGCCTCGATGAGCAGTCGCAGATCAAGTCAAGTAAGTGACGTATTCTTGCGTAACACAGCACCAAGGGGCGTCATTTATTATGAGAAGTCACGACGTTTAAGATTTTCTTGTATGACTTATCCTTTTTTTCCCCCTTGAAATAATTCTAGCGTTTTTTAAGTATAGGCTTCTAGCGTTTTTTAAGTATAGGCGTAAAAGCAGGTGAAAAGTCAGCCATCAGGAACTGTTTCATCGCTGTCGCTGTGTTGCTATTGAAGTTACCAATAAAAATTAATAAGCTCTTTGAAAGTGGTCGATTTTAATTCATGGTATCCTTTTTGTACATTCCCTGGGCTCCGAGTCCTAATTATTTTTTATAGTTCCAATAACATGAATTTTTTGATATGCCTTTCTTGATAATTCTAAAATAAGTAGTTTCACTGAGTGGTTCCAATTTTAATGTAGACGACCAGGCACACCAATTTATTCGTTATACCTATTAATTATATGGGTAGTTGCAAGTTTCAGAACTATACTTAATGAAACTTTTGCTAACTACTTCGAAGACAGTTCCGTTGTACAATGGAAGTCGTTTGACGTTATTTTTATTTTTTTATTTTTTTTCTCTTTTTTCTATTTTTCTTGTTTGTGTCGGCGTTGCAACACTTCAAACCAAGCTGAATCACAGCAAAATACTATAATTGTGTCTGACCTCAAATTTGCTAGCTTTGCTAGAGTATTTGACTGTTACTAATCAGGAATTAAGGTCGACATTAATCTTACAAGGGTCAAGGTGATTTCTATTATCACATATTCAATGCAACCAACTTATTCAATTTTTTATTTTTTTATTCTTAAGGTTTCGAATCGCATGCTAAACGTGGCTGGTTCATACGATCCCATCTCTCTCGACTCATCCAGGCGATCTAGCTCAAAATCGAACGCACAAGGTAACATCGCTGTGCTGGCGATTGCATTATCAGTTTAAAGTGTCGATGCATAAATTAGAACAGTGCTTGTCAACCTTTTTTAGGACAGTATACAGTTTTACGTATGTTGAAGAAATTGTACACCCCAGTCCACGCAATGCACTAAACTTAAGCCCCGTTGTACTGCAAAATAAACTATTACCGGTTATGAAGAACTAATTAGTACCTCACTATAACGACCATCAAGAGAATTATTTGGATATGATGTCGCAAAAAGAATATATATAGTATGTTGCAAGCTACGTACGCTTAAATACAGGTTGTGCCATGTATTGTACACTCCAGCAGTCAGTCTGGTAATAAACCTGTTTATTTATTATGATACCTGATAATAGGCTTAATGTATTTCGGTATCTTGTACACCCCAGAACACCCCATCAATGTGGTACACCCTTTAAAAATTGTGGTACACCTTGGGGTGTACAATACACCCGGTTGAAAAGCACTGTATTAGAACAGTCTACGAGAAATTGAAATGGTATAACAGAGACTGTTTTCCTAGGGCCTAATCAAATGGGAAGCATAAACGAGTCGCTTGACCCCTACGACCTTCACCAACTGAGGTCAAAGTTCAGCGAGGTCACTGGTCGGCCCCCGCCTACGCCGTTGGACAGAGATACCTATTCAAAGGGTCAACTTACGAAATGGTGAGATAACATCGTTCGTTATATTTGTTGTTGAAATCCTTTTTTATGGGCAATGACCACTTCCCTGCCCTTAGCGTTATTAAGGCAGGTTTATTTATCAGTGTCTATAATACATAATTTGACCTCAATCGCTGAAATATTTGTTTTTGATTGCATCCGATTTATACTTTTGTAAGGCAGCAGTGTTTTGAAACATTTTGAAATGACATAAGCTTTAAATTTTTAAACCTTACACATTGAGTTATCATGATAACATGACACTAAACTGCAGATACAAACAATAATTTCGTGAGGGGCGTTTTTCATTTTAATGAAAGGTTTATTGCTTGTTTACTTATTGTTTTATTCGTGATGTTTTTAAAATATCGTAGTCTCAGAATAGCAATTAAACTTTCTCTCTCATTTCAGGCTGGACGATACGAACGGCCGCATACCAGATCCGCAAATGTCCGGTTACCACAATCCGAGCAACTACGGCGGCATGCAACCCACGCCACCCAAAGCTATGGGGCCGCCCCAAGGGGGTTGTGATGTACGGCGTCGAAGCGATGGGGCCTATGCGCGCCAGGTCCGCACCCCTCAGCCTCGTGATGTCAACCATCCGGTTGGCAGTCGACGGGCCAGCGACCCTATACGCAAGGGCAACCAGGTGAACAAATCTGTTGTAAAGTACATTTTATAAATAAGAAACAAATTTACTCATTACATTTCCACTATCCTTCTATATTCTAATATTTCTTGTATTCTAGGTCAGTTGAAATTCCTTGAAGTTGTACCCCGGTTAAGATATTCTAAAAAATGAATCCTATTTTGTACTTGCTTGCCTAGTTTTCTACATGATTTCATTGGTGTGACACACCTGTTACAGAGCTATAGACATTGTATAAAATCGCCATATTTGTTTTGTTTTTTTGACGTTTTTCGGAAATAACTTATGCCATCAACAGTGTAAAATAATGTAAAGATCAAACTGATGGAATAGCATAGAGAATAAAATACAATATTAGACAGAAAAAGAAAGCAAAGTAGCAAATAAAATACCATCACGAAGTGTTAAAAAGATAATAATGCACCGAGATGAGTTCCAAGGTAATTTAAAACGTTAAATCAAAACACCATAAAATTAATTGATATTTGTCAGTTCACATTTTAAATAAAATATGCAAAACTGCATTTAAATAATTGATAATTAATAACTAATATAAAAGTCTAGTTTTACACGGTTAACACCTAAAGATAAGATAACTTAGTCAACTGTTCAAATGTTTTTGGAATCATCCATTGTTGGAAGAACTCTTTGCCGTTTGGCTATTTTATGCTTTATAATCAGTAAATATGTATTTCATATAGCATTTATAGTAACGACCTAGTTACAACTACCCACAGAATAGCTGTAAACCACTAAAAACCCTCCTAAATTGTTCCCACTTATTTGGCTTCACTTCCGTCCATGTGTTTAAAAGTAAACACTCGTTTGTTACGTCACAGATCGATCCGAACAAGCTTCCGAGCGTCGAGCGCCACAATAGCTGGAACAACGTCGCCCCGCTCCCCGGGATTATGGCGAATGGTCAAAGCCGAGGGCCGGTGACATCACAATGCAATGGTTACCCTAACCCTAGGGGCATTCAGGTTAGTTTACTGAATTGAAAAATGTATAATAACACACTTTCACTGCAGTACAGTTAAAAATGTTTGTACCAGAAGATCAGAACTTTAGTTAATTTTGTGAATATGTAAATACTATGTATATCACATTATTGGATAAACCTGCTACAAGAGACATTTTAGCAACCAATTAAGTCGGATTCGCCAAATACCATTTTCCGTTAAAAATCCTGCTTTTTCGTGTCTAGGCCCAGCGTGCCGACAGCAATGGAACTTCCTTCGGCGGCGCCGAGAGCGGTTACCACAGCAACATGACGCTGAGTCAGCACCAACAGCCGCCGCATCATCACGGCGGCAACCCGGTGACTCAGCACAACTTTGACCCGTCGATGATGACCTACCATCCACATCCGGGAGTGAACGAGCAGTTGCTGATGGAAAACATGAACGCTGATATGCAAGCGGCTCAAATCGGCTGCAATCCGGCGGCGATGGCCCAGCGCGGCTACAACTGTAAGTTTTTTCTTTGATATTAGGATACATATTTCACGTTGTAAAAGTTGATCTTTTCTATTGTAAACATGTTCTTCCGGATAAATTTGATTAAAGTACCAACGTTACGACCACATATTCGGACAATCTCCTTCCGGGAAATACTATTTTAACTATAGGCGAAAATATATATATACCGGACAAACAATAAAGGAAAATTAACGTAAGGCGTTTTGCGAATTTCTTGCGTTCGGACGGGAAGATGGAAAGTGAATTTGGACTGATTTTTTTCCTCATGCAAAATATATTGGTAAAGTAACCGTTTCTCTTCAACACATTGCGGACTGGAATGCCATTCGGACATGTGTATAGTCAACAATATGTGCACCCAGACAACTTATCAATATAATTTTGTGTTGACAAGTTTTTGATTCAAATTTAAAATGATAACGTCGTGATGCGACCAATCTCTGTCGATAAAATTAATGCAGACAATTAATGCCTTATCTTTCTGCAGATAATTGACTTATCCACATAATAATAAATATCTGTTTTTCAACGTAAATATCTGTTTTTCAAATAAAACAAAGAAGAGTATTTTAACAAGTACGATTTTATTTTATTATTTATCACTTTTAAGCAAGTCAAGTCGATAGTGGGAAAATAAGTTATCCGATGCCACTAATTTCGAAATAAACATCATCGTTTATAGCTCACGTTTGTTTATTCTAGATCATCAAGTTCCAACTTCTCATCACCAACAACAGCAATACTACCAGTACCCGACAGCACAGTACAACTCGCACCCTGGCCACCCTGCCCATCCCCTTCATCACGCTGGCGGTGGCCATCCTGGTCCCCAAAACCACCCCGGTCATGCGCATCAGCCACAGAGGTCGTTTCAAGGTCACCACGCGCCCTCTCAAGGTCAAGCCTTCCCGCAATACATGAATTACCCCGCAGGCGCAGTAGGTGGCCATATGGACGCGATGACTCCGCAAAACGGCGCCCCGAGGAATCAGCAGTTTTACGACCCCGCCTATCACCTCACGGCACCTCACCCGGGACTTTCCCGCGCCCCGTCGGTCCCCAACGCTAATAACCTGACCCCGAGGCCACCGCCCAGCGCCTCGACGTCTTCCCAGAATCGCCTCAGGGCCACGCGATTGCGTCAGAGCCACGCGGCGCCCCCCGCTGGCGTGACGTCACAAGTTCCGGTGACGCAATCATCGGACCAACCCGTTCACGGCGGTCGCGTCAACTTTACCCCCGATGCACAGGTAATTCGCGGAGTGAATGAATGAATGTTGCTAGACAAAACGAGACATTAAAAATTGTGAAATTTTAAGTTTTAAACGTGATTTGAATAAATGCGTATCTTAGAATGTGATTAAATTTTTCCTTGTTGTTCAGCGTAGTTAAGTGTTTTTTGTCAAATATGTTTGGCAATGTCGATATACACAAACGGTTTGACTAGAACTTTTTATAACAAACTGGAACGCAAAAAGATTTGTCTTTTCATTGTTATTTTGTTAAGTGTTTAAATTTCCGCTTATAAAAACGGCGAAACGACCTGTTCAAAGAAAATGCATTTTAAAGTTTTACTTACGGTTCGTCTTTAGATTCCCGAAGAATTCTTACAGCAAGAGTTTCTTGACAGCATTCCCCAGCTTCGGCCAGATGTTTTCAACACTCCAAACGTTCCAATGGTTAGTTGCTCGGCAATAAGATCTTAAATGCACCTCGTCTCCTGTTTAAAGAGTAAATATTGTCAGACAAGTACCGTTTTTGGACTTTTCCTTTTGTATTAGACTTTGTTAAATAAACAAAAACATTTCGAAGTCAGGTTTTAGAATTGTGTGTTCTAAGTCAACGGTTACATTGATTTTGATTTTAAATCTTAGGATATTCAATTGAATTGATGCTTTGTATGCGTAGTAGTTTGCTTGATTTTCTTTTAAAGGATATGATTTTAATTTTCGCCCTTTTTCCTATATTTACTGAAAATTGGCAAATACTTTTTTTAGCAACAACAATACGTTAAAATGCCGGCGGACAGCACCACAGGCCCCAACGGTGAGAACGCATACCGAAATGACGTCATTGACGACAATGATGACGCAATGAGTGCGGCCACCAACACCGACGTCACGCTACCACCCATGTCTGCGTTTTCGTCACGTCTAGGTAACGAGTATAGCTGAGAAGTGTTTGGAAAACAAAAACCTTCCTCATTACGATGAGTTTCAATGTAAATTTCTTAAAGGTGTCCCTTCATAATTAAAGCCAGCAACTACACTTGCAAGGCTTATTACACATAGGTGAGAAGTTCCTATTTCGGATTATATTGACAGGAGATTGTAGTTAAACGTACTATGAATAGCAATTCCCTTTGCGGGGTTAACTCTGCCGCCCGCGGGGTTTTTCTTAAATGGAACTTAAACCTATTTCTAGTTTTTAACATAAATGTTTAGTAGGTGAAGCTTTTTGCATAAATTACAAAAATTTAACAAAACGAATCCGAAAATTAACTGAAACGAAACTAAGCGAAAAAGCCGCAAAAAGAAACTGTTTCTCTTCCCATTTACTCTAAAACGTCTTATTTTCCTGCTTCAGATGGCAAGCTTTTTTCGAGAGTTGTTTTGGCATAGCGTAATGTTATATGCAGGGGTAAATCCAGTATTTTTGTTTTGGGGGCATGACAATATTCAGGGATGACGTCACAAAGTTACGTCTTTAAACAGTTAATCCCAAAATACCTGCTGATGTCGTGCGATCTCGTGGGCAAATGTGCATGTGATAAATCATTCTATTTTTTAAACATTATTCCGAGCTGCTAAAAAGATGCTACCCCGCATGCGGCTCTCTGAGTCGCGGTTGAGAACCACTGGTCAAAACGCTTACGAAATAGCCTCGTGCCCTATGATGTAGCGTAACGTCTAATTAAAATCAACCACCGGTTAAAAATAATTTGACTTCTCCTATAACTTGACTCGTACGAAACTGTTGAACAAATCGCACGCGGTGCTTCAGAAGCTGTATTCTTTTTAAAACGAATTTGTATTTCTTTGCAGCGACTCCCGTAATGAACAAACCATTTGCCCAGCAGTCTAACAGCCAACACCCGGCTTCCAACATGGCGATCAACAGCATGAGCTCAATGCTGTCGGCGCTCGAAGAGGAAAACAAGTATCTGGGCATGTTACCACAGTAACTGGTCGTCAACGGGGTTATGGTTGAGATGTTGTCTTAAACTGAAACGGGCCAATTGCCTCGACAAATGTCTCGCATTCGGTCGCCGACTGGAGTCTATGGTAACCGTTTTTGTACGTTAAAATTTTCGCCCATTTCCCAATAACCAATGGCGGATTACAATATCTTAAACATAGTTTTTGTCACCATGCAGTATTTAAAAAAATTTTTTTCTTCTATTCACAATATAATAGAAACTTGAAAATGAATGTCAAGGGCAAATTTGTGCCTCAAACCTTTTTTTACAGCCAAACTTATTTTCGGCGGAAGCTGTCGTTCGTGATTTTTTTTATTTTCGTTCAAAAGTTTCATTCAGTCGCATTTTTGCCCAAAGTTTTCAAATAGGATTTATGGATGGACGATCTTTTATGAATGGAAGATCTGTAGAGCTTGCAATACAAACCCCCAAAATAATATTTTACCTTTACCCTTTTTAACGCTTTCGTGGCAGCCAACAAGCTACGGGGTGAGACAAGTAGACAGTAAAGTTTGCCCTAACCTTATATACTTTCAAAAGTTTCCAATTGCCATATGCTAGTCGTTTCTGTTGCACTGCCTTTAAAAACTGCCTATCACCTTACCTTTGCTGCCTTTGTATTGTACTACAGGTGCGCGACCAAGTTTTAACGACGTTTATTGATTTTTATGAATACCGTTCCGCCCCCACTTTTGCAATTTTTCAACCTTCTTATGCATTTTCTTCGTGTAAATAGTCGAGCGTTTCTGTTTGCCTTTTGCGTAAGCATGTGCCTGACAGCGAGCCAATTGAAGCAAAACAATACAAGTGGGTATTTCGCGCTGACTGTAGAATTTACCTAGTAGTACAAGCTGAAGGGATGGTCAGTATAAGTGGTCCACCGCCTCAACCGTTAACGTTGTTTTGCCGATAGTGAAACTCGCCGAGACTTGAAAACCAATTTTAAAATAAGTTAATATATGTCTTAATACTTTGAGTGTCATACCTCATTATGTTACCGTTTGTGAATCAAAACGTTGTCTATTTTAGCGTGGTACAATAGCTATAAATCAATGTTCGTACATAAATCTATTTTACCACATGACGGAAGTTGCAGCAGACCTGTGGACGTTTGGATATCCGTGTGAATTAATGTGAACCTCTGTCTGGCCTAGAACGTATTTTACCTGACAAAACTACAGACGTGCCAAAGCATTTGATTAGTTCACTTCTATCTGATTTTATTACACATGTACCTGTTTATAGGTACACATAAAAGGCGTTCCGGTACTCACAATAAACAACGTTACCTTTTAAAAAGGCATACAGTATTTTTCTCAAACTCTCTTTAAGTCTACTAGTGGCGTCAAATCAGTCAATGTAAAAAAACACTTTACTCACGGAATACAGGAAACAAGAGGTTTGCCTATGGCAGTTGGGTAAGATACTTCCGGTAATTTGATAATAAATTGCAAAACCAAAAAGATCGCAATTGCTATCAGTCTGAGGTTCGCAAGTTGAGGCATTATTTAGCACCTTCAGGTGTTGAACAGGTACAGAGGTGTTGATAAGGCAGGGGTTATTAAACTGGGGTCCATGGACCCCTTGGGGGTCCGTGAACTAGTTTTAGGGGGTCCATGAAAGCCTAATTGAAATATTAGTGTACTTGTGAAGTAATCAATTTATAAAAAAACAAAAAAACAAGTTAAATAAAAACAAAACTGGTTTGCACTGAATGTATTTAGACTTCATTTCACTTTCCCATTTTTGGACCAAAATCAGCAAACTTTGTACTGTGACCTCAATTTATGACGTCACTTTTGAATTTAGTTTCCTACAGTGGTCCGTGCGAGCTAAAAGAAAATTTTAGGGGTCCGCGGTAAAAAAAGTTTAAGAACCCCTGTGATAAGGTGTCAACATTCAGTTCGGGGCTGCAGTCTTGGATAGATAGCGTCTCGAGTAGCCGCAATCTAAAAACGTCTGAAGCCCATCCGAGAACTTCGGGTTTGCCAAAATTAACCTTATGATCGGAATGTTGCAGAAAATGCCTGCAAACCTCTGATTTCTCGTCGACTCTATGTTCTTTGACCCTCGTTAACAGGTCCGTCGGGTTTGGCCAATGTAAGCTTCTCAGTCACATTAACTGAAGATGATACAAGCTCGTATCAAAACGTCGATTTACTCGACCTTTTTGGCTTTACAATTTATTATCAAGCTACATTACAGATCCGTGCATAGTGTAGGGTAGGCCTACCCAATTCCGGTAATGATTTAATGCTCATGCCATCATCAGTGTAAAAATCAATATCTTCACTTGGTTTTTACACTGATGATGGCATGAGTTATTGCTGAAACGTCTGTAAATTGCGAAATGTCGCTTTTATCAAATATTATGGCTTTTATATTTTTATTGAAGTTACTGAAAAACCCGTGTATTGTGTTCCAAAGATTTAATGCTAATGTTGTCCAATTTTTCACGTATATAAACATCGGAATAACTCGTGCCCGAAACGGGTCACAAATTGTGACTCACAATACTGGTACGCTTTTCGGTTGTGGAAACATGGCGTTGGATAGTTCCGGCCACAGCTCAGTTGAATGATTGCTACACCGGAATGTTCCGTAAAGGCGTTACAGTGAACATGGTGCCGGGACGCCGTTAAGGTAAAATTATTTTCGCTTTTCGCTGTTCCGGTAAAAAAAAGTTTGCTGTTCCGGTAAAAAATGTTTTGTTTTACTAGTTTCTTTTTCACCAGGTCTCCTTTAATGTGATGCTCCACAATGGTGTACCTCGCAAGGTACAGCTACGTGTGGCCCGGTGTTTTCGCTATCTTTGATTGTTTGCGTCTTTAAATAGTAGGCCTAGTGTCTAAAAGTCTGTGAAGCTATTTTGTGTCATGACAATAACTTAGGACAGGTAAAAATTATTAAATGTTATTTGCTGAACAAAATCTCCTAAGTTTATTCATCAGGACGCCGCAAGTCAGATCATTGTAAGCTCATTAAAACAAATTCTAAGCGATTCGGGTTTATCAACTATACATTGGTGGTTTTACATTTTACACTATGGCCTAGCGAAACAACAGAGAAAATATCTGACCCCCGAATTCCATTACAATATCCAAGTAAATTTTAGGCATTTTGCCCTTCTTTGCCTCTGCTTGTATTGTGCGCTTTCTTGTTTGGTGTCCCGATACACAATTCAACAATGAAAAACAACACAATACAATGTTTAATTTTTTTTTCTGGCGATCTGCTATGTAAGGGTAGCCGCCGCAAGTCTCCGGATTCGCCAAAATTTCAAGATAGGGGAATAATAAGCGATAAATTACTAGCGCGCACTGCGATTTTAATCAACAAAACGCATTCGCTTAATGCTGCCTTCTACATGTATAAAATGTATGCACTGTTAATCAGGTAATTTTTCGTAATGTGACGTGAAACATTTTAGCCTTTTAATTTAGACATAACTTTAGGACGTAACTTTGTAAAGTCATTTCCAAAATATACATGCGCTTTAAGCGTTCCGGTACATTATTCTGATTAAAAATTGCTTCAGTACATTGCTTTTTAATCGTTTCGGTACATTATTCTGATGATAAACCTTAACGATAGGGCTACCATATTCTCACCAACCAAAAAGAGAACATTTTTTTGACTGCAAGTAAAACGAAAGTAGAATTTTTCCTTTGAGTTTGATGATGTTTTACATTTCCTTGGTAGTTGCAGGCAAAACTTACAAAAATATAGACACAAAAACAACAACTAAAATTTATTTTACAGATTAAGCCCATGAATACTTCGCGGTTTCCTCAATTTTGCGAATAAGGAATGATCATTTTTAACAAGATAGTGAAATTGTTTACACGAAATAACATTGAAATTATATACAACCGTCAATATGCTCGAAACTGATCCAACTAATAGCCTGACTCTTTCTTTGCACCATTGTAGCTGCAACAAAGAAAAAATGCGTTGGCAGAAATTTTTTTTCGATATTAACAGGTTTAAGACTTTACATGGCTATCTTCTTTCTTTTAGACTTTTTTTATAGATGACGAGAATTCTCGTGGTAGTTTTAATGTGGTTCCATACACCAACTCCGCTGCCGAACACCCATAATATCTGCTTTTGATTCTGCCCTAATTTTAAGCAATATTATTGGAAGTTGGTTAACCTATATAGTTGAGGTCTGTAAGAAGTGCCTTTAACGCCGACCTTAGTCGACTGTGCATTCTTCCAACAATTCCGTTAGATTGTGGATGGTAGAAGTCGTACGTTGTTGGCAAGAACCTAACAATTGGTTAAGGCTAGCCCAGAGATTTAATTCGAATTGCCGACCTCTACCAGAAGATATGGCTTGGGTGTTTCCTGTCGTAAAACCCACGATAATAACAATCACACCACGGCCTTACTGTGGCATCTGTCATGGGTAAAGCTTCGGGGCATCGAGTAAAACGAGCGATGCACATAAATAAATGTAAAAACAGTGTGAAAGGGGAAGTGGCCCAAAGTGGGCCTATACAATGTCCACTTCAATATCTGCAAAACGTCTATAGCTGGTAACGAAAACGAACTAGAAGTAAGAAGTAGTAGGCTGATGAATTTTAGCCTTTTCACAACGAAGACATGTTCGGGCCTAATTATTCCCGCAACTTTGTTTAAAGAATGCCCCAAGAATCGCTCAGACAGCAGTTTATGGGTTGCGCAAATTTCCTTGTACAGTCATATACTATAGCGACAAATGTATTTTATTCTCAAAAGAGTGCTGCAATGTGTAAAATGAATGATAGTTGATGTTCGTAAGATGTAAATTTCTGATCTCCGAATGAAGGCGTGAGTTCGAATCCCACACAACAATCATAAACTATACAGTATCATATTTAAACAACTCTACACCCTTCAATTCCCAAATATGTTCTGCAGGCATATTTTCCAATTTTAAGTTTCAATACATGAGTTATAACTAATTTAAAACGCAATATTTATTTGTTAGGCACATGTTGTTCGTTTTTTTTACTGGGGCTATGGGAACAAGCAGTTAATACCATAAACTACTCGGGGCGAACATTTTACTTCTTTCAGTCGCCCTATATTCGACACAGTATGCCCGGTGTATTTTAATGTTCTTTTCAATTTAAATGTTTTTTTCGATTTATATATGTTTTTCAATTTAAATGGTTTGAAACATTAAACTATAGAAACGCCTTATGTGATATTATAGAAAAGTCGTATAATAATTATATAAAGATATACCATTTTAATCTGGATACATTATATGTTTTGCAATTCCCTCTGTTTTGTCCTTGCTACGGGAAGACTATAAAGCTATAAAGCTATTTTTCAAATAAATTTTTTTTTTCTTCTCTACCAAATAAACGCAATACTTTTGCTATCAGACTGGATCTTTTCAAGTCTCAAGTGAGAATTACTCGGGTTTTATAGTTCGAGGACTATATACGAACTTTGAATATTTTATTTAGTGTCATTTTTGCGAAGTTTTTATGAAAAAACTTGATCAAAAGGGCAACTAGAATCTCAGGGGCGAGTAAAGTACAAATTTGACTTAAATGTATGGCCGGAAAACTGTCTTACATTTAGGACAGCATGAACAAAAGCAAATTCGAACAGTGGACATTTAAAGTACTTTACATTATTTACTTGCGTTAAAAACGGGACTATTGTAAAAATCAGATTTAGCAACTGACATAAAAACGCAAACGGCGAAAAAAATTACATTTCGAAATTCACTTGAACACGTGATCAAGAAAATCCCTCACGGTCGGATCGTGAAGCTTAATTTTGTCCATTTTCTGGTTTTGCGACGGGCAAGCTTTCTTGGCGTAACACATGAGGCAAATAAAGTGTTCTGCAAAAGAAAAAACAATAAAGTGTTAACACGCTTACACTTAAGGATGGAGCAAGACTTACACAGTTAATTTCAAAGTTATGGTAACTATTAAACAGATAGGTCGCGCACATATAATAATTACGACACCCAAAATTTAGAGCAAAAGTTTAATACCAATATGACACTCTATTGTAGGGGTTGTTAATCTGTGATCCATGGACCCCTTGGGGATCCGTGAACTAATTTTATGGGGTCCATGAAAGCCAAATTGAAATATTCGTTTGTATTTAAGAAGTAATCTTTAATTTTTTTAATAAGTAAAATCAATTTTTTAACAAAGGAGTTTAAATAAACATTTTAGCACTAAATGTATTAGACTCTATTTTACTTAAATCATCTGCATATTTCTGAAAGTCTATTTGGATTGTGACGTAAATTTATGAAAAAAATCAGCATAGTTCTGAAATCATCGATTGTGGCGTCAATTTATGTCGTTATTTTTGAAAATGTCTTGCCTACCGTGGTCCACGCGAAGCACAATATATATATATTTTTTCAAAACAATGTTTTCAAACATTGGTGTTTCATACTCTCGTTCTTGCGCATGATTTGATTTAATTTGTACCAACGTATTTTTTTGCCTTTTTGCTGGAGTCCCGAAATGTGTAACACAGCTGAACGTTGCGAGCGCGCGACGCTGATGATCTAATCGGAATTCAATTATTTCGAGAAAACAATCCTTGGAAGTCATTTAGCAATTAACAAGCGCGAGTTTGCCCTGACAGATGTCTTGCGAGGATTAAATCAACCTCAGTGCATTTAAACGTACCAGTGCCGCACGGAAAAGGCATACTAGACAGTCGCAAAATTTGTTGTATGAGTTTAGGCATCGATCCTTTAGAACAGAACTATATAGTGTCGCAACCACCTGCTGGGCCCTAATGCGTCGTTTCAATTCTCCAAGTGCGTCGCACAATGATTCCGATTGGCATTTAAACTTAACTGAGGTAATTAAATGTTTACAGGTATTGACATGTGCATTTCATCTTATTATTACATAATTGTAACAATTGATTTCGTTTGGCGTTTTTAATACACAGTTAGACAAAAAACATTATACTATTGAAAATCATGTTGCGTGGCAATTTCAGCAAACTTTTCCAATGGCAAGAAGTTAAAAGTGTAAGTATACCACTGGTTTAGTAATGCTGAGCGTCGCCGTAACTTCAATCCACCAGCCTTAGACCTGTGTGCACCGGCACGCCAGCGGTATGTCTTAAGAAATATTAAATCTGTCGCGAAATTAATAACCAAACCCTTTGCAAATCCATTTATTGATACACGTAAGCAGGCAACCCTATAAATGCACACCATATATTGGAAATTTGATGATATTCTGTAATTTACATATCGC
Source organism: Ascidiella aspersa (assembly GCF_963924565.1). NCBI lineage: Eukaryota > Metazoa > Chordata > Ascidiacea > Phlebobranchia > Ascidiidae > Ascidiella > Ascidiella aspersa. The sequence continues at coordinate 20,994,613 of NC_139451.1, forward strand.
TTTGCCGTCTCGTAAGGGACAAATTAAATTATGCTGGATTTTAATGTGTTGATGATGGTCTACGGCGAATGCTTTATTGTGTTAGAGGGCAAACCTTTAAAATTTAGAAATTAGCGCTTTAAACCTATAAACTATAGCACTTATCAAAGTGCTGCGTGGCATACAGTGTGCCGCAGGACTTTTTTGGATTTTGGTATATAACGTTTAATAATTGTCCCACAGTTTTGCTTCAGATGTGCCATGAATATTATTTTTTTAGTGTGCCTCGAGCTCACAAGTTTAGTAGCCACTGCTTTAAACCCATGAACAATTAGCATGGAAATTCGTCACACGGATTGGTTGAGCTTTTTTGGGGTTTAAATGCAGGCTGGTGATTCTTTTATATCGCAAGAAGTACAGCATTTTCTGTGTAAGTGAGCTTAACCATTTGTAGATATGAATGTCGGTTTTAAACGGCGATCAAACAAAGATTTGAGCGACTATGGACACAAACGCGAAGATTGGTTTTGGGCTCAAAAATTTCACCGGTCTTTCAGGTAACTTAACCACACTTATAATATGTATTTTTACAGTGAAGAATTTTTGTTGCATGAAATCATGTTTTCATATTTACACACTACAATTTACAATTTCTACGACTCTAAAATTTGTTCCTTTCTTCTCTAACCGTGTGCATCAAGAAATTGTGTTTAGTCAGCGCTAGACAAAAAGGGTGAAAAAATGTGTTGTTACAGAGACGTCATTGTCGAAATTTTTGTCTTCCGCTGTGGCGTACCTTAGTGCAGTGGTTCCCAACGCATGGGTTGCTACCCAAAGTTGGGTCGCCTCATTGTTTTTTTTGGGTCGGTTGTTTTTCAGGCATATTGTATCTTGGAAAAAAATAACATAAAACGTGAAGAGATCACAAAACCAAAATATGATAACTAAACAGCGAAACCGGTTAAAAGTTAAAGCTGACACGCGTCTATGCTCTAGCAAACTAACGTCTCGATTTCAAAAACTCACTGACAGCAAGCAAGTACAACTATCTAATTAGTGGTTTGATAAACATATTATTTTCGGAAAAAGTAACTGCTTTGGTAGTGCAGTTCATTTGCAACGCAATCTTGTATGATAAGAAAGACACACACACATATGTGTTTAATAACAACTGTGATCTAGCCCCTCGGAAGCTGCTTTATGACCAACGATTACGGCTTTTCGTATCAATTGACCGGAGGTCGTGAGTTCGAACCTCACTGCAGGCCAGTTGTTTTTTTGGCTTGCTCTGCTTGCATCATAGATCGACAGATTCGGCGAGTCTTGTATGATACTACGACAATTTGCTTGGGTCGGAGGATTATACCAAACTAATTTTTCTTTCAAAATGGGTCGCCTTAAAAACGTGTTGGTAACCACTGCCTTAGTGTATGGCTATGCAACTGTGATATATACACTGTCAGTCATACGCGATCTATATGGCACGGCGGTATAGCACTTTAGGTATAAACTTAACTTGATCATTGGTTATTTGTGCTCGTTAAAATCCTTTCTCACAATTAATTGTTTCGGCAAATTGGAGGTAAATCATATTTTTGCGCCATGTTGAACTCAAATAATGCCCCTGCATATGTTTGTCATTCGAAGTAGCACTGGCCAACTATAACGGCTCCGTATCATTAGCTCCACGGTTTGCTCATTCGGCAAGGAAGCTATAGCCAGCAACGATTGCTTTTAAAACAAAGCATTTGTAAAAAAATAGACTAAAAAGGAAAACAAAGCTATTCTGTGGTTTATTGCGCCATTTGGCTCTGGCGTAACCTATAAGAGTGAACAAAATTACCCCTCTACGTAATGTTAGATGCAGGATTTCTGCAAAATGTTATGTTTCAAGTTCAACTGACCCGAAAAACAACATCCTGCTTCGGGTTATTTGGCAACGCGGTGCGACCTTGACATTTCAGCGCTTTTATCAATCAGAGTTGAGGAAATCAATACACATCGTGCATGCCAAATGCGCTATTTAATATTTGGCCGGGGAGCTCGCTGGACTGATGGCCAACTTTGCAGCGTTCTGTTTACTCACCCGTTGACTTCTTTCCTCTGCAATCGTTGCCTTGGCATGCCGTCTTGCAGAGGTGCGTGGCCTGTGAACAAACATAAGGTAACGTCTATAAGAATCGTATTAATAACTCTTTAAGAATCGTATTAATAAAGCAACAAACCGTGTTTTTTTTTAAATCCGTTAGATTTTTTATGTTTATAATAGTTATCACTTGTAAACGAAGCGTTGGTTTTCTATTACCACAGTTTACCAAAGCGATAATGAGGTCAAAATCACGCCAGATACCGTAAAAAGCTATAGTTTGTCAATGTTTTGGGTAAATCGTTTGCTATATTGCACCAAATTGTCGAAAATCAGTGATCAGTCGCTTAAAATTTCTGAGAAAATATAAAAGTCGATATTGTCCTCTTGATATTGAAAGGAACTCAACCTTATGACGTTAAATCGCCCTGAGCCTGAGGGCATGAGAACTGAACCTATACGGAAACAATTCAAAAATGTGTTTGGGGCAGCACTGTTTCAACTTGTTTCCGCTGCTAAGCTTGTTTTTTTTTCACTACAAAGCTTGCAACTGTAAGCAACTTTTTTTATTTTTGTATAGACAATTTTTTTTATTGCTTTTTATTTTTGTATAGACAATGTTTGACAGTTTTTCTTGCATTTATGTAACACAGTGTTTGTTTATCTGGGTATGGGCGCAATATCAGAGATACCGAGGGCTTTTAAGGTGGTAATGGAGCAACTTTTAATTGTATACCGGAATAGCAGAAAATTATCGCATACTTTTAAAACAAATTTATTTCTTAAATAAAATTGTGTTACGTTTAATAGTCACAGGTCGCATTTTGTAACCATCGCAGAACAAATCCGATTCTTAAGCGATTAGGGTGCCACAACTATACATTAATAGTTTTAACTTTTATACCACAGCAGAGTCCCGAAGACATTATCCGTACACTCAAGTAACAACCGATGGCAATGTCTTAAATTTTTTTGGCATTTTTCTCCCTTATCACCTTGGCTGGAAATTTTGTTGTAAAATTCAAGTAAATTCAGTAGGAATTCTACACATTTTCTGTGTTAATGGCGAGGTACGTCCAGGGCATCCATAGGCTACATTACATGGATTCAAGTTTACTGTGGTTGTGCCAACTTGATGAAGAGCCTTACCCGATGTGCGTTTTTTATTCCTTGCATTACCTGCGAATGTAATTGTTACGTCACTATAGCGTGCAACTTGTCTAGTGGTTGGGTTGATTGCTTGTACATTAGCTAATTCAGTATTAGTTTGCTAGTAGGAGGTGTTGTTTTCCGAAGATAGGAATTCAAAATAGCATTATACTACAAGCTGTCTGTATGAACAATGTGCCGAAAAAATATTAAAGGCGAATTTCTCGAGCGAAATATTAAACTTCTTAAGTTCATTGGTCGTAATCAACCGGAATCATATTTTTAATTGCATATTCGGGCAATACTTAAATGGCCACAAAAATGCTATATCAGTTGGAAGCCTGAGTCCTGATTTTAAGCCTAAACATACGGTAGCCCTAGAGATTGTGATCTGCAGCTACAGGCGATAGCTGAAAAAAACGTACATGCAAAACCGACATAGAAACAAAAGAAAGATATAATTGTGATTTGTGGCACTATCTGTTCTATAGGTATTTTCTGCGACTTTACAACATTAATTACGAGATAAACAGAACTACCAGATTTTCCTAAAATACCTTGAATAAGTGTTAAAGTTTAAAGCTGTTGAGTAAATTTATTAATTAAAAAAAACTTCCACAGCATATATCAAAGAGTGCGTTAAAGAGTCGCGCTTACTTAAAAATATTTAAATTATAAATATTAATGAAACTACAGATTTTCCTGTATTGGCTTGCAGGTTATTTAACATTTATTTGAAAGAAAGTTTTATCATGCAACTAATAAAGTAAAACAATTCGTAATACGTAAAGTTTCTTACCGTAACTTGCGTGAAGAAGTACAGCAAAAGAACAGCTGCTATTGCGAATTTCATCTTAACTTCCTTGAGATTTTCGTACTTCTCCAAGGCAACGTTGCAATACTTTTGAGGCTCTTTAACAATTTTTTCCTATAAGGCCTTTCAAAATCGATTGGAATTGAGAAAGGCAAACCGCACAACGCGCAATCGTGCATATAGTGACGTAAAACAGGAGTGGAGAACGTTGGAAAACGCGCAAACAGCAAGCAATGCAGCGTTTGGTGGCCATCCAACAACTTGTAGATTTTGCAATAGCGGATGCGCGTCGGTAATGTTGTACGTCCTTGCCATACCTTACATAAAAGCATCGCAATCGTTTTTTCCAATTTCCGACAGATTGCGTATTGCTTGATGTTAGCTTGTTGGTAACATTCGCATTACGTTTTTGCATGTACACAAACCTAGTAAGCTACATAACGTTACCCCTTGCTAAACTAAAAAACTGATTTATGTTCGACCTGAAGTAGGGTAAAACATCAAAAACTTGTGGTTGATAACGTCAAGACACTAATGCAGTACTTTAAACACCAGCATGGTGTTTAAATCAAGGTATTTTTAATAGGTCAAACTTTCGTCAAAAAAATATTTTTAGGTCGAAATTTGTCAATTTTTAGGTCAAAAAATATTCGCCCTAATAATGACACTATACTGATTCAATTATGAAGTAGCCTAAAGGAGCAAGGTTCGGTAAACGAGTTATTTGTATGTCATTTTAGGCGAAAATAAAGTTATGCAATAAAAAAACTTGTTTTTGCAACCCCTTTAAGTGGTTCTCTTTCTGTATCACGTCTTCTGTATATTTTGTACTTTTCCTGGGCCTTGCAACATTCCACATTGTGCTGACTACAATGTCTTAAAAAGTTGCAATACAATAAGTAATCCAAACACAACAAGAATGAACAAAATAAAGCCCAAACCGTCCAAAACGAAATGCATTGCACAATTTTCCATGTAAAACAAAGGGGCTGGCAATACGGTAGAAGCGTTTTTGAGATGATATTTACCTACTTTTTTGTGTGTGTAAAGCTTAGAACAGCATAAAACCAGCATAAAGGCAACTAGATGTATGCGAAAAATTGTACTGAATCCCGTTTCCCCTGATGGTATATTCACGCCTCTGTTTTTTGTCTATATTCCCAGTGCGGCGTGGCAACGAGTTTTTCGACCTATGCGATCATTCTTTTGTGAATCATTCCGTGACGCAGAGCAAGCCAAAACTTAAACGACTTCCGAATGTTTATTGAAAAAATGCTTAAGGTCTGAGGAAATGACTGTTCCACGAAAGACTTTGAAATTTCGTCATCGGAGTAAATTGCCTTGACCTGAAGGTAATAATTGTTTCGATAGAACCGGTTGTATTTGATTAAATCCAACAATCTATCCTATAACGCTTTCGTCTTATGTCAGCAGAGCTTTGTATATTCAACAGATTACCAGATTTGTACATCTTATGTATTTCATGAGTTGAAGTAGTAGGATTAACTGTATTTTATACCCCACAATTTAAAGAGCAACTTAGTTGAATATGGGTACAAATTTACAGGCTAAAACAGGATTTTATTACGTACATAATGTGTATACGGTAACGCGCAAAACAACGGTTAAATGCAGTCGTTAAAACATGTGGGTAAGTGACAATTCACAATAAAGGTGCAAATAAAATAACATTAAAAGTTTTTGCAAACTGTAAGATAAAATAACATAAAATGTCATAGGTTAATAACGTCTTTAAAAACAAATAGGTAAGTTCGAATAAGTAATAAACGAGCAAATAAACAACACAGAAAACTTTTCCAAACTATATGATGAAAGCCAAGTAAAGTGATTTATTCTTTAGTTGCGAAAACATCGCCTTTGCTGTTCACTTCTGTAATTAAAAAAATGATATTAGTATTATAGCCACATACCGGAGCAATTAACGGAGTTTGTTAGTCATGTTACACTTGTGCCATTTATCACTAAGAATAGAGAGATATATAGTTAGCTTCAGTTACTTTGATCACACAATTATTGGACACAAAATATTGGACAAGATGAAACTATACTTCATTCAAAACTATTGTTTTTGATAAAAAATCAGCAAAACGTGTGTATAGGTAACGAATAATTGTTTTTTCAAGTGCAAGTACCATCTGCAAGAAAAAGGGTATCTTTTTCTGTTCCAGGCGAAGCAATGTGAAGTGGGATGCTGACACAAATAGGATTGCCGTACTTGATCAAGGCCTCGATCTGACACAGAATGCAAAAAAGTGAACACGTTGTTTTTGGAGAGTCGATATGATAAATTGACAGAAAACATATTTTAATTTCCTTCGTAAGTATAAATATTCGTATTATTTGCTTTATACCAATTTAGGCCTCTATTCTTTTTTCATGTAAAAACTTTATTATGTTAACCAATTCTATGCCTTGAAAACATAAAGAAAATGTTTCTTTTTTTTTAATTTTTTTAAAGATTTTACTGTCTATGACAAATCATTTTCTTGAACTATGCTATGGTAGTACAAAACCATAATATTTTGTCTGCTTTTCAATCTGTATAATAATCTGTTAAAAAACGACCCTTATTTACAACTTAGAGTAAAAAAAAATAAGCAATCCACTACCAATGTGCCAAATGTAATATGACGAAATAACATCTCTACATACAATAAAAATACTTTACCACCTTGAATCTAGTGTTTTTGAAATTAGTTTAATAATAATTCGAACAACCATGCACTTTGCTATAGCCTACCTTTAAGCAGTATTTCAAAGTGATCATTGAACAACCCTGAAGGCTGTGCAAACCATCTGCTGGAATAATTAGATTTTCTTGGCAAGTAAATGTTGAAGGACCTGGTAAGGCAATGTATTAAGCATTAGTGATTTAAATATCTGTTAAGCAAAATACGCATTACTATTTTTATGCACACCTTCATTGTTCATTTTCTGCATCACTTCGACTTGATTGACTAAAGAAACTTTGTGACTTTTGCAGAGAAAATCTCCCTTTAAAGTCGCCTCCTGCAAATAACATGAAAATTTATATATTGATCATTGTACTTTATAACAGTTTGATCTCGTTTTTCTTTGATTAGAATTTCATACGACGCCACGATTTTGGTGGCTCACAAGTTATCCAACGATGATGTCAAAATATGATCGAATAGGGCCTATAGGCTATAAACAGGGTTGCCATACCGTGCTTATTTCTAAGATTTGTGCTTATTTTTGGGTGCAGTTTCTTAGAAAACACAAATGTGCTTATTTTTGGGTGCAGTGTCTTAGAAAACACAAATGTGCTTATTTCTAAGAAACGTGATTATTTTAGAGTTGTGTGCTTAGCTTGTCTTATTTTAGTTTCTAAAAGTGTTCTTTATCAATTATTTTAACATTAAAGGAGGAGTGAGAGACTTCCTTTATTTATATTTACCAAGTTCTTTAACCCAGATTAAAGAGTTGTGATTGTTTATTCTAAATCAAAAAAATGCATTGTATCCTATGGAATTGTGGTAGCTTGCTTTATCAATTAAGTACACTTTTGGCTTGACGTGAGGACTGACATTTACGTGACGCATTACAGTAAATCATTCAATAAATAATTTTATTACAAGCCAAACTCCGCCAAGTGAACTAAACTTAACTACCAGGCAGGTCAGCTTCAGGCGTTTCATGCTGCCATGCACCACGGTTTAAAACAGGGGTCGGCAACCTACGGCCCGCGAGTCAGATCCGGTCCGCCAGTAAATTGCATCCGGCCCGCGACCTGTTTCACAAGATGGACGGTGAACACGGCCAATCGGCCATGCCTCATGTTTTCAACTATGTTAAATAAAAAGTGCAAAAAATTTTCTGCGCTTCGCGCGAGTCGTATTTCCTCGCCCTTTAGGTATATTTGGCTTTTTGAGAGGGCTTCTCAGACCGAAGGCGACGTGAGCATGGTAGCTATATCGAAATGGAAATATATTAAGGCCCGTCGAAAACTGGCTGAGTTTGGTTTGGCCCGCGACTAGAAAAAGGTCGCCGACCCCTGCTTTAAAAGGTGTACAGATGCGTTCTGGCGCAAAAAAGTAAAAAAAATATAAAGCTTGAATTAAATAGGAGTGATTAACTTGCCAATTTCTACCAAGTAAACGCATTTTTTCGAGCTTCGGTGGATTAAGCTACGTTTTGCGCATACAAAAATAGCTGTTTTCAAGTTTTTATCTTATTTTATAACGTTATTCCTAAAAGCTTGGATTTCACCCCCGGAATCCTGGATCTTCCCCTGGTCTTTATTAGCGTGCTTATTTTTGGTCTGAGAAGATGGTAACCCTGGCTATAAAAGACAATTATTTTGACAAAAATATCTCACAAGGTCTTAACAGATATTACCAGGGTTCTTTTCCTATATATAATTTTCTATTCATAGCGTTTTTAAATAGTTTGCAAAATCTCTCGAAGATTGGAACCCTGATAATGCAAAACATCATTCATAACACGTTGAACATTTACCTGAACCAGTGAGCATCGCAATCCCGTCACAATACAGCAGCTCTTGTTTCCAATGTCCGCTTGGATGTGAATAACGTCACCACTTCTATAAAGATTTCGATCGCATTTGACCCCGAGAGTGAAATCGTCGGGTTTGCAAAACATGAAAGGTGATTGTACGACACTTGCATTCATGGAATCCTGAACAAGACTTTCGTTAAAATGCCTATATAGCCAAATTTCGATAATAGTAATTCTAATTCAATACGTTAACGGTATAATATACTGTACAATTGGGGGGATTCTATTTTTTTTTTTGAAAAAATTCACATGTTTCTACCAGTCTTAGTTCATGTTTTCCTTCGTTTCTTTTGCAGACTGAAAATGTCCGTTGGAATTTATAGTTGCTCGGTCTGAAAACTCTATCCACTTCCACTTCGACGTAGTATTCAACAGAACCATGTTTTCCTGTTTTTACACAAGTATGGCATTTACAAATGGACAACTTGGTGCAGTTTTGTCCAGTTATACTTATTTATCAAAACCTTCCTCTTACCGTTAAATGAAATTGGAGAGCCAGTGGGAATCACAAACTCGAACGGAAATTCGTTTCGGCCGGCTTCCAAAACTTTGCCACACTCATCAGTTTTCTCTGTACGCAAAGGGAAAACAATATATTTTTTTGATGTGGTTAAATAAAAGTCACTATTAATGTATTGGTTAATAGTTGTAATTAAACTAGCCAGAATAACGTTATGTAACGTGGATTATACTTCCCATAGTTATACTTTATGATTCATGACCTGACAGTCGTGCTGCAAGCTAATGTGGCAATATACCATAATTTAAAATTTCAATTACAAACTGGTTTGGCCGGGCATTTTTTCGGTCTCTATAGTAGTACTTGACTTGGAAATAATCTAATTTTCATTGCTATTCATCAAAAGGGTTTAATGAACGAAGCATATGAAGTTACATTTTATTTTGCATTGTTTCAGCTCTTTTTTTCTGTTTACATTATGCCATATAGACAAATTAAGCCCATATAGACAAATTATCCTATCACGGAGCCTAAATTACATGTATTATAAATCACCCTAAAAAGCATTCGCAACGTCACAACACGACTATCCAAAATGGTTTTAACTTTCAAATAACGTCACAAACTATACCTTTTGGCCACACTTCCACTTTATCATTGATATAATATTCAATCTCAGCTTTCTTGTATCCTGTTTGACACTTGCCAATGCAGCGCACAAAGATACCTAAAAAACGCAGCAATTTAAACAGATTTCAATTTCGTGGCCATGACCAAATTTTCAACTTTAATTCTGTCATTAAAAAAATACAGTAATGAAATATGTTTTGGTGTATTGTGGTTTTACAATAAAACAATGTAAAGTAAACTTAAAAACGCACCGGAAATATTCGTGTTTAGCGTTTAAAATTGACTTGCCTCGATTTCTTATCTCAGCTGTGTTGATAAAAGTAACAACACCTTTGACGGTTTCACCGGCTTCAAATTCATTTCCCTTTCTGTCGAAAATTATTTCCACTGTAGGTTTCATTTCTTCGTTCTTGCAAATAATCAAAGATAAATTATTTAGAGTTTGCTTAAACAAATTCTGAAATTTAAATTAAAACGAATTAGGACAATACAGTCTGGCGCATTTTATTCAAGCTTAACCTATGCTCGAAATTATAGTATTACGAGTAACATTCTATTTTGCCAACAGCAAGCCAATTGCTTATTCTTCCAGTTTATGCTCTCGGAATTTACAACTGTGTAGCTTGCACGCTGCAGCAAAGTACTTAATCCTGTCGATGGCTTGCTGTATTTATGCAGAATGCAAACCCGAAAAATGCTGAGGCAATCCCATGTAAAAATGGACAATATAGTTCACGTGATTTTAGTTTAGCGATTGCAGATAATAAAAATAAGTAGATGCGCCGGTCTGGTGACGAAACTATTTCGCGCGAATTCAACAACACGTTGGCAGCGCATCACGAGTGTTGCGTCATCGCACGACGCACGTGATGCCGCTTCGTATTTCTTGCCCATTGTACACGTGTACATTTGAATTGCTGTCTTTCGATCTAAACAAGTTATGCGCTGTGCGCTCACATGGTCGAAGTCGTGAGGCTCGTTTTAACTGTTGACGGGCTAACAGCCTATGTTTTGCAAACGGGTTTCCACAAACCCGTTTTTAAGGATATCATTTAATACTACATACATTAAAACAGGGGTCAGCAACCTTTTTTTTTTGTCGTGGGCCAATACCAAACTCAGAAAATCTCTGCGGGCCGCACAAAATGTTAACTAAGAGTTGTGTTATTTTCATGTTAGAACAACTGTAAATCAACCGTGCCTCGGATTGTTTTTATACTTAAAATCGTGTTTAATTGCATTTAAGGCGGCAGTAAAGTGTTAGCGCAAAGCGCGATGAAAAGCGTTTGTTTGATTTAAAATTCGAGTTCACAGTCGTCACCAAAACTACTAATTAAAAAAAGTGTTATAAAACTAGTTTGAGGGAACGCGATAACATTTAAAGTTAATCTAGGTCAGTGTTTAACCTTTTTAAGTAAAGACATATCTGAAGCGATTTTTTTTTGGTATACCGGCATTTCTTTTAAATTTCTTGCAAGTTTTTATTACATTTCCTAATAGAAAATGTGAAAAAATATATGTCCAACATTTTGAACACGTTTTCCGTGACGCACTTGGCGGCCTTCCAGGGCGCAACGGTAAAGAAGCGTTGATCTATGTGAAAAGACAGCATCACAATTTTTAGCACTTACGTAGTTAAAATAGTCAACAATATGTGTGTTCTAATATGCAAACTTATTTTAAAGCTAAGCTAGCCAAAAGACAAACCAAGTTCACATTAAATCAGTATAACTTATTGTTTGTGTATTAGACAATATTTGTACACTTGAAGATGCGGTTGAAAAAAACAATGAAAATGCGGTTGAAAAAAACAATGAAGATGCGGTTGAAAAAAATTCTCTTGGCAACTTATTTGAATTGGTCTATTATTATGTCCAAGCTTTAGCAAATATTAATGAAATGTACTGCGATAAACGACCGTTATGTGGCAGATAGGTGATATTCAACGCTGGAGATGCTAACCCGCCTTAGAAAATCGAAACAATACCGGTAAACGTCCAACAAATAGGCATTAAAACAGACAGCATTTGACAAGCTTCGTCACATCACGTGATGAATGAATGTCGTGAGTGCTAGATCAGGGGATTATTTTTTCGGCACGCGGCATGTTTCCTAAATGATTGTAACACACGGTTATTTATGCCATACCAACCGAAATACTTTTCAGATGCAAAATAAAGCTAATTTTTTCACTTTCGCATTACTTAAAAGAAAAACTTGTAAATTGTTCAAGTTACTTCACAAGTTTACAGCAGTCAATTCTCCATTGTTGAGCCATAAGCACAATACATTTTCTTCTTTAGAATTAAAAAGTCGTTATGACGCAAATAAAACTTGAATCGTACCTTTAGGTCAGGGGTGTCCAACAAGCGGCACGCGTGCCAAATGTGGCACGCGACCTAATAAAAAATTGCACGCAAGCCCTCCCCAAAAAATACTAAAATTGTTATTTAGCCAATTGCCAAAAAAGCTCAATTTGTTATTCAGCTAATTGCCAGAAAATACCAAGTTTGTTATACAGCCAATTTGTTTGTTCACAATATAAAACAATCGCGGCAATCACGACAACCAACAATTACTTTTGATATAGTAACATTATACTGTGTGGAGGCTAGCATTTACGTAATGTTATATAGCTTGGTGTGAAGAAACAAAAGTCAGCTAACCGAGAGACACTTTGATGTAGTGATGCGCATTTCAACTAGACAGTTTTTTTTCAAGTTTAAATAAACGTTCTTATTTTTGGTAAAATAAGCGTTTTTATGATTAAAAAGAATTGGTTCGGTTACGAAACTTTGGCACGGGAAGAAGTTATAAGATAAAAATTGGCACGCCGGCATGTTTGAGTTGGACACCCCTGCTTTAGGTACATGTACATACTTTTGGCGTAAACCTGGATATTTGTCCCTTTTTAACAATTGGGCTAAAATTGCGAATATCACAAACGTAACAACGGCGCACCGGCAGTACACCAAAAGTAATCGCAATTTGACCAATGTTATAAAAATACCGTAATAGTGTAAATGTAATTCAAATTTAAGTCAAAACTAGCAATGATCCCATTAGAAAGAACAACATGAGATATCGTTTTTTGTATACAAGGACCATCAGCAGTTGCTACGTCGGTCAGGAGTGATTTACAAAGTGGAATGTTTGTGCGGATCTACTTATATTGGACAAACCAAGCGTAATCTACAAGCGCGTATGGACAACCACGACCCTTCATCACGGTCCACGCAGGACACAGACGTGGCCAGGCATTTGCTTCAAAATCCTGGTCACACAATAGATTTAAAAAAAACCAAGATTCTTGCGACAAGTCGATGTTGGCGTCGTCTTTTGATAAAGGAAACCGTAGAAATAACACGGCACAACCCAGAAATTAATGCAGACCAAGCTTCCATACCTCTCTTTCTTTTTAACATCTGAATCACGTGGATGGCCTTATCTGCTATCGACGACCTACCTTCTAATCGCCGCTCAACCCGGTTTAGATAGTGTATCTCTCGTTTCCTTCTTTCAGATGTTTGCCTCAGCGATATATATACACTTACTACCAGTGCCTTCTCTCTATGTTGAAATTGAAAAAACTTATTCGAATCGTTCAAAATGACACCTAATTTTGTATGGGCTTTGATATTCTTATTACGTCTTACTACAACCTCTAACCATTATGCTCCAAAAACATGAGATATAATAGTTAATGAAAATCTATACGTACATGGCTGTTCAGCGATTTTCGTTTGAAGTAAAATCATAAAGAGTTTTCATCAATCACGTCACAAAGTTATGTTGTAAGTAGGTCGAATATTTTTTCACCTAAAAAATGAGAAATTTTGACCTAAAAATATTTTTTTACAAAGTTTTTACCTATTAAAAATATATTGATTTAAACCAGTGCTCTTTAACCGGTGTGCACGGATTACCCTAGGGTGCATTAAAATATGCACGAGGTACCCCATCGCGAAAAGGTATACAAGGGTGCATAACAAACTTTTAATGAAATATAAAATATTTAACACTGAATGCTGTTTAATGACATGCAATGTTGCTCGCAAGCAGCCTGCAGCCATAATCGAACTCTCACCGACAGTGTTTAAAACTTCGCCATCTCCGCTCGGTTTGATTAACATGATGATATTGTAAAGCATAATGATTTTTCAGATCGCTTTTTACCTCAGTTTACCTTTTAAGTAAACAGGGTAAATGAGTTTGTCACAAAACCTTAAGGGTTCACAAACTAAAAAAAGGTTGAAGAGCACTGATTTAAACAAAAAACAACATTTTGTTGTTTGTGCCTTGGCGTCGTCAACCACACGATTTTGATGTTTAAATGACTAACGGCCAAACGCAAATTAGGTATTTTTATTCAGGTTTAAGCAAAATTATGAAAATGCTTAGTTGATATTTTTGTAATTTTAAAAAGACAAGCACTTATAGAAATACGTTGGTTATTTTATAAAAAATGTTGTGTAAACAGTTGAAATACAATGTAAAAATAATCACAGAAAATCAACAAAAACCTATTTATCGAAACAAGAAATGGGATTTTTTAAGCAAAAAAATTACACCAAATACTGTTTAATACATTGTTCGAATCAGAGATAAACAACTGTTTAATGCAAAAACTAATTTTAGGCTGAACCTAATGCGATAGACTAGACCAGGGTGGTTAATTCTGCCGTTCAATATAACTTAAAACTAATTTTTTGATAAAATGTTAACTGAACAAGAATTTTTGAAATATGTCTAGTTTTTTATTATTTTGTAAACAATTTATGTGCAATTTTATCGATTTTGACTTATTTTTGACAAAATTTTGATTTTTTTTGACAAGTCACAAAATAACTGTAATAGTAGTAATAACCTTAATTTATACCCCACAATTTAAAGAGTACATTAGTTTAAGCTTGGTCCAAATTTACAGACGAAACCAAGATTTTATTGCGAACAAAATATGTATGCGGTTACGCGCAAAATAACGGTTAAATACAGACGTTAAAAACATGTGGTAAAGCTACAACTTACAATACAGGTGCAAATAAAATAGCATTAAAAGCTTTTGCAAAATCCACGACAAAAAAGAACTTAGAATGTCATAGGTTAATAATGTCTTAAAAAAATAGGTAACTTAGAATTAGTAACGAAAGCGAAAATAAAACAACACTGTTACTGGAGACTTTTTCAAACTGTATGATGAAAGCCAAGTAAAGTGATTTATTCTTTAGTTGCGAAAACGCCGCCTTTGCTATTCACTTCTGTAATTAAAAAAATGATATTAGTATTATAGCCACATACCGGAGCAATTAACGGGAGTTTGTTAGGTATGTTACACTAGTGACTTTCATCATTAGGAATATAGGGAGTTATGGTTAGATTCAGTTACTTTGATCACACAATTATTGGACCAGAGAAAACTATACTTTATTCAAAACTATTGTTTTTAATAAAAAAAAATCAGCAAAACGTGTGTATAGGTAACGAATAATTGTTTTTTCAAGTGCAAGTACCATCTGCAAGAAAAATAGTATCTTTTTTTGTTCCTGGTGAAGCAATGCGAAGTGGGATGCTGACATAAACCGGATTGCCGTACTTGATCAAAGCCTCGATCTGACATAAAATGCAAAGAAGGTAATACGTTGTGTTTGGAGAGTCGATACGATAAATTGACAGAAAACATATTTTAATTTCCTTCGTTAATATAAATATTCGTATTATTTGCATTCTGCGAACTTGAGCCCTCTGTTCTTTCTGTTTTTGTATGTAATAACTTTATTATGTCAACAAATTCTATGCATTAAAAACACAAAAATGGTGTTTATTTTTTTACTATAATTTTGTTGCAATTTTCGCCCAACTTTTTAATGCCTATGACCTATGATTTTATTAATGCTATATGTCAGTACAAAACCATACATTTTTTCTGATTTACAATCTTACAAATCTGTAAAAAGAGATCCTTATTTACAACTTAAAATAAAAAATATAACAAAAATCCAGCACTACCGATGTGTCAAAAGAAATACGACGAAATAGCATCTCTACATGCAATAAAATTACTGTACCCCCTTGAATCTAGTGTTTTTGAAGTAAGTTTAAAAATTCGACCAACCATGCAGTTTGCTATAGCCTACCTTTAAGCAGTATTTCAAAGTGATCATTGAACATCCCTGAAGGCTGTGCAAAACATCTACTGGAATAATTAGATTTCCTTGGCAAGTAAAGGTTGAAGGACCTGGTAAAGCAATGTACTGCATTAGTGATTCAACAATCGTTTAAGCAAAACACACATTACTATTTTGAAATAGACACCTTCATTGTTGATTTTTTGCATCACTTCGACTTGATCAACTAAAGAAACTTTATGATTTTTGCAGAGAAAATCGCCCTTTAGAGTCGCTTCCTGGAAATGACATGAATTTATATTATTTATATTATTATTGGTCATTGTAGTTTATAACAGTTTGATCTCGTGTTTCTTTGATTAGAATTTCATACGTCGCCAGGATTTTGGTGGTTCAGGTTTTCAAAATTTATCGAATAGGCTAGAAAAGACAATTATTGTGACCTAAAATATCTCCCAAGGTATATCTACATTCCGAAGACCTAACAGAAATCATCAGACTTCTTTTACAATATATAATTTTCTATTCATAGCGTTTTTAAATAGTTTGCAAAATCTCTCGAAGATTGGAAACCCTGATAATGCAAAACATAATTTATAAGATCCGTTTACCTGAACCAGTGAGCATCGCAATCCCGTCACAATACAGCAGCTCTTGTTTCCAATGTCCGCTTGAATGTGAACAACGTCACCACTTCTATAAAGATTTCGATCGCATTTTACCCCGAGAGTGAAATCGTCGGGTTTGCAAAACATGAAAGGTGATTGCACGACACTTGCACTCATGGAATCCTAAACAAGACTTTCGTTAAAACGCCTATATAGCCAAATTTCGATAATAGTAATTCTAATTCAATACGTTAACTGTATCGTACTGTAGGATAAGTGGGATTCTAATTTAAATAATTTGCAAAAAACGCCTTTTTTTACCAGTCTTAGTTCTTGTTTTCCTTCGTTTGTTTTGTAGACTGAAAATGTTCGTTGGAATTTATAGTTGGTCGGTCTGAAAACCCTA
This sequence comes from Ascidiella aspersa, assembly GCF_963924565.1. Taxonomy (NCBI): domain Eukaryota; kingdom Metazoa; phylum Chordata; class Ascidiacea; order Phlebobranchia; family Ascidiidae; genus Ascidiella; species Ascidiella aspersa. The sequence goes on from NC_139451.1 coordinate 21,011,430, forward strand.
TCCACTTCCACTTCGACGTAGTATTCAACAGAACCATGTTTTCCTGTTTTAACACAAGTATTGCATTTTTAAAATGACAACTTGGTGCAGTTTTGTCCAGTTATACTTATTTATAAAAACCTTTCTCTTACCGTTAAATGAAATTGGAGAGCCAGTGGGAATCACAAACTCGAACGGAAACTCGTTTCGACCGGCTTCCAAAACTTTGCCACATTCATCAGTTTTCTCTGTAACGTAAAGAGAAAACATTATATTGTTATTGATGCGTTGAAATATAAGTCACTATTAATGTTTTGGATTGAACCGTCGAAATATTTTCTGCTTCTACTACGCTTTATGACATCTGTAAAGTTCCATCCCAACTGACAATCGTGCTACAGGCTAATGTGGCAGCACTATACTATAATTTAGAATATCAATTACAAATTGGTTTGGTTGAGCACTTTGTTGGTCTGAGTATTACTTGACTTGGAAATACCTAATTTAAAAAAAATGAAAAAAAAGGGGGAAATATTTCAAAAGGTTTTAATGAACAAAGCATATGAAGTAAAATTTTATTTTGCATTGTTTTAGCTCTTTTTTTCTGTTGACATTATGCCATATAGACAAATTAAGCTTGGTTGATATATCCTATCATGGAGCCTAAATTACATGTATTACAAATCACCCTAAAAAGCATTCGCAACGTCACAACACGACTATCCAAAAGGGTTTTAACTTTCAAATAACGTCACAAACTATACCTTTTGGCCACACTTCCACTTCATCATTGATATAATATTCAATCTCAGCTTTCTTGTATCCTGTTTGACACTTGCCAACGCAGCGCACAAAGATACGTAAAAAACGCAGCAATTTAAACAGATTTCAAGTTCGTGGCTATAAACAAATTTTTAACTTTAATTCTGTCATTAAAAAAATACGGTAATGAAATATGTTTTGGTGTATTGTGGTTTTACAATAAAACAATGTAAAGTAAACTTAAAAACGCACCGGAAATATTCGTGTTTAGCGTTTAAAATTGACTTGCCTCGATTTCTTATCTCATCTGTGTTGATAAAAGTAACAACACCTTTGACGGTTTCACCGGCTTCAAATTCATTGCCCTTTCTGTCGAAAATTATTTCCACTGTAGGTTTCATTTCTTCGTTCTTGCAAATAATCAAAGATAAATTATTTAGAGTTTGCTTAAACAAATTCTGAAATTTAAATTAAAACGAATTAGGACAATGCAGTCTGGCGCATTTTATTCAAGCTTAACGTATGCTCGAAATTATAGCATTACGAGTAACATTCTATTTACCAACAGAAAGCGAATTGCTTATTCTTCCAGTTTATGCTCTCGGAATTTACAACTGTTAAGTGTGGCTTGCTCGCTACAGCAAAGTACTTAATCCTGTCGATGGCTTGCTGTATTTATGCAGAATGCAAACCCGAAAAATGCTGAGGCAATCCCATGTAAAAATGGACAATATAGTTCACGTGATTTTAGTTTAGCGATTGCAAATAATAAAAATAAGTAGATGCGCCGGTCTGGTGACCAAACTATTTCGCGCGAATTCAACAACACGTTGGCAGCGGATCACGAGTGTTGCGTCATCGCACGACGCACGTGATGCCGCTTCGTATTTCTTGCCCATTGTACACGTGTACATTTGAAATGCTGTCTTTCGATCTAAACAAGTTATGCGCTGTGCGCTCACATGATCGAAGTCGTGAGGCTCGTTTTAACTGTTGACGCGCTAACAGCCTATGCTTTGAGAACAGGTTTCCACATATTCGTATTTAAAGTTGTATCTAATATTCTATACACTAAAATATTGTATAATTCGTTAATGTGTATGCCATCTATTTGCGATTTTTGAAGGCAATTTACTAAATTTTTCGGATGAAATGAGGCTTTGCAAAGACTGGGTTTTAATATAATCTCCTTGGTTTCACAACGCAAGCGTTTAAATGGAGCAAATAATGTTGAGATATGCAAAAATATTATAAGGTTAAGTACAACTCCTTGTTTTTGTACCAAGTACAACTCTTTGTTTTTGTACATTTTGCCCAAGTGTATTAATCAAATTGTGTTCAGAAAGTGTCAACGAATTTGGCATATTTGGAAATAATGGATATGCGGTTGAAGCAAATTCTCCGGCAAACTATATTTATTATATCTACGCTCTAGCAAAAGCTAACGCAATGTAATGCGCTAAAAGTCGTAAAGTGGCAAATGGGTTATTTTAACTAATGAATGGGTATGTAATACCACAGTGGAAAATCAAAACATGACCCGTGATCATACGACCAAGTGTCGTGCGCAATAGAGCGTTACAGACAGCATTTGACGAGCTTCGTCACATCACGTGAATAATGAAAGACATGAGTGGTAGATTAGGGGTTCATATTTTGCGGTACGCCGCATATTTCCCAAATGATCCTAAAACTACCGTTATTTATACCATATCAAATTAAATGCTTGCCAAAAACCACGGTAAGCTTTGTTAAAATTTAAAACGAAGCGTCAATTTCATCAAGCTCAATGTCAATTTTGGCAAATATTTATTTTATCTTTCCTTCGTTTAATAATAACCAAGTTAAACATGGTCGATATAAGTCCTATATCCGGCACGCGATCTACAAGCAATTGTTGCAGTTATCCGCTAGCGCGAACGCCAGTCGTTACTGCAGTTATCCGTTCCTAAATGAAAAATATTTCGTGACCCCTATACTAGATTCACTACGAGCGATATTGCTCTAAAGCTTTTCTTTAATGCAGTGGTCATCAAACTTGTTTAGCCGCGGCACTTTACAAATGTGAAACAAATTCGTAAAACATTTTTAAAATCTTATAGTCCTATACATTCACTTGTAACTTAGCAGCCACTCTATACACGTCAAGGTAAGTAGGTTAATAACATATTGTTATTCGTCAGGCGATTATTCTTTAATTAACGAAAAAAACTCTGTCAAAAATCATTTCAGTTCAAATCGTTTAAAATTCGAATAGTGTTGTTAAGGTGTCGTTGACCCGAAACCTTTTTGTTTGAATGTGTTATTTATGCTGCTAATTGTTTAATGGTTTATCCCCGGGGGTATATTTTTCGCTGGTGACTTGCAATTACCCAATTTCCTGTTTTAAAATAAGCAAGACGTTTTTTTTATGTTTTTGGCATTTCTTATGATTGTAATTAACTTGTAATGTTCTATTTAAGTTGTTCTTATGCTTTGTCATCTTGCGGGTCCCTTACGCTTTTTTTTAAATAGTGGCGGCTCCTTGAGTCAAAAAACAACGAAATGTCGGTACTATAACTACTCTTACAATCAGTCACGCATATTAACTATATATTTAATTTACAGCTATCAAATGATTTAAAGAAATTTGCATAAATCCTGACAATCTAACAACATAATTGAAAGGTTTAGGAACGACGTTCCGCTAAACTAAGTATAGCCTATATATGATGCCAGGTATAGCCTATGATGCCATACCGCTGAAAAATGTTTTTTTTTATCTGGCCATGTCCAATCTTCACTTTAATCTATTTAAACCTAAATTTCAGTTGCATATTTGTACGCTTTTACATCGACAACTTAAGGTTTCTGAAAGTTACTTTTTTTAAACTAAAGTTATGACAGTACTTTGTGGGACATTTTTTTAAATTTCCGTGTGGTCCGGTAAGAATTTTTTTTATTGTTCAAGTAAGAAAATAACTTTTAACCTTTCATCCCTGATAAGTGACCAAATATTTAGAAGGTTCGTAAAATATGACGATACCTTATAAGTTATAATGGTTATAACCTAAAGCAACTTCTAAACATTTTTTAGCGAATAATTTCCGGATAAATTTTGTAGGGTAAAAAAAAAATTTCACAACCACCATCTTCGTTGTGTATAATTAATCCAAGTATTGTTCCCCTGATTAACTGATTGTGCTTTTTCAGTTTTAAGTGATATAATTAAAGGTTGCAATAAAAACATTTAATATGTAAATGGTTTAGCGATTTTTTTATTTACTGAAACTGTCATTTCCTATATTCTTTGCAGGTGAACAAATTTAAGACCTGTATAGGTTGATCGCATGAGAGCGACTTAACGTTTGCTAGTGATCTGTTTTTAAAGTATGGGGTTAACAAAACAGCTATATAGCTAATATGGGGTAGTTGATTATTATTATAATGGTTGTGGACAAAATCAATAATTAAAACGTTATTTACTAGGGAGAAACGTTGTGCATGTTCCAATATAGCTTCAACACAACCAGGTGGAATTCAATACATTTTGTACAATTTTTTGGCATTTTGTTGATCTAGATTCCAAAAGAAGGAAAACGAAATTTAGCATCTTTGATAAGATTCGCAAAATTAGAAATAGCCCGAAGTTAAAGATGTTATTTTACACACACTGAAATATGCAGTCAAACATAAACGTATATGGAAACACAGGTTTTGCAAATACCAACTGATTACGAATTATTCACATACTTAATGCTCTGAAATAACTCCGCCAGAACGTTTCCCATTCTTTGAATTGTTTTTAAACAGCTTTGGAAGTGGGTAGTTATCTGGATCGCTGTGTTACACATACACCAATTAGTGATTGTAAATTAATTTGGCTTAGGGTTGGGGTTTTGCGTTATTTCCGTGATTTGATTCCCGACGGTAAATCACAAACACATCCCGTTACAATGTACTGAAAACTTCGTTGGTCTTATGTAAAACACTCCTGGTTTGTAATTCGTATCACTATTAAAGCACAGGTATTACATTTCTTCAGACCCATATATCTAAAACGAAAAAATAAAACCTAAATAATCAAAACTTAAATGCATACCACACAAACAAGTCAGGAGATGTAAATAGGTTGTTTAGATAGATTTTAAATGGATGCTATTTAACGCCATTAATGGTTCGTAAGGAAATCAATATGTGCCTCAACGAACCCATTTATTGGCTATTAAACCTTTCCGACATTATTTACAAAGCGTCAGTTAATAAAACTGCCTCGGGATTCAAAAAAAAAATCGCGCTCGCTTCTCATCAAACGAAGCAATTTAAAATATAACTGGCAGCAGAATAATCAAACAGAGCTTTTTTGTTACACTGATTTGTTTTGATTTTTCTTACAAAGAAATCCCAATAAATGTAAATGATACTCAGACTTTCTAGGGATACAATTTGAAAAAGAGACTCGTCATGCCGTTTCGACAAATATATTTATCCTAAACATTTTTTGAAATGGTTTATTTAGATCATGCCCAAAAACATTTTCATACATAACTTTTAATTGGGGTTGCCGCACGACTGAATTAAGCATCCCACCCTTACAATCGATCGCCAGTCGTCGAACGACAGCAGCACACTCAGAAGGTTGATGGCCAGGTTAATGTTATACAATGTGCAGGAGACGTGACGCGGTGCGGCCTCGGGAAGGGCGCAAACGTACAGTAGCATCGTGATGAAGTCCGACAGAACACAAACCAGCGCAAAGGCGGACGAGCGTCGAAGGATGGCGGTCACCCTTTCGCCGCTATTTTCACGCAGATGTCGCCGAAGCGGGTAAAAGAAGAGAAACAGCATCAGACCCTGGCCGAGCAGCACAGCACCGTTGCACATGTACAAGGGCCAGGACGTGAATTGGCCCCTGGGCCTCGATACGCAACCGCGCCTCGAGCTCTTGTAGTTTTGTGGCAGCGTAAAGGCGACCCCCGAGGCCGCCAGGCCGCACAGAATCACGGCCAGCGCTGCCCAGTTTAGTAGGCACAGCCACTTCTTGCCCATGTCCGCGGCTATTTCGGGGTGCTGGTACAGGCAGCGCTGCCTGAGCCAAAGAAACACGTAGATTGATAGGATTGTGACCATGTAAGCCAGAATGGAAGCGTCCATTGCGAATTCACACAGCGCCGCCGTCGTGTCGTTAAAGCCGACGTTGAAAACAACCTGGTCGAAAATCAGACGCAGTTGAAAGAGGAAAAACGGCAGCACCGCGGCCGTGTAAAAACGACCGGTGACCTTACTGAGTGTGTCAACATTTTTCCACTTTTCAGTGCGAATTCCGTGCGCAATAAGGCTGATTCCAGCATACGTGGTGGCCAAGAAGAGCAGTACGTTACATGATTCGGCGAGAATCCATTCGACCAGTTGAAAGCGTACATCAACTGTTGGACTGAATTTCATATTGGCTCACCAATCCTTGAATGAAGGCAATTGTCAACAGCAAGACAGTTTTTACTTTAAATGTACCTAAAAATTGACACCTGCTTTAAAAGTACACGGAAATTAGAACATAGGTAAACAGAAAACGCATTGCTAAAGGCAGGGCTCCGCAAATAATTGGTCGCTACCCGAATTTCGGTCTGATACCATTCACCTTGTTTCACGAAAACCTTTCCTATATTCAAATATGTGCGCTATATTTATTTTTTTATGGTCATGTTTCTAACAGTTTGCACGAAATCTAGTGCTTTCTACCAGCAAAATCTCATTTGGATCGCTTAGACCCCTTTTTTTTATTTTCAAAATGCCTTTGTGGCAAAACCTGTTGAGTTTGCAGCTATTCAAATGCCTATTAAAAGCAAATCGCATGTTATTTAGATATGTTTTCAACGTTGCCAACATATTGCCAATGCAACCATCGCAAATCAAAATTATTATAGAAGAAACTACAAGTTTATTCATTTCTTTAAATTGTTTTAAACTGAACATGTCAAACTAAACAATTTATTCCTATAAATCAAAATTCACTCTGTCATGTCTACAAAATTGTATTTTTTTCGCAAAGTCTGCCATGTTGCACTTTCTTTCTCTGCAATTATTTTTTTACTTTGGGTCACTACATTCTACTCTAAACAACGGACACAGTGCCACTGTTTTTGATAAGATTTTGTATTTTGCAGTCTGTTTTCGTTGACGGTTGCATAAACCTTAGCGTCATATCACACGAAAGTTGTGCTTTGAAGCCACAATTACTTCATATACAAATTAGAATTCTATTTATTGATCGAAATGCCTAATTTAGGAATACTCTCTTTCCCGACCCATTGTGTTGATCGCTTTTAATAAAGTAATTCGAAAACAATGGCTCATTCAGTGGAAACAAAGTTGTGTCTTCTTATTTATCAGATGGAATATTGCGCAAAGCCATATAGACCTTGTGGAGTATTATTCTTTGCCGAGTACTATTCGCACTATAATAACAAGATATTTTGCATTTCATGAACGACTTTTCGAATTAATCTTTGTTGTCGTCTCACAGCAGTGGAGAGTGCAATAAAGGGACATTTGTAAAGCAATTTCTTATTCAAACATCTTGCTAAGGATATATATTAATTTAAAGCGATTAACACCACTAATTCATTCTACAAAATCGCTTCAAATTATATTGGGTTACATTGTTTTTTTATACAAATTTACGCCTATAGTCTATATTAAAATAAACTTTAAATGTAGATCATCTTCTTAGGTAACATTTTTGTGGGATGCTGTTATCGTACATATTTTTCACCAAACAGATTAACAGTTTATCTGTGTTTTTGTTTAAGTTCTTTTGTTCTTATTCGAACAAACATTTTGTCAAATTAGCCTGGAAAAAGTTACTCTTTAATTGTGGGTTATTCTTAATTTTCCCTAAAATAAAAAAAATATTTATTTTAGCCCAAACTTTTCACAAACAACATCTGGCAATATGTATTTATTCTCAATTTTTTTTTCGCGCATTAAACCAGCAGCAAAACTCTGTTTCTTGTTAAAGATTTTCACGCTCACTCTGTTACCAGCATCTAGTGTTTCGTTGACAGAGAGTGTTGTCAAACAAATGTCTTCTTTCATAGAGAAAACGTTGTCTATATGTCCAGCTCGTTGTCGTGGCGCAAAGAATCTGCGAAATCAAACAGCATTTATCGCATTTAGGTTATATTTCTGCTTACGCATTATCAAAGATCAAACATATCATGCCTAAACAACCTTTCACCTAACCCCAAAACCCACCCTGAAGTACATCACTAACTCTCCTAACAGTATTAACCCTAAGCCAATTTCTAACCCCTACCATTGCCCCTAAAATATGCTTGCATTATAAAAGCTAAGGGAATAATGAAATATTCGAAACGTTTGAAATGATACCTGCTTATATATGGGCTTTGATATTCCAAGTGCTTCCAACTAAAATCTCCAATCGTTATGCTCCAAAAACTATCAAGCTTGTACTTTGTTTTTTTTTCAAGTTGTTTTAATTGTGAAAGCAACGCGCAACAAAATTAACCGATTTGTTATCAAAAAAAAAAACTGTAATCTGTCTTCATTTGTTTAAAATTATGCCGTTTTTCCGGTTATTTGCCGCGAGATCAGACAGGATGGCGAGGAAAGTGGCTTACCTTAAACGCAGGCCCCGATCGCAAACAACAGATTTAGTCAGATGTTTACACTCCCTGGTGATTTCTGCCATTGTGTAAAGCGTTCAAAGTCTAGTGCAGGTGTTCTTGAACTGGGGTCCATGGACCCTTGGGGGTCCGTGAACTAATTTCAGGGGGTCCATGAAGGCCAAATTGAAATATTAGTGTACGTTTGAAAAGTAATCAAATTAAAAAAAGAGTTTAATTAAAAATGAAACGTTTTACCACTGAATTAGACTCCTTTTTACATAAACCATCAGCATATTTCTGACAGACTATTTGATTGTGACGTCAATTTATGAGATCATTTTTAACAATTTCTTACCTACAGGGGTCCACGTGAAGCAAAAAATAATTTTAGGGGTCCGCGGTGAAAAAAGTTTAAGAACCCCTGGTCTAGTGCGAAGACTGACGGACGAATTTGAATTTTATTTTTGCGTTTTATTTCATTACATAACATCTAACGAGGCTTAATGGAATTGTTTAATGTTAAGTGGCCAACTCACCCCGGTCTTGGTCATACCAGTTGCCCCATTCGCCATACCAGAGTTCCCGGTCGTCATACCAAGCACGTCTTCTACGAGAAAGCTGTTTATACTTCTTGTACTTGTTGCCATGATGGCTTCCAGAACCAAGAACGGACGAAACCAGAAATAAAAATACGATGGTCAAAATCAACTTGTTCATCTGAAAAAAAACAGCAAATGGTTATGTTTTATTTTGAATGGCGTCAACTGCGGTTATAGATAATACTGGGACCAGCCCAAACGGACCACCCACAAACGTTATACTCTATTCTTTATGGAATTTTAAATTCTACTTTGATTACTTCATATATTCTATACTCCTAATAGCGGAATAATACTTAATAATGTTATTCATCATTGTTTCGCAAATGGCCTTACCTTGGCTTGAGTGAAATAAGGCAACGTGATTACAGCGTACCCTGGAGATTATTTATAGGTTGGACCAGGGCGTTTTACTTATCAACTTCCTTTAACATTCCAGGAAAATTCCAAGCGACCGTTTGGCAGTCGGCGCACTCTTTAGCAACAACAGGTTTTGTTTCACTCATATGCTTGGCAAAGTGTCTTGGAACAAGGAAATATTTTTAACAGACTGCACGTCATTGTCCTGTGGAACGTTTGCTTTTGCCTTCTATAAAACATTGGTAAACGAGTCTTTTCCAGAAATCAAAACCCATATCGTTTGTCAAATATTGGGACCGGTCCGCTGTAAGCCATAGTCTGCAACAACTGTTTTTCAGGACCGAAACCCCACTTTGCTTTAGATCATACGAAACAATTGGTTCCTAGAGATCATTTTGTTGCAAAAACTATTCACTGCCATCACAGCGAATGTTCTCAACCTTAAAACTTTAACTGAAACTTTACAGTACAAGTTTTGAGTTAAGCTTGGCATCGTTACAATCAAAGAAGCAATTATGCAATTACAATTTTCAGTTTTTTTTTCTTTTTATAATAGGCTAATCGCGAGAAAAATGTGTTAGCTCATGATAGTTGAATGATATCTAAAAATATTTTATAGAACTTTAGAATTGTTTTAGGTCAACATTGTTTTTGTGTTCGGCCTGCACATAAACGTCTTCCCGTTGTTTTTGGCATAGTTTACACGACTGGAAGTATCGTATAAAGTGCCTGTTTGGTTTCGTTTAAAATAGAGGAACGGTCAGAAGCACAAACGTTTCGTACAGAGACACTTCCTGGAAATGTTGCGCTTCGACACTCCGGGTACGACAAGTTTTCCTAAGATCGTGGGCGGTTTCGCCAAAACGTGTGGAAATCCCTCTTCAACTGTTCTGTTGACGATAACCGGGCGATGAAAATCATCACGAAACTTACGCAATGCAATACTACTCGCCAAAGTTGTGCAATCACACACCCTTTGAAGGGAGTTTTCGGGCAGATTTTCAATGTTGCAACGCTCTGTATTGATCTTTTTGTTAAAAACCAACATTCTAAACCAGTACTACGCAACCTTTTTTTTTACTGGCGGCACACTATGAGCTAATCGATATTTGGCGGCACCAAATAATTGTAAATCGACGTTACAGATAAGAACCATGCAAGACAATCTATAAGTTAAGGAACGTTTTTTGGTTAAATAGGCCTAAGGCACAAAAAATTGGCGTGTTAATGTGTCTTCATATTACAATTTTGCTGTATTTGTCCTAAAATACCTTATGCCGCTTAAATTCATAAAAAAATACTTTTCTTGCTATAGTCAGAGGACTGTATAAAATCCAAGTACGTCTTGAAGTTAAACCACAGTTAGTGCATGTAGGCTTGGAAAACTTTTGGCTTCTTTTTATAGTTTAAGTCAAACATTATTCGCCTAACTTAAAACACGTGTGTGTTGTTTTAACATTTATTTAGCATCTACGATGCATGCTAAACCACGAAGGAAACTAAAAGTGTCTCTTTTAAAAGACAATAGCTTTATATTTCGAGTAGGCTAATGGAACGTACCAAATTATTATCAGTAAGCTTTTTGTATCGTGGTTAAGTAAATGGTATTAAACATTCTGTTTTAACCGTTTTCAGAAAATACCGGCATACTTGAGCAAATCGTTTTATTTTTCAGTACAAAATTAGCATTTTAGTTCAGTTGAGCATTTCTAAACGGAATATATTCATTGGTGTGCTGCTTTGTTGAGTAAATGGTAATTCTAGCCTAAAAATGAACATCGTCAAGTTTGCAAATTGATTTTATTAACAACTTGTTGGCTAACGGCAACTGTGTGTAACGCAGTTTCGAAATCCCGAGTTTTCAGTCTGCCTCCGGCAAATTTGCCGATTCTGTCTTGCGACTCCGACTCTATGCCATGCACAACATCCCTTTAGATGTTTAAAATAGGGTGGATGATCTATATCAATCCACTGAATGTGGGGTACCATATAACTTATCCGCCAACTATTCGTAGTTGGCAAATTTTTACCACATGCCATTTCACCTATACAATTTACAATTTTATCGGTTTCGAATATCGCGGCCTCTTTTGGGTTATTTGGACTTTGGACTCGGGTATCATACGAAATTTTACGCAAGTTTCAAGTCCCTAGTTTGATTGTAGCAAAATAAACCGACTTTGTCGAGTCCTTAATCCAAACACCGCGGTCCTGCTTACAATAGAAATACTTTGGCTTTTATTGATATTATCATTTTTCGTTTTTATAACGACAGGTGTACTATCTATAAACTAGCAAAAACATTATTCGTGACGCTTTCAAGAATGAATAGCTTTATATTCTGGGTAATCGATTGTAATGAGTTGTTATCAATAAGCTGCATGAAAATATATTACTCTTTAAAGATGAAATATGACAGCCCAGGCTATAATTTTACTAATTTTTAACTAAATTTTTATCTTGGTTAAGTAAATGTAATATTAATATATATTCCTGTTTAAACCATTTAAAAAAAAACTACTGCCATATGGGCCTACTTATAGCACAACGCTTTCTTTTTTAGCGGTCAGTTTCACATTTAGGCTAACATTCCATTTCGTTTTGAGCATATATATACCGAATATGTAGCTGAATATTTAAGTTCATAGCAATACTGTCCTTCATAGAAATGTACAAAAATACACATTGCCAAAAGTTTTGATTTTATTATAATAGCAACAGTTAAAATAAACACATTTCAATTAGTTTCCGAAACCCTGTCAATCATCGATGTCATCTTAATATAATCCATAATCCTATTTACAAGAGGTAACGTGTGGCCATCTAGAAAATCAAGTTAGGCACCAGCTTCTTCACTGTCCGCCATGGGGAAATAAATTTCGTTTTCTGCAAAATAATATTACAAAATATGTCATATCAAGATACTAAATGCCTTTGTCGAATAAAAAGCATTGATATCATGGGTATATGTTAAATAAAGCATTAATATTATAATTTTTGCTGAAACTATATATTTTCATTCAAAAGAAATTGCAGTGTACTTCACAAAATTCTTTTTAACTAAGATTATCCATATGTAATGATCCGTTAACCTGATCGTAGCCTCAATACCAGTGTTTTTTAACACAAAACATTTGTTCCCCCTTTACACAAAACAGCAGTTTTATTACTTTTTCCCTTCATACATGGACAAGAGATAAATTTCTTCATATTATCTGCTTACTAATGGTGCGTTCAAGCTATATTTTCCAAAATGAACAAACGTTACCCGGCACTGCTAAGAATCTTCAGCATATAGTTTGAGAATCACAGCTCTTTAGGCAAAACACTCACCAACAAACCAACACTAGTGTTTGCTGAAAGTACAAATTAATTACCTTCTTGGTCAAACCAAGGCCCCTGTGTAGGTTCTTGGTAATGCCACGGCTTCTGTTTTTGCTGCTGGTAATTCCACGGCCCCTGTTTAGGGTAATTGTGCCGTGGCCACTGTTTATTCGGATTCTGTTTGCCTTGCACATTTAGGATGGAGATGGTCAACATCAGTAGCACGAGGGTCAAAGAAAGCTTGTTCATCTAAAAAGGTAAACATTGAGAAAATGTTACAACAAAATCAGTTCGCCAATTATAATAAACAAATTTTTTTATAGAAAATTCAAACCCTAATAAAGGATTTGATGCTGATAAACAGTTATCAGCCACTATAGACGCAAATTGTTCTTTTTCATAAGCGTACAATGTACATATTTTTTAAACAATGCAACTTTGCTCTTCGCGTTACAAACAAAAAGGATAAATAACGTAAATTAGATAATATTTTTGATGGCTTTCACTTACCTTGATGGAAGTGTATAAAACATAGTGATTAAATGGCGCTCGCACACGATTTATATAGTTGTCAGCTTGGGCGTTTTCTGTTATCATTCCTCCTTACTTTTAAGAAATTTTAAAACAAGCCTTTGTCAGTGCCAGTTTCTGGAAACAAAATTGACAGACACCATACTTCCTATATTTTGTTATCATTACATTTTAAGTTAGGTTCTCATTGTTTAACTTACTTCAAATCTGTCAAACTGCTACCTTTTCAAAACGATAAACCAACTAAAAATGGGTCGTAAGAGTAAATATGGATAATAATCTTCAGTACGGACAAACTTAAATTTTCTGCTCCATAAGATAACCTATTTTGGACACAACAGAATGTCGTTATAGAAAACACGACCTTCGTAATGCCCTAGGCCTAATGCAAGGGTCGAGCTCGCGAGCCATATATGGTTCTTTCGACGAAAGAATCTTGCTTGCAGAAAAACCTAATATATCATTTCTCAGCTTGATTTCAATAAAACTGCACGCGGGCCGCTTTCCTAACCTTAATGGCCGCTTTCCTTACCTTATATTTCCTTTTTATTAACATAGTAGCAAATTTTCGGCGCTTCGCGCGAATCCTACTTGTTTGTTTTTAGACTGTTATCCCATTTGAAGGAATCTCTTAATATCCAAAAGGTCCTGTTCTTTTAACGGAACGGCGTAATCAAAGTTGTGTAAATTTGGCTAATTCATTTTTGGTGCATATCGTGTTCTGTCCTTTTAATGAGAACAAAATAAAACGGCCCTGCTCAATTTTCTATATTTTTGCCAGCCTATAACTAGATCAGCGCTTCTCAACCGGTGCGCCGCGAGCAAAAGGAAAAATTTTGTAATATGTAAAAATTATTTTTAACTTTCCTATTAAGCTTAGCTCATTGATTCCAAAGTACTTTTAAGTACAAAGCTCAATAAGACCTTCAAAGCAACAGCATCTAAATCAGATCTATAATACCATAGTATACCACCGACATATAATAACTCCAACTTCGCAGTAATAACCACGACAGAATAAGATCTAAAATAGTTTACATGAGACCTTAACATGTCGAAATAAGTCCAAAATTAATCGGAAAAATACAACGTCCCAGACTGTAAGGAAAGGGTATGGGTTGATTAGGGGACACCTGTTTGGCATTGGACGTTTGCTGTCGACATTTGGGCGCCTCTGTTTTGGCCCTGGATGTTTTGCCCCTGTTTGGGCTTATGGCGGGTAGCTTGTGGTGTTAGCATTTGGGTTAGGGTTGAAAATATTAGGAAAGTTAGTGATAGTTATAGGTGGGGCTTAGGGTTAGATAAGAGGTTATATAGGCAATATTTTGGCAATTTTTATCTGATTTCGATTTCGTTATTATTACGACTATTAGGTATTAGTCTTATTTTCGCCCTTTTCCTAACTGTCTTTTATTCCGAAGTTGCTTTTGTTCTTATTTTGGTCTCAAGGCTAGAGACCCTTTAAAGATATGCAACTATAAATCCTATATAACCAAAAATTGCAAGCATTTTAAAAGAAATACCGGTACACCTAAAAAATTTCGCACTCGCTTCCCTCGCAAGGTGCGCCGCGGCGTTTCCAGATGTCTCTACGTGCGCCACCAAGTAAAAAAGGTTAAGAAACGCTGAATTAGATATTAAAAAAGTGTTATATGGCTCTCATGGAAATACAACGAAGGAAATTTGGCTTTTATGTCTCCCTTAGGTAAAAAGGTTCCCGACCTCTGCCCTAATGGGTTTTCTTTCGTCACCTGTCGCTAATAAAAGCGGTAATTAAAATCACTTTCTGCTCAACTGCTAAAATAAATTTCTCGCCTTATAAAGTATTCTATCGGTTCGTAAACGCTATTTAGGCTTAACAAGATTGACATCATAAATAAAATCGATTAGATTTTTTTTTAGTTCATAAATTCATAAATGGACGAGTAGCCTAATGCAAAGTAATGCATAGGTATTGCAAACTTTCTTTTACTATTGAAAAGTTTTAATTTTCTTATTAAATCCATTCCATCATATATTTTCTATTGTTGACCTTGTAATATATTTATGACTAAGCTATAGACTGTTTAGCAACCGTAAAGTTTGGTTTCTGGACATTTCGAGGTTTCTTGCGTCGTTGGTGTATCCAATAAGCTTACTATTGCAGAGGGTATTTAAATGCTGTATGCTTTGCAAAAAGAAAACAAATATTTTAAACTTCTTTGTTTATTATTTATTTGGCAACGCAGTTTCTCAATGATGGCGTGCTCATCGATGTCATCTCTGTGTGATCCTACTGGCCTTCATTTTCCTGCAGACCAGCATCTGGAAAATTAAAAGGGTCAGTCATGTTTTCCTTGTCCAGCATTGGCAAACATTTTAATTTTGGCAAAATGATAGACAAGATGTTGCAACCTGCCAAGTGCGATGTGAAACTCAAAGTATCAATATTCTAGTCATAAATTTGTTGTTTAAAATATCAATAATGTTTGACAGCCGCATTTGTCTTAGTAAACAACTGAAAAAGCAGTGGCATTGTAGGCAAAGCCGAGCTTTCGCAGAACCGTTCTTCTTCAGGTCAGAGAAGAATAAAATAAATAATTCTTCCTCCGACCTGAGCACAGTTATGCGGAAGCTCGTCAACTTCAAAATACGATTTTTCTACAGTGGCTCTTTTTTTACCTCTATTTACAATTATACGGCGAAATCGGATGTCGCTCATAAAATCATTATCGGTTGGGTAAGTATATTCGCATTGGACCAAACTCGTAGTACCAAGCGCTAGTCGCCCTACAACACTGGGTCTATATATTGCTAAGGACTCAACAAGAACTCACCGTGGTCATACCAGCTACCAGCTTTATGATGGTCATACCAGTTTTCAGCTTTTGGCTGGTCATACCAGTTTTCAGCTTTAGGCTGATCATACCAGCTACCACCTTTGTAATGGTCGTACCAGTTTTCAGCTTTTGGCTGGTCATACCAGTTTTCAGCTTTAGGCTGGTCATACCAGCTACCAGCTTTATGATGGTCATACCAGTTTTCAGCTTTAGGCTGGTCATACCAGTTTTCAGCTTTAGGCTGGTCATACCAGCTACCAGCTTTATGATGGTCATACCAGTTTTCAGCTTTAGGCTGATCATACCAGCTACCACCTTTGTAATGGTCATACCAGTTTTCAGCTTTTGGCTGGTCATACCAATTTTCAGCTTTAGGTTGGTCATACCACCTGCCAGCTTTATGATGGTCATACCAGTTTTCAGCTTTTGGCTGGTCATACCAATTTTCAGCTTTAGGTTGGTCATACCAGCTGCCAGCTTTATGATGGTCATACCAGTTTTCAGCTTTAGGCTGGTCATACCAGTTTTCAGCTTTAGGCTGATCATACCAGTTACCACCTTTGTAATGGTCATACCAGTTTTCAGCTTTTGGCTGGTCATACCAATTTTCAGCTTTAGGTTGGTCATACCAGCTACCAGCTTTATGATGGTCATACCAGTTTTCAGCTTTAGGCTGGTCATACCAGTTTTCAGCTTTAGGCTGGTCGTACCAGGACTTATCTTCAAGCTGGTCGTACCAAGAACCCCCCTTGGCCTTTCCATGTACATCCAGAATGGAAATGGCCAGAACCAACAACACGAGAGTAAACGAAAGCTTGTTCATCTAAAAAAAAATCGTCAAATGACGCTCATTATGTTATGTTCAGGTGCCTCACAGATAGCCAGATTCAAACCTCAGTAAAAATGAGACAGTGTTTATTAAAAAATAATATATTTAAAAAACTTACTTTATTTGTAACTATAATCTATATTTGTGTCAAAGAGATATAATGAAGGAAACCTATCACTACAAAGCATTGTATCTTTTTATTTAAAGTACTGTTTTCTACGATTAAAAAATCGTTAATGCAAAATAGAAAATCATCTATTGGCCCAGCCATACTTTTGACCAGTTACAAAGTGAAATCAATAAATTAATAAATCTATAATTCGATTTACCTTTCGCTTACCTTGATATAATAAAATACAACTATAATGAATACATGGCAATCCAGCGGGACTTATATAGAGTTTTTGCGTGACAATTTTTGTTGTCAATTCCATAAACTTTCAAGAAAATTTCAAACAATAATTTTGACGATGGCAGTTGCTCAATGCCATGATGACAAACGCTGGGTTCGACTTTGGTGTCATGACCTCTAGCGACCGGTCGATTAGAACCGAAATTATTAAAAGATTGCCACGTTGCTGCATGCTGTACAAACTGCAGTAGTAAAATCCTATTAGGAAAACATTGACAACCAACAAGTCAAATCATTGGAGTTAACACCTTTTTGTAAAGACATCCTTTCGAGTTACCCACACTTTAGACAGCGCTATCATCAAAGAAAACAAACATGCAATTTTTGAAAGTCAAGTTCGTAAAAATATCTTGATGTTTTTCTCTTGTCAAAAAGCTAGTATAATTTATTAAAATCTTCTACTCAACCAATTTCGGTTTTGTACTTTGACGGCTTAATAAAAAAATGTAAAAATGTAAAACAAAAACACGAGAAAATGTACGTAATTTCGAAGTGTACAAATACAACATCACATACCATTGCCAAAAACATAGCGAACGGAACATTGTGGAGCAGCGGTTCTTAACCAGGGGCGAGTAATTCTTATGGGGACGCGAGCTCTACTTCAATATTTATATTTTTTGCTGTGATTTTAAGGGTTTTGTTTGGGTTGGGACCACTCCTACAGCTGTACTAACTCTTTTGAGTCAACTTTATGATTGAAACTGCCAAAATTTTGCCGATCCGCGCCAATCTTCGATTTATTACATTTGTTAACTTTTTTTTAGAGTATTTTTGAGTGCCATTGCGTGTTTTCTGTTTTTTGGAATTGCCCTCATCGAAGGTATAACGGCCCTCTGTAATTTCAGCTTTGCTAACTTATAGATAAATGATAAAAGTTACCCCCCTTTCGAAATATTTTATGTCCATAGTTTATGTACGATATTAGGCTTGAAAAAGGTATACTCGAACTTTTTTGAGAGAATCTATATATTTTTTGCAATATTGCCGTTGTATAGTATGTTGTTACATTTTTTGAAAAACGATAAGCAAGGTTTAATTTTTGAGCTTGACATTTTTTTTAGCTTGACATCGGTCGACATCACGGCCTTACAACTGTGGAGTCAATGCCCCAACACGTTTGTCGAAATCAGCTTGATAAGAATTAATATGTCGGGTACCAGCTGTATGTTGTGTGCGCATTACGAAGAGCCTCCTGAATGACAGTTTAACCAATTCAACCAGATAAAACTCAAGTTGTTTCTCTTTTTTTTGTCTCTGTGATAATTAATTACAAAATGCCGAATTGCTTTTCGTATTGGGTATAGCGCAATGCATAGGAAAGTTACCAAAGATGGGCGCGGCTGACAAAAGGTTAAGAACCACTGCTATGGAGGGTTACATAATAAAGTTATTGTTGATGGGATTACAAACACTGACTTAAAGGAAGCGCCAGAAAAGGGACTTTACGGATGTACGGCGCACGCCTAACGGAAGCTAGTATTTTTGAGGTTGTATTTTTAGAGGTTCCCCAAATCGTTGTCGCAAACCCTGAATTGAATGTTTCGACATCCGATGATCAAAGGGGAAGTAGTTGTTGCTGTTGTTCACTTTTTAGGCAAAATTCCACAGCTAATAATAACGTTGTACTGTATAGATTTGATTTGTTGCCACAAAGTGCAAAAGGCGATTGCTGCAAAGTTGCGCAAGTGGTAGCCATGCGCAACTCCATGCCTGTATGCGGAGTTGCTGCTGTGCTGTAAACGAGTCATTTTGAAATGACGTAAGTACAATTATTTTGCTAAAATAAAAGTCCCAGTCCGAGTCATTTTGAGAGTAAAACTTCAAGTCACGTCATTGACAAAATAAATGAAACGTTTAACTATTAAAATTCGCGAACCCGTTTGATTATGAATAACTCGACTAAAAATAACAAAAAACACAATATACAGCTAGCAAACTGTTTTGAAGATAACAAACCAACTTTATTAAAAACACTTTAAATGAAAATATTTAATTTAAACCTAAGTTATTTGACACAATGACTTTAGTCCAAGTCAAGTCATTTGAAAACAGTGAATTGAGTGCATTGGCTTAAGTCAGTGGTCGGCAAACTTTTTTTGTCGCGGCCCAAAGTAGTCTTTTCAGAGCTATTAAAGGCCCACTACGTAAAACCACTACATAACAGCGGCTGATTTCGGACATTCGTTTTTAAGGTGAAATATAACACACATCGCCTTGGCGCCAAAAACACTGCCATATCATAATGTAAACCATACTATGAAACGAAGAATTTACGCGCGAAGCGCGAAAATTTTTTTAATTACATACAGTTTAAGTTGAAAACATATGGGTCGACAGGCTCCGAAGATCACATTTGGCACGTGGGCGTTTCCAAGCGACTTCTAATATAAAGTGCAAATGAATATAGGACTATCAAGCGGCCCACAACCACATTATAACACTAAGCTATTCAAAAGTAACTCGCGGCCCACATTTGGGCCGCGGCCCACAGTTTGCCAACCGCTGGCTTAAGTGATTACAACACTGGTGTCTGGTTAATATTACAACACTGGTATCAAGGGATAACAGTCTTAAATGTAAATCTTTTGTATGAATTCTTTTTTAAATCAGACACGTTTCGTATTGGTTTAACAGGTTAATCCTTATCTTGTACTTGCAACAATAGCCAAGGTCGTTTGTTAAATCATTCCACAAGGCACTTATTTGTAACTTGAATTCAGCTATCATCAAAATAAAATTAATAAAAAAATTCAAGCAATTATTTGGTCAGAGTATAGTTTAGGTCTCTATTTCTATAATAACGTTGAATAGGTAATATCCAACTGCGCTTCGCAATCTTGTTTCAATAGTTTTCAAATAATTCGGCGCCACGCCCACTAAATATCAGTTAATAGCAGTCTAAGTTACAGAAACTTTTTATGGTTGAATGCGCAAGAAAAACTTTGGCGTATTTTGTTCCTTTATATTTTAATTTTCGTAACGGTCCCGCTGAAATACCTTTCGCCGCTTAATTGAAAAAAATGCTTTCAATAGAGGGTAAGAGTATATGGTGCGCTTTTAGCATTGAAAAAACAAGCCTGACAATTGTATTAAGTTTGTGTCTCGTAATATACATTTCCGTCTTCATTCTTCTCTGTATTAAAATGTACCTTTGAAAGAAGTATTACACTTCCTGGAACAACGCGGCACACCTAGCATGGTCTTAAGCAGTGCTGTAAAGTCTCAGGTCAATGACTTGAATGAATTGACTTGACTTAAGTCTTTTGGGTAAAATTACTTGACTTGACTTTCGGGCAAGTGGCATGGACTAAATAAAGCGTTTTCATTAGGCATTTTTTCATTATAAAATTAAGGCTTTTATTTTACGTTTTACACGTTAAATCCACGTTAAATACTTTGCTTGTATTGTGTTGGAATTTTGTTGTCTTTAGTAGAGGTAAAGTAACCCATGTAAATGAAATTTTATTTAAACCATATATTCCACTTGGCGTTTTCGTGTAATGTTCGGTTTTCAAGCTTGTATGTCCCAACTTACTTTAGAAAAATGACCATAAAATCTAAATGAAACATTTTTTTTATATAAATCCATATCGAAACATACAATCCATTTAATTTTCCAATAATTATTAGGGTAAAGCACTGAAACTTTCTGCTTAAACAAAAAATCGTTTGTGTGGCAATCCTTCCAGCTTGCAGAAGACCAAACTATTAACGGAAGTAGGGCGGTCCCATTCAAATTTCAAAACTTGGCCCACTTAGATCAAAAAAAATTATCACCCAAGTGTTTTTCAAGCATGAAAATATGTCAAACATTTTGGCAGTTCGCGAATAGGCATAGGATACGACAACCGCAATGTATCGAGTTTTCGCAAGGGAAATTACGACACGCTGAAAACAGGTTGCAAATCTTTGAAATTACACCGTTTTAATTTTAGTTTTTTGACGGTTGATTACTACTTATTCGTTCTTGTTAACGGATTGAAGCTCTGTGAGCTGGTCAATATAAATATAAGAAAGACCTTTTGGTTAAACTAAGAACAATGAAAGCAGGAACCTCTGATCTTCAATAGGAAGAAGAACAAAAACTACTTTTGTGAGCTAATATAAGGGAAAAGTTTGTGCAACAACTACCCGTTAAAATGTGCAAAGTTGTTTCTTTCACATGTCAAAACTTTACCATATATACCTAATGTATAGCCTACTTAAAGCTATAAAACAGGAGATCCGTTAGTTTTGCTCAAATCAGCTGTTCGCATTAAAATGACTGGTTTAGTGGGAATCCTGGGCATAGATTGACAGAAATATAATGTTACCAGCTGCACTCGACGTCCAAATTAAAAAAAAGTGTTCACTTTGCCGACAGATTTTAGCTTTTAACCCACGGTGTTAAATTGGTGTTGCTGTTCGGATACCCTGTGCCGTTTTTAGTGCGGTCTTAAGTGCAAAGCAACTGCAACTTTAAGTGTAAAGTAAGGGCAAAGCGTCACTTTTTCGCCATTCTTCGGGATACATTTTTGCAATTAATAAAAATAGTGACAAGCGGATGTAGAATGCGTTCTTTCAAACCCCGGAAACACTAAACAGTTACTGAGCCTGCACGGTTGTCGTGCACGATTTTTATCTACTCGTCTTTAGAACTCAGTTTGCTTGCTGGAGAGTTTAAAATGATCTTTTAATAGATTTTAACGAAAACCATGAATATAACACCATACTTTTTTCTGGGTGATCTGCTATTGCAAAAAAAATGATTATCGTAAACGTCTCTTTCGCGAATCCTGGCATATCCACCAAGGGCCGGTTACGATAGAAATAAAAAAGGACGTTTTATTTCCAGTTCCGTACCGACAGTTCTTATAAGACGTCGGTCTGGCATCGGTCGTGAGTTGTGCGTGGTCGCTCTTACCGCTTTTTATTTTTGAACGTTGTTTAGCGCATTTTTTCTCCTTTTTTTCTTTCTGTCAATTTACTTCGCAGTGTTGTTGGGCGTGGCGGGTTACATTCCTTGATGAAGGCTTTCTGAATAGCCGAAACGTTGGACAAACAAATATATACCGGAATATCTTACTTTTAGTAAACCACCATACATATGTCTTCACAGTAAAATGAATAAAATGTATAAAGCTATGAAAAAATTAATGAAATCGACATATCATATATGCACATTTGCTAAGAAATATGCAACGCTCTTTACTTGTTTTAGTTTTCCTAAACCCTAAACGTAGCCCTATATTGCATTTTGCAGTAATGTTTTGGTGCTGTTAGCTTAAATACAGTTTCTCTGTAGAGGAGTTTAAATTTCGTTTCCGCCACAGATCAAAACGTTAATGTGTCAGTATATAAAATTGCCTTGTAATAGCTAACGTCGATGACAATTTCTGACAAAATTTGATGTATGCTGATCACTTTTTCTCGCGAACGACACGCAAAAAATAGTCATTTCTCATTTAGAGTAGTTCGCAAAATTAGGTTTAAAATTAGTTTAAAACAAAAATAAACCACACGATATTGTCACAGTTGATAATACAAACGATTTTGGTCTAAAAATGTAAATAATATCACGGCAGTTGGCTAAACATTTTGTTAATAGCAAGTTTTGCTTTATATTTTTCTAAATATTTGTATTATTTTACGAAATTGTATTTTATTCTTTGTGGGCATTGCCTCCCAGTGGTAGTTTTTCTAATTAGATTTTATGTACCTGTCGTACGGAAATGTTAGTTTATTTTCTAAGATTGTTTTTGCAAGGCTATAGCCGTTATACTTCAAGTTCTAGGTCAATTGTAAAAGTTTTACAGAGCAGTAGTAAACGGGAGACTTCCTCAGACTCTGAATTAGCATCTCATACACCTGACTTTATTAGCTTATAGCGGAAAAACGTGGAAAAATATCGATTACACAGAAAATTTATCACAGAAATTTTTTACTGAGAAGGTGACGTTAGCTGGACAAAACGTGATAAAAACATTTATTGCATTGAATTTGAGATGACGTCACAAAGCAGCGTCATACCGTGACGTGGCAAAGTTTCTTAAAAGTTTGACGTCATAATGAAGTGGCTTTAAGAACACTACACGCTTCGCTTATTTGGTTACAGTTTTAGGTTGGAGAGGTTTTACTTTCAATATAAAAGATGCATTACAAAGATATTATCGATTCACGCAAAGCATGACGCCTTTTGACTAAACGATTTACGAAAAATAGGCTAGACATATTTAAACCACACCTAGTTGATGGTAAATTTGTAACGATTTGGGCAATGACATTTGTGATTTGTTACAACCATTTACCCAACTTTAGTAGCTATGCTGGAACCGTAACAAACAATCAAAAACCAGTTCATTCCAAGCACCGTGTCTAGTAATAGATTTCAATTTCTGCTGTCTAAATAGTAATTTAATCATGCGAATAATCCTAAAAATGCTAGCTAACAGTGTTATGTTGATAGGCTAATAATTTTCATGAAACACCACGACCAATCTTATGAAAGAAGCTATCAATAAAAGTGCAAGATTAGAAATCCTCGGCGCAGTCAAACGTAGCCGCGTATTTCGTGGGAATTCAACGTGAAATTAGTTCAGCTGCGTAAACGTTAGTCAGCAAACGCGAAAAACTTAGGCCGTGCGGCGTGCGTAGAGTTTGCGATAGTAATTCGTTTACAGCCACGCAAATGTCGGAAGTAACGTTGTTCCCACCTCGCAAATTTAAGATTGACAGCTGCCGAAACATCTTCCTTGTGCAATATACAAGGGTTCAATCTAAGCAAGTATATAGATCAGGGATGTCCAACCTGCGGCCCGCCTAATGTTTATGTCCGGCCCACCACTTATTCTTACTTTCTAGCCTTTATTTAAGGCAATTGTTTCGACTATCATCAAAATGTGTAAAACGCGCAGTATTTGATGTAGACCTAATCTAATATCTTTTCTGATACTATAATGGAGTCTAATGTTGTATTTCAAAATCCAGCAAACACTTGCGCACCACCCATCATCGTTAAGCAAGATGTGTGTTTTTATACGTTAAGTAGTTTTATGACGTCACGATATGACGTAACTATGACGTCACACCTTTAATTTAATGGGTTTCGCGGCGCATCGAAATTTTTAAAGTGGCAATGCGGCCCATTCTGCTAAAAGGTTGGACATCCCTGATATAGATGGATCTATTGTGAAATTTAAGGTCGCCTGGTTCTCAACCAGTATATGACACAATTAAGGCTTTGTAATATCGGTATGATTGGTGTACATATTATGTAACATTTGTATCAACATAAAGTAACAAGAAAAAACATTAATCGTAAAACAATCTGTTGCAGACTTTTTTTGGTATCCCTCGTGAGCGTCAACTAGGGCGCCGGAAATATTGCCTGTCATGCATAGTGTGCCGCCGGCTATTCAACTGACAACAATGCTGTTAAGTCTCGGAGATATGTTGTAACCATTACGAGTATTTAAGTGAGTTGTTTTCGTTTAAAGAAAATTTCGTTACACCCTACATTACGCCAACATAGAAAGAATTGAAAGGTAAAATAGCTGTCAATCTTAGTTGTTACTGTGAACCAATATTCTGCCGTTTTAAAGATTGTTTTCATTGCTGTAGTTATAAAAGTTATAAACATGGGACTGCTTTCATTTGATGGCGAGCCGTTAGACTGGGAGGACATAAAGGATCACGTGGACTATGTCAAAAAACATGGAATCACCCAGTTCATTTATAACTTCCAACGTTTGATGCAAAGACCGGAAGATATACTGAAATGGGGAGACGAGGTAATTCGTGTAATAGATAGCATTTTGTTACTAACTTGCTGCCACTGTCGCATGACATAATATATTTTGTCAAATGTTGTTACCTTGGACTCAACCATTTTAACTGTTTGTTTTTTTGTTTGTTTGGCGATACACAAGTCATATAATTTACAATAAAACAGACTTTACAGACAATTTTTATTTGGGTCATTTTTTATTTCAAAACTGTTATGTTTTCAATAAATAAATCGTTTTTTTTTTATTTTTTCAGGTTGAGTTTATGATCGTTCGATTTGATGACATAAATAAAAAAGTGCAGCTATCTTTACACGGAAACCAAGTCTGCGAAATCTTGCAAGAGAGAGAAAAAAAATTAAACAGGTTAGTAATGTTGTGACTTGTGGGTCAGCGAAATTTTGAACGATTTTCAACCTTGGACAAACTTTTTCAATAATTTTAAACAAAAATCATGATGTGTGTTTGTAACTATCCGGTTTAGAAGTTTTATTAGCTGCACAAACCGTTAGCATATTAGTAATTAGTCAACAAAAATAACTAATACGTTTGCCAGATAAACAACTGATTTGTTCTAGACTGCTATCCTATATTTTTTATATAAACGGGCTTGTATATCCTGTTTTCCCTAATTTGCAACACCGATGTTTTTAATCAAATATAGTTTTACAAACGTTTTAGGCTTTTCGCAATACATGTGCTTTGGTAGCTAATCGCTTATTAGGTCGTGCTATGAGCGGATTAGGTTGGGACCTTTAAACTATTTGTTTTTACAACTAACTATACTGCTCTGAAGTCGCGCAATCGTTGTGTGCCTTCAACGTGTGTTTTTGTGGCCGAATTGAATACCACAACACAAACCTGAAGAACGAATTACTTAAAAAAAAAATATTAATTGAGATCCCATATCGATTTGCTTTCAACTGCAAAGTTCGGCCATGATAAGCAGCTGGAAGCCAATTTGCAACAAATATCATCAGGCTATTCCTGGTATTTCTATTTTTGTCCTTAATATTTAAATTTATATAAGTTAATTGCAATAGAGTACTAATGAGGTTGAGTTTTGCGTTTTACTCATCACAAATCGAGTGCCTTATGAAAATGTAAAATCGACACCAAATGACCAAGCGGCGTAACCAAGCCACCGTTTTTATGTTTCTTATTTGACCTAGCGTAAACACATTTAACTTTTATAACATTACTCATAAACTCACATAACATTATATTCCAGTACCTGATATTATAATTTATAATAAAGCCTACAGCGAATTAACCTGACACCTACGAAGATTTAAGCATCTTAACGGTTAACAGAGAATTATAGCATCAAATAAAGCCTAATTATTATGCGTTTTTTTATTTATTGGACAAACAGTCTATTGGTAGGCTATGTCCACAAGCGTTGGCTCTATAGTGTTAAAGTGTCTGATTCGTGCTGCCTTAAACTAAAGACCACAAAAGTCTAACTCGAGGGTATTTATTCCTAGATTGATGTCCCTGTGGCAACCTGAATACGCAAGTTATATGATCGAAGGAACCCCTGGCATACCGTACCTTGGATTTGTATCCCAGTTTACCGAAGTGGAAGCAAACATGAGACAGAGGTAGTTGGTTGTGCATGTTCAAAGAGACAATTCATGTTATGTGCATTGCCCAGTTCGACCGGTTTTTTGTTATAGGTTAACGGTTGTAATTGTTTGTTACGTGCTCTACGTGGTTACGAGGTACAATGCCTTGTTGGCAGTGTTTTTCGCCCGGTCTGTGTAATTGGAAGCCTCTCTTTCGTAACTTCATTTGACATTTCGGTTACTGTTAAAGGTACTAATCGCTGATTTTGAATGAACTTACCTGACGTAAAGGAAAAGAATAAAATTACTTAACTCATTTGACTGAATTCTACGAAACAGAACCTATGGAGTTTAGTAACCGCATTTGTAAGTATAAGTTTAGTATTCGTTTCAAGATATACATGTTTCTTCCGCAAACTGTCCTTACAACTGTGATCTCTGCTCCGTTCTATTCAATCTTTCAGAAGACAAGCCTATAAATACCCGAATATCATGATTGGTGGGTTAATCTAAATGTGTTTACCAGTTGTTTAAAATTTGAGCCGTATATCATTTCGTTTTAGGCGAAAAGAAGTACAAAGTGTGCTGGAGCCGGGCGAACGAATTATGACCATTTCCGTGTTTCCAAGGTATGACTATATACTTAATCTTATTTAAGGAACAATGTTATACATTTATAAACGTAAGTTAGGGTATTACTAGAATGGTTTAAAAATGGCCTTGTTAAAAACATTTTCGTTTTAAAATTCATGTATTCGTTTAACGAAAAGGTATAATTTTAAGGGCGTTACACAACTGTACAAAGTAAAATCTGGTTTAATCAAAGTGAACTCAAACTGAACCCGAATCAGATTTTTAAGAACCTGTTTTAACCTCATTTTTCTCAAATCGTTACCGAACTTAAACGCTTTTTATGAATTTAATTAGACGAACCAGAACTGAACCTGACAAAAAGCTGTACACTCAAATAATACGGCACAACTTATAGGCTACTTAGCTTTGAGTGTCAAATTCTATCATGATCGAATTTTGTGCAGTTTGCAAAATATAAAGAATGTTTGTCTATGTGAAAGAGAACAAACTTTTAGTCGTTAACCTAATTGCATATATATTCTGGTGAAATATTAAATATGTGTTAGACTAAAAAATTTTTCTCAGGGGTAAGTTTAGAAAGAATGAGGGAGGTTTAACCGTCCGGTTAGGCTATTAATAAGAAAAATAGTATACTCTACAAAAGCGCGAAAATTGTTTAAAAAAAGAATGCTCGCATATTCTTTAAATAAAATGTTGTATTTTTAGTGGTCAGAGGTTTTTTTTATTTTTTAATGAAACATAGATTAAATACGAGTTTTAATATGTTATATCCATTTATTGACCCACAGTTTCAAGTTTAATTCAGGTTAGATTGAAACCGAGCCGGAACCTTATAACACCTGTTTTATGATCGAACCGGAGATGAACCGCTCCGAACCCAAAAACGAAAATCCAAACGAATTTTGAACCGAAAAATCGCTTTTTTTGAGTAAAACACATTCAGTAATGCTGATATATATAAATTTATTGCTTTTTTGTTTTTGTTTTTCATGTTGTCTTGTTCCAGACTCGGATGTCCTGGTTTTACTTACCCAATACACGAAATTATTGGACCCGAATCGAATCCCGTGTCAAGGTCTCTCTTCTTTCCCGATCAAGCTATAAGCGGACATCCTCGATTTCCGTAAGTTTACCGTCAGCTGGACTTTGTTTAACTATAAAAATAAATATAACTGAGTCAGGTCCAACGAATCTCTGGACTGTTGATCACAATCCAGAATAAAACTTAAAAAAGTGTACGTAAAAAACACAATTGTTTCCACGTATTACTATATGCTGGCAAAGTTTCTATGTAAATAGATCACCTGAACATTTTTATGATGCTGCTTGTTTCATGGACCACAAGTAGGCTTAGCTATTCAAACGCATACAAGAACAAAAAACTAGCAGCGCTCAGCGCAATCCACATTTTCAACTTTCACACAACTTGTACCTTTCCGCAACCTAACACACAGCATTCTCAGCGCATTTTTGCAGTTTTGTTTTGTTAACTTTGATAAGAGCTTTTGACTCAAAATCATGAACTGGCTAGTAACTAACTGTTACGATGTCGTGTTTCACGTAACTCAAAGATCGTGCTTTATACAAATTACTGTTTAACCCTTCGTGTCTTTTGGACCTTTCGTACACTATTAGCCGTATAATATTCAACTTCATATTTCATTTTTTGGACTTCTTTATTTTAAGGTATCTGACGAAAAATATACGTAAGCGCCGAGGGGAAAAGATTGCAATCCACGTTCCAAGTAAAAATTAAGCTTTGTTTTGTTGAACGCTTACTATTTTTTCTATTTTTTTATATATATGTTTTGGTATATATATAATTTTTCACAAGGTTATGCGGGTTTCATTGTGTAATCCTTTTGTTATTATCTGTGGATTTCCGATTGTTAAAACTGTAAATCAGGAGGACAAATTGTGCAGTTTCTCAATTACTTCTTTCACGTCAAGCATCCATAACAAACAATGTAGTGACCTTTGGGGTGCCACAAGCATATATGGTTTTAATTATGTTTAAGTTCACTTTAGATTGGTTTTCACTATACTTGTCCTAACTTGTCCCGTTTAGTAAATATTTCTGAAACGTGAGCAGAGGGCAAAAAAGATTTGAAAACCTTTGAAAGGGGGCATAACTCATAATTAATTCAGGATATAACTGTAATTTGCCACAAAACAGAAAATGCCTTTATTGCAGTTCAGTAAATCACAACAGCTATAACCAATAAAAAACGACAAACGACCCGCTCTTTCCGTCTTGTAGTTTTTTATAGCTTTGCGTCGGTGATGTGGTATATAGGTAATAAATACGTCTCTCGGGGCGAAAGATGCATTTCAAAACGCGTCTTAAACAGCCTGACTCACACCTAAGGCAGCAATTCAATTATAACCTATCAGTGACTTGCGACATGACGCTACAAATTTGCTGCAGTATTCAAAGACGAACGTACTCCGTCGCCATTCATCGAAAAGTTTAATCACCCTGACGCGACTAAAGCGGCCAAGCCCGACCACATTTACATGGACTGCATGGGATTCGGAATGGGCAACACTTGTCTGCAAGTCACCTTTCAAGCTTGCAACGTCCAGGAAGCCAAGTTTCTTTACGATCAACTGGCGCCTGTTTGTCCCGTTATGGTGGGTATACGGCGCCTCCTTACCGAACTATTTATAAGAACAATGATGGCAAATTCAAACACTATACTCTTGTATTACTTTACGTATGGTTACGAGAAAATACGGACGTGTGGTTACGCGAAAACACCCATCATTAAAATACCAATAATGCATGCTTTCGAACTGGCTGGTACCAGATTGCTGTAGTCCGGTACAACAATGACATTTGTATGGTTTTCACTGGAAAAATACAATATCTGTGAACAGTTGAACACCCATCCTAAAGAACTTGATAACAACTGGTTTAGGCGGGATTTAATATTTGTTGATGTTAAACTTTCTTATTGTTTATTGTACATTCTGGTATTTTGAACATATAAATTAATTGTAGGTATTTAACTAAAACATACATATACACATTGACATAGTGCGCATTTTGTGATCAAGCCCTTTTGGAGTTGTACTGACCAACGATAACGGCATCCGTAAATTCCATGATATAGCACCAGATGACATAAGAAAGGCTTATCTAAATCAGTCAGCCTAATCGGGATTGTAGTGCAAGCAAGGTTAGTTACAATAGTTGTTTTTTTAGTATGTCCTTTTCTTGCACTACAATCCTGATCAGGCTGAATGATTTCGGTAACCCTCTCCGAAGGCGCCCTGTACTATAGGCATCTTGTATGTACAAACTTTTAAAAACTTTTGATATCACTATATTAAACAATGTTTCTCGGGCCACGGATGATAATATTGGGCCTTTGTTTGGACCTTACTGTTTTAAAACATCCGGAAATATGCTTGTTTTAAAACATCCAGAAATATGCCCGAAAATATGCGAATGTAAACTTAATATTGAACTGCATCATCATCAGGAATGTCTAGCAAGCACGTGGTATAAAAAACATTCTTTAAATACAAAATAACTGTAATAAATCGAGAATCGAACGTTACATATTACTGGAAACTCCATTAACGTATTTGCAA
Organism: Ascidiella aspersa; assembly: GCF_963924565.1. Lineage (NCBI taxonomy): Eukaryota > Metazoa > Chordata > Ascidiacea > Phlebobranchia > Ascidiidae > Ascidiella > Ascidiella aspersa. The sequence goes on from NC_139451.1 coordinate 21,042,180, forward strand.
TCGCAATTCGGCCTCGGTGCTAAAATGCGTTTAAAGCTCCAGGCTGTTTTTGTTAAACACGAGGCACCTGAAAATCATAAAGCATTTCTGTTAATTGCACCCAGACTTGGCACGAGTGTCGCAAATTTTTGTTCATCGGCTTAGTACAGTTACAAGCCTTAGAGTGAGCTTTAAAGGCCCCCTGCCAGCAATTCATGAAAAATGTAGAATAGGTTTCATAAAAGATCACACCGCCTTTGCAAATTAAACCATCAGGGCATCGCATGAAAGTAGTTACTGAAAGTCATTAGAACACAGTTGTTTTAAACTTCAAACAAGTATCGCATCACGGTAGCTTGTAAAAAAACTTGCTGCACTTAGTCGGCCTACCAAGTACTTGCACGCAAGCTTATCAGAGAAATAAGTCAAAAAGGGCATTTACAGCATGGATTTTCGATGTTATCTAAGCAGCAGCGAAACCCAAGCCAAATGGTAGTTTCGCTATCGATGCGATGCCAAACTGATAAAAGGTATTGTATCAGTGCTTTTTGATCAAGGGCAACGTTTTATGCGTTAAAAATATTAATTTAGGAAAATAGTGATTGACAAATCGAGAACATTAACCATAAAGAAAATTTGACCTCAATATTCTGAAAAATGTTATATTTTTACGTTTAATTTTATTGATTTTCCTCTTTTACCTTTTGTGAAAATGACATTTGTATTTTTTCCGAAATGTCTTGTATCAGGGTCGAAAAATGTAAAAAATATCCAAAATTGTTTACCGGATCAAATTTCTGCAACATTGATTTACAGTTCCGTTTAAGTAATCCCGGAATGTGACCTTTGATGCAGTTGCCTGTAAAGACCTGTCCACTCTCTTTGTAGTAATAGCGCAGTAACATGAGCGTGGCAATCGCGTACCAACACTTGTACTCGTACAGATGGCGTTAAGTGCTGCTTCGCCCATATTCCGAGGCTATCTGTCAGAGATCGATGTTAGATGGCCGGTAACCGCTGGGAGCGTTGATGATCGAACGCCAGAGGAACGGGGCTTGGCGCCGGCCAAGAACAATGACCTTGGCTTACACAAGCACAACAGGTACACTTTGAGCTTGTTATAGCCGTAAGGCAGTGCTTCTCAACCTATCGGTCGCGACCCCAAATTGGGTCGCTGTTTGATTTCGTTGGGTCGCTGACTGCAGCAATTCATATGTTTATACTAATTGAGATTGTTTCTGAGCAAGATTTCTCAATTAGGAAAATTTAGGAAGCAATACAAATAATGTATAGTTATTAGAATTCAAAATTCTTTATGCTAATGCCTAGTTTTTTTCGCTTACAAGAAGCTATTTTTAGTTCGCTTACAAGAAAAACTGTTTGGTCGCCAAACCTTAGACATCATAGCGAAAAAGGGTTGAGAAACACTGCCGTAGGGCGTTGACCTGTACATTTTACTTAAAAGCTCGTAATGGCATTGTCTCTGTAGCGATGCCGATTTCTTCATACCGGATCGTAGAAATGCGAAGTACCAAACTCGAAAACTGTAAAATTTATGCCTTATTGCTATTTGTAAAAATAGTATGCTGCATGCTTACAAAAAAAATATGTACCTAATGAACCTGGTAAAAACTGAATCAAACATTTATTTTAAAAGATGATTTTGGTAGATTTTTGAATGTTGTGGTTCATTGTTGAATTGTAATTATATCTTTTCTGTTATGGTTTATCTATTTCAGAAATGCAATTCGCAAATCGAGGTTTGATTCCCTCGATAGCTACCTTTCAAAAACTTCTGCGGAATTTAACGACATTAATTTTAAAATCGACGAAGACGCAAAGAAAATGCTGATTGATGCAGGTTTCATTTTAATTCTATCTTGTCTGTAATATTTTACCGAGTTATGCATGCCGAAGAAGTCTCAGTACCAACCAAGAAACGTACTATACAATTCAACGTAACAAAGCATAGTAGTTGACTTCGTTGACTGATATAAGTTTAAAAGCTTTTCCTAAATGAGTTTAATTTTTAGTCAAGGCCTAAACTATGTGACTATTAGATAGTTTCTTTAAATGTTGTACATTTTCTTTAAGTGTTTGTACATTTTTTTTTTGACCTGTGTTAATATTTAATGGACTCCTAAGTTTGTCTGAAGATTTGTATGGCGAAGAAAATAGTTACATTTTGAAGTTAAACTTCTTCAAATATCTAACTCTTGTTTTGTAACTTTTTCAAAGCTTGACTTTACGTTTGCAGACTGGATAAACTGACCAAAATTTTAAATATTCTACAAAGACCCATGTTGTATTTCTATCGTTAAATATTACTGACCTTTTTATTATTATATTATATATTAGGTATTGTCTTCATCATCTTTTGTTAAGGCATCGACGAACCATTGGCACAACATTTGGGGCATTTGTGGATCCGTGACCCTCTGACCTTATTCTCTAAGAAAATTGAATTGGACGATGAAAACGAAACGTATCATTTCGAGGTAGTTAGATAGCTAACTTCTTTGCACGTAGTATTGTTTGTTTCAATAAATTAAAATTGCATTCTGATTTACCAATTAGTTGCAAATCAAATATGGTGTGTTAAGTTTATCAAACCATGCAAACATCGCCAGTAACAATTTTGAGACATTGTCCGTTTTAAAGGTTTATGCAAAGGATTCGTGTATAATTTGAGTGATACCTGTTGCAAGTATTTTTTAAGCTTGATCTCCGTAGAGTTAGAAATACATTTTAGTTAAAGCAACCGAGACAAGAAGTGGGATTAAACAAACATCACAATTCGATGGGTTTAAAAAGTAATTTGTTTGTATCTACGCAACAACAAAGCAACGTTTCGCCCGATGATCACATGTTTCGCCCGGTCTATTAACTGTTAAAATATGTACTAGCGGTTTAAGAATCTAACCTTCTCGTTACAGAACATTCAATCGACCAACTGGCAGTCGCTGCGTTTTAAGCCTCCACCGCCGCGCTCAGACATTGGCTGGCGAATCGAATTCCGCGTCATGGAATCTCAGTTGACCGACTTCGAGAGCGCCGCTTTGGTGGTCTTCGTCGTTCTGTTGACCAGGACCATTCTAACGTTTAAGCTCGACTTTCTCATACCCATGTCGCTGGTAGGAACACCCTTCGTTAACCACCCATATACTTTACGTGGAAGAAGAATAAACACATTTAGCAGTTACAAAATAGTAAAATAGACTTAGGATTAAATTACTGTTTTTGGAGAAGTGATAAACGGTTGTCCCAGAATCGGATCTGTAATTTTAAGATTTGTTGTTTTTTTCTGAAGCGACGTCACAACACTATAAATAACAACCGGTGCCAGTTTGAACAAAATCGTCAAAAATACAATACTACAAGTTACTATATAATTTACAACTAAAATTTTGTAACTTTTTATTGGGGACACATTTTTAATGCAGCTTGCTAAGTTGTATATTGTGTTATAATATGGTCACATTTAGAGACAATAAGTATATTCACACAATGTACTGTCAACTGTTACATAACAGTAGTTGTGGGAGAAATTGCTTGGTGCATTGAACGAATTGCTTGGTGCACTAAACACGCGGATGCCTAGTGTATGGGAAATTAGTCATTCGATAAAGGACGTGTCGAATAACAAAACAGGAAAACACGAGTTCCGAAAAAATTAAGCTAGAGCGTGTATCGCGCGATCGCGTGTGTAGGCAATTGACTGCGTCTAACATAGGCCGCGCAGTTCGTAGACATACGCCACCCTATTGCAACTAACGACAATGCTTTGAAATAAAACATTTATGTGAGAAAACTGTTGTTATGCAACACAATTAATTAAAATTCGTTGAAGATATATAATCACAGATAAACATTTATTTTTCCATCTATATTTAAAATTGCATGTAGAATACGTCTGCAAAATTCACAAATGGATGTATAGCATATACATATAAACCTTTTTAGTAAGGTCAAGACAATCAGTAATAATTTAAAATTTAATACCAAAATTGGATAAAGCAGTATAATTCGACCAAATAGTCCAGTAGCACAGCAGAAGCAACCAATGTTTCCCAACAATAAAACAAAAAAGCTATACTTCGTTTAAAATCGTCCACAAAATGCACGTTTCTCAGAAGGCTCGGCTTGAGAACTTCAACTTCGATGTTTAACCTCAGTATAGTATAGTATAGTATAGTATCATTGGTTGAACGATCGCAAATAACCATCGGCGCCTTTTGTCGTTGTCTTTAGGTGGAGGAAAACATGAGACGCGCCCAAAAGAACAACGCCGTCAACAGGGAGAAGTTCCACTTTCGCGAGAATGTCTTTGGCGCCACAGAAAAATCAAGGCAATCGGACCACATGGAAGTGAACGGCGGTGGGTTCACGACCCGATTGCATAGAGTTCTTAGTTTAAAGTCCGACAGTTTGTACTGTTCGAAACACGGTTCATCTTCCAGTAGTATTGATCAGTTATTTTCAACCGTATGTATTGTACACCCTAGGGCAGTGGTCGGCAAACTTTTTTTGTCGCTGCCCAAAGTCTTTTTAGAATTATTAAAGGCCCACCACGTAAAACTACGAAATCAGTGGCGGATTCAGGATATTTGATTTTATGTTGAAGCCTTTATGCCCAAATCAACGCCATGCCATAATGTAAAACATAATATAAAGAAGAATATTCGAAAAACATTGCGTTTACATCAAGTTGAGGTTGGCAAAAAAATATATTTTGACAGACTTTCAGGACACATTTAGCACTTGGGCTTTTCCAAGCTGAACCAATTTTAGAATGATATGCCACACCAACCTTTAAAATAAAGTGCAATGATTGTACGGCTCTCACGCGGCCCACAACTACATTATAACACTAAGCTATTCAAAACTCCCGGCACACTAAAAATGGCTCTGCGGCCCACATTTGGGCCGCGGCCCACAGTTTGCCGACCAATGCCCCAGGGTGTACCAGAATTGTTAAAAGGGTGTACCACAATAACGGGGTGTACTGGGGTGTGCAAGATACCTCAAAACAGTAAGCCTATGATGAAGTATCACAATAAATAAACAGGTTTATGACCAGACTGAATGGAGTTACAATACATGGCACAACATGTATTTAAGCGTACGAAGCTTTGAAGATACTATATTATATTTGTGACATCATAACCAAATATTTCTCTTGATGTATCAGTATTGTGGGGTACTAACTAGTTCTTCATAACGGTTAATAATAGTTTAACTTTAGCAGGTGTATGACTGTATATCTCCAGTCAAATCTTATTGTTTTGTACGCCCTTATATTTTTCGCATTGAAATCAAAAGCGTTGGTTTCGACGGACTTTTGAGCTGTGTTTCGTTAAATCTTTGTCAGATAATTTTCTGGTTCGATAGTGCAACCCATTTTTTAAAGAATTGCTTTAGATCACAAAACAAGACGATTGGTTGCGGAAATATTTGAGTTTAATTTGAAAATCTACGTCAGTTTCGGACTCTTTTACCTACGGCTTATCTGTACAGTTCTTAAAGTCAACCTAAACATTTTGCTTAATGACATGGATCTAATAATAGGGCAGGCTGTATTTTAAAGTTTCCACATGAAAGAAAACAGCGATGCGTTTGCAGACTATAAGTGTTATATTATACGCTTTTAGTAACTCGATGTCGATAGTTGTTGATAGCGTTTGAAATGAAATGCATCATATTTCCTTAGTCCGCTCTAGATATTTAGTAAAGATCTCGGGGCGGATGGTTGTGGCCAATTTGGCATCATTGCAATTGCATCTCGAAACAATTGGACAATTGGGCATTCTTTAATGTGTTAAAAATGACATCGACCATTTCGTTAGTTTTTAATCGCAACCTGTTCTTATGCTTTGTTCACAACGTGTCGACACATACTAATACAATGACGTTAACATACTAGGTGCGGACAAAAAACATTGGATTTTACTATACTTTAGAACAGTGCTTGTTAAACTTTTTGAGTTTTGGTAACCCCTAACATCTTTCTCCAGATTTCATTCACACATGTCTCGTCATATGATAAAATCTCGTCTATATATAGCAGCACAAAATGAACACCCGGAATATCCGCCCTGCTCGCAAGCTATCATCCATTTCTGACGGTTCACCCATATTCACCCCTCTTGGTTGGTTCACCCCTGCAAAAATCTTATTCACCCTGGGGTGAACCATTCACCTGGTTAAGAAACACTGCTTTATAACACAGGTTAACTTGGAAGACAGAATGCTAGTTTCTACGGCAACTGTCAGTCCACCATATGAATAAAAATAAATTAAAATTACCCAAAATAAATTTTACAGCCATCAGGTCAATCTTAAGGTACAATGTTTAACAAAAAATATTGTGTGTTGTTTGTTTTTAGATGACTTTTCAGCTACTAGCAACAAACCCGCCACATACCAGGAGATGTCAGTCAACACTATCATTAACGGAAAGGTAAGAGATTTTGTTGTCTTTTTTGTCCTATAAGAGTGTTGTTCAAGCATTGTGGTGGCGATAATAATATGAGTTAAATTCAATTTAGCCGTCTGTTTTAAAAACAGGGTATAAACGCTACAAAAAACATGCAATAAATAAAAATATCGTTCTAAAGTCTAAACCATTTTTTCCTATAGGGCAGCCAAATATTTTGCTGCAAAGATAAATCTAGACAACTTGGCCAAGTGTTTTGCCGAAAAGACTACACAACTACAACATAGGGCATATGTATCCCATCCTAACTCTACAATCTACATCAATGTTTTTAAATGTTATTTACACATATGGCGACAGTCGCTTTATATTTCGGTGACGATATTTTTTGGTTCAGGCCGAAGTGTTTCCTGGATTTATTCCCCTTATTCAACGATACCTTGACAGCGTCGAAATCGAGGTTTCGGCAAGATGTAGAATTTCCAAGTACCTCAAACTTATCAGCAAAAGGGCCTCTGGTATATATAATGTGAAAGTTGTTGTCGATGTGTATAGAACGTTTTATTTCTAAACGGGCGCCGCAAAAATATTACCAAGCTAGACAAAAAAAAACAATTTTTGTTCTTCTATTTTACTGTTTACTTCTGTTGTTTAAAACATTGAAAGAATGAAAGTCCTTGCGACTAAACAATCGTACACACCAAATAATTTAAAAATGAAAATAAAATATTTAAACTGGGTTCCGTGGACCAATTGGTGGTACGTCGACTGGATTTAGGGTTCTATGAAGGCGTCATGAATCTATATGCATTACGTTATACACAGTAACAAAATTTCCAAAATATAACATTTTAAAAATACCCTTTGGCCTCTAATTGCTCTAATATAGACTTAACTTCTTCTGTTGCATATTTGGGCAGAAGTTCTGTTAAAAACATCAGGGTAGTGGAGTAATTTTTTAGTCCCCGCAAAGCAAAAAAACAGTAGCCTCTGTGGAAAAACCTGTGTTAAACGAACTTTTAACTAAGTGCGACTCTTTTCATAAGGAACGTAAACTCAAATTGCAAGCTATATAACATGCACATATGTTAAGATGTGAAGTGGTTTAATTCCAACACTGACTGTTACGTGTTTATTAACACTTAAACACCTAAATTAATTAATTGTCATAAGCCAAATCTTAGAGTTCATTAAGTTATTTTACGATGTGATAAATAGGGTTTTAGATAACGCGTTTCAGCTTTCGTTTGCCAAATATGTTCTTCAGTTACATAATATCATATTTGATGATGTAAAGTTTTCCGTATTTTTGTGTATAATATTCTTGTGTTTTCCTGCGTCAGTTCGCCTCGTTTCTTCAAACTTGACACTGACCTTAACCATTACCAGGTGAGCTGATGAACACCGCGCAGTGGATGCGACATTTCGTGACGTCACACCCGGAATACGAGCGCGATTCTGTCGTCACAGACTCGATCGCGTACGACCTCTTGCGGAGGATGGATCGCATCGAACAGGGCGAAGTCGTTTGTCAAGAACTTTTCGGGTCGCTCAGGCCTAACAACCATGACTTGATCGACAACAGCTCATGAGGCGGACGCGGTCCCTCCGTGTCAAGTCATTCGTAAATAACTTAAATCTAAGTCAAGCAATTTTTAACAAATCAAGTCAATTCATAATAATGGCAAGTCAATTCCAAGTCAAGTATTTGTTATAAATATTAAACCTTAAACTATTGTACTAAAATTGTGTAACGAGCCCAATAACGAGGAATCACTCAACTAAACAAAATAGCAATAACGCAGCGTATATCAAGCTAATTGTTTGAAGTAGAAAAATTAAGATGTGTAATTCAATTTTATAATATAAAATGCTTCATGAAAACACTTAATTTTAACCTAAGTCATTTGTCAGAAAGACTTAAGTTAGGTCAAGTCATTTACCCAAAAGACTTAAGTCAAGTCATCCTTCCCAATTTACTCAAGTCAAGTCATTTGAATTCAGTGACTCAACTGGGCGGACTCATAGCGTCTGAACTCATTGCTTTATGTTTATTCCTGCGACCAAGTCCATCTGAAGTACTGTATCTAAACCAGCGGTTCTCAACCAGTGGGCCATGGCTCACCATTTGAGGTGGACCACAGACCAATTTAAGAAAGCTAGATTTAGTTTCATTTGTGTCACTATTTTTAATTTTACAGGAATTATGGCTTGGGGAGGAATTAAAAAAGGATTATTAATTTATTGTTCAGCCACAAGTATCTCACAAATGCACGGTTGAATTAATAATCAGTTTTGAAATATGTTCTGCTGTGTTTTGTTCTAAACCTATTTTACAATTTTTTCTTTTAGCAAACTATTGGGCCACAGAATTTTTTTGCAGCGTAAATGGGCCACGAAAGAAAAAAAGGTTAAGAACCACTGATCTAAACCAACCATAACTGCGCTTTTTGGTACACTTATTTCTCGAATTCGCACTTTATCGCAAACTACCTGCTACGAATGTTTATTTCTCAGAATGTATGTTGTGTACTTTCCCTATTCGCCTGGTTGATCGTGCATCTTTGCATTGCCATTATTTATTAAATCACGCAACACCCATGGCGTTTGGGTATTTATTTTACCAGATTTGGGGAAAATGACAAAAACGCCCTTCATTTTTTAATATACGTTTGTCTGCAGTTAAAACATTATTAAATTTGCGTTAAATTCACCCTTCCCACAGAACGCTTTTCGTTACTATTGTCTCATTTAAGTGATACAAGTTTAAATTAGGAATGTCAAACCTAAAAAGCTCTCATTTAATCTTATGTTCTCAGCAATCCTAAATATTTCGTGGTCGTGTTTGTTTCGTACAGGGGTTCTTAAACATTTTGAGCCCCGCTCCCCTTTACACAATTTATACCAGGGAGTCGAACCGGACCCGACCCGGAACTTTATGAACCGGTTTTGGTCCAATTTTTTACGAACCGTAACCGAACCTGAACCGGGTTTTTTTTAACGATTTTAAAAATCCGAACCGGAACTGAACCGAATTTTGAAAGAAAATGAACCTTAACCGAACCCGAACCTGTTAACAAAAGCGAATCACTCCAGCATGACGTCACAACTTGTATTTTTAAGACTCAAGTTAAGCCATGTTTAAAGTTTTATGAACAAATTTAAATATTGATTAAAAAACGTTGATTTTTTGTAGATATTTAAATAATGAGTTGCTGTTTTTTAATACGTCACGTAACTTTGATTAAATGACTTACTATTCAAAGATTATTCTCCACATTTTTAGATTTAACGCAACTTAGGCCTATATAATATCCGAACCGGAACTTTATGAACCGGTTTTGGAATAACGATGGTCGAACCGGAGCTTAACCGGAACTTTTAAATTGCTCCGAACCGAAACCGTAACTGAACCGTATTCCGTAAAAATCCTTGAACTTGAACTGGAAAAGTCGAACGGTTCGACTCCCTGATTTATACCCACCCCCTTTACGAGTAAAAGAATGTTTTATACCCACAAAATCCATGTGCTTTCACTCTTATTTTACAGCATGAAACTCTTCACAGATGACGTCACAAAACATGAAGTCACAACAAGACTATCTAAAACACGTGTAGGCCTACTCAATCTAATGGACGCAAAACACATGATGGGCACATTAAAGAGCTTCGCATATTGCTCTGTATTATTGCATTTGATAATTTAGTAGAGATTGCAAACCTAGAGTATGATTTCAAACGGCGCATTTGGTCTGAGTAAAGTTGAATGTATATAGTAAAATTTGGCAAAAAATATATATTAATAGGACATGGTCTGGTGCAACCGCCTCGCAACCGCCTCGAAAACTTACCAATGTGACAACACCGTACTGTGTGTTAAGTAAGTAACCTGCCAAATTCTGGCCACTGTAATTAATTGACCAGATAAATATTTAAAAAACAAACCGGAAAACAAGATTCGTGTAACTGCGGCGAATAACTTAAGTGATTGGCATGAAACAATGTGTTCCAGTCACAGTAAAAATTAAGTGTATTCTTAGTGAGTTCTTTGCCCCCTACTTTTTAACAAATTTACGCCCCCTATCGGTGGGTCGACCCCAGTTTAAGAACTCCTGCTTTAGCAGAAATAATTTACTAAACATTAAAATAATAAGATTGTATGTGGGGTTGTTATTTGAAATAAAATAGAAGCTGATATGCGATACCATGAGGTAGTTTATTTACTCGTCTGATACTCGGCTAGCATCGTTACTGATACCCTTCTTTACTAAAGCGTGCTTTTCAACCTTGGCAATTTCTACCAGTCATTTCGTGTATTATTTGTTTGCTTCAAGCATTTAACCGCCAATCACCCCTTAAGAAGAGGGCTGGATTCTCACTATCGCGTGCGTTAAACAAAATTATTTGGTGCGTAACATTTTTAGAAACAACATTGACTGTTTTTAAAGTACCTTTGTTATAGTATGGCGGTTACAAGTTGAAGTGTAATGAAATGCCTATACTGCCTTGCAGGTTTAATTACACCCCGAAATATACATTCGAACTTATTATAACCAAAACCTAGCGTCAATCCAATGAATTCAGAAAAAAACAAATAATAAATTACTAGCAAAAAAGCATCAAAAATGCAGGGGCTATACAGCTATAATAACTGTCCATTTTCTTCCTTTCGATTAGTTAATGGCAAATAAACTTATCGAAAGAAAGTTTTAATGTCATTAAAAAAAAATTATTTACTTTTGTAAGGAGTCACCAGGCTCTATATTCGCCGGCCGAATAACTGTTGGGTTTTCCGATCATGGGCTTGGTATAAAATTATGTGACGAACTTGATTAACTTGAACATTATCTTTAACCAAAGAGAATAAATAACTATTTGACAAAACTGTAGTATAGACTAAGCTTTATAAAATTGTCTTCGATTATTATAAAATTTTCCTAGAATTAAATGCAATTAATAGATAAAAGATTCATTCTTTTATTAGCAAACGTTTCGGCAATTTATTTTGCCATCATCAGTGCAGTAAGTGAGACTAAGATAAAAACGAGTCACTATATATACGCTTGGACGTTTTAGAACGTTATATAAACAGAAAAGGAAGTCGCAAAGTAACGGAAACGTTTGCTAATAAAAGAATGAATCTTTTATCTATTATTTGGGCCACTCTCTTTCTACTGAAGATAATCAACAGATCCGTGTTTAGTGTTCCTAAATGCAATTAGAATGGCATCCGACAATACTGTACTTCACTTCATTACGGCGATATTTCGTGGCCGGACCGCGGGCCGTAATTTGGTGACATCTGGTATAAATGGTAGTAAGTTTTACATAAGTCGAATACTAAAATGTTTTCGAAACATTTTGTCCTGCATCACTGCTCTATACAGTGTATACTCATTAAAGAACAAGTTTACTTATTGGCGGTTTCATTGCTAATTACTTTTTGCATTGTATCGTAAGACTTAAATCAACACATTTCGACTTTATAAAGATGCTATTTTCCAGGGAGTCGAACCGGAACCGAACCGGAACTTTATGAACCGGTTTTGGGTCAATTTTTTCCGAACCGTAACCCAACCTGAACCGGTTTTTATAAGATTTTAAGGAGCCGAACCGGAACTGAACCGAATAATTTGAAAGTACCTGAACCTTAACCGAACCCGAACCTGTAAACAAAAGCGGTTCGCTCCAGCATGACGTCACAACTTCTATTTTAGAGAGTCAAGTCACGCCATGTTCCAAATTTTATGAAAAAAATATGAATATTGAATGAAAAAATTGTTGATTGTTTAGTTTTTAGATATTTCAATATTGAGTTGCTGTTTTCTTAATAAGTCACGTAACTTAGACTAAATGACTTACAATTAAAATATTATTCTCTACATTTATCGACCCACATTTTGAGATTTAACGCAAATTATATTGTATCTGAACCGGAACTTTATAAACCGGTTTTGAAATAACGATGGTTGAACCGGAGCTGAACCGGAATTTTTAAATTCCTCCGAACTGAAACCGGAACTGAACCGAATTCCAAAAAAATCCTTAAACCCGAACCGGAAAAGTCAGACGGTTGCTATTTTATTGTAACAGCAAAGTCGGCTTCGGTCAAAAAAATTGATAATCGCACGGTCCTTCAGCAGACATAATGAAGAAGTGGTTTAGGAACAAGGCTAGACAATTTGCAGTCAGTTTGTGCCTTTATTTGCTTTGGTTTAACCCCAATTTTTGATTAGATAGATAATGCAGTTTAGCGATATAATTTATTTAATGAATATAGATTTGTCACGCGTAAGTTGTGTTCTTGTCTATTAGGTAATACACAATCTTTATCGCGCAATTTATTATCGTACAAAAGAAAAATTTGTAATCGCTATTGGGAAGAGTGCGTAAGATATACATGCCTACAGAGGTAAAACTAATTCAAACATAGCATAATGGGAAAGTGATACAGGGGGAAATCCTGACAAACGTGTTCCCCTATGGGTGGTATATTTATTTGTCAAGCGCAATTAATTTTAACTGCTATTGCGACAACCGTCGTAAAACAAACAGCGGACTTTACCCTTTGGAATTGCGATTGCAATTCAACTACTTTCGCATTAAAGCGGTCAACCTCACTTAATAGGCATCAATCCTTCCAATTTCGACATTTGTGTAACGACGTCAATCTGCATGAACAAAAAAGCATAAATATATTACACACATAACAGTAAAAAAAGAATTAAAATAAGCCATGGTCTGTACAACGCAATGTCACAACAAAAGATTAAAACATCTCGCAAAAGTCGAAAATAATATATAAATATTCTGCATATCTCGTTGATGTTTTTAAAGCTTTCGACTTTGAAGGCGTCATCACAACTACGAAACCATTACGGCTGCTAAAAATTATACACTCAATTTTATTCCTTAATTAAAGCAGATTTTTTGTTAGATTTGATAAAAAGTGCAATACTTATTTTTACGTATAGTCGCGTGGTCATTTACAAATATTTTTTATTACATTTACTCGTAGTATATCTCGCAAGTAACAAAGAGACTGTTTCACCATTGTATTACAAACATTTACGCAGTAAACACGCATAAGGTCAGCTGAATCACTTTCATTTTGAGCTGCGTTTGTTTAATGCGTGGTATACTTCAAACGCAGAGTTGAGTGAAGCGAAACTTAAATTTAGCCGACCACGACAGAAATTGTTCAATTGTGTCAGGTGATGCAATAGGCATGAGCTAAAAAAACAATTGTAAGTTACGATGTAAACGGCTCACGTTCAAGAATTATACGTAGAAAAAAGTCAGTATTATACAAAATAACACATTTAAATTATTTTGTTAGTCGAGTACGTATTACTCATTTAAGTATGCATTAATTTAATTTTACTTTCTTGGTCGGTTAAATTGCTTCTGCGAATAAGTTGTTCTCTAGTTGGTTTCTCCAACCAGTTGCGTTATTAGGGTGAAAAGCATCGTACCGGCATGGACACCTTATCACAAATGATTAGGGTCAACTATTAAATCAGTCTTGTCCGATTTTAATACTTGTAAGTCAGGGTTTTTCTTGACTTATCTGGAGGTTGTTTTGTTTTTCAAGAAGTAAAAATTCACAGGGTTAACTTTAACCAGTAATAGTGATGATGACGGAGTACAAGCCGAGCAAGATCTTCGGGATTCCTGGCGAATCTGGTGTTATAAGCATAAATTCAGACAACATGGTTATTTTCGGCAAGCACGATACACTTCCGATGCTGGCGGTCAAATGCCATATACCAAAGGGCGATGGCACCGACAATATTGAAGGGTATGACATTCAACAACAATTCACTGTCTATCGGGAATAAATTTTCACGTGTAATTTGCAGGCTAAAATTTAAAAAAAAAATATTTTTTTAATTACCTTACTTTGCCTTTTATCCAAATTACCTGACTTGGCTTGCAAAGCAGTTTACTCGTTATACGTTGTATTTCTGTTGTTTGCTGATTCAAATATCGCCCCATGATCCGATAAGTTTATCTCGTTTCTTTAGCGTCAAGAATCATGTCGGCCTGTGCCAGCAAATTGACCACAAGAACGCAGTGAAAACCCTGGGTTTCACAACATGGCAATCCGGTGCCGCGACCCTGATGAAGTTCGAGCCTGGCACCACTTTAGAAAGCCTCCTGCGAAACGGCGATCGCATGAACCCGGCAGTCAAACTGCAACTGATCCGAGACGTCGTAAGCGGAATCAGCCACTTGCACAACCTGTCCGATTACACCCAGGTCACTCACGGCAACATCGAACTAAGCAACATCCTGGTCACTCACGATATGCGCTGCAAAATCGCCGGGCTCAGTCACTTACGTGAGTGGGATTTCCGAGAGCAAAGCTGCACAGCGCATGATCTTCAGTCAGCCAAGGAGAAAGACGTGCACGCCGTCGGCAAGATCATGCACGCAGTGCTGGCGGAAAGCCCTCAAGGAGCGACTTATTTCAACATCGACCAAATCCCGATTCCTGATGGTCCGAGCGGCGAGGTTATCAAACACCTCAAATCGTTGGCGGTTCAATGCGTTAGCCGAATCCCAACGATGCGACCCGCTGCGCTATATCTCGAACACCAGCTGATAAGCTTGGAAAAATATTTGAGCGCCAATAAGATGCAGTCATGCTGCTACGAAAGCGTTTTAGGAAGTGTCTTGTTATGTTGTCCGTCCCAAGACCAAATGATACAACCGTTAAATAGATACTTCGACGAAGACCTGACAAGTAAGTTAAACTCAATTATCCCGTATAATACAGGAACTAAAATAACTGGAGATCAGTGACGGCGCATAATCGATATTGGGCGTTATTCGTTAAACCCACACAAAAGTAAATGTAATAAGAATATCAAAGCCCATACAGAAGTAGGTATCAAAGTAGATGTGATTCATCCAAGCCAGTGTTAAATTTTTCACAATAAAAATGAATTTAGTGGGATAGCCTTCATTGATGGCCTTACTTAACAAAGTTGCTTGTAAAGTGGAATATTTTTCCTAATTTCGTATTTTACGAATTGCTGTGTCTGGTATAATTTGTGTATTATGTATATTTTGTGTCTATGTTTAAAGAACAAATATATATATTCGAAAAGTTGAGACAAAGTTACTCATCACAGGGATGTACAATAATATCGCATCGGAGCCGATGCCCGATACCCTTATAAATTTCTTGGTCCAACGATAAACAAGATTTCTTATGTGAAAGAAATTTTGCTCATTTACTTATTCGCAAATTATTCCCTTTGTACGTTTCTATTTGATAAATCGTACTTGACAAAAAGACATACTTTGGTATCGGATCGAAGCCGTACTTTTGTTCAAAAAATCATGTATCGGCTATGGAATAAAATATACGTGTATCTACGAACTTTAATATTTTGTTTGGTATACGAAACTAAAGTATTTTCCTTAAAATATGTTTGGTATCGATTAGAGATCGATTATAATTTTTGTAATGCGTATAGCCCAACTGAGCCATGGACTTGTGATCTAACCTTTTGAAGCTGTACTGAACATAAACTATACATACCTGATAGGGCCAACTGATTTTCTGTGGCCCATCATACAAATATCTACGCACAGATTTAAAAGATATAACCTCTTACTGTTTTCAAGGCCAGGCGTCGGGTTTTTGCAGCGACGATTCCGATCCCGTCTTTGTCGAATCAGACGAAACCTATCCGAAGTCACCAGTTGGCGATCGAACGCCAAGCAAAAACGGTGAGTTTTTTCTAAGCGAGTTCACAACTTTCTCGCTAAATCGTCTAAACGGTTTACGCAAGGGGTTTGCAACACTTCACTAGTCGCTGACCATACCTACACTCACAAAGGTACCTGCAGGCCGTACTAAATGTTAACTTATACTTATGTTAAAGCGTGTTTAGTTTAGGCTTTTACACAACAACTGGAAATCAACCTCGTTTTTTTGCATTTGAAAAATGGTCTAATTAGCCTACATTTAAGAAAGCATGTGCTTGCGTTTGTTTGGTTTAAATTTCGGGTCAGCGCTACGTCATCCATGATCAAAATGAAAAAGTATAATAGAAATATTTTAGGGAAACGCGATATATTTAATCGTTAATCTAGCTTATAGTGTAATTTAAATAGGGCGGTTAAACTTTTGATATTATGTTCATATTTCAAAGACGCAAAAACTGGTGCGCAGCACAACAAAAACATTCAGATCTAGGTGCCGTACTAAGTTGGCGAAACTTTCTTTGCTGATTGTTTCAGGTTATGTACAGCGCATTTAGGCTGAAAAGCTTCCCTTTAAACGCAAACATACCAGATGAATAAATAAGATTCGCGAGAGTTTTTTACGTTTACGTTGTTAGAATAGACAAAAAATATATAGAAAACTCTAGCTTGTCCGGTTTGCAAAAGAAGTGACGGTCGGTGGGTTGGATGATAGAGTTCAAGCCAAGCGAACAGGATCCTTCCCGCGGGCCGCAGGTTTCCGAACCCTTGGCATTACTGATATTTTGCGGACCCCAAAAGCACCACAATCCCGGTTTTTCGAACCGCAACTGCCGAAAAAGGATTTTTTTTTTAAATGTAAAATATATTTAGGCTACCCCTTGGGATGCAAAAATGTTTTACGAATTTCCCACATACAGACTTAGTGGTTTGGTATAACTATGTCCTTCTGCATAAAAAGTTACGTTTTTTTCATGTGGTAGGCTAAATCTCGGTTTGAAAGTTACGAAGTATGGATTATAAAATGGATATAATTTTAAACTGTATGAAGTGCGTCATTTTGAAATACTACGAAATGTTACTGGCATATTCAAACGTACAAATTTTAAACATACGCTTTTGAAAAAATGTACATATAGCACGCCTCTATTTATTATTCGTGTCTGCTATGCTATAAAATAAAAAAAAAAAATATATGTATACTATATAGGCGCTAAACTGTGCAGAGCAAATTAAAAAAAATCAAGTATGGAATAACTGAATTATCACGAAATAGTTGACGTTGCCGGCTGCAACTTAGTGACGCTCGTGGCAACACCTTACACAGCTTCACGATAAGGTTGTGTTTGTTTTAGACCGACGAAGTCGCGCCGATGCCATCAATGAAAATCAACAACCTCTCAACAGGCAAAGTGCAAGGTGTGTTTGACTCGCTTAAGATTATTTAAAACAAAACTATTTTTTATGTGTTCAATAAATCAGGGGTGAGCAACCTACGACTCGCCAATGTAAATTATCTGTCCCGCCGCCTTTTTGACCTACTTGGAAAGACAGGCCATCCGACATATAGTTGGCATATGCTTGCATTTTGAATAAATTATTCCAGCCTAAATTAAGTCACCGTGCATACCGTCGATAACTATCAACTTTTTAATTGCCTAAATATCCTAGGCCAGCCTTATAACAGGTGTCATCATAAAATGATTAATGAAAAAAAAACAAGTTGAGACAACAAAATTGTGCGTGAAACCATAGAATACTAATCACAATTAGTATTCTATGGTGAAACTTAATTACGGTCCGCGGAGCGGCCGAGACCTTTTTGAATTTGGCGGTTTGTTTTGCTGAAGAATCGGACTCGGGACTCGAGTAAGACGACCAAAAACTACCCGAGTCCGACATGCGTATGTGCAGTACGAAATTTTTAAACTGATATTGCTGCCAACTGGAAAAAAGGCGGAATAGCATATGGTGGATATTTTCCGGCGCTCTTTCACTATTGTACGTGAAAAGTTATGCAAAAAAATAATAATAATAATACCGCATACCACAACGCATATTGTTTGGGTTAGGGTGCGGGTTTGGGTGAGGGTGGGTCAAGTAATATTATGTTTATTATTAATAATAACTTGACCCACCCTCAACCAAACGCTAACCCGCACCCTAACCCAAGCAATATGTGTTGTGGTATGCAGCATTTAAAGAAAAATTTTTATCTATTAATTTTTACGTACAATAGTGAAAGAGCGCCTATTTTCCAACCATGTATTGTGAGTAAATGGTTTATATGACACCCCTATAAATGGATTGCTGAATATCCACCGATCCAAGTTATTTTAGTTGTGTAAATTGGCAGAATACAGGCTGTAGAGTCAGGGCCGGCGTTGGGACTCGAGGAAATCGCACATTTGACCTCAGTCGGACTCAGGTTATTTTTAACCGACTCCGCAGCCCTGCCCACCATTGCCATAACTGATGGTATATCGCCTACATCAGCAGAGAATGTTTGCTGCTCTACACCGATGAACTGCATATTTCCGTCAGCTTATATAAATTACCGTGATCTAAGTAAACACGTCTTATATAGTAAAATGACCTTCCTCGAGCTTATGTTTAATAGGTTTTCCTACTCATAAAGGTGTTGACCTACGGTTTATTTAGAATTTGTGAAATGTTGGCAGAAACCATAATTCGTCAAGCCTGGCAGGCACTTATTCAACCGAGATAAGCAACAATGGGGAAAGTAATCAAGTAGATGAAGGCTCGTACAGTCAATATAGCGGTAAGAACCCATTTGAATTCGAGTAGTAACAAACTTTTCTGTACGTTAAACAGTACACGAATGTTTAATATAATTTCACAACATGTGGCCATTCAATAATGCAAAACAAAACGCTCTTCTGAGTTTAATTCGCAAGTATTTGATAACTATAAAACGAAGAATATACGCGCAAAGCGTGAAATGTTTTTTAAATGCATATAGCCTAGTAAAAGTTGGCAAAAAATATAGTTCAACAGGCTCTTAGAACCACATTTGACACGTGGGCCTTTCCAAGCTGAGCCAATTTAAAAATTCTATGACACACCAACTTTTGAAATAGAGTGCCACGATTGCACGGCTATCATGCGGCCCACAACTACATGATAACACTAAACTATTCTACAAAAATAACTCACGGCCCACAAAAATGGCTCTGCGGCCCACATTTGGGCCGCGGCCTACAGTTTGCCGACCACTGCTTTTACACCATCCTTCTAAGAATTTAATCATAGGTTATTTACTTTTTTTGTATTTTAGATTTTTTATATTCAAAGGAAATTGTGTTGGGGGATCTCATGCACTTATACGATAGAAGGGTTAAAGTAAACTTAATCACAATAAACTTTGTTCTTAATGAGAACCTTTCTAAATAAAAAACATAACAGGACTACAAATTATAAAGCGAGCCTCTATGTGCATAAACTTAATGCGAGACTTATCTATCACAGAAATAGATCCGCCGCCAGAAGAAACCGTAACCATCAAAAACCAGTAAGATTTTCATATTATTTTTGTTTTCTAATTATCTAAACGTTAGTTATTTTCAATTCAATTGTTTGTAAATCTTTGATACTGCTAGTATGTTTACAACAAAACCTTGTTTGATATTGCAAAAGTTGTTTTAAAATACCGATTATATGCCATTTTTTGAATATTGTAATTTAATTTGTAAATTAAAGCACACTGTCGTAGGCCCCGTCAAGTATTGGCAAATACTTTTAAGGATTTTGTTCCAGTATATTTTTCTTTCTGTAAGCCTATAAATGTAGTTATTTAACAGTAATTAAAGATACTGCGATACTAAAAATGTGACAGTTTACTGAAACAATTTGCCCTGAATATGTTACAAGTTACATAGATTTTAATATAAAAGATGCTGAAGGTAAACTGCAGGCAGGGGTTGAGGGACAACGATTTTGATTTTGTCACATTGTTATGTCATAACAGGATCCATGATACATGTAACTTAAAGAAACTATCGTTTTTGAAATGTGCAACTAGATTTTGTCTTCATATACTGGTACTAAAGAAGTTGATGTCGAAAAGATAGTGTAAAAATGCGTTGATGTAGTTCAAATTGACCAAACGTTTAATTTAGAAGATACTGTGATGCCGTGATCACAAGATCATTATATTTGCACATTACTCGATAAACTGGCCTTCATCAATGTGATTTAAGAAAAAAGGTGTGAGATGTTGACCACACAGCTGTACAGAAACTACTATCAAAGTTTGCGCAAAGCGAGAAAACATACCGGTCATTTACCTAGTTTAAATCTCGAGTTGGATGCCAGTAACATGCGATAAAATGAGCATATAGCAAAGAAGTTTTAGATTCAACCAAAAGCGCAAAACAAATGGCGTTAATTGGAATTGGCAGAAATTGCGTTTCGACCGAGTATAAGTTCAAGAGGCAATACCAGCTAATATTTAAATTGGCTTGAGTTGTAATTTAAATTTGGTATATTTACCGAACAATACAGCCACCATAAAACACGAAATTTTCTGCAAAACATATTAAAAGTGACTACAAAAATGCATATAAAACACACTTTTGAAATTTTGTTTACATAGGTAAAATAGACATAAAGTATAGTTTAAGGGGGTGGCCTCGTTCCTTGCTTTGTGCCAGTTGTAAGTTCAAACTTTAAAGGAACTTTAGTATGTTACTTTCCAGAAGCAGCAATGCTCAGACGAAGAAATCCCAGCTACCATCTCAACCTTGTCAGGTATTAGTGTCCTGTTGTCATTTATATCGGAAGGTACTGTATATACCTACTTATTTCAACCAATATTTGTATCAGATTTAAGTTTAAGTATCATTTGTGTAGCTGGTAAACCGGAAATATTGCGATGTTTAGGCCTATGCGAAAGGGCAAAAATATAGTTGTCTATATACATACATATATTCATGTATTTTTAAATGAGGTAAATAAAATGTAAATGCACTTTCACGTTAAAGGGTCCCAATGCTCTCGAAAATAAATCAACAACCTAATGTCCAATGCAGTTCAAAAATTAAAACCATTAGGTGTAAACCATGAAAGATTTATTATTTTTTATTTCACCAGACTCTTAAGAAAGATTCGTGGTCTAGCTGTGAGCTCTATAGTAAATATAACAAAAAAAGGTATGTATTCTATAAAAAAGCTATGTATACTAGAAGACAAAAGTCTTTACAAGTGAAACTTTTAGTTGATAGCACTAGCAGTATATTTTGAAAGCTTAATTGCAATTAGTTTTATTGCTTTGTTATTATAATCTAAAACAATAAATTTCTGTGGTCCCAACTATTTTAAAATCATATTTCTTTATACAGAAAACTAATTGCATGAAATGATAACTTGTTTGCTGAATATTTGAGAAGTCCCTGAAACATAAATTTTGCGTTTGTGTTGTATAGATCTCAAATCAAAACGGAACCATCACGCAAGCCACGATTCGTTGATCTGCCTCGCAGGGTATAAACTAACATATATGGGTTTACGTTTGAGCAGATTTCAGAAACATTAGGTCGCGCCCCCTCTACATTAGTATTCCAAACCCTTGACACTAGTATTTCAAAAACATATACTATGTTTGAAAGTCAATTCTTTCGCTTTTTTTAATATGTAAAATGATCTGCTTTATACATTCAATGTTTTTAGAATAGTATGCACAGCGCGCAGAAAATACAAAGGGCTGTGTAATATTTTGCTATAGTCAGCTTTTGTTTAAAAAACCTTTTTAGGGGCGCCCCCTACTTAAAAAAATTAAATTAAAGGGATTTGTTCGTTGCAGCAACTTATACTATAGGCACACAGTTTAATACATCTTCTTACGCACATTCTAAACGTGTAAATTGTATTTTTACAGGCAAAATCTTTGTTTGCGAAAACTAATCAACAAGGTGAGTCATATATTTAAAGTAATATTTTCCTATGATTTGCACCCAAAAAAGATTACAAATGTTTTGTGGTACGCCCATAACATCATATATAAAACAAGTCAAACTTTTTAATCCACAACATCAATAAATACTAATGTTATAAACATTTCAAGTCCAATGAGTTTTGATATACTTGCAACGATATTGATTCAGAAACAGATTGTTATCGCCATTTTGTTTTTTAAGCGACAGTCCGTCGGGGAGTAAATCTACTTAATCCATGCTGTTCGTTTTGTTAAGAAAACGTTCAAACCAGCCAGAGAAAGGATCTCTCGTGGGTGACGCTACCGGAGGAACTGTGGCAGTTAAAAAGAAAAAGAGGTTTGTGACAAAATAGTTTCAGTTGATCTCTGTTGGGTAACGATGGCAGTCTTGTATTTTTTTCGGTAAAAAGAGTGACACGGAAAAAATCATAATTTATTCTTGAAAAATCACAGTGTGTAGAACAATTTCTGAAATTTGTTCGCCCGTTTGTGATCTCCCTCTATTATAGTAAACTGTGCGCCATTGATAAAAACCCAAAACAGGAATATTCATGCAGGATGACTCCGGGTATGGGTCTACAGAAAATCGATCGGCCATTCATAGATTTCTACACATGGTAACGCAAGTAAAAAATAACCTGTGGTGAGACCCTGAAGTCCTCAGGCTAATCGGCCCTAACTTGTTTATTCAAGGGTTTTCGAAAGCTTTCCCGCATTCGGGTTGTTACCTCGTTATTTTTATAGAAACAACATCGTCAAGTCCGCCACTTTCGAGTGGCGGCGTGGCGAAAAATCTGCGCGAAAAAAACGCCAAGGGTCTGCAAAACCAAAATTTTAATTCGGCGATGGAATGGTGTCGAAAAATGTGGCGGGAATGCGTGCAGAAAAGCGAACCTTCATGCTGCCGGGGCCTCAGAATGTTTGCAAACCAGCTTGGCGACAAAGGCGAAATTTACGACGCGATGCTTCTACTTGTTCTCGCCCTTCGACTCACTTTGGCCATTCAAAAGGCTGAAACGAGATACGGTGAAATCGAGAAGTGTTCCGTTGACCTCGTGTATCTCGCCAAAAACCTTGGTCAACCTCTCGTGGTGAACTACCTTCTGCCTTTGGTGGAGGAAATCGGAAATGATGTAACGGATGACGTCGAACCCTTCTTCAACTTTACTTTAAGTACTTTGGAGTACTTTTCCGGAGAATACCGGCAAGCTAAAGGTGATTTAAATGGTGCATGATGTTTATGAGAGCGCGATGTAATTTAATTTGCAAAATTGCTTAATGCTGTTATGTGTAACCTTTGAAGCCAAGATGTGCATCTCAGCCTTGCTGAAGTAGGGGTTTCAAGGATTAGGTTGAGAAGTTGCGTGGTAGGTTATGTGTGTATCTGCTTGGCCGCTGAAAACAGTCACGCCTAAACCTGTGTCGTATGAGATAGATGAGAACGTTTTTAATCGAGGCTGACTTTTTCGCGTGCATTTTCTAGCTCTGCTCGAGAAAGCGGTTGCTGGCTTGACGCAGCGACACCAGTTAACATACAACACCCAAGGCCTTTGCAAGTTCTTTCTTGGCTGTCTGTATATGCGAGACGATACTGACGTCAAGATGTTCGGCAAGGCCATTGCCAGCTTTGAAGAAGCGAAGCTGGTTTTTGAGAAAAGCAGGAGCACCGTCGACCAAAATCTTTGCTCTCGGGCAATCGAGCAAATAAACATCCGAAAGCAACTGCTGAAATTAAGTGAAGAGTACATGTTTTAGGAAAAGTCTAAAAAAGTCATTTATACATAAACCAGGCAATAAAATATTTTACCAACTTGTGTTTATACTTTAAATGCGTAAATTTCGTTTACCATTTTAATATGTTTGTTCTCATGTGAATATATTTTTAGAGCCAGATTGCAACGTGCTTAATCAGTCGTTATACTTTCTAAACTAAAAGTTACACCAACTTAATCGAGTAAATGCAAGTTTACCTTATTTGTAAGTATTGTTGTATTTAAAATGTGATCCGAGCACCGAAGGTAATCCGCGTGGACTGGATATTGTGTCGTAATTCACGCTTCACCTGTATTCATCTTTCTCAATTTGAACTTTCATTTGTGCTCTTTTGTATATTAAGTAAAATAATGCAGATACGGGGTAAATGGTCCCTCCAACGTACACGTTTTGCCAAATCATAAACTCAAAACGTCGAGCGATGTGCGAATACTTTCAGGTGTTAAATGTGTCACGTCTTCCTCAACTTTAACATTTTTGCCAACGTAATCCAAATAAACGCCATTTTTTCCCGCTTTGCAAGTAGTTTTTTTTTGTTTCATATCTTTGAATGTATGTCGATTCGATTTCCGCACGAGAACGAACGCTAACGTAATAAATTTAGGACCGGTATCTTGCAATGCCTGCTTCAAGAACTTTTGACATTATAAGCTCTTTTAGGACTGAATCTTGCAATCCCAGGCATACCTGTGAATAGCAATGTGCGCTATTTTGAAACCCACGTATTTTTGCCTATTGCCCCAAACTATATTGTTTTTAACATATGGCTATTGTATTATGCATATCAACTTTGAAAACAAGATAAACATAATCACAAGAAACACTTTTTGGTTTCTAAACATACAGCTGTGAATTCAATAGCCCTCGCAACGTGTTTGTCAAAATCATTTGGAAAAATGACTTTACAATAATAACTGTTCAAGTTTGTTGTGTTCCCGGATACCTCTCATCACCTGCACCCGCTGTATCATACATTTTTTCGTCCTTTGAAAACATACTATTTTTTCAAGAAATTGATAACTGGATGTTAAGTCATGATAGTGAACGAGTCCAGTGGTCGCTTGCAGCATCCACAATAATTTTAGCATCCATGCTTATCTCAGAGTAAAAAAGGTCATTCAAAACTTTGCCTATTAAAAGAAAAGCTTCTAATCAGTCTAAAGCTAGTGTTGGTAGTTCTGCTTTAAAGAATACTACTACTTGCTTTGTTAAGATTTGTACCAAGATCCCCCTCAAACGAATTTGGACCAAAAAGTAGTAAATGTAAAGATGTGTTCAATGAACCATATTCTGACTATTCTGAACATGGGTACGTCGCTTGTGAAATGCAGTTTGCGATAGACGATGTTTTGTTTAAATTTAAAAAAAGTTATTTTGGTATTTGTTTCACTTCTATTAATTTGGTAGCATATGAGAAATATTAGGTCAGCTAATGCACAGCCTAGACCAGGGTGGTCCAAACCCAGGCCTGCGGACCACATGTGACCCGCGACATCATTTTTCGTAGCCCGCGAAACACTGTTGACTTAATTGCCATGCGTATGCCTTTAAGGGTTTAATCAAGAAATGTAAGAGAACAACGAACAGCAAGCTTCTTCGAATTGTTTGGTTATGATTACATTTCCCCGTTGCACCATTAAATAAACCAGTTTGCCGCTCATCAAGTTTTGATCCAGGGGGTGTCAAGAAAGACTAATTTTTGATATATGTTAGACCGGTTTGAAGGTCGCAGAACGTCCTATATGGAACTTTTCTAAATGGCCGTTTGGCGAACTTTTAAGTTATATTTGCGTTTTGTTTTGTTTTTTGATATGAACATAACATAAAAAGTAGCCTACGACCCTATATAAATAATAACTTTTAAGAAAATGAACGATAAAATATATCGCGCTTCTAGAAAGTATTGTTTTTCAGGTTTTCACTGTGACTAAAGGCTAACGTCCTGACTTTTTCCTGGTGCAATTTCAGCAAAATTGATCTAGTTAAAATGCATTCTACGCCTATAAAATGCAGTCTTCTAAAGTAAAAGTTTTGTAAAAATAAGCAATTTTTTCGCGCTTCGCGCGCACCATTTTGCCGGTCTCATTATCACTCGATTGCATTTCGCACAAGTTCGATGAGAGCAGCAAGTTTCTGAAGTTTACAGTGCATTCTTTCGATGTTCCTTTTTTACGAAGCTTTGTGGCGTCATCTTTAAACAATTCATGCCTCGACCAAACGAAAATCATTGATCGGCTCCTGGCACGCATGTAGCACTTAATGTGGCCTGCGAAGAATAAGCAAGAAATATTGTGGCCCGCGATGCTGTCAACCTGGGACCACCCTAACATAGACAACCATTTCAATTTTATATTAACCAGATTCAACGCTCTTACGACGTAGGCCTATAGTACTCAACTAAAATATGTTCAGCCTATAAGAAGCTATAAAAGAAGCATGTATGGAATAACTTGACTGATGACGTCACGTAACTTCTAACGACATTTCAAAACTTTTTGTGCGCCCAAAAACCAAAATTCTAAATCCGCCACTTCCACCACCGAAAGAACTTAAATTACTTTTTAGACGTTAGGAACACAGGAGGAACCAACATCAAAGCCTTTTCGGTTGCTGCCATTTAAAATAGATTTCCAAAAGTAAATAGGATTTCGTCCTGAATGGACCCGGTTTGCCC
Organism: Ascidiella aspersa; assembly: GCF_963924565.1. NCBI lineage: Eukaryota > Metazoa > Chordata > Ascidiacea > Phlebobranchia > Ascidiidae > Ascidiella > Ascidiella aspersa. Next base: position 21,068,715 of record NC_139451.1, read on the forward strand.
CACCTTTTCTATTTTCCTCGTCTTTCTGGTGCAACCGTATGAAGGCCATAGGATCTATACCAGTTCAATTTGTGTTTGTCAATTTTGCATTAAGAAAGAGTTGAATTAATCAACCAAAATGTCACTAAACCTATTGCTAATTCTTATGAAATTAATTTTTTTTGATACTAAAGCGTATAAAATATTTATATATTTTAGAGTATTTAGTCATTAAGGCTAAACATTTTGACAAGTTTCTAAGGAATATTTCTTTTATAGTTAAACCCTAGGACATTTATCGTGGGAATAAAAAAATTGACGAGAGTTTTTTTTGAAATAGTTGAGTTCATACGTAACCTATAGTGCTTGCAATTGTTACAATCCGAAAACGGAAAAGGAACCACAACTGCATAGTGAAAAGATACCTAATAACTTTTTCGATAAACCAATTGTTTATTCATCTTTAAGGTTCAGTTTCCATAAAAAGTATTTGTTCATGATCTTTTTTCTTGTTTTAAGTCGATTACGGCTTTTTTCATTTCTTCGTCGGCGTTCTTGACAACCAGCCCACATATGTGAGAAATAGAATTCAACAACTATTTAGAATTACCCGACACCTGCGACAAAACACCTATTTTACAATACCAACGTTCGGTGAACTAAAACCACTTTGCTGGACAAGACGACAGTACCATGCTTAAACAATTTTGGGGTTAAAATTGGTCGAGTCCGTTCATTAATGTGATCAAATATTTTTAGGGTCGGAAAATTTGAACCTACATGATTTTCATATAAATCTGACGGTTTTAAAGGCAAATGTATCATTTACCGCCGAAGTTGTGTGGCCCGTGAACCTGTGTTATTAAACTTCAAACCTTGATATTCAAGCCGCAACGGCTTACTACCACAAATATATTCATTAAGATAATTTCCAACATCTGACAAAATCTCTTGCTTCAATTTTTAGGGATATATGGGTGACCATGTGATATGTGTTATCGCTTAATTGATCAGTATTAACTAACGAAAACTCGGAAATCTTGGGTTACCTGCAATCCAGGTGGTGAATTAGGATGGACTGGTTTAGAAAAAAGCCATTGAAACATATACAATTTTTTTTTTGTTTAAGCACTTGTATCTTTATCAAAATAAACTAATTTCAATTTTTCGTAGTACTAGGTGTTGGGAATAGCAGCAGTCAACCCTAGATTTAGCTTACTTTTTGCAATGTTTAAAAAAAGTGTAAATTTCTTTTTTTCGCACGCGCAAATGTTTTACGATATTCTGTTCTGTTTTAGCCTGGTTTGACAATTTTTTAATATCATATCGACCTGATAACTGCCCCATTCCAAAAGCAAGTTTTGACTTAAACCAGATGATTAATAAAGTTAACCCTGTTCCAGAATTGTTTTTTTACGACCTTCTATATCAGCGGTTCCCAAACTGGGGTCCGTACAGGAGTTTCAGGGGGTCCGCAAGGAGAATTATTTATTATTTTATAAACATTAGGCTTTAGCGAATGTTTTTGAACATTGTCTGTCATAATTATTAGTTATCACTCATCAGTTATGCTTTATTATTCGATAATAAAGCGCGTTGTACGAGGTCTCTTGTGGCATCATAAAGCATATATTACGTTGTACTATGCTATACCTGCTAATCGTTCATATTAGTTGGAAAGTTGTTACATTAGAATCATGACTGCACCAGTGTACTACAAAAACATGGGTCAACTGACCCTTGAATTTTTGTAGGGCCGCGAAATAATAAAATCATTGCAAAGGGTCCGCCAGGCAAAATTTTTGGAAGAGTTTGGGAACCGCTGTTCTATATCATCACAGGCTAACGTCACGTATAGGCCATACTCCACACAAAATCCAATTGCTGCACAATTAATTAAATTAATTCAACCTTTGCCGTTTAGATAATTCTATAATGTCTTGAAGAATGTTCATTTAATCATAGGAAACACGTCTCAAACTTTTTAATAAGGTAAACGCTTCTAGCGAAATGTTTACGTTGTTTCGACGCAGCAGCATAGCTTGGAGTTGAAGTACCTCACAACTTGTTTGCCCAAATCTTATTCGAGAACTACTAGGTACAAAACAGTGCCTGTTTCATAACGTTAGTTGACGTAACTTAAAGGCCTTAATCCGGATACGCTTATTTGTCCCGTCGGTATAAAAGTTTGCACACCCCTGATTTTAGACAACGACAGTTTGCAGCTCGTGAGACTAGTCGGTTAACATTATAACTTACAAAATAACATTACAGTATAGAAACGGTAATATAATTAGACAATTGGTAATTGTTGATTCTCGACTCACTTCGAGTTTCGGACAAATAAATATATCGCATTATAAACTATGCTGCGTTCACTATAGCATGTCGTTTATTTACTGCTTTCGCGACACGCGTTATGCGTCTCGTTGTACCTCGTTGTGTTGCTTGTAATTTACAGTGTTATGCTTGTGGCCCCCAGTGACTTTATGCTCCGTGCCTACTTTTTTGCTGTTTGTGACGTAACTACTTTCGTGAAAATACTTCTGTCAAAAAGGGCCAAAGGTGCCAGTTTTTCTCGCGTGCAACGTTTCGACTGTAATAAATTAAGACTGTATAAAGTTAGTATTTTCATTTTGCGCTTTACTACGGTAATGAAATATTTTTGTGAGATTTGCAGTTCAACTTATTTTGTTAAACTTTACGTCTCCTAAAAGTGTTAAGTAACTCAGCCCATTTGTGGGGGCTGATTTAGTGTCCTCGACAATCAAAAGTTAAAAAATTGTTTTGATATGTGTTTGCAGCACTTCAAACCCAATAATTGAAGCGGTTAAGAGGTCAAACCATAAATATATTTAAAGCCCTTTGACGTGTGAAGCCACAAGTAGTGAAGCAGTCTAATGCAGACTTTTTAGGCATGCAATGTTTTTTTTTTATATTGTTTGGGTACGACTAATAATCGCGCTCAGCATTGTAAACATACTGGCCTGAATTTAAAATGACTTGTCTTTGAATAAAATAACTTTTGTAAAATTCTATTATCAATCCGTAATTTTGTACACGTAAGTAGATACTTGCTAATTGTTTCGTTTTATATGATGGTTGTTAAAAATATTTAATACTTACAGAAACACACAAAAAGATTTTCGTCGTAGAATAATTTTTGCAAAAATTAAAACTTGTAATAACGAAAAACATTTAAAGTTTTATTACATTTAACATTGTGAGATGTTCAAACAGCTTAAACAACTTGCTTCTGTTTATGAAAATTAAAAAAGTTTCATTATTGCACGACACCTTCTGAAAATATTGCACCATCCTTCAATTGGCGGTGAAAGGTTAAAACATTTAACAACGACAATTGGTCATTCCGCCGTAGTTTTTAGGGTCACACAATGCGAGGCGGCGGGCCATGATTTAGAAATTTATTTCAACGACTCTTGATTGTGCAGGGAAGATTAGATTTTTCCGGACATAGTGTACTTCTCGCGGAGCTCTTTCAGCTTTAGTTGGCAAATCCTTATTTCCCCTTTGAGTTTGATTTGCTCGATTGCCTGACAGCAAAGCTCACCGTCCTTGCTGCAGTTTTGGGTCTGGTAGGCGAGCATTGCATCTTTCACGCTCTGCAAGGCCTTGCGAGCTTGGTCCAGGTTGTCGGGCTGAGCCGCCGACATGTACAGACAGCCCTGGAAGAACCTGCAGTGGCCGAAGGCTCTGCATTTGAACTGTAGCTGCGGGTCCAGGTCATCTTCAAGTTTGACGACCGCCTGCATCAGAGTACCTTGGCAAAGAGCAAAATAAGGTTGCGCGACAAAGGACACTTTGCATGCAAGCGGCACTTTTTTGTGGTATTCTTTAGCATGACCTTAGTTTTAGTGCAAACAAAATTTGCAGCTCCTTAAAAAATATTGAAAAGTCACCATAAATGATATTTTGAATCGCAGCTGCTTTATTGAGCTGCATGTTGTCAACTTATACGAAAAGGTTATTTTGCCGTGAATGAACGTCGCGCTTTTGCATTATAACAAAAGGTGCACACTTTAAAATGACGTTTTTTGGTCTATAGTGTCTATACCAGGGATGGTTTACCACGGCACGCCAATCAATTCAACGCTCATGTTATATCACAGTGGTTCTCAAAGTATGGGTCGCGACCCAAACGTGGGTCGCGCAGGGTCAAAAAATGGGTCGCTCTATGATGATTCAATCCTGCACAAACGGACTTTTTTCATTTCATTTTTTTTAATATTTTCAATGCAATCATAACTGAGTTGTTGCAACATAAGCTTTCCACGTGACTTCGAATCTGTAACGTGGATTATTGCACCATAAGTGGTTTTATGAACGTTTGACAGCCAACTACAGTAGCTGCTAAGACTGGTGTAAGCTTTTAGTCACCAAACAAGCCACGCTGACATTATAAAGGAAAAAGTCAGTTTCACCAATCACACTAAAATAAATCAATCATTTGTTTGTAATCAATCATTGTTCCATAGAACTGTGTACTACATCTGGTTGTCGGGGTCTTTTTCTATTTCATGCATATCGGAAAAAGTACATTTTTTGTTGTTTGAGACTTGGGTCGTGAGTTGCTTATAAAACTCAGATTTGGGTCGCGCTTAAAAAGTTTAAGAACCACTGTTATATCACCTTACGAAAGTACAACATTTCATCACTACTACATAATTAATTAATTTAATATTACATCACTAACACTAGCGCTAACTAAATGGTTTAACACATTTCCAGCTCGTGTCACGAATATGTGTCTTAACTGTTGTATTCAACATTATTTTTTGAGTGCGTTAAACTTGTTGTTTAACGACTAACCGTTCGTATTACGTCACAATGCCCCAAAAGTGGCGTGACGCTTACTGCGTTAATGCAGGGCATTCCACAGTACATTAGTGGTTCTCAACCGCCGGTTCGCGTCAACTTTCCTACCGGTCCGTGAAATATGTTACAATTTTATATCTTAATTGCAAAATGCAAGATGTTGAAGGCTGCTTGTCCATCAAATTTAGAACTTCGCCAGTTCCGTAATTTGCAGCCTTGTGACGTAAATAGAGTTAATGATATTATTTGGACTTCATTGTACGTCACAATGCTCCAGTGTTTAAAATTAGGCTACAACTCGTTTAAGTCTTAAACTTTAAGAACAGTTGTACGTGAAAAACTTCCATAGAACCATGTATAACACGTATGATATCAAAAAGACAGCAGCGAATTGCTCATTACATTGAAGTTTCCGTTATTTGCTTTTAAGTTGCATACTTTTGTCGTTTTTTTAGTTTTTTGGTGATTTTAATTTTTGAAGGTCCACCGGTCCGCAAAATTTGTTTTGAAATTTTATCGGTCCGTATGCTAAAAAGGTTGAGAACCACTGTTCTACGTTACAATCAAGCACGTGTGTTTTTTCGCGACTGAGAGACCAACTAAAAGCGAAAGTTATAGCTAACATTTCTAGGTATCGGCTGAAAAACATTGAAGTATATTCCAAAAAAGATAGGTAAATTAGATGTCAGATCACAGGGCTGCAGAGTCGGACTCGGGACTCAAATCCGACGTGTGCGCATGCGCACGACAAAATTTCGAAACTGATAAGCCAGAAAACTGTAACCCTGGTTTGCCAGTGCAAAACTAAACATAGAAAAATGTTTGGCACGCGAGTTGTTGATATTTTGACAGTATTCATAAACTGGCACACTGAGTACAAAAGGTTGCCGACCCCTGGTCTATACCTTCGGATTTTGAGTGATCCTTGGAGAAATACTCGAGGATGCCGACGGTGTAGCTATAGAGGAAATTGTACATTGGATCACAGTCACTGGTTTCCCGTTTCATTTGCAGCAACGAAGGCAGGAGGTAGTTTTTCACCAACGCGGGATTAGAAGCGTCCAGGTCCTTGACTAGGTACAGGAGGTCGCCTGAACACTTTTCTACCTCCTCCTGGTGGTACTCGATCGGTCGGGCGAGCGAGGAAAGGCGAAAGGCGAACACAAGCAAGAGTACAGCGTCGTAAATCGCCCCCTGCTCGCCCAGACGGTTCGCGTAGAGTCGCAGGTTGGTCGAGCTACACGCGTTGCTCTTCTGCACGCACTCGCACCACATTTTCTCGCGTGTTTTTCCAGCATTTGCAAAACTGCCCTGGACGAGTTCCTTGGAATGGCGTTTGAGCAGCTTCGCCACCGCGCCGCTATTCGCAAAGCTCGGTGCAATGGAGGTCGTTTCTAGCAAGGGCGAAAAAATAAATTATTTCCAATTAGTTATTCTACTGTTCAATCTGATAAACCATCTATAGTTGTTTGTTTGTCATTTATTCCAACTAAACGCCACTGGAAACAGCATTTCCATTTAATTTGAAAAATTTTCTGCACATTTTATTGCGTATGAGTAAATACTCATTTTATTTAGTATTTGAACCATATAAACCAGTGGTTTTTAACTAGGGGTTCAGCGCGATGTTTTCTGAAACATTAACTCACAGCCTACCTGAAGCTCCATCAATTATTTTTTACCAGTCCAAAGTTGGTTGTTATAAGAAGCAACTACGTAAATAAATTATTTGACACTGATCGTATATCTTTATTGTTGAATAATTGACTCATATCCCGGATTCTCACTATTGGTCGCGGAAAAAACACAAAATTATGCGCATTTAAATGTTGTGTATTACATATATTTGCATTAAATATGATGAATTTCCTGTTTTTGTGACCGAGCGAAATGTTGGGGTTTAACAAAAGTTATATGAATGACGTAGGGGGTTAAATTAGCAAAGGTTAAAAACTACTGATATAAACGGAAATTAAACATGAACATAACTGTATGCGAATTAGTTACCAACCTCTCTTCTTTTTAAGAAAAGACAATTCTTTTGGAAGCTCTTCCCACGAGCAACATTTGGGTTTATTCTTGCTGAGAGCGTTTCCTTTAAAAAGAAATAGCGTCACCCTCAAACAACATACTCTTATTAAAACGGTTTAATTTTAAACTGTACATTTTCATATCCCATAACTTAAACAGGTAAACATTTTTCGGAAATTAACTCACGTCTTTGTAGCTCATTGGGCCTTGGAGGAACCTTAGGTTTTTTGCCTGCAAAAAAAGCATTCTAACAAACAATTTATTTAAAAGCTTAGTACAGTGGTTCCCAACCGCTTAATGCTTGCATATGCTATCAGGACTGTAAAATAGACTGCGGCACCCTTAGCCTACTGGAATAAGTTGTAATGTCACAATAAACGCATCAACACTTCACAATGCAGGAAATCGAATTTCATTTACTGAACTCAACTCGCACACAAAGAATTGTAAGCGGCTTAACAATTAAGCAAAACACAGGTTCTTAAAAATTCCCAAATATCTCTCGTAAATTTAAATCTTAGAAATTATTTTTTTTTATGAATTACTTTTTCTCAAGTTCTTTTAGACAACAGAGACCACAAAGCGCTAAAAATATGTCCACCGGTTTCGCATTATTATGGAACTACATTTGGATCTTTGTTTCCATTGTCTTACCGCGACACAACATAAATAATAATAATCAGTAACACTCGCCGCTACGGAAAAAATGGTATACTTCGCCACAATAAAAAGGTGGTTTTTAAAATCTAACCAGAATACCTACCGTCGCCAACCGAGTTAGAATGACTTGGTGTTGCACTCTTCGTCTGTTTTGTAAAAAAACATAACTTAACTTTACACCAATGCATAACTATAGTATTGCATAATGCCACCGCGTGGCATATTGAGATCAAACCATGTATAAACCATACAAAGTATTTAATTTAGCTCTAACATAACAAATTAAAGAAACAAGTTTATCGCACTCAGTACTAAATTAAGTCAGCAAGAAAGTCTACCTGCTTTTAAAAACAGGAAAATATTAAGTGAAAAATTCGTTGTTCCTACAGAGTATTTTTGGCTATTATTTTAGTCGGTCTTACAAATAAAAATGTTCGCAGAATGGTTGGTTTGGTTTAAGCTGAGTTGTTGTTCAACGATTTGAAGTTAAGGATTGTCAAGGATGTAAAAATACTTTATTAACAAAATACAAATGCACATAAAAATAATATATTGCGTCCAAAATTAAAGTGTAGCCATCTGCTGACAGAACGTTAAATGATCTAGCCTACACGGATTTTACCGATCGAAGTAAGGGTTTTTCAGGCGGTGTGTATGACGCAGGTTCAGTTTCGCTGCGTGTCCTGTAATTTAAAATTATACCTTTTGTTAAAAATCTCGTTCAGTGTTGCTAAATTAAATATTATATTGAATAATCTATGTGGGCAAGCAAGATTGACAGTTAAGTCAATAAATGCAAAATGGAAAAGTCCATTAAAAGAAGAAAACACAATTGCTGAAATGTTTTTAACACAATCGTGTACATTGTACAACATTACAGCAGTTGTAACAACATCTAAAAAACATAACATAAATCAAAGAAAGACTGACGACCTATACAATTGTATTTCAGCTTTATTGCTTTATTTAATTGTTCTTTAGTTCTTCACCCTAAAGTCGTTGCTAAAATACTGGCTATGATGAATTTATGTTTGCAACTCACATTCGGCCAATAAACTTTAATATCATACAGAATACCCTATGTTACATGCCTATTGGCATTTTGTATTGCCTTCATAATTGATCGGGATTGGACTTACAGTTATTTCCTTTTGGGACTCACAAGAGTTACATAAGGGCTCACTATAGAGTATCTTAACTTGGCCCACAAAAGACCTTCTGAGTTATCGATTTGTACTGTAAAAAAACTGCGCTGCGATATCTGCAAGCGGAATCTGCTATGCCTATTAGTTTACTTGCTCCGCTGATATATGGCTTGAAACTTGTCGTTCGTTTATGAACTAATACAATTCTGATCACCTTAGCTTAGCCCAGTGGTTCTCAACCGGGATTCTAATGCTCAAGGGTGCCGAGAGATATTTGAGAATCTTAAAAAATCTGATTTTTGCTCAATTCTTACAAATTTTTTTGTAAAGATTAGATGGGAATAAATCCAATTATAACTTCCTACGTTGTGAAGAGTTGGTGTGTGTTGTTCGCCGTTCGTTATTGTGTCATTCTAGCAAATTACCTACGGAAAAATCTTGTAGGGCTGCCGCAATCCATTTGTTATTTCTGCGGTGTGCCGCCAGCCATAAAGTGTTGAGAAACGCTACCTTAGCCTATTGTGGTTGGCTTGCGTGTTTGACGCGCAGTCTGAGACTGGAGTTTAACAGAAGGCGTCAATTGGAACGCCCGTCTATTGAATCAACAATATAATTCCATAGGCGTAGCCAGGGGGGCTGAGGGGTTATGGCCCCCACCCAAAAAAATTATAAATATTTTTCTCTTAATAATTTGTTTTTTCGCTTTATGAGCAGTATCAAAACAGTCGATCACAAGCATGCCACACCTTCAATTGTCATGAACTGTTACGCCACAAATGATGTAGTTATTATTACGTTTGCTATACATTAAAGTAGTTTTAGTACTTCAAGTCAGTTTTTGCTCTTTGAATGGTTTTTCAGTATTGCGTTAACACTCAGTCAGTTGCTGCTCGAAACGGTTTGCTAGCATTGTTATTGTGTTCGATACGGCGGTTAATACAATGACAAAAGCTAAACAAAAAAGTTCAAATTTTTGGCCCCCCAAAAAAATATTCGGCTGGCTACGCCGCTGTATAGTTCACCAAACTGAACTCGAGCCCCACTGCGCTTGGCAGAAAACAATTTTAGCGTATTTTTATGTTGTATGAAATAATACGAACTGACAGTAGGTACTAATATATATATATTTTTTGGGAGTAATATTAGCTAATCAGCAGTGCAAGCAATGTGTTGGGTTTTTACCAAAAATCTCTCTTCCTAAAAAAAAACGTTTTTATTACGAAGAAAGGGTTTTGTAAAAAAAAATCAACCCAATAACCCTCTGAAGACCGTCGAAATTAACAACATTAAAGATATGGTTAAAATACAAATATTCCTCTACAAGCCCACCTTTCGTTATTACACGTCAGTTGATTTTCGCTGATGAGAGGGAGGCGCGACGGATCTTCATACAGACGAGGCTAAAACAATGAAAATACATAGGTAGCTGAGTTATGAAATACTATATTCGGGCTGTTTTCTTCCTTTTCACTAAACATGAAACTCAAGTCGTCAACATCCGTTGAACAATTCCATGGCGCCACGATCTTTTTCTTTATGCCATAAGCCAGGGGTGTCGAACATGTGGCACGCGTGCCAATAAAAAATGGCACGCAAGCTTATCAAATATACTAAATTTGTTATTTAGCCAATTGTCAAAAAATGCTAAATTTGTTATTCAGCTTTTTTTTCAGCGATTTGCTACTGTTTATTCACAATATAAAACAATCGCGGCAATCACGACAATTAACGATTACTTCTAATATCAGCAAAATAATCTAGCAAATCTAGCAATTCAGGTGAGACACATTTACCAGATCTTAAAAGATCAGGAACTAAGGTCGACATTTATCTTGCAAGGGTCAAGGTGATTTCTATTATTCACATATTCAGTGCAACATTACTTCTAATATTATAGCATTATGCTGTAGTGGAGGATAGCATTCACATAGTTATATATAGCTTGGTTTAAAGTAGAAAAAGCCAGCTCACCAATGATTACTTAGATCTAGTAATGCACATTTCTACTACGCAGCTTAAGGCCAATCTATTTTTAGAGTCTGGCCCATGTTTTTCATGTGAAAACGTTTTTATTTTTTTGCAAAAAAGCTCTTTTACGATTAAAACGAATTAGTTACGAAATTGTGGCACAGGAATAAGTTATAAGATAAAAATTGGCACCCAAGCATGTTTGAGTTGGACACCCCGGCGTCCGCCTTCCGCACAGTAAAACGTAACTTATTTTGTGCCTGTATAGCCAAAATATACCTGTGAGTCGTGCATATCGGATTGGAGAAAAGATGAAGAACCAGATTCCCGACTACGATCATATACAGCTCTACACAAAAAACAGTTAACATGTTTTTTAATATGACCAAAGATCAGAGCCTAATCTATTTACAAATATTTTCTATAAAAGCATTTGATTTTACGGTTTTACATTTTTTTTTTTACTGTAATGGTCGTATCTGATCGTTAAGCTTCCCTTTTTAATGATTTGGCATAAAAAGCAATCAATTTATTCTATTGTAACGCCGAGTATTATATAACTTACTGTCTCGACATTTTTGACTAATATATCAAACGATATTACATTCATTTATTTATGTTTATCTTGCTGCAGTACGTTACATCTTTGAAGTATTTTTCTATCGAATACAACTTGAATTATACTTACTCTGATCCATCCGTTTGCAGTTTGATATCTGCAACACAAAATGAATGTTTTGTGCGCACGACTCCCACAACGCATTGGAATTTCTTGACAATTTTAACTAACACCCGGTATGATTGTTAAATAAATTGTTCGATTTATCGAAAGTTCTGGCTAATATAACTAGTTTAACCTTTCGTACATCGTTTATGACGCTAAACGAAAAAACAACACTCAAAAAATGGGAGGTTGATTGTAAAAGCCACAACTCGCCATTTATATTGAAATTGATTGTATACAACCCGTCGCCCTTAAAATAAACAATCTTTGCAAATAAATCGAGGACACACAGATTCGAACGGCAGCCTATATTGCTGCTTTTTTGACACAGATTGATTTTTACTGTGATTTAAATACACTCTAACCTATTTCTTACCCTCATACTGGTGATTAAGGTGCGAACCAGATGGGAGGCATCTTTTTTGCCGATCACTGCAAACCGGCTGAGTTCTGACCATCTCCACCGGACAGCTAATTTCAATTTCGTAATCTAAATTTGGGAGGATTCCTGTATTTGATGACTGACTCCTATAAAGAGATAGGTTTAAGTTAAGCAAAATGTGCTAGAGAACGTAGTCTTTAACTTAGGCGTTAGTGGTAATGGGTAAGTCTTGGTTGTGCTATAACGTGATTGGATTTGGTTTGAATAGGAGTTATACCAGCGTCTCTTAATCGGTGTGCCATGAAAAGTTGCCAGGTGTGCCCCGTGAAAATTGGAAATAATATAAAAAATATTAATATATTATTGTTATTATTTTTTACTATGTCTTCCAGCTTAGGTCATTGTACAGTGAATATTATAAAGAATATGCAACTATGAGGCCAATGTTATAATAACTTACAAGAAATTTAAGAGAACTATCGCTAAAATTAAAAAAAAAGTTGATGTGCCATTTCTAATGCTCAAGGATGCCGGGAGATATTTGAGAATCTTTAAAAATCTAATTTTTGATTACCTCTTCCAGTTTTTTATGTAAGATTAGAGTGGAATACGTCCAATTATAACTTGCTACGTTGTTTAGAGTCGATGTGTGTTGTTCCAGTTCCGTTTATTTTGGCACTAGTGAATTACCTACGTTCTTGTAGTAATTCTTGTAGGGTTGCCGCAATCGATTTATCATTTCTGAGGGATACCGCTAGCCATAAAAGGCTGAGAAACACCGGGCCAAGGGTTGGATTAATGTCAACTGACCTTTGCGTTTTATGATCTCTTTGTTTGATGCGCTGATGGTCTTCATGATTGGCAGGAACAACTCTCTGTCGAAATCCTGAAATGATGGACAGTCGTACAAAATGTATACGTTGGCTAATTTTTGGTATGCTTCTGTACTTACCATTTTCCGTTGGCATCCGAGGTGTCTCGTATCGATTTGGATCAGAAGAGTGATTTCGGTTGCGCACTTTTGCTCGAGGGGCGACCACTAACTTCGGATTTGTCTCATCTGACTTATCAAAACAAGAGTTGACATCATCGTAGTAGTCCAAATCCAGTGTACGATCTAATTTACAGAATCGCATTTATGACCAAAGTATGGTTAGACCAAGTTCGAAAAAGTGCCTAATTATAATATAATTATATAATTATTGATCAGCCAGATTAATAAATAAAATAAGCATCTGCAGAAAACCCACTTGGCTCGTCGACGCACGCATCCAACGATTCGAGCGTTTGGCCTTGGAAGACATCAATTGGCCATGGGCACAGACCATCGAAAGAGCCTCCGAGGCAAGTAGACACCTGGTTTCTACCAACGTGGTTCATCAGGGCCTGTAGCTGTTGTTTGAGATGCCAGGCTGTGGGTCGTAATTTAGGCAGATCGCTCAGGCACTGTTCCACGGCCGTTTTGAGGTATTTGATGATAAGTTGCCGTTTGCTGTCGTCCGAAGTCGGAAGATCGGCAACGTCCGAATCCGCCGAAGGCCTTCGACCGATTACCACGGCGAGCACTGTCTTGCCCACCGCGTACATGTCTTGCTCCTTGCCGAAAACCGCGCTCCGGTCGCCGCGAAGTTCCGGCGCCACAAAAACTTCATCGACAGAAGGTTCACTTTCAAAAGGAGGAACTCCCACCGGATCAAGGTCACGGGTGTCCCACTCACGCGCCAAACTCAGGCCGGCAAGTTTGCAGCGACCGTCCCGCGTCACCAGTACGTTGCCGGGCGTCACGCTTCCGTGGGTGACGAACGTAAAGTCCGAGAGGTTGTGCAAGCGCTCGACTGCGCAAACGACGTCCATTATCATTTGCAGTTTGGTCTCCAGGCCCGGACAGTCTCGGCTGTAAACCAAGTCTTCCAGGGTGATGCAACGCTCGAATTCCATTAGCGTGCCTATCCAGCTTTGCCATTTGGTGAAGCCAACTGTTTTCACCACATTGGGATGGTCAACGGTTTGTAGTAATCTGGTTTGTTTTTCCAATCTTGATAAATTATGACGAAATTTAATTACTATTTCTTAATATATTATGTTAAAAACTTATTTGTAAATGGTTTAAAAACTACAAACCAAGCCTGCAAAACATACTCATCTGCCAGCGCAACCCGGTATAGGGACCATGCAAAGGTTGCACTCGTTTTTTCGTTTCTTTATGATTTTTTATAATGTTTTTGTGCTTTGAAATTTCTGTTAAATCAGCCTATAAGTTTCGTTATTTCGAGTTTCGTAATGTGGTAATTTATTTTGACCCAATAGGCTACCTTAAAAATTTACGTTTTGTGAGTTTAAATCAAACAAAAGAATTTTTTGCAGCGATTTGTGCCTTTCCACTTGATTAATGATTTCAGTTCAATATTTGCACATAAGTTCGCCAGAAAACCAAAGGTGGTTTTAAGATCAATTGTTTTATGACGGTATGTTAGGAGGTAGCTTTGTAAACTCATCCCAAAAAATTGTCAGTCAGCTCCGGTATGTGTTCCGTGTAATTGTTTTTGTCTTGTTGCGGCCCTTGTACCGCTTTGAGTTGTACAGGCCTGCTATAATTAAGTCAACGTGAAGAAGTCGCACATCATTTGAATCCAAATCCACTTTAAATAAATACTAGGCCTATTAGGATGTCAGAAAACAACGTCACATCCGAACATATGTCCGACCGTTAGTTTGACGAACTCAAAACGAGTCCTTGAACAAGGTATATAGGTCGTATATAAACATCCGGTCTAATTTTGCTGATTAAAATTTCGATAAAGTTGTTTTGCGCTATGCTGCCAACTTTTTGCTTGCAATGACGCCTTTATAGATTTTTGTCACGAACACAATAATGTGCCCGCAATTTGGAAATACTTCGACGCTTTCCAGTCAAGATACCCAGAAGGGAACACACAATAAGGCCTAAAAATCAATAATACCTAAAGCAGAAAAATCCATAAAACCATAGTATTAAGACCATCGACATAATACAGCCAAATACGCAGTAATATCCAGTACAGCATAAGATCAAAATCGTCTGAATAAGACATAAATCTGTCGGAATAAGGCCTAAATTCATCGGAATTAGTCCCAAATTTATTGAAATAAGGACTAAATTCATCGGAATAAGTCCTAAATTCACCGGAATAAGGCCTAAATTCATCGAAAGAAGTCCAAAATGGCCAAAACCTGTGGGTATAGAGGGCACGAGACAATCAAGGGCCATCGGTCTTGCATCGGCCGTTTTGGTGACAACGTTTAGACGCCCTAGTCCAGGGGTTTTCAACCTTTTTTTGCTCATGACCCACTAAATTAGTTAAAAATTTACTATGGCCCACTATTACCGTTTAATGAAAAACACCAAGTTTAAAACAACACAATAAATTTATAAAGCTTGTACATTATTTTAAATGTGTTACGTCGCCCGGTACTTAATGGCGTGGCTTGGGCCCCCCCGGGCGCGTAGCTCAATATATAAAGCGTGGCAGCAAATATCATAGGCGGCTAATAGAAAAAGAAGCAGTTTATAATGAAATGCGCCAAATATTTTTATACTGCGGTAACTCCTGGTGGTTAAGTCAGTATTCGATTTATGACGATAGAAGGTAACATAGGTTTTAAAAGGGTTTTAATTGTTATTGAAATTCATAAATTTACACCTGGAATATTGCATAAGGTCAAAAAACTTACCTTGATGAGATATACATTTTTCTCGTTATTTCGACTGATTAAAAATTACCCTGAAACACAAGTAGCACACATACGGGAATGACGCGGCACACCGGCTGCGGAGCAGTGGGAGCACTGTCCGAAACCAGGCAAAATTACTGCTCGCAAACAAAACAATAAACGTAACAAAGAATAATACGTAAGCAAGGCAATTGTTACGTTTGGACAACCTTCCACGTTGGGTGGAATGAAGTCTAACCCATTTTAAAATGAAATAATGTCACAAACATAACAATAGGTCGAGGTGTTTGTTATTGATCTGTCGGACTCTTACGTGTTCATAATGACATAATTTCTGATATCGCTGTTTGCCAAGCTCTGTGGCCCACTGAAAACAGCGTCATGGCCCACCAGTGGGCCATGGTTGAAAACCTCTGCCCTAGTCTGACCACCTGCGCGAACTTGGCGCGCTGGAATAGGTTTTGGGCAATATCTCCGAAAGTTGTGACGAGACAGAGTTGAAATTTTTACACAGTCCTTGTATTGGTTACATCTTTCCAGAAATCACACTTTTAGCAACGCCGTCAGGGCGCCGCTGTTTTGGTACCGGATTTTTGATCCTGTTTGGGGTTATTATTGGGCAATGGGTGGGGTTAGAAAATAGGTTAGCGTTGAAATTATTAGGGGAGTTAGTAATGTACTTAGGGATGGGGTTTGGGGTTAGTTAAAGTGTTGTTTAGGTCTAATTCTGACCTTTTAGGTCTCATTCCGACGGATTAAGGACTTATCCCGATTTAGACGGTACTAATACCACTATACTCCACTAGGTATTAGTTCTATTTTGGTCTTATTTTGAATTGTGTTTTATTCTGACGTTGGTGTTGTTCTTATCTCGGTCATATGGGGAGTCCACCCAGAAGTGTTAGCTTTCAGTTGTGCTTTTAGCTTGGGTTTTTAGGCTCACATGAAACTACACGTGTTTACCTTGCCACTTTTAACGTAGAATGACCTGCTTTAACGCAGTAAACATCACACTTTTGGGCAATGTGACGTAACACGAACGGCTATAGTCGTAAACAACAACAACAAGTTTAACGCATAAGGAAAGAATGTTAAATACAATTGTTTGATACTAATTTGTGACAATTTTGCAAGGTTACAAAGGTCAGTTTTGCAACTTTACATATGTTAAGTTTCTGCTGGAATGCTAGCCCTACAATAAAACTCACAGCGCAGATAAATATACAAGCTGACATTTCGTGGCACGATTGTAAGGAATAAAACATTTTTCCATAATGTAACAATAAACAAAATCGGTAAATTTGTAGCAACCATAAATACCTTGTTGATTTATAAGTGATTTTATTTTATGCCAATTTAATCAAATCCCTAGCCCTTTAAATCCCCCATAACTTTTATGACGTCATGACCCAAAAAGAAATTGCGCATGTCATATTCGTGTCGGTGTCGCCTTCCGCCTTTGTCAAAACACTGCTGTTACTTTTCTGCCTGATTTTTTAAACTAATTAGCTTTTGCTTGCGAAGTTCAGTTCGTTTCGGATGTGTCGATGCTAGCATGGAAAGAACTAAAGTGATGCTGTAGATTTAAAGCAGGGGTCGGCAACCTACGGCCGAAATTCACCCGGCCCGCCGCCTCCTTGACAATTTAGACACGAGTCCGTTTCACACACTTTTTGACTATTTTAACTACGTAAGTGCGAAAATTTTTCGCGCTCCGCGCGACATCATTCTACATCCAGTTTGTTTACGTTTTGATGTTGTCTTTTCACCTATATCAGCGCTTCTTTATCGTTTCGCCGTGGAAGGCAGCCAAGTGCGTCACGGAAAACGTATTAAAAATGTTGGAAGTATATTTTTCAACATTTTTTTTATTTTTGGAAATGTAATAAAAACTTGCAAGAAATTTAAAAGAAATACCGGTATACCAAAAATCGCGCTCGCTTCGCTCGCCAGGTGTGCCAACACTTAAACTTTAAATGTTAGCGCGTTCCCTCAAGGTAGTTTTATTACTTTTCGTTAGTAGTATGGATGGCGACGTGTGGACTCGAATTTTAAACGAAACAAACGCTTTTTTTCGCTCTTTGCGCCAACACTTTACAGCCTTCTTAAATGTTATTACGATCCGAGGTCCGGCTGATTCGCAGTTGTTTTAACATGAAAATAACACAATTCTTAGTTAGCATTTTGTGCGGCCCGCAGAGATCTTTCTGAGTTTGGTTTTGGTCCGCGACTAGAAAAAGGTTGCCGACCCCTGATTTAAAACTTTAAACTGCATAAATAACGCCAGACATAGATAAGGCACAATGGCTTTGCTGTGCATTTTCTTCTTGCAACATTTTCATTCAAAAATGTGCTCACATTTTAAGGCATTTTAGATTTTGAGTTCTCTGACATATGGCATTATTAACTCACAGTTAAAATCTGTTCAACAAATCACTCAAAATGCTTCAACATGTTTAGATTGCAGCGTGAAGGTAGGATTAAAAATAGGTTAATAGTTGCCATAAATTTAGTTAAAACGAACTGAATTTTGTTTAATTACCTACTTTCCACACCGCATGTCAACTTTTTTACGTCCAAGCACGATTTTAATTTTCGTAAAGCTTAGGACTGGCATGTTGGCCACGAGTGGCACGCGAGATGATTATTCCGGGCACGCCAAATGATTAAAACGCGCACGTTATATCACCTTAATAAATGCAACAATTACATCACTACACATCATTAACATTATTATTACATCACCAACACTAGCGATAACTAAATGGTTGCACACATATTCAGACAAATTAGTGTCTCAACTGTTGTATTTAACATTATTTTTTCTGGGCGTTAAACTTGTTGTTCACGACTAACCGTTCGTATAACGTCATTTTGTCTAAAATTGGCGTTATGTTTACTACGTTAAAGCAGGGCATTCTACATTAAAAGTAAGCACGTGAGTTTTTGTGCAACTAAAAAAGAACAAACTAAAAGCGAAACTGATAGTTAACACTTCTATAGGTTTTGAAAAATAGCAAGCACAGTATTATGTTCGTGACAATTCGTTTTTTTAGCAGGGATCCCAAGATACGTAATTCAGATTTCAGATCATTCGTAAATTACCAGATAACAGCAGAACTGTAGATTCGGACATGGGACTCGGGTAAGACTAGGTAAAACTATACCGTCAGACGTTTGCGCATGCGCAGCAAATTTCGAAACTGTTAAGGCAGCAAACTATAAATTGTTAAGGTGGAATTGCATATGGTGACATATTTTCCATGACCCCTATGCGTGGATTGCCATTCTTTTTTTTTACGTAAATCGGTGAAATACAGACTGTAGAGTCTGAGCCGGGACTCGATGAAATTGCACATTTGGCCGAAGTCGAACTCGGGTTGTTTTTAACCTACTCCGGAGCCCTGGTTGCTAGTAAAAAAACAAACATAAAAATGTTCATCACGCGAGTTGTTGATATTTTAAAATTGTTCATAAACTGGCACACTGCATATACGAAAGGTTGCCGACCCCTGGACTATACCTAAGAATCCCTTTTGCTACATATGCCTACTCGAATCGGGAGAAACTTTTCAGTATAAAGGCGTCGTTAATAGGCGTACTATACTCCAAAATTAACACCTCTCAAACTTTAAAGATTAAACGCATTATATGTGTGTTTTTTTGCCTATGTGTTTTTTTTTGCCACGTCTCCTCTAAATAAAAGTTTGGCAAATTAAAGCAAATTAACGCGAAAATTTTACTGCCTACTTGAATATATTTAAATTAATTTTATTTATATGTTTGCACATGATTTCGACCGAAGAAAACATTTTTAAAGTTGCATGTTTTATGACGTCAATTTGTGAATTTTTCTCTAAAAAATTTATAAAATGCTTAAACAAAAAAAAATGGATCCGATCCTCACCAGAAAAGCCTTGGGTCGCGAGCTTTACATAGCTTGATGTTTTCCTAAATTTCGGAGGGGGCGGGGTAATTACCCACAGTTAAGAACCAATAAATAATTTATCGTCCTTTTTACACTGTGTTGTTGTTTAGGCACATATTATAAAACATAAAAGTTCAGTTTAAAAACAAAATTAAGCGTTATTCTATAGTCTGATTTTTAAATGCGATTTATCGACCTCGCCAATAACTTCTATAGCAGGGGTTCCCAACGTGTGGTACGCGAAGGTTTTTCAGGTGGTACGCGAGTAGCTTCCGTTTTTTTTTTCACAAAACCCTGTATTCACAACTTTATATTTTGTTTATCTGGTTTTGTTTACATAAAAAACTCCCAGAAGCCTATGCTTATTGTTAAGTAACTATTCCTGTTGTTTCGAAACAATGCGATCTTTAAAATACAGGATATGTGGATTATCGACAAGGAGTACAGTTGCTTTGTAAAGCGCAGAACGCTGTTAGACAGTGGACGTTGATTATGTCAAATGATTGCTCTTGATAGATACAATCTACTGTTATATAGCTTACTCCACAAATAGCGTTGAATAATGCTAGTTTTAAGCTAAAAATACATAAACATATCATTCGATTAAATTAATTGTTGTACAAGAAGTGGTACGCGTTGCAGTACAGAGAGTAGTCCAAGTGGTACGAGATTGTAAAAAGGTTGGGAATCCATGTTCTATAGAGATCCGAATGAAAAGAATATTTAGCCATGAGGACTTAAATACCTGACGTTGCAAGTATAGAACGCAATAGTTGTCAAAGAATTTTAACCTGTCAAACAATAACCAACGACCGTAAAAAACTTTTCGCGCCTCCGTTGCAAATCGTTTGGCAGCTTTAGAAATGTTAAATGTGTTGTTTGCTCGCGTAAGTCAGCTGTAAATCCGAATTAAACTTTTGCAAACAGACAATACAAATAAGGCCTACAGCAGTGGTATCTAACCTTTTTATTAAACGACCCTAATTTAAATAAAATGAAATCAGCATTAACATGCGACCTTAGTTTGTTTTCCGATAAGTAATTCTTGAACTGAATAACACGAACGATTGAGTGCGCTTAAGTAATACACAAGTTCGGAGAAATGTGGATACGCATTGTACCAAAATAAAAAGTTTACAACACATTTGTTTAAAGTTTAAAATTACAACATTGCACGTTTTTGTTAATTTGTTTGAACATTTTTAATATACCCACTGCGCAATGATACTAGTAAAACTGCAGAATTCCATGAGTGATGGCGACCCAATAAAACGTATAGGCGACCAGCATGGGGTCGCGACACATACGTTGGAGATCACTGGTGCATACAGGACAGCGCAACGCAAGTTAAATGTTTTATACCTGCTTCCAATGCTGTCTTCGCCATGCTTATGAGGATAGCACTTGACGACTAGATTCGGAAATGATTGGTGCTTGCAGAGACGAACCACAGTTTTCGATACAACGCTGAAAACCCTAGCATCGCCGGGAATCGTAAGGATTTTACTGGACTTGTATTCCGTCATCGGTACAATATCTGTTAAATGTTGCTGTTTACGTTATACTCGACAGAAATCGATCATAGACAGGTAAAAAAATAATTTCGCGGCAATTTTGAAAGAAATAAGGCATTTCACTTAGGGATAAGCCATGCACGAATCTGCAAAATACCGTCGAGTAGATTAGAATGATAGAAGTTCGTATTGAAAAGCCTTAATCAAGATGATGTCGATCTACTCGACCGTTTGACTTTCACAAAAGATCACTCTCCACAAGTCGTTGACGTTTTTTTTTTTTTAAATGAAACGCACCGTTTACCTTGGTCATGTGACATCCGATTCTACAAGTTAATCTGCAGAAAATCGAGCGGAAATTTGATTGTATGTACCACAATATTTATGCATTAAGCTTATTTCAACCTAATTTGTAACCACGAAGACCCCGCCATGCATAACTATCAAGTTAAACTCGTTGTTCGATTGTTAAAATTGTAAAGCAAAGAAGGCAACCTATATTGTTGCTATCCTAAAAACTAATATCAGCGTTGCTTACCCTTTTTATGACGTAAAACTTTATTTGGCTTTTCAGATGAAAGTCGACATAAGTCACCTCAAAAATGGGAAAAACGTTTTCTTACTGCAGGAATTGCTAAATGAACATGTTAGGTGGTTGCTGCCAATATTTATATCAAAACATATAGGTTAAACTTTGGTGGGTGCTGTCGTAACAACGTTGACAGAGGCACAAACATTAAAACGTAATTGATTGGTGCCCATGTAGCATTGGTCAACATTGCGATGGCCTCAAGTGACAAACACGATTTTATTGGAAATTCTCAGTGTGGATGACCTTTACCGTTTGTGCCTACAGCGTTACAGCTTATTCCAGTCGTTTAGGTACCTTACAAGTTAAAATATTTTGAAATATTTTTTTTAAAGTGAGATTTTAAGATTTTAAAGCACGATCATATGATTCAAATATATATATATTCACGGTTTTTCAAAGACAAACAAAAATTATGGTCAATTAGAATACCCATTTAATTGTAGCAATTCTATTAAGTGCAAAAATGTTTTGTATGTTTTTAAATTGTTAAAAAACAGGTGTAATTTCTAAAAAATACAAGTTAAAGAAGAATGCATGTTTTTTCGATTCGAAAGCCTTAATTCCATAAATCAAGCGTTTAGATTTTTGTAACCCTATAGCGAAGTAATTTTTCCGCAGGTACATGGAAAAAAAAAAGGAAAAAAAATATTTTTTGCGGAATATCGAATATGTAATTTCAACGAATATCTAAACAAAACGATATTGCTTGCCAAAATATGCGGGCTTCATTTATTTATTCACGGCTGAATGTTTTTTTCAGTTAATCATTCATTTATTTACAGCTAAGTCGCGTTTGCGCAGTTAGTTATTATGGATTTTACCCGGAACTGTATGTCGACATTGCAATTGTGCACCAGACGGGGCAGCACCTCTAAAAGTTCGGCAGAAACACCAGGGTTTTTTCACACGGGGAAAACGGTAAAAGAAAAATTGTTTGCGGGTCCGAGAAGAGAATGCAGGCTAACGACCTTTCGTTGGCTTTCAAACATCACTTTTTAAACTGTGTCAAAATGGCCCACCCGCCGCTGGTCGTATAGCTGTGTATATGCTCTGTGTCGAGCTAAGTCCCAAGTAACTAAAAAACAAGTACCCACCGATTTCTAAACTTTGGTTTCTTGCACTAAAATGGAAAGTTCAACAATATAGGATCACACCGATCAACTGAGAACATGTCGAATACGGGTTAATTGTTGTTGAACAGATCATTTTTTAGTTTGTATATGTGTTGTTGGTAACCTCATTTTCACCATTGCTTTGTCATTAACGTAACTTTTCTCGGCTCTTTAGTTCTGCACCTAGCCTTTAATCTGCTTCAATCTTTATCTTTTCACGTGTTCTGTCTGTTGGCATCTTTTAATCATTAGTTGCATTCGGCACTCACGCCATTTTCCCCATGTTGTGGTTATGGGTGGAGGTTTGGGAAGGCGGATGGAAACTTAGAAATATCCCAACTTTACGCCATTTGGACATTGACCGCTTCTTATTCCACGCGTTTTATTATTTTCTTTTTTTATTTCACCTGTGCGTAATACAATTGTAGTACGTCACCGTTTCTAGCGTTTGATCATCCGAAGGCCATTCTCCCACTAAAATTATATGTTTTGTCAACTTTACCTGTAAAGCAAAATTGTTTAAAAATTACCTAGTTTGTTTTTGGCCGTTTAAAAAATGTTTTCAGGATAAAGGTGGGAGTATACTCTGGCATGTTGCGCCATGTAAACTAACAATATCCATGTGTAAATTCTGCTAAGTTATTTTATGAATGGCATTATAGCTAAAATTATACGAATATTTTTATGTATCCAAGCCTCGTTTAAAATAAAAAGTGTTTAAATCAATCAAACAGAACTATTTTATATCATTTAACTGTGATTTCCTGTCATTCTCGCACGAGTTTGTTCGAGAACAGTGCTGGGTGATATAAAGGTTGGGCGTTTTTCGACTGCACGTTGCTAGATAACTTATTGACGTCTCTGAACATTGTTTAAGGTTTTTACTTTTTCTGTTTAAGGTTTTTACTTTTTTATACCATATACTTCCAGTGGTGGGATTCAATATTTTTGTCAGCCGGTTCTATCACAAAAGTCATATTTTATAGCCGGTTCTGTTACAAAAAGCTATATTTTTCAGCAGTCGTCTCACTTGTATTATGACGCAACAATTCGATTTTTAGAAAAACAATCACAAAAGAAAAAGTATTACAATTATAAAATTAACACAACGTATAACTGACGTGAGCTGGTTGGATCTCAAAAATCGGTGTATCGGATAAGATGCAAAAATCCATTGACAGAGTTACCAGAAGGCCTAATTCTAACCAAACTTGGAGTAATACCTAAAATCGTCGGATCCTAAATCCATATGAATAAGACATAAATGGTCAGCACCAGGTCTAAACCACACTTTACCTAACCCCAAACCCCATTCCTTAGTACATCACTAACTCACCTAACAATTTTCTTTCTAAACCTTTTTCTAACCCCACACATTACCCACTAATAACCCCAAACGGGGCCAAAAAAACAGTTCTAAAACAACGACGCTCTCAAGGCGCCGGTCAATCTAGTGCAGGGGTGGACAATTTACCGCGAGCCGCATGAGAAACATATAATGTTGTGGCGAGCCAGGCTTTGAATAGGATCTCAAATTTTTGAAATATGACGTCATATAATGACGCTATAAAACAAGTAAGCTTAAGAACATGTTATTACGTTGTGCGCAAATGTACAACGACTGTAGTCGATTTGAAGGCGACAAGACATCGCGCAAAGCGCTAAAAAATCGCGGCTTTTTGGTTCAAAATGCTTGAATTTAGATTTAGAGCGAGACGTCACACATTATAATCACAGATAAATTATATGTACATTTCTTGATATGTTGGCATTAACCAAATGGTCAGGACTCAGGGAGGGTTAACTCATGCAGCAGCTCAAGGGTAAAATACGTGAAAATTTTGCACAAAAAACGTACAATGCATTTTTTTTGACTTGCCGATCTGTTTGCTATATAGAATGGACATATTGCAAAAACTGTATAAATAACGGGAAAAAAAACAAAAATTGCATTAACCAAATTTGGTTGACAAAATGTGAATCGGTATGTTTTATAGGTTGGAAAACGCCGTTGTACTAATTTTCGCTTATATATTTTTAAGACGGAATACATATGATGGATAAGTTTGTCAAACTTTCATTTGAAAGAGCCACAGTACCGAGGGCGACTTATTCAGTAAAGAGGGCGACCGTCTGAAAATACGCCTGGAACGGGCGAGGCGCGAAGACAATTTCCATTTTAGTCTTTAAAACAGGTTAAAATTGGAGTTTGGTGGGGTCATAGATCCGTCCTGGAAAGAGCTGTTTGTTACAACCAAACATGTGTAGAATTGCATTGATTTATATTTTAAGAAAAATGCGGGCCGGATTAAATGGCTTGGAGGGCCGTACTTTTCCCAATTCTGATCTTGGGCTTTCAAACGTCGACAGCAAAAAGGCCGATGCCAGACCGACGGTCCCCGATTGTCCCAAACCCTCTCTACCTACAGTTTCAGGCGTTATTTAGGCCTTAATCCATAGATTTAGGACGTATTCCGGCAGATTTAGGTCTTATGTAGACGATTTTGATCTTATTCTGAACTGAATATTACTGCGTGTTTTGCTTTATTATGTCGTTGGTCTAAATCAGGTGTCGGCAACCTACGGCCCACAGGCCATATCCGGCCCGCCAATGTAATTCATCCGGCCCGCCGCCTCCTTGACAAATTATAGACACGAGTCCATTTTAAATACTCTGTGCTTATTTTAACTACGTAAGTGCGAAAAAATTTAACGCTTCGCGGGAATTATCTTTCTACGTCCGCTTTGTTTACGTTTTGATGCTGTCTTTTGAATAGATCAGCGCTTCTTTCCGTTGCGCCGTGGAAGGCAGCCAAGTGCGTCGCGAACAAACGGAAAACGTATTAAAAAAAAGACATATAAAGTTAAGAAACATTGAACTAGATTCTATTAAAGTTATCGCGTTTCTTCAAAGTAGTTTTATTGCACTTTTCGTTAGTAGTATGGATGACGAAGTGTGAACTCGAATTTTAAACCAAACAAACGCTTTTTTCTCTCGCTTTGCGCGAACACTTTACTGCCTTCTTAACTGCAAAGCAAGATTCACAGTTGTCCAATATTTTCTAACCACACTCTTAGTTAACATTTTGTGCGGCCCGCAGAGATTCTAAGTTTGGTTTTGGCCCGCGACAAGAAAAAGGTTGCCGACCCCTGGTCTAAATACTATAGTTTTATATATTTTTCTGCTTTAGGTATTGCTGCTTTTTAGGTCTTATTGTGTGTTCCCATGCTAACCGGTTCGTTGATCTTATACAATTTCGTGAGACGGTTCTATAAAACCGGGCAAATTTTAACCAAATTAAAATATAAACAAGGTTATAGTCTTTTCTTGTCCTTCACCATTATTGAAAATATTTCCAGAAGACGTGGAATTACGGAAGTAGAAACATTTTCACAAATCCTAAAAATTGTCGCAAACTGTAGACACCAAACACTACGCAGCGATTTAATTCAGTATTATTATTTTCCATTACAAAAACATTTCAAAATTTGAGTCACTGACCCTTGGAAAATAACTTTTTGTTGTATTTTTACTTGGTTTATTATATCCATGAAACAGTATTACATGAAATGCAACAGTTTAAAAAAACGAGCAATATAGGTTTATCGATTTGGTGGGCTCTGTTCAGTGTCCACCATACAGGTTTAACAATATTGAATCTAAAACCTTTTTGGCCAAGCAATAACTATAATAGCATTTTACTGTTTCTGTGTACCACCTGATTTAAAAAATTTTTACTCATTTTTTAATTACTGTCTAATTTACTTGTTTTACGAGGCCTATGAACGCAGGTTACCAAATCCCTCACCCAGTTTTGTCCACAAATTTCAGATTTGTTATAGATCGTTTAATATGGTGGAAAATAATGTCTAATAAAAATAACTTAGAGAGCCTTACATTTGCGATTTCCTATAATCCTAAACTCTGCACAAAACCTGAAAGGTGTTAACAAACTTTCTGAAAACGTTATATTCGTTGATATAAGTAATAAATTTTATTTTTAAAAGATTAACCATAAATAAACATAATTTATCGATTTTTTATTGCAACATATCTCATTAAATAGAGCTATCCTATATATCTTTCTGGCCTAAAAATCAAAGTCACATCTTTGTAATCTGTCTCTCCGTTATTTTCGCTTGGCCTGCAATATCACTTACATACTACGCACATATTTGAATTAGTTTAATACAAGAAAAAAAATATTATAAGATTATTACTTAAACAGGGTACTTTCGTCATTTATATTTCAATAAACAAACTTCCAACAAAACGTTTTCATTCGCATTATCCACTCGGTCAATAAAGATACGGTCACGGTGTGCTCAAAGTCGTGAGTTCGAACTGTTTGTCTTGCAAGAAAATCCCCTTAAATATGCCCCATTTACTATTCGTGATATTTAGCTAATGGAAGACTTCTAGTGTTTCAATTCAGTTGATAAACACACGTATAATATGTGTGAAAGTATTCGCACTATAAATAAAGTTCTTGATGAGACAAGTTCTGTTATTGTTCAATGAAACATATGTACACACATATGTGTGTTAACAACTAAGATCTAGCCTTTCTGAAGCTGCTTTTTGATCAACGATTACGGCTTATGTATCATTAGTAATCGGAGATTGTGAGTTCAAACCTCACTGAGAAAAAAAAAACTAGCCTGCTCTGCTTGCATCATTGATGGACAGATTCAGTGAGTCTGCAATGGCTTTCAGTGTAATAATGTAGTATTCACAAAACCAGGTTAGGTAATAAAAATATTTACTTTTTTATACAATATGAACCTCATGGATTGACATGAATTTTCCAAAAAAAGTTTATGTTTTACCAATGTTCTCTATTGTCATTGAGCATCTTCACCGATCTTTGATAACTCTGTGGTAACGTAACAGAGCTTTGATAACACGTCACAATCAGAATGTTATCCGAGTTCGAGAAGCGAACATAAGCCCACGCCATCTGTGTAACGTAACAGTTCATTAAACAATGACACTTATTATTTCAAGGCAAATTTTGATTCTTACCTCTGTGCCGTTAGATTTAACTTTTTCACTCCCTAAAATTGCGACCTTGGTCATTGTTGGATTGATGACGTCACAATACACAAGCACTTTTACTCGCTGGTTAAATGTTTGGACTAGATTGCTTTTTGTTAAATCGAGAAACGGACCTGCAATTATAGTTGGTTGTTAGTTATAAAATATGTACATTTTTGTGAAAATCAAGCAATCCATAAACAATTTCCAATTCAATTTTATTTTTTGTGACGTCATTCCTGGTCAAAAAAATAAAATCCACGGCATAAAACAGTTAATCATTAAAACGCCTGTTGTTTTCCAGTGAATTAGTGCGCAAATATGCAGCTGTAACCCAGTCTAATCGTGCGAAGTGCAAAAAATGCGTTTATTTGGGGTTGACGGAACTTTTAATATAAAAGTATACGTGTCACATTAGGCACGTAAATGACATTCACATATTGCTCGAAATATTGGCATTTATAGTGTAATGGTCTGATGACCCTGAATATGTCGCTTGAAAAGACGTTTTCAACATAACTCGCCATTCCAGCAAATTGGTCGTTGTCCAATCCACTTTAGATTAGGGGTGTTCAACACGCGGCACCTATCAAAAAATGGCACGCAAGTCCCCCAAATACTAAAATTGTTGTTAAGCAAATTGTCAAAAAATGCTAAATTTGAACAATCTCGGCAATCACGACAACCAACAATTTCGACAAAGAGGACATTTGGGCATTTTTGAGCGTCCTCGGAGGCTCATTTCTTCGCCTCGTTTTACTTAGACGAGCCACCTCGCACAAAAACGTTGAACGCGCGGGACAATACGCTTCGCATGCTGAATATAGCAAGCGATATGAACACATTCTGTAATGAAGTTTTTCTGCCGCTAGATAGGAGTAAATAGCTGTAAAGAACTGAAACAATCACAATTTTGTTGTTTTGTCCCCCAATTAGAGGCGCCTAAGGGGTGCATACTATTTTACGCCATGTCTAAAAATTTAGAAGTTCTACGATGTCTACTTTTGTATAAAGCTTCGGACAAAAATCGGTTAAAACATACCAAGCAACTCATAGCAAACCATAGCAAACCAAAAACAAACTAGATCGCAGAGAAGTGGTTACGAAAACGTGACGTCAGGAGAAGCATGACGTCAGGACCTCCACAACAACAAGAAACTGCCTACGAATCTATCTGACTCAGCACTAGTGACGTATCCGACCGAGACTAAGCTTTTATCCCATTCAGCGAGTCTAACACAAATAAAAATACTTTGTAGTAAAAAACAATTGGAGAATCACTGTGTTATTTATTTCCGGGAATTTCCGTTGTTAACACCGTTATTAAAATCGTCGACGGAATTTGTGAATAGCGATTGCTTGATTGTATAATAAAGTGGGCGCAGCATAACTCAACTTTTAAATAACTAAACAACCAAATACTTTCCTATACTTACCCACCACCACAAACAAAAAGTTGAAGTATTTATCTCTTATACTTACTAGTTAACTTACCACCACAAACAAAAATGAGGGACAGGCTTAAACCAGGAGCCTTCCCTCCCATTATGGTATTGGATTCCTCTCACTCGTTGGAATTAGGTTGTCCGGTTATATATTACTTAGTCTTACACCATAAACAAAAAGGTAAAAGTGTAAACCTTCTGCCGATGCGCAGTTAAAAAAAAAGACCACTACTGACATGCGTAGTTTTAATCGGACACTACCACTGTGGCGGCGTCTTTGGGCTCAGGTCATTACTAACCTTGTTTTGATATTTGCGGCCTCTTCTTGGCCAATGGTAGTATTAATCAAGACACAACCCTTACTTTTAATTACACTGTATCAGTTAAGTTCAGCTTTAGCATTGGAAGATAAAAAATTTAAAAAAAAACTTACTTATATTTTTTTCGTTATTCAGTTAGCTAAAAAATTGAAAAAAATGCACTTCATTTTGCAACAAACTGGAGGTAACTGTATGTCGAGAGTTTATACTAGTCTTGGCCTGAATCAAATCACAATTTACCAAACGCATTGAAAAAAATAAAACAGGGAATGTTTTATATTGCTACACTTTCGACCAACAAACGAAAGTTTTATCACACAATTTATAATTTTAGTATAACATTCAGCAAATACATTAGAACCAGCTAACTACACTCGACTTGTGGCTTTTGAGCGCAGCAAATGCTCCCGTTAAGAGCTTCACTTTTTGGTAATGTATTTGGCAACTCGGTTAAGTGTAAACTGTCACTTGTTTATTGCTGTAAGTATTGAAATAGGTAATGTGTTACAGTCAGCACAAATAAAATTTAATACTGTATAAAATTAACTGCTAAAAAAATCCGCGAGGAATTTTTTTTCAAAAATTTAAAAAATTAAAAAAAAAAACGAAAAATGTTTGAAGTCCATTTGTGGCTTTATTTTAAGTGTTAGGGGGCTGAAACTTTACCATGTTGTTTCTACGCCCAAGGTACATCTATACATCAAGTTTAACCCAAATCGGAGAAGGTCGAATTTTAAAAAATGCCAAAAATCGCGTTTTTTCCGATAATTTTAAAAAAAAATGCTCATTTTCTCGCGAAATATAACGAATTGGACTATAAGAGTGTCGCCATTTGATTCATATTATCCTAACGCATCTTCTGTAAAACTTTCAGCCAAATCGGAGCAGGTCCAAAAAAATTCGAAAAAAATCCCTGGTATATGCACGTCGAAATTCGACAATTTTCCTCATTTAGCCCTATGTTATATAATAGGGAATACCGATTATACGAATTGCGCTATAACAAATAGTACAAGCTTTATAACAAAACAGACAAATATCGTACCTAAATATATTTGTAATAGTTCTGACCTGTTATTTACAAGTCAGCTTGTTTTGGAACTTGTTTTTTTTTTTAAATCCAACTGCAAATGAACTATGTATAATCACCAGAAGTCTTTTAACCACCAATCTTCAGGATCCACAAACGCTACTGTTTTTGAGAAAATCACTTCAGAATGAATGAATGATAATTCGCGGTTTCTCCAACGTCGTTTGGACAAACTGTCAAAATATTTCGGTTCGCCAAAAAACATTTTTCGTGACTATAAATTCTGTTTTAAGGAGTTTTCTGTAGCTATGTTTTTATAATTTAAGTTTATTACATTTTTTTCGAAGATAGTCGTTTTTTAACTTTGGTTGGTAGAGTTATTATTCGTAGGCGGATGTAGCCTAAAGAGTTGACGTGCAGAAAAAAAAGTGAATTTATGAAACGATCGTTTTTTGTGATTTCTACTCGGATGTTGTAGGAACAAACACAAACAACAACATTCATTCAACCTGCAAACAACCAACCAATCAACCTTGGTTACATTTAACTTACGAGCAGTCTTCATTCCAGGCATAAACCAACATAAAGTTGCTTAACTTCCTAGATCGAAAAAAAGGATTTAAACCTCAAATCTTAAAGAACACCTCTCTATTCCTGACATTTTGTTTTAAGTAAACCTCGATTAAACTTTCATTTGTGGTTGGCGACGAAGAGCTTTTTTTTCTGAATTCTCACTGTCTGGTTCCTCTTACTAAGAAACAAAGCTCTTCGTCGCCAACCAACAAACGAAAGTTTAATCGAGGTTTACTTAAAACAAAATGTGAATTTTAAAAGTGTCTCCTTTAACCCATCTGACAAGAAGTCCTTGAGCGTCTTGGGCTCGTCCGATCTTGGAAGTTCAACAACTTTCAGCTTGGTTTGTACATGGAAGGGTAATTGGAGAAAGATTGCTTATAAGTTAAATGTGATTAAGGTTGCTGCTTGGTTGCAGGTTGAATATGAATGTTGTTTGGAAGGTTGTTGTTTGTTACTACAACATCCATAAAATGATGGTTTTCAGTTTCTTTTTTAGCAGGTCCACAGTCTATGCTTGACTACTATAGGGTACTACAAACATCGCGCCTACTACTGATAACACAACAGAAAACTCCACTAATCAAATTAAAAAACGACTATCTTCGAAAAAAATAACTTAAATTAAACAAAATACTTTTTTATAGTAACGAAGAATGTTTTTTTTTTTTTTGCGAACCGAAATATTTGGCAGTTGTCCAAACGCAATTGGAGTAACCGCAAATTATCATTCATTCATTCTGAAGTCATTTTCACAAAAACAGTAGCGTTTGTGGATTCTGAAAATTGGTGCTTAAAATACTTCTGGTGAATATACATAGTTCATTTGCAGTTGGATTTGAAAAAAAACAATTTCCAAAACAAGATGACTTGCAAACAACAGGTCAGAACTATTACAAATATGTTTAGGTACGAGATTTGTCTGTTTTATTATAAAGCTTGTACTATTTGTTATAGCGCAATTCGCATTATCAGTATTCCATATTACATGACATAGGGCTAAATGGGCAAAATTGGCGAATTTCGACGTGCATATACCAGCGATTTTTTTCGAATTTTTTTCGACCTGCTCCGATTTGGCTAAAAATTTTACAGAAGATGCGTTAGGATAATATTAATCAAATAAAGACAATCTTATAGTCCAATTCTATATATTTCGCGAGAAAATGGAGATTTTTTATACAGATTATCCGAAAAAACGCGATTTTTGGCATTTTAAAAAATTCGACCTTCTCCGATTTGGGTTAAACTTGTTGTATAGATGTGCCTAGGGTGTAGAAACAACATGGTAAAGTTTCATCCCCCTAACACTTTAAATAAAGCCAAAAATAGACTTTGAAGTTTTTTTCGTTTTTTTTTTAATTTTTCGAATTTTTGAAAAAAAATTCCCCGGGGATTTTTTTCTCAGCAGATAATTTTATGCAGTATTACATTTTATTTGATCTGACTGTATCAGATTTCCTATGTGTAGTTAACCGACGAAGCTTGGAAGCAATTGAGCATCAAGTGACAGTTTCTACTTAATCGACTTGCCAAATACTGTCCCATCCAGTGAAGCTCTTAACGGGAGCATTTGCTGCGCCCAAAAGCCACAAGTCGGGTGTAGTTAGCTGGTTCTAATGTATTTGCTGAACGTTAAACTAAAATTATAAATTGTGTGATAAAACTTTCGTTTGTTGGTCGAAAGTGTAGCAATAATTAATTAAAATATTCCCTGTTTTATTTTTTTCAATGCGTTTGGTAAATTGTGATTGATTTGAAGTAAACAATCTGCTAAATTCAGGCCAACTATTACAAAATCTCGACATGCAGTTACCTCTAGTTTATTGCAAAACCAAGTGCGTTTTTTTTTTCTAGCTAACGGAATAACGAAAAATATATAAAGTAACTTTTTTTTAATTTTTTTTCTCCCAATGCTGAACTTAAATGAAACAATGTAAGTAAAGGCAAGGGTTGTGGCTCGATTAAAACCATTCGCCAAGAAGAGGTCGGAAATATTAAAACTAGGTTAGTAATGACCTGCGAATCTCAGTAGTGGTCTCACCCAAGCCCCTATTTTTGTTTGTGGTTGTAGGTTAAGTAGTAAGTATAAGAGGTAAATATTTCAACTTTTTGTTTGTGGTGTTGCGTAAGTATAGGAAAGTATTTGGTTGCTTAGTTATTTAAAATTTTAGATATGCTGCGCCCACTTTCAAATACAATCAACCAATCGCTATTCACAAATACGGTCGACGATTTTAATAACGGTGTTAACAACGGAAATTACCCGGAAATAAATAACACAATGAGCTCCAATTGTTTTTTACTACAAAGTATTTTTATTTGTGTTAGACTCGCTGAATGGGATAAATGCTTAGTCACGTTTACGTCAGTTGTGCTGAATCAGATAAAATCGTAGGCACTTTCTTCTTGTTGTGGAGGTCCTGATGTCATGCTTTCTCCTGACGTCACGTTTTCGTAATCACTTCTCTGCGATCTAGTTCTTTTTTGGTTTCCTATGGTTTGCTTGGTGTGTTTCAACCGATTTTTGTCCGAAGCTTTATAGAAAAAGTAGGCATCGCAGAACTTCCAAATTGTTAGACATGGCGTAAAATGGTATGGAGGTGCGTATTTGAGGTTTAGAAGTCCACACCCCTAGGCGCCTCTAATTGGGGGACCAAAAATAAAATTGTGATGTTGTTGTTTTAGTTCTTTACAGCTATCTACTCCTATCTAGAAGTATAAAAACTTCAATACAGAATGAGTTCATATGGCTTACTATATTCAGCTCGCGAACCGACATAGCGGCTGCTGGCATCATGCTGCGCTTTATTGTCCCATGCGTTCAAAGTTTTTGTGCGAGGTGGCTTGTCTAAGTAAACCTAGGCGCGTGCGCCTTGTCTTTCAGAAAGAGACTTCTCTTAGTAACAAAGCTTATTGCTACACAACATATTTTATCGCAGCAAATTTAAATGCGAATTCTGGAGGTAATGTACATCTTGTAGCACCTGTTGTAATTGTTCCTCCAACCAAACATATCAACACCAGGCCTTGACCAATAAAATTGTACAAGGGCCGCAGCAAGCAAAAAAATTTATATGCATTTTTACGTTACTACAACGCTACGTCATAACATAGCTTCATACAAAAAACAAATCTTAAGAACACTGCGTTATTTATTATATATATGTTTCGATCATTCCCCAAATACCTCGCCGTATTTGATCCCCTTTCACATCTAAGCCATAGGTCAAGTGGGAGAAATTTTCGGCCCATATCTGTTTTTGCTTGCAGAAACAAGTTAAGGAAACTATAGAATAGAACATGCAACGAATATATTAAACAACGAATGAAGTGAAATTAATATTACAAAATATACAACAACCGCACCCCCGTCTATTTTTTTTTTGAAATTCCTTTAGTTGTTTATCATTTGATATACCTAAAATGTCAACCTAATTACATAAACCCGAAAAAATAACTGCTTTGAGTTCCAGCGGTCGTCAGAAAACTAAAGACGCCAAGACACTACTAATACAATTCGTCATACGACAATATGTTGTTTAAATTAATGTATTCCTAATAGGATAACTATTTGTCTGGAAACTAGTTGTAGGTCAAGTTTTCCAATTTTTAAAGTTAAAAAATTATCGCCCTGCCAAAGAGTTAGTAAAAGCATAAGTATAAGCGCGACACGCGAATAAACTGAAAATCCATATAAAATAGTGAAAAACAAACTAAGGTGATACAAACATGCAATAAATCAATAACAAAAGACGTATAGTCACAAGATTATTAACAATCGCCGATGTAAACAGACAAACAAATAGGGCAATTAAATTTATTAGCAACCCCTGTTTGTCATTGGAAATAATCGTACACGTAATCAACTGAAGCAATGCCACCAAATTGATACATTTTTAATTAGCTAAACAATTAACGTAGCCAGCTGCTGTTTTATACGGTTACTGATGCGTTCCAACACTTTTGAATAGTTTAAAGTGAAATAAAATTGAGAGAAATGAATTAGTTTGTGTCGCTTTACTTGTGTGCCGCGAAACTTTTTAGTTTTTTAAATTTGGTATTCTTTGTAAAATTGGTAATATTAAAACAACTTTATATTGCTTTATCGTGTAATAAGCAATTATCAAGTTAAGATAATTAGGTTTGTAAAAAGTGTGCCTGCCGAGAATTTGTGTTTAATTTTAGTTAGTGTACCGCAAGATAAAGTTTGTGAACAAATAAGTTAACTGATATGAATTCCACCTTTTAAAAGTATGTCGGTTGTTGTGAAATGCTAACAAACAATGCCTAAAACCAATTGAAATAGTAGTTATTTCAATTAAAAATTTAAACATGTGAAAGGATGCATAATCCTTTTCGTTTCGAGTGCTAAATCACAGTATTAAACTACAATTGAAATGATCCGTTTGGGTCACAGCTTAAGAATCACTTGTTTAAATTTTGTGTTTGGGAAGCAAATTGCCCTTGCTACCAGACTGGATCTTTTTAAATACCACCTGACATGATGTGTGTATTGGTGACAGCTGGAGATCTGGTTTTAAACCTGTTTCGGGATCGATGTAGTCCGCATATTTCACCTCCCTTAGCACTGCGTAACCGACGCGTTTCATAGCTTTCTGTGAGTAAAAGGAGAGCGCTGAAGCGACCAAATATTCACAGCTCCTCAGTTTGGCAACTTCGACACGCAGAACCTCGATGAAGTTGATCATTCCGCGGGAACGGAAAGCTGATTTGACGCACCCCATTCCAATGTACATATAGCGCGTGGTGTTCAAATCGACAAACACGTCGCCTAATATGACTTTCCTCGAACGAAGTTCCACTGTATTTCGCCCAACGCTGTCAATTGTAAAGTGGGTGTCTCTTTTTCTCACGTCGTGTATTGTATTTAATTCAACCAGAATAAGTTCACCAGTTGCTTTTACGAAGGTCCCCAACGAAGCATTGTGCTTTACGCGTTCCTTGGCTGCCCTGACATCATAGTCTCCTATGTCTTCTTTTGTTACTTTGAATATTTGCCTCCCGGGATGCTGATAACTGTAGCTGCTTGCGATCAGTTCGTTTACTTTGGGCAAATCGCTTTCGTCCAAAAGTCTACATATCAGACCCGGCAAAACTTCTACTCCATTCTTTAAAGTTATTTCTTGCATTGTTTTGTTTAAACTTTAATCCGTTATTCAATTGTTTTGGTTATTTAAAAAATAACAATTTGACCTTTTTAATGTATATCAAACACGTAAAGGCACTATGAAGGTGTATCGGCTTAAATAATTTATATCTACTTCAATCTTTATAAAGCGATACAGTTTTGACCGGTAGGTTTGCTATAACAGCGTCCCACACTTGCAAGGTAAAAACATTGCTATAGGACAGGGATTCCCAACCTTTTTACGATCTCGTACCACTTGGACGCTCTGAAGTGTGACGAGTACCACTTCTTGCAGAACAACTAATTTGATCGAATCATATTTTCATCTATTTTTAGCTTAAAACTTGCATTATTCAACGCTATTTACTTAAGCTATAAATTATATATACATCTAGACTAGGAGAAGCTGCAATCCGCAAAGAAGTAAACTGCTAAAAACTTTAGCCCAAAATATCCCAAGGTGCATTAGTACTGAGTAACACTAACTTTTCCTAGGCTACCCACAGAAAATTTTCTCTTGGCCACAAGATAGCCCGGTTTGCGTACTTCTGACTTGCCAATATCGTTTTAGCTGTTGTTGGACTTGTGATTGCATTACATCGGTCCGACTTGCCTTTGTCAAGTAAATATTTACAAACCAGCTGCTGTGTTTTAATCACGATATTTAAAGGTCAACATTGTCTGCTGAACTCTACAGCAGCTGTGAATTTCGGTCGAAAAACAGGGTTTGTTTCGGTCTTTGACGCGGATTTTTTTTTTGTCCCACAATTTGTCCAGGCATCTTAAGCCCACTGTCGGCCAGTGAATCTAGGAAAAGGGCCTTAACCTTTAACCAATTGCAACAGAAGGTTTTTCCGTTGATTAATCAAGGGGTAGGTGCCGGAAACTTTCAAAAAACTTCCAGCGAAAATATCTTGTCTGTAAGACGTCATCATGACGTCATCCATATTAGTTATTAACTTCAAAGGTTAAAGTGCTTCTAAACGCCCGAGAGTGGCCTGATGTTAAAAAAATATAAGCCTACTATGTATCACATACATGTCTATTGGACCGAAACGGTTAAACGAATTGATGATGACAAAAAGGCTTCGTTAACAAAATAATGCTATATGACACGTCAACATGGCAATTAATCGTGGACACTTAGAAGAGGCAACTTGTACTCAATCAACTGGGTTCGGTATCATACTCCATGTAAGTGAGTCCGCCTGTCAACAATCATGAAGTTGATTTTACATAGGTAAAGTGAATATTTCCGCCACCAATGTTTCTACGAACGTATATCCAAACCGAATCTTCATCTCTAGAAAGTTTCCCGGAATGAAGTATTCGGAACTGCTAAAAGCCAAAATACGTTGCTTTGACGGTTTGGTACCGGCATTCCAGTTTAAACAAAGCCGGTGTACTACAACTTGAGCAGTCTGTTTTGCATCGCAGGACAATTTTACCAGAGACTAGAACGAGGAAATTATATAAGGCGTTTGCTGGGCGCCAACCATTACTCCCTTATTACCAGTTCGTAAATCGTGACTTTCTGGTCAAGCTATTGCGCGAATACGAGTGTAGCGGTTATTCCGTAACGTGAAATCCGGAATTAAAAAAAACTCATCGCTGGCCATTAGCTTTCCCGCAAGATTTAGTGCTCAAACTTGGTGAGGGTTATACAGAATGGGCCAAAAGTAGGCTTACAGTTATAAAAAAGGTTAGGGTCTAAAAGTAAATTTATTGTTTTGGGGTTCTTCTCAAACACCTTGTTCTTTACAACACCCAAAAAACGAAATCCATTGGTGTCAGGTCAGGTGAGCGTGGTGGCCAGTCAATGCTACCTCTTCTTCCAAGCCAACGCTGTGGAATAACTGTAAGCCTACATTTGGCCTACCTTGTATTTACGAAAGTTGATCTGGCCGACGCGTACAACCAGATAAAGCTGTGACCAAAAGTCGCAAGAGCTATAGCTCTTTCCACTGTGAATTGTTGTAGAATGTTCTCGAATTCGGGGTTTTCTCTGCGGCTGTGTATTTCCAAAAAATCATGAAAAATCTTCCTATAGTTACTGTTTAGGGTTGCCGAGTAGCTGGGTGATATCCTTGTTAGCGGGAGCAATGATAGAGATCTTTAACATTTGCTTGTCGATTTAAAAACTGTGTGTCCGTTGGCCCAAACGAAGGTGGAATGTTCGAGTCCTTTCCATAGAAGCAATAGAGATTTTTTTTTTGTTAAACCCACGTACATCTGAAAATCTTTACGTATACATTGTCGTTATTT
Organism: Ascidiella aspersa; assembly: GCF_963924565.1. Taxonomy (NCBI): domain Eukaryota; kingdom Metazoa; phylum Chordata; class Ascidiacea; order Phlebobranchia; family Ascidiidae; genus Ascidiella; species Ascidiella aspersa. The sequence goes on from NC_139451.1 coordinate 21,107,120, forward strand.
AAACGCAGTTTAGTCAATGTCAGCTGCACTTGATTCAAATTCTGACGACAAAACCAAATATGCACCAATCTGCTTGCTGGACAATAAAGACCACTAACTTTTGTCTTTTAGGACAGAGGTAATGTAGACATTAAAAATAATATAACCGTTGTATCTACGGAGTAGCTTTCGTAGACCAGAAACGCTTAATAGTAGAACATGTGGCCAAAACCCCAAATATCTGGTGCCACGAAATTCAGTTGGATTGTGCCAAAAGGATTCAATCCAAGCCAGTACGATGGCTAAATGGTAAAGTTAAAATACATTTTGACCCCAAAATGTATTGCCACACAGAAACCACGAAACATTTACAGCAACGCATATATTTTGTTTTTATCACCGTTCTGTAGCCAAACTTCCCTATCCACTGTTTAAAAATATGTAGCAAAAGTTGAAATTTTATTCAACATGAGTTATTGGAATAAGTTTGATTGGGAATATAGTTTTACCATTAATTAGGATCTAGTTTTCTGATATACTCGAATAACTATAACTTGAAATTGTGTTGTTTGTTCTAAGAAACTTTTGGTTTCGAGAAAAATGTTAATTTATCACATCAAAAGACATTTTTTTCTTTATTTGTTAATGGTCGCCAGCAGGAATGTCCGATAAAATAGGATAGATACCCGATGCCAAGTGGTGGTATCCGTAATCGTCCTATCTATACTATAGAGTGATATTATCTATAATATAGAGTGATAACTTGTTTGAATGAACAGGTGTGTAATCAGAAACGAAGCAACTTAATCGCGCGAAGCGCGCGCGGAAAAAAACCTATGAATTAGTTTCAAAAATGTAAAACGTTTCTTAAAGGCGAAATAAGAATATCAAAGGCAATACAGAAGTAGGTATCATTTTGAACGTTTCGAGTAATCAACATAGCTGTTGAAAATGAATAAAGAGTTACGGTATTCGAAACGTTCAAAATGATACCTTCTTCTGTATGGGCTTTGATATTCTTATTACGTCTTACTACAACCTCCAACCATTATGCTCCAAAGTTTCTTAAAGGAATTCACGCATTATAGGGCAATGAAAAGTTAGCTTTATGAAATCCACAAACTAAATGGCTTCACAGACATCAAAAGATCGCACCAAGTGCAGAGAATCATACATTTTATGCTGTTTTAAGTGCATTGGTGTGGCTCGCGATAAAATGGCGGCAACTAAAATATATTTGCAGAAATAAATGAACCTACAAACTACAATTACAGTTCTATTGGCAGAAGTTGCATTTCGTATTTCTGAGTTCACACAGAAATATAAAAATTACATCAACAAATATAAAAACATACAGGGCCTGAAAATATTACCTTAAAAAATATTAAAACGTTGCGCAAAAATCTTTGCATTTTTATATTTAAAGTAAGCACTAACTTTTTTTAATACATCTTAACTTTGAGCCAAATGAATAATTGTTTCTGCGCTCTTTGCAGTAAAATCCCGGTGAAATAGTAATCTGTGTGGGTAAATCATATTAAATGTTATTTTTTTAAGGGTAAACCGAAGCCTTACCACAATCTAATTTTATTTTTTGTGAATCGGTTTTCTAAAATTTAAAGAAGCCAAAAGGGAACTTAATCGAATATTTTTGTGAAGCCTGAACATTAACGCAACCCGAATCTGTTTTGGTGATCAACTTGTTTAAGATACGTTTTTTGTCAACCTTATTTCGTGATGGATAATTAGAAACAAATATAAAATCAAACAAGCATTACTGACGAAATTGTTCAAAATAGTTTTAATAATCAGCTGCTTTTTATTTAATACCTGTGGAAATCATCGAGAACGCGCAGAGATGGCGCCGAATTAAGTCCAACAAAAGTATTTCTAATATTCCACAGCGTTGCTAAACAGTTTTTCAAAATTATTTTTTTTTTAAAGTAATTTTCAATTGCCGACAATAGGTTACCCAGTTAAGCAAACATATGATACACAGTATTAAAACCAGTGACAACTTATATACATGATCGGTAAATTAATTATAATACCCTAATTAAATGCACTTTTAAGGCGAAAAGTTTCAGATAAAAACATTTCAACAAATTAATTACACATGAATATCATTAATTTACTTCAGACCAATATTGGGGAATGTTGCAGCATTTTAACGTGACGGCCCCCGCATTGCTAAAACATGCTTAAGAGGCTTTCCGATTCCAGTTTTAGGAATTTCGTCGACGAACTCCAATCCTCCAAAGAGCTGCTTGAAGTCTGCAACACGGCTGTTGTAAAACGACAACAGGTCACTTTCGGTCAAGTCCTGGTCAGACCTCACAACAAATGCTTTCGGTGCTTCAATAAAGGTTGGATGATCGACCTTCACCACAAAAGCTTCCACAACCCCGGGATGGGAAAGCAGAACCGCTTCTAGTTCGGTTGGAAATATAGCAGCACCGTCGCTGGTTTTGATAATATTTTTCAATCGATCGACGATGTAAACGAATCCTTTATCGTCATAGTAACCGAAATCGCCTGTGTGAAGCCAACCCTCTGCATCTAAAACTTTGGCCGTTTCAAGAGGTGCTTTGTAATAACCCTTCATTACAAGAGGGCTTCTCACACACAACTCTCCGTTTTCACCTGAACTCAATTCCTTCCCAGACTTAACATCGACTGTTTTTAACTCGGCGTTTGGAAAAAGAAGACCTGCACTATTCGGTGTGGTTAAAAGGGAACGACCCATGGTAATGCAGCCTCCTTCCGTCGTACCCCATCCACTGCTGACGTGAACACCAAGCTTCTTGCGAGCCTCTTTAGTCAAATCAGGTGGAAACTTAACACCTGCCGTCATGATAAACTGCAGGTGATCGCGGTGGCCAGCTCGTCCGTGTTCTACAATGTCTTTTAGTGCGCTTATACTGCTCATAACAATTGAGTTGACTTTATATTTGGAAACAAACAAATCAAAAGTATTTGCAGAGATACTTTCAGCTATCACGTGTTGTACTCCACCCAAAGCATACATAAATGTGGATAATATTCCACTCCCGTGCATTTGTTTGCAAACTGTCATGCACACATCTCCAGGCAGTTGCTGCATGGTGGAGTACCATCCCCGAGCGTTCAAAAGCATCCCAAAATTAGTCACCTCAACTATCTTGGAGACTCCAGTCGACCCGCTTGTAAAGAAGAGAAACAATGGATCTTCCATGACGTTGACATCGCTAGTGTCAAACAAGGCCCTTGTATCGTCATCTACAATTTTAACTGCATTGATCTCCTCAACATTCATAATCTTCTGTATTCGTAAAGCTTTATCACGCAAAGAGTCTTTAACAATACAAATACTTACTTCTACTTGTGCTAACTGCTTTGACAGGGTTGCTTTATCACTATTTACGTAAAAAAATGCTGTGGTTGCTTTGCAAAGCGCAATACCCATAAACAAAGATAAATTTTTTCTGTTAAAATCCAAGATAAGTCCGACCACTGTTCCTTTTCGGACTCCAATAGAACGCAGTTTGAGTGCGACTTGTATTGACTCTTCCCTGAGTTGTCGAAAAGTAAACTTCTCATCAGTGAGCGGATCCACTATTGCGGTCAAATCCCCAAACCTTTCCATTGCATCTATTGTACTTTTAGCCAAAGTCTCGCGAGAAAGTTGCAAATTGGGAAGAAGGCTTTTAATCGGCATTGCTTTTAGTAAAAAAAAGTTTAGTTCTAAAACATAAATAAGCTGGTTTAATTAATAGTTATTTTATACGCAAAGCAATTTGTTATCGAATACATTGTTTTACAAAAAAAAGTCTGACGCTTTTATACTCGTCGTGAGAAAAGCGCAGATTTGTCATATTACTATATTTGGCTGAAACCATTCGAATACACATGCTTAGCATTCTTGAGAAAAAAAACATGCTTAGCATTTTTGAGAAAGGAGTAACAATAATATATATAAATTTAAAATGTTGTTTACAGGGTGATTTTAAAGAATGTCACCATTTAAATAACTATAATATTCAGTTTACCGCAATTCTGTATATGTCAATCGACAACCAGCCTAAAAATCGATTTAAATAAATTAATCAGATTTCAAAATTTCGATTTTAATTTTGAACGGATAAAATCGATGGTTGCTTTTTTCAAATCTGATAATTTTCTTTAATTAGTAGCAGGCTCATATAAAAATATAAAAACGACGAGTAAAGTTTGTGATGAAGATTTAAAAAATAAAAATCTACGGCGTATAATATAGATTTTAACCTAAATAGTTTTAAAGTCAGAACAAAACGACCATTTTATCCAAATTTCTGGTTTGCAAAATATGGTAGGCTAATGGCATTGCACGCGTTATAAAGCAATAATATTTTTACTGCAACGTCAATGGTACTTCAATGGCGGTTTTTGTTAAATGCCTTAAACAAATTGCGCTGAACTACCGTCATTACATTTTTTTGAACACTTTTATAATACTAGTATTTTGACGAAGTGAAATGTGGTCTGCCGGTATAAATACAGTACTTTTCGCCCTACTACAGTGTCAGAGGGACCAACAAAACTTTCCGCTATCACAAAATAGCTACGACTGTAAGACGCTAGTCAAGATGGTTTGTTGGCTAAATGTCACCACCGTCCTGAAAACATGCTGGGGGAATAGCTGTTATCAAGAGCTTTTACCAACCACTGTTATCTGATATTAACCCTAACAACTGTTTATAACATAAACGTTTTGTTAACAGCTAGGGTTGCTTGCAACAAATTCTGCTACAATTTTCAAAACTTTTAACTCACAGTAATATGCACTTTTACAATAATTATCAACCCAAACGCAACCGGTGACCAGTTGTTTGTCGAAATGTCAGACATGTCGTGATATATTTTGTGGAAGGGCACTTATTTATATCCTTGCGTATCGGCTTAAAGAGAGTTTTAATGTCTAGTTCGAGTTTGCAGAGTGACCACGCGATTTGGGCACATAACACATGACAATGCGTGCATAGAAGACGTCATAATGTCGCCATTTGCAGAAATTGACCTTCAACACACTGCAACATGCTTAAACGTTGGGAATTTGATCCGCAATACAGAAAACAATAAAAGGCGGCTTTGTTGTAAGCAAAGAGAAAAATATTTAAAACTTGCACTTCTTGTACCTTGCTCGTGCTCATAGCACATATAATATTTACTTTGTCAAAGGAATCAGCATTCGCAATTAATTGTCTTCTTACTTTACCGGCGTCTACGGGTAACACAACAAGTGTGTATTAAATGTTAGGTCACCTTGTACAGCCCCATATCTTTACCGATATATTTAACCACAGCTAGGAAACCTTTTTCACATGTATTTCTTGCATGTATCGCTATTGGAAAAATATTTCTAAACGAGTTTCGTGTATTGCCTTCCCTTCAAAATTTTACTATAATTGCAAGACTATATCAGTGACATTAAACCTAAACACTTACGGATCGAAAGGTTAGTGCTGAGATTCTCTAAGAGTTCCTAGTGCATATAGGGCAGTGGTTTCCAACCATTTTAAGTCACGGACCCCATTTGAAAATAAAGCATACCAAATCGTGGAACTGTGGACCAATTGGGGTCCGTAGAACCCTGGTTGGGAACTACTAGTCTATAGGGCATCGCTATGCTTTAGGTGAAGCAACACGTGATAACTGGTGATCTTTCGTCCGATAATTTCGGTATCTATATGTTTCGAAATACAAAGTCAACTCAATTATTATAAGTAATATCAGCGCAGTCATATAGACATAACGGACGACTTGGTACAACGATCACCTGCAGTATATTACGACGGCAGGTGTCAAGTTTCAACCTGATTTTACTAGAGAGGCTCGCAAGAAGCTTGGGGTTCACGTCAGCAGTGGATGGGGTATGACGGAAGGGGGTGCTTTAAAATTGAGAGTTTTAGCGACACTACACCGACCCGAATTTATCGAAGCGTTATGTTTGCCTTTTTCTTATTTTTCTCGTGCCTTTTTTATCGCCGGTTCTAGTATGTGTTCTTTTTCATTCGGCGCACCTGGAATGAAGACTTACCATCGCCTTATTGGTGACCCCCAAACTCTTACCAACGATCGAAAGAAGCAAAATGGAGCACGCAGATGATGAAGTGTTACAGCAAAACGCTGTTTCGCTAAAGCTACCAATATTTTGGACTTCAAACCCGCGCATATGATTTCAGCAGGCCGAAGCACAGTTCGCTTTGAAACAAATAACTGCTGATGATACAAATAACTGCTGATGAAGTATTACTACGTCGTGTCCGCGTTAGATCAAGCGCGAAGAGTTATCGATCTTTTGGAAAAAGAACAAGAGCATCACAAGTACGAAGATCTAAAAAGGCGCTTGCTATCTTCTTATTCCATGTCCAGTCACGAAAGATCAGCAAAACTGATCAACATGCCATAAAGGCGACCGCAAGCCATCCGAATTAATGGATGACATGCTAAGTTTGCTTGGATGTCACACAAAATATTTTCTTTTTGATTACATTTTTCTCGAAAAAATGCCAGAACATATGCGCGTTGTTCTTGCAACAGAAGATTTCACGGAACCTCGTCGGTTGGCGCAACGTGCAGATACTTATGGTTGGCACGCACTCCAACACAGTCGCTATCTGCTATAAAAAAGCCATCTCACCGTCAAACGTTGCAGAAACCTGACAAACAAAGTGAAGGGATGTGCTTTTACCATCGCCGCTTTGGAGATAAAGGTCGACAATGCTGCCCACCCTGTACATTTCAGGGAAACGATCAAGCCGGTCGCCCCTTGTAACTTCGGCGGCCGGCAAGCTGCAAAACCTTTTTTATGGGTACGACATACCATCAGGCTGCAAATTTCTGGTTGACACAGGTGCTGAAGTAAGCGTTCTGTCAGCAACGACAATGAAACGGCGAGCACAACAACCAGGGCCTGATTTGGTAGCAGCAAATGGAAGCACTATCCGCACATACGGCACGCGTGTTGTTTCCCTCAACTGGCTTACGGCACATTTCGTTGGAAATTCCGTTTTAGCAAATGTCTCCCGCCTGCTCTTAGGCGCTGATTTCCTCAGAGCGCACTCGTTATTGGTGGACCTGCGGCACAGACGCCTTGTAAATGCTACGTCGTTCACTAGCCTCGCCTTGCATACAGCGTCACAAGCGCCTCCAGGATTGTACACAGTAGCAAAGTTTAAAAGTCGCTACAATGACATTTTCATGGAGTTTCCTCAAATTTACCGTCCAAGCTTTTCTCAAACTTCACCGAAACATGGAGTAGAACATCATATTCTTACCACATGACCTCCGATTCACGCGAGAGCACGAAGACTGCTACCAGAAAAATTTCAACTTGCATAACCTGAATTTAGCAAAATGTTGGAAATGGGTATTATTTCGGCGTTCAAGCTGTTGGTCATCACCCTTGCATATGGTGCCGAAATCGTCTGGCAGATGGCGCCCTTGAGGCGATTATCGTCGACTTAACGCAGTCACAGAACCAGATCGCTACGCAATTCCTCATATACAAGATTCTTCTGCCCGCCTGTCCGGTGCGAATGTATTTTCAAAAGTTGATCTAGTACGCGGGTATCACCAGGTTCCAGTGGTACAGAAAGATATTCCCAAGACCGCAATCATAACCCCATACGAATGCCTTTCGGGCTAACGCAGCGCAGGCATTTTAGCTTCTTAAGGATACGGTTTGCCAAGACTTGACATTTGTCTTCGTCTACAGTGATGATATACTTGTGGCCAGCTCATCTGTCCAAGAGCATAGGCAGCATTTGCGACAACTGTTTCGGCGTTTAGTCCAACATGGGTTGGCTATTAACGCAAACAAATGCATATTCGGTGTCGCAGAAATTGACTTTCTTGGGCATCACATTAACAAGAATGGAGCAGCACCACTTCCTCAAAAGGTAGAAATCATCAGGCAATTTCCTGTACCATCTACCATCAAAGGACTGCAAGAAATTGCGGGAATGATCCAGTTTTATCATCGCTTTATACCGTCTGCGGCCAACGTTATGAAACCAATTTATGAAGCTCTGGCGGGAAAACCTAAAACACTTGTTTGGACAGCTGCAGTTCAATCGGCATTTTCCGCAGCCAAACACGCTCTCGCCAATGCTTGTTTTTTTGTTGTTTTTTTTGTTGCTTTTTTGTATTATTACGCGATAATAAGTTACACGGCGAACGAAAATGACGCACGAGAGATAAAAGATGGATAGCACTTAATAAAAAGCGACAGGTATACGTTTACAGACTGGACCATTTAACTCGATAAGCAGCAAGATTCTTATTTCCTAGCGCAATATGGTATTCTGATTTTTTCACTGTTTTTACCATGTTCTTGAACATTAATAAAGAAGGAAAAGTTTTGGCGTATTTACATCGATAAATCACAAAGCGAGCACAAATCAGTAAACAGTTTAGCAAATCATCCTCATTTACAGTACCAAACAGAACAGTTACTGGAATGGTTTGTATGGATATGAAAAGTTTTGATGAAATCCAAGCAGTACTTCTTCCCAAAACTTTACAACATGTTCGCAATGAAAACACATGAGAAATTGTTTCAACATATAATTTGCAAAATACACACCGGTTGGTTTCAGTTATATCAAAAAAGAATAGCGCATCATTGGTCACAATCGCACGAAGATTAAGTTTAATTTGAAAGGATCGCAGTTTAGTTTCAATTGTGGCTTTACGAGTGTTTTCATATAACCTGTCCCAAGGAGTTGTGTTCGGTACCAGATTTAAATCCCGTTCCCACTTGCGTTGTTCTTTATGCGGACGATCAGTAGTGTATGTTTTTATCTCATTGTATAAAGTTTTTGATGAGTTATGTACCTGAAGTATCTGCCTTAAAGTGGTGACTAGTCAATGCTTGTTTGTTAACCCATCCTCAGGCAAATGCGCGCACAGCACTTACAGTGGATGCTTCGGATAAAGCTATTGGTGGTGTTTTGGAACAGTACATTGATGGTGTTTGGAAACCGTTAGCATTTTTAGTCGTCATTTACGTCCACCAGAAACAGTTTGGGGTTAGGTCAGGGGTGTTCAACAAGCGGCACGCGTGCCAAATGTGGCACGCGACCTAATAAAAAATGGCACGCAAGCCCCCCAAAAAACACTAAAATTATTATTTAGCCAATTGTCAAAAAAAAATAATAAATACAACTTGTTATTCAGTCAATTGTCAAAAAATACTAAATTCGTTATACAGCCAATTGCCATTGTTTGTTCACAATATAAAACTATCGCTGCAATTACGACATCTAACAATTACATCTGATAATATACCATTGTACTGTGGTGACGTGCTGGAGGCTAGCATTAACATAATTATATAGTTTGATGTGAAGTTACAATAGTTAGCTCACCGACGGACACTTAGATGCAGTAATGCGCATTTCTACTACACAGGGTTTCAAGTTTAAATAAACGTTTTTGATTTTGGTAAAAAAGAGTTTTATGAATCAAAAGAATTGGTTTGGTTTCGTACTTTGGCACGGCAAGAAGTTATAAGATAAAAATTGGCACGCCGGCATGTTTGAGTTGGACACCCCTGGGTTAGGTTAAAGGTTGTATATGCCTTATTTTGGCCATTTAGGTCTGATTCCGATTTCGTCATTATTGCTTGGGCCAGGTATTAGTCCTATTTTCGCCTTATTCCTAACTGTCCTTTGTTCCGAGGTTAATATTGTTTTTATTTTGGTCTCAAAGCTGAAGTCCCATTAAAGATATGCAACTATAAAGCCTATATAACAAAAAATTGCAAGCGATTTAAGAGAAATACAGGTAACCCTCAAATTTTCGCGATAAAACGCAATGTCATATGAAAATGTTGTGGATAAAGGTTGGCGTTTTGGCCTATTTGTCATTTGAATCATAAACAAATTGTCACGTCCTGTTCGACAAACTGAAAGACCAACGAGCCATGCGTCTGCGTGTCTGTTAAAACATTTGTTGTCAGTGTACACATCTATGTCAGTTAAAAATACGCTACGACTATGATTTGTGTAGTGGTGAGTGGACGTTGTTAAAACACCACCTTTAGACAAAAGGTTAGTGTTACAAACATGTATTTGGGTTAATCTCAGATAACAGCGGGCAGTGAGAGCTTTTGTAAACAGCTTTTCCACCAGCAAATCCTCTTTGCCCCATTCGCTTGGACCTTGAAATGTTGCTGTAGTACATATTTACAGTGTTGTGTTTTGCCCAACCTTTTAGCATTTTAAGCTGAGTATTGTAAACCTCTCATCTAAAAGTATAGAAAAGTAAAGAAATAGACAGCAATAGAACTGCGCGATAAACAATAGAATCTATACGCAGTTTAGGTTTAAGGGATATAACTTACTAAATATAAGATTGTAAAACAAAACCGACGTATTACGATTGTGAAAAGATATCAACAGCATTCGAGCACTGACAAATAAGAATTTAACTTATATTGTACGCCCGGTGAGAATATTAGCTGGCTAACCAACAGAGAAGAATAATACTACTTGCAGTATATAACGACAACAATTAACTGATCAGCGAAAGGCAGCCAGCTGAACACTGTTTAGAACTATAATAAATAAAAAAAAAAATTTTTTTTTTCAATATGAAATATAATGAACATGTCGCAAATGTACCTGACGTGAGATAAAAACTAACAAATGCCTTATAACTGTAATAACGTCTAAATCGGAATAAGTATACTAAACCCGTCGAAAGATTTAAATGGCCAGAATAATTAAGGTCCAAACAAAATTGTACCCAACCCCAAAACCCAATCCTAACAATAACTTATAAATTTAACCCGAACCGAATTTATAACCACACAACTAACCCCAACAGAGACAAACAATACAGTGCCAAAACTGCCACGCTCAAACGTTGACACTGAAACATCCGATGGCAGACAAATGGCCCGATCGTCCAATGCCCTCTCCCTACAGTTCCAGGCGGTACTTTCTCCATTCCTACCTTATTCCGACAGGTTTAGGTGTTATTTAGTGATTTTAGATTTATTCTGTTGTGGATAGTACTGCGTATTTAAAATTATTTTGTCATTGGTCTTCATACAGTAGAATAATAGATCATTTTGCTTTGGATATTTTTGCTTTGTAGGTCTTATTGTGTGTTCCAAAAAACGCACATACAAAACTACGTCATCAATTTTAGCTAACTATTAGACTGTTGATGTTAGCTACTGAACAGTCGTCCAGTAATTTATTTTATTAGCCAACTATATGTAATTGTAGTTGAGCTGATCCTTCATTTGTAAGTTTTGTTTTAAAGCTGTATAAGCAATATACAATACATTGTTTTAGGTCCGATAATTCTTATTGGTTATATTAACATAAGATCAATACAGCTTACTACTTCCATTTACGAAAATATTAAAGAATTCTAGAACTAGCGTAATTTTGTTTACTTGATATATTTGGATTTATCTTGCTACTTGTGGTCTAACATGAAACGCATCATTACTCCACCTGTGTGCGATGCTAATTTGCCGTTAGGTTAGTATCTCCATCTAATAAACAATGCAATAGAAATCGCTTATTGCCTCACAAATTCGCAACATTTTGATGCAATCGACTAACGTTAACGATGTTATCCAACGTTAAAAACAATTCACACTCCAACAAGTTGGGGAATTCCCACACGTTAATCACGTGTTGTTGTTATGGCACTTTTTCTCAACTGACCCGTGTCGCTAAAACCTTTTCGATGAACAATTTGCAGGGTTACTTGTTATGTTAACTTTTTCTCAAGCCACAATGCTTTTTATACAAATAGCAGAAAAACAATTTTGATCAAAAAATATGGAAAATCGGTTACAATCTATGGACACCTTTCCCCGTTTAACGTACAACTTAGAAAGTTGGCAAAATACTGGTGTGTTTGTTGGCAGCTTATATCAGCGTTAGATAAAAATGCCAAATTGTGAGACTTGTGTGCCTATAAATACTCTTTAAATAGGACGGAAACGACTTTATGCTAAGCGCGCGACAGCAATGTGCGCATACGCCGCCTATTAATTTATTCGTACCATTTAAACCTAACAGTACATGATGTTTAAATACGATGTAAGCTAGTATTTGATCCAGTCAAAACGGGAAAATTCTTGCCTGATCATAACATCAAATTGAACGATTGATGCAGAGAACAGTGATTTCCCATCATTTTTGAGTGCGACCCAAATTTGAGTTTTGTAAACATTTAGAGACCCAGCAAGACACAGCCAAAAAACTAGTATGTAATGTGATAGTTTCAAGTGTCAAACTCTTAGCAAACAGTTTTAAACGGTTTTATCGTGCATTAACTCCACAGTAGCGAATCTACGAATTTTGTTTGTGGCATGAAATTTTAGGGATGACTTTACAAAGTTTCGTTAGAACGCGACGTCATAAAATAAGTAAATATATTGTACATTCATAGTAAAATTAGGCAATAAATATAGTATAGAGGGGCCATGACCTGGTGACCCCCTATCCTGGATCCGCCCCTGTCCACTAACGTATTTAGTAAGCTATTCAACTTAAGTTTCACGTGGTTTATTGTAGGAAATTTTGATACCGTCAAAACTACAATTCCAGATAACAGCGTATAATGCAATGACGTTTTCAAGCGTCGACGTATGAGCAAGGCTTAATAGTAACTTTTACATCAGGCCTCACTGCGGTCACGTGCTAATTTAGGGTTTGCTATGCGTTTTTTTCTCGTTTGACCTCGTTTTAACCCTTTTAACCGCCATTCGGTAAACCGTCCGAGCGATCATTGACTTTATGTCTATAACATAAAAGTAAATCAATTGTTAACGAAAAGAAAAGCGTACAAAACGTAAAAACGCCATTAAATTTCACGATGCTAAATCCTAATATAAGTGTTCTAGTTGTAACTTATAGTTTATAATTTTAGCAGAAATAAACAACTTTAATCTTTTCCACACTAATACAACCTAATCAGTTAGCTGACAATAACGAAAATATTCCCACATACAATGCAAAGTTATTTTTTAAGTAAATCTGGCGTCTGCTGATTAAAACATTAATCATGTGTAGGAACATTTTAGATAAACTGCTACATTTTGATCGTAATTACAACGAAAGAAATGATCATACAATATACATATATGTATTTGTTCTCTTTGCATCCATTATAAATAATGCTGCAAATGTATTGATTCAGTTCTACGCTGTTTCTTGTTTGTATATTACTGTATAATTCACACCCAGGTGAATCGGTATAGAGATGGCCCAGAACTTGAATTTGACAAACTATTATAGTGAATTTGACCAGTGCTTTGTCTCTTTCATATTCCGCTGCCACCGTTCCATATTTTTTATAAAACTTTGTTTTGTCAATTTACAATACAACCATTGGCCCAATTCGTATTCTACCAGCCTCGTTGTTATTTCCGATGACAAATCTCTTTAAAGCGCCATTCGATTCAGCTCCAAGCAGCCGCAGATCGTGAGTCACGCCATAGCTGAACTGGAGTAGTAGCTTGGCTGCAGACTGTTGACCAAAACTGGGATGACGTAGCAAGCGCTTTGTTGTTTGGGCGAGTGAGCCAAACACGTTGTAACTGGTGCCGGGCGGTTTTCACTGACCGAGCGCAAGGCTAGAAATGAGCCCCAAGAGTTGTCTGCTAAAGCTGCTCTTAAGCTTGTAGCCTACGAGCGGGCTAAACTAGTGCCCGTTGATTTCAAAAAATGTTTGGCGTTGTTTTAGAGACGCTTGTGTCTGATTTAACTTTTTTGACTTCGTAAGCTTTTAGTACTACTACGGTAGGTGATCTTAATTACTACGGTAGGTAATCTTAAGCTTTATAAACGTGCGCCTTTGGCCTACGTATGGCAATATTTTAAGAACTGCTGTGCCATAATTTTTACAGTAGGAAACGTTTTTAAGATGAGTTTTCAAAAGTTCACTTCCTCGGAGAAGTTTTGACAACATATTTTTTTTGTAAAAATTTAGTAAAATCTTTGTTAATAGCCGTGTTTGTCTAGTTTTTTATCTGGAAATCAGCTGACACTGTTGAGCGACAAATTGTGTTAAAAGTTTTAAATTTTTTGCCAACCTGCTTATAAGGTCAAGGTATGACTCAAAATTACATTACAATTAGTTGTTGAACAGTGACAACTTAAATAATAAACTACATCAACCGTGCTCCAACTTAAAGTTTCAACATATGCCACCAGTAGTCCCGGCGCCCATTCATTTATGCGTGGTTTCCGGCCCTGTCAGGTTTCCTTCAAAGCAAGCATAAAACGCACAACGAGCAAATTGTATAATTAATATAAAAAAGTTAGGCATCTTCAATGGCATATTGCGGATTTCTAGCGAATTGCACTAATGTCAATCCCTGCGCGTATACTGTACACGCCCATTTTTTTACTTTGCGTCAGCTTGTCTTACGTATGCACCCCTTCGATCTCCAGCCGTAGCTCAAGCCTTCTTCTACTTGGCTTTTAAAGTAATAAACCAAGCGCTCCAGTTCCATAGCGAGCCGTCAAACGCGCTGCAAAACAAACTACTTCTGCTGCTGCGCTGTCTACCCAGCTGAGCCGCACTTCGTCCATTCGCCTTGTTACACTACCTGTAAAAATGCCCTCACAGCACCTAAAGAAACTGGTCCTGCAGCAAGGCAGAAAAGCTGCGTCTTCGAGCCTAAAGTCACGTGAGTGTTTGTTGTTGTCTGCGTCTGTGTTTATGTTTTTTCTTACAAAAGCCAGGCAGCACGCAGGCAATAGGGAAAATGCAGTTGTGAGATCTGTTGCGGCCAATTTTGATTCTCTGCGAAAAATGAACAGTTATAAAAGGCCAATAAACGATCAAACAACAAAATGTTTGTCATAAAGAACGCCCTTACGGTTATACTAATGTTATATTTCCGTTGAACTAAAACTCATAAACAGAGTCTGATTTTTAACCTTATGTGGACAGGGTATATTTTTTAACCTATTAACACGTGTGTTATCCAAATTTATAGGATTTTTAGTTTGCAAACACCCGTATAGTGATAAACTACTGTAGAAATATTCTGATGGGTTATTTTCGATGTTGACATAATTCAGGTTGTACAAGTTACTTATACATATTTTTTTTTCAAATACATGACCTCGAGCGACCGAACTGCAGCGCCTTTGACTTACTTATCGTTGGGCCTTAATAACGAAATAAGTTGCATAGTATAGCTTTTGTGGGTCGCTCGTTTGGTAATTTGTCAAGAAGGCCGAATTGTTTTTCACTGCAAAGTGGCATGCATTTCACCCGGTGACTTCATCGTAATAGGCAGTTTGCAAAGATTATTCGAAAACGGCCTGCGCTCTATTTCGACTGGCAGCTTTTCGCAAATAAATCACGCAACTTTGTAGAATAAACTATACCCGGTTAAATCAACCGGAAACATATGAGCCAGCATTTTAAAGGTCTGCATTTAAGGGGTGATTTAGAGGGGGTATATCACACAATCTCGGCCCGGTAAAATTATACGAAATATATGTGCCAGCATTTTTATTTCACGAGTGTTATTGCGACCGCTGTAAAAGTGAAGGCCCACTGGGAAGTTAAAATACCCAAGTACACGTGAGTAATATACACGGCTCTGAGATTACCAACAGCAGAAGTTTCGGTGTGCTCTTGTGTCATTCGTTGGGTGACCGCGCACAACGTTTTTGTCGCGAGGCCCGCGCTTAAAATTGACTGGGGACTCGCTTAGTGTTGCATAACTTCAACAGGCACGGCAAACGCGGCAATCGACGGTGTAGGTTAATAGTCTATTGTCCCGTGCAATGTTGACACTGTGGGCGCGTTTTGTTTGTTTCAGATGCCAGACGCCAGCACACCAATGCGGCGGCAGTGGCCGACATTGACACCTACATTCAGCCGAACATGAAAACACAAATGCCGGGACCCAACACTAAGGTAGGCTAGAACTTTTGTCCTCGAATATTTCTGTAATACTTTCGATAAAGCCACAAAACTCCGGGCCCAATGGACCGACCTATCCGCCTAACGTTATCGTGACTGGAGACTAGTTAACATCGAATTTATGTGGTATATCGTATTACCAGCAAAATAAACAAGCCTACTGTTTAGGTAGTTTTTTTAGTATCTATGTATACCTCAAAATGATCCATGCACAAAAAGTAAAGTTAAATGATAATTAGTTGTTCAGTAAAGTTATTATATTGTTCCTATATCTTGCATAAAAATACAGAGCGACTTTACAGAGGCCAGGATGCCGTATCTCCCTGACAGCTAAAGTCCGCAAGCCCCGTCGCGCTTAAGCGTTGCATACGCTCGCTATCAAATTAAACGCAAATGCTTTACGGCAACGTTTTCGATCAACCTTCACATTTAGAATCCCCGATTAACACGATTAACAAACATGCATTTGACATCTTACGCCTATTTAAAAATAATAATTGTGCAACTTTTCATTGCATAGCTTTCCAGTTGCGAAAAAATCACCATAATAAAAATTGGTATTAAGGCTGCTTTTTTTCAGCTGACCAGTAAATTTTAGACCTTGCTTTTTATTTCCAACGGGGTTCCACCTAAAATCGACGTGCATTTTTGTGGCGCTGTAATGACTTTTGTGGACTTGTCAACTGCCCCGTCGGGAGTGAATTTTGTGCAGCTTGAATCGATGTAAAATCAATGGTTGCGAAAACAATGGTGCATTATTAACGAGGTGCACGAACATGCGCGAATCGATACAGCTGTTGATCGATTACATGCGACTTCTCGCAAGCGCTTAAGTGGGTCTCAAAGGAAATTACTTTCTAATTCCATCATGATTGTTTGCTTGCGGCAAAGAAGATTGACAATTGACTACATGTCATTGCTTCATTAGATAACAACAGGCGTTGGGGAAGGGCTAAGGCATTGGACGTGGTGACCACTAATTTTTTGAAGTAAACCAATAACATATAGCCATATTTTAAAAGCAGATACAGACTTGTGCAGCTCTGATCTCTATTTTGCTAAAGCCGCTACGCAAACGCCCATACCCCAAAGGCCTAAAACTAAAACACGAATGTTAGTGCCAATATGACATTTTCAAGTTGATGGTGCTTTATGCTTTGCTCCGCCAGGCAATGTATTTGCTCCGCCAGGTAGATCGCTGAATTGCAAATTTCACATCAGGAGTTCACTTTAATGTTGGCCGCGGTCACAAGCACGGTTTCCGCCATGTAACCTTAATATCGTGGTGTAAAATCTAATCGCGCCCTAATTTAACCCTGATCTGAGCAAATAAACACTGACGGTTTGCAAATGCTCTACACAAGGCGTAAATGCTGCAGCAGTGACTGCCGCTGTGCCGTGCTGCAAATAGGGATGTCCGAAATATCGGACCATACTCGATGACCGATGGTAAGCATAATAGTAGCGCTGTTCGTCTGATAATAGGGTGGTATAGGTAATAATAAATAGGGTGTTGAAGCCTAGGTAAGGTGATATAATCTGTCCATTTTAGGCACAAATTGTAGTCTATCCCAACTTTGAAAGATATATATGTTTTTAAATAAGAAAACATTTAAACTAACCACGCCTCCTTTAGCAGTAATGGAAAATTTGACTCAAGAAACCAATACGTTTGCAAGCTTATACGTACATATTAATTAAACTACAATATGGTCATAGCTTAGTATTGGATCTCAAATCATAATAAAAATTGTATTGGCTGCTTGCACAGCTTTTTGTGTTAAATAAACACCGCTACGCAGACATGTGGGCGTAAAACAACAAATGTGTCCTGAAGGTTTTGCTTAAACAAAAAGTTGTTACCCTATCGAAGCAATATGGCCCGTTCAAGCGTCTCTCGTTTTAAACAAAATAAATGTTGCAGCTTTTCAGAGAAAGGTTCGAGTTCAACCCGACAAAAGGCAGCGGTATGAACTTAACGCCGCTAAATAAGCATTGAAGTTGAAAAGTAAAACTCTGGCGTGTGTACGAAAACTATTTGTCGTGATTGATATTGTGAACAAAACAAAAATATTATTATTGTCACATATTAGAAATGTTTGGCTCCATGGGCAAACCGGAAATAATGCTGCGGTCACCTATTCGTCATGTTTTATTTTGCGACCTAACCAGCTATATATAACTGGTCGTTGGCCTTAAAATACGATACCATTTTAACGTGAACCTTTCAAGCCTTTAGATAAGCATTAAAGTATTGTGATTGTGTCAAAGCTTGTTATGGTGCACCTCGGCATTTATTCAAAGCCAGTTGAGGCAATAAACACAGCAGCTTTTTAAAAAAAAGTCAAGTCAAGCAAATCGGCGGTAACGGCATATCGGTAACAGCGTCGCTTGTTCGTGACCTAAACCAGTTCAAACCGGTGACGCTTTTGTGTTTTGTGAATTGACTCGTTTTCTCACAAGGCACAAAATAATAAGCGAGATAAAACGATCAATGCCCAACGGTTACGCTTGGCTAGACAGTTTTCTTTTACATCGTTCGTAAAGCAAACCACATCCTGTACACTTGTAGGCGCCAAAACGCTGGATGGCTTGCGTCTACGCCCAGTAAGGAAATGTTTTACCGAAAAACGACGTTGCAACTTTTCAGCTAAGTCAAAGTATTCCTACCCCTAAAAAACAAACCTTAAATACAATTTAAATCATTTAGGCCAGGGTAGGTAAACTCATTATAATTCTGTAATAAATAAATAAATAAAAAATCCAAATCATAATAAGAATCGTTTAAACCAATTGTCCCAATACAAACGTTTTTAAACCTGTCTTAATGTAGACAAAAGTCATATACATGTAAATGTTTTAACTTTTTGTTTATAAATTAGAAACTGATTTTTTTGCTTTACATTTCAGAGGTTGACAGAAGAAACCAAAAAAATCCAGGTACTTCATTTGTTTTTGTAAGATCTTGAGGGTATACCTCTAGCCCTATTTGTAACACGTTAAACTGAGGTTGCAATATTGTTTAACACCCATGCCTGGTGACTAGAATTTGTTTTATACCTGTAATATTTTATACAGAATATCGGTGCATTGGCTTTCTTTTGCAACTTCGAGAAGAGCAAAGGCAACTATTTGGTGGACGCCGACGACAATGTGCTTCTTGACTGCTTTCAACAGATTTCTTCCTTACCGTTCGGTAGGTAAAGCACATTTTCACTTTCAGCCCTCTACAAAGGTCTTTTTTCAACTAGAAGTGCTTTAAATGGCAAAATAACTATTTAAAATGGAAATCGAAATAAATAAATAAAACAATTTAACACGTGTCCTTTTTGTAAAGCTGAGCATGTTAGAATCTTGGTTTACAACGAATAGCACAGTCTATTTCCGTAAACCATAAATAACAATTTCCCATCGTCATAAGCACATTCGTTGCATGCACAACTGCTTCCGAAAAGGAACACTTCTTTACCTTTAAAACGGTCTAGTGTTTGCTATAGGGTTCTGTTTTATACACTGTACGCCACGGTCAAATTATTGATAAAACATTTGACAGAAAATTCAGACTTAGGTGGCGGTTCTAACAACTTGCTGTTTAGGTTATAATAATCCGGAGCTGCTGGAATTGAGCAGGAACTATTACGCTCAGGTGAGAAACCTAAACGATTGATTGGCTTACTTAATGTTAACAGAATCCCTTGTGCTGTAAAGCTGGTAAAACATGTCGTCAGGGGTTGATGGGGTTGTTGTTAATCTTGATTTTGCTTTACTGTTAGCTGTCTATGAGCGAACGCATAAAAAAATACGCCACATATTCGAACGCATAAGCTCACGCAGAGTAACAAACATCCGGATTTAAGAATTTTGCTAGGGAAAGTCGTGAAATTTTTTAAGATGACTCACAAAGTTATACGTCATAACGTGACGACATAAAACAATTATTCTTCAAAACACTTCTGGTTTCTTTATACATAGCATCTTTGGGCTTAGATTTACTTAAAACGACAAAAACGTAGTAAAAATGGACAGAAGTTTGAGTAACGCTGCCAAAACACACGCACCGTTTTTAAACAGACATTTATTGACCTTATTACTTTTCCTGGTGATCAAATCATTTATTTAAAGTAATACATTAATACATTTCTATAAATGATGGTTTCTTTATGAAATCCGAAGCGATTGGTTGTAGGCGTCTGCTTGTCGAGAAATATTACAATACAGCACTTAAAGCCAAGTTAACCGTGTCCTCTTTACCAAAACGCTTAAAAGACATTTTAAATCATTTTGGATATTAGCTGTAACACGTAACACTTTTCCCAAAATCATATACGGCAGTGGTCCTTAAACTGGGAGGCGCACCCCCTTGTGGGGTGTAAGGTTTACAAGGGGGGCGCGAGAAATTGACAAACTCTGTATGAATTATGACTAAACATTAAGGCGAAGTGATATTTCCCCGCTACTTATCCTCGAAATATACATTTGGTGTTCAAAAAACAGTTGCATCCTTCGCATTAATGCAACTTACCTGGTAATAAATTGCTGTTCTGCTTTATGTTTTCTGATTTTAAAACAAGGTGGGGCGCGAGTTTAAAAAAAAGCGTTTATGAACTATGAACCCCATATTTTGTCGCCAGTCGTCGGTGATCAACCGCCCTGCGATGGGCACGTTCCCGGAGATGGGGTTTCCCCAGCTGATCAAGAACAGCCTCCTGAAGGTGGCGCCACCGGGCCTGGACCAGGTGGTGACCATGGCGTGCGGCAGTTGTTCCAACGAGAACGCTTACAAGTCGGTCTTCTTCTGGTACATGAAGAAGCAGCGCGGAGATGTCGAGCTGCCACCGCCCGATGACCCCGCCTACGACTCGTGCATGAAAAATCAGGTAGCCACTTGTGGGTGTCAGTTTTTTATTGGTTTGGCCTTTAAGGTTAGGTTTTCGGGTTTTTATTTTATACTAAACTTGTCGTATGGCAAACTGAATATGTAAAATATGAATAATGTCTCCTTGCCCTTTAATGACGACATTGACTGGAAGCTATGTACTTTTTTGTGTGTTTTTGTTAGAACTCAGGATGCCGGATTGCCGAAATAAATTTCTCTATTAATGACTAGAACTTATAAATGACTGATTTTGACTTAGACAACAAAGTCTAAAGTATATTGAAAAGCTCACTTAGTTTTAAGTTGAGTTATGTCTCGTTTACAATCATTTACTCCAGTATAATCCAAACTATTATATAGAGAGATTTTAGTGTTTTTAAAGTTTCATCAACCCTCATTGGTTTACTGGCCAACCCTACACCAGATTGAGAATATCAAGCGTGTTGCCATCAGCTTAAACTGTTACAATGAACTGTCAAAAAAACACCTGAAAAATCTTATAATAAACTTGTCGCATAGGGAGACAAACGAAGCCTAATTATTTGGCTTACCAGCAACCACTCACACAACGCAATTATTCTTCGCCCTTATACTTAAAAGGCACCCGGAGCGCCGAAGCTTTCAATCCTTTCATTTGAGGGGAGTTTTCACGGTCGCACCATGGGCGCCTTAAGCACCACTCACAGCAAACCCATTCACAAGCTGGACGTGCCCAGCTTCGACTGGCCTATGGCACCCTTTCCAAAGCTCAAGTATCCGCTGGAGGAGCACGTGAGCGACAACGCGCAGGAAGAGGTCGGTGCCTTTTTTCTCTTGAATTTAAATTTTAATCAAAATAATGCCCACAGTCTAGGGCCGGATTAAGGGTAATATAGGCCTGGGGCTGTTTACCAAAGAAGGGAATAATTTTGCCAGCCAAGCTACAAAAACTCAATCAAAGCACATATTGACTCGACTCAGACATTCGTTTTTAAGCAAAACCTGTACTGTACTGGTACTAGATCTGTACCCCTATCAGCCTTAGAATAATTTGGCCTTAAAAAATTAAGGGGCGAATTTTTTCAGGGCCCAAGGCTATGGCCTTAGTAGCCTAATCGTTAATCCGGCATTGTCAAAGCCTTTGCGTGGTAATTTCACCAGTGAAATTGTTTCTAAGTTAGTTGGGATGTTTGTGGCATTAGGGTGGAAATTAAAATCCGCTTCACTTGAGCGAGTTTGTCCCAATTTTAAAAGGTTTGGCCTAGCTAATAATATTAATGTCAATCCGAAGTACCAATGGGGTGTTTATTGCTTACCGGCCACAATATAAGTGTTTTAAAGACGAAACTAAGCTTGGAAGCCACAAATAAAGTTGGCTCAGTCGGGGTTTCCCTTTTTGTCGTCAAAATTTTGTTTTTTAATTTTAAAGAAAAACTACTCGTTATAAGGGATGTAATGTGCCCAACACGAGTAATGTGATTCGGGACTTTTATCGTATTGTACAAAGGTCATATCTATAATTAAAACAAAAAATACCATATGAGTATCATACTGCGTAGAACAGTGATTTTTAAGATGCCAAAAATTACCATCCGCCAAGACGTGTCACCACTCATTGAAATGAGTCGACAAATGCTGAATCAGTGGTTCTCAACCTTTTATGGCTTAAGGCACCCCTCATAAATAATAAATAGATTGCGGAACCCCTACAAGATTTCTCCGTAGGAAAATTACTAGTAGACCTATGTCACAATCAACTGAACTGCAACAACACACCTCAACTCTACACAGCGTAGGAAGTTATAAATGAAATTATTTTACTCCAATTTTACACAAAAAGTTCTAAGCGGTGAGCAAAAAACAGATTCTTAAAGATTCTCAAATACCTATCGGCACCCTTCGGCATAAAAAAAGGATCGCGGCACCCCAGTTGGGAACCACTGTGCTGGATGATTAAATGAGCAACTCTTGTTACTTAGCAAAGAAACTATACATATAAAACGCCATTTCAACATAGGCGCGGTGCCTGGAAATAGCCGAGGACTTGATTAAACAGTGGCGCACCAAAGCACCGGTCGCCGGCCTCGTTATCGAGCCAGTGCAAGCCGAGGGCGGAGACTTCCACGCTTCTGCAGATTACTTCCGCAAGTTAAAGGAGATGGCCGAACGGGTAGGTTTGCATTGCTTTGGGTCCGGGTTGGTTTCGCACTGTGGAAGGCTGACGTCGTCCCGAAGTGGTTTTACCTTACGCTAAACGTATAGGCCTATAAGCTATGATCGAACAAAACTGTGAAATTGATTCCCATAAGAATGTGAAAGACGAATGTTCCTGTGCTAGTATTGGTGCTGTTTAGCCTGGCCCATGACTTGCAGACTGTCAAAAAGTCTTCCGGCAAAATACTCTTGACTTAAATTTTTCGTTATGACTCAAAGACTAATGCCGTTAGACCAAATAGCATTAAAACACAAAATTAGAGTAATCTAGAAAAAGAGCATACACGCAATTAAGTATTTAGATTAGAATTAAAATTAATCGTATTTTGCACTAATTCTTTTAATTAGACAACTATAGATTCATCTAATCGTTTAAGCCTGGTTTGTCGCATACTTTTTGAATACTGTTTGTTGTATACTGTTCGCATACTGTTTACTGCCATGCCTTATTCGAGCTTGGCTAAAACTACATCCACTTTTCAACATTAAAGCGGTTTGTTTGCGACCCCAGGGTCTAAAAAACTTTAACCTTTGCGAAATTAATCTGGCGCATGTTCGCAGCAAGGGATCGCGTTTATTTGCGACGAGGTCCAAACCGGCATGGCGGTGACCGGCCGCTGGTGGGCGCACGAGCACTGGGGCCTGGAAAATCCCCCGGATGTGGTCACCTTTGCCAAGAAGATGTCCACCGGCGGTTACTACTTCGGCGACCAAATGCGCTGGGACACGGTAAGAAGCACGTTCTGGATTTTCGACTTGCAACGCTAGCGGCCGGCGTGCAGATTATTCTGACTGAAACGGGTCACAAGGAGTTACATAAAAAAGGGACATGAGTTTTGATGGCAACAAAATTCCAAGTGAATTTAGCAATGACAGAGTCGTGCATCATTATAAACTTTGTTTATAGTTCTGATTTTCTCTAAAAACTGTCTTATTGATATAGTTATTCATGCAGCAATGGCAAATTGCAAATAGTAAACAGAAGCGGTTGGCGGTCAAACGGCGAAATAACACTGAAGAAACAGAAACGGTTTTGCGTTTGTAACGGACATAACCTGAAATAAAGCCTAAACTTGCAAGCAAGAGAACAACAATGATTTTAACAAAGACACCGCCAGGACATTGCAGTGAAGCAAACCGCAAACACAACAATCTCGACTAAGTTTACGCCTTCCACAAAACGTTGAAAAATGCCGATCGTTGTTCTAAGTAAACAAATTAGGCTACGTTGATTTGATGCTAATTTTTCAAACTCAATACGATTAATCCCTTCACTTTAGTCAACCAAAATGACTAACAGTATTTTGCATAATTGATGTACGAATTGACTTCACTGAATCATTGGTGGATAACATAAGTTGAAGTTGCGAGGTCAAGTTAAAAAGTTAAAAAACAGTAACGTATGCGTTATTAAAGGCATAGTTCACCATTACAACCAATCCGCCAGCAGTGACTTTAAACTATTTTTTAGGGTTACCGCATTTACAACACTTGGATGGGCGATCCGGTAAAACTGATGATGTTGGAAAAGAGTGTCGAAATCGTGCACAGAGAGGACCTCATGTCCAAAGCGGCAGAGACTGGAAAGCACCTGATCGGTGGCCTACAAGCCCTTGAGAAGTCCCACCCCGGGGTGCTTTACGCTTCAAGGGGCCTTGGAACTTTCAGTGCTGTTAGTGTGCTCGGTGAAGGCATGAGAGACAAACTGAACAAGAAGCTGCTGCAGAAAGGTTTGTGCTTTCCACTTAAACTGCTGACCACGATCTAAATCTACCAATATTATCCGTTCCACTCAGTGACGTAGAATAAATGTACAAATATGTTCCTTGGTCGCTTATGTTTAGCATTAACACTGCTAAATAGTTTTTCATTTACAACAAGAACATTGCAAGAAATCAAACTTGCCCTTACGTCAATTTAAGTGAAACGTATAGCAATAATTCGATGTTCTTAGAAATTACGCTTTAGTTTAAAGTATAGCATGATAGGCTAAAACGCTATGAATGTTAGCAACAGTCGACATGTTTGTGCAAGCTAGTTCCAAAGCTTCTTCTGGACTTTAATATCAAGAAAACTGAACATAACGACTCAAAAAACGGCAAACTGAAATACCTAGCATCGTGTGGAAATCTAACAGTTCGAACGTGTATATTACAGTTGTATCCAATTGTTTCGCAAAAAAACGTCAGCGCCCTGAAACAGTTTTTCTTTTGTCTACAGGTATTCTGCTAGGCGGTTGCGGCGTGGATACCATCCGCTTCCGACCCTGTCTATACTTCACACCGAGTCATGCCGACATTGTGCTGGACGCGTTCGATCAGAGCATTTACGAGCTCAAGAGGGGCTGAAGCGTTGTGAAAACAAACAAAAAATGAAAACAAGCTTGTGTGTTTCGGTGGTGATTCTGTTGTTATCGTAGTTGCTTGTTTGGCAATTTAATCTTATATTGCTTGTTCAATTTATTCTTTCCAATTTGTCTGTTGTTCCTACATTTAGGTCACGCTGCCAAGCGTTAAACGCAGTTGCATTCTCATAAGTGATGTATGCTTTAAAAAACACGATTCTGCAATGGTGCAACACCATAAATCAAAACCCAAATTCCTCACGCTTTTTGTGCGATACACTAACCTGTTAGTAATTAAAGTTTTTCGAATGCGATAAAATGTGCAAAGAATCAGAGACGCCGGAGCGATTTCAGGGCAAGGGAGGGCGACTTTTTTGGTAAGGGCAACATAGACCGTAGGCGAGCCGAAATATTGGGGGTCCAGGGGTACTCCCCCGGAAAAATTTTTGCGGCCACGCCCTCTAGATTGGCTTAAAATGGTATCAAAAATGTTTTAACTAATGTCAACCATGTTCATTTCCGTCGCATAATATTTAACGTTGTGAAAGCAATATATCATTTTTCATGAAAAGGGCACTTCCCCCCACCCTGCGCCCCCCCTTCTCCGGCGTTCCTGCAAAGAATCCTTTTCCGTATATTTGATGCTAAACCCGTTGCTACTCCTCTGCTGTATTTCTGTCGTGTCCTCTGACTAATCGACGTCCCGCTATTTGCTGTGAACGCTTTTACTTTCCAGTCGTAATTTCGCTAAAGATTGTGTTGAGTTTTCGTATTCGCTATAACAACACAACTTTGTAACTGTATGTAAACGAGCGTATAAATTTGTGGGGATTTTTCAGCAATTTAGCGCTAGTATAGGTTGTATAGCGACTTACAAAAGTGCAGTATTTCTTCAGCTTAAAAGTTTTACGTTTAGAGCAGTGCTTGAAATGCAGAATTAAAAAAAGTAGAACATTAGATCATTTTTCAGTGACCTCCAATAAAATAATGACATATGGTAGCCCCAACTTCAGATTAAACGAACATCAACTTAATACAACATTTCAAATTGCCTTTTTTATTTGACTTCTAACTATTTTTATTCCGAAAAGCTAGATTAGGGTTTCTCACCAGAATGTGATAGTATTGTTACCTGTCCCAGAACTCCAATCTGACATAATTTATCGACTTCACACCGGTGTTATCGATTTTCCTGCTGAGCACATTACATTAAATCCTACGTTCGACTTTTTGAGATGATAATGGTTGAACTTCAAGAACCGTTTGACATATTCGAGACGCTACGTTTTAGTCCATTCCAAGTAAAGTCATTTTAAAGGCAAAAAATAAAAAAATCTTAACGAGCGATGTTGCATTTTGTGTTTGTTTGTTTTCGAGGAAACGAGCGTTTTAGTCAAAGATTTAGCATCGTCTATTTGGAATAGTTAGGCTGCTCTTGAATAGAAAATACAAAACTTAAAAAAACTTTTAGAGAAATATAGGGTTGTGTAATGTGTATTACGGGTGACTGCATATGATTGTTAGAACAAAGACATTTGATCTTGAAAAGAAAAAGTGCACATGATCCTCAATGAAGAATTAAAGTTCATCCTTATCCTGCAATAACAACACAAAAAATTTGAAAGTTATCGCTGTAAAGATTTTGGAACATACAATGCTGCTAGTTCTAATACGGAAATACATAAAAAATGCTATATAAATTACGGTCGTCTTTAAAATTTGTGCCAATGGCTGTACGAAAAACATCTGATTTTGGGAAATAGGATACAAAATACACATTCTACCAACACTTTACCTTTGGTTTTTTCGTGTTAGTGGATTTCTTTTTTTGTTTGCGGCACCGACAGTTGTCCTTTGGCTGGTGAAGCTTCTCCATTGTGTCAAGTATGGTGACCTTTCCTTTTTGCCTTGAGGCATATTTCTACAAAAAGTCCGAAAGGTTTACTCCTTTGTCCGGGTGGGTAACAAATAGTTTTCTTTAAGTACGAAACGGCTTAAATTTTACAGGCAAGATCTTGCCACAAACCTAATCGATAGGAATTAATGAAGCATTGTGAATGACCATAAAAATGGAGATTTTTTAACATGGATTTTGGCCTTTCCCTAATAATGGTTACAATACAAAGCCAAATACTTTTAACCGAAATAATTTTTTTCAAATTTTAACTGTTAACTTTTGAGTAAAAAGAAAATTTAAAACCGGTAAGGTTAAAAAAAACGTATTGAAAATTGTTACTAGGCGTTGCAATTGCGGTCAAACACTTTTTGGATCTGTACCTGAAACATCATGACGTGGTAACAGAGCACGTTGGCCGGCGTAAGTAGTTCTCTTGCTTTCTTCGTGCCTGCCTGCTGGATCCTTCTTGCCTAAATAAATGCGTATGTTAAGTCAAATAAAATACGAAAACAAAGAAAGAAGCCCTGCGTATGTTAAGTCAAATAAAATACGAAAACAAAGAAAGAAGCCCTGCGTATGTTAAGTCAAATAAAATACGAAAACAAAGAAAGAAGCCCTGCTTTCTTACGTGCTCTTAAGCAGAGCGGCGGATTTTCCAACCGTGTACCGTGTATTGTGAGTGAATGAATTATACGACACCCCTATGTACTTAAAAAAATCGTCACACATACGAACAGAATACATTAAGTGACGAACTGGTACCTAGGTTATGACAAACTAGGAAAGTCCCCAAATTGTTTAAATCTTGCGACCCAGTGTCGTTGAACCTGACGATCGCATAATAAGTTTTGTAGCTGGTAAGGTTAACCCTAGCATGGCAAATTATTTTGTTCCCCAAATCGCAGCATTTGTTTCAAAAAACAAAAACAGAATGGATTATGGAACATAATGGTTGGGGTTGTAGTTAGACGTAATAAAAAAACCAAAGCCCAATAATCTTTATATGAAACGTTCAAAATGATACCTACTTCTGTATGGGCTTTAATATTCTATTTAGATCGGATTATGTTTACCATTACCACTTTTGATGCAAACCATCGACACAACCCCAAAATTTACTTGATAAAAATCACGATGTTTGTTTTACAATCGTGAGTATAACATCTTGCAATGTAAACGCTAAAATGTGAGACGATCCGCAACGTAACTGTTTCCGGGTTAGCTGATTTTACTGGTATTCCATAAGGCTTCACCATTACTACTTGTTTAGGGGCTACTACCTATGAATTTGGATCAATTGTAATTTGTATTTGTAATTGATGTAATTAATTGCAGCTTTTATTGGAATTGTAATGTAATTTAAACATTTAAGGAAGTATACCGAAACCCATTGCAGACTCCCCTTCAACATGAAGTTGCTTGCACTAACAGATTGCGTATGATTATTCTCGATGAGCTACTCTCTGAGCCTGTATAACTCAGTTGGTAGAGCAACGGTCCCGGCTTGACCGGAGGTCGTAAGTTCAAACCCCACTGCAGGCTAGTTGTTTTTCTAGCAAGCCCTGCTTGCATCATTGATCGACAGATTCGGTGTAGAGTCTGCAATGGCTTTCGGTGTACTAATGATACGTAAGCCGTAGTCGCTGGTCAAAAAGCAGCTTCAGAAGGGCTAGATCTCAGATGTTAACACACATATGTGTGAACATGTTTCATTGTAATTGTAATTCAACTGAATTAACGCAATTGATCCCATTCTGATACCCACCGAGTCCTCGTCCATCCTTGCCCACGTTAAACGCTCAATGACGTCAGACATATCGGCCTTCAGCGGCACGTAATGCTCGTTGGGCCGAAGCTCCTTGTAGAAGTGCTCGTAGTAGCCGGAGTCCTGCTTGAAGACGAGCGAGTCGCCCAACATGAGGAAGGGAAAGCGGTAGGCGGCCACGGTGCCGTCGATGTTGAGCTGGTACTTGTACTGCAGGAAAATTTGTATTTTGGGGTAAGGTGGGGCTTTAGAGCCTCTACTTTTTGTAACAATAAAAAGTTCTGCAAATGACAACGGTTTCCATAAATATATACAGTGACAAAAAGACTAAAGAAAAGTCGCGAAATTGTAGATAAAACTCCAAGACTAATATTGGGAGATTTATATAGGAGCGATCTAACAACATTTTAGACTAAGGATCCTGTTGTCAAATTTATATACTACATTTGTTAAGAGTAAAACTACTCAAGCTGACATCTGGGGATGTCCGATAATATCGGATCCGAACCAATACCCGATGCCTAGTGCTAGTATCGGTACTCGTTCGATACTTGGGTTGGTCTCTGTGGCTATCCAATATAAATTAGATACGAATTTGAACCTATGATGTGTAATTTAACACATTTTCTCTCCTGGATATTAAAAAAAAAATATAGGTCAACAGCCTAAGGTAACTAAATTTCTTAACCTGAAAGGTGTATGTTTTATTTACTGGATCGGTTGACAACCAATTGGTTCAAACGTTTCGCCACAAAGTTACGTCAAAACAACAGGTTACTTTAGGTCAACTGGTCGCACGATAATGTGTCACAATCACAATAGGTATATAATGGCACAATGGCCAATGAAAGATGAGTAGCGCAATGTCTGGGATTAAAAAGTAGGTTTATAGGTATAACGCAATTTGTGACAGTATCGGACATTCTTATCCCACAACCCACATTCTAAAGTGACACGTAACGCCGTTCAAAAGCGACAGCCTACCTTGAAGAAGTCGAAAAAGTTGAGGTGCTCGACCGTCGGGCCGTACTTTGTCTCGTCCTTCTTAAAAAAGAAGTAACGCGTGATTCCGGCCTCAATCAAATCCTTGTGCAGTTGGCTAATCTCGGCCAGGTCAAGGCGCTCCTGGCGACTGTCACGCCCGCGAAAGAAGCCGCGGTCGATCTTCTTCGACCACTTAGGCCCGGTGTTCGCCTGCACCGAGAAGACGTCCAGCATGACCCTGGAGACGACAGGGCGTATCAAAGTGTTTTTTGTCGCGGCTTCGGGGTCGGGCGAGTCGCAAATTTCGACGCGTTCCTTTTAAAGTTATTAATGCGATCTACGCAGATAACGAGAGCAAATAAGTAACGAACCTTAAATTTTGTTAAAAATTGCTTATTTTAGAGAAGGGGTCGTTAAACTGGGGTATAGTTTTAAGAGGACCATAAAGGCCTACTTGAAATATGAGTGTATATTTAAGAAGTAATCGTTTTTTTTAAAAAGAAAACAGTTTGATTAAAAGTAAAACGGTATTTTGACTACATTTCACTTACACCTTTTTGGACCGATATCAGTAGATTTATGAAGTCTATTTGTACTGTGACGTCATTTTTGAATTTTTTTGCCCACTGTGGTTCACGCGAGACAAAAAAAATTAAGGGTGCGCGGGAAAAAAGTTCAATAAACCCTGTTTTAGACGAAAATAGGGGGTTACCTATTTGTGTATTAGGCAAGCGTATAAAGCCGTCACTTATAAACAATTTGTTATTATAAACATTTTTGAATCTGCTCACAACGACGAGAAAATCAAGAAAAAACAGGAGTCAAATAAAAAACGAAAACAATTCAAGCATCAACTCGTAAAAACTTTAAAATAAAAACAAAAAATGTACATACGCGATGAAGGAGGGTGGCGATTTTGGCAACTATGCTAAAAGTTCAACGTTAAAATTCGCATTTTTCTCTCTATTTAAAGGGGCCCTACTTACCTTCCCATCATTTCCAGGACCGAGTTGGTGAGGTCGTAAGTGGGCAGAATGATGTCGTGCGAATCGTCCGAGCCGCACCACGATACGATAGGCAGTGGATCGTGGTGAGTTTTCTCCAACGGCCAGTCGCCCAGGTTTATGAAGAACTCGATGTCGGGCAACTTGACCTGATTCAGTAAAGAAGAATGAAATACTGAAAAGAAGTTGTTGTGGTACTTATTTTTAACAACAGAAAACAAATAATTAAACAAATAAGTATCGGAAGAACATCGTTTTAGTTTATACTAACATATTTAACAAAAAAATGA
The DNA here is from genome assembly GCF_963924565.1 of Ascidiella aspersa. Taxonomy (NCBI): domain Eukaryota; kingdom Metazoa; phylum Chordata; class Ascidiacea; order Phlebobranchia; family Ascidiidae; genus Ascidiella; species Ascidiella aspersa. The sequence continues at coordinate 21,138,391 of NC_139451.1, forward strand.
AGAAAATTATATATATTTAAGGCTCTAACGTCTAACCGGGCGCAGAATATCCACATTGACTATAACACACCAAAACGAAAAAAAACATTAATGGAGAAACAGAAAGGTGGTGAACACGACATAAAATAAATTTGGATGAATGACTGACCAGTATTTTTTCACAAAACTAGTATGTGAGGCAACCGATATGATAAAGCATATTGATACAAGCCGGTAGCCTATGTATTAACAGCTACTAACACTACCCAGAGTTTATTAAAGTTTATCCACTGTTTTCAATCTATTCATATGAATATTGCTATAGAGCATACTTAAAGAAATGTTATTTTGCGTGATTGCGAGTTTGTGTTCTTTACCCACGCAGGGCGGCCAGAAAAACACACCCCGCGTACGTTGACCGGATCACTGTTTAATGTAGATGCATGCGCCGCTTAATTAGACGAGTTAAAAGTATTGAATTTACAATATCATAAAATAGCGTTAACTGTGGAGTTATATAAGCCAATGGAAACAAAGCTTTTGCGCTTGATGCATTTTCGGTCACAGAATTCTAAAAAACGGTATATGTGTATGTCACGTAAATTAAATGAAAGTTGTTGTTTTGCAGGGGCTTTGACCAACACAATTACACATCTACTTCCGTTGGGTCTATGTTGATTGGCCGCAATTTGGTTGGCGAGCGACTCTTCAACCGCTTTTACGGAACTTTTACATGTTGTGTCTGTAGCGTCATAAGTAATAATTAGGGGATAATTTGGAATTTATTGTATTGTGTATTTATCAAATATGTTACGATTTATGATTTGTCACTTTTTCACGCCTTTTACCAAACACTCGCTGTCATTCTGAGAACATAACATTCGACTGTTTCACACGTGATAAATGTTATATCGTGACACATATTTCCGTAATAGATAAAAGTATTTCACCTGTGTGAACGCGTTATTGTTAAAGTTCCCGGCTGCCAAAAAAGCTCTGGGTTATAAATCATTTCCGCTTTTTACTGTTGCCTTTCCTCTTTTATGCAAACTTTCAACTTATATATGCGAAAGCTTATATCAATATATCCAGTCTTGTCTAGTCAATACAGTGAATGGTTGTGCTTGCCGGCATTTGCCGGCTTGCCCATAATAGCCAACAAAACTGGGTGGATTTGTAATCAGTCTACAACAATACTTATTGAAGCGGTGTGGTTGATTGGTCGAGGCAAATTAGTTTAATGAGACTTGCAATTAACTACGCTGCTTCATGTTTAGGGGTTTGGGTTTGTATGATGTAAAATATCTTTTTGGTTTTCTTTTTGAGTTCCTGAGTATTACTGATTCCAACGCAAATAAATCTTTTCAATAGATTTTTAGAAGCTTCGTTATTGTGATGACATTCATTTTACATATTTCCCAATGTAAATACTAATTCGTCTTAGTCTAGGATAGCATATGTTCAATGTTGTTAGTATGCACCATTGAAAATAAATCTAGCGTGACAAAGTTATGTGCGCGAGAAACCAAACGGGGTGATAGCCTGGGCTCTTTGTGGTAAAAGTAAGCAATGGTATCTGACCAGTTGGCCTTCCATTAGCAACTCACCATGGCTACTAGTTATACTACTGTTTAGCAATTTCTTCAAATTACCATTAAAGGCATTTTTCGTTTTCAAAAGGTGTATGTATTTCAAAAATGTTTACGGAAATGCAAAAAAAAAACTAACTTGCAGTGGACAAACGTTTATTTTAAAATTTCATTTATTGCACTGATCTGTGTCTAAAAGAGTCACATCATCAACATTACAAAAATATTAATCATATCTTACACAAAATAATCACAGACTTAGTTCCAAAACTTGCATATGATTTTATTTAATAATGCTTAAGATGCTACCTAAAACGCATATATAATGCATTATTCCATTACTCATTCGCAAATGTGGGAACTCCAAGCTTAAGAGATACACGAAAAACGACAAAAGTCCTTATATATAATACAATATAAAGCAACTTGCCTTCCGTGCCAGGTTGAGAAGAGGTGCATCAACAAACATTTTGAAGTCAGTAATGCTGCCGTGACACTCACGATATACCTGCAATTGACAAGCAAAGTGTCATTGACATAAAACGGTTGTGGTTCTAGTAAGCAGTGTATAAAAGGTTTTAGTAAGGCAAATTTGCAGACTTACACTAACTTCAGGATCTTTTTAAATAAATAAATGCAAAAAGATGAGTAGATATCAACTTTCTTTCAGTGAAAGGTGGTCTACTGCTATTAAGGGATCATTTTTCATAAAATAACCTAAAGTCATGAATGCATTTTGTATACTGTAGCTATAAGAGTTTATTATAAAGTGAAAATTCCGGATAGAAAGGCTATTAAAAACCAAACTCAAAAGAACAAATAACAGATATGCTTGCTTTATGTGATATAATACCAACCACGTTTTGGGTTGATATATTTTCACTAAAACATACATTTTTCCTTTAAAACCAACAGAATTACAAATGGCTGCACTTAATTGCTTTAATTGCTTAACAAAAGCTCAAATGCTTAAAAAAACCAATCTATTGTCATCAAGAAGAGAGATATTAAGTGGATCACATATCGAAGAAGCTAAAGGTTTGCAGCAGTATTGTTGCGATATTTGACTATAGCAGATCGTTGTTGGTTAATATTGAAGCATGCATTATGTAATATTAATGAGCATATCAAGAAATCTTTACCTCATTCTTTTTTATTGCATAATGGCAAATGGAATGGTGTTTGGAAAATCGTTCCAACATCCTTTCCCTTAAGTTCGTAAGATTAATGGTCTTGAACGGTTCAAAATCTAGTTCCATTTGCTTGAAAGAAGATGGACACTGGAGGGCCTTCATCCACTGACTTCGCCGAATCGGACAAACACACTCATCGCCATAAACCTCTGCATCACGTAAAATATGTTAAAAATGTTCTATTTAGATCACATTTAATGACAATTTCTTGAGACTTGCTCTCAGTAATAGTGTGATAAATAAACTTCACTCAGGAGTGTTGTTTTTCACTTATAAACACAGCAAAATAACATTATTTCTTGTTATACAGTTTTTTAAAATATGTATTTTACAAAGTAAATTCTATACATGGGATTTGTAAAAAAAATGTAAAACATTACTTAAAGACACAATTCGCAATTACATTTATTTAAAAAAGATTTAACCTTCAATTTTGTAAGGTGAGTTTCCTACATGCTTTCCCCGGCTTGTCATTACAGTTATTATCAGGTCATCTGCAAAATCGTAGAGCCTGAACCTCGCAATATAAGTGCCGTTATGCAAATTGAGAACTGTTTTCCATGAACGAACTCTGCTACTTGTTGGTGTTGAAAGCTCAACTTTGAACTCATCATCTCCAAGATCTTCTTTTACCCTTTCCCATATAATATTAAAATTAAATTTGTGTGTATTAAGAGGAGGTATTAGGCTTTATAAGTAATGTAATTACAACAAGAAAAAATGTTTTTAAAACCTTATTTCTTTAAAAAATTTCTATTTTATCTATTACACTATATTAGAAGTATTAGCTTGGTTAACGCATAAACAATTTATACATAACAGCATTTATATCATGTTTACTTACGTAAACCGCTTTTAAGTTAAGTTTAAAATTAAAAAACGGTTTCATAGATGCAAGGAAATTTTGATTTTGCTACAAACAGGTAAGTAGGACAAAAGGGTATTAGTCAGACATAATTGTCCATGGCCGTGTATTAAGAGGAGGTATTAGGCTTTATAAGTAATGTAATTACAACAAGAAAAAATGTTTTTAAAACCTTATTTTTTTAAAAAATTTCTATTTTATCTATTACACTATATTAGAAGTATTAGCTTGGTTAACGCATAAACAATTTATACATAACAGCATTTATATCATGTTTACTTACGTAAACCGCTTTTAAGTTAAGTTTAAAATTAAAAAACGGTTTCATAGATGCAAGGAAATTTTGATTTTGCTACAAACAGGTAAGTAGGACAAAAGGGTATTAGTCAGACATAATTGTCCATGGCCCATAGAATATTGCTTTATAATTAGCAATTACCTTTTTTGCCTGCAGTTACATGGATTAATTAGAAATAAGTGGTCAATAAACAATAAATGTGACTAATTTATTAATTTATGAAAAACTTTTTATGTTAAACGGTTGTTTTTTCAGGGTTGTTAAAGTCAATGCCTTGCTTATCACATTTTCTAATGACTTAACTTGACTGAAGCAATTTCGATGAAATGAGTTAAGTTGGCCCAACTCTTTTAAACAAATGACTTGACTTGGACTTAAGTCATTACGTTAAATGCATCCAATTGGAATTAAGTGTTTACATTAAACTTTTTTGCTAAACTTTAGATATTTATTTTAATTTAAGCATGTAAAACAATTAGCTTGTTATGTGTTGCGTTTTTGTTATTTTTTAGTTGAGATATTGGGCTCATATTAAAAGGACAAGTTACCAATTTTATTTGTTTAACATTTTTTTATATCAATGACTTCACTTGGAGTTGAATTGATGATTTGGACTTGACTTGTTATTGTTTTAAAGACTTGACTTGTACAGTTGGCTTACTAATGAGTTGACTGGGACTTAAGTCATTTCGAATTGACTTGTTTGCAGCATTAATGACTTTTAGTCTATTGTAGTGTGAATGATTTCCAATAATCTTGTAGTCCAAGTTTGAGACAATCTTATACCATCCTGGGATAGGAAAGTAAGACAACATTAAATTAATTTTCTATTGTACATTTCAGCTGCTATGTGCATTCGAAATATAATATAAATTTGTAGTGTCAATATTAAAGTCTTGAGGTCACTTACGGCCTGTTCTTTTTATTAAATGCTTGGATGTAGAAGTATCTGACAGGCAAGTTGGCAGCACTTCTCAGTCCAGGTCCCCAGACTTGCGTGTTTGCAGGTTCATATCGGGCAGCACCAGTTGAATCCAATACAAAAATAAGTGCAAAAAACAAAGACAGGTAACAAAACATGACGTCTGCAAAATTAAAAAAGGAATACTAATAAAACCGTGCAGCACCAGTTACAGTAGTGCACACAGAAACAACACACAACGAAAGGATCAAACTGCCTTCCAAACGCTAAAGCAAAACAATTGAACTAAAACAACATTAATTCCGACGGCGCTCGTCTAGAATCCTACCACAACGAACATAGAATCCTACCACAACGAACATATTAGGGTTAGGGTGCCGGTTAGCGTTTGGGTTTGGGTGAGTCCAGTAATAGTGTTAAACAATATTACTTGACCTACCCACACCCAAACACTAACCGACACCCTAACCCACGTTTTGTGCATTGCTTAATAATTAATTTAACGTTGTGGTAGGATTCTAGTCAAATGTATCGAAGGGATTAATTATCGTATTACAAAACCTTTGCTACAACGCTTCGCGAGGCTGCACCATGAGTCGCCAATGGCGGCAAGGAATGCTTGGAAATATTTCAAGCGTTTAGCAGTGAAATACGTTGGACAAACAGCATTCCAAATTCCAATGCCTAATGAGGGTGTTGTGTACTGTACGCTGCACGTGAAACGTCTTTATCGCGTCTTAACAACATTGGTCGCGTTTAAAGAAACGACTATTTTTTGACACGTTTACAATATATTCCAGAATGGGAAATTCCCTAAAAGTTTTAGCCTTTACTTCTCGAATAACTTTTAGTTTACGACAAGCCCTGAACGCCTTGAAACAGGTAAAGCCACGTATTGCCAGTGTAGTGGATTATTTGGAACTCTGTGACCCCGTCAACTCTGTCCATTCTATGAACAGCCTGCCGGCTGAATCGCTCATGTGGTCACTTTAATTTCCCGTCGCGTATTGCAATTTTGTTGGTCGTATGGCCGATTTCCTAAGTCGTGTTTTGTGTCGCGTTTTCTAACGAATTAGTAATTACTCACATCTGTCCGATGTAGGCTATATAAGAAATGTTGTAAATCGTTAATTTAGCAGTTCCACTGTTCACTTAGCTGGGGTCAGATCGCTACGTTCCGTACACGGAGGTAATTATTGTATGTATCGTAAGTACTGTTTGTCGTTCGTTTGTTTAATTGCAATAAATATTCTATCATTGTGCTTAAAACCCACACCAGTTTCTATTTTTCGTTGCGTCATAGCTAGTCAATACACGGTACCTATGAATACTATCGAACATTTACTTTTTTCTACGTGAGGAGTTCGCCAGAAGTAAATCAAAACTAAATTTAACATAATGACCACCTCAGGTCAAAGCCTCAAAGAGGGCTTCACTAAATAGGAGTTTCGTCACGCATTTAATAGAAAGATTGTATGTTCTGCTGCAGTCGACTGTTTTTTATTTATACTTAATCACAATGTATGCATATTACTAAAACAGGAAAGCGGTGGCAAGGCTCTTTAAAGACAACCGGGGGTTTCGATTCCAATAACTCAGCACTGCAACCTTAATTGAAGTAGTGTTCCTAACATTTTCCAAGGCCTTTTTCCTATCTTTGCGTTCACCTGGTTTCAGCGCCTATTTTTCGCTAACTTTCATACAAACGTATCAACACTGAACTTGCGTAAACTGGCAGCACCACAATACGCGATTATAGACCAATTTAATTTAAAAAACTTTGGACTGGTAAAACACATGCATAACTGCTTTAAAGGTAATCATAAACAGGAAGCCGCCCGCGTACCATCTGAAAACCCCTACGTGTAACACACTGTATACTGTCTGATGTGTCCATTACTTATTTTAAAAAAGCTTTCTTTCAACGACATTTCCAGAGGACAAATATGAAATCGCACTTTAAAGAGTTTTATTTAATAACAAACGTTTGGTTTTGAGTAAGTCCCGTTTGGAAGGCTTTTTCACCGATCTTGAGAGTTTCATGGAAGATTTCTTCTTCGATTTTGGTGTGCACTTTACCGGTTTCTTTGTCACTTCTTTGGCATCAGTGGATTTCGAAATTTCATCGCATGTATTAGCTTCCTCTGTTGCACTAACCATTTCAAGATCGATTTTGGGCACCGTGGAATCATCTTGGTCATCACATCGACGTAACGACCTCTTCTTTATCTTAACTGACTGTGGAGGTGTTTTAAAGTTAACTTCTTCGTCCTCTTCGTCAATTATCATTTCGGCACTGACATCCATTACTGGGAGCTCATCTTTGGAAACTAAATATAAAAATGGAAAAATAGGTTATTTTTGTTAAGGAAACACCTCAGTAAATTTTGGTTAATTTTGGTCAAAAAATAAAAACCTTTTGCTTGAACTTTCTGAGCATCATCTGTGTTCAATCCCTGTGCTGCAAGTTTTCTGGGAGGTGGTTTCCAATCAGCTTTTGCAGTTAGCTAGAGAAACGAGAGTTGTTAACAGCGGGTAAATCTTAAAACAAATTCAAAAATTTGATGATTGACAAAATACCTTTGACAAATCAAGGTCCACGCCAAGCTCTTTTAGTTTGAGGCCCAACTTTTCAATCTTCCTTTTTCTCTTTTCATCCCTCTTAGCAACCTTCAAGTTTAGTACATAAAGGTAAAAAAAAATTTAAATCAATGCCTTAGCACCAATTGGGTCACACTTACCAGCAACCTAATATAAAGTAAAAAGTAAAAATAGTGATGTATCATAAAAATACCTATTTCACATGATGGTATATCAAATTGTCGAGTTTTTACATAAAGCATATATATTTTAGTTTTAGAATAATTTTATGAACAAAAATAACTTTTTTTTGTATTTTATACAATGTTTATACTCGTGGTATACAATTAGAAGTAAAGTTAAACTGGTCACTTACTTTTTTGGGGTCTTGACTTTGATTGTTGAATTTCCTTATTGCAGTTTTCCGCGTACATGGTTTGGTGAATATTCTGTTACAACCCTTGAATGTGTCAAGATGGACTTTATCTTTTGGCAACAGTTCACCTGAAAATAAAATTTTACAAATACATTTAAACTTAAGAGTGGTAAATATTCAGTGCAGTGGATCAAATTATGGTAACAGAGAGCACTATAACTTACATTTCAGGCAGTGTTCAAACATCAAATAATTGTTCATTGTTTCAGCCACTACCTTGGCCACAGCTTCACATTCAAATTCAATGTAAGCATAGCCTTTTGACCGTCCAGTCTGTAAAACAAAAGGTGTAAAATATGTATTTACTCAAAACATTAAAGATTTAAACAAATTATTTATAAATAGTAAATAAATTAATTGTATACCAAGTGCAAATTTCAACAAATCTGTTTTAAATATGACTGTTTACTATTTACACTAAAAGTAACAGCGGTATGAATATTTGTGTTTACCTTTTTGCTTCTTGACAATCTCAGTCGGGTAACTGTTCCAAATTGTTCAAAGTATCTTTTCATTTGTGGTTCGAAGAATCCATGGGGCAAATGCTTTATGAACACAACTCCACGATCAGTAGAATCAAACGCATCAGGAATTCGTTTCTATGACAAAAAGTATAACTATCTTGGTTAAAGATGTCTAAAAATGTTACCAACAACTGACCCAATCACACCCAATTGCATTCGAGTGCCTTCCCAGTCTGCATTTCATGGCCCCTACTTAACGCAGAGATCTTAAGGTAAAAACCTAATTTTGAGGTGTGCAATTACAGTTTTATGCACACCTAATGATAATCCTCCACAATTCAGCTTTTTTTTTTAAATTAGGTGTGCAATTTACTAATTCAGGTGTGCACACTAATTATCCGGGAAAAAGAAGAACCCTACCTGACACAGAATACAGACTGGGTGCATGCCAGTGTATTCCTGCCCAAGAACTTTTATTTTTCTTTTTATACCAGTGACAACATTAGGCAAAAATATTGCCATGTTACAATACAAATAGGACGCTGGTTTATAAAATACTACCACAGCGTTGAAACAATTTTTAAATCAACGCACAAAATTTGGGTTAGGGTGGAGTTTGGGCATTTGGGTGTGTTAAGTATTATAAAATTTATTAATTAATAATTATACTTGACCTACCGATCCAAATAATGTGCGCTGTGGTGGGATTCTACAACCGCGCCAAAAAAGAATGAGTATGACTAATATAAACAACAAAAAAACTGTCTTATATATGTTTTTCTTGGTCATACATTTATATTTTTACTTCAATTTGTCGCACGTTTGTTTGTGCAACTGTATATTTATATCTAATTCACCTGGGCTGCTGAGTAAAAAAACTCACCTTTTTCTTTAATTTCTTGAACTTTTTCGACAGCTCAGTTTGCTGTGTTTGATCGAGCGCTATAAATTCCAAGTTTTTCTTACTTTTGCCCGTATTGGGGTCCGTCATATTGCACGAAAGTTCGCAATGTAAAACAACTCAAAACAATTTTAACAAATTCCTTTTGGACAACGTTTCCTTGAGAAAGCCTACAATTTCTAACAGCGCTTTCACTCATTGGATTTTATCTCACACGTTGTTCTGTGACCATTTTTATTTTTTATTAAATAGCAATATATTAATATCTGTATATGATCAACTTTCCTCATAAAAAGTATTTTACAGTTTTTCATATTTTTGTTCACCTAAATTTTAAGAATTTGTCTATTACATTTCTGAAACTGTCAACTCATCACAACAGTGACCAGACACATTTGAATCCAGCAGGATTAGCCTATGCGTAAACGTAAACAATAGGATATGAGGATGTTTTTGGCAAACGGTTTTGTCCGTCTAACAAGTTTTGTTGGGGTTTGATTTGCAATATGTGTAGAGCGTATAGGTTTTTTTATATATGATTGCTTTACAATAACAGTTTAGCTATAATTTTTTGACAGTAGATTTGGCCACAATACTGCCTAATAGTTAAAATAACAATTACTTATGCTAACATCTCATCCAAATTCTATTGGTTCAAATTATTTCAGTTTTGCAATTTAATAATTAACATTATTTTTGTTTTAAAAAATTTTAATGCTTATTTTCAGTATTTAAAGTTCATTTTGACAATTTTCTTTTAATTAAACAACCAATTATAGATATATATATGTTTATTTTTTTTTTAGCTATATTGTTTAAAACTTTAGCATGGCCTCCTACTTTGATGAACACGCCTGCGAGCCACATGAATGGGAGGGCACATCCGAGCCAGCAGCTAACCTAATGGATTTGCTCCGTCACTACCTGCAACAAGATTCAGAAGACTGGATGACATTGCTGCCACAGGGTGAGCGTCTGGCGCCACCTGCCAGCAAAAAGGCAGTGGCCGACTTGCCGAGAAAACAAATCACCCCTTCGGAATTGAAAGACAGGCCAAAGTGTCCGGTGTGTTTGGTGCCCTTTGATGCTGAAGAAGAAGTAATACTAATGCCCTGCGAGCATTGCTTTCACAAAGACTGCCTTTTACCTTGGTTACAAAAGACAAACTCATGTCCCCTCTGCAGACATGAGTTGCTAACGGATAGTCCAGAGTATGAGGAGTACAAAAAAGAGAAGGGCAGGGAAAAAGAAAGGGAATATAGGGTTGAACAGTTGCATAACTCTATGTTTGGGTAAAATTTTTGTTGTGTTTTTGCAATAGTCTGCATTTGTGAGACAGTAGATTTATTTACCACTGTCTTAAAGTGCGTACAAAATTGTTTACTTTTATAGGTTGTATGTTTGTTTTTAGAAAACGTTTTACACTTGTTATAAAAATTTGTACAGATCTACCTTTTAATATGCGGAATCAGGATTTTGGAAAATATGTTGTATTATCACCCAATGCAGTATATATACATTTTTTACTGTTACTTTGGGACAGGGGTTCTTAAACTAGTTTTATAATGTGCACCCCTAAACAAATTTGGGTTTCATTGGCTAGGGTCTGCATGAATTTTTCAGAAAAGTAATGATAGTCTGACATATTATAAAATCAGTAGAAAATCAACAATTTAAGTCAACAAATACTTTTAAGGAGAAGGTGCCAAAAGATTTTTATATTAAACTAGTTATTTACAGTTCTACAGTTTTTAAATATACTCAAAATTTTAATTAGGTCTTCATGGATCTCCCAAAACTAAAACTAGTTTCTGCACATTCGGTTGATTAAGAATCCCTGCTTTAGGCATTTTTACAATTGTTATGTGCAATTTGTATTATTGTATAGTTTAAGCGTTACCGATAGTATTTACTAAACCAATAGAAGAAATGGTATAGTTAATTCGAAGTTTTATAAGGGCAAATAAAACTGTTGAGAATATCAGGTAAAATTTTCTCAATTTCTGTTTTTTATTGGTTTGAAATAATACAAAGTATCAACAAGTCAGCACAAAGCTTTGTTTTTTTTTCAATTTATTAAGCACCTCAGTTTTAAAATAGAAAAACATCAGGTGTTCCAAAAAAAACGATAACAATACGAGTGGAAAACAACCTTCTCAGATTCTAGCACAATGCAAGGAGAAACAAAAAATAAAAACGAATACACAATAGAGGGATAATTTTATACAACAAAAAACAGCTTTGTCAATGATTTGTAAAAACGCATCTCTGTTTGATTCGCTTAAAAAGTTGACACACGTGCGCGCACGCAGGAAAAAGGAGATTGAACAGTGAAGAAGCAAAGATCTAAGGCAGTATGAAAAGGAGAAATGACGAAAACAGAACACGCGAACGAACAACCACTCGATTTGACACTACAGTGGATTGTGATGTCACAATAAATAAGGTAGTCGGTGACGGGGACGACACCGTTGAACGGAATCCGGGAAAAAAAACTACGAAACACACAACCGTGACTTGACACTGCCACTTAGGGGCAAAAACAACAAACTTGTGGGTAGTTTGTAACTTGTAGGTGTGGGTTCAAGGGGTCGGGTTCATAAGCGGTTAAAGCCTATATTAATTTGAAATACTATTCCAGGAAAAGCAATTATTCATTCTTTTTTTGACGGCTAGGGTCGATGAGCAGGTGTGGACTTGAAATAAAATAGAGGTTGTGATTAACAAAGTTTAAATTTAGAAGATTACCCAATCACAACAAAGCCGCTTTTAAAGGGTTAGGTTCGCGGTTAAATCAAGTGGAGCAGGTGCCGGGTTTGACGCTTTGCCAAGAAACAAAATCGTTCACTGCGCAGTCGCGGCAATTTTGCTAGTTCGGTTCCGCGCTGTGCCATCATGTGGTGAAGGTAGTAGTAGCAGTAGACGCGCACACACACACTTCAAACAATAACAGTTAATCGCCGCCGCTTAAGAATAGGACCGCGTGCACTCGTGGATTAGCTGACAGGGCAGCGAACCCCGGTTGAGGCGGTAAAAGTCCACGAACTGGATGAGGTCGATGAAGCGCGTGTCTCCATTGTCGATCGTGTAAAAACACTGGCCGTTTTTCTCGACCTGCAAAAAGAATAAACGTAATCTATGATCAGAACATCAAGAAAAAACGATAACATCGGTTTGTGTGGCCATGAAACAAATTTAAACGGCCCATTTTAGAGTAAATTAATGTCACAAATATTATCACTAGGTTACGGGAAAATCGGAAGTCTTAAAAACACCCTCGCAAACGCTTATTTTGCTGCTGCTTTTTGTTTTCAATACACACAAGTTTGATTATGCGGGTAATGACACGAAAATGTATAAGGTACTAAAAATTAAAAAACAACACAAGCATAGCAATTTTTAAATGAACACTTAATACTGTTTAACCGGCCTACTTGAAGAGTTGAAGTATTAAATAAACGTGACTGAAATCCTTGGGTACTTTGCAAGCAAAGCCAAGAATCAACCTTAAACCTGGGCCTTGAGGTTAGCCAACCAAAATATGTCGGGTTTTCCCGGTATTAGGCATTCGCAATGCATAAACAAATGCCAGTAGCCTACGGCGAGAGTTGAACTCGCAATTGAGGCGTCGCCAAACAACATACGTCTATATGGTTCAACTGAAAGAATTTATATTAAAAATATTTGTGGTGAGTTGCATTATCGAAAACGCCCTCGTGGCATTTTCAATCGTATTCCATCAGTCTCTTAAAAATATAGAACGTTATTATTCGCAATCAGTTAGTGATAATTAACACTTTAAAGGTCTGAAAATTGGCATTTGAATGTTTATTAAAAATTTAAACATTTAGAAATACTTTTGCTATGCAGTGTTTAGTTATAGCATCACAAATAATTGTCAAAAATAGCCCCTACACTTGTCAGATTTTTACCGCGTGGAGAATAATTACACACCAGTTAAGAACCACTGTCCAAAGAACAATCAACCAATATTAAAAAGGGAAAGAACTATATTTTTGCTTCACAAAAAATTTTCAAAATATTTTTTCAAGTAACACGTATGCGGCTATTAAATACAACCTTATTTTCATTAATAACTGGAAAAAGACCCGAAAGCCGCCAATATGCTGCCAAGGTCAACATTTGTTCCAAACTAGTTATAGTCCAGCTGTGGAAACATACAACGGCTCCTAAGACCTATTTAACAATTCTCCTCAACTTTAAAAAAAAATCTTCCCCAAGAGTTGCCACCCAAGTCGATTTACAAGCGACAAGATGTTTACGTTTCAGGAACAAAGTAAATCAATAGCCTCAGTGTCTCCCAAAACCCTTTCAAATTATTGCTGCGCCAAACGGCTGGCAAACAAATGGTGAAAGATAGGTAATTCATTGAACTGGCGTTCGACAAAGACACAAAACCATTCCCACCCGCACCGATTTAACAAGCAATAAAGTTGTGTGTTGTGTGCGGGTGGAGTTTATCTTATAGGGGAGAGAACACGAGGCAAGTCAGACGAGACTCAACAACTCTAGGTTTTTATTTACGCGCCAAATAAACCACAAAAAGCCCAACGTCGCCTTTGTGTTAAATTGGATTTTCCCAGGGCTGTAAACTCAGAGTGAACTGGTCGTTATAACAGTTGCGAACCCAACTTAACGAGAACTGGAAACCATATTAAGGAAAAATGGATACTTAAATAAGGTGGTTTATCGAAATGTAGTGAAATTTTTGACACCTACACAATTAAATCAGCAAATGCTTACAACACCCGGAATAAAGGAAGCGTAATTTTCGCAAAATATATTTAAGAATTTTTTTTTTTTAGCTGATATTCAATTATTTCTAACTTATTGAAAAATTAAAAAAAAACATTTTTAAGCGCTGTGGTGTGTCGGCGATCTATTTTTTATAAAAGGTTATGATAAATATTGGACTTACCCGAGTGACAGGAATATGCCTGGGCTTCTGGTTGTGGCATAGCGTCACAACGATTCCGCCGGGTATCGTTTGGCTTTCTCTGATCAAAAACGTTCTGAAAATAAAAGCCGTCGTAACGTAACCGCGAGACAAAAACTCCTACTGCCAAAAAGTTCACTCAAATAAACTTTGCTTAATGTACAAACGTAGTTCTTCATGGTTTATACGTAACATTAAACTGTGGAGTGCTGTACCGTAACTACAGGACAAAAACTCACAAATTAAACTTTACTCAATGTGCAAACGTAAGTTTTCAAGTTTTATATGTAACATTAAACTGTAGAGTGCAGCCACGGCAGGATTCGAATTACAAAGGTGGTAACTTGGATAAAATCCTAAAGAGTTAAAAAAGGTGGTAACTTGCTTGAAATCCCAAAGAGTTAAAAACAAGCAAGCGCCCCTTACTCGCCAAGCTCGCGAAAGAAGTTCTTCGTAAAAAAAAAAAAAATCGCGAAAAAAGAATCATTTCTCACCCGTCAATGTTGCCGGTCCTTAGTATTTCTTCGTTGGCTTCCTCCCTGGAGATCTTACCGTAATACCACGGCTGGGTTTGGTGAATGGCTGAAGAGACAAGAAACAACTTGTTAAAAGGAAACCAGCGATGTTTTTTGCTTAACCAATTGTTGGAATAAAATAGAAGTGCATTTAAACAAGTGGTTGAACATTTTTTTCAAAAATTTTCCTTTTTTTTTGCGTTTCGCCACAACGTTTTTCACAATGTTATTTATATCGAGCCGGAAAATATAAATAATTGGAAGCATAAGCGTTTAAACCTAATTTGAAAAAACATCGTACAGAAAAAGCGGAACTCTATTTTTAGGCAATATTGACCATACATTTAACATATTTAAAAATTTTTAGAAAATTTTTATCCTTCAAACAATGCAGTGGCAATTAACATCCCGTAAAATCGAGGACATAGATCTTTTTTACTCACCTTTGGCGAACCAGGCGGTTTCCCTGGGAGGGGCAGAATTGTTGCCGAGGTAACCTCCTCGATCTGCGCAAGATAAAAAACACGTTATTTAACGAAGGTGGGTGTTTAGCTTTTTAAAGCACTACAGATTGCCAAATGGATTGGGACATTGTAATCTCTGCGGCAATTCAGCTTTGCACTATACAGTAGAGATCGGGTCAATTCAGCTTTACTCTTGAAAAGTGCCTCAGTAGATTTCGGTGGACTGGGTAAAACGAGTTTGTCTGAAATGTGTTTTGCTTTATCGTTTTACTAAATTTAAACAGACTAAAATTTAGCTCATAAAGGTTCGAAAATCAATCAAACGACTAGCTGCCCAGTTTGAATCAGTTTAATGGAAACAACGTTGTACTGAGCAGCTGTACGTTTTACAAATAAAAACAGGGAAATATTATACCCTGTGGCCTGGCCACAATGCTTGAAAATAATATTTTGAACCAAATTGAACGGATATGAAGCCTCAAGTTTTCGTAATCTAGTATCATTTGTACAGTTTATATAGTGTTTTATTGGCTGTTTTAAAATAACAATTGTCTTCATTTGACCTTAGGTTTTATTTGGCTGTTTAAAAAACACTTACTTTTTCTGTTTTTAATACTTTTTCAAAAAAAAAAACGTTTTAAAACCTGATGAACCCAGGGTACGATTGATCAGCTTCCGTCGCCATGACGACTGCTGCTCCAGCTCGAGCATTGCGACCTCCTGCGGATCTTTGATCACCCGGCCAGTGGCGCCGCGGAAGTCCATGGGAACGAGGTAGCCGCCGTCGTGATGCTGTAGACACAAAATGGCGTTCAAATAAAGTCGTGAATAAGCGTTCGAAGACAAACAAACACTTTCCAGACGAAACACAACGCATAACCATTGGAAAAATAAACATGGAGAACAGGATAATGATAACAAGCTTTGGATTAGGCCATCTCTTTCGTGTTGGGTTTATTATTTTTGCCTTTGCAGGTTTCATTTGTATAAACAGTGGGAAATTTTCTGAACTACCAACTGCCTAGCATGGGTGATTCCTTCAATAAATAAATTTTGCCAGCTTTAAAAGTGTACTAGTCTGGCAAATCAACTTTTCGACAATACCACACGCTAAACCACGCAAGCTTTTGCAGAAGAAAGTAGTAATCATTGCTTGAATTCAAGGCTCTCTGAATGGAGTCGTACACTGGCAATAAGCAAAACGATTCTCAAGCAGAAAAAATGGCAGCATTGCAGCAGCCTTAAAACCACAAATAGAGAACGGAGTCGGCCACTCACGTTTATTGATCTGTCGCTGGACGAACGAATGAGGTTGGACGGAACTTGTCGCCTTGCGCTTAAGTAAGATTCGTAGAAGCGGCTTCCGTTCTAAAGCATAAGAAATCGCAGATAAACACAACGTATTATTTTTGCCGACACTTCTATAGACCTGTCAAGTTTTAGCATATTGCACTTAATCATAAAACTAATCTACATACTTTAGTCCAGGGTTTCTTAACCAGGGGCGTGGAGAACTGTTCCAAGGGAGTGAAATCACAGAAAACGTATTACTGTTATTTATTTATTTAATCAGGTAAATATAAAACTAACTCAGATTTTGGTATCGTGTTACTGTTTTATCAATTACTTGTATGAAAATAAAATTACAAAGGTTTGTTATTTAAGCAATTCTATAAAGGGGTGCGAAAATTGGCTGGTGATTTAAAAGTGGTACAGCTAAAAAAAAGGTTAAGAACCAATGCTTTAGATACTATTAATGTTTATCAAGCGTTTTCACAGGTTTTAAATCATTCGAAAATTTTTAAAGACTTTCGGTTTTTTTGAAGAAGGCTGGAAAAATTTTAAAGACATTCGGTTTTTTTGAAAGAAGGCTGGGCATAAGCGTAATTGAGGGTTTATAACGTTGCTTGGAAAATAGGGATTAGACCAGTGTTTCTCAGCCTTTTATGGCTGGCGTCACTCCTATAATAAATATATTGCGGCACCCGTTACAAGATTGTTTAGACAATTTAATAGAATATCACAATAAACGGAACTGGAACAACACACATCAACCCTACACAACCTAGGAAGTTATACCTGGATTTATTCCACTCTAATCCTACACAAAAAGTTCTAAGAGTTAAGCAAAAATCAGATTCTTAGATTATTAAAGATTTTCAAATATCTCTCGGCAATCTTGAGCTTAAAAATTGGCACCCAAGGGTGTCGCGGCACCCCGGTTGAGAACAACTGGATTAGGCCAATGCCCCAGCTTTAACATATACTTACCATTGTGAGTCGGAGCCCGGCGATCCATGCTGACCTTAAGTGGTTGGAGTCGGCACAAAACCATCGGATGAGCGCGCCGCTCGTGAGGGAACGAGGCTGAAAACAAAACCCGGTGGTGAAAAACTTGATTAAAAAGCGTCAAGTAAAAAAAAAAGTTTAGTAAGGTTCATACGGCGCATAGCGTCCACCTTAAACTATGAAAATTTTTAGGGTTTTTCAATATACGATTTAAATTTTTCAAAGGCGCGAAATAAGCCAACATAAATCTGAAAATTTCACTCAATCCTATCTGCGGTATACTTCCCAACGCAATGCGTGTCTGCGCTATATCCAAATCCAAAATACGCGACGACGGTTTATTTCGGGAGCACAATGCCCTGGAACGCAAAAAGCGAGCGGCGGCCAACAACCAACATACAGAAAAAAGCAGCAGGAAATCCGAAAATTCGCGGGCGGATGGCGCAACCTTTTCGAAGCAACGAGAATCTGTCGATACTGACAGCAATTGGGCGGCGCCGGACTTCTTGCCTGCCGAGCCACTGAACGACTAGAAGCGAGCGAGATACTTACTTTTAGGCAAAAGGTAAAGGGCGTGGGAGAGTTGCCGCAAACTTTCTTATTGCCAATAGGAAACCAGACGTGGGCTGAATGGACCTCGGCGATGCACACGAGATGCCGGGGGTCCTGGATGAAAAAAGCGAGATTTAAAATTGGGGGTCGTTTGGCAATACACCGTGATTTTTGAGGAATAAACCAAACTAGTGTTTTATAGCGTAACACAAATATTTTTGTCAAGATGCCGGGGGTCCTTAAAGAAAAAATGCGAAATTTAGATTGAGAGGGTCGATTGGTAAATATTCCTTGCTTTTTGAGAAATACACCAAACTAGTGTCTTATAATGAAAAACAAATCTTTTCGGGATAATTGGAGTGAAAAAAACGAGCATTTTTCAAACAGTCAATCTGTACATTTTAAAACTATCCGTTTAACATTTTTAAAACTATCCGTTTGTTAATTAATAATATTTTAATAAAAAGGTACGATACCTTTTTTTATTTTATAGAAATTTAAACGATAATCAGCGAACAAAGAGTGGGTAAAGTACCACAATGGAGACAATACGCTTTCTACTTATTTAACAAATTTAAATGTGCATTGTGTTACGTTGCTTAAAGAAAAACAATGGTGTTAATGAAACATCCAACCCAAAGCTAATCAACTTGGGTTTCGTAATATGTTAATACATGAATTAGCAACAGTTCTAAAGTAGAAATCAACCATGGATAAAAACACTCGAAAATGATATAATACGCCGAACGTATTCACAACCTATTAGGTAGCTCACCAACAAGACTCTTGTCAATGCAAAAATCGCAAGAAAACTAATTTAAGAAAAACAAGTCCGGAGTCATAAAAACTGCCTTCACTTGTGTGGACTTGACATTTAAAGCCAAAATACAATCAAGGAATCACTCAACCAACCTTGCTGGTGTTCTTATTGCTGTAGTAGAGACCGGAATTCCTCAGAACGCAGTAAAGTTTTTTCCAGCTTCGTTTTCCCACCTCTCTTACGTGGAGCCAGCCGCACATTTCAGGCGCCGTTTTCGTAAGAATGTGCTAAAAAAAGCAGGAAATCGTAAACCAAAAATAAAACGGTTTTCCTTTTTGCGTGTAAGCCAAAGGATCAAACGTACAAATATAAGCATTTATAGCCCTGATGATTATTTCCCACATAGGTTGTCAAAATGTCGGTGCACTTAATGTTTTAATGCCTGGAGGCAACCGTATAACGTTTTAGTTTTATTACTTTTAACGTTATTAGGATTTATTTAGATTACGTGAGTTCTGGTGTTAGTTGTGCCCTGTTTAGCTATTGGAATGTCTAAAAAATACTTTTAAATAGCCGATAAAGCAAAAAATGTCGTATTAAAAAAAACTCTTTACTGTATTAGGTTGCGTGCACGCCATTTTTAGCTAAACGATACGCATAACCACACATTAAATGCAAGCAAGACAACACTTTAACCTGATTAAACATTATTGATGTTAAATAGAATTTCTTAAGTTTAATTGTAAAAGGCGCACAGTGAATTAAAGATTCGGGGAAATTGCAGCATTAACTCACGTTGCAATCCGCAACTAACAGAATATGCATAAGCATTAATACTGATAAATATAAAAGCACAATAGGCACGCATATAATTTTGACCTCACCTGCATTTGGAGTCTTCTAACACTGTCGATATTTTCATTTGAAGGCGAGTTGACAGGAAAGGTTAACATGTCATCAGGAAGGCATAACTAGGATATTGTATAAATAAATAAAGTATTAGTCAAAACGTCGAAATGGGCTTTGATATTTTTCATTCAACGTATAACTACAACCTCCGGCCATTGCTCTAATGTATAACACATACGAGGTTAAGGTCAAGTGTTTCACCTTAATGGAATTCAATTATTTACGAAACCGATATTCGCACCTCGGGATTTTGAAGTATGCTATATTTGGAGGGAGTTTTGTTGAGGCATAATCGACAAAGCACATCTTGATCCTGGTTCATTGTGACGTCGTCCATTATTTCGTAATCCTCGATAAATCGTTCTGAAGAAAAAAATCAAAGTTGTCAAAAAGAAAAAAGGCGTTATACAGTAACTGAAAGTCACAACACCTTAAGCGCTATTTTTCAGGAAATTAGATTGGTATATTAAAAACTGATTTTGACCTTCAGAAACTTTATTTGATGTAAG
Source organism: Ascidiella aspersa (assembly GCF_963924565.1). NCBI lineage: Eukaryota > Metazoa > Chordata > Ascidiacea > Phlebobranchia > Ascidiidae > Ascidiella > Ascidiella aspersa. The sequence goes on from NC_139451.1 coordinate 21,158,573, forward strand.
AGGTTCCAATTCAGTAGTCAATATTTAACATTAAAATTGGTTTCATATTTTGAATATCGGTAAACTTATATTTTACTATAACAAGTAGGCCATGAAAAAATGTAGGAAAAGTGTAAAAACATTAGTTTAGTTATTTTTTTAGGGGGAAACGTTTTTACCACTACCAAAAACTGGTGATTTCGAAAAATTCTATATATTTAAAGTAAAAATCAAAAATGACTTTAAAAATATCTTCTCACCCAACATGGCGTCGGTGTTCTGTTCGATAACGGACCAGGTTGCTATGTCCGGACTTCTGTGTATTTTAGTGAGGATGTTGTGCAAGAGGAGGGCACACGTCGACGAATGCGGAAGTTCGATTTCCTTCCAACAACCCAAATCAGAAATCCACACGTTCCAAAAGACCTAATAAATTAAAAAAAAATCGAGATACAATTGAAGCGTCACTAGTTTAAATAAATGACTATGCCTTATCGGGCATTTTCATTAAAGGTTCTAAATGCTATCCTGAACTTAATTGTTATCCATGTGAAAAATTACTGAAAAATACCCTTACAAACGAATTTGGCCATATACCTTACCTGTTTTGTTCCATTGCGTTGAATTTTGCACGAAGATATCCTTTCATTCTGCAAAAAGTATAACAATGCAAGTTCAAAGTGTACAAGTTGCAGAAGACATGTTACGAAACAGGCTAACGGTTTTCCTAATTCCTTTATCTGTTATTGTATTTACCATAACCAAACAAAGGCCAGACGACTGTTTCCTGTTATTCGCTAAAAAGAGATCGGGTCGTAGCTAACTATGCAAATAGACTGCCTGCGGTAATGCCGTCTGAAAAGCGTAACACTACTATATAAAAAACATCCTGGCAGGATGCATCGATAAGGAAATTCCCCATCCTTAATTTGACATAGTGCTTCATCAAGTTGGCCAAAACAAACGTACAGGAGACTGCAGCCACCATTACAAACAACATGTAGACAGAATGTTGTCAATAAGGCATTCATAATTCCATATAAAGGTATTGAACTTTAAAAAACTTTCGGAGCATTATTATGCATTTGTTATTTTATACATTCTTCTATTATAAAGCACGTCCACAATATTTTAGTACTTAAGGCTTTACTTTCCTTTATCAAAATATCACATCTTTACCAAACTGTCAACTTTTTAAACTTTGTTTACAACTTATGCATTATTTTACATTTGTCATTTTATACATTCTAAAAGTACGTCCAGAAGTATTTTACTACAAGGCTTTACCTTTTCATCATTAAAGTATCACACCTCTACAACACTCTGTTTACAATTTATGTACTGCGTTTAAACCAACCTTTCGTTTTGCTAACATTGGGTCAGTAGGACGAGGGGTGGACGGCATTGAAAGCGGAGAGGTCGGTTGAGGGGCGGACGAGGCAAGGTCAGAATGTGACCCGAAAAACTTCCTGCAATGTAAAATCAACCTATTCTGTTCAAGATAAAATCGAAACAATAACATTACATATAGTTAGCTTAAAGAAAATTTAATAAAAAATTTTGATTGATTTCTAAATGTTCAAAAGCAAACTGCAATACCTTGAACTATCTATATCCATTTTTAAAAAACAGTTTGTCAACCAACTTGTTTTACCTAAACACTTTGTGGTCTGCAATTGGTTGCTTTTAAGAAAAAAAAGCAAATGATACTCGGAATTTCTGCACAAAAATATTTATGCACTACCTAAACAAATCAACCACAATTCCGCTTATCTGTAAGTTTCCTCCACTTTTCAAGCGCTACATGTTCAACACCAAAAACGCAAAACCAGAGCCTTTATAGCTGCTGTTGTAGCGGAGAGCAGAAAAATGTATAAAAGAAAATCGTAAATGCGTCAACGAACCTTTTACTTAGGATGGCTACAGGGAGGGATTTAAGGATGTGGCGCTCGAAGAAATTGGACTTGCTCGTCGTATGGCTTTCCTCTTCGCTTGTAATTGACTCGTTACTCGTGTGGAGGACATGAGTTTCTAAGAAAGGCAAACAGTATAAAAATATATATATATATCCATTAAAACACAGCAATAATGTGAGAATAATGGTCTGCGCTTGTAGTTAGTATATATTGTTTATAGCCCTTTTTTAAATGAAAAATGAAAATGATCCATGATGAGTTCCTGAAAGGAAACAATTTAAGGTTTTACTGAATATTTGTTTGAAAAAGAGGAGTTTCTTAAGTAAACTGTTAAATGTGCAAAATCAGCCCAATTGATGTAACCTGAAAACTATTCATGTATCTGAATACTAAAAGAATGTACTCGAAGTAGTACAGGTCACCTTTTACAAGTTAAATATATACCACATGACACAAGGCAAAACTTCTCACTTGAAACCTTAAGAGCATACCGGCACGATTTTGCCATGGCCACGACCCGCAGAACAACTACTGGTGATGCACCAATCGAAACATGTCACAAAAATGTCCGGCTAACCGCAAGGCACAAGGACCACAAGGTACATGGGCAAAGTGACGGTTTCTGCAGTGACGCACATTACAAGTAGGCACAGCCTAGGTGGCCAGATTTCTGTTCAAAATGATCATGTCAGTTCAAGTGGTATTTGATGACAAGAGTCCAGAGAAGCGACCGGCCTGTTTTGTGACCACTTCTGAGAAACAGTAATAACTTTCAGTTCACTAGTTTTACCACATCATTGCATAACCTTGGGCAGTAAACTATGTGAGACCAAGGCATTGCGTAGAAAATTTCATATAAATTAGTTTCGATACTTACATAAATATTTACTCATCAAGATGAAGCAATTAGAAATTTCATAGTTATTATTCATGAAACCTTGCTGTAATCCAAGAACAAACAGACCAAGACTCAAAACTAATTTCACTAAAACGACAAAATAACAAATATATCGTAAAAAGCATTAAATTCTACCTGGGAAAGCTTAAACTAACCAACAAGCTACAAATCTAGTGACACGGAAACAAATTCTCCACAAAGGGCTAAACAGGTCTGGGTAATAACTTAGGAATGTATATACTAACATTGATAACACATGCCAGTCATACCAATTAGACTTACTAAGAACTAATCTTCCACCACATACCATTTTATCACTACAAAACTACAAAGTTTTGCTTGACTTCGTCACAAAAATATCAATATCTACATATTGTATTAATTTATATATTTAATTTTATTTGTTAAACTTCTGACATGTGATCAATTCATATTTTTCACTGTAATTTAGCTGGCCCAATTGCTAAATTCTAATGCCTGAAAATGGCACCTTGTAGTATCACAGTCACTAAAGCACCAGCATTAACTAGTAAAGTGCCAAAGTAAGCAAACAATCACAAACAAAGTCTAATCACAGCTTTGATGAGTCAAACCTGGCACAGAGCTGGTAATAAGCCAGTCTGGACCTGGAGAAAATCCCCTTTTCTCATTCAAACAAATCCAGTGTCGTAATAAATAGAGGAAGTTAGTCATCGCAGTTGTGTCATACGGAGTTACATCCCATTCAGTACTGAGTAGCACTGGCTATGTTTTATGAAATTACATGTAAAACAGTGGCAAATCTATCAACACTTCCTAAAGTCATTTTTTTTTAATATTGCCTTTATGACCAAAAGAGTAATGCATGACGAAAAGAGTATTGCTTGTGAAAAAAAAAATTAAAATAGGATATAAAAACAAATTTAGAGAATGGAGTTGTTATGTCAGTATATATTAATACGCATTTCAATTACAACACTCGGTAGTAAAATGCGGTGGGGAAAGTTTGATCCAGTTTCAAGTTTAAATAGGTTTGCGTGGGTGTACATTTAAAAACTTACACAAATTTCCTAAGAGCTATAAAAAAGTGTGACTAGTGGAAATATGTGCGGCAGTTGTAAGAGCGCATGGGGTCGGTAAACCTCAGCAACCTATTTTAATCGGAGTTTGCCCAAAATTATTTCTGGCATTGCATCTGTAATTCCAAAACTTATTTATATAATTTATTTATAACTCATAGAATGAGAAGCACTAACGATAAACTTCAGTGTCACTTCTGCAGATTAAGGATATCATATATCAAAAACATGGGGATTGTATGTACCCCAAACACTACACATGTCTATAAACACAGTGAAATCTTGCACCACTTGGAACATGCACTGATAAGAAGCCTACACATTTATGTACACACATAGAGTGTAATCAAATACCCCCACTATTATGGAATAAATAGGTCTAAAACAGTCTGAGCACACCTGTTTAGATTAAATATACATAAATCCAGTAACTAATGCAAAAATGCTGCAACACACAATTTACAAGTCAGCTTAAAGCCTTTTTGTATTATTACAATGTATTTATAAATCAAGGTTATTGTTACAGTGTATTTGAACAAGTGTGGTATAAACTAAATCAATCTGCTTTTTTAATTACAGGTAGTTGAAGGGGCAGCTATTTTATAACACAGCAAAATTAAAAAAGTCTTCCCTATTGAACAAACTTTCATTAAAAATAAAAGAGGGTAAATTGACAAAATTATTAATTAAGTTAATTACCTCCACCACCAGAAGAACTGCTGATATCAGTTTGGGAAGATTCTTCATTGCCGCTGTCGATTTGTGATATTAGAGCATCGAGGTCAACATCATCATCTAAAAAAATTATGTCAGTTGAATACTTGCATTTATTTTTGAAAACACAAAAATTTGCATTTATTTTTGAAAACACAAAAAAGTGAAATAAATTAGATATATTACTTTTTTTGTATATAAAGTTTTGCCTGTTTGTTGCAACAAAAATAGTATGAAATATTGTGTAAAAAAGCGGGTCACCTTTAAGAGTTAACTGGTAAACTTTCAGAATACCATTAGCGAACTATTAGAAGTTTAATATAACTTTCTTCAGGTGGGAACTCTAAGAGCAGACTAACAATGATGAGGGGTCAAATGTCTCTAGAGTTTGACGTAACAGATTTGTTCCTTAGGCCACTGAATAAACTGCTACGGTACAATAGAAGGCACTCTGTATGATGGGCACTTTGGTGTGTAGGCACAAGCTTTCAAGCAACAGTTCAATTGTTTGGCAAACGGCGGCAGAGCCCGTAATTGTGAAAATAGGCGCCCTCGAGAAGTAGGCATTATTTACAAAACATGACAGGCGTGGTCCGGCAATCGCCGTAACTCTATAGCCGCTGCGGAGAAGTGATTTACGTCAATGCTGACACCAAAGTCCTAAATTGATTACCTTTTGAGCTTAAGCCATTGAGCTCTTCTGTTTGCACGATAAGACACGGCTCCATTTCAAGGAGCAGTTTCTCCTTTTTACTCAGTTTCAAGTTTGACCTACAAGGATATAAAAGGTTACGGGAGCGGTCACACAAGAGCTTAATATGCATTTTGTACTTTAGTTTTAATTACTCTTGCATTCTGACTCGTAACACATAGCTTTCGAGGTGGCCCAGTTAAATAAGTGCATGTTCTACTTATAAAAAATGACTGAACATGTCAAAGTCATAACTTTGGTTTAATTTGATAAACCTAACAATGTATATTTGGGTTATCCAGACAACTTTAAAAAAAATAATGACAACTAGTGATTTTGTTAAACTTTTAGAAGGTGAAAGTAGCCTGGAAATTAAACTTTGAAAACAAACAAAGAAACAAACAAAATTACTTTAAATGTTAAAAAAAAAAAAAAAAACTGCTAATGAAAATAAATAATGTTATTAAATTAGGCCCTAATGAATATTGTCACTGGTAGCGATTGTTCTATTGGACAATGAAATTTAAAATTTGCATACAGTAAAACCAAAGCGTTAATCATAGGATTTTTTGTGGTAATACTTCAATGGCAAGCTTATAATTATTGTACTCTGGGTAAAGGATTTTGGAAGTTTTCAAAGATTCTACAAATCGGATAAGCTGGCATGGTATTTCCAAGTACGATCTAACCTTTCCGGGAACTGTTTTCTACACATAAAAACAAAAATTCCAGCTTGTATATTTTGCAACCCGGTGGCTGATGCCAAGTAAGACAGGCAAAATAGGCATACAATAGGGCACTTACCGTCTTTTTGCGACGTGTATTAATCCTCCAAAGGATTTTTTTGGTGTCTTTGATGTCAAAAATACCAGGAACGCCCACTCTGCTGACCAACCAACAATTATGTCATTAACGTCGTTAATGCCTGCAGGCCGATTTAGAACTTGGACATGTAATGTAAAGCACTTACGCTAAGCTGCAGGGAACATGTGACAAATTGAGATTTAAGACGTTTCGGAAACTTGCTTTCAAAGCGAATGCATAGAGTACTACCAACAAGAAATCGACAGGAGATAATAAATAATTTTCAGTTTAGTAACACAAACAAACACATCACAGAATAAACTAGCTTTTTCGACACCAACTTAAAGCATTGTCCAAAACTAAGATTAAAAAACTAAATTTCTAAATTTAATTTCAATCTATATTTTAAATTTGAAAACATAGTAGGAAATACACAAGTTTGGATTTAATCCAATTTTACAAAAAGTAATTATGTTGTGTGCAGTTCAATTGCAAAAAACTTATCCCTCAATTAGGACTGACCTTTAATATAAATAAACTTCTACTAAAAAAACAACTTTTCAATAAAATAATAACGTTCAGTTACTGGCAACTTTCGGTAATTTTAATCTAACAGTAAAATTCTTGGAATCTACAAAATATTAATTAACTGCAAATAATACAAATGCAAGCGGCAACAACTGAAGCAATGATTATTACATCAAGGCCATTAACCTGCCACATCTCTCTCTTCACCTGTATGACTGTGTACTTTAGCTGTGCCATTGCACAAATGCCGACTGTTTAGCACAGGTCATGAGCAATATACCGCTGTGAGAGCAGGCTCAGCCTTTTACTCCTGGTTAAGCAACTGTAGCAGCATTGGACTGATACGGACCAGAGATTGTGGCGGCTTGAAAAGAGTTAGCAGTTGCAGCATTGAAACCCTTGTTTGCATAGGGGGAGAAGTTCGGCTGCCTTCCAACATCAATAAAATGTCACAGAGACGTTCTTTGTCAGTGCAATATCTCGCCTGTGGCCTGGCAGGATTCGACTACTGGGTCAACAATCCATTTGCCACATTTAATTGGCCCCGGCGGCCGACATTGTCATGTGCGTTGCCAGTGGCACACAAAGACAGTTATAGATTGCTGACATGTCTGCAATGCCAGTGCACTTTCCTGTCACACTTGACCTCAAACACATGGTAGACAAGTATTTAAAGTTCAATATAACTTGCAGTTTGATATTTGCCAAACAGGCTGTAATGTCACCCATATCCTTTGCATATCTTGACCTACATTTTAGGAAGTGTGTGTGATTAGCAAAACCACGGTCAATAGAAATACCCATATATTTACTATAGATAGGCCTGCAGGATTATAGAATGTTAAACTTTGGAAAATATTGTATGCAGACTCCTTGCCATTTTTGACCTAATTTTAACCTGTGAGCTGGTTGATGATATTTTTTATTTACAATGCCAGTTTAGTACAACATCCAAACAATGCATACCCAGAAGTCAAATTCACATGGGAACTCAAAACCAGTGCTGACCTACATAATTGCTGCAACATTTGGCTCTCAAAGGAGTAAAATCATGTGCAAATTTACTTTTCTAAAAATAGCACTCTCAAGAACATTACAAAATGCTACATATACATAGAAGGTACTCAAAAGACTTGAAGATGGCAAACATTTATCTTTCCTTCACTCGTTTCCTATATATTCATCATCCTTTTCAATCAAATAATGTTTATTTAAGAACGACATTAGCAGAAGTGGTTGTGGACTTAGACCCCTATAGGCTAAGTTAGACTTTGAGTAAATGTGTTGGGCAAATAACTCCCCGCCAAAAAGAAAAACTAACGCTTATTACCTGTTAACAATATATAACAATAACACTATACAAAAATGATTGTCTGTAGTACTTAACGCCAAGCAAACCGTAATTATTATTATGTCAGAGTCAGACTTGTACACTAAACAACTTAATTAAACTTTGTGAATACGCCAAGATCAGTAAAGACTGTACTATTTCCAACAAAAATAAAACAGAACTTTTATTAATACCAGATTAGCATATACGTAATCAAATAGTTCTCGTAAATTTTGCACATACCAAGCTCACAGCCTTTTTACTTCTGTCAAGCAACTAGCCAGCACTTAGAACAATCTTGCAGCTGTGTGTAAATCCGGCACGCGTATTGCGAAATCTCGTTACACTTCGAAAGTCAAACGAAGAACGTTAGTTTAGGCAGGCCGCAAATTATAGCGCTAAGCCGGATACAAAAATCGAATTAACCTTTGTGCGTCTATGTCATGTTCAGCCGTAACTAAGCGTAACAGCGACACTAACCAGACTCGTGATTTGTCAAAGAGAACGTAAAAGAAACATGTTTACAATTTACAGTATTTGTCTTTTTATACTCTGCAAAAGTAAATGCACAACTGTGCGCAGTAGGCAAAAAATCACCGTAAACTCAATCTTGCAAATTATCTTTAAACTAAAACGTCGGCAAACAAACTAGCTTTACTATACCTCTCCATTAATTAAAACCTTACGTAAAGAGTGACACCTTGAGCCTGTCAACCACGCAAGTAACTAAATTCGATTTCGCTAGTCGCTTGCAAACATCACGGAAAAAGTCGCCTTTCTTCGGCTTTAAGTCGAAATCTAATTGTCTTTGGCGCACAGACGAGGTGATAACGCATGAACGTTGGTCGAGCGATAGCGCGTCAAAGGCTACAGTGTGCATACACTGGCGCTCGAATACCAATACGACCGACGAGCCGCGGCCGCGATGTTACGAGATATGAATGGAACAAGCCCTCGAACGGCGCGAGCACTCGTACCCGTGCCGCCGCTCGTCTACTTCAAACGGCGTTGCCGCCCGGACCGTTGTCGACGGGTGTGAATGAGCTCGTATTACGTCACTCTTTTTCGGCCGCTCGGCTGTTTATGGTCAGGAAGGAGACGGCGCGTTTACTATTTGTGCGCGCAACCGGCGAATATGACATGAGCGTACGGTTTTGTGACACGTTTCTGCGGCCGCTGCCGAACACTTGAATTATTGATGCCGTTCGCCGATCGCCCCGCGTCGCCGCACGCCCAAGAATGCAAGGAATTTACAAGAAAATTGGCGATTGTAAATATGGGAGGGGAGTTCAATTCGGGCTCGAACGGAAATTGCTCTATGTAACACGCATGGGTACGACACGTCGATACTATTCCGTGTCTACCAAGATTATTAAAAAAGAAATATTATCTGACGTTATCGACAAATAAGCAACACTCTCCGAAATTCTACGCCCGGATTAAATGGATTATTTCTTTATTGTTATTACCAGAATATTATCGATAAAATCTGACCTTTATTGGCAAGCGCCTGCCTGGCCACAATTTATATTTGTTTACCGACACCATCACTAAAGTTTAAATATCCAAATTCCACTTCAACCAACATTCTTTCCAAAGGTTGCTTTGTGCATTTTTTTCATTTGGCTTGCCAGTCACTTGGTTATTAAGGCAGGGTCCTTGCTCTTTAATGCAAAAAAATAACAAACAAACAAACAAACAAGGAACATCGTATTCTTGCATACAAAAAAAAACGTGATTGATTAACTCCGGATAGCATCAGCGAACGCACGTCCTAAGCCTGGCGAAGCGGCAAATTTGTTATTACTGAGGTGTTTAGCACACAAGCCCTTCGAAATATATCAGCAAAAAGCACGACCCTGCGAAACGAACTTGCGATTGAAATGCGATCAGCTGAAGCAAAGCGTAAAGTGCCGGTTTATTTTCTGGGAAGGAATGAATCAACGGGTATTAACCTTGTCACCCTAAGCACAAGATTGAATTACGCCCTAGGACGAATGCGGGCGGAATTTAAAGAAATATTTAGCGGGTGCTGAAACTAAACCGTGACACCAGGAAATGTAAAAGTACATCTCAGATTATTTAAGGACCAATTTATAAGCCCGACCCCTCCAATGTATAACTGGTCTGTATTAAATTGTCTCGCGTGTTTTAAAATAAATTAATATAACAAAACATTTTACTTGTCAACTGGATAATAGGGAGACCGAATAATTATAGATTGTCGATTTTGTAGTTTATTTTAAAGAAAACACAACATCAAAAACGCGCAGTTTTAATGCAGCGCTGCACAATTTCCTTCAATTCCACAATCCGTTAGGAACTCGCCAATAAACGCCGTCCAAACCTCGCTTTTATTGCGGTATACGAGCAATCACGGGGGGAAAACCACGTAAGTGTGACGTCATTCGCTTGCTTGGTGACGTCAATGCTATTCTCCAAGGGCCTGGCGCTGGCAGCAAGGCGAGATGAATAGAGCACTCCGTAGAGGCCGGAAAAATCGAAGTTTTCTGATGAAAAGTGACGAGGCGAGATTGCAGCGAAAAGCATCAGATCGCTTCGGATAGTTCTAGCTGGGACAGATCGCCCGAGATTCGTTCAAGTCTCCTTGTCCCGGAAGAACTGCGAAACAGATCGGTTTAATTATTAATCGAGCGGCGCATTGCGGGGCGCTGGTTGGTCGCGTGTATTAATGGTGGTTGGTCGCGTGGTCGTTTCGGTTGTCACCCGCAGATTTGAAACGGGGCAGCAAAAAGTTTTTAAACATGAATTAAGGCAACATGCTCACGATAAGGAATGTCGGATAATATCAAAATCGGTGCGGATGCCAAACAAACTGATCAATAGGCATTTCAGCCATGGGTTGCAATTGAACGCACGATTTGTAGGTGTTTTCAAAACGTAAATGACGAGCAACCGAATTGAACTTTGCACGCCAAAATTTTTTTTTAATAATTTTTTTAAAGCGAAATTATACCTTGATCATATTCGTCTAAGTGACCATAGTAACTACGTCATTTGATTTTGGGCGGTCGCACTTTTGTCCAAAACTAAACATCGGGTATCGGTAGAGAATAAAATTTAAGGTACCAGATTTTCCAGCGAGACGAACCTTTAACAAATCTCGGAATTCAGTAAACGTGGCTGGCACACGGATTTCAAACCTGGCGCTCGGAAAACGTTCGTTATCACAATTTTCCATCTCTTGTCTACATAATTTTTTTAAATACAGACAAGTCGTGCCTTGAGTATTACGGCGAACATCTCTCAATAGTATAGCGAGAAGGCAGATAAGGTGAATATACATAGTTATAACATATGGGGTTAAAATATTATTTGCAGTTTGTTTTCAGCTGATCGTTTTGCGGGCCCACAGTAAATAAATAGCGTCTTTAAAAACTATTTATTCTTGGTGTTGATTTTCGTTTAACATTTGTTAAACTTTTGGTTTTCGTTTATTGCATCTTTTTGTCTTTCATTATACAGTAGGTATAGTGCGCGAACTACAAAAATCTTAAAAAATTGTCATTACTAATAATACTCGTCGAAAAATCTTTTTGGGGATAAAATATTATACATGAAAGATTAAATATCAGGGTAAATATGAGACAAAGAGTAAACAGGTAAAATTTAACCCTTAACTGAACTAACAGTGTTGCATATAAAATGGCGTTTTTCGGAATGGTTGCGATAAAACACTGTAAACCTTCTGAAAAAAAAACGCTTCGACGCAAAATTATGTCACCGGCCAAATTCGCCGCCCCTTCCCGCATTGTGGCTGTTTGGGTGGCGCGATGCACTTCGGCCCGGCCCTAGTGCCCTCAAGTGTACGGGAGAGCACACTCAGGCCCTCGGCCGCGAAATTGCAACAACGTAGCGGTCTGGCAATTGCGTCACGAAAAGAGGATGCGATTATCTGGAGTGCGCCCGTTTGGATTTCGCAACGCCAATGTCTCGCAACGATATCCGGAAAACAATGTCAATTCCGGGTAACGCCAATCAGCTATTGAAAATCTCACTGGAAATTCGGCAAATGTAATGACGAAATTACAAAATGACACAACACAAAAGGGGAAAACGCTGTTTCGGATAGCTGATGATATCTGTCTGACAAAATCGACAAGCTGACGAACTGTTTCGTAATAAACAAAACAGAAAACAGCGTTGTTTTGTGTCTGACAACTGCTTGAGCAAGATATTACGTCATATTTGATTGACACCTAATCCAATGTGCATTAAAATTGAGTTGGGCAAGTGTGATGATGGTGATACAATATTAAATAATGACTTTTTGCTCGCAACGAGTGTTTGAAAGAAATATGTAACAGTGCTTCCACCTCATACAAATACCGGTCAAGGTTTTAAATTGATTGTGAAGTTGTTTGTCATGACTCATGACATGTTTTTAGGAGACAATTTTGCGAAAATTTACAAGAAGTTTTGCCCATTGTTAACTTAGGATTTGGAATTTTGCAGAACGTAATTTTTGAAGATTGAAAATTTGCAAGAAGATTTGCCCATTGTTAACTTATTTAGTAATTTTGCATGAAATTATCGAAGCTTGTAATCACCTTTCGAACGGCCACGCACGCTTTTCCGAACTGTTGCACTTGTTGGAGGTGCGCCGCGATCCAACTGGGCAGTTTGCCGCTCACCGAAGCCTTCTGGTACCTTCTATCCAGCAGCAGGATGCACGCGTAGTCGGCCCTGTGTTACGTCACAAAGCACGTTGCATAACTCGGCGTTTTCAAACGTAAACAAGTCACCGGCTGCTTCAAACGGCAACAGATTTCGGCGGCGTTTATACGACGCGCAATTTGCGAACGTCCGGTGTTTACGACGCGCTAGATGACGTCACTAAGCACACGCACCTGTGACGTATGGCGCGTCCGATCGATTGATTGACAGCCTTCATGCAGAGGTCCTCGTAGTGGACTTGGCCTCCGGTTCGTCCGTCCTTGTCTGGCGGCTGAAAAGGAGGTGTTATGTAACGCGAGAGGATTATGCGACTGCGTTACATAAAAAAAATTCTAGGAATTTCCTCGTACTTTACTGGTAGTTTTCATAACAACAACGTTTTTTTGGGAAAACCAAGTTTAGTTTCGGGATGAACAAATTTGCTGGTTAATTTTTATCGCCAGTTATCTAATTTTAGTAAATTTGTTTACTTATCCAGAGATCTCTGTCCAAGATCTGCAATAAAGTTGTAAGCTCTCATTGAAGTTTTTTTTACGTTTGAAATACGAAAGACTGAAACAACAATTAAGCCAACCGTATTAAAATCAACGCTAGGCCTCGAGTCAATATTCTGCGACGTAAAATTTCAGTGTACCATGTTTTTTGTCAGGTAGTCCATCTTTTCTTTCAGCTCAAGCGAGTAGAGATTCGGGTAGGGCAGACCGACCATGACCACGCAGCGTCCCATATCATCGGAAAAGTTTATGCCTTCGCTCATTTTGCCGCCAACGACGCTAAGCAAAATCGCCCCTTGAAACAAACGAAAAAAATAAAAGTGATTGTCGCAATTGCATTTAAATCTTAGACAAATAGGAAACGTATTGACGCTGGAATCAGCATTTTTTTGAGAAGGTCCACATGAAATTAGAAATTTGTTTTCTTTTGGGGGGGGGGACAAAAATAATATGAAGTAAGCGTTAGTTTTAAGAGAGTTGTTGAAAGGACTGTACTGACAAGCTGGTAATAACAGGGAAAGTTAGGTTGCCCATGTTTTGCTTACTTAATAAGATATTTCTTCTAAAATCGGCATAAAAACTCGGGGGCCAGCCAAGACCGCGGGCCATTATGTTTCAATTCATTTTTTTGATTACATATTTCCCCCCTAAACGACTCAAAAACCTTTCCCAGACAACGCAAGTTTCTATGGCATGGCATTTAGCGGAAAAATATTTTCGCCATTTTCCTAATCTGCTTCAATTTCTTGGTCTAAGCACCGGGGTTGCGCAATCGGACGTCGCGGTAAGCAAGGGAAATGGTATGAAAAAATTACATACAGCTTTCATGGTAATTGGTTGACTTTCTCGAAAAATTACGATATTTGTGCGGCATAAGTATTTCATTGACGTAGGTTTGGGCAAATTGGGTGATGTGACCCGTTAAAAAGTTATGTTAAGCAAACAAGGACTCGCTAAACTTGTTGCGGCACACAACTTAAGTGATAAATTGGTCGAATTTAGCAACGGAAATATCTCTTGAATGATCACGAACCAGTTAAGAGGGTTATGTTTGTAGAACGCGTAAATGGAGATTATGATAGAAAGGCGAAATGTTTGTTTTTCGTTTTATCTCAAACACTGCTATTAGCCAGCTTTCGCAAATAGACCAGTACAAAAGAAGTCATTTATAGTATAGATTTTAATCACGAGAAGCTGTTCATATTTCATATATACAAACTCCCCACTACACAACAATTTTATAGGCTTAGGTAAAAGCTGTGCTATAACTGCTATAATTCAAGGATTTGTTCCAAGACAAATTTATAAAGAGTTTGGCGGTTAAGATAAACGAACGACAATTAGCACAAAGTATTCGGCATTTCGGCGAGTTATTACATCTATACCAAAAACTCCGTCCAAGCAATTGAGCAAACGACATGCTGAATCGATAATAATTAATTCGTACGTAAATACAAATAAATTAGTGGACACCATTAGGAAGAAGTGGACGGAAATTTACAGAAAGCGTGCCAACACTTTTGGCGAGTGTGATTCCGTCAAATTTAATTCAAATTAAACGGCGTATAACGTTAAACATGTCGGGTAAAACCGAATCTCATTTAAAAATGTGAAATTTTATTCTTTTAGGTGTCAGAAAATCTGCCACGCAGTGACGGTTTATAAACAGCAGTTTTAGTTGTTGTCTTTGTCCATGTTATTCTTGGATGTATTTTATTTATTTATTTTACATTTTAATATTTTAATATTTTTTTACTATTTTTTTGTGCTAATGATAATATTTACATGGCGAAATGCACATTATTAAAAGTTTTGCACCTTGCTGACTGATTTTTGTTCGAAGCGGTGCGCTTCTCAAGGTATTAAACGAGTTTCGTTAGAAGTTTTCCCATTAACTGCTGCAGTTACCGTTGACTTTTGTCTTGTCCGCGTCGGAGGTCCGTTCAATGCACTTCGAGTATTCGGCCAGAATTTGCTCGACCCGATCAGAACGCTTCGGTTCCCTGAACACCTGTCGATCACAAAGGAAGCGAACCGTGACTCATCGCGGTCCGGCGCAGGCGCCCGCCGAAAAATTTGACCCGAAATATGGACGAGGAAAGTCGGCGGTAAGAGGGGGTTAATTCGTAGCCCCGCCAATCAAACTAAAATCCATTATCCTGCCATGACGTCACACGAGAAGTGACTTCATGCATAAAGGGATCGTGGTTGCCATGGCGACAATCAACTGTAGGCTATGTTTTTATTCGCATAAATTGATTGACACCCCCGTTTCATGGCAACTTGTATAGCCTTTCTACTTATATTGAAGATTCTCAGCCTAATAATCATGTCGCGGTCATGGTACGTTTCCAGACGCGGCATATTTGGTATTTCTTCAGGATCAAGGATCTGTGCCATTTCTGCCCCAAAGCCTCAACCCAAAAGGCAAAATCGCGGTTCGCAAAAGCAGCCAAAGCGGAAAAAGTAAACTTAAAAGGGTCGCCAAGTGAACCGCCGACCCAATGGCGCGGTAATTAGCACCGGAGCACGCGAGAAGCTGTTTCCCGGGTCACCCCGATAGCGGGTCAACGACTTACGCCGATCAGCTCGGCTTTTTCCTAATACGGCGCCGGGATAAGCAACGCTGGCGCGACCGCTACCCTCAGAAACTTTCGCCGGCTAGACCCGCCGCCTTTTGTTGAAATCGAGCACCGCCGGGAGAAAAGCCGTTCGAAAAAGGCGAGAAATCGCGCAGAATATTCTCGAACACAAAGTGGCGATTAATGGCAACATTTTAGATGAAAATTTATTTGCAATCAATGATTGCAGCGGAAATTATTAACTTTTTTCTTTCATAATCGCATAGAATATGTGTTTTTTTTTATTTAAATAAACCAAGCTTAGGCGATGAAACGCCAGGTTAGGAAAATAACCCCCCAGAGTAATCAAGTTTGAACTTACAATACGACTGTTGGAAAACGCACCCTCTAACTCTTTTTTTTTTTGAGCCACGTAACACTTTATGAATCTAAATAACTTTCGATACACAAAACAAAAAAATTGTAATTTATTAATGCATGGAAATAAATAACTCAACAACAATTTATTTGCTTTCCACGTTTCTTAGTGCAATACATGGGCCTGTTTGGATGAGAACAAAATTGACACTCGGGTCGTATTGCACCCAAGCAGCAACAGGCTCATGTAATTACAATTCTATCATTATAAAACCCCGGAAAAAAAGCTGTTCGGAAAAGGTGAGAAAGCGCGCAGAATGTTCTCGAACACTGCGTTCACCTTTAAACGCGGGCGGGCTAGCCTTACAGCAGGTGTTAACTATAAGCGCGACAAACACAAGGTGCGAACCGTTTACGGAAACTTGAAACCAACAAGGCCACAGCCACCTGGGAAATCTTGGGCCAGCCGGTTTGCCTATTGATCTATAACCGTGGTAAAGTATTTGTGGAAAAGTGATTTTGCGGGATTTTAACAAATGCCATATTTGTATTTAAAGGTGAAGCGATTGACGAAATATGTCAAAAGCCGCCGTAAGCAACTTTTAAAATTTAGGATGGCAACAGAACATTTAACTTTTAGAATATGTTTATTTAGTTCAAATATTCATTAGACTTTGCTGTGTAAGTCAAATTCAGTTATTAATTAGTTCTAGTCAAACAAAAGAGAAATATATTTCGCCACAAAACAGGGGTTACTTAAATTGAATAAATGTGCTCGCACTAGAAGTCATTGTCGTCATTTACGTGTAAGGGTGAGGAGATATCTTCATATGTTTCACATTCAGTTTGTCAGTTATTTTGATTTTAAGCTTTGTATGTGTATTAACAACAGAATCTGGCCCTCCAACAGAACACATAATGCCGACGATAAAAGTTCTAAAATTTATTAATAAAAGCTTGAGAAGCGCACCGCTCCGAACAAAAAGATTTTTGTTCGGAGCGGTGCGCTTCTCAAGCTTTTATTTTGATTTTCTGTTTTTTTTTAAGGGACATGGTAAATTGCTAATTTATACAAGGAAATCACATGGCTACATTCGGGACTAAACATTTCAAAGCGACTTGCTACTTGGCGTGAAAAACCAGTCTCCTTTCAGTGATTTTCGAATGACGAAATTCGGGACGATTACGAATACACAAATTGCCGAGCGGCGAGATAGCTATTTCAAGCCGGGCTCACTTGAAGAAGAGTCGAAACGCGAAACTACACGTGCGCCACTTCACGTGTTGTCCCGGGCCTGGAAATGTGGACAATGTCACGTTCGCAGTTGGCGCCGCAAAGCGACGTCCCCACTGAAACGCAGCTGTACAACCAAACGGCGAAACGCGAAGTTAAAATCAACGAGCGGTGAGCGCCCGATAACGGGATCCCAGTGGGTATTTAGCCTCTCTAGAGCGACTAACGCATTAAAATTGGACGCGTTGAATGGCGTCACTTTCGCTTAGTTTCAAGTTTTCGATTTTTTTTCGCATTTGCAATTACGCCTCACGTATTATTTCTGTAGAAACATGAAAACGCAAAAGAGGCGGTTTTTACTCGTTTTTGAAGTCCATTTTTTTTTCATCAACATTTCCACCAGCGGCTTGCACTAAAAAGACGCAAACCATCGACAAATTAAATTAAAGTCGCAAATGAATAACGATATGAAGTTTTTGACGGTGTAGTGAGCCATTGATAAATGTCATTGGTGGTCCTCCTTTGGCGCACAGAAATAGGCTAGAAGCCAACTGGTTAAAATAATTCTTTATCGCATATTTTCGGTTAAAACCTAGCTCTATTTTACGGTACCCAAGCTTTGTGGAATATTTTTGCCCAATATATTTTTATTTTGTTTTGGCGTTCATATTAGTAGTCCAAGTAGTCCTCTGTGCGAAGTTCAAGTCGATTTGTTTTCGGTGAAATTATAATTACCTATACATAAACACTTTAAGTCAACAGCCATTTTAATTTAAACCAAGAAAGACCGTTGGCCCCCAAGCAATAAGGTTACTTTTTATGACGCCACGTTTAGATGTAACTTTGTGACGTCAAATTTTGACGTAATCTTGTTACGTGAAGGTATGGCGTGACTAAGTTATGGAACGTTATGACAGTTGGCCCCAAAGCACCGACCCCCAATTATAAAACGCGTAATGCCAAAAAATGAAAACGTTTCAATTCTTAGCACTCTAAGTGGTGCAAACCTCCAAACGCTTATATTAACAGAACAATTTCGCGACCCACAATTCCCTATAGCCTAAGTGCAAACGCTTTCTGTCTTTATCTTCTTTTTTTACCTTCTTTTTAGCCTCGATCCTCGTTAAGAGACCTGCTTCGCTCCAGCGGCGGTGAGCGGTGTTCTCGTAGTCGTACGACGGAAAAAAGCAGACCACGCCGCCCGGCACAAGGTTGCACAGGTTCAGGAGTGTGCGGCCAACTTCGTCGATCTGCAACCACAATTTGGCAGAGATTTATTTCGCTTATGTTAGAATTGGACAACGTCGGGACTCGGCGTAAGGTCTTAGTCGGTGTTTTTTTGGTAGGCTTGCAATTATACGAGACATTTTTGTACGTTAACTTACACGACAGGGGCGACCAGTGGCGAATCGAAGAGAAACAACGTGGCCATGTCCCACACAAAAAATGTTTTTTGCCTATTTTAAAGTAAAATATTTAGCCCAAATGCGTCGTACGTCCTTTAGTGTAACATCAAAAATAAAAGTTTAAGCAACTTAAACCTTATAAAATAAAGCGTTTTGCGCTATGCTTGGATCGATTACATCGTTTAAGTAACAGCTGTCCAATCTAAAACTTAAACGAACTTTTTGGTGTTTCTAAAGTTACTTTTAGGACGTCAGTTTAGATGTAACATTTTGACGTAACAGTGTGACGTCACGGTATGGCTTGACTATGTGACGTCACGTTATGACGATACTTTGTGATGTCATCTCTGAAAAAAATGTCATGCCCCACCTCAAATTAAATTCCTACAGATGCGCGCCTGCTCGCCATTGGGAAATACATAGTTTTATAGGCAGGGCTCAAACCGAAAAATGAGCACGCTACTGATGACCAGGGCAAGATCCATAAAAATAAAAATGGATCTTTTTTCATAAAATAAAATAAAAACTTAAAAACACCTATGTTGGTATGCGCAAATTGTAGCTTTGAAAAAAAATTTGATTGAAAATTGGTAATACCTTTTATTTAACAGACCTGCTGGCGCCTTAGGTCCGGGGCATTTTGCTTGTAATGAGATTATTTCCTTGAACGATTTGCTGTAATTTCAAAAATGTTGCTACTTGTCGTAACATTGTGGGCGCTAATTGCTGTTTTTCCAAAGCCTCTATAGGTTAGAGTGTTTCCCAACGTGGCCGGTACCGCCCCCCTTTGGACGTTGAAAAGTTACAGGGGGCGTTGTGAGTTTCTTGATTAAGGGGGCACCAAACCCACATTATGGGTGTTCATAAAATTTTATCGTATCACTAATTATACTAGTTGTATCACGCTACAGCTACAGCATAATAGTTCACAAAACTCGTTAACTTACAAATATTATTGTAAAATTTAGGCCATTGTTTAAACTTGTATATCGTGGTAGCCAACTAGAAAGACACGAAATGCGTTATCTCTTCCTTAACGTACTTTGTCAACTGTCAAGAGACACACAACAATTTGACAAACACTTAAACAAGTTGTACTGTGTAGTGACCACTATAGTCTATAGGCCTACATAAAAAGCAGCATGCCGTGACCCATGGTTATCTAAGCCTGTACCACTGCACAATATTGCTTTATAAATGCGTAAAATTGCCACAGTTTACTACTTTCACAATCTATTGTTATTATATTATATAATGCATTGTTTTATAATCTGGGTCAAAGAACTTGGTAAATATAAATAAATGAAGTTTCTCACTCCTCCGTCAAAGTGAAATAATTGATAAAGAACACTTTTAGAAACTAAAATAAGACAAACTAAGCACACAACTCTAAAATAAGTTCTTAGACATAAGCACATTAGTGTTCTCTAAGACACTGCATCCAAAAATAAGCACAAATCTTAGAAATAAGCACGGTATGGCAACCCTGTTTATAGAATATCTGCTATGGTGAGCACGAATACAGATTGCAACGCGTTTGACAGTGGAATTTAATAAGGATTCTCGTGTAAATAGTGAATGCGCTGGACTTTTACCATGCGTCATTCGCTTGTTTAATTCGCCGTTGCAGTTGTATCATCAGCAATTTACGACATATTGGCCTTTGGTGTTTAACATAATTAGTGACAAACAGTTATTGGCGTTCAACCTAATTCGTTGCAAATTAACTCGTCCACCTAGCAACAACAATTTTTTGCTGAAAGGCAAATATGTCAATCAGCTCTCGCCCGAAGCAAATTGCATGTGCATTGTCGGCGAGTGCAAAATCTCAACCCTTAGTTAGCCGTGCGGAGAGGAGTTCTGTATCGACCTTGTGGGATTCGGTTTAGGTTCAATTTTTAGAGTTTGGGAGTGACGGATTTTAAACAGCCCTGACCACAAGTGGTAATCACTCAGTTTTCTCCAGAATTCGCGAATCGGTATTTAGACAAAACTTTCTCATTACAATGAAATGCATTGCTTCTTGCAGGTGGTATTTAAACAATATAAACGCAACTTATAAAAAAACATGTTTTTTAAGTTATAAAATCGCGATGACAATCGTTTTCTTATATTTTAGACAATCCCATATACATCAAATAAATAAGTTATATTGGTAAATAGAGCTTGGTTGATAATTCCGTTTGGTTGATAATTTCAGAAAATGGCGATATTTGTAACGAGTTCGAATGCTATATAGGTTGAGCTTGTCGTGTCCCTACTGGTAACACTATAATCCCAGCAAACTCCCCTGTTTTATCCTTAACAGCGAGAAACCGGTTTCGAGGCTTTGAAATCTCGAGGGCTGCGAATCGTCATGAATTGAAAGCGAAAACAGCGATGAGAGAAAGCGCGCAGTTGCGATAAACGACCCGTGCCTTGTTTGTCGCGGCTTGTATACGCACTTCGCGCGTCGGTCCTATGACTCACGACGCTGTACTGGCTTTATACCCAGGTCAGCGAAACCGCTTGCGCAAAGGAAAACACTTGGCGAACGTCGCGAGTGTACCTGCACGACAGAGCGTGCACGCACATACACACACATTCGAACGCGTCGAACCGGGGTGGTGTAAAAGTCTGTTAAACATTTTCACCGGCTATGTTTTTGTTGATTGTGGCTTTAGAAAACTAGGTAATGCATATCGTTGAAGGTACCGCGAATACGTGGAATGCTTCGAAAGCAAACCGGCTGAGAACAAGAGCGTATCCTGTTTAACAAGGAAACCTGCACACACATATGTGTGTTAACCACTGTGATCTACCCCTTCTGAAGCTGCTTTTTGACAACAAATACGGCTTACATATCATTAGCAAACCGAAAGCCATCGCAGACTAACCGAATCTGTCAATCAATGATGCAAGCAGGGCAGGCTAGAAAAATTTTTCAAAACTTTTCTAGCCTGCCCTCCTTGTAGCTTAGATCGACAGATTCGTTGGGTCTGCAATAACTTACGGTGTACTATATTTGACAAGGTTCATACAATTTGTGTTGTCGATGCTACTCGAAAAATCTATAGACGAATTTTAATTAGTCATATTTCAAAACTAACAATTTTTTATGACCTGCAACTAATGAAAGGTAAAACAACACAAATGTAACGTAATGGTTTGCATTAAAATGCAATTTACAAAAAATAAATTGCACGGTCAATACGCGCAATAAGCGGTTTAAGGATACATGCTCATAGCCCAGTTAAAAAGGATCAGCTTATACACTATGTTAGGTAATTTAAAAGCTATTAGGAGTGATAAGAGTTGCGTGTATTCAACCTCCGTACTCCCCAAAAGACAAACACTACAAATGCGGGCAACCAATGCGGTTTCTCGTTAAGGGAGAAAATTCTACAACGTTGTCCAAAGATAACAAATATCGCCTGTTTCGCTGCAGCGTTACACAACTGGGGAGTACGCCAGCCGACGTACGGGCACACATATTTAATTAAGTTAAACTCTGTGCATCAGATATACCCTTCAAATGGTGGACACAGCTAGATACGAGGATATTTCGATCAGTCGTCATATAAAAATGTTCAAAGCGGCATTTATCATCCACACAGTGGCGAATAATGACAACATTTTAGATCATACATGCAGTGGCAATCATGAACTTTTTTTATTTCGTCATCGCATAGAATATGTGTTTTTTCTCAATACGTGGGCCTGTTTGTATGAGAACAAAATTGACGTTCGGGTCGCATTGCACCTAAGCAGCAACAAGTTCACGTACTATTGCAAAACGAGTGTTATTGTTACACAACAATAAAATAGACGAATGACAATAGAACATTTTAACTGCTGATAGCCTACCTAAAACAAAATCTAACTACGTTCATTGTGTTATACCAGTTTTGACTTCAATTTCTTGCGGAAACCTGACGATCTTCAACGAAATACCGGTTGAACATCACTGCTTTAACTCACAGTTTGGGCTATTGGACCAATCGTTAAATATTTGTTTTGTTTACATTATAACAAGTGGATATAGACATGAACAAAACCTTTCAAATGCTTAAAGACATTTGGAGTTTCATACGAGCGTTTAACGATTGCATTCCAGTGCCTTCCCGCAAAATATCTTGGGCATTGAATTCTTACCAGGCAAGTGACAACATTTGGCGTGAAGTATCGCCAACCTTGTAAATTTGCAATAAAAAAATGGTTGTTTTGTGCGTATATATATCGTTCTATTTTGGCGTATGATTTTGGCAAATTTTTTTTTTGCGCAAACCTTTGCCGGCCACAAGTTATGAAATGCAGTCAGGAAGATTGACCTCACTAACCAGCTAATTTATCTTTTGCATATTTACTTATGGATTCAGCAAATATATTTAGGGGTTAAACAGATTCTATCATGTCTAAGAAATCTATTGTTACCCCGGGCCACGGTTTAGATCAGTGATTCCCAAACTGTGTGTCGCGGCACACTAGTGTGCTTCGAGAGATTGTCAAGCGTACCCAAACATATTGTAATTTTGGAAAAAAAGTTATTAGTATTACCAATAGACGCACACACGCAAGCATTTTAGACCTAAATACGCACAATCCATTACAAATCAACAATATTGAGACATTTACATACATTGTGTGTCGTGTGTTGAGGGCAATTGTAAAATTACTCTATTGTTGTTCTGTTAAAAGTGCACCGCGAAACATTTAAGATTTTTTTAGTGTGCCCCAAGCTAAAAAGTTGAGAACCACTGGTTTAGATTGTGGTTCGGCTTTGCGAACTCCAGAACAATGAGTCTGTTTTCGCGTAACACGTGATGGGGGTGACTCAGGTAGGCATTGTACTTAATTTCCGTAACGAGAAAGCAAAGTCAACAATTACACTCCGGATATAAATCGCACCCGTGAATGGCACTACGCATTTAAACAAGGCCGAATTACGCACACCGAACCGCCGTCCGTAATTCAAACACCATGGGACAGATTTGTCGTCACTGAAAAAGTCGGAGCAGTTCGGTATTTGCTTTGTTTGCGAATTCGATGATTTGTGAATGATTCATGCGGTGTTTCGATTGCTTTGCCGCAGCAGACAATTCAGCAACAACGTAGACAGAAAATGGACGAAACGGAGGTAAATTAACTTCGTGGTGATTCGACTTGGGCTTATGACGCTGAGCTAATCCTTTTACGTCGAACCCAACATTCTTTTGCGGTCCGTTGGCATTTTTTGTGTATTTGAAATAAACTTTCTCAGTAAAAAGTGAAGTACCCGTCGAAAGTAACTTGGCTTTTTAATAACACAAAAGCAAAATTATGTTCACTACCTTAAAAACATCACATTGGCACGTTTTAATTACATGAATTCTGTTCATTTGTCATTATAATGACAGTATTTGTAATCGGATTGAACGGCTGTAATATTTTAAAATATCGGTTATCGAATAACATTCGAAGTATCCGAAATCCCGCACAGCGGTCATAAAATACATAATAATGGATTTTGTTGCTACATTTTACAAATCATAACACGATTTAGCCAATTGAAACCTAAAAATATACGTAATACCATCACCCATACTCCTATTAGACACCAGATTTTTTTTTTGCTTTTTCTCGACTCGTTCCCTTCTGAGCCTGCATAGCTCAGTTGGTAGAGCGACGGTCCCGGCTTGACCGGAGGTCGTGAATTCGAACCTCACTTCAGGCTAGTTGTTTTTCTAGTCTGCCCTGCTTGCATCATTGATCGAGTCTGCAATGGCTTTCGGTATACTAATGATATGTGAGCCGTAATCGTTGGTCAAAAAGCAGCTTCAGAAGGGCAAGATTTCAGTTGTAAACACACATATGTGTGTCCAGGTTTCATTGGAAGCTATTAACCAATTAAAATTAAACAGTATGTCAGCTTAGAATACTCCTCGACTTTATTTATGCAGCTGTGCAGTTTGTTAGACCAGGAGTTGCCAACCTTTTAGGCCTTAGGGCTAACCTTCATGAAACATAAATACTTTGCAGCACCTTAGTAGTATTTTCTCTAAGTGGTTAACTGTAGTGTTACAATAAACTAACTTGAAGCAGTGTACATCAACTGTACACAAGGCAGAAAAAAACAGTGGATTTGCTGACTTCCTTTGTTAAATATCTCTTGACAATCAAGGATTATAAATTTCTTTCGATACCCTTTTGAGTTAGAAATGTCAGTTTGTGTTGGGTTTTCGCAACCTACCATTTTGGGGTTTCCCCTTTTTTCAAAGGTGAACTCAAACGCCTCGCCGCTCGGTCCGCTGGAGAGCGCCAGAGGAAGCAACTGTGCGGCGCCGTCGATCACGTGACCGCAGGAAAACTCGACGATGCGTGACCGGTGGCGTGAGGTTTCCGCGTGGGCAAGCAATTGGTCGACGAGGCATGACGATGGCTGCATCGTACCGCCGGCCACTATTAGGGATCTACAGTCCTGCAATGTACGGGGAAAGCGACGTTCAGGCATAAACATTAGTTTTTTTTTTTAAGTCAGTTTTACTTTGGCCTTCAGGATATTTTTAATTTTAGTATCTGTTGAACCTATACTAAAGCATGGTAAGTAGCCCTACAGTACTGACCACCTTTATTCTTCATGATCTATGTACTACAAAATGAAAATCCACGGGAACCGGAGAATCTACAGAACTCATATTAGATAACGTGGTGTAATGACTTAAGTCAATTACTTGACTTAAGTCTTTTGGACAAATGACTTGGTTTGAAATGAAGTGTTTTGTATTTCTTCTTGCTCTCATTTTTACTTCACTTGACTTGCGCAACTGATGACTTGGACTGGGACTTGACTTGTTATTTATTTAAAAAGACTTGACTTAGACTTAAGTTATTTTACAAATGACTTGACTGGGACTTAGTAATTTAAAAATGACTTGTTTACAACACTGTTAGACAATGCTGGTTTACACCATGGAGATTCTTTAAATCCAGCTGCGCAAGTACCACTTACGTCCAGTATGTCCTTGAAATGCAGCGACGGATTCAACAAAAGGAACTTTAGGCCGGCTTCACCGTTCGTTGACGTCACAGCAACCCGCGCGTCACGGCTGCATGACGTAAGAGAGCCGATGAAGCTTTCGACGTGCAGGAGCGGCGAACGCATTGTGACGTCATCGTGTGACAGCGGTGGTTTGGAATCGCCCGGAGATTCTGCTTATTTGATAAAACAATTTTGTTTAAAATAATTTGTTATAAGTTTTAGAATAACGATAAACGTCGACAAATCAATCTGAAGCGTCTAATCAAAAGACAACGAATTAAAAAGGGCAATGTGTAGTACTTCGGTTAAATCTGTTTGGTTATCACATAATAAAATACTGTGATTTTAACAGTTGTTATATCAGCAACGCGATCAAAAAAATATATAAGAATCATAATTTGCGATTTAAACTAACTTGTTGTTAAAATTCTTGTTAAAACCGTTTTTTAGGAATTCTGTAATTCTAATTCTAATCTTATTTTAAAACGCTATAATAAATCTAGTTGTACAAGTCTGTCCTGTGTCCTGGTTAGCATGCCACAAACCAAATAATACCTTTTCCAGAATTTTTGACGTCTTTCAAAAACGTGGAAAGAGACGACGCGGATTCGATTCCAGCTTCACACTTCTCCACGAATCCGGAAATCTTCTTGGCGATTTGACTTCTTTTGCAATATTTCAGCAACTGATAAAAATAAATGTTACAAAGATTAAACGATAAAGTAGGCGTGTGCTATAAATTTTGAGGTTTATTGGAAATACATTATCGTTGGTAAGTGCGACCTTCTAAGTGACTGAACACAATTATAAACACAAACGAAGACATAGTCCATGTTACTCTTCTCAGTATACTCAGGGATCACATGTTCTCATTTAAAATAATTACATTTTTTTTCTAATGTACATTTTTTTTTCTGATTAATTATGGGTGATAAAATCAAAAAAAATGAATGGTCCCCATTAAAGACACTGAAACCACACAAATCTCCTTATTTTTGCATATGGCGTTTTTTCCTAGAATTATTAATGATATTTTTATTTGTCCTTTCGTAGACGGAAAGAGTTTCAACCATTTTTTTTAACGTATTACCGAAAAAAAACATGAGAAAAACTAAATCACTTATGGTGTAGAAGAGTTTAAACACTTATGGTGTAGATGAATTTAAAATGGTTTAGGGGTAAAGAGAGGTACTCACTGTCGTAACAGGGTTTTTTTGTGATGCCAATTATGCATATACTTATACAAAAAAGGTGAAAAATTCTTTAAACCTAAAACTTCACTGGAATTGTACAATGTACATACAAGACTCTTTTTTGTGACGAAAATGGTAGGGATACTTTTACAGCCGTTTAAACTTCTGCATTTACCTTGAAAAAGTTGATGTTGTCCAGTGAGCAATGAAATAAAAAGTCGTTGATCGTAAATAGTTTTTCTGTCAACGTCTTTTTTTCTAAAAATAGACATCAAAGCGTGATCAAAGATATATTTCAGAGGTCGTTCTGTATTGTGGATATGTTACTAAATGATTCTAAGGTACAAGATCGTAAATAAATATAATCTCTTATTGCAATGAACAAGTAAGTATGGACTGCGATTAACACGAAAGCATTACTGTTTTTTTTTCGTTTGAGTGAGGATTTACGCAAAAAGTCAGTTTAAATAAACTTTCTTTGTGACTAAACTGTTTCGTCGTCTTGTCGATTTTAAATTTGTGTGCCATAAGTGAAACCAAACTCAAATTCAACTAAATAAGCTGCTCTTTATCATTGATGTGGAACCAGAATCGTTTGTTTTCACCATTCGGATTCAGGCAGATTTTGTTATTCGAAAGAATACTTTGATTAAATAAGCTGCTAATAATTAAAAAACTTCAAGTTTCTTTTACAAACAGCAATAAAACTACTTATCAGCTGTTTTAAACTACATTGTTGCAAACAATGCCCTTTGTCATCTAACAACATTACAAATAACTTTACAGTGAAATGTAAACCAAAAGGTTAAATAGAAAATAATTAAGTGGATGTTTTAGCGACTTTTAGAGCATCACATTGATTTTTTTTTTTGTACACAACAAAGTAAAAAAAATGATTACACCGAATAAAAAAAAGTTTCATTTTGGATTTTATTCAAATTTAACTGGTTTTACCAGAAAATTTTCCTTAATATTACGTCATAAAACATATTGTGTTGCCTAGCAACGAAAAGTTGACAAATTGCCAAAAAAATCGGAAATTCAGTTGAGACTAGAGGAGGATTTGGTGTACAGGTGCGATTATTTGAGAGCTATTTTGGAGAATTTAAGTGCTATTTTGAAAATTATTGAGAGTTATTTCGGAGAGTTTAGAGAAAAAGTCGTTGAGACTTGCAGCTTTTGAACGCGCAATGGCATTCAAAGCAGTTTGGATTCTGCTTGCCGTGTGCATTGGCGTATTTTTTGTGAGATGTGGAGCGGTAACTGAGGTGCCGCCGCTGAATGATCATCCCACATATGCCGATCTTCGATTGGTTTTGGAGGAAAAATACAACAAAGGGATTTTGGAAATTCAGCAAAAACAGGTGAAATAAATGGAGAAACTTTAAAAACCTTTTTAAAATCCAGCAAAATAAACTCATACTAAATTATATGTCTATAATTTATTTAAACTTCGATTAAAGTTCGTGTTGACAAAATGCCTAATCGCTCAATAAAATTTATTTACTGGATTTTTTTTGTAAACAGTATAAGATAATGTGCACTGTAAAAAATATATAAACATATATTACTTTTTTCACAGGATGATTCATTGACATGGTTCGGTTTGAACCCACTGGAAGTATGTGAATCGGCTGAAAACCTAATTGGACTTGACATTTGTGGCCCCATCAAGGCTTTATTTGCCCGAACAAGAGAACACGAAACAGTAAGTCAGAGTATAGAGAGTTCAAATATATACAAAGCACTAAAACCACGTTAATGTTAGTATTGTTGTCGTTGTTAAGTACGAACCTTAATACCTTGCTGACTACGCAAGTTGTTTCAACCGTTTTTAAAATTTTCAAAGTCAGTACACATTTTTTAGCCAAAAAGTGTAACGTAAAATTAAATTATTTTTTTTTAAAAGGTTGCTTTGGCCAAAGCGCTGCATCTACCGCCACCGCGTGGCGTGTGCCGCAAACGGCGACTCGCGAAATTGGAAACAGCTTTGGTAAGTTTAAAATCGAAGGACAGCGCATGTTTAAATTTAGTTCGCCTGTCGTTCTGTTGCCTTGGTAAACACAAATCGAAGGCCAAATTTAAAAACAAAAAATATATAAAGCCTCTCTACTCAATTTCCAGAAATCTATCAAAAATCATTTTTAAGTACGCATAGAAGTTGTTCAAGTGTTATTTCAAAAAAAGCAACATATTTTGAATTCGATTTAGGTTTTAGAAGACATCGACTACGCGCCTGCAAGCGCAGTAACACAAACCAGTGATCCGTTGGCGGCAATGAGTTGGTGTATGTTCAACAAGGCGATTTGTGTCGGATGGGCAAACGCTAAGGAACGGGCGGCCATAGCAGAAAGCGCGATTCAAGCACAGGTAAGACTCTTGGAGCTCGGTTTTAAACCAAATTTGACGTAAACCACAAAGCAACTTACGATAAGTCCGTATATATTTCTATCTGAAACCGGTTTGTAAACGAAAATTTGGGAAAGGTGTAGGATTGTTTATTCAGTCAAACGCTAAATAATGATTAGTTATTAAGTCCAACGCTAAAAAATAAAATAAACCAGATTACAGTTTTAAAAATAGCGACAAGACAGTGGTGAACCTAGGATGGACCTGACCTGGCCATACATTAACCCGTCATTATTGCCGTGTCGCAAAATCTCTTTAAGTAACGTTTTAACCCAGTTTTTAATGCCGTGTCATTTAGTAACCTATTATTTCTTTGGTTTTAGATCGACACACCGGGATTCGAGAAGAAAAAGTTCATTCAACCGGTGTTGATCGACTCGCGACTGTTCTATCCGCTACTGGCCCTACTATTTTGCGCTTTTCTGCGGTTCAGAAAGCGACGCGCTTATCCTTACATTTCGCCATGATTTTCAATAAAATATAATTATTTTAAAGCCGTGTATTGGACTGTTGGACGTTGGTGCTATTACTAGGGTTGTGTTTTATCAAAAAGCAGCACATTTTTTCTAGTTATGAATATGGTTTAGTGGTAAAACTTTTTTAGAATATCCGGTGACTGAGCCCGAAAGTTCTTGTGCGAGCCTTTTTGGCAAATGTTTTCAAAAAAACAAACGTTTAGCGTTAATACACAAAAACATATTTTTGGGATACGTTAATTTTGGGTAACTACTATTTTCCTTTATTTTTTTTACAAATATAACAACAAAGATAGTGGTGATTTTATTGCAGGATGTAAGTTTTTACTAAGAGCAGTTTTTCTCGATATTTTTTAGGCGGCGACCCGCATACTGAGTAAAACAACAATTCTATTCACTGATAGTTTTTTGTAAAGCAAACAAAATAAAAAATAATAGCATAAAAATAAATGAATTTAACTAACATAAATCATGGCTTCGTATGACTTTCGCAATTTTCTCTAAATTTGGATAGTTTCTGATCAGAACCAATCTCATAAAATCTCAAACCATATAAAACTACTGCAGTCGGAGACCAAACCAAACCAAAACAAACAGCAAACACATTGATTGCGAAACACTTACTTGGAGATTGGCAATAAACATAAAACGTTCTTTCTTAAACAGAAAAGGTCTTCTTACTCACCCTTGCTCGGCGCCAATGCCTCTTGCAGACGTTTCACCACGAATATGAGCTGATTGACGTAAAAAAGATTTTTAGCCTTCAGTCGCTTGATGAATTTCTGCTGATATCGAATCAGCTGGTTCCGCGCCTGCGTCACGCATTTTCCAGAAATCTTCAAGTAAAGATTTGAAAGCAAAGCGTCAATTTTCGATACAGATTTATGCAGGGATTTTAAATGGTTGTAGTTCTATACCAGGGGTGGGAAAATGTATTCAATGGAAGAGCCATTTGCAAAAAATAAAAGTATCAGAGAGCCTCAAAATTATTTCAATACAAAAACGGTAAATAATGTAAGTTCAACAATAATAACAGAATTGTAATATACCAAAACGGTATCAATTCAACACAATAATAATAACGGTAATAGCAAAATAACACGCACAATATTACCAATATCAGTATTTTGTTTGATTTGCTAATCTCTGAAACATTAACAATAAAATTGCGTTGACTTGTTGTTAACTATCTCTTTGATTCTATGTCTAGGGTTACGTCATAAACGAAATGCTGGCCTTAAAAAAAGAAAAAGGGAGAAACGTTCATAAACGGTACTCTTTGGTAGCCGTTTGTTGTTTTGGAATTTTACGATTCTACTAGAAGAGCCACAAAAAACATGCCGGCGAGCCGCATGTGGCTCACGAGCCGCAGTTTGCCCACCCCTGTTCTATACAGTGTAGTTATTTTAGGTTCTGCAGTATATAGTTGTTCTATTTTCTTTTTCTTCACGTTTCAAACCCGTATTAGATGTCGACAAATCATCTTTTACAAGATGCAGCATTCAAATCAGACCAGGGGCTTGCTCTCGCAGTTACCGATATCTATACGTACCACAAGGCTTGTACTATTTTTCTCAGTATTGTTAAACAATTCATGATATATTTAATTTAAGAACGGATTAAAGTGTAACGATGTTTCGGCGCATGCTGTAGTGTATTTTAGTTAAATTCTTTTTAGACTTTTTATCGAAAAGAGTCGAGATTAATAACCAATAGATTGTTATTTTTTTAAGTAGCAATTAGTTCCTTTTCATACAAGGGATTTATGTGAAAACAAATGAAGTGATAAGTAGCTTCACATTTACCGCTTTTTTTATTAGAAGCATATTTTTATATACACACATTCCGCTTACAGTTTCAAGCCAGCCTAGTTCCAAGCCAATACTTAAACGATAGTGGACACATATTGTTACGTGCTTAATTAGCACTACAAAATTATCACCGGTTGCTAATTACGCCGACTGTAAATTCTAACATTCATTATTAATTTTGCGCCTTCGTTCTTAAATGTAGGGCTAGGAATTAGGTTTTCGCATTTCAAGACACATATCCAATTGAAACACGTTGTGCCCTGTAGTGCGTTCATGTCGACAATATACATTAGTGATTGAGATATCCGATACTTTGTATTTTATTCCGATACCGATAAAAAAACGCCGATCGAATACCTTTGCCAAATGATGTCAATATTGTGGCTAACTATGTAAAATTTACCAAATTGGTAATGTTTTTCGGGTTGTTCAGATAATTGCTATAGCACTTTAAGTAACTTAGTTTAAGCAAGCAATCGCAAACCATGACTGAAATTGCGATATGTATGAAACTTGGAATATCGGCTCCGATATGATTATATCCCTAATATGCGCCGCCGTTCACAAAGCAATCGCAATTTAAAAGCTATACAAAATAAAAGTACGAGTCACTCCTACCCGAACGGAATACATGGAGTTCATAGCTTCGACGAGGTTGTGCGCTTCGTCCACTATTATCACCGAATCCTTGAGTCGAATTCCCGAGGCTTCCCGTGTAGATCGGTGCAGTAGGGTCTGATAAGGCAACACGACCAACTGGCAAAGCGAAATTGAACGCCTAAAAGCGGAGTCGAATGCGAAAATATGAACTTTTTTTTCATTGCGAAAACAGAATTCGTTAAGTAAAATCAAAGTGCGTGAACCTAACAAATTTTACAGCAAAATTTTCATGTTTACTTGTGATGCTTTCAGTTTTACAGAGAAAGGGCGAAAAACTGTTTTACCCCAGCTGTCAAACACCAGGATATGGAAAGTTGTCGACGTTGGAAAAGCAAAATATAAATTTCGAACGTGTATATAAAAAAACAGCTATTTTGACTAATTACTATAATTTTTAGCGACACCTTTTCATACTTCTTATGTCGTTTAACAAACAATATAATAAAAATTCAGGAATTACTACCGGGTTGCATAGTATGGACACGCCTCTATCGACTTTCCCTGCTTAACGACGTCTTCAATGTCGTGCACATCTCGAACAATTGTTTCCGTAAGATCCGATATTCCTTCGTTGTTGCTATAGTAACAGCAAGTCCCGGTGGAGGCTACTTTTCGTCTTTTTTTAGGTTGTTCTGTAAAACCATGGCATTTTAACTCGTTATAACCATTAAAACAAACAAATTTGTTATAAGGTGATGACATAATAATAAGAATCCGCAATACGAACCTGTGGCTTTATCATTTCTATTTGCGTTTTTCTGCATTTCAAGACATCGGTCATTTATCTGAAAATACCAAATGTACGCTAAGAATAAAATCATTATTACAGCTATCATTGTGATTTTAAACCATTTTAGATTCGACTGTAATGCAGAACTTTTTGTAACTTACCAATTGCAGGGATTTCAGTTTTCTTACAGCTTCGTTGACACAGAGTGAATTTCTTGAGGCGAGGGTTGTCACAGTAACCGTAAACTGGCCTTTTTCTGTACTGAGGGATTTTCCAAAGGGGGACTTTTTTAGTTCATTCACAAATTGTGATAACTGAGAGTGAGTCCTGCTGCAGAAATATATCTATAATAGAGAACACAATGTCTCATTAAGTTAGAATTGATTAACTTAGCTTTAATTTAACATAACTTTATTTATATCTTGCAAATTAAAAAAAAATCCAGAAAAATAACAATTTTATAAGTTACCAAGCAAACATAGTATTAAAAACTGCATTTTGTGTGTATCATATATATTAGCAAGGCAGATACATAAAATTAAAACACTGAAATTACCCAACAAAAATTTAACTACACCAAACACAACCTAAATAGGCAGTAGAAAGAAATCAATATTCAGTAATTCTTACTCTGGTCATGTGATCTTCATCATTAGTTTGCCATTTATTGCTTTCTTCATCTTCATCATGACTTTCATATTCTTTTGGCACTAAATCTTCCATATTGTCATCTGTAATTAAATTGGATAATTGTAGAGATAAGAAGCCACACATACTTTTTTACTGATTTTTGTATTGTTAGTTCTTTTTTTATATTTGTTTTGAACAGCTAGGTTTGTTTAGTGAGAATTATGATGAGTAAACAAGAACTTAATTTTACAGACAGAAACTACCCAAATTGTTTTGTGTGTTGTCCTTATATGACTCAATTTCCTTTCTAGCTTTTTCCATTATAGCTAAAGTTTCATCCTCTTGTTTTCTCTACAAAAAACATTTTGTTGTAAAACAAAACAAACATAGTTAAACTTATAAATAAAAAATAAAAAATAAATAATCAAGGAAATAAAAGTAAAAACTAATGTATAGAAATAGGCAATTGAAATTTTGTAGCAAATATAAAATTAGGGACAACAAACTTAAATACCTTTTTTCTATACACTTTACTACTTGATTTAACATCCAATGACCCCGTTTTATTTTTGATCATTTTCATAGTAGTTTTTCTTTTTAGTCTTTCTTCTTGTACTTGTTTTGCATCTTCTACATCTTTGCTTAAAGCCTGACGATCTTCAAAGTCTTGAATCCAATCCAGACTATTGCTTGAGTGTGATGGCTGTTTTAAAATGACAATGGTTGATTGATTATTTACAAGGTTGTGATGACTTAAGTTAAATGACTTGACTTGTCTTTAATCTTTTGTACAAATACCATAAATTAAGATATTTAGGCAATTGGTTTGGTTTGAAATTTTAGTGTATTTGTAGCATCTGTTTGGCTTCAGAATACATACCTTGATTGTTTTCTAAAAAGTGTTCTTGATATTTGATTTAGTTTTTGGTGGTTGCTGTGTGAAACAATGCTTGAAAAAAAATTTAGAAGACCTAATCCAGATTGAAACTATTCTTCATTGCGCAAGCAGAGTTTATGCAGCTTAAAATTATTTAAGTTTTGTAATGAAGTTACTTCTTAAATTTGGGCGACTTAAATTAAAGTATGATACCGTAAGAGTGACTGACATGTTTGATCTACAACAAATTTTACAGCGATATTGCATGTTCATGGGGACTGAAGGTAATACCACTGCTGGAAAGTATGGCAGATCTCGACAAGATCTCACGGGTGCACAGCCGAAAAAAAATCCGGGTGACCGGGTGCAACAAAGGCCAAAAAAGTGCACATCGGGTTTACTTTATGATTTTCCGATGCATTCTGTATTGCATACATTGCACTGTAAACGTATTCCGCACAAACGTTTTACATATTTCGGGTGGCAGTTCGGATTTTTTCGGGGTGCACTTTTGAAAGTTTGACAAAATCTCGCGGGTGCACTTGCCATACTTTCCACAGTGGGGTAATACTAAATCCCCCGCGCAGGCCCAACTTTTTAACCTGAAAGGCACTGACATGCTATCCAAAAATAACTTGTTTAGAACTATGTTAGCAGAATGATAACTAAAATTTAACTATTAAATAAAATGTACAACAAAGCATTTAAGTTGTATACATGTTTGTTGTCTTCTAACAACTTGTTTATTCTGCTTTCCTCTCTGTCTTCATGGTCCCTAAGCCATGTTAGAGACCCACATATAAGAGAAAGTGACTTTCCAGTTCCTGAAAATTCAATTATGCCGTTAAATTGTTTTTTTTTTTGCAATAAAAAAGCCTAGAAAAAACCTGTTGGGCTCTCAAAAATGCCAATCTTTTTTCCTTCAATTGCAGCATACAAACTCTTCATGAAATCCAGCTGGATGGAATACGGTTCGAAAGGAAATGGGAACCCTTCTGGTGGAAAAAGTTTGCAATCGTCCATTTAGGCGGTAAATTTTTAATTTTAGCGGCTAAAACATGACAAAACCAAGATAAAAAAAACTCACAATTTAGAAAAACACACAAGACTGTACGAATTTCGATTCGCGCGTTTAAGGGAATTTCCCGAACTAAATGCCAAGTGTTCGTATTAAATATTATCTCTATATGAATCAGCACTGAAAGATTATTTTTCAAAAGTACTAAAAAACATAATTGCGTTGAATATTAAAATCTTGGACATCAAAAGCAAACCAAAAGCAAACAAAACAATATCTTTAGGATACAAGTATTTGAATTAATGGCATTTTTGCTGTAGGCCTACAGTAGTTCATTAAAAGTTAAAAAAGCGAAGTTAGTTGAACATAAGGGTAATCTTGTTTGCTCTGTATGTCCTTATTACAAGAGGCGTTGTTCAGTCAAATGGCGGGTAAGTGTTTAAGTATTTTTTTGTTGTTGTAATATAACATGCAACAACCATACATTGCAGGTTCAGATGGAGTGCTAAACGACATGATATTATTCAAACCAGATGAAGGCAAGTCAAAATGTTGTATTTGAATTTCTGTCATAAAAAACAACGAATTAGCTTTTTTGTTTTAGAAAATCAAATTCTTGTCAACGAAAATGCGGCCTCAATTTCTGTACAAGCTTTTTTCCGAATGTGCAAGTTGGAAGTTCAGGTAATTATGCTAGGTATAATGTGATAAATCAATATTCAAGGGTGTTTTTCCAATAGGTACAGCACCGCACAAACACTGAACACATCTCACCATCTGGGAAGGTTCCAGTCCTATTATCTGGAAATTTTGTAATTTCTGAACCATTGCCAATATTTAACTTTATTAGCCAGAAAGTAAGTTAAAAAATTTAAAATATTTACCTCAAAATAAAACATAGTTAACTACTGTAATGTATTTCTTTTTAGGGATTATCTCTAAGCAAACATTTAAGTGACAAAGAAAATCAAGACCTGAAGGCCTATATTGAGCTTATCAATAATATCCTTATTCCAGCTGAATTGTTTATTATGTGGTTACACATGGATACTCTGAAACAGGTTGAATGAACATAAATATTTTTATATTAATATATTCTTTATCAGTACACATGAAGGTTTGGTGCTGGTCTCGAACCCTACCACATTTTTGTTTGGGGTTTTATATTGCTAATATTATTTGGCTTGGGGTGGGTAAAGTATTATAATTACATTAATTCTCCCATTTCTATTTATTTCTCGTAGGTTAAATTTAAAGTGGTAGGTAGACCATCGCCAAAAGTTTTTAAATAGGTACTTACAAGCCAACAAAATATTAAAAGCATACATAAACAAAAACTGTACATAATCTTTTTCATGTTAAAGGTCACTTGGAAAAGATATGGGCATCCCTACCCATGGCCCCTCAATCACATTTTATCATTTTGCAAGCAACAGAGTGTTACAAGTTACTTAAATGCAATTGGGTGGGGTAAGAATCAAAGGTCACTTACCACAATGGATGAAGAAGTACGAATGTGTTGTGCGGCACTGTCACAAAAATTAGGCAACAAGGTTTATTTCTTTGGAGACAAGTAAGTGTAAATAGTTTGGCAAGCTGCTTTGTTCTTTTTAATTGTATTGACAATTAACACATTTAAACATATTTTTTTTTTTTTTTTGCCAAACGCCTTAAACCAAATGGCAAACTAACTTCCCAACCACACCTTATGCAAATGTTACACAATCTAAGGCGGAAATCCTAACTACAGATAAACTTCTATAATTAAATTGACAACACCTAACTGTAAAATTCACAGGTGAATAAATTGCTTTTACAGGCCAACAGAGCTGGATGCATTAGTGTTTGGTCACCTCTACACCATTATCACTACAAGCTTGCCAGACAACAGACTTGCAAAGACCATTCAGCAATTCCGAAACTTGGTCACATTTTGCCAAAATATTGATGCATGCTATTTCAAAAGTAAACGATCGACATCAGATGTAGAATGATATGTTGTTATTTATGTTTTGTTTTCGTGAAGTCTGTCTAATAAATGTTTCACTATTTATGCAACAAAGTATTAAAACATCTCTTTTTCCTGTAAAGGTATATTTGAGAAATGACCGGTTTTGCATCTAGAAAACGTATTGTTATTTGTTATTTATGTTTTTGTGAGGTATGTCTAATAAATGTTTCACAATTTATGCAATGATGAAGTATTCAAAACATATTTTTCCCAGAAAGGTGTGTTAGTAGTGGTCCCCAATAAAATTGTATTAGTGGATTTAACAATTGCCTGGACCCCTACTGAAGTTGTGACTTGTGACAGTTATATGTCTGTCTAATAAATGTTTCACTATTTATGCAACGTATTAAAACATCTCTTTTTCCCAGAAAGGTATATATTTGAGAAATGACCGGTTTTGCATCTAGAAACGGATTGTCATTTGTTATTTATGTTTTTGTGAGGTCTGTCTAATAAATGTTTCGTAATGAAGTATTCAAAACATATTTTTCCCAGAAAGGTGTGTTAGGAGTGGTCCCCAATAAAATTGTTTTAGTGGATTTAACAATTGCCTGGACCCCCTACTCAAGTTTTGACAGTTATAATAACTAGAGTAGCTGTAGGTACTAAATTTTCCTAAAGTATATATTCTTCTGTTTTAGCAACTTTTCTCACTAGAATAGGTTTATTTTTACCGAAATGCACAGGAACAATTATACATCTTTCTGCTTAACAACCTTATTTTGAACTTTGATGAACATTAAAGCATTCTCACAGAAGATAAAAAAGCAGTAGGCCATGATAACATTTATTATGCGATAGAACTTGCATTTGACGCTATCCTTGGCCAGCAATCTGCGCATTCTTTGGCGACGGGTCCAGTGATTGCAGAGCCTGTGAAGCGTAAGACAACACTATTATCATACTTTAAAACAATAACCTGAAATAAACAAGGGGGCTGAATAAATTAGATATAAAGTTAAATAGGCATTTTAGAATTATAATTTTTCACTTTTGATAAAAATACCTTTCATTTCGCCTTTGTTATTTACAATCACCCCAGCATTGTCTTCGAAGTACAAGAATTGCCCATGCTTCCGATGAATCGGCTTTGATTGTCGAATTATTACAGCCGGATGGACTAAACGAAAAATATTTCGTATTATTCCTTTATAAAAACACATATACAACACCAGAAGGTCTCCGGGATGGAATTTTTTAAGTTGTTTTGCTCAGAAACAAGAGAGTATCAACAACTTTGGTTCTGCCCCGAAAGATGGTTGAAAATGTTTCATCACAGCTTTATTAATAATGCTAAAACTAAGTTTTACGTGGCTGATGTCACTGATGCATTCCAGTGCCTTACCACCAAAGATCTTTGGCGTGAAATTCTGCCAAAAACCACAACAGTGATGTAATTTTGTGTGAACATCACCAGCATAGTCAATTTACACAGAAAAATTGCCGTTTGTGGTGTATATATGGTCCTATTTTAGCGTCTTATTTCAGACAAAATAATTTATGGCAAGAATATTTGGTGGCCACAAGTTATGAAATGCAGTCAGGCCTCAGAGCAGGCTAGATGTGTCTAACAGTCTTTTCTTAAATGGAAATCCTTGATTTATAAAACTGATTCAGTTATGTGACCAACCTTTCTTTCGAAGTTCAGGCTTTCCCTTTTTCACTGTTGCAAGAACGACATCACCAACACTGGCTGCTGGCAAACGATTGAGGCGACCTCTGATGCCCTTTACAGCAATAATGTAAAGGTTCTTGGCACCTGACAAGCACAAATTCAACAATCAGTCGTAAATTTTGTTATTTTCACTATTCAGTCGTAAATTTTGTTGTAGTCATCACATAATGTATGGGCAAAAGGTTGCTCAGAAACATGAGAATATCAACAAAATGTTTTCTGCCCCGAAAGATGGTAGAAAATGTTTCATCATTGCAAATCAACAATACACAAAATTAAAACAACTATAATAAAAGTTCAGAATTAGTTTCATTTAAAAATAAAGTGCACCAAAAAGTTAACAATCGATGGAGCAGCGATTCGCTTTTTGGGGTGAAGCTGGATCTGTTAAAAAAAAAACACTTGCAAATGCACTTGCTGTATCTTCCACAGTGGCTTGCACTATTAATAAAAAAGGCACTGGTCTAGAATTTCACCACTGCGTTCAAACAATTATTAAATCAGCGCACAATATTTAGATTAGTGTTTTGGTGGGTAAAGTATTATTGTTATATTTATTCTTACACATT
The DNA here is from genome assembly GCF_963924565.1 of Ascidiella aspersa. Taxonomy (NCBI): domain Eukaryota; kingdom Metazoa; phylum Chordata; class Ascidiacea; order Phlebobranchia; family Ascidiidae; genus Ascidiella; species Ascidiella aspersa. The sequence goes on from NC_139451.1 coordinate 21,198,318, forward strand.
TAAATCTTTTTTCCTTCAATTGCAGCATACAAACTCTTCATGAAATCCAGCTGGATGGAATACGGTTCGAAAGGAAATGGGAACCCTTCTGGTGGAAAAAGTTTGCAATCGTCCATTTAGGCGGTAAATTTTTAATTTTAGCGGCTAAAACATGACAAAACCAAGATAAAAAAAACTCACAATTTAGAAAAACACACAAGACTGTACGAATTTCGATTCGCGCGTTTAAGGGAATTTCCCGAACTAAATGCCAAGTGTTCGTATTAAATATTATCTCTATATGAATCAGCACTGAAAGATTATTTTTCAAAAGTACTAAAAAACATAATTGCGTTGAATATTAAAATCTTGGACATCAAAAGCAAACCAAAAGCAAACAAAACAATATCTTTAGGATACAAGTATTTGAATTAATGGCATTTTTGCTGTAGGCCTACAGTAGTTCATTAAAAGTTAAAAAAGCGAAGTTAGTTGAACATAAGGGTAATCTTGTTTGCTCTGTATGTCCTTATTACAAGAGGCGTTGTTCAGTCAAATGGCGGGTAAGTGTTTAAGTATTTTTTTGTTGTTGTAATATAACATGCAACAACCATACATTGCAGGTTCAGATGGAGTGCTAAACGACATGATATTATTCAAACCAGATGAAGGCAAGTCAAAATGTTGTATTTGAATTTCTGTCATAAAAAACAACGAATTAGCTTTTTTGTTTTAGAAAATCAAATTCTTGTCAACGAAAATGCGGCCTCAATTTCTGTACAAGCTTTTTTCCGAATGTGCAAGTTGGAAGTTCAGGTAATTATGCTAGGTATAATGTGATAAATCAATATTCAAGGGTGTTTTTCCAATAGGTACAGCACCGCACAAACACTGAACACATCTCACCATCTGGGAAGGTTCCAGTCCTATTATCTGGAAATTTTGTAATTTCTGAACCATTGCCAATATTTAACTTTATTAGCCAGAAAGTAAGTTAAAAAATTTAAAATATTTACCTCAAAATAAAACATAGTTAACTACTGTAATGTATTTCTTTTTAGGGATTATCTCTAAGCAAACATTTAAGTGACAAAGAAAATCAAGACCTGAAGGCCTATATTGAGCTTATCAATAATATCCTTATTCCAGCTGAATTGTTTATTATGTGGTTACACATGGATACTCTGAAACAGGTTGAATGAACATAAATATTTTTATATTAATATATTCTTTATCAGTACACATGAAGGTTTGGTGCTGGTCTCGAACCCTACCACATTTTTGTTTGGGGTTTTATATTGCTAATATTATTTGGCTTGGGGTGGGTAAAGTATTATAATTACATTAATTCTCCCATTTCTATTTATTTCTCGTAGGTTAAATTTAAAGTGGTAGGTAGACCATCGCCAAAAGTTTTTAAATAGGTACTTACAAGCCAACAAAATATTAAAAGCATACATAAACAAAAACTGTACATAATCTTTTTCATGTTAAAGGTCACTTGGAAAAGATATGGGCATCCCTACCCATGGCCCCTCAATCACATTTTATCATTTTGCAAGCAACAGAGTGTTACAAGTTACTTAAATGCAATTGGGTGGGGTAAGAATCAAAGGTCACTTACCACAATGGATGAAGAAGTACGAATGTGTTGTGCGGCACTGTCACAAAAATTAGGCAACAAGGTTTATTTCTTTGGAGACAAGTAAGTGTAAATAGTTTGGCAAGCTGCTTTGTTCTTTTTAATTGTATTGACAATTAACACATTTAAACATATTTTTTTTTTTTTTTTGCCAAACGCCTTAAACCAAATGGCAAACTAACTTCCCAACCACACCTTATGCAAATGTTACACAATCTAAGGCGGAAATCCTAACTACAGATAAACTTCTATAATTAAATTGACAACACCTAACTGTAAAATTCACAGGTGAATAAATTGCTTTTACAGGCCAACAGAGCTGGATGCATTAGTGTTTGGTCACCTCTACACCATTATCACTACAAGCTTGCCAGACAACAGACTTGCAAAGACCATTCAGCAATTCCGAAACTTGGTCACATTTTGCCAAAATATTGATGCATGCTATTTCAAAAGTAAACGATCGACATCAGATGTAGAATGATATGTTGTTATTTATGTTTTGTTTTCGTGAAGTCTGTCTAATAAATGTTTCACTATTTATGCAACAAAGTATTAAAACATCTCTTTTTCCTGTAAAGGTATATTTGAGAAATGACCGGTTTTGCATCTAGAAAACGTATTGTTATTTGTTATTTATGTTTTTGTGAGGTATGTCTAATAAATGTTTCACAATTTATGCAATGATGAAGTATTCAAAACATATTTTTCCCAGAAAGGTGTGTTAGTAGTGGTCCCCAATAAAATTGTATTAGTGGATTTAACAATTGCCTGGACCCCTACTGAAGTTGTGACTTGTGACAGTTATATGTCTGTCTAATAAATGTTTCACTATTTATGCAACGTATTAAAACATCTCTTTTTCCCAGAAAGGTATATATTTGAGAAATGACCGGTTTTGCATCTAGAAACGGATTGTCATTTGTTATTTATGTTTTTGTGAGGTCTGTCTAATAAATGTTTCGTAATGAAGTATTCAAAACATATTTTTCCCAGAAAGGTGTGTTAGGAGTGGTCCCCAATAAAATTGTTTTAGTGGATTTAACAATTGCCTGGACCCCCTACTCAAGTTTTGACAGTTATAATAACTAGAGTAGCTGTAGGTACTAAATTTTCCTAAAGTATATATTCTTCTGTTTTAGCAACTTTTCTCACTAGAATAGGTTTATTTTTACCGAAATGCACAGGAACAATTATACATCTTTCTGCTTAACAACCTTATTTTGAACTTTGATGAACATTAAAGCATTCTCACAGAAGATAAAAAAGCAGTAGGCCATGATAACATTTATTATGCGATAGAACTTGCATTTGACGCTATCCTTGGCCAGCAATCTGCGCATTCTTTGGCGACGGGTCCAGTGATTGCAGAGCCTGTGAAGCGTAAGACAACACTATTATCATACTTTAAAACAATAACCTGAAATAAACAAGGGGGCTGAATAAATTAGATATAAAGTTAAATAGGCATTTTAGAATTATAATTTTTCACTTTTGATAAAAATACCTTTCATTTCGCCTTTGTTATTTACAATCACCCCAGCATTGTCTTCGAAGTACAAGAATTGCCCATGCTTCCGATGAATCGGCTTTGATTGTCGAATTATTACAGCCGGATGGACTAAACGAAAAATATTTCGTATTATTCCTTTATAAAAACACATATACAACACCAGAAGGTCTCCGGGATGGAATTTTTTAAGTTGTTTTGCTCAGAAACAAGAGAGTATCAACAACTTTGGTTCTGCCCCGAAAGATGGTTGAAAATGTTTCATCACAGCTTTATTAATAATGCTAAAACTAAGTTTTACGTGGCTGATGTCACTGATGCATTCCAGTGCCTTACCACCAAAGATCTTTGGCGTGAAATTCTGCCAAAAACCACAACAGTGATGTAATTTTGTGTGAACATCACCAGCATAGTCAATTTACACAGAAAAATTGCCGTTTGTGGTGTATATATGGTCCTATTTTAGCGTCTTATTTCAGACAAAATAATTTATGGCAAGAATATTTGGTGGCCACAAGTTATGAAATGCAGTCAGGCCTCAGAGCAGGCTAGATGTGTCTAACAGTCTTTTCTTAAATGGAAATCCTTGATTTATAAAACTGATTCAGTTATGTGACCAACCTTTCTTTCGAAGTTCAGGCTTTCCCTTTTTCACTGTTGCAAGAACGACATCACCAACACTGGCTGCTGGCAAACGATTGAGGCGACCTCTGATGCCCTTTACAGCAATAATGTAAAGGTTCTTGGCACCTGACAAGCACAAATTCAACAATCAGTCGTAAATTTTGTTATTTTCACTATTCAGTCGTAAATTTTGTTGTAGTCATCACATAATGTATGGGCAAAAGGTTGCTCAGAAACATGAGAATATCAACAAAATGTTTTCTGCCCCGAAAGATGGTAGAAAATGTTTCATCATTGCAAATCAACAATACACAAAATTAAAACAACTATAATAAAAGTTCAGAATTAGTTTCATTTAAAAATAAAGTGCACCAAAAAGTTAACAATCGATGGAGCAGCGATTCGCTTTTTGGGGTGAAGCTGGATCTGTTAAAAAAAAACACTTGCAAATGCACTTGCTGTATCTTCCACAGTGGCTTGCACTATTAATAAAAAAGGCACTGGTCTAGAATTTCACCACTGCGTTCAAACAATTATTAAATCAGCGCACAATATTTAGATTAGTGTTTTGGTGGGTAAAGTATTATTGTTATATTTATTCTTACACATTTATCCCTTCCATGTAATTTCAACTTTGACAAATCTGTTTGTTAGTGTTAAAATAAATGCGGTAGGATTGGATTTTTTGACCCACAATGGTCTCACTAAACAACAAACAATAATTGCCATTTTGGGTTAGCATTGGGTTTGGGTAGGTCAAGTATACTTTATTTAATCTTCCATATTTATTTCTTTTGACGCTAACTCTCACCCTAACCCAAATATTGTGCGTTGGTTTATTAAATCTGGTAGGATTCTAGACCAGCGACCCACATTTTATTATAATTTAACTTACCAGTATTATCAGCGCAGTTAACAACTGCTCCGACTGGTAAACTGAGAGTGATTCGGAATTTTCCTCCGACTGCTCCTCCACGTCCTAAAAGATAAAATAAAAACGGTGAAATGTAGCCAAGCGCAAAGCTGTTTAACACATCTTAACGTAATGACTAGGTTTCAAGAACGGGTTGTTTATCCGCTATGGATAGAGATTATAGGCGCTTTAAATAATTCAAGTTCGACAGGAAGGTCATATAATCACTTCTGCCAAATCTAATGTTTTACACCGGCATCTAAATAACGATTTTCATGGATTTTTACTTGCAAAAACTAACCTCGCTTCGACATGTTTACTGGTTGAAAAGAACCAGTCTTCTAAACTAGATTCTGAACACAACATTTCGAGAGGCGCTATTTCATACATTTTTCAACAATGGGTTCGGCTATGTTAATAAAAGATAAACGAAAACGCTTAAATCTTTAAATATTCTCGAGGTAATAATTGAATAAAAAATATAATTTACTACAAAAACATTTTGTTTAAAATTATACGTTCTAAATTCAAACATTAAAATTCAAATTAAAAAATGTATTACCCTCGATGATTTTTCATAAGGCAATGCACTTTTTAGTTGGCCGTAAACGATACTTCATTGAAATCATGCTTATGGCGTAATTTATATTAATACCGTTAAGTTAAATTTGATAAACAACAAAAGTTGGTACTGTTTTATTTTGATGAACATGGTGTAGCAGCTTTGGAAAATCGGTCCCAATCCTGTTCGGACCGCCGGTGTGACGTCAACGTACGTCTGCATGTGTCTATGATTTAAACTGCCAGCTTATTGCTACTGGTGTTTCGTTAACCGTCCAAAATTTCCTGTTTTTCGTTGCGTCGCCGAACCGCATTGTTATAAAATTTAATTAACGCCATGTGGTACAAAGTAGGCTATTTAAGGGATGGCGGTTTATATGAAAACCATCAGTCTTATGTGCTCTGGTGGAGTCCTCATTGTACGTATCGTAAGTACCTGTCACTGTCAGTACCGTTTATCGTTTGTTTATTCACAATAAAAATTATTCCATTCTGATTCGGACCCACAATGGTAATATGTAAACTATTGTGATGACCACATTAATGAACAGTGATACACCCATTTGAAATTAGATTGAAGGTGCAAAAACGCAGCCCTTGGGCAACAAACTACTGGCAGATCGGTTTGGAAAAGGAATGAAGAGATGACATATAGCCTATGTCTTTAGGTTCATGACAAGCCTTGGTTTTCACGAGAAAAATTTATTAAAATACTTCGACGGTAATTCTGAGTTTGTAAACGCTTTGTTTGGGAAAGTAAATAATTGTTTCAAGGTATTTTTCCGCGTTACCATTTTTTGGTTTTAGCAAATGGCAGTAAACCTAGAGAGCAAAAACACAATTAAAAGCACTTCCTATAGCATACCAAGTATAATTTTTAAGACTGTTTATCGTAAGTTGCTGAACTTTCAACCAGCGTTGGTTTTTCAAGTATACATCACTGGGGTACAAGCCATGTAGTGTTCTTTAAAAGGGTCGTACAAAAATTAGTTACACATTGAATTACAGAATATAAAAGTGTTATAAAGATAAACATAAACAACTAATTACAATCATTTCCGTTTCCAACGAAAACGCCCTAATTTTTCTGATGATAACAGAGGTAATCTCGCCAAATCATATTTAAATTTAAACTGGGTGCAGAAAAGCTTTCCAGACATCATGCGCATCATACGCCAGACCGACGGTGCCAGGCTCGCTGGCTGCTTAAAACGATGGCAAGTTGTACGACTGTAAAAATAAATCCAGTTGGATACCACCTGTTTGTGTAAGCAGGTTCGTAACTCGAATCTTCTATTGCTTTTCAGTATGCACACCTGGGTACAAGCACATGGTCTGTTCTGTAAACCATCACTCGTCGGAGTCCCGAAAGCAGTTTGTATTTTTAAACCGCATTGACATCAAATTCACAAACTACGACATATTGTTTAGTACCTACGTCAGACGAACGACGACGATAGAGTAGAGAGGAAAGGGAGCATTTTGATGATGCAACAGTGACGCAATTCCGCTCGATAAAAACACGATCGATCCGAAAGAAAAATGGGAATTTTTTTCACGATGTTGAAAAGTAAAAATCGCAGAAGAGAAGTTTCTTTTTTGTACGCACCCAATATATGATTCATAGAAATGTCGCCATTTTAGGAATCGCGAAACTTTTACCAGGAATGACGTAACAACAGCAAAACGAGCTGTTGCAAGAAGGGGTGTTAAGGGAGGGTGGGGTGGGTGGGTGGCTAGCGACGTTCGTACGGACCTGACACGCAGAGAATAAAATAAAAGCAAAAGTAATTTTTTACAAAAAATAATAAAGAAATACAGAGAGAAATAAAGTGGGGAGAGGGCGGGCGGCGGTTGGTGACGACGCAGCGCTACTTAAAAAAACACTCACAACCGCAGCCGGGTTGGGGCAAACAAAAAAATACGAAGTTCATTCATAAAACGACGACGAAAATTTACAACGACAACAAGTAGTAGTAGTAATAGTGGTTATCGGGTAGTTGAAAGTCTGTTAAGAGGTTGCTTTTTTGTGTGGTAGGGTACTTTTAGTAGCTGTCTATGTTTTTCAGGTCTTCGCTCGTCGCCACGGCAAGACGATGACGTCACGAAAGTCGTGAATGACGTCAACGGCGATATGCGGCAGTTGGTGCTGTTTTGGTTGTCGGTCGGTCGGTCGGTCGGTCTGTCTGTGGCCCGGCGAGGAAATATCACTTGCAACTGGATCCGAAGTGGCCTGCGAATTTCAAACGTAAACAGAAAATGAGTTTCGATTGTTTCGTCACAGTTAATTGTTACTGCTGGATGTTTTTACAATCCAAAACATACAATTTGCCAATAAATTAGGAATGGGTGTGTACTGTGTATATGTACTTTATTCTGCTATAACACTATGTTTTGTTTTCCACTATATACCATTGTTCATATCTTTGGATTGGTGATCTAGGGATTTTAAAACCGCATTACCGCTATGCAAACATAACAAATCGATTTCGACAGAGCGTTCAAATAAACAAATCTGTTGGTCCACGTTCAAATAAGGATTTTAGCAATGTCGGGCTCAAACCAAAGCCAAGTGAAATCCCTAGAAAATCTATGAACAGTTATGTTGAAAGACGCCAGTACGATTCATCCCCTTACGCGTTCACAGACAACAGGCCCTCGCGAAATGCCCATTGTACTAATCAAAATCGATACTGGGCGCTAAGGGCCTTGGATCGATCAGGCCTATGCAAAAGCGAAGCCGGGATTAAACCGGGGCCGCGTTTTTAAGATCAGCCGGAGCGCTATTGGGAGACAGGCGACAAATATCAATAGACAGCGAAGGTTGAAAAGCAGCGGGCTATTGTTCCACCCCCTTTACTGCTGAGAAGTTGCAGCTGATCGGTTGGTTGGTGTGCGCTTTAAAATGTTTCGATTTCCAGGTATGAAAATTGCTGTTGTTGTGACAAATAGGAGTCAGAACATAAGCGATTTTGGGACTGTCTAGCCATGGACTTCGCATTTTTTTAATATGTTGCTTATTTTTTTTTCAATAAGACAAGCAGGCCGAAAAAACCTAAAAATGCATATTTATAATAGTTCTTTTCTCAAGACTCATTTTGAAAAAAATACTATAAAACCATAGTATCCAGCTGCTGAAATTGGTCCGCGGAATAGATATAACGGTAAGGTGGGCCGGTCTGGTCAGTGGGTCGTAGTTTGCCAACACTTAGTCTAGCCTAAGAATAAAAAATCAGGGCAGGCAAATTTGTAAAAAATACAAACTTTAGTGGCTTTTTGTTTGGTCGTTTAAACCATTATTCGTTAAAAAAAGACCGAAAAGAATTAAAATGATCAACCAACTTCATTTTTCATTGAATTATTCGATTTTTAAACCAGCGTCGTTTAGGTTTTCAACTTTAAGAGATGGAAAAAGATCAGCCAATATGAAAAGAAGTGATAACAAGCAAAATAATGATTTTTTTTATCGGCGTTTTACGAAATTTGTAGTATTGTGAGAAAAGAAAATCATTCCAATTGTTAAAAAATAAAGAAAAAAAACGCCAAGCCCGTCTTCTATCAACCATAGCACTACACCACAGAGCTCCCGCAAAAAGTCAAAAGAAAACTCACGTTCTGCCTAGAACAGTCCGCAGTCCTTCAGATTGTTTTTGATGATGACGTCGGTGACGGCGTCGAAGACGAACTGAATGTTGTTGGTGTCGGTGGCGCAGGTGAAGTGCGTGTAGATCTCCTTGGTGTCCTTGCGTTTGTTCAGGTCCTCGAACTGGAGCTGGATGTAGGCGGCCGCCTCCTCGTACGTGTTTTGTCCTGCGACCAATCAGGGTTGTCAATTTTTATTTTAGGTTTAGGCTTTTCAGAGGAAGTCCATAAATCAGGGATTCTCAAACGTGTGCCCCGAGAGATTCTCAAGTGAACTGCTGCGTTTTGTTATATTTCGGAAAACATATTAGTATTACAAATAGCCTTAGCCAAGCATGCAAGTCATAAATGCACCCTATCCTTCTGATTGGATAGCTTTTGCCAGGTAAGTCAGTTTTAATTGCACTTTTTTTTGTAAAAAAAACGTGTTTTTTTTTGTTTTTTGTAAAAAAAGTGTGTCGTAAACTTGCTTTTATTTTTTAGTTTGCCACAGGCTGAAGAAGTTTAAGAAACACTGTCACATGTTTTAAGTGCACCGGTTAATATTATGGCAAATTTTATCCATGTAGTATACATTGTATTGTTCTTGTGATGCTACGCTACGCGATAAAGCTGAGTAGTGGCAAACTTGCTGTGTTGACCTGCAACTCCGCTGAAAGCGCAATGATAACATTTTGCTGCTTTGTAAAGGACAATCACAACACCGTTTGAACGAGTATACACGATGAGTAAGTCGTCACAAGATATACAACTATACATTACACAAAGTTTTTAAATTATAAGCCTAACATATAACCACAACCTATTCTTACGTTAAGTAGTTGTTTAATCGTATATTTCTTAAATAAAATTGACAATTTCAAAAAATGTTTGCGTTTTGGTATAAATTTGGTTTGCTTACGGCGGTACACGGTAAATCGTCGTTATTTTTAATGATTTATTTTAATTAAAAATTTGGTGGCGCGTTGACAATTTTAATTTCTGATTTGACGCGATTGGGATTTAGTCGATAAAAGACGTAATTTATCCATCCGCATTGACGTAGAATGACGTCACGTTACTTCTGCGAGTCTTGCGACTAATTAGAAGCCAATTGGGCTTAAGAAAAACATGCGGGCGTGTTAAATAGGCGAAAGAAAAACAGCAAGGTCGTGTCATAATATATCAAAGGAAACCGCAAGGCGGTTGTAATTAAATATGAGCGATTGGATTGATAAACTAAAGGGCGAGGAATGGGTATGGATTTGAATAATATATATGTATATATATAAATTCAAGACTGATCTAAAAAATGATATCTAAAAAAATGAGTTTAACAAAAAAACATATATCTTTTGTACAGAAACATCTGCCAGGCGTAAAGTAAATACCACAGCATATAATAGGCAGAAAAGTTGATCTTTCTAAGGTTAGTCTGTTCATTAAATACGAACTGGTTTTATGAAAGAAGATATAAATCAAGGGAAGTTCCACCGTTTAATTTACTCTTCAATGGTCTTGACTGACCTAAAACATCTTGGTTAATTTATTTTTGCCACAAATAGGCAAAGCCGTATATAAAAAATATGTAATTATTTACTGTGGCCAAAGAGTTGGAACAAATAAATGAGCAAAAATACACTTATTCAAATAACCATTTCACTTATTCAGTCAAATAACCAAAATAGTTAATGGAATTATATTTGTTATTTTTCGCAAACAACACTACTACACAGCTAACAATGCCCAACTATGAAGTCTGTAGTACCGCAAGCATTGGTGAAATACCGGTGGTCAGTTGCAAACAAGTTTCAACACAATGCTGGATTCCTGAAAAGGCCGAAAAAGAGGACCCTTGATAACCAATATATTTTCTCAGTTGTCACCTTAAAAAAATCTGAATAGGCATTCAGGGAAGCACGGGCAAGCTCTAGCAAAAGGGAGAAGGCAACGGCTTTGTAAATGTCAAGCAAAGTGATCAGCGTGTCTTGCGCCTTAGTTGTAAAGGTTACCGCAGTAGATTGAAAACCGGCAGGGGTTATGCCGAACGCTAAGCGGATTATGTCGCTTGGATCCTATATCCCTACGGGATTCGGGCAACGGGAGAGATTTAGCTCGAAAAAAATATACCGAAAAACGATGGAGGATTTTAAACGGAATATTAATTAGCGCCCTTTTCAGTGTCACATACCATGTATTTTGTAAGTTTAGAACGCAATTGGGGAAATATTACGATAGCAAGTGGTTGCATTCTTGCATTCTCTCTTTGTCACATTATACGTTTTATAAGACTGTAAATTATTTCCTGAAAGTTACCTAGGCAAATTTTAAACTTTTGTAACGGGACCTTCGCTAAAAATAGTTGAGTAGCCCTGTTCTATATTCAAAATTTTGCCCCTGGCGCTAAAAGCGAGTTTATAATAAATGATATCATTTAAAAAAACAGGTACGCAGCGACAGTTAAACGTCACAAGGGGGGAAATCTCAAAATCGGGTAAAATGCGAAAATTTAGGTTATGTTTAATCGATGTTTTTCAAGTGAAATTCATTTGCTGTGACCTTATACTTATTTTCTATACAGTTATGGAATTACTGAAGTAAGTTAGATCTGCGGAGATTGCATTTTAATATTTATTTGCAGTAGTATTAAAAATTATAACACGATAATGGTAACTTACTGTTTTTGCGCATTTCGGTATGCGATAAAACCAAGTCCAATATCGGATCGCACCCGATAAGATTATTTAATAGCATCGGGGCCTACGGGCAAGTCGTTTGTCGACCGGTCGGGACAGACAAACAACAACGCAAAAGCAGTGCGCCGAGGGTGGGATTCGAACCGGCGTACCTTGGTACTCGGGGAAGCAGATGGTGAGCGGCGACTTGACGATCTTCTCCTCGAAGAGATCCTTCTTGTTGAGGAAGAGAATGATCGAGGTCTCGGTGAACCATTTGTTGTTGCAGATCGAGTCGAACAACTTCATGGACTCGTGCATGCGATTCTGCGTAAAGAAGAGTGGACTTAAGCGGGAAATTGGTGGGCTGCAACTATGTTAAGCGTCTATCGTAGCCATTTTTCTTGGGGGTCTGGATTAATCTTGCAAAAACGCTGAGGGGAATGTCATAAAAAGAGAAGGGTACAAACTTTAACAAAAACGCTTTTGAACAACAGTTAGTGTTCAGGGGTTGAGCGTACGGGTTTTTATACTAATTTGCGCTTAGTCTGGAATTAAACGAAACCGTGTGACGTTTTTTTACAATACAAAAAAAATAAATAAACAAAACAACATCGTAATTCTTAGTTACAGTGCTTTTGCGCCAAACATTTTTTGTTCAGTAATAATTGCATATGGTTTTGTATGAAGCGTGTCGCGGGATGCAAAAGTTTAAGCAACGACTGCACACAATGCAGAAAAAGTTGCCGCTTTACCATTTCTTCGTCTTCGGCCAGGACGAGATCGTATGCGGAGAGCGCGACGCAAAAGATAATAGCGGTGACGCCCTCGAAACAATGGATCCACTTCTTACGTTCGGACCTCTGACCACCGACGTCGAACATTCTGAAGCGGGGTGAAAATAGGCGATTTTTTTAACGAATTCGGGGAGGGCTGTTTCGTCTAAGTTACGATATAACTTGCAGACGAAGTGCATGGAAACATTTTAAAAGCTTTTTCAAATGGCGTGTGCTAAGATGGTCAAATGCATTACGTATACTACTAAACAAAATTGACTTTTATATTTATTTTAAGTAATTTAAGGATTTTTTTATTTTTAAGCTAGCGTTTAACGTTTTACGATATTCGAAATAGGATAGACATGTAAACTAGCAGGCGCAAACAAAACAAAACAAGACGTCACACACACAGGCTACACGTCACGTCACGTGGGGTACACGGGTTTGTGCTTTTGGAAGCGATTTACGTCACGACAACATTTTTCACCGAGACATTCAGAAAATCGAGCATGCAACAACTTACCATGCGACCGGGAGGGAGAAGTAATGTACATTAATTTGCAGCCGGTAAATCGACTTATTAACGCCCAAGCTTGATTGTAAGGGGAATTTTTTTATCGACAAATTAGTTTAAGATCGAAAAGATTTTCCAAAATACAAGCATTTAGTTCAAAATTAGCAATTTAGTTCAAAATTAGAATGCGCAGATCTATTTACTTTAACACAATTGTGCATTGTTAATTAAAATAGGCGAAAGGAGTTTTATTTAAGTTTTAAAATAAAAGGAATAAAAAAATTGCAAGACATAAAAAAATAAGAAGATAGCAGGCAAAACTTGTTTAATATATTGCATTGAAATAGACTGAAAAAAAAAAATAAAAAAATCGATCAACTTGAAAAAAATTTGGGAGGTTTAGGTTTATTTTTTTTGTAAATTTCGGGTAACGCGCAGCAGATACTCACTTAAAAGTTAAATCTTTAAAGTTAAAATGCACTTCGACGATCCCGGTGGTTTTCACCCGCGTTCTCAGCACGTCTTGCTGGGTGGGGACGTACCCCTGGCCCGTGAGCCGCTCCAGGGAGTCCAGGTAGCTACAACACGACAACATAGATGCATGACACAGTACAACACAAGGACAAGACAGCACCGACGGGTTTTCACATGCAAGGTTTATATAGCAGAGGTTCCTTTAAACAATTTGTTTGGTTTGCGTGGAACAGAGTGGGCATGACATTTTTAGACATAACGTCACAAACTGGCGTCATAAATAAAGTGGACTTGTTATTGTTTTTAAATAAAGTGGACTGGTTATTTTTTAAGGAACCTGTTATTTTTAAAGAAACAAATGTAAAACTTAAATAAAGTCTAACTGCATTTGAGGAATAGGCGCCAAGCATATTTTTTTCATTATATAGTTTTCTTTTAAAAATTCTTAAACCTTAATTAGGCCTTCATGGACGGCCTAAAACAAGTCCACGTGCCCCAAAGGAGTGCACGGGCCCAGCTTAAGAACCCCTTGTTTATAGTTAAAATTAAGCCCCCTTCACCTCATATCGGTGACTATTGGTTATGTACTGTACCACACATCAACACCTTTAGTCGGCGTTAAGGTATGTTGTTCCCGTTTGAACAACTTGATTTGACACTACTTTGACTTTAGCTTTAAGGGCACAATTCATTTAAAGACTTGGTCTAACAAACCTTTAGGCGAATTACTTCATTAGATATGCTATTGCTACCAGGCGTACCGTAGTCTATACTGAAAATAGTTTCCTGGATAGGTGGCCGACACGTCGGCAAACAAATGATACCAGAAGAACTTATTTTCATTGGCTCTGTGAACGTAAACCAGTTCGCCTGTTTCGTTGCATTTGCTTAGCTAAATATTGCTTTTAAACGCATTAATTTACTCATTTTGTACAATTTAACACTAATTAGTTGGACTTGACTTTACTAAGCACTTGAATTAACAGCACCGTTTGGCTTGGCTAAAGTTCTACACGTCTGGTAGTCCGTGCAGTTGTGATCAGGGAGGGGAGAATTTTCCACAACAATATTAATGCAACCCTTTTAAGACGGAAGAACTGATGGCAAGAACAATTTATTCATCATAACTTGGCAGTTTGTCGATACCGAATTTTTTTTCAGTCAAGGCCTTTGCTGAGAAACAGCTTTATCGATTTATTGGTTTAGGATGTTGATGCTATAAACAGCTACTTTATTGGCAATGGTTAACACGCGACTGGATTCGAAGTCCAATCTCTTTCTTCGGGAATGTTTTTCGGAAATGCCACGGAAGTCAAATTATTCTTAAAAAAATATTTTTTGATACTCAAGTACAGCAAACGCATTACTGATTATAAATAGGCGCGCGCGGGCATTCCAAAAAACCTGTGCACTTGTGCATCATTTGCCGCGTTTCGCAGCGAAACGATCCCGTCGACGGTTCACCGGCAAAGCCGAGACAAGAACAAAACAAAAACAACAGACAAGCAAACGCACGCGAGCAAGCACAATACGCTTTCAGGCGTCTAAAATATCGCAAGACACCGATTTCAAGACGACAATTCACTATTTCGCGGGACGCGACGGAGCGCGGCGGTTCGGTTCTCACTTAAAGTGCAATTCCTTGTGCTCGAATTGCGTTTCGACAATACCGGTGGTCTTGACACGAGAGCGCAAGACGTCTTGCTCGCTGGGCACGTAGTCCGACGAGACCAGACGATCTAGGCTGTCCAGGTAGCTGACAAAGATGGTTAGTTAGGGCGCTGTTCGGATCGGAGGCCGTACTCATGATCGGTACATGTCCGACCGGTTTCAGTTCGTATCAGTCCGATTACATGTTTAGTTGCGACTCTCCGGCATGGTTTGAGATTTGAGAGCCAAAGCAATACTTTTAACCAAGTAGAGTATCTCTCAGAAAATAGTTCATTACCAGTCGAAATAAACTTCGCTTTTTACTGCTAAAAGCAAATTATGGGTTCACTATCTGGAATTCATTACATTTGAACGCTTTGTTTTTGTCAATTGGTTATATCGTCAAAGTTATGACGACGTTAAGTTTAAAGGGGAGTACTTTTCGCCCGAAATATAGTGTACGGGAATAAAATCCGGACATCCTTAAGTGAGCTAACACCTAGTATGCATCCACACTTGAAGGTTTACGGAAAAGTAATCGTATACGTACTGAGATCTTCTTATAACAATAAACTAAGCTGGATTACTGCCCAATATTTTGTATGCAGATACAAATGAGTCTATAAACGTACACAGAGTAATCTTTTGCTAACTATATGAAGTATTTTTATGTTATGCAGTCCATGTACTACATGATACCAGGGCGTTAAACTAGAAAAAAGGACGAACTTCCAAAAATAACCCCCAAAAATACCAAAAATACATTAAAAAAAGTATATGCACATTGCACAAGCAACTTACGAAACGGACGTACTGCAGATATACAGTATTTTAAGCTGTAAAGCCGACATAAAATTGAAAGGATTTGTAATAAATTTGAAGCCAAGGTAATGGCTAACCAAACATTTTTTTTAATTAGGTCAACTAGAAAAATGCTTTTGTTTGCCCATACTCGCACAGAGACTACACGCCTGGGGATTGAAATATAGAATTTTTTACAAAAAGCCGGATTTCGTAGCACTGATATCCACTTCTATAAAAAAGTTTTAGGAGGTAAAAAAACATTGTCGGCCAACACTACGGCTAAACGTCGTAAAAGTTTTTAAATTTAGACAAGGAAAACCGGCGTTTACGGCATACCCAGGAAAAGGTCGACGTTTTACAAGCGGTAAGGATAAATTTTCTTTTCGGAGAATCGAATATACCGGCTTAATGTGCCTAAAATCGGAGGGAAGACTTACGGGGGTGCAATTGCGCATAAACAATAACAAGTCCAAACAAGGCCATTTGTTTCAATTGGCCAAACGGGGTTGGCGTTTTCCTAATTGAAAAAATCGTGTTTTGCACTTCAATAGTGCTTTTTTGGTAAACAGGGTTTTTTAATGGATGTCGTATAAATATTTAGGTAGTTGTGCAATAAAATACGCAGATGACAGATAAAAAGCTGCTTTTCTTTTCTACAGGATGACCTACTTTTTGCTCATAATACGACAGCAACAAACCATTGATAACGAAACGGTTGCGAGCGCCTGTCTAGACAAGGAACTATATATAGCCCAATACGTTTTAGCGGCAAACTTAACTCATTTGCGGGGCAACCGTGGTCACCAAAGCAAAATTAAGAAAGTTGTTCATTTTAGAACCCAGCTAACCCATAAAACTATTTATATTAGCAACTTTATATTGATATTAACAGCTTTATAGTGTTTCGGTGGAAACTAATAAGAAACCCTTGCATGCGAGAGAAACCGTTGGTTATAGGCGAAAAGTCAATACCGAACTTCAATGTACTGCATTATTGATGAAGCGAATAACGTTGGTTTATTATTTTTTTAAGCAATATTAACAGCGAAATTGTTCCTGGTGCCTATATGAAACAGAGTTCAATAAATAATGCACAGAAAATCCAGGCAATCTTAATATAGCAGGAGTTGAAGCCAACTGGCAATAATATAAGAATCCCAATGTAAGGTTAAGACCCATAATCTAAAATCCAATCTCACACAAAACGTTGGACCGAATAAATGTTTGGTCAAAATATATGCTGAGGCACATCGGTGTGCAAAAAAGAAATACTTTAATTGAAAAATGAACAGACCTATTTTCCTGTAAAAAAATTCAATCATTGATAAAGCTTTACGGTAATAATACCTTTTTGAAACAAGATCTCTCGGGAGTCAAAATATACAGCTTCTCTATAAATTTAGTCAAAGTTGATGACAACACTTCTTGTTATGTTAATGACAACACTAGGCAAAAAAGCCCTTGTACCTAAAAATACGGCGTGGTCAACACGACTGGTGAGCCCTCTGGTGGTAAATTTTATCAAGTCAACCAAAAAACACAAAAACACCCTTTGCCACTTACTATTGGGCCGAGTCGTTGAGCTGAAATTCCCTGGAGCGACTGAAGCAGACCTGGACGCCCTTGTCACACCACATCCGCTTCATGCAGTCGCCCAGCTCTGACGTCATCTCGCCGTCCTCCAGCGATCCGGCGAGCGCGAACAGCTGACGTGCGTCGTCCTTTTCGTTAAATGTGAAAACATTGTTGTTGTTTGGAACATAATGGTTGGAGGTTGTAGTAAGACGTGATAAGAATATCAAAGCCCATAAAGAGGTAAGTATCATTTTGAACGTTTATAACTCTTCAACATATTAAGAAAGCAATGATTTTAGGGCAGACGGCAGAATTTCGTATCATCCGTATCGGAATAAATATTACGGGAAAAAATAATCGATAAGCCCTCGAACAACGATTAAAAGGGTGCTTTGCATAAAAAGGAAAATTTACAAAAACTTCAGTGGGTAAACCATAAGTGGGGAAAGTTGGTCAAGTTGGGGGTAAAGTGAAAGTGGGAAGTAAAGTAAAAATATGTTTTTTTTTCAAGTGAAAGAAAAAAAATACAACTCACGGCACGGTCGGGAGAACCAAAATCGATTTTGAGGTTGCCCATAGCTCGCACGATGGTGATGAGCGACTGAAGGGTGTTGCTGTAGACCACCGCCTTGTACTGCAGACACTCCTCTTCTGAGTAGCCGTCCTCGTGGATAATCCTGGGCGGGAACAAAAAATCAGGTTTATTTAAGCCAGGGGTAGCCAACAGGTCGATCGCCACATTTGAACTTGTCGACCGCGTCGAATATGTTTTACGTCATTACAGTATCTGCTTATCTGCTGCATACAACATTTAAATGACCAATTGTTGTCTGGATAAGCTTAATAACGCGTTATCGAAACAAATTAAACTGCATCGCTGGCTTGGAATGCAACTGCAATTAACGCTTAAAATGTTTAATAATTGTTCTTGTGACTTTATTCACCGAACCAGACAATCAAGACTCTCTAAAAAATATTTCAGTTGTTCGCAATCAAACATAAGTTGGCTTCACCTGATTTAAGCGAAGACAAAAAACGGCAACTCGACCTGGACAAACCAGTAACGTCGAATGCTGGCTGTAACAAAACCCATTAACAGGCGAATTAAACTACACCAAACAAGGGCTAAGAATCTCCTGGGACCTGTTCCTAAAAAAAAAATTACGTACAGCGCTTAAATTACATATACAAGGTAAATTGGTGCATTGCGATGACGCAACGTTACTAACCTTTTTAAAAACTAGTACTGCGAAAATAGTAAAGAAATTTGATATGATGTGGTTGACCTTCCAAACATGTTAACACATGCTTCTATACGCTTTTTATATATGAACGCAGATTTTAAAATGACAGCAGGCATGCCAACCGCAGTTAAGTGTCTTTTATGCCAAGCATGTGTAGAATTGAAACAGCGATTCAAGAATTGTTCATCTGTTCTGGATGAGAATCGTCACAAGGTATACCTACATCGATTTGGCTATTTTCCTACAGTGTGTACAGTAGACTGACAGATATGACGAATGTGCGTTTCACTCCCTCGGTATTTTAAGATTGAGACGGAAGCCAATCACGGTTAAAATGGCAAAAAATGTGAGTTACGTTTTCTCGAAAATTTATCAGCTTCATATAGCATCTATCAAAGCACTTTGCACCGCGCTTTGCAGGCGAAATGTGCAATGTTATGATTAACCGGGCTGTTTTGATTTTAAAGCTGCACAAGGGGGATTTGTTCGAACGCTGCTGTATTTTAATGAGTAAACTAATGAACTTCGTAAAGACGTGACATCGCTCTTTAAAAAAATATTTGGTTGCTTATATGCCTTTTCTTAGGGCCATCATTGTGTGACGATAAAATCTCATTGGACGAACTCGAATGTCGAACAAACAACAAAAAACAATATAATCAGTACGCAAATGTGACGTAACATGGTCGGACAATTCGAGATAGTGGCCCTTAAGATGTTCCGGGCTACGAACAAAACGAATTGCTTTATCGATTATCCGAAATGCAATATTTTTAACGACTAATATTGATTTGGCAGTGATAATGATGGGCCCCTGCCTTATTATTTTTTGTAACGCCGATTCACAAAATAAAAAAAGCATGCAGAACCGACTATAGCAGTTAACTGGCTATTTAATTCTATTCAGTGATACACCAGTACCCATGTCAACAACATTACAGGCATATGTAGATGTGTTACCCGATCTATTTACGCGGTCTCAAATAATATTTATTTCGCAGCGAACGATGATGTCAGCTATTGAGTAACACGAAACCTTTTCGCTTATATGATTACGAGTTCGACTGTTGGCGCCTTTTTGCGTTGAGTAGGATGCTTGCAACCACCCACATATCAGGTTGTGTAGACATAAAGAGGAACGCCGACTTTAACGTTCATGATTTTGATTTAACGCAAACTTTCGCAAATCCGGTACTGATTCAAATCGCGTGACGTAATTCTACGTATGTATCCTCGATACAAAAATACTCGGCTTAACGACAGACGAGAAACTGTCCGGAGGTGCTTTAAGCTTTGGGTAAAAAAACGCTAAGTGGGCAACCAGCCATGAACCAGATACGGGATACGGCATCATTTCCCGTTACAAAAGCCTAATTCCCAAATGACGACATCCGTTATCGGGAAAAGACATCAAGACGACAGAAGGGCAACGGCACCAGGGAATAGGTTGCTGGGTGGCATTTTTTTCTGTGGCAGCCAGTTTACATGGCGGCTTAAATACGACGGACATTGGATATGCGAACTTGCTAAAAGACACTTGGAGTCGAGTTTTACGCTTTGACATTTGTAGGATTTTACGCTTGACATTTGTACGCCGTTATTTCACAAACATTAGAAATAATATCCATAAAAAAACTGGCCTCATCTTTATGACAGAGAAAAACGGTACATCATTCTTTCCGACGCGCTTGTAACACAGGAAACGACGTCAACCGCTTTAATTGAATTTCTACATTTCCGCAGGTCGGGTTAAGGTTGATTAATAGCAGTTGAAAAAAAAATTCGGACGCAGAAGCGTAATTTCCGGTCGATCGCGCAAATATAAGGGAGTAGATCGAAAGCCGACCGGGCGAAGAAAGAAAAAAATCAACAATGTGCGGATGCAGCGGTAGCTTCTTATCGGAAAGAAATCGCGCAAAGCCTAAACGCGGGACAGATGCTGCTTCGCGGGAGGCATAAGTCGTTGAGGTTCACCAAACTTCCTGGCCAAAATAACGTCATCCAGACCCTGCCAAAGGCGAACAGGCCCGCTTAAACAAAAATGCGCTATAAAAACTCGAAATCTCGCCATAGTGGGACCCCCGTTTAGCTGGACAGCGCAGATAAGCATTAGGGAAAACAGAGCTGAAAGCAACTAGGCGATTTTTAAACATCATGCGCACCATTCAACCAGGTCAAATTTTAGGAACAAGTATCAAGGTTGTGCTTTACGAACAATTCAGAAAACGACACTTTACATTTGTTTTCGGATAACGACAACACATATTCACGGGCAGTATTTGTGGTTCAAAGACGCTTTTTCACAAATTTTTGAACTTTTGGTGGCACTGAACTCCCAAGCCCTAATTCGAAAATAAAGTGACGAAAACAAGTAAAGCGAAAACCGGCCGGATGTTTATTCACAGAGCCTCATCCGGCCTGGAAAACAGTGGGAGATGGTGCAGCGGACAAAAAGAAGAACAGCACGCCTACTATCGTCGATTTTGCGCCTGTCACGAAACACAAACAATGGCAAAATGAACTGGCAATTGTAGCCAGACAAGCGTGGTTGTTGACGGACATACGATTATCGCTGGCAGGCCCGCTGTCCGGCCCGGTTCTGCGACATATAGGGGAATCTGTTGGCGATACGATCACTGATTTTAAACTTTAATCGGGCAGCGGCTACTTTGAAATTGAGCGACGCAAAAGCGGGAATTCTTTTTAAAAATAACTCGCTTCGCTGCTGCTCGACAGGAAATGACTGGCAAAAATTCAATACGCATATAAAACAAGGCAAAAGGTCATTCGTGGGTTACGCGATTCAATATGATGCGCTTGGGTTGAAAATTTCACGACGTTTTCGCCGCTAAACTAAGAGAAAAATTTGTGTAAAAAAAATCGTGTATTTGGTTTTAGGGAATCACGGAGCGTTAAAAGACAACGATTTTTTTAATTACTTTGTGCGTTAAAACAGGTAAAGTTGCTTCCATAGCTCTTGGATTTCAGTAGACTCTCTACGTGCGCAAACAAAACTACCCGGAGCTGTATTGCAGGGGTCGGCAACCTTTCGTACGCAGTGTGCCAGTTTATGATAATGTCAAAATATTAACAACTCGCGTGCCAAACATTTTTTTACGTTTGGTTTCGCACTCGCAATTAGGGCTGCGGAGTTGGTTAAAAACAATCCGTGTCCGACTCTGGCCGAATATGAGATTTCATCGCGTCCCGAGTCCGATTCAGCCTCTGTATTTCACCAATTTACGTAACTAAATTAAGGTGGATATTCCGCAATCCACTCTAGGGTCATGGAAAATATGCCCAGAGCATATGCAATTCCACCTAAACAATTTACAGTTTGCTCCCTTATCAGTTTCGAAATTTGGTACTGCGCATGCCGCACACGTCGGAATCGGGTAGTTTTACCTGGTTTTACTCGACTCCCGAGTCCGACTCAGCAGCCCTGCTATGATCTGACATCTAATTTACGTATCTTTTTTGAAATATACTTCGATGCTTTTAAGCCGATAACTAGAAGTGTTAACTATCAGTTTTGCTTTTTGTTGGTTTCTCAGTTGCACAAAAACACACATGCTTGCTTTTAATGTAGAACAGTGATTCTCAACCTTTTTAGCTTACGGACCGGTAAAATTTTGAAACAATTTTTGCGAACCGGTGGACCTTCAAAAATTAAAATCAAAATTATGCAACTTAAAAGCAAATAACTAAAACTTTTATGTAATGAGAAATTTGCTGCTGTCTATTTGATATCATACGTGTATTATACGTGGTTTCTATTGAAGTTTTTCACGTACAACTGGTCTTAAAGTTTAGGATTTAAACGAGTTGTAGCCTACTTTTAAATTAAATAGTTGGGCACAACACTTGCAGCATTGTGACGTAAGATGAAGTCTAAAGTAGACCGTTAACTCTATGTTACGTCACAATGCTAAAAATTACGGTAGTGGCTAAGTTCTAAATTTGATGGACAGGCCGCCTTCAACAACTTGCTTTTTGCAATTGAGATATAAATTTGTAATATATTTGGCGGACCGGCAGGAAAGTTGACGCGTACCGGCGGTTGAGAACCACTGATGGAGAATGCCCTGCTTTAACGTAGTAAACGTTACGCCAAATTTGGGGCATTGTGACGTAATATGAACGGTTGGTGAATAAAAAGTACGCTCACAAAAAATAATATTAAATACAACACAGTTAAGACACTTATTTGTGACACGAACTAGCAATGTGTGCTACCATTTAGTTAGCGCTAGTGTTAGTGATGTATGTAATAGAAATGTTAATGATGTGGTAGTGATGTAATGGTTGCAATTTCTTAAGGTGATATAACGTGAGCGTTAAATCAATTGGCGTGCCATGCAAAATCATCTTGCGCGCCACAAGTGGCACGCGTGCCAGGGGTTGCCGACCCCTGCTGTATTGTAATCGAAAGTTATTAGGTTAAAATAAAACAAAAAGCAATATCACGGCACTCACTTCATCTGTTTGACGATTGTGCTTTTTCCCGATTCGCCAGCACCTGCAAGAAAGAAAAGCACAAGAGTTGAATTTAAATTGCCGGAAGCCACAAGGAGCGCGTGCGCCTCGGATATAATATAATTGACCTTGGCGTTTGCGAGTCAAGGTCACGGGCGAAAGATTCGGGGGGGGGGGCGTGTTGCTGAAAACGTGACTTGGCGAGGTACTATTAAGCTTGTTGAAAGCGGACATAACGAGGCGGTTTTGCATAAAATGGAGGAATTTTCTCCCGGGTGGGTTGATTGAAGAAAATAATTATCCGCGCATCCAAACAGATGGCGTTTTCCACACAATCGGCTCCCAATGAGATATCTAGGGTAAACCGAGATGATAACAAACGACGATGAGTCATTTGCGGGGTTTTAACTCGTGTAGTGGTAAAACAAAACGTTATAAGTGGGTTTGTGCCAAAACAACGCCGTTACTGATTTTAACTATTAGAAAAAATTAAATAAATTGGCTGTACATCTGACTTCAGCCCATTGGTCGATTGGTGGAATATCAAACCAGGTGTCTGCTAATATTAGTGTGTGGCCAAATATCATAACAGGAATTTATCAATTATATTTGGATCTTGGCGGGAGGATAAAACACGTACCTTAATCCGCAAACAAACATCTATAATAATCAATGTGGTTAAATTTAGCGCTACATCTGTCGCCGAACTAACTAGGTGCTTATTTACTAACTAACAACAAAATGAAACCAAAAAGCAATCCTTGTCACAGCTGATGTCATGCATTACGCTTCGAAAATAAAGTTTTTTTTTAGATTAAACTTGATGAAAGAATCCTATGAAAGAAATAAAGCATTTAATTAACTTTTCTCATTGTTCAGTTGACTTTACCGCGGCATTCGGGCACAGACGACTAAAAAAACAAGGTTAAGCGTGGAAACGAGAGAGCGCTGCACTAGTGTGCAGTCATGCGGAAATATCGCATTTTTCAAAATTTGAAGCGCACAGATTAAAGAGCGATTTGGAAAGGAGCCCTGGTAAAAAACCCAACAACATTCCATTCACAAAGTTTATTTCGCTTCGATTTTTTGTTTTCTATTTGAAATAGGAAAAAAGTTTAAAGAAAACACTGCATTTTTGTGATCGATACCAGATCAAACTGTTGCGTTTTAGGCCCGCTATAAATAGACAACTTTCATTTTGAGTAACAGCGTTCCTTGGCTTATCAGGTTACCGTACTGATACAGAAAGGGTTAAAAGCGGATAGATCTGGTGCATTTTTTGCAATACAACGACGAGGCGGTGGCTCACATTGATTAATGTAGGCTACTTATCAACTTAGTCAAAATAATGCTGTGATTAATTAAAAAAGGTATTCCAATTGTATTGTGTTTTATTGGAGTATAACATAAAAAGTTACAGTTGTGTTTTTCCATCGCAAAATGAGCAAAAGGCATTACGTAACCAGGTTAAGGTAAAGTGCCTTAACGATTGTAAAAACAACAAATTACGACAAACGGCCACAAACTGGCAATTAAAGAAACGATAACAAACAGTAACGCTTCCCAAGAGTGCTCCGATGGCTTTAACCACAAAGTCGATTTTGGGATCTTTTACAATCTCCAGCGAAGGTTAGTCAATTCTGTTCCTAAATGTGACGATGAAGACTTTGGTGCAAATAAAATTGCAACGGTCTAGTACAGCGATTCTCAACCAGTGGGCCATGGAAATTTTTACGTGGGCCACAGATCAATTTAAAAAAGCTAGATTTATTGAAGAATTTAGTTTCATTTGTATCATACCTAATTTTATAGGAATAATGGCTTGGTGAGGAATTGAGAAGGAATGTAAATTAACGTAAGTTTATTGTTCAGAAGCAATACCTAATGCACGATTGAATAAATAATCTGTTTAATATATGCTCCGCTATTTTTGTTCTAATTAAACCTCTTTTTATAGTTTATTCTTTCATAAAAATTGATTGGGCCACAGAATTTTTGTGCAACGAAAATGGGCCACGAAAGAAAAAGGGTTGAGAACCACTGGTCTAGTATTTGCTTGGCCGATTTGGGCCGCATTTTTTTTATATAAACGCCATTTTAACCACGCCGCGACCGGGGTTTAAATAAATATTAAATATTATTATAAGTAGCCTCGGCAGCTGGAAGTGGGAAATCGCAAGGCAATTACGACGTCCGGGCTCGAAAAAGTTTTAAAGGTATGTGGCTTGAGTCGGATTTTTTGGGCAAGTGTGCCCAATAATGTCCAAACAGGTCTGAGAACTAACATGGCGCGTTGTTCGAACAACATAAAATGACAGGGTCGATACGTGGAAAGTCATTTTCTTGCCATTTGCCAGCAAGTCTGTTCAAGCAATTTGAATACTTACGACTGAAAATAAACACTATGAAGTACTAGTTTAATTACACACTTTTTTTTATCTTAATAGAGGTCGTAAGCGCCATTGTTCATCGAGGGTGTATTGGCAAACAAGGGTTTTATGGATAGGCAACAACCTTCTCGTGACAGTTGCAAAGCAATAAATTTACCAAAAATATTAAAAAAACATTGCTCTTAGAAAAAACAAAGTGGGAGTTTTGCCAGATGCATAAGGTAAGGTCATCTTTGCAACATAAGAAAATAGGTAAACCGACTATAGTGGGAGAAAGAAACAGGTAAGTCGTGGACAACAGGTCGTAAAAATGCCAACCGGTAAACTGTGTCTGTCAGCGCGTGCGAAAAGTCGTTTGCAAACGCATTACACCGCAATCTGCGCCACTCTATTGCGATTTCTAATCTGGCCGGCGTCCATTAAACCCGCGCGACCCCGCATTTAAATCTTACGACAGATGCATTAGCGGCAAGGCCGATTGCCCTAAGAACGAAAAGATCTCCGCGCGGTCCGCTATCATCGTCTTAACTCAAACGCGCGGACATAAAGCAAGCGGTTTATCTCCGGTTGACCTAAAATGCAGGCTGTTTACTATTTTCTAGGACGAGCGCCACCTTCGAAATCAGCAGGCAAGCACAAGATGGACGACGTCCGTTATTCGCAAGTAAACGAATAGCGCTTAACTGCGTCGTTACTCGTTGCATCACGAAATTCGCACCTAACGTAGTGTAGTAGAGCGCTGCTTTGCAGTAGAGCGTTGCTTGACCATTTCAACGAAGCAGCTGCAAGCTGGACTTTAAGCTGCTAACCCGATTTAGCTGCACGACATCGGATGGAAAAGTCCCGATTAAGCGAACACGATAGGTCCGAAAATGAACATTTCCAGAAACGCAAAAGGAAATCACGATTCGTGGGACAACCAGCAAATAATGGCGATGGCCTTCACGCGAGAGCCGGCGACGCCACAGTCTATTGTTTCTTCATTGGCTAAAGACGCGCAACGCAAGGAAAACAATGGCCAGCAACTGACGGTGCTTGGTATAATCGGGGCGATTAAGAGCGCGCGTCTATTTCTTGGCGCGGGCCCTTCCGTGACGTCATCGTTTAACGTCACAACCCGGTCGGCTCGATTGTTGCGAGATAATGCGCCGGCCTCGCTAATGGGCCAACAGGGAAACGGCCGCAAACTTGTGGCGTGGTTTACTCCATGTTGCACGCGTAACTAAGGACAGGAAATCAAAACTAACGGTCGAGCGAACGACACAGGTTGAATTAACAAACTGCACCTCAAGAATAAACAAAACAAAAAAGTTGATTAAATCACATGTGTGCGAAAGGAGAATGTGGTGGAAAAATATTAACGATGCATTCTCCAGTTTAATAACCGTAGGATTTCCAGGCTCCCTAACGGGTTTATCAAAAACATTAAAATAAAAACTAACATTACGCACATAAAAAATTGATGCTCAATCGTCGTTGGCATTTTGTTATTTGCTAGCAGCAACAGCAGCAGTTGTCCAAGTTCGGCTTCCCGGTATTTTTGGTTAAGTCTCCAAATAGAATTTTTTTTCAGTGTTTAGCTCTCACAAACGACGGAAATGTCGCCCTCCATCAACGTGTGTTATCCGAACCGCGAGCAACCCGTTTTTTTCACTTTAAAGCTAACCCATGCTAATTTCAGAAAGGCAATCACACGATTGGCACGTCAACGCATTGGCGCGCTAAACTAAAAAGAAAAATCGCCCAACTTGGCGTTTGGCCAAACACGAAAGGCACATTTGCATTAAACAGGGAAAGCGCCACATCAAACAGTGATTACTCGTCCCCCTTTTTTCGTGTTTAGGCTGTAACCGCCTAAAAGTTAAAAACTACTTTAAAATAAAATCACCAATACGCGTGCACTGACCGGTTTTGTTTTACGTCAATAAAATTGTTCCACGGGACACCACCACCAATCAATTACCGAAGCCTTTCAAAAAAATAAGGAAACTAATGCCCGGCCCTTGTCCGGATACACGGTTGTACGCCATTAAGCTTGCAAGTTTTTGCAAGTGCCCGACCTTGCGGCGTGTAGTGCTCGCTTGTTAGGGTTGGCGCTATAACCATGTTCGACATGCTAGCGGCAAGATTGAGGTGGACGAAGGGACGCCATGCTACCAGGGCTCAACTGGGCGTTGGCTCTTGTCCGGTCGTGCAGCCCAGCTCTACTGCTGTTAACTTGCTTCGCTTTAGAACAGACGCTTGCAATTGTTTTAGCCGCATCACGTATAGATTCTATTGTGCCGCCAAAAATTGCCCCGTGTCGTAAACAAGCATATCCTGCACAGTGAATGTCGCTGTCGTTAAATGTCACGTAACACTTCGTTTGAAATCACTCAACAATTCAGATAGTTGTATAAGTAAATAAAGACAAGAAGACTCGTTTCTGATTTTTTTTTCGGAAGATCTACCGGCCCACAATACAGTAAAATATCTGAAGCATAGGGAAAGGCCATATTGCAAGATCTGGAATGGTCGGTTGGTTTCCTTGCATATCACACCGCAGCTATCAACATATATCCAAAAACGCACACGGTGTCCGTTGCATAAGCGTCGACATTGTGGTTAAATATTTAGAACATGCGGTCTGGTTTTAAACAACCACACGATAAGGATAACGCCTTGTAATTGGTTTGGCCTAATGTCAGTCGAGGCTGCGGTCTTCTATACGTAAAAGAAGCAAGCAGCAATATATGCTTAAACAAACAATCTTAGCAATAAGTCGAAAATTACCGCAATACCTTTTACCAACGCTTGCAATTGCAGTCGAGCGTTTTTATGGTGGAGAAAAACACTGGGACAATAAACCGATGTAAACAGTGGGCTAAATAACTGACGCATCCTGGTAGAACAGTATCGACCTTTATTGTGCATCAGGGGATGGCAAAACAATGCAATCGATCGCCAAAAACTGATCAACTTAGGCGTGCCCTCTTTCCAAAAAATATCAATGTAGGTTGCCTTGGTAAGCCTAATAACTCCCCTGTTATACGTCGAATTACCAGCAGCAAATTAGTACTGTGAGATGCATAATACGATTTGAGTAAAAATCATTTATATCTTTCTGGACATTTAAATTAAGAGTGGACTTGTCGGAAAGAGCATTGGGCGCTACTGAAGCATACTTAGCAAAGAAAGGGTAAAAAAGAAATACCACTTCAAGTGGTCCATGTAACTTGAGAGTAACTTTGTGTTGTTGATGTTGTGAAACACATCACAGAGGCTACGTGGTCTGAATTAACTGAATTGTGTTTTATAGGCGAGCCCCTTTGGAAAAATCACGAGACCGAAAAATGGGAATGCGGGTCTGCATGGGGGAGGGGCAGGTGTGCTGACATGGTTAGCATCTGCAAATCTCAGTCATTAATCTTCGTGGCTGGCCAATTAAAACAGTGGCTTGACGCCCAGCACCTGCAATTAAGGTAAAAGAATTTTATCCGGAAATAGGCCGCGGTAAATTGCCGAACCAACAAAACAGGCCCGTCAAAAATAAAATTGTGAACAAGGCAAAGTAATAAGCCTAACAAGAGCAAGAATCGAATGTTTTGAAAGAAGGATAAAAAAAGGTTTCAGCTGTCGTTTTATGTAACTGAAAAAATCGCTAAAATAGAAGTAAGAAGATGGACAAAATATGGTCGAGGGCTTTCCTTTTTAAAAACGTAGCGAAAAAATAACTTGATTGCAACCAACGGCGGAGAGGCTAAAACGAAAACAGTGTCATGTGTAAAGGCCGCTGTCGCGTAGTTATAACTCTAATATAATTGGGCCCATCGACCAACGTCGAAACGTTAGAATGTCGCAAGGCTAAACTCGATTACAATCGATTGCACTTGGAAAAAGACTCGCGTATTTCGTAGCGCGTAGAAAAATCGCAAAACCGCTTCACAAAGGAATCTAAAACTGTGCGACGTTAACAGCCACAGAATTAAGTGAGATACCCGACAATGGTTTGCCACAGAAAACAGACCACAGCCCTAGCCGCCAATCGAGAGAGAAAATAGACGTATCAAAAGCCGCGCGAATTAAGTAGAAAACGTCTTTCGCTGTGCACTAGTAGCAAACCAGCCGGCACAAAGGTGGACCACATATCCGCAATTGGCAGCGACCTCAGTAGCGCAAGCGACCCGTTAACACAACAAACAAGACGGAAAATCGTCCGCCGTTAGGGCCTCGAATAAAACCGAACAGCAGGCGAAGATGAATAGATAACCGCGGAGCGAGCATGGCTAACTCCCCCCCCCCCCCTCCCTCAAGTCCAAACGGTCGCCATGGCAGCGATGAATAATGTATGGCGAGTTGTCCAGTTGGGGGCAATCCTTCTCGTGCCCTGAATTATTGAAAGGCGGCCAGGTTTCTTTGCCAACACGCAAGAGAGAGCACACCCAGTTTTGAGGCGATACGCTGCTGTTGCCAAAGTACTGCCGCAAATAATTGTCATTGTTTTGCTTTCCAGGGGCTTATTCAAAATCAGGAGCAATTTGGTCGCGCTCAACGCATTGAAAACTATCAAATTAGCATTCTCAGCGTTGCATTGAGTACGTACAACTCCCAACGGCACAACTTAATCTAAACAGCCAGCAACAGAAAGAATAGACCACACCGACTCGTGTTATCAGGTACGACTGGTGGGCTGTTACAGGTAAATTGGAAGGACTGCAATCACGGCCAGCAAGGAGTAACCGCGGCTTGCGTAACAGAGCAGCCGTTCTCCGCTGATTTACAACCCGTCGTTACGTCATCGAATGGCAGCGCTGCGCTTCTTCGTACAAGCAGCAGCCATTTCGCGGCCCGCATATGGCTCGTTTGGGGAGGGGGTGCGGCTCGATTAAAACGAGTGCTAAAAAAAGTCACCCGAAGCCAATCGACCGTTTGATCAAGGCAGAAACAAATCTTTAGCTTTGTGCAAACGTTTAGATGCTGTTAAATTCAAAAGAAAGAAAAAAACTGCTAATAGCTGGAAAACGTTTGCAGTAATACCGTAGAATTGCATCATCAAAGATTTATTGTAAAAATAACTTAGGTCAGCAATTTTAACTTATGATGGTGAGCCATATGGTGAGCCATACAATGGTGATGGTGAGCCATACAATGAGCGGAACACTTGACACAGCTAAATTTAACTTACAAAAGGTTAACACTGTTGATTGGCGTCTGACATCGCTTGATGAGTAAATCAAATGCAATTTCCGCATGTTACCCTCCACATAACACTTGCAATGACATTAAGCGGTAGTATAGGCAGTGGGTTTTAACGCCGTTTAATAACACGGCGATCCACGTGAATGAAAATGAAAACAACAAACGCACAAAGTACGGGAATAAGGTTTTAGTTTTCCACTGTTACGTCGTTTTTAAGTGCACCAAGCTAAACTCCCTGGGCCCAATCGTCACCCCTGCGGTTAGGGCAATGTGATTGGGCGGATCACTTGTACAAGATGCCAACGGAAAAAGGAAACTGCAAACTTCGCTCCCAAGCTCGACAAAGGCGTGTTCCCACGGGACTTAGTCAGAGTTTTCTCACATCACAGGTTAATGATAGATTGTCGAATTTTCGCAGCGATTTTCTAGGCACCCATGGGACAGCATGTTACCATTTACAAGTAACTACAGGCCTGTGTGCGGACAGCAACGAAGTGACATCTGCTTAGGGCACTAGGGCAACCATTTGGCAATGATTTTCTGTTTATTTCTTTAATAAAAAAGACATAAAACAAAACAAACCAGTATTAAAATGTTGTTGGCGTGTCGTGTTTCGAAAATGTGATGCCCCTCGATGAAATTAAATCCACAAAACTGTGTACGTGCGTGCGATCAGCTACGTCGATCTTATTCAACATAAATGACTCAACCACCCTACCAACCAACAACGGTAAACAATAGTAAACTAATTATTTTACAACCTCTTAAAGTGCCTGAACGGACAAAAAAATTCAGGGGAACTAACATAAGAATGGTCTTATTCGGGAGTTGGCGTTTTAAGTCCCCACTGAGGCAAGGCAACGCGTTTTATAGAGCGCAGAATATGATTGACAGTGTGGCACGCAAAAATCCTTAACGGGTCGGCACCAAGTAACCCCGGTTAAAGTGTGGCCATTCAGACAAAGACGAAAAGCGGAAATTAGCGTGTGTGACGGATCACTGGGAGCCCCCATCGCATTGTAACGAGGGTTTATTGCGTGACAAACAACTCGTCAGCGTTACGCTTCGTAATACGACAGCCAAGGGACATACCCAAGCCAAACCCCTAGCGACAACGTCAAAGGAAACGCCAAAGGGCGTCGTCCGAGTGTGCATCCAGTCGAGGTGCGTGCGTGATTGTGCGTGTGCATGTTGCCGTTTGCGTGCGGAATAGAAAACGTCGAAGTTAATTTTCACAGGTCGCGTACGAAACTTGGCAGCCAAGACACTTTAGTTACTAGCGCCTTTCATTAAGGCTCTTGCGAAAACGACACCACCCTTATCTTTTGCATTCTATTTCGGTTCTCTCTCACCAGCCGTGCACGGGTCTGTCGAGGTCTAGTGTTTGGGCTAAAAACAGGCTATTTTTATGGACAAGGGACGAACGATCGAACGCCTTTACGCTACTCGAAAGGGTTGACGAAAATTTGATGGCGTCACAGTCACAGCAAATAGCTTCGCTGGCATTTTAGTCTGGTCTATTGATTTGTTGCCATATGATTTTAAAAGGCATTCACAAAACGTGATTGGTAGGATTTACAAACACAAAGAAGTTTTAATACTTCCTTATTTTTTTGCATTAATAGACTGCATGAATCAAAATAAAACATGGCAAGAACTGATTTAACGATATGAGTAAATCCATTAAAACTCCGTTTTACTTTCCAAGCAGGTTAGAGGTTGTTTGAAAGCGAATTTTTTACGAAACTTTAAGGAAAAATTTCTCGCCTCGAATTAAGAAAAAACAGCCAAAACGTGACCGATCAATGGACTGTGGTGACGCTGTTCGATCTATCAAAATGCTATTCCGCTTTTATGATAAGAAAGGAACTCAACGTAGGAAATTAGGTAACTACAAAAATATTTTAAGAGCGCCAAATTCGATGGCATGGCTGGGTTAGTCAGCTGAACAATACAGCCTGGGCAGCAGCACACCCTTGGCTTTTACGCAGCTTTGTATGCTTTCGCCCGGTCGTTTAGACCGAAAAGTTCTTGCAAAAGGCTGTGACGTCGAGCACGCCATTAGACAGCGCGGAAAAACAAATAGCGGAAAGGCAATTGCCTCTGTCCGCTCCACCTGCGCTTGCTGAATAAATAAATGTCGACGATTTATGTTGCGCGTAGCCTGGGGCACACAAGACAAACGGTTCTTAGTTGGTGACCGAGTCGGGCTCGGCTTCCAAATTGCCATTTCGGTAACAAATAGTCTGGCGTGTATCCACGGGCTATTAGGGCGGCCCTGACTTTCCAAATCGGGCTGCTGTCTCTAAGGGACACGCGCTCCCTTCGGGTTTTACGAAAAGTGCTGTTAGAAACTGCAGCAGATTTGCCTAACCTCTTAGTCAATGCAAAAAAAATGCAATTGCAACGATGGGGAGCCCACATAAACAAACATTTGTCACCTTGGGACCTTTTTATCTGACGGCAATAACAGCGATTTGGCATTTTGCACACAGACAGCGATTGGCCTGATACGATCAGCCTGGCATCACATGGCGCTTTATTTATGCGCAGATTAACACACAATTGCCTCCTTTTTGGAAAAGCGTCCTAGGTGGTTGCAAACGACAAAATAAAACAACGTTCGCTTTTTATTTAGGGTGCCTGCGAAGGCCGATGGGCGGTAATCGACTATGGTCGACGACGCTTTTCGTTTTGCCCGCCAATTACCAACGGACCGTGAGCTATCAGGGAGGCTTAAAAAAAAGTTTGATAACAACGTCCGAACGAACTTGCCTATCGCTAAATTGAGGTCACAGCCCCACGTCTCAGCGATTGTTAAGCCGTGACAGTAGGGGTTTGGACAGACAACCATCTCCTAGATAAGACCAGGCAAATACGCATGAACGAAATGTACCGAAACACAAGACCATCTGTTGGCCGCGAAACAATGTATTTTTAGACACCCTTCATATCAAGGGTATACAGAGGTCAGATAAAACGGCGAAGCATGGCAAATAAAATACCGTATCCTATGTATCCACCATCGCTGCGGTAAATATGCCAAGCAACGCCTGATTTAACTGACCACTCACTTTAAAATACGGTCAGGGAGTTTATTTCAAATCCGCTTTCAAGCCACACGAAGTACGAAGGCGAGTTTAAACCGGGAGATGTGATGGTTCAAATTAAATCAAGTGCGCGCGCTGTATTAGGCAACAGAACGCAAAAAAACCCGCAAGGCAAATTTTTTCAAAGCCATTTAACCGTGTTGCTATAAAAAATACCCATTGCAGACAACGTCAAACCCGCCAAGGTCAACAAAACCTGGCAGGTAACATCGCAAAACTAGTGCCAGAAAGGCTACAATAAAGAGTACAGCCACACAAGCGAGCACCGATCGGTGGCATAAATTACTGTGGGAGAAGTCGCCCAAAGACGCGCGCGAATTCGTCCTTCCGCCTTTTCGCAGTAGGATTGTCGCAAGGCAAATATTTGCGCTTGGAGACCAAAGTGGGATGGGAAAGCTCGCGCCCGCCTTTGCGCCGTTCACGACAGACTTGTCGCGGCTGTAACAAAGCGCCAAGTCTTGTAAAATCGCTCGCTACAACGTAGTTTCATGGCGCGCGCGCAAAGCAGTGTATGGAAACACTGCGGTGAAAATACGGCGAATTCTATTCCTAGATGCGAATCCCATGTGGCCTAGTTTACAAAAAGGATAACGCTGAGTCTAAGTGTATGCACATTTGGCGGTATGGTGGTTTTTGTCAGATCATTACCTGTGGGTCATTACTGCACAAAAGAGTTTAGAAGGATAACTAAAAATGACAAAGTGATATAGTATCAAATTTTGTGGCAAGTCAAAACAAGTTGAAAACAAAAACACAACACGAGTTGTTGCACTGTATGTTTTCAAATCTAGGTCAGAAAAAAGTCCATTTTTTTTGTTCGAATAAAAAAAAGTGTTAACCTTCAAACTGACTAAACAAGCTTGTTAATAGTGTGTTTAAACCAACAGAGAATCAATATAAAAAATACACATCCTATATATATACAATAAATCACTATAGCACTATAAACAAATATTTAACTCTAAAAGTTTGTGACTTGTGGTGGCAAGAAAGTGCAACTCTAATGGTTCAATCCTTAAGGGTGGCTTTTAAAATATGTTAGATGGTAGTTTAGTGAAGTGGATTACTTATTTGCCGACTTCTATACATAGAAGTTACATATATTAGGTCACTAAAAACATATGTTTTATAATTATATTTTGACTGTGCTCCCAGTACAAAGTAAAATTATTTTAATATCTAAAACTCTATTATGCCTTGTGTCAATATCTAAAAATGCAAATAATTTTAGTGGGTTTCATATTTGCTGTGTTCTAAACTTCAATTTTTACAGATGTCTTTCAGGTTATATTGGCCTCCAGATATTAAGTGTTTTTATATTAGATATCAGTCATATAATACAATAGGGTAGGTCATAGCTATTTTACCCAATAAAAAATGACCTGTTTTTCAACTAGTAGATATACAACACTACGCTTCAGGATGTTTTTTGATCAATACTTAGATTACAAACAAACTACCCCATAGCACAAAGCATCAGACAATAGGAGACCAACACAAGACACAAAGTAGAGAGATAGTAAGACTAAAGATAACAACAGCGACAGACAGCCATTGGGGAGACCAGCTTAATTCTCAAGAGATGGCCATATGGTCATACATTATTCACATTGAGGGAGCATTGGTTATTGATTGAAAACGCAATTATCCTTCCAATTCAAATGAATCTCAACATTATTGCATCCAAAATCTTACATTGCAAAGCCGGGGAATCATAATTTTAAATGTCCCTTTAGGCCACCATTGTTTTCTTTTTTACCTCTGGCACAAATTAATACATAACTTTACAAAGCGTAAAAATAAAAAACTACAGTAAAAAAATACTGAAAATTCTGTTTAACAAACAAATAAGGTCCTTACTCTAAAATTTTATAGAAGTGTCTCCATTAAGAATTTTCATAACTCGCACAACAAAATTTAATTCAGAAGAATTAATACTGTTGGGTTAAAAATACATATTTTTTAAGACAAGGAAGTTGTATAGAAAAGTACAGTTCAACTATTCCTCTTTATAAAACATAACCATATTAAAAATATGGTATTTTTTGCGATGCAATATAACGGATTGGATAACTAGTACAATACATAGCAACAAAAACACACTGTAAAAAATATTTTAACAACTGAAAGTGTTTTGGGAATTACAGGGCTAAACATCAACACATAGTTATTTATAGAGGTGGTTATGGCTTCCTTTAAATAGCATGACTTACTGCGGTCAATTAAGAGTGAATAGAAAAAGAGAGTTAAGGTTCTAATTGACAGTCTTGATGAGTGGTTGGGATAGAGGGGATTGTAGATCAATTAGCCCATTTGGTTGGATATGTCATACATTTGGACTTCATCTTTCAGCTGATATACTTTTTAAAGAAAACAATTTTGCTACATTAAGGTACTGTAATACCAATGATCAAAATGTACTTCTTAGACTTTCGTTTAGTTTGTTACACAAAAAGTCAACACTCTTTTGTTTTAAGTTTTGGCTGATTCAACAGCAAAAAATAAAGATCATTTCCTAATCCAAACAAGAATAGGAAGAAGTGGGCTACACAAACAAGTTAGCATTTTTGGACCTGCCTTCTAACTATAGACAAGTCACCAATGAATCATTTCACTACACAACGCAGTCCAGTTGAAAACAAGAATTAGTTTTGGAACAATGAAGCCACTTGAACATACACAATGATTGAGAACTTTTAGTTGATATTACTTACCTAATAACAAAAGTTTGACTTCTCTTGATTGCTTGTCACCGTCCACCCTAAGGTTGCGATCGATTTGCCTTGACCTCTCATTGGCTGCCTTGTCGTCCGTTGATACTGCGCATCCCATGTTTGATTTGTTCTACATGGACAAGTGTTATTAAACAGTGCATTTAAACTAGACATAACATGCTGACTGCTAAGGAATGTTCCAATACAATAAAGTATGTCTTTAAAAATAAGGTTTCCCACCGCTAAATGGGAATGAATAATGGCAAAATTATGGAAACAATCTGGGTTTATTATTATAGCCATGCCTTGTACGAAAGCTGAATATATATATATTTGGATTAATGTTAAATATAAATGGCGGTTTTACACAGCCCATTTACATTAAAATATTTGTATACTTTCTTATTTGAAGAATTGTTTTAGGCCCTTTATGAAAAAAGAATACAAGGCCCTGCTGTGAGAATTCTTTTAGTTATAACATGTGTTTAAAATCATAGGAAACCAACAGGAGGGCCAGAAATACTTGGGTGGATCAACTGCCGTAATCAGATAAAAACATTTGTTGTGCTCAAAGGCAGTTTAACATAGATCTGGTTTTCAACGAAAAAAAAATATTGCTAATAATAGCAATAGCAAACAATATAACGGATTAAAAAATAATACATGGCCTAAAATGTAAATGTGATTAAAAGCAGAAATTTAGGATGTCACATGGGTGAAAAATTAGCTAAAATGGCCCAACTACAGGCACTAAGTTATTAAGGTTGGTTTCCACAAAATGTAGAGATTTAGCAGACAGCACGATTTAGTTCGGCCATAGTTGCATTGCAACAGGAAGGAACATGGTGGTACTAAGGTATGCCTATAACCTACACATGTCGCCAAGCATGGGAAGTGAATGTATGCTACCAGGCCACGGCGTGTCAGACACATGCCAGTTGCAGCAACGATTAACTAATGTTTAGCCAACCAGCAGAAATGCAAAATTTATATGCAGTAGTTTTTTGTTGTTGTTTTTTTAAGCTCACCAATACAAAAAAAAATTAACCTTTGCAAGTGGAAGTAAAAAATAAATTAGGTAAAGGTTTTTTTAACAAATATAAAAATATTTATAGTTATGATTTGCTTGGTCAACACACTTGACAAATTTTAATCTCAACACTGTTTCCTAAAACAGAAATATACTGGCCACCAACTAGACAAACCCAAACATTAATTTACTGTATTAATTAGAAAAACAACAAACATTTTATATAACCAAACATAATTTAGTTTGCCTGATATAAAGAACAATTTAAATTTTTATTTCAAACACAATAAGGGTTTCCCAACTAAGGGTAAGGCAGTTTTTTATTAAGTTGTGTATGTATTTTAACCTAAAAAGGCTAAGAACAATTTTGTAGGGGCAGTTAAAAAACTGCAAAACTGCAATTCATTAAGGTAATTGGTGACTTGGTGTAGATCGAAAATAAAAGGGTCATACACAGAAACCTAAAACACAAGATTGACAGTTTTAGGCCACTACTGTATTCCAACAAAGAGCAAAAATGGTACAAACCTGATTCTCCCCAACAATGGGGTTGAATAAAATGAAATGTCAGTCGCCTGTTGCAAGCAAACAGATCCCACCAGAGTATCTTGTACAGGTAAAAATCAATACAAAATAAAATAAAACTCCAAAAGTTTGAAGGCCTTTCGGTGAAATATAAAACAGACACGTTGTAGAAGCCTCGGTGTTTAGTAAAATCAACAAAAACTCAGAAACACAGGTGGTGTAAATTGGTTTAATCTGAAAAGTAAACGAAAAGTCAATGCCAAATGTGAGGTGTGCAATATATGTGTATTTTGCCCTGAAAAACATATACTTCAGAACATTAATTGTATGAAAGTGCAAAACTTAAAGTTAGGCATGCCTTCTTTGTTTCCAAGATATATATATAAAGAATTAAGTACAGCATTGGGTGCTGGTCTAGAATCCTACCACAGCATTGTAACATAGAAAAGGTAAAGCATTGTTAAATTATCAAGGTACTTTCTAGCTCAAAATGCTAAAAAAGTACACAACCACTCTGCTCAGCTAATTAAATTTTGATGCACCATGTATATCACCTGTTTACGCTTCCAAGAATGCTGGGCAATGGTCTAGAATTCTACCACAACACACATTATTTAGGTTAGGGTGCAGGTTAGCGTTTGAGTTGGGGTAGGTTAAGTAATGTTATTAAATAATAAATATAATAATACTTTCACCCATCTGCAAAGTGTAAACAGCTGATATACATGGTGCATCAAAATTTAAATAGCTGATTAGGCTGGTTGAGTAATTTTTTTTAACATTTAAGCTAGAAAGTACCTTAATAATTTAACAATGCTTTATTTTTTCTATTACCGTAAAGTGATTTAAGAAAAACTATGAATGCAGGAAATGGATTATATCAGTTTACAAAACTGACACAGTGATTAAAAATATCGGACAAATATTATAACACTAATTTTGTTATCCATGGAAAATAACGGTCTTTCCAACGAAATCTTAAAGCTTTTAAATAACAAAAGAAATAACTATTACAGTTAAGCAACAGACAATTTTAACGCTTGACATCACAACATGGTTACATGATAAATCGAAAGTTATTTTACAGTTTGCTCTCTCCTTGTCGACTTATTATACACGTCTATTCAAGAATGCGCATTACATCAACAGTCGTTACAAAACTGCTTGGTGGTTTTACGTTTTAAAACGTAACACGCACTACTGCCACACCTGTCAAAAAGAAAATGTTGCCTTGCAAAATTTACAACAACGCTTGTCTACTTGGCGACCCTTATCCTGTACATTTGCTTCTACGAATACGCCCTAAACAAGCGGCTATTGATTGTCTGGAAAGAAAAAAGACCACCGCTGGGCAATTTCTTTGTTTCTTTATTTCTCCTTGGCGGTGTTAGCAATTTCCAGCGCGCTGCGTTTTTCAGCAGCGCCATGAAATTGGAATCGATCGAGGACCCCGCTCATTTACCGCTTCTACAAAAATCGATATTCCAGAGTGCTGGTTGGTTATAGAAAAGAAAGAGGAGATGCCAAGTTATTTTTTCAACGACCTTCCGTTTTCCTATCGCCGTGTTAACCGCTGTTTTTAACCACAGTTTGAAGAAAACCCTCGACCGGTTACCGCGTGTTTTGCTTTACTCAAATTATGACGTCTCCCCGAGCGATTGTGATTGGCTGAAAGTGGTTTGAAGCGACAAACCAAATTTCGGCAAGGTTTTCATCAGTTAATAATTGACTCCGCAATTTTACGACAATTTGTCCTATTTTGGGGTAACAGAACAATCAGACTGAATTAGAAAATGTAGATAATCTGTAAAAATGATAAAGAGAACTTGCACAAGATAATGGGTCCTGATGTTTTTTTGTTTATACATGGCTTTTTGTGCAGAGGCTCACTTTTTTAAAGCCTATGGAATCTTGGACACAAACAGAAATCTTGTTCATTACTTAAACGACATAGCATTTGCCATGTCACGCTTTAAGCTGCTGATGCAACACTAAAATGATTGATGTACAAATATATGGTGATGACCAGTTAAGGAACATGTAAGTTATGGGACTTGGGATACGTCAAAGATTTATTGCTGCATAAAATGTTCTCGGGCGTTTGAATTTGTCAATGGAACACCAAAAATCTTACACAAGGCGATGTTATGTTTGGGCGGGTTTATTTTTAGCCAGCGGAGACTACGGCTGACCCGTTTCATGCAAACCATTGTTTCTCGTCAAGACAGATCAGTCGGTTTCGATATTTTTTTTTGGCTAAAACCAAACACTTTTGAAAGATTTAAGACAGTTAGCAAGATACCGTAACCATTTAGTCAGGTTCGGGTGTATCGAAGTCCTTTGTTTTTACTTTTTATAAAACAAACGTTAGGAATAAAATTTCATTTCACGTGCAACATAAATGTAAATAACTGGCTGATTCTGAATTATCAAATAAACTAGCAAAACAATTTTTAGGCTTTCCCTTATAAAGTTTTGTCATAATTTAACGTATAAAACAACTATTTCAAGAAACAAGAAGAAAGTGTGCAAAAACATGCTGTGTAATATCGTGTAAAAAACATATAACTTCATTATATCAAAAAACTTTTATTTATAAATAGCTATTTTCATTGCAGCTATCTAGATTCTAGACTAGAGTTAAGCTACCATGTTTTTGGCCTGAAAATTGGGATGCTATAAAACAGTCCCCAGTTATACCATTTTTTGTTGTCATTAAAGAATGGAGTCACAGAAATACGTCATAAGTGTCACCAAACATTTGACTTAATGAGGACCGTTCATTGCCCGTAAAATTATAGCGCGAATGTGCCATTAAAAGTAAGACTAAATGTTTTCCGGTTGTTCATGACGAATTAGGAAGTCGAATATTTTTCGAGCAAGAAAGTTCGCTGTTATAAGATTTATTTTTTTGGCACAATGCTCATGCAGACAGCTTGTAGCCTATCTTGACAAATTTTACACCGCGAAAAACACTTGAAAAGCAGACCAATCAAAGCAAATTATATTCGTGTAATATATAGCAAATGTTAGCTGGCTAAAAAGCGGGACATTTTTGTAAACATGCGTGAAACCGGGTCAAAGCCCTGTCCCACTTAAATCGGCACGTATTGCCAGCCTAATTGTATCCTACCAATGCAAAGTCAATTCCTAATATAACCTTGTTGAATCAGGTTATTTTACATCTTCTAAAACAGGCGTTCTTAAACTGGGGTCCATGGTCCCCTTGGAGGTCCATGAACTAGTTTCAGGCGGTCCATGAAGCCCAAATTGTAATATTAGGCTACTGTATATTTAAGAAGTAATCAATTTTTAAAGGCAACAGTTTAATTAAAAATGAAACGGTTTTGCACTGAATGTATTTCGACTCCATTTTACTTTCACGTTTTTGGACTAAAATCAACACATTTATGAATTCTATTGTATTGTGACGTCAATTTATGAGGTCATTTTTGAAAAGTTTTTCCCTACCGTGGCACACGCAAAGCAAAAAATGAGGGGTCTGCAGTAAAAAGTTCAAGAAAACCCTGTATAAAATCCATAATGTAGAATCTAAAATTTTAGAATCTAAAATGACTGTTAGGTGTACGAGTAACAGTTCATCAGACGCAGATCCAGGATTTTCGTTTGGTGTTGGACATAATTTTTTTCAGAAATGACGTTAAAAAGTTACACCATAACGTAAAGTCATATATAGTCACACCAAAACGTGACGTTACAAAGTTATATCTTAACGTGACGTCATAAAGAAGGGACCTTAAGAACCCAACACGGTTAGTTTATTTTGTTTAAGGTTACAAAGGTGATGCAAAAGCTACATTATAAAGATGTTATCGATTCGCACAACGCGAAAAAATGACTTTTTAACGTTTAAGTTGCTTACTCTTTAGTTTTCGTGAATGCGATGAGAGCCACGACGCCTTTGGGATAAAACCATTTTACAAAATAGACTTAGACATACTATACAAACGCAATACAGATTCACACAAAGCGCAAAAAATGCATTTACGTAGTTAAAATATGCAAAAAAAATAAGTTTAGGGGGTACGCATGGCAACGTTAAATAAAAATAATCAAGCGTTTATTTAACACTTAACATGCAACGTAGTGTCAAATTGTACTTCCCTTGAACCA
Source organism: Ascidiella aspersa (assembly GCF_963924565.1). NCBI lineage: Eukaryota > Metazoa > Chordata > Ascidiacea > Phlebobranchia > Ascidiidae > Ascidiella > Ascidiella aspersa. Next base: position 21,240,440 of record NC_139451.1, read on the forward strand.
CACGCGAGACCGACATATTCGTTCTCGCCTTTGAAGCAAGCGCTTTGATGGAAGGAAACAGCAGCGGGGCGAAAGCAAATAAAGTTCGTGACTGGAGCAAAGTGTTTCCATGTGGTAACACTAGTGCTTTTTTAGCCCTTTCGGCATTCCGAGTTTGCTGTTTGTTTATGCAGCTTGACGATGACCGTAACTTTACGTTTAACGTGGAGAGAATTGGAGGGCTTGCTGATGGGCCTCTCGAAAAGACTTATCGTCCAGCAAAACAGGCCACTTTGATCCTTTGCGGCTATAAACACTATGCATTGCAATGACTAATTCGATTCACATATTTCGTGTCGAACACAAAACTAACATCTTTTGTTGAAAGTCAGTGTCTCAACTTTTCTAAATGTGCCTGATTTTACGTTGCAATTAAATTTACACAGAAAATTCATCAAAATGACGCACGAAAAAAAATAACCTTCAAGAGACCACAAAAAATAAATTCCATATTTATAATAAAAAAACAAAATAAACATTCCTGTTGTGAGTGATAAGGTAAAAATAATTATATATTTGCTTCGACTGCGTTTTATTTTAAAAAGAATCATGTTCAACTTTTGCTTTTAATACTTGAAATAGTTGCTCTTTACTGCCTCTAGTGCAGTGCTTTTCAACCCGTGGGATGGTACGCACTTGCGCGGATGACAAACGTCGAGCGGATAAAAATGATTCATAATTTTCATTATGTGTAATGCAGTAATGAAATAAGGCTCTCTTATGCATTACAGATACAGCAATCAAGTCTCTCAGTTGTTTAGTGCAGCTATCTACTTTATATCGGTTAAGGCCCACGGTTTTATTACACAAACCCTTTCATTCTTTTTTCACAAATAGGAATACTAAAGGTTACAAACTTATTGTGCTTGTTTCTTGCGGATAAAAAACTTTCCGAAATAACAAAGTGCGAACTGTTCTTTTAAAAGTTGTAAAGCACTGCTCTAGTCAAGTGTATTCAACGATTGCAGTAAAGCGTTCGAGTTTTTTTCCCGATTGCAAATTTCGCCACGTTACTATTAGGTCAGGTGGCCACATTAAAAAATGAAACAACTGGCAAAAATTCTATGCAAACTAGCCCGGGTGCCGTACCGAAATTACATAGTAAGTCCAGATACCACTTTAACGTGCTGCATCTCATGAAGCAAGCAATATTCCCCACAATTAAAACATTTTATAGGTGTACGCGTGCGCCGTGCGGCCTATACGACATACTATCATTTTCCGTTGCTCATGCTTGTTTTAGTAGATTTAAGAAAGTATCTTTAAGATATTTTTAAAGTGACTTGACTTGCACTAGGCTTCCACTAGCAATTTGGTAAAAACAAATTGATTTAGATTCAAGTGATTTTGTGGATGACTTGATGGCTTGGACTCGGGTTGCAAGGTAATTTAAAATAGTTTTTCTTATACAATTTGGTTTTTAGACAATTTTTACTTACTTAACCAACAATCCTAATTCGCTTTGTAGTGTAATTAAACCGGTATTGAAGAATTTTTTTTAGCCAAAGCCATCTTACAAAGATTACCCCCTTACAAAGTTTTGCATAGCCTACATAATGTACATTGTCCGATGATTTTAGTCCCGTCGTAGATTTTAGGCTACAGCATATTGGGCATTATTATTCCGTTGATCTTAATTCTATAATTCGGCTATACATATTAGCTCTCTAGAAGATTTGTAAGTACAATATATACACTGTCTTAGTACGAATTTGCTTATTTATAAGAAACGTGCTCGTTTATGGGCAGATTTTGTGGTGTTTTGTTTTTTCACAATCAGGCCACTGTGACCGTTCATATGGAAGTCCATTATAAGGTACTATAAAACCGGGGAATTTCAAAAGTTTTAACCTTACTAAGTTTACTAGAAGAATCACACTAAAGCTTTCATTCAAGATTAAGTCGTAACCTGCCACGACATCACAAAATCAGCGTTCTAGTGTAACCGCCAACTCAAAGCAGCGTTCTAGTGTGGTAACCGTCAACTCAAAGCAGCGTTCTAGTGTGGTAACCGTCAACTCAAAGCAGCGTTCTAGTGTGGTAACACTCAACTCAAAGCAGCGTGTGGTAAACTATTACGTAATATTAGACCGTCAGCTTTTTTATTTCGTATTTTAGAAGATGCCCGGTTTATGATTCTTTTTGTGTGTTCACCTTGGGCCGTGGGGTGATTTTCTCATGTTAGACTAGGAAAAACTAAGCCCTATTTTAGTAAGGTTGTTGCCGCCTAAGAAAAAAAATTAAATTTGACTCAAGCAAAAATTTATCACCTAAAAAAAGTGTTGACGTATGGTTGTTTCCCGTCGCGCTCCCGCTTAAGCCTGCGTAGTTTTCGGTATGGCCGAAGGTCGTGAGTTCGAATCTCGCTACAGGCTAGTTGTTTTTTATAGCCTGTCCTGTTCACATTGTTGGTCGACAATTTTGGTTAGTCTGAGATGGCTTTCGGTCTAGGCCAGTGGTTCTCAACCTTTTTGCACCGCGTACCACATCGAGGTTTTATGATCTTGTTGCGTACCAACAAATTGTCAAAAAACTTTACTTAAAATGTATAGATAGAATTATTAACAGGGGCGGATTAGCTTTTTAGTTATTTAGAAACAAGCGGAAATTTAGAAAACCCGGAAATTTAGAAACAAACGCGGCCCACTACTTTCGAAAAAGTTTCCCTTTTTTAACTTTGCAAGATACCGGTAGTCAAGTTTTGTGATTCTTTGTTGTTTTGCTATAATGTCATAAAGGAAATTTGCAACTATTTTCCGGAAAGATAATAATTCCTGTCATTGATGAGGCATAAAATATTTAACTATACAATCATTACGATGAATGTACAGTTTATTACAATAGAAAAAAAACTATAATTTAATTGAAAACGTACTACGTACCACCAAAAATGACTTCACGTACCACTAGTGGTACGCGTACCACAGGTTGAGAACCACTGGTCTCTATAGGCCTACCGGTACATATTATACGTAAGCCGTAAATGTTGGTCAAAAAGCAGCTTCAAAAGGGCTAGATCACAGTTGTTATACACATATGCCTTTCACTAAACAACAGTTTTTTTATTGCACAACTTTGTCTTACCAAAGGCATATATTCGCAAAAACATAAACGAAGTTCTTTATGACAAATAAATCGATGAAGTGAAAAATTACAGCGGAATTTTAAAACGCTTACGCTCACGAGTCACGGCATACGGATGTTGCGAAAACGGACAAATGACGTGTGTTGCGTAACATGCCAGCTCATGCTTGATATACCGTAGCTCACGCTTTTATCGGGGGAAACCCATAGCTTTGAATAATAAAGCTAAAAAAATATTTCATTAGAATTAGATAATAAAGTGAACATTTTTGGTCGTATGTTTTTCAAATAATGGATTGCAAGAGAAAATGGATTATGATTAAGGTATGGATTCTCTTTGCAAGATTTCGGGGGGATGAAATATCTCAGTGAAATACTTAAATTAAATACAGTGAATACTTAAATTAAATACCTGTGTTAAACACCGATTAAATGGTTTGTAGGACTGCTGGGTAATTGTTAAAACAAAGCACTTCTGGAACAAAGGTTTTGCAGGTGACAGTTTAGAAATTTTAAATCAAATGCTTTTTATTTGAAGTGTGCTTAAATCCGCCGGCGATATTTATTTTCGTCGTCGAATTTGGCCACTAGTAGGATCTATATTTTTAACCCGGGTTTACCACAACTGTACTTTGCTACAATTTTCCCAAGAAACGTATTTCCCAAAAAGCCTGTTGGTTAAACGGCTACTTTGCAAAGTAAACACGATTTTTAAGTTACAATAGTGTTGTTATTTCATAGAAATGTCAAGGTGTATCTATAAAATATAACAGTTATGTTAAGATTACAATTCGTTGTTGTTCTAAGTTTAAAATTGGAATGCAACGTAAACCTTAAATAAGTTATCGTTGCGGATAATATAAAGTTACTGTTGTTATTGGAAAATGCTTTTGGCTTAGACAAGCTTTGAATAACAGATGTCATGGTGTTAAATCTGTATCATTCCCAACAGAATACTTGTTACAAGATGTGAAGTGTTTAGTAAAACTTAGCAGTTTAATCAGAAAATGAAGCATGAAACCCAAGCAGATAATGGACTTGTATTTCGGTCGAGCCAAAAACCAATAGTTCTACAACAGGTGTGTACTTTTTTTCTACAATTGCCATAGAAAACTTCAACTGAAGTGACCTTAAATACCAATAATTTTGGAAAGTTTTGCAAATGTCAACGAGGTCTGGTGCACCAGTAATAAATTTGAAGTGACTGTGCACCTCGCTAGTAAAACGTTTGGGAAAATTGGGGTGCGGTTTTGGTTTGTTGAACAAGTGCAAGTGCACTTCAGATACTTTACACTCAAATGTGGAAAGTATGGCAAGTGCACCCGCAAGTTTTTTTCTACCTTTTAAAAGTGCACCCCCAAAAAAATCTGCACCCGAAATATGTAAAACGCTTGTGCGGCATACGTTTACAGTGTGATGTATGCAATACAGAGTGCACCGAAAATTTGAAAATGCACCAGAGGTTCACTTTTTTACCTTTGTTACACCTGTTCACCCGGATTTTTTTAGCTGTGCACCCGCAAGGTCTCGTCGAAATATGGCATACTTTCCAGACTGGTTTACACAGTAGCCAATGGTTTAACACAGTGGTTCCCAACCTGTGGTACGCGTACCACCAAGGTTGTTCAGGTGGTACACGAGTAGTTTTTCGTTTTTAAAAACCTGGATTCACAACTTTTAGATTTTGTTTATTTGTTGTTTTACAAAAAAAATCCTGAAGCCTATTCATTGTTACGTAACTATTCCCATTGTTTTGTACCATTATACGATCTTCGAAATACAGGTCATGTCCGTTGTCAATAAGGATCACAGTTGCTTTAAAAAGCCGTACAACTTTGGGTCCTAGGGGGTGCCAAGCAATTCTTAGGTAGGCGCAAGGTCTACCTTCCAGTATTTCACTTTTTATACTGATTTATTCAGTTCCACGTTGCGATAGGTATTAAATATGCTTGTATGCCGCCCTATGCATAACATAAAAATTACACGTTTAGAAAAGAAACTGAAAAAAATTCATAATTTTGCAAATTGCGAACTTCGAGGCTGCTTATGTTTAATATAGTTTTTTCGAATTTTGGGACAATATTTGCTACTTATTGATATATATATATTTCGTCAATCAAGGCATCGTTAGTATATCAAATAAAAACAAACGCAACAGTATAAGAATAAGTCAGAAACATTAAAAATTAAACAAAACAAAGTATATATCTTTTAAGATCTGTTTATTGTGTCTGACCTGAATTGCTAGCTTTGCTAGAGTATTTTGCTGTTACTGATCAGGAATTAAGTTCGACATTTATCCTGCAAGGGTCAAGGTGATTTCTATTATTTACATATTCAGTGCAACAAAGCCTATGCTAAATATTATTTTTAGCGTCGCCTACGAAATGTAACACTTCTTGGTATAAGGAATCTGACAATTGCTTTACCATTGACTGATGCTACTTCATCCAATATAAAACAAGCTGACCCACTTATTTACTTCACAATAAGTACATCTGCTGGCCAAGGATTTGAAGGTATTGTTTGCGTTATTAATCTTTTTTGTGGCTTTGAACTGTGTTTTAAAAAGACTGCTTAAATTTGCTGTGCATAAGTTTAATCACTTATATTCAGATCTTAAAGAGAAGATAAAGTTATCAGATTATTATATGTGTCGAGTGTGTATAATCTAGGGTTGGCAAGCCTGTCAATTGGCCGGTCAAATACAGCCAATTGACCGCACTTTATTTAACCGGTCAAATACTCATATTGGATTGCAATGTTGTAAATTTTTTAAGGGTTGTTTTGTGATATAAGTTTAATAATAAAATATAAAATCGTAGGGTTTACCTGATGCAAACACATGTTCTTTGGTTAATAACTAAGTGTTTGTAATAGCAAAGTAGATTTATGTTGTTTAGTTTAGAATAAATGCATGTATATGATGAATCGCGTTTGTCATAAAAGAAAACACCAGTTGGGGTATACCACAATTTCAGGCTACTTAGAAATTTAGAAGAACCAAATCCTTGGACTTCAGTGGACCCTGGTGATGATTTAGAAAATTCAGATAGTGACAAAAGTTGTGACGAGGAGTAAAAATATTTTTTTATTGATGCATTTACTTGTTGTTAAATTTCGTTAACAAACTTGTTGGCTTAACTTGGTGGTTGTAGTAATGGTACAAATTACTACAATACTGCTATAGTAGTGCTTGCAAGATGGGCATGGTTTTGCAAAAATTTTTATTGATAGTCAAGAAATAATTGTTTTTGTTTTACAAACCATTGTACTTGAGCCACTGCCAAAACGTTCATATTTTTATTTAAAGGTAAAATCAAGATTTATTTTAAACTTCAATTGCATTTTGATAATGTGTATACATTTTTGATAATGTGACCGGATTTTATTTGACCGGTCAAATGCCCAACCCTAGTATAAACACACCTTTTTAAACTTTAAAATATGTTTAAATTTGTGTTTTTGGATTTGCTTGCAGAGAATGTTTTCATGAGTGAAAAGATACACTACAGTGAGAACCCAACTTGGAGTTGTTTCAAAATTACAATGAAGCCAAATATCAAAATTTCAGGTACACACCATTATGTAAAAAATATTAAATAAAGGTTGACTTCCTTAGCAAGTTTAATACAATGACAAGAGATTTTGTATGGATTTTTGTCCCACTGCATTGTGAATCCTGGTATGATCAATATGCTGCTGTGATTACCATAGCATGCTTTGATAAAGTGAATATTGGCCCTGGGGATTTTTTCTTTATATATTCCCAATATTTAAACGTCTATTTTTGCATTGAATCTGGGGTAAATTAAACAAAATTTCAAAAGTATTTTCAAGATATGCAACATTAAAAAAAGCAAATAATATATTTTTTTTGTGGTCAGAGGAGTAAATATAGTTTTGTTACAACTGCGGTTACTGATTTCAGTTTTATATAAAAATAAATAAAGCGTAACACTTTAAATATATTTCAGCACAAGTTATAAAATTATCTTTTCAGCAAGAAAAGCCTAATAAATATATACAGATCATTTTGCAACTTATAGATAAAAAATATGCAAAGCAATTTTACTTAACTTTTATTTGGTAAACTCTGGTGTATGTTTTATTAATAATTTTGAGCAGAATTTGATGTGCGTTTATGGATTGGTCAAGGGGACCACTACCTTCCTGCGTTGCATTGGAATTTGGTTGTAACACAGCTACGATGCATTGGAGATGAGGTAAATCAAGCAATGGTCTTTACATTTGTAAAAAAAAATTATATGATTTAAAATGAAGTTTGGAAATGGAGTACTTTTTGATAATATTTATTTCTACTCTATGACCTTCTTCAGCTATTTAACTAATTTCCATGTTACATTTATTTATGTCTATGAACAGAATGGTATTTATATAATTTGTCTCTTTTTATTTAGCTGTTTAATGAAAAAGTGACTTTTCATTCCAACTCTGTGGTTATCGGCATACGTGGTATGTTTTATGCAAGCAATCATTCTGTAACCATTGCCAGTGACTTTGAACTTCAAGTGTTGGCTGACATGGGCGATGCAGCAAAGTCATACAGTGTGACTGCTTTGCACAAGTAAGACAAATATTTTCAATATGTTCAACAATAAATGTAGTGTTTGGTATGCAATGGTTAATTACTGAGTTAGTAATTTAAAGCTATCCTTTATAGAGTATAAATATTGCTGCTATACTATCCTTGGTAGACTTTATAGAGTAAAATATGTGTGTGAAGTTCTCTGTTAAGAGTTCAATGTTGAGTCATGGTTGCTAAAAACAATGTCAGTCTTGCTACCTCTGTTATGGCTTGGTGATGACCAACTAAGACAGCACTGCCATACATTCAGCTGATGTGCATTTCAGTTATGAATAAATGTTACTACAATGCCATGTATAGATCCTAATGTATGTCAAACACCATGTCTACCTCACAACCAGTTATTACTGCTTAAATGTTTTAACTATTACCTATAAATATTATACTAAGTGAAACTTGACTTTAACGTCGTCTTTCTATTTAGGCTTCTCGTTTATCGGCGGTCCATGATACAGAAGCAGCAATTAATTGCAGACCATCACAGAAGAATTGTCATATTAAACGAACAAAGAAAAGCGTCCAATCAGCTGGTATTTATTTATATTTTCATTATTATATATTTCAATATTATTTGATACAAACTCTGGCTTATATATTTGATATATGTCTCTATTTGTTATAGAGTTTTTTGTTCTTATATTGCTTCAGACGTTGTTTTTAACAGAATGTTGACCTTGAAAACATGCAAAACAAGGTTGTTCACCTTAAGGCTTTACTCAAGCGGGAAAAAGAGATTTTAGCCAGTGAAAGAGTCCAAGCAAGTAAAAGACTAGACCATTTAAATGATGCAAGTAAGTATATAAATGCTTTTTAGTTCTCCAACAGTGTTTCTTGTGATGCTGGTTGTTTTAAGTAGTACAATGAAGCAAATTATTGGCAATTTTAACAAAGTTTATTATCTTAGGTGTCAACAAACTATAGATGGTCTTAAATAGTGTTTTACCTTTTGTCCTTTTTTGAGTAATCGTGAACATCTACACGGTGTATTTTGATTTATAAATTCTGTATATATATGGCCTACCAGAACCTTTAAATAAATATTTCATTTGTTGGTCATTTTATTAAACTTAGGTAAAGTTGTATACGTGAATGGTTGTTTGCAATAAACAAATCTGTTGGGCCTTCATAAAAAATAAAGTTCTGACATAAACGACAAAAATTGCAACAGTGTAGTAAAAAGATGAATTAGTTTTGGAGGGTTGATGCTGGCAATGTTGATGTGCTTATACAGTTTGTAGTAAATAACTCTCCTTATTCACTCACCAATCAAAGATGAACATCATTTCAAATCCTACTCCACCCTAGATCAATTAAAAAGAGTTGGTTTTGTGGGCCGAAGGGGATTTATATTGATCCTATTTTCAGTTGCTAATTTCAAAATGATTTTGGTTTTGCTGTTTAGAGGCTGCACTTGATGCAAATAAAGAAGAGCTTGAAGGGGAAGTTTTGCAACATCGTGATGCCTTCAGCAACTACATTTCATCCAGGGAGTCCGTGACCCATCTTGGATCCCAGCTCGGCGTCCGGAGGAAAAACATACTGTCACAGCTTTCCGACATTTTTCCCATCGTTAAAGTTCCTATGAAGCAAAGGCAAGTTGACCGCTTAAGAGCAGAGGTGATCAAACCAGGCTCACATGCTGCATGCAGCTCTTCAGCCAGTTTTATGCGACTGTTACTTTTAAGTTTTGAAGCTGTTGCATGTGTTTTTAGGCTGTTGCATATAAATTTATGTGCCTTTTTCCTTTCTGAACTACCTTACTAAAGAAGTTTGCCTTTTTGCGGAACACCTTGAAATTTCTAATATGTCTTAGCCTGCTTTACTTGCGCACCTTTTTTATGGCTTGAAGTTTTCACCACGCCCCTTTCAAAAAAAATTACGGGATCCAACCCTGCTCAGATTTTATTCCTTTTGTCAAGTCAACGGATTTAAAACTGTGACAGTGATGGTCTTTATTTAAGAAGTCCTGTGGTGTGAATAAAAAGCCATTTGCAATCCTGTTAGTTTGCAACATTTATATCAAATTTAAGTATACTAGTGTTTGTAATTAAAAAAAGAAACAAGGTGATATTTATTTTTATGTGTAAGGTGTGGCTCTTTGCAGTTAACAGAGTAAGAAGTTTAGCTCTTGGTCTCTGACTGATTGGCCATCCCTGGCTTAGGGTGTTGGAACATATTTTTGTATTTTAGGTTTGATGTAAATATATCACCTAGTACATTGTACGAGTTTTATGGTGTGCATTGCGACAATAGAAAATTGTCATTCAAGTTATGTGGTATTAACACTGGTATAAGTTAGTTTGGCGTCAAACAATTTTTAAACTCTAAATTAGTTGCGAGTTTTTTCAGCTTTCATAAAATGTGTGTTTTGAGCATTAACTTTTTGAGAAAAAAATGTTGGCAGTTGTCACTCTGGCCATCTAAACTGAACTGCTTTCTGGTGATTACAGTCCCAACCAAGTATTTCCTGTTTTTCTTCACAGAAACGAAAACCAAATCGACGTTTTCTCCATCTGCGGTGCTATCCTGCCCGACGCTGAGCATTTACACAGTAAGCCTGCCACTTGTTTGTGTTACCACGTGCAAACTGGCCTCCATAGTCTATTGTTTTAGGCCGTATACCAGTCACAGGAAAACAGGCAGTAATATGATTGCTCTTCCAGACTGTTTCCCTCTTTGATTAAACTAGTGTCAACTGTAACTCAACCGTCGTTATCAGACTTAGTGTGTGGCGATTTAAACGGTTTGTTGCAAACAGCCATATTAGGGCTAGCATTGTCAGTGCATACGAACTTCACAGCTTATAGTGCCGCAACATTTAACATTTCAAAACAGTGAGAAGCAAGACAAAAATCAATTTCAACTCGATTAAGCCACGTGAAACGAGACCGACGTTGTAAATAAAACATGTGCTTTGACTTTAGATAGAAATTGATAACCAACTGATTACATCCGAACAAACAAACAAAAAACAGACCTAACTTAACCTTTTTTTTTGGTATAACGTACACGATATGAATAGTTAAACCCACATCAAAACGTTTCGGACATTACTAAAATAATAAGTTATAATACAGGTCAAACTTGAAATACTTTTCGGTACAATGGCTAAAATATACCAGTGCAAAACAGGGCGGTTCACTATTTAGCTAATGCCAAGGCATAATAGTTTGATTCAACCATTGAGATAAGAATAGTTTCCATTGTAAGGACATAAATGGAAAACATATGAACAAAATGGGTTAAATGGTACAATAGCAACAAACGAATTGGAACTATGCATATGTATCATTCATGATATAAATACCGCATGCTGCTCTCCGTATTTAGTGGTTCATTTAGCTGGAGAGTGGTATCCGACTTTATAGAAAGGCGATACCACATTCCTAAAGTAAGTATTTGCTTTATCATAGCCTCGTATTAACCGGGTGTACCCACACTCGATAATACCCATCATTTCTGACCACGTTTATACAGATCTCTGTATTGTGGCCAAATGGCCTCAAACCACGGACTACTTCTCGTCTGAATTGGTATTAAGTCATTACATACACCATAAAAACCAAAAATCCAACATTTCTATACATATTTTTGTAAAAAACGACCTTAATGCCTGTAACGATTAGAAACTCAATTTCGCTATATGAGTGAGGTTTGGACATATTTCGGTCGCATTAACTGATGATGACACAAGTACGTATCAAAACGTCTTTATCAAGATGATGTCACTTTACTCGACCTTTTCGGCTTTCGGATTCATTTTAATTATCGAAACCATACCTTTATTTATTTTGTAAATTTGTTTTTCCGCTTTGCCAGGCAAAGAAGACACCCAGACATCGGTGGCGCTCAACTTCACCGCGCAACTTCTCACCATGGTGTCGCAGTTTCTGCTCGTGCCCCTGCGCTACCCCATCACCCACAAGGGGGCCAACCTCTTGATCCTGGACCACGTCACCGACAAGCTCAGCGATAAAGAGCGCATGTGAGTTTTCATCGTAGTAAGGGGGGCAGTGGTGTGCGATTTTGCTGCCATGTTGCGCCTTTTGTTTTAGAGATTTTATTTTTAAGGACATTTTTGCAATCAGACATCGCGAAACTAGAAATTTAACTGAACTCACTTTTTATACACCGTTCTTTCACGCTTTTGCTTAGAATCTTATTCGACAAAGCGGCACCGTCAGTACTTATGGTAATGGAGATTATAGGGAAAATTATATACGAACTGGAAAATGATATACGAACAAAACAAATTAAAGCACAAGCACGCCTATAGGCCTAAACTTCTCCCTAACATCAAGCGCCTATGCCTTCATAACGAACGTGCGTATTTTTTTGCCAAAGGTTTCCGCTGTTCGTGAAAGGAAACAAGGACCGCTTCCTTTTTGAGTACGGCGTCTTTCTGTTCAACAAGGACATCGCCCAGCTGCGCTACTACTTTGGCATGGGAACGTCCGATCTGCGCCTCACCCTCAGAAACATACACTCGTTGCTCGTCGAACGGCTCGGCGCCAAAGTCATGTAAGAAATATTTGGTGTTTTTTTTTTTCCTATTCGCCCGTTTGGGTGGCTTTTGTTTTATTTTATTTTGTTGTTGAATTTTGGCGAATGTAGCCTGACTCGCACACTTTTATAAATCTTTTTTGTTCAATATTATTTAAATTGACGTCATATTTTATATCTCTTAATCTTTGTTCCCGTAATGTTCGTCTGTTTTAAGACTTGGTGATAAAGTTTAACATTTTGAATCGTCATGAAGTGTCATATTATAAAGCCAGTGTCAAACGTTTTAATTGTTTTCCTCACCGACCCCCGGTTTATCCGCAGCTGCGGTTGATATATATATATTTTTTTTTTTCGGTTTATCCGCAGCTGCGGTTGATATAAGGGTTTAGATACGTTGCTTTTTGAATTTCGACGAATCCTATTTTCTTACGTTTAGTGGAACTTACGAGCTGCAAGAAGGTTAACTTAAAACGCGATTATTTTTAGGTTCCACTCCAACCCGATTATGATCAACAAGACGCGCCAGAGCCGCCTCAGTTCGGTCGATTCCGGAGTCGGAAGTAAGTTTTGAAACATGAGAAACTAGCAGAGCGCATTGATATACCGTTTGAGACGCGCTGACACGCGAAGAAGAAATTTACGTGTATTTGTGTGCTTGCGCTCAACACGAACCCACTTTCGTAGTTGCGAAATGCTGAACGGGTTAAGAAAAATTTGTATGTGACGTTTCCTTAAATTTAATACAACATTACACGCGAATTATCCATTTTCTCCCACCCTCGCGACTCGATCTGCCATCCACTTTATCTATTAACAACAGTTACAAGATCAGATCTTTGTCGCACAGGGTAAAATCTGCTTTTCACCAAGGAAAAGACATGTTTATTTAAAGTTTTTTTTCCGGTAACCTATGACAAATAAAAAATAGGACTATTCTGCAAACTTAGATTTTTGAGGACTGCCATTTGCATCTGGACGCTTGTTTCTCAAGTCCATTCTTCAAGAAGCATCGGTGGTACCTTAATCGCACTAAGCCTATTTCATTTCCGTGCGCTCTAGAGCAGTGATTCTCAACCTTTTATGGTTAACGGTGCCCCTAGAAAATAATAAATAGATTTTTGGCACCCCGACTGGAATTTTGTTGAGTATTTTACTGAAATGTCCCTACAAATGGATCTGGAACAACTCAATCAACTTAAACCTGGAGGAAAATGCCATTTGATATAAAGGTCTCTAATCGTACACATATAGTTGTATTAAAAAGCTTACCAATTGAGCAAAATCCGACACATGCCTAGCGGTACCCTTGAGCATTAGAAATGGCACACCAGGGCGCCGCGTCACCCCGGTTGAGAACCACAACTCTTGACTTGACTAACGCATTTCCTTGAACCCTTTCCGTTTATTGAAGGCGAGAGCAGACCACGCGTCCCGCTTTTAGTTCTGCCATCCAAAACCTCCGAGGCCTCGCTTTACCGATCCGACGCCGCCTCGTCGTTTTCCTCGCTTCAAAGCCACGACTCGGTGATGACGAAAGCCGGAAAGATGACGTCATCCACCGATAGCTCGCCCAGCAAGGCGATTCAGGTACGACAACCCGGCCAGGGGGGTTCTATTTTAAATTTGCGTACTTTTTTTTCTTTTTTATTGCATATTCAAACTTACTTCGAATATTTCACTGTCTATTATAAAAAAGGAAAATAAAGGCGGAAAATGACTTTAAAAGTATCAAATTAATAGGTTTCAAAAAAGCCTGTACTTCATTACCTTTAATCTATCCTGTGTGGAAATAGTTTATTACCTTAGGCTTAGGAGTTAGGACGTTCTACTTCTCTAACCCAATCCATACGTTTTTTTTTGGACAATTTAGGACGGTGTTTCGCCCTAATCCATGGTAGATATTACTGCGCATTTGGTTTAATTACAACGTGGGTCTCTATGTGTTTGTCTACCTTAAAGATAGTCGTGTTCAATTCTTGTAACTGTCCATGTTGGGTTAATTTTGCTACAGCACACTAACGATGGTCTGTGCAAATCCATTGTAGATATATTATTAACCCTAATCCATTGTAGATATTACTGCGCATTTGGTTTAATTACAACGTGGGTCTCTATGTGTTTGTCTACCTTAAAGATAGTCGTGTTCAATTCTTGTAACTATCCATGTTGGATTAATTTTGCTACAGCACACTAACGATGGTCTGTGCAAACCAAAACGTTTGAATGGATGTGTCTGCCATACCGACGATTTTTGCTTTTACAATTGCCGTAAAATCGGCGAAAACTCGACACTTAACACCTAATATTTTGACAAACCTCTATTTTGGTATTGTATACCTCACTTAGAATATTTTTTTTTGCAATCTGTATACTTGCGTTCGCTCAATTCAGAGAAGGGAATTTGTTTGCGTCTTTGCAGAGGGTCGGTTATCGCAACACCGAACTGACATCACTTAGGGGCGAATTGTTCGGCACCAAGACGGCGCCGGTTCGCGACCACTCCCCGAGCGCACTGGAGCGGAACCAGAACAGCGAAAGAAAGGAAAAGCCCCCGGATCTTAGTATCCCGAATAACAACAGCTCGGTTGGTGGTAGTTTTATCCATTAGCAGTGTAGCGCTGTACTGATGGTTTGTACTGTAATGCCTGTGTATTTTGGGCTGGCGTTGAAAATTGAGACTAATAAACTTAGGGTTTTTTGATTAAAAAATGGGTTTACCGTTGTAAATAGAAACGAATGATGTTCGTTTTTTTTTAATTTAAACTTTGGTAACCGTTGTATATTGGGACGGAATATATCAGATTGATTGTTTATAAAAACTCTGGTTAACTGTTGTAATTTTAGACGAAATGATAGTTTTGATATTGAAAATTTTGTTTAATAGTTGAAAGTTGCGAGTCGTGCATTTGATATTAGTATAAAACAGTAGCGATTGTTTTGCAACGCAGCAGGTGGAAAATCCATTGTTATTGACTTTGTACGTTCGTAACTTTTCTTACAGACGAGCTTAAACCACCTGGACTCCATCGAATCCGTGTCGCCCACTCTTAACCCGCCCCGCACGCATCTCACCGGATTGGAGGAAATCGGCCAATCACACGCCCCCAAATCTGACTCGAGGTCATCCAAGGTCAAATTGGCCTCGGCCCGTGCCGAACTTTTGGGCAAGAAAACCACTCGATGGGGCTCGAGATCAAGTTCAAAGTTGTCTTCCGAAAGGTCGAACTCAACCGTCAGCACCGACTCGATGCGGTATAAATCCGACAGCGTGACGTCACGCAATCGTACGTCATCAAGTTTCTCGGAGGACGGTGACGACAGCGCGCCGGGGAAGTCCCGTAACAAGGAGGACCTGCCCTATATGAGTGCTATCGGCAATTCGCATTCAAACGGCGTCAGTAAACAAAAAGACGCGTTCCGATTGGACGACAAGATAAATGACGCGCACGTTAACGACCAATCAGTGGACGAACTCGACCTGTGTTGATTTTTAAATTATAATTTCATGTTTTTGCTTCTAACAATTCCCAGTGCAATGTGATCGGTCTCTCTCACTCTTGGTGACCTTTTTTTTAGAACTGTGTTACTATTTATTTTTGTTCTTTTTTATGATTATATCCGGAAACTGTATCTGTAACTTAGGGACCGAAAAGTATTATGTACTTAATACTTATATATTCAAACTTGAGTACCTTTTCGACGTTTGTACAACTTTGTGCATAACGCACAAATACTATAGCGTAAAATTCATTGTTAAGATATCAAACTAACCATATAACTTTTGTTTTAAGTTTTCTAAGACCTGAGTCGTAACTTGTTGGTTTTACCTCCGTATAATGCGTTACAGTCCTAACAAATTAGGCCGTAACACACTATATTTTATATATTGCATGCAAATTTAGAATCATTCCACCTTATAACTACAACAGTATGATATGATTAAAAGTTCGCTAACGATTGTCTTCAATTCATGTTTTTAATATGCGTGATTATTTGATTGTTGGTTGTTTTATATCTGATAAACTACTACATCTATTTTTTCGGCTTTTTTCATGTGCAATCTCTAGGCAAACGTGATTGATCATAATAATAAAATTGAAAAGCCTTGCCAGCCAATGTAATTGAGGTGGAAGTTGCACAAAAACGTAGAATATAGACACGAACGACCATAGGGATGTTCAAAGAAGAATATCGGATACTTAGATTCGAACCTGAATCGGATTCGGATCCAATATTGTCGTTTGTAACGGGTAATTGGAAATACTTTACTTCATTCGTTGTATAGCGGATGGTTGAGTTTAAATTGTACTTGTACACTGTTGGCAAGTTTGGATTAAAGCCTATAGTGCTGACGAAATAATTCCTGTCCTTCCTTTAAATCTAGCCATGTAGTGCGGTGAAAGCGTTTCTTGGTAATCAAATTACTTACCGATTACCTCGTCTTATAAGTGTCAATCATGTGTTATTGAACGCGCAGCTAATGTGTCGTGCCAGAGGTACAGATATTTCAGCATAAAAGTAGCATTTCATCGAAAAACGCGGAAAGTACAGTACGGGGTTTACTCCGGTCAACTTTAGGCCAATATTCAGCGAGGTTATGCGCAGCGTAATTGTCAAGTAATAGTAACGCATTACTGGTAATTGGAACTTTGTAGAGAACTTTAAAAACTTTGTATTCTTTGCAGCATGTAAAACAAGGTTTATTGTGTTGCATTGCACTTAATATTTAGCCCCCCCCCAAAAAAAAAAAAAGTTTGGGCAACAACCTGGTCTTTATAATGTTTCATATTTTTTAAATTTTCAAATAGAACATAGACAGGCGCGGATATAGCATTTTTCAGCGTTGTGATGACTTAAGTTAATGACTTGACTTGAGTGCACAATTATTTATAAAATTGCGTTATTTATCCCAATCTTTGCACATAAAAGAATTTGCTTGTAATATGCTGCTTTTATGTTATTTTTTACTTGAGTTGCTCATAATAATCGGAGGAGTTTGCCGGTTTTTGAAGTTGACTTGCTCAAAAGATGACTTGACTGGGACTTGACTTGGGCAACCGATGACTTGGACTGGGACTTGACTTGGACTTAAGTTATTTTACAAATGACTTGACTGGGACTTATGTTATTTCAAAATGTCTTGTTTACAACACTGAAATTTCTGTTAGGGGCAGGGCACTTTTTTCGGAAATAACGTCACAAAGTAACGTTAAAACGTGACATCACTGAAAATATGCTAGGATTCGATATTCTGGATTCGTTATTCTAGATTGGAAACCCATTACTATAGAATGCCTTGGGATTTAAATTTAAACAACCCTAATCGCGTCTACACGTTTTGATATCTAAAGGTGACAGGGAGTTATATTTTTAATTTAGGGCCGTATCTACCACCGGTTCAGGGGACCCAGAGGCAGGGGGTTCGGAATTGTGAGATTCTTTGTAAATTCTTGAATTTAAAAACTAAGGTAAACTCGTATGTTTTCTTTTAGAATCTATGTCCTGTATAATTTGTATTCTTCCCATCCACAAAACTAAAATAGAGTGGATATTCGGGAATCTGCCTATGGATGTATGACTTGTCTACCCACAAAACGTAGGTGGGAATATTCAAGTCTATGCTATTTTGATTTACAGTCTGCTGTCTAGTAGGATCCGAATTTAGCACTGCACAACACGTCTGACTCGACATTAAACCGACTTTGACTAGGTTGTCCTGCTGTAAGTGTAAAGGATGTCCATAACCCAACGGCTAACCGACAGTAATAGACCTTCCCAAAACGTGTAGACCTACCGACATTTCATAAGTGCTAACCTCAAGAAAATATCTAATACTTTCGCAACCCAAGTAAGTATTCCAGTTTGGTACGAGACGGATTTATTTTCGTGGTTGGGCTGCATCAAACCTGATCACTTTCTTCTTATTTTTGATAATAGCATTTGTTATTCGACTACTACCTTAAAGCTGTGTGTCCAATTTGTCATTAACATAAGACTTTTAGCAACACACAAATTAGGAGGCATAGTGGCAAAAAAATATTTTGCGTTTTTTTTTTTATTTGTCTGCAACCCAACGTCATACTAATTACCTTCACGTTTTACTTTTACCTTACCGTGCAGCTGACTGGAAAACCACTTGGACCCATCGCTGCTTCGGCCGTATCGCGCATAAATTTGTTTCTTTTTATATTTGGTGTATTTTAATTTCAGCGCCAAGGGAAAATAAACATTACTTACTTACACTGGACAATTATTAGATCACAAAAACGCTGCCATGGGTAACATCAAGGTAGGAACATAGCAAAATGCCAAGGAAACCCTATTTTTGATAACTTTTTGTGGATGTGCCCAACGGTTTCACCGTGGCTGGTGAGATTTTAAACCAATAATTTGTTAGTAATAAAATAAATGCTCCTAATAAAAAAAAAAAAAAAAAAAAAAAAAGTCTATACTGTTTTGCTACCATTCGAAGTCATTGTCGTCACTAACGTGCATTAGGGCGAGGAGATATCTTCTTTTTCAAATATTCGGTTTGCATTGCTCCTAATAATTATTAATAAAATCGTCACTAGGAATATCTTCATATTGTTAAAAAGGGGGCAGGGTGCAATCTGCAACTAATTAAACTTCAGCAAGCACACTGCTTGTCAAAAGTGGTTTAGATTAATTCCCGGGGGTTTAAATGGCTTTGACTTAGGACAGCAATAGCAATATGCCCAGTCGTGCATTTGGTCAACGAATGCTATGCTAACTATTTGCCCTTCCTGTATTCTTATTGTAGTATCGGAGTAACCGCATTTTTTACCAAAATTTATATAACAAAATTTCAGTTTTGCCAAGACATTCGAAAACTGCTACAACTGTTTTGCTATTAAAAAAAATTGACAAACGCTCCACTCTCTTGTCCATATTCCTGTCTGGTTTCGCAAAAGAAAAACAGCTTTTCGATTTTTCTTTATTTTCTAGCTGTCGTGACGTCGTCGACCTTGAAACCATACAAAGACACGTATGACGTCACTACAAGGGGCGCGTCATTGCGCGCGGATCAAGTGAGGGGCGATTTAGGGGGGTGACAAAAATGGTACTTACGAACGGTATAGGAGGGTGCGGGGTAGGTGTATAGTGATTGCATAAGACACGGACAAGCCGAAAAAACACGGTGGGGAGACGAATCGTGACAAAGGTTTGCAGAAGTGCAACGCGGGCCGCATTGGAATCGAATAACAAATGACGGGCGATATTATTTTTTCGAATTACTTCTATGTTAGCGTTGTGAGGGCCGCCGGGATAAAAGGGCTGGGAATGGGGAGCACATGCAGGTGTTACAGTGCCTTTAAACCTTATATGTATAAATATATACATTTTTCCAATATATATTTTAAATGAACGCGAGTCTGT
Organism: Ascidiella aspersa; assembly: GCF_963924565.1. Classification (NCBI taxonomy): domain Eukaryota; kingdom Metazoa; phylum Chordata; class Ascidiacea; order Phlebobranchia; family Ascidiidae; genus Ascidiella; species Ascidiella aspersa. Next base: position 21,260,076 of record NC_139451.1, read on the forward strand.
AGAAAACCAAACGTATTGGGGTTCTAGCGGTTATTGTTTTTATTTTGGAGTGGTCGAAAAGGGTTCAGAAGCACCAAAGTGAAGTTCTAAAACTAGTTACGGCAGTATAGTTACTGTTACTTCACCGCGTAGTTTTGTCGTGCTTTTATCGAAAAAGAAGTAAGTTGAATAAATCTACGATTAAAATTAACTCAAAGGCCATTCTTTCCTAGTTAAATGCGCGGAATTGAAAAGCACTGCGAGAGGGGGGAATTCCCAGCTAGTTGGCGGCCCAACTGTTAAAAATAACTCCGTAAGCTACTTAAATGGAATTACGACATAATCGCAATCATTCCGACATGATAAAGATGGGAAATTACAAATCATTACGTCATACAATGTACCATGCTGCGTGGTGCTTCTGGTGACGTAATAACAGCGTCGATCGGCGACAACTACTACTTTCGGAATTGCCCTCAAACATTCCTCTAACTCTCCCTAGCTTCAGCGCTCGAACGATATTAGACCCGATGACGTCACGCCCGGAGTTCACCTTCACGTGACCTCCATGGGCCGCGACGAGGCCTTGGCGTTCTTATTGGTGGGCACGGTGACCGCGATCCGCTCTATCGCGTTCTGTCCGGGCGCCACCACTTGCGGGGAATTCCCGATGTCGATCTGCACCGTGTGGTTGACGCCATCGTCGGTGGCGCCGGATGAGCGCTGCGCTTTCTTGGCGCCGCCCTTTTCGGAACCCGGCGGCGCCGTCGGGGTCGACGCCACCACCGCTGACGAGGCCTTGGGCGTCGGCGCCGAACCTGGGATCGGGTAAATGGAACTGCCCAGCTTCTTCAACACGTTTCCGCCGATAGTGATCTTGCCGGTGTTCAAGCTCGATGACGTCACCGGCAGCGAAGTGGCTGACGTCATAAGGTTGGCGAGGTTCAGGCTGATGGTTTTCGCGTTGCTGGCGGTTGAAGACTTTTTGTCGGTGGCGGACGGGAGCATGTGGACGACGGCCGGGCCGCGGGGGGAATTGGGCGCCGAATGGGTGGCCCTGACGCCGACACCCCCTCCCCCGGCGCCGCTGGCCGCTTCGCTCTTAATAAGAACGTTGGCGGGAAGGGCGAAGTTCACGTTCAAGTTCACCGAGCCCCTCTGGGCGCGATGGGCCGACACGAGCTTGCGCTCTACTTGCGACGACGCGTTCTGCTCGGCGCCCTTGCTTACGTCATCAGCAGTGGTGGCCCGGGCGCCCTGCTGCTGGTGGGGGTAGATCACGGTGCCACCCACCACGGAACCGGAGCTGCTGATTTTAATGAGCGCCGGGACGCCGGCACCCTGACTACCAGCGCCTCCGCTTGACGATTTGGCGCCGGCCGACGCGTTCGCGCCGCTCGGTAATACAGTGGTCCTCGGTGGCTGGTGTGACGTCACGGACAGGGTGAGCGCCCTCTGCTGGACGCCGCCGTCGTTGGATGACGTCATTCTGGTGCGCGAGTTGGTGAGCGTGGCGGAGAGGGGCACGATGCCGCCGCAGGTGACGCACTTGTGCTGGTGCGACGCGCTATTGGTTGAGAGGGAGGCCGACTTGGGATGCTTGCTCGAGGCTAGACGACCGCTCGATGTGAGACGTGATACACCTTTTTGGGCGGGAGGGAGGAAGAGTTGTTTTAGTTATGTCTTACGTGGCTCGTACGTTCGAGTAATGTTACTTGGCTCGGCCGTTTGTGATACAGGTGACAGTTTAACATGATTGCTAAATGGTCCTTTAAAAATAGTAATGCTTCAGATTTCGGCTTTCTCTTTGTAATTTTGAAAAGCCTTCTGTAAATTTGGTTACATGGGTATTAAGAGAATATTTAGAAAAGACCAGCATGACAGCTAAGAGAGTTATGTAGACTGGAGGACGGGGTGTTTCACCAATTCGTGATAGTGTTTACATATGGCAGAAACTGTTATGATACATTGTTTATTTCAAAGAACAGGTCGCCCGAAGCCTTCGCTTGGATAAACTTTTTTAAATTTTTATCATGTTATCACAGTAAAACGTCATATGTCGTCGGGTGTCCAGAAGCAAACATGAGTGCACACGTCCTAAAAGTGGCGTGTGAACCAAAACATAAATAACTAGTCATTGAACACTTGCCTACAACAACACGGCTTTCACGCCAGCAGTGGCCAACCAAACGATTAATACGGCCAGGGACGTATGTTAAACGACGCACACTGAATGTGACGTCACAAACGAGTGACAATAGTTACCTATGCTGTTGCGCGGGGACACAGTGGTGGTGTTGGTGGCCACGGTGACCAGGGCCGACATGGCGAAGGCCACCGACGACTTGTCGAGCTCGATCGATCTACTCGTTACCGCCCTCTTGTGTTTTGGCGACGAGAACCTGGCGATTGAAGTAAAATAGAATTGATTTCAGAAATGTTGGGACTGCTTTTGCTATTAAAAAATGTCTACTGGAGTTTGGAGCTTTTTTATAAAGTGGTTTCCGAATCCAATTCGGTGTTGACAACGTTAAGAAAAAAATGGCTGAATGCTATCCAAATTAGAAAATTTACAATCTTTGCCAAATCACAGCAAAAGAAAGGTTGTTCGTTAGGTGTTTTGTTTTCAAAATTTTATATTTCAAATTTGAATTGTTTTTTTTATATAATATCATCGTAGTCATTACGATGCAAGAGCAATACTTAGTAATACATTGCCGTACAAACCCCTATAAATGTCGCTATATACTTTTACGCTGTATTTGATAGGTTTACATTGTTATTTTTAAAGGGATGTGTTTTAACTTAACATTATTTTTGTAATAGAGGATTGAAAAACAAATAAGAGGCTACCATGCATAAAATTTAACAACGCATTAAAGCCGGGTGATTAGGCGACGCTTGGTATATTTTCAAGTTCCACTTAGCCCTTGAAATTGTGGGATGCTCTTGAGAATTTACGTTGGGTTTCGGTCTAGCTACTCGTTCGAAACTAGAAAGGTGGCTTCCAAACGTGAATCATTAGCATAACAGCGCTAGGATTTTATAACAGCACAATCGTAAATATGGTTCTTTTAACGACGACGAATGGCTTAAAAAGATTTCGTAATAAACTGTGTCCCAAATATATTTTCATAATCCTGCGGATAAGTTGAAAGGAGTGATCAGGGGAAGTTTTTTACCTGGAATTTCTTCGTGACGTCGAATGTGACGTGATCTTGGTCTCCTTATGCATGGTTGGATCTGCATCAAACATAAGGCGAAAGTTGAGCAAAAAACTCAACTAATTTCTCGCTAATCCTAATAAATTAAAAAAAAGAAGGGTTTTTACCTGGAAAATCGTTTTGATACAAAGGTGAATTCCAGTGAATAATGGAGTCGCAATCACTTTCATATTCCTCCTCTTTTGGCAGAAGTTTTGGGGCAGGGCTGTTTGAAGGCTGAAAGTGCCTCCAACGATTCTTTTTAATTTCTGCACAAGCACAATTGATTAAGCTAACTTCACAGAAGTAAAAATTTTATTTTCAATAACATCTTAACAAAATACTTGAAGGCTGCAAATAACATCCCAATCACATTGCAACGTTTATAAAAACAAGTCAGAAAAACAACGTATAAGAATAGAAAATCCCAGGTCAATTGTTGTCATTTGCCATTGTCAAGTGTTGGGCCAGAGACTTCTTTGATTCAAAATGCCAATATTTGTCTACAAACAATCAGTAAACCACAAACGTTTCGGAGCTTTAGTTAATCTATGAAAGGAACGCGTGGGTAAAATTACACTTGTATGTAGGAAAGTGATTCAATCATTTTTTAAGCAATGGAAGGCTTCTCGTTACCATATTGAAAGGATCGCAGTGTCACTTTATTTTGGGAATTGCGCATTTTTAACAGGAAGGTTTCTGTTGTTAAAACAAAATTTGCCCGGATAAACGACATTTTATTTTTTTCGTATGTTTCTTTTTCATGTGCAGAAAAGTGGGGATATTTTTAATTCAACCAGAAATGGGCGCAATGGCATTCCTAGATAAAATCGGGATGATTTTGTGATCGTAATCAAGTCTGACGTAAGAAAACAAACGCTATTAGAAAAGTTGCCATGTAAACTAAAACTGTGTCACAGTTTACCACAATTACACTTCATCAGGCAATCAAGTTTTGTAGTTTAACACCTCTAAGGGCAGTGGTTTTATTCCAGGGTTTTCTAATCACTTCGATAGCTTTACGACCCGTTGTATCAAACTCACGAGACAAAGGCGACACATACACTGTGTATATTCAGATAAAAGAGAGTAATAATTCTCCTTTTGAACGAAGATGTTACTATTTTGGGCCCACCATGAGTCATAGGGAGTGGCATATGTCAGAATTGCCAACGCACATATTATACAGTTCACCTGGCACAAAGTTTACCGAAATCTAAAAACATTATTTAAATCAAACAAGCGAATCAAACAAGCGAATAAAACTATGACTAATACCTGACATATTAAAACAGTTTAGGATACATCTAAAGGCAGTAGCTATTATAACGTATGTTGTCTATACAAAATTTGTTTCATGTTTGTAATACCTTGTAAAATGTCTCTTAGATGTTGGTTAGGAGGTTGATGTTCATGTCCCGAACCGAGATCTAGTTTTTGTATATCTCGGTCGTACGGATGTAAGGCTCGGTCAAGGTGTATCCTACCACCCCTGCCCATCCTATGAAATAAAATAACATTAGTTTAGACCAGGTACTACCGTAAATAACATTAGTTAAGACCAGGGTTTCCTAATGATGACAATCGCCGCCCGCCCCTGTTTGTACCGGAGAAGTCTGTGTGAGATGGGGACACAAGCATATAATACGTTATGTCAAATACTTTTGAAAAACATTATCGGAGAAGGGCTCAAGGTATTAAGAAGGGGGCACACAACAACGGCTGAGAACCAAGTGCCAATTTTCATGTTTTGTTGTATAAACTAATCGTAGTTCAAAAGAAAGACAGATATATATTTTAAGCGCCAAATAAGCATTGTCACACGAGTCCTAAAGAATAATATTTAAAAAGTGTAAATCACAGCTAATTTTATTAAATAGACATTCGTGCCAAATCATGTTAAGTACATAAATAAAAAAACTAAGCAGCTTATAAGGTGTTTGCTTCAAAATACAAAAATGTAAACCTACCTTCTCCGCGCAAAACCGACACACTTTTCTGGAACTCTTAGTGTGGTGAGGTTATACCGATGTTTGGGATCAGTCATCCAAGGCCAATCTCCAACCATGTTGTTTTCCTGAGGCTTGAAAAATGTCATTTTATTAGATAAACATTTAGACGATATTATGTATAAAAAATTAACTTTTCTTTTTTAAAAGACCCCTCAGACTCATTAAATCAGTTTTGGCTCTCAGGTAATCAAGGCAAGAAAATCATCACAGGGGTGAAAAGAAAATAGTAACAATCCACTATATACGATACAATTGTATTTTTTATTTGTGGTGCTTAGACAGCATAAACTTACTGAATAATAAACACATCCTGGTTTTCTTCTGAAAGAATCGTAAGAGTCGGAAGGTGCTGCGCTGCCAGGCTAAAACAGATAAAAAACACGAAGACATATTTCATTGGTGTTTCGACATTTATAATATAAAGTTTTTTGCAATAAACTAGGCCATATCTAGCAACCACATCGCTTTAACCTTTGTAAAGTGAAGGTTGACACGATCTAAATACAGATGGTACATGATTACTATATTTACATTCCTGACGGACATTTTTAAGATGGCTCTTAGAAATATAACTTTGCCTATGCATGTTATGTGCATATTTTTTATATACGTAAAGTAAACAAAAACAACGTTTTAAGTAAAAATGCGTATACTACACATGGGATTTGTGATTGACATACTTCATTAAGTTCACTTTTTTATATATACATTGATATATTAAACGTTAAACATAATATTCTTCAAATTGAATAACAAATATCTGTACAAGACAAAACTAACTTGTTCTTTTACGTCGTCATCACTTGAAGAACGGAACTCGTACTGCGTCATGGTGTCAACCACTTCTTGGTACGTCGGGGTGCTCGTCGATTGAGACTTGTTTAACGAACTTGACATTCGGACAGAAGCCAAGGTCTATAAAAAAGAAAATGATGCTGAATAACTTTTTTAGGTGACAACTAAGAAAGTATAATGGAAAAACTAGTCAACATTCGAGTAATCTCAACTTTTTTCATAACTTTTACAATATTACTACAGCATATTGGACAGTGCTAAAGTAACTAATATAAATAACACTAAAAAGTCGATGTTCTTTCAAATTAAGCTATAAATCTTCTAGGGTTATTTTAGATCATAGGTAAGCATATATATTATATACTAATTAAATCTAGAAAATTAAGAACTAATGACATAATTTTTTTAGCAATAAAAAAATACAATGTTTTAAAACCAAAAATTATATTTGCAGAACGTACGGTGGTTGGTTGTTTTTGACGACTGCTGGTTGTCAACTTCGTCAACTTTGTCAAGTTTGCTTGCGGGTGATTGCCAGACACTGCTGAGGAGGACGCCAGTTTATTAAACAAGGCGATTTGTCGCGAGTGTTTCTTTTTCGTCTTTTTAGGCAATGATGAGGAATCGCTGCCAACAACATCAAAAGTCATAAAAATGACTACGGAGATCAAAGCACATTATTGTAACCAGCAATACTATTTTAGGTTATACATTGGAATAAAATACTTTCAAACATGATTAAAACATTAAACCAGGCTGTTTTTTTTTATTCAAATCATTGTAGTAACCATTATATATTTTTTATCTGGAATATAGAGTAATTCTGTACTTTTTGTGTGTGTTTGTTATTTTATATGCAAGCCTTTTTGCAGTTTCTTTGAGTTTGAATTTTTAGCAGAACCAATATTGCCGTTTTTGGTGTTACCTCAGTATTCTGTATTTTAATAAAGTTGTTTCAGATCTTTTTTAACCTTTGTGGTTCTTTTGGATCATTTTCTAAAAGTGACCTACTTTGTATAAGAAAGCTCTTGGTGAACAATTTGCAACTGAAATAAAACAAAAGTCTTACACCGCAAAAACATAATCCCAATAGTGGCAGAGTAATATGCATTAGAGTTTCAACATCAACTGCTTCCTAATTTTACTCTGCCCTTCAAAAAGGGGAGAAATGGCCTTCTGTATGTGTTGTAGTGTTCTATCTAGCTACCCTCTAACATTATTTACGAAGGTGCCAAAATATGCAATATTTTGTGGGCTTTAAAGAACACATCCATAAAACAGCGGATACATACCGCTTGATTTCACCCTTTGAAATGGATGGAACAGTGGAAGTGCTGTTGGGCTTGTGCAGACCAGACATCATTTCACTCTTCCTTCGCTTACGCTTATAACCGGGGACAAAAAACTGGGCGCGTGCCTTCTGGGCTGCCATTTCCTTCTTAACCGAGCGAAGGGTTTTGCCATCCCAGTCCTTCATTTGAAACCTGGAATATAAATAAGTAAATGTCACAACGTTTTTTAATTGTGGCTGTAAGGTTGAAAATTATTAGATGCATTGGTGTTCCTCTAGAGATGTGACAAGATACTAGTTAAACCTAGAAGTTACAAAGTGAGGTCGCTAATCCCCAGCGCAGCTACCCACTCAGCTACGCATTTTGTGTAAAATCGCCACAAAATGTGTTCAGCCGCAAAACTTTTGTCACCCTAACCTAACGGTTTTAAGTATAGCACTTCGTTTTCAGTTATGCAAATAAAAAAAATAGTGTTATTACAGCCGCACATATTTTAGCAGAAATTTTATTACAGTCGTACAATTTTGGGCCGCAAAATTGTCCCCCCACACAATATCCAAAGTTTCCAATCTGAGTTAAACTACAAATAAAAACACCCTCAGAAATGTGTCATTAAAAATTAACCGTTGAGGCTTTAATGGGCAAAATACAACATGTTGTCAAGCTTTACAACATACTCCTGTGTTTTGTTTTTCTAGTTATAAATTGGACCTGGTATAACTAAAAACAAACATAAAACATCAAGAGGGCCAAAAGACTTGGTTGGTAAAGTGTTTACAAACATTGAGGAGTTTCACCTTTTCTCAAAGACCTCCAGCGTTAAATGCAACAACTCTCGCTTGCTTTTCTCCCTTCGTTTTACCAAAGCAAGAACAGTAACTGCGCGACTCAAGTCTCTCCGTAACTTCAGCATTTTTTCGTACGAAGCCTCGTCATTTTTCCGGTTCTGAGTTGCAATTAACAACTGTTGTGTTACAGTGGCCCCATGTTTACTAAGTGTTAAAAAGCGAACTCAAAACTTTCATTCAAAAAATAAACAATTTAAACAAGTAACATGAACGTAAAAATAGAAATAACTCAAATAACCTATTTAAAGCATCCACTGGTAGTTTATAGTTGACAAATGGAAAAACTATATTCAGTAATTCCGAACTTCGATTTTTCAAAAAACTAAAAAAATACTTTAATCACACTTTTAATCTAGTAACATATTAAGTTTATTGGGCACATATATTTGTGTAAAATAGTTTTACACCAAAACAAAAAAAATTACAATTACGTAATTTACCTTTCTTGTTTGCATCTTTTCTGTCCTTCGCCGAAAAGCAACATAACTGTCATTACTGGATGAGCCATCACGCCGTTCCTGCCGAACCTGGAAAATAAATTTTAACAATAAAAATATAGATGAAAAACATTAAAGTTAACATAGTGAAATAATCCCTGTTGAGTATATTCTTCCATAAAAAAAATTCCATTTGCAAATATAGATACTTACTTGAAATAAGAGCGTCCCCTTCTTTTTTGTCCGTTTGTTCAACCAATAGTCGTGTACAGCTTTAATCAGGTCATCATCTTCTTTCAACAATAACTTGGCTTCTTGTAAGGTTACAAGCTGTCAGGTAAAGTATAAAAACTTAGCCAAAGATCCTTGTGAAAAAAGCAAAACTTCACTAAAGTTGATCTACATAGTTTATTGTTGACTTTACTTATGTTAAGCCATTACAGGTTGTTTTAAATTGGGTGCTATAAATCTAAAGAAATATATGGATCAGGCAACTTCCAGGTCACAGCATGACTATCATGAAATTTATGAGATTGCACTTTGATGTGAACTATATCACCAGTGGTTCCCATACTGTGGTACGCATACCACCAGTGGTACGCAAGAGTCTTTCAGGTGGTACGCGACTAACTTCAGCATACTGATAAATTTGCAAAAACTTTCAACTTTTAAAACTTTCAGATTGGGTAATTTGTAATGTCGTTTTTTGTTAAAAATTTAGGAACATGTTTAAACGAAAGTGCAGTCAGGGTCACCTAGTCCTAAAGTACGGGTTTATAGCTATTGAACACAATGGAGAAACTCTTCCACAATGTGTATTTGTATGAAATATGTTATTATGCTTGAACCAAGTGATCAAACTAGTAAATTTCGTCAAAACATCTGGCCTTTATACTCGGTTGTTTAAACGTCTTTGGGAGAATCTTAGTTCCAATTACACCTGTTTTCTCTATTACACGGAGGTGCGCTGGTTCTCACATACATTGCATTAAAACTATTTGCTGTGTTTTGTATAATTTATGGCTTTTATGTCTTCCTGGAATGACATTTGTTAAACTTTAATACAGCTAAATGCTCATTTTCTTATCTATATGCTAAATAGTTATAGTTTGAAATATTGTAGTCGGATGTAGGCCTAATTGGGTGGTACATGAACACTGTACAATAGCTCAAAATGGTACGCAAGAAAAAAAGTTTGGGAATCACTGATATATACTCTTTGGAAATGGTGGGTTGACACAGTTCATCCGAGTTAGCCATAACAGAAGACTGAATATGGCTTGATCAATATATACTCCAAAAATTAAGGTATGGACCTACCTACTGTACTTTTCAGTTTCCCTGAATTATAAAAATATATTTTTGTATTTTTTGCAAAAACTTTTTGAGGAAACTTACTTCAACAGTTTAGCTAAAAAACCTTCCCTTTTTCAATATATTTTTTGTTCTATACCAATAAAAAAATCTACTTCTGTCATAATTTTTTTGTCCTGAAAAATTAAAATATGTTTTATTAAAGTGTTCACTTGATACAAATTCCTATTTAGATATCAGATGACATCAACTCTAATAACGGGCAGCTTCTGAAACTACAACTGCATGATATTGGACATTTATAGTGGAGTAAACTGTTGGCTTTTAATTACCTGATTGCCAGATGATTTTTCCAATCGGTCGAACATTTCTTCAAACTGCAAAGGTGCTATTTCCAGGCCAGTTCTTTTCTTGCTGTCTTTAAGCCACCGTTCATCCTCACTGTCCAAATCGTAGTCGGGCTGTTCTTGTTCCAATATTGAATTCAGTGCTTGTGCTATGGTTCAACAAAAGCATTTTGTGAACTGTGATAGATACTTGCAGTTTGGCCATATTGTAATGTACAAAAGTAGTTTAAAATAAAAATGGACAAAATTTAGCATAAGGTTAGTGTATATCTCAAACACATTAGGCTATACAATAAGGCCTATTACAAAATATCACTTATGCTAAGCTCTATTACTATTTCAAACTATTAGGGTTCCAAATCAAAGCAACTTTTTCAAAATTTATGCTACATGGCTGTTTTTAACACACTGTAGCATATAAATATTTCACAAGCATTGTATATAGTGACATATTGTGATCAATTGTCATTGGCTTTTCATTAGATAAAAGTACAAAATAGTGTTAGCCACCCCTGCACTAGGATCACTCATATCGTGGTTGCTTAATATTAAGACAAAAAATGCTTGGTTTTCACATTATATTGTGACATTTTTAAAGCTTTTCTACAACTTTAAGACTTGATTGAACGAAAACTAAGTTGTACGGATATGTGGTTGCTGAAAACCAACAACTAGTAAAGATAATATAAATATAAAGCAACCTGGCCACCAGGTAGAGAGCCTTACTCCTAACTGACCTTTCCGTTTAAAAATGTATGGTGTCAGGTGAATGTTGGCAAAGTTAAAGGGGCCACAAAGTTTATGATGTGCAAGATCCTGCCATGATTTTTACAAATTTGATTGGGTTTGTGTATATTTTAAGAGCCCTGTACAAGTATATACAACGACAAAATAATAATTTAATGCTTTTACTAAAAAAGATTTTGTGACAAACGTGGAAAATAGGTGGGCCAGTTTCAGGTGCCAAAGTTTTAAACTGCATAATATGCAACATATGTTCCATGCATAGGCGCCGAACTTTCAAAAATCCAGGGCGTTTTTTTAAAATCAGTACAAAATGCTTACTTTTCAGGAATCACTAGCAAAACATAACAGTATTTATTGAAGTGAAACAATGTAATACGTCCGCGATTATTTATTCTCACTACTGAATGGTAAAGTGTTTATACTTGCCGACAAAGTGGTAACATACATAAAAACCTGGCAAGCACGATTTGCTGTGGTCTACCTGTATTATTTTTTAATTGCCAGCAAGATTTTTTACATAGGCTTCATCTTTGCGGAATCATTAAAGTACTTAAACGACAAATTTATTTGTGTTGGCTGCGATTGGAAGCTTGCTTTGGCATTGACCAAACAAGCGTCACCACTTGTTGAAGATTTAGGAATTGTTACGTCACACATCGCCGTGTGTAAATGGAGTTCGGCAACCTTTTTCTAGACTCGTGTCAATGCTAAATCCAAAATGTCTCAGCGGGCCAGTATTAAAATTGCAAAAAAACCTTTGAACTCATTAAGATACTCAAAGTTGTCGAAACTTTGGTTGTTGTAGATTTAGGGTAAGCAGATGCATTAATAAAACTCGCCCAAAGCGCAAAAAATGCATTTACGTTGTTAAAATACCTAAAAGATATACGGGAAACGGCCTCCTGACCAGTTTGTAAAAACGTTGCAGGCTGGATGTTTTACATTGGCGTGTCGTATTATTTTGCGAGTTAAGCAGTTTGTCTATGTGCGAACGGAAACTGTCTCTCGCTGTCAAAATAATATGTCCCGCCAATAAAAAAACATTCAGCCTGTTTCGCACATTATTTTGGTGAACCTAAATTTTGCAATTGGTATGGTGTATTTTTATTAAAATTTTTTTTTTTGAAGTGTAAATTGCACATTATTACAAGTGCGACTTGGTCCAAATCCAGGGCGTTTTGACACCTTGCAAGAAATCCAGGGTGTCGAAAAACGCTCTGCACACCTACGTTTGGTGCCTATGGTTCCGTAGGAAACTGCACTGCTGATAAATCAATCACACATATTTCACTGTCTTGGTTCATTATTTTGCCTGAATTACACACAAGCAGTTCTAAGTTGAAAATCCAGGGAAAATCTGGGATCCCTTCCCCCTTTGGATTTCTGCATACGCCCCAGCAATCTTGTCAACAATACACAAAACATGTTGATGGTGGGTGTGATCTCGGTTGCTGGTAGTTTCTTTCCTCAATGTATATATATATGTGATATTTTAAAACCACTATTTTTAGTGAGCTTTGGTAATGTTATTTGAACAGTGCAAAATCTCTTCTGAATCTAGAGCAGGGTTTCTCAACGTCGTGGTATTGCAAAACCGTGTCACTATTTTTAATTTTTTAGTTAAACTCAAACTTGTAGTGTTAAACCTTCTTTGACCTATTGTAAAGCATTTTTTCTTACATGTTGGTACCTTCTGTTCGCGAGAAGTTTTGCAATAGTTGACCTCAAACTTACAATTCTTTGTCTTTCGCCTAATTGCATTTGTTACGTCACTTATTTTTTTCTAGTTTATTTAGTTTTTTGGAACGCTTAACCAGCATTTTAATTACTTTTGTAAACCGCAAACTAGAATTATAGCAAAACTAGTACAAGCGAGTTGAAAATTTTTTTTCACAAACGTCAAATAACGATATACCATTTTGTCTCATAGAGATAGATTTGTTGTTGTTCCATTGATAAATTTTGTTGTAAAATTAATTGTGTTAAGTGGTCAAAGCAAGCTTAAAAGAACGACGAGTAGTTGAATTGCACATACTTTCAGAGGTTTACTATTGAGAATACGTTTTTACACAAAGCTTAAACAAGGTTTTGTGTTATTAAAAGTCGAAAATTCGCAAATGGTGCGAGAGTTACGTCTCTTTTGGCTTCACATAACTTAGACGAGACGAGACGGCCATAATTATGCGCAAGTGTCTGAACTGCTCGGTGGTGATGTCAAATGCGTCATTACTAGGGATGCTCAAAGTAGAATATCGAATCCTTGGATTCGAATCCAGATGAGATTCGAATCCAATTCTGCCGTTTATTTCGGGTAATTGGAAACGATATAATTTAACGTTTTACCGCCGACCGTCGCGCCTAATTGTACAAACGCGTGTGGTAAGTTGGCCTGTCGCTGCGGCGACCAATTTATAGTGCTTGCTTTAAATGTAACCTGGTAGTGCAGTGTCAGCGTTTTTTGGGCGACCAATTACCGCGTCTCGCGATAACGTTCGTCTAATAATTAAGTGTCAATCAAGCGTTATTGGGCGAGAGGCTAACATGTAATGTCTGGTGTGGAGTTCGCAAATTCCCTAAATGTGTTAAGTTGCAAAAGTAATATTACGTTGCAAAACGTGCTGGCCGCCCACAAAATGCGCTATGGGGTTACTTAAGGTCAACTTTAGGCCAATATTCAGCGAAGTTATGCAGTTATGCACAACGTAATTGTCAAGAATTCGTTATATCAATAGTAACTTTGTATTCTTTGCAGTACATCATTTGACTAGTCAAAAAAGAAGCACTAAGAAGACTCAACAATACTTTCAAAAACAGGACCGAATTGCTTAAGACTTCTGTGTGCAGTGTTGCATTGTACTCACTATTGGCAAAAAGTTTTGGCAACAACCTGGACAGTTTAAATATTACAGTTTACAGAACGGCTTCAGATGACAGTTGTTAAGAATGCTAAACATATGGGAGATTTTTTTATAATGTACACATGTTAGCAAATTGTTTGGGCGATTTATTGCTGTGATTGTGGGCCCTGTAGGGTAGATTAAGATTAATCCCTTCCCCAAACAAAATTGAGGATAAATAATTTAATAAAAATATACTAGGATTCGCTATTCTGGATTCGTTATTCTAGATTCGAAACCTATTATTCTAGAATACCTTGGGATTCTACTTTGAACATCCCTAGTCATTACTACCCTCAAAACTCAAAAATCACCGTTATAAAAAGCATTCTCGAAGAAAGAATGATGCCTGCCACAAATTCTGGCTTTTTATAATCGAGGGGGCCACAAGGATAAAAGCCTTTTGAAGGGGGCCACGAGGCATAAAAGATTAAGAACCACTGGACTAGAACATCTAAATGACTGATTTGACTCAGACAAGAAAGTCTAAAACAGGGTTTGTCAACCGTGGCCCTTATGCCCCTGGGGGCCACGGGCATCACTCTCTAGCTAGGTCGTAGTATTACAAAACCCAACTACCAAAGTGTCATTATTTTTAAATACTTGCCAGTTAATTTATAATTGTACCCGTAGCGTATTATAAGTTTAACGCATTTTTCTGGCACGTCGTTCAATAATTATTACTCAAAATCAGATCCTAAAATTTGAATCCAAATTGCAATAATTAAGTTTTGGTCTCTATCTGAGATTTGTATCCACTATTCAGCAAGAAGGCCTTCGGGCGCTGGTCTAGAATCCTACCTCAACGAACAATATTTGGGTTAGGGTGGGTCAAGTATTATTATTATTCAATAAATATAATAATACTTGACCCACCCTAACCCAAACGCTAACTCACACACTAACCCAAACAATGTGCGTTGATTTAATATCTGTGGTAGGATTCTAGACCAGCGCCGTCCGTCGTAATGTGTGTTTAATCTGGCGGGCAAATAATTTTGATGTGGCGGGCAATAAAAAAAATTAAGAAAATCGTCTTGGTGTATCTTAATTTAAAGTAAAATGACTGATTTGTCAATTACATTTACTTTGATGGGTGTATTTGTTATTAAGGTGAAGAAGCAAAACAAGTGAAAAAACGCAGATACAATTCTGGGCATTTTAGTGGGAAGGGGGGCCACGAGGGTTGAGAGCATATCAAAGGGGGCCACAACGCATATAAGGTTGAGAACCACTGATCTAAGAGTAAGGAATCCAGAATATTGAATCTTAGAATATTTTCATTATGTATGTAACTTTTATTTATGGTAGTGGAATGGGGATTATATAATCATAATATAACCATTAATTATGTAGATTGTGATAAAAACTAATCTTCCTAATGGTTAACAAAAATAGAATAGAGATTATACATGTTGCGAAAACTTTTTGCCCATATTGGGGAATGGAATGAAATACAATGATCTTTCAGCAATTCTACATTTAAAAAACTATTGTTGTGCTTTATTTCTACTTTACTACAAACGGTATTTGTTATGCAGTCAAAGTTGTGCTGCAAAAAATACAAAGTTACTACTGCCAGTGATCCGCTACTATTACTTGACAATTACGCTGCACATTACCTCTCTTAATAGTGGCCTAAAGTTGACGGTGAGTAACCCCTTAGCACATTTTGTCGAAGGCCAGCATGGAATGTTATTTAAAGGTAGGATGGGATGCTTAAATTGCAACCTAATTGCATTGAAGAAATTTACTGCCATTACCTGTTAGTTGCTCGCACAATGCCATTTGACTGACACTCATTCGCCCAAAAACACAGGCACCGCACATACATTTTATAACAAGTATATGTGTGGTCACTGGTCAATCTGACTGAAAGCTATTCTTTGCCAATCCCTTGCCATAAAGCTGGCCACTCCATTTTGTCTACTTCCCAGAATTATTATTAAATTAAAATTTGCACTCGCCAAAGGGGTTGTGACACGCCATCTGCAAATTTTCATCCTACCTACCTAATTGTTTTTCACAACTGGTTTAACCTTCTTTTTTGTTGTATGTCGGTGGGTTCAGGCTACATATGTTGTTCTCACATAGAATTATGTAATAATTGTAGTTTTGGGCATTTAATATAAGTCCAGTAGGTTTGATAAGAACAAGAACAACCATTTTTGCATAGATATAGCGCTCACCAGTCAGGCAAGCAGGGGAAACATTGGCAAACAGCACTCGCTTGGAGCGTACTACACCTACATTGGTGACAGCCAAATGCAATCTCAACCTTACATCTCCTCTCTCTTTTGACAACATAAAGAGTGAAATCCAACATTTTACCATTATTAAATATTTAATACCTTGATTGTGAATGTAATGTTTGGGCATGCGAAAAGACTTTCTGTAGAAATTGTTGTAACATTCTAATGACACCTCTGCCTCTGGAACTGGAATAACCATCACTTTGGTGTCGCCATAGACTTGCTGCACGGAGATAGCTCTTTGTAGATGATGTTCCTGTAAATGGGACAAATAGAACACTAATTAAACCTGGACGCGCTTCAAAAAATCAGCCAATTAGTTGTCCTTGACATTTTCTGAGCATGTGACACTTTGTCAATTACAATTGAAAAACCTTCATTAAATATATTTCGATGTCACCTTGCAAAAAATATCAGGGGAAATGGACAAACTATCTTGTTTGTACTGGAGCAAACTGTTATGGATTTTAGCATCCACCGAATAAAAACAAAGATTAGTTGACAATATTCAAATAATTTGACTTCTTATATACATCAGGGTTTGGATTTTGCACTTTTAGCAGGGTTGTGGGGGTTCGCCCCCCCCCCCCCTTTTTGTAAGTGATATTATCATTTTTTGTTGGTTTTTGTCAGGGTACAACTCACCGCCCGAAGCTTTGTGGGTCACGCGGCTTAAGCTAATGTGAAACCAAAAACAAACGCAAAACGCCGACTCTTGTTTTTGTCGACCAAAAATACGGGATATTTTTCTCTTTCGCCTTTCGTTATTCGTCGTGTTGGTTGATCAGCAAGTGTGCGATCAACAACTAATAACAACAAATCAAGCGGTCTCCACTTTTTTCTCGCTAAAAACGTTGAGTTTGCTGCGTTGATATCAGATGTTGGACGTTGGTGTTAGACAGGGGTCGGCAACCTATGAGCTATGACCCGCTGTAATTTTATGTTTCGCGCGAATTATCTTTCTACGTCCGTCGTCTGGTTTGTTTACGTTTTGATGCTGTCTTTTGAACTAAATCTTCTTTACAGTTGCCCCGTGGAAGGCTGCCAAGTGTGTCGCAGACAAACTGAAAACGTATTCAAAAATATTGGACATACATTTTTAAACATTTTTTTTATTATATATTTTCTACAATTAAAAACTTGCAAGAAATTTCAAAAAAATGCCGGTTTACCAAAAAAAAAAAAAAAATCACGCCTATACACTCGCCAGGTGTGCCCTCACTTTAAAAGCTTAAAAACACTCAACTAGATTAACTATTGAAGTGGCGTTTCTTCAAAGTAGTTTTATTACACTTTTCATTATTAGTATGGATGATGACAAGTGGACTCTAATATTAAACCAAACAAAAGCTTTTTTTTCGCGCTTTGCTCTAACACTTTCCTGTCTCCTTTAATGTAATTAAACACATTTTTAAGAGCAAAATAGATCCGAGGCCCGGCTGATTCACAGTTGTTCTAACATTTCGATAACACAATTATTAGTTAACATTTTGTACAACCCGCAAATATCTTTCTGAGTTTGGTTTAGGCCCGCTAATAGAAAAAAGTTGCCGGCCCCTGGTGTAAGAAGTGCTTGTATTTTAGCTAACTTGGCACACAGCTCGGCGCAGGTGTTGTGCTAATCAAATAACACCTAGGAAAAACGATCTTCGTTTAGTATTGCAGGTGGCGAAAGACGTGCTTATAATTTAGCGTAGTCCCGAACATGGATCTCCAAAAATGAATCACATATATTTCATGGTCTTGTTTGCGTTTTCCCCCTGAAGTTAACAATTGCGCACTAAGCGGTTTCGCAGCTGGCACCTGGCAAGAGTTTCGACGAAGCACGTGTTCGCTTTGCGTCTAAACATTCGCTTTTGCTGGCCGTTAATTGGCTGTTCCTGATGATTTTTTTTTATTATTTATGACGCCATTACAATCGCTATGCTATGATGTCGTATCCATTAAAACGCCCTGGAATTTGACCAAGCCACACTTGTAAATAGTGTGCAATTTTCACAAAAATTATAATGAAGATAAGCCATCCCAGTTGCACAGTTTAGGTTCACCAAAATAATGTGCGAAACTTACAGCGTGGGACAGTTTCCAATCGCACATATATAAAGTGCTTTAACTTATATTGTTTTAGGTATTTTGAAAACGTAATAAAATTTTTTTGCGCTTTGCGCAACCTTAATTAATGCATCTTGGTACCCTGAAACTACAACCATCAAAGTGTTGACAACTTCCAATATATTAATGAATTGGCTTTTTTTTTTATTTTATTAGAGTCGTTTTTGTCAGTTATAATTTAATATGGGCCCATAGAGACATTTTAGGTTTAGCATAGACATGAGTCCAGAAAAAGGTTGTCAAACTCCATTTTACATACTGTTTAATGTGATTTAACAATTCCTAAATCTTAAAGCACGCTGCGACGCTCGGTCATTCAATATGCACAAGCTTGCAACGGACATAAAACAAAAATGTCTTTCACTACTTTAAAGATAACGCAGCGAGGAATGCTATGTAAAAAAAAACTTGCAGTAAATTAAAAAACAATACAGGTAGACGACAAAATTTTTGGATTTTTCAAAAGTTTGGCGCCTATGGCCCTACTCATTCAATATTTCGATGAACAAAAATAGCACGTTTTTGTGTGTACATTTTTTCGCACATTGTGTAAAACACTGTCACGTCCCTTGTAACATTCATGCATTGAAATAAACAAGCTAATTTGTCATTTTAAAACTGTGTAAATAGACCAAAAATAGAAAGGCAGTTTAAATTAATTATTAAAAAAAAATTGGCAGACTGAAATTGACTAACGATGTAGATTGGTAGATAAACGCCAAATGTTTTCGTATGTGGCCATCCAGGCATGTGGTCCAAGGGTTAAAGATGCTTATTCATGTGTTATTGTATGACGTTATAAGGTGTATAGGTGCAAAGATGTTTGTGCAGGACAAAACAAAAGATTTAGTTGCACAGGTCATGGGTGTTGGGTTGAAACCGGCCTGTCAATGTAGATTATAAAGACCTCAAAATCTTTACAAACCACTGCAATTACGCTTGTAATCATATTATTATTATTTTTTTTTCTACTTGCAATTTTATGATACTGGCTTTGTGTACTTCGTTTTGTGTACATCAATTAAGCACACATTTTTGTAATTTGTTTTACCACTTCTACAATGTTGTCAAAATGCAGAAAAGGTATATGAAGTGTGGAATTTTTTAATGATCAAAACAAAAATAACAACAAAAATGTTAGTGGAAATTGTTTAAGCACACTAAGAGACTAAAATTGCTGATTCCGGTTTTATAAACATGTGAATATATTTGATCTTGCTTGGGGCACTTGCTATACTAGCAATCATTGAAAATAGAGTAGTGTTTCCCAACGTGGAAGGTTACGGAGGTGCGAGTCTTTTGTTGATTAAGTGTGGGTGACAAACCCGTGTTAATGGGCGTTTATAAAAAACATTGTTTAAAAATTATACTATGTAAAACACTCTGCAAGCTACAGATTTTCTGTTGTTTTTTGGACCAAGAGCCTTATTTCCTCTTTAAATGTGTTACAAGAATCTGTTGAACCAAAGGGGGCGATAGTACAAAAGGTTGGGAAACTTTAGATGAAGATTTTTGGTACGGAAGCTTGGTTTTGTGTTGCCTAGCTTTTGTGTTGCCTCGAACATTTTTCATTTATTTACTTTTTTTAACATAATTGCATCCCAATACTTTGCGGCCAAACATCTTCGGTGAGGAATGCTTAACAGCGATGTCATTCAACGAGAAATATTTTTAAAAAAGCATTCTCTCATTTAAGTCGCAAAACATTTTACTCAAAAAAAAGTTAGCGTCCAAAAATTATGGAACTGCAATCAGGGTGTAGAACAACATGGTACAGAGGGAGGATGTATATGACTTGCATTAGCTCCCGGATTTAAAGATTGAAACAAAATAGTTTTGCAACATTAAACTGCCATTTTCACTGTCAGGTAAAACAATTTTAAACTTCACATAATTTGTTGTTACATATAACTTTATTATAAAAAATCTTAAAATTATAATTTTCTTTTTTAGTTGTATTCAAAAACCTGCAAAACGTTTTTCTAAAAGGTGAACTTGGTGGTAGGGATTTTAGTATCATAAAAATGTGATATATAATAGGAACTCGGCGCTGGTCTAGAATCCTACCACAACGAAACACCATTTGGGTTAGGGTGCAGGTTAGCGTTTGGGTTGAGGTGGGTCAAGTATTATTATTAAACAAAGAATATAATAATACTTGACCCACCCACACCCGAACGCTAACCCGCACCCAGGTTGGAAAGTTTGGCCTGCGCGGGGGATTTATCCCCCGCGCAGTAGCACTTTCAGCCGCGGTCACAGCCGCGCATTTTATAGAAAATGTGTTCAGCCGCGCAAATCTGACTCGAGCAAACGCGCAAAACTTCAGCCGCGCAAACTTCTGTATGAAACTTAACAAGCACAAAAAAAATTGGCGGGCCGCATACTGAAGTTGCATAACATTTATTAACGCTAGTTTATAAGACGCGTAAAATATAATGCATCATATAGAATCACCTGCGAAACGCTAAAAACGCACAGTTCGGCGATTTGGTCACGCATCAGTGGACAACGGTCACGTGTTTAGTGACGTCAAATTAGGCAATATCGAGTAATATTGCATATTGAATGCTACACTATCCAACTTTTTAAATATTTACCTGCGCACTGCGCCAGCACACCAACCACAAATTGCGCAGTGATTGAAGTATTCTATGAACGCTGTAAGTTTAATATAAATTCGCAATTTACAACTTTCGGTAGCCTGATGGTTTATTTTCAGCCGCGCAAGTTCAAGTCGAAATTTTATTTTCAGCCGCGCATTTTTTCAGCTGCAAAACATCTCCCCCGCGCAATATCCAAAGTTTCCAATCTGGACCCGCACCCTAACTCAAATTTTGTACGTTGATTTTAGAACTGTGGTAGGATTCTAGACCAGCGCCAGGAACTCTTTATGTACTAAAGTAACGTTGTGTAATGTTAAAAACTGGAGTTGTGCAATTTTCGCCAGTTTGCGGCGGTTTTCTATCAAACGCCCCACAAGACTTTAGGCCGATTTCCCGCCGAAGTGAGAGCTAACGTCCGTAACCTCTATCGCCACCCAGCGGATACTACGCGCAATTTTTTTTTAAACAAAGAAAAATAATAAAAAGCGACCCACCGATTCCTCTTCTTTTTCCATCCCCGATGGCATTTGAGGCACCGCCCTGTTAAGAACTGAATAATCCTGCAAATCTGATAATTCCTCTTTCCAATAAATGGGCATAGGCTTCGTGGCGTCCAGCGCCCTAGGCCGAAACGAAAGCTTGCTCATCGTAATCCAACTGGTTAAACTTCCCTCTCAAACGCACTTTTCGGCCTTAAAACTGAGAAAATTGTCCGCCAGTCGCCAAGAGCAGGCCCTGAACTAGGCGTTCGACTTGGAACTGGTGCCTTACATGTGTGCATGTCTGTTTGTGACGCTTTTCAAAATCATGTACCGGTATGTTGTTGCTACGTCCATCACATTCAACTGATCAGCGCACAACTGACCCATAATGCAACGCGAAAAAGGAGACACGAGTCGTTGCGCACTGGCGTCTTGCGCAATTTTCCCACGAAAGAAAAAAGGCAATTCGCGTAAGTTCGCGTTTCATGTTCGCGAACGCTTGAAAACTTTTGTCTAAGAGTTTTATAAAATAAAATAATTCGCTTAACGGACATATTAATGACGGAAACTCAAGTCCTTTGCTTAACGCTACATTATTTAAGGGCACATCTGATGCCCTTAACAATTCCATTTTCATTTTTGATGATAAAAACAAGAAACAACTGAAATATGACTACACGTTTAATTATCATCGAACAACTTACACAATTCCTAATGAATTAAAACAGAAAACATGCCGTGTTGACATGCCGTGACTTATATAAACGGATTATGGCATTTAAAATGCCACTTGTTTAACTAAACAATAATACAGAATTTAGTTGCATGGGATACCTTAATGCAAAGGTAAATCTTATAATCAAGAACTAAATCTTTTTTGTGTGTAACTTTAACAAAAAATATGGTAAAAATACAAAATATTTTAACTGAAACTCATTTGACGAGCAAATCAAAAATTGCTATTACAGAAACTTGATTAGAAAAAAAAAAAAAATATATATATATATATGGATATGGATATATAATTGAAATACACATAGCTAAAAAGTTATATGGTAGTGCATGCAATACATTTATATACACAAATATTTCACTTTTTTTGCTTTTTTTGCAATAACAAAGTGAAACAAATTGATATTTCTGTCATTTGGATTCTTAGTGCACTCGCACAAAATAATGTGGATGCAGCAGAATGTTGAAGAGTTCAACGACAGAACATGTCTAAAAAAATAAAATTCTGTGAAAAAGTTACTTATACCGGTATAAAAGGTTTTTTTAGGTCACATGTAGTTAATTCAGTAGATAATTATATACGAGTTTACAGAAAATTTTATATTAATGATTTTATTGAAAAGTACACAACTAATCAAAAAGAAGTTAACAGTGTAATATATATCATAATATATATCTACCAAGTAATCTATATTTTAGTATTGTAAAAAAGATTTTAGTTGTAAAAAAAATATATATATAAAAGTGTACCAAGTTGACATTGTTTCATAGCAAATTATATTGGAGGCAAGAAGAGCTAACAAGAGAAATAAAAATTACAGAAATCAGAGTCAAATACTTACATCATAACACTTCAATAGTGCTTATAACCATGTCCATGTTTCATTTGCTTTTTCATTTTCTTCATTTGCTTCCTCTGGTGTTTTGGAAGATGTTTCTGAGAAAATAATAGGAATTAAAGATCACACCTGTTGTCACCAATGCGCTGGCTAACTCCGTTTGGTCTCGGTAGATATACCGGAATAGATATCTTCAAAAACAGTTTACCCCTTAAATCCGGTAACCTTGCTGTTCTTAAGCAAAAAGTCTTTGAACAACCGTGCTAAAGTATTAACAATATTATATTAAATTACCTGGATTATTCAGTAAAGCATAAGCGAGTCACTATTTTCCAATACACAGTAGTTAGTTTATACAATATATTAGCCAATTTGCTCCATCATAATGTGGTAGGTAACTTTTTTCTAGAAGTCTTTATTATTTAAAAAAAAATTGTTTAAGGTGAACACTATACTGCTTTGCAAGCTTTGCTGATTTTTTGCTTTAGGATTTCATGTTACCGCACTAAGCTAAAATTTATGAGTAGTGCTGTTCTCCAGTTTACAAGGCCCCTCTTGGATATCTAAAGTGTTCTACTAGGGGGGAGTAAGTCAGTCAATCGAAAAAATAATTTAAAATACAGGTAACAAAGGTAAAAAAACTAAAAATCAAGTAACAATAAGGAAGTTATCAAACTAAAATATGTATTGCTTTTTTTAACATGATTGGAAGTAACCAATTGTCTACTATCAGGCAATTTGTTAATTTTCTAAGGGGTGACCAATAGTAGAAAAAAAATTGGGTTTGTTAATGGTAAAACTTAATCTCATCTAGTGTCAATTATTTGTAACTAATTTCAGATAATGTTTTAAAGGCACACAGATTTGGCACAATTTCATATGTTTTTCAGTATTGACCAATACATCACCAAGAATCCACTATTCCAGTGCCCTATTTGGATCCATCATTGGTAGCAAAACTGTATCCAAATATAAGTTAAATTGGTAGTTCTAAATAAGGCAAAAAATCATTTATCACAAAAACATGCTCAAAACAACAGAACACAATTTATGACAGGGAATTATCCTTAAACTCTATATTGTTATTTGCCATTTAAAAGTTCAATTGCTGAAGCGACATACATGTTTTGTGCGTAGATATATTTGTGTAACTTAATATTAAAAAATGTTCCTAATAATGCAATTGTGCAGACATTGTATAATTTTTTTGCAATAGTTGATAAAAATAAATTTGGCTTAAACTATTAAACTAAATGGCCACCTAAAGTACATAGAGATGTTTAATAAAAAATCTCTTTATTAACAACTGACATGCACCTAAGCATGTGACACTCGGAATTCACACTATTCTAAAAAAAAATTGCCATGAATCAAGGGCGATTCTCAATTTATAAAAAAATTTTTGTAGAAAGTGTGCTATAAAACTTTTTGGAGAAAGTGTGCTATGAATAAGTTTGAATTTTTTAAGGTCTGACAAGCTAAAAAGTTTGAGAAGCCCTGCTCTACATGCAAGCACTGCCTTTTTTTAAATCCTGTTATAAAAATCTTGCTCTCAACTATTTAACCTTAATAGATTTTTAGCATAAAATTTTCAACAGTCAACAAAAACAGTATGACACATATAAAGACAATCAGACATATATTTATATAAATATTATGATAATTTACATATTCATCGTCGCTGCTACTAGATGAAGATGAACTTGAAGAGCTGCTTGAGTGGCCATGCTTGTGGTGTTTGTGATGTTTTTTGTGTTTGCCTAAAAATTAGTACACCAAAAACAAACAATTATAAACTTCAGTTAGAATTTTAATTGACTTGACCTACACAATTTAAACAAATAAATAGACTGAAGTCTTGATTGACTTCGCCTAATTGATTTTGTTAGTAAATTGCATCAAAAAACGCTTGTTTGGTCAAAAAGTTGAGTTGTGTTTAGTATGCAAAATATTGCTTTGAATCAATATGTCTACCAACTTCACTTGATGATCTGCGATGAAATTTATTTTACTTGTATATATTAATTAAAATAAGATAAATTATGTAAATTTATTATCTAAATTATGTAGAAAATGACCTAATGTTAATTTTGACTAGAATTTAAGTTGACTTGCATGTAGAACCAAGAAAAAATAATTAACAGGTATAAGGCTACAGGGCAGGGAAATGAAAAATGTGTCACTATAACATAAATTCCTTTTGAAATAAGTTATGTCATTGAGAATATGAAATAATAGAATTATAATTTACATAACTGTAGTAGGGTTGTGCTGTCCCTGTGGTATAAAATTTTGAATTGAATTACTTATTAAAATATTAGTACCTATAACCTGAATGTTTTTGAAGAAACATTGAAATACCACTCTGTAATGATTAATATTAACTATTTTGCACTAGTACAGTGAAATTGTTAATACAATTAGAATTTTTTCTCCTTCGATTACATACATATATATATGTAATTATATATGCAGTTTTAAAGAGAAAGAAAGTAAATTACAACAATAGCCATACCATGTTTTCCGCCATGCATGCCCATTGCATAACCAGCTGCCATTCCAGCACCCGCTGGGTAAGCGCCTGAAACATGTGGGGCTGGTCCACCCAAGTGGGGCTGATGGGGATAGGCTCCATGGGGCTGTGTTGGGTATCCTGGTTGCTGAGGGTAATTAGCGTGGGGCATCCCCATTGGAGCAGGGGGTGGGGCACCATAGGGTGGGGGAGCACCAGGGTATGGTTGAGGCATTCCTGGTGCTGATGGGCCAACTGGGTAGTTTGCTGGGGCCATTCCAGGGTGTGGTGGGGCAGAAGGGGCCATACCTGAATTTGACAAAATTATATTGCTGTCAGTTACCATTAAATATTTATTTAAATAAATTTAACAAATAAATTTAAATAAATGAAAATTGGATCTCATTACAAGTGTATTTAAAATATTTCAACTAAATTTATATAACTAGGGTGATATGTTTTGACTTAAAATTTACAGATTAAGTCAAAATTTCTTGAATTATATACAACAAAATGCACAAATTTCAAAAGATAAACTAACACAAACTTAAGTGAGCTTTTAGAAATTGTCGTTGAGTTTAGGTTTTATAAAAATTCAGTTTTGAATTACAAACAACAATATTTAAGCTGGCATTATTTTTTCATTAGAGCAACATAGGTTATACACAAGAATTAAGCAAGCAGAACTCAGCCGCAGCTCGCAGGTCTAGTTTATTGCATTATGCTCAGCTCAAACTTTGTTTTTGCTTCATATAGTTGAGTATGTCTAATTTTGGAATTGTACAGAACAGAATTTATTGTGTACTTTACAATAACTCTCCAAATTAACTAGAAGCGTCTTTTTTCCTAAACAGTTTTATAGGTGTTTGTATTCTTGATATGCCAAAAATACCAACTCAGCATTTTCAAGAATTTTGCATAATAACCAATTTGCATTCAATGGATCATCAGTAAAACTTTAAAATCAAGTAAATGACAATTCCAAGACATTAAAATGCAGTACTTTACAAAACAATGCATTAATTAATCAATTTATTTCCCATAGGTCAACGTTTTGTTAAAAATATTATGTTTACATCAAAAATTGTAAAAAAAATAATTTTATAGGTCAAAATTTCTCAATTTGGTAGTCAAAAATTAATCGCGACGCTTTTGACAATGGTGCTTTCCAAGTTTTGGTATATAGTTTGACACAAACTTGATTGTATTATAAAGCTTTATTCAATTATTTAATCTGAAAACTGTTAAGTATAAAACTAAATGCTTACCTGGTTGCTGTGGATATCCCATTGGCGGCTGTTGGGGGTAACCACCTGGTGGACCGCCTGGGTAAGACATTGTTGCAACAATTTATAATGGATAAACAATTTTAATGTAAAATCTCCCACTAAGAGCACCAATAGTAACAGAGACTTCCCTGTTATAAGACAAACCTAAAGATTAAACTTATTTGCCTTATATGCATTATAATATATTATGCAAGGATATAACTTAAACAATGTTTTTGGGATTTTTATTATACAGTATTTAAAATAATAATTACAATTATAATCCAACAGTTTCATCACTGTAAGTTATGTCCCATAACAATAAGTTAAACAAAACTTAAGTAAGCCTTTCTTCATAAAGATTAATTTTGAAACAATATTGCAACTGTTCTTCTTAAAAATTTGAACAACCTGAAATAGTCCTAATTATCATAGTTCTCGACCAATTTAGTATTAGCCCACGTTTAAGTTCACATTCGTTCAACTGCCACTCTAAAATGATTCTGAAAGTGACTTCAAGTCTAACAACACAATTAGTGTCAATATTTAAACAAACAGCTTGTGGTTTTAGTGCGCTCTGAAACTTTCTGCATTAAACAAACAGCTGTACGAACGCAACTAGTTTAAACAACAATGCAAAACTGTAGTGTATCCACCAAGAGCAAACGCCGCATTCTTTCACACGTTCTGCTACCAGTTTATTGGTTGCGCCACCAGCCATTTTAGCAGAGAGAACCCACGTACAGATGTTTGCGTTTTTTGAGAAAGGCACCGTCTGACGTAACGACGCATACCGAACGTTGCGTTTGCGTAACTTTGACAACGCGCGCCACGCATTTCCGCTTTGAACGCTCGTTAGCTAATTTGTTAATGTACAGCAAGTTTTAACCAATGGTTGCCGTTTGAACAGCTGTGATTTGGTTAAAAACATACTAAATATTATGTTTAGCATACCTTGCAATGTTGCTAAGAATATACTGTTACGTCACAAGAGAAAATCCCACGCCTGCTTTGCCTTTTAAAACGACTGAAACAGTCGTTTTTTTTTTCAGTTGAAATTTGCTTTTAAGGTTTGCTACGGTGTGGCGCCGATGTGGCGTCTCGGAGTTTCGGGAGAAGAAACGTCAAAGCATGGCAAGAACATAAGGAACAAGCAGCCGGTGGGAGGCGGTAAGAGGGCGCCGCGAGAAAAGACGTCCGAAAAAAAGAAGTCCATGCGAATGCTGCGGCCAGACGCGGAGCAGGGCGGTAGGAGGGGCTCCCTAATGGCCACCGAGCATTTGCTGAAGCGGCGGGGTTCCAGGACGGCCAGCAGGCAGTTTAACCCGGCTGAATTCGCCCAGTTTGCGAACGGGGCCATTCCCTTAGAAAAAAAAGTGAGGCGCAGTTCGCTGGTCACGACCCGACTGAACAAAGTCAAGGAGATTCAGGATCGCGTTAACAAGGTAAATTGATGACCGTACGAATTAGGCCTGTGGCCTTTTAAAATCGTCCAAATTATAAATGCTGTTGTGATGTAATGTAGGATTCCCGGGCTCCTGGTCGAGAGTTTTAGTGTTTGCCAGTAGCCTAATGGGAAATCAAATTTGCATTAAGTGTTAGATTTAAATAAGTGTGTTCTATAAAAATAATACAGACGAAAACATAAAACGGATAGATGCTCGCACAAAGCGAGAAAAAGTACTTTATCACTATCAAAACTAAACAATAAATGCATGTTGTGCCGTTGTGGGTTGCGGCGTGTCCCAAGTATAAAACTCCAACATCAAGGTGGCAGTGGTTGTTTGCTATTGGTTTATCTTGACAACAAACTCTGAAACTACTAGGCAACTAAATAAAAAATAGTAGGTAGCCAAACTTTTATGTGAAAAAATTTTACGTAGTAAAAGTTGTCAACTAGGTAGTTTGGGGTGGGGGCCATGGTGTGGTGCCCCCTCTCCAGGATCCACCAATACAACAGACATATTGCGTTTCATGAAATATGTTATTGTCTGCGACAACTGAATCATTAATGTTAACGTGTGTCCAACTTTGATAAACAATTGTCTAATCTAAATGATTGTAGGCCTACTTGTTTGTTTCTTTCGATATGCAAGTAGAAAAGCCGATTTAGAACAAAATAAAATGCACATGTCGCGATTTTCGTAGCGAGAAACACTGTCAAAGGCTGGCATGAAGTTCAAATCAAGTTAAGAGGGCACAGGTAATCTGGGAAGTCGTGGTGTACTTATGGGTAGACACTTAGGTTTGTGTCAAGATCTAGTGACCTATATATTATTATTTGCCCAAGTTAAATAAAGTAGACTAGTCTGGATATGTTGGCATGTAAAAAAACCTGTTTGGAAATCCCCATCTAACTGCGCGTTTCGAGTAGTCATTGCCTTTTTCTGGTTAGACGTGGGTACAAGTAGAAATATTCTTTAATCCCAATTGAAAGCAAACTGGCCGGGATTAACAAATATATATTCTATTTACTTTAATGGTAACATGTTTTTGCTGCTGGTAGTATTTCTACATGAGGTAACCAGGCATGATGAACAAAGCAAAAGATATATCAAGCAAAAGTTAAATCTACGTTTCTATACCTAAATCGTGCTTTATTTTTTCTTCTATTTCTGTTGCGTTATTCATATCAAGCGTTTACGCCGTCAAAATAGTTGAAATACGCTAAGCGAGGCAGCGCCAAGCCGCGCCTCTCTTCAGATCACAGAAGTGCTATACACTGCATTATGCGTGCCCTTTTCTTTCGCTAATTCTCTCGGAAAACATGATGGACGATTTAGCTATGATTTGAGGCATGCCTCAATTGTGACGTCCCAGCTATAAAACCTTGGTAAAAAAGGATCGGATGTGTGGCTGTCATAGGCGTAGCCACGGGGCCATAGCCACCCAAAAATTTATAAATATTGTACTCTTTGCGTCAGTTTTAGAGATCAATAAAAAACGTAGTTAAAAGAGTGACGAAAATAACAGATTGCTAACTCTGACTTGTCCTTTGTCACAGGCGGTCAAAGACTACGAGTCGTCGCCGCTCGAAGAAGCCAAGGAAGCTGGTTACCTCGTCAAAGATATCGAAGACAATCTATTCAACATCGAAGATGATATGGTTTGTCAACGTTGTATTCAATGACGTTTATTACGAATTGTTCAAAATTATGAACGAGTCTAAATAATTAAATGTCAATTGTGCTAGAATTTCAATTTGCCTTGTAATACACGCGGCTTTTAAAATACCAATGCCATATAATTCGATAAAAAAAACATATTGCGCTGTATCCAAACGTTATTATCGTTTTCGGCAAATAAACCGGAGTAGACTCCGGCAGTATACCAGAAAAGGAAAAATAGGGCAAACGTAATGCAACATGAAGACGTGTATTAAAGACCATTAATCCTCGTTTAAATCGAGGTCTGTGCACAATTGCTTGCAAACTCCACTCTTCTGGTAAATTACAATAACCGGAAATATTGGGTTAGGGCATGGCAGATAGATATCGACTGCATTTGCTGGAGCCTCTGTTGTTCCAATATTTTAAACCGGATCTCAACATCGACATCAGCACATTTATGCCTTTTTATTACTTATAGTGGTTCTAAATAATTTGTAACATCGCTTAATTTTCCTATTAGTTATTGCCCCTTTTCTTTTTGTGTGTTTTATTTGTTTTATTTTCACTATGTTCTAAGCTGATCATGTCTTGAGCTATAACCGAAACGTCTGTAAACAGCAAAATATGTCGATTTTATCATACGTTTTGGCCTTGTTTTTTGATTAAAATTTTGATTTGTTCTATTAAAATTTATCTAGCTTGAATATTTATTTTTGTTTCATGCAGAAACAAGTATAGCTGCTTTATTTGCCTATTTATAGCTTTAGTCAATGCAAAGTCATTAAGGGTTGTAAACACACACGAAATCGGGCGCAAATAAAAAAGCACATTTACGAGCAGATCAGAATCAACGTTTCGATTCTGCTCGAAAAGTTCCGCAAGATGACGCTGCAGCGCAACGACGAGCTGCGCTTTTTGAACGAAAGTCAGGGAGGCGAGAGAAAAAAGGAGCTTCTTGAATCCTTGCAAACCTGGATGGATGAAAATCACATGGAAGACTTGGTAGGATCTCTTATACTTAAATTCTTAGGTCTGGAATATTGTGTCACAACATATAAGCAAATAAAGAACATATCTGAATTCGTGTAGAAAATAGACAACTAAAAACGAAACCCACTTTGGTTTTGGTGTTATTGTTTTACACACAGTTATTGCTCTAAGATCGAAAGTCAGAAGAATTTGGTCTATTTTTTGCGGCCAGACGTTATTAAAAGTTTGTAACTCCTATAAATGGGGATGTTTCATTTTTCGTATTTATCGTAAAAATGTTTCAAATTGTAAAGAAAATCGCTCTCAAAGATAGAAAAACTTGGGTTTGATCGCAAAACTGTGTCTAAAGCAGTGGTTCTCAACCTTTTTCTACTGGTGACCCCTTTTTGATGCTTTCAAATGGTCGCGGACCCCTAACATATTTCTGGTGTGATATCTGCGTTTAGTTCTTTTTAGTAAATCAGTATGTCTGTCTAGTGCAGTGGTTCTCAACCGCCGGTCCGCGGACCGGTGCCGGTCCGCGTCTACTTTTCTGCCGGTCCGCCAAATATTTACAATGTTATATCTCAATTGCAAAATGCAAGGTGTTAAAAGCTTGTTCACCAAATTAAACTTCGACAGTTCCGTAATTTGCAGCATTGTGGCGTAACATAAAGTTAATTGTCTACCTTGGACCGTACGTTACAATGAGCAGTGTTGTGCCCAACTGTTTATAAGTAGGCTACACGTGGTTGAAGTCTTCTACTTTAAGATAGTTGTACGTGAAAAACTTTCGTATACAACGTATGATATAAGAAAGACAGCAGAAAATTGCTAATTTAATTGAAGTTTCCAGTCTTTGCTTTTAAGTTGCATACTTTTGTCGTAATTACATTTTGGATTGATTTTGATTTTTAAAGGTCTACCGGTCCGCAAAATTTGTTTTGAAATTTCACCGGTCCGTAAGCTAAAAAAGGTTGAGAACCACTGGTCTAGTGCACCTTGTGTTGAGTAAAGTAACACACAACACCAATTTACTTTATGACACGTTTAAGTGATTTCTGCTGCTGCATCGCCGAAGCAAGTCTTAAAATGCGTGGTAGTGTTTTTGACAATGCTAGACGAAATCTTTGAGAATGATAGAATAAATCAAAATCCAGTACATATGAACTGTTGTTATTCCTCTGCCTTCCATTTTACAATCTATTGTGTTACATCACAATGGAATTGTTTTTGTCACACTCGATGCGATTTACAACATGTTACATGGTGATTTTATCACTTACCAAGATTGTGATTAAGCACGTTACCAAGCGTTAGTTATTTCTTAGCGTTTATTAAATTGGTAATAGTATATTTATAAGTTTTTGTGGACCCCCTTAAAACGTTTTGCGGACCCCCAGGGGTCCGCGGACCCCCGGTTGAGAACCACTGTTCTAAAGGCTTTGGAAATTCGCCGTGAAATCGGCGCCAATACTACATCAGTTTGGATAAGTATCGATTCGGCACTTTGCATCGAAAATCGCGCTTAATCCGAATAATGGGACATTCCATCTTTAAAACCCGATATCGAAAAATAAACTGTCGGATTTTTTTCAGGAAGACGATGAACCTACGAGCAAATCTCCAATACCAGATGCTGAGGCCGTAAAGTAAGAGCCTTGCTGTATATCATGCGTAAACTGTTTATTACCCTTGTTTCCTCACTTGTTTATCTTTTTAATGAACTTAAGTTTATTTATTTTTAATTAAACATTTTCTGTGCGTAAAACTACGTCGTGTTTATACTTTTAAACGTAAAAAAAAATGTTAGAAAAAAATATCAAGCTTTTATTATTTGGGTTCCTTTTAATAGTTTAATTTCGACACTGTCACGTAATTTTAACAACGTTATGCTAATAATGGTATGAAGTTACATACATTTGTAGGGCGTGCCTTCCGAAAGGTTAGTACCGAAATCAGCTGGTCTAATCATGATTGTTTTGCAAGCAAGGCCGGTTAGAAAAACCACAAGCTTGCGGTGAGGTTTGAACTCCCGACCTCGGCCGTAAGCTCTGCCGGGCGGCTCAGTGAAAGCTGGTCAAAACAAGCCAAGCTTTTTAACGTTCTCCAAAAAGTTACAGTTTTGAATCTTTACAGATCATCTACTGAGTAAACCACCGTTCTAATTTCTACAAAAATTGCGTTAACCACAACATCGCCTATTGCTAATCCATATACAAGGAGACAATCCTGACTAAAATGTTCTCCTCGTTCGTATATAGGGACTCGCTGGACCAGATCGAGCAGAACTTTAAGCGCGTCTCAGCGCTGGAAGAAAAGATCCGGCAGCTGCAACGTCACGGTGACGACACCGCCTTCCTGGAGCGTCAGAAGACGAACTTGAGCATGCAGCTCAAGCAAGACGTACTCGACGACGAGTTTCGGCGCCGCCACAGCCAAGGTAAAGTGGTTAAACAGCCAGGCGTTGTGTGACCATAGTCGGTTAAACGCTAACAGTGACAAACCTCTGTAGAAAAATTGGGAAGCCCGTGTACCATAAGGATAAGTGCAAATTAAGGCAACGAATGTTCCAAGCAAGTCGGTTAGGTCAGGGCTCCGGTCAATTGTGCGAATATGTCAAGTTCCGTGTTCGGCTCCGACTCTTTCTATATTTGTTTACGTAACTAAAATAATATTCATCAACTTATAAGGATGTCATGTATTGGACCCACCCACAATACATTGCTGGGAAATTTTACACCATATGCATTATGCAATTTCACCTTAATAGTTTACAATTTGCGACCTTATCAGTTTCGAATTGTCCATGGCTACGTCAATCTCGGGGCTCGGGTAGTTTCACGTATAATCTTACTCGAGTCACGAGTC
Source organism: Ascidiella aspersa (assembly GCF_963924565.1). Lineage (NCBI taxonomy): Eukaryota > Metazoa > Chordata > Ascidiacea > Phlebobranchia > Ascidiidae > Ascidiella > Ascidiella aspersa. Next base: position 21,293,700 of record NC_139451.1, read on the forward strand.
CGACCCCGACTCCGCAGCCCGGTTTAGGTTGATAGGCGATATTTTAGGTCTTCAAGTTCCTAACACAACCTTAAGGGCTGTTACAGTGGGCTTTGTGGGTTACACTCAACCCAAAACAATAAACAGAACTACTACGATTCACAGGCGACTCCAGTACTTTTTGGTCGTTGCGTTAAAGGTTGAACAATAGCATGTCGGCCGCATGCGAACTCGGACGTTTCAAGATCTCGTCTTAAAAGTAATCGCGTCCTTTAAATACCGGTATGGAAAAATGGCAGTCATTTCAGTTAACCTGTATTCATGCGACCCAAAGCATCAAAATTTGGATTATTTTGGTCCAAACGAAATGAGATGTCTGTAACCTTATCAAGGGCGCGTGTATAGGTGGTGACAACAATCGCTATATAGTGATGGACTTTTTGAATTTGTTAAAGAGACCGATTTTAGTCACTGCTAAAATTGAAACACCCACGTACGGTAAAAGGTTTACACTACTAAGGTTAGCCTGTGACTATAATTGAGGTAAAACAAAAAATTACACCAACATCAGACACAGTAATCTTGATTAAGGCGGAGTTTTGCTTCAAAATATTTACGTTTTAATTGTGGTCTATAGTCTTTACACGATCACTGTCGTTAACGAACTTCAATTTCTAAAGTCTGTTAAAACTCTTCTAACACATGAAACTTATAATTTTGTTTCTTACCTTTAAATCAAAGTCCATATACAAAAAAGAGCTGAAATGAAGTTTGTTGTACAAACTCTAGTAGAAGTAACATTGATCATTTTAGCGAACCTGACTTCAAGATAAACAAATTTTACAAAATGTGTAACCAGTGGTAATTTGATTAAAAGTCTAGTTGTAGGTAATTGTGATAAAAACGTGCCTTTAATATTGTAGTAAAACTTAATTTACCATTATTTTCGGATGACAAACCCGGCAAAACATTTGTATAAGTCAAATTAAAAATTATCCTTCGAGCCGGAGTCGAACCAGCGACCTATGGATTTCTGTGGTGTTAAGCCGCTACAGTCCACCGCTCTACCAACTGAGCTATCGAAGGAGACGACAACTCGCAGCGAAAGCAGCGGCCTAGTCTACCGTGTACGTGAGACGTCTAAATCGCGCCGCCTTCCCAACCACTTTATTATGTTTGTCCGAAATACTCCACAGCGCCGCGCAAATGAATATGAGCAATTTGAGCATTTTGCCGCGCCATACAGCACAACACATGCTGTACAGAGAAAGTTTTTTTTTAATAGTTAGATAAAGAGAAATAGAGTTTAAAAATTGGTGTTTTATCTTTAAAATGAAAGCTGTTTATCTTTAAAATGAAAATCAGTTGTTTAATAAAAAGTCGAACAGAGTGGATTAACGTGTTTATTACTTTTGCCACGCCGGAGTACGTGAGTAGACTGTTGTCGGCACCAAAGCACAGTGAGTTTGTAAAAACGTGGTCACAAACAGGGGCGGTTACAGATAAATGGAGTTACTGGGCCAAGGTCTAACAAACTATATTTCTTGTCATCTTTAACTATGCGTAAATACATATCTTTTACGTTTTTTAGTATGATTTTTACCGTGCAATTTCTGCTAAATTAGTCTATAAATTCCATAATTTCGAGCAGTATGCGAATTTATTTCATGTACCTAACGCGCTACCTTTTATATCGAATGTTTTTCAAGCTTTTTTTTAAATGAACGCAATGTGTTAATAAGTTCACTGGAGAATAACGTTTTTTTTACGAATAACTGTTTTACGGCGTTATATCGTAACGTAACTTTGTAAAATTCCTTCCTTAAAAACTGCCATGCAACCTTAGTTCGCGGCCCGCGAAATATTATTATTTTTTATGTTGTTTACAGTCGCGCAAATTCTAGCTTTATCATTATTTTAGCAGCGCAATTCTAATCTTCTTAAATACCTGCCCGCACAATAAACATTTCAATTTAGGTCCGATTTTAACAATAGTATACAGTATGAGTTCTGCGTTGTTCTTTGAATAAAATCAACCAAAAATTCTGTTCGAAATGAATTAGCGATATAACATAATTATTCTATATAGTTGAAAAGCAGTAAATCCCAACTCTAGATGAAGTAGCCTAAACTCTCTACCGCGGCAGTACAGAAACGAATGCGGTATACACTTGGATCATACTAATCCAGCCGTCACTTTTTTAAAACGCGGCAATGTCCTTTTTGAAATATTGTTCGTCCTATTTACAGTATAGGACACAATATAAGGGTCTTTTTAAGACTAGCTAATGATGACAAGAAGCCAAACTTATAAACAGCAAGATCACGTCAAACAAAACAACAGGTTCTGTCCAGCTAATGGCCATATCAAAAAAACAACGGACGAAGTTTAGACTGATTGACAACTTTGTTTTCAGAGCACTTTAACCCTTAAACGCCTACGTGGTTCTAAAGTGACCCGAGATATATATACGTACGTCCAAAATTATATTTTAGGCGACTACCGACAATGTATTGGACTTCGGGTATTCTCTAGGCCAGGGGTTCTTAACCTTTTTTTGTACGTTTTACCCTTTTAACAAAGATGAATATCAGATTTACCCCCAATATATAAAATGGTGCTCATTTATTAGAAAAAAACATCAGTTATATTCAATGCTACAGCTGCCCTTGCTTTTTGAATACGACAAATGAAGTAACTAAAAGACAAAGATGTTGTCAGTAAACTAAAAAAAGTATTAATTAGCGAAACCTAACGCTACCGACATTAAACAATAAAGAGTCGATGGATTACTAGGCTAGCTTAGAATTATCGGTTGATACGAACTAGGAAAGTATAGGCTACCAATACCTACAGCTGGCACAATTTTTCTGTCCGGCTAACTGATGTGGATAATTTAATTGATAACTCATTTTTCCCCTAAACGAGAAAATTTTCTCCCTGGGGTAAATTTAACCCAGGTTAAGAAAGGCTGCTCTAGGCATTTACTGTTCTCCTGTTTCACAGTTGTAAACCGTAAACTATGCCAAAAGTAAAGTAGTGGGCCCGTGCAAGGTAATATTAGTGTAAATTATTTTTAAAAAGTGACCTGTTAGGTCAGAAATAACTTTAGAAGTATAGCAAATAACAAATTTAGTTCGCAAACAATTCATTATCTTTTAAACACTGTATTTTCGAGCAGCGGGAAACGAAGAAGGCGGTGGCAAGGAGTTCACCTACCTGAAGAACGCAGCCACCGAGATCTACGACCTGCTGAAGAAGACACGCATGGAAGGCATGGCGCACTCGCACCAGTTCGAGGAGAACCTCAAGCATATACTGCTGCAGCTCGACGAGAAGGACAAGGATATTGAGTACCTGGATAAGCGCGTCAAACAGCAGAAGATGGTGAGCGCTGGTTCTATATGAGTGTTGTAATGACGTCATTGACTTGAATTAAGTGCACTTAAGTCACTGTTTTTAAAAGCCGTGGCTTGACTTAAGTCGTTTTACCAAAAGGACTTGATTTAACATAAGTATTTTGGACAGATGACTTGACTTGGACGTGAGTCATTTTTTGTCAATTAACTTGAGTGCACTAAAGTCACGGTTTTTCAATGACTTGACTTAAGTCGATTGACCAAAATGACTTGACTTGACTTAAGTCTTTTGAACAAATGACTTGACTTGAACTTCATTTCGTCAAATAACTTGGACTTAAATTAAGTGTTTTTTACAAAAATTTATCGTTCGTGCACATTAAGTTTTGCACATTAAACACTTTTATTACTGTATATTGCGTTTGCGTTGTTTTGTTTATTTTAATTATTGTTATAATCGGACGAGTTTACCAATTTTAATCCTATAACAGTTGAGACTTGACTCTGGGACTTAACGTGTCATTTTTGCAAAAATACTTGACTTGGACTTAAGTTATTTTTCAAACGACTTGACTGGGACTTAAGTCATTTCAAAATGACTTGTTTACAACACTGCTATATGTTGCTCGTGGACTGCTGGTGTTTCGTTTAAGGAACGAGCTTTTAGCTAAAACATTTTTCCGGCGAATATTTTTTTTATGCGATGAAAACGAACATGCGCAGTTTAAACGTTTTTACTCTTTTATATCAACTATTGCTACCAGGCATAACATTAATTAAAAACAGTTCATCTGGTAACTATCTTTCTTCTCCTACGTTGGCAAACCATACATTGTACTGCGAGGGTTGATGTCATTCACCCTGATGAAGAAGGCGACTTGAATAGGTGGCCCAAACATTGAAGAAGAAATATAATTACCGGAGGATCTGTTTTTCATTACATTTTACTCTTTTGCTGTATCAGAATTAATTCAGAGTGCTGTATAATTAACATAGTCAGAAATTCAGAAAAATAATTGGCTATGTATTTTATTATACCTTTATGGCAGGGGTTCTTAAACTTTTTTTACCGCGGACCCCTAAACTTTTTTTTTGCTTTGCATGGACCCCGGTAGACAAGAAATGCTCCAAAATGACGTCATAAATTGACGTCACAATACAAATAGACTTCATGACTCTGTTATTTCGGTCAGAAACATGTGAAAGTTAAATGGAGTCTAACTATACATTCAGTACAAAACCGTTTAATTTTGAATTAAAGTGTTTTCTTTTAAAAATTAATTACTTTAAGTATACACTAGTTTTTTAATTAGGCCTTCATGGACCTCCTAATATCAGTTCACGGACCCCCAAGGGGTCCATGGACCCCAGTTTAAGAACACCTGCTTTATGGCTATACGTAAGTATAGGGTGCTCGGTTGTGGTAGTGTACAGCGTAAAAGTGCTTAGGTACGTATATTTGTTTGTTTCAAAGGCTTCAGATCAGGAGTTAACCCTCCTTTTATCACAATGCAGTCTTTGTTACGAAGTTAAAAGCATCTATCGTCAAATTTCGGCATATAAAATATTTAATATATGTTTTTTGTCTTTATTACGCATTTTTTAAACAAATCACGACGATTTGAGTTTTATGCGATGTATTAAGGGTTAAGTTGACAAGGTAGTTTTAGTATTTAATTCTTGACTTTAATAGTATAGTTCCTAACCATCATTGTATTTGGTTTTGCGCAGTTGGTCAAGCAGTGGTATGGCGACTACGAAAAGCTTCAGAACGATCATTTTCTGACCAAAGACGAGATTCTCGCAGAGAGAAAGCAAAATAAAAAGCTTCAATCGGTACAAAAACATTTGCTATTGTCTTAAATCTTTTACGGCTGTATCAGTTTTTCTTAACGATAAGGGACCAAACATAACAGTTCAGCAAAGCTTATCATGATTATTATTGCAACTTTCTCTAAAGTAGCTATAAACGAGGCAAATTCATTAGGTTAACAGTTTTCCTTGTTGCTATACCTTTATAAGTAGCAACAAAGTTGTAGAATTCCTCATATATAAGTAGCAACAAAGTTAACAGAATAAGCTTAACACTTTTGTAGAATTCCTCGGTGGAATAATTTAATACGAATCTACAAAAGTAAGTTTGAAATCCAATTTTCGGGGATAACATCATCCACAATTTTGTTTCATTTGTATTCAGGAAATCGAAACCATGAAGAAAAACAGGTTGGCCGCAGGAGGCGATAAGGAAAGCAAAGCAGCGCAGCAGAACAAACAGGACGCAGGGAAAGCAAAGGAGCGGGAGCAGGTAATTTCCTTTGCATGGCTTTGTTTGCAAAATTGTATACTTCACTATACGCGGTTGAAAAAAAGAAAAAAACATGTAGGATGTTTCGTTAATAGTAAGGGGATTTAAACGGCCTTATTGTTTCAGGCAGGGGTTCCCAAACTTTTTTTACCTCGGACCCCTAAAAATATGTTTAGCTTCGCATGGACCAGCGTGGGCAAGAAATTTTCAGAGATGACGTCATAAATTTACGTAATGATACAAACAGGCTTCAGAAATTTGCCGTTTACGGTCCAAAAAATGTGTAATTATATAAAGACTATTTAGTGGAAAAACGTTTTATTTTTTACTATAGCCTACTAATGTCTTTGAAAAATAGATTGCTCAAATGTACACTAATAGTAGGTATAGCTATTAGGTTCTACAAATAAGTGTTTAAATTTACCTGTTTGAAATTTATTGCCAACAATAAATGCTCCATTGTTAACAAATATTACCATAAAATAATCTGAAGAAGCTTCACGAACAAGAATGAACCGGGATTCCACATTAATTGCTTGAGGCTACACGTACCATATAAACAGCCTTAATGTCAAGAAGCCTACAAATGGGGCGCCCATGCATACCCTCAAGATCCAAAAATCACAACTTTGATGCCTAATGCCGACCAAAAACTACAACCGTTCGGCCCTAAACAGAGAGCGAAAAAATTACGGTCCTTTAGAGCAGTGCTTCACAACCTTTTTCAGTTCGCAATCTAGTTTTATTGCAAGTTTTAATGTGCCCACAATGATATATGACCAAATGAATGAAAATAAAGTTATTGAGAAAATAAACTATGTACATTAACTCTTGTTTAGCAAAAATTTAAAATGCAACTAACTGGAAATAAAATTCAACAGTTACATAAAATCTGCATCTTTACTATTGGCGTACGTAGTACGTACTAATTCGACACAACACATCTAATTGTAAGGTATTTGTTACATCGTTACATAAATGTTATGTAATGATAATGCAATAATTCCCCGATCTAATAGAAAAGTGTAACATTTAGCTTCGCGACCCACTGGTTGGAAAGCACTGCTTTATAGATTTATAGTAAGATCCTATTCCTAAGTGGTAACCCAAACGTTTAAGTAATAGGCCTTGGGTGGCAAACCATCGAAGTGCATCGCTGTTTTGTTTTGTGCTTTCTTTTATTACGGCGTGTTGCAATCGCAGCACTTTGCCTCGGTCAAGCAGAAACTGGAGGTGGTCAACTGGGCGCTGAAGGAAAAGGAACAACTGGTCGACGAACAGCAACGACAGATCCAGCAACTTAAGAACGCACTCCGCAAGAACAGCACCTACTGCCCCACTGAGTCGCTCTACAAACCGGTGACCGTTGAAAAGTCGGGCAGCTCTGGCAAGCGCACCTCGTAAGCGTTTCTTTTTGTTGAAATGGTTGTTGTTTTGATTAGGCATAAATGATGCCTGTAGGTATGTATATGATACCTAACTTTTTATTGTAACACCGATACCCGATAAAGTTAAAACTAAAAGGCAATTTTTTCTAGGTTATTAGGCAAAAATTTGCTTTCGCGTGAAGAAGCTTCACCATTCAATGTAAACCTATACTACTTTTTTCTTTATAAATTTACCTTCCATGGTGGTGATCGGTGGGTTGCATCGCAATTCATGGCTGAAATTCCTGTATTAACGATTTACTCGCTGCCAGTTGCTATTTGGCTTAATGGAAATTATAGCGTAAGAAGTAAGAACCTAAACATGTCGAACAGCATACAATTAAAAACACATTTTGTATATTTTATTGTCTCGTCAAGTTAATTGTTTTGCCACAATTCCATTTTAAGCGTTCTGCACGTATATATATTAACAGACCGCTGTTCGCACCACGTTCAAGAATATAACTCAGTTTTCACTCCCAGAAGTGAACTTTTTGTTTTATTTCCAGGTCAACCAACGTTCCCAGCACCAAGGATTCCGGAACGAGGATGACCAGCCTGGTGCCTCCCCCCACCCCTAACAACGGCCCCGGCGGGGGAAGAGAGCTGGAAGTCGAAATACTCAAGAGCAAACTCGCCGGCATAGAACTGGAAAACAAGGTTTTGACGGAGAACGTGACCAAGGTTTGTGCCGATTTGTGTCTTTTATAGCTTTGTCAAAGTTTATGGTTATATTTAATTAATAAACTTTTCCATTTATATAAATTCCTGCCGAAACGGCGCTTTGGTAAAATAGTGCAGGTACGCGGTACGGTAAAAAAATGTTGTTTTAAAAGGCCATGCCCCTTTTTCACTAGGCTATCCCGCCATCTCCTCAATAATATAAACTACGATTTCAGCTATATATTCGTGCACGACATCAAACGATAACCCCAGGTTTTTTATAATGAGTTGTTTTAGAGTGTATGACGTACCGGTGTGGCGTAACTTTGCGACGTTGGGCTGAAAATTTTTATATGTCCGGTAAAAAAATTTACTTATTTTACCCCTGGTTAAAACGTTATTAGCAATATTGGATTGTTGATAAAAAAAATATACGAAATTTATTAGTCCAGGTTTAAAGCGCAATATAGTTCTAATTGTAATCACATGCAAATAAAAAGAATATAGAAGAAAGCTAATCGAACTTTCATGGCTTCTTTCGAATATATTTTTTTACGTATTTGTGTGTAAAGAGTATCCTCCGCGTGACGTTTATATATTTTAGGACACAAGAGAAAGTGAGTTTAGATTAATGCATTTCTATATAGACAAGCCCACTAATATGGAACCCAAGCCTCTTTAAAGACCTACCTTTTTGTAATGCCAGTAGTTAAAAAAGATTAATTAACAGTACAGTTATAAAATCGAGTTTGTTTTACCCATCTTTCAAAGAACAGTACACGTGCGTGTTCAAACTATTGCTTAATAGTCAGTCAGTGTGGTTAATAATACTTTTCATACAGATGAAAGACGATATCGCAAAGCATTCTCCCAAGGTTTTGATGGCCAAGGTATGTGTAGTTAAATTGATGGACTTTTTTAGAGTGAGTAATATATTTTTATGTAGCTGCCATTATTAGTGTGGTAAACAATATATTTTTAAATGACTTAAGTTTCAGTCCAGTCATTTGTCTAAATAACTTAAGTCCATGTCAAGTCATTTAAAAACAGTGACTTAAGTCAAGTCATAGACTCAAGTGAATACAACACTATAGCTGTTAGCATCAAACTCAACAGTATCATCTAAAGGCTGTAGTGACTTAAAGATAATAATTATTTTTTAGTGACTTATATGAATCTTAGAAATGTAACATGTTCTTAAAGAAAGGACATTTTATCATCGTGAAATTTTATCATAGAACACGCAAACAGATGACGTGGCGAAAGACACAGTCCCATCTGTGATTACCAGGTCTCAGACAGTTCAGGCAGACCCTGTTCCGGCTTTGCAATTTAAAAAAGGTTTTCCGTAATACTTTTTTAGGAAATTTGAAAAGTATTTTGTAAAGCTACAAGCCTAACGTTTGCCACAGTTTAAAGTGTTAAACAATCGACGTTCCTACAATATTCACGTTACGGTCGATTGCATTTGTTTGTCGTCGGTGGACAATCAGTGTTTTTTTGGTGATATTCAAAATGTTCTTTCGAATAACAAAATCTGCCTGAATACAAATTGTGAAAAACACACGATTCTGATTGCACATCAAAGATAAAGAAACCCGAAATTCAGTTGGTTTGTTACATAATAAATATATTTCGCTCCTAAAAGTATCATCAGTACTAAAAACACAGCAAAATATAAAGCAAGATGCACCTAATAAACTTATTTTCTGTGAACTCAGTTCTCTACTTAGTTTAATCTTAAGTGTACGGTGATTGAGTTGGTATTGTAGAATTTTTTTTTATTATAATAAGCCATGTTTTCTCCATAATTTCAAGGAAAAAGAAAGGGTTCGATAGATAAAAAAAAAAAATAAAGCAATAAGCTTGCAAAGCCTTAGTGACCTTGTAAGCATTGTTCAAGGTAATTCTGCACCTTTTTATGCACAATTTGATATCTTCATAAGCCCCATTCAATATATTTAGATGGTTTCTATTTTATTACGTCTGGTAGCCAAGGAGCGTCGTCAGCTTTACCAGTCGGCGCGCAAAATGCAGGAGAAGCTGGGTGACAACTGGAGCGAAACGGCCCTCATGATGACCGAGCTGGAGCCCGATGACGTCACCGAGCTGGAACACGGGCTGACGTGCGAGAACGACTACATACGGATGTTTTCTGTAAGGGCTTTATTTTTTGTTTTTTGGGGGTTTCTTTCATTTTCTTTCAGAGGCTGATTTAAAAAAATATTTTTTTTCTATATATATACAGGGCTTTTGTGTACCGCCAAAGTTGACTATACAACATTGAAAACGTTAACAACCTGTAGCCTTCAAAAGTCATTTATATTAAGCTATATTTAAGTTTTGCCTTCAAAAGGCAATACTTCTCAAACCAAAAATATGTTTTAAGTCATGTCCTATATTGGACGATAATTTGCTCAACAAGTTATGAAAGACGTTGAGCTCATGTAATCGCTGATTTTACGGTTTACTGTGACATCGAAACAACATGTCTCGCGATATCTTCTATAAAATGATACATAGTATTTACTTGTCTTTATAAAAGGGTTCACCTACCGACCAAATAGCAGGCGACGAGAAAGGAAACGACGAGGAAGAAAACGACGAGAAGCGAAAGGTTTAGGACGGTTTTATTTCTTAAAATAATACTTTTTTACCTGCGTGAAGGTTATGATTACATTTTCTCCCTTGTAGTAAATTGTAATCATTTTCCTATTTCCTTTGTAGTAGTTTGTTATAATTCGCACTGACCCCACTGTTTTGTTTGCGGTTTGTGCTACATTTTACCCTGTTTTGCAGATAGACGAGCTGCGTGAAGCAAGGGACGACATGATTTCGTGTCGGGTATTTCATCGCCATTTGTTATTAGATTACGGCTTTGCTTAACTTTAAACACAGAATAGACCAGTTGAAATTTTGCGCTTCTCGAAACGAAGCTACATAGCTTCGTTTTCGCGGTCAATATTGTGTCCAAAGAGCGCAATTGCGGCCGGGACGGAATGGTGTTCTTCTCTTTAAATGTGGTGTTACCACGCAGGTAACGAGCAGCGTTCAGCAATTGACTGAACAAATGCTGATGGGAAAAGACCCTCAGATTCTAGAGCAAAATAACCTGGCGGGAATCAAAACTATTCATAGCGAGGTAGGCAATAAAAACAAAAGCACATATTACCTAAATCGTTTGTCGCAGCAATTTTTAAACGAAATTAATTTCAATTGTCCGGATTTATTGATTATTTAAATATACCGCCCCACCCGCAATAAATTACTACATTTAAATGAATTAAACATTCTTTAAACGTTTCTAAAGCATACCCCAAGTCAATCATTTACTAAACTATTGAAGAGAAATATATTTCGCTATAAATGCCATAACCAGTCTGTAAAACAATCAGTTGAATTTGCCTTTATATCTATATTTACTTATTTGTTATTTGGTGAGCCCACTCTTATGTTTCAGTTGTTTCTTAACGACTGATATTCTAAATGCCTCATAAATTGACTAAATATGATTATTATCGATTATGCTCCAGAAAATAAATTGTCAAACAACCTTGAAGTAAAAATGGTCAATAATAATCAAACGCCACCTTTTATGAACGCGCTTGCTTAAACGACGCCATTTCACCAGATGGAAGGTATGATCAAGCACGTGTCGGGGTTCGTGAACAAAATCCAGGCGGTGATCGGTTGTCAAACTGGGATGATGAACGAAGCAAACGAAACGATAAAACGTTCGCTTCCCAGCCAAGTGCAAAACAAACTGGATAAGGTATGGGTATTTATTTACATGCCAATGTTATCAATCTCGTTACTATTAAAACGAATTAAAGGCCTAGAGTAGAATATCGGAGTTTTGCTCTAAAACAGGTGGTTCGACTGGGGGTCCAAGGTGCTTCACGATTTTTATGTATTCTAGCGCAAGGTTCCCATTTTATGGGTTCTTAGCGCTGTACGTTTTACTGCAGTAAAACCTATATTCCACTTTAACCTTAAAACTGCTATTAGACAAATCGTAAAAACTGTGCTGCCCTTCAACTAATTCTAATGCTTTGCAGCGAAAATGGTGAAAGCAAATGATTCTGGTTGCACATCAAAGATAAGGATAAAACCAAGTACAGAACTTAGAAACCGAAAATCAGTTTGTTTAAATGTTATAATATGATAAATATATTTCGCTATAAAAAGCATCGAATGAATCAATTTAAACAAACTGGTTTTCGGTTTACTAAGTTCTGAACTCAATCTTTATTATTGATGTGCAACCAAAATCGTTTGTTTTCACCATTCTGATTCAGGCAGATTCTGTTATTCAAAAGAAATTTCTGATTATACAGCTGACACTAAAAACATATTTTCTCTAAAACTGGTTACACACTTTGCGTAGTCTATAGCCTAAGCTCGCCAGCCTTTGGCGCATTAGGTGGCATTATTGTTCCTTTAGCGCTGCAAGGTGTTCTGCTCATTTTGTTCGCAACAACGTTTAATGAGACGACATTTATTCTCAGGGCCGGGCGAAAACCGGCAGCCGGTCACAGATGAGCCTGTCGTGCTCCGAACACAGCCAGGAATGGAAGGACATGAGCTTGGGAGAACAGGTTTGGATTAGCTACGACTGGAAATAAACGATAATATCGGATCGGAGTCGATACCGATACCAAATATATTAGTATTGATACTGAACAGATACTATAGGGTGGTATCGTTGCCGATCCGATGCCGAATTAATAAATGTATTCAAGCCATGATTTTGGAACCAACGGGGAGATTTATACTTTAAACTAAGTGTAAAATAACGACCTATACATAATTAATCTTTTTATTGTCATAAAGCTAGTTTTTTGGCTCATAACTTACCTTTGAACGGTTCAATTCGATCTATTTTTCTTAATTTTAGCATAATAATGACGTAATTTGGTAGCGGATCGGATCGCTTTAGTTTTTTGTCAAAATATCAAGTATGGGTTTTAAAATAAAATGTCAAATATTGTACACCCTACCGCTGGGAACCTGTTCGGTTAAAGATTTTACCGCTTTGAGATTTGTCGATGTAAGAATTTTAGGCATGCAGTCAAAAACAAAACACGCTGGTAGTCGTGGGACTGTATTCTCATCTATAAATAAGCGCATGTGACCATTGCGAAACATAATATTCTGTTTAATATAAAGTCAGAGTTTCGTTTAATAATCATTTAAACTTTTTTTTCGCAGATTCGATGCAAGTTAAAGGTGGTAGAAGACTCGATGCGAGCCAACGTCCACGGCGCCATGAACGTGTATATTAGCGAAGTGGCCAAACAGGTATTCGCTGTTCTTGGCAATAAACGACAATATGCACGCCTATGTGTCAGGCAAACCGATTGACGTTTTTAAACAGAACTTAAAAATAAGGAAACAGCAGAATACTTCAGGAGATAACATCAAATAGTCCATCTATGTCAGGTCTTCGCTCGTTATATCCGATTTTTAAGTTCATAGCTTACCGCTGGCTGTAGGTATTCTAGCTTTGCTAAACTTGCAATAGGCCTACATCTTTAACCGGGGTAAATACCATTTGTCCCGAGGACTTCCAGTGTGTTTCACGAAAGGCCCCGCTATCGTTGGTTAGAAAGAATAGGCCTAGTTCACAGTTGATCACAGATTTGCATACCTGATTCAGTTTGTGGTAAAAAATTAAGTCCTTTTTAAAACTATACTCACATTTAACAATACAAGGAGCTCCACCTGTATTTTGCAGCATGCGGATTACAGTGACATACACACTTCGGTAAGCGACGACCCGAGATTGGAGGTGAAGCAACTCATACCTAACACCGACCCAGTAATCCGGAACATTCAGAACAAGGTCGAGTCGTCGGTGCGCTACATGGCCAGGATCACTCGTGCGGAACGCGGCACGGACATGAGCCCGATCAAGCGTAACGCAATATCGGCGGCCAATCAGCAGGCGGGAGGCGAAGGCAATGCTGCTGGTTTGTCTTCGTTTGTTTTGATTCAAATTTAACAGAGTTGTACCATTAATTAATCTGTGTTGCTTAGTTTCGTATTTTATGCTTTATGTCTTTTTTGTGTCTAAAAAAACGGTCTGCTCCAAAGCGGTTTGTCAGTTGGGCCTAAGTCACTTACAACTACCTTGGTCCTATTGTGTAGTTCTTTCTGGAAACATACATAGAATAAACACATAAAAATACACTATAAAAAACTTTCAAATTTGCTAACAAAAAGTAATGCACGCCCAGCTTCTTTCGACGTTAAAATCCCATTTTCGTAATTGGTGATACCGTTGGCTTAATAGGCAATTTCATCGGTGATACGCAGTTCTTAACTAAGTTAAACAAGACTATTATATGTTACATACATAAATGGACAATATGTATATTAAAATGGGGTAGGCTAAAGTATAAAAATGTTTTTTTACGGTTTGTTAAAAGACTTATTTTCAATATTTTCATAATAGTTTTTTTCGACCGTAAATAGCAGAGACTGTATTTCACTTCACTTGCTTCTAAGTTATTAAGACGGGCGTGATACAAAAGCTAATAAATTAGTTAAGATACCGAACCCCAAAAATGGATATGGTTTAGTTTTCGATTTGAAAAATTATTATTAATTATCTTTTAATTTGATAAAAAATGTGAACAAAAAAGTTTCGTATATTTACTTTTAATTACAGAGTTGAACTACAAGTTCTAGTTTTTAAAGGGTTTTACAACACACTTGATCTTTAGGCTACAATCACAAAAAAATACTCAGCAGTTTGTTTCGTACCTCTTCGCAATACGCGACAACACTAAAAAATTCCTGACCTTTTAACAAACCTCCCACCGTTTGGTCTTTGCAGCGGTTTCAAGTGCGAACTTGGGACGACAGGCCGGCACCAACAAGTCGATGATGGGAAAGCGAAAACACGGCCTGAGCTTTGGCAACGCTGGAAACGCAGAAGACCAGCAGAGGCCGCTGTCCTTATTTGGCCACGCGACCATCGATCATGGCGGCGGGCCTGGAGTGAACAGGAAGAAGCACAGCATTAACGGAAAGCCGGCAACCACCGAAGGTGCTTGTTGGCTTGAAGTTAACAGCAAAAGCTCGACGTTTTAAGATCATGTGTTGACTGAAACCCACAAGACGCCTTTGAATACGTACCATCGCGTTCCAGCATAGCTAACCCCAGGGGGGTGAAAGTAAAATAATTTTATTACCGAAACGCATGAAATTTTTTAGAGAAAAGTCAGTAAGTTACGTCATAACGATACCTCTAAAGCAGGGGTTCTTAAACTGGGGTCCGTGAACCCCTTGGGGTTCTGTGAACTAGTTTTAGGGGGTCCACGAAGGCCTAATTGAAATATTAGTGTACATTTAAAAAGTTTAAATTTTTTTTAAAGAAAACGCTTTAATTAGTAATTAAACGGATTTGCACTGTAAGCATTTAGACTCCATTTCACTTTCACATTTTTGGACCGAAATAAGCAGATTTATTAAGTTTATTTGTATTGTGACGTCAATTTATGACGTCATTTTTTTAATTTTTTTTCCCTACCGTGGTCCACGCAAGGCCAAAAAAAATTTTAGGGGTCCGCGGTAAAAAAAGTTTAAGAACCCCTGCTCTAAAGCATGTAATCTTATGAAACCTAAATGATCATTCGTTGTAGTGAACAAATGTGTAACTTAAAGCCCAAGTTTAAATACATTTTAGGAGATGGAGGGAAGATCTGGTAAAAAGGGACATGGTCTGGGTACAAATAACATTTTATAACATTTTTTTTACTGGTACGGCGTACTAGCAAAAAATTTTTTTTTTCCAGAAATTCCACTTTTTCTACTGTGTTTAAAAATCCGATGCAAAATTAAAAGCAATGTGATGTATATAAGCTCGAAGCGATTAACAATGGTGAACCTATTAAATTGTTTTCTCGTTATACTGTACTCTATAATTTATAGTTCTCAATAACCCGACTATTTAAACGGTCTGTTTGGATTAAATAACATAAGTAGATTTGTACACCATTTTTTCTTCATGTTCTGTCTATATTTTAGATTAACAGTTAATTGTGACTGTAGAAAAGGTTTTAGCAGTCCGTTACGCTGTTCGATAACATGATATAATAATATGCCAATATAGAAGGGCCGGATGAAGATATAAAATCACGATATATATTACGCTAATATTATTTTCAGTAGCAGGCCGGGCGACGACAAGACAAGGGCAGCAGAGGGACTTTCACCTGTTACACCCCAGACGCAATAAGCTGAAGCCTGAACTGCGGGGACTGGGAATGGTCGTCAAGAGCTGTAAGTTGCCCTGGATCTACAACATAAGGCAGTGTTTCTCAGCCTTTTTATGGATAGCGGCACCCCTAAGAAATAATAAATATTGTGTCACCCCTATAAGATTTTTCCATAGGTAATTTACTCAAATGTCACAATAAACGGAACTGGAACAACACACATCAACTCTACGCAACGTAGGAAGTTTTAATTGGATTTATTCCATTATAATCTTACACAAAAAGTTGAAGAGTTATGCAAAAATCAGAATTTTAAAGAAATATGTCGCGGCACCCTTGGGGATTAGAAATGGCACCCCAGGGTGGCGCGGCACCCCGGTTGAGAACCACTGACATAAGGGTTAAAAGTGTGAGGAGAATAAATAACTATGCCAAATAGAACGTCACTCTAGCGTTTGCTTTTTGTGACATTGTTCTTATTCTTTTTTACAAATTTTTTTGCTGAACGTTTGCAAAAATTAGAAAGGTCTAGTTTGATCACGCAGTGAAACATATTTGTCTTACTGGCTTTTTTGTTATAATGTTCACTAAATCGATTCTTTATTTCTTTTAAGAGATTCTTAAATGCAAAACGTTTGTTAGTTATATACAAACTTATTTTGCACAAGGTTTGAATCATAGGGCTTAATTGATTTGCTAACTTAGCTGCATTTGCTGTTAAGCTTTTTTTCGAAAAGGTTATCATACTAAGATATAAGTTATACCGATATTTATACTTTAGCACCATTAGACAAAAAAAAAATTGATTTTGAAATGCTGGCAAATCACATAATGGTACAGTTCAAAGAATAGCCATTTATCATGCAACACTTTTACCCGTTGTTGTTATAGTCAATAAGATGTACGTAACAGCATCTCTTTTTTAGCACCAATCCAAAAGGAATCCTACACACCGGTAGGCAAGCCGCAAACCGCCATAAACCTGATACATCGCACAGGCACCGCCGCAATCCCGATATCACAATCCTACCAGGACCCAAGTAAGAACCACTGAAGTTAAATTTGACTTTAAGTAGGCCTATACAAAATGTTGTTAATGCCGTTGAAAGAGGGCGTATTTAAAAAATCAAAGGTTCTTGTAGGCACAGCGTCAGAAATTAGAGATGTATGTTAGATAACGTGATAATTTCGACACCCGACATATTTGAGGAAAAAAGTACGGCCGTCCGCAATTCATACCAAATAGCGCGGTATTATCAATATACAGTAGCTTATACCATTGATAAAATTGAAACGTGAAAAGCAATGTTTTTTTGTTTTTTCAATAAAAAATACATTTTAATGTGAAAAACACTTTCAGTAGGATCACAAGCATGGCTGAATGCTTTTTACTAATTTGGTATTGGTTCGACCTATTGGGCCACGTGGCCATGGCCCCGCTTAAACTATATTTTTGCCCATTTTAGCTAAGCGAATCTTATTATGTTGCTAGAATGTCTTAGCCCATATTGATAAAATTATTTTTGCTTAAAGGCTTTCTACGCCTTATCGCAAAATCGAATTAAAATTTTGGGCAACTTACAACATATAAAGGCGTTTTACGCTTTGAGCAAATCGATTATATCGTTATAGCTTTTGTATTGAAAGTAACACCTGTCCTGTCTAAAACGTAATGTTTGGTGTTCTTACGGTTACTTTTTATGACGTCAAGTTTAAATATAACTTTGCCACGTCGCGGTATGACATAACTTTGATACGCCATCTCTCAAAAAATCATCATGCCCCCAAACTATAGATAGCCTACGCGTCTGATTTCGATCCGATAATGTTTGCCGGTTTAAAATATGACTCTTTATTCGACATAAGAAGTCCCCTACTCTTGTTGCCGTTTTTTTGCTTTATTATTACCCGAGTAGACTATTAAGTGAACATGCGACTTTTGTGATGTCGATATGTAACCGACTGTGATGTGAAAAAAAGCTATACTTGATAAAAACAAAGCCTCATTGGTCTTATTTGGTGTATAATCCGTATGTTTTTATTTCAGGAGTAACGAGGGAAATGACGCTCAGCGAGCTACAGAATCAACTCACGACACATATTCCGAACATGGTACAATTATGCCAATTCGACATTGTTCATCCGGCAAAATTTTTATTACAGTGCCAATGGCCTTTAGTTGCAGTTATATTGCCCTGAATAAGATTGCCTGAATAGGTGATCGAAACGTTGGCACTTCAAAAAAATTTTGCCGGAAGAACAATAATTGTACAATTGAAACAATGCCTGGCAGCAACAGCATGTTCATGGTATAATTATGTTAGTAGTGTGACCTTTTAGATGCAGTGACAAAACTAATGAAACAAACCTATATTTAAGCGTCGTTTTCAACAAAATACAAACGTGTAAGTTATTAGTTTGATTTCTACAAAATTGGGGAACATAATCTCAATAATTCATTTTTTTCACTAAAACACTCAAACGTCAGACAAGTCATCTGTTTAAATCTAAATAACAAAAAGCCGCTTGTACGAAATGTTTAACTCGAATAGGCCATAATAATTGTGTAAAAAAGGCATTTGTCAAACGATAGCCTAGGCTTTTTTTTAATTTTGTTTCTAAAAACGCTTCTCGCAGCCTGAACTGTTTTGTCGCTTTAGAAGCCCGGTCAGCAGCAGCAGATCAGACGCCCGCAGTTCGACCGACACCGGGGAATGCCCGGCGCTGAACCGGGCGCCATCTCACCCAACTTGGTCATGGGCCAGTTGACGAGAGCCATTAACCCGCTCAGTCCAGGATTCGTCAAAGAAGTGAAGCTGCCCAAGATATTTTAGAAATGCGCGCGCGGCGAAAAATACAGGAGTTTTATAAACTGCGAAGCCGTTGTGTTGCCTTGTTTGTTTCCGTTTTAGGGCATAGCAGCAGACTGCGTTGATGGTAAAGGTATGTTAGAAAGCGTTTTGCGGAAATACTGATAGTTTGTGCGTAGAGTTTAATTGATTTCCGCTGTTTGACATCTGATATCCCAACTTTTACGTCTATGAATAAGCTATTGTTGCCAGGCATAATATATAACGGAATGTTGCTCTTCCAGCAGAATATATAATATATCGACGTTTCGTCTTCATCAGGATACTGACGTTACATGTAAAACAGATTTACGTCTATGTTCACAAATGTGAATTTTAACCTAAGCGTAATTATTCGTCAATTCCTTGAATTTGTGCTTTCCACGAGAGGAGTTAAAAGTCACCCATTTTATTGGACGGCGATCTTATTTTATGTGCCATAGATGAAATAAAAAATAGTCCATATGTTATATGCATTATGGCAAGCGAACGTTTTCAGATTAAAGGCCCTGCGTAATATTTTTAATTTTTCTATGTTTACAAAGCCCAAAACGCAGTGGACACGGACTACAAAATGCAAGTTTCGCCAAATTATTTAGTGAATGCATTTTTTCATACAGCCTTAGAATATGGCCAATATGATGAGCAATTCCTATCACTTTTTTACGCTCCGTGTTGAGTTTGTTTACACGATTTTTGTAAAGCCTTTCAGATGGTAAAATAATATAAGGCGTAAGTATACTCCAAAAGCATAGGCGTTCAACCTTTATGAACAAAGGACCAAATTTATGTTTGAAAAATGTTCACTGGCCATCATTAAGCAACATGGCGATTGATTTCATATCTAAAAAGTGTGCTTATTACTAATTAGCCTAATTTATCAATGCGAAACTTTATTACAAAGTCTTAAGATATTTGGCTCGAATGACGTTATACAAATACGAAGATATTCCAGGTAATCGATCTCGCAGTCCAGTCAATCGGACACTAAAATATTATCAAAATAAGTTATTTAAATAAAGATTCATAAACTGATTACAAGTAGAACCTCGACCAGCCTCTGCAACATAGGCCCGCCATATGAAACGAATTGCTTCTGACCGAAGTAAATATAACTTGACCGCGCTGGCTTGAAAGAATAAAGGTGACTTCATAACCAAGCCTTGTTCACTGAAGCAAATTCCATTAAGTGTTGGATTGGTAGTTGTTCTTGCTCGTTCCAATGCTATTTTATAGTTTATGTGAGGGCGGCCTAAAACGTTTAAGAACCCCTGCTTTACATAAATGAACCGCTTAAATTGTGAGTATAGAAGACACAACAGCAGTCGACGAATTTAAAATAGCGTATTACAAGCACAACTTTGTTAAATCGTTAATAGTAATGTATGAATATATTTGTATGCATATATTTATATGAAAGCGATATTTAGTACGTCGTAACAAAATTAGGAACACCTTGACATTGAGCAATTGCTATAAGAAATGAAAATGACTTCTTAGAAAAAAGGAATGGCGAAACTTTTTTTTTGTATAGGTTACTAAAGGGACCTTTATCCCTGAATAACATACATTTAATTATATATTCTCTGTATAATTTCATAATTTTAAGGGTCACATTTGTTGTTCGCCGTCCCTGTCCCAGAGTTATAGAAAAGCAGAGTACGTTAGAAGCAACATGGCGATCCTATTGATTTAAAAATAAACCATGATCGCAATTACAATTTTGCATAATTATACAATTTTTGCATAATTAACTGCAGGAAGTAAAAAATAAAACCATAAAATTATTAAAGGGCAATTAAATGGCGTTAGTGACAACGATAAAAATTTACGACAAAATAGTACGGGCGGTTGGAGGCTAACTGTTTTTTGTTGTTGTTGTTGTTCTTTTAGGCATTATCGTTATTAATGAATGTTGTTTTGTTCAATTAAAAATGAAAGCAGTCATCTGCTATGTGGTTGTTTGCAATCAACACAGCCTTGAACATGTTCGTCAACCAAAAATGTCTTTTATAAAGTCAATTTCGTTCGTGTACCGTGCATAGGAAGGCATTTTTAAACATTTCTTTAAAAATGCTAATTTTAAAGCGGTAAACATACCATTTGGGTTGGGCAATGTTTGAAATTACAATAGCTTGATCAAGAAACTTATATAATATGTGAGCAGGGTGGTAGAAGATTTTTTAGGGTTAAAACGGTCGGGTAAACACAGTCATAAAAATGTTCGTCACCCCAAAATGTCTTTTATAAAGTCAACTTCGCTCGTGTACCGTGCATAGGAAAGCATTTGTTAACATTTCTTCAAAAATTCTAATTTTAAAGCGGTTAACATATCATTTGGGTTGGGTAATGCCTGAAATCACAATAGCTTGATCAAGAAACTTATATAATATATGAGCAGGGTGGTACAAGCTTTTGAGGGTTAAAACGGTCGGGTAGGTGAATCCCCTATTCGGCGATCCGGGGACAAAGGTCATGGTACACTTGGGGGCGCTGGAGGTCCACGTGACGTTCCACGTACTCAGCAACTCGGAAGGCGGTGTCCTCGCGCCACCATGACGACATCACCTAGTAAACAAAAAGGTCAAAAGAGGTGACGTCATGTTTTGTGCACAGCTGGCAGCTCTTTGTTTGTTTGTTTCGACCAAAAAAAATAAATAATAAGGTGCCGAATGTTGAGTGCCCAAACTCTGCTTGCTCGTAAAAAGCGGCATGAATAATTTTCTGAACCAATCAGCAGCTAAAAAAAGCTACAAAGGTTATATTAAAACAAAAAAAACATTTCACAATGCTATGTTTTGTTTATCTGCTTTTGTTTACAATTCCAAAAAGCCTATTCATTGTTACGTAACTATTCTTGTTGTTTCGTGTCATTACGATCTTCAAAATACAGGTCATGTCAATGGTCAACATGAAGCACAGTTGCTATGAAAGGCCGTATAACGCTGTGGGACAGTGGGCGTTAATTATGGTAAATTATTGTTTTTAATAGATAGCATAGCTTAAGCTACAAATAGAGTTGAATAATGCTAGTTATAAGCTAAAAATACGATTCGTTCAAACTAATTGTTTTGCAAGAAATGGTACGCGTGGCAGTACAAAGCGTCCAAGTGGTACGACATCGTAAAAAGGTTGGAAACCCCAGCTACAACCAGACAAATAAACGAATAAGCGCAAACTGACATGTACCGAAAGTAATGCTAACCACAATTTCGTATCGAAACCATTTCAATATGAAACAGGTTTAATACAACAAACAGAAATAGCAAACTGTATTTGCAAGGTACGAAAACTTTACCTGAAAACCGACGGGCAGGCCGTTGTCATTGTAACCGACTGGAATTGAAATAGCTGGAATGCCGGTGAAGTTTCCAAGTGCAGCGTACCTTTGGAATATGGGTAAACGTCATTAGCGTGAGTTGTGTTTTAATTAATTGAAACCACTTTAAGGCGAAAATAACCCTAATGAGGATTGCCAAATTAATACAGACATTAGTCATTACTCATTACTTATTAGTGTCTTAACGTCGTCCGTCGCTAGTTTTGTTGATGACCAGTGGCACACAAGCACACGAGTAAAAAAATGAAACATACCAAGTAAACCATCACAACCAAAAAAGAATAAGAGCAAAAACAAGATATGTCTCGAAAATAAATTTCCAGCCCATATAAAAAATTTTTTTGCAAAGCAAAAAATAATCACGCCTACAGTTCCGTTCTAGTACTTTACCCGAAAACGACCAACACCGATGTTTTATTAGCCTAAAAATCTCCCCATTATAAAAGACACCAGTCAAACGGCCGACAGTTTATTTTTTTTAATTGTTCGCACAACGGTAAAGGTCATAAAATTGAGGTCTTCATTGGTTGGCGTACTATAAACAAAAACTAGCTCTTAGTTACAATCATATTACAAAACGGTTAAAACCACAGTTTTATTTCTTAACATAGTTTGGGTACCGGAACTTACTCGAAAACGCCCAAAACCACAGTTTTCAAAAAATCTCCCCTCCCATAAATTCTGTCACGCGCTTACCTCATGTTGCGTACGTCCTGGTTCGCGTTCGTTGCACCGTACTTGAGCTCGCCGGGGTGGGCTTTGGGGGCGCAGTGGGCCGCGGTCGGGGTTACCAGGGCGTCGACCCCCTCGAAGAGGCGCCTCATTACTGCCATCATGCGGGTGCGTTGCTTGTTGGCGTTCAGGTAGTCGATCGCCGAGATGTGGTGGCCCATTTGCATTAGAATGCGGTTTTGGTAGGTCTGCGCAAAAATAGCGGGGCTCGGTATAACTCAGTGTGTGGCTATCATACAAGACAAAGATTTTTTTGCACAAATTGTGGTTTTAGGGCCAACCAAAACATTTTTTGAAAACTGGAAAATGAAAAATAAAGAGCTAGTTAAAAATTCAAAATACGGTAAATACATTTATTTGAATGATGAAGGTTACTAGCCAACCAAACGTTTTTTAAGAGTAAAAAGAAAAGATACTTTGGCACTCATAAAGGTTGATGAGCGAGTCGAAAGGGTGTAACCAAAATAAGCATGTTTTTTGTGGCTAGATTTCGTTTTAATCTAAATGGACAAAGTTTAAGAAAATGTTAAATGTGTACTTCGTATTTTTTCATAAAAAGTTGCAATACATTACACTTCGGTTTGTCGGGTCATCCGTATTTTATTCTTACAAGAACAATATTAAAGATTACTGATGTGCCCAATATTTTCGCGTAGCCAGTAATGCCAAAACATGTTTGACTATCGGATGCTTCAAAGAAGTTCAACGCCGATGTCTAACAGCGGTTTCTGCCTCTACATTAAAAAAACAACTAAACCTCCCAGTCGTGCGTGTATCATTTAACCACAAAGCGCACCAATTGGTCGTAAAACTTGTCGAAGTAGAGACCGCCCGACGCTCCCATCTCGCTCAAGATGGTGATGCGATGCGCCACCAGGCATTCGTTCAACTCGGCGATTTCAACGTCGACCACAGCCGCTCCGGAGCGCTCCAAGTGTCCCACTGCGGCCATGCAAGAGCCGAATACGTCCGGCGTGCAGTCCTGGGTTGGAATCGTAAAGAAAGAGTTAGTTTTTTTTATTAAAACGTGCCGGTCTTTGTTGCAGTTACAAGTATTTAATCCTGTGGTTCCGAAACTTTTTTTTGGCTCGCGGCACACGAAACAAATCTTAAATATTTCGCGGCACACTTTTAACAGAACAACAATAGAGGAATTTTACAATCGCTCTTAACACAGTAAATGTCTAAATATTATTAATTTGTAATGCATAGTGCGTATTTAAGTCTAAAATGCTTGCGTGTATGCCTATTAATAATAAAAATACTCTACTAGTGTGCCGCGACACATAGTTTGGGAATCCCTGATTTAAACCATGGGTTAGGTCGCCAACTAAACTACATTTATATTGTCATATTTATTATGAATGGTTCTGTGCAAGATTTCAACAAATTTTAGGAAATTTAGCAAGTAATAGTAAAGCATTGATATTCTTTTTGAAATTCGAACTAATAAGCTCCAATGTCTTCTATTTTGCAGATTTGGAGCTCACAAAAAGTATAGAGAAAAAAGTCGGGTACTCAGAGCTTTGCTGTTTTACTTAAGGCAGTATTAGGATCGCGATATAGTATAAACAGAAACACTGATTTAAACGATTGGAGGAAGGACTGCTTGGAACAGGTCAAAAACAGGAACGCCACACTTGTCGAATTTTAAAAAACAAACTTCAAAATCTGGCAAAAATAAGGTCGCATTTACTCTGAATATATATATATATTTTTTCTGCAAGAACACTGGCTTAACTGATGATCATACAGTACATTAATTGATGATGTATCGACACGTCTTTATCAAGACGATGTCGATTTACTAGGCCTTTTAAGACTTTGTGATAACCCTAAAATGGCATACAATATAATTCCAAACATTTTATACACAAACTTATTAGTTACTTTCGATTCGTTAAAACTTATTCAAGAATAATTGGAATATGAAAATGACTCGAAAATAAACTATATTTAAATATACAAACACAAACCATAGGTTGTGCTCTCTTTCAAGTATCGCGCATAGTCCAACAAAAGAGTGCCCATGGTGAAAAGCAGCGGTCGGCAACTGTGGGCCGCAACCCAAATGTGGGCCTGCCCTTTAAGCAATGTTTAGTGGGCCGCGAGATATTTCTAATATTTCAGTTTTTGCATTATAGGACAACTGTGTTGTGCACCCTCCCAAAGCTATTCTTTATTAAATCTGTTAAGCCCTTATACGCAATGCATTGCATATTATGGTATGTTGCGTCGTGTGACTTATTAACTCTACACAAAGTTTTGTTCGATGAAACGTCATTCGTTTCACGTAGTAAGCCTTTTATAGCTCTTGAAAGGCATTTTGGGCCCTGAAAAAAAAAGTTTGCCGACCAATCGTGTGAAGTGTAAACAGTAGCAAAACTTTTGTTATTTATCTTCAAGGAAAAAAGCTTAATTGCCCCTATATAATCGCGACAACTTCAAATAGTTGGTATTTTTTTATGACTGGAATATCAATATATAATGGAAATGTAGTCCACAAATCAGGCTTCAGGATGTTTTAAAACAATTTCCTTACATTTAAAAAAAAAATGTGTTTTGTTTTGTGTTATTAAAATAAAAGTATAAACATCCCACGTCATGAATTTGCTCGTAAGGAATTTCGTGAAAGCGATCCTTAGCTTTTTGGAAAACTAGGTTTGGCTGTAACTACAATGCTGGTAGAAAACTGTAACCGGTTTGAATCTTAAACACAAACTTTCCTATAGATATGTTCGCCTTAACAAACAATTAGTCTGCGTAAGTGGTTTTCAGCCGGTGTTTCGCAAGAAATTTAATATTTGGAATAATGTTCCATAGAACACCGGTCGAAAATCACTGGCTTAACACAATTGCAGTTGTTTTTGTTTATGAAAGTCATCACCAGTTGAATTTTTGTTTTGCTCATTTATGACTGTTCAATAAATAGTAGGGCTCAAAAAGTGTAATAATAGGACTGTATTGTTGGGTTGTTGTTGCCTAAATACAACACACTTAAACAGATATCGCACTAAGAAAAACTGAAAGTGAAGAAATACTTGTTATGTTTTTTTTCACGTATTATAATAAACTCTCGTTAGGTGTCCCGCAGAATTATTTTTATGCATAAGTGTTCCGTGTATCAGAAAAGGTTGAAAAAAAAAGTTTTACGTTTGCGCTAAAAAAAGAAAGACGCGGTAACTTTTCCGTACTGATTCGCGCAGGCGGAAAATTTCATGGCCATAAAGCCGTGATGCAAATGTATTGGCTGATATTTTTCACATGTGCATAGAGTGGTAAGCTTACTTTGTAAACGAACTCAACCTGGCCTGTTCCTTATACAGCACGCACCCTTTAAAGCAGGGGTTCTTAACCGTTTTATGGTCGTTTTTTTTTATGGGCCCACTTTCGTTTAGAAAATATTCCGTGACTCACTTTTTTTCTGCCTAAATTGGTTACATAACTGAAATGGGCAAGAGATCAAAAATAACTTCAAAATGTGAAAAAAGAAGAATATTTTAATTTTATAATAACCTGCACATAACGCACCTGTTAATGCGGAGCTTGAGAGTGTACTGTAAAACTAACTGAAGAATTAAACGAATAAAACTAAAAAATTCACCAACTTATCAATTTTCCAAATGCTCTGTGGCCCACCGGTTAAGAACCAATGCTTTAAAAGTTTAAAGGGAGTCGCATGCGCTACCTTGAACCAACGCCGGTCGATTCCGATCTTTAAACCGATCAGGTCGACCTCAAAGCGGGGAAGCTGGACCGGGGGTTGCATCTGACTGAGGGGGAACTCGGGGTCGGGACCGGCCAGCAGGGCGAACATGGCCGCCGCGTCTCGCACATTACCGCAGATAGGACCTGGGGGAGAACATACGAACGTAAAATATACAACTTAGAGCATAAATCCTATGGCTATAAAAACTGATAAAGTTGTAGTCTTATTGGATAGTGGGCGTTTCCTTCTATATCAGTGGTTCTAAACCGCCTGTCCGCGTCAACTTTCCAGCCGGTCCGCCCAATATATTACAATTTTATATCTCAATTGCGAAATGCAAGATGTTAAAGGCTTGTCAAATTGAGAGCTTCGCCAGTTCCGTAATTTGCAGCATTGTCACGTAACACAGAGTCAATGGTCTATTTTAGACTCTATCATACGTCACAATGCTGCAAGTGTGGTGCCCAACAGTTTAAAAGTGGGCTACAGCTCGTTTACGTCTTAAAATTTAAGACTAGTTGCATGTAAAAGCTAAGAAGACTTTTAGTTGCATGCTTTTGTCGGATTACATTTTTGGGTTAATTTTGATTTTTGAAGGTCCACCGGTCCGCAAAATTTGTTTTGAAATTTTAGAGAACCACTGGTCTATATTACAACATTTAGCGTTAGTCTATAAGGCGATCGCTTAATCTCGCCTCTTTCTATCGCCGTTGTTTCATTGTGTCTCTAGATGAATATTAGTAACACAAATGCACATCTACACCAAAAATACAAGAACAAAAAAACACAAAAAATAAATAAAGAGCGATCGCGAGCTAAATACCTTTCACCACTCCTTAAAACCGGCGACATTTCCTGGCTATTTTTGATTGATTAATATATATAGTTGTAGTATTACAAGTAGTATTACTAGGTTTAAGAGTTATTAGAAATACATCAAAAAATTTACTTATATTTTATTCAATAACCCAACAATTTCAGGCGCTTTGCGGCAAAAACGCACCTGGACAGTAAAAAAAGCTGTTTTAATATCGGAATTCCGTAACGATTACCAACGCCATACGTACCCGGGTGAGTAACGGTGTTTGCGAATTTCCCCATTCCACCGGTCGACATTCGCCCGTAGGTCGGCTTCAGACCCACAACGCCACAAAAGCCGGCAGGGATTCGAACCGAACCTCCGCCGTCTGTTCCTGTTAAATGAAACGTCAATAACAAATTAGAACAGGGGTTATGGGGCCGTGAACTAGTTCTAGGAGGTCCAATAAGGCCTAATTGAAATATTAGTGTATATTGAAGATCATCATCCTTCTAATTTGCCAAAAATTAGACAAACCTTATGTATACACCGGAAGCCTTTCGAAAAGGTTTTACCGCCTAATCGGGATTATAGTGTCAGAAAAAAAAAACATCTAGCCTGCAGTGAGGTTCGAACTCACGACCTCGGGTCATACCGGGATCGTCGCTTCACCAACTGAGCTACACAGGCCCAGAGCGGTGCACGTCGAGAAACACCAAGAACACTTGGATGATCACGCAATATGCACTGTGTTATGCACGTTTCAGTCATCTAATATACATTTATAAGTCTATACACATTGCATGGCCGCTGCCAAATAAACGTTGATTAGGGTTAGATACACCACAAATTTTCAGACTTCTGCGAAGTGACTAGTATTGTTGTCAGGCACGCTAGTTAATGAGGTTACACTCTAAATTCTCGACTCGGCGCCGAGTATCGCGGTATTACTCAACGAATGTTCGGACATTTTTTTCGACGTCATTCGTCGGTACATGTTGGTGAAAGGGCTTTACGCGTAAGTACGAAAAAGTAGAAAGGGTAGTTTAACGAACATTTCGCAATCATAACAAAATAACAGATCATAGTGGTTGTTCACGTATCTGCTTGTGTATTTTATTTATTTTACAACATTAAAATATATCTTGCTGATCATTTTTTTTCACACTACGCAAAGTACAAAGGGAAGGTCACGTTATATTCAGACATGGAAATAGACAAAAAGTTGAAAGGTGTGTTTTTTTAACACGATTTAAGACATATGTTGGAAAGTCTGACAAGTTTTTCGCAAAACGTCTAACAAACTTGCATTCAAGTAGTAAAAATATGCAAAAAAATAATCACACAAGCATTCACAGCGGGCATCCTCAAAATCATAAATACAACCGAAACGTGAGAGCCGCATAAAACTAAATGACGAACAGCAGTTTGGCTACGATTGATATAGGACATAAATATAAAATATACAATATTCTATATTGTTAATATTTCCTGCTTAAATGTTTTTTTTTTCCAATTTGGGAATAACCCATCAATAATAATTATAATAAATATTGTACCGAGCGAAACAGAAACAATCCCAGAAGCGACTGCAGCGGCAGATCCAGACGAACTTCCCCCAGTGAAGTAATCCTCGTTGTACGGGTTGTGACAACGATCGTAGCCTCTGAAAAAAATCGTTTTATTTTGTACAAATTTAAATTAAATAAGAAAAATAAGAAATGCACGCTTCAGGTTTAATTGGCCCGCAGCAGGAAATGAATAATTGAGGAGATGCAATACAAGCATTTCCATTTACATATAGCTGGGGTTATACATGTTGGATGCATGCTACTACAATATTATGATTTTTTACGTTTTTACTTTATTCTTTTATTTATCTTTTAATGTATCTTACTAATACTTATACAGTTGAGTTTGCTAATTCAGAGATACTGATGATGCGTTTTCTGGCGAAATATATATATCTTTTAATAGTGTCTGACGTAAATTGCTAGCTTTGCTAGAGTATTCTGCTGTTACTGATCAGGAAATATGGTCGACATTTAACTTGCAAGGGTCAAGGAGACATCCATTATCACATATTCAGTGCAACAAAAAAAATAACTACTGATCGTTTATGGTGGTTTAAAGTGTCGAAACAGATAAAAAATGCTACCGATTGATTTAAATTATCTAAACACAGATGAGAAATAAAGCACCGAAATAAATGCAGCAAAAAACAACGGTTGGAAACTTCACTAATTATAATGAAAACAAAACACAAAAAGACAGGTAGAATAGCGTTGCGAGCAAACTTCTCAACCTAGACGCATATTACCTTTCTTGCTCATTAAAAAAAAAAAACTAAAAACAGGATAATAACCACATCTTGCCTGTTCATGTTGTTGCCGGTCGTGCCCATTCCCAGCTCGTGCATGTTCGCCACACCGAACACAATGGCTCCCAGTTGTCTCAGCTTGGAGACCAGGGCACAGTCCTCTTTGCATTTATCGGGGCCCAGAAACGTTGTCCCGCTGCAGCAGGTTAGACCCTCCTGAACAGTTATATTACAGTCATATTTGCCTGCACCGTAGGTAAAGATTATTAATTAGTTTGATGACATGCAACGTTATTGCACTTGCGTCTTAAGTTACATTAGTAGGAGGTTTTCATTTTTACAGCTCAGAAGAGCAAAAACGTAAGAGTCTGTGTCCGGTGTGGCACTAAATATGAGATGTTAAAAAACGCCTTTTATTATTAAATACAAACATTTTAATTTATACTGAAGAATTCTTTTAGACAAAACTAGAATCTTTCACTGATGCTTTTCAAACTTCTTTCTTAAAAAGGTTTAGGGTTGGGTTAGGGTTATTTCTAATAATTGTTTTAAACCGCGCTACAATAAGTTCTTACCACTGGGTATTCATCTTTAACAACAACAAGTATGCCATCAATTGATGACAGCGTTGTTTCATTTTTGTACCTGATAGTCGATGCTGCGGCCATCTAAACAGAAAAACAGCATTTTAATGGAAATAAAAATAAAATCTATCTTTATCTAGACCAGTAATCAGGGGTATTAGCAATATTTTTTAAATACACTTACTGATAAATTATGGTAAGTTATCTTAAGAGTAATACATTTGATACTATATTAAAATACATTAGAATTTTAGTAAATACTGTAGGATCGTTTTTTTATTTTTTCTCGTTTAAAAAAATAATACGTGATAGTGATACGGAAGTTAAGAAACTAATGATCTAGATCAGTGTATTTTTTGTTTATGTTTGCATCTTATTGATTACAAACGTGAAGGAATTATTATATGTGATGTAGCATGTGATCTAGAAGCACTCCTAAAATGTTCAAAAGCTGCAAAATACAATTGTAATAAGCAGGCTGGCAGAATCTTGCCAGCCTTCTGGTGACAAGCATTTTTGGCCTAAAGTCTTCGGTTTTTTGGTCGTGTCCCTAAACTTAAATGATGTGTCTGTCAAAGAAATGTATCAACCTTGCCATGTTTAGGCGATAAACAAGATTATTAAGAAGTAAATGAATTAGAAAAAAGTTGCGCTGAAGGCGCAAAATTTTTTGTGACACAAAGAAATACATATGGGGTATGCTGAAGTACAGCCTGGAGGTGCACATGTCTGTTTTTCTTACTCTAACACTGTTACATAGATGCTGTTTTGGGACGAGCTTATGTGCACACATGCAGCAAGTCAGATTGAAAAGCGAGAAAATAAATCTTAACATTGGGATAATTTTTTTTGTTTTAAACTGGGAGTAATTTTTAATAAAATAACAGTGTGTCATAATCCAAATTAGTACAAATTGTTTGCCGAAATTAGAGTCACATAGTGAAGTGCAACATGCCATAGCTTACCTTTTGGCTGAATAGATACAGTTAAGAGTCGGGCGAAGCGCGAAAATTTTTTGCGTTCACGTTATTAAAACAGCCCAAAATATAGTTTAAGCCTTAGATGGAACAGCATGGCATATTGGCATATAGTACATTCTCGTTATGCCCATGCGATATCATACCTGTCTATTTAACAGTAATCGCTACTTTTATGATTACTTTTTTAACTTATGATTACTTTTTTTTTAAAGTATTTGCCAAATCAAGTATAACTGCACAACAGTTCTATCGAAATTTAGTACTTTTTGAACTAATAAACATATGCCCAACACTGGCTTTTCCCCGCTAAACAATGTGATTCGTACTTTTTTTCAGAATGCCACAAAAAATAATTCAATTGGAAAATCGATCATTAAAAAAATCGATCAAAAAAAAATCAAAAAAAAAAATCTAAATTTAATAATTTTTTTTTTTGATTTTTTTTTTTGGACAATTCCCTTGGTTTTCTGTCTGATTCTTCGGCCGACATAGTCGCCAAGTCGCCAGCTTCCTGCCATACTGGTAATAAGGAATTTAGAAACTATGAAATTATAATTTCTTTACCTTTCTGACATTTTCAAAATCGTATTTGACAACAATATTGAGCCTTTGGATCTCTTTGAGGGTATTTATGGCATTTTCTGCTAACTGCGTTGGTGTCACACTTCCACTCTTAAACAGTGACACATACTCGTCAATTGTGTTAAAGTAAAACTTTCCTGCAAACAAGTAAAATATTTAAACTCAAGAGCTTTAAAAAACTCAAGCATCATGTTTTTGATAATTCTTGTAAAGGCGAAGTCCTTAATTATGTTGTACAAGCAATTCTGTTTTGTTTTAAACAACTGTAACATACAGTCTGAAGGGTACATAATTTAATAAATGTAAAATATTAATAAAAATAGAAGGTATACTGTATTTTTTTAAATAAACTAATAAAGTAACCTCCAAATGTTGGTTTTTGACGAAAAATAAATATAACTGAAACTTGCTAACCTGATTTTTTTGCATTTCGAAGCATATGTTCTATGTCTTTTTTAGAAACCTTGTCGGCATCCAAATGTTTGGCGTTATTGTTTTCCAATGCAGACAGGGGGTAAAAGGTTGGGCCTTCTTCAAAGTGGGTCTGTCGAAAATGACGCATACCACCTTCAGAACACATGTAGTCCATCAGCCATAGACGACCAAACAACTATACAAGTTAAGAAAAAAATAACATTTAAAATAACAGTTAATGCCTATTTAAAATTTGCAATTAGTCATAATACTTACAGATCTAGTCAGTCTGGCCAACAATCGTATAAAATTTCCTCTCATTATTGGAACCTAATATAAAACAAAACATTAGGCATTCCTTATACCACTTAGCTTACTAGATCTATTTTTATTTTTTATCACATGAAACTAGATTATATCTGCTAACTTCTCATTTGAATAGGATTGGCTTTAAGTCAGTGGTTCTTAACCTTTGGTAACCTGCCAAACCCCTATGTAATTCTGCAAGCATTCGTCTAACCCCAAATTTTCGCTCAGTATTCGTTTTTTCCTCCCAGCAGTTGAAACTAAGAATGTATTCAAATAACAAACTTGCATTTATATAGGTTAAATTGGCAAACTTTCAATTAAATAGGTTACATGGCGCCTTGGCAAATGAGGAAGGTTCAAATTTAGCTTGAAATAACAGCATTTGTGTTTCAGAGGACGTTCTCGTTGAACCCTGGTTAAGAACCACTGCTTTAAGTAGTAAAATTATAAAAGACTCTGATGTCACAGAGGTGTCAATATAGTTATCATTTGGATCGACCTACACTCTTTTAGTAAAAAAGTACACCATTATTACTAGATCACAAAAATGTTAAAATTGATATGTGCAAGGCTCATAATACAAGTTTTTTAGCCATTTTTTTATTTAAATTGTATTTTTTAGTAATATTAAACCAAAAGCAAAGACCAACTGAATCAGTCAATCAATGATGAAAAGCAGGCTAGAAAAACAACTAGCCTGCAGTGAGGTATAAACGCACAACCTCAGGCCTCACCAGGACCATGGCTCTAACCAACTATAATGACATAATTGCCTAACTGCATTTCATTAGTACAAACAACTTCATGTTGATGGGATCTTATGCTAAACACACCTTGACTTCTTTGGTATAGTACGATGAGTCATCAAAGTTATTCTTCTTTCTCATGAGGTATGTTTGAATGTTGCCGCCATATCGACGAAAAAAGAAATACCAAATGCTAAGTGCAACAGCTGGCACAGTGTATAATGGGTTCATGGCAATTGTTATTATTAACCTTAAACCTGGTCTACAACACACGCCAAAATATAACATTAAGTTAAAGATTTCAACATTTCAACAGGCATATTTCAAAGACCACAAATTGTTTTTAGATTTCGTAAAACTTAAACACAGATCACCAGAAAGATCAAAAAAGAAAAGGCTGTTTTATTTTTTTTAGATTAATGACCGCAACAATAAACAAGAAATAGAAAAATTTAGTTCTATTAAATTATTACAGATGGTCGCATTCAAGGTCCGACCTTTGGAATTTGACTGTTCTGGTACCACCTGTAGATTGACTTGGGAAGGAGGGAGTGGGGGTTAAGGGAGGGTAGCTGCCAGCGTTTGGCGTGGTACTCCTCGTTGATGTTGCCAGGGATGTGATCGGGCCTGAGGCCGGAACCGACAAAATGGAGTGCTTCTGACTCGATCAGCTCCTTGGACCTGCGCATCACATGACGATCCTTTTCTGCTTCCAGAAGAGGAATGAGACACTTTTCACCGACCATGTCTTCCTCTATACCCATCTGGTAAAGCTTGCTTTGGCTCTTGTGGTTACGGATGCCAGCAAGCAAGATGCTGCCGGCAATGCCCCAAATCACAAAGCCGCTTGGACCACGACTGATCAGGTTCCTTTTATATGGAATGGTTCCATAGCCACCAGGGGGCGGCATGTCCTGCCTATACTTTATGTTCGACCATCCAGCCGACATTTTGCTTAAAGGGTGATTTTTATTTAAGAATAAGATGACGTCTGCAAACAAAAATATTGCTAGTAAAATTGCGTGGACTGTACTTCACAAAACAATCATTATAAATATAAAAACTGAAACAAAAAGTGTCACCGTAAAAAAACAAAACAAAGTAGGCTCCTTAATATATTGTTTTATTTTTGGCTAACTTTTTATTTAGTTATAATGACAAAATGTCTTAAAAACATATTCTCATATTAAATAATTTAAAAGAGGAGGTATTTATGTAATTTAATACATTATACAGGTAATGTTTTTAATCGTTAAATGGTCACTGATTCGCAATTGGTTCAAGTCTTTCATGATAAAATCGGCCTAATTTAGGATAAATATTTTTATATTTGTAATCAGTACATACATTTTTAGATTTCTTTTTTTCTAAAAACAAATTCTGACAAATTATAAAAACTTGATAAAATTGGAACAGAAAGAAACAGAAACTCCTGACACAGATTAATTCCTTAAGGTAATAACTTAAAAAAAGGTTTTACACAAATTGAACTAAAATTGCAAGGAAAAAATGTGCTCTAACCTCTACCAAGATTGCCAATAGCAAATTACAACAATAAATTTAACATAAATAACCATCGGTAGTTTGGATAGCTTAAGCTGAGATTTTCAACCAAAATTTGTTATTGTACATCTAATACTCCAACATTTAAACGATTTCCTTTGATAAACCAAAGTTATTTTCGTTTCCGCTTTAGTCTCAGAGGCATGTCATCAGTGTGGGGAAACTTTTTCTCTAAATCATCCCAATCTGTGTTTTCGTCAAAACTGTTTAGCAACTCAGTTTTTGTCAAACTATATCGACTCTCCTTCCACATGTTAAATAAAATTGCAAACGCATTTGAAATATCCTTTCCCTTTAGGCCCGCTTTTTGCTTTATCTCGCCACCTTTTAAAGGCATGACAGGAACTTTTATGTTAGTAAAATAGTTAAGTGCCTGAATGTCACCCACAAATTTCAGCAACTCGTATATCCAGAAAGTAACCCTTTTGTCTTGCCTAAACCACAGCACAAGTATGTCCATGTAGGCATCCAACCTGCCCGGCCCCACAGTTATTTTTGGCATGGTGCTCACTATGAAGAATAGGATGTCAAAATCTGCATTGGACAGACGAATCCTTTCGCGAAAAATCAAAAGTTCTTCCGTGGTTTGAAAAAGGGAGGCAAGAGGGGTGATGTAGTTCATTGAGAGGTGGCTGCAACGGTGGCAAATTTCCTTAAATCGGCAGGTGTCTCCACTCTCGGGCAAAGAAAAATATTTAAATAAACCACAGTCTCTCATTGTGCTAAAGATTTCGCCAACAATCCTACCTTTCAGGATTAAACTTAATTCAGCCCAAATCCGTTCACCAGAGATTTGAGATAAACCATGAGCGTTTCTGCGGATTGTGGCAAGGGTTTCGGGCGAATGCTCTGCATTACTCGGTGATATCCGTGCAAAGAATCGGAAATATCTCAATATCCGAAGGTAGTCCTCCTGAATGCGCTGTTCTGCATCACCCACAAAGCGTACCCGTAAATGCTTTAAGTCATCCTTGCCATTAAAGTAATCAATTAGATCACCATCCAAGGTCAAAAACATAGAGTTAAAGGTCAAGTCGCGACGTGACGCATCCAACTGCCAATCCTTGGTAAACTCCACCTCCGCATGCCGACCGTCTGTCGAAACATCTATTCGTAAAGTTGTGATTTCAAAATTTTCTTCCTCCACACGGCAGGCCACTGTACCATGAGCAATCCCACTTTCAGCGATGAGACGAATCTCTTCCTTGTTAAACATTTCAAGCATTTCCTGAGGGGTAGCCGTTGTCGCCAAGTCAATATCCTTGGGCTCTTTGTCCATCAGGAGATCTCTAACGGCCCCGCCACATAGGCGAAGTTCGAAGTTGTTTTTCTTGAAGAGCTCTTGGATAAACTTCAGTCCAGGCGAGAAGAGCTTTTTAAAATGCGGAGTGTCCAAATGTGCAAAGAGGGGTTCGAGGTCTGTTGTGTTTGCTGAGGATGCCATGTCCGATATTCTTTTGCTGTTCAATTTACAACAGTGACATCTTTGCAAATCATTGAGAAAAACAGAAGGCTTGAAAGTTGAAACAGTACGAATGGTTCTTGTTGCGGCCAAGTATTTGAAAGTTTGAAATTTTACCAGATTGGTAAGCAGCAGTCTTTCCATGAAACTGCTTAGGAAAGAATACAAAACTAACAGCTCACAGTGCAATTCAAGTGAGATTAACACAAGTTTATTTCAATTGTAACACTAATTTAATTTCAGTTGAAACAGTGTAAAGAGTTTATATCTACTGATTTCTATTGTTGAACTAAACTGCAAATCCAGATAGAATGGTACAATATGAAATTAATGAGTACAAACAAAAAATCATTTGCTATTTAAAACCATGAAGGCTACAAATTAATATTACCACAAAAGACTTGATTATTCAAGCATATTTGCAGACAGCAGGCCAGCATTTTGGCAAGTGGAAATTTTAATTGAATCATTAACCCTATTTTAAATAAATATGTTTGATTACAAACGTTGAAGCTTCATTTAAAACAATAAAAAATACCGAGAAATAGCTAGAATTGCAAATACATTTGCAGGGGGCAAAATAAGTTGCTCAGCTGCTTTTGCATTGCTGATTCAGGGGTAGTTTTTGATTATGGTCGGGGTTAGCAATGTTGTGATGTAATTAAATTCATTTTTATATTTTCATGATTTATTACCTAATCATGATTTACTTGTTAAAAGAGTAGATAGCTTTAGAAAGTGCCTCTGACTATTTGTCCAGCTCAATAGTTAAGCATCAAACCAGCCAGTTATGATTGTGTTTAACGTCTGGGCGTTGGTCTACAATCTTACCACTTTTTTACAGTAACAAAACGAGTAGTCAAAAATGAAATTGCAAGACATAAATAAATATGAGAGAATAAATATATTACCAACTGTTGACCCACCGGAATCCAAACGCTAACTTGTACACTATGCCAATTATGATAGCAATATGATAATCCCCCAACGAAAATGTGGTGTACGATTCTGGACCAGTTCCGTTTTTCTGCATCTCTACTTATAATAATTACAATTTTGCTTCACTTGGCTGCTTTAATAATAGTTGAGCAGCAAGCTTGCAAGTTGCCCTGTCCTTCAGCTATGGTTGTTTCTAAACATGTCATTCATGCGAATCATACTGTGGTAATTGTTGGGCGTAATAGCGCCATCTTCTGTTAATCATTTTATTAGTGTGCAAATCGAAAATTGCACAATAACATCAAATTTATGACCGAATGAGGACTTTTAGAAGACTTTCAGTCAAAAAGGTTAACTTTATTTTTGTTCGTGCCAGTTGCCGATAGAAACAGTAACAGCAAAAATCGTATATCACGTGTCGTGTAGGTTGGTCTACCTCTCTATCACTGTCAAACCACAGCTTTTCCTCAACCGAGATTTTTTTCTCTTGCATGAATCACTTTTTTGGGTAAAGGAAGTGACTATTCGACAGGATCGCTCTTTTACGCTTGCACCTTTTAGTAATTATATGGCGATTTAAACTACTTTTGCTAACCACAAATAACAATCAACAAAACAAAAATGTCGGCAGATTGGCACCAAAACAATGCACGTCACTCTGTTTTAAAATGTTAAAAAAGCATTCGGACGATTGGGGCTTTTACTGGCTAAAAAAAATATTTTAAACATCCACAATATTTCAGCATATTTAAACCAGCCGGGAAATTTGACAATTGGTTATCCTCACCTAAATGCTTAATTAAACCTGAGAAACAATAATTAAGGATAAAACTGGAACATAAGTGTCATATATCCGCCACGAAAGGCATCCCAGTCGGCTCTAAAAAAGCCTGCGGTTGGACTTCCACACAGAATTAATCTAATTTGAAAATCTATCACATAGAATTGATCTACTTTTAAAAATCTAATTTGAAAATCTTAGACTGGAATCTGGAAGGTGGGAACCTCACATCACAAAAGAAG
Source organism: Ascidiella aspersa (assembly GCF_963924565.1). Classification (NCBI taxonomy): domain Eukaryota; kingdom Metazoa; phylum Chordata; class Ascidiacea; order Phlebobranchia; family Ascidiidae; genus Ascidiella; species Ascidiella aspersa. The sequence continues at coordinate 21,332,010 of NC_139451.1, forward strand.
TTTCATTGAATCATTTCGGATCAACCGTACTAACACCACGAACAATTGGGATTCGTGGTTTATCTATAAGTGTCTGTAGCTAAACGCACCCGCTAATAAACGCCGCGTTGTTCGATGTGTATACAGTAACCTAAGTTCTTCAGATGGATGAACCCGTTGCGGTGCAGCTGATTGTACCTCAGCGACGTCTTTGCTTAATCTTTAATTTATATCAGGGCCACCATCGTATTTATAGTTATATGAGTACCAATTTGAATGAGTACCAAACTGAAGTAATCTGTACCGTATAATTTTAATTTTCGCTGTTTTAACATAGAGCGGTTCCGCCATTATTTCAAGGAAGAATCAGGGGTCCGCAATGCGAAAAGGTTTAAAAACATCTATTCTAAGGCCTGTAGACATCGCCGGCCGGACTGTTAAGATCAACTGCTAAGATTTACAATCGCTGATCGAATCAATTTTTTGTTGTTGAACTTTATTAACTTAATTATCGTTAAACCAAGGAAATATATTTAACTGTGCAAAAAGAACTGCGGCGAGCGCTAACATAGTCGTTTATTGGAATTTTTATCACAATTTAGCTTTTAATTTGGAGCATAATAGTTTCCTTTATTAATAGTCGACGCCAGTCGCAATGATCTTAAAATTGGAAGCCTATTATGTGACCACGATTACCTGGTCACGTCATGTCCTGGTACAGGTACGTATATAGTTGCAGATTACATTTGGTTTGCATGGCCAATATAATTTGATTCATATGAACATTGCACTTTGTATATAATACCTGAACGACGTAACACATGTTGGTAGTCTTAAAAAACAAACTTATATAGGTTTAACTTTGTTGGGCGTTATTTTGCTAAACATTTGGTATATTTACTGTGCATGATTTTAAATACAGGTAATTGAAGACTTTTTCGTCGCCATTAAAGGTTGTTCCCTGAATAAATCATGTAGGCCTAGTGGCTTTTTTTCATATGCCCTTAGCACACTGGACTTATTTTGCTAGATGGCTATATAACCAGCTAATTTTGCTTGATGGTTAACCAGCCTTTATAACAGTTTTAATAACTTTTTAAGGTGGTCTGGCTTTTTGAAGTAAATGTCTATTTTGTATTTGAAAGACCATGATTGAATTTTACCTATAATATCAACATAAGTTACCCAGTAAATATTTATTACAGGAACGCAAATACTGAACATAAAAAGTCAAGGCAAACGCTTTGTGTAGTCGTTATTTTCATTTTTGTAGAGTTACTTCAAGCATTAAAACTGTTTTTTTTTAGCGCAATGTTAAACATGTTACCACCGGAATTTCCTTTTCACCTACAAATGCACTTCAGTGCTATATTAAACGCAGCATAGTTAAAATTATGTGATTGTCACCTTTGTTAAAGAACAATTGCTGACTTATTGGTAAGGAAATGTCAATGAAACCAGACAAGAAAATGTTTAGCAAAACATTCTGGCAGTCGTAATCAGTTCCGCCTGTTTGAAAGACAACCAAAATGCCAATTCGTTGTTGGCAAGGCGAGAATGTCAATAAAGCAACAATTGTCCTCACTGGTCAAGAGCGTTGCTGAACTACCGACAGATTTTGAAACGTCGCACTCGAATGAAAACCTCGCAGAAGATGTCTTGCATTCCAGCGTTTCGGAATCTATGGTTCATACCAGCAGCAGCAGCAGAAGCGAACGCCAAAAGCGTAAAAGGACGAAAAGTGTCTCGTTCGCCGATTCACGAGGATTAGACTTGGAAGAGGTAAATTTATTTTTCGTTTTAGTTGATCGCGGTTTCGTATCATTAAACAAAACGGCGCCAAGAGATAACTATTAATGACTTAACCCTTACCGGTACGCCTTTACCGGTAATTTTTTTTTCGCTGGAAAGCAGATTGTTGAACTCTAGGCTGAAAAAGTTATTTCAAATAACAAACTGCAACAATGTAGGAATTACATTTTACCTGCGCGAATTTATGGGCGAAATTTCAGGCGTATCTAGAACACTGTCAAAAAACCCGAATGGGAAAAAAATGCTCAGTCCTAAAACATTGAATAATCTTCATGCTAAATACTTTTTTATTTCTGTTAAAGCGAATACGATTGGAGGTACTATTTCCACATAAATTCCGACAGTTAGTCAATTATTGCCCTGAATTTAAAACACTTTTAAACACTTTCACCACTTCGCTGTAAACTCTTTTAAACGGCCAATTATTGTGACGTCATGTTTAGCGAAAAATCGTAAGCGCCCCTGTAAAAATTGAAGTTCGGCGTCTTTTGAGCAAAAGGACACACGGCAGCAGTTTAGTCTTTTTACAGGTTCGAGAATTCGACGCTGCGGAAAACGTCATCCGGCGTTCTTTTTCCAGCATTTCGTCACATTATCCGGTCGAAGCTTCCCAGAATGTTCCTCCCGATGAAAAATACTTTCTCCTATTTCCGCAGCCGTCCAATAACTACCGGAGCTTCATGCGCACCTTGTGGGGCCAAAACGTATCTCTGCACCTGGTTTGGCTCAACAAGTCTCAGGTGAGGAATACCACGGAAAGAAATCGCATGTCGTATATTTGAAAACAACGATACAATACCTTTTAAATTAAGCGGTGCGCCAATCGCAAAAGAACAAAAATGCAAAATAAACTTAGTTTAGACCAGTGCTTTCCCAACCTTTTTCAAGTTTTATTGTGCGACCCACAATGTGACTAAACAAATAAAAAGTTACATAAAACCTGCATCTTTACTACTGGAGTACGTACTGAAATAGTTAATGCGACACAACACATCTAACTGTTACGTAATCATAATGCAATAATTTCCCGGTTTAATAGAAATCTATAACATTTAGAAATGGTTCGCGACCCACTGGTTGGGAAGCACTTGCTTAGCACTTCCTTTTAAGTACGATTCTTGCCCTCCACAGTTTATATCAAACTTTAGGGTCCGCTACAAGTCATTTTATGCAAAAAGACCCGGGACGGATTCATTTTCAAACAATCACCTGACAATTAAATTAAAACGTTCTATTGCTTGGTTAAGTAATTTTTCAGGCAAATCATAGATGTGGGCAGTGTTTTTTTAAGGTGTTTTTTTTTTTTTAAATGCCCCCAAATTTCTCCAGCGGTTTCCCAAAATTTGGACTTGTAACTACAGTAGAAAAGTAATGCTTGTTTCTCGCTATGTCTTGTCAATAATACGAATATAGCCTACGATCAATAGTTCACGTCCGGAAAAAAGAATAAGTGGAGGTACAGCTAACAGCTGAATCAAAGGGTTATTCACAAAAGAAGTGCACCTTCGATATTCGTCAATGTTTATTTCTGATTTATGGCGCATAATGATCAGTTTTTACGTGTGGAAACATAACAAGCAGAAGCCAACAAGCACACTTTGTTTATGGCTATTTTATGGTATTTAAATGAAACACTTGCGGTCTCTTAAAACTACTTAGCGGTCACCCAAACCAAACCTTAAAAAAAAACTGGATGTGGGCATATATTAGGCTGTGATCCCTATTAATTTGGCCATGCCGCCTCCCAAAAATATATTTTTCGTCAACTTTTGCCTTGTAAATAGAAAAACGCGAACTTTTTAACTATATTTTGTCAGTTTTAAGAAAATCTATTCAGCCCAAAGACGCCATGCATATACTATGTCATATGTTACGCCGTGTGAACTCATAAACTTCATAAAGTGCAGTTTTGTTAAGTATGTGACGTCATCCAAAAAAATGTCATGCCGCCAAGCAAAAATCCAGAACCCGTCTCCGATACAGAGCACTTGGGCTACTAAACTATTTTTAGCAAAGGCCTAGTTACAAAAGTTTAAAATTTACTTAGTCCGTTTTTATAACTCCCATGAAATAATTTACAGTCATACAAAATGTAATACGATATAGTTTACACATTTCCTTCGCTTCAACTGAGAATTCAGTAATGTCCGTTACTAGAAAGGGGTTTCCAATGAACAGCAGCGACTGTTTGCCAAGCAAAACTCGTCAAATCACATTGCAAAGTAAGACAGATAAGAACCGGATTCAACTCTGAAAAGGTCCGCCAGTTAGGTAGCCCTGACTTACACGTTCCTCGCCCGCTCGCAGGTGATCGGCACCGTGTACGTTGTGAACCTGGCCTACGAAAAGCGAGTGGCGGTTCGCGTCACCTTCGACTCGTGGAAGAGCTGGCGCGAGTTCGAAGGGCTCTTTCGGCGTCGAGAGAGCGAGCACATCGACATCTTCGACTTCGACTTTCCGGTACCGGACTTTTTTTCCTTTATTTTTCTGTTGTTGTTTTTTGGCAAAGATATTAGAAAAATATATATTTTTTGTTTTTTACCATTTTTCCGTAGGTGCCGGACGGCGCGCGCAAGGCCAACTTCTGCGTGCGCTACGAGTGCAACGCCGCCGTCTACTGGGACAACAACGCCGGGCGCGACTACTGCGTGGCAGCCAACGCGCGTGCCCTGAACGCCGCCAACAACGAATACGGCGGCGACACCAACGCCTTTCTGTCATAGTTAAAAGAAAGCCTGATTTGCGTGAAACAAATGTCCAACGCCTGTCACGCACACAGTACTGCGCGAAAAAGCAGCGCCTTATTTTTTTGAGCGGTAATTAAAGCAAACGAAACTTAGTATCTATTTCGGTTAGTTTTGTTAGTGACTGTCTCAACTTTGAAACGGGATTTAAGGTCAAAAATGAATTTTTAGAAGTTATCAACAACAGGTAGTGCGTGCTGCGAAGTCGATAGTTAGACTCCACTGGGTTAGTTTATTCTTTTGGATTCCAATAAGTGACTTGGTATTCCATTTATTTTTAAGGCAGAATCACAAAATATGAATTTTACTTTAACCAAGCACCTCGACTTTACAGTCCTAGGATCAGGGTAGAGTACCCAAATATGAATTTTCCTTTAACCAAGGACTTAGTGGGAGCTAAGGTGCCCCTCAAGCAAAAAATAAAAACACGAAAAGGTAGCACTGAATCACAATTTTTTAGAATTAAATATGTGGATGCTTGGCCTAGACAATAATAAAATTAAAATGTTTAAAATTAATTTTGGAATAAAGAAAACAAGAAATGTAAACAACTTCAGATGTTTTAATAAAAATGTTAATGCCTAGAAATTTAAAAAAACGTGGCATACATACAAAAGTGCATGCCATACAGGTACAGCAGTATAAAAATAAAATTAAACTAAAAAATAAAACTGCATTTTCAACAAATTCAAAGATGAACGTTATATTAAAAAAAATAACAATCACAGTGGGAATGTGTGTTATACTGTTGGTAATGATCTCAAATTGTAACTTGTTAAGACTTTTTTAACCATTTAAAAACATCATTAAGCCCGGATTTGTCCTTACAACTCAGCTCCACAATAGTCACTTGGCATTGGAGATTTTTAAGCAAATGTTTTAATTGTAAAAGGTACTTCAGTTCACTAATACTCATAGTGGTTGCAACATCGCATTTGTTAAGTACCACTAATGTAGGCAAAGACAGACATAATATCTCTTTTATTTGAACTGAAGCAGCAGAGACCTGAAGTGCATTTGATGCATCAATCATAAAAATGACTTTTGTTGTGTCTGTATAGTAACTCTTCCACAGTGGAGCCATGGCGCCACCTAATTCTCGCAGTTCAACAATGTTACGCTTTCCAAGATTAAGATTTAAGATATTGGTGCCCACCGTTGGAATGGTCGAGGGCAATTCTTCAAACCCAGTTGACTGCTTTTGCTTCAGGTCTGGAAAGTTGGATAGCAGTTTTAGCAAAGTAGATTTGCCAACTCCAGTCGGACCCAGCAACAAAATCATTTTAAGTTGAATATAGCTAAAGACCTATAGTGAGTGAATGAACCTTCTGTTTGATACAAAATGTGTTTTCACAGATTGAAAAAATGTTAATATTTTGGCGGCACATGGCTATTGACCCCAAAAGTAGATAAATCAATAATCAGTTTTCCTGTTAAAATCAGGACAAGAAATCTAATATTGCCTTGTGAAACCAAAAAATTGTTGAGCCCACAGTTTAATTGAAAGACTTATTTATCTGGATGTCAACTAAGTAGGTAAATTAATATATTATTACTAAGTGGTGTATACATAACCCACTGTGGAAAGTATGGCAAGTGCACCCGTGAGATTTTTTCAACCTTTTAAAAGTGCACCCCGAAAAAATTTGAACTGCACCCAAAATATGTAAAACGCTTGTGCGGAATATGTTTACAGTGCAATGTATGCAATACAGAATGCATCCTAAAATCATAAAGTGCACCCGAGGTGCACTTTTTTGCCCTTTGTTGCACCCGGTCACACGGATTTTTTCGGCTGTGCACCCGCGAGATCTGCCATACTTTCCAGCAGTGTACATGCCTAGGTCTGGACTGTTGTGGTGTATGTTTTGGGAAAACTGTTGTTATTTTATCATGTTTACCCATTCTCTTAAAACAAAAGTATTAAAAGTCCAATAACAGGATTGTGATTTTTGTGTGAAACCTTTCAGGAATATGCTAGACCAGAAGTATGTTTATAAATTTAATATTTGTTACAGCACCTTATTTAAGTTTTTGGGAGCTGGACTAGAATCCTATCTACGTATTGTTCTTTTACAGCAGGGTGACTCCATTATGATTAATTGCAATCGACTGAAAAATAGTTAAGACTCACTACCCGATGACTTTTTATTGAATTTACAATTAAAAATAGCTGTTGTGGCGTACGATTTCATAACTGTGGTAGGATTCTAGACCAGCGCCCAACTTTTAAATGCAGACAGGACTCACGATAGACCATTTTGGTAATCAGTCACAGTGTATCTTTGTTGTGACTTTCATGTAAAGTTTATTTTGCACTTAAAAAAGAACAGAAAACGCAAAACCATTTACAAACAGAAAAAAATATTTCACCCAACTAACAATGTTTACATTTTCAAGCCACTATAGAAACCACAAGTTGCGCAGCTAATTCGTTCTTCGTTATAGCGACATAGTGAACATTACAAAAGTAGGGTACGATTATAAAGCAATAGAAAAATGCAAAGAGCAATTTTACTGAATAAAATTTACACAACGTATTTACAAAGCGTTTTCATTGTTAATGTGAACCATGAGATTCATGTTTAAAAAAGCATGTCAGTTTTGCCGGAAGATCTCCGCGTTTGCAAATCTTAGGCCTGTAGAGGAACGACGCATGTCTGTTTGTGCTTGTAATTATAGCGTGTTCGCCTGGTAAAGTGTTAAATATTTCACCTCGATACTCATTTCCTTTCGTGGTCGTTCTGGCAAATCCAGCCGGCATTTCAACTCAATTATTTTTTTTTTTTCATCGCAGTCGCTTTTGTGCTATATAGTGTCACGCTACTGCTGGATAAAAAACTACAGTCAACGATGCGCTCCTTACTGGCAACACGTGTTTTTACTGCGCTGTAAGTCATTTTATTGAAAGCGAGCTATGCTGAATTATGTGAATGTACAATAAATCTATAAGCGACCTGACAGTATGCACTTTGAAATGCCATGGCAGTTTGTTTTAGTTTCGATTTAGTGGAGTCAGATAGCACGGTGGTCATGTCTCACCTGTTGAAATATACATTGGTGACCCCGACGTGATATGAACAAGCAATTAAACCCTTCTAATTTAAATTTTATGCATACTGTCAGGTTGTATAGAAAGTATGTATTAATTTGGTTTGCTAGCGCAGTTTCTCGCTTGTAAGTATTTTTAAGCTACGCCGATCAGTTATGATTTGTTGAAACGTTTGTTGACAAGTTTATGCCAGCGTTATTGCTTGTCAATTTGATATTTGATTAGCCGTAATGCAGAGAAAAATCGTTTGACGCTTTAAATTAGTGGTTACGCAAGACTGTTATAGTTATTGTTGCGAAATTATGGCCCTTTTTTTGGTAAAGTTTTTAAGGTGAAAATATTACGATCGAGGTTGACTGCAAACACCTCTCTTGATATCTAATCTCAAAACCAATAAACGGATAGATTCTATCTCAACCAGCACTTACAGAAGTCGTTACTTCAAAAGTGTCAAAGCCACTGCGGCTACTGTCTCTGGTCACGTGTTATGGTGATTAATGTTTTATATCTCACCCAAAATAACCTGATCACTTTGTCTGAAATTCCTGCGTCACTTAACCGTTATGATTTATAAGAAGGAAAACAGAGCAGAAGGCCAAACCTTGTTGCCTATTCCCAACATAACGCGAGATTTATCTCATTTGTGACTGCAAGCGAAAATGCTCTGGGTATTATAAACCCATGATTGCTAAGGCCTTTGATGCCTCATTTACCTTTCAGACGGTGTGAGATAACCGTCATATAGCCCACATGAAGTTACTAGCATGCAGAGGGTAACTTTCTAGAATAACCTTTTGCGCCAAGGTTATTATGTCTGCTTTAGGGAACCCATCTTATGAGGACTAGGCGATGTAATTTGTTTTCGCGTTTTTGAGATTAACACCTTACCCCCTTTTAATTGGTATTCTAGAGCAAAAGACTCTAAGCAACTAACTTCAGTTTTGCGATTTGAAATTCGAACTACGTTTTAAGACGATAATTTTTTTCTGCATTATAGGCTATTCAAAAGTGTTTTGCATTGTTGTTTATTGTGCCTTTTAAGTACCATTTCAGACTTGCATCGTGTCGTACAATCAGCTACCCCTGGAATTGTCCGTTTGCCGCCAAGACAAGTAATTCATAAACCTTTTTCGCTCTATTGAACGCCACGATTCCCAACTCGTGCTGCTTCCATATTGCACGAATTTACGACGTTCTGCGTTTGCTGGTCGATTCGTGATCGGATCCTGGAAAGATTTTAAAGAAGAAGCGCGGCCCAACAAAATGCTCGAGACCTTTTTCGTTTTCCAGGGAGAGGGAAAAGATGTAGAGGAACGACGCATGTCTGTTTGTGCTTGTAATTATAGCGTGTTCGCCTGGTAAAGTGTTAAATATTTCACCTCGATACTCATTTCCTTTCGTGGCCGTTCTGGCAAATCCAGCCGGCATTTCAACTCAATTAATCCCCATCGCAGTCGCTCTTGTGCTATATAGTGTCACGCTACTGCTGGATAAAAAACTACAGTCAACGATGTGCTCCTTACTGGCAACACGTGTTTTTACTGCACTGTAAGCCATTTTATTGAAAGCGAGCTACGCTGAATTATGTGAATGTACAATAAATATATAAGCGACCTGACAGTATGCACTTTGAAATGCCATGGCAGTTTGTTTTAGTTTCGATTTAGTGGAGTCAGATAGCACGGTGGTCATGTCTCACCTGTTGAAATATACAGGCCTAAGTGTTCCTCTTTTTTTGTCAAAATATCTGTAATGTCCCTAAAACCACATTCAACTAAATATGTAGTCGGAAATGGAAGAAGTGTTTGCTCTGCAACCGTTACTTTGGCATACTTAGCACAAACTTGTGGATCCAACCACGTTAGCAGTTTTTTAAATGAGTGAATTGGTTAAGTTGCTCTCGAGCATTGGCTTTGGCATTTTGCAGAATTTAAAATCTTATGTTTTACCCTTTCTTTATTACTTTTACGTACTTATAACCATGCTAAAACAAACAAACAGTATAAAAACCTGTATTTTAAGCCTGTTTATAACAGGCCTACTAAAACGAAAACTGTTTTTGCGATTTGCGCGAATGTCTTCTGTCTTTCTTGAGTGTTCCACGCGATTTGTCGGCATCTTTACAGACAAATAGCGTCTTATATGCACTGAGGCACTATCTCCAACGAAAGTTTAACAAACTTAGTCTAATATTTATATATATTTTACGCTTCTGTCGAATGTATTCCGTCTTTAAAATATGAACGATATACCGATCATTTTCTAAACTCTTAAACATTATACCGATTCACAATTTTTGACCAAATTTAGTTAATGCCATGTTGTGTGTTTCTCCCGATTTATATCGTCTTTGCAATATGGCCGTTGTACCGCAAGTAACATCGGTAACTTAAAGAGCCAAAAAAACATTTTACGTTTTTTTGTGCGAAATTTTTACGTAGGCTATTTTAATCTTAAATTTTGGGTCAACGTGCCCCACAACTTCATAAACGTTAATATATCAAGCAATGTGTATTTTTTATCTGTGCTCAATGTGTCATGCCCCCCCTCTAATTCTAAATTAATTTTTTTTTAGTACCAATTTCGTCTTCGCGCGATGCCTTTTGGCTTTCTTAAATTTTGACTTAAATTGCACATTTTCGCACAACTCAAAACGTAATATGAAGTTCATTAGCTTATTTTTTTATAGCGTCAGAGTATGACGTCATATTACGTGTATTTGAGATCCTGCTTTTGACCCACCACAACATTTTAAGTTTCTCATACGGCCCGCGGTTAAAAATAATTGCCCAGCCCTGTTCTTGGTCGTTATTGCAAACATTGCGCCAGAAAAGTTACAACCGAACCACACATGTAAAAGATCCCATTAACAAACTAAAGGCATGTGATTATTCACTTTAAAACGTAGGATTTTAAATCGTTACTTATAACTCTCTTCGTATCCGCCAACAGCAAAATTCGCAACTAATAGATCAATATTTGCGATCGAGTCAGCAAGTAACACCAAATTTCCTATCGAAAATTAACCCGAGAATCCCAAAACAACCAAACATCCCGAAAAGCAGCATAAAACATCATTGAACTCAAAAGTAACAATTCTACTTTCGTTTTACTTGCCGGCAAACAAATGTCCTCTTTTTGGGTGCTGAAAATATGGTAGCCCTTATTGGAAGTCATATTGGAAGTCATATCAAATAAAAAATGCAATAAAACTGACATATACGACAATTACTTTTTCTGGTGGGCTTAATATGAGCACAATAGGGACCTTACGAATCTACGAAAATTATTACCAATTTTTGGCCTGATGAATTGACATGAAATGACCTAAATATAAAAAAGTACGATTAACATGGTACGGTAACTACAAGATCTTTGGCAACAGGTTCCCCTGGTTGTTTGTGTTAGACTAGCCTACTGACAAAGAGCTAAAACGTAAACTTTATTGCAAAGCTAGGACAAATATCTGCACGTTAAAAACTATTCGTTCTTTGACCAATAATACTATAATATCATTGTTCTAAACACTCTAAACTGTGCGAAACACAAAAGTTATTCATTAGGCCCATAGTAATCGATGTTCACCCATGGTTACGGCACTTGAGCACTGAAGAGCGCAGTTCACAAATTAAACGCCATGTTTGCCCCATAGAAACATAAACAACTGTTATTTATTGGTTTCAAATGGCGTAAAATGTTACCAGGGAAAAAATATTAAGTTAAATAAACAACAGTTATAACAAGATTTGTTGTCGAGTCGATACAATAGTGACAGCGCTAAATCCAAATCCGCACGGTGGCGACCAAGTTATCGCGGTTGCTACACAGAAGTCCGACACATAGTTTGTTTATTTTTCATCTCAGTTATAAACAAGAAGATAAGTATGCGAATTGAACGATGTATTTGGTGCAAATCATTAGTGTCAAAGCTATATCGTATCAAGAAACATGTTTACACAGCGGCGCGCTTTAAACCTTTAGTCGAATCTTTTAAGAAACGATCAAAGTCAAAAGTTTGAACGAAGCTAAGGGCACAGGTTATCAAATTGCAATAGATTAGGTTAGGTTTGACATGGACTTATAGGTTTAGTTTAATTAATGAAGATCAATGTCAGTTCCTTGGGCTGTAATAAAAGAATAAGATAGCATATAAAACTCATTGCAATTTGTTTATAAGAAAAGCTAGGGAAGCATCAATTTATTAAAACTTGTAAAATTAAGGTGTTTTTTCCTGACACTGGTCTAGACTCCAACCACTTTTCTACAGTAACTAAATAATTTTTCAAAATTGAAATTGCAAGAAAGAAAGAAATATGAGAGAATAAATATAGTAATAATACTTGACCTACCCCCAATCCCAAACCATAACTCACACCCTAACCCAAATAATGTCAGCAATATAAACCCCTAGACAAAAATAGGTTAGACTTCAAGACCAGCGCTCATTTCCCTCGCAGGAATATTATTATTAATCAATGAAGTAATGTTTAACCTTGATTTTTTTGTTTAAAGGTTAATCAGTAATAGTTAAAATGAAAATTTAGTTGACAACCTATAAAAATTGTTTAATTGTCATTGAATTGTAAGTATAAATGTTTCAACTATGCACCTACAAAAAAGATTTTCAAGGCTATTTGGCTAGGTCCCAGTCAGTTAACATGCTACATAATTATTGGTTTAGTAGTTTGCAAAAACCTTAGGCCTATGATGTCAATTCAGAGTTTACATAGAATATATTGTAGATGCCTTTATCAGTGCCAAAAGAATCACTAATATATGTGTTTTGTTTACATCTTATTTTAGCTACAAGCGTGGTTTGCTGAATTTGCAGTTGGCTGCAATGCGGGGATGTGTTATGGTACAAAGCATGGCACGAAAACCATTTCACAAAAGTGCAATTTCGCAAGAGCTACAAGACCTAACAGATGACAGGTTAGTAGCCAAATTAGATGCACATGAAAAATATATACAAATGCACAAATATTTTTTGCTTCTTTGTAAAATATCAACCGTAATGTTGAAAAAACAAGATAAACAACATGTAGGGTCTGATCTGCACTTTATGTAACTTGTCAAAAAGCTTATGTGTCCAACAAAACTATTTGCATTTAGGTGTGCAATCATGTTTGTTCGCATACCTGATGTTTGGATTTCTAGCAGAATTATATAAACCTTTTTTTGAATTTAGATGCGCAATGTACTAATTCAGGTGTTTACACAAATTGATTTAACAATCTCTGAGGTCCACCAGCCACAGAATGCAGATTGGCCAGGGTCAAGATATAACTGAAAACTTAAAACATGATAAATTTCAATATTTTTTCAAATGCAATCACTTTTTAACTCTTTGTTCTTGTAAAATTATTCACTTAATGAAAAGCAAAAATAACGTGTCTAAAGTTTGACATTATTTTAACATTATCATATTTTCAGGTACAGAGATCTAAGGCGGCCTCGGATTGTTATGTTTTACAAGAATGGAGACAGGTGTGAAATTATTTTAATTGTTTTTGTATGTTTGAGGGTTTTGCAGGCCATTAAAATAATAATTTTGTGGTTTGTAGAGTAAATTGTACAACTTTCGTTAACTGATTCGTGAAATTATTTCTAAAAAATTATTGTTGCATAATTTTTAACTGTGCAATGTAAGGAAACCAAGTTGCAAAATATATCATAGTAACAGCAAATTCCAAACTAAACAAAATGCATAGAGATTATGCCCAAAATAAATTATTTTAAAAAGTTTGTTTGTGGTATTTCAGATATTTCAAGGGTAAAACTTTGCATATCACTCCTCATCGTTATCTGCACTATGAAGAACTTCTGTCAGATTTATCAAAATCGATGTCCCTGCCATACGGAGTAAGAAAAATATACACTCCAATAGGTATGTAAAATAGTAAGGTTAAGTAAATATGACCCTTTCAAAGAACTTATCTTTCTGATGACCTGTATTTTTTTTAAATAATTTCCAGTTTTTAACGAGATTTTCACAATACTTTTAATTCTTTGATCCATTCTTTAAGTAATGGCCTAGTTTAAATTGTGATAATAGCAAAGTAAATCCAAATCTAATCATTTAGCTTTGTAGTGAAAAAAAAAGTACAGGAATACTATAAATATTAACTATTTTTAATTATATTATTACAAAAAAGTATTATTTAGGTTTGTTACCATATTGACTTCTTTAACTTACTTTTTATCTTGAAAGCATTCTGCCACAAAATATATACTCCAGTAGCATACAGCTAACGAGGTTTGTTGGGCACTTAAGTTTGGTTTACAGATTTTCTGTTTGTTGTTTTGTGTTTTAATTGTAATTGTTTTAATTTGAACTGGAAACTGGCTACATATTTTATTATGAAAAACGGCTACCTATATATAAAATTTTTTTTTGCTATTTACTATTTTTTTTTTAATATTTATGTTCTTAATTTTAAGTGGAAATAAGTTGTCACTGCATGGAATATTTTGCTCACATTTAAAATTGATTTTTATCGAATTATCACTTCACTATTGATTTGTGTCAGCATGCTGTGATTAGTCGAAATGCATTGTTAAATTAAAACACAAAAACAAGTCAACAATATTTGCTTTTGTTTTTGTAAAATTATTAAATATAAAAGAAATAATAAGGAAAATTAATTTCATTATAACAGAGAGGCTAAGCTAAGGATACAAAACAATAGGCTCTTTTGGTTTATTTTAGTGTGCAAGATGTATTGAAGTCAATTTTGAAATTTTTTAGTTTTGTTTTTTACCACTTTACATATTGTGCATTTATTTCCATTACATTGGTTTGTTTGTGAATTGATTTTTTTGGTATGATTTGGTTTTGACTATTTATTTCGTAACTATGTTTTAAAAAAAAACAACATATTTTATAAAAGAGTTGCGGAAAAGCTACTTATATATCTGTTTATTATATATGAAAACATGTAAGATACTCGGTGTAAACGTTTTGTGTAAAATCTGAATTGATTGGTTGTAATATTTTTTTTACTTACCTTTTGCATTACTTAGGTGGAACCCTCATTGAGGATATAGAAGAGTTGAAAGATGGAGAGTCATACGTTTGTGCATCATTCGAAAAGTTTCAAAGAATAAAGTATGGAATGTACACAGAGCATGGACATTTGCGTAAGTTGTAGTGTTAGCTTAGTGTTTAAAAGTTTCTCTTGAACTGACATTAAGCATTTTCAAATCAACTGAATCTCCTGGAGTTCTTGATTCGTGCTTTCGATGGAATCTGTTCGCCAGAAAATGTTGTTGCTATGTCTTTCATTTTCAAAATAAACTTGTTTTAATTTATTTTTGAAAAAACCTTCGAGTGTGGGCAGAGTTTTCTGTCAAGCAAGTTGAAATCAACTTTTAATTTGTCATAGGGAATAAATTGAAAACTGTTTTTTACTTAGATGGAAACCAGTAATGTTTATATTCACTATAAGTTTGCATTATTCAGATTTATTGATCAGAAAACAGCAGAAAAAAATAAAATGTCTGAAAACAGTATCACGTTTTTTTTTTAAATCGAGTTAAACTGGATTTAAAACTCATCTATATTGTGACATCATATATATTTTTCAGAACTTTTTAAAATTCTGTAGCTTTCATATCTTGACTTTATAGGATTTGTAATAACCTTTCCAATTCTCCTCCGAGTCGAGTTTGTTGGAAATGTGAATTAGTTTATTCAGCCAAACAAACGCTATCAATTTATTGCGATTACGTTACTGTTTTAGTTGTCGAAACAAGGCAGGCGTTTTTAACCGGAGGCAGCGTGTTTTCACTGTTAAAAGGAATTCAGAAATATGTCAGTCATAAAGCGTTTCTTTCCAGCTCGAAAAGGCGAAAGCATAACGCCACCGCAGAAGATAGACGCGTAGACCCTTGCGCTTGTAGCATTGTGCCACGTCCCCTCAATTGGCACAAGACAATGGCTCAAGTGGCCATTCAACCACCGCCCATCTGGTCTATTATGGCACCGCTCAGGCCAAAGCCTGGACATCGCCTTATTAAAACGAGTGATCTTGACTGTTGGGCTGTGCAAGCACTTTGCGAGCTGATATGGTGAAGGCTTGCACGATTTATCGCCTTTTTGTCGACAATTGTTCTTGGAAATGCTGGCAAACAAAACCTGTATTTTCTATATTACACCTTCGAAAAATAACTTTTCTAAAAGTTTTGTTTGAAATTTATTTTTTATTATCTTACTTCACTGTACTATCGCGGGTCGTGGCTTTTTTTTACATTTTTTTAAACGCAACACTTCGTATAAGCTGATATGTGAGAAAAATAGCTCGATTGAATCAATGAATTGCACACAAAGGTCTCCTGTGTGGCTAAACGGAGCAGTCTTGAGGGGGCCATAAGCGTACATTTTTTAAAATATTAGCGAGGTGCCACATTGTGTTGATAGTCCACCACTCATGAAAAGGCTGAGAACCACTATCATACACCTTTATATATTTACATATATATATTGTTTTAAGAGCAATACTAGTTTTCATACTAAATCACACTACATCCAATTAGGCACTCTTATTCTGCGCAATCACACACTTTGATACCAACGACTTGCATTTTAATTTTCTAATAATCTCCAGTCACAGAAAAGCTAGATCATGGTTGTTCAGACGGACTAGATCACAGTTGTTAAACACATGTGTATGTGTATCTTTTAATCTAAAATCTCCTTGTAGGTCATCAGCTCAGTGTAATATTTTTTACCAAGGTTGGAAAACCAAGTTATGCCGATTTTGCTTGATCGTGATTATAACAACTTATTTAAAGGTTAGGCCGGCTGTTCAACGACAGGCGAATACGAAAGGCGCTCGGCTCTTGTAAACCGCCGTAAATTGTCAGTGTATAGAATAGATAAACAGCATTCACCTACGCAAGGAAAAAATCTCGTTGTTTTGTATATTTGCTGTGGCCGTTAAATCGCAACACTTAGTACGGCTGTCGCCAAAATTAAACGCCAGTTTACTTGCTTGGTTTTGTCGATTACGTTTGTCGAGTTGTACCAAAGGCCAAGTATTCATTTCTAATTCTTTTAAAGTTTGTATTATAGAATAGATGAATGACATTCACCTACGCAAGGGAAAAATCTCGTGGTTTTGTATATTTGCTGTGACCGTTAAATCGCAAAACTTACTACGGCTGTCGCCAGAAATCCAAACGCCAGCCTTTTAACAGCGAGCGGTCATCACCTTGTTGTTTTTGCTAGCCGCGTTGCCATAGCGACCGGTCTCGCCCTGAATCAGGCCCTTGTCCGTGTGCTACGTCATCACAACTTATGGCGAGGGGATTAGCCCACGTCAAGTGTCCCGTCCAATTTTATTGTAGCCGTTTTCGAGGGCTCGATTTCCATTGTTTCACTTCGGCGTATTGCACACAAGGCGGAGAATAGACTCCAGACATCCGACGTTGTCCGGGTCTTGTCGCCGAACTTGGCTTTCGATTACTTTTGGCTCATGAAATTGACTCTAACACTACCTTCTGTTTGAATTTACTATATGCTGTTGATTTTTGCCTAAAGATCGACACTACATTTCATCTAAGTTCAACCCTAAAAATCCAATGTTTTTTTAACTTCCTATATCCTTCACAGGTATTTTTATATTTATTGACGGTTAAATGTTTTTGAAATCTGTTGGGGTTCTTGTAAATAGGTTTTCTCGGTTTTTATACCCTCATTTTATGTTAAAAAAACATATTTGTATGTAAAGTATTTAAACTAGGGTTTCTTAAGTGACCTGTTCAGACCCATATAGGAGGCCCACGATTACTTGATATTTCAGTTAATAAACAGTCTAACACAAAATTACTATTTTTAAATACGACTTCAGAGACCTCTAAATTGCAACATTCCGTGACGCATTAAAAGGGGGACGCTAATTATAAAAGCATGAGGACCACTGCATGAACCTTCACTTTCGGGCGTCGCCAATTTATACAAGCATGCGCCCTAATTGACAGCACATAAACTTAACACGGAAAATAAAGTTTAAACGTCTGTTGTTTTAGCATCCGATTGGTATGTTTTAAACGGGTAGCCTTTATTTAAAACGAAAAAAAAAATTGTGAAATGCGTAACAACTAGGGTTTACGAGGAACATAATTATGCTACTGAAAAAATCTCTTCTTAAAAATATTCTTTTCGTCTTATAAAATCTATGACTCGTTGGACATGCATCTACTTCTTTACCCAAATGCATTCTGGTCGGAAATTTCTTATTTATTTCTTTGCTGGAATTTTTTTGATCCCTTAACAACAATGTTCTTGTGTTTCAAGGAGGTCCTAAAATAATAAGCTGCTCATGGCAGCATAATGGACATTGTTTCTCTTTTAGAAAGTAGTTAAATATATAATCCACTGAAAAGGTCCTATACGTTGATAATTAATTTCGTGTATAAAAAAAACAAAATAAGCAAAACACTCGCCCGCTAATACGCACAATTTTAGGGCGAGTATCGCGAAAAGCTGCACATGTCCACAATCGAACTCGCGCCGCAGAAAAAGCAGCGCAAAGTTTACAAAAGCAAACCCGATAAGCGGATCGCCTTGGCGCACAATGGCGCCGAAAATCGCGCATAAACCGAACCAACAGTGGACTGAGCTTAGGGTCGGGCGGCGTTGCTCTTCAATGTACTGTTGAGTGGCCCTCTCTCCATGCCCCGTGGCCAATGACGGTCAGAATTTTTTTTGTTGCCACGGGCGACGCGTTGGCTTGGCATGGCGCGTAGTACGAGCGTTATCGAAATATCTTGTTTTCGTTGCAGTATTTATTCGCCGGCTAGTTATCGTGGCGCATTTTTACCTTATGTAAATTCATATGGAGTTTTTTTGGTTCTTGAGTCCGCCTACCCCTGAAACAAACGGGTACTTGCTTGGTTTTCTCCATTACGTTTGTCGGGCTGTACCAAAGTCCTGGTATTCGTTTCCAATTCTTTAAAAGTTAAAAATAATCCCCTTTTTGTGGTTAAAATGTGCGCTTATGTTCTTAAACTTTTCCTTCAGGTTGAATCGTTTTGAATTCCTCGAAGTGTATTTTCATGTGTGTATGTAAAGCGAAATTTTGGCGTAAATAGTTGCAATTGATTCAAATTGTCATAAGCGTAGAGGTGCTGAACAAAAAAGCTAAAATCAGAGTCTATTTCACGCTGGTCAGGTAAGTTTGGCCCATATTGGCCTAAACGATCATAATAGGTTTTAGGCGATGCTATCGCGCTATATTGGCACCTTCGACAAGCGACCGAAAGTCCGTAAAATCTGATTTTTGTTGCCGTGACTGCCCAGCTTTTGCCGTTTTGTCGTGTATTTACAAGGGTCGATAATAGCGATGTTTTCTCCGATGACAAAAGGTTATCGCTCTGACCACTCATTCTTGTGGGAATGAGACTTTAATTGTCCTCCGTGTTTAAAGTAGTATTGCCATCTCATATTGCAATCTCCAAGAGTCATTAAAATATATATAATTGCAAACAAAAGTGTCGTCGAATTTGCTTAGGTAAAAATTTTTAATTTTATTTGAATTATCTTCATTATGTTTGCTGCATCTATTTAAAATCAATAAAACTCACTACACAATGATTTGTTCAAGGTGTATTGTTCTTATGTGTTATCTTCCACAGAAAATCAACTTCAACTCGTTAAACAATGTTTAAGTTGTCTTTATATTGTGGACAAGCACGCTTTTGAAAACAACTTTTCTGATAACCAGGAATGTTTATCATTCGAGTCACAACACGATATGGTGCTCGGCATATTAACGGAATATGCGCGATTGTCAATTGGCAGCCTGTTGAAATGTTAAGGTTATTGGACTTTTCAAATTTATCGCTACCCCGTTGAGTGGCCACTTAGGTCTGAATCGCTATTCGTCAAACTTCAATATTAATTAGGCGATTGCTCGAAGTTAAGAATCGCTTTGCTTATGCTCTTCAGCGCCACCCACTGGGGTATTTGTTTCTGTGAGCATTGGATGCTCCGTTGTTCGATAGACGCCCCAGCCATGCGTGACAGCCTCCCTTATTGATTTATTTATATATACTTTTTTTCAATTAGACCTTGATAAATTAATGGAACAACGACCACAATGCAATTACTCTTCCATCGACTTGCATAAAAATTCTCATCTATACTTGTTTTACAGACCAGAATGAGTATCTGCACAAAGATAGATTTGTGTTTACCCTCTTACCTTATTTGTTTTCGATCTCTCACGATAAGATTTTGCAGCGAATTTTAATAGACAAAAACAGCACAAATTATGTTTTGACTTTAGGGTCTTTTCTACGTCTTTAACTTACATCTTTCAGACTCGAAAGTTTCCTTGGTTTGTTCATATATGGTTAAAAAGCTCTCTTTCGTTTTGTCAACTCTTAGTTGACTGAAGAAGTTTCAACAAAAGCCTTGGTCAGGGAACATTAAACCACGTCCTTCGGTTAAATTTTTCCGGCCTGAGGCATTATTTTTAAATGATCCCTAAATACGGTTATAACCACTTTATATGACGAAATGTTCAAACTTTGCTGAAATATGTTAAAATTTGACACTAAACGACAATTTCATATCGCCTACTGTCAATCTTAATTTTATTTTCTTGCTTTGTTGTGAAATAATCAAGTCATATAAGGTTAAGACAAATTTTTATATTCGGCCCGCTATCTGCAAATATTTACAGTTATCCGGCCCGCGACCGCCATTCCTTGCGGTAGTCCGGCCTTTAATGAAAAATGTTTGATGACCGCTGACCTTTAGGCCAGTTCTTCTTAAACTTTTTTAGTTTTGTTCACCCCTAGCATCTATCTTCAGATTTCATTTACCCTTGTCTCATGATATGATAAAACTATCTCGTCTATATTTCACTGAACAGGTTGAACACCCGGAATATCCGCCCTGCTCGCAAGCTATCATTCATTTCTGAATGTTCACCCTTATTCACCCCTTTTGGTTGGTTCACCCCTGCAAAAATTTTATCGACCCCGGGGTGAACCATTTATCTGATTAAGAAACGCTGCTTTAGGTTATTGTTTTTGCTTTTTCAGTTACAAAATATTCGTTTTGAACTTTGTGATGGCTTCCAATTAAAAAAGGCTGGTATTCGACATGTCCTTAAATTTGGAAATCTGACCAGGGCCGTCAAAGCCAACAACTTAACCCCGCAAGCCTACAGTATCACCGCCAGTTATCCAACCATGCAGTTTAAAGCCCCTTTCACTGATTTTTCTCCTTGTTATCTTTAAGAACGTGACGATCGCCCTCTCGACTTGAAGTGTTGTCTACTCTGGCTGCAATCCATTACAGGTGCTTTGGCGTCCGACCTGTTAATACTGGTTAATGTTCGACCAGAGAGAATCTTCCGTTTTTTATGCCGTCTAACTCTCACAACGCCCGGCGCGATTACTTCGTGGCGTGTCTCGAATACGCGTCGCTCGACTGGTACCTACGGCCGAGGTGCTGTGCAAATAAATGAGCCTATATGCGCAAATGTCAGCCTTTAATGTGTCTTCGCGTACAACAATTCAATTGTGTCTTGGCAACCGCCCTATCAGTTCACTGGCGATGGGTAGCGTCTCTGCCTTAAATGAGCGGTAAAACTGGTGTCAGTTAGCTTTTTAATGAGCATTGAAATCTCAGTAATTTCTAGCCTTTCGTTTCTGATATTTGCTTAGCCTTACGTTGCTGCATCGCTCTTTTGAAGAATAGGCCATTGTTCTTTCACCACAAAGCAGAGTATAGCAGATTTATAAATTCTGACTTATGGTTTGGTTAGACTTATGAAAGAATATACAGATCCGCAAGAATACTAAACCAACCCCCGAAAGTTTATTCAAAGTGACAGACATTACTGTATTAAGGTAAGGTAGTTTTCGAGGACAATTTACAGTAAGGCTTAAGTTCAGAATACAAAATAAATTTATATTTTACCTTAAATTAAGAGGGAGAAGGAGACATAATTTCAGAGCAGAAGGTATAGTTTAAAAACATTTTTGTAACTCAGGAATACGTACTGTTTAGATCAGCCGGCAAGGTAGACGAAGTGTACGCTTGTTCGTTTCTCCAAGTCTATTCAATTTCAATTACATTTCTGGTGGCGCCAGCCACATCAAAAGGGCAACCACAACTGAATACTGCCCAATATTTACCGTGATGGACTGATGGTGTTATGGATACCTGAATACCGCGACGGCCGATGATAAATTATGCAGGCGCGTGGCCTAATGATGGGTTCCAAATAAAATCACCTTTGTCAGAAGTGCGGGCAACCGTAAAGAAAGTATTACGCTGCCGCCTTCGATGAAATGTCATTTTCTTGACGCGCGCATCTATACTTGGCCTTATCGTTGCTAACTGCTAAGGTGTACATGTTTTAGTTACCAGCAAGCGGGTGTTCAGTTAGCAGGGCTAATCAAGGTAGCATTAGCTTCATGTACACGAAAAACAGTATAGCGTTTGAAAAATCGACGTAGTATTTTGTTAATGAAAAGTGTCAGTCACGAGTGATTTGTGGTAGAGTTATGTTAAATTTTAGTTTATAACAAAAGTGAACGAATATCACGCCGAAAAATTACAAAGGTAGTAAAATGATATTATACAGTAATCAAAATAAGAAGTATACAGATAACTTTTTTGAGGTTTTGAATGCTATAAAAAAGATCAAAAGATAAGCATAAATGCTATACAGAAAAATGCACTACTGTGTATTGCCGATACATATAGGACATAGGTGATCATTAATTACGCCGAGTTGTTGCAATTGCAGTGGTTTTTGATTTGCCTAAAACAAACAGTGCTTAAAAAAGAACCAGCTACTGCCCCCCAATGTTCAATACTCTGCGTCTAATTTCGACCTGTTTAAATTTAACCAGGCAATAAAATAGGAAATCGATTAAACGACAAAGGGCGATGCGAAAGTGAAAGGAAAACAGTATGTCGACGTGATAGCAATCAACCTCAATGGCTGACCTGGCCTCCAGCCTGTTTCCGCACATGAACGAACTCCCAAAGGCGGTTCACCTCGGCACCATTAAAAAGAAGGCGGCGGTCGTCCGACAGCGAAGATTCGACCGGAACAAGGTGGAATCTAAAATCCGCGCCAAACCGATCAATGGTAAGAGATGCGAACCAGTGTGTTTGGATTGTTAGCGCCTTTAATGATATGGTTTACCAACAACAAAAAGCCACTTTCGGTATGGTTCGCCAAACAAAAATGGGAAACTCTAGCGGCAGTTTCATCTACAGCTAAGAGCTCGCGTGGGAGTGTATAAAAAACCTACAAACTATTTATGACTTTTCTATAACGCGAATAGAAAAGTCGGGACTGTGCATATATCCGATTGTTCAAAGAGTTTTAAGTACTTCGGCAAAACTGTTTATTTTGCGTTGTTAAATAGACAGGTTGATTTCTAACTCCTTAGATTTTTTTTTAGAAAATATTTTTTCAATTGTGGATCGCTAAAATGTGTTTGTTTTAAGGAAAATCGTTACGATCTGGAAAGCATAACATGTTAGTAGGAAATCTATACTTTCAGCGAGCCTTGGCAAATCTGCTCCGGCATATATTTTCAGCCGCCAATAATTTCGCGTTTTATTCGAAAAAAAGCTGCACAAAACCTGAAAAGGCAAAGACAGGTGGTCCGTTGACTTTAAAGGATGGGCGCATACTACACACCGCTTCTTTCGTGAAATAAAGCGCGGGTATAGTACGACGAAAACACCCATTTCAAACCGGATTATCGCTGGCAAAGTGGCCTCGGTGCCACTGCAAGTCTCGGTAGCTTTTCAGGCGCCGCGCAGAAAACACATTTTCGTTTCCTGGCTCGACCATCGCTAGCTGGGGCCTAAGCGTCACTTAGCGTTGCCCTGGCAACGGAGCGGCCCGAGAAACCGCTTTCTTGTTTCGCACCGAAGGCGCCCGACCCTCGACCACATGTTTCTACAAGCGACCGCGGTTTGTTAGCCTTGTTCAAAGGCGGCCGTGTTGTGTTTTTAGGCAATTTTAGTGCGAAATGTCGCTGTCTGCGTCAGCGGGCTTTTGTCGCCCGCCGCGCCGCCGTCGCTGTACAAACCGTTTAGATCCGCGAGCAAATAAATCTTCTTCCCGACGATTTTGTCTCTTGTAGATGTTTTTTTGCAAAATGTATTCCCTTTGTATATTTTTAGTGTTGTGTAGACGTGGATTAGTGGCGTCTGAACACCTTAGCTTTAATGCTTTCGTTTGATGCGGTTTTTGAGTCTCGAATCGCCACTGCATTTCCGAAACTTTATAAATAACCGTCTTTACTCGCGTTCGGCGTTTCCGCGTGATGGTGATAGAGAGCAACTGGAAACGCTCTGTATTGTTTTATCATGCCCCGATTTATCGTAATTATGTTAGATTGAACCCAATAAAAAGCAATAGCAATAGTTCCTTATAAAAGTTTTCTGTGGTGTAACTACATTCTAGGATTTCTCGTTATTTGATTTGTTCTGGGTGTTTTGATTCATAAACGATCCAATGACTGACGGTTACTCTATTACACGTTGTATCACTCGAAATTTGTTGATGTGTCTAAAATAATATAGATTCATTTTAGCTTTTAAATATGCATGGTTCAGTGAGGCCAATGTTAGCCATCGCGTTCACAGCATTTTGTAGTTTGTTGCGTCCTTGTGTCTACCGAAAAATCTGATGGTACAAACTGTGCACTGGCTTTTCAAACTGTGCACTGACGACAAACCTAAACGTGTTTTTATATGTGAGTATTTAACATGCCTAACAGTAAAACACAAATCTGCTATTTTGGATGATTCTAGCTATTACAATACAGGTTAGGCATTTCATTTTACAACGCTGTCGCGTAAATTCGATTAAATCCCGATAAATTTCTCCCCCGATTGAAATGAAAACTTTAAATCCCGTTTAAAGGACAGCGTTTTGCCGAAGGATTATATGAAAGAAATGACCTTCGCGCGTAAATGCGCGCTGTTACAAGTGTTCCACTTTGCTCATGTGCATTGTGTGGCTTCGGCGCGAATCGCGAAATCCGAATGCACAAAAGACACCAAAAACAACAATCCTGACACTTTCACGTCGCCGGCGCCATTGTTACGTCACGGGCCCTCCATTGTGACATCGTGCGGACGCGATGTAGATCGTCATCGCAAGACTTTCGATTTTGCCAGTGTCCGACAATTGATCTGGAAAACTTTCTCTTTCAGCGAATGATCTCGCTTTAACCGGGTTTTGGAAATTTGTCGAGTGGACCGGAGAACAATGCGTTCAAGCCGCAGTTAAGAGCTCATCGAATACTGTAGCGCTGTTGCCCGACGTAGTGGTAGGCAGCTGCTGATGTTGCATGCTGGTGAAAATTACTGCTTTCTCAGTCGTTTATACCAAGTTAGCCGTTGTGTTTACCTGCTGTATAGTTTAACTGTTTGTTTCGGGCAGTTAGACCCTTTGACACTTTAGCTAAGATAAAACAGGCGGTAAAGAGGTCTATGCCTTTTTGTTGTAGTATTGCTTTTGACAGGCTGGTAATTACAGTTAATTTATCCATAACAGATCCAATTTTGTGCTACTATTTTCAGCGAATTGATAAGAACATAGGAAAACATCCTCGTATAATTGTATAGCAAGTAATATCGACGCTAAACATTGACCTTGCGGCGTTTGTTTTAATACATCTTAAGTTTAGACCGTATAGGACGTTATCAGCGATATTCTGTAACATTTTTAGAAAGTAGCCAATTATGACATGAAGTCGTTTCGTAAGATATCATCACGCTTTGCTTTGCTCTTCTAGACCTTTCGCTTTAGGTTTTTGCAATCCATTATTTCTCACGAGTTAAGATGCGCGCTAGGTAGCGCCATCGTGTCGCGTCACCGGTGACGTACCACCCCTCTAGTTACGTCACAATGCCTGTTTACTTGGAGTCGGTCGACGGCGAAGAGGACTCGCCGTGGCTGTGCAAGAAGTACATTTGGGGAAGAGTTAGTAAGTGAAAACTTTACTTTTATGTGTGTTATGATTGCGAACGCCGCAATGACTTTTATACTATGTCTTGTTGTTGCAATTCTTTTTGGCGGGCCTTCAACCAATCTGCATCTTGTATTTAAAAATCTCAAATGTGTTCGACCACCCAAAGAACGCCCACGTGAAGTTGGAAAACGGGCTTATTTAATTTTATAAGCTCAAAGCTTTAACCAAACTTGTCTATTTTACTTATTTAATTTTTTTTAGTGCTTTGTTTTATGCAAAAGTACTCTTAGTTTAAGTTGTAATCTAAACATTTGACATAATGTGGAATCACCTCAGTTCAGTTGAAGCTGTTTTATTCTTAACTAAGATTGTGATGTCCGTATATTGCACACCGAAATATGTTTCAGATATTTCTCAATTTAGGAATATCAGTTTTTTTATGAGCTCTATATTCTAGAGGTCATACTCACTGTTTATTGTAGGAAGTGCACTGTAATAGTAATAAAAGTAGATATAAAAAACGTTGGTTTCTTCAGAAAATTTGTTTGTATTTTGCCTGTCTTGAAAGAGCTAAAAATGCCGTGGCCTGTAGCGTATAAACTATTCCTCTGTTGTATTAAGCATTTCCTATTAAGAATCGCTGGAATAAATTATATGCAACATCAACGTTACTAATTGCACTTGATATTGGAGTGGCCATTGTGCCCCTATCCCGAGGGTTGTGATGTTCCGTTCCATCTTGTTTTAAGTGGCGTTTCGCGATGAAATTGGATTGCCTATTTGTGTAGGTTTAGTTTGATATTTGCTTTGGGCGTGCTGTTCAGCATGCAATTTGGATATTATTACAGGAGAAAAGGTAAGTTGTTAGTGCTACGGCTGCTCTGTATATTCTCTTACTTCGAATTTATGCGGTTATATTATACATATATTAAAGTACTGAATATATTTCATTATTATTAGAATTTTGTAGCTTTAACAGTGTACCTATAGTCATGTCGTTCAAAGAATTGAAGGACGTAACATACATCATAGGAAAGTATGTGTTCTGTTTTTACATGACTGGTTTTGTAGTGTGCATTTTTGCGAGAATATTTTTAGTTTGCCTCAGTAAGCGTATGAGCTGACATCAAATAAGGTAATAGGGTTACGACATTTTTGGCCTGATGTAGCAGAACAAAGCGAAGTTAAAACAATTTACCTCAATTGTTATTTAATCCTTGTTGTGTTCACTGAATTTATAAGTTAGCGCGTAATTAACCGGTAGCGCGTAATTAAGGGACAGCCGCTTACAACTTTTATCCAAAATCTTGGTCTACTTTCCCACGCCGTATGATTAGTCATCTTCTTGCAGCCAATCACTTGTATCAGATTAGTATCAATTTGCCTGGTCAGGTTTGCCTCTTAACGGACACTTTAGTCCCCCTGAGCTTATTTGTTTCCCGGATCAGTCGTCCGCGTGATGGCTGCTGCTGTTGCCTGGCGCAACTGCGAAATCTCGGGAAGATTGGAGAAGTCTTTTTTATTGATACATCGGGCGAAAGTATCTTTTTTCCCTCTCAGAGTGATTTCATTTATTCTTAAGAAGTGGCCAGTGCGGTAGTGAAAGTTATTTGTTTGCTGGTGCTGTATACATTAGGTTGTGTGGACAAGTCTGTATCTATGGTATTTACATAGCGAAGACTAATCTGGTTAAAACAATCAAAACGATTTTTTTTCCAAAGTTGTTGCTCTAAGTAAGATGTTTTTCAGTCCAGCTTGTTAAAGTGATTTTGTAGCGAAAAGAAGGCTAAAGGACTAAAAAAGTGCAAAACGAGAGCATCGCAGCAGTTGGAAATTGCGATGCAAAGATGAAAGATATGCCAAAGTGTCTTCAATATGTTTACTTCACGAAAGGAATAGTCAATAGTGTCAGATCGGTTAAGATTGCAACGCCGATACGGGTTTGAATTTCGCAGACGAATTTCTCCGAAAACAGTTTTACACAAGAAAATCAAGACCAGGAAATTGGATAGCTGCATGATTTTAAATGCTTGTATGAACTAAAGTTCAGTGACCTTAAGCAAAAATGGAATGGAAAAGTAGAGGCTACTCACAACCCGGCTTTCATGTCAAGCCTCAGTGGAACCAGTACGTCCCGCGCGCATGCCGACCGGTGACCTTGCTGTTGACCGACACGCATCGCTGCTGCCTGGCCTGCGACGTCATCAAACGCAGGAAGGCTCGCGTTTCGGAAATTACGCAAGGCGACTCGAGGCGATTCGTAAAGAAGGGTCTCTCTAAGCAGAACTCAAAACGCGCCGAATCCAAAAAAGATTTTGTTGATTTTCACGTTTTGGGGTCGGGTAAGAATGTGCCTTGCTGTTCGGAAGCCTCTTACGCAACTACAAGCAGCGATGGAGACGACGCTTTGACTGGCAAATATTCAAAATCGATCAGAAGCATGCGCGGGCCTTTGGTAGAACAGCGTCGTCATTCGACGGACTTGAGAAACATTTACAAACTAAATCAAGCATCACGCATAAGTCCAAATGACGACGGAGATTTTGCACGGCCGAACGCGCATCGGCAATATAATACACCTTGCTACTTGAACAGTTGCCCGACTGATGTTTCGTGTCACCGGCAAGAAACTTTGCTGCAACCTTTAAATCCGCAGTTCGAAAGGTTCGGAACCGGTTTGAGCCGGATTCGGGAGGAATCCCTGGGCGTCGACGTCACCGCGTATGAGCGAGACAAAACTTTTGCGGATAGTTTTGGCAAAAAGATCGCTACGATCGGAAAAGAATCAACCTCAACTATTGCAAAAACCCGTTTAAAGCGACAAACAAAGAAAAGCCAACGAGTTCAAAAAAACGAATGGGATTCTTCGACGGCGACAGAAATGGGATTTTTTACGAGAAAGCAAAAGTACGAATCGCGTTTAAATAACGGCCCCAAAACGGGATACAACGAAGCGATTAAAGAGTCAAGCACGCTATCTAGCGGGACTAATAAAGCAGGCAAATTGGCCACGCGCGGTCGCCGCCGAGCCAGCTCTATTAGGCGTAAACCGCTCGCGTCCAAAATGTCGCCGACCTTTCGAAAACCAGCCGCGCTTGGCAAGAGACGAAGCAGAAGCCTTGTTGTCCCGAAACTGAACCGGAACTCTGGGGTTTTAGCGGAAAAGTGCGATATGAATCCCGATAAAAGCGTCACGCCCGAAAGCTGTCGTCGTTTGGACCGCACCGGCAACCTACGGCCAAACGAAATGGAAGCGACCAACGGAAAACACCTTTTCAACCGTAATCTGCATAACAACGCCGACGTGTTTTCGGGCTGCCGCTGCGACAATCACGCAGTGGGATTTTTGGACCCCGCCCCCCGTCACGGTATGACGCACGTCACAGGAACGCAATACCCCTATGTGCGCGAACCCACGTCGATCGGTGGCCGTGATCGTTTGCTGCGTTTTTCCGATCGCTATTTTTCGCCGCTGGCGTCTTTTGCCCGAAAACCGGAACAAAACACGCCGAAGTTTGAGCCCGTTTGCGCCGATTCGTTTTCACGATGTCCGGATGGCGGATATTTCGCTCCAGCGGGCGTGACCGGACCCCGACCACCCCCATTTCACCCCAACGGAATCGCGTTTCGGCCCGCTCCCGGCCAAGAGAGAAGAGGTAACGTATATATAGAGATAAAGATATAGCGCTCGTGCGGATTTGAGGTCTTTGCCGCAGATTTGTTTTGTGTTACGCCTAAAATAGGGTAGCGGTTTACATTTTTTTTTCTGAAACAGTTCACCTGGATTTGGCGACAATTGCCTTACGTTTTGTACGCTTGTAGGCTTAGCAAAAATATATGAAAAAGTTTTACGTTGGGCCGTTTTGTAGAAAAAGTTGCAATCTGAAAATGTTGAGTTGAATTACAGCAATGAAACTGCGCTGGTCGATACGACTTTAATGTATGCGTCTGCGAAGTTGAGTTAAAATTTTGTGAAGAATGTGAAGGGCAATTGCCCATAGGTTAGGACTTTTATTCATTTCACGCAAACCGTGCCATCCTCTAAAGCAGTGTTACTCAAACTTTTTTTGCTGCGACTCAAATAATAAGCGTAAGTATGACAGCGAAGTTTAGGCGACTTAATTATCATCCTGAAACTTTAGGTAAGCTTAAAGTAAACAAAACACAAATAAGACATTGGCATGAAAACTTTTCAATTTATTGAGTACCAGTCGCGTCTTCGTTTTGCTTTCAAATTTGAATTTTGTTTAATTCTTTGAACCAATTATATCTAATCTTACAATGTGAACTACTGCAGTCGGCGCCCCAACTCAAACAAACAGCAACCTATTGTTGTATCACGACCCATGGGTTGAGAAATACTTTCCTAAAACAACAATCGAACTTGGTTAAGTATAGTGTCAATTCAATAATGGGAATTAGAATGCCAAATTAAGAAAGCGTAACGTTCGACGGCCGCTTAAGCGATCGTAACTCGCACAGAACAGTTTCAACGAGCGTTAAGCCCCTGAAAAATCCCCTACAGTGGCGATATCCCTTCGCACCCCTTTGTCCATCGAAAACGCGCTCGGAACAACACCTCTCCCCGTTTCTCCCATATTCTCCAGGCATCTGAGCACGACAGCACGCGTTTGCGGGCGCGCGATGGAAACAACTTGCTCTTCGGACAAACGATCCGGCACCTGCCCCACTCGAGGTTTCATTAGCGCCACTTTGCCGATGCTGGGCGAAGCTCTAAGCACCCTTAACGTGTCAACCGCCAGAGCGATATTGCTTCATATTACGGGGGAAAATCGATTTTCTTCCTACCAGGCTTGGTCGTTAGTATAGTTACTAGCGCGTTTGATATCCGGGTTTCTGTCATCGGCGATATTTACAAATTATTGCGATCGCCGCTGCTCGATTTGAGTTTCGTTGCTAGGGTGACTCGATAATTGCCGTTGCTATGGCGATACAAATTCGCCTTTTGATTTGGTTTCCAGTCGTTGTCAGTCGAGCTACCGCCTATAACTGCACGAGGCTAGTTTGGGATAGTGTGTCAAATTTAAACCCAACGGTTACTATTTTTAAGATAGATATGTAGTTAAGAAAGTTTTGGACAGAATCGTACTTTGCGAATATTAAGTTCAATTTCGGTTAGGCGATTTACCTTTGACAGGTGTATAAGTCTATTCTCTCGTATTACTCACATGGCTAAGATGGTTGTTATTAATCCAACTAAAAGCCGATCTGTTGTTATTGTTGTTGTTGTTATTGTTCTTCGTTAGAATTTGAGATTTTGTTTAATTGAACCTTGCAATGTCTTTAAGATGGTAGTTTTAAGTGAGCAAATTCAGCATACTCGAGTAAATGGTGTCAGACAAAGCACGACAAGCCGTTCAAATGTCAGAAAATCAAGATTTTCAAACCGAAAGTTTGAACAACGACTTGAATACAAATTCGGATACCGGCAGCAGCGTTGCTTTGCCAACCTTTACAATGGTCAAGTCAAAACAACGAATCAAGTTGAAAACGGTCCCAAAAACGACCCCCATTACCCCCAAGCAGGACGTGGTGCCCCCACTTGACCTCACTGCAATGCAAAACGTAACCCCAAAAGGAAAGTTGGACTCTCAACGGCCGACGGTGATAAAAAGCGAAAATAAACCAGTCGTTGTGCCGGTATCATTGCACAGCAACCGCGTCAACGAAATTCGCGTCACCACCGTAAAAACACCGGCTAAAAACGCCAGGAACGTAGGGAGCACGCCCTTGAATCACGTCAGGAGTGAGCGGCGGCCTGTAAGCGTTTCCGCCGTCGATCCTAACGAAACCGAAAACGGACCCGCCACGTCACCGCCAGAATACTGTGACGTCGCCATCGCGTCGTCGAAATTTCGCGGCGCTCTTTCGTCATCATCCAGGTACTGTGACGTCACCGATTCGTACGTACTCGGCGACGGCGCGGCGGCACCGATGGCGGAAAGTCGCGACGCAGAAAACCAAAACGACAGCGACGAACAACCGGCGGAGCGTGAGAACCCGGAGCCGGAAGTGACGCACCACCCGGAAGTGATCAAGTCGCGCTCGTCGCGTCGCTTCCTGTTTAGTTCGAGTGGAAGCAAGGAAGCAAAGGTGGCCGACAACAAGCAGAAAGCGCCCTTGGTAAAGACGAGTAGCGACCCGGGCGCGAAAGCCTCGGAACGCGGCGGGGTTCGATCCGAGGACGACTTCGCCTTTTTTCGGAAGCGCGCCTTTTTCAGCGTTAGCGGCACGGCCGAGGATTTCGAGGAGCTGCAACCTACCTTCGTGTCGGTGCAGAGCGACCCGCAGTCGACCGCCGTAAAGCCGCGCCACCTTGACAAGCGCGCAAACACTCACGCCTCCACCGCTTCTTCTTCTTCTTCTTCTGGATCCAGCGCGCCGCGGACGCTGCGTCCGAGTCCCTACCAGCAAAAACTCGCCGACGCATCCTCGAAGCGGCGCGTCGCTCTTAACGCCGAGCAGACGAGGCCGGGCGTTCAAAAAAGCCAAGCGAAATCGGGGCGCAAAAGGCTGCCCACCGTTCCGGCGCCGGTTAAGCCTAGAGTTGTTGCCCCGCGGCGTCGACGCTCCCTTAGCACGGCGGCGGCTCCGGCTGCGTCGACGCCCAAGCGCGTTCAGCTGAAGTCCTTTGTGCTTCTGAACGACGCCGACGCAGCGCTGGTGAGCGAACGCGCCAGCTGCCAAATCGAGAAGCTACAGGCGTCGTTTTTGCAGAAGCGACAGGTCGAACGGGACTCGGGCGAAGATTTTGAGTTTGTTTTTCCGAGGGGAGAGCACCCTCCCGCCGTTGGCGCAAGAATCAGGGGCGGTGGCCTGAGCTCGCGCGCTCTTGCGGCCGAATCGCGCCGCGGGCGCTTTCTGGCCGACGAGAACGGTCGTTTGCTGCAAGGCACCGACGACGTTAGTGGCACGAACGGGGAGGATTTGGAGTATATCCACGGTGAGACTTTTGCCCCGCTTTTGCGACTGATCGGAACGTGTGTCGACGTTGTTTTTTGTTTGGTTGAGATTCGGCGTTCACAGAAAAACCTACTGATCACGCTGCCAATTGTCAGAAACTATTTGCTTGCTTGTGTCGCGCTGGACGTGTTATTACATACATTACGTAGAGGAACTTGAAGACTTTTTCTTCGCGGCGTGTATTTAAAATTTGCCGTTTTGTGACTACCCTTGCAAATAGCAAATAACCAAAATACCCTCCATGAACAAGGAGAGGGTTTTGGCTTAGAGTTTGCCTTAAAGGATTAGGAATATAGCTTCCTTCAGACCATTGGTCGCAACCCGCTACTATTTAAAATTCAATACATTATCGGTTGTTTATGTTTCCAGACGTGGCTGCATAAAAAAACAAAATACTAATGTTTTAACGTGTAATTGTTAAACATAAGTTTAAAGTATTTCCGAAAGTAAGGTTAATAAAATGACTCAAAACAGGCTTTAGTTTGTCAGAATATTTAATTACACATCCGCCTACTTTTGATAAATTTTTTTTTTTTGGCTGATTTTTTTGCTGATCGGGCGAACTTTGCGCAACTGCTGACTAGCCCGGGTAGTAAATAACACTGGATGGCCATACTCGTGTTGAATCTTGACCTTGAGTGGAGGTTGTTATAGGAAATTACGGGATTTTAAAGGAAGTTATGGCCCTAAAAAACACGAACCAATGATTTATCTAAGCAGCCAAACAATATATATATTATACTGTTGGTCTTTATCTGTTTTACAAAACTCAGCTAATACTGTTCTAAACTCAGAACTTAGTCAATGTTTTGGTCGATGAAGGTCTCATACGGTACTTGGAAGTTTTTTCATCTTGTCATTTCAATCTTAAGATGCCATTTACTTTGCAGGGCAACGGATACCCAACTACAACGGCTCGCACGGCGCCTACTTCGAGCAGGAAACCGGGGTTTACCCCAACACGAGCACCGGAACCGGAAGGAACGGACTGCGCTCCACGTTTCCCCCCAGCGGACGCGCCGCCTTTGGCAAGGTAAGCTCAGTTTAGCTTATCTTTATAGCGTTTCGAATGGTTAGTATTGTTGATTGTTGTGTTTTTGCATGGAATTCATAGCTTTGCAAAGTTAAGTTTGCAGAGCTCCCTGAAGAAGTACACAACACTTTTAAAATGCTATTTCCATATCTTACCTACCTCATTTCTTTACGTTGCGTGTTTTCCGTAACCCAAACTGATATAAACATTGAGTTAACTACTAAAACAGGGATGTCCAACATTTTATTATAGTGGGCCGCATTGACACTTGAAATAATTTAATGGGCCGCAGAACCTATTACGTTTCAAGAAAAAGTATTGCTCTTTAAGAGTTATAACGGGCCTTTAGAGTTATATATAGTTTTTTACCCATACTATACTATTAGTGCGCCCCTAAAAGCTGACTGGAACATTTTAATTAAGCTAATATTGAACGTTTAAAATACTACTTGGAAATGAAAATGACTAGCGGGCCGCACAAAACTTTCAGACGGGCCCCAATGTGGCCCGCGGGCCGCAGGTTGGACATCCCTGTACTAAAACGAAGCCGCCCTAAACGGGATTTTAAAATCTAAAAAAAAGTCCTGATTAGGCCGACTGATTTCGAATATCTTTCACGAAGGTATCATGTGTGATGATTTACACTACGAATTTGTTTTAGCAATTATGCAAAATTCAAGATTTTTGATATTAAAATGTATAACAGTGTTCCCCTTGAACTGCGATTTTGCTCTTTAAAGACATATATCCATCGAGTTTACCTCAACATATACATGCATACCCTTTACTTTTTGTTATTCCAATTAACTTTTTTGCTCGATCTTAAGTAATGTATACAAGTGACTTAACCTGCTCTATAAAGTCACTTTCACTTCCAAAAGTGACTTGATTGGGTAAAAATAATTTATCTTTTAAAAATGGCTTTGTAACACTGGTTAAAGTCCAGCGTTATGTGCGCTTACCAAATGATTTACGAGTTTTTATCCCAGCACCGGCCAATGACGTTCGGGACAGCCCCTCGGGCCGACTACGCCCACACGACCCACTCGGACAACTCACCCATGAAGCCCAAGGTGGTCACGGTGGTCAGGGCCGGGCCGACCAGGCCACGAAAGAAAATCACGATCCTGCTCAATCGTCGAGCGGTCAGTCTTTGTTATTTTGGGTATTTTTTGTTATGTTTAGGGTTTTTATATATTTTATGTTTATAGATTGGTATAACAATATATTTGTATGAAACTTATGTTGGTTAAGCAATTCTTATTAAGTATGTTGGTTTTTGCGAAATTCTACTAACAAATTTTAACTGACTTGAATCAACAGACTGTTTTTTGAAAGTAGCTATATAGCGCATTCAACTGAATATTGTTGAAAACATCTTATAGAAATTTACAGTTTTTTCAAAAATATTAAATTTAAGAAATTTACTTTCAAATTTTATGATACTTAGATTCAAATGCACCATTTGTTTGTGTGTGGTCTTCTCGTGTTAAGTGATTAGGTGCATATGTGTTCCAGTATCGTATATCTAAAATGGATTTTTCGCGCAGGTGCAAACCTACGAACAGCTGGTGGCCGACATTTCCGAAGCGCTGGGACAACCCAAGTGGAAAAACGACCACATTCGCAAGTAAGGCCCCCGTAGAAAAAAACAATAGGCATCGGTGGCATAATGCAAAAATATACCGGTAAAAACGGTTGCTGCTCAGCTCTTGTTAAGGCAGTGTTTCCTAATCTTTTTTCACGGCGACCAAAGTACACGTAAATATAACATCGAAGCTTTTGCGACACAATTCTATTTATTTATCTTTTTATGAGTAGCAAAAAAAACACAAGACAAATAGCATTAATAAATTCGAATAGAGCCATGTCTTCGTATTTTTCCCCAAAGTTTATTAAAATTTTCAAGAAATCTTGCTCTGGTCGGATATCAATAAATCTAACCTTGTGAAGTCGGCGACACATAGGTTAACACACCATGTGGTAAAGCAACAGAATAAAACTGATCTGTATTCTTAAGTCCTAGTTCAGGGATGGCAAACCACTGTCCCGCTTCATGTAAGGATAAATAAAGAAAAACAGTTCTTCGTTAGATAGCCTAGCATACTGTCAGGGCTCAGGGCTGGCAAATCTGTGGGTAAAAGTGTTTTAGGGTTGACGAGTATAGGCCTACACTAACTGCACTTCAACAAATGCGTGCAGAAAAGCAGACAAGTAAAATCATTTTGCTTATCTCTGTAAAACGTAAAGGGTGGCGATCCTTTACGGAAAATTAATATAGTTCTTAGACTAAAAGTTCTAAAAACCCTGGTTAAACCAATAAACCATACTGAAAAGCTTTCTGCTGAACTTCTGTAATCCCATAAAAATGCTGCAGCATTTGTTAGCTATTTAGCTTCTTAACATTTGTGGGAATCCGAATTTGGAAATCATCCAAATACCTTGAATATCCAACGCAGACAATAACACTTAAAACGACGCAGCAGCAAAGCTTGACATAATACTAACATATAGATAAATATATGACCCACTTGTGCATTTTGTAAGGATCAAGATCGTGTTTGTGACCCGCACGATGAAAAGGTTCGCCATCCCTGTCCTAGTTAAACATCTTTCTACTTTGTTTCGCAGACTGTACACTCTGAAAGGGCGGGAGGTGCGATCCGTGTCCGACTTTTTTCGAGAGGACGACGTCTTCATCGCAGTCGGAAGAGAGCAACTGACCACGATGGACGTGCAGGTAATTGCCATGTTAATATTATAACTTTTACAGTTGACAATATGTTCTGGAAAACGAAACCATCGAGGAATTCAGTTGATTCAGAACATTTTTTTCACAATTTATTTTTATGTAGTTTCTGATGAATATTTTTCAGTTTATTGTCTCCTTATGTGACATATGACCCTTTTTCCATTACAGCAGGTAGTGAATAATTCAGTTGTTAACGAAGTAGCATTAAACTATAGCTTGCCAATATAACCGGAAAATAAAGTTTTCTTTGCAAAAAGAAACACAAATTTAACTGTTTATTAACCGGGCCAAGACTATCGAGGAAATCAAAAAGCCTATTTAAGTCAGTGAAAGTACATATCGCATTTACGTTAAAATCCAATAGTTAACGTGTCGTTTTTGACGATTTTTCGACCATTGAACACTGCAACCTAAAAACTCCCCCCTCTTCCATGTAATCGCAAGATAAAGCGCGCATATATCATCAGCGCTTCTCTTGTCTTCCAGGACGTGCTTCAAGAGCTGTACCCGGACTCCCCCTACGCCGAGAGCCTAATCCGGCAGAACTTACAGAAGGCCTACAAGCAGAACAAGCAGGCTCGCCGGCACCTGACCGACCAGTCTAAGGGATCAAAGTCCGACTCGGGACTCGGCGATTCGACCGAAGGCGAAAGGTTGGATTTGAGATGTTGTTTTTCTGCAGCCTGCATTCTACCGAAACTTCAAACTTGTTTAAAAGGCTATTTGAAGCCAAAATTGCTCTAAATGTTGGTTCGAAAAAAAAAATCAGTGAAAATTTGCGTATAGGTCAATTGAGCATCTGTTAATATAAAATCTTCAAATCTTAAATAAGTCTAGCGGACTTCCGTTTAAGTGATTAGGCGGATGTAACTTGGGGATTGGGATTTATCCCAACTTTTCGTAAACCTATATGTTTTCTGCCGAAAATACACTGTTTCAAACTATGCTATACTTTCTTGCTTAAATGCAAATTCGTGCTTCAAATCTCTTGTCTTTCAATTTTTTAAATATTTGCCTAAAAATTTACCTCAAAACAAACCAGTCATAAAAGTCACCATAGCCTTATAAAAAAACGACTCGTGACAACCACAAGAGAAAACCGACCGAACACCCTGCCAAAAAGGGTCCTCCTCCTCCGTTTTCAGTGATCCGCATTTCCTGCAAATTCCGCCTTTTGGGCACAATTATCAACGGAAATATCCGTATTATAGGCGTTTCAACGACCCGAGCTACCGCTCGCCGCGCATGGAGAAGGGCAAGGCTCGCCAGCTAATGGCCGACCGACGCCGCTTCCAGGACCAGGAGCGCATCAAGGCGCAGAAGTGGGAGCGCGGGCGCTGGGAGCGAGAGCAAGAAGAACTGGAAGACGAGATGCGGCGTCGTCACGGCAACCGCGAGTCGCCTAGCGACGAGCTCAACCAGTCGTTGCGCGACACCGAGCGGCGGAAAAAGGAGCGCGCCCAGTGGGAGGCGGAAGAGCGCGAGCGCCAGAGGAGGAAGCAGATCGAGGACGAGGAGCGGCGGCGGAGAGAGGACGACGAAAAAAGGGAACGAGAGAGGCTCAGGTAGGATTAGAAGAAGGCTCTTTGTTAAAGTCAGCGTCGACAATGCTGCCAGGTTTAAACAAAAACAAACAATAACAAGACGGGTTTTTGAAATTATCTAGGATAAAGACCTGAAAACAAACAATGATAGATTTATCGTTATAAAGGTGACGAAATGCACTTTTTATCAAAGTCGGTGCATTCTTAAAGCGAATTACAGTTTGATGCGTTTAGTACAAATAAATTTGAAGTTTTAAAACAGCTTTGTAGAGCAACCTCAGGCTAGTTACAAAACGTTAGCTTAATATTTCTTTTTTCCCATCGCTTCCAAAATGGCATTACAACTTTAATAAATCGTATGACTTTAAATACGAATCGCGTTAAACGATATTTGCTATAGACTTCGTAGATAACTCTACTGTACCGTAAACGGAAACTTATATGTTTTAATACTGAATTCGGTGCGTTAACCTTCTCAGGCGACAACGGCTCGGCCACCTTAACAGGTTAGTGTTGAGCAGCAATGGTTAGAAGTTCTTTCACTAGTGCTGTGCCTGTCCTTGTTATTCAATTAGAAACAAACTGCAATATGTCATTTCCTTGCATGATTTTCCATCCTTCAATGTATTTCTTAAACAGTGGTAACCGCACAACAACGTTTTATATGATGTGAAGTAATTTACGTGCCGCACTAAACCAGTGTCAAACAACATTCCTAGATTGTATCAGCATCGAACAGGTTTCAGTTAAGTCGTTTAGAAAGAAAAATATAAAAATATTAACGAAAAGTTCGACAAAGGCAATTTGAAATTGTTGCACAAAGCATGTTTCGCAATCACAAGTCACACTTTCCGTACTCGTTCGGGTATTATTTATTATACATCTTTTTTGAAACTGCTGTTACATATTTTTTTCGGAACTGCTATAGATTTTGAGTTTGTAGGAATAGATATTAGTATTCACTTAAACGTTGTTTTGTCTGTACTTACATAACGTTGTTCACAAATTAATTAAATACAAAATCAAACCTGCTAATGGGAATGATGAACTATACTTTGCCAAAAAATCATAGCAAATTTGTTACCATGTCTATAAAAAATTTCTGAAAGAATTTGTGTTGTCGGTTATTTCTCAAATACAAAATTTAAAATTACTGCTAAAAAGTATGTCGTCGCGATTTAACGACAATTGAAAGTATGATGAGTTTTTAGTACAAAACGATATGGTGACGAACTTAAAATGTGTCCATCAAGTTTAAATCAACAATGTTATTGTTCTTTGATGACACAAAATGGAGTCCAAATTCGTTTTCCGCCAGAAGGGAGCGAGAATTGGAGGAACAGCGCAAGCTCAAGCTGCTCGAAAACGACATGAAGCGAGAGCGTCAGAAGGACGAGAACGAGAGAAAAAGGCGACTGAGAGAAGAGGAAGAAAAAAGGCGGCGACGCGAGGAGGAAGAGGACCGCAAGATGCGAGAGATCGAAAACGAGAGAAAGAAACTGGAAGAAGAAAGGCGACGACTTGAAGATGAGGTAAGTGTAATTTCGGATTGTGGTGGATATATAAAGTGACGTGCTTAAAATTATTTGGGCTAAATATTATCATTTTCTCTATTACTTGAGTATCGCTGAAGGACTCGCCTATAGTACTCACTACTCCGTTACCGATTAGGAAGTACCTTATCAAGTTATTTTGTTAAATGTGTTGCCTTGGAGGTATAGAATATATAATTCTTATTAGACCTTAATTGCACAAATTTCCAGCTTTCGGACAAAAGTTTAATTTTTCCCTAACGGAAGTCTTGCACGACGTTACTGATTATGACGTAATTCATCAGCCAATTTTATTAAATACGTTGCTTTTGGAATATAGGAAGTTTTAAATGTTGTAAAAGCCTTTGATACAATGTTATGTGTATTGCACAATTTTCTGGCTTTCGGATGAAAATTCAATTTGTACTCCTCTTTTCTTGAATGGAAAACGTAATATTTAACATACGTGGACACTGGACAGCCATTATTTCAGAATTAACGACTCCGCCAAGTACTGAAAAATAACAATACTCATGCCGAACTGAAGTCTTCGGGTTAGACTCGTACATTTCCTGTTTTATGTTTTGTTTATTCCGTCGTTAAAGATAGAAAGTTAGTTCCAATAGTCTTCACTTAAACATATTCCACAGAAGCGGAGATTACGCGACGAAGAGGAAAGGCGCAAAAAACGCGAGGAGCGTCTGCGCGAAGACGAGAGAAGGGAGCAGCTGGAGAGAGAAAAAAGGGAGCGGGACGAGGAAGAGAGGAGAAGAAAAAGGGAGCTCGAGGTTCGAGAGATTTGATTTGAATCAAAACAAAACAAACTTGACTT
Organism: Ascidiella aspersa; assembly: GCF_963924565.1. Lineage (NCBI taxonomy): Eukaryota > Metazoa > Chordata > Ascidiacea > Phlebobranchia > Ascidiidae > Ascidiella > Ascidiella aspersa. Next base: position 21,372,244 of record NC_139451.1, read on the forward strand.
TTTTTTTTAAATATGAACAAAATGTACGTTATAATTCTAACTAAACAATAAGCGATGTATTTTTTGCAATTTTAGCTCGAAGAAATTACTTAGACTACTCAATTTTTTAGCAGGCTTTTCGGAAGATTTGAATAAAAACACGACGAACGTGACGTTACAATATAACGAACGGGGTTTTAACAAAAACGACAATCTTGAACAAAATGTACGTTTTAATTCTAACTGAAAAATATGGTAAACAAACTACTTTTGCCAATTTTAGCTCGAAGAAGAAAGACGCAGACGAGAAGCAGCTGAGCGCAAAGAAGTTCACTCTCCCGTGGCTTACGCCAATAAATCGGACGACACCGACCGACTTCGAAGGATACAGAAGTTTAAAGTAAGTTGATTCAATTGTAAAAAATAAAACATACACTTTCGTTTCGGTGTTAGAGGACGTTTTAAAAAATGAGTAGGTTTACCACGTTTTATTAATAATAACTCAACACTAGTGCCCAAAAAGCAGTAAAGAGAAAATAATTTAAAAAACACATTCTCCATCTGTGAAATAAGTAAGGCCACTCCACGACCAACTCTTTTCTGTAATTTAACCGCTAACGAAAGACTCCAAATCCCACCTCAAAATTTGCTATCCAATGTTTCAATAGGTTTTACTTGAGTTATTTACCTTTTAATTTTAATAGATTTGAAACGTAACAGTAACTGAACTTCCCATGTGGATTTCCATGTAAAGCTTATGACAACATTGCCTACTAACATAATAAAGTGACAAAACTACGAAAATAATATCATTTTTAGAGGTTGCGCAGACCGATAAACAACACCGGCCTGCTTCAAATGGGAACTTTTTTAAACACGTTTTTGTGTCACTTTCGTTGTTAAGCCTTAAAATTCTCTGATAATTTTACGTCGTTTTTAACGCTGTTAAAATCAAGTTTCCGACCTTCAGTTATCGCTATTTCGCAGTGATTTACTTAAAAAAGCCTTTATTTTCAATGTACCCCTGGTTTGGAATAACTGGTTTAAACAAATAGTGCCCGAACATGTGAACGTGTAAGGAGAAAGGCCTGAGGGGCCAAGCCCCCAAAAAAATTTATAAATTTTTTACTCTTAATAATTTGTTTTTTAGCATTTATGAGCAGTACCACAACAGTCGTTCACAGGTATTCCACACCTTTAATTGTCATACATTGTTACGCCACAAACGATGTAGTTATTATTACGTTTGCTATACATTAATGCAGTTTTACTACTTTACGTCAGTTTTTGCACTTTTGAGTGTGACAAAAGCTAAACAACAAAGTTCAAACTTTAAAAAAAGAAAAAAAAAAATCGGCTGGCAACGCCACTGCCGACTGGCTAGCAAGAATACACAGCTTGACCTCCTCCTCCTCTTAAAACCTCCACCTCTTGCATCCCAGGCTCCTCCGCGGCGCATCATAACTCGACCGGACATCGAGGGTCGCTACGAGATCGGCAAGACGATCGGAGACGGTAACTTCGCGGTAGTGAAGGAATGCCGATTGCGCAACACCGAGTCCGAATACGCCATGAAGGTCATCGACAAGTCCAAGCTCAAGGGCAAGGAGGACATGATCGGTGGGTGGCGCCCGAGCGCGGAGTTTTTTTGGTTTGCTGCGGTCTCAAAAGGCCACCGGATGAGTTGCACTTGATAACACTGTTTATAAGTTTAATAAAAACTAGAGATGGAAAATTGCCACCAGGAGTAAATTTAACTCGTGTACTTGTTAATGCACAAAGCGTTACGTTTAAATTGAAAATTTTTACATTAACATATCCTCGTTTGTAACAATGACTGTGATCTAGCCCTTCTGAAGTCGATTTTTGACCAACGATAACGGCTTACGTATCATAGTACACCAGGACTCAGGAGCCATCGCAAACTAACTTAACCGAAGTTGTTTTTAATAGTTAGATTTGATACAGTCGGGCACCTTGGCGTTTTATCAAAAATTGATAAAGGTGTATTCGTCTGCTATAATGCTCCATTACAAGTATTAAAACCTCTTGCTAAAATCGTTTACTTTTATCTTTTCGTGGTAAATTGAAGCGATACTTGATAACGTCCATTTAAGCTTTATTTGTTATGACAGAAAACGAAATCGCGATTATGAAGAATTGCCACCACCCAAACATCGTCAGACTTATCGAGGAATTCGAGACGGAAGACGAAATCTACTTGGTGCTCGAGTATGTGAAGGTGGGTGAATATAAACACTATTATACAGCTACAACCACGAAATTCTCACGCAAGCATTAGGAATAAACTAAAACTTGGGTTCGGGTTTTGTTGTATTTATATATTTTGTTGTATATATATATTTGATAATGATTTTCTAAGTCACAAACAAACTATCTTTATTGATAAATACAAGTTGCTAACTGAAAGCATTGTAAGTTGGACATTATGTTGGTTGTTTTAATACGCTTTTGAACATTGGCGTTGTTATTCACAACCAATAGTTTTCGAAAAAGTTTAGTCACAAAAAATGAGTCGTGACATTCTAGTACGACTTTTTTCATGCTGGTTTAAACACGCGGTCACAAACAGTATCGAAATAGAGCCTTGGCGGAAAACAGGTTTAACAACATTCAGCATTGTTGTTGTGGTAAGTAAGTGACAAAGGGTCAACAACAACCAATATTCATCTCACAAACAATACTGTGCCCCAAAAAGCAAAGAAATATACCTTGCGGACGCCCACCGGCCTTTGCCATGGCAACCGATTCACCTACACCGTTATTTGCGTCACAGGGCGGCGATCTGTTCGACGCAATCACGGAGAGCGTGAAGTTCACGGAGCGTGACGCCGCCAACATGGTGGCCGACCTTTCGGAGGCTCTCATGTTCTTGCACTCGAAGAACATCATCCACAGAGACCTCAAGCCCGAAAACCTTTTGGTGAGTGGTGGATCGTATTGGACGCATTTTGCTAGATATGCCCGAGTTTTTGTTTTGAGATGCCCAATTACGATAGCCGTTTAATCCTGTACCACTAATTTTATCGCAACTATTAAACTAGGAATGCAGGTAAAACTGCGACAAGGCCAGGAATATCATGTCCTGGTCCATTGGCATAAGAACCTTATTTTTTTTCAGCCCTTTATGATTTTTGCACAAAAATGGTTTGCTGCGTTCGCCTTTGTTTGCTCAAATTCCCACAACAATATAGTGTCCTATATTAGCCACCCCGATATTGGTAGAGCCATACTATACGACTGAGTATACTACTTACGTTCAGATCTGATATATATATAAATACTTTTACATGTAGCATGTTAGCTTTAAAGAAATGCGGCAAAATAAGGGGATTTTTTCGCCGCTTATTTCCAAGAGTAACTATTAGTTTTCAACTTACACTCGTACATACCTTATGACTTGTCTCGGTATCTTACCTGTAACATTTTATTAAAATGGGAAACCCCCTCAAACATGTGGCTGTTCGACAAATGTATACCGTATATGTAATGCGAAAAAAAAACAGTGCTGGCTTTACTCTCGTGATTGCCAACTTGTTTACTTTCAAACTCTCGACAGGTGTCGCGTAATAAAGACGGCAGTATGACGTTGAAGCTGGCGGACTTCGGTCTGGCGATGGAAGTCACCGAGCCGATATACACTGTGTGCGGCACGCCGACCTACGTGGCGCCAGAGATACTGGCTGAAACCGGTTCGTACCTGTTTGGTACCGATATTTAACAGTTATATGGCCGCTGTACACTTCTTGAAATTAGCTTAAACTTGGTGTAGTTCAACTTTTGCAAAATTTATACTGCTTGGACCTTCGCATAGGGCTGGTCATGTTTGGGTAGCAATACGTCGCTTAGGATACCAAAAAATGAAATTTAAGCCCTGGACGTTCTAGTGTTGAAGCAAATGTTAGACTGGCGATGGTTTAGAAGTTCCACTTTTACCTTGAACTTAAAAAAATCAACTTATTTGCTAAGGTTTTGCTTGACTGTTGCTTCCATGAGCATTTGGTGTGCAAAGTGATTTTATGAAAAGCGTTTGCCTTAAATGTGATTGCGATTAAAGCGAGAACTAAAGCGGGTAGCTGTGATATTCGTGCGATTATAGTACGGACATGGCGTTGCCTCTGAAAAAAGTACTTTCCAATTAACTTTAGCTTACAAACGATGCTTTTTATTACGTGTTGCGTCCCAAAGCAACCTGCCTTTTAAAAGCAAACTAAACGAACAACGTTCTTCTCTGTTCAACGTTCCGCATTGAAGTTAAGAAACCTGATATTCTCGGTCCAACAAATGTGTAAATAAGTCTGAAATATTTTTGATAATTAAAAGCGAAAGCAAAGCGTTTCTTTTCAGTTAAAATAATAAAAGTTCTACTGACGTTTCGTCTAACTATTTAGAAAGCCCTCAGCCGGGAATGACACCTTCACGTTTGTTGGCCATGTGTGTCATTCCCTGATGAAGGCTCCCTGAATAGTTAGCCGAAGCGTCAGTAGAACTTATCTTCAGTGTATACAATGCCTGGTAGCAACAGCATATTTATTGTTCTTCTCTGTCGTTGTAGGTTACGGTCTCGAGGTGGACATGTGGGCGACCGGGGTGATCACCTACATCCTCCTCTGCGGCTTCCCTCCCTTCCGGAGCCTGGAGCGAGATCAGGAGGAACTTTTCGAGATCATCCAGCTCGGAGAGTACGAGTTTCTCTCGCCCTACTGGGACAACATCTCGGACGGTAAGCGCGCTGCTATATGCGTACTTTGTTGGTGTACGCCAGTGTTTTTCGACCCTTTTGGAGCCAGGGAACACTTAATGTATTTAATAGGAATATTCAACGCATACCGGATCCCAAATTTGCTGTTTATATCGGGTAATTGAAATCGGTATAGTTTTTTTTTCGTTTTACCGCCGATGGTTGCACCTGCCCCTATTTGTGCAAGTGGCGAAAGTGACATTCTCACTTAATTGGCAAAATATGATTACATAACAATAAACTAGGCTAATTAAAATAGAAATACACACTAGTGACAGTGAATAACTACTTGAAAGCTAGCTAGACTATTCCGTGGAACATTTGAAAACTTAACAAATTTCTCGCGGAACACCGGTTGAAAATCGCTGATGACGCGACCAGAAAAAGTTGAAGAGCAAACTTTAAAGCACTGCTCTTAACTAAAGAATACGTTTTCATTAATTTTCCAGTTTCTCAAAATGCAACCTCCCTAACAAAGTTTACGACGTTTTCAACGCATGATGTTTGCGATACGTGCAGGATTTTGTTTTCTTTTAAAACATTACTATGCCCAAAATTGTTTTTTCTAACTTTTTTTACTTTTTTAAACCATTTTAAAACTCGCGGATGGATAACATTTAATCGAGGGCACAGTTCTAGGTTTTTAAAAGAGTTAAATTGATGTCTATACTAAAAGTGTCCGCTGAAAACAAATCAGCTTTCTAAATTTAAGTAGCGACTTAAAGTGCAATAAACGAATCAAATCTAAACCTATCTTCGTATTGATCACTTGCGTTTAGATCAGTGAATCTCAGAAAATTTTAACCAGATGGATTCGCTTTAAGTTGCATATCTTACAGAACGCTGACAATTGATTAAGGGCGATTAATTCTCAATAAATGGGTTGTGCTCCTTCTTACATTAGTTGTAAATTAATGACCTTTATAAGTTCCACCGACCCGAAAGCACAACAAAAACCACCCAGTCACGCCTTAACCCCTAACCCCTGACCTTTGACCTTGCAGCCGCCAAAGACCTCATCCAGCGTCTGCTCGTTGTCGACACCAAGCGGCGCTACACGGCCGAGCAAGTGCTTTCCCACCCGTGGATCCAGTCAGAGGGCTCGTACAAGGGTCCCAACCTGCAGCGCGAAATCACCATGAACCTGGAGAAGAATTTCGGCGACCGCAATCGCCGCAAGGTGGCGCTATCGCAACAGGCGGCCGTCCATTGAAGCGTTTATTTTGTCCTTTAAGTGTGTGTGTGTGTGTGTGTGTGTGTGTGTGTGTGTGTGTGTGTGTGTGTTACTATGAGAATTTGCCGCGTATTTTGAGCCTTTATTCAAAATCGTGCCTTTAGAAAACTGAAGCGATTTTTTTTGTTAGAATCATGGATGGCGGACTGGATAAAGTCCGCGTTTTTTTTCATAAAAGTTTAGTAATTTAAATCAAGTGCGTTGAGCGTTTTATTGTGGGCCAAAGATTTATGTTTTATGCTCCTGTTCGACTCCATTATTTAATTATTCCAACGTCAATTCCGTCAAACTAGATTTTTACTGCGAAAAACAACTTAGTGTTGATGAGTTCCAGGAGTGCAATGTTTGTAAAAACAATGTACTGTTTCACACATCAAAACTAATTCGCTTTATTAATAGCAGTGTGATAAACTTTGACCTCCAATAGGGATTTGTGGTAAATTGATACTGAAGAATTTTTGTAAAATTTATCGGTTGTTTGCGCGTTCGGTATGCATAATTATGTAAGATATTTAAGGTTGTTAGAAGTTATTTAAAAAAATATTCTCAAATGTGCGTAAGATGTTTTAAAACCAGTGCTTATATACGCCCACAGCGTTTTTCATGACGTCCGGGATGGAGTTCGTGCAAGTGTCCTAATTTTCGCGCTGCGCCGTTTCCACACCAAGTTACACCACTGCTGAGAACAATCGCGCCCCAACTGCCAAGTTTTAATCGCGCTATTGGCAATCCCTGCTTGTTTGTTTCAAGTGCCTTTCCCTCCAAACTTTTGGTATATTTGTTTGTTTTTTTAATTCTGGTGCGAAGACCGTCTTCCCGCCCGCTTGTTGGTTTGTGCGACGCGTTGGCGCAAGCGACGCCAAGTTGGCCTGGATCTTTGTTCAAGCCGCTGAACGAAAGACGATAAATGTGAATTTGTTAGCTGCACGATGTTGTTGCTGTGTTGGAAGTTTAGAAGACATGCCACGTTAAGCTGCCGGCTCTTAACAAACGACAGCTGCTTTACACAACACTGTTTTTCGCCATGGGTAGATTTTATATTCCATTAAACTAACTGGGTAAGGTTCATGGCGTGTCTACACTAAACACAAGTTTTCACCGCAGATAACAACCGTTTTGTATTTGTACGCAATCTAAACTCTTTTTTTAAATCCTTGTTTCACACAAGATGTACCCCTTGCACATAAAAACAGAACACTTATACCTTAGTTGAAGCAACCAGTTTTTGTATTTCACCAATAAGTATATTACATTCGCCCTTCGGTTTTTACGTTCATTTTTCACTTATTTTTATAATTTTCTACCATATTTGGAGCAAAGATGACTTCTTAAAAATGTTACGGCCCTTTCGGTAAAAAAGTACGATGACAACAAATTCGTGATGATGCAATACCGAAATTACAAGCAATTCCCCAAAGCGTATTAAAAGACATGATCATGGCAATGGCACAGAAACGTTTTATAAAAATAAAAGTGATGTTACCACGTTTTGTCGATTTTCTTTTGAAGCATTCCTTTATATACGTTTTTACCGAACATGACATAAGTTTATCGTTATCTCTCCATATAAATATCTCTATATATATATACATATATAAGTAACGTTATGTCCTTTTACCGTTATTTTATTTCTCTCCGAACGCTTTATTCGGACAAAATATCGGACACCTTGTAAATCTGTTTTGTAGCTTCTATTTTTGTAGAGTTTCTTCGGATGTCTGTTGCAAACAAGCGTTATACTGTGCTCTCGCGTAAATTTACGGAAATAAAATATTCGTTTTTAGTAAAGGGTTTGGTATTTTATGTATGTTGTTTTAAGATTAGTAAAAGGAAACTTTTTATCTAGAATGAGACGTCCTGGGGTGCAGAGTGAAACGGATTGAACGAGAAGGAATCTAATCTAGGTAGGAGAAATGTGGGTAAAGCGGACCCCCTATGACGTATTATGACAGGCTTCACCCCCTCTTGAAAAATGAATGTTTATCAAATTCTGGCAAAAGTGGCATACCACATCTCTATTTAAACGTGATTAATTGTTTGAAAAGGGTACCCGTTAAAATCTTACCGCCTGTTTTTCAAACCCCTTGAAAGTCCACTTTACCCTGACATGTAGGGGCAAAGTGAACCAGCGTCTAGGACGATATTTTAAAACTCTATTTGACCAAAATGAAGACTATAGCTACACCAAAAGAAACGTTTAACACGAACTTTTATTTATATACAGAACACAGTTAATATGACCCCTTTGACTACACAATTCACAATTTAACAAAGTTCGCAAACAAATTTGCCATCCTCTTTACTCCATCCACTACATGCTTCATGTGCCCATCGTTTACATTGGGAGCACTGGATCCACTCATCGCCAGTACAAGAAAAAGAATACAATTCGTTGCAGTAGAAACACTCTGGGTCTTCTGTTAAAGCACGTTGCATCGACGAAGCTTGCTTCCTTCGTTTTGTAACTTTCTTGGATGCAGTCTTTACATTTTTCTCTTCTCACGAAAGACTGCTTAGATACGGGCGACTTAGACGCTGCCAAAGTGTTCTTGTAGGGAGAACTTGTAAACACGGTGGCACATCCTCTTTTGCGTGATTTTCGCATTTCTGTTTTTTCTTGATATGCATTTGGGAGTGGAAAGATATGGCCTTTGATGTCCTGAATCTACTTTATGTGAGGTTGAAGGAATGTCGTTGCCGTTGATATTATGAATATTAACAGATAGCGGTAGGGGGCGCTGGTCTAGAATCCTACCACTTTTTTTTTTTTTTTTTTTTTTAGCGCCAGAAGGTACAGTAGCAAAATTTAGTTTTTTAAATGTAAATTCAAAAGGTAACAATAAAGCTGGTTAGGCTGGCCATATTTTTCCCAAAGGTGAAAGCATTTTCCCAATAAATTTGTACAGGGGGGTATTATCTTGCAAGTGGCGACACTTGGCGTATTTTATTGAAGGTTCACGGTCATATATGTTTGCATTATTTTGCCCGAAAATTTAAAATTGTGTAGTTGCCCTTGTGCTGGGTCTACCCTAATGATAAACACACCGTCAGAAAGAGCCAACCCTCTTCTGCACAGCGAGAGCAAAAATAAACCCCTATATGCATAGTGCGACGCCTAGCGGAACTCTTAGCGTACCCTATATTATAAAATACTTGCCACTAGGTGGCAGCACAGAAACTCCGATCGAGTCTTGAGGTAGCCTTATTCTATTCTTGAAACGTAACTATAAGTGCTTAGTACATTAGCCTTTCTTTACAGAGTCGATTCTTTGGGGGTAATTTTGATGAAATATCTACGGCCGCCTAGCATAGGAAATTGCATTGACGTGCGCAAGTCTAGAATCCTACCACAATATTTCGGCTTTTTGCCCGAATTTAGATTTGTGTAGTTGCCCTTGTGCTGGGTCTACCCTAATGATAAACACACCGTCAGAAAGAGCCAACCCTCTTCTGTACAGCGAGAGCAAAAATAAATCCCTGTATGCATGGTGCGACGCCTAGCGGAACTCTTAGCGTACCCTATATTATAAAATACTTGCCACTAGGTGGCAGCACAGAAACTCCGATCGAGTCTTGAGGTAGCCTTATTCTATTCTTGAAACGTAACTATAAGTGCTTAGTACATTAGCCTTTCTTTACAGAGTCGATTCTTTGGGGGTAATTTTGATGAAATATCTACGGCCGCCTAGCATAGGAAATTGCATTGACGTGCGCAAGTCTAGAATCCTACCACAATATTTCGGCTTTTTGCCCGAATTTAGATTTGTGTAGTTGCCCTTGTGCTGGGTCTACCCTAATGATAAACACACCGTCAGAAAGAGCCAACCCTCTTCTGTACAGCGAGAGCAAAAATAAATCCCTGTATGCATGGTGCGACGCCTAGCGGAACTCTTAGCGTACCCTATATTATAAAATACTTGCCACTAGGTGGAAGCACAGAAACTCCGATCGAGTCTTGAGGTAGCCTTATTCTATTCTTAAAACGTAACTATAAGTGCTTAGTGCAATAGCCTTTCTTTACAGAGTCGATTCTTTGGGGGTAGTTTTAATGAATTAGCTACGGCCGCCTAGCATACGAAATTGCATTGACGTGCGCAAGTCTAGAATCCTACCACAATATTTCGGCTTTTTGCCCAAACAACAAAACGCTCTTTCTTTAAAACTACCAGTTTTCTGGACTTCAAACCGCGCGTGTGGTTTCAGCAGACCGTAGCACACTTCGATCTGAAACGAATAACTGCTGATGACACAAAATATTACTACGTCGTGTCCGCGTTTTGGGTTTCAGGCACACTTTGTTGGAAATTTATTTTAGCGCATGGCTCCAGCCCCCTCTTTGGCGTTGATTTTCTCAGAGCTCACTCACGTTGGGGGAACTGCGGCGCCGACGCCTTAAATGCTATGTCGTTCACTAGCATCGCCCTGTATACAGCGTCACAAGCGCCTCAAGGATTGTACACTGAAGTTGAAAAGTCGCTACAATGACATAATCATGGAGTTTCCTCAGAATTCCTGTAGGCTACAAGCTTTTTGCAAACCTTGACGAAACATGGTGTGGACTTCATATTCTTACTGCAGTTCATTCGATTCACGCAAGAGCACGAAGACTGCCACCAGAAAAATTGCAACTTGCAAAAGCTGAATTCAGCAAAATGTTGGAAATGGATTTTATTCGGCGTTCCGCAAGCTGTTGGTTATTAATCACCCTTGCCCTTGTGGCGATTATCGTCGACTTAATGCAGTCACAGAACCAGGTCGCTACGCAGTTCCTCATATACAAGATTTTTCTGCGCTCCTGTCTGGCGCAAATGTATTTTCAAAACTTGATCTAGTACGCTGGTATCTCCAGGTTGAAGTGGCACAGTGGCACAATCACCAGAAAGATATTCCCAAGACCGCAAACATAAGCCCATTTGGCTAATTTGAATTCATACGAATGCCTTTCGGGATCAAGAACGCAGCGCAGGCATTTCAGCGTCTTATGGATACGGTTTGCCAAGACCTGACATTTGTCTTCGTCTACATTGATGATATACTTGAGGCCAGCTCATCTATCCAAGAGCACAGGCAGAATTTGCGACAACTGTTTCGCCGTTTAGTTCAACATGGGTTAGGTATTAACGCAAACAATGGCATATTCGATGTCGCAGAAAGTGACTTTTGAAGGCATCATATCGACAAGAATGGAGCAGCACCACTTCCTCAAAAGGTATAAATGATCAGATAATGTCCTGTACCATCTACCATCAAACGGATGGAGTGGATGCTTCGGATAAAGCTATTGGCGGCGTTTTGGAACAGTAAATTGATGGTGTTTGGAAACCGTTAGCATTTTCAGTCGTTATTTGCGGCCACCAGAAACGAGGTACAGCATGTTCGACAGGGAACTATACTTGCCCTTAACCAGGCGGTCCAAAATTTTCGGTACTTTTTAGAAGGGCGTAGGTTTACCGCATTTACCGGCCACAAACCTTTAACCTTCGCGTTTGCAAAAGCATCTTATCCATGGTTTGCGCGGCAACAACGACATATTTCTGAAATTGCTGAGTTTACTACGGATGTACAGCATATTTGTAAAAACAACTGTGCGGCCGATTCACTTTCTCGCTTGTCATCCATAAATCTTCGTCAAAATGATGTACTTAACATCGATTACGCATCTTTAGGTGCGGCACAACAATGTGCGGAAGTTGAAGCTTACACAACAGCTATCTATGGACTATATATCGAACAGATTCTGCTTGGCTCGTCAAGAGTTGTTTTATTATGTGATACGTCCACCGGATATCATCGTCCCATTATACTACAACCTTGTCAGAGCAAACTTTTGACGTCAAACATGACTTATCGCACTCGTCTATTCGGACCACTAGAAAAATCATATCCTCAAAATATGTTCGGCACGGCCTCCACAAACAAGTCGGTTGGTGGGCTAAGCAATGCAGCTCCGCTGGTAAGGTACGCAGATCCAGGTAAGCCTTTCGATCATGTGAACATATATATTGTTGGTTCCCTGCCTTCATGTCAAGTTTACAGCTTTCTATTGACAATGGTGGATAGATTTAAACGTTCGCCGGAAGTTGTTCTGATGCCAGACGCAACGACCGTTACTTGTACACGTGTATTATTAGCAACTGGGTAAGCCGCTTCGGTGTCCCCGCGGACATTACATCAGATCGTGGCGCCACCAGTTCACTTCACAACTATAGTCAAGTATAATTAACACGCTCGGTGTGAAAATTCATCGCACCACTTCTTATCATCCCTAGTCAAATGGACTCGTCGAGAGATTCCAACGCCATCTAAAGTCTGCGTTGATGGCTCGCCTAAACGGACTCAACTGGGTTGATCAACTTCCATGGGTGCTACTGGGCATACGGACCGCTCCAAAGGAGGACCTACACACGTCGTCGACAGAACTGGTATATGGTACCCCACCCGCAGTTCTGGGAGATTTACCAGGTGTACCATCTGCACCAAGCTCCACGCCTTGCAGCTATTCAGAGGCAGTAGGTCACTTGAAGCCAACACCCGTGGCATGACATACGGTGCGCTATAATTGAACTTGCTTTACCAAAGCGTTGATAAACGTGACCAGTTGCTAGAAAGTGGTCAAATGGTTAACGAAAGCATAAGAGAATACGTTTGCGAAACGATGGCGAACAAGCGTACCCAGACGGCGGCGACAAGCCTACAGTAAAAAATGAGGTTATGTATGGTTCTACTGCGCGGCTTGAGCGACAGAACACTCGCCACTGCAATTAGTAAGAACGTGTCAAAAAAGCGCGACTTTACTAAAGCCGTATAGATGGCTAGGCCTAGAATTGCGTGCTAGCCCTCACAGAATGTAGGCCAAATTAGCAATAATGCTACGACGGAGAGTGTTTCTGCAGACCCCGTCTTATACCCATTCAACCCGGCGCCTCCCCTCCATATGGATTCCGTACCTCTCCCTTATTGGATGAAACGGTTGTCCGGAGGTGGTAGCTCTCCCATATTCACTCTAACAAATAAACGGTAGCTTAAAGCATTGACATGGGTATAACTTTATTCTGAGTTTCTGGCCTGAAAAAAAAAATAAAATAAAAAAAAAAACAGCTTTCCGAAAGGAATTCCAACGCCAAATAGGGGATTTTATGGAAACGATCGACCATTTACGACAAGAGGTAGCCGACCTTCGCTCCGGCTATTACCAGCCACTGGACCAGGACGCTAGCAGGTTTGACCTCGGTGATTTACCTAAACAGTCTATCGTACAAATCGCATCTGGTCAAAGGCCTCATTCCTTCGTTAATATTATGATAGAAAACCTCTCAGTGCGCGCCCTTGTTGTTACGGGTTAGCAGTTACCATCATACGAGAAAGGTATGGAACTGTTTGAAGGCTAAAGTTAAACGTAACCTGTCGTAGTGTCCCGAAATCCTGTCATTTGCCCATGCCACAATAGGTCACAAACTAAACACACCCATGTTATTGTAATGACCGCGGAAGCGTGGACTTTTCTTGTTCTACCCAACAGAGCGTCAGCTTCGTATGCCCAACTGAAGAAAACCACAAGAATTTTACAGACGAAATTGAAATTGGTGGCGGTCTTACAACAAGCGAGCTCGCACGGATACAGACCTTTTGCAACATGGTCACAGATCGTTTGCGACCCACTCTGCAGAAATAGGACGAACTGATCTCGTCGAACATGTGATTAACACCAGAGATGCTCGCCCAGTGGACCAACCCTTTCGTCGGATGGCACCACCGGAGAAGAAGAAAGTGGACGAAATCGTCTACGAGATGAAGACCCAAGGTTTTATACGTCCATCGTCATTCCCATGGTCGAGCCCGATAGTACTCGTGAGGAAAAATCAGATGAAACTCGTTTTTGCATTGATTATCGGGGCCTAAATGAGGTGACAAAGAAAAACAGCTACAGTAGACCGAAGCCTCGATATTTTATCTAACTCCACCTATTTTAGTAGCCTACACTATTTAAAATCTGCGTATTGGCAAATTCCTATGGATAAGACTTCCCGCGAAAAGGACCGCTTTCGCGAGCCACATGGGTATGTTCGAGTTCAATGTGATGCCAATGGGTCTTTGCAATTCCGCTGCTGGTTTCCAGCGACTAATGCGTATTGTTTTGAATGGCATAGAACGGCGTCTTATTTTGCCATTGAATGTGTGTTACCGCAGTGGAAAGAGGGAAAAGAACATCTCATAGCCTATGGCAGCAGAACTAAATCAGGACGAAATTATTCCACGAGGCGCAAAAAATTATTAGCGGTCGTTTATGCCACCAAGTTATTTCGCTGCTATCTCCTAAGACAAGGTTTTACTTTGCGGACTGACCACGCTTCTCTCAATTGGCTATATCAGTCCAAGGACCTCTATGACCAGTATGCGCGATTGGTCCAGCAACTGTTTTAATCAAATACATCAGTGTCAAACATAAAAAGGCAGATGGTCTTTGCGCACGTCAATGCAATTTCTAGGCGGCCGTAGCTATTTCATTAAAATTACCCCCAAAGAATCAACTCTGTAAAGAATGGCTAATGCACTAAGCACTCATAGTTACGTTTTAGGAATAGAATAAGGCTACCCCAAGACTCGACCAGAGTTCCTGTGCTGCCACCTAGTGACAGGTATTTTATAATATAGGGTACGCTAAGAGTTCCGCTAGGCGTCGCACCATGCATATAGGGGGTTATTTTTGCTCTCGCTGTACAGAAGAGGATTGGCTCTTTCTGACGGTGTGTTTATCATTAGGGTAGACCCAGCACAAGGGCAACTACACAAATCTAAATTCGGGCAAAAAGCCGAAATATTGTGGTAGGATTCTAGACTTGCGCACGTCAATGCAATTTCGTATGCTAGGCGGCCGTAGATATTTCATCAAAATTACCCCCAAAGAATCGACTCTGTAAAGAAAGGCTATTGCACTAAGCACTTATAGTTACGTTTTAGGAATAGAATAAGGCTACCTCAAGACTCGATCGGAGTTTCTGTGCTGCCACCTAGTGACAGGTATTTTATAATATAGGGTACGCTAAGAGTTCCGCTAGGCGTCGCACCATGCATACAGGGGTTTATTTTTGCTCTCGCTGTACAGAAGAGGGTTCGCTCTTTCTGACGGTGTGTTTATCATTAGGGTAGACCCAGCACAAGGGCAACTACACAAATCTAAATTCGGGCAAAAAGCCGAAATATTGTGGTAGGATTCTAGACTTGCGCACGTCAATGCAATTTCGTATGCTAGGCGGCCGTAGATATTTCATCAAAATTACCCCCAAAGAATCGACTCTGTAAAGAAAGGCTATTGCACTAAGCACTTATAGTTACGTTTTAAGAATAGAATAAGGCTACCTCAAGACTCGATCGGAGTTTCTGTGCTGCCACCTAGTGGCAAGTATTTTATAATATATGGTACGCTAAGAGTTCCGCTAGGCGTCGCACTATGCATATAGGGGTTTATTTTTGCTCTCGCTGTACAGAAGAGGGTTGGCTCTTTCTCACGGTGTGTTTATCATTAGGGTAGACCCAACACAAGGGCAACTACACAATTCTGTATTTTCGGGCTAATAATGCAAACATATATGACCGTGAACCTTCAATAAAATACGCCAGGTGTCGCCACTTGCAAGATAATACCCCCCTGTACAAATTTATTGGGAAAATGCTTTCACCTTTGGGAAAAATATGGCCAGCCTAACCAGCTTTATTGTTACCTTTGGAATTTACATTTAAAAAACTAAATTTTGCTACTGTACCTTCTGGCGCTAAAAAAAAAAAAAAAAAAAAAAAAGTGGTAGGATTCTAGACCAGCGCCCGGTAGGGTAATATCTGTGGTTCCAGCTGCAGCTTAGTCAGCATCAAAGATTATAATCTCTTTGGTCAGCATCAATAAAAACATCCGGATTGAAAGGTTATATCCCACATTTTTAAAGCCATTTACAGCATTGGTAGTAGGCGTCGCTGCTCTGAGATAAGCGTTTCCAAACATTTCTCCAATTTGAAACTGTGTAACAACTCACAACCCGACCTGGATAGGTCCGCGAGAATTTTTTAATTTCCTGGGAGTAATAGGCATTCAATGGCCCCATAAAAGAAACGTCAAGGGGCTGCAGTTCATAACTGCAATGAGGAGGTAGGCATAAGACCGACATGTGATTTAATCTTGCCATTTTAATAAATTCTAGGTTTTTTGTATGAGTGTGTCCATCCAATATTAGCAATAGAGGGTCCTCTTCTGATGGCTTAATGAAGGATTGGAAGCGATGTAAAAATATCCATTTACATCCAGCCTGATGGATGACAGGCTGTTCCAGGGGGGTTAATATTATGTTGGCGGGGAAATATTATGAACGGCAGGACATAGTTGCCTCCTGCTGCAGACATGAATATGACTGCTGTGCATAGTACTCTTCTTTCTGCAGATGTTAATGTTCCAACTTGCTTTTTACCTTTTAGAGAAAATATTTTCGACTTTTTTGTTTGCACTGTTGTGATGGCAGTTTCATCTACATTAAAAATTTGGTGTGGTTGATAATGGGCTACATCAATTAGATTTTGTAAAATACTGAAAAATCTCTTCAGATTTACACGATTAAAACCTCTGGCACGTGCTGCTGATGTGGCTTCAGGTGTGCGCAAACTTAAAGTGGGATTCCGTTGTAGAAAACCCTGCACCCAGGACATGCTGGAACAATTCGGCTTCTTGTGATTTGGCTCTGTTTGAAGAGTATGCCTTGTGGTTCATACCGTGAAAAATTAGCGAGAAAGCTCGAGAATTAGGTGTTAATATAGATGAATATTAATATTTATAAAAATGAATAATAATATTTTTGCGCTAAAAAATGTGATTGTTGGAAAGATGTAAACAATATAAGGAATGTGTCGAAATTTCAACTCTGTATCGTCACAGCTTTCAGAGATATTGCCCAAAACCAATCCAGCGCGCTAACTTCACCCAGGTGATTATTATGGGGTTAGAATTTAAGGAAGGGGTGTAATTATTAGGGGAGTTAGTGATAAAGGTAGGGGTAGGGCTTGTGGTTAGTTTGGCAACCTGTCAAACCCCTACATGTTATTCTGCAAGCTTTTGCCGAACCCCAAATTTTCTCTCAGTATTGGTTTCTTCCTCCTAGCAGCTGAAACTGGGCATAATCAAATGGCAAACTTGCATTTATATAGGTTAAATTGGCCAAACTTTTAATTTATAATGTTACATGACACCTTGGCACATAAAAGAGCTGCGTCGAACCCCAAGGATTCGTTCGAACCACTGGGTTAAGCATAAGTTGATTTTATGGATCGACCGATATCAATTTTTTTACCGATACTGATACCCGAGTTTTTACAATTTTGTCAACCGATACCGATTGTTTTATATACTTGGGAAATGTTCAAAACTTGTATTATTTAAAAATAAAAGCCAAATAACGTTTTAGTTTATATACATCTATTAATTACTATTATTTTACATATTAACTTGGTGTGATGCTAAAACCCAAATTTTGTTGATCAAAAAATAGGTAAGTTGTTTGTTCTAAAGGAAAAATTATATATAATATTCCTGTACTAAAATATCGGCCAAAGTATCGGCCTACATTTACTGATACAGATATATCGGTAGAAGTCAAATATCGGTTGATATAATCAGTAAACCGATATATTGTTCTATAGGTGCATCAATTTTCCAAGGCCATTGTACAATGATTATGTTTTGTATCTAAACTCAACTGCGGTATTAAAATGTGTACCGATATAAATATATCCTGAGAAATGTATTTAAACTTATTCTTGCCAGAACAATACAGCAAATGATTCTAATTTCTAAAACATACCAAAAAGTATTTGGATTTGGTGTAAAATTATGAGAATTATTGAAATTTATATCTTGGTGGTTCTCAAATCTAACAAAATTTTCAAAAAAAGTTTAAAAAAATGTTCTCTCTGACCTTTGTCTATGTTTTAACAGTGTTGCATATTTAAGTTTTGCCCTGAACAAAGCAGAGACTTTGGTTTTGTAGAAACCAGTTAAATTTATTTTTTCAAGTTAACGATAACAACTAATGTCAGTCTTTGTTAATACTATGTGAACAATGTCTATAATTTAAATTTGAATTTGAGTCCAATATATTTCCTTTCACTTTTGTATTTTTATCCCTGTACTGCATTCACATGTTATCTTTATTTTTGGTGTACGATATGGCTTTCAGCCGAGCTGGTGGTGGCAGGAACATGTTTGCTGGTGCATATGGCTCTGTGCGTATGTTTGATTTAAGACACCTAGAACACTCAACAATAATATATGAGGTTGGTGCTAAAAATTTAAAGTTTTTTCATGTGTTTCCACTACGGAATATGGCCCTTACACAAACACATAGTGTCGTCGAAAAAAGTTCTAAAAGCTTTTAATAGCATGAGAAGTGCACCGTTTTGAACAACAATCAGTAAGGTTTAAAACTTTCAATATTAATTTATAGTAAATAAACTTTTTTATATTAAAAGTTATGCACCTTGCTGACTGATTGTTGTTCAAAGCGGCGCACTTCTCAAGCCATTAAAATATTTTAGAACTTTTTCTTTTAATTTAAACTTGTTTAATTCATTGCTTGGTAAAGACATTTTTTTTTTTTTTTTTTTTTTTTTAGTTACTTGGATACTGCTGCAATCAAACTTTTTTGACAAGATGTTTTACTAACTCTTGACAAAACATTATCTGTTGAAGATTTGTTGCATTTTCACAGTTTGTGATCATGCCCATATTTTAACTCCCACCCTTTTATTTTGTTTAGGACCCAGGACACCAACCCCTTCTGCGTCTATAATGGAATAAACAAGATTAAAACTACTTGGCAACCATGGCTATCGATGGAATGGAGGTATTTGTTTTGTTCTTTATGGGCTCCCGCCACTGGTCAGGGCAAGTGGTTCACTTTTTTGCCAAGTTTAATGTCTTTATGTCCTGTGAGATCACAAAAATATTAGTTGAAGTGACTAAAATAAACTACCCAGTAATCACACCTTCTAGGACTAGCGTTCTCAAACTTGGGTCTGTAAGAGGTCTTTAAGGTAATTCTAGAGGGGGGGGCATGAAAGTATAATGGAAATCTTAGTGATTAATTTAAAATAAAAGGAATTTCCGGTTGGCACCTTCTAAAATGTATTTTAGACTGTATTTTATTTCACATTTGTTGAACTAAAAACAACAGGTTTTCTATGTCTACTTGTTTTATTAAGGTTGATTTATGAAATCATCTCTAAAAATTCCACACCAACCCTGGTCCACAATAAACAAAAAAATTAGGGGATCTGCGTTAGGAAAAGTGTAAGGCCACTGTTCCATAAAAATAATTTTAGTATTTATGATTCGTTAACGGTTATTCAGAACAAAACTAGAAGCCTACTGTTGAAAGACGTAAGTCGGCGTTTGGTTTTTGGTTCATTCGCTGTTGATTTTTAATCTAATTATTATTAACGCCATAAGTCATGAAAACGTTCTAACCCAAAAGTAGTAATATAAAAAATTCTGTCTTTACAGATAACTTGTAGTTGCACAAGCTGTCTGGCAATCGCATTTTCATTAATATTATGGTTTTAGGTGATGTTTCTTGACGTGTGTGTGCCAAGCTCAACACCCCTTTAAACAATCCCAAACAACAACAGCCGTCACATGAGATTAAATATTCCTAGCAATAGTGCATCCTATTTAAAAAAAAAAATTTTATTATATATCCCAAATTACACTTGTTCCAGAAGACGATCAGCGGGCGCTGATCTGGGAGATTCAGCAGATGCCTCGCGCCATCGAAGACCCGAACCTGGCCTACACGGCCGATGGCCAAATCAACCAGAAACTATGGGACGCCGCCGATCCTGACTGGATCTCAATCTGCTACAACAATCAATCAAAATTACAACAATCAAAATCTGCTACAACAAATCCTGAGGGTGTAGCCTGAATTTGGGCACTGCAAAAAACGACGGAGTTTACGCCCCGCGGTTTGAAAGAGGATGGATGGCTGATGAAGGACTGTATATTTTCGTTGTAAATTGCCGTGTTTGTCGAATTCTGACCAGGGTAATCAGGTGGAACTATATAAAGACAGTTTGTATTGATTCTCGACAAACTTTCGTACAGCCGTGCTTCATCAGGTCAAAGTAGAAACTTTTTATATGGTGCTATTTGATTACCCTATTATATTTTCGGCATCTCGTTTTTTTAAAGCGCAGGTTCTCAACTTGTGATACGTGTACAACTAGTTGTAGGCAAAATCTTTTTAGTAGGTACGTGAGCAGATTTCGGTTCTTATGCCGATTAAGGAAATTTAATTCAAATAAAATATAATCGCGGCTGTTTGAAGTTCAATTCTCGTTTTTTCGCAATAAATCAACTTATGATCTTAAGTCTGAGATGTATAAATCAACTTATCCACAATAAATCAACTTCTAATCCAAAGTCTGAGATTTAACTTAATAATCCAAAGCTCAAAGGTTATAAACTATCGCTGAGCTAAAGCGAATTTTGCTTACAAAGACGGCGGGCGTGCCGCAATTATATTTTGCGTGTTTACCGTTTCTATTTTCTCGTTGAACTGGGTAATGCGGTGAAGCCACATTTTCACGCATTACTTCGAAGCATAATGGCTGAAGGTTAAAGACGTAGAATAAATACGAAATCCCATACAGATGCAGGAAGAATTTGGTGAGCACTTTACCATTTGAAAAATAAACGTTGGATCTAGCGTAATCTTTTCGGTGTTTACCAGTGGCACTTATTTAAAACGTTCCCAAACTGCTACCTACCCCTTTGATATTTATTCTACTGCGTCACCCTTTGGAGAAGAAAATGGCGAATCTGCCATATTCTATTTTTACTTTTTTGAGTATGTTTCTATGTTTTGCCGTGAAACTATATAAAGACGCCTTTACACCGGTCAATATTTCTCTGCGTTTCAGCATATACTGAAATAGGGAATTTAAAAAATAGAACGAAAAAAAGATATCCTTTACGACCCTGAAACAATACAATGTGGGCGGTTATAATCGCGGACGAAATGCAAATTCTCACTGCTGAACAAATTTACCTATATACGCCTGTTTTTTTTAATTGTTATTTTTTTTCACACGAATGTGAACTAGTTTTGTGTGCAACATTCACACAAACACGCTCTCTGTGAAAGGTCCGTAGCCCCAACTAAATTGTAGTGCCATCTATTTTCGATAGGCTTTCCTATATCGTCATATTTCAAACACGAAAATTCGCCCCAATTATTTTACAACCGCTGTGTTGAGGCATTTGCCCTTGTTTTGTCGATTTACAAAGCCGCAGCCCAAAATGCAACCATTATGTAGAATTTAACATTACAATGGACTTACTTAAACAAAATCAAGTCCATTCGTTTCGTTTCTCTGTTGTATATTATTTCGTTGACAGTGTTTAGGGTGGTTGATACAACTAAGTGTTCGCTTTTTGCAACATGTAAACCAGCCATAAACAAGCAAATGATTTCCCTGTTGTTTGTTTGTACCTTTTTGCGACAAAACGTATTATCACACATCCCTTCTTTAAAACTTATGAAATTTATTTTACCTCTATTACAAGTCTCTCGGGCTGCTGTTCGGCACAAACGATCGTATTTTCTAAAAGCGTCTTTAAATAACAGTTTTTACTGGAATTTGTGTTGAACATTCTTCGAATTAAATCTTACTTTTTGTTTTCTAGTTAACTTTTTGTAAAATATTCGTTTCATTTTTTTAAATTTGTTTCAATAAATTGGTGTAAAATAATTTCTCTACGAGAATCTTGATTTGTTTGATTGTTGTTGTTTAACAGTATTAAATTTGACCCAGTGCTTATGTCATTAGCGCCCATTAACAATATTCTCAAAGTTACCACGATCACGTTGTATGTACAAATTACTTCAGCTGCGTATTTCATTGAATCCGAACAAAAAAATCTTCTCTATCGTAAAATAAATATTTTATTGCATCTACCTCCATTAAAATGCCACCAAGGACGACGAAACATTTATCCAACATTGAATACCGTTAAAAATATTTTTTGTTCTTTCGGAAACTTTTTATTGAGGAGGGACGACAATTGCTTGTCTGACATTTTTAGCTGTTTCTGGTAAAAGGTGCGGGACATTGCATAAGGCAACCAACCAATCACATTGACCAATCTGGTCACATGATCATTCAGGCGGTTAACCAGTAATTCTTCCGCAGTTTGTTTTTTCAGCAAAAAATCGATCTTTAAATCCTAAATTAGTTCGCACACGAAAATTACTTAACCGTCAAAAATACTGTGCTATACCCAACTAATTTTTCGTTGTTGAAAAGATGTTATAAGGAATAAATTTGGCGGATTTTTCTGCACAGTAAACCATAGAAAATTTTATCACTATTTTCTACTGCTCACTCAAAATTGGCGCAATCCAATTAAGTAGTACGCGCCGCGCCAAATTGCTGATTGTGTGTTCTGGAATGCTGCGCGCGCAGACCTGTTGAAAAGCATGATTTCTTTGCTAGAAAAGTTTGACACTTGAACGAGAAGTTGACTTGTGAGAAGCGAGGTTATTATAGATGAAAAGCAAGTTATTATAAGGCGCAGTATAAATCAGCATTTAGTGAAACAAGTTTTAAATTTACAGAAACTTTTTCCACACGTCCTTCAATTTACAGAAACCTTTTCGAGAGAAGTTTTAAGATAATTTTTTTTTAAACGAATCGCTTACCAGTAGAGGATCTACAGTTCTAGAAAACGAAATATAAAGCAGAATATTTCAAAAGTATAAGACAGATTTAGAGATAGTTATTTCAGGTTAACTGTTATCGACTTCCAATGTATTTGATAGAAGACGATTTTCGCTGTAATCACTTGTGCTAAAAGCAGTTCAGTGAGTAATTGCAGATGCAAGCTTGTAAGGTATTCAGTCTTTTGGTGCGTGAGTTTTGATTTGTTTGCGATGTGGTCTCGTGCGTTTGTGGGGTTAAGGGCTCGGTAGGGACTTTCCCTGGGTGGCTATTGGGTCTCGCGAGAAAAAATTTCCGGGTGGCATGTAGACTGACCCCACTGTGTGAATGGGACGCGAATCCTCTCGATACTGCATGGAAGTTGGTGCATAATAGAAAAGGATTTAGCATACTTTTAGTCTGTTATTAAAATAAAAAGAAAAAGCGTAATTTAGTATTACGAAGCTAAAAGTTTTCGAAAAAATAGAAACGACAAGATATTGTTCAAATCTCACCTATTACTAGCAGTAGATGCAAACACAATAGTGATCAGTCAGTGGCAGTCCGAGTAGCATTTATCAATCTTTAAGCAAACGTTTAAAAATGAAAAGGTAGCCTACAGCAAGTTAGAAAGGCAGGCTAATTTCCAATATTTTTAGAAACACCGCTCAAAAAGCTCGTCTATAATAATGTAACATTTCATCTGTCGAAAATCAAAAGGTAAAATCGTTGTTTAACTTTTATCTTAATGTCTTCCTCATTTAATAATAAACTTTCTTGTTTTAGGTTTGATTTCCAGTGGATCTCTAAGAAGTCAATTACCGGTAAAGATTAACATTTTCAGCGTAATGCCAAATTAATGGATGTCTAAAATTATGCCACCCACCGTGTTTATGGTGATATCTAGAGTAGACATTGGTCACCCATGTACGTTTTTAGGGTGATATCTAGAAATTGGTCACCCATGTACGTTATTAGGGTGATATCTAGAAATTGGTCACCCATGTACGTTTTTAGGGAGACATCTAGAAATTGGTCACCCATAATCATCTTTAGCGTGATATACATCAATTGGTCACCCATGATTGTGTTTTGGGTGATATCTAGCGATGGATCACCCATGAATAATTAAGGGTGATATCTAGCAATTGGTCACCCATAATTGTTTTGGGGTGATATCTAGCAATTGGTCATCCATAATTGTATTTAGGGTGATATCTAGCAATTGGTCATGTATAATTGTATTTAGGGTGATATCTAGCAATTGGTCACCCATAATTGTTTTTAGCGTGATATCTAAGAAATTGTCAACTATGTTCGTTTTTGTGGTGATATCTAGCAATGGATCACCCATAAATATTTTTTGGGTGATATCTAGCAATTGGTCACCCATAATTGTTTTTAGAGTGATATCTAAAAAAATTGTTTTAGGGTGATATCTAAGAAATTGGTCAACCATAAATATTTTTTGGGTCATATCTAGAAGTTGGTCACCCATGTTCGTTTTGGATGATATCTAGCAATTGGTCACCCATTCATTTTCACCCATATTCATTTTTATGATGTTATCTAGCAATTGGTCACCCATAATTGTTTTTAGGGTGACATCTACATATTGGTCACTCATAATTGTTTTTAGTGTTACATCTACAAATTGGTCACCCATAATTGTTTTTGTGGTGATATCTAACAATTGTCACCAATGTTCATTTTTTGGTGGTATCTAGAAATTGGTCAACCATAATTGTTTTTTGGGTGATATTTAACAATGGATCACCCATAATTGTTTTTAGGGTGATATCTAAGAAATTGGTCACCCATTTTCGTTTTTGTGGTGATATCTAGCAATTGGTCACTCATAAATATTTTTTGTGGTGATATCTAGAAGTTGGTCACCCATGTTCGTTTTGGGTGATATCTAGCAATTGGTCACCCATATTCATTTTTATAGTGTTATCTAGCAATTGGTCACCCATAATTGTTTTTAGGGTGACATCTACAAATTGGTCACCCAATCTACAAATTGGTCACCCATTATTATTTTTGTGTTGATATCTAACAATTGTCACCCATGTTCATTTTTTGGTGGTATCTAGAATTTGGTCAACCATAATTGTTTTTTGGGTGATATCTAGCCATTGGTCACCCATGTTCGTTTTTTTGGTGTTATCTAGCAATTGGTCACCCATATTGGTTTTTAGGGTGATATCTAGAAATTGGTCACCCATATTGTTTTTTACGGTGATATCTACAAATTGGTCAGCCATATTGTTTTTTTACGGTGATGTCTAGAAATTGGTCACCCATAATTTGTTTTAGGGTGATGTCTAGAAATTGGTCACCCATTATTGGTTTTTAGGGTGATATCTAGCAATTGGTCATCCATTATTGTTTTTAGGGTGGTATCTAGAAATTTGTCACCCATGTTCGTTTCGTCAATTAGTGTTGTCTAGAAACTGCAGCTCAAAGAAACTTCAGTGAAAACTCTTCACTTTGGAACGATAGTCTTCAAGCTCCTGCTGGACTGTTCGAAAACATTTTTGTGACTCTCAACTTAATGACGTAAAGCATTTCGAAGCTGTTACATATACGTCATCAATCGTCCAAGATGAAACGTCTGATACAGAAGCTGTATTTCTAATTTGTCGCCAGAAGCGCCGCGCTTCGTACGAAACATTGTGAGTACACAACAGTGATGCATTTGTTTAGGTTTTTCTGTATTTACCCTGACGTGCCTTTTATAGGAATAACGGTCTAATCGAGCAACACAAACCGAAAAAAAAGAAGCACAATGAACTACGAAGGCATTTCGCAATAATGGTAAATAATAGCGTTTATTTCAATAACGTTTTACTTATTGCTCTTACACTAAAATTTATATTGATTAAGAGCGAAGAAATGTTGCTTTATTTTATTTTTTTTTTGACAATTGATGCTAATATATTTACATTTTTTTGATTTTAAAGCGGGCTTGTCTTCGGCGGCTATAGGGAAATCAGTCTGTATACAGAGAAGATGGAATCGCCGAAACCACATTCCTTGTAGAAGATGACGGTATGCGTTTAATTATTTATTTGAATTTAGTTTTTTTTTTTCAGATAAAATAATTTGGCAGTTAAAAAAATAAAATGCACATGCTGTAATTCAATTAAGATTTAAATACATACTTCAGGTTACTCTTCTCATACAAGTGAAGTATCTTGATTATTAACATATTAACAAACGTTTTTTTTAAGTTTTCAATTTATCTTTGCTTTTTTTGACTTTGCGTGACTTAAAACAATAAATTAACAAATTACTACTTCTTAGCAATACCAAGAGTAGCATCAGCAGACAATGACGTCGAACAATTGTGATGTCCGTAGTTAGGGCGTCACACAACTACTTTATACCTATACTCTATCTACGTTAGGAGTCCGCCCCGGAAAATGGAAGTTGTCGGTCGGCCAGATCCTAGTTTCGCTTGCCAAAAATGACCAGCTTCACGCAAAACAAGGTTAGTTATTATTCCACTTAAGGCTATAGATGAATTTTTTTTATGCATCAACCCTAATTTCATTCTTGCACAGAAACAAATATCAAACAAAGAAACAAAAAAACGTTTATAAGAAGCAAACTCAAAAGCGAAGGCATTCAGTGACATAAGGTAGGCATAAAGGCTATTTTATTAGTGCGCTTTTTGTTTTTGTTGGGACTTTTAAAAGCGCTTGTAATTTCGCTTTATCTCCAGCTACAGCAAACGCATGTTATCTTTTCTCAGATTCTTACGCTGATTTGTCTTCGGCGGCGTTTCGGGGAACTGGCTGGCTGACGACGGGATGTACGAAATCGCGTCATGGATGGACAAAAGCGGAACATGAAAAGCAAAGCATGGATTACGGATTACTTATTACACTTTACGGATTACGCATAAATGAAAAGCAAGGATCAAGACCAACGCCCGACTACAAGGACTTCGCCGCTCTTCGTCCGACGGATGACATCGACGAGACGTCGACATCAAGCCATCTAAAAAAGTGTCGTATACATATAGAGGCTATCGCGCGCGCAGGCGTTTGACTGTGTGGGGTCCTAGGCCTAAATCGCTAACCTCGCACCTTGCTTTTCAGATAACCGTCGACGGTAAACCAAAGTCGTGGCAGGGGACTTTGGCTTACTTGAGACGGTCCAACAAGCTGGGTGCCACTTGACAGCCGGACTTCATAGTTAGGACATCCCTTAGCGTGGCACCCATTGAATAAATAGGGTGACATTTAGATACACACGTTTAACCTACAGTGGGTGCTGGGCGAACTCCAAGGTCAACGCAAGGTCGAATAGTTGAGTGTGGCGCCCATAAAACTTAAGGTTTTGCGTGCTAGCTTACCGCCTCCTGATGCCTTCATTAAAAAAAATTGTTTTTACGCTTCTGGGTTCACGTCTCTATGCAAAGGATGGTGTCTACGATTTTAGTTAGGCCCTTCTGCGCGTGACAGGCGCCGTCCTTAAACTTCGTTGTAGCTTATTGTTTCCCCAATTATTGTTAGCTCTAGGGCTTTTGTTTGACTATTTTTGAGCGCTATGACTGGTCCCCGTAGACACTGGTTTTCGAGGTAGTATGTCAGGAAAGAATTGCTGTACAGGTTTCGCTTAGTTTTTGCCTAAAAGGCAAGATTTCAGGTCTTTTTCCTGGCATTTTCATTCTCACTTTCCCACCTCCCCGTCCCACTAGGTCCTGAAAATGCCGGAAAAAAGAAAATTCGCTTGGAAACCAGTTCGATCCGGTCGCGTTAAATCACAACGTGTAAAACTGCGCCTTTGTATCACTGTTTAAAAGCAAATTCACGGTGGAATCACCGAGTAGGCTTTACTCCGTTCCCCGTGGGACGCAACGAGTTGTCTTACCCTGCCCGAGCACTCGTTCCAGTCATATGCGCTCGCTTTTTTTCACTGGCGACTTGCTTAGACTGTTGTTTGTAACAGGTATATTGTGGCGCAAATTTACCCCACAGTCATCGCTCGCGTTGCTGTATTTCTTGTATCCAACGTCCTGCGTTTAACGCCAGAACATTTTCTGCTAACCAGTCCCGTTTCTTGTAATGCCCTTCAGTTGTAAATAGCCAAGTTTTCAAGCAATCGGTAAGATCGCGCGGTAGCCTCGCATTATATTTTTTGCACTATTTTTTTGTGTTTTTATTTGTGTCGTTTAGCAGCAGTCAGGTACGGTCTAGGGCGGCGAGTTTTTTCACCTAATTGCATGCACCCGTCTTTTGTTGACTCTACCGCTCTGGATCGCTAGATAGCGTCGGCGGCGACGAAAAAAATTGCCCTATTCAGTCCATTCCAACAATTCCAACCATTCCATAAATTAGT
The DNA here is from genome assembly GCF_963924565.1 of Ascidiella aspersa. Lineage (NCBI taxonomy): Eukaryota > Metazoa > Chordata > Ascidiacea > Phlebobranchia > Ascidiidae > Ascidiella > Ascidiella aspersa. The sequence continues at coordinate 21,400,305 of NC_139451.1, forward strand.
GAGCGTTCCGACCATTCATCCTTCCGGGCGTCCATTTTTTGTCTGGAATCGAACTCGCTTTTTTACGTGAACCTGAACTTTGCGAATAACACGAAACGGCGGAAATTGCGTTTTCGAGTTTTTCGTGAAGTAAAGTTTTCGCTCTGAAACAAAATAACAGAGATGAAAAGACAAATGACGGATGATGGCGGTCGAGTTACGGAAGATGAGTTGAACCGAGTACGAGCTGGAGCGTTTTAATCGAGTACACGACACCCTCGTTCGAAATCGACGACTTTTTGTTTATTATCACTTAGTTAGACTTAGTTATTATCGAACGTATGTAACCTGTGTAGGAGTCAGAAAAGTTGCACTTTCGCCGCTGCCGACATTTTGCCCTTTCGCGTTCGCCTCCCTTTGTGCAGGAAGTTAGTGGTCAGTATGTTTTGCGCGACGTTTCGTGACTTAAAATAAGATACCTGTGACAATTACACTACACAACAAAGCAAATTCAACAAAATGTAATTATCTTTTTGCTCTATCTCGAGCGCTGATGATTGTTTCTCAAATTCTGGTGCTTTAGTTGCTTTTGCCTAAGGCACCGCCAAATATTGTCGCAAAACTAAACATCTTCTTGCTCAATCCGAGCCCCGATGATTGTTTCCAAACTTCGCTGTGGTTTTAGATTGCCTTTGCCTAAAACACAGCAGTTTGGCGTCTCTTTGAAATTTGTTTCCAAACTGACGTTTCAACCGTCGGTTTGGCGTCCTACTTTAAAATTTTACTATATCGTTTTGTTTTATCGCGCAAATAAACAACAAATCAACCAGTGTGATTCTTGCCCTGAGAAAAAATCGCACGGCGGTAAGTCCGTGAAATTTAATAAATACAATGCTGCTTTCGCTCTGTTTGATTGTGCAGTGGTAAGTCTGCACAAGCCTTATCATGGTGCAGTAGTGGTACGTCTGCTGCATCAAACCCTTATGATATGATTGTTCAGTAGTGGGAAGTCTGCTGCACAAGGCCTTTTGATTCTGCAGTGGTAAGTCTGCACATTCACTTCTGTAAGTCAGCGAAATCTCCCGTGATTTGTTAAATAAATGTTTGGGTTAAAAACAGGGAATACCGGTTGCAAGCTGACATTGATAAGCATGCCTTAACCTGGCAATTACACGCACCACCCACTCACTTCCCCAAAACCCCGTAGGTCAAGTGAAATTGTCGGTTTAGGACGCTTGTCAATAACGGAATGCACGGTCTTTAGGCTGCAATTAGTTTGTTCAGTCCGACAAAAAATTTAGGCAAATGGAGGCAGTCTTGTGCATTTCCACGCAAACAGCCCGTAAACACTTGTCCAGCCCGTAAAAGTTTTTTTTTCGTGAAATTGCCGGAATGCCAAAACTTGCAAAAAATTTTATCGGTCAGAACGGGGACAAACAAACAATTATCGTACGGGGCATTTTAAAATGAACCTCATATTTTAAAATACTAACCTACTTTTTTGTTTTCTACATGTTACGCCGATCGACGAGAAAACCGCCAGTTTCCATGAAAAGTTTAGTTGTGAATAGGTGTGTTTAATTTTGGACGTAGATTATGATTAAAATAAAACGTCCTAAACCTGTGTTTTTTTCAGATTGCGAGAAATTACGATGATTTCCGCCGAAGTCCGAGTTCTATATTTCTGTACGAAGGTCCTGAAATCGTTTGAACAACGTTAAGTCACGGTGAGTTAAATTTGTTCTATGTACTAAAACAGAGGTCGGCAAACTGTGGGCCGCAGAGCCATTTTTAGTGGGCCGCGAGTTACCTTTGAATAGTTTAGTGTTATTATGTAGTTGTGAGCCGCGTGATAGCCATACAATCATTGCACTTTATTTTAAAAATTGGTATGACATTGAATTTTTAAATTGGCTCAGCTGGGAAAGGACCACGTGCCAAATGTAGTCCTAAGAGCCTGTCGAACCATATTTGTACCGATAATTAAAACATTTATTCTTTGTTTTATATTATGTTTTACAATAACATTATGGTAGAGCAGTGTTTTGGGCATTAAGGCGCCGTGTAAGATTTCACTTCAAAATCAAATATGCTGAATCCGCCACTGTTTTCATAGTGGTTTTACGAAACGAGTACTTTGGGCCGCGACAAAAAAAGTTTGCCGACCACTGTAGGTACTAAAATTATTTTTTATCACTTCAATCAATGCTTTTGGTGAATCTTAAAAAATATCTGATTTTGGCTCAATTAAGCCTCCAAACTTTTTGTACACGAAGTACGTTAAATTAAACTATATTTTCCTACATTGGTTAGAGTACTAGAGTTGATGTGGGTTGTTTCAGTTTCTTTTTATTGTGACACTATTAATAACAACGAAAAGTCTAGTAATAGGGTGTCGCAGTGTGGGTACTGGTTGGGAACCGCTCATTTACTACTCAACGAGTAGTCAACGTTATTCGTAAAAATTGTAAAATGCACAACACCCCAGTTTCTTGAGTTAATAAGTGTATTTACAGCAGGGTTCTTTACCACTTTTCTAAAGTTTTTTATCGGTTGCGTTGACCAGGGTCAACATCAAGCGTTGTGAGGTGACGTCATAAACAAGTTGAAGTAATAAACCTGCTGTTTTCGATCATACCAATGTTAAAGAGCCAAAATTAACCCCCGACCTTATGCGGCACGTATTGCATCGAAGGGAATTTTAAATTACCTTATTTGTTCAGATTTCAGTAAGGTTTTACAGACAGGATTCAAGAGCGCCCTGTCCATGGAACGCAATACGGACAGATGAGGAAAGCAGTTTCCGTTAGCGAGCTTTTTACTCAAAAAAGGTGAGCTGTTTACATTTCTCTCCGATGTGTTTTTAAACAAAAACCTATTACAATACGTAAATTAAAGGAAAGCTTACTATCACTGGTTCGAACCATATGTAAGGAATTACCATTTACTTTATACATTACTTTTATAATTTAGTCAAATTGAATTTCGATAGTTGGTTGTTTTCTGGTTTCATCAGACAGCGAATTATTAAATCATACATTTTTGATTTTTTTTAACAGTAAAGCTAATTATGGATTTATTATTCCGCTTGATGCTATTTAGCAAATTTTAAATTTGTATTTTATCTTTATTATACAGCATGCTTTCCATGAATTCATACGAAGCACGAAGTTTTCACACAACTTTTTGACATCAACAAGCAAAGGGGGAATTACCGACTTCATTAATCCTACAACACAAGTCTCTTTGGATTGTGTTTTTCAATTGGTAATTTTACATGCGATGCTGCTTCACACATAAATTCATCTTTAATTGCCTCTTTGGTTGCAATTTGCTCGTGCGTGTCCAATAAAGTCAGCTATAAAATATACTTTCAAGCTTTCCATGCGCAGTTCTTTGTACTAGCTTTGTTTTTTTGTTTTTTTGGAATTTTACCATGATTTTACAATGTGCTTATTATTTTAAAACATTAGTTGTCGGCAGTTTGTTCAAAACATTTTATAATTTTCTTTTTTTGCTTTACAATGTTGCAGCTTTACTTAAAAAAAAAAAGGTCTGTATTGCTGTTAGTTATTTCTTTATATGTGTCGCTCCAGTTTTATGATTTTCGTTTTCATTTTACGCCAATCCTGTTCAACAAAATCAAACTCAAAACCGCTTGTAAAGAACAGCCCAGGCTACGTATTAAGTTTTTCTGTATGAAGTGTTTGTACGAATGTGTGAAATGTTTTCCCGAATTGCTGCCGCACTTGCGATTTGCTGTTTTAGTGCTTACTTGTTACTTTGGGGCTATCCTTTAACAATGTGTTAAAATTATAAAAGTGATTATAGGTCTGCCCTCGCAGCTAGGTATATTTTATTAGTTATTGTTTTATATAAACCTCCGTCGCAGATATATTTTAGGAACCATTGGTATTAAATTTTGGTATTCTTTATTTCGTATTGAAGAAAAAATAAAACCGATAAAAAATAGATAAAAAAATCATTATCGCATTAGGTTTTTGACCAATTCGGAATACATTGATTTAAAACTAAGCATTGCCAGGGGGTCGGCAACCTCTTTGACAAATTAGGCACGAGTCTGTTTCACAAACGACTATTTCAACTACCTAATTGCGAAAATTTTTCGCGCTTCGCGCAAATGTTAATTTTACGTCCGGTTTGTTTACGCTTAGATGCTGCCTTTTCAACTAAAGCGATTTTTACCGTTGCGCCGTGGAAGACTGGCAAGTGCGTCGCGCAAAAACGGAAAACGTATTAAAAAATATTGGACATTTATTTTTTTAACATTTTTATGTTCGGCACTTGCTAGAAATTAAAAGAAAATACCGGTGTACCCCCCCCCCCCCAAAAAAAAAATCGCGCTCGCTTCGCTCGCCAGGTTTGCCTTGACTTAAAAAGGTTAACAAACCCTAAGCTAGATTAACTTTAATTTTTATCACGTTCCAAAGTAGTTTTATTACACTTTTCATTAGTAGTATATGGATGACGACGTGTGAAATTCTTAGTTATTATTTTGTGCGGCCCACAAAAGACCTTTTAGAGTTTGGTTTTGGCCCGCGACTAGAAAAAGGTTGCCGACCCCTGGTGTATACTGAAGATCGGTGTAAAGTAAATCAGTTTTTTTTCGGGTTTGTGTAAAACTAGCGTTGATATTTTAGGCGTATCAAAACGATAACTACCGAAAAACCTATGGAAAAATCGCTGCCTATCTTAAAATAATTTTACAATAAACAGTTTAATTGAAATACAAGATAACAGGAATAGTCAAGAATTAACACAGGCCTAGCATGTTATTGAAATAGGAGATAGCATAGTTGTAAATCGCCACAACAAATGTTGTTCAATTCTATTACCCTAATCAGTGATACACGGCCATGCGATAAGCAAAAGCGAAGCTCTACCATGTAGCTGAACGATAATCTAGGCAAGAAATCTATTGCTCGCGAGCCATTAATTGCTCTTTTGATAATGTGAACTTGCTCGCAAATAAATTTAAGCTATTATTTATTATCATGACTTGAATAAACTCCACACGGCAATAACCCCCAAACCAGGGTATGACAGCAAAATTTTTCGCAGTTTCGAACTTAGCTACAGTAGTTTTTGCGCTTACTCTAGAATTCGGTGTTATGGCTCCCTTAGCTGAAAAGGTTTCCGACCCCTGATCTATGCGTACCTGGTTGGGTAATTCTACCGGCCCCCGTACACCTTGTATTGCTCTAATTACGGTATTATACCGAAAATGTTCTCGCAACTAAACTTTGATCGTCTTTTTACCTGGCTGACATTTTCAAAATATTTGGCTAAGCTTCACGTTAACATTTGTGACTTAGAGACTACAAACATAATGGGCCATCAACAAACGGTGTTAACCAAATATGATCTGTATATTGTAGTTTAAAGACCATACAAACATCAGCTACCTTAACGTTCGACTTAGTGTCAACATTGTTTTTATGAATTGAGTTTTGTTTGGCCAACCCACCAATTGATGAGAAAAAGTTATTGACTTCAAAGATTTTACACATACCGGACACATACTTTTGCTAGTGGATCTGGTGCACAAACTATAGTACGGTATGTAGTCACTAATATGATGCAGGGGTAGCTACCTTTCATTGCGCGGGTCACAAACAAGAACTCGTTTCTTGTAAAAAACACACAAAATTCTCTACAATAGTGATAATCCACAAGTTTATTGAGGCGATTTAATTTAGATACAGCTAATCTTCTTATGGTTTTAAATTGTTTTTGACATATTGTTTTCTAAATATTTTATTTATTTAGTAATTTTTAGATTAACAGGTGGCTCGCCAAGAATCTGAAATGGGTCTCTTTGTGGGTCAGTGGTTCGCCATTCCTGCTATAGTTTTTAATTGCATTATTAGCTTCTAAAAATTTGCGTGTCACATAGGAGATTGCTTACTGATTAACATATTTTGCATTGACTTCTGTCATGTGTGGTATGGCCTAATGGTAGGTTTCCAACATGATGTTCTGTTGGTCCTTGGTTCGATTCCCTGCAATTGCTCATTCGTTGCCTGGTTAATCTATCACGATGTAGATGTACTGCCGTAAAACCTTGCGATAGATGTTAAACTTAAAAACTTGATTGTGTTAAGCAGTGGTAATGCACATCGCAAATGTAACCTTAATCACAGCAAACTTAACAGTAACTACATAGCTCACGTGTTGTAACTTCGTCGCCATTAAATATAATTCATGTTAACCCACCTTAACTGTTCAAAATACAATAATAAACATTAACCACGGCCAATTTAACTGTAACTCCATAGCTCACCTGCTGTAACTTAGTCGCCATTCAATGTAAATCACGTTAACCCATGTAAACCGTTCAATAGACGATAGTGTAACCTTAATCACAGTTAACTTAACTGTAACTCCATAACCCACAACCTTAATCACAGTTAACTTAACTGTAACTCCATAACCCACGTGCTGTAAATTCGTCGCCATTGAATGTAAATAACGTTAACCCAACTAATCCGTTCAAAACACGATAGTATAACCTTAATCACAGCAAACCTAACTGTATTTCCATAGCTCACCTGCTGTAACTCAATCGCCAATAAATGCAAATCACGTTAACCCACCTTAAAGCGTTCAAAAGATATCTAACTCCATCCATAAAACACTAATTTTTTGAAAAATTATGCAAAAAAAGTCGCTGCCTATACTCCTCGTGCGCTGCTTCGGGCTGGTCCCTATTGTGTGGCTCTGAGCCACGCCCTCTGAGGGCCTAAGTTTTTCGAACACTGTTGCCAGCCCGAAGCAGCGACTTCTTGCCTGACTAAGCTGACCTAGGAAACCTTGCGGCTACCTAACCAGTGTTCTGACCTGTGTGCATTGGGCGTTTAACGTGACATACAAGAAACTTTACCGGGCTAACCGAATCCCGCCACAGGGTGGGACAGGATTCGGCGACTCCTTGTTCATTGTGAGGTTATTTATGGTGAATTCTATCATTATCAGAGATTGAGAAATTACAGTTAAGTTATCAGGTTCGAACCCATAGAATTCTATCGGCTACCGGGGAAAGATTTTACCTTTAACCGGGTTCGAACTCGGGCGTAGCGGTTTCTAACCAAAGTGCGTTTCCGCTACGCCACAACAAGGAGCTGAAGAAATGAGTTTAAGATGTTTAGATAAAAGCAATTTAAATGCCCCTAATTTTTTTTCACCAGACCACAACCTTAAAGTTAAGATCAAATGTTGTAATATATCCTATGAAAGGCTAAGGTCGTTTAACGTGAGTTACAATTAAAGGCGATGGACTTGCAACGGATGAGATACAGACTTAAGTTAGCTGTGGTTTAGATTACAGTGTAAGGAATTTTTACGTGAGGTGCAGTATAGCATAGATACTGTCACGTTGCGGTTAAGTACATCAGGTTCAGGTTTGATTATCCAGTCATTGGATCGGCAGTTGAAGGGAATCGAACCATAGACCAATCATACATCATGTTGAAAACCTACCATTAGGCCATACCACACATGGTAGACGGCTGTGGAAAGTATGTAAGAAAGAGTACATAACGGTCACCCCCCCAAACAAACAAACACATTTTCATAATTTTTTTTCAAAAATAAAATACAAAAAAGTCGCTGCCTATACTCCTCGTGCGCTGCTTCGGGCTGGTCCCTATGGTGTGGCTCTGAGCCACGACCTCTGAGGGCCTAAGTTTTTCGAACAATGTTGCCAGCCCGAAGCAGCGACTTCTTGCCTGACTAAGCTGACCTAGAAAACTTTGCGGCTACCTAACCAATGTTCTGACCTGTGTGCATTGGGGGTTTAACGTGACATACAAGAAACTTCACCGGGCTAACCGAATCCCGCCACAGGCTGGGACAGGATTCGGCGACTCCTTGTTCATTGTGAGGTTATTTAAGGTTAATTTTATCATTAACAGAGATTGAGAAATTACAGTTAAGTTATTATCACGTTCGAACCCATTGAAATCTATCGGCTACCGGGGAAAGATTTTACCTTCAACCGGGTTCGAACTCGGGCGTAGCAGTTTTAAACCAGAGTGCGTTTCCGCTACGCCACAACAAGGAGTTGAAGAACAGAGTTTAAGATGTTTAGATAAAGGCAATTTGAATGCCCTAAATTTTTTTTTTCACCTGACCACAACCTTAAAGTTAAGATCAAATGTTGTAATATAGCCCATGAAAGGCGAAGGTTGTTTAACGTGATTTACAATGAAAGGCGATGGACTTACAACGGATGAGATACAGACTTAAGTTAGCTGTGGTTTAGATTACAGTGTAAGGAATTTTTACGTGAGGTGCAGTATAGCATAGATACTGTCACGCTGCGGTTAAGTACATCAGGTTCAGGTTTGATTATCCAGGCATTGGATTGGTAGTTGAAGGGAATCGAACCATAGACCGAGGATACATCATGTTGGAAACCTACCATTAGGCCATACCAAACACGATAGACAGCAGTGGAAAATATGTTAGAAAGAGTAAACAATCTCTAATAAAATGCGCAAACTTTCAACTCAAGAATGTACTTATAAGGTGTTTGTGGGGGCTACTACCAATGATAAAAGTACGGCTACGGTACCGTAAGTGACCAAGGGTACGGAACATTTAGAAAGTTAATAGTTTCTTTTCGACAAATCTGATGGATTGGCCTTCAAAAACGCAAATTATAAAAACAATCTTGCTATTTGGACAAACGCATACTAACAATGTAGTCCTATATATATATGGTCATTTAGGTACCATATAATGCCATAAAAATGACAGCAATTGACTAATTTGGAAGTTCTTATTAAAGAAAAGTTGTTTTTATGAAAATTATATGTTTTCTTTGGCGTAACTGAATTGACTCCGATATATATGTAGGAGTGTTTTCTGACTCTTTAAGTTAGTTTTTTATATTCTCACTGCTCAGGTTTCGGCTTCAAGTGACATTGTAACAACACATCAACAGTTTGCTGAAATCAACAATTCACAGCTGCAAATAAACACAACAATACATCCAAATGGAAGCCATATTACTCTAAAAGTAAGCTGCATATGTTAGTGTGTACAAATCAAACAAAGTAAAGTAATGTGATTTGTTATGCTGTATCGATTCTCCGTCTGATAAAAACACCAAATATCCGTAAAGTTACCTACTGTGTTCGCCAACTAATGTATAAACTGTGCCATGTTTACGCTACAGGCTACCAAGGAAAATAAGATCTAATATATAGTTGCGCATTCGGAAACTGTTTCATAGATAAGCTGCTTTTAAGCGAACTTGTGTGCAAACATGCAGCTCAAAACCAATTTAAATGCGCGAAGCACAACAAATAGCATTTATTTTGTAAATTTGACCGAAATTTTCAAGTGACACTTTGGGCACATAACATAGATAGGCATGTTGCTCGACATAATGGCATTTACAGTGCAATGTAATGAAAGTTGTTTAAAGGTTCTGAGTCACACAGTGTAGCATGCCATAGTGTATCGCGCTTTTGGCTATATTTGCCTAACATGAGACAGGAACAGCAAACCAAACAAAGGTCACGCAAAGCGCAAAAGTCACGCAAAGCAAATTTTTTTGGCATTTCGTAATTAAAATAGACAATAAATATAGTTTATTTAAGCGGAGAAACATGACCTAGTACCCCATGATCCGCCCATGCGAATGTCACATTTAACTCTATTAAACTAAAATTTTAACCATCGTGATTGCTTTTTTAAGTCAATATAGGTGTACTTAAGCGCTGACAATCTAAGTAAAACTGCAAACATAAAAATTCTATGTCTGAAATTGAGTAATTTTTTAAAAAATGAATAGGGTTAATCAGGTCTATATGCCTAGCAGTACTGCCGTTATCCCCACTAAACAACGTGCTTCGCACTTTAGTTTACTTTTTTTTAGAATAACACAACAGAATCAATTCCCGCCAACTGTTAGTGCAGAGTGTTCCTTCCTATGTTGCCTAAAAATATATATTAGGTTGAATTCGTGTGGAAACAACAAGAAGATTTCTTGTAAAATGGATTTAAATAAAAAAATTCGGTCGAATTTAATGTTATACTACAAAGTATAGCCTAAACTGACAAGGCAAATCATATAAGACCTACTTTTCGCCCAAATTAATATTTTCGTAAAACATTAGCATAGAGTTTAAAAAAAGAAAAAACAAATAAGTAGGCTAGTTACTTCACACGATGAATTACACAATTAAACAACCTCTAGAAAGACCTAAACTATTATTTTCCCGGAGCTTTTTTGGCTGCCACAGTTAAGTACAGTTATAGTTTAATTTAAAATGTTCATTTTTAATCCACGTCAACCGTCACTGCTCTACAATTTTTGGAGTAGTTGTAATACATTTTGAATTGTATTGTACTTATATTCGATTTACATCTAACTAAATATTACAATCTTATATTTGTTTGCCATGTTTTGCCTTGTTTATCACTTGTGAAAACACCCGTGTATGCTGAGTTACAAATACAAAAATCAATAAAAAAAATTGGTGGGCCTTTTTGTTTCGCAGATTTAGCATTGTGGACAGGAAAATATTCATTTCTTACCTCGCCCTGTCAATTAAAACGATACAGACGCTAGATAAGCACAACTTTACAACCAGTGGTAAACAAACCGAATAAGCTGGAGGTGCAAAAGCACAAATTTTACTTTTATTTTTCATCCTGCGAATCGCGGAATTACTATATAATATCAACAATATTAGAAAGTTTAAGTATGGAAGAAAAAAACAACAAAATGAGCGAAAATCAAGACGCGACAAAATAAAACGATAAATAATAACAAAAATAACAAAATGTGACTTACACGGCCTATTGCACTTTTAAAGTCATGTTAACAAAATCGATGAAGTTAGCAACTGTAATAACCCCAAGGTAGCTTTATACCAAAAAGAGTTCTTTTTTTTGAAAAAAGTAACTCCGAAAAACATACCAAACGTTATAGGAAAGTAAACTTACTATTTCACATTTTTTATAGTATTGAAAGGTTGTGAAATGGTTGTAAATTAAGGCGAGATAAAATATGGAAAGAAAACGCAGGTTGAACTACGATTTCCAGTCTATCCTCAAACCAATGTTGGTACGGTCACCAACTGGAAAATCGGTCGTCTTTAATCTAAAAAATTAAATGATTCGGGATTAGGGGTGTAATAAACAATATTGGTTAGAACAGTGTTTCTCAACCTTTTTAGATTACGGAACGGTAAAATTTCAAAACAAATTTTGCGGACCGGTTGACCTTCAAGAATCAAAATCAATCCAAAATTTGATTACGCAATAATACGCAACTAAAACTCTTCTTACCTTTCACATACAACTGGTCTTAAAGTTTAAGACTTTAGCGAGTTGGAGCCTACTTTTAAACAGTTGCAGCATTGTGACGTACAATGAAGTCCAAAGAATACCATCAACTCTATTTACGTCACAAGGCTGCAAAATTACGGAGCTGGCGAAGTTCTAAATTTGATGGATAAGCCTTCAACATCTTGAATTTTTTTTTTTCAAATATTTATCTACAATTTTTATTCTTTTTACCAACCTGCGGATATAACGTGCTGTAAGCGCTGCTATGGTCACCTGTGACGTTTCCCCAGCAACCGCAACTGCCCGGCGATGACGTGTACGTGATGTCATAGCTGGGCAAACAGACAAGCAACGGGTTATTATCGGTGAACCAATGAATAAGGGGACATAGAACAACATACAAATGCAAGTACACCTCTTCAAGAAAGCTTATTAGTGAAGCACGATAAACACAAAGTTTAATTACGCTAATTCACAAAGTTATTGTTATAAACTGTTTCTACTAAGTGTTGGTTTATAACGAAAACCAAAGTTATAGTGTGATGTAAACTATTCAGTCATTTTTAGAAGTTTCGGTTTCTAAAGATGCCTTATCTTACTAGCACCACCTTTTTATTATCTATATCAGTGTTTCTCAACATTTTTTCGCGGCAACCCAAATATACCCAAGAGTAAGCATAACAGCAATACTTTGAGGACACAGTTATCTTCACTGAAGTTTAAAGCAAACAAAAAATAAATTATACAATAGCATTAGCATTAATAAGGTCAATTTTATTAAATCTGGGTCATGATCAGTGTTCCCTCTAAGGTGCGCAACTGCGCAATTGTGCAGCCACACCCGACAGATTGCGCAGTAACATTTGCTTTAGCGCACTTACATCATACTCAAATTAAAACTAAAATATCTAGACTTTTGCCACAACAGTTTGAGATTTTCGCATTGACCTTTTTTTCGTTGATGTTTGTAGCCAAAGGCAAGCAAACAAATCAAACAGTGCCGAACACAGCAGTGAAGTTCTTGATGAAACCGAAATGCTTTTTTAAGAACGTAAACACAGTCGCAGTTTTTACACGATTTCTGCGCGGATACAGCTGTGGGTTTTACAAAAATCATCTTGATAAATGCAAATGAGCGAATAGACGCATCCTAGTCTGTAAAAATTCGACATTTTGTCAATTTAACCCTAATATTCGTATTTTGTCGCGCGACCACTTTGTCCATATCCTTGAACATATTTAACTCGATTGCCATTGCACATACAAGTTGATTGAAAATATTTGCTTCATGACGTCACGCTTTGTGATGTCATCTAATTTTCACGCCTTGCCCAAATACAAAAAACAACATTAATCTGCCGCGGGACCCAGCCAACGCAGCCTTAAAATATTCTTGCGCACTAAAAAAAATATTTCGCGGTAGAAAATTTTCCTAGAGGGAACACTGGTCATGTCTCTCTATTTCTTTCGTAATTTTTGTAAATTTTGGACAAATCTGGGTGAGAATCAATCTTAATAGATCTAACCATAAAAAACCATAAAAAAACTTTAGTCGCCGACCAACAAACGAAACAATTTTGGGCCGCGGTCCACGGGGACACTGTGATAAATTATATAATTTATTATAAAACTGTTTTATCCATAAGGGCGGTTTGTTTATGGTCCAATTATTGGCGGTTGTTTATGGTCCAATTAATAAAATATATCGAAAGGAATTACATATATATGACACCATAGTAACTTTTATTATTTTCCATTTTTTAAGTAATTTTGCAACTTAGTGGTGTATGCAAGCAGCTTGTAGCGCAACAAAAGATAAAAAAAACTCAAAACTGCTAACATATGCTATATAATTTACTCACCCAATTCCCACAATCATAGGATCGGTGCGCAGTTAAAGATAAACGGTGTTGGATTGTACGAAAACAGGATCTGGGATGTAATTGACGCACAGCTTTTGTATCAGCGGGTCACTAGAGGTCAGACCGTCCCTTTAACAAAACATTTAGTTTTACACACTGTAGAAGGTACAAGAACGCAATTTAACCACACACACTCATGGCTCCCCGAGTGAATAAAAACCTCAAACTTGGATCAGAAACATTTCACTTACAGTCACTCAACAATGCGGGGGTGGATTTGGATAGGTGACATTACAGGTGAATTGAAAAATTCTTTTTTTTCCAGGTTATTAAGCCAAAATTTGCTTTTATAAGTTCAAATCCCTCTAGTAGTTACCCTACTATATTTGTTATGACAATTTTGTCACAAAGTTACGGCATTAGGTTGGACAGGTTCTACCTTCAATACTAAAACTACAACGATGTTATCGATTCGCGCAAACTGCAAAACGCCTCTATATCGTAAAAGTTACCAAAATTGTGCCCCTTTGAATCCTCCCCTCTTACTGCAATTACAGGGTAAACCTGCCTACAAAAACAACATTTTGCCGGGCTATTTAACTCGTGAAACAGAAACTTAAACAAAACAGTATCCGCGTTTTTTGCCGAACACAGGACTGTTATCGCTTTTAGTGTAAAAACGATTCAGAACAAAAAACATACTTTACCTGATTTCAAGGGGGTCGTGGTCGCAGTTTCCTTCAAACTCGACATCAAACATATTGAAGAAGAGATGAATTTTGGATCCCAACTCCACTTGGATTTGGTCTCGCACTCTGTGTTGTGGGGGTACGGGTTGGGAAAGGCGGCACTACAAAACAACATAGAGAAGATTGTAATAGAGATGTCCAAAAAAATCGGTCACGGTAACTAATTTTGGAATTTTAGCCATGATTTTCGATCCAACGCAGCGATTCTACCCTGAAAGACAAATTTATTAAAAAACAATATACTCTAACAACTTGATGTGGCATAAGTTCTCAACTCTGCAAATTTTGGTGTAATAATTTAGGAAAAATCCGTTTGAACGTTTCATATTAACTTACTTTGCCTATTTCCGAAAAATACATATTTGGTATTGGATCCGATCGCTATATTTTTGTTCAAAATGTTAGGTATCGGTATTGGTATCGGAATAAAATGTGAAACGGATTAGGTTTAACGCATTAAATATTATGGGGACTTGATTACTATTTATTCTCAAGTAAAACACCGTTAGTACTGCCTGTTTTGGTAATTAAGATAAATAACATATTTTTTTAAATATCCCTAAAAAAACACCTCAATTTAGCCCAAGTTATTTGTCCCAAAGTTTAGAGTCAAGTTGTTTAAAAATAGAGACTTAAGTGCACGTTCAATGACTGGCAAGTCGTTGTAATCATTGACTTAAGTCATTACAACACTGCTAACATATGTTCAAAAGTGTAATGCAAATTTAAACAAAGACAGTCTTGGACTTAACTTAGCTATACGTTAATATGCAAAAGCCAATATGATGTGATCTAGGTGTCTGGTGCAACCGATCGGCTTGTAACCGGTATATATTACAACATATATTACAAAAAGACCGTCTCATGCAGTATCCCAACATTATTTAGTTTTGCCTTCGATTTATTTTTTGTCAGGCCTTATTGTGTTCTTGTCGAAATAGATAGTGTCCAGGCGGTATGTCTAAATGGCGCCCAAAAAATAACTATATGAAAAAAACGACGGCTAAAATGGAAACGGTATCATTTCAACAATAATTCCGAGCTTTACAATTTATAGCAAACTTTACCAATGGTAAGAAAGCAACAATAATAAAAAAAAAGCTTTTCGTACACACTCCAATCCAAATCGAAATAAAAAATCATTGTTTTAAAGGACCCAGAATGTAGCAAGCAATAATGTCATGGTTGTGTATCCTATTAAGCTTTTTAGTTTATTCGTTACATAAAAAATACTCACTCACTAACTTTATACCCTTTTACTTTAGATGGGTCGCAGCATCGCAGGACAAACCGTGTACTAAATGTTAGCATGACATTGTGGTTCGATTTTAGATATTGTTGTTGAAAATTCGTATTTAATCCATACGCTACTATTAACAGTTCATGGGGCTTAGCTTATGTGATACAATAAATTGTTATATCGTTTTTGTTGTGTAGCAGTACCATTTGATCTAATGTGTAAAGAGGTTTTAAGGGGCCTGCCAAACCATATTTAAATTATTTAAATGGTAAATGAACGTAGCCAGAACACATTTCCACAGAGGGCCTTTTTTAAAAATAATTTAGTTCTCTGAGTTAGCATCTCCTATGATTTGACAATAAATTAAATTAGTAGTTTACTTGCTTATGCACTGTGGACTTTTCGCTAAGCAAAGAAAATGTAATTGTGCGAATAAATACTGTTTTGTAGTGACAAAATTTGTATCCAACTAAAGATACGTTATTCTGTAGACTGTTTGGTCAGTTATGCATAAACAGTAATCTAGGCATTTTGTAGGAACACTCTTGTTAAATTATCTTCCAGATTTATAAGAGTTGCCTATTTATCTTTACAGTGAAATTATACCTTGCATTAATTTGTGCTATGTTTGGCCACAATGAAATCAATTAGGAAAACTAGTGAATACCAATAAATGTATACTTTATAGTGAAGATAAATAGATAGTTTGAACCTAAGAGTTTTTACAAACTACAATTCAAGATATGGACTAACTTGGAGTGCATGCTGTCCTTGGTAGAACTACTCGAAGTTCACTTGTTATAAAAAAAATATATTAAGATGACCATTGCCAATTAGGATGTTTTATTCAAGAGTTAATCACACTAAAAATATTGAAATTAAAATCAAAAGCATATAGATAAATAATAATCAAGATTTGTATCGGCACCATTAATGTAAACAAGTTCTCTTAAAGTGATTAAAGCCCCAAACAAGCCATTTATATAGATTGACTTAAAGTGTCATTAGCAGTGATCAGCACTATTGTACATATTATGTGTATAATTGTCATCATAGTTGCGGAACTTTAATAATTCCGGGGCGTTATTTTTTTCACAAGTTCTAAATTGCTTAGAGCAGTGGTTCTCAACCACCAGACGGCAGGAGATGGAAAAGGGCCCAATTTTGCAAACCAAGCTACAACAACTCACACACAAGGCACATATTGACTCAACTCAGACATTGATTTTTAGGCAAAAACTGTACTGTATTGGTACTAGATTTGTATAACTATGTGCCTTACAATAAATTAAAAAAAAAAAAAAAAAAAATGAGAGCCACAAATTTTTCCAGGGCTATAGCCCTACTAGCCTAATGGTTAATCTGGCACTGCCGGTCCTCCAAATATATTAGAATTTTATATCTCAAATGCAAAATGCAAGATATTTGAGGCTTCACAAATTTCTACTTTGAACTTATCTTTGGGCACAGTATTTGCAGCATTGTCTACTTTGGACTTATCGTATGTCACAATGTTGGAAGTGTTGTGCCTAACTA
Source organism: Ascidiella aspersa (assembly GCF_963924565.1). Taxonomy (NCBI): domain Eukaryota; kingdom Metazoa; phylum Chordata; class Ascidiacea; order Phlebobranchia; family Ascidiidae; genus Ascidiella; species Ascidiella aspersa. The sequence goes on from NC_139451.1 coordinate 21,416,996, forward strand.
ACTGTTTACAAGTAGGCTACAACTCGTTCAAGTCCTAAACTTTAAGAACAGTTGTATGTCAAAAGCTTCAATAGAACCCTGTATGATATCAAAAAGACAGCAGCAAATTGCTCATTAAATTAAAGTTTCCGTTCTTTGCTTTTAAGTTGCATACTTCTGTCATAATTACATTTTGCGTTGATTTTGATTTTAAAGGTCCACTGGTCTGCAAAATTTGTTTTAAAATTTTACCGGTCCATAAGCTAAAAAGGTTAAGAACCACTGGCTTAGAGCTCTTATATAACAGCTTTTGGGCTGTAGCATGTTATCACTGAAACAACCATTTCCCCTTTTATAACTTTCTTACTGGGACTTACAAAAAACAGTTTAAATGTATATTTTGTAGCAGGTATAGATTGTATCGTTGAAAAATATATTGTCTGGTGTTATATTTTTAAAGGCTATAAAATACGAAAGCATTTCAGGAGATCTTAAATTTGAAAACAGGATAACATTTGAAGGGGCCAGTAAAAATATTAATATAAAAATGTGATCATTGTTCACCAAATGTGCATAGGCGAAATGTGTACCGAATATGCTTAATGCGCGAATGTGCCATTTATGTGCACGGAATGTGCATTTGAACTTTCAGCAGGTGGTCTAGAATTCTACCACAACGAATATTATTTGGGTTAGGGTGTTGGTTAGTGTTTGGTTAGGTTAAGCAGTATTAATAAATATAATAATATTTAATTGACTCACCCTCGACCCTGTCTGGAAAGTATGGCAGATTTCGCTGATATCTCGCGGGTACACGGTCAAAAAAATCCGGGTGACCAGGTGCAAACGTCAAAAAAGTGCACTCGGGTGCACTTTATGATTTCCAGTGTATACTGTATTGCATTGATTGCACTGTAAATGTATGCCGCACAAACGTTCCACATATTTGGGGTGCAGTTCAGATTTTTTTCAGGGTGCACTTTTAAAAGGTTGAAAAAAACTCGCAGGTATGCACTTGCCGGCGCTCTTTCACTATTGTACGTGAAAAGTTATGCAAAAAAAAATAATAATAATACCGCATACCACAACCCATATTGTTTGGGTTAGGGTTAGCGTTTGGGTGAGGGTGGGTCAAGTAATATTATGTTTATTATTAATAATAACTTGACCCTCCCTCAACCAAACGCTAACCCGCACCCTAACCCAAACAATATGTGTTGTGGTATGTGGCATTTGAAGAACATTTTTTTTTTATGAATTTTTACGTACAATAGTGAAAGAGCGCCGCACTTGTCATACTTACCACAGTGGTGGGTCGTTTATCGTGCGCTCTTTCACTACTGTGCGTGAAAAGTTATGCAAAAAAAAAAATAATAATACCGCATACCACAACGCATATTGTTTGGGTTAGGGTGCGGGTTAGCGTTTGGGTGAGGGTGGGTCAAGTAATATTATGTTTATTATTAATAATAACTTGACCCACCCTCACCCAAACGCTAACCCACACCCTAACCCAAACAATATGTGTTGTGGTATGCGGCATTTGAAAAAATTTTTTTTTTTTTTCATTTTTACGTACAATAGTGAAAGAGCGCCGGTTATCGTATACTTCGAAGTTCGGTAAACGGTTGCCGGGCAAATAGCCTTTTCCAAAATATACTACTGACACTACTGTGCTCCAAGGTGCATATTTTGCGGAAGTGTACCTTTGAATGAACTGTTAGGTGCACATTTTGGTTTTGAGTCCTGTTGCCTGCTTCGCGGTCGCTTTTCGCGCTCATCTTTGTAATATCATAGAATACTAACTAGCAAACATTTTAAGAAAATATAAACCTTATTTAAAATTATTAGGTAGCCCAGGGGTCGGCAAACTTTCGTATACAGTGTACCACTTTATAAATAATATCAAAATATTAAAAACTCGCGTGCCAAACATTTTTCTATGTTTGGTGTTGCACTTGCAACCGGGGCTGCGGAGTCGGTGAAAAACAACTCGAGTACGATTTGTCGACTCCGTCGTTGAACACGAGTCCAGCTCACACTTTACGGCCTGTGTTTCACCAATTTACATAACTAAAATTAAACGTAGATTCAACATTAAACTCATAGCTAAGGGCTCATGGAAAATATTCAGGGAGTCGAACCGTTTGACTTTTCCGGTTCAGGTTCGGTTCGGGTTCAAGGATTTTTTCGGAATGCGGTTCAGTTCCGGTTTCAGTTCAGAGCAATTTGAAAGTTCCGGTTCAGCTCCGGTTCGACTATCGTTATTTCAAAACCGGGATCAAAGTTACGTGACGTATTTAAAAAACAGCAACTCATTATTGAAATACCTAAAAATAAAAAATAAATCAACGTCTTTTAATCAATATTTAAATTTGTTCATAACATTTTAAACATGGCATAACTTGAGTCTTTAAAATACAAGTCGTGACGTCATGCTGGAGTGAACCGCTTTTGTTAACAGGTTCGGTTAAGGTTAATGTTCTTTCAAATTATTCGGTTCAGCTCCTTAAAATCGTTCAAAAAACGGTTCAGGTTCGGAAAAAATGACCCAAAACCGGTTCATAAATTTCCGGTTCGACTCCCTGAAAATATTCCACCATTACGCTATTCCACTGTAGAGGGCACGATTTATTACCGACTAAGAGCTTTTGTGTTGACGGTTCAATTTACGCTCTTTCGGCTCATGTGACAGAATTATTGCCTACGTCTACGCGCACCAAAGTGTGAAGTGCTTAATGGTTTGTTCGGCATTTTCTCTGTGCGGTCAGCTGTTGGATTTGTGTAATTAAGACCGCTATCCGCCTGAACACTAACTCTTCTTACCTATCGACTTGTGCTGTTTACAGCGTTGATTGTTTGAAACTGGTTGTCGTTCATCAGCTAATACATTTCTAATCACCAGAACGTCTTGTGGAGGCTCGCGAGTTACGCACCTTAAAGTGGAAGTCAGAACGAAAGTGTCAATTAGAACACTCTTCGGTTGAATAAATTATTATAAGCTCAACAAACTAAACACGTGCCCCACACCACCCTAACAACTCACAGTTTGCTGCGTTATCAGTTTTAAGATTGTGTACTGCGCATGCTGCTGAAAGAAAAAACTGTCACGAACACAACACTGTGTCGGCTATTCTGGAATATACTTCGGCGCTTTTTAGCCGATACCCAGTTTCCAGTTTCGCTTGGTTTCTCAGTCGCACAAAAACGCACGTGTTTACTTGTAATGCAGAATGTCCTGTTTTAGCGCAGTAAACATCAGGCCACTTTTGGGGTATTGCAACGTGATACGAACAGCTATAGTCGCAAACAACAAGTTTGACGCCCACCAAAGCCACAAGTGGTATGCGTGCTAGGGGTTGCCGACCCCTGATGTAGCCTACTACATGGGAAATGTTGAATCGACCTTTCGGTAATTGCGAGTAAAACCATATTTTTACATACATTTATTTTGGCGCAAAAAGCAAGAAAACGAACGTCGGTTGGCAATAAATACACAATTTTGGCAGCGAAGGAACGGGTAGATTTTTATAATATCAAAAAAGGCATATATCGAACAAACGAGCCTGACAAATTTCAGCAACAGTCGAGTTGGAACAGTCGATATTGGAAGCACTCCGCTTTTCAGTGTAAGCGCGAAACGTATTCCGCGTAGCATTATCCCGATTGCATTTCAAACTTTAATTTAAAATTTTCTACAAAGTACACTAAGTTTGACATCGCGGTGGGATAGCAACACTACCCCTTGGGACTTAAAAATCTTTCTAAATATAGGCAAAAGAAGAAAAAACGTCAAAAAGCAGGAAAAGACACAAAGTCTCACAGGTAGCTGCTACACGATTCAGTGCAAATACTTGATATCCACGAAAATACGTTTATCCACCCGCGCCGGCGGCATTGGTGAGAACTACCCGCAGTTTCGGACTCGGAGCCGATCTTCGACCGTTTATCATGTTCTGACTGACCACAGTGACGTCATAGACGGGGTAGACCAACCGCGGGACGTTCCTGCAACAAGCGTGAAATGAACTTTAGTAAACGCGCCAAGAACAGGTGGAAAGGCAAAAAAACAAAACACGCACGCTAGAGAAGAAGGATATTGTTTTTTCGTATTTTTTAAATTGTTCAACCTAGTTTGTCGTTGGAAGGCGGAAAAGGTACGCTTTGCATGTGTCCGGATTGCTGTTTTAAACAACTTTGTATTGACAGAGTTAATAATAAAAAAAAAAAATTTCGGTTCTTTGTGGTTTTCCGAATTCTAACCTATTGCATCGAAAAATCAGTAAGAAAGGAAGTTCTATAACGATGATGAGATATGTACAAAAATAAATAAACAAATAACTTAAGCCTGCACGATTAAGGTGTGTGAAAGCTTGATGTTTTTGACGGCTTACTCGCCCTTGGAAGTCTTGCAAAGGGTATCAAAAGTGCCTCTAATCACAAAAAACAGGAGAATAAAATAATAGCTTCGCAATTTTGCATTTCATACATACGCAGGAGCAGCGACACTCCCAACAACAACAAAAAACTCACACTCTGTAAAAACAAAAAACTCACACTCTGTTTCCCCGGATCAGGCGCACGGTCCGGCTAAGGACGTTGGTTCCGGCTCTGTAGAACTGAATGTGGTAGCGAATAAAGATCGGCGAGAGGTTGCGCACCAGAACCGGCTGCCAACTGAGCACCACCGACTTTCTGGTCGACGAAGCCACGCGGAGGCCGGTGGGTGGCGCCAGCGAAGCTAGAGGAGCTGAGAACGTTTCAAGCACGAGTTTTATTATCTGTGCTTTAAATTCTGAAAATCTCTAAATTCATAAAGTTAAGTGGGCTGGCCTTTAGCCCAACCTGTCGCTTCTTGATAGGTGCTACTTTTTTTTCTCGCCCGTCTTTCTATTTTGTTGTTTCAGCGTAATAAAAAAAGCACGAGTTTTATTAGTGGGGGATAAATAACTTGATAGAAGGTCTTTGTAAATAGCCACATGTCTCCTCTCAATAGGGTAATCAGGTGGCACTATATAAAGACAAATTGTATTGATATTTTGACAAACTTTTGCACAACCATGCGTCAAGAATTCAATACAGTTTGTCTTTATGTAGTGCCACCTAATCTCCCTTGATATAAAGTGGTTACCGGTGTTGATCTGATATCGTAATGAGTTGGTACATTGCCGACACGGTTGGCGACTTAACGCCATTTATTAAATTACAAAGGTAAATCTAAGAAAATATTTAAGCTTATATTGGAGCATAACGGTTGACAGTTTTTTGGTTAAACATATTAGGAATAATACAAAGATTTTGGTTAAACATATTATTAATAATCGGAAAAACAGCAATTCACTTTGGACGCTGTAAATTTAACAGTTTTGCTTGCTTGACCTTACTTATGACGTCTATGCTCAGATCACCAGCTGTACTTTTCAGACAAATATCATTTATAAGACATCCCTAGTTATTAGATGGCTACCGAATGCATTGTTGTCATGTTTAATGTTGTAAGGTCACCCCAGTTTGGGTATTAACTATGTCAACGATTTTCGAAAAAGGAAAAAAAAAACGTTTGGCACCGCCAAGAAATCTAGCGGTGAGGTTTAATGACCTTGGCCATAATGAGGCTGTCTACCTTACTTAAACGAAGACCAACCTGTAAAGGGCTACGGGATCTTTTTCACAAATGTAGTGTTTCAAGCACAACTACGGAACTGCATAAAACTTTTAAATTTTTAATTAATATTACTCTGCCTGGCAGAAACAGTTTATATATGTCTGAGAAATACTGCGAAGTGACATGTATTCAATCAGTCTGGCGGCTGTAGCTTTGGCCAAAATCGATAACCGGAATAACATTTAAAGTGTGGGACATCCAAAGTCATTAGTTGACTAACGATGCGTTGCTGTCACGTCTAATGTTTTAAGGCCACCCAGTTTGGTAAATGGCGATGTCTCTGAAGGGCTACTGATTTTTTTTACAAATTGCTACCAAATTATGCTATAGAAACGGCTTTTTGCACGACTAGACAAATCAAACGAGTCGACCTTGGCATATGCGACATGTCTACGAAATATTAATCAAAAGCAGAGCTCCTTTGGTAATTGTAATTCTTAACCAACGTCTTCGACGAAGGCAATTTGCATAGGTTGCCGAAACGTTGGTTAAGAATTACAACTACCGGAGGAGCTGTTTGGATTAATATTCTCATGCATGGTGGAAACACTTTATATATGTCTGAGAAATACTGCAAAGTGACAACATACTTGAAGACCCTATCCTGCTTTGGATGTCGGTGGCCGGGACGGCCGCTCGCTTTTTTGTGGTCACCGACCTCTGCGCCGAGATGCCAGTTCCGGTCGTCACCGGCTTGGCGGAAATGACGTAGGTGGTGTCGGCCTTAAGTGACGTAAATGTGACGCGCTTGTGCGCGGAGGTGATCAGCTTTGTTTGCAGCATCTGTCGAAAGCGATAGGAATGGGGTGATTATTTTGGTAGCTATATAGTTGCAGGAATCACAATAAGTGGAAAAAAGTGATTCGAGCAATCGATTATTATTATTATACAAATATAATCTAATTATTTACCAAACATTGTATGGTTAGAGAGCAGGTTTATAAAACTGGAAAAAAGTAATTGTTTTGGCTTTTTAGAAAGCAACTTTTACCTGTAGGTACGATTAAATTGTATAATTCTCATGTGTTCGACTTTAGGTGTTTAAGTTAAGGAAATATGATTGTAATTTTTCTAAACATTCTAAACGATGCAAAATTATGAAAAGGAGCAAAAATATTAGTTGTTAAGAACAGATAAATGTGTCAAGCGTCAGGACTTACGAACTGCGAAAGAACATTACTTTGTGTTAGGTGCTACATATATGTCAAGATTTTGCTGACATCTAATAATATTTAACAATAAATTTACAGTGTGTTTTCCGCTATTTTCCAACCACAAATCTCCAGAACACCTTTACTGCATAACAACTAGTGGTTTAAAGCTGTTCTTTTTCCTAATCCATTTACAATCATACGTTATTCACATTTTTGTGTCTCGTGGCATTTCATTGCTTATCGGATGAGGGAAAAAGAAGAAACTTAAAAATTTGAAAACAAAAATAAAAACCGATGTTACCTTGGTTGACCCAAGTTCCTTGATGTCAATAATGAGGGTGCTGACACCCTTCGGGAACTTCTGCACCGTCACAGTTGCGTAGTTAAAACCCAACGACGTCACGTTAAACCTGAGGGACGATTCCTCGGCGGGAACTAAATGAAAAGAACATAACTGTCACGGACTTTAACAGAAGCTATACGACTAAAGCCTATCCTAAATTATATAGGTCTAAAAGGTTTTATAGCGATTTTATAAAACAAGATCTGCGAAAAGTGTGGAAAAAGTTGATTTCGACTTCACCAAATAAAAAGTAACAAAGTAACAATGTTTAAATCGTGTTATGTCGAGAGAAAATGTCTTTTTGAATCATTTGAATATTGCGATTTTACTATGGTGCCATAATTAGATTTCTCTGGGATTATTTAATAATTTATTGCACAAAGGGGTTGATTTATTGTCCCGAGTGATTGCTCGGGCCAATTTAACATGTAAAAAGTAGTAGTAGTTGCTGCTATAAGTTGCAATATGAAAATGTTATTGTGATGCGTGTGCCAGGCAATACAAATTTCAAGTTATCTCATCTAAAGGGCGGTTTAAGTCTCGCATACTTTCCCAAGTATATTTTAAAATTAATAAGTTTTGCGGTACAGAGTTTGATGACCACTGTTTTAAAGCAAAGTTGTTGCGGCGTGTATTGTATCCAGCAATATGCAAATAAGTAACCCGGATTTAACACCTACGCCTGTCTAACCACTTACGCGTTCTGACGTTAATCTTGCCGACGATGTCCGGAATGACGTCACCGCGCAACGTGGTCGGCCGGATAGTGACGTCATACTCTGTGTCGGGTTCTAGGTTGGAGATAAAGACTCGCTTTCCTCCGCGCAGTCCCTCGAAAACCGGAACTGACGCGTCGCCTTGCAGTTTCGTCACAGTAAGCTTGAACCTTAACAAATTTAAGCGATTTTTGCAGGTTATAATTTTTTTTAATTGAAATGCCTCTTCGGCGACAATTTAAAATTTCTAATCCGACACCGTTTTTTTTTTTGTTTGTTAACCGACTTTTTGTGTCGCAAGGCTTTTAAAGTGAAAATAATATTGTTTACTATTTATCGTTTATTTCTCCCCGTCATAAAACAACTAAAACAGTAGAGATCTGCATCAAATGCGTTTTTTTGCAGCCATTACACTTGTTTGAGCAATTTGGCATCTAAGGATCATGGGGCCGCTAAGAGTAAGAGGGCGAAGATTAAATTAAAACTATGATGAACCCTGTGTTTTCGGAAAGCCTTTTACCGAAATCCGTTGGCCTAGTCAGCAGGCAGATCACGGCATACTAATTTGGATTCCATAGCTTAGTTATTGGAAAATGGGTGATATTGCACAACATTTTTGTTCGCGGTGAGTAGTTCAAGTGCGCATATATTCTTTTAGTACCCTTTTTACAGCATTTATGTAGAAAAATAGCGATGTCCATTTGAAAAAAGTAACATCACTTCTTAATTAAAACGACCCCAAAAGTTGTAGAGATAGTCAAAATACATACATGAAAAATTCAAATTACTTGCAAGATACATAAACATAACATAAAAAAATGTATTGAATGTAACTAAGTGCCATAGCTGATGTATTTAAAAAAAATGACGAACAAATTTTTCCAGGGCCTAATGCTATAGCCTTAGTAGCCTAATGGTTAATCCGGCCCTGGTGTGGCTCACCTGTGCACGTTCTGGTAGCCGACCCACATCACTTGAAAGCCGGTTGAGGTGATAGAACGGGAGGGCGCGAACGTCGAGAGGATTCGTTCGTTCGTGAGCGAGTTGCCGACGCGAACAACAATCGACTCGTCGCGCTGAAAGATGACCGCCCTTAGTTCCTCGCGGAAGATCGGCGCCAGGAGAATCTCGACCTGACGGGCTGTGACGTCACGCAGGGCCGACGCGTCACCCGGTGACGTCAGCAGGACGGAGACGGAGCGCGACAGGCGTCGGCTGAGGGATGTCACGGTGGCGTTGGAGACCGGGCGCGTCTGTTGTTGTAAGACCTTGATTTCGCGAGCGATCGAAATTAGGCTCTCGAAGGCGGCGCCGCCTACTATCTGGCGCTTCTTGCGGTGGTCGGCGATCTTTTTTGGCGAACCTGTTTGCGAATGTGTTTGTGTCAGAGTCAATTTATGTATTTGTCGAAAAAAATACTTGATGGCCCCGTGTTCACGTTAAAAAACAAACAATTTTAATTGATAAAATCTAAACGAAGCACCAAGTATTTTTTTTGGTAATTCGCAAAGTTCAAACAAATATTACAAAAATTTCTGGTCGATGTGACTAATTAAAAACTGGAAGACAACATTTTGAATATCTATCAGGGAATCAAGTTTAAAGTAAATTGCAATATTTATTTTTGTACTTGGCCTGAATCAGGTGCTCCCATTGACCTAATAAAACACATATCAATAAATAAAACGCTAACAGGTAATTTATTGCTCACGTTAGATGGTGTGCAATAATAAGCTTAATGAATAAAAAAAAAATTATTAAGACAATCAGTGTTAAAACGTTTTTTTTTTAATTTGTAGCTTTTTATGACAATCTCATAGATTACTTCACTATGTCATGCCACAAAACAACTACAATCTCATAAACATATATGCTGTTATCAAATTTAACACTGAAGCGTAGTCCAATCGCACCAAAGGCGAAAAAAACACGGCACAACATGGCATAGTGCGCATATAGGCGGAAAAGACGTTCTTAAAAGGGTAAAAAAGTTTAATATTTTCTTTAAACTGGTAATTATATAGTTGTGCTCATGGCCTGCCCCCTGGATTCGCCCCCAGACGGCCGTACAGACAGTGTTGTAAACAAGTCATTTCAAAACGACTTAAGTACCAGTCAAGTCATTTGCAAAATAACTTAAGTCAATGTCAAGTGTTTTTGAATAAATAACACGTCAAGTCCTAGTCCAAGTCATCAGTTGCGCAAGTCAATTCCCAGTCAAGTTATAATTTGTGCAAGTCAACTTCATGTCACGTCCTTGTCATAAAGCTAAAATTATTAGAATTTTTAAACAAGTACGATTATAAACAATAACTGAACTAAAAAATAAGAAAAAAAACAAAAAAAAAAAATAAGAAAAGCAACATATAGCTAGCGATTTGTTTTATGTGCAAACATTTGGATGAATAGCCCAATTTTATAAAAAAATACTTAAAGAAAACACTGTCCAAAAGACTTAAGTCAAGTAAAGTCATTTTTTTCCGAAAGACTTAGGTATAAAGTCATTTTGCCCAAATCACTGAAACCCTACTGCAAAGCACACAAACCTGATGTTTGGCTGAACGTTGCTTTCACTGCGCTCTTCATTTGTTCCAAGTGCTCTCTGACCTTTGACCTGAATGCGGCCTGCTCAGGTCCGAGAACTCCGATTCGATTCTGTCGCTCGTCGTCGCCCTCTTGCGGCGAACTAGAAATATTAACAGTGAGTTGAGAATCGGACAAAAGAGTTGTTTTATTGAGGTTAGATAGTACATTATTTTTAAGAATTCCTGCAGCGCATATCAAAATTGTTGGGCTTCGACCTCATTGGGAACGACAAATCAAAATGTTTAAAGGGCGGCTATAAAATTGATTCAACGTATTTTTTTCTACACCGAAAGGTTAACTTATCAAACAATAGTGGATTAACAAATTAAGGAACTTCTCTGTATGCTGAAGGAAATTTTAGCATAGGAACCTGAGAAAATAACCTTTGAACGTTTTAATTTAGTGTATTTGTTTGTTTGAGCTTAATTAATGACGTCATTTGTATTGGATCGCGGCTATAAAAAAATGCGCGAAAACCCAGGTAGGGCATGCTTTCATATGGGAAAGTTTTATTGTGCGTTTTGACTGCGGTGTAAGCCTGTTATGTTATAATTAGTTTTGGCGCAATAGATTAAGATTCGTGTCATGGCCAGCAGATCTAAACGTTTTGCAACTGCTGTCTTATAAGAGGGGGGGTTAAAGCTGGATCGAAAGGTTTGGAGCCTTTTCAATCCGTAAATAAGGTGGCACTGTTAAACGACATCAGGTAAGAGTACGATTATCCTAAATTTATTTCTATAAACGAGGGTTGTGTGAAAGCTTGCCAACACTATAATACATTTTATTCTTGAACAGTGTTACCTGATTTCGAGATTTCAAATTAGACAAATAAGACTATCAACATGAATCGCAAACTGTGTTTTCACCAATACAAACTTTAATACAAACTTGACTTACTCGGGCACGTCCTTGAAGGTTTTCAGCAAAGCGACCACAACCGACTTTAAGATGTCGCCAGTCGGATCGCTGGTCGCAGTTACTGTCCTCGCGAATTGAGCTGACGGAGCTACATAAAGAGATAAAGCTTTGTATTGATAAAATGCCAACCGGGTGAGTATCAGCATATTCGCACTAAGCCTATTTTTCTTGGGATAACGGTTAAACCTCGAAGATTTTTTTCACTTTTCTAAAAAATTTTTTAACTTTGCTGAATTGCAATTTAGTATAAAGGTCCGTACAATAATAAGAGGATTTATGAGGGGACATACTGCTATTTTCAGTTAACTCATGTTTCGTTTTTTTTTCGGGGGACATTTATTGGTGTTGGTGGGAAAGTTCTCTTGATACTGCAGTGATTTTTTTAGAAATTACAATACTCTCGATAAAATATAATTAATCCTGAAGCACAAATGTTAACTATCACGTGCTGTGTGTGATTAGTTCAGTTGACCTGAAGAAAAATGCTAATACTTCCATTGCGTCGGTCAGTAACGGTTTGCAACGCAAAAATATGCAATAGTTTACGCTTCAATTTTATTCAAAACGCTTCAAACAACACGCAGTCAAAGTCGTAAAAAGTAGAAAATTCCCAAGCGCAAAATTCCATCCATTGGCAAATCGTTTTACTTTCAAGAATGGCAAAAGCACGACTTACCCGTCTTGATAAGCACTGGGTCGCTGTGGGAAAGTGTGACGGAGTCGCTGCTCACTGCCTGAACGGACACGTTGAAAAACGTTCCCGGATTTAATCCGAAGACTCGAAACTAGATAAAGAGAAGCATTTAAAGGTAAACTCCAATCCTGTAGGATAGAAAGAGAAAGGCTCGGTGGATAGATGTAACGACAAAGTATATATTACATACAAGGTGGCAAAGTCAACTGAACTATAATTTGTAAATTTCTGAAAAAAAAACAACATTTGGAAATCGTGTGACACTGTTGAACAACAAATTGTATTGAGAATGTTGTTCAAGTTGTTGAAGACAAAAACAAAGAATAAAAACACAGGGGCAGAATCTTTTATCCGCAACGGAAAACCTTTTACAGTGTTAAATAACACGCTTTTTGTCTGTTTTTATAAGCTATTACTACAGTTGGAACGCAGTTGGAGATAGTCATTGCGACAGAAACGTACCGAAAACAAAGATTTATTTCGTGTGTCAATTAAATGTAGCTATCAGAGCTCGTAGCGCAGCATTAAAAAAAATTTCGTGGGAAAATAAGAGTTGAAAAAGTACCAATAGATGAACATTCCTGAAAAGCTCTGGGTTTCAAAGATCCAAGGCATGACTATATAATATATATATATATTCGTGTATGAGCCTAATAGGGAGGTCAACCAGTGGAAGACCAAAAGCGACATTGTTTACTTTAAATCCAACACAATGTATTTAACACTAAGAGGATCACAGACATAAATATACCACCGCATTTTTTCCTAACTAATATACCTAATTTTATAGTTGGGTGGATTTATATTCCTTCACACTTAAACATGATGAGTATAGGCTACTCGAACACAAATTGTTATTCTTCATGGAAGATACAAACCAAACGGAATGCAATCACGCTTTCAAAGCCTGAAATAATATTTAGTTACTAGGTTTCAGTGTTGTAAGCAAGTCATTTTGAAAAATAACTTAAATCCAAGTCAAGCCTTTTTGCAAAAAAGTCCCAGTCCAAGTCACCGGTTGCCCAAGTCAAGCCATTATAAGAGCAAGTCATTTTTAATTCATATTATTGACATAAAAGTAAACTGTTAAACTATTAAAATTTGTAAACTCGTGCGATTATGAGCAACAATTTAAATAAAAAAATGACACCAAAGCAATATACGGCAATAAAAATGTTTAATGTGTAAAACTTGGGACAAAATTTAATGGAAAACACTTAATTTAATCCCAAGTTATTTGACAAAATTACTTAAGTACAAGTCAAGTAATTTGTCCAAAAGATTTAAGTCAAGTCAAGTCATTTTGGTCAAAAGAGTTAAGTCAAGTCAAGTCAAGGTATTTGAACACAGTGACATTACAACACTGCTAGGTTCCAAGGGAACTAATAGGATCTCTGTCGAGTCCGGCAAAAACATTTAACTTTAGTAAATAAAAAACAAACATAAATCTAACATAAAGGGAAACCGCATGAAACCGGATAAAGCGCCTTATGTGTCTAGTGAGCCCTGGTCTATCCCGGAATAATAAAAAATGAAACATCTTAAATTGCCCTCTTACCTCGTTCGTGGATAGACCGGTAAAAGTGCGTATCCTTCTGTTACCAATTGAAACAATAAGGTTGTAGCTTCGAGCGAACGGCGTCGGCGTCCAATCCACCATAAAACCGTCCGATCGTATCTGACTGATCGTCACTCCGCTGACGTCATCAGCATTCGGGTATGCTGTAAAAATTTAAAAACTCAACTTTAGAAAACAACTTAAAACACCAATATTCTGTAAATTATTGTCGTTTTAAATTACTTGGTTGGGGATGGTGAAAAACACGAAATTATTTTCAATGAAAAAAACGAGAATAAGAGCTAAGTCGTTATCAGTCTGAAACAACGAATAAGACAAATTATAGAATGCAAACAAACTCTATAATAAGAGTAACAAACTTGACAGATAGATTAGTATTATGACCTTGAACATTGTAATTTCGAAAAATATAAACCTTGTTTTTTTTTACAAAGAATGGTCTCAAATGCGCATAATACTTTAATTAAGTGTGTTTATCAAAACAAAAACATGTGGACGCAACCATTTTAGTAATTACTAATTACCTAAATAAAAACAGCTACTACAAAAGACCAAATAATTAGACTAAATTATTTAAAACGCCAAACAACTAAATCGCGGTTTTTGAATCGGGCACATGTTTACTGTAATACAGATTAAAGTTAGTTAATGCTGAAGAAAAAAACCATAGTGACTCTCAGAACAAAGGTGCAAGACTGGGCGTCCAACTTACGAATGGTGACTGGTACTTCCGACGAAGGGTTCGAGTTGAAGTATTGGCCGAGGGAAATCACCGAGAGTCTGTAGCTGTTTCGATGCTGTAAGCGAAGGATGGAATACGGCGGGGTGGCGTTTCTAGAAAACACGTACGTTACACACTACACAGGGTTGCTATATAACCAGCTTGCATGCGTTTTGTGCGCCTTTTTATTTTTAATTAAACTGTTTTCTTTGGTATATTAATTACTTCTTTAAATATACATTAATATTTCGATTAGGAGTTCATGGACACCCTAAAACTATTTCACGGACCCCAGTTTAAGAACCTCGGAGTTAGAGCCTTTTTCGATTTTAAGCCCAAATAGCGAAAACCATATACTAACTTGAAAACATCCACCGTTCCGGTCTTGGTGTTCTGCGCGCGCACCTGGTAACCTATGGAGCGTAACGCTCGCTCCCACGTCACCGTGACCACGTGGGGCGTGATCTGCAGCACCTGAAAATCCCCTGGAACGGCCGGCACCAGTCGACCTGTGGCGCAACAAACAAATGTATGTAATGCCGTAATATGGAAATGTTTACAAAAACCCTAACAGTACTATTTTGTTCAGGAAAAAAATTGGCTCATAGGTTGTTTGAATGAAATAATAAATTTTAACCTTTAAATGTGCCTCTTAAAGAAAAAAATAATTTTACATTTGGGCTAAACGCTTATCGTTTAAAAGAATAAAGTAGAGAAATTATAAGTGCTTAAAACTTAACTTGTGATATTTATTAAAGGCCATAATGCTATTTTTTCGCCCTAATTCAATTTCGTTTGCGTGTTTTATTCTAATGTTCCAGTGATATGGTTCCGAAGAGTTATGGCATATCTTCGCAGACCAATAACTTCATATCAAACAGTTTATTTTACTTACAAGGAGTATATAAAACATAGAATTGTTAAGTTTATATTATTATATATAAAAACTTAAATATTTGTGAATTATTATTTTGATTTTTTAAAGTGTTTGATGTAAATTGTGTGTAGGGAGAAGCCATACAAATACAAAAACAGGCTGAGATAGCGAAAAATGCCTTTCGGGTTATCTCGCGTACTTATAGTGCGGGTGTTAGCGTTAATGCAGAATACGATTCATATAAACGAAATTTATACGAAGGTTGCACGAACTACTGTATTGTGATAACAACAAAATAAAGAACAGTTATTTTGTTTTACTCTGACAAAAATAGTGGTAACGATCTATTTTTGTTGTAACTGTGCAAATGTAAAATATTTCGAATGTCATTAAACAAATGACAAGCGTATTTTGGTTCGTTTTTTAGTTCAATCTACCCTTGATAAGCATTTCGCTCGGAAATGTTTTCAAATTCGGTAGGGAGTTTTAACTTGTCTACGATTAAATCGAAGATTAAGCAATAGCGAGTAAAGCAAGATAATAATTGCAAAAATTATTACCTTTTTGCACAATTATGCTCAAAAGCGGCAAAGCATTGTTAAGCAGGGCACAGAATATAGGAAAACTATTACGATGTTTGTTCAACCAAATACCCAGTCAAAGCGTTGCTTAGTTTTGAAGAAAATAACGCTGCCATCAAGCGAAGCTTTGCATTGAAACGTCAAAAAAATTGCTAGCACAAGACATTACATGTGGTAGTGCAAAAGCATGTATAACGGAGGAAGGCAAAGATAAACCTTCTTACAGGGGTTTGACAAAAAAGCAAAAAAAAATCGCATAGAATACGTTAAAATTAGTTTTATGGATTAACAACTATTACCGAATTTTAGAAAGGGTACACAAAAGCTTTTTTTGCGAATTTTGGGAGGTTTTTAGAGGAACAAACACGTTTTGGTAACGTTTCCAGGTTGTCATACGCAAAGAAAATCAAGTCAGGTTGGTTTTAATGCAAGTCAAAGCCGAGTCATTTGGTTAAAAAAGTCACATTGCGACCCGTTTACCTCCGTCATCCTCCCTTTCAGCTTGCTCTAGAATTTCAGCATTGTTACGTCAGAATTGTCGTGAACAGCACAACAGCAACAACAAAGCAGCGGCTTGTTTACGTTTAAAAATACTCACGGGTCCGCGTCTTGACTACGTCGCTCTCGCGCGATTTGTCGCCCTCGCGTCCGACGGCCACGTATGTGATGTCATAAAGGGTGTTTTGCGCCAGATCGGACACAATTGTCGGAGGAAATTGCGGCACACCTCTGAATACATTAAGGTGCCATGTTTATTTTCGGAAAATCGCTCGATTAGGTTTTAACATATGGGAATAGGAAAATGTCTACCATCTTGCAATAAAACAAATTGCATTTTCTACTGGAACTTCAAAAAATAAAATTAGTTGCATATAAGGAAATTACTTTTGTTTGCAAACCCCGGGAACCCCAAACAACAGCATTGCTACTACAAAATTTCTTTTGCAAGATTCGATTTTTCGAAACTAATTGTTATTAAACTACAATAACTCATTTTCGTTTTGTAATTAAGGGAGGTAGTTTGGCCACATAATTAAAAGTATTTCTAAGTATAGCTCATGGTCTTGTAAATTAGTTTTCCAGCTACTTGCACTATTTTATTGTTTTAATAAATAATGATTAACAGGACAGATTACACAAAAAAAATATTATTATTAGTTTTTCTTATTGTACGAGTTTTTGTCATTTTTTTGTCAACTGTTTGTCTCTGCAACGCATTTATTTGTAGTGACGTCAACCCAAAACCTTAACTTCATAAACAAGAAATGCACCATTTATATTACAAGTTAACGTGTAAAGTGTACACTGAGTGTACAGTGTACGTATAAATCCTAGAAAACTGCAAATAAAATCCCCACCCAATCCTTATGGTCGGCTCTCTGCGACTTCGCAGTATAATGTCATAGCTTCCCGCGTGTTCCACCGGTTGCAACGTCACAATGAACGAATCGTGCGTCACTGATCGAATGGATAGAGGCGGGCTTAGTCGGTTTCTAGGCATCACGGGTGAAGGGTGTCCTGGTAAATAAAAAATATTTCAACTTGTAAGCATAAAGCGTTATCGAAGGTATTCCATAATTGCCGTACAGTGTGAAGTGTTTCCATCACTCACGTAGATTTCTGATGAATTAACTTATGTATTGAAAAACAAACATTCTTTGTCCGTTAGGTAAACATTGGACTTAAGGACATGTTGTTAAGTAAAGCTAACGTTAAGAAAGCTAGTGTAAGTATTTAAAATGTGCAAACACTTGAAATAAACTCATTAAAAATACTAAAGCTATATCATAATCGATAAAATCGACATTTCTCTCTTTACAAACGTAATGGCAAAAACATTATCGAATCAGTGTAAAAATAAAGATAAAAACGATAACACATACATACATAAAAGAAAAAGGGCCAAAAATAACAGGAAAAGAAGGCGGTCTATGTATCTGTGAGTACACCACTAGGTATTAAGAAAATATAAAGGTTTTAGGCTTTCATTGAATTTACTAAAAACCCGTGTATTGTGTTCAAAAACTTGAATTAAATTTATTCAGGTTCAAAGATCCTGAAAAAACAATTACATGATATACAATTCACTCACGTGTTTCTAGCCTGATACTGAAGCTGGGCCTTGACCTTTCCAATCGGCCCACCGACGTCACACTTATGACGTAGAAACCGCGGTGACGTAACTTGGTGATGTTGTACGATGTTCCTTCGACTCTGAAAGTAAAGTTCGGCTACAGTTTTGTCGCTTTTATTAAGTCACCGTTTTTTAAAGTTGTACTTGTATTTAAGCCCTTTATGCAAATAGAATCAAGTTACTCATACTTGTCGTGAAACATTTACATTAAATTATGCTGAGCAAAGGCATGCATTTCAGTAAAGACCAAAAACGGTGATATTTATTTCTGTCCAAAGGTATGTTGAGACTCTTTGTGGTTAACAGACCATGTTTAAGTATTAAAAAGGCTATTGCTTTCAGGCTGTTTCCCCTGTTGCTAATTGATAATTCAAATACCAAGAATTTTGTAAAGAGTAAAAAGTTTGTTAAATCAGCAAGCGCCGCTGTGGGGCTGAGCGCAGGGGTGACCGATACCCGATATTTTCGGCCATCCGATGCGATACGTAATTACTTATTTAGGGTGGTCAAATCTTAAGCAAAAATAGGTGTCGTAATGCTTATTACGCCGAAATTTATTTTTGCGTAACGAAATTTATTATTCGTTGATTTCCTTAACATTATTTCCAAAAAAATATTTTACAACGTTGTACCTGGTATGTTTCACAATGCCGGTGTCGCTGTCCAAAACGGTGACGTCATAAGTCAAGGCACGTGCGGCCGGAAGCCACCTGATGACGACATTGTTGGCACGGACCTGATCGGCCCTGAGCCCAGTCGGCGTCTGGGGTGGGAACGGCCCTGTAAAAGTAAAGTGTCGTGTGTAAAACATATATAATATGTATGTATAATGTATATTCAAGATATAAAAGTACGTCGGCCTAATGTAATAAAACAATTTTTCCTGTGCAATTATATATAAATTATACAGTTTAGACCAGGGGTTCTTAAACTGGGGTCCATGGACCCCTTAGGGGTCCGTGAACTAGTTTTCGGGGGTCCATGAAGGCCTAATTGAAATATTAGTGTATATTTTAAAAGTTAACATTTTTTCAAAGAAAACAATTTAATCAAAAATAAAACGGTTTTGCACTGAATGTATATTTAGATTCCATTTTACTTTCACATTTTTTGGACCGAAATCAGCAGATTTATGAAGTTTGTATTGTGACGTCAATTTATGATGTCATTTTTGAATTTCTGTTCCCCTACCGTGGTCCACGCAAGGCCCCCAAAAAATCTTAGGGGTCCGCGGTAAAAAAGTTTAAGAACCCCTGGTTTAGACTAACGTTCCTCGATATTTGCACTTGGCCAAAGATAAAATCACAACTATAGATGCAAAAGCTAGTCATTTTATTCCGATACCAATTCACGATATTTTAAACAAAAAGTATCGCGATCACATCCCATACAAAACGCTGTCACTACTATCCTCAAACAAGCGATATATATGAAATTGAAATGTTTAAATGCATACAAGTTATTAGACCAAAGTTTCCTTTATTGTTAGGAAGTTTAAATACATTAAGTTGTTAGCCCAATATTTTTGATAAAATTACGTAAAAATCATAAAAAAATTAAAAAAAATCTATGTTGAATCGCATATCGTAGCTTAAATTGATATCGGATCGGCACCGATACCAGCTTAATATCGGACGAGTACCGATACTATCAATTGGCATCGGGTATCGATATTATCGGACACCCCTAGTCACAACTAATAATCCTACGTAATATTTACAAGTTTTCGAGAAGTAAAGCGATAATTAACTGTCGATCAAAAATGTCTGAGCTGTTTTTACTTGTTTGTTTTTTTAACTTTAAGAGCTTTTGTCCATTAAACGTTGGTAAGGCCATTTGCTTCATTTGTTTATTATTACCACTAAAAATAACTTCATTCCTTGCTTTTCAAAATGTAAAAGTTATAACCCGCTCAATACAGAACAAGATGCTATGTTTTGGGCTACTGGTCAAATACCGGTGTTTTTGTTAAACCTAAAAACGACAAATCAATCGTTTTGGATTCCATAAAGACACGCCCTTTTATATAAACCTGACTGTTTGCGTATGTGCAAATTATGAAGGTTTGCTTTCTTACTTGTTAGTACTTTCAACGCTGGCGAGCTTTCTTCGGTCTGCTCTCCATCTGCGCCGATCGCTTTTAACGTGACACTGTACTCGGTGTCAGGACGTAGATTTGAAAGACGAAGTCGCGTGTTCTTTTCACCCCTGTCGAATAATTATAATAGTTAAAGAAGCTTTTGTGGTGTTTTCTCATAATTTTTAGATAAATTGTTTGCTAGTTTACAGGCCCTAAAAACTAGCAACGCTTGTTGCCATACTATATCTTGTTTTAAAAAATGTTGAAGAAAAAATAGAGAAATTAACATATTTCAAATTCGAAAATACATATAGATACGATTTTATGACAGTTAAAATGCACAATGCACATATTTATAATACCTCAATTATACTTTTAATGCTTGTTTAGCAAACTTCTTCTAAAGGAGATTACCATTATTGAAAATAACTTTGTTTTTAGTCGGATCAAGCTGAAAAAGATATCTTTACCTAACGATCTAAAAAGCTTCAAACAGCAGACACAGTCTGAGATAACAGACCAAAAATAAACTTATGAGGAACACACAATACGACCTAAAAAGCAACAAAACCTAAAGCAGAAAATCTATAAAACCATAGGATTAAAACCATAATAAAGCCAAATACGCAGTAGTATCCACAACAGAATAAGAACTCACTCGTCTGAATAAGACCTAACCCTGTCAGGATAAGTTCAAATTCACCGATATAATTTCTAAATGAAACTGTGTTTAATTCCGACGTTAATGTTGTTCTTGCTTCGGTCTTATGGCTCGAGTCCTAACTTATGGCTTACCTAGCAATGCGTTCCAGTAGTTGGCCACTCCATCTTAAGACCAGAGAATATGCGACAGAGTTTGGAATCACGGGCCAGTTTGCCACCATACTGACCTGGGTCACGTTACTGACCCGTACAAGGGGCACCAAGGATTCGGGAAGGACCGGCTTTAGCGTTACTGCAAAATAAAGTGCGATTTTGACAAGATAAACGCCTGTAAGGTATTGAAATCTGGAAGTGGAGTTTTTAAGGCCTTTCGGCTTTCGTGCCAATTAAGGTTCAAAAGTGTCATTCTTACTATGCGCGAGATAAACACTATTTTGTTTTCTTTATTTTACCAAAAATATTTGTTTTTCCTGTTAGTAACGTTGAATTAAAATGGAACATATTAGGGTATTTTAGATGTTATTTCCACAAGTCCCGCTGCGTTGAGTCGTAAATTCAGGCTAAATTGGCCATTTAATTAGTCTTAGACAAATGCCGAAATTACAAAATAGTTAGAAATATCGATTTTAATCGGCTGTTATCTCACACCATTAGATGTATTCTAAAATATGCACTCTCTGTAAAATTTAAACCCCAATACGTTTCCTAGGTTTAAAACCGTGCCTAAACAATCGAGTCTAAACCTAATCAGGCTAGCGAGCGACTAGATGACGTCACTCACGGGTCTGCTGCGTCACAGATTCGCTCCTGGCGCTCTCCAGGCCGTCGAGGTTTCTTGCGGTCACTTCAAAAGTGTAGTTGACCCCGGCCTTAAGGTCACCCACAACCACAGAGGGTCGCTCGAGGTTGGCGATTTTTCGTTCCGCCTGAGCGCTCGCCTTTCGCATGTCACCGCCCACGCTGGTGACGTAGACGCTGTACGTCACGGCCCCTGGGTCACAAAATGACGTTAAAATAAAAGTTTTAACAATGGGCCATGCAAATAGTAGAACTTGATTAGGAATAGCCAGTGTTGTAAAGAAGTCATTTCAAAATGACTTATGTCCCAGTCAAGTCATTTAAAAACAGTGACTTAAGTCAAGTCATTGACTTAAGTCATTACAACAGTGGACAAAGCAGTTAAAATGTCTGCCATAACAAATTACAAACAGCAAGATGGCCTAACGCTGCTCCTAAATAAATTATGTTCAATATTACTCTTTCACATACAACGGTTAATTTTTTTGGTATATTTGAAATCAATTATAAACCTTGAGGGTTTTACTTAACCCCGTTGTCAATTGTTTATTTTCGATACTTGCTAAAAAACATGGCGTGAATAGGTCTATTGTTTTACTACACCAGGTATGACCAAATAAGAAAAAAAATGATGTAGTAACAAGTAAATTTTGATTCTTCAGGCCCCTGAATTTTAACTCATTTAAACTCAGGCCCCTGAATTGAGCTCTGAACAAAGAAAATGTAATTTTTTCAAGTACAGGAGAAATATCACATACCTCTGACTGTATCCCAAGACAGGCCAATGGCTGTTTGGTTGATCCTTTCGGCTTCAAGATTTTGGGGTGCGTCAGTTCCTGTTGATACGGAGCAATATAAAACGCAACTTTTAAACTTTTTTTTAAATAAGATATTATTAGATTTGTTTAGCTAGATTGACGAGATTTAAAAAAAAACAACAAGTTTTTAAAATTAAAAATTAATAAGTTTTACAGCTTTACTTTTTTAAATTAGTGAAAACGAATTCGCCCAGGTTTACCAAACCAAGCTTAGTTTAACCTCAAATGGTCTTGATATCAATGTTGATCGCAACGTTACAGATATTTTTTAAAAAAGCTCGTTTTCGTTTAATCGATTATGTTTAATATCATTCCCGATCGACCAAAGTATAAAAATAGCCATCGCATGACATTTCATTGCTTTATTTTCTTCTTAAATTAAAAATTCAATTTGAAGCATATCTTACTTGTTCTGACGGCAAGAGCCTCCGTCGATCTGCCGCGAATGTCGTCCACCGTCAATGACGTCACGGTGACCTCATACTCGGTGGCGGACCGGAGTTTGTCGACCGTGACCGATGACGACAGCACGGTGACCAATCGGGTTGCAGCACCCGGGAGGGAGGGACGCGATAATTCGACCACGTACGAGTCAGCACCTTACACAAAAAGTGACCATTTGATTAAGGTGATTTCCAAATTTCGGCAAAATATTAACTTAAATTTCGCACGATTTTATTGTTCAGAGAAATTGACACGCAAAACCGTTACAATCCGCATTTTTTAGATTTTTTTGCACTCAAACAAACCTTTCTCACTTCTTAATGTCTGCCAAACGAATTCAAGAGTATTTGATTACGACAGGGGTTCTTAACCTTTTTTGTATGTTGTACCCTCTTAACAAAAATGAATATCAAATTTACCCCCAAAATATAAAGTGGTGCTCATTTAATAAAAAACAAAAGTAACACATTACATCAGTTATACTCAGTGAAACGGCTGGGCTTGCTTTTTGGCAACGAGTTGTTCAATATCTGGTATAGTGGTAGATAATGCACAATGAAGATCAGATTCAACATGTAAAGTCAGTTTCGTGCTTTAGATTTGATAGTAAGCAATGCAGAGAAGCCGCTTCACAAAAATTACTTGAAAAAAACGAAACCAAATATTCAGTTTCAGCAGAATATAATATTTCAAACGAAAAGAAATTGACGTGCATGGGCAAAACGGTTCAATCCGCAATGTTTTAATTTCTTTTGCAGTTAAAAAGCGTTTCTAACCTCTTGCTGTCTGCCAAACGAATTGAAGAGAATTGGCTCCGATTCGAGATACGACCACGTCAGTGGCTGGAAGTGGGGCTGCAAAAGTTAAAATGATGGAAATTTAAATCTAGTTGAAAGCAAAGAGATTTTAAAAGGCAGGTAATTAACTACGAGTGACCAAGCAACTTATTCAAGTATTTTGAGCCCGGAAAAGAATATTTTGGGCCCTGAATAAAGATAAACGGCTTATAAAAACTGGAACTGTGTGCTCTGCAACAGAAACTAAAATCACATTGTAATTTAAGAGACTGACCATAACGTATTGCACATTACAAACCCTAATAGGTGGAAATGGTTTGTTTTTTGTTAAAAAAAATTAATAATAAACGCTACAAAAATGTTTTACCACCATGATGAAAACATGTTAAACGAACACCTTTTGAGATTTACTTAACTAAATGGTTAATGAGGTAAATTTGGTAAGGTAAAGATCGTTCAAATGTGGACAAATTTAAAAGTAAAATCTTAGGACCAAGTTTACATCAGCCAACTACTCCCAAGCACACTTGAACAATTAGCTTTTTTTCGCTTTTTAAAATTAGAGTATAATTAAAATTAGAGCATTTTAGTTTTTCTAAATTAGATTAGAATTAGAATTTTATCGTTTTGAGTTTTTCTCAAATTATATTACAATTAGAATAACCGAATTCCTAAAAAAACAACTTTCAACTAGAATCACATTTAATTTTTTACATTCAATTTGATTTAATCGCAAATTATTCTTATAAGAACGTGAATGGCAAATATGTGTGTGCTGATTTTTGTGCCGTCTTATGCTTTTTAGACTGTAAAAATTATATACAAGTCGTTTCAAGCAAAGAGTTTTAATTTAAATTCTGTGTTTTAACTGAGAGACTAGAAATGCCGTTGGACAAAGTAGCATTTTTGGAAAAATTCGAATTAGATTACAACTAGAATTAGAGCACACAAGCAATTCACAAATTAGATTAGAATTAGAATTAGCCGCATTTTGCTCTAATTTAATGAAATAAAAAAACTAGGATTATCTAGTTTTTCAAGTCTACTCCCAATATATCCATATAACTACAATATACGTAAATCCAACCTGTTCGTTGCGTTACGATGGCCGTGGCACTCTCGGTGCCTTGTGTATTGACGGATTTTAGTAGGCAAGTGTAGAGGGTCCCGGGTTCGAGTCCCTCCACAAGCAAACCGTTTTCTTCCACGCTTCGCGAGATAACTTCGGCCGCGCCTCGTCGCACGATAATGTCGTATCGTACAGACCCTTTAAAGCAGTAGGGATATTAGTTTTTCCCTTCGTTGAGTTCAGCAGGCTTTGTTTATAAGATTTTAGTTGTTATCTGCTAAATGCCGCACGGACCAAGAAGTGAAAGACAATTCATGCAGGGCTTTAGTTATTATGCCGCTTTAAAAAGTAGGTTATTTTACAGTTAAACATTGAATGAACACACATTTTAAGTTTTTTTAGTATGATATTATCTATACCAGGAAAAATTCTTACAGGTTTTTTGTAATGCAAAAAAGGTATTTAGACTTTGTGATCTTCTTGTGTAAATTATTCAAAGAATCGCCTAAAATATATTTTTCGACAAGTGGCAGCATCGACACAGCTCAGACGTATAGCTTGGTTACTATGCTGTTGCTGCCAGGCATGGTATATACTGAAAATAAGTTCTTCCGGTAGCTTTTTGTTTGTCCGACGTTTAGGCTACCTTTATCCAGTCCAGGATGCCTTCACCAGGGAACGTAACAACACCAAGCAAAGTAAAACGATCCAAAAAAGAGATAAAACGTCGCTAAACAACGTTTAAAATAAAAAGCGATGAGACGCGCTCTCAGTTGTTATCTTTTAACACCATAGACAACGGACAAACCGAAATGTCGGACAAACAAATAAATACCAAAAGAACTTATTTTCTGTGTATAGCTATGCTATTTGTTTAGGCGACCGAATATTTTAAAGTCTCAAGTCAATACACAAATGCTGTAAAAAATCCTTTAACTATATACCTTTGGTTCCTTCCCAGTTAAGAGCGAAGGAAGCGGCTTCGATCCGCGTAATCCTGATGTTCCTCGGCGGCAGCGGCGCTGTAAAAACGCGTTTAAGCAGTTCATGGTTAGCAAAAACGCCACTGGGTGGGTCCCCAGAAAAAATAAAATAAACAAAAACACGTCGTACCGGTTACCACGCTAACTTCGTCGCTCCACGTGTCGCTTTGGCGCCCTTTTCGATCGACGGAGGCCACTCGTAGACGGTATCTGGTGCCGGCGATCAATCCAACCACTTCCTGTTCGTTTGTGAGCACGGGGAGACGAAACGAGGCGCCCGCTATGTCCGGGAACACTTGAACCACGTAAGACGACGCTCCTGTACAACGCATATACCAGTGTTGTAATGACTATTTTTAAGAAATATGCTGTTACTGCCAGGCAGAACGTGGTTCGTTGTTGTTTTTCTTTCTTTTATTGTTTGTCTGGTGTATATTATATACATATGTTTTCGCCATAGTTGCAATTATATTGCCCTGAGGACGACTGCCCGAATAGGTCGTCGGAACGTTGGCACTTTAAAAAAAAATTGCCGGAAGAATCATTTTACAATTGACTTTTTTCAAATGACTTGACTTGACTTAAGTCATTGTGTGAAAAAGCTGGGTTAAATTGAGTGTTTTCATTAAATATTTTTTTAAAAACTTGGATTATTATTTGTCTCAATTGTTGCACCTGAAACAATTCGCTGACTTTAATTGCGGTTTGGTTGTTTTTAGTTGAGTAGTAGCTCAAAATCGGACGAGTTTACCAATTTGAATAGTTAAACGTTTAATTTTGTATTTCAATGACATGACTTGAAGATGACTTGTCCTTATAATGACTTGACTGTGACTTGATTCGGGTGGCTGATGACTTGGACTGGGACTTGACAAAAATCTTGTGTTGGACTTAAGTCATTTCAAAATAACTTGCCCTGGTCAACTATAGGTTAGTCCAAATTCGCAAATAGGTTGTGTGCCGGAGGCGATACCCGATGCCAAGTGACAGTATTTCCTTCGATACTAGGGTGTTATCGGGGCCAATCTGATAGGAAATTGATATCGAAATTTCAGCATTTTGTATCTTAAAACATAAATTTATTAAATAATAGTAGCCTGTTCGGTTAACAACTAAATGTAACTAAGATAATAACAGCAACGAAAATTGTAACAATGTGACCTATAAATTCCGCATAACGTGATTTGGATCGCGAAACTTTGCCCAAAATATGGGGCATCGGTATGGGATTAAAATGTATCGAACATCAGTGATTGGTACATTTAAACGACATTTTGTGCAAATTCTTAAATAAGTTTACCTGGTGCCTTATAATTTAGACATACAAATTTCAACCGTAATGCTCGATTTACAATTTTCAACTAGACTTATATGGCTACCAGCCAAGATAGACTTCAGTTGTTTAGGTTACCAAATTAAGTAAAACATTTCATTTTCGCTATTAAGTTTTCAAACAAGATGCACGGCTGGTGTAGTAACCATAACTATTAGTTATTTAAACTATCTGGATAGAAAAGGTAGAATACTTCCAAATATTGTTGGTATAAGTTACGAAATACAAGCTCCGTCGCCAAATATAAATGGTTCAAAAACAATATAAGAAACAAATATTACCTGTCACAGACTCCCACTCCAGTTTTATGTAGGAGGTTGATAGTTCTGTCACCGGCTTGATTCTTGGGGCGCCAATTTCTAAAAAAGAACATTTAAGTTTGCACCCGAAATGTAAATGTAAGAATGTAATGTAAGAAGAATGTAAGTTCATCTATTTTAATAGTTTTTATTTCGTTTAGCTGCTTTTTACGATATGTGTAATATCGCTTTTACACGATTAGTACAAAAGTGTTATGCACATGAACTCAAATGTTTCATGTGAAACCGTGATTGTTTCATGGTGAAAGCTTACTGGTTCTTTCAGCGAAAATCGTCGTCTCGTCGCTCATCTGCCCATCACGGCTCACGGATCTCACCGTGAAGTCGTACTCGGTGTCTGGCGTGAGCGAGCGTATCACAATCATGGGCTCGTTCACGGTCACGTCGCGATATTGGGATCGTCGTGAGATTTTGTATTTTACGACGTACGATTTGGCACCTGTTGAAAAAAGTGTTGGAATATATTTTATGCACGAAACCTAGTTTATGTAAAAGTAATAAAAAGAGCAACTAATCACTCTTTAAACATTTCTAAATTATTGCTCATGGCCATTTAACGTAGCCTAAGTAATAGAAGTTTCGAGTGCAATAAGGTTACCGTTCACTCTTTTCCATGATATGCCGATGGAGGTGGTCGTTACGTCATCGATAACCACGTTTTCTGGCACTTCAGGAGCTGAAACAGCGAAAAAGCGACAATTTATTGGTTTTCAGTTTGTATAGCAATGAAAACTTTCACAAGTCGAAAAGAACAACAATGAGGCTTTTTAAATGATAAATAGTTGCTTAATAGGGTAGTCTTGCAGCACTTTGAAACGATAAAAGAATAATGAAAGATAAATAGCAATGTATTGGAAGGCGAAGATAAAATAATTTAAAATGACGTAACGTGTGCGTTTAAAACTCCTTTAGCCTTTTACAATCGTTCGTTGCTAGTCTGGTCCTATTTGTAGTGACAGAGTTCCAAGGGGCAATTTGAAATTTGACAGCGGCACGTATTTTAGTGGGGAGCGAAATATTGCTGCAAGTTATAAGCAAAGCCGCTCTCTGTTATTTACTACAACTGCATAAAGTAGATTACCAATAATAATGTTGTACTAATATGGCGGCTGAAAAGTTGTGATTTTAAAGAGGTTATGCAGTGCAATGTCTTCGTATATTTACAAATTTACAGGTGGTAGGTGCTTTTCTTAGGGTGTAATGGAGTTTGAACAGCGGTTAAAGGGGTCCCCCGGATAAAATGGTTGGAATCCAATGCTTGAAAACATTGATTCCTTATTTAACACACCGGCCCCCGTTTTGCTTTTTTCCGAAACCAAGAAGGGACCCATTGCTTTAGACTTAGATTGAGCTAAATTTCTTCTGAAATCACCTGTTTGCTGCGTCAGGACGGCGAATAGTGACTCGTCAATTCTGCCCTCGTCTCCGATCGAGCGCACTTTAAATGTATAGCCCTCGCCCGGAATGAGATTTTCAAACGTGGCCACGTTCTCCGTTTGCGTGCGAGTCGACATTATTGCGTCACTGTTACCCTTTGTGACGTCGACGCGGTACGAACTTGCTCCTGAAAACAAATTGACAACACAAAACTCAGATAGTATATTGGAATCCTAGCAAAGCAAAACAGCATTTATTCACTATTAAGTTTTTTTTGTAATATTTAAAAGGTTCGAGTTATTTGAAAATGTAAAATTAAAACTTTGCAATTCAATTGTTAGAACAAAAAAGAACATTTGTTTGGTCATTTAATTATTTGATTTTATATGACGGAACCTACAGCAGACTATTTTCTATTTTTTCCGGTGAATATTTAAGTTAATATTACCTAATACGCATTTTTAGAAATTATAGAAGCAACAAATAAAAAAACAGACCACGCAAACTTACCAATCGCTTTTGTCCATCGTAATGAAATCGATAGGGAAGTCACGGAGGTTGCTTGCAAGTTGTCCGGTGCCACCGGTACTAACAACACAAAAAATATAAAGGGAAGTCGAAATAAATTTAACAAAGGTTATTATTTACAAGGGGACACGAGTACCAGACACTGTTTCTAGCCCTTAACCAGTTGTCGCGTGAGCAAAAATCAGTAAGACAACAAACGAGGCCAAGTTTTGATCACGCTTAAAGCAGACTAAAAAAACTAGAATGTTTTGCTTTCTAAATAAAATCAGAGCTTTTTAGTTTTCCTAGGTTGGTAATCCTAAAAACATAGTTAAACTAAAACCTAAATTCGCAATCAATTTTGATAAATGGCGTTTTTTCTTCGCAATGTGTATATCTAAGCTTAGCAAACCAAGATTGACACTTTTCAGGCCAAATAAGTTCATTGCATGGCTAAAAATTTGTTCTGATTTGAAAATGCCTAGAAGCAAAGTAGCATTTTTGGTCAAAATAGAAATTAGATTGGCGCTAAAATTGGACCATACAAGCAATTCACAAATTAAATTAGAATTAAATTTAGAAGCAATTAAACTGCCAATATGTCAAAAAGCATTTTTCATTTAAATAAACATAGTAGGCTTCGACTATATATGCGTTACGGGATTTAAAAACTATAATTAATGGCTATGATACATCGACTTCAATAAGGTTAAGAAGTATATTCATAGAATAAACTGTCTTGTGAGAGAGCTTACCTTTTGCCGCTACACATTTAGTTAAATTGAGGTAGTTAAATTTTATTTTACATTCAAAAATGTATAGTTAACAAATTTGTTATAATCATACCTGTCTGCTCCTCTATGACACGAGATGGTTCGCTCATAATACCGACACGTCCGACTGTCTTCACCGTGAATGTGTACCGGACCCCCGACTCAAGACCCTCAATGCTCGACGCCGTTTGTGACGTAGTCAATTGTCCAGTGACGACATCGCTTCCGGTTTGCAGCGCCCATTCGACAAGATAGGAAGAAGCCCCTGATGTAAAAAATGTAACAATTTTGTTTGGTTTGTGAAAAATAAAACTCCCATGATAACAAAGCGTTACGCACCCGTTACGTCATTCCAGGACAAAGCAATTGATGTTGTAGTGACGTCATCCACGTTAATGACATCAGGAGGAACCGGAACTAAATGTTGATAAAACATGAGTTTAGAAAAAAACTACAACAGGCAAAATTAGGATTAAGTAAGTCTGTTATGTTATTTTTCTATAATTATTCCAAGAGATCGACCGATATCACTTTTTTGGACCCCGCGATTTTTTACAATTTTTGCCGGTACCGATTTTTTTTTATATACCTGGGAAATGTTCAAAACTTGAATTAATTGAAAAATAAATTCCGAATAACGTTTTAGTTTCTATACCTCTATTAATTATTAAACTGTTATTTTGCATATTAACTTAGCGTGATGCTAAAACCCACATTTATTTTATCAAAAAATGGCTAAGTTGTTTGTTGTGCAGGAAAAATTATATCATACTGTCGGACTAAAATATCGGCCAAAGTATCGGCCCACATTTACCGATACCGATATATCGCTAAAAGCCAAATATCGGCCGATATTATCGGTAAACCGATATCTCTAATTATTGCTTTCAGTCAAAAATTTTCTAAATTAAAAAAAAAATCAATCCTCTTGCGATGCTAAATGACCTTATACCTGTTTGGTGCGACACTTTGGTGTAATAGGAATCATTCACCAGCCTTCCTTCGCCAACCGAAACGACAAAGAAGTCGTAAACCAAGCCGGCGTCGAGATTCACAAATGACGCAAAAGTGTCTGACGTCATCACGTTGCGAATTACGTCGGCGGAATTCTCCAGCGCCACCCTGAGTCGGTACGACGTCGCACCTAAAAGGTCCACATTTAATATCGGCCTAATTTCCAGTATCAGTACTGTAGATTTAGTTTATCATAAGTAAATATCGAGTCAAGTATTTACCCAACTTTAAAATTGCTGGTAAATTAAGTATTTGCCTAACTTTAAAATTGCTAATATATTAAGTATTTGCCTAAATTTGAAATTGCTAATATATTAAGTATTTGCCTAAATTTGAAATTTCTAATTTATTAGATATTTGCCCAAATTTGAAATTGGTAATATATTAAGTATTTGCCTAACTTTGAAGTTGCTAATGAATTAGGTATTTGCCTAACTTTAAAATTGCTGAATAATTAAGTATTTGCCTATCTGTACCATTGCTGATGGTTTAATTACCTTTCGAAGGCGCCCAAGTTAGGCGAACAGAGTCCGTTGTAATTTCAGCAGCAGTTAACGACGATGGAGGCGCCGGAACTTGAAATAAACATAATACAAGCGTTGTTAATGGTTATCGGACAGGTAAATGTACATTATATGTCTTAAAGGTAGAACAAATCTATAAACTTAACTTGATACAATAGAAGCATGGGGTTTAGTTCAATATGTGAACTATGGTGGTCCTGATAAATTTGCAAACTGAAGTGCGATATTGTGCTTGGCATTTATTTCCTATAAACTATCAACTAAACAAACAGACAAACCCACGGAAATCAAAGAATGGATAAATAAAAGTCAACACTCACCTAATCACGCGCAATGGTTTTCAAAATTTTTTAAAAAAGTCATAAAAACGCTAGTTGACAAGTAAAAATGTATAACCTCGTCAACTCTGTGGAAGATGACTATTTAATAATAATTTAATCGACCGATCTATTAACAGGCTTGCAATACATTTTGTGAAACAAATTCAAATATATTCGAAGACTCTTTAGGTTTCCAAAGACCAAAAAGTTGATCCCTCGACGTGATTTGAATGTAATTTGAAAACAAAACAGTATACACAATAAAAATTAGAAGGTTTAAAATTTGTTTAACTACACGGCACTTTTATGACATATATAACTTAAGTCGCACATCAAATAAATTAAACGAGCCTCCTTAACTTTTAGAAAAATAAGGGGTATTTGACAGACATTTCAATATGCAATTCAATTCAAAGACAATCAAAAACTTTGAACAACTTCTTACTTGTTTGGACTTGAACCGCTTCGGAAGCAACGCTTGTAATTAAACCGTGTTTTGCCTTCACAGCAAAACGATAAAACATCCCAGGTGTCAGTCCCGTGACGGCAAATATCTCCTGAGACGTAACGAATGACGTTTGTTCGGTGGACGAGCCCGATTGGTCAATCTCGTCGACGGTGATTTCATAGGAGGTTGCTCCTAATTAGAAGCATTTAAGTTCAATAATAAATCCATTTCTAAAGAAGCAGTCGAAATGCGAACTGACAAACGCAGCATGTGTATCGCGTTGGATAGCAAAAAAGTTATGTATTTGATTTTACATTTTCTTTTAAATTCTTAAAAAATAAAGACTAAGTAGTAACCTTGTGAAGCTGAGGTAGCTAAAATGTACATAGGAACGTATACATTGGAATGTAGTTACACCAAATGTGTTATAGTTATTTTTGTATAAAGTTAACTACCTTACCTATTACGTCATCCCACGACAATGAAACAGAAGTAGATGTGACGTCATTTACTCTTATTCCGGATGGTTGGTCAGTGACTGTAAATGATACATAAAAAATAGTGAATTAAAATTTCCCCAAGTAGACAAGCTATACACTTAACGAAATATTGAACCAAAATATTGAAAACACAATAAAGTTTTTCATTTATAAACAGTATAGAGATACGTAGAATGAACATCAATGCCAATATAGGTAGCATATTTTAAGCGTTTTTATTAAATTTTTATTCATTTAACGACCGATGTTGAAAATGAGTAAAGAATTATTCTAAAAGTTAAAAAAATATATTCTATCCACAACAATTAATTATGTATAATAGACTTTAAAACTTATTCTACGTCTAACTTTATTCTCCAGAATTGTGTTCAACAGTATACATACAGGAATGTCACAAGAAAGATAACAAAACAAATATCTATCACTCAAAAAAGTTGATTCTAACTAAACAAATCCAAAACACATGCTACTCTTTTATCTAATAAAAAAATGCTTGCAATGCAAACGAAATTCAAACGGCTTGACCGGAGGTCGTAAGTTCGAACCTCACTGCAGGCTAATTGTTTTCTTTGACAGATTCGGTGAGTCTGGAATGGCTTTCGGTGTACTAATGTTACGTGAGCCGTAATCGTTGGCCAAAAAGCAACTTCAGAAGGGCTGGATCTCAGTTGTTAACACACAAATGTGTGTGCAATTTGTGCATGTTTCAGTGAAAACAAACAATGCGACTATATTGTTTTCCAACAGGGGCGCTATTCTATTGCAACGATTGTATTGTTTGTTTTTTATATATGTCCAACCTGTCTGCTGCGTAGCAGTTGCGTAGTCGGACAAATTGGTTCGTTCTTCATCGCCGACCGACGAAACGCGAAACTCGTAGAAAACGCCCGACTGCAAGTCGAGTACAGTGGAGATGTTTGTCGGTGCAGTTTGGCTTTCCACCACATCATCAGTGCCTTGGTACACCACGTTGATGGTGTAAACTCGCGCACCTGTTGATAGGGTTATGAAAAGTATTTGCGATCAAGTAAATGATGTTAAACTTAGCAGAGGAATTTTAGTGCTTCCTAAAGTTCTTCAGCTTACTGCACACTATACGGAAAAAAGTTCGCGGCACACTTTAGGTTTACACAAAACTTTTATACCAAAACTTGACAAGCGCGCTTATTGCACGCCACACGACACTAAGTAAATACTATACCAGGGGTTCCCAACCTTTTGTGCTGCTCGTACCCCTTTGTCAGGTCAGAGCGTTCTTTGTACCCCCCAAAAAATTCTGATGGAAATTTTCAAATATATAATGTTTTTATAGCTCATTTAAACGTTAAACGAGTGGCTTTTTGTCGCAGCCCCAATTACTCTTTTCAGAGCTATTGAAGTCCCACTAAGTAAAAGCACTATTAAAAAGTGGCGAATTCGGGATATTGTATTTTAAGGTGAAATATGAAACAGCGCCTTGATGACCAAAACATATCATAATGTAAGACATACAAAAATATACGCGCGAAGCGCGAAATTTTTTTGAATAACATACAGTTTAAGTTGGAAAAAATTAATTATAGTTCGACAAGCTCCCAGGACCACATTACGCACGTCGGCCTTTCCAAGATGAACCAATTTAATAATTCTATGCCACACCAACTTTTAAAATAAAGTGCAATGAATGTATACATATCACGCGGCCCACAACTATACATTATAAGTAGAGCGAATTTTTTTTGACTTTTCAAAAAAAGTCAAAATTTACATGTTAGGTAAAAATTCAAATAAAAATGCACATAAATCGCTTACAAAATAAAAAAAACAACTAAAGTCAGCTTTTTGAAATTGGTCGTTCGGTTATTTTGAAATTTATCTTTCATTTTATCAAAAAAAAAATTAGTTTTGATATAAGTTCAAAGTCATTTTAACCGTATTATATCTTTATTAGAGCAACACACAATATAAAAACGCGTGATTAACGACGCCATAGGTTATTTAAATCAATGTATTTCTAACTTGTCATAATTTTGTCAAAATAAATTATTTTCAGGTCAAAATTTTAATTTTTCAGGTCAAAATTTCCTATTTTTTGGTCAAAAAATACTCGCCCTAATTATAAGTAACACTAACTAAGCTATTCAAAAGTAACTCGAGGTCCACTAAAAATGGCTCTGCGGCCCACAGTTTGCCGACCACTGCGTTAAACGGTTATTTCACACAAAAATCGCTAAATGTCGTAAAATTAAACTGTACAGTGAAATCTGTTTATAAAACTGCTCAGTGGCCCAACGAAGTTCGTACCCCTTGATGTTCAATCTCGCACCCCCAAGGGGTACGAGTACCCCCGGTTGGGAACCCCTGTACTATACGATTGTAATACGTAATTGTAATCAGTTAAACGACGGTAAACATAGCAGAGCAATTTTAGCAAAGATTCGTGTTTCTCAAAGGCTTTCTAAAATATCTACGGTAAGCACTAATAAAATATTTATTTAATTGTTTTTGTAACGGCCATTTGAAAAACACATAACCTAAGATGGACATAAAATAAAACCAAAGACTATATTGAAAAAAAAAGTCTTTCAAACACTTTTCAATACGCAAACAGCAGTCTAAGAATCAGTGATCAAGATGGTCAAAAAAGAAAACACGGCAATTAAAACATGTCCAATTAGAACCATCGTTGAATATATAAGCACTAAACAATAAATTACTCTCATTGAGTTACGCTATGAAAAGACTCGGCAAGCATAGCATCGATAAGAATGTTAATTTCATGTTTTAGAATTAATTCACTTACCGACAGCAGTGGGCCAAGACAACGTCACCGAGTTGATTGTTACGTCATCGACAGTTACCGAGGTTGGTGCCCTAGGGACTGCAGACAAAACAAAATATCAAGTAAAAAATGAAAAAAAAAAAAATCAGAGAAGATAAGTGAGGTATTTTCTTTCCCGATATTTCAACATGTTTTGGTCCAATTTGGTGTGTTTTGTATTCAAATTTGCCCACATAGAGTTGAACGGCTTCTTAAGCGAAATGAATACATGGGAGTCTTAAAGTTAAGTTTTCTTGCATATATACGTTTAGCCAAAACCTTCAGTACAAGTTTATGCAACAGGTGGTAAAAAAATCCACATTTGTTAAAAGTTTGTTTTGATTTCAAATTTGCCCCACAGAACTTTGAATGGTTTCTTAAGCGAAATGAATACCTGTAGTCTAAAACTTAAGTTTTCTTGCATATATTTATTTAGCCAAAATCTCTGGTCAAATTTTATTCAACAAAGTAAAAAAATTAACATTTGCCAAAACGCACTGGTTTGAGCTTGATACATTGGTGAAGTGGTGCTGGTGAGACCTCCGTGACCAACTGCCTTCACGGTGAATCCGTACGTGACACCGGCCATGAGTTCGCTGGCAATTACGTAAGTCTCTGACGACACGAGTTCAGGGTAGACAACATTGTCTTTGAGTCCAATAGTTCGATATTCGATGATGTATTGAACTGCGCCTACATTTTAAAAATATTGGGAATATATTTTAGATACAAAAGAATAATATGGATAGTATTCAACTTAAGCTCACTGAACTTAATTGTGCCTTGAAATAAAACTAAAGATTGCCATACACTCTAGTAAACGGACACTTAAAACTTTATTATCAGTACATGAGACGATAAAAATATTGAAAAAATGCTTTTCTCTAGCCGAATATCTTAAATTCTACCAAAAAATTTCAACATTCACATTTTAAACTCAATAATCACATCAATGTGTTTCCTAGAACCAATATTTAAAATTCAATGGGAGGCTATGTAAAAACAAATACTCGAGTTCCAAAGGAGTTCCGCTTTAACTTTGCCGTGAGCTCCAATGGCAACTATTTACGAATTTGTTAAATTCTTTATATTATTTTGTAAAAATCATCCTTAGAAATACCTGCTGAGTCAATCCACTCCACAGTAAGAGATTCAGATTTGAAGGCGTGGAATTGGATTTGCCTTGGCATACTTGGAACTGAAATATAGAGAATACCTTAAGAAAGCTTTTAAATTATATTAATCAAAGCAGGGGAAGATCCAACTTGTGTTCAAGTTTAAAGGGCTAGTTGAAGGATTAAGTGTTGCATAATGAGCGAGTTATAGCTGTGTTTTGGCGAATGAGATCGTTTCGATAGTTTTGTCGCCAAAACGTGCGTATGTCTGTTTTAAGCCGCTACAAATATGAATCAAGTTAGGGAATTACCCTTGTTCCATAACTCAAAACAATTAACTAACAACCCATTGGTTTCAAAGAATTCAACAAGTCATCGCGAAATACTTGATTAAAAAAGTTTAGACAAGAGTTTCACTGAAAACGAGTTTGGTGAATTTCGCGTTCATTCCCCCCCCCCAAAAAAAAAAAAATTTAAAGGGATTTTTTGCAAATTTTTTTTTAAGTTTATTAATGCCAATTTTCGCTCGGAATCAAAAAGTTTAACAATTTCAGTTGTTTAACATTAATTCAAAATTTTCTTGCGGATAAAATATGCTGACTAAATCGAATTGTTTTATTTATAAGGTTTGTGTTTAGTAAAAGGGGCTTTAATCGATTGCGACTCAAGTTGACAAATTATAAACACACAGTTTGAATAAGTCCTTTTTGCTGTCCGAAAGCCATCGCAGACCACACGAATCTGCCGATCAATGATTTGCTAACCTGTCTTGCTTGCATCATTGATCGACAGATCAGTTGGTTTGCAATGGCGTCCGACCTACCATGATACGCAAACGGTAATAGTAGGTCACAACGCAGCTTAATCCAGAAGGGCTAGATCACAGTTGTTGATCCTACATGTGCGTGTATCTTTTGTTTATTTTTACTGATTTCAAATTGGTTCGAGTTTCCAGCTTTCGAGACGCGTACCTGTTTGTTGACGAACAGTCGCGAATTCAGTGTGGTTTACGCGTTCTTTGTCTCCGATCGAATAGACAAGGAAATTGTAAAACAGTCCGGCCTCCAATCCGCTCACCAGAGCTCCGGTCGACGGGGTTTCCAGACTTTGCACTACAACACCCGAATCGCCGAGGGTTGCGTTGATCAAGTAAGACCTTGCGCCTGGTTAAGTATGTAGATAGGCTTTAGTTTTGTTATTTGGTACGCGTTATTAGCGTTGCGTTGATGACGTAAGACCTTGCGCCTGGATAAATATGTAGTAATAGGCTCTATAGCTTTTTTGATACGCGTTAAACGCTCGCAAAAGTGTCAGACATTAGTTGTTTATGGAGGATTTTAAATGCCCAAATTAGATCGCTATTAAGGACAAATATTTTGAAGATTTTCAATCAGACGGATTTAATTAAAAACATTATATAAAAAATTCTAATAAAAACACTTTTTCAGTAATGACGGATTTAAGGCCTCCGAAAAAACAAAGATTTACACTGACGAGATTTTCTTTTAGTGTGGGCTCTAAAAAAATAACTAAATCTAAAACTGGTATATAAGATCTTGCTGTCGACGATATCGTATCTTTATTTGACCTAGCGAAATTATTACAAACAAAAAACAACGGTTCAGAATGTTGTATCCATTATATTTTTTGAATGTAATATTAAATATCTCTCTAATGTAATATTAAATCCACTTTAGTGTACTATAGCTATTTTTCTTCTAGGTGTCGTTGCCAGATTGTCCTGAGTATTTCGCTCAAAACAACTACTTTTTTTCGACCAACCGACGCGACCACCTGTTTTTTAATACGTTATTTTATCCCTACCTACTGCACTTATCCAAGAAATCTCCACAGAAGTAGTGGCAACGTTGTCGACCTTAAGTTGGGAAGGTGCGATTGGAACTAAAAAACACAAGAATGTTTCGTTTTGCGAAAGTGAGCACATGGTTTAAGATTATTACATTTTCTGAAAAACAAAAAAATATATATATTTGGAAACTTTGTTTTGTTGGAACTTTTGTGTTATTGTCAGTGATTGAAATTATTGGATTACAATAGTTAAAATTATTCTGTTAAAAAAAAAAAAATGTCCCACACGTTTTGTTATATTTTTCCTATTACAGTTTAATAAATCGTTGGCTTTACATCAGTACAAGCAACAAAATGAGATTAAAACTCTTTAATAAACGCTAATTTTATAAGGTTTAACAACAAAATCGCTTTTAGCTAAACTGGTCCAATAATAATAAATATAAAGTGGGAGTATTTCACTTGTTTGTTCCATCACGATGTGAGTTGTCGCGCTCGTGAGTCCATCACGGCCGATCGCTTTCACGAAAACTCCGTAAACCGTCCCGGGTTTCAACTCTCCCACGTGGAATGACGTCATCATTATGTCGAAATTATCTGTCGACCTTATGACGTCATCCGTGCCTTCCAGTTCTTGCAAAGTTACGACGTACAATTCCGCGCCTTGGAAATGTACACTTTGTTTTTAAATTGTTCTGCGGTATAGGTCTTTAATTTTCTGATCATTTTAGGTAGGAACATATTGATCCACGCCTGCCACTTGTAGCATATAAAAACTTGTTTTTACTATTTATACCGGGCCTAGTATTGGACAAGGAAATCTTTGCCTGTGAAAGAATACAAGTAACCCGTGTAGAAAATATTGAATAACAATCCAAGAAAAGTCGTTCCTGTTTACAATGTTGTTAAACCATAAGTTTATCTAAAGCAACGGGAAAAGCCAAACGCAAGTATAACTTTTTAGGTCCGTATAAGAGAACGGCGTCATTGTGTTACAATAGACACTATACTAACCGGTAACAGAGTTCCAAGAAATAGAAATGGTCGTGGACGTGATGTCATCGATTTTAAAGTTTTCTGGCGATGCAGGCACTAAAACGCAATAGTAAGTATAACTATTATTAAAGGCCATTCGTAACGTTTTATTTTAGTGTTTAAGAAACAACGTATAACAGCCTATAGAAGATTAAAATAATTATTTTGAATCAATTTGAACGAAACATGTTGAAAAAAATCTAATTAATAAAAAACATTCGGTTAAGGATAACAGATTATGTAAAGGCTGTCATACGTATGGTCATACGGATTTGATGGATTTGTAATTTAATTGAACAATCTTTTCTGCGAATGTTTTATTTGTTTCGAGTAGATTTCATTAGTTACCAGTTTGTTGCGTCACAGTGGCCGAATTCGCGGCGTCGACGCGATTTTTGTCGCCAACAGAGTATACGTGAAACGTGTAGAAAAGCCCCGCGTCCAGGCGTAAAACGGTCGTAGTTTCGTCGTCGACGTTTATGGTTTGAACGACGCCGTTCACATTGTCGATTGTGACGTTGACAATATAAGACCTGGCACCTGTAAAACCGCAAGCGTTAATGGCCTGGATAGAGGAAAGAGCATCATTTTTCTGGTTTGATGATAATATAAAATGAAAGATTTTATCTAAATTTAAACTGCGCCTGGTTTAAAATATTTCAAACAAACATGTTCAAAAAATACGTTCAAACAGAGCAAAATGATTCAAAAAGGGTACTATGTTATTAGTTTTGGAAATGCGAATCCCGGTTTTTAAAAGGGCAAATGGCTGTAAACATTTCATTTAAATGTTCATCAAAAAATATTTACGTGTAGTTTTGCCGGAATAAGTTCGAGTTTTACCATCGAGTATAACATGACTAATGACTATGCCAGGGTTTACCGGTTGCTGGAGTCCATTTAATGTCAACGCTGTCCGTAGTCACGTCCGTCACTTCCACAAGAGTCGGGGGCAATGGTACTTAAAACAAATTAGTGAAAATCGTTTTGTGCACAGAATGGCATAAAATGTATGACAAATTTAAAAAAAGGTTATATATTTCAAACATAAAGATTAAATCAAGTACATAACTTGGTAAACCAAAACTCAGTTTGCTAGATGTTATGAGATAGATATATTTCGTTCCTAAAAGCTTCATCGGCATTTAAATTCGAATGAATCCTGATGATGCTTTTAGGAGCGAAATATATTTATCATATAACATAAGTTATTTAGTTAGTTTAATCTTTATCATTGATGTGCCACCAGAATCGTTTGTTTTCACGATTCGGATTCAGGCAGAGGTATTCAAAAGAAAATCCTGTTTATATTTCAAACATGTGAGAAACTATACGGTAAATTATTAGAACACACATGTGTAAACTATTAAGGTAAAATATAGCAGGGGAATTACACTTTTTAACCTATAGTACTGTTTTTTTACAGTTAGCATAAATCAACTGAACGCATTTATAAATACTAGACTATAGTTATATTTGTTCAAACGTTTTACCAGTTTGCTCTACTATAGTGTCAGAAGGTCCGCTTGTCAGATTTCCGCCACCGTTTGCTTTAACGGTGAATCTGTACTCGATCCCCGGCGCCAGCCCGTCAGCAACAAATGACGTCATTGAAGTGACGACTGATTTTGTGACGTCACCCGCCCGTGACGTTTCCACCAGGTAGCTACTTGCCCCTGAAGATTGCAAGTAAACGCTTTCTATTAAATAGTGTGACCAACAATTGGGTGAATATTTGGAATAAATTATATTGTCATTTTTTTTGGAAATAAATTATATTGTTTAGTATGGACAAAAACTTTGATTGCTAACTATTTTTATTCTCCGACGTCTAAACTTTCTAATTGCAAACTATTTATATTTTCTTACGGTTTAACTTTATTATTGCGAACTATTCTTATTTTCTTATTGAAAGGTAAAACATACAAGCCAGCATAACCTAAAAAGCATTGGAAAATTTAATGTTGATAAACAGTTAATGATTAACAAAAACGTTTTGACATTAACGGGCAAGTTTAGTTAATATGGCGTCAATAACAGTCCAACTAAACCCGTTGCTTTAATACTTTGAACTTGGACTACCAGTAATAACATGTGATTCATGCTGATTAAATAAACGAATTTTATAACGCATAGGTCGCTCTAGCAAAACTTTCAAATGCCTTTAGAATGTATAGGGTACTATTTTTCGAAATAATCTTTGACTTCAAGAAGTTTAGGTAATCCTAATATAATGTAATGACTTTGTTAACAATAGGGAAACAAATCCGATAAATGTAAATCATTTTGGTAATATGTTTTCTTTAGTTTAGTTTAGTTACCATATACTTGATTCCATGATAACGCTACGAGACTCGAAGTTACTTCGGTAGTAGCAAAATTCTCTGGTGGCCTAGGCACTGAAACAAAAAAATTAGTTACGAACAAGTTTGGGTAAAAATATAGATAAAGTGTGATCGTTAATTGGTGCATGTAACTTTATTTAACAAAAATGTTAAATCAAAATACAAGATGATATCTACATCGATAAATATAACCAATTTGCAACCTTTTTTGGTTTTAATTGACGCCCTCAAAATGGTACCACTGATTTCAACAAATGTTGTACAACCATTTTACTTTGAAAGTAAATTAGTTTTTACCTGCTTTATTTTATTTGAATTAGTTTTACCTGTTTGCTGTGCAACGAAAGCGTTGTCTTTTGCGTTCAGACGATTAAAGGCCCCGACAGAAAACAGGGTGAAATTGTAAACTTGGCCCGGTGTCAAATTGCCTATCGTTACGTCACTGGATGACGTATTCACTCGGTCGAACACCGTATCGGAATTCTCAAGTCTTACAACCATGACGTATCCAATGGCACCTGAGGAAAAAAACGAAACTAGATGGGTGAAAATTTGCTCAACAAAAATAATTTGCGATTATTTAGACAAGGAAACTTTGCAGGAAAGATAAACTTTTTGTTAAGATCTACTCCTTATTCAAAATAGGCTGAAAATAATAAAGAAATCTCTTTATATCACAGTTTTTTCTTATTGCATTTTTTTTTAAGTTTTAGAGCTGTGAACAAATCCAAATCCATCTATAACTGCATTGGCAATGGATTCTGTCAACAACAGAATGTCAACAAACCTCTGACGTCATCCCACTTCAGTTCAATAGATGACGTAGAAACAGAGACGACCCTTGGTGCTCCAGGAAACGAAGGAACTATGCGATACATTTGGAAATCAATTAATGGATGCACTTTAAATGTACCTTCCAATTTAACGTGTTAGTTCAACAGCAAAAAAGTTGTGTTATTAGTTCGAACTCCGTTTTAAGTGTACCTTTTTAGTTATCTATTTACAGTAAGTTTGAAACCACTATTATCGGTTTGCATTTCAACCTTTATCACAACTGTTATATACTATAATTCACATCCTAAAATTCGCTTACAAAGTGAAACTCAGTCGTACAGTGATGAACATGCACGCCATGCCAATACAAAATCTACTATAATTAAAATAAATCACTTACCGAACAACCTACAAATGAAAACATGCCAAGCATGTAGCATGCAGCTTGATAAAAAAAGCATTAAACCTGTAGGGATATACTTAACAATAAAAAAATGGGTTTATTTAATATATAAAGAATTTTTTTTTAAATTGCATAAATAAACACAGTGACTATTCAAATTAGCCAACTGTGTAGATTACCGGTGATTTCTTGTATTTGTTTACTGCTTTCGCTAACTCTCATTTCCTCGCCAATGCTCCTAACGGCAAACCAATAAGCTGTACCACTCGCGAGTGACGTCACGTCTAGCGACGTCACGTTTGTGGACACCGTGTCGGTGACGTCATCGCCGAGTGACGCGTAGTCAATCTCGTACGACGAGGCACCTGGAACATGTAAGGACTGAATCAACTTGAAAAAGCAAAGGCAAAAGAAATAGGAACAACATTCATTCGTACAAAAACAGAGAAGTACATCGTACAATCACTATAATGTTTTATAAGTTTATGATTAGTCTTGTAAGTATTTATAAGTGTAAGTATATTGAATCCGAAAATAGGAGATGAGCTTGCAATTTAACTCGGAACATTTAGCTATCCTGCATCAAACCACGACCTATAGGGTTATCGATATCACAGATCGAACGACATCCCCTCCATATACTCGATAGCAGCTGATGTTTTTTTATTACTCGGACGGTAGCGATTTTGCCAAAAAAATCCCGTTCCAACAAATTTTCTACTCCACATGACAATAAAACAATTGGCTAAATAAACTATGATTAACAGTTTCTATTTACCCGAGCAGTGTTTTTTAACCGAAACGGGTTATTTAAATATAGCCTACTTCTGAAACTACGACAGATCTTTACTGTTAGTGTACTTTTAGGAAATGTTTGCGGTTACTCAAAAACCTATACATTATTGTTCGAAAAAATTGCTATTTCGGATCAACTTATAGTTGCCTATTGTTCTAGGTGCGACCTCATATAAACAGCAATACTCAAACAAAAATTAAACCACGCTCAAACCTGTAACAGGATTCCATCGCAATGACAGGCTGGTAGTGGAAACATTGTAAGCAACAACTCCTGATGGTGGCAAGGTAACTAAATATACAAAAACAATTAAAAAATGACGTACAAGTATAGTACCGGCAAAGAAGGTTAAACCAGGGGTCTAACACTGGGTTATGTAGACCCCCTTGAGAGTTTGGTGTACGATTAAAATGTTTAAAGGATTTTTTTAAAGAAAAGAGTAAATAAACTCTTTGGCGCCTTCTTATATTAAGACTTCATTTCAGTTTAACTTTTATTGAAACAAAAACAGCCAGTTTCTTAAGTCTACTTATTTCATGGCGTCAATTTATGTCGTCATTTCCACAAAATCCCGTGCTGACTCTGATCCACGCCGAACAAAAAATATTTAAGGTGGACTGCTAAAAAAAAGTTTGAAAAC
Source organism: Ascidiella aspersa (assembly GCF_963924565.1). Taxonomy (NCBI): domain Eukaryota; kingdom Metazoa; phylum Chordata; class Ascidiacea; order Phlebobranchia; family Ascidiidae; genus Ascidiella; species Ascidiella aspersa. The sequence continues at coordinate 21,461,428 of NC_139451.1, forward strand.
CCCTGGGTTACACAATCATTTTACACAAAGGTTTAATTTTGAGTAATGAACCAGGATATATCCAAAAATTATTTAAACAAACTATACAATCTTGATTTATTTCTAAGTTAATTAATTAATTGTTTTCATGCAATTTAAAAAAGATTAGCGTACTTTGTGTCTGTAAAAATGTTATTTTTATCCAAAAAAAAAAGATTTTAAAATATATATAAAAAGGTTCTTTGCCAGATATATTATATCGATTCTTTCTATCGAACACCTCGTGAGAATTAAATTAGAAATAAAAATTTCACCTGTTTGCAATGTCAGTAAATCTGAGCCCTTCTCGTTTCGCCGTCCCTTGATTCCGATTGAGAAAACGACGAATTCATACCACGTGCCCGGCTCTAAGCCAATCACAGTCGTCCGCGTGTCATTGCCTTCTAGGGTCGACCAATTAAAATCGCTTCCACGGACGCGGTAAAGCAACTGATAGCTCTGCGCACCTAAATGAAATAAATATTATTTTATTTGGAATGTCTTGACGATAATTCATGCGACCCGTCATAAAGCAGTTATACGAAAAGTTGTGCATTTTGTCAAAAAAAAATTACCTGTAACCGGTTGCCATTCCAAGGTGCTTGAATTAGTTGTGACGTCAGCTATTTGCAATCCAGACGTAGTTGCGGGACCTTCGCGAAATAAATAACATTACACTAAATTGAAAACTGCATTGGACTATACGACATTCAGACGTAAAAATGCTGTTGAGTCAATATTCACTTGTTGTATAGTTATTAGTAATATTATACTTAAAACTTATGAATATCACGAATGGACTCACGAGTTGTTTCACGAGCTACGTGACTCGCCCTGCTAAGACCTCCGCCGGTACCGACTGTTTGCAGGGTGAAAATGTAGCTGGTGCCAGATTGAAGCCCGTCGACTGTTAGTGACGTCATGTTCGTGCGCTGTACAGTTTGGACATGGTCCTGGCCCAGCGGATACAATGAGACAACGTAAGAAGCAGCTCCTGTAAAACAATAAAGTAAAAATGAATAGGATGTTTTGGGGTAAAAGTGTCACTGTGAGCTATTGGGATGACCATATGAGATATATTGTCCTTGTTAATTTGCACATATTATTTAACGAACTTACGCAAGAACGACAGCGTACCCTTAAAAAAAGTAAAAAAAAACTATACTGGAAAAGGAGTCGCACTGATCAACGAAGACTATCTTATATTAGGAGTATACAACCACACAAACGTTGAACAATGCGCATGTTTAGTGGTTAAACCAATTTCAATAAACCTATATATGTAGCCTACATTTGGAAAAACATTTTACAATTTTAAAACTTTCTCTTTTCTTACCGGAAACACTACTCCATGCAAGAGATAACGATTCTTCCGTAACTGCTGTAAAGTTGATTGATACTGGGGGAAGAGGAACTGCAGAGAAATCCAAAAATGTTTACAAGTTGACCAGTTGTTCGCTTTTACGTTTTGTAACATAAATCACATTATTAAACAATCGTTTTACAATAGTTTTTAATTAGCTTTCAAAAGTATAATGCTTTATCAGCAACCATTAATCTGATTATGTCGTGCCCGTGCAATAGGTAGAGGCTATAGTTTGAATATGATTGTTTATGAAAAACGTATTATTCAAAGTGGTTTAGTTGTTCATTAATATAGCTTTTAAAGAATTTAAAAACTTAAAGCAAACTGGGTCTGACGCACATTTCTCACAGGTTAAAAATGTTTCACAATTTAGTAACTATATTCAATAGTTAAATGATGAACCAGTCTATACCTGTCTGAAAGTTAACCTCTACAGATAGATTGCGGTTTATGGCTCCCAGTGATCCAATAGAAACGACGGTAATAGTGTACCAAGAACCTGGCTTTAATCCAATTGCTGTTGCCGTTGGCTTGTCTGCTTCTAGGCTAAGGGAGTCATTGTTGTGCAGTTCAAGCAAAAACATGAAGTAGCTGCTTGCACCTGTTTAAAAGTTTGATCTATTTTAAGTGTAACAGCCAACCGATTAAACCTAGGTGGCCGGGTGGGGTTAGGTTTTTCTTTGTTTATTTAGTGTATTTTTGGCGTTTTATTATTGCCTAAACTATTATATACAGTGACGGTTTTTAGGGTAACACAGGGAAATAAAAACAATTAATCATGATACATTGGATGGGCACTAACATTTCTATATACGATATGTTATACAGTACAAGACGAAAAACGGCGTTTTGCACTCGACTTTGGTTTCGCATTAGATTAAGACGCGTGACCCAATTACTTAAAAAACACGCCGCTTCGAACAGTACAAAAACGATAATATCACTTACAAAAGGGGGGTAAGAACTTTTACCGCAACATGACATTTTCTTTTATTATTAATTTTACCGCCTTCACATTCGTTATTTACACTTATCGTTACTCCTGCATTGAAATAAATGTGGTTAGCTTACCTCGAGCTGGAATCCAAGAGGCTGTCATGGCGGTTTCGCTGACAGAGACCACGTTAATTACGTTGACAGGCTCAGGCACTGCAAAACAAGGGAGTTTAGCGCCTGATTAAGAAGCATACATTTGGCCCTAAGTAATACTCCTAAAAGTTATTTGGTTAATCAATATGTGCGCGCTTATGATTTAACTTTATCTTATTTTACGATATTATACGTTTTACCCAAGCCCCAGGGAAACATGTACCTATTTATATTTGCATTAGAACTATTCAGGCGAAGGTTATGTCCGATGAAATAGTCAATCCGCTGTTATTACGTGCACAACATAAAAACGAAATTTAGTAAAGCTTTTGAGAAATATCGTCGTCAATGCAGAAAGATGAGTGAAAAATATGTAAGAGTCTACTTGATTTAAACTCGCAAATTTAAGGATAAAATTTGAGAGTTTTATAAAAAAAGTCGGGCCCCAACTTTTAAGTATTTCGGCTCGAAAAAAAAAAAACACAGTAAAAAAACGCTAAAATAAGTTGTTTTGAGTGCTTTGTGAAACTCACGTGTAGCGACGATTCTTGCTTCTCCTTTTTCGCTCAGCATGTTTCGCTCTCGTCCCACCGATTGTACGCTGATCCCGTAGGCGGTGCCGGGTTGCAATGACATCACTGCTAGTGACGTCGACGGCGTGCTGATATTGCGAAGGGACTGGGTGCCGTTGGTGAATTGCGCGATGTGAAGAATGTACGAGGCGCCTGTGTGAAAAAAGAGAAAAAATACAACGTAATTCTTATACTTAATTGGTCAAGACATTTTCAAAATCGTTTCGGATCAAATATTTTTTTATAAATTTTCGATAATTTAGCAAGGGAGCCGATACCCGATGCCAAGTGGTAGTATCGGCATCCGATACCAACCGATTCGATACTAAGTTAATGAAGTAATTTCGGCCATAATTTGCGATCCAACGCACAATTTTCTTGCAACGTATATTTTTAAAAGTATGTTAGGTTAACAACTTAAGGTAAGTAAACTTTTTAACACCAAATTTTTGCGTGATAACCTGGAAAAATTACATTTGAACATTTAAAGTCCATCTATTTCGCTTGTTTGAGTGTATTAGTGACGTCATTTGGTATCGAATCGCGATACTTTATGTCTAAAATATCGGTCATCGGTATCGGAATAAAACGTCAAGTGTCGGACATCCCTAAAACATAATTATTAAAAAACAAGAATGTGATCTCGCCTTCGTAACATATGTACACATAATTACCTGTTGTTTCTTGCCAGGTCGCTTGGACCGATGTTGTCGTTATGTTGTTTAATTGAAGTTCGGAGGGAACCGCAGGCACTGTAGAAGGAATGCAAAGTTCGCGTTGGACTGGGGCCACTTAAAATGGTAATGACATTAAAATACACTTTTTATCGAATAAATTTGATATCGATTTTACTCTTTTCCCGACAAAGTAACAAATAGGACAGGCACGGATACTTAATACCGATACTAAACAAATACTTTATGGAATCGTTTACTTTAGCAATAAATATCCAAGACCTCTAAAAATAAACTTTAGAGGAAACACCTACGTTTAAAGGTAGTATACCATGTAAAAATATTTTTAAATGTTTGGTCTGGCATTCCTAGTAGAACCATTGTATCAATATCGGGTAAAACTACGCCATTTGTTTAGTAAAGACCTGTTTGTTGAAGAATAACAGGACTGGAATTTTCACTTTTTCTTCCTTTCGAATCGATTGCATAAACTCGTATTTGATAAAACGAGCCGGTTGACAGGTTTTCCACCAAAGTGAAGTTATCTGTCGTCATCAGATGTTGTGTGTTGTTGGAATTGAGGTAAAATACTTCAATAGCGTAGTCCGTTGCACCTGAATGAGATAAAAAACCAGAGCATATTATTGGAGCAAGCAGTTTTGCAACGTGTAGAATACATTTCTACACGTATAAAATAAATTGGGTATGGAGTTAGTTTGAAACTACCCTAGTTCGACTCCGGCAAAATTAATCCCGGCTTCGACTCTGCAGCCTGAGTAATGCATACAGGTTCAAAATTTTAACATCTTTTTGCCAGTGCCCACAACCGTATCTAAATCTATATATTAATACAAACCACTTTCCGTAACGCTTATAGAACACATTTGTTTCTAAATCCAGGCATGATGGCAAAACAGTAATTGTCGAGTTTAGGTTTTTTAATTGTGATTTTAATTTACGTTTTGTCAGAAGAAGTATATACAAGCACCACATGTACGTGTTTCCCGTCTCGCTCCTCTCCTAGGTAGCTCAGTTGGTGGGGAACGGTCCCGGTATAACTGGAGGTCGTGAGTTCGAACCTAACTGCAGGCTAGTTAGCCTGCCCTGCTTGCATCATTTATCGACACATTGCTAGTCTTCGATGGCTTTCGGTGTACTATGATCGGTCAAAAAGGGCTAGACACAGTTGTTAAACACGTTTATGTGTTTGTATCTTTCAACTCAAGCAAGGGATAGACATTTTGGCTTTCTATGCGTTCTGGTTTGTGGTGGTAGGTAGGGCTAATCGTAAATCGAAATTACAGCTGTTGAACAATGGTGATTTACCTTTCACAAGTCGCCACTCTACCAGCAGTGTGGTGTTGCCCACTTCCTTTATGATAGGCTGATCGGGATTCGCCGGTACTGCAATAAGAAAAATAAAATTCGCAGTGTTTTCATCGCGTTGTGGGACAGACCGCATCTCGTTCTTTCGATAGAAAATTTTCTTTTCGATAAATTTTTTTTTGGTATATCGTCACATAAGTATAATGCAATACGAAAAAATTACTTAGATTTCGCGTTAATTCGGTTAATTAAAAAACTTTTACAAATGTATGTTTATTAAACAAATAAAAGGTGGTAAAACACCTTCTATCTAAAAAAGTAAAAAAAAAACAGCACTCCAATGTTGTTTTTCGCCGTTACTCATTTTGAGGATAATTTTATAAAAGCATGTTTGTTGTAGAAATAACCACAATCAAATTAGAACAATTTGGACATACGACCTATTCATGGGCATTCTTACTTATGAGCGACTTTTACAATTGTCGTTTGGGATAATTTTGTAAAAGCATGTTTATTGTAGAAATAGCCACAATCCAATTAGAGCATTTTGCGCATACGACCTACTAGCATCCTTACTTCAGTTTTGACTTTTTAACTGTTTGCAAGACTTACGCGTGGATTCCGCTATGGCTTCGCTTTCCAGGCTGCGATGCATTTGCTCACCAACCGCCGTGACTGTAAAGGTAAATGGTGACCCCGAAGGCAGCTGCTGGAATAGAGTGGACGTCTGTGACGTCACGAAAACTTCTTCAGAATCGTCATCGGTCGATTTTATTTTTACCGAATAATTGGCGGCTCCTAAATAAAACATATTGATATTACTGAAGGTAATTTACAATGAAACGCTGAATTGTTTTAGGTGAATACAAAGATTTAATATATAAACTTGCTACCAGGCATAATACTTATCACAATGGCTAATTTGGAAATTATTTTGTAATATAACATTTCGATAAGCTACACAGGTCGCCTTCTTTCAAGGTAAATTACACCGAATGTTCACAAATACAATGCATGACAAAATACAAGACAACAAAAAGAAAAACAAACACAGATTCAATTATGTAAAGTTATAAACTAATCAATATTTTAATTATAAACAAGCTAGTACATACATAATGTCCCCCGATATATCATTAGAGAAAGTTTATTTAAAAAAAAGTATTTTTACTTAAAATTTTTGTTTGCTTTGGGTAGTTAGTTGTTACTAAAACTACTTACCTGAAAATGTTAAATAGTATAGAACACTGTACTTCAACGTTAAAAAAGTGATAGAAATGTTGCTTACCTTGAACACTATCCCATTCGATTCCAATGCTTGAGTTACTGACGTGATACACAAGAATGTTGCTTGGCATAAGAGGAACTGCGAATATATCAAAAATTTAGTTAAATCTCAGATGTTTCGAAGCTTGACACATGGACAACAGTCTTCGAACACTATAAACCAGTGGCTAATATTGCCTAAATTCACTGATAACAAACTAGTTACCGGTTTGAAATCTTGCTCTTTCGCTTCGCCCAGGATTTGTTTTGTTTTTAACACCAACTGACGTAACCGTGACGTCATACCAAGTGCCTGTTGACAGTCCGACAATGTTAACGTTAGCCTCGCCAGCTTCCAGGATTCTCGAATCGTTAGTCGAAGTGATGAACAAGATGTAAGACACAGCTCCTGAAACATAAAATTATAAACTTCAATATTGCTTGTCATACAAATGTTACATGTGCATTGCAACATGAATTTAAAGCTTGCATGGCTTACTAAATTTGCTATAGTTACGGCCATAGTTTAGTAACTGTTTTACATTTTTTCTATTCAGCTTACTATTAAAAAACTACAGCCGTTGGATATAGACTACACCGATTTAATTAAAATTAAAAACCGTAGCCATTTAATGTTCAAATATAATAGTAAAACCTAGTAACGACACTATAGTCGATTTGTTTGTAGTATTTACATTTTTTCGCGATTTAAAATAAAAGTGTATGATAACCAGTAAATCTGGATCAGTGAACATTTTTGACAAAATAGATTTTAAGAGAATAAATAATTAGAAACTTTTTCAAATCGTGTTGTTCAGTGAAATTCAGATGACAAAAAGCCATAATGTAAACGACTTTAGGCTTTTGAATTTTCACCAAGAAAATGATTAACATCATACAATGAACACTTTTTATGTCTTGGCTGAATTCAAATCTCATTTTATGTCGTACCTTTCACTTCCTTCCAGCTCAAGCTAACGTCTGTGATCCCAACTTCATTGACGTTAGGTTTTTTAGGTAGCGAAGGCACGGTGGTGACCGTTACTTGTTCGCTTGCTTCACTCAACCTGTTTTCTTCACCGACACTTTTCAATGCGAACCGGTAAGTCGTCCCACTCTTCAATCCCGATACAGCGCTAATAAGCTTGGTCGTTTCTATTATAGCCGTTTCGTTGCTCTCAGCTGCGCCGTATTCGATAAGGTAGGAGGCCGCACCTGTAGCGTATTAGCACAAAAAATGGTTACATTTCAAATAGAAATCAGTGGACGCTATGTATAACAGAAAATACCGCGTGAACTTTAAGTCCAATGAGTGTGTTTAATTAAACGTAGACTTAACATAAACAGATTAAACCAGGGGTTCTTAGTTTTTTTTTACCGCGGACCCCTAATTTATTTTTCGCTTCGTGTGGACGGTAGTTGAGGAATATTCAAAGATGACGTCATACATTGACGCCAAAATAAAGGTAAATTCCAGAAATCTGCTTATTTAGATCCAAAAAATCTGTTAGTTAAATGGAGTCCAATCAGTGCTGAAACGTTTTATTTTATATTTATTTTTTTTTCAAACTATTATGTTTGAAAATTGGTTACTCCTTGAAAATTTGGTTACTCCTCCTTAAATATACACTAACATTTCAATTAGGCCTTCATGAACCCACTAAAACTAGTTCACGGACCCCAAGGGATCCATGGCCCCAGTTTAAGAACCCCTGGATTAAACGAACTCACCAAATACTTCATTCCATTCCAAAATCAGAGACGAAGTCGTTATATTTATTACGGTAGTTCCCGATGGAGCAACAGTAACTGAAATAAACACCAGCCATTATTGTTAACGCGTAAGTTCTTTGATCGAGCATCTAAGTGCAAAAGTATTTTACCAGTTTGAAGTTGTATCTTGTCGCTTCCTCTCTCGTTTATCCGATCCTTGATTCCGACAGAGAAGACGACCAACTCGTACCACGTGCCCGGCTCTAAGCCAATCACGTTCGCTACTGGCGACCTCGATTCCAATATTTGTGCAACGTCATCGGTTCCGCTAACGCGATAAAACACTTGATATTTTAAAGCGCCTGAAATAAATAAATTGCAATTCACATAATTACTCTGTGAATGTGTATAGCTATTTTTGTCGGAGGTGAACCTACAACGTTTAACATTAGTTTGTTAAGCATAAAAGCGACTAAACCTTGTGAAAATGTAAGTAAAATTGGTTATATGAGAGTTTTCGTGTCACCAAAGCATTTTCTCGTAGCACTCGGGCAACCTGTTTACCATACGATCTTAATAGTGATAAGTTTGAGTTTTTCTAAACACAGTTTCCGTTTAACTAGATTATGATTTTTATCGTCGGACTTTATTATAACGTCGGACTAGATGATAATTTTTTTTCGTCCGGAAGTAGAGACGTTTATAATACTGCATTCGGTTTGAAACCAGTTTCAATTATAAATGTGTTTTTTTGTTTCTGTGTTACCTCTCACAGATTGCCAACGAAGATGCGTCGACCTTGTTGTGACGTCATCAATTTCAACACTTGACGGAGTTTGTGGAACTGTACAACAAAGCTAGGTATTAAAATAGCAATGACGTCATCATCAGTTCATGTATAAAACAACTACTTACGTGTCGATTCTTGTATTTCCCTACTCAGGGCACTTATTCGACTGGAAGTTCCAACTGTTTCGATTTGGATGACGTAGCTGGTTCCGGGGAGAAGATTTTCCAACAACGATGACGTCATGTTGACGTCAACTTTGCTGCGTGTCTGATTGTTGTCGACGGAATAATAGAAAACCCTGTAGGATTTCGCACCTGTAATAAAGTCTTAGTTTAACTTCTGGATTTAAAATATTTGGTTTCGAAACCGATTTTCGGCGGAATTACAAAGACAAAGGCACTAATGTAAACAGCATCAGGCTTTCCAATTCTGAATAACAAGAGTCGAATAAATCATAAACAACATTTTATGAAAGAAGATTTTCGTAGCTACAATAATTTTCAATACAGAGGTGATATATTTTACCAAAGTAATATGACATTACGCCATAGTAGGTATAGACACAAAATAAAACGTTCTTATTGTGTACTAAAAATTCAGCAAAATGTTAAGAATTGGTCAGCAATTTTTATTACCGTAGGATGCATTCCACAAAACTTCAAGCGACGTCGTTGTTATACGATCGATTCTAACGTTACTTGGCGGCAAAGTTTCTGAAATCAAGTGTACGTTGTTAAAGCGAGTTAAAATTTGGTGGTGCAGGAAATTATATTTTTACCGGTTTGTACCGACGTCCTTTCGCTTTGCAGTGGATTGGTTTTGTTATCGACGCCGACTGACGTAAGAGTGACGTCATACCACTGACCGGGATTTAAATCGGAAACGGTGATTGAGGATTGGTTGGTTTCCAATTCAAAGGACACGTTGTCGTATTTGACAAAAACAATATATCGAATTGCACCTAAACATTAAAGTAATGATATTTAAACAAATAAAGATTTTTATGTTGTAATAAACAGGGCTGCGAAGTCGGTTAAAAATAACTCGGGTACTACTCCAGCCAAACGTGCGATTTTGTCGAGTCCTACTCTACAGCCTTTATTTTACACATTTACGTAACTTAAAGGTGGATATACCGGTACAGCAATCCACTCATGGGGGTGTCATTTAATTCATCCACCCACAATACATTGTTAAATATATTCAAGCTTATATTCTATTCCACCTTTAAAATATACAGATTGTAGCACTATCAGTTTCGAAATTTTGTCCTGCACATGCGCACGTCGGGCTCAGGACTCAGTCTTACGTGGGCATACTCGACTCTCGAATATGACTTCAGCAAAGCAAAACGGACTCCTTCGAGTCCCGAGCCCTGATAATACAACCAGCTGTGAAACAATACCTTTGACATTGTTCCATTGTAATCCAACGGACGTGGTGGTAATTTCTGTGACATCAGCTTTATTTGGCAATGAAGGTACAGTGGTGTCTCTGATCTGAACGCTTGCTTCACTTATTCTCCCTTCGTCACCAATACTTTCAACCTTGAACCAGTGCTCGGTTCCACTTTCCAATCCAGTGACGTCATTCAGAGTGACGATGGTTTCGATGACGTTGGTGATATTGTCGTCGATCGAACCATATTCGATTAAGTACGAAGCAGCACCAAAAACAACATCCCATTCCAACGTTAGCGACGATGTTGTTATGTTGAATATCTTGAGATTGGTTGGAGCAACAGTTACTGAAAATATGTACATGTATTAAGTATAATGAATAATGATGATTAATTAATAAGTCATAGTTCAACATTGTTAAACGGGTTACAGATTCGGATAGAAAGCCTAACATTTGTTTGTTTAAATTGTATCTATGGTTGTTTTATGATTCATATGTCAGCAAAAATGGGGAAATATACTACAAATGGAATAAGTTGGGTATTTTTTAAATTCGATAGTTTTTTACTTGTTTGAAGTTGTATCTTGTCGCTTCCCCTCTCGTTTCGCCGATCCTTGATTCCGACAGAGAAGACGACAAACTCGTACCACGTGCCCGGCTCTAAGCCAGTCACATTCGCTTCTGGCGATCTCGATTCGAATATTTGTGCAACGTCATCGGTTCCGTTGACGCGATAAAATACTTGATATTTCAGCGCACCTGGAAAGACAGATTTAATGATATCGCACTGCAAATTTATATACTTAAACATTTCAAAGGAGAGCGTGTTTCGCACCTTTTACATGTTGCCAACTTAAAGACGCCGAGGTAGTAGTGACGTCATCAATATCGACGCTCGAAGTAGTTTTTGGTTCTGAAATGAAAACTCGCATCAATTTCACAATATTTTATTTAAAAGATTAGCTAAATAGAAAAAAAAATCTTACTGGTTGCTTCTCTTATCGGACTGCTTCTAACGCTAGACCTCTCCGACGTTCCAATCGTTTCAATTGTGATGACGTAATGAGTACCTGATCTAAGCTTTGCCAATATCACTGTAGTAAGTGGAGTTGAGACATTTAGGAATGTTTGGTTATGATCGACGTCACGGTAACGGATGACATACGACTTTGCACCTAAACATTTCAAAAAGGTTAATTCATATTCAGTCAAGCAACCACTCCAATTAAAAGACAATTGCGGAAGCGAAAATAAATATGTTACTCTCTAAATGTTAAACACAGGTTTTGTACTTTACCGAATGATGCATTCCAAGCAAGTTTAAGTGAGCTCGTCGTGATTTGGACAACGTGTATATTACTGGGTGGCAACGGTTCTGAAAATAGTTAAACAGGTTGTAAGGTTGCACGTTCAGAAAAAACTTCTTTATTCCTAACTTACCTGTTTGAACCGAAACCTTTTCGGTTCGCAGTGGATTTGTTCGGTTCTCAATGCCAACTGACGTAAGTGTGACGTCATACCACTGACCGGAAGTCAAACCAATGGCAGTTAAAGACGTGCCGTTTGTTTCCAATGTAAACGTGAGGTTGCCAAACTTGATAAAAGCAATGTAACTTAGAGCGCCTACAATACAATATGGCGTTAGGGCAATTCATATAGTTATAATTGTGGCAAGTAAAAGTGTTTACCCTTCACAGCGTTCCATTGAAACCCGATTGAATCAGTTTCAATGTAATTGATTTCCGGTTTATTTGGCAATGAAGGGACTGTTGTGTCTTGGATCAGAACGCTTTCGTCACTAATTCTTCCTTCGTTTCCAATGCTCTTAACCTTAAACCAGAATTCAGTTCCGCTATTCAGTGCAGTGACGTCATTTGATACCCAGGTCGTTTCGATGACGTAGATGTCGTTATTATCAGTTGAACCGTATTGAATTAAATACGAAGTGGCTCCGAAAACAACATCCCATTCCAATATTAGCGACGAAGTTGTTATTTTCGATATCTTGAGATTCGTTGGAGCAACAGTTACTGAAAATATAATGATGCTTACAAAGCTAGAATATATTATTTAATATATTGAGTGTAAAGACAATTTTAAAATCATTAGATAAGTTGGCTTACCAGTTTGAAGTTGTATCTTGTCGCTTCCTTTCTCGTTTCTCCGATCCTTGATTCCGACAGAGAAGACGACCAACTCGTACCACGTGCCCGGCTCTAAGCCAATCACGTTCGCTTCTGGCGATCTTGATTCGACTATTTGTGCAACGTCATCGGTTCCGTTGACGCGATAAAATACTTGATATTTCAAAGCGCCTAAAAAGAAGATTTAATGTTATGGCACTGATTAACACAAACGTTTTATCTGCACACTTTGTAGTTACCTTTCATTGGTTGCCATCGCAATAACGCTGACGATGTTGTGACGTCATCAATGTTAACGCTGGATGTTGTTTGCGGTCCTTAATGACAAAGAACATATTCGTTTCGAAATCAATAAATTGTTTGATAATACAAAAGTTAACTGTTACGCGGAATGTATGAGAACCACAGAATATTTCAATGAGGGTTGTCTTAATATTGTAAAAGATATAATAAAATATTACAACAGCACAATTATTTTGGGCAAAATAAATACACTCTTTAAATAATTATTTTTAATGCACTACAAAATATTTACTTGTTGATTCCTTTATTATTTCACTTTGAGCGCTCGACCTTCCAGATGTGCCAATGGTTGTGATTCTGGTGACGTATTCTGTTCCGGGTGTGAGATTTTCCAATAACGATGACGTCATGTTTGTTGTAACATTAAACATTGTCTGGTTATCATCAGTGGCGTAATACCAAACCACATATGACTGGGCACCTTGAAAAAAAAACACAATCAAATATTTTATACGATAAAACGAAGCATGTAATCAAATTTAATACAAAATATTAAAATCTTTTGTCCACTCAACTTACCGAATGATGCATTCCAAACAGCACTAAGCGATTTTGTTGTCGTTTCCACTATTTGTATGTTACTTGGTGGCAAAGGTTCTGCATAAAAAATATTTATTATAGTATTCCAAGGGCAGTTGTTTGCTTTATTAGGGAAATGTGTATCTCACCTGTTTGAACCGACGCTTTATCGCTGCGCAATGGATTTGTCTTATTCTCGACGCCCACGGATGTAAGCGTGACGTCATACCACTGACCAGGTGTTAAATCAATCGCAGTGACCGATGTTTGATTTGTTTCCAATGTAAAGGTTGTGTTGTCGTACTTGATGAAAGCGATGTAACGTTCAGCGCCTAAATATCAATGTTTTGATTGTACAATAATGTAGGAATATTAGGTATTTGTGAATGTGGTACCTTTTACATTATTCCATTGCAAACCAACCGACGTTGTTGTAATTGCTGTGATTTCGGGTTTGTTTGGTAATGAAGGAACAGTTGTGTCTCGAATTTCAACGCTGGCTGCGCTAATTCTTCCTTCGTCTCCAACACTTTTAACCTCGAACAAATATTCAGTTCCGCTTTCCAATGACGTCACTTCATTCAGTGTCAAGGTCGTTTCGATCACCTTTGTACTGTTGTCATCAACCGAACCATATTCGATTAAATATGAAGCCGCACCAAAAACCACATCCCATTCCAAGATTAGCGACGATGTTGTTATGTTGAAGATCTTGAGATTGGTTGGAGCAACAGTTACTGAAAAATACAATTATATTTCGTTATAGACCATTTTCTATAACTAAATTTAAACGAAAGATAACTTGAACTTTCTGAATCTCTACAACCTTAAAAGTTTCTATGTATTGAAAACTCAAGAGTAACAAAAATTAAACTTACCAGTTTGAAGTTGTATCTTGTCGCTTCCTCTCTCGTTTATCCGATTCTTGATTCCGACAGAGAAGACGACCAACTCGTACCACGTGCCCGGCTTTAAGCCAATCACGTTCGCTTCTGGCGACCTCGATTCGTATATTTGTGCAACGTCATCGGTTCCGTTGACGCGAAAAAATACTTGATATTTCAAAGCGCCTACAAGAGAAGATTTTATGTTATCGCATTGATTTACACGAAAGTTTTATCTTCACACTTCGTAGTTACCTTTCATAGGTTGCCATCGCAATAACGCTGACGATGTTGTGACGGCATCAATGTTAACGCTGGATGTTGTTTGAGGTCCTGGATGACACAAAACATATTTGTTTTCAAATCAATAAAAGGTTTGATAACAAAAAAGTTAACTGTTACGATGGATTTATGAGAACCGAACAAAGTTATGTGGGTTGTCTTAATCATGAAAAGATATAATAAAATAATACAACTTGATAATTATTTTAGGCAAATTAAACACATGTTGTAAATCAGGGGTTCCCAACCTTTTTTACCCAAAAAAAGTAAACTCAAGATCAAGAAGTAGCTTTTTGCTGTACTATAGTTTTTTGTTTTGTTAAATCTTAGTTTATTTATTTTGTTAGAGTGGAGTAGACTTAGAGATGACAAATTAAAAAAATTATAATTTTTAAATTTTCTTATGACCCCCTAGGGCCTAGGGGGACATAGCCCCCAGGTTGGAAACCCCTGCTTTAAATACTACTAAGTTCTTTAAGTGTACTGCAAAAATATTTACTTGTTGATTCGTTTATTATTTCACTTTGGACGCTCGATCTTCCAGATGTGCCAATGGTTTTGAGTCTGATGACGTATTCTGTTCCGGGTGTGAGATTTTCCAAAAGCGATGACGTCATGTTCGTTGTAACATTAAACATTGTCTGGTTATCATCAGTGGCGTAATACCAAACCACATATGACTGGGCACCTTGAAAAAAAAAAAACAATCAAATATTCCATACGATAAAACGAAACACGTAATCAAATTTAATACAGAATATTAAAATATTTTATCCACTCAAGTTACCGTATGATGCATTCCAAACAGCACTAAGCGATTTTGTTGTCGTTTCTATTATTTTTATGTTCCTTGGTGGCAAAGGTTCTGCATAAAAAATATTTATTATAGTATTCCAAGGGCAATCGTTTACTTTATTACGGAAAACTGTATCTCACCTGTTTGAACCGACGCTTTATCGCTGCGCAATGGATTTGTCTTATTCTCGACGCCCACGGATGTAAGCGTGACGTCATACCACTGGCCAGGTGATAAGTCAATCGCAGTGACCGATGTTTGATTTGTTTCCAACGTAAAGGTTGTGTTGTCGTACTTAATGAAAGCGATGTAACGTACAGCACCTAAATATCAATGTTTCGATTGTACAATAATGTAGGAATATTAGGTATTTGTGAATGTGGTACCTTTCACATTATTCCATTGCAAACCAACCGACGTTGTTGTAATTGCTGTGATTTCGGGTTTGTTTGGTAATGAAGGAACAGTTGTGTCTCGAATTTCAACGCTGGCTGCGCTAATTCTTCCTTCGTCGCTAACACTTTTAACCTCGAACAAATATTCAGTTCCACTTTCCAATGACGTCACTTCATTAAGTGTCAAGGTCGTTTCGATCACCTTTGTACTGTTGTCATCAACCGAACCATATTCGATTAAATATGAAGCAGCACCAAAAACCACATCCCATTCCAACATTAGCGACGATGTTGTTATGTTGAAGATCTTGAGATTGGTTGGAGCAACAGTTACTGAAAAATACAATTATATTTTGGTACAGCATAACTCACCATTTTTAATACCTAAATTTGAACGAAGGATAACTTGAACTTTCTGAATCTCTACAACCTTAAAAGTTTCTATGTATTGAAAACTCAAGAGTAACAAAAATTAAACTTACCAGTTTGAAGTTGTATCTTGTCGCTTCCTCTCTCGTTTCTCCGATCCTTGATTCCGACAGAGAAGACGACCAACTCGTACCACGTGCCCGGCTCTAAGCCAATCACGTTCGCTTCTGGCGACTTCGATTCGAATATTTGTGCAACGTCATCGGTCCCGCTGACGCGATAAAGCACTTGATATTTTAGAGCTCCTATATAAAGAATACAATTTTAACATGATATTTTTTTAATTTTGTGTTGTGTATGACAAAACAAGTTATATATTAATAAGTTTTTGTACCGATAGTTTAGTGATATATTTCATACATGATTTGTAAGTAGAAAGTAATACCTTTCATTTGCTGCCAGCTGATCAAAGCAGACCCAGTCGTGACGTCATCGATTAAAACGACTGGCGTAGTATCGGGAACTAAAAAATAAATACCGTAACCAATGGTCAGTTTTTCTTTTTTTGAAAATCATTTTGCCAAAATCGCTTTACTAAACTTACGAGTGGTTTCGTTTAGTTGACCGCTAGGAGCGCTCACGCGACCGGAAGTGCCGATTGTCTCCAAAGTGATGACGTAAGCGCTTCCCGGACTTAGGTTTTGCAAAACCAGTGACGTAACATTCGTTGTTTGGTTCATAAAAGCGCTGTCTCCTACTTGATAATACCGAACGACGTATTTTTCTGCTCCTGCAAGTAATAAACATGACATGTACATTACATTGTACAATGTACTTCCGCGATGACAAGATTTAAAAACACAGAAAAACCCGAACAGTTGGAATTCACCTGTCTCCTAAATCAAAATTTAAACAAATCAATGCAAAATTGTTCTAGTTACCTTGCGATGCATTCCATTTCAAGTCAAAACTCGTCGTTTTGATCTCTGTTATCTTCAGAGCACTGGGTGGCAGTGGTACTGGGAGAAAAACATTGCAAATTTTTTTAAATACATTATACCCTTTGGGTAACGCAAGTATTTTACGGAATGCTTGAGCCAAGTTGACTTAATTTAAGAAATACTGTATATATGACAAAAAAACTTGAAAAAAAAAAAAAAAAAATTCTGTTCTGACAAAAAATGTATTGAAAAGAAGATATGACAAGATGAGAAGATCGACATGATATAGATTAGGACGTTTCGTTACGAACTTGTATCATTTAGTTAACGAATTAAGACGTTAATGACATTGACCTTTTTGGCTCTGCAATTTATTATCAAGCTACATTACATCCGTGTATAGTGTACAAAAAAAGATAACATAATCCATTATAGTTTTAAAAGTATGCAAAGCCAAGTGTCATGTTCGCCTTATTTTTACCCATTTTAAATTGCCAACTACCTAAACGTTTGAAATCCCTAATTAGAAGAGGCTTTACCCGTTTGAGTTTGAGTGAAAACCGACGCATTGGAGTTGGTGACATCGAGATCACCAATTGATGTGACAAAGAACTTGTACCACATTCCTGGAGACAACTTGTCGATAGTAATGTTCGACTGAGTAGTGGTAAGGTTATCAATGGATGCATCTGATAACGATCGAACGTGCACCTTGTATGACTTCGCTCCTGAAATAGTAGAAGACTTATTACTGAACTAATTCATTTGATATACAAATGAGCATGGCTGTAACCTAGTCCTCAAGTCGGACTGACCAAAGATTTTTATGGTAGACTGACAAAAAACGCCTACTGAAACATGTAGGCCTGAGGATTTCTCATAACAGTAAGACAAAAAGTAGCCTTCTGTAAAATTTGAAATCACGACATCGGTATGGACTAACAATAGGGTGAAAATTAATTACTTTGTCGCACACAAAAGACTAAGAAATTAACATTTGTAAACATTTGTGTATTACGAACATATCGAAATATTCTTACCTTTCACTTTTTCCCAGTTGATTGTAACGCTTGTAGTGCTTGCAGACTGAACTGCGATGCTTTTAACATTTCCCGGCACTAAAACACACAACATAGTTAAACCACCAAACCTATACAACTGACTGTCTATGGCAGAATTTAAAGAGCCAAGGACATTTAAATGCAACTTAACTTCTAGCCAGGAGAGATTTCAGATATGCAAAATGATTCGTGTTGTAACTAAGTATAATCGATATTATCGTATCAAAGCCGAAACCAAAACCCATTTAGCAGTATCAGTACTCGAACAATGTTAGATAGACTGGTTCAGTGTAGATGCGATACCACATTAATCTAAAAACTTCAGCCATGGTTTGCCATTTTTCACTTGGAAAGTATATTTAATCTTGTTGGCGGATCAGGTCCGCTGTTCTTTTGCCTACAATATCGGGTTTGAAATAAGATACCACGAGTCGGACACACTCACACGTTGCTCTTATAGCTTCGCTGCTACGTTCGCTGACGAGGGAATCGACGAAGCCCACCGCCTTTATCCAGGCCGTGTGAGCGGTTCCCGGCTCCAGTGACGTCATATGATATGACGTCACGTTGACCTTTCGCGTCACGATTTCGCTAGATACGCCGTCAAGTGTGTGCGACACGGAGATAAGGTACGACGAGGCCCCTGAAAGAATAATGTTTTATTAAAAAAATGCTTTTCAAATTGTTTGTGTAAGTAAATTTGGAATATGGAGCGTTGCGAAACTTTAAAAGGGATGGATGATGGGATGATTTTTAGAAAAATTTCAACTTTTTACCTGTTACATCATTCCAGGAAAGCTCCATTGAGTGAACAGACACCTTGCTGAATTCCACATTCGTCGGGAATTCTGGCACTGGACAGTAAAGATGAAATAAAACGTTTAAGATCCCGAATTGTCAAAGTATTTGAGCTGAAAGGTCTTTTGTTTTACATGAAAAAATCTTATAAAAGTTTGAACCTTTAAAAAAAAGTAAGTACGTTTGTCATTAAACTCGTAACCGAGTTAACTGTAAAGTCTAACAGCCTGTTTATAAATTACATCATATTACCGTATGATGCATTTTTGCAGTAATAAAAAAAAAATTGAACCGGCCAAAGTCGCAAAAAGTACGGCAATTAAACACGAACCAGTCTGCTGTGCCGTATATGGACTCCCATCCTCGCTCTCACGGCCTTTTTCGTCGACGGCATAGACCCGAAATCGGTAGAACAAACCAGCATTGAGGTACGCCACCACAATGTTGTCGGTCGGCCATTCCAACTGCATTGTAAAATTCATCGACAGATCGGTAACTTCGATCCGGTAACTTGCTGCACCTGAATAGTTGGATAGATAGGTTTGTGAAACGGAACACATAAAAAAAAATTAGGCTGTTGTCATATTTGCACCACATTACGCCAGCATAAGTAGTGGTGTTAACTTTAACGAATATGAGAACAATGAGTTATAATGTTTTAGATTTTTAAACTCGAAATTGTGGTTTTCAGCATGACTTAAGAGACATAACTTATTACGTTGCATGGTGTATTTTTTTATTTTTATTTTGTTTCTATTTGAACGTAAGGGTGCACAACCAAATATAGGCATTAACCGAAGGCACCCTGGCATTTAATGGAAATATGGACAATTTCCGGTATACAATTTTCATTTGATTCTTTAAGGTATTATAAAAGCATTACCAATTCGACATCGCAAAATCTTGAAACAAAAAAGATTTTTTTTTTTTTTTTTTTTTTTAAGAGTGGCATTGTTGTTTTAATACATCACTTTATCACAATTCTTCACTCAACAATCAACATGCTTGTTTTCGAGTTAGTCAGGTCGAAATATATTTCAAAATTCTAACGTTTCAAAAAGTTGTTGCGTTAACACCCAAAAGCTTTTAACTAATTACTCAGCACAGAACGGTTTGTAATCTATCTTACCTTTGATTGGCATCCACTGAAGAGCGATGGTCGAGTTTGTAACTTCTTGGACGATTGGAGCCGAAGGATTAGCAGGCACTGTTTATATAATTACGTTTATTTATTAAATTTATTTAAGCTGTTGGGTTCTATAATGCTTATTAAATGTTTTTAAACATCAAGCATTGGACACCGTGCATTTTGCATAAGCAGTACATTGTAATAATTAAAGTTAAATGTATAAAAAAGCTAAAATTTTAAAAACCCGAGTAAAACACAGGATCAGACTTTCTTAAGAAATATATATTTCGCCTACTGGCATCGTCAGTTCCCAGTAATATACATATAGACAGCAAACCGCTTTGTGTGCAAATTTTATTTTATTTTTACTTGGCTGTGCATATTTATTTTACTTTACTTACAGGAACTGAAGATGCCAGTGTAGGCAAAAACATATGCCTTAAAACCAGGGCTGGGGAGCCGGAGCTGGAGCCCGGAGCTAAGCATTTTCTCTGGAGCCAGAGCCGGAGCCATTTTTATTATTTTTGTGGAGCTGGAGCCGGAGTCGGAGCCATTTTTATTATTTTTGTGGAGCTGGAACCGGAGCCGGAGCCCTTTTTATTATTTTTGTGGAGCTGGAGCCATTTTTCAATTTGTTGTTCTAAAGCTAAGAAATTATACTTTGTTCCATCTCCAACGTTAGTTAGCCAAAAGCAATTTTTAAAACTTGCCATTGAATAAGTGACTGGTGGCACCGGAGCTGGAGCCGGAGCCAAAGGATATGAGTTTTACTACTCCGGAGCTGGAGCCGGAGCCAAAAGATATGAGTTTTACTACTCCGGAGTTGGAGCCGGAGCCAAAGGATTGAGTTTTACGACTCCGGAGCTGGAGCCGGAGCCATTTAATAATTGCCTGATGGCTACGGAGCCGGAGCTAATGCTATGTTACAGTGGCTCCCCAGCCCTGCTTAAAACATGTCGGATCTTGTTTTACATTCGGTTTTTGAAGCTAATGTACGCGTCAGCGAAACAGCGATAAACCCGCTGTCAATCGTTTCGGAATCCATAAGGATACATCCTTTTATTAATTTATTAAATTAAATACATAATGTATAAGGCAACTTAATTCCACAGCCTTGTCACTGCGATATTCAGAAATTAACAATGCATGTAAAACAAACAGTTTTACTTACGCGTTGCTTCGGTCGAAATTTCGCTTGGTTGACTTCGCTGACCCTGCTCGCCAATTGCT
The DNA here is from genome assembly GCF_963924565.1 of Ascidiella aspersa. Taxonomy (NCBI): domain Eukaryota; kingdom Metazoa; phylum Chordata; class Ascidiacea; order Phlebobranchia; family Ascidiidae; genus Ascidiella; species Ascidiella aspersa. The sequence continues at coordinate 21,482,494 of NC_139451.1, forward strand.
GTGACCGCAACTTCGTATTTCGTTCCCGAAAGCAACCCGTCAACCTTGATCTGTATTTTCGGTGCTGCAACCTCTATGATTCTCTTATCGCCCGTTTCCGACACGACGGATATGGAATAGTTTGCCGCGCCTGTGAGACGAACATGACACGATCGTTTTTTAAAAAACCTCATCTTGTTAGATTAGGGGCCACACTGTTGCCGCATTATTTTTTTTTCTTTTTTTTTAATGTTTTTGCCCTTTCAAATCTTTTTGTGGACAAACTTCATCGAATCCAAAAAAACTTTTCAAAAAACTTTGGTGCAGGCCTATATAGAATTATCAAGTTATATGAATGTATATGGCTATCGAGAGCAAAATTAGAGGTGCAAACATGCTATACGTTACTGTAGTGAACCCAGTTATATCGGATAAAAAGGCGTAATATTTTAATTAAAATGTTGCATTTGATATATTCTGTATGTAACTTAATATTTGTGGACGTTATTAGAGTGTGTGCGTATTTAAAAAATGTTAAGTTACCTGTAACTTTGTCCCAATGAACTTGAAAAGCTGAGTTGTGGACGTCGAAAATTGAAACATTTTTGGGTATTGAAGGTACTAAAAAAAATGAACGTTTAAAATATAATGAAAAGCAGGAAAGTCAGTTGAGTTATGAGGTCTTGTGGCCTATCTGATAGCGTAACTAACCCTAACGTGGTAATTCGGTGTTCTTGTAACACGGAGCCGTCATCGTTGGCGAATGAGAATTCTTGAATGTGACTGACCCTTAGTGAAATACGCCACGTGTATTTATTACTTTAAAGTAGATTCATTCGTAACTTTTCATTTAATGAGGGATCGTATTACCATCACAGGATGCAACAGGACCGTGCTATAACTGCTTAGTGCTTAATGACTTTCTCCCATGCGAGCCCCGTTTCTGATTTGACGGCGCAACGGTGCCGACTTGAGTCTAAATCACAACGCAGGCTAGAATAGTTAGCCTTGTCTGGCTTATGATGATAAAATTGTTGCGAGACACATGTTGTAGTAACCTGTTTGGAAACTTGTAGTTTCGCTTCTTCCTGGGTTGGTTTTGTTCTCGACACCGATTGACGTCAGAGTGACGTCATACCAAAGGCCTGGCGACAGAGGTTGAACAGTGGCAGAAGACAAGTGGCTGGAAAAGTTCAAGCTGGTGTCCCGGCCCTCGACGAAAACCATGTATTTAACAGCACCTGTAAAAAAGTTGTTATTACATGAAAGCTAAATAGGCGGATATGTAAAAGTTCGAAATTAAAAAAAGTAAAAATAATGACACCTTTAATTGAATCCCAGCGAAGTTGAGCGGTTGTTGTTGTCACTCTAACCATCGCAGGAGCTTTTGGAAGTGCAGGCACTACAAGGATAACATAACGTGTCGGAAAAAATACAAGGCTAAAACGTTAGTTGAAAGTTAATACAGTTATATATCGTATCCATGAAGACTGTTGTATAAATAATTGAGCATACATAAGACAATTGTACAATTAAAACAATGACTGGCAGCAACAGCATATTCACCAAGCATAAATATTGCATGCTATTTTTTTATAAAAATTAAAAAGGATAATTTTTTCAACTTAAAGTAAAATTCTCTCTCTGATTGCAATAAGAATATTTTTCAAATATGGGTAATTGTAAGCACCAGGCGAAGCGCTTATGAGGCTTTCCTTTCAGATACCAACGTTATAAATACCGAATGTAATTTGCTTCGCGCTTTACCAATGCAAGTATAGAGTTTGCTTGTCCAAAAATATTTTTGTCAATAAAAGCGGTTTATTTACTTTAACAGTATAAATACCCCAGTTATTGAAATGCAACACACAGTTTTTTGCCTTAAATCAGACAGATGGCTTATAAATATATTCCAAGTGGTTCAATGCTATTTAATATGCAGTGTAAATATTATAAAAATACCGAAATGGCTAAAGTAGGATAGTTGAAAACTAACCGGTTGTGTCCAATATGTGTTTGGTTTCGTCGCTTTGCTGGCCTTCCTCGCCCACAGCTTTCACCGTGAAAAAATACTTGGTGCCACTCGCGAGTGACGTCACATTCACTGACGTCACGATCGTCTTGACGACGTCGGTTTTCGTGCCCGTGTCGACATCGCCGTACTCTATGTTGTACGACGCGGCTCCTAAAAAAGTGTAAAATAAATAACGTTTTTTTTTAATTCCTGACTATATAATTTTATCTAGTTAACAATACATGATTTTCAAGAAAAAAACTATATTTATTCTTTATTTGTTTTCTTGTTTCTATGTAGCTAATTTGGCAGATATACCTTTCACTTGGTCCCATGACAGCACCATGGATGATGTCGTAATGTCAGAAATTACGAGGTTCGTTGGCGGTAACGGAACTGCGATGGAAAATAATGGTTTGTTTTGTTAATCCATGTTATTGCAAACACTTTTATAAATGCCAATGACACTCTTACGCTGTGTTTATGAAATAGCACAGCTTAGTCTGTTGTTCTTAATCAAGCACCAATCAAGTGATAATTGTATAACGAACTGAAATTTATGTAGTATGGATACATTCAACGCATGCCCTAACACCACTACCCCCGAAAGGAAAATAGCAGCTTTTTTACCTAAAAACACAAAGGTATAAGAATTTTTCATTGTGGAAGGGGTAAAGTCTGCTTGATTGGACCATGCTCTCAACTTAATTGCAACTACCGCCTAAATGCTTAAAGCCGGTAATGATGAATTATTAAGAAACTTATACAAAAAATAGTCATACTCGATAATCTGCAGCTATAAAACCTCTGTAGGGTAACATGTGAAATTTGATATACATTGCACAGCATTCTAGTTTTTTACTTGTTTGAAGTTGTATTTTGTCGCTCCCTCTCTCGTTTCTCCGATCCTTGATTCCGACAGAGAAGACGACCAACTCGTACCACGTGCCCGGCTCTAAGCCAATTACGTTCGCTTCTGGCGTCTTCGATTCGAATATTTGTGCAACGTCATCGGTTCCGTTGACGCGATAAAACACTTGATATTTCAAAGCGCCTAGAATAAAAACGATAGCGTTAGGAGACGAAGAAAAAAAAATGTTTTACATAAAAAGATGACAATTACCTTTCACCGGATTCCAACGCAGGGCCGCTGAAGTAACAGTGACGTCATCAATGTTGACTCCGGAAGTTGTAGCAGGTCCTAATATGGAAAGGACAGGTTAGAACAACATCACCTGATAATCCAAAATGGAGTCGCAACAACTTGTAGTACGTCGTATATAGTGTATTATATATTATTAATGTTTTTAACTTTATGACACACCTGTTCTAACCCAGCAATATTTCCCAGGTTAACTCACCATGTGCAAAAGTTTAAATTGCAATAACCAGAGCATTATCATATATAAGGACTTAAAATATGAGATTTTTAGTATTATTTTATCTATAAATCCAACAGAACCACAAAGGTTTTATAAGATCTAAAATAACTTTAGTTATAAACAGATTACCGCAGTTTGACAATAAGTTTATTGAAACTTGAAGAAAAAACGTCGTTTTCTAACGGAGTAAATTTTTAGTTGTTGTTCGACATGATTCAACAAAACTCACTCGTCGTTTCAAAAATTTTCAATGCTGGAATGTGCGGCCACCAACACTTGTATACGTCGTAAAGTTATTCACTTTAGAATTGTATTATTAACTATTTCAACTTAAGTTCTGACAATCTTATTTATAATCCAGCAATATTTCCCAGGTTAACTCACCTTGTAAAAAAGTTTAAACTACCAGACCATTATCATACCTATATAGGTTAAAAAAATGACATTTTTAATATTTGGATACCTATAGTTTTGATTTTGACTATATGTTTATTGAAACTGGAAAAACGTCGTTTTCTAACGAAGTTAATTTTCAGTTGCTGTTTGATATGATTTAACAAAACTCACTCGTCGTTTCAAAGATTTCAATGCTGGATGAGCTCACTCGTCCCGACGTGCCGACTGTCTGGAGCCTAATGCCATACTTCGTTCCGGGAATGAGGTCGGTCAGAGCTGATGACGTCTGGTTGGCGGGTTGCGACATCGCGGAGTCGGTGACGTTTACCGCGTAATACTGGATGACGTATTCATCGGCTCCTGATAGTAACGGTATAATTTCAACTCAATGGACAAGATATATTTAGTCTTGCAAAATCAGAAGGACAATAAAGAATTGCAATTTCATGGAACTACACCGACTTTTTAACGAATGGGATATTTGATCTTTTTTTTAGTTTAGTGTATCATATATGGCCGGCAAACTAAGATATAAAAACACATAATACCCCCGGATAGGTTTACAAAAATCAGTCGGCCTAATTGGGATTTTCTTGCAAGCAAGGCCATGTTTAAAAAACAACTAGCCTGCGATGAAGTTCGAACGCATGACCTCTGGCCAATCAGGGACTGTCGCTTTACTGACTGAGCTACGCTAATAGCCTGGCCTTGTTTGCAAGAAAATCTTGTTTGGCCGACTGACTTCGGTATGCCCTTCCGGAGGCACCATGTGTACTACATTATGTGTACCGTTATCGTTTGTCAGGACGACTCCATGGGCTTGATCACATATTAATATAGACATTGTGTAAATAAATGCTTCAAGATACAAAAAAATACAAACATACTCACCATTTGCATGTTTCCAGGACAAATGGATCGACTTGGTATTGATTTGCGTCACTTCGACTTTGCTTGGGGGCAGTGGAACTGTAAAAAACAGTGTCAGTTGATTCTACTTTCACAGGGGATAAAGCGTAACAAAATAGAAATTTATTGATGTCTCATGTTAGGTATTTGGTCAACTCTCAAAAAAATATGATTCGAGATACGTTAACGCCATGTTTAACTAACTTTAAATAACTGATAAATTAAAATCAGAAACTGTGAGGAAACATGATTTATTGGACAGATGTGCTTTTACACTTACATAAGACAAAAACATAAAGTTAGCTCCACCAAGCAACAAATCATTATATAGAAATCGCTTTTCTGGTGTAAACGAAGTTTAAAAACAAGCATTAACCCTGATGAAGTCAGCTGGTATCTGCTGCTGAAACGTCGGTTTATACTTCGTTTACAACAGGAGAGCGATTTCTATCTATTGACAAGACAAAAACGTTGAGCTTTGAATACTTCAGTGTGGTTGTAAAACCAAATCGATAAAGTACACGAGGGTTATTACTGGCGCTAAAGACATACAGTTTTACACTTTACATACATGTAATTAAATTAAAACCTGTTTGCGTTTCGGCGAAAACCTCGGGATCCTTATTGTTGACGTCCAAGTCTCCAATAGAAATTACAAAAATCCGATACCAGTTTCCCGGCCTCAAAGCAGTCGCAATGGCCGAGGTCGAAGCCGTGTCAAAGCTGCCTACTGTTTCGTTTAAAACGTTCTGGATCATGATCCGGTATCTGTTGGCACCTGCATAGAAAATTAATTATTTTTATCACATATGTTATGTAAGCATGTGATCACTTTATAAGGTGTTTACTGATTTTCACGTGCTCCATGATTTCTTTAGGTTACAATTGTTCCACTGACTCTTATTAAATTTACCTCATTTTATTCATAACTCTATTTAGGTTTGTCCGTTATTAGTAGGGTCCGCAAAAGTCAATAAAGTTAAAATTTTTGTTTTTTAGGTTAAAATAAAAATGACCCTAGTTATTAGGCGTATGCCGAAATCCCTGTAGTTTTAATATTGTTTACCTTTTTGCGAAACTCATACACCTGTTTGTGACAGTGGATAATAACTACCGCGACCATACAGCCGAGATAAAAAAATAGTAATAAAACTATTTTTTCTATTGACCAGCGGGAAATTTATAGGTACGGTGTTATGTAAACTGAAAACAAAAGTTTGTCATTTCAAACTTCTCGTCTTTCAGAAATCAATACAATAAAGTCTAATAAGTTTTGCAGGTAATTTGGTTGGTCTAGAGTAGACTTAAATCCGAGAAAGAGCGTTGTTCGTAATATTTTGCTCTGGTAGTAATCAGGACTCACCTGAAGCCGGCGACCATGTTAGCGATATGCTGGTCGTTGTAGCTTCTGTAATGTTGATGCTGCCAACTGTTTCTGGCACTAAAGGGGTACGTTAAAAATATGGTTCGGTTGGTGAGCAAACACGCGAAACAATAACAAGTGATATTAAACAAAAGTCGTAAAAAATTATTTCGTTTTGTCAAGAAAAAAACAAAACAGAAATTAATTTATTTTATGAAGAAAAATAACTTACCGTATAGGTTTAAAATCTGGTCGCTGTCGTAAAAATCACAAGTTATATACGGAAATTAAATTAACAAAGAACAGTATTACATATCTACAACGGTACAAAATAAATGTCATCATCACGATTCTAAAATCCATATATGTCTTTGATAAAACGCTTTCAAGTTTTATAATAATTCGTGGCAGTCATTCATCAGTTTAGGAATACTTCTTACATGTAGCGGTGATGATTTCCTTCGTTTTCTCACTCTTTAAATCGTCCGTGTTCCCGACTGACGTCACGGCTAGCCTGTACTCGGTTCCCGGTTCAAGTGACGTCATTGTGTGTACCACTGTGACGTTACGCACTTCTGCCACGGCGCCGTTGACCATTTTCGATAAGGTCAGAATGTATTTATAAGCACCTGCGATAAAAATGAAAAAGTGTTACAATCCTACACTGAAAGCCATCGCACACTTATCGAATCTGTTCATCAATATAACGCAAGCAACGCAGGCTAGAAAAACAAGTAGCCTGCAGTAAGGTTCGAACTCATGACCTCCGGTCATAGCGGGACCCTCGCTTTACCACATGAGATACATAGGCTCAGAGAGGAGCGAGTCGAGAAACAACAATGACGGTAAATGCTTGTTACATTCTCTTAACACATGTAACCTCATATTAAAGGGGATATACAGTACCATTTAAAAATTTGATTTTGTTTAAAAACTATGATCTAGCCCTTCTGAAGCTGATTTTTGACCAACGATTACAGCTTAAGTATCACAAACCCCTGTTACTATAGTTGCCAATTTAGATATGTTACATCGATTGCTTATTTGGCACAGTTTTTTCTTCGAAAGCGAAATACGAACACGAGATATTAAGTTTGGTCATTGAAGCAATTTGGTATATAGTTTAAACATGAAAGAATCTGTAGCAGTTTTAAGGTTAAAAATTGGAGACGTTTCGCCAAAAAAACGAAACACAATCAGCGACCTACCAAACTTATTACACACAAAACAGCAAACTTACCAACGGAGGAATTCCACTCAACGCCAAACGTATCAGTTGTAACAAAACTGACGGTGAGGCTCGTAGGTGGAGAAGGCACTAAAACAACAAAGATTTGTGCAAACAAGGGACTTTCCAACGCAGATTTTAAAATCTGTGGCTACTTCGTGTTCATGAAAAAAAACACAAACAAAAAAACAATACGTAACGTAGTAACTGTACGTGTCATTGTAAAAACCTTGAAAACAACATACCGGTTTGTTGTAAAATCGCGGGGCTTCCTCTCTCGCTGTCTCTTCCTTTAAAGTCTCCAGCAAAAACCGTAAAGCTATAGAATAGTCCTGGCGACAACTGATCGACGAGAGGCCGGTTAGATGAAGATTCCAAACTGAACGATCGGTTTGAGGCAGGTTCAAACACTTCCAGTCGATAGACCGATGCACCTGTAGAATGAAACACGTTTGTGCCGTTATATTTAGATTCAGATTCCAGCCATGTTTGCAAACAGCAGTGGTTCGAGCAGTGGTTCCCAAAGTTTTTTTCTTTCTCTTCCCTCACGAGCCCAAATACTGTTCACTCCACTCCAGCAAAAAACCCATATATTCTACTTTTTTATTTATTACTTCGATGTACTCTGCTGACAGAAAATTAAACCTACAGGAAAAGAGTCGACAAAAAATAAAAAGTATGTGAAGCTGCAATAGACACATCTGCACAAAAACACTTAGACTTGTTGAGTTTGTTTGAACGTATGACGTATAGGTACTCATTTTATACATATGTAAAAATTCCTACATATGACTATATTTCTAAAGTGGCCATAACTGTGAAAAAATAAAAGACTAATACGTAACTGTGAAAAACAATGACTTAAATTATGGGCCCTCTTTACAATGCCAATCATTACAGTTAAATAAGCCTTTAGTTGCATATAACCAATTAAATTACTTCTTTTAATCCATTTTTTCGCCCCAATTACTCCCTTAAATAAATTTCTTCCAACGCTAAAAAATTCTCCCTAATGGAACCAAGTGGCTCCCTTTGAAAACCACGGCGTTAGAGGTTTCGATATACCGAAGAAAACCGCGGTAGATAACCTCATAATCCGCGAAATAACACCGATATAAAGTTCGTCCGACAGCACCGTGTTACAAAAACTAGCATTTTTGAGAGTCGAACCATCAACCGTTGGTATATGTGACCATTGCTTTATCGATTGAACTATCGAGTTAGAGTTCAAGGGAAAATGAGTTACAGGCCAATGTTACCTGTTTATAGGCATTAAAACATAAAATGTTGAAAACAAATACCTTTAATGTTGGTCCACTGCATTTGGACGGTGGTATAGGTGACTTCAGTTATCTCAGGTGTTTCTACATTTGCTGGAACTGTAAAATATATAATTTAATACGAATTGTTTACGTTTTGATTACTATTTACATTGACGGCAAAAAATTAACTCGAATTTTCGTTTTTTAAGTGTTTTTAGTTGCTGCAGAACATGGTATTGCTTTTCTATGGGTCCTCAGAAACAAATCAGCCATGTGGCCCACAGGCAAACAAGGTTTACTACGTCTGAGAAAAATACTCATTATTTAATTTCAGTTTACTTACGTGTCGATTCATCAACCTCCGGACTTTTTACACTGCGCTGATCCATTTCTCCAATAGCGGTGACCGAAACCGAATAGGTCGTGCCCGACGACAAGCCGTTCACTTTCTGCGACGTCTCTGACGTAACCAGTACTTGCGTTTCGTTGGTCACGTCATTCAATCTGGTCACGGATACTTCGTATCTTGATGCGCCTGTAAAGGCATAGGATTGTACCAACGTTAAACAGGGATTGGTTTCAAAGTTTAATTTTTTAAAATAAAACTTGATAAAATAAAACAGTAAGTATACTTACCTTTCACTAAATCCCACACCACCGTGAAACTACTGTTCAGTGTTTCTCTAATCTCGACGCCCTTCGGTGCCAAAACCACTAAATAAAAACAAAATGATTACACACCAACATTAAATCGTAAGGCTTTTAAATCAAAATCTGTTACACAAAGTTTTAGCAGTAGTGGTCTTGTTTAATTTTCCGCCATCAAACTATTCGAGAAAAAAGATGTTCCCCCATATATTCCATATAACAAAAAGGCGCTGGGCTAGAATCCTACCACAAGAAACGTTATTTATTAAATAATAAAACTTGACTTTACCCTCACCTAAACACTAACCGACACCCTAAATTAAATATTGTGCGTTGCTTATAATTGTTTCAGCGCTGTGGTAGGATTCTAGACCAGCGCCCAACAAAAAGTTAGTAATGATTGACGACGTGCGCACCTATGGGTGCAGTTGATTTCGTTTGTAAAAGAGGCTTTAAGTTTTAAGTCCTCAAAGAATTTCAACCATGTTTTTTTTAACTTTGTGGCTCGTTTAACATTATTTTAAACGAACCTGTTTGGAAATCTATCTTCTCTGACCTCGCCGGGTTCTCGCGGTCTTTTAATCCGACTGACGTCATGGTGACGTCATACCACGTTCCTGGTTGCAGGTTCTTCACTTGGTATTGCAACGTGTCGGTGTTAACCGTTCGAACCAGCGAGCCATTGCTTTTGACAAACAATAAATAGCGAACAGCACCTGTTTAGAAACAGGCATATTTGCAAACCCAGCAATACTAGAAGACCGTGGCTTGGACGACCAGTACGTCATCTGCTTGTTTTGATTAACTGTAGCAAAACGAACTCTTTGTGTATTATGTTTACAGTAGCCTACCAAATTGACTTAACTTGTTCAATAAAAATGTCTTAACAGTGGCTTGATGTTGATAATGTCGCGAAACGTAACAAACGAGACAACCACGTGACAAAACGCGTGAGCAAGATCGCCTTGTTAATCTTTACATTAACATCTCAAACAATACTTTCTAACACTTTTGTTGGTTTTAGTCTTGGTTGCGAACTGAAATTTAAATTGCTACTATACTTTTATTTTATGTAGTCGTAAATTACCTAAATGTATTGCTAGCAATAAATATCATTAAAACAAAGAACATGTTTGTCAACCATGATAAATACGTTACCAAACACTAAAGAAGCTAGATGTGCAGACATTATAACAAACCTTTTACAATGCTCCATGAAATTTTCACAGACCTTGTTTCAATTGAGTCAATAGCAACATTGCTCGGAATTGCTGGTCCTAAATAGTAAATAACAAGTGTTAGAAAATAAAGAGGCAAGAAAATTGAACTTACCTACTGAGAAATCCTTTGGGGTATTAGAAACTTATGGTAATCAAAACATTTCATCTATTTCAAAAAAGACTGTTTTTTATCGTTAATAACTTTAGAATTATTTTGAACTAATAAATAATTCAAATAGTTTAACAAACACGGTAGGTTTAACTCAGGAGTTGCTTGAATTACAACTCTCTTATTTTACCAGTTTTAAAAATAAGAAATTAGTAGGTTTAATTAATACACAAATTTTCACATGTCTGTGAAAATGAGTGACAGAAGTTTCTAGAACAAAGTTAAACACCATATAAACCTTAGTACATTTATTTTATACACTTACTACTTTTGTATTGTCTGAAACCAATACTCACAGGGAAGCGCTTTCAGTTTACTAATCTCATCTGCTATAGTTAAAAGTGTTATTTGTAAGATGCTAGTGTTACGTATTAGTTTAAACAGCGTGGTCCAACTGCAGTCCATGGTGGCATTTTTTTGAATAGGCAACAAAACGACGTGTTACAACAGTTACATGGTAAACACTATTAGCAAGTTTTAGGTGTTATCTTCAACATCTACCCAGTGGTTCTGTGGGGCACGAGCAGTTCCCCACCTTTTTCAGCCTTCGGCTCAGTAAAAGTTATATAAATATGCCGCGGCACACTTGATTTAAAATGCACCTTTTAAGAAGTATAACTGGCTCATATTAGCCTGCTCTGTAAGGCAGTGGTTCTCAACCTTTTATGGCTTGCAGCACCCCTTAGAAATAATAAAAAGTAGCCTAAGTAAAATCACTAGAATGTCACAATAAACGGAACTAAAACAACACATATCAACTCTGCGCAACGTGGGAAGTTTTAAAGTTGGCAAAAATCACTATTCTTAAAAATTCTCAAAACTCTCTCGGCACCCTTGGGTATTATAAATGGCATCACGGATGAAAATCACTGCTGTAAGGCAAGATAATTATTATAATATATTCATTTAACTAACAGATAGTGCAGATTGAATTATCGAATGTTTGCCTCTTCTTGCCCAACCTATTGATTCTTTTTTGTAGAATGACCACAAAAAGTAGTCTCTAGAGCAGGGGTTACCAACCTGCGGTACGAGTACCACTGGTGTTACGCGAAGTTTTTCAAGTTGGTACGCGAGTAGCTTTTGATTTTTTCACGAAAACCTGGATTTACAACTTTTATGTTTTGTTTTTGTGTTTTTTTACAAAAAAAAATCCCGAAGCCTATTCATTGTTACGCAACTATTTCTGCTGTTTCGCACAATTACGTTTCGTATGTCAACAAGGGACACATCTGTTGGTTTAAAAAGTTGCACAACGCTGTGGGACAGTAGGCGTTAATTATGTGAAATGATTGCTTTTGATAGATATCGTCTTCTGTTTTATATCTTAAGCTACAAATAACATTGAATAGCGAAAAAAATAGTTGTTTTACAATGGTGGGTCTTAACCGGGGGGCTCCAAGCAATTCTTGATTCGGCGCAAGCTCTACTCCAATATTTAACTTTTTATAATGATTTTATCAGTTCCATGTTGCGTAAGTTATTAAATCTGCATGCTTATATGTTGTCCTATGCATAACATTAAAATTACACAGGTTTAGAAAAGTAATTGAAGAAAAATGTTCATAATTTTGCGATTTGCGAACTTTGAGGCTATGTTTTAATGTAATTTCTCGAATTTTGGGACAAAACTTGCTATTTATTACGGGCCATTTGGAGTATGTTGTAGTCAGAACAGTAAGATATGGTTGAAGAAAAGTTAAGTTGTGCACCATGCCGCCCTCTCCACAAACTGTGTTTTGTCAATTTCAACAACGCAAGCTACAAATTACTTTTTGTGTGCATTACTAATTGGGAGGAACTCAGACATTTTGCAATTTATAGTGTCATTTGCGGTAAATAGCCTTTGCATTGTGTGTCTCACACCTTTTCAAACACGATTTATATTTTCATGCAATGTTTTATTTTTTCATGACTGTCAAAAAGCTCGATGCAAACCAATATATCGAGCCCAAGCAACTTTTCTGTCTCTCCCAAATTAAAGTTTAGGCAATACAAACCAAATAAACGTTATTTTTTTCGCGATTCGGGCCACGAAGATTTAACTTTTCTATTTTCATGCTGTCTGATTGAAAGATATTTGAAAAACACCAAATTTATTTTAGTAATATTGTTTATTATCCAAGGGGGCGCAGGAAAATTACCAAAGGTGGGGGAAGGGAAGAAGTGGTACGCATGGCAGTACAGACCGTCCAAGTTTGTACGAGATCGTAAAAAGGTTGGGAACCACTGCTCTAGAGGCACACTATTGTGTCGCCGTACACAGTTTTAATACTATTTTAAAATCTGCATGCTATTTTTTATCTAGGGCGAAAAATTGCCCACGGGTGAATGTCAGTCAGACCACACTGAGTTAAAATGTATTAACGTTAAACACTTACCGCTGAAATTCCGCCGCGTAGAGTTTTGTTACCACGTCGCGATACGTAAGCTTTCGTTCAACATTCGTTCAACGCTGCAGTTGGTCGAATGGAATGTCCTTCAGTTGAACTGACTTGCCAAGCATAGTCAAGCCACAATACACACCCGTGCAATCGTGCGAGCATTTATTTGCGAGACACAAGTGCAGTTAGCGCGTGCGAAAGGTTATGCATGCAGCAGGTTTTAACGACTCATAGATGTATTTGAATGCGATTGTCGAAGTTTTTTTGTTATATGATAAAGGGTGATAAAATCTTCTAAACAACAGTAATAATTATTTTAAAACTTTTTGCTGCAATATCAAAAGTTTCCTAAATAGTTTATTCAGCAGTTTTAACCAAATATTGCTGAGTTTTATAGTAGCTATGTTTACAGTTTTTATTTTCGGAATCAAGGCACTTATAATTTATACATCAAAACATATAGGCCTACTGGCATTGTTATTCTTGAAAGGCAGTTATTGCACTTGAACTAAATAAATAAGGTAAAATACTTTGCATTTATTGCACTTGCAAATAAAGCATTTTAAATGATTTAAGGTACACTTTAACGTTTATATAGAAGATTATGCTGGTAATTTATATAATTTTTAGTTACTTCAGAAAAAAGTGTGAAGGGATATGGTTCTATATGTGCGTCAATATACTAACGCTGCGCAAAAGACATGATGTTATTGTCGTTACAGAAAAAAGTGTGTGCGATAGTTTAAGGTCGATAATAATGACATTCCGGCACGTTTTATTACATGTGAAGCATATACTAAAAAACACTGTAAACATGGGCAAGAAATGAAGAATTAATATTATTGCACATGAACAACACAGTTTAAAACAAAAAGGTGCACAAACGTGAATATTATAATTAACAATCACCGTCGTGCATAAATTATACAATGTACACCCGCCACCACCATTCACCGTCATTCATGAACCACGTCACGCCGTGACCTTGTCACGAGACTCACGAGTCGTTTCACGAACGCTGGCCCCGTCAGCATTCATCTGGTCCTGCTCTCCAACTGAGAAAACTACGATGTCGTACGTTACACCGGGAAGCAGTGACGTCACGGTGTACGCATTGGTATCGGCGACGAATTCGAGGTCGTCGTCAAGGTCAGGTGAGGTCACAGTCAAGTGGTACGATTTGACCCCTACAAGTTATTTTTGTTTCGACTATTTACTATATGCTATTTAAAGTTAGTTCGGAAAACTACAACTAGTAAACAAATTAACTAATAAATACTATTTTAAATGGGCGGTGTGGTGTTTTGTTTAATTTTCAAATTAACTAAATCATAAATTTAATACAAACTTAATCAAAGTATTGTTGTCTCAGCTGAACCTGATAAAAACATGCTAATTAAGTGAGATTTTAAACTAACGCCCTTCAGTGGTCAATGTGATATTACATTAATATTAAGTACGCAGTCCCTGAGTTACATACAGTGGAAACTGTTTATGTCGCACCTCAACTAAATATTTGTCTAACGCACAAAGTATCTTAAACATTTACCTTTGACTTCATTCCAGCTAAGCGAAATGCTGGAAACAGTCACTTCGGTTACGGTAAGCGACGCAGGTGTAGCAGGAACTGCAATGCACAGAGCATTATTATAAGTCCAAATTGTTGTCAGCCTATAGCTCTATAGATTTAGCTTCTGTTCGACTCGCATAATCATAGCGATAAAGTAATAAAAACTTACAATTGCATTGAGTAATTAACTTCAGGTAAAGCACTACTTATTTTTGTAGGCACCCATGCGTTTATACGTACCAGTGTGCCGAATATTCCCCATTTCGGTTATCTAAGGAAGTTACCAACGCGCATATTAACAGAGGCTCGTTTAATAAAGATCCCTTAAGAAAAACGGCTAAACCAAAATGGTAGGCTCTTCTCTCCGTAGAACCAGAACCATAAACCCATCCGAGTTTGGCAAAACTAAGCAAGGATTTCCCTTGTTTTTTCCGTGTTATAAACGGAAACAAAGCACATAAATAGGTTTTAAACAGGCTTAAATCAAAGTGCTTTGGTAAAGAGACCAAAGCGAAATCGTTGGAAATGTGGTTATTTTAAACCATTAGGCAATTTTTACGACATAGAGAACATATAAGCCGTGTCCATAAATAACAACTGTTGAAGCCACATTTTACCTGTTTGAGCGGTTACGGTCGTACTGTCGTCTTCGTTTCGACGTCCGCCCACCCCGACCGTGGTAACGGCAAAGTTGTACCAAACACCGGGCATCAGATTCTCAATGTTGGTCGAAGTTACACTCACAACTTCGGTTGTAGACGAAATTGTGGAAAGGTCAGTGGTTAAGACGGAGTAGCTCTCGGCGCCTGAGTAATAATGCAAGTTGCGCATTATTAGGACAGTTTGCATTGTAAGACGTAAAGCTATTACCGAAACGTAGAGAACAACATCAATTTATAAAAATCAGTAGTTGAGTAAATATAGTGAAAAATCGACAGCGTTATTGATACGAATAACTATATGTTTCGTTAAAAAATTGTTTGATGAACTTACCCTTAACAGCGGACCAACGCAGGGCGACCTCTGTGGTGGATACGCTGTCAATATTAACCTCAGCTGGAGCGCTTGGCACTGAAACAACAACAGATGGAAGTTTCTTTACCGGTGTCAAACTGGTTAATTTCATTATCATTTAAATGTTCTGATTTTTTTATTCAAAAAAATAATAATAAGAGTTTAATGCTTGAACCGCAAAATACGTAGGTGTTGTTGTTTATCAATCCTGTTTATTTTTCACAATAAAAGCTAAACAAAACAGTATTAAAAGCAATACCTACAGCAGTGAACACCTTCGAGTTTAAAAAATAAAAATAAAATAAAAAATAAATAATAACGAACGAGTTTCACTATAAGAACAACTGAAAAACTCACATTTTTTTACAAAAAACACACGTTTCAACATAATAAGTTTTGTTTGCGTGTTTCCGTTCACTAACGCCGTAAATTAAGAGACTGTATAAGTGTATAGGCAGTGTTTTGAGGTACAAAAAATACTAATGTAACAAACAGAGTCAATAAAACTCTAGTGTAACTTACGAGTGGTTTCGCGTATTTCCTGTGACGTCACGCCTGCGAGATCGTCGCCGCCGAACGGCTGCACGACCACCACATACTCCGTTCCAGATTCCAAGTCGGACAGCGTCACCGTGACGTCATCGGTGATGTGAGCCGGTTCGGTGAGCTTGGACACAAGAACGCCGTCGCCAAAGGTAACCACATAATATGAGGCTCCTTAATTAATATAAAGTTGAAAACAAGTTACAGTATGTCTAATGCGCGTGTGTTAAATATATCAGTTTACTCCAGAGGTTCTCAACCGGGCTGGAATCCCTCTAAGCAGGAATTTTTTTTGTAGTTTAAAAAGGGAATTAGGCCGAAAAATCATATTTAGTTAAGGTTGAAATTTATTATTGATGCATGGTATGAGCAGAGCCCACTACAAAATCTGAACTGTACAGGTCTTTTTTGCATACGAGATTACATTTTAACTGAAGTGTACAGTTCCCCATATAGTTACGTCAAAATGTGCTGCTCAGTCTGCTATCTGTATTTACTACATATTTACTCTGACTGCAGATATTGTTTTTTTTAAGCAGATGACTAATGATTTGGTACTGATATAGCGGCTGAAAAGCTTGAGATTTTAAAGAGGTGATAAACTTTCTTTGTATATTGTTAAAATTACAGGTGCTGTTTTTCCCGCGAAATTTAGTTTGAAAAGCGGTTAAATGGGTCCACGGGATGGAAAAAAGTTGAGAACCATTGGTAACTTGGTAACTAGCATAGGTAGCATGCTTTTTGAAAAAAAATATGTTGGCTGTTATTTGTTTTATTTGCTATTTGTTGGTTTAGATTTGATGCAAATCAAAACTTACCGACGGAGCTGGTCCAGATCACATCGAACGACGTGTTGCCCACCGATGAAGCAGAGAGGCTGGTGGGCGCTGCAGGACCTGAAAAATATGTGAAGGGTTAATAGGAATGTCCAAAAATTAACCAAATGACATTTACCTTGAAATATTCTGCACGTACGGTATATTTAACGCATACGTTTTAGGGCTGACTTTTCAGATTCATGCTTTAACATCGCAGCGAATCACTTTTAATAGTTCAGAGTTCGTCATAAAAACCGAACTCATTTCAAACTGTTACTGTACCAAAGTTGTAGCAGCCTGATAGGAGGTTGAATTGTATTTTTTTAGCAAAGGACTTACCATTTGTGTTTTAGGTTTTATTTTTTATAAGTAAATATAATGTTTTGTGCAAATTCGTAAAACTCGTTCTATTTTGGTGCATTATTAAAATATGTCATAAAATGTAAAACGTCACAGGAAAACCAGTACCGATTCTGGGAAGCACCGTGTGCGTACATTTTAAACAAAAATTATGTTTAGGCATAAGTTTACCCATATGCTTGAAATTCTTACAGTGATCAACACTGTGGTGCTGTAGCAAACTTCATTTTCAAAATTTAGCATACGAGTTTAAAACGAATATAAGACAAACGAATGTTGCCCGGTCGGTTTTCAAAGCCCAAACTTACGCGTTTGCTGCGCTACATCGCTGCTTTCGCCGATCTGACCACGTGACCCGATCGACGCGACGGCGAAGCGATAGAATACGCCCGAGTCCAAACCCGACACATCGATTGTGTTGGCCTGCGTGGTATCTGACCGCTGTAGGTCCTCGTCGACGTAGACGTCTATATGGTAACCGGTCGAACCTGTAAACGTCAATGAAATTGAAAATTGGTTCGGTTCGTGGTTGCCAATCAAATTACCCCTTCTAATAATTAAGGGTACCCAGAGATAATTTTAATTGTTAATAATTGCTTTTTTTCCACTAATAATATTTCGGTAAGTTTCCTGTTACTTTTTTTTGGGCGAAAAGACTGCAAAATATTTATAAAAAAATTTCCCTTTTCTTTTTTTGCACTTTTGTACGTTATACACTTTAATTTATTGTGACATGGCAATAATCGTCTTAACGATGCTCGTAAGGCAGTTAATTATATTTTGTAATGCTGCAGTGAACCAAAAAAACAATACTGACAAGCGTAAGTAAAATAAGAAAACCGTAAAAAATAATTCGCGCATTTTTGCATTCATTTTCGTATATCTTTAGAAAAACTAAGAAATTGTCGTTAAGTCTGATATGGGTGATTAAAAATTGTACGCAAAAAAATTGGGTTATTTTTCCTTTGTGTACAATTTCTTCTATGTATTTCTCAACATGGTTAAAACCAACTTTAGAAATAAGAAGTAAATTTAGAAACAAGGGCAAGGCAAGGGATGTTGTTTAAACTTGGCTGGTTTTCTTTATAGCCTACAGATGCCTTATAAGTTTACACAAGTTATCTTGTCGTACCTTTGGTTTCTGTCCAGTCTAAAGAAACCGAAGTCGTGGTGATTTCCGTTACTTTCACATCGGTCGGTGTGATTGGGACTAGAAACAAGTAACAGTTTTACTCATACATGCGAATGGTTTGCCATTTTAATGTCAAAAGTGAGGAGTTTCGAGAAATGCACTGTTGATATTCGTGTGTCAAGGTTTAAAATTGCATAAATGGAATTCTACAAGTCTATGCATTTGATGCACAATGTGACTAAAATAAAATCATTAAGAATACCAAAATTATGTTGACATTAGATATAAACTAATTCTCAGTAATATTCAGCTAAGACGCTAAAAAAATGATATTATTTCATACTTAAGGTGTAAAATGTTGTCTTTATTACAAAACCAAAATGTAAAACTTTAGTTTTAATGCAAAGTAATATTGTCATTCTGGTCATGTTGATTGTTATTATAAAAAAATTAAAAAAGGGGAGTGATACGCTTTAAAGTGTGACGTCATTACTTAACTTCCGTTTAACAATTTCACCTTACATCCAAACTGTTTTTTAAGAAATCGACGCCAGTTGGTCACAAGTTTACACTCACGCGTCGTTTCACGAATCTCGGGAGACGTGATGCCCGTGAGATTGTCACGGCCGATCGCTGTCACGCTAACACGATACTCCGTCCCGGGTACCAAGTTGTTGATCGTGAACGCCAGGTCACTAGTCGTGAAAGAATACTGGTCGGCTGTGACGTCATTGTCGTCGGTGCTCAGATTGATGACGTAAGAAACAGCTCCTAAAATAAAAAAGGTTTAATTATCTTGCAAAGTGAATAATTCCATTTATTATAAGCTAAGAACTTTCAACTTGTGATTTAGTAAGTTTCACAAGTCAGATTATGTAGCAGTAAGTAAAATTTACCATTTGATTCCAACCACGAAATCTGCAGTGACGTTTTGGTGACGTCATCAACCTTGAGATTTTCCGGCGCCGGCGGGTCTGTAAGAGAAAAAACAGTAAAATGAAAAGTGTTTGTTTACTGCAATTAAAACTGAAAACCAGAAAAAAATTAGATGGAGAAAATTTATAACGTTAAACAGTTCTTTTTAGTGAATAGCTAGATCTGAAATAAAATGAGGTTTACTTAAAACATGGGTGGCGTGAGGGGTTAAGGTTCGAAATTAACTCAAACAAACTATCGACACTTTAAGATATCTTACTTGTTTGTTGCGTTGCCAAGACGGCTGATACGTCACTCCGGCGTCCCTGTTCGCCAATTGTGACGACACTAAAGTCGTAGAGGTCACCCGGGGTCAAGCCACTGACAAGGACGGAATTGGTGGAGCTGCGTTCGACTCTTACCATTTCGCCGCCTTTGAGAACGTTGACTTCGTAAGCAGTAAAGCCTGTAATATTATAATTATTTAGAAATTAGTTGAATGATTCTAAAAAATAATTGCAAGGAATGCTTTTCTTTGAAACGAATTACATGTTAAAGAAGTTTTTTTGTACGTTTTTCTTAGATTATTGGGGAAACTTTTGGGAGTCTCGGTGAGAAAACATTAAAACAACAGTACAATATATATTAGGTATTGGAAATAACATCCCCCAAAATTGTAATTTACAAGGAATGACATCACTTAAAAAATAATATGAATTTGAGTTTCATCACTAAGTAAGCTGCTTCTGAGATTGCTTTAATTTTTTTTTAATTCAACCAATATAGGCATTAAAATTGAAACGACAACGGAAGATGCGAAACCTAGCTAACAAAGCATAACCAACCTGTGACTTGGTTCCACTGAAGTCCGACTGACGTGGAAGTAACTGACGTCACGCTCATTGAGTTGGGGGCAAGCGGGACTGTCGAATATAAGCCAATGAATTGCTCGTTTTATAAACTAGTGTATATAACTTCTAGCCGTCAACAATAAAAAAATGAGCATTGAATTGTCAAAAAAACAAGAATAAATAACTATGGTAGCGCTTACGGAAAAGTTCTATATAACAACGAAAAAAAAATACGAAAAAAAATATAATAATAGTCCTATTTTTAATAACTTACTCTATTGTCAGATTCCAGTTCGTTATTTGTCAAATATGATGTTTTACGAAATTAGCTTTTTATACATTCCCAGTTAAGATTGCCGAAATTTTGTACGACTTCAAAGTTGTATAAAGTCAAAAAACAGATATATTGCGAAAAAACAACGTCGACCGTGCCTCAGAATTATGTACGAAATCGCTTATACCTGTCTGTACTTCGACCATTTCAGCGGTAGCTCCCGAGCTCGTGAGTGCATCACGGGCCAGCGCCTTCACCGTGAAGCTGTACGTGATGCCGGGCTCGACGTCATCAATCACGTATGAAGTGTCGGTTGTCTCGATGAGGCTCATTGGTACGACCGAGTTTTTTTCATTTCTAGATCTTTCGATGCGGTATCCCGAAGCGCCTGTTTAAAATTAAATCCGTTAGAGAAAAATCATTGGTGACTGTTTGTTATAAATGTCGGATTGTTGAAAAACGCTTTGTCCAAAGTAGGGATGTTTAAAGTGCAATATCGGATCCTTCTGCTTCGATTGACACTTGTTAAGAATGTTAAACATTTGGGAAAATAGTTTTATTACAATATACACATGTTAGCAAATTAGTTTGCAATTTATTGCTGTGACTGTGGGCCGGTGGGGTATATTAAGATTAATCCCTCCCCCCCAAACAAAATCGAGGTAAAATAATTTAAAAAAATATACTAGTTCTACTTTGAATATAGTATTTTGTCCACTGTTAGAATTTGCTGTATAAATGCGTATTGCAGCAAGAAGCTTGTTCAACTTACCGTTTACTTCGTCCCAGGAAAGTTCAATCGAGTTTGTCGTGACATCACCAACCTGGAAGTTTTGGGGAATTCCGGGAACTGAAAAGTAAAATTCGTCAATAAGGAAAACAAGCTACAAATTTTGAATTGTTAAGTCGCTATATAACACTAGTAAATCCGTTAAGTAAACAAATTTTACAACTTCAGAAAGTACTCAAATTTGCGACTTCGAGTAAGTAATATTGCCTAGTCCGCCGTGAGTCCAAAAATAATTATAAGAACGTTATAGCAGATTTACACCCTTGCCACTAAATTGGTTAAAACACTTGCCGAAACATTTAAGTATAGCATTGAAACCGCTATTTAGGTGCCTACCCTGCGTTTCAATTTATATAAACGCATAGAATTATGATTGGCAACATGGCATTATAGTCAATAATGTTACAATGAGGTAAGTGGTGGTCATGTGTATCAGAAATTAGTGTCTAACGGTTGTATTTAACATTTATTCTAATATAGGTCTGTATAAATTGAAACGCAGCTTACATCTTGTTGTTATTGTTTACGACTATAACCGTTCGTATTACGTCGTAATTTCCCAAAAGTGATATAATGCTTACTGCGTAAAAGGAAATTACTTTGCATTAAAATTATGAGCTCGAAATACCAAGCTAAATGCGAAAATAATAGTTAACACTTCTGGGTATACAAGCTGAAAAGCGTCCAACTAAAGATTCCAAAATAGCGGGCACATTATTGTGTTCGTGACAAAGTGTTACCTGTTTGTCGAGTTGCTGTGAAACTTTCGGCCATGTTCACTCTGTCCCTCGTCCCCACCGAGAAGACCTCGAACCGATAAAACTCTCCCGATTGCAGACCCTGGATCGTGACGTCAGAAACGGGTGACGTCACGTCGCTCATGACGACGCCCGCGTCGCCGTGAGTAACGACCACCTTGTACGCGGTGGCTCCTAAAATCAAGATATATGAGTGAATAAAACCAACTATTTCTTGTTTTGGAAGCATTATGATTGGAAGTTGTAATAAGACTTAATAATATCAAAGCCAATAGAGAAGTAGGTAGCATTTCGTTAACGTTTTTGTGAAGGTTTTGAATAAAGAGTTATTTTTATTACGTATTTCTTGTTTTGTTGGTTTTCAAAAATATAGCTTAAGTTAGAATCTCTCACCTTTTTGATTTTCCCAGTCGATCTGGGCAGTGTCGGTAGAAGTTGTGATAGTGGCACTTTCCGGGGCGTTCGGCACTGAAAAGCAACACTCAATAAATATTTGTTTCTAAAAAAAACTTAAAATGTTATTGGATACACTGTTTACGCTCCAATGAGAAAATCGCAAAAAATATTCTATCGCACATTTTTGAAAAATAAGCAATATTGTATTTAATTTAGTTTAAACCAGCAACACTGCAGGTACACGATTATAATGCGCATTTAAGCGACGATGTTCTGGCAGTAGAACGACATATATGGTTCAATTCCTAAAACGAACTTTTTCAAGGCGTAAATTTTTTAACTTACGCGTGGATTCGACGATTTCGTCTGATGGAGCGCTTCGTAGATTCTCGTGACCAAGTGCAACAACGCTCAGGCGATATTCGGTGCCTGCTTCTAGGTTTTCAATGCCAAGTGACGTGGTTGCTGACGTCAGAACATTGACGTCACTGCCGTCGGTTGCAACGCTGACGTGGTACGACATTGCTCCTACAAAGAACATGTTTGCGGTGGTTTTAGAAAGATTTGTAAATTTATAAAGTTGTATGAAGAAAATTTAATTTTTTTTACCGTAGACCTCGTCCCACGACGCATTTAGTGACGTAGTTGTGACATCACTTAGTCTGAAGCTGCTTGGCTTTGATGGAACTAAATCAATAATGAATTTATCAATAAAGGTCATCAAACTATATTTTTTATTTTCTAACCGTTAAAAGCCCCCAAGTATGCTTAGTCACGACTGAAACTTACCAGTTTGCTGAGTAACAATGGCGCTTCCCTGTCTGTTGACACGATCCGACGTGCCCACCGAAAACACTATGACGTCATAAAAGACACCGGGGCGTAAGTTGGAGATGAGGATATTGGATGACTGACTCTGCAACTCCTTAACAACTTCTCCCTCGTAGTTTGACGTCACTCTGACGTCGTAACGTGTCGTACCTGTGAGTATTTGATCGTTGTAATAAGCTAACACAATGAATATGAACATCAAATGCTTCCACAACTTAATCGATAAACAGGTTTATTTGAAGTAACCTACCTTTGACGTCATTCCAGTCGAGCGAAATTGAAGTGGTTGTGACTTCAGTGACGGTTGGTGTGTCAGGTGCGGAAGGAACTTTAAGATAAAATATCCAAGTTTTTTAAGAGAGCATGCCTTTACCTATGTTTAGTCATTTTTAAATCTCTCAACATCATAAACTTAAAAAAGCCGATACCGGCATTTACTTAAAGTAAGGAAGCTACTTAATTGGGCTTTTTTACAAACACCCTACTTTTCTGAGTTCTTTCAGAAGTGGTCGCGAAAACTGCAGCACAACTTTACTTTGGCGTTAACATAACATCTAGTTATAGCAGAAATTCTCAACCTTTTATGGCTAACGGCATCCCTTAAAAATAATAAATAGATTTTCGGCACCCCGACTAGAATTTTCATTCAGTATTTTAGTGCAATGCTACTATAATGTCATTTGATATAATGGTCTCTAATCGTACACAAATAGTTGTATCAAGAAGCTTACCGATTAATCAAAAATCAGATTCCCCAAAATCCTCAAATACCTATCGGCACCCTTGAGCATTAGAAAATGCACACCAGGGCGCCGCGGCACCCCGGTTGAGAACCACCGAGTTATAGGTACAAGTATTCAAAAATGTACCAATAAGCCTAACGAACCGGTTTGGTCTCGCATCTCCAAACTTGCGTCGCTGATCAGTCCTTCCTGGCCGACGCTCTTTACCAGGAACCAGTACTCGGTTCCGCTGGCCAATGACGTCACCTCGACTGTGGTCGATGACGTATCGATCACCACTGCCACGTCATTTTCGGTAGTCCCGTACTCGACCTTGTAAGAAGCGGCACCTACAACAAAACGAAGGATTAAATTAGTTCAAACTTCAAACGAATGGCAAGATTTCCCGTTGCCATTGTTTAACCATTTTTCATTGTTTATACAAACGTTTTCTCAATTATACAAAGCAAATTCTTTATTAAGAAAGAGACTTAATCTTAGATATATCTATTTCATTTTACAACCTCAAGCATAGAAACAACAATAGATGAATAACCACAAAAATAGAAGATAACCACAAAAAAGTAAAATACATAAGCCGACAGTAACTGTATAAATAACGAGAAAAATGAAGTATATTTTTTGTGCTGTTTATTTATATGTAATACACCACGCAACTGCCAACAGTAACACCACGCAACTGCCGACAGTGCACAATGTACAATCTTATTATTTGATTTAGTGCAATGTTCGCAAACAATCATAAAAAGATCTGAGAAAAAACGATTAAATATATTACAACTACAAAATATCATTCGATGTACCTTAGACATTAAACATGGCACCCCGGTTATGAACCATTGGTTTAAGCCAGGGATGTCCAACCCGTGGCCCGCGGGCCGCATTCCGGCCCATCTGATGTTTACGTGCGGCCCACTACTTATTCTCAGTTACAGTAGACTTTTTTTAAAACAATTGTTTCGACTATCATCAAAACGTGTAGAACGCGCAGTATTTGATGTAGGCCTAATCTTATATTTTTTCTGAAACTAGAATTGAGTCTCTTATTTTCAACATCCATCAAACGCTTGTGCACACATTATTGTTAAGCAAGATATGTGTTTTTCTAATTGTTTGTTTATGCGACCATTTTAAGGAAATATATCAGCCCAAAGGTGCGTACCATGGTATGATACAGCACGTAAACTTAATTTTTCGCGCTTCGCCAAAACAAATGGGGCCGAGATTTAGGCTACTTGCATATAAGGCCGAGATTAACTTGCATATTTGCGCGCGAGTGAACTCTCGAAGAGCGGGTGTTCGTAAGTTGATTTGTTTTATGACGTCACGATATGGCGTAAATTATGACGTCACCCCTTTAATTCGACAGGTTTTGCGGCCCATCGACATTTTTAAAGTGGCAATGCGGCCCATTCTGCTGAAAGGTTGGACATCCCTGGTTTAAGCAATAGTTACATTTTTACCAAATTTAAAAAACAAATTTTACTTCGGTTGTAGAACGCATGGAAAAATAAACCAACCTTTGACCCCGTTCCAGGTGAACCTCATTGACGAAGTGGTGACGTCACTTATTACTGTTCCATCCGGAGCGAGAGGAACTGTGACGTACATGACACGGGTTAATATGGATAAATGACGTCAGGTTATAAAATAAAATCAAATGTAAGGTTTAAAAAATTACACAACATTTAAATTTTTGTTAATTGTACAACAACATCCAAAGTCACCATTACTATTTGCAAAATTTATTATTTTAGTTATACAACACAGTCAAAGTCACGCTAACTAGTTTCTGAAGTTTTTTTTTTATATTTGTTAGATTCCAATGACGTCGTTTATAATAAGTAAAGTCTAACAAACAATCACAGCTTTAAAAATATTTATAGGGTCGAGTTTTTATGTTGTACCAAACTGCCTCATTGAAGTTTCTAAATGCATTTTCGTCCAAACCATTTAACCACCAAATAAAAGTGAACAAAAACCGACCTGTTTGAAGTTGTATCTTGTCGCTCCCTCTCTCGTTTCTCCGATCCTTGATTCCGACAGAGAAGACGACAAACTCGTACCACGTGCCCGGCTCTAAGCCAATCACGTTTGCTTCTGGCGCTAAGGTGTTAACCACGCGTGGCTCTTCCGTCGTTTCGTTGTTCCGGTAATACACCTGGTACTTTTGAGCACCTGCCAATCAAAACAGTTAACGTTATTCACTGTTAAAACTCTAGTCTATGCACTTGTGTGCAACAAGCTGATGCACATTATTAGTGGCTTCTATAAGGTAAGTTAACAACATTAAGGCATTTGCTTCTGATAGCTCAAAGACAAAAAAATTATAAAAAAAAGGTTTTCCATGTATATATTTTTATATAACTACCAAGGGATATTATACGCATTTTATTTGAAATGCTTAAAACTTATTTTTATCTATATTTTACTTCCACGTTATTATCCTACAAGTAGAACTTTTACATACATTGTCAGTTCAAAAGTATATGTGACACCAATTTACTCAATAACCCTAATATAATGTGAAATTGTGAATACTTCTAATCTTCTACCTGTTACTGGCTGCCATGACAACGATGCCGAGTTGATGGTGACGTCAGTTACGTCCACGCCGGATGTTCGAGCGGGTCCTGTCATTTATACGAAATACAAAATAAGGCAAACAGAGAACGAAAGTTTGGTTCCACTCGTGAATTTAAGTACCCTTTCAAAAAGTACCTATAAAAGTATTCTATGGTAAAGATCTGAGGTTTTGCCAACTCCAAACTCAGTATATACAGTAGTTGGCTGAGGGTGGTGTATTTAAATATTTTAATGGCAGTTTCTTTTTAATAATTTTACTTCTATTATAACCCAAATTTTTGTTTAATAAACAAATGTGCACTTAAAAAGGTTAAATAGGACAATTTAAGTTTTATAACGTTATTTGGATGATGACGAATTTTTTTTTCACTTCACCAAACGAAAAACACTGGTAACTTAAAATAAATATTAAATAAACCTTTGAGTGCTATCATGTGAACGTATATAATCACGAAAATGTCAGGGAACTCACGAGTGGCGTCACGAATCTCACGGCTCACGGCACTCTTTGCATCTCTGCCGACCGTCCTCAAAACAATGACGTAATTGGTTCCCGGCTGGAGACCCGTTACTCTGTAGGAGGGCGCCTGTGACGTCGCCGGGACGTTGAAAATACCGATGATGTCACCCGTTGATGACGTAACGTCCACTTCGTAGGACTCGGCACCTGAATGAAGAGTAAGCTTAAGGACGGGTAAAAAGTCTAATGACATTTTCGAAATTAATAGATAAAAATTTTACACGGTTAAAAAACGCAAATTTTGCAAAGGTTTTAAATATTACCACACACTTACGGTTTTTATTAAAATTTTAATATATGTTTTTTTCCCGGATAGCATTTACCACCTTAATAATGTTCTAATTAATTCATCATTTTTTAGGGACCTTAGAAGCAAAGCTCCAAACCAGTAAAGTATAATTGCGCTAAACAGCCAACCCAAAACACTTTTTATTTTTTTTTATCGTTTCAGCGGGAAATTTTCTCGCTATACTGACCGGTAATTCTTCTCCAACTCAGGCGAATCGAGTTGATCGTGACTTCGTTGACGTCGATTTGGCTGGGAGGGTTTGGAACTGAACAAAAAGAGAAATAATTTGTTACACCAAAAGTTTTAAAATTGAAAAAATGTCGTAAATTTATGAACAACGGTAGTTGTATTGCGCAATGTCGTGAAGGTGTTGGCACAAACGAAGCCGGAATAAGGGTTCCTTCTAAATCTAAAGCTAGACCAGCGGTTCTCAACCAGTGGGCCATAGCTCACTGGTGGGCCATAAGAACATTTGAGGTGGGCCACAGACCAATTTAAAAACGCTAGATTTAGTTTCATATATTTAATTTTACAGGAATAATGGCTTGGGGAGAAATTAAAAAGGAATGTAAATTTATTGTTCAGCCACAAGTATCTCACTAATGCACGGTTAAATAAATAATCTGTTTTGAAATATTTTCTGCTGTGTTTTGTTTTTTTCCTTCATAAAACTATTGGGCCGCAGAATTTTTTTTGCAACGTGGGCACTGAGCTAGACGATATGGAAATCAATATACATTTAAACCTAATTAATTATTAAATAGACAACCTATGCACTTTTAGCCAACCTACTTAAAATAATGTTGTTTAGCCTTTTTTCGTTCAATATTGAAAAACAGACACAAATAAAAAATAAAAAAAAAACAGACACAAAATAAATAAAAAAACCGTAAAACTCATCAAATCTATGCTAATAAATCCTCAACAATAACAGAATAAAGAGTAACTAATATCTAAAAAGCATCAGTTTATTTATCTTTTATACTTTGGGAAAAACATTTAACGGCGGATGACAAGTTAAACCTTGGTTTCTTCATATCAATCATTTGAACACTCCTCACCTGTCTGGATATTGACGACCAACGACTCGTCGGCATTGGTAACGTCAAGGTCACCGATAGAGGTCAACCTAAACTCGTAATAATTTCCTGGTCTCAAACCAGTCGCAGTCTGCGTGAGCAGGCCTGTTTCGAGACTAGTGGTGGTGGCATCGTTCACGTTCAAAACGGTTAGTCGGTATCTCGAAGCACCTTAAACATGTAAAAGTATACATCTTGAGCAATAATGGTTACTGGTTAGTAAACTATTCAGTTTTAAGGGCCAATACGTGATTATATTGTCAAATAAATGTAAATATATATTGTATAGATAGATGATCTTAAGACTATTTATAGAAAACAGGTTTAAAACATAAAATCTTTTAGAAATATATATTTCGCCTTATAAATAGCCATCGTTAGTTTCTGTCCAAAATGCTAACATTTTGGCATTTTATACATGTCTATTTCAAAGGTGAAATATATATATTTCTGTAAAGTTTTAAGAAATGGTTTTATGTTTTATACCTGTTTTCATAAACAGTCTTAAGATCATCTGATACGAAATCAAGAATCTTTCTTTTACATTTTATTGTCTGCGGGAGATTCCTTACTTCCTTAAGTGACTCAGCTTATATTTTGTATAGCGTATAAAATAACCGCCATTGATTTGTGAAGGGGGATTACCTGTAGCTTGTGGCCAGCTGATTGTAACTTCTGTTGTCGTAACCGAATCGACGTCCCAACTTGTGACCGCATTAGGCACTGTAAGACGAAATAAAAGTTTGCAGACAAGGCTATGGTGCCGTGGCTAAAAAAAGTAAGCGGGAAATCGTATTTTTACAAGTTTACAATTTAGGTAAAACATGTATAGAATTTAGGTAAAAACACCTTAAAGAATCGTAAACACCTGACAAGAGGCACGAAACGATGTAATTAGAATTTAAATATGCAAAATATAGTTAAAAATCATTTACATAAGGAGAGCTACCATTGTTTATGAAAAAATTACGTTTATATTCTTTAACTGGTTTGTGATTGGTAACAGAAATAATTTCAATATAGTTTCTAAAGCTAGATAACACTATACTGGTTGATAAGAATCAACTTACATGTTGCCCTGATAACTTGGGCGCTTTCCCCGCTACTGAACACACCCTCCTCTCCGAACGAGCGAACCGTGAAGCGGTACTCCGTTCCCGGTTGCAGTGACGTAACTTGGTGTGACGTGCCCTCCACCGTGACGTCATCGACCTCCACCTCGGCGCCGGAGTCGACGCGCAGAACGCGCACTTTGTAGAAACTGGAACCTGGCGAGCAACAAGCAACGGAGATTAGCAATTGAACAGGTTGACTAACAAACATAAAATTAAGAACTACAATAGGATATAATGATGATAAAAAAGGTTATGTTCATAAAAACAAATAAAACAACATAAAATTATTTTCTAAATTTTCATAGAAATATATGTTTCGTCTATAAGGCATCGTCAGTTTTTGTACAAAAAGCAAATATGTAAAAATGCCAATAATAGTAGACTACTATGGTAGACATGTTTGCTTTTTGTACAGAAACTGACGATGCCTTATAGGGGAAATATATGTTTCTGTAAAATTTTAAGAAATGATTTTATGTTTTACCTGTTTTTGTAAACAGTTTAAGACTATCTGATACGAAAACAAGAATCTTTCTTTTACATTTTAGTGTCTGCGGGAGATTCCTTACTACCTAAAGTGTTTCAGCTTACAATAGAATATAAAAATTCGATGAAATCCATACGACTCTCTGTTTTTCCGACAACCACTCATCAAGCGGGTATAATTGTTTATAAAAAATAAAAACCCGTTTTGGGACGTCATTTCGGACCCATAAAGTATTTATTTTGTCCAGTTTTTCTCTATAGCATACTGTTATACATCACATTTACCGGTGCCCATTGTAGTGTGCCTCTATAATAAAAAAATTAAAATTTTAAGTCTTTAATCTACCCTTTTTTTGTTTACTTTGATACGATATTCGGTTGACGTACTTTGACGCTTAGTTTTGTGAACCATTAGCTTTTCACAAACAAACATTTGGGTAGTTGGGGTTTTCCCTTAATAATGTCTGTAACGGGGAAAATTTAAAACACGAAGACCATGCTAATGACCATTTTGAGTTTAGAAACACAATAACATTTACAGGGTAGCCTTTATCGTACCGTAAACGGCATCCCACGAAATTCTCGCGCTGGTGGTTGTGACGTCATCGGCATTGACGTTTTCCGGTGTAGAAGTAACTGAAAAGTAATTCAGCAAAGTTTGTTATAAAAGCTTCGGTTGTCATATCTAAAAAAGGCTTGGATATTAAATAAACCATAAGTGTAAAGGTTTACATCACAAAGTTACGTTTTATAAAAAAGAAAACATTTAGGATAGTAACGACAAAGGATAAAATTGTGAAATAATGTACGTACAATACCTATAGGATTCATTCATAATAAAAAATTGAATAATTCACTATTAGCAAGGCAAATATATTCTTTGTTTTATATCTCTAAAAAAAACGCTTTTACATCGCCCAAAGTGACAAACTTAAAGTGACTAAAGTAACTATACTATGCCATAAGATGTTGCACTGAATATCTCGACCTCAATTCCTAATCAGTAACAGCGGAAAAGTCTAGCCAAGCTTCCAATTCAGATCAGAAACTATTAAAAGTATAATCACATAGATTTTAAGATCTTTTAGCAGTGTCTGACCTCATTTCCTAGCTTTACTAAACTATTATGTTGCTATACCAGAACAGTCTAAAGAAAATTTCGATTAAAAGGACATACTGGTTTGAACTTGTAGCGGAAGACTCCCGAGATTGTTACGCGCGTCTTTCACACCGATTGAGTACACGACGAAAGTGTAAACACCCCCCGGTCGCAGATCGGTGGCCCCCACTTGGCTGACGTCACTGGAGAGGGTCAGCTGATTCTCGAGCTCGGGACTCTCCATTGTGATGTCATAGCGGACAGCACCTGGGTTTTACATATTTAATTGTCAAACTCTTTAATTGCAAATATTTATAAGAAAAAAATATAAAAAAAAGTTCTTCAAGCAAAACAGCTGTTCATTTTGTTTAAATATTCAAACTAATTAAAAATAAATAAAAAAGCAACATCTGTAAAATTTCAACGTAAAACACCCAATTCGAAATGAACATTCGTTTTCATTTAAAGTTTACTTTATCTAAATTGTTCGAAAAGAATGTGCGTGTCTAGTTCAAGCATTTATATTTTGTACGTCATTGCATCAACATGAAATTCGACACACTAAGTTTTTTCTCACCATGAACCACCTTCCATCCGATTCTCACGCTGGTCGTCGTAGTTTCCAAAACAGAAGGTTGCGGTGGACTATCCGGCACTATTGAAGATATACACAGATGTGATGTTATAACTCAAATCTTAACTCATGGCATTAAGAGTGGTTAGAATGGCAACTACTAAACGCTAAAATGTGGTCTTGAATAAAATCGTGTACACATTTTTTGCGTAAATGGGAAAAGATAGAAAAAACGTCTCGTTGTCTAACGTGAAAATGCACCTAGACATAACAAAATACTACAACTGCAGTATCAATGAAACCTGAACACACATATGTGTGTTTACAACTGAAATCTAGCCCTTCTGAAGCTACTTTTTGACCAACGATTACGGCTTACATATCATTAGTATACCGAAAGCCATTGCAGACTCTTCACCGAATCTGTCGATCAATGATGCAAGCAGGGCAGACTAGAAAAACAACTAGCTGCAGTGAGGTTCGAACTCACGACCTCCGGTCAAGCCGGGACCGTCGCTATACCAACTAAACTATGTAGGCTCAGAAGGGAACGAGTCGAGAAACAACCATACGCCAATGCTTGCTCAATCTGTTAGTACAAGCAACTTCAAAAGTAGTTGCACATTCGGTAAAGAGTCTGCAATGGCTTTCGGTATACTGCAGTATCACCTTTTTATTTCTCGAATTGAAATCGTTGGTTCCACGGTGACTTGAATGAATTTCGATATTGAAAACGAAACATGTTCTTACATGCCTTAATCTAAAGTAAAACCATACTTTCTCCAAATTACAACCCCCTTAAACTTTGATGTCTATCAATCTCATATATATAAAAAATGCCGCATAAGTTTAATATTCGACTTACGCGTTGACTCCGTGATGACGACATTTTCGTCGCTTTCCCGGCCCTCCTGAATTCCCACCGATTTCATTCGGATGACGTAAGAGGTCCCGGGTCGCAGTGACGTCACAATCAGGGACTTGCCGGTCGTGGTAAGCTGCAATTCGTCACTCGTGGAACCGTCTTCATTTTGGAAAGTGACGTCGCTCTCGGGTGAGGTGACGCGGAACGCGTAGTGTGACGTACCTAACAAGATGCAGTTGGGATTAAAACAAAAAATACAATAATTTTATTAAAATTCAAAATAAGTTGTTTACTACAAACATTAGACCCGTTTATAAGTAAAGAAAATGGCAAATATACCCGAATCCGGAAAGAATAAACCCTTTTTAATCACACACAGTTCAACTGTCTGTGCCTTGATTTTTTGGGACGCACAAACAATTTTTTTCGGAGAAGACGTTACAAAAATGTGACATAACCTGACGTCATAAAACAAGTAATTGAAACCCTCTGTGCCCGGTGTAACTTGCGCGCACATATTTAACTGAAATTAATAATGAAATAGAGTCTATTGATTCGCTAAACTCGAAAATATGTTGCGTTATCCGGTTTAAGTTGGCATCTTTTCACCCTTGGTAAAGGGGTTACTTGTATAACGCCGGGTTTAAGATAAAAAAAACTTTAATCACCCCTGAAAATTGGTGGCGATCTTATTCACATAATAACCACTGGTCTGCCTGTTTTGACACTGAAAGCACAACAATGCTAATACCGTGCGACAAATTTTATACAATTTTTTTGGTCATTTTTTTAGTGTAGGAATAACTGACATGTTGCTGAGAAGTTCAACATACCGTAAGAACGCTTCCACTGAAATCCAATAGCGCTTGTCGTAATGTTGTCCACTTTGATCTGTGTTGCTTCTTTGGGAACTGTAAGACGGTTGGCATTAAATTGGAAGCACGAAATAGAGATAAATAAATCTTAGTGTAATAAAGTAACAGTAAGGAAAAATAATCTTAAACAAGTTAACGAGCCACATTTGTTAAATCTAAAAAATAGAATTGTCTACGACCTACGTAATGTGTATATGTGTTAATGTGTTGGTAATAATAGACAAAAAAAACTTACTGCTGCAAGATGTTAAATCAAACAAACTAAAATTTATATATATTACAGACGTCGGCCAAGAAACCGGCTGAATTATCATATATATTTAAAATACTTTGTATGTGTTATAAATTTTTGCAGTGACAATGGCAATGTAGTGTTATTCCAGAATATGATATCCCCTTTTTCGTAACTATATAGCTCATGAAAAACCTGTTGGCGAACATTTTATGAAGGGTTGCTCAGTTTAAAAGACCCTCGAGTTTCGAAGAAAAAGTAAGTAAGGAAACGGCACAAAGCGACGTGGTTAAACAAACACTACATAATAGGTAACCCTACTTGTTTGTATCGACAAAACTTGGCTCCCTTGCGCGTTGATACGATCTTCTTCGCCGATTGAAAACACGGTGAAGTTGTAAAAGGCTCCGCGTCGAAGAGACCGAACGGTCACTTCCGGTTGGCTGACGTCATCAACTTTCGGATAGCTATCGCTCGATGCGATTGCGATTCGGTATCGTACAGCGCCTAAAAAAAAAACACGGCACGTAGTATGCTATAGAATAGATAGTTGAGTCAAATATCAAAGCTCATACAGAAGTAGGTAGCATTTTGAACGTTTCGAATAACTCTTTATTCATTTTCATCTTTTTTGGAACATTTTTTCGATGTTCAAAATAAATAAAGAGTTATCGAAACGTTCAAAATGATACCTACTTCTGTATGGGCTTTAATATTCTTATAGTTGAGTCTGTTTTGTATGCTCAATAAATGCAATCACTCACAAACAAACAGTTCAAGTGGTTCGTACAGTTTGAAGTTCTTAACGAAATGTCTCCGTATTCGAGCAAACAATATCCCCAAAAGTCAACATAATAGTTTATTTTTATTTAAAACATAAAAATTTAACTGAAACATCTGGTTTTAATATGGAATTGTTTGAGATATCAAGAATTCTTATAGGCGTTTATTGGCAAGAAATTTAACTTACTTTAGGTGACACACTAAATTAGTGAGCTAATTACATAAGCGGGAAAAAATGTAACAACTGCTCTATTCCAAATGAGTGTTTTACAGAGTAAGGGGGTCAAGTCCGTTATATAACATAACCTATTTTTTAACCGAGTAAGGCGTTTTTTTAGGTAACGAAAGTGCAGCAATCAATTAAAAATCGATTAAAAGTGGCAAGGTTAAGTTTCTCTTAAGGCAGCAGCTTTACCTTTCACCGCTTGCCAACGTAGTGATACTCTATTGCCAAAAACGCCGCTGGCTTCAACTCCAGCTGGGGTAGCGGGAACTGCAAACACAAAAAGTTTAAATGGAAAAACAAAATGTAACAATGTACAAATGTACCTTGTGGGTTATCAAATGTACGTTATTAATATTTCGGGACTTTAAAATATAACTTAGTTAATAGCGGTGTATTAGGAATTTTCAGAAAATACCCCAAAAAATTACCATTTCTTGTAAAGCGGTAATAAAACATGTCCTCACATTCGTTTCAATTATATCAGGAAAAATATTTTCTCTTTCTGAAAACGTCACCAATTTAAAGTCAACGCGGGTCCTTAAACATGGCGTAAAATGCATATAAATAAAAAATCATACTTCCTTCAAAACGTTACGACCAAAAAAATAAAGCATAATTTCTTTTCTCATAAATTATATCGGCAAAACAAAAAATATGGACACTTTTCCACAAACCAACTTACCAGTCGCTGTTGAAAACTGGGCGTCTTGAATGCTTTTCACTCGATCGTCGCCTATCGAACGGATTGCGAAGTTGTACCTGGTGCCGGCAAGAAGTGACGTCACCGTTTCGGTCATTCCGGTGACCTCAAGGGTCGTGACGTCTCCCGTGTCCGACGTAACGGTTATTTCGTACGACGACGCACCTAAACATGGTAAAGTTCAGTTAAGTTTATCACGTTTCGTATAAACAACATATTATTACGGTTTCAATCGCAAAAAAAGTACAGCTGAAAATTCTACTGACTTAAACACAAAAACTAGGCGTACTACTTCAAAAACTCTTAATTGGACCAAACAAACACCTCGTAAATAAATTACTACATATTTTACAAAACTCGATTTTTTTTTTACAAAACTCGATAAACTTCGTACGTCTAAATAGGGTAATGACATTTCATACAACTTTTGAATTTAAAACGTTTAATATAACAAAGAGTTGTATTAATTCGGGAAACCCTATAATTGGAATTTTATTGTTGTTTCAAATTTGCCTAATATAGTGGATACTATATTTATTGTATCAGAATCTATTTACGTTTAAACAAATAACGAGCACAGTTTTGTGTTTTAAATTCTAAATTAAATTTGTTTGTCGCTTTCGAAAATATTCCTAGATGCAAGCAACCTTAAGTCGTGTATGGCCACAAAAAGACAAAAAGTTAATACAAATTATTCTACAAAAAACATTGCTAAAGTTTATATGCAATCCCCTTACCAACGGCCTGGTTCCAGCTAAGGTCGATGCTATCCGTATTAATCGCGGTGTAATCGAACTCGCCCGGCGGCAGCGTCACGGTCTGCTGCACTACGGCTTCCGACAGCCCTGACGTTTTCTTGCCCTCCCCTAAAGTTTGAAGTCGTATCGTGTAGCGGGTTCCCGGTTCAAGTCCGTCCCTGACCAACGAAGTTTCCGTGGTTCGATCGGTGAACACGTTTCCGGTGCCTTGCTGCTCAAAGGTAACGATGTACTCGACAACAGTACCTATCAGAGAAAGGAAAACCTTTAACAAAAAATGTATGTCGCATAGGGATGTTCTATAAACCTATAATATCGGATCGGAACCTTTACCCGATGTCAAAGCTATTATCGGTAGTC
Organism: Ascidiella aspersa; assembly: GCF_963924565.1. Taxonomy (NCBI): domain Eukaryota; kingdom Metazoa; phylum Chordata; class Ascidiacea; order Phlebobranchia; family Ascidiidae; genus Ascidiella; species Ascidiella aspersa. Next base: position 21,518,990 of record NC_139451.1, read on the forward strand.
GACCGATACTAGGGTAGTATCGGTGCCGGAATTTTAGCCATGTTTGGCAGTCCTATACACTTCGATTTCTAATGAGAATGGTTTATTTATTAATAAAAAATCAAGTTAACAACTGGGTTGACTAAACTTTTTAACGCTAAAATAAATTTTGACCCTATAAACTGAAAAAAAATAACGTTTACCGTATTCATTTTATCTAGGTTGCTTGTGAGCTTTGCAATGACGTATTTCGCTGTCGGATCTGATCTCGATAGGTTTTGTCAAATATTTGGGGTATCGGAATAGAAATAAAAAAGTATAATTCATCCCTAAAGTCTAAAATAGACAACTATAACAACACGCTTTTCAAAAGTGGAACAATAGAAACTTTCAGTTCAGTTATCTGATGAAATTGTTAATCAAAATGTCGGTCTATGATTTTTAAGAAACAAGAAACATTGACGTTTACCTCTTACAGCTTCCCAAGTGATTGAGATGGAATCTTCAGTAAATGCAGACACGACGGCCGAAGCGGGTGTATCAGGAACTGTAAAAGAAAAAAAGAGTTTAACTGGTTATTGGACAATCTTTGTAAATGGCTGTAGTTGTCTAATTGTAAATATGGTAATCAGGTGGCACTATATAAAGACAAATGGTATATGGATTCTCGACAAGTTTTTGCACAACCGTGCTTTACAGCAGAATTAACACAATTTATCTTTTAAAGTGTCACCTGATTACCGCGGTTAATGGACAGACGAACTTATCCCAAAGCACGAAGACACACGCCATTATGCACAAACGTACGAACACACGGACCTACGCAAGCACCTGACACACACACATATACACGCGCGTATACAAAGCACAAGGACGGCGCAGATACGCACTTAAGACCGTATCTACACACATACACGACACTATGCACAGATGAAACGTACGTACACACGGACCCACGCACGTATCAAGGCACACACACACGCGTGCGCGTGCTGCTACTGCATAACGCAGGAACACAGATCTATACACACACATCACGTTACACAGACTCACGAAGAAAATCGTATTACATGATTACAAAATAACTCTCCCGAAAAGGAAAACAATATTAAAGTAACTAAATGAGTACCTGTTGATTCGAAGTAGTTGATCGTTTCTTCTCCCTTTCTGTCCTGCTCGCCGACAGCCAAGACGTCGAAGGTGTAAGTCGTTCCAGGGATAAGGTCGTCAATTTGCAGCTGGGTTGTGGCGGACGGGAGAATCTTTATTGTCGATTCTCCTCGCTTTACCTCCACCAGGTACGACCGGGCCCCTTAAAATACAAATTTTTATAAGTTTCTGTTTTCTTTTTGTATTTACCGTTATCTTTGATATTTGTTTTTAGCGCTAATTACATATCTTTTGTTAGTTTTTTAGTTTAGCTGTTTCGTTTCGCCTGAAAACGAAAATCACGCTGGGATAACCGAGTTCTAGTGTTTTCCTAGATTACAATATATTTTGGTAATACAGAAAAACACAAAGTAGTTTATATACGACGTACTGAACACATGTCTATTAAGGCTTCATTGATATAATCCAAACCCCAAGGACAATGCTACTTGCGGTTAATACCGGCAATGCGTGAATGTGTATGGACAAACAAACTCTCTTACCTATAGTTTCGTCCCAGGCAAGTTCCACGTGGTTTGTGCTCACGGAAGTTGTTCGCACATTTTCGGGCGGTGAGGGCGCTGAAACATGAATACAAAAAAATGTAAACTGATATTTTATTGACCTTTGAAAGCTCTAAAACAGTGTTTCTCAACCAATGAGTCGCGAACCAAAATTTGGTCGCCGTTTGATTTGGTTGGGTCGCCGACTGCACTAGTTCACATGGTTAGATTTATTTAATAGGAGTTGTGAGCCGGATTACTCCGAAATTTAGGAAACTTGCAGAAGCAATAGAAAGACATGGCTCATATTTAGTAAATTAGAATTTGTTTATGCTATAGTCTTATTGGTCTTCTTTCTTTTAAGCCTACAAAAAGTTTAATCAAGTTAATTGGGTCGCCAAAGTGTCGCTGTTTTACTTACGCTTAGTATTTGGGTCGCTGCGACAAAAGGTTGTGAAGCACTGCTTTAGAATGGTTTTGATACGTAGTTAATTCAATAAAATATATAACTCAATCTTATATCCGTGTTTTTTAGATTTTGGTATGGAACAGACATTCACACACATGTGTGTACCCTGTACAACTGTGGTCCAGCCCTTCTGAAGTCGTGGTGACCGATGCTATTTTGTTTTTTTTGCGTAACAAAACTATAAAAATCTGGCCTGCAATGAATTTTAACTCACCAACTCGGCCACACCAGGCGCTCTACCGATTAAGCAAAGAGGGAGAGTCAGGTGAGAAACAACCATTGCGCGTTGCATCCCAAAGAGAAGAAACAACAAACGTCTGGCTTATAGTTCACGTCGCTAAAATAGATTACCGGTGTTTAAATTCAACGAACCTGTGTACACAACCAGCTCCTGACTTCCATCAGTATTTCGACGACTCTGCTTTCCCACCGAGTAAACTCGAAACGTGTATTGAGTACCCGCGACCAAGTCGGTCACGACTCCTGAGTTCGACGTGAACTCGCTTGATTTCACCTCCCCACTCGGGTCCCGAGAAGTTACAATATAGCGACGGGCACCTGGTACAAAGTATACAAAATACGTTAGACGATATGGAGTTATACAGCAGTGGCTCTAGGTTCACTCTATAGCAGTAAGTTCAGCTTTTAGATATGAAATTCGGCTAGAACTTAAAATTATTGCAATGTTGGCAACTTCAAGTACAAATGTTTCTTTGTAGATGTTTGGGTACAATTGTAAGGTTATATCACAAATGGAATATGTAATTGCAAGATAGCTCAGCGTTACAAGTCAGAAACTGGATTACATTCTGTAGAATTCGCAATCCAGTAACGTCAAGTAAAATATGTTGATGCCCAAATATGCACATGCTCGACCAGTGGTTCTCAACCTTTTTTCTTTCGTGGCCCATTTTCGTTGTACAAAAATTCTGTGGCCCAATAAATGTTTATGAAAAAACAATTATGAAATCGATTTAGAACAAAAAATAGCAGAACATGTTTCAAAACATATTATTTCTTTAACCGTGCATTAGTGAGCTGCTGAACAATAAATTTACATTTCTTCTCAATTCTTTCCCAAGCCATTATTTCTGTAAAATTAAGTGTAGTGACACAAATAAAACCTAATTCTTCATTAAATCTAGCTTTATAAAATTGGTCTGTGGCCCGCTCAAAATGTTCCCATGGCCCACTAATGAGCCATGGCCCACTGGTTGAGAACCGCTGTGCTCGACCACGGTATTTGGGTATATTTGAAGAGTTAGACAGCACGCTAAATACGGCGTAGAAACGGCGCAACTAAACCAAGTTCCATGCGTTGTAAGCATTGTTAAGAGTAATAAAAGCTGTACCCTGTGAAGAGTTGATATTGGCCCGTTGTTCATCACTTTGCACTGTTCGCCAAATTTCGTTATGAACACTGGAGATTCTTTACGACGTTATTAGTACGTGACAACGATACAAAAACTTGTCGGTCGAATTGCAAACGGGCCTTGAAATGCCAACGACCAACACTTACCTTTAATTTTGTTCCAGTTAAGTTCTACAGATTGAGCGGTGGCGGCTAAAACACTTGGTTGGTCGGGTGAAGCAGGAACTAAAAGTTTAAAATAAGTTAACTCACATGTATGTTGAACACATAAATGCAGAATAGTAAGCACATTGGTTGGTCGATATACATATTAAAGTTTGGATTATTTCTTCTCGAGAGTAAATAAACGGCACCCCGGTCGTGAACCACTGTCGTATATATATAAAAAAGCTTGGGAAGTGCCAATTACCGTTTTTTCGCGACAAAACAAAACATAACTCCCGGCCAGAGTTCAACCAATTACATTAATTCAGTTCAATTGCAATTACAATTATATTAACTGTAATTAATTACATCAATTGTAGTTTTCGGCATTAAAACTTCAGTTTTCTCAATAAAAATGTATTGAGCCTAACTTTAAGCAAATTACAATTAGAATTAGAACTACACAAAATGAAAATGCCTCAATTACATTACAATTACAATTTCGTTAAAACCTGTAATTAATTACTACAATTACAAATGACAATTGATCCAACTCTGCAATCCGAAACCCGTTTTTTTCGCTCTGGTTTCTCACACTGCGACTCATTTCACGTCGCTACTCCTGCACTCACCGGTTTCCTCCGTCACCGGCAGACTCCTCTTGCTTTTCCTTTTAGAGTCTTCTCCCACGCTGGTGACCTGGAACACGTACTCGGTGCCGCTCTTCAAGTCCTCCACCCTCACGTTTGTGTCCTCCGTTTGGATGTCTGGCAGTGACGTCGAACCTTCGCGAATGGCGATGACGTAGTATGCGGCGCCTGGAGAAAAATATTGGCAGGGATTTTAAGGGTGTGTCTTTGGTGTTGTGAGGAAACTTCGCTTTATCTGGCTCGCTTATGATTCTTAACATTATGCAGATTTGTAATAAGTTTTAAGTGCAATGTTTAAGTCACTGTTTTTAAATAATTTGACTTGAGTGAAGTCTTTCGGGCAAAATTACTTGAATTGACGAAAGTCTTTACAACAAATGACTTTACTTTACTAAAGTCTTTCGGACGAATGACTTAGGTTAAAATTAAGTGTTTTTATTAGGTATTTTTTTTTAATAAAATTGAGTTATCTATCTTAATTGTTGCACATAAAATAATTTGCTTGTTATATATGGCGTTTATCTTGACTGAGACTTGTGAAGTAAATTCACAGACTAAAACCCTTTTTAAAGTTGTCAGATCGGTTGGGCAGAAATCACAAATAAGATTCTTAAAGACCGAACGAGTGAAACCAGCAGAAACACATGTTTGACAAAAATGTTTTTGTAGGAAGCTATATACTGTTCCATAACTTAACTTTAAAAACTTTATAACAGTGAAACTGCCAGGGTTGATATTGTGTACATAAAGATAAGGAAAACAGAAAGTGAAAAATGATATAATTTGTAACGTTCAATATTGTACTGCGCAAATGCGCTAAGCGATCCTGTCGGAAATTTGGGTTTGCATCATAGTTTACCAGCTACTAATGTCGCAGAATATTTCGCGTTACTTCTGTGTACAGAAAATATATTATTTATTTCAACGTAAAAAAACATAAATTAAGAAAACAAACAGAGAGTACTCAACAAAAAATTGTTTTGTGAATTTTTTAAACATACAACAATGACAGAACAGAGCTGGAACTTTTCAAAAAAGTAATATGAACATAGTCAGAACATACCGACGACAAAGTTCCAGTTGAGAAACATCGTACTCGTAGTAATTTCGGTGATGTCGATGTTAATTGGAGCAAGAGGAACTGAAAACGGGATAAAAAGCAAGAATATTTCTTAAATGGTAAATACGCAATCAAAGTCTATCAGGCTTATATATTAACCATTAGGCTTTGCGCGACCATTGGTGCCGTATTTTAAACCATCTTCGCGAATTTTGTTCTATACCCGTTCAAATAAAGTAAGTTCAATAATCACTTAACAGGTGAAAACCGTGCTGTTTGCAATGAAAGGTGGATGGCTCAAGCAGTGTTTTTTGTGTTTTGGGATTTCTCCAGCGGTTTCCCAAATTTTGGACTTTTCCCAAATTTTCAACTTTTTGGTATTTAAATGAAACACTTGCGGTCTCTTAAAACTACTTAGCGGTCAACCAAACCAAACCTTAAAAAAAAACCGGATGGCTGTATTAAAATGCACAGTGTACTATCCTTTTAACTGAACAACAACGTTTTTTTTTTTTTATGATCTAAATCTTAAAAAAGTGACACTTTTTTCACGGTCACTTCAGGTGTCACTATAAGTAAAATCTACGTATAGGCACAAAAACTGCCAAAAAGAACTTTTGGCAAAGTTTCGCACAACAAAGTACTATACGTTTAAATACGTTTTTCGCGGCAAGTATCAATGAAGGGAAAGCAAGACTTCAAACCTGTTTGCGCGGTCAGGACAGGGCTTGCGACCAAGTTTCGTCTGCGCCTTGTTCCGACGGAAAGAACGCTCATGTTGTACCAGGCGCCGGGCACCAGGTCATAGACGGTGCTGGCCGAACCGACCGATTCAACCTCCCAGTCGGAATAGTTGCTCGGAGTAAACTGAACCACTTTGATCACATAGTGCTGGGCGCCTGCGCGACACAAAAATAAAAATACGCATTTTTAAACAGCGTTATACCGTACGAATTTCAGGTACCGTCAAGGTTCACTAGAGATGGCGGCGGCGAATCTAGATATGAGCATTAGAATTTAGTCGGGAAGAAGTACTTGGCATTTTTTCAACGACTCGGCAAATTCAAAGTTTAAAATTGGGATTATTGGTAGGTTAGGTCATTTTTTTCGTAGTGTTTCAAGGATTTAGGCCTGGTGTCATTACAATTCCGCTTATTAAATGAAATTAAATAGTAAAACACCTAAGCTAGATCAGTTTAAAATGATAGATAACTAATAATCCTTTTGTGTTTGTAACTCCGATATATAATATCTAATATATATTTTCTTTTAATGTTTTTTTATTTAACGCTAGGTAACATTATTATCAACAACATGTCAAATAGGTTACTGTTTTTCAACCCAAAGGTTCGCCGTTTGAATTGGCTGGGACGCGATGTATTAAGATTTAGGAAAAGCGCATTAAGAATACGGAGGCAAGGTTCATTTTAACGGAATTCTTTATTTATTATTTCTTCGCTTACAGAACGATCGATGAAGAGATTCACCCATAAGCATTGCCGTTAATTTACGTCTATTATTTGGGTGGCCGGAACAAAAGGTTTAGAAGTACTGAAAAATAAGGACATACCTTTCACATCATTCCACTCCATTGCGATACTTGTGGTGGTCACTCCATCCAAAATCGGCCTTTCAGGAGTCACGGGAACTACACAAAATATGTGACGTTTAGGCGTTTACTGTAACAGAATTATTAATCCTCCCAAAAATATAAAATGTTATATTAACAGCATATTTGTTAAATTTTTTCTTTGTACGTTCGTTGATGACGAAACAAAGTATACTGCACGTTTATATAAACGTGTGCTATGCACACTGTGGTACGATGTATTCACACTTACTGCGGATCGGCTTAATATGTTCAGTATTTTCCGGGGACGGCTTTCAATGTTTGGCAGTGACAGGCCGAAACAGTGGTTGGGGAAACATAAATAGTATACTACACTACTACAAACAATATGCTGCCAGGCATTGTATCAAGTATAAAGGGGTTCGTCTGACAAATATATATTTAGCGCCGACGTTTCGATTACCTATACGGATAATCTTCTTCAGGGCAATAAACTTGTGACTTTACAGAAGGGTATATGTGAGTCAAAAGACAAAACAACGTGGCTTCGCCTCGTTTTGCCACCTTGTTTTTTGTCTTTTGACATATTTGTCAAAATAACCCTTTTATAATTAATACACTGCTACAAGCCGCGATTATATGGGTTAAATACATGCTCTAGAGTCGGAGCCGGACTCTTTAATTATACCCGACTCCGTAGACCTGGTTGTAAGGCTGATACATGTGACTGGGAACGACTAATATAGCCGCGATTACTCAGCGAGACAGATACTCACGGGTTTGATCGGAGACCCGCGGCGTCACGAAGCTGACTTGCTCCTGGAAGCCGATGGAGCTGAGGTAGAAGTTGTAGCGAGTGCCGGGGTCCAGTCCACGCACCTGGGCCCGAAGGGTCTTGTTCACCCGAATTTGCATCTGCTTGACGGTGGCCGTTTCATCGTCGGTGTCGATTTGTACCAAGTAGGCTGTAGCGCCTGTGGATGGAAGCGTTAGAAAATGCTTAAGAACGGTGGAGGTAGGTTAGTGACAGGGAATTCAACCATCAATGTAGCAGTCCTTTATGTGTTAAAGCTGTAAAGCAATTTAAATTTTTTAGAGATTAATTTTGTCATTCACTGGACAGTAATGTTGTATCGTATCAGTTGAACCGGGTCGAGTAAAGCAGTAACGTCGAAATCCTAAATTCAACATTCATTGCTTTCGAGAAAATATATAAAATAAGTTTTTATGTCGAAACTTAACCAATCATCTGTTCCTGAGTTTTACTCGGGTAGTTCTAACGAAGAATAGGATACATACATACATACATACAGTCTTGTTCAAAATCAGGTTGAAAACATAGACAAAATGCTAAAACGGTTTTCATTATTTCAACGAACCACTGTCGACCCCAAAACACTTTCTGTGGAACAAGGCAAATAGCGAAGTCGCTATAGTAGAAGAACAAAACTAAGTATCGAAGAGAAGTTACACGATACTCGTGTATAAAAATGTCCGATAACAATAAATCGGAGCCGATATGCGATGCTATAAGTGTCGTCCGATACAAGAGTAGTATCGGTGCCGATCAAATACCAAAATAATTAAAGCACTTTCGCCTTGGCTTGCAATCTAATTGAGCATTTTCCGTTTTAGTATTTATTTTAAAAGGTAGCATAATAAATAAAGGTACCTGATGCTTGTGTTTTTTGTTCAACAATTCGAAAAACTATTTTTAAAACATTTCAACTTAATTAATTTTCATTTTAGGGTATAGGTATGACGTCAGTTGGTGTCAAATCGTGTGTACTTTTAACTGCAATGCCGGGTATGGGACTGAAATACCGTTTTTTTTGCGATACCGATTGCTAAGCTAAATTTTGATTTAGTGTTTAAAATATTGGTTACTTTGATTGATATTTAAAAAAAAATATTAAAGGTGAAAACTGCTGCTTACTCGCTACTTGCTACTCGCGTTCGCTAACTCACCCCACATTTCGTCCCACAGCACAAGAAAGGCGTCCGTCTCGGCGTTGCGCACTCGCGCGTTGGCCGGGGGCAGCGGGGTCGTCTGCAGGTTGAGGGGAAAAGTCCCATTGGGGTTCAGGCGGCCCTTGACGTCCTTGGAGTAGACGGTGAAGTTGTACCAGGTGCCGGCCTGGAGTTCGGTCGTGATGGACACAGGCCTGTTCACTTCCAGCATTAAAGAGTGGCCCAGCCCGGTCTGGACCAGCACCTCGTAGTGTGTTGCGCCTGAGTGGACGATACACGTTTATCGTACGATATACATATCGGAACCGGGAGGTGGATTTATCACTATCGGGTAGTACGGAAGGTAAAACCTAGTGAAAGTTTTGATGTCTGATGTTTTCAAGTTTAATATGTGTAAGCATCGGATTCTAGCAGATGTCATAAATGTTAGAAAGTCTACAATAAAATAAAACTTATACCAAATTGATGTTGGTATCAGACATTTTCTGAACTAAAATCAATTTTTCAGACGGCTACAGTATAAACTGTATATTCGTACGAATTTAACTTTGGTGTGTTACAGCTGCTACCTGTTGTATCGAGATCTGGAAAGCTATGAGTTGGTGCGATAAATGTGGCACGAAAAATTTTAGCCATTAATCCAAACAGATTCGACTTGATTTAACGATTGAATGTTACCCTTTGCTCTATCCCAGTTGAGTTTGATGGTTGACACGGTGACACCAGCCTCTCGTACGTTCAACGGAGCCACCGGAACTGAAAAAGCAATCAGTTATTAGTTTAAAAACTGATCTTTTTTCCACAACTGCTCCTGCCAATTGGAGTAAAATCATCAAGACGAAAAATCAAAATCGGACACTTTGGCGGAGGCTGTATATAAAATAATGACGAGAAAGTGTACATTAATTAAAGGAGAGGAGATGCATCGTAATTTGCAACTTAACGATTCGGAGGTTTAAAAAACGATTTAATTTTAGTCATGATTAGGTTAACCAAAGTATTTAACCTTCAATCGGAGCAATACCGAAACGTTTGGGAACGCTTTTCTCGTTTTTTTATTTCAAATAATCAGAGCCAATTTTTTTATAAATCATCAGCGCAAAATTTCCAATGGCAAACTTCAAACATGCTGCATTAAAGCAATATTCTTTAACTGGGGTCCAATCCCTTGTAGTTAGGCGGATTAGTGTTAGCGAGTCCTCGAGAGCATAACAAAAGCTTGGTAGTAAATTTAGAAATATTCAGTTTCATATTTGCGCGCATGTTCGGCCTAAATCAGTATGTTTCATTAGTATACTTGTTTCACGACGTCATCTGCAAAATGTCAAGCCAAACCTTGTCAGTCCAAACCATGCAAAAACGTTTTTTTAGGAAACCGTATAGTAAAAAAAAATTGCCCCTGCTTTAAAAGGACTCGGTCTCTAAAAAAGCAACGTCAAATTTTCGACTTTTTTACTTACTGCTTCGTTCGTAGCCGATCTCTCCAAGGCTACTGGTGCGGTCGCTGTGGCCGATGCTCTGCGCTCTAAAGCCGTATATGGTACCCGGCCTGAGCCCGAACACATGTAACTCGGTGTCGTTGGAGTGGTAATGCGCATGATAAGGTTCCGTAAAGCTTTCGTCGAAGTCGTTGCTCGATACGTAGACGTTGTACGATATGGCACCTGTGTAGAAAGTAAGTTTAAAGGCCTATTTACACTATACAGCTGCGCTGAGCTGAGCTGGGCGTGAAACTCGCTCCAAAACGTAACGTTTTTCAATAGCTGCACGGGGCTTAAGTTTAGCAAAGCATGAAAAGCTCAAAACAATAGAATTTAAGTGCAAATTACGCTTTGCTCGGCTCAGTGCATCTGTATAGTGTAAACGGGCCTTTACCGATTGAAATCTAAGGCGGCAGTAGGTATTTGTATATTAGTTGTAAATACTTTGGCCGGTGTGATTTAAACTGTGGGCAGTTACTCCCGAATGGGTTGGAAGGGGTTACGGAATGCCTACGGATTTGATAAACCTTGAATGTGTATTGTGAACTATACAACCGCTTCCAATACAAAACCGATCAGAATTTGTAAGCAGCATCTTTTAAGTATGCGTGAGACTGCATAAGCGCATACATGTAATTTTAATGTTCTAAAGTTTCCAACCACGATTCTCACCGAACACTTCAGGCCACCGGAAAAGCATTGACGATGACGTCACCTCCCAGAAAGATCCGACTCTCGGTGGGGCGGGAACTGTCGCAATAAATGAGGAATTGTTATAAAGCGGTAGAGCAGTTTTAAAGTAAGCAATGTCGTTTTAGTTAAGTACGAGCGCGTCTTATGTAAACGCAAACGCAAGAAGTAGCATTTCATGATTTCAATTACTTAAAAGAGACTCAAGATGAGCACAGATTGAAGCTAAATAGCTTACCGTACAGAGACATTTTCGCAAAATTCTTAATTTTTAAACAACACAAAATTTGCTTGCTAATCAAAAAGCTACATTACACGATGTTAACCGCTAATTTTTTTTCCATTTTCGTAAAATTTCAAAACAAACTTCCCGTATAAAAGGCACCCTTCTCACACAACGCACGCGTCTGTTTACGTTCAAAAACGACAAGTGTTACGTCACAAGAGCGAAATGCAGAAATCAAATGAAACCTGACTGCTCGGCGAGCGGCGGGCTGCCGACTTCGTTGACCTTGCCGAACGCGTTGACGGACTTGGCCACGATCGAGTACCACGTGCCCGGGAAGAGGACCTCGATACGAACGTCGCTGACGTCACGGAACGTACGTCGACGCATCATATCCGGGTCGTCCGAGTCCAGTGGCATCATCTCGACGATGTAACTCTGAGCACCTGTAAATTTTTGGTTTTGAAAAATGTTTTTGAGCATAATGGTTGAAGGTTGTAGTAAGACATCAAAGCACATACAGAAGTGGGTTAAAAACATCGATATTGAACATAAATAAAGAGTTATCAGAAACGTTCAAAATTATGCCTACTTCTGTTCGATCGTAACTTATTGCAAAATTAAATCGTAAATATATTGCAAAATAATAGTGTAACCTTAACTTTATGTCATTTACTGTACATTTTGTATATTAAATCTAAATTCAAGACCTTAGTCTCTAGTTTTTTGCACTTACTAATAACAAAAAACAACATCACCATCAGAAAAATGTGCTGAGACAAAAAGTTTGCTTACTTCCAAACAACTATAGTTTTTAAACTTTATTGGTTTTTATGGCAATATTACGTTTATCGGGAAAAAAATGTAATGTAATTGTTCGTAGGTAGGTGACTTACCAGCAGCTGGTTGCAGTTCGAAAGTCATCATGGTCATGTTCACCCAGGCGGCTCGCAGTTTTTCCGGCGTCGAAGCAACTGCGTACATGAGAAGGCAAAACAACGGAATATAATCTTAATTTTTTTAATTTAAACTGAAGTTACAAACAAACACACGCGATATCCGCTTAAACTTGGAAAAAAGGCTATATCTATTATTTTGTTTTTTTGTTTGTTCACAAAATAATTTTTAGGCAGTTTGGCGCTGTGGTATAATAAAGGTATTGTCTGAAAAAAACTTTTCTAGATAATTGAATTTAACTTGTAAAGTTCTATAAACGCCATTTTAACTTGAAGGCGAATTTAAGGCCTAAGTTTTATTAAATGAATATTTCCCTTGGTAAATCCGTGACACTTGTATGTAACAGGTGGCACTGTTTAACTACAAATTATATTAAAAACTTGACACCTGATTTACAGGTTTAGATTGAAACAAATACGGCTACCAACAAGGTTCTGTATGTAACAATGTTCTGACAAGTTACATTATCACAGGGCTTGTCTCTAAAAAAATGGCGTACAAAATTTTTAGTTCAACAACTCAACAAGTTAAGAGAGCGACTAATATCAGTAACGTATAATAAAACTTACGCGTGGAATCGATAAAGGTCTCGCTCGGTTTGCTGAGTTCGCCTTGGTAGCCCTCCGTCCTTAGGCTCATCCGATATTCCATTCCCGGCTCGAGACCGCCCACTAGCGCCGAGAGTTCGGTGTTGTTGACCGCCATTGTAATGTTACCGGTCGGAACGCCCTTGTCCAGTTTTTCCGCGTACACGTGGTAGATGTAAGCACCTGCCGAGAAAAGGCGGATGCATCATTTGAAATTTCGTTTAAAACTCAAGTATTGTTGCGTCATAATTAAGTCGGTAAGTGCTAAGTTTGAAATGGGATATATCTTTCACAAGCGTGTATTAGCAACAGTTTTTCGCCCTGTATCACTGTTCAACGATGACTGTGCTATATTGTTTCAGTGTACAGCGACTTGAAATAAACTATAAGGTACTGTTTTTCGTAGTTTGAACTTTTACTTTATTGGCTATGCAGGAACAAAGTATGGTAGAACGATTTTTGCAGAAAAAAATATAAATCGTTCCAAAAAAGGTATAAGTATTTTTGGACAATTTTCACGCGGATAAGTGTAGCTTGTTGTTTCGACACTTACCGACTGAGGCGTTCCAATGCAGTTCGAAGAAAGTGTCTCCAGTTTTGTTAACAGTTACAGCATCAGGGGGACTTGGAACTGCGATGACAAAAAACATGTTTCATTCATATTTAAAAAATATTTTTTTAACTATTATTGTTAAGAAGTTTTATAATTATATCAATAAAAAGACGATTATAAAAGACTGATAAAATGCCAGACATAACGTATAACGAAAAATAAAATAAATAAGTGGAAGCGTTGAGATGTGGAACAAGATATGTATTCAATCGTTCATGGAGCGAAATGAGTTGAATTGCACCTGACACAAAGCCTATTAAATAAGAAGCACGCGTGTCCGCTGTACAAATAACTGTTCCCGACTATTCTTCATAGAGAATTATTTGAAACCAACCAAATTTAAATACAGCATTTCGCAGGGTTAAATGGACGTAATACCCATTGGTCATTGTTTTAGCATTGAAATTTAAGTTCTGAAACACAAGCTTTTTTAAACTTAGGCTTAGTCATGTTAGAGATACTTTTGAAACATTTTCTCTTTTAAAATAAACAAAATTTCAGGTCGCGTCTAATAGTATTTGCGGACCCCTGCCCTATGAAACATCACATAACCAGCACTCAGCCGGCATAAAATTCTGTCAACAGTGTTTTTTAAGGTGTTTTTTTTCTTCAGCGGTTTCCCAAATTTTGGACTTGCAACGTTTTGGTATTTAAATGAAACACTTGCGGTCTCTTAAAACTACTTAGCGGTCACCCAAACCAAACCTTAAAAAAAACCTGCCTGTCAACATTAAAAAAATAGTCTTACCTGTCTGCACGCGCAGGGGGTGAACGACGTTGTAGTCGATGACCTCACCGGCGCCCCTGGAATAAACCGAGAAGACGTACGTCTCGCCGCTGGCCATTCCCCCGACCCAGAATGTGGTGCTGGAGATGTTTCGGTCCCTGTAGAAGGTTCGATCCAGCGACCTCGCGATCACGCGATAACCGATGGCGGCTGAATTTTAGATGGAAAGAGTAAATAGTTAGAAACGAGCGCCACTAAAGAAAGTAATATCTGTTCAGCCAGGAGTTATAACACAATTTTTTTTAAGGAAATGGTAGGTTTTGACTTATTTCCCTTTCACAGAAATTTCAATGCTTTTCTGCTAAAACCTAGAGGTCAGAAATAAAAGTGAAAATCGAAGAAGGCTACTTCTGCGCGACAACAAGTAGAAAAATTAAATGGGTTATTTCGTTTTAACTTGGTAAATGCATCCGTTAGCTCAATTGGCTGGAACGTCGTGCTAATAACAAATGTCCGGTGTTCTTGCTGGCCACACTGTCTTCATATCTGTCAGGGGAGCGTTAGACTGAAGCTAAAGTTCCCTGGCTGGATCCCGGGTCACCATAACACAATATGTGTTTCAATATGTTTTTAATATGATAAAATTTAAAATATATGATGTTTCAAATATGATAAAATTGACCTTGACCAGAAATTAAAATGAAGAGTAACAAAAGCTATACTTTTGAAAATGAATGCCTTTACCTTGTTTGAAAAACATTATTCTATTGTGTGGTAATTACTGCGTTTTGTCGTTAGTATACTGTAGCTTTTTCGCATAGGAAAATGGTTGTTTTTCAGTGGGATTTCCTTCAGAGGGCATGCTTTCACTTTCGCAGTAATTACTGAGTGTTCTTGATTAAATTCAATGGTTTGAAATAAAAAGATCTACGGGAGAAGCTACTCCTCTACGTCGAGCATTTAAAACATGTATTTTTTTGAGCGGGATGTTTAAGTTTAAACTCATTTTAGAAGACATAGTTTTCATTATGTTACAATTATTGCATATTATAGTTGGAATTTAATCGGATAGGCTCGAGAGTAAAATGCAGAGCTAAAAAAGCTATTATGCAACAGGTAAAAAATGGTTGATTTGGACGTCTTTTAGAAGACGTTTATTATTTTATATGTTTTTTACTGTGCTTTTGGTTGGTAATTACTGTGCTGTTTTCCCATAAAACGGAAAACGGTTGTTTTCGAGTGGGATTTCTTTAGAATACTTGATTTACGTCTTTTGTCCTTGAAAATCAAAGCTTTATAGTCAGGAATCATAATAGGAAATGAAATACTGTTGTTACATTGCATAAAAACACAAAGCCATGTTGATTTATATAGGGACTGCCTTGTTTTAACTTCCTTTAAACAACACGTTTCCTGCTTTTTTATCATTTCATTTGTGGTTGAAACGTCATCTGTGTGCTGCAACCCCAATATTAATAAACCTATATTACTTTGAAATAGCACGTAAATGGGGAATGTGTAATGGCTACACCACTTACTTCAATATTAAACAACTTTACCCCAAAAATGTTTACGCTATATTTACCAGGTTGCGGCGGCCATTCGATCTGTGCCGTTGTTTCGGTGACGTATTGCAGTGTGATGTTTTTGGGATTGGAAGGCGCTGTGAAACAAAACAAAGTGTTAAATAAATTAAATGATTTATAGACTTTCAATCAGTAGCCTACAAAGACAACGAACAAACTGAAAGTGGTAACACAAGAATAGCTGTGCATCTTGTTAACTATAATTATATTTTGTCTTGAAATAAAATGAAATTATTTACGTAAACATAATAGTATATAAAACATCATCAATCCTATTGCAAGTATTTTACCTTTTGCATACAAAACATGAAAAATAGCCTTTTTTGTTGTGTCTAAGCATTCCATTGTTTTTACACTAAAACCGCATGAACTACAATTTGAGTTTTTTATTTAATCATTAACAATCCTAATGATCAATGTCAAAGCCAAATAAGTCGAGTAAATCGACAAAATTAAGACGTTTACATATGCACTTCATCATCAGTTAATGATACAAGTAGGCATATAAACGTCTTTATCAAGATGATGTCGATTTACCCTTATTTGACTTTGACATTCATTATTAAGCTACATTAAAGATCCGAGCACAGTTAACCTAATTATCAGTCTTATACATTAACAAATGTAAGGTAGTTATTTTACCAAAAGAAAAACCTTACCAGTAAAAGCAACAATAACTCGACTGTCCCTGCTTATGAGTCCCGTACGGCCGATCGTGTACGCCTTGATTGCGTACCTCTTCGACGGCGTCAAGTCCGACATTTTCAGTGACGTACCGGTGACGTCATCGAACGTGGTCGTCACGTCCGTGCTTAAGTCGGTGATGGTGAAAACGAACTTGCGGGCGCCTGAACGAAAAGAATGTTGCAGATGAATTGTTAAACCTAAAAAGGTCATCTAAACCAGCGCTTTTCCAACCAGTGGGTCACGAACGATTCACGAAAGCTTTTCTAAATGTTACAGCTTTCTATTAGATCGGGAAATTATTGCATTTATCATTATCTAACATTTATGTAATAATGTAAGAAATACGTAACAATTAGATGCGTTTTGTCGCATTGACTATTTCAGTACGTACGCCAGTGGTAAAGATGCAGGTTTATGTAACTTTTTTGTTTGGTAATATCTCTTGTGGGTCGCACATTGAAACTTGCATTAAAAGTGGGTCGCAAACTGAAAAATGTTGGGAAGCACCGACTTAAACCCAATAATAAAAAAACGAAAAACTGAAATTCGATCCTAGATAAAACCAGTATATAAATCGAAACATGCTTTACTTTATTCTGGGTTACTGGGGTGGTGATTTTTAGGTTAGTTTTATAAATTTAAATGGTAAGAAAATTGCAGTTCTGCCGCAATCCAAAGGAAGCACAAACCTTTCACTCGCTTCCACTTAAGTTCAATCGAAATATGACGCACTTGTTCCACTTCCAACATGGGAGGATTTGGAACTGCAAAAGCATTTATGAGTTTTTAAAGATCTTTGAAATAATTTGCATAGAAAGTTAGTTAATGGGGATAGATCCCCATGACCTTTGATCACTTCTAACAAATAACAGAGTTTAATTTCCTAAAAATCAAACTTTACTCATACTTTAAACCTCGTTTGATTTTAGTTTAAATACAGACATTCAGACCACTTGGCAGCAAAATTGCCGTTATTTTTACGTCGCGTTTTTTGTTATTCTTTTATTGGTTCGATCTACATTTATGTTAGGTATGTTTTTTACTTTTAAATAATATTTTAAAGTCGAGCCACATAATTTTAGTTTTAGAACTAAAAAATTATTCTTAATACAAATTAGGAAAACGATTTAAAGGATATAAACACGGCGGTTGCAAATACTCTAACTGGATATGTATAAGCACTTTCAAAATATAAAAGTATTTTTTCTGGGCCGTTGTCCAGAAATAGATCAAAAGTTTTATTTACTTCTGTGGACAGACGGTTGTCCGAAAATAACTTCGCATAAATACCCTAAATAGCTTTATATAACTTGATATTTAAAAGAAACCAGCGAAAATATAAAACTCGCTGTCAATCGCTTACGGCCGTTCAGACCAAACTCACCGGTGGTGAAGAACTTCGGCTCGCTAGGGTCGCTGATGATACCGGAATATATTGATGACACCGTCGCTCCGTACCTCGTACCGGCGGTCAGCCCTGTGGCTTTGAGGAAGCCTTTCCAAGAAGTAAAGGTGTCTGCGTTCTGGACAACGGGTTACCAGGATGTTGATTTTTTTGAACGAACTTTTTATTTTGTAAAAAGTATCAACGCAATAAAAAAATTCACTTTTTACAAAATTAAAAGTCAAATTTATAAACTGCTCAATGTGATGGGTGTGTCTGTTTGGCAAAACATATAAGTGTTACTGAAAGCGGTAAAACTTTCACTTGGTTAAAAGCATCGAAGCAGGATTTAAAGCTTTGCCGAAAACGGAAATTTTGGTTCAACTGAATCAACAGATTGCGTTTTAAAGGGGTTTTTGGACGTTCGCGCCAAAATCCATTAGTTGTACTTAGTAAAACAGCTTGAACGGTTCGAAACAGATTGTACCAACTGCCTAACTTTACATTTTGGCCGCGATATTGCAACATGGGGTTTATAAAACCGACAAAGTGTAAAAAAACTTTGTCTGTCGATACACGAAACTGACAAATCTCAATAAACATGCGGTTCGCAAAGCATCGAAACGAAATGTTAGGTTTCGAAGGTTTATTTAATTATGACAGCGTGATAATTGTATAACGAAATTCCACGTTTTATATTTGGACAACTCATTGCTGTTATTACTAGGGCGATTATTTTTTGACTTATCAAAAAAGTCAAAATTATTTCATGCCAAAATCGAATAAAAATGCACATCAATCGTTTACAAAATTCAAAAAAGGACTATAGTCAGCTGTTTGAAATTGGTCGTTCGTTTTTTTTAATTTATTGTTTTGTTTTATCAAAAAAAAAATTAGTTTTGATTTATATTTAAATCATTTTAAGCGTATTATATCTTCATTAGAGTAATATACGATATAAAAAACGTGTGAATAACGCGCCTAGGTTATTTAAATCAAAGTATTTCTAACAGGTCAAAATTTGTCAAAATTTTAATTTTTCAGGTCAAAATTTCTTAATTTTTTAGGTCAAAAAATAATCGCCCTAGTTATTACTAATATTAAGGGAAATGACATTGAAAAATAAAGTTACCGAGGCGTTGTTAACTTCTTGAAACCTGACGGCGTATTTGGCTGTAACGCCTTCGTTCACGTCCCAAGTGACGTTGACAGTTGACGTCGTCACCGAAGTTTCATCGACGACAAGGTCCGGCTTCTTGATGCCTGAACATATTCGGGAGTTGTTAATACACATAAAAGCAAGTCGACTAGAGTTTCTATCAATCGGGTGCAAGAGCAATTAAGAAAGAGGAATTTACACATAATGCATAATTTTGACAAAAATATACTTCATTTTTATTCTGGAGCATAATGGTTGGAGGTTGTAGTAAGACGTAATAAGAATATCAAAGCCCATACAGAGGTAGGTATCATTTTTATTTTAGATACGAACGTTTTGCGTGTAACCGAAAACAATCATTTAAGTTTAAATTAATTAAAAAAACATCTTTAACTGAAGGGCAAAAACTTTTGCTTAAGTTCTAACCTAATCCATGCATAAATCATTTGTTTTTTATTTTTGTCACAGAGTATCAGAATTGTAAAAAACATACATGTTGTCGTGTTTTGTTGTATATAAAGATTAATTATTTTCTATACCAGCTTTAAAACCAATATTTGATTTCGTGTATATAACTGGATTAGCGCAACTTTAAAATTAATATAAGTTATACCATTTTTACTTATAGTCATTTTATCTGATCACATATGTTGACCTAGAAAAATACATATCATTCTACTTACACACAGGCGAGGTATCACGCATATTGTAACGTGTGTACGTACGGCAATAACAAAAAAAAAACAAATAACTAACTCGTCGTGAGGAGAATCGATCTGCGAGGCCCCAACTTGTTGGAGCGGTCGATGGCCCAAATCAAGGCCCCGTAGGTGGTGGCCTGCGTCAGGCCCCGAAACACCACTCGGTCCTGCGTTTTTGGGATGTTCATGAAGCTCTGGATAACCGACGAGTTGCTGAGCCATCGGAGCTGTTGAGAAAACACAAACAATCATCAGACTGGAACTTTTCTGGTTTTTTTTTACATCAGATTGGAACTTTGACAAAAACGTCAGATTCGAACTTTGCTGTTCTGTTTTTTTTTTTTTTTCAGAACATACGCCACAAAGTTATGGCGTTAGAAAAGGAACACCTCGCCAAGCAGCGTCATAGGAAAAACAGTCCTCTAAATAAAGGTTCACACACAAGGAAATATTGTTAAAATCAAAAAACAGAAACATGTTAAATATGCTTTTCCGTTAGTTAAGTACATTTCTACGCGAACATCAAAATAAATACCGTTTTTCTTTAACGTTTGCTAAACAAAGTAATACAATATGCCAATATCTTAGTTGCTTTATTTGTCATCTGGCCTAATAGCAATAGGTGTAGGAAAAACTTACCTGTGCTTGGTACTTTGAAGCGAATGCTTGAAGCCTCCATTTCAGTCCGACAGAGTTGGGAGTGTTTTCAAATATTTCCACTCTTGGTGCTCCGATCGCTACGGAAACAAAATTCGTGATCGGCATCGGAACGTGAGAATAACTTAAAATAATAGCCACAAAAAATACCCTGCTCGTAATTTTGGTAGTATTTTCGTCAAACTTAACGCCAAATGAACCTTGTCTACCTGTGGATTTCAAACTTTGCATATTTTCTATTTAAGTGTTTATCCAAAGCGTAAAAGGTATTCGGCATATTCGACATGCCATATAATAGGCATTTGTATATTTTTTTTAAGAAACAACGGAACAAAATGACTGGTTGTATAGATCAGATGTAATTTTTACGAAACCTGATTATAAGTTGTCTAAAATAGGTTGTGTGTCGTGATAAAAACATTAACATGAACTGAAGATGATACAAGCTCGTATCGAAACGTCTTAATCAAGATGCTGTCGATTAACTTGATCTTTTTGGCTTTGCAATTTATTATCAAGCTACATTACAGATCCGTGCATAGTACCCAAAGTAGGTTGTGTGTCGTTTTTTAAAACCTGCTGGCAATGTTGATGCCTGACCCTTAGTCACCCTCATCAAACATTGGAATTTTCACAACAAAACTTAGGGCGATTTGGGATTTACATTGATAGTCTGACATGTTTGATTTGCTTTGAAACAAATTTGTCGGCAATTTTTCTACAGTTAGGTCAGTGTTTCTCTATCGCGGTTTATTTTGGTTGGGTGGCCGACTGCAGTAGTTCCAATGGTTATATTTATTGATACCGATTCTAAGCAAGATTTCTTCAAAAATTAGAAAAAACGCGAAAGCAATGCAAAGACATTCGTCATTCCAGTATGTTTGTACTAATGTCTTATGTTTTGTACGCTTACAACACGTTCAGTGAAGATAATTGGGACGCCAATGCTTCGTTGTTATACTAAACGCTAAGTAAGGTGGCGGTCCTGATTTACACGTTTGCTAAATATCGGGCGGACGTTTGTAGAAGCTGTGCGAACAAAGCACAATTATGCCCTTAAAAGTTTTCATCTGAACGGGCCTCCAGTCACGACGGAAGGAGTTTGGCTGCAGATCAACGAAACGTTTTACTTTTGACATTTTTGGAAAGTACTTTCACTTGATTTGACTCAGTTGAAAAAATAATGACCCAAAACAACTGATTTGGCGATTTCACTTGCGTATCATTAACACTCAAACCAAAGCAATCTTTTTTATAAACCTGGACAGGCAACGAATTTTTTTTATAAACCTGGACAGGCAACGAATAAAGTATATTTTAAATTTATTCAACAGAAATAGCGTTATTGGGATTTTAGTTTGTGGCATGTTTAATACACTTTCTACAAAATTCTCGACAGGGAAGTGCTTCTTAACATATGGATCGCCGCCTATTTTGGTTTGTTTTGGTCTGCAGTAGTTCAAATGGTTAGATTTATTAAAATTGGTTCTGAGCAAGATTTCTTTTAAATTACAAAATTGCAATAGCACTGCTAAATCATAGCCCATTCCAATTTGTTTTTGCCAATATCTTACGTTTTGGACGCTTATAAAACGTTCTGTAAAGATAATTGGGATTGTTTTACTAAACACCAAGTAAGGGGGCGGTCATGATTTACACGTACGCCAAATATCGGGCGGACGTTTGTAGAAGCTGTGCGAACAAAACACAATTTTGCCCTCAAAAGCTTTCATCTGAACGGGCCTCCAGTCACGACGGACGGCGTTCGGGCGCAGATTAAGATTCCTTGGCGAGACAATTACGGCGTAATTGTCGCATTGGAGCGGGTTGCAAGTTCGGGTTGTCACAAACGAGGCTTAACGAGAATCGATAACTGTAATTGGCCGCTCTTGCGCCAAGTTTGTTTTGAAAACATCGGCGACGCTCGCTTACGTTTCGAGTGAACTGCAAACAAGTTTAAGCTGGTTCATTTTCGATAAGGTTCAATCAATTTTCCGCTGTTTTATTAAGTGCGTCCGGTCGGTGGGTTAAGGCCTACTAACAATACGTTTTTTTCGCCAGCAATTATTGGAGTCTAAAGCAGGGGTTTCCTACCTTTTTTTACATCGTGGCCCCTTTTTAAAATTTTAACAAATCAATGGCTCCCTATATTTTTGCCATGGCCCCCAGGTTGGGAACCTTTGGTCTAAACACTGCTTTACACGCTCCTTGATCGTATGTTCAACTTTAACATATTTTAGGAAGAAAATAACAGACAAAAATGTGTGGACGCAGCCAATTTGAAAACCTCGTCCTTATTTAACATTGTAACATTGACCCAGAGGTGGAGAATAATTAATTGTCCTACTGAACGCTTTAAGTTTTCAGAGAAGACGACACAAAGGTACGTCTTAACGTGACGTCATAAAAGCATTTGCGCGACGGTTATATTTGTTTAATCTAGGTCTACTCAACTCGCGGACTTTGGTCTGTATCTTGACCTTTGAAGTGGTGAACATGGACCTTGAAGATGTCTATAGCTTACTGAAAATCTGTTAATTACTTTGCGGTACGATTAGGTTACGTTTAGGATTTTAACAAGAGAAAGATACCCTCAAGAGCTGACAAAGCAGAACAATAATTTATCGTCTTGAGCTTCCGAGATTTTTGTATTGGCAACATTTTTAAATATTTATCTGTCTTTGCAGGACCTAAAAAAAAGGTAAAGCAAAAAAGGCTAATAATTTTTGCCATTACATGATTAACAAAGGCGAAATATAAAGTTTGGAGTCATCGCCTTGTAAAAAATAAAAAATTAGTTTATCGGTGCGCTTTTTGGCAATAATAATTGTTTTACCGCGAAGCCGTTCAGGTACCAATATGTTGACAATTTTTAATCGCGTATTTTTTATACATTACAGGCTTTCGACGAAAAAATAGTACGCTTTTATGCTTTAGCTACAGAAAGACTAAAAATTATAAAACTCAGCTTCCTACAAAACAAGCGTGTATCAATTTTGTTTATGCCAAATAGCATTCATGGTGGTAAGATTTATTTTGAGATTCAACACTTGCACTGTTGTGTATGATTATACAGAACTGAAATACAATTTTTATGGCGTATTTTTGGAGTCGTCCTGGTAAAACGTTTTATAAAACAACTCTCTAAAAAGACTAATTTCTCAAAAGAAAGACGGTGAACACATAAGCAATGTTTCATTACTGTTTAGTTGTCTTAATCAATTTGGTCAAAATGGACTTTAGCAGTCTTTTTCTCAATGCTAAATAAATGATTTGAAAATTTGGTAAAGTTCCGGGCGAAATAAAACGATGCGGTCTTGTCTTTTTTGGCACTTACGTTGGGTGCAGATGCTCTTCAGCAGTTGATTTACTCTGATGCCCAGGTCCTTGTATCTGCTGATCACAATGTGTTTTGACGATGGGGCGCTGGCAAGTTTGGAGATCTGTCTGTAAATCGCATCTGAAAAACGCGAAGTATACAAACGTTGAAAGTCATGCGAGTCATTCTTATAAAGGCCTTTCCGTTTTATCGCCTTCTCGAAACATTTAGTACTCTAACTAAAGGAAGTGTTACACAGGTCGCTTTAAAATGACTAAAGTCAAAGTAAGCCTATTTGCAAAAAAATTTCACAAATATCAGGTTCAAGTCAAGTAATTTGTAACGAGACCATACGTAACTCGTGCCATAAATTTAGCAAAAAAATATACCAACAACTAAACTAAATTAAGAAAAACATTTTAATCAGAAATTTGGCGAAAAATATGTACTCTTACTAAAAGGTATTTAATGAAAGAGTCTAGTCATTGGAAGGTTACTGAAGTCAACGTTAAGTTACTTGTTTAAAAAACGTCGGTCAAGTCAGGTCGTTTAAAAACAGGGAGTTAATTGCACTCAAAGCCTAATCATTAAAATAAGCCATTACAACACTGGTGACCAGATATTGTTGGCGAGTTTTTCTGGAAAGTGATCACCCTAACAATTGATCAACTACGAATGGATTTTTAGAGGAGTTAACTACCGCCGAAACCTTTTAATTACTGTAAATCTTGATACCATAGCTCTTCTGGGACTCCACATACAAACAAGTTTTGCATCTGTACGGTTGTTACTCTTCGCGTACCAATCGGCACAATTCAAAGAACTGTTGTATGTGACCAAATTCGTATTGCACCCTTGTCAACAAGGTTAAATTTAAAATAATACAAAAAGAGGTACTCTTTCGAGGAATTTAAACGCCACAGCCCTTCCGAACCCCCGAAATTGCTAGCCGAAACCGCACGGCTTGCACAAACAGGATTACAAACATTTATGCAAGCTTACCTTTCGTCTGGTATAGCAAGCAATCGTAAACAAGTCGTGCCCCCCCCCCCCCCTACTCTCAATAAACCTTACCGAAACTCTGCGGTTATTAATACACCGCAATATAACCAATTTTGTCACCAAATTCCAATGAGTAAAAAGTATAGAGTTCTAAGCAGGACAAAAGTTTTTTGGATTTTTTTTTGCAAAAATCTGTTTTTCTATAACGTTGGCCAACCGTTTTACATTATACAAACATGTCTCATCAAGACGGTGGAAGGTTATAGGATGTGTCAAGTTCACGTGAATCAAACGATTTGTGAAACTATTTACGACGTTATACGTTTGTTCCGAAACTGTTAAGCTGATTTGCGCTTTACGAGTATTACGACTTCCTTTTTGCAGAGCAGTAGTCGTTTTACAGCTCTTCAAAGTGACCGAAACGAACTAAAATCGCAATTTGCAGGCAACACGTATAAACAGTTGACGATGTGCTTTTCAACTTTGCGGCATTGCTTGTTGCAGTGTTTACGTCTCGGCTTGCGCTGGCGTCGGTTTAAAAGTGCTGAACAGCAAGCCATTCCGCGAAATACGCCGACCTAACGACAGCAACACTTCGCGATCTGATATAATACGACTGATGGCTGGGTGAGAGGCGTTTGACAGACGATTAAGATGAAACATGTGGCTTACTGTTGATGTTGATGTTTGGACACGCCCATTTTGCTAGACATGCCTCGCAACGGCGAACACTTGCCACAAATCTTGATAAATCACTCTTTTCAAAAGTGTTTCGAAGACATTTGGAACCTGGAAAATCGTTGTGTGCTGCCACAGGGCACTTTTAAGCATTAGCTCCATAAATAACGAAAGTTGGTAACACCTATTCTTTCGACTTTTCTGTCCCAATCAAGTCGGTAATTTAATAAGATGTTAATATAAAAGCATTTCGCCAAAAAGGCATATTCAGCCATCTATTCTTCGACTTTTCTGTCCGATTTAAAGTCAGTAATTGATAAGATTGTGAAGATAAATACATCTCGCTAAAAAAACGTATTCAGTTTCTCATTCAAATCGAAAAATAAATGGCTTGAACCGGTAAGAACAATGCAAAAGTTTGTCCGTTGCCTACCTTATTATAAATCAGAAATGCATGCGAAGTTTTGTCGGAAAAGTCTGCACTATAATTGGACATTGATTCCGATCTACAGTAAATGTTTTTTAATGGTTATATACCTTTTATAATATTTCATATAAAACGCAAGTCGATAAATTTGCCCAAATTTTGTAGCACAAATATAAATACTCCATGGATTTGTTTATTAAACGCAAAAGCGTTGTTTATTTGCTTTGGCTAGTTTGTCCACTGTGATACCCCAATAGGCAGATCCCCAATTAACTGTGCTTAAAGGAAAAGTGAAAAATTGCCGGAAGCAGAAAAAACATTGTGACAAAAAATCCAGGCACGCAACAAAAACTAATTGAACTACTTCAATGTTAAAGAATTACCCTAGAGCAATTAACCGACAAAAAGAGGTTACTGAGGCCTTCCACATTCCTTAAATTAGAGTTCCTATACATAACGCGGTTTCTTGACATTGAGAACCCGAAAATTGCCGGGTGTTAGGTTGGTTATTTAGAGAGGCGCGCCTCTTGAATTTCCAAGATGTTATAGCCCACTTCCGAGCCTTCTAAATCGCACCAAGGCTTGCCAAACCCAACCGCTAGCGTCAGACTATAGAGCAAACTTTGCACTTTGTACAGTTCTTAAGTTGAAATGCGAATGGTTAGTTGCCAAGTTTTACATTTTAACTTTAATTTATAGGCTTCTGAAAGTAGCATAAATCTATGAAAATTTGTTGGTATACCAGATACAAGCCATCTGAATGATACACCTATAAACAAGATGGATTCAAAAATGTATTGATCTGATAAATATCCCATATGCAAGATCAAGGTTCGCATTAATAGTAAATTGCAGGTGTATATATTGTTTCTTTTCTCATTGTTTTTCATTCGTTTGGTCATCTCTCATTGTTGGTCGCACAATACAACTTGCATTAAAAGTGGGTCGCGAACTAAAAAAGGTTGGAAGCACAAAACGAAAATAATAAAGAAAGAATGCTCACATCCGGCTCCCAGCATCACGACCCTGCACTTGGCCTGGAACTCCTTGACCAACGCTTCGACATCGCCGTTGATGCGTGACCCGATGAAGATCAAGCATATCGCTTCGTTGTCAGGGTTACGTCCTAGAATCGAAATACCACCTTATAATGCTGCAGTAATGTTTCATGAATAATGTAGCATAATTAATGCTTTACGGTCGGTAGGTATCATTCCTTTTTTGTCGTTAAAACTAAAAGTACATCATGAAACCCTGAGCAAAAACAAGCATGTATAAAATCGCCCTTAATATGTTTTCATTGTGATTTACGTAGGAAACAATACAGTAACTTATTTTCCAAAACCTTATTTTAAGACTAAAATAAACGCATACTGTTCGTTTATAAAATTTGATAAACAATTTTTTTCTCACAAAGGTAATAATTTGGGATGTCGTATACAAACACATCTGTTAAAAGCAAAAATGTACACCAGACACCACCATGTAAATCAGCCCTTCTTAACCTGGTGTAAATTTCCTGGGGTAAAGGTAAAATCCTCAGGAGTAGAATTCCTTACAGGGGGTTAATCCAAGGATATTCAAGCTTTGAATATTTTGGTTCCGTTTCTTCAACTAACCTATGTGAAGTGGCTTCTCGGCATTGCCTACTATAAAATCTGAAGCACGAAACCGACTTGAAAATGATATTCGTTGTGCATTACCCACTAACTTTACCAGACATTGAACAGCGGATTGCCAAAATGCAAGGGCGGCCGTCGCACTGAATATAACTGATGTAATTTGTTACTTATGTTTTTCTTTAAATGAGCATCACTTTATATACTGGGGGTAAATCTGATATTCATCTTGGTTAAAATGGTAAAACATTAACTTGTGCTCATTGTCGTTATCCACCTGTAAGGAAGGGCGAGGAGATTTCTTCACTCTCTTTTTACACATTTAGTTTGCCAATGACCCCCTTGCTTACCGTGCGATTCGTTGAACAGGCTTTCGTTGAGCATGAAACGCATTGCGTTTTGAACGACGGCTCCTCTCCGCCCGGTTGTGATCCCATCAATTGCCGCGTTAAGCTTCGGACGAGTGGTCAGGTCGTTAAGGCTGGCCACATTGGTCACCGTTCCTCCGAAGCTGTGCGAGGCATACGAAGAATTATGTTAACTCGCCCATGTGCAAAAATCGACGGTTTGAAATCGAATAGACTTTTTTGGTAAAATTTAGCAAACAAGTCTGTTTTAAATTATTTCAATTACGACTTCTGAGTTGTTATAACACTACTTCAATACAATGTCCAACAACTTTAATAGGCCACAACAATAAGAGTGATGATCCTTATGAATAGCCACTAAAACAAGTTCCGACAGTAGTCGCAAAATAAACAAGTCTCATGTTGAATAGCAAATAATTTGTAACATTTTCAACAAGACTCAGCTAAGGCGTAAATGTGACAGCCGTAAGTACAAAGAACAACTACTGAGAAGTACTTTTGTAAACGCTGATAAATTGACTATAGACAAAATTAAGCAATCAGCGAGACATTTCGAAGCACAAAAAAATGTGGTAACCGCAACTTTAACGTTCCTAATATTTTGTAAATGTATATTTCTAAACCGCCTGCCAAACGTAAAACGACATGTGTAGAGATAGCAGCGGTCTTAACGCAATCGGTGTGTTTGTAGGCGTAATGTTAGAGTTTTTTGCCCGTACAAGAAGACATATAGTGATGCAAATATCACCAAAACCAACAATACTCACGTGGTGAGCGAGAATCTCGTCTTGTCGGGAGCTATACGCAAGCTTCCGAAGACGGTCTTCAGGTAAGTTTTTACGGCCTTGATGTTGGATCCGACCAGCCGCGAGTTGTCGACCACCAAGTACAAATCAACTGTGGCTTGACGACAATCTGGAAAAAAACATCTAGGTTGTAGTTTTATCAAAGCGACCAAGGGTGATTTAAAAGAATGTTTGGAAGAAGACTCTGTGGTTTCACTAGGACAAGGTAATGCAGTCGGGTTCGATTGTGGACATACTGCTCACTAAAATCAATCCTGTTTAACATCTTTTTCAGCAGGTTCAATAAACTACGACCCACAACCTAGATTTGGTCCGCAGGGTGTGTTACCAGAATTTAACTATAAAGCTTTTACATTTCCTTATTTTTTTATAAATATGTTATAAAGCTCGATACAAAATCGTCAGGCCTTATAGTTATTCAGCGCTGTATTAAAAAAAGTTCTCGGCCCCCTGCTTTACAGGATAGCTCTTAGTTTGTTTGCGCGTCCCTATGATTTGTTTCTAGAACAAAGATAAATGGACTTTATTTCATGTGCGAAATATTAGAAGCACATTGATAAAAGTTTGCAATCTTTGAGCATTAGTTTTTAGTTTGGGGGTTAAGGTTTTAAATAAACGTTTTTCTAATTCTTTGCTTTTTGAAACGGGCGGTGTAATACTTAAAGGGGGGTTGCAGACGTACACGTCTATTTAAACGGGTGCAGATAGAAGTTCATTACGCCAAACTGCGTAACGTACTGTTTAGTGGTGGAGTGGCGTAGATTCTATGAGGGTTCGGGTGCGAATTACTTTTATACAACAAACTTCATATTTCAGTAATATAAACTATATCTTTTTTGTTAAAAGAGTAAAGTATAATGTTGCAAAACTAAATTGTTGTGTGAGGCTTAAGCTGGCACAGGCGTTTTATTGGAAAGAACTTGTTTTATACCGAATTGATATCGAATTCCACATTGAACTATATGGACCAATATTGTGTACCGTTATCGTTGATCACTACGATATAAGTAGGGTTATATTACAAATATATACAATCATGTAATCAATCATTCAGCTGATTTAGAAAACACAAAACAATCTTGCATAAAAATAGGAAAAAAATCCCCAGAAAACGTGCAGTTTTGGCGACTGTCCGCGGTACAGGTTCTTCAGACAACGTGACGACGCAAAAGCACGTGCTGGCGCAAAAAAACGCGATAGGTCATCAGTTCCGTTTTGACGTATTTCCGCAGCCTCGCGCCAGGCTTTGTCGCTAACTTGTTCAATGGCGTTTTTGGACTTCCCGACCGACGCAACGCGTGAGATTGGCAACGCGGTGTAACAGCGAGATACAGCAAAGCTTACTGATAATCGATATACTAAAAACCTGAATCGATATAATAAAAAAACCCGCATCGAATATTAAACTGTGGACAATCAGCTATTGTACACCCAGCTTCTTTGGACGGTTAGAAGGGAAAAAAGTATCACTATCTGATTGCCTAAACCAGATACTCTTCGTTTAGGATTTTCGAGAGCATAGCACAATGATTGCGTTTGGTTCCTAATTCAATTGCGGGCAATAAAGGCTAAATATAATATCACTATTCCATGACATATAAGCATTCGAAAATATTGCTTCGAAAAATATAGATCGGTTAATTTGATGTTCTGCTACAAACGAATAAATAAAAGTATTACACCGAAAGAAGATTGCCCGAATAGGTAATCGAAACGTTGGCACTTTAATAAAAGTTTGCCGGAAGAACAATTTTACAATTGAAATTAATAAAAAAATAGTTTTCTACTTTGACCTTATATATAGTACGGTTGTGCGAAACTGGTGAAGATTGAATACAATTTGTCGTTGAAGAGTGCCACCAGATTTTCACATTACAAATATGTAAGTTGCGTTGCAAGTCCAACAAACAAGTTCAAAGACGTTGCAAGAAAAAAAAGTTTAAGAACCACCGGCCTGAAGATTTAATACTTAAATATACGCAAACAATTGCGTTTTAAGCTGGATACTGGACAACAAAACAAATCTATTTAATTAGGATAAATATCAAACATTGAGCTGTCCATATTTTGACTTGAAGAAACCGCAATACCCAAACAGTATACGCAATGAATTTCTCAAGCGAATCAATCGGAGCCCTGGGCGTTACGATTCAGTGAGAACGCGTGGCTGGCAGCGCCCGCGCCGTTCCATATTTAAAAATAAACAAATTGCGAAACAGGCATTTTGGCGGGTGGTTTTCGAAGCGATCGACTGGAGGCGTTTTATAGGTGAGCTAAAAGTTTACATCTCAACCGGTCAATCTTTTAACTAAAGTCGAAACCGTGTCAGAGTGTATTGTAAGATGCAATTTTTGGTTGTTTTTGCGAGTTTGTGAAAATACAACCACAGAAAAGTAAGGATATCAAAGCCCATACAGAAGTAGGTATAATGTTGAACGTTTCGAATAACTCTTTATTTATTTTCGACATCTTTAAATAAAATGATGCCTATAGAACTTCTGTAAGGGCTTTGATATTCTTACTTCGTCTTACTCCAACCTACAACCATTATGCTCCAAAACCACTTCCGGGAGGTGTAATAAGTGCTATGCCAATGGCGCCGGCAAATTAATCTATTAAATCAGCGGTTCTTGAACTTTTTTCCAATTGCGACCCACTTAGGTTGATAGTTTTTGTACGACCCATAATGAGACGACAACATATGTGTAAAACAATGTATACACGTGCAATTAATGTTAATGCGAAACTTTTAGTAGCGACACAACACAAAATTCTATTGTTGGTCACAAAATGCAACCATTCCCAATTTAATAGAAAACCACCGCATTTATAAATGAGCTCACTGGCTGCGAAGCGTTACATCTCAAAAACGTTTAAAGATTACACCAGGTTTCAAACGTTTTGCTAAAATAGACTTTGATATCTAAAGATAGTTTTTAGATGCTTACATAACACTTAACAGTCAACACCTTATGTTAAAGAAAACGTGACTTCTTAAAAAATGTGCGAAAAATCGTAAAAGCAGTTTACCACAAATCGGTGTGTTTGTTGATATTTCCTTCATTTTATTTATAGCTCGCTGACGTGACATATTTTTTGCGGGCTCCATGCACAGAATCCAAACTTCGTGTCGTTTTGGTGGCATCCATGCAATTTGCACAAGAAAAATTGCGCGGACATTACGTCAGGGAAGTATTGCAAACCTGGACACACCGGCAATTGAACAGAAAAGAAACGCTTTCGCGTGGCAAATTGCAGTTTGTCGAATTGAGTGGCGTCGTTTTCGCCGAAATGCGAAGTGGTAGATGTTTGCGAGAGCGCCCACCTATCAGATCTTCTCAGCCCACACCGTATTTACATGGAATCAAGGCGACACGGGCAAACTGTTTGTCGTGTAAAGATGAAAGTGCATCGAACTCACGCCTGGGCGCGTCGCTTACGGTGGAATGCCGCTCGTCGACATTTTGCGGTAAAAATTCCGGGCAATGTGTATCAGCTGCAGCGTTTTATTTATGTTTCAGCCGTGCCATAGCGCGCGTTGCTTTGAAAGTCGAATACCTGGCAGTACGTGGGGTTCAAATGCTGCTGCAAAATCGGCGCCCAACCGTTTACCTGCGCTATTATTATTCGTCAGTATAAATTTTCGGAAAAGGAAAAAATTATTACACTAGCCCTTAATACAACAGTAAAAGATTGCCGAAAAGTTTGATTTTAAAAAGGTATTTAGTCGTTTATAACCACCCATATATTCTTTAATATCTAGTCAGATTGAGTATTTTTAATTTTTGTGTTCGAGGTTTTAAGTTTTCGCTTGATGCAACCTAAAAATTCTCTTTCGTGTTATTTCCCTATTTTAATTCATAAAACGTATGCTTTAAAGCCATTCGCTCTACTTCGATGGTATAGCTCTGTTTCGGTACCGGTTTAATCGCACAGTTGGTTAACGTGACCTTGGTAACACGTGCTTTTGGGTCTAATGCGAGTTGGCACGGGCCCCCCAAAAATGTAAGTTCAAATTCGCAAATTAGACTTCGGTCTCAGTGCCAACAAGCCCAACATTACCATTGCCAGGTCCAGATTTAAAGGTGTGACGGAACGATTAATCTGTCTGGCACAGTCATATCCTGGACCCAGGCCGAACGTACCGGCGCCGGCTCGGCCTGGGTTCACCCGGTGTCGCGACGCCACCCTTTCACGATTTTGGCCCAAAACCTGGTTTCGGGCGCTTGTGACAACCGGGACGCCGGGGTCAGTACGCGGGTCGCGAGGTCGAGCGGGGGTCAGGGGAATTGTGCAATAATTTGAGCCGGCTGTCTGACATTGACGTAAGGACTTTAAACGGCTATTTTGGCTGATGGAAAACGAAGTATCGCATGTTTTGTTGGGAACAACATTCAAGTTAAACGATTTGCAAAACGAACTATATCCTTGTAAGCCAGTGGTTCTCAACCGGGGTGGCGCGGCGCCCTGGTGTGTCATTTCTGATGCTCAAGGGCGTCGATGAGTATTTGAGAATTTTTAAGAATCTGATTTTCGCTCAATTGGTGAGTTTCTTAATACAACTATTTGTATACGATTAGAGACCATTATATCAAATGACATTTTCCGACATGTTTTGCGTTGATTGTGTTGTTCCAGTTCCATTTATAGTGACATTTCAGTAAAATACTAAAAAAAAT
The DNA here is from genome assembly GCF_963924565.1 of Ascidiella aspersa. Taxonomy (NCBI): domain Eukaryota; kingdom Metazoa; phylum Chordata; class Ascidiacea; order Phlebobranchia; family Ascidiidae; genus Ascidiella; species Ascidiella aspersa. The sequence continues at coordinate 21,552,210 of NC_139451.1, forward strand.
CTCACTCACCGTCTTTCAGGGCCCTCCTCCTCCGACTCAAAATCTGTCCGCCGTCGCTTTGCGCATGCGCGGCGTGAAGCAGCGCCGTCGCCACGACAACGACGAAAAAGTGCGACCGCATTTTCCTCGTCGGACCAGTCGCGGCTTGTGAGTAGCTCCGTCTCTCGGTCGAAGAACGTAATCGCGGTATCAGTCGCAAGTTTGGAAACCTAATCTCGTTTAACTGCTATATATGGAAAGGCGTCGGTCTGTGTTGGTTGAAGGCAACCTCAGCTTAATGCGTTTTTTTCTGGAAATGCCGCACGTGGAGGACAACGACACGACCTGGGTTACAGTAAACAAACAGAGTTATCAAAAACGGTCCTGTTTGGGCAGTTTAGCCGGTAGTGCCGCAAACCAAAGGGCCGATTTTAAACTATGAAATAATGGCTCCGAGTGTTAGATTTAACCCGAGACTGAAATTGCTTGATTTTGTACCTCTACCTTCGTAAATGCGTCTGGTGTTTTAAAACTTGCTGAATTTTGCACTTAAACCAAAATTGATGTTATCCAATGAGTAAGGTTTACGAAAGCATAAACAAATCTATTAAAAACACCTGACATAAACTGAAACTAAGTCTCATAATTTTAGACCTAGACAATCTAAACCAGTGGTTCCCAACCTTTTTGTTGTCACGGACCCCTTTGCCATTGGCATAAAAGTTAAATAAACAATTGACATGAAATAAAGAAACTAGAAAGAAGTGGGAAAAATATATAAATAAAGACAACATAGACTGACGACCAACCCGCTACATCTGCACAGCAGGGGAAAAGAGCAAAATGTTTTTCGCGGGAGTTGCGCCTCGCACTGTTAGGACTTAGTCGCCCTTCTCCAAGCGGTTTTCCTCGGGGATATAATTTTAAAAAGGTGACCGCCATGCCTTCAACGTCCTCTGCCTTATTCCTCATATCTATTTAACCACATCCTGGTGTTTTCATTCAAATATTGACTATGACTATGCATACCACTCGCCTATATGCTTACCGGTACACTACTGGCCTACCAGTACAGCGTAGTCTCCAACTGCAAGCAGTGGTGTCGTTACCGCCACTATGAGGTAAACTTTGGTTACACCGCATGCTTTCTATTACGTACTAGACGAGCCAATCCTGATTTGACTGTAATCAACATGCATTGTGCTAAGCGTAGTATTGTAGTGTAAGGTCTATGTACACACTGTAGGGAGCAACAAAGATTTATTTTATTGCATACCAGCACAGTTTATTCTCGCGGGCTTGAGCTTGTTGATACATTTGCATTTAAAGAGAGAAATGAAAGTAAAAAGATCGCTTTTCGTTTTTTCCCCAAAATTTATCAAGGTAATCACGGACCCCCAAATGCTTTCCCCAGGTTGGGATCCACTGATCTAAACTATGGCATGTCTAAATCATGGGAACCCAAAGCTGTATTATAACATTTCACTTTAAACAAAACGCCTATGTTTGTCCTCATAAAAGCATATAAGAAACTAAATATTTATGCAATGTTCGCTTAAAAAATAAGTCTTGTTGACTTTGCACTACATCTAAAAATTAACACTTTTTGTCTATGTACTAATCGCACATTTTACTGTGATATTTACTAACTGATGATGCTTAGAAAATTCGCATTTAAGTTACGAATTGTGCGTTAGTTGAAAAAAAAATCAATTTAAAACAGTTCGATGTAATACGTAATTTAATTAGAAATGGTCGGCATTTTCCTTTTTCAGGTGTCGCTTTGGGGCATCATTTGAGATAAAGGAGGTCGGAGATGGCTATCTTCTAAATTTAGTTTTACACGACTGGTCGATTATCGGGTAATCTGTTTTTTATTGCTATCCAAACTAGTTGGTTCTTAGTAATGACGCTGTTGGCCTAACCATGAACGCCAGTACAGTGTTATCTCATTGAAATTAGCAAAACTATAACGGGATATTAAAAAAGCATGACAGTACTCTCGTGGAGAAAATATGCCAGACAAAAACCTTGGATTAAATAAAAACGAAGAGAAGGAACACCTCCACTCGTCTAGGGCATGAAACCGACGTTGCTGTGGTAAAAGTGTGCACTGTACAGGTATTTCGAAATTCCTATTTTCGAAAAAACAGCCTTATCACAGCAATCATGATAGAGAGAAGGGGCCGCGACAATGTAGGGCAGGCGCCTAAGCCATCGACATTTTTCTAACACCCACCCACACACCAAACACAAAGCTAATTGCAGCGCCTTGAGCGATTGTGGAAAGTGGAATTGTAAATTGCGCAGCCGCAAAACAATGAACAGTATGTAACAGCTAGAAAGCGATTAAAAGTCTGCCAAGGCGTTGACAATAGTTTTAGTTGAGCTTTGTTTTGAAATCCTCTCCGCAACGATTTGCTCTGGTTTATTTTCCAAACGTCACCGTAGACTTTGACACAAAAGTTTAGGCATTGTTCAAAACAAACACATACAACAAGGATTATTGTTGTAACTGACGTACCAAATTCGAACAATTTAACATAAATTTGATACAGATTCTAATTCAACAAAATCACATTTACGTATAGCTGTCGTATAGTAATCGATTCAAATGTACAACTCGCACGTGCTGTCATAGTAGCTAATACCACGCTGTAAAAACCCTGATCCATTAAAACCGCGGCACAGTAAAAGGATTTTTTCGCCTCTATTATGGTTAAAGCCACACGCCCTGGGTTTGCCTGATAACATCGGCGCAGTTTGTTACACAGTTCACAGAATCCACTCTTAATCCGTCTTAAAGATCGTATAATACAGCAGAGTCATAGCAGCGCGCACTCAAATGCGATTAACTTCCAAATAAAAAATATATCCTACCGCTTAGTCGAAATAATATTTCCACGTTCTCACGATCCAAAAAGTACCGTTTCTACTGAGACAGGGCCGCGATTGCTGTGACATTTAAACGCGGCCAGTTCCGGAGGCGAAATTAACGCTTATTTCGAATTGCCGTGCATTTAACGCTGTACCGCGGTGTCTTCAGGGTTTGGCACAAGCTCGCGGTTCTATAAATAAAGTGCACGGTTCATAAAGTAGCGAATGAGGACCGCAAGTCATTTTTAGACCTCCCTTTTACATAGTTTTGAATTCAATAATACATTATGCTATATTACAGCGCGATTCGCAACTGTTTATCAAATTTTCGATTTTTGTCTTGCCTAAGCTATACGGAAACTGCATGTGATAACGATCATGAAAGGCGAAATAAACTTACGCCGGAGCATTCTCTTTTTTGCGTCGCTTGTTAATCTGAGAGTGCGAGTCAAAAGTGTTCGGCGCTTACTGCACTTTTGCAGCACTGATTGCCTTTCGTAAATTCGGCACGTTCTTGTCGTTTTCTGTCTTTTTGCGAACGACAAGAAACCTGCGTTTTAACGTTTTAACTAACTAAACGGAATTTATCAATCATTATAAAATATACACCGAGCTAGAATATAATCTGCACAACATCGCTCAATTACAGTTAGTCTGTAAAGTAGCTCTGTAAGCTAAGTAATTGTTGCTCTTTTAACTGCAATTGTGACCTTTTCTATCACTCGAAAACGCCGCTGCCACTTAAAATTATAAACAGTGCCACTCAACAGACAACAATGACAGGCTAAAAAATCTTTGTAATATCAACAATCCTGCATTACTTACACCTGCTTAACTTTTTCAACTTAAAACTCCTATAGACGTATTTCTATTTAGTGGCAAAGCAATTTCAGCCCTAAACAGTTCAATCTATTCCTGAACGTACTGGGTTGGACAACAGAACGAAAGCCCTCCTTTATCAATTTCTAACGAAACTTTTGAAGGCGCTCAAATCTTTCTAGGTGCGCAGCTCGCGCGAGAATGCGGGCAAAACTCGGACAGCCTTCGTTTTCTGACCTTCTCCCTTTTTCCCGTCGAAACGCGCCGGCTCGGCGAAGTTTCAAAGCGCAACGGGCCCCGGCACAGTTTTGCCTAACACGCGCCCGCCTCCTTGGCATTGTTCAAGGGCACAGTGCGTCAAACTTGTTACATCACAGGCCACTTTTATTGGGAACTAATGTGTAAGCCTATAAAACGGTGTACCGGCAAATTGCTAACCCCCCAAACTCTGAGGGACCCGAGGCCTCAAAAATACCCTGAAAAATAAACGTATTTGCTGACCAAAATATTTCCGCAAATAGCAAATGTAATTTACTTTTAATTCGGTCACACTAATAATAAGACATTTGAAATGTGGTATAGATTCACTTTAAGTCATCATTCCATAATAATCGAAGGGGTTTATAGCTTCCATTTGTCTAAATCTAAATTAAAATAGCTCAGTTAATTTACACGACTCACTTAAAAGAGCTTCGCGGCTTTACAGATAAGAAGTGCTGTTTTGGCAGGCTTAGTAACTTATTTCCCTTTTTTAATCAAGCCACCATGTTTTTTTTTACTTTTGACAAGTTACAATTGTCCGCCATTAATATATTGGTGCGAAAAGGGCACGGTAAACGGCAGCGAAAGGAGTTTGTCTGTGATCTCATTAGCCATGAATGCCTCGTTTGCAACTATTCAATTTGGCTCACTTTCGCTTCTTTTAATTGTCGACATATAAACCGCTTTCTACTTTGTCACAAGTTCGCCAAATCGCTGCGACTTTCTGTCTAACTCGACTTTAGAAAGTTTAGATTGAAACGCCTAACACAAGAAAACAATACCAGTTTTACAAAAAAATGTTTAACAGTATCAAAATACAATGCTGCTTCAGTTAAGGTAATGTTGACACGTTACTTCAAACGGTTACTTATCTTTCCGGCTAAGCAGTTAAACTGCCCACTCGCAGTGCCACACCTCAAACAAGCAACAGGCGGCATCTAATGCCCAGTTAGAACGCTAAAATGACCGTGCCGATAATGTTACTAAGCATAGCTGTATCGCAAGTAACAAGATAATAGCGCGGAAAAGCGATACCTAGTTCTAACTTCCAATATATACTGTTCGGCAGGGAACTACTGCACAAATGTTTATTTCAATGAGTAAGAACAGGATTGAATTGACTGCAGTGCAATGAATAAAATAATGCAATTTCGTGCATTATTCCCCAAATTAATCAAAATACGAAAACAAACATTTCACTTGCAAAGTTTCTTTTTGTGATTATACACTTTGTCTTGATTTCGGTCTAAATCACTGATATTAATATTAATATGTGTGTTAAATTTGTGAAATTAAAAACATAACCTGTATAAAAATACATCACAAATTCCAAGTCAAACAAAAAGACATAAAGGCTTTTAGACAAGCTTTCTATACTACAAGTTATGGCACTGGTCTTCTATCCTACCACATTTTTACAGTAACATAACGACTTGTCAAAATTGAATTACAAGGAAAAAACAAATATGGGTGAATAAACATAATAATGATACATTACCCACCCAAACGTAAAACCTAATGATAATACTTGACACACCCTAACCCAAATAATGTCTTGCAATATAACCACACCGACAAAAAAGGTTGTAGAATTCTAGACAAGCGCCCATAACTGAAGTTACTTAAATACAAACCACGTTATTGGTTTCCGTTTTAAAAACAAGAAACCCTTTGTTATTAAACAAATCTAGCTTTGCGATCCTAACACACAAATTACGAAAAGAAGCCAAACAACTTCATTTAAAAAATGTTTAAGCGACGAGGTGGCATTTCATGTATTGTGACGTAACAGAGATAGGGAACACGTGCGGAGCACCGACCACTCTTCTCTCACCTTTCGCGCTGCTTATTGCGTCATAAAGGTCAGCGCGGAATGATGGTTAATTCTGTTTCTTATCCTTTGCGGCGAACGGATTTGCAGTTCTAGCCTTTTAACTACAGCTGTATAAATCTTAGCCCCTGTATACAGCAGTTTATGCTTGCAAGCGAAAACGCTTTCTGCCTTTAGGATTGCGGAACTCTACAATATTAAAGACTGTTTTTTTACTTATGCTAGCATTTGTGTCTGATTGAATTAGTAGAAACAAGCATCTTACTAGCATTGTTTTCAAAATCCGTTAAATTATTTTCAAAATAAATAGTAGAAGTCAAATATTTTAACATATGGTTAACACGGATTATTGAGCCTATAGTTGTCCAATTATTCCGAAATCCAAAGGCTTTTTCGCTAGTCCGAATCAAACGTGAAGTCGGATAATATTCAAAAACAGTAAATAGGGGCTTAAGTCAATTCCCAACCTAATCAAGTCATTTCATTACGACACTGCCGCTAAGGGACTCACACCTCAAGCAGATTAAATAAAATTAGTGGATGGACTTAAGCACGCACTACCTGGATTTAGACCGAGAGTCTTTACTCGATTCTTTTAAACACTTTATGCATTTTAAACCAAAGTGTAAGACTTTATTTGAGCGATTAATGCTAAAATGCGCTGGGGTTTAATTAAATAACGCTGAAATGAACTTGGGTTTATTAAGCGGTAAAATGTGATAACTGAAAAGCGTTCCCTTAAAGCCGAAAAAGGCCGGAAACCTTCAAGTTGAAAGTCGTATAGCGCTTGCTTTTTTCACCATTGCAGTGCAAATTTCGCGGAAAGTGTAGCGCGATACACAACACGTCAGTTTGCGGGAACTACCGCTAAATCCGCTGGGCCAACAAATAAAGGTAATTTTTTTAACGCCAGCCTTTAACGATTTCTTGCCACCACCAACCTCACTTATTGCTGCTTCAATTAAGAACGGATCTGCGGAGGTATTGTTTACTTTCAAAAAAGGCGCAGGAAATATTGTAAACCTGGCCGGCAGGGAAATTGTTACGTCACAAGCGGGATGGGCCAACCGAATATTGATGCGGATTTAACAGGCGCAAGAGGAAATGTACAATTAGCCGGCGCCTGAGGTAATTAAAATTCTCGTACATTGTAATGTTTAAAAGGAAGCAAAGATGCCCTTTTTGTGTTTGGGTCACACGCTGGAGAGTCGCGTTTTCTCTGAAAGAAATTTTTTTAACAAACTTTACTCACAAAAAGTTTTACTATGCGGCCATTGTTATGTATAGGTTAATTCAATTTAACGGTTTTGGTAAATTAAACGAATCCTACGTTTTCGTGAGCAAATCAACATTCGCCCGTTTTTTTATTTTAAGTTCATTGCAATCCTGAAAAAAAAAATCTTCGAGCCAACGCAAAAGGCGTTTCTAGAGTAATTCAAAATTGGTAAATGCCCCGATTTTTTCGTTGCGCCTAAAGTCCGCAGAGTTATTCAAAAATGCGTCGTGGAAAGACATCAAGAAAAACGTTAATTGGGCCATTTTTTTCTAGAAGAAAAATTGTGGTTTTGACTTAACAGTATATAGGTAATAGGTATGTCTTTCGACATTTAATTCCGATAACCTAAATTTTAGAAAAAAAAATATATCGCGATCCGGACCGATACCAAATGACGTCATTATTGTGCTCAAACAAGTAAAACAGATGCAAGTAATACGTTTAAAGGTATTTTATCAAGTTATTAGTCCTAAATGTGCTTCAGCGTTAACAATTTTAGTTACCTCCAGTTGTTAACCTGTACTATTGTTGACATGTTTACCTTTTAAAGTGGAATTACTGCGGTTAATGGCAAATCACGACTGATATTCCTATATTAACTTGGTGTCGTGTCAGTCCCGATACACCTTACAGCAACGAACGAAAACCGATACTACCAGTTGATATCGGGTATCGGTTCCAAACCGATATTATCGGACATCCCTACTCAGCAATGGATTAAAGTGCGCAATATAAATAAAGGCGCCCTATCGATGGTAAACATCCTTAAACTCCGTTACGCGCAGCAATACAAAACGCTTTGCCCATATTCGCGCAAGTATCTCGTTATTGGTCTATAATCACACGAAAATAACTTTTCGTCGAGCCGGTGATTTCCGAAGATCGCAATCGCTCTGGTTTCCAGCTAAAGCGCGGCTAATTGCCGGTGACGCAAGCGCTCTACCCTTGGCCGAATAAACTCACCTTAACGTCAGGTCGCCGATGGAGAAGGGCCGCTCGAATTAGCGAGAGAGCCGTAAGTAAAACACCATGGGAGCCGGATTAACTGGTTTGAGGCTTTCGACTGGATGCCGAAAAATATCAACACAGAAGCGACCGAAAATAAAATATCGTGAGTGGACTCGTCGGAAATAGGGCCGGCATTTCCAGCGGAGACGATCTGATAAGAAGCGATGATGATCCCGTTGTTAGGATCACCGAAAAGCGAGCAATCAGTTCTATTGGCGTGTGTCTTTGAGGCACTGGTGACTGGTGTTTAAATTCTTTAGAATAGGGATTCTTACACTATAGCACGGTGAACCCCTCAATGGTGCGTGGACTATTTTATTAGGGAAGGCCTATTTCATATCTTATACTGTGTAACTTAAAATAAGATAATTTTTTTAAAAAAAGGGAACTTCATTTTAGAAACACTTTACCCTTTGCTTGATTAGTTTACGCCCGATTTTTAGTTTGCACCGAATTCGACAGGAAAAGAGCAAGTTTCTTAACTCTATTTGTTTTACACCGTTATCTCTCAAAACTTTATGTTTCTTGTCGACTCTGGTATATGCGAAATAAAGCTATTTTTATGGGTCTGTGTTGAAAAAGTTTAAGAACCTCTGCTTTTTTTAATAAACCAGGGATGATTTTGGATATTTGTCGTCAGGATGTCGCATTTTCCATATTTAATTTTCCGCTTGATTTTTTCAAGGCTAATGGAAGAGCTTGTGCCGAAATGGTTTTAAATAGGGAAATACGTTGATTTTATCGAAAAATGTTGCGTTATTTTGAAACTATTAAGAAGAACCCCCATTTTAACTTTATAAATTGCCTGTGCCTATTAAGGTAATAGCTAATGGGTGTTAGCAAACGTTGTCGCGGCCTTTATTTCTAAACAACACTTTACGAACGCTTTCAGCAGGCAGCGGCTTTCGCAAAAGCGGAATTTCCCGCCAAACGACCACCGAGCTGTGCTAAAAAAATTAACAATCGCGAAAATCTGCGGCTCAGGCGAATTTTCGCGCTTTTTGTTCTTGAGCGTCTAGGCCGCGACCTAACAATTGCAGTCGACAATAGTCGCGAGTTTTAAAAACAGCGATTCATGCGATTAAGGCACGCTTTGCGGATAAACTCCGTCAAGTGTTTGTTTGGTTTTGTCATAATACGGTTCTTGGAAAGTTTTTTTCGCTCTGACCTTTGTCTGGCTATCGTGACCTTGAAGAGTTTTTGAGGAAAACAACATTTTTGTTATTCCGATTTGCGTTGAAGTACCAACCGAAACCGTTTTATTTGTATTCAAATTCTTTTTTACTAGTTTGGTTGTCATACTGTGACTTCAAAATAATTTCTCCACGAAAGAACCATTTCACTGAAGTATATGTCCAATGTCCATTCTTTGTCACAAAATAAAACAACCGACTTTTGCACTTTAGAGATGAGTAGTGGGTCGAATAACTTGTTTAGGCGGACATATTAGCATATCGATTACGATTTAACAAAACATTCGCGGTGATCAACAACACAACCTTTCCGAAGTGCAATTCTTTCAGCAAAATCACAGCAATGTAATGCACACACGCGATTAATCACGTTGATTACTCAGGCAAACCGCCGGCACCGTGCGTCATGGGCGCCTTGGGCGCAACAAGCAAGACGACCGCGTTTTGTTTATTAACATTTTGTGGCGCCTTCGTCTGGGCAACGAGGTAAAGGAGAGCAAATTACACCAGCGTTCCTTTGACCGTTTTGCTGCGAACCTTCGTTTTACATGAATTTTTTAGTGCCTATAAGTTGTAACTTTAAACGCGGTCCGTTTATTTCAACGTTCTGGTGGTAGCGCCTTTTCCAAGCTGATGGCCAATATAGTTTTTTCGTAAAACACCACTGTTTTTTCTTAATAAATGTAAAAGAAAAAGCCTTTAAAATACAAAAAACGCAGCGAATTGTAATTAGCCGTAGCAAATTTCCCTATTTTAGAGATGTTTTTAACAAGTTATTTTGCGCTGATCTAGAATCCTCCCACTTTTTCTTACAGTAACGACACGAGTTGTCAAAATTGAAATTTCAAGGAAGAAATAAATATGGGAGAATCGATATAATTTTATTACTTGGCCAGTCCAAACCCAAACACTCGCACCCTAACCCAAATAATCTCAGCAATAGAAACGTCCGGACGAAAATGTGGTATGATTCTAGACCAACGCCCCGAATTTTGACTGCGTAGATGTTTTTCACCGATTGATTTTCAAAGATTTCTAGGTTTATCGTCGTACTTAAGGAACTAGGATTCCTTCACACCAATCTCGCCGTTAAAAAATGAAGTCTCGAAGAGCGCCGCCGCTTTCCGTTCGACGCTCGTAAAAGCTTAAGCAACAAATGTTCGCGCCCGGGTTTACCGCCGGTCGTAAAGCGCACCCGGCAATGCAGTTCGGGCCATAACAACGCCAAGCGGGCCTGGCGAATTGTTACGGAAATCCCGAAACCGCTGTTACGACCGCTTTCGAGTGATGCCGACTGTCATTGTATACCGGCTCCTTGAATTATCACCGGAGCTTTTTACGGTGGGTGGATTAGATTTCGTAAGACAGGCACCTGGTGGCCTTTCGACTGCCCGTTTTCACTACTGCATTACAAATTTTTAAGTGAGTTTTGTATATTTATGCAGTGTTGTGAACAAGTCAAATGACTTAAGTCCCAGTCAAGTCATTTGTAAAATAACAAGTCCAAGTTAAGTCTTTAGCAAAAATACCAAGTCACGTCAATTACCAGTCCTCGGTTGCCAAGTTAAGTGCCAGTCAAGTCATTATGAGAGCAAGTCAATTTTAAGTCATGTCATTGACATAAAAATAAACTGTTGAACTATTAAAATTGGTAAACTCGTCCGATTACGATCAATAATTCCACTAAAAAAAAACACAAACGCAATATACAGCAATAAAAGTGTTTAATGTCAAAAATTTGATTAAATGAAAAACACGTAATTTAATCCCTAGTTATTTGACAAAATGACTTAAGTCCAAGGCAAGTCCTTTGTCCAAAAGATATAAATCAAGTCAAGTCATTTTGGTCTAAGGACTTAAGTCAAGTCAAGTCATTTGAAAACAGTGCGTCAAGTCAATGACTTAAGTCATCACAACACTGTGTAGCGTTAAAAAATACAAAGTGTGAATGGCGTTTTTGGTTATTGCTGAAAATTTAATATGCGGACAATGTTAACGCATAGTATTGGGCATTCGGCGTTCTCTCACTGATTTTACAATGAGCGTAAGTAATTTAACTTTGACCAAAGAGCGCCATAGAGTGTTTATCTCGCTCAGCTAATTTTAAACTCACAGCTTATTATACCTTCGTGGTCCAGCTTTTCTGAGATTAATTGTCGCTATTTGGTGGAACCCATTTCGTTAATTTGCAGTGACGTGTAAAATTTATAAAACAAAAAACGACACATACGGCACTAACACGCAGGGGTCTTTTCCCTTTTCTCTTGCGAACAAATCTGTCAAAAAAAACAACACAAAATTGCGACTGAACCGTTTATATTGCGGCGAAAGTCGACACGGATAAATATTGCAAGGTTTCCGTTCTGAAGAAGAGTCATACTTTATTTTCACGAAAAGCAACAAAGTGAGACGGTGTGCCAAAGTGTTTTGAGTGAGACGGTGTGCCAGGACACTAAAAACACCAAAAGATCAAAATGTCAGTGCTTGCAAACCACGTTTTCTATGTTTTGAAGCATTTATACCAAAACGCCTTGAGAAATGACATGATTTAATAACTTATGATGTTATTAAAACACTTCCCTAACTTGGCAAAAAAACAGTACAAAACTATCAAAGCCGACGTGTTTTGGTTGTGACTAAACGAATTCGAAAACCCAAGTTAACACGTAGACTTTAAACGGCGATGTATTCAACATATTAAACTGCCAGCAAAGAGAAACGTTTGCTTTTGCAAGTTTGTGTCCCTCTGCTAACGAAAAGACAAGCACGACACAGGTACGCTTGAAAAATAAAGACTGCACCTTGGCGGGAAATAGTGAGAGACGTCCCAGACATATAGGAACTGTGCGAGACACACCATTACACAAACATATATAAACCTATAGCATTGTCGGGCTATTGCACGTCCAAGACACACACATGCGAAAATCGACACATTAACACGACAAGAAAAATGATCTTAAAAAACAAACTACACGAGACAATACAGCTGTATCACCATGTGAACAATTTTGCCGTGATTTGTCCATTAGGTTTGTGTTGGAATACACTTACATCTGGAATTTTCCTGACAACTTCTCGAAATATTGTTTACCTATTTACCTGTTGTAGTTTAGTGTCAGAATTGATCATGCTTGTATTCGAATAAACTATATAAAACTTTTTAGGATTTAATGAAATTCCATTCTCCCGTTTGCCGAAATTAAAATACAACAAACCTTCTAATTGAACAAGCCCGTGTAATATAAGACCCTACAACAGCAATATTTATCCTCAAAAAACTTAGATTCGGATATAAAATAATCAAGAAAAAATAAACAATATAGACTAGATTTACCACCGCGATTGATGTAATAAATAAATTTAGTTCACAGTTTACTTACGGCTTTTCGAGAAATTTGAAAAAAAAAATTTTCGAAAAAGAATTGGCCAAACGTTTTAAAGCCAAGGCCGGGTTGAAGACTTTGATGCCAATCACGAAATAAATTGTAGCGAATGCATCCAACGTGAATAACAGTTCTTGGTAACGGCACCTTTCAACGATTTTCTAGTTTTTGAGGCATAAGAGTGTATGAGCTACGGGTGCTTAGCCGACTTTGCTTAAAGGCAAATTACAGACAAACGTGAGAAAATAGAGTTATTGTTTTGCGGTCGTTGAGCAAAAATTAACGTTGGACAGGTGGAACATTAAGAGATGTAACACACCTACAAAAAAGAATTTACATTTTAAACTGCAAGTGAACCCTTTTAAAACCTCATGCACAGCCTAGTTATATTTGGCCTGTATTTTAATGAGGGTCCACAAGTTCGGCACTGTACAAGTTTAGTTCGGTAAAGTACAATTTTGTCAACGAAAACGCGGTTTAAATGCAACTATTCCGTGGCGACTAAAAGGAATCATAATCAGTTCAACGATTTTGTGCAACGTCAAATCAAACGTTCGAAGTCCTATTTTGTTGTTTTGTGGTGGATTTCGTGTTCGCCAGTTTTGCCAATTTTTTTAAAACAAACACTAAAGTTACCTCAAGGTGAAATGGTTCGCTAGCTTATCTATCGTTTTTATAACTGTGACGTATACTCCAACGTCGTCGTTATGTGCAACGGCAAACTTATCAGACAAACTCGCAATGTCAAGTACTAACTAAACTAAACGATTATTTGACGTTGGACAATTGAAAAACAAATCTGGAATTCGTAAAAGATAAAGGGCCTTACACGAAATCATTGTTTCTTCGTTATGGCCCTTATTTATGCAGTGTTGGACCTCAAACCATACACTGCAATTCTAGTTCAGCAGGTTTTTACGAGTCGTCCACTGGTCATGAAGTGTCCCTTTGCGACGAGCTGGCACCGTCCGTGGTTTCGACTCCCGTGTGCCCACTGGCGGACTGCGTATCGCCGTTTGGAGGCGCTTTTAAGTGGTGCCAGCGAGCCTGCGGCTTGTTGCTCATCAGGTCCCGCCAATGTTCGAATTCTGCGCCGCTCGAGTGGGGGCCGATCTCCAAGTAGCCAATCGCCTCCTTGCGTTCCGCGCGACTGATTTTAACCCTGGTAAAATACATTTAAAGAATAAAAACTTAAAAAGACGATTAAGGACACGGTATAAGCGACTCGCCGTTACACCCTCTATAAAAGCTCCTATAAAAGAAAAAAATACCTTTCCAAGTAAATTGTAAAAAACTAGTTTGCCACCAAAGTTCGCCAATTGGAAATAATTTTGTATCAGTATTATTTTGAAAAGGTCGCAACACTTTTAATTAAATAAACATAACGAAATACACCGAAACGGGTATGAACATTTTGTGTTGCGAGTAATAGTTGTCCTTCGGAAAATGTTCATTTTCTAACATATCACTGCCAGCAGCGTTAACCTTCCCTATCCCCAACTTAAGAGATTATATTACGAAACAAAAAACATAGTGGTAATAGTAGGCGTGTTTTTTAATGATAGTGTAGAAGTATGGGGGGCATTTAAAGCATGTCCCCCAGACCTTTTACTAATTTTCAAAATAATTCCCTAAGTTATTTATTAGTCATTGTTTTGTTTAATTATGAGAAGATTAACTAACGTATAAACAAAAATAGTTAAACCTAACAGGTTTAAAGAACCGGTTACAGTTACTGCCGTGTAAGTGTCTGATGTACAACTCATTTTAACGTATGACCTTGAGCCGACCTTGTTTCGTCTAGCCCAGGGGTTCTTAAACTTTTTTCACCGCGGACCCCTAAAATTTTGTTTTGTTTCGCGTCGACCACGGTAAGCAAGAATTTTTGAAAAATGACGTCATAAATTGATGTCACAGTACAAATCGACTTAAGAAATCAGTTTTCGGTCCACAAAATGTGAAAAAATAGTTTAAATACATTCAGTGTAAAATCGAATTACTAAATTTTTTATTTAGAAAAAATGATTACTTTCTAAAATATACATTAATATTTCACTTTGGCTTTCACGGACCCCCTAATACTAGTTCACGGACCCCCAAGGGGTCCATGGACCCCAGTTTAAGAACCACTGGTCTAGCCACATGGATACCCTGTCACGGATGCCATATGGATTCCATGACTTAGTTGCCCGATCCATTAACGATTACATAGGCACTCACCCGGTTTCATGAACCACGCTGAACTGGATCTCGACTTGGGGCAGAACATCAAGGGGCACGGCGAAGTTAATCGCTTGGTTGTAGGTGGGATTAAGTGTCCGCTTCTTTGTGGAGGTTTTCTTCTTCTTGAGCAGCGTCCCCTCGTGGTAGATGGACACCCGGATGTAGGGATCTTTTAAGAAGAAATGCGGTTCAATTATTTATTTTTGAAGATGAACATGCTAAGAACAGTTACTGAGCTGCTCAGTTTCGTACTTCAGGGCTTTAGTTAGGAGTAATTTGTTTTGGTAAAAATGTGTCTTAACCAACAGTAGTGTTTTTAGTAAAGACGGTTATTTGCTTTGAGATAATATTATTTCTAAGAACAGTATTCGGTTTTGAAGTTATTAATGAGAGTAAAAAAGTTGATAATTTTTTTGATTGTAATGGAACAACAGAATCTGAATACATCGAATACCATGCCAATTATTACCTTGACTTTGTATTTCAATAATTCTTCTATGAAACCAAACGCTATTCCTCCAGGTGTAAGTCAGGGCATAATTGACAATTTACTATTGTGTATAGGCTATTCACATAAGAAAAGCCATATATAAATATCATTTTTACATTTAGGTCAAATATTTTATATTTCGTTGAGGTAATTCAATGTTGTAAACAAGTCATTTTGAAATGACTTAAGTCCAAGTCAAGTTTTTTCGAATAAATAATAGTCAAGTCCCAGTCAAGTCATAATTAGACGAAGTCGACCTTAAGTCAAGTACTTGTCATAAAAATACAAAGTCAACTGATAAACTTGTCCAACTATGAGCAAATAACTCACAAAAAAGATACCATAAACGCAACGTAAAGCAATCAAATCGTTTTATGTGCAAAAATTAAGATAAATAACCAATTTAAAACAAATAAACTCAATGAAAATTTTTCTTTCAACCATAGCCATTTGTCCAAAAGACTGAAGTCAAGTTATTTGCTCAGAAGATTAAGTCAAGTCAAGTCATTTGAAAACAGTGACTTAAGTGCACTTAAGTCAAGTCATTACAACACTGATGTAATTTTATCGAACTAAATTTACCTGGGGGTTTCTGTTCCAAGTCGATTCCGACTTCTGAAAGGTTTCGCGCTTTCAGCAAAACGACTGTGAGCTTTTCCGCGCTTGGTAGATAGCCTATTCGGAGAAGCATGTCCCCGAAAGTTTCGATGCCCTCCTGTGAATGTAAAGACGAGCTATTTTTTATTAAATAAAACCAATGTTAACGAAATACATATTTAGAAAAACTATAGTTTTGAAAATTTTATAGCAAATTTAGCGAAAAATATATTTAGTTGCAAAACATTTTTTATATAGCTTTTTCCTCATGAAAATAGTTTGATTTTCACCTATAGAACGATATATTTAATACATTAATAGTCAATATTCATATGATATAGATAAATGTACCATCGGCACCAATTCGACGCATAACTTAATGTAGTTTAGAAACAGACGGACTTAGTACGTAATTTTTACGATAAGCTTCATTATGAAAAATAAATTTAGTTGGTTTATGTCAAAAAATGTTGTGTTTTTATCTAAAGTTTCCTGTGTGAAGCATTGCTGGCCAATATCGCGCAATTTTATTGATTTCTTCAATTGACGCAAGTAAACTCCCAAGAGGTCACCAACATAGGTGGCAAAATAATTAGGGTCTTGCTGACGTTATTTAACAGACGTGGCAATATAGCGTAACTGCAAAACTTGCATCATAATTGCCTATTTATCTCACGAGAAAAAGATCACCGCATAATAATTAATGCGAACTGAATATGTAAAAAAGAATATATCTCCTCGCCCTAAAGCACGTTAATGACGACAATGACTTCGAATGCAATATACTTTAGACTTTTCTTGTCTCAGTCAAAAAAATCAAATAGAATCTATTTGAATAAGAGACTGATGATGCCGTGATTGGCGTAATATATTTCTCTTTTATAAACTAGAACCTATAGTGACTGATTTTGACTGAGACAATAAAGTCTAAAGTATATACGCATAATAATTATTTAGGATTAAAAAAAACTATTATCTTAGCCAGCAAACTGGCAAATTTACGATTAGACTGCATATTTTCGTTAACATAATTTGACTCGGTCGAATTACTTGTCGATCACTCGTTTGACTAATAAGACATAATTTTAAGAACGTATCAGCTAAAAAAACTGGCTGTTGAATGGGTTTTACCAAAATCAGTTTGCATAATCAAAATTCGGTTTAAAGTTGCAAACTGTATACGTTTAGTGAAATATCAAACATTTGAACACAATACATACGACTCCGAGGCACAACTTTTAGGCTGACTGACAAAAATCCTGACGTCACCTGCTCGTGCGCCTCCAACTTGTGGATTTTCCGCCAGAGGTCGATCCTGGTGTCGAGGTGAAACTCGTCCAGTCGCTGCACCACGGTGCCCATGCACTCGTCACGTGAGTGGGGGTCAAAGTTGAAGAACTTGATCTGCGCAAAAAGGGTGGAAAAAAGGCGTTTATAGGTCATTAAAAAATGTAAGAAATTTACTTCATATTGAAAAATGTTTCTGAGCTTAACTTATTATGCATGATTTATATAGGTTTAGGTTAAACAATATCGGTTAATGGTAAATATCAGAGAAATCAGGTGGCACTATATAAAGACAAATTCGAATCAAATACAATTTGTCTTTATACAGTGCCACCTGATTTCTCTATTTAGAATTAGGATAAATACGGCCATATACAAAGATTGTTAAATATCAGTTAACCATAAAAATAGGACAACCACATGTTCATTATTGAAAAAGGCTGTTACTTTTGCTGTTATAAATTATTTAAACTTAAAAAGCTCTTAAAACTGTTTATTTATAAAAACAGATAAAACATAAAATCATTTCTTAAAATCTTTCAGAAATATATATTACGCCTATAAGGCATCGTCAGTTTCTGCACAAAAACAAACATGTAAAAATGCCAATATTAGTAATTAAAAAGTAAAATACATAAAATAAATGGTAGGATTGCGTATAGGTCTAAAATCATTAAACACCTGCAGATGTCAGATGCAAAAGCAGCAACTAGCGAAAGGCATCAAAACGACAACGTGAAAAAAACGGAAAGAAAGAGAAAAAGCAGAAAGAAAGAGAAAAAGCACGCAACTGATAAGCATGTTATCAAACGGTGTCGCAGAGCTATCATTAATGGAAAGCAATAAAACGGGACATAAACAAGCCCCGGGCCAAAAATTACCTTACGCGTGGTAGTGTCATTTTTTGGATATTTTTAAGATCTTTGGATACGAAGACAAGAATCTTTCTTTTACATTTTATTGTCCGCGGGAGATCCTTACTTTCTAAAGTGTTTCAACTTAAAAAGCTCTTTGAATTTAACTTCCCAAACTTGCTTCAGCATTAAGAAAGCTACGTCACAAGACGCAGCCACTTGTATAAGCAAACAGGTACCAATAGTTGCTGGGATTGCGTGTAGGCGTATAAGGAAAACGTATAAGGAAAGTTATAACTCAAAATATTTCTTTCTATACACTTTAAAATATTGCCTTAGATTATAACATACCCCCAAATATGTACAAGTATGGCAAAAAATGTACAAATAATTTTAGTATTAGACGAGTACCTACACTACACTACCACTCTAATCCCTATTTCGGAATGCACAAATCCCTATTTCGAAATGACGTCATACCTGCACTGTCTTTTCGCGCAGTTCCTCTTTGGCAACCTCGAATGAGAAGTTCTCTTGGAAGAGGGGGTCCACCGTTTTCCGGTGCTTCTGGCTCTGTTTTTCGTTGCCCCCGGGCAGCACGGTTACCGTGCAATAAGGGTCGCACAGATCTGCATAAAGCGTTTGATTTTTAATTTGTGTTTTTTGTTAATTAGGTTTTTATGTGCTAGGTATGGACATTGATAGGATAGAAACGAGGCAGATACCCCATAACCGAGCAATAGTATCGGTACCCGCGTGGGTGGTACAAAAATATTATGTATATTATTATCCAACGTAATATGAATGATACACACACATAACAACTGTGATCTAGCCCTTCTGAAGCTGCTTTTTGACCAACGATTACGGCTTATGTATCATTAGTACACCGAAGCCATCACAGACTCACCGACCATTTCAAATGACCAAAACGGTATGCATGTCTCCAATAACGTATATACCTGCAAGTATTTTTAATGTCCAGATAGGAGTACCTAAAATATGCCTTTATCTGGCCATTAAATATGCTTGTAGTACCACCTAACGTACATGGTAGTCATAAACAAATGGAAAAGCAATGCAATTATTTTTTTCTAAATTTGCAAAAAAGACGGCTCTGCGTGCGTCTACGCCTAATTAAAACGGAAAAGCCAAGTTAACAAACCAACAACGAAGAAGAACTTTAAAATGGGTGTCAAAGTCAAATCCGTCGAGTAAATCGACTCATTTAAAAAAGACTGTTCGATACGTACTAACGTACTTGTATCATCAACAGTTAATGTGACGAAAAATGTCTTCAAACTTCACTTATAAAAGGTGGGGCGCACTTTTTATCATTAGGAGTTTCTAAACGTTCGGTGCAGCGAAAAGACGCCTGATTTGGTTGTTTAGGCAAAACTTCCCCATTTAAATCAACAGCTCATCCCTAGAAAGGCGTTGTCAAACCAACTAGATAAGCGGTTTTCAAACTTTTCTAAACATCTTGCCTGGCGGAACCCTTTGCAATTATTTTGATATTTTTTAAGGGTCAGTTGATCATGTTTATTGTAGTAACTATAGTGCGCTCACATTTCTTTCTACTGTAACAACTTTCTAACTAATGCGAACGATATGTTGAGAGCAGGCAGTAAGCAACAATAGAAACTTTATGAAGTCACAAGAGACATTCCATAAAACGCTATATTATCGATTGATAAAGCATAAATAAAGACTAATAATGATGACAGATAATGTTTAAATACATTCGATAAAGCCTTATCTTTAAAACGTAAACACTAATTCTCATTGCGGGCCCTCTGAAACTGCTGCACGGACCACAGTTGGTTCGCGGACCCCAGTTTGGGAACCGCTGGTGTAGATGCTATTCTATCACGAACAACAATCTATGTCGATTGGCAAAACTTACGCGACTGCTCTTTGGGACGCAAAAAGCGCGCCTGGTCGACGTAGACACGCAGGATGTTGAGCACGTGATCGAACTCGACCGAGAAGAAGACCTGGGGTGGACGTCGCCCACTGGAGGGCGATGACGGGTCCTAAAATTAAAAAACATACGATTCAAATAATATTGCGCTATATTTAAAAAAACGCACGCAAGGATTTGCCATGTTGGAGTCGCAAACTTTAGGTTAGCGATTTTTAACTTGCGAGTAGAGCGCTTGTTTGACGGTTTTAAATGGGTTAATATTGACAACGGTATTCAATAGTCAGTTTAAAGATTAATATGAGTGCAAATTGTTATGTCATTTTATTTTTATTATTTATCAATTAAATTTCTGCCATTACGTACTAATTTATTGAAAGATTTAACTAAAACCTATTTAGGTAAAATTGATAAGATCCGCTGCTTTAATATTAAGATAAACAGAGAAAATGTGGAAACAACACATAGGTTGTGATGAAGTAAAGATAGCTTTCTCTTATTGGCTTCTTCAAAATTATAAAGTTTAGCTTCTTTTTGGACTTGAAAAATTAAATAAGAAAATAAAATTCATTTCATTTTTTATAATTTATGCAATTGGGCCTTTAAAAATCTCGTTGTCCAGAGCGCATAACAAGTCCAACCAGCAACATCACACAATTGAAACCAACTGCCTTTGTTTTAACCTTGTAAAGTTTGCACAACGTGCAAAAGCGTTAGGGTTTATCGACATTACCGAAACGATGCAACATCGTCAGTTAGGCAGAGCTTTTGACAAGCTAAATAGCTAGTTAGAGAGGAAGCAATGGTTTAGGCCGGGCTGATTAATCGTTTCTGGAAACGGTTAGGATGCTGCACTTTTCCGCCCTTAAACAATGTCGAACAGGAGCGTATTGGGGGCGGGGCGCTCGTGCCGTAAGTGTTATTTCGACATGACAGTTTAACGCACTGACTTTCGCCTGCCAAAATCGAAGTTTAGGCAAGGCCAAATATATACTGTTATTTCGTTCAACGGAAAAATTGTACCACGCTAACATGCTTTTTTGATATATACAATTAACAGTGTTGGGCCAATGCATGTTAAAATAGATGGTTATCGTCCCACTAAAAAAAAAAGAAACAAGTTGGTAAAATAACGTGATGGTTTTTCAACTATAAAAATACGCGTCAAAAGTGGAATCTGCACTGGTAGCGCCAACGACCTTTCTAATTTGGCCTTGTTCTTGCAATACACAGAAAAAAATAAAATTCTAGGGCGGAGAAAAATTTGAAAGCAAACGAATACGTATCTTCGGACGGCAGCCAAATATAGGTGCCGCTTCCAAAGTGATTATTTTCTCCTAATTTCCAAATTCAAATACCGAGTTTTTCGTCAAAGCGTGTCAAACCCTGTTGTTTCGTGCTAAGCCTTTGGTGACTCGTTTTCGGCAAAGGTTATAAAAAAAAGGTGACTCGTTTTCGGCAAAGGTTATCAAAGGTTATTCGAGGTCAAAAAAAAAAGGATTGCACGTTTTTTTGTTATAACTTGTTTGAGATCAGTCAGAGGCCGGAAAGGTTGATGGATTGACGCAACAATAGTTATCTAGTATAAACAACGGCCAGTGTGGGTTCCAGAGATGTCGCATTACAAAAGGTAAAAGACTTGACAAACCCGTTTTTAGAAATGCTAGAAAATAAGTTTGTATGGAGAAACATCTGCATCTCTATTTTAACTTGACAACACCATCCAGGTGTATAATTAATCACAATCCCTAGGCCTAGACAATGCGTGCTGTAGTCTAAAACAGACATACACAAGCATAAAACAGACAGGTGATGCTCATCCTACTAAAATTGTATATTTGACTCGTTAGCATTGCGCGCCTGAAGGATTGTGGTTTCAAACCCATGCGTTTTAAAAAAATTAGCTACCCGAGGGGCCTGAAGTTGATCGCAATTATATAAGCCTGTCGCCCATGTCTAAATAACTAATAAAACCGACCCTTTTATCAACTTTATGGGCCGGGCAGAATATCAAGAAACATTTAAGTGACGGAAACTAAACGGGTTTATCAACCTTGGCGCTCGCGAAAAATTGCTGTTTTATTACTATGTTATATATGGCTTATGTACATGCCAGTGATATAAAGGCAATAATTAAAGCAATCATACAGAGGCAAATAAAAACAGCTGTCCAATTCTGGTCGTGCAATGAATCCGCATTCTGAAAACATGCTTGATTGTTTGCAGTCACGTTTATTCTGCAGAAATGGCAAACTTGTTGTGTAAACCAATGACTTTAAAAGAGCAATGTGTCCTAACAATTAACCAGGCCCCACTTTTGATTTAAAATAAATGTCAGGCTTAACTTGGTCTGCCATTACACAAGCATTCATGCTACACCGATGGGTCGTACGCCCCACATTATAAACCATTTCTTTATATAGAACTGACACGAATCACAAGAAAAAATACTTCATGTCTTTTTATGCCAAAATTATTTGTTTCTACAAACATCCTAAATTAGTCCTCTTCAACTAGGATTTAGTTCACTTTTGAAGACCTAATATTTTTGATTTGAAGTCATATAAATCTTATTTTATTAAATCGAGGTCGCGATTATTTCGACAAACATCCAATTCAAAATCGCGCAAGGAGTTTGCTTCGATTTTCGATTTCAAATGACTTTACTGTCAGACCGTATATGCTAAATAGGGATTGCGAACCACTGACCCGGCATAGATCGTCAGTGACCCATTTGTAAGTATTTCTAATAATACCGAAATATAATCAAATATTTCATCACATATTTGTTATACGGCCCTGCTGTCAAAAAACAAACAATATAATCCATATAAAGTGCAATTATCTATAGTTTTAAACCACGACAAGGTTCACAAAGCATGGTTAACATTGTTTGTTCTTCATCTAAGTGAGATTCCTACTTGCGCACATGAATATTTAATTATCAACCAGGACAAAACAAATTAAATAGATTAAATAGAGCATGCAATAGGCAAGTTTGTCATCAATATTAACATTAAATTTGCTCTTATACCCATTTGTGTCCTTTAAACTAAGATTAAGGTATATTTTGTGCGATAAAACGGTTCGTCATCCCTGCACTAAATAATCAACCCCAAAAATGACAAGAATGAATACCTGGTCAAGAAACTCCGGCGAGTAGAGTCGT
This sequence comes from Ascidiella aspersa, assembly GCF_963924565.1. Lineage (NCBI taxonomy): Eukaryota > Metazoa > Chordata > Ascidiacea > Phlebobranchia > Ascidiidae > Ascidiella > Ascidiella aspersa. The sequence goes on from NC_139451.1 coordinate 21,575,384, forward strand.
GGGTCTATGGATCCTGGATCAATTGGCTTGTTCATGGAAACCAGCTGTTTTCGTTCAGCTTCTACAAAAAACTTAACGTTAAAATTCGACCAAGTCATGGAACCCAAATTGGTAGATACTGTAATCTAGCCCTGCAAGAATATTACTGTTCTTGAGAAACCACCACGGCACCGTTGCCTTCTACATCTTGATCGTGCATACAAATAATGTGGCATGCAGCGGTGCAATGGCTGTTTCTTGCGTTGCTCATTCGGTAGAAAAACGGTCGCGGAGGGCGTGAGTTCGAACCGCACCGCAGGCTACTTTTTGTTAGCCTTGTCTTTCTTGCACTACAATCCTGTTAAGTTTAACTGATCTCAGTAATAATACCTTTCCGAAGCCACCCTGTTAACATTTAAAATTGACTGCAATTTGTTTTCACCCTATTAAAAAGGTACTTTAAAATAACGGATTGATTAAAACTGATTTAATTTTAAACGGTTAATAGTAAATAAGGCCAATAACGACCTGAAAACTCTTTTGCAGTGATTTTTGCCAATTTGTTTTCAATCAGTCGTATACAATGTAAATTTGGCGCAGGTTTTGAACTGGGATTATAAATACCATAACACCATTGAAATCGATATAGGAAACCGGCCAAAACGTTAAACCACATTGATTTCGAGGATTATTTCAAGGATGAGATCGCTATGGGGCAACCAATTCATATTCAGGACTAGTCCCCATATCTCTGTTTCCAGCATTCAACCACGCATATGTGACTAATTTACTGGTTCCCACTTATACATTGCCGCCTTTAGTACTCGAGTATTTCGAACTAGAACAATTATTTCGAACTAGAATTTTGCTCTTTTACTGGATTTTCCACCCATAGCCCATTGGTAAGCTTCTTAATTGAAGTGTTTTGTGGACGATCAGACTTAGAGTGCCACAAAATTAGTTTTTCCCACACTATGTACAGTTGACGCGATTTTTTCAATTTCGATTGTGACATGACAATAAACTACCTAGATTAAGTTACAAAAAGTGCAATATTTTCTCTAGAATTCCATGTGACAAAAGTTTTTGAACCACTGTTTAATTGATGAAAAATCCAAAAAATCAACCCGCTGAAAGGTTTCACATAATTAAATAATGCCAACGCTTAAGCTCAAGAAAAACAAATCCGATTTATGCGAGTGTCATCCATAATTCAGCAATACGAAATCGATTCTTTGGTTGATACGAGCAATCGTTTTCGATTAAGGTTTCTTTACTTTATCTCAGTCAGTCGCTATTATTTTTGACGTTCTAATTATAACGTATTGGAAAAACGGCGATTAAAGCAAGTTACAGCTTTTTTCTTTCGCTAATAGCTTTTTGTTAAGCAGGCTAACTTGAATCACGTAGTTCTCAATCTATCATAGATTAATTATTTTAGTTATAAAATATAAAAATGTACTATATTTGATTAAATGTTTTATGTTAAAATAACTATAACTACTAGGCAAGCAACTTTCTAGAATTAACTCTTTGACCCTTTAAACCCTGTTGTTTTTTTTTTTGTTTTTTTGCAGCGGTGTAATGTGGTTGTACTCAACGTGGAAGTAATTTTCAATAACTGCTTTTATACAATGCGATTTATTTACAATGGCAATAAAAAACAGTGTTGTTATGACTTAAGTCAGTGACTCGACTTAAGTGCACTTACGGCACTAGTTTTAAATGAGTTGACTTGATAAGTCTTTTCGGCTAAATGACCTGATTTTACTTAAGTCTTTCGGACAAATAAGGACATTTTGAAAGTATTTGGGAAAAAAGACTTGGGTTGAAATAAAGTGTTTTCATTAAGAATTTTTATGGTAACATTAGGTTATCTATCTTAATTTGTGCTCGTAAATTTCGCGTTTTTGTTATTTTCTATTTGAGTTATTGCTCATAATCGGGCGAGACCAATTGTTAAAGTTTATCGTTTAATATTGATGAAAAGGACTGGAATTGCTTTACTAGTGACTTGACTGGGACTTGACTTGCTATTTATTCGAAAAGATTATTTTACAAATGACTTCAGTTCGATAGGACTGGAGTAATTTTAAAACGACATGTTTGCAACACTGAAAAATTCTGATTATTGTACAGTTAGGTTTGAGCAGTGTTCATGTTTTATGTGCATGGCACCAGAAATCAGCAGGGTTGCCAGATGAAAAAAATAAAAAAAGCTTACTCTAAAAAAAGGCCAAAAAAAGCCAAATCTACTGCAAACTCTAACAAGTCTATTTTTTCCTCAAATAAATAAAAAATGCAATAAATGGTCATGCTGGTACATTGAATTTCTCTTTTTGTGGCAAATTTTCTTAATTTTGTTTTCTTTTTGGAATTTTTCTTGGCAATTTTTTTTTGTTTTCGCAAATTTTTCTTAGCAATTTTTCTCTTTTTGTGATATTTTTTGGAAATTTTTTCTCTTTTTGTGCTAGTTTGATCTCTTCTTAACATAACACTCATGACATTTTGGAATAAAACGAAAAAAGCCTAAAAAAGCCAAATTTCATTTGTTTGAAAAAATAAAATCCAAAGAGGTTCAAAAAAAGCCTAAATTTTCAAATTTGGCTTTAAAAAATCCTAACTGGCAACCCTGGAAATCAGTAGAAGATTGGCCGGAAAACACGCTTGGATTAAGCAGCTTGACAGACAAGGTGTTTGTTTTGCGAAATTGCACAAACATTAAACATTTCGCCGAATACCGACTCGCGTAATAGTTTAACCGTAAGGAAGGTCGAAAAAAGACTATCGAACCGCCTTTGACTGGACAATACTTTGCAGTACAATGTCATCGATCTGTGCGGAAATCAACCATTACGAATGGCTACGTTCACGAATAGAGTTATGTTGTGATTGGTGTAAATAGGTTTTCGCCATGTTCCACGCACGTTTGCTGCGCGATTATGCTTGAAATATAAATTCGGGTAAGTTTCGCTAACAAAAACACTCTTTTATGGAAATCTTAAGGAACCATTATTTGGTATACATCAATACACGACGCACATTTTCCCCAGGATGCGAAACCAAATATTCGCGCTCGTGTTTCTGGCAACGCGCAGCTGTTAAACCGTATCTACAACACTTGCAACAGTCATCTAACGGTCTACGACAATTAGATTTAAGGGTTATTTATCGGGCGACCTTTCTAAAGTAACGGGCGACCTTCCTAAAGTATATTCTTAGATGTACCCGGACCCGTCCAAAATGTCGTATACAGTTTATAACCAGAGTTTGAAGTCACGATTCTGTTCACGTCATTTCCTTCGCTTGCGCAACGCAAACCCGAAGTGTGAATAAAAACTTTTGCGAACTTTGAGGGATGTGCGACATGTTAGTTTACTCTTGGGAAAACCTATAGCAAAAACAAACTGATAGACATGTACAGTTTTTTTTTAAGGTTTGGTTTGGGTGACCGCTAAGTATTTTTAGAGACCGCAAGTGTTTTATTTAAATACCAAAAAATAGCCATATTTGCAAAGTCCAAATTTTGGGAAACCGCTGGAGAAATTTGGGGGACCGTTTCGGTCCCCCAAAACACCTTAAAAAACACTGGACATGTACATTGTGGTGACGTAAGGGCTTAATAGTGAATGTTTACCACTTAATAAACCCGCTTGAGCCTAATTAACTTATCCCACTGTATTATAGCACGATTTGGGTCATAAAACTTTACGACGCGTAGGAAATTGTAAATTGCGTGAGGTTATTAGGAGACCTAAATTATTAAATGACCAAGACATGGTCCAATCGATAAAAAGTAATTCGTTTTTTTAGTTGCGAATTTTACGAAAAAAGAATATTCCTTAAATAAACTAATAAAGTGTGTACTGTCAGACAAAGAAAACGCGTTACACACATGTCTTGAGGCAATAAAAAAAAAAGTATTGGAGGTTTATTATTTTGTTATTATAGTTCCAATATATTTATATATTAAGTTTTGTTTATATTGAGAGGCACTAAACAGATTTCAGCGGCACTAAACCGCAAACACAATATATATGCGAAATCGGATGCACTAATTTAACCCATTCTTAAGGTAAAATTCCACGTTTTTTGGAAAACCGTGTAGTTGTGATCACCTAAAATCGACGGGTTGTTTTATACCACGTAATTTTGACAGGCTTCGCTAAACTTATGGTCATACCAATGCCTTTTTAACATTGGAACCTGGTATACAGTTTTTTTCTTAAACAAACAAGGCTACACCAAGATTCGTTAGACATTATATACTGGCAATAGTAGCGGTAGTGAAAGTTCACGTGGATATTTTGTATGATTAAAAATTCATACTGCCCCAAAACGTTCGCCAACTTCACGTGCTGTCACAATATCCTCAATTACATGAGCTCTAAATGTATTTTAGGGCAACTTAAGACACCGCTTTAAAAATAGTCCACTTGATTATAATCTTTTGGGCGAACTGACTTGACTTGAATTAGACTAAGTTACTTTAGAAAATAAATTTACTTAAACCTAAGTTTAAAATGGAATACATTTGACTTGAGTAATTTGAGAAAGTTGAATTTCCAATGAGTATAGTTACTAACCCGTTGTTTTTCGGTTTAGGAGTATTGCAATAAGTTGCTCTGATATGAAACATTTCTTTATTCTTTCTTAATAGTTGCCAATTACGTGACTTGGTATTGCAATGACTTGAATTGGGCCCATTGAATTTAAGTCAAAATAACTTATTTAAAAGTTAGAACACTTCCTTGATGTACAATCCTACCCATGAGATGATTTAAACTAAATATAATGAAGAACCCCCGTTTTAGAGTAAATTATGGGCTCGGTATAAATACAAAGCGGCATCTTTCGTTCATTAAACATACACCGGTTTGGTAAGGGAGGCATATTAAACAAAAAAGGGGCACCATTCATTCGATTCATTCATGGGAAAAACAAACAGCTACGAACCTGTACCGACGTCGCCGTCGTAACTCCTCGAAGGTGGCAGCACAAAGTCCTGCGATCCGCCCTGCAGTTCCCGAGCGGTCAGCTGTTGTCCCGGCGCCGGCGCCCGAACGAACGTGGCCCCGGCGTACGGGAACTTGGCGATGACGCCTTCGGAGCCCTTGTTACCGTAGCGGCGCAGGATACGCGAGCAGCGGTCAAAGTAGGCGGCGTCGCGCTGACGCTTGCGCACGACGAAAACCAGCAGCCAAACCAGCAGGGCGAAGGCTATGACGCACACGACCGCTATAAGCGCGATCTGGCCGCCCGTCAAAGCCATCTATCTCGTCTTTTTCCGACTGGCTCGCTTTTGGAAGGGTTCGGGGTCAGTCCTGTCGTTTCTCTCGGGTCGATCTCTTTCGCTTGCCCTTTTTAAGCCATGCCGCGTGGGCTGTAAAGCATCCGAGGTCGGTTTGGCAGGTCACTTTTTTAATCCTAAGTGATGGTCTGAAGAAAGGGTGAAATAGGAATTACGTTACTGTTTGTATTGAAGTTGTAAAGTATTAATTACTCCTTTCCTTAATGTTGTTTTGCTATTTTCCCAAAACAAATCAATTATTTGTTGTTCAGTTTTGAGAGGGTTTTGATTCGTGGTGTTTCTCGACTATTTAGCCTTGCTGATTTTTCGCTTCCTGTTTAAGACATGTCGTCGGGAATCCTAAATATTGACCTAACAAGATGCAGGAATAGGAAATATGTAACGGTTTGAAATAACCCAAGTTCTATTTGCACCAAGTAGGAAGTTTTTATAATTTGAAAACAACTTTTGAGTAATATTTTACAAAATACCTCTCCACAACGATAATTTTTTTTTTTTTTCAGTTTCTTATGGGATTTGTTTTTCAGTTTTTTATGGCAGTTCACCATGTTGCCGTCGGTTCACTGGACGCTGCTTGCACAGTATTTCTAGTTAATTTATTTAATTCGTTCGTTTCAATTCCTAAATTTAATCAGATGGGCGCATTTTTTTAAACCCTGATTTATTTAAAGGTACAGAATGTGAGTTTTGTGGTTTTAAATCAGACAGGTTGTGTGATTGTTTCGCCTTCCTTTCTCTTTGACACAATTCCAATTTTCCAAACACGATTATTTTATGATTATTTTTCTAACTGTCTGTTTGTCTAGTTTTAAAAATCAGCTTGTCGGGGTGCGATTATAATCTTAATTGATGGTCCAAATAGTACGATTGGATGGGACGAGTTACCCATTTAAGTTAACCAGCATAAGGGCATCCTTTGCTTTTTCTCTTGCAATATACTATTTTTGTAAACGATAAATTTATATTCTCCGTTTAAGTCTTCACTGTCAACGCTGTCCGTTTGCAAAATTAAAAAAATCGGGTTAATTACTTTTCACACTGTACGCTACTTTATTTTGGCTTTCGTTATTCTGTAGGATCTAATAAAATTTGGTAAACGTTTTCTGTTTTAAATCAAGTTTGCTTTTCCAATAACACATTTTTTTTCGTATGTGCGTCACTGTATTGCGCAAAAAATGCTTGAAAACTTCTCAGTTTCTCTTTTACTTTTCTTCAAAGACGAAGTAAAATTACACTACTATCCCGATAGAATTCTCAAATTAATCATAAACCCAGACTTTCAGAGCCCCACTAAACACACCCACAGCCAAATCTAATACATATCTGCCAGTTGATAAAGATCAAAACAAACGCATTGCGTGGTTATCGTGATTTATCAAAACAAATAACCTTGTACGTAAATGTGCCCTTCTGAATTGGCTACAGCATTTAAGTAAAGCCAACCAAAAGCAAACTGTGTAACGTGATATGGCCACGCCAGTTTATGCGACATTTTTTTTACAAGTTTGACGTGTTTTAGCGAATTTTTTACTCAGGTCAGTTCATTTTCACCTGGCGACTTGACCGAATACCTTTGACGTCAGTGCATTGAAGGCTAGTTGGCCATTGTTTCCCAACGCTACGGCCTACGCAAAAATTCTTGCGATTTAAGTCAAACCTGATCAAAGTTAATGAGTTACTGGAGACAACCTATTTTACATATTTCCACATCGAAAAATAACTGGATCCAGGCGATAAATACCGATGGACTGCACTTAGGGTCCATAACCCAACTTGGCGACAACCCACACCAATATTTAGGCACATCTTAAGCCAAAATTTACACCAGTGAAACAGAACAGTATAATCCTGTTGGGGTCGCGAAAAATGAGAGGCCGATAGAAATGTGGCACCAAAATCGATTCAACTCATTGGCGTTATTTGCCTTCAAAGGTTTAGTCATGATTGCGTTGTGATCGATAAAATAATATACCTGGCCCCATAACCGACTGTTCGCTATGGACTGGTAATTTAAAGCCTTCCTAATGGGTTATATTAGGGGAATATACGACAGTGCCTCCAAAGCTAGGTTGACAGCCAACTAAAACCAGCCTTTTTAATTCCAAGCGAATCACCTGGACACAAAGTAAGCTTAACAAGTTACAGATAACGGTTGAAAACTACAATTGGAGAATCATCAACATAATAAGTACTATTTTACACGCTACAAAAATTTGGGATTCCTCATCTAACTTTGACAACCTTTCAGCACTGATTGAAACAAACATTCTTGTGTAACAAAACGAGATAGGATGACTCCGGTGGCAATACAAAGCAATTTCACGTTCGAACGTAACGTTTCTCGCTTTTCGTGTCGTAAAAAGTTAAATGTAAATCGGCATGATATTAAAATGCCAGTTTTATATCGTCGATACATCTTCTAAATAAATAGGCATAAGTCAGTGAACAGAAAACACCACCACACGTAGGCTATATGACAAGGAACTATTAAAACATCAAAAACAATTGAAAACGGACTGGCAAGTAGTATTGTATAGACCAGTGGTTCCGCAACATATAACAAGCAAATTGCTTTATGTTTAAAATTCTTGATAAACACCCATTTTTATAAAAATAATTGCTTAATAAAAACACCGTATTTTAACCCAAGTCATTTGTCGAAGTCATTTGTCGAAAATTCTAGTCCAGTGATTTTACCCAAAATACCTAAGTCAACCCAAGTCATTTGAAAAGATTGACAAGTGCACTTCAAGTTATTAAGTTACGTCATTACAACACTAATATTAAAGTATAAAATAAAGATATTGTCGACTAAAGAACATTGCGCAACGTGCTGCTGTGGGTAGGCCTATATTGGTGGGCGTTTCCTTTGCGTAACATAACAGATGAAAGAGGACATGTCTATAAGATATAGCGAAGTCTGGGCACAACGATGGTTAGCATTGTGTGCAGCACGTTTTGCAGGCACCTTTGTTCTTTCTATCACGGTTGCGGAAGGACTTACCTACAATAACCTTTATAAAAATGCTGCTGGTGTCTCTTAGGTACATGTAATTCTCACGTCATGTTTATCTAACTGCGACCACCTTCAACTAATTGCATTAGTAAACTAAATAATTTCTGTAAATTTTATGTAACCAATTTCGAGACTAAGGCATCATTCAGAGCACAACAACCTTGCTGGTATTAACAAGTAAAATACAAAAATATTTCGAGCTTACATACAGATAGGCCAAACGTTTATTGTACTTAAAATTTTATTTTTCGAGAGATGCAAAAAAATGGAAAATTTTGAATCTATTCCACTAATTTTAACGAAGATATGAGAATATTTATTGACGAAAAGAGGCGAGATACAATATCGCTATAAATTATTTTAATTTGGTAAACTTTTAATTAGAGAGGACTGTAACACTAACAAAGCATATAGGTAAACTAGCATAGTCTGCACCATTCCAGTCAAAAAGGACTAGAAAATCTATACGCAAAATAGTTTCCGTAACTTTTGAAAGTATATCGTTCACCTGTTTGACAACTTTTTTTAAGAATAAAAATAACCCAAGCCCTATAGATGGTTTGCCTCGACGGTAATTTGTCATAAGCCAGCGATTCAAAACATTTTTACGTTTTGGCCCACGTTTTTGTACCTTGCAACTTTAACCTAACCCTTTTTACATCATAGCACAAGGGTCGGCTGCAACGCCCCGCGGCCAGTTTCGGTCCGCCAAAGCAAATTATCCGGCCCGCGACCTATTTTACAAACTCTTCATATTTTTTGGCCATTCAAACGACGTAAAAGCAAGGTTTGCTTTTGCGCAAATTTTCTACACCAGGATTAACCCTGATTAACAGTCGTTACGGTTGTTATAAATATAATTAGATGCGTAAATTCTACACAGTTAAAATTTAACGATCAGCAGAGATCTTTCGGAGTTTGGTTTTGGACAACTAGAAAAAAGTTGCGCACCTCTGAGCTAGCAGCCCATTTTTCATGGAAATTTGTTGCACGACCAGTCGGCCAACATTAAGGTGCTGCAGAAATATTAAACAAAGAGAACAATTAAAAAAATACAACAATGCAAAACGGATATTCTTTGACATTTACCACTGATTGTGCTACGTCAAAATTGGCAAGAAAAGATCATTTATAACAAATATAAAGTATATGGTGCTGTATATACTAACAGGTTGCAGTTTCTATTTTTAACAACCAAAAGTGGAAAAAAATTAGTCATAATTTAGTGGACTGCCTTGCAAAGTTCCTTGGTGCCAGATGAGGAGCGCTGCACTTAGCCAGGGTACTGTTTAACTTTACAACTGACAAAAAGTAAAAACAGACAACAGTTGCGAAAACAATACAAACAGCACCAAGCAGACTTATGCCCCACAGATAAAACCTCGCATTTGCGCAAAAGTAAACAAAACAGCCTGTTGTCTGACAATCGAAAGTGTGTGTCACCAAATGATACGGGGATCGGCATATATTGAATACCTTTAGTGATTACAACATTTTATGACAAAATTAAAGCATTTTTAGTGGTCGTGTGAATGGAGTTTCATCAATTTTCACAAAGCAATTAAAAAAACTTTTTAACTATAGTAAGTCTCCAAAAAAATACTTTTAAGTTACTAGGTTAGACCAGTGATTCCTAACCGATCGGTTGGGACCCAATGGGGGACGGTGTTTTAGTTTTATATGAGATAAGAACATTGTTGCTTGACGTAAGAATTATTCAACAATAAAATTATGCGGTGTGTTGCTAAAAACATCAAATAGACAAACCCAAAATTTCGCATTGGTAGTTAACTGCAAGTGGATATATTTCTTTCTTAATATCTCTTTGTGGGTGTTACAAAAATGGAAATACATTTGCGTAGCGATCTTAGAAAGGTTAAGCACTGGATTGAATCTCAAATTACATAATGCTGTTTCTATTATGTTGGGTCTAAGCTTTAATTGTTTTTGTATCATCTTCTTTGGTAAAAAAAACTTTCTTCTAAATAAGCAATTGGTTAAAAGTTTACGGCTTGAAAACAAGGCTACAGTTAAAAACAAAGCTAAAAAAGCTTTTGGAAAAAAACCTTTCAGAAAAAATCTATATGGTATACCAATGTTCCGCTAATCCGTACCGGTTGTAAACAGTAGTTCATCTTGATTAGCAGTGCCCAAGTGTTCACGTACAGTCGTACATGTCTTTATGGTTATTCCAAAAACTTCAGATCCCCAATATTTTTTTAGAGAAACATAAACATTCAAACAATGCAAAATCTTTTACTGCAGAAGAGGATTACACCCAGAGCTTGTTTTTAATGCTATCGAGTGCTTAATTGTTCGGACGTGTTCCCTAACTGTCTTTAAGTGAAACGTTTTCAGACGTAAATAATTCATACGATAAAGCAATAGGATCAGGTAAACTCGTGTCACGGAACGTTACACTTTAGCGTATACAAAATACATATCAAACAAATTTATTTTAAAAGTTTATCATCAAAATCAAACATTAGGAAAATTTTAGCTATAGGACACAGCCTAAAGCGCAATACAACAAGTTTTTGACATAATATTTTGTATAATAAATCAAGCATTCGTGATTCACTCTTACACGGTGACACAACCGCATCAATGTTTCTGGCTGTTTTACGAGAAGCAAAACAACCTTGGCATTTAGAGTGAAACAGCTTTAACCTTGCCCTACATTCACCATTAATGACCTATTTACAGGAAAGTGTCCTGAGAGTTAAACCTGATCAACCGCCCTAAAACAAAAAGTGTCTTAAGGAAACAAGACCCTCTTTAAAACGTATACACAAACTCACCATAACACAATACACACCTTTCTTATCAATCAGAAAATAGGTAAATACAGAGATTTAAGTAACAAAAAACATAAAGGCAATCAAATTAGGACATAACGTTATATATGGCTATACCTTTACACAACCAAAAGATTGTGCGACAAAAAATACGACATATACTGTATATGTTACCTAACCTTTTATGTTCTTTTTTTATAGAAACACAATCGTTTCAATTTTATGCGCTCAGTAATTACAAGGATAAGACGCAGCAGATAAGTCAACGGTGTTACGGATTCGCTTCTGGGCACCTGTACTTTGCCTTGACCCGCAGTATAGCACGGGTAAAACTATTGCAGATCGCGTAGCCTACGTTACATTCAGTCCAAAACAGCACGCGAGCAACAAAACTTGCGAGCGATATTTCGTTTGTTTGTTCGGATGTAACTTCTAGCAAAGGCCGCAAGGCAACGCAAAGCGTTCGGAAGCACGCCGAATCAATCTAAAACTGGTAGCTGGCGGTGTCACACGATCGCTATGTTGCTGGTTACAAAGTGCGGCACTGCATAATATGAAGAATGGGGCAAAGTTCTGTGGGTTCGTTGCACGTTTTGAAGTGCCACATCACAGTAGACAATCACTCAATAGGCTACTACCCGCACACAAATTGATCCAGAACAATCTGGCCGTTTTTGTAGCCGGTGTCTAAACAGTCTGACTTGCAGTTACTACAGTGGTATGCAATAATTAATATTCTTTGTTCTTAAAAGAATTTATATTTTTGCTACCAATTATTATTTGGATTCCTTTCAGTGATATGGCCGAAAGCCCTTAAGTAATGGTATTTCCAACTAATTGCCATGAATCATTTACGAAATTTATTGTGAAACCTGGCATTTCTTCTCTGCTGATGTCAAGGCACATCGCCTAACTGAAATTTGATAATAAACCTTTCGATTAAGCTTTTAACTGTAGCAATGTACGCATCGCATTACATCGGGTTATGATTTTTGAAGTACAGATGATTTGCTTAAATTTGCTGTCAACCTAATACAATCACACAAAATCAGCCAACCAAAATCGATTTCGAATTATAATTTTAAAGAAAGACTAAACAGTGAATCGATGATTTCTCCCTGGTAAATCTTCAAAGCGCTCAAGCCTTAAGCGAAATACGCTTTGGGAGTTTCAATTAATATACATCAATAAAGGCAAGGCGGAAATAGTTCCAAAATACAGATCAGCCAAAAATTCTACATCAGCTCAATGACACGTCAAATAGTGACCAGACAACAGGATAAATTTTACAAAAACAATGCTACAAACGCACGCTTAGATGCAGAGTGTATACTGGACCGAACACTGATATGTTCAAGCTTGCGTAAAACGATTTTAGCCGTTACGGTACTGCAATACATAAAATTAGAAAATTCCTATTCGTTACAAGCCGTTATCGGGCATTTGCACGCTTTAAATTCCAAAAATATTTCAGCAATGCGTCCTGTTTACTAAATACTGGCACACCTTCCAGTTGTGAACACCCAGGCTGACAGAAGCAATGATATCGCTTTGAAATAGCATTAAAACTCATAAAAATCCCTAAGCATTGTAAATACGTTCCAAAAGGTCTTTGTTCGTTTTAATACGTCACAATGCAGGTTCCATTTGCATTTTCACTCTCACAGCAGGCATGATTTGCTCAAAAAAAGCGTCTAAACTACTCCACCAAACGGTCCCGAAATCTGTTTTGTGACAACTCTAGGCCCAAACGACTCATTTTTTGCACTCAATACCAGCGTCAAACTGCACCCGACACATGAATGGCGGCGAGGCAGAGTCGCTGATGGTTTTTGGGAAGCCGGCTGGCGACAGGCGACGGGACATGCATAATGGCTTCCCCTTGGCAAAACTAGATTGACAAAGTTGCCCGGCATTCAATCAGGATTCCCTGCTTCGCCAGAAACCCGCTCCCAAGCCACTATCGAAGGCTATCAATTGTTTTTCCCCTAACAAACCAGGCGACGTTTCGCAGCTTGCCGACGTTCTTAGCTAGTTTTTCACCGCGCATAACGTGTTGTTTACTTCGCCGCGTTCGTTTAGCTTTAGCCTATAAAGTATTTGTTGTTACCAGTTGTCGAATTTATTTACTGCACATCGTTTCTTGACGCACCGCCAAAAAATCACCGCTCGTCACAAAACATGTGACCGAAGCCTCGCTAAATCGGACGAAAGTGCGACGTCACGCGAGCAATTGCGTCACCAGCAGTACTGATGCGCTCCCTAAAGGCATAGAGTCGTCATTCAAATCCCTAACATGCCCCTTTTATACTTGGACACAAAAATGACTCGAACGCTTTACATTATTTTTTCCTCATTTTACGTGTATACCAGCACAATGCTTTTTGGTTAGGCTGTAACTCTTCTGTTATTATTTACGTACTTCAAGCCCAAGGTAAACAAGTCACACAGTTACCAAATTTCGACACCCGTTGTATGTGTTTCATCGCTAGCTGTTTCCAATGGCTCGCGTTTTAATCAAAAACCGATATGCTTATAAAGATTTCGGTTGAAACATCGAAAAGCGAACCACGTAGCACGAAAAAAAATCAATAAAAAATTGTTACAACTATATGGAGGTAGTACTATAAAAAAGTGGTTACTTTTTCAACGCTGCGGAACACAAAGTTTGGAGCGTTTGCAGATAAACTACTTTGTAACAGATATACGTCATTTTAACACGGCGCATGGTGAACACCAAAATGGTTGAATAAAGTTCAATTTTCGGTAATAGTTTGTTTTTAAGCGAACGATTTTGCTTGACAAGCAGTGGACATCACCCAACAGGTTTGACAAACTAATTAAAAGTACTTTACTGTATAGTTTAACTTTGGTACTATCTGTAAGAAGAACTAGCAAATGTCCATATCTTAGCAACACTTTTTCTACACAAACATCGGAAATTGAGCTATAGGCACGCCGCGAAATAATTTTCAGCTGAAACAGTCTAAACCTCGCAAATTGCTTTCAAGTTAGCCATTTTTTGTCCGGTGTCGACATTAAAAACTCTAAACATAAACCTTTACAAAGTCTCGTAACTTAAACCTGCAGCCCATCAAGGCACCTCTGTATAGGCTATTGGCAGGCAGACTTCCACAAAAAAGAGCACACGTTGACATCTTAGCAACACTTTTTCTATAAAGCATCTGAAATTAGGCTAAGCACACCGCGAATGATTTTTAGCTGAAACAGGCTAAACCTCGACAATTACTTTCAAGTTAACCATTTCTAACTATACCAAAGGCCTGTAACTTAAACCTACATCTCATGCAGCCCATGCAAGGCCCTCTGTACAGGCTATTGGCAGGCAGACTGCCACAAAAAGTTCTACAGCACTTCATACAGTTCGCAGCGCTTCTTCCTGTTTCAAAAGCGCCAAAAGCGGCCGAGGCCTGACCTATCCAGGAAGCGACTGCCTCGATTCCAAACCGATTACAAAGGCGCATCCGTAGAAGTTAGCAACTACGCGACAAGCCGATGCGCTGTTAGGACGGATACAGGGCGCAGAGTCAGGACCAGCAAAGACCCCCGTTTGCCGGCTGACCTTCTGTGGAATCTGTCGATCAAGAAGTCTATGGGGAAAACTATACAATTCTATCTAGTTTCCAAGGCGTTCTTTGAAATGGACGCGAAGACAAATGCGGCTAGAGCTGCTGAACTTTTCGTTTGTATTTTGTTAATGTATTTTTTGAGATTCTCCCTAAACGAGCAACACTCGGTTAAACATTATGCCTGGCAGCAATAGTTTATTTCGTATTCTCTCTGACTTCACCAGAAAAAAACTCTTTTCTAACATTCCTAATTTACCAGCATTGGGTCGAACAACTGCATTACTATTTTAATGACATTTAAAAAGGAGAGTTAAACAGTATTTAAATTTGCTAATAGTCGATTTTAAACAATGCATTTTGAAACTTTCTCAGCTACGTAAATAAATTGGCAAGGTGCAGTTTCAAATAAGTCTGCAACGTGGAAAGTTGCCAATTGCGCTTTTGCGCCTCTGACGGAAAACAATATCCAAGCATCAGAGCTAAAACTAGCTTCTCGAAATATTTTTTTTCAAACGCCTTTTCAAATCGATTAAACTTATTCTATTTCGTTTCACTGACCGTACTAAGTTTGCTGCGAAAAACCAACATGTTTGTGTAGTTTTGTTAATCCCAACTCATATTACTAAACTTTTGCCCAAGTTTTCTTCTTTATTATATGATTTCCAGTGTTATTGAAACATAACTTCAAATTATTCGCACTAAATTACCACGAAATGATGAACTCATTTCATCTATATCATAGTTTTGCGAAGCATCCAACAAAACAAATAGAGATTAAACTGTTTTTCGCAAAACAGTGAGGTAAAAACGCTCATTTTATCAAAATTGTATTACATTAAAACACTAAATTTTATTAGAAGTCATTTTCCAAATTAACCAAAGTCAAGTCATTTGTACAAAAAACATATCTCAGTCATTTGAAAAATTAACTTGAGTCACAACAGCACTTCTGTTTTTTCATTTCTTCTGGTGCCCTAAATCTCATTTAGCTAGCGCGTTTATATTTTTATTTGCAGGACTTCTCTGTTTACTTTCATTTCTTCATTTTCGTCGGGTAGTCAGGCCTTAATCGATTTACTAACAGGTTTCGTTCTTGTGTGTTGCAAAAACCTGAAAAGTAGGCTAAAATAGAACGAATGTGTAGGTTGACATAAGTTTTACTCCATTAGGCTAGCTACGTGACTTCGTAAGACCCACTGGTCGATAGGTTTGGCTTAGTTTCCCTAAAACGCTTAGTTTGACAAGCGGCTGGCTAAATTAATATCGTGGTCATAGGAAACGGTTTGCACGAAAATTTGGCGCCGAGAAATAAACGTTTAACGCGTTAAATGCTTTGTAGCGCAAGAAGAAAATAATATTATTATGTCCAAAGTAGCCTATTTAGCAAAACACGCTACGCTGTAAATACTCATTCCGTTATATAAAACGCTGTTTTGACTTTTATTTTGTCGCGGGCGCATGGCAATCGACAACAACCGACACTTAAAAGTAAAAAATGAGATTATCACGATCGACATGTATAGTTGGTATCATATTACAAAGGTATGATGGTATAATGTAGTTCTTATTTTTGGCTTTAAGCTCTGCTATGTACTAGATAACTAGATATTGCAGGTTGGTAATCAAAGTGTAAAATTTTTTTAATAAAAAAAATGGCACTTGATAAACACCATAAAGAAACGGCACGACGACCCGAATCGTTCCTTATCCTCGGCGACTGTCCAAACAAAGCCGCAAAGGCGACGACGACAACAACTCCCGAAATAAAAAAAATAATTAAACGAGAACAATCCGCTCGTCGGCGCCCTCGAGCAGTTTCTTTTCTTTGTGCATCCGCGATTCCTTGCCTTCGTCTTTCAGCAGCGGCCTCTCGTCGTGAATCAGTCTGCGGTCGTCGAGTACTTCGCGCAGGCGCAGACCGAGCTCGGCGGTGCCGGCGCCGTCCTGGGCGCACACCGGAACCATGGCCCGAAAGGTGGGCTGCGTCTCGGGCACCAGCTGGTACGGCAGGGTGTCTAAGTGATCTGTTGGATGGGAGAATGCAATGTGCCAGCGAAAAGCAAGGTTTGTTTATTGCGGCGGATCTTGACCTTTTATATGGGTGTAACACAGTGTTTCCAAGCCGTTTTTGATAACGGCACCCCTTGGAAATAACAAATAGATTGCGGCACCCCTACAATATTTTTCCGTTGGTAATTTACTAGAATGACACAATAAATGGAACTGGAACAACACACATCAACTCTACAAAACGTAGGAAGTTATAATTGGATTTATTCCACTCTAATCTTTACAAAACAAGTTGTTAGAGTTGAGCAAAAATCAGATTTTTAAAGATTTTGAAATATCTCACGGGACCCTTGTGTATTAGAAATAGCACCCCAGGGTGCCGCGGCGCCCCGGTTGAGAAACTCTGTAACATCTTCTGGCCTGTCATTTTGAAAACCACAAGCTTGAGTTTAACTGGATAATAACTAAAATGTTATTTGCTCGTCCACCCTCTCCCTCATATAGGTCATGGTTAAGAATCCTGCCTTATTGCTTGAGGCCAGGAGCGTGAAATGCTTTAAAATAGCTTTTGTTTTTTTTCAAAATCCTTTTACTAGAAAAAGAAGCGTCATATCTAACGACACCTTTATTGAACTTATTAGCTCAAATATACATTCATAAGTCCGCGCTGGTATCAGTTATTCGGCCAACTATGTTAGTGCCATGTTTACCTTCGATGCGGAGAAATACGTAAACAAATTTTAACCGAATAAACTGTTGAATTAAAAAAGTCACTAATCACTATGCTACCTTAAGTTTGTAGGGATGGGTACCATAGCACCCCTACCATGGATTGTAGACTCAAAAAGTGAGTAACGAGTTTTGCGAGTATTGCCACGAGTTGCTTTTAAAAAGGATGACAAAAAATAATTTAATTTTTTTTTAATTTTTGAGGTCAAAATGATTACCCTATGGCCTATGATAACTGATTTTTACAATCGCCATTTTAAAAGAAAAACAGGTGTTTGAAGAATTGTGCAATGCCAAAGCGAACTAAGAAACTTCCGTTAAAATATTTTAAAAAACATAGGCCTGTACTTTAGTCAGCCAACCTGAAAATCTTTAATAACTTAGCAAAGCTTGATACATCACCAAGGCTACAAACAGGCTATTTAAAAAGGTAACATAAAGTTTCATTCTGCGTTACACTTTTTCGGCGAGATCAGCGCTAACATTCATTAAATATACTCACCCCTATAGTTGGTAAGCTGATCTATTAGCTTGGTTAAGAGTTTATCCGAGCCCGGTGCGTCCATTTTATTTATGGCGAGTAGGGCGTCCTTCTGTAGAACGCTCTCATCATACAGCTCCAATTCCTGCAGCGTAAAATAGTTTTGAACAACTGCACATTTAGTGGTAAAAACGCGACGGTTGGTAAAACCTAGATTGTGCGATAAAATTAATTTCAGAAATATGGGCATTGCCTTTTAAGTTACTTCAAGATACTTTGGCCAAAGAAAAATTTGCACACAACCTATTTACCAGGTGCATTTATTTTTTTATTTCTAAACGTAAACTTATACATTTAACTTTAGGTTTGGGTTATAAATCTCACAAAATAGCGTTTATTTAACAAAGTCGACGCCTAACTGCGCCGTTTTTATTTCTTATTTTAAGATAACCTTAAAAGACAAAAAAAAAAATAAGAAAATTTCATTGTTTTCCAATAAATAGTTTAACAGGGTACTATTTACGTGATACATATTTCGTCAGCGAGTAAAAAAAATCAGGCACAAATTGTTAAAAAAACACTGCAATACTAAAACAGTCCTGAGAAACCGCAATAAAATATTGGGTAATGAAACAAAGTCTGTTATATCCACCTACTGTGTATATGTATATTATATATATAAATATATATTATAAATATACAAAAAACGGGAAAGTTACCTTGGTGAGCAGTTGAACGGTTTCGAATGCAGTTCGGAATTCGGCTCCAGGGTTCAGTTGAAATCCGTTTATGTCGACCACGTACAACAGGATGCTGGTACGTTCGATGTGCTTTAAAAACGAGTGGCCCCTTCCCTGAAAACAAATTTAAGTTAAATGGTTAAAGGGCATATGCAAAAAATAGTTGTTTCATGGAACGCTAAAATAAGAAGAACTCTTATAAACATGTCAATCATATAATTCATCCATTCACAAAACACGGCTGGAAATGTTTTCGCATATGCTATTCCACCTAAACAATTCATAGTTTGCGGTCTTATTTTTTTTAATTTTGTACTTGGCATGCTTTGAACTTGCGCTGTCTTACTCGAGTCTGGACTCCAAAGTCTGACTCCACAGCCCTAGCCCCGAATCGCACGCATTAAACAAAATATCGAGTATCAAGTATTTTACTGGAAGGTTTATTATTATTTAGGGTGGTGAGCTTGACAAGTTTTTGCCAGAGGTGATCGGGGTATGGTAAGCACTCCAAACTCGGCATCCATGACAACACTTACCTTGTTCATAAAGGCTCCCTCGATAAGTCCTGGCAAATCGGCAAGTTGGATTTTTCGGAAATCATCGAACTCCATAATTCCTAGCTCCGGATTTACCGTCGTAACTAGAGCAAATTTACAAGATTATAAGGAGGAATCAACCCTCTAAGTATTACCACTTCCTTGATTCTTTTTTTTGTTTGGCGAAATATAACCACATGACCACACAAGGTCTGATATAATACTTTAAGCATCTCCTATAACTAATTTTTTTTCTTATCACTATTTGTGTGCTCTGTATTTCAATAAATGAAATTGCCAAAAAAATGTAAACTTGGAAAAGGGACAACAATTTTTATACAGGAGGGCAAAGGATCACAATATTTCAATGAATGCAAATTAAAATAGGACAAAATTATTTCTATATATCACATATAATGTAGCACTTCAACATTTATTGGTAAAAAAAGGCCTCGCGAAAGTGAATTGGATTTTACATAAAAAAGTTATCATGAATATGGTATATTTTTTTCAAATCATTTCTAAATTTGCTTACAAGGGTAATCAGCAATGTTTGGAGTGGCCCGAGATAGCTTTGAAAGAAGAGTTGACTTTCCAGCATTCGGAAATCTAAAAAGTTTCTTAAACTATAAATGTAGACATATCAATACAGCAATGGCGGTATAACCACTACATGCTTTAGCAGTAAACACAGTTATTGTAATGCATCAAGATTTTTTAAAGAAAGTTCAAATGAAGACTAAAACAAAACAATTTATTCCTTGCTATAAGTTTATAATTTTATTACATGGAAAAATATTTACTTACTATGAGCATTAAAAATAGGAAATTTAAGCTGCATATTACCTTAAAATTAGACAATACTGAGTACACACAATATAATTCAAATTAACTATTTCAGCTTAATTAATTAAAGTAAAGCTAACCTTTGGTAGTCAAAACTTACCTATGGCAGTTGCAATCATATTTATCCTTATGTTTATTTTATTTCAATATTTTCACAAGTACTTCAAGGCCTACCCAACAAAGCCCACATCAGCAATTGTTTTCAAATCAAGGTTAATGTTTCGTCGTGTGCCTCTCTTTTGCATATATCTATTGTGGTAGTTGGCACCTTTTCCACCAGTTGCAACGCAAATCTTGTCTTTAAAATCTAATATTTCACCTACATATATAAGTACAAAAATGTCAGAGAAAAAATTGCAGTTTGACCAAGATACTTAATAATCACTCAACCTAAATATTTAGACTGCTTTATAAAGCAGTGTTTTTTCTTTAGGTGTGGCCTGTCAATAAAAATTATGTGGAATATTGCATATGTATTTATTTACTGAACAAGCACTGACGAGTTAACGACAAAACGTTATGCTCCTTTTGCAATATACTGAACACAGTAAACCAAACAATATGAATCAGTCAGCAATGAAAATAAGAGCCGGTGCGAATTTTGAAGTTTGAAAATTAGGTAATTTATATATTTTAAGGAAATGGTACATCAAGTTTTTATGGTAAAATAACACCAAAACTATTGGTCCAAATTTACAGATATATCGGTGAGGGTGCAAATTCACCTGATATTATTGGTAAACCAGTCTATTTCTAATTTAAACATACCCAGTTCTTCACCACTGTCTGCATCAACAACATTGATCCCATGAGGAACTTGGACATAAATGCTAGCACCCTTCAAACCTACAAGGCTGTCTTTTCTACAAAAATAAACACGAATTGTCAAACTATCTGAGAATTAGTGTTGAAGTTATTTTAAAATGTTAAAATATGTTTATATAACATTTAAAGATACACAATTCACATCTGTCATTGAAAAGATAACCCACAAAAAATATAATAGTAAACAAATAATACATAGCAGGAGTGGAGTTGAGATAAAATTTGCACTTCCAGTTAGGCAAGTGTCTCCCATTCTTATAATGCTAACACGCCACTACCACTATACGTCCTACAAAATTGTTAAACAGAATGTATTTTTTTGCAAAATGATCTCACAAGGAGTTAAGTTGAATAAACTAAAGAAAATTTAAACTATTGATTTCTTGGAATCGACATAAATGTTCTGGGCAAAGAAATAGAGGTTTATTTTGTCTGTGATATTTAGAATCACAGAGCTGTCGTAATACCATAAACATCCTTTGAAACAAGTGACTTTTAACCAGTTTTTTATGGTTCATGAAGTAATGCTCTGCAAAAAGAATAGTCCACTATAACTGTATGCAGCAGGTAAAACATAATAAGATTCTAAGAATAAATAGGGTTAATTGCAGACAGTTTAATATCCATCTTGCTAACAATAATTTAGGCATATAAACAGAGAGTTTGGTCTTGGCATGTGGCGGGTAGGTTTTTCATCCACTTTAATTAATTTGGTTGTGAGTTACTATTAATTAGTGAGCTCTTGTTATGTAGTTTTAACATTGCAAAATTTCTCCTGGGAATATTGTTAAATAAATCAACTGTTGGTTCATCATATTTTAATCATATAACACATAGCGACATGACGTTTTATAAATAAAGTTTAAAAATATTTAGAAAAAATTCCTAATTTTCAACGATTGAAAACTAGATCACCCGATGTGTATAGTAAACAAAACAGTATATATGCCATGGTAAACCAATAGCTTATAGTTAAAAAAATCTGTTTTACTTTGTCACTAATAAAACACACAACTAAGGTTGGACATAAAATAGAATTACTACCCAAAGACTCTTTTTTAACAACTTTTTAAAAGTTTTTTAAAAGCAAAAGAATTTACTGTTTTGCATTGCAGTTAATGTACAGTTTATAACCTTAGTCATGTATAAATCTCAAGGGCCATTACCCATAAACAGTAACAAGACCTTAGTAGACCACTTGTTAATGATTATCCCACATTTTCAATTACAATATTTATGAAATATTTTATGCTATAGTGGTATACCTGCTATTTTCACCAGGGTCGGCTAAAAAACGCTTTGTTTTATTTTTACGCTGCATGTCTCTTAGGCAGAGACCTTTGTCAGTGGAAGCAACTAAATATACATCGCCGCCTTTTCCTCCAATACCACCAAGGCTCCGCAAGCCAGCACCACCACTACCACCTCGAACATAGATTCTCAACTTGTCAACAAATTTCTTGTTATACTGCAACAAAAAAATAAACTACATATACTTTATGCCTTTACAGTTGTTTGAGGTGCAGGTTTGAATTGAATTGTTTAAAAAACATGTGGGTTTACATGTCATACTTTTTACAGTGGATATAATAGGTAAAGAACAGGGGCTAAATTACATAAAACGATTTAAGTAACTTAAGCTATGTTGCTGGTCTAGCATCTTACTACAACAATTTGAACTATGACAAAACAAGTTGTCAAAGTTGAAATTTTATGTAAGGCTTAACAATAATAATAATAAAAATTCTTGACCCACCCAATCTCAAACGCTAACTTGCACCCTAACCCAAATATTGTTAGCAATATGAACCCCGAACAAAAATGTGGTTGGATTATAGACCAGCGTCAAAACTATTACTACACAACTGTCAAATTTAAATAGAAACTTTGCTGATGTTAAACAAAAAAATAAGGACTTTTGACCAACTTTTATTTATCACGTTTATTTTGCATAAAATTCAAATCTTTTACGCTTGCTTCATAATAACTTAGGGCAGAGAAGCAATAAAACCAAAATAAACACTTTTATTAAATACATGAATAAATTGTACACAGTCTCTGTCATGTAATAATAGTCTAATTTTTTTTAAGATATAAGATAATTTTTTTACAGGTTAAAGATATACTTAAAATACTTACGTATCTGACCAAATTGAAACATGTTAACTGCACCATTGTTTTCCTATTAGCAAATGATTTCACTTGTTGATTACCAACTTTGCTGGCTAATTAAAACTTTAACGCATTAAGCATAAGCATTGCTGTACAAAACAAAACAAGCATGAGAATTCGGGTAATCCCCCTGCATGGTAACTTGATTGTTAAAAGTATTTATTTTTGTAACATTAATTAAAAAACATTTATTAAATTAATTTCATTTATGTTTCTAATTTAGACAAAACAAAGCTGCCATATCGTAATTCCGTTTAAATGTACAGTGAGGCTAAGGAATGTCACCTATTTTGGACCATAGTAATGGATTTAAACAATCTAGTTCAGTGGCGCACGAGTTCGCTGGACAACACAGATGTTTTTAGATTAATTATTTGATTAAGTAACCTTGTGACGTCATACCTGAAATTTTTTAGGCCCCCTAAACAAAAATACTGGATCCACCCCTGCACATAACATACCGCGATACCAGAACAACTTTCGAAGAAAGCTTGCCTTCTTTAGCAAGAAAATAGGGCGTTTAAGAGTAAATGGGAAGACAAACATTTTGCCCTTTTATGTGGTTAGTTTAATTGCAATTTATTTTTAATAAAGGCTATTGCTTGGCGTTTTTTTTTTAACCCGAATATTCAAATTTGGCTCACATGCTTACTAAGGTTGAGAACCACTCATCAAGTTGGTTAAACGCAGTTGATTTTTCACTGAAAATCAAGCTCCTTTGGTACCCATGTTCCGTTACGCACGACCATAACATAAATACCTGTTTCATCTTTTCTATTAATAAGATAAACCTCTTGGAACATAGTCGACGATTATTTGTCGTTGTCATTGGATATTCCATTTGTGACTTGAAACCCCGCTTGATAACCTTTTCTAGACGCATGTATAGAGTATGATAACGCGCTTCCAACGTTTATTAAGTGATTTCCGTACATCAGAAATTATATTTCATCTGTGAACCAACGCTAAAAGAACGCATTTGAAGAGTAGGCTATGAACAAACATTGAAATATTTATACCAACAAAAAACAATCTAATTTACCACGCTTTGCATTGAGGTAAAACTTTTAATTTAATTTTTATTTTAATCCTCTGCATATGTTCATATATTTACTCCTCAAGAGTTGTTTGTGGGTAGAAGGATAACCTTATGGTATTGTTATTGTTAGACGAAAGTCCACATCCGAAGGCACAAAAACTCTTTTTTTTTAATTTGCATATACAAAAAGTTTGCATATACAGTAGGCTACAGTATAACGGTAAAGGTCATTGAACAACGTGAATAGGTCAACCAACCACTTAATTTTATTTTATCACCATTTAGGTGTTCGTGTTCGCTTCAAGTTAAAGTTCAATGAAGAATACTCACAGTACCGATATCATCATTGAAAGCATCCATGTTTTTGTGCCAGGCCTTATTGTGCAAACTTTTTGCGGCCAATGCTATTGATCGATGGATTGATTTTTGTTTATTTTGGCATTAGCTTCGCATAGTATCAAGTATATCAAACACACACTGATGTAAGCAGAGTATGGTACGATAGTATGAAAATATGGACTCCAGCCATAAGACCAAGATAAGAACAACACCAACGTCAGAATAAAACACAATTCGGAATAAGACCAAAATAAGACTAATACCTATGGTATTAGTACCGTCTAAATCGTAATAAGTCCTAAATCCGTCGGAATAAGAACTAAAAGGCCAAAATCAGGCCTAAACAACACTTTAACTAACCCCAAACCCCACCCCTAAGTACATCACTAACTCCCCTAAAATTTTCAACATTAACCCATTTTCTAACCCCACCCATTACCCACCAATAACCCCAAACAGGACAAAAAATCCGGTGCCGAAACAGCGGCGCCCTGACGGCGCCGGTCAGACTAGGGCGTCCAAACGTAGTCACCAAAACGGCCGATGCCAGACCGATGGCCCCCGATCGTCCCATACCCTCTACTTACAGGTTAGGGCGTTATTCTGGCCATTTAGGCCTTCTTTCGATGAATTTAGGCCTTATTCCGATGAAATTAGAACTTATTCCGATGAATTTAGGCCTTATTCCGTTGAATTTAGGCCTTATTCCGATGAATTTAGAACTTATTCCGTTGAATTTAGGCCTTATTCCGTTGAATTTAGGCCTTATTCCGATGAATTTAGAACTAATTCTGATGAATTTAGGCCTTATTCCCTATGTCGTTTGTCTTAATACTATGGTTTTATAGTTTTTTGGGCTTTATGTATTGTTGCTTTTTAGGTCTTATTGTGTGTTCCCGAAAATATACCCGATGGATATTCAACTTTCCAAATGAAAAAAATGAAAAAAATGACACTAATGGTCGATGACTACAAAAGCTACAACGGTATAGTTTTTATGCTAAACCGTCTGTTTGTCTATGTTAGTTGTTATCGATGGGCCAATTGTTTGATCGATGGGCCTGGAGCTGCAGTCAACGTCATGTTGGCCGTTGACCCCAACATTTAGCCCTTACGTACGACCTAATTTCCTCAGACGCTCTACAGCGCGCAGTCAGTTTGCGCAGATGCTTGTTTGTTTTTCTCTCTCTCTCGTTCTCGTACAAGACGATTCAGAATCAGCTGATCAGACCAGTAAGACATAGGCATGATTCGGTCGTTTTTTGTTGATAAGTGTAGTAGTAGTTTCTATAGGTGTATAGGTCACTCGGCACAATCTGTAAATGCGATCGTGACAACAAAAATAGTTTAACGGCCATAATTTCCATATCAGGCTATAGCAGTTATCGAACTAGTCTATCTAATTCTTAACGAAACTGCAGTAAGGCAGCGCCTCAGCGGTAATGCAAATTTACAGCGCCTAATGTTTACGTTTGGCCTGTGCTTAGGAATGTTGATGTTTGTTTTGAATTTTGTTAACGGTTAACTGTGTGCGGCGGACGTTTTAAAGCAATAGGGCTGAATGTTGTCTGCCATATGGACTCGGCGATGTGATAATATGCAACTGCCGTGGTGATAGGGTAGCTTGGCTTATGTTTTGCAGTGTGCTTTGCTAAATTGCACGCGTTTCCGGCGTTTGTACATGGATCTATTTGTAAATTTGTGATCTTACTAGGTCAAACAAGTTTGAAAAGGCATTTATGTGGACATTTAAGTCGCTGTAAACCGATATAAACTTAGTAGTTTCAAATTTTGTAAATGTTTTTATAGATTACTACTATTTCATATCAATTTCTACTTTTCTACATCATTTAAAATGTTAACATTTTAGTGAGAATTGCGAGTATATTTTAAAGAAACACAGGGTATTACATGATACCAAAAAGAGAAATGTGTGATATGTAAATTAAGAAGAAAGAATTCCAAGGCTGGTCCTTTTTAATAAAGGTGGTTGTACATTGTAGGAATTAAATAACCATCACTCTAATATCATACTAAATAATTTATTCATTTGTAAATTTCTGTTTTGAATTTAATTTTATATTGCACAAAGTTGAATGGCTTTGCATCATTTTTATTCTTTGGTGTTTTTAAGGTCCATATAAAAAACACGCTTTTGTATACAAAAAAACACCCCGACTTAACCTACAATTTTTAATGTTTTTAGCCATTGAACTACAGATTTTATCTCTGTTTTCATTTATTATTTGACTATAACTTAACATCCAACATGACTTTCGATGATAAGGAATTCAAAAGTGCTGCCAATGAAATGCATTCACCCGATCTAGAAGGATGGGAAGCACTAACTGAAAGTCATGGTGTAAAGATTTACAGAATGTTAAGACCTGTAAGATACTAAATTGTTTACTAGATTAAATTGATTAAATTTGCACCTAGATATAGATCTGTGGGTCTGTTTACTTTTGTGGTATTAGTACAACTACAACAGGTCATTAAGCTTATCAGATGTGCAGCATATTAAAATGTTAAATTTTCAGAAACTGCAATAATTCATTTTAAACCTCAGGAGTTACGTATACAATTGGTTTAAATTTTTTTTTTAATTGTAAGTAAACATTAGATATCATTCTGTGTGTATTACTGTGAAAATACTTGTTTTCTTCAAAAATTCTTTTGAAAATGCTATAATTTCAGTTATTACCTTGCTACTTAATTTGCAGCAAAGCAAGTTGTATGAATACAAAGTGGTGGGTACAGCCCAAATCCAAGCTGAGACCTGTGCTGCAGTGTATATGGATATTAAGTACAGGAAATCCTGGGACAGCTATGCTAGTGGTGAGCTGTTTTGTTTTACTATCAACTTAGTAGTGGTCCACTCAAAAACATAAATTGGTGTTAATTTATTTTAAAATTATCCAAATTCCCTAAACGATTTCCTCTTTTATAGTGCAAAATTTTATTATAGATAAACAAGTAAATTGTAACATGCTTCTCGAACTGTTTACTTGAATGAAGCCCCCTATCCTATCTTTTTAAACTGATGTCGAATATGATAAAGCTGTAGTAAATTTGTTTATTATTAAATTTAATCTTTGTTTGGTGATTATGTTTTTCAGAATTGGCATATATCCGCAAAACTGACCCTTCAATCATTTATTGGGAAGTTGCTTACCCATGGCCTATGTCACACAGGGATGTATCCTTTTTAAAGTTTATTTACTCTTCATTATACTATTAATCGGACTAGTGAAGGATAATTATAAACATATAGGGTTGTTGTTAAATTTAAATTTGCGCTCGCCAGTCAATCCTCGTCAGGCCAAAATAACACTCACCAAAAAATTTGACACAAATTCTGCAAATTTTAAACTCTCCTAATTGTTTTCCTGCAATGATTTATAACTTCATTTTTGATATCATATCAATGCTTCTTAAATGGCAGGTATGCATGTTGTAAATAACCCATCTCAAGATCTCATTAGATAAAAGCTCATGATTTATTAAATATGTCCTTAACAAATAAGAAGTGTTCCCTGTAAATACATTTAGTAAGATATTTATACTCCGCAATGCTAATTCAATTTTCAAAATGAAAAGGGTTAAAAGAAAGGACACAATAAGTTTTGACTGTAAGATGGGGGAAGGTGTTTTATTTACTTTAAACGGTCCCTATAAACAACTTAAGAATTTGGCATTATAAATATAATTGCCGCAGATCACCAAATTGTGTGCAGTAGGAGTAGGCATGATAACAACAAGTAGCCTATGCACAACACAACAAATTGTTACTTCTTATGGTCTTGTAAGAGTGCTAACTAGTTAGGAATCGGATAACATAACATTTTGACCGTGCCCTGAAACAAATCTTAAGATAGTTAGTTGATATATAATAACAGATTAGGCGGTTGTAGTTTTATACATATATAAACTTTCTTAATTCTTCCGTCAAACCAACAGTATGTTTATTTGAGGGAAATGGAAATCTCCACAACAGAAGATGGTTTAAGAGTTTGGACTATACTGGGAAGGTATGTAGTGCATAAATCTTTAAGTATTGCCATTTAAACAAGTGTTAGCTGTATAGCTATTGATTTTAAGTTTAGTTTTTCGTGATAATTGTTTTGTTTTTCTTATTTGCTAATCGGTTAGCTCTAACGATGACAGAGATCACCTACCGCATGTGCTAAATTGCCTTTATAGAATGCAAAGGCAACTCTGAAGGGTTATGCCCGCGGTTTTTGGTCGCCAGTAAGTAAAAACTGTGCTTTCTTTCTTGTGAGTGAGTGAGTGTGTGTTACTTTTTTTGGTTTGCATTTGCTTGGAATTATGGTTGACCCAACCGTGTAAATATTGCTTTGTGCGATCAACACTGATAAATTAAGGTATGAATAATGAACCATTTTTTAGAAATACGGATAATGATCCAGTTTAGAAATATGAATAATATTGAATAATTAACCAACTTTAGTATTTTTTAATACTATATTGCTTTCTTTATTTTAACACCAAAAACTACAAAATTTATATTAAATAGTTTACTTTGTAATTGGCCAGTTAGTTACGGTTCATTCACTAGCTTCTCTTACACTCAAAAAGCCATAACGAACGATGTTGTCCTTGTAAAAAGTGTCACAAAACTTGAGTGCGTGTTGCGTCCTTGCAATGACCTCTGCCCCGACGAGCGCTGCCCTTATTGGTCCAATTAACACGACGACGTTATGACGAACAGGTCGGCCAAGGCCAATGAGCTGTCGCCCAGGGAACAAGTGGACCGCAAAAAGGGCGTCATAAGAGTGACCGACTACAAGCAGAGCATGGTCATCAAGGACAACGGAGACGGGACCAGTCAGAGTAAGTCAAAAAAACAAAACATAATCTAAGACGATGTTGTATTTCGGGCAACGCTCATTAATTTCGACAAAAGCCGTTTGACAACGCTTCGCTGCTCATAACTTGATGGATTAGGTTAATTAGATAAATTATGATTCGGTTGACGAGTACTCTGATGATGGTTATTTTATATCAAAATTCAGAACCATACAGCAGCAGTATGAGCAATAATAAATTCAACCTTCGATTTTTATGCAATTTCCGTAACTTGGACATGACTTGCTATTATTCGCTAATGAGTTTACCGGAACTTCAGTTATAAAATAACATTATTTACAACTTATCAATCAATACATGGACAGCATTATTTATAAATTTACGATTTACAAATCCTTGTCATATAGGAGAGGGCAGGCCAAGTTTTAACCCGATAACATCCCACTATGTTTTTGTAATAAAGCAAGGTCGATTCCCAGTGTGTTATCAGATAGTGAACCACACTACTTAAATATCAATGTCGTTGTACCTCAATCAACACCATACTTAATACGCTTTGTATCGCGTGTCAATAAACATGTCAGGTGACATGTATTAATGCGCCCGCCCCCGCGAAAAAGTCAGATTGTATCTGACAGGTAGTATTTTATTAGCACTTTAGTTTCCTAAGTCCACAGCTGAATCGTTGAGCGAACCGCAAACAACGATCTTTGTGATATAGTAAATCATCATTAATGGCGTACAAGTCGCGTTTAGGTTTGTTAAAGGTACTCCATGAGCTGTAGAACGTGTATAGCTCATTTGCTCGGTATATTTGTTTAAATAACCAGGTCAACTTTCATACGGCAATTTCAATTCCACACTTGTAACTAAGAATCAGCCAACCATAGAAAAATATAGTCGCTCACCTCGGTGTATAATGGCCAAATAACAATTACTAAATCAGATCAGATTTTGTGATGGCCTATCCTTATTGCAGTGGTAATTCGATTTGCAATTTTATTTCTAATATTCTATTTATGAAAACGACGTTTTTCCATGTCATATATCAGAAGGCAAATTGTTAAATGCCAAACTCGACCTAAAGCTTTTTACCGCGCATATGACGTGTTTCGCGAGTTGTGATAGTTGCCTGAATAGAGCCACGCCCATTGCGACCTTTACAAGCATAAAGCCAATGACATCGCATACGACTAAAATCAGTTTGCCGGAAAATAAATATTTGTGTAAGGCCTCTCGCTGGCATATCCTAAAACGCGGAGCAAGGTAAAGCACAATCTCGTTTGTAACTATAAAGGTTTTGCGTTTTCCCAATCAACCATGTTTAAAACTGTGGTTCCTTTTTTTAAAAAGGCTTGTTTTTTAAATCTTCGCTTGGCTGATTGATAATCTGAGACAGATGGCTTACTATAAACTTTCTAAATTTTGGGGATTATTGTTTTATCCCATGTAACTATAGCTATTTTTGTATTGCCCAGCCGCGAAGTTTGATTTTTTTAAAGAAATGCATACTTCTCGCATTTATCAAAAATATATTTCAATTTAATAAGAGAGCCTGTCTACAAATTTTCCAGAAATATCAATTAAAACATCTAAAATATTTTAAACGTTTTGTTCCAATACCAACTATTTGTTGCTTATACTAATTCATCATCGCATTTCGGCTTTTTAAATCTAAATGTAGGGTTAAATAGTTGTTTAATTTACCCAAAGTTCAACCTGATTTCGGCTCTTTGTTTTTTATTAGCGACAGCGATTTTAGGTTGGGCTATGTTTAATCGTTAACCAGCAGATAATCTTAAACATTACTGTTACCGCCCTAAGCCTACAAGGCCCTGTACCCTCAGACAGATATTTGTTTGAAAAACAAAAAAACACTCGCCTATGATTTGGTAACTATTAAGTCCATACATTAAGAGTAAACATTACGTTAACGTTAGAATTCTTAATATAGGCTTTCACACTTTTTTAAATCGTATTTTGTTCGCTTTTGATCCAACGCACGTATAGGTAGGCCCAAATTGGTAGGCCCGCTCTAAAGAAGCTAATAAAAAAATCACAAATATCAAGCAATCGGGGCTAATGCCACTGCCTAGATGTATTATCAGTACTCGTCCGATACTAAAGTGATATCGGTACTTGTCCGATACTGAATTGGTATTTCTACCTTACAAAGTAAATTTACTAGAGTAAATAATGTAGGTTAACAACCAAAGGTAACTAAAATTTTTAACACCAATGGAAAATGTTGGCCTAATAACTCCGAAAAAACAAACTATTGCATGTTTCTTTTTGCTTGTTTGAACTTCTTAATGACGTCATTCGGATCGGATCGCAATACATTTTGCAAAAATATCGGGTATCGGTATCAAAACGAAATATCGAGTAGTATCGGACATCTTTATTGTTGTATACAATCTTGAATCCCAAACCTAAGTCCCCAATAGATGAACCGGTTGGCCTATGCCCTTTGTTTCGCTTTTGCGGTGCAATTTCTCAACAGGGTCTTTCTAAATCGCTCGGATGTTGATAAATAGTTGAAAAACGTCTCGAGCGCGCCCCGGGGCCGAATCTTTCCCGTGGTTCCGGGCGAAACGTTCGTGTCTCAGTTGCGATACGCCTTTTAAAGTCAAAAGAACAGCGTCTTGTTCTGGCTCGTGGCGATTCTCGATCGCATCCGACCAGTAATTACCGCGGGGGGGGGTCGTTTCGCGTCAGGCCTTTCAAAACAATATCCCTATCTCGCTTGCGCGACACTGTTGAAAACTGCCTATGCAGCTAGAATAATTTAGTTGCGTATTGTGTCCCACTGGGGAAATTGTAAAAAAAAAATCGCGTCACACTTGTTTTGAAATCAGTTACATAGCAATCCTAAACAATTTTATCCTTTTTATACGGGAAGCCCATCGGGATATATTGTATTCAACTTGTATTTACTATAAACTGACACTGTTTACTCAAGTCTTGCATACCTGGTGTAACACTTTTTGATTCTTTTATAAAATCAGAATGAAATTAACGGCCATTTACAGTTACTACCTAAAAAACAGCGAAACGCGCCAATTTCAGCAAACGAATATTTTATATCAAATGTGAAATGCAAATTAATCTAAATTTCTTGTTAAACAAACTTATTTTGTTGAACTCTAATTCTTTATAGTTCGAAGTTTAGTGTAATTCCCACTTTTGTGTAATTCGGTAATTTAAATTTAATTTGGGAAAAACTAAAACTTATTTCTAAACTAAGTCGTCAAAGATAAACAAAAAGTTACGCAAAAAGCGCTTAAACAGTCAGAGAGCATTGCTGCAGGTGCGGACTGGGCGCCATAACCATAAAATGATTAAAGAAGAAGCGTTTGATCTGTAAAATGCGATAACCCTCTACAGCGCAAGGTTTGTTTACGCGATCCGGGGTTGGATTTCGGAAAATCACCGTTTGCTAATGCGATTCGACAATGGGTCGTTTGTTTCGCTACCTGTGTAACTCTGAACTCGCGGTTGACCAAATGATGACACGATATAATGTCAAAGGATATGTACATTAAACAAGCTCATAGATGCCGAACGTTGGTGTGCAGAGCGTTTTTAGAAGCCATGGATTTCTCACAGAGTGTCAAAACTCCGTTGAATTCGACCAAGTTATCAGTCAATTTTTTAAGTAATTTCTGTACTGTAGTACAGTTTTAGTTAATCAAAAGTGTTTAAACTTTCCTGAAATTACCACATATACACGAGGCCAAGGAATCCCAAATTTGTTTTTAAGCAATACCTAAATGCAATTTTGTTTTCAAAGTAATGTTACGTTTCGTCTATTTAATGCAAACTTTTTCAGCCAAAGGGTGCTATACAAAAGTTTTAACGGCGAAGTGGTTTGTTTCAGTGATAACATCCAGCAGCCATTATCTTTTAACAGCTCACTTTTTATGTAATTAATACGCAATTTTGCACTGGCTAGAAAATAACGCGCTGGAAAGTTCGACGCCTATGTACAAGCCACTTTGCACGAAAGCATGATTATTTTTTTTAATTCGAAATATATTTTAGAATCTCCACGCAACTTTTACGCTGGAAGGGTCTTGTCTTTGTTAGTATCCCTGTTTTTTGGGCTATTACACTTTCCAGTTTACCTAAACTAATCTTAACAGCTTTTTTTTAAATCTTTGGCGAGTGACTGTTTATTTAAATTGCACACGAATGTCTGCTTTGTGAACATTCGCTTAACAGACTTCAATCCGGAAATCCGTCGGGTTTGGCGCAATTAATAAAACTGGTAATTACCGCTTTACTCTCACGTTTGATATTCGAACGTCACGACGTAACAAATCGTCGTGCTATAGGTTTTTTTGCACATTCTGTGCGATATGCTATTCGCCTTGTGGTTTTCATTTTTCTCCAAATAAACGTTTATATCAGAATGTTGCCACTAAGTCTTCGAATCTTTAAAAGTATTTGAATTGATTTACGTATTGAAAAGTATTTGAGAAAACCTATGTCTTTCAAAAAGTCTTTTTTTTTATTTATTTATGTCCAGATTAAGTTATGTGCATTTTTAAATGGCCGGTAAAATGTTTTCTAATTGTGTTGCTGTTTTGTTTTCGAATTATAGTCAATAAATGTTGAGCGACCGAATTTTGGGTCTTTAAAAAACTACCAATTTATGTGGAAAAGTAATTTTTCACAAAATTGTCTTGCAAATATGTACTAGTAGACATAAGTATTTCCCAACCTTTAAACACCCAAGACAGACTGGTTAACAATTTTAATTTATAAGTTTAGGTTTAATAGTAAATTTAAATTTTTTATGCATTTTTTTTTTAAATAGTTGAACTAAATCGTGTTTGAAAACAAAACAGATATTTATGTTTCTTTTGACTTCAAATTGATCCAAGAACCGATACCTGGAAACCACTCGGTTAAATCAATATACATTGATGTGGTCATATTCGCATAATTCAAATATCAAACGATCTCCATATTCTCGCCTATGTTTGTTAACTCAAATCTCTCGGAGGAACCAGCAATCTTTCCAAACGTGTTTGTTTGAGGCTGAGTCATACCCGACTCAGTATGGAAGAAAGAACCCAAAAGGCAAATATCAACGGAATCGCAATAGCCCCCCGCACCCAACGTAACCGTGTATTACGTTGAAACTCCGTGTCAAGGCTGTAATGTACTTGTGGAGAAAGGCTTAAACGTGTTTCACGAGTGTCAGCGCTTCGCGTGTGGTTGTAACTGCTTCTCAGGCAAATTGTTCAGCGTCACTGAGAGAAATAAGTTTTCCCATGTTTAAATAAAGAGGTTCCGATTCCGACCATAATCAAACATTCAAGTTTTCGTTCGATTTCGACAACAAGGCTGTTTTCCCATGCCTAATTTTCCCATTTAGCCTCTCGAACAGCAATTTTTTTTTAATTCTGTCGCAGAGTACTAAATGTGCTTGTCCAATTAATCCTTTTTTTCTTTCAAACCCCACATGTTTTTTGGGTACGCTTAAAATACTGGCGGCCTACAGGCAACTTTGCGTTGAAAAACGTTTTTCCGGTTCAAACACACACTGTGTTGTTGATTGGCGTGAAATATAATTTAGCAAAAAAGTTGGCGGTGGTCAAATTTCTACTGATAACCTGGCATGAAATATAATTTAGCAAAAAAGTTGGCGGTGGTCAAATTTCTACTGATAACCTGGCATGAAATATAATTTAGCAAAAAAGTTGGCGGTGGTCAAATTTCTACTGATAACCTTACCGCACACTCATGGTATAAATAGGAACCGAAATATACCGATCTTTCGTTTGGGGGCAAAATGTAGACGCCCTATTCGATACTAAATTACTAAATGATCGGCGCCGCTCCGATATTATCGGCCTTAAAGGCCAAACGCTTCTATGTGGGATAGTGTTTCATTTAATTTAGATGAAAAAATTGTTATAACGAGGACCAGTTTTATTATAAAAAGCATATTATCGTTTCTATTTACTATTAGTTGCATAAGTGATAACCGAATGTCTGTCATTGGTTGATATTGTGGGCTGACATATCGACATGGAGAAACATCTCCGAATAAAAGCAAAATAATACAAACGCAACTTATAGTTAACAGTAACATGTGTACAACAGGACCACAATAAATACTTAAGGCATATATCTGTCAAGTTTTTTTCAATTTAAAAGTGTTCAAGCCCACAGGAAGTTTGCAGGGGCATGATGGTAAATTATCCACTCCAAAAAAATTGATCAGCGGCAGGCGACGTTACGTCATTCGCGCAAGAACCCGACGATTGTCGCTCGCAAAATACCGTGTTTTACAAGAGCCAATTGACGTAAGACGACGTGGGTAGGACTTTCCGGCACGGGTAAAAACGCCGCCGTGTTGCAGGATTCGCAATTCTTTAACAGCGCCCAAACGTTCGCTAAACCAGAGTTGTCTGAGTCCGGAAACATTGATTAACTTGGCGATACCCTATTTTTTCTATTCGCGTACCATTCGAATGCTTTGTAGAATGTTCACATATCTATATTTTAAATGGTTGGTATTTCCAATGTTCCTAAGAATAGACGATAAAGCTGAAAACGTTTTACAAATTAAACGAATAATAGACTAAGTTTTAGCACTCGCGTTCATTTGGCTTGCTAAAAAAACGCAAGTTATATTTATGCGGCTGGTCACCATTGTTATAGAATCAACGAAAATATAACCTCAAAATTCTAGGTAAATTTGCTACGTTTTGCGTGTTTCAGGTAGCGGTGGCGAAACCGCAACCGCTTCAACCATAGAGCCGAGTATAGGCAGATTACAATATTCCTTTGTTGCTTAGTTCATATTACAGTCATTGCGTGAATCATCATGAACGCCCTGTTTGTTGTGCTTACACAAATGTGTTGCAGTATGCACTTGGCCAACCCTACCCAAAAGCGACGTATTTACGTTTGAGGGTTAAAATCATTCGACTCTTTGTACGACGAGATGAAACATTGCAGCGAATATAGGATCTTCTCTATAAATTGCTGGCAACTCTGAACGTGATCCTTTTAATAGTAAGAAATTTAGGGCTGAAAGATTATAGGTTATTGTGTAACTTACACTATATTCATATCAATGTAATAAAAATGGCTGAATTGTGTGGTATTGATTCCCAGGTAAATTCGCTCAGGTATATTTTTCCGTTTTACTACTCTTTTCATAAAATCACAACGCAATGTTGATAAATCGGTGTTCGTTCTATTCTCTTGCCTAAAAAAACTTGCTTTTTAACGTGTGTGTCTCGTTTGCCTACTTCGGTGCTGCCGGGACATAATACCGCGAAATTACCGCAAAATAGACTCACAAAAAGCCCGCTCAATTTTTTTCGTGCAAATTTGAAGAGGCAAAGCCGGTAAATCGACGAAAATCGTGACGGCTTTCCGAAGCTGTTTCGTGTACTCAATGTTTTGAACTTTGAAATAACAAGCGTTCATCTACCTTTAAAGGATGCCTAAATCGACACGTTGTGTCGTATGTCCGACACAACCATGCCCGGTAAACATTTTACCAATAAAAAAATGCAGCAAATTTAAAATAGTATTTTAGGCGAAAACCTATTTTTGTTTTTAAGTAACTTTTTATCATTTATTGTTTTGGGTTTTTCGAGGTTATTTATAACAGTGACGATATAACTGATTACAGCTAGGGCCATAACGAACTTTTATTCTAAAAACTAATCACGTATTTAGGTACACTATACACAGATCTGTAGTGCAGCTTAATAATGAATCTTAAAGCCAAACAGGTGGAGTAAATAGACATCATCTTGATAAGGATGTTTTAACTGACGATGATACCACATTTACCGCATCCACATTGACTGGTGATGATAC
This sequence comes from Ascidiella aspersa, assembly GCF_963924565.1. Classification (NCBI taxonomy): domain Eukaryota; kingdom Metazoa; phylum Chordata; class Ascidiacea; order Phlebobranchia; family Ascidiidae; genus Ascidiella; species Ascidiella aspersa. The sequence continues at coordinate 21,612,479 of NC_139451.1, forward strand.
AAGTACCTATAGAAACCTATTTTTAAAGATGATGTCGATCTACTCGGCCTTTTTGGCTGCAAAATTCGTTACAAGATAATACGATATATATTCGCAAAACATGGATTCGCTACACGTCCGCGAATTTTCCAGCTGTTTCGCATCGCTCGCACTCATTAACCAAACTATTTATCTTGAAGGAAGTTGTTCTTGGGGGAGACTTAACCGACTACAGACGAATATAGGCTAGTCTTATCAGTGACCATAATTTATTAAAGCTATTGGCGTTTATGCTTAATTTTTCTTCTAAATATTAATCACATATATTCGCAAAACATGGATTAGCTCCGCCAATTTCCAAGGTGAAGGAAATTTTTCTAGGGAGTACTGAAGGGATTTGTTCTAGGGAAGACTCAACAGTCTGGAGACTACAGATAAATGTAGGCTTATCTTAACAGTGACTTATTAAAAGCTATTGGCGTAATGTTTAGCATTTTATTCTAAAATTTATCACATATATTCGTAAAACATAGATTCGCTGCACGTCCGCCAATTTTCCAGCTTTCGCACCGCCCGCACCCACTAAACCACACCTTGTCTTTTATTCACTCCCCGCAGTTTTCATGCACTACTTCGACAACCCGCAAGGCATGATCCCGGCCATGGTGGTGAACTGGGCGGCCAAGACCGGCGTGCCGGGATTCCTGACCACGCTCGAGGAAGCCTGTCGGAAATACGCAGCCTACCAGACATCGTGTTAGCGCCTGCTTCGCGCGTATACGCACGCACGCGTGTGAAATGACGGATTTCAACGTCGTGTGGGACTGAAGGTCGGACCAGCCGTTTTTTTACCCTTTTCAATTTTTACTTTTGTCTCGTATGTTTTTTGAAACGTGGTTTCGTTTTTAAAAGCTAACTTTCGTTTCTCGGATTGACTCCTATTTTCTAACTGTTTAAATCTCAATAAAAATGTAACGGTTTTAAATTAACATGTGAGAAGACTATTTTGTCGCCACACAGCATGTTAAAAAAGCTTTACCGACTGTAGCGCGATTTTTCAAATACCACAAAATACAAAAAAATACTGTACATGATTTTACATTTATTTCATTTTAGGCAACTAAAATGCCGCTTATTATTGTACGAACTGGAAACCGGGCGTGATTCGATTCATATCTCAGAAGAAATGTTTTTCCGCTGTTATAACTTTATCGCCGTTTGTTGTTGGTCGTTGAGCAACCCTATGCACTCACTTCTTTTCGTCAGTTTGCTTCCTATGTTGTTATTATGCCACATATTTTGTTTGGCCATCCTACTTTTGCGTTTTTCCCGTTTTATGTTTGCCGATGCAACTACTTGCAGCAGCTGAAAACGCATAAGCTTCGCATTCCATTTAACTAGATGGGAGTAGATAGCTATCGCGAACTTAACCGATGACGTCAAACTGTTTAATGTTTTTTGTCCCCCTTTTTAAGGACCCTAAACCTCTTAATCGCACCTACACCACTATACGTCATACCTAAAAATTAAAATTCTACAATGTTTATTTTTTTTAATTAAATTCTGCGATGTATACTTTTTTTAATTAAATTCTACGATGTCTACTTTTTACTATCAATATATATATATATATATATATATATATTATATTTACTTGAAGTGTCGTATGCTTTTTTTGAGTCCTAAGTCGTATGCCGTACTTGAAATTAGCCAAACAGACGTAGCCTTCGGTTTGATCATTTTGATAAATTTCTACTGATAACCCACATACGTATGTTTTAGTCGATAAAATGTTATTCGTTCTCTGGTAACTGATTTACCGTACTAACCAAACTATTTTCCTTCCGCCAAATAGTCGATCGACAATGTCGAACAAAGTCAGCACAGTCGTTTGAAAACATTCGCAATATGGAATTGCCAACTCGTCTTTAACAATGTTGTTTCATTCCGTGGCCTTTCATGTGCCTACCGCTGTATTTTCTTTACACTTGAAGTGCAGTAGTAATCTTGTTTAACGCTTGCTGTTTCGGCAACCAAGTGCAATTGGCCGCGGCGCGACACATCTGTCGCGTGTCGCCACGCGCGACGCGCCGTACTCGTCGCGTGACGCGCTCTATTTTAATTTTCTGTGCGATTACATTGTACTCGCGTTTTTTGCTCGTACCGATTTCTCTTTTTCGTTTTTATGTGGAAAATAATTTAGATTTAAATCGGAAATATGTTAAAACTTTGAAACTTTTCGAGGCTGTGATTTTTTTACCTTTTATGGTATTCAATTAAATGGCCTGCGTAATTTCGGTCTCTGTATATCGGTTTAAGCATATGTTCTTTGCGACTTGAATTGCTAGTGCTAAATGAAAGTGATTTTCGCCGTACTATATCCTTAGCCTTTACAATTGAAATTTTTGATTTTTACGTTTTGTATTTTTTTCTTAATGTAGCATCGTTCGTTTTTTGTCATCAATTTATGTTGGTTGTGCGTCTTGTGTATTATTTACCAAACTCGTAATATATAAGATTGTATTTAGTTTTTTTGTGTATAGGTGTGTGTTTATTGTATTCTTTATAAATATCTGCAGGCGTTATTTAACAAAGCACCTTCGGAAAAATACATGGGATATGTATAGTTTATGAACTTATTAAATTTCGTCAAAAAATTGACTCTAGTTTAGTGGTTCTCAAACATTTTTTGCGCCACAACTAAAACACAGAGAAAAAAGCGTGGGACACTTTGTACAAAACTGTAATACGGAAACTTGACGAACGCCTACAATACACGGAAAGGCAATCGGTCGATATCATATTATTATTAGTTTTCTATTGGATAATGTTCCTCGAAGTCTATTTCCTGTTTGTAATACAATTGGGCTATTTTATCAAAATTTTTTCCGCCCACACCAGGTACCTACGAGGCACACAGTTTGAGAATCACTGCTTTAGTCAAATATCTAGTTAAGGAGGACAAAATAAAGATGCAGTTAAAGTAAACCTAAACCAGGGTAACCTTTTAGCTAAAGAGCCATATAAGCCAAATATTCTTGGTTGTATTTCCATGAGAGCGATAAAATACTTTTTTAACATTTCGTTATAGGTTGGCACAAAATAGTAAATTGAGCAGGGCCGTTTATTTTGTTCTCATTTGAAGGACAGAACATGCTAAGAAATGAATTAGCTAAGTTTGCACAACTTTGAATAGGGAGTTCCGTTAAAATAATAGAACCTTTTGGATATTAAGAGATTCCTTTAAACGGAAGAGTAGTCTCGAAAAACAAATAGGATTCGCGCTAAGCGCCGAAAAATTGCTATGTTAAAAACAGGAAAAATAAAGTTAGGAAAGCGGTCGTGGCCACGTGGAGTTTTATTTAAAATCATGCTTGAAAATGATAGCTTAGATTTTTCGGCAGGCAAGATTCGTTCATCAAAAGAGCCATATGGCGTTACAAAAGAGCCATATATGGCTCGCGAGCCATAGGTTTCCGACCCCTGAGTCCTTTAACCAACATTGAAATAAAAAAAATGTCTTTAAGGTAAACTTGTTGCATCCAACCCTTATTCAAGGTTGAGGCAAGTTAATTCGTTATAGCCAGGGTTACCATGCCGTGCTTATTTCTAAGATCTGTGCTTATTTTTGGGCGCAGTGTCTTAGAAAACGCAAATGTGCTTATTTCTAACAAACGTGCTTATTTTAGAGTTGTGTGCTTAGTTTGTCTTATTTTAGTTTCTAAAAGCGTTCTTTATCAATTTTTTATTTATATTTACCAAGTTATTTAACCCAGATTATAACAGTAATCCATTAAATTACATAATAACAATGGATTGTGGTTGTTTATTCCAAATCTAAAAAGTACATTGTAGCCTATAGAAGTGTGGTAGGTTGCTTTAGCAATCAAGTAAACTTTCGGCTTGACGTGAGGACTGGCTTTTTTGTGTCAGTACAGACAAAATGCTAGATCAGCCCAGAGGCTATGGAAAACACAATGTTACTACAAAAAAATTGCTAGATGCATTACAGTAAATCATTTAATGAATAATTTTATTACAAGCATAACTCCGCCAAGTGAACCAAATTTAACTACCAGGCAGGGTCAGAATTAGGCGTTTCATGCTGCCATGCACCATGACGCGAAAAAATTGACAAAGCTTGCATTAAATGAGCGTGGTTAACTTGCCAATTTCAACCTAATAAATGCATTTTTTGCGCTTCGCGCGATTAAGCTCCGTTTTGCACATACAAAAATAGCTGTTTTTCAAGTTTTTATTTTATTTTATAATGTTATTTCTGAAACCTTGGATTTCACCTCCGGAGTCCTGGATCTGTTCCTGATCTTTACTAGCGTGCTTATTTTTTGGTCTGAGCAGATGGTAACCCTGGTTATAGCTGATTCGGTCTGTCAAGTAACGTTGTATTTGAAGCAATTTCCTGCTGCAAATCTTTTTTGCAGACGCGCATAAACGTAGGCTAAGTGGAACATATTGACCTAAAAAACGCGACGTGTGCGGATGCAAGGCTACACGACGATATTTGTTGTCGACAACTCAAATATCAGAGAGATTATTTATTCCTTGTCAGTTACATATCATGACTTGATACAAATGTTTAGGCAAATGCGGTTTACTTGATAAGGATTTCAATTTAGGAATTGACTGACAAGACAGAAACCCTTTCTTTTTTTGTCGCTTAGAAATCTACGTGAACGATGACTTGGTTTGGAGCATCGTAAACCTTTTGTAATGCGCATTTGTAAATTTACAGGATTAGGTTAAAACAGTTAAATTAAATAGGACCACATCATGAGTGAACAGAAGAGCGAAACAAGCCGTAGGTTCGAAATAAAGAAAGAAATTGGATTGTGGGGCGCTGTGTCGCTCTCCACAGGGGCAATAGTTGGAATTGGGATCTTTATGTCTCCCGTTGCAGTTCTAAGACTCGTTGAAGGCAGCGTCGGTGCCAGCCTAATTGTTTGGATCTCTTCGGGCCTGTTCTGTTTCCTTTCTGCTTTGTGCTACTGCGAATTGGGAACTACCTTCAGAGCTTCGGGAAACGATTACAACAACTTTCAGCTGGCCTACGGGCCAGTGATAGCTTTTATTTATCTTTGGAAAGCATTCCTCGTACATCCATTTAACGCGGCTTCTCTTAAAACGTTTTCAAGGCACTTGTTGGTCTTGTTTTATTCTTGCGAACCACCGAATGCAGCAGTTCTGGTGATTTCAGTTCTGCTTTTGTTTGTTCTAGGGTTTTCGAACTGCAGAAGCGCGAAGACTTCTGTCTTAACAGAAATCGTTTTGTCCGGAGCCAAGTTCTTGGCCATGCTTGTCATTGGACTTGTGGGCATCGTATACTTGATACAAGGCTACCCAGTAGGAATCAGCAACTTCACAGAGGCTTTTAACGCAGAGCAAATCTCGAAGATCACTTTTCTGTCAGTCGTGAAGGCTTTCTACCAAGGGACCTTTCCGTATACCGGCTACAGTATTTTGAATAGCGTAACGGAGGAAATTATAGACGTGAAAAAAACTCTGCCCAGAGCCACTACGATTTCAATGCTCTCGGTCATTACAATTTACCTCGTGGTAAACATTGGATATTTTTCAGGTGATGACTGCAGTTTGTAGTGTTTAGGAGTTTACAATGGACAACATGCTAAAGCATTCGCATGCTATAGCATTCACGAAGGGTCACCCCTGGACCATTTCCTGGTCGCCGAACCAGCATTAAGACTAAATTTGCAATTCGTAAATCTAAAACGCTTTGAGGTTTTCTTTTAAAAAAGTATTTGTGTGCGACCATTTAGAACTATAAAATGGGTCTTTTGGTGTGTGTTCCAATTTACCTATCTCTTTACAGTGCTATCGCCCCAGGAAATGCTGTCAAGTCCAACGGTGGGAACTGCATTTGCCAATAAGGTTCTGGGATCCTTCGCCTGGTTCATTCCATTCGCGGTTTGCTTATCTACGGCTGGAAACCTAAACGGAAACTTTTACTCGGAATCACGTTTGCCATTCGCCGGTGCTAGGGTTGGATATATGCCAAAGGTAAAGTCTTCTTTTAGTAAATAAAATGTTAGTATCCTGTAAAATGCGTTAAACGTACGCGTTATAACTGAAATAAAGAAATCCAATCATGTATGCATTATACTTTTTCCTTATTTTTTTTGTTTTGTTGATTCGTGTTTTTAGCAGCTGTTAATTTATATCATTCCATCCATCCGGCAGGGGCATATCCAGGATTCTTGTTTAGGTTAAAGGATTTTTTAGAGATGACATCAAAAAGCTACGTCATTACTACCATTTGTGTTAAAACTCAACGTCACAAAAACGGAACCTTGGGAACACCATACAGTTCGTTTAAATTTTCAACTTTAGGTTGGAGAGGTTCTATTTAGGCTACAATACAAAAGCCACTTTACGAAGATTTATTGAACAGCACAAAGCGCAAAACGCCTTTAAATCGCATTTCAAAGGATTCGGTGACGTTAACGGCGCTTTTGGCCTTAATCTATTTTAATATAAAGGCAAGAACACAAATTGGATTTTCATTTTCGTGGTTAATTAAGTAGGCAAGAATACAGTTTGGGGGAAAGGACATGCATGGCACTGTATCCACCCCTGTTCCCAGTATAAAATATTCAGCTTTAATTAGTCAAGTAAAGTTTGGATTAAGTTCAGTAATTTTTCTATAATAACATATAATTTAGTCCGCTTAACTTAAAAAAACATTTAGGGAAAGGCAGGCTTCTGTTATATGGGCGTTTGGCGTAAAACGCTAGCGTCGGCCAGTATGCACACATTGCATGGGGATATACGTTAAGCAAATTTTCTCCCTCCTATAGAATTAAACCTAAGGCCTAGAAATTTAAATATGCACACGGCCTTCGCGTCTTGTTGACCATGTGTGTCATTCCCTGATGAAGGCTTTCTGAAAACCGAAAAATTGAATAAACAAATATATATCAGAATAATTTATTTTTAATATCTATGCCTGGTAGCAACATCATACTTATTAACTTCTTATTGTCGCCAAACTACTACAAAATGCAACATCTGTACCTATTTTGTTAAGATTCTGGCGATGCTCCACATAAAGCACATGACCCCAACTCCTACTATTATCGCTAGCTGTTCGGCGATTCTGTTTTATCTTTTTCTGGGCGACTATTCGACGCTGGTGGACGCGTTTGGCTTTATGGCGTGGACATTATATGGCTTAAGTGCCGGAAGTTTGATTATTTTAAGATGGAAGATGCCTGACCTTCCAAGGCCGTACAAGGTTGTACTTCATGAAATTACTTTTGCTTGATGTATTTTGATTAACGAAAGTCAGCAATAAGGCGGAAATACCGCAATGGGATTAATACCTAATAGTCAAAATAAGGTCCAAATTGGAAAAAGACCTAAACCCGTCCCCGTCAGTGTAAGACCTAACGCCAAAAGTAAAATCTAAAAATATTTTACCCCAAACCCTACCCCTAATTTCCTCACGAATTTCACCAATGATTTTAACCGTAAACCACATTTTAAGCCCATTATCCACCTTTAACCAACACCAATTGGGCAAGCAGTTCGGTGCTAAAGCTACAGTTTTGGGCTTTCTTTGTCGTAGATATTTACTGTGGACTGAATTTTCTTATGTGTTAAAGTAATACTATTATGTTATTTAGATTATTTTATTGGTATTCCTGTTCACGAGATGATTAAATTAGAATTTCAGAAACACCTAATTTGACAAAATAAAATTAGTCCGAACTGAAAATAAAATTTAAGACTTTTTTAATTTTATTTTCAGGTACCCATCGTAGTTCCAATTTTTGTCGTTCTGGTATCGTTCAGTTTCGTCATTTTTTCGCTCGTCCAGAAACCGACTTTTCTCTATTTCGGAGCAATCGGATTCTACGTGGTGGCTGCCATCGGTTATTACGTGTTTATCGTCAAGAAAGTGCGTTCCAATAACGACACAACCGCTACTGTATTTCTACAAAAATTGTTGCAAGTTTGCGAAACTGATTGGTCGGGTTTCGACTATCAGGCACGAGACGAAAATCGGTAGGAGGAAAGAAGCAAAAGTAAAACTTGAGCGAAAATAAGATGAACGAATTCCATTCCTTAAAATGCATCGGGGAATAAACATTAGTACGGATAAAGAGGGATTATAACGTTATATCGCCTTTACGATGAAGTCTGAACTATAAGCGTATCATTTTCGCTTTATTTCGATTTGCGAACAAAATTATATTTGTGCTAAGCCTAAGACAACACAAAATTTTGTTAAGGGAACTGAGAATTCGCCAAAAATAAAATGGACATTATTACACGATTTTGGGCAAGCAGGTGTATAACAAATGGGCAACTGGATATAAAACAACTATGAAGTAAATAAATTCAATCGCATCCCATATATAGTTTTTATTTGTTGCTTCTACAACCACATATGAATAACATCCTTTGTGTAGCTCACAGAGCTCTTCTATCCAAAGCTGAATCACTTTGTCGCTACGTGTAGCAATATAAATAGACCACATATCCAATTTGTTTAGACGTAATAATAGTTTTTCTCTTTCATTTTTTCTCGCGTATATATATTGTTTGTGTTTTTTGCCTTTTGTGGACATAATCAATAAACCTGCTTATTAAGGCGACCAGGTTAAATAGTTATTACGTCGGAGAAAAACACAAAGACCATAAGAGATGTTCTGGTTGTCTCATACTATTCGTTGAGAATTAACTGGCGTTGGGCTGTAGTGTTGGAATAGTTTTGTCGTTAGGCATACTTGCTACTCGCTAGAGCAGTGCTTTCCAACCAATCGGTGGCGAAGCTTTTTCAGGCCCTACAGGGCAGGGGTCCGAGGTCTCGCGACCCAAATACTTCCAGTTGTTTTTAATGCGATTGCTTTGCTAAAAAACACAGTAATTTATTGTGTTTCTATTCATTAAGACAGATCTATATGTTAAGCGTTTTTAAAGAGAAAGGGTTCTGTAACACAACTGAAAAGAAGTCTTGAGTTTTACTACTTTTGATGTCTCATTCGGATAACAAATATGATTTAGCAACCAATATGGGCCCCCCCAGAAACGGGATAAAAAATGAAAGAGAGTTTTTTTAAAAACCTATACCAAGAAGTAAACCCAGATTGCGGTAAGCAGATCAGTTTGGTTGGTAATGGTCAAAATAGTGTTGGATTGCAAGCGCTCTTTGCCATCACCTGGATCGAACGAACACTCACGACTTTTTACGGGGCTTAGTGTATATATTTCGGGTGACAATTTTAGTCGCGCTCAAAGTAAGACGGCTCTCTTGTATACAATTCAGTGTACTATGGAAACAATTAGAAAACTTAAAATATAGGCCTCTATTAACAAGCACAAAATATAGGGCTTTCGCGACCCAAACTAAATGGTCCCGCGACCCAAATTGGGGTCGCAGCCCCGTATTTGTGGACCCCTGCTATAGGGTACTGTAATTTATAATTGTTGTTTTATTGACTTGTTATACTGCGGTTCACGAAATGTCCGATAACATCTAATCGAATATACCCGACAACAAGAGTTTGCATAGGTATTCCTCGTACGATATAATGGTATTAGTATCGGTTCCCATCCGATGTCTATTTAATTGAATTTTCTACCTGCAAAATCATAACTAGTGCTTGTTTAATTAACTATTGGCTATTTTCTTACGCAAGCGCTTTACTTTTGACGTTTATTTAAATATAAATCAAAGTTACAGATTGAAAAAAATTGGCATTTCTCCTTTACTTTTTTTGCAGGTGCCAATAGTTGTTCCAATACTCGTGGTTCTGGTATCGTTCAGTTTCGCTCGTCCAAAAACCGACCTTCATCTATCATCATAGCTGCCATCGGCTTTTATAAATACGTGTTTATCATCAAGAAAGTGGGTTGCTATAGCGACAAGACCACAAATGATTTTCTTCCAAAAATTGCTGCAAGTCTGCGAAACCGACTGGTCGGGTTTCGACTATCAAACAAATCAAGAAGAAAGGAACGAAAAGAAAATCAAGCTAAAAAGCGAACAGATCAAAGAAACATACAAAAAACAACAAAAATACCAATAGTGTTGATTGTAAAGCGTTTCTATTCATATTTTTGTTTCGATATGTAAAAATTAAAAAAAAAAACCAAAAAACTAATGTCTTCGTGAACACTTCACAGAATACGACTTCTAACAAATTATAGTATTTTTTCCTGTTTGAGCAAATCAGTAACACTTGCAAAATGGACATTGTACACTCTACAGAATCGAAAAAAACTTCTTTGAAAAACAAAACAACTTTGGAAACAAAATAGAAACAATGTATGTGTTTTTTTGCCCTTCGTGCAATCTTTTGATCGGACTTAGTTGCAGTAAGTCAGCTGTGCAGTCAAGAGTATAAATCTTTTTATGTGGCCAATGCGTCTAGTCTGCTTCTGAGGCAAAAGTTGTTCCAAGTGACACCAATAAACGCAATTTGTTTGAAATGCAATTGTAATTTGCACAGCAGATCGTTCGTAAGAACAGCACACGTCATAACTTTACTTAATTATTTGTAAATATTGAAAAAAAAACATTTAACTTGCTCAAATGCCAAAAATTTACATCAAAATGTAATTCTGTTAGAAAGATCAGAATGAAAACGCTAAATGCAAAACAGAGTACATACTGCCATTGTTCACTGTCTTTTAGACTAGATTAGAGGACTATTAATTTTTCTCTCGAAACGAGGAAAACACTCTTCAAATAATAGGACATATGGTATAGCCTTATTATAACTTATAATGCCAAATTTTGACATAGATAGGAAACAAAGTTTAACATTTTTCCATTTTTGTCGTCAAACTGCGACGCTATCAGACTAGTAAGATAAAGAACCTGTTATTACCTTATATGAGTTGTGCGCAAATGTGCAACAGAAGTAAAAAAAAACGGCTATTTATAGTTGATAATAGTAAACTTAAAATAAGATATATAGTGGAAGGTGACACATTGAGCACAGATAAAATATGTGTACATTGTTGGAAATAATGGCATTTATTAAGTTCTGATAGCATTGACCCAAAAGGTAAACGTTAAAATACGTAATAAAAATTCGAAAGGCTAATTTGATAAACTTTTGTTTGAGAAAGTGCCACAATGCAGAGAGACGTATTTTGTCTGTAAATGTCAAAAAAGCGTGGAACATATGACGAAAAGATTTCGCGCGAACCTTTAGTCTACAAAAAAAAGATTTCGAAAAGAGATTCGCGCGAACCTTTAGTCTACAAAACAGGCTTAAAGTAGAGTTTAGTTGGGTCATGACTAGATCAGTCTCTAAAAGAAGTGTATTCCAGTGGTTTTAAAACTTATTAGATCTTATAAAGATATGAACACCAAAGTACTTCAAACATTATGCAGACCAAAAAACATTCCTAAACCTACACTGCAAACCAGCAATTTAGATCCTCTCTGACATATCTCCGACAGAAGACAGAACACGCTTACCCCGGATATTTGCTTTTTTGATGGATGTGCCGATCAAGCATTTTTAGCATCCGTTATCTTACGCCCTCATCTACCGCGAACTAATATACATAATTGTTATTTATTAGAGTGGAAATATTCGTATGTGGTATTTTATTCGACTCTGCCATCGCCCATTGTACAGAAAAACTATCTAAAGCTAGTTGTGGAAATAGGAAAGCTTTTATTAAATTTAACGCGAAGACCCTGTAAACCGTTTCTATATATTTTTCTTGATTGGTGCTTGTTTTGTCTACCGCTCTAGTCAGCCGTCATGTTTATTTTGGCGTTGCTTTAGTTTGCATTGGCTATTATTAATTTAAAATGCGCAAAAACATTAGTTGTTACAGAAGTAAATTTTCCGAAAGTTATAAGCCATGTTTTGCATATAGGTACCATGCGGCGGTGGGCTATGTTTTAATAACACCGGTCGACGCAGTACAATAAACAACTTTCTGGATTTTTTCCTCGAAGCAAATTTTAAAGATAACGTTTCTGTCTTCTGTAATCTGTAATGCATGTTGCCAGCGGATTATGTCTTATACGGGCTTGAGCATTTTCAATATCGTTTCGGTTGGAATAGCAGAAAATAAAGTCTTGTTGAGTTCGGTGAATGCCATTTATGAGATGCTAATTAACATTGCATATTTTATGAGGAGTGATTTTTGAGCAATATCTTTCATGAAAAAATTAGGTTGGTGCTACAACCAATTAAGAAAAAGATTACGAGAGGAAGTATATTACATATTAAAATCGGCTATATCCAAAAACATATTTTCTGTGTTGACAAAGTTCAAGTTCACATTCTGTAAAGTTTTACATTTTAACTTAATCAACTTCATTTTGAGTTTTCGGTACTAATCATTAAAAAAAAGAAAGATGTGGTTTTATTTTGAAGTGGAACTTCTTGGGCCCACAAAACAATGAAAGTATAGTTTTATTACAGTTAAATATTTTCGACTTCGGATTCCTCTTGCTCGAAATAGATCGACCGAAGCCCAACTATTTAAAATTACAACAATCTTGTATTGGTTAGGTATAACAAAGCTGCGTTTTTCGCATTGTCTTGATCTGCTCTATTTATCTAGCACATCCTACAAGCGAGTATGTCATAAAAAGCTTTCATGTAGACCCCTGTTTTACATGTAATTAAGTGATATTGTAAACTGCATTTCAGACGTATTAGGTTAATGTTATTTGCTAAAAAATTGCCTAAAGAATGGCAGACACCAGAAGTAACATAGACAGTAGGTTTGAAATGAAGAAAGATTGGATTTGTAGGGGCGCTGTATCATTATGCACAGGGTCAATAGTTGTAACGGGAATTTTTATGTCTCCCGTGGCAGTTCTAAGCCTCATGGAAGGCAGTGTCGGCCTTAGTTTAATCGTGTGGATCGCTTGTGGCTTGTTTTGAGTCCTGCCTGGGTTATGTTACTGCGAATTGGGAACTACATTTAGAGCTTCCGGTGGTGATTACAACAACTTTAAACTGGCTTACGGCCCCGTGATAGCCTTCATTCATCTCTAGAAAGCTTTCCTAATACATCCGTTCAACGCGACTACCCTGAAAACTTTTTCAAGGCACTTTTTATCTTTGGTTTATGCCTGTGAACCTCCCAAATCGACCGTTCAGATGGTTTCTGTGCTGATTTTTTCGGTATTGGCGTTTACGAACAGCATAAGTGCCAATAAATCTGTCCTAACTGAAATCGTACTGTCCGGAGGCAAGTTTTTAGCCATGTTTTTCATCGGAACAGTGGGCAACTGGGCATTGTATTCTTGATTCAAGGCAATCCAGTAGGAATAAACAACTTTCCTGAAGCTTTAAATTTAAATCAAATCTCAAGTATAACGTTTCTGTCAGTAGTAAAGACTTTCTACCAAGGGACTTTCCCTTATACGGGTTGGAACGTTTTAAATTGTGTCACAGAGGAAATTAAAGCCGTAAAGAAAACATTACCAATAGCAACTACAATCTCTATGTTTTCGGTTATTGCCATTTATTTGGTTGTCAACGTTGGATACTTTTCAGGTAAAGGTTACCGTGAACTAATTAAAATGTCACGCCATATCTGTTTGATTATTTACAACCAAACATTTGTAAACTAGTAAACTAAACTATACGGAAGCACAATCAAGAATTAATATATATTTTGTTGTTTATATTGGGTTTTAATTGAAAATTAAAAATTAGTGTTGATACATGTTTCACTTTACAATTTATTTAAAAAAAGTACAACCTTTCCTAGTCGCAAGCCAAAACCAAACCCCTTGCGGGTCGTAAAAGGTTTCTATTAACATACATGAAAAAAACGTGTGGCTTTAAAACGTTGTTATAACATTTCTATCAATCAGCAAGGGATTTCCTGGATTTTAAGGCAAATAAAAATGTCTTAACTGAAGAGGTCAGCAGCGCACGTACCGCAAACAATTGCCTTTGTTTAGTTTAAAACTTAATTAGAAGGAGACGTGACGCTTTGGTCAAATAGAAAGATGCACATATAGCTTATACTCTCGTTTTAATATGTTTTCAGTAAATGATGAAAAGCATCCATGAAAAAAATGATTTATTTGTCTTTCATTTTTGTTTTTTCTTTACCAAAAACTATGAGCTCGGCCTCGTATCCTATAGTTGCTAAAGAAGTTTCGGCGCGGATGAACTACATTGGCGAGCCAAAGAATCCCGACCACTGATTTAGTCTAAATACATAATTGTGACTCAAACAATTGACTTTAGATTCGAGTTTTGAAAACGAAAATTTGTAATTTAGCAATCAAAACATTATCCCAATCTCTTTACAGTGCTATCGCCCCAGGAAATGCTCTCAAGTCCAACGGTGGGAACTGCATTTGCCAATAAGGTTCTGGGATCGTTCGCCCGGTTCATTCCATTCGCGGTTTGCTTATCGACAGTTGGAAACTTGAACGGGAGTTTTTACTCGAGTTCACGTTTGCCATTCGTCGGTGCAAGGGCCGGGTATATGCCAAAGGTGGTAATACACTTGTTAATTTAAATGATGTTTTTTCGTTAAATTTAAACAGAACTTGACGGTTTAGCAAGATTATTCTTCCATAGCCATTTACCTTTTAAATGCTTATGTCTGACTGAATCAGCTACCGGTACGTAAGATTTTTAGCTTGGCAGACGTGGATTAGAAAAACTTATTTAGGTGGTAAGCAAGTTTTAATAAATTCTGCAGTTTTGCAATAGATTTAAAATCATGTGCAACTTTTTTCCTTAAAATTTAGCTGGGTTTGTTCTATTTTTTGCACGGGTTGAGCTATAATCTCGATTTGATACTTGTGATTGTAGCACATTGAACTAACTCACAGATTCACTCATTTTGCAAAAATTCTATCAATGCTCCACGTGAAGTGTAGGACCCCGACCCCAACTATCATCGCAAGCTGTTCTGCCATTCTCTTCTATCTTTTCATGGGCGGCTACTCGATGCTGGTGGACGCTTTTGGCTTTATGACGTGGACGGAATATGGCCTAAGTGCTGGAAGTTTGATTTTTCTCAGATGGAAAATGCCCGATCTTCCACGTCCGTATAAGGTGTAGGGCCGCTTTTTATGTTGTTTTATATAAACTGGTTTTATAGAAGTTCTTGGGATGTTCGATAATACCGAAGGATCGTATTGGAAAAACATTTGCGTTTCGTACTTTATCTATAGCAGGGGTGTCCAACCTTTTAGCTCTTGACGGCCGCATTGACAGTCTTATTTTCCTCACGGCCGCAAGTTAAATTTTTATACGGATGACTCAAAAAGTTGTCAAATCGTAACGGCATAACATAATTAATCTTAAAAAGAGGTTTTGTTGTCTAACGAACTCGTGGAAAAAATATGGAACCTAAATGCAGATTAATCGCGCGAAGCGCGATAAAAATGCGTTTATTTGGTTTAGATTTGGCAAAACTTTTAATTCAATCGAAATGGGCTTAGGCACATAAAATAGTCGCATATTGTTATAAACACAAGCATTTATGTAAGAATTGGATTTTATTAGTAATGCGGCGCAATATGCCATGATATAAGTATAGCACTTTTGATTTTAACGGATTTACTTCAAAGGGACTAAAATACAATAAAACAGATCAAAGTGCGAAAAAACGCAAAAGTGCGAAAAAAGTGTGTTTGCGTTGAAATTTGGCAAAAATAATATTTTTTAGGGGCATGGTCGGGTGCCCCCTCTGGATCCACCCGTGCTCTAATGCTCTTAGCCAATCTAATGACCAGCAATGGTAGACGCATGTCTGGCTGGCCTATAATGCCAAAAAAAAAAAACTAAAAATATATGCCCAATATGTTTGAATACGGTTTCCGTTTGTCCGCAACCCATTTGTCAGCCTTCCACTGTTCAACGGTAAAAAGCGCTGATCTAGTTAAAATGACAGCCTCAAAACGCAAACGAAGCGGACGTACAAATATCAGTCGCGCGAAGCGCGAAAAAGTTTACGCACTTACCTATAGTTTAAATAGTCAAAAAGTATTTGTAATGGACTCGTGTCTAGTTTGTCCAAAGAGGCTGCGGGCCGGATGAATTACATTGGCGAGCCGATCCGCTCTACGGGCCGTAGGTTGCCTACCCCTGTCATACATTGATTTCTTTGTGCATCAATCAATCAATGAAATCAAGTTTTTTTAGCGCACTTGGGTAAGAATTCTGTTCACTGAGAATGTAGCGAAAGAGCCTAGCTCACTGATTTAACTGCAGTCCCTTAAGTCGTAAAAAATCTAATTTGCATTTAGCATATCAACCATTAACGCATGCCAGCACGGTCACGGCCGCCAACACATGCTATTCAAAATACGTGTTAATGGCAGCACAATTTTTCATCGACGGCCGCAGGTTGGACACCGTTGATCTATAGTATAGTCTTCACTAAGATCCCGTAATGGCAATTGACATACGCCAATGTTACTCGCCCAAGTTGAAAACAATGTTTAACTTTTTATTTTATTTTTTCAGGTGCCAATAGTTGTTCCAATTTTTGTCGTTCTGGTATCGTTCAGTTTCGTTATATTTTCGCTCGTCCAGAAACCGACTTTCCTCTATTTCGGAGCAATCGGGTTATACGTCATAGCTGCCATCGGCTATTACGTGTTTGTTGTCAAGAAACTGCGTTGTTTTAGCGACAAAGGAATCACTGTCTTCTTTCAAAAACTGCTACTAGTTCGCGAAACTGACTGGTCGGGTTTTGACTACCAGGCACCTCAGAAAAGAAATATACAGCAACAAAAAACGTGCTGAAAGCTTGAACTTACAAACCACGGTTGTAAATAAACGTTACTGTTTAATATGCATAGCGTTGCTTGCAAGATATATCAGCTTGGCGATTTTTATTTTGGTTTTGTGAAACAAGTTGGTTGCGGACTATACCAATATATAGCAAACCCTTGATTTCAAGTTGGGAAGTCCGATATATTGACATTTTGCTTTGATACGGATACCCGATATTTTGTAACAAACATATCACGACCCGATATCAAATGACGCAATAACTATGCTGAACAAAAGTGATGAAATTGGAAATTTGGATGATAACATTTTTAGGTTATTGGGCAAAAAATTGTTTGCGTTATAGGATGTTTATAGTTACTATAGGGACGCAAATCACAGCTGGAAATTCGAAATTAATTTGGTATCCGATCAGCACCGAATCCACCCTAGTATCGGACGAGTAGCGATACACCCACTTGGCATCGGGTATCGGATCCGACACGATATTTTTGGACGTATAGCTAATTTCAAGTTTCTAAAATTATGCAATTTTGCACTTTAGGTAACTTAAAGCGTTGTATTGTTAAGCAGTTAAAATGAAATGTTACTACATAATGCCCTAAAATCACCACAACTATTAAGCCAGGTATAACACAACAACTGCGTCTACCACCATGACATCGTATATAGTAAGTATAGCAATGTGTTTTCTATCTTTCGCAAATGCATTCGCGTATGACTGTATCACTTGATATCCATTATTTGTCAAACACTTGACATTTTATTCCGACACCAAAACCCGTTGTTTTGAACAAAAATTGCGATCTGATCCTATAAGTATAAATAGATGAAACTGACACGTACAAAGCCGATTATAAAGTTTGCTTTAACGTTACACAGTTGTTACCATCAGTTGGCCTCTATTTAACTTATTCTAGGTAAATCGCATTGTTTGATGGCTAAAATTCCCACAATAATTTACTATCGGATACCTTGTATTGGACACGTCAGGATATTATACCACTTGACATCGGGTATAGACTCCAAACCGATATTACCGGAAATATGTAATTCACATCAATAGCTCAACTTTGAGACCTACATTTAGCCCTGCTGCAAATTGTTTTGTTTACTTGCTCCGTTGCTCGAAAATAATATTATAAGGACTGAGCTAGTCCACAATAAAATCAATATCACGGCCATGAAAATATGTTTAGGTATTAAATGTTTTGATTGTAGCTAAAACCGCCGTCAGTAAAAATGTTCGAAAACACGCAATCGAGTGTTTTGACGCGAGTTGCTAGGAAGTGAAGTCACGCAGTGTGACGACACAGTAAACAGCGCATGTTTCATCTGGCTGGCAATGCGTGTTTGGTGAAAAAGCGAGGCTCGACTCACTTTGGTGTAGTCAGCGCGAGTGTATTTCACGTAGCGCTGCACCGTTGCGTCAGTTTGTTATGGTTAATGTTCGCCTGTTGACAAAGTAGTAGATTAAATACGCAGCTATAGGTGCAGGTGTTCAGCTGCAGATTGTTTACTACAGCTTTTAGCTCGCATCGCTTGCTGTTTCAGTTGTGCAAGCAATCTCCGGTCGTTTGATTTGTGAGGCAAGATGTGAACGCGCTCACCTTTTTAGACTCTCACGTCATATCAACTGCTGTTTATGTACTTTAATTGCGAAGATAGTTTTTTGAGTTAGTGCAAATATGAATTTTTAATAAACGAACGTTAACTACCTATATATTCATAGCTAAACAAACATTGAACAATTACCTATCTATATAAATGCTGTTAGGTTGATTGTTCGAAGTGAACACCGCTGAAATTTATCTTTATTAATATGATCATTTCATTAAAATATTTTTTTAATAGTGTGCGCCCTGGATGGATAGGTGAAGCGAACACAAGGTTTGTGTGGTTAGCTCAGTAGCATAGAGTTCAGATATAAGGAGTCTTAGGGACCTTACAATAGTTCCAAAAAATCCTAGGGCACCCCCCTAACACACTACGGACATGTGAGGTATCTCAGCCGTCTGTAAGGTAAAAATGCGCCATAAAATATAGATTACGTCAGTAGATCTGCAGTTTTTCCCAGCATAGCAGTGCAGCTCGAAATAAATGTCTTTCAGACAAGTTGTTAAACATGTTCTAAACAAGTATTTATTTTATTTGTTAACCAACTTTAAGCAATTGAGAAACCTGACGACTACGCCAATTAGATATTTCTTTGACGGTAATTTTGTAGCGTTGAAGCAAATCTGTCGTAACTGCTGCTAATATTAAAATTTCACGCACAAATCGTAAAGTCGTGCAAAACTAGTTACAACAAAAACACATTAGCCACGAAGAGGCCATTAAACTTTATGGGTTACGATCAATTCCAAACAATTAAACTTATGCTAAAAAACATTCCACATTTTTTTAATTATACGGCACAGCTTTGTGAAACTTGTGCAACGATTTTACTCGCCGTTAACTAGTGCAGTGCTCTTCAAACTTTTTTGGCTTAGTGAACCCTCAAAAATTGTTGTGACAAAATCATGCACCCTATTTGCTTGAAAGGTAAACTGGTGTAAAAAGCAATATGAAAATAATCATGTCAATTAAACCTAGCGGAGATGCCGAAGTTTTACACACTGCCGGTAAAAGTTCGATTATGGCTGCAAGCTGCTTGCGGGTACTATTGTATGTCATAAAACAGCATTTAAACAAACTTAAGAAGTCAAATATTAATGGTTTATTAAAAGTTTGTGATGCACCCTTGTATACCTTTTCGTACTGGTGCACCCAATACATATTTTGGTGCACACTAGAATGCACCATGCACATCGGTTGAAGAGCACTGAATTAGTGCAAAGGTTATGTTGTTGCTGTTTTCACCAAATACCTATACGTTGTGTTGTTTACTCGAACGTTTGAAATAATCATAGTGCGCCATGCGACAAAGCAAGCAACGTTTGCGATTCAGTAGTATGAAAATTATGTAGGCCAATTTATACGACATACCCAAAAAATGCGGATCGACTGAACGACGGGCGTATACTGCTACAACTCAAAAACTAAAAAGTTAAAAGTCGATAACTTGCTCGTTTTAAATGATATATATATATATTTTAATTTTTTACTATTTATTTGTACAGAAAAACTGATGATGCCATTTATAGGCGAAATGCATATTTGTATTAAAGTTTTAGACCTTGCTGACTGATTTTTGTTGGGAGCGGTGCGCTTCTCAAGCTTTTATTAATAAATTTTAGGACTTTTATCGTCGGCATTATGTGTTCTGTTGGAGGGCCAGATTCTGTTGTTAATACACATACAAAGCTTCGTTTTAAATGTGTACGATTATTTGAAAAAACATTTTTACAGCTTTAGATTGCATTTAAAATAAATATTGAAAAAAAGTTTGCCGATTTTAATTACATTACAAATGCTATATTCCTAATTTTCCCCATGCGTACCGGTACCCGATATTATAAGAAAAAAGCGCAAATAAATTACTCGTAGAAAGAATAGCATGTCATTTGAATCAAAAATATGAAGCTAACTGTGAAAAATAAGTTACCCTGGGTTGATAAACATTTATGTGTATAACAAAGCTAAAGCACACCTTAGAAACGCTGCATTTGCTATGGCGGAACTGTCTGACTTAATTATATAAAATCGAGACAGCACAAGATTAACAAGTATTTACTTCGACCGTACATAATCGGACATGCCAAAATACGACAAGCCCTGACGGCTATATTCGGCTAACAATAAAACGAATCTTATATTTCAGGATTAGCGTTTTAAATCGGACCCGACCCCTGCGCGTTGCCTTTTGTTCGCTGGCGAACAGGCGACGAAAGAGATAAAAAGCAGCAGCAGCGTCAGTTTTTTATTCCGGAGCACAGAACTTGCCAGTCCAATTAGAAAAACCCCGCCATCATGCCTTTCCTGCACGTTTTCTGCAAGAAGTCGTCGTTCGGCGAAGGCACGCAGTACATTATGATGGCCGAGCCGGGCATCGACGAAGAAGTCACAAAGGTCGTACGCGAAGTCTTCGGCCAGTTTTGCGACGTGGGACTGCGCGTCACCGAGCGTCGTATATCGGTCGACTGCGTGGCGTCTCGACTGCCAGGCAACCTGGCCGACAAGTCACTGGTGGTCCTTGTGCTGCTCGAGAAACTGGACAAGCTGGGCTGGGCGTTGGTGGCAGGTGAAACGATCCACGACGAACACGGAATGATCTTTCGGAAGATGTTCGCGCCGGCGTATTGGAATCAAGAAGCAGTGGAAGCTGATGGGTAGAAGCGCCGCTCCAATGCGGTTTATGCGTATATTGCTGCCTGTTGTTATGCTGAACATATATTGACTCGTTAATTTAAACCAGGGTTCTTAAACTTTTTTTACTGCGGACCCTTTAAAAATATTTTTTGCTTCGCATGGACCTTTGTAGGCAAGGCATTTGTAGAGTCACAAATTTACGTTATGAAACAAACAGACTTCAGAAATTTGCTGTTTCATGTCCAAAGAATGTAAAATGAAATGAAAGTTAAATATATTCAGTGCACAAACGTTTTATTTTTAACAATAGGCTACTTTTTCCGAGGAAAAATTGATTGCTAAAATATACGCTAATAGTTGATTTAGGCATTCATGGACCCCCTAAAATTAGGTCACTTGCCCCCAACATAAGTTGTTACCCAAAAACTTCAAGCTTTTAATGTTCATTAAAACAAATATTTCATTTCTTAGTTTTTTTAGACTTCGCCCCACAATATCAAAATATGTACTTTGTGGACAATATATACTTGTTTAAAAAATGTTCTAAAGGGACAACTGGTTTAACGCCTGCCTGAAGAGTTACTCGTTAGCGTTTAAAATGCAAAGCTATTATGTACGATTTTATACGCTTTCCTGCTTTAATCTTTTTTGTACACACATTTTTTCTTTTACAACGCAAATCAAGCTGCTAAACACCAACTTTTGTCGCATTGAATGTATAGTTTGAGGTTGATTAAATGGTAACCTATCGCAAACCACAGTGAATATAGTTGTCCTAGAAATTTAAATGGTATCCCTTTTTTACATCATTTTTTTCCTTAGACATAATTTATCTTTAAAAATGCGTTTTCAAAACGGCTGTGTTTCTATGTTGAAGTACGTTTTTATCCGCAAAAGCGAGGTTGAGCATATTGTCATTATATTAGTCAAATGCTTCCCTTTTCCTGTTATGGAGTTTTATCACAATATATATTACTTACATTGTATTTATTGCACTTTTATTTTGTTACGCCGTATTATCGAAATCGATTTGTTTGGCAGCTATCGCAAAGGTTATGATAACAATTTAATTACTTTCCATTCGGTCCAATGTACATGACGTCTGCTTCGTTAAACATTTATCAAGATAAAGCTTGGAGTTTGGTGTTGTTCACTTTGATCCGTTGCCTTACTGCACACGCCCGTTTTCAATTATTACAATTTTATACTGCTGTTTGAATGAGTAATACATATTTCCTAGTGCCGTTGAACATTGCAGTCAGGTCACCAGCTATTACTTAAAGTTAAGAACTCTTTTAAAAGGTTCAGGAATTTTTTTAAATAACACTGCAAGTTGTGGACTCAAGTCGCACTCCAAATCGACCTTCGGATATCATATAGTCATCATTGGCGCCCAATATATTTATATTCCTTCATGCTTAGTAACTCAGTTTTACTAAGTTACTAATGGATTAATATTGATTTGTATATAAATATCTACTGATATAAAATCGTATGCATATTATAATATCATTGCTACCTGTACTGAAGTTAAATTGTGTGTATATATTCATATTGCCTTCAAGTCTAAAAGAAAAGTTTTTGGATTTACATATAGTTGAAAAAAAAAACAAATAGGAATGGCTCCGTACCCAGTTGTTTAGGAGGTTTCATTCGGCGGGATAAAGGTTGTCGATCCTGGACTAACGTTTCGTCAACCTATGTGCAAGACATAAATTTGCGTTGGCACAAAAAGTTATAGTTTGCAAATCCTGCTTTCTCCACCTGTAAAGTGAATACGTCGATGTGCAATGTATCTTAACGCTCCGATGGATGACTTTATCAGCGTTAATATGTTCAAACAAAGCACTGGTTGAACTTTAAAATATACTTTTCATACCACAAATTGCTTAAACTGTTATGCAACTCGTCGTTTTGTGTTTAGTCAATAAAGCTAGCATGGAAATGCGTCTTATTATCATGTTGACGTGTTTCGTGTTCTGTAACAATGACTAATGAAACTATTAGCTTTAAATTTGCTCCCCGGATTAAAATGTTTCCATCACGGAATGCAAGTTGACACAATTACTAAATGTCTTTCGACTTGCCTCGCATTAATTATTTCGCCGAAAAGCGGACATGGATTGTAAGAAATAAGTACAACTTTACGAGAGCCGTTTAGCCTTATTGCCAGGCGATTGTGCCACAAACATAGAGGCAATAAACTAGATACAACTTTATCTGCAAAGTCTGTCGGTGTTTAAACACGAGTTTATTGTCTAATTCCTAAGTTGTTGTATTACTCTTAGACTTGGTAATACAAACGAACAAATACCGTTAAACGCTGTGGTCAGGTAACCAAAGGGTAAATCAAGTTAAAGAGGTTTTAAAGTTTTGAAGTCCTAAACCCAACTCTAACCCATTTTCTAACCCAACACATTGCACACCAATAACACTAAACAGGGTAAAAAAATCCGGTGCCAAAACAGTGGCGCCATAACAGCGCCATTCAAACCAGGGAGTCGAACCGTAACCGAACCTGAACCGTTTTATGTAAAAGTTTAAGGAGCAGAACCGGAACTGAACCCAATATTTTAGAAGAACCTGAACCTTAACCGAACCTGAACCTCTAAACAAAAGCGGTTCACTCCAGCATGACGTCACAACCTCTATTTTGCATAGTCAAGTTTTGCCATGTTCGAAATTTTATGAAAAAAGTGAATACTGATTAAATAAAACATCATTATTTTTTTTCCCGATATTTTAATAACGAGCTGCATGTTTACCTCACGTAACCCCACATTTATTGACCCACATTTTCATCTCATATTGCACCGAACCCGAACTTTATAAACCGGTTTTGAAAATAAATGTAGTCGAACCGGAGCTGTACCGGAACTTTTAAAATGTTCAAAACCGAAACCGGAACACCGCTGATTCAAACTAGGGCGCCCAGACGCCGACACCAGAACGGCCGATGCCAGACCAATGGCCCCCGATCGTCCCATACCATCTGCTTCAGCCGTTATTTTGGACATTTAGGCCTTATTCTAATGAATTTGGTATTCCGACAGGTTTAGGTTCTATTTAGACGATTTTAATCTTGTTCTGTCTTGAATATTACTGCCTATTAGGCTTTATTATGTCGTTGGTCTTAATACTATGGATTTTTCTGCTTTAGGTATTGTTGCTTTTTAGGTCTTATTGTTTGATCGCAACTGCGAATTAAAACGAAATTTTGCGTTTTGGAGACTATAATTAACTTTTAAAACATAATACATTATAGTGGAGTTTTTTGTATTGGTATTTTTAACAAAATGCTGTATACTGATTTCTCGCCATAAAACCAATTAAACTAAACTGTCAATTGTCTTCTTCGTAAATTATACTCTGTTTCAGGGGTTCTTAAGCTTTTTTTACTGCGAACCTCTTATTTTTTTTTTGCTTAGCGTGGACCAGGCAAGCAAATTTTATAGATGACGTCATAAATTGCCGTATTAATACAAATAGACTTCAGAAATCTGTTGATTTTGGTCAAAAAAATACATTCAGTGCAAAACGGTTTAGTTTTTATTACTTCTTAAATATACACGAATATTTCTATTAGGCCTTCGTGGACCCTTAAAGCTAGTTTACGGACCCCCAGGGGATTCATGGATTCCAGTTTAAAAAGCCCTGCTCTATTTCTTTCGAATTTTCAATTCGTGCAACATACCACGATAATGTACGATTGTTCGTCGTGCAGATGCTCCAAAAAGTCGGTGTTTATTGTTGCATTGAGACTTTACGGTACTCGTATATGTTTTCAATCGTCAGTCAGTTATGTTAAGTAGAAGCTTTCTTTGTTATGACGTACGCCTAGTCTGGTTAACAATTTTTTTAAACTCTGCCAGTTTCAATATTTAGGACAGATTAAGGTTAATGAAACATAAAATCTATATTTAACGACTAAATTAAAGGTCGATCTTGCAGAGCGTTAAACTAGGTCGACACAGTTGAGCTGATTTCAATTTACTTATAGTTGTTTTGCCCTCCTAAATGCTGGTTCGCAATTGTTTTTCAAGTTAAGATAAATGACTCCTACCCTTCATGTTCTTGGTATTTCCTTTGATGCCTGGCTGTAGGCAATACTTAAAACAACATACCGGCTTGGCAGCTAGAACAATGGACCTCACTGTTGTGCTAAAATACGCTGACTCATTTTACTTGAGAATTCATAGGCTGCTTCGTGGGTTATTTTTATAAGTGCCATTTTGCGTGTTTTTACATACGATTGTGATTTGACCGCATACGTTCAAAAGAAAGTCGACTATAGACATTGGACCTTCGCAACATGTAGAAAATCGAATATTGGCTTGGATTAAGATCATTCAATCTTTTATTAATTGTAACAATTATAACTGCTAATATTGGCATTTTGTAAGACTATGGATTTCTACATTTAATGAACCATGTGAATATGTGATAATCGAAATGACCTTGAGCCTTGCAGGATAATTGTCGACCTTAATTCCTAAACAGTAAGAGTGCTAGTATTTTGAACTGTTTAATGAACCATAATATACAAACACTGTGATCCCTAACATTTTATACCACAACTGCAATTGTATATTACTATTTGGCAATGTAGATCTCTATATATTTTTTTATACGTAATATATGATAAACGACATAATAATGACAAAAATGCATTAACATCACGACGGAATAAGACCTACATCTGTAGGAATAACACCTTTAAGATTTTGAAAGGTTGACGAACGATTACGAGCCACCAATTTAGCGTCGACCGTTTTGGTACCGTAGTTTATGCGCCGCAGTTTGACCAGCGCCGTTTGGGTGCCACTGTTTTGATATTGCAATTTTTACGGTGTTGAGGTTAGGGGCGGGTAATCGCGTGGGTTTATTTCATTTATGCTTCAAATTATTGCGGAAGTTAGTGATAAAGTTAGGGGGGTAGGGTTAGGTAATATGTTGTTTAATATTGTTATGACTGGTTTAGGCCTTATTCCTATACGGGTTT
The DNA here is from genome assembly GCF_963924565.1 of Ascidiella aspersa. Taxonomy (NCBI): domain Eukaryota; kingdom Metazoa; phylum Chordata; class Ascidiacea; order Phlebobranchia; family Ascidiidae; genus Ascidiella; species Ascidiella aspersa. The sequence goes on from NC_139451.1 coordinate 21,638,447, forward strand.
AGGTATTGTTATTCCGATTTATACCATTTCTAAATTTTACGGAATTAATCCTATTTTGGTCCTATTCCGAAATACAGCGTTGATGATATTCTAATTTCGGTCTTAGTTCTGGAGTTTCAAAGATTTGTAAATGAATAGTTTCCTCTATGATTGTCAGACACACTGTACACTTGTCGTTACAAACACGAAAGTTTAATCGACCGACATTACGACAATCTAATTTACATGCGCTCTGTACAACGCGCACCATGCGAAATCAAGATAGAAGCGCTCGAGCCGAAATGCAACCGAAAATAAACAAATAATCAAAGCAAAAGCAATTTATAAGCTTTGTGCTAAATTTTTACGCGAGAAGCAATTAAAGAGATAAACCCGTAAAGCGAATCGAATCAGCACGAAGAAAGTGGGGTTGTAGTTCAAAAGATCTGGGCTACAAATTGCTACCATATCCATCACTCCCAATTCTACAGTTAACATATGATAAGGGGTGGCGAAATCAGAACGTAGAGCGACCCGACAATTTGCAATGCAAACCGAACATAAAGCGACTACTTCTTGAAACGAGAAGACAATTAAACGCTTGACTGATTTTGAACTAACCATTAATTACGCAGAAATAGGATTTGCAGCCTTCTAAACTGATAGAATTGCAGATAACAACAATCAAATGACAGCAATTAATCACCTTTACAGCAAGAATTGCCTCATTTAGCAACAAGCTAAATATACTCTCAAAACAAAATTGAAAACAGCAACCATCAACAAACCAGTGTTTGATGACAAATGTTTTTTTATTCCCAATGGGTATTTTGACTATGCTATAACATGTTTTCGTAGGTTTAACTGCTAATTAGCAATAACGTGCAAATTTTAAAATGTTAATTCAAATTAAACCCAATATTATGAGGCCACCCTCGAGGCCTTCATACAAGATTTTTCATAGATTTTTTTTCGAAACCTTTTACTTTTAGGTAGGAATGTCCGATAATTACATTTTATTGCGATACAGGTTCCAGATATTTTGGATAAAGAGTGTCGCTATCCGATCCGATAGCAATTGACGTCATTATACTCAAACAAGTAAAACCGTTAAAAACAAAACGTTTAAAGGTAATTTTTCCATGCTATAAGATAAAATTTGCTTGCTATAGTTGTAAACTTACTGTTTTTTGATAAGTTTACCTTAAAGCAAGTAATAATTTAGCATATCTTTGGTGAAAACCATATATAACCTCTGGATCGGATCGGCACCGATACTACCCGAGTATCGGGTATCGGCTCCGATCTGACATCGTCGGAAATTTCTATACTACTATAAGGTACAGACACCTGCTGTGTGCTTCGCAAAACGGCGGCAGGAATTCTCTAAAGTATAGCTTTTTCTAAACCCGAGCTGTTTCACGACCACTATAGTACTCTTTCCAACACAACAAAAACTCCCAAAGGCGCCTCTAATGGCAATCGGTTTGCTGTCGCTTCTGCAGCAGCATTCTCTGCCTGTCATTTCGATGCTTTCCCACTTGACGTTTTTTGCAGCAAGGCCAGTTGCAGGCCAGGTAGCCGACGATGCAGCCCAGCACAACGCTGAACACGATCCACACGTTGTACGTCATCACGGCCAGCATTATGACGTAGGAGAAGACGAGCTGGACGCCGTGCAGGCCGGTGTCGAGCAGGTGCACGCAGATCGGGTTGTGCGCACTCTCGCTGAATAAATCGCGCATGAAACAGTTGGTTTAATCTTTAGCAGTGGAGATTTTGGTTTTAGTAATGTTGACCATAACGAATTTTAAGAGTCACTAAAATAGACTTTTACATACAAAATTCTGTCGATCTTATAGATTTATAGAATGTTTTTATTTTATATTTAAATTAATATTATTGCGTTTGAATGTCAAAAGGATGGCGAATACTACTTTTTTGCAGTCCAATGGCCAAAAAGCGTTTTGTTGTTTTAAAATTACCCCTTAGTAACAACATAAATAAAAACAATTGCGCGATAACATATATGGCGGAATAATACCTCATATAACTTCAACCATATGAAAATCTCCCAATTAGTCTAAATACCATCTACAACTGTTGGAATGTGGGACGATTGGGTGCAGCCGGTTCGGCAGCAGTCGTATATGGGCCGATTTGGCGTCAATGTTTGGGTACCAGGCGATTGGGGTTAGAAGTTAACTTAACCTTGAAATTTTTTCGAAGGACTTATTGGGTTACGGTAATAGAGTTGTTTATATCGTATTATAGTCGCTCATGTCTTATTCTGACGGGTTTAGGTTCCTCGTTCAGTCTTTTGGTTGTCAGTTTGATCTTATTCCGAATTTAGATTTATTTTGGCGTTAATGTTTTCCTAATTTCAGTCTTATGGCTTGAGTCCAGTGTCTGTCTTAAGCTGTTGTGCTAAAATCCATCCTCGGGCAACTCAACCCAAACTCGTGTAAGTTTGGCGAACCTGTTAAGCAGTCGCAACCTAAATAAGCAAACATGATGTCACTACACTTAGTATAATATGAATCTGTGCACTTAGCCTATACTTATTTGTGTCCATCAGAGGTTACAAATTGCTGCGTCACAATGGTTTATATGGGTTCGTATCGGCTCGTCACAACCCCAAGGTTATCTGGGTTGCAATCGCGTGATGTCTTATTGCCATAACAAACAACAGCGAAAGCGAAAGGTTAAAGTAGTTAATTTCAGAGCTTTCCGAAGAGTAACGATATCTTCGAATATGATGAGACTGGACCAGTAAAATGAAACCATTCATTTTTTTAAAAGAGCTTAATTTTATAAAAAAGAACTGGCCAAGAGACGAACGATATATTCTGTCTGTATAACCAGCACTTTTACCATTTACATACGTTAACGTTGTTTTGCCTAAACCTTAAAGACGCATATTAACAAAAGCTCAATGCATTTTTTAATAAAAAAACGCCATGTATTGTTCTGAGCGTTTACGACAGTGTTTTGATGGCCAAAAAAGGTCGAGTGATTTCAATATAGACTAGTTAGTGGTTCTCACACTATGTACCTTTGAGTCTAAAGATTCTTGCGTGCCGCGAGAGTTTTTGAAATTGCAAACATGCTAGCCTGAAATGACACTATTCATTGGACCACTAATGATATCTTCGTATTGCCTACTATCTTGCACAGTAGGGAGGGCCATAAAAGTACTTGAAAAAGTTTATAAATAACTTATAGAGCCACTATCTGCTTTGAATCAGCATTTCGAGACGTCCAGACCAACCCTCGGGCAACTCCGCTTATGCTCGTAGATTCCACCTAAAGTTTGTAACCCAAGAAGCATATTACCTGTCGGAGGTGAAGCCCACTTCGTCATCGATTGCAGCGTCAACATCGGTGACGTAAACATCACTGCCGCGTGACGTTTTGGGATCACAGCACGAAGCGCAATTCTCTTCCAACTGTACAGACAATAATAAGTGTTATCCAACCCAGTTCACCTTGTTAAGGTAACGGATAGAAAATAAACTCTTCCTGTCTGGTGTTTGGTTTTTGTCTGATATTTCGATTAGTGTCTAAATTTGAACTTTTATTTTACTCATATTTAGGACCCAGACTTATTTTAGTCATATTTAGGACCCAGACTCGACTAGAAGTCGACAAACAGTGTGGTTTTGATTTCCCCCGCGATTTAGTCAAAAAACTTCCCCGACACAATTTGGACTTTGAGTCATGCGCAAAGGTGTCACGGCTTAAAAAAATAAATAGTTATATCAGATAGCTATCGGTTTTTCAACCATGATTTTCGATCCGACTCTGCCATTCTACCTTGAAAGGTACTTTTTTCAATTCTAGTTTAGCATCCATATCAGATCACGATGCTTTTGGTATCAGATCACGATGCTTTTGGCCTAAGACATCTGGTAAAAATCTTCAGTATCGGAAATCCCTACTCTTGGCGATTTTTTTATATTCATAAAACGTGGATTTATTTTGACCAACACACGCCTACCAACGCACACCAAACCCCTTTAACCAGGCGTGCGATTGCTCCGACCGACTTTAAGTGCGATTTTAAAAGTAAACAACCTTTGTGACGTATCTCTGCCTGGTGGAGCGCGGTTTCTTGGAGCTCGCGCAAGAACAGCAGGGCGCGGCACAGCAGCTGGGATCCAGGATTCTGAGACGGAACGCCTTCATGTACTCGTAGGCAATCCCGATGAAGAACAACAGCATGCAGCCGATGAATAAGTCTGCGCCAAATATAATCGACAACAAATTAATAATTATCGGCGTAAAACAGTGCTTCTCAGCCTATAGGCCGTTGTTCGATTCGGTTGGGTCGCCGACTGTAGTGACTAGCAAGGTTAGATTTATTGGGATTGGACCTCTCTAATATTTGAAAAAACTGCGGGAGAAATAAGACGACATTGTGCATTTTATTATATTAGAATTTATTCATTCTATTTGTGTGTTATATACTGTAGTGTTCACTTACTTAAATGTCGTTTTAGAGAGTTGGGTCGATAAAGCTTCGCTCTTAACCTACGTTTAGAATTTGGTTTGCCGCTAAAAAGGTTGAGAAAAACTGGCGTAAACAGACCTCAATTGGCAGTATACTCATGGTCTTCCTAATTGGTGGAATTCTGTCCGCATTAGGACCTTTAGGGTTTTTGAATGTGATTCTCAGCAAATGTCCCATTTTATTGAAAATTAATTAACAAGAAAAATTAAATGCATTTTCTGACGACTGACGACTCACAAACTTTCCATTTTATTTTGTTTAGATTTGAGCAGCAGAGGGCCGGACTTTTAAGTTTTTTTAAAAAAATATAGCCCTGGAATTACTCAATGTAGCCTATACAGTATTTATTACAGCTATGGCGACAACAAAAAAGTCTTGCATTTACAATTAGTTATTCTTAAACCATGTCGAAGCTCAAAAACATTTATTTGCATTCCTAAACAACATTTATAGCTTTTTCCTTATAACCCACAAAAAAAAGTTTGGGCGCTATAGTAATAAGCTACCAAAGCCAGAGAAAATTTCGGCAGAGAAGTACCGATTAGTCAATTTTTTTCCCAATGGACAGACTTTATTACCTGTACGGTATCTGATCTCTACAGAACTCAAGAGAAGGTGAAATGGCAGCTTATTGTTGAAGACCATGGTCATCATCATTTCCATAGGCGCCATTCCCATGTCCATGCTACCGTTGCCCGCCATCGTGGCACTTTCCTTTTGGTCAATGTGGCCCGTGTGGCCCATGTGGCCCATGTGGCCCATGTGGTCCATTTGCGGCATCGCGGTTTCGGCGCCCGCCATTTTGCCGCCGTGCATCGAATCCATATTCATAGTGAAGTCTGTTAAAATGTCTATAGTACCTATAGGAAAGAATGCGTTGGTTTATAGACTTTGTAATTCATTTTGTACTTCCATAACTTTTGAAAAAAATTTGTGGGCCTCGAGCAGAATAGGTAAAAGGTGTATTCGCATAGCATACATCGTAAAACTCTAATAAATATAAAACAGTGTCTAGCTGTTTGCTCCATTGACCAGCAACAAAGTGGATATAAGTCAATATCCATGTTGGTTATTTAAACAAGATCTTTATAGTTTTTTGACAACGAAACAATCATTTTACAAGAAAATTTATAGTGGACCTTTTTGTTAGGTCACCATGAACCCAACTATAAACCCCTAAACCCTCCTAAGCATTTTTAAAACAGGGCACCTGAGCCCATAAAATGCAAACTACAAAATATTAAAAGCTTTCGCAAAAAATAAATGAAAAAGAAAAATAACCAAAAGTTTCGTTAATATCAAAAGAATCGTTAACAGAAAAACAACAACACAGCTCAAAAAAAAATCAAAACATGTACATGTACACCAGCAAACGCTGGCGATTAGGAATTTCGCGCAAATACTTGGTTGTCAACGTAACGGACCATGACTCTGCAAGGTAAATAGGACTCTGATTGACGTTAAGTTAACTTTTCGTTTACAAGTTCCCAAAGGTGCTCGGGGTGATATGACAGTAAAGGATTACTCAAACGTTCTGCAAGAACTTAAGAAGTCACGGGTGAACTGCACATGACATGAACCCTGACAGCCTTGCATCCTGGCAGTGTAAGCTCAAGTAATACCTCTACTATCTTCTTTCAAGGCAAACAACGGCACTTTGAAACACATTGCATTGTTAGAAGACCTCCGCACATTAAAGATATACTGACGTTTTTAAACGCCACACAAGACCCTTCATGAAAAGGTTACCACGATTTTTTGCATAACATTTAAAAAATAGTTGGACATATTACCAACAGCTGTTGATATTGATAATGTTTGAAAGTAAAACAAATATAAAAAGATAGATATATCCCTACGAATCACAACTAATCCAAGTTTAACATGCACGAGTAATTGGTTCATTAACTGTTTGTTAAGTATACAAATAACTTCTTACGTCAGAAGTTCAGAATAATAACATGCATTAGTTTAGGGACGTTACATTTTCGAATTTCTTAACAGTCCTTCCTCCATTACTTTTAAAAAGTTTATTTACTTTTACCCAAAGGCCTCGGACATAGCATTAAACCGGTAAATATCCCTAATAAGTTTAGTACAAACGGCTTTTTAAGTAAATTTCCTTTTCTAACGTCGTTCAATCGGATGTGGAAGTGTATTGGCGCGAAACCTGAGACATGGATTAGTCTACCACATTTTTCACAATTTGCTCTCCAGTTGTTTAACATTTTTAACAATTCCCTGACTCAAGTAATTATTTATGCCTGTGTACACTTGTTAGCATTCCGCTTCGTTTGCAGCAACTACAAGGTTGCTTCCAACGCAGCAAAACTTCACGTTCGCTATACAACCGGCAATAAAGACAGTGTTTACAGTCGGATCACCCTAGATTTAAACAACCCGGTATTTAAGCAGCATAACGAACGGCGATCTGCCAAGCGAGTTTAAGAATAATCCCAGCAGTAATGGTAATACAACTTTTTTTGTAAATCAGAAATTAAGAAATGCATAACTGTTACACATTTCCGTTTTTTAAATTCATACTAACTATTTAGCACAATGTTAACCTTTATAACGATAGAATCTTATTTTATATTTTTAAATTACTATCCCATCTTCCCTCATATCGATTTTTACCTTTCCTCTGCACCTCCAGTTTGCAAGAATCGCAAAGCATTTTCATGAATTACGGAGTTTTGAAACACTCTGCTTGTATGTATTGTTGGTTCTGCCAGTTAATCTGTCAGTCTGTACGTGCGTTCTGCAGCTGGTTCGAAAAGCAATATTTTGCTTAGCGTAAAAGGTTTGCACCACCTGTCTTGAAAATTGCCAAGCATAGACAGATCGAATACAAGTAAAACTCATAGTTAAAAACATGAGTAAAAAATCAGACATTTAAACTGTTTTCTCTTTTTGTACATTTTGTTTGGCATTTTTTCTCTTTTTGTGATATTTTGATCTCTTCTTAACATAAAACTCACGAAATTTTGAATGAAACAAAAAAAAAGCCTAAAAAAATCCAACTCAAAGGGTTCAAAAAAAGCCTAAATTTTCAAATTTGGCTTTAAAAAAATCCAAACTGGCAACCCTGTTTCTGAGTTTGGGTATTGGCCGCGACTGGTAAAAGGTTGTGCCCATTTCTGTTCTAAACAATCCTTCTTGTTTGCTGTTTAAATATTTGAAACGTCGACCCCTGACATTGTTCGTGAAATTGTTTCACTTTTAAACCAGGGCTCGAAAGACGCGTCCTGCAAATGACAATGTAACGACATTTTCTAAAAAGTTTCTATCTCACACGTCCAAAGTGGTTGCTTCCGCTTTTTTCAAACTTGCTTACTGTACCTTACGTTAATATTTCCATTTTTAAGTTTCCTCACGGAGAAAGCTTGATTCTAAAATTTAAATGCTTTGAATAACATTACGAACAATGGCTACCACAAACGGCTGTTAAAAACGCCCGCAGGCCTGCTGAAAACCATTATAAAAAAACTGTCGTTGCTACGAATACTCGACCTACTGTTGCGACCCACCTAATGTTCTTACATGTGAACTAGACTATAGAAAGAAAGGATTCGTCGTCAACTCGCAACGATAAAAATAGAACCGGTAAACTGGAGAAAGCAGCCAATTAAGCTTTCTATCAGCGCGCTTGATTGCTCTCTGGAAGGCGCATTAGAGTTCAAGCGCATGTTTATATTGTTTGTGTGTGCGCAGGTTGGGTGAGGGTCGACCATAACCAGGTGCTTGCACAAATCAATTACAACATTAACATACTCCTTTGCTCGAAGTCCCGAGACTCGTCTATTCATTAACTCATGGCGTATTTCAGTCGGTAGAATTACCTAAAGCGGAAACGCTTTTTTTAAAAGGCATTTATTTGCAATATAACAAATCGCCATGAGCGGATTTTAATTGATCAAAGCCATACGGAATACCCATAGAAAAATTATGAACCGTAAAGCAAATATTTAACTGAAAAGATAAGTTTAAAAATAGAGTTAGCTCCACCAGGCAACATAATTTATTGAAATGATAAGTGATAGGTCTGCTTTTATTTAACCACGCAAGTTTTCAATGCTTTGTTAAAATGATCGATAGCTTCTTCTGAAAAGCGGGTTCTATTATCTTTGCTTTATAGCTATAGCTGTACGCACCTGTTTGAAATTTAACCAACTCTTTTCAGCGTGTCCTGCTGCCCTAGAAACCTTTAAAGAGTTGTTTTCTATGCCAATCCAAAACCGTGAAACAAAACTAGGGTAACCCAATGGAAGGTTCGTGAAACGCTGCTAGGCGGACCTGGCAAAATTCTTCGAAACATTCCGTCATTTTATTGTTGATACTGTCTGGCCGGTTTTAAACTCTCTAAGGGGAAACTTCGACAAACATCGCACTTTTAAACTATACCACGTCGCGACACGAATAGGATAAAAATCGCAAACCAATTTGAACTTCAAACAAATCTTAGAATAACGGCAAAAAGTCGATTGCTGTTTCACTCTGCTAGTTTACCAAGCGTGTTTTAAGTTTGTCGCTTACATTCGTCAAACAACGTACGCGGCACGCAGCTTTTTCGTTGTGCGACTACCAATTCGGACAGAAATCGCCGTTTAATATCCAGTCGGTCTGTAATTCGCCCACAAGTTCAATGCCTTTTTTCTTTCGGTTTCAATAGGGTCTTTCACCTCCGCTTTGGAGCGATATTCCTAGGGACAAAAGTGGAATTAATTATTATATTAATTCGCTGGGAATGCATTCGTAGTTCAATACAAGTGAAACCGTCACGCTTTGTCATATCGGTCGGCTAGGAAACTTCGTGTTCTGCGGCGGAAATAAGTTTGGAGAAAGTAGCTCCGAGCGTTATGGATATTGTACCTATTAAGAGGCCACTCACATACACATGTTCTACCATTCGCATATTCTGAGAACCAAAAGTTTTTTCTACCTTAGCACCTTTATTTTGCTTCTACTTAGTTCCAGTTTCTATTAAAAATAAAGTAAGGTATTTTGAAATAAAACTCTCTGGAATGGGCGCTTTACAATGACTTTGAATATACATTGCTTAAAAACATGTCGTAAAAAAATTCTCGACATATTACTTGAAAAAACAACTTGATATGGCCGCAAACTGTTTGCGTGTCTCCAGAACGCAATCTTTTTACTACTTTTGTGGGTTTCAAGCCCTTGTTCAGTTTTATAGGCACACCAGAATCAACCGAACAACTCGATTGAGTGTGAAAGTCATGCGACCGTCCTTTTAAACAATAGAGACCCTGTATAGTGTGCGATGGCCGACTAAATCTCGACCGAAAGTGTAAACTGAAACAAGTAACTCGAAAATTTGAACCGGAACAAATCAATCAAATGACCTCCGACTTACGTGCGTCACAAAAGTAACACAGTTACCTAGCATTCAGACACCGAAAAAAATACAATGAAAAAACAATTCAACTAATCTGCCACGATGTAAAATATATTTATTTATGCCACACGAAAGTATACACAACACTATTTCTTTCTTATTTCGGGCCCATTTTTAACCGTTCTGCTATACGTGAAAATAAATTAAAATATATAAAAATATTAAGCCTAGGAAAATATTGTTCGTTTTACGTGAGGTCAAATGCTCACCAACTTTTCACTTTAGTTTCACTTTAAACAGGGAATAGCTGTCTGCAAGTCATAAAAGTGACTGATGATTGTATTACTAAACAAACACTGGGCGCCTGATAACCGTGACGCAGGGTTTTTTAAATGTGGTCTGCGGAACCCGTGAGGGCCATGGTCTAGTACAGGGTGGTCCAAGGTTGACAGCATCGGGGGCCACAATATACGTTGCATACTCTTGGCGGGCCACATAAAGCAGGCTACATTTTCGTTTGGTCGGGGTATGATAAGTTCAAAGATGACGCCGCAAAGCATCGTCAAAAAGTAACGTCGAAGGACATATAAGGTCCACAAACTTGCTACTATCGTTGAACTTGTGCGCAAATGGAATCGAGTGACAACGAGAATGGCAAAAAGGTGCGCGCGAAGAGCGAAAAAAATTGCGTATTTGACAAAATTTCAATTTAGAAGAACCTTACTGCATTTATAAGCGTAGAATTTTTTTTAACTAGATTAATTTGGCTAAAATTGCATCACGGAGAGCGTCAGCCTTTAGTCATAGTGAAAACCTGTAAAACAGTGTTTGACAACCTTTTTTGGCTGGCGACACACTTGTTTTAAGTAGCTTACTAATAGAGCAACAAAATCCTAAAGAATTTAAAATATCTTTTAGCACCCTTAAAAGCGTCAAAAATGGCACCCTATAGAGTGCCAGGGCACCCCGGTTGAGAACCAGTGCTGTAAAACAATACTTCACGGAAGCGCGGCATATTTTATCGTTGATTTACTTTGAAGGGGCAGAAATAGTAATTTATATTGGGCTGTAGTTTTATGTTATACTCATATTAAAGACGGAAAGCAAAAAGCAAATATAAATTGTAAGTTCGCAAAACAGCCATTTTAAAAACTCCCATAAAATACGTAGTGCGACTTTCAAACCGGTCTAATACATCACAAAAATTAGGCGTTCTTTGTCACCCCATGGATTCGAACTTGATAAGCGATAGTAGGCTAATCTGGTTATTGAATAGTGAAACCGGAAAAAAATGTAATCATAACCAAACAATTGCAGTATGCTTGCTGATCGTTTAATATTTCTTTGATTAAACCCTCAACTATACGCATTACAATAATTCAACAGTGCTTCACGGGCCATGAACAATGATGTCCACATGTGGCCCGCGGGCCTGGGTTTGGACCACCCTGGTCTAGTAATAGAGGTCCACGAAGGCCTAATTTAAATCTTGGTGTATAATTTGAAAAAGAAATGAATTTCTCTTTCAAAAGATAGAGTATTCCTAAAATACGCTCTGGCGCCTTCTTATCAAATGTATTTACACGTAATTTTAATTTTACATTCGTAGGACCGAAAACAGCGGGTTTCTTGTTTTGTTTCATAACATCAAATTTATGACATCATTCCACAAAATATTCCATGCCGACCCTGGTCAACGCGATTATCAGTGGGTCTGTGTTAAAAAAAGTTGAAGAAACCCTGTGGTAACGGCATGTTTGAAAATCTACTCAACTTGTATATAACAATAACGTCGGTAAAAATCAAAACCTAAAGTACATAAACATTTATTTAAATTATCAGAAACAGAAAACACCATTGTAAAAAATGAAACAATTCCGAAACACTACTGCCGCCCCAGTGATTAAGAATAACTCAGCAGAGACCAAGGTCAGCACAAATTAACAGATCCGGTTTCTTGGAACCTTGTAAACATGTTTTGACAAATAGTTTTACTGTGATGTGTATGCGCTTAACTTGATGTACGTGCGACGAGGGCTTTGGCACGGAAGGCGCCATTCGTTCTATTATTGCCAAAAAGTTGTTTGAAAAGGGATTTAGTTTTGAGCTGTTGCGGTTTGGGAAATTTGTCGAAATCCATTCCTCGTAGAAACTGCTGAGCCGTGCAGTGTAATGAGAAGTCTTAACCTCAAACGTAATAAATTAAAAAAATGCTATATTTTTACTTATTTCTGCACAGTTCTGTTCACTATTTCACTGCAACATCAACCAAAAAGTTGTTTTGTTCTAATAACATCACATTGGCTGTTATGTTCGTTATTGCTAGCATTGTTGGCCTTTACAGTACACGAATAAGTGAATGACTGAACACAGATAGGATTTTGTTTTGTTTTTCATTTTTATCAAGGCAAACATCACAGTAACATTTAACTTTTGGGTTCATCGTTCACTCTTAACCTGTGAATCACAATAAGTCACTTAAACTGGCAATAAAGGCGAAACATTTTATAAAAGTTTTTTTTCATAAATAAATGTTTGAGGTTTTCGATTTCCAAGCAACAAAATCGGATTTTTTTTTTATGGATCCACACCTGTTCTAATCATACGGAAGCCGCACCTTGTGATAACGAATATTAAAGCGATGACAATCTATTTTTTGGCTTATATCGGTATAGAGATAATACAGTATTGGTTCGAAACAAAATTTGATAAAAAACATTACGTAAACGGTGAAGTTTTTTTGTTTGTTAGTCTTAATTGATAGTAAAGAATCCACAAAAAGCGATGTTTTACTTGTTTACCGCATGCAGTACAGCGCAGGCATATTTATACTTCCTGATATTAAATTGTGTTTATTTAACCTAGACAGATTACAATGTAAGCACCATGTCAGTTGGGCAAAAGTGTATATACGTGTTATTTAACCTGCGGATTTCAAGCGTCCCAGCACGGGTACAAGAATTGTTATTTATACAGCGAATATATCCAGAACACCGACTTAGAATCGTCAAGCATAAAGACACTTCGGTCCGAAAATTAGTGTAGACAGCAAGTTTAACAATATATTCTCGTCAAAGCGTTCAAACAAGATACACTCCGACATCGCGTCATGCACGAATTAACGCTGTGGTTTGTTTAACGTGGCGTAACAAAAGGCTCCTACGCAAAAGTGAATTTTCACAGTATTTCGAATAATCCGCACCAATGACGTTTTTGTGGATTTTTACATTTCCAGCTCGTTTTTGAAAGCGGTTATAGGGATTCTGAAAGCTGTGTCTTCTAGTATTGCATTGAGTTTTTTTGGGTATGCATGCTACGTCCATATAGCAATTAAACTAACATTAGTTTATCAAAAAGCATGCTCGCGGTAACATATTTTTTTCTGTCCGGGACACTCGCGAATAGAGAAGATAAAAATACAAAAAAATCTACTTGTCAAATTCGTGAAAAAATTATATTGGACATGTTTACAAGCAGGGCTACGGTCTCTTTAAATTAAAACAAAGGGATTCTAATTTTTCATTTCCGATTATGGCGAATTTTCGACATCATAACCCTGTATTCCTACCATCTCCGTAAGAAATTAGAGGGGGGGATTCGAGAAGCCTAAGGTAATCTCATATTCAGGTCCCTAATTCGCCCTAGAAAATAAAGTCGAGTTTCCGTCTCAAGTCAAATAAACTGAGTCGTCGAATTCTGGTTCCACATTCCGGCTCGGACTCCGCAACCCGTTCACAATCTAATATCATGTAAAATAAACCGATTTGAAAACTACCCCTTGTATATCCGATTCCATAAAATACCTCTTGTATTTGTGGCGGCGGATTTTATGTTAGTACATTCGCCAAAGGATCAGTGTTCAACAAGCTAAAACATTTGACCAAGGTTTTGATTTCTGTACGGAGATACCCAGACGGCTACTTTTCTTGTTAGCCCAAGTTAACACGAGAAAGATACACCTCACTTTAAAATTATAAAATATGCCTTTTTGCACAATTCTGTTCCTAAAGTTTTTTTTTTCCAGAGAGATACCTTCAAGCAAAGAAAGAAATGGCGCAAAAAACTCAAAAAATCCTTCTGTTTTCAAACTTTGCAGTGAGTAAATGTGAGTATTTATTTGTTAAAAATTGTAGAAAATCCCTCAAAGTAAACTATGGCTAAATAGCAAGATTATATTACTGTCGTTGCGTATTCGTGGTTAAGTTTTATTTTATTTTTATGTTAAAAGTTAACAAATTTCACCACTTATAGACAGCCATATATTTCGCCAAAAGAGTGCATGGAATAGGCAATTTTATATGTAACGAATTTGTGCCTATGTGCAAGTTTCAATAGTCAATTTAAGAGAAAGAGTCAGCCCCAAATTTGGAAAAGATAACGTGCGAAGATATGAGCGTAAATGGCAGCGCGAACGCATAAATTATCGCGGCCGCATCCGCGGTCATGTTTCAAAAAACCGCAGTGAACAAATGAGCGCTGTGTCCAACCGAAAGGGGCGCGTACAGACTGCCATTGACAAAAAATACCGAAAATGAGACAACGTGTAATGTCCGTCATATCAAGAACACATCGCGAGATCAACTTTCAACTGAAAGGCTTGAGTTTAAAGAAACTTTAGTTGGATCTGTTTTCCAGCGGACGTAAAGCAAGAGCCATTTTACTCAGCGCCGACCACAGCGCACCTTAACCAGCATTTTACTTTTGCATTCTAAGGAGCAGTTACAGCCCTCGGCCTTTACGTCGGCGCGCCTACGGAGCGATCGCTTACGTCACAATGACCAATGACGTCAGTTCCGGCAATTTTGCCACGACGCTGTGTTATCGCCCCGTTAAGGAAAAATTACGCCGACGCTAGTCGCTTTGAAGCTGTTTCCATAATTTCCCTTCGCACCCACGAAAATTGAGATGCGAAGTACTTGTATCGACTTTTCCTGGTGTTTACGTTTTCGCGCGTGCCCTCTGCGACAAATTGCGGGTCGTAATAGTTGCTTAATTGTCTTTTGCGGAGGTTTGTGTATACTTAGGTAACGGGGCAGCGGGCTCGACAAGAAAAAAAGCTAAACGTTGCTTGAAACATAAACGACCAAACGAAATTCCATTATCTCCAACTCCGTGCACACGGATTAAATTCGGCCAAGTAGGATAAATCTACACTGCACATAATAGTATGTTTGTTATACGCCAAACCTATTTGGCCATACTTAACGTCGAAGCCTGAGCGCTACAAGAATCGGCGTCTTATACGATCTTTTTAAATAAGTCAAAAACAACACAATACATAACATATTGGGACATTAAGACATAACATATTGAATAAAATCAATGAACAGGCGGCACAAACATTCGCTTAGTTTGGCTGCGTTTGATGGTTCGCCAAGCCTTTTCAAAACCCTAACCGCCAAATTTCTATAATTAATCTTTCTCGCGACAGGCGAGAAAATGGTGCACCAAATGTAGCCTTTAATGGCAAAAAGGGGGGTCAACGAAAACCTGAAACATACCAAAGGTGAAGAGAGAAAAACGGCTCGAAAAGTTAACTGAGTGAAAAACACAATGGTGAAAATAAGGAGAAAAAACACATAAAACATGGCTATTCGCGCAAAACTTGTTATACCTCGCAGGGCTCATTTAGTGTTTAAAAGGGTTCAGAGTCAAACTATGTTAAGCAATATCCCAAAGAAATCTTTTGAGATGATGCAACAAAAACAAGATCCTAGGAGATGAGTCAAGTTGTTTTGCACCACCACCAACCACCAACCCTCAGGTTATAAACGCTGATAAGGAGACCACACGTGATTCGATGGCTTGTAACGAAACTGGCAATGATGAGAAATCACCGCCATCCTACAAGATGGAATGTGTTTTAAGGCCCTACATCTGTTCAACAAGACACGTTGGCCGTTGGTAGCTGTATTTAATAAAGAAACTAAGATAATTCGTATAAACAGTCACACTCATATCAGGTTTGGATAACAAATACAAGAAAACCCTCAAGGATTGGGGCACGCAGACTTTTCGGTCGACTATGTCCAGTCGGATTCAGATTCGGGAAGGGTTCGAGCTTGATTCGCAATAAAAATTACAAGAAACGAACTAGCTCCGGTTTCATTTTACAATCCTTTAAAATTGCGTCGTAAGTTTAACTTTTTAACACATGTGGTGCCTCAAGAGTCAATTGTTTACACGATTGAATTGTGCCAAATCAAGAAATGTAATTTCACATTGTGCCTAATTAATGTTTGCTGTTTTTATTTCGTTTATGGTATAAAACCCCACTAGAAAAGGTGCCGCAGTCTGTTTATCTTTTCTGTAAGGTGTCAAAAAGTTTGACTACTATACCCTAAAACAATAATAAATTTGCTATCCAAAAGGTGTGTAAACTTCTTGCAGAAACTAAGGTACTCGAACAAGACAAAATGTCTAATCATCGGACGACAGGGCGCAACTCTAGACCGATTTATGTCCAATTGTGGTTTTAAAATAATGCTAGGATTTAGTTTAGGCTTGTGATTTCGGTTTCCGGGCAATAATTGGCTATATTAAGCGTAAATACATTGTGCAACCTCATATGCGAAATACAGAAATATAAGGGGGCGTGGAACAGAGTACAAGGCTCTAAGCTGTTTTGCAATTTGATCAATTATAGGCAGAAGGAATTCCATTGAGTGAGCAATACCGAAACGTGGTGGGGGTCCACGGCAAGGTTATGGAACAACGCTGACAAAGGCTTCCAATTGATTGACATTCCAAATTGAGCGAAGCGACGAACCACCGCAGTTCTGTTATTGCGATTCGCCGCGGGTAGTATATATGTTTCCCCCCTTTAATAGCTGAAAAGCTTTCGCATCTTTTGTGCGAGCACTTTAAAAGCATATTTTGAAGGTCGACGTGGTTTAGGGGACTACTGCGCGATTCCTACCGATTTGGACTATAAGCTTTCATTTAAAAAGGATTTGACAGAAACGGAGCTAAAATTGGTCGAGCCCCCAAAACAAACCCACTAAAAAGAAAGTACCTAGCCCAATTGTCCTTTGAGTTGATCGTGACCATTAGACTATGTTCGACAAATATTTTGATGGAAAATTCGTCAGGATAAATCTGTAGACGGCCAAAAGGCGCCCGCAAACCCAGACCTGATCAATCGTAGTTTGTTTGTGCGATATAAGGGTTATTTGGGGTAGAGCACTTTTCATTAACAAAAAGCCGATTTTCCATCTTTGTTGAAACTGCGCTTTTTTCAAGTTTGCTGTGTTTACGTTTTTGGCCGTTGGCATTGAAAGGAATTAATCTATAAATATAAGTGACGTTATTCACAGATACCGGTAGAGCAAAATGGGGTTTTAATTGTTTAAATTAAACGTTCGTTCGGTCGCGTATATAGATTATGGCTGATTTTAAAACCACAAAATTTCCAAATTCATTGTATACAATCTTCTCGCCTGAATGTGAATTAAATTCGCGCCTAGCTATGAGCGAACGAAATCAGCGCGATAATGGGTTCTTCGCTGAGCAGTGTTCCTTGACGAAAGGATGTAACTTTACGAAGCTCATTTATTGTTAACTAACTCATTCCAAATGCCGCCACAAATCAGTTTAGCTCTTCCTAAGCCGCCTTTTGACTTAAGGTGTAAGAATTGAAAGTGTACCTAAAACAGTGGTTCTCAAACTGGGGTCCGCGGTCCTTTTGGGCTCCGCGAGACAATTTTTCTGGGACCGCGAAGCACCTAACAAAAAATCAACACGACGCTTCTGAAAAAGATAATTTTTTGTGCAATAAAATTTTCAATAAAATTTAACATACTCTTCCAAACCAAGCTGACTAGATGTTTATTCACGTTATTGCTCGGTTTAAGCAGTATTGTGCCTTGTGACGTCATAGTGCTGCATTGTGCTAGTGAGACGTTTTTACAGCTTGCTACGCTGACACTTTGGGCTGTACGGTCACGGTTTTAAAACTGTTTGTGTTTGCTTCACTCAAATAAAGTGATTCGTTAGAGGTTAGCATAGCCGAGCTGATAGCAAAGAAACAAGTTTACCCGTACCATTAATACCATTAAAAACAACGTGTTATTTTGTGTTTATTTGTGTATATTTTTAAGGGGACCGTGAGCAATTAAAACAATTGCTGGTGGACCGTTGCGTAATTTTTTTTTTAAAGTTTGAGAACCACTGACCTAACAGGAAAAAAAATGTTCTACTACATCCAGATGCTTATATTGTGCTATACTACAAAGTACTTACTCTTTACGGTAAGGCTAAAACTATACGCGCGTCCAAGATAACTGAACGATGTTGAGAATTGACGAAATGGTAATCATTCAAAACCGAACGATGCGTCTGTCTAAGCTTTAGAAAATTATTTGATTCACTAACTTTGTAGATTAAATAAAATAAAACGTCACGTGTTCAACATAAATACGCGCAAAAACTACAAGAAGATACTATTTTGTTTTTGCAAAAGACGCAATCCATCATAAAATTGCGTATCCTAATGCAAAGTCGTATGACGTTTTTACAAACATACAGAGACGTATTACGGACGTATTTAAACCTTGTAAATGTGTTTGTTGAATATGTGTTGTACACAAAGCAATAAGTCATAAATCGTGATAGTGCATATCGACCATTAAGAATAACTGGCGAATTGTAAAATTCATAAATAAAACAATAGATTTATTGTAACATATTTCTATTTAGTACATTCGCGCTCTTGATTGGTATAAGCGCAAACATGCTGGGTAAATATAATATAGATGTTCAATGTGGTTAAATGATTTTCAAATGTGGTTAAATGACTTATTAGCTTCGAGCTAAACCAATGAGTATACCCCCCTTTACGTAGTTAACGCCTCTTCTTGTATAAGAGTGCTCATACAATACCTGCTGCCATCCACAATATTGAGGAGCTGGAACTTGATAGATGTGAGCTTTTAAGTGCTGCCATGCAAACAAGTCAATCAAGGAACTAGAACAACCGGTTTGTGACATTTCCTTCTAGTCATATATTAATATTTACCTTAAAACACTGGTATCTATATTTCTGAGGAACAAGAGATCACCCCCTGCCCCCCTGCATTTGAAAAACAAGGGGCAACTATATTTTGGTTTTGGTTAATGGGTATTATTTCATCATAATATGTTATAGTAGATTTTTCTTTGGCCGAAAGACACAATTTTTTTTTAAGAGACTATTTCTGACTGACCACGCAACATTTATTACAACGCGCTCTTGGTTTGTTTTAACGCTACGACCTGATATGTTCAAAATGGTTTGAAAATGATACAGTTGAGCAGTAAGCGAAAGCACAATCTTTAAGAAAATTTGGCACTGCTTTATAGCCAGGTGTAATACTGCTAATACTTACGTCAGGTGTAATATTGCTAATATTAATTTTGCTACCTTATGTCGACTAAACTAGATACCATTGCTTGTCAACCTTTTAAGATGAGAAAAGCTACAAAGGTATATAGGAAATGCGTAGCTTGTATTTATACAAATACAAAATTTCATCAGTCATTATGTGAGCGTTGCTGTCGAATTTATTCAGCCAGTTGTGGTAACTCGACCCTGTTCTACTGCAAAAGGGACCATTACCAACGGTCAATTATCCAAAAACATATATTTTTTAAGCATAAACCCGCCTATTTATTGTGTGACACAGGAGAGTTCAACCGCGTAACCAAAATATGTGGCCCGTGGCCCGTGGCGTGGTTTGGTCTCTTGGCCCGCACAACAAAACATTCAGTTGCAGGTTTTTGAAATTGCTTTAGTGCAGCCTTTCTTAACCTGGGGTAAATCCAAGGATAGGATTTCAAACTATGAATATTCTGGCTCCGTTTTCTTCAACTTACCTATGCGAATGCGACTTCTCTGCAATTTTTATTATCAGAACTAAAGCGCGAAACCGACTTAATGTTTTGAATCTGATATTCGTGTGCATTATCTACTAGTTTACCAGACATTGAACAACCCCTTGCCAAAAAGCAAGTGCAGCTGTCGCATGGAATATACCTGATGTAATTTGTTACTTTGGTATATATGGGGGGTAAATCTGATATTCTTTAGTGCATCGTTGCAACTCTATATTTTGCTCTAACAAGTGTGTCACAAACTTTGAAGACAGATAACCTAAAGTTGCTAGTTTGTGCTGGCAAACCTTACACTGGTACAGCAAAAAATACAGATGCCTACTTTAACGTCGTTTATGACGAACAGCCACAAAGTGCGGTCAAAACAGCAAGTTACTGCAGGTGAACTGACCGCAGACCCACGATGATATATCATAATAGGAAAATTACGTAACAATGGTCAGATCGCAAAGGAACGCAAGTATACAACTGCTATCAGATAGCTCATAGCTATATAGCCATTGTCATATTGTAATGTGGTATCTGGTGCACCCCATCAAAGTGGTACGCCTTTAGAGACTTATGGTACCTACACCCTGGGGTGTACGATACACCCGGTTGAAAAAGCATTGGTGTATACGACTACTTATAACGTCAGTTAGTTCATTAGTCAGCATTTAGTAATACTCAACATCAGCATACTTGTTCAGTTGATGCCTAGTTATAAATGCAATTGCATCATTTTTTCCCCTTTTGGGGACGCAAATCGTGCTTATGTGGCTGACACATTTTCGTATATGGCAATCTCCGGCAGACAATTAAAAGCAAAAGGTTTTTTGCTTGCGAATCACTGAAATTGAATTCGGAATAGCTTGTTGTCACGCCCATGTGTACATTTTCATCACAAACCTCAAAATAGAACAATAAGGCGCAGTAAACAACGGAAGCTTTTACAAAGAAATCATTCAAGTTATCACAATATAATACATCAGTCGCAATCGAATCATCCGGGAAGCACGAGGAACATTTATATAAAAATAAAATAATTCGAAAAGCAACAGAAAAAATATGAAACGAAATAACAATTAAAAAACTGTCTGGATATCGGCAGATCGAAAATCCGTTTTGTAGCCAGACTCTTTTGGTATAGAAAGCAAAAGTAAAAAAGGAATGTCAAGTTTTAATATTGTAGAAAACCAGTGCCACAAAAATGTCACGATATTGCAAAAAAAAAATTAAATTCTCCCACGCTTAAAACTATTTCGCCGTGAGCTTCGTTTTTGACATCGCAAACAAGGTTTTGGCGAAGAGCTAAACCCGGTGCCACAAAAAATGCTGCACGACAAGGTAAAGAGAAAAAAAATTAAATTTTCCCGCACTCAAAATTATTTCGCCTAGCCCTTTAACTTAAACCTGGCAAACATTTTTTTTGGCGAAAAGCTACACAGCTTGCGACGAAGAGCAAGGTTGGTTGCTGCAGCCCGGCGTTGCCTCCGGCATAGCGCATTCGCTTTTGGGGATTCCCCGCGCGGATGACGTGGACGAAGTTCGGGCGTTCCTGATGATGGTGACGTCATTGGCGGCGCCCGACTTCGGGGGCGAGTCAAGCGGCTCTATGATGCCGAGCCTGTACTTACACAACAACATAAAGACTCAATGAAACATGCACACGTGTGTTAACCACTGTAATTTAGTCCTTCTAAAACTGCTTTTTGACCAACGATTACGGCTTACTGCAGGCTAGTTGTTTTTCTAGCCTGCCCTGCTTGTATCATTGATCGACAGATTCGGTGTGTCTGCGATGGCTTTCGGTAAACTAACAACGTGAGGTGTTTTGTTTTTAAGTGTGTGTTTTTGTTGTTGATTTGTGACGTTGCCTCTGTTAAGGCTGTTCCAAATGCTTGAAGCCTTGAGAACGTCAGAAAAATCTTGAAATAAACGGCATTACTGATAAGCCGAAATACCTTATGAGCGTTTGGAACTTGAAAACAACTATACGCATGAAATTGAAACTGCTATAAATATTATAAATATAAAAATATTTCACAAAGGCGTGTGCTTATCATAGTAAGTCGACAAGACGTCATAATCATCTTTTGGCAATTGATGTAAAACGGCCTGTTATTGATGTACACCAGCTAGTATATCATATCTAATTTGTCATTATATTAATGTGAATACAGAACCAAAATCAAGCGTTGGCGGCGTACGGTTGTTGCTCGACTCGTTCCCCTCTGAGCCTGTGTAGCTCAGTTGGTAGAGCGACGGTTTCGCTATGGCCCGACGTCGTGAGTTCGAACCTCACTAATGGCTAGTTGTATTTCTAGCCTGCCTTGCTTGCGTCATTGATCGACAGATTAGATTAGAGTCTGCGATGAGTTTCGGTGTACAAATGATACGTAAGCCGTAATCGTTGGTCACAAAGCAGCCTCGGATTGGCTACATCACAGTTATTAACCACATATATCTTTCATTAATACAAATCGATTTTTAACTCAAATGACGCTATGTGATTGTGACAGAGTATGATATATGAACAACTATAACTGTTCATATTACACTTTGCCAGCCGAAGTATCGTTACATGCGGAATTAATCATAAACATTATAAACGAAAAAAAACAGCTTCGAAGGGCTAGATCTCAGTTATTAACACACATTTGTGTGAATATTTCATTTTAAACGAATGATATAATTAAGGTATTGTAGGTTCTGTCGATAACGAGCACATGGCAATATTTATTCCTGAATTGCAGTTCATTCAGTTTGACACCAATCAATTTTTACTTTAAAGGGCACTTGTTTCGTTCAAACAGTTTAACATTAAACAGGCAAACAAAAGTTGGAAGGTCAGGTAACACACGATTCAGTGTGTATTTTCTTTGACAGAATGGGGGGGGGGGGGGGGGCGAGCTTGTAGTTCTCTAAAGAACTAGCGTGTATTCATGCACGTGAAATCGAGTTGAAAAAAGATAGGTGTTACTCACGACACAATGATTATGTAAGACGTTATAGATTTGCTTAAAGAGCAAACAATTGCATTACCTGGGTGACTAGAGAACTTTTTCAAGCGGCTCTATGATGCCGAGCCTGTACTTACACAACAACATAAAGACTCAATGAAACATGCACACGTGTGTTAACCACTGTAATTTAGTCCTTCTAAAACTGCTTTTTGACCAACGATTACGGCTTACTGCAGGCTAGTTGTTTTTCTAGCCTGCCCTGCTTGTATCATTGATCGACAGATTCGGTGTGTCTGCGATGGCTTTCGGTAAACTAACAACGTGAGGTGTTTTGTTTTTAAGTGTGTGTTTTTGTTGTTGATTTGTGACGTTGCCTCTGTTAAGGCTGTTCCAAATGCTTGAAGCCTTGAGAACGTCAGAAAAATCTTGAAATAAACGGCATTACTGATAAGCCGAAATACCTTATGAGCGTTTGGAACTTGAAAACAACTATACGCATGAAATTGAAACTGCTATAAATATTATAAATATAAAAATATTTCACAAAGGCGTGTGCTTATCATAGTAAGTCGACAAGACGTCATAATCATCTTTTGGCAATTGATGTAAAACGGCCTGTTATTGATGTACACCAGCTAGTATATCATATCTAATTTGTCATTATATTAATGTGAATACAGAACCAAAATCAAGCGTTGGCGGCGTACGGTTGTTGCTCGACTCGTTCCCCTCTGAGCCTGTGTAGCTCAGTTGGTAGAGCGACGGTTTCGCTATGGCCCGACGTCGTGAGTTCGAACCTCACTAATGGCTAGTTGTATTTCTAGCCTGCCTTGCTTGCGTCATTGATCGACAGATTAGATTAGAGTCTGCGATGAGTTTCGGTGTACAAATGATACGTAAGCCGTAATCGTTGGTCACAAAGCAGCCTCGGATTGGCTACATCACAGTTATTAACCACATATATCTTTCATTAATACAAATCGATTTTTAACTCAAATGACGCTATGTGATTGTGACAGAGTATGATATATGAACAACTATAACTGTTCATATTACACTTTGCCAGCCGAAGTATCGTTACATGCGGAATTAATCATAAACATTATAAACGAAAAAAAACAGCTTCGAAGGGCTAGATCTCAGTTATTAACACACATTTGTGTGAATATTTCATTTTAAACGAATGATATAATTAAGGTATTGTAGGTTCTGTCGATAACGAGCACATGGCAATATTTATTCCTGAATTGCAGTTCATTCAGTTTGACACCAATCAATTTTTACTTTAAAGGGCACTTGTTTCGTTCAAACAGTTTAACATTAAACAGGCAAACAAAAGTTGGAAGGTCAGGTAACACACGATTCAGTGTGTATTTTCTTTGACAGAATGGGGGGGGGGGGGGGGGGCGAGCTTGTAGTTCTCTAAAGAACTAGCGTGTATTCATGCACGTGAAATCGAGTTGAAAAAAGATAGGTGTTACTCACGACACAATGATTATGTAAGACGTTATAGATTTGCTTAAAGAGCAAACAATTGCATTACCTGGGTGACTAGAGAACTTTTTCTATAAAATGGTCAAAACTAGTTTAAAATAGGAAAAAAGCGAATTAATTTAGGTGTTTAAGTTAGAAAAACCTATAGTTTGGGGATATGGCCTTGTGCCCCCCTAGATCCGCCCCTTGCTAAGCGTTACCTGGCGAATAGCAGGTAAACGGCGAAAACCACGTAGGCGGCTGCAGTCACGGCGATGGGTGGCCAGTGTAGCCATAGTAGCTCGTGGATAGAGAGCACGGCGTGCACTTCAGTTGTTGGTACAAAAGTTGTCCCGTTTGTGAGCATTTTGCAGGGCGTGGAAAACGAACTGGCAGTTTTACAACAATTCAGCCGTTGTTCATATTCAGTTTAACCTATATATGTTGTAACGTAATACGACTGTGACTATATATAACACAGCAATGAGGTCTAAAGGGTAAGAACCGGTAAGCAGCAATATCACAGAAATAGGAAAAAAGTACAGTCCCAAAATCCAATATACAATGTGACCCTAACATTCGTAGCATGCTCATTTTTTTCTCACTTTGTCGTTGCAATACATTCAACATTAACACCTACAGAACATTACAATGTCACGTCTGGTCTACGTTGGCATACTTTACTTCCTGCGCATTAGAGTTGTAAACTTGTAATGTAACAAATTGAAACGTAATTGTAATAAAGACTAATCCGTTATAGCAATTAAATTAAACCTGACAAGATTGCTTTTCGTTTCATGTCATTAAATCAATTAGGCCCGGATAGAAGCATTGAACAGAAAGGCGTAGACCTAAATTATGCTGTGCTTTGAAGAGACGGGGCTATTATACACGTGACTTGATAAAACGACTATTATACACCAAGCTGCCACATAAGGCAAGTTGAATAACGTTTTTAGGGTTACCACTAAATTAATATACCACAAGAGTGCCAGTAACAACGAGTATTCAAAAAGAGATGACGCACAAAATAAGCGTTAACACCAGCGTCAACACCAGCGTGAATAGAACGTTAATTACTGAGTTTATAACCAATCTATTCTAGTCAAACTCATCTAAAGAGTTACGTGTTACAATATTGACCAACAGAAAATCTAATAAACTGCTCCGTTCACACAGTCTAATAAACTTTTGAGATAAAAAATAACTTAGAAACTTGCAAACACTCAAACTAAAGATCGAAATCTGTGTGTGAAAAATCTTTTCTTCGAATAACTGTAAAAATCTGGATATTAAACTTTTCACTACGCTCTGGCAAAAGGCACACTTCCGCTTTTAAAACGTTGGATTGGAACTATATTGCCTTCCATCGATCTGCGTTGTTGAGCTGTCCGTCGTTTTCCCCGCTCTTTTTTCTGTCTGCATTCTAGTTATTTATCTAGCGTTGAACAAAGTTTCATGGTTAGTCGTTCACGTTTACGGCTCAGTCTGGAAATTTAATGTCAAGTCCCAAGCATTTAGCAGCAAGCCTCACAATTAATTAAAGCTTCCGCAAAGTTTGCAGTAGTCTACAGTTACACAATAGCGAACTATACCAGCCTACGCTACTTTAGTGTGCGGCCCGACCACCGATTTTACCATCTCAGCAATACAGCGCTTGCTTCGCGTGCAATGGCCTTTTTCCCTTTGCAGTTTGAAATCCGAGCGTTTGAGCAAAGTGCACGCCGGTTAACCGCGTGGACAACTGGCAATCAGGCAGAGATTAAATCCCGGGAATTACTGGTTTACATGGGAAACTCGCTTGTTTTTGTTTGTTGTGAGAATATAAGTTGTGCATGTGGTCGCCACGAAAAAGCTACACACATGTTTGCTGATTGATTCAAAGCCAAGTATTGCATTTTATTTATAAAACTGGCCTATGCAATTTCATTGCTTCCCTATTGGATTCCTACATCAAAAAGGACTCATTTAGTCTGATAGAACAAAATAGGTTCTTCGTTAAATTTGTTTAAAACGAATTTGTACAATCACTTTCTGTTTAAATTCATTGCAAGTTTATTTCTTCTTCTGTTTTTGATTAGCTGCCGAAGTTAAGATGAAACAGCATTTTTATGTGCTGCGACACCCTTTTAGTAAAACTACAAAAAATGAAGTTTACAAACGATTTCATGGCCGCCTTAAAGGCGTTAAAATTGCTCTGAAACGTAAACGTTGTTATACTACCCAATCCCAGAGGCATAGGCCATGCTCAGAAAAACGCTGCTAACTGAATTATGTCTTTCAAATCAAAAACACGTTTTACAAAACGGAAACAATATACGAGTATCATCTCATGGGAGTAGACGTCAAGTCTTGGCTTTATTCCGGATAGCAATTAGGCCTACTGCCGCTTACGTTTGCCTGCATTTACAACTATCACTCACTTGGTTGTATAAACGTACACGTCATTACTGACCATTCAACTATACAGCAGACCCAGCGACAACTAGAGCCTTACATAAATAACTATGTCGAACGTCACAGATTAAAGTTGACACTGGTAATATTATATTGGCTCGTGACAGCAATAAGTGTAATCTATTTAACATCCGTCCAAGTATTTTCTCTAAATATTCAATTACTATTCAACACGCCGTGGGGAGTACAGATTTAATTCCGCAAAATTATATTGGCTTTGTGGTACAGGTAACGTCACCTAATCCCTACAAAACGAAACCTGTCTGCAAACCTTTGGAGCGCAAACGCTACAGTGCTTAAAACCCACACCTTTCAAAGGGGTTGCGGTTTGCCTTGGGCAAGTCTTTTATGATAGCAAAGCTCTTTTGTTAAAAAATTGCAGCTTCGTAAACCTTTCGAGCTCCCCAGTTGCAGGTTTTCAACACACGGCAATGACTTTAAAATTACATCGTCATGGTATACAGCAGGGCTAACCAACACGTCGATGGCCACATTTCACCTGGTGGTCGATCGCTTCGAATATGTGTTAGTTCATTACAGTACCTGTCGCACAAAAGCGGAACATCAAAATGACCAATTGACGTCTGGACAGGCCTAATAAAGCGTTCTTTGACGTAACAAATTAGCCTCTATCGCTGGCTCGAAATGCAATTAAGGGTAAAAGTGTTTAAGTGTTCTTGTGACTTTTTTAGTGAACCAGTAAATATTTCACTCGATTGCAATCCAATAGAAGTGGCTACACCTGGACCTGGATACGGCAAGTCCACCAAAACTGTCCAAGTGTACATTGTGCATTAAGATATCGAATACAACTGTAAATAACTTCGTCAAATGTCTGCTGTCCTATTTTTGTGAGATGTTAAAAGCAAAAAAATTATGCTATCCTGTATATAGCCTACTAACTGCAGTGGTCTGAATAAAAAACGTTTTGGTTAACAGTTAACAAATGACAATAATAATGATGAAAAACTTATGCTAAGTTAGGCTCTCCTGGCTTTTAGTAATAAATTTGAACGCAGGGCTGTTGTTATGTTCTATTTCTAAGCGTAAACTCACAGTGTGAAGTGACATACTTCAGTTTAGGCGATTATCATAAAAAAACAGGGGGTGGGGTGGGAAACGAACAAACTCAACAAACGAGCGAAACGCGAGAAGGCCAGAAGCGGAGCTTAAAGTAAAGTAGTATTGAAATAGGGGATGGGGCGAAACACTTTTTAAACTTCACAGTCTCACAAGCAAAAAGGACGAAAACTTGCAATCGAAAAAGCGGTGGGGGAAAAAAACGAAGACAGTTTTTGTTCTAAGTGCGGCTTCGCCGAATCGGAAAGCGGATAGGCGGACCGCGGACTCGCGGTTAGTTCAGCTTTGTCGCGCGTAAACGGAATCGACGAGATACGAAGGAAAGACAAAATTTGGCAGAAAAAATCCTACAACTTTCGAGGGCGCCACCAAGCGACGATCAGGTCAAAACCATTCAACGATGACGCGTTTTCGTGACATCATAGCGCGGGCTTGGTGTTGAGAAGCTTGTACAGTGAAACCGGGACAAGCAAGGGCATTATAATACTGGAACATTGAAAGGCGGAACGGGAAACCAGAAGATCGTCCAAAAAACACAGATGTCGCTGAAAAACGGGAAATAATGGGGATCTAGATAGGGACCTTAAGGTAAAAAGAAGCGAAATTTTATTGATAGTATGAAAAATAGTGATAGGGAGGAGGCCAATTTTAGGCGTAGACGTTGGGGACTAAATTTTTGGAAGCTTTGGTGCGCTGACGAGAGGGTTGGCCTCCTCTAGTAGCTTTCGTCCGGCCGTCTTGTAATCGTAGGTGCAGCTGTGCATCTCGGCGTAACGGTGCGTGGCGCAGAAGTTCTTGCCGCACCTTTGCCAACGAAAAAAGAATAATGATTTTTCATCAAAAGTTAACAGCTTAATAATAAACGATAAAAGTTTGAACATTAAAATAAAATAAATTGACAGATCCTCCTCGTAATGTGTTTTTAAGTTTATCTATGTCAGGCTGATTAACAATGGCGTTAAGTTTATGTTTTTCACAACAGTTTTAATATTTTTGCTCTCGGGCAAAAAAACACAAGTACCTTTGCGAAAAAAAAATGATATAATAAATAACACGTTTAAAATCAGAATTACCCGATTATAGCAATCCTCAAGGTCCGTGATCGTTTTAACAGCGCGCTTATTACAAAGAGACATGCTTAATGCTTATTCTTCACATGCTTGCTTTTTAGATTTATTGACGTTAAAGTTACCAAGTAGGATGATAACAACGCGGTTAACAATTCGTTTACATAATTTCATCCCAGAGTATTTTTTTTCGCCAATCAACATCCCTCAAGTTGAAATGAATCGATCACTTTTACAATAGTCTATTTGGTTTGAATGAGTAGTAAACCGTATGTCGGTTAAATAGACTTAAATGCTGCGCAAACTTTCAAGAGACAAAAATTAGGGGATTTTTGAACATAAGCATCAACGTTTGAAATTTAGGGTGTTTTCAAATAACACTACAGCTCAATGATTCTCAACCTTTTATGGCTTACGGCACCCCTCACAAATAATAAACAGATTTTGGGGGCCCCCGACTTGTTTCGTTGAGTATTTTACTGAAATATCACTACAGAAATGGAACTGAAACAACACAATCAACTTAAAACATGTGGGAAAATGTCATTTGATATATTAGTCTCTAATATAGTACACAAATAGTTGTATCAAGAAGCTTACCAATTGAGCAAATATCAGATTCTTTAAAATTCTCAAATACCTATCGTCACACTTAAGCATTAGAAATGGCACACCAGGGTGCCGCGACACCCCGGTTGAGAACCACTGCTACAGCTCATAACAGCGGTGTTTGCAGCCAGCAGTTGCAGAATTAGCAAGGGGAAGTTTTAAATTTCAAAAAGCGGTAAGGAGTTGGTGGGCCACGGTTTAATCACCTCGACTAACGTCACACGATTTCTCGGAAACTTACCTGCACACGTAACTGGACGCCAGACCGGTGCGTTTGGCGCAGAGAAAACAACGCTTTTTCTTGCTCGGGGGCTTTACGGGGGGAAGCACCGACGGAACCCGGCCCCCGGTCGGAGGCAGCGCGGAACTATGGGCCCCGCCGTGGGAGGACTAGATAAAAATATTGAATTTTTTTTAGATTAAATAAGTACAAAGCTCACAATTTCGGTTTGTATATTAGATATATATATCAATATGTTGTAATATAAAAGATACTAAAGATACTTATAAGAGTGAAACAAAATATAGTTGAGACCAGGGGATCTTGAAACTTTTTTTAACGTGGACCCTTAATTTTTTGCGTGGTGGACTACGGTAGGCAAGAAAATTTCAATAAGGATGTCATAAATTGACGTCACAATATAAATTGACTACATAAATCTGCTGATTTCGGTTCAAAAAATGTGAAAGTGAAATGCAGTCTAAGTACAGTCAGTGCAAAACCGTTTTATTTTTAATTAAACTGTTTTCTTAACAAAATTGATTACTTCTTACATGTACACTAATATTTCAATTAGACCTTCATGGAAACTCTAAAACTAGTTCACGGACCCCCAAGGGGTCCAAAGAAACCCTGTAATTTAGACCAACAAACTGATTTCGTCTCTATTTTTTTTACACTTTAGGCGCAACCAGAATCGTTTTGTATTTTACCATTCGCATTCAGGACATGTTAAGTAATAAACAGCTTCATAACAAATATTCTGTTAAAACATTTAAATAGTTGGAGACAATGCGTACCTTGAGAGATGTCCTATTGGCGTCCAGATTGTGATGGTGTTTATTTGACGCTTGTCCGCTGTTTCCTAAAAAACAAAAATAAATAAGACGACTTTGCACATTGTTTTAAGGATTATTAAGCTATTTATTTATGTAAAACTCATTCACAATTAAGAGCCTGAAAAAACGTAAGACCCACTACCACAACCTTGGAAATGTTAACAATTTTGTTTCCATCTGAAGGGATTCCCGAAGTTTAACTTTTTACTCCGACACCGCTACCAAATAATGTCATTACAATGCTTAAACTTATAGCAAAACACATAAACATGAAATATTCCAAGGTATGTTTTGCAGGTTATTATAGGCCGAAATTTGCTTTAGCGTACAAAGTTTGTAGTTACCTCCAGCTGTTACCATACTATTAAAAAAAATACACATTTTAAAGTAGAATCTGCGTTGGATCGCTAACCTGGTTAAATGCTTATTGCTTATATTAATTTGGTATTGTACTGATACTACCACTTCGCGTATCGGCCATTTGTTGTTATCTGCATTAATTGATTCGTTCCGCGTCATCTACTTTACAAAAAAGCGCAAACCTCGCTGGACGTCCTTCACCGGGCTTCGAACCAGCGACCTCAAGATGCTGGCGTCCATCGCCTTGTTAATGAAGTCGACCACTTCGCGCGCCTCTTGACGCGACATCGACTCCACTTTGCCGTTTGACGATTCCTTCTACAAGTGACAAAAATGTTTGCAGGTAAATACAATTTAAAAGGGCCGGGGCTCGATTAGGATGGGAACTTTTGCTAAGTGAAAATAACTTTGCTAAGCGAAAAAAAAATGGCTTGCGTGACCTACGCAAAAGCCAAAGTCTACCGAAAAACAGAAAGTCCATGGTTTACTTTACCCGTTCATCGATCAATTATATCAAATTTTTTAGTAAGTTTTCGGGTTTTGTCTAAAATATAATGGTTTTCTATATGTAAATTGCGAAGCGTTTAATAAGAACAAAACAGAAATTCTGTACTTGCAAAATAGTCTGTTCATTCGACAAAAGCTGAAATTTATGTTATTGAAGGGAAAAACACAAAAGGTATTTTAAGCTACAATATACACACCGGAATAGTATACAAGCTAGGGTTAGAAGTTGGTTAATGACAGATTTTTTAAAGGGATTTAGCGATCAAGATGTGGTAGGGGTCTAGGATTAAGTAAACGGTTGTTTAAATGGTCTGCTGACGGTATAGGTCCTATTCCTATCCAGGTGTAATTTCGACTTATTACTCTTTGGTCTTATACCCGGTTAATTTCAGGCGTGTTTTAAAAGTTTGTCAGTACTGTCTAAAAAAGGGCGTATCTTTATGGAATCCCAAACCATTGGTAGCAGGTTTCTGCTGGTCGATCACTGTTCCGATGTCGCGTATATAAACAATAAAACTCGAAGTTTAAAAACCAGAGTAAAACCAGGATCAGACAGTTTAAGGAAATATATATTTCGCCCATATAGAACCTGACGATGGCAGTATAGGCGAAATATATATTCGTTAAAAAAAACTGTCTGATCCTGGTTTTACTTTGGTTTTCAAACTTCGAGTTTTTATTGTTTACATACGCTTTATTGTTGGTGTATACTTCTACTCACCATTCTCAATCCAGACTTGCTCGTCACGTCCCTTAGGGGTCTTCGGGGGCTGACGGCGGGGTAATCGCTAACACTACTCGACCCCGATCGCTTTTCCGTACCCAGAGCGCTCGCAAAAGGCCCCAGGGGCGGGGGGCGAACAATGGCGCCGCTGTCAGACGGTTTCGAGTTCATCCTTTTGAGTCGCTGCTTCTGCCACGACTGGGAAACCCCCGGGTTTGAAGTCGGGGGCTGAGGGGTTAAAAGGGGGTTCACCTTCTTGGCGCCGAGAGTGGAAAGGCTTGCGAGCGAATCTTTCGCCTTCGGGCGACTGGGCTCGAGCCTTTTGTCGAAGTACGCCCCTTTTTGGGGCTGGGTATAACTGTTAAGGGGCTCTGGCGCCCCAAAGTGGGGGCGCTTATCGGGGATTTCAGAGAAACTGTTTCGTTTTAGTTTTTGCGCGGCGGCTTGCTGGTGCCAGACGGAACCGGCCGACGGTTCACGGGGTCCACCCCCTGGGGCCTCGTAAGGCTCCTTGAAGGCTGGGGGGCTCTTGAGAAAGCGACCGCCCCAGTGGTAGGGGGCGAGGGAACTCCCCACCGAGCTGTACTTGACGCCGTGCGTTGTCTCGTAGACGTGCGGTGAGATCGGAGGGTTTTCCCCCTTTCTGAAACGGTAACGAAGCGGCTGATGACATAATTAGGGGGATTGAAAAAGTGCTTCTTAACGTTTCACATTTACATGACAAACGATTTTTGGGGGGGTGGGGTGGGGGGTATACGGGAATTTGTCTGGAATTGATTGCGAGTGTTCATTACCTAGGCCTTATAATCTATGTGTCAAAAGACATTTTAGATTCTGTAAGATTTCAAATTTTACTTTCTTGGTAAGCTTCTGGATATAATTATTCGTGTACGAATATGATTAGAGCATAAAAATCAAGAATGTTTGTCTACATTATAAACCGAAAATCTGTGTTGTTTCTATTTCTTTATTTTGAGTCTTTTTAACTGTTCTTCATTTCGAGTCAACATCACTGTTTGACGACTGAGCGACATTTTTCAAGGGCAGCAAGATTCGAACACTTTTAAAGGTTCAAAGTTTTTAAAAAATTTAAAGTCGTTTAGAGATTCAAAGACTGGGTAACCCTGTATATTCGGCAATGATAAAGAACCCGCATTATAACGAGAAAAAACAAAACGATGTCAATTGCAAACAAGGAGCTTACGAGGAAGGTTCTTCGCTGGAGGAGGAGGCGGATGTTGCAATGATGGTCTCCTCCTCGTGGTCGTCTTCGGGAGACGGGATGAGGCCGTAGGAGCGAAGGTACATGTCGTGGCGGTTGTAGGTGAGGCCCTGGAGGAGCGACGAGGATCTGGCAAGAGGAGGAGGGTTTGTTTTGCGTGACAACCATATTCCGAAACAATGAAAGACACACACACATAATATGTGGTTAATAACAACTGTGATCTATCCCTTGGTGAGCAGGACCGGCTAAAAAAACAACTAGCCTGCAGCGAGGTTCGAACTCACGACCTCGGGTCATACCGGGACCGTCGATCTACCACCTGAGCTACACAAGCCGACCCTGGGATTCATAAAGACTAGGATTAGGGAATCACGAAGAATTTGTTTACATAATTATGCATTAAAAAAAATGCAAGTACCTTATGTGATTAATAATTATCGCGTTTAAATTTACACGAATTTTACTTTACATCAATGTACGCATACAAAACAGTTTGAAAAACATTACAAACCTCAACGGAAATTAACAAGAAAATGTAAAAAAAAACAAAAAAAGAGAAATATTCCCTTTTTTGAAAACCCGTATACCTGGGTGTAGGTTTGGCGACAGCAGGTTTAACCAGGTGCCGCGGCGTTTGCGGGGTTTGGTTGTCCAGCGCGTTCAGCAGTCGCTTGGTGCGTGGACTGAGGCGATCCGACTCCGTGGTCGTGACGTCATCAGCAGTTTCTTTCGTGACGTCACCTGAAAAGTATACGTGGAGATTTATAAATAGACATGCGTAATTTTTAGAGAACTTCTTAAAGCGGCGGTTGTCGACCTGCGTAATAATTACCTAAAAGTCCAAGAAGTAAGCGAGCAGATTTAACGTTAACGTATATATATAAGTATTCGGGTTGTTCAAAAAAACACTTTTTTGTCAAATATCAGTGGGGACCCCTGGAATTGTTAGGTTGCGTCTAAAAACCCCACAAAACAAACAATTGTATAAATGTTTTTTCTAAACAACATTTGTTAAGCTGTTTTATACGAAAAATGGCTTACAAATTTAAAATAAAGTAGATGCAGCACACATGACATCAAATCAATAAAATAGTGCATTTAGTCTTCACACGATTATATCAATTACTTATCTAAAGTTAAAAAAAAAACGGGCTATTAAGCCATTTTTCGTACAAAACAGCCTAACAAATGTTGTTGAAATGTGACATTTGTACCATGACTTTTTTACTGTAAAACAGGTTTATTTATAGCTATTCAATTACAAAGCAATGCAAAAAAAAAAAATTTTTTTTTTCAGGGGGTGAATGATTTCTTTTTTTCAAAAATTGTAGCCTAATCTGAAATTTTTAAATTGACGTAGCACGGTCAATACTGAACCAAACGTGCTCAGATTTGGTTTGTGGGGTTTTTAGACGCAACCTAACAATTCCAGGGGTCCCAACTGAAATTTGACAAAAAAAGTGTTTTTTTAAACAAACCTAATAAATATATATCTATTATCGCCAAGTGTAACAACGTTGCCGCTGTCGTACAACCCCTCGGTGCATTAAATTTTGGAATAAATTGGTCTCTTTAATTTAAAAACCTGCGACTACAGCACCGTAAGTGACTTTATAATTCATATTTCAAGCTTCAATTTTAAATAGTCGTAAATAGATTTCAGGAAAAAGTTTGGCGGAACGTGCCAAGAACAAGGTAAAAAACATTGTTTTAAAATTTAAATATAGCACCTAAAATCCTACATTAAGCAAATAAAACCGAAACAATGACAAACTATGCCCTGGTGAAAAAACAAATTAGGATATCAACCGGGACGAGTTTCTACTTTAATCAGGTGGTCAATTATTTAATTATGTGAAATTAAATGTTTAATTATGCAGAGGATTAGCAGCTACATGCTTAAAAAAACTGGATGTTACTTAAAAAAATGGTTATAAAGGTTGTTTTATATAACTGCACTTTCGATATTTTCTTGTTCTTCAAGACTGGCATAAACGATTTTAGTTTAGTAAATTTCTCATTCTTAGACGAAACATAAATATAACGAACTTAAAAAAATGTACCTTTATCCTCATCAGTCGGCTTAGTGGTTGTTTCCGATAATGTTTTCGGCGCGTGTTGAACTTCTTTCGGTGAGATCGGACTTTCGTTCTGAAAGCAAAGATTTAATTAAAGCGGCAGTTTCGGGGGTGCATAAAAGCGTGATTGAAACTGTTTCTCTCCAACGACTGTGCATTCTCAACCTGGGGCACACATTCCACTAGTGCAGGGGTAGCCAACACGTCGATCGCGATCGAACGGTCGATCGCCACATTTTACCTTGTCGATCGCATCGAATATGTGTTATTACAGTAGCTGTTGCGCAAAAAAAAACATTCAAATTATCAATTGTTGTCTGGACAATCCTAATAAAGCGTTCTTTGACCTTTGACGTAACAAATTTACCTCCATAGCTGGCTTGGAATGCAACTAACGCTCAAAATGATTAATAACTGTTCTTGTGACTTTATTTACCGACCCACTCAATCGAGACTCTCTAAAAAATATTTCAGTCGATCGCAATCAAACATAAGTTGGCTTCACCTGCAGTCCTGCACTAGTTGCAAAATAGTCCTGATCTTCTGGAATAACGCGGTACGCACAGGTAGTAAAAAAAAACACAGTGAACTACTTCAGAAAACATTTGGCTACTGATCTGGAAAAACGTAAATACCCAGATGAGGGGTGGGAAATTATTTTTAACCGCGGGCCGTATGAGAAACTTAAAATGTTGTGGCGGGTCGGGTCAAAAATAGAATCTTAAATACACGAAGAAAGACGTCATACTTTTCGGGATAAAAGAAATAAACTAACGAACTGGTTACTACGTTTGTAGTTGGGCTAATTTGAAGAAGACGTCGCGCGAAGCGCGAAACAATTGCGACTATATTTGCTGTAAAATTACAACTTTAATTTAGATTTAGAGGACGTGACGCATTTAGCATAGATAAGAAATGTAGCCTACATATCTTGTTGATATATTAGCATTTATTAAGTTGACAAACAAAACTTGTCGCTTTGTACAAGAAAACAAAAACGACTATCTTACCTTGGTGGAAACCTCTTCCTCTTTGGCTCTCGACTCGTCAGTGCTCTCGGTGACGTTCTTGGACCTCCGTAGCCTGGCGCGGAGCAGAGAGGAGCGGGACACAGAGGTAAGACGCAGGCTGCTGCTTCCTGGGGACACAGAGGAGCATTGCTTCAACACTTTTCTCAAAATTTTACAGAAATTTTGCTCCGAACCATTCTAACCAATCTAATCCTGCAAACTACTGCGGTCGGCGGGTCAGCCAAATAAAACGGGGACCCATGACCATTGGCTGCAGTTTTCTCTTTGTTAATCACTGAAAAAAAAATCAGATTTCTGTCCAACGGATCGGCGCCAATACCTTGTCCTAAGTCGTATCACTTGCAGTTGTCAACATTAAGGAGGTACTGATTCCTTACACAATTAATTTGTGTGTTTCATCGATGGTTTGTAAGTGTATTTATTTAGTTTCTTGCAAAAGCCGTAATTGTGTTTCTATGATTATTTCCTCGCAACTTTTTTTTCTTCGCTAAATCAAACTTATATATTGCTAAAATAGAAAGGGTCAGTCTCTTTGTATAACCACTTGTGGTTCAAGGCTGATCCTTCCCCAAATCCGGAACGTTATTTACTTTTCTATTTGTGTGTGTATTGTATTAGCGTGGATGGGGACAAACAATAAACTTGAAACTTAAGTGTGCTCGTTAACTTGAAAAAATTTGTTCAAAGTGCCTTCATAATGTAGCTGTATACTACTATTAAAAAAGCGATGGCATTGACCATATTTTACCTTCCGACAAGTCAGGTTCTGTTAGAATGGGTGGACCGGGGCTAGAAGGTTTTCTTGGTTTCGCTTTCATTATACGTGGAGTCTTTGCATTTTCTGTGACTCCAACTGGACTTTTAAACATCTTGACGGAATCTTTGCGTTGGGACAATCCTTTTATTCTCGTATTGGCATTGTCTGAAGAAATAATAACAAGTTTGGTCACCAAGCCTATACGAGTGTTTTTCAAAATCCGACCTATCAAATCCAAAGGTTACACTAAACTTTTTCATAAAAAACATGTGGCAGTTGAAATTCCACGTACTGCTATTAGTATTAAATATTAAAAACATATGTATATTGAGAGACAAACAGTTAGTTTACATTTTATAACTTTATTTGGTGTCAGTTTACTGGGGATACTGTATTTTTATAGCTTTGCTATACTAAATAAAAACAAGGTAAAGACCCCTAATAAAACCCTGACATAAACCTAATAAAATGAATAGAACATATTAATAAACAAAGAATGTACCGCTTTGTGCTTGGATACATACTTTTAAAATATTAGCAGAGCAATTTTCTAAATTAAGGTGTAATCCTTTAAAAGTAATAAACTACTAAATGACAACTACTAGTTCCAGACAAGGTTAAAGCCAATTACTTTGAGTGCCACAAGCACATAATTAAGTAGCAGCGCAATTAAGGTCCAATTGTTTTTAAATTACTTTGAAATGATTTAATGTAATCCTTAAAAAAACATTGTGAGGTTTTAGCAGCGCTGTTTGTTTTAGGTTTTGGCGTACAGTTTAATGACCATTCACATTTTTGTTGAAGGAGACATTTCTTTTATGATATAGCTCCTTCGAAAGAATAAAATACCCTTACATAGTTTTTGTGGTATAACAATGGGCCTAGCCTGTGACAAGCAACTTTTTTAATCATGATTTGGATAGTATAACCATTAAACGTAACATACAGTAAATTTAACAAGTTTGCCAAAGTTTAATTAATGCTTAATTGTTACCTGTTTCAGCTTTGGCAATTGAAGGGGGCCTTGGAACTACGTGCTTGGTGGCAACGGTAGAAGTCATCTACACAAAAAAAAAAAATAAATAAATACTACAAACAACTCATTTAAAAGCCAGATAAAAAAATCATCAGTTTAATTAAACTCGTACAAAAAGGTATGTGTGTTTGAAAAGTAAAAAACTGGTTTCAAGTTTAACAACTTTGACCACAATATTTGATCGTATGTTCAGTACAAAAAATTCGCCAATGACTTCGACTTTAAACAAAACAAACTTTTTATAAAAGTGTGCCAAAGCAATTATCATTACTGAGTGAAAAACTGACTATTACACAGTATTAAAAAAAATTATATAATTGTATATTGGTGACAAACACCCTAAATGAGAAGGCAGCACCCTCAACTTGCTGAAATCAGTAACAACAGATTTTTTTTAAGTTAAATATATCACAAAATACAGAAACCTTTATTATCTAAAATTTTCCTTAAGACATCATATTTATTAGAGAAAGACCGATATTTATTAAAGATACACCCTTCTACCGATATATCGGTATCAGTAAATGTAGGCCGATACTTGGCCGATGTTTTAGTATGGAAAATTGATATTTTTCCTGTACAACAAACAACTTACACATATTTTGATAAAAAAAATTGGGTTTTGGCATCACGTCAAGGTAATATGCAAAATAATAGTTAGATAATTAATCAAGGTATACAAACTAAAACGTTTTTTGGATTTTAATTTTAATTATTTCGTTTTTTGAACTTTTCCCAGGTATATAAAAAAAATTGGTATCAGGTATCGGTTGACAAAATTGTAAAAAATTTGGTAGCGGTCTAAAAAATTGATATCGGTCGGTCTCTAATATTAATACTCTTTAAAATGGCGGAAATTCACCTGCTTTGCTTTCTTACTGCCGATGTTCAGATTCTGGATGTTGGTTCGGAGCTGCTTCATCTTGGAGGCGGTGAGGTTGTTCTCCATCATTTGGATTGCACTGAGGGGTTCCTGGTGACTGGAGGATGGTGGGGAGTGGCTCTTCGAGTTAAAAGAAGACTCTTCCACCTCTGTGTCATCTTCTTCTTCACGGAGGTTGCATGCCGAACCACTGCAACAACAAAAAAATATATTAGTGACCTTAATAAAAAGAGAGGTTGTATGCCGAACCACTGAAATGAAAAATCAAGATATTTTTGTCTTGATAAA
Source organism: Ascidiella aspersa (assembly GCF_963924565.1). Lineage (NCBI taxonomy): Eukaryota > Metazoa > Chordata > Ascidiacea > Phlebobranchia > Ascidiidae > Ascidiella > Ascidiella aspersa. Next base: position 21,677,747 of record NC_139451.1, read on the forward strand.
ATAGGGGTTGCATGCCGAACCCCTAAAACAAAAAAGCAAGATATTGATAAAAGACAGGGTATTTTTGTATGTGTGGATCATTATGCAAATATGCAAATATAAAGTGATTTTATAATTTTTTGCGTTTTTTAGGAAAATTTGTATTACAAAATGCTGCTGTATCAAGATGTAAATAAAAAAAAGTCGTAAAAGCATATACAATGGCTTTAAACTGTTCTAAGTGCACTACAAGTAACTTATATAACACTTATCCATGCCTGGTCCTGAATATGAAACACCTTATACCAGATTTAATTTTAATGAGTATTCTTCGCCCTAATAGGTAACAAGAAAGGATGTGCCGTACACATTTGATTTGTGATCTGATTCACAACTATAAAATACTAACCTAAGGGATTCAGTGAAGGGGGTCAAGGTGCCGTCGCCCCGGTCAACCACCCGGAAGAAATTAAGCTGATCACCGTCGCGATAAACGAGTAACGTCACCTGAAAAATAAATATTAATTTTTTTACGACTTTAAAGAAAAATTTTGCAATTGCCTTTTCATTGCTTTTGAGCGCTGACCCTACCTACCAGTAATAAATATTATTTTTTATGTTTGATACAAAAGGGTTTTTGTTATCAGTCTACTTTAGAAATTGTAAAAATAAAAGAAAAATTTTGCACTTCACTTTTTTATGGCTTTTGATCTCTACCTATTAATAACTCAACATAATGAAAAGTATTTTTACCTGTTTATTGCTATTTCCACCAGGAGGCGGGGTACTAAGTTTCTCAAAGAGTTCTTCTTGATTCGACTCAACATAATCGGCCATTTCCCTCATGCCAGTATCTTCCATAGCAACTAGAAAAAAACAGACTCGATTACTGGCAGTCCATCATTAATTACACCATAATCATGAGCTTTAACAGCAAGCCAATTTTAAATTTAAAATAATGTTAGTTGCTCATTAAACTATATTTGTTTGTTTGAGGAACCACAGTAGGGCTAATAATAGCTGTTGAACACATACTTCTTCTTGTGTTAATTGGACCACCTCTCATTGCAAGAACAAGCTTCAGTGTGCAGCCATCCGTGATGCTAAAAATAAACAATAAAAAAATATTAGTACACCGAAAAGCCATTGCAGACTCACCGAATCTGTCGATCAATGATGCAAGCGGAGCAGACTAGAAAAACAACTAGCCTGCAGTGAGGTTCGAACTCACGACCTCCGGTCAAGCCGGGACCGTCGCTCTACCAACTGAGCTATGCAGGCTCAGAAGGGAGCGAGTCGAGAAACAACCATACGCCAATGCTTGCTCATAAAAAAATATTATTACATTTTTTTCTTAAAATTTGGAAAAACATGTTTTACAAAAAAAACATTACATGTTGGTTTACCTTTGTGTTTTCAGTGTGGTATAAATACATTATTAAACATAAATATAAAGATTTAACCAGTGAAACAAAATATTTCTAGACTTAACTTGGGAGCAGACATAAAAGTGTGGGACAGGATAAGAAACAGAGCAATTTAACTTGAGTAGTGTCATAAAAAGTATTGATGAAAGACCACCAAAAAAGGAAAAAAATACAAAAAAAAGTGTTTAAAAATTTAACAAAAACTTGTATGATTGATTCCCACTACAGTCTGGTACCCCGGTGTTTCACAATTTTTTATAGGGACAATGATCAATACATAAAAGAAAATCCCTGGAATGGCAGGGTATGAGATTAATCCATCAAGGGGTGCCAAGGGGTTAAGTGCCACTCTGTATTCGCTTGCAAAAGAACGCATAAGGCTAAGAGGGGAAAGTATCACTTTGGTGATCGGCCACTCAAGCTACTTCAAACCTTTTGAGAGCGTTGGTGCTTTAGGACCCTATACAAAGGATAAGGACCTTCTTGACCATACCAAGTTCAGTTACACAAAAAAAAAACAATAAAATAAATATAAATAAGGTCTCATATTACTTAACAGATTTAAGTGCAAAGGGAGTATTTTAAGCTTTTTCGATGCCACTGTCACTTTAGTGCCCCCAAAAATATTGAGACAATTGGTGTCAACAATGTCAACTATAACCTCTTAAATGGTCACCAATCTGGGGATTGCAACCCTAAAGGGAGTTACAAAGGGTTGTACTGGGGGCCACAGTGTAATATTTAGTGAAATTAAAGTTTAGAAGAAAATGCAATATGAACTAAAAGTTTAGCAGTGAAAGGACCAAAATCAAAAATGCCATGGTCAACACAACTAAAATCAAATCATCTTACAGGCACTTTTTTAAACACTTAACTCAAGCTGGACATAAAATAAATGCAAATATATTTGGACAACCATAGTTTTTGCAGGATTTTTCAATATAAAAATCAATTCAAAGGCATTCAATGACTTTGTGACAAGCCCAGTTAGCTGTATTAACTTTGTGCTTTAAACATCATGGTAAACCAAAATAAGTGCAAAATACCAAAAATATCAGGTATTCATTTTGTTTTGAAAGAAAGCAATGAGCACATAAATGTAAGGCTACAAGCATGGCCTACATTTACTTCCGCACACATTAGCTTAAACAGATTTTGGCACATTTGACCACTCTGTTGCTGTGTTAGTATTTACACAGCACAAGCTGGCATTTACAGCATAGTGCCTGCCCGTCATACATCTTACTTGTAATCATGTAGGCAGTAATCATCCTCCAGTTCCATGTCATGCCAAATAAGGTATTGTTGCGTGATTGGAATGCCTAAAACAAGAACAAGGGCGCTGGGGTTAGTAGATGTTGGTAAATATCGGTCGGATTGAAATAAGAATGTCAAAAATTATACTTCTGTCTATCTGAGATTTCTAGTTATTAATTTTATTGTTAAATAACATAAGAACTGTAAAAGTTGACCAAACTAGATATAAACATACGTCTAAACTGTTAAACGTTTAATGATTAGCAAGAGTCAGTTTAAAGAAAATATAATGTAATATGCAATTTCAGCCACTAGACCACAAAGTTAGCACTGCATTATCAGTCAAACCAAGAACAAGGGATCCTGGGTTAGTTTATGTTGGTAAATGTCGGTCGGATTGAAATAGGAATGTCAAAAATTATACTTTTGTATATCTGAGATTTTTAGCTACTAACTGAATTCTTTTTACTGTAAAAGGCAATATTAAGAACCGTAAAAGTCGATGAAACTACAAGCTAGAGTCAGTTTAAACAAAATAGAATGTAATAAACAATTTCATGTCACTAGACTACAAAGTTAGCACTTTAATATCAGTCAAATCTTAAGACTAATACTGAAACTTTAATTTTCCTAAAAAGTGGGTAGAAACACTTTTTTTCAATCATTATGTTGTCATGATTTGTTTGCCACACAAGTAACTGGATTATTTGTGTCCGTCCACATAATTATGTTTACTGGTTTGAAATGTTTAACAATGTTGATTAAACTTATGCACACTCATTCTAATTTGGAGCGCCTCTCATGAGAATGCATTGTTTCTGCAACATCATTCTACAACAATCAATTTATTCTATGTTCATAATTTCTCACAAATGACAACATGCTATAAGCCAACTGGCTAGGGCACAACTAAAGCACTATAAGCCTTAGTTTTAGGGAAGTTTTTGTAAAGTGGCCACATAACCAACATTTACCCACCAAATTTTGTCTACAAACAACAAACTTTGTGTAATCATTTCAAATATTAAAAGGATAATATGCTTAAAAACAAAACCTTGTTTTGTTGTCAGTGGATTATTCCTACATAACTGTAATAACAGTGTGTTTATGCCAATTATTAAATATAAAATAGTATACATATAAGGTATGGCTCATCAAGACAAATATTATTTAAATAATTTTTATTGGACAAATATTTGTTTAGGGTTGGGCGGTTATTTTGAGAATAAAATTAGTCTATTTAATCAAAAAGATGTAGTAATAGTATATTTATAAAAAGCGCTAAGTTGTTTCACGAATTAATCAAAAAAATTGAGTTATATATTAGATCATTTTATATGAATGAATTAAACAAACAGATTTAAAACAAATTTAAACAGATGTAAAACAAATTGGATGGACAAAAGCATAAATAGCTGGACATTGACCAAGACATGCTGGAAAAATCAGCAAGAGGCAAACCAGAATAAATATATATTAAGTTTAACTACACAAGAAGTGTATATGAACTCAAAACAACAAGCGACGACAATGGGCGGAAGAGTGTAGACAATGTATTGTGGGGCCTGAGAAATATGCTATCAATTACATTGACATTACCAACTCGATGCTGCTACAGCACGTCGACTTTGTATCCACGGCGGCGGGCTCATCAAATAATCCTATTGTTTGGCGACCTGCAAGGGGTCAAACCTCACCTATACAAAACCCAATTAATCAACATAGTGTTTTTCTTTCACTGGGGCGCTCTTTTCAAGATTTGAAATTCTGTTAAATAAATAGGGCAGTGCCTTTTTTTATTTATCTTTATCTGGTGGACCGACTGTTTTGAAACCAGCGCAAATAATCAGGCCAGTTGCCAATGGTTTATCTCTCCCAATTGGCAGACAACATGTTTTCTGGGATAGAGCGTGCGGCGATGAGCAAATAGTGGCCAATCTGGTTTATGGAGGTCTGCAAAATGGACAATATGATTCTCTGTTTGGCAACAGGCTAAAACTCAGCATTGGTCCCGCGTAGAAATGTCAGCCTAATTATTTGTCAACATTTGATATATGTCAGTAAACACATATAAGTATGTACTATACGACAATCTAAGCAATGAACAAAGCATCATTGCTTAAATTGTTGATTTATAAACCAGCCAAGCATAATTTAAATGGTTTGATAAAAAAAATAGTAATAAAAACATTTTTTTTTTGTATTAAAGTATTGTTGGTCTGACTTGAGATTTTGCACTTATCACTATCGCTAATTCGAGGTGGGTGCTGATTGACACAGACTGGTCAGACTGGCACATCCCTAATATGGCAATATATATTTTTGCTGGATCTACTAAGCTCAATTTAAGGTTGACCTGTGACAGTTAATTTTAACATAAAGATCAGGGATTGCATTTAATGTTAATCACACATGCTTATGCAACTACAAAAACAAACAAAACAAGCGTAGCTTACATACTAAAAGTCCTATACATTCGCTCGTGTGCTAAACATTCGAGGCTGGCCACACAAAAAACATGAAAATGAACCGAAAGTAGAAAGGCAGGTTAAATCATTGGTGAAAAACAATTAGGTAGTAAAATAGGCAGGTGGTGTGTTGCCAAATTTGTTGAACAATGGTATTTATATAAATCTTCCAGGCAAGTGCTGACTGGTATGCCCTTGCCTGATTGGCAAGAGCAAATTTTAATTTAATATCAACCATATTAGAGTATCTAAAACATATTTTCAATAAGAAGGTGTAGCATGAATCACTTTTAAGTTAATAGCCAAAACAAAACCCAAAGTCATTTCCCACCTTCAAGTCTCTGAATTTTTGCTTTGACTGAAATCACGGTTTCATATGGTGACACACGAAGTTCGAAGCATGTCCCAGTCAGTGTTTCAATAAACAGTTCCATTGTGCTGTATAGAGGAAACCTGAGAGAATAAAAATAAGGCACTTGAAACCAACAGATGACAAGACATAAATAATTAATGGTATTCAAGACATAAATTTAGATACAACTGAATTGATACATAAATTATTGATCATTAACAACTGGGATTTATCATAGATTAGGCCTGACAAGAATAATCGAGATCTCAATTGAATATTTTGGATCAATGTGATACTTATCTAAACTACAATGAAAAGTCATATAGACAAAACACATATCAATGTAGCAAAAACTTTGATAATAACTTGCAAATGATAGAACATTTTGGTGGTTGCATATGATTGTAAAGGAACATGTAAATACCAGGGTGGTCAACTTTTGAATAACACATTAAAGTTGTTTGTTTATGAAGGTATGCATTTTATTGCACACCTGTACATCTGTAAATGTAGCACTGCACACTGCACAGTGCACATACACAATTTCAATAAATGTTTAATGAAATTAACAAAAAAATCTTTTTAAATCAAAAATTATTTATATTAATATTTTTATATCAAATTGAAGTTAAATTTAGTTGGTCAAAAATGGCTCTGTTCTATTTAGAAAAATTTACAATTGCTTAAAGCTCTGTTCTGTTTTCTACAGAAACCAAATTGTTATTAAATTTCTACCAAAGCCATAGCTGTGATAAACAGTTGATATGTCATAATTGCAACTTTTATTAAACAGTTAACACAGTCATAATTACATAAACAGTTAATACAGTCATAATTGCAACATTTATTGAGTTAATTACATTACCTATATGCAAAATCTAACTGATCGGCCTCTCCAAGAGATGCAAAATCTTTTGAATCCATATCAGTAAAGAAAAATCCCGGGGTCAACAATTTACTATTCCGTGGTATCTCATCGAAGTGTGTTTCTTGTCCAATCCACTCACGATGAAATGCGTGCTTCTTTAAATCTATTGCCTGGCAGAAATTGCTAGGCACTTCATGCAAGCGCCCTACTTTAGTCAACAGTTCATTGCGTTTAAATCAAGTGCTACAAACAGAATTGTGACAGTTAAAATCATTACGAAATTAGGAGTTAAACGGTATCAAACAGGCAACATGGGGCAACAAAAACAAATGAAGAGCTGTACCTAGTACAATATTATATTTATTTTACACACAGCTTCAGAAAGTTTTATATTGTTTTTTTGTTTTAAGGCTTTGAAAGACAAAGTGAAAAAATACAGAATTGGTACAATTTATACTAAAAATCCTTGTTTATTAATGTAGTTAATTGACCAACTATTTATTAATTATTAATGTATAATTGACCAACAACATCTTCAGTTTAATTTTTTGGTTTAGATACAAAGCATTAAGACCCTATGTCATTGGATAATTAGTTTTACTAGTAAAGGGTAAGTGAGCAATAAAAGTTTATAATTATTATTAAGTAAGTGTGATTATTATGCTAGACATATTGGTATCTAGAAGCACAGGGATTTTAAGCTAATTCATTGCATGGGTCACTATGACACCTTAATCCACCAAAAGACACAAGAGGTTCATTAATTACATGTTAAACTTTTTGCTTCTTTACAAATAATATTAGCGTTGGCTGGTAAGTGGTAATCAATAGGTTTATTGGGACTATTCAAAATAGATATGCCAATATTTTTGAAAAGACAAATGGGTCAATGAAAATCTGTAATAGGTCTGCAGGTCATACACCCGAAAGATATCGGTCCATATCTAAAAAAAATATTGTCGATATCTGCCTCACTTTCCTGACTACCAATCTGAAAAGTATGGCAGATCTTGACTAGATTATGGGTGCGCGGCCAAAAAAATCAGGGTGACTGGTTGCAAATAAAGTCTAAAGTGCACTCTGCTACTGTAATGTAAGAGAAAATAGAGTGCATTCGTACACGTTTTTGTCTGCTTAAAAAACAAATTGAGTGTACACTTGTCAAAGTTGTCATCATTTCACAGTGGAAAGACTTGCCTGTATGTGGAAACATCCTGTATCTAGAAGTCACATTTTTGTCAAAAACAGATGCTGGTCTAGATTCCTACCACTTTTTTTACAGTAAAGAAACAAGTTGTCAAAGTTGAAATTGCAAGAAAGACATAAATATAATAATAATACTTGACCGGCATCCAAATCCAAACTCGCAGCATAACCCCAAATTGCATTCTAGTGCCTTTATGCCAGAGATAATGGCGTAGAATGCTTGCCCGGTATCATTTGGAGTGGAATATAGCCAGCCTAGTGAATTCACCAAAACAATTGTCGTTCTTGGTATATTTATCGTTCCATATTGGCATATGAATTCAAATCAAAAAAAATTTGCCTTGAATCTTCGGCAGCTGCAAATTACGTAATGTAGTCAGGCCATAACCCAAATAATTTAGCACTATATAAATTTTAGACTGGCGCGAATATTATTCAGATGATCAAAAAATTAAAATCAATGAGTGCATAGATGGTGACTAAGAGTTTAATATAAATCACTAAATATTATCTGTTGTTACACACATCTGTGTAATAAAGACTATCTTTATAAATGATTTGGATACTAAGGTCACAAACAACATTCTCAAATTTGCAGATGATACAAAGGTGTTTGGTGTAGCTAATTGTGTAAATGATCATAATTTAATGCAGAGTGATCTCAACATACTCTGTGAATGGGCCACCAAATGGAAAATGAAGTTTAACGAAAATAAATGCAAGGTGATTCACTTTGGCCATAAACCTTTTGCCCAACCATATTTAGTCCGGCCAATATTTGAATATGCTACTCAAGCATGGAGACCGTACAAGCAATATGAAATTAATTCCATAGAAAAAGCCCAACACGCATGATAACGGAAATAAAAAATAAACCTCAAAACACTAGATTGGATGAAACCGACTATTAAGCTTGGAAATGAGAAGGTTACGGGCAGACCTTATAGAAGTTTGGAAAATTATGAAAGGAAAAGAAGGTTTAAATAAAGAAGATTTTTTTATACTTAGAAGCAACAAAACACGAGGTCATTCTTTTAAAATCTTCAAGGCTTCAGTAAAATTGAATTTTAGAAAGTTTTGCTTTACCCAAAGAGTTATTTCTGAGTGGAATGGTCTAAACAAAGAAACTGCAGCAGATAATCTGAATGGTTTAAAACATCACTAGAAAAAAAACTGGTGCACAAAGTTGCTCCCTACCTCGTCGGTGCTGCTGTCCTGATGACAGCAGCATCAAAACACAGACAAACGACATTTTAAACCAAGATTTCAATAAATCCTGCCAACGTAAACTTCAGAGTATGGCTAGAACAAGGCTATGAATTAATAAACTTAAATGAAAACTATAAATAGCAACAAAAATGGGTGCTGGTCTAGAATCCTACCACAATAAACAAAACGAGTTGTCAAAATTAAATTTGTAAAGACATAAATACGGGAGAATAAATATAATAATAATAATTTCAAACCCAAACGCTTACTCCCACCCTAAGCCAAATATTGTTGGCAATACAAACCTCAGACGAAAATGTTGTAGAATTCTAGACACGCGCCTTAAACTTTTAAATTTCTATAACAATATTCTTTGTAAAACCCTTGACGTAGATACCTAGACCATATAAAGTAAACAACAACAAACCATCGCAGTTGACTGGAATGTGCGAATTCTCAGGCCCGGATGGTAGACAAGAAAGAAAAAATCGCCATAACAGCCAGAAATCATAGAAATCAAAAGCAATTTACTTCCTTCTGGGATGAAGCAAAGAGATTCTCTTTGGATGAAGTAAACGAAAAAGGAAAAAACAGGAAGGAGCTATATTCACCCGGACACCAGGTAGTTCAAATCGATATATAATAACTATAGGTACCCTGAGGCTATTTACCCAGCTAACAAAGTAATATAAATCATTACCGGAAAAAACTATTAAACCACTCAATCTTTTTGACCAAATTTTCTTAAAAAACGCTATTACCGGTATATCGATTATTATGCGAACTTGTGCTTCGAGAAAACACATTGCAGCCAACTTTTTTGTGCTTCTCAATCGTATATTTTGCGCCCAAACAACAATTGCGCATTATTTGAACATGAATTTGATCAGAGTTTGGAAGATCCTGAAGGTATGATGACGTCAGCTTTAAAAGTTTTATGGGACCTAATTAAAATCCTAGATCCACCCAGCTAATAATTTAACTTTATCTGACGGGTTTGTTTTGTTTTTGTCGTAGCCAACATAATTATATTCAATGAATATCGTTTGAATATTCCATTGTAGGCCTATGCTAAGCGTTAGCGTTCACTCATTGTCTTCACTTAATTATTTTGTTTTGTGTAGGCACATCAGGGCTTTATCGGAATAACTTAAGTCAAATCATTAAAAAACAGCCAATGGCATTTATAGTCATTACAACACTATTTATTGGATACGTTTGGTATAGCCTACAAGTTTTGTGTTCAGTTTATCAATGAGAATTGCAGAATTCGATGCACAGGAATAGAACGAAAAAGTACAATATGCCCGGTTATGTGCAATTACAATATCCCTGCGGCGAGAAATATGGTGGGGCCGCTATACAAACCACTCTAAATAAACCGACAAATAAACCATAAGCTAATTGAAAATACATAACTGTGGACAGGGCTGCCGACCGGATGTATAGGGATTCGACGAAGTCGGTTTATTTTGCCGGAATCAGGATTACGAATCGAGTAAGAGTAGGACTACAGAAGGCGACTACTATAATGGTGAGACATTTTACAAGATGTATATCATCCATATAATGTTTGCTGTGTGTCCACACTCTCTTGGTTAATGGGATGGGTGATATACACATCAGGAGTCCAATCGGGATACTGAATTCGACAAGTTGGTTGATCAGGGTGGGTAGTTGGACTCGTTTTTTCAAACCGTTTTCGCAGCCCTTGTTGCCGTCCTTACAATAACCACATCTCCTATCGCGGCCAGATAAATATTAATAATGGTTGAAAATGTCTCCTTAACTTGATTTATATACGACCGTTTTAACGAAACAATACACATACTAAGTGTAACACAATTAAGTTGGATTTGAAATCATCGTTACGATGGCCTACGGAGATATTCAGCAACACATTATGCACGCAATGAGTAAGGAATTGGGTTGGCATGAGAGCGAAAACTGCTAAATTGGGCGAAATCTTTCTATATAATTTTCACTGTAATAATAATGTTAATTTTCTGACAGATAAACACTTGGTAGGCCTATAACTATTAAATAGTTTTAAGACCTGTTTTGTTCAGGCTATTATTTGTGTTACCATTTCGTGATGACATGTTAATCAAGTCTTCTAAAATTAAAAATTAGTTGAAAAATAAAAGTTCAATCGTTAAATAACTTCACAGCGTAAAGCCCCGAAAACATAACTTTGTAAAAATGAAAGACCTTTAGATTAAATTATAGAACAGTACATCGCCTTCCATTGGTTTGCTAAATAAAAATTAGATTTCAATCAATCGGTTGCTTTTGTTACGACTGTGTTAAAATAAGAAGTAATAATTTTAATGCTTTGATCTAAATCGGTATTGATATTTTAAGGTTAGGATAAACCAGGTAAATTTAACGAAAACCACACACACAAGTTGATTGACGTCTGTGATTCTGCTGCATTGTCTGTCCCGAGACTAGAATCATTCAATCCTGACGTGGCATAGACAACGGCACAGCTGATTCATGTTTTTTGCTCCACGGCGAAATTTGGAAGGCGCTTTCCACGCGTTTGTTAGAAAATTGTGGTATATCAGTAGCACGTTTAAATAGCTTAGCTTTTATCAATATCTTTAGGCGTATTTTTCATATAAGCATAGGCAGTGTGCATGGGATGGTTTATATATATATCCTTATAAATTACCATCAACATCAAGTTGTTTACAGGCGTAAACCGAAAACTAAGTGTATTTAGGTCGCGTTTTCGATTTATTTTAATTATTTTGGCGCTGGTTTAGAATCCTACCAGGTTTTCGTCTTGGTGTTTATATTGATAACATTATTTGGGTTAGGGTGCAAGTTAGCGCTTGGGTTCTGGTGGATCAAGTATTATTATTCTATTGATTATCTCATATTTATTTCCTTCTTGCAATTTCAATCTATAGAAGGTGGTAGGATTGTAGACCAGCTTCATTATTTTAGATTTTTGCTTTTTGATCTCATATTTGCTGATAAAACTTACGATATTGTTTTAAACAAATTGTTTGCCCACCCGAATTGATAAATTAAACACCTATATTTAAAAAAATAGTTGAATTGTTAAGACTTTTACACCCTGGTGCCTATCTGGAAAGTATAGCAAATCTCGACAAGTTCTTGTAGGTGCACTGCCGAAATAATCATGGTGATTGGGGTGCACGAAAAGCCGAAGTGCACCCAGTTTGTTTAATGTATGAGAAAATCGCTGTGCATGTTCAATGTTTTGGGGGTGTAGGATTGTTAATAACTTTAGATGAAATATGTTAACACCTTGGTTATGTAGTCCATGTGAAAGTAACACCTCTTTAACCTAAAACTTAAGCAAAACAACTGTGTAGTGTTTCTTAAGATACTTCTTATTAAGGTCAAGTTTTAACATAACTTTGTGACGTTATATCTACAACACTTTTATGCCCCCAAACATAAATCCTGGATCCGCGTCTGCTCATTGCACTTTCAGATTTCAGTTTTTCTTAGGTAATCTTGAAAAGCCCACTAATGCCTGCTAGAAACGGAAACATTTTCTGGTAATTTACAGTGAAACTTTGACAAAAAGTGTTTCATAATTGTTTTAGGTCAACAGGGATACAAATTCAGTCACTCAAGTTTTTACAGATTTTGTGGAAGTAACTTTGGATGTTTTTGAATAATAATTTTATTTTTTTTCTAGTAAACCACCAAACTATGCAATTAAAACAAGTTTCTATTTTTTTGTTATTAAACAGATATATTTAATACCATTTGTTATCTTTAAAACTGTCTTCAGAAGACATTACTCTTTTTAATTTTATTCTGGTAATGCTGTAGTAAGCCTTGCAACACAATCCGGATATAGACAAACTTGTTGTTTGAACGGATATGATGCAACAACAACCACCTCAGCAACAGGGAGGTTATTCCCCCTACCAGCAACAGGGGTACCAGCAGCACAATGGCCCGGCACCACCTAACACCGGTTATGGAAACAGCCAGCCTATGCATCCACAGCAAGTACCACCCCCAAGTCAGGGCTATGGTCAACAGCAATCCACTGCCGCCGGTTACAACAGTATGCAACCTGGCCAGCCAATGCAAAACCAGCAAGTTTATAGCAGAGCGTCAAATGTCACATATGTAAGAAAGTGATTTCTTTTTCAAAACTTGTATGTTTTCAAATTGTTTTAATAGGGACTTCTGGCAATGCAATTGTTTTTGTTTGACAAGAATCCGTATTGCTGCTGTAATATCACGTCAAACTATCTGCTCTAACATTTTAGTTTATAAATCTGGAAACTTAAAAATCAAATTGGAGAAACACACACATATATATATATATATATATGTATATATGTATTTTCTCCCACCTTCTCTTTTTGACCATAAAATCTATTTTAAAACGATCACCCAAAAAATTAGCTTTAAATCTAAAATAAACTTAATAGAAATGTAATGCAATCCCACTTAATCTTGGTTTTAGGCTCATGGAGGAGGCCTTCAAACAACCAAGCAAATACCGCCAGCAACAAGTGGCAGCTTACCATCCCGACAGCCAGCGCTTAACACCATGAACGGGTACCATCCACAAACCAGTACTCCTGGCCAAACCTATCAAAACAATTATCAACAGCCACCACCACCGCAGCAACCTATGCATAACAGCTATAGCCAGTAAGTGAATACTTACCTGTATTCACTTGCTTTACATCATATTCGCTAGCTTTAATGTAGATGCTTGTAGAGAGGTGTATGTGCCTTTGTTTACTTGATAAATTTGGTCAGCATTTTCGGATCAACCTGTGTTTATTACTGTAATATGTGTGAAGATGTTTGTTTTGGTGTTGTAGTGGTTTAAAAACAGTCAGTTAACTGCAAAGTATCTGGCTTATATTAACAGTGAGAAGTCATAGTTTTAATTTTTTCATTAAACCCTAAAAGGGTTTTAATCAGGCTGGCAGAATCTTGCCAGCCTTTTGGTGACAAGCATTTTTTGCGAAAATTCTTCGTTTTTGGTCGCGCCCCTTAACTTAAATGATGTGTTCGCCTAAGGAATGTATGAACCTTGCCATGTTTTGGCTATAAACAAGGCTATTAATAAGTAAATTAGACAACATAACGTAGCGCCAAAAATTTTTGTGACATTAAGTCATTAACAAATACATAAGGGACAGCATTTTCTGAAAAATGGATCAACCTGTGTTTATTACTGTAATATGTGTGAAGATGTTTGTTTTGGTGTTGTAGTGGTTTAAAAACAGTCAGTTAACTGCTAAGTATCTGGCTTATATTAACAGTGAGAAGTCATAGTTTTAATTTTTTCATTAAACCCTAAAAGGGTTTTTAATCAGGCTGGCAGAATCTTGCCAGCCTTCTGGTGACAAGCATTTTTTGCGAAAATTCTTCGTTTTTTGGTCGCGCCCCTTAACTTAAATGATGTGTTCGCCTAAGGAATGTATGAACCTTGCCATGTTTTGGCGATAAACAAGGCTATTAATAAGTAAATTAGACAACATAACGTAGCGCCAAAAAATTTGTGACATTAAGTCATTAACAAATACATAAGGGACATGTGAAGGTACAACCTGGGGCCTGGGGGTGTACGTACATGTCTGCTTTTCTTGCTTTAAAAGTGTTGCATAGATAAGCTGTTTTCAGGCAAACTTGTGTGAAAACGTGCTGCTCAAAACCAGATTGGAAAGTACAAAAAAATATTCTTTGGATAAATTTCCAATTTATGTTGCTCGAAATAATGATATTTATAATAAAATTTAATAGAAATTGTCACAGTTACAGTGCAATATGTCACATAGTATGCATATTACCTTTGGGATAGATTTGTTGAAAACAAAGACATAATAAACCTAGCAAAACCAGGCTAAAGTAAATTTTTTTGCATTTGCGTAATTAAACAACCAAAAATATACTTTAGGCCTTAGGTGGAGAAGCATAGCCTGGTACTTCCTTAATATGCCGATGCGAATGTTATACCTGTACATTTAACAGGAATGGTGAATTCAACTTAATATACAGGAAATCAACTCAATATAGAAGTACTTGCCAATTCAAAGTAAAACTGCCAACACGTAACAATAGTATGATCAAAAAGTCGCCAGCATTCTGCCATACTGGTTTTAATCCTCATATCTACTAAGCATTATAATCAACATAATAAATGTACTGTAATCTAGCCTCGTAGAAGTAGGACTGAAACCGACGCTTGTGAAGCGCCATTCTAATATACTCATAATTATATATATTTTACTCAGTATATATATAATTGAAAAACCGCCTTAAGTGGTATTGTATTGTTTTGATAAACATATATATGGTAGGGATAATAACAATGGCAGAATATTTATTATAAGGCTTATAAATGGTTTATATGTACACATGCAGGTGCAGTTAACCATCTGTATTCTAGTTTTCTTTATTTTAATTTTTTTCTATTTCGTCAAAAAAAAAATGGAAAATGGCTTATTAGGTTAAATATGTAGTTTTTGTTAAGGCAAACATCAGTTAAAACACTGCAAAATTTTCCAAATGTCCTGTTGAACTATAGAAAATGCCATTTTTAGTCTAAAAAGTTGTATAAATTACAAAAACGCAACACACTTACTCAAGCTTTTAGGCTTGTAAAATTTAAAGAGTTAAAATGGGCAATGGTTGCTCTTAATACATTACTTACAACAGGCAATAATTTTTCTTTCAGTCAAACCACGTCTGCCCCTAACGGACCAGGGGCATACCAAAACTACCAAGGGCTCCCCCAACAGCAACAACCGCCACCCATGGCCGGGTATGGGGCTCCCCCTCCCCAGGCAGCTGGTGGGGGTTACCGGCCCCCACCTTCCAATGCAGGACCCCCTCCACTGGGTCCATCAGGTAAAAAATACTTGAGAAATGGATGCTGAATCATAGTTGCCAAGCAACAAATTTCATTTATATGCAAAAACGGTGGTCATACTTTTCTTGTGCTGCTGGCTAAATAAACCTTTTTTAGTTTAAATAACTTTTTTAATTCACTTTTTATAAAAGTTTCAGCAAATTTATATATATAATATATAATATATATATATATATATCACCCATGTGTTTGCAACACTTAATTGGCATAAATTTTAGTCTTGGACTAAAACTGTTAGAGTTAAATAATTTAAACATTTTTTTTTAAAAACGTATGGCTTAGCACAGTATATATATAATTTATTTGACTAAAACTAAACTGATGCTTTTCTTAATGACAGTTTTACACATTTTAAATCTTATTAAAATATGGTAATTTATTTTGAACAGGACCAATGCCCCCAATGTCGAACAGTCAAAATCCACCAGTTACCCCAATGCAACCTCCCACCCAACAGATGCAAGGAATGCAAATCAACAACAACCGGATGCCTCCGCACGCCCCACCAGGTCCACCGGGCCCACCTGTGAGTCTGAAAATGTGTTTTTTGTGAGCCAAATAAATTATGGTGTAAAAATACACTTAACATGACAAAACTTTGGAAAAAATGAAGAAACGTCATTTTAATTAAAAAAAGTGTTGCAAAAACAAGCCCCCTAGCCCCCAGGTTGGGAACCCCTGTTTTAAACCCTTTTGGCTTTAATTTTGTTATGGTAATGATGTAAAGCAATTTTAAGCAAGAGAAAAGACAAGATCATTTCCAAACCATATAAATCAATATTAATAAACCATAAACACAAACATTTCAGGCAGTGAACTATTGTTCAATATAGTTTTCTATCTGGTGTTTCGGACCTTTCAAATTGTTTTATTCTATAAGTGATACTATAAAGTTTTTTTTTATACAATCCCTTTATTTTGCAGGGCCCACCTGGCCAGCCTCAAGGTGCTCCTGGAATGCCACCCATGCCTTCGGGGGCTCCTGGAATGCCCCAACCGGGACCGGCTGGAATGGGCCCACCAGGTCCCCAAGGCCCCGGGGGATATCCTCAACAACCAGGCATGGCAGGTTAGGAACAATGTATTTATTTTAAATCTAAATTTGTGTTGGTCGGATTAATTTTTTGTTAGAATTATTAGGCACTGGCCGCACTGTACAAATAAAAAAGCGCTTAAAATAGCCATTTGAGGAATTTTTAAAAACTGATTGAAAAAGCACCTGAAAAAATATAGCTTCTGTAAAAGTGTAAGATTGTCTAAGCAGAAAAAATCTATAAAAATAGTAAGTTTGAAATGTTTTTTTAGTAGTTGATTTGCATTTTTGATGCTAAATAAATCAGCACTATTTGTGTGTGCTTCTGAAAAACGGTGGACCACAGATTGTTTTACATAGACATGTCAATGATTTGATGATTAGGTTTGGTTCTTATTAATGCGGTTGGGTAATAATATAGTTGTTTCCTAACTTTAAATGAGGGATAAAAAACATTAATTGGATTAAATCCTTTCAAAAAATATATACAAGTACATCAATCGCTTCAAATTTAGGATTTTAATAACCTGTGAAAAGGTTTCACCATCCGATTTTTTTTGACCAGGTTCTGAACCACTGGACTAGTACACTTTGATAAAGGTGTCTCTATTCAAAACACAATTTAATCTGCTGCTTTTCACAAATAAAAAAAAGCAACATCTTATTACTAGGTCCAGGTGGACATCCCTACCCCAACCAACCTGCTCAACCAAAGAGCCAGCGGTTGGACCCAGATGCAATGCCCAGTCCCATTCAGGTAAGTTTGGATTCGATTTTTGCGACACATGAATCCGGACCGCATAAAACAAAACAGGACCACAATGTCTTTGAATCTCTAAAAGTCTTTGACTTTATTTTACATATTAAACAGTCTTGAAAAAAAAACTTCAGTTTTTTAAAATCTTGAATAACACTGGTCGACAGGATTTTTATTTTCTGGCTAAAATGGTGACTTCTAAGATAATTTGCTTACGCTGATTACGAATATGAAGTCGCTTTTTTTCTATCACATCAAGATTTTTTATAATTTGTGATTTAAAATTTTGCATTTCACTACTAATAGCAGCCTGCTCTATAAAGTATTTCTTGCTGTTGGGTCATAGTTGTTATTGTCATAGCCATTATAAATAATTTTATTGTGAGTAAACCAGGCTACATATATGTCAAAAATGTCTATTATGTATTTCGGTGTAAAATTAGGGGACCAAGACAAGCCGTGGGACCCGCACAAAGTGTGTCGTACTTGTGTGTCGTCATTAAGGCAGTGGAGCATTGAAAAACAAAAATCTTTAGCATTTAGTGTGCCAATGGTTCTGAGAGAACCGAATGGACATGGAAAAGAATGTTACTTTCGCCCATGTGTTGTTTTTGGATTCAATGTAAAAAATAAACATAAAATTAAATACCCTAATTTGCCTTGCGCAATACGACCGATTCCTCATGGGCCAGATGTCCCAATTCCATAGTTTTAGGCCTACAAACAGCTGAAGAAGATTCTCGCTGCGAAGAGACTTTGTCTGAAGAATGTTCCGAGT
Source organism: Ascidiella aspersa (assembly GCF_963924565.1). Lineage (NCBI taxonomy): Eukaryota > Metazoa > Chordata > Ascidiacea > Phlebobranchia > Ascidiidae > Ascidiella > Ascidiella aspersa. The sequence goes on from NC_139451.1 coordinate 21,695,973, forward strand.
ATGAGTGTGAGGATGATCAGCAGGCCAAGTTCAATCAAGCGGAACTAAATGACTTTGTCAGAGATTTAAATTTGCCAAAAGAGTCTGCTCTTATTGTGGGTTCCAGATTAAAAGCCAAACGTATGCTTTTGGCACCGATGCCAATTTTGCTTGGTATAAAGCATCGTGAGAGAAAATCAATTTGCTTCTATCCCTGTAGCTCATTCAACTAGCATGAAGGAGTCTTACGAAAATATGAAACTTTTGCTTTCAAAGTTGCAATATAGCACTCATACATGGAAAGTATGCGATGATTTTAAAGTCCTAAATATGCTACTGGGTCAACAATCTGGATTTACAAAGTACCTTGTTTTATGTGTGAATGGGACAGCCGAGATAGGAGAAATCGTTGGATTAAACGTGATTGGCCGTTGAGGGAGTATCTTACACCAGGCTATAAAAATGTTGTACAGCCCCTAATGTGTTACTTCCACCATTACATATTAAACTGGGCCTCATGAAGCAGTTTGTAAAAGCTCTCAACAAAGAAGGTGTATTTGTTGGACCTCAAATCAGAACACTCACCAAAGACCCACGATTTCTTACTAGCATGACGGATGTGGAAAAAAAAACATGGCTCTCTTTTACAGAAGTTGTATCTAAATTTCTTGGAAACACTAGACTGGGATTACCAAAATATTGTAAAACATGCTGGTTTCTTATCAAGCACTTGGGTGTTTAATGAGTTTAAAGGTTCATTTTCTACACGCACATTTGTACAATTTTCCTAAAAACTTGGGTGACATGAGTGAGGAGCAAGGTGAACGTTTTCACCAGGACATCAAAACCATGGAAACGCGGTGTCAAAGGCGATGGGATGTAACGATGATGGCGAACTACTGTTGGTGCCTGAAACGTGACTGCGAGAATAGTGAGGCTGCAAGAAAAGCTAAAAGAAGAAAATTCATGCCAAAGACCAATTAGAAATAATAAAGAAAAGTTGTTTGAATGAAAAGTTTATTGAGTAAATAAACATGATCATGTGATACTGGAGTCTAAGGTTTAGGTTTTGAGGGTTAGGATTTAAGCTAACACAATCTCAAATTCAATTGAGTAAGTTAAGCACCTTGTGAGCTGTGTTTCGTTTCGCATACGGAGCTCTTGGCCTGTAATAGGGGGCACAAACGCCCTTAATACAACCGTTTTTGAGTAAAATTTTCATTTAATTTTTTGCAAAAAAGTGTGACGTGATGGGTAAATTCTGACTGCAAATTCGGAATCAGCGTAGTCAAATTAGGTAAACTCAATAAATTATTTGAAAAAAATTAAAAAAAAGTTGAAAAATGTCGCCTAGTGTAATCTTTGAATTTATGGCCATTTTAGTTTTGAATTTCAAAAAGTGCCATTAAAAAGTGTTGACCATGGCATTTATACTGTTTTGTTTTTAAATTGTATTCAACTAATGTTGAGCAATCCAATTTTAGGTTTTAAGACCTCTATATGTCTTTGAATTTCTTTTTTCATAAAATTGTTTGGCAACCCTAAAGAAAACATTTTTTGTGTGTTTTGGAACTTGGGGTGCACATTGCACAAAGCACATGTTGACTATGATTAGGAGTAAGAGTAATTGCTTGTGTCAAAATTATTAAAACTATACTTTTTAAAGGTCATAGAAGATGACAAGAATGCAAGAGGCGGAGAAGTGTTTAGAACAGAGGGCCGTGGTCTTGTTCCACCTCTAATAACTACCCCATTTACTGTGGAAGATTTGGGTAAGTTACGGCACTGCGTATATTTGTATTATATTGAGAAAGATACAGATCACAAATATGATGGTTTTAAAAGCCAATAAAAAGCTTTAGATAGTTGGTAGTAATCGTTGAAAGCAAGATATTGTAGCACCTTTATCGCGGTTGTAAGAAACCCAACTATAAAACAAAAATTGTTATGTTGTCTGATAATAACCAGTAAATTGTCTTATATGCCCTTAAAGGAAGTCTGTTTGTTTTACATTACAACAAAATAATTTCAAGGGACAAATGCAAGTCTGTATTGACGATTCTGGGTTAAGGTTGAAAGTAGGCTAATGTGCGTAGGCCACAACGGGCTGAAGGACACGTCAGCCCGTAATTTATTCGCTTTGCTGGTCACCAGTCATGTGTGCCCAAGTGTGGCATTTAGTCCTTTAAAAAAATGATCTCAACATTTGCCACTAGACAAGCAATTGCACACGCGACAGTAATCGCGCCTTCACAATACTCCTTAACCAGAAAGCCACCCAGATTACTTTTAACGGCTCTCTGTTTGTATAGGTTGTTTAACATGTTTTGTTTTTTACAATAACAGGCAGCGCAAGCCCAAGGTTCATTCGTTGTACAACGTACAATCTGCCAGCCACCTCGGACATGGCTAAGACTTGTCAGGTAAACCGTTTTGTTGTGCTATCTTTAGTTTTTCGAATTCTCTTTAAAACTTTTTTGCTTACTTTAACGGCCAGAATAGGGCTTTCAAATCGCAATAGTTTTGCAATGGCAACCAATAACTGTTCAAATCCCTTCCAGCGATTAAGTGCTTGTAGTCTCATTACATGTAAAAAAAACAGACGTTTTACACAATAGGAAAATAAAAGGTCTTAAAAAGAGCAAGTCGATTCCCCCGTTGTTGTTACTTGTTAGTCGTTTGTACGTTTTGGACAGGTTACCAAGCCCACACAGCAAGCAATTGATTTAGGTTCTGATACTGAACTTTTGACCTAATTTTGCTTATTTTTAACGGAAAAATACCAATGTACTTAAAAAAACATGCGGAAACAGAAATAGTAGTAAATACTTAGTCAACAATGCAGCAACAAAACTGGTATCAAGCCTCAATATCACATCGGCCGCGGACTCACCAACTTAGTTTTTTGGCAATTTATTAATGAAACTCATATAAATACCCCAAAAGCCTGGCAAGTACGTTTTAAATAGCTTATCGAAGTGGTTCTTAACCGAGCTGCTGCAGCTCTCTAGGGTGCAATTTTTAATGCTCAGGGGGGCCGAGAGATGCTTAAATTGTTTAGGATTCCAATTTTTGATCTATTGCTAAGCTTTTTGATACAATTTTTTGTGTACGATAAATTTGCAAAAAAATTAAACGTTTTTGTCAACCTTGTTGCACAGTTAACATGTGGTTTCAATCTCGTTTATGGTAATGTTATACTTAACCACTAAACAAAAATGCTGTGGGGAAATGCCGTGGTTTTCTGTAGGGTGCCGCAAGCCAAAAAAGGTTGCGAAACACTTGCTTATCGTGGGTCCTTGACTTAAATAAGCAATTCTAAAGCTCCACACGGCCACCTTGCCTTTCCAGGTGCCTCTGAGCATCCAGATCAAGCCACTGGCCGCGCTACCCAACGGGGAAGCCCCTCCCCTGCTGGTTGACCACGGGGACGACGGCCCGATCCGCTGCAAGCGTTGCAAGGCCTACATGTGCCCCCAGTTTAACTTCACCGACGGGGGACGGCGATTCCAGTGCGTCATGTGCAACGCCATAACTGAGGTATGCGCCACTGGAAGTGTCTGTGTTTTGTTTTTGTATCCACTACATGCTTCTTTAAATGGACCCTTTTTACACTTACAGGGTAGCTCCAAAGTATTTGAATTGATTCGCGTATTTTAAATTCTTTGAGAAACTCTATGTTGTTTTGCAAAAGTACTTAAATAGTCTTATTTTTATCCTGCTTAAGTTGTATTTAAAAAAAATTTTCCAACCATTTATCATTGACCAAGACATTTATACTGTTTTGTTTTCAAAATATATTTAGCAAAAAAACGTATAGCGGCCCGATTTTAGGTATATATTTAAGCTATAAATGTTCTACGAATGTCTTAAGTTTTTTTTTGAAGAGATTGGATGACAGCCCTCTATTTGTTAACTGTTTTTCTTATCCAATAGGAAAAGGAATGCGAAAGATTAGTTACAGATGTGGTTGGTGTCGGATAAACAAAAAATTGTTTTTTTATAATATGCAGCCCCGTAGTATAAGCATTTTACGATCAAATGCACGCGGGTATTTGATCGTTTGTTTTGTGTTTGCTTGCAACGCTTTGTTCGCCATCCTATCAGAATAATTCCTTACTTAAAAGTGAAATGTTTAGCTTGTTACACTCACTTTAGTCCTCAATTGTTCAATTTAGGCCTGTACATAGGTTCGTCATTGTATTTGGATTAAATTGTATTAAATACCTATTTAGTTAAATAAACCGCATAGTAATCTATTTTTACTGTTACAAACGTTAAGTCATTGCAATGAGGGATAAATTGCACAAACACTTTTGCCCAAAAGTCAGTAAATATGTAAACAAACGCTTTTTTTAGACTCCACACAACTACTTCGACCACCTGGACCATATGAACCAGCGCCAGGATAAGTTTCGCAGACCGGAGCTGTGCCGTGCCTCGTACGAGTTTGTTGCCACCAAAGACTATTGCCGAGTAAGTAAACCACTTTCCTACAAAACATGCAAAGTTGTTAAATTTGGTTTTACTTAAAAAAAATAAGAGCGTTAGTTTATTTTGGGGGGGGAATGAAGTCTTGTTTTTGAGAACACACAATAAGACCTAGAAAGCGACAACATTCAAATCAGAATAAATAATCTAATACCAAAGTATTTGTATATATAGTATAATGACCAACCACATAATAAAGCCAAATTCGCAGTAATATATCCACAACAGAATAATATCTAAATCATCTCAATAAGACCTAAAACTTGCGTAATAGGTTCTTAATTTAAGGTTAAATAACTTGGTCTTAAAAATTAGCACAAACGTGATCTCTTAAAAGAAGATTTTACGCGCGGGCAACGTAAAATGTAGCAGCACTTGGTTGAACTCCGAAACGTCTTTATAAATAGGCATATATTAATGGAACCCAAAATCATTGGTAGCAGGTTTCTGCTTTGTCGATCATGTTTAGTGACGTGTATATAAACAATAAAACACTGCTTTCATGTGTTTTGGACTTTTTTAATAATTTTAATATTACTTTGCTATGTATCATAGGTATTTTACTTAAATACAGCAACTGGAGATGCCAGTAATAGTATAGGCGAAGTTTTTCTTTAAAAAAAGTCTGGTCCTGGTTTCACTCGGTGTTTTTAAACTTTGAGTTTTATTGTGTATTAATTTTAAATTATAAGGTAGCTTGGTCTTAAAAATGCTTAACATTAACGTAATTCATTTCTTAAAAGCAGTCTCTACGCAACTCCTTAACGTCTTTATTTCGATAGAACGACAAACCACCTTTGCCGCCTGCCTTCATATTCGCGATCGACGTGTCGTACAACGCTGTCAAGTCCGGCTACGTTGACTTGCTCTGCTCCCAGCTTAATTCGTTGCTCGACAATCTGCCCTGCGATATGAACCAGGAACAGTCCACCGTCAAAGTGGGCATCTTCACCTACAGCAAAGAGCTGCACTTCTACAACCTGAACGTAAGTTTTCCAGTCGATTTGCACATCCTTAAGATTTCTAGCCAAACGATTTTAAGATTGCCTGCGCTCATAAAGATGCAATTTGACCAGTTGACTCGTGGTGTTTGCCCACACTTTTTGCTCTTTTTTACACACAAAACATAGAGATCAAATTTTACTCAACACTCTGCATGTTTAATTGTTTATGCTTTACATATTTACATGAACTTTTCGGAAAATTTTGGACAAAAGCAATTTGTTTGCAGTTTTTTATCAAAAAAGTTGTATTAGTTTGCTCAGTTTTACTTATATGCGGTTCTCATTTTCTTCTTTTGTTCAATACCATGTTTTCAAGTACAATGCATAAAAGCATATTACTGTACAAATGAAAATTTAATGTGACAGACACCTTGCCACCTCATGGTGGAATAAGCCACGTTGATATATTTTTAACATTTAACTGGATGCCAATTAATTTGATGGCGGCGCTGATATAACTAGCGCTTGCGAATTGTTTGAATAATTTACGAACGCCGTAAAATGATGTATAGCGAACCCAGAGCAGTACAATTGATCCCAGATGTGAACTTTGTACGTACTGCAGTCCCTACACGTTTCTAGCACTGTGCCAAGTCAGTTATCTGTTTGTCTGGCCTACTTCGCCGTTTGTTGTTGACCTAGCAGCCAGTAATATAGCACCTAGGCATAACCTGATTTTGTTGTTTTAAAAGTGAACCTTACTGTGTCTTCATGAGCAAAGCGAACTTGCCGTACAATAAAAACAACAAAATCACAATGTAATCCTCACAAAACGCCGTTTTTCTAAGGCAAATTGCGTGTATACTTATAAATAGCAACTTGAGTGTTTAATCAAATTGATTGAATGCATATCATTAGATCGGGTCTGATCTGTTTAGTTATTTGTAAGTTGTAGAGTTTTTAAAATCTAAAATTCTGTTATACGCATATACAAATCTGTATTGTAATTCAGCCTTTATATTTGCGTAAAAATACGCCCCTACATTAACTTTACAGCGTATAACATTTATGACAGTTGTGTAATCTCGGTAATATTTCAGAGCTCCCTGGCACAGCCACAAATGATGGTGGTATCAGATGTCAGCGACGTCTTCGTACCTCTGCAAGACGGCTTCCTCGTCAACCTGCAAGAATCAAGGTATTTTCGACTTGCGGTTGGCACCTAAATATGCTAGCTTCCTAATCCCGAAGTAACCTAAATTTGCTTTTGCCCTAGATAAAGAACTTTAACTCTATACCTGGTAAATTTCCATGAAGAGTGTGTAAGTTGCTAAATGTTTACTGACTCCCGTATTCCATAGCCTTGTATCTTACAGTATAAAAAATATTTAACGTCATTCGGTTTTAAAATATCACACATACCTTATTGCACTATAAATGTTAACCATCTGAAGCCGCCTCGACTTTGTAAATATGTAAACAGTTCAAAGTAAAAGAACCCTATATCTTACTATTTTTAGTACTTTATTCCAAAGCATTGTTTAAATTTAAACTTCACTTACCAATTTTAGTAAAACCCTTAAAGATTATTCTTACGATCTTAAATTCTAGTTTCTTTCAAATTGTTATTTTTTTGCCAGGCATGTCATCAACAGTCTTCTGGAGCAGATCCCGGAAATGTTCAGGGATACTCGAGAAACCGAACTTGTGTTTGCTCCGGTCATACAAGCCGCGGTGCAAGCGCTAAAGGTGAGTGAGCGTATTACGCGTTAAACTCTTTCCAATGCGCTATTCGCGAGTCGCGACAACATTTTTATTCGTAAAAGTCATTCTCACGATTCTTATTGTATACATCGCGCTACACAAAGTTACCATCATTTAAGGCAGTAGCCAAATGTGGGCCGCAGAGCTATTTTTAGTGGGCCGCGAGTTACTTTTTAATAGCTTAGTATTATCATGTAGTTATGGGCCGCGTGATAGCCGTACAATCATTGCACTTTTTTCTAAAACTTGGGTGTGGCATAGAATTTTTAAATCGGCTCAGCTTGGAAAGGCCCACGTGCCAAATGTGGTCCTGAAAGCATACCGAACTATATATTTTGCGCGTACATTCTTTTTTATGTGATCTTTTACATTATGGCATGGCAGCGTTTTGACCATCAGGGCGCCATGAAATATTTCACCTTAAAACCAAATATCCTGAGTCCGCCACTGTTTTCGTATTGGTTTTACGTGGGCCTTCAATAGCTCTGAAAAGAGTACTTTGGGCCGCGACAGAAAAAGTTTGCCGACCACTGATTTAAGGCAAGAAAAATCCGATTTTTGTGTACGATAAAAGTGCTAAAAAGTAAAAATGTTTTTTCAACCTTGATCCACAGTTAATGTGCTGTTTTCAATCTCGCTGATCTAGCACATCGGCACGATTAGTAGTCCAGAGCACTCTGGCTCTAAACTTAGTGTTTTAAACGCAACTAGACGTCAATGATTCCGTTAACCCCATCTTCCGTTTATCGCACAGTCGGCCGACTGCGCCGGAAAGCTCTTCATGTTTCACACGAGTCTGCCGATCGGCGAGGCCCCGGGCAAGCTGAAGAACAGGGACGACCGCAAGCTGATCGGCACCGACAAGGAAAAGACCCTCTTCTGCCCGGCCAGCAACTTCTACGAGAAGCTGGGCAAGGAATGCGTGGCGCAGTCGTGCTGCGTCGATCTCTTCCTTTTCCCAAACCAGTTTGTGGACGTGGCCACACTCGGGCAGGTGTCTCAGATCACCGGCGGACAGATATTCAAGTAAGCGTCGTTTTTCGACCGTTTTTGAGTGTGTGATAATAAGGCTACACACGAAACACTGTGTTATTTTTTGCCTTAGAAATGGCTACAGAAATGTTAAAGGGCAACTCGTTCGTAACTTGACGAATATTTTTGTAAAAGTGAAGAGTTTTTATAAATACTTTGCTTAATACTGTAGCATTACCTGGTCGAGTACAGCGGATAACTCACCTGATAAAAAGTTAAGAAAAAAAGTACAGAATTTAAGAAAAAGAGTACAGAAATGTTGCATGGTGACTCGTTCGTAACTGTTTTTGGCGAGTATTTTAGTAAAGGTAATAAGTTTGAATAAATACTTTGCATATTAGCACCCGTGGCATTACCCGTTCGAGTACAGGGAAAAACTTACATGATAAAAGGGGTGAAGCCTGTCCTACTAAACTTTAGTTATCTTGAATCCTGAACTTTTATTTTTAACGTTTTTTGTTATTAATATAACTTTTCGGTAATTTTAGGAATAATCGTCGTTTGTATATTTGGCGTTACCACTATTTTTTCAACAGCAATACCACCTTCAAATAATTTTTGTTTAATGCTATGGACATAACAAAAGTAAAAAGAAATAATGATTGCGATTAAATATCGATACAAAGTGATGCAAACACTGCAGTACATCCGTGCGATGTTTTGGTGCAAAAACTCCTAACTTACATTTAGTCATAGTTCAGAAAACTGCCGCAGCGAAGGTCTAAACTAGTGCTATTTAACCGGATTGTACAATCGGTATTGTGAAGTAGACACTAGTTCTTCATAACGGTTAATAGTTCTTTTTGTAGTACAACTGGGTGTATGTTTCTATAAGTTCAATGCATTGCGTGGACTGGGGTGTACAATTTCTTCAATAAACGTAAAAGTGTCCAAAAAAGGTTGACAAGCACTGGTCAAAAGAGCAGCTTGAACATCTGCCTTTTTGCTTGCTTCAGCAGTGCGCTTCGGTTTTATAACCCTCGCCGCTTTCCTTTTTCAGATACAGCTTTTTCCGGCCAGACGTGGACGGCGAACGCTTCATCAAGGACCTGGCTCACGACATTGAGCGCGACATAGTGTTCGACGCTATTATGCGCGTCCGAACCAGCACCGGTAGGTCGCCGCCTTTTGAATTTAAACAAGTTATGCCTTTGTGATGTAACAACGGGTAGATGCGGTTCGCTTTCTAAAGTGTTTTCCATTATGCGGCGAACTTCTATTTGGCTTGTCGTCTGTTTGAACGTAAACAAATCTCGTTGATTTGTCTGTGATGTCATAGGTGCCGTCCAATGCTCGTGACGTGTGCCATACGCTTTAGATGAATTTTCCAATCAACCGCTGCCGTGGTTAGATCACGTCATTGTTAATTTATTACACTTTAGAATTTAATTTGTTTTTTCGTATAACAAAGCGGGAATGCTTAAGCAGGCCGAAATTCAGTTTGTTGAACTTTCGCCACTTAATTATTGTAGGCTTCGTTTGTATTAAGGCATATTTGTTTTTCCCAATTGTCAATGACGCTTTAGGCACATATTTAACCAAATCATAATAGAAACATTACACATGCATTTCTTTGGTTAAACGTGAAACTGTTTTGTAAAACAAAATACTTTTTACTAGGCGTGAAAATTTTACTTATAAAACGTTGGTTATTGTGGACCGCATAGCTGTATACATGTGTTCACTGTTGATCCATGCGTGTAAACCTGCCGATTGGTCGTTTCAAATTTTTAACATAACAACATGGACATATGCGACATGCAAAACAATACTTTTTTTGCAAAACCCTTCGAGAAGTCGCCGTAGAGTTCAGAAATAATTAATAGTTCAGATTTTTTTTATATTTAGTCAACTTGTTTACTTGTGAGCGTGAAAATTTCACATAAAAGTACGTTAGTTGGTGTTGAGCGCATAACTATATTGCGTGTAAAACACGCTGAAGAAATATGACAAGATAAATTCACGCCTACGCGACATGAAAAACAAACTCTTTTTTCAAAACTTTACATTAATTCGCCCCGGGGAGTTCACAAATTGATCAATAGTTTAAATTAGCGTTTATTTAGTATTTAATCAACTTTTTTACTTGTGGGCGTAAAAATTTCCGACAATAACATTAGTTAGTGTTAAGCATATAACTGTATTACATTTGTCCATGCGTGTAAATAAATATACTGATTTGCGTTCAATAATTTTAATATAACAAGATGAACTCACGCGACATGCAAAACAAACTCTCTTTTTTACAACAAAAAACCTTCAGGAATTCGCCCGGTTGAGTTCACGGGCTCGCTGTACATGGGAAACACGACCGATGTCGAGTTGGCAGCGATCGACTGCGACAAGGCGATCAACATTGAGCTGAAGCACGACGACAAGATTAACGAAGAGTACGGATCGTTCGTCCAGGTGCCCTTTTTTCGATTGCTCGACACACATTATTTTTATCTGGAAGTCCCGATTCACATTTATGTCGTAAAAAGAGTGATTTATTTCATTGTTTGTTGAATGTGCTGAATTGGAACGAATCCACAGCCACGGCCTAACTGAAATCTCAGATTAAGGTAATAAAAAAACACTAATTTTACCTATATTACACCTTTGTCAGACTTTTGAGGGTTTAGTGGTTCATGTATATCAGTTGGACATTTAATATTTTCAAAAAGTTCTATAGAGCAGAATTGGTAAACTAAACTTTTATTTTAGGCCTATTAGTAGTCAAAACAATAATTGGCCGAATAATGTAGGACAAAAGTTTTGCCACTCCTGTGTTCTCTCTGCCAAATCAGCAGCGTTGGACATTATTGCTATTATGAAAAAGTTATCATATTGGGCTTCAATCGTGTCTAAATCGTGTCAGATATGTTATTTTAACTAAAAATACATTCAGTATACACCGAGCATATTTTATCGGCGTTTACACATTAGTACCTCAAGAATATTTTCTTTACCTAAAAAAATTAAATACAATATTTTTCTACCGTCAGGTGGCGCTGTTATACACCTCTGTGGCCGGAGTTCGTCGTTTGCGTTTGCACAATCTTAGCCTGAGTGTGTGCACTCAACTTAGCGACCTTTACCGAAGCTGCGAGTCAGATGTGCTGATGAACACGCTCCTGAAGCGGGCAGTCAAGTAAGTTGACCTCTGACTGACTACAGTTAGGTGTTTTTTACTTCGTTAGTAAATGCGATTTTTAGAAAACGAACTTTTTGATATTACAGTTCATTTTTTAAGGGGGTTGTAAATGATTGAGATTATATCGACATGAAATCTTCCATTTTTTGAATCAGACAAAACAACCGTGTTAGACAGTAGAAACTTGAAATGCCAAACACGATATGTCCAATTTAAAAAGATGAACCCGAAAATCAGTTTGTGAAGATAAATACAATTCGCTCCAATGGAATCCTTTACATTATTTTTATCTACTAAATTTATAGTATGAGTTAGGCCCTTGATTTATTCTTTTGTTTACTCGCGTTGCAATAATTTCGCGCTAAAATTTAAGAAATATATATACAACAATGGACGGGTTGTGTTTAATAAGGAAACCTATTTTGTTTTCCACACCTTACACTAACGCGAGTGTTTTTCCTGACAGCTTTACTTCAAAAAATATTTATTGAGTTTAGTAATGCGACAGTTTTTCCTCCTTGTATTTGCCTAGATACTTCCGTTTTCGTTCAATTTTGTTGACGATATAATAGCAATTGTAACCCGATTGAACAGTGTCGTTTACTTTCCCAGATCTGGACTCAGCACGCCCGCGTCGAAAATCCGCGAAGAGCTCATTTCCCAGGCCACCGTCGTCCTGGCAACGTACCGCAAGCACTGCGCAGCCCCGTCGTCGCCAGGGCAACTGATCCTGCCCGAGTGCATGAAGCTGGTGCCAGTTTACCTAAACTGCCTACTTAAGGTGGGATGCTTGTCTGTTTAGTTTAGGTTGAAAGTTGAAAAGTTCCAAAGAAATCTCGCCTTGTTTTACCTTCTTTTTGATAGAAAAAATAATCTGCATGAAGCTTCCCGCTCGGTGGAGAATTTCGTCAAGTTTTTACTTGTGGCTCGTTGATTTTGCACTCTCCCGATTTTTTCGCTTTCAAAACACTACATTTGCCGTATTGACGCTGCCAAATAATGTGGCTTTCTGAAAATTAAGTGTCCAGTTCCCCTCTTTGTTAGTGTTTTACTTTATTGGCAAAATACCCTCATTCTGGCATTGCTCGCGTTCTATCGTTATTCACTTAGCTTATATTAAAACCTAATGTTCAACAATGTCCATTAAAACTATGTGTTATTTTGCAGAACGATGCCGTCAACTCGTCGCACGACATTACTACGGACGACCGCGCCTTCCTGCGTCAAGTCATCTTATCAATGGACGTTGCCGAGTCACAAGCCTTCCTATACCCACGTATGCTGCCCGTGGTAAGTTGGTTGACTATTTATGATCTCTCTGTCAAATTCTCAGTTTACTAATGATCAATTTACTTCAAAAACGATAAGACATTCTTTGCTTGTTTAATCTAACATTGTACGTTTATTTTCCAAACATTTGAAAAAATATGTTGACATTCAAAAGGATTTTTTCACGCATACCATTTTCTTTCGTCAGTTGGTTACCATACCCTAACCTGTGGGAAAAGACTAAATACTTAAATTTGAGTAATGATTTTACCCAGCTAGTTGTTGACTAATACTATATAAAAATCATTTAACGGATTGATTTTCCTGAAGTTTAGTAGGTGTTGTTTTAGTTTTTTTATTTGTAACAATACACACTAAAAACTAAACCAGTAGTTCATTATTTGTTTACCTTTTTTTTTTTTATTATTTTTTTTTTTTGCATTCTTGAAATTATCGAGGACCTTATTTTTTTTAACTAGAACAAATTGAAAAATCACTGTTTAATAGTTACTTATAATAATCTTCGAATAAATGAAACGGTTGTGTTTATTCGGTAGCGGATATTTTAACTTTATCACGGACAACCAGGGCCACTGCACTGCACTAAATGAACAAATTATCAAACAAAAACATGGTCCCGTTTCGCTTTTTCAGCTTCACTCGACTCCCACCAAGGACGGACTCCCTGCCGCCATCCGGTGTTCGGAGGAGCGTCTCAAGGACACGGAGGTCTACATCCTGGAGAACGGCATCAGTGTTTTCCTCTGGATCGGCCAGTCCACCGACCCCACTTGGATCCAGAACGTATTCGGCGTTCAGAGCGCCGCTCAGATCGACATTGACTTGGTTAGTGTTAATATACGTTACAAAGACTGGAAACACGCGTGTTTATTGTTTATATAGTGTGTGTGTGTGTATATATAGTGTTATATAGTAAAAACGATATATATCATATAGTGTTATTTAGTAAAAACATAAGAAAAAAAGTAGTAAACAAAATACAGTAAAAAATATAGTAAAAAAATATAGTAAAAAAATGTAGTAATAAGATAAAGTAAAAGAAATATAGTAAAAAAGTATATAATATAGTGTTATTTAGTAAAAACATAGTAAAAATGTAGTGAAAAAAATATAGCAAAAAAATATATTTTATAGTAAAAACGATAGCATATGTTTTTGCGAGTTCTTATCCTATTCACCAAAAAGTAAAAATGTTTTTTTTTCAATTTTTGCTTTTTATTTTTCATCTTTCACGTGCTCTAAGATCTATGTAGCTTGTTTAGGTCGTTTTTCCCTTTATTTCGATAAAGGGAAAACAACTTGCGTAGACAAAAATTGAGCTCAAAGTTTTTCGTTCATTTATTTAAGCCTTTACTTTGTTGAAGTTTATCAAATGTAGTTCAACTTCTGTAGTTTTTTAACTTAAGAAATAAGAGCTCTAGCTTAGGAACTTTTTTATCCAAAATAAAGTTTAGGGCCTTGTTTAAGACTAATGCCGACAAACAATTGTGTTAATTACATACAAACATTTTGATAATAAATGGCAAAGCCAAAGAGGTCGAGTAGATCGACATCATCTTGATTATTAAGATTTCGATACGAGCTTGTATCATATTCAGTTAATGTGACTGAGAAGTAATTCAAGCATCACTTATAAAAGATGGGACGCAATTGTTATCAGTCTGAGTTTCGAAATTTTCATCTTGAGTAAAAAATCACATTTTTTGCAGGGCAACTTAATGGTGTTTGACAACGACGACTCTCGTCACGTAAGGGATATGGTTGCAACGCTACAGTCACAAAGGACAAGGCAAATGAAGGTGAGTTGTAGTATGAATGAAAACACAGCAAAGTGATGTTTTATTCGCGGTTTATTACGGATACTTTTGTGTATTTAAAAGCACTGACAAATAAGTTTGTCGCATTTCGATTTGATTTGCTTGACTGCGACCAAACAAACAAGTGGTTGCAAAGCAAACCGTTTGATTATTATTCTATACCTAAAATTCCATGACTATGGACCCCTTAGGTCAGGGTTTTTAAACTGCGGTCCACGGACCCCTTGGGGTCCGTGAACTAGTTTTAAGGTGTCCACGAAGGCCTATTTGGAATATGAGTGTATATTTAAGAACTAATCATTTTTTTAAGAAAACAGTATCATTAAAATAAAACGGTTGTGCACTGAATGTATTCAGACTCCAATTTCACTTTAACATTTTTGGGCCGAAATCAGCAGATTTGTGAAGTCCATTTGTATTGTGACGTCAATTTATGACGTTATCTCTAAAAATGTCTTTCCGAACGTGGTCCACGCGAAGCATAAATATAAATTAACGGGTCCGCGGTAAAAAAAAGTTAAAAAAGAAAGCCTGTCTTACGTGTACCTGAACTAGTGTTAGAGGGCCCATGAAGGCCTTCCTAAAATCATCGATTTATAATTTAAAAGGTAGAGTGGTCCATTTTCTTTAATTTGGACTTTCACATTTTTTTGTCCGAAAACAGCACTTTTCTTAGTGTATTCCTTAGTAACGTCACTTTACAAAAAATATAATGCTTAAAAAACTGCTTTAAGGGGTCCGCGTTAAGTTTTTAACAACCACCGGCGTTAACCGCACATTATAATCGCCCTTGTGAAGCCGGTGTTAAGAAGATATTTCCACGACAACCCCATCACCGCTATTTCCGTATCGTTTAGCTTATTAAGGGGCCCATGAAAGCCCTACTTAAAATCGTAGTTTGTAATTTGAAAAATTGAATGATTTTTTTAAACTAAGAGCTTGATTGAACACAACACTTTTGGTTCCTTTTAATTAGATGTATTTGGACTTTTTCATTTTTCGGTCGAAAACAGCAATTTACTCAGTATTTCATTTTATGAGACAGCTCTAAAAACGTAATGTTGACCATGGTTTATACGCACCGAAAACATGTTTTTGAGCTCCGCGTTAAAAAAAGTTTTAAGAACCCCTGAATTAACCGCACACATTCGCCCTTGCGAATCCCGTCTTAGGAAGCTATTCTTACGACAACCACTCCACCTTCCGTATCTTTTAGCTTACTATCATCCGACAACGAGACAAGCTCGAGCCCTGGTTCAAACATTTCTTGGTCGAGGACCGCGGCGCCGGCACGGCCGCCTCTTACGTCGACTTCCTTTGCCACATGCACAAGGAAATCCGGACCCTCCTCACCTGAGTGTGACGTCACCGCTCGCCGGGAAGGGAAAGCCCCCAAATGGATCGGATTGCGAAACGACCCGCTGCTATCACCAACCAATAGCGCCTTCTCGCAAGGCTTTTTCGAAAACCAATAAGTCATTATTTAGCCGCATATTTAAGTTTTTATTCCCCACCTATCTTAATACAACAATTTGAGTCCATAAAACAAAAAACAAAAAAACTGGGGTGTTCTGTTTACATCTGATTCTTTTTAAGTGGTTATTTGCCAATAGTCTGAAAATACCAATATTGAAGGATTTTTTTTGTAATTTACGCGAAGAGTGGTTGGACATTTTTCAGCGCGATTCTCGCATAAAACAAGTAAAACATCCTGACAAAGAAATTTTCGCTCGCGATGATGCACTATTTCCAGCTGTTCTTCATCAAACCAAAGCGAGCGCTCCCTAACGCCCACCAGCGGTCGTAGAAATATTGAATTATCGTTTTTTTCATCATTGACCTTTTGAAGCTTTTTTCGCTCGCCGCTGTTGTTGTTGTTTTTCCTTAGGCGAATTTCGGCTCTGCAAAGGGGCGGACTTTAAAACTTGATGCCCGCTTTTTGTTTGTGTGCGTGTTTTTGTGAGTGTTGTTTACGCTTGTGATCGGAATTAGATTAAGCGTTTTTTTGTGGTGGAACTGTGCCATCAAATGACCTGCTACCGTCGATTTTTTGCGGTTAGGATCAATTTTCAGCTGACGTTTCAAGTGCCATGATTTTTTTGTTGTGCGCAGGATCGTATTTTTTGCGGGACAACTTTACCAAGGCGATTCTTTTTGCCTGCTTTTCTAAACAATTTAGGTGGTCACTTTCCAACTCTTAAATCCTTGTGAAACAGGATTAGAAAACGAGGTTAACAATAAAGTTAGTTTAATTTCTTTAAGTCGCTATGCTTTTGTACGGGTTTTAAAACATCCGCGTTCGCCTTGTATGTTTTGTTAAAGCTAGCGCTGTTTGTACATAATACGCACCAAAGAGAATTGTTATTCTTCTAACGTTTGCATGTCTCTTGCTGGCGAAATTCCGCCCTTTGTCAGCAACACTTTTTCTTCGCTTTTTCACTATAGGCTGCTTACCTCTTTGGCTAACCGAAGCAAAGTACCTATTTGTACAGATCATAAATACGCCATCTCGTCGTTTCGATTTAGTTTGTAAAAGCGGCGCACAATTTCCGAATTAAAATAACACGAAATACCAAGTTTACAAAATTCTTTAATTTTTTTTCTTTGGTAATATATGGTACATTCCATAAAACAGAGCCGCGTATCTCCGTTTTCTCACTGGTGCCTTGTCTTGTCGCTTTTTCGGATACTTTTTATGTAAGGTGAATCCCGGTATTTTTGATAGGGTGACGGGTAATTTTCGGGCGACACCGCAACTTTAGTCAAGTTGTCGAGTGATAGAGCTT
Source organism: Ascidiella aspersa (assembly GCF_963924565.1). NCBI lineage: Eukaryota > Metazoa > Chordata > Ascidiacea > Phlebobranchia > Ascidiidae > Ascidiella > Ascidiella aspersa. Next base: position 21,713,212 of record NC_139451.1, read on the forward strand.
AGATCGATCGTCAATACTATATTTGTCCACGCATCAGTAGTAAGTTATTATTCGCAATACCCGTCGTTGTTTTTTGGTGAGTTGCCCGTTTTGTTTCAATTAAACGTAGCGCTCGCCCCCGTGAACTATACTAATGCCGCTTTCCCGTAATTTTATCCCCTTTTTCTCCTCTTCGCCCAAACCTTTCTGCTCTATCTCTTATCACACCGCATCTGCTATTTCTCGCTGTTCTCTCTTAAGTGTGTACAGAGGTCGTTCGTTACGGGGAAACTGTTTCGACGCGTCGCAAAACACCGTTAAATAAAAGAAGTAATGGAAAAAGAATTCGCACATCAAAATTATTTAACGGTTTTTTATCAAAATTGTCATTGGACGCAATTTTTGTTACCCTATAAATTTCAACGGGTATAAAAAACTGTTTCAATAGTTTTATCATCAGGTATTGACACAGGACGCAGTAAACCATTTTACTAGGGTTAGGGCAGTAGTTCCCAACATTTTTCCTGTTTTAAGTTAATTATGTTATTCCAGGTCCATTGAAAGTGACATTTCAATAAAAAAACTCCCAAAAAATTATTTGAGACGAAAATCTATGGAGGAACCGTAAGCCATAAAAGGTTGAGGAGTCACTGGGTTAGGACATTGCCTTCACAACAAAAACGTCACGTTAAGGACGCCACGTAAGCTATCAATTAATTATTTAACGCATGTCTCCACCCAATATGCTGTCTCGACAATAGAGGTATTAAGGCCTATTTCACTCCGGGTGAATACTTTATAAACATAGCATTGTGCAAGTCTCTAGTCTTCTGGCGTAGCAAGGCGGAAAATTATACCCTTTTCATCTTTTGAACATTTATTGAGTACGTCTAACACACCTGGATCGTCAAAATATTTTGAATTTTGTAAGCAAGTGGTTCTTAACCTTTGCTAACTTTTCGTACTCCTGTGTTACGTCAACTATGACGTCATAAAACAATTAATCTTGAAAACACCTGTTGTTCACTGGCGAACTCGTGCGTAAATAATTGATATTATAGATATATAGATTTGTGTTAAGTTGTCAGGACTGTTAAATTAAAAGAAACGTGACGCCTTACCCACATAAAATATATTTTAATTTAGGTTCACTTAAATGCATTTTGTTATTGGTTAAGTTAAACAAAAAATGCACTTAGTAATGTTTATAAGTCACACGGCACAACAGGCTACAATATGCATAGCGCTTATGGGCTGAATATAGATCTCCTTAAACAGTCAAAAACGTAGCAAAAAATGGAAATATCGCGCGGGGCTCGATATAAAAATAATGTATTTAGTTTAGTAGTGAACATAGTCTATTAACAAACAAGTTTCAGAGGACATTCTTGCCTCTGAAGTAGGGGGCCTGTAGCAGCTTTGTCTAACCCTAGCTAAGTACCTGTACTACCACTAATCCAAGCTAAGGCAGGGGATCATGAATTGAGGTCCGTGGACTACCTTTAGGGGGTCTATGAAGGCCTAGTTAAAAGCTTAGTGTACATTTAAAAAAAATGGAATAAATTTGTCAAATGAATAGAGTTTTTATAGAAAAACATTTTTTTAGAATCTGGGGTAAGGAGCTTTCGGAGACAAAGCTAAATAAACAAAATAGGTAACAGGCTGTTTAAAGGAGTAAACTATACCGGCATATATTATTTGAATATTATAACTCCGAAACATACATCTTCAATTTTTTAACACAATTAAAGTGTTTCACATGGAAACATCAAGAAATGACGTCAATTTAAATCGCATATCTTGCCTAAGAAATCGCACTTAGTTAGGTAGCAAAAGACACGCCCTAAACAAAGTATTTCATAATTGGCCGAGTACAATTAATCTAATACCTGATATTCACTGCTTTACCGCCATTAGGATAGCGAAAACGTGGGCTCTAATTTTACTGAAATCCAGACGTTGCTTTTAAAGATTGCACAAAAGACTAGTAAAAAGAAAGATTTGCAAATAAAATAAAATCTTGATAAATTATATTAAGATCGGAAAAAATTCTTATTTTTGCCTTGAAAAAATTGTATATTTTTCGCACAATAGGGAATCATTACAAAAAATAAGAATTATCAGGAGTTGAGGCCATCATTTATAAGCAAAACTCAGGGTGATGGTAATTATCAAACGTTCAGCAAGTCGACCACGTCTTTAGGTCATTCTTTGCCGAATCACAATTTTCCGAGATCGTTTGGCCGCGAGTAGCCGAACAGTAAAAAGTCGCCTGCGAACATCCGGTAGAGGGCGCCAAAGTTGTGGCGGGAAACCGTCGAATAGACGTCACTCAGTTGCGAGCGTTGCGTGGCCGGTTTGCCGTGCTTACCATAGGCTGATGGGAATGTGACGTTTTTCGGCGCGCCGATCAGATTGAGCAGATACCTAAACAACAAAGCTATTGCACATTGTAGAGTAGATCGTTAACGAATAGTCCCTTGTCTGTTCTTATTACACGACGTTATCTAGAGTTGTAATGACATAAGTGCACTTAAGTCACTGTTTTCAATTGACTTGACTTAAGTTTTTAGACAAATAACTTGAGTTGACTTTAATTTTTGGACAAATGGCTTTGGTTGAAATGAAATTATTTCATTAGGCTTGTTTTTTATAAAATTGGGTTATTTCTCTTTTTTTGCACACTAAACAATTTGTTGCTATAGTTGTGTATGTTGTGTTTTTGTTATTTTTAGTGTAGTTGTTGCTCAAAATCGGACAAGTTTGCCAATTAGCGTTTACTTTTTTCATGATAAGGACTTGACTTGCAATTGACTTGCACTAAGATTTGACTTGGACTTAAGTTATTTTACAAATGACCCGACTTGAACTTAAATTGTTTCAAAATAATTGTTTACAACAGTGACGTTATTCCTCAACGACTAGCCGACCCTTTTCTATGTTGGTTAATAAATAGCAAAGGAATTGGGAGGAATAACGGCATGTAACTACATATGAAGAGGCAATCAATACTAAAACGAGATTCGATAGACGATTAATTCGAAATCTTGCCGGCAAGAACAAATATTAGGATCTTTTTTGTTTTTCGCGAGTTTGCTTAATAGCTTTGGATTAGCAGAAAACATGTGAAAAAAATATATAGGCCTACTTATTGTTTTTATAAAACAAACCAGCGGGCAATGTTTATTTCGAGTGCCTATACGCTTGAATTTTAGTCAATATAGCATACGAACATTTTTACCATATTAGAACATAAAGCTTGTGAAAGAAATTGTGTTCCAATCGCATACAAGAATAAGAAGACAAGAGATTGATCTTAAAGAAAAAGCCAATAGGCTTTAAGACGCTTTATTTTTGTTATGTTAACCTTTGTTTCCATTTTACTTGGTAAGCACAAAATATTTAGAATTTTCAATCTAAGCATTTAAAATACGTGCGAAAAATCTAAAAAAAAATCTCGAGGACGTTAATTGAAGTCTCCGTAAATCGTACGTTTGTCCGGCTACCAAACTTTTTATGACATGACATTTTCAAAGGCGGTTCCGCGTAATCGCAAAAAGCTTTACCTCGAGTCCTCCGCGATGGTTTCCAAGTGGGCGATGACGTCATAAGTGACGTGGCAGGGCTGGCAGAGGAACTGGAAGGTGGCCCAGTGACGCTCGAAGGTGCTCTGTACCCGACCGGGAAAGGTCACGTGCGAAATGAACTGGTCAAAGGTGACGTTGGGCGGGACACGAGCATGATTGAGCCAATGGTCCTTGATCAAACCAGTGGCGTCTGTATATAAGTTAACAGGATATTGTATCGAGACATTTGGAAGAATAGCGTTTTAAAAGAGTTAAGATGTTTGCGTGTCCTAACAGGTAATATTAGTTGGTATAATCAAAGTAGCTGACACTATAGGAATGATTTTACGGCTATGCCAAGAGACTTTACTGACACTATAGGAATGTTTTACGCCAAAGGGCCTGAGCCTATACATACAGTAGTCTACCTTAGCCAAGGGTCGATCTCGAAAGCATAACCTTGATGCCGAATGGTGATCAAAAATAAACACCCGTTCTACCCTTAAAGAAATACACCAAAACCACGACCCTTTTTTTACAGTTCTCAAGTGATTAGTTAGCCGATCATTTATGAAGGCCCTGGTGGTCATTGGCCAACCACCGAAGTGCAACCTTTGGTAAAGTGGAGAACTAGAGAACTACAAATTACACAAAGCAAATCACAGATTAGATTAGAATTAGAATTAGCAGCAAATCGCTCTAATCGTTCTAATTCGTCAAATTGTGTATTTAGAATTATCTTGTTGACGAAGTCCATATACTACTTTATACACTTACTCGTTCCGTGGATTTTTTTCTTAAAGGCGGAAACCAGTCGTTCGTAAGGATCACGGACAAGAATGGACTTGATGAATCCGTCTGTGTCCCTGACTTTCGCAAAGTACCGCTCGGTAATCTGCTCTATCTCGTGCGGGTTTCGACTAGACGCCTATCACAAATAGAAAACACGGTATACAGTTTTTTAGCTTGGTTGACAAGGCGTATTTGTCTAATTATAAATATGAAAATCAGATGACACCGTTTTACGACAAATTGTACTGAATTCTGACAAGCTTTTTCTGTTTTTTAGTTCTTAAGTTGAAATTGTACATTCTTGTTAATCTTTCTCGTTGCCAACTAGGTTAAATATCCATTTTGAATTATATGGGTTTACAACAAGTGTTAACTTGAGCCGAAGACAAATTTCCACGTTTACAGCTTTCGTTTTCCGTAAGTTAATAACTTTTTTTATCTGTTTTTTTCATCGCCACAGTATAGTGTCTTGTCTTCATTATAAAATGCATTTGCCATTGGCATAAGTCATTAAGGGCACGAGGCTACATGACACAGACTAGACCAGGGGTTCTTAAACTTTTTTTACCGCGGACACATAACATTTTTTTTTGCTTTGCATGGACCCCGGTAGACAAGAAATGCTCCAAAATGACGTCACAAAACAAATAGACTTCATGACTCTGTTATTTCGGTCCGAAAAATGTGAAAGTTAAATGAAGTCTAACTATACATTCAGTCCAAAACCGTTCAATTTTTAATTAAAGTGTTTTCTTTAAAAAAATAATTACTTTAAGTATACACGAGTTTTTTAACTAGGCCTTCATGGACCCCCTAATACTAGTTCACGGACCCCCAGGGGGTCCATGGACCCCAGTTTAAGAACCCCTGGACTAGACCGAAATAAAACATGATAAAATAAAACAAAAATTAGTCAAATATTGTATACTCTCGCAAATACTTTAACGCGGATCACATTAAATATTCTAGCGAGCCTTCAGGTTCGCCAACCCCAGCTCTTTCAAAGGATTGCGTATTTATTGTTAGGGTTAATTTTTGACTATCTAGTAAAAATAAACTAATGACCGTTGCCCTTTTGTTAACAAAAACTCAGCCCTACAGAGCGCTCTATTCTTAAACTTGAAACACATGTGTACACTGTAGGTCATTTATGTTTTGTTGGATTGTTATGTTGAATTACCAAGTGCTTTGAGAGTTTTTTATGACAATGGTAATTGTTCTCTAATTGTCAAAAATTTCGTGGCGGCAAACTGCGCAGACTCGCCTGATAATTGCGTTCCTCCTGCCAGCAATTATTAGATTGTCGAGTTGCATACGCCACGGTTTTCTATAAATTGCTGCAAGTCGTAAGGACCTAAAGCTATGAAGCGACTGACAGGAATACCACATTACTAAACTGCCAGTGTTTGTTACCGAAGAGTAGACCTGTCCTAGGTGGTTTAGCTAGTGGTATATTTTAAGTATATTTACAAAGCGTGAAAATCGACAAATCGCAAATGCAGTTCAACCAGGCTATCAACTTCCAGCTCGTAAGTATTGATGTTCAATTTTTATTACTTTGTACAAATATACTAATATAGGAACTGCTGAGAACAACTGAAACTACTGAGAACATTTCATTGTTTAACCCAGTTGTTTTCAGGGGAGGGGGACTCCATACCCCCCTAAACTGTATTTATTGCCTAGCCCTATTATAACTACGAAAATGCCAAATAAACGGTTTTAGATTACGTTTTAGGTATGTCTTAGAGTTAGACTAGTGGTAGGTAAACTTTTTGTCGCGGCCCAAAATAGGCATGTCAAGAACTATTCAAGGCCCCCTGGGTTTAGGCCATGAAATTTTGAAATGACGTCACGAAGTTACGTCTTAAAACAATTAACTTTAAGAACACCTGTTGTTCTCATGTGAATTCGTGCGCAAACAAAACATGCGGCTAAAATCCAGCCGAATCGCGCGTAACGCGAAAATATTTCTGTTTATTTGTGATCACCTTTGGCTTATCACCTTTGAGTCTAAATAGATTTAAGTACACGGTATATAGTTAGATTTTTTAGCTTGGCTAAAGTTTAGTTTTGGGAGGCCATGGCCGAGTGACCCCTCGGTGCAACCATGAGCCAAGGTCCTAGTCACATCAACGTAATAAATACAGGCTATGACACGGCCCACAACTAAATGATAAGCTTAAAATATTAAAAATACCTCGCAGCCAACATTTGGGCCGCGTCCCATAGTTTGCCGACACTGTCTTAAACCGTTTTGTTAACTTTATTTTAGCCCAAAGTCGTCATCTCTAATAAAATTTTATTCCTCCTTAAAAAACATTTTTGATTCGCACCACCCTTTTAAGTTACGAATCCTTGACAAATATAGTGTTTACGGACCTATATTTAAATAGCCCAACAAATAATTTTGCGGAAGCCGATACAGGCTTATATAACAATTATAGTAAACTTAAAAGGAGTAGTGTAGTCATATAAAACGCTTAAACAACAAAGTGACATTAAAAAACGGTTGTCATTTAAAAATATTTTATTAAAAAGCGTTATTTAAAAAAAATATGTTAATTTCCAACATACTTGACAACCTCTCCACATACCCCTGGTTGGGATTCACTAATTAAGCCCTAATGGTGCATACTTACGAAAGGGAAATCCCCGTAGTCTGAAAGGTTGGTAAGTTGCCAGAAAACGCGGTCCAGGTTTGTCGAACCAGCTTTTGGAATGCGACAGTGAACCAGGTTGTAACGCTTCAGTACCATGAGTTTTTGCTTGGCGAACCGATTTCGTCCCAATTCTGAAACGAACCGAACTGGTGAATTTTGCAGGCCATGCAGGTCATGTAAGCTTGCTAATAAGCTAATAAAACTTCACTGAGTTTGGCGTGAAGGGTAATTCAAACATAATTTAAGCGCTATTAATTCACGTCAAATGTCTAATCGTGATAACTCTGCTGTGTAGTCAGCTTATGGCTTATCAAGATATTGCGAACTTATTGCTTGCTTTATTTTACATGCAGTACAGAAGGGCTTTGTATGCTAAAAAGTACTGGGTTAAGTTTTTAGTATGTTTAGTAGAGTTACGACATCTACAGAGCCTATGATAGCGTTCAAGCAAAAAGTTTATTCGAATATAAATTTGCCTAAGCTTTTAAAAAAATCCTGGTATTGTCTTCGAAATTTCTACAAAATTAGGTCCTTAGATACCAACCCAGCTGTTTGCATACAGTTTGGAGGAGATGTCGCCTCTCTTTCATCCGTTGTCCAATCCTTGCCATAAATTGGTCTTCAGATTCGTGTGGCTGTGCACTCTGTACGTGTAGCTGCGTGTTCAAACAACTTTATGAATGCCTCTCATTTTTGCCCAAGATGTAGGTTTGAATTTGGAACATTTCGTGTTTTAGCAAATAGCAAACCTTTAGTGGTCTGAGAATTTAAAACACTTATAGTAGGCTAAGACATAAGCCATTCACACGCTTGTCTTGCTGTAATATGGCTACTGAATCCTGTTTTAGGGGATTTGTCTTCTTTTTCAGCAAAATAAATGATCTTCTGATGCCACTGAAAAATATTCATATGTCCCCCCCCCCGGTTTCATTTTGGCTTTTGTTTATCGTTTTAACCTAGTAATATTTTATTTGTCTTTTTTAAATGACGTAAGTTAAGTACAATTAATTTACTTATTCACGTTTCCCGTTGTAAAACAAATTAACTATTCACAGTCTTAATTGTCCATTTATTTAAAAATTATAAAAAATCAGTGGAACATTAGCGAACACAGATTTTAACAGAAAATCACTGGAAATTAAATATGTTGGCTATATGCTGTACGTTCCAGTCATGATTCCAAGAATATATTACCGAAATTGGAATAACATCAAGGTCAGAATAAAACACAGTTCCGAAAAGACTATAAAAAAGACTGACGAATACCGCATAAAGAAAGAAAGATGTAAACCCGTCGAAATAAGACCAAAACGGCCACAATAGGCCTGAAGAGCCTTTTACTTTACCCCAAACGCTACTTATTACTTTATCACTAATTTTCCAAATAATGTTAGCCCTAATTTACCCCTCCCCCAAACCGTCAATCATCGATACCTAAATGTCCCGATAACGGACCGGTGGCGCCTAATTGGCCTATATATTTACCTACAGGTTCGGGTGGTAATTGGTACTTACTTATAGGTGTTTTTCCGAAGAGTGTATATGACTTATTATGACAAGTTTGATTCTTGTTGCGTTTAGTAGATATTACTGCGTATTTGCCTTAATGTTATTACTATTTTATTATAAAAAATCTATTTAGGCGTTATTTTCTGTATCCTTAGGCCACAATAAAAGCACATTATAACGGTACATTTTATTCAAAACCTACTTATTGAAATCAAATATGTCAAGATATGTGAGTTTGGAAATTTGTTGGTTTAGATTTCAAACTCACCAGCTTTTACATTAGAATCGTTTCACATACATACTTACAGTCTTATATTGTTTTTCCTGATTGGTATTTGATGAACTACCAATGTCCCGTACATTTTCTAAATGCTGATAATAATTCCCTGTAGCCATTGACAACATGTGCTCTCGAGTGTCTTTGTGAAATAGAAGCAGTAAAATCAAAATAAGGCAAGTGGCTAACGCATTTCGTTTCATATTACGAGTCTACTTTAAGAACTTCTTCAAAGGTAAATTGTAAAAAGTTTACTAGATTAGTTTAAGTCATTTGTGAAACGTTAGGTATAGATTAGGGGTGGCCAAGCGGTCAGACGTCAAGAGTCGCTTTTTTTACTTGGTTAACCGCAAAGAGCCACGCCTTACACACATGGAAAGAAAAGAATAGCCGATCATTCCATTACTTGATCACAGCCACAAAGCGATCGCACGAAGCGCGAAAAAAATGTGCCTGTACTTGGCTAAATAGACAAAATTTTAATTTATAAGGAGAGGCAACCTATTAAGTGAAAAAATGCACATTTTCGGTATAATTATTTGGGCAAATAACTTCTGGTGGTCATGGACCCACATCTTTTCTGCACAGAAACCCTATAAATGTTTTTCGCAAAAAGAATAATTTTTGCGTTTATCTTGTTCAAAAAGTGTTAGGCCTACTAACAACACAATGGCCTTAAGGCAAACAGTCCGGTAGTAATCGATAACTTAGTCTTGACCAAACGAAACCGACATATTTAAAAAATCGTAGGTGCAACATGAATTTAAGAGCGGCATAAAACTAGGCGAAGAGTCGCATGTTGGCCATCCCTGGTATAGGTATGTACAACTGTCAACACCGGTTAACTAATTTCGACTAAAAAATGACCTTTTTATGTCTACAAAATTTCTGCTTGAAACCCTGTTTTCCAAAGCACAATAAAAAAACTAACCCTATCAAATTATGATAGTCAAGTTAGACTGTTCGAAAACGATTGGATTTATACAGTTGCGATGTTGCGATATTATAATTTATTACCTATACCCAATGGCCCTTGAAACTCAAATCTGAAAGTCGAATGACCCTATAGGCTCCAATAGTGACTACAACCCTTCGCTACAATTAAACCTAAATTGCATTAACAGTTTAAACTTTTGTGTTAAGAAGACTGGGCTTGTCCCACCTTTTTTATATTTAATTCACGAAAGTGCTGCAGTTTTACAACATTTTCCTTTGCAGCTCAATAATTTTGCAAGAAGCATCGTTTTTATTTCCTAGTGCTTCTTCGGTCGTTTCAAGAATATCGAGCTAGCTTCTAGTAAATCAGTCGGTTCTTGTACAATGCTATCTCATCTACTTTAACATTCGTGCAAGCTACCGCAGCTATTTCCCCATTAAGATTTTTTGTATCGTGTAAACCTCTGCACTAATTTGTAATCCCACTACAATCTCTGTCGCCAACCCAGAAACAAGGAACACAATATGGATAATGCTCGTATAATTACCGGTTGATCCAAAAGTTGCGTGAAAGCTCTTTGGTGTTGTTCTTTGGCGGTTATTATGTATAAAGTAGTTAATCCGAATTATGTAGCATAGACAGTTGTTTTTTAACTGCATGCCTCAAGCGAATTGTGTAAACTGTAAACCATAGGTAATACGTAGTCCCTGATTTTGTTTAAATATTAACTATGTTATATTATCTTAAACGTAGGCCTACGCGCCAATCACCATGGTGCACAACTCATGTCGTCTTTGATTTAACTTTATTTGATACTTCCGAGTTTTGGCAAAATATTTTTGCAATATAATGTTAATGGAGTAGAGTACACAAAACGGGTAACAAAACAGGTTCAAAACATTGCACAAAGATTTTTACTCAATATACAACAAGCGTTTTTAAGTATATGTTCTATCTTTGGGGAACATATATGTGACAGAAAATGTATATACAACATGTTTACAGGCCTGGATACACTCGTGCCTTAAAACCGGGACTTAGCCCCCAGGCAGTCAAAATTTCCAAACGCCTTTGGCACTAATACTTGTAAATACAATTGTTTCATATTTGGCAACAGCAGCGTTTAAATTTAAAACAACTCATTCTGAAATAACCCAATTCCTAGTCAAGCCATTTGTAAAGTTCAAGTCAAGCTATTTTCAACAAAATTAAGTCCAATTCTAACACCACAGGCATAAAAAATTAAGACTAAACTTTTTAAAAAGGTAATCCTGTTCCATTGTAGCCAATGTTGTGCAAAGCAAAATTCAAAAACAAATAGCATGTTAACATCTATTAGATTTCATAAATGGCTTAAATAACCCAATATTACTAAAAAGTATTCAATTAAAGCACCTTAACATATACGTCAAGTCATTCGTGTAAATGATATAAGTCTAAGTCAAGTCATTTGAAAGCATGTGACTTGAGTGCACTTAAATCAAGTCATTGACATAAGTCACTAAAACACATGACAAAAGCTTTTGTGTTATTGTTAAATTAAGATAATTTTCCGCAATTCAACTAATTTAACAGTGTGTTTCCTTGGAAAGCAGTCTCTTTCTGTTTTGCAAGTAAAACATGCCTAAAAAACACGATAAGACACGCTAATAATAGAGAAAATGTGTTTAAAGTGCAACAAAAAGTGAACTTATTGTTTAAAACGCCATCCAAAGCACACAACAGGAAAATAATTTTGTTTCAATTGTGTCGTCTGTAAACGAAAAAATACGTTGTTAGTCGATATAAGCACAAAAAAACTTGAGCAAAAACGAAAGTAGGGAAAGGCAAGAATATTTGTCATATTTGACTGGACGGAAAATTTTTCTGACAAAAATACGTTGAAGAAATGTAGTTCTGTAGAGTAGACGTTGTAACGGTTGATACAGTGCAGTGCTGCAACAATGTTTTAGGTAAAACAGTAGTATATAGAGAGGTGCATATTTTCAAAATATATAGACAAATGTGCAAAATCCCAAAGCATAAGGGTTATTAACAGCACAATTCTTTACCCAGTCATGTTTTTAGTGAGCTAGCACCACGTGCAAATTGTTATCAGGAACTTGAGGAACAGAGGGAAACATCGGTCTGGAGACGGGTTAATGTAAAACAAGAATTGTGCTGTTTATAACCACTATTCTTTGACGCCTGACCAACAAAGCATAAATATCTGGAAACGCAGTTTCCCCTTTGAAAAACCTCTGGGCATTGACCCCATGTTTTAGGTGGATGCGCGTTTTCAAGGCAACTTTGCGACAAGTTGGCAGAATCTTGCCAGCCTTCTGGTGACAAGCATTTTTGGCAAAAATTCTTCGGTTTTTGGTCGCGCCCCTAAATTTAAATGATGTGTTCGCCTGGGAATCTATGAACCTTACCATGTTTTGGCGATAAACAAGGTTATTAATAAGTAAATCAGACAACAAAACGTAGCGCCGAAGGCGCAAAAATTTTTGTGACATTAAGCCATTAACAAGTACATAAGGGACATGTAAAGGTACAACCTGGGGCCTGGGGATGTGCATACATCTCTGCTTTTCTTGCTTTAAAAGTGTTACATAGATAAGCTGTTTTCAGGCAAACCTGTGTGAAAACGTGCTGTTCAAAATCAGATTGAAAAGCACAAAAAAATATTCTTTGGATAAATTTTCAATTTATATTGCTCGAAATAATGATATTTATAATAAAATTTAATTTCCGGTGTTCAAAAATAGAAGTGATTAAATATGGGTGGAACCAACCACAAGGTATTTTGTAAATTGGATGTTGAAAAAAAACTTTCAAAAATTTTTTTTCGAAAATACAAAAGAAAAAAAAAATTTTTTTCAAATTTTTTTTCTGTATGGGCTGTATGGGGTTTGATAGTCGTATTACGTCTTACTACAATCCAAACCATTATGCTCCAAAAACGAAGTAGAAATGTACATTTTACCTTTAGAAGGCCTAAAAAAACGAAAAGCAGCATTTTTGAAGGCAGCATGTTAGAGTGGTGATGCGTGAACGACCCGCGATTTCACCTTTTAAATAAGGATTTCCGATATGTTCACATACTGCTGTCCGTGCTGGTCCGATACTAGGATCGGATCGGCACGGTATTCCAATCAAGTTGTGCGATTAAGCCATGATGTACATCCAGCGCAACATTTTCGACCTTGAACAGAAACTTCCCCAAACTATAACCTATTAAAAGTCGAGAGAAATTTTGCTTTTTAACGCAAAATTGTGGCGTAAGAACCTAACCAAAAATAAATAAAATATGCGCGTTACGATTTCATCAATTTGGTTGTTTTCATCACAGTACTAACGATATTTTGCATTGGATTGGACGGTTGTACATTTCACCTGAAATATCGGGTAGCGCTATCGGAATAAAATGCAAGGTATGAGCCACAAAAACTTCGAATACAAAGAAGAGCTAATAAAGAAGCCCTTTCGGTACTCATTCAATTCATCCGACGTCTTCTATCTTATCAAGAAATGCCTTCGCATTTTTATCGCATATTATCTCATTTTTAGCATGTCGTTTTAGTTTGCGTAGTGTTGTTGTGTTCACTGATGAAGGCATATTTATAGCTGGACGAAACGTCGGAAGAACTTCTTTATAGTGTACTATGTCTGGTAGCAACAGCGTATTATTGATTTATGCCTAAAATTTGATGACTTTGGCTCCTCAAATTCGCGCGGATCACAAAGGTTTGCCTATCTTCTTTTTACGTGCTTCTTCCTGTCGCTTAAGCTTAATCATCTTATCTACGTGCGCTCTAAACGCGCTAAGGTCGAATGGTATCCAGCTGGGTTTAAAAAGTATTCTGCTCTTTCTCATGTTGGCATGCACAGCGTCCCTTTCGCGATTGTAGGCCGACTTGTGCGTTCTCAGCAAGATTCGTGTGTGGCTCGGGAACCTGCAAATGAAAGAGAATTTTTTAGGCGATGCTGGTGCTCCGGATCGGTCGCAGGTTTTCTTGCGAATCCAGTGTTGTAGGGACTGTAAGTCCATGACTTGACTTTGGATGAATTGACTTGACTTAAGTCGTTTGGGCGAATGACTGGACATGAGTATTTTAGACAAAATACTTTGGTTAAAATGAAGTGTTTTCTTTGGCATTTTTGTGTAAAATTAAGTTAGTTTATTCTAATTTTTGCACATAAAACAAATTGCTTGTCGTATATTGTGTTTTGAATATTTTTTAGTTGAGGTATTGGCATTGCTCATCGAACGAGTTCACCACATTTTAGTAGCTTAACGTGTAATTGTTATGACAAAGACTTGCGTGGGATTTTGCTTATTATTTATTCAAAAAGACTTGACTTTAACTTAAGTAATTTTACATCTGCCTTGACTTAGATTTCATTTATTTTACAAATGACTTGACTGGGAAGTCATTTCAAATGAATTGTTTACAACACTGACGACATGGAATGTCAAGTACAGCATAAGAACAAAATCGTCTGAATAAGACCTAAATCTGTCGGAATAATGCCTAAATTCATCGGAATATGGCCTAAATGGCCGAAATAACGCCCGAACCTGCGGGTAGATGGTATGGGAAGATCGGGGGCCAGTCTGGCATCGGCCGTTTTGGTGACTACAGCTGGACGCTCAAGTTTGACGAATTTTTGGTCTTGTTTGGGGTTATTGGTGGGTAATGGGTGGGGTTAGAACATGGGTTAGTGTAAAACTTATTAGGGGAGTTAGTGATGTACTTAGGGGTGGGGTTTGGGGTTATTAAAGTGTTGCCTGATTTCTGACCTTTTAGGTCGAATGACGGATATAGGACTTATTCCAATTTAGACGGTAGTAATACCATTAGGTATTAGTCCTGTTTTGGCCTTATTCCGAATTGTGTTTTATTATGACGGTAATGTTGTTCATATGTTGGTCTAATGACTATGGAGTCCTTTTAATTGCATAAAATTACCTTTTTAATTGTTTTTTAAACTAGCCGTTTTGACTTAAATGAGTAATAATAATATCACCTTTTGAAAGACTTGATTTTAAAAATGCCGATTTGACTATTGATAAAGCAGTTAAAAATTAGCAGTTAATTTTAAACTATGGCTATGGTTTAAAATTAAGTAATTTTCTATATTTTACAGATGGGCTAAATTGTAGTTCAGTTGGCAACACTGCTGATTGTGCGTATAGCTATTGCTTTGGTAACAAACGTTTACCTGGTAACAGCTTCAGGGACGCTTGCAAGGCTGTTGAGACCGTCTGTGGCCATTCGACTGCTTGCCAGCTTTCTCCGTTGCATACGATAGGGATTTAAGGGGTTTCTCTCGTCTCGTTCGTGTTTGATCATTTTGAACCTATGACGTTTAGCAAACTGCGTTTTAAAAAGCTAGTTTTCGATGCATAAAGTGTTCCGATGTTCAAAAAAATTTAAAAAGCCTGGATTAGTCGCAACACAAAATTTAGGCATCAGTGTCGCAAAGAAAACTCAAACTTTCCTGTTTTATCAGTCGGATTTGTAATTTGTTTTGTTGTAAAATTATAAAAGGCTATTTACAAGTAATTATAGTGTAAACATAAAATGTTGTGGCGGGCTGGGTCAAAAATAATACATCATACTGTTACGCTATAAAACAAGTAAGCTTTTAAGCCAAAAAAACTGTTAATACGTTGGGAGTTGTGCACAAATATGCAAATAAAGTCGAAATAAAAAAAAGACAACAACGTTTTGAGCGAAGCGCGAAAAATTTGCGGCTATTAGGTTGACGGCGTCTTTTTAATCAGAGGGAGCGTGGCGCTTAGGCAAAATAAATTAGATGTACATTGCTCGATATATTAGCATTTATCTGGTTTGGGGGCCATTGACTGCAAAGTCACTCATAAAACTCGTAAAAAAGTACGCTCGAAGCACATAAATGAGTAGGCGTATTTGCGTCGCCTACTCATTTATCCCAGTCGTGTTGCCTGCGAGGCTGTAGTGCTTTTCATTGCGTTTTTAGTCTATTACAATGTTTTAATATTTTATTGTTTACTTTTATTGGTTTGTTGATGGCTGCGCTCTGATTTTATTTATTTGTACTCTTACAGGAACTGATGATGCCACTTTGGTGGCGAAATATATTTTCCTTTAAACAAAACGTCTGATCCTGTTTTTACTCATGTTTTTAACTATGAGTTTTACTTGTTAATATACGCGTCAGCGGAGCAGTGATCGACTGGCTAAAACCTGCCGCCGATGGTTTTCGATTCTATAAAGATACACCCTATTGTTTTACGGGACATGTTACTGATGCGATACAATAGCCATATTACAACGGTATAAATCGGGCAATCACGAAAAAATAACATTCACCAAATTAAATTGAAAATGATTAACGTGTCGAGTTGTTTCAGAAATTGGAAAGCGGTCAATCGGCCATTAATGTTAATCTTTATTTATATTTGAAAGACGGGAAATTCGATCCAAATACGAAATGTGCATTATAAATATAACAGGCAAAAAATAGAGTTTGGCAGGGTCATAACTGTATCCGTCCATGGAAAGACTGGTGTATATATAAGTTAAAACAACCTGAAAATACGAGCTATAGTTAATGTGGCTTACTGTCTATACAGTGAATATTCTTAAAATAAAGAGGCTATAAGATACAGTTGCATATGTGTTGCCAAATTAGCGCAGAAAATGCCGCCCCCCAGGTGTGGTGTAGTACTAGTACTCACCTGCTGGTTACGTTATCCGTAGTCCGCCAAATTGACATATTCATGTGCAGAATGCGATACATCATTTCATCATCTTCCCCTCCCCACCCCTGAAAGAAGAAAGAAAATTACCAAAACAAGTTCTGATCAAAACCACAACAAAAAAGAATTACGAAATCCGATAAACGAAACGAAACTATTAAATAAAATATGC
This sequence comes from Ascidiella aspersa, assembly GCF_963924565.1. Taxonomy (NCBI): domain Eukaryota; kingdom Metazoa; phylum Chordata; class Ascidiacea; order Phlebobranchia; family Ascidiidae; genus Ascidiella; species Ascidiella aspersa. The sequence goes on from NC_139451.1 coordinate 21,729,837, forward strand.
TTGAAATAAAAGTATTTTTTAATTCAGCAGATTTTGTCTGTAAAAAATTTAAATTTCGCTCAGTTTAAAATTCATTACAAGGTGAAACGCCACTTTTAAACAAAACTAATTTTATGAAGTGAGTCAGGGCGCTTAAGCAAATCTTTATGCTAAACACGAATAACAGTGCGAAACGCATTGCTTATCTCAAAAAGCTTTGTCCTAACCCCCTTTATTTAGAGTTTATCGACGTATATTATAGTGGGTTTAGTAACGCTTGTCTGCCCAACTTTACCCCGACGAAAATACCCACCTCGAATTCGTTTGAGTATCCATTTAGCTTTGTAAACTGCTCTTCTGTATAAGCCGATGCACCGCCCACTGTCAAATGCTTGTTGTACGAATAGTTGAACTTGCTAACGTAGGGTGCGATATGAACGATGTAGTCGGCTGTTAACGGATGAAAATGCATTACATTTTGGCGGATACAACAAACGGCCAATCAAGGGAGGCCATTAAGCCATGGAAGTTGCAAGCTAAAGACCGAATGTTGTGTTCAAATTTTGAAATAGACTCAAATAACGCTGTTATTTAAACATTGATTTATGTTCTTTTCCATTTCATTTTTTAGCCTTGTTGTCTTTTTTACTTTTGTCACATAACGATTTTATCGTTATTTCGATTGACGTATCCGCTTTGTAAAGCAAATGATTCTCTGAAGGTTTCTTTTCGCGAGTAAGGGTTCCGATTTTGCCAGTATATACTATTTATGCCAGTCGGTGAGCTGACATTGCGTCGGCGAAGTGTAAATAGCTTCGATTTCACAATAACTGTAGTTTGTACCGGCACTGTTTTGTTCACTTACATCTGCACGCGTATGGAATTCGGTCGTTCTCGGCCATCATGTCGACGTCATGAAAAATGAAGCAATCGAACTTCATGAGCTGCTGGGCGTACGTGAAACCGGCATTCATTAGTTGGCCTGAAACGCAGATGGAAAAATAAACAATTCGATTCGAATGACTTGCATATGCGATCTATTTGACATTCGACATTTTGACAAAACAAACACTAACAGTTGTACATCTCGTTGCGATGAAAACTAATGTCCAAACTGTTTCCACCAGATTATAGCTAGTGTTTATATGCGGCATTTTGTTGTGCAGAAGGCGTAAATTTCCGTAAGGCTGTTAAGCCGATAAACCTTTAAGGTTAGAGTCTTTCGCTAAAATAGGTTTCTTGGCTAAGATAATTTTCGTCTTTACAGAGCTTTGTGTTCATCGTCCCGCTAGAGCAGGGGTTCTTAAACGTTTTTTTTACATCGGATCCCTAAAAATGTTTTTTGGCCTCGCGTGGACCACAATAGGTTATTTTTTTTTTAAATGACGTCATGAATTTACGTCACAATACAAATAGACTTCATAAGTCTGCTGATTTCGGTCCAAAAATGTGAAAGTGAAATGGAGTCTTAATGCATTTACTGCAAAACCGTTTTATTTTTAATTAAACTGTTGTGTTTGATAAATTGATTACTTCTCAAATATACACTAATATTTCAATTAGGCTTTCATGGATCCCCTAAAGCTAGGTGACGGACCCCTAAGGGGTCCATGGACCCCAGTTTAAGAACCCCTGCGCTAGAGTAATGCCAGAAATACGATGCAACGAAACACGAGTTTTGGCTTAACGCCAGAAGCCTGTTTATCAGACCGGAAAGGGATTTTGTATTGTTTCGTGCCCACTGCCCATTCAACAGTCAATCCTTCAAAAGCCCAGCTCTATGTTAATAGTTCCATCCAAACCCGAACATAAACTTACAAGTACCTTACACAGCTGTCTTAAACCGCCCACCATTTTAGTGGCAATGTTTTTCATGCCTCTAAGATTGTTTATATGTATATGTATTGAATGTGGATTGTGTTTGATTTACTCAACTAGCGTTACAACTTTTATGGTATTTTTTTCTGGTATTTTAACCAAAGCTTGGTGTTTAAACTATAGTCGTCCCTGTTGAATCCACACTAAATCTAAAAAAATCAACAAATATAACACTTTCTACACTTTCCAATTATAATGGTACAAGGCAAGGGATATACGCGATTGTAGTACTATCAGATATTTTATGATGTTCATTCAATCTCGATTTTTTGTATGTATGACTATTTCTAATACAAATAGGTTATTTAACCAAAAATTGAAAATTCATACTTAAGAATTTCTCGAAGCAAAGTGTACGGCGGAACCAAGTTTAAAAATCACTGGTCTAAAAACAGTGCATTTAAAACTATTCTAGCAAGGCATAATTATGGTTTGATCATTTTAAGCAGACACATTTAAATGTTATATGTAAGTGGGTGAAAACAATACAGCGTTTTTCTTACATTTTGGACAAGACTGTTTCTAAATGAGCCAGAAAATACGTAGTCGTTTGATTTGATTGGGTGGCCTTCTGTAGTAGTTTATGTGGTTATATTTGGCAAGATTAATTCTGTGCAAGATTTCTCTGACACTTGAAAAAATTGCGATAGCAATGCGAAGACGTGGCTTAATTGACCTAATAATTATAGTTGTTGTATTTTTATTATTGTTACTTTTTTTGTTCAATCTTTCACACAGCTTGGTAAAGATACATGGGTCGCAAAGCTTCACTGTTCATTATACTTCGGCTTAGTATTGGTCGAAAAAGGGTTGGAAGGTTGTAATTGCATTGTTATCCGGTAAAACACAAAATCAGTTAATTGGTTTGTACCTTTATTGAAGGTGCTATTGTCGCTTTGCTCTACCACAATGACGATGTAGCAGTGCTGCTGGCGCTGTAATATTTGATGAATATAGTACAAGAAGTACCTAGAAAAAAGAATAATTATGTAAAAGTAAGCCAATTCAGTTGGTAAAAATATCACGTGCAAACAAAACACATTAATGTGATCAAGCAAACGTATCATGAGTCCAACTATTTTTGACGTATCGCAACGGTTTCCTATAGTCTACAAGAGACATCTTATGCGTTGTGTGTCTGGTAAATCTATTAATCTATTATGTAGCTTGGTTATGTCAATATAATCAAGAATATTTAAATTGATTAAACAACTCAATATTCACATGATTAAATATAAGAGATAATGGGCGGTTAAATTGAATATGCTTGACACTATTTTTACAAGTTTAAACAGACCTCGATATGATATTGATATCTTTCTAAGCTGAGTCGAGTAACTATTTGTTAAAAGTAAGATTCAGCAAATTTTACGTCCGGTATAATTTACTATCAAAATTTTGGTTGATCGAGCAAAATATATTTTTATTAATCAGACCAGAATCATATAGCGCAATACAATTTTTTTTTAAATTAGACTTTTACTCAAAAAATGCTATTTGCCAGGGCAACAATTTGTATAAAAAAAGTAAGCAAATGACTACGTAGTCGATATCTTGTCTTTTAATATTATTAGATCAGGGCACATGCGTCATGCGCCCGCAGCATTATCTGGGCCAACGAAAAGTTGTTTGATTTGGGGGGCGCAAACTTTTTCCAAACTCTTACCACTTTGTAGGTAGGGTGTTAGCGTGAAAACAAAAATAAGGCCCATCCACGTACAATTTCTGCAGCGGAAATGTTTCAATAAATATATAGTAGCCTATATTCAGAACAACAACATAAAATAAACCAAATACGCATTTAATTTGTGGCGAAAAAATGGAGTTTAAAACCCGTAAAATAAGTCCTTAAGCCAACAGGGATAGGTCCTAAACCCGTAGAAAGAAATCCCAAACCCATAGGAGTATAAGCCTTAAATCCACCAGAGTAAGTCCTACATAATTTAAAAAAGATCGAAAACCGTAGATATAGGCAGGGTATGAGAAGAATAGGCACCGGGTCACCGCTGTTTTTGACTCGCCTTTGACTAAAGTTAGGACTGCGTAGTAATATAGGTAGGGTTATAAGTTGCACCTTCAACAAAATGGTTAAAAAGCGCTGCTCCATTGCGTTTGCCCCTTGACAATTCCAATTATGCAAGTTAACGACTGATCATGACACTGCTGCCTATCAAAACGCCTTTGTCACGAGTGTATCGATTTACTCGTTTTTTTTTGCTTTGACATACTTTTATTGTGCGTTTCCCGTTTTGACTCACCTCAGATGCACCTCCCTGTCGCGGTAAGGCACGATCACGGCTAGCGCATTGCGGCAGACGCAGTCATTTGGACCCATGTAAATGCCGCCCATGGACAGCGAGCTGTAGCGCAGAGCTATTTCCTCGAATGTCGGAGGCCAGTTGTACGACGATCCGCCAAGGTTTTGCGCGTGCTGCAGTCCTGGCGACTTGCCTGCGCGATACAAGACGACGGATCGTTGTTTTTTTTCGCACGACTATAGATAATTTGGCAAGCCAAACAGAGAAAGGGATAGGTCAGGGGTCGTGAACCTTTTAGCTAAGGTAGCCATAAAAGCCATATTTTCTTAAACGTTTTTCCATGAGATGGATTGAGAGCCATATAATACTTTTTTAACATCTAGTTATAGGTTGGCAAAAATTGTAAATTGAGCAGGGCCGTTTTGTTTTGTTCTCATTTAAAGGGCAGAACATGCTATGCATTAAAAATTAATTAACTAAGTTTGCACAAGTTTGAATACGAAGTTCCGTTCAAAGAATAGGCCTTTTTGGATATTAAGAGATTTCCTTAAACGTCATAACAGTCTCAAAAAAAAACAAAATAAAAATAGGAATTGCGCGAAGCGCCGAAAATTTGCTTCTATGTGTAATAAAAAGGAAAATATAAAGTTAGGAAAGCGGTCGTGGCCGCGTGCAGTTTTATTTGAGATCCGGTTGACAAATCATAGCTTAGATTTTTCTGCAGCAAGATCCTTTCATCAAAAGAGTCATTTGGCGCCACAAAAAGAGCCATATATGGCTCGCGAGCCATAGGTTCCCGACCCCTGCGATGGGTGATGATAATATATGTAAAGCACGTCCGAAACATAGTACTTTATTCCGACACAGATGTCCGACATGTTGACAGAAAGTACAACAATCCGATTTACTGGGATTTCAAGAAACGTTGAAATCAAAATGTGCAATAGTAATATTTTAAGGGGGGAACACACCATAAGGCCTACAAGGCAGCAACATCTAAAGCAGAATAATCGATCTATAATACCATAGTATTGAGACCAACAACAACATAATAAAGCCAAATACACAGTAGCTAATATCCAAGACACAAAAATTGTCACAAAATTTGTTTCTTGAAAAATCAAAAAAATATTAGCTTAATGAGATGTGGAACTGAAAATCCCAGAAAACTGGTGGCAATCACCACAGCAGCCTATGGCTCACCGATCACGACCTTGATCTTGCCCTCCAGAAGCGGCGACACCCTCGGGCACAGCGATTTTTCGTTGGAGCGCACCCTGCTCCAGTCGATGCTCGCGTTTCGGACGATCTCGGCGTTGATCCGCGACGGTCCGTACTTCATGCATCGCTGCAGCGATTTCTCCAAGATCGACAGTGTCTCGTTCCAGTTGTTTGAGTGTGCAATTGCCGGCAGCAGGGCGCTGGAATGTCGATTACCAAAAGCATTATGACGTCAATAAAGCCCATTGTAATATTGGAACATTGGCACAATGAACCTATGTTACTTGATAACAAATTCCAAAGCCAACAAGTTATAACTGAAGATGATACAAGTTTGTATCGAAACGCCTTAATCAAGATTCTGTCGATCTACTCGACCTTTTTGGCTTTGGAATTCATTATCAAGCTACATAACAGATCCGTGCATAGTGCACCGAATCTATGGTGCTAAAACCAAATTAATCCTCGTTTTTTACCTGATGATAGTCGAGCACCTTCTGAGGCGAGAGTACTTGTAGAGGAATAATTTGTTTTATTATAAACAATGATCGAAATTACTGTTTCAATGTTAACAGGTCATTTTCAGTTCGATTGGTGTCACTTGCGGTTTCAGTGTGATTTGAAGTCATTTGTAAATAACTTGAGGTAAGGTGGCGCCATTTTTTAAATAACTACTGTAAGGCCAACTCCGGGCATTTCCCACTTCCAGGTTATTGTTATAGTCAGTTATAGTTTTGTGCATGGGCGCCGAACGAGGGTATATGCAGAGCGTTTTTTGACGCCCTGGTATTCTGGGAATACGACGAAGTTACATACAAGAAAACTATAGATATAACGCAAATTACGCGCCCGGGAACGCCGTTTAGGCTCATTAACACTGTGCGATACTTTCCTGAATTATGGCATGGAAAGGTAACATCTGCGAAAATATCGAACCGTCTCCGAAAAATAAACCGAGGCACTAAAGACAGGACCGATTTTGCTTAAAAGAACAATTTGCCTGGCGAAAATACAGGAGACACAACGCATTGTTCAATTGATATAATAATATGCGGAAGTGCAAAAATGGTTGTCCAAGAGCTGTTACGCTTCGTTGGTGATTAAGCAGTTACAGGAAGTAATCGGATACTATAGGGCTATAGGAGGGGTGTCCAACACGAGGCACGTGACCTAATAAAAAATGGCACGCAAGCCCCCCAAAAATACAGCCAATTGTCAATGAAGCTAAATTTGTTATACAGCCAATTGTCATTGTTTTTTCACAATACAAAACAATCCCAGCAATTACCACAACAAACAATTACTTCTGATATTATAACATTATACTATTTTTTATTTTTTGTATAAAAGCGCGTTTAATACTAGAAGAAAAAATAGTTGCTAAACTTTGGCACGGAAAGAAGTTCTAAGATAAAAATTTGCACGTCGGCATGTTTGAGTTGGACACCCCTGGGCTATAGGCAGTAACTTGAAAGAGACTCCTGCGGCTACCTGGTCACATACCCCGAGCCGCTCAACGAACAATAGAGCTGTGGTTGAGACGGCGTTAATCGATTTCAGACACAATCTGCGGCCTACAGCCAAGGAGCAACCAGCGCCTTTTCTATTTTACAATAGGCTGCAGGTTTACGATTGACCACCAAACAAAAGGAGCGGCGACGGAACATTGTTTGTAGGTGGTGCCTCTTATACGCACAAACTATAGATAGTTAGCTATTTTTTTGCGTAACCTTAAACATTAACTTTATGCCTAATAGCTTTTTGCAGTATTTTTTGCGGCTTCCTATTTAGTTGATCCGTTTTAGACACCACTCACAACACTGTTTTTAGGTTACTTATTATTTTGTAATTGTATACCGCATTACAAAAACGCAAAAAATATATGTGAATGTTACTTTACGGCGACGAAGAATTAGGTGTTTTCCAGTCACGCAGATGTGGTAATTTATACCACGTCATTCGACACAGTTGTATTTTTCTGATCACCGAGAAATGCCAGAAAACATATCACATGTTTTTTTAATTTTTATGTACTGAACATTTCAAACACTTTTTTTCGCTTTGTTTAGCCCTATGACGAAGATGTTATGCTATCCGTAGCATTACTTTTTGGTTATATGTTAGTTACCACATTTCTTTTTATAATCATCGGCTATAACACGAGGCTAGCAAAGTTACACGGACTTAGCATAACTTAATATGCTCTAGTGGTGAATAGCTTGATGATTCTTACATTTTGTTTAACCACGCAAAATTAAGGTAGATGTCGCAAATTACCGCGCTTATTGCAGGGGTAATTAACCTACGCCGCCGGGCCCAAAATCCCTGCAAACCTATAGCTATACAAGTATCTAAGGGACCTCTTAACCAAGACACCACATTGGAAAACAGGACTATGTTTACTAATATTAATGTAATAGAGCTGTGGTTCCCAACCTTTTTTAGGTCACGGACTCCTTTTAAAAAATATCAAGATTACTGACCCCTAACTTAAAACAAATGATACCAAGCCAGGGGACTGTTGTCGGGTTTTCGATCAAGCTACACACATATTTTGTTTCACATCCAGACGATTTCTGTGTTTAAAATTTTACATTAAATTCAATGTGTACAATTATCAAAACAACTCGATCCTATGGCTGTGTCAAACAGGGTATTGTTCGAAAACTTCGCCGAAAAGCCAGACAATAGATAACATCGCAATCGATATGGGGATATATTTGCAGCCTGTATATATTCCCTTGCAATACAAAACGCGTGTATTCGTAAATGGTTAGAGATAAATGTTTTGTAGCATACAGGGTATGATTACGTATGTATAACATACAGGGTATGATTTTATCAGGGATGACACAAATGTACGTTTTAAAGCAATGTCACGAAACCAGTAACTTGAAGAAACTCGTGCGCGTTCAATGAGAGGGCGGAAAAGCGTTCGCGCACAAAAAAGTCCAAAGTACTATTTATAAGGAGCTTTTGTCAAGGTGATTCAGGCAAATGATTTGTGAGGTCTATTGACACTACGGCTGCCAGCTGCGATAAAACACGAAAAAAAATTCGCGCGACGCAAAAAACGTACAGTGCGTTTATCCTGCTAAACTTTCAAGTTAAATTGTTGGCATTTAAGAACCAAAAGCCGTATGGTAAAGACGTTATAGATTCGCGAAAAGTGCAACAAATACGATTAACTTGTCAGTAACATAATACAATGTGTTCCTCAGCAGTTCGACCTTATTTTCAGGTTTCAATTTGGAAGTGAATAGCATTATTGAAAAGGATAAGAACATTATCATCCGTGGTTAATTTTTAGCTTACCTTGAATGAAGACTGGTTTGCAGACAATCTCGGTTTAACGAGTCTGGAATCGAAAGGATTTTGTGTTGCGCTTCGGTGTAAAGGACAACGAAAAGGAGATTGTGAATGCAAAATATTCCCGTTATGACGGCCATGAAAACGAAAAGCGCTTTGCGCTGGCTCCGCGCCATACTTAGGGCACATCTAGCAAAGATTCTTCCCAGAGAGGAAAATATTTCGAAATAAACACGCCACAGATGTAACAGCATCGGATCATGGCTGAACAACACAAGATAAAAGCTGATTAACTTAAGAGAATCATTACTGGTTGTGGTTGTATACGAGTTATATTATTGTTGAATTTGGACGTATAAAAAATAAAATTTAGTCGAAAACAACAATTGTACAATTGAAACAATGCCTGGCAGCAACACTATATGCAACAAATAAAATATTGTTGACGATTTTCAAGTCAGCGAAACGGTAAAATCATACACCTGCCTAGATTTCTGCCCTTAGCACAAATAAATTTATAATGCCTTCTTGCTCTTCAACATCTTGAGTATGCTATCAGTCGCCAATGCGCTGGTCCCGGCTTAAAGAGATAAAAGCCAAGCGAGCCTTAAAATTATACCTCTACGGTCGATTGCCCCAGTGCCTTCATCGCTCTCCAGTTGTTGTTCGCCGCCTCAACAGGGCAACCTTAGCTTTTTCTCCCAAGTGTTACCCCAACACGCTCTATTTCCTAAACGGCCTTGCTTTCGTGGTTGCCTAGTAACCCGAACTGTATGTCAAAAATAGTCTTCAATGTAAAGTGTCTTTTGCTTATCCAGTATCCACGCATAGCGTTCGACACGTGATGTTTCGCAATCGCACCCGGTTCGTTCTTAGGCGGTATCCAATACGTGGCAGCATGACACAGCAACGTTAAAATTAACTTATTTAAATCCGTTTTCCGGGTCATACATTTTTGGGCTCGAGTTTCCCCTCAAAATGTCACGTTAAATTCACATAAGGTTAATCATAACTCGCTGTATTTAGCAAAAGGCAGTGTTCTTCATTTTTCTCCTGCCAGGTGGACTATATTCTAAAAATAGTTTGGGAATGTTGACCAAGGATCGAAAGTTATAAAAGTTTTCGAACGATTAAGGGGTGAAAGTAAAAAAATGGCCTGGTGAAAAATGGACTTAGCAAGGCAAAAAAACATTCTTCACCGTACGGCGTATCTACGAGAAATTATTTTGCACCACAGTTTATATCGCTACTCGAATAACCTCACACAAAACACATACGAGAAGATTTAAAATTGTGTACAAATGCCCCGACTTTGAAAAATGGTACACGCTGTCGACACGTGTGGAGGATAGACGCGATTAGCTACCAATGTGTTTGGTTGTCGGGTAAATTTCACCCAAAATAAAATATCAACGCGAGTAAACTTCATGATTAGTATTTCCCAAAATGTTAAAAGGTAAATGGTTTAACATGGATTAGTGATAAAATGCGAAAAATATTGACTGCAAACTTGTTTATTGCTTATTTCCTGGATGTCTGCTTTGCGGGTGTAAACGAGCCAATACTAGCTCTAACATAAAATACACTACGGCAAGGTCCGAACGAAAATAGCCTGCCTGGTCAAAATTTAAAAAAAGGGACTGCTTCTATTGCACTACGTCAAATAATCCCCTTTCATAAGCGTAGCGCCATGTCCTATAAGTGGTGTTGTCTTCCATTAAGGTGTAAAATTCCAAAAACACGTTGACAAACCCGCTAAAAATCAACACCGGCCATTGAAGAGCAGTGAAGCATATTCCTGATTGGTGATAACCTTTTTCAGGTAGTCGCAACACAATTGGATGAAGCTGTGGCGAGCGAGCATCGGTATTTATATTAGTAGATTAATTATAACTTGGGTAGGTACACTATGCACGGATCTGTAATGTAGCTTGATAATAAATTGCAAAGAAAGTACTTTCGAAACTCAGACTGATAACAATTGCGTCCCATCTCTTATAAGTGGTGCTTGAATTGCTTCTCAGTCACATTAACTGAAGATGATAGGCTACAAGCTCGTATCGAAACGTCTTAATCAAGATGCTGTCGATTTACTCGACCTTTTTGGCTTTACAATTTATTATCAAGTTAATCATAACTTGATGTACGTTTCGCGCGTGTTCTCAAAATGTCTGCTTAAAAGCGTTCTGGCATACTTTCTTTCCCGTACGCATCCTGCCAACCAAGGTCGATAACTGACCAGTTAATCCAGGGGTGTCCAACAAGCCGCACGCGTTCCGAATGTGGCACGCGACCAAATAAAAAATGGCACGCAACCCCCCTAAATTAGTTAATTTGCTATTCAGCCAATTGTAAAAAATACCTAATTTTTTATACTGTAAATAGCCATTGTTTATTCACAATATAAAACAATCGCTGCAATCACGACAAAAACGCTTTTATTATTAGAAAGAATTATATAACTAAACTTTGGCACGGATGAAGTTATAGAATAAAAATTGGCACGCCGGCATGTTTGAGTTGGACACCCCTGGGTTAATCTCTACGTCCTTCGCTCTTTCTGCGATGTTAGTTTATTTGACTGCAACTATAGACACATCGATATGAACGATATACTTGCGAGACGTGTTTTACTGCGCTGTAAGTTGTTGTATTAAAAGTAGAGCTATATGCTGATTTTTTCGAATGCACAATTAATCTATAAGCAACCTGATAATATGCCATGCAATGACAGTTTGTTTAGTGAAATTAGGTAGCACGGTTTTATAAATGTCTCCCCTTTTGAAATGTACAAAGGTATGCCAGTGACCCATTCGATGGTAAATATAGGATGCTAAAATTTTGACCAATTGACCTAAATTTTGAACAATTGAAGGAACAAAAGTCTGACGAAGGTTAGAAGGTTAGCGAAGCAACGATACCTTAAACTAAATTTATTTACCCCTTCCTACAGCCCTTTAGCATCTTTAGTGGCGGATTTAAGCAAACAACATGAAATTCTTAAACTATAAATTTTAATGCGCTGCCCGAAAAAACTTCACTTTTCTATAGTGCTGATTATTATTAAACTAGTTTAGCTTGTAGCACAGCAGAAAAAGTCAAATCATTTGCAACACACTTTATTGCAAACAACGATTTTATGACTTGAGAATCCCCTTAAGCTTAACAAAAGGCAAAAGACCTCAAGGTATTGAAAACATTACAACACCTGGTAATAAAAGTGGTACTAAAGCTTTATTTGGTTGTAGAATTTACATTTTGCCGTTTTTGAAATGTTTTGTTTTTAACTATGTATGGCAACGATATTTTCAGTCGAAATATTAGTTTTATATTGAAAATTAGTTTCTGATGTAAAGACATTAAGACTGATTAAGCTGGCTTTCTCAAATATATCTAATATCGTATTTTCACCAGAGTGTATGGAATATTTATAGAAAAAATTTTGGCCAAAAAATGGATCCAGATTGTTTGTGCCAGCATAAAACTTCATGTTAAAAAATCTGCACTGAAGACTAGTTTGTTCGTTGCAATAGAAAACCACATGTTATAAATGAAAACACCTTAATCACAAAAAATACCCGGAAAAACCTACTTTGTAAAAATGTAACATTCACCTCTGAAAACACAGAGAGGAGCTTCTAGTCCAGGGGTTCTTAAACTGGGGGGCATGAATGGTTTGCAAGGGGTCGACTCTCCCAAAAAACTGTGTTTGGTTTGTTTATTTGGAGTTTTGCTAATATGAATAATAAAGTGCACCAGCCACCACGACATTGGGCCTACTGGAAACTATTTTTTTTTCTAATTTGCTATAAATCCCTAAAATTTTTGCGGTTCGCTCAAACGTTTTTTTTGTTATACCATTTTTCACCGTTTAAAGGATATTTTTCAGTCCTATTTTTCAGTTTTTGTCAATGTATGAACTGCCGTATCGAACACAAATAGATATGCTAGCAAACCGTTTCGAGCAGCAAATGACTTTGTTTTAACGCATTACTTAAAAACTATTCAAACTTCAAAAAGCAAAAGCAAAATGACCCAAAAGTAGTAAAATGTAATAGTACATGACATTATAAGGTATGTCATGCCTGTGATAGACTGTTTGTTATGGTACTGCTTATAAATGCTACAAAACAAATGGCCCCTGTGCCCCCCCCCCCCCTGGCTACACGCCTATGCCAAAAGCCCCCGTTGTTTCCAACGAACCACCGTAATTAGGGCTATCATATTTTCAGCACCCAAAAAAAGATCATTTTTTGCCTGCAAGTAAAACGAAAGTAGAATTGTTACGTTTGAGAAAAACGTGCCATATCCACAAGTAATGGATTCAGCTTTGAAATTAATACGTCCTATTCTGAAACAAGGATACTTTTGGCGTATCTCATCAGTAAACAGAGTTTTCCTCTTCGGCATTATAGTTTATAGCTTATTTTGCTTTATGCTTATCTAAATTTAAAAATTAATAAAGAAAAATGAAAGCATTTGCTGAGAACCACCTGTATGCGAAAGACCAGTGGTTCTTAACTTTTTTTTAACCGCGTCCCTTTGGTAATTTTCCTATGCCTTGCGCCCCTCTACGAAACGCAATTCAGCATTTTCAATGAAATATCAGTGAGACAACTTGAAAATAGTGAACATTGTGTTCGGTCGCGCGAAGCACGAAAAAAATTGAGTTTAATTGGTTGAATTGGCGCTAATCTGTAAATTCAGGGGGCTTTTCTTAATGGGCACACAACAAATTGCTCGTGCACGAACTGATTTTGACAAACGTGTTGTGGGGGCATTTACCCGACAGTTTTAAGGCTGTGATGCCGAGCGCAAATAAAAATGTCAAGCGCAAAAAATAAACATTGCGTTATCGTGTTTCAAAATATGTGACGACACATAATACAACGGCAATATTTCAAAAACGTTATCGATTTGCGCAAAAATGTTTGAGTCCCCTGTTGCAAGCCTGTTGTCATATATAAAATATGATTAAAAATAGTTTGAACGGTGGATGACTTTTATCGTATATCAGTAAGTTAGCAAAATTGTAATTAAATATGGTCGATATACCTATATGAAAACATGCAATGGCACTTAAAGATACTTTGTGCTAAAAAAGTTAACAAATGTAGAAAACCCAAGATTAAAAAAAAATTTTGTGCAGTTTTAATGTTAAAAAACGAGTTTGTAGCGCCTGTATGAGTGGTGTACAACTTAAACGAAACCATTAGAATCATTGCAAAAGATTGGCTCGCGCCCCCCGGTAAAGATGTTATAGAGTAGACCGGTCATGTTCAAATGGCGGATCGCGATCCGGATCCGGATCTTTTTAGCGTTTTGTGCGGATCTTCTAATAGTCTTAAAAAAACAAACTTTCTACAGTGTTTTCATGTGAATACCAATTATCAGTGTTAATGAATTTTGTAAAAAATCAAGCATAGAACGAGACTCCCAAATGCTAATCTTTGTGAGCGTTTGAGGATATCAGTCAGCGACAGAAAGCCACAATTCGATGCTATTGTAAGACCTAAAGTTTAAAACAGGGGTCGGCAACCTACGGCCCGCGGGCCGGATGCGCCCCGCCAATGTAATTCATTCGGCCCGCCGCCTCTTTGACAAACTAGATACGAGTCCATTTCAAATACTTTTTGACTATTTTAACTCGTAAGTGCGAAAAATTTTCCCGCTTTGCGCGAATCATCGTTCTGCGTCCGGCTTGTTTATGCGTTTTTTTGAACTAGATCAGCGCTTTGTTACCGTTAATGGAAAACGCATTAAAAAATGTTGGACATATATTTTTTAACATTTTGTATTTTCGGTAATGTAATAAAAACTTGCAAGAAATTTAAAAGAAATGCCAGTATTCCTAAAAAAATCGCGCTCGCTTCGCTCGCCACGTGCGCCCCCACTTACAAAGGTTAATAAACACTAATCAAGATTAACTATTAAACTCGCGTTTACATAAATAAAGCACCATAAAAAGTAAAGCGTGTCCAATATGTTTACTATTCGTGTTTGCTGGATCATCATGTTGTCAGGTTTGGCTGTGGTGGATCATGACAGAAATCATTTGAACACCCCTGGAGTAGACTAACTAGACAAGTGTGGGTTTTAAGCACAATGAAAGAATATTTATTGCAATTACACAAACGACAAACAGTACTTACAGGTACTTACGATACATACATACATACAATAATTACCTCCGTATAACGTACGCGATCTGGACTCCACAATGAACAGTATGCAAGACTGTTATTTTTGGTATAAAATGAAATCCCTTATAAACAGCATTCCAGCTGGCGGTAATTAAATATCGTGACAATGCGGTTCGGCGACGCATCGAAAAAGAGGAAACTCGGACAATCGACGAAAACACGATGAATTCACAGAGGCTGGTGTGACGACGTCACAACCGGCCAGCCTGCTTCATTTGGTTGGCCGGGGTTTCAAGCCGGTAACAATATGGAGCGCAAACGCTACACAAGCTTTTGTAAGAAATAAGAACATAGCCTACCACACAGTAACACTGTAAGTAGGCTAGGCCTAACAAACTCATACCTTTGCTTTATTTATGGACCTTTTTAGATGCGAGGTTCTGTTGCCACTTTTCTGGCGCAATGTTATAATAACAATCAAGAAGGTAGGGCTGATAGGGCAATTTCCAACATGTTTCATGGTTACAGTAGTTTTTTGGAAATAAATACAATGTCTCGCCTAAAAGTCTTGTTGAAAGTATAAGAACTAACTTGAAATGCGAAAAAAGAGGACATTTTTGAGTGTCCTCGGAGAACCATTCAGTTTTCTTGAGAAAGGACAAATCCTCCTATAAGAGGTCATATGGTAGGCCTACCGTTATCAAAGTTGTGCAAACTTGGCTAACAGCAAAATCCTCAAATTCAGGTCTACTAAAAGATCTTAAAGATATATTTCACCAGAAAAGGCATCGGATGAATTGTCAGGAATTAAAGTCGACATTTATCGAATTAGGGTCGACATTTATAAAGGGTCAAGTTTATTTCCCATATCACATATTCAATGCAACTAACTTATCTAAATCATTTATTCGTGCTAAGTATGTTCTGTCCTTTAATGTGAACAAAATAAACGGCCCTACTCAATTTACCATTTTTTTAACTACAGCTAGATGTTACAAAAGTGCTATATGGCTCTAATGGTAATACAATCAAGAACATTCTTTGTTGGCTCCCTTAGCTAAAACTGTTAACCAAAGAAAATTACTGGTTTCAAACAGCTTTCGCATAATTTGCAGGTTTACATTTAACTGGTGTGCCATTTTGCACCATCTGTTTGAGGTTTCTATAGTTATCTGACAACACCTGCCTGTATAATACTGATCATGGTGACTACGAAGCATACTATTCGCATAAGCGCATAAGGGGCTAGAGTTTTAATAAATTGTGCAAACAGGGGGGCTGCCCCAAAAGTTTCGACCCATGTGGTAGCCAAAAGCTGTTTTCAAACAAACCACAAACAAATGATACTAAACAGTTTTATTTTCATGTCTGTTTTGAAAGACACGTGTTCGCTTGTGAAGTGAAAAAGGAGCCGACCACAATTCTATTTATAGGATTGAATTATAAATACAGGACGCAACTGAAAAAAATTGCTGTGTAAATGTTTTTTTTTTATATTATCCGAGTAAAGTTACGACTTTAATGAGAGCTGTACCGCCATTTTTATATCAAATAATCTTAATTTTGTTAAAAAAAGAAGGGTTGGCAAATCGAGAGACGTCAAATGGAGAAAGTTTTAAATTGCAGATTGCAGAACTACAAAAGAAAGCACAACAAGACGTAAAAACGCTTGATGTGGGTTGAGGATATAATTATAGCAGAACGGGAGCGGAAATATTTGGCCAGAAACATTGGAATTCGATAATTTCACCAGTTGGCAAACAAACGAAATATACACAAATTTAGGATTTAAAAAGTTACGTTGCCCGATAATGAAGTCGCACATTCCAACACTGGGGTAATAGTTAGTTTCAATTTTTCGCTTGTTAAATCTGGCCAAAATTAAAGTTTTAAACAGATTCACTCCGGACAGCTCTAACTCGATTAAAACACCGTCCAAAGTTGATAATGTTTTGAATTAATAAAAACGTCCAATTGCTGGCATAGCAAAATCAGCGAAGCAAATGCATTTGTGTCAAATTTAGTAACCACTGAAAATTTTAAAATTGTAAAGAGTTAAGACCAAGGGCATTTTTTTCGCTGAAAAAACAATTAAGGGCATTTAACGTTTGTGGCTAAATAAAAGGCGTCGTCTGAGATGCAAGTGGCTGCTTCTATTTAGCACTGTACAAGGTTTCGCTTTAGGTCGTTGATTTAAGAACAGCGTACAGTTGACAAAATGTACAAGTTTGGATGGCGTCGAAATCACAAAACAAATACACGCCAGGTCTAGTTTAAACTAATTAAAGTGTGTTGTTTGTGGCCGTAAAGTAAAGGTTTCCCAATTAATGGTGTTAAAGTTGTTCGAAATACTGACAAGGGTAAGATCCAGCTATATAAACCCGATTACCATGGAGTTGCAACACTTTGAACAAATATCTCGCCAATTTAATTTTCCAAAAGAAGGACCAAAACTTTTCTATTGTCCGTAGAGCTAAAAAACAAGTCGCCGGACAAAATTTTGGTGTCAAGTCTCGCTTTACAAAGCAGCGTCAGGTTTTCGAAAACATGCCCTGCAACAAGTTAGGATTAAGAGCGAGCTCGGTTTCGTTTGCTCAAATTAAGGTAAGGCCAGGCCACGCGTTTAGGACTCTCGCCTCACAGTAGAACAGTCAGTGTGGTAAAAAACACAGTCGCACCGGATCACAGCGCGTTTTGCGTGCGCGCCATATTAAGCCCGCTATTTTCGACAGCGCGACAAGAGACTAGACTGGCCCAAAGTACAGTACAAAAACATCACGTAGTAACCACTACAAAAAACGACGTTCGGTGGGGGTAGAAAAGGAAAAGGGAGATATGTCAAAAAAGGTAGATTTTAAAATAGGGTTCGTTTCGTTGAACACGTGCGAGTGTGTTGGTGAAAGTGGGGATTGCGGAGAATAAATAAAATTTAAAATCCTGCTAACTTGAAAGTGCGTCGAACGCAACAGAACGGCGAAGAAGGCGAAAAGTGAAAATAATAAGAATAACAAGAACGTTGTTTTTTGTCGGTTCGGTCACGAGTATTAAGGAACAATAACACATAGAAAAGAGCAGCCTTCGGGGGGATGTCGGTGTGGGGTAAATAGGTGGGGCGGGGTTCGGGAACACGGTCGCATGCGCAACAACAGACAAATAAGCGTGGCATAGCGGGTGACGAAAAACGAATTTCCGAAACAAAAATAGTAAAAATAAAAAAACAGAAGCAGAACACGTGAAAGCGGGGACTGGGTGGGTGGGTAAGAAACGAGGTCGATCATTCCGTGTTGGTGGGGCTTCACCGAGGAGGGGTAAAATTAGGGGAATCACCGTCTCGGCGCGTTGTTGTAACCGGGTCGGGGACCGTCCCTGGGCTCCCTGGAACCCTGCCGGTCGCGCCCCATGCCCCCGATGGGACCGCCCCCTCTCCTAGCCCCACGCACGTCACCCATACCACCCCCTCTGCGCGGGTCACCCCCCATCCTACGGTTGTTGTCGCGCGAGTTTCGCTGCTTCTTCTCCTCGATGTTGATACGGTGGCTCTGTTGCGGGTTGTTTTTGTTTTTGAAGTGAGTCGGCTGCAAAAAAAAAGTTTCAGAATAATTAATTCTAGAGATAACTTTTTTGGACCGATACTGATAACCGATTGTTTATAATTTTGTCAACCGATACCCGATACCAATTTTTTTTTATACCTAGAAAACGTTCAAAACTTGAATTAATTGAAAATAAAATCAAAATAACGTTTAGTTTATATACTTTTTTAATTTTATTAAACTATTAGTTTTCAAATTTATTTGGCGTGATGCTAAAACCCAATTTTTTATTAAAAATGGGTATGTTGTTTGTTGTACAGGAAAATTAAATTATTTTTTCGTACTAAAATATCGGCCAAAGTATCGGCCTACATTTACCGATACCGATATATTGGTAGAAGCCAAATATCGGTCGATATAGTTCGAACTTTTACTCTACGATTGATAGCAGCTAACACGAATTGTCGTATCTTTGTTTTGTATGATAGAAAAACTAAATGGAGAAGTCGTTGAGAGAAAGAATAGATAAAAAAACATGGACAGTGTGAGTACTCCAATCACGCCGTTGACGATCGAGCCAGTTTATAAAAGGCTTGGCATTTTTATGTTTTTGCTAGGCGAAGCAAGGTTTCCTTGTATGCTAATACTAGCTGATAGTGAAAAGTAAAACCTTTATGTAATTTTTAACGTTAGAGGCGAGGTATAAAGCACAGGACAATTACCAAAATAGAGTTTTTGCAATGCAGTAACAGTTGACAATCTATAAAGAGAAAATAATTCACATGGAATTAACAAAATGCTAATTTTGTACCTGCAGACTGAAATACCTCGTTTAATAGCATGCAAAAAATATTGTACAAGGCCAAACTAAACAACAACCTACCATAACCTCCAGAACATGGTCTACAGACTTTGAATCTTCAAAGATCACGAATCCAAAGCTCGGGTTGTTGGAATGGGAGTGATTGATCCTCACATCGATAACCTTACCAAAGTCTAAGAAACAACAAAAAATACTTCAAAATAAAATAGTTTTTGGTTGTGTAATTGTTTGAAAAATATTTAAAATGTCCAGGGTCCTAATTAAAAGCAACCATTTTAAAGATTGATCGATATTACATCAAGAAGATATATCTGTTTGCCAAAATATGGTTTGATGCTTCATCCTAATAAGTAGAAAAAAACATATTGTTTTTCAAATAAAATTGTTAATATTTAAAAAACATTTTGCCTATACCTTGCTGATGTTTTGCACGGATCTCAGTAGAATACTAGTTACAAAAAAGCAGAGTCTTACAAATGCCACTTAGCGAAATACACAACCACATATTCCAACAAAAAGTTTATACCAGAGAAATGCTCCTTTAGGTCATTTTCAGCAATGTCAAACGGAAGGTTTCCGACAAAGATCTGCTGATTGTCGGGGTGTCGAATGGGCATCTGCTCACGATTCCCAAGGCCACCTGGTGGACCTGCACCAATGGGGCCAGCTCGACGAGGTGGTTCAGACCTATCGCCAAAACTCCGGTCATCGTCTCGCTGAGGGTAGCTTCGCTGGTTGGGTCTCTGGTTTCGCACCGCACGCTGGGGCTGTGGGTCAACTGGTTCTACAGGCTCTGGAGGAGGCTGCAATTTGAAAAGTTCTTTGGATTAAAGAGTATTTTAATATTAGGTTTTGAAGTGGAGTTACCAAGGTTAACATTGTCTTGCTGTTTTACTATGCACTTTTTCAGGATTATCAGTTACAAATAGAGTAAGCAAAAGAAGATTTATTTCCATCTTTTGAACTCAAGTCTTTAACTTTAACAGGCAGAGTTATTGTGCTTTTGCCAGGATTTGGATTAAAGAGTATTTTATTACTCCCATAGCCTTCTTAAAACATAGTTGACTAGCAGTACCATACTTTTTTTACATACTGTGAAGATATTTCCTACCCTAAAATGTAATAAAATTGATATCTAACATAGTAACTTTTGTTTTACAGAATGAGATTGAGCTGAACACAATCATTAACTTGACCAAGCAACAACATTGGCAACACCTTTGCCACTGCCCAATGTATCAAGCGAATATTTTTGTTCTGTGGCATATGCAAAACATACAACAGCTTAGAAGTAGAGTTATATAGAGGGTTACCATCTGCTCAGACCAAAAAATAAGCACGCTGTCCCCCCAAAATAAGCACGCTACTAAAGCCAAGGGGCAGATCCTTGATTCCGGGTGTGAAATCAAACCTTTTAGGAATAACAGTATAAAATAAGATAAAAATTTGAAAACAGTTATTTTTGTATGCGCAAAACGTAGCTTAATCGCGCAAAGCCCGTAAAAATGTGTTTACTTGGTTGAAATTGGCAAGTTAACCAACCTTATTTATGGCAAGCTTTGTCAACTTTTTTGCGCCAGAGCGCACCTGAACACCTTTTAAACCAGGGGCGGCAACCTTGTTCTAGTCGCGGGCCAAACCAAACTCAGCAAGTTCTCGACGGGCCTTAATATATCTCCATTATTATAAAAGACGGAGTGCATCGGCAAAAAAATCTAAAATCATGGATAAATTTAAATGAACTTTAATTTTAGAGAGTTTCATGCTACAAATAATTTCCATTTCGATATATCTACCATGCGCACTTCGCGTTTGGTCTGAAAAGCCCTCTCAAAAATGCAAATATACCAAAGGGCAAGGAAATATGACTCGCGAGAAGCGTGACAATTTTTTGAATTTTTCTATTTAACATAGTTGAAAACATGAGGCATGGCCGTGTTCAATGTCCAGCTTGTGAAACAGGTCGCAGGCCGGATAAAATTTAGTGGCGGACCGGATCCGGCCCACGGGCCGTAGGTTGCCGACCCCTGTTTTAAACTGTGGTCTGTGGTGCATGGCAGCATGAAACGCCTGAAGCTGACCCTGCCTGGTAGTTAAGTTTAGTTCACTTGGCGGAATTTGGCTTGTAAAAAATATTTATTGAATGATTTACTGTAATGCTTCTAGCGATTTTTTTTGTAGTATCATATTGTGTTTTCATAGCCTCTGGGCTGGTTTCACAATCACAATAACAGCAATGATCGCAGCTCTTTTCCTTTCGACTTTGTTTGACATTAGAAATTCATTTTCATGTTTATCACAAAAAACGTGCTTATGCTGACTCATTCTCTCAATAACATTTTTGTCTGTACTGTCATAAAAATGTCAGTCCTCATGCAAAGCCGAAAGTTTACTCAATTTCTAAAGCAAGCTACCACAATTCTATAGGCTACAATGTACTTTTTTGATTTAGAATAAACAATCACAACTCATTGTTATTATGTAATTTAATGCATTGCTGTTATAATCTGGGTTAAAGAACTTGGTAAATATAAATAAATGAAGTCTCTCACTCCTCCTTCACTGTTAAAATAATTGATAAAGAATACTTTTAGAAACTAAAATAAGACAAACTAAGCACACAACTCTCTAAAATAAGCACGTTTCTTAGAAATAAGCACATTTGTGTTTTCTAAGACACTGCACCCAAAAATAAGCACAAATCTTAGAAATAAGCACGGTATGGCAACCCTGGTTATATACCTGATGAACCTTCACCACAGTTCCTTGTTGAATGTTGGTTCTTGCTGGTGTGTTTTTGGATGCAAGGTCAGCCCACGAAAAGACCTTTGGCATAGTGGGTTTGGGTTCGGAGACCGGCTCCTCTTCTTTTGGGGGTTCTGTTTCTTTTGGGGGCTCGGCTGGTTCAGGTTCAACTTTTGGGGAGGGAGGGGCCGGCTGCTGCAAGAAGTATGCAAAGCTTAAATTGATAATTTTACCACACTCGTTTTGAGTAGGATTAGAACGCTTGGCTAATAATATGCATATGCCAGTATTCTAAGATGAAAATACAAATATTTTATTCTTACTTTTAGTTTTCATATTTATTTTAAATCTTTCTTTAAAGCTTATTAAAAAAAACATCAAGAAAAAGTATACGGTTGCATTACCAACTTAATAGTTTTTTAACAAAAAAAGTTATAATGAGCAATGCAAGTGGTTTAACTTTTACTTTTATGCTTTTAATATACAATATAAGGCCAAAGGGTGGATTTAATTTAAGATAACACTGACCTCGGTTTTAATTTCAGGGGTTGCAGATCTGGCAGGGGAAGGGGAGGCATCTTCCAGGGGTTCAGGGGTGGTTGTTTGGGGTTCAGCAATGTGGGTGTTCTCAAGGTGCTGGTCAATTCCGTTCATAAGGTCAGGGGCTTGGGTTGGAGTGGGCTGTTCGGTGGCTGGCATCTGGTTGTCTTGTGGCTGCTGACTGTAGTACTTGTCCTGAAAGGCTGGCACCTGGGCGTTCTGGCCTTGGTTTTGAGCCGATTCCAGTTCATCATCAGACTCTACAACACACAAAAAGTCCCTGTTATAGCAAGGGCTTTGGAGCAGGTGTAAATGTTAAATGGCTCCGGCTCCAGCCCAAGAGTTCTCTTTCATCATAGGTTAGCATCAGCTCCGGAGCTTATTGATACCAGTGCTCCGGCTCAATTACGTCAAAAACTGAGGTTTAAGGATGAACACTTAATTTGCAATATCTAGCGTAAATAATTACAAACAAAACACCACAATGATCAGTTTAAAAGGTGGGCCAAAGAGGCAACAATTCTTAATTTTATAAAGGGTTGCTGTTAAATTATGTGAATTCAGCCATTAGTAGTAGCATAAAATCTTAAAAAAATTGAAGCCGGATGTAATTTTTAAACAACTGCTCTAGCTCTGGTAAAAATACACAGCTCCGGGGCTCCGGCTCCAAAGCCCTGGTTATAGCTTAACTTTGTGTAAGACAACACCACTGAGAGTTGGTTTGTTTGCTGGTCTAAATACTCATTTTCTAGCCAAGTCAAGAAATGAACATTACTAAAGAAAAACAGACTTAGGTTCAAATATGATTTGGTAAAGGCAAAGCAATGTTGTGTATGCCAGGGGGAGCCAACACGTTGAGTGCCACATTTAACCTGGTCGATCGCACTACAGTAACATTAAACAGACAAATTGTTGTTTGGTTGTCTGGACAAGCCTAATAAAGCATTCTTCGACATTACAAATTAGCCTACACTGCTGGCTTGGAATACAAATAATGCTCAAAATGTTTAAAAAGTGTTCTTGACCTCTTTACTGAACCAGTTGATCGACAGTTTCTAAAAATATTTCAGTCAATCACAATCAAACATAGGTTGGCCGCACCTGGTGTATGCTAACAGTTTTTACCCTGATTGCGTAACAAAATTCTTTAAGCAAATCTAAAAGCAGGAGAAAAAGGCTGGTCAAATACTACTGTTCTTTCAGTTTTTATCAGAGGGTGCATTAGCATGCAGTATGCTAAAAACAGTTTGCAAACATCAATCATTTTATTTCTTTACCTTGTTCACCGTCGGATCTGTCGTTTGGAGTATTGTCCATGAAGACCTCATCCTGGTAGCGAAAGATGTCATTGTGAACATAGAACTTGTAAGGATTGTCTCCCTAAAACAAAGCAGTTTTAGTAAATCCCTAAATACAATGTAGTATCAAGCATGAAAAAGTTATTAATAAAACAATTACAGTGTCTTTTATTAACAGTATTGACTAAAAAAAACAAACAATATTGATTAAGACACAAAATTTATTACCCCTAATAAATCTCGCAAGAACACAATAGAATAAAATAATTTTAATGTATGTTAAGCTGGATTTTTCAATGTACATATAACAAATGACAAAATAATAGGCAGATGGCAATCTGTTGCACACCTGTGGGGCCAACACAAAGGTTTGCATGAACCGGCGAAGGGGCATTCCCTCATTGGACAGCTCTCCAGTGACCTGGACTACGACACCACTTCCGATCGTTGAATGAGCATCCACCTGGCGAATCTTGGTCCGGCAATCATGAAACTTCAACTCGTTGATCTTCAAATGAATTTCCTACAAGGAAAGTAAATCACAGGATCAATGTAAAGTTTCTATTACCATCGTAAAATATCTACTCTTAAACAAAATTGTTGTCAGGAAATATTTTGCTAAAGGTTGAACTAAATTGTAAGTTAGAAAAACAAGTTAGATATAGTATATCAGGGTTTGAATTTTGCTTCGGGAATGTGCTTATTGACACCCCCTCACCTGACTGAGAGCACTCTGATATAAACAGGCACAATTTAGGCGATAAGTAAATTAACTGATGGTAAATCAACATTTTTGGCGAGTGGTATTTTCAGGCTGGTGATAATTCTGGCACTCACCACACTGGGATTGCAAATTTAAATTAAATTATCAAACCTGCATATAATGTTTAAAACATATAGTAAAGTGGAGCATATTAAAGACATGGCAAAACATTTAAAAATAAAAAAAATCTAGTTTTTTAACAACAATTGTGGTGAAAGATAAAAGACCTAGGAAGGTCTCAGACATTCTCCAACTTGTCTTTAGCCGAGTCCCATTCGCTTTACCTCTTAAAAAAAATTGCAAAACACTATTTACACTTCTTTTCAAGGTTCAAAAGCCTAAAAACTTTGGAATAACTGCAACTTTAAACAAAATAAATGTTTTGCCTCGTTAGTGTGTGCACAGCAATAGAAAAACCAAAATGAAGTACATTTACTGTAGTTTAGGGGCATTTACACACAACAAATCACTGTTAAATTTAAAATCATCCCAGTATCAGTCAATGTCATACAAACTTTCTTGTGTACCACTAAAATTTCTCTTTAATACAAGTTTAAAAAACCCGGATTAAAGCATTAGGAAATTGCATCTATAATTCCCTGCTTCTATTTTGTTACTTCGCTTACCGTCTGGCCGATAACTGGTTGCTCTGGTTCTCCGTTGCAGTATCGCCCACCATGAACATAGGAAGAGTTCATGCTGTAAAATCTACAAAGCAATTGGATTTTCAGATGAATACTAAATAATTAAGACAGTTTAATACGTTAAACAAGTGTGTTAGGCAGAATTATTTTTATGCTTCATAAAATAGGTATTTGCTGTAAAGATGCAATTCGATTTTTTTCTTTGCAGGAATATATAGTTTTACATAATAAAAACTCTACCTGTTTAAAAACTCTATATATTTGGATTTTATTTGTCAGCCAGACATGACGGGATCTTACATTTTGTTAAACTTATACACGAGAATTTGATTTTGCACTGGCAATACACATTTTTATTGACGACCAGCGCATTTGCTAATATGTAAGGCCTAATAGTGTTTGTAAGAAAGTATTTACTCAACAGATTTCAGACACAATTTGAAATAATTTTTTTTCATTTATTTGGCATGGAGCATCGAATAAGAAGCGCCGAGTCATTTGCTAAACCATTTACAGTTTTAAAATAATCACAAAGTTATAGGGTAATACTAATTTACGGAATGATGAATGGTCGGAATGGTCGGAACGCTCACTAATTTACGGAATGGAATGAATAGGGCCGAAACTAATTTGATGAATGGTCGGAACGGAATTAACTGTCGGAATGAAAAGAACGAAGCTGTAGGAACAGAATGAACTGTCGGAATGAAATGAACGAAGCTGTAGGAACAGAATGAACTGTCGGAATGAGATGAACAAAGCTGTTAGGGTTAGGGTTGGGGTTAGGAATGAAATGAACGAAGCTGTATGAACAGTTTTATGACTATAGTGTGAAATCCATTTGATATTGTTAAAAAAAATGATAAAAGATGGATGAATGCAAAAAGCAAATTATTTCAATACTGTCATTGTTACATGAAAAATTACTAAAGCTTTAGCTGTACCCTTATAAAGGCTGCTTTTTAGAAAATCCGAACATGCTTTTACATAAATATATACAAACCTGTGCAAAAGCTCTGGAGCTTTGTTTAGCAGGGTGTAATATTGACGCACGAACTCGCGGCCCACTTGTATAGGGCTTGGCTTTTCCATCATTACCATTGCTCAGAAGCAAATCAACTAAAATATTAAAAATTACGAAGAGCAGCCAGAAATCTTAAAAAACGAGGAACAGGCCAATGCATTAAAAGAAGCACTTTAGAGAACAAATAATATAATCTAAAAGAGAAAAATTTAAACACAAACATATTACAGTAATCTTTTAAACCTGGTCGGGACAACATTTAGTTTGGTTAAAATCGAAACAAAAAATGGCGCTGGTCTAGAATCCTACCACAACGAAACACCATTTGGGTTAGAGTTTGGGTTAAGGTGGGTCAAGTATTATTATTAAACAAAGAATATAATAATACTTGACCCACCCACACCCGAACCCGCACCCTAACTCAAATTTTGTGCGTTGATTTTAGAACTGTGGTAGGATTCTAGACCAGCGCCCAAAAAATTACTATAGACTTGATTTTAACCAAAAACTTAAACAGGTTAGACATTTACATTTGTTTCTCTACCTAATGTACGTAAACTGTACCTAGCTTTAAGCAAAATATTAACTTTATAAGCCAGTAAAGTAAACTTTGCGTAGGCAAAAAGATGACTAACCGAAAAATAAGAGGCAACCACGCTTTTGCTTGTGCTCGCGCGGAACCTTCTAGCTTTTGTTTCAAGCTCTAACGTGAAATCATTCAAGCGTAGCCATTCTTTTACGCCCCTGATTTTAGCATTATGATACCCTCTTGACTAATTAACCTTGAGGGAAAAAAATGTCCTCTGCTTAAAGCAGGGTTTCTTAACCAGGGGTGCGACAACTGTTCCACGGCTGTGCGGGGATGCTGAGTGAGACACAGAAAATGTATTACTGTTACATATTTTTTCGCTCAGTTAAATGGGAAAAAAAATTACTTAAAATTTTAGTATTGTAATTAGTGCTCTATGATTGTATTAATGTCTTATCGTTTACTTGTATAAATATAAAATTACAATGGTTTTGTTATTTAAGCAGTTCTAGAACACGGTGCGAGAATTGGTTGGCGATTTGGGAGGGTGTGGGGCTCGGTGCGAGAATTGTTCGGTTATTTGAAAGGTGTGCAGAAAACGGTTACGCTATATAAACAGAAAAAAGGAAGTCGCGAAGTAACGGTGATAAGAACTGCAACGGAAAAAGACACCCGCAAGGCGAAAGTAGGGCAAAGATAAAACAATGAGGTCAATGGGAAGCAACAGATACACGTCAGAAGGAATTAGTAATAAAATAAAATAAATAAGAACTCGACGATAGAAATGCGCGAATATACAATTTATGTATTAAACAAATACAAGGGGACTGAGACCGTGTTACCGTGTCAAAAAAAATCGGTACGGTTTTACATAGTCATCAGATTAAGCGTTTTTAGTCATTCAATTATGACGTCACAAAACATGTCACTTAAAGAGGCTGTTGTTGCCAGTCAATTTCTTCAGTTAATGTGCGAAGTAGGACTTAAAGTATACCTAATACTTGCGACGAGTTAAGAAGACTTTTTGCGTGAAAAAATTTGCCATAATTTGCACAAAAATGATTTTTTTTGCTACTGGAAATTATATTTTGAAAATTTGCTTTTTTTGTTTTGTTTTTTTGAAACATTGTTCATAAGAAAACAGTTCGAAAGTAGCTAAAAAAAATAGGCCTTTATCTGGGTTATATCACCGTCCTTTTACTACGAAAGCGAATAATGCCTATACGGCGGAATTATCTATTATTTTACAATAAGTAGGCCTACCTTTAGTATAGAACTATTTTGACTTCCTACCATCGGGACACAACTAATGGAGTTAGACATAAAGACAGACTAAATATAAACAAAACAACGTTTCGTCCCACTTAAATGCACTTTTTGGTTGATATAAGCTACTGCAGTGCTTTTCAACCGAGTGTATCGTACACCGCAGGGTGTGCCATAAATAATGTATAAAGCAGGGATGTCCAACCTGCGGCCCGCGGGCCACATTGCGGCCCGCCTGAGATTTTTGTGCGGCCC
This sequence comes from Ascidiella aspersa, assembly GCF_963924565.1. Lineage (NCBI taxonomy): Eukaryota > Metazoa > Chordata > Ascidiacea > Phlebobranchia > Ascidiidae > Ascidiella > Ascidiella aspersa. Next base: position 21,758,045 of record NC_139451.1, read on the forward strand.
GCCAGTCATTTTCACCCCTAAGTAGTATTTTAAACGTTCAATATTGGCCTAATTTAATTGTACCAGTCAGCTTTTAGGGGAGCACTAATAGTATAGTATGGGTAAAAAAATGTATATATAACTCTAAAGGCCCGTTATAACTCTAAAGAGAAATACTTAATCTTGAAACTTAATAGGTTCTGCGGCCCATTAAATTATTTCAAGTGTCAATGCGGCCCACTATAATAAAATGTTGGACATCCCTGGTATAAAGGGTGTACCACTTTAATGGGGTGTACAGGGGTGTACCAGATAACGCATGACAATAGGATAGGCCGACGACTAGCTATCTTAGGGGCGGGAAACTGATCCAGTCGGCGGGCCTGAAATGGGAAAATAAAGTACTTGGTGGGCCGGATTCCTGATCGATACATCAACTGTACTGCCAGAGTCTACATGTTTTTTCGCATAATGGCGGCTAATGTTGCACTCTTTCAACGGGGTCCGTCCCGCGGGCCTTATGTTGCCCGCGCCTGAGCTATCTGATCTGATAGCCGTTACTTTGCCGCCTCTCACTATGGACCTGTTTTAATATACCATACTCTCACTGACCATTGTGAGGTAATATTCCTATTATATTTTATGATCGTGCGACCAGTTTGACCTGTAGCAACCTGTTGTTTTTGCTGTATACGTTTAGGGTGGTCAATCGGTCATGTTCAAATGGCGGATCGCGATCCGGTTCCGAATCTTTTCAGCGTTTTGTGCGGACCTTCTAATGTAATCTTAAAAAACATACTTTCTACAGTGTTTCATGTGAATACCAATTGTGAGTGTTGATGAAAAAATCAAGCATAGAACGAGACTCCCAAATGCTAATCTTTGTAAGCGTTTGAGGACATCAGTAAGCGACAGAAATCCCCAATTCGATGCTATTGTAAGACCTAAAGGCTAAAACAGGGGTTGGCAACCTACGACCCGCGGGCCGGATGCGCCCCGCCAATGTAATTCATTCGGCCCGCCGGCTCTTTGACAAACTAGATACGAGTCCATTTCAAATACTTTTTGACTATTTTAACTACGTAAGTGCGAAAAATTTTCCCGCTTCGCGCAAATCGAATCGTCCGGCTTGTTTACGTTTTGATGTGGTCTTTTGAACTGGATCAGCGCTTCGTTACCGTTAATGGAAAACTTATTCAAAAATATTGGACATATATTTTTTAACATTTTGTATTTTCGGCAATGTAATAAAAACTTGCAAGAAATGCCGGTATACCTCAAACAATCGCGCTCGCGTCGCTCACCACGTGCGCCCTGACTTAGAAAGGTTAACAAACACTAAACAACATTAACTATTAAAGTTATCGCGTTTACATAAATAAAGCACAATAAAAAGTAAAGCGTGTCCAATATGTTTACTATTCGTATTTGGTGGATCATCATGTTTGGTTGTGATGGATCATGGCAGAAATCATTTGAACATCCCTGGTTTAGGTTTTAACCAGTGAATTTATTGAACTACGATCAAAAGAGTAACTAGTGAACTTATTGAACTACGATCATATTTGGTTCAAAAGGCAGAGTTTAAACAGTTTCAAAACTACACCGATTTTTGGGTATCGCTTCTTAACATTCCTAAATACCAAAATATCAGGAAAAAGTGATTTCCACCCTTGTTCGCATGCCCATGACATACCTTTGCGAGCAAAGAGGTTCTGCTCTACGTGAAATTAAAACTAAAACAGAAACTCTATCAAGGATGTTTATATGCTTAAGAGAGAAGCACTCGAAACAAGGCTATACTCCCGCGCTTCGCACAACAGACTGAAAAAATTTAACAGCAACGCTCGCATGAAATTTTGCAACCCTGCTTATCCTTATTCCGATTAGGATTACTACAGATTCGGTGTATTGCGTGGACTGGGGTGTATAAGTTTTGATTAAACGTAAAAAGGTGTAGCCTACCATTCCTAAAAAGGTTGACAAGCACAGAGCTACTGTACGTTCTTCAAGAAGACCTAATTCGATTTTATTGTATCAAAAAGTTACTGCAGGAAATAGTACTAGCTTATTCTTAGAGATGGTAAATGAGGGCATAATTTGACGCCCCTTCTCATAATTGTTTTCCTCTTACTCTCAATCCTTTAACTCTAACTCTTCTCCACCAATTTTACTTGTCATACTCGTCTCCTCTTACTTCTCCCTCTATTGTTCTTCCATCTTTTTCCAACTCTTCCTCCAACCCTTTCTTCAAACTGCAATTCTAACTCTAACTTTCCCTCCAGCTCTTTCGCGAACTATCCCTAGAGTATTTCCTCTAACTCTGAACCGAACTCCAACTTTTTAACTTTGTAACTTAAAAATGTGCGCACATTAAAGGCAGTTGTTTGGCAGTTTAAGTAAAGGCAGTTTAAAATGTGCGCAGATTCTCAAAAAAGCCCACACTTTGTGCAAAACAACGCCTCGTCTATTGTCGGCGCACTACTGGACCAACAGTAAATTATAATGAGGTATCAATTGTATTTAATGCAAGGACATAAAACGCATATTATATATCACTCTTACTCAAGTTAGCAAAACAGGTCAATTTCAATATGCTAATATCCGTGATTTGTACAATTTAAATGCAGGTGATATCTTCTTTAAAATAAAAAAACACGTTCTCATTATACCTTTGTCCTCTTTTTGGACGATGACAATATGCTAGTATAAGTTGACTTTTTACAACATAACTTGAGCTGCCTGCTTTTCGGTTACGTTAAAACAAATAACCGAAATCAGGTTCATAAAGACCCTGCTGGCGTTCGGTCAGACACCCTGCAAAAAAGCGTGGTAAATAAAACAATATGAGTCGGAAACCATTAGTCCTTTAGGCTAATTGTTCCTTCTTTTTGTGGTGTGTAATCTATTTGGTAATATAAAATCACAAAAACTAGGCCATGTCCCTTTAACTACGGTAGGCCTACATAAATACTCACAAATTAAAAAGTATTGTGCTAAAATTTTTCCAAGTTATGCTTTGTTTATCCGTTTAAGTAAATCTTTTGATTTCAAGGTAGAGGTACATACTTTCCGTATTTACTAAAAAGCACTATTGATAGACTTAAATTCTGTGCAAAATGCGATTTGTGGTAAATTATCCAGCATGTGCATTATGCTGTATGCGCAAATATTTAGCGTCTTTGTATGTTGCCATTACTCCGTGAGAAACACCTATCTAAGTGAGTAACACCTATTTAGATGATACTTCACAAGATAAAATTTTAGTTTATACTATATTGCGTGCTAATTTTTACATAATATCAGTGCAGCTGTTCAGCTGTGGAGTCAACATTTTAAAGTAGGTGAACCAAAAAAATGTAGTTCTTACGCGGTTTTAAAGACCCTGAACCAAAAAAATGTAGTTCTTACGCGGTTCGCGTCACAAGTTTGGTAATCATGTCTCAAAACTTTCTAAAAACAAATTATCGTGGTATATATTGCTTACTAAAACAACAAGTTATTGCGCTTTACTGAAATGAACCAATTTTTTTAGCAGGCTCTTGTAAAGCTAAGGCAGCGTTGAATTGCATATTATAAATGAAATGCCTATGACAGCTTGGTATAGGATCGGTACGAATGAAACCCTGATAATATTTTAACGAAACTTACGAGCTGGGCATAACATTTTATTTTGAGCATATGCGAAAGTTCGTAAACTTTACTCAAACGATGACACCCGGAAGGCGTTTTATCTAAACAAGCAAAATAAAACGAGAAAAAAATTTTTTTCGGTTAAACGAGGACACAGCAATGCTGATCACGAGGCACATTTCTTGCAGAACTCCGGGTTAAATTTCGAGGTATAACTCAAGCATCCGTTCATAACTTGTTGTTCCAAGGTTCACTACAGTTTACTGCGATGGCCGTTGTAGCTGTTCGAGCTGGAATACGCCGTATGTGGGCAGCGACCAAAATGCGGGTCTTTTTCAATTTTTATTGGGCCGCTAGCTTCTTATTATTGGTTCAGTTTTACCAATTAGTTGTGAGTCGTGTGATAGCCATACACTTTTTGACCTGTATTTTGACAAATTAGTGTAGCTAAGAATTTTTATTTTGGCTTATTGGTTCATTACAGACCAGACCATGCTTTAGCGGTCCACCTGTGTTCTAGTATTGTTTCACACAGGAGGCCCTAGACCAGTATGTCTTAACGTTTTTAGCACTCGTACCCTTAACTTTTTCATGAAAGGCCTACATGGCCTACGGAATAAATTAAATTGTAATATTAGGAAATGGAACTTCAGAGTTGAATGCATGTATTAAATACAGTCTTGTAAGTTCAACAATGTTTACAAAACACAAACAATATAGATCAATTTACTATAGCCTTTTTTGGTAAATAGCGCATGATTTCACACTGCATGTCGTACCCCCTACTTTGGTGCTTCGTACCACCAAGGGGTACACATACCCCTGGTTAAGAACCCCTGCCTTAGATTGTTCCCAAAAAAATATTTTTGGCCGCGGCAAATAAAATTCCGTTTGAGGTTATAAGTTGTATAGCCGCTACAATATTTCTAAGAGACACGTTGACGCAACACAAAAAGCGTTCGAATCACCAAGAATAATTTAATTGAAACTTAATTTAACCCATAAACGTGTTCAGTGACATACGATTACTCATAGAAACCTTTTACGTGCAATTTCTGAAAAGCGCTTAATTTGTGGCTAAAATCGTGCACTGATTATAAAAACACGGCCTTTAGTAACTTCACGTTGCTTTGAGTCAAAAGAGGTAAAATAAAGACGTAAGGAAACATATAAATAGTATATTCTCTTATATCCGAAGAGTCTAAATTGCTGCGTATTGTCGTGCTGTTTACGTCAAAACCGATAAGTAATTATGTTGTTGTCAACGAGGCGTTTGTTGTTGAAATTAGGCAGATAACGCTACTTGGTATAGTAAAATCACCATTATGTGATTTGCGGTAATACATTTAAAAGGGTTTAGAAATGCATTTCGGTCAGGTTTTTCGGTATAGCATCTAAAGAAATAAAAACGTTTTAAGTTGTACTGACCGACAATAAGTACTAAAAAAAAATATTTTTGTCGACGCGTTTTAAGGCATGATTCAACATTTGGTAGCATAATGAATACGAGACACGCCAGTATTTTGATAAAAAACACCGAAAGAAAATAGGTGAAATGCTATCATCTTTTCTAACTTGGAAAAGTCTCTTTCGTTCGCAAATAATATTTATTAACATTTCTGTCTTGCTATCGTACCTTACTAGGCAAGTCCCACGACTTTAAGGAGCTTAAGATATTTCAGGTATTTTACGTACAGGGGTGCCGCAACTGAAAAGTCGTTGCAGGTGAACTGGGTTAAGGATAGTAATCGCAACTAGTTTTTCCCAAAATAGCATGTTTATATTTAACTAGATGAAATACCCGGCGTTTCTCAGGTTAAATAGGTAGGCCCTATTTACTTGCAACACTACCCTGCCTTTTGCAATGAGCACTGTATGTTGTGTATACAAATCCAGATTTTGCGTTGGTTGAAAATGTATGAAGCCATCAAGCTGTTGCCTGTTGATTACAATTACAAGTTGTGTTGTACAGTTTCCGTGCAAGTGTGCTGGTACCTCGCGTTAAGTAGATGATTTAAAAAATAATGGTGTAGTTTAACATGTCTATATTGGGTCGAGTTTACTTTCTCATATTTCAAGTAGAACGTGGCCCTTGTCGAAGCAGTAACTCTAATAGGCGTTACATATGATAAAATACGCTGGTTGTCCATTAAAATGCGTATATTTCCAAAGCCAAATCTTCCTCGGTTATAGGTTGAGCGTATCGTTAGGTCATAATAGCCGGGGTCTCCTAATAACGGTTACTGTATTAAAATGTTCTACCATTCCCGCGTAAATTTGCTAAGGCCACGCGTTACAGCTTTAAAACAATTGCGTGGTTAAAAACAAAATGTATTACTAAAGAACTAAAGATTACGTCGATTTGCTCTTTTTGTAGTCTAGATAATACTTCACAGATCCGTGCATAGGGTACCCAAGAATTTCCATTTATGTAAAAATACTAAAAACATCGCTAATGAAACTCCGTGGTGTGATATTTTCCTTTCTGATGCTGATATTTCCGATAATCGCGATTGGGCAGAATCCAGTGAAACAGGAAAACTGCAAATTTGCACCTGGACTAACCATAGCAAATCGAGACACCAGGTTGAAATGCTGCAATTTAACTGTAAATCAATTTCGCACTGAATGGCATAACGGAGGAAGTTATCTCACAACTTACCTGCTAAAGTTAAAGACTTGGGACTGCCCGCAGTACGAAAGCGAATGCAGAAATCCGTCCTACAGCTTCAATCCATTTTCGCGACACGTTTATCAATACTTTTGCCAGCAACAATCGTTCAAAAACCAGTGCATTCGAGAACTTACTTCGATTGTTAAAAACAATGGAGAAAAAGGCCGCAAAGAAAGTTTGTGGAACGAAACAATGGTCAAGTTGAATTCATCAGTTTTAAGCCTTTTGCAGCTGAATAGGCCGTGCGTCCAACTTGCACTCTTTGATAAGGAACTTCACCGACCAGACTTCATTTTGGGAAATTATCACGAAGAAATAACGCACTTTTTGCCCTTCTGCGAACTAATTTGGAGCGGGACGGATAACGCAGCGTTCAAACGAGGTGCAATATCCACCTGGAACTGCATGTCATCTCGGTAATTTGTTGATTTTAACAGGGGTGAAAGTCGGATAATTTTCGTACCACAACGCATGAAATCGTTAGAGATGACCTCACAAAGTAACGTTATAAAAGGTCATGTAAACAAGTAATCTTAGGAAACCTGAACTTATCGTTCGATGTAGTACGTAAATATGTCCTCAGTTTAAACGCATTGAAGCTGATGGTGGAATGGCCAGGAAAAAAAGAACATGGCCTTATAATAAAACATTTTTACCGATACGATGTTCCGGCTTACTTTACCCATGGATTTTAAACAGAGAATTGTACATAATTATTAAATGATTAAAATGGATCACAAGAAAGCTGCAGTTCTAAATAACTCTGTTAAAACCTAAATAGGTTGTGTTGAAAGTGAAATAAATTCTAAATTATCAATAACAAAACCTGATAAACCGCTATGGGACTCTAGCTAATAGTCGTTTTACGGAATTACTAAAAGATACAATATATTTTATAAAAGGGTAACGTTTCTAACAACTTAACTGCAAAAGCTATGGCTTAGAAACGATTCTTGTTAGTAGAGATGATAGTTTATTTCACAAGATGAAGTCGTGTTATGACACAAGTGCGTTACTATTTTAAGATTATTTTATAAATACAAATCCGATAAAGCGGACATAGGATTAATGTATAGCATTTATACATTTTTTTTAGTAATCATCAACTTTCAAGTAAGGGTTAAGGGCTAAGAAGTGGTAACATTTATTTGTTGAAATTTTAAAAGCCTGGCAAGCCTCGGCGTAATTATTTTTTGATTCTTGCTCCGTACGTTTTAATTTATTTTCTATGATATTTTGCGAAACAAAATAATTTGTTTTTGCCTACATGTGTCAAATATGGTTAAAGCTGGCGCAGATTTATCTGTAGCTTCCCATGTCTTGTATAGTTTATTCTTAGCCTGGGGGAGGGGGACCTATACTGCGGGCTGCATAAATTGCATAACAATATTACTGCTGGCCTGGCCACAAAAATTTGCCGCGTTTTGTGTTTCAAATGTAGCGAGGGATGCATGTGTAACCGTAAGTCATTTATGTTATTGTTTTTAAGAGATTCCGATCTCTTTCGCCTACTTAAGCCAACATGGGTATACAATATACATGTTGGTGTTAACTGGTCAGTATGGTCAACCAAGATTGTGTCGTTAAATATTGGTCGGCTCACTGTAACGCTTTTTATTCTTTTAGATGCAGGATTTCGATGATAGTCCTGATGACGGTTTTCGTTGTACTTTCACTCGCAATAATCCTGGCCAACGTTTTGGTGATTGCGGTTTTTCGCCGGAACAAGAAGCTGCAGAACAGTCAGGCCACCTACAAAACCTCGCTTGCCTTTGCCGACCTGATCGTGGGAATAGTTCTTACGCCGACCTTTATTTCCACGCTTTACTTTATCATTTTTCGGCCTACGACTTTGCAGACGCGAACCAACGTAACCGGGTCTTTGCCGGATTCAGGCAACGCATTCCAAAACATGACGGTTGAAGTTTTGAGTCCGACCGGGCGAGTCGTGTACCCGGCTTGGTATTTGGGGTTCGTGGGGTTTTGCACCATCGCGTCGTTTGCCGTTTCAATTTACACCCTAATGTTTGCCAGCATCGATCGGTTTCGCGCCGTCTTTCGTCCGCTCCGCTGCAATTCTCGCGACGCTCAACGCAGATCTGTTAAAATTACGATCGGTGTCTGGTTGTCTTGCGCCACTTTCGCGAGCTTGCCGTTGTACGTTTCGACTCTGACGTTCAAAATGAGTTCTTCGGTGTTAATTGCTTCCAAAGGCCCCACCGCGGTAATTCTCTACCTGTTTGCGTTCCTCATACCCTTACTGGTGGTTTGGGCGATCACGATAGCCACATACGCGTACGCAAAAAAACACGCGATCGCCAGGAATCGGCTTTCCTGTATTCAAAGAGTCGCCAAAATCAGAATCGAACGGCGCTTGGCGAACACGTTGACTATTATGGTTGGCAGCTTTACAATTTGTATTTTACCTTCTGTTTTGTCTCTATTCCTTTCCTACTTTTTCGACAACATCGATTTAAAAATGCCGGACAAAGTGCACCTGCCGACCGCCCTGATTTACTCGAACTGCGAGTTTATGGCCATCGTGGTCCTGACCAGCAACAGCCTTTGGAACGTTTTCATTTACAGCGTCAGAAACAAGGATTTCCGACTCGAACTTTCGAAGATTGCAAGGGCCAGTTGTGCAGCTGCCACTTTGCGTCATATGAGACGCTCGGCGCGCCGTACGAGACGTCGAATTAGCAGCAGCTTTGGCAGCGAAAACAGCTTTTCTCCTAACAGCAACGGCACGCAGCAGCAGAACAGGTTTCCTTTCAGACTTGACGCAGACCAAGTTTCACCGAACGTAATAATGACGTCGTTCGGATATCGCGTCGGCCAACCGAGTTTCCAAAGTCGACGTTACCCGACGCAAAAGCAAAGTCATGAACTGGTGTGGAAGGCCACGAAACGCGATTTTAAGTAAGAAGCAGTACAGATGGGCGTAACGTTAAAATCAAGTTTTTTTTCTTTTTAGTTGACAATTTATCCATGCATTTGTTGTTCATCCAAATTTTGCTAAACATTTTTCGAGGTGTAAGGGTTTGTATTTATTAAAGTCACTGTATATTTCACTCGCATATTTCGTCATCATGAATACCTGTTTGGTGTGACATGTTGGTTAGTCGGTAACCAAAAAACTGTTTCGATCCAGTTTTTGTGCATTCTGCACAATGTATTTGTTTTATGTATTTAACTAATAAATGGAAATTGGCTGTTATTTTGCGATACCAAAATAACCACGAAAACTCCATTACGCTACTTTGCCCATGTTTCTGTTAAAATCTGTCCACAAATGTGTGATTTCGACATAGTCTGTTAACGTTAAAAATATTCTGTCGTATACAATAGAAACCAGACCGTGTTAAACCGAGTGACTAACTGTAATCGAAAACTGCTGATTTGCCAATGCGTATAAAATCGGAAAAGATTGCGTGTTAGGAAAGTGGGCGTTTTTTCCTAAATATACTGATTCGTTTTTAATACGTCAGTCAGTCAGTATTTTCAGGTTGCCTGCTGTTGTTTCGCTTCTCTTTTTCATTGTGAGTCCCAGTTGAAAAGTAAAATGTGATAATACACCATGCGGTTCACCTGGCCATGGAAGAACTACAGTAAACTTAATTAGTGGAGAAAACAGAACCATTTAGATTTTGTTCGGGTTAGTCGTAAAAAGTCGGCTATTATCAAGTTGCAGTGTGCTTCGGAAATTTTATTAATGATACTTTTCTGGTATATTTACCTATTGGCTTGCATTGTAAAAAAGCTGTTTTTAAGTAATAACATTATTGTTTTGTCGAAAGCGTTACCCGTTTTATTAATGTTTTAGAGTGCCACAAGATTAAAAAAAATAAGGATCAATACCGTATGGTGACTTTCGAGGGAAGTACGAAACAAGACATGCAAAGCAACAATGTCTTAAGAAGAAAAAATAATCAAAAACACCATAGTATTCACACCATACAGAATAAAGCCAAATAGCCTACGCAGCAATGTCCATGACGGACATGATTTAAATTTGTCAGAATAAAACGCGCCTAAAAAGGAGGGCTTAATGCTAAAAGAGCCGTATAATTTTATGAAAAGCGGGAAAAACTGTCTCCTTGCCTTCTAAACCTTTTTTATATGACTTGTTTAAAATTTTATTAGCCTAAATCGCGTGATAATCGTATACGCCAGTGTTTCTCAAACTTTTTTATGCGATGCCCCCCCCCCAAACTAAAAAATATGTGCATTTTTTTACTAATAGGCAGCTTATTTTCGCGGTTCCCTAGGTAGTTTGGCCTATTTTCGCCAAAATAAGACATAGTTTTAAGCTTTGTAGTGGTGTTCGAGCTTATGGCGCCATATAATGAATATTTCAAAAAAATGGTAAAATTCGTTTCGCGCACTCGCGCAAAGCGGCGTTTTTCAGATTTGCAGAGACGGCCTAAGTGACCGTACGCTGACCTTGACTATTTAATAACTAACTTGTATCCAAGTACAATTAAAAGCTTTTTTGTTGTTAATGCAAATCTGTATCAGAACCAGCCTGCCAATATACTTCATCCGGCCCGCCGCCTCTTTGACAAATTAAACACGAGTCCATTTTAAATAATTTTTGACTATTTTAAGTGTGTAAATGCAAATTTTCGCGCTTCGCGCTAATGATCTTTATACATCCAGTGTGTTACATCACGTTTTGATGCTCTTTTTGAACTAGATCAGCGCTTCTTTACTGTTGCGCCGTGGAAAGCTGCCAAGTGCGTCGCGGACAAACGAAAAACGTATTCAAACATAATCGACAAATATTTTTTAACCATTTTTTTTTAAATGTAACAGAAACAAGAAAAAAAAAAGAAATACCGGTATACCAAAAAAATCGCGATCGCTTCGCTCGCCAGGTGTGCCCCAAATGGTTAACAAACACTAAAATAGATTAACTATAAAATTTATCGCGTTTTCTCAAAGTAGTTTTATTACACTTTTTAATAGTAGTAGGGGGATGGCGACGTTTGGACTCGATTTTTAAACCAAGTATACGCTTTTTTAGCGAATTTGCGCCAAGACTTTACTGCCTCCTTAAAAGTAATTATAAACACGTTTTTAAAGTGCAAAAAAATCCGAGGCCCACCTGATTCACAATTGTTATAAAGTTGTAATAACACAAAATCTGACTTAACATATGTTGTGCGGCCCGCAGAGACCTTTCTGAGTTTGGTTCTAGCCCGCGACTACTACACAAAGGTTGCCGACCCCTGTGTACGGATTTGAATAACCTATCCAATGTTAGGATTAACTCTGCATAGAGTTTTGCTCATTTCAGCAACCTTATTTGGCAAAAACCAACTACAGTAACTTAAAAGTTGAGAGAAGTGTTATGAAAGAACCACAGCTGACCACAGCAGACAACGGTATGGTTTTATTGCGACGTGGCCACGGCGCTTTTTCGAGTGCTTTCGAAAGGTCTGTTTTTCGCGTTATTTTGCAGAAGTTAGTTTATTCGGCCAGCCGATGTTATTTTTACCTGAATTATGACGTCACGCAATGGTAAACTTTTGTGACGTCATATCTGAAAAAATTGTGACGTCATGTCGAAAAAATTTCATGGCCCTCCCCAAACTGAAATCCTAGATCCGCGCCTGACCACTGGTATACGCCATTAATTGATTTGCAATTTTAAATCGATTCTTTCGTATATAGTTTTGCAAGTTACTTGGTTATATGGTGAAGGTTTTTAGGGCATACAAAAGACACTACCAAAAAAGTACTAACCAGAAACCTATTTGCCACCAACAAATAAAACACAAAAATCTTAAAACTTCGAACTCACAACCTCTTACATTTATTTCGGGTCCGTCGTTTTGATCTAGATTCTAGCCTAACAGAGTCCACGACACATGTTCAGTTAAATATAAAGCCTACCTTTGCTAAATTTCAACACACCGAACTTACAAAATTTTAGTTTTGGTGGAGTTGAACCGTTTATCTTTTACTCAGTGTAAACAGGTAAGTCGGAACGATCTAGAACGGCGTTCCGGTAAAGAATTGCTGTCGTACAGGTAATAAAATCTTCAAATGTTACTGTTTTTTTTTTGCGAGACAATCCGACCAACTTCTTAAACGTATTTTACAAAGATTTCAGTTCCATATTTGTTCACGACATTAAACCAGGGGCGTGCAACCTTTCATACTGCCGGGACAAATATGTGTATTCGGATTAGACCACGGGCCACTTGCATATCTCGTCGCCAAAATGTTAGTGCAGTAGTCGGCGAACTTTTTGTTGCGGCCTGAAATAGTCTTTTCAGAGCTACTTAAAGGCCCACTACGTAAAACCACTACGAAAACAGTGGCGGGCCGCAGCTTGCACGCCCCTGCATTAAACGATAACTTCACGTTTCCTAAGGTTGCTTGTTTTCGACGTCCGGTTATGACGTTGTGACATCATCTCTAAAAAATTTTCACGTTTCAGTATGAAAATTATTTGACTGTCACCCCTGCTTTTACCGTTCAAGGTTAGATCGGCTTAACATTTTTTTCTCAATCGTTCAAGTTCGGTTACGGTTTTGAACAATCTCTATAACCTAAACGTTCTTGTTGAGCTCCGGTGAGACCAGATATTTTAACAGTTTAAATCTCTTTGGTGAGACCAAAGATCTTTCAAAGCCGGTTCATTACGTTACGGTTCGTGCTCGTTTCGACTCCATCGTTATCTATCGTCGTTGTTGGCATTGGCCATTGGCAATGGCAAACTGCGCCTAAATGCCTCGGGATAGTCATTAAGCACGGTCTGTGACAGTTGGCACACGGCTGACTAGTCTTTGTTTAACGTGCTTTGTTTAGCGGTCATGTGCACACTTGTTGTGGTAATCGTATATTTCATATTTCGCTTTTTCAATGCGATTACAACTTAGTACTTACCCAATCTTAATCCGTAATTAATCGTTACGGTGAAGTGTGCAATTTGTAATACTGGAAAGGTTGGCAAAGTATACGTTTTGGCTAGTATTTTTTCATTGTAATTTCTAAAATTACTATAACTAACAAACTAATAGTTTGGTAAACGATAATATGGAATTTCAACATAAATTAACTGAGCATTGTTAATAATAAATGACTTATGCATATATATATATATATATATATATATATATATATATATAGTATTAGTATTTCTAGCTTTTTTCTAAAAAAAGTTAAATTAGCCTAGCTGATTTTAAATCTCTATAAGCCTACAAAGTTTAGAAAACCTTCCTGAGTCTAAAGTCGCATACTAGTGCCATCCAACCGAATACTTTAGGTGTGGAATGCTTGCCTTAAATCACGGCAGTGACATCATTTGTCATCAAATATGTCCTGGCTGGCCCAGTGAATTTACAATGAAAAATAGCCTTTTTGGCATATGAATCAGGGTAATACTAATTTACGGAATGATGAATGATCGGAATGGTCGGAACGCTCACTAATTTAAGTGTTAAACCGTTAAAACAATTATGAAACCAACGGTTAGCATTTGGGTGAAGGTGGGTCAAGTGTTACTATATTTAATAATAATACTGTGAGTGTTCCGACCATTCCGACCATTCATCATTCCGTAAATTAGTGTTACCCTATAAATCATATAATTTTGCCATAGCACTTAGCCCAAATAATATTCTTTGGCGGCCGCAAGTTAGGAATGCAGTCACACCTGTATAGGGAGGTCTGCGGAGTCCGTTTGAGATAACCCGAGTCCGACCGTCCCCGGCTAAATGTGCGATTTCGTCAAGTCCAGAGTCAGGCTCTGACACTACAGCCAGCATTTTACCCATTTACTAAACTAAAATAAGGTGGATATAAGCAATCCACTCATAGAGGTGTCATGATCCACCCACAATACACAGTTGGAAAATATTCCACCAATGCTGTTACACTTCTACAGTTGGCTGCCTTATCTGTTTCAAAATTAAGTAATGCATATGTGCACGTCAGACTCGGGCCTCTCGGTAGTTTTATGTAGTCTTCTGTCAGTCCTGAGTACTCCCACTCCACATCCCTGCCTGTAGGACCTGGGCGAACTTGGCGCGCCGGAATTGGCTTTGGGCAATATCTTCAAAGTTGTGACGATATAAAGTTTAAATTTTTACACAGTCTTTGTATTGCCCACACCTTTCCAGCAATCACACTTATGGAGATATTGCCCAAAACCAATTCCGGGTCGCCAAGTGGTTTAAACCGAGGTGCCTGTAGGCACCCACTGCACAATGTTATTTTAATAAAAAAAATGGTGTTTTTAAATGTAGATTTACAAAAAAAATACAATTGGAATATGTAAAGTTGTTTTTTGAAATGCGAACAAGAATGGTTGAAACTTACGTTGCCAAACTGCTAAGCGATGTGTTGGGTCCGCTTTACAAAAAAGATGGACACAACAACTTAAGGCATGTGCGCTTTGCTGTTGACATCGAAGAGATACATGAGATTGTAAGGCAAAGCTTTGACGATGGTGTTTGTGACAACGCAACTTTAAAGTATGTCGATACACTTGTTGATTGCATTATGTCTAACTTGGAGAGTCCAGTTGAACTGGAAAAAGTTGAAGAATTTGCCAGCGATGTTTTTACCGCAGCGTTCCAGGCATCGCAAGATGAAATTGTGGATTATCACCGTTCAATTCAAACTGCTCCTGAAGCGGTCGGTGAGGCGATTTCCAGTTCAGTTTTAAAAGAAACCTATCAAGAAATATTTTCTGTGACACCTGAACACTGTCCTGCTGTTTCAAGTTTTAGTGAAAACTTTGTAGATGCAGCTCTGTCAACACAAGTGCCGTTGATTGACAACATTTTTACCTTTGCTAAAGATTTGGCACATCAAGTAACCACGAATGCAATCAGTTGTGCATTGAGACTCGGAAAGGTTTCCTGTTTTGCTAATGATCTGAGTTGCAGTATATTACAAGGCAGTTATAACGAAATATTTCCACAAAAAAAAGACTTTGAAGAAACAGACTCTGAACACTATGTACATGTGTTTGCCGATAAATTAGTTGGTGAACTGTTTTCTTGCAATTGTTTGACTCAAACAAATCCACCTTTATCTTTGTACCAAACATACTCAGAAGGCTTGTCGTATTCAATATTAGGTTCGGTTATGGATTCTTGCTTGTTAAGGTAAGTATTGGCAACCAAAAATATATTCGCTAAACATATAAAAATAAGCACCAACAAACTATATAATGCTAAAGTTGTTTGGGGGCTCATAACGTATCCTAAAATAATTTAAAAAAAATATGTTGAAACATTGTCTAATTATTAATCCAACATTTCCTAAACCTAAGTATTGTTTTGGTGACAGGCCTCGTAGAAGGCCATCAACTTTAATGCTGAAATTTTTTAGTTCTGATGAAAGTTCCGTTTGTTCGAGCAACACTGAAAGTTTGTCAGTCGACAGCGAGGTAAAGCTATGATTTTTCTATACATACTTTTGTGTGGGGGATTTTTACAAGGGGGAATTGATTATACCCTATAATACCCTACAGTTAGCTTTTACCTAAAAACTTTTTCTTGCTCAAAACACGGGTTAGGTCGTCCATATTTTATGGTTAATTCTGTTTTATATAACTCAATTTTTTCAATGTTCTTGACAGGCAAAATCAAAAAGTCAAACCAACAGCAATTCTTCCAGTTCCTGTCTACTTACTGTTAATAGGCGCGACAGCACTTCTAGGTGAGTTAACAATACAGCATTTTATGTTTACGCAGTGTCGATTTTTTTCTTAGGTTACGCTTTATTGCAGTTTTTGACTCGGATTGTATTACTCTCTGTAGAATACAGTTAAAAAAGTCAGAAATGTTGTCAGTATGAATGATGACATGTAACCAATTTCATAGAATAAATAACAGGTCACCTTAATGTACCCTAGTCAATGTTGTTGTTTAACATTTACAATAAATCTTTGTTTGAATTGCTGGTATACAAAACTATTTATCAGGTACTCCATTATGACTTTAAAATTATTTCTGGACAGACTTTAATAGAAAGCCGCAGGAACCATTTTTTAAGTATATATTAGATCAGTGTTTCTTAGCCTTTTATGGCTAGCGGCACCCCCCAGAAATTCACTAGAATGTCTCTATAAACGGAACTAGAATAACACACATATTTACATTCTACCCAACATGAAAAACTATAATTGGATTTATTCCACTCTAATCCTACACAAAAAAGTTGTAAGAGTGCAGAAAAAATCAGATTCTTAAAGATTCTCAAATTTGTCGCCGCACCCTTGACGATTAGAAATAGCACCCAAGGGTGCCACGGCACCCTGGTTGAGAACCACTGTATTAGATATTTATGTCTTTGAACAAAATGTTAAAAATATTGCTTTGTTTTTATTTAAAAAGAAAATTCATTGTCATATTTTGTGACATTAATCTGTGTTGCAGTGAGTTACTTACACCAAAATCTGCAATTGAAGACAGTCAGTGGAAAAAGGGACTTTATCAGTTTGCTGATCAACTTCTATACTCATTATCGCACTTGGAGGAAAACCCATATATTCCAGATCTCTGCTGTCCTCCAGATATGAGTAAATTTCAAATATTTTTTCAGCGCTTCTTGTCATTGGATTTTATGTATCGGACAGACTGATAAGTTTATTATATTTATTATACGAAGTTGCACAAAGACTAAAAGTATTTAATGTAAAACAGAATGTATTGAATTAGATTGTTCACCCTACTAATGCAAACAAATTATTCCAGCCGTTTAAACCAATAGCAACAGAAAACTTATATATTTAGTTTATTTTACATTTAGTTTTTGTCAAGACTTTGGTATTTAAAAACTGTGGACCATATATATTGCACTAAATTTCCATCCAAATTGCTTAAAATATGTTAATGACAAGTGTTATTAAATCTTTGACTTGTGATGTATGGACCGCTAATACACACACGATTTTCATCAAATCGTTATTTCAGTCTTCTTTTTTTTAACGTAGTCTTTATTGCATCTAGGTATTGACGAAGCGGTCAGCAAGGTCCGCAGGTCCGGCTCTTGTCCGCACATTTTGCGCATCCCCTCTACAGTGTATGAGGTGCCTGCCGTGAGGAGACAGTCGGAGTCGATAGTTCGCTACTCTGGCAGTTCGCTAGTCAGCTACGCTGAGAACCTTGTGTCCGACATCATGCTTTCTAGCTTTTCGGAATTTTGAGATTCTTCAGAGTTGAGTATGTGGTTAGAGGCAGTGATTTTAATATTTTTGATCTTTTGCTGTATCATTTTTTTGTAATTTTTTTTTCTTGGTGAACAACTGTAACAAGTTCCTCTACCAGTATATATATTTTGTTGGTTTGTTTGCGCTTTACAATTTGCTTTTATTGATAAAACTGTTGAGCAGTGTTTTTTTTAACTATGGTGATGAACTGTAGGAAAATTCAACTAAAATTACTATAATTGTAGTAGTTGTATTTTTTTCAATATTTACCAATCACTCATCACTATATTTTTCATATATAGATACAGGAAGGTTATTATGCCAATTCAGGCCAGTTAGGCCTATCACAGTTTGCTCATTGTATCATAAAATCATATTACAAAAATCTCTGGACTCAATTATTGTCTTTGAGGGGCTTTCATTATATCCCTTGTAGTTGGTGAACAACGTTTTGCCTAACTGCACATCTAAAACCCAATATGTTCTTTTAACTAAATATTCTATTATAAATTGGCGGGATTTGGCTTATGTAGTTTAAGAACTACAGGTTTAAAACAGCCCTACATCTTCTTACTGTGATATAGGCCTATATTCTTAATTACAGTCCTACTTTAGACTTTGTTTGTTAAAGGTTAGCCTGTTTGAAAAAAACAACAGCATTATAATAACAATTCTATATGTTTAGAACAGTGATTCTCAACCTTTTTTCTTTTGTGGTCCATTTACGTTGCAAAAAAATTGTGTGGCCCAATATTTTTTTTCTGAAAGAAAAAACTGTAAAATAGGTGTAAAACAAAACACAGCAGAACATATTTCAAAACAGATTATTTATTTAACCATGCATTAGTGAGATACTTGCAGCTGAACAATAAATTTACATTCCTTTTTAGTTCCTCCCCAAGCCATTACTCCTGTAAAATTAAATAGTGACACAAATGAAACTAAATCTAGCTTTTTTAAATTGGTCTGTGGCCCACCTCAAATGTTCTCATGGCCCACTGGTTGAGAACCGCTGGTTTAGAATGTTCATCAGGTTAACCAAATGCAAAGAGTTTGGTTGACCATATTTTAAAAGTTGTTTTTAAATCTGTTTAATGTTTCTATAATAATTTTGATGATGTTTAAATGTGGAAACATTTATTTTTGAAGACAGTGAAATTGTTTTTGTTTTTAAAAAATCTTGCTTTGAGTCTTGCTTTTCCATATATTTCAACATCCATTTTTCACGATTGTGCTTTTATCGTTTTTATCAACTTACAGTAGAATGTTAAAAGTGTTGCCACTATGATTTCAATTGTGCCAACTAGTTGTTACTATGGGCAGCGCGTTTGTCGTAAGTGTTTTTTTTTCAAATAGTACTTTATGTGTATATGAGTTCACTGCTGATGTCCATTGCAGAGATTTGGATGACAACCAGTATTTATTGTACACTTTGATTGCATTTCAATTTTATCATGCAAGCAAAAGGTTAAAAACTGTTTTAGGTTGTTGGTTTGCCTACACTTAGGATTCTGACTAGCTTGTCATTTTGCGTACTGTGGTGGCTAGACACTAATACTTAATTATGCTGATGTGTATATTGGATCCTAGTGTGAAATAACCTATCATTCTAATTTGCGAAGTCGCAACCCGAAACCGTAACTAGCTGATCCACAAAAAGGTTTTTTGTATTATTTTTTCACGTTTCTTTCTAAACTACTGACTTCAGTTGTCCTTTCTATAGAGAATGTTTGTGGAGCGGATTCGTATAACCATTAAAAAAAAATCATTTCAAACTTTTAAATATTCGGTTTAATTTCGGCTAGATAAAAATAGTTCCAACTGAAAACACTGCAATTTGTTTTAGATTGTGTTTGGCTTAATTTGCCACTTTGCCATGTTTGAAATATGTGGTTGTTATTTCATATTTCATTGTATTGTTTTATAGTGTTTCCTAATGGACGCACATCATAAAAATATCGGTAATTGTAGTAGGAAAGCAAATGTTGACCACCGCCTGTCTGTTAATTCCCAATTCTTCCAACTTGAAAGTCTCTGGTCACAAAACACCTTTATGGTAAAACCCACTTGCCTTGTATGACTGTTGCCATCGCGTTTTCTCCGCCGGTTGCTTTCAGTGTCCTGACAATGTGCTGTGATTTGTTTCGCACACCGTCATTTTTTCTTGCTTTTTTCGAAATTAGCAGCGTTGAGGAACTTTTTTTTTTTTTTCCGGCTTTAGGATTTTACGACGCAAGTGCTTTGGGAGTTTTGGCACGTTTTATTCGACCTTTTCGTCACGAGAGCAAATGATAATGATCGTAATTAGCTTAAAGAGCATGTTATGAACTGTTACGTACTTGGTCGCTTTTGCGCACAATAAACTATACAGCAACTTTCTAAATTACTGTCCTTGATGTACCAACGCCCTTGCCGAGTGACTTCAGAACCGTCTTGGTGTCGCCGCGTATAAGTAAGTTTATAAATCAGCTACACTCTTTTAGTTTGCGATTTCATGACGAAGTTGATCAGCTATGGTCAAAATAATACTGGTTGTGTCAATGGAGAAAGGACATATATTCAAAAATGCTAATATGCTCATTTGTTACCTTGATATCTAAGTCCCCGTCTCAGTCATCATCTAATCCTGCTGGTTTTGCGGCCACCTCGTTTCATCCCAAACTCCTGTTTTGCGAAGAGGCCTACAGTTCACAGTGTTGTAAACAAGTAATTTTTAAATGACTTGAGTTCAAGTCCAGTCATTTGGAAACTACCTTAAGTCTAAGCAAAGTCTTTTTGAATAAATAGCATAAGTCCAGTCATAATTATAGCAAGTCAATTTCAAGTCAAGCCCGTGTCATGAAAATTAAACTTTAAAGAATTCCATTCTGCAAACTCGTTAGTCCATGGACAATAACTCCGCTAATAAAACAGCAAAACTGCGGAATATATGGTAAGCTAATATTTGTAGGTGCACAAATTTAAAAAAATAACCCAATTTTATAAAAAAGGTTAATAAAAAAAAATTATTTCAACCCAAGTCATTTGTCCAAAAGACTTAAGCCAAGCAAATAAATTTGAAAACACTCCGAGTCAAGTCATTGACTTAAGTCATTTCAACATGGATAGTTCAGCACAAACAATCAGCGTCCTTTGCAGAACAATTCGCACAGGGACTCGACAGTCACCAACCAAAATCTCGCTTTAACATTTTGTAAAGCTCTTCATTGTACGGCCTATAAAATGTTCTCATTGCCCTGGCCACCAACTCGGTGGGTTGCAAAGCCCCTGCGACCCTAGTTAAGGCATTTTGACAATACAAGTCGCCATCCGCTTTACGGCGCAAGCAATACTGCCCGGACGAGTCGTTTTTCTCCCATTCGACTTCACGAATTGCCTCGGGAATGCCCAGAAACTTAAAGAGGCTTGCGAATGTGGGACTGGGGTCCTTGGCCATTTCTTCGCCGTCCAAAATCGCGAGTTGTTTCGGATTAAAAGTGCTGGTCCAGCGCTCCACGTGGTAAACGTACAAACCGCCGGTCCAGCATTGGTCCTTTGCGTAGAACCTTTCCAGTAGGTATTTCTGCTGTTGATAGAAGTCCGTTTGCTTGTTGAGATCGTACTGGAGCTGTTCCAACCTCTTTCGAGCGTATACTTCGAATAACACTGGCCAGTTGTCCGTGGCTGCGATGCAAAAAAATTCACTATGTTTATTCACAAGCCTAATAGGTGTATCAATCTATGTTATAAACATATTATCTTGGTAGAAGATTGTATTTTTATATTAAACCTTTTAATAACGTCAAAAACGAATCGAAGGCGATACGCGATGCCGACTTGAAGTTTTTAATGATTTAGAGTAGCCTATAGTAGGCCTACAAAAAATAAAATGAACTGACAAATAAACCGGTTGGCTACTTGTCCGATACTAGGATGATATCGGTGCCGATCCGATGCCAGGTTAATTTAGGAAATTTAGCTATGTGTAGATATCCTATAGCTTGAAAGGTAAATTTATCAAATGATTCTAGGTTAACATCAGGTGGCAAAACTTTCCAGCGCTAAAGAAAATATTAGCCTAGCAAAGTTAAAAACTATGTTTTTACCTTTTAAGTTACTATTGTGCTTGCTTCATTTGGTATCGGTCCGGATCGCGACAGGCCTACTTTTTTTCCCAAAAATATCGGGAAATATCGCCAATTACAACCAATGTAAAAATTTAAATTGTGCTGTCAAAGTTCTGTTAAAACAGCTAACGACGCCATGGCGAAAATATAGTACACGGCTCCATATAAACTGACACCGACATTCAACGTTGTGTGTAGCGGTGTCCAATACTTGACATTTTATTCTGACACCCGATATTTTGGACAGCATGTATCCTGATGCGATCCGATACCATATGACGTTATTACTATAATCAAAAATGCAAAATCATTTAATTGAAACGTTTAGAAATATATTTCCCTGGTTATCAAATGGGCTTAAGCGTTAAAAACTTTATAGGTACCTCGTGTTGTAAACATACTGGTTGTTCATAAATTTACATTTCAAGTATAGGGATTTCTGCACAAGCTGAAATCCCTAAATTACATCTGCTGCGTTATATGATCGCTGCGTTGGATCGCACATTATTTATAAAATACCCATGTTAATATGGTATAGGATAGGCACCGATACCAGCGTAGTATCGATCGATTAACGATACTCCCACTTAGCATCTGTTATTGGCCCCGATACGATATTATCGGACATCCCTAGTGGTGTCTATTACGTTTTTTACTGTGGACGAAGCAGGAGTAGGCCCGTACAGCTGGATCGCAAAGCAGCAAAACCACTTTAGTGTTCGGATTCAACTCCAGTATGCGCGCCGGATTGCTGATACTTGGCGGTGCGTAGAAGTAATCGGGCCTTTGTTTCACGATTAACCTGCTTCCCCTGCCTCTGGTACTGCGAAAGTAAAATCCTATATTAGCTGCAAGCGTCATAGGAAAAGCTGTTTGTAAACCTTTTTTGACATGAACGTCTTAAGCAGACACAGTCACTCTGACTTGACTTGTCTAAATGGTTACATTTAACATTGTTTGTAAAATTCAGTTATTTTTTTTCATTTGCTCGTAACATAACAATTAATTAGCTTGCTATATGTTCGATTTTTTATAATGGATCTCAAAGCCAAAGAAAGTCGAGTAAATGAATGACACTTATTTGATGAAGATGAGACAAGAAGGTGTCGAAACGTATTTATCAAGAAGATGACGATTTATTCCAGTGGTCTGCAAACTTTTTTAGTCGCGGCCCAGTGCTCTTTTCAGTGCTATTGAAGGCCCGAGACGTATTTTTAATGCTTAAAAATTAACACTTATATATCATATCCACAGCTGAATGGCGGTACCCTTAATCACATAAAAAGTTCGCACGAAACGCAAAAATGCATACATTACATTAATCTTGTTTTAAAATTTGGAAAAATGTTACTCACGGTACAATAGCCATATTACAATGTTGAATAGAAAGTTACATTAGCTAGATATATTTTGGTAGAAATTGCATTTTGCAGCTAGTACAAGTCCACAAAGTGTTAGGCTTTGGACACCAAGAAAAGGTGAAATATTAGGCGGCGCCTTGATGACGAAAACACTACCGAGCCTTAATGTAAAACAGTGTGGTCCAACAGCAGGCCCGCGGGCCAAAGTTGGCCTGCGAGCTCCGCTTTTTTGGCCCGCGAACTGATAGTCAGCTTTGCTTCAATCTAGCAATATCACTTCAATTTTTGTTATTGTAATTCACAAAAAAACTTCGTAAATGATCCTATTGTGATTTCATGACTACCGTAGCTGAACAAAGGTGTACATTTCATAAAGTTTATATTTCATAAGTTAGTATATATGCCATAGGCCAGCGGTTCTTAAACTGGTGATCTTTTAAAACAAGTTAACGTACTGTTTAAATCAATGTGTCGAGCACGAGCAATTTGTTGTGTGGCCAATGCGAAAAGCCTCCTGAATTTACAGTTTAGCGCCAATTCAACCAATAAACTAAAAAAAATTTCGTGCTTCGCGCGACCAACAACACGCTTTACTATTTTCAAATTGTCAAAGTGATATTTAATTGAAAATTCCAAATTGCTTTTTGTAGGGGGGCGAAAGGCATTGGAAAATTACCCAAGGAGGTGCGTCTGAAAACAGGTTGAAAACCACTGCCATATGCTATGTATAAGCTGTCAGCAATAAGCCAAAGAATCGCTATTTAAAAACATTGCAAGATAAAAAAACCCCACAAGATTAAAATAAATTGTTTTTGGCCCGCGATGAAAAGAAGTTGGACCACACTGATGTAAAACATAGTATAAAAACGAAGAATATACGCGCAGACCAACTTTTAAAATGCAGTGCAATTATTGTACGGCTATCCGCGGCCCATATCTACAAGATAACACTAACTTATTCAAAAAAAGCTCGCGGCCCATTAAAAATTACTCTGCGGCCCACAGTTTGTCGACCACTGATTTATTCGATCTTTTTGACTTTGATATTCATTGTCAAGCTAAAATAAGAATACCGGTACACAAACAAACGACTTGGAAAGACCGAGTTATCGTTGAGTTTGCTGACATCGTTTAGATTTAACCCGTCCCTTACTCCTGTTTTGTAAAGAAGATAAAGTTAAACTACCAATGCGATAAACAGTATTTGCGCGTAAAACGTACTGTGCTTCGAAGTAGTTGTTTGTTTGTATGAAGCCCGTGCGATTGAGGAAGTTGACCAAGGCTTCATTGCCGCATCCCGGCACTCCTATTACTATGACGTCTGGATGAGTATTCTGCAAAGTTACGAGAACTTCGTAAGGACTCCAGCCATAAGACCGAAGTAGTAACAACATCAACGTCGGAATAAAACGCAGGTCGGAATAAGACCAAAATAGGACTAATACCTAATATTTGTTATACCGTCTAAAAAGTTCTAAACCCGTCGGTATAAGACCTAAATGGCCAGAATCTGGCCTATACAACAGTTTACCTAGTCCAAAATCCCACCCCTAAGTATATCACTAACTCCCCTAATAATTGTAAGCCTAACCAATTTTCAAACCCAAACAGGGTAAAAATCGGGTACCAAAACAGCGGCTCCCTAGCGGTGCCATTCGACACCAAAACGACCGATGCCAGATCCAAGGCCCCCGATCGCCCAATAGCCTACCCTGTAACTGCAGTTTTAATCGTTATTTTGGCCTTATCCCGGTGAATTTAGGACTGATTCCTACAGGTTTGTGTCTTATTCAGACGATTAAGTTTTTATTCTATTGTGGATATTACTGAATTTAATATGTCGTTGGTCTTAAACCTATGGTTTGATAGATTTTTTTGCTTTAGGTATTATTGCATTTTAGGTCTTAGTGTGTGTTTCCTTTCGTAACACGCTGTATGGCTGAAAGATGTCGCAGAGAGAAAAACAGGGAAAAATTAGCACATTGGCCCAAATTTTTCATTGCAAAATAAGGTAAAACCACGTTAACTAGACCAACATAAGCAGAATTACTTTACGTGTAGGCCTGTTTGCGCTTACATTCGAGTCTGCTTCGTTATTGCCTGACAAAACTCCCTTAGTTAGTTTAAAACTTTGGCGGGTTTCTTCTTCTTGTTTGCTTTCTAGCCGGGGCCTCGTTTCACTTTCGGTTCCGCTGAGCACGTAAATGCTGACCGCGGCGATTCCGAAAAGATTGAAAATAAACAAACGCCTTCCCCTTCGCAAACGAACTGTTACACTCATCTTGCTCTGTTCAGTCGATTTCGGACATTTTTCAGCGTAAGTCTGCGATTTTTATTCACTGTGGTGTATCCTTTAGAAACCAAGTCGCGGAAAGGCCTAATAAAAGCATTTCTGTCAAATGACAAGTCAATGAAAAGCAAGAATCGGTACAATCTCTATTTAGACATACGTTAAAATTTGTATTGTCTGTTTTTCCAAGGCTATAACATCACTAAATTTCTGTGCGGTAAATTAACGAGCAATTGGCAAGCAATGCTTAAACTTCGCGATTTTTCCTTTAATCCATCTAATGGCTACAAAAAAAAACAAAAAAAACAGACATACTAAAAGTAAACAATGATTATTTTTTGTTTGAAATATTACCATTCTGTTTGAAATATTACCAGAACACTCTAAAGTCCTAAAACATATTCAAACTATGAAACGTGGGTAGTTCTATGTTTTATTAGCCGTTCTTATCATGCCCACTACGAAATTCTCAACAAGGGACACATCCTTTAAGCTTTTGCGCTGCCTCAACATCTCTTACATTGTTGCCATTCCGTAAAACAATGGCCGCAGAACGTCATTCGCATCCTGTGAGCTGTACCTATTCCGCCGGGCCGCATGTGGTCGAGATTATGAGACAAGCAATCCATTAGAAACAAAAAAGGTGTTGGCAATTAAAGGTGTGAACTGTTGCACAACGAGAAGTCCTCTTATAGATGCCGGTGGATTTTGTACTATCTTATTTTGCCTTCAACCAAATAGTTTTTAATCCATGAAATTTGATGCTCCAGCCATTGGACCGAAATAAGAAAAAACATTAACCTCGGAATAAAACACAGTTCGGATTAAGACCAAAATAGGACCAATACCTATAGTCGTAAATCGGAATAAGTTCCAAATCTGTCGAATTAAAACCTAAATGACCTGAACCAGGCCTATACAACCTTTCAACTCCAAACCCAACCCCTCTCTCCAAAGAATTTACACCCTATGCCCCCCCCACTAACCCCAAACAGGGGAAGAGGCGCCCTTCCGGCACCGGTCAAGCTAGGGTGCCTATAAACGTCGACACCAAACGGCCGATGTTAGACGTAAGGCCGCTGATCGTTCCATGCCCCCTCTCTGCAGTTTTTTGGCCACTTAGGCCTTATTTCGATGAATTTTGAACGTATTCTGACAGGTTTGGTCGTATTAATAAGATTTAGATCCTATTGTGCTGTGGATATTGCTATGTATTTGGCATTATTATGTCGCTGGTCTTAATACTATGGTAATTATTAGATTATTCTGCTTTAGATGTTGTCTTATTGTGTGTTTCACCTAAAAAACATTAACATTGCACATTTCGTTCCGATGGATTTACGACTTATTCCAAACGGTGTAGGTCTTACCACGTGGTTACCATTTAAATTTTCTTTAGTTTTCAAGGTGTGGCAAAACGATCACGATTTCTTTGCTGATCTGAAGCCTATCATTTCGTGCAGCAAACGATATTAAAACTTGCCTAATTGAATTTCCTTCTTTTACAGTATTCCCTTGATATAAATACAAGTACATTTTGCATTTACCCCTTTCCGAGGTCAAATTTTTTTTATTTTTGTTAACTGTAAAATATTGGCTATTTGTGTTGGTGATGTTTCTATAAGTTTCACGTTACAATAAACAAATCCTGGTCCTATGTCTAATTCTTGTGTAAATCTGATACACAAAACGAATAAGTTAGTATTATAGCGTAAGTAACAGACAATAACCCGGTGTCTAACTGTTATTAGACCTACAGCCCAACATCTATATATATAAAAGCCGGGAAACTGAAACATTAGTGAGAAGAAACTTCTATTCAGGTCTAACACGTTATGCTTTTTACATGTTTTTAAATAGGCATGCTATTTAAATGTAGTGTTTTCCGTTGGACTATTTCCAATGACTAATTTTTGAGAAAATACTAAACGTTTTTTTTAAGATGAAATAGCACCGACAAGTAATAATTTGCTTCACATTCCAAGTACACCATGTACACTGCAGCCAGCAAAGGTGTTCGAAATGGCCAAGTGCTCAAGTTAAGTGCAGTGCCGTCAAAAAAATTGTGTTGAGTAAAATCGTTTTAACGTGGCTACTTTGTAACTACATCCCCAAACATAACTTATTAAACGTTAATGTGTTTTTTTAAACATTTGTGCGATCTGCGATAAAGTAAAGTGACGAATATGGCTTCCAAATCTATGACAAGGCTACCGCCTGCGTTTCCAATATAATAGAATGTCTAGCCAATATAATAGAATGTCTAGCCCGGTCATACGTGAAACTGAACGCTCAAATGTGCGCAAGTCTAGGAACGCTCAGGGGTATTTCCCTAAATCAAAAGTTCGTTGTTTTGCGTTGCAAAGTTATCTCAGTTTGCTTGCCACAGCACAGTATAGCCATGAGTATAAAGTTCGGACAGACTGTATTTTTGACCACTTAAGTTAGAACTGAGTGCAGTGGCAAGTTATAGATTGTGCAATTGCAAAACTTTAGAAATACTCGTTTATCTTAATAGTTGTCATTTTGTTGTAAGCTCAGCATGCATTTGTATGAACCGACTTGGTAGAGGTATACGTGTTTACCTACAAATAGTCGTAGAATATAGCTCAAATCAGGTTTTATTTAAATATCAACATTCAGAATGCTATTATGTCTTAAACCTGCACATCTGAATTGACACTGCAAGAAAGAACAAAACAGAAGGACGAATTAGCGCTGCGCATTTTTACCTTTTGCAATAACCAGCATCTTAAGTTTCATAAACTGGGTATTTAAGTTGATTTGGTGTACCGTATAAACAAATAATGTGAACAGGAATGCCGTGACGCTGAACTTACAAACAGTGCTCAATCAATTCTTATTGAGCAAATACTCGTATAGACTCTTTGTTTGGTTAACCCAGCGGTCGGCAAACTGTGGGCCGCGGCCCAAATGTGAATGTGGGCTGAAGAGCCATTTCTAGTGAGCCGCGAGCTATTTTTAATAGTTTAGTTTTATTATGTAGGTGTGGGGCACGTGACTGATAGCGTACATTTATTTTGTCACATTTTAAAAGTTAGTGTGTACGGCGTAACGCTGTGACGTCATTCTAAAAATTTCCATGTCCTAACCCTGACAAAAATTCTGGATTCTCCCCAGTTGTCGTATTGGTTTTACGTAGTTGGCCTTTAACATCTCTGGAAAGAGTATATTGGGCGGCGACAAAAAAATTTGCCGACCATTGTTAACCATTAACGTTATGATGCCGCGTCGTTAAAAACCAGAGTTATTTTGCCACCCACTACTGGCGAGTTAGATTGATCTGAGGTTTCATTTATGGCCTGTCGAATCCGGATAATAGTCGTGTATTAAAAAACACAATTTGGCAAAAAAGGGTTAAAACGGGCTATGTAGCCGACCTATTGAAAGACACACATATACGTTGTACAGCACGTAACCTTTTAAAGATAATTGCCGCAGGTATTCACAACTTAATGATTTCGAAAGCTTTGCTATGCAGTTTTACCGATCTCTCTTGTGCCTTCGTTCTAGTCAAAATGTTGTTTACGAAAGATTCTCTTATTCCTTGTCTATGACGTAATAATATATTCTTATAACCATCCGGAATTTGCGCTTTTTTTGAGAACATTCTAACCGTTTTACCTACTTCAAAGTTAATCGCATCCGTCCCATTGATGTTTTCGGTTTTCGGTTTTATTTATTTTTTGATTTGTATTGCGGTCCGCTAAAACACAGATTCACAAATAGTGGTCCGTGGTCCAAAAAAGTTTTGGAAACCTGCCTTGACCCCCACGTGTTACATTAACCGAAGAAAAGCAACCAAGCACAAAATTTTTTATTTTTTTTATTTATTTAGATCCCCCAAAATTTTTTTTTCATTTCTTCTTGTTGGACCAACTCAACTCAAACTGAAAAGATATACAACGAAATATTATTTGCGACTATAGGTGCGTTCAAAACTGCATTTCGTTGATCTTGTAGTTGATCGATCATCAAGTGATGAATTGCATAGACAGATAATAAAATACCTACATAGTTTAGTCAAAATCGCGAAGTTTTGCTTCAATTTAGAAGGGATAGGAGAGACAACTGAATCAAAATGGGTATAAAGTGGTTTGATTCGTTTCTCAAGCAATGTCCGAAGCCGATTTTGCGTCGAACTGAAGTCAGTGACACGTACTTGATAGTGGATGGCAGCGGAATGCTCTATAACCTTTACTTTGAGAGCGACAAGATTGGCAGGTAAGTACACAAAGTCTACCAAACAAAAGTGTGCAAAATCTTAACTTTATCATCAACATGTGATAATCTTCTAATCTAAGTAATCAGAATAAAGGTAGATTTTTTCAGCAAGCGTTTGTATAACCAAATCATTTATTTTACAAGTTCAGGTGAAGCCGAAATTCATGTTTACATTTTTTTTATTTAAGCCTTTCATATTAAAATAGCTTTTTCTATTCGGAAAATGTAATTGTGATAAGTCTATGTTCGGCTCGATTTAATATTATAATCCGAGAAACATTGTAGGCCTATTATTAATCAATTTTCATAACCATAGTAATGACGTCATTTGATATAGGATCGCACGTTTTTTTTCTCCTTTCTTTCTTTTTTCCAAAATATGCGATATCAATAAAATACCAAGAGCACACTTCCGTTGAAGTGAATTAATTATTAAAGTTAGCTGCTGCCTATATGAAATGTATTCGTACGCTTTATTTCCCCAGGGGTGACTATGGTGCGTTTCGTGAAAATATCGAGACATTCGTGAGCAATCTTCGTGAGTGCGGCATCAAGCCTGTGATCGTCGTGGACGGGTGAGTAAATCACGATGGATTTCTGACCATTTTGGTTTTGCGGGATTTGAAGTTTACCGCGGTTTTAATACGGTTTTACTACTTGGCCTTTAACCTAATCATGAACACGTGATAATCTTCTGAGTGATCAGAATAAAGTATTTTTTGGAAACATATTTTTTTTTTTAAACGCAAAAATTGGATTTAGTATGGATGTTGTGCGTCTCAACCTAAGATGTTGTGCGGCTCAAGGCATTCTAGAAAATATTCTTAAGTATTTTTTTTCTACAGATTTAAGTTTACCGAAGACTTGGACAGATACCTAGCGAAGAAAGAGGAAAAAATCGTTGAGATGAGCAATCTGTTTGTCGCAAATTCATATCGACGAGGAAATGTGAAACCAAGACTCAGTGGTACATAGGAACGCGACTAGATCGGTCGTATTGTAGCTATAAACAGCAGTGATTTTTAACCTTCCTTAAGGCGACTAATAAGTTTAAGCAAATATTCAACTTTGGCGCACTTTTATGTGTATTTTAACCCAGTTTACAGCCACCCTCTTTTTTGTCGCTTTCATGGTTTAAGAAGCACCTGAATCTGATATTAACTAGACTACAGGATCATACAGTATTCCAACATACACCTATAGGTCTATAGGAGGTTTGAATGGCATTTCAAAATTAACTTTCAAACAATGCTGGTTTAGGTTTTAGTTGCGGTAAAAGTCACAGTATTATAGAAGAAATCAGTAAACCAGAATTTCACTATTGAAATTTGATTACTTAGATTCTTAGAGCATAAAACCTCCAAGTTAACTGTACCAAACAACCTCAATGCAACAAGGTCCTATGTTGTGATAATTCTAATAAGTGTTTATTATTTCCGCACCGTGCTGCGAGCCGTTTGGTGATAATACGACTTGATTCAAGTCAATTTGACAACTGGATAGACTTGAATGTGTTTCACATTGATATATTTCTTAAAATAAGATTATATTTGCAAAAAATAGCATTGGCTCCGGCTACAGCTCCGGAGCCATCAGGCACTTATCCAATGGCCCCGGCTCCAGCTCCGGAGTCGTCAAACTCATATCCTTTGGCTCCGGAACCACCAGTCACTTATCCAATAGATTCAGATCCATGGGCATACATTTTTTAAAAGCTACTTTTGCTCTGGCTGTATTAAGTGTGTTTTGTAGCATTTCACACAATAATATCAATCCGTTGAGTAGTTTGCTTTGTATTAGTTTAAAATTCTGTCAAAAAGCGAAGCAGTTTACATGAAATTGAATGAAATATTGTGACACAAATTCCCCCATACAAATTTACAAATTACAAAATCCCACCTAGAGGCAAATACCCCCCTGAAAAAAAAGGTCCAGAAAAAATGGTTAGCTCCGGGCTCCAGCTCCGGCCCCGGCTCCCCAGCCCTGGTAATGACAGGACTGAGACTTCACCTCGGCATGGAATGACCTAAACTGGGATTGAATTGCTATTTGTTAAAAATAATATAATTAGTCTTACACAGGGTTTGTTTTGCAAATGACTTGTCTGGGACTAATTTCTTTAGAACTATACGGCGCTTCACAGAGCAAAAATCCTGCCACGGTTTGGACAATAAAAAAAGTGTTTTTAGTCGCAATCTTTTAAGTTAAGTATTTTTTGCAACAGCGATCCAGTCCTTTGTTGATCCACAGAGCTCACTTTGAAGCAAACGTTGGACGACCTTAACGTCCCAGTGGGCCTAGGCTCTGGTGACACGGATCAGGACACAGCTCTGTTGGCCAATCTGCTTGAAGCGCCAGTGCTGGCCAGCGACACCGTTTTCTGCGCCTTTAAGCTCGAAAATGGCTTTCTGCCTTTCCGCTCCTTTGAGTGGAAGCAGGTATAGCGTTTGCGTTACTACTGGTTTTAGGAATAAAATGAAGGCACTTAGTCTTTGTGTCAAATAATTTGTTTTTTTTAGTGTTGTCATTAAATAAATTGGTTTACTTAACGTTTGTACGTTGAACAATTTGCTTGCTGTATGTAGCGTTTGGGTTATTTTTTAGTTGAGTTTTTTTGCTCATAAAGGACGCGTTTATCAAATTTAGTGGTATTACGTTTGTTTATGACTATGACTTGACTTGAAGTTGAATAGCTCTGATAATGACTTAACTGAAACTTTACTCAGGCAACTAATGATTTGGACTGGGACTTGACTTGTTGTTCTTTTACTTGACTTTGAATATAGTTAATTTTCAAATGACTTAATAACAGGGATTTTGAAATAACTTGTTCACAAAATAGAGCAATTTTTTTATATGAAAAAGTTACATATCTTCAAAGAAATGCCCCTCCGCATTACAGGCTATCCTTTGAAAAAAACAAGAACACCAAAATGTAATAGGCATAACAACTATAAGTAAGAGCAAACAAAAACTCGTATAACTGCAGGTATCAGTGTTTAAAACTTCACCACAAGTTTCATAGTGCAGATTGGCCTCCCATAACGCAGCATTTTAAGGAAACCATAGCACTTTTTATAAAGATGGTTCCTACACCCAGGAATAGTCACCCTATGGAGCATGAACCAGCATTTGCACACTAGAAAACGATCTGCTTAGAATAATACTAATTCCCTGATTTTTAAGAACATAACAGCAGGAACCCAAGTAACTTGTTCAAAATAGCCAAATATACTCAGAATCCTCAGATAAGATAAACATCATTGGAGAACTGATGGGAGGAAAAGTTTGCGTGCTGCATATAAATAAGAAGTTATGCATTGAAAATACAAAGTTGGCAATCCCTCTTCTAACAAAATTCGCCTTAATCCTCTACGCCAGTGGTTTTCAAACTATTTTGCCTTAACTCCTGAAGAAAGAAAAATTGTTTTCAAGTTTTGTGACACACTTCCTAATAAACCAAAATGTCATAACTTGCCAATGGCCCTCAAAACACGATTAGGCAATATGTAAATACTATAATACTATCAGTTTTTAAATGGATATAGTGTGTATTCACCCTGGCATGTTTAACTATACACCCATTTATAATACGAAAAAATTATATCCAACATAAAAAATAAATTCCAACGGCACACCTAATAATCTTTCTTGGCACTCAGTTCCAAAATCTCTGTCCTACGAACACACACTAACACAAAAAACAAAAATTACCAAAAGCACAGTCAGCATGCCACGAAAAACGGTGGCCTTGTCGTACGCAGAACAAATAGAAATACAAGTCGATCTCTTCTTTTGTAAGGTGAGGCGCGACCGGGCCGGACAAGCAGCAATTCGCGCCCAAGTCTTCCAACAGTCCGATTTCGCTTCCCAGTTCCAGGTCGACCAGAGCTCCATCCCTTACCTGGCCGTGGCCTTCTCCAACGTTACCAGCTTCACCTTTGATGAGTTCGAGGCTTTCAGGAATGTCTTGAAGGTTTGTTAAAGTCAACTCGATTCGTCGTGAAAAAAATAATACGTTTTGGGATGCTTGAAGTTGTATTAAGTTTTGAAGGCAAGTTCAATTCACAGTTAGCTAAAAAGAAATGTTGGCTTCGATAAGAGAGCCGTTATCGTTTTATCGTTCAAAAAGCGCCTACACAAGGGCTGAATCACAGTTGTTGTACAGTACACGCAAGTGTATTTATATTTAATTGAATGAATGTGGTACTGTATAGAGCCCCATCAATATGAAGCTGCTTGTTCTAACAGGATACAGCAAGCAATGGTGTCTTTGTTTCGACTTGCTGAGCCTGTGTAACTCAGTTGGTAGAGCGACGGCCCCCGTGTCACCATAAGGTCGTGAGTTCCTACCTCACCGCAGGCTATATAGTTGTTTTTTTTTTGGCCTGCTTTGCTTGCGTCATTGATCGACTGATCCGGTTAGATCTTCGAAGCCTTCCGGTGTAGTATAGTTATGTAAATTCTGCAATATTTCAACAGAATGTAAAGGTACCAGGCGAGATACGCTGCCAGCGCCCAAACCTCATCGCCAACTTCCTTGTCTGGCTCCGTTCTAACTACGTCAGCGATTCTGACGTCATCGACCGGATCGTGGCCTGCTTGCCGCACGAAGCAGCGGTGAACATGCGCGGCAGGATTCTGGCCTATGTCACAATCTGTCGCCGACCGCGGGCGAGGCCCAAGATTATCGAGGGACTGAAAGGGGTGCTGGATTTAAATCCGTGGATCGCAGACAGGTATTTGTTGGTAAAGCTTTAAGACAACCTCCAACTAAGGTTTTACTCAGAGTTTTTTTTCACCATATGTACTTCTTACACTTGCTCGTTTCGGCCAAGCCATGCATAACCAGGGGTTCTTAAACTTTTTTTACCGCGGACCCCTAATTTTTTTTGCTTCGCGTGGACCACGGTAGGCAAGAAATTTTCAACAATGACGTCATAAATTGACGTTAACATGGTTGACGACGTTGTTTCACTTTCTTAAGTCCCCAAGAGGGGCGTCAAACTAGCAAGGCTGTTACCATGCGCCCCGGTTGTCAAACTTATTATACCACAACGCAGATTCGACGATGAAGCCAACTTGCGTGACGAGGAAGAGCCTTCCTATAAGAGACAAGGCGACCTCGGCTCGTTGATAGAAGAAGCCTCATCGCAGCGATTCCCGGCCTGGGCTTTGCGACTGCTGCTGCAGGTGCTGTCGGTTATGGGCGTCCCCACGGGGGCAAGGGGAGCACTGCCCTACTCTGGATTTTTAAAATGCGAATATTATTATTGTTTATAAGTTTAATATGTATATTACTTATGAAGGTTAAAATATTATACATTATCCATTGATAAATTTATAAGAATGAAAATAGTGATAAATAAAATATTAAAATACCGTTCTTTAAGTAATTAATACTTAGTGTAGCGTATTCTTATTCCCCCTTTGAAAATTTCAGCGGGCGTCTCTGCTGTCTTACTCCTTTTCATGGATTCGCCTTGACCAGGGATTTTTTGAGATGACGCCATAACAAAGTATAGACTTCAGAAACCTTTTCGGTTTACCAAATGTGAAATTGACATGAAGTCTAAATACATTTAAAAATAAGGCACCAAAGCGTTTTTTTCAATTAGATCCATTTGTGGTTCGATTTTACATCAAAATTATCATACACCAAGACTTTTATTTGGGTGTTTTGTAAATATGTTTGTCTTTTAAATCGCTCTTCAAGACTGACAAGGTCCGTAAACGATTGTTTATTCCGCATGCAAAACTTATACGCTGCTAAATAACAGGGATGACTTTAAGAATAGCTTTTCCGTAGATCCCCGAACGAAACGGTCGAAATAGTCAAAGCTGTTTACCGGTTACCTCAAAACTAAAATAACAAGTTCATTACACTAAATACAACTTAAAAATACATCAGATATAACTTGGGCTTGCGGGTTTATGAGCCGCGAGCGTTTAAGGCCAACAATTATTGACAAAGTATCACTCATGTTCAAATCATTTCAACACACGCGTGTATCAAAACAGACAAACAATAATATACCATGAACGGCCGAACATACAGCCATACAGGGTCACCGAAAATTTCATCGGTCACTCATTGAAATATCTAAAACTCACAAGCAACAAACCGCAATTAAAATTGCAGAGCGAGCAGGACAGGCGTGTGGACTACTTACCACTGGCGATTACCGATCCGAGCCAGTTTGAGTCACCTCATCAAGTCACGAGGTTGCTGAGAGGTCGCGTCTATCAGCTGATGATGCAACGTAGGGACAGCATGGAGGTAACCGGCATGGAATACGAAAGTTTGATGTTGAAAGGATAACCTGTGGCTATTTATTTGTTTGTGTCGATTTTGCGATCAAACACAACGTTTTTTTGAACTTGAAAAGGAGAATAGTGAAATAACCGTCGGAAAGTGTAAGGTTAAGTTTGTAATTCTAAAACAAAGATGTACTAAGCAACCTAAACAATTTTACATGTCAACGTTGTTTAATCAATTTACTTGTTTTGTTGCAATATAGACGTCTTATGTTTAGCATCCAATTTCGCCCAAAATACCAGGAATAGGTTTTGGATAAAATGCCAACTGTCCGTCATTCTTACTCAATAAAATACCAAATTTAGTTGCTGGCATTTATTTTACTGCTTTAATATTGTTACCTTCAAACACGTTGTTCAACGAAAGTAGCAATGGTTCTTACGTTTTTGCAAACACACACATAGGTTGCCGAAATCGATCGCAGCGGCCAGCGCTACGAGGAGACCTACTGTCACCACGTGGTCGCTCCCGAGGCGAATCTCGGCCCGCACGGTGTCGCTTGGGAGCGCGACGTCGACGACGAGGCGGTGCTGAAAAACAGGCGAGATTTCCTGCTCGAAACGCTGACCTGGGAGAGCGAGAAGGACCGAGCGAAGCTGGACGAGGCTTTAGCGACACTTTTGCCGGATTTGGGGCTGGCTGTTGGCGCGTCGCTATACTGGATCGCCAGATCAAACCCGGACCCGGCAGCCGTAAAAGCCCTTGCCTTCCAGCTGGCGGCAAGTGCACGCTTTTATTATTAGTTTTTTTGAGGAGTCGACCATAGTGGTGATTAAAATGGCGATTATTTTTTGACCAAAAAATGGCAAATTTTGACCTAAAAAATTTCCTGTGTTACCGATGGTCCATTGTCGATCCTTTTTGAGTTGCTATACATAGTAACATATTTCACCACATACAAGAGTTTGATAATTTTTTATAAAGTTAGCGGAACGTCACTGCCGTTTACCCTTCATCAAGGCAGTAGTCATTTAACAACCAGCACATAGTCTCCTAAAAAGATTACGTTTCTGAACTGTCACTTTCTGTACAGATTTGTTCAACAACCAGAAACCTTAACTCTCCGCTAAAATGATTTAAGCATTTCCTAAACAACTTTAAGTTATTGGTGCTTTATGGAGTTCTAATTAGGAATGGCCGATTATATCGGATCGGACCTAATCCCAGATGTGAAGTGATTGTACCGGTACTCGCACGATACTGTAGGGTGGGTGCCGTTCCGGTACCAAATTAAATTGTGCATTGCAGATGTTTTTTGACCCAACCTAGAGTTTTCTACTTTTAAAAAACAAAACTACGAACATTGAATTCTAAGCAGGTCATTAAACTTTAATTAGTGTCAAAATTTCGTTTAGGTCTGTCACGGCAGCAGCGGCGTGCAGCAACGCCAGGCAATACAAAGGGACCTGGACCGAACTATGCCGAGGGTCAGGGTAGGTGGGTGGTGTCCGGACACCCAAGCCCTACACTGGTCGAGTGAATGGCAGGTCAGTTCCATAGTTTCATGTTCTTCAATAATAACTGCTATTTAAACGTTAGCTCTGTTGCGCATGTGACCGTAGTAAAAGAATGGCGTGTATCAGAAATCAAAATTATGTTGATTGTTTCTATTTGAAATAACCAATATCCTTTTTACACCTGTATAACAGTGTAATTACTTTGCGACTGCTGCTGACCTGGCTTGACTTAAGTCTTTTAGACAAATGTCTTAGGTGTAAATAAAATGTTTTTCATTAAGTCAAAGACTTGACTTTAGTGCACTTATGACCTGACTTGACTTGAGTCTTTTAAACAAATGACTTGGGTGTAAATGGAGTGTCATTAAGCTCTTTCTGGAAAATTGGGTTATGTATCCTAGTTGTTGCACATAAAAAAAATGTGCTTGCTGTATGCTGCGTTTTTTATATTTTTTAGTTGAGGTATTGCTCATAATCGGAAGAGATTACATCGGAAAATCATAACTAATTCCTGTGATTTCATACGCACATTTCCGGAGTTGATATTTTTTAAAAAGCATTTTATTATACAGCAATAAATTACGGCCTTGGACGATTGAAACGACGCACCAGGGCGCAGAGACGCACAATTTCAGAACTTAAATTCCCCATCAAAATAAATTCGACCTTCTGTAAAAAATATCAAAATGGCCGCTGGCCATTACCTCATCAGACTTGCTTTAAGTCAGTAAAAGATCCAAAATCACTTCGAAACCTAACAGTTTTTTTTTATTCAACTTGGAAAACGAATTTAAAGAAGCTCGGAATTATATGTTATTCTTAAATAAAGTCAACGCGGGATTTTACGAAGGCCAAAAAACAAATGAAAAGTTACAGCACTACGTTTTAATTCTTCCAGTTATTTTATTTTTTTGTTTTATCCGACATTTTGGTTACCCGTCCAGGATGCCTTTATCATGGAATTTAACAACACCAACACAACGCAAAATAAAACGACACAAAACGTACTTAGTTGTGCGTCGTCGCGCTTATCGCTTTGTATTCTGAACGTTGGTTAGCGCATTTTTATCTCGATTGTTGTGTCGTTTTATTTTGTGTTGCGTTTGGCGTGGTGTTGTTACATTCCCTGACGAAGGCATCCAGGACGGGTAACCGAACAGTCGGATAAAACAAAAAATCATTTGACTTGACTTAAGTCATTTGGACAAATAACCTGGGTTGAAATAAATTGCTTTCATTAGGCAATTATGTTTTTATTTATCCTAATCTTTGCACATAAAAGTGCTATATGTTGGAATGTTGCGTTTATGTTATTTTGACTTGAAGTTGACTTGCTCAAATTATGACTTGACTGGGACTTGACTTGGGCTGGGACTTGACATGTTATTTAGTCAAAAAGACTTGGACTTAAGTTTATTTACGAAAGACTTGACTGACTTCTTTACAACACTGCTGGCAGCAATAGCATTTTTACTCCGTTTTAGGTTTGCCTTAGAGAAGCGAACGCGATGAACCAGCTGCTGGACTTGCCGCTGACCGAGCCGCGGATAGGACGCGTGTGCCAGGGCTCCCTGTTCGAGATGGCATGCGTGTGCGCCCTGGCAGGTCGCGACTTGGCCGGCGTACTGAGGGCGCCCAACATACGCGACCTCTACACAGAGCTCTATGAGATGTTGAAGGAGTAGCTGTGCAGGAAAAGAGCACATGCAGTTTTTAAAGGCTCGTTACAGTCGTTGTAAAAAGTGCAGACTTTTGCAAACTTGAACATTTTTTTTTAGATTTGAAACACCCGTTTATCTTTTAAATCGCCCGGTCAATCGTTCTTATTAACTTTTTATTATTGGTTTGCTTGGTTCCAACGTTATTTAACTTACGTATATTTTATGGCCGGCAATTCATCCGTGTAAAAAGCAAGATAAAAAGATGATCAGCTTCTATGCCGATAGTTTTTTTTTTTTTCATTTTTTCATTTTTATGGCGTGTTTTATTGTTCTTTCCGTCTTTTAGAATTCTGAATATTTGTTAATTCAGTTTTTATTACGTTGTAATGACAAAAGTTTAATCTATGATTTTTTAACTAAAACAGCCCGCAGATCTGAAAGAAAGGGGTTTATTGAAAAATCCACCTAATTTTTAGAAATTCATTTTAGCATTTTGAATGTAACCTTTTATTTTTTGGGCATTTTTACCTTGACTACACGTAGTTGCATTAAACCATGGGTGACCACACTTTTTTCATAAAGGGCCAAATAATAGTAAGGCTTGACAATTGCAGGTTTAAAATTTGTATCAAAGTTTTTTAACTTGATTATTATCGTTAAAAGAAAAAAATATTAGCCTAATACCTATTCATTAAAATTGGCTTTTATAAAAAAAAAATTGAAACAAATTTAGTTTGGAATTGCATCCGACAACGTTCCAACTGTATTTTATTTTCATAAAGAAATGATTTCGTGTTTTGGTTAAATTCTGGCCGTATATTTTCCGCAGGCCATAGTTTGGTGACCCCTGGTTAAATATTCGAAGAGTAATATGTTTTTCCTAATACTTTTGCTAAGGGTCAGGCATAAGTTACGCCTTCACAAATTCGGCAATTATTTTTTCAGTTTAGCCAAAAAGGAACCCCTGTTGTATAGTGTGTATTTCCACTTATAGTCATTTTTTTCGTGTTCCATATTATTTAAATGCTTTCCTGTATTCAGTTCACTTAAATTTTTGAAAAAAAGTAAATGCTTTTTTGAGATTTACTTTGATAATATCAGAACAGTAAAATATAGAAGCGTTAAAGGGAATTTACCCTGGAGTAACGGATGACCGAACTTATCCAACTAAGCGTAAGCTGATTTCACTTTGAAAGAAAAACTTAAAAATATTAATCAAGTATAGTCTAAGCCTCAATTACTTGTCAAGGCACCTGATAAACAGTTTAAGAATATCACCATATTTCTCAAACTGTTCGGGTTGCGGAACACTGGAAGGTTGATTTACAAGGAAAACCCAATATATGTGCCATCAGAAAGGAATAGCAAGCACATTCAAACAAACATATTAAATTAGTAGTGCTGATTTGTTTTGCTTTATGTGATTGGTTGCCAAGGCCTACGAGCAAATGAAATTAAGGCCCAATGAGCAAATTAAGCAGTTTGGAGGTAAAACTAGCAAGACGTTTTAAATCCCTTGGGATTTTTAACGAAACCCACTTTCATGGTGAAGGTGATATAATTATAAATCCAGTTGTTCTAAGTTTTCCTTTAGTTAGGTCTGACTGTTTTGTAATAT
Source organism: Ascidiella aspersa (assembly GCF_963924565.1). Lineage (NCBI taxonomy): Eukaryota > Metazoa > Chordata > Ascidiacea > Phlebobranchia > Ascidiidae > Ascidiella > Ascidiella aspersa. Next base: position 21,798,561 of record NC_139451.1, read on the forward strand.
CAGAAAGCCTTGTATGAGAGTTCAAACATTTAGTTGTTTCTTAAGTTTGCTATAGTGTTGAAACATTTGTTTGATAAAGATAATTCGATTTCCGAGTATAAAACGTTTTAATATTATATCTATATACTGATAAATATGTATATTATTGAGTTTGAATGATGGTTGCGCGTCAGATTTTGAACCAATTTAATTAAAAATACTATCCCTAATAACTGATTAACATTATAGAACTACTTAAAACAGATAAGACGTATAAATAGTTAAAAACAAAGACATTAAGCAAAAAGTTTATAACAAGATTTAACCTACGACGCGATCCTTTGATTCATGTAAGTAACAAAGAAAAATATTTAAAAGTCGCTATTGGTGTAACTGTGGGTAATGTTTGTTGGTTTAGCGAAGGCCGCAGTCCTCAAAGTGCTTTCTTGGTGAAATCGCGAAAGCGCCAAGCCGAAGCCATATACAGAGAGTACACAACACCATGCGCACGCGTAGAATATCTGTGAAAATACTGCACATAGAGTGCATCAATCCGCAGGCGCGACAACCAAAAACAATGAGCCAGCGGGCAGCCTGAATATGCTCTAAAGCGCAAAGGAAATAAGGGATGTGACGCGACGCCTGTCGATCGCAGCCTAAAACTAGCACCAGAGATAATCAGCGCAGTTTAAGCTGAAGCGATTTTTTTTAGTTTTCGCGTGAAGTACTACAAACACGCCGAAATCTGCATTTCAATGTGTTAGCCAAACGGCGCCTATAAGGCATTACTGGGATATGTTTGCTTATATAGAAGTTGTATGAACCTGATCAGAATTATTTTTTTATCAGATAATAGTTTCAAAAATCTACAATAGGTTGTAAAAAAGTCTTATGTAGAACTGTTAAAGGGGTAAGCAGTTTTAGAAAATTCAGTGTGATTCCATGCGATATTTGTCGATATTCGTTGTAAAATACGTCCTAATTAGTAATTTTTGGCATTCTGCTAATCTGATGTAACAAAAATAAACTTCAGGGATGATAAAAACCTTTAAAACCAATCGAATCTAAATTTTGTAAAACTCTTCACAATAGTTACTTTTAGGGGGATAACGCCAGTAAAACTAACCAGATAAAATTGTTAATATGGAACCTCCTTAAAATTGGCCATTAAAGTAACTTATTCACAAAACCCATTTTTTAGAAATTGACGGAATTAAAGCTTATCTGAAAAATTGCTGAACTAATTGTATAAGCCTGTCATTGTATTGGTCAGCTGCAGCGTCGTACAATTTCCCCTCATTAGGCGTTTGACAGGTCAATTTAGAAAACCCGGTGTCGTCAGTTCGCGATAAAAGCCAATTGTCTAACTGCATATGCCGTGAATAAGCTAGTGATTTCAGTTGTAAGCACGAAACGGGAGTTTCACAGAAGCGACTGGCAACTGCAGAGTGATTTGTCGCCTTTCAAAGCGCCGGTTACTCCCTTCATCGCAGCCGCTGCGGCGCTTAATTAATGATTTCTTCCCGTTAAACGCCTGATGTCGAAACGTTTCAGTGCTGGCACGCTGTATGTCCGACAACTTCCATGAAACTTCGCGTCGCCTGCGCTTGTGATTTTACTTTATGTTGCTGTTCAGAAATGTAGACGCTTTCCAGGCTTGGGCGAACGGTGGCTGGTATTACTTTTTTAAGGAAAGTAGGCAACTGTGACCACGCCAAATGCCTGTATATTTATGGAATTAAAATACTGGTGACGTATAACGCAGCACTTGCCAGTCGCAGGCTGAGGCTAGTTGTTTGCTGCACAGTGGCCAATTCGAGATGGCTTAGTATATTTTGTTTAGCCATATGCAGGAAATTCATGCAGCTTTCAGTTTAGTACGCATAAAATTTGCTAACAGTGAAATCTAAATGTCTTCAACTGATTGCCAAACGACAAATGTCACCTATAATGTTAATCTAGACGAAATTACTTGTAGGCCCAATTGCCCATGCATTACGCAGTATGCTAACCTAGTTTAGCGTTTTAAATGTGACATTATAGGCCAGTCATTCGCTTTAAACTCTGTGACACTTTAGGATTTTAGACCAGTGTTTCGCAAGCTCTTTTAATGGTGACCCAAAGTTTTGCAACGCCGTTCAACAAAATTTGATCAAACAGACGTTTTTAAATGTTTATGTATTTAAAAAATCAGACAATTTAATGCAAAAATGGCGACCTGCAATCGAAGCTTGGATGAAACCGTTAGTTTAGCCAAGAATTACGCTTAAGGTTGAACAGCGCTCTCCAAGAAAAGTTTTACGATTTAGAAAATGAGGACATTAGCTAACACTCCGCTCCCTTTGTTAAGGTATTTTTTTGTCCTTTTGTTAGCAGGTCGTTAACTTGTTGTCCTTTTTACAGTTCTGGGTAAAAACCGAGAAAAATTGCGGTCTTATTTATAGAAGGCGACTAAAGTTAGCTCCCTTGCTTAACGCAGCTCTTTTCCTTCCTTTTCTAGAACAACAGGCCGTTAGCCGGTGTAGTTCTACTAAGTCTTTGTAGCAGTGCCGGGAGAAAACATAGTAAAATCGCGGCCAACTTTATGGAAGGCAACGTCGCCAGAGAATCACGTCCGCTTCTCGCTTGAATATGAGCGCTAGCAGTACGCCGGCCAAACAGCAACACAACCGTACCAGCGTACAGCAGCAGAAATCGATCAGCTTCGACGACCCGGAGCCGGGCGACTTGGAAAGCGAACTCTTGGACGTGAAAAGGGTCAGTTTTGACCAGCGCAGTTTCGTAGACGAACCGCCGGTTGGTTTTTCGACGCCCAAGCCTGAACCCAGAGACAGCGGTGAGATTTTAACTGCAGGTGCAGGTGAAAGTTCTGGCATTGTAGAAACAATCGCGAAAGACCCAGACTTGGAAGTCACCGACGAACAACTTTTAGAACAGCAGGTTGGTTCTTCTATAGAGCAGGAGTTCTTGAACTTGTTTGCCGGTGTAAAAATGTGGAAGTAAAATGGAGTCTATACTCCGTTTCATTTTTAATCAAACGTTTTTTTATGAAAAATTGATTAATTCCTAAATATAGTCAATTAGGCATTTATGGATTCCCTAAAACCAGTTCACGGACCCCCCACCCCCAGGAGTCCATGGATCCTAGTTTAAGAACCCCTGTTCTAGAGTCCCAAACATATTTTTTTTTCTTTTGAACGGAATTTTATTTTGTATACAACAATGCTGTTAATTTTGATTTAAGGCTGAACAGCAAAATATTAAACGATCTTAACATCTGTTGTTTCATTAATTGCTTCTAACTTGCTGTGTTAATGGCGACAATTTACTGAAGTTAAGAGAACACATGTTCATTTATTTAATACAATTAAATATGATCTGACAAGTTAAATGTGACAAATCTGCGATTGTCGGCGACGCCTAATTTTAAACGTAATAAACGCAGACAACTTTGCTAACTAGTAGAAATAAGTTTATTTTGCTTTTTTTACCAACCTTCTATCATTGGTCAAGTTACCATTGTAATTTTGGTAGCTGTTAAAAACGTGGGGCAGCATCGTTTTTAGGAAATGGGATAAGGTTAAACGTTATATCAGCGCAAGGCGCCAGCATTATATCACGATGATGAACTTTTGCGCCGCGAATAGCAAACTGTATGCTGTCTGATTTGTATGCAATCGAGTCTTCCAACCTTCAATAGCTACTTGTTTGCTTTCTTTTATTTCAGCTGTAACAATACTTGGATGGTACCAAATTATAATGGATTTTAGTAGTAAACTCAAAAAAAATATCAAACATTAATCTGTTTTTTAGACGTTAAAAGAAGGAGAAAATCAACCAGAAACAGTCGAGAGCCCGACACAAGATATTCGCGAGGCATTATCCATATCGAGGTAATGACAAGGCGAAATGACAATAAATGTCAATCTTTGCGGTATAAAATCATAAATTTAACTACGTTGGTGCTTACGGTATAAGGCTTTACATATCAAAATAGATATCTATGCGAATATATTTCTAACCCAAGAGGATATGGTTTAGGCAAAAGTTAGAACGATTTTCTACAAGTTAAGGGGAATTACATTAGCAAGGTTTACGTAGCAAAAAAATTAGACCATTCTATTAATATTAAACAAGCTTTCTGAAAAATAAAACCCCTGACAACTATTGCGTCCCATCAAGTGATGCTTAATGTGTTCTGAGTCACATCAACTGAAGATGATACAAGCTCGTATCGAAACGTCTTAATCAAAATGCTGTCGATCTACTCGACCTTTTTGGCTTTGCAATTTATTATCAAGCTACATTACAGATCCGTGCATAGTGTACCCAAAAAACCCTGTTTTTGTAAAAAAAAAAGTTTGATACATCTTATCCAGTCAAATATCACAGGGTTAGCAAACCATTTTTACAAGATATTCCCATACCTAGTATAGTGCAGCATTATCTATCTCCCTTGATCAACACTCCATCCATAATGAAAACCACAAAATTAAAATTAACTGGCTAGCAATTAAAATGTTATATGATCTTAACTCCCGACTTCTCCGTGCCCCCGCGGGGTCACCAATCTTCACAAGAAACCCTGATCTATACGTTATCTTAGTACAATCAAAATATATTAAGGCGTAAAACCCCTTTTTTCGTCAGCAGAACAGACTTGTCGTCGAGGGACTTTCAGTCGTCGTCGGTAACGGGATTGCCAAGTCATAAAGAAGTTGATAGTCCAGTGGTGAGCAATGCTGTTGCGCCTTTCATTTGTTTTTATAGCTTGCAAATTTGAGAAATGGGTACTTAGGTATATCTGTTTAATCCTTTATTTCAATCTATTTCATTTTGCGGTAAATTGTGTTGCTCCAAACATGTCGCCCATGCTTGATTGGAACCAGCGTTGACAAACATTAAGGAAGCATTAGGGAACCATCACAAATACAAAAAAACTTTTAAACAGAAATAAATTAATTTTATAAAGATACCTTTTTTATCATATAAGGAACAAAGTTATTACATACAAATTTTAATTTTAAGGCTCATAACCCGAATCGTCAAAACATGGCATATTCAGCCATTTACAGTAGGCATACAGTGCTAGTTATGTAGGCACAGTTAGCGTTACAGATAAGATTCGATTTAATGTACGTGTATTTCAACAAATTCATCACAGAGTAACATTAAACTCAAAACACGACAACGTTGATAAAATATGTGTCATTAAGTGTACCCCCCCAAACAAAAACTCTTTGTATTTACAAAAATTCAATTGGAAAGTCCGATATTAGGAAAATTTCGGAAGATCCGATCCGATACCAAATGATATCATTGGTAAAATATTCAAAAGTGACTCTATAAAATCAGATGTGTATACCGATATTTGAGTATAGACTCCGATTCATTATTATTAGACATCACTGCATGCAACTATACTAGGGTTTCCATACGTCAGGATTTTTCCTGACATGTCCGCCTCCTACCATTCAGTGTTGAAATCTGCGTCAGGGAGAAACGCTAAAAAGTGTTTTAAAGTCAGGGATTTGAAATACATCGGCAGAAGTTACACACACATTGTTTCCAATTTTTTATAAATCAGGAAATTTGTTTAAAATTGTGCAATTTTTTGCAGCTTAATCTTAGGAATCATAACTCTATTTTAGTTCTTCGTTATGCTCCGGTCCGCCACAACATATTCTGTTTATCAAGCGTCAAATAACTACCCATCAATGTTGTCGAGTAGGCCAAAATGCGCGATGGTGTCTAAAACACTAATTCTTAAAAGTTTAGATGCCTAAAATTGATGTGATTAATTACAGTTTTTTTTTCTTTAAAGTTTAGATGCCTAAAATTGATGTGATTAATTACAGTTTTTAATGTAATTATAATTGTATTGTAATTAAAACAGTTAAGAGAGTAATTGTAATTGAACTGAATTGATGTAATTGATCCAACTCTGCTGGCATCTGGATTCTAGTCACCCCTTCACTAGGGATGTTCAAAGTAGAATCCCAAGGTATTCTAGAATAATAGGTTTCGAATCTAGAATAACGAATCCAGAATAGCGAATCCTAGTATATTTTTATTAAATTATCTAACCTTGGTTTTGTTTGGGGAAGGGATTAATCTTAATCTACCCCACAGGACAGGGCCTACAATCACAGCAATAAATCGCCCAAACAATTTGCTAACATGTGTACATTATTATAAAAAATCTTTTCTTAACAACTGTCATTTGAAGCAGTTATTAGGCTATGTCAACTGTCCAGGTTGTTGCCAAAACTTATATTTTTGCCAATAGTGAGTACAATGAAACACTGCACACAGAAGTCTTAAGCAATTCGGTCCTGTTTTTAAAGCACTGTTGGGTTTTAGTTCTTCTTTTTTGACTAACATGATCTGTTATGCAGTCAAATAATGTACTGCAAAGAATACGAATTACTATTGACATAACGAATTCTTGACAATTACGCTAGGCATAACTGCATAACCTCGCTGAATATCGGCCTAAAGTTGACCTTAAGTAACCCTATAGCGCATTTTATAGACGGCCAGCACGTTTTACAACGTAATATTACTTTTGCAACTTAACGCATTTACGGCAATTGCGAACTCCGCACCAGACATTACACGTTAGTCGCTCGCCCAATAACGCTTGATTGACACTTAATTATTAGACGAACGTTATCGCGAGACGCGGTAATTGGTCGCCCGAAAAAACGCTGACACTGCACTACCAGGTTACATTTAAAGCAAGCACTATATAAATTCGTCTCCGCAGCGACAGGCCAACTTACCACACGCGTTTGTACAATTAGGCGCCCATCTGGATTCGAATCCAAGGATTCGATATTCTACTTTGAACATCCCTACCCTTCACATAACCTCTAACTATTTATTAAAAAAAAAACTATGAACAAATTGGATCAAAAATGTTTTTTGTTATAGTCGGAACACGACTTCGTAGCCCTGGCAAGCCAGCACAGCGGAAGCAACTCGAACGACCGAGACCGAGACTCGGTGACGTCAGGCGAGTCGGCTACGTCACGCCAACGTCACTCGTCGGGCGGCATGGGCGCGAGCGAGTCGAAAGGGCCGGAGCGAAATCTGCCTAGGAATATCATGAGCGAGGAGCCAGCCGTGAGTTTGTCACTCAACTGTGTATAATCGCTCCGTTGTGTTTACTGAGCTGGAATGAATCCATTTTTAAAGTAGAGCATTTTTAATAGCAGTATACTCTAGTAAAGCTAATAATTTTAGGTCGGACACTTTTTTATAGATGTTAAAAGATATACAGGCCTATATATATTTCGTCCGCAAAGGCATCGTCAGAATATCTTAATTCGCAAATGTCAAATTAAAAAAACATCGAGTAATCAAAACGTTACTCTTTTTTCACCACTCAAATCTGCCCCAGACAATAGTCTAACAATTTACTGTTCTTCATTCAGGACATGCTGCTGAACCGCAAAAAGGTATCGCAGTCGGAGGTGACCGGCAACTGTCGGCCCTGGTCCGACCACGTTTACTACAAGCTCTTTATGGACGTGGAGGGCCGCAACGCCACGCTGATGGTGCTCAAGTGCGAGATTAGTTACGTGGACGTCTTCACCGATGAGGAGCACTCCCTCTATAAGAGCCGCTTCATTGGTGAGATTGCTGTTGCAGCCAACAATTACAAACTACATTTGTAGTTTCTATAGCTCGCTGTCATGTTGTTTTAACGCAGTTCATACACGTGTGTGTACAACTGTTCATTCGCTCTTGAGAAGTTATAACAATAATTGGGGGTCTTAAAACTGTTTATTATAATATATTCTATTTGAATAAGAAACTGATGATGCCTTATAGGCGTAATATATATTTCTGTAAGATTTTAAGAAATGATTTTATGTTCTATCTGTTTTAATAAATAAACAGTCTTAAGATCTTTGGATACGAAGACAAGAATCTTTCTTTTGTCCGCGGGAGATCCTTACTTTCTAAAGTGTTTCAGCTTAATAATTGGGGGTTTCCGACATTTTACATCTTATTCCGATTCCCGATATTTTGGACAGAAATTATCTCGATCCAAGCCGATACCAATGACGCCATTACTATTTTCAAACAAGCATGATACATATAATCTAAACGTTCGAGGTTTGTAAGCCGTTTGGCTAAATTTGTTCTGTGTGAGAAAGTTTAGTTATCTCCACTTGTTAGCCTACTATTCTTTTTGATGAATTTACCTTTCAAGATTTAATCGCTGCGTTTTATCGCGAATCAAAGCTGAAACTATCTTAATTTGGTATCGAATCGGCACCAATACTACCCAGTATCGGGCAAAACCGATACCATCGCTCGGCATCGGGTATCGGCTTCAAACCGAGCTTATCGGACATCCCTAACGATAATGGTACACATAAAGGTTGATGGAATTTGAACTCGGAGTGTCCGGCGAGTGTCTATCAATGAGCTCCGGGCTCTGGCCCCCCAAATTCACTCGTCAATTATGTCAGCACTTGTCTTCCAATTTTGTATCCACTAATGAACTTGTGTTTCTACATAATTTCAAAAGGCTGTATAATTATTATTTTTTTTAAACGGGTCACAGGTTTTCTTACGTTGGAAGCCATTTGTGTTTGTTCTTAAACCTACCCGAGAATGAAATTGGGTGTGTAGTAGTAGTATTTTTTTTCAAGTATTTTGCCGTTTGTCGTGAATTATTCGCTTAAAACATAAAATGCATTGAATACCACTTGAATTAGAGAGCGGGTGAGTGAAAAATCTTTACTCTGTACATATACTAATAGTACTCCAGAAGCTTTTATAGGGATTACTAAATCATCGCGCGAGTAAGATGAGAAAATTTATTAGAAAAAATATTTAGGCCTGTGTGAGACCATATACCGGATGTTTACGAATAAGTTAGCCTTGCGTATAGTCAAAATTTAGCTTTCGCACTGCTAAAATCGACACGTTTAACTTGGTGCTCAGTTATTGGGCGTGCCAGTATTGATTTTTGTTGGTAAATTTGTACTTTGAACAATTCATTTGCAAATTAAAAAATTGACTCATAGCGTTTTCCTATGTAAAGAGCACATGTGGCCAATAACCTTTAAACGTGGCGTGTAGATTAGAATTTTTTTTGCTTAACCAATTAAATTGCGATTAATGTAATTAGCATTGTTCGTAGCGCCACTATACAAGTTGCTACTGGGGACAAAAGCTGAAAGAAATACAACGGTTTTAAAGACAACCTTTAACCAGTAGGCGTTCATATTCAAGCGTGATATGAGCTGACCAAGCCGAGTTCATGACTGAAAGCATGAATTGCCAAATAAAGCTTTGACGATAAGATTGCAGGCCCTGGAGAACTTGTTGTTTTTGCAAAATAAAACATGAACATGAAAAAAATGTCTTCGGCAAAGACATGCAAAAAGTGTTAACTGGTAGCACAAGGCTACTCGTGGTTGAACGATCTGCATGAATTTACCAGGAATTGTAAGCTTAGTCCTACAACAACAACCAGACGAAACGATTTTTTGTCACGATCAGTAGAGGCCACGTTGTGATTAACAAAGTGGCACAGGAAGGAAGGGTTATCTGACACCGATCGGATAGAAATTCATGCGAGAACTTAGGTAGTTGGATTTGGCCGAGTTCTAACTGAAAAAATTATATATTTTTAAACCGAAGTACTTTCCTAATGCTGAAGCAAATTATGAATGAATCACAGAACACCTGTTTTACATCTTCACTTTCACAATTAAGACATTTAAAGGGTCCCGTATCTGGTTTGTTAACATCGCACGATTACGTATAAACTCAGACTTTGAATTTAGGCGGAAAAAGTGACGGAGTGGCGCAAATGTTTGTCTTTGACCTGATGAAGGCAAACTGGGAGGAGAAGATCCCAAAGTCACAGGCGATAGAGCTCAATGTGGACATTGTGATGAGTTCTTCCCCGATTCACTACTGCTCCGAAACTCTACTCAATCTTATACAGGTTTGTATTAACAGTTGCTGTCGGGCGTAATGTTATTCAAAACAGCTGCTCTGGTAAATATTTTCGTTCTCCGACGTTTAGACGAACTATACAAGCCGCTTTTTATTGGGTTAATGAAACTGCGTTATACAGGTTTGTGTTGGGTTTAATACCGAGGCAAAATAGATGTTATTTCGGCCGATTTTCTGTTTGTACCATAATATGTATGTGTGTGTAAGAAGTAAAATATGTATGTGCGTGTAAGTAAGGGGACAAGTTTATATATATGTTCATAATAGGTATGTGTCTGCAAGGAGACAAGGATGCACGGGGAATTCCAGGCTTAGGCGACACTTGCCTGTTTTTTTAGGTGTATAGGTTCACATATTGATTGCAATATGACAAGTTTTCCGACCCTGTTAAGCCGTTGTTAACCATCTTTCAAAATATCTAATCTGACAAACAACTGCAACTATAGATGAAAGTAAATAGTTTCTAGAGTATTTTCTTACAATTAAGTCTCAAATCGAGAAACGTTAAACATACAGAAGCCTTTATACTTGGAACACAATGCACGTTTTTTTTAGTAATTTCAATAAAAGTATAAACTCGAATATTATGGCTTTAATATTTTTTTTCTATACTTGCACTCTCGAAAGATCCGCCTCCTTTTAATAAATGAAGGATACGTAAATATCCTTATACGTTAAATCATGACCAAAATACATTAGCCAGTAAATTGCGTTTGATGTTTAACTGTAAATGTGTCTAAGCTTGTTCTGTGCCCCGATTTAGTTAGAGAAGACTTACCTGAAGCATCGCAACTTCGACGGACAACTTAACGTGATGGTGAGGTTCGCGCACGGGTACGGCTGGGACATCAAGGATGATGCTATTAGAACTCGTGTGCATACAGGTAATCATTTCGCGAGTGCTATCGTACTGTGAAAGATACATACATTATATGTGTTCTGTTCACTTACTGTGATCTAGCTCTTCTGAAGCTGCTTTTTAGCCAACGATTGCGGTGTACGTATCATTGGATGTATGGTTGTTTCTTGACTCGCTTCCCTCTGAGCCTGCTGTAGCTCAGTTGGTATAGAGCGACTGTCCCGGTATGGCCCGAGGTCGTGTGTTTGAACCTCACTGGTAGTTTTTCTAGCTTGCCTTTTGCATCATTAATCGACAGATTTGGTGAGTCTGCGATGGTTTTCGATGTGCTATCGTACATCACAGAGTTTTAAATCCTTTGTTTCTCCGCACGAAGCCAAGTTGTTTTCTAATTTTACCCTGTGTATACTGTAGGTCCATGTAGGTCCGGTGCGACTAATAGAAGAAAAACATGGTCCGCCATTATTCGCGAAAAGGAAAAAGAAAAAAATTACTTTTTAATAAAATTTGTTTTGGAATCTTGCAATTAATAGACGTGTCTTTAAAAAAAAACCTAATCAAATAATCGAAAATACCTTTAATCAGAAAACGTAAAAAGATTTTGTTAATCAAAAAATGTACAATGAGTCGAAGTTCGTCTAAAATACTTAAATTAAGTTAAGTCAAGTAATTAAAAGCAGTGACTTGATTCAATTTATTTCAAGTCATTTTGAAAGGTCAAATAAGGTAATTTTCCTCAAACAAATAACGTTAACCTTAGTCATCTAAAACAATGACTTAGGTCAAGCTTAGTCATTTAGAACAATGACTTAGGTCATGCTTAGTCATCTAGAATAATGGTCTCCAACCTTTTTAATAAGCGGCCCCAATTTCAATTAAATGAAATCAGAATGTACATTCCGACCCATTTTGTTTTCAAGTAGGAATAAAAATATTTTAAATAATGCTGGAACTAAGTAACACGAGCGAAAATGCGTAAATAAACACCTTTTCAGAGAACAGTGGTTGCATATGTGCACCAAAATGATTTCACAAAAATTTCAATTTGTTTCAACAGTAAATTGCATTCAGTCTGATGGTTGCGCCTGCATAATGTCCACTAGTTTTTGCAAACCCGGCCCCACTTTGCATAAGCATAACTGCATGTCATGCTTTATTCCCAAGCGATTTACGATGTTTCGTTTTTAATATGCTTATTGCGCTGAATTTTGTTAAACAAAGCCATGTGTTCAAAAGCGGAAGGAGTAGTTAACTCACAAAATTGGATAGGGTCGGGTAAGTTAATTATATCGAAGTCAAAAAGTAAATATGTATTTGCTAAAATCTTTGCAACCTATAACAGGTCTTAGAGCTAGAACAATTTTAAGTTAATAAACAAAGGTTATCTTTGCTATGTATTGGCCACGTTTATTAGTGTGGCGTCATTGTAAAGAAAACATAATACATGAATCATGCTAAAAAACAGAAATATGGTGAGTGGTGGTAACCCCCCAAAATTTTAGGGTACTTTAATTGGTGTCGCGACCCACAGGTTGGAGACCACTGATCTAGAACAATGACTTAGGACAAGTCAGGTCATTGACTTATCTTTAGTAAAGCCAAATCATTGACCTATCTTTAGTCAAGTTAGGTCACCAACATACATCTAAAAACAGTTACTTTAATCAACTTGACGTATCGTTATAGTTAAGTCAACTAATTTTGCCCAAATTACAAGTCAAGTTATTAAAAAGTCAATATAACACTGTTCATTTCACTGTTACTTTTTGACAACACCTTAAAATGCACGCAGGCTTGCGCAACCTGTTTCGGGAGGGCGTCAACCTGGAGGTGATGAGCGCCGACACCATAATGGAGGAGATGCGCGTGGACGGCATCCTTGCCACCGATGACGTGCAAATCAAGCACTACCTTTCCAAACGCCAGGCCTGGACCGGCCAGCCAATCAGATCGCCGGTGAGCGTGATTCAAAAAATGACCGCGACCACATAGCGGTCGTTTAGTCCACAGTAGCGGTCGTTTAGTTTATCGTAAGCCCTCCTGGTCCTTGGAACTATAATACAGCGGCCCTCAACAAACGTGGTCGACCGCTAAGCAACAAAAAACCTGGAGATGTTTAAACATGTTTAGGTCAGTTATTTTATTCGCCAAGTTATAAGGAGCAGATATCATCTATAAAGATACTTATAACTACCTTAGGTTTAGTTTGAAATATGGTGTTAGACTATAGTTGAAGAATAGCCATCTAATTAAGGCAGTGCTTCTCCATCTTTTTTAGCGGCGATCCAAATCTTAAGCGGTTTCACGATGTGCTGTCATTTTTATATGCATGTTTTGATTTGGTTTCTCTCGAAAAATCGTTTTGGTGTGGTAAAAGTGTGGCAGTGATTTTCGATTCCTGTTTATCGCTAATCAAAAAATAACAGAATTTAATTTATCTAGTGTGTCGCAACCTAGACAATCTGCTTCGGAGATTTTGTGCGGTGTGAATTGTTTGTAAACGCAAAATATACTTTTGAACCAATTAATTAGCAAACAAAAATCGCTAGATTTTTAATCAAATCGAAATACTTTTGTCAAGTCACAAATAGTAACTGAGCGGAGCACCGTGAAATTTCTGCCACCTCCGAACCAAAACGAGCAAAAAAACAAACAAAAAACACATTGAGAAACCCCCTGTTGTTCTCTGCGCAGAAATTTCACGGTCCCGCTAGAGGCGCTAGCGAGGCTGCGACCTCGTCGACCAATAGGCGATTGCCACGTGTACGCCACTTGTCCACGTCCAGTTCGTCGTCGGAAGAGGATTACGAGTGTCTGGCCGAGGACGACATGTACCACGTCTATCTATTGGACAAGCTCGATCAGATTTTAGCCAATCAGTATCCGAGCAAGCGCCCAGGTGCCTCCTTTGAAATTCGAATGACGCGAAACTACTTTACGCTTTGGGGGCGTTTGCCAAGCTAGCCGGGCAACGCTTTTGACCTAAATAAACGCAATGGTGTTTTTGCATGGTGAATGCGTTTTCAGTTTTCCCGGGTTTTTGTGTGGTGCTTAAATGATTGTTGTTCTAACTTTCCCTGGTTCATATTTTTTTACATGAAGGACTCCTTTTGCTTTCTGGAGATAATGGAAGACCTCGTCAATTATTATTAAAAAAACGATAAAACTAGAAAGTATGGATTTCTAATCAAAAATATTGGAGATCAGTACCCATACAACAACTTGATGTACTACAGCTGTCGAACGATTTGTTATCAATTGAAGTCAATGAGACGCATATGCTACGGCTTACATAACTTCTCAGGCAAACCATTTGAGGAACGTTCCTCCGACGCCTTTCGTCCAATTTGGTTGTCTGCACACCCATTTGAGAATGATTGCTTGGCTGTGATATATCATTGCGAGTAGCATTGCCTTGTTTTTTGTTTAATTTTCCCATATTATTTACAATTGAAGCTATAGCGCGTTTTCTTAAACAATCGAAGATATAGCGCGTTTTTTTTGCCCAATCTTGCTCGTTAATGAGTTTGTTCATTATCCATTTGTTCGATTTACAGCAAACGGATTGCGTCGCTTTGCGTCTAAATTTGCATGTTTTACTGAAGGAGAGAATTGTCTTGCTTTTGCCTGTCTGTGAATGTTTTGGGTTTTTAATTTGCATACAATCAATCAATTTCCTCCCTACCATATACGTGCAGTATGGCACTTACTTACCCTCGTATGCATGGATAGTAATGTTCTTCTTTTATTTGTTTTGTACGTTAGACATTATAGAGGTAAGTAGTTCGTGTCGACATTAAAATTAAAAGTGGCTTTAGCTTCAAATGATTAAGTAATCAATTATAACTGATTGTTTAAAACACTACATAAAGCGAAAGAAGTGGCATTTAACGTGATTTACATCTTGGGTACAATTAAAATGCTTTGCAAAATTATACACTTTTATTGTTTTAACGTTGATTTGGGGGGCGGTTTAGTAATTTTGTTTTAATACGAAAAATTTTGAGGAATGATTTAAGCAGGTTTACAATAATAGCTATCATTTATTGCTATAGTAGTTACTTGGACTGGTACTTCACTTGCGTAACTACTAACTAATGAACTATACTGACTCAAGTTATCACAACGTTACCTATATGTACAACAGTTCCCACAAAAAAATAGTAGATTGTTTGAGCCGAAAACAGTGGCTTTGTAACATAATCTACTTCTGAAGAGTTTTTTTCGAATTACTCATCGTAACACCACCAATTTTCATTTTTCTGCCGCAGGACGACCCAAGTCGGGACGATCAGACGCCGGCCATAAGCAGCAGCAAAAGGCATCGGCACGACTACGGCTCTGGTGACGCGAGCCGTGACGTCACGCTGACGTCACTGAGCGCGAAGCGCGGCGGCGGGTCGAGCCTGGCGACGATGACCGACGAGTACTACGTGTACCTGCACACGGGCCTGTGGAACATCATCCAGGACACGAAACGCATCCAGGACATACTCAACGAGACGCTGGAGGACTTTTAATTGGACTTATTTAACCGTATTTTTTTCAGGGAGAAATCAAACCCCGTTTGACCCGCAGAGATTTTTTCCTTGCGGCTGCAAACTACAAAGAGACGCCTGGAAAGGCTAGATTTGAGTATTATGTGTTTCGGGTTAGCATTGTCAGGATTGGCGACATACAAATGATCACAAAGGACAAATCATTTTGAAACAATTTTGAGTATATATTTAAAAAAAAAATGCAAGTCTGGTGTCTTGTCCTGTGAAAAAAGCCGACTATTGCGACTTGTGATCAGACAAAATTATAACTGACTGCAATTCGTACAGATCTTGGACAAACTCTTACAATAATACTAAACATTAAGGTTATTGCCGATTAACTTTAAAAATGTATGTCGATTTTGCGCAACATTTCCTGGTTTTCCGATTCTTTCCTTGACTGTCCGAGGACGCTTGACTTATATTTACAAATTAAATTACCACTTATTTATTTCACCACTAGTTCACGTTTTTACTATAAACTCATAACCTATTTATTAGTGACGACCAGCGCAGAAAGCAAGAAAGTATTGGTTTACAAAACAATATGAGTAACCGTGATGACACAATTTAAAAAACCAACAAACTATATTTTTAAGACCTTTGCTTAAAGTGTAAAAGTTTTATTCTGAGATGGATTGAATATTATGTCAAATAAGCAACCAAACATCAAATTTCTATAATAATCATTTTTCCCTGCTAACAAAAGTAGGGAAAATAATATATAATAAACAGGATTTCCGAAATATTCTAATGTACCAAATGTTACACATCGCGCATCAAATTCGCACCAAAAGTGTTGTTTAGGCCAAATGCGGAGTTCCTAACAAATTATTATGCCAAAAGTAAGCTTGCTGAGAAGAAAAGTATGTGTGCAAAAATCGTATAAACTTTGCATCGTTTTATATTTTACAATGTATCGTGCAATACATGCTACTGCAAACCCGCTCTGACAAACAGCTGTAGACGTATTATTTTATTTCGATAAATTTATTTAAATTTGCCATATAAAAACTAAATTGAGTGGCTGTAAAATTTATAAAAGCGCTCATAATTTTGTAATAATTTGTTTTTATTAAAATGCTATTGTTATTAAGCGCTCATATTTTACAGTGTGCAACGCTGAAGTCTATTTAACCTGCGCTTGCAAATTTTTAAAATCGTATGACCTGGGCATTTGTGGAATAAAAGTATACCGTACGCAAAACGTGTGGCATTTCCTGTAAAGAGTCAAGTACAACTTTATTCTATGAAATATTGTTCAATGTAAAGGGTGTGTTTTCGTTTTTTTAACATTTGATGGCATTTGGGAAGATTATAATGGTATAAATTCAACCATTGGCAAAAACATGCTTTTTCAAGAGTAGAAGTAAAAACAAGTATTTACAACCCTTAATTCAAATTAAAGTTAAGAAAAACCGAAAGATAGATTGCAAACGTCACAGTTTTACAGACACGCTTTGACCGACGCATAAGCATGAAAAATTTGTGTGTGTCTTTTTTATGCGAGCGTTTGTCTGCGTTAGTATAAACATCAACAACGTGTCAAGGTGTCAAGTTTTTGCGAAAACCAAACAAAGCAGTGTAGGTAACATTTATTCACAATTGGTCGTAAGTTGCGCAGCAATGACGTGCTGATATAATCTCGAAGTGATTTATGATGATAGTAATTAAATGATCCCATAGGTAGAGGAAGAGATCGGACTTAAACGATTCTATTGGTTATGTATATATATTGTGCGAAAATAGAGCCAATTACTGGTACCCGAACTCTAAATCTAATCTCGTTTACGAGTTGCTCGTGTGCCGCAATTCTACTTCTAATATTTTTTCTATTGTTACCGAATATGTTTATTTGGCTAAAAGCGTTTGTTGTGGTTCTCAATCAAAACAAACTTTTTTGGTCTAAGAAGTGCCAATTTTGGTGTACTAGCTTTTTCCATTCACATTGCAAAGCGAAAACAGCACGATACAATAAAAAATAATTGTGAATTGATTATAAGTAGTTCTATTTCAGATTTCATTTTAATTTATCATTTTCGCGGATGCGGTAATTCCCAACTCCTCTGTACGCTACCGATAGAACATCCCGGATATGTTTTTATGTTTTTTCTTTAAATTAAAATTTGTATTTCTGTAAAGTGCTTGATTTGTGTGCAACGATTGCGCTCAATATTCAGGAGCCTGAATAATAATGGAATGTGTCATAGCCATCGGTTGGTTGCTATTTCCGTCGCAATTGTGGTCTCAAGATAGCGTTATGTTATATGTGTCTAAACGTTTTATCCTTACAGTTCTGACACGTAGGCCTATACACTCTTACAGCAGCAATATTTGACTTTTGTGAGAGACGTGTTAGCCCCAAAACAACCTGATAACAGATTATCAGCAAACTCGCAGGTTGCAAATAGGCGAAATGTCTTTTGACCGAATGGTATTTTGGAGACAATTTAAAAGGGATTAAACCAATAGTATTTGTTATCGACAAGCTAATAAAACAACTAAACCGTATAGTTTTAGTTTTTTTCTAAGCTTGTCAATTATATTGGCTTGCGTAGATATTTTGTTTTAAGTTTCTAATTGTTTGTCGACGCATTTCATCCCCAAATGAAGATTATGTCGATTGCCGTTATCGCCCTTCACAATTGGAGCAGTATATGGTGAGTGCTTTGTTGCACTCCAATTTAGTCATAGGCCTACAAGAAGAAAATTGTCAAAAAGCTCACCAATAGAGTAAAAATTGTATCCACGGTTTTAAAATATTCGATTAACTATCTTTTTGGCGTTTTACGAAATCAATTCAGCCCAAAGGCACTTTGGATTTTGCGCGGGGGAAACGATTTTGCAGCTTGAAATTGGTCGGCTGTAATAAGATTGCTGCCCAAATTTGCGCGGCTGAAATACCGTTGTTGGTAAAATTTGCACGGCCGAAAATGGAGTACTATACTGAAAACCGTTAGCACGACAAAAATTTTGCGCGTTTGAGCGATTTGGGGGATCCCCGCGCAGGCCTTACTTTCCAACCTGGTGCAAATTATGGCAGGTAGCCTATAGGCGCCATAAGACTCAAATTATTCAAAGAATTTCTGTTAAATTATACTATAATGCTGCTATTTCGAATAATATGCGAATCATTTTAATATGCCTATAAGGCGTAACGTACAAATGTGTATACACACACAAATGTGTATACGGTCGTGAGTTCGAACCTCAATGCAGGCTAGTTGTTTTTCTAGCCTATCCTGCTTGCATAATTGGTCAACATATTCGGTGAGTCTGCAATGGCTTTCGATGTACGTCTACTTTTGAATTAGAAATGTTGCCAGTTCAAAACAAATAAACGCAACGTGTTGCGTTTCGCACGATATGACTGTTTTTGGGCTCCTTTTTTTGTCGATCAGTTTTGTTTCCAAACAACGTTTTTTATAGTTTTTAAGGTTAATTGTCTTATGACATCACGTTATGACGTTACCTTGTGACGTCATATTTAAAAATCCCGGTTGTTTACTAGATTGGATCCCAGAGGCGTACCCGGGGTATTTTGCACCCGGGGGCCAACTATAAAATTGGCGCCCCTCCTCCATGTTTAATCACATTTTCTATTACAGTAACATAATATAAAATAGAACACTGTATTAAAAAAAGAAGCAGCCTCATTTTGGCATTTATAAGCCTTATTTTGGCGCCCTATACATTGGCGCCCGTGGACATATGTACCCCATCGCCACTGGGTATAGCCAAACTGCCACTTGTCAACATGTTTTTCGTGGGTGTATTAAGTATCATCAAAGATTCATTCTCCCCCTTTGTGTTTTGGCACTATTGTGCGTCTCGCTTGTGTTTGGTTTGACCCTTTCGTGTTATTAAAAGTTTGTGCATAATTTGACTATAGTCACTATACTAGGTTTAAGACGATGATCACTAGTTATATTATAAGTTGAAAAAAGATGATGTGGAATGTAAGGGAAAAGATTATGTTGAATGTAACCCATTTTTGGTTTTACGTGTTTTACTTTTACCTAAATCGATTTTCCGACTTTTTGGTAAATAAGTCACAGCGTTGCAGGCAAGTCAATTCTGGCTTATATATCTGTCATATATTTAGGAAAACTACTTCAAATTAATTGAATAATAAAATGCAAACTTTAATTATTCCTCTATCGATCAAACAGATAACCTCTGTACAACAGTTGTGCAGGATCTCGGCATTTTTAATAAACTTTTCGCCAATTTGGAGCGAAACTATTGTGTCGCCTATCGTCGAACTCACCTTGAGCAGACAAAATAATAGTAGAGCGACTATTGTTACAGTTCCGTTAGCGCCGTCCGCCGGCAATATCACTCTGTCTCGAGCGTAATTAAATCCGATTTGCGTCTATAGTCTACTGTAAGAGTCGTGACCTACATTGTGAAATTTAATATTGCGCCCATTACTTACTCGAAATCAAAAGCACACAAAACAAACTATCATTTTCGGCGCAATTTTCTAATACTCTGTCCTCATAGCGATTTCCGCTGTTTCTTTTGTGTCCAAAAACGGAGAATAAATGATTAAATCAGTATTTGTGTTTCTTTTGTATGGGGCTTTTCCGTAAATGATTTTTATCTAAAGCAGTGGTTCTTAAGTTTTAAAATGACGTGTCCCCTTTTCAAGTGTTTTTTAAGCGTCGCGACCCCAAATTTTTTCTAGATTACAACAATAAACAAGTTAGCAAAATGTTTACTTTTGTAAAAAGACTGTTTCAAGATTTGGCAGAATGTCCGGATTTACGCCATAAGCATGCACAAGTACTGCATTAGTTAATGGATTTTTGCGTCACAAGGACTTTTTTATCGCAATTAAGGAGAGGGGTTGGTAGCCGAGGTCGCATATACGGGCGTTTATGTCGGGCGGTTGTTGGTCAATTAAGAAAAACAAGTTGTGCGCTTACAACGTAACAATGGCAAATTGTTTTTCTGTAAACTCGCAATGAAACTTAAACAAAACAACAAATGACCACCGTTCATGCATTCAATGAAATTTAAAAAAATTGGAAGAAGTTACTTCTCTTCCAGGGGATTTTGATTCGCATAAAGTTGTACCGGACAAAATGTTACCATGTTGGACAGCAAAATGCGCGAACATAACAAAAGCCGATGTATGAAAGTCGGTTTGTAGCCATTTAGGTCTTTAATAGCGTGAAAAATTGAGCTCGTTTCGTGTGCGGACTTCCTGGTTTTAAAGTTGGGTCGCTCTCTTTACGAAAGGAAACTCTCGCGGAATCAAAAGCGCTTTCCATTCTGCCAGAGGATCCCCTGCTGTTCCTGCAGCAAATAGCGTACTTTTCAACGATTTCAACTTGATACAATGCCTTTTTCCCAAACGCAGGGAGCGAACGTAGTTACCACCTACCTATAAGACGCACTACACTTGCACATGTCATGCACTGACTACTACAGTTGATGTTGCCAATCTACAGACTTGGTGCATGTGCAGGTTTAGCGAATTTGTAGGTTTAGTTTAAATCTCATGCGCACCTGTTAACAGCTACGTCACTGTATTTCGTGTAGTGTCACCTGAAAATGTAATTTCAGTCGACTAAAAACTTCTTGCAGATTTTAAAAGCTCTGAATAAAATGAGCTGTGACGTTGAACAGCACGACGACAGCACGTGTAAGTGCACCTCCCGTTAGGTGATTCCCCAGTAAATTTCCAATTATTCACTTTATTGTGACTGTGTTGTGACTCGAATTTCATTTTCCCAAGTTCCCGTTGCCAAGCAAGTTGATCTAATGAAACGAGAAATGCAGAACCTCTGCTTTAGCTAAAACGCAGATGAACCTTTGCTAGTGTGTCTTGCAGGTTACTGTTTGGCACTGGCCTAATATCCTATCACGGCGTTGAAACAATTAATTAGGCAAGGCACAAAATTTTGGTTAGGTTGTTGGTTAGTGTTTGGATGAGGATGGGTCAAGTATTATTATTTAATAATATTGCTCAACTTACTCAAAACCAAACGCTAACCAGCACCCTAACCCAAATAATGTTCACTGTGGTAGGATTCTAGACCAGCGCCTACTGTTTTATTAGTGCAACTATATAAGTATGTATATCTTGCTCATGTTGCAATAACCGCTTTAATATTATTATTTTTTTCAAAAGCCTATTGATACAATCGTTCTTAAACGCATTTAAGTGTTTTTCAACCTGCTGTCCAAAAGATGGAGAATGAAATTGTTGAAATCGTGGTTGCAAGACTTCAGCGAGAGAGAGACCGATCCATTCGTCTAAATTCTCTGGGAAGTTTTGTCAATAATCTAAGCAAAAACAAAAAGAAGTTAATTAAGGTGAGCAAATTTCTGTGTAATGTGGAAAAATGGGTAATTTTCTGTTGAAATATAACTAATTGTGATTTGTGTACCACTTTAATTACCTCTAAATTTGTATGCTTCCTGCCTTAATTGCATATATTTTGTGACCGCTAAACATTTGTTTAACAAATATTTTTTTTGGCCAAGTCTAACCCATAGTTCTGTCATAAAAGCTCAAAAAAAAGGCTATTTTTAATTGTAAATTGAATAATAGGGCAACCTTTATGTCATTATGCTTTTAAAAAGCTATTTTTCATTGTTCATTGAATGAGCCAAACATATTTTACACTACACAAGCAGGGTTTTGGATAAGATTCAGTGCCAAAGATGTTTTTACAAAGAAAATTGGATTGTAATCGGACTTCATGCTTTTTTTGGTACTACTTGTTAATTTGGGTGTGTCGCTTTAAATTTGCAGGTTTGCAGTGTGTGCAATCAAGACTTTATGCACCACTATAAGTCGGTCTGCATTTCATGGCTCTTCATGCCAAGATTGCCAAGATCAGGTGTTCAGAACCAAATTTCATTATGCTTTTATGCACACCTTAGGTTAGAAATCCTGCCACAATTTAGCTTTTTTTTTTCTAAATTTAAGTGCGCAACCAATTCAAGTGTGCACATGAATTAAAAATATATTAGATGTGCACCTGCCACGGAATGCAGACTGGCCTATTGGGTTGTAAATCGTACATCCTAACACATGTAAACTAAGTTTAAATTTTTGGAAATTTAGTTACGTAATAAACTGATTGCACACAAAAAATTAATGTGCACCTGCCACAGAAGCAGATTTGGTTGTTTCCCAGTCTGCATTCGGTGGCACCGGGAACCCCCAAGTTTTTTTTGACAACATAAATGCACAAATAAATTTGTCCTCAATTTAGGAAAAAAAGTTAAGGTGTTCTAACATTTTAAAAGAACATGGTGTGCGGCAAAACATGGTTGCACACATGCACACCTGAAAACGTGGCGCTGCACATGGAAGATGTAAAAAATGCCATGAAATGCAAGCTGGGTTGTTTCTACAAAAAATTAGAATTTTTTAAAATATTTTTTGCAATGTCCAAAAATAGCCCTACTTAAGTTTAAATTTTGTGCTGTTAATTTATATCTCTTGACAGGATTTTTACTTCATGTCTAATACAAATACTTCTAAACTATGTCTTGAATTGAGCTTATTGTCGGGCTCTAAAGTTATATACCTGTTTTTTTGTATTTATTAAATGGAAAACCATTCCTAATTAGCAGTTTTGTTTTATAGTGTTGTAGGATTTAATATTGGGTTAATTAGGCTGTGAACTTTGATATTGATAAGCTTTACTTTTCAACCATGCATACTCTATCAATTATAAATTTTTAAGCAAGGTGTTAACATCAAAACAAGACTTCTTTTTGAAGTCCTGAAGAAATAACACTATTTTTTGTTTTGTTTATACTTGTGAGGAACACAACAATTACTTTGAGTTGATAATAAAATTATAACCTTAGATCTAAACCAATATATGAATTTTAAAATATGCACCAAACTAAGACTTTAATTTATACTTGAACAGAGAATCGGGTTTGAGAAATTTATAAACAAGTATCCGGATAAGTTTGCTATCATAGACGACAATGTAGTCCTTCTGGAAACTGCAGATATACCAATCCATATTAGCCGAGGTCATTCTAGTCATACTCCGGTTGATCTGCCTCTTGGGTCAATAATTGAACATACTTCATGCAAGCCGAAAGAGCCACCGGAGTCTGCTGTTATAAGTAGAAGTATGGATTTGTTGCTATAGAATCTATAATTTTTTTATAAAAAAAATGGTTAAAGTAATAAGTACCTAAAGCTTTGTATCCCTTACAATGTGTGATTTTTGGGTAAATGCTTCATTATTCACATACGTACCTTGATAAGAAAAAATATTTACAACAACTTTTTTCTTCCAACAGTCTTCAGTTGACATTTGTTTATCCGTAGTATACAACAATCAAACTATACAATAATTAACATTTTTATTATATTCATCTGATTTATTGTAATTATCTCTCAGTGTAAGTTTGGTTTAAAATACCTTTTATAACAGCATTTCTCCTTTTTGCAACGATTTGAACTAATTTTTTGTTGTACACAGTACAAGAACTAGAAATCACCAAGTCCTGTATGATTTGTGCTGATATTATAGAGGTATTTTCTTATGGAAAATGCTTTCATCCTATATGCTTTAGGTAAGTAAACTTCTAAACACTTTCGGCAGATAAAAATGCTTATAGGACCAATGCAAGGTTGATCATATTGCACTGTATTGTTTTCTTTAATTTGCCTATATATATATATTTAAAAAAAACTATATGACCATAATATTTATTAGCACTCGAGTTAGTATGTCCTCCAGGTAGATTATAAGTGAATGGTGTTGGTTTGTGATATATGTTAAACCATTCAACATTAATTTTGTTGTTTT
Organism: Ascidiella aspersa; assembly: GCF_963924565.1. Classification (NCBI taxonomy): domain Eukaryota; kingdom Metazoa; phylum Chordata; class Ascidiacea; order Phlebobranchia; family Ascidiidae; genus Ascidiella; species Ascidiella aspersa. The sequence goes on from NC_139451.1 coordinate 21,822,725, forward strand.
GCAGATGTTGTACTAAGCTACGAGTTCTATGCTTAGATCGCAATTGTCCTGCATGCAGGGCCGAACTAACTGAAGTAAGTAGGCCTTCCTTGTTTGTAGCTGTTACCTATTTTGTAATACTTACTGTATCTAATTGCAAAATACAAAAAGAGTAACCATACAGTATAAAATCATTCTTAATAATTTTTTAGGTAGTGTATACATCAGTTCTAAGACCATTTAGTAAATTAGACCTTGGAACTTATATCAAAGAGCAACAATATGGAATATACTTTGAAACTCGTAGAATAAATAAACTAAACAGGTAAGTAAAAAACATTTCTTACTATATATTTCAATTTATCAGGTGAAATGTTAGCATTTAAATAATTTAATTTGATTTTAATTAGCTGGAAAATTCACAGAATTCTATACACGTTAATTTTTTTTCAGAGAATTATTAGAGCACAAATGTTGCCACTGTCCGTCTTGTTTCGATAACTTCGACCGACTTAAGAAACATCTTAAAGAGAGACATGGAGAATATTTTTGTGAAATATGCGTTCAGCATGTAAAGGTACCACTCACACATTTAAATCATTAGGGTACATTTTAAAACTTACAAGCACCTTTTAAATACCTTGATATTTGTTTAAAGGTTTCTCTTGCCAGTTAGGCGAGTTACTGTCAATCAGAACTCGCCCCGAGCGAATTTTACTAGCATTAGCGAGTGAGGAGTACAAAATCTTAATCCTTAAAATGCAAAATCGACTTTTTAATTTAAGAAGGATTTTATTATCTTTTTTAACTCTAACCTATTTTGTCTACTTTCGGCATTGATGGACTATTTATGCACATAGCACAGATGCATGATGTATCATATTTTCATCTAGTCATGCTTTGGCAGATATTCACTAGTCATCGTGAAACGTTTACAACCGAGAAACTAGAGGAACATAAGGGCGAGGGAGATGACTGCCATAACCCGGCTTACAAAGGCCATCCATTATGCAGGTTATAAGTTTAAACTAGCTTTATGTGTGGCAAACTGTTTCATCCATGTATACATATATCTTGGTTTCGGAGTATTTTGGACACAAAATCTAAAATCTCGTTTAAATATCACAGTTGTCTCATTTTTGTTTTTTAATGTTCACTCCATACTAATACTAACATTAATAATGGAAATGCTCTATTGTCCAAGCAGCCATACTGAAATTCAATAATGACTAAACTTTTCTTCTCCTGATTTACACACGAGAAATATAATGTAAACGCAACCCATAATTTATGCAGAAAAATTTGGAAATCTTTTGTGCATGTTTTTTGCATTAATTAAAAAAAATGTTTGGTAAAATGTACGACTTGCTTTTTTGCATTCGTATGTCTCATATTAGACCAGTGTCCAAGAGTCGATTTTTTTGCAATATTTTACATTAATACCCCCATGTCGGAAATTTAGAGGCTGAATTTTAGCGGAGAGTTTTGTTGCAGATTTTGCGACACTAGGTTCTTGGATCGCGATGAGCTATTTCGTCACCTTACTATGAACCACATCACATGTAAGCTGTGCGAGGACGCCGAGGGAATATTCTACGCGTGAGTTAAAGAGTTGTCCTTCCTTGGTGAGGTGTATTGCTGAAAAACACATTTTGGCTGTCGTCTGCTTAAAAGGATTACTTTTTCTTATTGTTTTTTAGCGGGGTACGGATATATTTGACTTTCTTAAAAATTGAACATAGAAAATAGCATTTTTCACCAGTCAAGGCAAGACTTGAATGTTTTTTTACATACAACATTCTCCCAGTTTAGCTTGATTTTTAACAGAAAATTCATTTTTTACATTAATTTCTGTGTTTTTGTATATAAGCGAGAAAAAAATTTCAAAAACGGAACGAAAAACTAACCAGATCTTTCCAGAAAACAAGTAATGCTGTTTTGTTTGAAGTGACGTGGAAAACCTGTGGCAGCACTTTCTAGATATGCACCACGCGTGCGACGAACCGGAATGTAGACTAGACATGAACGCTGCCTTTCGCGATCCAATGGACTTGCAGGTATCAGTCAAAAAAATTTGAACTTTTTGTCATTGTGTTGACAATGGAGTTGATACTGTTATTGTTTTTAACTATATTCAAAACACGTTTCATGATGTAAGTTCAGGACTTTCAAAAATCGTTAGATTTTTCTTAGAAAGGTCTTTCAATGTCTTTGAATTTATTTTATAAAAATGTGTGGCAACCCTGTAAAACACAACATGTGACGATTTGTTCCAATGAACTTGCAGGTATTAGTCGGTCAAATAATAGCTTTAACACCTTGATTTTCATGGGAGTCTCGTCACATAAAAAATCTTCACCTCACTGAATATTTAAAGATGTTTTGTAAAAAACAATGTAACAAAACAGGAATCAGTGCCGAGACAAAACAGGGACTTATGCTTTAAGTTTTAAACAAGTCTCCTAGTTATTCGAAATAGCTGCAAGTGTTGTAACCAAGTCAATATAAATAACTTAAGTCAAAGTTCAGTCTTTTTTAATAAATAACAAGTCAATTCTTTTAAAACTGGTAAAATCGTCCCATTTTGAGCAATAACTCCAGTAGAAAATAGCATTAACGCAACATATAGCAAGCAAATTGTTTTATGGGCACATTAAAGTTAAAAATACCCCAGTTTTATAAAAAAAAGCCTAGTCATTTGTCCAAAAGACTTGAGTCAAGTCAAGTCATTGAAAAACAGTGACTTATGTGCACTTGAGTCAAGTCATTTCTACAATGTAAATTTGGTAAATCTAACTTACTTTTTGTAACATCGCAAAAGAGAGAATTTGCATTACCAATAGGCATACACGCAAGCTTTTTAGAATTAAATACGCACTATTCATTACAAATTAATAATTTTGAGACATTTATAGTATGTCTTGTGTTAACGCTGAATTGTAAAATTACTCTATTGCTGTACTGTTAACAGTGTGTCGCGAAGTGGTTAAGATTTTTTTAGAGTGCTGTGAGCCAAAAGAGTTTGGGAACCACTGCGTTAGACAATAGTAGATGTGCACAAAATTAAGCAGTCCCTCTTAAACTGTTTTATTTGCGCATGCAGAGCCACCACGTTCAAAGGCACCCGAACATGAGAAACAAAGCTAAACGGAAGGAAGACCGTCGCGTCAAGTTACAAGGTTAGGTTTTTTACATTCAGCCAGCTTTCAGCTGTAGATGAAAAACGATGTAGCGCCTTTTAAATCAACCGTTTCTATTTTCCGAAAGTAAGAGACGCAATTTCATTAATGTTGCTTGTAAACACAAATCTGTTTAGAAATCGTCAAATTTCGGTCTAATGCCGGGGTCCACCTAGAGCAGGGGTGGGTAATTGTTTTTTTCAGTGGGCGCATGAGAAACAGAACATGTCTAGGCGTGCAGGATTTGAAATACACATATTACAATGTGTTATTCATTTTAATAAAATCTCTCAATATCCTTGTTTTGACAAGCTGGTAAGATTAGGAATGTGTGAGGATACCTTACAACAGTATCATTTTTCCCACAAAAGTTTATTCGCAAATGAGCGGGCTTTAGTTTGCCCAGGTCTGAATTGGAGTTTTGTCAAAAAATGACAGTTTAAAATTACGCGAGACAAGCTAATCGCATGCAGCGCTTTCGCCACCGCCCAGCTTCGCGAAGCAAAATCCAGCGAAAAATATAATGCCGACTCACTCGTTTTGTTTTGCCTTGGCAGATTTTTCATTCAGGTCACCGCCGAGGGAAGTGCACGGCTCCGACTTTCAACGGCAAGCAGACGGCTCGGTGTTGTGCTATGGTAATAACAAGTTTCGGTTTGTTGGCGTTAAGTCGTGTGTTTGTGCTAGACTTGGATTTCGATAACGTGAATTGCTTGTGTACTTTTACTTTTTAGTTTTAATCTAAGTTCCGTGTTCCCCCAATTACCCACTTTGTTTAACGTCATTTTTCAGTTTCTCTTTTTTATATTTACTTGTCTCTGAGAAAACATTGGAATTTTGTCAAAAATGATTGTGATTTGTTTAAAGGTAATTCTTGTTCAGAATTTAGATTAATTTATAGTTTTCGCGAAATGAGAAATTCTAATCTATATTCATTTTAAATTGTAAAATATCTTCGCCCTTGATTAAGAGTTATTATAATGAAATGCTGAAAAATTGCGCGTTTTAACAACAAAACAGATTTCTTACGGTCTGTCGAGACCTTTCCGATTTAGGCACAACTAAACAAAGGTTTGCCTGCGGCTAGCTGTTGAATCAAGGTTTTTTTTTATATATCTTCAGACTTTAATAAAATCGTAAAATTCTATAAAAACGTAAGTTTCTGTAAAATCGTTTATTTGGTAACGCTGCGACAGTAAACAGCCAAAATTAAATCATTCGCTCAACTAAGTTAGAATATATTTGTTTTGATCAGAGTCTTCGCATTGCTTGGAAGTTTTTTAAATTTCAAAGAAATTTTGCTTGAAACTTTTCTAAAAAAATACCATGTGAACTACTGCAATCTGCAACCTAAACAAGTCTAACGACGATCCAATTGGGGTATAGGTTAAAAAACCATAGGTTAAAAACTGCACTATGGTAATACGCGGCCAGACAAGGTTGAGAAAAGGAACACACAATGAGGCCTAAACAGCAACAATATACCTAAAGCAAAAAAACCTTTAAAGCCATAGTATTAAGACGAACGACAAGCTAAATACGCAGTAATATCCACGACCGAATAATGACTTAATCGTCTGAATAAGATATAAACATGTCGGAATAAATCCTAAATTCATCGGAATATGGCCTAAATGGCCAAAATGACCAAAATGGCCAAAATAACGTTTTGGCTCTGGAGTTTTTGGCCCTGCTTGGGGTTAGTGGTTGGTAATGGGTGGGGTTAGAAAATGGAGTACAGTTGAAATTATTAGGGGAGTTAGTGATGTTCTTTAGGTAAAGTATTGTATAGGCCCGATTCTTGCCATTTTAGTGTTTTATTCCGACGTTGATGTTGTTCTTATTTCGGTCTTATGGCTGTAGTCTAACAAGTCGTACTTTGACAGGCACGGTCTTGCGGCAGCACTTGCACTCCTACTACGGATTTATTCAGCCCGACAGCGCCGACGACTTCAACGAGAATATATTCTTCAACCAGCTAAGCTTGATCGGGTTCGGCGACGACAATGATGACCTACGCTCGGTGTTCATGCACGGCGACAGGTACTTTTCTTGGTTATAGTTTTGGTCGTTGTGTGTTTTTTTAATAATTTTGAGATAAGATCCGGTCATTAAAATTGTGTTTCCCAAGTTCGTCCGCAAGTATTACATCTCACGTTTTTTTTCTAATTTACCGACGTTATACCCCGACTGGAATTTTCGTAAAGTATTTCACTGAAATTTTTCTATAAATGGAACTGGAACAACACAATAAACTTTAAACATGTAGGAAAATGTCATTTTGATATAATAGATCTCTAATCACCGAAAAAATAGTTCTATCAAGATGCTTACCAACTAAGCAAAAATCAGATTCTTAAAAAAATCTCAAACATCTCTCGGCACCCTTGAGGATTGGAAATGGCACCCCGGTGGAGAACAACTGCTCTAATGCTTCACGTCTCGTGATATAAGTTTAGGTCCTTCGAAAATTCGTTGAAAGGTCTTTCAATGAATTTATTTCATAAAATAATTGTGACAATCCTGTGAATAAAAACAAAACATGTGATGAAAGGTGTTTTTTAATGATATCAAATTTTGTAATTTTGAAAACCTCAAAAATTAAACTTCAAGCAATTGGTATCCTCCCATGCTTCACCAGGGTCAGAGTTCGCGCCCAGAATGACACCCGCGGCACCAGATCGAGGTGGCGCGCCCTCACCGTGGAAAGGACAGAAGAACATCGCTCACGCTTTCACACCACTTCCGAATCTTCCGACATGTCGTAAGTCTATTAACTATCTAACTCACGAGTCGGGAACCAGCCAAATATTCTTGGTTGTATTTCCATGAGAGCCATATATACTTTTTTAACATTTAGCAAAACCTAGTAAACCGAGCAGGGCCGTCTATTTTGTTCCCATTTAAAGGACAGTACATGCTATGCAACAAAATTGAATTAGCTAAGTTTGTACAACTTTGGTTACTAAGTTTCGTTGAAAGAATAGGGGACAAAACTAACAGGATTCGCGCGAAGCGCCAAAAATTTGCCACCACATTTAATAAAAAGGCAATATAAGGTTAGAAAATCGGCCGTGGCCCCGTACAGTTTTAGTTGAGATGCTAAGAAATGATAGCTTAGTATTTTCTGCAAGCAAAATTTCTTCACCAAAACAGCCATAGGTTCCCGACCGCTGGTCTAACTGGTGCAATTTTGTGTCGCAGTCAGTTTTTCCCTACGCCAAAGCTAAGTAGTAAGGACTGTTTGTTTTTTTACTCGTGATTTAAACAGGAATACTCGTGCTAGGACAGTGGTTCTCAAACTGGGGTCCCATGACCCCTAGGGGTCCGTGGGGAGGTTTAAAGAGGTACGCAGACTCCGCATAGCATCTCTTTTTTTATAGGCTAATTAATTCTATCAGGCGCGACAACATTGTTTTAAATGAATTTTATTAATAATAAATCTTTTCGCAGTTTGTTTGCAGTAACCAATAACCATAGTGAGCATTGAAGTGAATGTTATAGTAATTGTTGTGCCGTAGCATTTCATTTTTCGCTGCTTTAAACCTTAAGGGATCCGCCATTATTTCATTGGAGCGTAATGGGCCGCAAAGTAAAAAGGTTTGAGAACGATTGTGCTAGTTAGACCCGGGGTACCTACTGTGTTGTACTTAAACTGAATCAAATCAGCACTTTATAATCATTATTTCTGAATTACTTGAATCGAAATATTTTGTATAAATGACTTGACCGGGACGATTTGGCAAAGGACTTATATAATCAAGTGTTTAAATTAATTTTTTTTTTAAATAGAGAAAAATAGAAATATACATCATTTTATTTGCGCTTAACAGTTGGCTTGCTGTTTTTTTGTAAGCGTTACGTAAAATAACGCTTGAGATAGTTTAAAACATGTCATTTTGATGCTAATGACGTTGGTCAAATAACAAAAAGGAGAATTGTAATACCGAAATGTGAGTTATACCTGTGCTCAGGTGTGGGAATAACTACACCGAGGGTTAAAGCCGTTAACTCTTTCCCACTTTAGGTTCGTGGTGCAAGTCGTAAATACAGCTTTTGCGCCACTAAATCAAACATAGTGTGCGAAACCATGTTTACAAGTACCTGCTATTGCTGTAGTGTAAATAGAAGTAACTCCATTGTTACAAAGCGAGCGACGAGTTTCGGTTCCTCTTTTCTTGGATGGCGCAATGCATCTCCTAGCAAACGTCACCAACCCAACAGTTGTATACACTCGGTTGCGCCAACTTTTGTACTTCTTTGTCACTTGCCTAAATCATTTTAGTCAGCAGCCCACGCATACCTTTTGTGGTTTGGGTTTTCGTTTAGGTGAATCAGCCTCAATAGTTCTATGGTATTGGCGGAATAATACGCTTAGTATAGGCGTAGAGTTGCCGACGGCTCTCGATGTGTAGGATAGGGCTGCCGACTCATGACCCCTTCAAGGTCGTCTGACGTCAAGCCGTGTTCCGCTTCCAAAATCGAAACTAACTTTTGCCCTGCTGTGACATAGTGCGACGGCGACCTTACGCGGGTTCTGATTCGTCGTAGAGGACAATTTGCGGCGACAATGCTTTTTCCTTTTTGCTCGTTTGCGTTCTATAAATACAACCATTGTTTTAATTAGGAATTTGTGAATAAGCATTTTTTTCTGTATATTTTTTCTGAATAGCATTAATAATTTTCACTGATTGGTATTGACACTGTTGATTTTACGTCTTGTTTGTATTTGTATTTTCCCGCAAGTTTATTTTTGGTTGAACAAGCGTTCCTACCCTGGTATAAATTTTAAGCTCTACATGTGTTGCCTAACGTTGATGAAATGAAAAATCAATGTCTTTAAAACCGACGCGATTGTAGGATTGCTTTGTGCTACATGATAATTCTAATTATTCATTTTTTTAAACGGAAAAGCAGTGGTAGAATAAGTCCGAAGGCATTAGTTCGATTCTTACTCGATTAACATTGAACACCTATTAATAAAAGATATTCACGAACATATCAGGCGACGTTGACTGTACTATTAGTATACCTGGACTAATAGGAACTTACAAATCAATCTATATACAAACGATAAAAACACCACTTAGATTATTCGGTTGTATTAACGGACAATGTCAGGCCAGGTCATTTTTGCTAAGCATGCTGATGTCTTTACAAATAATATTAACCTTTGCTGGCGATTGGGTCTTTGAGAAGATTTAATTTAGTCGCAAAACATAGGATTAGCGCGAATATTAACAGCAAAAAAGTTCTACAGCAAAACTTTTCATGTTATCAAACGAATTTGGCAGAAGCACACGCTGTAACAAATGTTTTTTTTTCTGTATAGTTTAAACATTAGTGAATAACTATACATATATTTGGTAAAGCACTTATTCTTTTCCTAAAAAAATTGGTTATAGAAATATAATGGTCAAATTGTAACCCGCGTACCAGTGGATTGCCATCCTTGGCCTGGGATATAACAATTACCAACTTCACAGGCCGATGCTACCTCGTCGAAAAATGCTACGGCGATATTTTCAAATTAAATCTATTTTCTCCCCAGGTCTGCGTCGCTGGTTGCCTCCGAGTTCCCAGCCTTGGAATCTTCCTCTATGCCAAACCCTGGGACATCGTAAGTTTGACGCAATTTCTGTTGGTCTGCGTAAAAATCTTCAATAGAGTTAGCTTTTTCTCATGCCGCGCAATGTCGGATTTTATATGTAGCGTCGATCGAGTGTTAAGGTGAATGCGTCCGACACGTTCAACGCGGAAAAGTACATAGATTTTTCTAAACACGTTCAGTAAAAAACTGAATCGGGGTTGCCACTTGTCACACTGCCTTTGATTGTCTTTGAGATGATTTAAGTTATTTGTTACTGTGTTGACAATTGCTTTTATACTATGTTTTCAAATTATAGTTAAATCATATTAAGTGATTTAGTTTTAGGCGTTTGTTAACTTATACATTTTTTTATGAAATTGTTTTTTTTTGCTTTTTTTATGTAAATATGACCCTGCGAATGCAGTTTTCAACAAATGCAATTCATATATGTTTAACAGCGAACAAGTTTCTCATACTTGAAACAAAAGTCAAACTTTGCAAACCCTGCTTTAGGAATAAATCTTGCCAAAAAAAGGATAAAAAATAGTTTTCTCTCGGTAGTTGTCGCAGACTGGTTAGTATAAGGCATAAACACATGAACATCAAGTGCTCGCATTAGGCTACAACTTGTCGTTGTCCAAGCGGTTCTCGAAATGCGTTAGATCCATTCGGCATACGACGCTAAACAACGGAGTATAAAAAGCGTTAAAATCTCGGCGCTGCGTTGCATTAGGTTACGCAAGTCAACACAACGTTATCTTTAGGGAATTTGAAGTCGGCGGGTGACTGTTTTGATATTTCGGTTTACGTGGTCAAACGCTTTTCTCAAAAGTTTCGGCATAGAGGGAAACGATTATTATATTTGTGCCTATAAGCATGATTTAAAAGCAAGTATCTTGCCCTATCACTCTTCATGCGTAATGCTTTAGAACCTGGACGTCTCTAAGTTCGAGCGGAAAAGCCAAGCCCGTCTACAAATCCAGCATTGTGCCGGCCGCTTCTGCTTCTGCTTCTGCTGTTCCTACGACTCCAACTAAACAGAAGAAAAAAACGGCCGAATGCCCGAATGGTAAGTTTGGGGTCGCCCAGCGCTATTTTGTGTTTTAGGTCCATGCCTTAACAGGTAAATGTGCCTTCTATTAGGAAATCAGAACTGTATGGGATTTGATACTCGTCTTTAATTTCGCTAAATACGTAAACAATTTCAACTAGCTTTAACTTCTGTTACGTTCTTTAATTCCAGCTTTGCAGCGCAGACACAAGTGGTGCTTTTAGAGAACTATATATATTTTTCCTTTATTAAACAACTTCTTTTGGCAAAATGTATGCTTGAAGGGTAGTCGTAAGTTAGCGCACTTTAACGTTTAAAAACACGCGTAAGATTAAATATTTGTCGAGTTGTGTAGGGTTAGTGTAAAGCGAGCCTTCGTTATGTGAACAAGTTTAGTTAAATACAAAAATAATTTTATTTGGCCGCCATCATCTAGAATAAAACGTCAGCCTGTAGTTGTTAGTTCGAATCTCGCATCACTGTTTTGTTTTAGGCGAAATAGTTTTATTAAGCAGAGGCAGATGTCGGCATTTAATTCCCCGTGCAGGCTAATATTCTGCTTTCAGTACCCTTTAAATAGAAATATTTTTTTAGAATTGATTTATTCCTATATAATTCGTATGTTTTTAGACCTTAGATATTATGTTGATTGTTGTCTCAATTTGAGCTACCCGGCATTAATTATTAAGCATTAGGCTAAACTACGGAAAATTTGGTATCTTTTTTTTTTTTAGTTTTTTTAACCTACGTTGTCCGAGTTAATATTGGTATTTAGAATTCGCACAGACGGACTTCATTTTTAATAAATATTAACTTTAAATAATAAAAAAAATGTGTTTTATCGGTGATAAAGGTACGGTTCGCAGCGTATGACATAAATTAGAAAAAAATCATCAGCCGTGTTGTATTTAGTTTCCGCGGAGCACAACGCAAAGAATAAGAAGCAGTTAGATGTGGAAGAAATCTGGAAAAATATTGAAAACTGTCGAGCCAGCAGCCCCCTGTTTGAAACAGGTTGTCAGGAAAGGCTAAACTAACATTCAGCTGTAAATATATTAACGAGTGAAAGTATGTTACAAGCTTCGATGAGAAAAATAGCGGTGCAACTGTAAACGATCATGCTTATATTGGATTTTAACAGAGGTGATAGCACAGAAATATATTAACTAAACAGAAGGCAGTGCCAGAAATTACTTCTTTGATTGAAAAAAGGAAGAATAGCCAGTAGATTACAGTTAATTACCATTATCGTTTAACAATCCTAATTGACGTCTTACTTAATTCATAACCTCAGTTAAATCAAAGTAGGTCGTAGTAAACTAATTGGAAAATGTTGTCCAGGGCAGTTTAGTTTAAGTTTAATGTATACATTTATTGAAGGCAATGAAGTAGTTGATATTTTGAGCTGGTGTTGTGGTAAATGAATGATTACCATAAATAGTGTTGGGGTCTGTTTTCAAAACGTCAGTCAAGAGGAAAACATGAATATTGCATAATCGTTAGACACCAGGACTTATTTATAATATTGTTTTATCCGCGGTTATTAATCGAGGTTCAAAATCCTCGTCATAGAAAATTGAGACCGTGTTGATTAAATTGTTTTGTCGCTGGGCGATTTTAGATTAACCAAACAACAAAACAACAATTTCGTTGTTTATGTATTAAAACTTTTTCTATAGGTCGTGCTTTCGTGGTATGGTGTTTTCGTTTTTTCCGGATTTCTTTTTGAAGAGCACTTAAATTTACCATACGAACTCGAAACTTGTCGTTTTTTTCACATTTTGAAGTTGGTGCTATCATAATTGTTTGGCAAGTTTTGAATAGTAATCTCTCAGAATTGTCCCTCAAAATATTTTTTCCCGCCTTTAAAGAGAGACCCTATCTGATGCTACACACACGCGTCAAAGCGGCGGAAATTAGTCCAACACAGATTTTAAATTACCTTTTTTATATTCTTTGGCATTTTTGAAGAGGGTCAGGGTGTTATTCACGGCAACCTGATGAAGGACTTCGGCTTCATTCAGTGGGATGGTGCCGAGGACTTTCGCGATAACATCTACTTCTCCAGGAGCGTTTACGTTACGAAGAACGGACTGAGTTGCCAGAATCTGCTGGCAGACCTGAAAGTCGGAACCAGGGTGAGAGGAAAACGAACGTTTTGTTTTGTTTTCTTTAATGATACGTTTTGCCTATTTCAATGGAATATTTTTAGCCCGAAGGCGCTGTTAGAAAGTTACACTATGCTAAATGTTTTTTTTTAGTCTTTTATCTCAAATATGTCACTTTATTTTAGTGATTAATAATCGTTTTTGTATTCTGGTAAATGATGTTTTCTTCTATTTATGTTTTCTCTTGGACAGGTTGGATTTAAGTTGGAAGCCTTCGCCCCTAAACAGGGGATTAAATCCAAATACCGCGCCTATAAAGTTTGGATGTAAGTAGCACACTTTTCGTATGTTTAGCAATTTTTTCTTTTAAACTTGATTTGCAATTATCATACTATTTTGACAATATCGTAGTCGTTTGTTAATTTTTCTTACCTTGTATTTCAACTAAACTGTTTACTTAACCATGTTTCAAAAATAACCTGCGTCTTGTTTTTCTTTGGCATTTTTATACATTTTGGCTTTTTGATATGCCAAAACTATCAACTAAGCATTTTTAAAAGACTTTCTTTTTAAACCACCCTGATTTGTGTTCAACCGGTCTTCGGTAAATCACCAAAAACGAGTGACTAACGAGCAACCACGCCAATTCACTACACTAATGCAGTACTGTATACAACAAAGCGTTGTTGAATAAAACTTTTTCCTAAAACTTGAAATTTAAAAAAAAATAGGCCAAAATACCTCACTTTTTAGAACACTACACTAATGCAGTACTTTATACAACAAAGCGTTGTTGAATCAAACCTTTTCCTAATAGTTTAAAACTTTGTAAAAAAAAAAATTAAGGTCAAAATACCTCACTTTTTAGGTAAAATAATAATCGCCCTATTTTTTGACCAAAAAAATAAGAAATTTTGACCTAAAAAAATTAAAATTTTAACAAATTTTGACATAAAAATAAATTATTTTGACAAAATTTTGACCTGTTAGAAATACATCGATTTAAACAACATATTTTTGTTTGAAGTACTGCATATAGTGTCTTGGCGTCGTCAACCATACGTTTTTGATGTTTTACTGAGTACAAATCGAACACAAAAATCAGTTATTTTTTTTTGGATTAATGCAAAACTCGTGAAAAGAAATTTATTATTTCAAAAAGACAAAAAAAAACAACTATAAAAATGCCAAATTAAAAAAATGTGCTGTAAACGCTTGAAAGGCAACGTAAAAATAATTTAAAAAAAATTAACAGAGACCTAGTTTATGTGCTTTTTATTCGATTCTGACGTGAAACAATCTTGACAAATTTTGACCTAACGTGTAATTTTTGACAACATTTTGACTTTTTTTTTAAAGTCAAAAAATAATCGCCCTACTTATTAGATAAACAGCCTCAACCTAAAACACCAAAGAAGTGTTTTAAGTGCTTTAAAATACTCCGATATTCTTACTTACGGCCACGTTTTTTTCAGCATCCCAGAAAAAAATGCGTCGATTGTTGCTCCAAGCACATCGAACGCCGCCGCAACTAATTCTGCGAAAGTAAAGAGTCCTCCGTTGGGTATGCAGTGTGTCGCATGACGTAATAGTATATAAAGAGTCTACTAATGTACACATTTTAATCAATTATAAATTTGTACTTCCGGCAGATATGTTGTGCTGGATTATTTCAGTAAAGAATATCGTGTTTAGCTTAAATTGAAAAAAAAATGAGAAAGTAATATCAGACTTTTTCTAAGTATAGAACTGCCACTTGAAATTTACATTATCAGCAACAAATGTCGAATTCAGTTGAACTTTTTTTTTACTTTTACTTTCTAAGCCGCAGGGTTTCCAACTATATATAGCCTTCGACAACCCCTAAGGGGCAATGAGCATATATTTTTTAAAAAGTTATTCAACGGTTTGTGTTTTTGTTAACGGACAAACCCAAATTGTGACGTTTCATGGGAAAAGGTGGCACCAATCATCGTGGTTTAGAATGTGTACATTGTGCAAAAATTTTGCCCTAAAGAAGGTTGTCCAAATAGGAGGTGGAAAACGTTGGTACTTTAATAAAATTTTGCCGAAAGAACAATTTTACAATTTAAACCTGACCGCAACAGTATATTTACTCATTTGCGAACCTTTGTCCTAAACAACGCAACTAAAAAAACACACTTGAATTGATGGTTACGAACAAATTGCAATCGCTCATATCACGTGATTTCACGTGTCGCGTCCAGAGCATTGTATGACGTCACTCAAATGCTTTTTTTTGCCACCAGAGGGCGTAGGCAGGGTTCATCAAAAGCTGTTTTCCCAACACGGCTTCATAGAGTGGGACGGCTCGGTGAAAGTTGAGCAGGCCATTTACTTCAGTAAGGCAGCTCTTCTTAAGGGCGAAGGAAAGACTACAAAGGAAGTCAAGGACCTTTTTTGCGTCGTTTCGCCAGGAACCAAGGTACAGTACTCTACTCGAGTTATAAGAAAAAACTGTTTTGTTATTTACAACCTACTGAGCTGCGTTTGTCAACTTTTAGGATAATTTTTCAAATCTATAAAATAGTTTGCCAACAAGTGATCGTTAACTTTCTCTGGGATCATTTTCCAAATCTGTGAGATAATTTGCCAGCAGGTATTCGTTACTTTCTCTAAATTCATTTTTCAAATCTATAAGATAGTTTGCCAACAGGTATTCGTCACTTTCTCTAAAATAATTTTCCAATTCTATGAGATAGTTTGCCATAATCGTTAACTTCCTCTAGGATAATTTTGTTTGAACTCAACCTAATTATTCAATCAACAAGTGAGATTTCAAAGTCTTAACGCGAGTTAACATCACGATTTTAAAGTACCCACAGGAAATGCTTTAAAAAAAAGATTCTTTCAGTTGGAAAGTAATCAATTGTCTTAGGACTTTATTTCACTGCATATAGTATTTACAACTTTTACCATAAACACGCCAGATAAGGTTCAAACTGTAAGAATCAGGCCAATTAATTTTGGTGAAAGCTTTTCCGGAGTGACCCGGTATTGAGTATGCCGTTTAGGCATTACAACTGCAGAAATGTTAAACCTCAGTAATTATCAACATGAATTCCATGGCTTAGTTCCTGTACCAAAACTTATTTTATGTCCCCCACCCCACACACACACACCAAAAAATATACATATATCCGCCGCGCTGGTATTTGTGTCTTTGGCACAGAAATTTCGTTTATTTAATTATCGTGTATTTACAGACGGTATATGTTTATATAACAGGTTCGTTACACGCTGGAGACCAATTCAGCTTCAAACCCTACTTCTGCAAAGTATCAAGCAAAAGAAGTTCAATTGTAAGAAGTCGTTCCAATTTCGCAGACCGTAACTTAACGGTTGAAAAATGTAGTGTAAATCGATAAATGCGGACTACAAAAATCTATTACAAATGACATCTTTAATTAATAATATTGCTTAACATTTGATTGTATGTTACTGTGTTCTAGCTTTGCTTTTATGCAATATCGATAAATTATACCACGATAGTCATGAATATGTTGAAAGTGTTTTTTAATATAACACAGTTTCCTACTAGTCAAAACATTTTTTTGACCGTTTCTTTGTTGATTTAACGACAACCATAGAACAGTCGCGCCCAGTGTCTATCTGGCTGCCGTTAACAAAGACTAAAAACACACTGAAATCCATTTTTTTCAAGGATCCGTAAGCAACCTTCGCCCAGCAAATCTAAGAAACGCAAGTCGGCTGGAGCATCGAACGCTGCCTCAAGCAGCAGCAACACCAGCAGCCCAAGGCCAAACTCTGCAGGTTTGTAACGTGATGTTTTTGAACAAGGGCGCCGCCGTGCAAAACAACAGTAACACTGGCGCTCTGCATCAATTTTTTATTAGAGCAGTGCTTCTTAAACGTTTTACCAGGCAGACCATGCTTGCATCCTTGAACTCACAAATGATCTCATATATCCCACAACAAGCAAAAAAATTAAAAATTATTTTTAAAATTTACCCCCAAAGTTAAAAACTACTGGAAAGCTTTTCTTCTATTTAAATCCGTTGTTTACACTAAGGTAGAAGACAACTTATGGCTCGATATATAACAACAAAAATAATATTTTTTTTGTTTTTAATTTACTAACTTTACCAAGGGTGGAATGGTAAATTATGATATAAAGTTTCCATCAGCGCTGACTGACAATGTAATTTAGACGATACCTTCTTTTATATCAGCAGTAATTTCAACGAATTTGTATTCGTCCGAAATATTTTGTACCCGGCATAAAAGTTAGTTTACAAGTTATGTAAAATTGTGCGCTTTAATTCCACCTAATTACAGTGACCGTGGTATGCAATCCTTGTTGTACGCTACTTTGTGTTAAATTTAACTCAACTTCAGGTTTTAAATACATGTAATTATGTATACATGATTTTTATGAAGTCCATTTGTTTAAACTCTAGTATAGACCAATGGCTCACCCTGACATCAACTAATTATTAAAATAACTTATGTTTGTGGTCCCTGAAGGGGCGAGGGCTGCGCTTAAGAAACGCTGCTCTAGTCTTTCGTGTGTTTTTTACTTCAGGCATTTGGTTTTACGTCTATAGGTTTAAATTTCATCATTTGGTTTAATACCTCTAACCCCGTTCCCACTATTTTAGAGAACAAAGAAAATGTAGACTCTATGCCAGATCAGAAACGGGCCGTTGTTCAGAAATCGATTTTACCCCAAACACCCAACAGCAAGGCCGAAGCCAAAGTAAAGAATCCAGCTCCTATCACCCAAAACAAGGATGCGCCATTATCCTCTGGCGCCACCAACCAGGGGAGCACCGACTCTTTCAACGGCCACATGATGGGGCTAAAGCACGTCCGCCGTGTTGGATCCTCGCTGAGCTCCGGCACATCTTCGAGTGACTCCAACGCCGACCACCGCTTGCACGAAAACAAGTGCGTTGTTTTATTATGCGGGTGGCGTATTACCACATTTGGTGTTTCCGTATATTTTTTTAACTCGAGCCCGTAATGCGAAAAGTGTTTCCGAATTTTTCCTTCTAATTTTGCTGTGAAAGCTTCGTTTGTGCTGCGAAAATTGCTACATACATTTTTTTTGAGAAATAAGTGACAAACACCGAAACACCGATTTTTTTTATTCTAGTACCGATCAAGAAAACGATGCGGATTATATCTACGACTCGTCTGACGAAGATTATGATTATGAATATGAAGACGAAGAAGGTAATGACCAAATTTTTGCCGCGGATAAAAAGTAGAAACTTAAATTCGTTTAATTCTACTCTGGACTTTTTTATAGCAAAATGGCTAAGTCAATGGGGCTGCTGCCTGAGTTCTAATCATTTTAAGAGATAATTGAATCAGAGATAATTTTGCCAAATTACCAGTTACTAACAGGAGGTCACTTCATATAAATCCATAGAGAACCCAATACTATAGTACCGTCGATAGTGTCATGCGTATATAAAGTCATGTTTGCACAAAAAATAAAAAATCAGCCTTGAACCTCAAATACCAATATTTCCATTAATTAAAAAAAAAATTTAAAAGACCATTCAAGGGAAAAAAAGAATATTTACACAAATATTGAAAAAATAAAGAAATGCAACTTTGATAAAGTCTTACTCAACTTGGTTTAGCAAAGGCCCACATACTAAAGTACACATTTTTTTGATCCAGGCAAGTTGCTTACAGTTTAAAAAGTGTGCGATTGCAACATATCTCGGAGCGCAAGGCGTTTTATTGTGAAACTCCTGAAACAATCTTTCATTTTAAGCTAAAATACGGCAGTTGAATCGTAACAATTAGTTAATCCTTTTTCAGTAAACCGGGCATTTGTCTACGTTAACATTCAACAGTTTAAAGCACTTATCGCTATGTATGTCACTAGGACTGACCAGCTGTTTCATATTGTCAATTTTACCGTATTCGATGTTGCGTCCAAAAGCTAAAAATGCATATCTACGCAAGGAAATAAAGATGCGGTAAGGAAACAAAAGTTAACAACTGCCCTATTTCATTAGGTCCTGGTATATTATCGTCTGTCTATTAACTTTGTTTAATAAAAATGTTCCCCATTAACACTCAAACAACACCCAATAAATTTAGAGTTAGCTCCACTAGGCAACATATGAATAGATAGAAATCGCTCTTCTGGTGTAAACTCAAGTATAAAACGTCGTTTCGGCAGCAGATAGGCCGCATCAGGATTGACCGCATCAGGATTAATAAAATTTGTCCTAATTTTTGCCGAAAAAAACACCCAATAAACTTTGTCTTAAATTTTACCAAAAAAAACTTGCAACAAAGTTTCAGAACCACAATACTTTGTTTGCAGGCCATTAAACTTAATAAATTAGCAAATTATCACTCAAAATTTTCCCTGACAGACTCGGAAAACTATATAATTCCAGTTTTCTGATTTAATGAATTAGAGAAAAATGCGAGTAATTCTAGTTCTATAATTTAATTTGTGAATTGCTTGTGTGCTGTTCTATATGTAGGTGATGTTTAGAGTCGGAAAAGCATATTGTTTGCTTTACGATCCCTGTCGCGACGTCTTCCAACCTAACAACCTGGAGCCAGACTTGAACAACTAGATCAGGGGTCGGGAGCCTTTTTAGCTAAGGGAGCCATAAAAGCCAAATATTCTTGGTTTTGTTTCCACGAGAGCCATAGAATAGTTTTTTAACATCTAGTTATAGCTTGGAAAAAAATTGTAAATTGAGCTGGGCCGATTATTTTGTTCTCATTTGAAGGACATAACATGCTATGCACCAAAAATTAATTAGCTTAGTTTGCGCAACTTTGATTACGTGGTTCCGTTGAAAGAATAGGGCCTTTTGGATGTTAAGAGATTCCTTCAAACGGGATAACAGTCTCGAAATGTAATAGGATTTGCGCGAAACGCTAAAAATTTGCTATTATGTGTGGTGAAAAAGTAAAATTAAAGTTAGGAAAGCGGTCGTGGCCGCGTGCAGTTTTATTTAAGACCATGCTGAGAAATGATAGCTTAGATTTTTCTGCACGCCAAATTGTTTCACCAAAAGAGCCATGGCTCGCGGGCCATAGGTTCCCGACTCCTGAACTAGATTTATTTTAGCTTTTTAAAATTAGATTAGAATTAAAATTAGAGCATTTCAGTTTTTCCAAATTAGATTAAAATTAGAATTAGATCATTTTGAGTTTTCTCAACTTAAATTCTTAAAAGAACTATCTTGAACTAGAATTGGAACTAGAATTACATTTGATTATTCACAACCAATTTCATTTAAATCGAGAAGTATTCTACTAAGAATGTTAATGGTAAATATATGTGTGCTAATTTTGATGTATTTTAGCATATAGCATATGTTTTTCAGACTGTGAGTTTGAATTCAAACTTTTTGTTTTGACTAAGAGACTAAAAATGCTGTTGGACAAAGTACCATTTTTGGTAAAATCCGAATTAGATTAGAACTAGAATTAGAGCACACAAACAATTCATAAATTAGAATTAGAATTAGTCGCATTTTGCTCTAATTCATTGAACTGGAAAACTAAAATTATCTAGTTCAGTGCCTTTCAACCCGTGGGAAGGTACGCACTTGTGCGGATAAAACAAATTGTAATGCGGATGACTAACGTCGTGCGGAAAATGTGCGGATGAAAATGGCACATAATTATTTATCATTATGTGTAATAAAGTAATCAAACAAGCTGGTGAGCCCACTTATTCGTTACAGGTACCTAATACAGGTACGTTACAGGTAGTAATAGACTCTCTGGTTCATTGCAGCTTAAGCTATCGATTTTATACTGGTCAAGACTTACACAAACCCTTTTATTGTTATTTCGGAAACAAAACTAAAGGATGCGAACTTACTGGGCTTATTTATGGCGGATGGAAATTTTCCGAAATAAAAAAGTGCGGATGGAGATTTTAAAGGTTGAAACGCACTGATCTATAGTTGCCCAAGTCTGCCTGGAGCTAGCTAAATCGTTTTTCTTCCGTTTTATAGAGTCCATACAGTCGTCGGCGGAAGCTGGACAAAGACAGTTAGAGGGAATCCAATGTGACGACAACGCCGTCATTTACTCGGGCGTACTGCCAACCGCTTACCATGAAGGGACGTCACACGAAACCGGCTATTACGACACGTCGCATGACGTCAGTTGCGGTGACGCGCCCTACAATGACGTCATCGATAGCGCGGCGCAAGCTTCGGACGAGGCCGACGCTTCGTTTGCGAGTCTTTTAAGTGAGTTTTTGGTATTCGATTTTTTTGTATTATAAGAAAGTGTAATCTGACTGCCCTTCAAAAATACATTTTTAACAGGTATTTGGTATAAATACCTCACATAAAAAAATCATTTTTTTTGTTTTTTTTTATGTCTTTTATAACTTTAAGCAGTGCTTCTTAACCGGTGGGTCCATTTGATGGGTCGCGAAGCATTCCTAAATATTACAGTTTTCTATTAGATCGGGAATTTTTTGCAATATCATTACGTAACATTTATGCAACAATGTAACAAAAGACGTAACAATTAGATGTGTTTTGTCGCATTAACTATTTCTATTTCAGTACGTGCGCCAGTAGTAAAGATGCAGGTTTTATGTAACGGTTAATCGTATTTCCAATTAGTTGCGTTTTAAATTGTTGCTAAACAATTTGGTCATATCTCCTTATGGGTCGCACAATATAGGACTTGCGTTAAATGTGGGTCGCGAACTAAAAACGTGAAAGCACTGACCTAAAGGCAATTTTTCTGCATTGACTGCGTCAAACTTTTGAAATAATTTAAGTTTCTTGACACAAGTAAGGACGTATTTGAAACTTAACAGTTTTCAAATCTTTAGTTTAAACAATTTGACTTTTTTTAAGGTGACATCTGCCCGAACACGGACAAGGTGCTAGCGGCCCTTGAGGACATCGCCTCACCCAACGGTGCCTATTTCGGGAACGTTTTCTTCATAAAAATGTCGCACAAGGAACCAACCATTGTTTAGTAAGCTCGTTTAAATATATATATATTTGCGATTTTTTTAAGTTAAGTATTTCGCGTTAATGTCTAACCTTGCAGTGTCTTGCGGATTTTTTAAAAAAGTGACTTAAAAGTAATTTTGCTGCAACGAAAGCCGTTAAATTTTGGCATATTTGTTTTAGTGCATCCCGGCATTTTTATTATTATTATTATTTTAACAAAACGGCGCATTTTTTTCGACCGCTGTTTTTGGATAATTTTTTTCTGTTTTGGATGACGTAAAAGTCGAATTAGAACGCATACATTATAACATGTTTTTAAAATATTGTTCCGAAATATTTCACTGATTGTTGTACAAACGCCTTTTTTCTAATTTACAAAGTGACTATTTTTCAAGACAATGCATTAGAAACGTGTTTTTAACCATATTTAATAACACTGTTTAAACCGGACTAAAATTTGCGCTTTTTTATCATGACACTTTGTTTGCGAAGCGGTCTTACCAAATCGAAGACGCTCTTTTGAAATGCTCGATTTGCAGCAATTTCAATACACTATTTCAGGGGTTCTTAAACTTTTTTTACCGCGGAACCCTTAAATTTTCTTTGATCTCGCGTGGACCACTGTAGGCAAAAAAAATTAACAAATGACTTCATAAATTGACGTCATAATATAAATAGACTTCATAAATTCGCTGATTTTGGTCCAAAAATATGAAAGTGAATTGAAGTATAAAAACATTCAGTGCAAAACCGTTATTTTTGATGAAATTATTTTCTTTAATAATCTGATTACTTCTTAAATATACACTAATATTTTAATTATTCCTTCATGGACCCCCTAAAACTAGTTTACGGACCCCCAAGGGGTCCATGGACCCCAGTTTAAGAACCCCTGCACTATTTGTTTTAGTGCATTTGCGATTTATTGAGCGGCATTTTTTGCCGATTTTTTTTCTAGATTTAAAGTTGCAAAAGTCGGTTTAAAGTTAATGTAACATTTTTTAAATATTATTTTTGGCGAAAATTTCACTAATTGTTGTACGTTTTATTCAACTGACAATTTTTAAAGGCAAAGAAGTGGAAATGTCTATTTACTTATACTTAATAACGCTGCTTATTCATCAGACTAAAATTTGCGCTTTTTTATTATGACCATTTTGACTAAATCGAAGACACGCTTTTTAAATGCTTGCTTTGTAGCAATTTGAATACATTTACGAAAGCAGAAACGTTTAAACTTAAAGTAAAATTCTCGTAGCGCAATGGGCCCTGCTGAACAGCGAACCACCGAGATCCGGTGCGATTGCCAGGGACTCGATGAAAACGCTGTCGGCGGCCTCATCATTAAAGGCAGAGTGACGTCAGTGACCCGGAACTTTCTTCACGCCATCGGCTCCGGACACTACATCATGTGAGTCGCGCCTGAGATCAGATTCAGATTCAATTTATTTTTGTGCATCCTCGCTAACTTTGAAAAAACAAAATAACATAAAGAATAACACAAGGGCAGCGAAAGGTAGATAACAATTATTTAGATTTTAACGTTTTAAAATAAATTAAAAAAAATATATATCAAAAAAAACGAATAAGATTGTACTACACGAGGGTTACGTACTGCAGGTTTTTTTTTAATCTGTGCGGCTGGCAATTATTAGTAATAAAATTATTGGTTTTATTGGAAAAATTGAACGGAAATTGTAGCTTAGGGAGAAAAATCGAATTTTGCGGTGTTGCTTGAGATATCTCTGAACTAAGAAAAGTCATTGCCATCAAAAATATTGGTGAAACAATTTTTTAACTGCTGAACTTCTAGTATCTAAACTTTCGCAAAATTTTCATATCAAACAGCCGAACTTACTTGCACAAAATTAAGAACATTTAAACTATGGAAAAGGTTAAGTCATTTGCATTTGTACTTTATGTATGGTCATTTAGCACCAAGACGTAAGTTAAGGTATTTGAAAACCAGACCTGCATTTGCCGCTTTATTGATTTAGTTATGTCAACAAAACACTAATACACGATTTATATTGATTTAATCAAATGTTAGATGAACTCCGATATGACACGGTGTTGGATTACTCGAATATAATGCTAAAAACTCTTCGGCTGAGAATGTGATTTGAGAAAATAGTAGGAAAATTTACTAGATAAAAACTACTACAGATCTGTTAGTCGCAAAATTAACTTGTGCTTACGTGACGTTATGGTCTAAACTTAAAGCAGTGATTTGCAACATTTTTGGCTTGCGGAACCCTACAGAAATTATAGATAGTTCGCGGCAGTCTTGCTCGTATTTTGTTGAGTGGTTAACTGTAGCGTTACATAAACGAGATTAAAACAACACATCAACTGTGCAAGAATGTTGAAAAAACCTGTTTATTTTTTGAAAAAATTTGGAATATTTCTAGGCAACCTTGAGCGTTAAAAAGGCATCCTAGAATGCCGCGGCACCCCGGTTGAGAACCACTGATCTAAAGCGACCTAAAAATAAAAATAAAATAATCAATCACCCGTCGACTCTTTCGATAACTGCGTTTCTTCATTTAGTTTTAGGGTAACAAGGGTACTATTTACACTTATTTTTTTACATTTATTAGCTAAACCAGTTGTTCATTTTCATTAGAAAAAACTATATAGTTTTAGATCTTTTGTATTGTTTTTTACAGGCTTCACCGAAATCCCAAAGGCGCCGTTCAGTCTCTCACTCTTCACTACCGCAAGTGACGTCATTATTTTGTGTCAGGTAACGTCACGTTTTTCCCACGCGACGTCCCGCGCTTTTTTTTAATTTTTCAACGGCGGAATAGCATTTGTTTAAATCCATTTTTTTCAACATTCTGTCTTTTTATATCCTAAAATAAACACTCCTGCTTTTGGTTCTTCTAGTTTTGTTTTACTGGTCATTCATCCTTCATGATAACTTGGTGCGGCTAGTTTGCGATTCAAGTTTTATCGTTTTTTTACCAATTTCTCAACTTTGTCTTTCATTGGAAGCTTTTGTGTTGTTCGTGTGTCATTCTCGACTTATCCGTGTTGCAAGATTTTTGCTTTTATGGGAACAGTAGAATATGGCTTGCTCTGTGTTTAACCCCGTTTGCATTTCGGCCTTACAATCCTCAAAAAATCCTGCTGTTTTTGCTTAAACTTCACTTCCACTCGTTTTGTTTTCTTTAAACAACATACACTTTGTACAAAAATCAACCCTTTTTCCGTGTTTCTATACGCTTTGCAAACTGCGTTTTTTCACGGTAAAATTATTTTGTCACGCCCAACGACACGCCTTTCGTTTCAAAATAGAAATTCCCGATGCATTTGACGAAAAATTTTTGCCGATTTTCAAGCTTCGTTAAATTTCTATTTTTATTGTTCTGTTTTTTCTACAAAACTTTGTACATAATCCCACTTTTCTGTTTTTCCACACGCTCGGTTTTCACAAATTTACAAGACAATTGCCTAGCCACGTCTTTTTACAACTCGTTCTGTTCGTTACTGGCTGTTTTCCTATACATACAACTCGACGCAAGCGAGATTTAGCGTCTTCTGTAAAGTGTACTCTTCCAAGCGTGTACTGGCGAGGTTCGAACCCTGTAAAAGTTTAATTTTGGTTTCTCTAGATTGGGATTCGCTGTTTGGCTTCAGGTTTGTAGGTTTGTCTCTTTCTTAGCAAAATTTGCCGTTGCAGGGTGTACAGAGGTGTGCTTTCATTGCCCTAATATCTTTCCTGACGACCGGCTGGTAAACTTTTACTCTTTTTTGTGCCAATAAATCTAGTTATTCGTAAAAATGCGGTTTATTTTTCTCGGTCAACCAATGGAAACAAATATAACTTTAGTTTGTTCATACTTCAGCCATCGAAACGAAAAACAAGTGCGTGTTTTTTTCAAGGAAAATACAGCAACAGCACAGAAAAACGAAATCCTGTCAGTTGCAAGCGGTAAAATCACACGTGGACGTAAAGAGTTGAAGAAAAGATGCCGTTTTTTTCTTTGGCTGAAGTTTACATCATTTACTATTACTTAAATAAAATGTACAGCAATAAATTTGATCCTTAAATTGCACATACTGTCGACATACATCAATTTTATTGTACGAAATAGTTCTTGAATGGAAATATCTTTGGCTTTTCGACACAATAAAAAAATTGGCGGAATATAAAACTTTCAGGCAATATATAAAAACGTTTAATGATAAATGCAGTACGTTTAGTGCATATCGGAGTAGATGTTCGTAGTGTGTTAATTTATCGTGGTACATTTATTACTCCTAGTATGCTCCATTGCTTCACGCTTATAGTACAAATATAATGCGTTAATATGCACATGTACAACTTAGCATAAAAATAATACAATAACAGCAAAAACGCAGAGATATATGGACATTTAAACATAAAAATAATATTCTTACACATAAAAAAGCTCGAAGATATTGAAAGGATAGTACGAATATCGGCTAATGCGTGATATGCACAGTTATAGTCCAAACTGACCATGAAATACACCTTAAAAACTGTAAAACATTGGCGGAAAATAGAACGTTCAATATAGTACGTTTAACGATAAACCTAGTACGTTCAACTGCTCGTATCGCGGTAGATGATCTTATCAAACTTAGTGGGTTAAATAATCGTTTTTTTTTATTTGATCATCGGGGGCCGGACTGTTAGGATTTACGATTGCGGGCCGGCATAACATTTTTGTCCAACTTTATTACCTTGATTATCCTTAAACGAAGAAAGTAAAAAAAAACTATAGTGAGCCCTAATAAAATGTCCTACAATTTAAATTTTTTATGAAAATTTAGTTTAGAATTGAACTTGACAATATTTCTGTAGGACACTTTCATCATTAACTAAGAAAATATGCCAAACTTATTGAACCGGGGGGCCTGATCTGGCCTGCTGGCCGTAGTTTGGTGACCCCTACTTCATGCTAATAGTAAATATGTTACGATATGCACAGTTGCAGTCCCAAATAACCCAGTCAAACTGGTCCCAAACAGCTCACCTCCTCCATGTATTCAATAAAACATGCACATATAGTTTGTTAACAACTGAGATCAAGCCCTTCTGAAGATGTTTATCTATGGTACTGTGGATCCCCTTCAATCTGAAGTTGCTTGTACTAACAGATTGAGCAAGCATTGGTTGTTTATCGACTCGTACCTCTTTGAGCCTGTATAGCCCAGTTGGTAGAGCGACGGTCAGGTTTGACTGAATGTCGTGAGTTCGAACCTCACTGCAGGCTAGTTGTTTTTCTAGCCTGCCCTGCTTGCATCATAGATCAACAGATTCAGTGAGTCTACAATGGCTTTCGGTGTACTCATGCACTCCGGATATTTGCACGAAAACAAAGGAGGGACACATCTCCTTTCAACCTTGAAAACTGGCCGTATCAAACCACGGAGCCGCGGGCGGTGCGAGTCGACTTGGTCGAAACCTTCATATAGTTGCCTTATTTGAAGAGACGGTGGAGCGGGGTCCGCGCTGTTGAAACCGTGTCGACTCGAGGCAGAAGGGAAACAAGCGCTCGCGCCAGTCGGCGAACGACAGTAGCAGCGCAAAGAGGTTAACCAGCATGTTGCTGCCGTACACCACGTGACGTACGTAGACAATGACCTGGAAAAAATATGCCGATGCTGCAGTTTTGCTGTATCTATAAACAAAGTGACGAGCTCGCACCAAGAGCATTTCCGCGTGTGATAGATTTGCTGATTTGCCCAACCAGTGATGTACTACCGGTACTTCCAGCGAGGGACAATTAATATTACAACAGAGACCCCTTGAATGTGTCTACAACAGGGCTGCGGAGTCAAAGCCGGACTCGGGACTCGGGATTCCAGTGAGACAACGTACAACTACTAGAGTCCGACGTGCGCATGCGCAGTGGCAAGTTCAAAACCTACAGAGCTGCCAACTGTAACAGTAAAGGTGGACACATTTTTAAGCGGTCGGATAATTTGTATAACACCCAAGAATGTAATTCTGTGGTATACCTTATTTGGTTACGTAAATGAGTGTAAAACAGGCTGCAAAGTTGGAGCCGGATTTGGGACTCGATGGATTTGACGAATATGTCGGAATCAGGGTGTTTTTAACCGACTATGCAGTTCTGATCTACAGTACTTTCCTGTCGTTTGAAACGCTCGATAATAAAGCTGTTATCCTACAATATGAAATTTATCCGACTATGCCCTGTGGAAGTTCATTAACTTAAAATAAGAGAAAACGCAATTGTATTAACTAAGTTAATATTAAAACAGACTATGTCCCGCGTTTATTTAAAAAGCAAATTTAAAATTTGTAAACATATCTTTAAGCTTTTCGTTAAAAATTTCCTCGGCGGACAGACGTTGAATTAATTTCAGTTATGTTTAAAGATTAAGCGCTTTCTATTTACATCCCAACTTTTTCATTGCAGTCATTCTTATCACGTCATGGATTAGCAAACGCCCAATTGTCCAACCTGAAGCCTTGTGTTTCCATTAGTGCTACATTATCGCTCAAAATTGAACAAACAAATATGATTTGGGGCAATACCTGTTTGTTGGTAAGCGCGTAAACTGCGTTCGTTGTGTCGGAGAGCATGCAGATCACTGCCGTAATGGCGGCACGACGAACCAGCGGCATGATGGAGCGACCCTGAGTTAAACACAGTAAATTTTTAGCTACCCAGGCAAATAAACAGATGAATGTGCAACACAAAAACACAAACATGCAAGAACAGGCGTAATTAAACATACACGGGCAGTCGAGCACACAAGAACATTAGAAAGTAAACACAGGAACGCACAAACGTACAAGAGAACCCAAAACTAGGACGGAAACGCAGACAGCATAGACACGCAAAAACAAATATAAACACGGAGAACACAATCCAATAACTAAAGCACACGAAAATAGAAGCGCTGAATCTTTGAAGCAGTGGTTCTTAAACTTTTTGAGACATACCCCCCTTTTACAATTTTAACAAAACTCGCGCCCCACCTTATTTAAAAATCAAAAAAACAAAAAGCAGAACAGCAATTTATTTCCAGGTAAGTTGCATTAATTCTAAGGATGTAACTGTTTTTTAGATACAAAATGTTTAATTCGAGTATTACTAGCAGGGACATATCACTTTTTTTCTTAATGTTTAGTCATAATTCTACAGAGTTTGCCATTTTCTCGCGCCCTGCTTGTGAAACTCACACGTCCCCTAAGGGGGCGCGTCCCCCAGTTTAAAAACCACTGCTTTAAAGCATAAAACCACAAACACAAAATCGCACCTGCATTCCGCGCTGTCCCATCTTTCTCTGGTGCGAGCATAGCGGGTAAATAAGCGAGAAGAGAAGAAGGATCTGGAAGGCCAGGGTGCTGCTGACCAGCAGGCCCCACTTCAGCTTCGCGTCGCTGCGACTCTGCACCTTCAGGCACCCGACCGCGGTCGTGACGTACGTTGGTGACGTCAGAAAGGCACCCACGTTGGCGGCCGCCATGAGTACGAGCAGAGCGGGCGTGAGCTTGTTGAAAGTCTGCGCCACGCCACTTACGTTCTTGCGCAGCAACGGGTTGAGGTAGAAGACGTTGTTGACGCGGTACCACAGCGTGAAGTATACTGCGAATCGTTTAGTAATTGTTGTAAACTGATCTGCTGGTGATTCTATTAGCCAAATTGTTTCTTTTTGATTTTGTATGACCGTATTTGAATTGTAATACTTTAATATATTTAAAAATATTATCTGTTAACTTTGCTGGAAAGTCATTCTGTATCGATTTTGTTTAAGTTTTCTTCATCGACTTCATTAATAAAGAACCTTGATGTGGATACATAAAAATCGTTTTAGTCGACAGAGTTTGAAAGACATTCTGTATCGACTTGTTTGAAAAGTTTTCGTCGATTGTAAGTAACTAAAACGCACCACACAAAAGGTCTCCGTCCACGATACTGATACATGCTATATATCTGTAAGTTACATTGATGGTGTTATTCAACAGCCTATACCTTAACCCAACAGTGAACAGGCTGAATATTTTACAAGCAATATAAAAACAATCTTGCCTTGAAACTGTATTTTATGTTAGGGCGCAACCTGATATGCAATACGCATAACCTCTCCCTTTTATTAAGCACAATGTATTGCAAACCTTCAAAGTTATTTAGGAGTGGCGATGGCGGCCCTGAGGCTGTGAACTACATTGTAGCCTTTAAAACTACTTTCTATAATATTACGTTGTGATTTAATGTTCCAAACTCAATATTCATTTAAATTAGTCTCTAAACTAAAATCTAAAATGAGAAAAAAATAACTGCAAACTACTGACCTGCGGACGCAAAATAAATAAATATAAACAAACATGAGGAAACGATTACATGTCTGTTAGGTCTCACATTTTTACTGAGCCATAGACAGAGTAGGAAAAAAGCTTAATCACCTGTGAAAAGTCCAAAAGCGGTGCAAATAATTTTAGTGCGGAGGTACCAGTTGCAGTAGGGCGGTTGCATCACCCAATATAGCGGTATCTCGATGGCCATGTAAATCAGCACTGACAACGCCGTCAGGATGGTCAGGGCCTGCAGCAAGGCCTGGTCGTTGCTCTTCGATGTTCCCGGCGGCCCAGCTACACAAATGTCGGCAAATTTTTAAGCTAATTTAAGCGGAGATTGCAAGTAACTTGCAGTATACCACAACATAATTTGTAAGTGTGACCTAAATTTCAAGTTTGCAATAAGCTCCCTCTCCTCTATTACAGGTGTTCTTAGAATTTTTTCTACTGTGGACCCCTAAAGTTTTTTGCTTTGCGTGGACCACCGCAGGCCAAAACATTTCAAAAATAACGCCATAAATTGACGTCACAGACTTCAGAAATCCTGTCAGTGCTGTTGAAAGTCGAGAAATTGCCGTAGCAACGTTGTCTGCGACATACTATTCGTAAAACTGGCCTGTGACGAGGTTCGAACTCACGAACTCGGCCATACCGGTACAACAAAATTTAAAATTTTATAAATCGACTAGTCGTAAAAGTATTTCATAAACTAATCGACCTTTTTAAATGTGCCCAGCGTAAAAATGAATCTATCTTTTTCCAAAGTTCACCAATAATATTGAGTATACAGTTGGCTTGTAAAGCATTTTTTAGCTTTTACTTAAATATTACTTAAACGCTCAAATTTTTGAAGGGGATTTTTTACAGCGTATAGACTGAGGCGAAAGACAGCGTAGACTGAGGCGAATTGCAGGTATTTTTTGCGTGATTGGCATTTCAGCGGCAGCTTAAGGAATTTCGACCATCTTGCAATATTTGGATGATTCCGCTCCTTAGCGTAAGGCGAATAACTAAAAACTCTGCGTTGTATAAGAATACCTCTCGCGCAAAGACACAGGCGATTCTTTGCCGCAAAGAAAACCAAAGCGATGATCACGTATGACGTCAGAGCTGCTGAGGCCCAAGAGAAAGAGACGGAAATCATTTGCTGCACTTCAACTTCGCCAAGGTCCCACTCATAGCTTGTCCAGTTTTCCGCGGCTGTTGTGTATTGAGTTTCATTGAGTGACCCATTGCTCGTGTAGAAAGGAACTGAAGTGTTGAGTATTGACACGCTCGTGGATTCCGACGTCATTTTGTTCATTTTAACTTTCTCGTCAGGCTGAAATATTGTAAAATCTCTAGACTGCGCCTGTACAATTGCAAGATCTTAAGGTTAATTTACAGGAGATTGCTGCGTGAAAAGTACTGCATACAACTTTTTGGCAGATATTTTATTAACATTAGATATTTTTTTCAGCAATTGGTCGCTACGTGCCATATACACAGCAATAAACTACCTTAAATGTACTGAAATGTTTTCGTGCCTAAACTAACAATTTAAGTAAAATACCTTAAACGATGCCCCTTAAAAAGGTTGCTATTTTCGGCATTCATATGATTTTATCCACTGCAACTAAATTGCAAAGCAGTTAACAAATCGTCTCTCATAATGGTTGGTTAATAGCTTATCAAATTAATATCTAAGTCCGATAGGTCTTTATGCTTGTTTAACTGGCCTACCAATTACATAGTGCTGTAAAAGTATAGCTTTTTGGGAGCCTTTAAACACATAAAACCTGCGGACACTTAGCAATAGACTGAGCAGCCACTAGGTTGCAAAGTACAACTATTTGGCCAAGCCACATATTGGGATCAAATATATTCGTCGACTAGACAAATAAACACCGAGTTTCGCTTTTACACAATAGCACCACAACGAGTCACGTAGACTTAGGGAGTTTTGCCGGTGAGATTTGCTGACGACCACTTCCTAGAGTTGCGCAAGCGCTTTACTGTATGTTGCTTTCTGATGATCGCAGAACTTTCGGGCTAAAACACGCGCAGAATTTCCCCGCGGTTTTGTCGGCAAGGCAGTTTATTCGAAAAAAAAAAAACAAAAAAACACGTTGCCGTTGTAAACAATGTTTCAAGGTGGGGGGGGGGGGGGGGGGTGCCTTCATCGAAACTGCACGCGTCGCGAGTGGTCAATAGAAAATTTGTTATAACCAGTAATCACCTCATTGATTAATAGAAAAAACTTCTAAAGCGTACCTTGTGTAGTTCAACTCTGGGCAACAAGCCTCATCATTAAAGGCAGAGTGGCGTCAGTGACCCGGAACTTTCTTCACGCCATCGGCTCCGGACACTACATCATGTGAGTCGCGCCTCAGATCAGATTCAGATTCAATTTATTTTTGTGCATCCTCGCTAACTTTGAAAAAAACAAAATAACATAAAGAATAACACAAGGGCAGCGAAAGGTAGATAACAATTGTTTAGATTTTAACGTTTTAAAATAAATTAAAAAAATATATATATATAAAAAACGAATAAGATTGTACTACACGAGGGTTACGTACTGCAGGTTTTGGTTTTAATCTGTGCGGCTGGCAATTATTAGTAATAAAATTATTGGTTTTATTGGAAAAATTGAACGGAAATTGTGGCTTAGGGAGAAAAATCGAATTTTGCGGTGTTGCTTGAGATTCTCTGAACTAAGAAAAGTCATTGCCATCAAAAATATTGGTGAAACAATTTTTTAACTGCTGAACTTCTAGTTTCTAAACTTTCGCAAAATTTTCATATCAAACAGCCGAACTTACTTGCACAAAATTAAGAACATTTAAACTATGGCAAAGGTTAAGTCATTTGCATTTGTACTTTATGTATGGTCATTTAGCACCAAGACGTAAGTTAAGGTATTTGAAAAGACCCTGCATTTGCCGCTTTATTGATTTAGTTATGTCAACAAAACACTAATACACGATTTATATTGATTTAATCAAATGTTAGATGAACTCCGATATGACACGGTGTTGGATTACTCGAATATAATGCTAAAAACTATTCGGCTGAGAATGTGATTTGAGAAAATAGTAGGAAAATTTACTAGATAAAAACTACTACAGATCTGTTTGTCGCAAAATTAACTTGTGCTTACGAGACGTTATGGTCTAAACCAGGGATGTCCAACCTGCGGCCCGTCTGAAATTTTTGTGCGGCCCGCTAGTCATTTTCATTCCCAAGTAGTATTTTAAACGTTCAATATTAGCCTAATTAAAATGTTCCAGTCAGCTTTTAGGGGCGCACTAATAGTATAGTATGGGTAAAAATATATACATAACTCTGGCCCGTTATAACTCTAAAGAGCAATACTTTTTCTTGAAACGTAATAGGTTCTGCGGGCCATTAAATTATTTCAATTGTCAATGCGGCCCACTATAATAAAATGTTGGACATCCCTGGTCTAAACTTAAAGCAGTGTTTTGCAACATTTTTGGCTTGCGGAACCCTACAGAAATTATAGATAGTTCGCGGCAGTCGTATTTTGTTGAGTGGTTAACTGTAGCGTTACATAAACGAGATTAAAACAACACATCAACTGTGCAAGAAGGTTGAAAAAACCTGTTTATTTTTTGAAAAAAATTGGAATATTTCTAGGCAACCTTGAGCGTTAAAAAGGCATCTTAGAATGCCGCGGCACCCCGGTTGAGAACCACTGATCTAAAGCGACCTAAAAATAAAAATAAAATAATCAATCACCCGTCGACTCTTTCGATAACTGCGTTTCTTCATTTAGTTTTAGGGTAACAAGGGTACTATTTACACTTATTTTTTACATTTATTAGCTAAACCAGTTGTTCATTTTCATTAGAAAAAAATATATAGTTTTAGATCTTTTGTATTGTTTTTTACAGGCTTCACCGAAATCCCAAAGGCGCCGTTCAGTCTCTCACCCTTCACTACCGCAAGTGACGTCATTATTTTGTGTCAGGTAACGTCACGTTTTTCCCACGCGACGTCCCGCGCTTTTTTTAATTTTCCAACGGCGGAATAGCATTTGTTTAAATCCATTTTTTTCAACATTCTGTCTTTTTATATCCTAAAATAAACACTCCTGCTTTTTGGTTCTTCTAGTTTTGTTTTACTGGTCATTCATCCTTCATGATAACTTGGTGCGGCTAGTTTGCGATTCAAGTTTTATCGTTTTTTTACCAATTTCTCAACTTTGTCTTTCATTGGAAGCTTTTGTGTTGTTCGTGTGTCATTCTCGACTTATCCGTGTTGCGAGATTTTCGCTTTTACGGGAACAGTAGAATATGGCTTGCTCTGTGTTTAACCCCGTTTGCATTTCGGCCTTACAATCCTCAAAAAATCCTGCTGTTTTTGCTTAAACTTCACTTCCACTCGTTTTGTTTTCTTTAAACAACATGCACTTTGTACAAAAATCAACCCTTTTTCCGTGTTTCTATACGCTTTGCAAACTGCGTTTTTTTCACGGTAAAATTATTTTGTCACGCCCAACGACACGCCTTTCGTTTCAAAATAGAAATTCCCGATGCATTTGACAAAAAATTTTTGCCGATTTTCAAGCTTCGTTAAATTTCTGTTTTTTACTGTTCTGTTTTTTCTACAAAACTTTGTACATAATCCCACTTTTCTGTTTTTCCACACGCTCGGTTTTTACAAATTTACAAGACAATTGCCTAGCCACGTCTTTTTACAACTCGTTCTGTTCGTTACTGGCTGTTTTCCTATACATACAACTCGACGCAAGCGAGATTTAACGTCTTCTGTAAAGTGTACTCTTCCAAGCGTGTACTGGCGAGGTTCGAACCCTGTAAAGTTCAATTTTGGTTTCTCTAGATTGGGATTCGCTGTTTGGCTTCAGGTTTGTAGGTTTGTCTCTTTCTTAGCAAAATTTGCCATTGCAGGGTGTACAGAGGTGTGCTTTCATTGCCCTAATATCTTTCCTGACGACCGGCTGGTAAACTTTTACTCTTTTTTGGGCCAATAAATCCAGTTATTCGTAAAAATGCGGTTTATTTTTCTCGGTCAACCAATGGAAACAAATATAACTTTAGTTTGTTCATACTTCAGCCATCGAAACGAAAAACAAGTGCGTGTATTTTCAAGGAAAATACAGCAATAGCACAGAAAAACGAAATCCTGTCAGTTGCAAGCGGTAAAATCACACGTGCACGTAAAGAGTTGAAGAAAAGATGCCGTTTTTTTCTTTGGCTGAAGTTTACATCATTTACTATTACTTAAATGAAATGTACAGCAATAAATTCGATCCTTAAATTGCACATACTGTCGACATACATCAATTTTATTGTACGAAATAGTTCTTGAATGGAAATATCTTTGGCTTTTCGACACAATAAAAAAATTGGCGGAATATAAAACTTTCAGGCAATATATAAAAACGTTTAATGATAGATGCAGTACGTTTAGTGCATATCGGAGTAGATGTTCGTAGTGTGTTAATTTATTGTGGTGCATTTATTACTCCTAGTATGCTCCATTGCTTCACGCTTATAGTACAAATATAATGCGTTAATATGCACATGTACAACTTAGCATAAAAATAATACAATAACAGCAAAAACGCAGAGATATATGGACATTTAAACATAAAAATAATATTTTTACACATAAAAAAGCTCGAAGAGATTGAAAGGATAGTGCGAATATAGGCTAATGCGTGATATGCACAGTTACACTCCAAACTCACCATAAAATAAACCTGAAAAACTGTAAAACATTGGCGGAAAATAGAACGTTCAATATAGTACGTTTAATGATAAACCTAGTACGTTCAAATGCTTGTATCGCGGTAGATGATCTTAGCAAACTTAGTGGGTTAATATATTGTTTTTTTTATTTGATCATCGGGGGCCGGACTGTTAGGATTTACGATTGCGGGCCGGGCATAACATTTTTGTCCAACTTTATTACCTTGATCATCCTTAAACGAAGAAAGTAAAAAAAACTATAGTGAGCCCTAATAAAATGTCCTACAATTTAAATTTTTTATGAAAATTTAGTTTAGAATTGAACTTGACAATATTTCTGTAGGACACTTTCATCATTAACTAAGAAAATATGCCAAACTTATTGAACCGGGGGGCCTGATCTGGCCTGCTGGCCGTAGTTTGGTGACCCCTACTTTATGCTAATGGTAAATATGTTACGATATGCACAGTTGCAGTCCCAAATAACCCAGTCAAACTGGTCCCAAACAGCTCACCTCCTCCATGCATTCAATAAAACATGCACATATAGTTTGTTAACAACTGAGATCAAGCCCTTCTGAAGCTGTTTATCTATGGTACTGTGGATCCACTTCAATCTGAAGTTGCTTGTACTAACAGATTTAGCAAGCATTGGTTGTTTATCGACTCGTACCTCTTTGAGCCTGTATAGCCCAGTTGGTAGAGCGACGGTCAGGTTTGACTGAATGTCGTGAGTTCGAACCTCACTGCAGGCTAGTTGTTTTTCTAGCCTGCCCTGCTTGCATCATAGATCAACAGATTCAGTGAGTCTACAATGGCTTTCGGTGTACTCATGCACTCCGGATATTCGCACGAAAACAAAGGAGGGACACATCTCCTTTCAACCTAGAAAACTGGCCGTATCAAACCACGGAGCCGCGGGCGGTGCGAGTCGACTTGGTCGAAACCTTCATCCTTATAGTTGCCTTATTTGAAGAGACGCTGGAGCGGGGTCCGCGCTGTTGAAGCCGTGTCGACTCGAGGCAGAAGGGAAACAAGCGCTCGCGCCAGTCGGCGAACGACAGCAGCAGCGCAAAGAGGTTAACCAGCATGTTGCTGCCGTACACCACGTGACGTACGTAGACAATGACCTGGAAAAAATATGCCGATGCTGCAGTTTTGCTGTATCTATAAACAAAGTGACGAGCTCGCACCAAGAGCATTTCCGCGTGTGATAGATTTGCTGATTTGCCCGACCAGTGATGTACTACCGGTACATCCAGCGAGGGACAATTAATATTACAACAGAGACCCCTTGAATGTGTCTACAACAGGGCTGCGGAGTCAAAGCCGGACTCGGGACTCGGGATTCCGGTGAGACAACGTACAACTACTAAAGTCCGACGTGCGCATGGGCAGTGGCAAGTTCAAAACCTACAGAGCTGCCAACTGTAACAGTAAAGGTGGACACATTTTTAAGCGGTCGGATAATTTGTATAACACCCAAGAATGTAATTCTGTGGTATACCTTATTTGGTTACGTAAATGAGTGTAAAACAGGCTGCAAAGTCGGAGCCGGATTTGGGACTCGATGGATTTGACGAATATGTCGGAATCGGGGTGTTTTTAACCGACTATGCAGTTCTGGTCTACAGTAGGCTACTTTCCTGTCATTTGAAACGCTCGATAATAAAGCTGTTATCCTACAATATGAAATTTATCCGACTATGCACTGTGGAAGTTCATCAACTTAAAATAAGAGAAAACGCAATTGTATCAACTAAATTAATATTAAAACAGCCTATGTCCCGCGTTTATTAAAATAGCAAATTTACAGTTTGTAAACATATCTTTAAGCTTTTCGTTAAAAATCTCCTCGGCGGACAGACGTCGAATTAATTTCAGTTATGTTTAAAGATTAAGCGCTTTCTATTAACATCCCAACTTTTTCATTGCAGTCATTCTTATCATGTCATGGATTAGCAAACGCCCAATTGTCCAACCTGAAGCCTTGTATTTCCATTAGTGCTACATTATCGCTCAAAATTAAACAAACAAATATGATTTTGGGCAATAGCTTACTTGTTTGTTGGTGAGCGCGTAAACTGCGTTCGTTGTGTCGGAGAGCATGCAGATCACTGCCGTAATGGCGG
Organism: Ascidiella aspersa; assembly: GCF_963924565.1. NCBI lineage: Eukaryota > Metazoa > Chordata > Ascidiacea > Phlebobranchia > Ascidiidae > Ascidiella > Ascidiella aspersa. The sequence continues at coordinate 21,859,752 of NC_139451.1, forward strand.
CACGACGAACCAGCGGCATGATGGAGCGACCCTGAGTTAAACACAGTACATTTTTAGATACCCAGGCAAATAGACAGATGAATGTACAACACAAAAACACTAACATGCAAGAACAGGCGTAATTAAACATGCACGGGCAGTCGTGCACACAAGAACATTAGAAAGTAAACACAGGAACGCACAAACGTACAAGAGAACACAAACACAAGGACGGAAACACGGACAGGATAGACACGCACAAACAACTATAAACACGGAGGACACAATCCAACAAGCACACGAAAATAGAAGCGTTGAATCTTTAAAGCAGTGGTTCTTAAACTTTTTGAGACATACCCCCCTTTTACAATTTTAACAAAGCTCGCATCCCACATTATTTAAAAATCAAAAAAACATAAAGCAGAACAGCAATTTATTTCTAGGTAAGTTGCATTATTGCTAAGGATGTAACTGTTTTTTAGATACCAAATCCTTAATTCGAGTATTACTAGCAGGGACATATCACTTTTTTTTTAATGTTTAGTCATAATTCTACAGAGTTTGTCATTTTCTCGCGCCCTGCTTGTGAAACTCACACTTCCCCAGTTTAAGAACCACTGCTTTAAAGCATAAAACCACAAACACAAAATCGCACCTGCATTCCGCGCTGTCCCATCTTTCTCTGGTGCGAGCATAGCGGGTAAATAAGCGAGAAGAGAAGAAGGATCTGGAAGGCCAGGGTGGTGCTGACCAGCAGGCCCCACTTCAGCTTCGCGTCGCTGCGGCTCTGCACCTTCAGGCACCCGACCGCGGTCGTGACGTACATTGGTGACGTCAAAAAGGCACCCACGTTGGCGGCCGCCATGAGTAGGAGCAGAGCGGGCGTGAGCTTGTTGAAAGTCTGCGCCACGCCACTTACGTTCTTGCGCAGCAACGGGTTGAGGTAGAAGACGGTGTTGACGCGGTACCACAGTGTGAAGTAGACTGCGAATCGTTTAGTAATTGTTGTAAACTGATCTGCTGGTGATTCTATTAGCCAAATTGTTTCTTTTTGATTTTGTATGACCCTATTTGAATTGTAATACTTTAACATATTTAAAAATATTATCTGTTAACTTTGCTGGAAAGTCATTCTGTATCGATTTTGTTTAAGTTTTCTTCATCGACTTCATTAATAAAGAACCTTGATGTGGATACATAAAAATCGTTTTAGTCGACAGAGTTTGAAAGACATTCTGTATCGACTTGTTTGAAAAGTTTTCGTCGATTGTAAGCAACTAAAACTAAAACGCACCACACAAAAGGTCTCCGTCCACGATACTGATACATGCTATATATCTGTAAGTTACATTGATGGTGTGATTTAACAGCCTATACCTTAACCCAACAGTGAACAGGCTGAATATTTTACAAGCAATATAAAAACAATCTTGCCTTGAAACTGTATTTTATGTTAGGGCGCAACCTGATATGCAATACGCATAACCTCTCCCTTTTATTAAGCACAATGTATTGCAAACCTTCAAAGTTATATAGGAGTGGCGATGGCGGCCTTGAGGCTGTGAACTACATTGTAGCCTTTAAAACTACTTTCTATAATATTACGTTGTGATTTAATGTTCCAAACTCAATATTCATTTAAATTAGTCTCTAAACTAAAATCTAAAATGAGAAAAAAATAACTGCAAACTACTGACCTGCGGACGCAAAATAAATAAATATAAACAAACATGAGGAAACGATTACATGTCTGTTAGGTCTCACATTTTCACTGAGCCAAAGACAGAGTAGGAAAAAAGCTTAATCACCTGTGAAAAGTCCAAAAGCGGTGCAAATAATTTTAGTGCGGTGGTACCAGTTGCAGTAGGGCGGTTGCATCACCCAATATAGCGGTATCTCGATGGCCATGTAAATCAGCACTGACAACGCCGTCAGGATGGTCAGGGCCTGCAGCAAGGCCTGGTCGTTGCTCTTCGATGTTCCCGGCGGCCCAGCTACACAAATGTCGGCAAATTTTTAAGCTAATTTAAGCGGAGATTGCAAGTAACTTGCAGTATACCACAACATAATTTGTAAGTGTGACCTAAATTTCAAGTTTGCAATAAGCTCCCTCTCCTCTATTACAGGTGTTCTTAGAATTTTTTCTACCGTGGACCCCTAAAGTTTTTTGCTTTGCGTGGACCACCGCAGGCCAAAACATTTAACGCCATAAATTGACGTCACAGACTTCAGAAATCCTGTCAGTGCTGTTGAAAGTCGAGAAATTGCCGTAGCAACGTTGTCTGCAGCATACTATTCGTAAAACTGGCCTGTGACGAGGTTCGAACTCACGAACTCGGCCATTCCGGTACAACAAAATTTAAAATTTTATAAATCGACTAGTCGTAAAAGTATTTCATAAACTAATCGACCTTTTTAAATGTGCCCAGCGTAAAAATGAATCTATCTTTTTCCAAAGTTCACCAATAATATTGAGTATACAGTTGGCTTGTAAAACATTTTTTAGCTTTTACTTAAATATTACTTAAACGCTCAAATTTTTGAAGGGGATTTTTTACAGCGTATAGACTAAGGCGAAAGACAGCGTAGACTGAGGCGAATTGCAGGTATTTTTTGCGTGATTGGCATTTCAGCGGCAGCTTAAGGAATTTCGACCATCTTGCAATATGTGGATGATTCCGCTCCTTAGCGTAAGGCGAATAACTAAAAACTCTGCGTTGTATAAGAATACCTCTCGCGCAAAGACACAGGCGATTTTTTGCCGCAAAGAAAACCAAAGCGATGATCACGTATGACGTCAGAGCTGCTGAGGCCCAAGAGAAAGAGACGGAAATCATTTGCTGCACTTCAACTTCGCCAAGGTCCCAGTCATAGCTTGTCCAGTTTTCCGCGGTTGTTGTGTATTGGGTGTAATTGAGTGACCCATTGCTGGTGTAGAAAGGAACTGAAGTGTTGAGTATTGACACGCTCGAGGATTCCGATGGCATTTTGTTCATTTCAACTTTCTCGTCAGGCTGAAATATTGTTAAATCTCTAGACTGCGCCTGTACAATTGTGCGATCTTGAAATTAATTTAAAGAAGATTGCTGCTTCAAAAGTACTGTATAAAACCTTTTGACCGATATTTTAATAACTTAAGGTATTTTTTCAGCAATTGGACGTCACTTGTCATATACACCCCAATAGACTACTTTAAATGGACTAATGGTAAGTAAAATACCTTAAACGATGCCTAATAACAACTAAATTGCAAAGCAGCTAACAAATCTTCTCTAACATTGGTAAGTTAATAGCTTATTAAATTAATAACTGAGCCCGATAGGACCGTATGTCTGTTTAACTGGCCTACCAATTACATAGTGCTGTAATAGTATAGCTTTTTGGGAGCCTTTAAACACATAAAACCTGCGGACACTTAGCAATAGACTGAGCAGCCACTAGGTTGCAAAGTACAACTATTTGGCCAAGCCACATATTGGGTTTAAATATATTCGTCGACTAGACAAATAAACACCGAGTTTCGCTTTTACACAATAGCACCACAACGAGTCACGTAGACTTGGGGAGATTTGCCGGTGAGATTTGCTGACGACCACTTCCTAGAGTTGCGCAAGCGCTTTACTGTATGTTGCTTTCAGATGATCGCAGAACTTTCGGGCTAAATCACGCGCAGAATTTCCCCGCGGTTTTGTCGGCAAGGCAGTTTATTCGAAAAACAAAAACAAAAAAAAACACGTTGCTGTTGTAAACAATGTTTCAAGGTGGGGGGGGGGGGGAGCCTTCATCGAAACTGCACGCGTCGCGAGTGGTCAATAGAAAATAGAAAATTTGTTATAACCAGTAATCACCTCATTGATTAATAGAAAAAACTTCTAAAGCGAAAAGTAATTACCTTGTGTAGTTCAACTCTGGGCAACAAGCGTAACTTTCGACAAACATTCCGTTTCTAAAGATCTATTGATAAATAACCTAAGTTTAACCTCTTATGACAGCGACCTTTAAATTGCGCCATATATTCACCAGATTTCAATTTGAATTATTGTATACGTAATTCCTAAATAGGTGACATGGTTTTCAGCTGGGTAAATTAAAGAACCAATTTTATTACATTGCATATATTTAGTCTAAAAGTCCTGCTCTGTCCATTATTATGTTGCCTTCTTTTGTTATTTCTACTTCGATTTTGCAGTCTAACAATGTCATTTGCGTTCCACTCGTCTAACTAGAGGCCAGAGAAAGCTGGAAATTTGTACTCAAATAGCACCAAGCCCTTAACTTATGTCAGCAAAACTTTTTTTCTATTTATTGTGTAAACAGTCTTTCATTTTTTTTATAATTGAGTCAGTGTTTGCCAACCTATTGGGCGCTTAAAAGCACGAGACTCGTAAAAGCTGTATCTCCCGCTGTGAAATTTTATACAACACAGCCCTTACCTCACCGTAGGCTTTGTCAAAAGACTGGGAAATTTAATAGAAAAGCTGTACAAGTAGTCGAAGTTGTAAACAGCTTTGTGAATTGGGAGTGTGGTAGACATATGGGCCGAAAAGTGGATTATAATAGCAAACGCACAACACAAAACACGTGAATAGTAAAAACTATGTATCCCAATAAAGGTTTTGCCAGTCTATCGTAAAAGTGATTAGGTATGTTTACCTAGTTACTGTTTTAGGCCTTAAGTTAACACAAGTTTTCTGTTTTTACCATATTTGGAAATAATTTACAGGGCCCGTTTACTATGACTCATTGTCAGACGCGGTTTTATTTTGTTTTTTTCATGGTTTTTGTTTGGGGGAGGGAATGAAAAATTTTTGAGCGTGACGTAACAATGGTACGACATAACATGACGTAACGAAGTTACTTAAAAACGAAACTTCACAAAGTTACATCTTTGCGTGACGTCATAAAAACTTAAGAAAAGTGAACTCCAAGAACACGAAATAGTTCGTTTACTTTGTTAAAGTTGAATATTGCAGAGGTGATACTTTTAATACAAAATCTACGTTTATAAAGATGTTATCGATTCGCGCAAAGCGAAAAAACGCATTTTTATCCTTTAAACAAGACTTTAATTTCTTCAAGGGTGCGATGAGTTGCACAAACCCTTTAGGCTGAATCTAATTTACAAAATACGTAAACTTAATAGAAATATAATTCCCAAAGTTGCGCGAAGAGCCAATTTTTTTAAGTAGTTAATATAGGCAAAAACACAAGTTTTGCTGGGGACATGCCCCCCCTCATTCGTAAAAAAATATTTAAAATTTTAGGTGTAACTTTTTCAGTAATATATTGACATTTAGAATTAATCAAACATTTCAATGCTATTGATGTCATCAAATAGAATATATATTTAAACAAGCAACATTGTAGTGCTAAAATCACGATTTGCCAGCTGTGACTTAAATGCCTTTCATTTTCCGATATTGTATGAATAATAATATATATTATGTCAAAATAAGCTTTTTTATCGATGGTATAACTTTAGTTAATGTTAATATGTCCATAATATCTGTTACGAATCTTTACATTAACCCTAAAGTTTAGCGCCTTTAGTTTGGCTGATTTTGGCCTTGCTGATTTTGGACATAGCAATTGCATGTAACTAGTAACAGTGAGTTCGCACCTACTTTATAAGTTTGCACAAACTGTCCAGTGCCCAGGTTTTAGTTGCGAACTTTACTGTGATATAACAGCAGTATAGGTTGATACAAGTTTGCTTGGGACTATTTTCCTCGACCAGCACTCGTATTAAAAAAATATTATTTAAAATGGTTCTCAAAAATACGCACATTTATTTAGCATCAAAGCTAGATAGATAATTGTAAACGGCCCTCGGCAGATTAACGTAATAAAGATAAATAAAGTTGAAACCCTGTGGAATGTAACTCCGAACAATTAAACAAACTTTTAAACTGTACGATATTTTATAAGTTATCCGGACTTAGTATAGTGGCCCTTGTTACACTTTTCCGGCCTTAATATGGTGGGTTAAATAATACCGCTGGCACTTTTAATCACAAATGCGTTAAACTGCAAAACGTTTTGAATGACAGCTATCTAAAAATTACAAAACTTAAGGAGTAATATTAATTTTCTTGCGAAAAAATAATGGTAATCGCATGCAATGCAAGGATATAGGCGAAAATTTCATAACACAAGACAACTCAAAGCAAGATAAGAAACTCTAAATAAGGTCAAAAAGCGTTGATTGATTAAGCGCAGAAAATGTGGAACGAGCTTTTGTGGCGTTTGTGATGTAAGAGGGCGACAAAATAGTAGGCTATACAGCTGTTTGCTAAATAGTTGGAAAATAGCTGGTTGTTAAAGGCGTTTTTAAATAAATATTATGTTTTTTTAAGTTTAAAATAACATCGTATAAACCTCCAAGAAAGAACTGTATTTTTGTGGATTTCAAGAAATGTTGGTTTTTCATGCACCAAGTACAAGCAGGCAAGGTAATATAAAAAGATTGATTTTTTAGGCTTATAAACTATAAAGTTATTACCTGTAAGTAGGTTTAGGCCTACATAATATATTTTTTCATAAATGCCATGGTTTTGTCTGTGTGTGGTAAAATTAAATATTCATGTCAACGCAGCAAAATATATAGACCAGCTATATTTATAAGTTACACAGAAAATAGAAAATTATCTATTTTTATGTCAAGTCTATTACAGAAGTACGTTTTACTACATGCCAGAACTTCCCAAACATTACTAAAAGGACGGAAGGCAATATGAAACATGACACCCTGGCGGCTGGCCTAAATAGTGTTTGTCATCAATGTCATTGACATACAAAAATATACCTACCTACAACATTTATAGCTACAAGCAAGAGCATCCTATTAAAAGGTCGACAATTATGTTCCTTTGGGCACTTGGCTAAACAACAGGGATGGCGAACCAATGACCCGCGGGTTACAAAGTGACCCACCACAGATTTTTAATGACCCACTTGTCTCTCAAGAAATACCCAAATGTTATCAATCATTTTCATGAAAGTTTATCTTCAAAAAAATCTTCGTTAGATAGCACTATACTTCCCAGGGGTCCGCAAAATGTGGGTCGCGACCCATATTTGGGTCGCAGGGCCATCTAGCTTGGGTCGCGAAAGCCCTAATGTATATATTTTATTTTGTGTGTGCCAAATGCCTAAGTCTGCCTATTTGAACCAAAAAACTCATTTTTTTGCTTCCTGTTGTAGTGTAACCTCGTTTTCAACTGGATCAAACATTTAGGTCCGTCCCTGCTTAAGAGTTATAATATTAAAGTGCTTAAAGGTCAAACGTTTTTATACCAAACTTTTAGTGGAAATTTAAAACGGCTTGCCGACAATTTTCTTAGTTTGGTTTGGCCCGCGACTAGGTAATGGTTGCCGACCTCTGTCTTGAAATTTGTATTGCCAAGGTAAAAATATCCTTAGATCCGCGCCTCATAATGTTAAGCTTATGTTGAGTTTCCTATTTGGATTGATAGACGTCGGGCATTTCTAGTGAGTTGCGCCAAAAATCATAACACGCTTTGCCAGTATTGCACTAATTAGGCGACGGGGTTGAACGGGTTATGGTGGGCAGTTGCAACCCCAGAAACACATATTGGTTGCTAAATCATATTTGTCATCCGAACTACTGTGATGTTTTTAGCAAAAAAAAAACAAACTTTTATTGAAAACAACTCGAAGTATTTGGGTCGCGAGACCTCGGTACTAGCAATTTTGGGTCGCGCCAAAAAGTATTTGCGGACCCCTGCTCTAAACCAGGGCTGCCCAAATCGGTGGGTCATGCAAAAGTGTTTTAAGGGTAACGAGTAGGCCTACAGTAACTGCACTTTAACAAATCCGTGCAGAAAAGGCAGACAACTAAAGGCATTTTGTTTATCGCTGTATTTTGTTTATCGCTGTATCCTTTAAGGGAAATTAAGTGCTTGCAGACTAAAAATTCTGAAAACCCTGGTTAAATTATACTGAAGAGCTTTCTGCTAAACTCCTGTAATCCCATAAAAATGCTGCAGCATTTCGTACTATTTAGGTTCTTAATATTCGTGAGAATCCAAATTTGGAAATAGTCCAAAAACCTTAAATTACCAACCCAGACAATAACACTTAAAACGACGCAGCAGCAAAATTTCACATATAATTAGCATAATTAAATATATGACCCAGTTGTTCATTTTGAAAGGATTAAGGTCGTGTTTGTGACCCACGCGATAAAAAAGGTTCGCCATTCCTGCTATATAACGACTTAAATTATGAAAACACGGGAATATAAAACTTTATTGAGTTTGTTTATGGATTTGACCGAAAAGAACAAAAAAATTACCACGCCATTAGACTGAATGCCACTTCCACATTAGGCTGTACTGGAGGCATTTAGTTGGTAAACATATAGAGGCGCCTTGGCATGTAAATACTTTCATCTAACCATTTTTTGTAATTTTGTGTATATCTGCAACTAACAAACATTTCCGTTAATATACTGATTGTTAAACATGTTTTGTTTAAATTAAATTTTGAGAAGTTGATTATAGCATAATTATGCGATAAAGCTTTAGTGAAAAGTAGTAAACTATCAATATAACATCATAAGTAATTTCAATTTACACAAACAGGCGGCTATAGGCTGGCTTCATTTATCCAAGATTTTCGTCAAACCGTTAGGGGGCACTATATGTTACGATTATAACGAAAAGCAAAGTTCCCAAACTATAATTCGCGACCCTGCTATAGGTCACAAGGGATGAATGATGGTTAATTTGATAAAGAAAACTCTAGGTTTTTGAGGTTCCGACTATAAACGGTGCGATTAGTTTGTCAATTATTTTTTACTTTGCTTCCCAGAGAAAGGATAGACCCCAAATCATAAATGCCAAACTTGCCTGGGAACTATTTTAGTTATTTTTTACAAAGCCTGTGCAAATTTCCAAAGACAATTTAGCTGTCACTCCTGTTTTACTTGTGAATAAATAGTGAGTTTTTGTTATTTTGTAGTAAATAAACCGTTTTGAGTCGTTTGTGGGATATGTTAAACATGACATTGTATTTGATTGTAACAATCTCCAAACATGCATGATGCACGACGAACATGTTAAAAAGTGTAAATGCGAATGGATTTAGACTACCCGCGGGCATATATTTTCAGTCATCTTTTTGATGCATCAGCATTCGATGTTGCACTCAAATGCGTTGCGCGCTTTTGCAAATTATGGTGTTAAGCGGAAAATGTAGGATGACGTAATGCGATGTGCTGGAGCTGCCAAGCCCTTTGTTTACATCCGTAGTTTGTGTGCCTTTGCCGAGCAATGAATATGCACACATATAGGCACAAGGCAGACTCCAACAATGCCCGAAAATGCTGCGTGGACTTTTTTGACAACACTCTGCCACTTCACAAAGCATATTTGCATTGCTACAGTGATCGTTCGGGGAACCACTTATTAAGGAGCATTTTGACGATCTTTGAGTAATCTTAAAAGTAATCTTAAATGCAGAAAGTATAGTAACTGGCATTACCATTGGTAATTTAAACGTTAATTTGTTTCAAACTATTACATCGTTCTGGTGATGTTTTAATTATGTGCAGGTCATAATCTTTTAAATTGAGAAACCAATTTGACAAACGTAGTTTGATTGTCAAAGCCTATACAATTGGAATCATTTTTAACGTTTCAAATGCATCAGCATTCGATGTTGCACTCAAATGCGTTGCGCGCTTTTGCAAATTATGGTGTTAAGCGGAAAATGTAGGATGACGTAATGCGATGTGCTGGAGCTGCCAAGCGCTTTGTTTACATCCGTAGTTTGTGTGCCTTTGTCGAGCAATGAATATGCACACATATAGGCACAAGGCAGACTCCAACAATGCCCGAAAATGCTGCGTGGACTTTTTTGACAACACTCTGCCACTTCACAAATCATATTTGCATTGCTACAGTGATCGTTCGGGGAACCACCTATTAAGGAGCAGTTTGACGATATTTGAGTAATCTTAAAAGTAATCTTAAATGCAGAAAGTATAGTAACTGGCATTACCATTGGTAATTTAAACGTTAATTTGTTTCAAACTATTACATCGTTCTGGTGATGTTTTAATTATGTGCATGTCATAATCTTTTAAATTGAGAAACCAATTTGACAAACGTAGTTTGATTGTCAAAGCCTATACAATTGGAATCATTTTTAACGTTTCAAATAACTAATAAACTCTTTTTCGTCATTCTGTGTGGGCTTTGTTATTCTTACTATACGTCTTACTATCACCTCCAACCAATTATGCTTCAAAATAAAATATAAAAAAAAGGTTAATGGAAATTCATAAAGCTCTTCTCGGGAGTAAAGAATAATAACACGAATGATTCTAGGAACCATTCATATTGTATATAAACAAAAAAACAAAAAAACGGTTGCTTCGAACGTGTACATAACCTTCTCAGTATGTACCCCTTCGATTAGATAAGCCAACCACCACTGTCAGCAGTCGCGTCAAAAAACGATTTCGACCCCCGTTCACCAGTGCAATGGGCAATGACATTAACTTGCCTAAACAGAGGGCTATTTTTCCCGTGTGTCTACGGGTCTACTGTCAGGGAAAGTAAGCAAAATGCGCGATAGAATCGATTGGCCAATACTGCGGTGTAGGAAAAATTCAAGCACATCGCTACTCCGATGATTGACAGTCGTTTCTAGACCTTCCAGATCAGGATGCGGAAGTAAAAACAAGTGTCGACTGATTTCAATGGCGCCATCAACGGTTTTAAGATTGATTGTATATACGCCCGGGCACGGCCCGTAACCCTGCTCTCACCAGCGTTCTAAAACACTGTTTTTACATCTCTTTCGAAAAATAATAATCCCAGTTTATGGTATGTGTTATTTCAGTTGCTTTTTTGACCTGGTTCCCCCCAAATTTTCCTAATCTCTTGCGGCTCCCTGTCTAAAATATTTGCCTACATTTGGTGTATATGACGAACCGTTATAGTCCAAAGCATGCGTTTTGTTTTCGACATATTTGTGCTCTAATATGGAATGCACATATTTTTTATGCTTCGTTTTCAAATAATTAATAGATCATTGGTGCTGTGTAACTCTGCGCTGTATAAACTGCGACTTGGCTGTACTAAATTTATCAGTTTTTTATTTCGCGTATTGGTTAAACGTAGTCGCGAACACAAAATGTTTTTTACATAGTTTTCGAACACAAATTTAAAGCGTTCTCTGTAAATGCATGGACAACCTTGACATGATGTGATTTCGCGAAGTTCCGAAATTAAGACATATGTAAAATATTATCCGCTTTCAAAATTCATGTTAAAAGGAGTCAGAAAGTTGCTCAAGGTAAAACAAAGGGATATAGGTTTAGTCTTAATACGTTTGTTCGAAAAACCATTAATTGGAATGAGTAGTCGGATTGCAGCGTAAAATCACAATTTTTTTTATTCTCCGCATTTTATTTTTTTACGATTTTTAGTGCAAAATACGCTAAGCACAAGTTAGTAAGCCATGCGAAAGACACAACAAGAGCACCGTTATAATCTTTGGAGCAACTCAGAAAGCAAAAGAAACCTCACAAAGCGATAGAAGTGGAAAAAAAATTGGGGCCGGGAATAAAGTAAAATGTTAAACACTGTTTTGTCCATTTTTTTGTCTGGCGTACACAGTTGCAAGCAGCAAAAAAAAACAATACCTGTTGCATTACAATGTATACATATCTCACAGAAGCCGGCGTATACGAACCATATACACACTTGATCATAGAGGCAAGTTGACTGACTGTTGCGAACGTGAGAGCTAAAAGCGACGAAATGGTCGTCTGTTTACTGTTTCTCACGCGTCCGAACAGGTTACGTTGTGAGCGATCGCTTTACGTAACGAAAACATCCTGGAAAATCGTCTGCGTTTGGGCGTTTTCCATTAAATTTAAGCGGGTGTCGTGAACGATTTTGCTTTGTTAGGCGCACACGAAAAAACGGCGTTTTATACAATCGTTTGTCGTACTGCCGGAAGACCCCGACCGGGTTGTCCGTTTTGGAAGCAGGACAGTATTTGAAAAGAAAGGTGGTATTGGAAGCACTTAAAAAAGAAAAATATAAACCAAATAAAAAACTAAACAAAAAGCAACGTTACGTTTGCAGCGCATCAAACCCAAACAATTGCCAAACAAAAGGCGTGGTTCGTAAACCGGCATCTATCTCAGCAAACCAACACGCAAAACGCAACACAAAGGCTTGAAACTCGAATCGTCTTTGCCCGTTATTTGGATACGGATTGCAGTGCCAGTCGGCAGTCATTATGATTGGGGTCGAGTTTAAGACATGGGCGCAGGACTATGAGCCAGCATCAGCTATTAGATCATTTTCTAAGTTAAATAAATGAAAAGGTGTGATCACAATTATATAAAGTAAACGTTTAACAGACATTAGTTTTGGAAACCAAAGCTTTCAGTTATAAATTGTTATCATTCCATTCAAATACTTCGCCAATTACAAAGTAGCAGTTTTTTTAGAATGGCATAGCACAGGGCCAATCGTTTTAGTTTGCGATTTTTTTTTGTCTTAGAATTAGTGAAACCTTTTCACGACATTTTACGTTTAAAAATGACCTGTTTGGCATTGTTTAGAAGAAACTTAAAAAATACAATTATATACATGTACCACTTGTGTGAAACAGGGGCATCCCTCTGTAGGGTGTCGAACCCCAGTTTTGAAAGCCCTGGCGTAGCACGTTCGCCGCATGACAGCTATAACACGCTTGGTTGTACGCGGGGATCTTTCGCGGCATCCCACTGTAACTACACATTTGCGCGCAATCCAACCGAGATGATCAGCATAAACCAACCGCCGCAATGTTTCCAGGCCTCCAACCGTCAGTGTCCGTTTTTCATCGTCACGGCAGCCGCAGTACCGGCAGCTGTGGACGAGGCGGCGGCGATGGCCAGTGAGGTGTGGGAGGGAGAGGAAAATGAGGAGGCGCAGCAGAGCGGCGAGAGCAGGATCGTGTGCCAGAACTCGAAGGACAGCAGGACGCCGCCGAGGTTGACCAGCATGTTGTACTCGTAGGCTAGCAGCACCATATGGCGTGTAAAGTGTCCGATCACGGCGAACTCGAGCACTGTGAGCGCCAGCACGTCGGACACCACGCACACCAAGGCGAAAAGGGCGGCGCGGCGGAACATTCGAGTAACGCGCTCGGTGCGACAAGACTCACCCTGCTTTCGCAGCGGGTAGACGAAAAGGAAAAGCATCATGAGCTGACCCATTGTGAGCACAGCGCACAGAAGCACCATGGGCCAAATGGTGAAGGCCTCTGTTGGGCGGGCCACGCAACCGTGAGGCGACGCCACGAAGTTGACCGACTTCACGAAAATGACCCCAGCCACCAGCACGCCGCTGCATATAAGTGTGATGCTACTCCAGCTGATCACCTACGTGAAAACAAACGGGTCACGCGGTCACGGGTATGCACGGAGCTGTAGCTTGAGTATGATTAGCAAGGGCAAATCGGTCGAGTAAATCGACATAATCTTAATGGAGACGTTTCGTTTTAAACTTGTATCACCATCAGTTAGAATGCAAATGTTTTCTCAAACTATTTGGCTTATCATATTCATAATAAATCGATCACGGATTGATTCACGAATAACCATATGACGCGCATAAGTATCGGTGAGAAGTAATTTCTATAAGGTACAGTTTTGGTCTGTTCCCATTAGGCCATATTTCATCTTTTTTGATACCACAGTTTCGTGACTAAAATGGTTTGTTCACCATTTCAGTTTCACGGTACAATTGCGGAATAAATGTGATGCGTTACAATGAGAAATGATTTACACCATCAGCAGCTAAAATCATTATTCAGACCAGTTGTGCGACAAACAACAAAAATCCAGTAGACATAAAACACTCTGCAAAATTTAAGTGGTCACAAAACCAGCTCCGTCTAGCAAATGATAGATTGTTATAAAAAAATTGTCAATTTCCATCACATATTTTTGTCTTTTTGATGTCTGAAAAATAACATCATAAAATATTGTTTTCCCCAAGGCAGGCACTTGTTAAATGGGAGCCTTAAGAGCTTTTTTACACCTGAATAGAACGTTTTTAGTGTCCGCATTCCATTATCAACAATATTGCTTTTCAGCCACAAAAGTAGAAAACCATGGAGTTTTAAATAAATAACTGACGCCATAAAGCACGCACCATGACCTGAGAACGTCCTTCGCAAATGGCATCCGTAAACCGTTATATGTTCGTAAAATAACACCATGAAATATTTATATACTTTTGTTTCCCCGACCGCACGCATTTGCTCAACGAGATCTGTTCCCGAAAATTTAACAAATTTTTTGACACATATATGCCAATAAATTTACCATCATCGGCTGTGTTGATCTAATACAGTGGTCGACAACCGCGTTATGCACCGTCCAAAAAACTGCCCTTTATTAAATCGTTTGAGGCCAAAGACACTGTAGGCATATGATGGCATGTTGTAAGACTTATAAACGCAAAGTAATTTTTTAATAAATGAGACTATGCACTTTTCGCACTACACGCAAGATTTTCAAAATGAAGTGTTTTATGACGTAACTTTGTAACGTCATTCGTTTCACGTAGTGAGCTTTTTAAAAACATGTTGGGCCGCGACAGAAACGTTCGCCGACCCCTCAAGGGTGTCAATAATGTTGTTTTACAACAAACAAAGTGACCGTAGTTGTTGTAAGGGTATAGGCTCGTCTCAAACGCTGCTATAGTTTAGTGCGTTTAATATTCCGGGAAAACTCATACCGTTTTTTATTCGAATCCTTCATCACAGATAAAGCGATTAATTAATTGAACTAAAATTTGAATTTTGAGTTTTGTTTCTTTATTATTGTGTTTTTTTTTATTGCAGGAAATAGACACTGTAAAACAAAAAAAGTCTTTGTTGGCACACTATTTTAGGCACGGTTTTTAAGGGTCTCTACAAGAAGGCAGCGAACCCTTGAGAACTCCGCTTTTTAAGTCGTTTTTAATCCCAATTTATTTTAAAATCCTATACAAGATGGCCACAATGGCTACATGAAGGTGCTGGGCGAACTTGCGACTCACCTTCAGCCAGATGAAGTGGGCGCGTCTGAGGCCGGGGTGCTGGTAAAGCGAGCGCTGCTTGAGCCAAAGGAAGGCGTAGACGCAGATCAGTGAGAGGAAGTAGCCGATGGCTGACGCGTCCAGGGCGATCTCACAACGGTGGTCGTCGCCCGGGTCATAGCCGACGTTGAAAGCTGCCTGGTCAGCAAACAGCCGTACGTAGCTGGATAGTAGCGCGACAAGGGCTGCCTTGTACACAGGACCCGCGTTTGCCTCGCATCCGCACTTCTTGTGCCGGTGTGACGCGAACTTGCCAGTCTTTAGGCCGTAGTGTACGAAAGAGACCGACACCCAGGTAACGGCCAGTAGCCCTGCAACGTTGCACACCTCCGCGATGATCCAGACCGGCTGCGTAAAGCGCGTAAACGGCGCATCCTCCTCTAGAGGAACAATTGTGGAGGAGAAGTGAGAGGGGTGGGAGGAATTTGCTCCGTAAGGTTCGGTGGCGTTGTAGGGTTGCACGCGCGGCGAGGGCATCTTCGTTAGAGAGATTGCGCCAATTTTTTATCACTTTAACAGCGAGTGCAATTCTTTCGAGTTTTGACAGCGAGTGCAATTCTTTCGAGTTTTTTTTTGCACAACAAATTTTAAAACAAACGGAAGAATGTAATGTCTTCTGCAACTTTCTCCTAAAAATATCTAAAAATACGGTATGCATTACAAAAATGCACGCTACTGACATTGGTGATACATGAAAAGCAAAACGCGACCTGTTAAAAAAGCCACATTGTAATGAAAGAAACGTGCAGATAAATCAAGCTAGGTGTCTTATTAATAAATTTTTCTGCAACGTTATTTTACGGCTATTCCGTAAGCTTACCAAGTCCGTACACATTTTAAAGGCGTTTATCACTCTCCAAAATAACAAAATACATTTATTTTATTTTAATGTCTAAAGCGTATATTCGATTATCATTTCAATATGTTGCTACAATATATTTACTAAACTGCCTCGAACGAATACTCAAATATTCCAGTTTTGTTTACCCAACCCAAATTATAATTTCTCATATGCCTGTTGCCCGCGTGCATTTAAAAAACTTGATGCAGAGCTATTTTATCGCAACGTTGAATAATTTAACCCAATTTTCCTCAAAACTTTACAATGTAGTTTAACAAGACCGGTAAGCCGTTAGGAATTCAAAGCACCTGCATGCTGCTCTTGCGTTTAAAACATATTTGTGCATTCTGGGCTTTGCCAATTTGCGCAAACCTTGCAAGAAATGACAGTGGCCAGCGAATCGGCCAAATCGGTTCATCCAAATTATGAATAACTATGTTTTTTTCTTTCTTAGATGTACAAATTGACAACAGATGCAGAACAAAACCCTAAAAATTCAAACTACCTTAACAAACTTGCACCCATACAGTCAACCACTAATGATTTGCCTAACACTGATAAACCTAAAGGGTCGTCGAAAGTTTCGATAAGTTAAAATGAATCGCAGACAAAGAGTTTCGGAGCTTTGCACTGTTGGGGGAAGCCTAGTGCAACTAATAAGGGCGCTGCTATAGGGCTCCTGCTGTATCCGCGGCGTTCGTATTTAGCCGCCCTACGATAGTGTCGAATTTCTTTCCTTATGGCACGGCGCCGCTCTCTGTCTATGTTGGGCTTCCTTTTTTGCAACATCAATGATGCGACCCAATGCCAAATCTATGCTCAAGCTAGTTGTATGGTGGTTGCAGGCATGTTTTTTACTAATTTATTACATCATTTCGTCCAAGCCTGCTCTATTAGCTAGCGTGGTCCGCATGCTGACTTTTGGATTGTTAAATGCAAATGTCAAGTATCTGCACAATTAATTGAAAAATTGCTTAACAAAATTAGAAAGCAAATTTTCGAAAAATACATTTTCGAAATGAATATAATTACACTAAACGGTATAATAAACTACTTTGCTCTTTAAAACCGATTTGCGTTTGCAATGTTTTAAAATAGTTCAGCACAGTAGAAAAGACCTGCACAAACTTTCGTAACCGAGCTTGTGGTATATAGCCAATTAAGTATAACTGTTAGTTAAAAGTTACTGGTGATAAATGTATTTCGTGAGTAAACGTTTACGGGCGGATGGTGAACTTTTGACACTCTTTGCGATCCAATTATTCACCTGACAAGTGGATCCAGTTTGCCAAATGCACGTAGGCTATACAGAAGGTCGTTACTGTTATTATTTGTCTACAAACTACCGGCGACATGAATCTACCATTTTGATTACCTTTGATTAGGAAAATATTATACAATTTTGATCCTTTTGATTAAAAAATCTTATAAAAAAAAATAGAATTTTAATTTCTGCATCTGCATATGTTACCCTAACCGAGGGACAAATAATTTTAAAGGGTTAGTAGAAAAATTGCCAAGCTTGACTAGTGCGCAACAGACTTTTATCCTTTGTAACAGGAAGATGACATTGCATTCTACCAATGGTAAAAATTCTCCCCAAATAAATAACTGTTTGGAAAGCATTTAAGCATTGTATGTTAAATGGCCTTGCTTTTTCCGACCTATGCTATAAACTAAGCCAAGAAAGCTCTTAATATTCTTTTCAAAGCATCCTAAAAATTGCTGCTTTCTCAGTTGTATCAGCGCCACAGTCACATGTGCCAAGTTCATGCCCATCCACCGCAAATGAATCAACATCATGGTCGCACATTGCAGTGAAGGCTACACGTTTGAACCGCTTTAAGGAAATTGCCTCGTGCTTTATCCCTGCTATTGTTTCCTGTAAGTCGTCGCGCTATGCTCTGTTCTGCTTGCTATCCGCTCTATGTGGTTGATGTCTAAAAATATCTCATTGAGGACAAAACCAAGAGATATTATTTTTTGGCCTAAAATTTTACAAATTTTGATACATAACTGTTTTACTTTGAGGTTTACGCGCCTTCCTCACCATTTATCACTTTACCATCTACAGTTTATAAAACGAAATCTGAACCTGTTTTTCGCCGAAACTAAAAAAGTGTTAACGGCCAAAGATATGAATTGTTCCTGGGCGTTCAACTTATTGTAGTGACATTTTTTTGTTATAGGCAAAAAATGTATATTGCTACCCCGTTCTGCAACTTTAAATATTGCCATTTTTGAGTATTTACTAAAGTATTAGGCTATCATTAAAGCTTTCCAATAAGCAAAACTACCGCAAATCTTAACACTTTCTGCCGTTTAAATGCAACGCCCTTGTACTTAATAAATAATCTTGCGGTATGTCGTTTTGGACAGTAGGGAGTTTAGTAAGAATAGAAGATAAACACATTTGTTTACTTTGGCAGGCCTACTTTCGATTAAAAGCAGTCCGTGTCCTCTTTTTCTTAGCGGATCGCATAAAAATTTTCATAGTTGACGTCACAAAGTTACGTCATTACGAGACGTCTAAAACAATTTACCCTATAGGACACCTAAACGTTTTTTATCGTGACGGCGTTCAGTAAAAAAATATTTTACCGGACGCCGTTTTGGACCATTTCGGCCTACACCACTGTTTCACACCCAATCCATTCAGATCTCAATTTTCAAAATGCATTTCACGCCGCGGAACATTGCCGCTCTGTATAGATCGAATACCGCAAGTAACTGCCGACACACGCATGGTACGAAGGTTTATAAATCGATTTGAATATCCGCTTCCAATGTTCCACGTCTGGGCCACGCGGTGTCATTTAGCAGCAACGTTTAGACCTCGTTTTACCAGGAATTGCCGTAGTAAGTTCTAAATAAGGATCAAGGCGCCATGCCGCCCGGCACAAATACATTATTCATATACCTATACTCTGTAAGCGACCGAGTTGAAATATATGACGGCGGTTAACGTCATACTAGCGTGTTGATCACTGGCAACTTTTTGTTCCGTCAAAACACAAATTGTAGGCTGTTATTTTTGAAATTAAACTATAGGGATTTCAAGATGACCATTCGGATTTCATTGATACGCCAGGACCAACACGTACAATCCTACATACATTGCCTATAGTAATAGACTTTTGGTCTACATTTTCCGCGTTTTGACTTACGTTTAGAGCAGCGGTTCCCAAACTTTTCTAAAAATTTTGCCTGGCGGACCCGTTGCAATTATTTTGATGTTTCGCGGCCCTATAAAATTTCAAGTGTCAGTTGACCCATATTTCTTGTAGTACACTAGTGCAGTCACGATTCTTTCTAATGTAACAACCTTCTAACTCAGGGTGGTCCACGGTTGACTGCATCGCGGGCCACAATATTTCTTGCATATTCTTTGCGGGCCACATAAAGTAGGCTAAATGCGTACCAGGAGCGGATTAACGTTTTTGGTTTGGTCGAGGCATGAAATGTTTAAAGATAACGTCATAAAGTAATATCGAAAGACGGATACGCTCCAGAAACTTGCTTCTGTCGTCGAACTTGTGCGCAAATGAAATGGAATGTTATGAGACTGGGAAAACTGGTGTGCGCGAAGCGCGAAAAATTTTGCGTATTTGACAAAAATTTTAATTAGAAGACTGCATTTTATAAGCGTAGAATGTTCGCGTAAAAGAGATGTTGCATACTCCCCAATCGCTAAATTACAAAGACGTTATCATTTCGCGCAAAAAGGTTTAATTAACCAGATCAATTTGGCTGAAATTGCAACTGGGTTTGGACCACCCTGTTCTAATTCTGACTAATGCGAATGATTCACTGATAGCAGGTAGTACAGCATAATAGATGCTTTGTGATGTCACAATAAACATCATAAAACACGCCCTATGATCGAATAATAAAGCATAACTAAAGACAATAAAGATGACAGATAATGTTTAAAACAAAGACTAATGTTTAAAAACTTAAAAGACTAATTCTCCTTGCGGACCCTCTGAAACTGCTGTACGGACACCATTTGGTCCGCGGACCCCAGTTTGGGAACCGCTGGTTTAGAGTTAAATAATGTAATTATTGGCCAGGGGATAAAATACCAGTCTATCACCTTTTCAAGACATGGCTTAAACACTTAGCCTTCGATGAAATATAAGGTGATGGCCTCGGTCACACAGGGACAGTCACACTATCTCATCGGTCAAAGGTATTTAAAAGTGCACCAGCAAGACTGTCTGCTGTACACAAGCAACATAACTAAAGGTTATCACTTGCCGAAGAGAAGGTAGTTAGTTTTTATGAACACCCGATGTAACAGATCTAGGCATTGGTTTGATGAACATCAGGATGCTGGACGTTTTACGTATAATAACAATATCAAACCCCCATACTCAAGTAGGCCTAGGTGTCATTTTGAACGTTTCGAATACCTCTTTATTCATTTTCAACATAGTGAATGATAAATCGGTATTCGAATAATTCAAAATAATACCTACTTCTGTATGGGTTTTGTTGTTCTTATTACGTCTTACAACCTTCAACCATTAGGCTCCAAAGGATGTTTTACTATTTTAATGCCTTAACGGTTTTTAGGCCTCCATCACAAGTAGGTTTACTAATATGTATTTGCGCGCATCAGACGATCACCACACATAGTTCATTTGGGTTCAATCGATTACCAGAATAGACAAAGCAAAATACTGTTATCATGAGCGAATTTAGGGCAAGCGATTGCGCTTTATTGATTGCCAGGAAGTAATTCTTGGACATCAATTCGACACTTCAACGATCCATTCTACTTTGTTTAGCGTGAAAAAAGCGTATGTGTGCTTCATATGTCGACCTGCCGTAATCTAACTGTAATACTATATAACGCGAAATACGTTAGTCACTGGCAAAATAAACACTAAATATTCATTGAATCCAATGTTGCATTTATCGGACTACTGATGAATTGTGTCGTTTTTTAGTACAATGGTTAACAACATGTTAACAGTTAACCTTTTGATGGGCCCAGGCGCGTAGCGTGACCATTTCAAAGGGGGGTGTCCCGCAATTTCAACTTAGGGAATTCCCCTATTTTCCGTCTGACTGTAATGAATAATGACGTCATAAAAAATAAGCAGAAACACTTAACGTCCAGCAAAAGCGAACACGTGCGTCGTATGAACACCCGTACCCGAAAAATTTTACGTTTCATGTATTCTAGACGCTAAAAACGGCGATTATTAGGAGCATACGGCTTTTTAAATTTGTCTATTTGACGTTAGAAAAGTACAACACTCCGTTGACTCATTCACGTCCGATTGGCCCGTGATTTCAATTGTGCGCGAAAATTATTAGATTGTGGTGTCAGAACAGGCTCTTTGACGTGTCAATCACAAACTACAAATCTGGTGATATTTGTAGTTTAGTTTCGCCGATTGTATGAAACTTGGCTTCAAAATCGCCCTTTTTAAACTCGGTATAATTAGTAAATTATTCAGCTGAAACTGTACAAAACGAAAACAAACAAGTAAGATGGCCATCTATTATCAGTTAAGCAGGAAGCTATAGTTCGACGACGTTTTAATAATATATCTCCTCAGCGGGAAATGTTATTTAGACGATTCATCGTGAAGGGAAGCAGAAGTATCTAGGTCATTAATAAAAAATAAATCGATTGCACAGCGTGGATTCGAAAGGAGTTAAATGTTAGTGAAGCGATAGCAATATTGTTCTAGTGGACAGTGTTTTTGAAAGTTTGTCAGTGTAAGCACGAGTTTTATCCAAAAAGTATGACATCTCCAGAAAGAAAGAAGCAAAAAGTAAGAAAAATCATATCGCATTTTGACACAAGGAGTGTCAGTGGTCGATTAGAATTGCCAGAAACGACCCATGAAAAAGATAAAACACAAATCGAATCAACGAGTATAGTGTCACCTCAACAACAATCGTCTGGAATTGGGTCTCCAAATGACATTGGAAATTTCGTTGGAGCTAATATTTCGAGGGAGACAAAGCGGAAACTTTTGTTAAATCCGTGGATGCCAGACGAAACTTGCGTATTTCCAAGACTAGAAAGAATGAAAAAAAACAAATCTGTTATGTGTCCTTCCATGCATCATGGCTTAAAGCGCATCCTTGGCTTGTTTACAGCGATGTAGTGCAAGGTGCATTTTGCAAACATTGCGTTTTGTTTGCACCGGAAAAGGCAGGAGGGTCATCCCTAAAGCAGCTCGTCAAAACTCCACCACGGAGTGCGGCAGAATATGTAAAAGGGACTACGTTGTTGAAAGATCACGCGTCGCTCGAATATCATAAAACAGCAACCGTAAAAGCGGAATCATTTCTTCAGGTATTAGAGAGGGGAGACGTTTTGGAACAAATGGATAGAGATCAACAACGATTGCTTCCTCTAAAAAATGACTTTCTTGTCTCTGTGGTAGAGAGTATAATATTCTGCGGCATTCCCCTTCGCGGGCATCGCGATTCTGGTCAGCTAACTGCTCCTGCAAACTTTCGAACTGAAGAAAACGAAGGAAATTTTTGCGCACTTTTAAGATTTCGAACTTCGGCAGGGGACACTTCAGTCACAGATTATTTGGCTCAATCCAATCGGGCTGCTATGTATTTCCACAAATCCGGAATGAAATTATTGATATTGTCGGCGATGTCATTCGTCAAAATATAATTGCACGAGTCAAGAAGTTCGTTTTTATTTTAGCGTTTCAGCCGACGAAACTAGTAATGTTTCTGACATCGAGCAACTTTCGCTAGACAGCTTAAACAGGTGGGAAGCTTAGACAGCTTAAACAGGTGGGATTTAAATTCAGATAATATGCGTGGCCAAGGTTACGACGACGCCGCCAATATGTCCGGAAAATTTAACGGCGTACAGGCAATTATTGCACGTAAATGTAGTTTACACGCCTGTTTTCTCTACGTCGTTGAGAAGTCTGTTCGTTTTACCAATAAAATACATATGCGTTAAAAGGCCTGTTTCAGATTACTTGAGTCGGTGACAGGCGAAATGCCAAATGAAACAACGATAACAAGCGGTGATTAACGGCGATGAGCACCGACCTGATTAGGCGGCCGACGTGTTTTCAATGCCAGGTGCAATGTTTTCCGATGTAACATCGCAGCAATTACGGTTTGATTTTTGTGATCATTGTTTACTGAGATTTCAAAGGGGGGTGTCAAGACTCCTAAATACCCACGCTACGCCCCTGGATGGGCCCATCTATATATATGATAAGTCAAAAGCTTTGAGGTTCCAAACATTGGGTTAATTGTTTGGAAGTTTAAATAAGAGTTCTTTCATTAACAATAGAGAAAAACAGTGCTGTCAAGGCTTACGAAAATACTGGATGCCTAAACAGTCCTGCTACCCACCTATAACGCTAGATGCAGCACAGAACAACAACAACAACACACTTAACAACATGGTTTTCAGAATAGGTTACTTAACCAACAAATTTACTTCATTTTACTCAAACCAAACAGTTCTGAATCATACAACACTAAACATTAAAAAAATAATTTTTATTGAATTTTTTTATATTCGAAAATTATCATTTGCCGTGACTGATATTCCTAGGTCAATTCAACATTTGCAACCTGTCTATACAATTACTTCTAGGCTACTATGGACTACTATGAACCGGTATCTCGGCTTTAAAACAATACTCTATCAAACCTGCTTGGCCAAACACGAAAAAATAGTCAACCCTAAACTCTTTAAGTCAGTACAGTTCTCAACACTTTCTCTGGCGGCGTATTTATATTTATATTTTACTTTCGCTGCATATACATACAATTAAGTTTGAAAAAAAATTGCTCAAATTTTATTGTCTGCATAAAAACCAAAAAAAGGATAGAAACACGCTTTCAGCGCTAGCTACAGGTTGTAAGATTGTGGATCGATTTAATGTGACAAAAGGAGATATATATATATATATAATACGGTATCGGCAACAATATCACACTTTCGTTACATTTTCCGAAACCTCGCGTAAGACCTCAAAGCTGCTCTTGTACCACTTGATAAGCCATTGCCTAAGCCCTATATCACACAGCGTTTAGTGTACCAAGGTTGAGGACAGTGCCTGCCATCAAATCCGAATTGAGGCAAACGCGACATCAGCAGTAGAAGGCGCAGCACACAGCGAGGAATAGTGACGTTGAGTTCCCAAAAAAGGTCGCGGTGGGCGTATTTCCGCAGCGGGGGCCCGTCGAAAGCAGTTTGACAACGGCGGGCCGGGATATCAGGCTGGGACCCGCGTCAGGCCGCTCACTATTCTGGCAGGCGCCGCTTTCGCGAAATGCATCAACGGCAACGAGCAATGTTATGCAAATGCGGCGCATCCTAAACGCGTTGCAAAATATCGGTTCTGACAAATTAGGATCCCCTTCTGACAATTAGGATTCACTGCGATTGTTTCTAAATTAAGCACAGGCATTTTAACGTTACATTTTACGCATTTGCTCATTTGGTTTGGATTGGAATTGGAGCAAATTATAACTTGAATTGAAACCCGACCAAGCTTTACATTTAAAGTGATTAACCTATGTTGAGAATCGTTTGTAATGAGTTTTAACACTGTTTAAAAAAATAATTAGTTTGATGAAAATGCTAAAGACATTTAATCCACATTGGCCCCGTTTCTCACTTCACATTTGGATTGCATGTACAGTGTTGGACGACCCCGTTTCTTACTGGCTTGCATATACAGAAAATAGGTTGTTCTAGAACAGGGGTCGGCAACCTACGGCCCGCGGGCTGGATCCGGCCCGCCGATGTAATTCATCCGGCCCGCCGCCTCTTTGACAAATTAGACACCTTTCACATGAGTCCATTTCACATACTTTTTGACTATTTTAACTACGTAAGTGCAAAAAATTTTCGCGCTTTGCGCGAATCATCATTCTACCTACGCTTTGTTTAAGTTTTGATGCTGTCTTTTGAACTAGATCAGTCATTCTTCACCGTTGCGCCGTGGAAGGCTGCCAAGTGCGTCACGGAAAAACGAAAAACGTATTCAAAATATTGGACATATATTTTTTAACATTTTTTTTATTTTCGGCAATGTAATAAAAACTTGCAAGAAATTTAACCCCCAAAATACCCAAAAAAATCTCGCTCGCTTCGCTCGCCAGGGGTTTTGCCTTAAAACGTTAAAAAACACTCAGCTAGATTAACTTTAAATGTTGACGCATTCCCTCAAAGTAGTTTTATTGCACTTTTTAGTAGTATGGATGGCGACATGTGAACTCAAATTTTAAATCAAACAAACGCTTTTTTTTGCGCTTTGCGCCAACGCGTTAGTGCCTCCTTAACGTAATTAAACACGTTTTAAGTGCAAAAACGAACCGAGGTCCGCCTGATTCACAGTTGTTCTAACATGAAAATAACACAATTCTTAGTTATCATGTTTTGCGGCTCGCAGAGATCTTTCCGAGTTTCGTTTTGGCCCGCGACTAGAAAAAGGTTGCCGACCCCTGTTCTAGAACCTAGATGTTTAATACCAATTCAATGAATTAGAGCAAAATAGGCTAATTCTGTTGCTAATCAAAATATTGAATGGCTCGTGTGCTCCAAACAATGAAGATTTAAACTAACTTGATTTCGAATCGAGTTGAATGTTATTCTGTTTATAGAATTGTAGTTTATTTTCTATTTTCCAGATTTCGCTATTTCTGATTCTAATCTAATTTAAAAACGAAAATGATCTAATTTTTGTTCTAATTTAGTTTGAAAAACTTCAATGATTCAATTTTATTTGTCACCGTATTATCATAGACTGAAATTAATTTAGTTGTACAAGCTAATTGGATAGTTAAAAACGTCCCCTTTTGTCGAATAAACTGAAATATTTACAGGGTGTTACGAATTGAATTAAACCCACAACACGGATAACAAATATGTTGATTTAACCCTAAGTATTTATATTGTTTAAATTTGATAGTAGTAATAAATAACAATTACTACTATTTTAGATTAAAAGTAAAACAGGTTTGGGCACAACTTTTATAGAGATTAAACCGTATTAGGCTGTTCGATAATGTTTCCGTTAAAAGTTTAATTTCAATGCTTATCCTGGAAAATCCCTGATATTCTTGTTGTATCGTAACTTTCAGACATATTGAACTGTAAATTTAATAACATCAAATAAGATATTTCTTAGTCAAAGGAAACTGAGTCTAAGATCTGCAAACATTGTGAAACCGTCCAAAATTTATCTTGGCGGAAGCCAAAAAAAGTTCATTTGAAGGCCAAGTTCTCGGCATTTCGCGCTCATCGTTGTACAGAATCTTAATCAAGACTACTAACTATATCTTTAGGCAATCCTATACATATAACACAAACCCGCATCAACTGATATGCAGAAACGTGTAGACATGTGCCACCGGTTTCAAAACAAGGTTAGAGGTGTACCAGATTTCCTTAACTGTATATGATTGAGCGGCGAGATTTACCCGATGCTTTCATGGCACACTATAGAAGCAAGAATACTGTGTTCTAGGGCACGCAAGCACCGCATAAGGTGCTCTAGAGGCCACGACACCCAATTCTTTGGCCATTACAACCATTACGGCCATTACGCACAATATTTGTGCAGTAAAAATAGGATGTGCCAGAGTGATTGATAACTTTGTTCACCGGTTTTTAAAATGTCCGAGATTAAGTATTTTTCTAAATCTAGCTAAAGGCCACGAATTCGCAGTACTCAATTGCTATTATTTCAACTCACTGCAAATATTAACAGGTCCAAACCTTTTTTTAAGTAACAAATCGTGATGCGGAATCAATGGGTTTCACTTGTTTTTGGACACCCTGTATTTAGTTATAGGAAACCGCAGCCAGAACTAAAAGGATCCCTGGAACCACAAAGCGAGCTAATGGAACTGTTACTGCTTTCCTGACAACTGAGAATTCAATCACGGTGGATTGTATCTATAGTTTAATGCTTAAATTGAAATCGCGGATTTTCACAACGCTTTTTAAAAACAAACTAAACCTAAGAGTGTTTTTTCAAGCAAAGATACACCCGCTTATTTAGAAAGTACAAAGCAAAATACGTCTACGATAAGCTGATATAGATGAGTAGCTAAACTTATTTCTTTCAAGCAGTCAAGTTTTCACGTTTGATCACACGAAAAAAAAACATACGAAAGCTCATGGCAAAAAGGAAAAGGCGTAAAAAAATCGCGTTTATTTATTTTTTTGGATTTGTGTGACTTAAGTTAGCAACATTATTTCATTGTAACCTCTGTAATATTTCGTTTTTCGCTTTCGCATATGCACCTCTGTAAACAAAAATCACCGTAATAGAAACTACAATGATTGTTGTAAAATATAATGATTTTACTGGACAAAGAAGCAACTAGAATATGCTCATTTGCACTCTAAAATACTTTATTAAGCCTAGCTTAACCAAAAAAAAAAATTACAAACTGAAACGAAGCTAAACTTGGCAACGACAGAATTTCAAAGCTCGTACCGATTTGGCTGCATATGCCGGTTGATTCTTCGTCGTTTTAAACTAGGACCTTTTATCCACATCCTGCCTTTATAACAGATCTCGGTGGCCTTGAACTTATTTGCAGGAATACTGACAATGTAACTAGTCATTGCACTTTACTTCAACCGTCGTAAAAAAGGGTTATACGGTTGTCCTTGTTAGGAGTTGCTGTGTCACAGCGGCGCACGGCGCACACCCATCTCCCTTGTTGGCATACAAACTTCTCGAATCCATTAGTGTCGACAAGCCTCGGAAAGTTTCGGGCCCTATGCCACATTGACGTCTAAGGCCAAGCCTGGCGGCAAAGTTAAAACGCATTTCGTTGCAGCTTTGCAGAGCACATTGCCAAGATTGTGACACACCCGTATGACATGCTGAGTTGTCTAAAGGCCAATTACATTTTTAAACGCGGTAAGGTAGAGCAGGAAACATTCGTGGCTCATTTATATTTGCTAATGGTCCGTGGTTAAAAAAATCGAGTCATTCGTTTAACACAAACCAGATCTCCAGTGCTATTTTCTTGAGGAACGTTTTTATCCCAATTATAAAGCATCTGGTTAGGTCAGTGGCTGATTCTTTTTTGGGTATACGGAAGACGAAGGAACATACAAATCATTCGCGACACACTTTCTATAAAACATTACTGCAATAACTTGATAATTGCTTCTGATACGGGGCAATGCAGTATAGGTAAATACCAGTGTATAACTAGGTGTTTTTTTAATAGTAAGTGTGTAGCCAGTCTCGGGTGTTTGCTTATAGGCTTATAGGGAACACGAAAATGAGTATTTTACAAAAAAAAAACAGAATCTCCAGTTCCTGTTTGCCGAGGAACACAATTTGAGAATTACTGAAGTTTAAAGCTATTTCGGGCTGCGGAAAGAAATAATTCAAGGCGAAAACATTTGAAGTAATACCAATTTTGAAAGCAGCATGAAACATTACCGAATATGTAATATGGGATGGGAGAAATTGAAAGGTCGCCGTGCTGTTTTCTATTCTGGCACACACCGTGGTATGCCTAAGGTTATGTGTCCGTACTGAAATGTGCGGAAAACGAATTTTTCATCAACAGGGACTGATGTCTGTTTGCCAAGAGCCGCATCGCTCATGGCACTTTGGCATCGAGGCGAATACAAGCATTAAGTCTGTATGTTATCGATTTCCTATTGTTTTGCGGTTGTTTAAATTAGCGGAAATTTATACCGTTTCGTTAATGTACACGTTTGACATGCACATGTCAATATGGGGTTTTAAGTGTCTGAGATAACTGTGATGTTTTCTATTTTATTAATGAAACAAACGTAACATAAATTGACTGTAATTGCGGTTGGCTGACATCTGGTAGAGCCAGGGTTTTTTTAAGGTTTGGTTTGGGTGACCGCTAAGTAGTTTTAAGCGACCGCAAGTGTTTCATTTAAATACCTAAAAGTATAAGTCCGAAATTTGGGACCGTTTCGGTCTCCCTAAACACCTTAAAGATCACTGGGTAGGGCTACTTCAAATTCCGGAATAAATATATACACATAATTTAACTTCAGTACCTATTTTATAAATATATGTAGGCTTACAAACGATTTTATATTATCCGTAGACCCGTTGTCTAACTATCCTCTATTCGCCCGCTTCTGAACACCAAACGGCAATATCTTTCATTTAAGTCTGACTTCACCTGTAAACATTAAGTTAATCGGAAATAGCGCAAATTGCGACAAATAACCATTGAATACTTTATTTGAACTCGCTGCGTGTTGGTTATGGATGTCAAAGAAAAAATATTGCATGATCGCCAAGAGTAAAGTGATTTAATTAAGCCCTAAAGCTCAGTATTCAGCACTTAAGCGCATCCCTTTGATTTTAGTAACTGATACGTTAACAAAAAAGGCCGATGAGATTTGTATTGATTCTTTAACATCAAATTTAAACGTGTCATCTGCGTAAATGCAGGAGGGGTAAACCACACTGCCCTTGTCAGCACTTGTTTTTGCTATATTGACACATGAGTATATTCCGTAATCTATAGCCCTTCTAAATATCAGCATATGAACGTACAAAAATATTTTTGCCAGGTCACCGTTTAAACAATTCCGCTTGATATATTCAAATGTCTCTTTATATTTGTGGTTTCTGTGTCTTTTAAAAAGTATCTGTTTTCGTTGAACTGACTTATGGTAATGTGGTGTACTTCTCTCGCCGAAATACTGTTTTTATATAATTATTATAATTCAATGGACGATGGAATAGCATCCATCCTCATACCGAATAAGCAAAAAAAATGAAAACATGTAAAAACGTTCCTAAAAGTCTCTGGAAAGATCTTGGAGGCAATGTTCGGCAAGCAGTTATGATGGTGAAAAATTATGTTTGTCATACATATTAAAAAAATGATAAAAATCCTGCCAGCTGGTTCACAAGGTATTTCTTCTCTTTGCAATATCAATAGGTAAATTTGTTTGAATGACTGACGTTAGGAGTCGCGTTCGACCAAAAGTCATTTTAAACTTTGCCAAAATTAGTTATTAATTGCGAAAAAGGACGCGACCCTCGCGTTTGGCGATATGCAAAAACGCGCGCGTCGATTATGTACAGCGAATGTCACGCTGATGGCAGTAAGCTAGTTGAACCGGGTCAATTGTAAGCCGTGCGTTACCTTGCTCACGTATAGCAAGTTATTCAGTAAAAACTGTCACCACCGAAGGCCACAGTAGTCATATCGTGGTCTGAACAGGTGCTTATAGAGTTGCATACAAAAATTTCTGACGTTGGTTAACTGGCAGATTTTGACTCAGCTCGCGTCTTATCTTTTTACACAACCCTTGACGTTTAACGTGGATCAACAGCGTGAAACAGAGAGGACTATACACTCCGGTGTTGAGCCGCCATCATGTACAACCTCAGCACTCACACATCGGAAAACGCAACTATCTTGCGATTTCTCCACGCGGAGTGGCTGATTGCCGAGCTGTTCAACTTCGGCGCCCTGTTTCTCGTAACCTGGATCGAGCTGTCTTTTCTGCTGTACGGAAAGCGAAACGGAAAGTTGCGCGGCAAAGCGGACCGTCTTCAAATCAGCGCCGGCGCTGTGTACAAGTGGGCAATGCTGGCTTTCGTGTTTAGCTACGTGCGCCTCCTCACAGACCAGGTAATTTTCAACATTGGGTATATCGGCGATCAGGAGCGGCTATGCGAGATCCTTATGGACTTATCAACCGCAGGGCTCTACCTGACCGGCATCAGCTGCTATTTCTTCCTCTGGTATCGCCAGCGCGCCCTCTACCAGCACCCAGGCCTGCGCAAGCTGAAAACAGCCTGGCTGAGCTGCGCGGACTTCGGCAGCATATCGATCATCCTTCTCGGACTGGTCTTTTCGGCGCTCGCGACCATTTACCCGCGAAACTACAGCGCTTCATCGCGCGGATGCGTTGGCAAGCCGTCCAACGATTTTGTCCTGTGGCCTTCCTACTTAAGCACGGCTGTAACCTCGCTCGGACAAAGCCTTATGCTCTTTCTCTTCATTTATCCTCTGAGGAGGAACGAAATTGCGTCCGGACGCGTTTCGCGGATCATGAAGCGCTCCGCCTACCTCGCGTGCCTCTTTGTCGTCACTGACGTCACGGCTCTGGTGATGTACGTCTTCGTGGTGCCCAGCCACGCGACCCGCCACGTCACGCTCACGGTGTATGACGTCAATCTGATGACGAACCTTCTCAGCGTTCTCTTCTCGTTCGATTCGTGGCGACAAATCGTTCTTTCGCCAATCAAAAAGAGCGCCGGCTACAGCGTGAACTATTCCATACGCAGCATTGTGACGTAGGCATTTGGTGACGTCAAGCGTTTGGTGGCGTCTTGGTGTTGCGTTCATCTAGTTTAGGCCAGTTATTGGATTATTTGTAGTTCACGTAATTGTGGATTCAATAAGTAGCATCCTCGATTTAAAAAACCTTGCCTTTAGTGTTTCTTCATTGAAAACTGACACAATACTTTACGTTTGTTCAAAACGTTAGCTGTATTTCTTACGAGTTTTTATCAGTGTTGTAATGACTTTGGT
Source organism: Ascidiella aspersa (assembly GCF_963924565.1). Lineage (NCBI taxonomy): Eukaryota > Metazoa > Chordata > Ascidiacea > Phlebobranchia > Ascidiidae > Ascidiella > Ascidiella aspersa. The sequence goes on from NC_139451.1 coordinate 21,891,231, forward strand.
CATTAACTTTACTTAATTACACGTAAGTCACTGTTGTCAAATGCTCGACTTTAGTCTTTCAAACAAATGACTTGACTTGGCCTTAAGTCATTATTTCAATCACTATAATTTTAAATTAATTGTTTTCATATCTATTTTATTATAAAATCGCGTTATTTATCTTAGTTTTTGAACGTTTAACAATTCGCTCGTTATATGTTGCTCTTTTTTTATTCTTTAGTTTAGTTATTGGTTATATTTGGATGTCGACGTCTTATTTTTATGCTAATCACTTGACCTGGAATTTTCTATAGCTCTATTATTAACTTGACTTGTACTTGAATTGGGCAAATGGAGACTTTGGAATGAGAATTTTTTTTGCAAAAGACATGACTTAATAAAAAAATAACGTAGCACTTTCTTATTTTATGGTCGCACTTCTTCTATTCATTTTATGTGCTAGGCCTATATGTTTTACTTATTCCGCTCGTGGTAGTAAATTTTGTGCAATAAAATATTTTGAGGCATGGCATCATTTATTAAAAGACTAACATACATAGAACTTATTACAATATTCTGACTCAAACAGACATTACGTATACGTAAAGGAGGAATGTGAAATTATTTAAAAGTTATAGGTTGCACATGTCAATAAAACTATTACAAAATGAAATAACCAAAATAATAATTTTATTTTAAAACATTTAGACAATAGCTGCAAAATACAATGATATTTAACATAGCGAGTCCTCTGTAAACCCTAACCCGCAAAACAAAACACCTTTTGCCAAACATTATATTGGTATATTTGAAAAAAAAACACAACAAAAAAATTGTATGTCTTCCGTGCTTTTAACTTGTCATGTCTTGCTAACTTTCATGACATGGGAGTCTTTTTTTTAGAAGGGTGAAAAGTCCTAGTAACTTTTTGCTGATTTTATTGTACTTTAACATTACACCTAGAGTTCAGTTAAAATAATTTCTTAAAAAGGGTTTCTTCTCGTACTGTTTCTTTCAATCCAGGCTGTTATCGTGCTCATTTTATTTATTTGGGCATAGTTGGCAAGCTCGCGTGTTTGAACAAAAAAAATAACTGTTTCTATTTAGGGGTGAAAATTATAAAAATATTTATTCTTGACTCATTGCTTTAAAAGTTGAAGCTGGGTTTCATAACTGTGAATTACTTACGGAAGAAATATGTATAAGGCTTCAGCTAAAATATATTAACTACTGGAAATACCTTGGCGAAGCTAAAAGAAGAAACAAAAGTAAACGCCAACAAAAACTGCAATTATAATTACTTTATCAGTTCCGGCCGATAGTAAAGGGCGACTTTAAGATTTCCGGCCAAGTTTCAAAGGAAAACAGAACCGCTAGCAGGTTCGTCATTAAGTTGACGTCATAGACAGTGACGGTGATGTGGCGCGTGGCCTGCGCCGGCACCAGAACGGCCAGCAGCACCATGGCGCCCAGATCGGATGATATGCAGACCGCCGCCATGCAACAACACCTTTTGGTAAGGGCCTTTACGCGATGCATGAACATTCCTGTTGAAGACGCTCTCAGGGGTTGAACAAAAAGCAGCAGCATCGATATTTGACCGGTCAGCAGGACCACTGAGCTTAAGTAAAGCGGCCAAATAACAAAGTCGCCTCTCGGCCTGCTGATACAGCCCTTCGGTGAATGCATGTAGTTGTTTGGCACGGTAAACGAGAAGAGAAACACAGTGAACCCAGCTGTAATGAAAGCCAAGCTGCCGACGCTTAGGTAACGCTGCCAACCTGTTTTAACAGCGTCGCAAATAGCAGGGTGCTGGTACAGCGTACGGTGCCGCAGCCACAGCAGATAGTACGTGCAGTACATGCTCGCAGTCATACCCACGATTGAAATGTCCATTAAAAGCTCGCAGGCTGTGGGAGTGCTGTCCTTGTAACCCACGTTGAAGGTAACCTGGTCAGCCAAAAGTCGTATGTAGGAGGTTGAGTAGGCCAAAACGGCGGCCGTGTAAAACTGCCCGCTGCTCAGCCTTCCATGCTCCTGTCACTTCCATTTATGGTGCTTCTTTCCGTAGGAAACAAAACCGATCAGAATCCAAGTGACAGTCGCCAACGCTGCGACGTTGAAAAGCTCGGCGACGATCCAATACACCTGACAAAACCTGTCGACTTCCTGGCTTGTGTTAGAGGTGTTTCCCTCCATAGTACTTCAATGTTGTCTTGCTATGCGCGGGTATAACTGTCAAATATATGTCGGGTGGCGGCTTGAAGAAATAATTGACCCAAGGTTGTCCCATTTTACATAGAACTCTGGATACGCGATAGACTGCTTACTTATGCAAAACAATCGAACATGCAAATTAGGATTACATTGTAAAATCTAAATTTAGAAGTTCACCTGTTCGCCTTGCGTAATGAACTGTGTTGCACAATTAATTTGCAAGTGAAAAATCATATTTATTCAGATCATTGGTGAGGTCAAATATTCAATACCTTGTGATGACTCGTTGAGTGTTCAGTTATTTTTAATGACGTAGTTGTTAACTTGTATGATCCAAAAACAAACGCTTTATTTGTTTCTTTCTTATGGCTTTTTAGTATGATAATATAGATCACTTTGGGGAAATCTTTATTAGTCCTTTGCGCAAATTTCTGAGTATTAACACACCATCGTAATTATTCTTCCATTCAAATTATAATTTTTGCCAACCTGAACTAGGTAATTTTACGACAAATAGGTAATTTTACGACAAAATTTACGCTTACGTAGAGCAGGCGACTTCTAGAACTTCCATTGCACATTTGCGCACGAGGTTGACCGGGAACAGGTTGTTACTTGAGATTTTTCGTATCCCGACGTAGCGCTATGACGTAACTTTGTGACGTCATCTTTGAAAAAAGAAATATTAAACATGGCCGTTTGGTTTCATTAATTTGAAGCAATATATTCCACAGTACATTGATTGGTGCCGCCACATGCGGCTATCCAACCTGTCATGATTATTCCCGTTAAAAATTTACAATCATACACGCTAACCAATCTTTAGCGTAATTGATTTTATTGATACTACTAAACCAGTGTAAAGAACAGGGTTGCTCGGCTTGTTGTGATTGGAGCAAAACAGGGTCACCCACGCATCTTACAGGATCTCTCGTTGTACGCATTTAGAATTGGACAAAACGACTGAACGATCTGTGAGCAATAACGCTTTGTTTATACGCCAATAATATGTAGCCTACATAAAGTGTGACAACACGGTTGCTACATTTCAACACTTACTCAGTGGAAGTGTTGCGTTGTTTCGGCTTTGCGTTTTCACAGGACTTCGGCGTGCAGTTTGGGAATTTAAAAATATGTGATTCAGGTTTTGTGCATTTCAGATTTTAAGTTATCTGTCATTCGTGGCAATCAACGAAGTGATACCAAACTAGTGTGTTTGTGTCAGGTATAAATGCCTCCACATGCTGTAATAGTAACAAGGTAGTATTTATCTGCTGAAAAAACTTTTAAAATCGTTCGAATAGTAGACGGGTGACCAAAGACTTGTTTTAATGCGTTATTTTACTTAAGATGCGCCGCAAAAAACAATTTGTTGTTTAAAGAGGTGGTTAATAGATGCCAAGAAACAAATAATGAAGAACTATCAAAGCTGTATTTAAGTTACTAAAACGTACTCCATTGTCCTTTTTCTATTTAAATCGGTTAACATAATTTTTGCAAGCAGGCATGTTTTTTATGGGCCACTTGTTATCTTCGTGAAATGCGTCACTGTTTGCGCATGCGAAATAGGTTGGCCAACCCTGATGTAGAAGGTTCATAAAGAGTATAACTTTTCTTAACTGCATTATATTTGGGCATTTTCGGATATGTTTCCTTGACAATAATTCCAAAGTGTGTACCGACAAGGAGTTAAGAGAAAATACTCCAACAATCTTGATAACCTATCTCAGGTTGTATAGGACTAACGTTACATTTTTGAAAAATAATTTAAAAAAGAAATTGACGCGCAAATCGCGTTTATTAGTTTGACGCGCAAATCGCGTTTATCCAGCCGGTCAGGCAAACCAGGATAGTCATCTTAACCGCATTTTTGCATTCATACAGCATTCTTGATGGAGTTTTCAGTTATATAAACCGTGCTTTTGCAGTCATCTGACCCGCATTTCTTCGACACAAAACCCTTTGCATTAAGCTGAACATACGAGCGGACATTGAACATCGCAATCCAAAAGAAACAACATGGAGATTGGCGCCGGAGTCAGCAACATGCCAGCACCGAACGCCAGCGCGTCACCATCGAACCACTTTACCCACCCGGAATGGATCGTGGCAGAGACTTTTGGCGTGTTCGCCATTTTCTGTTCGCTCTGGATCGGAATCAGCTTCGTGGTCTACGGGATACAGAGCGGCAAGTGGACTGGTAACGGCTGCGGCGGCGGCAGCGAAAGCGGCGACGGTTGGGTGTGCGCGGCAGCAGTGGTCGCCATGTGCTTCACCCTGCTGCGTTTTATCGCCTGCCAGGTAGCTTACAATGTCGGCTATAACGAGCTACGGGAACCTTGCGAGCAAAGCGTGGACGCAGCTGCCGCGCTTTACGCCCTAGCAGTCCTCAGCCTCTTCGTAGTGCTCTGGCTCAAGCTGCATCACCTCTACTGTCGCATAGCCGCCGTACGGGCGCTGCAACGCCGCCTGATCGTGGTCAAATGGGCTACGTTGTGCGTTGTGTTTTGCAGCGGCGTTGTAGCTCTGGTCGCTCACGCCTTACCAAAGAGCTTAACCGGGTCCGCGCGAGGCTGCGTCACGCTGGATACTTCGCAAGGAACCAACTGGGCGCTTTACTTCGGCTTCGCAACGCAGCTGGTCGGACACGTACTGCTGATTTGCCTTTTCGTCTACCCGCTTCGATCGGAGATGCGCGGCAACGTTGCAAGCGCCGTTCTGCGCATTCTTAAGCGCTCGACGGCCGTAGCCGCCACCATAACGCTCTTTGACCTGGTCACTGCCGTAGCCCTGTCGGTGGTTATACCCAGGCAAGCTACTCAGCACCTGAGGCTGACCGTGGTCGACGCCAACCTGTGCGCAAACGTGCTTTGTGTGCTGCTGTCGTTTGAAAACTGGCGTCGGATTTGCGATAGCTGCCGCTGTTGTTTTGAAGCGAGGCGCCGCACTTCCACGATTGATGTGTAGTGATTGAGTCTGCGTTGTTTTAACTTCTCTCGACTTTTGAGTTGTCTGCGTGAACCGCGCAGTTGTACAACCGTGGATTTGACGTTCCGCATTTACTCCCTGACGCGTAACCCTAACGGTCATTTTTTGTTAGCGTGGACCGAGATCAGCCTTAAATTGTTAGAGATGACATCTAAAACAAGTAGACTCAAGAAGCGTGCTGCTTTCGGTCAACTAAATGTAAAAGTGAAATAATTTACACAAATATTTCGTACAGGCCTCAATGGACCCCTTAAACTAATCAAAGTACCCCCGAGAATTCTAGTGACCCAGTTTAAGGGCCCCTGCAATCTTCTTCTGTTGAAGATTAATTCGTATTTAAATACGACCACGCACTTTTCTATTAAACTATGTTCTTTCAAAAAATAGTCCAATTTTTTAAATTATACACAAATATTTCGTCCAGGCCTGAATGGACTCCTTAATGCTTAAAACTAATTAACGTACCCCCAATGATACCAGTGACCTAGTTCAAGAGCTCATGTAACCTGCTTTAATACAGATTATGCTATATGAACACTGAACAAAACCTACAAAGCAACGATATCTAAAGCGGATTAGATATAATACCGGTTTTAGACCAATGCCATAATAAAACCAGATACGAAATAATATCAACCATAGGGAATAAAACCGAAATTTTGGCGAAAATATACCTAAACCTGCACGAAAAGTTCTAAACCCATGACAATAAAATCTAACCATAGTCAGTTTTACTGAGGACTTAAGTCTTACTTAGAGTCCGCAGGAGATTACTTAAATACTTCAGCGGCTGCACCAACAACATAAAGAAGTTTATATAATGAAAAAACTTTACAGTGTAGATAAGAATACGGAGGTTTTAGCAGCATTTTTAAATACAAAGAAATACAGTGAAAGGGCGACGGATCAGTTTTTTAAGAAGTCACTTTGAAAAAACTTAAGTCGAGTCAAATCATTTGCAAAATAAGCAAGTCAAGTCCAAATACAAGTCATCAATTGTCCGATTCAAGTGTCAAGTTATCAAATAGAGCAAGTCAAACCATGAACAAAACAGAACTATTAAATTGGCGAACTCGTCCGTTTATGAGAAACATTTCCACTAAAATATAAATGCTATACTGGAGACCATACAAAGTGGTTTGGCAATAGAACAAAATTTTAAGCACCAGCTAGCTTGTAGTTTGTATTTTGCAAAAGGCTTGTCTTGGACTTAAGTTATTTTTCAAATTACTTTACTGAGACTTAAGTCATTTCAAAATGACTTGTTTACAACTACGATTAAGAGTAGCTAATTCCAGTTTTGAATCACGTATGTTGATTACATATTAAACATAACGAATTCGTTACTTCTGAATTGTAACAATACGCGTATTTTTAAAAAGAACCTTTAAAGTTCAGTAAAATACTGCTTTGTTTCCCAACATTAAAAAAGCCTGTCAAAAATCTTATTTAATTTGTTTAGGTTTCAGTGATTTTGAACCTGCATTTTGTCACTCTGTCGCGTGAAAGTTGAATGGTTGAAACAAGGGGCGGATCCAGTCACAAGGCCACATCCCTCCGCTGGAGACTGGTCAGAATATATAGTAAAATAACTACTTGTGCCCTGTTGTTGACGTTGATTTTCACCGGGGTTTCTAGCTACCTGACTCAGTTCACAATTTTAATTTAACTGCAGAAAAAAGTGCCCCCCCTTGCCCTTCCGTGCGGGCGCCCATGACGTTCGCATATAGTGAGTAATTAAATCGCTCTATAAAACTGCCGAATTAGCAATAAACACAGTCATGTTATTCAACAACGTTAAATGAAGTCGTAAATGTTTTATGAGCTATCCAACGTAGACTACATTGTTCAGTGCACCTTGCCTGAGTCTTTTCCGATTTAATTACAAGTACACATTTATGTAAAAGTCAGAAATTAGCCTAAATAGCTTTTATTGTGTTGGAATAGTAATTCATCATACGAGGTAGTTTTACTAACCTCTGTCTTTGCATTTCGCGCCCCTCAAATAATGAAAGACTCACAATTTTCCACGTTCACTATAGGGAGTGTCATAGCCCACGTTGGGAAACCCTGATCTAAAGTTGTCCAAAAAAATAAAGTTGCCAAAAATGTAATTTGAATAGGGCCAAAATTTCGAGAATTGTTTTCAACCTATAGGTCGCCACCAAAAAATTGGGTTACTTTTAGATTGGGTCGGGTGGGTCGCCGGAAGTAGTTCAAAGTTCAATAGAATAAGTTTATCGAAATTGTTCTAACCAATAAGAATATCAAAGCCCATACAGAAGTAGGTATCATTTCGGACGTTTCGAATAACTCTTTATTCATTTTCTCTTTATTCATAGCCTATGTTAAAAATGAATAAAGAGTTATTCGAAACGTTCAAAATGATACCTACTTCTGTATGGGCTTTGATATTCTTATTACGTCTTACTACAACCTCCAACCATTATGCTCCATTGTTCTAACCAAGATTTCTCCAAAATTTAAGATTTTTAAGCAAGCAATAAGATTGACTCATCCTAATTAAATTAAAATTCATTAATGCTACGTAACTGTACGATAATTGGTTCACCGCAAAAAAAAGTTAAGAAACACTGGTGTACACAGAGATTTTGTGCTCCAAAATATCTTCAACACTGGATAAAACGAAACTTTTCGACGCTAACACTTAATGATTACAAATATTTTCATCCAATTAATATACCTGTGTACTTGTTTTTTTCTATTGGTAATAAAAAACACAAAAACTTGCAGTTTAGTTATGTGTGTATAACCCACAGAAACCAATAAACTATAAGAAGTTTCATTTAACCCGTTATTGAAAGACTATACGTATAGGTTAAAAGTTGGGCGGATTATTGATAAAACTTTATTCAGTTAAAGTGAACGCAATACAGCTGGGTAATTCCTGCCTCACCAAGAGTTTAGGCATTCGAGCATTGTTTAGTAAACTGGGGTCTTTGAGGAAGTTTCATAGGCCCGCAATAGATATTTTTAATAAAAAATTTTAGACCCTGTGTAGAATAGTTTGTATCAGTAGTGATTTGAGTTATTAAGTAATTAATGTCCCGTGATTAGTTTCATTTTACTGTTTGTTTTAAAATCTATAGGGTCCGCCGTAAGTTCAACGTAGCAAAGGAGATTGACAGATAGAAACGTTTGAGAAACATATAGAGACAAGCTGAATGATTTATTAGAAAAATGGTATTCACCCTGTTAGGGCGAAATTCGTTAAATACAATACGAGTCCGACATCGGCTTAAAATAAAATCGACTCTCAAATCTGGCTTCTAAAACACTTGTTTCCCAACCGTATTTGTAACTGAAATAGGCTTGATTTACACTAGCAAGCCTGATGTGCGTGTGATATAGGCCTACCTTAACTAGCGACAATACGTTGGCGGAAAAGTATTCATCCTGTATCTATATTTACACTACAGAGTGCGGCCTTGTTGATTCCCAAATGATACCGGAAAGTAGCAAAATAAACCGACTCCGTCGAGTCCTGAATTCCAAATCGGGCACTGATTTCCTCACCTATCCATTTAGGTACTATGTACACTGGTTAAAAAAACGCGGATTGAGAAAAGGCAAGTAAATTAAAATTTGCTGAACGGCAAAGCTGTTTTAGCTGGTGCCTAATTCCGCAACATTGTCCAATTGTATAAACCCTTAACTGGTTTACAAGGAGTGAAGAACCGAAGTTGCACTACAAAGGAGTTATTTATCAAAAAAGCTTCGTATAAGAGTTTTAAGCCTACATCCAATCTGAAATTATTTGATAAACGTATATTATGGCAATAAACATTTGTTGTGAATTCAGATTTTAACCAGTGATGTAACTGTAGCACTACACACAATAAACTTTCCGTGACGCCCTCCAATATAATGCCCCCTTTCCGGTTTATAAAGCTACTATAGTTTTAGTTGATGTCGCCATTTACTTAGCATCTTAGCCACGCGTATTTTGTATTCGAGAAAGTATAACGTATTCAAAATGTCGATATGTTCAGCGTAACATAGTTCGGGATAAGGTACGTTTGCCTTACAAGATGTTTATATTATTGAGTGTTTTATTACGTACACGCTACGGATAAATATAACCCCATGTTGGTCTGCTCTAGAATTAAGTGTTACTAACCTTCATTTGTGAAATGAAAAAAGTAACACATTTGAAACACCTTTAAAAACCTTTATAAAAAGGTGATACAAGATTTATAAGATGTCGGACAACTTTTAAAAATAAAATTACAATGATTTTATTTTTCAAGCAATTTCTAGTGCGAGAATTGGTTGGTGATTTGATAGGGTGTGTATATTTCAACAGGGAGACATGACCACCGTGCTATAAACTCCACTAAATCAAAACTAAATAAACTGTCTATGCATTTCAAAGGACATACTGTCGGGTCGCTTATAAATTCATTGTACATTCGAAAAATTTAGCATAACTCCGCTTTCAATAAAACAGCTTACAGCGCAGTAAAAACACGTCTCGCCAGTTAAGCATGCATATAGATGAAATAAGCTATTGCTGCCAGGCATAATATATAACGGAGTGTTGTTCTTCCAGCAGAAGAGCAACACTCCGTTATATGCATATAGATGTTTATCCGGGAGCCGCGTGACACTGTATAGCACAAGAGAGAAATGCGTTGGGATTAGCTAAGTCAAAATGCCAACTGAATTTGCCAGACAGGCCAGAAAAGGAAAAGAATATCGAGGTAAAATATTTAACACTTCACCAGGCAAACACGCTATAGGTTACAAGCACAAACAGACATGCATCGTTTCTCTACAGGTGCAGCAAGGAAAAAGGTTAAGAACCACCGGTTTAAAGTGTAGTAAAAACAATCTCAAGTTAAAGGTTTTTTTGTTACAAGGAAAGTGAGCAACAGCTTTCACATGAGTGACAATTAGCTGCCAAGAATACTAAAACATAAGCAAATTAAGTTAGCTTTACGGTGTACTTTTTCCAAATGTTTGGTAGCTAAGTGGTATTTTTGTTAGATTTTGAAGGTGTTGATTTACATCTTTGATGTATTACTACTAGGTAATCGACGTGAAAGTAGCAATACTGTACTTGTTACATCTATGCTAAATAATTTTCAAGGGTAAAATAAGTCAGTTTTGTGTACCGGTACGTGTTTAGCCAGCATATTGCCGCTTGTCTATGTTACATCAATAGGTGCACTTATCAAGTCACACGAAACAAAAGTATCAGCCAAATGGATAAAAAAAGTTTTTTGTATAGGTCTACATTGTGTGTAACTTATTGCACCTTGTCTATTAGAGATAAATGTTACTACTGTTTTTGTCAATTACTAAACCTATTTGTTTGAGGCTATTGCTGGTCAGATATCAGACATCAAGAAGCAGGCTGCAGTTATGACCACAACTGAGGTAATTGGCAGCAGCCTCACCACCACAACTCCAACCCAAGCTCTTACGCCATACAACAGCACTAAACCTGTCCAAGCCGCCGTGAACCGGTTCCATCAGCCGGAGTGGGTCATCGCTGAGATGATCAGCATAGTCACGGTACTCTCTGTAACCTGGGTCGTCTGGTGCATGGCAATTTACGGAAGGCGGACTAGCAAGTGGAGAACGGAAAATGTGCGCGACGCCACGAAAGTTAACGCCGGGGCTGTTTACACATCGGCAATCGTTTGTATGCTGATGAGCTATGCGCCTTTGCTGACTTCGCAGGTAAAAACTCTTGTGATAAGTTGCCATTTTAATATTGTGATCCATATAAGATCACCTTTTTGCGTTGCACGTAGGCTACAGTAGGTAAGAAACGTCCTCAATCCATAACAACTGTATAGTTGACTTTAAAATTTAGAAGTTAGGAATGGTTTACCCAAGTAAAGCTACCTAAGTCATTCCCTGCAGTAAAACTCTACGTTAATCTAATGACAAGTATCCAATTAGTTTTACAACCTATGGTTTTGCTTCAACCTTCAAAAGACAAGACGACTCTTTACATAACGTGCCTGAGGTTTACAACAAATTAGATAATACTTGACTGTACATCGGTTGACTTTTGTATGAGCTTTGACATTTCTGCTACGTCTAGAAGCCCTATATCTAAAATCTACACCACTATGCTGCAAACTTCAATGTTCTTGATTGTGTTGCACGTTTCCATAAAGCGTTACACCCGAAAAGAAACTAGCATTACAGAACACACATTAGGTTGACTAACTTCTCAGTTATTGTTGTAGCCACTATCAGTCTGCAAACGTCGAAGTGGTCGCAGATTTTAACAACCATGTTATGGTGTAACTACTCCAAAAGAAAAGTATATAATTATGGAAGCATGTTAATTGATCACATAACGACATGTGTTTTCCTGTTTAACTTACACCTCTTCCGTCATCCGTAAAACTCGCCAACACACGTGTTTTATCCTGGAAACTTTTAAGGCCATTTTCAACCTCGGTTACATGGACGACGGCCCCGGTCCTTGCGACACCGCGCTTGACGTCTACGTCATCGCCTACTCGTTCACGATTGTCAGCGTGTATACCTTCCTCTGGTTCAGACAACGCTCTCTCCACCTTCACCCGGTCATGGCGGCGGCCACAGGCGGCACGTGGTTGCGGCGGTTGAGTTGGATCAGTATTAGTGTGATAGCTGGTGGCATATTCGTTGCTTGCGTGGCCTTCGTGATGCCGGGTAAGTCAGACCAATAGATATTGGTTCGAGAATAAATACCCTTAAACCAGTATAGTTCCAAACCAGGATGCCTAAGGATACTGGGGGTTAGTTTTGATTCTTATTCTACTACAGGGCTTTGCAACTTGCTTACGTCACTGTAGCACAATTGCTCAGTTTGCACCCCCAGTACATTCGAGTATTAGGCATAATCCCAGAGCTACATGCTTAATGGGGAAGGCAGTTTGTTTTTTGCGAGCAACGAAATTGATTTAGTCAATGTTTTAAAAGAGAATGTACTTTATCGCCCTTTAGCAACAAAATTACCTTTTTGTAAGAAACGTTTGTGGACTTCTTCGATATATAGGTCACTACGAACCCTAAGGGTCCCATGTACCACATATAAAAAGTCCCACTCAATTGCTATAGGCTTCGTGATAAATTTATTTTTGTGCGATTAGAGCAGGGGTGGGCAAACTTTTTAGCTCGAGAGCCGCATTCAGAATCTGAATTTGTTCGAGGGCCGCACCGTATTATAATTGAGAATCTAAAATAGTAAAACCACTGAAAATCAGTACTTGCCGTTGGTAGCTGTTTTGCTTCTATTTTCGATTCAACTTTAGAGGACACACAACGCTGACAGCATCAACCATACAATCTTTAATACATTCCGCTTCTACAAATGGCTTGTTGTGTTTTGAATTTTTATTGGCTAATGTTGGCTATTGTCTCAAACATTTTTTTAATTCAGTCGCTTCATTTTGACACTCATGATTTGATAAATTGTGCCAAAATTAGGATGCTTGGTTTCAAAGTGACGTTTCAAATTTTAATCTTTAAATACAGCAACGCTTCAATGACAAATCAAACATATTGCTTTACCTCCGACATACTTTTCTGTATATTCTTTCCAAGAATAAGATAACACTAGTAATGCGACATGCCGTACTCATAAATTTCCATTGTGACGTAATAGGCTGTTTAGCAACCTAAAGCCTGGTGCACACATGTGTCGTACGGCAGCTAACACACTGCGGGCGAGAAATTGAAAATTGTCGCTCAATGAATGCAATTAAATATTTAAGCGAGCAATTTTATTAATATTTTTTATTCAAATCTCTTCAGACTTCCGCGGGCCGCACAAAAAATTGTCACGGGCCGCATGCGGCCCGCGGGCAGTAGTTTGCCCACCTCTGGATTAGAGTGTAAAAATTTGGCAAACATTTACTAGTTAGTTGTGTTTACTAGTTAGTTGTTGTATTGTTATCAATGTAAACGACTAGACGAAAATACTAGTATGCTGCCGCTGTTTTTATTAGCTATTTTGTAGGGCGCCGCTAAAGCCAAAAACGTTGGAAACCACTGCCTTATTGGGGCATAATCGTTGGAGGTTATAGTTAGACAAAGAGGAATAAAGAGCTATTCAAAACGTACGAAAAATGTCGTGTATACCTAAATGAGCTTTGATATTCATACTACCGCTTATACCTTTCGATCGAAAGAAACTTTTATAAATTATATTAAAACGTTGGAATAAACTGGTCAAGATTTTACACTGCCAATCGAAACGTTTAACACTATAGGTTCTTGTTACAATACTTTTTCTATGTACCGAAAGAAGCTCTTTTTTGTGTCGTTTTGCTTTGCGTGGTGTTGTTTATTCCCTGATGAAGATATCCTGAATAAGTTCTGGTATCAACAGCATATTTATACTTTCTCTATTTTATTTGAACTTAGTTTTACTTAATTCCTCTTATTGGGTGAGCCAAGGGTTCAATAGAAGGATTGGAGTGTAATATTCGACAGCTTAATTACGGAGCACGGAATGGGGACCTGGCCAGTCAAATTAGAAACTTAACACATAATGGAATAAATAATGTAATACGGTTAACTTGTTTTGTGAAACGTTTCAATCGGTACACAAATTTGCAGATAAAGTAAATAGGACATGTTTTCACCTAAGTATTTCTACGTGCTTGTGCATAGTCATCACCCAACTCATGTTTCTTCAATCACACGAACTGCTGTCGAAAAGTTCATTTGGGACCCAACCTTAACGTAAAACTTTCTTAACGTATGGCCAAGTGAGGCATATTTTCTCCTAAAATGCGTATGTTACCAAGCAAAGCTTTGTTTCCACATTCGTCAGCCCACGTTTTAGCGCGATTGGGCATGTGATATTAGGGTTTAACTTTAACATAACCTTCCTGTGCTCAGAAAACTACGCAAACTCGAGTCGCGGCTGCGTGTCGAAACCTTCGGGCGAGTTCGTGATCTGGCCGATCTACGTTAGCACAGGGATCGTGTGTTTCGGACAGGCGATCATGCTCCTCCTCTTCTTTCAGCCTCTTCGCACCCGGACCTGCCGCCAGAGGGCAGCACGACGCGTTCGCCGCATCCTGAAGCGTTCGGCTTTCTTCGCGCTGCTCTGCGCCGCCTCGGATCTCGTCGCTATGGCAACGCTCGCCTTTGCTGTTCCCGAGAGCTCGACGCGTCACGTGACCACAACCGTGTATAATGTCAGTATTGCTTTCAACCTGGTCAGTGTTCTATTAGCCTTCCAGTCGTGGCGCAAGATCTTGCGAGCTCCCTTCATGCGGCCGGGCGACCAAATCTCGGCTTCTTCCGTTGGTGTTTCAGGCTCTGTTGATTCGCTCGGAAATTCCAACGACGCGCAGCTGCGTGTTGTACTTCCAACCGGGATTCCGTAAAAACGAACGCATAGTTCCCCTTTGGTTCGGTCGTCGATTTATGGAAGTTTTAGCAGTCGTTTGCTCTCAATGATAAAATCTGATCGGAGCCAAAATCCGATATTAAGTATCAGTGTGATTTGTTTGCCCACACTGATATGGTTTCGACTTAATTAATTTTTGGCAAATGAGCTTTAGGATTAATTTATTGAATCAAATGAAATTAAGTTTATTTATTAAAGAAGACTTGCCTGGGATTTGAGTCGTTTGAAAATGACTTATAAAAACAACACTGCAGATTATGCTCGGCATTTTAGCAATTAGTTTGCCATCGAACTCGGTTATTTTCACCTTCAAAGGCACCTCTTAAAAATATAGCATATAAACAACCAACCGTAACTAAGATGATTTTTCATCTATCAAACAAATTTTGCCCCAACAATCTGTGTAGCCCTATGCTAATTATAATGTTATCAATAACGCCCATTCAACTAAAGTATAGTGACCTTATTTGGTATCACATCACAGGGCCACACTTTTAGGCTAAAATACCAGAAATCGCTCTCGGCAGAAATACGAGGTATTGTGTTTTTGTTGGACTGTAGCGAACCGTTGTTAAATCTGAAGCAAGTTAATCTCAAATGACAGCTGTCTAGATGACGACGTTTCAAGTACCACAATTAGTGACCTAGTTCCTCGATAAAATTTCATTCGTTGCCTTAAAAATAAAAAAACAGAAACCGTCATTGCTTGCTAAACGTATAGCTACGTTCTGAGTCAGACGTCGTAAGGTTGTAAAACAGGCTTGATATTACTAAATAACCTGACGTCAACTCTGCATGACTGCGCTGCGTCTTTCTAAATATATATTGTCCTATACACAAAACGGCTTATGGTAATCTTAGTTTAATAAACCAAAAAGAATACCGTACTAATAGATGAGTTACTTGAATGGTCTCTTCATTTTAGACAACCTATAGTGAACACGTGGTAGAGATAGTTCAACCGCTGTCTGTTATATTTTTTACTTTGCTGTGAGACTCTAATACTTACAAGCTATATTACATGTGACGAAAATTGTAACAAATACCAATTAGTAAATCAGGTATATATTTCTCACCCAGTGCCACACAGAGTTGCAGCAGTTCATAGAAAACAATTTTACCTTTTTGTTACAGCTTCGACAAACATTTGTAAAATTTAACAACGGAAATATCTAAAATACACTTAAACGATAAAAGGAGCCAAGTTAAACTTCATAGCGCAAATACTGTATCGTAGCTGTTTTTTTTTTGTTTGGCTTCTCGAACAGTGCTGTTATTTCCGCACTAGCATACACGAGATGATTTTGCGCCACGAGTCAAACGATAAAACCACGCAGAACAGGTTGCAGCACACGTTCAAGTCGAACACAGTCAACTTCAGTTGCTGTGTGGCTCGTGCCGGGACCACAGTCGAGCTGACCACTGCCAGTAACAGGTCACTTATCGTCATGGCGGCAGCAACGGCTGCGGAACGTTTCAGAATCCTCATAGCTGAACCGGCGATGCTAGTTTGCATTTGAAAGCGAAGAGGGTAAACGAAAAGGCCGATCAACAGCAACTGGCCGATCATCTGGGTGCCGAACGCCACGTATAGCGGCCAGTAGACTGTGTTTTTGTGGTAGAAGGTAATACAGCCTCTGGTTGACCCGGTTAAGTCGTCTGGGTAAACAAAAGCAACAAGGGCGACCAATCCGCTGCTGAATGTTAGCAGCAGGGTTCCCCACTTGACGTACGACAGCCACCGGTCAAGGACCTGTATAGCGGCGATATGGCGATATAGGTAGAACTGTTTGAGCCACAGAACCAGAAACGCGCAAAATGTCGTTAGAGCGTAGAATACCGCCGAAGCGCCAATGGTCGTTTCGCAAGGCTCGCCCAGCGTTCCGTAGCCAACGTTGAACGCCGCCTGGTTTAATGCTAGTCGTACAAGGGCGCAAAAAACGGCAGTAACTGTAGCGGTGTAGACCGACCTCGCGTTGATTTCTGCAATGTTGGTGACGCCCTTGTGCCACTTGCCGTTCCGTATTCCGTAAACTACGAAGCTAAGGCCGATCCAAAGCATGCAGAAAATAGCCAAGACGTTGAAAGCCTCGGCGACAATCCAGTCCGGTTGGTGAAAACGATTGGCTGGACTTGAGACATTGTTCGCTTCTGCAACAACAGGCAAGCTTCGGTTCTCCATCCTGCTTTATCTTACGTTTAATTTGAGCCTAGTTCAGAAGTTAAAAATTACGAACATGTGCTCCTAAAGATTAAACAAGTCTGCGCAAAAACGCGATTGGATATTACATCAACGTAAAAATACAACTTCGAAAGCTTGTTTGCGCCTTTTTGTCGAAGTCATTTTCGCAGGTGAGCTTAATCGACTTAAAGATTTTATAGAGACAACAAATAATAGTTGATATCAAAACCTATAATTTTTCAATCACAGCCTTATCTTCCAAAATTTCATCAACCGTATCCAACCATGGCCTTTCTAAACCTTATTGCAAAGTCTACATCAATCCCACTTCAAAAAGCGACACCACATCTTGTGTTGACAAACACTATGTAACCTAGACGTTTTACACAAGCGGAACTGAGCGGTTTCGATGTGGTTCGGCATCGTTTTAGTGGCAAGGGCTATTCTGCGATGACGTCATAACGCACTGTTTTCATTTCAAAGTGACGTCACGCCGTGGTGGTGACTGAAGTTGTGGCGTACTTTCGCATCGTGCCCTATCGAGGTTGTGTTTTAAGCGTCCTGCATTTTAACGCAAAATGCTTATCGCGGTGGTGACCAGGGCTGTGAAGTCAGAGCCGGACTCGGGACTCGGAACTGGACGGAGTCATTTTATTTGGGTAAAGTCGAACTCGAGAATGACTACTCGAGACTACTGAAGTCTCGAGACCGACGTGCCCTTGTGCAGTAACAAGCTCGGAACCGTTAAGGCCGCATACTGTAACTCCTAAAGGTGAAATAAAATAGAGTAAAATATTTTTACCCATGGTACATCGGTGGGTAAGTTGTACGACGTCCTTATGAGAGAATTGCTGTATATCATCTCTATTTTATAAAATGGCGTGATGATGATACAGGGCTATCTAGTCAGAGCCGACAGCTCTGGTTGTGACCGCATCGGCTTAATATAGAAAGTCTGGAGCAGCGGTTCTTTAACTTTTTTGGACGCGCCCCTTTGACTCAATTTAACGACACTCGCGCCCCCTTTCTAAATATTTTGTTTCGAAGCCACGAAGCCCGTGTGCTCACACTGTGCCCTTTAATGTACTCTTTATTCATTTTCTCTTTATTCATAGCCTATGTTAAAAATGAATAAAGAGTTATTCGAAACGTTCAAAATGCTACCTACTTCTGTATGGGCTTTGATATTCTTATTACGTCTTACTACAACCTCCAACCATTATGCTCCATTGTTCTAACCAAGATTTCTCCAAAATTTAAGATTTTTAAGCAAGCAATAAGATTGACTCATCCTAATTAAATTAAAATTCATTAATGCTACGTAACTGTACGATAATTGGTTCACCGCAAAAAAAAGTTAAGAAACACTGGTGTACACAGAGATTTTGTGCTCCAAAATATCTTCAACACTGGATAAAACGAAACTTTTCGACGCTAACACTTAATGATTACAAATATTTTCATCCAATTAATATACCTGTGTATACTTGTTTTTTTCTATTGGTAATAAAAAACACAAAAACTTGCAGTTTAGTTATGTGTGTATAACCCACAGAAACCAATAAACTAAAAGAAGTTCCATTTAACCCGTTATTGAAAGACTATACGTATAGGTTAAAAGTTGGGCGGATTATTGATAAAACTTTATTCAGCTAAAGTGAACGCAATACAGCTGGGTAATTCCTGCCTCACCAAGAGTTTAGGCATTCGAGCATTGTTTAGTAAACTGGGGTCTTTGAGGAAGTTTCATAGGCCCGAGCATTGTTTAGTAAACTGGGGTCTTTAAGGAAGTTTCATAGGCCCGAGCATTGTTTAGTAAACTGGGGTCTTTAAGGAAGTGTCATAGGCCCGAGCATTGTTTAGTAAACTGGGTCTTTGAGGAAGTGTCATAGGCCCGAGCATTGTTTAGTAAACTGGGGTCTTTGAGGAAGTTTCATAGGCCCGCAATAGATATTTTTAATAAAAAATTTTAGACCCTGTGTAGAATAGTTTGTATCAGTAGTGATTTGAGTTATTAAGTAATTAATGTCCCGTGATTAGTTTCATTTTACTGTTTGTTTTAAAATCTATAGGGTCCGCCGTAAGTTCAACGTAGCAAAGGAGATTGACAGATAGAAACATTTGAGAAACATATAGAGACAAGCTGAATGATTTATTAGAAAAATGGTATTCACCCTGTTGGGGCGAAATTCGTTAAATACAATACGAGTCCGACATCGGCTTAAAATAAAATCGACTCTCAAATCTGGCTTCTAAAACACTTGTTTCCCAACCGTATTTGTAACTGAAATAGGCTTGATTTACAGTAGCAAGTCTGATGTGCGTGTGATATAGGCCTACCTCAACTAGCGACAATACGTTGGCGGAAAAAATATTCATCTTGTATCTATATTTACACTACAGAGTGCGGCCTTATTGATTCCCAAATGATACCGGAAAGTAGCAAAATAAACCGACTCCGTCGAGTCCTGAATTCCAAATCGGGCACTGATTTCCTCACCTATCCATTTAGGTACTGTACAATGCACACTGGTTAAAAAAACACGGATTAAGAAAAGGCAAGTAAATTAAAATTTGCTGAACGGCAAAGCTGTTTTAGTTGGCGCTTAATTCCGCAACATTGTCCAATTGTATAAACCCATAACTGGTTTACAAGGAGTGAAGAACCGAAGTTGCACTACAAAGGAGTTATTTATCAAAAAAGCTTCGTATAAGAGTTTTAAGCCTACATCCAATCTGAAATTATTTGATAAACGTATATTATGGCAATAAACATTTGTTGTGAATTCAGATTTTAACCAGTGATGTAACTGTAGCACTACACACAATAAACTTTCCGTGACGCCCTCCAATATAATGCCCCCTTTCCGGTTTATAAAGCTACTATGGTTTTAGTTGATGTCGCCATTTACTTAGCATCTTAGCCACGCGTATTTTGTATTCGAGAAAGTATAACGTATTCAAAATGTCGATATGTTCAGCGTAACATAGTTCGGGATAAGGTACGTTTGCCTTACAAGATGTTTATATTATTGAGTGTTTTATTACGTACACGCTACGGATAAATATAACCCCATGTTGGTCTGCTCTAGAATTAAGTGTTACTAACCTTCATTTGTGAAATGAAAAAAGTAACACCTTTAAAAACCTTTATAAAAAGGTGATACAAGATTTATAAGATGTCGGACAACTTTTAAAAATAAAATTACAATGATTTTATTTTTCAAGCAATTCTTGAAGGGGGTGCGAGAATTGGTTGGTGATTTGATAGGGTGTGTATATTTCAACAGGGAGACATGACCACCGTGCTATCTAAACTCCACTAAATCAAAACTAAACAAACTGTCTATGCATTACAAAGGACATACTGTCGGGTCGCTTATAAATTCATTGTACATTCGAAAAATTCAGCATAACTCCGCTTTCAATAAAACAGCTTACAGCGCAGTAAAAACACGTCTCGCCAGTTAAGCATGCATATAGATGAAATAAGCTATTGCTGCCAGGCATAATATATAACGGAGTGTTGTTCTTCCAGCAGAAGAGCAACACTCCGTTATATGCATATAGATGTTTATCCGGGAGCCGCGTGACGCTGTATAGCACAAGAGAGAAATGCGTTGGGATTAGCTAAGTCAAAATGCCAACTGAATTTGCCAGACAGGCCAGAAAAGGAAAAGAATATCGAGGTAAAATATTTAACACTTCACCAGGCAAACACGCTATAGGTTACAAGCACAAACAGACATGCATCGTTTCTCTACAGGTGCAGCAAGGAAAAAGGTTAAGAACCACCGGTTTAAAGTGTAGTAAAAACAATGTCAAGTTAAAGGTTTTTTTGTTACAAGGAAAGTGAGCAACAGCTTTCACATGAGTGACAATTAGCTGCCAAGAATACTAAAACATAAGCAAATTAAGTTAGCTTTACGGTGTACTTTTTCCAAATGTTTGGTAGCTAAGTGGTATTTTTGTTAGATTTTGAAGGTGTTGATTTACATCTTTGATGTATTACTACTAGGTAATCGACGTGAAAGTAGCAATACTGTACTTGTTACATCTATGCTAAATAATTTTCAAGGGTAAAATAAGTCAGTTTTGTGTACCGGTACGTGTTTAGCCAGCATATTGCCGCTTGTCTATGTTACATCAATAGGTGCACTTATCAAGTCACACGAAACAAAAGTATCAGCCAAATGGATAAAAAAAGTTTTTTGTATAGGTCTACATTGTGTGTAACTTATTGCACCTTGTCTATTAGAGATAAATGTTACTACTGTTTTTGTCAATTACTAAACCTATTTGTTTGAGGCTATTGCTGGTCAGATATCAGACATCAAGAAGCAGGCTGCAGTTATGACCACAACTGAGGTAATTGGCAGCAGCCTCACCACCACAACTCCAACCCAAGCTCTTACGCCATACAACAGCACTAAACCGGTCCAAGCCGCCGTGAACCGGTTCCATCAGCCGGAGTGGGTCATCGCTGAGATGATCAGCATAGTCACGGTACTCTCTGTAACCTGGGTCGTCTGGTGCATGGCAATTTACGGAAGGCGGACTAGCAAGTGGAGAACGGAAAATGTGCGCGACGCCACGAAAGTTAACGCCGGGGCTGTTTACACATCGGCAATCGTTTGTATGCTGATGAGCTATGCGCCTTTGCTGACTTCGCAGGTAAAAACTCTTGTGATAAGTTGCCATTTTAATATTGTGATCCATATAAGATCACCTTTTTGCGTTGCACGTAGGCTACAGTAGGTAAGAAACGTCCTCAATCCATAACAACTGTATAGTTGACTTTAAAATTTAGAAGTTAGGAATGGTTTACCCAAGTAAAGCTACCTAAGTCATTCCCTGCAGTAAAACTCTACGTTAATCTAATGACAAGTATCCAATTAGTTTTACAACCTATGGTTTTGCTTCAACCTTCAAAAGACAAGACGACTCTTTAAATAACGTGCCTGAGGTTTACAACAAATTAGATAATACTTGACTGTACATCGGTTGACTTTTGTATGAGCTTTGACATTTCTGCTACGTCTAGAAGCCCTATATCTAAAATCTACACCACTATGCTGCAAACTTCATTCTTGCTTGATCGTGTTGAACGTTTCCATAAAGCGTTACACCCGAAAAGAAACTAGCATTACAGAACACACATTAGGTTGACTAACTTCTCAGTTATTGTTGTAGCCACTATCAGTCTGCAAACGTCGAAGTGGTCGCAGATTTTAACAACCATGTTATGGTGTAACTACTCCAAAAGAAAAGTATATAATTATGGAAGCATGTTAATTGATCACATAACGACATGTGTTTTCCTGTTTAACTTACACCTCTTCCGTCATCCGTAAAACTCGCCAACACACGTGTTTTATCCTGGAAACTTTTAAGGCCATTTTCAACCTCGGTTACATGGACGACGGCCCCGGTCCTTGCGACACCGCGCTTGACGTCTACGTCATCGCCTACTCGTTCACGATTGTCAGCGTGTATACCTTCCTCTGGTTCAGACAACGCTCTCTCCACCTTCACCCGGTCATGGCGGCGGCCACAGGCGGCACGTGGTTGCGGCGGTTGAGTTGGATCAGTATTAGTGTGATAGCTGGTGGCATATTCGTTGCTTGCGTGGCCTTCGTGATGCCGGGTAAGTCAGACCAATAGATATTGGTTCGAGAATAAATACCCTTAAACCAGTATAGTTCCAAACCAGGATGCCTAAGGATACTGGGGGTTAGTTTTGATTCTTATTCTACTACAGGGCTTTGCAACTTGCTTACGTCACTGTAGCACAATTGCTCAGTTTGCACCCCCAGTACATTCGAGTATTAGGCATAATCCCAGAGCTACATGCTTAATGGGGAAGGCAGTTTGTTTTTTGCGAGCAACGAAATTAATTTAGTCAATGTTTCAAAAGAGAATGTACTTTATCGCCCTTTAGCAACAAAATTACCTTTTTGTAAGAAACGTTTGTGGACTTCTTCGATATATAGATCACTACGAACCCTAAGGGTCCCATGTACCACATTTAAAAAGTCCCACTCAATTGCTATAGGATTCGTGATAAATTTATTTTTGTGCGATTAGAGCAGGGGTGGGCAAACTTTTTAGCTCGAGAGCCGCATTCAGAAGCTGAATTTGTTCGAGGGCCGCACCGTATTATAATTGAGAATCTAAAATAGTAAAACCACTGAAAATCAGTACTTGCCGTTGGTAGCTGTTTTGCTTCTATTTTCGATTCAACTTTAGAGGACATACAACGCTGACAGCATCAACCATACAATCTTTAATACATTCCGCTTCTACAAATGGCTTGTTGTGTTTTGAATTTTTATTGGCTAATGTTGGCTATTGTCTCAAACATGTTTTTAATTCAGTCGCTTCATTTTGACACTCATGATTTGATAAATTGTGCCAAAATTAGGATGCTTGGTTTCAAAGTGACGTTTCAAATTTTAATCTTTAAATACAGCAACGCTTCAATGACAAATCAAACATATTGCTTTACCTCCGACATACTTTTCTGTATATTCTTTCCAAGAATAAGATAACACTAGTAATGCGACATGCCGTACTCATAAATTTCCATTGTGACGTAATAGGCTGTTTAGCAACCTAAAGCAACCTGGTGCACACATGTGTCGTAAGGCAGCTAACACACTGCGGGCGAGAAATTGAAAATTGTCGCTCAATGAATGCAATTAAATATTTAAGCGAGCAATTTTATTAATATTTTTTATTCAGATCTCTTCAGACTTCCGCGGGCCGCACAAAAAATTGTCACGGGCCGCATGCGGCCCGCGGGCAGTAGTTTGCCCACCTCTGGATTAGAGTGTAAAAATTTGGCAAACATTTACTAGTTAGTTGTGTTTACTAGTTAGTTGTTGTATTGTTATCAATGTAAACGACTAGACGAAAATACTAGTATGCTGCCGCTGTTTTTATTAGCTATTTTGTAGGGCGCCGCTAAAGCCAAAAACGTTGGAAACCACTGCCTTATTGGGGCATAATCGTTGGAGGTTATAGTTAGACAAAGAGGAATAAAGAGCTATTCAAAACGTACGAAAAATGTCGTGTATACCTAAATGAGCTTTGATATTCATACTACCGCTTATACCTTTCGATCGAAAGAAACTTTTATAAATTATATTAAAACGTTGGAATAAACTGGTCAAGATTTTACACTGCCAATCGAAACGTTTAACACTATAGGTTCTTGTTACAATACTTATTCTATGTACCGAAAGAAGCTCTTTTTTGTGTCGTTTTGCTTTGCGTGGTGTTGTTTATTCCCTGATGAAGATATCCTGAATAAGTTCTGGTATCAACAGCATATTTATACTTTCTCTATTTTCTTTGAGCTTAGTTTTACTTAATTCCTCTTATTGGGTGAGCCAAGGGTTCAATAGAAGGATTGGAGTGTAATATTCGACAGCTTAATTACGGAGCACGGAATGGGGACCTGGCCAGTCAAATTAGAAACTTAACACATAATGGAATAAATAATGTAATACGGTTAACTTGTTTTGTGAAACGTTTCAATGGGTACACAAATTTGGCGATAAAATAAAGTAAATAGGACATGTTTTCACCTAAGTCTTTCTATGTGCTTGTACATAGTCATCACCCAACTCATGTTTCTTCAATCACACGAACTGCTGTCGAAAAGTTCATTTGGGACCCAACCTTAACGTAAAACTTTCTTAACGTATGGCCAAGTGAGGCATATTTTCTCCTAAAATGCGTATGTTACCAAGCAAAGCTTTGTTTCCACATTCGTCAGCCCACGTTTTAGCGCGATTGGGCGTGTGATATTAGGGTTTAACTTTAACATAACCTTCCTGTGCTCAGAAAACTACGCAAACTCGAGTCGCGGCTGCGTGTCGAAACCTTCGGGCGAGTTCGTGATCTGGCCGATCTACGTCAGCACAGGGATCGTGTGTTTCGGACAGGCGATCATGCTCCTCCTCTTCTTTCAGCCTCTTCGCACCCGCACCTGCCGCCAGAGGGCAGCACGACGCGTTCGCCGCATCCTGAAGCGTTCGGCTTTCTTCGCGCTGCTTTGCGCCGCCTCGGATCTCGTCGCTATGGCAACGCTCGCCTTTGCTGTTCCCGAGAGCTCGACGCGTCACGTGACCACAACCGTGTATAATGTCAGTATCGCTTTCAACCTGGTCAGTGTTCTATTAGCCTTCCAGTCGTGGCGCAAGATCTTGCGAGCTCCCTTCATGCGGCCGGGCGACCAAATCTCGGCTTCTTCCGTTGGTGTTTCAGGCTCTGTTGATTCGCTCGGAAATTCCAACGACGCGCAGCTGCGTGTTGTACTTCCAACCGGGATTGCGTAAAAACGAACGCATAGTTCCCCTTTGGTTCGGTCGTCGATTTATGGAAGTTTTAGCAGTCGTTTACTCTCAATGATAAAATCTGATCGGAGCCAAAATCCGATATTAAGTATCAGTGTGATTTGTTTGCCCACACTGATATGGTTTCGACTTAATTAATTTTTGGCAAATGAGCTTTAAGATTAATTTATTGAATCAAATGAAATTAAGTTTATTTATTAAAGAAGACTTGACTGGGATTTGAGTCGTTTGAAAATGACTTATAAAAACAACACTGCAGATTATGCTCGGCATTTTAGCAATTAGTTTGCCATCGAACTCGGTTATTTTCACCTTCAAAGGCACCTCTTAAAAATATAGCATATAAACAACCAACCGTAACTAAGATGATTTTTCATCTATCAAACAAATTTTGCCCCAACAATCTGTGTAGCCCTATGCTAATTATAATGTTATCAATATCGCCCATTCAACTAAAGTATAGTAACCTTATTTGGTATCACATCACAGGGCCACACTTTTAGGCTAAAATACCAGAAATCGCTCTCGGCAGAAATACGAGGTATTGTGTTTTTGTTGGACTGTAGCGAATCGTTGTTAAATCTGAAGCAAGTCAATCTCAAATGACAGCTGTCTAGATGACGACGTTTCAAGTCCCACAATTAGTGACCTAGTTCCTCGATAAAATTTCATTCGTTGCCTTAAAAATAAAAAAACAGAAACCGTCATTGCTTGCTAAACGTATAGCGACGTTCTGAGTCAGACGTCGTAAGGTTGTAAAACACGCTTGATATTACTAAATAACCTGACGTCAACTCGGCATGACTGCGCTGCGTCTTTCTAAATATATATTGTCCTATACACAAAACGGCTTATGGTAATCTTCGTTTAATAAACCAAAAAGAATACCGTACTAATAGATGAGTTACTTGAATGGTCTCTTCATTTTAGACAACCTATAGTGAACACGTGGTAGAGATAGTTCAACCGCTGTCTGTTATATTTTTTACTTTGCTGTGAGACTCTAATACTTACAAGCTATATTACATGTGACAAAAATTGTAACAAATACCAATCAGTAAATCAGGTATATATTTCTAACCCAGTGCCACACAGAGTTGCAGCAGTTCATAGAAAACAATTTTACCTTTTTGTTACAGCTTCGACAAACATTTGTAAAATTTAACAACGGAAATATCTAAAATACACTTAAACGATAAAAGGAGCCAAGTTAAACTTCATAGCGCAAATACTGTATCGTAGCTGTTTTTTTTTTGTTTGGCTTCTCGAACAGTGCTGTTATTTCCGCACTAGCATACACGAGATGATTTTGCGCCACGAGTCAAACGATAAAACCACGCAGAACAGGTTGCAGCACACGTTCAAGTCGAACACAGTCAACTTCAGTTGCTGTGTGGCTCGTGCCGGGACCGCAGTCGAGCTGACCACTGCCAGTAACAGGTCACTTATCGTCATGGCGGCAGCAACGGCTGCGGAACGTTTCAGAATCCTCATAGCTGAACCGGCGATGCTAGTTTGCATTTGAAAGCGAAGAGGGTAAACGAAAAGGCCGATCAACAGCAACTGGCCGATCATCTGGGTGCCGAACGCCACGTATAGCGGCCAGTAGACTGTGTTTTTGTGGTAGAAGGTAATACAGCCTCTGGTTGACCCGGTTAAGTCGTCTGGGTAAACAAAAGCAACAAGGGCGACCAATCCGCTGCTGAATGTTAGCAGCAGGGTTCCCCACTTGACGTACGACAGCCACCGGTCAAGGACCTGTATAGCGGCGATATGGCGATATAGGTAGAACTGTTTGAGCCACAGAACCAGAAACGCGCAAAATGTCGTTAGAGCGTAGAATACCGCCGAAGCGCCAATGGTCGTTTCGCAAGGCTCGCCCAGCGTTCCGTAGCCAATGTTGAATGCCGCCTGGTTTAACGCTAGTCGTACAAGGGCGCAAAAAACGGCAGTAACTGTAGCGGTGTAGACGGACCTCGCGTTGATTTCTGCAATGTTGGTGACGCCCTTGTGCCACTTGCCGTTCCGTATTCCGTAAACTACGAAGCTAAGGCCGATCCAAAGCATGCAGAAAATAGCCAAGACGTTGAAAGCCTCGGCGACAATCCAGTCCGGTTGGTGAAAACGATTGGCTGGACTTGAGACATTGTTCGGTTCTGCAACAACAGGCAAGCTTCGGTTCTCCATCCTGCTTTATATTACGTTTAATTTGAGCCTAGTTCAGAAGTTAAAAATTACGAACATGTGCTCCTAAAGATTAAACAAGTCTGCGCAAAAACGCGATTGGATATTACATCAACGTAAAAATACAACTTCGAAAGCTTGTTTGCGCCTTTTTGTCGAAGTCATTTTCGCAGGTAAGCCTAATTGGCCATAAAGATTTTATAGAGACAACAAATAATACTTGATATCAAAACCTATAATTTTTCAATCACAGCCTTATCTTCCAAAATTTCATCAACCGTATCCAACCATGGCCTTTCTAAACCTTATTGCAAAGTCTACATCAATACCACTTCAAAAGGCGACACCACATCTTGTGTTGACAAACACTATGTAACCTAGACGTTTTACACAAGCGGAACTGAGCGGTTTCGATGTGGTTCGGCATCGTTTTAGTGGCAAGGGCGATTCTGCGATGACGTCATAACGCACTGTTTTCATTTCAAAGTGACGTCACGCCGTGGTGGTGACTGAAGTTGTGGCGTACTTTCGCATCGTGCCCTATCGAGGTTGTGTTTTAGGCGTCCTGCATTTTAACGCAAAATGTTTATCGCGGTGGTGACCAGGGCTGTGAAGTCACAGCCGGCATCGGGACTCGGAACTGGACGGAGTCATTTTATTTGGGTAAAGTCGAACTCGAGAATGACCACTCAAGACTACTGAAGTCTCGAGACCGACGTGCCCTTGTGCAGTAACAAGTTCGGAACCGTTAAGGCCGCATACTGTAACTCCTAAAGGTGAAATAAAATAGAGTAAAATATTTTTACCCATGGTACATCGGTGGGTGAGTTGTACGACTCCCTTATGAGAGAATTGCTGTATATCATCTCTATTTTATAAAATGGCGTGATGATGATACAGGGTTATCTAGTCAGAGCCGGCAGCTCTGGTTGTGACCGCATCGGCTTAATATAGAAAGTCTGGAGCAGCGGTTCTTTAACTTTTTTGGACGCGCCCCTTTGACTCAATTTAACGACACTCGCGCCCCCTTTCCAAATATCACTGTGCCCTTTAATGAATAACACTGTGTCCTTTAATGTACAATTATCTGCATTACACAAGCAGTGTTTTCATATCAATATAAACATCGCTTAGTGAAATATAGAGGTTAACTATTAAAGTGTAAGATTATTCAAACTTTATTTGATATCTGTTGCATTCTTTAGCCAAAATTAGGCAATGTAATCGTGTAAATCAGCATCTATATATAGCACATTAAAGTTTGTCATGTGAAAATTATGAACTGTACTGCGATAAGTTGCAGACGAATAATTGTGCAGAATTGAAAACAAATATATTAAGTGAATTTTTTAGGTAAAACAAGTGGAATGTGTGGAGTTGGCTCTAATGTTTTGAGTCCCACGAGCAACATAGCAACACCCTCAGGGACGGGTCCAGGATTTCTATTTAGTGGGTGTTACAAAATGTCATAGTGCGTGAAATCATAAAACAAGTAATCTTTGGAAATCTTTTTTTTTTAAATATATCTATATTTTTAATTGCAATTAAACAATATCAGTAAGTGTAAAAAAATGTATTTTTAAAAAATAAAATCCTGCTTTTAAAGCTTGATACTAAATATATATCAAAAGTTTTTTTTTCCTCGGTGAGTTCTCCGCATTTTTTCTATTAGCATTTTTACTATTGTTGGTTGTAATTAAATTTAGTCGTCCAATGTCAACCCTTAATGCACACACATATCTACATGATTTAAAATAAATAGCCGTTCATTTCGAAAGGAGAGCAAGGCTTTAGTCAGGGTCTGATTCGGGAGCAAGTTAAACCCTATTTATGCCTATTTTAAAAATGTAAATGCCAAAAAAACTTTTCTAATATACTTTTATCTTTTTGTAGTGCATTTAATTGGTTGTGGGGTAATCTGCTATACTAAAGTCGCAGTTCATACATGATATGGTTTTCTTTTTTAAATATGCCCTTAACATCAAAAGTTTAATATCCTTATTCTATAAACATATTTAGGAGTTTCTTCTCGGTAAAACCCTATTTTATTTTTGCGAAGACTTCATCTTGATAACATTCTGTCAAAACTGATGACTACATTTTGTGATATGCGTGGCGTTTAAATGTACGCTTTTCTATAGTAAATAACTGAACACGACAATAACCTGTATTAAACTTTAGAAAGCTTATTAAAAGTGCCCTAAGAGTTAAGTCTCTTGTGCTCAATTTACCGAGCATCGACGCTTTAACAAACTCGCTCCAATTTCAGTATTACATAATATGACAAGAAGCTTAAAACAGTAGACGAAACGCAACATTTTCTTTAGCTTATAAAATATTTCTGATTCTATTGATAAGACACGAACGACACTCGGACGGGAAAAAAAATCAATAAACAACGACCACTTCCTGATGCCAAAGATATACTCAGTGCACTGAAGCCGCACAACATGTGTTTAGTCATCTTGACCGTCCGTGAATCATTGGAAATCGGCGCAAGACAAAGAACAGTGAGGAAAACCAACGGTGCATCGGAGTTTACCACGCGATTACCTTTTCCGGAAAAAATATATGCTGTTTTGGAGAACTAACCTTTCTTGGCAGAACAGCGCTGTTGTTTTCTGACGGTTGCTCGTATTTTTTCTTTTTCTCATAAACAAATCTGCGAATCAGTTGCAGCAACAACCGCTAGCCATAACGATGTAATTAGCCAAAATTCTGAATGACGTATTTTTTACTTAAACAACTGGATTTATTTTAACTTTTTGAAATTAGATTAGAATTTAAATTGGAATTTTTTATTTTCTTAAATTAGATTAGAGTTATAATTAGTAAAATTATTCAAAACCAAAATTTAAACCAGATTTAAGAAAGTGAATGTTAATTTTTGTGTGCTAATTTGTATTATGTTTTCGCATATCCTATGCTTTTCAGGTTGTAAAAAATCACCCACCAGTCTTCCGGTCAAAGGGTATTAATTTAAATTTTTTTGTTTCGAGTAACTAAATATGCCATTAAATAAAGTGGCATTCTTGGTAAAACCCGAATTTGATTAGAATTAGAATTAGCCACATTTTGCTCTAATTCACTGAATTAGAAAACTATAGATAGTTGTCGAAGTCTGCTTAGTGCACCGTGGGCAAGACTGTGTCATATCTTTGTCACACTTTGACGGATTGGAAACAGTGCTTTCCGCTTGCGGAGAAATGACTTTTCTAGAAATTTCTTTTTTTTCAAATCCGGCGTTGGCGTACCGCTAAACAACAGGTGGGTATGATTTCTAAAATAAGTTCCCTGTTGTGCGCAAATGGCCATATATTTATTGATGCGTTCCGACTTATTAGTTGGGATACATGCAGTGGTAGGATTCAATTTTTGTTGTCAGCCGGTTCTATTACAAAAGTCATTGGATGCAACCCTAGTTTACAGCGAATGTTGCGAACTGCAAACCGGCTGAATCCCATCACTGCTAATAGCCGCACTAAAAAGCAGCCGTCGTCGCACGACCTGTACCTTATGACGCAACAATTAAATTTTAAGACAAACAATCACAAAAGGAAAATTACTACAATTATAGACATTAACACAATGTGCGACTGTTACGCGCGACCTTGACCATTGCACATTATGAAAAAACAAACACGCGAGCTACTTGGATCTCAAAAATTAATGTATGGAAGGAGAGGCAAAAATCCTTTGACAGTTACCAGTAATGCTAACTGGTTCGCTGATCTCGTAAAATTCCGCGAGACGGTTCTGTAGAACCGATGCGAACTGGCTGAATCCCACCACAGGATACATGCTTGACGCTTGTTGACTTATTCTGCAATAAGTTAAGCATTTTCATGTTTATCTTCGTTGCTCGTGATGACGGTACAGTTAGGTTTGTCTGCGGGTAAGATCAATACATCTTCGTTTGACCTATAGACGTGTGTTTACTTGATGCCAAGTTTTATTTACCTATAGTCTTCGGTGTTTTGATCCATTGTAACAGTACACTTCGATGTTGTTACACTGTGGTTCCAATGCTAGGGGATATTTTAATGTTCTGTGAAAATATCTAGTCAAAAATTGTTCCTGTTAACTTTGTATATTAATAATATGAAATAATAATGATGACCAACCATCAACCAAACACTATCTGACACACTAACCCAAATATTGTGCGTTGCTTTAATAATTGTTTTAACTTTGTGGTGGAATTTTAGACCAACGCGGATTTTTCTAACTTTGCATTATAAACAATGATTAGAGCAGTGTTTTTTATCCTTTTTCACTTGGGAGCATACCTAAAGGAGACATCTAAACCTTGGCGGCGCACCTGGCGAGCGAAGCGAGCACTATACATAGTCGTAATAATGACGAGGTCTGAATAAGACCTATAGCCAAAATAGGGCGAACCTTTCATCTAACCCCAAACCCCAAATCCCACCAATGACTATCACTAACTCCCATAATATTTTTAACCCCAACCCAATTGCTAACCCACCGATTATACCCTATCAATAACAGGTCGAAAAATCCGTGGCCAAAACGGCGGTGCCGCTTAAACTGGGGCGCCCAAACGTCGACAGCAAAACGGCGATGCCAGACAGGTGTCCTCCAGTCGCTCCATGCCTTCTCCCCACAGTTTTAGGCGTTATTTTTTCCATCGGGGTTTTATTCTGAAATATTTAGGACTTAACTTGATTCTAGACTATTTTGGATATTATTCTGTCGTGGTTACTACTGCGAATTCGGCGTTATTATTTCGGAGGTCTTAATACTATGGTATTTTAAATTATTCTGATTTAAATATTGTTGCTTTGTAGGTCTTATTGTGTGTCCTACTTAAAAGTACTGTGGAATCAGTACGCTATAATAAAAAAAAAATATATGTTTTTGAATATTTTTTTTTTATATTTTCACCATTCTATGGGCTTTGATATTCTTACTATGTCTTACGACAACCTCCAACTAATATGCTCGGAAATTTGTGAAACAGTAATACACCGTTTGAGGCATATGTGCGGTAAATAACGTATTTCCGTCTTTTGCTAACTTCATATACTAAGGGTGTGCAAATCGCGGCTCTCCGATAAGTTTTTTGTTACTCCAAAATTTATATAGAGGAATAGTTCATTTAAAAAAAAAAAAAAAATGTGTTTTCATAACCCGTCGTATTGTTTTTTTATAGAACTGCATTTTATAACTTTGTTGTGTGACTGTTGACATATCAAAACAAAAAACGAAACAAAAGTTATTAGAAAGCACCGGTTGTTAAAACTTCGTAGTATTGTTCATTTATGGATGTTTTTACTTTTTCGTGGCCCTCGCAACAGCATACTTCCGCATGCTCTGGTATGGTTGCACACAAATTCATCAACCGTTAATCCACTCTGTGCGACTATTATGATACTCTACTGAATTTGAAAGGCGGCTCACGAGAAGAAAACTGTGCCCACCCCTGGCCCACAGCGAGAAACTTACAGAAAATCAGAAACGTAAGAGTTGAGCAAGCAGAACGACATAAATATTGTTTTTTCTTGTTGATTTAGTTATCATTCTTACACAAGTAACGCGTTTGAAGGTTTTAGTGACCATTAAGGTTTACTGTCGCAAAACGTTGCGAAATCCGTTATACTTGGATCACAGGGCGTATCTGGGATTTATGTTTGGG
The DNA here is from genome assembly GCF_963924565.1 of Ascidiella aspersa. NCBI lineage: Eukaryota > Metazoa > Chordata > Ascidiacea > Phlebobranchia > Ascidiidae > Ascidiella > Ascidiella aspersa. Next base: position 21,924,197 of record NC_139451.1, read on the forward strand.
GCGCGATCAAGATTTTAGAGATGACGTCACAAAATTGCGTTATAACATGATTTAATGAAACAAGTAGAAGTTTTAACTTCCTGTTCCAGATCGGACTTTTAAAATTCGGTCATGCGCTCATGAAGATTGTGGCAAAACGTTCGCGTAAAATCCTTGAAATGCGTTTATTAAGTTAAGATAGACAAATATTTTATTTTATAAGAAAACAGTAAAATTACTATAATTACAAGTCGATTTGCGCAAATAAGTTTGTCATTGGCCCACAGCTGTATGGCTAAGCAGACACCACATAAAATTTCACGCAAAATGCAAAAAGCTATGCGTTTCACCTGTTAAAGCTTCAAGCTGCTGGAGAGATGTTATTTACGTCACATTGTCGTATCGCGTTACAGTTTGCGCTATAGGCGCTATAATACTGTAGTGTGAAAACAATTTCCCCAAAAGAAGCAGAAAGACAAAGTAGACTCACACCAGCATTTGTGACTTACGTAAGCTTTAAGTAGGGTGATAGGTAAAATAGGCTTTTTTAAGTTTTGTGGGGCATGACCTCGTGTCCCTCTCAATCCACCCCTTAGTTGGATTCGCAAATCACCTTGCGGTGTTTATTTCCACACCAACATGCACGTAATGATTTTGCGCCACGATTCAAACGATAAAACGAGACAAAACAGGTTTAAGAACATGTTCAAGTCGAACATTGTTAACTTAACGTGTTGCGTCGCGTTCTTTGGAATCGCAAACGAAATGGCGAAGGCAAGTAGCAGATCGGTGAATATCATGGCGGCGGCAACGGCGGCCGAACGTTTCAGAATCCTCATTGCTGAACCAGCGATGCTGGTTTGTATTTGAAGGCGAAGAGGGTAAACGAAAAGACCAATCAAGAGCAACTGGCCGAACAACTGGCTGCAAAATGCCAAGTAAAGCGGCCAGTACACAGTGTTTTTGCTGAACAGGGTTACACAGCCCCTTGGCGAACCGCTTATGTCGCGAGGCAAAATGTAATTAATTAGAGCCACTATGGCAGTGCTATAAACGAACAGCAGAGTGCCCCATTTCACGTGGGAGAGCCATCGGTCGAGGACCTGTATGGCGGCTATATGGCGGTAGAGGTAAAACTGCTTCAGCCACAGAACCAGGAAAACGCACAAGTTCGTTAAGACGTAGAAGACAGCAGACGCGTCGATGACCGATTCGCAGGGCTCGCTCATCGAATTGTAGCCGATATTAAAAGACACCTGGTTCATAACGAGGCGTATTAAGGCGCCACACACGGAGGCAACCGTTGCCGTGTAGACGGACCTTGCGTTGATTTCCGCAATGTTGGTGACACCCTTGTGCCATTTGCCGTGCCTTATTCCGTAAACTACAAAGCTCACCCCAGTCCAAATCAGGCAGAACATGGCGACGGCGTTGAATGCCACTGAAGTAATCCATTCCGCCTGGGTAAAAGGGTTAACTGGCTGCACTATGCCAACTGGAGCTTGACTTGTTCCATAGTCCTTATTTGCCACTCCTGCTGATATAGTTACGTTAACCATTTTTTACATTAGGTATCAGTACTACAAAAGTTAAACGATATTCAACCCTAAATCGGATATTTAGTTTAATTGTTTTTTACACGTATTTTGCCCTTGAGATTATTGTACTGCCTATAAACAATGTAAAACATTGTCAAGAGTTGATATTTTCTCTGTGAAAATTTAGTTGGTGTAATACTGATTAATTATTAAACAATAAATATACATATACAACAATAGTGATCTAGCTCTTTAGAAGTCGTTATTAATTAACGCTAATAGTTAACTTAACATACTACATAGTGAGCCTTCTAAAATGCCAACCGAACTAGTCGATCGTTTAACGGTTTTCATTTATTTATTTTATTTGTTTCGGCCAGACTAGAAAAATTAGCCTGCGGTAAGGTTCGAACTCACGACTTGGGTTCAAAGGGGTTGAAGTCGAAATTCGACACAAGAACCGTCTTTATGCTTACCTACACTATACCCCATACTGTTCACATATATATATATATACTTTGCAAATTTGTTAGGTAGGTTACATAGTTGAGTTAAAAGCTGTATAACAGGTTACACGAAAGAGGTTGTGAATCCAATTTTACCCCATAACTCACATAGGGTAATAGTTTAAGACATCATGCCAACCGCAATATTGTGCAAGGACTGCAACAAAAAAAATATTTTTCGCTGGCCTATCGTTGATATAAACATAGCGTATTTAATCGAATGAGATATCGCCGGTTTAGAAAGCGGCTTAAAAGATAGATTTAGAAGCAACATACTACTATACCTCTCGCTAAAAACATGCCAAACGCAAGAAGGTTCCACTTAGTTAAAATCGAAGTAAAAAACATGCATTAAAAGTCTTTGTAGTCCTGGTTTCAACATGTTATCCACAGAAAAATCTCCCAACTTAAACTTAAATAATAACCTAAAATATGGACATAATATGCGCTTAAAATCTGTAGGATTTATATTGTGGTTAAAAAGGTAAAACATGGAGATAAACGTTGTTGATAAACTCTAGTGTTACAATAACTACATGTCTCAAAACCTTTTCACTCATTTTTCACGTTAAACATTTTTATACATAGGCTACGAAATGATTAATTATCTTATAGCTGGGATGCAATGCAAGCCGCCCTACAGCCAAGTGGGCTGCGCTGTAATATATTTGCTTCGTTTGCTGTCTTGTGATATAAGTGTGGCTTGCTAAACTAACGCTGAAGAACGGAATCGATAACACACCCACGGATTTCCGTTTTCGTTATGAGGCCCATTTCAGTAAGACTGCGAAATGCCATCTCCAGCACAAGACGTCATGTTTAAAAAAAACATAAAACCCCCTTACTTGTAGCCGAGTAACAGACAATGAACGTCAAAGCCAAAAAGGTCTAACAAATCGACGTTATTCTAATAAAGACGTTTCGATATTCACTTGTAACGTCATCAGTTGATAAGTCACAAAATGTAACATTTAACCGATGCTAAGTGGGTATTGAAACGCCTTAATTAGGGTAATGTTTTGGACTTTGACATTTATTTTCAGGCTACATTACATATCCTTCCATAGTGTACCTATATGTAACAGACAAACTAATTGAAGGCCAAAATTTTTAATTGGGTCTAATATAGAAATTTTATGACTAAACCATTTCCAAAAAAGGTCAATAACGCTTTCCTTGAATTGATGCGCATAGAAATAAAGAAAAATGCATTTTGTCAAACCAGCTATTGTTCCAGCAGTTTCTTTTATGACGAATATACCGTTTTCGGGGCTCTTCACGCGCCATATTGGTTCCGAAGGCGAATCTTATGGCAACGAATAGGCGACTGACCATTTACACGCGTAATGACAACATCGATAGACTACCAAAATTCAGTTTCGTATGATTTTTATAGCACAAGTAAGTAGCGACTGTACGTGACGAAACATCAACAAACAACTGTCCATTTTCTACCACTTTGAGTTCACCTGGTTTAACTTATGGATAGCAACTTTCCAGGGCGGAACACAGAAATCCATCGAATATAGTTTATTAAATTTGGCTTAAATAAAACGAAATAAAAGCGTAAGGAAGTGTAGTTCACTTAGACAAGTGACTGCAAACCATTGTATATTAGACAAGTGACTGAAAACCACTGTACATTTTGTAATAATGAACGGTGCTGAGGTATATTTAGGATTTAAATTAATCTCTATTGTTAAGTTTCTGGATACATTAGATTGTATATTAATAGAGGACAATAAATCAAGAAATTTAGACAGTGTGCGTTGTTCCAATTTCGGATATTGCTTAAATGCTTGAAGTAAACGACTTTAGGCGAAAATACTTAGGGTCAAAATGTAATTGTGTCACAATTGTTGTATCTTTTCTCTCGATGCTGTACATAAAAATACCGCTAACGTAAGCCTTGGAAACAACAAACAGTCAATCAGACGATGGCGGTATGCCTATATCTGCTCCAGGCCTCTTGCAAAGGCAGGTAGCGATTTCGCGCCAGTACTCGAACGACAGCAGGATACAGCCAAGCGCCACGCAGGTGGTGACGTCATAGATTGCGATGATGGCGTGTCGCGTGACGGTCCTCGGCAGAAGCAAGGTGGTCAGTACGGTGACCAGCAGGTGGTTGAGCGCACACGAGACAGCGAGCACCGTAGAACGCTTGAGAATGCGTAAAATGCGGCCGGAGTTGGTTCCACCAAGCTGAAAGCGTAGCGGGAAGATAAAAAGGAAGATTAGAAGGACCTCCATCAGGAGCATGGATCCGGATGCGAGGAATAGCGGCCAGTAGTCGCTGTACCGGCGTTCGGCGGCCACGCAACCCTTTGTAGAGCTTGAGAAGTTGGCAGGGATTATGTAGGCGGTACAGCAAACCAGTCCACTGATGGCTAGTAGAACAAGGGTTGCCCATTTGACTGCCACCAACCACTTTGAGATGGCTCGCAGCTCGGCGATGTACTGGTACAGGTAGTGCTGCTTGAGCCACAGTAGCAGGTAGAAGCACACGAGGATCAGGGCAAGTGTCGCGGTTGATACGTCGATCGACACTTCGCAGCTTGTGGACGTTTTGTCGCCGTAACCAGCATTGAACGCCACCTGCATAGTTGTCATAGGTGATATTTGAGATTCCTTTTTTATCTTATAGTTTAATATTATTCGAAAACAGTAGAATCAAGCCCAATATATGGACTGCATTAAACAAATTAATTCTATTGTGTATTTTTCAAACAAATTTCGATCTCTTATCCATTTTCAGGGAAATTGCAGTTATCCTCAATTTTAAAATAATGTTTTTTGCGTATATTATGACAAATTTTTATTATGTAAGAAAGCTTCGTTCATTGTTTAGATTCGTTCATTGTTTAGATTTTTAGCAAAGTTTATTATCTTTTACTTTAAATCTTTGGTTTTGTTGAAAATGTACCGGTATAACTTTTGTTCGATTCACAAAGATCTTCAAGTTGAAACACTACAAGATTCATTTTTTATGCAAAAATATCAATATTTAAAAACAATGTTATGTTAATTTAAAACGGCGATGTAGTTTGTATGGTCTAAAGCAGGGGTGTCCAACTCAAACATGCCGGCGTGCCAATTTTTATCTTATAACTTCTTCCCGTGCCAAAGTTTCGTAACCGAACCAATTCTTTTTAATCATAAAAGCGCTTTTTTACCAAAAATAAGAACGTTTATTTAAACTTGAAAAACAAACTGTCTATTTAGACCAGGGGTGGGCAATTATTTTTAGCCGCGGGCCGCATGAGAAACCTAAAATATTGAGGCGGGCCGGGTCAAATATAGGATCTAAAATACATACAATATAACGTCATACTCTGACGATGTAAAACAAATAATCAACCAATGTGTTATTACGTTTGGAGTTGTGCGAAAATGTACAATTTAAGTCGGATTTAAAGAAGATCACGAAACGTCGCGCGAAGCGCGAAAAATTTGCGACTATGTTTGTTTGAAAATGCAAACTTTAATTTAGATTTAGATGGTACGCGAAGCATTGAGCACCGTCTAAAAATGTATATTGCTTGATATATTAACGTTTATTAAGTTGTGGGGCGCGTTGACCCAAAACTTAAGATTAAAATACGTGAAAATGTCGTACGAAAAACTTACCTATATGTTTTTTCTTCCTTTTCAAAACTTTAAGTTACCGATGTGTTACAAAGTTTAACAAACTTAGCCTAATATTTATATATATTTTAAATATCAGGCTAAGTTTGTTAAACTTTCGTTGGAGAGAGTGCCACTGAGCAGAGGACGCTATTTTTTCGTAAAGATGCAAAAAAAATCGCGTGAAACGCACGAGAAAGACATAAGAGATTCGCGCGAAACGCGAAAAGAATTTCCGTTTTAGCATTTAGAACAGGCTAAAAATCGAATTTGGCGGGGTCTTGACAAGATCTGTCAACTTGCCCTGGTTTCCGCTTAGCCTATGTATTTTATTGAAAATAAGCCGCGGGCCGATTTAGACTCTAGTAGAAATGCGCATCACTACATCAAAGTGTCTCTCGGTGAGCTGACTTCTTGTTTCTTCACACCAAGCTATATAATATTATGTGAATGCTAGCCTCCACACAGTATAATGTTACTTTATCAAAAGTAACAATGACAATTGGCTTTATAACAAACTTTTAGTATTTTCTGACAATTGGCTGAATAACAAATTGAGCTTTTTTGGCAATTGGCTAAATAACAATTTTAGTATTTTTTGGGGAGGGCTTGCGTGCCATTTTTTATTAGGTCGCCGCTTGGTGGACACCCCTGGTCTAAGGCTAAGCTATGGTAATACAGCTAAAATATGTTCGGTTTGTAAAATATAACACAAATGGTCAGAAACAAACAATTGCCAAATCGTGCTTTTGCTCATGTTTTCCTTTCATAGTTTTTCTTTGTTTTTGACATGCATTGTTTTAAAAGCGTTTGATGTCTTCCCCCTGAAGGAAGCGACCTGAATTGGTCGCACAAACGTTGGTTGACAGCTATATCAGCATAATGTCTATTTATTATTAAGACAGCACCAATAGTTCAGGTTGTGCCACACAAACAAAAAACGCGACACACTCTTTATACAACCAACATTATAACTTGATTATAACTTGAATTACTCATAATACACGACAAAGCAATATATAATCAATAATGATCCTAATAGTAATACATTCAGTTACTGTAGTGGTTTGCAATTTTTTTCGCCTTTGGAAAAGTTTGTCGACTTGCGACGAGCCCAACAATTTTCTCTTATTTTTATTTTGTTAATTCATATGTTATTTCAGAAAATCATAATCAACTTGTTCAGTTTGTTTCGCACAGATAAACTACAATGCAATCGTTATGGAATAGTACCTTTAGCATTTTATTACCACAATGAAAACAAATCATTGTGGGAAACACAATCATTGTGGGTCGCCCCTAAAAAATAAATCGACGCACCAGGGCGTCGTGGCGCACAGTTTAAGAACCACTTATAGTTAACTGGTGGATAGCCTCTAGTAAGTGATGGATAGCCTCTTAGGAATTGATATATAACCTTCTATAGCAGTGGTTACCAAACTTTTTCGAAATTTTGCCTGGTGGACTTTTTGCAATTGTTTTCCACGTTTCTTGTAGTATAGTAGTTCAATCACGATTCTTTCTAATGTAACAACTTTCTAACTAATGCGAATGATTCGCTAATAGCAGGTAGTATGGCATAATACAGGGGTCGGCAACCTTTTTCTAGTCGAGGGTCAAAAACAACCTCAGAAGGTCTTTGCGGGCCGCACATAATCTTAACTAAGAATTGTGTTATTAAAGTGTTATAACAACTGTTGATCTAGCGAGCCTCGGATTGTTTTGCGCTTAAAAACATGTTTAATAATATTTGAGGATGCATTAAAGTGTTAATGCAAAGCGTGAAAAAAGCGTTTGTTTGGTTTGAGTTCACACGTCGTCATACATACTACTAATGAAAAGTGTAATAAAACTACTTTGAGGAAACGCGATAACTTCAATGGGTAAACTTGTTTAGTGTTTGTTAAGTTCGGTCGCACCTGGCTAGCGAAGCGAGCGCGTTTTTTTGGTATACTGGCATTTTCTTCATTTCTTACATGTTTTTATTACATTGCTGATAAGAGTGAAATGTTAAAAAATATATGTGCAATATTTTTGAATACGTTTCCGTTTGTCCGCGCCGCCCTTATCTGTCAAGCTTTCACGGGGCAACGGTAAAGAAGCGTTAACCTATAGTTTAAAAGATAGCTTCAAAACTAAACAAAGGGGACGTAGTATGACCATTTGCGCGAAGCGCTAAAATTTTTCGCACTAAGGTAGTTAAAATTGTCAAAAAGTATGTGAAATGGACTCGTATCTAGTTTTCCTAAGAGGCGGCGGGCCGTAGGTTGCCGACCCCTGGCATAATATATGCTTTATGATGTCACAAGAGACATAATAAAACACGCTATGTTATCGAATAATAAGGCATAACTAAAAACTAATAATGATGACAGATAATGTTTAAAACTTAGTCTAACCCTAATGTTTAGAAACATTAATCGCTAAAGCCTAATGTTTAGAAACATTAATCGCTAAAGCCTAATGTTACAAAACTAGACTAATTCTTATTGCAAACCCTCTGAAACTGCTGTACGGACCCCAGTTGGTACGCGGACCCAGTTGGTACGCGGATTTCCAGTTTGGGAACCACTGTTCTATAGCGTATTTTTCAAAATTACAAAGGGTGTACCTGGTTGTCGACAAAGTGTATCAGCGCGAAGAACACGGCCGCCATCGCAACACTGTAGATGGGCCCGCTGTTCAGGTCGGCAATGTTCTTTCCCGTTCGTCTTTTCCATTTGCGAGTTCGCACCCCGTACACCACAAGGCTGACCCCGAGCCAAATCACAAGCAGGGTGGCTGCTGTTGTGAAGGCCTCAGCAGCGATCCACTCGGCTTGCGTGAAGCGGTTAATGCTGATTTCCGACTGGTTAGGCGTTGCTGATTCGCTCTCGTTGATCATGTCTTTCGCTTCGCTCGGCTCGGTTCTGTGGCGAAAATAGACCAATACCCTTACGCAAGACGAACAGATGTTATGAATTACAGTAAAATAATAATAAATAATTGGTCGAAAATTAAGTCGATGTTCATATGCATGAATTTAAAAATACAAAAAAAAACAAAGCTTAATAGACGATTTTCAGAAGAAGTCTAGACGATTTTCTATAGTGCAGGCGTGTCCAACATGAGGCACGTGAGCCAAATGTGGCACGCAACCTAATAAAAAATGGCAAGCCAGCCTGCAAGAAATACAGCCGATTGTCAAAAAAGCTAAATTTGTTATACAGCTAAATGTCATTGTTTATTCACAATACAAAACAATCCCAACAATTACGACAACAAACAATTACTTCTGATAATTATTAGAACACTATATACTGTTTTTATTTTTTGTATAAAAGCGCTTTAATTATTAGAAAAAAAATAGTTGCTGAACTTTGTCATTTGAAGAAGTTATAAGATAAAATTGGCACGTCGGCATGTTTGAGTTGGACATCCCTGCTCTAGTGGATATCGTCAATTTACTAACTTGATTTTAAGGATCGGCACCTCTTGGGGTCGTATAAGTAACACCAAGACTCTCATAAAATGTTACTGATCCACAGTCCCGGCTGGCCAACCCCAAAGAGTCCTTTTTAATCAGACTTAACAAAAAAATATACAAAATATACTTTATCATCTTACCTGCTCTGGTTGGAACAGTGGTATAAACCTAATATCCATACAAGCTTGCTGTTTCTAACAGAGCAAACACAAAATATTCAGGTTAAAATAGTATAATGAGGAGGCCTTTCCACCTTTGTTTTACATGAGACGGTGTCTCCACGTAACTTCCGAAACGTAACGGCGATTCATGTTTGCCAATGAGAGATTCTCAGGAAATTCGCGTGTATTCTCAGGAAATTCGCGTGTCTTATTTCAGCCTTGCAAAAAAAAAACACTGCGACATTTCTAGATAAATCACCAACAACACTCAGAAAATGTGCCACATTTTTTATCTATAAGCAATTAAGCATATTAACCTGTCTTCTGGGCTTTGTCGTTCTCAAATTTAAAAAATCGAATTTTGCAGAAAAAGTCAAAACGTTACTCCTGGCTGATTTCACGGACTTCAGTTTAGTCCTAAACACCTTTCACTTTTTAAGTGTGCCACTATCTGTTATTCATGACATTTTTCGAATAATATTGCTTTTTTATTGATGAGATAAACATTTTTTTTATTACATTCCTTGATCCTCTGATTTTGCGGTTTTACAGACTTTCTAAAAATTTCCAGCCAAGTCCTGAAAAATGGAAATTGTAGTCCCTTGCAGTGGCTGATTAGAGGACAGAAGGTTTTTAATAGCTTTTGTAAAATGAAACCGGACATTTGTGTTTTGTATTTTTTAGCTTTAGTATTTTTTTTAATTATGCAATCACGAAAATGCCAATAATATATTTACAAGTATATTAAATGGGTTTCGAGCGTATGGTTAATCTCCTTTTTCACTTTGGTGTATAAAGTTTGAACAGTATTGTTGTATGTTTAATTATAGTTGTGGCAGTTAAGCCAGTCAAAACACTGTTTTGATATTCGATTGATGACAATAGATGGTAACATAGGTTTAAAAAAGTTTTAAATATATAGGTTCATAAAATTGGGAGAGCCAACAAAGGACACGCGTAAATGATAAAATACCGCCTCGTTTCCGTTTGAGTAAATGGACGTTAATGGATGAGGTCATTAAGCATATCACGCTATAGCCAAACCATAAACTCTAAACTCTAAAAAAACACGACGACCAGTTAGGCTTAGTCATACAAGGAAGTATAAGTAGTTTGCACAAAGCATTTATAATGTTTGCTGTTTTAAAGTATCCATAATATACATAGGTGGACTTGACCCGTAGACTTTGTTGAGCCTTTATTTGTTTGTAACCCATATATTTTAATACATTCAGACAAATTCGGACACAATTAACGCAACACGGCTATCGCCGTGTATAAGTTTAGTTTAGGTCGTTTACAACAGTTTTTTTTCGTTAATCAGCCTTGATAAATCCAATTTTGTTTGACGGGTCGTTTGTAATTCAATTATGTTTCCACTAACATGCTTCCGTATCAACAACAGGGAAACTGAAGATTTGTAAACAGTGACGTAGAGTATATCAACAGCGTTAATTAAACGTACATCGTGAAAAGCTTTATTTATTAAACGGCGGTCTTAAAATCGTTGGTATGTGTTGTTCTTATGTTATTTTCAATCTTGTTGTTTCCCACTTCCGTATCACTTGTCAGCTCTTCACTTCTGCGCCTCACCTTTCACGTTTTATGTTTCATCTTTCTGGTGACGCCTTATCATATATGTTCATTCGGCACTGGTACCATTTCAAAATTATCGAAGTCATGTTTCAGGAATTAAGAATCACTTTAGATTTTTACAACTTTACGTTCGAACACGCTTTAAACCCCTCTTTTTTACACATTTTGTGGATTTGCTTCTGTGTTTGTCTTATAGACGCCTCGTTTATCGATTGTCATCCGACTGGCCGTGAAGTAGAGGCCCAAGTTTTGGCATTATAAAGTAAGGTGTGATCGGACATAATATAGTGGTACGGCGACAAAGTTAACAAAAACAGCTACATTATATTTGGTAATTTGATCTGAGTAATAAAATAAAGCATATCGTATTGTGTATACGGCTGCCTTTTTAGGCCGTATACAACGGATTTTTGTATTTTCATAAACATAATAAAAAAAACATAATAAGAACATCAAAGCCCATACAAAAGTAGGTATCATTTTAAACGTTTCGAATAACTATGAATTTGTTTTCAACATAGTCATGAATAAAAACAAATACCACAAGCAAAGGAACCACCGTTCAAACTTGAACTGGTTGTATCGTAAATGTTTAAGTTGGCGTATTGCAATTAACGCTGTCGCTCGTTCCGACAGACAGGGGCGTCGCCTTGCTGTTTTTCGCTCTGCTCGCGCAGAGGCACGTCGTGATCTTTCTCCAAGACTCGAAAGACAGCAAAATCAAAGCCGTGTTAACGATCAGGTTCAAGTTAAACACGGTGAGGCTGATATGGCGTGTGTCTTGTTTGGGGATAGCGGCTGACACTACGATAACCGTTAGAAAGCCGCTAAGCGTAGTGGCGACCGTTATGGCAGTGGATCGCTTCAGTACGCGCATTATCTTGCCCGAGTTGGCGCCGTGTAGCTGAAAACGCAGCGGGTAGAGGAAGAGAAATATGAGAAGCGCCTGTCCAAAGAACAACACGCCGAAGGCCAGGTATAGCGACCAGTAGGCACCCGTTCTCAGCCTGGCGGGATCGCCAACGCAGCCTCTTGTTGAACTGACATAATATGAGGGAAACGTGTACGTTACGCTACCCGCCATTCCGCCAAAAGCGACCAGCGCGAGCGTGAACCATTTAAGACACTTGGTCCAGGTCCGAAGCCTGTGTATGGCCGCAATCTGTACGTAAAGAAAGTGTAGCCTGAACCAGAGCAGCACGTACAAGAAGATGACCGCTGTCGTGCAAAAAACCACCGACAGGTCTAACGCCAAGTCACAAGTGTTGTCTGGCTGGTTGTGGTAACCGTAATTGAACACCACCTGGTCGGCGACCAGAAAACCAAAAGCGAACACCAACGCGACCAGCATGCAGTTGTACTCCGCGCCCTTGTTGATTTTCCAAGGGCGTCTTTCACCTGCAGTTGTCTTCCACTTTCCTGTGCGAATCCCATAAACTACAAACGAGGCTCCGATCCACAGCAACATAAGGACTGTGGTGATATTGACCAGTTCTGCTACGATCCACTGTGGCTGCGTGAAACGGTTTACTGGTTCTGTTGACTCAACGACAGAGACGTTTACGGAAGTATTTATCATGTCGTACAATTATACCACTAAAAGTAAAAAAACTTCGATTTATATAATTTCGGAAATAGGTACTTCTACATAGTTTGGTCATAAGTGTTTTGTATGATTATACCTTCGTTACTAAATTCTGTGCTTCTTGAATGAAGGTTCAAATTCCCTAAACGTTATTTTATCGTTTGGAGAGGTTGCGAAATATATTAAAATCCATAAATATTTCTATAAGCGCCACTTCATCGCCAAATCAATGATTTCAGTTGAAAACTGTTTGGAAAAATTGCCTGTACCTAAAACGTTTTAGTAATTTTTTAATGATTGGCTTTAATAAGCTGACTTTAACTTGTGTTTATCCATTCAAACCAAAGTTTCATAATAACATAATGTTACAATGTGCAGAAACACGAAATAGCGATATTGCATTAACATTTAGTTTAAATTTGCTTTTTTTACAGGGATTTTGTGAAAAGCCACTAGAAAAAAAAACGTTCAGGTAAAAGTGAATTAGGCACAAAATTTCCAAAAGTAATAAGCACTGTCTTTAAATTCTTTAACTTGCCTGTACACTGAGACACTTTATTTAATTTTGCACTAAACAAGATGGTTTTCGGTGCGTAATATTTTCAAAATGTACCTTTGTGTCTGACCCATAATATAACTAAAGCATTTTCCTAACTTTTGTTAAATCTGCAAGCTCTAAATAAAAGTTGGAAAGGTTTATATAGCTCAACATTCGGACCAAAATGAAAGCAACTCGAGTTTATTTTTATTTACGTACGAACGCACTTGCGTCAAACTTCAGTTTCCTGAGCAAAACAACGCTTATTTGCGTGTGCTGACACCCCGAATACGTCTATAGCATTACGTTCAATAGAAAATGAGTTATAGATGTCAGACGAGTTCTATATCCCGCGATAAAATATAAATATAATTAGCTTTTCAATTTAAACAAATAAATTGCACAACTTGCCGGCGCACAAAGAGATTAAATTTGACAATCATTTATGCTAAAAATAATAATGCAAAAAAAAATACAGAAAACTAACCAAAGACAACTTTAGGCATAACGCTCTACTGGCAATATAAACAAATACAACTGAAATTGGTAACATGAAAAAAAAAAACAGAAATCGAAGAACGGCAAGTGATGTGATTCGAGTTCTATTGCACCACCTATTCATATTGAAGTGTCATATTAAAAAATCCCCTATAGCTAAAGTAGAAATATGATGAGGATAAAAACGTATTCGGTTAGGTGGAAATAAGGTCTGGTGAGGAAAGTCCCAATTGCGTATATGATGACAACGGGATTTAAGGTCATGAAGCAATTTCAACAAACTAAAAAGTTACGCGGTAATACACAATGTTATCAAACCGTAGACTATATAGGCGGGGTTCTACGCAGCGACACATTTTACAACATAAGCTAAAGCGAAGAAACTTGTCCGAAAGTTGCACCTCATAATCGCGATTTATAACACGTTCAGTGTGAATCAAACATAAAGATTTACGTTTTACTGCACTTTGCCCACCAAAAGCTACTTGTATTGTTTGGTTTCCTTGTGTAAATGTCTTAGACGGTTCAGGAAAGTAGAAACGTGAAACACTAATCTTTTATACGAACCAACATCAGCGCTACACAAACAGTTGCCAAACTAAGAGCTCTAAGCTTGGAACATTTTAATCGATAAGAAACTACCTGATAAGTCGTACTGTAGGGTGAGAAACAATAATTTACCGTGCTGAAATTCGTTAGTAAATGCTCTAAGTTCGGAGTTCGAATATACATCAGAAATTGTAAAGAAAAGGGATTCTATGAGTGGATAAGTATGGCTCGCGTAGACCTTGTGAAGTTGGTTTAGTTGATAGCGAACCGTTTTGCCAAGTTTACCCTTTTTTATTTCGGTGACAGTTTTTTCACCTCGGCAAAATACCAAAGCAAAATTGTTTTCAAAGTTATAGCAAATGGCAAAAACCGTTCATGGGTTAGATAACAACTTGCAAAAAAGGTATGTTGCTTCGTTTATTTTCGATGAACAGTCAGCTTTACCGGGCCTTTTCGGATGAAGAATGAAGTTCAAACCAGAGTTGGACCAATTGTAATTTGTAATTGTAATTAATGTAATTAATTACAGTTTTAAATGTAATTGTAATTAAATGTAATTGTAAATGTAATTGAGGCATTTCTATGTGTGTAATTCTAATTGTAATTGATATTTGCTAAAATTTTAGCTCAATACTTTGATATTGAGAAAATTAAAGTTTTAATAGTGTTCCACGTTGTTTATTTTCATTGGGAAGCGATGATACGTAAACTGTTTTCCATATTTCAGTAGCAATAGAAAACTTAGTAGATTGCAATTTTGTAATTGTAGTTGATGTAATTAATTACAGTTTTTAATGTAATTGTAATGTAATTAAAACATTTAAGGGAGTAATTGTAATTGTAATTGAACTGAATTAATGCTATTGATCCAACTTTGGTTCAAACCGGGACGAACACAGGTCCGGGGTTTCCGCGACATTTTAAAAGGCAGGTGACGATCTTGCGCCACGGCCCGAAGGCTGTCAGCACGCAGACGTACGTCACAAACAGTATTGCGTCGAAGAGCGTGTAGCTGACGTGGCGCGTTGCGTGCTTAAGGTCGGCGGCGAGGTAAATCGCCACAAAGGAACTGACCACGACGACCGTGGCGGTGGCGGCCGAGCGCCCAAAGACCTTGAGGACGCGGCGCACATTCTTGCTCTCCTGGAGCTGGAAGCTGAGCGGTAAAAGTAATAGTAGAACGAGGAGCAACTGAGCAATGAATGTGGTGCAGAAGGCTAGCTTCAGACTCCACGAGTTAGCGTTAATATTCCCGTAACTTGGCACGCAGCCTCGGTTGGAGCTAGCTGTTTCGATCGCTGCTGTGTAGGACACGACCGACCCCACGCCGCCCACAGTAACTACGAACAGGGTGGACCACTTGAGGGCCTGCATCCACTTGGGGACCGGTCGTAGCTCGGACACCAGCTGCAAGAGACGGTGCTGTCGGAGCCACAGCACCAGGTACATGCCCACGATCGCCACCGTGTACAAAGCGGTGCTGAGCTTGGCCAGAGCGCTGCAAATGGGTGTGCCGTTAGTGCCGTAGCCCACGTTGAAGACCACCTGTTTTAGACAAAAAAACATAAAGGTAAAAAATAGATCTAAAACAATGGTTCCCAACCGAGGGTTCGCACGGCACGGGTTTGTCTGGGGGTCGCGTATGTATTATTGGATAAAGGAAAAACTTTATACGAAATAAGAATTTTGAACTAAAGGTTTACCAGTATAGAAGGAGCAAAAGCAACCTCCAGTCTAACATTTGTGTTTGTTTACGTCTTTACGACGTCACCTTTACACTTTTTAATTAATTAATCAAGGATAGCTTCATTCAAACAAAAAAATAGAAACGAATTGACTCTTAAATCGTAACTTTAGCTTGTTGTGCACACTTAGATCCGGATATTTTAGCCAAATTTTGATACAATCACTCTTTTTTCCTAATTTAAAGTTTGCCAATTTTGAGATGTGTTTTTGTTGAGTTCATTTTATGTATCATACACTATAATTAGGGCGTCGCGCGAGAACAAAATAGTTGGGAACACTTGAATTCGAAAACAACCTTAATTCAAAACATAGAATGTTGCAGTTTCGCCAAAAGCGGAATCCTCAGTTTTGCCAAAATCAGCAAACACAACGAAAACACTAAGCATGTTTTAAAAGTTTTTCAACGCTTAGGTTCCTTTCGGATCTTGCGATATGAATAAAAGATTAACATCTGGCAGTGGTAGAAGTATAGGCACCAAACGTGGGTGTGTAGAGCGTTTTTAGACGTCATGGAATTCTCGCAGGGCGTCGAAACTCCCGATGGAATTCGACCAAGTTATCAATGAATGTGCAAAATAATTTCTGCATAGCACTGTCATAGTTAACCAAAAGTGTTTAAAACTTTCCTTGGTTACCATATTTGTACGATGCTATATAATTCCAAAACTAACAACTTGTTTTTTCAAATTATTGTTAAGTTTAGGCCAAAAGTGCGAAAAAAGATTTTTAAAGGCGAAATGGTTTTCTTGGTGGTACCAGGCAAAAGCTGTTTTCTAAGAATACATTTTTATCTAATTAATAAGTAATTATAGAAAATAACGCCCTTGAATTTTGAAAGATCGGCGCCTATGGTTTGAACAGGTCTGGATCCAAATAGAACAACAACCAAAATATTAATAACAGTAATAATTTATCAGCAACCTGGTTTACGACGTAGTGCAGCAGTAAGGGGAGGGCGCAAAGGAGGTAGCAAGTGTACATGCGCACGCACATCAGACCGTCGTTGGCGCGCGGCGTATCCTGCCACATTCCGGTCCGCTTTCCGTACACCAGAAAGCTGACGCCCACCCAGGTAATGCAGAGCAGCGCAAAGCAGTTAAAGACCTCGGCCGCTATCCATTCTGCCTGCATGAAGCGGTCGAACGGTATTGGGTTGCTCAGGTTGCTCATTGTTAAGGCAGTTGTTCTCAACCTTTTATGGCTTACTGCACCCCTGAAAAATCATAAATCGTTTTTCGGCAACCCGACTGGAATTTTCGTTGAGTGCTTCACTAAAACGTCACTATAAATGGAACTGGAACAACGCAATCAACTTGAAACATGTTGGAAAATGTCATTTGATATAATGGTTTTTAATTGTACCCAAATAGTTGAATCAAGAAGCTTACCAATTGAGAAAAAATCAGGTTCTTAATAAATCTGAAATACCTATCGGTACCCTTAAGCACTATAAATAGCACACCAGGGCGTCGCGGCACCCCGGTTAAGAACCACTGTTTAAAGAACAACCCTGGCCGACCGAGTAGTACTTAATCGAACCGCAATGACTTACTTTAAAAATGCACCTGGAGCAGTCTTATGCGTAATCTAAATCCCTACTAAGGGACTTTCACGACCCAGCTGTATTTTATCGGTTGTTATCACTGAAAATAAAAACGGACAGGATTAGACAATTATTACAATCCGTTATTAACGAAAACACTTGGAGAAATATTATATTTTGTATAGGCGCTGGAGAATATTATCTTTTGTAGTTGCAGTTTCAGTAAGTTTTCGCCTGAATCACTTGTGATTTTTCTTTAATTTTGCGTATACTCAAAAGGGTTCAAAAGTGGTTAGGCTGCCATATATTTTTAAGGTTCGTGTGAAAATCAGTTTAAGAACCCTTGCACTAAAACTACGTAACCCCATTGGTCCGCGAACACAACCTAAGTACCACTTATCAAGTTTTAACAATATTCGACTTAAACAAAAACCCTTAGGGTACCGTAAGCGTCTGCACTCAATGGTACTGGTTCAATGAGGTAATAAAGGAAAATACGTAACAAGGAATATTAGAACCAGCGGACAATGGCACAAAGACAATAACAACAATAGCTGCTTTTAAAGCATTGATAGTAGTGGCTCCTGTTTGGACTCCAGCTATAAAACCAAAATCAGGGTTGCCAGTTAGGTATTTTTTAAAGCCAAATTTAACACAAAAAGAGAAAAAATGCCCAAAAAACTACAAAAAGAGAAAAATTTGAGATAAATTGCCACAAAAAGAGAAATTCATTGTACAATTTACCATTTATTGCAATTTTTATTTATTTTTTTGGCTTAGTTTGGCTTTTTTTTCTTTGCAATCTGGAAACCCTGACCAAAATAGGACTAATATACCTAATAGTCGTAATATCCTCTTAATCGGAATAAGTCCAAAATCCGTGGGAACAAGACCTAAATAGCCAGAATCAGGCCTATATCGTGTGTGGCGAAACCAGATATTTTGTTTTACGTTGGGCGCTATAGGATGTTGCAATTCGTTATTTTTAACTATAGCGGTCTTCATAAGTCATGTCAAACACTTTTTGTAGGCCGTGAGGTTATTTTTACTAAAATTAAGTACCGAAAAGAGAACAGTTTTTCAGGTACATGTAAGATTATATGAAGGTCCTGCTTTTTGAACAGAAAATACATCTATAGGTTTCAACAAACTTTTAATGATTAGTAAAATAAAATATTGTAAATTTTATAGACTTTCTTGTGTAATACATCTCACACCGGCTGAAGGTATTATCAATAGGCCCAGGCTTTGAACAGACTGAACCAAAACACCTTTTCACAGCTATAGCTTTTTATAATTTCGAACTGAGATTCCTCTTGAATAAAGAATTCAAAACGCAACAATTTACATAGAGTATACTTTAGAATCTTACCTGCTCTGGTTAGAACTGTGGTTTAAACTTAAGTACCCTACAAAGTTTTTTTTCTAACAGAGCTGGCACAAGTACAGGTTAATATAGTAAAATAGAATAACGAGGAGGCCTTCCTATACTTAAGTTTGGTGCGAGACGGTGCCTACACGTAACTTCCGAAACGTAACATGATTTATGTTTGCCAATGAGCGATTCTCGGGAAGTCCGAGTGTAACGTAAACTACATTTATGGACAACTTGCGAAACAAAATGCTTCCATATTTGTAATGGATAATCACCAACAGGGGGGAATTCAGAGAGGGCACCAGGCCATGGACTCTTCAAACTATTTTTTTGCCAACTTTTGCTATATACAACATTTTGTGTCTTACGGCACCCCTCAAAAAGAATAAATAGATTTCGACTGGGAATATTGTTTTTTTAACGGGAAATACAATAAATGGAACTGAAACAACCTAATCAACGTGAAACGTGTAACAAAAGGTCATTTAATACAATACACAAATCGTTGTATCAAGAAGCTTACCAAATGAGCAAAAATTAGAATGGTTAAAAGTTCTTAAATACCCGGCGGTACCCTTGAGCATTAGAAATGGCACACTAGGGGGCCGCGGCACTCTGGTTGAGGACCACTGGTCTTCACAGTGCAATTTTTGCAACTTTAGGCTTTAAATACCGTTGATTTGCGCAATACTGAAATATATTTTTGCCTAAAAACGACACGTTCGTATTTAACAACTGAAACTTTTATATACATATATGTGTGCCGTTAAAGTTGGCCAGAACGACTCCAGAAGGGCTTGATCACAGTCAGTGGTGTATAAAAGTGTTTTGTTTAAACGTTGAAATACATGTAATCCCATGCATATAAGCACGGATTTCTGCGTATTTTAAAACACTAATGAAAAATTCTTGTTTCAAACGTCTTGAGATTGTTGTTATTTTTTGGCTGTCTCTTGCCTCTCAGGTTTATAAGTGGTTAATTTCAAACACCTTTTAGCTGTATGTTACTGTTCTAATTTTGCCCCTGCTGTCCAAGTGAAACCTTGACGCGTGAACCGTTTTAATCAGTCGGAATGGATTTCAGTTCAAGTTTATAGCTCACTGGATATACTGTCAGCATAGCCTGGGTAATTTTAAGCTTCGCTGTTTACGGAAAAAGTATAAAAAATTGGCGTGGGACGTAGCCAATAGAGCCACGAGGTATTTGTGCTCAGCAATGCTGGCTACAAGCGCTGTTGCCTTACTGTCTGCAAACAGGTGGCCTTTACGGTGGGCTACACAAGCTTCAAAGTTCCGTGCGAAACGAGCATTGACTAATCGGGGATCTTCTACTCTCAGGCCATGGTAGGACTTAATTTGTCGTGCTTTGAGACGGGCTTTCCTATTTGCACCGCCAAGGTTTCCCAATCCGTTAGCTGGACCCGAATCAGGCCATCTCCAATGTGCTCACCCTCATGCATTCGCTTACCGATTCGCTGGCGGCTTTGACCAGCTACGTCACGGCATCCGATTCAGGCGGCTCTTCGCGGGGCTGTATTACGGTGTAGTCGGCAAAAGCAGTCGTCTGGCCGCTCTAGGTGGCCTTCGGACAAGTGTTCGGTCAATTCGCGCTGCTCTGCCTTTTCGTATACCCTCTGCGCCTACGGTTACGAGGACAGGCAGTCGGCAAGACCCGACGCTTGCTGCGTCGCTTCGCCGCTGTAGCCGTCTGCCTGAGCCACTTGGTTTTGTCCGTCGTTGGGTAGCTTATTCCGAAAGGAGCCACGCAGCAGCATGTTAGGCTCACTGTCGTTGGCCTGAACTTGTGCTGATGCCGTTCGGCGCTTGGCGGCGCACGGTCGTCACTTGCTCACTCAAAGCCTGCTGAGGCGGACGACGCGCGCCTTTCTTAACGCTAACTAGCGCGAAAGTACCCGAACGAACGCAAATGAGTGCATGAACTTTTGCATCAGTTGGTGTTACCGACGCTCGTCATCAGGGCTGCTGAACCCTCTATTGGTCCCAATAATTGTCATATATGATATAACGAACTGAATTTTTAAAAGTTTATATTTGTTTTAATCTGTGAACAACACTTTTTGTGTAGAGTGTAGAACTTTATACTTTGTTTTAATTTTTTCGTGTTTTGAAATTTAGCATCATTTTATTTGGTTAATAATTTACATGCAAGATGCGATATTGGTTATGACTTTAGTTACAAAGCAGCGCGACTTCAATTACAAAATAAAAGTTCAGGAATATTCTTATCATTTCACTCCGTCGTACTCCTATCTAAAATCGCACTCGTTTTGCATTAGACAGTTTTATTTATAAAAATTGAAAATACAAATCAACGCCGAACGAGAAAGAACAAAACATATCACGGAATGTGCGAGTTTGCCACATTATCACACAGTGGTAAATGTTATTTATAAAAAGCAGTGCAATAAGTTGCCCTTCACAGGGTATTTCGACTTGACACGATATAACTTTTAAAATAAATCTTGAACTAATACGTCATTCCTCGTTGTGTCCCCATTTCAAAAAAGAAAGCTTGTGAGAAATTTAGATTTTCGATAAATTTTGAAAGGCGGTCTAGTCAAAACTAATAATATAGGTTTAAATAAAATACCAAAATTTCTACCTATATAGGAATAGTTTCAGTGAGTGAACTAAAAGTTTAGCATGTTTGCAATTTTGTTGCGTCGTCTATTGCAACGATTTTTTTTAAATTAGATCCCATGACGTATAAAAAGAAATCTCTTTACCATAAAGTTCAATGTTTGGCAGCCATGCCAAAAGGGCTGCCTAATGCTTTTACCAAATTTTGTGCATAAAAATTGGAACTTTATTAGGGGGTTTGCATAAACAATGAAACCCGTGGAACTTTTGAACGTAAAAAACGAGTAAAAATCAGAACACATTTAGCAAATGAAATATGGAACAAAATGCCGTGCGAACAGCGCAAAACAAAGTACGGTGGGTGGGCGACTGATAAAAAAAGCTATTCAGAAATGTTTTTAATTTTATATACATTAAAGAAGAGAAACGTACTAAGAGTCACTGAAAAACAAGCTTTCCTTTTAAGGTTAAATTTCGCGCTTTTTTACGTTGCGGCCATCTTCGTTTGGTGAGACAAGAAATTGAAATTGTTGAAGTCTTATGAAAAAATTTCACTCAAACCATAGCCGCCATTTTGTGTCCGAAAGTAAGACTTATATGTGCCTTTCTAAAATTTGCTTTTACTCTCGTCGCAAAGACTTCCGTAAGCGCGCCTGCTACAAGCCAAACCAAACCAAACCACACCGTACTGAATCCGTCTCCATATAAAACGAGCTCAAGTGGCCACGGCGCTCACAGAAGTGCCACGGCTTCGGGCGCTCGATCGGCGGCCTGAGTTGCTTTCCCCCTGACTGCCTCGCCTGTATCGACCAGCAGCTATGTAGGCTGCACAGCAGGGGAATGGCAGCAGCTTCTCGCGGTAGTCGGCGAACGAGCAGAGCACGCAAGCTACGTTAACCAGCAGGTTGCAGCTAAGCACGACGTGGTTCATATAGACGGCCGGGTACTTGTAGACGGCGGCGAAAATCGACGTGAAGATGTCTGACGCGATGCACACAGCCGTCATGAGCGCCGAGCGCCGAATCATCGGGATCACTTTGCGGGAGTTGAACCCGCGACCTAGCATCTTGCGGCGATGCAGATGAAGCGGGTAGACGAGCGAGGCTAGCATCAGCAGCTGGCAGACGATGGTGGTGCCGCCCAGTATAATCCACCTGTACTGCGTCGATTTGGTGATGACGGCCGGCGCGCACCCGTAGCTGGTCGTCACATAGGTGGGGCTGGACAGGAAGACGGCGTAGTTGGCCACGGTCAGGATGACCAGCGCCACCATGGCGGCCACGTTGATAACCTGCGCGCACTTGCTCGTGCTTCGCTTAGTGATGGAGTGCCAGTAAAAGGCGGTGAACACGCGAAACCAGAGGGTGAGGTAGACCGACACCACGCAGAGCCCATACGAAATGATCTTGGCGCGGTGGTAATGCGTGCAGATGCCAGGAGGCGGGGGTAGGGAGACAAGGGCAGCCTCCACGGAGACGTACAGCAGAGCCGCGAACGCGCTGACCACCAGGAGTGAGTTGACGATGCCGGCTCCACGCGTCTCGTTCCGTCCGGCTCGCGGGCGTTCTGCAAAGACACGCGTATGTTGAGATTGCTGCTGTTGTTGCTGTTGCTGTTGTTGCTGTTGCTGTTGCTGTTGCTGTTGCTGCTGTAGCGTCTGGGAACGGAGGCGTTGGCGACGCGGACCGGCGCCTATACACAACAGAGGCGAAAATACTCGGAAGGGGGTTACGCTTTTTGTTGGTCGCCGGGCGCAGTTGTGTTAGCCTATGAATTTTTAGGGTTTTCGACTGAGTATAGTCTGGGGCAAAATGACCTGACCCGAATACAACGACCTTGGTATATTTTGTACGGTAAAAAAATACAAAAACATTTCCCGCCCATTGTAAAAAATAAGATAATTTTGAGTAATTCTTGCACTTTCTTTAAAATTATTGGCAAAATACGTGTTACTTATTTTTATCTAAATGTTAGCCAAAATATATATGTTCTTATAAACCTGACACAGCTATTTGAAAATTAAAAATCTGTAAAAGGTGCTTTATTGAAATCAATTATATATAAAAGGCATATCTAAAGATAAAGGGTAATAACAACACAGTGGTATTTTGGTCGGAATTTATAATCACTTTCCTTTGCCTATGAAAACCCTATTAATGTCAACTTTTCAGTACTTTATTTTTAAAAACTGTGTTAATTACAGTTTAGTATAACTACCATAGTAAGCAATATATAATTTTTATTGCCACATAAATATCTCAACCAAACCTTGCGGCATGATTAAAAATTAATATCATGAGCGTTTTCCGTAACTTTTCATAGAAAATAAAAATTTATGTTGATTTTCAGGAATTGTTATATTTTTATTGCAATGGATATCAATATTTAATTAATTAATGGTCCGTCGTGTTAGTAGGTTAATTGCTTTATTTAGATCAATTAGACCTTATCACAATAGAACGTTATGGTCAAATAATTTACAGTGATATGTGTTTAATTCTTTCCAGTTGTAAGTAAATACTAACAATGCTAAACTGGAAATTGATCTTTTTCACCTTTAACAGTGGCAGATTTTGTGTGTCCAAGACCGAGTGGAAGAGTGGAGTTTATTGAAAACACATGGTTGACAAACTTGACACCTTTAGCGTGGCAGAGAGTACGAACCCTCGTCACTTTTTGAACCAAATTGTGTTCCAAGGTCATGACTGATGTAAATTATTCAAACGGCCTAACAACGACATAACTTATTTGCATAAACTTTCTGTATTTGTAATGTCAAATATTTTTCTTTATTTCGAACGCGTGTAATAGTTCACTTAATATTTTGGCGTGTTTGGGCCCTAAATGCAAAATATTACCCTTAGCCAATTTTAACAGGAAACGTTTTGTTTGACAGTGACTTGACTTAAACTTGTCTTGCTTTTGTAGTGACTATATGTGTTAAATTTAATTTGGTATTTGTTTTAAATGAAAACTTCTTAATTAAAAAACTTTGAGAGATCACACGCAGTTATTTCGCGAATAATTATACTTAAATCAATATTTTTCATTAATGACTACTTTACCAGAGATATGCGTAGCGTTATTGGAGAACGCTATGGGAAAAGTTTGACGTCATTTTAATAAAAGCGTTATAATAGGGCAGTGGTCTCCAAACTGTGGGTCGCAACCCCATGTGGGGTGTCCTAAACCTTTTTTGGGATGGCCATCACTCACCAATTCCTGCAGTTTTAGTGATTTCATTTCGCTTGCCGCTTAAGCGAGCGCAACAAATATGAAAAACGTTAAAAGAAATCAAAACATTGTTGTATTCATTTGTAACTTTTAATCAAAGCGGTAATTTAAACTTCTCATTTTGGTACACATGTTCATTGTTCAGCCACAGTTCTCTATAGACCTGTGTATAAGTTAATCATAATCAAACGTTCGTGTTATTTAGTTCAAGTATTACTTATCTGAAAGCAGATGTAAATGTCGATATTAGTTTGTTTAAATTGGAGTCGGTTAGTAAAAAGGTTGGATACCACTGTAATAGGGAGTATGCTTGCCCCCACGTTGTTCAGGTAGCACCTAATACGTACAGTACCAAAATCTCACACTCACATTTACGTTTTCCTGTGTCTTATACATAGCGTTAAAGTTACTCATTGGTGATGTCGAACACACTTTCATGACGCGTTACCCTCATTAATGCGATTGGCAACAACCGCTGCGTGCCGCGCTTATTCTATTTAAATCATGTCCTATTCCGCAATTAGTCGTGTCCTTTTCCCCTATGACGCTCGACACCGGAATGACATTCTTTGAAAACGTTTTTTATCCGAAAAGAGAGTAATGTTTTTCCACTGTTTAAAGTAGCAGGGTTTAATAAAAACCTTTCACAAACCTATGATTTGCAAAATCGTCATCAAAAACGTATGTGGGTACAGTTTTTATAGTTTTCCATTTTTAATGAAAGTGGTTTTGCTCTCCATTTGGGTTTAATCTAATTTGCTAATTTGCATTTAAATACCGGTATTTCGCTGTAAAACAAGGTCTGTTTAAAAGTGCGTCCGTATCGATATTATTTTCTTGCGTACATATTACAATTGTTTTAAGAACTCGAGGAGCTAAATCCTATACGTAAATCTTGACCTATTAAATATATAACTGTAAAGCTGTATATGAATAGTATTTACAATATATTGTGGCTACAATCTCTTCTTTCAAGCAAAGTTGTAAATGTTGCAAGATGGATAGAAATTGGAAACGGTTTTAAATTGGCACATAAATCAATAGCAACGAGTATTGAAAAAACCCATGCACGCCTCATACTAAAGCAAAGACCAAATTGGGAAAATGCGGTGTTGTTTTTTACAGCAATATCGCAGTTTAGCTCTTTCAAAAGCTGCCACGAAACTTTTAAAGTGCGCCAATGCAAATTCGCGGCAAAGTCACTTACCCGAGTTGCAGCAATAGAGGTGCTTTTTACAGCTATAGTAGATCAGGGCTGCGATAGCGTAGCCGAGGCACGGGGCCGCCATGAAGGTGAAGACCATAGAAAAGACCCACTGCCAGTGCCAGTTTACTTCTGCTTCGCCAATTGACGTTGAACTTTGGGGAATATCGGTGGTGTTATTCATCTTAAAGAGCGCCCGGTTTTCTTTTCAGTTTTCCTGTGCTATTTCATTTATGTGCACACTATCTGCCTAATCGGTTCCTTTAACAATGCAGCTGTGCTGAGAATGCAACGAAATTGAATTTGACTGTGGCTCAGGAAAATCAAGCGGTCTTTATTAATTTTACCTGTGTCAAAATGCAAAACGAGAGAAAGGTCTCAAACTGTGACACTCCCCATTTCAACTAACGCTTTTGTACAACCGCCGCGTCAATTTCCTGTTTCTCAGTTGATTAATGAATAATGCCTTTCCCCGGTTACACGTAGGACGGCGTCAACCCAAGTCAGATCGTCCCGTCGATTATTACGGATTACCCTACAAGTTTGCTTGTTCGTCATTGCTACGTTGCATCGCCGGGTGATACACGCAAACTGCCTCTTTCACAAAAACGATGCTCGGTGGATATCGAATTTCTAGATCGGTGGATATCGAATTTCTAACGGCGGG
The DNA here is from genome assembly GCF_963924565.1 of Ascidiella aspersa. NCBI lineage: Eukaryota > Metazoa > Chordata > Ascidiacea > Phlebobranchia > Ascidiidae > Ascidiella > Ascidiella aspersa. The sequence continues at coordinate 21,950,607 of NC_139451.1, forward strand.
CATAAGACGTAAATTGCACAGCTTCCACCTTGCGTTTTCTAGATATTTACCTAATAGTGCTTTGAAAGAAAGCAAAATTACAATTTTAAACCAAACATGAAATACGTTTTGCGAAATTGTCCCTCTTCTATTAAAAAATATATAAAAAACGGCTGTATACAAATATAGCTACACAGTTCTATCAGGTCACGATCTTTCTTAAAATATATATCTACTGTATATCGTTTAAATCCCAATAATGTATCAATAGCCGTGTAAAACTTCCAGGCGCCTTTACACTGCCGTTTTTAATTTTTTTCCAATGGAAGCAAATATTCTTCCATCCTAAATGTCGTTCTGCAGCAAATTTAACATCGGCTTTGAGTTCGACCTACTTTTACACACAAACCACACTTAGAGATGCACAGTTTACGGCTTAATGCAGCTCAATCACGTATCGATTGTTGTAGCGTTCACTAATAAGCTTCCTCAACGAAATGGATATACCTGAATGCGGTTCGGTGGATCACGCATATAACGATCAACCTGTCATCGTTTTTTCAGCGTGAAATTTCCTGTTGTCGCAGTGAAAATTCGCGTGGGACCAGGCCGTTCCCTGCAGGGCATGATGACGGCGCGTTTATACGCTAAAAAAAGACATTCGCAACACATCGAATATAGCACCTGTGCGCCGCATTAAAAAACTCCTGGCCGTTTATCACGCGTATATGGATAAGTCTTGAAAGGTTTTCGCGCTATGAGCAATAGTGGAACTCGTGACTGCGTTCGGGTGATTTCGATTTTTCACGTATAGCGTTTTAGGAATGAGTCACGCCCGCAATAGGCGACTTACAGTTTACCTGTGGGTTGATTGCTGTAACTCAGCGATTTTCAAACTTCTGTAAAAAATGTGCCTGGTGGACCCTTTGCAAATATTTAAAAAATGTCGCGACCCTTAAAAAATGCAAGGGTCAGTGGACCCTTGTTTCTTGTAGTACGCTAGTGCAGGCACGATTGTTTCTAACGTAACAACCGTCTAACTCAGCGGTTCCCAAACTTTTCTAAAAATTTTGCCTGGCGGACCCGTTGCAATTATTTTGATATTTCGAGGTCCTATAAAATTTCAAAATTTTCTTCAGTTTACCCATATTTCTTGTAATACACTAGTGCAGTCAAACAATGTTTCGTTTTTCGTTTGGTCGAGGCATGAAATGTTTAAAGATAACGTCAGAAAGTAGTATCGAAAGACAGATACGCTCCAGGAACTTGCTTCTGTTGTCGAACTTGTGCGCAAATGAAATCGAATGTTATGAGATTGGGAAAACTGGTGTGCGCGAAGCGCGAAAAATTTGCGTAAAGGTTTAATTGCAACTGGGTTTGGACCACCCTGTTCTAACTAATGCGAATGATTCGCTGATAGCAGGTAGTACAGCATAATAGATGCTTTATGAATCACAATAGACATCATAAAACACGCTATGATCGAATAATAAAGCATAACTGAAACAATAAAGATGACAGATAATGTTTAAAACATAGACGAATGTTTAAAAACTTAAAAGACTAATTCTCCTTGCGGACCCTCTGAAACTGCTGTACGGACCCCATTTGGTCCGCGGACCCTAGTTTGGAAACCGCTGGTCTAACTAATGCTAACGATTCGCTGATAGCAGGTTCTTCAACATAATATGTGCTTTGTGATGTTACAAGAGACATCATACAACACCCTTCATTATCGAATAATAAGGCATAAAGACGATAAGAATGATGACCGACAATGTTTAAATCATAGACTAATCTTTAAAAACATTCGCTAAAGCCTAATGTTTAAAAACCTAAAGACTAATTCAATTCTCCTTGCGGACCCTCTGAAACTGCTGTAGGACCCCAGTTGGTCCGCGGACCCTCTGAAACTGCTGTAGGGACCCCAGTTGGTCCGTGGACCCAAGTTTGGGAACCGCTGCTGCAATTGAACAACCTTCGAACGTGCAATTAGATTTTTTAGAAAATTCTGGACGAACGAGCCAAGACAGCCCTAAATACATATACAAAGCCTTTCAGTTTCCCGGGATATTAATTTTTTTCTTAATTTAAAAACCTTATCGCCTTGCGATACGTCACTTAAATAAATGGCAAAAGACTTTTGTTTTCGAAACGTTTTGTGACCAATATTGAATGTGAACGCGGTTTCCACGAATTACGGCCAATATAAAGGCCTGTGCAATTATTTGCCATGTCCACGAAACAACATGCCCTCACGTATACGTCACAGATATCGATTTTCAGCCCTTTGACGACGTTGCAATAAAGTGAGCTTATATCGCAGGTAATTTTTTGGTTTTGGAATACATTTTTTCAACGTTGTGAAAAATGTAATGTATAGCTAAAGGTTTAGGAAAGATTAATATAAATATAAAACAATATGCATTAAGCTGATCATGATGCTTGAAATTGTTGACAAATATGTATAGCAATCAAGTACAAAAATTAATAGAAAAAGTAGGTGGCATTGTTTCAATGTTTTAATAAAACAACTCTGCATTATTGACGTCGAATATGCTTGGGTTGTATTACAACTAGAAAAGACACCGCCAATTTCCACCATTACTTTTTAAATATAGCTATTATTGATATTTTAATCGAACCCTTCGATCTGCCTCATCGTGTTATAATTTTTCCCGGCCTAGATTTAATATAATCCAAATATGGTTAAGTATATAAGTTGCACAGTGACGTGCAGTAAGGGAATGCTGTGTCATATTTCTAAATCATCATGAAACATAATAAGAAGTCAGGTAATGACGAAAAAGAAAAGTTTTAATAAATGTTAATTTATGAAAATATTGCTTTTTTGTCATTACCTGACTGCTTTGTCTTAGGTTTTAGAAAAGTATTTCTTACCACCTAAACAAATTGCCAAGCAAGCATCCCTATATTTCTTTTTTTTCATGTATAAATGCATGTATTACAAAACGAGGGTTAGTGGCCACTTTCATCGTTTCCGAGTCAAGTGGCTCTTAAATTAGCGCAATCATTACTAATTGGATTGCAGAGGCCGCTTGTTGTGCAATCAATCTCCATTCACACGGTATATGTCACCACCAATGTTATGCTGCTGTACGTACCCAGCACCGGCATTCTGTGTCACTCAACCTGTTTTTCGCCACGCATACGTTATGGTGAATAAGCAGCAGGAAGGCTCAATACCTTTGAATCATCGAATCGGATGTAAGAATGAGCATGTTTTTCCCTTGTTGTCATTGGGCGTGTTGTTCTCTTTGTGTCGTTGACACACGCGTTAATTGATGCCGTGTCTTTGACAGGTATGATGATCAGTATGTGATTTAAAAACGTTTCTAAAAACTACACACTACGCTTCAGCTTTACACATCACTTTTCGCGTAATCAAAACGTTTAACACAGCTTGTTTTCAATTTTTTTTAATGTTATACGCGCCGGATTTTATCATTTTTCTTGGCGTTCGCAAACGCTAGCAAAGCCACGTTGGTTTCGAAAAAAAACTGCCCAAAACCCATTTAACGGCATATGTTCCGCGCGGCTGTAAATCGCCATAAAGCAATATAACCCTTAAACGTAAGCGCCGCGACCGAAAAAGGAAATATTTGTTTTTCCAGAAGGTGTATCGAGCGGATTCGGACAAAATCGTCATCACTTTACGAGGGCAATTTCGTTTGGCGCGCATTAATCATTTTCGTAGCAAGCAAATTGCACAAATACAGCCCGCTAAAAATGGCTCTGCCTTTTCCGGGTCACAAAAACGACAGTTCTGTAATTCCTTTGGGCGCATATACACATTAAACAAACAACACTGGTTTAAAATAAAAAAAAGTACCCAGGACAGCAGGTATATTGCCGTCGAACAAAAAGTCCAATCAAATGCTCCATTAACTTTTGCGCGTAATCACAACCGTTGCACTGAGTATTTCATCGTTTGTGTGTGCGTTATTGTTCTCTGTTTAATTGTTTGTATGCGTGTCGTTCTGTTCAATCTTTCCTTTGCACTCACGTAAATTGTATCGCTTTTCCACTTTTGAACCTCACATTTCATGCTTTATTTCCTGTCTTGTCGCGTTTTCTGTTGGCACCTAATATTTAGTTACGTTTGGTACTTACACCATTTTTTCCTTCGTTATTGTGATTCGAGAAATTGAAAACCAACAACAGGCGGTGGGGTTTTGGTGTAGCTTGGAAAACATTTAGAAACCTTAGTAATTGATGCCACCTATTGAGGCGTTGGCCACTTTTAACTGTTTTACTTTGTTGTTTTTGTTTTACTTACAGTTCGCTCATATTAAGACAGGTTTCAGCACGTGTAGCGCTTGGCATCCGACAGGCCGTTAAGTAAAGATCCTACAACTTTGGCGTAACACAACAATTTTCTTTTTCGTGTTTCTATATGCCATTATATAAGGAATGAATTTACTTTTTCGAGCAAGACGTTTATTAGACAGAATAACAATCAGTATATGACAAAGACACCTGCACACCAAGTGCTCGCATTAGGCTACAACATTTCTCTGAGAACGAGATTGCAATATGCGCTCAAAAAAACGTCGGCAAAACCACACAATACAAAACTGCTAAATCGCACAAAAGAAACCACGTAGCGCTAAGAAAACGGAGGCTGCAAAAGTCACACAAAGCTTATAACCCAGGCATACCGAGTCGACTTGGGGTTCTCAACAAAATAGCCGCGATGATTAAAATTTTGACACCAATAAACTAAATTTTTGTAAAATCATTCGACAGATTCCACATTTTGTCAGCAGTATACGCTTTTTGCTGGGTCAGATATTTCCGATTGTCTATGTCATTGCCCCTATTCTAGACTGTTCTAAAGTACAATCGACAAAAACATAAAGCTCTTCAGAACTAAATTACCTTAAAGGCTCTCAAAACTTAAATCATAAACGTACATGCAACTGATGGTTGCGGTTACACCTGCAAAGCTGTCAGGCCAAGCAACAGTATTATTTATTCGTAACAGGCCAGATGCCATTGACAGTTACTTTGCATGCCGACTTGGCGGATATGGTCGCGTCGTTTCCGTGTCCCATGTAAATTGGCCAAACGGCCTGGACAAGGCTCGAAATTATCCGCACCCGGACGTCTTGTTTGGGCTTTCGTAAGCGCCCGGCATTTCGAGCGCTGTGGATGCCGTGTGATTAGGCCCACCACAAGTCTTAGTAAAGCGGACGTTTAATGGTGGCAGCGTGCCGCTAATCAGCCCCATGTTTAGAGTCACCTCCCGTTTATTCTGGGCTTAAGCCTGTTTTATTTGCCTTGGTGTGACTCAGGAAGGTTACACGCAAGACTGTTTAAAAAAAGGTTTTGTCCGATTTAACCAGATTCACATAACATACGAATCGATTTCTTATCTAACTGAAGTCGAACAACGGCTAAACCAGTGCGTCCCAACCTTTTTCAGTTCGCGACCCACTTTTAATGCAAGTTTTATTGTGCCACACAATAAGATATGACCAAACGAATAAAGACATAAAACCTGCATCTTTACTACTGGTGTACACACTGAAATAGTTAATGTGACACAAACTGTAACATTTGGAATGCTTCACGACCCACTGGTTGGGTTGGGAAGTACTGGACTAAACGATGTTCGCAAGTGCTGTAATGAATGAAGTAACCGTTTTTTTAAATACCCTTTTTACTTTTATTTTATTTTGTGTTTTTTGGACCCTCCCCCAATTGACCAACGCTGCATTTGGTTATCTCTTTGTTCAGTCTATATTGCGTGCGGCGCATTGAATGGAGATTCTTTTTTAGGCTATTTATTTTATCAGACTGGACGCTTCCGCTTATTGTATTGCGCATTTCAATAGCAGCATTGATTTTATGTTGGGCAGGGATGGCGAACCTTTTTCATCGAAGAATCTAAATAGTTGACAAATACTTCAGTATGTTTTGTGGGATTGCAGGAGTTCAGCACAAAGCTGTTTTCAGCATGTTTTTTTAGAATTTTTAGTCTGCGAGCTCTTAATTTTCTTAAAAAAAAGCCACCCTTTACGTTTTACAGTGATAAATAAAATGCTTTTAATTGTCTGCTTTACTGCACGCATTTGTTGAAGTGCAGTTAATGTAGGCCTTACTCATCACCCCTAAGACACTTTTGCATAACCCGAAGATCGGAAAACCCCGATTCAAACAGTATATTATGCTATCCCACTAAGAATTGATTTTTTACATCATCCTTTTCTGATAATGATTAATAACATTTCGGCATTTCTAGAAAGACAAGTGGGTTACTAAAAATGTGTGGTGGGTCAGTGGTTCGTCATCCCTGATGTAGGGTTACCATACCATTTTAGAATTTACTAGGCCCAAGTATGGTTTATCAGGCCCCACTATGATGGTCTCTTAATTTTCCTTTGTTTAACGATAATAAAGTAATAAAGTTCGACAAAAAGAATTATACCTAGCCCGCAATCGTAAATCCTAACAGTTATCCGGGCCCCGATGGCCAGGCCGTGCAATTCTCTGACCCTTTATGAAAGAAGTTTAGTGAACCCAGGCCGAAGGCATAATGTCTTTGTTTATAATAAAAGTTTTGCCAATTCAACCAAATAAAATGATTTCTTCGCATTTTACACGACTCTGTGGCATTTGGCGTAAGAGTTTTTAGGATTATTTGTACTTGGATGCCCTTAAAAATCTTTGATCCGTTCCGAGTTATTAGTATATAGTGTGATTATTTTTTCGTAGTAGCATGCTTATTTTTAATCTTAGCAGATAATAACCTTGATTATATCGCTTTTAAATGGTTCTAATTCAGGTGGTTTTGAAGGCAGCGCAGGCTCAGTAAAGAACAATAATTCGTCTGAAACAAGCCATAAGCTGTTAAAATTGAAATTGGACAGGCTCTCTGTCCACATTTGTTTTTTTTAAACACAAAGGTGTAACCATAGTTCGAATATAGTTATTTGGAATTACCGATTGTATGGTAATTTGGCAGCAAACATGTTTACTGTCTACAAACATAATTTAGTAGGTAACAGTGTGTAATTTTTGGTCAAACCTGAAATTACAGATGTGACACAAAACTTATCTCGAGAGAGGAACAACTATATAGAGAAAATAATATTGAAAACGTAATTAGCGTATGCCGAAACCTTCCTGTGGACTCAACGCGCGTTGCATGCGATTTTCAGTTTTTTTAATTGCTTGCGATATTTACGTTATGTTAATTATTCACAAAAATTGAAATCACAAATGAGCCTGGTATATATCAATTTTCTACTATTAAATTGAGCATGATAGTTTTACACCGAAGTTGCAACAGACAAGAAATGTAACTGGCAGTTAAACTTGACTTTTCTACTGTCTATTTGTCGTGGTAAAAATAAAAGTTCGCAAAACTGAAACAAGTATGAATCGTTTGTGAGAAAGCGCAGTGGTTCCCAACCTTTTAGGCTCCCTAAATGAAGAAATATTATTTTGTGATAGCCCTACGAGGAGAATCGATAAGTGGTTTACCGTAATGTCACAACAAACCAAATTGAAGCAACACAAACAAACTGTGCGAAAAATGTGAACTGCGTAAACGTGAAATCTAAACTGCGTGAAAAAATTGAAACAATTGCACTTTAATCTTACACAACCTACAGTAGCCTATAAAAAAGCTTCTCGGCAGTGTAAAATTAGAAGAAAAAGTTAAACTCTTGTTTTTACATGACAACCATTTCATAGTCAGTAAACTCGAAAATTTGTTGAATGCTTCAGTAAAGTTTAACTATAACTACCATATTAAGTATATAATGGTCTAATCGTGCACATAAGTTTGGAAAAGTATTGTTGATAGAAACGATGAGCTAATCTACAGTTGGTAAGAAGTCTTGTGAATGTTACGATATTTAAGTTAAAACTGAACACTTGCGGCGGCCCTGAACTTGTGACCTACAAAACTAACCTTTTAAAAAACAACTTTCTCCTGTTTTTTTCATTAGATTATTTTAGTGTACCCAATATGTATTCTCCAAGAAATGGAATATTTGTTACCAAAATTCCTATGCTGCTCATAAAATCAGGCAAAATGTAGGATTTTGATCGAATATGCTGATATAAGGCTACTTGTCCAGCTCTATTGTGCGCCACCCAGTACATACGGCGATTTTCCGAGCTTTACGTGTTGCTGCATGCTGCATTTACACACATAAACCTAAAACAACGTTTGAAATAGCAATCGTGGTGAGTTTTACAATTAATACGTTGACCAAAAGCGGTGACTTAATCGTTATTGTTTGGACGCTTTATAGTGGACGGGCGTCATTTTCGCAACTCTTGTCGGCACAACCGAAACCTGTTGTGACTTATTATTAAGCCATCGCTTTTTACCGAGACATCCCGCAGTTCAATATAGTAGATATCACACGACATTTTTATCAATACACTATAAATATTCAAAATTTATACCACTTTAATCACCGAAAATATGCCCAATCAAAACCGTTTTAGGTTAGCTGAATATATGGCGATTTACCTTTACCTATCTGTGGTTTCGACTCGTTGTTTAGTATCTGTACATTTCAACGTATAACAAATCCGATTAAGTGTTACGCCCTTATACTTTTATACTTACCTTCATTTAAAAACGAAAAAATACCTTATGTAAATACTTCATTGCAGGAGGCAAAACTCCGTCGACATAACGCAATATCTTTCTGACGTTAGTATTATCTGGCATATATTTTGTTACGATAAGCTTCCTGATTTAGATTTTTGTGCTATTGGTTGCAAAAAAACATGAACCAAATAGTTTATGTTGTTTGCAGCCAATGGCACATAAATCGAATTCTGTCGAACTTGCTCTAGAACGACTTAAACTGACATCAGTGACTAAAAGTTCAATTTGGAATCGACTCGACCTATATAATGTACCTGACCGTGAGAGTAAACATACGGGAAAATTTGGGGACATAAGATCCTTGTCATCTTGAAATCTGATATTTTGCCAGCGGACTCTTTTTATTGTCTGGCGATCTTATTTTCATGGTCCGATAATGAAATCCAAATACATCTTTTTTGAGCCGGTGACCAAATCGCCTGGCCACTCATTGATGCATTTGGACCTTTGCTGCAAGTGTCCCATGACTTTTGCCAAATTTACCAATGTAATCTAAAACTTATTAGATTTTATAGCATGTTTTGCATTATGGCATGCCAATGCATGTTATTTTTATCTTTTCTATAGTTCTTTTTGCCAAATATTGTCAGCTTTGTAATACGGTCATTGTATTGTGAGCAACACTTATTCAACTTAACCATAATAACGCAATGTATGGCTTATGCGCTGATTCCAAACTTTTTTCCTTATATCGGTGCAGTCATTCAGGTGAGGATGCAATACATTTATAAAACCATAGTGTCGAGTATACTCCTTAAGTTAAACGTTTAGCAATCTGAAACCAAATATACGCATTTTTTCGCGCTTGGTGCGATTATCTTAAGTTGCACATGTATACCAGTTCTTTTCGAGAACAATTTTTAAAATATTCGTTGAATTATTACGCAACTTGTAGCGTAAAATGTCCTTCCGAAAACAAATCCTGGTAACGTCCCTGTAATTAGGCCCTCTAACGAAATGCATCTGATGACCCGCTACAAAATATAGTTGAACCACCCTGCTCTTACTCTTTGCGCCTGCAGCGTTTTTTCACTTTTTGGTGATGCGAAACAACACTAAAATTTATTTCGCTCCTTCACTTCTTTGGAACAGTTTCTTATCACGACCTTTGAAAGCAAACCGTCTAGATATGAACCGTTTTTAAGAATCGGAAGTTTTTCGAAGGGTGGACGCTTGACGCTTTCGTTGCAATCATGGGTACCCCCACGGTGAACAAGGGGGCAAATACCATTTTCTGAATTTTTAAAATGCGATTATTATAATTGTTTATCAGTTTTACTAAGTTCCTAGTGGAATAATATTGATTTTTATGTAAATTCTACTGATATAAAATCTTATCACATAGTAATATCACAAATACTGAAGTTAAATTATGTGTATATATTCATACCTCCCCCCTCGTAAATTTTCTGCGGGCGCCTCTGGTTGCATTGGCGCAATAAGATATCCAATCGAGGAAGTAAACTTCCCCCGTCACGTATACGGGGGCTCATCCTTTTATCCTGAACCGTTTCAACTCTTACGCTATAAAGTCGTGCATTGCCGCATTCTTAACGAGGGAGCGTATACACCGGTGTAAGTAAACAAGATGACGAGCTTGTTGAGTCGAAACCAGTACTCGGAAAAACCCAAAAGGCCATGAAGTGTGTCAAAAACAATTTTTCTTCCCCAATTTTGACACTTTCGGCGTGAACACAGCATAAAATTATACAACAATTTTCCAAAAACGCCTGTAACATATAACAAAATTCACATGCTTGTTGGTGGCACCGGGCCAGGTCAAACAAGCGGTACATTTGACAAACTTTAATATGTAAACGTTCTAAATTTGATATAAATTAATAACTTTTTTTTTTCTTGTATGTTTTTTTACCGTTTTAGGAAAATCTTCTTGAGTCAAAGGCTTAATGCAAATTCTGGCATATTTCGGGTAAACTCATAAAAAGTTTTATTTTATAAATGCCATTAGATATGAAATTATGCAAATCTGTTCCAATATTGTATCCAGTTACGTTTTAGATTAAAAGTATTAAACTTTAATAAAATAGGCAAAAAATATTTTTGCGGGGCTTAACGCAATTAGCCTTATATTTTTCTTGCACATTTCCACCCTATAGTTTGCTCGAGAACAAAGCGTGTTTAAAGATTCCTTATGACGTCGCGTTTTGACGTAATTTTATGACGTTATCTATATGAATAGGTTTATTCTCCCCAAACGTGAATCACGGATCCACTTCCTAACAAAAGATTTTCTATATTAAGCCTCATTTTTTTTAACCTTATCATTCGCGATTGTTCTACGAAACTTTAATCGGATACTTGTGAAACTTTGCAAGCTGCGGTTTGATTTGTTCCTTCCCCTAATCCGGTGACGTTATGTACTTTCCTATTTGGCGTGCATTGCATTGATCATGAATAGGAAGAAAAAATAAAACTTGAAACTTGCGGTTTGCTCGACTAACGAAATTGAAACTGTTAACAGAAAGTAGTAAAAAAACGTTTCGGAAACGGTGTCATTCCGATTGTTGTCGTTTTGCTGACCATTTAACTCTTGGTATCTTCAGCACCGCGGTGTCCATGATTCGGTTGTTTTTGTTAATGCAATCAATAGTCGCCGCACATTTCCTTGTATAGCCGGATTTTTCGGCATTGAGACAAAATATTTCTACTGCATTCTTTGTTAGTCACCTATTTTATGGTGTTTTTCGCGCATTTCGTTGCATTGACTTCGCGCTGCTGTAATTTGAACTATTCAAGAATATCGCTTCGGTCGGCAAAGAGTAGAGCAACGCCAGGCGAATTATGTTTCCCGCTGTCCGAACTCCTGTCTTCAACTTGTCTCACAATGCCCCAACGCCAAACTATATAGCTGCGTAAGGGTTTTTGGGTGTCATTTTGCATGAGTTTTACGTGTTAGTCACGACACAGCAGGTGACAAATGAACGAAACCGCCGAAACCGGCGTCTTTCCGCGAGACTGCATGAAGGCAACCACGATTAACGAACTGGGGAATTTTCTCCTAATTGTGAGTTTAATGTTTGTTGCTACGAGCGATTATAAAGTAGTTAGTGAACCGTTTTCGGTATAACATGATCGTCAGGAGAGAATAAGGGTACATGCAGAGTGCAGACTTGGACAACTAGATTTATTATAGCTTTTCAAAATTAGATTAGAATTAGATAATTTTTGTTTTCTTAAATTAGATTTGAATTAGAATTACCAATTTCTTTAAAACCAAAGTTTAAACTAGAATTTGAACTAGAATTACAATTTGAATTACGTACAATTAATTTAATTTAATTGCAATTTATTTTTATAAGAATCTGATGGTATTTTTTTGTGTTCTATTCTTTATATGTTTTAGCATGGCCTACGATTGTTAGGTTTGTAAAATCACCTACCAGTCGTCCCCGCACCCCTACTAGTCGCCCCCCCCCCCAAAAAAAAAAACAAAAAAAAACTAGAATTATCTAGTTGTCCAAGTCTGGGTACAGGTAAGCCAATTAACAAGGCTAACGATCTCGGATGCATTTTTGTTATGGTTGTTAAGAAAGGGGGACATATATAAAAAATCTTGAAATTCGCTAATTTAAAATGCAATACTTATTCTGAGTGCCTATTGAGATTATAGTATTCAGTTAAGGGCAGGGCGGTTAAATTGATTTGCAATTGTTGTGTCTAGCGTTATGCATTCTTTATCGTGGTTGACATATACCAAAAAAACTAAATGACATTTTTTTTATAAAGTATTATTTGCCAGGGAAAGGCGAAAACAAACGTTCAGAAAAGTTAAAAAATACGCCTTTGAAAAGGCCAAATAAACGCGATGTATTCCAAATGTTTTATTTTTCTGAGGTTATTTCAGAAAACTTGCCGCTATAGTTATTCCTGTCTCGTGACCGGTGTTTCCGCATTGGCAAGCTTAACTGCAATCGACAGTACTTTGTCGTTAGGGCAATTATTACTAGTTAGGAAACAAAATAACTTTCGCCAATTACAGCTAAGACCGTATGCGAGGCAATATTATCATCGCCATATAAGCGTAAGAACGCTGCAGGTAAAACTTGCAGTTCATATCTTAAAGAGGGTCAACCTTGTAACCCTTATATGTGTTAGGTAATAACTATTTCGCAATGTATCCACCGAGAGTAGTACACCACGAGTCAGAAAACCGAGTGAAAAAGTGTTGTCACCGCAAATACCTTTGCGAAGTCGACAATGGAAGACTTATATTAAATGGCTTAATCTAGGCGGGATGCATTTCAATAGGCTTTAATCTAGACAGGATGTATTTCAATAAAGCTTTCAAAACCAATGATAGAATGCTCATATTAAAAGTTAATTGGTGTTCGTCCCAGCATTAGAAAGTAATCAATTATTTCCAACTTAAAACGGATATTTTCAGTTTTCGGATTTCACAAATTAGTGTGCAAATAAATATAATTTATTGGTGATGGCTTGTCTGCTCTACCAATGCATGATCAATTTTTTTTTTGACTTTCTCACTTTGTTAGTCTATTAATTTTCAGATCAAGAGTGTGCAAAATGTCTTAATCTTATCGTAGCAACTTTAATTTATTCTTCAGCATAACATTTGCATAAATTTGGATTGTGAATTTATTGAGATTTATAGTAAGGGGATTTCTTGTATTTTTCGTTCAGCGTATAGATTATGGCAACTGTTAAGATAGATTTTGTAATTTAAATCTAAGAAAATCGGGGATATGTTACTCCTATTGTAAATAGCTGAAAGTTCAAACAAAATTGATACTATTGGCTTAATGATGGGTTATAGCCTGAATATCACAAGTGGGCTTTACTGGCGGTTACCATAGTACGTAAACCTTCGAATGTTTTTTCAATGACAATAATGTTAGCACGTAAGGTAATCGTGGTATATTTTTAGGTTTGTCTCGCCTAATCACAGACCTCGGTAGGTAATACGCGAGAATAACATTAAGTGGCCTATGTAAGAAAGTCGAAAGACATCTCAAAGCATTAGCAAAATGCTATAGTATATGCAGTTACGATGTGAAACAATATCGCTCCAAATACTTGCAATTCATATAAATTATTTCTAAGTGGAGGCAAGTAAATCCCCGAAAACTAATTTGTTCTGTATTTATGTTTCAAATCCTAACTTGTGGCTGTCCTACCTGAGGTTTGCAACTGTGTTGTATTTCAAGGCGCTATTGTCCTTCAAAGGCCCGCAAGTTTAGAGAGAATACGTTGGTTGCATGTTAAGTCTCTGTTACGTTAAATAGTTGAATATGTAAGAGCTAGATAATACAGAAGGGCATTATTATGTTTATAACAGAAATATGACGTTAGGCAATAAACGTTGCTTAATTGCCATTGTTTTGCACGTTGTAATTATATCGTCCTCCAAGACCTAAAGCATACTTTTGTACATTGTTTTTCAGTTGAGTTGCACAGTTTTGTTTCAAGAGTGTTTCCCAATTCATATATCAAAGGGTAGGCTATGCCAACATCCGTTTACACCTTGAGCACTCCAATATAAATGCAGCAAAACTAAGCGGTGCTATCTACGATACCAACCAAAGTTATCTTGTAATATAACGTCCCACCATTGTACATTTACAGAAGCGTTATACACATACAGTAGGCCTCGCTTTAAGTATGAGTGTGACATCTGGGAAAAACTGGACAATGCCGCAAAACACTTCCGCGCAGTACGACCACCAAGCGGCCGTGAACCGCTTCCAACAGCCGGAATGGATCGTCGCTATGGCCTTTAATTTCGCCGGCTTGGCCCTGATCACTTGGATTGTAGCTTGCATGATCCTATATGGAAAACGAACGGGAAAATGGAAACGCTCAAACCGGCGAAATGTGCGGGAAATTAACGCTGGAGCAGTCTACTCGTCAGCGCTCGGTACAGTGCTGGTCAGTTACGCCGCTTTTCTGTCATCTCAGGTGAGGCCCAAAGTCAAAATGAATCTCAGCTAGTAGCACCAGTGTTGTAAACAAGTTATTTTGAAATGACTTGGGTCACAGTCGAGTCATTTGTAAAAAAAAGTTCAAGGCAAGTCATTTTTAAAAGAACTTGAGTCATATTCAACGTATTTTAAATGAATGACGTCAAGTCCCAGTCAAGTCATAGTTAGAGCAAGTCAATTTCACTATCCTCTAGTAAAAAATAACACTCATAATAAAAAAATGCTTAACGAAAGTACTTTGTTTTAACCCAAGTCAATTGTCCAAAAGTGACCTGAGTGCACTTCAGTCAAGGTCAGGCAATTGACCTAACAATCATACTTATATGTAAGCATCAAAATCTAAACAAGTTAAGGTTAACTTTTATTACATTTAATAATTGATTGGCGTAAAAAAAAACTATAAACTTTAGAACCGTATAAATTTTGCGTGTTGCAGGTTATGACACACACATTGAACGTCAGTAAGTGTGGCAATGTGGATCATTAAGCCATTAGGCTACCTAACACTTTTTATCTAAAGTGGCCGAAGTGCGAAAAATGTGTGGAAACATTCCACCCGTATAAAAATCTATATATAATCGCATTACCAGTACGTTTTTATCTCTTGTGGCTAAATTGATACTAAATATTTTGAATAAGTTACACCGAGAATATATTCATGTTGTTTTCTAAACAACTACTCACGACGCGACTTAACATGTGGTGAATTTGGTGTCACTTAAGGACACTACATATAGTTCTTAAACCTAAGGAATGCAGGAAGTCTGTGTAGGCCGTTTATTGTTTAGTCATAGAGTCAGCAGACTAGGTGGCTTCGAAGCTTCCGTGTCTGAGGGTTTTTCCAATAAACCGTACAAGAAAAGTTATACATCGATGTATACTTGGCCAAATCATTAGATTTTGACCGTTTAATAAAACAATTGATCCAAATGCAGCAACGATCAATTTCGTTGATTTGAAAACTACAAACGCCCCCTGCTTTTATAACATTACAGGGTAAAAGTGGCTCTCACTTTCGCCTGATCCTATCAAAAAATATAGTTAAGCAAAATAGCAATAAAACATGTTGATTTTGTTGTAAAGTATTGACTCACACTTTTGCTTGATTCCATTAAAGAGTTAAAAGCAAGTCTAAAATGAATCTTCTTTTTTAAAACAAAACGGTAGATAAAGCGACATATTTTTCTCTATGAACATACCATCATCATGTGTGAAAATGATAAAATTGCAAATAACATAATACCATCATCAGGTAAAAAAAGATAAAACACGTTTGAAAGATAAAGAAGTGTCGATATATTAAATATTTTCTGTTTTCAGCCGGTTTTCAACTTCGGCTACGGCGACGTAGCGACTCGTTCCTGCGAGCTGGCGCTTGACGTGTACGTCACCTGCTACTCGGCCACCATCATCAGCACGTACATCTTCCTCTGGCTGCGTCAGCGCTCTCTCTACCAGCATCCGAGCATGGCGTGCGCCGACGCCGCCTGGCTGCACAGAATGAGCTGGAGCAGCATCGTAGTGATCCTGGGCGGATGCCTCTTCTCCGGCATTTCCTACATCGTGCCGCAGAATTACCTCAATTCGGCGAGAGGCTGCGTGTCCAAGCCGCGCGACACCTTCGTGCTGTGGCCGCTTTACGTCGGCAATGCTGTCGTGTTCTTCGGCCAGGGTCTTATGCTCTTCTTGTTCCTCTACCCGCTGCGAGCTCAAACCTGCCAGCAGAGCTGCGCCAAGCGCGTTGTGCGCCTGCTTAAGCGCTCGGCAGGCTTCGCCGTGCTTTGCGTAATCTCCGACGTCTCGGCCATGGCCGTCCTCGCCTTCGTCGTGCCAGAGAGCTCTACGCGCCACGTCACCACCTCGGTCTATGACGTCAGCATCCTGGTCAACCTGCTCAGCGTGCTGCTGTCCTTCGAGTCCTGGCGCCGCATCCTAGCCGGGCCCTTTGGCGCCGTCGAGCAGACGCGCTTGGCCAACAGCGCCAAGCCCTCGACAAACTCGGTCGAAATCACTATATAAAAGCAGCTTGGACTTTACGGACGCGCGAGCTTTTTCCGCTTGCAATGACGTATACTGGAGAGATTCTCAGCATTTTATGGCTTGCGGCACCTCTCAAAAATAATACATATATTTTGGGCACACTGACTGGAATTCTTGTAAAGTATATTTTACTGAAATGTCACTTTAAATGTAACTGGAATCAGCTTAAAGCATGTAGGAAAATGGCATCTAAAATAATGGTCTCTAATCGCACACAAATAGTTGTATCGAGATGCTTACCATTTGAGCAAAAGGGCGTCGCGGCACCCCGGTTGAGAACTACTGCCGCACTGGGTTGGGTTCTGTAATTTCGTACAGCGTCTATTACTAATTTCCTTGCTGTTTAATCTTTAACTCCAACTTGTTGTGTTTCTCTTAGGCCTACTTGTTCTGCCGATACGTGCGCTGCTATCGCTTGTCGGTGCGTCTTACCCCGCTGTATACATTTGTATATATAATTTAAGTATTATCATGATTAATGATAGATGTCGTTTATAATTATATTGTGCATACGAAAAAATCACCGTTACAAAAGGCCGGATTTGGAATTCAAAACTGACGCTTTTATGTGACTCAAAAATCGTACTAACTAATATGGTAAACCATACATGTAATTCCTTCTTTAAAAAACAATGTGCTAATCAAGAAATTTCCAAATATCTTCAATAAGTTCCATTCAACCTATTTATTTTGTAAAAGTGTTCTGTTTTGCCACATTTTTTTTATTCTGTGTTTTAAAAATTGTTTCCTATCTGTGGTTTGGCTGAAAAAGTTGATACCTGTGGTAGTCCACCCGCTGTATATGTTATCAGAACATTGTTATTGTTGCCTTAATAGTATAATTAATATTGTTGGTACAAATGCCGTGCGTAACTACTGAAAAGTTTTGTATCAGACAAACTTATTTTTTAAAAGAAAACTATATTGATCATTTGAAACGAAATTTTTACAAACTACAAAAAATGACTTGCTATCTAGCATGGGCACAAAGCACGACTTATTTGTAGGTAATCTGCAAAACGATTAAAACATTGCCTTTTATTAATAATGATTACGTGTATTTTGGTTGTTTATTTCATAAAAAGTATAACAGTGCTAAATATATAATTAATCAATTGAATTTATATTACTCTGTAGGGTTAGTTTGTTGGATAGTGTGCGTATTTTCTTCTTTTTTTTGCATATAACTTTTTTCTCCAGGTAACATGTTTACTTTAACTAACGACATGGCAAAATAGTTTACAAATGTCCCAAAACAAGTTTTAAAAACAATTTTAAAATTGTCGAAACTGCAGAGCCCCTATGTTAAACCCCTTTTTTAAAGATCTTTTGTCAATGCAAGTGCGAAATATTCATTTAAAAAAACACGAGAGCATGATTGCATCCAACGTTTTTTTTAGAACTTAGTTGTCACCTTCGTAACTCTATGTGACTAACCCCGTTGGGCAGGCTAGATTAGGCTATACTGTTTGTTTAAGTTTAGCTTGTTAAGGTTAAATTCTCGATGGCGAGCGTATTAATGTGTACGTCCACTTGGTCCAGGCGCAAGCATTGTCGCGTGCTGACAATCATAGATATATGTGGCTCAATACTTATATTCTTATTGAATAGCAATATTTTGAAAATATCGAAAATAGCAGGAGAGTGCTGCATTGATTGCTATTGTTATACCATTATTTATTACAATCATTTGCAGAATGCCACGCTAAATACGTTGCACTCAAGTGACTCAATACGTTTGTACATGTTTGTTTAAACATTTTTATTTTTGTAAATTAGTTAATTTTGCCTATAGGTGTACAAATGATGCTTTAGTGGGGCGAGTGTACGTCCACTTGGTCCAGGCGCAAGCATTGTCATGTGCTGACAATCATAGATATATGTGGCTCAATACTTGTATTCTTATTGAAATAGCAATATACAAAATTGCTATTGTTATACCATTATTTATTACAATCATTTGCAGAATGCCACGCTAAATACGTTGCACTCAAGTGACTCAATACGTTTGTACATGTTTGTTTAAACATTTTTATTTTTGCAAATTATGTAATTTACCCTATAGGTGTACAAATAATAGTTTAGTGGGGCGAAGGTCAATGTTTTGTAAATTACGCGTCACGAACCCCTCAGAATTTTAATAAATCTATTTTTGATAAAACTTGAATTTTAGTAAAAAATTGGTCAAATTTAATTATTTAAATTTTAAACTAGTGAAGTGTTATAATATCTTAAGGCACACTAACGTACCGCGTTACACAGTTGGAAAACTAACTATTTTGAACTGTTTCGAAATTGAAAACTGTAAAACGCTTTATGTTTGCGGCTCCAGCGATATGGGATAAGAAAGCACCCCTGCATACGACATAAAATTTATCTTAAATTAGCCTATACTAATTTATATTAACGAAGGTAATATTTCGAGTGTCGCACGAATAAGTTATCCGCTATCAGTGGCGTAGCCAGCCGAAGATGTTTTTTTGTGGGGGCAAAAAGTTTGAACTTTTTTGTTTAGCTTTTGCCATTGTATGAACTGCCGTATGGAACAGAAATAAATATGCTAGGAAACCGTTTCGAACAGCAACTGACTAAGTGTGGAATATTTGTAATCGACTGCTGTGGTACAAAACAATATCATAAAAAAGAGTATAATATTTTGAAATTTTGGAGGCCATAGCCCCTGTGCCAAAGATCAACTTCCATGTGTGCAATATTGACTTCCTTTGTTCTGCTCGTACGTACAGTAATAAGTTATACACGTGTCTCCTTCTTGTAGCCTACCACACAGAGGCTATATATCGTGTGCATTCCGCAGTGATACGTAACCCAACGAAAGGCCTGTGTATTACGTGTTAACAAGATTGATCGGCACACCTTGGCTATTTCTTGCCGCAGGTAGCTTACATTAACCGCCTTTTACCTGTAGGTGGCTCAGTATACGCAGACAGTAATAATACAGTTGCACTTGAATGATGGAAAGTGCAGAGTTAATAAACAAAACGTAAAACAAAATGATAAAGGTGGAAAGAGACGGAAAGAATTTTAGTAATGCGTCTGTTTTTTTTTGAATGTTTGCTATCGATATTTCGTATTGTATTACGTCCGAAAATTCACTATTTTCTATCTCAGAATCCAGAATTGCGGCCAAAAATTTGTAACTGTCCTTTAAATTCACACATTGGTTATGTTCTATTACAACTGAGTTACTTCTTAAGAAACTATAGATAATAAAATAAAAGTCGTGCTTAGCATACCTACATCAATTTCTATTTAGGATTTCTAGAAACCCACGGAATATGGGGTTCAGTGTTTATGTTTAAAGATGGCTCTATTCTATAGTACCGGTAAGCCATCGTTAAAACTTGAAAACACTAGAAACAAATTCTTTAGTCGTTCAAAATCCTGCTAATTTAGGTAAATTTGGCGATTTCTGAAATATTTACCTTTTCAGCTTATGTACACCTATAGTTTTAGGTTTAATAGTAATACGAATAATAGGAGAAGTTTCTTAGACCTGTTTTGGTAATTCGACTGAATTGTTGACGATAATAATCGATTAGGTTTTCTTTAAACGTTCCTGATCAATTTTAGTTAGTTGCTTGCGCCCCCAGGGGCAACGCTATACTGAAGTGACAGCAATTCGATTTATTTTTACAGCAAGGCAATATGTATAACTTCGTGTGATTTTCGTTACCTTTGTAGTCAGTATAAAATATAAAGAATGTACGTTTTTTAATACTATAGTATACTATAGGTGTCGCTTTAGTGGCGGAAACCTATACTTGACTAAATATTTTAACCTACAACAATACCTTAGACTGATCGGGGACCAGATTACCAGCTCTAACTTATTGTTTTAAAACTTAAATAGCAATGGAGGTGTCTCCGAACAGCAGCACTCAGTCGCAGATAAACGGCACATCAGGTATTTCCTTTACCTTAACTTTAACCGCTGCCCTGGTTCTTAACCCACTTTGCATGGCTTGCTCGCTCTGGGTTGGCTTAAGCCTGGTCATGTACGGACTGCGAAAGGGCAAGTGGGGCCGAGAGAAGCGCTCCGACCTCATTCGAGTAAGCTCGGGGCCCATGTTTACTTGCGCCGTGGCCGCGCCTTGTTTTGCCCTGGCCCGCCTTGTCGTTGACAACCTGGTGCTTTTCTACGGTCACCGGGTGGTCTTACCTTCGTTCTGCGACGTCGCAATTAAAGCGGCCTCGGTTTTTTACATCCTGGTTTCGCTGTGTTACTTTCTGGTGCTCTGGCTGCGCCTCCACTGCCTATACGGACATATCGGGGCCGTCCTGACCCTCCAAGCCTGGGCGGTCGGGCTCAAGTGGGCCGCGTTGGCCTTGGGGCTTTCTGGCGCCGTTGGATCCGCCGTGGCTTTCTCGGCAATCGCGCGCTTCGAAGTCACGCCGGAAGGATGTAAGAAAGCGCGCGGCGCTGCCAGCCAAGAAGCAGCTCTCTATTCAGTCTTCAGCGTCCTGTTCGTCAGCCAAGCGCTGCTCATCTATCTCTTCACGCATCCCTTGCGATTCCAGCTCAAAAGCGTCAACGGCGGCAGGGTGCTGCACATTCTCAAGCGATCAACGGCGGTGGCGGCCGCTTGCAGCTTCACCAACCTGCTTGCGGCGCTCGCCGCCCACCGACTTTTCCCGCCCGACCAGCCGCACGACCTGGCGCTCGCCATCGGCGACTTGAACGTGTGCGTCAACGTCTGCTGCATCCTGCTGTCGTTCAGCGACTGGCGGCGCATCGCCGGCTGCGCATTTCGACGCAATGCGAAACGCAAGAAGCCGCAGGCTGTCGACAACCGCAAGTGAAAGACGCTATAGGATTAGCATTGATGCTAAACAAAAAGCACTGATGCTAATTGGGAACCGATAGCCAGACAACGAAATTTTTCTTGCAACCCTGTCTACGATGGTCGACGGAAGTCAATAAATTTGTAATAATAGGAATTAAACCCCAGTGTATTTATAAATTACGTGTTGGTGGGTGCATCAAAAACAATCTTGTAAGTTCAACAATATTTACAACACACAAACAATCAGTCAATTTACTAATGGCTTTTTTGTTGTTGCTTTTCTTAAATTACGTACCCCTGGTTAAGAACCCCTGAATTAGAAGGATATAGACCTAATTGTCTCGAATGGGAAGCCGACATTTTGACGCGTTGTGCGATCTATTTAGTTAATGGTCTGCAACTCATTCATTCAGTTCGAATAATGTGACATCACCACTTTTAGCTATGCTATATTAGAATGCTGATTTACAGAATTACATTACCGACTAACATTTCGCTAAAAAAGGCGTATGCCCAAATCCCAAACAATGTTTGTATCAGGAGTATGCAACCTGCGGCTCTCAGGCAAACGTTGTTAGACGGCGAGAGGATTTAGTTCAAGGCCAGCGACATAAATCGTCGAGTCGTTATATGACCCCTTTAAAAATGCACGTCAGACTATCTGCCAAGCTTTAAATTGGCAAATTTACCAAGAACACCAGCACAAATTCTACTTAATATGTTGTCGCTCTCTGTAAATTGCTTCAGTAACTGTTCTGGCCTTAAAGTGACTTTTGTGTAACGTTTGTGCTTGGCCCTTTTCAAAGATGCAATATACACGAAATGCTTTACTCGAACAGTAATCACTTAGAAAAACCTTAAGAAAATACCTTAGTTAGCCAGTCTTAAACTGTTTATATAAGCCTATATATATCGCCTTAAAATTTAAGAAATGATTTTATGTTTTACCTGTTTTTTGTAAACAGTTTAAGACTATCTGATACGATTACAAGAATCTTTTTTTTACATTTTAGTGTCTGCGTGAGATTCCTTACTACCTAAAGTGTTTTAGCTTAGTTAGCCAGCGTTTCAGTTGGTTCTGGTAGATGAAAAATGCGCTTGACCTGCGGTATAATCTGTATGCACTTATTTGGCCCATAGATTTAACAGTTTGCACAACCCCTGAGGTAAAGTAGGCCTGCATGGGTTTTGTACCTACAAATCAAAATGCTCTGAGGGGGTTTAAAGTTATAGTAGGCTATACGCTGTAAAGAGCGTCGCGACGCAAATAGTTTAACAAACCCTGTTATAATAAAAGTTGTCTTGTTTACAATCCATTCACTTTATTTTTTTTCTTCTGCTTGAAGTGTTGTTATATGGGAATACTTTTGTTTTCATTTTAGTGCGATGTGTATACTTCTGTTTTAATCATTTAGAAAATAAGCTATTGATAGTCCTTGTAAAATCTCAAATAAAATTTATATTTTTGTTTTGGTTGACCACTGTTGACACGGTTTGTTCTATTGTCAGTTTTGATGCGTATAACTGTTTTCATTTTTGTTTCTACAATAAAAAATGTCGACTGAGTACAGTACGGTATAATAAAAGGGCTGGACAGTACGACAATGCATGAGGTCGCGATACATGCTGCAAAAGTTCAAAACGCAACGCGTCAGATGCGGGCGCCGGGTGGATTCATGTATTTTGTTTCGGGGGAGGGCCATTTTTTTTAGCAAACGTCAATGAAACAAGAATATGATGTGCCAAGTATCATATCGTTAACGGTAAAAACTCATAATTCGATAAATCGTTAATAAGCTATAGCTGTTCTCCAACGAACGAGGGTGTACTTTACGCAACTGCGCGGTTATTTGGTAAGATGTGATTTCGCGAGACTGGCCTGGCCGCGCAGCAAGGCGCAGGGCGACCAGAAAAACGCACGTCGTGTAAGTTAAACTCTTTTTGTTTATTTGTTGCGTACAAATGGCAGAGATTTGATTCAAGTGACGGTCAATGCAAACTCAAAACATAGCGACGAAAACCAGAAATTTAGACACACATACTAAATAAATGGAACGATATACGCTCTTTGGGAACCGAACGCTTATATTCGCTTGCGATTGCACAACAACGTCTATTTTGCCAATTGCTACAAAACTCAATTTATTTGGGTTATTCAAAGAATCACAAAATTAGGAACAATTATTGCGTTTATTTTGCTTCACTTGGAATTTTTACATTATATGGAGACTTAATGACACATGGCACACATAAAAAGATTAGCGCTTCACAGCTCAAAGGCTCAATCCACATCACGTACAAAGTTCGGACGGAGCGCAAAAAGACATGGCTACATTACATTTATCTTCTTCAAAAACTTGTACAGTTGTTACTCACGATACATAACCACATTCTGCCAACTAGCAAAACACTTAGATAATTTATATAGTGTTAGAAATTGAATTTTTTAAAGGCTAATTCCACATAGCGCTAGGCTGTGGATGTAGATACGCAGAAAAGGGGAAACATATTACAAGGCGCCATCGGGTTGAAAGTTGACACGATTCCCTCGAAATGAGTGAAATATTCTAAAAAATTAAAGAAGTTTTTCACGAAAGGGAAATGGTGCTGCATTAGGAAGGTATAATTGGCAAAAATATAGTTTGGGAGTGGCATGGCTATGTGACCGTGCCCTCCTGGAGCCACCCTTGTTTTAGACAGGGTTCGGTTATTGTTTGCGTTGGGATATCAAGCGACTACCAAACCGTAGCTATAAGCAACTGACGTTAACCATTTTCACGACTTAAGTTTATGTATTCTGCAACTGATAGAGGGTGTGCAAGGAGGTAAATTGAGTCATTGGATAAACGCAATCTACTTGCTGTTCTTTGTTTGAAAAAAAATTGTTGGTTGCACTTACGTTCGGTAAAAATATTAGAAAACTTCATTAATTTATGTTGTAATTGTTCAGACCCTGATTTAGGTAATAATTACAATTGGACTAAAAACATACTAGGCTATGTATAACTGTCCTTAGAATATTATGTACGCGACAGAAAATTTAAGTTAATTTCTCAGCGACATATTTGTCGCGTCGGAATGTAGAAACTTTTATTGACCAAGTGTTGAGTTCTACTGAAACATACTTCATGACATACGTGACTATTGCAGCGTGGCCAACACTTGGTCAGTTCTTGATAGAAGTAGTTCCCTACCATTTATTAAAAAAAGTAGTTCCCTAGCATTTATTAAAAGTGTCAAGTTCGGCAGTTTTTCTTTTGAAGCATAAATAGTTAAACAATAAAGTAAAAATGATTTAACGTTTAGTTTATATTGTATATATGTATCAATTGCGAGCCTAATCAAACTGCGTTGATGTATTTCTTGACTGGCTTTCAGTTTCATAGTTTTTTGAACAGTACAGTGCTGCAGCAGTAGCGCTTTTTTTGCTCTATGATCCTACAGGTTCAATGGTTTATTTTAAGGGAGGTTTTGACTGAAATTAGTATATTCATTCATATTAAACATGGGCGCTCTTTCACTATTTTACGTGAAAAGTTATGCAAAAAAAAAAAAAATAATAATACCGCATACCACAACGCATATTATTTGGGTCAGAATGCGGGTTAGCGTTTGGGTGAGGGTGGGTCAAGTTATTATTAATAATAAACATAATATTACTTGACCCACCCTCACCCAAACGCTAACCCGCACCCTAACCCAAACAATATGTGTTGTGGTATGGGGCATTTGAAGAAAATTTTTTTTTTATTTATTTTTACGTACAATAGTGAAAGAAGTGTAAAATTCCGTAAATGGGTGCGGGCAAACATCAGCGCTGGTCTAGAATCCTACCACAACAAACATTATTTAGGTTAAGGTGTGGGTTAGCGGTTGGTGTTTTGGGTGGCCTAAGCAATATAATTAAATAATAATAATCAACCCTTTCTAAAACACTAACTGGTACCCTAACTCAAATATTGTACAGAACTTCTTAGTTGCAGCAGGTACTTCTTAGTTGCAAACTGATTCTATAGCCGTTTACTACACAGTTCGGTAACGGACCGCGGTGCAAACAGCCTCTTCCAAAATGAAATAACAAGGGAGAAATAAATATGATAATAATACTTGACTGACCCGAACCCAAATGCTAACTCGCCCCTAAAGCCTAACCCAAATAATGTAAGCCAGGTTGGAAAGTTTGGTCTGCAGTAGCACTTTCAGCCGCGGTCACAGCCGCGCATTTTATAGAAAATGTGTTCAGCCGCTCAAATCTGACTCGAGCAAACGCGCAAAACTACAGCCGCGCAAACTTCTGTATGAAACTTAACAAGCACAAAAAAAATTGGCGGGCCGCATACTGAAGTTGCATAACATTTTTAACGCTAGTCTATAAGACGTATATAATATAATGCCTCATATAGAATCCCCTGCGAAACGCTAAAAACGCACAGTTCGGCGTTTTGGTCACGCATCAGTGGACAGCGGTCACGTGTATAGTGACGTCAAATTAGGCAATATTGAGTAATATTGCATATTAAATGCTACACTATCCAACTTATTTACCTGCCCACTGCGCCCGCACACCAACCAAAAATTGTGCTGTGATTCAAGTATTCTATGAACGCTGTAAGTTTAATATAAATTCGCAATTTACAACTTTCGGTAGCCTGATGGTTTATTTTCAGCCGCGCAAGTTCAAGTCAAAATTTTATTTTCAGCTGCAAAACATCTCCCCCGCGCAATATCCAAAGTTTCCAATCTGGAATGTAAGCAATATAAACCCACTGATAAAAATATGATATAAGGATTCTAGACCAGCACTCAAAACTAAAGTTTATTGAGAATAAAATTAATTGTTCTGGTCTAGAAACTAAAAAAAATAAATATTGGACATGCACCTACAACGGAATGCATGCTTAGTATTGACTGACATTTTTAAATGTTCTGTTCTATTTAAGGTCAATGTAAGGGACTATATCATCGTTCAAAACCAATAACCTGTAGGTGGTAATTTTGTGTGTTGTAATCAACAGTAAAATAAGCTATAAGTTTAAGGCGCATTGGTGCCAATTTGTTTTAAAATAATGAATATCAATAGGTCTCTGCCAGACGCTAGACAAAGGCTGAATCAAAAAGTTAGAGCAGCAAGAGATGCCAGATTCAAGCTTACCAAGGCTGCTCTAAAAACAAAGACTGCAGTTACAAATAAATCTGCTCCATTCGATGCAAGAAGCAAGTTGATTCAGAGCAAAACGGTGACAAAAAAATTTGATGCAAGAGCAAAAATCAAGCACTCTTCGCCACCACGCCTGGCAGGGTCCAAAACAATAGTGAAACCAAAAGAAGTAAAAAAGAATGTTATAAAAGTTACTATGGACAATGCTGGGAAAACTAATGTTGCTTCTCGAACAATAAGAAATCCCTCTGCAATTTCGGTGACTAAGAAACAGAGCATGCCCGATTTTAGAAAACAGAAACCATCTGGCTTTATTTCTGTTACAAATGGTTCGGTAAGTTTTTTCCTAAAAAATTAAATTTTTTTGTAGTTACAGGAACTTGTTTTGTAGCAAAATTCTGAACTGTGCTACAATATTGCTTTATATCTAGGCGATACAGCCTAAAGTAATTAATGATTGTGATATTGTTTTAAAAAAGCTTGTTAAGCTAAATAATATCCGTATTTTTTGTCAACAAAGCTGTTTTTGGTTTATCATAAGATGTGAAAACTTGCTTAAAACACCTACCCTACCCTACTGTCTGTCACCTCCATAAACTACCCAGAACCTATAACTATCCTTCTGAATACTGTGTGGCCTTTTAGGGTTATAAAAAAAATGGACAAAAATCCATCTTTGCCTGTATATAAATATGCTGTTGTAAGACAATGTGTACTAAAAGAAGTTCTGGCACCTTTGCACAGATATTTATATTAATTAGTTTAATAATAGTTTTTGTTTCCAGCGAGTTCTCATGGACAAAGTAACTGTGGAACCGACAGGGTTGAAGATAGTGGTCAGAAATGATGAAGCACTAAAGACCAAACAGCCTGTGAAAACAGCCCAGAAAACTGATCAGCAAGAACGTAAGGGTTTGCGCATAACAATGGCTAACCCAGATGCCATAAAGGTATGTGTTTGACCCATCAGTGTGGAAGTTAAATCAATAGGAGATAAACCAAATGTATTTTTTAATGTTTTTGTAATAAGTCAGTAGGAAAAATATTCAGACTTTATATTATCACCTGTCGCTTTTTATCATCAAATTGTGAAATGCATGCTATTCAATTTTTTTCAGTCAACAGGGATATATTAGCACTGTATTGATTCAACAGTGTTTTTTTTCTTCAGAAGAAGCAACAACAACCACCGAGAAAGCGCCAAAAGCAACCTGCACCAACAAAGCAGTCAAGATTAAGAAGTAATTTGCTTGCCAACAGAATAATACCAAGTGAGTAAATCATCCTTCTGCAATTGACTAGACAGAAAAAGTATATTTTTACAGTTGTTGCAA
This sequence comes from Ascidiella aspersa, assembly GCF_963924565.1. Taxonomy (NCBI): domain Eukaryota; kingdom Metazoa; phylum Chordata; class Ascidiacea; order Phlebobranchia; family Ascidiidae; genus Ascidiella; species Ascidiella aspersa. Next base: position 21,978,542 of record NC_139451.1, read on the forward strand.
AATTAATGAACCCCATAGACTGATGCCAGGCAGTTCTACTTGATAAAAGTGATTAAACCACATCATTCCATCTAACATAACACCAACTTGTTTTCCATTTACCAGGAAAACGTTCCTATGCCAGGCCACTGTACCCCCCTGCAGCACACGCAATTCCACCACGACAACCTGCCACTCTACAACCCCACGAAATACTGGAGCACGATTTACTTGGGTACGGCCATGTTGACCATCACCCCGCTACCCCTGTATCCATGAAGCGGCAACGACTGGCCCAACCTCACCATGCTCTCCGACCCATGATCTCGCCGAAGACCACAAACATGCCGCCGCCGATGATGGTGATGCCGACCACTTTTCCCCCGGACTTGGTGAGTGATTTGGCATAACCAAAAATGCTTGCCCATAGCTTAAAACAGTGGTTCTCGGCCTTTATAACTTACGGACCAGTAAAATTTTCAAAGCAAATTTTGCAGGCCGGTTGACCTTCAAAAATCAAAAAACCAAAATGTAATTAGACCAAAGTATGCAACTTAAAAACAAAGGATGGAAACTTAAATTTAATGAGCAATTTGCTGCTGTCGTTTTAGTATCATACATGTTATACGTGGTTCTATTGAAGTTTTTGACAAAGAACTGATCTTAAAGTTGAAAACTTAAATGAGTTCTAGTCTACTTTTAAACAGTCGGGCAAAACGCTGTGATGTACAATGAAGTCCATCGTAGACCACTAACTGTGTGTTATGTCACAATGCTGCAAATTACAAAACTAGCGAAGCTCTAAATATGGCGGACAAGCCTTCAAAATCTTGATTTTTCAATTAAGATATATTTGGCACACCGGCAGGAAAGTTGATGTCAACCTGCACCGGTCCGCGACTGGCAGGTGGAGAACCACTGGCTTAGAATATATTTACACAACTAATAATTTTGGTGTGGCTGTGAAAGTTATCAAATATCTTTGTTAAACCTCCAAATCCATATTTTATCTTTTTTAAACGGCGCTATCTGTACCAAATGGATGAAAAAATAGAGCCCCCATTAAAACGATTCGTTGGTGGTACTTTTTGTTAGTTACAATGACCAACGCTTAGTGTCATTGTGTAGGTGTGATTTAATATGATATTGCTCAAACCTTATCATGAGTATGATTGGCTCTGACTTATTATAATACGTCATTCCATTCTATTTTTATACACAATAGACTGAATAATTACTGAGTCCTGTGGTAATATCAACCACACTATAACATATACTAATTACTCTTACACAGATACAATCAGGCATTACATCAATTTGTGTCAAGAATGTGTTTTTTTAAGGGTTGTGCGTTGCCCCTTACAAATATATTCAATAATTATATCAATAGATTCATGCTGGACAACAGCAAAATCTGCCTTTTGTTAGGATCTCAAAGAAGCCTTAAGCAACGTTATTGTCGAAACTTAGGTGGAAAATTAAATGTGGCCAAATTTAAATTGGATAAAAAATTGGTGCTTTCAATTCGACTTTGTGAATAGTTTAAAATTTTACTTTCACAGGAAAAATAATTTGCTTACGAAAATTTATGGTTGTTTGCTGCTTTGAATTGTAAATTATATGGAAGTTTCTAAACAAGTAAGGTCAGGAAAGGGCTCTTCACCTTATACTGAAGTACCATTGTTGTGAGACTACAATGTATGATTGAATGTATTGTATTGCCCACTATTGTGCTCAGCCAATAAATTGCTACTATGGAATGTATATATTTTTATGTCCAATTTCCAGGGTAGTCTTAAGTTCAACTTTCACTGTAGCTTCCAGGTTTGTTTCTGCTTATTAACAGTAACACAATAAAATAAAAAATAGCCTCAGTTCATCTTTTTCTACAGCTATTTTTCTTATTTGTTATGAAAAGGGTTTGCATTATTTCGACAGCATAATTTGTTTCACTATTTTGATTTTGTTAGCATTAGTATTTTCCCAATTTTGTTCATGTCTCTTTATGACATGTCATAAGTATATTTCAGGGTTGATATTATATTAAAATGTTAACTCTCCAGTCAGGTGAGTGTTTGTCAAACAACACTTGTTGACTTTAAACTCGTCAAAAATGATGTTTAATGACATTTACTAAAAATCAACAAATTGAATCTAGTTGTTGTGATACGATAAACAACGTTTTACTTATGGGCACTCGCCAGTTAGGGATTTTATGTTAACCGAGTGCAAAATCTCAACGCTATAAACATTGTTTTGTGAACAGCTTTGTCTTTGTGTGTGATTATATCTCTAAATAACTTCTGTTTTTAGGAGCACGATGAAGTCCATGATATTCCAAGTCCATTTGAAGGAACAAAAATACTTGTTTCAAACCTGCATCCTGTAGTCGTTGAGGAAGATATTGTGGTAAGGGTTTGAATTTCTTGCCTAGAGCGATATTTTTCAGGAAATATAGCGACTATCAAAAATATGATATATAGCGACTATCAAAAATATGGTAATTTCTAACAATTACCGGTGGCAACACCATTGCTCTCTAAAGTTATATAAACTACCAATCTTAATTTTTAAGTTGAATTTATTATATAATTATATATATTGTGTGCCTCAACAGCCGGTAATTTTCTTTTAAAGCAGAAGGGCAAAATTTGCGGGAAGTAGATTTATGTGTACCGTCAATCGCACTGCTGTTAAACAATTAACAAGTATACCTAGCTTAGCGAAGGGTATATTTTTCTCAACCTTTATAACACAAGTTTTTTCAGCAAACTGGCAGCTGTTCATTGGGACACAATTTATAGCAAGCTGTTCACTCGAAAAGTTAACACTTTTTTACGCCGGGTGTCAACACAGTGGTGTTACACAGTCTTAACCAACTGTGTCATACCTCGTAACTCTCTCCCCTTGATGTAACATTTTTTATCTGGTTGTATTCGCGCTTTATTAACCCCGATACGACATTTAACAGTATTTTTGTTGTTGTAACCCTTCACTATTCGTTGAAGATCTAAAAGTACCCGCAAGACGTAAATTGCCAGATGTAAGCGTTCATTTTTTGCAGCTTCAAAATATCGAATTCGGGACATGGCGCCGTCAATTTGCGACTGGCATTTTTGACTTCACGCAAAATTGAAAGCCTCCTAAGGTGTCACGAGCTTAAACTTATCGCGAGCGTCAATCTAACCGGATCACTTTCTACTTATTTTATTCACAGGAGCTGTTCAGCGTTCTAGGTCCGGTGCGACGCGCGAGACTGATTGGTCCCGGAAAGGCCGAGGTTGTGTTTATTCGGCGGGACGACGCAATACGGGCCTACCAGAAGTACAACAATCGCGATTTGGACGGTAAACTCGCCACCTGTCTGTTTACTAAGTTGCAGCCTACCAGGGTCCGGATTTTACACTCGCCCGCTCGCCAATGCAATCTAGTGCAATTCGCTCCGGGCGAGTGCTGATTGACGTCCGCTCGCCCGACTGACGAGTGTCTAAAGCTAAAATCAATTGTTGTTGTTGTCGACCTATTCTGGACTAAATTGCGACAAATTGTGATAAACGCCACAGACTGACGGCCAACTAATGCATAAATCGCTAACGATGCACACTTTGCATTTACAGATTTAAACTAACATGTTAAAAAATTCTATGCATTTAATAGTCTAGTAAACATTTAAAGGTCGTGCGAAGGACTATGTTTTTATACCCGCCGCAATAGAAAGGGAGGTTAAATAATCGGAAAAAACAATTTGGGTAGGACGAAATTTTGGCGTGTATTCTTGACGAGTGTAATTTTTTAATTTTAATTCAAGGCCGACCCTGACCTATAGCATAGCAGACGTGTTTCACATTTTTAACATTTTTAATTAAGACTAGATAATTTTGTTTGATTCGGTGGTTCTTAAAGCTATGTCCGTAAAGTGGTTTTAATGGGGCCGCAAAATAAACTAATCCAAAAGTCCAAAGAGCTTGTCAAAAAAAATATTAAAAGCGATGTCACTACAAATATTATTACATTTGCTTCTATTTTTTCTTTATTTTGTTAGATAACTTTTTTACTTTGGATTTGTTTAAAAAAATAATGATCCGTCGTTATTTTTGTAATAGCGGACAGCAGATCTTTGAACGAGTTAAATGAGGTCGGAAATGCAAAGTGAAAATTGAAAAACACTAATTATAAAAACCTGATAAGTGCATGTTTGATTTAAAAACATTTTGTCGTCTTCTAAATATTAATTTTTTGATTGCAAAAAGTCACGATTGTTGTCTATCAAATTCACAGGTCAGCCGATGCGAATGAAACTGTTACTGCAAGACCGATCGCCGCAGAACCTTAAATACACGTAAGTTCATTCAGGCTTCGCGTGTTTTTCTTTTGTTTTACTGCTTTGTCGACTTTTCGATGGACGTGATTTAATGCCATTGGCAATAGTAACTTGTACGTGGACACTGGACAGCTACGAACAGTACAACATTTGCTGTGTTATACACGGAAGTCTAAGGTTTCGCAACAATCGGTAAATCTATAAAAGTTGTATAAACTATGGATGTCCAATACTTGACGTTTTGATTTGATACCGATACCCGATATTATATACAAAAGTATTCGATAAAGGGTTGATAAAGACTGTTGTAAGTAAATAGATTTTGTTCATGGCCACATACTTTTTTTAACGACTGGCGATTTTTCTGCAGTTGGATGTCCGAAATTCGAGCGCAACCGAAGAAGGGATCGGAAATCATAGAAATCGAACCCAATGTCCTGCAGAGGGCGCTGTTTAAGGGCGGCAGTACGGGTACATCGACGCGGCCCGTCGTTTTCACCGTGAAAATATGACGGACTCGCTTTTTTACAGTATTTTTATAACGGAAGCAACCCTCTTTCTCTCTGTCTCTCTTACTCTTGATGAAAATCTTGGTCGTTTTGACATATTCGAGGCCGAAAATATGCCTCTTTGACGCGCGTATAAGCTGGACGTCAAACTTCAAAATGAAGCCATCGTCTTTGAAAACTTCCGAAAACGCTTTTGCGATGTTGTTTTGCGCGTAACTATACGCTAGCGGTGCTTAGGGATCAAAACGCTTGAAACAAATTTGCGTGATTTTATTGTGCAGCGGTCAGTCCTCACCTAGCTATACATACTACAAAGGTCAGCTGCGGAAATTCGCTAAATTTTTACGTGAACTCGCCAACCCGAAGGACCATATCTATGATGCGCAAATTAACGGAGACTGACAATTGCCGTATCCCGATCAGCGGGGAAAAAAATGATGAATTTTTACTTGTGTACATTTCACGTCCGTGATGATCAAATTTGGAAGACCAGATGCTTCTAAACAAACGACATCGCGTAAGTGTTTATAATGTTGGAGTCTCTACCAATAGTACACGAAGTTTAACTTAAATCTGCATTTATTCATCAAAATGCAGGAATCACATTTCAGCTGACTTGTTGTTTTCGCACTAGTAGATTTCTTTTTATAGTTATTGGTGTCATGGTTAAATGCTTCTAGCTGGACTGCGAATGTCCAGAGGCCCACCTATTCTGTCCATCACAAAAAAACAATAATTTGATATAAATTATTACAAATGCAAGCTTGATGCTCGAGTACGATGGAACTTTCCAAACTCGCTGGTTGTTTACGTTGTACCAACCAAAAATTTGTTATTCCACCAAAAAACTTGCAAAGTGCTTCCAAAATTCACCCCGATGCTTTTTTTCAATTTTGAGTGCAATTTTGCCTTTGAAGCAAAGTCTTTTACTGATTCACGTTCACACTATAGTTGATGTGTCAGCCCGGTTGAAAACTTTGATGATTTTGCCTGTATCACTTGTTATCGTTTTCTTATAAAAATACTCATGCCCAATAAACAGCATGCAACTCATATTCCCTTCCACTTCCCAACCGTGAAGATATATATCAGTGCTTCTCAGAGTGGGGCCCCCTGCCGGCTGGATTTAATAACAGAGCTAAAAAATATTCTGATGACTAGCAGTAGTTCTGGTAGCCTAAGCCCTGACATTTTTCGAAAACTAGTGTTGAGCTTGGTTTTCTAAAGTAGAATAAGTAGTAGTGATAAAAGTTGTTTGATGGAGTGGTCTATTTGAGATGTCGGTGTTGAACAAGCATCCTATTTTGCGTTCAATTTGACTTAAAAAAATTCAGCCTTAATCCATAAAAGGCATCCAGCAAAGGTTAAAAATTTACTACATTCTTTTTATTTCTTGTGTCATATAAGTATAATCTATTCAACAGTGTATATTTCAAGATAAAACCCAAAATTATACATAACAAATATCGATTGAAAACAAGCTAAAAAAACGCGGTCATCGTGTAAAAGCATATACGACAAACGGCGCATAAGACTTTTAAACTTCCTGCAGCAAATCATGTCAAATACTAAATGTCTGTAGCTATACTGCACAACGGTTTGTATATTTTTAGCGTCATGTTTTAAAAATACCCCCTTTATCTCACATAAAGTAGGCTTAGAGCATTTTTTCGATGGAGTACCACTTGACAGTATATGAATAACGCCGGTCACAACCTTTCATTAAAAAATCTATTTTATAAAATGGTATCTATTTTACCAAATCGACCTTGCAAATGTAGCAATAAAATGTAATTCAAATATTACCCTGCATTTTAACCGAGTTCAATACGTCCCTTTGTTGTTAACCGAATCAATTTAAAGTATCAAGCTCACATAGAAAGTTTTCACGTTAAAAACAAATAAACATTTATTCAAAATGCTACCTTAGGGCTTTAATTTTCTTACTACGACTAAAAACCTCCTACCAATATGCTCTGAATCAGTTTAGGTTTGTAAAGGTATAAGAACGTGAAAGAGCTCCTGCCATACACAAAGTTTTTAGATTTGCAATTTACAACGGGTTAAAACAAGCTGTATTATCGATGGGGTTGAAGATCTTAATAATATGTAATAGTATTATACCAGAAGTGTCGATAATAATTATCGTTAAAAAACTCGCATTTTAAATAACTTCGTTGTTGTATAGGCCTCTGTATCAGTGGTGTCAAACTTGTTTTGCAGAACAAAAAATTGTTTATATGAACGCCGACTGTACGTGAAACCACCACAACAACACAACAACAAGTGGATCCTGGATTTTTGTTTGTAACATAATGCAGCAATGTTTTGGGGGTGGTTCAATTTTTTTCAGAATGACGTCATAATGAAAAGTCGTAATGAAAAGTCGTAATACAATTATTCCTAAAACACCTGTTGTTTTCAGGAGAAGTTGTGTGCTAATCACGCAGCTGAAATCCAGTAACATCGCACAGGCACAAAACAAAAGGCGTTTATTTGTTTTAAATTGGCAAAACCTTCCATTGAAAGGATACGTGGCGCGGAAGGCACATAAAATAAGTTCAAATGTTGTTCTAAATAACGGTATTTGTAGCGTAATTTAACATGAATTACAATTTGTAAAGTTTATGTTTTACAAGGAACAACATGCCGTAGTATGCAAAGCGCCTTTGGGTTTAGTAGAGTTTAAAAATTCGCGCGTAGCTCAAAAAACTTTTTTATTTAGTTAATCTTGGCTAAATGGTAGTTTAAAGCAGTGCTCCGCAACCTTTCTTTACTTGCGGCACGCCAACAGAGATAAACCAATTCGGCGGCTCACCGTAAATATTATAGGTAGTCCAGAAAAAAAGGGAACGATCCATCATTAAACGGACCAAAGGAGCCGATATAGATTGACGAATTACATTCACTTTTCTTCTGATTTTGTGGTTTTTACTCTCTTTCTAAAATATCTCTAGCCGGACCGAGTCCTGAAAATTTCACCCATAAGAATAAGCTACACAAAGAACATTGAGGGCTCCTAATATCATATTCAAAAAATAAAACCTGACAATCGTGCTTTGAATTTTTCTCACGATTTATTTAAACAATCGCAAATGACGACAATAAATTTACAATAATATTTCATGGTTTTCGAGCTTATATATAAGATAACACTTACGCTGGTGTAAAGTTTGTAAATGTGGGCTACAATTTTCGTGTTAATCTCTTATTTTTTTTAAAAACTGAAAACTATACCCTTAAAAAAAGTAAATAGGCTAAACACCCCCAGGGACGTCGCGGCACACCGGGCATGGTCCCACGGCCCATTAGTGTGCCGCGGCACACCGATTGTGGAGCACTGGTTTAAAGGGACATTGCCTGGAGGCCCTGTCATGTAACAATAAGCAAAAAAAACAATTTTTAAATAACGTTTGCAATAAATTGTACGGCCATCAAGCGCTCCACAAATACATGATAAACCTGAAACAATAATTAATAGCTCGCGGCCCATTAAAAATCACCAAAAGGCCAGCAACCTTACGACCACTGCAGGTGCGTCGTCCAGTATTTTTCCTTCACCAACGCGTCTTCGCCTTTAAAACAGCAGCGTTCGGTCTTTTTAAAGACCAGAGCAATAGCGAGGGCAGCCAAGACGATAATAACGAAGGCTGTCACAACTGCTGGGACCCAAGTTAAAGCGGCCGAAGACACTTGCTGGTTTTCCGTGCTGCTTGTCTCGGTTGTTGTTTCAGTTTCTAAACACAATACGTTTTTTTAAACTGCGTTAGCCTAGAGGTGCGATGTTCGTTTGTTTCGAAGCCGAGATATTTCCTAACGACAAATAATTTCCTAATCAACAGCAGTGTTGTAAAAGTCCCAGTCAACTAATCGTAAAATAACTATAGTCCAAGCCAAGTGTACTTTTTCGTCAAGTCCCGTTTTCCAACAAAAGCCAAATTTTCTATTGTTTCACTTAAATTATTTCGCAAAAAATGCTGAAAGCATTAGAGTCTAATGATTAGACAATAAACAGCTAGTAGGCTACAATTCAATAAACAACAAATTGCACTGAAACTTTACTGGAAGTCATATCAAAGGAAACACGCAAGAAATTGGTCCTACAACTAATTTAATATTTATGTTACGTTTAAATAAGCACGTAGTGAGTAGTGACATTACGAAAAAGGCCTTATCTCCGAAAGTAAGGCATTTGAGCAAAATACATGCATCATTTTTCTTATAGTGACTTGTTCTACGCAATTTAATTTAGTTTTAAAAGTCTGAAACCATAGGTTACATGGCCTGTTAAATTGACCTACTATGACCCTAACGACCATTTTAGAAATCCAAAATGGCGGCTTTTCCCAGGCCGAATGAGCTGGAACGTTTCGTTGGTGGTTATACAAACCCCAAATGACACAAATCAGTTAATAATCTATTTCTAATGACCTATTTTTACCTAAAAAAGGGATACTAACAAAAATAAAACGATTCTGATTCTGTTATGTACATTACCTCCTAGGCTGTTAGTTAAAAAAAAACACGACAATAAGAAGGTATATTGGCCTAATGAACGTTTAAGAATGTGAAAATATAGCTATATTTATTTTTGTTTACCAGGACACTCTTTTCTATCGTCTGATGTCTTGTTTCCAACGCATATACAACTGCGAACCTTAAACGTAGTTGCGCACAAAAGTGTGCATTTCGGCGAGGTCTGTGAATAAAGAAAATTTCTTGATTTATATTTGGTGCGGCAGTAATGCGTTGGGATCACATTTTCTAATCAAGCCTCGAAATGCCTGATTTTGCTTTTTTGGCTATTTAGTACACGTGAAACCCCCTGTAAAGCAAGGATCGTTCTTTTCAAAGTTATGATCACTGGTAAAAGTGCGCCGGAGCGCTAAAAAACGGAGTTCTTGTAGAAAAAATCCGGTTGGTACGCCGTACTGGTAAAAAATTCCCCAGGCCATATGGCCATCTCCTTAAATATACCGGTAATTGAAATAAAATTCAAATTTTATCTTCTGCATAACATCAAACGTTACCCTAGTTTTCCTGTGTTACTTGTTTTAGACTTCCCCGATGACGTATTTTGGGACGTCATTGCTAGTTTTTTTCCCCTATAGCAGTGGTTCTCAACCTTTTTTCTTTCGTGGCCCATTTACGTTGCAAAAAAATTCTATGGCCCAATAGTTTTATAGAAGAAAAAAACAAAAAAAAAGGTTAAGAACGAAACACAGCAGAACATATTTCAAAACATATCATTTATTCAACCGTGCATTAGTGTGATAGAGGCTGAACAATAAATTTACATTCCTTTTTTATTCCTCCCCAAGCCATTATTTCTGTTAAATTATTTTCTGTTAAATTAAATATAGTGACACAAACGAAACCAAATCTAGCTTTTTTAAATTGGTCTGTGGCCCACCTTAAATGTTCTTATGGCCCACCAGTGAGCCATAGCCCACTGATTGAGAACCGCTGCCCTATAGCATGTTTCCTGAAGCGTGATTTGCTGGTTTCTCGTAGAGACACCTACTTCCGTTGGTCTTATATTGTAAATAGTTTGTGCTTTTGGATGCATTGTGAAAAAAGTTTGTCACTGATCATGGTCAGAGACGCACTCAAAATAGTATTTAATCTGCGATTCATTTACTGCATTAAACATAGATAAATAATAATTATATAAGGGCGATTATGTTTAAACTTGGCAAAAAGAGTCAACATTTTGTCAAAAAACTATTTGTAGGTCAAAATTTGTCTAACTTTTAATTTAAAATGTCAATTTTTTTCCGTTTTAGGTTTAAATATGATCGCCCTAGTAATAACTAATTGTCTTACCGTGGCGCAAGAAGTCCCAGGAATAACGGAGAGATCTTTGGATGTAAGGGTGATTGTCTCGTTTTCATTAACAGATGTTGAAAATGCCTTGAAAGGTCAACGAAGGAAGTAGAACAACAGTTCAGGTTGTGTTTCATGATTTAAGTACGTTCACAGTAGTTTATTGATCAACGACAAACATATAGTTATATGATGAAAAAATACAATATCAGAAACAAAAAGATTTTTGATCGATCTTCACTAGATGTAAATTCACCACAAACTCCATACAAAGCCCTCTTTTGAAGTTTAACGTATCGCCTCCCTTTAACATTTAGGCTACATAGAACCGTGGGCGCCTTTTCTTAAAAGTTAAACTGTTAACGCAAAATTTTGCTGCGTCCACCTATCAGCAGTAAACACAACGACGATATTGGTTGCTGCTTACAACGAAGTGCGCAAAGAGATAATGTGCTTTTTTCTGGATTCGTTTTTGTGTTATTTGATAAGCTTCTAATACAGTTTTTGGTGTACGATTGCATCGAATCTTAATCAATAATGTTTTGTACAGTTGATGTGCTATGTTAACTCGATTTTTTGTGACATTATCACTTGCGAGAATGGTACTAAGGGTGTCGTGAACTTTACTTGTTTTATATAGGGTGCCATAGGCTTAAAAAAGTTCGGAACCACTGGCTTGGATTGTATTAGAATCATGAATTCGGATAAATAGTCTAACAAAATATAACTTTTTTTTTTTCACTTAACACCAATAAAACAACTTCGGGTATTGCATTATTATGCTTTCAAACTAGATCTATACAAATCACAAATTTATCAACTAGACCAGGGGTTCTTAAACTTTTTTTACCGCGGACCCCTAAATTTTTTTTTTGTTTTGCATGGACCCCGGTAGACAAGAAATGCTCCAAAATGACGTCATAAATTGACGTCACAATACAAATACAAATAGACTTCATGACTCTGTTATTTCGGTCCGAAAAATGTGAAAGTTAAACGGAGTCTAACTATACATTCAGTGCAAAACCGTTTAATTTTTAATTAAAGTGTTTTCTTTTAAACATTAATTACTTTAAGTATACACTAGTTCTTTAATTACGCCTTCATGAACCCCCTAAAGCTAGTTCACGGACCCCCAGGGGGTCCATGGACCCCAGTTTAAGAACCCCTGAACTAGATCAATACAAAACTATAGGTGACATCGAGACTTCTTAAATACTTAACCTTACCTGTGTGTTTTGATTCTGAACGGCAACGCTGCATTGAACTTTTAACACAGTTTCGTGCATGAATGTCCGTAAAGTGGTGTAGTTTAAGACAAAATAGGTTTGGTTAGGCTGCTTATCCTGTTTTGTCGTTTCATCCCTAAAATTAGGGTAAATGTGAAAGTAAAAGGTTACACGGGCTTAACAATAAACGAACAATAAAAATAATATATAAATAATAATATTAATCAAGACAAAAAATAACGATAACTTTAAAAACACAAATAGAACCGAAATAAAGTACGATAAGGATATAAAAAAGATTCGGTTAAAAACGTATATATTCCTAATCAATTTTACAGCTGAGTTTCAGTGTCGTCTAACTATCGGTTAAACAAATCTCAAATAAAATCGTTGCCACTCCCGAAAACACTATTTGCATTAAATGTTTAACAATGCGTCAGGGGTGACTGGAAGGCCCGGATAACTCAAGGACTGGCGTTCGTGGGCTGCATATATGTAAGTTGAATCTCAAAAAAATATTAACTTTGTTATTATCAAAAGAAAGAAATCCAAAACATCATATACAACATATGGTAAGCTTTCTAAGAAGGCGATTTGGTTTAAAGTTTATCAGACTTTAGATTATATACGGATTCGATATTTTTTTATTTTAGCTTCATTTAGGCGATTATTATTTGGAACAGTTTGGTAACCGTTCATATCTTACCCAGTTTTCAATTCGCTGTCTTTCAAATCTAGTGGGATTTTTGTAGCGCCTTTAAGTGCCAACCAGCATCGGGTAACCTGCAAAAGAGCTGATAAGAGTTTGTGTTAAACTTTAAAATCATTTTAGCAGAACCCCCATAAGAAGCACTCTCATAAAAATACTTTTATTGTAATAAAGTTTATAGCGAGCGTGGTGTTTGGCAGTTCGACGTCAACGTAGATCTTGGCTTTTGTCGTTTCCAAACGGTTTATTTCTCTTGCATAACTGATCAGCAAGGTAAGGGGCAACCTTTCCGACTGGCTACGGCCTCCGAAGTAATTTCTACACATAAAATGATAGCTTGACAGAGAAGCGGCGACAACTAGAAAATTGTCCAAATTTTGACAAGCAAATGATGTTTTTGTTTACAAAACCTATGCTGTTGCTTTTATAAAATCTAACTTTACCTTACCCAAGCTTAGGATTGTGCTTGTTAGCAGTCCAAAAGTGTTTTGCCGTAATTAGACAAGTAATGTTGGCATACTTGAATGGTTTGGTTAATCTTTTATCGAGCTTGTGCTTGCCTACGATGTAGGTCATCTTGTATTTGTCATTGACTATCTGAGAACGTAAAATAAACCTTTACATGTTTTTATATTGACGGTACGTGTCAGATCAATGGTCATGTTTAAAGTAACATGGCTTAAATACTTAAATTGGCGTCAAAATAGCATATCAAAATGATACTGGGTGATGTAAATGAACCGTAAGGAGTTATTATTATTTATCGCCTAAATTACACTTGCAACACATATTGGCCAACCAAAAATATTTACAGCTGTTCAAGCGTTTATATTATACCTCTATGTAAGCGAAACATTGTGAAATGGGAAAACGAAAACTGGAACTGTTTTCTTGAGTTCTGCAATGTGGTTCAACGGAATCAAAATCGTCCTTTTGTCGACTTGAGAGGAAAAGAAAATTGAGTGGCGACGCGCCAATGATAGATAACACGTCATCTCCCAGACTGTTAATAACAGACCAGAATTGCGACGGTGTGTTACTGGGTCAGGAATTCATACCAAATTTATAACTTTCTAGGGCAGTGGTTCTCAACCGCCTGTCCGCGGACCGGTGCCGGCCCGCGGCTACTTTCCTGCCGGTCCGCCAAATATAGTACAATTTTATATCTTAATTGCAAAATCCAAGATGTTGAAAGCTTGACCATCAAAATTTGAACTTAGCCAGTTCCGCATGCAGCATTGTGACATAACATAAAGTTAATGTCGACTTTGTCGTACGTCACGTTGCTGCAAGTGTTGTGCCTAACTGTTTAAAAGTGGGCTACAATTCGTTTAAGTCTTAAACTTTAAGACCAAAAACTTCAATAGAACCACGTGTAATACGTAAGATATCAAAAACAGCAGCAAATTGCTCATTAAATTGAAGTTTCCATTCTTTGCTTTTAAGTTGCATACTTTTGTCGTAATTACACTTTGGGTTGATTTTTGATTATTTTAAGGTCCACCGGTCCGCAAAATTTGTTTTGAAAATTTGCCGGTCCGTAAGCTAAAAAGGTTGAGAAGCACTGTTCTAGGGTATACTGGACTATTGTATTTCAAAACACCTGATGATTAGTCTGCAGCCTGATCAATCGTTCAGTAATAAAGATATTTTACTGATGCAAACTTACGTTATGTCCACAATCTCGTTGCAACTAATCTTTGATTCTTTGTCGAGGCAATCTAAAAAAAATGTACAGCTTTTTATTTTTAAATGCTTACGAAAATGTTGGAATAGAAAAAACGTTGAATGTGCTTCGAGATTAATTATTTATGTGGTTTATTTAAGTCGATGGTTTATTAAAGCAAGTATATGTTCAAGTTTAGAAGTCGTTTTTGTTGTAAAAATAACGTGCAATGCAGCACAAATATAGCTGTTTTATTAGTGTTTTGGTGCCATCGCAGTGTAATACGGCGTTAAACCTCACCTTTATTTTCAATACTCCTAATTAAAAATCCCAATACGCTGCTGCCAGATAAAGGCGCGTTTTCACCGTAGGCCTGGAGTTGTATTCTAACGTTGCGGCCGCTGGTGCGAATTTGAAAGGATGAGTTGGTAGTCTGCCACATACCGGTTTCACCAAACTCGTCGTCAGTCTGTATCTATGTGCATTGAAAAATATAGTTGTTCAGCTAAACACGTGGCATGATACAGAGCAACATACACATTATGATCATGTGTCCAACTCAGGGATTCTTAAACTGGGGTCCCCTTGGGGGCCCGTGAATTAGATTTAGGGGGTCCATGAAAGCCTAATTGAAATATTAGTGTATTTCTAAAATGTATTCAAATTTTCACAGAAAACAGTTTAATTAAAAATAAAACGGTTTTGTACTGTCTTTCGACTCATTTCGCTTTCATGTTTTTGGACCGAAATCAACAGATTTATGAAGTCTGTTTGTATTGTGACGTCAATTTATGACGTCTTTTTCTGGTCTCCCGTGGCCCACGCAAAGCAAAAAAAATAAAAAGGTTTAAGAACCCCTGACTAACTCTAAAAAGTGATGAATTCACGAATATTTAACATTATATCCCAAATGAACAGAATTCAGACTAATTGCCGAAGGAAATGCTGTTTATCGATGAAAACATGCAAAATTTGCCACACTTTTTTTTTAGTGTTATACGCAAATAACTTCAAAATTATACCCTCAAATAGTCGCCAACAGAGCAATAAGCCTATCAGGTCGTTGCCCAACAGTCATAAGGCTACCTCTTTAAACTCTATAGCATACTTTAAGCAGCCTTTTGTGCCTAAAATTTAAATTTTAAAACATATACGACCATACATTCGCACTAAAAAATGGTAACAAGCTGACAGCCGTTTTTTACGAAAAAATTATGACTGGAAACACCAAAAGATAAAACCTTCTGACGTACAAACAGCAGGTCGCATGGGCGTAGCACGAGGTGGGCTACCGTAATGGTGTAGCGACAGAAAGTGTCCGCCTTAATCGTCCATTCGCTCGACGTGTCTTTCGGATAGGCTTCCATGTAGACTAGGTTTTTCGTCGCAATGCCGCGAGTTGATGCACTGACGTTGTCTGCGAATTGAGTTCGAAAAGTTATTCAAACGTGTTGTAAACAAGGCATTTTTTAAAGAATCAAGTCCCTGTGAAAAGTCCAATTTTCAACCAATTTTAAGTCAAGTCTCAATCCAAGTCATTATCATACTAAATCAATACCAAGTCATGGTATTGGCATCACTTTGGTGGAACTTTTTAAATGAGTAAATTTATCCATTTCCAAGCATCATTTCGCGTAAAAGATACTAAAAAGTAAACAAATAAAAAGCAGATTTTTACCTCTATTAACCAATTTTATAAATAAAATTAGTTTATTTTACCCAAATGACTCAAGTTAAATCAAGTTGTTTAAATACTGCACTTTAATAAGATCTCAGCGACCGATGTCATTACAGCATGGTTATCTAATATTATTAAAAAAACAAAAAACATTCGGTTGTATAGGGTGTACGAGGCTTTCTTTGTGGGACCACAATTAGGGTTTTATGTAATATCGGATCGGAGCCGATACCCGATGTCAAGTGGTATTATCGCTACTCGTCCGATAGTATGGCGGTAACGATGCCGTTCCGACCTGGAATATGCGATTTTTGTCTTGAAACACAAATTTATCAACTAATATAAGTTAACAGCTAGATATTTAAAAGGGTGTCGCAGAGAAGACACTTTGCCGCGGTCTCTCCGATTTAAATCGCCGGAAACTGTTTTAAATATACTATGCCTGGTAGCAACAGCATATTTATTAACAGCTGGATGTAACTAACCTATAGTAACACTTACAAATTGACATATTAACCTGGAAAACATGATATTTAAACGGTGTAATTTCATCCTTTTTGCTCGTTCGAGCATTATAACGACGTCATTTGATATCGGATCGGATCGCGATACTTTTTGTCCAAAATATCGGGTATCGGTATCGGGTTAAAATGTCAAGTATCGGACATCCATATTCAACAGTGCAATGTTTACTTACATCCGCTGCATTTGAGAAGAAATGTGCTGGAATCGATTCCAGCGTTGTGACACACGATTGAGATAAAGCTACCGTGCGCCCTTATCACACCAGTGCTGAGTCCGTCTTCCACGTATCTGCCTAATGTTGTACCGCTGTCGTCGAAGACCTGTTTTATGAAGATTAGCTATACTTGCATTTAGACTACAGAATAAAAATTGAATTTTTAAATATAGTATTTTGAGTTCGATGATTTGGGGTGCATATAAACATTCTTTACTAATAAGTTTGCCACTTATAGTTTGTAAAACAAAACTAAAAACTCATAGATTGCCTTAATTTTCTGTTGCCCAAATGTTTTATAATGTTTAAGTTGACATATTAAACTTTTTGAAATAAGTAAAAGTTGTCGTTGGTAATTGGTTTTAGGCCTCTTGTAAAATTGTGTCCCAAGTTTCAATTCTGTTTTTTCAAAAACTGACAGGAAACAATAATTAATTTAAAATAATACTGAGATACTACGGCAGTAATTTAAGAACCTACAATCATTACTCTTCAGTATTCAGTGGCTATAATATCGAACAAACTTTGGCCATTACTGAAAAGCAGTTGTTATAACAATATAATTCATTGCTAATCAAATTCCATTGAAATAAAAGCCTGTTGACGGCTTGAGCTTAACATGGGCCCTTAAATAACTTTTGCTTGTACGTGTCAATATAAAGGCAAAGGCGAAAACAACATTTCCAAAAATAAATGCGTTGGAGTATGTTGTTAGGGCAGTGGTTCTCAAACTTTTATGGCTTGCGGCACCCCTCAGAAATAATAAATAGATTGCGGCACCCCTACAAGATTTTTCCTTAGGTAAAATCGAGAATGTCACAATTAACGGAACTGGTCCAACACACATCAACACTGCACAACGTAGGAAGTTTTAATAAGATTTTTTCCACACTAATCTTAGCAAAAAGTTGTACAAGTTGAGCAAAATCTGATTCTTAACAATCTCTCATTGAGAACCACTGTAATAGGGCTTACAAACTTTACTTTGGTAGACTTACGTCGCAGTAGCTGGTCGCACCTAGACTGCCATATACTGGGGCAACAGAAACCTGCTTGTACAGCTTTGAAGTAAAGTTGAAAACTCTTTTTCCGTCGCTTGTGACGCGAAATATCTTAGTCTCGCCGCGTCTGTCGTTTTCGTAACAATTCGATTGCCCGCCTGTAAGTAATATAACTAACTTAATGCTGGTCCGGTCAGTTGATCCGTTTTATGTTTGATTCAGTACACAAAAGAGTAAACATAGGTCATTCGTAAAAAATAACTGTTTGACGAAATTAGCAGCACGCAAAAACAAACGTTGGCAATTATGAAGGCAGACAAGTCGCGTTACGTTGTATTGTGCTTACAGGGCGATAACCAACGGGCCCAAACAAACCAAGAACTAAACATAATATAGTTCAGCAAGATGAAAAACTGTCAAATGCAACCTTACATCGAGTTTGCCTTTTAAACAATCGTCATATTGCCGTTTTGAGGTCGATACCTGTTTTTTTTTTACGAATTTCCAAATAACAAAACTAAGCGAGATTTAACTTACCAGTTTGAACGAGCTGGCCAACGAAGGAAATCCAAAACAGTAATATAAGAGGAGAAATCATAATCAGCGACTTAAGCCCTTGAATTAAGTTTTTTTTGTAAAACCAACTGAAACGGATATTTTGCCGTGAACAAGCGTTTACACAGCCCACGATTTATTCCGTTTTTAGGAGTATTTGTTAAAAATACAATAGCAGCTATACTGCGCAAAGTAGCTTGAGATATATAGCAAGATTAACTGCTCGCTTAAGTTTAGTCATTCACCTATAGATGTGTTTATACTTTACCTCCAACTATAGTTAGCACCATTTTGCATAAAAGGAAGGCAGTCGATCGCGCAGCCTATCATTCATGCCTTCACTGTGTATTGACGCGATATATAAAAATAAGGCATATACAAATCTGCTGAAGGTGAATAGGCGAGTTTAATTTCTCATATTGACGAATTCTAAATATAGCTTTGAAGCGCTTTACAAAGGTTATTATTTACAAAAAGCCGTGCTTAGATGTGATACGTGCAAAGCGCACAGTATAAAGAGGATTCTTTTAAAGGTTTAACAAAAATAGGTTCCAATTACATTCTTTGGAAAAAAAAAAAAAAAACAGTTATACGTAAATAAATTGACAAACACGCGATGATTTATTTAAAAAGTCCTGCTTAGTTGATTGCTGATTAGTTGAGGGTTGTCAGTTTCATAATCAGCAATTGATGGGTTTCGACAAAAACTACAATGATTTATCAATGTATAAAAGTGTGCTAAGGATAAATGTTAACCTAATTATTTAGGCTGTTTAAACACAGCATGAAATATACAGCAGGGATATAAATCGTATCCCTCCGGTGACAAAAATGATATAAGTAGCATCGCGAAAACGATGAAAAATAGTGCATGGTCGTGAAACCAAAAGTTGAATTTCTATTGTTTAGAGATTTTAATAATAAATTAGCTGTATATGTCGTATATCTCCGGTAACAATAATGACGTAAGTAGGCTAACATTGCGAAAAAACGATGAAAAATATTGCATGGTCGTTAAACTAAAAGTTGACTTTTTTATTGTTTTTAGAGATTTTAAAAGTCAATTTTCTGTTTAGTTACGTTGGGTTATTACGACAATGTTTTAATTATAAAAAATAAAATTATTCTGAAAGTTACGTATATGGCTAAACGTAGAATAATTTTCTTTACGGAGTAATTAAACATTTTTTACCGAAAGGCATGAAACATTTTATAAACGACGTTCTAGTTACGTCATAAAGAGGTGTTTAAAACAGGTTACCTTAGGAAACCCGAGATTGTTGATCGACGTATACTGCAAAAATGTCACTCTGAATTGTTATTGAAATACGGTTCCTGAAAAAAATATATGTTCACCATAACCGGAAACTGTTATGCGGTTCGACTGCCTGATTAACACGAAATGTCTGAAAAAATCTATTGACATATGCGTCGTGTGTGCTTAAATATAGCTTTTAACATGGCATTATTTTTTTTATTTTAGGTGTAGTTAAAGCATTTTTCAAACACCCGATAAGTCAAAAATTGTTTTGTAATTCAACAGACTCCAGCCATAAGACCGAGATAAGAACAACACCAACGTCAGAATAAAACACAATTCGGAATAAGGCCAAAATAGAACTAATACCTAATGGTGTTACTACCATCTAAATCGGAATAAGTCATAAATCTGTCGGAATAAGACCTAAAAGGTCAGGATCAGGCCTAAACAACACTTTAACTAACCCTAAACCCCACCCCTAAGTACATCACTAACTCCCCTAATAATTTCAACACTCATTTTCTAACCCCACCCATTTCCCACCAATAACCCCAAACAGGACCAATAATCCGTTGCCAAAACAGCGGCCCTGAAGGCGCCGGTCAGACTATGGCGTTCAAACCTTGGCACCAAAACGGCCGATGCCAGACCGATGGCCCCCGATCGTCCCATACCCTTCACCCACAGTTTCGGGCGTTATTCTGGCCATTTATGTCTTCTTTCGATGAATTTAGGCCTTATTCAGATGAATTTAGGATATATCCCAATGAATTAAGGATATATTCCAATGAATTTAGGCCTTATTCCGATGAATTTAGTCATTATTCCGATGAATTTAGGACTAATTCCGATGAATTTAGGACTAATTCCGATGAATTTAGGCCATATTTCGATGAATTTAGGACTAATTCCGATGAATTTAGGACTAATTCCGATGAATTTAGGCTTTATTCCGATGAATTTTGGCCATATTCCGATGAATTTAGGACTAATTCCGATGAATTTAGTCTTTATTCCGATGAATTTAGGACTAATTCCGATGAATTTAGGCTTCATTCCGATGAATTTAGGCCATATTCCGATGAATTTAGACCTTATTCCGACAGATTTAGGCCTTATTCAGACGATTTTGATCTTATGCTGTACGGGATATTAGTGCGTATTAAGCCGTATTGTGTCGTTGGTCTTAATACTATGGTTTTATAGATTTTTCTGCTTTCGGTATTTTTGCTTTTTAGGTCTTATTGTGTGTCCCAATTCAACACGTTTTTCCAGGAAGTCGAAGCGAACCCGAACCTGACTTTTATGAAGCGGTTTTGGGCGATTTTTTCCGGAACCGTAACCAAACCTGAGCTGTTTTTTGTAATATTTTAAGGTGCCGAACCGGAACTGAACCAACTATTTTAAAAGTACCTGAACCGAACTCAGCCCTTTTAAAAGTGCGTTTTACTCCAACATGACGTCACAACTGGATTTTACAGAGATATGCCATGTTAGAGATTTGATGAAAATTTATTAAATAAAACGTTTCTTTTTCAATTTTCAGATATTTTAATAATGCTCGAGCTGCTTGCTTCTCAATACGTCTCGAAACTTAGATTTAATTCGAGTTACAGTTTAACAATAATTGTTTGCAACATTTATTGACCATCATTTTTAGATACAACGCAACTTTTATTATATCCGAAATATGAAATCGAACCTGAGCTGAACCGGAACTTTTTATTTGCTTCTAACTGAAACCTGAACTGAACCGTATTTCGAAAACAATCGTTAAAACCGATCCGAACCTGAACCGGAAAAGTCAAACGGTTTGCCTCTCTGCTTTTTTTCGAATGGAGGAGTAAACTGTTCGTGGTTGGCGGCATTGGGGTATATATTAAGTATATGTTAACTGTTTTTATCTTGGTAATTTGTTGCAAGTAGAAAAGAGAGAAGCATTGTTTAAAAGCGTTCTTATTACATTGTGAGCTGTAAATGAATGTGCTATAGATCTCCTGGTTATTTCGGATCAACGTGTAACGGCATTATGGTGGATTACCACTAGGTATTTCAGCATGTAAATGTTTTCATCTTGAAGTATTTGAATGCGTTTTTCAGAGATTCTCGAATTGTGGCGCCCGGAATCTTCGTTTTAGTTTTTTAAGGACGGTTTTTGTTTCGTATCTCAACTCATTTCTATCAATAAAATACCTGGCACAAATTTAAAGATAACAAATAGTGTAAAAACTGTAAAATTGGCGTCTTAAGTTCAATAAACTTATCACAAGGCGTCGCAAGTAAAATAATAATAGAACCACTGATTTGGTAACTTGTTTCACAGGCATAAACAGCATTTTTATTGCTAAATTTGGTCCAGTGTATTTTTTGCATAGTGTGTTTTTCAAAAATCTAAGGCGACGCAAGCAAACAATTTTTAAAAGTAAACAGGAATATTAAATGAACCAAAAATTCGGCTAAATGCGTGCATCTAGCAATATTAATTAAGAAAAGCTCTTTTTAGTATTATAAGTATGGCGACTTAACCTATGATCCGTAAACGAATTTAAATATTTTATGTTATTTTACGAAACTAAAGGTCTTATTGGCAATAAAAAAAAAATATTGGCAATATAAAAAAGTACGAATCACAGACCGACACCTAAAAAGTATAGGATAGACATACGTACAAGGCTTGCCAGAATGGCTGTTTTGACCAGCGAGTCGAACCGTTTGACGTTTCGGGTCCAGGTTCGGTTCGGGTTCAACGATTTTTGCGAAATCCGGTTCAGTTCCGGTTTCGGTTCGGAGCAATTTAAAAGTTCCGGTTCAGCTCCGGTTCGACCATCGTTAATTCAAAACCCGGTTCATAAAGTTCCGGTTCGGATATAATATAAGTTGCGTTAAATCTAAAAATGTGGGTCAATAAATGAAGAGAATAATCTTTGAATCGTAAGTCATTTAATGTAAGTTACGTGACGTTTTTAAAAAACAGCAAATCATTATTGCAATATCTGAAAAATAAAAAATAACGTTTTATTTATTTATTATTCACGTACTTTTTATAAAATCGAATATGGCGTAACTTGACTCTGTAAAATAGAAGTTTTTACGTCATGCTGGAGCGAACCGCTTTTGTTTACAGGTTCGGGGTCAGTTAAGGTTCAGGTAATTTCAAAATATTCGGTTCAGTTCCGGTTCGGCTCCTTAAAATCTTACAAAAACCGGTTTGGGTTCGGTTACCGTTCGGAAAAAATTGACCCAAAACCGGTTCATAAAGTTCCGGTTCGGTTCCGGTTCGACTCCCTGGTTTTGACAACAAATTTCAAAAATATTGCCTTTTTTAACGTGGTTGACGTCAGAAAAATCATTAGGCTTTTTGTTTTTTTCTGTCATTTTTATAGAGTCAAAAACTAAGATTATAGAAGCTAAAACTTCCTAAAAGTAACTAAAATGCATACGTTTTTGCGTAACCTTTAATGTCAAAACAGTAAATCATTTTATTATGGAACATTGCTTATAAACATTGTTTGCATAAATATATTCTATTGCAATTCATGGTGAGCACGTTTAAATTAAAAAACACATGACATTTTAGCCCATTTAGCGATATATTGTAAACTAGGAGTTTTACTTAGTACGGTAATAAAAATATGCATTTTTGGATGTTGTGAGCCACAGCAAACTAGTTGTTTTAAACCTCACGAGAGCTTCATACTAATTGTGATTTTTTATCATACCAATCCAATTTTTGACTTTTTCCAGGTTTTTACGTAACAGTCCGTGTTTAAACAAAATTTTAATCTGACAACCCTGCTACGGACCGGTAATAAACTCCTCGCGGACCGGCGATTGCCGACCACTAATATAACCCATTGTAAAATTATTTACGAACAGTGGCTTTAAATACTAATGTTTCAGGCGACAAAATGGTGTAAAAGATGGGAAAACAGTTAAAGGGCACCATCGTTTTAATACATTTCTAACCATGCACGAATATGTACAACAGTTTTACAATAAAAACAATGCCTGACAGCAACGGTATATTTATGTACAACAAGTTATTTTGCGAAAAAATAAAAAAATGTTCAAAGAGCGTCGCCTTGTGCATATATTTGTCATGAAATTTCCTGCTACAAATCCCCTGCCATTTGCTTACCCAATTACAAGTTTTCTAACGCCGGGGCTCGGGCGGCGGAATTAGTAGGCTTCTTCCTTAAAATGCAAGTAACTATTTGTGGCCAGCATTCGAAAGTAAGCAGAATACACAACAAGTTGATGGATACGTCAAGATCAAACACGGGAACGCTATTGGTGGCAACTCTGCTGTTTGGCACGCAAAACTTAAGTAGTAACATGCTTATGGCGTCTGTAGCACCACCAACAGTTGCAATGATGGCCGAGCGTTTGGCAATTCGCAGGATTTCATTTGCGTTTCTGCCTCGCAAGTGAAGGCGAAGTGGGTAGAGGAATTGGAAGATTATTAACCCCTGTCCAAGCCAAACTAACCCAAATCCAACATTCATTGACCAATGTATAACTCCCGCAGGGTTCTCCACAATGCAACCGTTTTTAGATGCTGTCATATGCTCACGATAAGCGTAAATCGTACTGGTCAACGAACAAGAAGAAATTACAAGTACCAGCATTAAATATTTGAGAAACTTGATCCACACTTTAACTGCATGTATATGAGAGATGTTCTCGTACAAGTTATGAAGTCTGAACCAAATAACTAGGTAGTAACTAATGTAAAATAATGCAAAAAAGGCGTAAGAAATATAACTGACAATTTCACAACTGATATTATGTCTACCATAACCCACATTAAAACATAATTGGTCAGCAACTAGACGAAGTAGTGCAAACACAATGGCACAAAGTGTACCGAAATAAACTAGCCTTGACTTCACATTTGGATCCTGTTGTCGCGGTGTGATCTTCCACCTGCCATTGCGTTTTCCGTACACGATAAAGTTTACTCCAAACCAAATTACGCACAGAGTCTCAACAATGTTGAGTATTTCTGCGCAAATCCACTCCGCCCTAAATCGATTAGGGGAGCTTTCCACGGTCATCAGTGTCGTCTGACTTGATTCCATGTTTTTGGAAACTCTTTTTCGGGCAACCTTCTCTTTTGTTCAACAGGCACTACCGATATCCAATCCGACTCTTGGTCTGACTGACTTTTAAGTATCAACAATATTATACGTCTTTCTTCAGGTTTTCTATCAAATCAAATTGGCACGAGTTTTATACACAGAAATCAGTTTGTTTTGTTACATATCTACATATCTTACACCGGTGCGCTGCGGCACACTGTTCTTTTTTAAAGTTAATATCCCATTGCGAACAGAATTAACACGTCACATGTACACCAAGACAGGTATTGATAATATGCATTAAAACCTGTGTAACTTAGCGCATTTTATTAAAACTGCCCCCTTGGTCCAAATTCGGTTGTAATATGTAAGAAAAATTTCATATGATAGAAAATACATTTTCCAATGACAATGGTATTTATCGGTTCGACACCTTACCGCAAATTTCGCGTCTGAATCTATAGAACAACCAAGCAACAAAATCGTTGTGGTCACAAACGTCAATTCAATTTCCTTCCTTTTTAAAAATGACCTTGGCCAACAAGGCATATAGACACGGTTACCGTGCTTATTTTTAGGATTTGTGCTTATTTTTGGGTGCAGTGTCTTAGAAAATACTAATGTGCTTATTTTAAGAAACATGCTCATTTTTAAATTGTGTGCGTAGTTTGCCTTTTTTTAGAATTTTTTAGGCATCACTACAGTTTTTATTACATGGTTTGTTATATTTTCTTCGTTTAACGATGTTAATTAAATTAATAAAAAAAGTTCGACAAAGAGTATTTTACCCGCAATCGCAAATCTCAACAGTGATCCGGCACCCCAATTATCTGACGCTTTAGAAGTTTGGTGAACCTTGGGCGAAGGCGTCACGTCTCCTTTTAAATTAAACCTTTTGCCAGTTCAACCAAATAAACGCATTTTTGTCGCGCAATCGATTATGCTGCTTTGAGATGGAAAAATGCTTCTTACAAGCTTAGGTGACCAGTGAGCTGTTCAATTTGTAGTGAGGGATTTCAGATTTAGTTGTGGAAATAAAAGCTAAACCCTATTGAACATAATATTTATATGGGCCGAAAATTTATTTTCGGGACATATCTTGTTTTTGCCGTTATTATATGGGCCGAAAATTTATTTTCGGGACATATCTTGTTTTTGCCGTTATTCTTTTTTGGTTTCCTATGGTTTCCTATGGTTTCCTATGGTTTCCTATGGTTTCCTATGGTTTCCTATGGTATGTTTCAGACCGAGTTTTGTCCGAAGCTTTATAGAAAAAGTAGACATCGTAGAACCTTCAAATTTTCAGACATGGCGTAGAGTGGTATGTAGGTGCTTTGTAAAAGTTTATGAGGCTGCACTCCCAGGGGCCTTTGCTTGGGGGGTAAAAACCTGAAATATTGCGTTTTAGCACTTTGTAGCTAACGACAGCCATCTAGCAGCAGAAAAACTTTCATACAGAATTCGTTCATATTCGCTTGCTTTGTCCAGCTCGCGTCGCGACGAGGCGGCTGCTGGCATCCCTGCTGCGCCCTATTGTCCCGCGCGTGCAACATTTGTGTTGGAAGTGGCTTGCCTAGTAAAACTATGCACATGCGACTTGCCTTTTATAAAGAGGCCTCTCTAAGTAAAAAAACCTATTGCTCTTACAACACAAAATATTTTACCACCGCAAATTTAAATGCGAATCCTACAGGCAGTGTACACATCTCTGTTAGCACATGTTGTAATTGTTGCACCATTCAAACATATCAACACCAGGTCTAAGCAAATATAATTATACAAGGGCCGCAACAATAAAAAGCTTAAGTTTAACGCATTCTTAACGACGACGTTACAAAGCTACGTCATAACATGGCGTCATAAATAAATAAATCTTGCGTTTATTGGATTTAAATTGGCAAAACTTTCAATATAAAACGTGGCTTATTAGGCACATAAACGTGTTTGCATATTGCTCAAAACTACAGATTTAAACTCTGTTTCAACAGCGATTGCTCAGACCAAGGCATGGTAAAAATTTACACAGTAAAAGTTGGAAAAAGTATAGCAAACCATAGACGTTAAATCATTTAGAGAGAATGAAAATATTGACTTTTTAAACATGCTAGCTGACCAAAATGTAATAACATGGCCGTAAGCATTATCTACGTAAATTTTTATTGATCAAATGTATGTTTCGATCATTTGCCAAAATTTACGCCACATTTGAACCCCCTTCGCTTCAAAGCCATAAGTTATTATATTATTATACACAACTTATAATTGTGTGTAGATATGTTGGATTGGAGTAACATACAGAACAGGTGCAAATAGCAAATATTCTCCAAATACGATGTTTCCAATATTCTCCAAATCGTATTTCATCGTATTGTCGCGGTAATACACAAAGAGGTAAGGCCGTGAATAAAGTTTCACCCACCGTACAATTAACGGAGGGAAGCATTTCGAGTAGGGATGTTCAAGGCAGAATATCGGCGACACATTTATAATGCTTGCTTTAAATGCGGCGTCAGCATTTTTTGGGGCGACCAATTACTTCGCGATAAGCTTCGCCTAATAATTAAGTGTCAATAGGGTGTATTTACCGCCGCAAGTTTAAATGCGAAATCTTAAGGCAGTCTACGCCTCTCTGTTAGCACCTGTTGTGCATCTTGCTCCAACCAGCATACCAACATCAGGCCTAAACTTATCTAGCAAAACTTTCGATTTAATAGTGTGCGTATTAGGCACGTAATAGTGTTTTTCATATTGTTTGAAACGACAGATTTAAAGCCTGTTTTAACAGTGATTGCTCGGACCAAGCTATGGTAAAAAATTACCTAGTGAAAGTTTGCAAAAGTATAGCAAACCATAGGCGTTAAACCATTTTTAGTCTTTAAGAGAATGATAATATTTGATTTTCAAACACGTAAGCTGGTCAAAATTTAATAAAATAGCCATATGCATTATCTAAGTAAATTCTATTTATTAAATATATGTTTCGATCATTCCCCAAATTCTACGCCATATTTGAACCCCTTTCGCATCAAAGGCATATTTTAAGTGGGGAAGTTTTCGGCCCATATCTGTTTTTGCTTGCAGAAACAAGTTAAGGAAAATGAAAAACAAAATATATAATATAAAGTACACAATACAAAATATTAAAAAAAAAATTAAAAAAAAAAAAAATTAAACAAAGTAAAAATTGAAAATAAACACTAAGCCCTGAAAATATATCCCCTGACAAAATATACAACAACCGCACCCCCGTCTAGTTCTTTTTTGGTTTCCTATGGTTTCCTATGGTTTCCTATGGTTTGTTTCAGACCGAGTTTTGTCCGAAGCTTTATAGAAAAAGTAGACATCGTAGAACCTTCAAATTTTCAGACATGGCGTAGAGTGGTATGTAGGTGCTTTGTAAAAGTTTATGAGGCTGCACTCCCAGGGGCCTTTGCTTGGGGGGTAAAAACCTGAAATATTGCGTTTTAGCACTTTGTAGCTAACGACAGCCATCTAGCAGCAGAAAAACTTTCATACAGAATTCGTTCATATTCGCTTGCTTTGTCCAGCTCGCGTCGCGACGAGGCGGCTGCTGGCATCCCTGCTGCGCCCTATTGTCCCGCGCGTGCAACATTTGTGTTGGAAGTGGCTTGCCTAGTAAAACTATGCACATGCGACTTGCCTTTCATAAAGAGGCCTCTCTAAGTAAAAAAACCTATTGCTCTTACAACACAAAATATTTTACCACCGCAAATTTAAATGCGAATCCTACAAGCAGTGTACACATCTCTGTTAGCACATGTTGTAATTGTTGCACCATTCAAACATATCAACACCAGGTCTAAGCAAATATAATTATACAAGGGCCGCAACAACAAAAAGCTTAAGTTTAACGCATTCTTAACGACGACGTTACAAAGCTACGTCATAACATGGCGTCATAAATAAATAAATCTTGCGTTTATTGGATTTAAATTGGCAAAACTTTCAATATAAAACGTGGCTTATTAGGCACATAAACGTGTTTGCATATTGCTCAAAACTACAGATTTAAACTCTGTTTCAACAGTGATTGCTCAGACCAAGGCATGGTAAAAATTTACACAGTAAAAGTTGGAAAAAGTATAGCAAACCATAGACGTTAAATCATTTAGAGAGAATGAAAATATTGACTTTTTAAACATGCTAGCTGACCAAAATGTGATAACATGGCCGTAAGCATTATCTACGTAAATTTTTATTGATCAAATGTATGTTTCGATCATTTGCCAAAATCTACGCCATATTTGAACCCCCTTCGCTTCAAAGCCATAAGTTATTATATTATTATACACAACTTATAATTGTGTGTAGATATGTTGGATTGGAGTAACATACAGAACAGGTGCAAATAGCAAATATTCTCCAAATACGATGTTTCCAATATTCTCCAAATCGTATTTCATCGTATTGTCGCGGTAATACACAAAGAGGTAAGGCCGTGAATAAAGTTTCACCCACCGTACAATTAACGGAGGGAAGCATTTCGAGTAGGGATGTTCAAGGCAGAATATCGGCGACACATTTATAATGCTTGCTTTAAATGCGGCGTCAGCATTTTTTGGGGCGACCAATTACTTCGCGATAAGCTTCGCCTAATAATTAAGTGTCAATAGGGTGTATTTACCGCCGCAAGTTTAAATGCGAAATCTTAAGGAGGTCTACGCCTCTCTGTTAGCACCTGTTGTGCATCTTGCTCCAACCAGCATACCAACATCAGGCCTAAACTTATCTAGCAAAACTTTCGATTTAATAGTTTGCGTATTAGGCACGTAATAGTGTTTTTCATATTGTTTGAAACGACAGATTTAAAGCCTGTTTTAACAGTGATTGCTCGGACCAAGCTATGGTAAAAAATTACCTAGTGAAAGTTTGCAAAAGTATAGCAAACCATAGGCGTTAAACCATTTTTAGTCTTTAAGAGAATGATAATATTTGATTTTCAAACACGTAAGCTGGTCAAAATTTAATAAAATAGCCATATGCATTATCTAAGTAAATTCTATTTATCAAATATATGTTTCGATCATTCCCCAAATTCTACGCCATATTTGAACCCCTTTCGCATCAAAGGCATATTTTAAGTGGGGAAGTTTTCGGCCCATATCTGTTTTTGCTTGCAGAAACAAGTTAAGGAAAATGAAAAACAAAATATATAATATAAAGTACACAATACAAAATATTAAAAAAAAAAAAAAAAAAAAAAAAAAATTAAAATAAAGTAAAAATTGAAAATAAACACTAAGCCCTGAAAATATATCCCCTGACAAAATATACAACAACCGCACCCCCGTCTAGTTTGTTTTATTTTAGGAGAGTAAAATCACACAAATGTCTTTCAATTCCTGAATACTAAAGTTATTCTAACTATTTTA
Source organism: Ascidiella aspersa (assembly GCF_963924565.1). Lineage (NCBI taxonomy): Eukaryota > Metazoa > Chordata > Ascidiacea > Phlebobranchia > Ascidiidae > Ascidiella > Ascidiella aspersa. The sequence continues at coordinate 22,008,489 of NC_139451.1, forward strand.
AACGTGCATCAGAAACTATAAAACGGGTTTTGGTTGCGCCAGCGGCCCAAAGTAATTTCTAATTTGAAAAATCCAAAATTAAAACTTTTAACACTTAAATCCGCATGTGGGATTTCTCAAGGCCTGAGTTTGATTTTCCTGCGATATATTTCTTTGGTCTCGCACAATTTATAAATGCACGGCCGTAACACTGTAATTTTGTTATAAAAAAATATCTTTGTTATAAACTATATTAAACATAAGCGACTCGCAGCTGGGTGTTCAAAATATAACGGAAAATTGAATGATATCTTACAAGATACATTAAATCAAGGGTGTTCAACCTGCGGCCGTTATGCGGCCGATTACACGTATTTGAGTAAGCATGTGTTGGCGGTCGATTCCTTGCTGGCATGCGTTAATGGTTGATAGGCTAAATGCAGTTTAATTTTTTTTGTGACTTCATGGAATGCAGTTATATCAATGAGCTAAGCTCTTTAGCTAAATTCCCAGTGAACAGATTTCTCATGTGCGCTAAAATAAGTCTTTAATTAGAACATAAATGCCTGTGTTTTTAACAATATGCGATTTTTTTTAAGTGACCAAGCCCCTAACCAATGCATTTTTTCGCGCTTTGCGCGTTTAGAGTGCATTTCTGTTCCGTATTTTCCCACTAGTTCGTTAGACAACAAAACGTATTTTTAAGATTAATTATGACGTCATCATTTGACAACTTTTTGAGTCATTCCTAGAAAAATTCAACTGGCGGCGGTGAGAAAAATAAAGACTGTTAATGCGGTCGCAAAGAGCTAAAAGGTTGAGCATCCCTGCGTTAAATGTACGGCAAACCAGCTGCTCCGTACCTTGTTTAGTGTACGAGAGAAAAACGTGAAGTAACTTAAAGAGTTAAACATCAAATTCACCCGAGCTCAAATATCTGTCAAACATAGAGGAAAATCAGAAGACAACATGTTTATAATTTGCAAGTCAAATTACGTATTCTTAACGTTTTCATGGTCATGGTAAAAATATAGAAGTTTTGAACTTTCTATGTTTAAATCCTATGAACAAGTGAAAGCGTTATGTACCACGGGTGGTCAACGTAGCCGCCTTTTTTAACATTATTTGGACTGCACAATAGGTATTATGCTGTCAGTTGTGTTTTACCCATTTCAGGATACACGTTACCCTGACGTTGATAAGCTGCTGGTCTTTTGTAATTTGTAACAATCAGGAGTTTACAGTCACCTCTCTTTATAGCTTTCAGTTAGGCCACCCGAGTCATTTTTTAAGTCGATTAGGCTCTATTGAACGCGTATAACATCGGTTGGGTACTACGTACACAGGCGATCCTTCTGAGTTGTCCACACTTCATTGTGCTTTATAGCAGTTTCCGGTTTAGTAAAGAGAATTAGGAAAGTGACGCGCCGCTCTACACAACTTTTAACTTTCACCACTGTCTTCGGAGCTTTAAATTTGAACTTATCTAATTTACCAAGGAACTAGAGCGAGCTGTGTGGTCTATAAGCTTAAGGGGTCGGGGTCATTATTAAAAAGTAAGATAATTTAATGGCATGGACGTTTGTGACCACGCTTAACGCCACATCGATTAGTTGCTAGGTCGTTTTATAGATTTAGTCGGGAAATTTACTGTAAGAATTCAGGGTCGCGTGGAAAAACATTGCATTTGTAAATATTTTTGTCGTATGAATTTTTCCAAAATTTTACAGCTGCATTGTATTAGTGCTAAGTTCTTTAACTGTATTTGCTAAGTTCTTTAACTGTATTTGTTATTTTGTTGAAAAATAGCGTCGACTTTGTAGAGGGTATATGGCCGTTTAAAAAAAAATTGCACCGAAATCACCATAAATTTATTTTCGGGAAAGAAATAGAAAGAAACCTGATAAATGATTGCCGCGTGCACCTTTTCTAATAACATCAACTGGAGCCACGTTTTTTCAATTTTAGAGATTATGTTTGTCCTTTTGTATTTTAAACTAAACTGTATTAGCTGTAACAAGTTAAAAAGTTGGGCATTTACCAGTCGGTTTTTCTTCGAAAGGACGATTAAGGTAAAAATAAATACTGCTATTCAGAAGCTAAAGATGAAAATAGGCCAGCAAACTTCAGCCCACGCAGGACATGTTTCTCAAATCAATCAGCCGGAATTGATTTGTGCTAAAGTGGTCAACATTGTTGAGATTCTTGGCGTCCTTTGATCGGAGCAAATTTCGTCGTGTACGGAAAACGCAACAACAAGTGGAAAAGAAAGTCGACTCAACAAAATTCGAATAACAGCAATCCAAGGCCGGTTTTTGTTGTTACAATTTGTGCAATTGTGTTTGCACTACTTCATCTTGCTTCGGTTCAGGTCGCTTTTAATGTTGGTTATGGCAGAAACCATCTCAGTTGTGAGATTGTCAGTTATGTTTCCTACAACCTCTTCACTTGCTTTTACGCATGTTACTATCTAGTTATTTGGTTCAGGCTGCATTACTTTTACAAGAAAATGTCGCTTATACACGAGCTAAAACCTTGGATGAAGGTCGTAAAGTATTTGATGTTGGTATTGGTTGTTTTCGGCTGTTTAATGACGGGCGGAATTTACTCGTTTCATAGACATATGGAACCATCGGCATTAGGTTGTATTATAAAGCACAGAGGTGATGCATCGCATTGGTCGACAGCTATCGGCTTTGGGATAGTTTGGCTTGGACAGGCGACGATGATCTTTCAATTCTTGTATCCACTTCGCCTTCAGCTGCAAGGCAACACTGCAAACGAGATCATGCGAATTGCCAAACGATCGGCCATCATTGCAACTATTGGCGGCCTTACAGACGTCGCAGGCATACTAATACTTAGATATGCCTTGCCTCGCAACCGACCTGCCACTGTTTTCCTTGTCGTGTTTGATCTTGGCCTATTCATCAACCTGCTTTGCGTTCTGCTAACTTACGAAGGCTGGCCAAAAAATAGTAACTTGTATTTTAAGAAAGAAGTCAGCTTGTCCCGCCGCTGAAACATCAGTGTATAACGTCCAACAAGCGTTTAACGTCGAACCAGGGTCCAAAAATGTGCCTAACGCCGAAACTATGACCAACGCCGATCAAGTGTCTAACTTCAAACCAGTGCCTAACGACAAAGCAGTGCTTAAAGCCAAACCAGTGCTTAACGACCAACCAGTGCCTAAAGACAAAGCAATGGTCAACGACGACCTATAGTGCCTAATAAAGTTCTCATCGGCGAACTAGTACCTAACGCTTATTCATCAGAAAACAAGTGATTTAAAAAGATGATAACTGCATAGTAGGTAGGGCACTAAATGTTTGGCAATATAAAGAGGTCCTTAAGGCACGTTTTTCTATTTGTTGCTTCAAAACTTGTTGCTAATTGTACGTTTGTGTCGAAGTTTGTTGCAACGATGTTGCCCACCTGCTTGGTTGTCACGTTTAAATTTGAATACGGAAAACATGACTATGACCATTCTATTAACGTAAAAGGGTCTATCAATGTGTTTTGTTTCCTTCAAAATGCTTATTTTTCTGACACATTTTCCAACTAGATTGTATCACAGACTACGGACAAACATATTACAATCATGTCAAATGTTAATTTGTCGAAATGTTTTAATTGCGTAACCAGATGTACGCGCCTTTAGTTAATATTTTTTAGAGAGTCACGTATTGCCTTTCGTTTTTAAGAAACCTGCTCGTATGTATAACTTTATGCATATAAAAAAAAAAAGACTGTGAAAACAAACTAATGTAATTCCATTTTCAATAAAATGTGCGTCGTTCAGCAACACACCATGTCATGTGAGAAACAATCAAATGTCGCTTTCCTGGATTCGCAGACCTATAATCGGCTAACAATGCTTAAAACACCTATGGAATTACATGCTGGCCTTTGAACAAGAGTTATATGGAGGGAACTGTAGGTCACTTGCCTCAGTTACCCCTTTACGGTAGCACGGATATTACTATAGACAGTATAGAGTATAGAATATATTAAAGACTATTAAACGAGATTCAGAAAACAAAGCTCAAAAAGTAGGAATTGCTACTTTTATGCCTACCTTAACTATTTTAGTTTGTCGTTTTCATGCTCAAATGGTCTGTAGGTACGAAAATGCCTTAATTTGCGGATATGTTTCATAAGTTTCGGACACATGGATAATTTATCTCTGGGTTTCCGCTACGAAAATGAAAGCCACGGTGATTTCAAGAACGCACACAAAATCAACTAATCTTACGGATGCACATATTATAAATCACATTGCAAAGAACTTACAAACTCACAGCGATAATAAAAATAAATAATTCGGAAAAGTGCATTTAAACACAAACAAGTAAATATTTAAAAAGTACTTGTTCAATTGAAGTCAAACAGTACTTAAAACATTGAACTGTATTTACAAAAAAGCAGAATTAAAGGATAGGTGGTTTACAGGAATTGAACAAACGCCATATATATACAGTTAATTAGTCATCTAAGTTTAAAGTTAGACGTACAGTGTTGCTTAGTTGTAAAAAGACTCCACATTTTAGTTTTATAATCATTGCTTTTTCGATTACTGTAATGACGTTGTTAGGACGGCTGAAATTTTTCCCAAGTGTTTGGGTACGGCTAATGATAGAAATTGGTTCTCAATCTTTCACAAGTGGTAACCTCTTTCTATGGACTTTTACTTCGTGTCCTTCCTTTCTCAACAATATAAAAATGCTTCGCATAAAGTCACAAAGGAGGTTTCTAAAGTTATAATAAAAACGAAAATTAAAGTTTAACTGTCTATAATTAAATAAAACGTGTATGTGTTCCCCCTAAAGACTGTGAAAAAGCGCTGGTGTAGGACATACATTTGAACGTGGCATAAAAAGCAATTACGAGAAAAAACAGTCAAACTTAAAAACAACTTAATTGCAAAACCTACAAATAACGCGACCCTTAAATGTTTCCCGACGACGCAGTCAGGGCGGACGGCTGCGGTGAACCTACTGGTATTTCAGCCTTCCCGCGTCGGCAAAGCACGATACTCCGCCAGGACACAAACGTTAGGAGAACACACAACAGGTCAACCACCACGTTGACGTCGAACAACAGCTGGTTGACGTGTTTCGTCGCGTCGCCGGGCACCAAAATCACGTTGGCGACCACGGCCAGCAGGTCGGTGATCACACAGAGGCTTGCCGCGGCCGTGAGACGCTTGGCGATTTGTCGGATCCTTGCCGCGTTGCTGCCGCGAAGCTGGAAACGAAGCGGCCTCAGGAACTGAAAGATCATGGCCGCTTGCGAGAGCAGCACGACCGCGAAAACGAGGTACAGAGGCCAGAAGACAGGCGACTGGTGCCGGTCGACGCAGCCTCGTCGCGAACTGGTAAAATCCAGTTTGTAGGTATACACCGCTACACTGGCGACGACGCCGGACGTGGCAAATACCAGCGTCAGCCACTTGAGCAGGCGCATCCACGGGCTGAGTGCATGGATCCGGGCAACGTTGGCGTAGAGCCGGTTTAGGCGGAACCAGAGCGCCAGGTAGTAACTGAGGTAGAAACACGTGTAGAAAACTGCCGACAGGTCGAGAACTATGTCGCACAATTGCGAATCTTCAACCCCGTAACCAACGTTGAAGGCGAACTGACTGCTGACCAGTCGTAGCCAGGCGAAAGCAGCGGCGGCAAGGCTGCTGATCAGCACTGGCGATAAACCGTTTCCAGGTTTCCTCTTGTCATTAACTCGTTGCCATTTGTGGCGTCGGATTCCGTGGACAGCGAAGGCAATTACTATCCAGGTAACACATGCGATGGCGATGCCGCCCACCGCCGCCGACGCCAGCCATTCTGGTTGCGTGAAACGGGAGAAGTTACCACTGGTGTCGTTTAGATGGTTACCACTGGTGTCGTTTAGTTGGTTGCCGCTGGTTTCGTTTAGTTGGTTGCCGCTGGTGTCACTTAGATGTGTCTTGGTGTCGTTCGCAGCTTGCATTTTGTCAAACTTTTAAATTAAAAAAGACTTACAGAGGCCACCTGCGAAAGTTGAACGAAATTTAGATGTCAAACTGGTAATAACTGCCGCAGAATTTAGATTTGTTAGATAGTATTTGCTACTTCGATTTGTGTAAGGTTTTTTTTTGTCTTGGTTTGGGACCCTTTTTACTGTCAGCTGAGTATGCAAGTCAGCCTGTAATGACAAACTTTTAAAATATAAGTAAAACAAAATCCATTTCTGAAATCAGTTGAAAAACAACGTCCATCGCATGTCCAATCTGTACATTTTTCAGCCGTTTGTATCCATATATTTTTGTGCGTAACGGATATCAATCTGACTACAAGAACCTGGACTAAACGCTGCCCTGCTAACCTGTAAATAACCTACGATTTTCTTAGTGTTTAATAATCATGATATTTTTTAACAGTTGCCAAACAAGTTTGAAACGCAGACTTAGAATTTCGTTTTCCGTCAATATCCATTGACTACAAAGTACCATATTTAGATAAAACCTTACAAACAAACAACATGGATAGCTAGATATGTGAATACCGTTCTTGAAAACTGGCTCCGCAATACTAGTGAGCATTAATTTGCACAGGCCTCCTTTATAAAAAATCGTTCAATGGTATTTTGGAAAATACAATACTCTGTCCCATCAAGAAACTGACAGAAGTTGCACGCGACAAAGTTCATGGCCCGTGAAACGAGCTGCAGCCTATAAATAAGCCTTTAAACTTGGCAAACGCGTGAATAAGTCTATACAAGCGTTGTGTGCCGCGTGGTGCGCAACTGTTTAGAGCTTTTAACAAACGGCTGAGCGCAGCAACCGTATTGCGCAACCTATGTATGTTTATTTTAATGGAATCCGAATTTGCTTGCGGCAACAGCCAGCGAGCCATATAGTATCGTATAGTTCTGCGCTTAAACAATCGGTTTCGAGCAACACAGAATCAACGCCTGATGAAGTCATAGTCGAATGTGTCATAGCGGGTTGTTGTGACACATTCTCGGCAAATAATAAAGAAGAGCGAAGGTGTCAAGTGAATAAAAACTGTGCTGGTTTAAAAACCATAAAACTTTAATTTAATGACATATATCCAAAAAATCAAATCAAGAAAGAAGATTCATGTTGGCATATGACATCACCAAATGACGACGAGTTAGTAATTACCCGATACTCGAATACTGACCGATTTTTCAGTACCTAAAAATGCCTTAAAACTTTTCAACTTAAACCCAAATTTTACGAAAACGTCTGAATACTAGACTTTGTAATAAAGTAAAATCTGCAAATCAAGCATTAGAATAAAACGACTATCTTGTCGTAACGATATACGCTACCTGTCTAAGAAAAATCAACAACCGCAAGGGTTATTATCACCTTAACAAAAAAATGTCCACTAATAAGGCTGTCGAAAATTTTGCGATGGGCCCACGGCATTTGCGAGCATCTCAAGCAAGCGGACTTCCGTACCATGTAACCAAGCTTTCGAAGTGCCATTTTCTTGTTGAGAGTTGATAAAGTGTTTTTTGCACTTGCGTCAATGGCATGTCGCCCATCTGCATAAGTGACGCATGTCCTACGGCATAGTGCATGTCGCGCTGTACCATAACCATTTATCTTGGCACAGTATTTCGAGTGTTATGTTTATTTACTCTTGGCTTGCGCGTTCTTCGAAATATGACAACAACGCGTTTGAATGGAAGTGTTTCTAACAAGTCCTTTGGGAAAGACTTTAGTCCCAGTTAATCATGCTCAAGTCTTCTCCAAGTCAAGTAATTGATGCTAAAATACAACGTTAAGTATATTAAATTGGATAAACTCGATTATGAGCAATAACTCAACTGACGATAACAAAAACGCAACATATAGCCAGAAAAAATGTTTTACGTGTAAAAAATAGGATAAATAACACAATTTTACAAAATAATTGTCTAATAAAAACGTTTATTTTCATCCGAGTCATTTGATTAAATTACTTAATACCGAGTAAATAGATCGTCTTAAATACTTAAGTCAAGTTAAGTAATTTAAAAAACTCACTCAAGATTTTTAATCTAATTTTTTTTTAAATGACAACTATAATGGATGTCTCTAGTTATGCTTTGACTGCATTTCTCGGCAAAAGGCTGAAGACTGAGAATATTTTTTGTGGCACGCCGATTTATGTTGTTGCATATTTTTTAAGTTTTGCAGTATATCTTTATAGCGATAAACTTGATAAATAACCTTCGGGCTGCCCTATCCTTTTAAAAAACGGTGCAAAAATTGCAAAAAGATTTTATGCAATTTGCACATTTTTCATGTTTTATATATTTCCTGTATTGCACCTTCGGTTTAGAGGAGTCTAAAATAGTATGCATTATTGGCATAAATATTTCTTCTGAGAGAATCACATTCGTCGACACTTTGACTGAATTTTACAGAAATGCTTGCAAAGGTTCTTATATCTATGCGAGTTTGTGAATTTTTGCCCACCGTATAGAAATCGTTTTTACCTTAAAAGTGGCGTATGGTTACGTCAACCGTAAATAAACGGTCACTTCCATCCCTGTAATTTTGAAACGCTGCAATCGAGAATATTTGTTGTTCTCATTTCGTGTACTTCCATTTGAGGTTGAGGTAAGTCGCGGATTTGCGAAAAGGTTAAATGTCTAGCGCATTCGAAAACGGTCGCTGCCGGCACGCGTTATACAGCTTTATATATAGCTTTGAAGTGTGCAGCAATTAGGACTTCTTTTCTATTGATTTGTGTAAGGCAAATGTTATATTGAATGGCAACGAATGCAGTTAAACTGTTAGATGAGCAGACAATTTGTTTTTAGACCTGAAGGAAGCAGCCGTACAGTGAAGCCGTTGCCTAATTTAAGCAGAAAGTTAGTGGCCCCATTTGTTCCTCTGCGAGTATACTGAACTTTTTCATGCGACATTTTAAAAAGACAAAGCATTTGAAGAAAAACTGGTTAGAACAGCAATAAGAAAGCGTGTTTCGCGTTTGCGCCAACTGACGTTCGTCTGCAGAGCTGACGCAACTTCCAATATGCTGCACACCACGCGCCAGCAAACCTATTCATCTTGTTGGCCTATGAAGGCACGATGTAGTTTTTCGTGTGTTTACACCCATCGGCTTGACCGTGTGTCGAAAATTAGACGGCTCCACACTTTGTGTAATCGTAATGCAGGGCCGCGTCACTTGTTAAACATTTGGGACAATGGAACTTGTTTTCTTTGGGTGTCGTGTAAGCCAAACGGATCCAACGAAATATACTGAGTCCAACGTAAGCGAACTTCACCTAAATTTTGTGCGGTAACATACTTCAAGAAGTTCTTAAACATAAAAATATTAAATTGGTTACATCGAAGTTAATTTTGATTAAGGCAATATAATTTATGTTTACGCAGGTAAATTCGTTTTTAGCGAAGGCGATGGTCGGCCCTAACGAAAACCCGTGACATATAGGGAACCGCTCACAAACGTAAAACCTTAAGTTGTAGAAGCCATTTTTTGCATTGTGTGATATTCAAACAAATACGTAATCCCGGTACCATACTGTGTCCAACGTAAGTAAAATCTCGTTCAAAAAGCAGTGTGACGTCGCCGATCCTTTATTTAGGCGACGATTGCTCTGTCTGCCTCGTTTAAGATCGCATACCAGCGACCGACTAGGCCAGCGATTCTCAACCAGTGGGCCATGGCTCACTAGTGGGCCATGGGAACATTTTGAGTGGGCCACAGATCAATTTAATAAAGCTATATTTAATGAAGAATTAAGTTTTATTCGTGTCACTACACTTAATTTTACAGAAATAATGGCTTGGGATGGAATGTAAATTTGTTGTTCAGCAGCTACAGTATCTCACAAATGCACGGTTGAAGAAATATTCTGTTTTGAAACATGTTCTGCTGTTTTTTGTTCTAAACCTATTTCATAGTTGTTTTTTCCATAAACATTATTGGGCCACAGATTTTTTTGTGCATAGAAAATGGGCCACGAAAGAAAAAAGGTTGAGAATCACTGGACTAGGCGAACGTCCGCCATCCTCCGTCCGGCGGACAAACGTTCTCAATATCATGTTTTTAGGGCTTCGAATGAATTTCGTCTAACATTGCATTGTTTTCATTTTTATATGAGGTCCAGATACCAAAAGAAAACCATCTGAAATAATAATTTAGGTGTGTGTCCTACTTATACTGGAAACAGTTTAACTTATACTGATTTTTAGTATTACGATATAAGCAGATTTGACGACAACCTGCATAAGGACCCCCTTAGTTTTTTGCCACATACAAGTAAATAGTTCGCTTGCTTTGGTGCAAAACGTTTTCTCGAAGACCTGTCATTGTTTTTTGTTCAGTCGTGACACAACCAAAAATGCCATTCAATAACGGTTTCCTCAAAAGAAAGATCTAAGAAAATAGCAAGGGGGGCCTTCGGCAAAACTTTCCTTCGCAAAATGTATAGCTTATTATACATTGCTTACTCTTAAAGTAGACGATTTAGTTTTATATAGATCAATAGAGTGGTAACTTACAACAGAGTTGGATCTATTGTAATTTGTAATTGCCAGTGATGTTTTTGTTGTAATTGTAAGTATAATGTAATTAAGGCATTTTCATTCTGTGTACTGTAATTCTAATTGTTATTTTCTTAATTTTTGGCTCAATACATTGATATTGAGAAAATTGAAGTTTCAATAGTGTTACACGTTGTTTATTTTCTTTGGGAAGCGATGAGACATAACATTTTTAAACACGTGGCCGTTGGCTTGACTGTAGTGTGTATTTGTAGTCTATGCCATGCCTAAAGGCATACCTTCATTGTAATTGAATTTGATCTTTTTTAGCACGGAGTAATTGTAAAGTAATTGAAATATTTAAGGGAGTAATTCTAATTGTAATTGCAATTGAACTGAATTTATTAAATTGATCCAACTCTGGTGTAAAGTGGGTTAAACTTCAGATTTACATTAAATTACGCTGAACGTTATACATGTTTGCACTGCATTCTGCGCATGTGATATGACGTTGCATTGTAAATTGTAGGATGTAACTATATACTAACGCGTTAGAGATGGGAAACTTTTCACTCTGTTACGAGCCCGGTTGGGTTGTGGCGGAATTCTTTAACGTCCTAGAAACGCTCGGCGTCCTTTGGGTCGGAGCGAATTTCGTACTGTACGGAATCCGCAACGGCAAATGGAAAGCCGAAAGTGAGTCGTCGGAAATCGCCAGCGCAAATCCGCGTTCCGTTTACGTCAGTACGGTCGCTGCCTTTGCGTTGGCGCTGCTTCGCTTAATCTCAAGTCAGGTGCTGTTCAACCTGAACCACGCTTGCAAGCTCGCAATGGACACTTCCAAGCTGCTCTACGTTTGTTTCGTGATTTGCTACTACCTAGTTCTATGGTTCAGGCTGCACTACCTCTACAGAAGAATCGCAAAAGTGCGCTCGATCGGTCGACGAACTGAATGTGCTAAGTGGCTGACACTGGTTGCGTTCGCCCTGGCCAGTGTCGTAGGCTACCTGCTGCACGCCGCCAGGCTGACAGCACACGGCTCCCCACGAGGCTGTGTGGCCGAAAACCAGTCGTGGGTACACTACTAGCCGCTGCTGGTAGCCTTTGCAGTCGGCTGGCTAGCTCAGTCACTGCTGGTCGTCCAGTTCCTGCTGCCACTTCGCTTTCAGCTGCGCGGCTCCAACGCTGCCAAGATCCGGCGAATCGCAGCGCGCTCGGCGGTCATTGCGTCACTGAGCGTCGCCAGTGACGTCACAGCCCTGGTGACGAACTTGCGCCTAAGGCCGCGCGCCCAGTTCGTCACGTCGGCCATCTTCGACGCCGTTCTATCCGTGCACGTGTTCTGCATGATATTGACTTTCGAGTTTTGGCCCGAGATGGTCACAGGTATGGTTTTAAAGCCAAGAGGCGCCCCACGCCTGCGATCCGCAACCATCAGCGTCAACACTGTAGCGTATCGGGAAATGCAAACATTTAGTTAAGGTTTTTGGATTAAGCTGTGTCGTTTGCGCGCCATTTTCTATTTTAAAACGAAATTCGTATTTGTTATGGTTTATATCTTTTTTAGAACAAAATGCGTTTTCATTACCTATAACTAATTGTACTGGGAACTACATAAAAGTTTAAGCTTACCGTTTTAAATTCGAAAACAGCAACTGAAAATTGCTTTCATATTACAAACTTAGTTTGTGAAATGTTTTTCGGTTCGCATATTAAACGTAACCATAACGGAAAATTGTGTCCGACCCAATTTATCGAACTTTTGTAAGTAGACAAAACGTAAGATAATAGAAATAATATAATTTAATTGCTTCCGTAAATTTATCAAACTTTGGAAAAATCTTCAACTCTTCTCAATTCAATTAAATCACAAAGGGTTCGCTTTCTTGCTTGCCATATTTTGTCCCAATTAATTTTTGTATGATTTTTGTGTTTGTTACTTTTCATACCGTAAACTGCTTGGCTAAATTAACTTTCAAACAGTCTATTTTTTTTTAAATGCAGATAGATCTCCGAATTTGAAAAAAAGGGTTACATTATAGGCGTTTTTTTACTGGAAGCGCGTTTCAAACGCATTTGCCGTCTATCGCTGTATGAACGAGTGTGGCAAATTTTAAGCATATTCAAAAAACGAAGATTTGCGACATGCTGGTCCAAAAATCGTAGTCATGTCTATTTGGTATGTTCGTAAACCAAAGGTATTTAAGAAACCTAAACATTGTCAGTTAAAACAATAAATTTATTAAATTACGCACTAAAACGGCAACAGTCACATACATTATATAATATATAGTCCTGAAAACTAAAATAACTAAGGAGGAATTTAAATATTGTGATTAGCCCCAAATTATTTCACTTCCTGCATTAGTACAGACTGTTTATTGACGCCTGAAACAGCTCGAGCTCAGATTTGTCGCGAGGATCTACTAGATTGATGGATTTCCCGCTGTTGTACAACGTTCAGTGTGTATCTTTTTCTGGCGCTTTAAACGTTTCGTGTGATTTACCGCCTGCACCAGAACGCGGACAACAATAGACTAAAAGAGTTGTTAAGTACCGCAATATCCGGTGATATGGGAGAGCTTACTGCAAAATATCACGTTGTTCGGGTGTTTACCTTATTAAAAAAACTTGCCTGGCTTTGTTTTGCATGATTTTTTAATTTCATGCAGCATATATTACAAGATATAAAAGTTAAGAAAAAGGAAAAAGCAAAGGTTGGTAAATTAGGTTTCTTTTTTTTGGTGTGAACTAAAACCCGGAATAAACACGCAGTTAATAAATAAGACAGACAAATGGTCCTCAACCTTCTTTTTCGCGGCATGTCCTTATTCCATTTTCAGAGTGAACCCAAATAGTAACTTGTGTTTACTAATGACATAGTTTGCCTATATACTCTCATACACTGTGTGTTGATGAATACTTTTCATAGGGACGTATCCGCTTTTGAGCTGCTGGGGAGGGACCCGCTGCGAGCACGACTGCTGGCAGTCGGCCACAAAATTCCTCGCCAGGCCCCAAAGGTGAATATAACGCAGACGAAGTTCACCATCATGTTTGCGTCGAACACGCTCAGGTTGACAGCTTTAACTGCCTCCTTAGGGATAACCAGCACATCCACAAAGGTGGTGACCAAATTGGCAACGACTGACACCGTCGCGATAGCTGTCGAACGCTTGGCGAGCCACACGATCTTTTTAGCGTTCCTGGTGCGCAGATGAAAGCGCAAAGGAAGCAGGAACTGGACGATCATCATCGATTGTGCCAGCAGCACGGTGCCGAAAGCGACGTAAGGCGGCCAGACCACCGACTGTGCTACGCCGCTTTCGACGCAACCGCGCTGCGAACTTTTAAATCTTCCCAACTTTGTGTACACTACGCTTGACACAAGAAAGCCGGCGGCGGCTAGTAGCAGCATCAACCATTTGACGCATTTCGCCCAGCTGCTGATCGTGTGTATGTGCGACATCTTTTCGTACAAATAGTGAAGGCGAAACCACAGGATCATGTAGTAGCCCATATAGAAACAGCAGTAGATCACGACGGAACAGTCAATTGCTATATTGCAGTTGGCCGAAGGTGTACTAGTGTAGCCTATGTTGAATGCAACCTGGCAGCAGATTAGTCTGATCAGTGCCAATCCAATAACGACAATAGTGCTGATGTAAACCGACAAGGGATTGCTGTTCTCTCCAGAAGGCTGGTTTAAAGACTTAAGTTTGCCGATAAAGTGTTTGATGAAGTTTATTCCGATCCACAGCACAAAGAGCACGGCACTGATGTTAAAAACTTCTGCTGCTATCCATGCCGGTTGATTTAAGCGTGAGAAATTTCTTGAAACGTTGTTCAATGCAGCCATATACCCGTTTAGTTGAGCCAAATTAAGATAACGCCTAGGCAAAAAAGCCTACCTTTTTCGAGAAACTGTAACACCGGTCAGTTTCTCTGCTCTTCAATTTGAATGCACTACGCAAATTTGTGGTTTGGGAAAACTTTGACACAAGAGGCTCTCTATCGCTCTCTTCCTCCGCTTTTTTCTTTTTCCCCTTTACTCTCTCTCTCCCCCTCTCTTTCTCTCTCTTTTACTCACTCCTTTACTGCGTTTTATCCAAAAATGTCAATAAAGCTTTCAGTCGAGATTGCTTATATCTATGAAAGTAATTGGAAACAATTAGGATTTTAATGACAAAGGTTCGTCGTAATTAGGGATGTCTGATTCTTGACATTTTTCCAATACCGATACCAGATATTTTGACATAAAGTATCGCGGCCTGGTCCGATACCAAATGACGGTATTACTATGCCTAAACAAGCAAAATAGATAAAGGTGAAACCAACGAATTGTATCAGATAACTGTAGGCAAAAGTATGCATAACTTGTTTAGGCGCTACCATTTTGGTAAGAAGGTTTAATAGTTACTACCATTGGTCACCTACTATGTTTTGAAAAATTTACCGTTTTAGGTACAATCTCTGTTTTGACAAAAAATCATGACTGATTTTTATATATAAATTATGTATAAGATCGTCACCGATACCAACCTGTTATCGGACGAGTATCGATACTAACACTGGGCATCGGGTATCGAAACTGAACCGATATTATCGGACATTCGAAACCCAAACGTTTGTCTCTTATAAACCGTAATTGGAAAGCTTTCAGAAATTTCTACGGAAAATAAGTACTCAATTTTCGATGCACAAATGTCAAATGCACCAACGTTTTAACGCTACCTGCTACATGCAACATGTTTGTTTTACTTTGCTGGTGGCGGAGCGGTCATTTCCTCGGTTATACAATAATACAAAGGGACGTGTACCGCTGCTGTTGACTCCCACACTACTGTAATGCAGCGTTTATTCATGTTTTAAACACGCAATGTTAGAATGATATACACAGTTCTATGAACAAGTATGACAAATAAAAAAAACAGTATGACGCGCTTCCACCCAAACCGTCAAAAGTCTTCAACTGTTCAATGTCGGTTAATAGCAGGCTCTTAAACGCTTATGAGTTTTATGCTGCTATTATATTGCGCCTATAGCTGGAAAAAGTTCTAGGAACAACTTTGACGAAGTTTAAGCATTTACCCAAAACGCAATGTCGGTTAATGAACGGCTTTTCAAATGCTTATAAGTTTTTTGCTGCTATTATATTGCACCTATAGATAAAATAGTAATGCTGGCCGATATTACATTGCACAAGAAGAAACTTTATTTTAAGTTATTTACAATCCAATTCACATTTTTCGTTTACCGTAAAAAATGATTTATACTGTGCGTGCGCCCCTAAGTTTCGATGAAAATACACGTACGAGTCGTTTAGAGAGATATTTAAAACCCAGCCCGCAATTCTACCAAGTATACGCTATAAAAGTCAAACCTTGGCACCAAAGCGCGTTTAAAAAACACACGGCCGCAGCAGAGCTACAATTTTGATTAAAAGCTAAATGGTAAAGTCTTGAACACAATTAACATATACTAGTTCAAACGCAATACACATAACGAATGTGAGCTTTGTGTTAACCGCAAATTTTTATATGTTTTTCCTTTGAATTCGGCCTTTTTATGATACGTTTTACGACTATTTTCAAGAAATCTGGCCGTTACCCCTTATAAGGGTTAAATAATATGACTTACGAATCTTTAAACTTTCCTGTCTTAGTCAAAGTATGTCATGAATACGTTCTAGTCTTTCAAAAACTTTTTAAAGACTGGAACTTATTCATGACTGACTTTGACTAAGGCAGGAAAGTCTAATGAATACATGCTCCCATTTAAAGCCATTGTCGTCATTTAAGTGTAAGGGGAGATATCTTCATATTTTACACATTCAATTTGTCATACCATGATTTACAATTACTTTGTTTAAGTTGCCGTATCTGCAGGCTCGTGGTCGCCTAACGCGCAGAAGTTCGGTTTTAGGATTTCGCTCCAACGCTGAAACGTAAACACAAGGCAGAGCAAGTTGACAAGCATAGTGGCGTCGAACACCGTCAGGTTGACATGCTTAACCGTGTGCTGAGGAATCAAGACAACATCGGTAACGACCGCGATAAGATTGCATACGACGGACAGAGCTGTGATGACAGTGGAGCGCATTGCGATTCGCAGTATCTTCCGCGCGTTGTTTCCTCGCATCTGAAAGCGTAATGGATACAGGAACTGGAAGATCATCATGGATTGTGCGAGCGTTAACACGCCAAAAACAACGTAGAGTGGCCAAAACGTAGTGAAAACAATCGCTCTATCGACGCAGCCCTTCGACGAACTGACAAAGTTTTCCCCGTACGTGTATCCAACGCACGCCATTACAAAGCCTACGTTGGCCAGTAGCAGCATGAGCCATTTCACGTGCTTAACCCAGGGCTCTAGCGTGCGAAGGAGCGCGATCTTCTCGTACAAGAAGTGGAGACGCAACCACAGCACCAAGTAGTAACCCATAAAAAAGCTGCAGTAGGCAACAACGCACCAGTCAAATGCTATATCGCAGCTTCGTGTAGACTGGACGCTGTAGCCAACGTTGAACGCGATCTGTGAACAGACGAGTCGAATCAGTGCCAATGCTATCACGACGAGAGTGCTGAGATAAACTGGTCGAGGAGTGCAGGTCAGGTTAGACTGCCGGCGACCTGTGTCGTCGTTCCACTTTGCGATGCGCAGCCCGAAAACGGTAAAACTGACCCCGAACCAAACGACGATTAGCATCGCTATTATGTTGAAAACCTCCGCCGCTATCCATTCAGGTTGATCGAAACGCGAAAAGTTTCCCGGAGAAGTACTAAACGCACTCATGATTGTTAGGCCTTATAATAACAAATCAGGTTCTTCTAATTTGATCTAAAAATAAAACTTTAAAGTTTTTATCCCTGTCTTCTTTCTTGACACCGTTTGGGTTTTTTTTAAGCATTGGTCTACCATTATACATCCTTAAAAAAACTTAGAATTGTCCAGATTTTACTACGTCTTATAGACGCTAAGGGTAAGCGGAAAAATAATCGTTTAGCAAGTTTACATTTTAGCTGCATACCTACCCCAATGAGCTATATATATAAAGTAACATACTTTGATGAACAGAAAAACAATAATTAATCATGTTGTATTTGAAACCTATATAAAAAATACTAAGCTATAGCCTTTAAACCCATTTCAAGAGCTTAAAAAGAATTTGCCACAGTCAACCACTGTGTCTCACTGTATTGTTTTCTAGGAAATATTAGATCAACAATTTTCGGTTGAACTTTTGTCTTCTCCAAACCATTGAGCAACGTAGTTTTGTTTCCAACGAACGTTCTAGGGTCACTGTCGGTACAATAGGAAGTATCCATTCTTGCTCCAAACTCAATCCTATTGCGTTGTGCGCTTTAAAATCTCTTGGCGAAAGTTCTATATTGTCATACGTCACACCAGGCAGTTTCCTTTTGGCGTCGATATTATAGCAAATGGTTGGAGAAACCTCCGACCATTAGTTATTTATTATGAAATAAAAATTTACGGCAATGAATAAATGTTTTAACAAATTTTTTTTCATGCGACACCTAATTTTAGAAAATATATTTCTGATAGCTTTATTAACAGCATTTTGTTAATTCTATGCGCTCGAACCATTTTTTACAACCGAGCACAGTAATTGTCTCAAACTATGGATTTTATCAATTAAGGATAAAAAGCCTTGCTAAGCAGGCATGGAAAAAAACTCTTCATTATCAACGTACTTTATTATATACCACTTGTTTCTTTTTCGCGATTAAAATGTCCTTCGTGACTTTTGAAGGTTCGCGATACCTGCCCTATATGTTCATAGGAATATGTACAGAATAGGTTAAAGCTACTTTCAAAATGCTCAACCTAATAGTCAACTAATATCATTTTCTATTGACTAGCAATGAAGTGAATAACCTTTGTTCATAAAGGACTTAATACAGCATAAACTTTATCACCACCTTAGCAAAAAAGTATACTTTCATTAGGAAATCCTTTGGACCCTTATAACAGTTATTTAAGCACCATTTTTTTAGGTTATTTGTTGACCCTTTGATAAGTTGATGGAAAATCCAGCATTAGACTCCTCGCTCACAAATCATTCCTCGCACATTAACACGGGTTCTTAGACTCTCTCAATCACTTTTTTGTAATTTTTAATTTGTACCTAAGTTTTTTTTTTTTTATTTAATTTGTGCCTCATGCTAACATTTATATGTTTTTGTTGCCAAGGATGCCGCCTTTAGGTGGAACCCTGTTCAGGTTGGTATGTTATGATCTTGTGATCGCCATATTATAATCATCTATTCATAATTTATATATATTTAAATCTTCGGTTAACAACTTGATAAATGCCTCCTAATTTTCCATTTCGTTAAAACTTTTACTTTCGTTTCGTTAAATCCAAAGTACAAAACAATTTCGGGTACTACAAGCTCCTAAATTTGTAGTTCAAACCAATGTTTAGACTGACAACGCCAGGAAATGTATAGCATTCATGTTAAAAAGTAAACAAACAAATATTTAGTGGCACCGTAAGTGCTGGCCATCAAATCCATAGCAAAAAAATTTGCGTTATTATAAAAATAAGCGTGTACGTCTGCTTCATTGTAAGATAACTAATTTAATATTTTTTTCAAAGTACGTAATGCTGTTCAAAAAGTATGAACTATTAGGTCGCTCATTCCATTAAAATGAAAAAACAAAAGCTGTTAAATTATGTATAAGGGACTAAAATAAACTTTCGTTTAAAAACTTGTACGTACGTAAATAATACGTAAAGTAGCAGCAAGAAATACAAGTGTCAAAGAATGTTTTAATAAACCAAAATCAGTTATTGTAAGTAACCAAATAATTCAAAGTCAACAGGATTTTATTCGGCGAACGTTAAACTTGAAAGCTGCTACACCGCAGTTTTCACAAAAAGTGTCAAAATAAAGCTTTATTTGGTGTTAGAAGTTACAAAAAAATGAAGGCAAAACATTACTGTTACAATTACCTTGTTATGAGTTCGATTTTGAAAAGTAATACGCGAGAGAAGCCGTAACTATGCTTTTATCGATACGGTTTTTCATTGCAAAGTCTAAAACGTTTAAACATATTTTACGATTTGTTAGAAATAGATTTGATAGGAATAGACGAACGTTTTACCAGTATGAGGCATCAATAGTATCATGTTTTGTTCCACAGGGGGAGGGGAGGGGAGGGGTGGCATTTGTCGCCCTCTGAAATTTTAAAATGCGATTATTATTATAATGACTTAAGTCAATGACCTGACTTGTAATGACTTAAGTCAATGACCTGACTTAAGTCACAGTTCTTAAATGACTTGACTTGACTTGAGTCTTTTGGGCAAAAATACTTGACTTGACTTGACTTAAGTCTTTTGGGCAAATGACTTGACTTGACTTAAGTCATTTGGACAAATGACCTGGGTTAAAATAAATTGTTTTAATTAAGCAATTAATTATAAAATTACGTTATTTAGCCCAATCTTTGCACATAAAAGAATTTGCTTGTTATATGCTGCTTTTATGTTATTTTTTACTTGAGTTGCTCATAATAATCGGAGGAGTTTGCCGGTTTTCATAATTTAAAGTTTTACTTTTTTGACAAGGGCTGGACTTGAATTTGACTTGCTCTAATTATGACTTGACTGAGACTTGACTTGGGCAATCGATGACTTGGACTGGGACTTGACTTGTTATTTATTCAAAAAGACTTGACTTGTACTTAAGTTATTTTACCAATGACTTGAATGGAACTTAAGTCATTTCAAAATGACTTGTTTACAAACTGGTTCCTACAGATATAAAAACGCACGTAGGCCTACATATTAGTATCATAGGTACTGAAATAAAATTATGTGAAAATATTAAAATTCCCCACCCCTGGGAATTTTTCTGGGGGCGCCACTGAATATCCTAGTATACTAATCGAGTAAACAGCGTGTATATTGTATAGTTATTCTGTCAGTAACGTCCCGAAAGATCTTATCGGGATCCTTGCATCTTGTGCTCGTCTCAAATCAAAGCCTCGTCCACCCTGCTTTCCATGGTGTGACTAGGAGCAACTTCCTTTAATTCCTCTTCAGACTTCCCAACGGTCTTTTTCGACTCCGGAGAGAGCGGCTCCATCTGGAGCGATGCTGACTTCCGAAAGCAGCAGCGCCTCCTGATCCGCATTAACCGGATCAGGCAGAGGATAACAATCAGGAGAATGAGGGAGAAGATTCCGATGAGAACGTAGCCGACCACCGACGCTCCCGCCACATCTTGGTCAGGAGGATTGGTCGTCACGTCTAAACGACATAAGCACAGTTTCAAATGTGAAAAGAAACGTCATTAGATGATGAAATAATAGTATTATTATTATTTTTTTTCGGTAATATCGGGATCTAAGCCTGCTCAGACATTTCTAGTTGTTGATCTTTTTTCCATATCGTAAGCTTTGCGTAAGTATATAGTATTCTGCTCTTGTTGATTAAAGTTGTTTTGGATTGTTTTTACAACCTTTGTGAGTTTGCTTGAAAACGTCATTAGACTTAAATTTTACCCTTTGCAACAGTTTTAGAGCGTTTGTAATGTCTAACGGCATGAGCAAAGTTTTAAATGTGTTTTACAGGCGGGCTCCTCGACCCCCCAAAAAACACCTTTGGGTAACCGTAAAGGCAATGCATACATTAAATAGGTTTACAATGACTAAATAAAACTTAAAAACCAACTGAGCGAAACCGACGTTATTGGTCGTCACGTCTAAACGACATAGGCAAATTTTCAAATGTGGTTTTACCTTCGGACTTCGTGTCCATTCACTTGCAATTTATGAAAGTGGCGAACGGAGAAACCCTAGCATTACCCTGAAACAGATTTGTAGAAAACTAAGCGTTTTCTTTTTACTCCTATTTAAAAAAAAACACTTTTGATTATATTTGAATTAATAAGCGCAAATCGAAAATGCTCTGAAAAATTCATAAAGACAATGCTGACATATAAACACGTTTACAACGACTGATGTAAACATAAATATAACAACTGAGCGAAACCGACATTATTGACACGATTTAACAACTATTTGAAAAATTATTTGTTACCGTTATCCTTCATACTGAGGATTCAATTATTAGAAAAATGCATTTCACTCTTAAAACGAAAAAAAGAGTGACTTTGACATTCTGCCTTTTGCGATTGCTGAAACTAGTCACTTCGATATTATACCTAAACAGTCTGAGGTATGATAATTTTAAGTTATTCTCCATTTTAGGCAATTCTGTTCTGCACTAACGAGTAACGATTGTTACCAAGTGCATGTTTCACTGGATTTATATTAAAGTTACGAACCTTGGCTAAAGTCAGAATGAAAGTTCAAATTTCCATTATGGATTCATTTGTTTGTAACCACTAACTCAATTAGCTTGTAAAATCAAGTAGCTAACTGGACATATTGCGACACTGATTTTACGAATGTTTACGAACGTTTACAAACGTTTACGTCTGTCTGTCGACGGAAGTTTATTACAACATGTAAATTATATAGTCATTAGCAGAGCCAAGCTACATTTACTCTAAACTAGATAAAATTACCATCGACGGTGTCTGGATTGCAAGAACGACAATCCTTCCCAAGAGTTTGTTCGGGGGGACAGGTACAAATCACTTTGCCACTTGAATCGTCGCAACCACCAGAGCAATACGAATTAAAGCTGGAATAATTCTGTCGAAATAAAGGACGAATTTCTGTGCGCACGCATATATTGTACCAATATGTTGTGGATAACGTGCAATGTGACAGTCAATTTCTTCTAACCCATTTCCCAAACGTATCTAGTAAAATCAGAAATAAATTCATTGTGTATACATGCCTACTATAATTTAACCTAATAACTTAACGTTTATACAGGGCAATGAAAAAAACATAATATCCCTATAATTGTGTGCAGTTGGGACGACTAAGCAATAACAGTCGATATTAAAATAATTTTTGTACAAGAGAGTTCAGACCGGAAAAACTATTTCTTGACGTATATTTATTGAAATGTATACGTTAACAATCGTCCAAAAAAATATATAACCAATTACAACAGCACCTTTGCTGTTGAATCCTGTTCGTAAGTGTACCTTGATTAAACATGACAAGAAACGTCATTAGACTTGATCACACAAAATTTTACCCTTTGCAGTATCGGTGGGTTTGTAACTAAGGTGTAACTTGCCTTTAATGGACATTTGGTGATGGGCAGAATCGTCAGCGGTTCGAGACTGATAACCTTGCATCCTCTTTCGGTGAAGTTTTGTCCGAGTTCGGAAAACGGCGACTCCTGTCCTTTGGTGGGTCCAATTTTCGATTTTTGTGACAAAAAACAAACAAATACAAAACTCAGAGTGGGTTAGAAAATATGTAGATATACGCTTAGTTTTAGTCCCTTCATGAACATGACATAAAACGACGGAAAATATTCTTTGACGTATCCGCCTTTGAGCTGCTGGGGAGGGACCCGCTGCGAGCACGACTGCTGGCAGTCGGCCACAAAATTCCTCGCCAGGCCCCAAAGGTGAATATAACGCAGACGAAATTCACCATCATGTTTGCGTCGAACACGCTCAGGTTGACAGCTTTAACTGCCTCCTTGGGGATAACCAGCACATCCACAAAGGTGGTGACCAAATTGGCAACGACTGACACCGTCGCGATAGCTGTCGAACGCTTGGCGAGCCACACGATCTTTTTAGCGTTCCTGGTGCGCAGATGAAAGCGCAAAGGAAGCAGGAACTGGACGATCATCATCGATTGTGCCAGCAGCACGGTGCCGAAAGCGACGTAAGGCGGCCAGACCACCGACTGTGCTACGCCGCTTTCGACGCAACCGCGCTGCGAACTTTTAAATCTTCCCAACTTTGTGTACACTACGCTTGACACAAGAAAGCCGGCGGCGGCTAGTAGCAGCATCAACCATTTGACGCATTTCGCCCAGCTGCTGATCGTGTGTATGTGCGACATCTTTTCGTACAAATAGTGAAGGCGAAACCACAGGATCATGTAGTAGCCCATATAGAAACAGCAGTAGATCACGACGGAACAGTCAATTGCTATATTGCAGTTGGCCGAAGGTGTACTAGTGTAGCCTATGTTGAATGCAACTTGGCAGCAGATTAGTCTGATCAGTGCCAATCCAACAACGACAATAGTGCTGATGTAAACCTACAAGGGATTGCTGTTCTTTCCAGAAGGCTGGTTTAAAGACTTAAGTTTGCCGATAAAGTGTTTGATGAAGTTTATTCCGATCCACAGCACAAAGAGCACGGCACTGATGTTAAAAACTTCTGCTGCTATCCATGCCGGTTGATTTAAGCGTGAGAAATTTCTTGAAACGTTGTTCAATGCAGCCATACCCGTTTAGTTGAGCCAAATTAAGATAACGCCTAGGCAAAAAAGCCTACCTTTTTCGAGAAACTGTAACACCGGTCAGTTTCTCTGCTCTTCAATTTGAATGCACTACGCAAATTTGTGGTTTGGCAAAACTTTGACACAAGAGGCTCTCTATCGCTCTCTTCCTCTGCTTTTTTTCTTTTTCCCCTTTTACTCTCTCTCTCCCCCTCTCTTTCTCTCTCTTTTACTCCCTCCTTTACTGCGTTTTATCCAAAAATGTCAATAAAGCTTTCCGTCGAGATTGCTTATTTCTATGAAAGTAATTGAAAACAATTAGGATTTTAATGACAAAGGTTCGTCGTAATTAGGGATGTCTGATTCTTGATATTTTTCCAATACCGATACCAGATATTTGGACATAAAGTATCGCGATCTGGTCCAATACCAAATGACGGTATTACTATGCCTAAACAAGCAAAATAGATAAAGGTGAAACCAACGAATTGTATCAGATAACTGTAGGCAAAAGTATGCATAACTTGTTTAGGCGCTACCATTTTGGTAAGAAGGTTTAATAGTTACTACCATTGGTCACCTACTATGTTTTGAAAAATTTACCGTTTTAGGTACAATCTCTGTTTTGACAAAAAATCATGACTGATTTTTATATATAAATTATGTATAAGATCGTCACCGATACCAACCTGTTATCGGACGAGTATCGATACTAACACTGGGCATCGGGTATCGAAACTGAACCGATATTATCGGACATTCGAAACCCAAACGTTTGTCTCTTATAAACCGTAATTGGAAAGCTTTCAGAAATTTCTACGGAAAATAAGTACTCAATTTTCGATGCACAAATGTCAAATGCACCAACGTTTTAACGCTACCTGCTACATGCAACATGTTTGTTTTACTTTGCTGGTGGCGGAGCGGTCATTTCCTCGGTTATACAATAATACAAATGGACGTGTACCGCTGCTGTTGACTCCCACACTACTGTAATGCAGCGTTTATTCATGTTTTAAACACGCAATGTTAGAATGATATACACAGTTCTATGAACAAGTATGACAAATAAAAAAACAGTATGACGCGCTTCCACCCAAACCGTCAAAAGTCTTCAACTTTTCAATGTCGGTTAATAGCAGGCTCTTAAACGCTTATGAGTTTTATGCTGCTATTATATTACGCCTATAGCTGGAAAAAGTTCTAGGAACAACTTTGACGAAGTTTAAGCATTTACCCAAAACGCAATGTCGGTTAATGAACGGCTTTTCAAATGCTTATAAGTTTTTTGCTGCTATTATATTGCACCTATAGATAAAATAGTAATGCTGGCCGATATTACATTGCACAAGAAGAAACTTTATTTTAAGTTTTTTACAATCCAATTCACATTTTTCGTTTACCGTAAAAAATGATTTATACTGTGCGTGCGCCCCTAAGTTTCGATGAAAATACACGTACGAGTCGTTTAGAGAGATATTTAAAACCCAGCCCGCAATTCTACCAAGTATACGCTATAAAAGTCAAACCTTGGCACCAAAGCGCGTTTAAAAAACACACGGCCGCAGCAGAGCTACAATTTTGATTAAAAGCTAAATGGTAAAGTCTTGAACACAATTAACATATACTAGCTCAAACGCAATACACATAACGAATGTGAGCTTTGTGTTAACCGCAAATTTTTATATGTTTTTCCTTTGAATTCGGCCTTTTTATGATACGTTTTACGACTATTTTCAAGAAATCTGGCCGTTACCCCTTATAAGGGTTAAATAATATGATTTACGAATCTTTAAACTTTCCTGTCTTAGTCAAAGTATGTCATGAATACGTTCTAGTCTTTCAAAAACTTTTTGAAGACTGGAACTTATTCATGACTGGCTTTGACTAAGGCAGGAAAGTCTAATGAATACATGCTCCCATTTAAAGCCATTGTCGTCATTTAAGTGTAAGGGGAGATATCTTCATATTTTACACATTCAATTTGTCATACCATGATTTACAATTACTTTGTTTAAGTTGCCGTATCTGCAGGCTCGTGGTCGCCTAACGTGCAGAAGTTCGGTTTTAGGATTTCGCTCCAACGCTGAAACGTAAACACAAGGCAGAGCAAGTTGACAAGCATAGTGGCGTCGAACACCGTCAGGTTGACATGCTTAACCGTGTGCTGAGGAATCAAGACAACATCGGTAACGACCGCAAAAAGATTGCATACGACGGACAGAGCTGTGATGACAGTGGAGCGCATTGCGATTCGCAGTATCTTCCGCGCGTTGTTTCCTCGCATCTGAAAGCGTAATGGATACAGGAACTGGAAGATCATCATGGATTGTGCGAGCGTTAACACGCCAAAAACAACGTAGAGTGGCCAAAACGGAGTGAAAACAATCGCGCTATCGACGCAGCCCTTCGACGAACTGACAAAGTTTTCCCCGTACGTGTATCCAACGCACGCCATTACAAAGCCTACGTTGGCCAGTAGCAGCATGAGCCATTTCACGTGCTTAACCCAGGGCTCTAGCGTGCGAAGGAGCGCGATCTTCTCGTACAAGAAGTGGAGACGCAACCACAGCACCAAGTAGTAACCCATAAAAAAGCTGCAGTAGGCAACAACGCACCAGTCAAATGCTATTTCGCAGCTTCGTGTAGACTGGACGCTGTAGCCAACGTTGAACGCGATCTGTGAACAGACGAGTCGAATCAGTGCCAATGCTATCACGACGAGAATGCTGAGATAAACTGGTCGAGGAGTGCAGGTCAGGTTAGACTGCCGGCGACCTGTGTCGTCGTTCCACTTTGCGATGCGCAGCCCGAAAACGGTAAAACTGACCCCGAACCAAACGACGATTAGCATCGCTATTATGTTGAAAACCTCCGCCGCTATCCATTCAGGTTGATCGAAACGCGAAAAGTTTCCCGGAGAAGTACTAAACGCACTCATGATTGTTAGGCCTTATAATAACAAATCAGGTTCTTCTAATTTGATCTAAAAATAAAACTTTGAAGTTTTTATCCCTGTCTTCTTTCTTGACACCGTTTGGGGTTTTTTTAAGCATTGGTCTACCATTATACATCCTTAAAAAAACTTAGAATTGTCCAGATTTTACTACGTCTTATAGACGCTAAGGGTAAGCGGAAAAATAATCGTTTAGCAAGTTTACATTTTAGCTGCATACCTACACCAACGAGCTATATATATAAAGTAACATACTTTGATGAACAGAAAAACAATAATTAATCATGTTGTATTTGAAACCTATATAAAAAATACTAAGCTATAGCCTTTAAACCCATTTCAAGAGCTTAAGAAGAATTTGCCACAGTCAACCACTGTGTCTCACTGTATTGTTTTCTAGGAAATATTAGATCAACAATTTTCGGTTGAACTTTTATCTTCTCCAAACCATTGAGCAACGTAGTTTCGTTTCCAACGAACGTTCTAGGGTCACTGTCGGATACAATAGGAAGTATCCATTCTTGCTCCAAACTCAATCCTATTGCGTTGTGCGCTTTAAAATCTCTTGGCGAAAGTTCTATATTGTCATACGTCACACCAGGCAGTTTCCTTTTGGCGTCGATATTATAGCAAATGGTTGGAGAAACCTCCGACCATTAGTTATTTATTATGAAATAAAAATTTACGGCAATGAATAAATGTTTTAACAAATTTTTTTTCATGCGACACCTAATTTTAGAAAATATATTTCTGGTAGCTTTATTAACAGCATTTTGTTAATTTTATGCGCTCGAACCATTTTTTACAACCGAGCACAGTAATTGTCTCAAACTATGGATTTTATCAATTAAGGATAAAAAGCCTTGCTAAGCAGGCATGGAAAAAAACTCTTCATTATCAACGTACTTTATTATATACCACTTGTTTCTTTTTCGCGATTAAAATGTCCTTCGTGACTTTTGAAGGTTCGCGATACCCGCCCTATATGTTCATAGGAATATGTACAGAATAGGTTAAAGCTACTTTCAAAATGCTCAACCTAATAGTCAACTAATATCATTTTCTATTGACTAGCAATGAAGTGAATAACCTTTGTTCATAAAGGACTTAATACAGCATAAACTTTATCACCACCTTAGCAAAAAAGTATACTTTCATTAGGAAATCCTTTGGACCCTTATAACAGTTATTTAAGCACCATTTTTTTAGGTTATTTGTTGACCCTTTGATAAGTTGATGGAAAATCCAGCATTAGACTCCTCGCTCACAAATCATTCCTCGCACATTAACACGGGTTCTTAGACTCTCTCAATCACTTTTTTGTAATTTTTAATTTGTACCTAAGTTTTTTTTTTTTTAATTTAATTTGTGCCTCATGCTAACATTTATATGTTTTTGTTGCCAAGGATGCCGCCTTTAGGTGGAACCCTGTTCAGGTTGGTATGTTATGATCTTGTGATCGCCATATTATAATCATCTATTCATAATTTATATATGTATTTAAATCTTCGGTTAACAACTTGATAAATGCCTCCTAATTTTCCATTTCGTTAAAACTTTTACTTTCGTTTCGTTAAATCCAAAGTACAAAACAATTTCGGGTACTACAAGCTCCTAAATTTGTAGTTCAAACCAATGTTTAGACTGACAACGCCAGGAAATGTATAGCATTCATGTTAAAAAGTAAACAAACAAATATTTAGTGGCACCGTAAGTGCTGGCCATCAAATCCATACCAAAATAAATTTGCGTTATTATAAAAAATAAGCGTGTACGTCTGCTTCATTGTAAGATAACTAATTTAATATTTTTTTCAAAGTACGTAATGCTGTTCAAAAAGTATGAACTATTAGGTCGCTCATTCCATTAAAATGAAAAAACAAAAGCTGTTAAATTATGTATAAGGGACTAAAATAAACTTTCGTTTAAAAACTTGTACGTACGTAAATAATACGTAAAGTAGCAGCAAGAAATACAAGTGTCAAAGAATGTTTTAATAAACCAAAATCAGTTATTGTAAGTAACCAAATAATTCAAAGTCAACAGGATTTTATTCGGCGAACGTTAAACTTGAAAGCTGCTGCACCGCAGTTTTCACAAAAAGTGTCAAAATAAAGCTTTATTTGGTGTTAGAAGTTACAAAAAAATGAAGGCAAAACATTACTGTTACAATTACCTTGTTATGAGTTCGATTTTGAAAAGTAATACGCGAGAGAAGCCGTAACTATGCTTTTATCCATACGGTTTTTCATTGCAAAGTCTAAAACGTTTAAACATATTTTACGATTTGTTAGAAATAGATTTGATAGGAATAGACGAACGTTTTACCAGTATGAGGCATCAATAGTATCATGTTTTGTTCCACAGGGGGAGGGGAGGGGAGGGGTGGCATTTGTCGCCCTCTGAAATTTTAAAATGCGATTATTATTATAATGACTTAAGTCAATGACCTGACTTGTAATTACTTAAGTCAATGACCTGACTTTAGTCACAGTTCTTAAATGACTTGACTTGACTTGAGTCTTTTGGGCAAAAATACTTGACTTGACTTAAGTCTTTTGGGCAAATGACTTGACTTGACTTAAGTCATTTGGACAAATGACCTGGGTTAAAATAAATTGTTTTAATTAAGCAATTAATTATAAAATTACGTTATTTAGCCCAATCTTTGCACATAAAAGAATTTGCTTGTTATATGCTGCTTTTATGTTATTTTTGACTTGAGTTGCTCATAATAATCGGAGGAGTTTGCCAGTTTTTATAATTTGAAGTTTTATTTTTTTGACGAGGGCTGGACTTGATGTTGACTTGCTCTAATTATGACTTGACTGAGACTTGACTTGGGCAACCGATGACTTGGACTGGGACTTGACTTGTTATTTATTCAAAAAGACTTGACTTGTACTTAAGTTATTTTACCAATGACTTGACTGGGACTTAAGTCATTTCAAAATGACTTGTTTACAACACTGGTTCCTACAGATATAAAAACGCACGTAGGCCCACATATTAGTATCATAGGTACTGAAATAAAATTATGTGAAAATATTAAAATTCTCCACCCCTGGGAATTTTTCTGGGGGCGCCACTGAATATCCTAGTATACTAATCGAGTAAACAGCGTGTATATTGTATAGTTATTCTGTCAGTAACGTCCCGAAAGATCTTATCGGGATCCTTGCATCTTGTGCTCGTCTCAAATCAAAGCCTCGTCCACCCTGCTTTCCATGGTGTGACTAGGAGCAACTTCCTTTATTTCCTCTTCAGACTTCCCAACGGTCTTTTTCGACTCCGGAGAGAGCGGCTCCATCTGGAGCGATGCTGACTTCCGAAAGCAGCAGCGCCTCCTGATCCGCATTAACCGGATCAGGCAGAGGATAACAATCAGGAGAATGAGGGAGAAGATTCCGATGAGAACGTAGCCGACCACCGACGCTCCCGCCACATCTTGGTCAGGAGGATTGGTCGTCACGTCTAAACGACATAAGCACAGTTTCAAATGTGAAAAGAAACGTCATTAGATGATGAAATAATAATATTATTATTATTTTTTTTGGTAATATCGTGATCTAAGCCTGCTCAGACATTTTCTAGTTGTTTTTCATCTTTTTCCATATCGTAAGCTTTGCGTAAGTATATAGTATTCTGCTCTTGTTGATTAAAGTTGTTTTGGATTGTTTTTACAACCTTTGTGAGTTTGCTTGAAAACGTCATTAGACTTAAATTTTACCTTTTGCAACAGTTTTAGAGCGTTTGTAATGTCTAACGGCATGAGCAAAGTTTTAAATGTGTTTTACAGGCGGGCTCCTCGACCCCCCAAAAAACACCTTTGGGTAATCGTAAAGGCAATGCATACATTAAATAGGTTTACAATGACTAAATAAAACTTAAAAACCAACTGAGCGAAACCGACGTTATTGGTCGTCACGTCTAAACGACATAGGCAAATTTTCAAATGTGGTTTTACCTTCGGACTTCGTGTCCATTCACTTGCAATTTATGAAAGTGGCGAACGGAGAAACCCTAGCATTACCCTGAAACAGATTTGTAGAAAACTAAGCGTTTTCTTTTTACTCGTATTTAAAAAAAAACACTTTTGATTATATTTGAATTAATAAGCGCAAATCGAAAAGGCTCTGAAAAATTCATAAAGACAATGCTGACATATAAACACGTTTACAACGACTGATGTAAACATAAATATAACAACTGAGCGAAACCGACATTATTGACACGATTTAACAACTATTTGAAAAATTATTTGTTACCGTTATCCTTCATACTGAGGATTCCATTATTAGAAAAATGCATTTCACTCTTAAAACGAAAAAAAGAGTGACTTTGACATTCTGCCTTTTGCGATTGCTGAAACTAGTCACTTCGATATTATACCTAAACAGTCTGAGGTATGATAATTTTAAGTTATTCTCCATTTTAGGCAATTCTGTTCTGCACTAACGAGTAACGATTGTCACCAAGTGCATGTTTTACTGGATTTATATTAAAGTTACGAACCTTGGCTAAAGTCAGAATGAAAGTTCAAATTTCCATTATGGATTCATTTGTTTGTAACCACTAACTCAATTAGCTTGTAAAATCAAGTAGCTAACTGGACATATTGCGACACTGATTTTACGAATGTTTACGAACGTTTACAAACGTTTACGTCTGTCTGTCGACGGAAGTTTATTACAACATGTAAATTATATAGTCATTAGCAGAGACAAGCTACATTTACTCTAAACTAGATAAAATTACCATCGACGGTGTCTGGATTGCAAGAACGACAATCCTTCCCAAGAGTTTGTTCGGGGGGACAGGTACAAATCACTTTGCCACTTGAATCGTCGCAACCACCAGAGCAATACGAATTAAAGCTGGAATAATTCTGTCGAAATAAAGGACGAATTTCTGTGCGCACGCATATATTGTGGATAACGTGCAATGTGACAGTCAATTTCTTCTAACCCATTTCCCAAACGTATCCAGTAAAATCAGAAATAAATTCATTGTGTATACATGTCTACTATAATTTAAACTAATAACTTAACGTTTATACAGGGCAATGAAAAAAACATAATATCCCTATAATTGTGTGCAGTTGGGACGACTAAGCAATAACAGTCGATATTAAAATAATTTACAGTCGATATTAAAAATAAAAGAGAGTTCAGACCGGAAAAACTATTTCTAGACGTATATTTATTGAAATGTATACGTTAACAATCGTCCAAAAATATATATAACCAATTACTAGAGCACCTTTGCTGTTGAATCCTGTTCGTAAGTGTACCTTGATTAAACATGACAAGAAACGCCATTAGACTTGATCACACAAAATTTTACCCTTAGCAGCAGTATCGGTGGGTTTGTAACTGAAGGTGTAACTTGCCTTTAATGGACATTTGGTGATGGGCAAAATCGTCAGCGGTTCGAGACTGATAACCTTGCATCTTCTTTCGGTGAAGTTTTGTCCGAGTTCGTAACACGGCGACTCCTGTCCTTTGGTGGGTCCAATTTTCGTTTTTTGTGACTAAAAACAAACAAATACAAAACTCAGAGTGGGTTAGAAAATATGTAGATATACGCTTAGTTTTAGTCTCTTCATGAACATGACATAAAACGACGGAAAATATTCTTTAAACTGTCCTGGAATTTTGCCAAAACCAGTCATTAGAAAAAATATGTAACAGTAAAGCATATTTTGTCTAAATTAAACGTTTAAATGTTTTTTGTGTTATTTTAGCTCAGTTGTGATATTTCTATCTTTTTATACGATGTTATAAATCCTCTTGTTTTAGTGGTTTTATTTTTTTACTGGAAACTTGAGATGAGGGGAAATATATTTATATCAGTAGTTAACTGACTTGAATTAGCCTTAAGAATACTTTACTGTTTACGAAATTTTAACCTTTTTTGCTAACTCCGAAAAACGCCTTTCGGCATAAACCCACTGGCATAAAACCAGCACAAACACAAGTTTGTGCAGAATTGGTTGTTTATTGTCAAACTAAATGACTACGAAATGAGCATACTAAGATCATGGAAACATCGGGCTCCGGAATCACGATCCTGACAATGATTAATACATAGTTGGCTGTTAATATGCAAAATTTAAGAGCTTGGCGATGAATAAGCGCAGAACATTCGCTCCCTTCACCTTGCAGTTTTGTTGGACGTTGTCGTTACACACAGATATGATGCAGTGTACGTGCACCTCAGACTTCCCCAGGCAATTCTTCCATTCGTATCCACGGAAGTGAAAGCTTGCTGTTCCGCCACGGTTGTTCCGCGATACCGACACTCCGGGTTTTGTTTCGAAACTGTGGAAGGAGGACTTTGTTAGCAGCCCCAAATAACTACTAGGAGCAGATTTGTTTTTGCCCCGTTCGGGTGCATTAAGGAACACGTTAGCTCTGTTCCAAAAGCGGCCCGAAATCTTATCAAAATAAATTTTATAAAAATATCGTTTTCATTTTGGTCTGGTTTTGTAGCAGACTGAAGTCAGTGATTAAATTTTAATTACCAAGAAAACGCATTAAATATAAATTACAAGGTTATTTCAACGGTTGGAAACTCGTTATTATGAAATATTTTTGTAGTGGTTCTGATACCGTCCGATACTAGGGTGCTATCGGTGCCGCGGTGCCGATGCGATACCAAATAAAATTGCGTATAACAGACTTGTTTTGCGACCCAACGTAGAGTTTTCTACTTTGAAATGTTAATTGCGGAGAAT
Organism: Ascidiella aspersa; assembly: GCF_963924565.1. Classification (NCBI taxonomy): domain Eukaryota; kingdom Metazoa; phylum Chordata; class Ascidiacea; order Phlebobranchia; family Ascidiidae; genus Ascidiella; species Ascidiella aspersa. The sequence goes on from NC_139451.1 coordinate 22,042,032, forward strand.
ATATTATGCTCTTTTCATATAACATCTAACGCAAAAGAACATGTTTAGACCCTTCAAATGAATAAAATTGCACTTTATCATTTCATCAATTTTACGTATTCGAATCAGACTGCGATAATTTGAATAACATACCAAATATCGGACGGACCGATTTAAAACCATACTGAGTAGGTATCACTTTGTAAACGTTGAAAATGAAAAGACCTTCAAAAAGCAATCCAATTTATAATGATCTTTAAGATACTCGTTCTACAGTCTCTGTAGTGTTGTTAAAATCTCTATGTAACTCAAAAAAATGTCTGATTCAGCCCAGTGTAAGAAGAATTCTTTACCTGTTATCGAAAAGTGTTTGGTTTACGGTGTTGATAAAACTTTTTCCTGGCGTTATCCAGCACTTGTGCATCTGCAAAAAATAGGGAATACGTATAGTGCTCCACATTTTGTCAGCTGTACTGCATATTTAAATGAAATAAATGCATGGGTGCAATTTCATTACGGGCTTCCAAACGAGAACAGTAAATGGAAATAAAAATTGCTTATATAAAGGAAAAAAAGTTATAAAAAAGCGTTAAGTCGGATATGGAACCACAGTGTTACTTCTCAGTAGCACAAACAGATGAAGGATGGTAGCATTTAAAATATGTCTATCCGTAGACCCATAAACATACACGGCATCTTTATTTCTTTTATTTTACTTTATTTGTAATTTTACTATAAAATGCATTTTCTATACAAGTCAAGGCCCATAAATAAAAAAATAAACCACCGTCACTGATGCCCTCTATACCTATACCCAATACCCCAGAGCCTCCCTTCAGACCGGTTGTCTGTGAGGCATAGCCTAGGTTTACATATTACAAAAATAGGTATAATTTTTGAAGACAATTGTAATAATAACATGCTTATACTTTTGGTTGCTTTTATTACTAATTTAATTTTATTCTGAATTTTTTGCCTGAATAATATAAAAAAGCCATGCCCACACAAACAATTCATGACATTTGACATTAGGGATGTCCTCTAATATCGGATCGGAGAAGATACCCGTTGCCAAGTGGTATATCGGCGGCGATTCGATATCAATTCGAAGTTTAATCCATTATTTGCGATTCAAAGCAGGAATTTTTACTTTGATGGCTAAATTTATCAAAAAAGTGGTGGGTTAATAACATGTAGCTAAACTTCTAATCTGAACACTAAAGCACGTTTTGGTTATGAAGATTAAAAAACTGCGTTTAAACATTTCATTTCGTCTATTTTACTTAGTTGAGCATAGTTATGACGTCATTTGGTATCGGATCGCGATACATTTTGTCCAATATATTGGTTATCGATATCGGAATAAACAGTCAAGAATCAGACATCACTATTTGGTATAGTCATAGTCGTAGTTGAAAGAAGAGATTGGAAAAAAAATGTAAAAGTAAATATAAAAAAGCATACATTGTAACGTTTAACAAGTAAGTTTACCTGAAGTACTACATAACTGTCTGCAGCAACGGACTGCAAGGACAGTTGAACATATACGTTTTCATTGTATTGAGCGATAATCCTTCCAGACGGATTCCCCAGCAAATTCGCGTGACTTGGGTCGCTGTACAAATCGCCCAGGATCTTTAGTTTCTTTGTGGTGTCTTGTACAGAGAAAAAGTTCCTAAAAATTGATACATGTCATAAGAATATCAAAGACCATATCATTTTGAACGTTTCGAATAACTTTGTATTCATTTTCAACATCATTGGTACATGTGTTTTTTAGTTATGGATTACTTTTTTTATATGAGTAAGTGTTTGTCACTTTAAATAATTCTTGCAAACATTTACCCAAGGAAAAATTAAGGATTGTTACCAATTATTAAACAATATAAAGTTTCCCTTTTAGGCAGAAATATTTTTTTTATCGCTTTTGTGTAAGTCAGGGATTTTAAACTTTTTTTCTTGCATCGATTTGAAAAAAGTTTTTTGAAAAATTGGAAACGCATTAAACGATAGAAATTTTACTCGTTTTCACGAAAATGTCGTTCGGTGAAAAAAATAACAATCCATTTACAGTAGATACGAAACAGAATCACGTAATAAGCTTTCATTACAAGGATTAACTACCAAAGTGAGATACTCTGCGACGCCCTTGGAAATTAAAACAACGAACAGTACAAAACCCTCCGTTGTAGGTAATCCAAGAAAAACATGCCGACTTTTATAATACGAAGTACCTTGTTGATAGCTACTAAACTAAAGTACCGTGTACGACCTCTACCCCTGCCATGGAAAAGCTTCTATCAAATCAAACACTTGCCCTAATTGATTGTAGTTCTTCGAGTATTCGAAAAAGAGTTCCGTGGGCAAATCAAAGTCGATTGGTACTGGATTCCGAAGTCTCTTATCGGTCTTGCTTGGTGGTGGGGGTTTCAATTTTCGCACGTTGTACTGCAGGTGCACAGTGGTTCCATTTGCCTACATTATGGGGAAACATCGGCTTACTTGATAAAGACACTTTAAATCAGGTATTCCTAACCTGTGGGACTGCAATTAAGACATTGTCAGAGACAAAATCAAGCTCAACCATCACAGTAACTGAATTATAATAACTAATTAATGTATACTATCATGTTTATTTTGTGTTGTATCTCTATCATATTATCATTATAACTACAGTTACTGTAAATCAGTTTTCTAATTAGAATGACGTTTCTTAATTTTTTAAAAGGTTAAAAAAATAGAGGGGAGTGGGCCATTGATTTCTTAAAATTTCCACAAAGGGCCACGGTCAAAAAAGGTTGGGAACCCCTGCTTCAAATATATGTACTATAATTAGAATTTACAAAATCGTTAAAAATTTCCGAACCTGATAAGTTTAAACAGTAATTAAAATAATACACAGTACAGATCAATTTTAGTGATGTGTTTTAGCTGTATATTTGAACAGACGATAAGCCTATTCGAAATATATCGAACAATTTATAATTTGTGACGTATACCGTAGGGCAAAATCATTTTTATAAGGTTTGTGATTGCTTAACGAGCTTGCACTATAATTAACCTTTTATTAGATATGACGTACCAAAACCGTACTGGTTGAACGCTTATTAGGCTTAAAATAAATTGTCGCGCACAGCACATTCAAATTGCACACAAATCACCGCATTTGCATTTATGCTTTTCAACTTGCGTTTACCTGTATTGTGAAAGGACAGAGGTAGAAGACAAACTGCACGTGAAGGTCAGCCGGTGAGGTTCGGCATGAGCTCGGCAGTTCGTCAAGGTTGTGTAGAGTTGAGTCTGCTACGTAGAGGACGTCGAATGGAGATGCATTAAGCTGCATTAAGTCCTCATCGCCAATTCTGGAAATTCCAACTTACTTTATCGACATCTCTTAAAAAGTTGTAATACACATACGACCTTGGTAAGAAATATATGCGACATTCGGTCATGTACAGTCTTTTACGTAACCACATTTTTTTTAAATTAAAACATTTATTGCAAAGCCAAAAGGTGGAGTAGATCGACATTTATCTTACCCAAAATACAATCTTAAACAGCCAGCAAAACCGACTTATTTTTTCACGCCTCGGGACAAAGACTAGAAATGCCCGATACTTATTTTAATCCAACACCGAAATTTGACTTTTATGAAAAATTTCTGCCGATGTGATCCGTAACCAAATGACTTCAATACTACCTTAAAATAAGCAAGATTGTTTGTAAAACAAAAAAATAGTACAGCGCTCGGATACTTAATTCCTTATTTGAAATGTTTTGGTTTTTAAATACCTTTTAAAGTGGAAAAAAATAAGCTGGATAACAAACCATGGATTAAAATGCCAAAGTGTATTTTGTTTTGGATAGGCAGCGATGCCACTTTAGTATCGGGCGAGTACTGATAAATTATGAGGTATCGATTATCGGCTCTAGTTCCACTTTTTAAATTGGTATTCGTGTTATTGAGTTGCTGACTTACGAAATGTGAACGGTTTCGTTGCAGCTTGCTTCGGTTTTTGCTGGAAGGCAGTTATCTGAAATGAATAAGTGTTACAGGCTTGTCGAAATATAATTTTGAACATTTAAAAATGGAAAACCCGAAATGCATTATCTTTATACCTTACGAAAATAGTTTTGTAAGCACCACTAACTCTGTGATTAATGTCCTTTAAAGCAAAGTGGTTTTCCCTAAATTCTAAAAAAGTCCTAAAATTATTTATAGTGTTGCCTTTAAACGGAAAATCATCTTACAATTGCAAAAGAGACTAAACAACTATAAATGTATGTATTTATATGCAGTCCGATGTAAAATTGTCTTACACACGTCAGCTGTGTAGTTGCCGTGGTGCGCACCATGGCCTTGGGATTGCATTTGGACAAACGCTTGGCGTCCGGAGGTTTTCAAAATCTCCGTCGTTTTTCCGCCGTTCCATCTATTCTCTTCGGCCAGGCCATCGTCGGAATAAACCTATTTTGGGAAACAAACTATATGTCAAGTTGTATAAACTGTTGTTACCAGGCTTGGTAAAATAAATCAAGAAACAACCATTCTGGTATTTGTAATTATTTACTAAGCTCCCGAACTTCGGTGTTATTTGCCCTGACAAAGGCCACTTGTATAGCTTGCCGAAACGTTGGTAAATAATTACAATTACCAGAAAAACTGTTTTTTGATTTGTATATTATGTCAAGTTGCATTGGTATGGATAGGCGTGAGAAATTATTCAAGAAAAAAGGCAGTTATTTCTTGAGTACTTTAACTAAACTAAGGTCTAACGGCAATATATTAGCTATGTTGCAAACAGTCCCGTGAAAAATAAACAATATCCACTTTACTATAAAAACGTGTGACCAGAAATAAATTTGTACTTTAATACGTTGAAATACAATAATATATTTTTTAAATCTTCTACAATCTCCCAATGTAGGTATAGTTTGAATTGACATAATTCTGAAATAGCTGATATTGGAAAACAAACATTAGTAGCTAGAGCAATTCAACTTCTTATGTTAAATCGAATGTAAATAGGCAGTTTTTATCGTTAACAAAGATATATCCGTGGTCTTCACTCGATAAATAAAGTTTATTCGGTCGCCTTTATGTATACTTACCAGTAGTAAATCGTTAACGTCCAAGGTAAAAGAGGTAAAATTGAAGGAAAAATGGCAATAAGTCAAACTGTCGAAGGTCCACTTTTGGATACTGTTCTTATCGACTTTAATTGTCGAATTTTGTGCGATCTCGAAGTGTTGAGTACCATTGGTGAAACTGTAGCTCTCTTTAAAGTAGTTGTCAGGAAACACTATACCGGAAAGCAAGTTTAAAGAAATTGTGGACTTCAAGTTAAAAAGATTTATACAAATAGCCGTAATTTAGTGTTTGGTCGCACAAATTTTATGCCTGATAGATATATTCGTTTCAAAATCATACTTTTTATATTTAGGTGAATTGTTGTTTGAGTGATTCACAACATAAAGTAATTTGTGTACTGAAAGAATACAAGTTTTGTATTTATCGGAAACTTCCCTAAAGAATTTGATAAAAAAATGAAATGGTTATTAGAGACAAAATAAACTTTTTTTTATCACACTGTTTTAATATGGTGCTACTATCACACAGATATGCTTACAACGACATGGTCAACACAAAATGTCACGCACACCTAAATGCAAGTGGAAAAGTGTAAATTGTTACAAAAACGTTTGGTTATACGTTCCAACAAAAAACGTGTTTAAAAATAGCGTAATATCTACTATTTCAACTTAAGAATTACACTAGATAGATCAGGTTATTAAACAAGCATTGCGTCTTTAAAATGTAAACAAAATCGCAGATAAAATGCTTTTCGTATTCGTAGTAAGTATACTTACACCCGATTGCCTTTAATCCGAACTCGGTAAAGTTTGTTCCCGTATTACAGCGGACCTGAAGCTTGTTCGAGGCGACCTGAAGGATGCCGGTTCGAATCCCGCTGCCGGTATACTTTCCCTTTGTTGCTCCACTGGAGTCATACACCTATAGTTTAAACTTTTTTTAATAAAAAAAACTTTGTATAAGCCAAATCTTGATTCCGTGGCAATGCGACAAAATCCAGATATATTTCGAACCAACCCTTATAATATATTTTCAAGCTGCAGACAGAACACACGTCAAACCAACACTAATACCACAGCAGTTAACACGATTAGCAGAATACTCTATCAAAGCTAGCAATTTAGATCAGACACTATTAAAAGATAGCGATATATATATTTCGCCAGCAATAGTGTCTGATCTGAATTGCTAGCTTTGCTGGACTATTCTGCTGTTACTGGTCAGGAATTAAGGTCGACACTTATCTTGAAAGGGCCAAGGTGATTTCCATTATCACATATTCAGTGCAACATGGCATATAAACCTTTGGATTTTTTCAACCTTTGTATAAGTTATATCGAAGTTTTGATTTTTTTCAAAAAAATACTTCGGTTATTAAATAAAATCTGATATTAATAAAAATAGGGATGGATCAAACAGTGGTTTTTCTTCGTTTCGACATTGATAAATAGTTATAGCTTTCGCGTTACGCGGTTAAAATATGACGTTTTAAACTAAAATTAGCGTCGAACCCTGCAAGCGCCGCCAACTCCCAGTTTCCCGAACATGGGTGCCAGTGACGTTGTGTTGTAGAGCCTTGTTGTATAGTTCTGCCCGTAATTGATGGTGGTCGACTTTAAGATAAACTCCTTTTCGTCGGTGTACGATTCGGCCAGTCTTCCAAACCAAAGCAAAACTAAAAAAACAGGAAAACACGGTTAGGTTTCGAAGCGCAATAATATAGATTTTTTGCTTAACTTCGGTGTACCCGTGTGACTATACTATTAAATAACCAATGCTTACAACTAAAATAATTTGGAATTCCTGACCTGTTTTTTTCTGAGTTAAAAAAATAACACGTTTAAGCGTACTGATCCACAGTTTATAATACTCGTTCCTATTAAGTTGGTTATTCCGTTAAAGGAACAACAGTATAGGTTCGCAAATTTATGCATACATTTAATTACGCTTGTAGCTATAGTATACATAAACGCGCTATTGCTGTTAGTTTATATTGTTCTACTCTGTTTTATCGCATTATTCTCTAAATACAACTTAAATTTTTTCTATAGGCGCGATAAACACTAGTTGTGAGTCAGAGGAAACAAGAAAGTAATCGTCACGGGCTAATTAAATTACCATTCAGTGTTATTAAATAATGAAAATTCTGTGGTAAGTACGAAAAAGGGACTCATGAGGGTCTGGAAGGGAATACAACCCTCTTTGTTCGCTCAACCTACCACCAGACCTGAGTCAATTATATATATAATATCTTCTTTTTTGCTGCGCGCACATAGTATTGCAATCACTCACGAATTTCACACGATAATCTATTCAAAAGATGGTATTGGTATACAGTAATACCTTACGCTCACCCGTTAAAAATAAAATAAAAGTCTTGGCAACATCGCACAGTGCAATTTTTCGATCCATTGTAGAATTTTTAAACTTATAAATATTCCAATAACCTTGCTAACACACGAAGCTCAATATGTCAGAGTACACCATTAAAAGCAGGATATAACTACGAAAACTTTTTTAGAATATTGGTAACTTTGTAATAACATCTTGTCTCCGTTGTCAAACTAAAGCAAAATTGTAGGTATGTTTTGAACAATGTTAATCAAAGACACATTTAATAATGTCATCGTAGTTCAAACCGAAACACATAGAGTACGGTATTGTGGTGTTACAATTAAACTATTTTTTGTTTTCTATAGAATTCGAGGTTAACTGGGTTAAACTTATATAGGTAAGTCCTGCTTTAAACTAGCGCCTTTTCGTAACAATAAAATAATAAGGCACATTAAAAATATATCGTATTGAAAACTTTTTTAATACTCCGTTCAGGAATCGTGCCTTCTCTACTATAACAAACCGCTGCCTGACTTGTTTTTAATTTATTTAAAATGCAGTAGTGTATGTTACAGCCGCCGACAACTGGTATAACTCATTCGAAAATGCTCTTTGATATTATATTTCTTATATTCACATATGCTTTTCTTTCGCGTGAAAGCTCATTAATTCAAGCCGCACTGGGCTTCCTCGCAGAAAATTGATAGCTGCCAACGGGGTCATTTTTTTCATTATTTGCATGTAAATCGTTAGGTTAAGTATAGTTTACTAAACCTGCAGAGTTTGCGATAACCTTTTCACTCTTTCAGCTGATTAAAGACAATTGTTGTTTTCTTTTTTACATAATGATTTTCTTTTCTTACGCAATCCGTATCATATTACTATGAGAACCCTATTTTTGTGTGTAACGCTTTTAGTTGGCGCGCTGTGAAAAATATCACAAAGCTATTTACAGAACCAAAGGTTTGGAAGTTTAAAAAATATAAAGTTAGCCAATAATTACAACTGATTCTCAAAGGTTTATGTCAATGTAATTTTTATCAAATTTGCAAAGCTTTAGGAATTGATCGAATTGTATAGATTGTTTTTTTATTCATGATATCGAAGGTTTTTCCACGAATTACTTTTCATGAATCAAATACCTAAACAAACCCAAATGGAGAACAGTTGATTTTAGTGACGCTTCATATTAAACCCTTTTGGTAGGCCTATGTAGTAAGCAATCCATGCGCCCCAAAGTGCACCACCCGTGTAAGTGTAGTAAACCAATTAATAATATAATTCATATAACGGAAATGGCCGTCACTCTATTAGGCCGAACTAAAGCGGTTAAAAATATAATAGCCTTCGTTCATACTACTGGCGTAAGTATGAACTTCCGTCAATTATTCAGGTTAAAAGGTTGTGTAGAATAGTCACAATTGTTTAGTTAGTTGTTCGTTTTCGGGTTACACATTCGGAAAAGGTTAAAACTTTTCTGGTGTGTGAAACAATGTTCAGTTAAGGGCCAAAGCTAATTGACGCGGCTGCCATAATTGAAAACTTTCGTCAACCGCTAACGCATAATGTTAATACAAAAAATTTATTAAATACAAAACTGTGATGTGTTTAGCGATTGTCAGTTAGATAATCATGTGACTTAAATACATAACTGCCCTCAGTAGAAAGCAAATTCGGCATATCGATAAAATAAATAAAAAAAAGAAACAATTTTAAAATTTAAATGACATATATTTGTATAGTTACATGAAAATAACTCTATACGCCAAACCTCATAAGATTGCTCTCGGTAAAGCTATAACTATATTTTCACAAAGTGACATATAGTTATGTAAATTGTTTTCGTTGTTATTATGTGTATTAAACAAGGTTTAATATATTTTATAAAACACACCAGGAGACTTAAAAATACTTAACTCTATTGTAAAACCTTGTTGTGGAAATACTTTTTAAAAATATAAGAAAACAATACACTGATGGAACTTTATTTTGCATGTAACTACAGTACATACACCGCAGCATATAGCCTATATAATTATAAAATCTAAAAATCGTTTCACTTTAATCGTGGTATTCCAGTCCAGGAAAAACAACATATTTACAAAACAAAAACAACAGAAGATCACATCACTCTTGAAAAAGAATATTGTTGAAATTTATGAATGAGTTCACTAACAACGGAACACGCTATTCAACAATATAACAATAATGTACGATGACTAGTTTTGTCCTTACTTTTAAGAGTATTTTAAATTTTGATAAACGGACTTTTAAAAAAGTTAACGCAAAAACGAAAACGAAAACTATAGTACTAGACGCCATGACATCTAACAAAGTATAGTCGACCATTGTTTTACATATATAGCTCGTTGAGCGATTACTCACAATCAAGATTTTTTTGGACAACGAAAGCAAATCTTTCTACTATTACATAAATGCCTAACAGCTCCGATCTTCTTTGTTCACTACCACGAGTGACAAAACTCAAATTTTAAAAATCAATTGCCAGGCAACGTCGTTCTGAGATTGTGCTTCAAACGAGCTAAAAAAAATTTTTGATTACTCAAAAGATATGTTTTTTTTCGGGGATCATTATAACAGGCAAGGACTTGTCGATACACTAAAGATTAAATACGAATTTCCAATTACGCTTAAAAATAGATTTAAGTTTTAAAAGAAACGCTCCATATCAAACATTTCCATCATGAAAACTTTTTCTGTTTGACAGTTCGAGTAGACATATAACAGTGTAAAGAGTATGGAATGATAAAAGCATAGAGTACTTCTTACGTTTTTATGTTGACAATGCAGCACAACAACAATACAAAACAATATCAACATTTACAAAAATATGAACATTAATTACAAAATATAACAGACACATGGTTCAATAAAAATATATCTCCATTTTTGCGAAAGTTTCATTTATATATTTGTCATTTTTGCGAAAGTTTAATTTATATAAGTCGAGATAATGACAACCTATATAACGTTCGTATACTGTTAAGAGTTCAAAAATGCCTAAATTCACATGAAATCAATCCACAAAAACGAAAATTCAAAAAAACTTATTTGTCTTACCAACGGGACTGTATTTTTTAGAGATGCACAGCTATACTCGCCGTTCACGTCGTGTATTTAAAGTTTAGTGAAAATTTTACCGAGATGATAACAGCCCCGCAACGACGTCCTAGAATTGCTCAGAGTTTAGATTTTAAATATAAAAATAGCGCCATAAACCTTTTATAGAACTTTCCAATTTGTGATAAATTACCTATAGTATACACCAGCAAATCGACGCACTTTAAAAGCTTTAAGGGCAAAAGAAATCTTCACGAAATCACAAATTAAATATTTTTTTTTACTCTTCCCCATGCTATGGGTTGTAGTCGGGGTGGCCCAAGAACTCTACGTATACCCTTTGGTAATTGAACGCACAACAACTTGTTTTTTTTTCGAGAATTTATAAAAGTCTTAGCGAAATGAGAACGATCCAATGTATATAACTCTGTGAACTTTCTATATAGCGTACAATCTTATAAACACAAGAATCTTCCAGGTCCCTTTAAATGTTTTACAAACAAGCAACCCAGCCAATTTGTCTTAAAAAAGCGTTTCCTTTTTCCAAAGTGGCTCATGCTGTTTTCCCGCAGCCCCGCATGGCTACAACACGCTCTTCTCGTCAGCCAGCAGCGAACTTCGCTTGGTGTAGCTTTGCAGCATCGTAGATGAAGTGACTGACTGCTGTGGGACAAGACCGGACGAGGCATTGCTGCGACTGCTGTTGGTGTTCGCAGCGGTGTCGAAGATCGGGTAGCTCTTTCCTTTTCCGCTGAATCGAGCTCCTGCTCGGCGCAACGGCGCAAACCACATCTCGAATATCTCCTTGCGCATTACCGCCGCCACGTAGAAAATCAGGACGCCCTGTTAATATTTTGCCGAAAAGACTTAAGTCAAGTCAAGTCATTCGAAAACAGTGACTTAAGTGCACTGAGGTTTTACAGGTGTGTTCTGTCGGACGCTTCGGGCTAAATAAGCCACATTATTTGCGGTGGGTTAATAAGTGAAGCAAATGCGCGGTTTAAATTAGGCTTCGTGACGTACCTAAATTTCCCTCACCCCTGTCAGTTTCCGATGCTGTAACAACTCTTAGGAATGACATTATTAAAAGGCTTAGTAAGAAATGACAATTAGCCTACCCTTGTTTCTGTCTTAGGCTCTGTTGTGATTTCATTGCGTTTCGGCTATACCTTTCGCTAAAAATGGAGGAAAGCTTTTAATTGGAGGAAAACTTTTTAAAGCTTTTTTAATAATTGTACTACATCTTTTGCGTGATTTTTTTTTTGTGAACAATTTTCTCTATCTCAGAAAGTATGTAGCTTTTTTATTTCTGTGGAAGTCCCATAGCATATTGGGCATTATATAGCACGCACAGTCGCACACTCAAGGACTATACTTTCAACCACGCATACCTGATGTCGCGTTGACATCTGACAAACTCAACTTATTTTTATCATAAATTTGGGTTTATTTAGATAAAATTAAGTTGGTCTGATAGCAAAACTATGCGTTTTAAGCGACAGCAAGGTATGACAGCAAATATTGGGGTTCAGGTCAGAAAAATGATTTATGCAATTTTAAAGTTTTTGGATTAATATTTGCTGTAGCATACAGCGTATACCTCCTATCTCGACCTTTCCACCATTTGACCTCAAACATAAAAGCTGTTTTACTAACATAAACTGTATACTTTGTTTCTAAAAAGCGTGTTAAAAATGCAACTGAAAACAAGCTTTTTCTAGCAGAGCATTTTTACAGACAGGAGTTCAATATTTTAAAAATGAATATTCGGCAACTATACCTAAACTGTATAGGGCCTTCCTTCAAAACGAAACCTATGGTAACCAGCCATCATTATTACGTTACACCAAGCAACACCTTTTTGCTTTTACCTGAATTGCGTTAAACGCGGTGAAAATCCAGCTGAAGACCAACACGTAAGTGGGGTCCTCGGAGAAAAGCATGAAAAAGCCGACAATCCAGGTTGCGCCAAGAGTGACCGACATGGTAAAGGCCATCTTCAGTTCGCGCACCTTGTCTTTTTTATTGTTGGCGCTCGATTGCACCTGGAATATAGCACGATTCTTGGTTTTGTCGTAGAAACAACTCTTTTCGCATTTCGATTTTATTTATAAGAGAGAACAAAATATTATTTTAGAAGCACTCTGAAAGCAATGTTAAGCTGCGGGTAGATTTACAAAAATCTTAGCATTGCGTTATTTCCTTAAACGCAACATGGCTAACTAACTATGCAGTTAAAATATACTTTTTAACAGTGACACGGTGTACACAACAATTATAAAAACGCATAAGTCTTTACAATTTATATTGTTAAATACTATCGCGAAGGCAACAAAAACATTTTCCAATAAATCTTGAGTCCTGCGGTGAGCATTCTATTTGCTTTCACGACATCATCTTGGCCGCGAGTCAACTAAAATAGTCAATTACACAGTGTGATATCGGAAACAATATACCTTGATCACATTAATTCTACCAAATACTAACAATGTCCATACTAGAGAAATAAACGCGTATACCATATCAAATCAAAATATGCGGCCTGAATTTCGCCAGACCACTGACTACATGAAACATAATACTGTATCCCTTTAGCTTGGTAATGAATTGAAGTCAAAAAGGTCGAGTAGATCGACATCATCTTGATGATTAAGACGTTTCGATACGAGCTTATATCATCTTCATTTCAAGTGTAGCATGTTTAGCACAAGATAACATTACAGATCCGTGCATACCGTACCCAAGTATATTGTATCATATTACTTGTTTGATTCTAACTTTTACCTTGTTCTTCATGTTGTGAACGTGTCTCAGCACAGCAACGATTACAAACACGTTGCCCAGCAAAACAGCGCCGACGAAGAAGAGAAAGCCAAAATAGAGCGAGTATCCTTGAATCCAACACGCACTGTCTCTTCTGTAACTAGAACCCTCTGGATCTAGACTTGGGGGGTCGTAGTCTGAAAGTATGTGGTTGGTTATATTTAGGTTTAAAGTAGGAAACGTATGGCTTTGAAGAAGTATACTTTGAATGATGTGAAAAAATGAGGTTGTGATTTCTTAGTTTACAGCTTTACAAAGGATCAACTAAAAGGTTTAAACAAATTTGTATTAAGACGTTTCATTCTGTCAAAACTACCGTTTTTTAGTCGGTTAAGCAGTAGTGCGTATACCCATTAGTGGTTTCTTTTATCCTTATTTGTTGAGAGAGTAAATTATATTTTGCCACTTCTAACCGGGCAAACGCAAAACGTTTTCGCACTTCGCTATGTGCTTTTGAAATTCTGGCTACCAGTCCGACCGGTCCGTGAAAAGAGTTTTGTGATTTTTCAAGCCTGCGAAAGAACCACTGCAGTTATTTAGGAGTTGAATTTCAAAAGCGCTGATAACTTTTGAACATTCGCAGAAACTGCAGTAGCAAAGCCAGCCGACTAACATAAGCTTATAATTTTGTGTGGGTAGTTGTGCTTTATATTTTAAAGGTTTTAGCTTCTATTTTATATGATCAAATTACCTTCGTTGAGATTAATCTTGTCGACGACACCAAGTGTCAGCGCCAAATTAATGGTCACTGTTAGAAGAGGCATCCCGTATCCAATCAGGCAAGATTTGATCATAAAATGGCTTGTCGAAATTGAAAACACCTAACAATTTGACACGTTAATACAAACGTGAACAGTTCCGACGACGTAAAAAGTATAATATTAAAAACAATTTCGCAAAAATCAGGATGGGACTTCTAAAAAAGGGGGGTCGGGTCGTATGAGAAACATCAAGTGTATTTGACGTCCAGGTCGAAAAGGGATATAACACACAAGGTATGAATTTGATTTTAATAATGAATTTTAAAGTCAAAGGTTCGAGTAGATCGACATATTGATTAACATGTTTCGTTACGAACTTGTATTGAAATGTCTTATTCAAGATGATGTCGATATACCCGACCTTTTTCGCTTTCAAATTTATTATCGAAATATCTGTCGATATGTGCCATTGCTTTGACAAACTAGTAAGAGTACGGATATATGAGGCTGCCTTAAAAATATACAACATATTCTATAAAACATCCTAAAATCAAGGTAAAACGGGCGTTCAACACTAAAACGAGCACACGCAAACCTTCACAATGGACTTGTACAACTTGTAGCTGTACACCGCTGTCCACATCCACGTGGCGAGAAAGAAGAATTGGAGAAAGGCAGCGATCGCGGTGCATCCCCCGTCGCTTTCTGTTGACGTCACGCCGGCCAGAAAGATGACGTAGGCAAGCAGGAGATTGACGTACATGTGCAGCTGGATTTGGTTGTGCTCTTTTTTGCGAAAATCCCTGTAAGTTTGCCGAAAAGATTCGATTTTGTGTTTATAGGCTGTGTTGTAGTAATTTTGGGTTTTGGAAGTATTGTTTATAGAAGCATTTCTTAATTTTAGGAAATTATTTTGTGTTTTATACCTGTTTTAACAAACACTCTTAACATTATCGGATACGAAAGCAAGAATCTTTCGTTTACATTTTATTGGAAGATTCTTTACTTCCCAAGTGTTTTGAGCTTAGTTATAGAACTCCTAAATGTTTGTTTTAAGCCAGAAACACAGATTTCCACTATTTGCACCATATCCGTCAATATTACATGATAATCCAACAACTTTTTTGTGACACTTAACTACACGTTTACCAGGACAAAACACGCGCGAGCATATTTAATGGGAACACGCGACCGTCAATGCCTTCAGATAACATCTGTTTACCTATTGAGCAGAAACAAAATGATAACAGCTGCAAGACCGCAGATCGACAAGGCACATCCGATGGTGCTTAGTACAGAGAGTACCGCGTCGGCAGGGATCTCGACCTTCGACTGGAAAACATTTTAAACTTGACTTTAGGACGAAATTTGTGAAGACATTTTCGCGTAAAATGAAAAACCGCGAGCGTATTAAACACGGGGATAACATTTAGATTAGTTCATCTATAAAAGGCCAATACTTTTTAACCGGAGATCTGTGAAAGTTTTTGAATTTGAAGAAATATTATATTAAAAAACGTTGTGCTTTAGCTGTAGTCTGGTATTTCTCGTGGTCTCCCTATAAATATATGAAACAATATGATTCTATTGGGAGAAATAAATAAAAAAAAATTTGAAGATTAAAGCTGATTGAGAGACCCGTGACCACTTTAAGGGCCTAAAGGGGAAGTTGCAAAATCATTGAGAGCCACTTGGTCTCTAGGCGATATAAAGAAAACTATTATCATTTTCTAATTTGGTGTAAAGCGGTATAGGTTGAAAATGTGCAAACAAATAGGTTGAAAAATTTGAAAATGTTTTGTTTTATAATTATAGCCTATAAACTTTTGAGGACACAAAAATGTACCAGCAAATCACCTGTATAATGTAACTTTTTCTAATGTCAATACAATACCAGCGAAACTCTTGTTTTAGCATAAGAAATCAACTTTAACGTTTTTTTCAGTTTGGTGAGCAAAACCGCTATCCAGATATACACGCACGATCTTTACTGTACAGTAAAGTATCCTAAACTTACCATATTAACATTGTCATCTTACATGTAACAGGTTTGGTCGAATTTTTAACTGATGCTTTAGGACAGGTCATTTACTTAACATATACAAGAGTAAAAAGTTCTATCATTGTTGATCGCTAACGTATGGGACTGAAATGTATTTGGAGCCTACTACACGTGTTTTAAGGCATCATCACAATATTTTCATTAACCAAAGCCTAACAAATGTTTTTTATTAAATAAGCGTAAAATTGGAGCTGTCAAATCAAACCCACGTGCTAAGGTGTGCGAGACCATACCACAAAAATTCTGTTTATTGTACTTACAACAATGAGAGCAAAGCTGGTCAGGTGATCACATCGACAGGTGGGTGGAGTAGAGCTGGTGACCAAACGACAGCCTTTGCTCGACCAGGTTTTTTTCTCTACGTCCCAGAATACGCAGCGCTGCTTAAGGAAATCCAGCTGTATGCGAAAAACTAGCTCATATTAATTGCGTCATCTTAAAGTAAAGCAACGACTCTACGCCAGGATATTTAACTGGAATAAACGAAATTTACAGTTTCGTTTTTGTCATATACCTTTTCGACAGCTTTAGTGGTATATTTAAGCACGAAAGTTATAGTACCATGCATATAACTGACAAACTTTAGCTGCGCTAAATCAATTTTTCTGTGATCGCACTTTTTATCTATTAGTCCTCATTATATTTGGGCATTGGGAACAAAGTCGCACATTTATTGACAGTAACTTTAAAGATACTGTGTCCTAATTTTAATCCATTGATTTAACGAAATAATAATTTATAATATTTATAGACGATGAATAATTTTAGTCATAAAATTGTCTTTATTGTTGCCAGCCTTTGGGTGACTAGATTATTTAAGTATTTGTATTATGTTAAGATAATGTTTTTTAGTAATCTAACATAAATTTGATTTAAACTCTTAAAAGAGCAGAAAACGAAAAACACTCTCTAGTATTCTCAGCTTGAACCATTCAAACAAAAATTGTTAAATTCGCTATGAATAGGTATTAATCTTTAGTTTATTTTTAAGACCCCAATACATATTATTAATGAAAAAAGGCCAAAAATGATAAATTAGAAGATCAGAAATTTACAAATTACTTTGGAGCGATAAACGATCTCTTATCTAATATATAGGGGAATCAGGTGGCACTCTATTTAGAATTAGACAAATACGGCCATTTAACAAAGATTATTATCTAATTTATGTCAGAAACTTTAAAACTTCCAGATAAAAAACCGGGTTCGGACAAATACACCAACTGTGCGTTCACTTAGAAACACGACTTTTCGTAACTTGAAAGCAAAACAACCTTCAGTTCATTCAAAGAAGATGCACTTTTGTCGCCGTGACGTGTTGTGATGTAGTCGTGATGTAGTTGGACGGGAGGGTCGAGGTTTTGCCTGCGCACTTCTTTTCCAACATTGCACGTCGTCACCTGATATTTCAAAAAGTGTTTTTCCTTAACTCTTCACGGCGGGTGCCAAGCAATTACTTCAACGTAAAACTTTTTGACCAGTGGCTGTCAATCAGTGCAAAACGTGCCACTTGAATACTTGACTAGCATTGTAGGATATACGTGGAGGTGGAGGTTTTCCATGTGGTAAACCAAAATCTGATGCGGAGTTTAAAAAAAACCTTTCTGGCGTAATTTAGCAGATGAAAGTTTAATTTTTATCATATCATCACAAGCTTTTTTTTCGAACAAGTTAGTTTAAACAACATAAATGCTTTATCCAGGGTGTAGGTATTAGTAGTACTAGGTGGCAAACCACCAGAAAAATAACTTCTACCAAAAGCGAAACAGTAAAAAGACGAATTACAAAACAGTAAAAAAACGAAATATTTAAATGACTTGATTTGACTTTAATCGTCCATGACTTAATGACCTAACTTGAAATTTAGAGAAGTGATTTGACCTGGCACCTGTTTATGTTTTTAATGTTTTTTTCACAGCTGCCTTTAGTGTGGTAATGACTCAAGTCAATAACTTGACTTAAGTGCACTAAAGTCACTATTTTAAATGGTTTAACCTGACTTAATTCTTAAGGGTAAAATGACTTGACTTGACTTAAGTCTTTTGGGAAAATGACTTGACTTGACTTAAGTCTTTTGACAAATGGATTAGAACTTTTTGATCGCCCTCTGGTGCCTTTTTGGAATTCTTTAGTTAATTTATTGCGAGTTTACCAATTTTAATAGCTTAAGCTATAATTTTTATGACACGGACTTGACTTGGAATCGACTTGCTCTGATTATGACTTGCCTGGAACTTGACTTGTTATTTACTTAAAAAGACTTGACTTTAACTTAAGTTACTTTATAAAAGATTGACTGGTACTTAAATCTTTTCAAAATGAGTTGTTTACAACATTGGTCCGCCTTACAACTCGACTTACCCAGTCGACGTTCTCGGAGCTGGGAAAAAGTGCGTCACCGGCGAAAAGCAAGAAGGACACTCGAGAAGTGTCGTCGTCTTTGGCGTTTTTCTTAGATTCTATAGGAACTTCAATTTCCATTGGTTGTGTTGTTTCGTTGCCTTTCGTGATCACCGGTGAATAAGACATTACTTTAACTGTGCTGACATCCACGCTCGATATCTGTAGAACATCGCAAAGTAAATAGAACTCCAGGTTTTGCAGTGATCATTTTTAAATGCCTTCCAAAGTCACTACTATTTGTTTGAACATTTGACTTTAATACCGCCTAAAAACGTTTATTTCCAAAAGAAAAAACTAAAACACTGAACATTTTGGAACAATGATTTTAAACTAATTTGTTTTATTTTTACGTGACTTAAAAATTTGGGGAAAGCAGAAATTCTCACTTATTTGTTTTGTCTTTTTGCTTTCAACCACTATAGAGACACCTTTTTCCTTGCAAACTGTTTCGTCAGTTTGTCCAAACGTTTATGAGCTAACAAAAGTCTGCTTTTAAAACGATACTGACGTATAGGCTACATCAAACTATAGTAAACCAGTAAAGCTGCCGTACGTTATGTGGAGCCAATAGGGGCTCTCATGTCCCAGCTATACAGAAAATGCCGTGAAAGCGAAGTCATAAAAGTGTAAAAATATTCAAATAATAAAATGTGCCCCAAAATCGGATTGAAAAGCAACTTGTTGGCCTGTATTGAACGCACAGTGTATAAAAAGTCACACAGACTGCCTAACCTGTCCGAAAATCTTTTTGCTTCGAAATGCGAGCGTCTGGTTTGCCGGCATCGCCACAAGACGAATGCCCGCGTTAATTGCGGCCACGGCGTTGTATGTCTGGAGCGCACTCGTGTCCTGCCCCATCGCCTCGATCGACTGGGCTATGTTGTCGCCGATTTCGACGATGGCAGTCATCGTGCTTGGCGAGATCTGAGAAAATCAATCCGCCCTCTTTAGTGTTCTAAACTAGTGCCTTTGAACTGATTTAGGTTCAACTCAAGGTAAAGTTTGCAAAATACCTCGGTGTCCACGTAAAGTCATTTTCAACAAATAAGTCACGTCTGACTTAATACTGACAAAACAACATTTATTTCAAAAACAAAAAATTGAAACATTGAAATTTATTTTGGAGCAATAATTTTAAACTATATAATTTGTTTTCTATAACTTCTTAATTTTGTTTTTAAAACTATAAAGTCGAGGTCTCTCTTTTTTAGTTCAAGTTTCAGTCAAGTCATTGCTTTTACAAGTGAATTACAAGTCTTTACTCATTATCAGTTAATTAAATGCTATAAGCTAAAACCAGAATTTTCTATTTAACGTGTCTGCAAAAGGCAATTATAAACAAACTCTTGAAATTGCGGTAATAACAACGCAACCTATCAGAATATCGGAATCAGGTGGTACCGTATAAAGACGTACTTAACTTGACAAGCTTTCTCACAAGTGACTTCACAAGTACGGTTTTGCGAAAGCTTGTCGAGAAATAAATACAATTTGTCTTTATACAGTGCCGCCTGATTCCTCTTTTTAGAATTAGACAAATACGACCATAATTATACAAAGATAGCAAAATACCGTTGCGTTTGGGGCAAGAAGGGTCGCGGTCATGGCGGAGAGAATGTGCAGAGTCTTGTTTGTGTCTGTGGTGCTGAGTGAGCCTGACGATGTGTACAGCTGAAGCGTGGCGGCCGCAGCGCTGACGTTTTTCACCTGCGCAAACAAATAAAGTAAGTAAAAAAACAGCTACTCTGGAAAACATATTTCTTCTTTAACGTTTGGATAACCTAATCACGCTACAAACACCTAATTAAAGACTATAGAGCAGCGATTCTTAAACTGGGGTCCATGGACTCTTTGGGGGTCCGTGAACTAGTTTTATAGGCGATCCGTTAAGCCCGAATTGAAATATTAGTGTATATTTAAGAAGTAATCAATTTCTTCAAGGAAAGAGTTTAATTAAAAATAAAACGTTTTTCACTGAATGTATTTAGACTCTATTTTCCTTTCACATTTTGTTGACCGAAACTGCTGATTTCTAAAGTCTATTTGCGTTGTGACGTCAATTTATGACGTCATTTTTGAAAATTTCTTGATTACCGTGGTCCACGCGAAGCAAAAAATATTTAAAGGTCCGCGGTAGAAAAAGTTTAGGAACCCCTGCGGCTACAGCTATTTTTAATCGCAATTGTTTGTATAGCGTTGTTGCTTGCGTTTTCCCCTTATTTGCTTTTCCTATGTATTTGACATAAATTGTACTATATGTTACCCTAAAGAAAGCGATTTAAATAAGTTGCCGAAACCTTAGATAAGAAATAGGCGACAATTATCATATTATCTGTTTTGATTAATATTATGCCTGCCAACTACATAAACAACTTTAGTATGAAGTTCACGTTTTAAGCATGTGGTTTATGTTGGTTCGCGTCATACGCTTACCGCTGGTGGTGCGCTAGGAAAACAACTTTTGTACGGGTGGAAAAAAACTTTTGAAAAATATTGGTACTGTTGCTGACGTTGGTTATATATCATTTTCTGCCATGGTAAATCAACCTATAATAAAAGGTCTGCCGCTAGAGCTGGAAAGAGTGTTTAACCTTTGTGAAAACACAAGTTTGATTTAAGCCAAATTGTTTTACTTTGAATCGACTTTTTTGATCATTGAAAGGGACATTTTTCATTTCGCTTTTGTTAAACTCCAGTTAAGCAAAATATTTTTGAACCTATAGTAGTACAATAAAAGCAAAAAGCCATTGTGTTTCGTAGCTACAAAAGTTTGATAACTACTGGGTTAAATGAAATCTGTGTAGTTCCGCATGTTGTTTTTGCGTGTGGTTGGTTTATTCACTGTTCTTCGTTTTAAACGGTTTGTATTGTCCGGGTTGCGTAACTAAGTGAAACCAAGCGAATCAGTCATGTTTATCTACTGTATGAATAACTGGTTCGATGGACTTATATGCCAAGGGTGCACTTAAAGCCATGAACCATTACTTTAACTAAAATTATGGAAAATCTGTTTGAAATTTTGACTCAAATGACAACCTCGGCTGATTTGCTTATTTTTTTGGTAAATTCAAATTCAGCGTAATTTTGGTCACGACAATTTTATTCACTTACCGGTATATCGTCCAGCAACAAACTGCAGTTTGCCGTTTGAAGAGAGTTGATATCAAACTTGACTTTTAAAACGTTTCCGTAGTCGACCGATTTCTCTTCCTGCGTTACGCACCTTATCGACCCTCTCGAATAACCTGAAGCATTTTTCGAATTATTTGTACGCAATGTAAAAAGTTTTTTAGCTTTGTGGTATAATATTATAAAGCAGACCTATGGGCAAACTATTGCTCCGGTCCGCCAAGCAATATAATCCGGCCAGCGGCTCATTTTCAATAAAACTATTTTAGGAAAAAATAAGCCTTAACATTTTTTTTTATAGATTTTAGAATATTTTATTGAATACGTTCCTCCTGTAAGGCACCCTCACATATTCCTATACACCTACCAGCTTGTCAACACACGGTTATATAAAGGGTCTTTTAAAATTAAACACACGTTGTATTAAGTGTATTTCCGACCCCTTTTGACCGACCCCGGTTGACCCCTTTTGATCAAAAATATTTGCCCACCCCTGTTTTAAAGGCTACTTTGAAAGTATCTTGTTTTAAATACAGTCTTTCTTTATGAGTATTCGCAATAAAATGGCTTATACGTAAAAGGCTTTCATTTTAGTTTGTAAATTCGCATTTTGTAAGCTATACGTGTTTACCAAAAGGTCCTAAAAATATAATCATATTTTGTGAATTGTTAATCATCTTTTTTAACACAAATTACCTTTTTGGCACTTCTCGTTGGAGTAGGCCGTCTCATCAGGCTCTGTTGCGTTGAATGTAAGGTTTCCAAACGTCATTAGAGAGCATACGGCTGTGGAAAATCAATTAAATTCACCGTCAGCAAATGGGTCTTTTTCAACCAGCTTTGTTTTGTATCGTTAATTATTTTTGCGTCGTGTTTTTTTTTTCTTTAACAGACGCTTTCCAACACTTTAAACCAGGACTGCGGACTCGGACTCGTGACTCAAAGGAGTCGGTTTGCTTTTGCTGGACTCGGGTCTCCAGAGTAGGACTATACCCGAGTCCTGAGTCCGACGTGAGAATGCGTATAGTAACAAATTTCGAAACTAATAGGGCCGAAAACTGTAAATCGTAAAGACGGAATGGCACGTAGTAAAATATTTGCCATCTTCGTATTGTGGATGAATGAAATACCCCGATGAGTGTACTGCTTAATATCCACCTTATTTTAGTTACGTAAATATGGCTGAATACAGGCTGTAGAGTTGGGGCCAGACTCGGGACTCGTGGGTCGGACTCGGGTTCTTTTTTTTGGCCGGATTCGGACTCGGCAGTCGGACTCGGGTTGTTTTTAACCGAATCCGTAGCCCTGATTTAAATTGTCATTTTATTAAAGCTAAAAATGTTTTAATGATAGAACGCTTTAAGGGTAAGGGGTGTTTTTTACACTTGAGTAAAATACGAAAAACGGAATAAAGCTAGTTAAAAAAAGTAACCCAAACTTGTTGCTAAGAAAACAAGAAAAAACGGCCTCTTACGGCTTGCTACTGTGAGAACTCACGCATTTTCGGCAGGCCAGATAATTGCGTTAGATTTCCCTGCTTGCTGAAGGCGACGTAGCTGGACAAGAGCTGATAACCGTTGACCTGCTTATCACTGACCGACACATAATACCTTGAAAACAGCAACAATCATAGAAAAACAGTTATGTGAGAAGAGCGAGTCGGCTTCTAAATGTTATTCATTAAATTGAAGGTAAAGCTTGAGTGCAAGCCAGTTGTGAACCAGGCGAATGTACAAGTCTGTGTTTAGCCCACTGCTCCTCAGATCCACTTTCATCTTTTTTCCCTAACAGCGGTAAAAATGGCTATTTTCCATTTCCCTATTGCGTAACATATAGAGCTAACCGTGTTTTGATTAAAACCTTTTCTGTTATACAGGTGTAGCATTTATCAAGCATTGTTAAACTCTGTTGCTTAATTTAACGTCACGATACACGTAACCGGTATCCACTGAGGTGTGACCAGCACCCGAACCGAGCGTTATCGGCGTTTCGCCATAGATTCTACTTTATGCTATTCGATGAGATGCAGCCTGATATAAGGCTTTAAATTTATCGTGTGTACTAGGATTTGTAAATATATACTCAACGAGAAATATCAACTGAGTGAAGTGACCTTGCCTAGAGTTCAAGAAGTTAAGGACAGCTATTCTAGCGGCCTGCTATTTGGAGTCAGTCTTGACGGGAAACGTGTAAAATAATTTGGCAGCCGGCTAGCACTGATATACCCGTTCTGAT
Source organism: Ascidiella aspersa (assembly GCF_963924565.1). Lineage (NCBI taxonomy): Eukaryota > Metazoa > Chordata > Ascidiacea > Phlebobranchia > Ascidiidae > Ascidiella > Ascidiella aspersa. Next base: position 22,065,874 of record NC_139451.1, read on the forward strand.
GCCGTATTATCGATAGCGACGCCATTATTAAAGCATACCAGTGACTTTTGGCAGATTTAACAAACAGTTTGAATTTTTACTGATATTTTATCTTTGGCTTTTTCGCAAGGAAATCATGAATATTCTGAAGCATGATGTCGTTTATAGTCCTTTGTATCTAATACTTTGACTTACCTTATGGTCGGATTACTGCCCGTGTATGTAACGCCGAGAATAACAACATCGCGAACCGACGAAGCGCTGTACCGAAACGCCTCTGTCAGTGTCGCGACTGCGGCTTCCAGTGTCGCGTTGTCGACCGGGCGAAGCGCCGCACGCGACACGCGACTGGCCGTCGCGGTGGCTACAATTTGTTGCTGAAACTCGTGCAGGTAGACTGGTGGAACTGAAAAAAAGAGTATTTTAATTAACTCGATATCTCATTTACATCATTTCGAGCTTTTAATGACTTTAGCAATTCCAGCTACAGGAGTTTACAAAGATATTTGGAGTGGTGGTGCGATAATGTCAAAGGGTGGAAACGGCTCAAAATGTCCAAGAATCCCTGATATACCGTGACCTAACTTGGTATATATTGATCGCAATAAATTTTTAAAATAACTTGGTCTAGCTGAATGAAAAGTTAGGAAATTTTGGAACTATTGGCTTGGTCCCTAAAGCTAACGATTTATTAAAATTTGTTACTAAGCTATCGCAAAGTAATTACCTTGTCAACGTACTGCTTTTCTGAATTACCTTCACATGTTGGAATAGGCCAGTTTGTGAAAAACTCTTCGAGGTATTTTATACTGTCAAGAAACTCGACCGACTCAAAAGCTTTGCCAGAAGCTGCCAATGTCGCGATAAGAAGGGTAGAGTTGCATTTTTGCTTCCACAGAACTAACCATACTTTCCGAACCCCGTCGGCAATTCTGAAAAATATTTTTCGCAATTATATATTTCGAACCTATTCTAAATGCAAGGTTATTTTAGCTTCGCAAATCCCAGAAATACCCTGGTGATATCAATATATAAGTATGTATATTTTCAGATACCGAATGGGCAAATGTATATAGTAAAAACTGTTGCCCATATTGATTGTGAATGGAAAATACATTTGGTGTTCTGCCGATAATCTTAAGTGCTTATCTTTTTATGAAATAAAATAGTGTGTGACAATATGTTGTATTATGAAATGCAAAACAATTTTCTCTGAAGAAATATATTGTCCGCTAAAAGAAGATCTGTTGTGGCTACCTGTATATAGGCATACATTTGTAAAGAAAAGAAACTATTAGCTATTATTGCTGGTTATTGAGAGACAACTACATTAATCGGCTTTCGCTTATGTCACTCCTTATAAAAAAGAATATGGCATATAAAACCTTTTCATTGTTATGGAACCCGAAACCCGGTTTGACAGAAGGTTTCTATAGTTTCTATAGAAGAACTGCTTCATAAACGCAAACATTCAGATTAAAAAAAATACGAGTTAATACAAAAGCGGGCGTTTGATTACATTGTATCCGAACTTAATTGCTACTATCATCGCTTTAATTTTCATCATAGTTTATTTTTGGTCTTTTTTTATTTTTTTAACAACTAAAAGACCTATACCCGGCAAAATAAAAGCGGTTGTGTGTACCTACCGGCAGAACGTATTGTGGTCGCTTGCCAAAATCAATTTCCTGTAGTGCTCCAGTAGCATAACGGCAACGGTGGTCGAATTTAGATCGCCACAAATAGCCGTCAGGTTCTGAATGTTCTCTCCTGGGTATTGGTATTCAGGGACATTGGTCGTGTTGTGGATGGTGATCGAAATGAGTTCCGAGAAACGCTCTTTACTTGCCGGACACGCCCAGTCGTAAGTGGCACTGCTGTTGCCCGGCACCAATCCAACACTTTCAAGGCCAAACGGTTCGACGGCTAAACTCTAAATAATATAAACGAATGAAAGATAATACACACATAGGCTATACGTGGACAAAAACTATAATCTAGCCCTTCTGAAGTTGCTGTTTTATATACTGTGTATTTTACACATTCACAAAGGATTACATTTTTATTTCGGATTCAGGTGCCGCTATATAAAGACATATTTTATTAAATGCTTGTCAAAAATTCAATACAATTTGTCTTCATAGTGTCACCTGATTGCCCTATTTAGAATTAGTCAAATACTGCAATTTACATAGATTTTTATTTCAGAAATAGATTTTTTTTGTGTTGCTCTTCTGTTTTTCGTGGTTGCATAACCTCAATTTAAATAAAAAAATGTCGTTGGGAAGTACCCGTTTAGCATAATATGCGACTGAATACTGCTAGTATAGCGTAGAACTTTCCAATAACTTATATATATCCAATTACCTACTCACGAACCTTATGGCGTACTTTTAAATTGTGACGTCAAACGCTTTCATAAGCGTTGCTAGTAAAACAATACCTATATACCTTGCCTGAGCTTAACGCCATCCTTCATAGAAAAACACTATAGCGGTATTGTGAAAAACCTAATTAAAATACCTGTAGAATTAGGCGTATCGATGTGCCAAACGCGGGTATTTTGTCCCAGAACATTGGACAGCCGCCTTTTGCTGTGCACGCCGAAATATAATCCCGAAAGCAATAGAGGCTTTCATTGAAGCTGGACCTAAACGTTAAACAATCGCTGACCCTTGTTAGTCGTTTCAGCCTTATTATACCAAATATTTCTACAAGGTGGTACCAAGAAATAGTTACTATAAATAGAACGTTTGTTAAATGATGCCACTGAGCCCACGAAGCTCAATCAGTAAAGCGACGGATTTTGTTTTGCATGAGGTCGCGAATTCAAACCTCACCACAGGCTAATTGTTTTTTAGCCTGGTCTGACTTGCGCGTAAATCCTATTTAGGCCGACTGGTTTCTGCAAGCATTCCGAAGGGATTATGTGTGTTAAACAAGTGTTAAACGTTTCGAGGAAATGTATTTAATATTTCGGGAAAACTGCATGCACATTATTGCACATACACTGCATTTTAGTTTTCTTTGCCTAAACTTAAAATGTATATTTTATGCGACCCTAAAAAAAGTAAACTCCTTTTACCTTGTGGCGTAACGAGCAAAATGTTGAATTTGTGTAAACCTGTTGTTTTTATTTCTTAATTTTAGTTTTAGGGGAAATTACTTAAAAAAGTGATGTGTATATACACTTATCCTCAATTTGATATACGAAAAGGGTTTGAAGTGGAACAGGATGTTGAAAATTTTAACAAGTTCTACACCGGGTTTAAAGGAAGAAAAAAGTAATCAGAACTAAGGTTCATGGCATGTCCTAACTTACCTGCATTGCGTTACGTCAGAGTACGGTAAACCTTTTAGAAAGGGATCCAAACACTTCAGACCCGACGTAAGATTTTTCTTTAAGGTACAGTCCGGCAATACTTGCAAATCTGACGAAAAACGAATTTTTTAACTCATTAAAATGGGTAAGACGGATATATAGGAACGCGAGGCAATTTTTTCTAAAGCAAAAAACAAGTTAATTAGTGTGTCAGTAGAATAAAATGAATTTGATCTGGTATGGTTACTGCTATTTGTCATTTGGTTTCAAACTTTGGGAAAAAATGCCATTATGTCATACCTGCTATAAAATTGAAGTGCGCAATAATAAAAGTGTTTTCTGTTGAACAACATGCTGTAGTTTGAAATTGTTTAGTGATCTATGTAATATTTTCTGATCCGAATGATATAATCTATATACCACAACCCAGATTAGAATAGTTAGAATTTTATGGATGAAATCTTCACACCTAATGTGACCAACGCCTATCTATAATGTGACCAACGCCTATCTATTATATATACGCGTTGATGTGACGGTTTTATAATCGTTATGCTTAGCGAATAGTAAGAATTGTCCTTTTTTGTGTTTCGTTGTTTATTGAGAGCTATAAGCATAACACATTTAAACAGACTACTCCCTAAATAAAATCAGTTAATAACATGTGACAAAGAAGCGTGGTTTGATTAATTATAAATGTGTGTTTTAGAAAAGTTCCTGTGAGCGGATGGACTTGGGCGTGAGTGCAGATAAACTAGCCACAGACCACAATAGAGTAATTCGGCTCTGTAATGAATGGCTATGACTGGTAAATGTAAGTACAATTTATTGGAGCCAACGAAACACTTTTTCGCAACACTCCGTAATACCTTTTAATTTTTCTGTGCAGATCTCCAAAAAGTTGCGGCGAACCCGCAATTTTTGTAATATAGAAAAGCCAAGATGGCTATGTCAAGATTTACAAGCTTGATGTCTAAAACTGAATCTTATAGTCTTAAAACTCGTTCAAACTAAGAAACAGACACACATTGTAAACAACGTATTATGTTCAGCATAATTTTATTCGTCGAGCAAAAAGCTCTAGTAAAATTTACATAAAATAGTAGGCTTATAATATTCATCCTGTTAAAACCCGCTTTGTAATAGTTTAAGCAACCAGCCCAAATGGAAAATTACGTGATTTCATTAATTTAGCCAACTTGATCAGCTTGGATGATTTACCTGGTTTTACTTGTTTCCCTGTAATAAATACACAGCGCAATATCTCGACTGGCAACAACAAGCTTTTGCAAGTTTTATGTTTTATGGTGTCTGCATCCCCAACCCTTCAAATATCCAACATTCACTGACGGAGCATATACCGGTTTGATGCTCTTAAAATATGGTAGGTATATAGGGCCAACTGGGCACTTATAATTGAACAAGAAATATTGTCTTACCGCCCTTTGTTTCTGTTGGGCACCCAGGTGCAACCACAGTGGGTGCGTTACACCCGTCAGATGAACAGATGGTTTTCACACAAGTTAGGTTGCCTGACACTGGAAATGGAAATAACCGTTGCGTCGTATTGTCGCAGGTCCGATTGATCGACGGGTACTCGCATTGTGCGGTTTCTGCCACAACTGCACAGAAAAAAGAAGGGTGTTAGCAGTTTTAAAAACAAGTCGTTTTAAAATAACAAGTCTAAGTCAAGTCACTTGCAAAACTCAATTCCAAGTCATTGTCGAAGCAAGTCGAGCCTTTTAAAACAGGTTTATCAACAACAAAAAGACATTTACAGATCAAACTATTTTACATGCCGATATTTCGTGAAAAACTATCCAAATGTTTAATTTAACTATAAAACACATACCTTTAAGTTAATTCGTGAGCTTCAATGTTTTAATTTCCCGAAAACGAACGTCATTTCTCAGAAAAAGTCAAGTTAAGTACAGTGACTTGGGTGCACTTAAGTCAAGTCTTTAAAGACACTTAAGTCGAGTCATTGAGTTATATTTTAAGAGATCAATGGAGGAAATTTCGGAACCTTTTCTGTCCCTCAAAACACATTAAAACACTATAATACACAAATTTCACATACAACCACACGCAAGACGGAAACGCACATAAGCGTTTTACCCTAAAGCAGTGTTCTTAACCTTTGGTAACCTGTCGAACCCCTATATTATTCTGCAAGCTTTTGCCGAACCCCAAATTTTCTCTCAGTATTCGTTTCTTCCTCCTAGCAGCTGAAACTTGGCATAATCAAATTATAAACTTACATTTATATAGGTGAAATTGGCCAAACTTTCAATTTATAACGTTGCGTGACAACTTGGAAAATAAAAGAGATTCGAATTTAGCTTGAAATTACGGTATTTATGTTTCAGAGGACGTTCTCGTCGAACCCTTGAAACAGCTGCGTCGAACCCCAAGGGTTTGCGCTAAACCATTGCGCTAAAGGATGTCATGAAATGTTTTTTAAACCTGAGTAAAGTACAGAATCAGTCATTAAAACCATGTTTTTAACCATGTATAGCTTTATCCATTTCTTAATTTTACTAAATCAACCTATTTTCTATGTTTCGTTAATAAAAATTGACAATATATTACGCATTCCCTGGGCAAATTACTTCCTCAATAGGGTGATTGGCCAACGTTTGTAACCCGACGCTTAATAACGAAATATTTTATTAAACTTTAAGCTTGTAGACGTGTTGCTTATAGAAACGCTTTCTCGATACAATTATTAAGGGATCATTATAAAATTTAAATGTAGAATTCATAAAAATGTCGACCTTTTTTTAAAGAATAAATATTAATCGAAAAATAACGCTTTGGTGCCTTCTTTTCGACGATGTTCTGATTTTCTTGAGGTTACATATTTGTGCATGATTTCGACCTAAAACGGAAAATTTCTTCAAGGCGTAAAATTGTTACATCTTTTCCGACTAATTTTATTTTGACCCTGGTCAACGCGAACTCAAACTTTTCTTAGGGTTCTAAGTTAAGAAACCCTTATTTGGACATTATTTTGCCATTGGCGACCGCTTTTAAGTTTTAATATGATCCGCGTAAAATACGCCCTCTAGTCCAGCGGTTATCAACCATTGGGCCATGGCTCACCGGAGGGCCATAAGAACATTTTTATGTGGGCCACAGACCAATTTAAAAAGCTAGATTTTGTTTCACTTTTGTCATTATATTTAATTTTACAGGAATAATGGCTTGGGGAGGAATTAAAAAGGAATGTAAATTTATTTTTCAGCCGCAAGTATCTCACTTATGCACGGTTGAATAAATAATCGATTTTGAAATATGTTCTGCTGTGTTTTGTTCTAAACCTATTTTAAAGCTGTTTCTTTCATAAAAATTCTATTTGGCCACAGAATGTTTTTGCAAGGTAAATGGGCCACGAAAGAAAAAAGGTTGAGAACCACTGCTCTAGACATTCGAAGTGGTTCTAGCCTCTTTCGCCAGATCCGTGTTGATGAAAAGGTTTACTATTTTTTTCTACTCGTTTACGACATTTTAAGAGCCCAACGGCAGTCAGTTGTAGTCCGGAACCCGCATCTTTTTAAACCCCTGTTTACCTTTGTTCCAACCATATAGCAACTTCTTTGCAATTAATTTTTACTCGTAGTTCAGGGCGATCAAAGCATAACATTAGTAGTCCTAACAATTGCTTACAAACCAACGCGTTTGATCTGACCAGTTTGCTTACCTGCTTGCGACTTGGCGTCGGTCAAAGTGTAACGTACGCAGGTTGCCTTGCTTTCGTAAAAGGAGCAGTAGTTCAACGCGTAGGTGTACGCCGTTAAGTTGTTCGTTTCCAAATGGTTCGTCCCTTGGTAACATTTCAGGATGGACTGAATGGAAACTAAAAAATGTGTTTTTTAAGACGACAGAGTGCGGTGTAAATCTGAATCTGATTTTGTTTTTTTCGGGACATGCTTCCATAACCTATAGGCATGTATGAAGGGTTAATGTTTTCAGTGGATGTATTTGGGTGTTGGATTGTAGATCGCTTCGTAGCGGTAACAAACATAATGCCAAACCTTGCATAACACTTAACTAACGAAAACACTTAACTAACGAAATATAACACTCAACTAACAAAGTACTGTGGCGATACAACTTAATCCCCATTACTTCCTGATAAATTGAGTTGATTCTAAAATAGTATTTTCAAACGACACTTTTTCATTTGGATTTTTTTGGATGTTTTTTTTTATCTTGTGCGCGTTTAACTTTAACGTTTGATTAAGGAAGGGCCTTTTTGCCGTTCGCAGTTTTAATTATTATGTCATCGCTAAGGTTTTGTCGCACCAGCAAGAAACAATGTTATAAAGGTAACTGTGCAGTTTAATTCCATCACCTTAAGTGTTATGGCAAGTAAGATTTAATCTCTGCTCCGGAAATGGATTAAGACGACAATGTTTATACGTATATACGTATCGAATTGCGTCATGGGGTATTATTTCATTGCCTGTGTTACGCATAATAACATGACAACATACTGGTTAGTGGGACCTACACTTAACAATTTTAGGTTCTGTATTCAAGAACTAATAAAAGACATAGGATTAATACACACATTAAGTTTCCCTGTGCCACTATATCGAATTCGGTTAATCGGCATGTTTTTTTCCTTAATTGCAAGTAAACTGTCTGTGTATCACGACATGCTTTACTGTTGCTATTCGTATTTCAACTTAAAATATCAAGAAAACCCTGACAAGTAAACATTACCAACATAATCTTTCCCTATCTAGATCTAGAGTAGGCATATTATTACGACATAAATTATATCAATCTATTAGTTTGGTGTTGGATTTTTTCTAAATAATAATTGAGTTGATAAAATGGCCGTGTAGATTAATTGCCACAATTACTTAGAAAATACGCCCATCGAGCCATATTATTGCGGTACTCACTTGGTTGCTCACCGTTTGCCTCGGCTGCACTTATCCAGGCAAGAATAATAATAACTGACATTCCACATTTCCAACAGCCAACTTGTGCGTTGAAAAAGTCCATGCTTAGCTCGAACCAAACACAAAAGTTCGCGAATTTGACTATTATTTTTTTAAGTTAAGGTAATAATAAACTAGGCTGTACATTGGACATTTAAATCTTCTGTGCTGGGTTACAGGTTTTATTTCAATATATTTTTTTAAATGTGTCATAAAAGTTGTATTACTATTTACAAACAAACTATATCCAATTCAATATAATTCGAGTAAATGCTTTCTAATTAAAAAGTTTTAACTATTAAAATCGGTAGAAATATTCGATTTCCAATAATATTTAAAATTGCAGACACCCAAAAATATTATGCTTGGGCTATGGTTGCCATACGTGTTGAAATCGGATCAGCCAGAATGCGCCATGCGTGTCATAACACCATCGACAATAAAAATTTGGGCAACTTAAACTGTTTACGAAGGCATTTTTCACGCAGCACGTCATTCTTTTCCATCTTTTAATATTCTTTTACATATTTTTTTAGACATAGTCACGGTTTAACATAACTTTTTTACGTTATTTCTGAGTTGTTTTCTAAGGTCCCTGATTTGGAATTGGCCAATGCAACCGCGTAAATGTGTCAGGGATTTCGTTTGATAATAATGCAATCCTAACTATAGTCTATATTACTTAAAATAATCGGCGTAACCGATGACAAATTATAACAATTTGCCTAGAACAAAATTGTTTGAATCGTTGGTATGTATTTATTCTGAAGTTCGTGTTATTTTTATAGGCATCTTATTAAGACACTAAATCTCAAGCTAGTTAGACTCTTCTACCTTTAAACAAAACTGAACTGGTATAATTAATAGAATCAAATGTTCTATACCTGCGCTTCACGGATCTAATAAAGCTTCGTTATAATATCTTGCTTTTAAAGCTTTCTAAATCAAGACCATTCCCGTACATCAAGAGTTAATTCTATATTTATAGGTAATGTTTGTGGGGTCTGTTGTAAGATCTAACGCAGAACGCTGTCGATGAATAAGTGTTTACTTCCAATAGCCGTTCCACAGTCGTAATGCCATTATTAATCATTTAAATAGAATGAGTTGGCTTGTGAGTAAAACGGACTTGTCGCATAACGCCAGAAGAAACTAAATAGGGTATGTGGTACATTTCATCATTGAGTATCTCTGTGATGCAACTATTTATTCTGCAGGGTTACTGTCACCGTGCAGTTCTTCTGAATGCTTTCAGAATTGTCAAAACGTCTAAGAAGTTTAAAAAATTATGTTTTAAACTTAAATTGTTGGTTAGTGCGGATGTGGCAAATGCTTTGCGTTATTAATTGTGCATATTGCGGTTCAACAATGCAGTCTGTCACGGGTCGTTGTGTTAAGCGTAAACAATGTCTGCCACTTTAAAATGTAAACAACCGAACCTTTACCAACAGATTTTGGTTCAAGCAATAAAATACTGCTAATACTTTCCATTCCCAAATAAATTATTTTGGCTAAAAGGTAAAATTAATATTTCTTGTTATTAATCAAAATAATATATATTTTTAGCATTTGTTTAACTTCTTGAAGTACAGAAACGGCCAAGTAAGATTTTGACCCCCAAAAATTTCCTTTTGTCTGGAGGGTAAAGTTCCAATCTACTTTTAACTGTTACAAGCGCTCAAACTAAAATCAATAGAATTTAACCCGCCCCTCCTCAAAAACACACCTTAGTAAAGGGGCGGATGATCCACCAAATAGAAAACAAAAAATATACGCGTTGTGCCGTTGTTGTTGTAGATTTTGCCATTGGGGAATAGTTTGGTGAAGTTATATTTCTGGTATTTTACGACGCTACTATATTCTGCGAAGGGGTCGTGTAATTATTTTAAATGCTTGCGGGGTCTTATGGTGTAAAGGTTCTTTTACAGTTAGTATTATATACTGTCTTTTGATGCTTTAGCAGGATAAAGTGGATGTGACTCGAAGTTGCGTGTTATCAATTGGGAGTGGTGCGATTTGAAACTATACCAGATTATAACAGTTATTTTGACAAAACAAAAATCCTTCAGAATAGAATCAAACCTAAATGGTCAAAATCAAGTGTAGCCTATACCACTTTTTACCTAAACTACGAACCCCACCCAAATTAAGTACATCACTAACTCCCCTAATAATCTTGACCCTAACCCAATTTTTAATCCCTACCATTTCTATGGTCTTAATCCTATGATATTATACATTATTCTGATTTAGATATTGATGCCTTGTTGGTCTTATTGTGTGTTCCCGTTAAAACCGATGTTCGTCGGAGGCAGTTAGCTCTGGTAGAGAGAGTTTATTCCTGACCTGAAGCGAGTTCGACTAGTTCCAGACTTTCAGTAGGCCTCGTCGGTGACGTATGGGTTATTATAACCAGGGCTGGGGAGCCACCGTAAAATAGCATTAGCTCCGGCTCCAGCTCCGGAGCCATCAGGCAATTATTAAATGGCTCCGGCTCCAGCTCCGGAGTAGTAAAACTCATATCCTTTGGCTCCGGCTCCAGCTCCGGAGCCATCAAACACACACCCAATGACTCCGGCTCCAGCTCCGGTGCCACCAGTCACTTATTCAATGGCAAGTTTTAAAAATTGCTTTTGTCTCACTAACGTTGGAGATGGAACAAAATATAATTTCTTAGCTTTAACACCACAAATTGAAAAATGGCTCCAGCTACACAAAAATAATAAAAAGGGCTCCAGCTCCGGCTCCAGCTCCGGCTCCAGCTCCACAAAAATAATAAAAATGGCTCCGGCTCCGGCTCCAGCTCCACAAAAATAATAACAATGGCTCCGGCTCCGGCTCCGGCTCCAGAGAAAATGCTTAGCTCCGGGCTCCGGGCTCCAGCTCCGGCTCCGGCTCCCCAGCCCTGGTTATAACACGGATGGAAAATGTGGAGAATGTTTAAGGGTTGGTGCAGCCTTCGAGACGAGCGTGGAATAAGGGCTAGTACCAATGATAGATAGATAGATTTCAATTTATTTCGAAACAATGATATATAGGCTACATGCAAAAAAGCAGGAGGCAAAGGACTGTTACGTCATCTAGTCAGCTGCTCCCTGGCTATTTTTTTAAGTAGGCTAATTTTACAAGAAAAAATGTGAAACAAAATACATTAGAAAAGTAATTAATCGTAAATACAGGACAAACAAAAATACAAAACAAAATGCGTTTATACGATATACAAAATGCGTTTATACGATATAAACAAAATTAACGTTGCATTTGAAACATTTTTAACATTTTGCTGCTAAGCCGGCGACCCCATTGTGGATAAATTGTATGATTTGTAATAATCATTAATGTGGAACTGATTGCACTCAGTGTTTTTTTCTTATCTAAAATACTCTATTGTAGATTAACTAGATTTCGCTAACTTTGCAGTTTTGAATTAGGGTTTGTTTTGATTTTGTGCTAACGGTAGGCAGGGTGCCAGTTGGGATTTTTTAAAGCCAAATTTGAAAATTTAGGCTTTTTTTAACCTCTTCGGATTTTATTCAAAATAAATTTGGCTTTTTTACCTTTTTTTGTTTTATTGAAAAAAGAACATCAGTGTTATGTTAAGAAAATATCAAACTAACGCAAAAAGAGAAAAATTGCCAAAAAAAAATTTACAAACAGAAAACATTACCAAGAAAATTTTACAAAAAGCGACAAAAAAATTGAGAAAAGTTGCCACAAAAAGAGAAGTTCAAATATACCAGCATGACCATTTATTGCATTTTTTATTAATTTAAGGAAAAACTTTTTTTCAGGTAAGTTTGGCTTTTTTATTTTTGCCATCTGGCAACTCTGGTTTATCAGATCAAAGAAACTTTAACAATAAATCTCTTTGATCAGATAAAGTTACCGCAAGCTTGATGTAAAGAGTCGCTACAGAGCCATGTTTGTTTTACCATAGAAGGCTCACTGTAGAGATGTCAACCGCGCAGCGTATGCGACCGCTTGCGCGGTTTGGCCAAATTACTGCACAGCGCCGCGTAAATAAGTCTAAAGATTTTGCCGCGCCGTGCAGCATGACAAGGTTGTGTTTTTAGTTAATTGAAGTGAAATAGTAAGCAGTTTAAACATGGATGTTTCATCACTAAAAAGTAGCTGTTATCCGTAATAATTTGCGGTGCAGCGCAGCTTGCGAACAACTTATCAAATTGCGGTGCGGGCATTAAACACAAATTTTATATTTTCACAATCTCTAGCTCACTGCCTCAGCCGAACGTTTCGCGGTTTTTTTTTCGCGGGTTTTGTTTTGTAAGACTGCTTGAGCGATTTTGCTCATTTACTGGACAGCGCCGCGTAAATTAATTTGAATATTTCTCTGCGCCCCGTTGGATGCCACTTACTTTAAATAGTTATTGAAAGTGAAGTAGCAAGTGGTTTGAACAATAATTTCCCGCATGTTTGTATAGCTTAAATTTAAGTATTTTCAAACAATACTTTTGACTTTTGAGACCTTTTAAGTTTTTGTGGAGTTATTTCTCGGAATGTTGTATTTGTTAGATTCTAAATATAGTTTTCTTTTATTGTTTTACACCAAGCCTTACAACCTATAGTCTGCATTGTTCCTGATGCAGGCGTGCTAGTTGTGTAAATTTAAAAAAAGAGAATTTTTAAAGACTGTAGAGTGCACACTGGAATTACTAAAAAATGTTTTCTGAACCTTTCATGTGCTTAAACGAAACCTTGACTGCACACACCTATACCTCAAAGTTTGTCGTTGCACACTTACAGTTTTGGCTAAATATGAAATGCAGACTGACATCTAACTATACTACTAAGATTTCCACATTTGGCGTTTTATTCCAATGCCTTTCTGCAAGTATCTTTGGTGTGGAATTCTTGTCTAAAACCATGCAATGAAGTTATTTGGCGTAAAGTATCCACTGCCTAGGGAATTTACAACATAGGTGTGATCCAAAAATTTCAAAGCTTTGTTTTGATAGGATTTTCAGCCGAAGGTGTGAAAAAAAGATAAAACAAGGTTTCTGTCCAGGCACCATTTCTAGAAAAACGTTTTTTTTTTCAAGTTTATTTATTAGTAAAGATTTTCTAGCTTGGCTTAACTTTTGTTCAAAGCAAAAAATTCTAAAATGTGTACTTTTACTCTCTTGATCAGATGTGTGTATTTACTGCATTTATGTGACACATCCTACATTAAAGTTTTAGATTGAATAAGAAATCTTTCAGCAGTGTTTTACCATGATTGAACTGGTAGAGCTTTTAAATTGTTTAATCAAATGTGTTTAATTGGCAATTTTCTTCTATTGGCTGCACCAAATAACAAAATGTGTACAAAGGTTTACAACCACTTCTTTAATTCCTAACACAATTTTTTTTTTCATAATTCTAACACTGATAGCCTAATAGGATGTTTAACATATTAATTAACGTGTGCACACTAAGTCCATGTTTATCACCTGTCACAGGATGCAGATTTGGGACATTTGCTTTAACTTAATGATGTGGTGTGTTTTTTAAGAAGGTTGAACAATTACTTCTAAAGAAAACAATTTTAAACTTTACTGACTGTTGTCATTTCAATTTTGAATTGATTTAAATTTTTGTGTGTTACTTTTGTCTAGCAAACTTTGTCATAGCAAATAAAATTATATTTCAATTTTTTTTAATATTTGTAGTATAATATTTTTTTTTCATGCAAAACACATTAATGCCAATATTATTTTGGAATAATGCTAAAATAGTCACAAATAGATTGATAACATTTATTCAAAGATACCAAACTATTTATACCTCTTAATATTTTAAAATAAAGTTATGAATTAATATTGTTTAAACTTTCAATTTTTTCATTTGACGAAAGTCTGCAAGACACAAGTAGCATGTGAAACTTTTTCTAATTTTAATTCAAATTAGGCAGACTACAAATATTTATGCTACGATCATAAATATTTTTTTTTATTAAAACTGCAAACAGTTTGATAAACCATTGGTTATGATTTAAGCCCTACCAGCCTGAAACTTTTTAGCAAGTTTATAATTTGTTGTCCACGTTGAACTTGTTTGTTTGTTCGCTTTTGGAATAAGCTTTTGTTCTTTTTTGGTAAATTATATTGCTTAATTTTTTTACAATAAATATTAGGTTTAACATTCAAAGCATAACTACAGGTCTTAGTATTGTGTCTTTCAGGCTTACTTTGGTGTTTGAATATTAGGAGAGAGCCTTTGGGATTTAAACTGTTTTTATACGTGTTAGGCTGTGTTTTGGGGGATCTAAAATGTTGTTTCAATCAACTTTAATGATCCATTGATTTATTTTGCCTTAACATGAGGTAGATATGGTCATAAAATGTAAGATAATACTTGTTCATTTACATAGTATGTCAGCATTTAGGATTTTCCATATCAATCATAAATGCTAGGAATAAATATCCACCTTCATAATTTTTTACAAGTAGCAAAGAAAATATAAGGAAAATGTTTTTACATAGAGCAAAATCAGAAAAAAAAAACGAAATTGTTTTTATTATGAAGGCATTGTTGTTTTAATTTTTTGTATATAAAAATATATTCAATATAATTTACCAACAACACTGGACAAAACTATACCACATTTAAATGTGCCAGCCCGCCCCTTTTGTCAAAAAATATTTTGACGACCTAGTGTCCCTAGCAGTATCAGAACTTGCATTTTTCAATCACTGATCCATGTCTTTATTTTGCCTTTTTTCCTCGCTAACCAATGGACTGATATTCATGTTACCAACAGACTAGTCACTAGTGTGGTGCTTGCTTTGTAAGCCAATGTACAAACTCTGTGTGTTGTTCAACATTTCAGATAGGGTCTAAAATAAACCCATGCAAATCGAAACAATAGAATTGCTTGACATCACACACTTGAATTATTTAAAATTGCACACAATTCAAAAAGAAGAAAATGTCGTCTCAGCCACAGTCACCCATACCAGAAGAAAATGAAATAGAAACTGAAACATTGTCCACGTAAGTTATACATTACTTATGTATTCTGTTAAAGCCTAACTTATGATTTTAAAAGGTGGGTAAAATTTACTGCATTGTCAAATTAAGGGTAGTGTTTAGGTAGAGTAGTAAGAACCTATTTTACTTTTAGTGTTGAAGTTTTTAATACGGGTATTTTGTTTAGTTTGGTAATATTATAGGACATTATTAGCAAGTGATAACTTTGGCGAAAAGAAATACACAATGTTAACTGTTTTAATAACGAAAAGAAAAATTTGATGACAAAAAAATACTAATTGCCGATCAGATGTCATACTCATTTTTTCAGTAACAAATACAACAAACAATCACTACATTTCCAAAGCATTTGCATTTGTTTAACTGTTGTTTTAGGGCAATAAAGGTGAATAAATGTTGTTGTAATTTTATAGAATCATACAGAGTTATAAATATACTGTTGCTGCCAGGCATTGTTTCAATTGTAAAACAGTTCTTCCAGCAAAATGTTATTAAAGTACCAACGTTTCAACTACTTATTATTCAGGCAATCTTCTTCAGGGCTGAACAATAAGCAAAACACTTTTTTGCACCTTTGTATTATTTTTTATGCAGTGGCAGGCATCAGAAAGCTGCAGCTTGTTTTTTTCGCACAGTCCGGTTATCAGGTTTTTATCGTGTTTTTCTCGCCTCGTAGTTTAGATTTTAGAATATGGTCTGTTGTGTTTTTTTCCTTTAATGTATTCCTGTTATAAATATAAATTATTAGCCTGTAGTTACCATCAAACACAGTTATTTTTCTTGTAAGATTTTGCCTGATGTTTTTAATTGACTTGTGTTAAATTTAGATCATCGACTATAAATGAGTTGGAGCCAAGAACTGTGGTACTAGGGAGCCAGACAGGTGATGCACAGCAGTCTGAGCCGGACCAGGTAAATCTCTTTACTATATTTACTAAAAAGGAAATAAATGGTTTAATTACTCAGTGACCAATATCAGTTTACCTCTAATATTGGCCAATATTCCACTTCTAATAATAAATTGGGGTGCGTAAGCTTGGATAAATTTTATTCATATTCATCTGTTTGGCCAACTTTAAATGTTTTTTCGATTTACCCTCTATAAACGTGCAATGAAATGTTTATAACTTGTTTAGTATGTCACTTGTAAATTTGTTTGCAGATCACTACATACAGAATTTTAATTTTTTAATTGTTGTAATTTTATTTGTTCAAAAATTGTAATTGTTGTAATTTTATTTGTTCAAACATTACCATGTAGCTGATTTACTCTTAAACGTTATTTGCTAATAGTTGAAACTTCCTGTCTTAAAGTAAATCTGTTTTACAACACTAACATTTATTTTTTGAAAGTTTGCTATCAGTTTCTGTTTAGCTGTTGTGGTTAAAATTTTAAACCAATATAATGTTTAGCAGCCTTCATTTTAATTTTAGATGCCAACAGAAGAAAGAAAAGGCAGATCCACTACTGAATTAATACACAGGTTAATTTAATTTCATAGACCTGAGAAGTGTCAAACTGTTTTTAACTAAATAGTATTACTAATCATTTTTTTAGTATTCTAAATGGTTTTACTTTCTATTCTTACCTCTTTATTTGAATTACATTCTCTAAAAACAGCAAACAAAAAATGGTAACACATTTATTTATTGTAAATTTTATTTTAATACAGTGATAAGGAAAGCCTTAGGAAAGCCACTATGGATAGCAGCTCGTCAGTTAAGGTAACTAACACTAACAAGTATTTTAAATTAACAATGTTAAATTTTAATAATTTTAAATCAGGTAACATACTATCTCTTTGCAAAGGCTAATTGGGTAGACTAATGTAATTTGTCTGTTGGTAGCTTAATACAAGCACATTTGCAATTGTTAGTTTGTTGGGATATTTGATATTATTTCTGAGGTTTTCTGATCCAAACATCATTACTACTGGCACATCTTTTGAAATTGAAATGTGCAAGGCGTTGATTTTAAAGATTTGTTTTATTGGTAAAAAGTGTGGGTACTTTTTGTTGTCAAATTACTTGTTCTGGAATTAAGGTTTGTAAAATTATGCTGTATTAGATTTCATTGCCCATGGTTGAAATGTCTATATCAGTATTGTAATGGATTAGCATCAACACAGCTTACTGTTGAAAAATTTGAAAAAACGATATAACATCCTAATTTATCAACAAACCTGCGAACTAAGAAGATTGCTTGCCATATGTGGGGTCTTGTATATCAGCCAACTTCACCATCAACTTTTTTCCATTCGGCACATTTAAGTACCCATTTGGGACTTGTTTCTCTACATTATTAAGTTAAATGTAAGCTTTAGTTACTGATTAGGTAAATAAAAATAAAACTGTGTAACAACCTGTTGATATATTAGTTTAAAAGAATATTGTGATACGCAGTTAGGTCATACTACAGTAAGAAATATGAGGCAGATAGTTTGAAGATTATAGCATGTCTAAATGTAATTTGCGGTTTTCGGTAATTTAAATATTTTATTTGTTGCACTATTTGGCGGCGATTTGAAAGAAAAGTCCTGTAGGCAGTTGAATATATATTTTGTAATATTGTCGTATTGGAAAGCTTTGTTAAGAAGTAAGAGTCACTGCCTATAAATACAATCACAATAAATTCCCCCACATAGAATCGTTGGTCTGTGTTTTGGCTTAATAGGTAGCATACCAGTTAACCAGTTTTAAACAAGCGCTCCTGTGCGGCCGTCTGTCGCACTCAATGCTTTGTATCGTCGACTTTTCTCAACACTGAAACCTATTGGATCATGGATGTGCTTTGAAGTATCTGCCTATAAAGCACATCGACGCTTGTTCTAATACTGATAGCAAATCACTTATAATCTAACTCTCGGGCCGCAAATAAGTATTAGTGTTGCCTGCTAAAATTTTCTAATGTAACAAGCTATTTCGTCCCTTGAATACCGACAAGGTATACTGTGGAGCACGAGTTATGCCCTCTACAATACTCTTACGTCCAGCTTTGTTTTTGCTACAAACTTAACAGTCGACACAGTGTGAGTCCACAAGAATTGTCACACAAGGTGTCACAAAATTACGTCAAAACCCGTCGTCATAATACAATTAGCCTACTGTGCCTGATCGGTGTGTTTCACTCCAAGTATGCCAAACAAATTTTCGCTTAATCCAATTTTTTTATGCGTCTTATAGTATGTTTGCGTGTTTATTTATTTTTTATAGTCAAAAGGCGCGTGCATACCCGTAACTGTTAACAAATTGTAATGAAAGATTCGCCAACCTGGTATTTCTGATTGTTTATCATAAATTAGATTAGGCCTAATGATTTAACTTATCGCCTTTTCATAAAGTATTTTTTTTTTGTACTTATAATTGTGATAACGCCGTGTGAACATTTAGACTACTTGATATTGCAAAAACTCCTAGATACACGCCTAAATAAAACTTGTTGTAATTAATTGCTTAAAGATGACATTTTGACCCAAAAGTTGCTAGTAAAAAATTGTTTCATTCCGCCGAGACCTCTCTTTGAGCTTCGCTTTAACCCGCGATGAGAAAAATGTTGCCGACCGCTGGTTTTAAATGTACTCATTGATCATGACGGACACAGTTGCGCAAAATGTTTAATTAATTACTTTTCCTGACTAGTCGAAAAGTTGAACACCTGTGCTAAGCGCCGCAACGTTGTTTATTGTCCACTTGCGAAAGCTTACTGCTGTGGCGTGGTTCCCAGCAATTTCTCATTTCATCAAGCATTTTTGTCCCTAACTTGGAAAAGTTTATCAGCAGTTTTGCATTTACATTAATACGACATGCTAAATGTTAAAAAATCGATGCTCTGTTAAGATACCGACCGTATAGACCGGCGAAAGTCGTCTGTCCGTTTGCCACTTTAACCGAAAGTTATCCAAATAATTGAATTGGCCAAGGATAATTTAATATTAAGGCCGAATCGTGCGTCGTTTTTGTCGACAACCTCGCCCCTTTCTGTACAAAGTTATTAAACTGGGCGCCATTAACTTCCCGTATCGCGTCGTTGGTCAAAAAAAAAATCAGTTGACAGGTCGGGGTTAATCTTTCGGCGAGAAACGGTGCGTCTGGACAAACAGACAGTCACGTACTTCACTTGCGACTCTATCCATTGTCAGGTTTTTTCGACGCTTGTACCACTGCGCATTACGAAAATAACATTAAAAAAACCGGGGCCATCGAAATCCCCTTATAAGGCTACGGAGCATTTTTTGCGGGGGCGGGGGTCCGTAAGCGTATAGTATTTCATTGGTTGTCAGCTAGTGGAGCCAAGAGCTTAAATATTATTTTAATTGTTCTCAATAACGACTTTCTCCTTGTGACCTTCTTTGCTAGTTTGTATGGCCTAGAAGTTATTAAGACCCTATGTGAGTAGTGCTCAAGCCATGAAATGCTGAGAACTCTTAGTCTAGTGTAGCATATTGAACGTTCAAACTTTGACATTCTACGCCCCAATTATTGACCGATTCAGTAGTAGACCTTTTGTACGGCGCTCGGTCGCCCTGTTTTTTTTCCTTTGCGGCGACGTGACGCTCGCTGTCTTTAGTCTAGACTTGACCAGAGCAGTGGTCACGTACTTAGGCGTTGGAGGCCTATGTTTTTAGATTTATGGGGCTTACGAATAGTTTTGGCGTTGGAGGCCGATGTTTAAATGTGTGGGGCTTACGAGTAGTTTGTCGTCGAAATATTGTTTTGTAGGCGCATAAAATCCAAAGGACTACCACGGAAAAGTGCTTTTCCAGAAACTTGACATGATTTGTGTCATAAACTAAAACTTCAATGACCGTATATTCCAAGTTCGCGGAATATGTCTACGTTCACTAAGATAAGTTATTCCACAAACAAAACTCCAAACTTCAACCGTATCCTAATTCGAGTGTGTTGTGCAACCCTGGCTAACCTGATGTCTCACTTGTATGGTAACCCATATATTTTTGTCAGTTTTCTGATATTAGTGACGTAACAGTAACAGGTATCTTCGCGCACTTGTCAAATATAATTCAACTCTTTTGAAGTTGCTTTCGGATTTCATCTATTTTTCTGATGGTCGCCACCCTTGTGGAAAAGCATTACTGAAACGATGTGTTATAGATTTTTTGTTGTAATAGTAACGTTGTATATTACAGTTGTTTGATCTCTAGGTTTGCGTGTTTTGAAAACCGACGGCCAATCGTAAAGTGTGTTTTAAAGACTATAAGCTTATCTTTTTGCAAATTACTTCATTTTGGGAAGCATACGTTTTTTTAATTGTTTCTTTGTGTATCAGGCGCTTTATATTCCATTTCAAACAAATGGTTTGCATGATGTGTTTTGTTTGGAAATTTAGGCGCCTATCTACTTACATTTTAATAAGTTTCTTCATTTTGAAGGTTTAGTTAAGGTAGCTAAATCGACCGTTGTTAAAATTTTCCCGTTTCTTTTCTTTAGCCAATTTGATTTTCAAATTTACCCATTTTTCTTGAAATTGCCCTTAAATCTACAAACGTAGTGACCAACCCGCTTTTTCATTTAAAAATATCAGAAACCAACGTTAAGCGTTATGAAGCCGAATTGTAACCAGGCCAGCAAGAAGCTTCTTTGCATTGGGTGCTGCGTGTTTTCACAAGCAGTCAATCCTGGCTTAGGTTGATCATTATGTGAAAAACCCCAAGCTGGTGTGTCTTGTCGCTAACCCAGACGGTCGCGTGCGCCCATTGTCAGGTTTCTAATTTTACGGGCAACGTCTGGGCTGCACGCTAGAATCGCAAATTCCTTATTTCGTGAGAATAGTATTCAGCCGCGACTCACCACATTGTCACCCTTGTACGAAAGTATTAAAACAACGGTTACGCATTCATATGTTGTAATAGTAACGTAGTAGATTATAGTTATTTGATGTATAGGTTTGCGTGTTTTGAAAACCGACGGCCAATCGTAAAATGTGTTTTAAAGACAATCAGCTTAACGTTTTGCGAATTACCTCATTTCGGGAAATTGTTGTTTTTTTCCACTGTTTCTATGTGTAGCAGACACTTTGTTGAGTTTATAACAAGTGGCTCGCCTATGTATATTTTTGGAATTTAGGCGCCTATTTACTTACATTTTAATAAGTTTCGTCATTCTGAAGGTTTAGTTAATGCAGTTAAATGGAACGTGGAACCGTTGTGAAAACCAATTGTTTTTCAAATTGCCCTCCAATCTCCCAAACCTATTGGTCACCCTCTTTAGAGGGTCTTTTTATTTTTAAAATATCAGAATCCAACATTTATGAAGCCGTATTGTAAGCAGGTCAGCAGCCAGCTTATTTGCGTTTGTATTGGGCGCTGTGTGTTTTCACAAGCAGTCAATCCTGGCTTCGGTTGATCAATGCGCGAAATACACCACGCTGGTGTGTCTGGTCGCAAAGCCAGACGGTCGTGCGCCCATTGCCAGACTTTACACAAGCTTGGACGACGATTACCTTTTTAATTTTACGGGCCGCGTGTGGGTTGCACGCTAGAATCGGAGATTCCCTATTCGGTAAGAATAATTTTCAGCCACAAGCCCACAACTCACCACAACTCACCACAACCTATACGTTCATATCATAAGAGTGTTGTAATGCATAGCTCTTTTGTATAACTGTGCTACTTCAATTTACGTTGTGGTAAATCAAAAAACTACAGATTAGTTTAGTTTTTTTTTATATTTCATCAAAACTCCCTTTAGTTCGGCCACGTTTTTTTATGACTATGGGGCTTCAAGCAAATTCCCGTTCCATTTGGCTGTAAACATGTTGCGCTGAATATTTCGGTTTACTTTTAAACTGGTTACCAGCTCTGTCCGTATGCATTTTTTTACACGAGCCGTCCTTGATTACTGTTGTGCTTACAATTGGATAGATACTACGGTAAATTCAGGACCGTGTTTATGACGCGCAGTACATGAAAAAGGGGTTAGTATGAACGACTTAGGTTGTTTGCGCCGCTGACTTAAATCATTCCTAGTTTGTTTTTAGACTTTTTGACTTTTTTTCATATTTTAGAGATCGTTTTGTTTGTCGTTCAACGCTCGTCCTAATTAACCTTCGCTTTAGGTTTATGCATTAAAGCACTCGCTTAACAGTCTTGTAGATTAATTGTTCGTTAAACACACACAGGCCCAGTCGGAAATTCGACTCGTCAAATTTCGATTGTCGTTCGCGCTTTTGTTTCGCCGACTCGACACGCGTGTCTGTGAAATATGCGCAATAATGCGACGTGCCACGTCTTCCGTCTACGCTAGACCGGTCAAAGCTTTGGTCACGTACAGGCTTCACCGTTTACTAAATCAGGGCACCAAAAGAAATTCGATTTTACAAATTGTGTGAGAGTTTGTTAAAATTGTCAGCCTCTTCCGTTTCTTGCTTATACTGTTTTTTCAGAGCCCTGTTTTGGATTAATTGCGCTTCTTGACACCTTATGAATCTCCGTCGTTTGGTTAGTGCTTGGCGTTATGTTCTTGTCAGTACATTGCATGACGTTGTGAAAGTTTGGTTGGAAAACCATATGTTTATAAAATCACTGCTATCTATCCATGGTAGGATTTGTAAAATACCAAAATTATTCTTGTGTGGAAGCTTTTTATTCTTATGTGATTCCAAGAAATTCACTAATTGGCAGGTGACGTGGCCCTATCATGCTGGCAATGAGGTAGACTACTTTCTGATGTTCATTTAGCATTCGCGACGACAGCCTTGTTTTTCCTATTTGCGTAGGTCATATTTTAATGGGTTGCGTATTTAGATTTTTTTTAATCTTGGAAGCTTCCCAAAGTTTTCTACCATAATACCAAGTTGCTTTTTTATTTTTATTTCACGCATGAGGGGTGCTTAACGACTACCTCTAGTCCGATAAGCTGTTGACTTTACCAGAGTTCTCCGTAAGCGAACAGATCCGATAAGGCTCAAGCCTGTCTTGAACTTTAATCGGCTATTAGCGGAGTTGGTGTGGCGCGAATTTCGAGGCGGTTTCTGTTTGCGGGCTGCAAGTACAAGCTATTAACTTGTTATGTGTAAAGTGACATATTTATTGGCACTTCACTAATGAGCTAATATTAGTCTTTGTTCTTTTTTGTCGTATTAACGTTTGCTTTATCATATTTGAAAAGTTAACCAAACAACATTTCGGTTTCATTCAAATTTTGTAATTTTTAGAGATTTTATCTTGAACAGTAACCCACCAGCACAGTTTTCAACCAGCAAGTACAATGAGCCATTTACTCATATTATAACCAGCTTTACTTATATTCAATATAGCAAATCGATATCGGTAATGGCCCAAGTTGAACGTGAGACCTTGTGTGATTTGACATGTCTGCGCTCCAAAGGATCTCTACATTTTAACGAGTGACACAATATACTTGTTGCTCGGGCTCAAACTGCGATTAATCCTCTTGTGTTGTGCGGCTCCGGTGCGCCTAAAAAGCTATCCCCAATTACTTTTATTGTGTGCGATAAAAGGCGTTTCTGCCGAACATGAAAACCCTTATCCACCAAAAAAGAACATCAAAAAGTTTATTAATAATAAATAACCGGTAACAACGCAAAAAACCTTGTTTATTTGTTTGGCCTGAAGTAAACGATTCAACAAGCGTAATTTTGGATTTCTAATACTGTTCACCTTTGATTTCATAAAAAAAAAGTGTCGCTTGCAATGTAAAATCAAACTGCGTCCCCCTCTCAATGTTGTTAAAATTACAGTATGTTAAGTTTTAAAGAAATACGGTGGTTTACTAGTGATAAACTACTTTAGGGCAGTTACCTGTTCTCTTGCCATGTCACATGCGCTAATATCTTTATTGGTGTTTAGTTAAGCACTGTTACTTAAGTCTCGCTGCCAAGTCAATCAAAACGAATTTACTTTAACGACTTTCTCATTTTCGACAGTCATTTAGTTCTAATTTGTATTTGGTGTTTTACGTTGTAATATCCGTTCTTTGTTTATGACATGCACCCCTATGTTTGGCATCTTATAGTTCTGGTTTACCTAAATACACATTTAAAAGTGATTAAATGCCTACTACATAAAACCAGTATGACAACAGGAGCGGGTGAAGGATTTTTGTTTTTTGGGAATGAACATTTTTTAGAATGACGTTCCAAAGTTACAAACAATTCATCTTAAAAATTTATCTTTTATTGCTCAAATATGCAGCATAAATGTCACCTAATCGCGCGAATCCGAAACAAGTTGCATTTATCCGTTTTAACAATTAAATTGACGCGCGAGGCACATAAAAGAGATTCTAATATTGCTCCAAATGACGGCATTGTTTTTTTAATTTAACATTTGGGTAGAATAGCTTTGTTTTTTATTTTACATAGTTAAACATCGCTAAAACTACAGTTTAGGGAGGCATGTTCCGTTGGCCCTGTAATGCAACAAAAACTAACTTCTAAAATACGGTACAATGAATATACGGTATAAAAAAAGCGAGCCACCACTACATTATATACTAATATAATAATACCTCAGCTGCTAAAAATTCCTACAAGGTCCACATTTTGGCCGTGGCTCACAGTTTGTGTGAGCAGAGTCAAACGTTTATCAAGCAAATACACATCATGGCATGCCACCGAAAGGCCGACCCTAAATCCGCTCACAATACAGCTTCCCACGGCCGATTAGGTTTCACCTCACGCGCCATTATATTTGTTTTGCCAACTTGCCGCCAGTGCCTGCTAATTTTCTACATTAATGAGCGACGGGCTGCTGTCTTTTGCTTAGTCTAGACCGGGTGTGGTCACGTACGACAAGTGCTACTGCCGAAGTTTCGCCGAGGAATAGGTTGAACGAAGTGGTAACAGAACCTAAGAACACCCCTATGGTACACTGAAAGCCATCGTATCAGACCAACCGAATCTGTCGATCAATATATACAAGCAGGGCAGCCTAAAATAACTAGCTTGCAGTGGTGTTCGTCTCCGCTCTACCAAATTAGCTACGGGCTCAGATGGGAGCGAGTCGAGAAACTTCACATTGAACCAGTTCCCCGGTGGTATGTGAACATCGCGCAACATTTATGCAGTGATTCCCAAAATGTGTGCCGCGAAACTTTTTGTTATTTTGGAATATATGTTATTTGTATTACCCAGGCATACGCGCAGGCATTTTAGACTTAAATACGTCCTACTCATAACAAATTAATAATTTTTAAACAATTGTATAGATTGTCGTCTGTTAAGGGCGATTGTAAAATTACTCTATTGTTATTTGGTTAAAAGTGTGCCGCAAAACAGTTAAGATTTTTTTAGTGTGCCGCGAGCCAAAAAAGTTTTGGAACTACTGGCCTAAAGGAAGAGCTTTTGTTTTGAGAAATACATTTTTGATATACAGGTGTTTTTTTGAAGCTATGTTTTTGCTTTGATGCCCTACACTCTTACTCATATGCGACTGACATTGTTGTCTGAAAACGAAACGTTTAATATGTCTTGTTTATGTAAAAAAAAAAAAGAAAAAACTGTGAAACGATTAGCAAAGAAAAATAAGTTTGATGGGAATCAATTGCTGTAGAATGTTTCCTATCGTAACACTGTTGCGTCATATCTTGGTCACTGCTTTTACGGCCTGTCCCTGACCGGATGTCGCACTCAAGTTGAACATAAGTATTTATTAGTATGAGAATGGCCGTGTGTAAAAAGGCTACTTCAGGTTACAGGCGATCGCATGACGGTACGGTCACGCATGAGGTGCTTCACGACGACCGGAAAGTCGCATAAGCTGTTGAATACGCCGCTGATCTTCGTGCTTAGCAAACAAACCCAATTAGCCGTCAGTCTGGCTCTGATTGTAGTCCGCCACTTGGAAACAGTTTATGTAACGCCACTGGAAATAGTTTATGTAAAAGTTGTTGTGTTTACGGGTTGCAAGTGAGCCATTGAATCGTGGATCCACCACCCATACAACACAAACACCATCATTTATGGTCAGGACTAAACTGTGCGACTGATTTTTCGTGTGTGTGAAGTAATTCGTGGGTACGAGAAATTAATTTCGGCGTTTTTTATAATATTTTACATTGGTTTATTTTAATGATTATGAGACAGTTGTAAAACGCCAGACACACTCCGTATTTGTAAACAAATACTTTTTTTGTGCGTTGTCTGACTTTGTTCATGTCAGAAGTCATTTACAGAGACAACTTGAAGGCTAAAGTTCCACCTTATTTTACCTGCTTAAAGTCAAAATCGCAAATATCGAATCCTAGTACATTTTTATTAATCATTTAATTTATATTTTGTTTAGAGGGGGGAGGGGGGTGTTGAAATGTGTATATTGCAATAAAAAATACTTTTTTAAATGATAACCATTCTAAAAAACAGTTGTGTACACTGTAATGCATATAAAAAAAGACATGAAGTCGTGTGTCTGTTCTTTTAACTACCAACGTGATACAGTAAAATAATTAAATGAGCTGCAAAGAATACAAAGTTACTATTGCCAGTAATGTGTAAACAGTGCCTAACAATTACACGATGCATAACCTTGTTGAATATTGGCCGTAAGTAACCCCATAGCGCATTTTTAGTAAATTGTGCACTCTGCACATGGCATATCGCAAGACGAGAAAATATATTGCCAGGCCGTGTAAAAACGGGATCTAGAATACACACAAAACAACGTGTGATTCATTTTAAAAGATTTTTTAAATAACTTTGTTTTGACAAGATGGTATGAGTAGAAATAGGTGAAGACGCTTTACAAAAGTAATGTATTCAATAAAATATTCTGAAAAAGAATATTATTTTTAGAACACAATACATGGGTTTAAAAAAAATGGCGTAATTATTATAATGAAATATTGTTTGAAATATTGAAAATGTGACGCGGGCCGGATTTTATTACTTGGCGGGCCGTTTTCCCAGGTCACGTCTAAACTGTCACTCGTGTTTATACAATTAGACGCGAGCATCGAAACGAATAAATTATATCGGCTCCGATTACCCGAAATAAATGGCAGAATAGGTTGAATACGATACGAATCCAATTTGGATTCGAATCTAAGGATCCGATATTCTACTTTGAACATCGTTAGCCAAAAGCCCCACATTTTGCCGACCACCGCTATATAGGAGAATGCCTTGATGTTTTATCTTGAATGTGTTATGTACGTAAACTTTATATTTCGAACGCATAACATTGTCTAATTATTTTATCCTTGCCTGTTTGAAACCTCCGTGGGTTGAACGCCGTTTGTCCAAAACGCGAACGGCTGTACGTTGTCGTTGGTTAGGTGTTTATTTGGATATGTGACCTCACAGGTACCACAGACACAGTTTTAAAAACGTTTCCAGTAAATGACTCCATTGCGAAAAGAGCGCGAAAACCGGCCGCGTGCTTTGCTTATAAAAAAGGTAACTCCAGGTCATTGGGCGATCGCACCACAGTCAGGTCACGCATGTGGTCTTGTACGTCGACCCGAAGACCCCCACTCCCACTGGTCCGTTAGGCGTTAGGCTGACTGTAATACTGTAATAATCCGCCATTGATACAGTTTACGTTGCGTCAAGACGATGCGATCGATTTTATGTCTGACGGAATTAGCATTGTTTGCCTCTCAAAAGCTATCGGCCATTACTTCCATTTTGAAGTTGCCAATACCGATTTTCGTTTTTGAATTGTGAATACCTTTTTAGGTTTAATGTGTCGCTTATGCTTGCTGGTGTTAATTGTTAAAAATTACATTTTGGCAGACTTCTTTTGCTGTTTTTCCCCACCGACGCTCATTTTGCGTTGGAGACGTTTCTAGTCTAAAAAGTGTGACGTGATCCTTTTTAAATGGAGTATTTGTCCCAGCTGTCAAAACGTTAACCTTTGTCGGGTATATATACATATTGCAACAGCGAAACCAGCTATTCCACTGGCGACGTTTTACAAGGCCAGACAGATTTCTCGCACTATCAGCGATGCTGTTTTGACTCTAGTTTAGTTTTAACCAGCCGTTGCCTCCCTGCTATAATAGCGGATCAAGGCTAATTATAAATTTTAGAGCGTTGTTAACCCTTCGGAAAACAATACATTTGCGTTCGCGATGTCGGCCAGGCTAGAGTAAAGCTTTAAACTTTAATTTATTATTCACAGTGATGGACAGTGGAAGGCGTTAACATTTGCAAACGTTTTTCTTAAGTACGATTTTTACAAACTGCATCTTAATGATCCTCAGTATTGACCTAGGTATTATTATGGCCCAATAGTAGCACATTCATATCAAATAAAGTCGTTATTTATTTTACCCAAATTAGTTCACATTAGACGTTGCCTGCAATGCTAAGCTGTGTCTTTCGCAATGTTGTTGGAATGCAGACAGTTCGTCTAGTTTTGAAATACTACTCTGTCTGGGATTGTGCGTCATCCTCAGAGGTTGACTAGGTATAGGTTACTTCAGGTCAAATCCTGGCTTTTTCTTTGTGGTCTCTTCTTAGTCCTTGTTTGTCTCACACGAATATGGTTTTCCAAACACATGTCAAATAGAATGTTTTTCTAACAATCTGGTAGGCCTACACTGATAGCTGCACAACCAATTTAAAACAAAATAAGAAATTTGTACCATTTAATTACACAATGGCTATTTAAACCAATCCTTAGCTTGCTAGAAACATAAAGTTCAAGGTTGTCCACTGCAATGTCTAGGTTTGGTTTGGAAATTAAGCACTGTTTGAAAGAATCTCAAATATCCATCAACATATTGTGGTTGACTGGCAAAAAAAATACTTCAAATTATTCACCTTTAATGTTGCAGCATGTTATGCGACATAAGCTAAGATTTCCCCTTTTTTTTATACGTTGGTTAGTCAATCCTTATTGGTTTATAAACGCTTACATATAACTGTTAATGGATTAACACTTTTGTATATATTGAAACAGATTGCTGATTTAATATGCAATATATCACAATGCATGTTGTCAAAGTAGCATATATTTCACACATTCCAAACAAATGGCTTCATATATTCTTACAGGCAGTCTGTGTTTAAACTTGCATCAAGTTATGTCTCATCTAAAATGCAATTTGAGGTTAAATACAGGGGTTAACTTGTGGTAGCATATCAGTAAAATGAAGTGTATGATTCTTAAACACCCTTTTGTTCCAACCTTTTTTAGGGACAAGAATCGTTGGATTGAACATATGGCTAAATTATAAATAATTATTAAGTAGTTGGTTTTGTATTTATATACCAACTAAAGAAAAATTATTTGGCAAAATTCTATTTAAATTCTTGTAATCCTTTGTAGGATTCTTCTCAAACAGCAAAAGGCAATGCAGACACACACAGGTATTAATTTGTTTTTGTTTTTCTACTTTGCTTTTAAAAATCATGAACTCATTCACAATATTGTATTATTTTTATTTTTGCCCAATACATTATTTGCAGGATTTAAACAAATCGACAAAAAAGTATGCAAATTAGTTTTGTTTTGTTATAGTTCACATCTAGCAGCATGAATATATATAGTAGATGTTGCACTATGTATTTGTGTGGTAAAAGTTTTAATGCAATTATATAGTTTTTTCCAAAACATTTTAATCTTTTTTTGCAAACCTTAGTTTAGGCAACATGTCCACAAAGGTTTTGAAAGACGTATTCTATTCAAATTAATTTCTGTGTAAATTGCGTAAAAAATAGTTTTAGGTTATTGGGTTAACTGCATGTACTAGTTTTAGGTCAGTGCTTCGAAATTAGGTTCCCTGTTTTTTTAAAACTTATCAGTGTACTCTAGTTCATTTTAACAATGTTTTGTTTGCATCTTAATTTTTAACATTCTTTTTTTCTCCTATTTTAAAATGAAAAACTAAATAGTAATCACCTTTTCTTAATCTTTAGCGTTAAGCATGGATTTGATGGAAGTGAGCCAGGCACTTCACATTCTGGTCAACCACCAACAGTAAAAGGTTTTAAACTGGTTTTAACTTATTTTTTTATGCAAAGAAATCGAAAGGTAGCCTTTAACTAAATTTTGTTATTGCCCCGGAAGTCACAAATGGATTTATTTTCTGTGTTTAAGTGTTTACCTTTTCATATTAAATAGACTTTTTTGCATGTAATTTTGGTTCATCTGTCCTTTAAAATACAAAAGTTGCGCATTGTTAACAACATTAGTCTTTTCAGTGCTAATGAATTAATTACACTTCCATCCTTGATATCCACTGATAGTTTTTTTGTAGTACTATGGGTATATGGTGCATTTTAGTTTAGATGCATTTAAAAAATAGTTGATTTTTTTTTCAGAAGTGTTGCCTGATAAACTTCCATCCTTCCCACCTGTCCCCCGGTGAGATTTCAATATTATAATAAAGTACTTTTTTTAAGGTTATTTAAACAATAATTGTTTGATTCCTTCTACTGGCTAACTAATTTGGCATATTTTAAACACTTAAAATAAAAATAATGAAAGGGCTGGTTATATTGTATAAATATATATATATATATATTTATATATTTATAGACCTGCTAGTACAAAAGCTGATGAGGAAAATCTGAATCCTGCCACAACTTCAGTATGTACCTTTGCCATATATTTTAGTTCTTTTTTACTTGAACATTTTAACTGTACTCATCAACTAACAGTGCATTGTGTTTTTTAATACAGTTATACATTATACAGTGTTGTATTGACTTCAGTTCACCTAAGTCATTGCTTTTAAATAACTTGACTTGACTTTAAGTTGTTTCGGTAAAATGACTTGACTTGACTTAATTCTATCGGACAAAAAACATGCCTTGGACTTAAATAATTGAGTCAAACGACTTTGGTTTAAATTAAGTGTTTACATTTAGAACTTTTATATTTAATTTCGCTATTTATCTTGAGTTCTGCATTTAAAACGATTAGATTGCCGCATGTTGTTTCTACATTGAATTATTGTTCAGAAGCATTCACCACATTTTTTAAGGTTCAACGTTTAATTATTAATTTTATATCAGTAATTTGACTTGGGAATGACTTGCATATTTGCACAATAATGACTTGTCTTGGGCAACTGATGACTTGGACTTGACTGCAAGTGATTTGAAATTTACTCTTTATTACAACACTGCTTATAATATTCTTTCTGAATTTTGCTTTTTGTTTGGTGTCAAAGCTGGACCTGATATTCCTTTATATTATAATCAGGGGCTTGTAACTGGACCTTTTAACCATAATCTTCCTAATTCATTTTCATATGTCAAGTTTAATTTATTGTTTTTTGTATACTTTTTTGTACTCTTTCAGATGCTTGAAGGAACAACCACTGGAGAAACTAACAGGTAAGCCAAAATTTGGTAAACCAAATATTTTCTTGCTAGTGATTTTATTTTAAATTGCAATGTCTCACATTTCCTCCTTTGCTTAAAGCCTGTTCTTCTGGGAATTGGGTAAATTGGTTTGAGAAATCATTGTTGTACTTTTACATTTTCGTAAAATTGTGCATGCTATAAAGTGTAGTACAACTTAGTGTCTGTCTGTTATCGGTTTGTCATATTGAAGTATAATAATTTGTGAAATAAACAACCTTGAAGGCACAGACGGCTCCTTAAATTTATTTATTCTTGTTTTTTTCGTAAAGCTCATCTCATCCACGGCGAACTGATGATCTGAGTGATCAACCACAAGGACCTTTGTTGGTATGTCTTTTATCAATTGTTTATGTTCGCTCTACTATTCTAATCATGTTAACCATACGTGATACCATTTAACTCCTAAAAACACTCTTCAATGTTCTTGAAAAAATGAAAAAAAATTCAATTTAAATAACTATAATCTTTTTCTGTCAATAGGCAGCCGATCTTATCCTTCAGGCTACAATTCTCTCGACCACTTTCTGTAAAGCACTCATTCGCATTCTTGTTTGGCTTAATACAACAATTGAAGGTATTGATTTAAAAAAAGTTTTTTAATACCATTATTAAAACTTATTTAGTTTGCTTAACATTTCAGTTGCATAATTCCTATTTTCAGTTGCAAGGCTGCAAACCTCTCTCTCCAGCTTCTTTGAGAAAATTTATGTTAATTGGTACTTAAGGGTCGCAAAAATTTGTACTTATTTAAACGGCCTAGCAAACTAAAAAGTTTGAAAATCCCTGTTGTTGATACAACAGCTTTGCGTTTTCGGATCGCTCACTTTTTAACCGTTTTTTTTAAGGCTTGAATCGCCAGCCTGGTATTCCGGAAGCAGACGAAGCCATTGTATGCCAACCTTCGGATGACGTCGAATTAGACCCCGAGCAATGCTCCGACGACGGTAAGTTCGTTGTGAAATATTTCAGCAATGTAAACATTTTACATATCACAGGGGTCCCGAACCTAAAAAGAGCCGCAAAATAGGTAAAGTACCCAACGGCCCGTCATTACTGCAACATCAAATATTTATCTCAATTTTAACATGAAAATCCTCTATTAGGGCACTTATCTTTGTTTTATTTATTTATTTATTTATTGTTTTGATCGTTCATAGCTAAGAGTGTTACTCAATTCAATACAGTGAATGTATAAAAGCTCTGAATACGCTGGGATATTTCATTTTTTAAAAGAATGAAATCAGCTAGTTTTTCTCGTCTGTTCAGGTCAAATTTGCCACTTGCATGGTTTTGGCTGTCACAAAGGAAACGAATCAAAGACAGATTTCGGTTTCGGCAATGTTCGCGTCTGCCTTGTGTATCTAAGCGAATGTGTTTGGTAAACTTTTTTTGGTTGTTTTTTAATTTATTTGATAAAAGTTTCGAAACTAGTACAAACACTTCTCTGTTTCTCGAAATGACAGGTTTTGTTGTTTAATTCAGATAAAATAAGACTTTATTTACTGATTTATGTTGTTGAAAAGCTCATTCACTTGTTTTTGTTTTCATAGTTGACGACGATGGACAGGACTGTGCCCAACAACGTGAGTTAATTTTGTCATTTGATTTAAAAAAATATAAAAGACTGATCAAATATCGACTTCTCCGAGTTGACAGTTTTACCCCAATCTAATACTATCCGCACCACCACGACATCTACTTAATATTTTAACACCTAGCTTAGTTCTTAATAAAAAAAATTCCATGTAAAAATGGCCTTTATTATTTTTTCTATTTTATTTGAAACAATTTCTTGTTCGGTGGTTTTAAACCGATTTTATGCTCGACGTTAAATATTCCCATTACAGAATGTAAAAAAATGTTGTTTATATTTAACATTTATGTTATTATTAAAATTTCCTTGTGTATGTTCCTAAGTTATTTTTAATGAATGACATTTTTTCTAATTAAAGGTGTTATACTACTACTGGTCATTAGGAAAACAAAACTTTTTTTAGCTTTAAATAACACGGAGAAGCGGCCATCAGGACAACGCTTAATTGTGCTGTAATGCTGTTGTACATGCGGTGAAACAGCTGCGGCTGTAATCAACCATGCCAAAAACGTTGAGCCTTTGCTTAAGAACGTATTTTGTTGTTTAGCTCCGACACGTTCTATCTACGACTTTCTGGATGACGTCAGGGAGTACATCCGCGACTCAATCAGACACCAAGTCTTTGATCCTGACCCTTACAGGTACGGTATAGTTACAAGTAGCAGAAATCATTTTTCCCCGACAGTGTCACCTCTTCTCAAATCGTACTTATTTTTCAATGAATTTCACCAAATTAGGACACACATAAACATTGATTTATATATCGGACAGAGATATCTTATACACATACGCATATGGACTTGGGCGTCACCAGATACACTCAAGCTATTTATTTTTTTTAATAAAAACCGCTCTGTATGAAACTATTTTTTTACAGGGAAGCTCAACTTCAACGAACGATAGCACCAGTGCGTGAACGAGGTGCACTGGTAAGTTAATCTCGTTTTATATT
Organism: Ascidiella aspersa; assembly: GCF_963924565.1. Taxonomy (NCBI): domain Eukaryota; kingdom Metazoa; phylum Chordata; class Ascidiacea; order Phlebobranchia; family Ascidiidae; genus Ascidiella; species Ascidiella aspersa. Next base: position 22,099,963 of record NC_139451.1, read on the forward strand.
TTTTATTTTTTGTAAATATAGAAGCGGAAGCTTACATATTAGTCGCATCTTTGTTGTTGCACGAGGCTTGCAAATATTGCATATACTATGTTTATGCTTTACGATAGATAAAAAAACAGTATCAGCGAAAAAGGTGTATTTTCACTATGTGTACATATAATTTTACCAGATAAATGTGATAGACAGTTTTCGGTCGCACCATTTTGCACCGCAAAGCAAAGACTGTTCCAAAAAAAGCAAACACTTAACCGTAAAACTTCTGATGGTGTGTTTTCGATGCGTGCGTTTTGAATTTTTCGCCCCTATTTACTGCCTTAAACCGTGCCGGACAGCAACATTTCCCCATGACCCAAAATCGGATTTTCGTCGAGTTTGCCGTGTAAAGTTGTGCGTACAATGGTTGTAAAGCTAGATCGCAACTTTTACACATACGGCCCGTGATTAAAATTCCTTTACCGCGACAAAAATTCTTAAAAGCGGATTTTGCGGCCTTTAAAAGCACGACAGTTTCAGCCGAAGGATCGCAACCTTTACCTCACCAGGATTCGATTCAGGACCGATGCCCGAACGAACACCACATTTTACTCACTTGGTGGATCCTTAACGAACGAACGACCGAGGCTCGAATGAACTTGTGGTCGACAAACATTGGCTGGAAATCGCACACAAATAAATCGGATCAGATTTTGCACTTTAAAGTTTAAACCGCAACCTTTACCTCTCCAGGTACCCCAAGCACCAGTGACCATACCGATCGCGCACCACAGCCAACAAAACCAGTCGCGAGCGGCGGCTGCAAACATGTGTGTCAACTGCTTGGAGACGATACACGCCACGCCGCCTTCCCGCCTGGACACATGCCTGCGATGCGACGGAACGGTGTGCAGCAACTGTCTCGAGCGTCCTCATTTCTGCCTGTTCTTTCGTTGCGTCGACTGTCTGCGCAACCAGCACAGCTCCCTGTATGTTCGTCGATGTCCCAACTGCCGCGGACGCATTTGCCTTGATTGTGTCCGCTACTGGTCGCACCGCTGCACTCCTGGTTAATTGACCGGAGCTGGTTTGTGAATGCTAGATAAAAAGATACGCCAGTGCTATACGCGGTTTCTTCTTACTCTTGCCTTTGGATGTAATCATGTAAAGCAGTGGTTCTTAAACGTTTTCACCGGGCAGACTCCTTCTGTTTCCTTTAAAATTTGAGAGGACCCTATTCATTTTTTAAACAAATCCAAAACGCGCACAGTAACTTATGCACGTTATAGAAATTACTAAAACTCAATGAGAAACATTACATGTGCTCCAGAGAACCACTGCTGTAAAATTTTCCGTCGTCTTATCCCTTCAGAGAGTAATCAGGTGGCTATAAAGATAAATACAGCCATTTACAAAGATTATCCCTTTAGGTTCTCGTCACCACCTAGTGCTTTGCTAAGCGCAGGGGTGACTAAAATAATTTAAAATTCAGAATCCTGTTCATTTTTTTACATTAACATGCATCTGATGCATGAGTAAAATGCATGTGATGCATGGTTGCTATTTTCATGAAATTATCGTGGGAATGTGGTTCGTTGCCTTTGACTGAACCTTCATTAAAAACCCCGATAAAACCTAATTTATTGTTGGGTATACCGAATGTTTCAAACGTTTCCTAGGCAATGTTTAAAACTTCAATCTACCATGAAAACATTAGTAACGTTAAATAGTTTGCACGCTAACGGCTAGACGAAATACCTGACCTAGCTAAGGTTAAACAGGGTATTTTAAGTTAACACTTAATGTTTGACTTTTTCCCACGAAAGAAATACAAATTAGCCTATTGGTGTTGTCATGCGTATTTTACGTATTGATAACCGCGTTAATTTGGAAAAATTAAAGTTTACAGTGCCTAAACAAACTGTAAGAAACCATCAAATTATTAAATCACTTATAAATATGATTTAATAAGCAGTTAATCGCTGCAAAAAAACACCCTACTTTTCCAAGTAATGGGTTACTATTGCCTGACTGTCAGGCCTATTGGCTAAATGTTGTCCTGAACGAAAACCTGTGGTACCTGGCATTATACGCCAGGACGCCAGATATACTCGCCCAGTAACATTTGGTTGACATGTTATAATGCTCTTTCGAAAGATATCGCAAACGACTATTCGAAAAAAACGCCCTCTCCTTACTGATTGACCGATTGTGGAGAAGGTACAATCAATGTTTTGCCATTGTACCAAACGCTTATCCAAACGTATTAATGGCGTACCATCAAATTATTAAATCACTTATAAATATGATTTAATAAGCAGTTAATCGCTGCAAAAAAACACCCTACTTTTCCAAGTAATGGGTTACTATTGCCTGACTGTCAGGCCTATTGGCTAAATGTTGTCCTGAACGAAAACCTGTGGTACCTGGCATTATACGCCAGGACGCCAGGTATACTCGCCCAGTAATATTTGGTTGACATGTTATAATGCTCTTTCGAAAGATATCGCAAACGACTATTCGAAAAAAACGCCCACTCCTTACTGATTGACCGATTGTGGAGAAGGTACAATCAATGTTTTGCCATTGTACCAAACGCTTATCCAAACGTATTAATGGCGTACCATCAAATTATTAAATCACTTATAAATATGATTTAATAAGCAGTTAATCGCTGCAAAAAAACACCCTACTTTTCCAAGTAATGGGTTACTATTGCCTGACTGTCAGGCCTATTGGCTAAATGCTGTCCTGAACGAAAACCTGTGGTACCTGGCATTACACGCCAGGACGCCAGGTATACTCGCCCAGTAACATTTGGTTGACATGTTATAATGCTCTTTCGAAAGATATCGCAAACGACTATTCGAAAAAAACGCACACTCCTTACTGATTGACCGATTGTGGAGAAGGTACAATCAATGTTTTGCCATTGTACCAGACGCTTATCCAAACGTATTAATGGCGTACCGTTAAATTACGGAGCCAATCTTAACGGTAAACCGTCTCTCTTTAGAAGAAAATATAGCGGTCCAATTACCGATATAATCTAAATATATAGATCGAATTCTTGTACGATATTCTACTGTTAATGTCCCAAGTTATAACCCAGAATACCAAAATAAATTATTATGGTGAGAATTCAACATGCGTTAAATAAGATATTATACAGCTGTCTGGCTTGGTATTAAAAGCCATTGGCTGTACTACACAATAACAAAGCTATGGTTTAAAATAGCTTAACCTTTGTCATCCGTCTTAACGTTGCATAACGTGACGCTACGTGTTTGCCCTGACAGAAATCGCAGTGTTGTAAGCACGTCATTTTGAAATGACGTAATTTAGCCCAGTAAAATCATTTGTAAAATACGTCCAAGTCAAATATTTTTGAATAAATAACAAGCCAAGTCGTATCAGAGCAAGTCATTTCTAGCTCAACTCCTTGCATAAAAATTAAACGCTAAATAATTAGTATTTAAATTGACTAATAACACGTCCGATAGGGTTGTTCAGATTTTGAAAATTTTTGAAAAGTTTAGCTAATCGAAGTTTTTTCCATGTTTTGGACCTTAAAAATAGAATTGACAAAAAAAAATTAAGTTTGGGTCATGATTTCGCCCTCCTCAAAGCCCCAAAAGTTTAGCAGTTAAATCATCAAAATATGGGAATTACCCTATTGCGAAAATATGCTAGGCTAGCGTTCTGCTGTGCATCATCAGTGATGTTTGCTGAGTAATCAGTGTTTAACTTGACCATTCTCTCAGTAACATCATTAACAACTTGAAGGTATTTACAAAGTTTTCCGCAACTTGGCAGTCTTTATCTTGCGTCCAGTTACAAACTTGATGCCTCAGCAAGTTGCAATAAACGCCCAGAAAAGAAACAAGAAACCAGGACTCCTAGCCGACTAATTTTTTTTTGTCTGGTGCGTCCTGTTTCTTTTGAACGCATCACTGGCAACCCCAGGCGAAATTTACTTGGCTTGGGTGTATCCAAAGTTTTTCTTGCCAATGCCGCTTTCCTATCTTCGTCCATATTGGGGTGTTAACTGAACGTAGTGATAATTTTCAGACTTTAAAAAATCAATCATCGCAAAAAAAATGTTTTTATTTAGCTAATTTGCAATGCTTTATTGTTTTGTATATGCACATTTGTTATTAATATAGCACAAATAACATTTTACAACACTATTTGTCATCGTTTGGTTACAATAGAGCCAATTTAGCAAATTTTCGCAATAGGGAAATTCCCATATTTTGATGATTTAACTGCTAAACTTTGGGGCCTTTGAGGAGGGCGAAGTCATGACCCAAACTTAATTTTTTTTTTGTAAATTCTATTTTTAAGGTCTAAACCATGGGAAAAACTTTGATTAGCTAAACTTTTCAAAAATTTTAAAAATCTGAACAACCCTTACGTCCGATTATGGGCAATACCTCTTATAAAACATAACAAAATCGCAACATATAGCAAACAAATTTGTTTTTTTTAAACTAATATAAAAATTCTAATTTTATAAAAAACTACTTAATGAAAACACTTGATTTCAACTCAAATTATTTGTTCGAAAGACTGAAGTGAAGTCAAGACATTTGTCAAAAAAGACTTATTTCGACTCAAGTCATTTTACCCAAACTACTCAAGTCATCTGTGACTTAAGTGCACTTAATTCAAGTCATTGAGTTAGGTCATTACAACACTGAGATATCGCATTCTATCGAGGCTCACAAATCTGACGACTGACGCCGGTCCACGTGACTCGCGACAGTAACATGACAACCCAACTTACTCCCAAGCTTTCGAGCTGCGTCTCAACAAACTCCGAACGGAGACTATCGGCCAACAGCCATGTTGGCAGGCCGATTGTTCGTATCTAAACGAACAAATACTCTTCTAACTATATAATATAGACTTGGGTTGGCCAGTGCGACTTCTAAAGTTGCTTATCCCGATGGCATATCCCCGCTTTTATTTGTTGCTCAAGTTATATTCGTTATAACTTGTAACGTTATGTGCTCCACTTGTAACAGAACAATTCTCAATTGACGGTCTGACAGTTCTCTTGAGTTTGCACAAAATATTTCTCAGAAGCATATGGTCATTAGACTTAGGGCTTTTTTGTGGTTGGTGCTTGAAATTGTTTCAAGCACAAATAGCCACTGTATTGATAATAATGCACTTCCACTAAAGGTCTGTTTTCCAGACTTTTATAATGCCCAATATGTAACAAATTTATGCTGTAAATTAATTCTGACGAACTAATTTTAAATTAAATTGGTGCTAGTAAACGTTGGTAAACTCCAAGTCCTACAAGATATCCGTCCTATTTAACTGACTGATTGTGCATCTATCAGATGCAAAATATTTGCAATTGAAAAGCATGGCGCTAAAAAAGTTCAGCACTGCTATAGACTTCAATTTTTGCTATTTCAAGTTCCGGTGCTAAAAATTCTTCACCTCGTTTCACTTTTTAGGTTACTAAGAATGCACTATGCAACCACCACCTTAACAACGCCAGTTTGAAATTCACCAAAAAATTCTAATGTGTGCACTTTGCAACCACCACCTTAGCAAGCCAAATTCACCAAAATTAAATAATACCTTTAATTTATTGAATGTTTCCTTACAACTTTTGGATTTCACGTAATACCATTTTAAAATTCAACATTTTTTATAATTAGTTTTATAAAAGCTATATAAAATACCTTTAAATTAGTGTTTAAATATCTTAAATAACGCAAACAAATCTTTTGATCCTTTTACCGTTTGGTTGGTTGAATTTTAGTTGCTTTTACATTTTTAGATGAGCTATAAATGGGTATATGCCATTTTTTGCTCTTTTTGTTAAATTCATTGTGTCCATTAAATAAATTGTTACTGCACACACAGGAAAACCGATTTATTTTATTTTTTTTGTTTAATTTACTGAACGCAATCAGCTTGTTAAAAATCTTTTTATCAAAAATACGTTTGGTAATAAAAATTGTTGGGAAAATTTTTATATATTGTTTTTGCTTTTATTCTTTCTTTTTTCTGGTCGTAGTTTATCGGCAAACAAACACTTGAAATTATTATTTCGAGTGGTTGAAGTAACGCATGTGTCCTTCTTGTGCTTTGTTCACTGTATATAAATCACAAAGTATACAATTTTTAAAACATAAAATTTTCATATGGTGTGATTTTGAACGTTTTATTATCACTTGCTGGGTTTCATCGTATGTTTGTTAACATAAAAGTTCCAATATTGTTCTGTATACAATGTCTGTCTTTCTTTCTGACTGATTTTTTTGTTGTCTTGGTGTTCCAGTGCGTGCCATGCAACCCTAGCTTGATATTAAATTGCACTTCAAGTATAAAATAGTATATACCTAAGATCAAATAGAGTTTGTATGCAAGAACCTATTTGTATTTACTCGACGTTTTGTGACATAACTGTTGTTTGACGTTGTAAAACATTAAATTGTAAATATGCTGAGAAGTTGTGTGAATTATTTGTTTTCTGAATAGCCTACTTTAGCGAGACGCAAATTTATTTTCCATAAAACTGTTATTGTATAGAGAGCTTTAGGCCTGAGTAACAAAATAGAATATGTTGAACTTTTAAAAGCAACAGTTTAAAATTTTCTGTGCGAATGCACAGCCAAATACTTTTTAGATTTTTTTGCATATGACTAACATATTTCTCATGGGACTATTTGTTTGAATGAACTAACAAAATGGTTTAGAATCGATGGAATGGCCGTAAGTAAAATTTAAAAGTTGTTTTATTCCAGCCAGAGCCAATATTTTGAAGCTACAAAATATATGCACGAGGGCGTTTACTGAAAACTATGTGTTTATTTGCCAACTTGCTTAAACGTACGTCAATAAATCAAGCAAATATTTTATAGTTATCTTTTCACACCTAAAATTAATTTTCGTCAACCCATGTTTGATCGAAAATATAAACACAATCAAAATGCGAATAGCAAAAGTATTTTATAACCAACTGTAATATTACTGGTGACATCATAGAAAACCTAACTTATTAGCATTATTTACCATCGGCTTGTAGTGATTCTCTAGATCCGTTTATAGCGGTAGCAATCATAAATCTGTTGTATTCACTGATCTCTATTTCATAGAGAGATCAGTGGTTGTATTCTATCAAGCGTCCCTTTTTTCGCATAATCTCTCGGCTCTAAAACTAGTTTATTACTAGACGAAATACCCGGAGTTGCCAAGGTTAAATAGTGTATTTACCAGTTATTTTAACTGGTCTAAAATTAATTACACCATAATAATCTCCATAATGTACGAAGTCCAGCCGAATTTTGTCTGGCTAAACAAAATAAAACAATCCAACATACTGTGGGATCTTTATAACTATTGCACATTACGTTGTTACAATTAAACTGCTCGCCTCAAGTAAAAGCCCATGATTATGGAAGATAAATGTGGTAATCAGAATATACCCAAAAAGTAATGTTACGGATAGCGTAAGAATTTCGTAAGAGGCATAAATAATGCAAACATATTTGTGTAATGTCATAACAAATTTGCTTATGCCTAAATGTTTGCACTGCGTGTCACTAAATAGAAATTTCAAATCATGTCATTTCGTGGGTTTAAAAAAAAGATTAACCTAATGCTCACAATCAGAGTAAAACGCCACAACCTGTGTATAAAAGCGGCATTAAAGGAATGGCGTGTTTAATTATGTGACTTATCTGCGTGACTCTAAGATATAATTCTTGGTCTCCGTAAATTTCCATTAATTTTTGCATTTGATTAAAACAGTGTAAAAATGAAAAATTAACGTATAAAGATCAGTTTTGTGTCTGAAATAGGTCACTCAGGGAAAGGGGCGAACGCGCTCTGACCATTTAATCACTAATCACGTGTACCAGCTTTGTATAACCTTCTTCCTGAAGCCGCACGTTATAGCCGATAATTTAAAAAAAATATATTCAACATCAAACCAAATTGCAACATTGTGTGTTTTTGAAATGGAGCTACTGAACACACAACCTTGGCTAAACACGTCTCGCATATTTTACGTCATAAAAACCCGTGACATATGTCCATCAAAAATGACTAACAAACGTAAAAAAGTCTTAGCACCAATTGTTCAAATTGCGCGAAATTCCAGCAAATACGTAATCCCGGTATAGGTACCGTACAGCATTCACCGAAAAAAAAAACGTAGAAAAGTAACTTTGCTTAGTGTTTAAACCGCTGCAATAAACGCGATAGTTTGCCAACTCAGTCCAAATGTTGCGTAGTTTATATTCCTAAAGGGTTGATGTACGTTGTCTGCGTAAATGTTCCAATGCCTCATGAAAGAATGTTAAGGAAAACGCTGCAATAAACGCAATATTATGCGAACTTAGTCTCCATTTACGTGATTAAACAAACTGGTTCGTTAACATGAATTATAACAAGCTATGTGCTTTTTACGTAATCCCGGTACCATACTTCTTCGAACGTAAGGAAATTCTTGTTTTAAACTGGAAATTGGTTACTGTTAAAACCGCTGCAAGGACTAACTGCCAACGGCTGAGCACGTCAAACATCGTTGAAGTTGAAAACATTAAAATTTATTTTTAATTAGGACAATATACCTAATTTGATTTTTTATCTCAAAGCAGGTAATTGCGCTTGAAAAAAGGTTTTGCGCGGTTACGTTTAGACGTTTACGATTGTCGCGCGCGCGCGCCCGTGGAGAAGCGTGCACACGACGGGGAGTCGCCGGTCCTTTTGTTAGTCGACGAAGACGTTGTAATGTCAGCGACGGACCTGGCGAACATGCTGACGACTGACCAACAAACAATCCATTATATGATTATATATATATATAACTATAAGAAGACAAATGTAAGGCTTTTGTGGCTTTACGCCCCCCGATTGTCAAAGACATTATTACATCTGCATTGATATGTAGTAGTTCTTGATTACCCGGGTTATGTAGCGAAAAAAACGTATTACGAATCACGAAACTGATGCTGGACCAATCGATCCGAGTTTGTAGAATAACTCAGCCATATGAAAGTAGAGTCTATAAACCAAGCCGAGTTTATAAAATCTACCATAAATATGTCATCATAGAATACTAATTACATTAGGTTTTCTATCACATCACTGGTCATTTACTCATCCTTGACCAACTGACCACCAACTTTTGACCAACAATTAGCCAAAGAAAACGACAAAGAAAACAACCGCCAAATCGGTACCTACAAGTTGCAACGAAATTTAAAGAAAAAACACTTACTATAAGCAGTAGTTGAACACTGAAAAAGCGTAGTAATGTAAGGAGAAGCGCGGGTAACGTTTATTTACTAAAAACAGTGCAATCATCACCACATTTTGTGCTTTTTCGTAAGGTTTCCTATTCTATTGTGCTTTCCGATTGCATTTAGTGGCTTCCCGCCAGATATCTTTGGCGTAAAATGGTTTGCACAAAACCACGCTACTCATGTCATTCGGTGGTAAATATTGCAGGCGTGGGGAATTCACAACAAAAATAGCCCTTCTGGTATATATACATATCGCTTAATTTTGGCCTAGGTTCTGGGCAAAAACTTTTTGGCACAAATCTTTTTTTGTTACAAATTATGGAATGCAGTCGGGATTGTGCATTCTTTGGCTGGTTGCACACCTACTCACCCAAATTTTCAATAACTGATTCAGTTGTTAAATCTCTCATGTGCATAAACCTTAATTGCATACCTGCACAACGCACATTTTTAGGTTTTTGGTCGCCTGTTAATCATTTTTTTGTTCCGATGCAAGCTGGGTAAATAGGCCCTTTCTTAGGCTATTTACATGCAAAATAATTTGGTGGGTCTAGAAACCTACCTATTTTTTACACTTATAAAACAAGCTTTCAAAATAGAAATTGCAAGGAAGAAACAAATATGGGAGAATAAATAATAATAATATCATACCCAAGCGCTAACTCTCACCCTTACCCAAATTATTTCAACATTATAAATACCTGAACGAAAATCTGGTAGAATTCCAGACCTGCGCCAGTTAATTTTAATGGTGTAGAAAATGAATCATGGAAATACAACAAAAGCAATCAATATTCAATATATTTGACACATCTAAATTCTGTGTTTTGTTGCCTAAAGTTCTTTGACATTCAACCTTTAAAATAATTATTAATTTTGTCCATTATGTTTGAAATAAAGCAAATGAAATTAACTACCCTTGTCATAACTCCAAAGTAGAATTTAATTATTTTAGTATATTAGGTTTATGGTGATAAAGGTTGCACTTAGTGAGTCTTAATTATAGTATTTTAAAATGATTTATTCTAAAGACTTTTGCAAAGAGAAAAAAGCGAAGATTTTATTTCAACTTTACTTGTTAATATGGAAAATACCTGCCTTGGAAAAACAAAATTAACTTATTATTACACAAGTTAAAGGTGATATCTTAAGGATTTTTTTATTAAAATGTTAAAGATTATTGCTTGTAATTGTAAGCTGTAAATGGTACATTCTGTAAGCTACCCTCATTAATGTATGATTAGTTTTGATTATTGGTAAACTGAATTTTCCAACAACTTGGCCTGTGTTGTGTGTTTATTTTGCCAAGTACATGTAAAAAATATAAACTTAACTTTGCCTATATATATATAAATAATATTACTACAACATAATTCATGTTAAACTATAGACTTTTAAAATAAAAATGTTATAAGTGATTTAAATATGATTAGGAAAAAAATTGTTTTCTGATGTTTTTTTAACCATCTGGTGCTTTTTCAACAAATGGGATCAATCTGTGCCAGGTATCCTTTATGATAAAGAATTCCTAATTAAATGTTAAATATATCTCAGTTATGGTAAATCAGCAAAAGCAAGTTAAACGTGACTTTGCATACAGAGAAAAATTATATATTTTGCACATTGAAAGTTATTAAATCTAATTAATCCTATTTATCCTATTTAGGTTCAAGCATTGGTAACTCGAGTAATTGGACAAACAACCCCTTACCTGAACAAGATGGTAACTTGGTAAATATATATATAAGTTCATCAGTTTGCTTTATTAATACTGTTTTACTGAGACAGTTTTATTCTAGGGTCAACCACTAGTACCTACTTTCACACGTTTATATAACTTTATGAAACAATCTGTCTAGAAATGTAAAAAAAATTTCTGAATTGCATATCCCTAAATGGTAAACAAAATTGTTTGAAGCTATGAAAGATACTGTGTTCTAGCCCTTCTAAAGTCTCTTTTTGATCAACGATAACGGCAGATGTATTATAGTACACCGGAAGCCATCGTAGACTAACCGTCTTGGCTATTAATGATGCAAACAAGGCAGGCTGTATTCTAGAACAACATACTGCAGTTAGATTCGAAGGCACGACTACACAAGCTTAGAAATAGAGGGAGCGAGTCGATAAACATTCAACAACCATGACGCCATTGCTTGTTACATTTTGTGTCATTTGAAACAAAGTTTTTTATTCGTTTTAACATTAGTGTTGAAATAATACCGTTTCAATTTAGCCATCGTTTTAGTTAATAGTTAATTTTTTGTGCGCTATTTATACCGCCTGAAAACTATCTAATTCGGGTAGAACATAATTAGGCCTAAAAAACATTTACAATGACGGCAAAGCAGAATAATGTTGAAATATTGTGTTAGATGTAGAGATAGACCGATAATATCGGCCGATATTTGGCTTCGGTAAATGTGAGCCGATACTTTTGCCGATATTTTAGTATGAAAATATGATAAAAATTTCCTGTAGAGCAAACAAATTACCCATTTTTTAACAAAAAAAATTGGGTTTTAGCATCACACCAAGTTAAAATGCAAAATATTAGTTTAATAATTAATAAAGGTATATAATCTAAAACGTTATTTGGATTTTATTTTTAATTAAATCAAATTTTGAGCATTTCTTAAGGTATATAAAAAAATTGTAAAAAATCGGGTATCGGTCAAAAAAAGTGATATCGGTTGACTCCTAGTTAGATGTCTTTTTTATTGTAATGCACCTATACTGTCACCGTAACATTCTTACACAAATGTGTACAACTGCGATATAGCTCTTCAGAAGTCGTACTGACCAACGATATCATAATACAGCGGAGGCCTTCAGGGTGGCTAACCGACATGAGTTTATTAAAAAATCTTTAACAAAAACCCCTAATTGGCCAACCGAATTCAGTTAGGCTCTATGAAGGCTCCCGGCGTAGCATCAACTGTGTTTTTTTATTTTCTAAACATAAAGTTTCCTTATAAATCAATTGTTAAATTAAAATCTTGAGAGTCACAACTGCATTAAGGTAACACCAGCCAGGTGATCAAGTATTGCGGCTCTGAGATTCCTTCAGATTTCTTCAGCTTGCAACAAGTTGTCCAGGTACTCTTTTTGAATTATTTCAAAGATGTGTCAGTTTCTTTGTATTAGCATTAACACGCTGTTAAATTATTTGAGGACAAAAAACAAGATTTTTTTTGGCTAGGACTTTTTTATCGTGGTTAGATCACGTGGGCTTTTAAGTAAAATTGTGTTTGTTATTTATTAGTTATGCCTAATATTTTTTAAACGAAAAACAATTATTCACAGTTAAAGAGCCAGAGTATAGTTTAGTTTTAAAGCAATAAATTTAGGGTCGAAAACTGAAAAAAAACTTTAATATATTTTCATGAGCAATACATTCTGCAAAAAGATTTATTTCTACAAAAACTAAAGAACTAATAATTATGACGTAGGTGAAACTGAGGTCTGATTTAGGAGCAGATCGGTTGCACCAGATACCTAGACCAACCATGGACAGCTCTTCAGGTAGAACACATCCTATTGGCTTTGCACATTTGCGTATAGCTGAGTTGAATCAAAGATCGCATTTGTTTAAACGTAGATGTCCGATACTTGACATTTTGTTCCGATACCGATATCAAATGACTTTTTTCTCAAACAAGCAAAATAAATGATTTTAAAGAATTTTTTGTAGATTATTAGGCCGAAATTTGCTTTAAGAGTTAAAAAGATTAGCCACATCCAGTTGTTAGCGTACATTATTTTTCGATAAATTTGCAATTCGGGATAGAAGCGCTGTGTTGGATCTTAAATCAAGGCTGGAATTCTCATATTAATTTGTGGCATCGGATCGGCACAGACACCACCTTACCTAGTATCTGACGAGTGCCGATACTACGCCCAATTTTTTTTTACCTTTATATTACAATCTTCTACATTTTGTTTCGCAGTGCCGACTTTCCCGACCTGTACCCCCACAACTCAGAGTGCGAAATCACAATCCAAGTGGAGCCGGGCTCCGAGATTCAGCTCTTCTTCAATATGTTCGACGTCAAGTTTAAAGGAATCTGTGACCTCGACCACCTTGAAATTAGGTAAAGTATGTTTTTAGTACTGAATCGTTTTTATACTGAAAGCGATCAGTCCTGTGTTCTGCAAAAAAAGCCGCGGATACTGTTTTGTTTAAATTTTTTGTTTCACGAGTTAAATCGCACCGGTAAAATGGAGTGTCCTAAAGGGAACAATTTTGGGAGAACTTTAACGATATAGAAGCGTTTTGCAGTTTGCGCGAACCGATAACATCGTTGTAGCTTTTGTATTGAAAGTAACACCTGCTCAACCTAATGACATAACTTTGTGACAAAATTGTCATATCCCCCAAAACAAAATTACTAGACCCGTTTTTTTACAGATATTTTTGTTGCAGAAGGTATAAATTAAAAGTTAAAAATGCAATGCGAAATTCCAGTAACGAAAAAAGTCCAAGATGATTTCATTTTTAAACAGAGGTGAAAGTTGTATGCTGCGAATGTTTTGGTAACATTTTAAAGCAGTAGATAAAAATAGTAAGAGAAACTGTTTAATGTTTTAGTGTCCTCAAAATACAGCTTGTGTCAAAAAGTCGTGTAGTGCCAAATGTCTGATATTATCGGGTCAAGGCCGTTTTTCAAGGCATTTTAAACTTAGTATTTATGTGTAATTTTGCACAACGATTAGGTTTACCAAACTATAAACAGTTGGTCTACCCGTATTTCCGTTTATCTAACTGAACATTAATAAACGTTAAGTATTTGATGGGATGTAACAATATCGATACTTATACATCATTTCGACTCAATTATCGACTTTTTCCATACACGTTTGGGCAGAGTAATTGAAAGTTATTCTTTTTAAATGAGTCACTGGCATCGAGCAACATTTTCGTTTGAAATAAGACTTTATTACAACAGTTAATCTGATTCACTCGGCGACTAACTAACTATAAAATACTTGACCTTTTCGCTTATCGAAAGAACTTTTTTCATTCTTGATTTGCGTTGTCGGTAAACAATCCTTACTGTGGTTGTACATTTGCAAATCAAAACGCTATTTATTTTTCAATTCTTTGATGTTCGTACATTTTGCAGGCGTATCAGCCAAACACCGACTGTGGCTTCGACATAAAAACACCGGCCGGCCGTCCTGTTACCATCCATGTCACGTACATCGATGTATACTACGAGGTATTAAAAAAACGTTCAAACAAAAGAAATATTTTTGCTGCGAAATTTTGTTTCCTTTTTGTACAATTTAAATTACCGCATCTTCGTAAAATTGCTGTATGCAAATTAAGGAATCTTGAAATCTATTTACATCACTTTAAACTGATTTTACCTGATTTTGAGCAAAGTAGAAGCAAAACAATGGCTCAAGGTTTTAAAAGTTTGATATTTTGCTTTGTATATTTAACTATTGAATTGTGTTTTTTCTGAGGGTGATTTAAGGCGCGTACTCTTTCTGCAAGAATTTAAGCCTAGAAAGTCTTTTGTAACCTTAAAAATTATGTCAAGACGCTGATGTTTATTGCACTGTGCATAAAACTTTAATGCTTTAGTGCGGAGAAAGCGGATGCTACTGCGTGGACGATCTGCTTTACATTTACGGGGACCTGACAAGAGCTCTTCCCTGACTAGCGCTTACTGTGGTAACGGAAGGCTCAGTCGATCTACAAATTCATACCAATCCAGCGTTTGTAAGGTAAGGATCGATTGCACAATGCTTCATACATTTGCCAAGTAATATTGGCTACCTTGGCGTTGGTGGTATACTATATCGTGTTATTGGGCAAACATTTTTTGATTATAAGTGTGAAACATTTATTTGAGCTTGTGGATATAGTTAAATTAATGAAGGCGTTGCTCTTGTGTGAAACAAAAAAGCAATTTAATATCCCAAATAAAAAGCACCTTTTGTTTGGCGCTTTTAGGATATATTCCATTTCGTAATGATTAACTCTACATTAGTTTTCACCAATATTGTATTATTATATTACAACCCTAATCCCATTTTTTTATTATTTAGATTGAAGACGAACGATTTTCCAGTCGGTCACCGAACCAACATTGGTTTCAGGATAGACTGGGAATCGTAGTTCAAACTGCATTCTATTTTCATTTTTTTCCTCGCCCTAATTTACAACCATTTCACTGTTAAACCTTCCAATACTATAAAAAATGGGAAATAGTAAGTTTACTTTCCTATAACGTTCGATATGTTTTTGCACAACTGTTTTTACAAAATGACCATCAAAATTATTTTTGGTATAAAGCTTTATCATAGTTCCTAACATCATCTATTTTGTTACCACGACTTAGTGCAATAAAAGTGCAATAGCCCACGTTAACGTCATATTTTGTTATTTTTGTTTTGATTTATCGTTTTATTTTGCCGCGTCTTGATTTTTCGCTCATCTTGTTCTTCTTTTTTTCCAAACCTTCGAATATTGTTTTCTATGTTCTAGTAATTCCGCGTTTCACAGGATGAGAAATAAAAGCCAATTTGTGCCACTGCACCACCCGCTTATCCGATTTGTTAGCACTGGTTTATAGTTGTTCTTATTTAACGCCAGTGTCGCAATACCGTTTTAATTGACAGGGCAACGTAAAAAATGCCTATTTTCCTGTCCACATTGCTAAATCTGCGTAAGAAAAAGGCTTCCAAGATTTTTAATTGATTTTTGTATTTGTACACTAGCAAACAATGGTGTTTTCACAAGTGCTAAACATGGCAAACAAAATAAAATTGCAATATTTAGTTAGATATAAAAGCGAATGCAAATATGATACAATTCAAAACCCTGCAAATGGCAGTGACAATTGGCGTGCATTAAAAATGAACATTTTAAATTAAACTATAACTGGACTTCACTGGGCAAGGTTACTCGAGGTCGCAGAATTTCTGCTACATTTGTTTCAAACCTTGTTTTTGAAACGAGTAAGATAAAAGCGGTCCCTTCGTTTTGCTCCACATGCTGTAATTCTATTTCGGCGACTCTTAATTAGTTTAAAAAAAAATTAATTATTATTTATGAAACATTCCAATTTAAGCAGATAAGTTATTAAGAATTTGCGGTTAATTTATCGGATTCGAATCCATGGAATGCTGTCGTCCACCAGGGAAAAACTATCTGACATTACATTGTAGTTTAATGACCATCTATACATCTATTGCTAGTAAGCGTTCAGCCAAATGGCAAGATTGTTTTTATAATTTTCGTTTTGGATGGTCAATCAACCCGGTTTAGAGAAACTTATTAAGTTATTAGATGCTACCCTTGGTCACTTACTAAACGGTACCCGTACTTTTATCAGGATTGTAATTGTAACGCCCTCCAACATCATAAAGGTCCATTCTTGAGTTGAAAAATTGCGTGGCTTAATGGTAGGTTTCTAACATGATGGATCATCGGTTTATGGTTCGATTCCCTTCGATTGCTAATTCAATGCCTGCATAATCATACCTGATGTAGGCTACTAAACCATAGAAGGACTGTATATGCCTATAAAAATCCTTATAATGCAATCTTAAGCTAACTTTACTCCATAGCTCACCTGTTGTAAACCCATCGCCCTTAATTGGAAATCACGTTAACCCACCTTAACCTTCCTTTGATCTTAACTGTAGTAAGCTTATGTGGCCAGGTGAAAATTTTAAATGTTTAGGGTCATTTAAATTGCTATTAACCAAACATATTCGACTCAGTTCCTCAGCTCCTTGTTGTGGCGTAGCGGAAACGCACTTTGGTTAGAAACCGCTATGCCCGAGTTCGAACCCGGTTAAAGGTAAAATCTTTCCCCGGTAGCCGATAGAATTCTATGGGTTCGAACCTGATAACTTAACTGTAATTTCTCAATCTCTGTTAATGATAGAATTAACCATAAATAACCTCACAATGAACAAGAGTCGCCGAATCCTGTCCCAGCCTGTGGCGGGATTCGGTTAGCCCGGTAAAGTTTCTTGTATGTCACCTTAAACCCCCAATGCACACAGGTCAGAACACTGGTTAGGTAGCCGCAAGGTTTCCTAGGTCAGCTTAGTCAGGCAAGAAGTCGCTGCTTCGGGCTGGCAACAGTGTTCGAAAAACTTAGGCCCTCAGAGGGCGTGGCTCAGAGCCACACAATAGGGAACCAGCCCGAAGCAGCGCACGAGGAGTATAGGCAGCGACTTTTTTTGCATTTTATTTTTGAAAAAAGTTTACGAAGTTCACTTTATTTTCCGCCTTTTTGTGAATTAATTTTGTATTGGGGTTTTGGGGGGTTGGCTTTATACGCACTATTTTTATTGGGGCTATGGTGAGGTTACAGACAGTTTATTAGGGCTACGGTAAGGTTTCACAGTTAAGCCCGAGGGTTTTAACACGCAATGGACGAACGGTTAAGGTGGGTTTAACGTGATTTACACTTATAGCGACGAAGGTACATACAACAGGTGAGCTATGGAGTTACAGTTGTGTTAGCTGTGGTTTAGGTTATAATATTGCCTTTTGAACTGTTAAGGTGGGTTAACGTGATTTACATTTAATGGCGACGAATTTACAGCAGGTGAGCTATGGAGTTACAATTAAGTTGGGTGTGGTTAAGAGGTTTAAGGTAGGTTAACGTGATTTACATTTATATGCGACGAATTAACAGCAGGAGAGCTATGGAGTTACAGATAAGTTTGCTGTGGTTAAGGTTATATTTGCGATGTGAATTACCACCAATTCTACAATCAAGTTTGAAGTTAACCATCTTTCGAACGTGGGAATGTAACATCTACAGCAGTACGTTATGATAGATTTACCATGCAACGAACGAGCAATTGAAGGGAATCGAACCACAGACCAAGGGAATATCATGTTGGAAACCTACCATTAGGCCATACCACAGATGTCAGAAGACAATGCAAAATGGGTTAGAATCAGTAAACAATCTCCAATGTGACCCGCAATTTTTAAGAACCTGATATTGCAATTATAAACTATAGCAGGGGTGGCGAACCACTAGATTTTGAAAATTTTCATAGATTTTGAAATTTTCATTCAGGTAAAATACGATCAAAGTTTAGTTGTGAGAACATTTTCGGTATAATATCTTAATTAGAGCAAGTGTAAGAACAAGAGGCGTGTTAACGGAATGTGGTACTTGACGGCTACATGGTGTACGCGAGCTGGTAGAATTACCCACGCAGCTACGCCTTGAACAGGGGTCAGAAACCTTTTCAGTTAAGCCATAAAGGCCAAATATTTTTGGATATGTTTCCATGAGAGCCATATTATATTTTCAACACCGAATTATAGAGTAAGCGCAAAAAATACTGTGGCCAAGTTCGCAACTGCGGAAAATTTTGCTGTTGTACTTGTTTAAAAAAAAGTTTGAAAGGTTTATGGCCGCGGGGAGTTTATTCAAGTCATGATAAGAAACAATGGCTTAGATTTATTTGCGAGCAAGATTACATTATCAAAAGAGCATATGGCGTCCTCAAAGTAGCAATAAATGGGTTGCGAGCCATAGGTTCTGGACCCCTGGCCCATATTATCGCATGAAGTTCAGCCCAAAGCTTCGTTATTTGCTTCATATGGTTGTGTATCTGTGATTAGGGTAATACAATTGAACTACATTTGTGGTATATTTTTTTCGGTGGTGATTTAGAATCGTCATTTCCTATGTCAATGATATGCTAGGATGTTGTTAATTCTTTGATTGTATTTTAACTATTCATCAATTCCTTATAATAGGCAGCGTTTTTCCATATTATGCTTTTCTGTAGTTATCGTTTTGATGCCTAAAACAGGGTGGTCCAAGGTTGACAGCATCGCGCCACAATATTTCTTACATATTCTTCGCGGGCCACATAAAGTAGGCTACATGCGTACCAGGAGCGGATCAACGTTTTTCGTTTGGTCGGGACATGAAATGTTTAAAGATGGCGTCACAAAATAACATCGAAAGACATCTAAGCTCCAGAAACTTGCTTCTATCGTCGGACTTGTGCGTAAATAAATTCGAATGGTATGAGACTGGGGAAAATTGTGTGCGCGAAGCGCGAAAAACTTGCGCATTTGACAAAATTTTAATTTAGAAGACTGCGTTTTTAAAGCGTAGTGTTCGCATAAGAGAGATGTTGCGTACTGCACAATCACTAAGTTACAAAGACGTTATCAATTCGCTCAAAAAGGTTTTATTAACCAGATCAATTTGGCTGAATTGCATTTTGGAAAGGGTCAGGGCGTTTAGCCTACAGTCACAGTGAAAACCTGTAGAACAATATTTTCTAGCATGGCGATATATTTTTGCGTGCATTTGCTTTAAAACGCAAATATAACTTAATAAGTTGGCAAAACAGCCATTTTAGAAGGAAAGTTCCATATACGACGCAATGTGGCTTCTCACAAACCGGTCAAATAAATTACAAAAATTAGGCGTTTTTGCCACCCATGGATCCGAATTTGGTGAGCTGTAGGAAACTGGTTTATTTGTTGGTATAACCGGAAAAGTGTGATCATAACCAAACAATTTCAGTATGCTTGCTGTTCGTTAGTCACTTAGATTTCTTTGAATAAACCCTCAAGGGTACGCATTGTAATAATTCAATAGTGCTTCGCGGGCCACGAATAATGATGCCGCGGGCCACATGTGACCCGCGGGCCTGGGTTTGGACCACCCTGGCCTAAAATATCAACGCTAGTTTTACATAAAAAACTGATTTACCTTCCCGCGATCTTCAGTAAAACAATAAAAAAACAAGTGAAAAAAACGACGCCAAGACATTAATGCAGTACTGTATACAACAATGCTTTTTTTAAATCAATGTATTTCGAATAGGTCAAAAACCGAATGCGAGAATGATTTACTTATCTTTCAATCGGTTTTCTTTTTTTTTTCTTTAATGCCAATTAATGGTTCCTAAAATTTTTCTTGACAGAGGTTCACAAAATCTTTATTTAATAAATATACCTTAGGTGTGAGGGCAGACCTAAACTTATTTTCAAATTTTAACATTTTTTAGGGCTAGCGAACGAAATAAAGGAATAAATGTCAAGAAGAAGAAGAAGAAGTAAGCACTATAAAACAGAAAATCAGAAGTGCATAGCTGTATACAACAAAAGGTTTTGCTTAGTAAAATGTAGAAGAGATGTCGGGTTTTGTTAAACAGGGTTGACGAAAAAACTAATTACAACCAGGGGTTTTGATTAGTCAAATTTAGGAGATGAAAGCAAATATCAAAAAACTGGATAGACACATGCATATAATAAATAAGTACAGTGATACAAACTTATTTTTCAAGTAAAGCTGCAACGTTGTTAATCTTAAAAAGCCAATTATAAAATATTTTGAACAAACTGCCGACAACTATTGTTTTAAAATAAAAAGTACATTGTAAAATCATATTAATTTCGAAAAAAATGCATAAAAACAAAAAATAAAGCTATTACAAAAAACTGCGCATGGGAAGCTTGAAAGTATATTTTATAACTGACTTTATTGGGCAGACACGAGCAAATCGCAACCAAAGAGGCAATAAAAGATCAATTTATGTGTGATGCACCATCTCATGTAAAATGGCAAATTTAAAAACACAATCCTAAGAGACTTGTGTTGTAGGATTAGTGAAGTCGGTAATTCCCCGTTTGCTTGTTGATTCAATAGGTAGTGCAAACTAAGTGCTTCGTATGAATTCATGGAAAGTATGCTGTGTAACAAAGATGCAATGCAAATATAAAATATAGCAAACAAGTGGAGTGAGTAATAACTCCATAATTAGGTTTACTGTTAAAAAAATTAAAAAATGTATGATTTAATAATTCGCTGTCTTATGAAGCCAGAAAACAACCAACTATCGAAATTTAATTTGACTAAATTATAAAATTAATGTATAACAGAAATGCGAATTCCTTATGGTTCAAATCAGTGATAGTAAGCTTTCTTAATTTACATATTTAAATAGGTTTTTGTTTAACAATACATCGGCGAGAAATGTGAGCAGCTTACCTTGTTTGAGTAAAAAGCTCGCCAACGAAACTTCTTTCCTCATCTGTCCGTATTGCGTTCCATTGACAAGGTGCTCTTGAATCCCGTCTGTAAAACTTTACTGAAATCTGTAAAAAATAACTTAATTCAAAATTCCCTTCGATACAATACGTGCCGCTTAAGGCGTTTTTTTTTTAATCCTTTTAAAATTGGTTTGACCGAAAACAGCAGGTTTATTAAGTTTACTTGTTTTCTGACGACTTCTATAAACACTTCATGTTGGCCTTGGTCCGCGCAACCGGAAACAACTTTACGAAAGAAACAACGAATCTTGCTCTTAGCATACTTGGTCCCAAAAAACACCCCGGCCTAGCCACTTCTCTAATTCTCGGGTAAGTTGTTCCCAACCAGCATCCAGAATATGAAACCCCTTAAGACTTTGCGTTGTTATTATTAGTTTCAAAATGAACGGAACTGAAACAATACACTCTTGGGCAGGGGTCCGCAAATAGGGGGTCACGACCCAAATTTGGGTTGCGGGACAATTCCGTTTGGGTCGCGATAATCTTATTATATTTTAATAACAGGCTAGGTTTGGTAAGTTTTTTAATTGTTTTCATTAGTACACTGATTTACCACACCAAACTGATCTGCTGAGCCGTAATCTGGGTTTGCTTCCTAGTACGTGGTTTCAAAAAACTCTCTTTTACAACTTTTTAGCCCGTTTTCTGTAACCAAAGCGTCGTGAGCACGTTGTTCTCTATTAAAGTATGCAAACTTAAATCAGATAAACCATTTTTTGCCTAACGTGATATTATTGTCTCTATTAATATTAAAATTTTGGACCAGGTTATGCAGTTGATCACGAACTTTAACGATATAAACAAGTTATCATAAGACGCTTTACGCGAACATTTATGTATGCGGAAATATATTTTTTTGTGGTCAAGCGTTGTTCAACTAAAATCAGATGCAGGCAATCATGGTTTCGCTTGGCGCATTGAGTTGGGCTGGACAAAACAGGGCGTTAAGGTGTCACACGTTCTGGTTTAATTTTGTTACATCATGCCTTAAATTAAAATGTATATTGCCCCCTAAAATATCCTTAGATCAGCGTCTAATAATGTTAAGCTTATTATATTGAGTTTCCTAAAACGATTGCGAAACTTTGGGCATTTTTAGTGAGTCGCGCAAAAATCATTACACGCCTTTTAATTGCCAGTAATTATTGCACTAGAAGCGAAGTAGCGGACGGGGGTTGTCGGGCTTATGGCGGGGAGTCGCTGGGGCTGCAACTCCAAAAACACATTGGTTGCTAAATCATATTTGTCCGAAATGATGTGAGGTATCCGAATGATACATCACAAGTACAACAAACTCTTAAGTATTTGGGTCGAACAACTCTTGTTAAAAACAATTCTTAAGTAGCCTATTTGGGTCGCGAGACCTCGGTACTAGTAATTTTGGGTCTCGCCAAAAAGTATTTGCAGATCCCTGCTGTAGGGTGCCGCGGCTCCTTTCAAAAAAGAAATTTTATTACATAAAACAAATTTAACTGACCGTGACTTAATCTTGTTCAGACCATTTCAGGATCTTTGAACAGAAATATGGAATTCGGCGGATATCATCGTAATTTCTCACAATCTGAAAAAGCATACAGGGTTAGGGACGTTTTATTTTAATCATAAACTTGATAAAAATAGTCGCACAGTCAGCATAACACTATAAAATTATCTTATAATTTCAAATCTACGGCCAAAATTAAACACATACCTAAGCTTTTCATGAAAGCTGGCCGTTTTCTCGTCGATCGACGTGACATGTACAAACACAAAAAAGTAGGTTAGTATTTAGTAATATGGGACTCATTTAAAAATGTTGTTTGAAAAGTTACTTGTGGGCTTTATAAGAAAAAGGGCTGGTTCGCATAAAAAAAGCGTTCTACCGTCGAACGTGGGACGTTGGATACAAGCAATACAGCAACGCGGGCAACGACTGTGGGGTAAATTTGCACAACAATATACCTGCTACAAACAACAGTCTAAGCAAGTCCCCAGTGAAAAAAAAAGCGAGCGCGTATGACTGGAACAAGTGCTCGGGCAGTTTAAGACAACTCATTGCGTCCCACGGGGAACGGAGTAAAGCTTACTCGGTGTTTTAAACAGTGGTACGAAGGCGCAGTTTTACACATTGTGATTTAACGCGACCGGGTCGAACTGGTTTCCGAGCGAAGTCTCTTTTTCCGGCATTTTCAGGACCTAGTGGGGCGGGGAGGTGGGAAAGTGAGAATGAAAATGCCAGAAAAAAGACCTTAAAGCTTGTCTTTTAGGCAAAAACTAAGCGAAACCTGCACTACCTTGAAAACAAGTGTCTACGGGGACCAGTCATACCGCTTTTTCATATCTTCGCATAAGTAGCAAGTTTCGTTTCTCAGGGCTGTTTCTCAGATTAGCTCTGATAGGCTCTGATAGGCTCTGATACTTACGGGGACGACCACGTGAAGGTAGTTGCTTTCATCCCCGAAAACACCTGGAGGGTTTTAGGAACAAGGTCTCATCCCGAGCAGCTCTAATTAGAAGACTCGCTGGCACAACATGGGGTTCCAGCAGCAATGTTTTGCGATCTACTGCACTCACGCTTGTATACGCGCCAGCAGAATACTGCGGCCGCATGGTCCAGGAGTGCACACACCAAACTACTGGACGTGCCAATAAATAACTGCTTGCGGACCATCACTGGCTGTCTAACAGCGACCCCAGTAAACAACCTCCCAGTGCTTGCAGGGATTGTGCCAACGAACATAAGGCGAGAGGGAGCAACCTTTGCTCAATCGCGCAAGGCACTCTTGTGGCCTGACCACCTACTGCACAGCAAAATCTCAGGCTGTGCGCAGGCAACGCGACTGAAGTCACGACACTCCTTTGTAACCGCAGCACAGTCATTCAAGAAAGCAATTCTTGATGGCAAAACTGCGTCAGAATGGAAGGAGGAAACCTGGGAAGAAGAATGGTCAACAAACAAGACAAAGCTACACGCATCCATCTCCGCGGCTCGCTACCACGCCCCAGAGCTGTCGAGAACAATGAATGTGAGACGCAACCGCTTGTTAACAGGAGTCGGCCGTTTTGCCTCCTCTATGTTTCAATGGGGCCTTGCCTCTTCCCCACTATGTTAGTGCGGGGCCACACAAACGGCAAACCACAACGTGGAAGAATGTCCAAACTTTTCCTGTCCCGGTGGTTGGGCA
Source organism: Ascidiella aspersa (assembly GCF_963924565.1). NCBI lineage: Eukaryota > Metazoa > Chordata > Ascidiacea > Phlebobranchia > Ascidiidae > Ascidiella > Ascidiella aspersa. The sequence continues at coordinate 22,124,448 of NC_139451.1, forward strand.
GCAATATTGGCAGCCAAACCCTCTACCACGCAGTGGCTCGCAAGCCACTGCCCAGATATCTAACCAACACGAAAGAAGAAGAAGTCATACCGTTCAAAAAGATACAAGCAATACCCTGTAGCTAACAATAATTGGACAAACACACAGCTACAACGATGTTTAAGGACGGCGCCTGTCTCGCTCAAGAGGACCTAACTAAACACGACACCATCCTTTACATAACCCAGGAGCGCAAAAACATTTCTTTTAACTAAAGGCAAACAGAAGGCGGTAAGCTCGCACGCAAAACCTTACGTTTTATGGGCGCCACACTCAACTATTCGACCTTGTGAACTATTCGACCTTGCGTTGACCTTGGACGTCGCCCAGTACCCACTGTAGGTTAAAATGTGTATCTAAATGCCAACCTATTTTAAAGGGTGTCACGCTAAAACTATGGAGACCGGCTGTCAATTGGCACCCAGCTTGTTGGACCGTCTCAAGTTCTCAAGTAAGCCAAAGTCCCCTGCCACGACCTTGGTTTACCGTCGACGGTTATCTGAAAAGCAAGTTGCGAGGTTAGCAATTTAGGCCCCACAGCCAAACGTCGGCGCGCGGGTTAGCTCTATATGTATACAGCACTTTTAATTGGCTTGATGTCGACGTCTTGTCGATGTCAACCGTCATACGAGTGAAGTCGATGTGGTTGCCTTGACTCTACGTGTACCCCCTTGGTAGTACGAAGCATCAAACAAGGGATACGACATGCTGTGTGTAAATTGACTGATTGTTTAGGTGTTGTTAATATTGTTCAACTAACGAGAATGTTTTTAGTGCATGCATTCAACAATAGGCTAAGTTATAAATACATAAGTTTATTTTTTATTATTACAGTTTTATTCTTCCGTCGAGCATTATAGAGAAAATTTCATTAAAGGGGTATGAGAAAATTTCATGAAAAGGGTACGAGCGACAAAATGGTTTAAAAAAACACTGGTCTATAATAAATTGGTTTAATACGTATTGTTATGTTTTGTTAATTAATAACAAGTATGGTGCGCGAAAAAAACATCTAACCTTGTTTTACGTAAAGCGGGTCTTTTTTGGGCAAGCGAATCTAGGATCCGGCCGACGGACAACTTCCATTTTCCAGGGCGAACTCATTGGTAGTTAAGTGACGTCATAACAACATACATCACAATTGTTTTACCGAATTGTTTAACGTCATTGTTCTAGGCTGCTAATGTTGCTCTTTATAGGGACTGCTAACAAACGAAAAGAATAATTAATAAGTTCAATATTAACGGAGTTTAAGTTTGAAAATTAACGGAGTTTGTTTATATGTAAATAATGAATATGTGTGATAAGAGAATCCTGAAGTATTTGTTTTTAATCTTAATCTTGACAAATAAATAATTATAAACGCATTAAACACACCGCTGTCTTCTAAAATGAATGTGGTTTCGGCGATTCCATCTTCTTTGTATACAGACTGGATTCCCCGAAAGCCTTTTTTGATTAAGTGTTAAAGCAAAAAATAAAATAAAAAACGTTAAATGGAAGTGAAAACGTTATTATTTACCATTATTGCGAAATGTCTTAGTTCATTGTGCGACTTTTTTCGGTTTGCGTTGATCGATTCGACTGGTATTCCTATAAAGTGCACGTCAGGGTAAATACAGAAAAACCAAACAAAAACTCTAACTAATGCGTCACTATGCCTTTATCTCTTTTTAGATTTACAACGCAGTTATTGCGTGTTTGGATATTACAACTCACATTGTTTCGTAGGAAGCGCGGCGTTTCTGGCGACAAATTAGGAATACAGCTTCTGTATCAGACGCTTCATCCCGGACGCTTGATGACGTATCTGTAACGGCTTAAAAATGCTTTACGTCATTAAGTTGCGTGTCCCAAAAATGTTTTAAACAGTTCTTAAGCTTTAAGAGTACATCGAAGGGCATTCTCAAAATGTACTTTGTTATTTCCAAATTAACGAGTTTTTCACTTAAAAGGTTATTAAGATGTATGTTCTGGATAACACTGATTGACCAACTAACGCAAGTTCACCAAATTAACACTTGGTGACCAATTGCTAAATGTAACCCAAAACACAATTACGGCGACGAATTTGTTAGATATCACAATAATGGACGACCAATTGCTAGATATCACATATCAGCCTAAAAACGGACCAATTGCTAGATATCACATATCAGCCTAAAAATGGACCAATTGCTAGATATCACCCAAAATGATTGTGGGTGACCAATTGCTAGATAACACCCCAAAACAATTATAGGTGACTAATTGCTAGATATCACCCTGAAAACAAACATGGGTGACCAATTTTTAGATATCACCCTAAAAACGAACATGGGCAACCAATTTATAGATATCACCCTCAAAACATATTGGGTGACCAATTTATAGATATCGCCCTAAAAATAAATATGGGTGACCAATTTCTAGATATCACCAAAAAAGCAAACATGGGTGACGAATTACTAGATATCACCACAAAAAAGAAAATGGGTGACCAATTTCTAGATATCACCAACACCATGATGGGTGGCATGATTTTAGACATTATTTAATTTGGCATTACGCTGAAAATGTTAATCTTTACTGGTAATTGACTTCTTGTAGATCCTCTGGAAATCAAACCTAAAACAAGAGAGTTTACCATCAATTGAGGAAGACGAAGATAAAAGTTAAACAACAATTTTCCATTTTGATGTTTCTATAGATGAAGTGTTACCGCAGTATAAACGAGCTTTTTGAACGATGTTTCTAAAAATATAGAAAATTAGCCTGCCTATCTAACTTTCTATTGCTACATTTTTCATTTGTAAACTTTTGCTTTACGCTTGATAAACGCTACTCGGATTGCCACTGACTGATCAAAATTGTATTTGCATCCTTTTTATTTAAATACAGGGTAAAGTCAACTCATTACTTCATTAGTTTTCTATTTTATGCATCAACTTCCTGTAGAATCAAGAGGACGATTTTTTTGTAAATCACTTACAATGCATCTAAACGTTGAGTTGACCTAAGACGAAACTGGAATTTCTAATGCGTGTCACAAACAAAATAGAATCACGCGTCCCATTCAAAAAGTGGGATCAGTCTATATGCCACCTGGATTTTTTCTCGCGAGCCCAATAACCACCCACGGAAAGTCCCTACCCAGCCCTTAACCCCACAAATGCACGAGACCAAATTACAAACTCCAAAATCACTTATACCCACCAAACGTGACTGAATGACTTGCAGCCTTGCATCTGCAACTCCTTACTAAACTTTTTTTGGCATACGTGACTACAGCAAAAATCGTCTTCGATCCAATACATTGGAAATAGATAACAGTTAACCTAAACCAGAGATTCAACCTTTTATGCTTCGTGACCCCCTTTAAAAGGCTTTCGACCCTCGAGGCACCCCTGCTTATAAAAAAACAAGCATTGTGTTTAACATATTTTCCCTTTTCCGAGCATTGTGTTTAACGCACGATGTCACTACATTCGTCGAGATGATTTCTCGATTTTCGTTTTCTTAATGCGTTACTATTACTTGACAAATAAGCTGTGCATAAACCGGTGAATTTTGGCCTAAAAATGACCTTGAATAACCCTATAGCGTACTTTACCCAATTTACGTTGGAGTGTTTCATTTGCAACTGAACGTCCTTCACGGAAATTGCGAAACCGTTGCATCTAGCATTGCTTACTAGTTGCTCGCCTAACAGCATTTGTCGAACACTAAAAATTGCGAAGGGTGTCGGCAAGTAATAATTGGCCGCACGAAAAACGCTGACGCCGCACTGCATGGCTATAGTGGCTACGTTTAAAGCAGCACAGTAATTGTTTCGCCACAGCGACAGGCCTTTAACAAACTTGCCACTCGCGAACGACCAGTTAGGTGTAACTTTCCGCAATGAAACGAATAAAAAGGATCCAATATACTACTTTAAATATCACCATACTGACTTATACTGCGCCTTCTAATACCTTGTTTCTCATCTATAAAAACTTCGCTCCTCAAAACTCAACCTGTTGTTTAAGTGTCAAACTTTTTTGGCAAAGACACCGTGCTTTTCAACAAGGCTGCGCCCGCAGCATTCCAGAACGAAAAATCAGGAATTTCGCGCGGCGCGTATTTCCTAATTGGATTGCGACATTTTTAGGTAAGCAGTGAAAAATAACATCTGTATTTTCCATTGTTTATTCTGCAGAAAAAAACGCCAAATTTATCCCTTATCACATCTTTTCAACAACGAAGAATTGGTTTGGATTGCACAGTCTTTTTGATTGTTAACTTATTTTGTTGGGCGAACTAATTTAGGATTTAACAAGTGATTTTTGCTGAATTAAGAAACGGCGGAAGAATTACCGGTTAACCGCCTAAACCAGGGATGTCCAACCTGTGGCCCACTACTTATTCTCAATTTCAGTAGCCCTTATTTAAAACAATTATTTGTAATACTATTAAAAGGTGTAAAACGCGCAGTATTGGATGTAGGCCTAATTTACTATATTCTCTGAGACTATAATCGAGTCTAATGTCGCATTTCAACATCCATCGAACACTTGAGCACGCATCATTGTTGAGAAAGATGTGTGTTTTTGCTGGCCGTTTTAAGGAAATAAATGATGTCGTACCATAGCATGATACCGCATGTACACTGCCGCGAATAGAACTTTGCTTTCCCGGGGTTAATTCTTGCGTATTTGCGCACAAGTTCTATCTGGAAGAGTGGGTGTTTATAAGTAAGTTGTTTTATGACGTCACGATATGACGTAACTTATGACGTCACCCCTTTAATTTAATGGGATTTGCGGCGCATCGAAATTTTTAAAGTGGCAATGCGGCCCATTCTGCTAAAAGGTTAGACATACCTGGCCTAAACGATCATGTGACCAGATTGGGAAATATGATTGGTTGGTTGACTTATGCAATGCGCTCTGCTTTTTGCCAGAAACAGCTAAAAATGGCAGACAAGCAACTGACGCCCTTCCTCAACAAAAAGTTTCCTAGACAAAAAACTAAATAAAATTTAACGGTATTGAATGTTGGATAAATGTTTCGTCGTCCTGGATGTCATTTTAATAGAGGTATATGTAATAATATATATTTTACGATAGAGAAGATGTTCTTTTTCGGATTTAAGGAAATACGCAGCTGTTGTAATTTGTTCATACAACGTGATCTTGGTAGCTTTTAGAATAATGTTAGTGGGCGCGAGTAAATTAAGCACATGGGCTTAAACGTATATTGTTGTACGAAAACAATTTTAAGGGCACTTACAATCAGGGAGTCGAACCGTTTAATTATTCCGGTTCAGGTTCGGTTCGGGTTCAAGGAATTTTTCGGAATTCGGTTCAGTTAAGTTTTCGGTTTTGAGCAATTTAAAAGTTCCGGTTCAGCTCCGGTTCGACTAGATTTATTTTCAAAACCGGTTCATAAAGTTCCGGTTCGGATGAAATTTGAGATGAAAATGTGGCATAATAATGTTGCACTGAATATGTTAAAAATGGAAATCACCTTGACCCTTGCAAGATAAATGTCGACCTTAATTCCTGATCAGTAACAGCAAAATAATCTAGCAAAGCTAGCAATTCAGGTGAGACACATATGTGTCTGTGTCTGAGCTGAATTGCTAGCTTTGCTAGATTATTTTGCTGTGGGGCATAATAAATGTAGAGTTACTTGACACAAACAAGCAGCTCATTATTGAAATATCTGAAAAATAAAAAAAATCAACGTTTTATTAATTAGTTTTCTTGTTTTTAATATAAAATTTCTAACATGGCATAACTTGACTCTGTAAAATAAAAGTTGTGACGTCATGCTGGAGTGAACCGCTTATATTTACACGTTCGGGTTCGGTTAAGGCAGTGGTCGGCAACCGCCGTTCCGCGGACCGGTGCTGTTCCGCGAGGAGGGTTGCCAGATTAAAATTTTGATTCAAACCCAAACCGTCCGTAAAAGCCGGAAAAAGGCTAGGCAAAGTCAAAAACAATCGAAAGTATTTTTATATCCAAATCACATTAACTTTCGTTTAAATATACTCCATGGTCGATTGGTATATCAAAAATCAAAAATAGTTTAAAGCACTCGTGAGGTGCAAAACAAACCAGTGTGTTGCGAGCATATAGAGCAGGGGTTCGCAAACAGGGGGTCGCGACCCAAATTGGGGCCGCGGGACCATCCAGTTTGGGTGGCGAAAGCCTTAATATTTTTGAATAGCGGCCTATAATGGTAAGTTTTTTTAATTGTGTCCATTAGTAGGCCTACACTGAATTACATACAAGAGGGCCGTCTTACTTTGAGTCACGCGAAATATACACACTGAGGCCGTTTAAAATGTCGTGAGACCTTACTTCATACCAGGTGATGGGATAGAGCGTTTGCAATCCAACACCATTTTGGCCTTTACTACATCAAACTTAACTGCTGGGCCGGAATCTGGGTTTACTTTCTAGTATGCGTTTTTGAAAAATCTCTTTTTTTCCCGTTTTCTTTAACCAAAGCGTCTTCAGCACGTGTTCTCTTAAAGTTAAAATATGCAAACTTATCAGATAACGAATTTTTTTTCTTAACGCGATATGCAATGAGCATTTTTGTCTCAATTAGTATTAAAATTTTGGCTAACATAAACTGCTTAACCAGGTTATGCAGTTTTTCACGAACTTTAACGATATAAACGAGCTAATATACACTGTTAGCAAAATTGGGTATTCAATACCCAAAATCATTGGGTACTTTTTTGTCAAACAGGGTACGCTCGTGGGGATTCCCAATAAATATTTTTGGGTAATTAATACCCAAAATACCTTGGGTACCACTGATATCTACCTAATCTAAATTATTGGGTATCACATTATTTTACCTAAATTACATGGGTAACATAAGCCTGTACCTAATTTAATTTCCTGGGTACGCTCGTGGGGATTCCCAATAAATATTTTTGGGTATCGCATTGTTCCACCCAAATGGTATTCTTAGGTAATATTAGGTTGTACCCACTTCACTTTTCTGGGTACGCTCGTGGGGATTCCCAATAAATATTTTTTGGTATCGCTTTGTTGCACCCAAATGCTATATTGGGTAATTTTAGTTCGTGCCATACATAATATTCAAGGTACATTTGTCGAGAAATTCAACATTGTTGGGTAGAAAAAGAATTCACCCAAATAATTTTGCGTTCACCACAATTTCTAAGAAGCAAATAAGAAAGTGTATTAGAAAGAACACTGTTGTAACAAATGGAACTTGACAAATAAAAATACAAAAGAAAAAACAACATAAGGAAAAATACTTTAAAATTACAATGAAAATAGCATCATTTTGCAAACAATAATTATAATCAACGTATCACTAACATTTAAGAACGCTTCACCAAAAAGACTATAAAAAATGAAGGGCTAAACGTACATGTGGGGACATCATTCATATTAAACACACAATGGTATATACATAAGTGGGGTTAGATTTTTACAACAGTAGTTTTTTTCTGCACTGACAAACACTGCTATAAATGGTTATTTGGGAGTCCTGGACAGCCCTCGTAACATGATATGTGGTTGTCTTTTTCTACAAAACCAAAATATGTCCTTCACTTAATGCAAACTAAGTTTTGTGATCCTTCTCAAAAGCCATTAGACAAATATATTCTACTAATCTAAACATATATGAATTATAAAATAAGTAATGTTAACAGTATCAATTTTAGGCAACATTAGTCTTTATTGTTTGGAGTTATTTTATTGTATATTATCACTTAACAGGAGCTATAAACATATTTCTTACCAGGAGAATAGTTCTTTGTTTTTCAATGGCGTTTGGTTAATTTGCTTCACCTGACCAGATACGGTCCGTTGTTAAGCATAGTGGACACTGCTGATAATAATCCTTGCTTGTCTGTAAAAAAACACATGAAGTTAAAAAGAAATTATAGTGCCGTAGTCTGTATGTGCCTATACTTTAAAATAATATCACTTACTACATGCATATTTGTGTTTTTATACTTAAAATTAGGAATGTCTAATACAAGAAAATTTAGGCAAAATGTACCGGGATCTGATCCAATACCAAATTACGTCATTACTATATTAAAATGAGCAAAACAAATTTATAAGTGCATTTACAGGAAAGACTCTTTAGTGATTTTTAATGTAAAATTTTCTCAGAAATTTAACTTCAAATTAGAAAACACTACAGTGGATCGAAAAACATGGCAAGGTGCATAAATTAATATGATGAGAAGTACCAAAACTAATGGAATTTGGTTTATCAGTAACCTATAGTTCCAATAAGTGCAATAATTAATGTTACAAAACTATTTAGGTAAACAAAATTGCCTCATGTAAAGCATTTTACTATATAAAGCACACTTGTACAAATAAAGGTAATATCTAAAAACAACATTGACAATTATTACCATATAGAATAGCAAAATACTGCAAATATTAATTTTGTACCTCTAATGGCTTTTTGTAACTCTTATCCACTGAGACAACTTCATTTTTTGCAGTTTGGGATTGCTGAAAGATGAAAATAAAAACTAAAATAAATGATTTAACAAAAGAGAAATTGTCTTTTTATTCGGATAAGGGTGGGTCAAATAGTATTATATTAATTATTTATTAACATTGCTTAACCTACAAGTTTTTGGTGTGAACTTGACTGGGTCCAACAATAAGATCACCAAAAAAGGTAAAGTAGTAAATATCAGTGGGGTATATTTTCTTGTTTCTTTTTCAAAAAAAGTGTTGACATAAAAATTAAATAAAAAACAGTAATGTTTTAACCTACCATAAAAGGCTTGGGCGCGCGTCTAGAATCCTACCACAACGAACATTATTAGGGTTAGGTTGCCGGTTAGCGTTTGGGTGAGTCCAGTAATAGTGTTAAACAATATTACTTGACCTACCCACACCCAAACACTAACCGACACCCTAACCCACATATTATGCATTGCTTAATAATCATTTCAACGTTGTGGTAGGATTCTAGACCAGCGCCAAGGCTTGACCTAGACATATTCACCTTCCTTTTCTTTTTTATCCTAATCTTTTTAAAGTTGAGAACACGATAACTGCAACTGGTTGATGTTTATCACACTTCTTACATACACATAACTTATGTGGTTCGCAAACTAACTTTTAGACGCGCGCTTGGCGAGACAAAGGCGTTTTTAGACGCGCGCTTGGCGAAAGAATGCCTCTCGCTTAACGGAGTGTGACGTCTCGCGCCGAATTTCAAAATTTAAATCGACGCACCAATTTGCCGTTATTTAAATATTTGTACACCTAATAAGCGTTATAACAAACTGGAGTATTTAATGTATGTTAGGCTCTAAGCTACTGAACTAACTCATAACGGTATGCCTAATAGATTAATAAGTGAAATAGGACGTTATGGTCCGCCGATTTTTCATCTTAAAACAGTCGCATTAATCACTGTCATAACTAGTTATATTTCTAACATAACCACTATCGAACAAGTTTTGTGTTAATCATTACGATGAACAATAAAATGTATGATCCATTAATTTGTTTTTTATACCCGGTGCTAAACTTTACCCAAGTTTGTTTTGGGTTAAATCTATGAATACCCAAAGTTCCCAAACCCAATTATGTGAACATTCCTTACCCAACATTCTACCGATATTATTTGGGTACATGTTGACTATACCCAATCTATTTATTTTGGGTACAAATCTCGGCTCTGAATTTGGGTATAAAATCCTACTACCCAATAATATATTTTTCTTTAATTGGGTAGCATGTTTTTTTACACAAAAAAATTATATTGAGTAATTCTACTTGGGTTGTTTTTTAGGGTACCCAAATTATTTTGCCGTTTTTCGGGGTAAACTCATGCACTACCCAAACTGAATGAAGTAACCATTATTTATTGCAACAGGCATCTGTTAATTGTCATGTTTCAAACAGCTCCCACTGAGCCTGTGCATGTCAGTTATAAAACGACAACAAATTTTAGACGTAGCTTTATTTTCGCACTACAACAACCAGAGTTTCAAACTTCTAAATTGGTATACTGTACACTTAAATATTGAAAAAAGCTTTTGTGGTAGGATTTCCAACAAAAGGTGTGTAAAAACATAATTGCACACCTTGAAAGTTGTTTCTGTATGCCAGAGATCTCGGCGTAAAGTGCAATGAAATTCAGACAGCAGACTAGTGCTTATGTACTGCATGGTGGCTAATGGGTAAACAAGACATTTGCTACTTCCCCTAAACGTTGCTAAGTTTGTATAGCAAGCTACCATTTTGTACGCTTAATGGCACCTTTCCATGAGAAAACATATAAAGCTACAGTGTTAAAAGAGCTTCCCTGTTGTTTGTTGAGAGGGCAGCCAATTACATAAACCCTGCATATGCCCATTTTGCGCCAATTTATTACATTTCATTATAACTAACCTACACTACAAGTACAAGAAGTTACTGGCGCTGGTCTAGAATCCTACCAAAACGCACATTACTTGGGTTAGGGTGGGTCAAGTATAATAATTAAATAATGAATATCACAACACTTAACCCACCGACACGCACGCCCAAAGCCCGCTCAGCCGCGGTCATAGCCGCACATTCCATGTAAAATCAACGTATAATGCGGCCAGCCACTAAAAATCGCTCAAACGCGCAAAACTTTCGTCGCGATAACGGTTTTCATTCTTGTACTCCATTATCAGTCGCGCTAATTTTACAAATAACGTTATTACAGGAATTACAGCCACGCAATTTCAAGCTGCAAAATCGTTGTAGGTTTCTAGACCAGCGCCAATAAAATTTATAAAATTATGTTGCTTGAAAAAAGCGCCTTTTAGCCTAGATTCGCGTTTTCCCGCGTTTCAGTCGCAAAAAGGTAAAGGGGAGTCCCCATCCAGCGGGAATCAGGCATTTCTCTTTCTATGCTAACAGGCGTGATCCTGGAATCAGGAAATCATATTCCTTTGGCTTATCTTTGCGACAAAAATGCAGTATGCTGTGGCATGGCTAAGCCAAACTTGCCGACGAATCGGGTGAATTCACAGTGACAGTTGGTCCAATTTTTAGGCAACCAAATAAGATTCCAAAAAGACTCATCTAAAAATAGTTCCAAAAACTGTAGCGAAGATACATGTTTGTCCAAATTTCGGCGACAATACCCAGATGTTTCAGCAAAGAGGATTGTGGTTGGGGTACAATCAAAACCAACAGATTCCCACAACAATTTAGGTTTGTTAGAACTGCCTTGTGAAGATTTTTGTCGCTTTGATGTAATTTTTTTCTGCCTTCTTGGTCACTTTGAGCCAGATACAGTTACTGTTGTGGTAGGATCTACCTGTGAGGGACTTGGTTCTTCATCTGAAAGTTCGGCGCTCTTTCACTTATGTACGTGAAAACTTAAGCAAAAAACAAAACAAAATAATACCGCATACCACAACGCATATTGTTTGGGTTAGCGTTTGGGTGAGTGAGGGTGGGTCAAGTAATATTATGTTTATTATTAATAATAACTTGACCCACCCTCAACCAAACGCTAACCCGCACCCTAACCCAAACAATATGCGTTGTGGTATGCGGCATTTGAAGAAAGTTTTTTTTTAGTAATTTTTACGTACAATAGTGAAAGAGCGCCGAAAGTTCTTGAACTGTTGTAATCTCAAATAAACTACTGCTATCACTAGCGTTTGAGAGTGAAGCTTTTTTAAAATACGTATAACTATTTTTTTTCAAATGCTAACATATATATTTTTTAAGTCCAAATGAAACATAAATACATATTCTTTCAAAAACACCGCAACTGAAAAAAATATTTGCACTAATAAGCTTTTTATAGCAGTAAGAATGACTGGTGGTCCTTAAGCCAATTTATTGGCCCGCTGCAGTTAAATGGTTAAGCAATGCATCCTAGTTTATGAAATCCGTAGTAAACATGTCATCATAGAATAATAAATTAGGTTTTGTATGACGTCACTGGTCAATTGGTCATCCTTGACCAAAACCGACTGACCAGTGACCATCTGTCATTTGTTTGGACAAAGAAAACAACCGCCAAATTGGTACTTGCAACAACGTTTATGACTATTACGAAGTGCAGAGTTGGAGTAAGTAACAGAACATTGAAGTGCAGAGTTAGAGTAGCAGAAAAATTGGCGCTGGTCTAGAATCCTACCACAACGAAACACCATTTGGGTTAGGGTACAGGTTAGCGTTTGGGTTGAGGTACGTCCAGTATTATTATTAAATTTGGAATATAATAATACTTGACCCACCCACACCCAAACGCTAACCCGCATGCTAACTCAAATTTTGTGCGTTGATTTTAGAACTGTGGTAGGATTCTAGACCAGCGCCGAAAAATTGTTTTTAACAAAAAACATGTAATCAACACCACTTTCTGGTCTGCATTCTGTGGCAAGTGCCCACGAGCTGAAATCAATTTGTGCGCACATCTAAATAAAAGTAAATTACACGCCTAAATTGAAAATAACGGCTCCAATTGTTTTAGATTCCTGAACCTTAGATGTGCAAAGAACCCTGATGCACACATGCACCACTCAAAAATTTTCCGGAATTACGGCATAAAGTGCCATGAAGTGCAGACTGGGCCATGTAGTACATTTTCGTATGTTATTCGACTCTGCTGGCCGCAAGATCTGGCATATTTTTTTTAAATACAGACTGGGCGCAGGTCTAGAATCGTACCACATTTATCTTAACAGTAACAAAATGTTGTCAAAGTTCAAACTTTAAAGTAAGGCATAAATATGTAACAATAAATATTATAATAATACTTGACACACCCAAACTCTAACTCGCACCCTAACCCAAATATTTTTGGCAATATAAAGCCCTGGATGAAAATGTGGTAGGATTCTAGACCAGCGCTGCAAACTGCATCTGTCACAGTATGTAGTCTGGACCCATATTAATGTGTGAAAGCATAAAAAACTGATACTAAAGGTGCAATTGGTTTAGAAGCAATCTTCAATGTACAATATTTTTTTTCTTGTAAATTATAACATTTCAAAATGATTTGTTCTAAAGATTTTAAGGAGAAAAACAAAGTTTTTTAACATTAACTCCCACCTTATTAGTTTTGTAAAAAACTGAGCTCATGTACATTGTTCTTCCCATTTAAAATATAAAATTAATTTTGCTTGTGTATATGCCCAATTACTATCTACAACATTGGTGAAAATCTTTTTAAATTATAGACTCGTCAAATAGAAAGTTTCTATCATTAGGGATAAATATGAAAGAATACTCTTTAATTTTAAGTGTTCTTGTCTTTCTGTTTGGGATGCTTCTTGTCCAACTGACATTTACATCCAAAGAAGTTTCTTTTCAAGAATGTCTTGTAAGTCTTTTGCTTCACCTTACTACCTCTATAGTGGTTTTAAGATTCTGCAACCATGGGAGTACTGAAGGGCAAGATACCCCAGACAAATCCAGAGCTAGTTGGATAACGCAAATGTTATTTTCAACTCTCAACACTCAAAAAAAAATAAAGAAATTCTCGAAAAGAAAGGGCGACGCTCGAAGGAAAGGGCGACGAAAGTCTAAAAAATACCAAAAAGGAAGAAAGTCTAATAAAAAACAGGAGCAATATGGAATAAGAAATTTGTTTCCTGGTGCTTTTTCAACCATCTGGTGCTTTTTCAACAAAGGGAATAAATGTGTGCCAGGTAGCCTTTATGATAAAGAATTCCTAATTAATTTGTTAAATATGTCTAAGTTTGGTAAATCAGTGAAAGCAAGTTGATCGTGACTTTTCATACAGAAAAAAATGGGCGCTGGACCTGGTCTAGAATCCTACCACAATTATTAATCAACGCAGAACATTTGGGTTAGTGGGCGAGTAAGCGGGTTTCAGTAGGTCAAGTATTATTATATTTCAGTATTTAATAACAATACTTGAACCACCCTAACCCAAAACGCTAACCCACACCCTAACCCAAATAATATGCGTTGTGGTAGGCATAGGCGCCGAACTTTCAAAATTTCAGGGCGTTATTTTCTAGACCAGCGGTTCCCAAACTTTTCTAACAATTTTGCCTGGCGAACCCTCTGCAATTATTTTGATATTTCGCGGCCTTATAAAAATTTTTCACTAGTGCAGTCAAACAATGTTTCGTTTTTCGTTTGGTCGAGGCATGAAATGTTTAAAGATAATGTCACAAAGTAATATCGAAAGACAGATACGCTCCAGAAACTTGTGCGCAAATAAAATCGAATGTTATGAGACTGGGAAAACTGGTGTGCGCGAACCGCGAAAAATTTGCGTATTTGACAAAAATTTTAATTAGAAGACTGCATTTTATAAGCATAGAATGTTCGCGTAAAAGAGATGTTGCATACTCCACAATCGCCAAATTACAAAGACGTTATCATTTTGCGCAAAAAGGTTTAATTAACCAAATCAATTTGGCTGAAATTGCAGCTGGGTTTGGACCACCCTGTTCTAACTAATGTGAACGATTCGCTGATAGCAGGTAGTACAGCATAATAGATGCTTTATGATGTCACAATAGACATCATAAAACACGCTACGATCAAATAATAAAACTTAACTAAAACAATAAAGATGACAGATAATGTTTAAAACATAGACGTTTGAAAACTTAAAAGACTAATTCTCCTTGCGGACCCTCTGAAACTGCTGTACGGACCCCATTTGGTCCGCGGACCCCAGTTTGGGAACCGCTGTTCTAGACAGTGCTAAGTTTCCTTTGAAATGGCCAAATCGTAACAATAATTTGGAAAACAATTGCATAAAACATAGTTTGGGGATGCTATGGCCTCGTGTCTATTTGTGGTGATATGGGAAAATTTGAATAACTTTTGGTTAACTAAGACTGTTCTAAAGAAATTAATTTGCACATTTATTGAAAACTTGGTCAAATTCTAGGGCGTTTTGACGCCCTACAAGAAATCTAGGGTGTCTAAAAACGCTCTGCACACCCACGTTCGGCGCCTATGGTGGTAGGATTCTAGACCAGCGCCGAAAAATGATATAAGTTGTACATTATTTGAAAGTTATTAAATCTAATTAAGCTTATCCTATTTAGGTTCAAGTAGTGGTAACTCAAGTGATGGAACAAACAACCCTTCACCTGGACAAGATGTTAGTTTGGTAAATATATATATATATAAGATCATCAGTTTATTTTATTAATACTGTTTTATGACATGGTTTTATGCTAGGAACAATCCTGCTTAGGTCAACCACTAGTACCCACTTTTCAAAAGTTTATAACTTAAATAAAAAAGATTAAAATTCCAAACAATAGACCTAGGGTCATGTATATACAGAATTAATAACTGTTACATTTCCTACATGTGTGTACATTAAAAAAGGGCAACATATAACAAGCTTTATTTTTTGTGCGTCTAAAGTATTCGGTCTTAAAAATATGAACGAAATACCGTTTTCTAAACCCTGAAATATACCGATTCAAATTTTGTCAACCTAATTTAGTTAACGTCATGTTGTTGTGCGTTTCTCCCGATTTATATTGTCTTTGCAATATGACCGTACTGCAAGTAACTGGTAACTTAAAGCTTTAGAAACAACAAAAACATTATAAGGTTTTTTGTACAAAATTATTACTTATTTTATTCTTAACTTTTAGGTCAACGCGCCCCACAAACGCCAATATATATGTCAAGTAATGTACGTTTTTTGTCTGTGCTTAATGCTTCACGTCCCCCTCTAAATCTAAATTGAAGTTAGCATTTTCCAACAAATATAGTCGCATTTTTTTCGCGACGTCTAGTGGCTTTCTTCAAATTCGACTTAAATTGCAATCTTTGCACAACTTTAAAAGTAATAAAAAATTTGTTAGCTTATTTGTTTTATACCGTCAGCAGGGGCGTAGCGTGGGGGGGGGGGTATCTAGGAGTCTGACACCCCCTTTGAAATCTCAGTAAACAATTATCACAAAACTAAAACCGTGATTCCTGCAATGTTACATCGCAAACATTGCACCTGGCTTGGAAAACACGTCGGTGCTTATCGCTGCCAACGCCTGATCACCACTTGTTATTGTTGTTTCATTTAGCATTTCGTCTGTCAACAACTCAAGTACTGTAGCCTTAATCAAGCTTAATAACGAAAATATATTTCATTGTTAAAAACAATTTCTAACAACGTAGAAAACAAGCTTGTATGGTACAGCAACTGTCTTCACCGCAGGTCGCTCTATTGAATGTTTTTTATTAGCCTCAATCTTGAAAAAGAGCGCTTGGCCGTCGCATTTTGAAACATAGATTAAAACGTCGGTTCCCTGAGTTGAAAATTCGGGACACCCCCCTTTGAAACGGTCACACTACGCGCCTGACCGTCAGGATGTCATATTGCGTGTATTTGAGATCCTTTTTTTGGACCCGGTCCGCCACAACATTATAAGTTTCTCAAGCCACCCGCAGCTAAAAATAATTGCCCACCCCTGGTGTAGAGTGTTCTTTGTAAAATTTCAAATTAGCAAAGCTTACCCAATGTATCACATTATGGTCAAGATTTACACTTACTTTGTAAAACAAAATTGTTAAAGATTCATTAAAAACACAATGCCATCACCACAAAACTAAAAATCTGTTTTAATGATCTTTTTAAACCAGTAAGCCATCAAACAACAATTGTTTTTTCTTCTGAGTAAAGTTACATTATGCTGGTTAAACCAACAGTAGTTCAATTCATGTCTTAAAAAGTCCTACAAGGCCATTCGGAAAATTTTGTGCCTTAATTTTATTCCATCAGATTTATGACAATGATCTTTAAAAAATCAGTTATTTAGTGTTAAATCAGTTTAATACCAGAAAGTATAAAATACTTGGTATGTTACTAAGAAGCTTGGTGGCACTGTTTATTTGTTTAACCTACTGACTAACTATTTTTTAAGCTGTGTTTGAATAAACAATGTATAATTTTGTGTACAACTGACAAAGTCTGGCTGTAACAAAAAGGCACGGCGAAAGATGGTTTACAGCTACAGCATTTTTTAAATGTGTTTCCAGGGACAAAGCCTGCAAGCTAACAGCTCTTCTTCTATGCCAACTGGATCCACCGAAAATGACACAGAGCAAGGCGGTCATTCTCAAGTAAAAAACAGTTTATATATCGTTGTTAAATGTGTTTACAACTTTTATGTTGTTAAAAAAACAAATGCTTCATTATGAAAAATAAAGAAACTTAGATGTTCTTGCTTATTTAACAGGACAAACAAGCTATATTTACCAAAGCTTTTTACGGTAGCCCGGAAAATTATAGGCTGGATTTTAGCAGACCTGTGTCAGTCTCGAAATATTCTAGCAACTGCCATTATGTTGATTGGTTTCAAAGTGCCTTTAATTTTAACTCACACAATAAATTTCAATTTTTCTTAGTTCAATCAAAGAACACAGTCGTTGTTAACTTACTTTCTAAAAACTTTTACATATGAAACATTTTTTTTCTTATAATATGAAACCAAATACATTCGCTTAATGTCAGTTTGTTGACTAGTCACACTTTAGAACCTATTTCTACTGCGTTTATTTGTGTTCTTTTAAGTTAAGGGTGTTGTCTAATTATATACTCATTTTAACAGTGATTTTAAATATTTTCTTGCTTGTAAACCTATTTACAATTTAAAAGAACTTTAACCATGTACCAAATTATAGTAAAATCACACACAGACCAGTCATTTAGAATCACTCAAAAAGTTCATGGATACTAACATAAGGCCTAAAATACAATTTTAAAGTAGTGACTTAAAAAAGACCTAGAACTCTCAATCAAAACTTAGTTATCCCAAAAAATGTTTTCAATATTGCAAAAACAAACTTTGTTTAACAAGACTGTAAGACATGTAATTTCATGCTATGTAAATTTCAAAGAGAGCATTTTGTAAGTGACTAAGTAAGCCTTACATAGAGGTTGGCAAACTGCGACTCACAAACATATTTTATGGCTCTTCAGCTGCAAATAAGACTATTCCGAAACAACATAGTTTAAAACTCCTGTT
This sequence comes from Ascidiella aspersa, assembly GCF_963924565.1. NCBI lineage: Eukaryota > Metazoa > Chordata > Ascidiacea > Phlebobranchia > Ascidiidae > Ascidiella > Ascidiella aspersa. The sequence goes on from NC_139451.1 coordinate 22,142,452, forward strand.
AAAAATGTGTTAATATATCAATCTTGTTTAATTATGACAAAAGCGGTATTATATCTGCTTTTCAGTTCTATTAACCTAGATAGCACAATTATTGAGTAACACAATTGATCAGTTGAGTAAGACTTGCCTTGTTTTTCCATATGTGTTTTTGCAATTCTGATTTAGGTATGTGTAGTTTTTCACCGGGCTGGGAAGTAACTTAAAAACAACCAGAATCTGACCTTGGCCAAATTTATTTATTTTGCTCAGTCGCAAATATGGCTCAGACTTTGCAGCCTGTATTACACCCATCCATGTAACCAAATTGATGTGGATATACAGCAAGCAATCCACTCAAAGTAGTATCATATAACTTATCCACCCACAAAACGTGGTGCGAAAATAATCCACCATATGCTGGTCCATATTTACCATTAACAGTGTTTAACCTAATTACTCAAGTCGCGAGTTGGACTCCAAATATGTATGGTAATTATGTTTTTAGGTTTAGTCTTAAATTGCAATAAGCAATTTATTTTCTTCGGACCAAAGAATGGCTAGCAAAGGCATGGCGAAAGATGGTTTACAGCTACAGCATTTTTTAAATGTTTATTTCAGGGACAAAGCCCGCAATCTAACAGTTCTTCTTCCATGGTAACTGGGTCCACCGGAAATGGCACAGAGCAAAGCAGTCATTCTCAAGTAAAAGCAATTTATATAGTTGGTTGATTTGTTTACAACTTTCGGGATATTTCCCTGATACCAAAATATGGTTATTAATACTTATTAACGGAAATGTGTGTCAGATGCAATTCAAAGCCTATTTTTTTTATTTTAAACTTAGCGACAATTTCTTAAATCTCATTTTGTTTAGGTAAATATTTATATGTAAGTCGATCAAAAACGTCGAAACAGATTTTATATCTGGCCTGCGATCTTCAATTTACTGAGAGTTAATAAACAGCAAATATTTTTTTTCTAGGAATTTGCTAAGATATGCAAAAATGTAAAATATAAGTAACATAAGCTGACTAGTAGAACAATAAATAACTAGTTTTTTAAAGACATTCCAGGTGTGACTAGAATTTTACTGAAACTAGTTTTTAGTGAGTGCTGATTAAATAGTTGTTTAACTGCAGGGAAATGTTTTGTGGTAATGATTTAAATTCGGTTATGATTGGATATACTCAAAATGATCTAAAATGAGTTTGTTTGGGTTATTTCAGGGACAACGCCCACAATCTAACACCCTTTTTTCAATGCCAGCAACATCTACTGATAATGACCAAGAACGAAGCAGTGATTCTCAAGTAAAAATATTTATTGGTTAATATGTTTGCAAGTTTATGCTACATGATCTAAAACCGTGGTTCCCAACCTGGTCATCGCAAACCCTAAGTTGGTTGCATGAGGTTGTATGGGAGGTCGTCAAAAAAATGTGCAAAAAAAATTAAAAAACAAAAAAACAAACAATATAAAAAAACAACAATATAAACAAAAATTAGCAGCGCAAGGAACAAGAATATCGGATAGACAATTGTGGAAATTTTATTTGTTTTAGTGATGACATCACCATTGTAGTTGAATTTAATCAATAGCATAGCTTCAGTCCAAGAGATTTGTATAATATAAATAGGAACGGTTATATTCAATTGAGGACCCGTTTTATGACACTTCAAAGCTGTAACAACATTTATACACAACTTAATTTTTTCTCACTTTGACACCATTTCAGGGGAAAGCGAGATAGTACAAGTTTCTTTACAAATTTACCGTTTGACATGTCAATTTTCCATTATTTCGTAACAAGAGCAAAATTTATTTTCTACTTTGTTAAATTCGGACATTCTTGCCTAATTTTGAAACAATCTATCAAGAAATTTGTACATTTTTCGAATTGGTTAAGATTGTAATATGGTTTATGTGTAATACACATCAATTGGTGGGTTGCATGGGTTTTCAAAAACTTAAAAGGGGTCGCCAAAACAAAAAGGTTGGGAACCACTGATCTAAAACATATCAAAATCAGGTTGCCTAATCATGATTGTATTGCAAGCAAGGCTAAGATACAAAAATCTAGTCTTTGGTAAGTACCTTATAGTGTTGGGAGAGAGAGAGACCACATTGTATACCCACATTGATTTCTTGGCCTTTGTTCAACAAAAAAGCTAGTTAAATGTAAAGGAGATGGTTCACTGATTATCAGAAGTTCTGTAACTCTATCCAAATCTCGTTTTTTTTTCTCACCTACTCGTGCTTAGCTGTATCCTAGTTGAGATTGACATGCTATGTTGTATAATCAAAGCGCCCAGTAATCCAACAACACTTCTATACCATGCAATGTTCAGCAAGGTTGTCAATTACAGTTCCTTTGTGTACGTTTTTGCTAATATATCCAAACAAGTATCGGGGCTATTGTGGTTGTGCAAACTAACTATTAATGTATCCCTTTCATAAAAATACTTTTATTTAAATCTCGTTTGGTTTATACTTAATGACATATATGCCTGAATAGTTCACTTCTAAAACTAGATCGCAGTTGAACATATATAGTCAAATATGTATAGTTGTTTCAGTACTTAACAACAAACAATAGCAAGTTTAGGGCAACCAGCCTTACTCCTTCACTATTATTTTTAAGATCAACCACTTCTTTAAGGATACGTTAAACAGAACAAAAATAACTTGCTGATAATAGTGTTTGCCTGTGTCCAGGTAAACAGTCACCTCGAGGATGGCGAAAGGGCGTCAAAAAGTGGCCATTGTAAAGTGTGTGTTTTTAAGCTGCTGAGAAAGCTTGTTTGTCTGTGATTTACCAGGGTAAGAGCTGTGTAGCTGTCGTTCTGTATCCTGTTTGTCGTCTGGTCATGTTATGTCAAATGAACAAAAGTTTTTTTTTTTTTAAGCGTCTTTGGATTTTCTTCAAATAATATGCAATTATACCTACGGCACACAGCCGTCGGTTGTGTTTCATATCACAACCTTGAAACTTTGTTTTAGACATTGTGCGTATAAATTGCATTGAAAAGTGCATACACCTTTAGGTTCTAATAAGTAGCGTAGTTTGTCTCATAAATACGTTCTTTTGCAACAAGTTAAAAAGTATAGGGAGTAAGTCCGACTTACTGGCGGCTAATTATGAAAAATGTTTTTGTAACGGAAAAAATGCGTCATTCCATCAAGTTATTTGAACATTAACGTTTACTATAGTATTGGACTTGGTTTATTTGTCATAAAATATCCCGTTCACGTCACACTGTTACTATTATGGGCACTTATGTTTACTGCATTTAATAGAAAAACAGACAAGGACTTGCGTGATCATTGTCGTTTTGTATGTTTGTTAGTCGTCAAGTTTTGAGGAAAATCCACATCATCCCGAAAAACAAAGATCCGGCAATCCCCAGCATGCATCGGTCGGAAACGTAAGTTATCTTCTGGTATAACGCACAACTTAAAACTTTAAAGAAACATTTGTACCAGTAATTAAACCTGTCCGAAAGTGTTTACAGACCGTGAAATCTCGAGAAATTTTGCGCTACAAAACTTTATGAATTTACGCTTACTGTTGACAAGGTCGTTGAAGTTATTTCCGAATTTAGGCGACAATGTGTCCGCAAGTAACTGTCAGACTGATACCTTACGTGTATATAAGGTATTCTAATATGTTAAGTTTATAAGGTATTCTAATATGTTACATTTAAGTGATAATATAACAAAAAGTTACTGGCTTTATATTGCCCAGATTGTTTTGTTTATTCCCCTGAAGATGTGTGCAAGTCACCACCCTTGTGTATACACTTCAATGATCGCATTTGGCTCCAATTTCCATTTCCCGATTGGGCGTAAAAAATCTTTGTCTATCCCAGACAATATTTGGCGAACCATTAGCTGCTCTACAAGCATAGAAATTTTGATAGCCGAATTTTTAATAGCGCCTTAGTGTTTAAAGAAAAAAAAAAACATTTTTCTATAACAAAAAAATGTTAGTTTGATCCCATGGCTGAAATGCACAAACAAAATTTGCTATCTTGGGATCGGATATCGTCTCCCATCCAAAACATTTGTTTTACAGCCGTGCCGCTGATAAGGTATAAAGCAGGGATTCTTAAACTTTTTTTACAAAAAAAAAAAAAAATTGGCGGGGCTCGCGTGGACCACAATAGGCAAAAAAATGACGTCATAAATTTAAGTCAAAATACAAATGGACTTCTCAAATCTTCTCATTTCTGTCCAAAATGTGAAAGTGAAATGAAGTCTAAATGCATTCAGTGCATAAGCGTTTAATCTTTAATTAAACGATTTGTTTGATAAAATTGGCTTCCTAAATATACACTAATATTTAAATTAGGCGTTTATGGACCCCCTTAAAATAGTTTACGGACCCCTAAGGGGTCCATGGACCCCAGTTTAAGAACCCTTGGTATAAGCAACATGTGCTTTCAAAATGTACGTTTTCTTGCAGTCAAAAAGAGAATCTGAATCAGAAACCCCTGGACCCTCTTCAATGGCGATGCCCCAAAACCTTCCTCGAAAGAAGATAAGAAAGTCCAATCGACCTACAAACGTAAGAATGTTAAGACGTGTTGCAAAGATATGGGAGGTTTTACTACTGGGAGTTATACGTTGCACTGTCACTTTTTTGCATTTTTGCTGGAAAAACGTAAAATGGTTTATCATATTAAAAAGTTGTGTTTTAAACAAATTTTCTACATGTGGTGCAAACTTTATTAGTGTAGCGAGTAAAATTATTCAGGTATTCGTAGCTTTTTCGCATAATTTCATCACCTTAAAGGTAAACTAGCCCAATACTGATTAAACTGTAATTGGTCATAGATTCAAGGGCATGTCAAAAATTATTTTTTAATTTTTTTTTTTTGCCTACTTTCGTGATACTTTCAGTACCGTTATCAAACTGAAAATATTCTAACAATCCGTATTGCTGCTAAGCTAGCGATATTTAAAATAATTGTAGGCCAACTAGCAGTCAGAGAACAGCGCTACACAGCCCAAATAACTAGGAATGTTCGATACTTGACATTTTATTTGGATAGCGATACCCGATATTTTGATCAAATACTACTATTGTCCTATCCGATACCAAATGACGTCATTACTATGGTTAAATATAAAACCAAATAAATTAAAACGTTCAAATGTATATTTTCCAAAATGTGCTATAGCCTTTAGTAGTTCGGTTACCTCCTGTTGTTAATCTATACCGTTGATAGCTTTGCCTTTCAAGTTAAAAATCATTGCTAAAAATTCTATATCTAATTGGTATTGGATCGGCACCCAAACCAGACTCGTTATGTGACCATTACCACCAATTTGTATGGGATATAGACTCCCGATTCGATATTATCGGATATTTTTACCCTTTGCATCGCAGCCTCAAACTGCTCGCGACCGAGAAACGTCAAATCACCTTGACAGCACACCTCAGTCTCCGCTACCATCTCCGAGTGCCGATGTCCAGATCACTAACGTATTCGAGCCGCCAGGTAAGCTTGACTGATTGGACCTATCAGGCTTAGACAACTAGATTTATTTTTTAGCTTTTTAAAATTAGATTTGAATAAAAATTTGATCCTTTTAATAGTTTTCTCAAATTAGATTAGATTTGAAATAACCGAATTTTTAAAAAACAAAAGTTAATCTGGATTTTGAACTCAAAATACATTTAATTATTCACAATGAATTTAGTTTAAAACGCAATTTATTCTCATAATAATGTAAATGGTAAGTATGTGTGTGCTATTTTTACATAGCATAGCAAATGATTGTTAGACTGAAAAAATCGCCTACAAGTCCGACTAAAGAGTACAAATTTAAATTGCTGAAAATAGTGTTGGACAAAGCAGTTTTTTGGTAAAATCCGAATTGGATTAGAGCTTTATTTAGAGCACTCAACTAATTCACAAATTAGATTAGAATTAGCCGCATTTTGGTCTAATTCATTATTATATGCATTAACTTAACTAAAAAATAACAGAAACTCATATAGCAAGCAAATTGTTTTACGTGCAAAAATTTAGATAATTGTCGAAATTTAACAAACAAATGTTAAATGAAAACACTTCGTTTCAACCCAATAGGCATTTGACTCAATGACTTAGGTCTATGTCAAGTCATTTGCTCAAATACTTAAGTCAAGTCAATCTTTTTACCGAAACGACCTAATTGAATTAAAAATATTAAAAAAAAGCAACATAAGTGCCCTTAAGTCAGGTCATTGACTTAAGTCATTACAAAACTGTTAGCAAACTTAGCTTCTTTTAGAGTTTTGTCCTAAAGCTAAATCTATTAAGGAATCGGTTTTCTTCTTTTAATAATGTTTTTCACTGTACCACAGTGCACAGTGTTGGTGATATGAATGAGGTTGCATCTACTCGTAGTGCTCAGCAGGTACCAATGCCTGCAAGGAGAGTTGACAACGCCCTGCTTCAAACCATCCCTTTTCCAAGACAGGTTCAATCCGAGATAGGTAACTGTTTGGATTCGGTGTTTTTTTTTGTTTTTTTATAACAGTAAAAATAAATTCCATGAGTGTAACATGGTCGGAAGCACAACTACAGTGTTTAACCCAGTCGGTTATAAACTTTCAACATGTAGTTTACCTGAACTTGTTTTTTTCATAAGAAAAAAGCCAGTATGGGCAAGAAAAAATTAAAAAGGCATTTCAAAACCATTAAATACTTTACGCCAGCTGAATATGTAATACCGATACCCAATAAACATAACGCTTTTTATCAGCGATTTTAGAAATCGTGTTCTTTAAAGGAAAACAAGACAAATTTATACCACGAAGGAAAAACATAAAACACAGGACGAACAGTGTTTTCGTTTTGCAAAATTTTTCAAGTTGTCAGTTGATATGTCGCGTAGGGATTTTGTAAACTAAATTAATCAATAAATACAGCGCAGGAAAAACATTTTTTCCGAATATTTTAGTCCAATCCTATTTTGTTTACATTGCAGTGGTGCCCAACATACGAGCGTTCGACGATCGACGTCGCAATCACCATGCATGTTCTCACCCGAATTGCCAGGTGATTCTTGTCTTCCTAATTCCCTTACTTGTGTGGTTGGGCGGCGGTTAAGTCAAATTTATCATGTATATTTTTATTGCTATCCTAACTTAAAATCGGATTTTACAATTGTCTGAGATGACCTAAAAACGTCGAAGACATTGGATTGTCACATTCTACGGCTCAATACGTTTAGAAAGCTACTGGTAAAATATGTTTCACTCCAATGTTCAAACAATGACAAAAAAAGTTAGTTAATTCTCTTTATCAGCGAAAAACATGACAAAAACATCGAATACCATCCCTCTGCCGCTTTGGTTTTTTAATCCAATCATTAAAACTTGTTTTCATTTTACCGTATCTGTATGTTAAACAACTGTATGAAACAGGGGTCTATCAGACTATAATTTTGTAAAAAAAAATTATTTAAGTTTGTAAAACATAAAACTGTTTGAAAAACACTGCTTAAACAACTAGATTTTTTCACTCAGCCGTTTCTCTGATTTTGAACAATCTTCACTCAACCATCTTCCGCAGTTTAAAAATACGCTGATAAAAACTTTAAATTATCGCACTAAACCGTTTATCTTGGTTTATACCAGGGCTGGGGAGCCACAGTAAACCAGCGTTCGCTCTGGCTCCGGCTTTGTAGCCGTAATCTTTTGAAAAGTTGCTTCAACACAGGCTAAATTAAGTTACATTTGCCACAATAGATTGTTTAAAAGTTTTCATTATAGAGCAATTTAAAGTTATTTCGAGCTAGAGCAGATAACTTTCCTAGCTTTAGCTCTCCAAATTTAAAAAATAGATCCGGCTCCAGAAAAGCATTAAAAATGGCTCCAGCTACGGCTCCGTCCACACCAAAATAATAAAAATGGCTCCAGCTACGGCTCCGTCCACACCAAAATAATAAAAATGGCTCCGGCTCCAGCCAAAATGCTTGACTTCGGGCTCCAGCTCCAGCTCCGGCTCCCTGGCCCTGGTTTATACACACACCACCGGTTTAAACTTGAAATTCGTCGTTTTCACTCGTTCAAAAAGCACCGATGCAAATGCCGTAGTCTATTAAATCTCTACCGGCCTAAACGTACACACACTTATATTTTGTCTGCCTTCACAGAATGATCTCACTGGCCACCGTCTGGAGTTCTGTGTCTCCTGTTCGTCGGCCTTCTGCCCTCGCCACGCCTCCAACCACCAAACCTGCCGAGTGTGCGTGATCTGCCACAGCCAAACTCCAGTCGACAGCAGCGAGTTTTGCGTGTCCTGCCGTCGTCTCGTCTGCCCGTCGTGTAGTAGCCTTCCGCATAACTGCCGTGTTATGCTATGTCCCGTCACCGGGCATTCGCACGTGCTACAATCGGTCGGCGAGCCGCCGCGTTGCCTAGTCTGCCGTTTTCCGCTTTGCCCAGGCTGTGCGGAATGTCACCGCTGCGGCGTCCGCCCACCGCGGACCTTTTAACTTTAAACGGTTCGGGCGGTTTTCGGTTTTCTTCCTTCGACTAGGGATGTTCAAAGTAGAATACCAGGGGTTTTTCTAGAACTATAGGTTTCGAATCTAGAATAACACACCCCAGTATATTTTTATTAAATTAAATGTACTGCAAAGAATACAATGTTACTATTGCCATGACCGATAGTTGACGCTGTGTATAACCTCGCTAAATGTTGGCATAAAGTTGACCTTCAGTAACCCTGTAGCGCATTTTGTCCAATACCAGCACGTTTTACGAGGGAATGTTACTTTTGCAGCTTAACGCAGTTTAGAAAATGGCAAACTCTGCACCTGGCATTACACGTTACTCGTTCGCCCAATAACGCTTTATTGACGCTTAACTATTAAGCGAAGGTTATCGCGAGACGCAAAGAATAATTGGTCGCCTGAAAAAAAACGCTGATACGCACAACTAGGCTACTTTTAAAGCAAGCACTATAAATGTTTCGCGGCAGCGACAGGTCTTTATCTAAACTTGCCACTCGCGTATGTATAATCAGGCGCAACCATCGGCGGTAAAACATTAAATTATATCGGTTCCAATTACCCGGAATAAAGGGCAGAATTTGATATGAATCCAATTTGGATTCGAAACAAAAGATTTGATATTCTGCTTTGAACATCCCTATTTTCGACTGACGTTTCGGCCACAAGCCGCTGGAATCCTCGCGACGTTTCGCTCTTTTAAGTTTGAGAAAATAGTGTCAGGCGTTCGTGAGGCGACCGGTCGCGGTTTGCTGCTCAAAGAAATTGCGAGGCGCCGATTTTGAAGGACGGAAAAATCCCCCGAGCCATTGATTTGTACATATATTATGGTGATACTGTATTATTGAAAAAAAAAAATTAAAAAAAAATTAAAAAACACTAAAAAAAATATACAAAATAAAATGTAAATAGTCTTATTTGACCGACTTTGTCACGATAACGTTTTACAGTTTGGTAAACAAAATTAATCTTGTTAGTCAAATTATATTCTGTTTGATCACTTTCCAACAAAAGAGACACGACAATTTCAAATAAACTGATAGGGCTCGCCGACTAAAACGTTTATTCTTCACTTTTGTTACTTTTTTGAATTATCGATTAAATGCAGTTATAAGTCTATCAAAGATTTAATCAGATTAATTTCTAACATTTTGAAATCTAAAAAAACCCAAATTCACTCGATTTGCGTTTTGTCGCATCGAAAATTCGTTTTTTTAAATGAAATTTAATCGATTTCCATTTATTGCGTGGTTTAGTAAATATTGTTCCATCATGTGATATTAATTTTCTGTTTAGCCGCTGTTCTGTACATTGCTTTCATTATATACTCGTGCTTTTATTCTTCCTTTTTGTTTTTCTAAAAGGCCCTTTCTAAATATTCACTATCATTAGGAACTTTGTTAGGGATTTTTTTAGTGTGGCATAACCACCGTGCATCTTATTATTTAATATAGCAACGTTTATAGACAATGTGTTTTAAATCTGTTTTTTTTATAAACTTGCCCCTTTTTATTTTAGTCTTTCTTGCGGCATTTGTGGTCAACGTTTCTCGCAAAAGGTATAATACCTGCCCGCATTATGGCTGGGCAATTTTGGCGTAAATTGCTTCCTAAAAAAAAGGTAACACTGCGTAAGTAAACGGTCTGATGTTTTCGGGCGTTGTGTCGTTTACACATTTCAGCGCTGCGAACCAAACTTTTTGAACCAGGTCGAACTTTCAAATTTCTGACCCAACCAGAACTCTAACATGTCAAAAGAATATGTTTCAGTTAGTTACAACAGGAACATACTGCCCTTCATATATTTGCGTGCCCGCGGTACATACGTCTCACTTTAAAAAACACTGTTTCAGTGATGATCAATGTGTATCTTGTCAAAACACACGTTTTCAAAATAACGGTCGTTTGAAAAACGCGCACGATAGTGTTAATCGGTTAATCAAAGTCATCAAGCTGTTGCCTCTTGTAATGTTATGAGTTGTTTGTGAAATGAAACGACTTAATCCTCGGCTATGGCACACAACCATCGGTTAGGCATGTCACACTTGTTTTACGTTACGTCAACTGTGACAAATATCGATCAGGAATTACTAACAAACGTAAAACCCTAAGTTGTAGCAGCAATTGTTCGACTGGCGATTGGCAATCGGACTCAGTATAGAATGTTTTAAAATTTTATATTTTTCTTCTATATTCAACTTTTGCACTTCTCGAAGCAGAAACATCTGAGATTGTGACTATTTCAGAGAGATTCCTATGTTTGTCGTTGCCCCACATTTAACTCAAAATGCACCACGGTGGCCCAATCCGTTTCATATTGACGCGCCACTGATTCTATGTTTAATGTCATTATTAAAAAATAGAAAATTCTTGCTTTTTTTCTAAAATAAAAACAAATCTATGCGGAGCCTGGCTCGTTTTTTTATTTGTGCAGCACGGTAACGATTGACAAAGTAAGAGTGCGCGTATCTTTTGCGTTGGTTTAGTTGAGGTCGACCATATCTCCAAGAGTTTTGTCCAGTTTCTCGCTGATTCCCTTGTAGGAAAGCTTTTCGACGTAGAGTTGATCTGGAAAATGAATAGAGGGTTATATAGCCATATTATAACCCATATAACCAAATTAAAACTTTGAGGTTTCACTCAAGACCTGCAACGCCCCGCAACAATAAGGGCTACTTAACTTGTGGAATTAATCCACTTCTTAACGGACCAAGTGGTCTATTTTATTACAAATGTTCGACCGGAACACTAGACAGCAATAGGCCTATGCATGGACCGTTTTTTCAAGGTGGCCGTCTACATTTGAGTATATAAACAGAAATCACAAATATGGTAAAATAAAACTATAAATAAGGCCATCAGCAATCGTCTTTGGTCTGTCGTCTTAGAAACCTTTACCTAAATTAAGTAATTAAATATTCAGCAATGGTTAAAATACGCGTTTCTTATACGTAAGTGTTATTTCGTCTTATATGTACGTATAAATATAAATAAGTCGTGTCATAAAGGTCAACTTGCCTTCCAAGTAATCAATTGTCTTCTCCAATTTGTCCACGGTTCTTTCAGCAAACTCAGCTCTGGTTTCAGCCTGCGAAGAATACCCGAGTTGTTATTTAAGTTGTTCACAATGCGGCGTTAAGTATACTGCTATGAAAAGGTACATTATAATATCAAGACATTGTAATAAGAAATAGCCTGACAAAGTGTTTGAAAAAAATTGTCTGAAACTACATCTTAAAAAGATTTTTTTTTAAATACAAATGCTGATCCTAATCTTCTCAAACCGCCGCATGTTTAATTTTTTTTATGTTTATTTATAAAATTATGTTTGTTTAAAGTCGAAACTGTTTAATATAGTTTCGTACATCTCAAACAGTGTTGCCTACCGTATAAATCTATTTTGTTTAGCCTAAAATGTTTAAAAAATTATTTGTAATTTAAAGGTATGTGTCATGTATATTTAGGTAATGTGTCATGTATATATTTTAGGTATGTGTCATGTATATTTAGACGCTGCGCATATTACTATAAAGTTTATTTCTCTGTCGACTCACGTTTTTCAAGTTTTCGGTGAGCGCGTGAATCTCTTTCTCGTACTTGTCCTCCTGCTCGGAATTCTTGCCCGAGATCTGCTCCAACTGCCTCAGGTTCTCCTGCAGTCCCTTCACCTGGTCGTCGGACTTTTTCACCTTTCTGCGAGCGGAGGGTCGAGTATGAAGCAATCATTTTAAGGGGGGCATATACTATAGAGATATAGTAACGCATCTCTTAAAGTAATATGGAACTAATTTGGGGATTCTGTTTAGTATAACTTTTTATATCTGCATATCGAAAGTCTCTAGGCCTTTTTAGGGTGTCAAACTCTGGTTAGAAAAGTGCCGGGTTACATGGAATAAACGTCAATGAAATTGTTAGAAATTAGTTCAGTACGTTTATGCCTTTAAACGTTTGTGTTTTTTGGTAATGATGTTTTACGTCATCTTTGACACGGTGGTACCCAGTAAATATTAGTTGCAAGACGATCAAATTAAAAGAAAAGCTTTCAACACCCTACAACGACTCACCCTTCATACTCCTCGGCTCTGTCCAAAACGCGCTCCAAGTCGTTTTCCACCATGCGCAGTTTACGGCCGACCTTGAAACAACACATATGTCAAACACGCAGATACAAATAACACTCAATAACCGAGGGGATCCTGTGTTACAATTCGACTTTTCAAAAAAGAAAAACTTGGTGCCGTATGACTTGGAAAGCGATATTTATACCATACAAGTGGACCATAAACACGTCCAACGAAAAAACAATCAAAAAGGGCAAGTATAGGTAACTGTGCCAATCAAGCTTTTTTGATACGCGCGTGTCATACATTCCTTTTTTAACACATATTTTTGTCCCGTTTTCTTCATAAAAATGGTTGGCAATTTTGGGCTTTTAGGCCTTTGAAAGAACGTAAAATAGCCAGCAACCAAGTTTACGTGTACCAGTTACGAAACGGTAAGCTATTAACAACCAGCAGATAGGCATTTTCCATGTTTATGTGTATTCATTATATTATACCTCCTCATATTTGCGATCAGCATCTTCAGCAATTCCCTTGGCGTCCCTGAGCTGGATTTCCTGCAACTCCAATGTCTCTTCGTTCTTGAAGGACCTGGAAGAAAGAAAGCAAAACTCCTGTTATCGTTTGTCAGGTTTTGACGACTACAAAAGATTATACCGTAACATCACAATATTCTAGCGATGCTAATGTTAAGGTCAACACTTTATAAAGATGTCAAAAAGGTATATATATATTTTTTTGCCAGCGACATTTGTTTTGCAAGGATCAAGGTGATTTGAAATATCACACATTAAGTGCAACATCTATTAGATTGTTTGGGAGGGTGTATAGTTTAATGCCACGCCATTGACGTTGGTATGTCATAATTTGAAATGTCTTTGGATTTAGTTTAATGGTTAAAAATGGTTTAAACTTTTAAAAAAGTAAAGTGTTACTTTCAAAATAAAGTGTTACGAGATGAATTTGGTTTAGGTGTAACATATGTGTTTAAAACTTTTGTTGACATAAAATCTAAATATGAAGTGTTTCGCAGCCCCTTGTTAGTCCATTGTGAGGCCCATTGTCGTATAAATGATAAACCATTTTTATAGGGAATCCTGTACACATAAAGTAAATTGTGATTTCTTTGTAAAGATATCTATAAATATTTCAGTTTTGACCGATAAGAGTAGGAAAAAGTGAACATGCCTTGCATGTGTAATCCATTCAATAAACTTTTCCTAAATTACAATAAAGCACAGTAAGGCATATTTCTTAAAAAAAGGTTTATATAAGGTAAGCCGCGGGGTCGTAGTTTGCACAGGTCTGTACTACTGATCGACTTATTGAAGCACTAAGTCACTAAAAATCTAAAGTCGGTCATCCGTGACGCGTTCGTACTGACCTTCCCTCGATGACCTTGCGACCGCGCTCGCTTTCCTCGGCTGCTTTCTCGGCCACCTCGAGCTTGGCCACGACCTCGTCGAGTCGCTCGGTCACGCGCTGCATCTCCTCTTCCAGCAGCTGCATGCGCCTGGTCTGCGCGTTCACCTCCAACTCGGACTGAAACGATACGTAGTGGTGTTACTCACACAAGAGCTTCCCGAAATCAACGGGTCCGACTAATAGGTTTTATCGACCGCAAGTTGTTTCATGAATCGTATACAAAGTGTTAGCTAGAATCAGAATTTTTCTTTCGAATAAATAAACATTCTGCCTGAATCCGAATGGTGCAAAAGAAACTATTCTGGTTGCGTATCAATGATAAAGTTTTAACTAAGTACAGAACTTAATAAACCGAAAATCAGTTTGTTTGCAGTTTATATAACAAATACATTTTGCTCCTAAAACCATCATCGGCATCTTAATTCGAAGGAATGGCATATCTAAGCACAGAATGTTAGATAGATATGAGTTGTAGTAAGCGAGTTATCCATAGCTTATAAGTTATTAGTCTCCCCGTTAAAGCATGATACATATGTCGACATTTTGTTGAGGCAGTGGTTTCCGAACTTTTTTTAATACCTTGCATACTGACCGCATTTTGAGTTTACTCAGGATACCTTATAAACATTATCACTAAAAAAGCTGGGTTAAATAAAAAAAAATATAATAAAAATGTCAGTAAGGCAAGATACCAATTACTCAAATGTCAAAGCATGTTACAGAATATTTTTAGTGGGAAAATATGTAATCGGAACTTTGCTTAGTTTTGCTTATATATTGTCTTCTCCAAGCTGCTTCCCGGACACAAAGAGAAATACAACATAAATAAAGGTATATCCATCATTTAGTCATCTAGGACTTTTTTAAGTCCAACGACAGTAAACGCCCCAGCGCGTTTCTTTTATGATGTCATACTTACGTCGGTTGCAACTTTCTGGGCCACTTCCAGCTTCTCGATGGAGAGCCTGTACTCCTCCATGTTTTTGTCGAGTTCGTCTTCCAGAGTCATGATGCTCTTGTTGAGGGCGTTGATCGAATTCTCAAGCTGCGAAAATACGCAGTGTCGAGGATTTTTAGTTTTATCGGGTTGTTTGTCAGGAAGCAATGCTAGAAAATCAGCAAATTAACTTAATTGTTGCAAGCAATTCCAAGGCTGTTAGTAGGCTAAGTATTTTTTCGCGACCTGATATGTCTACCACATTTTTGATAATATCATGGAATAAATAGTCCAAATTCATTCTTTCCCAAATGCCATTATAGCGTTTTAACGCTATGCTAAATAGTTGCACAAACCCTATTACATTATGGAGTTTATTGGATATGGCGGTTTTGGTTAAACGAAGTTGGATTACCTAAGCCCATATAGAAGTAGGTAACATTTGTTGTTTGTTTCGAGTACTCTTTAAAAACCCCTACTACGCATTTAAATATATAATACGTGTTCTATAAATTTAGATTCGCCGAACACATCAGGTTAATACATATGTTATGAATGTTCAATCGGTGTTATCCAGAAACTCAATAAATAATTCTACAGTCCAAATTTTAGCAATTCAAACCTCTTTGGCCTTCTCTTCGCTCTGTTGCTTGCTTTCCTCCAACTGAACGGCGCGTTCAATGGCCTCATCCTTGTCCTTGATCAGACCTTCCATCTTGTGCTTGATTGACTCCATCTTGTTTTTGTCAGCTGAAAGTCCGTGTCTTTAAAGAAAGATCTCGAATTTAACTCAAGTTTGTGTGGCGATTGAAAGCAACTTGTTTCGATCTTGTACGTTGCAGCGCTTTTATTATGGCGATGTTGAACGGGAAAAAATGCCCAAGGTGACGATTGCGTATCGCCATGACGTCATACACACTCGATGCCCAACCTGCGTTCTGTCACTTTGACGACAGGCCCACTTTGCCGGCTGCTGGAATGAATGGTTTGCAATTGCGCCAGTCTTGGTGCGAACAGATGGCAAAACTGAAGACATGGTCGTGCCATTAAACACTAATACTTTTGCATATACTTGTTACAAGTCACAAAAGTTATAGCAAAGCCTTATTAAAGTGTAGTGCTGCCCTTCGTTGTTCTTATCTATACAATTCTTAGCCTAACCTTTTTTGTTATAAAAGGTACAAATGTCTGTCGTAAACAAGTATCATGTTTGTGCGCTTTTCAAATTAGTAAAACTCAACAAACTCATGTTTTTTTTTCAATAGTTGACTAGAGACAGTAATTACCACAACCTTTTGTAGCAAATAGGTGGTTTGTGGTTTCCACATATGCAACTTTTTGAGAAAATGTCTTACCGCAATACTGAAGATTATGCCTCAAATGTCGATCCGACAAAATGTCTGACAACAACACCATAAGAGTTGGATGAACGTTGTCGGGGTCTGTTAGTTGTTTCTATGTCGCACTTATCCAGTTATTTGAAGTGTAAATTAGAAAGGTTGACGTAGTCTTCGAGAAGTTTTATTTCGACCCAAGCGTTCTGCTAGCCTAACTAAAGGGTAAAAAAACATTTTGAGAATGATTTATTACATTACGCAAGTCAATCCGTCGTTTACTACTATTATTGAGTCTGTTAGTGCAAAAACACTGGTTTTATGTGATTAAACACTCTTCTTGCTATAGAGATTTACAGGGGGCATCCACGAGAATAGGAAAAAAAGAGTTTGAGCCTATTTATTAATATATTTTCGTTTTATCTAATTTGAAGTAATCGCAAAGGTACATATTTTTCGCGAAAACGTGTTATCAAATTTCATTGTTAGAAACACAGGTAAAGTAAACTCCCTGGATGTGCCACGGTATGTTATTAATCCATAACATAACGAGTTAGTGATTAAAAATGGCGCTTGTAATGTGAGACCATTGGTGCGGAATATTGGAATTTCTAATATGCGGCCATGCATTTATTTAAACTTTAATAAGTATAAGTGCCAAGTTTTTTAAAATTGTGTTTTAAAAAAATCCTATAAATACAGATTAAAATTGTTGAATAAGTTTAAACTAGTAACCTCGCCATAACTGACCCAAAAGCTAAGAAATATTTAGTAATAAGAAAGCGTGCTTCGGTTTACATTACACTCATCCAATTAATTTTCTGCTGTTGCTGGACTAGAAACATCCGGGTCTTTTTCCCCGTGCTGTGGTACCCGTGAACAATCATGAGGTTTGTTTTCATTATTTTTAATATAATAAATGCTTTTAACCAGTAATTGGATGTCGAATTGTTCACCTACAAATACACAAATCCCTTGATTGTACTTCAATACATAATATCATACAATTCGTTTTATACTTTAACTGTTACTTATAACGTAATCTCAAGCATGTGAAACGTTAATCTGATTTATAGAACTAATGCTTTTTATTTTAATAGTACTCTTCGGCTGCAAAAGCGGTTGGCCTCCGCTGTTATGAAATGTGGCAAGAACAAGATTTGGCTCGACCCAAATGAAACTTCCATGATTTCCAATGCCAACTCACGTAAGTTAACACAATAGTTAGATTAGTATACAAACTGCTCGTTTTAGTAAAGGACAATGGAACGGATTTAATTAAAACTGCTTTCTTTGTAGAATACGGGCACATAAACTATATATAGTTTTATGCAGTAATAAAATCAATTATTTCTGCCTACGACAAAACATATGGAAACTTTAAAGAATTAACTGCATATTGTTTTAAAACTACCATTTTTTTATACAACGAGATTTGTATAACACAATAGTATTTTAGGCTAATAGTTATTTTTTCTCCATGGATCCAACCTTTTTGTTTTATTGCAAAACTATAACAACAAACGATCTATTGTCCTAACATTGTTTAAACCTTTGAGAAATAGCTCTAATGATAAAAAATAGCTTAAAGTAAACTTTTGTTGTTTCAGGGCAAAACATCCGGAAACTGGTCAAAGATGGTTTGATTATTCGCAAACCAGTTGCCGTCCACTCGAGGGCCCGTGTCCGTAAGAACACCATTGCCAGGAGAAAGGGACGCCACACTGGCAGAGGTAAAGTAAAACTAAAGCTTTTTAACTTGAATTATATGTGACGAGACGGATGTTGCGACTGTTCTCTGGTAAAGGGTGTTTCTTTATGAAATCCAAAACCATTGGCAGCAGGTTTCTGATCACTGTTCTGCTGAGTCTGCTGACGCATATATAATATTTTTCTATGTATATGTACGTTACTTTATAGGCTAAACATATTTAAAAAGTCTGATCCTGGTTTTACCCAGGGTTTTAGTTTTATCGTTCTCTGTGTAAAGTATTGTAAGGCCACTGGACTAGTTTTTCACTGATTAAGTGGTACCCAAAAAAATTAAATGTATTTTACCTACCCTGAGATTTTTTACACAAGATAACTGTATAACTTAGATTAGAATTTGGCACCATTTTTTTTGCATTTTGCCTGGTGTGTTCTTTGCATAATTTTTTCAATGGTTAAAATCTTGACAGTTGCAGTTGTGTGAATAGATTTACTTAAATTTAAGTGTATTAAATCTGCATGAAATGCTGCCATTTATTCTTCACAGTCTAATCTAATTTGTAAATCTTATGAAGGTAAACGAAAGGGTACTGCAAATGCCCGTATGCCTGAAAAGGTTGTGTGGATGCGGCGCATGAGAGTTTTGCGCCGACTTCTGCGCAAGTACCGGGAAGCAAAGAAAATCGACAAACACATGTGAGGCATTTTGTTAATTGTTTATGTTTTAAGGCAGGGTGATATTTAATGTTCAATAATCTTACTAAAACACTGTCTATCAGATTGTAAAGGACCCAGTGTTTTATTTTTTAAATATTCGGGCCAAATGTATGACAGTCCTGTGAAACACTATGCCAATGATTGCTTGCAAGCCAGTATGGAAAGTATGGCAGATCTCGATGAGATCTCTGGGGGCTCTTTATGATTTTACTATGCTCTTTGTATTGCATACATTGCACTTTAAACATATACAGATGCAATAAATAAGGGTGCACAAGTGTTTTACATTTAGGGTGCAGTTCAGATTTTTTTCAGGGTGCACTTTTAAAAGGTTGAAAAAAATTGCGGGTGCACTTGCCATACTTTTCACAGTGGCAAGTTGCATTTCATACAAAACCTGATTTGTGCAGCATATTCCATGGTGCTTCAGATCTCCATTGGTTGTTAACTGCAGATTGACGAATTATCACTTATTTTGACTGTTACCAATAACTTGTTTAGTATGAACAAAAAATAATGTGTTTACTTGTTAAACTGGCAAAACATTAATCAAAAGGATCACATGAGGCACAAAACAGAGATTCAAATATTGCTCAAAATAGCGGTGTAAATAGTCTAACTGATTACGTAACATATAATGGTCCTTTTTTTATAAGTCGCACAGTGTAACATGCAATAGTAAGCATAGTGGCTTTGGGCTGAACACATTTAATTAATATTAAAAAGCGCGAAGAGTGAAAAAATATTGTATTTACATAGTTATACTTGGCTAGAAGTACTATTTGGGGGACCTTTGCCTGCTGGCCCTATGATGCCAAATTTAGCTGAAATAAGCACTCTTAGCCACAATATTTATTAAATAAAGTACAATGAATAAATGGTACGGCTATAACGCAGCTTACAACAACATAGTAAAATTGAAATAATAAATAATAGCCCACAGTTCACAACAATTAAAAAATGGCTCAAAGATCCACATTTTGACTGTGGCCCACAGTTTTCCAACCAATGTTTAAATGCTATTAACTAGTATTACATTGTTATCGTAACTTCTTGCATTGGTGGTTTTAAATTAAAACCTATATTTTAAGCTATCCGCGTTTACTTTTTGCTGAACTGCACTCAACTCCGGTATAGGTTCTTTAATTTATACGTTTTATCACAGGTACCATACGTTGTACTTGAAAGTGAAGGGTAACGGCTTTAAGAACAAGCGTATCCTCATGGAGCACATCCACAAGCAAAAGGCAAAGAATGCCAGAGCCAAGATGTTCGCGTAAGTAGGAAGTTTTTTTCATTTCCAGTAAACTGAATCCTACAAATTTTTACTTGTAACCGACGAACACAGTTTTGCCAGTTACAGCAAAAATAGCTTATAAAATTCCTAATGATATAACATATAACCCTGCATTTTGTCTAGCACTCTGCAGACCACCATAATAAAACACCAAGATAAATATAAGTAGTGTCACTTTTGTGTCAACCTCAGCAAGCAATACAAAATGGACCACTGTATTTATCCCACTGATAGATAAATTCACCCTTTAAGCATTAAGTTTTTGGTCTTTTTTCTTGCCCACTTATTTACGGGTTGCGTTCATTAGTGATCAAGCGAGCGCTCGTCGTCTCAAGAACAAAGATGTCCGAAGGCGAAGAGAAGAAAGGATTGCTCTCAAGAAGAAGGAAATGCTTTCTGCTTTGGCCAAGGAAGACGAGGCCTCCAAGAAAGAGTAGAGCGTTTCTTCTCAATAAATCCCCGTACACCCAAGAGTTGGGTTGTTTTTCTGTTCAGTAGGGCTCACGTGAATCGTTTTTTGGCAAGTTTGTGCGTAGTTAGGTGAATCCAATCCCATAAAAACAGGGTACTAAAAAGCAATTTGCGCTGTTTGGAAAATAAATTTTCTTGAATATTATGCTGGTGGATAAGTGGCTAGGAATAATCATAGTAGGTGGTTACTGTCCCAACAAAACTGAAGAGGAAATACATAAAATTTCGCTCACTGATTTCCGTAGCTCATACTTTTTCAGCGGAATGTCTTGCTGAATTTTTCGGGGTTGGTTAACAAATATAACCATTACGACTGCCTAAGTGCTTCATCACGCAATTTGCATATTGTGTATAAACAGAACACGTAGGTTTCAGTTACTGGATACGGGCTGTAAGGTTTTAATTGCGGAAAGGATGTAACTGGCAACGGTGCTATGGTCGTTTTTGGAGGTCTTCTGTTCAAAGTCTCCGTAGGATAGTTGTTTTTCGAGTTGCGCGATTGTCTGCAAGCCATCCGGTGTATTATATTGTGTGTCGTTATCGTGATCAGTGCGACTCACAGAAAGGCTTGGCACAGAATGTACATGTTAAAAATCCTGTTTCAGTTCGAATATCACCGATCAAAGTGCAACAAAATAACAGAAAAATATAGGTTTAAGTCTACCCAAGCGGTGCTGCTTGATCACTCCATAATCTAGAGATGGCGAACCACTGACCCTTCAATCACAGATTTTTATTAACCTGTAGCACCCGTTAGAACAGCTCACATTCACATTCGCTGAAGAGCTACTTGTCTCTCTAGAAATGCTATAAAATAAACAAAATTCAGGAAAGAATTTCTCTTAATCTTTGTAAAAGCTGTCCATTCCAGGGCTCCTAAAACTGGGGTCGTGCAAAGTGTTTTAGAGGAAGCGAGTAGGCCTTCCCTTTAAAATGTGCAGCAATAATACGCTTCAACAAATGCGTGCAGAGAAAGACAACTAAAAACATTTTTATTTTCCGTTTTAAACTTCCGAGGTGGAATTTAATAGATTTAGTATGTAACTCGTTGTAGGCCATAACCCAAGGATTGGTTTCTCGTTGGCGACCCATTATTCCATCATAATGACTTAAGCAGTTTTAGTGTCGACGTTTGAACTCCCTAGTTCGACCGGCGCCACTGTTTTGGCACCGGATTGTTTGCCTCTGTTTGGGGTTAGAAATTGGGTTAGGGTTTATTATTAGGGGAGTCGGTTATGTATTTAGGAGTGGAGTTTAGGGTAGGGCCTGATTCTGACCATTTAGTTTTTATTCCGTCGAATTTAGGGCTTACTCCGATTTGGACGGCTTAACGACTATTAGTTCTTGAGCCTATTTTGGTCTTCTTCCGAAGTGTTTTTTATTTTAAAGTTGTTCTTATTTCTGTCTTATTTCTTATTTTCTGTCTTCTGGAGTCCAATTATACAAACAATAGCCTATAAATAATGATTACCATGAAAGAAAAACTGTGCAGAGCCTTACTAAATTTGCCTAAAGTTTAACATTTCATTTGAATTGCATCTGACAACATTTTAACTGAAGTACTTCATCTTTAATAAGGAAATGTATCGCGAAACGGATTGTTTGACCCGGCGGTATTTTTTTCCGTATTTTGGTGATGCCTGTTGTAAAACATAAGAGGTGCATTCTGAGCAAAAATGCAAGTCAAATTCATTTTTGAATGGTTCGAACCGCTCAATTCGTGTTCGACAAAATATTGAGAATTCACAAAATAAACAAGTTAAGAAGCAAGTTAAATTCATATAGTGTGCTGACAGCTAATTAGCAAATGTACCAAAATGACTTTTAATATTATGCAAATACCAGGCTTCTCTGCCTGCCCTGCAATGCGACCTTCTGATTTAAAATAGTTAGTTAACAACTGAAAATTTAACAATTATTTTACCTTTGGATATTGAATTGACAAATAATTAAGGGTATTTTGTTAAGCCGCAGAGAGAAGTGCGAATTTAAAAGTTGGATACCCACTACCCAGTCAAAAAGTGAATTGTTTACATCGCACTCAAGACATACCTCGTAATAAAACTTATTTTAAAACGCTATTTCATTATTGACAATAAAATGAAACAATTCTTCTCCATCATTAAGAGAACTTTTACACAATGATATTTTAAGTACCGGTACCAACAGGCAGGGCTGTGGAGTCGGTTAAAAACAACCCGAGTCCGACTACGGCCAAAAAAATACACCCGAGTCCCGAATCCGACTCCGGCCAAATGCAAGATTTTGTCGAGTCCCGAGTCCAGCTGTGACTCTACAGCCTGTATTTTACCCATTTACGCAACTAAACTAAGGTGGATTTTCTGCAATCCACTCATATTGGTGTCATAATTGATCAAAATACTCAAGATTTGAATTTTATTACGATTTATGTTGTTATCAGTAAATATCTGGCGTAACCATTCTTTGAGGGCAGGTCAGTGCCCAGCAGAACAACAGTTACAGCCACTGCTCGACTAAAACGAAGGTTAAAGCTATGTAAATCGGCTGTTAAAAAGCCCCTATCGTAAAGTTTTTTCACCTTGTTTTCGTTTGCAAGCAATTTGACCGAACGTTTAGTGCAGGGATGTCCAACCTGCGGCCCGTCTAAAATTTTTGTGCGGCCCGCTAGTCATTTTCACTCCCAAGTAGTATTTTAAACCTTCAATATTAGCCTAATTAAAATGTACTAGTCAGCTTTTAGGGGCGCAGTAATAGTATAGGATGGGTAAATATATATATATATAATTCTAAAGGCTCGTTATAATTCTAAAGAGCAATACTTAATCTTGAAACGTAATAGGTTCTGCGGCCCATTAAATTATTTCAAGTGTCAATGCGGCCCACTATAATAAAATGTTGGACATCCCTGGTTTAGTGCGTCACTATTGCGTCAACAATCAGACATTTTTGTCAGTGTTATAAACAAGTCATTTTGTAATGACTTACGTCCAAGTCGGGTCATTTGTAAAAAAACCTTAAGTCGTTTAAAAAATAACAAGTCAACGCCCAGTTCAAGTCAGCAATTGCCCAAATAAAGTCCCAGTCAAGTCATTGGGCCTATTAGAGCAATTAATAAATTGGTTAACTCATTTGTCCAAAAAGGCTTTTAGCCGTAAGAGGATTAGATTTACAAACCGGAAGGTTAAACCGTCCCGAGTAGTTATGGGGCTATTTTAATGTGGAATTATCACGTAAACAACGATTTCGGTTGCCTCATCATTAGGACTTAGTTTTGTTAAAAGCTAATTTGCTGCCAAGTCTCTCCATTGTTCTTAAAGTTGACTGCATATAGGAGTCGTTGGTTAGTGTAGCAGACAAGTCGTGTCAACGAAGAACGATAGGTTTTTCAAACGAAAAAAATTGGGAAAAAAACATAGCAAGTACACAACTAAAGAAGTGGAAACCTCACACCGCACACGTTGGCGAAACGAAAAATATTTCGAACATAACAATAAACATTGAAAGTATGCATTTATGTTGTAACGCGTCATACCTACAATACCATAAAGTAAAGCCCATTCTCAGCCCATATAAGTTATTGCAGGACTAAAGTCACACAAGCTAAAGAATAAGTGGGAGTTAACAAAAAGCACATAAAACCTGCCTTCAATTTTTCGACAACATTAAAAAATTGTTATACGTAAGCTGAACGTCAGACATGGCAGCGTTTAAATTAGGAGGATTCTTTGGTTTTGGGCAGTTACACTAACTAACAAAATCATAAATTTACCGGGTGTACACAAAACAATCAACCACCAACTATGATAGTTCAGGTGCAGAAATACACACCTAAAATCCTGCACCATACATTAAATAAGGTTTTATGAAACAGGATTAGATAAAGCCGGAGAAGTTGTCGGATTTAAAGTAGGGTATTATTTATGGAAAGTTTAAAAAAAAATTATCATTTTTTGTAATTAAGTGTTACCCTACGAAATAGCATTTTCATAAGAAACAAAAGACCACCAGCTTTCTGGGCATTGTCCGACTGGACAAGACTAAATGCGGGACGACACAAAGGTGATCCACCACGCCAAACACTCCGGTGTCATGAGCCAAACCACAACTTTGCAGATTGGACACAAATCATTATTCCATTATATAATAGTCGCGTACACTTCGAAAGCGGGTCGCCAAAACGTACAAATCGAGCTACCGCGTCATGCTGCTTTGAATAATACCATCCTTGCCTACCGCACACGGGCCACGGGGTTATGCACTAAAGCGAACAACGTAGAACAATACGAAAAGAAAATAACTAGTCATTCTTCGACTGGTTTAAGGTGGTTGAATCCGGTTCCGCCGGCTGATCGACTTCCATTGGGTCGACGTTTTCTTTTGATTCATCGACCGAAGACAGCGCGTCAATCCGGTCGAATTCCAGCTTTTTAGCGTGTGTTTCGGGCGGCGGCGCTTCTGGAAGTTTCGATGCAGCGGCGGCGTCCGCGTGCTCTGCGCGATTTACGTTTTAAATTTACAGGTGAATTATACGCTGATCGTCAATAGCTGGGGAATCGACGCGAAAAACAGCAATCTAGGTCGGGGCAAGAGATATACACGTAAATATTTTTGAATCATTGACATCGGGTTAAAACCTCGTTAGCCGCAACATTTAAAGCAGAGTTACGTGTTTAGAAAAAAAAACTAATGCCCGGGTAATATTAACAATTCTTGTTACTCTGGCGAACAGGTAGACTTGTTTAAGAAATTGATACTGTGCTTAAATTAGAGCGACCATATTTAGGGAGTTACGGACACTTTAAGAAAGACACTTGATGTCGTGTGCTAGATGGTATAACATGTTTTTACATCTCTTGAGATGACAGGCTATTTGTTGTAACATGTTCAACCACCGCTCAAGTTTTACCCCCCTCAAACTTATCTTACATAAATTTAAAGCACAAGACAAAAAAATTCGTAAACGCTTTTTAAAGACAAGTGTTATATGATGGGATTTTTTTAAATCATTATTACCATTAATCAGATATTGTGTTAGGAGTATTCAGTTACCACCATGTTGTTTAATGAAAAACGAGGACATTAAAGTGACCCGCAATGAGCGACAAAAAAAAACACGGTTAACTTTCCATCAATATTGTTCGAGAAGAAATAAAAAAAAATGCGCTTGTTCTATCGCATAAACAGGGGTAGCCAACACGTCGATCGCCACATTTCACCTGGTCGAATATGTGCTACGTCATTACGGTAGCTGTCGCGCACAAGGGAAACAATAAAATGACCATTTGTTGTCTTGACAAGCCTACTGTAATAGAGCGTTCTTTGAAGTAACAAGGCATCACCTGGCATAGAGCATCTAACAAAAAATCGAGCCAAACTTACCGGTTTCTGACTCTTTGGAAGACGTTGGCGAGTCGTCGTGACCGCTGTCTTGGTCAAGCGGCTTGGGTGAAGGTGAGGGCGATTTTTCTTGGGCGAGCGGGGGCGGGGGTCGTGTGGGGAGGACGGGCGCGTTGGGTCGTTGCTTCTTAGCCGGGTTGAAGAAGCGGCAGTAGCCACAGCGGTAGTCTGCACAATTTGGAAGAGGGAATTGCGTTTGGGTTTTAAGGGACTAAACGAATTTGGCCGTAATAGCGATATTGCGGCAACTTTTAGGAAAAGTATTGAAAAAATTGTTTCAGAAAATATCTGAAAAAACTAAATGCACAACTCAAAGGATAAGTATTGAAAAAATTGTTTCAGAAAATATATGAAAAAACTAATTACGCAACTTTTAGGAAAAGTATTGAAAAAAAGTGTTTCAGAAAATATCTGGAAAAAATATTTGGCAAAATTTAACTTGTCGTGGGTGGCCAGAAAATTTGGTAATTGGTTTAAACATTTGCAAAACTAACATTTTCTAGTAATTAATTTAATGATTATTACCGGGGACTTGTAGGATTTTTTGTTAAATATATTAATCATAAACCGATTGGCGTTCCCATTCAGTATGTGAGTACCTTGTATCAACGCTCTACTCATCACTCTGTCTAGTATCTTCAGAATTTCCTAGCTTAAGTTTCATCACACATGGTTTGTTACAGGGCATAGTGTAATTTTGCCTAACTTTTAAATGAGAAGGTCTAAAAATGTACATTAAACACAACCTACCCAGAAACTCAAACTCCTCGCGTAGGGCCATTCCATTGTGGGAAAAGCAGTTCTTGCATATCAACGCGTATCTGCGGATAAAACCAGACGTGAGAATAAATATGAGCCAACGAATTATCTAGGTAGGTACACGGTTTTGTTAAAACAAGAGCTCAAACCGGTAATGTCGGAAATGAGTTTGCTTGAAGACAAGGTTGCAATTACTCTGAATTGTAATGATTCTAATAAGCGATATTTTTTCACTAAGAATCAAACAATTGTAGATTAATTTAAAAATAATGTGAAAAAAATATCATAAGATGGCTTGATTCTTAAATTTTGGCGAACATGTTTAAGGAAAACTATAGTTACAAATTGGACAAAAAATAATTTACAATGACAACTTATCTGGCGAAAAATAATTTACAAATATGCTGCATAACAATTACCTATTTCCTGGCCCATCTCCAGTAAGATACTCCAAAACCTTATCCATTGTGGTACGGTTTTGATCAAGCAAAGGTCGAGGCAGAATAACTGGTGGACGAGGTCCTGTGGCAATAAATATTAATTGTCTGATAGATACATTAGGGTAACACATAATTCTGGGGTGTTGAAGTCTGTAATTATGGGATATCACACACACATAAAAACTTATTCAACTTTGGCATAGTATATTGTATTCATCTAGACCGGCGATTTAAAAAGTTGGGTCTGCATAACAAATGTGTCCCATAAAGTGCTTTAAGAGGGTCATCTATGAAAAGTTTTTAGCCCTAAACTCAACGCAAAGACATAAATGAAAGAAGCCAAGTAATTAAATAAATTCCCATAAACTTCCCTAGATAATGGTTTACTTTTTTATGTTGTTGTTTTATATTTTTTTACATGGTTTTTTACTTGGTGACATCTATTCTAAGGTATTTTTAGTGCATGGATGCATTATAAAAAACACTTGCTTACCACACTAAAATAAACAATCAAAAAACAAACAGTATACCTCTGAATGCACCATTGTTAGTCATTAGAGGAGTTCCAAGAGGTGTGGGTCCAACATTGTTTCTCTGATTAGGGGAAATTGGGTTGCCCGATGAGCCAGGCTGTGAAGTTGGTCGAATTTGTCCTTGTGCATTAGGACTGACATTTCTCCGGCGTAGGTCTATAACAAGAATGCAACATTCAGGAAAATAAAAAAATATTATTATTCTACCTTTATTCATTTAAAATGAATAAAGAGTTATTTGAAAAGTTCAAAATGATATCAACTTCTGTATGGGCTTTGATATTTTTATTACGTTTTACTACAACATCTAACCATTATGCTACAAAGATTTTTATGTTACATGAAGTTTATTTGTTTGACTTCTAGCGATTAAACTACTGAATTACGTTTGTAAAATAAGATACCATATAATACCAGAAAAATTGCCACTAAGAATAAAGTATGTTTTTCCCCTTTTATTTATATGCATAGGACAGTTTTAATCAAAAATATTGCACAAAATAACCTGAACCAGGTGTAGGAGATGGCTGAGGTGTTTCTCTTCTTGTTCTCTCTTCTTCCAGTTTTCTCTTTGTTTCCGGATCGAATTTCTCCAGAATTTCCTTTGCTCTCTTGTATGTTTCTGTTTCCATGACGTTCTCGAGCTATTGGTTTACAAAAAAAAAAAATAAGGAATAAATTTAAAAACATAAGTTAAGCTAAACATTGTAAAAATTACAATACCAAGTAAAAAAACTTACAATATCTTTTCTTTTGTCTCTCAAAAGTTCCAATTGCGTTTCTAAATATAAAGCAATTAAAATAAACTAGCAGCGATATATATATACTTTTATTTAACAAGAAATATATTTACCATTGTAGCGGATCTTGCGAATAAACCACCAATGAAGAAAGCGCTTCAAAAAATAAATTCTAAAAAATTCAATATTGTTAATAACTTCTTGTGGGGATGCTTAGCCATAAATAATTAATATGTTATTTTTTTAATTTGAATATATAGGAAAATAACCTAAAAAATACATTTACATCGCTTTTAAGAATAATGGTTGTCACAGATTGGAATAGTTCACCACATGTTTTTTTTAACATAGATGAACAGTATAAATTGATGTGCCTTTTTAAGTTGCTTAATTAAAAATATTTCATTTTAAGCATTTTAAAAGCCTTAAATATTACAATGGAACTACTCAATTTAATTGCTACTTTGTTTATTGAGATATTTGTATGTATTGCATGCTCTTGTAGGCAGAAAATATTGTGAGAATAAGTAAAACTTTAAGTGCTAACTGCTAACAAGTGACAAACAACTTGTAGCTT
The DNA here is from genome assembly GCF_963924565.1 of Ascidiella aspersa. Taxonomy (NCBI): domain Eukaryota; kingdom Metazoa; phylum Chordata; class Ascidiacea; order Phlebobranchia; family Ascidiidae; genus Ascidiella; species Ascidiella aspersa. The sequence goes on from NC_139451.1 coordinate 22,171,321, forward strand.
TATCTAGGTATTCATGAGAGCAAGAAGATATGTACATAGCAATTGTTAAGTATATGTACATGATATTATTAACACTTACATGAAAACAAAACACAGTGGTGCCAATACTTGCAATAGGCGGTCAAGCGAAGTTTTTGGGGTAAAGAAAATGTACAACAAAGGACAACCAATAATGCACAGGATGATTGAATAAAAGATCAAACGGCCAATAAGCTAAAAATAAATAACAATCTGAGTAGAATAAACATAAGTAAAACTATTTACAAATTGCAAATTGGTTAAAGGTTTTAGTTAAATGCAGTTGGAATGTCGAAGTCATATTGAAGTAGATAACATTTATTTTTCAACATTAAAGAGAAGATTTAAAACATTCAAAATGTTGCCCAGTTCTATATAAAATCAATCTTTTTAAATTTTATCCAAAGATTTTAATTTTTTTACAACATACATTTTAATGACATATATATGCATTTTAAGTGGCAAAAATATTTTGACTTCTAATAGTCAAAACTACTAATTAAATACGAACCCTTTTTTCGGTGTCATAATTTGATCTTTTGTATTTTTCCAACTTTGATATATCTTTGTCAATCTGTTCCAAAACCTCAACTGTAGTTTTGGATTTCTGAACAAAAAATACACTGACTATATGGATATGCAAAACTGTATACAAGTGGAAATTACCTAAAAAAACAGTCCAACTAACTCTCATACAGTTACAGCAAACTTTAAACACTTACTTTCCATTTCGAAAACAAGGCACCCATCTCGTTTCACTTGAAACTTATAAATTGCCCACCGTCAGTTGATCATTGGTATATTTACAACAAACCTCATTCCCTACAATGTTTGATGCGCCTGGTACAGAAAATGTTTTGTAAAAAGTTTAGCAGGCAGCAGTGGTGCAAATGAATTGGAATTGACTTATAGACGGAACATGGCCGTATGCATGTCAACAAACATACACAACTGTGCATGACATGCCTGTCACATTAATAAAGGCTGTTGGTGTTAATAGTCACAACAATGATGACAGAATGTTGCAACACAACAAAAGCAAGTTTAAGCCTTGTCACAAAAATTTGCCACATTTAGGAAAACAGGTCCACAACTTTTTAACAAACAGGCAGTGAAAACAAACCAATAATTCAAACTTGGTATAAAAAACATTATTGATTAGTAAGAGTAAAAAAAAACATTTATGTGAAAAATGTTCATGATTTCAGCAATTTTTTAAGGCAGCATAGAGCTTATCGCTTTCCTGAAGAGTCATAACCATGGTACGCTTTTGGTAAAAGTCTCCTTTTGCCTCTATATTTTCAATAACATCATCAAGCAAGTGCGCGCGCATGGCACTGGTTCCGGGCAAGTCCAACTCAATATGATTAAAGTGAACATGTAAATGGTAGAATGAAGGCTGATAGTGAAAGTATACACGAAGCCTATCAGAATGAATGCCAAACTTTTCTGCTATTACAGCAAGAGACTTTTGGCGTATATTATCCAGCAGTGGTAAATGGTCACTGTTTAAATCCCTTATTGACTTTAGGCCTCGCTTGTGAGGCAGAGCAATTGCGTAAAGCGAATTCACATCGCTTGTATCCCACTTCATATCTGGAAGTAGAACAAAACCGGTTTCAGGGTCACTGTCTTCAAATATAATCCTCTCTGTTTCAGCTTTATGGTCAAGGATGTTGTATACCCATTGAATGTTGAATTTTTTATCTTTGAATTGCTGCTCAATGTGTGGCACAGTGATGTTTGTGTAATTTTCAGCTGTTTCCTTCACAACAAAGATATTCTGTTTTCTGTATTTGTTGATGTGCTTTTCAGATGCTGGGCAAATCACAGTGGCTTTTATGTCGTTTTGCACTGAAGGAAATGCAGAAAATGTGGAGTAGACGTCATTTTTTAAGTCCGGCACAAGTTTTGTGTTTTCGGACAGTAATTTTTCAAGTGCTTCTGGTGAAGTATCAAAAGGTTTTCTTTCAAGAATGAAAACAGCATCCTCTTTTTCGTTTTCCGAAAATTTTCCATGAAGAAACAGTACCTTTTGGCTTCTTTTGTCATTGAGAACAGACACAACTTTGGCTCCTGTAAAACTACTGCGAGTTTCTTTATTGGATTCCTCATCTAACTTTATTTTCTTACTTGCTACTTCTACCTCTGAAGCAACACCATTTTCATTTTTAGATGTCATCTTATTTTTATCAGATGTCATCTAACAAGGGATTTAATCGAATCTAAATATTAAACTGTCCCTGATCTGCAATGTAAAGCATTTATCAATCATTATTCACCCTCTTGTGCTATTAAAATTTTCTGTGGTAGGTGACATCTTTGAAAGTTTATAGAAAACCACCACAGACACAACCTTGTTAAGTTGTGACCTAAATTGTTTTATTATTTATGCAACTGCAAGATTTATGTTATGCTTACGTTTCCTAACAAGTAAAGATTATTAATCTTTGTCGATTAAAATATTATATTATCACTCTTTGTCTATGGCCTAAAGACCGAACCCAGAACTAGAAGTTTGAGTTGAGCTAAACATTTTGGTTAAGCTGACTTCAGAGTTTTATTAAAATATTATTAAATTTAATGTGCGCTATCCAGACATAGTTTGTATACCAAAGTTGCAAATTACTGTTTATTATGTCATCAAACATATAATTTCACACTAAGGTCCCAAGTTCTTTTATATACAGTGTTGATTATAAATTAAAATTTGCACTCGCCAGTCGGATAAGTGTCTACCAGTCCGAACTCGCACAAACAACAATTGCCCCAAAATTTATAGCATGCCGTGTACTGTCTGCAAAAGTTTTGACACTGGTTAAACCAGACTTTCTACTTCAGTGCATTAACATAGTACTTTATAATGATAAGGACTTTTACCATAGCTGCCATGCTTTTTTATATTTTGGAGCATAATGGTTGAAGGTTGTAGTAAGACGTAATAAGAATATCAAAGCCCATACAGAAGTAGGTATTATTTTGAACTATATTGGTTTTTTTTTTATATTGGTTTTGTAGTTGTACATTATTTGGTTGAGAATAACAAATTGAGTCCAGTAGGTCATAGCGACTCACCAGTCATAGGGACCACCAGTTTTGTGTGCACTTCAAAAAGTACCTTGCACCAAAATTCAGAAAACGGTTGAGATGTGCTAAATTGCTGCACCTCAAGTGTGCAAAAAACCTTGGGCGCTGGTCTAGAATCCTACCACAGTTCTAAAATCAACGCACAAAATTTGAGTTAGGTTGCGGGTTAGCGTTTGGGTGTGGGTGGGTCAAGTATTATTATATTCTTTATTTAATAATAATACTTGACCCACCTTTACCCAAACGCTAACCCGCACCCTAACCCAAAAGGTGTTTCGTTGTGGTAGGATTCTAGACCAGCGCCAAACCTTGATTGTACATTTGCACAATATTTCACACCCTATATCTCGGGTGTGAGTGCCATGGAATGCAGAATAGTCAGTTGGGCATATGAGGGAATTGCACTGGCAATGGCGTAAAAAAATTGTCGTTTTTGACTAATATGAAGAAAAAATAGGGCGCTCCTTCACTTCTGCACGTAGAAAGTTATGCAAAAAAACGGTCTGCAAATACCGCATACCATAACGCACATTATTTGGGTTGGGGTGCGGATTCGCGTTTGAATGGGGGTGGGTCAGGTGTTATTAATAATAAATATAATAACACTTGACCCGCCTTCACCCAAACGCTCCCAAATATTGTGCGTTATGGTATGCAGTATTTTTTTTGTTTTTTTACATAAATTTATATGTGCAGAAGTGAAGGAGCGCCAAAAATTGTACTGCATGCGCTGTTTTTAAATTAAAACTAAGACCTTGTAAGATGGCAGAAAGCAATACTACAGAATATAAATGAGCTTAATTAAATGTTTGGAGCTAATATAAAATAATTTCAAACGTCATAATGACGCAATTTTAGGTATAATTTTTTCGTCGGGATTCCCGGGAAGTTTCATTTTTCAATCCCGATTCCCGGGAGTGAAAAAATCCGGGAAAAAGAGGAACCCTACGCACAATATCAGGGTTAGAGTGCGAGTTAACATTTGGGTGTGGGTGGGTCAAGTGTTATTATATTCATTATTTAATAATAATACTTGACCCACCCTAACCCAAACCCACACCCTACCTAACCTAAATAATATGCGTTGTGGTAGGATTTTAGACCAGTGCCCAAAGACTTTTTTACAATAGTGAAACAAACCGTCAAAATTGAAATTGCAAGGAAGAAATCATCATGGGACAATAAATCTCACAATAATAATTGACAAACCCTATCCCAAACGCTAATTTGCACCTTGGCCCAAATAATGTTAGTAATATTGCTAACAATATATACCCCAGTCCTGGACGAAAATGTGGTGCGATTTTAGACCAGCGCCAATTTTTCCGGCACATACATTCTAAAATATTTCACAGTAATTTATAAACTTCTGATTTCGCAAACTTGGTCAACGAACGTCACCGTGTACTTAACTTAATCACAACCAATCACCATTTTAAAATTCGGTAATGTGCTCCACCAACTGGTTTATAAATATTTCTAAAGACCGACATGTTTTATCACGTATAACTATTTTTTTGGGGGGGGAGGGGCATGAGCAATACACTTAAAAGGGAACATTTTTCAGAAGGTAAAAATATTAGTAAAAAATTGTTTCGCTACATTTAAAAATAATAAAATCCCGCAAAAATTAGCAAAACATTATTTTCTTATTCATTTTTTGACTATTTTCTTGCAATGGTGCTATAAATGCGCAAACGCCAATAAGTGACATTATTAAAACTGTTTTAATATATTATAGTGACTTCCTCAAGTAAATTCCATAAGTTTGGCCAAAAAACGAAAATCTTTCGTTCAACCTGTCTCAAAGCAACGACATATATCTATACAGTTTTATGAACCTGTTTTGGGCTAATTTTATTCGAATCGTAATCGAACCTTAACCGTTTTTTTTAAATTAGGATTCAAACCGGAATTTAAAAAATTAGGAGTCGAACCGGAACTCAACCGATTATCTGGAGGTTACTCGAAACTTAAATGAACCTAAACAGACCAAAAAGCTGTTCACTCCGGCATGACTTGCTAATGGTGGCGCAGCAAAATATTTAGTGCGATTTTTTCGTTTCGAATATTTTAAATATACAATATCTCAGTTTAATAGCTTGAGAAGCGCAGAGCTTTTTATATGAATATGCATTTTGCCATATAAATAAATGGCATCATCAGTTTATCTTATTCAAATAGAATGAACGAACGATCTCAGATTAACTGACAAAAATGTAATAAAAGCAACGACTAAATCGCCCTAACCAACATCGCACATTCATTAAAAAACGGGGCGTGTTTATTGTTGTGGGTTTAAAAGCAACTGCTTCTTTTGTTAAAAAAGTTTTACGTTCTTAGATATTTAATTTTTATGCATTAGATTAAACGTGGGTTTACATAACGTATGAATGCTATTTAAGGTAAAGTCTAGGCTATAAGTTTTTAGTTGACTGTAAAATCATTTCATTGAACCGAAACCGGCACTTTATAAACTATTTTTAAAATAACTTTGTTAGAAACGGAGCTGAATCTGAACTTTCAATTTCCTTCTAAACGAAACCGGAACTGAACCGGAATTTGAAAATATCTTAAACATGAACCGAATAAATCAAACGGCTCAATTCCCTATATACCAGCCAGTCTTCGAGAAACGTTATAAAGCGCAATTTGCTCATATTTATGTATTGCTGTAATCAAATTAGGTGGGCAATTGAAATACCGCATTTCTACTTTCCTAAAAGAAGCTTTAATCACAATATTCATTGATTCAATAATAATGTAAACCAACTAACGCGTACCGGATCAAAAATACCTCGCTACCATCATGCCATGTCCCAAATTCGCTCAACGACGTCTCATATCCGGTGACGCATTGTACGAAGTTTCATGCTACATATTTTTTTCTTTCTGCAACCGCTTTGCGTCATTAGCTTGTGATAGTTTGCTCGGAAAAGTATGTATTTTTTATATAGTCGTTTCGTTACCTCATCGTATGATGCAACTTTATAACATCATCTTAAAATTTCCATGCCTTCATATTTTTTGAGTGTTACAATTTGTTGATTTTGAATAAAACCCACATGGAACTGAATGCTATGCTTTTCCAAATTTATCCTAAACAAGTCTAAAGTATTATATATAGTCCTCAGTGTATCTGTAAGTTTAATTGTGACCCCAGAATCCGAGATCTTTACACCGGATGACGTCAAAAATAAAAAAAATAATCTTCAAAAAATGGTTGTTTTCGAGCAAACTCGTGCGTATAGTGCAGCGAACCCTGGACGAATCGCAAGAAGCGCAAAAAAATTGTATCCACGTAGGAAAAGATGACAAAAATATAGTTTTGGGGGGTTATAGCCTGATGGCCCTCTGGATTCGCCCCTGTCTCCAGCAGGGTTGCGCAATTATATTTATCAACGGGTCGCATGGGACAGAGAAAACGTTATACAGGGCCGGGTCAATAGGGATTTAAGATAAACACGTAATATGAAATGTGATCCAATTCAAATAAAACTATTTCTATGCTTGTTTTGTCAATGTTTTGTCTTTCAAGTGTAATTTGTTTAATAAAATATTCTAAAAAAACACGTAAAGGCTTATTTTGCCTAAAAAAAGATCAATATAAAGATAGCCGCGAGCTGGATTAGATTATTTGGCGTGCCGAGCCCGGCCCGCGGTCTGTAGTTTGCCAAGAGGGTACCGGCGTTCGAATAAAAAGCTTTGGCTATAATTAACCCAACACATTGGCAACCTCGGCAAAATTTTCAAATCATGACTCATTTTGCCACTAGGCGATGCTGGAGCGTAAAAAAGGTTTGACATTAATTTTTTTAATAGAATTTGCTCCACCTTGCTAAAAAAAGAAAGCTGATGTTGCACTAAAAACGCAAATATACCATTAGAGTCCTGAAAAGAATGTGAGCTAGCATCAATGAAAATCCGCGGTTTACATTCATCATGAAAAAATGTGTTATTTGCAGAGAGGCATAGATCGGTAATAGCATTATGCCTAATAGGCTTAACATCAATAAGGATTATTATATTCGCAGTTCGTGAGAAAAAAAACTTTTTTTAGGTTGAAGGTTCAACGATCTGCCTACATGTCACATCTGTGCAAGGCCAGACGTCACGTATAATACGTTTTCTGAAATACCTGCGCTATTTTTGTATATGCATTCAAAAAAAGTTTTCGAGCCACTGACTTCTGGGTATAGTTTATTGTGTCCAAGCGGCGTTTTTGCGTTCTACTCGAATTCGACCTAAAATCGCAAATCTATAGCGTCTGTTTAATTGAAGCTTTGTACAATTCGCAGCCTTATGGGAAAGGGTTTTGTATTGACCTATCAACTTACAAAAATTGAAGTGGTAAACTTTTAGATAAAATAAAGTGTTGCAGCATTTCAAAATAAAAGGGACACTGTGACAATAAAGACGTGGCACCTGCCGTTGAATTTTTAGTGCACGCACCTGGAAAGTACAAATTAACTAAAAAATTAAAATTTTGGGACTTTAGATGAATTACGTGCGTCATACATCATGAGAAAACTGTCAATATGCAATCATGGACAGGTGGGGTTGACGACATACCATATACGTCAGAGGACCGGAATACTCTATACACCGTATGATGGATTTTGATGGAACTCTTCTATAAGCTGGCTGCAAGACGCATATAAACGCAGTTTGAGATCCTTGGTTATATGTTGCTTAACAAAGGCCTTTGCAAATCAGTATAAGATGGATGTTTCAAACGTAATTTCCCCCACGAAAATAAAGACAAACTAAAGGAAATCTACCACGTTTTTGGTGGTTTTGGTAATGGGTAAAAATAAAACCAGAATTTTCAAAACTGTTCTTTATAACAACAAAACGTTTAAGAACATAGAAGTGACGCCACTCAATAACCAGTTTTTTTTTTTTTTGCATTTTGTAAACGATACATGTAAGTCAAATTGCGTGTTGGTAAAACAGTTCCATAGGCCGCGCGACGACTAGTTCTGCTGTAATAGCTTTGGGTCGTGTAGAAACAAAATGTCACACATCCTGCTAAACATAAGTGTGTAATAATGCGTTACCGGGAATATTTTTTCCTTATGGTTTCGACTATATCAAACTTGCCCCCATGAGAATACAATCCGCTCTAATTAAGAAGTCGTTAAAACTTGTTTAGAAATGTTCGAGGACTTATGGAAAGTGCTGGTTATAATGTTATATATACGTCGAAAAAGTTTAGGGTTAACATAATAAAGTTTTTATACACTCTAACCAAGTGGTTCTCAATCGGTGGTACAAACATACAAATATAGTAATCGAAGATTTTTAGGTGGCACGCGACACCCTTTATGCCTTATGAGAATGTTGGAAAGGTGTATGCAAGTGTAAAATAGAGTCTGCATTATCTGTTTACTAATCGACTTATTATCTGAATGACATTTTCTAACAGTAAAAACAAGATTTTTCTTAATTGTTTTTAAATTTTACCGTCAAGTAAGTTATTCAGGTAAGCAAAAAATGTTCGTTTAAAACCACGTGTTATGCCGTTGAAGCCACAAAACACTCAGTGATACGCCACCACAAAACGCTAGGAACAACTGATTTAAATGTACAAAAAAATTTTCAACGGATGGAAAATAGAAAGTATGCTGTAGTTCTGTCGGTGCATAAAAAAACTTTTGCCTATTTAATAAGTAACAATATCTCTTTGTTCTCGTGACCCCTTTTAAGTTTTCGATACCTTGCGCGACCCCCCAATTATATTTAATACATAAAACACAGAGTCAATAATAATGACATTGGGAAAATATCTAGTCTAGACGGATTGTTGTTTTTTGTTAACATGTTCACTTAGACCGGTTCACAATCACTTAGACTGGCGGTTGCTTCTGTTTGTTCTATACTGTTAAACTTTTAGTTCGTATTGCTTATTTCTTTAAAGTTTTTCTTTGTCACATACTACACGGCGATCTCCCAGGCCACCCCTTGCGACCCCCAGGTTGGGAACCACTGCATTAAAGCTACAAACAAATGATAATGCCTGTAATATAAAAAATAAACGTATTGTTACATCGCAAATCTACATTTTTGTAAACTGTTCCCCTTTCCGTGTAATTTAAATGGTTAAAAACACCGCCTCATGCGGTCACGATGTCGCCTCGTTTTTTTGTTGGAAATGTAGCCGTTTTGTTTGCTGAGTTTTTAAGCTGCTAATGTTTTATTGTTAATGCCTTTGCAGAAGTAATTTAAAACCTAAATTTGACCTAACTGTGTGAAGTTACATTTTCTGTGTATTTGAACGCAAGCTGATATTTTGGTAAGTGTTGTGTTGACTGTTGCAAGTGTACATGTAAACATAACTCAGTGTGTAGTAATTGTAAGAATTGTCATTATTGTTCATTGTTACGGCAATTGTTTTCATTGTGCCAACAATAACTAACCTAAATATCATGTAATTATTACAGTTTGGCTTCGTACCGACACATATTAAATTGAAGACCCAGGCACAAACGTTTCGGTGAGATTTGTGCTAATTGTTGTTTTGTGTTGAAATATGTATATATAATTTGCCTATTCGTTGATTTTAGAAAACCGCTCACTCGCCTACATAATTGCTCGTCCTGCCATTTCAAGCCTTTAAAGCGTGTCAATAATAAAGTTTTGGTTAGATGCTTTTGTGGAGTCTTTGGGGGAGAGAACTGTGTAGGAGGGCGCGTTTTGGAATCGTCAAACCTGAAGTACCCGTTTGGGCGTCTGCGTAGGCCTGGACGCAGAAGTAGACGCTACATTCGAAGTTTTCGAAACGTTTTTTTGTAAACGTTTTGCACCGAAGATTTTGAAACGTTTTTTGTAAACGTTTTGAACTGAAGAACAGGCCATATTGCCCACAATGCCCGGAAGTGAGAGTGGACATTCCTATAGATCTTCTCCTATGCATAGGAGAACAGTACAGCTAACTAAACATGCTGTACCTTCAATGCAGGAACTTAAGCATGATAAAGATCTGTTAAATGACTGGTACAGAACGGCCGAAAATGCAATGATGTATAAGGATGCATCATTGGTTAAATCAGTTAGTAAACGTATTGAAGAAGTTTCAGTGCGTCTAATGAATAATTATTCAAAGTTATTGGACTGGTTACCACCTGGCGAAAAACGTGATGATTTCCAGCAGCAATTAGATGGAGTCATTTATGGCAAGATGGAAATGGAAAATAGAATTACGCAGTTTGAACAAAAGCTGATAGATAACATTGGACATGACCTTACTTCGAGTTCCTTGACATTTCTAACATCTCCTGTTGCTCAACGAACAATTTCAGCTGGAAAGCCTTTACCTGTTGCTAGTGAAAACTCACACTCTTTGAAGTCTACGCATCGTTCTGGAAGTGTTGCAAAGACCCTGTCAAGTACCTCATCCAGTACAAAGAGACTGGAAGCTAAAGTTAGACTTGAGAAGGCACGGGTAAGAACATCACATGTTGAAAAGGAACAGAAACTTGAAACTGAAAAACAGAAACTTGAAACTGAAAAACAGAGACTTGAAACTGAAAGTCGGAAACTAGCAGCACGAAGGGAACTTGAAGAAGCAGAAGCTGAAGTTAAAGTGTGGGAGACAGCGTCAAGGCTGTCTGTAGAAGATCATGTTGTAACACATGTTAATACTTGTGATCTTCCTGTTTTAGAACCACCTAATAAAATCGTTTCTGAAGAGGAAGTCCGTTCTCCATTTAAACTGGTTCTGCCTCAGTCTACCGTTACACAGGAGCACAAACATGATTATGATCCCCCAGCTAAGGAGGAAGTGACACAAAGGGAAAGTAATGCTGTAGTTCGTGGAATTATGACTGCAGTTGGAGAAGCAATGTACACCCCCAAAACGGATGCTGTAAAGTTTAATGGAGAACCAATGGAATATTGGCCATTCATCAGAAGTTTTGAAACAATGATAGAGAAGAAGGCACCATCTGACCAGGTGAAATTAAATTATCTGTTGGGCCATTGTAAAGGAAAAGCATATTCTCTTATAGAGCATTGTACAGTTTTACCCCCAAGTGATGGATACAATGAGGCTCGATCCATATTATATGATAATTTTGGTAAACCTTATATTGTTTCGAGGGCGTTTGTTCGCCAACTTACCAGCGGACCTAACCTTAAACCTGATGATTCAGATGGCTTGCAGCATTTTGCTACTTCATTGCGAAAATGCCTTTTAATTTTGAAAGGTTTAGGAAATTTCAGTGACCTAAATACTACTGATCGCCTAGTAGAGTTAGTACTCAAACTACCCTACAGTTCACAGAATCTGTGGAAGCGACGTGTGGCTACCATTCTCAGGGAGTCTGGTAAAGAAGCAAATTTCCAGCATCTGGTGGAATTTGTTGAAGAAGAATCCGAGGTTGCCAATACTGTTTTTGGAAAGCTGTTGGTTCCTCGCAAAAGAGAAGAAAAGAAGCAGACAGAAAGACAAACGAAAAAGAGCTCTGTTCACACCGTTGTAACAAAGGTGAACAGAGTGCCAACCCAGCCCGTTTTTGTTAGGCCAGTACCAAGATGCTTGTTTTGCAGTCAAGGACATTTATTTGTGAATTGTCCATATTTAAAGGCAAAGACAGTTGCGGAAAGAGCCGGCTGGCTACGTGAAAAGAATCTGTGCTTTAATTGTTTACAGAGTGGGCACATTGCAAGACTCTGTAGAGAAGCTGTTACATGTACTGTTCAAGGCTGTGGAAGAAGGCATCATGCACTGCTGCATTTGCCTCCGAAAAGCATTCCTGTCTCAAGAAGTCCTGAAGCAAGAGAAAGGCACCCACCTGAAAATGATGTGCCTTCGACATCCAAAGTGAGTTGTAACAGAGTAAAGGACGGACACAGCGCCTATATGAGTGTTGTCCCTGTCAGGTTTCTCGCCAATGGCAAGGAAGTGGAGTCCTATGCTTTCCTTGATATTGGTTCAGATTCAACGTTTTGCCATACCAAACTGATAGAGACGCTTGGCTTATCTGGAAAACAAAAACGAGTACAAATGGATACACTTGGCAGAAGACCAAAGATACTAAAAGGAATTGGAGTTGATTTACAAGTTGTGTCCATGGATGGAAAGGAAGTCATTGATATAGAAGACGCAATGTCAGTGGACCATATTCCAGTTTGTCCATACACCTATCCTACTGAAGAGCAATTACAGCATTTACCTCATTTAAAGGGACTGGATATGCCAAGAGTTGATAGCCAGGAAATAATGTTGTTAATTGGCACCGATACGCCATATGCTCACCGAACCTTAGAAATTAGAACTGGAAGAAAGAAGGAGCCATTTGCGGCTCGAACACCTCTAGGTTGGTCTCTGATCGGTCCTTCTCCAGACAAGGGATACATTAAAGCAAACCGAATTCAGACAGTGGAGCTTGATCACCAAATACAAAGATCGTGGTATCAAGATTTTCAAAAGGAACCTGGAGAACTAGAAATCCCAACTTCCAAGGAGGACAGAGAAGTTTTAAAGTTGATGAAGGAAGAAGTCCAGCATGCCAATGGACACTACTACCTTCCTCTACCATGGAGGCCAGGCATGAAGGAACTAGAGAGCAATTTTATTATGGCAGAAAGAAGACTGCAGTATTTAAAGAAGCGCCTGCAAAGAGACGAAGCGCTTCGCAATAACTATGTGGATAAAATCCAAGAGTACATTGAAAAGGGCTATGCCCGCGAAGTGCCGTCCCACGAGCCTGTCACAGGACAGGAGTGGTATCTTCCTCACCACCCAGTTTACCATCCACAGAAGCCGGGCAAAGTCAGAATTGTATTTGACTGCGCGGCGAAGTACAAGGGCCTGTCTTTAAACGATGCCCTCATGCAAGGCCCTGATCTCGTTAATAGTTTGATCAGTGTTTTGACCCGATTCCGCCAAAATCCGATTGCGATTGTCGGTGATGTGGAGGCGATGTTCCACCAAGTTCGGGTCAAAGAGAGCGATGCCAATTCGCTTAGGTTTTTATGGTGGCCAGAAGGCAACATGGAAAGAAGACCCACTGTTCACCAAATGTTAGTTCATATTTTCGGAGCCACATCGTCTCCATGCTGTGCCACATTTTGCATGAAGCACACAGCCGACATGTTCGGACACGAGTTCGACAAGCATGTGTCTGACATAGTGAAAAACAATTTCTACGTAGATGATTGTTTAGCATCTGCTTCCACAGAAAAGGAAGCCATAAGCACTATATCCCAACTGAGTCAGTTGTTACAAAAGGGTGGGTTCCATCTAACAAAGTGGATTTCAAACAGTCAAGCAGTTTTGGATGCCATACCTGAAACAGAAAGGGCAAAGTCAATGAAGGAAATATTTCCACAGGAGGGAATTCAAGAGCGTGTGCTTGGTGTGTTCTGGGATGTTTTTCGAGACACATTTGGATTTCGTACAAAGGAAACTAAAGAGGAAACTACGCTTACCAGAAGGAAAATGCTATCAGTCATCAATTCGCTGTATGACCCACTTGGTTTTGCAGCACCTGTTATTCTTGTCGCCAAGAAAATCCAGCAAGAGGTCATTCAGATGAAACTAGGCTGGGATGATGCAATCCCAACGCCCCTCTTAGTAAAGTGGAAGGAATGGTGTTGTCAACTTCCAGAGCTAAAACACCTGACATTGCCAAGGTGCTTTACTCCACCCAATTTCGGCAAAGTGATAAACCGTCAAATACATTACTTCTGCGACGCATCTGTTAACGGCTATGGTTTTGTTGCTTATCTTCGTCAAGAAAATGATGCTCATGATGTTTATTGTTCATTTCTGTGTGGAAAAGCCAAGGTCACGCCACCAAAGAGTGAAAGCATTCCAAGGTTGGAACTTGTTGCAGCTGTTCTTGCAATCAAGGCTGACAAGTGGTTAAGAAACAATTTGGATGTCTCTGAGTGTGAATCTGTTTTCTGGACAGACTCAAACGCTGTTTTATTCAGCATTCGCAATGAGCGAAAGCGATTTTCAACTTTTGTGGCAAATCGATTGTCAAAAATTCACCAGCAAACTACTCCATTTCAGTGGAGGCACGTGAGGACTAAGCTAAACCCTGCTGATGAAGCATCACGTGGGGTCACCGTGAAGAGGTTGCTAGGATCCAGTATATGGCTAAAAGGTCCAGCATATTTATGGAAAAGCAAAGAGTTTTGGCCATGCACTTCTAGCTCAGAAGAAAAGATACCGGACGAATTCAAGCCCATAGAAGCAAAAACGTCAATGGCAACCTGCTGCGGTTCTATAACGCCATTGGAAACCTTTGTTCAAAGATATTCATCTCTGAATCGCCTAAAAAGGGCAGTAGCGTGGCTGTTGCGCTACAAACGTTTCCTACGTTTCAAGAAAGGAGGAGTTTCACAAGGAAGACTTACAGTTCAAGAGATTAATGAAGCAGAGTTGGAAATTGTGAAGTTTGTTCAACGCTCCGCTTTTCCAGCTGCATTCAAGGCACTATCAGAGTCAAATTCAAACGCTGATAGGCAGACTCGTCGTTGTCTTAAGAAGTGCGACCAAACGAAGTGTTTAAATAAACTGAATCCCCTACTAATGAATGGTGTCATAAGACTTGGAGGAAGATTGGACAATGCACCTATACCATTTGAGTCCAAGCATCCGATAATTCTGCCCAGCTACCATCACCTTACGAAGCTGATAATAACCTATTATCACAAAGAAGCAGGTCATTCCGGAACTGCGCACACCTGGACGTTAATTCGCCAAAAGTATTGGATTATTAAAGGCGGTGCCGCAGTTCGGAGCACTCTGGCCCATTGCATATTATGTCGCAAGCGCAATGCGCCGCGCGGCCAGCAACTGATGGCAGATCTACCCGTGGCTCGTTTGAAGAACAGCGAACCACCGTTTGCGCACACTGGAATTGATTATTTTGGCCCGTTTATTGTAAAACGTGGCCGCAGCGATGTGAAAAGATACGGCTGCATTTTCACTTGTATGACTATGCGCGCAGTGCACATCGAAATCGCTGAGGATTTATCAACTGACGCATTTATTAATGCCTTACGAAGATTCATTGCAAGACGAGGAAAGCCAATTGAGATATACAGCGACAATGGAACCAATTTCGTTGGCGCTGAACGTGTTTTGCGCGAAATACTGGAACGAATAGATGAAAAGGGGCTGGAAACGCACCTTCAGCAACAAGGAATCAAGTGGTCGTTCAATCCGCCTGCAGCCAGCCATATGGGCGGAATATGGGAAAGGATGATCCGTTCAATTAAAAATATTTTGAGCGGAATGTTGCATAAAGCACCTAGCATCAGCGAGGACACTCTTCACACGCTGATGATAGAAGTTGAGAATATCCTCAACTCGCGACCACTGACACCTGTCACGTTTACCCCCAGCAACGTAGAACCGCTGACACCAAACCACATTCTACTGCAAAGGCCCAGTCCTGTAATGTCACCTGGGCAGTTTGATGAAAAGGATAACTACAATCGACGTCGCTGGCGACAAGTTCAGTTTCTAGCAGACGAATTTTGGAGGAGGTGGACGAAAGAGTACCTGCCCACCATCGCTCTCCGACAGAAGTGGCCTGACAAAAGAAGAAACCTCGAAGAAGGAGATATCGTTCTCATCGTAAACGAATCCATGCCCCGCCGTGGCTGGGACATGGGTCGTGTGATCAAAACCTATCCGGACAAACATGGAGTTGTCCGACATGTGGATCTAAAAACGCAATCGAGTGTCGTAAAGCGACCGATTGCAAAATTATGCCTCATCGTAGAGGCGCGCACCGGCGTGCATCCGACACGCTCCGACAACTAGTCGTCGATTACTAGATCGGAGTGTGGTGCACAAAAGAAGGATGATATGGAAACGAACGCTCTGCTGGTTCACGCTTGCTCAAATACAGGCGTGACTATCGCGATTGCAAATGAACATACAGAGAGGCTTCGGTCTTTCGACCTTACGTTGATTTGCGCCGTTTTTTCGATGTCAATTGAAATGTACTGTCCTGTGTCGTACATTTAGGGGGGAGAATGTTACATCGCAAATCTACATTTTTGTAAACTGTTCCCCTTTCCGTGTAATTTAAATGGTTAAAAACACCGCCTCATGCGGTCACGATGTCGCCTCGTTTTTTTGTTGGAAATGTAGCCGTTTTGTTTGCTGAGTTTTTAAGCTGCTAATGTTTTATTGTTAATGCCTTTGCAGAAGTAATTTAAAACCTAAATTTGACCTAACTGTGTGAAGTTACATTTTCTGTGTATTTGAACGCAAGCTGATATTTTGGTAAGTGTTGTGTTGACTGTTGCAAGTGTACATGTAAACATAACTCAGTGTGTAGTAATTGTAAGAATTGTCATTATTGTTCATTGTTACGGCAATTGTTTTCATTGTGCCAACAATAACTAACCTAAATATCATGTAATTATTACAGTTTGGCTTCGTACCGACACATATTAAATTGAAGACCCAGGCACAAACGTTTCGGTGAGATTTGTGCTAATTGTTGTTTTGTGTTGAAATATGTATATATAATTTGCCTATTCGTTGATTTTAGAAAACCGCTCACTCGCCTACATAATTGCTCGTCCTGCCATTTCAAGCCTTTAAAGCGTGTCAATAATAAAGTTTTGGTTAGATGCTTTTGTGGAGTCTTTGGGGGAGAGAACTGTGTAGGAGGGCGCGTTTTGGAATCGTCAAACCTGAAGTACCCGTTTGGGCGTCTGCGTAGGCCTGGACGCAGAAGTAGACGCTACACGTATAAAGCAAACTCCCACGCAATTCAACACAATAGACCAGTGCTCTTCAACCTTTTTTGGTTTAATAAACCCTAAAAGTTGTTGTGACGAACTCATGCACCCTGTTTACTTAAAAAGTGAACTGAGGTAAAAAGCGATGTGAAAAATCATTATGCATATCAATATCATCATGTCAATTAAACCGAGCGGACCTGCCGATTTTTTACATACTGTCCGTGACAGTTCAAAATGGCTGCAGGCTGCTAGCGAGTACTATTGCATGACATAAAGCAGCATTTTAACAAACTTGTAAAGTCATTATTATTGGTTCATTAAAAGTTTGTGATGCACCCTTGTATACCTTTTCGTACTGGGGCACCCTTTGTGTGCACCCTAGGGTGCACCGACTGCACCGTGCACACCGGTGGAAGAGCACTGCAATAGACAACACGGGTATAGGACGGAGTGTTTGCCATCAGCATCGTCCGTATAAAGCGAATGGTGACACGTGTCGCGCAAATAGTCTCATTAGCGGCGCGTGGCCACGGCTGCCGCCTAAGCCCTTCAACAAATACGCGCAAAATAATAATCGAATGGCGGATAAATAATTCGCCATCAGTGGAGCTCGACTGCCGAGTCCCGAACGTACGATCAGTCTCGGGACGCGGCACGTGCATATGCCTCGACGCTTCGGAGACAGATTGCTGGACTCGTTTTGATAATGACGCGAATTAGCGTGGCGCGTAGACGCGAACGAGAGACACCATTTTTTGGAGGGCGTCTATCGCCCGCCGACGACCTGTCAAGCAGTTGGCGCGTTACACGACTTTAATGAGCGTTTCAGGGACGCGAAAGTCGCACGAGACGAAACATTTGCGAGTGTTGTTGTTTTTGATCGATACAATAAACCCTTTCGCGTTTAAAAGAATTCGGCGTTTTTGCGAAATGCGAAAAAGCAAATGCTTCATTTTCTCTCGATCTAGCGACCTCGGCTTAATTAACATTTAGGCTTAGTAGATTTCCAATCGTCCATAGCAAATGGTTTTCTATATTGCCCAATCAACTTTCAAAGGGTAAAATGGTGGATAAAATAAAGTGCTTGTACAAAGGAACAGATTGTGCACCTCCTCGAAACAAAACCGCCATTGCGACAAATAGACCGCCATTATGACAATTCAGCCTGCCGTTCAATTTTCCGTTGACCGACCTGAAAGTACAAAATCATCGCGAACATGTGTTTACCATTTGAATAAAATGCTTTTGACAGAAGATCCTGTGATCGTTATCGAAGTGCGTTTTTAAGCTTTAAGATTGATACAATATGGCTTCTTCTCCCTTATGAGATTATCCTCAAGGTATTCTTCAGGAGAAAATTAAATTCCAAAAGATAATTAAATGAACAAAGAAAGTGCTTTGAGAGGGGCATAGCGACAAAAAGTAAAGGTATACAATATACCGTCAAACTCATATAATATTGTTACAAAATTTTAATAGTTTTTTTCAAAATTTTGGTTTACGTTTTTTCGCCAAATATTTTGTTTGTAGGTTGGCCATTTAAACGGTGGTTTTGGTTAACCCCGGGTAACGCAAAAATTGGTTATCCCTAGAACACTCCAAAGTTTGGTTATCTCAAGAAGAGGCAATTTTTTTTTTTTTTTTATTTGAGTAAAGAAATTTATTTTGCCAGCAACGAAAGTTTAAAAAAATACTATATTGCCCTATATGACGCTTTATTGTTCCATGATTTTAACCTATAGTTGCAACTATGTCCTTGCTCATAGAAGGAATTAACCAATTAGAACTTAAGCGAGTTTTCAGAAAAGTACATAACCATTAAGATATTTTAGTATTAAACGACAAATGGAAATACATGAGTATAGATTTTCGAAATATTTACACGATGTTACCTGCTACTGTATGGGCTTGCATTATTGTCGTAACAACCAGCATGGAATGCTTCAAGGATATAAAGCTTTAAACTTGCATTTTTAACCTTATTTTATATTTGCAAGAAATTTATGTTTGCCCAAGCTCAAGGCCTTGTTTAGTGGAAAAAAACGACGGGTTTCAAGTATGCCGGATTTAAATTCAACCGAATAAAAACAATTACTAACCAATAAAAAATAAAAACCTGTTTTTTCCCAAATGCCAAATAACTAAATGGCTCTTAGGCTTAAAGTTTTTACATCACCGACGCTGGTGATAAATGGGGAGTCGACGATGCCAACGTGCTGAGAGCAAAAGAGGCAGCTACATAAACCAAGCGCGGCCGCGTGTCGGAGGCTAAAACAACTGCCGGGCGTCAAACAAAATGGCCCCCCATTTATAAGTATAAGGCCTCGCTGTTCGCCGAGCTATGGCAAGCCACCGACAGGCTTCAGGCGGTAAATTGCCCGTGCGGCGTACATATAGGCACTCTCATATATATGCCGTATTGCACAGGCCGGTGGGTCGTCTATCAAACGTCGCTGGCTGCGACTGGCGAAATCCGAGGGTACATAATCGCTATTTGTAGTTTGGGCCCACCTATGACGATCGTGCGAATTCGAGGCCGCGCGGATGGGTTTCAAAACAAACAGCAATTTGTTCCGTCACCGCTGCTGCTGGGACAGCGACGGGACCGTGGCGTCGGCTAAGCCGTGTATACGCGACAAAAGTTGGCAGTGAACTGCAAGTGTATTTCAACAGTTCAGTCGGACATTCTGGCGAAATAAGTCTGAGCATTCCGACAGTGCTGTTGTTTTTTGCAGGTTGTCTGTGGCCATCGCTGCGCTGAAACTTAAGCACGAACCTTACTTTTATAGGTAAATGTGTTCTTACAGATTTGTAAAGATAAATGCGTTGTTGTAAACAGAGTTGTTTTAAGGTTCGGCAGAAAATACTGAGAATATTGAACGAATGCAACTATTTCATCATCTTCTAATTCTTTGTTGTATTTGAATGAGTTTAAGCTATATTTTGTGGAACCGTTTTAGAAAGAGTCCCTCAAATCACCTTAAAACACTGGTTGTTATTAAAACTTAGCCATCAGTAAATCGTATATTGTAATACAGGGGGGTATTTCAAATTTGTCGTCAAAGAATTAAAAATAGATTGACAGAAAACGCAATTTAACATTCTTAGACCTAAAAGCCCTGGCAAAAAATCGCTTGTCAGAGGATAATATGTTTGTCAAGTCAAGCAAGCCTGGCAGAAATCAGCTAAAACTTATCTTGTGTGCTGTTATAGCTTATTCATGCGGTTTGGACACTATAAGAAGCAAGTATATGAAACGATGAGTCAGTTTGAGAGCTTCCTAAATATATTTTTTTCGTACAATTTAGGTTATCAATAATAGCGCAAGTTAACCGCGATATACAATGTTTCAGGTTATCAATAGCGCAAACGTGATATACAATTTATTTTTAGATACAATATTATAAATTGTCAACCAAAAGTAACAACAAAAGCAAAATTTGCGTAAAAAAAACTGACTATATTGTAGTTTATGTGGGACATTTACAGTTTGAATACTGGTGTATTATACTAGACATATATACTACAAGGTATAGCGTCAATCAATTTTTCTTCTATTGTTTGCGCATCTAGAGAAAAGCAGACCGTAAATAAGTGCTGACAGTCCAAAAGTTGGAAATTAACGTTTGACAGAGTTTACGGTGAAAGTTAGGCAGTTCAAAACAGCACTTTCGAGTGCTCGAAACTGTTTGTTTCCTTTTTGGGAGGAGGGGTGGAGCCAATACCGAAAGCGGTATAGCTTGCAGAAGCGGCATAAAAGACACGTTTTATAAGCCTTGGAAAAAATCACTTCCAGAGGGTGCTATGTTGCATTGAAGAAGTATTATGTCATTACATTACGTTTGTCAAGTTAAGCAAGCCTGGCAGAAAAAAAATTGTGTGCTGTTAAAAAAAAAATTGTGTTCCTAGCTTATTCATGCGGTTTGTTGATACCAGAAGAAGCAATAATATGAAACGGTGAGTCAGTTTGAGAGCTTCTTTAATATTTCAAAAACGATATAGCTTGCAGAAGCGGCGTAAAAGACACGTGTTATTCCCAGCCCAGAAGGCCGCGCGCAATTATTTGCTCGCCACTCGTCGGCGATTGGAAGCGCGGAAAAGGAGAAATGCAAATAGGCGATTAACGGGCCTCGCACGTCCGTACACATGTGAGGGGGTGTGGGGGGGAGGTAGCTGAGTCGGCAGGTGCTACCAACTGCGGTTTACGCATGTGCGCCGACACCCCTCGCCCTTAATCAAGGCAAATACCCGATAAAGGATCGGTTTTGGACGTTGCAAAGGCGATTTTTTCAGGATGCTGGCTCGGTTGGATATGCGCGCGAGATTGCCAATTAAAATTGTCATAGGCGCAGTAATCAGAAAGGTAGATACACGGCTGTCCTGGCAAGGTTATAACGAACCTCGGTATTATTTCTATACTTAAATAGCGGTTTTAAACGTCACAGGAAACTACACAACTATAGTGTTTTTTTAAATCCCTGTATGAAAAAAACTTTACTCGTATACTTACACCTAGAAATAATTGATTAGATTGGTTTGATTTCGATTATCCTCATTTCGAAAAGAAACAGAGAGTCAATAAATTCATTATCAAACAACACAAAAGTGACGTGAAAATGTGCATTAAAAGATCTATAAATTTTGTTTTTGCGTGAAGACGGATAGCAACACGCGAAAAATGCTCCTTGTATCATTGTCAAAATTGTCCCGTAAAAATCGCTATATTGCCCTATTTGGGGGTAATTGACAACAGTTTAGGAACCACTGAGTAAACCCTAACAGTTCGGTAAAAAAGCTTTTGATATGGGCTGGCATTTATTTACCTCAAAAGAGTTTTAAGAAAAAGAGAGACTTAATGAAATATCAAATAATAAGTTTTGTCGACATTTTTTTGGAAAATACCTTGCCTGCAAATTGCTTTTTAATAGTCATAAAGCAGTGTTAGGCCTATCTATGTAAATCCTATTGCCAAAAAAACGAACTAAAATATCCACCGTTGAACAATGTAAATATTTCTTGTCTTCGCCTTCGTCGCGCCACAAAATGGTGGCGAAAACAACAATTTTTAAAAGCGCGAGAAATCAGTTTATTTATCACCCGGAAAAACAGACTTCGGTTTTCGCTCTAAAACCTAAAAAAAAACGCGACCACTGTTTGCGGAGCAAGCAAAACAAAAAATCGAGCGCGGTAAGGCGATAGGCGTATCTGTGTTGACCCGGCCGACAGCATCAGCAAAGCGGCATCAGAGGCACAGCATAGCGTCTGTTAGTTTGTGTTGCGGCCGCGCGAGGCAGAAAGGCGGTCTACTTGCCGGGCGGCGGGCACGGCACATTAGTGGCTCTGTGTCAAGAAGGTATTCGAGGCCCTTTGTCGTCCGGGTCAACATTCGGTCAACAATGCCGCGAAAATCGCCGCTCGGTGTGACCGAGTGGACAACAGCTCTCGCGTCGGCCGCTTCTGCCTTTCTGTCTGAGTGTTTAAACGCTTCCGTGCGAATGCCGGCGCCCGTTGTTCGACTCCACATGTGCGCCATTGTGTGTTGTGTACACCAGTCACTTTGATTTGACTAAATATCAAGTCCGATTGCTTGAAAAACGAAGTTTGTCCCAATCAAGTCGCGATCTTGGTCATGAACAACCCAAGTCGAATGGTTTGATTGTTAGTCTAGTCTTTTCCCAGGCCAAGTATATAGTTTAACGTTTAAACAGTAAGTCTGGTCATATGCATGGATCAAAGAAAATTAACAAGTTGTTGTCAAGCTTTCCTTGTGGTACAGTACAAAACAAAATATTTGTGGACACTTTTACAGCAATGCAATAGTTAAATCTCCTGATATTATTGGTTTCTAATGGGTAAGGTGCATATAAGTGTCTCATCTTTGCTTGTAAGCATATGTGTAAAACAAACACAGCAAGTTTATTTCCAAAACAACAAACATTAGGAGTCACACTTAAAAACTTCTCGTGGCACACAGTTTAACAATCACTGGAATTAATCAAATTGACAATCTCATTCGATTTTAAAAATATGTGAATAGCAAATAGAACAAACTCTATAAAACATATAGCATTTTAATTTTTTACGTCAAAATTGAAAACAGTCAATGCAAAAAACGTTTTATGAACAGAAGCATTATAGTTAAACGTAATTATTCACTGAACTACCTGAGGTCGGAATAGCACTATTTGTTGAAGCGACGTCAGTCAAGTTGAGTGATGTCACGCAAATGATTTATTTCGTCAGGTCAGGCTATTTGTGAACCGTTACCTTCGCAGACCTAAGTAAGGCAAGATAGTTTAAAACCGGTAACGTTATTGACCTAAGTAAGTCAGGGCGCGTCATTTTAAAAGTTCCATACGTTCATTTTACTAGTGTCATTAAAACACTGGTACGCACCACCTATTTTCCGTTCCAAAGCGGGCCTGTCAATCAGCGGAAAAGTAGTCGGCTATAGGCAGCGACAAAAGACAATTGAATCGAGTCCTCTTGGGCCAGTGTTTTACGATGGACACTTAAAGCTGACCATCAAAGGCAGATACAACTAATTGCTCGCAGCTATAGGCTAAGCGCGGTAAAGCGGGTATTTGGACATGGGCCCGCTGTCGGACAGGTATTGCTAATAAATAGGTTTGGGTTTCGCCAACCGAGAAAGAAAATGTAACGTCTGGCCCAATTTTTGATGAAAAACAGACGATCGTTAAAATTTAACTTTGAAAGCTTCCAGGTGACAAATAAGCAATATTTTTCAAATTTGTATTAACTTTTTTGCCCAATTGTTGCGTGTCTGAGTTGATGACACTTTATAGAAGGATAAGAGGTATTTTTAGAATTGCAAAGTGGTAACGTTAAATCACTCAAGTTTTAAGTAATTTTCAATGCACAACAAGAACACTCTCAATCCAAATTATTAGTTACCAAGTCAATTTCCAGTACAAGTCACGTTATTTGTCTCCAAAATAAAGGTGAAACTTATAAAATTGGTGAACGCGTTGCATTCCGTAAAAAACTTCCCATCTCAAACTATAAAAACAAAACTATTGGAAAGCACATTTTTTACGTCTAAATATTTCGATAAATAACCATTTTGTCAATAAAGTGTGTTTAATTAAAATAAGTAATATTAATGAAAGTATAATTTCAACCAAGACGAAGTCAAGCACCTTGACAAAACAATTAGGTCAAGCAAAGTAATTTGAAAACCGTGACTTGAGTGCCCCTCAATCCTCAAAGCAACATCACGCAAATACAAAATTTGAATTTTTCGACCGTGTTCCCGTGATCCGCGGCTTTTAATAATACCGCGGCGATTCTGTCAACAAACTACATGTCGAGAAACTAAAATGCCTTTTGCACGTAATAAATCATTAGAAAGCTCAGCTACCATCGTTTGTTATTGTCTGTTAATTGAATAAAGATAAAAAGTACTTCCAGAAAAAACATCTGCCTTGAATGCATACCATGTCCGAAATGAGCGTATTGATTTTGGCATCTAATTGTCAATAATATAACTCTAGCGCCGAACGAATACCAATACTACACCTATTGACATCGGGAATCCGATCCGATATTATCGGGCATCCTTAGGTCTGAGAGTCTGGACTCCGTGCCTCAAAAAGTCGTCGACGTTTGCGACACGCCGTCATCAGCCGAGTCACAAGTGTTTCGATTCGCGCAAAGACAAAAAAATGCCGATTTATTATTATTTGCGAGATCCCGCGTTTTCCCGATTTTCCGTGCCGCGCGATGCGATCTTTTCCGGTGATGACGCCCGTCGGCGACGCGCGGCCAGCGGCGTATTGTGTCGGCACGCCGGGCGGCGGCGGCGACGCGAAAGTGCCGACGGACGGCGAGGGGTCAGCGACAGGTGAACCGGGTAACAAGGGGATGACTGAGATCGCTCGACTAACCCTGCCAAGACCCCTGTTGCCGCCTTGCCGTGTCTTTTTTCGCACGGTCAGTTTCTCCCTCTCTTTCGCTTCCTCTTTCTTTCTTTCTTTCTTTCTTTTTATCTCAGTCTCTCTCTCTTTTTAGTTTTGCGTAGATGGGTGGGTGATGCTGCCTTGCGGTTCCGCGATGCCTTTAAATACATGTGTTGAGAATGCGATGGCAGGTGCGCCGCTCTGATCTTTTCCCAACCTACGCGTGTTTTGTCTGTATTATAAGATTTGAGGGAAGGGATACCCCCAATCATCGCAGATAGAATAAAGAAAAAGGACCACTGAAGTCTAATTTTTTTACTTTGATCTCAAAATATGCAGTATCTTTAGATTACTTAGCACTTCAGGGAGTCACTTAAGTGCCGATATATTGCTATTGAGCTAAACTACGATAATTAGTATTGACAGAAATGTTTGTCGAATTCATCCATAAACAAGACTTTCGATGAAGGTTTAAACAAAACGACATTTAAAAAAAAAAACATATTTTTTTATAATTACTTCAATCAATAATTATCAAGTCCATAAAATTCGATCAAAAATTTAATATTTGGCCTGCGATCGCCAGTCCTTATACGGCCTTTTATGAAAAAAGTATGGCCACCCTGCACTACAAGGTCCTTTTCCAGAGACAACCTTTCACACGCTTTATCAGCTAATTATAAAACCAATTTTCCCCACAGTAATAAAATTTACAGTCTATCGATTAAACAAATACGTGAAAGGTTTATAGCATTTGCCTGTCGGAAGCGGTATTCGTAGTGCCAGGTTTTACCGCGTGTCAGTCAGTCATGAAGAATTTTGTAGCGCAGCCTCAATAAAGAAATGTTTGGAAAGTCCCGTACGACATGCACGAGTATATATAAAAAGAAAGAAAAAGAAAAAGAAAAAAAACAAAAATAGAAAAAGAAAAAAAAATGTCCGTCAAGTGTAACACAACTTACTATTGTTTTTCAAACGACGTCGTCTTCTGGTCAGTTATAACTCGATTTTTTTATTCTGGAAATTGTATAAATATTGCACATTGGTAATTTATGCCCAACATATAACACAACCAGGCAATAGAAATATGTTGTGAAGACTTTTTTAATAGCAGTAGCACTGTTCAAATATAGCCAATTTATACACTTTTTAATAGGCTTAAAGCGCAACCAACCCGAACAAATATCTAAATAGCAAAAAATATTTAAAATATGTTGAACATCTTACTGGTGCGCTTCTCAAGCTTATTACAATTATTTAATTTGGTTATATTTGACCAATGCTAATTATAGAAGTGTTCGTAAAATATTTTTATTTCCTGCTTGTATTATATGTTGTTGCGCTCCTAAAGCTTATTAAAATTTTTAGAACTTTTATCGTCGACATATTGTGTTCTGTTGGATGACAAGATTCTGTTCTTGAAAACCATTCTAGGCAATTAATATTTTTCATCTTTACTCAAAGGTTTTTAAAGACAAAAAAATGCTATGAAAAATTAAAAACAACGAAAATTTGTTTACTTAAAAAAACTTTTCAAAAAGGGTAAAGCAAAATGTTTTTACTGCCGCGTTAAATCAACGTTTTAAAGGTGGAACACTCACCGGTTCTATTGTTACACAAAGAACAAAGTCTGGCGCCCTGTAAATGGGCGTTGATGGTGGCGTTAAAATCACACGCATTAGCTCAGGAAAGAATGATAACAACCGGTCGACGACCGCTGGTACCCGTATGCGCCGCTTCTCTAGAACGACAAAAACACTCTATAGGGTCGCAGAGTGAGAATACTGTAGTGTACGGTCGGCGTTGGTTCGTAATGGGCTTCTTGGCTTGGAGAGGTGGCGGTTAGCATCGCCAGAAGCCGGCAGCAAACTACGAAAAGTCCGGGTGGGGGAGGGGGCAGTGGCAGAAGCAGCGGTAGCGAGAAGCGTGAACTTTTCAACCCGCGACGAGTGCCGGGCAAGTGCGGTACGGTCACTCCTCGTTTCGCATTGTTGTTCCAGTGGCCGGCCGAACGAGAGATAGAGAGAGAGCGGCGAGCGAGAGAGTGGCGAGGGAGAGAAGGGAAGAAAGAGAAAAAGGCGAGCGGCCCGGCGCCTCTCTCGGCGGCGAGAGAAAAACAAGCGGCATCGCCGACAGCTCTTCACTCGAGATTCCTTTTCAGTTGTTGAGAATCAGATCGGGATCGGTTTTGAAACGACACCCCCGTTTTTTTTACCAACTCATCATCGTCGCAGCAGCAACGTGCCCGTCTGCCAAGCGAATAATAGAGCTGTCTTTTGACTGCTGATTTTATCGCTTGTTGTCGAGCGTCGTTACGCCTTTACAGCCGTTGTGTTTGTGAGTTGATGTACGAGAGACATTTTTCATAAGTTTATCCGGAGGAAATGCAAAATGCGTAAACGTCAGTGGCTATTGCAACAATAGAGGCGAAAACATTTATATTGAAGAACTGGGTAGATCTGAATCGGTTCTAGAAAAGAAAACTAGTTTATGTTTTGTATATAGATGGTTTTAATTTTTTAAAAGCGAAAGATTTGTAACTAAGCGTAACATTAACAGAGGAGTTTGCAGTTGTAAAAAAAAGCGTACTTGAAAATTGTTTTTTCCTCCTTAATTTCGGAGCAATTGAAAAAAAATAATTGAGTTTGGCAGGTTATTTACATTTACAAGAGAATTTATTGCTATTTAATAATATGTTGGCCACGAATTTTCACTGGCCACGGTTAATTTATTTATATATATTTATTTGCTTGCCAAGATGAACTTGTTTTCTGCGCTAACTGGCTGCACATGTAGTTTTGTGTGGTAAAGTTATATAATGGCTTATGTTTATTTTCAGGGTTTGATAGGCACAAATAATATTGATCTGGCACAAATAGTTTTATTTCAAGAAATTTTATCGGGGTGCAAGTCCTTAGGATAAAACAAGGTAAGTTGAAATGTGAATTTTTGTAAAATTATTTTGGTAACTTTCCATTTATGGACCACTGAGTAAAGGTGTAGTATTCAACGCTTACCGTGTACAAATATTGGTCCTCAATTTTGAATGGTATTCCGCTTGATTCTTGATTTGTAAATATGCCAGTGAAAACCTGCTACTACTCTTGGCGTAGGTAACTCAAATAAAAGCCATTGTGACTCACAGAAAGGTGAAAAGGGTTTTAGCAACGCCGTCATTAGTATAAGTATAAGTGCTAGTTGATTTACCTAATGTTATGTAATGCCTGCAACTCAATGTGAAATACCTTGTGACTTTTCGGCAACATATACCAAAATAAAAGCCAGGTACATTTGATTTTGTGACTTCATAATGTCTTTGATGTAAGCCTAAAGACAAATTGTTTCAACTTTTGTTCAGTATTTCGGGGGATATTGCATCAAATTACAAAAACTTTGTTCGTAGAACTGCAAAACTAACATTCTTCCTTTTATACCTTTATTTAATGAGCCGATCTCTAAGACAACAAACTTCAGAACTGATAAGGCAGTGTGTATTAATTTCAATGCAAATACTGTTCGAGCGAGTTGGGCTATTTGCCGAAGAAGGTTCCTTCAAACAACGATGTTTGGTCGCGGGCCGTAATTTACGCCCGGGTGTTTGAGTTTATTGTTTTGCGTAATTAGTCCCCAAAGCACGCGTCTGTCAACAGATCTGATGTTCCCTGATAGACAATTGCATGTTGATTGTTTTTCTAGTTAAGTAAATGGATTTAGAAATTGTGAAACATGGCTTTATTTACGCTCATAAAGTACTGTACAATTTAACTAAAAATAACATTATAAACCTACAAAAGTTTGATGTACAAGTTACCAATTTTTTCGCGGCAAATGGGGGGGGGGGGGTTAATTTATTTCGTGTTTTTTTAACTGTTAGACGGAACTTAATTTGCTGTTAGTTATGAAGCACTGACCATGGTCATGGCTAAGCGAAATAAACGAATAGAGGTTCAGTGTAAATATTGCACTGTACACTACATTTCTTACCAAATATCCGATACAAATGACGTCAATTGTTTTACTAATTGTTTTTTAATGTTGGTTAGAATTTAGAAACACTGTACAAGTCCACATATCTAACATAAATGGGCCTACAAAGGTTTATGTAAAAGTTTCACTGTTCAATATTTGAATACAATTTTCCAAATATCTGGCGGCAAATGACGTTGATTGTTTTTTAGTTAAAAATGGTGGTATTTTTTAATTACTTGGCACAGTTTTCGTTGGTTAGTACCACTGTAGCCTAAAATTTTGTCATAGCTTTAAAAATGCCATTGGTAATAATGATTCGTTGACGAACGCTTGGTTAAGCTAATTTACTGCGCCATTAACTTTTCAGTTGCCTATAACTGCGACTGATAAATACCCTACAGGAGTAAGAGGTTTTAAAATAAGTGTTTTGTATTATACACGGTAATTTACATACAGAAAAAAATCGTAGACTTGAAAACAAATGGTTATGTTAATTAATACTATAATTTAAATAAGGAACAAATTAAGTATAAAAGTTTTAAACCGAAAATTCATTTTGTTTAGGATTAAAAATTGAGGGCAGAATCAACTTTTAGAATGTTAGTTCTGAGTTATGTTGATACTTATTAGTGATGCAGCAGAGTTGCTTGTTTGACTCTTACCACAAAGCCGGATTCTTGTTTCGAAAATAATTTGATTACATCAATAATTTTTATTTTTCAATGGTAAAGAAAGCACTGTATTTTTTAATAGTTCAAGGTCAAAATGCAATATTTCTTGTTCGTTTGTTTTGGTAGAAAAACACAGCAAAGAAAATAGTATTCTGTCTGGGTGTTTAGCAAACAGGACAATTGGATTTTAAGGCCCTTTAAATTAGAGTTAGGGCCGCTAGTTGTTGCATTGTGTAAGACGTGTTTTTATCGAGTGTCCATATGCAGGATTCCAAACCAAAAACAAAACGCGAGACGGGAATTCCGACCGCTTCGCATCACCCGGGCGCCTTCCACGCCGTCATGAATTCATACATGGAGTATCCAATCCACACACCCGACAACAACATGTACTCGAACCGCATGCACGTCCGTCCCCACCACACCGGCCACAACCTCAACCACCAGCACCAGCACCAGCTGCCCCCGTCGCCAATACTGGCCGAAAACAGTGGCTCCTCAGTTTCGGCGGCAAACCTGTACAGCTCTTGCGCCGTTGACGATGTGAACGCCATCGCGCCACAGCACGCTGACGCAATCGGTGCCGAGGCGTCGCGTGTCGACGGCGGCAGCCCTGCGCGCACCTCACCCGGTTCCTCCCCCCTGGCGCACAACGGGGTCCACCTGGGTGACGCCATGTACCCCCAGGCGTCGACAAACTACAGCAGCGGTGGCTTTGGCTACGCGCCGTCGCCATATTACGGCGCCGTTAATGGCGCGCCAAACCCCGCCATGTATCCAATTAACGCGCATTACACCAACCCCGAGTCGTACAACGCGGGTAAGGCACTGTACGCCGGCGCCGCAAACAACGTTTACTCGCAGTACGGCTCGTGCTTTCTCGGCGCCGGCGCAAGTCCAGAAGCCAACCCGCTGGAGCACGGACTGGCCGCCTGCGGGATTCCGGACCGCAATTCCCCGCCGAGCGTCGCGTACAGTCACCCCGCCGAACAGCCTTGCGCGAGCGCCGGCGAGTCGGCCAACACTTACGACTGGATGAAGATTAAGCGGAACCCGCCGAAAAACGGTAAATATGTTTTTGCTGTTGTTGCTCGTGACAAAGGCGACCTTCAAGGCGTGGCGCTCGCGCTGAACTTGCCGCCATTTTGTCGGTCCGCTGTTCGAAGCGGCGCATTCAACCCTTAAGCGCGCTGAATTTGCCGTACAGCATACAAAACAAAAGTTCAATGGCTAAACAAAATAGATTAGTTGTTTGTATTTTACAAGCAAAGTTAACAAAAAATTAAAAAATCAAAAGTTCAAAGGACAACTTTACAACCTCTGTTTTGGTTGTTTTGTCAAAAAATAAGCAGTATTTTATTAGGCTTCAGTGATGAATGAAGTGTAAACGGCGCTTAAATTCGGGTATGCGATTATGCAATGACCGCAACGGAAAAGCGTTTGTGTTTATTCAAGTATTTCACGCAGGCTTGAACTCTTTTCATCTTACGCAATGACTTTATTGTGATTTACAGGCTTAGTCAACTCCTAGGGCCCAAGACTCGTTTAGGGCTTTGGGATAAGTGCGAACGGGCGAAATTGGCGTCGGGACTTTGGAGGACTTCAAAGGTTTCACAACCTTTAGCGGGCCATTCAAGGCCATTTAAAAACGCGTTTAGGGAAGCGCTCGGCTGAACACGAGGCGAGAAAACGGACTTCGGAACTGTAACACAAATCGTCGCCGTCCGATGATTAAAGGAGCGTCTACAAGCCGAAACGCGTTAGGGGATTAGGCGCTGTACAAAACGGCGGAAACAAAGCTTGTGTAGTGCAAAGCGCGCCTAGGCACCCCTATCCGTCATACCCTCGACAAGACCGCGCCGCGGCGCCTCTTTAAAACGGTCCCCGTTTTTTATGCGACGGGCCCAATTTTTTCGACACGCCGTAAAGCCTATTCCGGGCGCAATAAAACGACGGTAATCACCAAGGCCGAGCATCGGGTGGCAAAAGCGAAATTCGGGTGGCAGCGCGGCCGACCTCACCTGCCAGCCAATTACCCGCCACCCAAGCGGGCCTGCCAACGCGAATATAACCCTCCTGACAAAGCGATCCATCATGCGGCGTGTCGCGAATTCGGGCGCTGTAACTTTCCGCGAAGCGACGTCGGGCCGAAAAACATTAAGGTTGTCCGCTTTTTATGAGCCGTTCCAGAACAGGTCAACGTCATTTTTAACTCCGATTTTGTGTCATTTTATTTCTATGGTTGAAAATTTGATGATAAACGAAATGTTTACAATCAAGATATCACCCCTTGCAAGCAAATTACGGCAGCGACTTCAAATCGAAGCGCAGTTTTAGAGTTTAGACCGAAATGTTGCAATTAAATTCAGTTATTTTAAAGGATGTCATTCGAATAAAGAGACTGAAGATATCTTTCGGCTGCAACATATTTTTATTACGACAAAAAAGTCAAAAGATTATACGCTGTAAAATTCACTTTAATTCATATACGAAATATTATTAAAGAACATGGTTTCCACTCTAAAATGTTTTATTTTTCAATTTTTTTTAGTAAAATCCCATGATTTGAATTCAGAAATAAAGAGCTTCTTAAAGGTGAATAACTACTACGATTTATGTTTTGTTCCAATGACTTATTTTGGACTTGACTTGCCAATCAAGTGACTTTAGACTGGATTGGCATGAGTATGCTATTGCTTAAACTGGAATTAAACTGTCATTTTTCGAAATGAATTGACTTCGCTTAGTTTTTGCGCGAATGACTTAACCGGAATTGAAGTCAATTCAATAAAACTTGCGTAGAACACCGCCGTACATATTTCACAAGATGGAAGCGTAAAATAACGTTTTAAAAGCGGGAGCCCGGAGCCTTTTCGAAGAAATTACTCCAACAGGCCGATATAGCGACGTACCCTTTCGGCGCGTCCAAAAGCACTTGCACTCTCGCCCACACAACGACGGGGTTTATTTTAATAGGCCTTCTTGAACTGCGTGTGAACCCGGCCTTAAAGCAGCGATGATGATATGATGCCCTTGCGGATCACGCAACTCGGCAATATCGCGTTTTGTCGACGTCGATGTCATAACTGCTCCGTAATGACGGAAGCGATCGCGCGCATAACGAGCAGGATAGTTTAGCGACGATCCTGGTTCTTGGGTTCATTCGCCACCCGCGAGAGCAATTTATATGATCGACCCTGAGCTAGACAAATGGCCTTTTTTAAGGTTATCAAAGGATCCTCTCGAACTATACAAACAAAATCGCAGCACAGCTTCAAAAAACGCGGCCATTTTCCGTGCGGTATGCTACAGTTTTTTTGCGACAGCGTTTAGCATGGCAGAAGCTCAAACTAAATACTCATCCAGTGGAAGTATAACGCCCTGTTTTAAAGTTGCAATGGAACAGGGTAAATTGATGATATTGTGGCAAAAATGTTTCGGCTGGCGGGATGCGTCGATGTCAACAGTAAAATATCTAATTTTAAAAATTCGCTATTTGGTCTGATTTCTCTTTATCAAATTGTTCTACCAAAATGAACGACTATTAAATATGAAAAATAACCCGTTTTAAGCCAAAAAATTGGTCAATTGTTAAATCGATAGTGTATTTGAGCCAAGCAATGTGAAACAATCGTAATTTTGTTTTACTGTTATAAAGTTATTTAACACTTACATATAAATCTAAACACCATCGGTCCAGCTTACCACTTGGTGCAACCCCAGGCCCTGTCCTTTAATTAAAAGCAACCTTTAAACGTAATTAAAGCAACGGTCGACAAAAAGCGCTTACGTAACGTTGTATACGTATCGGGCTTCATTAGAACGCAAAGCCGCCGTTCGTGAACTTTCCACCCCGCACTAGACGCACTAACGACCGACACTGACTGTTTAAAACATTAGTTGAAACATTTCTCGTCGATGACACATAACGGGGCGACTGTGAACAACACAAACGTCCCACGACTATAAGACCACTGTTTCCCAACCTGTGGTAGGTGAACCGCATACGGGTTCGGGTTCGCGAAGGCTTTTCAGGTGATGGTTCGTTAACAGCTTTCAGATCCTATATGGGGATTTTCGGGAAATTACCGCGTGTTTTATTATTGCGGTTGTCGTAAGTTATACTCGACTATTGCCATATTATATCAACATACCATCTAAATTCTAAACTCTACAACTATAGTACTGAGAGAGGTTTTCAATTCATTTTTGCCCTATAAATAGATGTAAAATGGAACAGAAATAGTCGTTTGAAACTAGGAGTGTATATTGACAATAAAAGCCACTATTGGTGGTACCGTGGTACGACTTATAACATAAAATTGAATGGCCTATTTAAGATAAAACGGTGGCAACCATACATTTGAAATGACTTAGTTAAAACATGACAATAGGATGGCCAAAAAGCGGACCAATGTCATTTTTGCGAAGAAAACAACCTTCGGTAAAGTTTCGGCCAGGCGGTGGCCACCTGCGTCACAGCGATCCTTTTCCTGTTACGCAACAATATCGGAATTGTGACGGATTTATGGTTTGTTTACGTTTGACCGGGGTCAAAGCGTCTAGAAGCACGCAAAGGTGAACGAGGGTGGCACGAACTTAATTAGCAGCCTCTGACAAAAATCTGAAAACTTTTTGCCGGCTATAACTCCAGGGGTTGTCAAACTTGGATTCGCATACCTTTATAGTGCTTCGGCAGATAAATTATGGGGCTTAGAAGTCCATTGTATCAGCGATTGGGTCACCTTGGAATATAACCGTCATTTAAAATATTATTTTATGTCATATTTGTAGACAAACCGCAATGTTTATAATTTGTGTAGAAAGTCTCTTGTTCTTTCGGTCTGTTTAATACTGTTGTGAGCAAGCTTTTTTTTTGTACGTCCGTCAGTTGGGGATTTTTTACAAAGCACTTTATGAAAGATATACGCAATGTCGCAATATGTCTGATCATTGGTAGTGTATAGCAACAGTTTATATATTGGTAGTGTACCTATAGCGTATTTATCTCCTGGTCTACTCGTTTGCTGTAAAATTGGAAGCACGTCCGTTTTGGAGCGTTAGTAAAACACTTGTTTCTCCCACATGTGGGCTCATTGCTGGCATACGTATAGCTGGAAACGTTGTGGAAAAGTAGCTGAAAACCGAAGTCACTTACGTTTCGGAACGCTTGCAAAGTTTTCCAAGTCTGTTTTGTGCGTGAGAATGGCAGCATCGTGGGAAACGTCGCAGCACCGTCGTCGATTAATCGACAGATTTGCTCGGTTCGCGCGCGACGCGGCGTTCATCCGCGAAAAAAAAACCTGCCGGTTCAGCGCTAAGTTCAGCGGCCAAACTACAAACGAGCGGCGGAGGTCAACGCGAAAGTGGTGCGCAAACAAAACTTGCCCGTTCCGCCGGGGCCTCCAGCAATCAAACAACAAGGCAAGCGCATCATACAGTAGGAAAGAGCGTTTACATACACAAACACATGAATACGGAAAGGGGGGAGGGGGAGTGATACATAAACACGACGGTCGGTCGGTCGGCGTAGAAAAAGTCCGGAGGGCATCCCGACGCGGGGTCACGAACTCGCTGTCCTTTGGGCGACCGATACGCAAGAGAGGCGCGGGCGCTCGGACGAAGGCGCGCTGGATCACAGGCGAGATGCTGGTGCCTTTGTTTCGACGCACCCCGATATGTACTCTGGCCCGGGCTCCCCTTGTGTTGCAGTCGGGCGTGAAGCGAGCGCCGAGCGATTTTTCGGCCTAAATCACACGCCGCCGCAGCCGCGCTCACGACAGGGGCGCTTTGTGTATGCGTGTCGACTTTTCGTGTTATCTTCCCCGATCGTTTGGGCGCTCGTTTTTTCATTCTTGGATCGGCTGCCGTTTGATCGACTCAGGTGAGCGTCGCGTCGCTGTGCGCTCGGGCACGTTGGTCTCGGGTTCGGGTGACATGCCACCTACGATAGATGCGATATATATATTTTTTAAACTCTTTTAAATGGGAGTTCGGACCCTCGTGAGCGCGCTATGTTTGTGTTCGCTGTTCTGCTCGACAACCCGGAATGGCATCGCAACTACTGCTGATGCTAAGGCTTACAGTTTTACCTTGTTTTGCGCGGATGCAAAAATTAAGTGACCGGTCGTTGGTCCGGTGTTTGTGCTTTTAATTTTAATGCCGCTCAACGACGATTACCGAGGGCCATGCGCGGTAACAGGTGTATCAAGTTGCAGAACCTTTTTAGTTTCAGGTTGAAAACAAGGCGGAACGCGTTTTCATTTTCTGGCGACCCGAAGCGCGCCACGTGGAAGCCATAAATCTGCCGGTCGCTCTTAATTGAAAACAAAGGACGACAAGTCTTGACCGTCCCCTTTACACAGGCCTGAGCTTGGCGAACGGCAAGTCACGGCGGTTCAAAGGTCAGCCGCCAGCTAATATTACCTCGCGCCTTTGAGAAGCCATGGTACGCGGTTAAACCAAGGCCTATAAGCTATGGCCCCCCCTCGCGCGCTAAGTAAACGACGAGCGCGAAAGTTGTAAATCGACTGGCTCATTTATCAAAAAGCTGCAGCGGTCCCGGGTCCTGTGTGCTGTTGCTGTTTACCGAGCGAACCTGGCCCATAGCGGTGCACGCAAGACGCCCGGGCGCTGATCGACGTTGATTAATTTGATGGGCGACTTTCGGGGGTCAGTCAACGGCCCTCCGCCCCTCTCACCCCTGTTTAGCCCCTTGCGAGTAATGCCGAACAATGGACAAACGGTTTGACCCCCTTCTTAAGCGTGGGTGTTACGGGTAAACAACCGCGAACGCCGCAGGAAAGCACGGGCTTAAGAGTTTTTTTTTTGGAAAAGCAAAGAAGGCCACCGCGTGAAACATCTCCTGTTGCCCGGCCGTCCGCAACAAATAGGACCGATTGCTTTTTCCTATAGTTGAAACTGGACCTGGGGCGCGTTTCACGGATCGGAAACCAGTGTTTTCTGTTTTGATTGCGAAAATCGGCGGAAACAAGAGTAAAACGCGAAACAAAACGGGAAAACGATTGAAAGTAAGGAGACAGGGCTCATATTGGGACTGTCGCGCGAAAATTTGACCAGTATTTCAAGCAATAACTTATAAAAACAAATCGATGTACAATTTTAACTTTTCCCATAGTTTATTAACCATCGTATTTGTTTTATGACATCTTAACCGTAACAATGCCTGTGTCTATAAAATAAATTTTAGGGTATTGGTCGCACATACGTTTGTAATTGCTTGCAGCAATGTCTCTAAAACATCAACAGTTCGCTACGGTTCTCAGGGGGCACAACCCTATCGAACGATATGCACACGCGCCATAAAACTCCATGTTGTATTTGCCTTTCAATGTCGCGTGGCCCGGTGCGAACTGTGTCGTCATAATTGCCATTATGACACTATTATCGGGATCGCTACGCATCGATAGCCGATCGCTCCCGTCGGGGTGATTGCTGGACGCCGCGATTTCGATTTGCGAGTCGAAATAAAAAAGGAATTAATCTGCGGGGAATTGCGAAATTAGCGCGTTTAAATGGCGATCGATTTTGGATTTCGTGCGACACATGTGTCCTGGCCTAAACTTGATGTGTTATCGCGTCGCGACAACGTTCCAATCCGATTTCCAAACACAGCCTTGGTGGCATTTATATAGCAACTATATAGGCACAACTGTCTTGTAAAGCAAGCGTTTTTACCCTTGTTCATCTAAACCTTTGTTTATTGCGTTGAAAAGAAAAGTAGCCTAAATGATTTAACCCATACATTTTTATTGTTATGAGACAAGTTTTGAAATGGTTCCATTACTAAACGACAGGAAAATGTGTAATTTTTTTGGCGGTTTGCCTTGAAAAAAAATCATAAATAATTTTACCATATACAATATCACACAGTACCACGGATTTAGCGATTTAATACGTATAATAATATTATAGTTAACATTATAGCTTTGAAATTAAACTAGTAATTTATCGTGGAGATTTATTATCGTTTTGTAGAACTATATCGAATCGATCAAAGCGTTTAGAGTCTAAACTCTGAACTTTGGACTATTTCGTTTTCATTGTACAATTGACTTTGGGCCGTTTGAAAACAATTTTAACTTTTTTACGTGTGTATTTTAAAGTGTGCACTTCACGAATATGCTCCATTAAACTCGTCAAATCTTGCGCGTAGCGCATACTGTATAAACTCCCCGAGAGACAAATATTGATCCAGCTAGCAAAATTGACCGGGCCACCATTTGTCTTATTTTGCAGTCTACTACTCGCAAAACAAAATGGCGGAGTACGGCTACGGCGCGCAGCTGGGCAACGGGCGGACGAACTTCACCACCAAACAGCTCACGGAGCTGGAAAAGGAATTCCACTACAACAAGTACTTGACAAGAGCCCGGAGGGTGGAAATTGCCGCAGCTTTGCATTTGAACGAAACTCAGGTACACGTTTACGGCTCTTTTTTTCTGTGTTTAAAACCCTAGATTTTCGGGTGCGAAAATCTTCTCTTACTTAACCGAACGATAAAAACTTAGCCCCAATAAAAGAGCAAAAGGTTAAAAAGTTTCAATTTGTCACACTTTTTAGTCACTTAAATCAGCTTCTAAAATACATTAGCGTTTTTGTTAGGTATATGCAACTATGGTAGCTTAACTATTTAAAAAAATATAGTTTTACTCTTGCTATTCGCGCTGCTTAATTTTGATTGTTTTGGGGGCTGAGTGGCCTATGTAATAGCTTAGTGGCCTATGTAATATACCAATAACAGAAACTTAGATCACGTAAAACGTTAAAATCTCAAATATTTTATTGGCAATTTATATTCTTGTGATTCTTAAGATAAATCCGATGTTTAAATTTCAAAAAACGTTTAGGTGATTTGTCGCCAACAACGCTTATACTCTTCTTAAATCAAGGATTTTCATCAGTTGACTCTCTTTATGCAAAATGTTGCTGAACATATCGTTTACTCTTGGTCAAACCGTTTTTTTTTTGCTGGACCCTAGCATGCCAGCCTTGTATAACTCAAAATTTGTTTAACCTTAGGTGAAAATCTGGTTTCAAAATCGTCGCATGAAGCAAAAGAAGCGCGACAAGGAAGCAGAAAAGCAGCTGAACACTGCCGGCAAGGCCGGAGACAAACAGGAGAATCACAGCCAAGCGGCCAAACGCACCCCTTCCACGAGCTGTCCGGACAGCAGCAGCAGCAGTAACTCGTGCAATGTCAACTCGTTACAAGTTAAGTCGGAACGCAACCAATGCACGTGAAATAGCGCGCGTGAATTTCGCGTATCCGTGTTGCCGCTTTCGCCCCGCGAAACGTGTAACGCCGTCGAAAAACGGAAGTTTGTTTGTGTTTTAGCACGCGACGCTCCGTCAAGCAGTACCCGTTTTTATTTGCTTATTGCTCGCTCATCAATTTTTTACCGACGCTGACGGTGTCATTTTGCGCCACTGCACCTTTCCAAACAAAAATCATCGCCATTTTATATCACTTTTGCGCGGGTAAGTCACGTTTTCCAAATGAACAGGATCTGTCACATGTTAGTTTAAAATGTGAAGTACAACAATATACATATGAACGGATTAAAAAGATACACTGCCGAAATTCGTTTCACGCTTTTTGCATATTTTTCACACACATATTAAAATATTTTTGTATGTTGAAAAATATTTCACATATTGAAGTCTGCTTTTTTGTCAAGCTGAGACGGTGAAAACCGGGTGCAATCATTTTGAAACGTGCTCTTCTGAGGTTGTGCAACATATAGGCCGGGGTACAAATTTTCTGCTGTGTTTTTGTTCCATGTGTTTTTGTGCAACATTCCACTTTTCAATTTTGCTTGCGTTTAACCGCAAATAGCCCAAAGACTTGACAATTGAAAAACCGAACACCTTTCGTTGTCTGCTACTGCGCTCGTTTTTAAATAATGTGCAACTTTGGGTTTGTGCTTTACATTAGTTTTTATTTTTCCACATTAAAAGACAGAAAAGGGAATTTGCATAGATATACCATTTTGTTTAAAATAATTTGTCCATCTCAAGTTTGGGAATGCCAGACGTATAAATTTCTTAAAATATTCAACCGCTAACTATGCCACGATGTACACCCAGTCGTTTTTGGTATCTTTCTATATATAAAACTGAATGAACTACTGTATGACTTCAAAATGCGTCGAACTTTTTCGTCTTCAATTACATTTCAATGTAAACTGCTGCTGTCTCAGGGTCCGCCATTTAAACCGCCTTCACCGGTGTAGAGAAGCTATTTTTTCCAAGTATCTTGGATGTGTTTCTGAAGCAAGGCTTTCCGTTGCGATATAGACTCCTTATCGTGACCGTCGCGTCCCCATTCCACCATTACCTCTTTTGTCATTGTTTCTTTTGCGCTGTTTTTTCCTTTTGTTCTCCTTCGCAACGGCACCATGGCGTCGCCGACCGCGCACAGAGTTTTATTCGTTAAAGTGCACCATTTATATTTCCGTTTTTGTTTGCCGAGGTTTTGCGTTTGTCCCTAAAATGCCACGTGAACACGAAAAACAACGAAAACGTTCGTGAACTATAAAGCTAAGGTAGTGATATAGGTTGTGCTAAAGAGTGATTAGATTAGTTCACTCTCCAAGAAAGAGAGTGAACTCTCTGGCCCATTTACGTTATAGTTTGATGAAAAGAAAAAATATAATAGTTTAGTGAAAGAAAAAACTGTAAAATAGGTTAAGAACAAAACACAGCAGAACATATTTCAAAACAGATTATTTATTCAACCGTGCATAAGTGAGATACTTGCGGCTGAACAATAAATTTACATTCAATTTTAATTTTCACCCACACCAATATTCCTGCAAAATTAAATATAGTGACACAAATGAAACTAATTCTAGCTTTTTTAAATTGCTCTGTGGCCCAGCTCAAATGTTCTTATGGCCCACCGGTGAGCCATGGCCCAATAATTGAGAACCGCTGGACTATATATGTAATGTCCACGTCTAGATCTTCTAAATGTTTCCAAAATTGCATATTTGCATCGATATAAGTTAAGCAAACTTAAGTAAACAATAGTTGAGTTTTGAAGGTCCTATATGGCTTTTTAATTGGTGTATTTGTCATTAAAAGTGACAAATAGCCGCACCACTTCAGTCTTTTCTACGTCGCGAAGTTTAACCCTACCCGAAAATATCTGTATGTAACTCAGATGCACCGTCTACCGGTTGTATTTTATCCTTCAGTTTTAATACCTCAATCCTTATTAATCCGATGTTGGAACCTTGCTCTATTTTCACGTGCTTTTTGTGCAGCCATACAGCTGTGGGTCCACTAATCCTCATAAATTGTTCTTCCTTTTTCATTAATGCCAAAATTAGGTTTACCATACTATTTAGCCTTAAAACTTGGACGCTTCCAAAATGTCTGCAGTTTCAGCCTTTTTATTTTTTTATTTGTTTGTGTATTTTATTGTGGCGTCACGAAATATGTCATAGGGTGACGTTACCAAACGTGCAACTTAAAATGACCTTTTGTTGCCAGTCAATTAAAAATATGACTAAATGTATTAAAAAGTTGTTTATGAGAATATAGAAAGTCTAACATAAACAAATATTTATCAAAACCGTTCTCATTTGATTAATCAGGAGGCGAAGCCCTTAAAATCGGGACATTCTCGTGCCCGTCCAAATCGGGTGTATGTTAAGCCTAATTAACATCAAGCAACGTTATTTTTGGGGAATCTGTCCAATGCGCTACGTCACCCAGTAAATGATTTTCTTTAACCCAAAAAGAGATTTTCAACACTAAAATGCTTTATTGCCATCTCCTTGAATGTAAAAAATAAAAATTTTACCCTAACATAAACCACTTTAAATATTTTTATTTCGGTAATTAAACAAAAGCAACCTACAGAATAAAGCTTTAAAAAGACAAAATGTCTGGCGCCATTAAACTTAGAAACGCCTGTTACACATACATCAGTATGTTATATATTATTAATTACAACATAACACTTATATACAATTCCCGTTCCGGGATTTAATTGATTAAATGTAAATTAGTCTTCACAATGCGGATTATATTCAAACAATTGCTCAACGATTTGCTGTTAATTTTTAATTTGTTGAAGAGTTTAAACATAATTCAGTGTAGGTGTAACAGTTTGCTTTAAAAAGTGCGCAACTTTTGACACGACTTTTATTTAGGTATTATATTACACGAATAGAACTAAATAACGAATTTGTATCTTCTAAATTTATTGTAAAATAAAATATGTTTTACTATTGGGTTGTTATAACGTTTTGCTAATCAATTTAATTAAGCGATCGTGTAGTTACTGTGGTGTGTTTTACCTCTGCTCCATTTTATTGTCTCGTATTTCCATTGGGGATTAGCCGAAGCAATTGAACCGAATATGTGCAGACTGACTGGCTGCTGTGTTTTTCGAATTTGGTAATATTTATTTTACAAAGGGCAATAAATCATAAGTAAACTGAACCTAATTCAAATTTTTAGAGATGTTATTTTAGTGCAGTTACAGCCTTATATAAGTTGGGTTATAGACAAGCTTGAATTGTTGATTTTATTCGCCATTATAGACAAAGTAACAATAGTATCGCAGCTGTCAGTCTGCATTTTTACTTTTCGCTGATATTTAATGTGTTCAGCGCCGAGTTTAATGGGCGCTTTTTCAGATTTTATTTACATTTAAGTGGTTTAATCTAACAAGGCATTTGTATTTAGGTGTTTAATTGGCGCTGGTCTAGAATCCTACCACAGTTATGAAATCAACGCACAAAATTGAGTTAGGTTGCGGGTTAGCGTTTGGGTGTGGGTGGGTCAAGTATTATTATATTCTTTATTTAATAATAATACTTGGCCCACCTTAACCCAAACGCTAACCCGCAACCTAACCCAAATAATGCGCGTTGTGGTAGGATTCTAGACCAGCGCCGTTTAATTTGCTAATTTAGGCACACACACATTGATTTAGAAAAATCTTGGGCAAGCAGCTGCTATAGAATGCAGATAGGGTAACAGCCATAAAATGTAGGATGGATGTCAGACTGCGGTTATTAATATACTATTTCATAAAACAAGAGTTTTTAAACATGCAATTATTTATAAAATCTTGTTTGCCGCAGGACAATTAATGGCACTGTTTCCCTTCTGCACATATAAAGTTATGCAAAAAAAACGTCTACAAATACCGCATACCACAACGAACATTATTTGTTATTAACACTTGACCCAAACGCTAACCCACACCCTAACCAAAATAATGTGCGCTATGGGATACGGTATTTCTGTTTTTCAATAACTTTCTATGTGCAGAAGTGAAAATGCGCCCAATTACCAATATGTTGTATTAAAACATGCTGAAAGTGAACCACTTCTGAACTTTTTGACAGACGGACTGATTTTGGTTAAAAAGTAACCCAGTATATGTACTTATTTTTTATATCTTTAACTGTTTAGCCCTTTTTAGATAGCATTCACCAATTGTAAAATTTTGCGTAAGATGCTTTTTGATTTGCGCAAGACAATATTTAAGTAACTAAAATAAAAAAAAATGTTTTATGCAACTTAAAATAGTGCAGCTGTCATAAAGTTACTGCCACAATTTGGACTGATAATACAGTTACTTAAAATTAAGCGTAAAATTAATTAATAGCAAAAACTGTAAGCGTGACTGAGTTTTATGTGTTTACTGTAATATTTGATGCTGAACGCATTTTCACACTTTCAATCTATTGTAGATGTTTGAAAATTCTGTCTAAAGGAACCTTTATGATTTTAAGTTAAAATTTAAGCATTTATCCAGGCATGTTATAAGCTGACTTACAATGCCAAAAATGCAAATTTGAAATGTCGCTGCTATTTGATAATTAAAATCATTGTGTAGTCAATGAATATACTGTTGCTGTCAG
The DNA here is from genome assembly GCF_963924565.1 of Ascidiella aspersa. Lineage (NCBI taxonomy): Eukaryota > Metazoa > Chordata > Ascidiacea > Phlebobranchia > Ascidiidae > Ascidiella > Ascidiella aspersa. Next base: position 22,214,617 of record NC_139451.1, read on the forward strand.
ACATTGTCAAATTGTAAAATTGTTATTCGCCCCCCCATAAAAACTAAAATTATTTCCCGATAAAAAAGTTTTTGAATGGATTGTGTAATCAATTCAGTCCTTCTCTAAAGCATTTTTTCATGTCAGTTTCAAAAATATTTTTTACATTGAAAAAAAACATTACATTTTTCAGTTTTTGTTACTCATAGTTAGTAAATGATAGCACATGCTGTTTTTGGATTATTATCAGTTAACCACAACATAGAAAGCATAATCAACCATACTTAACAGTCATACTTGGCAATTTGATTTTGATTTGTAATGCTGTGGTTCACGATGTATACCTAATTATGCCAAAAAAACATTATTTTTGTTTTGTAGCACTGTGTAAATGCGCTAAATTGTCAGTTGAAAACTGAAATCATGGTTTCAAAGTTGTGATTTATTTTTTCTTTCAAATCGGGAGTATTCACCATTTTAGTCTCAAGCGGTTTAGGTGCGACATAATCCAATATGGACCAGGACACAGCATTACTTCTCACCAGAGAACAGGTACATAAATTATTCTACTATAAAGTGTTTTTCAATTGGGCCAGTAGGAATATTGCACTATATTTGTTCTGTTATTTTGATATTATGGCAAATGACATTACTTATCTTCTACAACCATATTGCCTGCAAATGTTTAAAACTATTACCATATTGTTTCAACTGGTTTAAACATTTTAGATGGAGTCGAAATGTTACTTTAATAAAAAGAATATTGTTTTATGCAGGACATGAAAACCCGTATGGTTGGAGGCCAAAAGCTCATTGAGTACTTGAGCATGACTGAGGATGACCTTTCAATGTGGACTAACATGGATAAGATTGTCGACGCCTTGTCAACATATTGGGTTAGCTCAAGCAACTTCAAGGTAAATTACAATTTTTATGAATAAAAAAGATAACCATTTTCTGTAATCGTTTGCAGTTAGTGTTTTATGTGTTAAACTAATATTTTATTTTATTGATTATTAAATAATTTAACTTGTTGTGTTTTTGAATTGTTAACTTAAAACCAGTAGAGGGACAATAGCAATATTCACAGAACTACATCTCGAAAATCTCTTAAAAAAATTTCCTTTGGTTTTATACTTTTGTAAACCCTAAAAAATACTTTCATGTAAGCCAGTTTTCTGATCAATAAAAATATTTCTATTTACTTTTAATGCTGTTTAAATAAGGTGGCCAAATGTTATGCATTTGATAACATTACATAAATTCGTTTCGCTTGACAACTTCAGGTCTATGCCAATAGATATTGTCAAAAACTGCACATATTTAATATGATTAGTTGATGAGTTATTTTGCAAGGTTGGTTTATGCACAATTCTTTACAGGTTGCTCTTCTGGGTCTGGATATACTCAGTCTCCTGGTTGAAAGACTTCAGAGGGAGTTTCAGCAGTATTACATTCTTGGTAAGACTCAATAATCCTTACTTAAAGGCATTGCAAGCATTAGGGGCCTTGGGTGCATTAGTCAATTAGTGGCAAAGTGCCCATTATTTTGTCATTAGCTTTACTGCCATTGTTTCTTCACATGGGCTTGCCAATGATTTCTTGATTGTGTATTCTATTGTACTTATTTGGCCAGTTGAGTAAGTAGTTTACTTTGCAAAATTTTTACAGAAGTATAATATTTACAGCTCACTTACACTTTTTTTATATTATTTTAAAATTAAATTTCAGTTTCATTTTCTAAAACTGTCAAATCTATTTTGACTTCACAGTTAAAAAATGCTTTAAGTTAACAGAAAATTAAATCTTTTGTCACATTTTTAAGCTTTATTGGGCGAATTTTCTTGACGTATTTTTTTTAAATAAATGTTTGAATTTTTTATTTATATATTTATATTGGTATGAAATATATACAAATAATTAGGCCTGTTTTATATTTTATTTTTCACTTTGTCTGATAAATTATTACACAACATCACATTATATAATATGGTTTAAACTTTACTTTTTTCTAGAAGTAAAAACTCTGCCTTGCTGAATAATGGCTTATTAATTTGGCCATCATGCATCATGATGACTGTTTATTAATATCACATATACGTCATGCGCAAAGCTCAACTCTGACGACTGTCATTGTCATTTATCTTAAAAAACGAAATTAAAACGTCATTTTCTTTGCAGTGCAAAATGCACTGGTAGATCGCCTTGGAGACCAAAAAGATCAAGTGCGCGATGCAAGTGTCACCCTATTGGCCAATATTATGGATGTGGCATCTACACCTCAGGTACTTCATTTGAAATCCTGATACACTTCATTCATGTTGTTTGAATTTTTTTTTAGCTTATGTCAGAAAAATGCAAATAGCAGTAGACAACTGTGTTTTTTATATTTTTGAAGATTGTGATAAAAGTTGTTAAGTTTGCAAGTTATGAATATCATGTTTCAAAAAAAGGGAAGTCATTTTTGCAATACAACCCCATTCAGGAAATTTATGTTTATAATATGTATATTTGTTTTGACCTAACATCTGACCTGTGTGAAAAAAACATATCTTTGCAATTAAATATGTTTTCTTTCCTCAGTATTTGTTCGAGAAGCTTGCCCCAGCATTTACCCACAAAGTGTGGCGGGTTCGCGAGGGTGTCTGCCGTCTTCTGATTGCCACCATAAATCGATTCGGAGCCAAGTCCCTGTATCTCAGCAGACTCTTGCCACATGTGTGCAAACTGCTTAGTGATCCCCACTCGCAGGTAATTTCAAACAAACCACTTAGTTTGCACATTCTTGTAAAAGCTTGTTCTGTTTTAAGAATTCAAGGTAAAACATTCACACTATTTGATAAATACACTAAACAATAATATTGTCGGAGTTATATGTTAAATACAAAAAAATTGCTTGAATAAATTAAAAAAAAATTTAGTTATGATTTTTTCGTGCTCAACATTGCTGTGCTTATTCATCTGTTTTTTTTAATTTTATGACTCACAGCTTAAAAAGGTATGCACAAGTTTCTGCAGTTGTATGACAGGCCCTATTCTTTAAACTCCTTTATACACTCAGTAGTTTTATGACCTTGACCAAACAGAAATGTAGGCTTGGCATGTTGATCTTTCAATGGGCAATTGATTTGTTGTTTGCTGGCAACGCTTAGATTGAAGTACTCGTAGGGCAAGTCCAACAAACAAGTAAATTGTTATGACTTGTACATTTATTCAGTTAATTATACATCTCTAAACCCTAGTTGGATAGTATATATGTATATTGAAATTTACCAACTGCTAATTGATGTATAGTGACGTTGAAGTTATTTATTACACATTTTTTAAACAGTACATAGCTTATTTCTTTAAGCTTTTTATATAAACGCATAAAAACTGAAGAACCACTTAAGAAAATGTAGCAAATGCAGTTTATTCACATTGAGTTAATTATCGACTCGTTGGATGCACCATGTGTCAAGTGTTTAAAACGACATATGGGGTGTGCAATCCCAATTTGCAAAATGCGTTTTACTTCTGCAGTATAGTAATCTGTTGTTTAGGCCTTGATTTGCCTGGGTTGGTTTTGTTGTATGTTGCTTGTTGCAGTCTCATGAGGCTGGCAGTCTGGCCCTGTAATAAAATAGGTTATAGCACCAAGATCATGAATAATTGATTGGTCCATGAGTGGTGATTTCGCTGCTCTTACAGCAGTTTGTTGACAAAAATGGCCTGCTGTCGAGCCTTCTGTGTATTTTGCCTGGATAGTGGCATGTTTAAATAGGGTTTACCTGTTTAAAGTTATCATACTTCTGTGTTTTAATTATTTTACTACAGTTTATATGGGTGAACAAACAATTTATGTAAACTCGTTTTTTTTTTACCTAACTTCTGTGTTTGTAATTAAGTTTATTATTGGAGTTTATAAAAACGGGTTTGATCTTACCAAACACCTTTTTATCTTTAATCAACATTTACTGTGTGTATTTCAGCTGAAAATAAAATGAAAACACACTTATGAGAGTACAAAATTGCTGCCATGCCATTGTGGCTTACGGTTCACCTCCACTCTTATCACTTTATTGTTATTGTGCATTTTGAGGTTATATTGTAGTAGCGTTTCTATGCCATTCACAGTCCGCTCGGCCAATGTGTTTAGGCAAAGAAATCGGAGAGAGATTATCGGGCAAGTCTGGAGTGGCCAGTATGCCTTTGTTGGGTTTCTGAATTGCCTGCTCGGCCCAACAAAGACACATACTTTTGTCACTTATCCTATTAGTAGGATACAACAACCACTGTTTATTGTCAAACAATAAGCCACAAATCCACCTTTGCAGAGTCATTAAATTTGGATTTCTATTCCTGTTTTTGTAAATACACCTAATCTGAGTGCCCATACAAGCTACTATGCATTACATGTCCATATGCAAATAATAAAGTTTACAAAAAGTAATGCTTGGTATAATTGTACCTCATGTAGCTATTACAAATCAACACCTGCTATTTTTGGCATGTTGTGATCCTATCTATTCTTATCTAAGACATCATATATTAAATGTATATTTTATTAACTAAACATTTATATATAATGTAATTGAAATGACCCTTGCTCTAAAATACCTTTTTAGGTAGTTTTACTCTGTTTTAAACTTTTAAACGGTTGGTATGGTTGCTTTGTGTTCAAAAAAAGTACAATCTTTCTTTTGGACATCCTCCACTATTATGAAGTTTCAATCATCGTTTAAAAGCTTTAAAAACTTTAAAACATTTAAATCAGTGATAGTTTGTTCCCTTTGCTACAAAGCACACCGATGAGTTATGATTGCAATAGTTATATCTATGGCAAAAAGGCTAAATTTAGTTTTTATGAGGCATATAATATTGTGGAATGCGACAAATTGCTGGAGTGTTAAAGGTTTGGTAAATATTTGACACTCGGCTTTTTCACTAATGTAAGCTTTGTTTGCATTCCAACACTACTTGGGAATTGCCACGGCCAATGCGGCTAAGTTGTACATTAATTCAACTGCTGTACACAAGCAGATCTGTATATGTGTACTGCATCACTGTGTTTTAATTATAAAACTTGGCAAATGTATATACTTTGAGTAATCCTATATTTAGATACAGCTTTATTCAGGCTGGAAATATATTGCGAGTCACTATATAGTGATATATATATACTGCCAAAAAATGTTAACACCTGCTATTACATAATTAGCTATTACATACATAACACGTGTGTAACATTTGTTTAATTGCTAATTTAACAAAACACCAAAAAGTCTTACTATGAACCTAACTATTTAACATACACAGAGTTATTTCAGGTAGAAAAAATAAAACAAATACTTAATCGCCATTCTGCTAAAATAATATATATTAGATGTATATACATATATCAATTTATATTTATATCAATTTGAAATGATAGTTATTTGTCAATTTCTTTCTTTTAGGTTCGTGATAATGCAATGTCAACCATTGTGGAAATCTATCGTCATGTTGGGGAGAAAGTGAGACAAGATCTTGCAAAAAAAAATTTACCCCAACAGAGGTACATAAAGGGGTATTTGGTTCCTAAATATTGTGTAAAGTGAGGCCCTGTATTTTAGATCAATAGAGTGCTATTATTGAACCATAAACGTGAAACCATTCCTTGTTTTATCATTAAATTTTTGCTTTCAATGTTGACAAAAACCGGTGGGTAAATCTAAAATAAGGAGGCAAATTAATAAAAGACCTAAAAGGAAATTAGGAACACTTATATAATATTAATTATTGAGAGGCAAACAGATTTCATAGGTTATTCATTAATATATTGTTGTATATTCATTTTTCTGAATGGTTATTCAACATCGGGTCATTGAAAAGAAAATTACTACCTGTAGATGGCATTTTACCGTTTCAGTTGACGGCTTTCATCACAGTCTAACATATGTTTTTGCCAACAGTAATAAGATATTCTGCAGGGCCCTTGGGACAATGGCACAGTAATTTAGGTATATATTCACAGCTAGTATCTTGTGATGGGAAGCATTTCGTAAAGATATTTAATGCTGGTTTTATCAACACTTGTTGGTTACCAACCCACATTTTAGCCAATGTAATTTTTTTAACTGAAAGAATCCTAGAAAAAACACTTTTTTATATTTCATCTTGTTTAGATTAAATGCACTTTTTGATCGCTTTGACGAATGTCTACAAGCCGGGGATATGATTCCTGCCTCTGACACAGGTAGGACAATTTGTACTACCAGCAAAACCACCTTTTGCCATTTATTATTGCATTGCCCTAATTAGCTTTAATGACAGATGCTGATCCATTGATTTTGCCTACCAAGGGGCAGTGCTGCACAGGTCTTTGCCAGCTGCCCTGTAATGCATGTTCATAAAACTGGGTGTGGGCCGCTCATTAACTTTTTCAACCCCGTAATTATCTATTGCAAATGCTTTTACAGCGCAACTAAAAATGATTTGTTTTACTTTTTTTAAATCAAACTCATAAAATTTATCTAATGATTGAGGTTTACTGCTTTACTGAAACTGCTATATGACAGAAAGTTCACGTGCTTATTTATAGTAGTTTAACAAAATGTTTTTAAAGATTTTTATTATAGGTAAATTTACCTTTTTTTTTATACATCTTGCGATATTATGCAGTTGTTACGAAAATATATTTGGCCACCCTTAATACCAAACAACCTAAGAAGGTATTAAATTATATTGTTTTTTGTCCATATAATATGATTTAAAAAAGTCAAAAATTAAAAAGATTTTACAATTTTGGACATCTTGTTGTGTACTTATGCACATAGTGGTAGCAAAATAAAAAAAAAAATAAAATATAAACTTCCATTGTTTATTTCTAGGCTTTGCTCCACGATCAGGTGTTGTAGCTTGCTGTGCATGTAGACCTCCTAATAATTTTTGCACTTATCTCTAACAATTTTCACACCACACCCTACTGAATTTAGTTCAATTTAATTTTTCAATTTATTTAATATGTCTAAATGTATATATGTTTGTACTTACTAAAATCCTTTTAATTGGCCTTGTCCACAATTGCTTTGCTTATACATTATTATTAACAGTGTAGTAAATCTCTTCAACAGAGGTTTAAACTCTACTAACAAATAAAGTTAGCACTAGACATTTGGTAACACTTCTAACTTTAGAAGGGATAGATCACTATTGTTGAACAAATATGTGTGTGCCTCTTTTACTTTTAACATGTGGTAATTGTAGATTAACTGGACGTAAACCTTGCTAAATTGTTTTATTCTAACAATATTCGCTATTACTTACAGGTTTTTTTGGTAAACATTAATATTTTAAAATTTAAATTTTTTTTGTTTGTATTAAACTAAATGCCACCACACCAAGCTGTTTAGATTATGTTACTGTTATTGTGTCCTAATAGAACTGCTGTGAAACTCTTTGCATAGTGACCAGTTTAAACTTAGCTTTACTTGACAACAACTAACCTAATCTTTGCCTTAAATCGTTTAATTTTATTTGTCAGGCAAGCTTACCCCCATTTTTAATATGCCCTAACGCTTTGATACCAAACCTGGTTTAGAACCAATACCAGGGTTTGTGTTACATTGATTTGGTGTTGTTACAGCCTCACTTGCCAGTTCGACTGGGAGTTTCGACTCCGCTGATTCAATGTCATCGGCGGGTCTCATGAGACCACCACTGACCAGCATGGTCGCCAATAGCAACAACAGCAGAGGTTCAACGGCTGTGCCGCCATCGTTCACAACATCCACTGATGGTAATCCAATAAGCTACTTAAGACAAACAAACTCGAAAGAAAAGATCAAATCACTCTTTTTTCTAAAAAATGAAATTAGGCTGGTGTAATTAGCCTTGTTTTTTTATTGAAGGACCTGTTCCAACAGTGTTAGTTGTTGTTCTTCTTAGATCATAAAAACTAAAATAAAACCAAAAATATATTTAAAACACCCTATCAAAAACCCTAGAAAACTGTAATAATAATTTATAAGTTGAATTAGCAGATTTTGTAAAACATTTAATTTTAGTGAATTAGACTGAACTTACTTATGATGAATTTTATTCAAATTTAGTTTCTAGGTTGGATATTGAAAACCTTTGTGGATAATTTTGGATCATGCCAATTTTCTCAAAAAAAAAAATACTAAAATACATCTGATGCGACAAACAAGAATCTTTCTTTTAGTTTTATCGTCTGCGGGAGATTCCTTACTTCCTAAAGTGTTTCAGCTTACTATAATACATGTTTAAATATGCTTCACCTTTCTTGATTAATATAATAATTTTTTTAATTTTTAAAATTTTATTGTATATTAAAACAGTATAGAACATAAAACAGTATAGACTTTCTTGTCTATAGGACCTATAGTGACTGATTTTGACTGAGACAAGAAAGTCTATACTGTTTTGCTACCATTCGAAGTCATTGTCGTCACTAACGTGCATTAGGGCGAGGAGATATCTTCTTTTTCAAATATTCGGTTTGCATTTATTGTATATTATGTGCCTTGATATTAAGTTGATATAAACTTTGACTGAATGAATGAAATGATTACCGTAGTTTTAAACTTATAGGTTTGCTAAGAAAACAAGCTGTAAAAGTGTTTTATTTTACGACAGGTCCTGCAAGATCGGCTTCAGCCCAACCAAGGAAATCATCATCTTCAATGCCGGCACCCCGGATAAGCAGATCTAATGCTGGTAAATTTCATATTTTCCATGACTTGTTTGAAAGCAAACCCTTGAAAACATCTGTCTTTGTTTTTGAAATTTGTTAGATGTAGAAAAAAACTAAACTGCCGATTTACCTGCCATAAAAAGAGTTGCCACCATTTCTCCTTAAAACATGGTATCTTGCATCTGCACAGTGACACATATATTCAAGCACAGACCGTGTTTTTGTCATAAACTTTTTTTTTTTTTTATGTCCGTCTTTAAGACTATAATAATTATTGCCGTAGGTGGTTCAGTTCAATAAAAACAGAGAGACAGACAATAAAATATAAAACTATGTAATTGTTGCTTGTCTTCACAAAACAGGTACAGTCACTGTCAATTCCATCACAAATTTAAACATTATGTTTCTTTTAAAATCACAGTTACGATTTCTCTGTAATATTTTGATTGTGTTATATTGTCACACATTTTACTAACACATAGCTTGTTACTATTAAGGTGCAATTGACGAAGAGTCGTACGTACGAGAGTTTGAAGCCAACCTGCCAACTGTTCGCATTTTCTCGGCAAGGGATGTCAACGATCAGCTGGCAAAAGTCCATTGTATTTTGTCGGACGATCGCAAAGACTGGGAGGAGAGAACCAAAGCGGTATGAAACTGAAATACAAATTTTTATTTCTGTACTACTTAAACCGCATAAACTGATTCTTACTGATATAAAAATACTTTTTTTTTTTTTTATTTTAAACAAGATTTATTTTGCTGGTAAAATAGCCATTAAAAATAGAGCAAAAGGTATTCTATAACAAATCCATTGCCAGCTTTAAGTAATTAGTCAGAGTTTATAGTTGTATGTCCAAATCATGTTTGCACAAACTTTAATGTCCATAAAATATCTGAAATTTCAGTCATACTAAAAGTAGTTTGTTATACTAAACAACATTAAGAAAATATTTGGCACTTCTGGTGTGATAAGAACCAACAGCTTTAAAATTGATTAATTTGTTACAGTTAAAAACTTTTCGTGCTATTATTGTTGCTGGCGGAACTGAATACGATTCGTTTTACCAATATCTTCGTGAAATGGAGCCAGCACTTCTGCTTAATGCAAAAGATCTCAGATCGCAAGTAGTACGAGAGACCTGTGTTACCATAGGGTAAGTTTAGTATAGTTTTTTGGGGGGTGTCGCTGCACCCTGGGGTGCCATTTCTAATGCTCAAGGGTGCCGCGACATAGTTGACAATCTTTAAGAATCTGATTTTTGCTTAACTCGCGCAACTTTTTGTGTAAGATTAGGATATAAATCATGTTATAACTTCAAGTCCTACAGAAAAATCTTATAGAGGTGCCGTTATCTATTTATTATTTAGAAGGGGTGCCGCTAGCCATAAAAGGTTGAGAATCATTGCTCTATTGCTTAGAGCTTAGACATTCGGCATATTTTTAAAATAATTGACAGACTGACCTTACAGCTTGTACATATTATTGATATATCCAAAAAGCATTTCAGCAGTGGAGAATGTTAATCAATACCCACAGAGCACACTTTTGATTTGCCCCAGATATTGATTTCCATTGCACAAGCAATCTGTAGGAGAGACCAAAAATGGTTGTAAGCTGAATTTGCGGGCTAAATTATAAGTGTAACTAGAAAACAATACACGATACCCTGAGACACAATACTCTTTAAAAAATAGACAATACTTTTAAGAAATGGCCTCAGCGCTGCAGTTTACAGGACGTATCAGCAATAATAATTATTTGGGTAAATTTGTTTAAATGATGAAAAGCTTTTAAGTTTGATTGTTTTGATGTATACGATTTCAGTCAGCTTTCCACCACCCTCCGAAACCAGTTTGATCATTGCGCTGAGTTTTTATTGCCAACACTGTTTTCCCTGCTTCCAAACTCGGCCAAGGTGATGTCAACATCTGGCATCCTCGCCATACGTACTATTCTCCAGGTGAGCTACAAAATAAAAAACAGAAACTAATTGTGCAAAAATAATATTAATTTCACTTATTAAATGCTTTCAGCACTGGAAAACGCTTTCTATGCATAAATACTATTATTTTCGTTGTATACACAACTGGTTCTATGAAATGTAGGTCGTACATTTTACTATTTTCTTTTATTATTAAAGGCTTTGCATTGGAAAACGCTTTCTAATTTTAAATGCAAAATCATATCATTTATAAATATGTCTTTTACATTGTTTAAAATAGATTTTTTTCACTTCCTAGGTGGCAGTGTAGAGCAGGCCAACTGAACCTAAAACCTATTTTAACAATAGAAGTGCAGTTTGGTATGTCTATAAAGAACAGTTAACATTAATATTGAATTTTCAAATATACAGGTTTAAAAATAATGCAAAGCAAAATTTATTTCATAATTTGAATTCCTAAATAAAATTTTATTCATTCACTGTTCATATTTTTGTTGTTAGCACACACACAGTCAGCGCATTGTCCCTGTTGTTCTGAGTAACTGCTCTTCCAAAACCAACGTAATTCGTAAATACTCGCTGTCATTTTTGGGCATTATCTTCGATCATTGGATAACCGGACTTTTGGAGAGGTTAGTTTAATAAATAAATTAATTAAGATGTGACCATTTTTTCCATTTTTTGTAATGTTTTATTGGTTAAAATGTTACAGCATAAGTTCTGTAGATTACCTTAAAAGGGTCATTGCACTTTGTACTTGTTTCAAAGTTAAAGCAATCAATTCCTATTTTAACATCTATTTTGCAAATCCTTTTTTAATAGTTCTGCTGCTTTTTACTAAGACTTGAGTTTTTGTCTTGCCTTAGGCTGTGGTAGATGTCCTAAACAAAAAAACAGTCTTATGAGATTACACCTGCTTAGTTTGTTGTGATCTGACCTGAAAAATGCCATGTGTTCCTGACACAATCACAACTCTTGACAATTTGGTTGACCACAAGCTAGAAAGCCATTGTGGAGGCTGGACATACGGCATTATGTAAAAAGTTGGGTAAAAATGTGCACAGTTAGAAATCTCATGCACGCTAAGGCAAACCTTCACTGAATGTATTTAGTAAATACCTGCAGTTTTAGCAAATTTCTGTTAATTGTGTGCCATTCAGTTAAGTAAAAAGTGGATATATTTGTCTTTCTTCACAGTCGCAGCATTCTCGTTTAATTTTCAATGTATTTAGTAATACCTGCAGTTTTAGCAAATTTCTGTTAATTGTGTGGTATTAAGTTAGGTAAAAAAATGTATTTGTCTTTCTTCACAGCTGCAGCATTAACGTTTAATTGTCAGTTTATATAATGACATTTACAAGGTTTTGTGGTGTAACCAACCCTTACAACCAGAGTATGTTACAATGCGGACATCTCATTGTGGCAATGCCCTCCACTTCTGTAGCATTTTTGACATTTCACCCGCTGTAAGATTATCACCACCGAATCCTTTAAAGGCCAACAATGACAACACTGTGAGGGCATAATGGGCATTGTGTAGCAAACAGGCGTCAACAAAAGCCTGGCCGCGTATCAATCTCACTTTCATTGTGCGTTTGTTTTAGCTGACAAAACTGTGAAAGGATAGTAATGTGTGGCGTTTCGCTCTGGCCAAACCTTTCTGCACTGAGAAAGGACACAAAGTTTAAAGGTCCTAGATCTGTAGACTTAGCATAGAATGGACTGTTGGCAATAATATATATCTTTGAGGAATGAGCCAGTGACAGCTTATTATGGTTGAGCATGCCTATCGCTGTGGCATCTATTCTTCCCAGCGAAAGTGGGGGCGAGGGCTTTGAGCAGTTGCTGATACGTCTTTTTCCTGGCAGGCACTTGGCCTCACTGAAGGACGCTGTTTTTAAAGGAATAAACGACGCTCACGCTGAGGCAAGAGAGGAAGGAAGAAAGTAAGCTTTTTTAAACCTATTTATTCTTTTTATTATTTTGTGAAACATCAGTTTTGGTTAAGCATTGTCAACCATTAAATTGAAAAACTACCTTTAGACATTCAAATCAGGCTGTAGTAGTTAAAAAAGTTGTAAACCTATGTTAATTTTCATATCTTAAAACTTACCTTTAGACATTTAAATCATGGATTAGTAGTAAACCTGGTTAAATGGTAAAATAAGATAATTTGATGCATGTTTTTAATGTTCTGTTTTAATTCAGAGCATGGCTCGGCCTGCAAAAACATTTTCCTGTCGAGGCAGATAAACTCTTTGCCGACCTCAACCCGAGTCAGCAGAAATTGATGAAAGGTTAGTGTAAATTCACTAATCAACCAAGACACAAGTTTGATCATTTTTACATTTCTTTACATTCTAGGCTGATAATTCAAACTAATATTATTAAATATGTCAACATTTTCATTTTGTGTGTAGCAGGATTTGTACCTATGATCAGGTACCCAGATTTTATTAGTGATCAGATTTTATTTTTTGCACATTTAGGTTTGTCAAAATTTATTTTATAAAACACCCTTTTACTATGTTTTCGAAGCAATGGTTTAAAGACTGATTTATGAAGGTACCAATTGCTAATAAAATTTGCCAAAAAAATTCTTACAATAAATTGGCGATACATTCTTGTAAATTTAAGTAACCTACTACACGCAATAAATAATCTAAATTTATTAAAAAATGAATTTCTTAATATAACTTTTCTTCAGGTGGTTTGTCTGTCTCTGATTCACTAGGAAGCTTCACAAAACCTGATGGCGTGGCGAAGTAAGTTCTACTTGAAATTGATATAAATATCTTCTATAGCATTATCTAATTTGCATTTACACCTGTGTGTTCTTTTTACGCAGAAAATCTCGACTCAGTCATCAAACCACAACAGGGGCTGCAGCGCGCCGCATTGTCAACAGAGGTATTATAGTGATGTTTGCTTAAAAACTCCCTTTTTATGTGCACTTAGTTAATATTTTTTAATAAATATTTTTTTTTTGCATTTTATTAGTTTCAGCTATTACACACAGAATACAGCTTTTTTTAAATGGTAAACCTATACACACAGCTTACATAAGTTTGTAATACATTTTTCTTTATTATTATTCATGTATTATTAACAAAACAGCAACATACTTACGTTTTTAAGTTGCTTTTCATATTCAACTGTTAATTTTTTTAACTAGCTCCACCTAGTGCTGGATTAAGACCATCCGGCAAGGCCAATGGTGGATTTTTCCGTTCTCGCTCGGATATCGACCCAAAAGCAGCACAGCGTTCAAAAATGAAGGCCAACATTAGGACTTCAACCATGGGTGAGTTGAGTGTAAATTGGCGTGACAATTAGAGTATTAAGGTTGACATCTTATCTTGTGAATATTATGTATGGGTAGAGATTTAAATGATTTTGTCAACTAATCACTCTTTGAAGCTTAAGCAATACACTGCATCATTCTTCTTACTCTGCATCATTTTTTCTTAGGATTTTAAGTTCTCTACCTTAATTGCAAGATACAAGCCAACTTTACCAATTTTGTACCCATGCAAGACGCAGTTGTTTCTTTGTCATGCTTGCAGTTAAATTTCTTACAGTAAAAATGCTATTTTGTTCTATTTCTAAAGTGTTATCAAAAGAAAAATCTGAATGCCCTAAAAAGGTGTTATGTTGATAAATAACATATTTGTTACATATTTGAAAAAAATGCAATAACCGAATATTGTTTAATCACGCTTTCCCGGACACCAGTGTCCCATGGCTCTGAACCCGGCATAAATGTCTTGCCAGTAAGTAAACCATTCACTTACCGTGGCATGTTGCCATCCTTGCAAAAAACAATATCGCTGCCCAGAAAACCTGCTAGTGACCCAGGGGGCTACCTTTCTGATTCTGACGTTGGTAAGCTTTGAATGTGACTGCATACTTTTAAAAATAATTAATTTCGAAAACTTGAATTTAGGAAATTTGAATAGCTTTGTTGAGAAATAAGTTTTGTTCTGAATTAAAAAAAAAAGTCTTAATTTTAGTTTTGTTATTAATCAAAAACTTCTTTAAATGTGACTGCATACTTTTAAAAATAATTAAAATTGAAAATTTGAATGTAGGAAATTGGATTAGCTTTGTTGAGAAATAGGTTTTGTCCAAATTTAGAAAAAAATTTATCGTAATTAATTTATATTATTATTCAAAACCTCATTTAGAACTCAAATTAAAATGTTTGCTTTTGTAATTTTCTGTTTTACTTACCCTGGTGTTTAATTTTTGTTGGAGTGGGATCCTCATATAGACGTAGATTCACTGGTATGTTGCTGTCTGTAACTTTGTTGTAGCTCCTTAAACCGAAGCTGTTGTGCTATGAATGTCAAGTTTATATTGTCAATTGCAGATCTCAAAACTGCTAGTAGTTGATGAAAGCACTAGAAAGCATTGTTTTTTTATTGCTGCCCATGCTTCTATCTGTTTTAATATATGTTTTGTGTTGTAATTAAGCACGACAGAAACAAAACAAAAAAGTTTAATTTTACACCCTTAAAAGTGCTGTTTTGCACTTGCTAGAGACCCTTTTCTGTTAAAGGGCGATTTTGTAAAAACTAGCTGTCTTTGTCTTTAACATTAAAGATCAGTTAATTTCAAGCCTTTTCTTATTTATATCAGTTTGAAGACAACAGTCTAACCCCCCCCCAAAATATTTTTTTTATGGAACGATTAGATATAATTCTAAAAATAAATGTATTTGTTTGATGTGGCTTTTGCAGTAAAAATGAAGAATCTTATTAGAAGACTTTTTACAAATCATTTATGTGGATCATGTTTGCTAGCATGTTTTTCAGTGTTACATATCATCACAAGTGTGGTTACGTAGACTTGTGCTAAAACCTTTGCTACTTTTCAGGTCGCGTCGGTCGAACAGTCAATCCTCGACTTTCCACAAACTTTCCGCCAAACAAAACTTCAACTGACCGAGGGCGTCAAGCTGACAGACCAGCCATCTCACAACGTAAGCAATTTTTTCTTTGCCAAACTTTTTCCAATGCATTTCGTTACTAAGTTGTTATGCAATATTTTTTACAGACATAGTTCTTTGCTTAGAGTTTTGGTTATATCACATGCAGAATTAAATAAATTTATTAATATTTTATTGGTGTGTTAATTGCCTTTTGCTCTCACAACATAATCAATTTTCTCTTCACTAAATTTTTTTTCAATACATTGTATATTGTTTACAGACAGTTCTTTGCTTAGAATTTTAGTTATTTTAGATCAGGGATGGGCAACTCACAACATGCGGGCCAGATCCGGAATGCCAACGCAAATCATTTGGCCCACAGGCCACAACCTATTTAATATACTGGATACAATGCCATTCTTCATATTATTTGGCTATTTTAACTACAAAATGCAAATATTTTTTGCGCTTGGCGTTTATCTTGTTCCTCTGTAAATTTAAAAATACCCTAGTTTTATCGCTGATTAACTGTCGTTGCTGTTATAATAAGATGCGTAAAGTCTACACAGTTAACATTTAACCCGCCAAGACTTTTTTTAGTTTAGTTTTGGACCACGACTAAAAAAAGGTTGCCCAACCTTGATTTAGATGCAATGTTAAATCAATTTATTATTCTTTTATTGGTGTTTTAATTGCCTTCTGCTTAATACATATGCTCCCCTACCTACTTCAATATCTTTCAGGCAAAAAATCCTTATCTGAAAATCCCTCTCCTGTCCGTTCTCTTCCTCCTACGCCAAACTACTCCTCTCTTCCGAGAAGAGGCAAGAAAATCCTTCCTCCAAAACGATCCACCCCTTTAAATCTTCCTTCTTGCTCACGAGGAGAGCTAAAATCTTCCAATTCTAACAATGCACCAGTAAATGCAGAATGGCTTGATTCCCAACTTCGTGCTTTAATTGCAAGCGACTCGAGTTATCAAGACCCTAGTGATGTTTACTTGCAAGCCAACTGTATGTATCGAAGTGACACGGATTTGCTTCCACTCTATGATGACACCGGTGCCGCCCTTCGCTCGGCCTACTATGATGACAGCAACTTTGACGTTAAACCTGCAAATCCTTTGTTGAATCTTGTTGCAAGCGGCTATTCTACCAACTCTTTGCCGAGAGCCAAAAGAAGGTTAATGTATGATCAAGCTCCAATGTCAAGTTCATCAAGCGATTTCTTTACCTTGCCCAGGCGACCACAAAGTAGGCAAACGTCATCTATCTTTCTTGATATCTTACTACTATACTTAATTGTGCTTGTTTCTCATATCTACTCATTTTCTCCTTGACATGTTAAAAACATGAGCCTTTCAAAAAGAATTTCCTAATTAAACACTATTCCTTCCAGGTGTATTACATCTATTCATATCCATCACTTTACTTGAAAGATTCACATCACAATACCATTCAAATTTACATACTATTTATAGGTTATCTTATAAGCTTCCTTTATGGTCCTGAATTAATTCATTTTGCCATAGTTCATTCCACTTACATGGAAATGAATATCATAAAAGTTTTAGTTTGCTTTTGTATGTATGTCTATACCTGATACCTGTTTCATCCATATTGCCAATAATGCCTCATGTCATCCCTAATATCACATTTTCCTAGTTGGCATTACACATGGAAACTTCTAGACTGAAATAGTTATAATCTGTTCTGGGCAGTTCTATGCTTATTTACTTTGTTCATTATTTTGCTCCACATTCATTTCATCGCAGGGTCGCTGTCAGCAACAAGATTTAACGGTAAGATATGGTGTTGCACCACTGTCTTTGAATGCACTTGTGTCTCTGTGCCTTTTACACAGGATCTGTCCAATATGTGCCGTATACGCTTTCTATAACACATGGTTTACTATTGCTGCTCTGCACACAGTGAATGGGTTTGCATGCTTAAGTATAAAAGAACATTGCCTACCAAACTCAATATTTAATTTTCTCTCTAAATAATGCAAATTACTTTAAAGAATAACAACTGAACAGTAAATATAGATTCTGCTGCAGTAAAATGGTTTTAAGTAAAGTATAAATTATAAATATTTGTGGTAGTACTTAGTGTTCAGTGATGCCTTTGGATTTGTTTGGGTTCACTGTTTTAGTGTCGTACATTAAATGTGGAATTTATATTTAAGCAACACCAGTGTTGATTTGTTTTGTCAAATTAAATTACCAACCAGTGAAAACTATTTAAGCAAAAGGCTATTGCTCAAACGACAACCATAACTTTGTGTATTTGCTCTGATACTAACATAATGGTGAACTTCCAACCAGCCCTTAACGTAAATAATTACATTGGCATTGTTATCATTGTGGCTTCCTAACCTGTCAGGATAACAAAACCACAGCTATGCTGGACAATGGCAGTATGTTTTGTAAGGTACCATGGGACAATACATCCTTTTCAAAGGTGTTTATACAACTCTTCAACTTTATTGCCATGGCATAATCTAAACTACTTTATGTCCCCAATTTTTTTTAAAGGAAAGGCTGTCCTATATAAATGCATTATTGTGAAAATATATTTTACGTATGTGACCTAAAAATGTGTAGGTTACATATACAAAAAGTGTATTTGGGAAAGCACTTGGCTATGGAATTTCTTTTAGGAAATACATTTAATAAAATATATTTTTTTTAATTTGTTTAAACTAACCTTGCACAATGCTCCAATGAATACTAACTACATTTAACTTTCTACTTGTTTTTGGCAGTGAATTGACAATATTGACTTTACTATATTAGTAATTAAATAATCTGCCGCAAGTAACTAAATTGCATGTTTTTAGCAAGACCATTTTCACTTTATGATGCACATTTGTCTAAAATGTGGCCGGCATGGTTTTGAATTTTTGTCTTATTTTACACAGCTGGCAGTCGGTCAAACTCGCCGAATTCGCAGAGAAGGACTTACGGATTGACGCAAACTCCAAATCGCAATACAAAGGGTCGCATTCCCTCCTATGGATCGAATCGTGACCAGAGCCCACCTAGAGGTCAGTGATAAAGTTTCTAATAAAATGAAAGCTGTGCTTTGTGGGGTTTGGGTTTTAACATGTTATGCTGTTGGATCTCTGGGAAGAGAATTAAATTGTTTTTATTAATTTTCCTATTTGTTTTGGTTTGTCTTTTGTGTGTGTGAATTAAACTTAGTGTTGAGTGTTTGGTGTGGCTGCAATATCAGTCTTGGTGATACTTAGAAATGCGATAACAAATTACTATAAGCTCAAGTTGAAGATTTTAACTGTTAACTCAGTTTTATCTTCTGTTAACATTTTATGTTTCTTGTGGATATGTACCTTATGCCGATTTTGGTTAAATTTATTTTATTAACATGGATAGAACCGGTTCTAGTTTGATTCAGTGTCTTTAACAAAAAATCTGTTTTTTTTAATACAAATTTGTAGTGAATTCTGTTTAAAATCAATTTTGATTTTAGTGATATGCATTATATTATCTTGCATAGAAACAATCAATCATAACTGCATTTAGTTTAGATGAATATTGACTATATTGATTTGCTGTAGTAAAGCTGGTAATAAAACAGTTAAATGCCTGCTCTATGTGGTGTTAGTTGCACGACCACTGTAAAACTATAAAAAAATCACAATATTCTACCACAATATATATATTTATAAAATCAAGGAAGCATTCTTAGATTATTTTACAGACAGTTAAATGTAAGCAGGTATACAATAACTGATAAAAACTTAAAATAAAACTTGAATTTACATTTTGTTGTGATTGTATCACAATGGTATAAAGTTTGATGTGCTTTTATGTTTAATTTGCATCATGATGTAACCTAGATAAGTGTATCCAATTACAACATTTGAAATAAAAAAACATTAATTAAATATAGTGAAAGACATCGTAGTTTAAAAAGCGTCCCAAGGTTTCAGTATTTTGCAGTGCTAAAGATGCCATCGTGTACTAAACGTGATCCAGTGCGTCGTTATTGGTACCTAGTTTTAAATACAACAACAAGGACAAAGAAAAACATTTTATTTCTAAACCATCCCCAGAATTTGAGTCTGTATTTTATCCATAGTGTTATAAATGGTGGGTCGTTACTAGTACACAAATTTGTATTAAAAAAAATCTGTGCTTGGTGAAGTATACTCCAAAACCTAGTTTTAAATACAACAACAAGGACAAAGAAAAACTTAATAATAAACCACCCCCAGAATTTGACTCTTTATTTTATCCATAGCGTTCTAAAAGGTGCGTAGTTACTATTACACAGATTTCTATTGAAAAAAAAAATGTTTCCATACACAGTGAAGTATATTCCAAAACCTGGTCAATACAACAGGGACAAAGAAAAACTATTTTATTTCTAAACCATCCCCAGAATTTGACTCTGTATTTTATGGGTCCGCTGGGGCTGCCCATTCCACCCGTACCCCGCCGTCTTCGCCCACGCAACAGCGCCGCTCGCGGATCCCTGTGTCGAACTCGCGACAGGGGTCACGGGCGGGGTCAAGGGTCGGCTCGCGTGCCACGTCACCGACTGGAAGCCGCGGCGGCTCGAGAAGTTCCAGTCCGCATCGCTATCGAGGTTAGTTTTGGCGCTCGCCGCGCTTTGCTGTTGCTAGCTCGAGGTGACTTTAACTCTTTGGTTTCAAAAAGGACCCGGTTCCAAGTCTGTGTGCATGTTTGTAATTTGCATGTCACCCACTCGTCACTTTGTCTCCGCCCATCTTGTGCGCTGCTTCCTCCCAAAAAACTGAAAAAGATTGAAATGAGAAAGTCAGCTGCATGCGTTTAAGTTTTGTTTTTCGCTATAATTTCGGCCATTTTTAATTTGCTTTTATGTAATGAGCAGTATTGTCACTCCCAGTTAAGTCAAAGCTGTGTCTGTTAAGGGTCGCGAGACCAGAACTGTTCCATCGGTTGTGTTTTATTTTCATGGTCAACCGCCATTCAGGGGACAGAGACAAACAAATTCCTAACTCTGATACCCTAGCTGCCACGCCTTCGCCCACTCGCCCACTCGAAAGGCGTTTGTCTTTGCCGACCACTCCACGGGGTAAAAACGGCAGCAAACACCACTCATCTGCCACCTACCCTGACTGCGCTACGCCGAGGCGACGCAGCTTGTCCTCCAGTTCGTCGAGCGATCTTTCACCGACCTCTTCGAACAGCAACAATTTCTTAAACGAGATCTGCCTTCGTCTTCAGTGCCATGTGCAGGCTGCCTCGCTGGGCCATTACCGAGAAACTCTGAAGCGAGGTATCGGCTCAACAGTATCGTAGTTTTAGCCTGAATCCAACCCTCACCTAAAAGACCCATTTAGACAGCCTAACAAACTGCACCAAACTGCTTTTGATAGGGTTTGTCGCCTGTTACATCTAGATTTCTGTAGGTTTTTAGGCTGTAGAAGTCGCGATTTGGGCAGATATGTAGCGGACCTGTGCTTAACTATGCAGCTTTACTAACCAACTCTTAGCATTCGTTCGATTATGGCAAAGCCTGGCTTTTTCTGCTCTCAATTTTCACAACGTTTCCGTAATCTACTCATTAAACAAAGTTTGCGTGTTTGTCATTGACATATTTAAATTTAACCTGCATTTCCATAACAATATTTTTGCCGCTATGAACAGCATGAGTTTCGCATATCCTGGGGAACACGAAACTACAATGTTCTTTTTGTGTTCCGGAGTCACTTTGCCAAAGTTTGGATCTTACAATTGGAAATTGTTGCTCTCAATTTCTATGCATTTTGCTTGTTTGGCGGGTGGTCGTTGATATGCTGGTTGTGGTTACTGGAAAGTCATGTCTTGCTTCGCCAAAACATGCCTAATTGCGTCTATCTGCGAGCATTTACCGCACCAGGCGCCTTTTTCCCAAAACCGTATTGTTTTTGTGTAGTTCCGCCGTCGCGCATTCCGCGTACCGAGCCGATTTCGCGTACACGGAGCCGTATTTCGTCGTCACAAGTTAGCAGCCGCGACTCGAGCCCAGGTTTGTATGTCGTCGAATGGCAACGCGTAACTTCTCTCGAACGGCTGACTGCCTTGCAGACTTGGACAACTAAATAATTCTAGTTTTCTAATTCATTGAATTAGAGCAAAATGGGGCTAATTCTTAATCTAATTTGTGAACTGCGTAAGTGCTGTAATTCTATTTCTAATCTAATTCGGATTTTACAAAAAATCCTAGTTTGTCCAACGGCATTTTTAGTCTCTCAGTTCAAACACAGAATTTCAATTATAATTTTTTGGTTGGAACGACTTGTATGAAATATTACAGTATAAAAAGCATAAAAATAAGCACACACATATTTACCATTCACGTTCTTATGAGAATTTATTGCAAATAAATTAAATTGGTTGTAAATAATTAAATGTGATTCTAGTTGAAGTTTGATGTTCTGATTTTTAGAAATTCGGTAATTCTAATTCTAATCCAATTTAGAAAAACTAAAATGCTCTAATTTTAATTCTAATCTAATTTTAAAAGCTAAAATAAATCTAGTTGTCCTAGTCTGCTGCCTTGTGCTCAGCATTGCATTTCATTCACGCAACGGTTGCATAATGCATATGCGCCACCTTGGGAAGCTGAATATACCCGTTTACGTGGTCAATTAACAGCTTGTTACTAAATTTGCTTTGCAGTAGTAAAATCTGCTGAATGCTCTTGCGTGTTACGAATGTGTATGAATTAGTTAGGGGACGCTTGTGACCAGAATGTTGACCTAATTACACGAATGCTCTTCCTAACCTGATGCTGTTGATGTTATCATGTTATTATTGCAGGTTTTTTTTATTGTTTGTATTGTATATACCAAGTTTTTTGTTACTGTGCATGTTGTTCACGCTGTACAAGCAGTACGGTAAAACCATACCATTTGTTGGTTGGTTTCAATCTATTGGTTTGTTATAAAATGTATTTATTACTTATTTGGCACTAACAGGTCATGTGTGTGCATCATCTAAATAATATTTATTTTGGTTTAAATCATTTGAAAGTCCTAAAAAAATTTTGCTTGTGAAGAAATGTGTGAAGTGTGGCTAATTTTACTAATCTCATTTGTCTCTTTTATGTTGTGTCGTCTGTCATTTAATTACTTCACTTTAAAATTATGCATGGCTACATTTAATGTGTATATTTAAGCCTCTCATCTTGGTTTTCCAATTTGTAAATCAAATATATTTGTTTAATCCTTTAAATGTTAAATGGAATTTCCTAACGTGTTTACTTAATGGAACATGAAAGAAAATATC
This sequence comes from Ascidiella aspersa, assembly GCF_963924565.1. NCBI lineage: Eukaryota > Metazoa > Chordata > Ascidiacea > Phlebobranchia > Ascidiidae > Ascidiella > Ascidiella aspersa. Next base: position 22,237,434 of record NC_139451.1, read on the forward strand.
TGTTTTAAACTAGAAAAGGCCAAATTCGTGTTTCTGATAAAATGGTTCAAAATTTCTGAAATCCATAGTTACTGTAAGGATTATTCGTGTAGCAGTGTAATATTACCTTTATATTGTTCTTCTTACACGAACAACAGGCCGAAGCGCTTCCAGTATTTCAAATCACGGAATCCCACCTATGCGAGTGCTGCCAAAGGGAAGAGAGGGTGAAATGGCATTGAGTGACGCGCTGGTATGAACTTTGTCATTTTATAAGTTTTTTTTATTAAAATTTGGGGTCATTCAAATTCCGAAAATGCTAGTAATTTAAAGTTACCAAACGTTTTGGTTCTGACTTATCATTGATGCTTTTGAATAATTGCTATTTTTTTAAATGATAAAATACTCTTTTCTACAAAGTCGTTAGTTTGTGACATATTATCAAAATTAAATTTGAGTACGTATAAACAAATATAAATGCGAAATTTTAGAGCATAATGACAGATTTCGAAGCAATACAACAATAGGGAGCACTTTATGGACGTTTCAAATAATTCTTAGTAATTGTGAACAGTATGATAATTTATTTAAATAAATATGCTGTTGATACCAGGCATAGTATACTAAAAATATGTTCTATGTGTCATTCTCTAATGAAGGCTTTCTGAATAGTTAGCCGAAATGTTGGACAAACAAATATATACCAGAAGAACTTATTTTTAGTATAATTTATTTGTTGGTAACATACTTTCAACTTGCTTGCTTTTGCAGAGGCGACAAGTTCGCAAGGGCGCGGGCGACGGTTATGCGATGTCTGACAACGACGACGACATGTCGGATACTTCGAGCGTCTGCAGCGACAGGTCTTCCTACTCATCAAGGTGATTTCGAGTAGTAAAATAGGTTGTTAGTTAAAAATACCAAAAGTAGAAATCAGTTAAACTATATTTTCGACACTAGGTGTCATGTGCCGCTTTTTCGTTTTTAATAAACAAAACGACTGGCAAAGGGACCAACAGTGACCGACAAACTTCTTAAAATCAAACTACCTAAAAATTAGACAAGTCATTTTCCATGCCATTTCTAACCCTTAGTGATTTCTGAAGGTTGTTTCGCATTCGCCACTCCAAAGCTGGAATAAATCATTTTGTGCCATCCACCGCCTGAACGGTTTAACTTTAAAGTGTTGTGACCTTTAAAAAAAATTGGATTTAAATTTTACCAAAATAGCAAATGAATTTATCAACCACACAAGTAACAACGCTGGTACAAAGAGTCCCGTTTTTTATGATAAACTGTCTTACAACTTTTTGAACTTAAAGCGATAAATGTCGCTGTAACCTGTAACTAAAATAAGGTGAGTAATCCCGCTATACTATCCTCAACAAAGCCAAAAAATCGCCCCCAACGTTGCTCGTTTAACTTACTTAACTTTCGCCGTCGTAGAAACGGCCTCAAACGTCACACTCCGCACACCGAGGACATCGCCGAGATCCTGCAGCTTTGCCAGAGCGGGCTGTGGACCGAACGCAAGGAGGGCCTGCTCAGCCTTCACGTTCTCATCACCAAGCAGAGGGACTTCAGGTTTGTCACTTAACTTGCTTGTACAATCAAAACTACTGTACCACTTACGGTTTGTCTATGAAGTGGGACTTCCCGGGGTAGATTAAGTCGGCTTTTGGAATATGTAGGTTTGGCCATTGGAATGCGTATTCCTTTTATCGTTGGTTCAATGCTACAAATGCTTTTTTTTGTTATTTTTACCCAACGTGTATTTCTACATTTCTATATGGCACATATGTGTAGAGCTGTGCAGACTTGGGGACCGTTTTTTTTTTTTTTTTTTTTTCTGTATTAATGTGTGGCCAATCGTTATTTATTTACAAAAAAAGGTTTTAAAACGTTTTTTAATATGTTGTGGCAAAGACCTAGTATATGTAAATATTTTAAGTAAAACAAATATTTTAGCGCCACTCTTTTTACAGTCGGTTGCAGCTTAAAAAAATCATTGAGATTTTCAATCGAATGTTCGCGGACCCCAACGGAAAGGTAAGATTTTTTCCTATTGTTGTCGCCTAGTCGTCCGTATTTTATTTTCTAAAAATTTATTTGCTTTGACAAACCCAACTTTATTTTCTTTCTTTGCTCACAGGGAACAAAACGGGTAATTTCTTTGTCTGTGCTTTGTTTGTTGTCTGTTGTCGCAGTCATTAGGTTATAGCTATATACAAGTGTGTAGAATGCACCTCGTTTGAATACTCAAAACTCATTTACTATTTGGATTTCAAAAGCGATATATTTCTATAATCTTGACAGGCTATCATATTGTCACTCCCCATTCTTTAAAGAGAACGTAACATCAAATGCATGTGTATCAGGCAACGTGTTTTGCTTATAAGTTTTCTGAGTGCTTTGCCATGTTTTTTTAGTCAAATTTTGTGTGCATCCATTTATATCGCGTAAATGTAAAACAACAGATGGACATGTTTTTTTCGTCAATTTGTAAATATGGAAACCTTTGCAAACAAGACATTTCATGTTAGCCATAACAACTAACAAATTACGGGTATACTTCATTATATTAACTCCATCTCAAAAATTATACTAATTGTAACGCATTTGTAAAACAAAAACAAACCTAATGTGCCAAAAATGCATGTTTCAAGTATGCACTATTTAGATGTTATCTAAAAGTTTCTGTTCACAGAGTATCTTTTTTTTTTAATTTGTTGGCTTGCACGAAACCCGTGTCATGTTAGTAGTTAAAAACGCAAGCACGAAAGATAGTAATTTAAAGCAGAAAAACAGTCATAAGTTGATTAACACGCTTTAAAACCTAGCGTTTCCTTCCTGAGCTAAATTAATTACCATCCTTTAACCGCTTTCCGATTGCTACAACGACCAGGTCTTCAGTATGTTCCTGGAAATTCTCCCCGACTTTGTGACCAACTACAAGGACAGCGTTCACGACTGGTTGTACGTCCTTCTCACCCAGCTGCTCAAAAAGATGGGCGCCGACTTGCTCGGCTCCGTTCAGTCCAAGGTCTTGAAAGCTCTACAAATCACGAGGTATTACGGTCGTTGTTTTTGATTGGTTGGAAATAGAGTTGCGCATCCACCCTGAAAAGTCAATATTTTGCGAATTGGGTTAATGTGCGGTTTAAGTTCTGTCTTTTGAAAGTGCCGTTGTAAAACCAAATATTTAACCTTTTTTTTAACGACGGAATTTATATTCTTTAATTTTTCTTTAAAAATTCATAGTTTTTTAATTTTTGCAAAAGTTTCTGGGAACCATGTTGTTTTTTCGCTAGGCGGTTTTGGGTTCCGGATGGACATAAGTGTGCCTGACCCAAGTTTTCGTGAATTAAAGTTGTTTTGTCGAGATTTGATTAAGTGAACCCTGTTCATGTTTAAGTTTGTGGTCATATGTTTATTTTTTTGGTTCCTCCGTCGAAATTATACTTTAATTTTAAAGCATTTTGTGTCAGTGATGCCTGCAGATTGGAAAAGTAACACTATTTGATTGCTTTCAACTTTGTGCCTAACTTAAATTTATTATCCTAAAGGACTCGGTGTAGTTATTTTGGTAATAATGCAATTTTTTTCAACAAATTCTTGACAACATTATAGGTTTTTAATACCTTGTGAGGATGAGGCTGTTGTAAGGCCTAGGATTTTTCAACAGTAAGACCACTGTTTTTTTTATATTGATATCAAACCATACTTGGCGCATTTTATATTTGTTGTTTTAAGATTTATAAATGTTGACTCGTTCGACGCATTTTTCATTTGCTTTTAAAATGTTTTCAGGGAATCGTTCCCCAGCCTTTTGCAGTTCAACATCCTTTCGCGTTACATCGTCGACCAAACGCAGAAGCCAAGTTTAAAGGTATGTCGGTGCCAGTTTTAAGTTGGTATTGTTTTCTGCAGCAAACGCGACATAATTTTTTTAATCACTTTTATAAAGTTACCGAACATATGAGTGAAAATTTTGTTCCATGTTAAAGTTACAGGAATCTAACTAAAAACTTAGGCATTAAAGTGTTGTTAATTTGCTGTTCAACTTACACCAATCGCATGCATACGTTGAAAAAGAGGTGTTGTACTCAGTAAGATAAACCACCAAAGTTTTGACAGCTTTCCGAAACGCTCGTAGTTGATTGATTGAATTAATTAAGCGATATGTTTTTTAAGAAAACTAGTATTGGAATCCCAACTCCAATATTTTTACGTCCTGGTACAAAACATTGTTTATTTCAGTCAACACCCCCAAAAATCACGAAAACCTAAAGTTTAATTAAAATTTGAACCAAATTTATCTTTAATCAATTCACAGCCATTTAAAAAAATCACATTTGTTTCTCACCGTAATGTGAATGACAAAACCATAAATGCTATTTTTCAGGCCTAATAAGTGCATAAACATTACTGAAAATTTGTTCGGACTCAAAAACTGAACAGCTGAAAAACTTCGCTGGAAAAAAGTTGCATGTTCGGCAAAAACGGATTTAGAATTAGCAGCATGTCGCTATAATTAATATCACTGGGCAAATAAAATTACCTTGTTCTTAAAGTCTGCCTAATGTGTATCACACAATACTGTAAAAACTAAGAACTCGTAAACGCTTTTATCTCAGGTGAGACTGGCGCTCCTTCACTATCTGCTTGAGCTCACGACCCTCATGGAGATGAAAGAGATCGTGAACAATAGCGACACGAGGCTAGCTGTGTCCAGGATTATAACGTGGACCACTGAACCGAAGAGCCACGACGTCAGAAAGGTGACTGGAGGCTCATGTAACAGTATTTGTACTGAATGCTTCGCAAGGACCTTTTAAAACTCATTTATTCCAGCTCAGTTAGAATTTATTTTTGGTAATTTTACCATACCTGGTATTTTCTGTAGGTTAACAGTTCGTACACTTTGCACAAAATGATTTTTTTGTTGTCTTTAAGTGCTTTAAGGTTTTTTTTTCAGTATTTATTGAACTATATACAAAAACTTTTCCGAGAGTTCAATTTTTTCCAACTCTCGTAAAGTTTATTTTTTGGTGGTTTTACCATATCTGGTGAAGTATTTTTTTCCTTTTGAAGTGCTTTGAAGCGCCTTTATGGTGAACCCTTCAGAGAGTTTTTTGTGAACGTATAGATTTTTGCTATGAAAAATTTATTGGGATCGACAGGACTTCGTTTAGGAACATTTTTATTTAATTGCTAACGGCAGGGTTGAGAACGTGTATTTTGCTCTGGGCGAGTGCTGATTGACACCCATTTGCTCGACCGGAGAGTGTAATTTTTTCGCTCTTATATAGTTCAGTACAGCAAAAGATATATATGCCTTTCAGCGAGCATTTTTTCATATAATAATTTATGAAAAAATAGTAATTATTTTAGCGAGTTTTTTAACGATGTTGCTCTGTATAGTTAAGCACAACTATGTGAGAAGTTGTTCAAATTCTTTCCCTACAACACTTCCACTCAAGTTATTAAAAGCGCTGTGAAAAAAATATATAAGGGTCTTCATATTTTATTTTGTCTCTATTGAAAAAAGAGCTTTTTAGCCTCTTTTCTCAAGCAACATCCTTATTCTATTTTACTACTTAAACACAATTTAATGCGAAGCAAAAAACACACTCCAAAGCCACTTTTTCGTTTGAAAATAGCGTGGATGTGTATTCAGTGATTCGATTTACCACGTGGCTGTTTGCATGACCTTGATTTCTCATCCAAGGTCGCCGAAGCCCTCCTTCTAGCCCTTTTCGACCTGAACGCGCAAGCCTTCACTATGATGATACGCGTGCTGCCTAAGACCTTTCAGGACGGGGCTATGAAAGTGCTGCACCAGTACATGAAGATCAACGGCGACGCCAACGTAAGAAAATGTCTTTCTTCGTGTTTTATACTGACATTGTTTTACTGTTTAGGTTTCAATGCGTTTGCAGTGAAAGAGAGAAAAATACGTGGCCCTGCCTGAATATTATAAATGATTTGTATTTTTTGTACTAAATTCCTCTTTTTTATTCATTCAAGGATGTTATGTGACAAGTATAATTTGGTAAACAAAGTGTGACCGATTTTTTGACAAAAAGATTGACGGTATTATTGTTTTTAAATAAATAAAATTTTTCTTTGTTTCCTTACAGCATAAATAGCATGTACGAAGCGCTGAAGGTATAAATGCATTTTAAGTAAAATGCTAAATGAAATTTATTTTGATGTTTAAAGGTAATTTATTTTTAAACAGTATTCGGGTAATTTATTTTATTTTTTTAATGAAATGTTGATATTTATTGCGGTTCCACCTCGACCAATTAACTTCTCTCAAATGTTTACACTTCCTTGTTTTTTTTCGTAGTCGACTCAGTCGGACAGTTCTTCAGGTCACGTGATAGGGCGGGTGGCGATGTCCCCGGGAAAAAAGGTGCTTTCCCCTCGCGGAAGCGTTGGCACAATCGAGATCCGCTCGCCCAGGTAAGTTTGCCAGGAATATGGGTTACAGATTTGGAAGTGCCGTTGACTAGAATGGAAGCTTTTAATTTGCAGTAATCAGGGAGTCATTATTAGTTTGGCAAAGGTGACATTTTCAATTATGAAGTTTTGTAAACAAATACGATTTTTAATAGTTCTTCAAAACACGTTAGAAGCTTTGGAGCATAATGGTTGAAGTAAGACGTAATAAGAATATCAAAGTCCATACAAAAGTAGGTATCATTTTGAACGTTTCTAATACCTCTTTTTTCATTTTCAACATCGTTCAAAATGAGGTTGAAATGAATAAAGAGAAAATGAATGATGTTGAAAATGAATAAAGTGTTATTCGAAACGTTAAAAATGATACCTATCTTCTGTATGGGCTTTAATATTCTGTCACGTAAAGAAGCGCTTAATGTTTAATTTTTTTAAAGGATTTCGCTGTGATATAATATAAACTTGAGTGGATTGATTTTAGTTTGCCTTTGTTTTAAATTACTAGCGGGTTTTGTTTGTGGGCATAGCCACAACATATTTTAATAACCAAAAAGGAACGTACTTTTATCAAAGCTAGATTATGGTCAGAATTTAAGTTATAGACTGAGGGTTATTTTTCACTTTATATGCGAGAATTATTATTTAAAAACCATCCTCCAAGCCAGTGGCTTCCCGATCCAACTGCTTTGCGGAACAATGTCTGTGTCGATTTCAAACGACAACAAATAAACACGATTGTTACGTCACAGAGGCAGCGTGGACACGGAGAACATGAACCGTGACGAGATAACCGAGAACTTCCGCGATATCACGGCCGGCATCCAGAAGTTGCGCATGGACAGCAGCGCCGATTTGGACGGATACATTCACGGAAAGGTAAGAACTTTTTCGCCTTTTTTCCATCAACTTTTTGTTATAAAATGTTTAAAGTTTTTACTCTTTTTCCCCCACCGACTTTTTGGTATTTATGGATTGTTATTTAAGGTTTGGTCTTTTTTGCCTTTTTTCCATCGCCTCTTTGTTATTTTAGATTGGTATTCATGCAAGATTAGCTGGGAGGTTTTATTGGGGCTTAAAATAGGGAGTTTTGTTCCTATGTCGTAAATTTGTTCTACGAAATGGCCAAAGTCTTGAGAATAGATGCGTTATTTTCCTGTAAATTCGCCTGTTTTTAGTTTACTACAGTTTACGGGATATTTCCTGAAATTTTTAATTGAATTGAGTTTCCGTGTATTGTTAATATAGTCTTTGCAATAGTGTTTTTGTTGAGGTAGTGATTAACTTACCGGCTTTAACATTTTGCTTTATTTTAAAAATATTTCCTTTATATTGTCATTTTACATAGGTTTATGATGGATTTTTTTGTAAATGTAAGAAATCGTTTAAATTGATAGTCTTTTTTTTTTGACCGAGCCGCCATTCTATCCGTAAACAAATTTACAAAGTTGCGTTTTAATCGCTTACAAAAAAAGTCACAAGATTTCGTGACGTTTACTTTTCCAAGGGGTTCTATCGGGATATTTTAAACAACATCACTGGAAATTTTCGAAATTGTTTTTCAGGAATCGACACCATCTCCGACTCGAGTTGGTATGATCAATCCGCCCGTGTTCCCACCCCTACAACAGCTGCAGAACTCACCCAAGGTAAAACTACCGGCTATATTTTAGATGCTTTAACTGAAAATACAGTTCCCAGTACAAGACAGCTTCGTGACCTTCAAAATACCTTTTGTTTATTGGTTGTGTAGGTGCTATACAGTGCAACACTGGTATTGAAACCCAGTTGCAGCATATGAGCAATGATTATGTATATACGAAGCCAATTTGTGCTTATATAGATTCCAATCGTTCTCTTTGGCAAGTAATCTAATTCTGACCATAGGTATTTTCATTTAAATTTTTCTGTCCGATGGTGAATTAATCGTCACTGCCGCTGCTAGGGATGTCCTTTAAAATCTGATTGGAGCCCATAGCTGTTGGCCGTTGGCCGTTGGCAAGTGATAGTCTTGGCTTCTCGTCAAATAATATTGACCAAACGAAATTATACTAAGGCATGTGATTGTGAGACATGGTTTGCTTAACTCAACCCTTTTTTTACCTTAAAATCAATGTTTTTTAAAGAAAAGGTATACTAGCAGTCTGAGGTAGATAAGTTTCTCAGCCCTGCGAACAAAGTGTCAACCTGAAGAAAAAACATTACTTTGCTTATTTAACCATATTAATGAAATCATTTGGTATCGAATTTGACGACCGTATCGGACATCCCTTGTTGCCTCTCATTCGTCCACCTGAAAAAAAACTTTGTTCGACACCTTTTGGGATGTAAATGTAAACTTTGTTCAGTTACTAAATTACAGTGCGCCAAAAAATAACTTTCTTTGCCTGAATGTTGTTATTTTGTTACTGATGATTCCCTATAATGCAGCTGGCGCCCAGTCGTTCGAATAAGTACAATCCGACCGCCTACTCTGACGTCACAACCACGCCGCAGCTCAACCGCGGCGGAGGCCGTGACGTCATGTATGATGACGAGGACGGATTTGCCGATGGTAGGTTTTCAGCGAAGCCAACAAAATAAGTTTGGACCAGGGCTGTGGAGTCTCGGGACTCGAGTAAGAGTAATACAGTACCCGAGTCTGATAAGGCCGTAAACTGCAAAGTGGAAATGTATATGTATAATTGTATATGGTGGAATGTTTTCCAACTATACATTGTTGGTGGATGAATTAAAACACACCCCTATGAGTGAATTGCTAAATACCCACCGTATTTTAGTTATGTAAATGGATGAAAAATAGGCTGTAGAGTCAGAGCTGGAATCGCACATTTGGCCGGGACCCGTGCACCGCAGCCCTTGTTTTAACCTATGTTTTTTGTCGTATTGGTCCAATTAATCAAAAAAAAACTTTAGTTGCTTTAGATCAGGGTTTTGCATCCTTTTTTGGCTTGCGACACCTTAAAGAAATTATAAACAATTTGCGGCACCCCTTGCCATTTTTAATGAGTGGTTAACTGTCACGTTACTATAAACGAGATTGAAACACCACATATTAACTGTGAAACAAGGTTGAAAAAAACTTTTTTTAATTTTTGGCAGTTTTATCGTACACAAAAAATAGTATCAAAAAGCTTACTAATAGAGCAAAAATGGGAATCCTAAATAATTTGAAATATCTCTCGGCACCCTTGAGCGTTGAAAATGGCACCCTAGATTGCCGCAGCGCCCCGGTTGAGAACCACTGCTTTAGACATTAGCAAAATACACCTATATTACTATTTTTAACATCATATACATGTGTGTTGATATTCCTACTACATCTAACTAAAACCTCCGACCATTATGCTCCAATGTTTAACATTAAACTTGGAACATTCGCAATATAAATTAAGCCGAAATATAAATTATGCCGTAGACGCCACCCTCAGCAGAATGCGCCTATACTACCGCGCAGTGTCAGGTGTCAGCTTCCACTCAACCTTAAATCTCAAACAACATTCATTTGACAAATCGTAACCACTTTTACTTTCAACACCAGCGTTGTAATGACTTACGTCACTGTTTTCAAATGACTTGACTTGACTAAAGTCATTTGGGCAAAATGACTTGTCTTGACTTAAGTATTTTGGACAAAGGACTTTGGGTAAGTGTTAGTATTTTTTTTTAAATTGAACTATTTATCCAAATGTTTGCCTATAAAACAATACGCTCGCTATATGTTGCGTTTTTCTATTTTTTAGTTCAGTTATTGGTCATAATCGTACTAGTTTAAAAATTCTATTAGTTTAACGTTTTATTTTTATGACAAGGACGTGACTTGAAGTTGACTTGCCCTAAATATGACTTGACTGGGACTTGACTTGCGCAACTGATGACTTGGAATGGGACTTGACTTGTTATTTATACAAAAAATACTTGAGTTGGACTTAAGTTATTTTACAAATGACTTGACTTAGACTTTAAGTTATTTCAAAATGGCTTGTTTACAACACTGTCCCACACCTACAGAGATCTCGTTCGCCGAGCCCGACAGCAACATCGCCGAAGTGGCAAGGGCGCTGTCTAGCGGCGGCGACAAGCGCCGAGCGCTGGACGACCTCGCGAGGGCGCTGCGGAGCAGTGACGCAATGGAAGGCATCGCCGCGACTCAGCAGCTGAACCAGTGGGACGTGCACTTCCACACTATATTGTCGGCCGTGCTCGAAATGCTCAGATCAGGCGACGTGAGAAATATTTCTGTATTTTTTTACGTGCTTGTGATTGTCATTCAAATTACATCTTGGTAAACGGAAATTCTGTCAATATGAATTTAGTTTTGTGCGATGTGAGGCTTTTTTATGTTTTGGCATATCTAATTTTAATACTGATGTGAATTGCGGAGAAAAAATGATACAAAATTGATTTTCTTTAAATGATTTGTATTGGAATTTTAGTCATTTGGACTGCTTGTCTTAGTAACCGAACAAAATGTATTTATTCCTATAGGACTATCCTTAAGTTTTATCGATTTAAACGTTTTCCTCACTTGGTAATGCAGTCGCAAACAAACCTTAGGCTTAGGCAGACGCATAAAAATGATCTAAACAAGCTTTTCACTTGCAGCTATTATTACAGTTAAAAATGTTTCTATTTCAATTGTCGTCGTTAACACGATTTATAAAAAAAAACTATACATATGGGGTGTTAGTCCGCCTATTTTTCCATTGCGGTACGATGCTGCACCGCAGTTCAATATACTGTTGCAGCCAGGCATTGCATCAATTGTAAAAATTGTGCTTCCAGAAAATATTTTTTCGTTAAATGTACCGACGTTTCGCTAACCTATACAGAAAATCGTCATCAGGGCATTGATATTGTAACTGGGCGAAATATGTGTATAGCAGTCGAACAATAAAGAATACACAATGGAACACAATACTTACCAGTTAGCTTGACAGAACACACTCGATAAATTACCAACGAAATCCTGTAAATCATATTTTCACGTTTGTCGTTAAATAGTGCGACATCCGAATCCACGCGCTGAACGTGCTGCGTGAAATGCTGAGACATCTCTCCAACCGTTTCAAGAGCTTCGCCGAAGTGACGGTCATCCACGTTCTGGAGGCGCACAGAGACGGAACAAAAGAGGTAACAACAATTTATTATTATCGAACAAAAATTTAAAGGTAAAAAAAATTATCAAACAAAAATTTACAGTAACAAAATCTTAGTGTCAAATGGCAATGCTTCAGTGTTTCAAGTTTCAAGGTAGCTAAACATCCTCACAATGTTACGTTCATCATATTGTCAAAACCTCATCTGCTTCGGCTTCGAACTTAAGGAAAATATTGGCGTTTCCAATTCATAGTTTATTAACTTTTTCAGGCGCTTAAAGCTACTATTTAAGCTCGTTAGCAAAGTTACAGCTTTACGGCAATAAAGTATTGTGTCTGGCTGATTGCAGTGCACTGTTAGTGATAAAATAGCTCAATCCTTAGATGACGTTACAGCGAACTCACTTTTACAATTTTGAAGTGGTTGAATAATTCAAAACGTAGAAATCGATGCCTTCTTTGTACTGAAATCCTTTTTAGCTCTCGCTTAGTAGTTCCAATATGCATTATGCAGCTTTTAAAACTTGTCCTGTTTTCGTATACCAGGGCGATTTTCGCCGTGAGTCTAAAAACCAGCATTCACATGTGCGTTCTTGTTTGCATAGACTGCCGCTGAAAAATTGAATGTTTTCCAAACTTTTTGAAAGATGTAGTCGCAGAACGTTTTAGAAAACTGTTGAAGATGCTGATGTCGTTTTGGTTCCTCAAACACTTCAAATGTCGCTTAGTGCTAATTGAATCAAATATGAGGGGTATTGGGGTAATAATAGTGTTTCTTGAGGGAATCGTAACTCATTGATTGAAGATTTCTGTATCACGATATCTTGGCGCGTTCAATAAAGACTTAAGCAACATTTGCCTTAGTCAAAATACTATAAAAAACATACAGGGTCCTACTTTGCTACTTTACTTTGGTTTACAGGACTTGAAATTTCATCACCAGTAATACGATTAGTAACTTGATAATCCGTGTCATAGGTTGTAAAGAACTCTTAGAAAAAAGACACAAATTATGCAGTCCGACGTTGGTTTTGAGGACTTAAAATTTCATTACCAGGAATACGATTAGTAACTTGATATATTTCCAATCGCGTAGGTTGTAAAGATCGCTTGAAAACAAAACAAAAGAAAAATACTCGACCCAACGTTGGTGTTAAGGAACGTAACATTTTACCCGGGTGGCTTCACCAGTAATACGATTGGTAAAACTTGAGATATTCCCATCCGTGTAGGTAGGTTATAAAGAACTCTTAGCAAAAAAACAAAAGATACGCTGTCCGACTCTGAATTTGAAATTTCGCCTAATGTTTCATCACCAGTTGGTAGTAATACGATTCCCAACCTGACATATTCCCATCCGCGTATAGGTGGTAAAGGCGGCCGAGGAGGCGGGCAACGCTCTGTGTGCTGCGGTGCCGCCCATCCTCTGTGTTAAAGTGCTCAGCCCGCTCACGACCTCGGCCAGCAGCGAGGGAACCCAGGCCTGCCTCAAGATGCTCACCAACTCGATAAATCGCTGCTCGGTCGACGAACTCAGCAACCAGATCGTGGCCGGCGTAGTTCCCGGAGTTTTGCAGGTAAGAAAAAAATACTAGGCTTTACTTTTCTAAAAATTTTTGTTTAATTTTTAAAAGTAAATGTATGTGGTTGTTTTTTTTTTGGTTTGATTTGGAGTTAGATTTTCCGAATTTGCACGACCCAAATATGAAGTGTAAGGAAAAAACGTTGGGTTTCTAATGTAATTTTCCCCTGTGAAGTGGTATTTAATAGGCTTTCCCTTTACTTTTTTCTAGTTTTTTTGTAATATTTAAAAGTAATTTTTTTTTCTCAGTTTATTTTTTTTAAGTTTAGATTTTCCAAATTCGCACAACCCACAAATTAAATGTAAGGAAAAACGTTGGGTTACTAGTTTTATTTTCCCCAGTGAAGTGGTATTTTATAGGTTTTACTTTTTTCCTATTTGTTTCTAATTTTCTTAAGTAATTGTTTTTTTTTTTCTCTGTTTGGTTTGGAAATAAATTTTTCGAATTCGCACATCTCAAAATTGAAATTGTTAGTGGAAACGAGATTGCTTTTACAAACAACACCTCCAGTATAATAAAAATATAAAAGCCATAATATTTGATAAAAGCGACATTTCGCAATTTACAGACGTTTCAGCAATAACTCATGCCATCATCAGTGTAAAAAACAAGTGAAGATAATTGCGAAAATGTCGCTTTGATCAAATATTATGGCTTTTATATTTTTATTGAAATTACTAAAGAAACCCGTGTATAGTGTTCCAAAACCTCCAGTATAATTGATTGAATTTTAGTTGTAATTTATTCTCATCAAAATGTTTAGCACGTGAATTAGCTAAATCTCCCAATATAGAGAACCGATGAAAACGTTGGTTTTCGCTCACTGTAGCTTCCCACCAAGGTACTTTTGACAAACGAACTTTGATCCGAAAGTTTTCTTGCAGTCAAACATTTCTAGAGCTTTTTTTTCTCAACTGTACCATAAAGGTAAAACCACCTTATTAATTGAACAACATGAGCAAATCATGTAGAAGTGAAACCTTGGGTTTTTCTGTTATTTTGTGTCGAGGGTAATTTTAACCCTCTCTCACGCGAAAATTTTACAACCAACCGTAGAATTGCAATATGTTACGTATGTCATAACTATCGCTGGTTAAAGTCGATCTGTGTGATATTTTATTATCCTATTCCTAACTACTGTAAATACAAAGTTCCTTTGCATTTTCCAGTGTTACGACAACACTGAAAGCGGCATCCGGAAAGCCGCCGTATTTTGCCTCGTCGCGCTCCACCGCGTAATCGGTGACGCGGAACTGAGCCAACACCTGTCGTCACTCTCCGGCGGAAAGGTAATTTCTCGAGATTTACTATTGTCGTTCTCTTATGGTTTTGTTCAACTTTTTCCAACCAGTTATATATAGTTGAACTGTATACCTGTTTAAAATATGAGTTAGCACCACCAGGCAACATATCAGTATGTAGGTATACTTGTTTGATTGTTTCTTTTAAAAATTAATGGCAAATCATTGCCAAGTAAAAGCCCAAAAAAGTTTTTTTTCCAAATGTTTTTGCTTATTTTCCAAACCCAAACACGCCCCTAGTTTTTTGATTGCTGAGTATTAAATTGTTTTTCGATTGCTGAGTATTAAATTGTTTTTGATAACTAAGTACTAAACTGAAATGTTTAAATGAGAATAACTTTTTTTAATCGATCCAATTTAACGGTCATTGTTTTCTAAATTTAACACTGGATACTTCTTGGATCCACTTCGAGTATGCTTTATGTGAAAAAAACGTTAAATTAAAAAGCAATATCATTAATGTAAAACTGTAGCTGAACCCTTAATACTCGCACTGGCAGCTTACATTAGTTATTAGTTTTATTAAAAAAAAACTCATTGTTTGCGAAGCTTTCAAAACTACTGAACGTTCCCCAAAGGATCTAGAGCCCACCTTAAAATCAGTTATATATACCTCAGTGTTGTAATGACTCAAGTCAAGGACTTGACTCAAGTGCACTTAATTAATTGTTTGTAAATGACTTGACTTGAATTAAGTATTTTGAGCAAAATGGCTTGATTTGACTTGAGTCTTTTAGGTAAATGACTTGGGTTAAGATTAAGTGTTTTCACGAAGCATTGTTTTTTTATAAAATTGAGTGTTTATCCTAATTATTGCACATAAAACAATTTGCTTGCCCTATTGCCTTTTTAGTATTTATAGTTAAGATATTGCTCATAATCGGACATTTACTCATTTTAATAGTTTTTTTTATGACAAGGGCTTGACTTGAAGTTAACTTGCTCTAATTATGACTTAACTGTGGCTTGACCTGTTATTTATTCAATAAGACTTGACTTCGACTTAGGTTATTTTAAGAATGACTTGACTTGGAATTAAGTAAATTCAAAATGACTTGTTAACAACGTTGAATTATCCCTACAGCACTGCTCTTACCAAAGATCATTTTTTGTCACTCAGATGCGACTTCTTCAGCTTTACATCAAGCGTTCGCAGGCCAACTTCGCCTCGTCGGACCCCACTGACCCTTGACCCCTTGACCCGGCCATCTGTACTACCACCATCGGAGGCGCCCCAGAGCATTTGATCGACGTCGAATTAAGAGCGTCGCGTGGCAACGCTTCATAGGCGCGCGGAACCCCAAAATAAAATCAAATACACACAAAGATATACCGGGTTTTTGCGCGTTGCAAAAGCATGTCTTCTTCAACGACTTTTAGCATTCATCCGGGTTAATATCGACCATATTCTCTGAATAGGTTTAATTTTTAGTTTTGTCTTTTAATTTTTCCACATCGGTATTGCAGCGCGTTCTTCTACCGAAAGACACCCGAGTAGAATACGAGTTAGCTTTATATCCTTTTTCAACGAGGGTTATCTTTTAGCCGTTGTTACCTCAACGAAACGTTATGACTGCTTAATCTTTTTACAGGCCAAACAAATCTACTGAATGTTCAATAAACGTTGAAATGCCAACTCGCACGGTGACAGAAAACGCGTCTTTGTACTTTGCATGGCTTCAAACGGGTTTCGAATGTTGATTTCCCTGCTAAGCGTTTTTCCCCGTTATATTCAAAAATATATATATTTCTATATATAGTGTACACCAGCTGCTGGCCTTTATACATACATTACATATACACCAGTCTCCCACCGTTTCGTTACTGTGACCACAAAGAAATGCCGCGCTTTCCCGCAAGCCTGACTATTAGAAGGATCGGTGCCAGTCGTGTTGCTAGAAAAACCGTCACCGCGTATCTGCTTCGAGTGTTTTTCTCGCCTGCGAAACGTCGCCCCCTGTTTGGTATTGAACGGCCGCTGTCCTTGCCGTGTCTTTTCCGATGACGTACGCGTGACGTCACGTGTTTTTTGGACGCGCGAAACATTTTTTCGCGATCGTAAAAAGAAAAAAAGGGTACGTTGTCGCAAAACGCTTGGTGTGTCATACTTTTTACTTTTGTGTATTTTTGTTGCATTCGGGCCCGATCGTTTTTCAACAAGCTTTTTCTCGAACTGTCTTATTTCGCTCTCGGCCGACTTGCGAGTAATACGTTTCTGGCCCCCCGGTGGTCAGCATTTTGAACGACTTTCTAGTTCGTAAAGACAGCTTACACCACGCCAATATCGCCTAATGAGGACATGTTAAATGCTCTAGTCATTTTTCTTCGCGAATGGCAGCGATCAACAGAACATCAAGCTTTCTACTCCTGCAACACATTTTTCTCCATGGTTTTCATTCCAATCAGTTTTAGATTTGGTTATCAGGAGTGCGCGAAAGCACAATTTTTACAATAAGTAACATTTTGCGTAAAACGAATGTAGCTCAACTCACGACCACAATTGAGGGAGGCCCTGACATAATGCAAGCCTTCAGATTGCCACGGCGCAACGAAAATACGAAAAAAATTGAGGTGCTTTTTTCTCGTCGTTCTCCCGCGTTTGTTTTTTGTCGACAGCAACACATTATTATCATCGTCACGATTTAAAAACGCGTTTTCCTAACGTTGCAAAATCGCCCACGTATATAGACTTCCCACCCCCGATCAGTGTAAAATTACCCGCTGTGTTTTTATCTGTTGCAAATCTCCTAGCAGACGACGCCCCGTGTGTGAATCGCTCTGACTTTCGTGTTTGTATTTTTTTCGTTTTTAGTTTGCCCCAATTCCCTTCCCTCTCTTGTTTTGTTCGCGCGCCGGGCCGTTACCAAATTTTACGTCGTCTCCTTCTTTCTTTCTCTCTCGCGCGCGTCCGCCTTCCCGCTTTTTTGTCCGCGGTCGAATAAAAAGCGGAAACTCGTCGTCCCAAACAGGACTCTGCTTCTTTTTATGAAAATACGGCTGTTACTAAAGTAGTGCGGTTTAAATAATATTTGCCGTTTTCGACCAGGCTATTCACCCGGACACCGAAGTACTTTAAATCGACGTATAATCACTAACGGGTGAAAGTGTAAATAGTTTTATAAGGTTACTTGTTTTATGATGTAACTTGTAACGTAATCTATCAAAACTTTTATGCATTCCAGTAAGAAAATGTGCATGCGTTACGATATGAAAGTTATTATACACCCCTGATAAAAAAAACAAATTAAAGTCATCGACCAGGTAAATAAAAGAACTTAACAAAGTGTTTTAAAATCAACGCAAGTTGTCAAAACCGTCGTTTAAAATACGTTAGAAAATCGCCAACTTAATTAAGGTCCGTTGGTGTCGAGCGGCTTTGTTTTTTCAACACTCCACAAAAGACTTTGCACTGGCAACCGTCAAAAAGTACTCTCCAACTTAAGTGGCCTACGGAGTACCCTGGCGACCCCAAGACAATACTGAAGTACTTTGCCCAAGCTAGTTCTGCCACGTCTGAAAGCTATAACAACGCAGTTTAGTAACATTTTAAAACGAACTTGCGTTAGTTACTTTACCAGGTTTAAAGCAGAGACATAGCCGTTACTTTAGGATCACAATAGTTGGAAAATAAAGGTTAACACTAATTTCCGAAATAGGAAAAGATTTTTTAAGATTACGACGCGTATAGTTAAGAAATATCAGATGGTGGGTCGCTACCATTCGTCAGTACGATGTTTTTCAGATGAGGTTGATCACAGATAAACTACTCTACTCATGAGACTGCACTGCATAACTAATGCCTATCCTTAAAAAACTAAACTGCTACAACGCTCATTAAATTAAAATGACTACAGTAATTGGGTCCACGTTAGATTGCATTAAATCAACCATGCCATGGTAAACATTTATTTCGGTTTATGTCAAGACAGTAGTTGAAAGCAAAAAGAAAACCAATACCTATTGCAAGTAGACTTCTTGAAAACTCAACTTATTCTCTGCTTAAGTGCTTTATAATTGTATAGGAAAAACTGTTCAGTGCTTTGTGTGATGAGTGTATTGACTAAAACAGTAGACTTGCTCCGTGTAACGATTCGTATGACTATTTAGCCTATTCATATAGGGATTTAGCATTCGTATGTAATGTAATGAACGTTGAAATGCAACATTATTATTATTATTAGTGGACTTGTTACTGTATTATTACTGGACTTGCTACTGTAGGACAAACAGATAGGACCACTCTTGTTTAAGGTTTTGTATCGATTTGTGTGACCTTTACACGAGTCTGTTTTAAATAAATACCTTTTGATCTATAGAATCCGGCATCTTTACTAATGTCGCAGTATTGTAGGCAGTAGCTTTCGATTAGTTGCCGAACAGTAAAATGTAAAAAACAACATTTTGGTGCATTACTGGTGAAAGGAACGACCAAATCAATTTGCAAATGGATAACAAAGTATCTATCAATCTGTTGAAAGAAATGTCGGGAATTCAATTGCTTTCTATACACCACATTAAATCCGATTCTCAAGCATTACAAAGACGAGCAAATGAAGGAAACACGTTTACCTGGAAAACTAAATCCTTCACTAACGGATTAATGAAATGTTGCACTGAACTTCGTGACCATGTACAACGCTAGATTAGATTATTTGTATAGCCTGTTTAGGTTGCAAACAGGTAGATTTTATGTTGTATAGACGTCGCTAAAATTTAGAAGTTATTAGTTTGGAAATTTACCAGATTTGAATGGAGTTAATCGTTAACTGAATTTAATTAATCGTTAACTGTAATTTTGTTACCCAAACCATTAAAATGTTTTATAACATTTAGGTGTTACCCTTTTTGTATGCTTGTTTTCTTTGTAAAATCATTTTGATTAGGTGTAGGTTTCCGTGTACTGTACTGTCTACAAATAAAAAGTAGTATAGTGCACAGCATGTTGCTCTCGTGTTTTCTCGCTTATTAGCGCTTCACCTAAATCTTGCTCGCCGTATTGATTCGTGTTTGTAAAACGAATATTCTAAAATCGCTTCTCCTCCTATACCCATGCGATTTATTTTTCGGATTTAGTTGTTGTATTTTTATTTAATGAAAATCCTATCATTTCTAAGTATATCTCGACAGGTCATTTAGTTGGCAGGGATTTCGCGCGTATTGAAACAAGTGCTGTAAATATGAGATTTCTATAAACTTTGCTATTTGTGAACAGTGAAAAAAATGCTCAACACCCGATTTTATGTAAAACTAAATGCTGTCAAAAACTATGGTGAAACCAAGCATTTTATATTTCTCTATATTCGACTGTACTGTGGACAAAACACGTTGAAACCGACCTCATTTTATTTAGCCTTGTGCCAATTTTGCAGCGTATTGCTGCAGATATTTTGGAAAGTATTAAAATCAGACACTTTTACAATCCTTTAAAAACTATGAAAATGTCACTGTGTAAGGCTTTGTAGTAAGTGTGACTTGTGTTTTTGTTTTTTGTATCTATTTTTGTCTCCGGACGACTATTCAGCCAGCTGCATTTACCTAAACGCGTAGCTTTGTGTAAATAAATTTTAGAAGTCGATTTAGTTTTGTTTAAAAGAAAAAGGTTTTATGTTTACTGTATAAAGATGACATTTGGCTTTCGTTTAACAAAAAAATGTTGTATGGATACTTTATAGACTTTGGTCAATACGTTTATTGAGCGTTATATTCGCGCAGCACAAAGGTCAGAAACACGAAACACGTTAAACATAACAACGCGATTTGAGAACGCACTTTGGACATTTAGGCCGCTTAAGAGTTATTATACGCAAGGCCTTATTTGAAAAAATGTCCGATGAATATTCAAAGCGACATAAAGAAGCTTACAAAAAGAAAGTTTCAAAAGGTTTGTCTGCCGATATATTAAAAGCACAGAAGCAGGTTTTCGTGCCGCGGATGTACATACAGTTAAGCAAAATGTTGTAGGAACGGTGTGTGTATAGTTTCAAAGGGTTCTGTTGCAAACTTTTTCACACAGAAGAGAGCAGGGCCCTAATCCCGAGGCGGTTGGCGAACTTCAAACGTATCCTCGGCCATTCCAGATCGCTTGGCCAACTTTTGCTTTCCTTCCGACTCGCCAGCCTCCTCGAAATTTGCCCGCTTGTCAACATCAAGGTGCAGCGACTGTTTTCCGCCAAACCCGGCGTTGGCCAGTTCCGGATTTTCGCTTACCCAGTTTAACCATTGCTTGCGGCGCGCCTCGTCTCTGTTTAGCTCCTGGCCGCTCAAAGCACTGCACAAAGCGCTCAGGGCGCCGACGTTTCGCGCCGAAGGATCGTAGGACCGCTTGCCGCCCGGGTTGTACCTGTTGCTCCAGTGCTGGCGAAATGCAATGCGCAGAGGCTTTTGGCCATCGTCGCCCTCTTGCTTATTTCCGGCGCCAATCAGTTGCAGAATCTTACGCGCCAGCTCTCGAACTTCCAAGTTGGACTCCATTTCGCGTTCGACGTCGAAGGAGGGGTCGTAGCCGTTGTTATTGTTGTCGTCAGATAGTGGAAAAGACTTTGCGTTGACGAAAGCGCACGCCACGAAGGCGACGTGGCACGCCAGGCAGGTCGCTACTAGATTCATGACCTTCTTAAATTGACTTTTGTTTGATCGCTCGGTAATTGACTTAACTAGAAAATTAGCCTTATCAGAAAACAAAAGAAAAATTGGTTGAGTCTACTCAAGTCAAATAAGTCGATTTAAAACAACACATGTCCTACTCCGACCGAAGAAAGTATTAATGCCAACACACGTAATAGGCGTGTATTTTTCCATATCGTATTAGTTTGCCAGGGTATGCTTAAGATCAAAAATATATATTCCTATCTTTAACGGAGTACTCCTATGAATTTATCAATTCTACCAATAAGATATCGCGAAGGTTTAACCACCGAAAATTGAGGGTCTCGGTTTGAAAATCTAAATCATGTGGAGCACCCCTTTTTGGTCTATATAGGTCGATAATTGACGAGTAATTGCGAGAAACGCGGTAACTCGGCCGGATTTAGAACCCATCTTTACTGGATTGACGATTTGAATTGCTTAAACAAGTCTACTTTAATCCTATAACGTAAAAACGGCCAGACATAAATAGATCTATTTCAACGCCGGTAATGTACAACAACCCTTTTAACCGTTGTATACCTGTGCAAAGCAAGAATAACGATATTTCTTTATAAAAGCCCAGCTATCGATCTATCAGTTTTATCGCCGTTAATATACAACGGTCCTGAGATAACCGTTGTACCTCTGCAAAACAAGTATAACGAAACTTATTTAAAAAAGCCAGCTATTCATATATCAGTTTTATCGCCGTTTATATACAACGGGCCTATTTAACCGTTGTACCTAAGCAAGTATAACGATATTTCTTAATAGCCAGCCGTCGGGCGTCCATAGCCAATTGTATCGCCTTTAATATACGCAGCGGGCAATCCAAAACGGCATTTCCGTGTTCACCTGGTCCAACAAAATACCTGATCTGGCCGGACGACATGAAAGGGACATGCATTAAATAGGCGGCCCGCGTTGAGCGATTACCGCTGTCAGGCCTAATTCGATTTCGATTCGGATGCTTTTAGTTTAGCGCGGAGACAGAAACGTGAACTGACGTGCGGCGATCGAACGCGCAAAGCGAGAAGACGGGATCTGGTGTTTATTTTTACCGCTTTACCAGTGTGTGAAATAGCCGAAGGCCAGCGCGCCAGTGCTTCGACCGACTTTTCGCGTCTCATTTCCCGCGGGACCGCATTAGTCACCTGCCGGCGAGCGGCGCAAATGCCCGATCGACGGATAATTCGTCCGTTGACCGAGAGTGCAAAAAGGCCCGCCTGCCATCAACGGGCCAATTGCCCTTGCCGTTTCGTTGCGGGCCAATTTGCGTCCTAATCTAATTCCCTTTGACCGGTTCGGCTGATTTCTCGCAAACAACGTTAACCGGCCCACTGAGCGAATCGCGGGAAATTCGGCGAATTTTGCGCTATACCAAAAAAAAGCATTTTATTTTATTGTCGTTTATTTTGTAATGCAAAGAGAAGCGAACGATTTATTTTACGAGGAACGATTTGTTTGACGTTTAAACTTCCACCGACTTCCACTCCTATCAATTTTTATTACTGGCTACCCGGCTTGGTGATATCATCAGTGTTGTAAACAAGTCATTTTGAAATAACTTAAGTCCCAGTCGAGTCATTTGTAAAATAACTTAAGTCCAAGTCAAGTGTTTTTGAATAAATAACAAGTCAAGTCCCAGTCCAAGTCATCGGTTGCACAAGTCAAGTCCCAGTCAAGTCATAATTAGAGCAAGTCAAATTCATGTCCAGCCCTTGTCAAAAAAGTAAAACTTTAAATTATGAAAACCGGCAAACTTCTCCGATTATTATGAGCATCTCAAGTTAATAATAAAATAAAAGCAACATATTGCAAGCAAATTCTTTTATGTGCAAAGATTGGGATAAATAACGTAATTTTACAAATAATTGCTTAATTAAAACAATTTATTTTAACCCAAGTCATTTGTCCAAATGACTTAAGTCAAGTCAAGTCATTTGCCCAAAAGACTTAAGTCAAGTCATTTAAAAACAGTGACTTAAGTGCACTTAAGTCAAGTCATTGACTTAAGTCATTACAACACTGGATATCATGACACGAATACAATTTGCAAACCGTGAAAAACAAACTAAATGCGTGCGTTTTTAACTGTTCGGATAAGTCTTCAACTTCGTGAAATATATAACCATATCTTGTACAGAACAAAGCCTACGATTTTCTTCTTTTACACATGTCTATTATGTTATATATAATCGTCTCGTTGTATGTTCACGTCGAAACACTTAAAACAAGTTTTGAGCTGA
Source organism: Ascidiella aspersa (assembly GCF_963924565.1). Classification (NCBI taxonomy): domain Eukaryota; kingdom Metazoa; phylum Chordata; class Ascidiacea; order Phlebobranchia; family Ascidiidae; genus Ascidiella; species Ascidiella aspersa. Next base: position 22,260,737 of record NC_139451.1, read on the forward strand.
CCAACCCAACTTGCACCTGCTGCTTTATATGGCCACAAGCTTGCCGCTTTTGTTTCTGTCACTGTTTTTATTTTTATATTAATAATTAACGGGCGTCCAACACGGAAAATTGTTTATGCATTAAACATGCATAAGCCGTCATTTATTAATTCCGAATAGCTTTAAATTGGGGCCAGATTAGTCCACGTTTTTGATAAATCTGTTAGGCGCCCTATTTTGTTTTAAATGGCAATGTCATTTTTTATATTCCGTTAATGGCGAACGCGGCCCAGCACCTGAACATCGATCTCCTCTGTTTTCGACTACGTTTTTGAATTTTTTTACGTTACACTCGCAAATATAAGGAAACCAAAGTCGTTATTGCACGAATATATAAGCAAATTTATTTTTCGCCGAAATACGCGCGATTCGACTTTAAAACAGAAAAATGTCGCACCACCAAAGCACAGATTTTGAATAAAATGTTTTCCAGCATAATGCAAGCGCGACTTGATATCATTTTGCAAATGTGTTCGCCGGTAAAGCGTCAAAAACAGCCAAGTGAAGATATCAAACGCGAAAACACAGGTTTAAAATAGATACAAAACTATAGCCGCAAGGCCGAAAATCGCGTCAAGCAAAATTTTACTACAGCAAAATAACGTGCATGAGCTTATAAACCGAGTGACTTTTCAAAACCTATTTCTGGGCGTCGAAATCCGTATCTCTTTCCGACTTTTCCGAAACTTCCTTGTCGCATACCGGCTTCGGCTGCGCGATCTTGAAAGCCTCCTCCGGCATACCGCGGGTCATCTTCCTCCTGTGTCCTTGCGAGTCGAACTCCGCGAGGTCCACGCTCCTCTTACCTCCAGGACCCAGGCCGGTGCTCCAATGCTGCCTCTTGCTGATGACGTGTCCATCTTCCGGAGCCGAGACTCCCCCAGGAAAGGCGTTGTTTAGGCGCTTTCCCCCTGGTTTAAACATCGGGCTCCAGTGCTGTCGCTCGTTTCGCGGGCTCGTCTCCATCTCTTCGATCTTCTTAAGGAGCAGGATCCAGGATGGGATCAGAGAGTCCTCCGTAGTATGCCCGACGCCACCATACAAACCTCCAGCCGCGTTCCCAGCTAGTTTCGGGTGCCCTTCCTCCGAGTCTAGTTCACCCTGTTCCGCGAATTGATTCTGAGCGCCAGGGAGCGAGTTCTTCTTGCCGCCGGGAAGATAGAAGTTGCTCCAGTGCTGGCGTATGACCGCCGGAAGAATATAACGCGAGATTCCGCTCCGTTTCTTCCCGCCCGGCTGATACCTGTCGCTCCAATGTTGTCTGCTCTCGACGCGATGCAATCCGTTCCACGTTTCACTTTCGTCCTCTGAGGGTCCTCCGGCCCAGTTCAGACTCTCTTCAGTCGGCGGCATTTGCTGGAGGTAGCGCTGGATGTAGAGGTCCGTAAGCGTCGTGTCGCCTTCCTCCTCCTCCTTTTCCACCTCGTACGCGCTCGGCTGCTCTCCGGAGGACTTTGTCGGAAAAGCGATCGCGGTCAAGCAGCAGGCGCTCAGCACCAAGCCGAAGCATAACAACAACTTCATTTTCCCTTTAGATCTTCCTGCTTTTTTACTGTTTTTGAGTTGCTGTTGTTCAAGCTAAAAACTGCGAAACGAAATCTCGGTTAAAAGAGAACATTACTTGGAAATAGAAAATTCTTATCCGCCTGATTTTAAGAGGTTTGACACTATTTTGTTCTATATTATACCACTTTGCACTATATAAGTATCCTAAAATTCTGCTCGGTTGGGATATACTTTTTTGTCAATTGAACACCTTTTTTGAATACTTTCCTAAAAGTATAGCGATAGTAAGTGTAATCGATAAATCTGCAAAGTGTCCGCACTCTGTAAGCCGACTGAGAACCAGCCATTTAGGACTATTTGAGTTTTTCATTGCGGTTACTTGACGACAAATACTTTACAATACATTAAATATCCTTTAATTTGAAAATTAGACTCTAATAAATTGCTAATACAACAATAAACCAAATGACGTAGTTAGTTAAACCACTAAAAATGAGAGTAGTACGAGTGACGTCCGGTACATAATTTATTCGGGTACCCGATGTAAGGGGCGGAAATTACTTCCAATATATTCGATATGCAATGACGTAATATTTTTTTACAAAATTGCCAAATCATTGAAACAAAACTAGGAAGTGTTTTTAGTTTGTTGTACGCCAACATTTTTTACTAAGTCACTTCTTACTGTAAATTGAATATTTTTTAAGAAATTTCTATCTCAAGATAGAAAACGTTACTTTGGATCACAAATCGTGACTGAAGTGCAAATCAAATATTAGGTATAAGATCGGCAACAAGACCACGAAAAGCGCAAAGCTGGAATACTACATTGCTACGTTCAACACGATTTTCAACTTGATAAAAAAATATTGAAACTCGATTTCACTTCGACTTTCCTTCACAAGATTTTCCTGCCTCGCCGAAAAGGCTCACTGGATGCCGAGGTGTCGACGCCCCTCCATAAATACCCCCGGATTATGACGGAGAGCCATCACGCCCCGAGAGTAGCCATCGATCAACGCATTTTCCGTGCGGATGCAGACGCATATTGCGTGTAATAATCAAGACAAGGTGCCATAACCCGTCGGGACCAAAATCGTGCATTTTCCCGGTTTCGTTATCTTACAGGCGAGGCGCCAACTGAGCCGGCTTATTGGAGCTTCGGGTCTTGGCGGAAATTCAATGAATTATACTTCCGCGGTTGCCGGCGATAATTGCATTTCTTCTGCGTCACAAGTCGATTCTCATAATTTGGCGTCGAAGAGATGAAGGGCCGCATATATGGATGCTTTTCAAAAACACATCAAAATAATAATTTTTTTTTCGGCGAAGACAAAGCATTGCGTTTTAATTATGGCGGATTTCAGAGTATCAAATAATGCTTTATTAAGGCCAATATATAAGTACAGTACGCAACATTGTGAACGTTTTGATTATCTCTTTGTTCATTTTTAACATCAAGATGTTTGATATTCCTTTTACGTCTAATACCTCCAACCATTATGCTACAAAACAGATGCTTGATTTCGATATACTTGGTTTAAACTCTAACGAATATTTCATGTTTGACGGGAGACCTAATTATTTTCTTTACCGCCCAGAGAAATTATTTTAAACCTGAAAACGCCCCTCCTTCTAGGTTGGCCTCAACTATTGTCCAGCTCCTACAGGTAGGTTTTATTCTGCTTTTAAGACAACTTGTCTTAATAGCTCAAGGTTTATGTTCACATCCATGGATATTTTTCGATGATTATATAGATAATTTTTCCAATGCAACCTTGATTTCGTCAACTCCTTTAAAAACAAGATACATGCTCGCTATGTTTTTTTAATTTGTCCTCGCTACATGTATGTCAAAAATTTTGAAAAGTGCTCTAATATTAAAAATGTTTAAGCGTTTTCTTTGCCCAATGCTATGTTTTGTTTTATTTGTCCTCGCTGCATGTATGCAAAATCATTTAAAAATATTGTTATATTAAAAAATGGGCAAATTCGTTTTCTTTGCCTAATGGGTTTTATCCTTCTAAGATAAAATATTGCAAAATTAAACAAACAAATGTACAAATGTTTTCCCGTACACGAAGTTTCTGCCAAAGTTCCATATTTACGTACACGGGTTCGCTTAAGATAACGTAACAAGTACAAAGCATTTCCACTTTTGTTTCGATGTATTGCGAATCTTCTTTTGAAACTTGACATCATAATTTATTTTCAACTTGAAAGGGAGCAAGGTTATGATTATGTGTAGCCAATCACCCGCTGCTTTGCAATGACTAACACAGTACACCGTATGAATCTAATACATGCATAGCCTCGGCATGTTTTTCTTCCGTTTAACGACGGCCTTTCTTTTTCGTGGCAACGGGTTAACCCCTTTGCGTTTTATCCGTTTTCTATTTTCGTCAAAATCACCGCCGATCAGCCGTGCATTCGAGCACGTTTACGCCAGGTCGACGATTCGTATCCGCGAATCGGCAGCTTGGATTAGGCTCGTTTTCGATCATTCGCACCGTAATTGACCAAATCGAATTGCCCGCCCCCGGAATTGAAGACTAGCGGTTCGGGAGATCGGCGGGCGGCGAACGTCCCCCCCAGACGATCAATAATGCACAGGAATCCGCCGTCGTGCCATTTTACCCGGGATTGACGCGCGCGATCCGGCCGGGAAAAAATATGTGTTTGCTTCCGAACGCCGGTAGTCGGTTGACTTGTAGATTTAAACAAGCAATGTTGTTATTGTTGGGCTTTCTTCAGCAAAACAAGATGACCGTGAGTACTAAAGAAATACCTCTGCAACAGTGGTAAACCCAGAATCATATAAACTCCATTTGTGACAACAAAAAACACAAAACACTACAGAGGATTTTAACAAGCACTACAGAGGATTTTAACAAGCAAAGTACTAATGAAATACCCCTGAAACCATGAAAAAAATTAGAAGCACTAATGAAATACCCCCTGAAACCATGAAAAAAATATTTGGGACATAAAAAACAAAAACAGTTCAGTGGATTTTAACAAGCAATTTTTTGTGGTTGGGCTGTTTTTTGCCAAACCAAAATGAGAACCATAAACACTAAAGAAATACCCCTTGGAAATCCCTAAAAATGAAGCATGAAAAAAAAGGATGAAAAACTCTAAGTTTGACAAAAAAAACAACTAAACAGAAACACTTAAATTCAATTTAATATCCTACAGCATTATGAATAGCAAATGAAACAGTAGGCTGTCTCAAAACGAACAATAACACTGCTGTAATAGTTATCGATGACATCATCAAAAGAGAAACGTATACTGGAATCTTAGGTAAAAACATCCCAGCTATAGCGTTTTGGTTAATGCGATATTCGCTTGAAAAAAAACACAAAAAACTAACATTTCGACTTAATCGTGATCAAAAAATTGTCAGTCGCCTCAGCAGAAGCGAATTCGCAATATCGCCTTTTCTCCGCTGGCATAATCTCTACTGTAATTGCACAATTAGGCTGTTTTTTGTGCGACCCTTGAGAAATTTGTTTCGGTTTCTAGAACATCTTGCATGTGCTACGTGTGCATATTTATCTGAACTGGTAAATGTGTATATTATCAGGATTTTGTGCTCGATAAAACCAAGCATGAATAAAGCAGATGCAAGTAATGTGGAGTCCGTTTTTTTTATCTGGCGTCCCCATTGGACCGCTAGTTGCTGTGGGTTCCGACGCGGGACGCAATTAGGCGCCGTGACGTCAGGAGACGCCATATTGCGCGTCATCGCTTCGGCCGACAGGTGCCTGGACCGCATTTCGAGCGCTCCTTGGGAGTGTTAATTACGGATTAGCGCCGAGCTGAGAATATGATTTTTTGCGCCCGCGGCCAACGTGGCTCGACCCTTTTTTTTATTGTTTTACCTATAGCGATACAGAATTGCTTTTTGCCGATACTGGAATAATGGATTTGAAAAGGAGACGTTTTTAAAGGCTTACAAAGTTTAAGCTGTTTTGTCGTTATTGACTGGCACAACTTAAACGACAAACATAATTATAAGGATAATGACAAAGAATCGAAGTTCCGAAAGTGTAGCCTAATAACAGTGCTCCGCAACCGTTTTCCACTCGCGGCCAATAGATATAAAACAAATCGGCGGCACACCTGCCAAATATATGTTGACCTAAAATTTCTGAAGCTGGCCGAAGTCCTGAAAATTCTACCTCTTTGCAATAGCTGATTAGAGAATAGAGGGCTTTTACTAGCATTCGAAAAATGAAACCTGACATTGTTGCCTTATATTTTTTACTGAATTTATTTTTTGAAACAGCTGGCAACTAATTATACCATATCATAAAATGCCAATATTAGAGCCTATTTACAATGGTATTTTATGTGTTTCAAGTATATGGTTAATCTCCCTTTCCAATTTGGTGTAGAGTTTGAAAACAATAGTTGTGTGTTTCCTTCTGGTAGTTGAGTCAGTTAAAAATATTTTAATGTTCGGTGATAGTAAATAACTTAATTTGTGAAATATACATTTTTAACGTTAATTTGACTGATTATTATAAAGTAAAAAGTACCTCACCTCGTGCACGTCACGGCACGCTTGGCATGGTCTCGCGGCGCACCACTTCACGAGCACTGCTGGTATATAGTTTACGACGTAAAGGTTCTCGACGGCCGGAATTGCTTAAAATGACACGCAGAAAGCTTGCGTAAAATTGAGCCTATGAACTACAATCTATAACACTTTTATTCACCTTGACATGGAATGCTGTTCGACTTTTTAAATTTAACGTTTTTAAATAGTAGAGTTGTTGGTATACGACCAATATATGCATTTCACAGCCAAACATATTGTTGACAAATTCATAAATGTAATGCAATTTGACTTGAACATTGTCCACTAGAAGAATTTGACTTTGCGGAACATGCCTAAAAATTATCGCATTTTAAAAAGGACACAGCAGTTGTTATTTGAAACCTAAAAACGGAAAAAAATACCTGTCAAAGTTTTTTTTATCTAAAATTATATTCAACTTGAAAAAATAGAGTGTTTATTGAGAAAGAGATCAAAGATAAAGCACGATGGCCTGTCCGACACATTATTATTCAAGGAAAGTCCTTGAGACATTTGCAAAATTGAAAAAATATTCGCGGTTTAGACCTTAAGCTTTATCATTTTTCCTACCAGTTATGTAAAATGAAAACTCGGAATGTGATTAGTGTCAAAACATAAATAGGATCGTAATTTCACGAAATACTTTTTCTCGCCCAGTTTCATTAGAATAAGTGCCAAAGAAATCACAATAAATCGTTAAAATTGAATAAACGGGTATAGCATTTTCAATATCAAAGAGAATCCCGAATTAAATTGCTTTGTATGTAGAACGTGTCGAAAATATTTTGCCAACCAAATACCAGAAGAAATCCCCTTTTAAAAAGCCAAATGATGTTAACATGGGCGATCAACTTGATTAAACTAGATTGCACCGAATATAAGAGTCGTTAAAGGATGTTTCGGGGACTCGGGACTGCGGTTGTTTAGGCCGGAGTCGGGGGTCGCACTCGACTTTTGGTCTAAGTCGGATTCGGTTAAAAACAACCCGAGTCCGACTCCCGATCAGTCCTGAGTCTGACTCCAGAAGACGTGGCAATATCGTAGAGTCCCGATTCCGGCTCTGACTACGTATACACTTGTATTTCACTCATCCACGAACCTAAAAAAAGGTGCATATAGTCACCAGTCAGCAATCCATTTCTATGGGCGCATAAGCCATCCACCAACAATACTTACGGTTGGCAAATATTCTACCATGCTATTCCATCTTTACAATTTACAATTTTCGGCTTAATTACTTTTGAAATTTGTGGTTTTACGTATAGTCTTACTCGAATCCCGAGTCCCGAGTTCGACTCCAGCAAAATAATCCCACTCCGTCGAGTCATGAGTCACCGACTCCGCAGCCCTGCAACAAAGTCTCATTTAATACGTTTTCTCGCCTGCAGCGAATACTTCACGAACAACTAAATCTTTTGAAAGCTTGGCTGTAACTCAGACTAAGGTTTTGCCAGTCCAAAATTGTTTACCGTCAAATGTGGACTTTACTTTAACTATATCGAAAAGGCTTGTAAACATTGTTAGTACAAGCGGGCCCTGGTCCGGTCCCACTCTCTTAAATTGCTTACGTTGTCCTTGTGTAAGATTTTTAAATTTGTTTATTATAAGCTAATGAAATTTGTTTTTTTTAAAGCCCTTCTCAAATAAATATTATTTTGTTTACCATGGCCGCTATCATTTTAATTGTTTTCTTAAAAAAAAATCATTGGGGAAAAATGTTTTTTTACTTACCGCATAACTTCTGTTAGTATTTCATAAAGTGGTAACCCCATGAAAATGACCACGAGAGGAGCTCTCCTTCAACAAAGTAAACATCTATTGTGACGTAAGAGCTGGCTGTATGATGTTTAGTTTTTGTTCTCAACCGTCCGAGAGAAAATTTCCTCGTTTTAGAATTTCACCGATACCTTAATATGTTTTTCAAAAACTAGGAGTTATCAGTAGACGGTTCACCGTAAAGGACATGTAGTTCTTAGGTTTCGGTATGACAATTGACAGTTGATAAAATGTACGGTAAGTTTTATCAATTTTAATGAACTTGTTGTGTTATTCACATTTGTAGCAAACAGAAAGCTGGTTTATTTCAGAAAATTCTGAAGGTTAGAATAAATATTAGTATTTAGCAACTATTCATAATTAGACATTTGCTCGATACTTCAATCGTTCAATTGCCAGTCAGTTAAAGCAAGTTATGTTGAACACATTTTTACTATTTCTTTTTTGATTTTCTGGTTTTATTTTTATTAAATAAGTTATATTTTGGTATAAATCGTGGGTGGTGTTTCAGAATCCTACCACATTTTGTCCAGGCGATCATATTGCTAACAATATTTGGGTTAGGGTGAGAGTGGGCCAAGTAGTATTATTATATTTATTCTCTCCTATTTATTTCTTCCATACAAACTCATTTTTTTACTGTAAACTCATAAATAACAAGTTGACATAAAATAACAAGTATTATCAACACTGAGACCCGTCTGCATTCTGTGGCTGGTGCACATCTGATATTTTTTAAAGAACTTAGTGTGCACACCTTAATTAGTACATTGCACCATTAAATTAAAAAAAAATGTGGTAAGATTTAGCTTATCAATTAAAACATTTTTTTCCTACACTCCTAATATCCTTTAAAACTAATTGACATGGCCCCATTATTGTGCAAAGAATTCAGACTTGTATGTTTTCATATTGAATACACTTTAAGTAGGCTTTCTAGCAAACCTAACAACTTTTTTAATTTCCTTTTCAGTGCTTGATACTTTTTTACCTTGGTACTTGCATTACGCTAGACTTTTTCAATGACCTGAACGATCAGTCATCAAGATTGCAAAACGCCGAAAAAAATCCAGTCCTAATGCTCCTGGCAGTTCGAAATTGAGCAAGACAACAACCAAGCGCCAACCCTCTGAGGTACCGTCGACATCTTCAGCAAACTCAAGTGCTGCTGAGCCTCCATCTAAAATGTCCAGGTACAAAGTCGGTATATCATTTAAACAGGGTTTACTTGCTGTTTCTCTAAGTACGTGTAATTGTTTTTCAGTGATTTGCATGTCTTAATGTTAGCTGCTTGGCCTACATATTGACATTAGTGAATAAGGTGTCCTGTAAACTAAAAGTTTAAATTATTATTTTTATTTATAAACAAAACTAACGATTAGTCGGTAGGCTATCAGCAGGCTGACATAACCTTGGCAGCATTCTGAAAGCAAGCAGTTTTGGCCCATATTATTCAGATGTTTTTTTGGTCTCATCCCTATAAAAGGTAAATGCTGTGTTTGCTCAGCGAATGTGTAAACCTTGCCATGTTTAGGTGATACACAAGGATATTAAGTAAAATAGGGACACAAGAGATGCACCATAGCTTTTTTAAATAAAATAAATTTTTAAATTTATTTGGTTTTCTGGCTTTCATTGGTTTTCATTCTTCGGCCAACGTAGTCGCCAAGTCACACCTAATACATTGGTTAACTGTTAGTGTAGCAATTGCAATGGTGTGGTAGTTCAAATTTTAATTTTTGCCAAAATTTCATCATAGCTAAAAGGGGGAGATCAAAATATGTCAGTTTTTTTTTCTCTTTTTTTATATATGTTTGTTATTACTTTGGAGCGCACATTTTTAGGCAAGTCACTAAATCTAGTTCTAAAAAATTCCATGAGTTACGCCTAGTCGCGTAGCGTGACCGTTTCAAAGGGGGGTGTCCCGATTTGTCAACTTAGGGAATTCCCCTATTTTCTTTTTGTGTTATTGAATAATGACATCATAAAACAGTGACGGGTGTGGCATCATTAAATAGTGATTTAAAACGTCCAGCAAAGGCGAACATGTGTGTCGTCGACACTCCTGCCAGGTGAAAAACTAAACCAAGAACGTAAAATGTGTGTGATTGATTTTGGAAGAATCGTAAACTATCAGCAGCGCAGTTTTCTAAGTTCCATGTACAGGACTAGCGTTAAATTACAGGCACGCCTTTCGTCACCTGCAATACTAAACGAAGATCGTTTTTACTGAGTGTTACTATGCCATGATTATTAGCGCAATATCTGCGCCGAGCTGTGTGCCTAGTCAGCAAAATACAAGCTCCGTTGGGAAAAAATAAGTTGTGTCAATTACATATATACTAAACTAAACACGTGGCTCTTAGAATTTGCTTATAGAGAATAATTTTGCGTTAACTATCAGCCTCACTGGATATGCCACTGTGTCACATGATCGGTAACCCGAATCACCTAGGGGATCTGGGGTGCCCCTAGCGGGTAGACCCCAATTTTTTTTGAAGTGTTGTGCATTCTAGATGCTAAAAACGGTGATTATTGGAAGCTTACAGCTGTTTAAAGTCGTCTATTTGACGTTAGAAAAATTGCAACACCTCATATTCAAGTCCGATTGTCTTATTTACATCGGATTGTCAAGTGATTTTGCGCGCGAAACACTATGGAATTGCGGTGTCAGAACAGCGTCTGTAACGTATCAATCACAAACTGTTGCACTCCGTTGTCAGCAAAATTAATGATGCTAATCAACAAATTTGGTGATATTTGTAGTTTAATTTCGCCGATGATATGAAGCATGGCTTCAAAATTGCCCTTTTATAACTCTGTATAATTAGTAAATTATTCAGCTGAAACTGTGCAAGAAAAATACTAACATGGCTTATTACTGAGGTTAAGACGGCCATTTATTATCAGTTTAGCGGCAACCTATAGTTTGACGTTTTAATCTTTTTCAAAAGGCGACGGTCAAGCGCTTCTTTTTTAGATTGAGGCTTATAAAAACATTCAATAGAGTGACCTGCGGTGAAGACATTTACTGAAGCTTACATGTCCGTTTTCTACGTTGTTGAGAATGTTCGCTTCAACAATAAAATATATTTTCGTTATCAGGCTTGTTTGAGACTTTGAGATTACTCGAGTCAGGCGACTGCTAAATGAAACAATTTTTAATGCCAGGTGCAATGTTGCCGATGCAACATTGCAGCATTCACGGTTTTAGTTTTGTGATAATTGTTTACTGAGATTTCAAAGGGGGGTGTCAAGACTCCTGGATACCCCACTGTGCTACACCCCTGGTTACGCTGTAAAGCTTTTACATAAAACGGTGCTCAACAAATCAGTGAACTAATGTATTCTTACTTTGTTATTCAATTTTAAAATGCTTTTATACACACTACAGACCAAGAGCAGCGGGTCAGCACAATGGTAGTGCAAATCCACATGGACTGAGATACATCGGATTAGAACAGATATGGGAGGATTTACAGCAGGGAATTCGACAGGTTGGTTTGATACTTTGCTGTTTGTTATCAGTTTTTATTTCGCTTTTAATCATTATTTTCGCCTGGTTTTAGGTTTACACCAGCCAAAGCATGGAAAAGGTCCGATACATGGAGTTGTACTCGTATCCTTTGTTTAAATATATCTGTGTTCTAGGTGGCCTTTGGCAGTTATCAGCACCCAAGTGTATTATGCAAGCCATGGCCTGCCTAAACCAATTAAAACTCTCTTTAAAAAACACTTAAAAATGAACCATTAAAAAGCATTTTGTAACTGATGATGTCATGAGCTATTGCCAAAACATCTAAAAACAGTCAAATATGTCAATTTTATAAAATGTAATGGCTTTGATATTTTAATTAGGACTATATAATTAAAAAAACCTGTGTATTATATATGTTTCAAAGATTTAGGAATTTTTATTAATAAGAAGCATTTAATTCGGTGTTTCACAAACTTTTTGTTGGTTAACTGTATCGTTACAATAATTAAGATTGAAACAGCCGATTAACTGTGCAACAACGTTGAAAAAAACCCTAATTTTTTTGCACTTTTATTGTACACAAAAAATTGTATCAAGAAGCTTACCAATAGAGCAAAAAATGGAATCCTAAAGAATTTGAAATATCTCCTGGCACCCTTGCGTGTTAAAAAATGGCACCCTACAGTGCCTTGGAACCCCGGTTGAGAACAAGTAATTTAATTTATATAGAAATATCCTCGATTTGAGACTCTAAGAGATTATTTTATAGTTTTTCTTAACATAACTGACAACAGCCATGTGTACAACTACTGCACTTCTGTTTACCGAAGTGGGTCAACCCGCCAAGGCCCCGGCTCCACAGCTAGCCCCACCTCCGCCGGGCGAATACCCTCTTCGAAGAAACCCTCCGGTGTGACGCCTGCCCATCTAGTTGGAATGGAACTCTATAAAAAGCTAAAGCAATATTTGCAGTTTTATCTCACAGATATCCTCAAGGTACTGTTAGGTGCTCTCCTTTTAGATGCAAAAGAATTAAAAAAAAATTGCTTTTTTGTTAGATTGGCTTTTTTTGCGAGAAAATAGGGCCTAATTCACAAATATTTATATCTTTTTATAATAATAGATACATGCCGACACAAATTGAATGCTGGTATTATTTGTCATCCTAATCACGTTAAAACAATGCCAATTTATTAGCTTCTATTTAGCCTGGTATCATTCCCTTTAATGGGTTGAACTCAAATAAAAACTAAATTATTCCCTTTAACTACATACAAAATAGATTGCACCAACTGGTAAAGCTTGCTGACCAAATATTGTTTGACATCTAATGCCTTTGACCTAAAAGTTCTTTTTTGTATATATATTATACACATATACAAACCAAATAATTATTTTACTGAATACGATCAATGTGTTTCCGTATTTATTTTTACACAAACTCCTTGTTCGATTCTCTCATGTAGTCTTCTAATTGACTTTTTCAGTCTGGAGAAAATTTACTTGATGAAGACGTACTGTTGTTCTACACCCACCAGTGGAAGGATTACCAGTTCAGCAGTCGGGTGCTGAACGGAGTTTGTGCCTACCTCAACCGTCATTGGGTTAAGCGTGAATACGACGAGGGCCGCAAAGGCATTTACGAAATTTATTCTGTGAGCTTTTTTTTGCTATTTTACACAGGCTTTACATGTTTTTGGAACATGTTCAATGATAGCAGTTGCATAGTCTTGTAAAATTTTATAATTTGAAGATTTTGCACAAAGGCAACCAAACAGGTTTCATTCTCATTGCCTGGCGAATGTATTTTTATTTTTCTATGAAAACATGGTCCAGTTTTAGGTTCATCAGTTTTAAGTTTATAAATTAAGCTAAGAAATATGTTATAACTTATTAATTATATTAAGTTCAATGTAATCATCTATATTTAAGCAGAATTTATATATGCCAGTATACAAATTGCATTCCAGACAAACTGTATGTCATCCTGGTTGCGATGGGTGTTGAAATATAGGTTTCAGTTGCTCATGTTCGAATTGTTTTTGTTGTCAAAATTTAGAAGACAAAACAAGCCATTTATTCCAAAAATAGATTTTATTTAACTCCTTGTTTCAGTGTTGTCCCTTAGTTGGTTTGGTTGCTTAGTTAAACTTAATTTCCACAAGACCATTGGAAATTAGATTGGCCAATTCCAAATTTCCCAGGTTTTTTACTAATAATAACAGCGCTCGTTTCCTTTTACAGCTGGCCCTTGTAATTTGGCGGGAGAACCTTTTCAAACCTCTCCACAAGCAAGTGACCTCAGCTGTGTTGAACCTTATTGAGAAGGAGCGCAATGGCGAGACAATCAACACTTCTCTTATAAGTGGTGTGCTGCGCTCCTATGGTAAGCCTAATCTACATATATATTTTTTGAATCTATTTGTATATTTACTTCACGGATATATAATTATTTTACAATGGATCAAGTTTATATAGATGCCTGTGATGAGCTTTAGCTTTTTGCTGAACTTCATTGTGTTTACAGATGTAAAAGCAAAACTGTATATATATTCAATATAACTCATTGAAATCTGGAACAGAATATGTTCTACATTCATGTCTGTCGTGATTGTAAAATGTTATAATTGTGAGTGTGCTAATAGTAGTTTTTCAATCTTAATTGCACGAAATAACTGCAACGCAGTAATGAACTAATGATGTACAGCTGGGTATAATTGCGAACAGCCACCAGCAACCAAAAATTTGGGTTAGTGGGATAAGTATTTAATATGATCCTCAATAAAAATGCATTTCAAACAGTTGAGATTGGAGTTGGCGAGAGCGATGAATTGCGCCGCACCCGGTCTAGTAGCCTTATAAGGCCAAGCACTGCTGCTGAGTCTAGCTCTAGTGGAAGACCAAATTCAGATGTTGCAATTGAGAGAGGCTCGACTGGCAGATTTGTTGAAGGTAGTATTGTGCTTGAAAATACAGATGGGCAGCAGAAAAGAAATGGCTGCATTAGTTTTTATCGAAAAGGGACAGTGTTTTAAGTAAAAAGTGTACTTTGTTGCAAATTTTAAAATTTATGTTTGACAGTTACACAGCTTTATCAGAATAAAACAGTGGTAAGCAATGGTGAAAATATTTTATCAATCAGAGTTTTAAAAAAGAAAAGGCTGTAGTATGTTGCAGTGGATTCACATAAAATAGATGATGCAGTGGATTTAATAAAATAAATGTCAAAAGAACACACAATTTAATCCAATTGTGTTGTTTTTCTGCTATGGAAAGGAATTAAACAAGAGCGTCATTTATTTTATACATGTTTTTGACCCATATTAGACATGTGAGTTAAGATATTTGCTTGTTGTGAAACACTATAATTTAACCATCCTGCCTATTTTGGTGGTTGACTGTTTCTGGTGCATGGAATCCTTGCATATTTGCAGTGCTCAACGATATTTTTCTTTTAACAAACCTAATTTATCTCTAAATTGTTTTACAGTGGAGCTCGGACTTAACGAAAACTCTCCGTTTAATCGTGTTGTTTCGCTGTGTGTGTACAAAGAAGCTTTCGAAGCCAGTTTCCTCGAAAACACAGAGCGCTACTACACTGCCGAGAGTCAGGAATTCCTTGCACAAAATCCAGTGACCGAGTATATGAAAAAGGTCGGTGGTGTATGAAAAAATTTAAACTAACCGTGCACAAATGTAGCATAGCACACCACAGGAAAGTTACATTATTTTATAGGAACAAAATTGTATAACCTTGAATCTGCAACTTTGTTAAACCTCATTTTCCATTACAAAAGAAGCCTTGTGCTTGATACTAAGACTTATGTCCTAGTTTTACATTTAACAAAGATGTCATTGCTCAGTGCTGCACTATAGGTAACCTAATCTTTAAACTCATTTGAGTGTGACTAAAATGTCCTTATATTATTATCAAACCGAATTGTAACATTAGGCTGGAAAATGTGTCCAGTTATTATTCAATACAAAACACTACTCACAGTGCTAAATCTTTTTCACTCAACAGTGCTAAATCTTTTAAAATAGGCTTGGATGGTTTAGAACAGGGGTTCTTAAACTGTGGTCCATGGACCCCATTGGTGGTAGGCATACTAGATTTAGAGGTCCTTGAAGGTCTATTAAAATATAAGTGTGTTATTTGAAAGTGATACATTTTTCGATAAAAATGACCTTTAAATAAAAAGATTATTTACACTGACTGTTTTTAGACTCTGTTTCAATTTCACATTTTTCGATTAGGAAACAGCAGTTTTCTGATGTCTGTTTCAATTATGACATCAGTTGAGAACAGTGCTTCTTAACCTTTGGCAACCTGCCGAGCCCCCATGTTATTCTGCTTCGTCGAACCCTTGAAACAGCTGTGTCGAACCCCAAGGGTTCGAACCCTGGTTAACAACCACTGGTTTAGGACGTCATCTGTAAAAAATTTATGCCCACCCTGGTAGACGCTGAGCAAAAAAATTGTTAGGAGTTCTGCGGTAAAAAAAGTTTAATAACCCTTGGTTTAGAATGTTTAACTAGAGTTCTCTATTAGACACCACCTTATTTTTTTCATCTCTTTTAAGGCCGAGTCGAGGTTAACAGAGGAGGAGCGCAGAGTCCAGCTTTACCTTCACGAATCGACCCACGAGCAGCTCGCCCGCAAATGTGAGCTGGTACTAATCGAACGACATCTCGAACAGTTCCACGCCGAGTTCCAGAGTCTTCTCAACGACGACAAAAATGAGGGTGTGACATCTATTTTCGTTTTTCCCTGTAAAACTTTTCTAGGATGCCATGATTCTTTGACCCTGAATGCAAATCACTGCCTTTGTCGAAATTTATCAATTTGTTAATTTTACTCATTGTATCTGAATTGGTCTCATACCATGATCACACCTAGGGTTGTCTGGTATGGGACGTTTTATTCATTTATATACAAATATAGTATTTTGATGTCACAAGATTTTGCATTCTGACGGATGTTTTTATCAAACTTGCAGTAAAACAGACACATATTAAGACCTATTGACATTGTGGGATAAATTATAACCATGCCTTACGAATTGGTTTAAAGTCGACCTTATTAATATATTTTCCTGAAAAAAAAAATAAAATAAAAAAATGTTCTGGTCATAAATTTTTGTTGGGTAAACGCCTTTTTAAAGTTCTTGCACTGGCAGTGTACTGTAATCTTGCTTTTATTGTCTTAACTGCAATATATAATAGAAAACAAACACATACAAGTAAAGCAACCACATACAAGTGAATAATTCAGTTTAAAATATGTTCTTCTATTAACCGTCTATTGTTTTAGACCTGGGCAGAATGTTCAAGCTCGTGTCGAAAATCCAGGATGGTTTGGGCGAACTGAAAAACCTTTTGGAAAAACACATTCACACTCAGGGTGACGCTGCAATAGAGCAAAGCTCAGAAACAGCATTTAACGTAAGATTTTTGAACTGTTGTTAAGTGACATTTTTATGACGGTGTTCTAATTTTTAGGAAACGCACAGTACAAGTTCACAGCAACAATATCTAAAACAGATTTATCGATAATACCTTAGTATTAGGACCTAGAACTTAAAGCCAAATACGCAGTAATAACCACGACAGAATAAGAACCCAATCGTCTGAATAAGACCTAAACCTGTCGGAATAAGTCCGAAATTCTTTGGGAGAGACTAAATGGACAAAATAGCGCCTAAAACTATGGCACCAAATTATTTGCCCTTGTTTGGGGTTGTTCTATTTTTTGCGTTTAAATTACCTGTATATTTTGCAGTTGTTAAAATTGTTAATGTTTCTCTTTTTATATGTTGTTGCAAACTCTCCATTATTTCTACTGCTTTGTTTTTCTAATATCTAATTTTTTGCAGGACCCTCCCTTATACGTACAAACCATTTTAAACGTGCACAAAAAGTACCACGCCCTCGTCGAAAGTTCTTTCGACAATGATTCAGGCTTTGTGGCTGCCCTGGACAAGGCCTGTGGCCGATTCATTAATAAAAATGCTGTTACAATTGCGGCAAATTCATCCTCCAAGTCGCCCGAGCTCCTGGCACGGTTAGTGCGTCCATGACAGCGAATCAAATCTAATAACGGAAAATTTACTTTGCTGTTAGTCTCGTGTATTTAAGGATCACTGCTTTTTGACAAGGAGTGGTATATTTGTGCACTTTGATTTTTAAAATTTAAAATTTTCTACAATTTGTTCATTATTATAATAAAGCCAGTGGTGGGATTCAAATTTTATGTTAGCCGGTTCTATCGCAAGTCATATTTTTCAACCGGTTCTGTTACAAAAAGTCATATTTTTTGGCAAATAAACTGAGCAGCGGGCATAGGCCACATTAACACTGTGTCATACAAGGGAATGATAGAAATAACAAAAGTGAAAAAGTAAATTCAAACTAAATGATGAAACTATCCGTTTTCACCACTAAAGTTAGCGCGTTGTTTATGGGTGAAATTAGCTATAAATTTAATAACTAGCTGGTGTACATTTACCACTTAATCAGTAAAACTAGGGAACGTGCACATTTTGAAATAAAATCGTGAGGTACTTTGATCTCAAAATTCGGTGTATCAGATAAGATGCAAAAATCCATTGACAGTAGCCAGAAATGCTAACCGGTTCGCTGATCTCATAAAATTTCCTAAGACGGTTCTATAGAACCGGTGCGAACCGGCTGAATCCCACCACGGAATAAAGCTAATTATTATGCTATGTTAAGTATAAAAAATATTGTAAAATTTGTTATTTATCAGTTGTTGGTTTTTCATTAAACTTACTACTCAAAACACGCTTGACTGTTTTCGTTGTTTTTCTTTTTAAGATTTTGTTTTATTCGAAAGGGTTATCTTACCACGTTGATTTAAAATTCTGTTAGCAGTTATGTGATAAATACTCTTCTGAGTAATATATTTTATCGCAGGTACTGTGATACTTTGTTGAAAAATGGCAAGGTATCAGAAGATGCAGAATTGGAAGCCACGTTAAAGGAAATTGTAAGTTTTTTTTTTTTACTTTGGATTGAGCAGCATCCAAAAAAAACTTTATATAATTATTATAGCAAAAAACATATCGTGACCATCTGACACTGCGTACTCAGTTTTTTTTATGGCAATTATTTTTAAAGATGACTGTGTTCCGCTACATCGATGACAAAGATGTTTTTCAAACGTTCTACTCGAAAATGTTGGCCCGGAGGTTGGTGAACCATACTTCGGCCAGCGACGATGCTGAGGCGCAAATGATTTCAAGGTTAAAGGTAAATACTCCATCTTCACAGCTAAAACAGGAAACGCAAAGTACAAATTCAAAGCAACAATATCTAAAATAGAATAATCGATAATACCTTAGTATTAGGACCTACGTCTGAATAAGCCCTAAACCTGTCGGAATAAGTCCGAAATTCTTTGGGAGAGACTAAATGGACAAATGCCGCCTAAAACCGTGGCACCGAATGGTTTGCCTTGTTTGGGGTTAGGGGTGGGTAATGGGTTGGGTTACAGATTAGGTTATCGTTAAAATTATTAGGGGATTTAGTGGACTTAGGGCTGTAGTTTGTGCTTGGTTTGGATAAAGGGTTGTACAGGCGGTAATTTAGCCATTTTTGACTTATTCCAACGGGTTTAGGTCTGATTTAAACTTATTACGATTATTAGGTCCTGTTTTGGGCTTATCTCGAACTGTGTTTTATTCTGACGTTAATGTTGTCTAAATTTCGGTTATATGACTGGAGTCCCCCAAAAATCTTTCAAGCTAACAAAAGGAAGAGAAAATTATTTATATAGTCAATCTTTATAACATAATGGTTGGAGGTTGTAGTAAGACGTAATAAGAGTATCAAAGCTCATACAGAAATATAAGTATCATTTTGAGCATTTCGAATAACTCTTTATTTATTTTTAACATCAGTAATATCTGAAAAGGAATAAAGATGTTGAAAATGAATTAAGGGTTATTCGAAACGTTTAAAATAATAACCACTTTTGTATGGGCTTACATATTCGAATTACATAGTTAATGTTTTGTAAAATTCAATTTATTTTACTCATTTCAGCAAACCTGCGGGTTCGAGTATACCTCCAAGCTGCAGCGGATGTTTCAGGACATAGGCGTTAGTAAGGACCTTAACGAACGCTTCAAAACTCACCTGACAAGCTCATCGCCTCTCGACATTGACTTCACCATTCAAGTTCTCTGTTCCGGCTCTTGGCCTTTCCAGCAGTCGATCACCTTTCAACTACCGGCCGAGGTGTGTGGCAAGCATAGACGCCGAACGTGGGTGTGCAGAGCGCTTTTAGACGCCCTGGATTCCTCGTAGGGCGCTAAACCACGCTGGAATTCGATCAAGTTATCAAAAAATGTGCAAAATAATTTTTTTAAATTATTGTTACGTTTAGTCAAATAATTGTTACGCCTAATTAATAAGCAATTTTGCACTGTCGAAAATAACGCACTGGAATTTTAAAAGTTCGGCGCCTATGGTGACAAGTTATTCATTGCACTGTTGAATAGGGATGTCCGATACTGCTTGTTTTGGATGAATACCCCTTGTTTTGAATGAAAGGTATCGCGTTCCGAAAAAATAACAAGTGGCGCCATTACTGTGCTCAATGCTCAATTATTCATACAATCAAAATAGGTAAACTTGAAATATTAAAGAGTAATTAGTTTTAGGTTGTCAGGCCAAATAGAGTTCATAAAATCATAAAATCTTTCCATAAAATCTATCTAAAGATTCTTTCCATAAAAAATGTGCAAAATAATTTAGTCTTAGTAAACCAAAAATTTTTAAAATTTCCTGAATTACCATATATACACGATGCCATAGAATCCACAAACTATGTTTTTTATGTTTTAGGCCATTTTTTTCCAAATTATTGTTACGTTTAGTCAAATAATTGTTACGCCTAATTAATAAGCAATTTTGCACTGTCGAAAATAACGCCCTGGAATTTTAAAAGTTCGGCGCCTATGGTGACAAGTTATTCATTTTCGGTCATTAACTATGCCCGATATTTTCAACAACAAAAACGTTGCACTGTTGAATAGGGATGTCCGATACTGATACCCCTTGTTTTGGATGAAAGGTATCGCGTTCCGAAAAAATAACAAATGGCGCCATTACTGTGCTCAATGCTCAATTGCTCATACAACAAAAATAGGTGAACTTGAAATGTTAAAGAGTAATTATTTTTAGGTTGTCAGGCCAAATAGAGTTCATAAGATTAGCTATGTCTTTACTTGTGTTGTAATCCTGCTGTTTTTGATAAATTGCTGCGTTTCGTCGCAAATATTGGCCGAAATTTCTGTTTCAATTTGGCATTGGATTGACTCCCATACCGCCCTGTTAAAAAAACATCAGTTGATTAACTATTAAGGATGTCCTATGTTTGCTTTTGTGTACGGATACCGAACGTTTTAGGCAAATGCCAGTTCGATTCAAATACCAAACGACGCCGTCCGGCGGTCAAATAGACAAATATGATGAGATTAAAACTTTTAAAGGTTATTTTTGTGTATCAAAAAGCTGATAGATTAGAGTTCACATTCACTGCCGTGTTAGTGTTAAGTGTAGCACTCTGGTAACATTTCAGAAGTATTTTGCGTTTATATTTTTTGTTCTTTATGTAAATCAAATGTAAAGGTTTGCCAGCAAACAATGCTATAAAATTTCCTGCCTTATCTTGACGTTATTGCTTACTCATCACGAACTGTTCCTATCGCTTCATGCAATGGTTATGGCTCAGTGGCAGGTATTGTTAACCTGTTGTTATTCTCTCCAACATCACAATTATTTCCGATGAGAAACCGAACAACATTGTCGGGTTGTGACATTTAGCGCAACCTAAATTGTTACTCAGTTAGAAATACAATACAGAACGTTTGAGGCGTTATGCCTAACACCGGATTTCTGCTTGCCGTCCAGCGTTTAGAATGGCATGTTAAACCTGTGATTCCAAACTGTGTGCCGCGGCAAACTAGTGTGCCTCGAAAGATTGTCAAGTTTGCCGCGAAACGTTTTGTAATTTAGGAAAAGAGAGTATTTGTATTACCAATAGAGATACACACGCAAGCATTTTAGACTAGAACACGCACTATCCATTACCAGGTATGAATATTGAGACATTTACATATAGCTTGTCGTGTGTTAAGGACGAATGTAAAATTACTCTATTGTTGTTCTGTCAAAAAGTGTGCCGCGAAATAGTTAGGATTTTTTGAGTGTGCCGTGAGGCAAAAAAGGTTGTGAACCACTGCGTTAGACTATTAAGTACAACCTACTAAAAGAGTATGGCTAGCTTATTGCACTTACTTGTGTCAGTCTTATATAAACACTTTGATTAATTTTAACTCACATCGTCGTTCATTTTCAGATGGAGAGGAGCTTTCAACGCTTCAGCGACTTCTACAGCACCCAGCACACCGGACGTAAGCTCACGTGGATTTATGCCATGTCTAAGGGCGAGATCGTTACAAACTGTTTCAAAAATCGCTACACCTTTCAGGTACAATTGATTTTATTCCGTTTGTTTGTTTTGATATTATTGACAGGGTGCAGTTGACTCCACGTACCTTACGGTCTTTCGCTGCCTGGAACAAACAGCTGTAATTTTGTTTGTAACTTCGTACTGCGTTCTACTTGTTTAAAATAACCCTTTTCGCTTTCTAGTCTGATTTTAGAATATGATATTGAATAAATTACACTTGTAAGGCAAACTTTTGCACACACAATGTGAAAACAACGCTATTTACAGTTTTTTTTAAGAATTACAAATGTAATTTAGTTCTTTTTATTGTCCGGCCCGCCACAACAAATTCTGGTTTTCATGTGGCCCAGTCAAAAAACCCTGTTGTCTTTTGCAAACTGGATAAAGGCCTTCCCCCCATATTTTTCGTCTATTTTAACACGCTCCTGTTGTACAGTGAAAAACGTGTGATAATTTAAAACACGAAAGTTTATTAAATTTACGAGAAATGGGTTAAAAGCATGCTAAAAAATGGAAGATAAGAACAATAAGTCTAAAATCCCTTTTTATCCGATTTTGTAACAAAGTAAATTTAAATCAAATATATTTCAGCAAGACTTGCGTAAACGGTCGGTCTGTATTGTTTTAGTTTAAAATTTGTATCTTGTTTCAGACGTCCACATTTCAAATGGCCATTCTTCTTCAGTACAACTCTGCCACCTCGTACACAGTACAACAGCTCGCAGAAAACACGCAACTGAAAATGGACATTTTAGTTCAGGTCTTTATTAATTAAACATCGCTTTTATGTTTTTTGATAATTTATTCATCAAGATTTTTTTGGGGGCGACGTGGAAATTTAATTTTTTATCCTTTATTTTATAATTTCAGTTTTGTGCGCCCTTAATATGGATCCTCACTGAAAGGAGTGCGCTTATGATCAATCAATAGTAAGCACAAAAGCTTAGTCGAGACTTCAAGCATCCCTATTGGGTTAATACTCATTATGACAAACATTAAATATCCACTTTTACGTTCAGCAGGGCAATTTACATAAAAAGATGTTTCATGTCCAAAGTCAAATCCCCGAGGTGCTTTGCTTCTTATATAGTGTTATAATGGAATATTCTGGCACGGTTTTTAGTACTCAAAATACATCACCTACTTGACTATTGTACTCTCAACATCAAAGATTGCCTTGATAATACCCTCCTTTATAGGGAATAGTGTTTATTACAGTGGCCAAAACCAATTTTCATTCTTGTGCGTTTTGTTTGTTTGCGGTAGTGTTATAAACAAGTCATTTGAAATGACTTCAGTCTCAGTCGAGTCGTTTTTGTTTTAAACAACAAGTCAAGTCCTAGTCAAGTCAATATAAGAGCAAGTCAATTTATGAGCAATATTTCACTAAAAAATAACAAAACAAGAAACAACGTGTAGCAAATAGCAATATGATCGTTTTACGTGTCAAAATTTAAATGTTTAGTAAAACGAACAGTTTAAATGTGTAGTAAAATGTTGAATAAAAACACTTAATTTCAACCAAAGTAATTGAACTCAAACGTCCAAGTCTTGGCAAGATTACCCAAAAGACTTGTCCATTTTTTTTGCGACATATACCATTCGGCAAGCTAATAGACTTGCGTTGTGTGACAGGTTCTGCACCACCTGCTCAGGTCGAAGATCCTGCAAAGCAAAGAGGCCAACAACAATGATCTGAAGCCTCATCACGAGATAGAGCTGTGCCTCGCATTCAAGAGGTAACACTGCTGCAAAGATAAGATTACGTCAATTTTTCATTTTGTTTAAAGAATGTTTAAACTCGCTAAGAGTTTTACTTCTTTACGTGCATTTTGTATCTTGTATGGTTAGATTGGTTACCCGATTTTGGCAAACCCCTCAGTCCTCACTGTATTCTTGTGGCCGTATTTGGTCTTACCAAACATTCATATTATGTTGGTTGTGGTTTTCGCGATCTTTACGTAATTCTGTAAAAATTTCGTACAGAGTTGGGCACAGATTGAAAGGCTCCGAAACCTATCTGCCAAATATTGATTTTTTCCCCATTCAACCAAGTTCTCTTATTTGTCCTCCATATAGAGCAGGGGTTGTTAAATTTTTTTTACCGCGGACCCCTAATTTGTGTTTTTGCTTCGCGTGGACCAAGGTAGGCAAGAAAATTTCAGAGATGACGTCATAAATTGACGTCAAAATACAAATAAACCACAGAAATCTAATTACTTTGGTCCAAAACATGTGTAAGTGAAATGGAGTCGAAATAGCCTACATTCAGTGATACAACGTTTTAGTTTTAATTATACTATTTTTGTTGTTGAAAAATTGCATGATTACTTCTTACATAAAGGCTAAACTAATATTTCAATTTGGCCTTCATGGACCCCCTAAAACTAGTTCACGGACCCCCAATGGTTCCATGGACTCCCAATTTAAGTACCCCTGATACAGAGGTATATTTAAAAAAAATCTTATTTAAAAAAAGTCTGTATCTTTATAAAATGCAATACCATTGGCAGCAGGTTTCTTCTTGTCGATCACTGTTCCGCTGACGCGTATATAAACAATAAAACTATCAGGCTCACCTCGTTTTACCTCCCTAGTAAAAAGCTTAGAGTGAACATCAACAAGGCGGTAAAAACCGAACAGAAGCAAGAGCAAGAAGTGACGCACAAACACATCGAAGACGACAGGAAAATGTTAATCCAGGTTCGTCCGTCTATTTACGTGGGTGTGCGTTTTTGTTGTAGCAGCCAATTACGCTACTATGAACCTAGTTGGTGTGTTTGAGATGGTGGTTGTCTAACTTTTTTTCCTTGCAGACTTATTTTGTTTACATTGTTGCAGAACCTATTCATATACTTAAAAAAGTCAGGTATGTACTTAAGTATTTCAATTTTCAATACATTTGGCAGATCCCATAAAAATTTCCTCATTAACCCCAATTTAAGAACCACTGGTTTTATAGTGGTAATCTGCAAAAAAACATTAAGAAACTTAGTTTCATTAAGTAAATGTTTTGTGGATTCCGTTTAAAACAGGCCAAACAAAATTAAAAAAAAATTATGTACGATTCTCAGGCTAACAATATGCAACACGCAAAGCTGTCTCCTAAGTCTCCCAACCGGCCAGGAATGTATTACATGACCCGTTCTGCGCCTCCGCGTACAAAAACAGCGGTGCTTCGAACCCGCTCACGCCAAACGCTGCATTTTTCGAAAGTAAACAAGCCCTCTGTGACGTAACACGTGCTCCTTTGTGCAGGCGGCCATCGTGCGCATCATGAAGATGCGCAAGCAGCAGAAGCACCAGCAGCTGCTCAGCGAGGTTCTCGCCCAGCTTTCGACGCGATTCAAGCCACGCGTTCCGGTCATCAAGAAGTGCATTGACATTTTAATCGAAAAAGAGTACCTGGAAAGGGCTGAGGGCGAAAAAGATACCTACCAGTACCTGGCATAGACCGCCCTGTCTTCGCCCCTGCAGCTGGAAATTGATATTGCAGCGCAAATTAAACCGGTTTCCAGCGCGTGATTTCTACTTGCAAATTCTTGTTTTTTTCGTCGTTTTTTTCTTCGGGCTGCATTGTGGCCGTGCGTGGAGAAAAACAAGCGGCTTTTTTGCGAAATGTCGCCGTGGATAGGTCTTCGTTGTATGGGCGCCTAAAAGTATCGGTTTATTGCTTCTCGGAAAAGGTTTTCTTTCAGACCGTGAGCAATTCACTTTTAAGCTGCAAATTGTCTCGATGCTATTCAGTACAAAAACGTCAAAATATGGGAAAACATGACTTCTGCTGTTACATGACGGTTTTTGACAGCCAACGTCTATTTCACTCGCCTTTTACACCATTGCCCTATCTCCTAGTGTACATTTGTTGTTTTGCCGCGAGTTACAATTAACGTAGGTAATAACACCAATGAAGAAACACCGTCAGTGAGCAACGTCTGACTAAAAGTTGTTTTAATACGAACATTGCAATCTGTCTTCGATGCTACGTGATTTAAAATCTATTTAAAAAAATCCGCGTGCTTGTTTTTTGTCAAGGTATTTCTATCAAAATCTAACCTGAATATTTATAAATTAAAAAAAAAGAGGAGTGTAGTTTAGTAAAGTAAACGAACTTTTATCGTTAACGCAAGATTTAGGTAAAATATCGCTTCAAATTAAGTAAAACCTTTGGTCACAGAACCAGATGCTAGCACCTGCTACGCTTATGGAATGCTCAAGTAAAAAAAAACACAAAAAGCTGGGGTTGAAACCGTACAGTTCATCGAAAAAAGTTCATTGTTTTACGCACTTTTTCGAGCAGTTTTCTAGGCGTTTTCCGTTGCGAGACACAGGATTGCTCGTTGTTTCTCGACCTAGTCTACATACAAAGTGTGCGCTGCAGTAGGCTGCCCTTTAGCTACAAGCTGCTGCACCTGCGGTTTTGTTCGACTCCGATTGCGTTCTACTACCGTGAATACCTATATACTGCGTCGCAACTCCTTCGTTTTTGCCGTTCTCCTTTGCTTCGTTGGTATTTTTTCTCTTACCCTGTCTCGGTTGTCGCGCCCCCCTATTCCTTATTTCACGCTTATGTAGTAATAATAATAAATTTTTCTTTCGGTTTTGAGTCCACGCGACGCAGAGTCTGGCGTATTTCTTGGATCACTACTGTGAAACAAAATGGTAAGAAGTTTTTCAACTGTTGCCCACGGTCACACTGGAAGGCCACGCAGTATTGAGAGCCCATTTAAGGGGTCACTACTCACAAAAAGTGCCACTGCGCTAGCTGATGTTTTAAAAACTGCGATCTTTGATGTCAGATGATGTATTGTAATGGTTTTGGTGTATTAATTTTATATCAAGACGATTTCAGGGATGGAATCGCGTTACCTACCATTATTCCAAGGCTGTAGATAGGGTTTTAGTTTTGGTAGCAAGCGAAACATGAAAAATGAAAAAAAAAATGAGGAACAAATATCCCGAGTCGGACTCCAGCAAGACAAACCGACTCCGCAGCCCTCCCTTGTACTTTACATCAAGCGTAAAAGTTGAATTAGATCCAACTCGAACGCTTGACGCTATAGGTCGCCTTACTCGTACTTTTTGATGTAAACCACCCCTGGCGCATGTCGTTTGACGCAAGACTCACACAATGGGTTGCCAGCTTAAGAAACAAAACCAATTTATAATCAATATATTTAAGGCTTGTACATTAATCTGGGTTAACAGCAGCGTTGCTTAAAATCTAAAATGGTGGTGGCGCACCTGACGAGCGAAGCGAGCGCCAATTCTTTGCATATACCGGTATTTTTATCATCATAAATGTTGGTTACCATTATAAACGTTAAGGCCGTATCATAAATGTTGGGTAACTTCAAATGTAATATAGTTATCGAATTAAAACAAAAAACAACATTACATTTTCTAATTGTTGCCTTCCATTTAAAAAATCCAACAATTTTCAGTGCATTCGACCAGCTGCAACCTTTTACCGACACCTTGTGGAAAAGTTGTCCCCTGCTGGCAACCACTGCTTTTTGTTTTGTAATATGTTATGTACACTTTTTATTTATTTAGTATCTATTTAAATTGCCCCCAAATATTGTAGACTATGTGCCAAACTATACTTTTTTTCAAAAAGGATCACATGTATTTAAAGTTTAAACAAAGCAGTTGTGCTGGTAAGAACATACTTCTTAGAACACCACTTACCCGCTAGCTACGCCGCAAGCCCTGAAAGTAGTAGTTTGACGAATCACGATTCTTCTTTGCCCCAAGCTATGTGCGTGTATGCGTGCGTTTGTTTTAAAACGTGTCACTGAAAGTGCTGGGTTAATTAGCTAGAAATTCGTAATTTGCTTCCGCTGGCAAGCGTGCTGTGCATTGACATCTCATAGTTTCGTAAGTGCGAGTGTCGTTGGTATACTGAAAAGTAATAGTGTCATTCGTAGGCATAATATACAAGTTTAATGTTGATAGTAGACAGCGTACAAACAATGCTGTTTTCAAACTGTGTCAAGCTCATTTTGATTTGTACTTGGGTATTGCTTGTGCACGCAGAAGATGAATACAAGGTTAGTTTGTAGCCTACAGTATGTGATTAAATGTTTATAGTTAGTTTACGAGTTTACGAGTTTGGTTTTTAGGTTTCTAATTTTATAAATGTCCTACAACTAAAAGTTGAAATGTCGATTTTAGCATACATAACTGTGGATTATGTATTAGTTATTACAATTAATAAAGCTAATTCAGGCTTAGGCCTACTCTCACACTTTCCTTTTATTTTGCAGTCATTATCTGAAGCAATTGATGTCGGTAAGCAAGATTATTTCATTGCATATTGAATTCTATCTTATATAATATTTAATAGCTTAAGAAGCTCACCGCTTCTAAAAAAATCAGCCAGCAACGTTATAAAACTTATAAATTATGCATTTATCCAAGTAAATGGCATCATCAGTTTTTCTGTAAGTACAAATAACTAGCTAAAATTGTAAAAATAAAACTTGTATCGTCGGCATTATGTGTTGGAGGGGTACGATTGTTGTGGAAAAACACTAGGCTACGCTTATTTAATATTTTAACTTTGTAGTTAGCTTGATGCGGCTGTGCGCACTTTTTGCATACTCTCCTGATTAGGAATGTCCGAAACTTATATTTTATGCCGATACCCGATAGGCCCACCCAAAATTTTGGACAAAACGTTTCGTGATCCGATCTGATACCAAATGACGTCATGACTAAGCTTAAACAAGCAAGTATATGTTTGTGTGTGTCTTTCATTCATTTCTTAAACAAGCAATCAAGGCATTTTTTTATGGTTATTAGGCTGCAATTACTCTAGTATCGCACGGGTACCGATATTACCATTTAGAATCTGGTATCGGCCGCGATCCGATATAATCGGACATCCCTAGTCTCGACAGTGGACCATGCACTTTCTTGACACGTTGCTGCTTTGCAGGAACCAGCAAGAAATTTGAGAAAACTTTCGAAGCCAAGGGTGCCAACTTGCTTCATATGCTCGAATTGTTTCTGGAGAAAACCAACATTAAGGAGAGCTATATTACAAAAGTATTCTTAGATGCTGCCAATGTTAACACTGTGGAAGGTGAGAGAGTGCTTCGCTAAACAAAAGCGACCACACAGTATTATTAAGTTACCAATTTCCAGGTTTACAAGTTTACCATTTTTTTTCATACAATTGGTGTTTTCTGACGTTGATAGAATAGCCAACTAATAAGTCACTGGTAGTTTAACTTCTGGTGTTTTACTATTTTATGTTTAATTTTGTGAGCAAACTTAGATTTCCCTTCGTGTTGACGAACATATTTGAAGAGCGATTCATTTGTTGGCCTTTCTTTCTTTTGTGGCCAAAATTATTCAAAAGATTAGGTTACCCGGAAAATTTATACAAAAAAAAAAATTAAAAACCTTTCAACATCTTTGAAAGGTGATAAATCGAACTACAGTATAGTTTATGTAATGCTATCAAACTTTTGATTGGGCTTTTTGTAAAACTCACTGATGTGCAATGCGACCACGAGCTTGTTACAGCGTTAATTGTGTGACACAATATACCCTTATTTTTTAGACCTGGAGTCAATTCATGTGGACAGCCATGCATCTGTTGATTTTGTCAATAAAGTCATCAAACACTTTCAGTAAGTATATTGCTACAGCTTTAAGTCTGCTCTCGTTTTGTGAGTATTTTGTACGACTTGTTAAGTGTAAAAATATTCTATTGTACTCCATTTGTATAATGTTTTGACATTGTTAGAGGGTATCGGTTTTTTTACATTGCTAGTCATTTGGAAATAATGACATAACTGCACCTAAATCATTTACTTATATCATTTGCAAGTCTAACTCCCAGTCCAAGTCATCGGTTGCCCAAGTCAAGTCCCAGTAAAGTCAGTATTGAGATCAAGTCAATTTTAAGTCATGTCATTGACATAAAAGTAAACTGTTAAACTATTAAAATTGGCATTTAACTTAAAAAACAACACAAACGCTATATACAGCAATAAAACTGTTTATTGTGTAAAACTTGATATAAGTTTTACAGAAAAACACTAAATTTAATCCCAAGTTATTTAAAAAAAATACTTAAGTCCAAGTCAAGTCATTTGTTCAAAAGACTTAAGTCAAGTCAATGACTCAAATCATTACAACACTGCTTTTAATTGCATTTTTTAAAGAAAACATCCAAACGCCGGCCAAAAGGAAGCATCAAGCATTATTGTTGAAAACAACGAAGCGGAAATTCACGTTGGTACCGACCAGATCTACCCGGCCGACCCGATCCGCGAGGAACTGTAATGTAACGCTTTCTGCGACATATGGTGCCACGCGATTGATTGTTTGAAATACAGTTTTGGGACTTGAATATTGAGATCAAACATCAAGATAATCTGTAGATTCTGTGTCTGGTATTCGTATTAATGGTTATTTTTTGCGATGTAACTTGTCCCAATTCTCAATAAATTCGAACTTATTTTCTACGTTTGGGCTGCTAAATGAATGCACATATGTAGTTTTGTTAGCAAAAAAATACTTTATCTCTGGTGTTTACAATTGCTTCCATCGAAGAACACCTGAAGGCCAAAGCTAAAATACTGATACAAAAAATACTTTATCTCTGGTGTTTACAGTTGCTTCCATCGAAGAACACCTGAAGGCCAAAGCTAAAATACTGATACAAAAAATACTTTATCTCTGGTGTTTACAGTTGCTTCCATCGAAGAACACCTGAAGGCCAAAGCTAAAATACTGACATACTGATATAATTGCAATATTTTTGCCAGAAATGCCATTATTGCAATAACTCAAAACACAAATGCCGTTTTATCAGTTCAAAACATCAAAAAACGTTCGCTAATAAATATATTTGTTTTCATCTTTCGCTAAACACAAAATACGCAACACAATAATAATCCTAATGCAAATATAAAAACAATGAGCGGCAATATTTTCTCCTTTCCATGTTTAACAAATAGTTTCGCATATCACGATCAGGCCCAAACTTGTATATTTCGCAACCCATATTTGAAATTCATTTAGTTTGAAACAGACCCCTAAGGATGACCACTACATGAGAAAAGCCAATATAACAACGAAATATAAGCAGTCTTATTTTGATTAATTGCATATTAAAGCGAGAAGCTAAATCAGAAGTTCAAACTCAACAAACCAAAACCCTAACCCAGTGTTTCGAAACCTTTTTCGGCTTGCGGCACCCTGCAGAAATTATAAATAATTGGCGGTACACTTGCTCGTATTTTTGCGAATGTTTAACTGTAACGTTACAATAAACGAGATTGAAACAGCACATCAACAGTGCAACAAGGTTGACGAAGCCTTTATAATTTTTGGCACTTTTATCGTACCCAAAACATTGTCCTAAAAAGCTTACTATAGAGCAAAAATGTCAATCCTAAACAATTTAAAATATCTCTCGGCATCCTTAAGTTTTAAAAATGGCACCCTAGACTAGAGGGTCGCGGCATCCCGGTTGACAACCACTGCCCAAAAAGAAAAAGAAAATAAACGAGCGCTTGCGTTTTTAAGTTTAACGCACGTGGTCGCAGGGATTTTTACAGAAGCGAGCGAAGATTCCGTCGAGCGAACTCTTGTTGAGTAGCGTCGGGTTGTTTTCCATTAGAAATACGTTCTCTTTTGACCCGGCAATCCTTTCCATACGCTTTACGTCCAACTCGACGTTGTCGTTCAGAATTCCGATCATGACAACCTGCGAATCGATTTTGTGGAGTTGTTTTTGTGTGGCGAAACCAAGTAACTTTATTAAAGTCCAAAACATAAGAGGAAAATGCGCGAAAACAAAAGCTTCGTAATGCTTTAATTGAAAGGTCTCAAACTCAAACTGCTATTGAGAGACAAATTAAAACAAAATAATTAGATTTAAATTTGACGCTAGAGGATTACAAATTATAGAAGGCCATTAGGACAAAAACGCTTTCCATAACGATAAATTACGAATTATTGTCTAATTTACTATTATCGTTAGTTATATTCCACTTTATAGTACATACTGAGACTATAGCGCATAGCCTAACACAAATCTACATGCACAACTTTTTGGTCGTATTATCAAATCCAGATTTCTAAAAATAAGTAAAATTACGATAGATATTTTTTACTGGCTTATAAATACATAAGCCATGAGACGCTGGAGAGATAGTTTATTATTTGAAAATTCAAACTGCGTCGAAGGCCGCGTGTTTGAGACCTTTGCATTACTTGAAACATTTCTACACGTCTGTTTACTGTTAATGTGTAGACCTTTTAAAAGTAATAGCAATTAGGTTAAGTTATACACAATGTGCCTTCTTAAAGTTTACCCCATTTAGTCGACCTCTTTGCAACAACGAACTTTTTTTTCTGTACATTGTCTTGTTGGCATGAAACGCTCAGAGACCGAGCAACAACTATTGCCGAAAGTAAGCTAACATTTAAAAGTGTGTTATCCCGTCCCTAATCAGATTATTTAATACCACCGCAAAATTTTAATATTAAAATGAGCGGTTACTAATACAAATAAACGGTAGCTTTTGCATAAAGGCTTTCGTTTATGAGGAAAAAACTTCTGGTTTTCTTGGATCGGAAAACAAATAAAAAGATTGCGACCGTTTTTTTTTTGTTGTTGATTTAACGACAATCAGGTGGCAGTCTTACGACTGAAGCCTTTTGTCGCGACACCAATTAAACGAGTAACAAACGGTTTTAAGAAACAACACGTAATAACTCAATATTGAACACTGGAAAGAATATATTGCGACCGTTTTAAGGTGGTTTTCGAAAACTTTTTGAAAGCTAAATGCCCGTTGTCCATAAAGTTAAAAATGAACGGTACCTCAATGCCCTGATCGCGCAGCAAGTCGGCGTATTCGGTCGGGTCGTCGTCCGAGTTCGTGTCCATGATAATGGTGATTTTCTTGGGCACTTCCGGGCCTCTCATTCCGGCCTCCTCGGTCAGCAAGTTTTCCCTGGCATATTCGAGGGCGGCGGTAACGTTTACAAGGCCGTCCTCTGCCAAAAAAGAAAACATGTACTATTGATACGGATGCCGTAGTCGTTAATCAAAAAGTAGCTTCCGAGGGCTAGATCACAGTTGTTATTAAAGCACATATGTGTTTGTATCTTTCAAGAAAACATATATGTTACACGGACGATTATATCGTTTGTCTAGTCCCTTTTTAGACATTGGCCGCTTTTTATTGTTTAACGCGTTTTGTTGTGTTAACGTTTCGCCCATATTTAAAACAGTATCAAGAGAGTGCAGAGCTTGGCTTTCGACAGGCCGGTAAGTAAGGCTCCTGTAAAATGGTGTAAGAAATTATTCGTTGTTCACCTGGGCAACATATATACCAAATAAAACACCCGGTGGTTTATTCGGCGGAAGTGCGAGTTGCATTTCGCTATAGCGAGTTCGGACTGATGCTGCCGCCTATGGTTTATCGTAAAGGTAAAATAGGATCGGCTGAAATAGTTTTCAGGGCACGAAGTGAGCAGTCGGGATATTGTTATACCCCTATTGGTGGATTGCTGTGTATCTCGTCATTTTAGGTACATGGATTGGTTAAATACAGACTACAGAGTCGGAGTCAGACTCGGAACTCGACAGAGTTAGTTGGCTATAGTCGTTCTCGGGAGTCGGGCTATTTTTCACCGAGTCCTAGATCTAATGGCCAGAGTCTTGATGTTTGCCAAGTGCGACTTTTATATGGGACGGTCAGAAATTGAAGAATAAGAATATAAACATATATACCTATTATTTTGAAATTTATTGCCTTTAATGGAATACCTATGACACCTTAATAAATTAGTGTATACGTTTTGTTGTTCGGCTTGAACTGTCCTAATTTTAAAAGTATGTCAGGTAGCCACTAAGAGCATTATGAAGACACTGCAAAAGGTAGCCCTACTCTTGCTGTAATTCGTTCTGGTCAGAACACGTTCCTTTAGTTAACCAAAAGCACCATCCGTTTTTACAGCGTTGTTCATCGTTTATAGGCTGCTACTCCGAATAGATTGCCGACAAGCTTAAATTATTGAGCATAGTTGCTATATCTAATATTAAATAAACAATGAATTTTTGTTAGCATTGGCTGGTTTATTACTTTAAATCAGTGATTCTCAGCCTTTTTTGATTACGGTACCCCTCAAAAATAATAAAAAGATTTTTGGCACCTCTATTCTACTGAAATCAAACTGAAACAACACAATCAACTTAAAACATGTAGAAAAATGTTTTTTGATACATCGGTCTATAATCGTACACAAACAGTTGTATGAAGAAGCTTTCCAATTTCGAATGCCAACGCGCATATTTCGCACCTGTGTTAACCGGTTTGATCCTGTTGAAAACCAGCTCTGTCAGGTCGAACTTGTCGTTTAAGTAATCGCGGAAGCGGATTCGTGACGTCAGTAAAGGAATACCGCTGAAGTAGGCACCTGCCAATCGTATGCTGTCCTCTCCTAGCTCGACGGTTCTGTAGAAAAACATCCATGACTTCTTAAATGTTATGTTAAGAACGTTTTGCGTGTTTTGGTTAACAACAAGGGTAGATTCATATCGCCTAAAAATAGTTGGCTATAGATATTTATCTCCTGCTAGACAGAACTCTATTTGTTTTGTGATAGAAGCACTGTAACCAGGTATACGCATTTGTAAATGATTTTCTATGAGTTTTGTTTTTATTTGAAACATTTAATGGACTTCTTTCTTTGAAACATTACCAATCTTCGTTCATATGGCGCTGTAAACTTATATTTTATGCTGCACACTTAAAACACTTTTGCGCTGTAAAGAAACACCTTACTTAAATTCTGAGTGCTAAAATAACTCCAGGAAAGCAGGAAATGTATACTCGACTGCACAGTTTCTGCTAAAGGTAGTTTTTTTAAATTCGATTTTTCCAAATTATTTTGTAGCGCAGGCAGTGCTACCGAACAAAACTTTCATTTTTTTAAAATCCACCCTTCTATCCCATAAGGCAAACAGATGACGCTTTTGTCTCACTGCAAAAAGGTGGTGGACAGCATGAGCATGGCACCAGAGTTTTCCGGCGTGTTGGCGTGATACAGGATCACCGAGTCGTAGAGGAGATAAGGTGGGCAGTTGCCTGTAACGAGAATTAATAAATTAACCGTTTTTCTCACTTTTGCGTGCTTACAGTTGAATCGTGATTTAGGCAATTGACGCACGTTTCCTGGAACAGAACTGTTAAGTCGCGAGTTCCTTGTCTTGCTAAATTAGTTTGAAAGTAAAAACTTTCACGGTCAACTTGACAAATATATCGCAATGCAATAACCGTTATGACTTTTAGATTGTGATCGAACGTGTTACAAAACCTACGCAATTCGCCCACTTCAAAAGTAAATTGATGCCATTTGAATACAATTTTATCGAATTAACTATAGGGCGTTGGCAAAAAGAAGTTTCGTGCCAAAAATCGAATTCAGTGGCCCTTAATAGGTAATACCTATATACGATTTTTACGACTAATGTTTTACATCCCCATCCTAGTAAAATGTCTGAGTTTAATTCTAGTATTTTTCAGGCCACTTAAAGAACACTGATTGATAAATTATGTGATTGTCCGTGTTTTTACCGTGAACTCTGGTCGCATGTTTTTACATTCCAGCGATCAAAAACTTCAAAAAAACAACTCCTATAAAGGTGTACATACCCGATTATGTTCTTAGTGCGTGGGCGTGACCACTTACAAAATTCTGGATATTTACCAGCCCGGCTGTTTTGCGAAACCTGACTTTTTCGTGATGGGGCCAATTTTGAAAATGCTGGTTGCTGCCTTTAGCAGTAGTTCTTAGTTTTTCCTGGTCGCGCACCGCTGTTTATACTCTTGCTTTGTTGCTAATTTCAGAATGGCCATTTTTCTTAAACCTATAGTTATAATAGGTAAAAAAGCACAAATAATTCGCTTGGCACGCTAGGCGAATTACAATGATTCCGGAGAGGAGGCTAATAAAACTTGGGAAAAAACGGAGCAAGTCGATATTTTTAGGTCTACAGGTTACCCCAAAGCTGCGACTTTAGAAACTTACATAAGTACACCACGCATTAGGGTAATATCAACTGTAACTAGCCTACAGTCATTTACAATCAAATTCCGAACGGTGGCCATAGATAGTACAGAAATCCTATAAAGGATAATTATTTATGGCAAGGACGCTCCTATGATTGCAGTTATATTGCTTTGACAATCAAAAATTAGGAGTCAAACCTAAAACAATCCGGATCTTATGACGTTTTTGCAAGATTTCAAGGAGAAAAACCGGAAAAGATCCGAATATTTTTTTATTAAACATGGACCTTAACTGGACCGAAACTTATTGGAATATTGTTTTACTCCGGAATGACTATACACATGTATTTCAAAGATTCCAGTAATACCATGGTCGAACACAGGGTATAAACAAACTATTTAGAGAAATGTTGGGCGATCAATCTATGATGAAGTGTTTAGATTAGAATAAACGTTAACCAGTTATTTCTAACTGGGCAATTTATGTAGCCTAAAAAATGGGAAACCATAAATGTACATATAAGAGATAATGCTTTAAAAAAGGCACCAGTTAGGTAAATCGTAGACCTCCTGTAGCTCACAAAAAATGGTCCTAACCGAAAGTTGAATCAAATCAGATTCTACAAAATAACGTAACCCGAACTGGATTTCAACCATAAAAATTAAACGGTTAGACGCTAAAAATATGTCAAACCTTTGCTTAATTTGAAAATACGCTTTTAACTGAAGTTGTATTTAGAACGCTTATTAAAAAAAAAAAAAAAAAAAAAAATACGAATGCAGTCCAGGTCAAATACAATCCCTCCATTGTTCGACCGGTGCGTACCTTGCTACCCACACTGTTACATTTTCAATCCACATATTTTTCCCTTGTCCATTTAGGTTGCCACCCGTCATGTTGAAAACAGCCATTAGGTAGCGAAACCGTATCATAGAAAGTCAATATACGTGTCAGCGTAAAGGTTGGTTCCCACTGGACGCGTCTGGCGTTAACGTGAAACAATTTTTTTAAAACGCTTTGGGTTGCTGAAGTTGAAATATTTTAAATTTGATACTTTCGGTTGGAAGCGAGGAAATTTGCCGTTAACGCTGGCAACGCGTTATGTGTGAACTGGACGACGCTAGCGTTTTGCGCCAGACGCTGACGCCAGAAGCAAAACGCGACTTGTGTGAACCAACCTTAACAGTGATCGACATGCAGAGACCTTCTGCCAATGGTTTTTCCATAACGACCCCCTATAGGAATTATACTTACGCGCACAGCATGGAGGTGGGTTACTCCACGCGCCTCCCGACTGGCAAGTTGTTTTCTGGTCTTGGCGAGGATGGACATAGTAGTCTGGCTTGGTGCAGTGATAAGTGCAGGTGGAGCCAGTCGAGTTGCCCCTGTTACAAGACGTCCGTCCGTCGCTCAGCTGAGGCAGAACGGGGCAGGCTCCGTCTGCGTTCAACTCAAATTTAAACCAAAACAAAATTCAAACGTAAATAGAATTCAAAGCAAGATAAACCGGTGATAAAACTAAGCGTAAAACACGCGAACAAAGGTTTGCATTGACGGTTTTACTTCGCCAGAGAAATGTGCATTTGCCGACCAAATCATGATTTTTACAGAAATATAAAACTTTACAACTATAATTAAGGCAACGGAGGCCTAAAAAGACAGATTTTTTAAAGACTTGTTGTGTTGATGCATAGCGGGGTCAGGCTTCGTGTGCGTTTATTGCGAATTTAAACCAAAATATTTAGCGCAAACAGAATTCAAAACAAATCTGAACTGGTGAAAAAATAGGCTCAGCGTGTGACGCGCGAAAAAAGGAATAACGGTTATACTTTGCCATAGAAAAGTGCATTTGCCGATTAAAATTTATGCAAACAAATAAAACATTAGAACTATAATTATGGTGAGGGGGGCCTTAAAGAGAGATTTTTGATTTATTGTTTCGATGCATAGCGGGACAGGTTCAGTCTGCGTTCTTCGCGAATTTGAACCAAAACAAAATTCGATCGTCAACAGAATTTAAACCAAGCTATACCGGTGAAACAATTATGCGTGGAACGTGAGAACAAAGGTGTGCATTGAGAGTTATACTTTGCCATGAAAATGTTGCCGATTAATTCCTGATTTTTACAAACAAATAAAACTTTAGAACTATAAGTAAAGTGACGGAGTCCTAAAAAACAGATTTTTAGAGACTTTCTGTGTTGATGCATAGCGGGGACAGGTTCGTGTGCGTTCAGCACGAATTTAAACTAAACAATTCAAACGCGGACGGAATTTAAACTGAAATATATCGGTGAAACAATTAAGCGTGTGACACGCGAACAAATGTTTGCATTGACGGTTATACTTTTCCATGGAAATGCTTATTTGTCGACGAAATCTTTATTAATACAAACAAATAAACATTATACCTAGAAGTAAGGCGGCGGAGGCCTAAAAAGAGAGAATTTTAGATAGTTGTTGTGTTAATGCAAAGCGGGGCCAGGCTTCTTAAAAAGTGAAATTAAATAAGCGCAAACAGAATTCAAACCAAGATGGACTGGTGACAAAATCTGCGTTTACGGTTATATTTTGACAGAGAAATGTGCATTTCTCGACAAAATCATGATTTATACAAAGAAATAGAAATACAGACCAATGTAAAGAAGGTGCCAAAAGACATTTTTTAAATTTAGATCAAGACTCTTGAAACCTTTTTTTTATCTGCTAACCACTTTTTTTAATTTTTTAAAGTTTTAGCGACCTTATTTGAGAGTTTAACAGAAAATTCACACGGTCTGCTTTAGCACACAAGTGTTCAATTTGTTGCATTTTTTACGAAAGTTTAACGTTGATATAATGTTAACGTTATTATATAGTGTTTTCTAGGGCAATATTGAACATAAATCGCCAAAAAAGCCAAATACACTAAAAGAATAATTTATGTATAAATATTTATTATTTTTGATGTGGTGTTGTATAGTTTAACAGTTTTACGTATTACGCAGGCCACCTCAAAAAGGCAACCAGGTTTCTTAGACCCGCCTTAGTAAAGTAGTAGTTATTAAAAACGAATAAAATAATAAAAATATAGGTAAAATGGCTCTGAAACAATATAAATTAACTTTCAGATTACGGTAACACAAACAATGAAGAGACCGAACAATGTCCAATTCTCGACTACTTCCTAGAATTAGATTATATTTTATTTATACAAACAATCCAAATCATTGAAAAAAACTGGGTAAATCGAGACCAGACTCACATACAATCGTTCTTGCTATATACTCGCATGCATGTGATTTAGCGTTTAGAAATTCGGCTTTTGACGCCACCCACTGCAACATAATCTTTCACGCGGCTACTGCTGCATTTTAAAGTCACGTTCCCACCACAGTGTTTTGAAACAAAAAACTGTGTATGCGGTGACTCGATTGCGACAAACTAACCAAACGTTTGTTATTAGAACGAGCGCGGTTTCACGAAAGTGTGCATGCTGTTCAACCTGTTCAATCATGCTATGTTTGTGCAACGAACATGGAAATAAATTTCAAAATAACAGGGTTAAATTAGTCTTCGTTATTAGTTCCAGTTTGTTGTCTATAGGTCAGTGATTCTCAAACTTTTTTTCTTACGGCGACTTTGAAAATATTTGTTGGACTTGCGATGCAGCCAGCAATAGGAATTATGCTAATTTTTACTACAACTCGTACACCAAAGCCAATTTATTACTTTGTTTGGTGAAAATATATTAATCATGAGCAGTATATAAGAAACGAAATCACTATGCGACGAACTTGAATTAAGACGACGCACAGTTTATGAATGGATAATAAAAACGAAATAATGAAAAATTACAGAACCCGGGGCTATTTTCCATTTTATTCCTAAAATAACGTATTTGGACAAAACTCAATTTGTTCGCGCAATCGCAGCAAAATGCAAAAAATATACTTTTCTTTGGCGACCCGCCAAGAATCTTTAAGTTAGTTTGTATGGAACGCCTAAATATGCACCCCTGTCAAAATTTCTTAAGTGGCAAACTGAACGCACGTTGTACAGTTATGCAAACAAACACTGAGTTGGGCATATATTCTCGTCCGCAATTTCGGACGAATTTTGTTATCGCGAGATCTAAAGCTAACTGCCCTCGCTGTCTGAAGATATTTCTCCCACTCACTGCTCGTGGAACAAAAAGTGGTTTTAAATCCATGACCAGACTAGTTCGTTGAACTCTGACCCCAGCAAACAAATATCTGATAAAAATCAAATTCGACCTAAAACTAGGCGTTGTAGTCTCATTCATGTCTCCCTATTAAAATGAATCGAACAAATAAAGTTTATAGGTTTTCTGATATAATTTATCTTCAAAATAAATCCGCAAATTTAGTGACTATATAGCTACATGATATTTTTGCCTATCCTATTATGCAACACGTTACTTGTTTAATGATTAATACAACTCGATAATCTAAAGAATGTATAATTTTTTCTATAAATATGAATATAAAAGTAAATAGATTAAAGACACATAAAACAGAACAATGAAGATTGGAGGGATACACCGAACCAAGTTATAATAGATTATTAAGATCCAAAATGAACCACATTGGTGAAGAAAGATTTAAAACAACTGTATTTAAAACACATAATGCTGTATAGCTACGCCAAAAAAACAGTTGTGCTAAAAAAGGTTTTTAAGCAGTTTTTGGCGTACCTGCCGCAGTGTCTGTGTTTTAAATAAAGTAGTTTTTTTAATCTTTTACAAACTTATCTCAGTATAAGGTGAGTGTACACGAAATATGCCTTCTAATATTCAATTACATTTATTATTTAACAAAATAAAATACAAAGCAGATCATGATATGCCGAGAAACCCTCAAAGTGTGTTCCAGCTAAGCTAACTTAGTTTTTTCTCGTTTAAATCCTAAATAGTAATAAGCGAGCCTTAAATGCATGTTTAAAAATGTATGCTGATTAGCCAACCTACCGCCCAGTGTTGCGGTACACGTAAGTTCGCCAAGGTTGCATCCGTCTTTCCGGCAGCAACATCTGCACACTGAGTTTGCCTGATCGGTGTTGCACTGCGTAGAAACCCCTGAACGTTTCCCGTTCTGCATAAACATCATTATGGCAAAGTAAGTTTAGTAAGGCAAATAAAATTAGGTATGTTTTTAACTAACCCCTCGAACACTCGTCATTTGTCAATTAATTTTGTATTTTTTTCGACTGTTAAAATGTTAACAGTTGTATTCTGCGATTAGCAAACACAGAATGCGATCTGCAAAACATAGAAACCAAGTCTACAAGATTGTTTTTAGTTTGACAATTGCTTTATACCAATATTTCAATTAACGCGTATTACAAGTTTATTATGTAAACAAATTACCGGTAAAATTATATTGTGTCGTAAAGCCGATATGCCAAAATGAAACAAACCATCGTCCAAAAGTGACAAGCAATAAACTATTTTGGTGTCCTGTAACGGCAATACTTTTTAAAGGCGGTTTAGAATCACCTGCAACTGATTTTGCTGGCACGCTAGAATCTGCTTGCATCTCTTGGTAACCGTCACCACGTATTCTGTTCGGCGGTATTCGCTTTGGCATTCTTGCTGCAAAGAATTTTAGGTGATAAAACTTTGCAAAGGTTAGCTATGTCGCGTTGGCTTGCGATCGAAGAGTGGGTTTAAAATATCTATACCGTTATAATAGATTTTGAGTCAACCTACGACAGTTTGCCCACAACAGTTTCCTTTGGATAACAACAAATTGGGCTGGTTGACGATTTATATTGCGTGTAACCACCTCCCTTTTTGCACACGTCACAAATTATATTCGTTAAAAATGTTGGAATTTTTCCTTAAGATAACCTCTGTAGGCTATACGCTTATGGTTACAAGAAAATTCCATAACAGGAATTAGGGAAATATATTGCCAATATTAACTTTATTACCACAAACTGGACTGACTACCAACCTGTCTTAACAATACATTATGACATAAACAACGTGGTATGAATTATATTAAAAACAATAAATAAAAAATAAAAAATAAAAAAATGAAAAAATATTGTTTATGTTGCAGCTATAAATATTTGGCGTCGACTTTGCTTGCGCAAAGATATTTTATAAACGAGTCGTACTTACGTTAAAGCTTGTACAAGCTTCCAGACGACCGTTTCTGTCACAATCCTCGATACTTGCTGCCTTATGACACGTCCAACATCGTAAACCTGAAAATCACGTGTCAAACAAAACAACTTTTTCGTTTCAGAATAAAAGCTAAACGTTACTTAAAAAAAATATACATCATTCTCCAATTTAGGTATTACGCTTTTTAACATTACAATTTTTTTTTGTCGCTATAAAAATTGCACGCAACAAAAATAGGCTCGTTCTGACTTATATGCTGAACAGCTATTTTCAACATGTTACCAAGGCCTAATTTTTAATATATCAACTAATTAGTTTTAAACCTCGACACACTCGTACTTACCAAAAGCTAGGCCTAAAATAGTAGTAAACTCACTTATAGACTGAACAGCTATTTACAAAATGTTACTAAAGCCTAAACTTTAGTATATCAACTAATCAGTTTTAAAACTCGACACACTCGTACTTACCAAAAGTTAGGCCTAAAATAGTAGCAATCTATCTTATAGGCTGCACAGCTATTTTAAAAACCTTACCAAATTAAAAAAACAAATTTATCAACTAATTAGTTTTAACACTCGTGTACTTACCAAAGGCCAGGCCTAAAATCGAAGCAAAACTGACGACGCGCAGGCAACCTTTCATTTTGCCTTAGAAAATTAAAACTCGTGCGCTTTTCCGGCTAAATAAAAAACATCTGTTTAAAAGAACTGCAAAACAAACATAACGAGGTCAACCTGTGCCTAGAAAGCTCTTCCGGTCAGTAATACAGCGTATCAAAGGCGGGCGTTCGCTTTATAGGCGTAGCGCAGGCTGCGGTCGCAAAAAAATCTCGTGTTGTGTTGATTTAAGTCGGGCGGCTTTAAAACAAACACAAACAGCCATTGGGGCTTTGCTGCGTCTCGTAATGCCGGTAACCGCAA
Source organism: Ascidiella aspersa (assembly GCF_963924565.1). Lineage (NCBI taxonomy): Eukaryota > Metazoa > Chordata > Ascidiacea > Phlebobranchia > Ascidiidae > Ascidiella > Ascidiella aspersa. The sequence goes on from NC_139451.1 coordinate 22,303,730, forward strand.
GGCAAGACGCCTGGGCAATTAGAAAGCCAATAAGCATAGCGACCGCACCGCTATGCGCCGCACGCTGTCGCTCCCCAAGCGCTAATCCCAGCTATATCCCCTAAACGCGAAACTCGAAACCCGAAGTGTCGCTTTGGACGCGCGACCTGACGGCTTTTTAACGTTGCCGTCACCTAATCGCCGCCCGATCTCGAGCGAACAGTAAGTCGTAAAACGCGCCGGTCGGCGACTTGACATTTCGTCGACACGCGGCGACGCTTTTTTTCTGATTTACGCGGGAGCCTTCGAGCAATGTTTTACCGTCCTATAGGGTCAAGTTCGGTTATGGCAATTGACCAGATGCACCGCCAACGATTTTCACTCAAGGCCGATATAGTAGTGAGCTGTGGCTTAATTTGAGTTTTTCTGGATCTTTTAGGTACAGAATCTTTAAAAATTACACAATTAAGCCAAGTCCGATAATACCTGTACCTAAAAAAGATCTTAGGCATGGAAAGCTATAACATGCTTAACTCAATAGAATCAGTTGATTCCCAACAAGATTCTAGTATAAAATGTATTTTTAAAGAAACCAACAATTAAAAATGGCAGCTAAATGCGAAAATACACTCGAAGTATAAATTATAGCAAGGAACGGGGTTGAAATAGTGCCAATTCTTGTGTGCTTAACTTTTTGCCTATTTTGAATACTTCCTTGTTTACCATTGCCAGCAAAAAATACGGCGATCGTCTAATGGCAGTTTGCCAACATCTCAGCGGCAAATGCTTTCGTCGCCCTATTGCCTTTGATTGTATTCTTGTTTGATGTTCATTGCACATTTGCGCACAAGACTTATTTTATGCCTTCACGTTTCTACCATGCTCATGAAACTAACGGGATCCACCCCTGGAATATCTTATGGATTTTTGTAGAGTTAGGTGATAGTATTAAAAAAATTGTCAGCGTGATGGCATTTATTTAAGAAGAATATACTGTAGGTTGAAATACAATTTGCGAAAATGTTACCTACACAATCTTGTTTGTGTTTAACGTCCTTAATTATCTAGCTGACCAAAGGTATAAGTGTAAGTGGGGTACGTATAAATAGTGTGATATTTATTCCTGCCCTTGTATAAGGGATACTCTTTGCGGTTAAAGTTTCAAATTAACGCTATATTTTTTAGGAACATAATGAAAAAACAACCAAAACAGCTAACCCTGCATATTTTGTCGTTGTTACATTTACGATTAATACAACCTCCAACCATTATGCTCCAAAAACTATTAATAGAAATACACACATAACAGTAGAGTTGGTACAACCTCCCTGACAAGTGTTTTCGTCATAACGCTAATTTTTTGCTGCCTTGTGACACGTTCATGCTGGTAAATCTTGCGAATCGCTTGTCCAACAAACAACCGCTTTACAAAACACGACACTCAAGTTTACGCAAACGGTCTCCACCCATAAAGACCGAGATAGGAACAACATCAACGTCGGAATAAATTCCAGTTCAAAACAAGATCAAAATAGTAATAATACCCAGAAGTTGTAAAACCTTCTTAATTGGAATAAGTCCTAAACCCGTCGGAATAAGACCTAAATGATCAGAATCGTCATAACAAACAATTAACCTAACCTCAAAACCCACTTTTAAGTACATCAATAACTCCCGTAATAATTGCAACCCTAACACATTTTCTAACCCCACCCATAACCCGAAACAGGGGCAAAAATCCGGTGCCAAAACAGCGGCGCCCTAACGGCGTCGGTCAAAATCGATCTTATTCTGTTCTGCACATTATTGCGTTTTTGGCTTTATTATGTCGTTGATCTTAATACTATGGTATTATAGATATTTCTACTTTAGGTATTGTTGCTTTGTAAGTGTTATTGTTTGTTGCCTACGCAAACTGCGCCATCTAAACTGAAAAACACCAAACTAATGCTAACTATTTGCAGCAAAGTTGCACTTTTCCCTTAAAACGTGAACTCTAAATGTTTGCCAGGTCACTGTGTGAGCTTAGCGATAAAAAAACTTGATTTCATCGATGTTGAACAAAAACGGCTCATGTACTTTCTAAAAAAAGCCCGTAAGGTATTCGCTGGTTTACCAAGATTACTTCGTAATTCTATACGTAAGCTTCTGGCTCGAGTTTAATACAATAAAAGTGAACCCTTAATATAGTATGCGCTCTAGGCTATCAAAGCCGGCTATGTTAACCTCCCACGTGTTTTTTTTGACGTTCTTTAAAGTTTTTTTTGTCTCTAAATCACGTTTAAGTCTCAGCAAAACCAGGCACGATTTTTCACTATTAAAGAACTTTTTATTGCGTAACCACCGCATATAACATAGCACATATAATAGAGCTGGAAATAGATGTTTTGTCTTAGCAACGGTCGGAACAAATATGCGACCCAATTTCCTTCAGGTACGAGTCGACGACTTCGCTAAGGTGCTCTTTGTCCATATGGAATATGCGACTCTTTTTCCCAGCGATTGTTGCCAAGATGTTCCGATCCAGTTTGCCACTGGGGGGAGGTATTGCTAACGCGTACGTCTGCGAAAATAATAAGGACAAAATTTCAATTTGTAGATGCAAAATTAAAAAGAATTTACCAATACTTAAAAACTTTCTAAATATTATATCGTACAAGAAAATGACAGAAAATTCTTCATCACTTCATGAATTGTGCCCGTTATCGCATTATCGCGATTTTTTGGCGTTTTGCATATGTTTGTTTTTTGTACAGTAACTGACAATGCCGGTGTATACGGTGAGATATATATTTCGAAAACAAAAAAATGATTTAATGTTTCATATCCGTTTTCAAACAGTCTATATATTACTATCGTATAAGATAATTTAACTCCTGTTACATTATTTATAATACCAATTTTATACGTTGATAAAATATTGCAAAGGCAAAAAGGTCGCGCAGATCGACATCATCTCGATTAAGACATTTCCATACAAGCTTTTATCATCTTTAATTAATGTGACTGAGAAGTAATTCAAACATTATTTATAAAAAGTGGAACGCAAGCTCAATACAAGATCGAAAACGTCTTAATCAAGATGATGTCGATCTACTCGACCTTTTTGGCTTTGCAATTTATTATTGACCTATAAAAACGTTATTACAAATAAATGCAGCAGGCAGTTAAATTATCCTATACGATAGCGATATTTAAACTTTTAATTGAAAACAGGTATAAAACATAAATTTTTGTTTTTGTTTTGGAGAAATATATATCTCACCGTATGCATCGGCATTATCAGTTTCTGTTTTATCAAAATATTTTTGTTCGGTAAAAAATGCCCTTCCATCTGCTCTTGGGTCTGAATTTGTTTGTTTCACTCACGAGTATTTTCCTGCCTCGCGCTTCCACAGCCGCGTCGGTGACGTCATCAATCGAGTCGGCGTCGGTGATGACGGTGAGTTTCCTGGCAACTCGCCCGCCCCTGGACCCGATCGCACCCGAGTACAGGTACTCGATCGCGTACTTCATTGCAGCTCCCGTGTTCACAGTATTGTCTTCGTCTGTAGTAAGGTTATAAGTAGGGCGATTATTTTTTGACTTGTCAGAAAAAGTCAAAATTTTGGTTTACAAAATTAATAAAAAAAAAACTATAGTCAGCTTTTTGAAACTTTCGTTCAGTTAAAATTTCATGCAAAAATATAGTTTTGAGTTATATTCAACGACATTTTAACTGTATTATGTCCTCATTAGAGCAATATACGGTATAGACCTACATATTCTTGCAGAATTAACCACAGGCCTGTTTATCGCATTAGGCTTAGCTTTTTATATAGTTGTTTATCTCTGACTTGGCCAAAAGTATTGAACAGCATTTGCTGTCTTTTTTCGCTTGTTATTTGCTATTATCCCATTTCTTATTTCGATTACTATAGGTTTTAATTTTCAGCAATTATTTTTACTTTGTATTTTAACTCTTTACCCACCAAGTTTGATAAAATAACCAGCTCCTTTGGCTATTTTATAGTTGTTTGTCTTTTTTAAATGACAAAAATATCAACTCAGCATTTTCATGAGTTTTGCATAAACCCGAAAAAATAATTGATTAGCGTTCGACCGTTAGTCAGTAAAACATCAAAAACGTGTGGTGGACGACGCCAAGACACTATATGCAGTACTTTAAACAACAACATGTTGTTTAAATCAATGTATTTCTAATAGGTCAAAATTTTGTCAAAAAATATATTTTTAGATCAAAATTTGTAAAAATTTCAAATTTGTAGGTCAAAATTTTTCAATTTTTAGGTCAAAAATAATCTAGTGATAAGTAGTGCCCTCATTTTTCTTACATTGTAATACACTATGAGTCTATGGCACTTGGTTCAATTTACGACATGTTTTTATGGTACGTTCATGTTATTTTGCACTTAATAATTTCAATTTTTCATGCATGCATTTTTGTTAATTTTTGTAGCTCGGTTTGCAAAATTAGGTCCTTCTCTAGTAAACAGCCTTAGGCCTACCTTTAATCCGGTCATGGTTAAAAGGAAGAGTTTATTCGGGCGTGAAGAACAAAATTGCAGTGCATCTGTTTTATTTTTATTGCCCAATTTTACCAGCAAAGCTTCTGGTGGTGTTAGCGTTGGATATTTTTTTAATTTGACAAGTCCTGGGAAGTAAAAACAACCTTCGCCGCAGGTTCATATTTTATTTTACTACTTTTATCCTGATGATATTTTTGTTTTTTATCCTGTTGAAAAACATTTTTATTGCCACATTTTTCTGTGGTTTACATTTTTCGTGAAAATAACTCTTTGGTCATTGAAAATTCCATTCGAGTACTAACAATAGCGTCACCTGATTTACTGGTTTTCTGGCTGTATTTACTGAATCTGCGCCGACAAATTTCCTAAACTATGATGTAGCCAATTAGTTGGTTTACCGTTCATGGATAGCTGTATAAGGTTTTTAACTATCTCAAACCCGAATTTGTACTCAGCCGACGTGGCAATTTTTATTGTTTTACAACACCCGATATAAAGCAAAATTTATGAAATTTTGGGCAATAAAGCGTTGTCAAAAACTATTTCAAAACACGACTTCCCGAAGTGCTGCTAAAAACAAAGTTTGCCTTTATTTCTAGCGAGACGAAAAAGGCCAGCATATAACGGAGTCAGTTAAAATATCGTGCACCTTAAATTTAGGTAACAGTATAAACAACCATTATAAAACCTAAGACTTTATCAGCTTTTATCTTCGAAGGCTATAGACCCCACGAGAACCGCGCACAAATATATCATGCAACATCGAAAACACAGCTGAATAAACATAGTGCTATCTCCAAAAAAATATGGTGGGCGGGTGGCCCGATCTGAATGACCGTATCCGCGCAAGACTTATCACTCGACAAATCAACACGAAAATAATGCGATATAATGTATTATATGACAACCGTCATATGAAGCGTGCGCGTTTTAAAATGCTGCTGCCACCTAAACCCATTGTTGTAATGACTTTAGTCTTTGAGTCTAATGACTTGACTTAAGCCTTTTGGACAAATGACTTGACTTGGACTTACGTCATTTTTTCAAATATTTTGGGATTTTAAAGTGTTTTTATTAAATTTATCTCAATTTTGCACAATAAACAATTTGATTGCTGTATATCGTATTTGTGTTTTTTTTTTGTTGAATTGTTACACATAATAATCGGACGAGTTTACCAATTTTAATAGCTTAACAGTTTATTTTTATGCCAATGATGTGGCTTGAAATTGACTTGCTTTCATAATGACTTGACTGCGACTTGACTTAGGCAACTGATGACTAGGACTGTGACTTGACTTGTTGTTGTTACTTTTGCAAATGACTTGACTGGGACTTAAGTCATTTCAAAATGACTTGTTTACAGCACTACCTATAGCCCTAAACCCTTACAACAGACCAATCGTGGCAAGCGCACGAGCTGCTGTATACGCTGAGCTTAATATTTACCAGCTGTAAAAAGTGCCCACTTTTCCGCTAGCAGTCTGCCCATGTCGCTTTTGTTGTTGCTGTACTCGTGGTAGTCGATCAGCGATTCTCGGAGTGGTTCGTGCCCGTAAAAGATGACACTCATTCTCATCGAATCCATGCCGATGGTAACTTTGCTGTGGATTGATTTCAAAAAATATTATTACGTGAATCTGTATTTTCAACTCTGGGGCAATATTAGGTTAGAACGCACTCAAAACCATAGGGATGTATTTTTAACATCCAGATTTTAGAAAGGCAATAGTTAAATATACTGAACATTGCGTTTTCTTACTCTGCTATCTTGTCCATTATCGCGTTGACCAGTGGAAAGGACTCGGGATTTGAGAGATGAATGACCACGGCCGAATCGTAAACCATAAAGCGTGGACATGGTCCTACAAGATGGTAATAAAACATATTTGCTATTTGAAATTTATTTTTGCGATACGAGTCGCCGATATTTGCTGTAATATCGTTTTCTATGGTTTATTAGAGAAATCATTTTACAGATTATCATTAGGGAAATCTCTTTTTTTAAATCTTTATTTGTAAAGTTTTAAAACTGCACTTTGATGTTAAATTGCTATAAAAACGATTGTTAAATCGATATTTATTAAATCAACATTTCTTTACTTTGGGTTAGTTAAAGAAAATCTTTATAAGGGTAATAACACCTGGTCACACCGAAATATATTTTAAAACAAATTAACTAAAAAAAGTTTGGTTCCAAGTTGAGCGCAATGCCTGTTTAAATTATTATTAAATCAACGGAAATCACCTCCAATCCACGCTCGCCGTTTTCATATGTTCGTGACAAACAATATCCGATGTGTAAAAATTTAGTCCGATACCGATACCCGATATTTTGAGCAAATAGTATCGCGATCCGATACGATATAAATTGCGTCATTATTATGCTCATTAAAGAAAAATATATATGTAGCTTAAACACTCAAAGGCAATTGTTTTTCTGAAAATTAGGCAAACATTTTCTTTTGCGTTAATAGTTTAGTTACTTTAGATTGATACTCATTTCGATAAATTTACATTGTGGAAAATCGAAAAAAGTAGAAATCGCAAATCGTGGCTGAGATTTCTATGTCAAATTGATATCGGATCGGCACCGATACCACCCTAGTATCTAACAAATATCGGTGCTACAACTTGGCTTTGGGAATCGGCTCGATCCGATATTATCGGACATCCTTATCCGTGACTATATACATGTCTTTATATCACCAAAACACTCACGTTTACAGCACGGCGTCTCGTAGCTCCACGACCCTGTATTCTCGCACGTGCTGTACTCGCTACTCGGTGGGTGGAGCGAGTAGTTTTTACCCGTGCACCGGAAGCGGCACACCGAACCGAGTCGATTCGAGTTCGTGCAAGTTATTCTCCCGTTGCTTATTGAGCGAGGCTGTGGCGGACAGTTCTTTGCTGAAAGAATTATTCTGTGTAAACTCACGAGTAAATAAAACACATTAGTACGCGTGAGCTTCCGAATTTTGGTAGGAAGAGATGTCATCGAAAAAAAATTAGATACAGAATCATTGGCGCGGAACTAGGATTTTTTGTTGGGGGGAGGGGAGAATTTTTTTTATAGATAACGTCACAAAGTTACGTCAAAATTTGACAAAGTTCAAAATGTGCCAAATTATTTTTGAGAGACAATTTTTTTTTCATAGATTACGTCACAAAGTTACGTCAAAATGTGACGTCGCAAAGTAAAATATAAACGTGACGTCATTAAAATTAACCCTAAAGCATCACGCTGTTTGTTTATTTTTTAGATTTAGAGAGGTGTTACTTTCAATACGAAAGATACTTTACAAAGATGTTATCGATTCGAGGTGCGGGGAAAAACACCTTTATTTTGTTAAGTTGTCAAAACTTTTATTTTTGAGGGTGCAATGGGACGCATGACCATAATATCATAGTTGCATTATGTTTGCTTACTGCGCATAAAATTTAACATGTGCTGCATACAACCTAGATGGCTCTTGCCTGACACTAGCGGTTTGTGCATTTCTTAACGATAGGTAGATAACCTATGATTCCCATAAAAGACTATTCCCACTAGAAAAAAATAAAAATGAAGTGGAACAATTCTGGTACTCAACTTGACGATGTCGCCTTTGACTTAAGACGCACGTAACCCCGAAAGCTAGATCTGTTTTAACGTGTTGACAATGGTTTTAGTTTCGAACTTTATAGCCAAAGAAAAGCCAGAATATGAAAACAAGTACTGTGCAAAACGCTCTGGTAGCCCCCCTAAAATGTGGTTGATTGATCTCGAAGCAAAATAATTAATTTAAGTCAACAAGGCCGCTATTTATCGTCCTAACTATTTTCGTCTGAGCGAAAATTGCTCTGGGCGCTTAAGACGTAACAACGGTGTATTTAATTCTTGCTGAAGCTAAGCCTAATAATTTAACGGTGTAAGTAGTTCAATGGAGTTCGGTAACTTGTTATATGTTTGTAGTTATACACGTGCTTAAGGTTTACCGCCAGCAGGGAAGTTTTATCGGTTTGACAAATTGTATCCAAAACTCGAATTGTTTGAATACTGTATTTAGACAAATTAAACAAACAAAATGCGTAGTATAAATTTTCTTGCTCAATGGTCACGAAATGACTGACCTGAAAAAAGTATATCGATTTTTAAAAAGATATTTCAAACTATTGCCACCAAACGCTATGAACAAATGGTTTGTTACCAAGTTTTAATTGCTGTTATATAGTCCACAATTTGCTGTGTGCAAAAAGGCGTAGTTTAAAAAAATCCAAATTAAACTTTATTAATTTTTATCCTTGGTTTAAGGACTGTATAATTGATTCTGTGTGATCAACAGGCAGAAATCTTCTTTGAATGATTTCAGATTTTAGCAGATACACGCGATGTTATATAAGTTTACTCTTTGTGCCCCACAGCGATTTGCATCTATTTTAATAAGAACGCCTAGAGCGTGACAGCGTGTATACCACACACACAAATTATATTTGATTGTACGCGCATCTTACCTGTATTATACATCATTGCGCAAGGTGCCACCGCGCCGCCATTACAGCCGCTGAAACCACAGCAACAAGCACAAAACGAGTTTGACTGGTCGTTGTTACACTGCGTCGATAGTCCTGAAGGTCTTGAGTTCTAAAAATCAAATTCGTACACTGTTCATATTATACTGTATGTTTTCTTAAACGTCTGATATGGACAGGTTTATGACAGTAACGCTATTACCTGCATTTGGTTTAAGCTGCACGCCTGCTTGCTTTTGCATCCCTTTGATACCAGCATCGAGTTTCCGTTGCGGCGTATAACGGTTTCACATTGCTGTTTAAAAAGAGTAAATTTCTTTCTGTTCCTTGTTTACAGGTAGACTAATTTTTGTAGAGCGTATTTTGAAATCGAAAACGATTTGCCGCATTGCACATTGTGTCGCCAGATTTCCATGGATAATATAAGAACGTATGGAAACGGTTGCCTTCGTACATATGGAATAGCCTTACATTTATAAATATAATTTAACGTTGTTTAATACCAATATTCATTGCCAATGTTTGCGTGAAAAAATATTACGACTGCTATGTGTTTTAGAAATGACACGGGCCAGCAAGACTAAACGCAGTCCAATGTTATTATGTGGTTGTTAATCAAATAGTCTTTGTCCTAAAGCAGTGTTTCTCAGCCTTTTATGGCTAGCGGCACCCCTCAGAATTAATCAATAGATAGCGGCACCCCTATAAGATTTTTCAGTAGGTAATTCACTAGAATGTCACACTAAACGGAACTGGGACAACACACATTAACTCTACACAACGTATAGGTAGTTTTAATTGGATTTATTCCACTCTAATCTAACACAAAAAGTTGTAATATGTCGCGATACCCTTAAGGATTACAAATGGAACCCCAGAGTGCCGCGACACCCCGGTTAAGAACCACTGTCCTAAAGAAAAGCATGCCGTTAAATAACAGATTGCGCGTCAGATACAATCGACTTATTGTTTGATGACTATTTCTTGGAGCGTACAAAACATACCAAAAAAACCTTACCTCGTGGTCCATACACTCGACTGCCTTTCCTTTCGAATCGCATTCGCCAACGCTTGCTGACGAATCACACGAGATACAATGTAAACCTAATCGGAAGGATGTTTTATTTTGAGTGAGCACGAACTCGTTGTAGCAAAATTTACTAGTGTTGTAAACAAGACACTTTAAAATGACTTAAGTCCAAATCAAGTTAATTTGAATAGATGAGAAGTCAGTCAAGTCCTTTTCATAAAAGTCAAAGTTAATTAGTCCAACTATGAGCAATGCCCTCTACTAAAAAATAACCAATACCCAACATATCGCAAGAAAAATGTTTTACGTGCAAACCTTAAAATAAATAATTGAATTTCAAATTAAAAAATTCTTAATGAAAACACTTTAATTCAACCCAACTCATTTTCCAAAAGACTTGTCAAGTAATTTCGTTCAAGAGACTTAAAGTCAAGTCCAGTCATTTAAAAACCGTGAATTTAGTGCAATAAGTCGAGTCTTTGACTTATGTCAATACAACACTCACATTTACACAGTTGATCTGACTTACCAGTAGCGATTGAAAAGGCCACGGAAAATACCAGCAAAGCGTAGATCATTTCGTTTTTACAGTCGTACCTATATATAAGGACACAGAGTAAAACGGTGCGAAACGCCAGCTAATTTCTGTGCCGGTCGGTTTTGGCGGTTTCGTTGTGTAATGTGATGTAGCGACGCCCAAGGCAAGGTCTTCTAAAGACGTTACCGTTCGGTCTATTAGCGTTGACCGCCACGCGCGCTTATTACCTCACAAAACGTAAAGCTATACACGCTTTTAGCGCCAGTATACAAAACGACAACGAATAAAAATATTGCAATGCAACTGGAATAAACGTGATAACTTACAAAGACTTATATGCCAAGATTTGGACCAGTTACGTTACAACGATAAAATGTTTGGACACTGATTATTTTGTACATTGTTTAAATTGTTAAACTTAGAGTTTTGTTTGTTTGAATGCGCTTTAGCGGCGTAGTGATCGATAGGCGTAAACATGTTGTCTTGGTTTTGGATCTCATAAATACATAACCTGTTGTATAAAGTGAACAATGTCGACGTTCCGAATAAATCTTGGTTTCAAATGAATTAGGACTCAACGAAATGGATTCATGACCTTTGTACTGTTTGTTGTTTTAATTTTAAATGAACAGGATCGGACTTAGTAAACTAGCTAGATTTTAGCTTTTAAGAAGTAGATTTGAAATTAGAGAACTTATGTTTTTTTAATAAGATTAGAGTAAGAATTGTCGAATTCTTTAAAAATAGAACAAAAACTATAATTTAATCCAAAATGACATTTAATTTAATTCACGATCAGTTTATTTAAAATCGTAATTTATTTTCTCGAAGATGTGGAAAGGGAATGCTTTGCTCACTGTAAAATTTACCAAAATCGTTTTGACGAAAAAGGTTTAAATTCAAATTCTTTGTTCAGACTGCAAGATCTAAAAATGCCGTCGGGCAAACTAGCCTTTTTTGGTAAAACTCGAATTAGATTAGAACTAGAAGTAAATGAAACAAGCTATTTACAAATTAGATTACAATTGAATTAGTCGCATTTTAGTCCAATGCTTTAAATAAGGCAACTAAAATTATATATTTGTGCAGTTTCGATCAGGATCGCTGTGTTAAAACTGTCCGATAGACTAAGACAAAATTTGGTATACAACACTCTCGCATTTAAGTCGTATGAATGCGACAATAAGATGAAATGGCTAATTTTAGCTGGTCGCGTATAGTCGTCGAAAAAAAAACAAGGATAAAGCTATAAAGCTTGCTATAAATCAAATCCTTTGAAAACTACTTTCTGTTTTTGTGCTTCGTCATTTGATTCATTTCTCATTATTTCTTTTTTCACCTAAAGTTAACGTGTTAGGAATACATTAAAGTTATATTCATTAGCCTGGTTTCGAGTGAAAAAAAATAATGATTTTGTCTTTCTGTTAGCCGATTGGCATTTTCTATAACTATGATTAAAGTCAAACAATTCGACGGACAGTTACGGGATACCATTTTTAACTTCTGGCGAGATTCTAGTTAGTTTACCTAATACCACGCACTTCCACCAAGAATCTGCAAGGCAGTAGCCATGAGTGGTAAAAATTCAACAATATTTGCTTTTGAAGCGTTTTATTTTTTGTACACCATAGTATGCAACAAACACGGTTCAGTATAGACACACTCTCGAGTATTGAAAAAAACAAATGGCATAACACTATATCAATATGTTGCAGAAAAATAGATGAATTGCCACCTTTTTGCATCACAAAAAATAAGGCTTTATTGCTTGGGAATTTAAAGTAACGATTTACACGGACTTCGGTCCACGTCAGACGGTTAAAGCATATTACAGCTTACGTTTTTGTTATGTATTTTCGAAGCTTAAACAAAACCTTGTTTGGTCGTGAGCATTGGCATTTCCCAGTTCTGAATAATAAGTTTCGCAGCTACGAAATACATGTAATTATGGCGTTATACGATAATCGCTTCTTACACGAAAGAGACGGCCCAGCAGACAAGACTGTACAGTGTTAATAGATATCACATCTAGGGATTTCCGATACTTGACATTTAATTCCGATACCGGTGCCCGATATGTTGGATCAAAATATCGCGGTTCTACACAATACCAAATGACGTCATTGCTGTGCTCAAGCAAGCAATATACATAAAATATAAACGTTTAACATTCTTTTTAGAGTTATTAGGCCAAAATTTGCTTGAGGAGTTTATCTCTTGTTGATAACCAATGTAATTTTACTTTAATGTAAAAATCGCAAACCGTGGATGAATTTCACAAACAAATTTAAATCGGTTGGACATCTATACATAAAAATTTAAGCTTGAAAAAGTATTCCGACTGGATAAATATAATACTAAATAAATAAAGCGTATGAACAGATGACTAACTGGCCATTAGTTAGCTAGTCTTTTTATAGTCATTCTTTCACGTCCCCTTGCTAACCATTAACCCCTACCGAGTTTAAAACATTGTTATAATAAAGGTTAAAAACAGATCCTCCATTGTTTATGACTCCCATTACATCTGTGAAGTGTCTGGGTTCGATTTCGTTCTTTGCCCTGAAGCGGTGGAACTGGTGCGTTTTGAAGAGGTTGCTGTATCGGTTGCGCAACCACACGCTTTTGCTATTGGCCCCAGCCATAGACTCCTCACCGACGGGTTGCGAACGCAGTTGACCAAGAAAATGAAGAATCCCTGTGACGGTTAATATGGTCAACTCGTTTAAAGGTATCATGAACAAACGTTAACACTATTGGAAGCATAAAAGTCGTATGATAGCAGCCAATGAACATTTCTCTAAGGCAGTGGTTCTTAAACTGGGATCCATGGACCCCTTCGTGGTCTGTGAACTAGTTTTAGGGGATTAATGAACGTCTAATTTAAATATTAGTGAATAATTAAGAAGTAATAAATATATCAAAGAAAACAGTTGAATTAAAATTAAAACGCTTTTGGACTGAATGTAAAGACTCCATTTCATTTTCACATGTTTGGACCGAAATCAGCAGATTTATAAAGTCATTTGTATTGTGATTAAATTTCTTTGCCTACCGTGGTCCAAGCGAGCCTAAAAAAATTTTAGGGCTCCGCGGTAAACAATGTTTAAGAATCCCTGATCTAAGGGCTCAAGTAGCAAAACTTAACAAACAGATGACAAGTAAATTAGGAAAAAAGCACACTTAATTTCTCTACTCATTCAACAAATCCGCTAGGTTTAGCCATCCCATTTTCTAAAAGTTTGCTAAAAACACTCAACAAATCTGGCGCCCCACTATTGCTATTTCTTACCTGGAGTGAATTCACAATAGTAAACAGCCAGGACATTGCCTCCAGGTAAGAGACGTTTTCCGACACCAGCATAAGAAATCCAAACACCCAGGTGAGTCCCAACATAAGGATTAAGGTGACAGCCAGCATGAAATCTTGAGCGCTGCTCCTACCTTGTGCTGTGGAGCGGATCTGTACGTAATAGAAAAGACTATTGTGTTAATATTTGAAGTCATATAAGTTAAGTTTCTGTGAATTTGGATTCTATAAGAATACAACAAACGTTTTCTAAATATCATATAAACGTGCCAATGATGTTGTTTTGCATTTTTTTTACGAGACCAACCTTTGTTATATTTGAGCATTAAGACATTCAGCAGAAATGAACAAAACAACCGTGCCGTATGATTCAGTTTGTTTTTTTTGGTATAACAGTTGACGCTTTTGTTAAGTGTTTGATGCCCATGCACAATGAAAAACTGAACTTATACGTTTAAAACGAAGACTTTACTTTTCTCTTCATTAGGTTTTTAAAGTTGCCTTTGGTGGCCCCCAGGAAAATAAGAGACTTTAATGCAGCTTCCAAAGTCTAAATTCCAATTCTCTTATGTAATTACCGAAGTAGGTTATATTTTGACAGAGCGTTTCGGTGACCAAAAACACTTTACAAACCACTTCCCCACCTGTTGCTTGCGGCAAGTCAAGCTGCTGAAAACCACGATGAAGAGACAGAAGTTGAAGAGGGCCAGGAGTCCGACCGGCAGCAGAAAGCCGAAGTTAAGCGAGTAGAGGTGGAGCCAGCAGATGTGCCTCGCACGGTATGCAGAGTTAAACAGGTTGTCGTCTATCAATTAAATGCATTGTTTACTTATTTCACCGCACATTACAACTTTTATTCGTATAAGTTAAGACAGAGATGTCCAAATTAAGGATCGTAGCCTTGGTGGTACGCAACGAGTAGTAGGTGTCGCGTTTAGGCCTACACCAACTTTACACAAGATGTTGTATATGTCATATATTTACAGTATGTATATAATTATTGTACACTTTTTGACTATTGACATGCAACCGTCAAAACCTACGCGAAACGCAATCCCCAACTGATATAGTAATTGCAGTTACTATGGCAGACATAAAGAAATGTTTACCATTTTACAACGTGCTGGCGGGTTCTAATATAATAGTGTCGCACTCCGTTTATAAAGTTTAGGGAGCCCTGGATTACACAAGGAAAATGTAGCGGCCTTTATTTATTATTTGTGTTAGGCAGACTTTGTCTTTGCTCTCTTTTTATTGGCGTACACCTAGTTTTAAGTCTAAGTGTCAGCCATTACTTCCTTTCTACTTTAATTTTTTTCCAATATTTTTATTTATTTTACCTGGCCTGTACAGTTTTGCGTCAAGGGAAAATATTGTCACTCCGGCGTTTATTAAGACAACAACCAGTGGTATGACGTAGGAGGTAACCGCTGCCACTGTGCGTATCTTCTGAGCAGATGTTCGCATAACCTGGAAATCGACAAACCGTTTTAGCTTAATTAGTACAGTGTGGCCTGGGAATTAAGCAATATAAACAAATTGTTCAACACATTCTGGTGTGGATATCAGAAATGTTTTACATTCTTGTAGTCAAGATCTTCTTGTAAATCGTGTAACACACGACTTTTCTTAGTTTTGAAATTCCCAATCGATAATATACTTTCTATTTAATCTAAATCTTTATACAAATTCTCAGAATGTCATCCGATATAAAAGCTAAACTTAAAGTGATTTGAAACTTATTTAAATTTACGCGATTATAAATAAATAACAAGTCAAGTCCCATTCGTGTCATTATTTAAATTATTTAAATATATAAATAGTTGCAGTTCAGGCCATTACTACGTCAAATAAAGTAATTAAAAAAGGCGTGTAAAAAGTAATAAAATGCATTAACTTATTTTATACTCGTAAGCAAACACTATTACGCGTAGATAAGTAAACTCGCAATTTTTACAAAAGTGTGTTTTTAATATAATGTCCAGGCCAAGTCATTTGTCCGGATGACTTAAAGAAGTTTAGTCGCTTTACATAGAAGGCTCGAGCCAGTTCCAGTCACTTAACGTAAAAGACTTATAATCAAGATAATTGAAAACAGTAAAAGTCTATCACTTATGTCATTACAACACCGTTTGGCACTGACCTTGACCAACGCGCTGTACAAGTCGTAGGCGTTCGCGCTCGTCCAAAACCAAGCGGCCAGAAGGAAGTAGTGCAAAATGGCGGTGGAGAGGTAGCACTCGACTCGCTTGCCAACGCTGCCGTGTCCCACCACGAAAACCAGGTTTGCAACGAAGAGACACACGCAGATGTTGAGAAGGTAAAATGTGGGCTTCTTTATGCGGAGCTGCCTGTAAGAGATGTAAGGTTACGAATGGGATACCAACACAAAAAATACCCCCATAAGTGGATTGTTAAAAATCAACCGTATTTAGTTAAGTAAATGGGTGAAATGCAGGCTGTAGAGTCTAAGCTGGATTCGGGACTCTACGAAATCTCATATTTGTCCGGAATCGGACTCGGAACTCGGACTCGAGCTTATTTTTTTGGCCGAAGTCGGACTTGGGTAATTTTTAACCGACTTCGCAGTCCTGTCTGAACAAGTGACTCATTAAGTATTTGCAGTGATGTAATGACCTAATAGTTGAGTCAATTTGCTGTTGTTTTAATATATGACCTTATTTTATCTTCTATACGGTTTGCACGTTCGACGTATTTGGCTTGCTAAAGTGAAATGCCGGTGTTTTAGGTTTTGTGATGGTGAACTTAGAGGTCGAAGAGTTTTTGTGTGTCTTTGTAGGGGTAAACCAGTGTTTTTTAAGCTTTGGAGACTTGCAGCACACTAGTAAAATCCAAAAAAATATTTGCGGCACACCTGCAAAACAACAATATTACGACAGATTACAAAAATTTGGCGCACTATAATTTTTAGAAACACGCTAGTGTGGCTAGTGTTCCCCAGCACACAATGGTAGCATTGGTCTACTAAACCAGTGCTCTTTAACATTTTTTGGTTTGGGTGCCCACTAAAGTTTCACGCACCCTGTTCATCTAAAAGGTAACTGAGGTAAACAGCGATTTAAAAAATCATTATGTTTAACAATATCATCATGTTAATCAAACCGAGCGGAGCTGCCGAAGTTTTAAACACTGTCGGTGAGAGTTCGATTATGGCTGCAGGCTTCTTGCGAGTAGCCTACTATTGCATGTCATAAACAGCATTCAGTGTTAAATATTAATATTTCATTAAAAGTTTGTGATGCACCCTTGTATACCTTTCGCACTGGTGCACCCCATGCATATTTTAATGCAAGGGTGCACCGTGCACACCGGTTGAAGAGCACTGTACTACGCTATCAACCTTTACCGGAAAAAGAGCACTGCAGAGCAATTGTTCTAGATGTAATAAGAACTAGGCTTACGCGATACTACAGTAGATGATAAAGGTTGCCAACAGACTTGCCATCGAGATCGAACAGCCCACTATCGTTGCCACATGAAGTGCGTGCGCCGATGGAAGGACCGCTGATTTCTGCGCAGATTCAGAGTTTTACACCCTGGCTTGCGGTCTATTGGCAAGAGACTTTTGAAATATGCCGGGGTCGAACAACCCAAAAAAAATTGTTTCAAAGAAATGTTATAAAACATGTGTTGAGGTAAATTGCAAAAACAAATGATTCTGGATGTACATTTAGAGATTAAGAACAAACGATGTACAGAAATTACAAATCGAGAGTCACTTTGTTCAAAGTAAGCCAATCTAATTTATTTTTTGTGTTTTGTCGTTAAATTTTTTCTTGAATTTTTACACTGTTTAAAGTTTAAACCATCTTTAAAAGTTGTTTTGAAGGAACATTTGTTAACAGTGAAACATCAATATCCGTCGAATATTAAGACTATTATATTTTAGTAAAATTACTGAGAAAACACTTGAATATTGTTTCAAAGTATTCTAATAATAATTATTGTAATCGTTTGGTTAAACAAAATATTAGATATGGCTTATTTGTTAGTGCTTCAAGCACCTGCCTTAAACACTTACTATGATCATTGCGAAGTGACCGAACTGGTAATACTCAAATTGGGGACCCGAATCCCGGTCTTCATGTAAGTCTGAAAATATAAAAGAACAACAAAACTTCTTCATGAAGTATATTTCTACTGTTCCTATTTCAAAATATTATCTTCTTTTAAATTCACTTTCTTGGGTAAGAAATCTCCTTTTATTAAGTATGTAAAGAAATTATATGACAAATATTTGGACTATTTAGTAACAAATAAAAACCTTTTTTAATATTAAGCAAACCGACATATATCCCCAATAATTAGGCAAGGTTATTTGTTCCAAAACCAGCAATCACGTAGCAAAAAGGTCTTTGTAAAACTAAATGTGATATGCATTATAATATGACGAACTGTAGTTATTTCAGTTAGTTTTACATTTTTGGTGTTTTTTGCAAAAGACCTATTTGATTTTTTAACGTGTATTTCGTGAGATTTTCGTCCTATGAAAGTGTTCAGATAGGTTAAGATGCTAGCTAAAATAAACCATTTTAAATAAACCTGAAGAAGGCGATTTAAAGAGGTTGCCGAAACTTAGAATAACAATTACAATTATCAGAGGAGCGGTTTTTGATTAATATTGCTATTATGCGCGGTACCAACAGCTTATATAAACCACTTACGTTCACTTTCCAAATCTCGACGGCGCCTTGGTTTCGAACTGTTACCCGCCCCTTGGTCCAACACCAGCTTGCAGTTATCGGAAGTCCAGCGGAAATCTTTATCCAAAGATACGCACATCGTCCTTGTCACGTTTTCCTGGCGAATTTGCGCAGAGCACAGGTTAACAAACAAGAAACCAGCCAGGTTTCACTACACTTAAGAGTATATTTAATAGCTTGCTCCTCGACGGCGTGTCTGGTGATCGACCTGGTTGTCAACATTTGTTTTTATTCACCCAATTCGAATGGTGTAACGTAGTTAGGGCTGGATTACCAATTACGCAAAATAAGCACGTGCTTATAGGACACCAAGGGAAGGGTGTGCGACTTATAGTTTTGCTTTCGCCGAACTTTCAATGGTGCCTTACTGCCTTAGTGTTTAATTAAACAATTCGAGTTGGCCAGACGATTCAGACCGTAATACTGACCCAGGTTTGTTTACTTTTAATTTTTATTAAATTTCGATAATATTTTGTGTGGTTTATCGTGGTTGTACTAACACATATAGGACACCAAAGTCTTAAGTGCATAGGGCCTATATAAGGCATGATCCAGCCTGAACGTACATAAGGCCTATTTTACACAAATCTTTGCCTACCTTCAGACGATTTGATTTTAGCGGAACACTCCCTTGTCGTTCGGTGACGTTGTTAAAGGTTATGGTGATTGGCTGTTGGTTTCCTACCGCCTTTGCTGGTTTAACGTGCACTGATAGAACCTGAATACATAACTTTGTGGTTTGCAATCAAACCGAAACATGTTTTATTGAAAAGTTTCGCATTAAGAAAATCAGATACGCGACAGGAATAAAGCGGCCATGGACTCCGCTATCAGATTTCGTCGATCTTTTAGTTTAATCGAAAGATTTGTTTGTGAATTATATGACTATTTAGGGCAAGAATTTTTTTTTTTGTTACCAAACCCCGTTTTGGCTTTAAATTCTTGTTAAATTAGGTTTAAATCAATTGGTACTCTGTTCCTAATTGCTTATACAACTATACTTGACTTGACTGATCCATACACTAAAATACAATAATCTTTTATTATCTATTTATAAGTAAGCTTTGTTGCATCCTAAGGAGTAAGTGAATAACTGAAACCTGAAAATTAACAGCAGTGTTTTAAATTTTTTAAGCTTAATTTTAAAATTTTAAAGCTTCACCTTGCTCAATTTACCGTCTCCTGGGGGAAATAGGCTGTTTGTTTTGTGAAGGATGAACGACACCCTTGCACTGCTTTCGCTTGAAATCGAATCCAGCAAACTGCCCGGAACCAAGGCGCTTATCGGGGGTACGTAAAGCGCCCCCGTCGCGTCACGAGGTTGAAAAGTGACGTCATTGAAGCGCTCGGCCACCTTGGTTTGCATGGTGACCTGGAACAGTAATTGACTTTTACACGTTTGAGGCAGTCCTGCTCTTCCAGGTCGAATTTTGCGATTGATTTCACGAAAAAGTTTCCTCTTAAAAATGTAAACGGTTGAACATTGTAAACTTTTCTTTACACAAAGTTATAAATTTCGATAAGATAGTATAGCCTTTTTCACGTGTTCACATAGCTGTATAATTTACAAGAGTTTTTTTTTTCTTCTAATTTGTTTTGACCAAGCTCATTTAAGTAATACATATAATTTTAAACATTTACAGGTTTGCTAAGTTTTTAATAATTTCAAGTGTGTAA
Organism: Ascidiella aspersa; assembly: GCF_963924565.1. Lineage (NCBI taxonomy): Eukaryota > Metazoa > Chordata > Ascidiacea > Phlebobranchia > Ascidiidae > Ascidiella > Ascidiella aspersa. Next base: position 22,324,029 of record NC_139451.1, read on the forward strand.
TGATACCCCCATTAATAAAACATTCATCTCATTAAATGCCATAAAAAACGGACTTTTGGCCCTGTAAAGTCTATAAAACTTGGTAAACTTACCTCCACAGCAAGACCCCGAGTGTCCAAGGTTATCGTGGTTTGATTTTCTTGCATTTCGACGCGGCCTACAAAGTCTTGCAAAACTTTGATCAACGTTTGCTGTTGTTGTCGTGTGGATTTTCTACACATATAACGGTTAAGGTATATCGTTGTTCGTTTATGGAATGTACCACAAACTTAAAAAAGTCACCTTTAAACTAATAGAAAAATATGGTAATAGATTATGGACTTTCACTATCTACTTCACCAAAGGATACCAGTTACAGTGTTTGAAACAAATATATGACCTCAGTCAAAAGTCGGGTTATTATTAACATAACATTTCCTGTAACAAGTCGTTACATACCAAGAAATTGCAACTGTTAGAATTACCATACCATATCAAGTCATAATCATCAAAACCTTATGTTTTCAACTATTAAAAATGTTAACAGTGTTCTATTTCTAGCCTGTTATCATATCACAACCACTAAATAAATAAGTTCTAACTTTTATAAGTAACCAAATGCGCGTAAGTTTATACCTAAATTTTACTGACATGCTATTCAACCGGAGCACTTAAGTCAATTGTCATATAGATTTAAGTCAAGTCATTTGCATATTTTGACATTTTGACTGTTTCGAAGTTTAACTCACTTCACCATTCGTTTACCTTTTGCCTAGCTTTGAATTTTCTGAAGCAATCGATGTTGAAACCTTGTCAGTTATGAGAAGTGTGTCGTAGAGAGTGGACAACGTTATCTGTAAGGATAAATTGCCGAAAAATACTTTGAACTAAAACCGTTCAAAGCACGTAAATACAAATAGATATATCACATGTATATTCATAAAAAATGTAAAACAATATTGGGAAATGAAATTTTCTTGGATAATATTTTGAATTTCGTGCATACGCATACGTTTCACTTTTTAATATTAGCATTATTAAGTCAATTGACGCTTAGCTTTTGCTATTTTTACCGGTAATCTTATATTTAAATGGACATTCATTGGAACTGTTTTGTAACTATATCTGCAAGGCTAGGCGTGCGTTAAAGTTATTTCTCAAAAAATTAAACAAACAAAGTTAAGTTTTCGCCACGCACCTTTACTTTTGTGGGATCTTTTTTGCTTAAAAGGCTTAACGTTTGCGCTACTGCCGTCGTTTCGTTTTCTGTCAGACTTTTTTTCGTTGATGTCAGTAGCTTTATAGTTGCAACTGACTCAGCCACCGATTCTGTCGTTGCAGCTTCCTTTATGTACAATAATGCTCAGTGGTTAGTTCAAGGACATCGTTTCTAGTATAGCTATACAATAGGTATAATATCACGGCGTCGGCTTCTGTGGTCACAAAACTGTCAGATGGAAAAGTGGTACAAACTTTAGCAACGCCGCTTACCTTCTTTGCACTTCTCTCGTGAATAAATTGTAAGAGGTTCAACGAACAATTAACAACTGAAATGTTTCCTAAAGTTCCCTGATCGGATGTTGTTGTTGGTAGTGTTGGCGGTTGCATCACTTCAAGGGATGGAAGCTCTAATTATAAGGGGAAAAAACTTTCAAAACGATTGCATTCCAACACTCAACTACAGTAGTAAAACCCGATTATCCAAAACGACATTTCTCTCGCTGAACGTGAAAAACTGTAGCCTGTTTTGAATTTTTCGCACTGTTGTATAACGCGTTTCTTAGGCTTCGGGAAATACGAAATGACTCACTTTCGGTTGAAAATGTTTACCAAACATCAACTTAGTATTCATGCAACCGGTGTACGGCCTATATCAAAACTGATACATACCTGTCTCAACTAGTTCAACTGGTCCACGTGGCCCAACTTCAACTGGTGCAATTAGTCGTAATGTTGTGAGGTGACAGATTGCGAAAGCCTTTGCCCGCCCTAGAAGCGAACAGGCGGTGTTGTTAATAAGTCATATCAAAAAATAAAAGTTTTAATCAAGCAATTTGCTGAACAACAACTCAGTACCGAGTCGAGAAACTTGCAAAAAATACCAAATCATCTGCTAACCAAGTTATTGCCTTTTCAAGTCAAGTTAAAATAAAGTCATTGCCTCCAAAATAAATATTATACTATGAAAATTGGCTATTCTTATTCTGGTCAACATATTGATTAAATTATTATTATTTTTTAGGAACAAAAAACTAAGAGTTGTTAACTTTAATACGTGCGGAAGCCAAAGTAAATAGCACTTCTTTTTTTCGTTAGAAACAGTAACTGGTTTGACGTTTAGCAGTAATGCACTGCGTGCAAGTAAGATTGCTTTCCCTGCCAATTTGACGACAGCGTAAATCTATAACCAATCTATTATATAAATTAATAACTTCTCCACTAATCTGTGGCCAAACAATAATAATAACTGCCAAAATACATAGTCAACGGTTTCTGCATTTAGCATCATTACACAGTAAGACGTAGTGCACAACTATTACAAGTAGGCTATTATATCATGGGCCTTAAACGACGATGTTGAAAAATCAAACTTTATCGGTAGAATAAAATGTGTCGGTTGGACGTTTTTTTCTATCGGTTGAGTTTGCCTTGTAATCTATATAGCCATTCGTTTATTTTGTATTATATTTTAAACTTAGGAATATTTAAATGATTTTTTATTTAGCGAAGAACTGGGATGAAAACATCCGTCTTATGAGCAAACTATTACCGTCAGGACAGGTTTGTTTCGAGACAGCGGAAAATCCAACCGGGGTCGTTACGAATTTGAAGCTTCCTCCCTGATGTTGAATTGACTGTTCTTTGCAAGATACTGCCACGAAGGGTATTAAAAACTCAAAAAACATTATTGGTTTATACAACATTAACAAGCATTAGGAACTTTGTAATGTACGTACTTGTGCAAGTTTTTCCATCTCCTTGATAGCCTGCGTTACACTTGCATTCCCAAACGTTGTTAGCCCCAACACTACAGCTAGCCTTGGCGTGACAATTTGAAGAAACATTTGTTGGACATAATCCTAATTATAAAGTACCATTAGTTTTCTACTGATATATGTGGATAAACGACACAGCCGCAATTAAGAGCAACAGTTTGTTTGCCGTTTTACACGTTTAACGATTGAGAAAAAGTTAGCCTTATCGTATAGGCCTACTTTTAAAAATAAATTTTAGCTAATTACGTCGTGTGAAAATTTCGTAAATTTAAATTTCGCCAAAATTAGGCAAACTTAGATCACACACCTTCTCGGTAGTTTAGGGTAAAGCCTCGACCCCCGTTGAAGCCCGGGGCATTAAAAGATAAGAAAGCTCGCTTTTTGCTGATGATCTTAACGTTCTTCACTGGTCGGTCTCCATAGAATATTTGTTTGTCAGCGTCATTTATCTGTGCCAAGGCAACGTTGCTAAGCGGGTTTTTGAAACCATTAGGCCCTAATGATTAGGGCGTTTGTTACTGTAAAGCCTTCTCAGTACGTTAGATGTAATTGTTCAAATCTTAAACATATTTCTCAATATATGTTGCTTACCTTACTTGTTAAAAATAGAGTAAATCCCATTTTAATGCTCTTTATAGAATATTTACGAAAGTAAACCGATAAAAAAACCCTTATTTACGTTTTTGTAGTATTTCAGTTTAATTTATTATTTTGTTTATTTTGCCACAAAACCAAGAAATGTTTTACACCGGTCTCCAACTATACCTACCCTGAGGTTTGCTGTCCTATTGTACACATCCAAATTGACTATTGTGATGAAAATAAAACCCAAAGGATTTGAGCTGTTAATTGTCCAATGACATCTGGACCACATTTCGTATGTATATGGATAGCCAGGGGAAGAAATGACTTGCAAACTATCGTTGGCCGTCAGAATGATTGCACAATTTCCAAAGTCTAAACAATGTAATCGAACATGTATACAAGTATGTTTGCAGCCAGTTAAAGATACATTAAATGAGAAAATTGTTAATTAAGAACAATGAGTACTGAAGAAAAAAACACGACATTTGTCAGCTCGTTTTGCACAAAAACGTTTAAAAGTTTTATTGAAAATGTAAAAAAACGTCTAGGGTACTATAAACTTGGAGTCTAGCCCTGGTAATGACGAACATCCTAAAAACATATTTTGGCTCGTCGCGCAGATACAGAATTACATACTATCACTAATAGGATAAAAACTTACTTGCAGAAGAGTGGTTGGCAGAAAAATAACTGCCTTTGCTGTTACGCGAAGTTTTAAACACGATTCTCAAAATTGAACCGGAGTAAAATATTGTTGAGTTTTTTGTTGGCCCACTGTTGAGTAACATCGTGTTGTCGTATATCTGTTATTTTATAGGAATAAAGCGTTAAGTTGTAATCGGGGCATCCAAAATATACTGGACCGCAAAAACCCAAGAATTCTAAGGATTACAAGGATCGCAAGAACTGTGTCACGAATTTAGTTATCGCTACCCTTTTGTGTGCATGATTAAGTGATGCGTTTGGGTTCGGGAACCGCCGTTTTAGACAGGCTATTCACCGGCTCGTTTTCCCTGGGAAAGAAGGAACTGTGTGACTTTTGTAGCCTCCGTTTTCTCAGCGCTGCGTGTTTTTTTGTGCCCGATTTTGGGTTATTTGTATGGCATGGTATAGCGTCGGCAATCGGCGGGTAGACCGAGCGGATCGGACGCATTGTTAGCACAGTTTGCCATCTCTTGTTAGAGGCAAGATACAGCCTAAAGGCATTTGTTTTTGCCTTATATTGACTGCAGCTCTGTGCAATAAACATCTTGCCCAAGAAAATAAAGTCAAGGCGAGTTTAGGACGCAATCCCTAAAAATATAGATGCTAAGAAAAGGGTTTAACTCTAGTTACTCGAACAAAACGTTTATTGGAAGGTACGACAATCAGTATAAGGCAAGCTCGATGTAAAACAGAGGTTTCCGCGGCCAAATGCATCGCTCAATCATTAGGGACATAAGGGTTCGATAATTAAGTTTGTGACAGATCGCAAGATTGACAAGATCCTTAAAATCCCAAGGGTTAATATTCGGGTAGCTCAATTTACCAATATAAGTAAGCCATTGACCTCTCTTTGTTTGTCAACACGCTCGCGTTTTAAGAGCATTGACAAAGGCGAAACTAAAGAAGTTAGAAGAGTTGTGTCTTACCAGCATTTCATCACCAGGCTCAATATGCAACGCAGTGAAGTTTATAAACATTGTCGCGCCCCATCTTCCTAATGTCCAACCGCATATAAGGCTTGAATTTGCACTTGCTGGATATGATGGAGACGTAACTGTTCCATTGTTGTTTGTCGTTTCAAATCCGCATCGATCGACTGGTAAACAGTTAAGTATACTTTTACTTTACCATCTGGTCTTTACAATAAAATGTACCGTGTTTTACCTTCTATAAAAGAATGTCTTAGCCGAAAGCGACCCCCGGAATTGGACCATGTAAATTGTAAAAAATTAAAACTTCCGTGCGAAATGAATTGGACATTTTGCACTGAGTATCGGAACGAAATCAGCAACATATTCCTTGATTGCTGGAACTGAAGCAAATAAGTTTTTATGGATTTTTCTTATCCATCTTTTGTAAGTAATGGTACCAAATTGAAATGTTAAATATGGTTAGCCTATATAATAATATCTTTTATACGCTGTTGAAATTCATTTTGACTTTATGATTAAAAACTTTGCTATAACAGGGAAAAAACTTAAAAATCCTCCTATTTAATAAGAAGCACATACAATTTTATTTAAGTGTGCCGCTAAATATCCGAACCCATTTGATATATATGCAAACGTTCTCGCGTGTTATACACTTGAATAGTGGCACAAACTTGCTTTGGAAGGCTTAGTTTCTTTAGGAGGATTGTAAACTTTTCCTGGATCGAATTCGCGTAAATGTTATACATGCTGTGACTGTAAGCTACAAATTTTGGCGGCAGGTATACATTCACTGTTTTGGACGAATTGTCGTTGAAGTTTGCCGAAACTTGAAAGTAAATGCTCTTTTTGTTGTTGGTGGTTATTATTGTCCAATAGCAACTTGTATACGCCGCGTATGTTCTGACGTTGTTTCCGATTGTTAAGTGCTGAGTTGTAGCGTTTGCAACCATCGTTCCGGTGCACACTGCGTACGTAATTTAAACGTTATATCAGTTGAAAGTAAAACGAAATATTATAGATTTTCAATAAAACACCTTGAGTCTTGTAAGACGCCTTAAAAAGCGGGTCTTTCCAGTTGTTTTCTGTTGCATACCAAAAAACCGTCAGCTTAGTTTGACTGTAAAATTCAACTTGCTGCAGTGTTTCGTTCAGCATGTTCTCGAACTTTTCTAGTCGACCGTATACCTTTTAGTTATAACATAATGACACGATGTTACATTATATACACTGTCTATCATTAAAATAAGTTTGATTCTGTTAATATAGTTTTTTTGCTGGATTTTGTTTATGTGTACAACTGTACATACCTCCAGCAATTCACCACGATCTCGATTTCGCAGCAAAGTCATACGCATTTTTAAAAGTTTGCCATAACTGCCGGGAAATCTCCAAAAACATGGTCTTCTTTGAACCCCGTTTGTTATCTGTGTTGAATTGGGGAACGACCTTTCCTGTTGTATGTTCGTGTTGATAAACCCGCAGGTGCGAACTGTAATTTCAAAAGGGACACCGATTGAGTTAAGTGGCAGTTGTTTTTTTTGCCGAAAGTTTTACAGGTTTTTAGCCTGAGAGGTAACGAACAATATAAAAGTAGTTAATTTAGTGCACAATTATCATAATGCAGTGGTGCATGAATATATATTTTTGTCAAATTGACTGGTTGTGTAACTTCATGTCAGCCTTTTGCACTGTTGAACGTTTTACAATATTAACTGATTTACCAAAACTGAGAATGACAAAACCATCCTCAGAGAAGACTTGGACAACTAGATAATTCTAGTTTTCTAATTCAATGAATTAGAGCAAAATGCGGCCAATTGCTTGTGTGTTCTAATTTTAGTTCTAATCTAATTTGGATTTTACCAAAAATCCTACTTTGTCCAACGACATTTTTAGTCTCTTAGTGAAAACAAAGAATTTGAATTCAAACTCTGTAGTTGAAACGCAATTTTCACGGACTAAAAATCATATGCTATGCTAAAATGCTTAAAAATTAGCACACACATAATTGACCTACACATTCCTTTTAAATACGTCTCGATTTAAATGTAATTGATTGTGAATAATAAAATATAGTTTTAGCTTAAATTCGTTTTTTTAAGAATTCGGTAATTCTAATTCTAATCTAATTTGAAAAAACTCAAAATGATCTAATTCTAATTCTAATCTAATTTGAAAAAAAACTGAAATGCTCTAATTTTAATTCTAATCTAATTTTAAAAAGCTAAAATAAATCTAGTTGTCCAAGTCTGCCGAGTACCGCGGTTGAAATAGTTTGTTGGCATTTTTCTATTATCGTTCGAATTGTATCATTTTTCTACTTTAAAAATCCTTACGCGTAATTCGTACACTAAATTGCCTACTCTATAAATTCATGAATGCTAAAAGCTTGTGCAAGGTCACCTCAGAAACTTTTTTTGCAACTAGACTTACCCATTGTGTAGTTTAAAACAAATCCTTCCCCGGAATTGCCTTTGAATACAATTTGTGCAGAGGAATTGTGGACAACGGTGTTAACCCTAGGTTGGTAAGAGTTGGCTACAGCTATTTGTACGTTCCCGCTCTTTATCTGAAATCATAAATTTTCAGCTAAATAGATTTCATTGTGCGAATTTTTGGTCAAAGTGTTCATACCACTTTGTCCAAAACGGTGCCAAAAGTAAAGTTGTCGTAGGAGTTAACGAAACTACCGGTATTTATTTTATGCTGTAATATGTCCATATATTTTTGCTGCAAACTTTGGTTGCGCTTACGTTTATGTATTGTCGATCATATTTACAAGATCTATAGTTTCAACAATATCATAATAGTTTTACAGTATAGAGTTTATCTGACAGCCATTTTGTGACAGATTGTAAATGATTTATTCATTGTTGTATAACAAAATTAGGATTATGTGTAGAAATTTACAAAACCAAACGAATTTTACAAAATGAAGATATGTTTAGCAGCTTCCAAACGTCGATGTCAAATGTTCCAAAAATTATGCGAATTGCCGGGCATGCACAACATATTTAAAGAAAGTCACATTACGAGAGAAACAGTATAGTAATAGTAATTATTTTAAAATATGTTCAACATTTTCCTCAATTAAACAAAAACTAGAAACCATTTAGTCGAGTAAGTTTGACATTCCAGCTCGAATTATTTTACAACATTTGGATTAAATAAACCATTATGGTGTATGGTACAAAGGGTCTAGCCCAGGGGTGTCCAACTCAAACATACTGGCGTGCCAATTTTGTATCCTATAACCTCTTCCCGTGCCAAAGTTTAGTAACTAATTCTTTCTGATAATAAAAGCGTTTTTTTACTAATAATAAAACGTGTAGTTAGCAGTGCGCATTACTGCTTCTAAATATCAGTTGGTGAGCTGACTTTTTTAAACTTAATAGTTATGTGAATGCTAGCCTCCACTACAATATAATGTCATAGTATTAGAAGTAATTGTTAGTTGTCGTAATTGCAGCGATTGTTTTATATTGTGAATAAACAATGGCAATTTACTGTATAAAAAATTAAGTATTTTTTACTTTTTTTAATTGGCTGAATAACAAACTAAGTATTTAGGGGCACTTGCGTGCCATTTTTTATTAGGTCGCGTGCCACATTTGGCACGCGTGCCGCTTGTTGGACACCCCTGGTCTAGCCCCTATCTAATCGAACAATTGTGCTACATCAAGTTAAAATATTGCACATGTAAACACGACTATTGGGACATAAAGTTTGAGCATCGTTTTAGGATAGTATAGACTTAAACTAACGTCTCTAAAAAGTTTATTGAAAAACGCAAGGCGCCAAGGCTGCGAGAAATATACCAAAAGGCCTCTTAAAATTACCCCAAGTGACGAGCTGTCCATATACAGCAAGCTGATGTAAATGCTCCTGTCTGGTATGACATGTATTGTCCAAGTGCAAGATATTATACCAATGTACTTTATTGGATAACCTGGTGAAACCAAAGCCTGTTGTTCTTGCCTTGCTGTAAGATTCCCCCCGCATGCTGTAAAAATAAATTATTTCCCGGTTTCTTTTTTCTCTATCATAGAAATGTTTCGAAAAACGACTAGCATTGATCAGAATTGAGTAAACCTTGCAATCTGATAAAAAGTGGCGTTTGATTTAATACATGTAACTTGCATATACATAAGTATATGACTTATTTTAATAGGTTTCCTGGTGTTAGAAGGAATATACCTGTAGAAGATCGCTAAAGTTACCCATCTGGAATAAAATTATCTTGTAAAAGCATTACCCTTGTTGTCACAACATTCAAACAAAATTTTAAGAAAGTCAAAGGTTGTGTATCATGCATTTTACTTTCAAGTTGGTGTGTGGCAAAGAAATTGCTTCGAGTTGATGTCGAGGTAGCATAAAATACGCGAAGAAACGCCCCCTTTTCGTAAAATCTAACTGCTGTCGAGTTGTCGGAACGTCTTGCCATTAAATCACTCTTGCCGTTATACAACTGAAACAGAGAAGAAAGTCAAGTGTTAATACTGTAGTCAAGTGTAGGTTGCGTAGTAAGTTCCGCAACAAAATTGTCCTAACGATTTCCAAACAAGTTGAATAATGTCAACTTTTTTTACCAATAACCGAAATTATATAAACCAAAAACAGCTCCTCTGGTAATTGTAATTTGTTATTGAACTTACCAGATTACCAGAGCTGTTTTTTTATTTATATTACTATGCCTGGTAGGAACAGTTTATAAACCGAAATTATTTTACAAAATTTAAAGAACTGTTAAGAGCAGGCAGACTGTGTGACAATTACTGTTGAAAAACCTATGTTAACATGTTTTACCTGAAAAGTGTCTTTATCTTTTTGGAAATTATAGTTTCTTAACTCAAGAGAAAATAATTTTGAGCCTGTCACCGCTCCTAGCGACGACATAACCGTCCATTGGCATTTAAGGCCTGGCGTAGCCACGTCTGGGTAATTCGGTGAACTAATATTTCCCACAGTTGAGTTGGTTAGAAAGCCGCAGTTCTCAACTACAAATCAAAATAAATTGTGAGACAACTATTCATGCATGTTTCTGAATATCAGCTAGTGATATGTTTACAGACGGGCCTCGTTAATAGCTCCTATAAAAACTCTAAGGCGCGATATCGGATACCAAACTGGGGGAGGACGCATTTCTTTCTGAGAATGTTATCCCTCCAATAACAAAGCGCCGTACGACAACGGCACAAACGTTTGGGACAAATGTACAAAACATACGGCAAAAACAAATTAGACAGTGAAGCAAAAATGAATCAGAACTCTTAGGCAAAAATGATATACAATTATCCTAAAGAATCAATAGTTATTTGACGAAACAATTAGCTGATCATTCACATAGTTAGGTTATAGATGCAGTCTTTAACATTTCATTTTTAATTAATTTAATCCTGTTTCAGTCTCGGAGTACTTAAACTTATTAGGGAACTTTGGCCTAAACTAAACGACAGATTTAAGTTGTAGCTTGATTACGAAAAAAAGTTTTAGGAAAGTATGTAAGTTTTGGTGTAAAGGTACATAATAATTTATAATTCTGGCATATATGAGAACACACAATACGACCCACTAGCCAACAATATCTAAATCAGAATAATCCATAATAACATAATATAAGGGTCAACGACTTAAACGGAGTAGGTCGGAGTAGGTCTAATAAACACAACAAAACTAAAATTGTCTGACTATGACCTTAACCTGTCCAAAAAATTCGTAAATTCGCCGGAATAAAGCCTTAATGTACAAAATCACGTCTAAGCTGTAGGGAGGGGTTAAAAACGACACATGTCTGGCATCGGCCGTTTTGATGTCGACGTTTGGGCGCCCTGGATTATACAGTGCCGTTGAGGTGCTGCTGTTTTTTCCCCCTAATTAGGTCTTATTCCTAACTGTGTTTTATGCTAATGCTGATTTTGTTGTGACGTCTGCCTTATGGCTGGAGTCGGTAAATACCTTCTTGATAATGACCGATAAATCCTGGCCGTGAGTAAGTTGAAGTAAACCTTACAGTCAAGTTTCGTCCAATGAAGTTTAAATTTTTTGATACATATCCTGTAAATGTACCGCCGAAGTTTCCATCAAACCAAATCTGAAAAACAGACAAAAGTTTAGTGCGATTTTATTCTTCCGGAATTATAAGCTTTATCTCTACGTCCGAAGACGTGTAACTATACTCACAGCTATTAGTATGCTTATTTTCGAGCAAAATAGGACCAATCTTGGAAAAAATTAGAAACAAGTGTTGCTCTCGATTTGTATCTTTTGGGGTCTACATAGCAACCAAAAAAAAGTTCCAGCTCATCCGGCCTGGGGAAAGTCCCCATTTTGGATTTTCAAAATGGCCGCCATAAAATACAGGTTTTTGCTCATATCTCAGCTTCTACATCATTTATGAAAGAGATTATGGTGTTAAAGTAAATGGTTTGAGGGTTAAGGAGCCAAATAGAGCATTTTAAACCTTAGTTAGTCGTGAAGACTATAGACGGGGTGTCGAGGTGCGGGAATTCCCCATCAGGTGTAATTCAATATTTATTTATTTATTTAGTTTTCAGATCGTCAGTGTTTGTAATATTTGTATTTAAAACTAGCTATTTAGGACAAATTTGTTTTCAATTTACTATTATCAGTACAAGTATGTATTTATGCACGTGATGTTCGCTTGGCCTTTATTATGCTTTAAATATGGCTGCGAAACATGGCCTACTTTCAGTTAGGAGGTATATTCCAATCAAACAACTTATAGATATGAAAACGGAAATTTTATTTAAAACAACAGATCTTATATGGCTGAATGTATGATTACCTAATGCACTGACCAACATAAGTCATCCTAACTGGTCTGGATTTATGCACAAGTATCATACCGGTTTGGTGGAGAAGTCGACGATCGAGTTTCTGCCGATCATTCTTAATGATCCAAATGATCCCCAAATGATGTCAACAGTTTTTATACTATACCCAGAAAATGTATATCTAGCTGTTCACATGATATTCCCGTAATAATAAACTTCGATCAGCCATTGTGGATTAAATCAATACAGATAGTTAAAGAAAGGCAACTGCCAGTTGTCGTCTCTCGGAGGATTTCATCTCCTGAAGAGCTTTTTGTGTTGTATTGGACATATAATGACTTGTTAGGCAATAACTAGCCGCAGGACGATTGACACCACCTTCAGACAGTAGCATCTATGCTTTACATATTTGCAGCAGCCAGTGATGGCCATTATGTCAAAAGTGGAAGGCTATATCTACTAGAAATGTTTGACTAAAAGACAAATTTCCACATACATACGAGATGTTTCGGACGAATGGATCTGACTACAACCGACACAAATTCTGTTAATTGTGAACAAGCGTGGCATATTGGTCAAATTATCCAAGAAATTTTGGACCATGCTACTCACCTCGAACCTTTTAAAACTTCTATGAAAGTAAACCACCAAGTTCTCTTGAAAAACATATAAACGTTGGACCTAAAAGGGTTTACGTTGAAAAAAAAACAGTTCTCTTTAACCGACTTATTGTTCTTGCTGAAAGAGATAGAGACATCGAAAGAGCATTTAAATATGAGATGACACCTGTTCCATTAGCTTTGTTTAGGATGGACAAGTTAATGAGAAAAACAGAAAAATCTAAATTTGATCAAATGTTCACGTTATAGACGGTCGGCAACCTTTTTCTAGTCGCGGGCCAAAACTAACCCCAGAAAGGTCTCTGCGGGCCGCACAAAAAATGGCGCAACGGTAAAGAAGCGCTGATCTAGTTCAAAACTTCAAAAGACAGCATCAAAACGTAAACAAACCGAATGTAGAAGGTCTATTAGCGCGAAGCGCGAAAGTTTTTCGCACTTACGTAGTTAAAATAGTCAAAAAGTATTTTAAATGGACTCGTGCTTAGTTTGTCAAAGAGGCGGCGGGCCGGATGAATTACATTGGCGGGCGGATCCGGCCCGCGGGCCGTAGGTTGCCGACCCCTGTTATAGACGTGGTTGGTTTACACTTCACGTATCGTGGAACAACTAGAGGAATTCCTTGTCAATCGCAGTAACAAATCGTCGCATAGATGCTACTGTCTGAAGGTGGTCTCAATCGTCTTGCGGCTAGGTATTGCCTAACAAGTGATAACGTATCATGATATATAAAGCCCAGAGCTTTGATGTTCTTGATACTTGCTTGATTTTCTCGATTGTTCTATTTACTGTATCGATATAGGCCTACTAAGACTAACATTTTCGTCTCGTGTCATCATTGTACGATTAACAGCTGCATTTGCTAAAAAAATGGACTCGGAGAGATTTTGAATATGCAGCTCCCTTTAACATATGAGTGACAGTATGCGGGCCATATAAAAGGCCAAGTAGGCCACATCTTCCAAACCTTAACCCGCCATTATAAGTCTAATACAACCCAAAAAGCTCTTTAGGAGATGAAATCCTCCGAGTCTGACGACAACTGGCAGTTGCCATTCTTTAACTATCTGGATTTGTCCTCTTTTCTCAAGAAAAGTAAATGGTCCTCCGAGGACGCTCAAAAATGCCCAACATGTTTCAAGTTAGTTGCTTATACTTTCAACCTTTTAGGCGAGACTTGGTATTTATTTCCAAAAAAATACTGTAGCCACGAAAAATGCTGAAATTGCCTTATATGTTCTACCTTCTTCATTGTTGTTGCAAACATTGCGCCAGAAAAATTGCAACCGAACCTCACATTTAAAAAGGCCAATTATTAAAGCGTGTGTGACTATTCACTTTAAAACGTAGGGTTTTAAATCTTCACTTATAACTCTCTTCGTAGCAAAATGTCCTCTTTTTGGGTGCTGAAAATATGGTAGCCCTATTAAAATCAATATGCTGTAAATGCAAAGCAGGAAACCAATGGGGACTTTCCCCAGGCCGGATGAGCTGGAACTTTTTTCTGTTGATATGTAGACCCGAACTAATACAAATCCATTGAGAAACACTTGTTTCTAATTTTTTCCAAGAGAAAGTGAAAAATAGGGATACTATATGCAGAGCACGGAAGTTAAAAATATTTGCATGACCATGTGCCTTTTGACAATTGCGAAACTATATGTTGTTACTAATTTCCTATGACTAGAAATTTCGTTTAAAAGCGAACTTCCGCATCAATTTTTCAATTAATGATTTAGCCATGGTTTAATACTATTGGCTGAGGACATAAGGGTTTTAATTGTCATAAATAATTTGTAAGCTTGTGTACAGTTAACACTCTGTATGAGTACTGAATTTTTTAATATAAGAGTAATTTGCGAAGCTTGGTTTTTCAATGTTTCGTGTTCTGCTTTGATTGGGTTCGCCAGGTGAATAAGTGTTAGAAAGCTTGCCACATATTTCCACATTTGGAAATTTTATTAATCCTTACCTCTGTGTTGGCAACGCTCTGGCTGAAGTCACTCAGGCTTAAGTGACATGTTTTGGATGGACTGGAAGCGAGTATGTTCCAAGAGCATTCCGTATTGCTCATTAGTTGGGGATATCCGGGTGTTGTGAACTTCTGAATATCCGGAGAAGCGTATAACGTCGTATTACACGCTACGCGACAAAAATGGGTTTATTGAGAAACAAACTTGTCGAAAATGACTTCGGTTCTGTTTTACCGTATCACATTTTGAACCCTGAATTTTGCAACATAAGTGTGGTGTGTCTGTATTTGTTGTATTCGTGAATTTGCGTTTCGTTGTGCTGCATGTTAGGTCGTTCGATAGCGCTTTGCGCTATCAAGACGTTACAATTTGTTTACGCCTACATTTGAAAACCTCTCTCTCTTTTTGTCTGTTTAGACGACAAATGAACTGCGATACTAAACGTTGTTTTTTCTCCGAAAACTTGAGCAAATATTGCCGTTGTGTTCAATGCAGTTCTACAAGAGGTTTGCCTGTACATTAAGAAAGACCTTTATCATATACGGATTCTGTATTAGCCCTTGAGTTTCGCTAACTTTATGGTTATGCTCGAGATCCAAAGAGCGAGTAAGAAAAATTTTACGTTATAGGCCTACTTACCTCCGTATTTGTGCGTTGCTGTGAACGACGGACCGCCGCTGGTGTTTCCAGTTGCGTAGAATATGCGAAGACTTTTGGTGCCGGCAAACTCTTTGGTCGTTGTGTTTTGCAGATCCACAGTAATTAGTGGTTTGTTATCGTTGTAAACCTTTTTGAAACACATGCATATCTTAGTAGAGCAACGCAAAATTTAACATATCGTTAACCGTACACTTAGTGTTGAAAACTCGCTCGAGCATATATTTACGTTATATCCCTGTAAGCTTAGGCATATAGTGAAGTCTGTTGCGTATGCCGTACAGTGTTTAAAACTTACTGAGCTTATACTCACGTTCATTATTGCGGTAGAAAATTTCCAGATAAAACAGTAAATATTTTTTCCAGGTCAGGTTAATTCGGTTAAATATTTTATATTAGGGCGAATGCAACCTGTTTTAGAAGAAGAGAGTAAGCTCTTGGAAGAATCTGTCTCTTTTCCAGTTTTTAAAAAATATCACGTAATTGTACCTTAAAGTATAATTATTTTTTGGAAACTAAAATTTATTGAGTTTCGCATATAACCGGTTAATGATCTGATAAATATTTTAGTACAACCATGTATTTATGCTCTTCTATTAAATTTAGCCTTTTATTAAATAACATGAAACTCGATGTTAGTCATGAAAAGTTATAACGGAGTGTTGCTCTTCCAGCAGTATATATAATAGATCGACGTTTCGACGTGCGATTTATAAGGAATCTGTTTTGCACGATACGTTAGTGTCCTGATGAAGACGTTCTGTATAGCACGTCAAAACGTCGATCACTTATATATACTGCTGGAAGAGCAACACTCCGTTATATATTATGCCTGGCAGCAATAGCTTATTTCATAAAAAGTTATGTTATCGTTTGGGGAATTTTAGTCAAAAGAAAAGAAAAACAACGCTATACTGTACCTGAAAGACGTCGCTGCTTTTCAGCACGCTTGTGAAACGTACGGATAAGACAAAACTCTCAGACTGCAAGACTGGATTTCTGATTGCTATCCAGCCGCACTTGCTGTTCGCCGGGAGCGGTTGAGGATAGTTGGGAGTTTTAAACTCGCCCGGATTTCCAAGGGTGTAAAACCCACACCGAGGCACTATATGCATCAAAAACAAAATAAATCTTTTCGAAACGAACAGATCGACCATTCCTAATCTCCACGATTCTATTTCACCGGTACTGCACTTGCGATGAAGTCACTTGTCACAGACTTCATGTCAGTTATTTAACGTTACGGCTTTATGAAGGTAACGTTTTGGTAAACTTTAAATGTTTTATAACAGATTTGTAGTAATAGCACAAAAGAATAAAAGAAGTTTAAATTACACTCAAGATGTTTTTTTTTAATCTAGCCGCTGAAGACTAAACTATGATACGCCTTTCTATATTTTTAGAAAGCATCGCTGTAGAAGGAATAATATTATAATTGCGGAACCGAATGTTTAAATTCGTATTCTTGACCTTTTGAATTTGCTTATTGCAACATTAATTAGTCAGCTTGATGTTCTTTTGTAGCTTGCACTATTCCTTGACTCGGTAAATGTATAATATGTAACAATTACCAGTATAAGGTTTAGTATTTGACCTTGTTACATGCATAATATTTATTTATCTCAGCTTGTTCGCAAACTTTTGCTAACGACTCAGGCTGATAAAATAGGTTTTAGCAGTTCCTATACCTTCGCTATAACTCAGTTCGAATCCGTTGGATCCGGAAGATAGTTCCACGGTAATGACAGCGGTTGAAGCTGTGATAACCGTTTGCCAATTTCCGTTTCTTCCACGAAAACTATTAAAATCAGTGAATTGTGTTGCGCCTTGGTCGTTGATCTGTTAACAAAACGACGGCCATTTAATGTATTTGTTACTATTGTTGTTGGCAAGCGTTGGCAGTATTTTAGAACTGTGTGGTAATAGCACTTATTATTTTTGCTTGTTTTTGAAATCGATTCATTTTCCTTCACCCTGTGCTACAAGTAAAAATCAATGTTATACTATAATTAATTGATACATATTTTTAACACGATGAAATGTTTTTTCCAAAAAGAAAATATTCCATATATGTTATAAAAAATATATTATAATTTCTAACTTCTGGCAATGTTTACCTTGAAAGATTTGGTGTAATCCAGTTTTGTTAGTTTAAGATAAACGGTTCGATTAGTGTTTGCGGATGGAAGGATTTTCCACTCACAGGTTAAGCCGTACGGATAGTTGGATAAGGGGTACCCGGGTGGCGATAACGTTTGCACTTGCGATGTTGCAACAAGGGTTTTATTACAGACTGCAAAAAAGAAAATAAGTGATGGTTTACTGAAAAACGGCAAGGTTGCTTTCAAAGATTTCATTGCACGCAGGGTATCGGTAGTAGTATCGCCTGCATAAGGTTTTTAATAATATATAGGATTATTACTTCTTGGGTTTTGTTAGTTAGGATAGGTCGAGACCCTAAACAATTTTACGCAACGAGTAAAAAAGATAAATTTACTGCCTATAAGGGTTATAAGGGTTAAAGTCTCCTCCCAAAGTGGTATTTGCTTTATATTATTAAGTTCGCAGTTTCTTATTTCCATAACTATTAAACTATCTACTAATATGTATAAAACAACAAACAGGCAACCTACTTTTTTAACGGGAGTTATTTTTATAAAAATTAGGAATATCCAATATTAAAATGCACAGCGCAAATCTGCACAGATTGCTTTGGATTTATTAAAACATTAAATTATATTTTCTAACGGGCTTGTATAGTCATTATAAGGTTGTAGCTTGCCGTTTAATTATTGGATTCGCGAAACGCGACTTGCGTTTCGTTCAGCTGGATGTAAAGTAACTCGATTAAACAATGCGCAGCTAAGAGGTTGTGTTTTACGTGTGCCTACAAATGGCGACCGCCGACGTTAACCTAAATTTTCATACAACGTTTAGCAAAGGCAGAAGATAGTATACCAGCGGTTGCAGTAAAAATTCTGCCGTTTTGAACACAAGATCTAGAGCTATGGTTTCAAGTCGAGGCGCAATTAAGTAAAAGAGATGTAAAGCAGTCGCCAACAAAGTTTAACCACGTGGTTCACTACGTTGAAAGTACCCTTCGTGTGATGAACCGTATAAAAGACTAAACTAAACACTAATCAAAAGAATCAGCATACACAACACCAGTTACTTCGAAAGTTTTCGCGGCAAGCCATCACAAACATTACGTGACACATGTTGCAGCAAGGTTGTGTACTATGGAGGGCTATTGTCGCGGATGTTAAGAATCGGAATACCCGATACCAAAACTTCTGATAGAGGTCGGCAATTCGAATAAAATCTCTGGGCTATAGTCTTAACCAATTGTTAGATTCTCATCGACACTGCGTACGACTTCCTACTATACACAATCGAATGGAATTGTTGAAAGAATGCACCGGTAACTAAAGTCATAGGCACGTCTAACAGACCACAACTTGGTTGACCGATTTCCAATAGTATTGCTTGGGATTAGATCAGCGCCAAAAAACGATTTTGTGGGTGTTTGGCAGCAGAGCTCGATTCGCTATTAATGGTCGGCATAACACGGTTTTCATAGACCGTCTTAATCCTGCTAATATCGAACAAACTTTTGTGCCAACAGGTTCATGCTACCGGACTTCAACCGACAACGATTCCATTCACCATTCTACACATACACGCTATGGTCGCGAGATAAATTAAACAAATTGTTATCGCGTGTAACACTGGTGGGGTTAGTGTAGCGTGTCGTTAATTTTTTGTATTCGCGAGACGGGACTTGCGTCTCGTTGTGCTTCGTTGTGGTCCATTAGGTCACTCGATTAAACTATACGCTCTGCTGAGAGGTGGTGTTTTATGTGCGCCTATACAAGGTTAATCTCACCTAGATAAAGCAATTGAAAGTCTATAGGCTATACTATGTTATATATTATAACTATTTTACGTCAACCGTTGTTACCGTCATTTGAATAAACCGCAAAAAACGAAGCCGAAGTAGAACCGTTTCCGCTGTCGTAGAAAACCCGCAGAAGTGACTCGTCGTAGAAGGTGGAACCGTTTTTCGGGTTGACAGCAAGTCGACGCATTGAGCTGTAAACCTAAGAAATGAAAAAACAAAGAGTTTCGAGGTTTTTGCTTTCGGTATTTATCAAGTTGTTTCGTTGCTTTAATCTTTTTGTAATTTTAATTGCATATTGGAATTTTAAGTTTAAGAAACGTAATGTTTTGTGTAAAAAGATTACCTTGGCAGGTCATGAAAAGTATTTCTATCAACTGAATTAATTGTTCGATTGGCAATTTTTTTTATTTTACGAAATATTTACTTGTTATTTGACAGTTGATAAGTTACTATTTTATGAATAAAATGCTAGGCAGGCCATTTGCTATGAAAAAATGGCTAAGCAGGCTATTTGCCATTTGCATTCCATCTTAAACTTGACATAATTTTGTTGAAGGTACAATCTGTGGTTGAATTACATTTGTTAGCCACGTTCGCGTTTTTTGTCACTTCTCAGGTCTTACGTCACCTCAAAAATGCCGCTTTCGATTTGGATATTGGTGACAGTCATTATGAAAGCGTTGGTCAGTCTTTCCCCGGCAGGCCTTCTCAGGTTCCAGCCGCATTTGTAGTTCTTAACTGGCGAGAGCGCAGGACTAGAAAGTTGACCAGCGCCCAGATTGTTGCTGAAACCACATCGATCAACTGAAATGCCAAAACAGATTCTCAATAGCGTGGTTTAACGATACGCCGAAGAACACCGAGACAAGACGGGGATGCGAACATTTTTCGCACAATGTGAGAAAAAATGTGCGTTTACTCTTAACTCTTTACTCTTAACTCTTAACTCTTAACTCTTAACTCTTAACTCTTAACTCTTGTTTTGTACATTTTGGCGTGCTCATTTTTGAAGGCAGTTTAAAATCTGCGCAGATTTTTCGCACATTTTGACGTTTTTGCCCATATTGTGCAAAACCACGCCACGTCCCCTGTTGACCAAGACGTTAAGAGTAATAAACCACTTGCAAACAAAACAAAAGTATTGCAGTTAGATAAATAATGATTAAAATTGAACACAATTGCATCGAAAACGATAAAGTTAAATCGAAACAATTGAAGTCGTCGGGAAACTTCAAAGTAATTACGAGACAATAGGGTTTATTCTAGAAGTATTTAGTTTATCAAGAAAACAAGTGATTGCATCATTACGCACCTACGTAGAATTCCATGCGAAGCAACACCTTTGTACCGAACGGATTCCCGCGTATGGTCACTGACGACGATGTGGTGTTTAACATCAAATTTACATTTTGTGCACGTTGTCCGGTTGTAAAAATTGGAACTCCTCCGTCGATTACCTGCATTTGTCAAAAAAACTTGTACCTCTCATGTTCAGTCAGATACAGTATATAAATTTTTAGATAACCCATACATTTTAAACGATATAACTGCTTCCAGACGAGAATAGACTAATGTAATTTCTTTTTATTGGCAGTGTTTCTCAAATTTAATTTGCTTTTTGATTTGGTTGGACCCACGACTGCAGTACCTGGTAAGACTATTGAAATGGTTTTGAGCAAATATTTTTCAAAATTAAAAAACTTTGAGTGAGCAATTAAGCGATTTGGGTACAATTCGAACCTTTATTGCTATTGTATTTTGTTTTTTTCGCTTACAAAACGTGCACTGAAGAGGATTGGGTCGCCAAAACTTAGCTGCTGTTTTTACGATCGGTAAATGACTCGCGGTCAAAAAAGTTTGAGGGACACTACTTCAGGGTTAATTTTGAAGATTATGAAAATCGCAAGGTTTTGTTGCGAAACATTTTACTCAATACATTTTTTGCTGCGTTTAGAAAACTATCTCAAGCAACCTGTAATTGCCGGCAGCATCCAAATTCATTGAAATCGGTGATTTTGACGTAGATTGCTCCAGGAAAAGAAGTCTGGATGGTCCAGTTGCAAAACTTCTCTGTCGGGTAAAATTGCGGGTAGCCAGGAGTGGTAACCACCTGTGGTGTTCGAGTCGCCTCTAAAAGTCTGCCGCAGCCTAAAGGAGAAAATAGCACGGCTTTGGGGTTTTGAAGGTATTACTTGTGATACAAAACGCTAGGTTGCCTAGGGTAAAGCTGCCGCCTGGTGTTTTTTTTTATTATGGGGAGTGCTGAAGGCTACATTTTGACAAATAGAGTGATGCCAATAGAATACAATGTAGCCTATTGTATCCTCGTGCTCTAAGGTAAACCAACTATGTGTTATGTTAAATGTGACAATACTTAAAGTATAGAGTTTTTTACTGCATTTTAAAGTGAATAGACTAGTGGAGAAAAAGTTGATAATGAATGTTAAAGCTAAAAAGGTCGAGTAGATCGACATCATTTTGATTACGACATTTTGTATATTTATTAAGACGTTTCGATACAAATTTGTATCATCTTATAGCTATGTGACTGAGTCGTAAATCAAAACATCACTTGTAAAAATAGGACGCAATTCTTATCATTCTGGGTGCTCGATCTTTTTGGCTTTAAAATTTTATTATCAAGCTATACATTGCAAATCCTTGCAGACTGTACCCAAGTATATTGGAGAATAGTTTAGGTATATCTAAAAGAAAACGATTAAGAGTTTGCGTATTTTTTGTTCCAGTGGCTGAGAATTTCCATTGTCGTCGCATTTCTGTTACCCAGTGGACAGAATTACTTTTTAATCAGACCTGGATTTGGTATTCTAGAGGCCCTATGTACCGAAATTAAGTTTCAAAATATTTCATTTTAAATAAATCTTGAACCTTACAAACAGAACTATCCTACACGAATATGTGATGTTTACCGTTAATTTATGCGTATATGGTAGAGATAGTTTGTAATTGTTAGCCTGTGAAATTTCTGTGTATTCCGCTTCCCGTGATGTCTTCAGCGCTGTCATTTTTAACTAAAAAAACTTACCGAATGTAGATGGAGCCAAAATCACGATTATAAATGCTGATGTTGCCAAGCTAACGTCGACCACTCCAGCCATTCTGGCAAGATCTAGCTTCTTTGCCTCTGCTCTGCGTTTCAAGTTGGGTACGGAAACAACAATTCGAAAAGCTAAGTTGATCGTATACGCGTAGATTGTGTATGCCCTGAAAGCCGATCTATACTTTAGAGGAAATAACTTTTCCCCGATCTTCTAGCAATGTGCTGACGCGTGTCACGTCAGTTGAAGAACGCTTGTTCGTCACGTCGTGCGCGCAATAAGGATTGATACGCCGCTTCTGTGGTGTAAACAACTTTAAGGCCGCTCTACACCAGCGAAGTAACGTGCTTTTCTGCTTTTGAGCTGAGACAAATTGCGATTGAAGATGCATTGCCGAATTTCCTTTCACACTTATATATATTAAGCATTCTATATCGTTGCGCAACTGAGTAACTACAAAAACCTTGCAAACCGAATATTTGAAAAAGAAGATATCTCCTCGCCCTAATGCACGTTAGTGACGACAATGACTTCGAATGGTAGCAAAACAGTGTAGACTTTCTTGTCTCAGTCAAAATCAGTCACTATAGGTTCTAGTTTATAAAAGAGAAATATATTTCGCCAATCACGGCATCATCAGTCTCTAAAAAACGAATACAAAATAATGTTAACACGTAAACCAGGTGGTAGAATTTAAAAATAATAGGAAAATAATCATAAAACCTAGAGCAACAAACTACGCGACCAGGTTAAAAATATATATACTTTTTATCTTTTATCTTTTATCTTTTATCTTTTATCTTCTATATTTTTATATTTTTAACCTGGTCGCGTAGTTTGTTGCTCTAGGTTTTATGATTATTTTCCTATTATTTTTAAATTCTACCACCTGGTTTACGTGTTAACATTATTTTGTATTCGTTTTTTAGAGACTGATGATGCCGTGATTGGCGAAATATATTTCTCTTTTATAAACTAGAACCTATAGTGACTGATTTTGACTGAGACAAGAAAGTCTATACTGTTTTGCTACAAAAACCTTTTTATTATAAAAGTATCCAGAATAACAAAATGTACAACACAAGTAAATCGACAATTTATTTCTAATACAACCGCTTTTAAACGATGTGTAATAAATGTTAACAGTGTCATCAAGTGATCGAAATGCTATGGCTTTATGCAAATTGAATTGATTGCATATGTTAAAAAAACATATATGATTGGAGAATCACCTAATAAAATAAAAAAAACATGCTGTATCAAAAGTATTTAAGTGTATGTTTGTCGAATTGAAAAAAATATTTTGAAATTCGTCGACCGAATAGAAGAGTCTTTCGGAAGTCCCACGCATAATAAGTTAACAAAAAATATCGAAATATTTTTTATTTAGAACAATTTGACAATAAAACAGCCATATCATTAAATTGTCAATAACCTATTTGGTTTACCAGGCTATCGGTAAAAAATATTGGGGGAGCTCTATATGCTGTCAATAAGTTGCAGGTGAGAGTGCCAAGGTCCTATAAATCCAGAATAACCACACGTAAAGTTTACAAACTGCGAAATAACACTGAAACCAAACTGTAATAATTCTACATACCACATCAGTTCACGACACTTATTTTCAAACAGTGTGCGGCCACACACCAGTATGCCTCGGAAGGTTTCGAAGTGTACCACGATTTTTTTTGTAATTTAATTGCAGCACATATTGACACACAGCCAATCTTAGAGGACTTAAATGCACACTACATCAACAGCTTTAATATTAAAACATTTACCTACACACAAATGCCGTATGTAGAGACAGGGTGATTTTATGGTAAAGTTGTTTTCCTTGTTTCTTTTTGAAAAACGTTTGCGAACCACTGCTGCTAGTTTTTATCGCCTATATACTTTTACTGTATGAGTTTTCGCAACAATTTTGTTCGAAACATTTAGGTAAGTTGGAAACAATCAAGTAAGGAAAATAAATTCGGTTGGAAAATTATTATTATGTACGAGTGGTGCTGACGGTGTTCAGGTTTCCTAAACTGGAGGCTGGCTTGGCTTTGTAAAAACAGCACACTCGACTGCAACAAGGCTCCCACCAGAGCTGTCGTATTTTCTCGTTTCTCACGCAATTGACATAGAAGATCACAAGACCCTGTAAAACAGTAAATTTCTAATCGCTCAAATTGTATATTGCAAAAAGCACTTCTCGCCTTGGCGCAAACCTGGCAGTAAATACAACCATAAAATGGTGGTATCAAGAATTGCAGTATATAAATGTAGTAACATTGTTTATCCAACTAAGTCTTTAAAAATAAGACTATTAGAATCGGGTAAATTAGTTCAATGATGAGCAATACCCTCTGCTAAAAAAATATAAAATATCACAAGCAAAATTGTTTTACGTGCAAAACTTTTTTTTTTTAATTTTGTAATGAAAAATGCTTAATGGAAACACTTTATTTCAACCCAATTCATTTTTCATAAAACTTAATTCAAGTCAAGTCATCTGTCCAAAAGATTTAAGTCAATTAAGTTTTATCAAAACACTTAAGTCAAGTCGATTCATTTGGTTCAAAAGACTACAGTCAAGTCATTTGAAAACTGTTAAGTGCATTTAAGTCAAGCCATTTACCTGGAGCGAATTGGTGATGGTAAACAGCCAGGCCATGACTTGTCGATAAGTTACGTTGGGCGCGGCGAGTATAAGGAAGCCGAAAATCCAAGTAAGGCCCATTAGGGAGACAAGTTGCACGGCCTTTATGAAGTCGTCTACCTTCTTCTGTTGCCGGATGGACGAACGAATCTGCAGGCAAAACAAAAGAATCCAGGTCGGACGGTGAAGTTTGTTTAATAATTGTCGATTGCATTTCGAACAGGGGTTCTCAAAGTTGTTTGAACACTGAGCCCTTTAAAAAATATTAGAGCAGTTTCGGCATAGTATACTTTAGGTATAACGTTATAAAACAAGTATACACTTAAGAATCCTGCCGATTAAGATCAAACATGATTATTTTCTAAACTAACGGACTACCGTACGATTTTCGTTTCACTTAATAGGCTAGATATTTAAAACCAAGTGGGCGTACCCATCACTTAGAAAAGCAGAATATGTTACATACTTCCTACAGAACAAAGTCAATCATCCTTAAAACAGGAAAATGCAAAATGTAAATAATACATTATAAACAGCTATTAAGGGAAAGTGTGCATTCAAAACTCGCATACTTGTTTAACAACAACCTTGTTGTATCACACACTTGCCTCTGCCCTGTTATACAAACAGGTTATCTCTAAACCTCATAAAAAGGTTTTGTAATCTTAGTAGAAAATATTCGCATTAACAATAGGCATGTATGTGCAGGTCTGAAATGCAGACTATTCATTAAGGTTAATTCCTTTCTGTGTAGTTAATTTCCAATTGCATAAAACGTGTGCCGCAAACCGAAAACGTTGGAGAACCACTTCTAAATATGGCCTACTGGCCGAAAAACTTCGAAGGCGGACGCTTTACCTTTTTTCTCTTGCATGTAATGCTGCGCATGACCAGGACGAAGAAAATAACGTTGACGGTTGCTAGAACTCCAATCGGGACGAGGAATGCGTATTTTAAGGGATTAAGGTGGAGCCAGCATACATGTCTAGCGCGGTACGCCGACTCAAAGAATATGTCGTCTGCGGGACAAAAATACAACGTTACGATTGCAGTAAATACGTGCGTTTACATCGCTGAAAGCAATACTTTTCCGAATCTTACATGGAGAATTTGAGGTAAGACAAATGTTTGCGTTTATTGTTTACAACATTTTTTTTTCTTTATAAATTCGCCGCACTTCAGACGTTTCTAATTTTTTTTTTACTATTTGGTTTTCCGTCTAGTTTTTTAGGGTTATATTATTATTGTGAGGAGAAACATTAAGGCTCGTATATCGTTCTGTCTTTATTGGACTTGTATAGTTGCGAAATCACATTTTAAAGGCGCCAATGCCCAAAATCCAAATAATCATAAAACGACGTTTTGGTACCATACCGATTCTATAGTTGGGTATGTCGTATATTGGTATCGTAACTGCTGCTGTTATCACCACGATGACCAGTGGTGCGACGTAGGAAATTATGCTCCATGCTTTCCTTACGTCACTGTCCACGTTTGTAACCTGTAAACAACAACATTGTTTGCCTAAAATTTAACGCCCTTATGGTTGCACAAAAATTGGCGAACACATTTCAACAACAACAAAGCGGACTTTCATGTTTAATGACTTTAACTTATAGTTACCGTATCCATAATAGAAAGAATTAGATAAATGTGCTCGTTTTTACTAAATTTTGTTTCCTAATTGATACGTTAACTACCAGATAGATAGCCTTTTATAAGCGTGTTGTAATACTTCTGTTTTTATATGTAATCCACAATTTGTGGATTATTGTAATGGAGGAAAAGTTTGTTTTGTAGATTATCTAAAGTTGGCAAAACAGTGGGTTAAAATCGAATGCTTTATAATATGGAGTATTCTCTTACCAAGCTTTTCCTATATAACAGTTCCCGTTTTCATACTTACCCTAACGAGTGTCTGATACATGTTAAATGCGTTGCAAGACATCCAGAACCAAGTGGCCAGCAGAAAGTAGTGCAGTAGTGCAGTTGAAACGTAACAGGTCACCCGGTCATTGACCCTGCCGCTTCCCGCCATGAAAATGATGTTGGTGATCATCATGCACAGGCAGATGTTAGCCAAGAAAAGAGTTGCTTTGCGCTCGCGCACTTCTCTGCATATACGAAATAGAATGTTTTCCTCATATAGCCCACAAGGAAAAAGGTTTGCGTTCTCCGTTCCACCTTCTGAGTGTCGGAATTTCAAACATGTAAAAGCGTCGACGATTTGCGATTTTAAAATCTTAGCTATGCCGTTTGCCAAATAACTGAAGTCCGAGTCCGTCGTTTGCAAACATAGACAAGCCAATTGTTTGATGTTAAACATTCAATGGGAATTCACCTCTTTAAAAATAAAACTTAAATAAAATACTTCCGTTCCGATTGAGAAGCCATTTGAAAATACTGACCTAAGTGCATTTAGTCGATTCAATGAATATATCTTTATCCCTTTGAATTTTTTGTGCAATATTTTTGGCAATCAGATGATCATGTTTGGCATGAATTGAAACACAGGGACTATTTAAGCTCTCGCGAAAAATCATGTGCGAATGTTTGTCTTTGGTTAAAGCATAGACTTGAAAATCGTCGTGAAAGATGGGTCTGTGAGGTCTATTTACTTACTTTATCGCCAAAAATATGCAAAGTGTAACGAATAGGCCGAGAACGGACAAAGAACAACCGACAAAGCTGACGATTCCCATCTCGAAAGCAGTCCGCATTATTCGGACGTCCTGAAAAATCACAGAAGTCTTTGTGTCAGTGTTTAAAATGGTCTTTTTGCCAGGACTCTAAATTGTACAACTTAACACCGTTATACCAGTGGTTCCCAAGTCTTTGTAAAAAAATATTAGACTTGCGACGCACTTTTAGTAATTGGAATGTTAGTAATTTTTATTTATTCGTTGATTTTAAGAGAAAATCAAATTCACTCGCTCTAGTTTCTTGTAACATTGATTTCAAATGCACACTTCTCGGGATAAGAATATTATATTTTCAAGTATTGTAACCGCTTTAGTTGAGTTTAAATACGGATCAAAATCATTGTGCGTTGTCCTTGAAAACATTGAAACGACATACCAGGGCGTCGCCGAGCGCAGAACCTCAGCCGTATAAAAAGCAAGTTTATTATCACATGGGCTTTTCAGTTAGAATATATGTGGCGTCGTTTAATTAACCGAATTTATTTTATTCTGTAAGGCCAAACTGACGTACTCAAGGATTCAAGAGTATTTTTTTCGAAAATTAGGATCAAAGCAATAGGATCAAAGCGTCAAATATACAACGCCCATTAGCAAAACCAAGAGCATTCCATTATTTACCAAACCGATTTCAAATAAACTATTCAGGTTTCAATTTATTCCGCTGAAGTACTTTACATTTGAGATGGTCTAGCCTACCGTTAAGATATCAAGAGAATAGAACGGAAAATATTCAATGAAAGATGCACACATATATGTGTGGTAAAAACTTTGATTTAGCCCTTCTAAAGCTGTGTAGAAGCCATTTTGTCATATTGTGTTTACACAGAGAATTTTTGTTTTTTAATCGATGTGTCGTAACGGAAAATTTTCAGTAAAAATCTATGGCCTAAATTCTTTGTAACCATATTCTAATGTTTACGTTACTCCTTGCAGCCAATGTGCAAACGATAAGCGGAAAGTTTTCGGTAAAATTCCGTTACGTAGATTTCTTGCAACCACATAATATTTGCAGCGAATTTGCAAAAATTCAAATCGTTGACACCAATTTTTATGCGTCAAGTTATTTACATCCGTTTTTTTTGTATATGTTTCAAAACACCGCGGTCTGAACATTAGTCGGTTTCCCCGGTTGTGTGATTTTTAAACTGTTGACATTTTAACTGCAGACAGAGGCTGTTTCGCAATCGCATTTTGACGTAAAATTTGTATGTTTCGCGTCAGAAATAAGTGTGAAAAAGGTTTAAACCACGCCTTGTTATCACGTGATATTTTGTTAAGTATTATAAGAATTAATGACGTAAATCTTTCTTTTATCGCAGAAATTTTCTTAACTGATTCTCGTCTATAAATAGCGTGTTCAATCAATATAAAATGGCTTATATAGCTACTACTCAGACAGCAAACTCGGGTGCTTTTGTGACTGGACCAGATAGAGGCTACTCACCCGAACCGCAGCAAGCGGACAGAACAGGGTTTGTACGCCGAGAACCAGAGTTCTCGCCAATCAGTTCTGCAAGCTCAGATTCAAGCAGAAATTCTCCTGTCCAGAAGCGAAAATACAATTGAGCAAGCCATCTCGAGGTCCAAGAACTCCACCTTTGATTAGACGAATTTCAGGATCCAGATCGCCCATAAGATCTAGATCACCATCAAGCAGAAGATCACAATCAAGCAGAAGATCACCACCAATAAGAAGATATCCATCGGAAAGAAGAAACAATTACAGAAGAAATAGCCACGAACGTTCCCCGGAATCCGAAGATTCTTACGAACTGTATCTCCCGCCAGCTCCAAGACCTTCGTGGCGAATCCACGTCCCGTTTAGTGCAGGCACATCAAGAGAGCAAATTGCTTCCGATCGGCTACTTGAAAATCAGGAATCTTGCCCTTTTGTCGATTCTTATTTCAAAGCTCGTGCAGTAACTACCCAACAAATCAGACTTCAAAACGGTTCTTTTGAGGCCATTATCAAGAGGACGGCCTTTGACCATTTTGCTATTCCTAGCATCAGAGAATTCCGGCATATCAGCAATATAGACAATCTTGGAATTGTGGCTGTGCATTCTCTGCAAGCCAACAACGAACCAGGAGACGTGTTCGTGTGGCGATCAAGTCATACTCCAACATCTATTGAAGGCAAGGTCTTAACAGAGACGTTCTTGGCATTAAGAATATTCCTTAGTGTTCCATTACGTCTTGTAACAAGTCTTGTTACTTCAAATTGGTTCCATCGAGTGAAGGATTCGAAGAACTCCAGAGGCAACAATCCAGATACGAAGGTAGACGTCTTGGTCAAATACTTTGCCGTCAACCGCGGAACTTTGGATCGACCCCGACCCGACTGCACAAGGAAAATTGTGCACATCTTTTTTCGCCGACAGCCCTGTACACCGAGATTTCAACGAGCGTGTTTTTCGACCAATTGAATATTAGTAAGTAAATGTCCGTATTTTTAAGTGTATGAAACGCAACGTTCAGTTTTCTGTTAGTAAAATTAAACGAAAGGCAACTTTCAAACCTCCCTCTAAAAAAAAGGAAAAATTAAAAACGTCTGAATATTCGCCTAGAATTACCCGTAGCCACGCCAAGGCACTAATGGCCTCTAACGAACAAACAGATGACAGCGACACCGTCGCGGCTGCTAGTTCAATGGGTATACAAAATCCCACTGATACCCCAGAAACCCAAAATATAGCTTTGCCACAAAATCAAACCCCTGATTTTAGCGATAATATCCCAACCACGTCAGGATTAGGCACCCCAAATGATGACTCAAGCTCTCATTCGAGCAAAAACGAGGATAATGGCATTGGAAGTTTAAGAAACTCTTTACTCAAGATACCGTCCGTCTGGTCGAGCGCAAAAATTAAATCGTATTTTGTATTTTTGGATAAATTTTATGATTCGAATGGCATAGACAACGAGGACAATAGGTTCGCGTTGCTGGTCGCTAGTTTTACCGCAGATCAATCTAGCAAATATGCTACGCAATTAGCAGAAGCGAGCCTTGCTAAAAAGCCATATACGGAGTTAAAAGGGGCGATTTTGAGTCATGTTTTTGGAACGAACCCCACCGAATGGGTACGTAGGGTAAATGCTTTAAGTGCGGAGGCAAATGAGAGACCCTCCATGTTAATTGGCCGTTTGTTAGCTCTCTGCCCATTAGACCCAGAGGCAGATGCGACGGCTAAAGCAATATTGCACAGTAGATTTATAGATTTATTACCAGAAATAATTAGACCAACAATACAGGCCCAAAAAGGTAAGACCCTTCGTGTTTTAGGAAAATATGCAGATGAATTTCATGACATTACTAAAAAAACTAGTAGCGCTATTAAAAGGATTGAAGAACCCGACACCATCGCTTCATTAACCGCTAAAGTAAATGAATTAATGACTGCCCAGCGTGCATCCACGAGTAACAAAACTAGCCATGTACATCAGAATAATTATCGTCAGCCGTGGAAACTTAATAACACGTTTAATAGCCCGCGAAAACCCGAAAATTCATATTATCAAACAGCAAGGCATTACCCGATGCGGAGTCAACGATACGGCGACGCGCGGCCTAATACAAATTATAGTAGCAGGGGGGCGCAAAGAGATTACGGCGCGGGATTCCAAAGGTCGAACTTTCCCCATAGACCACAACAAAATAAAGACATATGTTATTATCATGATTTATTTGGAGATAAAGCAAAACGCTGTGAACAGCCATGTAATTATGGCAGACCAAATGTAAACCATTTAAGAAAAGGTAACCAATATGTGGCCTTAGAATCTAATGAAACCTTACCGTATGTTTTAGATAGGATCTCAAATCAAATATACTTGGTTGATAGTGGCGCCATAGAGAGTTTTATACCAAAAACCTATGCCGATACCACAGAAGTTCCCTCCCGTTTTAGCACAGCAAGTGGCAGTCACATAAAAAGTTACGGTAAGAAACAAATTAATATTGATATAGGTTTTGGCGCCATGGAAGGAAATTTCAATATATGTGAAGTTAAAACGCCAATATTAGGTTATGACTTCCTTAGAGAACATGAATTAGTTTTGCACTCAGCAAGCAACCTTTTAGAGTGCGCCAAATCACAAACGCAGTTAAAGGTCGTACATCATGTTAAACGTACTGATGGCAACGAAATCCCGGTTGAAATACAATACGAAAACTTAATAAAAGAGTTTCCAGACCTCACTTCCCCAGTAGACTTCCACGCCGAAGTCAAACATAATTTCGTGCAATACCTCCCTACAAAACCTGGGAGACCACCCTCAGCTCGCGCGCATAGAGTTCACCCAGAACGCTATGCTCAATTAAAAAAACAAATTACGGAAATGGTAGACTCCGGACTTCTGGTTCCTAGTTGTTCACATTATTCTACGGCTATGCACGCTGTTCCAAAGGCAGGGACTAAGGAATTAAGAATTGTAGGAGACTATAGAGAATTGAATAAACTACTAATTGATGATAAATACGGTTTACCTAATCTTAGAACCAGTTATGATTTATTACACGGCTCGAGCATTTACTCGTGCCTTGACCTTAAATCGGCTTTCCATCAGGTGCCGATTGCTAATATAGACAGGCACAAAACTGCTCTCGCGACACCTTTAGGTCTGTTTCATTTTGTTAGAAGTCCTTTCGGCCTTAAGACATCCGCGCAGAATTTTCAACGGCTAATTGATTGCGCCATGAGAGGATTGACATTTGTATTTTGCTATGTAGACGACATCCTAGTTTTCAGCAGAAATGAGGCGGAGCATATACAACACTTGAAGTTAGTTTTCCAACGTCTAAGCGAATTTGGCCTAAAGTTGAATGCAAAAAAATGCGTTTATGGTAGAAAAAGTGTAACCTTCCTAGGGCATGTGATCACGCCCGAAGGCGTGCGACCAAATCCGGAAAAAGTAACTGCAATCAAAGATTTCCCTAGACCTAGGGATACAAAAGGCTTAAGAAAGTACGCTGGAATGTTAAACTTCTTTGCGCCCAGCGTGCCCTTATTATCTAGAACTTTAGCTCCAATCTACGACCTTATGAAGGGTAAAAAGTCAAAACGAAATGCAATTGTACAGTGGACAGACGAGGCGAATTTTGCGTTTGAAAAAGCAAAACAGTGCTTGTTGAATCATGCGCTGCTAGCTTATCCTAATCCGGATGCTGAGATCGCATTAGTCACCGACGCGTCAGATAAGAGTGTGGGCGCTGTTCTACAACAAAAAATAGATTCGAAAGTTGAGCCACTGGGTTTCTTTTCAAAATCCCTCAATCAATGTCAAAGCCGTTACAGCACTTTCGATCGTGAATTATTAGCAATAGTTTTGGCAATTAAGCACTTCCGTTATTTCCTTGAAGGAAGAAAATTTACCTGTTATACTGACCATAAAACGATTACCAAAGCCTTTGCCTCTGAGCGAGTATCCGATTGCGATAGACAGGCAAGACACTTAGCATATATATCCGAGTTCACAACAGATATAAGATACCTCCCTGGGGCAACTAACCTGGTTGCTGACTTAATGTCACGACCCGATGTAAATCACATTTTTAAACATGCAGCCCAAATCAATTGGAGCGACATTGCGGCAGCACAAAAACAGGACTGTAAATTAATTGAGTTCCTCGAAGGAAACCACTCCTTAAAAGTAGAGTGCAAGCAAGTACCCAATTCTAACGAAAACTTATTATGCGATACAAGCATGCCAAACCGCAGTAGACCGATAATTCCAACTGGTTTCCGACGTATAATTTTTGACAGTGTACATAATATGTCCCATGCAGGAGTAAAGAAAACAATAAAAATGATAACAGAGCGTTATGTTTGGCCTGGGTTACGAAAAGATGTAACGGTGTGGGCGACCGCATGCAACGCTTGTCAACGAACAAAAGTAACTAGACATACTGTTTCGCCGTGGCAACAGTACCCCGACATGTCACGCAAATTTCAACAAGTAAACTGCGATTTAGCAGGTCCGTTACCCGAATCGTGTGGATGTTCGTATCTTCTGGTCATAGTTGATAGATTTTCACGATATCCAGTCGCTGCGCCTATCTCAGACATTCGAGCCGAAACCGTATTAAACGCTTTTATGCATGCTTGGGTGGCAAATTTTGGTGTCCCAGAAATATTAACAACAGATAAAGGCAGCCAATTTATGGGCGCAGAGTGGGATTCCGCTATGAAATTTCTCGGCATACGC
Organism: Ascidiella aspersa; assembly: GCF_963924565.1. NCBI lineage: Eukaryota > Metazoa > Chordata > Ascidiacea > Phlebobranchia > Ascidiidae > Ascidiella > Ascidiella aspersa. Next base: position 22,357,780 of record NC_139451.1, read on the forward strand.
CATATACACACGACCGCGTATAACCCGCAAGCGAACGGTTCAGCTGAAAGAAATATCCAAATAATAAAAAAAGCATTGAAAGCGGCTTTAAGCACGGAAGACTGGTATCATTGCCTGCCGATGGCGATGTTAGCGATTAGATCATCTTATAAAGAAGATTTACAGGCAACCCCTACAGAAATAATCTATGGTACAAATTTGCGTTTGCCAGGCCAGTTTTTCGAAGGTAATGATGCATGCGATGAGGCAGAGCCTGACAGCCGCTTTATGAGACGACAGCAGAGGTTCTTAGAGCGTTTCAAATATCGCCAACCTAGAAAATCAGCGCAACAGAAAACTTATATGGACCCACGCTTGCACACTTGCAAACAAGTGTATATACGACATGATGCGGTTAGACGACCTTTACAACCAATGTTTGACGGCCCGTATAACGTAATAAGTAGAACGCCAAAGTATTATACAGTTCTCAGAAACTCTAAGCCATACGTGGTTTCAATAAATCGATTAAAAGCAGCGCGAACGCTAGACGAGATAATAAAATATTCAGCTGGTGATAATGAAATATCCGACAATGAGACTCCAACAATATCCCAACATTCTGCTCCACAGAACAAACGCAAGCGAGTCAGAAATCGGAAACGAAATATTAGAGATTCACCTCCAGATACAACACCTCAAACGCAAAGGAAATCCGGCGCACGTATTCCAAGGAGACCCGCCTACCTTGAAGAATACGCCCCTTAACCTACAATGAATTCCCTACGCTTGTTAGTATTGTGTTTATTATTTTATGTAAATATTTGTAAAGCATCGTTTATGTTCGTCCTCCCAGTTTGCAATCCCCAATTAAAGAAAGCGGAATACGATATACAAACATCACCTCCCTGTCACGCGCATACTCCTCATAGAATTAAACAATGCAAAGTAGCTGTTTACAAACCGAATCGTCACTTTCTTAAAATCCCAGTAGTTACGTGTCAACGAATAGTAACGAAATTACAAATGACTCATTATTTTTTTGGTGCGAAAACGCATTCCGAAATAACCGATTATGATAATATGCCTTCCACTATTGAATGCGATATGTGGAATAAAAGTCTAAACGCCAATGGCATCGGAAAATTACAGCCTAACGAAGAAGGTGTTTTCAAAACACATAACCGTCCTAAATATAAGTATGTTTGGCCAACTACTACTCATGAAACTGTTGTCAACGCTGTATTGACACGATCGACTCTCCTCTATGACCATCAAAATAACAAAATCATTTCCCCTTATCAAGAACTAACACATTGCGATGTTAGAAACGGGCATTGCGAATTGAACCATATAAGTTTTATATGGCAACCGCCCCGAAACTTAAAATGTCCGCAAATAAAATTTGCGAAAAATACAACTTTGTCATTACATTTTTCTGACGAAGGTATACCGTACCGTTTAGAGATAAAAAGCCTCTCAATTTCAATACATCACTGGACCTTGTGTTCAGCGAAATCTCAATGCGTTGATCGCGGCGCAATTTGTGGTTTCGGCGATTTCGTAATGATTCCATATGATTGCGAATTAAACTCATTCAAAAGTGCGTCTCCCCTCTTGAAACGGGACAACGTCCCAAAACTTTTCCTCTCGTACCTGCAGGACCTGGAAGATGATTTTACAGACACTATAAAATCACAAACCAGTCAAATTAATTACCTAGAGTGCAAACTTCAGCGACTCATATCCTTATCACTAAAAAACCAAGCTGCGTTATTCCCAACGCAGATCTTATCAATTTTATCAGGATCACCAAAGTACGCAATTCGAACTGGCGATACAATTTCTGAAATCGCTTGTTCAACTGAAACATTGCGCTTACGGCGGCATTTGGCGTACAAAGGGCTATATGCCACACGCCCTCTTATGGACAGAATCGGTAAGCTAGCAACCGATAAACCCCATCAGACGGTGTTCCAGTACACAACTGCGAATTACGCCTCTACTTCGATCGACCACTTAGAAACGTACAAACCTAATCGAATTTTACGTTTCAAGATAAAAGGAACATTTTATCTTTTCCTAAACTATACATTAGTGCACACATCGAACGATGTGACGCAACTTTCACCAACACTAATGCCAATCAATGTATCCCATATAGCCAATGATTTTGCCATAACTTCCATGGAATTAGGCTATGACTCAAATCAAGCAAATGATTTAAATGCGATCATTGCAACTCTCCGCACTTCAAGCCTTCAGGCAGAACGCCTGAAATATTTTATAGAGGGGCAAGAAACTAATGACTCAACCTACGCCCTTTCGAACCCTTTACATGGCAGCCCAGAAAAACTACTGAGAAATAGTTTCTTAATGTTAATATCAACGGTAACGAACCCTATTGCTAATGCACTAATCTCGACCTTAACAATAATAACTTTATTGTGGGGGCTAATCTTAACAATTTCAACGATAAGAAACTGTCTAATCCGCTTACGGCCTATAATGAACCCACAGTTACAAAATGTTAGGAGATATATTCAACAACGTTTTCCCTTTTTAAATGCGAATCCGCAAGTCATAGAAATACCAAACGAAAATGAAATCCCATTTGAACCTGGGGAGGACGAAGAATAATTAAATAAGAGGAAAACCTGAATGTTGCGTGAACACTGAATAACAGACGTTTACTAAACAAAATGATGTGAATATGTATTGTATTAATTTGAATAACAAATGTAACCTGATGAATCGTATTTATAATCTCTGTTGAATGTAAGTAATTGTATCGCCAATGTAATAGAGTGAAATCTTGCAGAAACTGTACGAATCAAATATTGTGTAAAATTGAATGATTATTTATTGCAATAGATTAATTGATGATTTCTTAATGTTACTAAAATGCTTAAAAACTATATAAAATATAAAATATATAAATAAATATATATTCCAGTAATTAATTGTCTCAAACTTTAAGTGTAACCTGTCGCGCCTATATATATATAAGTATAAAAAATATGTGTGTCTATAACCAAAATGTTAATAACCTAAGTTTGAAGTGTTGCAATAAAAATGTTCAAGACATACGAACACATATCTGCCGAAAAATATTTCGCATTTTTCAGAATACAAAAGCACGTTGGACAGCGAAAGGTCACAGCACAGCGCAGCGCACAATGAATGGCTTTCCGGTGACGTCAAAATTACAACGCACCAAACAGGGAGTTTCCCCTGCTGCCGCACAGATTGCCTGAAAAGCTCAATCCACAGCAATGCAATGGTGTGTCAAGCACACAACAATTTCGAGCAACTCAGCGAACGCTGACATCAAAGTCCTCGGTTGCTAATTCAGGCACCAAAGAGAAAACTTTCTCGAGGAATCAGGAATCTGACTAAAACAATTGCGCAAATGCGTTATGTGATCGAACAATTTTCGCGTCCACGTGTCCACACACATTTCACAAACAAATAACCAGCTTTTAATATGCAAGCTGTTCCAAAATCTAGCGTGGGAATATTTGTAGAAGCCATTTTGTCATATTGTGTTTACACAGAGAATTTTTGTTTTTTAATCGATGTGTCGTAACGGAAAATTTTCAGTAAAAATCTATGGCCTAAATTCTTTGTAACCATATTCTAATGTTTACGTTACTCCTTGCAGCCAATGTGCAAACGATAAGCGGAAAGTTTTCGGTAAAATTCCGTTACGTAGATTTCTTGCAACCACATAATATTTGCAGCGAATTTGCAAAAATTCAAATCGTTGACACCAATTTTTATGCGTCAAGTTATTTACATCCGTTTTTTTTGTATATGTTTCAAAACACCGCGGTCTGAACATTAGTCGGTTTCCCCGGTTGTGTGATTTTTAAACTGTTGACATTTTAACTGCAGACAGAGGCTGTTTCGCAATCGCATTTTGACGTAAAATTTGTATGTTTCGCGTCAGAAATAAGTGTGAAAAAGGTTTAAACCACGCCTTGTTATCACGTGATATTTTGTTAAGTATTATAAGAATTAATGACGTAAATCTTTCTTTTATCGCAGAAATTTTCTTAACTGATTCTCGTCTATAAATAGCGTGTTCAATCAATATAAAATGGCTTATATAGCTACTACTCAGACAGCAAACTCGGGTGCTTTTGTGACTGGACCAGATAGAGGCTACTCACCCGAACCGCAGCAAGCGGACAGAACAGGGTTTGTACGCCGAGAACCAGAGTTCTCGCCAATCAGTTCTGCAAGCTCAGATTCAAGCAGAAATTCTCCTGTCCAGAAGCGAAAATACAATTGAGCAAGCCATCTCGAGGTCCAAGAACTCCACCTTTGATTAGACGAATTTCAGGATCCAGATCGCCCATAAGATCTAGATCACCATCAAGCAGAAGATCACAATCAAGCAGAAGATCACCACCAATAAGAAGATATCCATCGGAAAGAAGAAACAATTACAGAAGAAATAGCCACGAACGTTCCCCGGAATCCGAAGATTCTTACGAACTGTATCTCCCGCCAGCTCCAAGACCTTCGTGGCGAATCCACGTCCCGTTTAGTGCAGGCACATCAAGAGAGCAAATTGCTTCCGATCGGCTACTTGAAAATCAGGAATCTTGCCCTTTTGTCGATTCTTATTTCAAAGCTCGTGCAGTAACTACCCAACAAATCAGACTTCAAAACGGTTCTTTTGAGGCCATTATCAAGAGGACGGCCTTTGACCATTTTGCTATTCCTAGCATCAGAGAATTCCGGCATATCAGCAATATAGACAATCTTGGAATTGTGGCTGTGCATTCTCTGCAAGCCAACAACGAACCAGGAGACGTGTTCGTGTGGCGATCAAGTCATACTCCAACATCTATTGAAGGCAAGGTCTTAACAGAGACGTTCTTGGCATTAAGAATATTCCTTAGTGTTCCATTACGTCTTGTAACAAGTCTTGTTACTTCAGCTGCTCTTTGACCAACGATTACGGCGAACTTAAGAGATTTGACAGATTCGGTGAGACAGCGATGGCTTTCTGTGTACATTGTACAGAAAGTAATAATATTTAGGTCCGGACCGGCACAAGTCGGTGAATTAAGGCGGATAGCCAGACAATTAAGTTTGTTATATTATAAATTGTACATGCTAAAAAAATGAAGTAAGTATTATTGTTAGTCCGCATGAAACTGGGTAAATTGACGCTTGCAAATTACAAACAGCGGGTTGGCCGGCTTTGTCTTCGGCCAAACCAATATAATCTTACCACAATCATCGCAAAGCTGGCTATAACCGAGCAGCGGCATTTCGGCGGAGAGCTTCCTAATACTAGGGCGCATTTATTTGGCATCCAAATCAACTTGTCTTTGTCCCACACCATACATGTGGTCCTTGTCACCTCTGCCTGTGATACAAAAATAACTTGTAAGAATGGTTTTAAGTGGGGTTGGGGTTGTGCTACTATTCGAAACAAGCCTATATTATTGCTGCCAAGCATTCTATAAACTAAAAATTGCATTTTTTTTGGCAAATACAAGTTCTTGTTTTTTCTTTGCCGAAAAAAACGCTTTTAATTTACTCGACATATATGCTTTTTGCTTTGTGACAAATATTTCAAAAAAGGTCACCCAACATTCATAATTTTTAATATCCCCAAAATTGTGCTTGACAAACCCTATGCTTGACAACCCGGTTCGAAATGTGTAGTTAGTTGTTTTTTTGAATACACGATTGCTATAATATCCATTTATTTTTGATCACTGTTTGTTCGTAAAACGCCTTAAAAATAATCGTATGAAAAGTTGTATTTTCGTAAGCACTTCAAAAGCATGAAAACATTGTTTACCATGACGGGGTTACTCGTAAGCTTCTTGCTTCCTTGTCGAGCGTTTTCTTGCTCAAACGTAACGTTGATCGGTTCTTTAATAACAGCTGGCTTGTAGTTATTGATGTTGACGCAGGCAATCTTCAAACGAGAAAAACAACATATTGGGTATAAAACGAAAGTCATCTGATTTCAGTTGGAACCACGTTCGATTCTATCGTGTATTTTAGAGTATTTCAATGGAGTGTTAAGCAATGCAATCGGCGTTAAAAGCATAGTTTCTGCAACTTTAATATTAAGTTAAGCATAAGTTTTGTAGTATGAAATACGTGTAGTTTTTCGGCACTAAGAATTTATCACGACAGCTGGCATAATTTGTCCAAGGCTTGGCAATTAACTGATAAAATCAAGTCCGAGAGGGTACATACATTTGACACGTTACGGTGTGAAGGAAAGAAAAGGTCGTTAGGGAAGACTGTGTAGGAAACGCGCAGACGACTGTTGTTAGTTGCCCTCGACGCCTCCTGGAAAACCGAACCCGGCACTTGTACGTCCACGGCCGACTGGTTCTTTCCAAATTTATTGAACGTCCAACTTCCGTATGCGCTGGTATTGAACCGGGGCAATACGTTTTGCACCTGAAAGGAAACAGTTTAGAAATGAACTGTGTAGTGTTCTTAAGACTACTTCTTTTTGACGTCACGCTCCAACGTAACCTAGTACAAAAAATCACGCCCACCCCTCAAAAAAAAGAGCAAAAATCGTAGATCCGCGTCTGTCTGAATTTGTAGAAATGATATAAAATAGGCCAAACTGTACGTACAAAGTACAAATTGCATTCAAATAGCTTCTTCTTGTTTTTGTGATTTTTTTTATCATGTGTAGGTGTATCTTACTTGCATCATCAAGTCGTTGGTGGCAAAAAGCGGTGTAGATAAGGGATTAAGCTGGGCACCTGGCGGATTGTTTTGTAGCTTCAATGAAAACTCGTCAATAACGGTTACGATCTTGGATACTTCATTTTTTATTCTGAAACGGACAGCAGTGTTTAACGACAATTGAGTTGCACATAGGTAGGAATTTATTTAATTGAGCGAAATGCAAAGGAATCCGAAATAAATTGTATAAATAAATCATAATAAGAGAAAGGGAAGTTTTAAGGTTTTCTAAAAGTTCCTAATAGTTGATCTTATAAAATATCTTATATTCACAACTTCTGCTGTTTTGCGGAATTAGTACCTTTTAATAAAATAAACGTTGAACAACCGAGTATTTTTCATAATTGCAAAAAAATTGTGAAAGGAATTACAGCAAGGGTTACCCTAAGCAACTTAAAGTAGTACACGCATTGCAATAGCACAGACCATCTCTCCAAACTTCATAAAAGGTAGTACAGCTGCTTTGGGATTTCGGTAATATTAAACTATATACGATGCGCCAAGTACTAGTATCGTTACTCGCATTATACTAAGGTGGCATCGGTGCCGATCCGATACCAAATTGGTGTATGTATTTTAGCTATGATTTCCATCCAATGCAGCATTCTTTTACTTGTATAGATAAATGCTCCGAATCATAGTAGATAACAACTGATGGTTATTAATCTGCTTAACGCTATTGCAATGTTAGGCCCAAGAACCTGGTAAAAACTATATTTTGAACGTTTAAGTCAATATATTTTCTTTTTTGAGCACAATATTCGCGTTGTTTGTCCCGAAATATCGAATCGGATCGTTTGTCTGAAGTATCGGATATCGGTATCAGATTAAAATACCATACATTATACTCGGATACCCGATAGCTATACTTTAATTCAAAGACTAAAATAACTGTATTTTGCGTTCACTACAAACTCAGCCGTTTTTTGTGTAAAACTTGAAAACACTTGATTTAGGTCAAACATCAACTCAGCCAAAAATTATTAATGGAAAGTGATCAAGTCATTGCTTAAGGCAGGGATGTCCAACATTTTATTATAGTGGGCCGCATTGACACTTATCAAGTTTCAAGATTAAGTATTGGCTTTTAGAGTTATAACGGGCCTATAGAGGAATGTATATATTTTTTTACTCATATTATACTATTAGTGCGCCCCTAAAAGCGGACTGGTACATTTTAATTAGGCCAAATTAAACGTTTAAAATACTACTTGGGAGTGAAAATGACTAGCGGGCCGCACAAAAATTTCAGGCGGGCCGCAGGTTTGACATCCCTGGCTTAAGGTCTGAAAGACCTTACCTGGTCTACCGCAATGATGTAGAAACTTATGCACCTACCCGACCAAGTCGCCGTTCGACTGAGACTGGATAATGTTGGCAACCTGGCTGCAAATCTCCAGCACTTGCGAAAGGGTGGTGCGCGTTACCTGTAATGAATCTCGGTTTACTGTATTCGTTTTAGTGCCCCAACCCTCTAAACTTTTAAATGGCATAACTCGTAAAAACTCATGAGACCTAACGACTTATTAAGCAGGGGGAAAGTATGTAAAAATATTTTAAAATTAACAAGTAAATCTGTAAAACTGTGCGTATATAAGGAGTGGGGTGGCCCAGGGTATATATTTTTTTTATGTTTTATTTATTTTTTTCGTTAAAGTTTAACTATATAAACGGTGATTCTGAAACTTTTGAACAAGATTTCGTTTTTAAACTATTTTAAGTAAACTTGTGCCACATTTCGTTTTTCCTTGATTTGGCAAATTAAAAATGTTTATAACCCAGATGTTTTCGTCCTTATAGTTGTAACTATATTGCCCTGAAGAAGATTGCCTGAATAGGTGGCCGAAACGTTGGCGCTTTAATAAAATTTTACCGCAAGAACAATTTTACGATTGAAACAATGCCCGACAGCAACAGCATATTCATAAAAAAGGCGTAGAGCAGTCTGTGCTGTATGTTCAATGCAAAAACCTACAGTGAATTCGTTGGCTACGTTGGTAGCCAGCTGATACAAGACTGTCGTAATGGCCCGGGCGTCTTTGAGTGTCATCGTATCCGCGAAGGACATGAGTTGAGTTAGGAAGAAAATGTTTTGACCTATTGCCTCCGATGTCACGGCGCCGCTCAGAACCTTAAAAAGCAAATCAAGCGTACGCTATTTAAATATAAGCCAATACTTTCGGAACGAGAACGCAAGCCCGATTGATGATGTGACTTGTGCTCGGATGTATTTAGAACGTGATAATTGTCAGTCGGCAAGCGGTGACTAAAACTTGGGGCGCATAACAATTAGAGACCATGTTATGTAATATGCCTAAATATATTTTTTATTTCACCATTTTTTCATTTTTATATATTGTTTTTATTTTTTTTTATTTTACTTTTTTTGCAATGACATAGATTGTATTAAATTAATGTGCTATATTAGCTGGTGATTTAAATTAGCATGGTTGTAAACAATACTTTTTAAAATTTTAAATTAAGTCCCGTTTAAGCAACTGGGATAAACAAACATTTTTGCGAAAATATTTTTCAAAAAAAAAAGTTTCCTTTTAGTGGCGAAAGTCTTATTTTCATCCTAATCTGGTGTTAATAATAATTAACAAACGTGTTAATTCACCGGTGAATAGCGAAGAGGCAAAATTGGTATGATGATATCAAAAAAATGAAAAATTTATATATATCTGACAACTTTGCCTAAAAAAAAAGAAAAAAGAAAAAAATAATGAAACACAGTTTAAAACCAATAATTCTGGGATTAATATATAATTGTAAAACTATCCTAACTGTAATGCAAGACAAAAATAGTAAAAAGTCTACACTTATTTAACACTGACTTACCTTTACGATTGACGAAATTGTGTCGCTGCAAGTTAACTTCGTTGGATTAAAGCTCATTTCGAATATGGCTCTTTGCGGATTGCTTGAATCCTTTACACAATCTGCTTTCGCATACGGTCTTCCTGAAAAATTCTTGTGGTTAATAATAATAATAACTAAGAGTGGAATTTTTTGGATCTAACATCTTGACCTTGCATATACAAATATACCACAAATAAGGTTAACGGTGTGATTCATTAACAGTGTAGGTTGGCAGTTTTCAATTTGAAAATTATATGCATAATATCCGTTAATCAGGAATATTTGGGTATTTAGCTATTGCTGTAATGACAGATAGTGCCGCGATGATTTTCATATTTTAGTGCGTCGCACGCTGAAACAGTTTCTTAACCACTTTGGTCCGAAAAGAAACCGAACTGTAGATTGACAATTCTCTGTTTGTAGTTACCGTTGCATTTCAGATCCGAAAATGCCGTTTGCCCGAGGTTTGTAGCAGGAAAAGTTGCGCTGAGAATGCCGATGGGATTCAAAACTGCAGGAACTTTTTTAACAGCGACAGCGGTTTTATCCTTCACGGTATTAGCCGTCTTTCTAATAAATTTCGGCAGCGAGAGATTTGCTGGAGCAGATCGTTGTGAGTTTAAAGATGGAAACCCAAGCTGGTTTAGCGCAGTGGCAGCAACGACAGTAGAGACGTCCACGCTCACGCAAAATGCTGAAACAGGATAATTTGGTTAAAGAATAGCAATAGATATTTACCTTTTCCGCATACCACATACCCAAACTTAAGTTGGTCTGTTTTTTAGTTGGTCTGTTCAACTAGAAATACTACAATTTTTAAGACTTTTTGGCCTGTACAACTCCAAATTATGCAAGGGCTACAAAAATCATCTTTATGTACGACACCTGTATGAAAGTTGTTAAAATAATTGTATAGCGTTTTGTCAACACGGCAATACGGAAAAATTTGAGATATCGCCGAGTTAAATATAAAACTAACTGTGAAAATGGGCGAAAGGTTGCCCTTCTGGCCGCATGGTGTTAAGGTCACCCTAGTATTAATCTTCTTACTTTCGACTGCGCACCGTGATTCACTAAGCATACATTGCAGGTGCACAACTTCAAATTCGCGGCAAATCTATACTTACGAGTGCACATCGTGCCGTTTCCCCGGTGCGTGCTTGGACAGGTGCAGTTATAGCCCGCTCCATTTGTGCTGCATTTTGCCAACGGATGACAAGTGGAGTTCTTGCACGGACCGTAGTTGGGTGGTGCCGGGGGACCAACCGTAGATAAGCTTTCCGCTGCGGGCGTCGTTAAAAACGGGAACAAGTCCGGGATGTTAAATGACAATCCACCTGGCGCCGCAGTACCAGCTGCTGATGTCGTTGTGCTGGTTCTGATCGTTGCGAAAGCCCTTGGCTTTATGGCGAGCGTTGAGGCGCGTGTTACTCGCGGCTTTTTGGATTGGGGCCTGAATGAACGTGGCCGAGTTTTCACTGCCAAAAAGTAAAATAAATAGATTGACCGCACCACAACTTTAAGAAACGCATATCGTGTAACCTAGGGATGTCCGACATACGACATCCTATTTCGATACTATAGTTCCGTTATCTACTTCCTCCACGTTTTAACCTTCGACCTTAATAAATTTAGTTGTCAGGGTTCAATCGCTGCGTTTAAAAATCATGGCTGTTTTTAAATTAATTTTGTATCGTACTACCCCAGTAACCAGTTGATAGCGAAAATATACCAAATTAAATAAAAACAAGGGTTCAGTTTTTAGCGAGCATTGTTTACCCAGGACTTATCTAAAGTAATCGCCGCGATTTTTAGCTTATTAATTCATTTAAAATTTCACAGCACGTTTTGCAACATTTTTTTATTTACCTTTGCTGGTCGTCTTCGGGCCAACGGCTACCGTCGATTTGTACACTGGCGGCTTATCCCGGGATTGCGTGGAAAGAGGGACAAGGTCATTAACAAAGGAAAACGGAATCGACGGCAGCGTTCTGTAACTCGTCCCTGACTTTGTTACTGGAGAAGCCGAAGACTTCTTGGCATAACGCGACGTCGCTTTTGTTGGGTTGTGAAGGGGCCTCGCAAGCGCAGGATAAGCATCTGCCGTTGCTGTTGTTCTACCTTGCGTAATCCCTACAAAAGATAATTTTAATTGGAACTGAAGCAATTGTTAGGGTCTAGGGCAGTAGTTCGCAATCTTTCAAGGCTTTTGTCCTCCTTCTATTAGCTGTCTTGTGTTTCCTTTCTATTGGACTTTGTGCCTCCCACTCTGTTCACCTATCGCAAATAGTTCACAGAACGTTAAAAAAGAGGTCTAGAAGTCGTCAGGAGAAGCACAAATTTGAGTTTGCCCGGCGAATAACTAAAATAATCGCGGTCCTCCGAAAACCCCCAGATGGGGTGGGTCTAGGGACTGTAGTTGAGATACCCTAGACCCTTTTTTCGTATGTGCTGGTAATGTATGGCACGTTGATTGATTTTGGTTATGGTTGTATAAGCTTAGGTCATCTATACGCACCACGATCATGTATTTATTGTTTTCGTTGCCGACAGAAGCACCTTTTCACGTTATTTAAAGGGATGTTTTATATTGATTTTTGTTTTTGAATTACGTACGTTGTACTACAATATGTTACGGATGTTCAGCATACTGTGCCTTTTCAATACGTTGTTACAAAATATCACAGCATATCTTATCTGAAAAAACAGTTAGTCGCGCTTTAAAAATACGATTCATGTAAGTTTTACTGGAATTTGCAATGTAAGATATATGTCTGCTAAAAACTCAGCATTTTGTTTCTTTTACGGCCTACTCTAATAATTTGTTTTTTTGCACTTAAACAAGTATATTAACCTAAATATTGTCGTTTCTCCAACAATGCTTGGTTTCTTAAACTAATAGCAATATCACTACAAAGTATAATCCAGTATATTCGCAGAATGAAGGTTAAATCACTTGATGGCATCCTGTAGTTTCTTTCAGGTGTTGTCTAAAATAAAATTCCTAAAATTTCTTTTTTTACTTACGAGCATATGTTTGTCCATACAGGATGGCAGTCCAAACAAGAGCTATACAAAAGCTCCAAAACAAATCCATAGCCTAAACCTTAGTTTGTTGATATATTTTTTAGTAAAACGTTGCAAACTGGCTTTCAACAGGAAAAATGTCAACTTTGCTGCGGTAGAAAATATGCCGCGAGTAAATAAAACACACTGCAGAAAGCCGTCACTGCTTCCTTTACTTCGTGGGGTTGTGAGTCAGCCCAGTGGAAGGAAAACATACTCGTGACTGTGATTTCTATACATAATAATAAATTCGTCGAAACCCAATAAACGCCCTTAAAAGGTTCCATAATTGGATGGTTATCGAGTTTATGTACGACGCAAGAATAGCCTGAAAGAACCTTGACAGAGCTGAGTAATTGTAAAGTTGTTTTTGCATTTTAGACCGGGACGCAATGCACGATTATGTTAAAAATAAAACTTTGAACCCTACTTCGCCTCCATCTGATGCACCAAAGAAAGTCACGCTTGCATTACGATCTCGCATATTTTTAATCGGTTTTCGGCCTTGATTGATTTGACTTTTGCTGCGTCACTTTTCTCGTGCCGATTCAAGCAAGTACTGTTTAAAAAGCCGATGTCCCCCTACGTCTGAACAAATGTGTCAACAAGCATTTAGATGTCGAAATTATTAATGATACTGAGATTATTTCTATTTAAAAACAGCTTCTTATAAGTAAAGTTCACTCCATTGAAAGACGTGACTTGACTGAAGTATTTAGGACGAAATGACCTGATTTGACTTAGAACTTTTGGACAAAAAAAATGATGTGTTTTTGTTTGCCAAGCCGCCAGTGTACAAAACGACGGTAACCGTTGGCCCGAAGACGACCAGCAAAGGTAAATAAAAAAGTGTTGCAAAGCAGGGTTTGAAATGTTTAAATAAATTAGTTAAAAATCGCCGTTGAGTTTTAAACGCTCGCTAAAATTATGTGTTTTTGTTTAATTTATATAAAATTGGGTTATTTATCCCAATTTTTTCATATAGCCAAAGACAATTTATTTGCAATATGGAGCGCTTTTTGTTATTTTATATTTGAGTTAATATTTGGGCGAGTTTGCCAACTTTTAAAGGTTTGTTATTGTTATAACAAGGCCTTGAATTTGAGTGGACTTGTTCTAATTATCACTTGACTGTAACTTGGCTTAAACCAAGTGATGACTTGTACTGGGACTTGTCTTGTTATGTAACTGCAAAAATATTTACTTAGACTAAGATGATTTACGAATAACTTTTCTTGGACTTAAGTCTATTAAAATGACTTCTTTACAACGCTGTTTAGCACTCAGTCATTCTTTTTCATAAACGAATTTCACGTAATTAGTTTGTTTTCAACAATCGCGGGTAACCTCGTTGACATCAAAATAATTATGAGAATCTTATCCTGAAAACTTTGATCCACTCTACCGCTTCAAGTGGCTATTCATCCATTTAGCACAGTCGCCACGGGACCAAACATTTTTTTACTTGACCCATGTACAATACAAAAGTGTGCCGCATGCAGAAAAACGATTGACAAAACACATCTAATCAACCAATTAGGGAAAAAAAGAGAATTAGGAAAAAAAAATATTTTCTTTCTGTAAAATATGTCGCAATTGCAATTTTATTTTTAATGTTGAGTTTTTGTTGAATAAGACGAGCATCGATACAAAAATGTATTTATACCAAAAAAACAAAACAAACAAACATTAGAATCGATGTATGAATCACAAAGTTTATGTTTTTATTGTTAATGGCAAAATCAAATTATCAACCTCATTTCAGTTCTCTCAAATCAACGGATCCAAAAATGTTGTATTTCTGTAAAAGATCAATTTTAGAAAATCCGATCAAATCGATTGGATTGATTTAGCTACATGTTTTCATTGAGGAAAATGGGAAGTTTTTTTACTATTCTGTGGTATATTATGGTATGTTTGTCTCTCAATTTATATTAATAATACCAGGTAGCAGGATTACGATGCCATTTTATTTTAAAATATAATCATCTTAAAAACATTTGAAAACAAAGATTTTTTCTATCAGTTAACTTTTTAAATTCGAGGAAAATTGTCATATTTTATTCGCCGATGACTTTGAAATATAACATTAGGTTTGACATTTATTAAATTGACGTTAAATAGTTTCTATAGGCGAGAATTCATTTTAAGGGATCCACGTCCTTAAGGAGGAGGTTATGAAAATACTGTATTTAGTGAATGTTTTTTATTTTTAAAAGGCTTACATTAATTTCGAAAGTTTTCCGTTTGAGGTAGTTTTGTTAGTGGTTCACAGCGAAATTAAATAATATTTTTAAGCCAGAGATTCATTGAATGTAATTTGTTTTTAGGCTTTACGAGAACTTCTGATAATAAGATTACATTGATGCCACTAATTAACATGCATAGGCCGCTTAATTAGTCCAAGTTTACAGAACAATTTTCTATTACGATATGCGAGGAAAACAACATAAAGCGCGGGACATTTGTTATGGTGTATACCGGGGGTCGGCAACCTTTTTGCACTGAGGACCAAATTAAAACGGAAATTTCTTCGCGGACCGGCCTTAAAACAACAACAAATGGTCAGTAAAGGAAATTTATTGCAACTCTTTTTAATGCGAACTTTATGCTTGCTTTGCCGCAAAGAGATGCTCCCACCCAGGAATTATTGAACTTACTCAAACCCGCGGGCGGCATCCAGCCCGCCAAGCAATTTAATGCCCGCGGCTCATTTCAATAAAACTTTTATGCCTTAACGTTTTTTCCTAAATTTAACTTGTATACCATTATTACCAATTCCTCTATTCTTACCAGCTTGTTAAAATAAGGATATTCAAAGTATTCTTTTAAAAAAAGTCACACTTTGTATAATATATAACAATTTATTTCAGATCCCATTATTGACAAGGTCCTACACGACACTTTCAATAGTTAGCTTACGTAATATAAAACGAAAAAAATGGATCAATATAAAAAAGTACGAACCACAGACCGAGATCTGAAAAGTGTGGGATAGATAGGCTATACGTACAAGGCTTGCCAGATTGGCATTTTTCACCACGAATTTCACAAATCTATCGTTTTTTCAACGTGGTTCATGTCAGAAAATACATTATTTGGATTTTCTGTCATTTTGATAGTCAAAAACTATAGAGGCTAAAACTAATTAATATGCATACGTATTTTCGAAACCTTCCCTGCTTAAATATCAAAATAATAAATTATTTTATTTTGGACATAGTTTATAAACATTATTTACATGATATTGCACTACACTTTAAGGCGAGCAGGCTTAAACATCTAAAAAAAATGATATTTCAGCCTGTTTTTCGATATATTGTAAGTACTAGAAGTTAGATCTTGTAATAAAAATATGCATTTTAGGATGTTGTGAACGTGCTATGTAACTCATATGGGCCACAGCACAACAGTTGTTTTGAACCTCACGAGAGCTTGATACCAATTGTGTTTTTTATCATACAATCAACCATAAAGTATATTAAAACGAAAGTATTGTTTTCGACTTTTTACAAGGTATTTACGTACAGTTCGTGTTTAAACAAAATTTTAATCTGGCAAACCTGCTACGGACCGGCGGATGCCGACTACTGGTGTATACCAAAAGGTGAATTATTATTATTTTTTAGGCTTATAGATGGTTTTATGTGAGAAATCTAGACAAAATACGTCCAAAAAATGGCATGGCTTCCTCTTTAAAAAAAGTTGTACTCACAATCTGACCTAAACTTTCCACAACGGTGATATACGACGTGAATTTGTTAGGAACAAGTTGGCAAAGCATTTGTGACATTACGTCAGTATTTAAATTTTTCTCGTATGCCGTTTGTTTGCTTTTTCCGGTATTTTGCGGCTTTACGTCACCGTTCTACCCAAAGCTTTATGGGCGGAACTCCACTTTTAGGAGGCCGTGTTTGTCAAATCAACACAACGCGTCTTTCCACGATACTTTTTACGACGGAGATTCCAATCGACGACGTGCCTATACGTTTCCTTATAAGGCAAAACGTTCGACTTCTTGACGTTTTACCTTGACCGGCAAAAGTGCAGGGATATAGCATGAGCTGCGTACTATAACTAATGCAGTTTTCTGTATATATATAAAACTAATTTGTTTATCAATTTAAGCCACGTGTTCTTAAACTTTTTTACTGCGGGCCCCATTAAAGATGTTTTTCTTCGCATGGACAGTGTATAGGTAAGAAATTTTTAGGAATCAAGTCATAAATTTTCGTCATAATACGAATAGGCTTCAGAATTTGCTGTTTCCGGTCCAAAAAATGCAAAATAAAGTGAAGTCTAAATAAATAAAGTGCAATAACGTTTTACTTTTAACTATAGCCTACTCTTTTCTTAGAAAAAATAATTGCTTAAATATACACTCATAGTTCAATTAGGCCTTCATGAATCCCCAGTTTAACAACCCCTGATTTAAGCGAAATATGAAATAGCGCTGTAACCGAGCTTCGCAAACTGCTGGTCGAGCTTAAAGGGGTCACTAGCAGTAAGTTACGTCTGTTTCTAAATTAGTGAAATGTGTCATTTTTCTGGTTGTGCAAAAATAGTCTTCAACTGAGTTATGCACTGCAATAATAATTTCGCGTCGGCG
This sequence comes from Ascidiella aspersa, assembly GCF_963924565.1. Lineage (NCBI taxonomy): Eukaryota > Metazoa > Chordata > Ascidiacea > Phlebobranchia > Ascidiidae > Ascidiella > Ascidiella aspersa. Next base: position 22,375,040 of record NC_139451.1, read on the forward strand.
GGAAATGCCCCTTTGAAGCTGCTAAACCACAAGGTTAGCGACGACATGTAACTAACAGGGGGTCGCAGACTGAAAGGTTTCACATTACAACATAGCAACGCACGACTTGCAAAGCTTTTGACGAACCCTCAGGAAAGTAGCTTAAGGAAATGTTCCAAAACCTGGAGGTCCTTCCATAAAAAGACAAACGCCTACGTGGTACTTAACCCATAATCCGACAGGTTAACTCGCTGCCTCCGCACAGATTGGTTCCTGCGTCGCGGTGTCCTTCCGTCGTTTTTGTTGCAGTCGTAAACGTGCGCGAATTGATTCGCAAATACACGCGTTAGGCGCCCCCACTTTAAAGCCGCAACTGATTTGAATTTAAAACTTGGGGCCGGTCGAATTCAATGGATACGAGCGGTATTTTCTGAATCTAAATCGGTGCCGGCACGTTCCCCCTTCCACGATATATAAACCGAACGTTTTCAGAGTGGAAATGCATTCCGGGTGCTTGAACGATTTCGAAGGGGTTTCAAAAACGTGCGATATTAGGAGTTGTATAGTTTCGCGTTGGTTATTGGACGGTGACCCAAGCCATGTTGTCGTTGTACTTTTCTTCAGCCTTTAGCTTTGTTTTCTGCCTAATTATGGCTATGAGTGACGCCCAGTCCGCTCGAGCGACTCTTTTGAGAGATAAGAGGGTAAACTGCAAGCACGTAAGGGCGTACAACGTGCGTCTGGCCTGTCATGACGCCAGGGCTCGCCTTGAGCAGATGGCCGACGCACACCGGGTGCCTCTGTGCGGGCCCGAAGTTGCGCGAACTTGTCCGAACATTTACGAAAGCGGCCTGGCGGAAAATCGTCGAAGCCTGGCGCCGTACGACTTCTGTCTCGATCGCCAAAGAGGAAGGTAAGTTTGTCGCTCTCACTACTCTAGGTTTAGGTATCCATGTGGGCGTGTTCAGCACCTTACCGGACAAAAAATCGTGTTATGTGTCAAGAAAGCACAGCGTTCGTTACAGAACGTTTGCTCGTATTATCACGTTACACACTCTTGCCCAGACCTGGGCAAACTACGCCTCGTGGAGCCAATTCCGACCCAAATAGCAATTTAATATCGCCCGTTGTTTACTTTTTGTAAAACTTTTTTGATAGATATATGCCTTTATGTTTATTTTGTAATTTTCGAACACTTTGTTGAATGAGGCATCCTCAATTTTCCATACTCTCTTACAAGCTCGTCAAAACTAAAATATTTGTAGCTATCTTTACAAATGAATAAACCTTTATGTAATCAGTATTTTTTTTATGTATTTGGTCTCCTTCATCGGAAGCGCTTAAACTAATACATATATATATTTGGCATGTCAGGCCACTTGTCTTTATCAACGACTATGTGTCAAGTAATCTTCTAAAGATTTAAGTGAAGCTATTCTACTCCCAATGTCGAACCAAGATCGATTCGTTTCCACTCTACGTTTCACTGTCACACGTACACGGTCGACGTTCAGACTGTCACATGTACACGGTCGACGTTCAGCATATAGGTACAGTCGCCGTAGTTCCATATTACCAGGTTGATCTTGTCAAATTTTCCTGATCGCAATGTTGTTGCAAGTTTAGTTCGGCTATGCCACCAAGGCCATACAAACGCAGGACCATGTGGTACAGTAAAACTATAGGGCTGTGGAGTCGGTTAAAGATATCCTGAGTCCGACTCCGCCCCAAAAAAACTGAGTGCGACTTCCGAGTCAGACTCCGGCCAACTGTGCGTTTTCGTCAAGTCCCGAATCCGGCTGAGACTCTACAGCCTGTATTTCACCCATTTACGTAACTAAATTAAGGTGGATAATCTGCAATACACTCATACAGGGGTGTCATAATTGATCATGCCACAATACATGTTCTAAAATATTTCAGCATGTGCTATTTCTCCATTACAACTTACAGTTTTCGGGCTTATTAGTTTCAAAATTTGGTGCTGCGCATGTGCACGTCGGACTCTAGACTCGGTTAGTTTTACGTGGTCTTACTCAAGACTCGAGTCCGACTCCAGCAAAACAAACCGACTCCGTCGAGTCCCGAGCCCGACTCCGAAATTTCACACAAAGATTTAAACTATAGGCTTTCATGGACCCCTAAAACTAGGCCACGTAACCAAAGGGGTCCCATGTAGCCCCAGTTTAAGATCTCCCCTGCTTAGGGCCACAATGGATTATATATTGGTTAATAACAGCAGTTTGACGATTTCAACAAAATGTTGACCGCCTGTTTTTTAGGTATCCCGAGTATCTGCTTAGAGCGCGTTGCTTATGCAGAGGATGCATCGATAGGGAAAACGGTAAGGAGACAAGGGACCTCGTCAGTCGGCCCATCAACATCACAGTGATGGTGGTGCGCTTTGAAAACTACAACGCCGAGAGAAGATACCACAACGTGGAAAAGTGTACAAGAAACGACTGCTCCGTACACCGGGAAAGCTTGCAGGTCGGCTGCCATTGTGTGGTGCCCCTGAACGTGTGATGACGTCACTCGAGCTCATTGGATATAAGAACGTTCGGTTTTTCTTTTTTTTCGTTTTTTAACATTGTATAATGCAGCCTTTCTTAACCTGGGGTGAATTCACCCTAACCTGAAGGGGGTAAATTTCCTCGTTTCAAGGGGTAAACTAGCTATTAATCAAAATATTCACATCATTTGACGAGATAGAAAAAGTTTGCCAGTTGTAGCGAAGTTAGCCTAGCAGTCCATTGATTCTTTAACATCTGGTGTCGGCAACGTAATTTTACTTTAATTGATACCACCTTTTTTAGTTAATTGACAACATCCTATCTCTTAGTTACCTAATTGTTACGCCATAACTAATGCAATTTGTTGCTTTCGTTTTTTTTAACAAATGAAAACAATTTTATATATTGGGGGTAAATCTGATACTCATCTTTGTTAAAAGAGTAAAACATACAAAAAAGGTTAAGAATCCCTGGTATAATGGGTAATGTATTCGTAACGTTTGTAGATAATCGTCTTTTTTTGCCTCGTGTTTTATTTTCTCGAATCGCTGCATGCGTTGTTTGTCTTTTTTTGTTCGCCTGTGTTTGTTGCTTTGATTTCACACTTTTCGCAAAAAAAAAAACTCACACTTATTTGAAATGCGAATAACTACATTCGAGACTGGCGCTCCTAGAGCACGGAGCAAAATGGGCGAAAAAGTTAATTATGGGAAAGTGCAGTGAGTGCACTGAGAAGGCCTAACTGTTTAAGCTTAAGAGAAAGTTATTCAGCTTCAAAGAGAAGAAGTTAATCAGCTTAAAAGAGAAGACTTATTAAATCTAATGAAAGAGGTTCATTTTCCTCTGATAAAAAATAATAGGAATTGCGGAAATGAAAGGGACTCTAGTAGACGTGACGTGTACGTCCACGGAAAATGTGCTTGACCTTCATAGAAGACTCCTGAATGTGTCATACATTCGAAATGTTCGTCTTTACGAGTCCGATGTGATTAATGTGGGAATTGGTTGGGTACCAATTCCACTCCCTAATAAACCTATTGAAAACCGGATTGAAGAACAGTTAAACAAATGACACACGAAAAAACAAAGAAGGTTTGTTAACGGGAATGGGGATTGCAACAATGAACAAAGCGGATTTAGAAAAAACAAAACAATGTTATATACGAATGAACGGTTGTGAATTTTATGTTACCTATACCACGGACAAAAGATTACCTCCAAGTATTGTGGCGAAACTGGCCACAAACAAGCTCATCGCGTAAAGCGAAAATCTGACTACTCACAGCTTCACAGCAAGTCAAACCAATCAGCAACCCAATCGCCGATAATTGCGCCAGGCCAGATTTCCAGCTCATTAACGCATCTGCAATCCAAAGCGGATGACAAAGCTGCAGCGCAAACGCTTGTGAATAAAAACGACTCACTGCCCGGGGTTGATGCAATCCCCGTTGATAACCAAAACAACGCAGAATCTCCGAGCCTACAACTAAAAACATCCCGAAAGCGACTCCGCAGCAGTCCAACTTTTCTCCCTGGCAGTAAATCAAGAAGCATGAGCGAAGTTACCGTATCACTATAGATTGCCTGAATTGTCACACGGACAGTCTTCTGGATCCCCATTGCCGACATTTTTACTGCTGCAAATGCAAACCAGAACACAGGGTTACCAACGCATACTGCGATGACAACAACTTGTTTTTGCTGCCTTTGGAGTAAACAGTGCCTATAGCTGTCCCAAGTGCCAGGTCAAAATGAGACTTATGTCATGCTGTGAGGAAATACAACCGGAGTTTCGAATGGACGGCAATATGTTCGAGTGCATCCAATGCAAAAGGTACGCAATAACGTGTGTGTGTAACACTGCAAATGCCCTTCCAAACTTTACCATGTCTAAGGAAAGCTCAAATCATCTATACAAGTATAGGCTGATACACTGCAGTTGTGGGAAAAAGTCCGGCGAGGTTATTGAACCGAGCATTAAGTAACAGCGCCAAAAGTAAAACGAGCAAACCACAGCCAACACTAATATTTAGAAAGGGCGATAGAAGGCATTGGACGGGAATTAACGCTGACAAATCAAGCCAACACGGATCAAAACGATAAGTTCGCCAAATTAAAACTGGAGTTAGATAATTTGATTGTAACGCGTACACAAGGTGCAATTTTTAGAAGCAGAGCGCGCTGGGAAGAGTAGGGTGAGAAAAACGCTAAGTATACTTTCTAAACTTAGAGAAACAAGTCCAAAAATCAATCAACTGCATAAAAGTGGGTGATCAAATCCAAACAGATCCAAAGAATATTGTAAAAGAACTGGCCAAGTTTTTTGAAAGTCTTTACAAACATTGCGATTCTAAATATACTAAGACACAAAACGTACACTTATCGACACTAAATCTACCGAGGCTAGACGCAATACAGAAAGAATCTAGCGAGCGCTCAATCACGCCTGAGGAAATTCTAGCGGCAATTAACACTATGCCGAGGAATAAATCCCCGGGCCTTGATGGATTGCCGGTAGAATTTGTATACTGAAAAAATTGGTAAATTTAGTCAAAGTCAAGCGCAAGGTGTGGTAACGTTGATTCCTAAGTCACATAAAGACCCTTCGCTGATAACTAGTTACCGCCCTATCTCCTTGCTTAATGTAGACTATAAAATTATGTCAAAAGTTATAAACAACAGAATTAAAGCAAATATCGAGTTCCTAATTAGTCGAAACCAAAATGGCTTTATGAAGGGTAGATACATTGGGGATAATCTCCGCCTGCTCTTTTATATTATCGTTTCCTCCGATTTTTATAAAATCCCGGGTTCCATACTTTCTTTGGACATTTACAAAGCGTTTGACACCGTTGGATGGGACTTTAGTTCCGCAGCATTAGGAAATGTTGGCTTTGGAAATAAAAATAAACTGGATAACATGTTGTTATGCGGAACCTACCTGTAAAATAACTTACAACAACTTTTTGTCGTGCTAGTTTAAAATCGAAAGAGGTGTCAGGCAAGGCGACCCATTATCTCCGACGCTTTTTTACTATGTATCGAATGTCTAGCAACGACGTTGTTTTTTCTTTTTAATAGGCGAACGAACTGATATCGAACGAATATTTGTTGTGTTAGATAAATTTGGAGACATGTCCGGATGTAAAATTAATATGCAAAAATCGCTTGCATTCCATGTAGGAGCCAATCGTTCTTCGACAAAAAACCTTAAGGCCTCGAGTGGCCAGAACACTCATTTAAGTACTTAGGTATAAAAATTCCACTAAAAACCCAAAGGAACTGTTTACGCTTAACTTTGGGAAGTTATAAATAAAATTAGTGCAGTTTTAAATAGTTGGTCCTCTTGGGGGCTAACTCTTCTTGGACGAATTTATATCCTAAAAAGCTTAGTATATATATGACCTATGACCAACTGGCAGTTAAGTACAAATTCCACCCAAACAACATAGATTTTAAAACCTTTATTAAAATTATCGCTGCCTTCTCACCAGCGCCACCCAAAATAATCTGTAAAAATAATGGTTTCCGCTGGGCGACGCACTCGAACAATTACACGTTGAAACAACAAAACAACATTTACAGCAGGATACAACATTAGGGAAATAAATTATCATACCCAAGTAAAGACCTGGGCAAAGTACGGCAGTAAAATCCGGCCAGCGGCTCCTTTTCAATAAAATATTTTTAGGCAAAAATAATGATTAAAATTTTTTTTCTTGATTTCAGAATATTTTATGTATTCGAGATCCCCTTTTTTGACACTGCCCGCCCATACATTTTCTTTTTCATATGCGGCCCTCTGTCAAAATTAAATGCCCATACCCACCATAGCATTTACACCATCGACAAAAAACTGCTAAACACATCGATATAATTCAAATTTACCTAAATAACATTTCCAATCGTATGGACAAGGCAATATTGGTCACCGCCATTTTGGCATTGACGTTTGGGCGCTGCATTTTGGCTAATGGACTGTTAACCTTGTTTACGACAGTGGTTCCCAATATTTGTTGGCTTAAGGCACGCCACAGAAACAGAAATCAAATGCGTTACCCTTACTAGCTTTTTCGACAAATAATTTAATTTAATGTCGCACTAAACGAAATTAAAACAACACACACCAACTGTACAAAATGTAGAACCATATTTATTGCTTTTCGCCACAATAATAATACACAAACAATTGTCTCTAGAGTCTAGAAGGTTACCAACAGAGCATAAAATTGAATTATAAAGAATCATAAATACCTCTCGGCATCCCTAGGACATTCGAACGGTTCCCTGGGCTGCGGTTTGGGTTGGGGGTGCAGAATGGGAGGGTTAAAAAATCGGCTAAAGTTGGAGTTATAAGTGGGGATAATGGGTAAAATTTTATTCTGGCTGTTTAGATAGTTTTCTAACTGGTTTAGGTTTTATTCTGCAGTAGATATTATTCCTAATTTTAGGTGCTAGCCTGAGTTTTTTTATCCCTACATTGAATGTGTTGATGTTTTAAATCTCAATTGTTTGAAGAGTCCGAATGGCAGCGCTACAGACACGCACTCATGAGCAACGCACACACATTAAGGCGCAAGTTGTGTGTGTACGCCTTATCTTTATTCCGTCTTTGTTTACTCACCCGCGTTTCGCCAACGACTTCTAGTGTCGACTACCAAAAAGTCTGTATGAATCACAGACTCAAAACGGCAATTTTTACGAAGAATTAATGTTTTCAATTATTGTATCAGTTATCACATGTAGCTGTCGCGGCGTAGGCTGTTTCTGAGCATGTTTAAAATCACCAAATGTTTGCCTAAATTTACAAGTGTTTTATCACGTTTTAATTAAACAATTACTTGCATTTCGATTTGTAACAACGATAAAATACAACCAGCTTTTATAGGTCGATTAAATTAAAGACTGTTTGCCTAAAATATGAATGGAATGGTCCGACAATAATGTGGTAATGTATCCGCCGTAAAAAGTCGTAAACTTTACGAGCGCTTAATATTTGTGCAAATAAGATTTTACACTCATAAAACAAAAATGTTGCATAGATATTTTACGGATATCGATTCGTTTTATCCTCTAAACAGCCCAGTTATCTACGCTCGTGCTTCTTAAACTTTTTTAGTTTGGTTCACTAGCATCTATGTCGAGACTTCATTCACCCTTGTCTCAATGATATGATAAAACTATTTCGTATATATATAACAGTACAAAATGAACACCCGGAATATCCGCCCTGTTCGTAAGCTATTGTCCATTTCCGACGGTTCACCCTTGTTCACCCATTTTGGTTGGTTCACCCCTGTAAAAGTTTTATTCGCCCTGGGGTGAAGCATTCACCTGATTAAGAAACCCTGATCTACGCTATTTGGATGTAGTAGTTTAGTAAGTCTATTTGTGCTGGATTTACAGAACATGTACATTTTAAACTTGGGCCCTAGATTGTTAGTATACAAAAGATGCCCAACTTTTACCGCATAACCATACACGTCATATTTAACCTCGGTATAAAGTCTTCAATGTTGGATCGTATTATGATCTAGCTATCCGTTATACTTGCAATAATATCACCTATTGAACAAAGTTAAAATTTAAAGAATAAAATAAAAAAACATTTGCCTAATGGTTGTTTATTCTGTTTTGTAACTATAGGAAACGTGTGTGTGTGTGTGTGATGGATTGTGCTGGTGTGCTTATGTGAGTGTGTGTATATCAAAGTTGGATTAATTGTAATTGCAATTGAACTCAACTAATGTAATTGACCCAATTCTGGTGTGTATCTTTGTGTGTGTATTTCGGTGGATTTCTGATTAACATTAGTCCCAGGGCGCAAATGAAGTGTCGCGTTCTAAAGGTGCATCTAAGAATATTTTCATGCTTTCCTGAAGTTCGTTTTGACTTGACCCCAAAACTTTGCCAAGTATTAGTTCAGATTTATAATATGCTATAATAGTATATATTTTAACTAATATGCTTATAGAGCCCCTCGCGTGACCTTATGCAGACAAATGGTCTTGAAACAATTTACACAGGGTAAATGACGTAAAGCGGAGAAAAGTCGGCGGTGTTTTAAAATATTTGGCATGTACTTGCATGCTGCGTTGTGTACGTGCGTTTTCGAAAACACGCACGAAGCTACTTGACCAAAGGTCCATCGTTCAACCTTTCGGTACTTTTCCATTTTCTAGGAGGCACTCCTCACTAGTACTTTTCGACCAATTTGTTTGACAAGAAAAAACACTTGCGCCATTTCGTCGTTTATTAATCAACTGACGAGCACTTCAAAATGTTTGTTAGGCCCACGCGTCGGTTCGTTGGTTGAAGTTCATTAGCGACACATAAACTGTCGTTATACCCTTATTAAGAAATCGATTCAGGGTCGCCATAAGTCCATGTCGTAAAGAAAACTGTATTTTTACCTATTTTAACTTCGTAAATTCAATTTTTTAATTGTATTTCTCGTCTTATACGATTTTTTTAGCCCCACTTTGACAAATCATTTTTGCCGAATGGCGCTCATGTGCGATTGTGCGTCTCAACGCACCAAAAAAAATCGTAATAAAACAAACAAAATCGCAAGGAAACAAATAATCGCGCTGTGTGAAAGTATTTTCTTTACTCTATGTGACTATATAGCCAGACACATTGACTTTGTCGAACTACAATACAATTTACGCAAAATTTATCCAGTCAAAGTATAAGTGTCCGCGCTTGGCGCAAGAAAAACATTATTACATCTTTGTTAAGTGGATTTTCTACCAACACGTATATTTAGGCGCCGATCCTATATATTTTATTGTTTAAGGAGTAATGAGTGTTTGTGTTGGCTGGTAGGGTGCATGGCCACGTATTCCGCCCCTGAATGTCCCCATTCTAATGAAGTGACGTTTAAAGCGTAACGTTTAGAAATGTTGTTTAAAGATCCCCCCCCAACGAATAGGTTCGCTTCCATTGTTTATATTTATGTAGACAAAGGCCAAGTCGCAATTTCTTACTTTCATGTTGTATTACGCTTTAATTTATTTGTCAAATAATTCTATTCTGACCATGATAAGAGACTACCGGATGTATTGCCTTTGGCTTACGATTTGATGAGCAGGTGGGTACAAGCTAACCGATTCTGGTGACTGTGAAACTTAGTGAACCTTACATTTAAACGAGTCTACCCTGATGTAAATCGATGTTTTTAGGGATAAGCTACATTCTAAAAATCCTGTCATTTTCGCCATTATCACGAGATCTTCCGTTAACAAACATAATATAAAAGGGTATTCCGTTAACAAACATAATATTTTAAAAATGTATTGAAACTCTGACAGATTTGTAACACTGGTACAAATACACAACTCTTTAAATCGCCTTTTAGTTCCCCGAGATCAAAAAACACACGTTCGTCCATAAGACGTTTATTGTTCAAAATATAAATACATAACATACATTAAAGATTAAAACAAAGACATTTGTTTTCACATTTCAACTTCAGCTAAAAATGGTCCTTATGGCACAATTTATTAACAAAGCAACAAATATTCCCACAAATATTGTTTTGAACTTTTAGACTTTGCGCATATCTGTACACGTAAATAAATCATAATTTTTTAGTTGGGAACTTGATATTTTAATAATTTGAGGCAAGTTCATTTTACAAACGCACCGCATAAATCCTCTTGCAAATAAAATAAAATACATTTCCAAAGCCCATATTGGTTAATTAAGGTTGGGCATTGACGTATAAATTGATATTTATTTGGAGCAAACACACTTCAGAAATCCGGCGAACAGTAGCGAAAAGCTTTTTCGTCCCTATAGCGAAGCAGTCAGATTGTCACGGAATGCGGTTTGTTAATGTTCGACCAATACAGTAGCCGCTATTTGAATTGCCGAAATATTGCACCGTTCCTAGAACAACTTTCATCTCATCTTGCAATATGTTGCAATTACCAATCTGAAGGAGATAATTAACTGTAACGGGACTAAAAGCGAATAGCAAAGCACATGCACAAAAATCATGGAAATAAGAAAAAGGACGAGTTGCAACAAAAATAAACGGTTCATTTTAAATAGAAGATTATTCCCTTAAAAAATAGTTGAGCTATTTATTCCGATATAAACGAGGAGCTCGCAAATGAGCTTCGTATGGCTCGCCTGCCGAAATTTGGAAAGGCGCTGGCCTGATTCCTGGTACTTTTCGTGGAGATGGAAAGTTTCCTTGTATTTAAACCAGAACTGGGACCGGTACTTGGTGAAAGGCTTTTGTATCCGCTGGTTGTCGCTTTTTGGGTCAATCCTGTTTTTTCGTCATCTAAATCTTTCAAGCGCAATTCTGATGTATAGTCAATATTTTTGAAGCTGGCGCTGCTAAGTGAGGAAACCATAGTGTTCCAATCACGAATCACGCGCTTAGGAATGTAGACGCACTGGATATACTGCGTTAATAACATCCATTAAATAGGTATACAAACTTCTGTTTACTAGTTGACGGCATTGACTTGGCAAGTTTTAATCTTATTGTAAATAACGGCCTTATTTTTTTATTTTTCATATTCATTAGACTACTGGAGTTATGTTGCCTACTTTCGTACACCCTTTTATAGTTACCTCGTTATATGAGTGAGTCGTACTTAGCTGGATAAGTTTATTTGGGCGGCAGTTTTTACTTACTTTCACGTTTGACATTTCTTGCTTGGTAGCGACGTAGAAATATGTTTTTCTCTCATAATCCGGATTTATTCCAATGACATCGAGTGGTTCTAATGTTCGTTGAATGTCATAGCCGTCTTTCCTGAAGTAATATTGTAGTGTTTGTTTATTAGGTAAATTTGTATATTTTAGTATTTGTTTTGTTTGCAATTGGCGACCACAGAAAAACCTGTGTCCGAATGTCCGAATCTTTCTTTTACAATTTAATGTCCGCGGGAGATCCTTACTTTTCTGAAGTGTTTCAGCTGTGTCCGACTGATTCGTTTGTATTTGAATTTAAAAAAAGCCATAAATCAAACATTAGAGAAACTTTCAAACCTTTGGGACCGAACACTATATACGAATATGTTTGATATTAAAGACCTGAAACACCAAACAATGTTTTTTGAATAAAATTTAAAGGTCTCAATGACAACAAGAACGGTTATATATACGTTTCATTTTTCAATAAAATTTCTTTATCATAATAACTGAATGGTTCTCAACAGGTTACAAACATTAACAGCTAAATAAGGCTAAAAATGTATAGATTCGTTTGTAATGATTCTGAAAAGAAATGCATACCCAACAATCCAGATTGTTTTAAATTGTTTGGCTAGCACTGTTGTGCATGTAAGTTTGAATGGAAACCCACACTAAAACATACTGTAAAAAGTAACAAAATCGAAAGCGGAATTATCGTAAGACCAACGACAAAATAAAGCATAATACACGATATATCAACGACGGAATAGGACCTAAAATCGCCAGAATAAAATCAAATGATCAAAATCATTATAATTCCATCTGTTTTTAAAAAACTTAACTTGACGGAAGTTCATTGTACAACATACTTCGTGTTTAAATTAATTGTTCCATCGGGAATTTTTTATGAAATCGGATTATTTTGAGTTATTGCTCATAATTAGACGAGTTTACCAACTTAAGGTTTAACGTTTAGTTTTATGACAAGAACTTGACGAGACATTGACTTGCTCTAAAAATGACTTTGACTTGTTATTTTTTTTTAAAGACTTGACTTGGACTAAAGTTGTTTAACAAATGACTTAACTTGGAGTAAAGTTTTTTTTTTACAAATTACTCGACTGCGCAGATGACTTGTGTACAACACTGGCACGAAACCCTCGATAATTTGATTTCAACAAAACCGAAAGTAGAAATAGCAATAATATTATTGTAATGAGTAGTTGAAAACCAAAATTAAACAAATTTGTTAAATAAGTATGTTAACATGCAAAATATAATTGTGTATCCATTTAAACTTTTGCGGGACTTCACTATGGTTTATAGGAGTGAAGATAATTATATTCACACGGTGCTAACAATTTATAATCACTGTGGTACATCAAAACCAACCTGATTTCGTCAACGAAGCCTTGTTTCAGCACAATTACACATTCTCCAGTGTATTCCACCACGTCTCCGTGCCAAAATAGTCGCACCTGTAATGTTTTTAGAAGTTAGGGTGTTAGGGGCTAAACTTTGATATTATAACTAACTTAACTTAAAAACACAATATGTATTAAATTTTATGCCTAAATAGTTTGCCGAACCCCTTGCATAACTAAATAAGTATCATCACCACAAATAAAAAAATCCAAAATGGCGACTTTCCCCAGGCCAGATAAGCTGCCTCTTTTTTAGTTGATAAATAGGCCCCAAATGACACAAATCAGTTGAGAAATACTTGTTTCTAATTTTTCCCCCAGATTTGCCCTGTTGTGCCCTAAAGCGGACACTAACCTATACAATTTAAGAAAGTAAGAGTCTCCATCTGAAATTATTATTACAGGTTTTAAAAAACAAATAGCTTGGGAATTAATAATCCAGGTGTCTCTACTCACACTGCTGTTCGTATAAACATGAGTAAAATCTGCATCGTGTAAATCGTGAAATGCTTGGATCTGTTGCAAGAAATGTTTGATTGTGATGGCATTGTCCCGGTTTTCCAGGGAATTTTTCATGGCTTCTCTGAAGTCCTTTTTATTGATGGAATAAACCTGAATTAAGTATGAAAATGTTTGTTAACAGCGACTAAGATCGACCATCAAAAACATTTTTACCACTATTGCCATAATTTATAAAAAATAGTAAAACTTTATTAGTCGAATGCCATAATTATTTCAAACACGGTTAGCAAAAATAATTAATTCAGAAGATATTGTGTTCATAAGGTTGTTACCAGGCGCCACAATAAATTATTCAGTTTACAATACATGGTAATTTTTGGTGTAGTCTTAGGAAGCCTATTTGGGGCTTTAAGATACTAAAATTACGTAGAACACCAGGCTGTCGACAATAACAGGAAACCGGGCGAGGTCTTCTGAAAAGAACTTCAGTATCGCCAATCACGGTCCAAGGCTCTACAATTAGCGAATTCGATTTATATTTGTCAATGTCGCCCATCTCCAAAAAGCCCTCCTTTAACATTTCGTATCTCCCAGTACGCACAACGTAAAAACAGTTGGCAAATACCCCTTCTTCCATCAACCTTTCACCTTTTTGGAAAATAGTATAATTTAGAACAGGGTTTTATCATTAACGTTTATCTTATAAGGATTTAGCGATATGTTAACGTTGTAATATATACGAATGATTGCTTGAAATAACCTGTGTGGGATTTCTTTGACTTTATTTTTTCTGCTATGACACTAGCTTCCTCGTAGCTGAATTCACAATTGGCATAAAGTAATGCTAATATAAGTTTGCCAGTAACTTCCATGGTCTTTTCAAAGTATGGCTCGGACATTCTGAAAAAGTTTTTGTGTCGTCTACCAAAAAATCTGTATAAATCACAGACTCAGAACGACAATTTTTACTTAGAAATAATGTTTAAATTATTGTATCAGTTATCACATGTAGCTGACGCGGCGTAAGCTGTTTCTGAGCATGTTTGAAAATCACCAAATGTTTGCTTAAGTTTACAAGTGTTTTATGACGTTTTAAACAATTACGTGCATTTCGATTTGTAACAACGATAAAATACAACCAGCTTTTATTGGTCGATTAAATTAAAGACTGTTTGCATAAAATATGAATGGAATGGTCCGACAATAATGTGTTAATGTATCCGCCGTAAAAAGTAAAATTACTTAATGCTCTTAAGAAACAACTTATTTTACCGCCGCAAATTTAAATGCGAAATCTGGTGGCAACTGTAAATCCAACACATATCAACACCAGGCCTACACAACTCAAAATTGTGTGTTGTTATGTTGGATTGGAGTAACATACGAAACAGGTGCAAATAGCAAATATTCTCCAAATACGATTTTTTCAAATATTCTTCAAATCGTATTTCATTTTATTGTAGCGGTAATACACAAAGAGGTAAGGCCGTGAATAAACTTTCACCCACCGTACAATTAACGCAGGGAAGCACTGCGAGTAGGGATGTTCCAAGAAGAATATCGGCGACTCATTTTTAATGCTGGCTTTAAATGCGGCGTCAGCGATTTTCGGGCGACCAATTATTCGCGATAAGCTTCGCCTAATAATCAAGTGTCGGTAGGGTGTATTTACCTCCGCAAATTTAAATGCGAAATCTTGAGGCAGTGTACACCTTTCTGTTAGCACCTGTTGTGCATGTTGGAAAAACTACGGGCCAAGCCATGGTAAACTTTACCGACTAAAAGTTGGCAAAAGTATAGCAAACCATAGGCGTTAAACCATTTTAAGTCTTTAAGAGAATGATAATATCTGCTTTTCAGACACGTAAGCTGGTTACAATGTAATAAAATGGACATACGCATTATCTACGTAAATTCGATTTATCAAATATATGTTTTGATTATTTCCCAAAATCTACGCCATATTTGAACCCCTTTCGCATCAAAGGCATATTTTAAGTGGGGAAGTTTTCGGCCCATATCTGTTTTTGCTTGCAGAAACAAGTTAAGGAAAATAAAAAACAAAATATAAAAAAATACACAATACAAAATATTAAAATGTGAAAAGTACAAAAGAAAAAAGAAAAAGTAAAAAGAAAAAAGTAAAAAAAAATAAAATAAAAAAAAAATAAAAAAAATAGAAAAAAAAAAAAAATTAATATAAAAAAAAAAGTAAAAAAAAAATAATTGAAAAAAAAAAATTAATTGAAAAAATGACAAAAATATACAACAAATATACACCTGACAAAATATACAACAACCGCACCCCCGTCTAGTCTTTTTTGGTTTCCTATGGTTTCCTATGGCATGTTTCAGACC
Source organism: Ascidiella aspersa (assembly GCF_963924565.1). NCBI lineage: Eukaryota > Metazoa > Chordata > Ascidiacea > Phlebobranchia > Ascidiidae > Ascidiella > Ascidiella aspersa. Next base: position 22,390,434 of record NC_139451.1, read on the forward strand.
GTAAAGCAGGGAGGCATTGCTAGAAACCTCATTTATATGACGTTCGTGAACTATGTCGCCAGATTGAATCATAAGTTAAAAAAGCCTGAAAATTTTCTTGAAGGTAAAGCTTTCAGGCGTCAAGTGCCAGTTTGTCACTGTCTCTGGAAATAGAATTTTTGTTTTGAAGCGGCAAAAAAAAATAAATAAATGAGAAAAATATTTTGATTGTAAAACGTTTCTAAAATTAATTTTGCAGAGTTTTTACCAAGCTAACGTATAAGAAAATTAAACCCTGGCAACTACCCCTTTCGTATCTGAGACATAAGTTAAGGCGGGTGATTTTCGGGCCATATCTGTTTTTGCTTACAGAAACAAGTTAAGGAAATGAAAGAACAGGCAACGTTTATACTAAACCACAAACCAAAGTCAAATTATTAATATTTCAAAAGCAACCCTGATAAATAACGCTATTTATAACGGTCCACAATCTCCCCCCCCCCCCCTGAAAAAAAAAAAAACTAAATTTATAAATTTAAACTAAACCCTGAAAATATACGCCCCCGATAAAATATACAACAACCGCACCCCCGTCTAGTTGTAATTGCAAATGATCTGAACTAATGTAATTGACCCAATTCTGGTGTGTATCTTTGTGTGTGTATTTCGGTGGATTTCTGATTAACATTAGTCCCAGGGCGCTGTAAATGAAGTGTCGCGTTCTAAAGGTGCATCTAAGAATATTTTCATGCTTTCCTGAAGTTCGTTTTTGACTTGACCCCAAAACTTTGCCAAGTATTAGTTCAGATTTATAATATGCTATAATAGTATATATTTTAACTAATATGCTTATAGAGCCCCTCGCGTGACCTTATGCAGACAAATGGTCTTCAAACAAATTACACAGGGTAAATGACGTAAAGCGGAGAAAAGTCGGCGGTGTTTTAAAATATTTGGCATGTACTTGCATGCTGCGTTGTGTACGTGCGTTTTCGAAAAGACGCACGAAGCCACTTGACCAAAGGTCCATCGTTCAACCTTTCGGTACTTTTCCATTTTCTCGGAAGAACTCATGGAGGCGCCGGCAATAGTTGCTTTTAGACCGATTTGTTTGTCAAAAAACAACAATTGTGCAAGTTCTTCGTTTAATTTTTAACTAAAGTAGGCTACTTGACAATTTCTGCTGACCTCACCCCACTAAAACCATTATTGGGCCCATAGGCAGTTTAGAATTTGACTACTTAACAAGTTTTCCCATATACTCCTTTGTAACAGCATTTCATGCTTTGTTATCCAAATACCGAAAACTCGTATTTTTTTTAATATTGACTCAGTTTACCCTAACCTAACCGAAAGCTTTGTCGTCGTGTTTAATTTTGTTTATCACAAGATCTAGGGTTCAATGTTCAATCGAGAAGTAAAAACGTTTTATAACTGGCTACCTTTTAGATAAATATATTTTTTTTTGCAAAATACAACTTAATCAAACAAATATGATCGCAATTGCCTTGACATTAGTCGTTTTTTGTTCGCTGTTGCTTTATTGTTTACTGTTGCGCGAAACATTTTGTTATGCGTTGTATTACAACAAATCACCCTCTACTTCTACACGTCCACTCGAATTTATGGCAATCATCGAATTTGTAGGTGTCAAATCAAAGTTGCAGTAAAACATGCTTTTTCGCCTATTTTAGTAGAAAAATGATTTAACCTAATGAAACGCTCCTAAATAGTTTACTTCATTATGTAAATATATTAGAGAAGAATATACATTAACTACACGTCCATTGACCCCATTCAATCAACTTATCGAACTTAGTCGAAATTTTAGCAAGCATATTGAACAAGCATATTAACGATAATTTTAGAAAATCAAGTTTTTTCGCAAACAATCAGTTGGTAAGTCTAATAGAACATTGACGTCATCTGTTGACGTATGTAAGCAAACATACTTCAACAATTCGGAGAACCGTGGCTGAAAGCTCTGGTGGCACAAGGAATTAATTTGGTTTGTGACGAAATGTCAACGTGAGGCCGATAATAATCTGCAATGGAATTGCGTACAAATTGCGCCATTACTGTTGATATTGGCGTTAGTCAAATATTAAAAAATGTTTCTCGCTAAGTGTCCAAACTTGATGATCCCTAGTTGTCAAACGCAAAACACAATATGACGAGTTAAAAAGGCAGATGGCAAGTCAACCATCTTCAGGCATTTTCCAAAAAAAGTGAAAACAAAACATTAAAAATTAAGAAGAAGCCCATACACACTTTAAAAACTGCAAATTATTTTAACTTGGTCTGGCTAGTGTAAAGCAGCTTGGTAGGCTATTTATTGTTTTATAGTTTTCGGAATTAAACACTTTTTTACGCCTTATTCTGGGATGGCCTCTGTCAGTACAATATTTCTAGGAAGGGGGATCTGGCTGAAAGATGAACTTGAACTTCTCCTAGTTGAGAAACCACTTGTGTAACCGCTGCTTGTTGTTTCGGTAAATCCTTTGTCAGCGTCAAAATTATCTTTGCTGAGATGGGATTCCAGGTTTTTGTAGACCTTTGATTCACTGGCACTATTGAGTGACGACTTTAAAGTTTCCAGATCTTTTTTGTCTATTTCACTTTTGGGTATGCATATGCACTGGACCTCCTGCAAATCGCGAGTTTAAGATTTATTGGCCATTTCAAAAAGAAAGAGAACGTGTTTTGTGTGGTCTACACAGGTAAGATTAACTTACCTCTCATAAAAATATAACGATTGCTTACGAAAGGCGTTTCCACTTTTATATACCATAATTGTTAAGGTGTAACTGTCTAATTGTTTTATTAACTTTTGTATAATTTTAATAAGTGGCCAGCAACACAAAAACGATCGTACATTGTCGCAAACCGTTTACGCATTAAGTATATGACAACCAATAATACAATTTCATGACGCAAAATATTTATATAAGGGAATTTCCAATCCTTAAGATTAAATAACAAAACTAATGAAAACCCGTAAACTATTATGTAGGTTTTAAATGTCAGTAAAGGTGTTTAGTATAGTTTAAATTACCTCAGCGTCGGGTGAATCCGGGATTGAAGCAACATAGAAACATTTGTTTTCATTGTTTGATTGCGTTAGTATGACATCCTGTGGGTTAAGGAAACGTTGAAATGAATCCACTCCGTCATTTGTCCTAAAAAAAGTGTTGTAAAGCTTCCAGCCTATCGCCGAGTGTTAAATTGGTACAACTACAGAGTATAACTATTATAACGTATTTGATCGCATAAGTATCAAGATTAACATAATTATTTGGATTACTGCGTGCATTAAGAAAATCTAAAATTGAGGTTGCTAATACATATTTTATGCGTATTTTTGATTGTCATATATAGTTTTGATGAATCCAATAGTTTGTAATTATATTACGAGGGAAATACTTATATTGATAAACGATACAACAAAACAAACTATACAGTACTAATAAATTCTTGACCATAACATAATCGTGGTAAAGAGACTGGGTAAAAACGTAATAATACTAAACATAAGACAGCCTTGATAACGACAATTATAATTATAAAATTTTCACGCTTTTTTTTAAATCTAGGCTTTAGTAGTTCCAAGGTGAATCTTTAGTCAACGTTAAAACTTGCCTGTACTCATCAAGTCGACCTTTCTTTACAACAATTAAAAACCGTGCAGTTTGATTCACAACGTCTCCATTCCAAAAGAGACGCACCTTTTGACAGTAACGGATGCTGTTAACTTTTGACAGTAATGACAGTAAACGGATGCTGTTTATACCAATGTCACGCGTTTATTTCAATCTAATTGGTGTTAATAATGTTTATTTAACTTAACTTTTTTATAAAGTTGTATCTGGGTATAAAATAGAGGTGACATTTAAAAGTATGGTTTCGTTCGTCAAACATGTCTTTATAATAAACTTTTTAATAATATGTTAAAATTCCCACCTTGCTTTTCCGAGCAGCGCGGTTTACACTTGGCAATGGCAAGGCATGGAAATGTTGGTTCTCTCGCAAAAAATCTCGAGTCTCAGAAATGCGTTTAGCATTGACTTTGTTCCCCATTGCTTCCTTAAAATCCACTTTATTGATGTACCAAACCTAAATAAATGTCCCAAAATAAATACTTAACAAAAATCAAATAAATCGTCTGATTATTCAATATTATTTAGTGTGCTAGACTAATAGTATTTTAATTTCCTAGAAGTAGGTCTAATCTAATTATGTTTTGTTAAAGTATAATATTTGTTCCCAAGGGAACACCATATACGATTATGCTGACTATACAGCTTTTTAAATTTGAGACAATTATATTGTAGAATCAATTAAATAAATCCAAAGACTTTTTTTCTTAAATGCAAAGTTTTATAATCTTTTAATTTATGATGTCTGCTTTAGTGATGATATAAGGTAGACCTACATGTGTTTATAATAAAAAAACTAGGTAATATTATTGTAAGACAATTACCATTCCCGGGTCCTTGCAAATACAAGTGACTGGACGAACCGTTCCGTTATATACATCTGTGTCGCCAGTCGGTTTGCGCAGCGTTACATTGTACTCGGTCGATTTGTATTGTTCCATGTTTGACGAAGGTTCATTTTTAGTCTTTACGTATTTGCCAGATAAGGGTACGTAGACTACATCGCCTGGTTGTCCTTCTGCAAGCAACTTCTCCCCTTTTTAGAAACAACAATTTAACACGCAAACATTTGCCGACGACTTGTAGCATTGGAATTTTGGATAATAGTATGGCCTATATATGAGACTAACCCAAAAGTTCTTTGGCGGTCGGGTTTTAGTAACTTGTAGAAGAAATAAGTATTTTTGTATTCGACTGACTCAGAAAATAGTTACAATAGAACGCAAAAAACTTTTAAATTTTCCGGAGTTTTGAATAACCAATTATACAATATTTTCCCTGTAACAGATGTCAAGCTTAATGTTTTTTAATAAGCTGTGGGGGGTCGAGACAAGCTTAACCGCAGCCTCAAAACAAAATCTGTGCACGTTATTATCCAATTTATTTATGCAGCTGAAATAAGCCTTTATTTCTGAAGACAGCCAGTGAAATACTGCTTGCACAGAGTGACAAAACATAAAACTAATTAATATTCACGTCATAAGTGATGCTATACGTATCGTGACTTCATTAATCAACAAAACGGCAATAATATTGTTGCCATAACTTGCAAACAAAATAGCTTGCTTTGCAGGGGTTTTATTTAAGCAATTTTACAAAATATCTTTATAATATCTACGCCTTTAACCTTAAGAAAAATAAAACACTTTCATGGATATATGCTAAAAGACCTTTGTTGGCAAATAAAATATTCGTTTATCACGCGCATTTTTTACCAGGTACAAATAACTTTATAAGTTATTAACAAACATGTATTGCCGCAACAATTAGGGCACTTTTGTTGTGTTTTACCTTCCCTGAAGCGATGCGGTCTCATTTTCTTTGCGATGTCATAACCTTGCTTCCAAGTAAATTCGCAGCTACTTTTGAGCAAGGCTACTATGAGTATGACAAGGACTTCATTCGTCATTTCGGAATATTCTTCCGGTTTCCTAATATTTAAAGTAGATTTATTTTCGTTTGCATGTTTTAAAATTCTGATAATGATTTGTTTAAATGCTTCTGGTTATTGTCGGGTGGAACAGTCATGTCATCAGCCAAAATAGCATTATTTGCTTTTAATTACAAGCATGTATAGTCGAAGAAGAAAGTTCAACTCAAAATTTATTCGGATACTCTTTAAAAAGTTGTTGCAATACGACAAGAACAAAAGTCCTTCAAACGTAAACGCATTCACTCCACAATTTAATTGAAAAACCAAAACGTGCAAATCGTTACTTTGCAAGAATAATTTATAATACTTACATCACAACGGACGAATTCTTGTCCAACACTAGATTCAGTAGATTTTCGAACCATCTTCTATATTTTTCAGCATCCTTCAGCATCTGAGCATTTTTGGTTTCCCATTGACATTTCACAAAGTCATACATTGAATCCTTCATTTGAAGATCCTCGAATACAGAATTTAAACTAGATCGCAAGGCATCCATATCCAAGTCGCGTGTTTCTAGCTGAACAAGAAAAAATATCGTATTACTAGAATCTTCCGCAGATAGATACTTTATAAGTTGAACTTCAGAATATCTATCACCTAAATCGTGCACATTTTACAACATAATCAACACATCGATTTTGTTTGTAAGTTATTTTTGAATTGGTATTTAAATAAAAGATTTGTTTAGTAGATAATTTAGTCTAGTTTTATATGACATATCCTACCTCTAAATCCTTATCGTTGATTTTCTTTCGAAATTTCTCCAGCAACGCGAAAAAAGAAGGAAGTGCCACTGGAAACGATTTCGCCTTTTCATCAGCACTTATTGATGAACTAACCCTGACCAATCCAAGACCCTTGAGAATATCTTTTTGTTCATCGATTGTCAAATCTGGCTTGTATTTTTGTAACGCACTAAACATTGCATCCATATCGAAATTTTCAATGTTGAACCAATGCTGAAGGTAGCTGTCATCGGTCGCGATGCTTGAATTTTGGGAGCAGACCGAATGACTTTTACCGTCCCAAATGGTTGTCACGTTTTTCTCATTCTTTGCACTAAAATTTAGAAGGTTCTGTTAAAACACTATATACTATAGATTATCAGCAAACTAATCTAGCAAAGCTAGCAATTCAGGTCAGACACATTAACACATTAATTTGTTTATTCAGATATACTGACGATGCCTTAGTTGGCGAAATATATATATATCTTTTTAAGATCTGGTTAATGTGTCTGACCTGAATTGCTAGCTTTGCTAGATTATTTTGCTGTTACTGATCAGGAATTAAGGTCGACATTTATCTTGCAAGGGTCAAGGTGATTTCTATTATTCACATATTCAGTGCAACATACTATAGATTATTTCAATTTTATTCTTATAGCAAGTGTGTGTTCGAGCGAAACATTTAAAAGAGCTCAAGTCACATTAGTCAACAATAGCAAAACCAAGCTTTTACTGTAGAATATATGAAGTTCAATTTCTAATTTTGGTAAAAAAATTTAGAAGTTTGAGTTTAAGTGTGCAAGAATCAAGGTTATTTAACGACAATTAGAAACCATTCCTGCGTAGTTTTGTTCTTAATCTAAATAATTAGTTTTAGTACTTTCCCGGGTTTGTAATGATTTGGACAAAAAAAATGTTTATAGGTTGATCAAAGTTTGAATTACAATTTTTGCTAGCATAAACTGACTAGAAGAAATACTCGGCCAAGGCTAAATAAAGTATTCACCGATTTAATTCGATCTGGTACGGCGATGTATATCAATGACAACTGCAAGCGCGATAAAGAATCCTAATCACTATTGAATTTTACGTTTTATTGTCCATAAAATTTATCCTTGTGTTAAAGCCTATGATTATTTAAATACACGTAACGATTGTAATATTACCAAATAGTAATGTTAGAGATATCGTAACATCTCACAGGTCTAAATATAGAAAAAATAGTTATTTTAAATTCAAATGGAATAAAATATTTACATTTTCTTAAAGGAGTATGTGGTGTTTACCAATGTTAATCAAAGCCTTGAAGCTGTGGCCTCCTAATTACTACCATCCTTGTGTAAATTTGCTGAAGCCGGATGTCGTGTGTTGTTTCGAAAATGTAAAGACTATAAATACTCGGTTATACCCCTGAAAACTTGGCTCAGCATCACATCTTTTACGTAGCGAAATCCCGGGGCATTTGTCGATCGGAAAAATCGGAAAACCGTATATAGCAACAGTTGTTTGACTTGCGTAAAATGTTTGACCGACGTTTTTTAAAACGTTTGGCCAGCTTGACCTAGATTGTTATACTTTTCGGGTTAAGCGCAAATTCATATACCGTCTTTAATAAATAACTTAAACCAAATAAACGCATTTTTTCGTGATTGGCCTTCGATTCCCTGCGGCAACTTACTCTGATGGTTTTTATTTGCAAATTGCATACGAAATGGAATAGGCGCAGCAGCGATTTTCGTTATTATTTTAATAGCGGTATCACCTTAATTTGCATGAAAACGACGTCCCTTGATCATCATTTGGCTGTAGTTTGTTTTCAGCTCTGTAAATAAATCGACCTATAGTTCACACTTTGATCGAAACAAGGTAATTACATATTTTACCATGAAAGCGACACCAGAAAATCAAACAATATGAGCATTATAATGACATTACCTGATCATGTTTGCCGCTGATACCGGTAATATGTTTTCTGCTTGAGATTCCCCCTTTGTTTTGCAGAAGGACCTACAGGCGACACACGTATATGTGAAAGGGTGCGGTAAAACTTTTAGACTATTTTTTGAAGACATACCGGTATTACAAACAGTGTTAACAAACTACAACTGATGCACATGACTCAAGTTAAGTTACTGAAATTATAATAAATTTACGTTTCTTCTTCTGCGGGGGAAAGGAGAGCTGTTTTCTTTCTCTTTTCTACCAAAAATAAAAAATGTTACATTATATATTTTGACTTAACATTCACCCGGTCATGTAAACCTACGAGCGCCGCATTAGTAAGTTGAAAGTATAGTTGTGCGGACAATCGGCTTTTACCTCTTTTTGGTACACTATCTGATTTATTGGGTGGTCAAAGGTTGCGGGAAATAAAGTTTTCTACTAAGAAAGATTTAAAATGTCGCTCTACCAACTGAGCTATGCAGGCTCACAAGGGAACGAGTCGAGAAACAACCATACGCCAATGCTTGCTCAATCTGCTCGCAGATTGATCGACAGATTCGGTGTAGAGTCTGCAATGGCTTTCGGTATACTAATGATATGTAAGCCGTAATCGTTGGTCAAAAAGCAGATTCAGAAGGGCTAGATTTCAGTTGTAAACACACATGTGTGTTCATGTTTCATTACAAAAGACATATAAGTTTATGGCTATCAGAATATTAATTCTTATGATGGTAATTTGTTTAATCACAGATACACACGCAATTACACATATGTGTTCAACAAATGCGATCTAGCCCTTCTGATGCTGGTTTTGTTTTATGCGATTACTAACTTTTCAATTATTTAACTACATAGGTAAACTTGTCACAAAACAATCTGGAGAACCTAAAACAATTGCTAATACTCTCCTAACACAGGTAGGTCACCTAGTATCGGAAATGCAAAACTAGATTTTGAAATAAGGCTTGATTTCACCAAACCTTAAAATGTTTACTTAGTTTGCGCAAGTCTTGTGAGTTGCAACGGAAGTAGCATCAAGTGAATTACGCTATACAACAGCATGCAAACCACTAGTTTGTTTACCGTCAATATAATTACCCTTTTTATCCAAATCTTTAATTTTTTCCAAAGAAACCTGATGCTTTGCGCTGTATGGAAACGGTTTAAATTTGTAGCTCTTTATTACTTTTTCAATTTCTCTGCTGGTTTCTGCAGCATTTTGTATCTTTTGCAGATCTTCCAGTTCCTTAACAACTGTGGTAAAGCAGAAAATACAAGCGTGACATTCACAGTGCTAATAAGGAGAAAAATTGGTTCTCACATCAATCCGGATACCGCCTATGTTACATCATTCTTTGTCGCATTGGAAAATATTTTTTTCCTTTTGTCAAAGTTTGATCGGTATTAGAAATTTCAAAGCGTAAACAACGTTTTCACCTTGTTCACTTGAGCAACACTTTCCAGGAACTTTTCCAAATCCGGTAATCATGAGATCTTTCAACGCATCAGCAATTATGCGATTCTCGTCCCCGAAAGACAGCTTCCACACAATATTTTGGACCTCTTTAATTTTAGGGCCAATTACCTCATTCATGCTGACAGGCTTCCGTGTGAACATCTCACAGATTACCCAGGATAACCTAAAACAAAATACGTTATCTAACCCAAACTATTTGAAGTTTCGTTAAAATATAAACTAAACTTACTGACGGACTTAAAAAAAACTAAATGATCATTCTAATACTATACAAAAATCTGAGGTTGTCTTACTTAAGTATATCGTGTGCCGGTGATCTTGTGATGGTTTTACACGGACAGCTGTTCTCTCCTTCATTGAACCTGTGGCAAACGCCAAAGTATGCCAACTTTGGCCACAAACTACTGGTGAGCAAGATGCTGTCGCTGTCCAAGCCTCCATAGCTACATGCCTTTTCTTTATTGTAGTTATGCAGATAACTTAGCGCTTTAGCAACACCATGTAGGATGTAGACAAGCACAATATAAGGAATTTCCTTGACATCTTTGCTCTGCAAGAGTTGCCCTAAGGTGCCACCATCCACGTACTCGAGAAGAACACCCCCGTAGCCCGGCCAGTTGACGAAGCCAAGTATTGAAACTATGTTGGGGTGATAGACTTTGGCTAAATTCGATATCTCGCGCACGACGCTAGGAGAAAATTGGATTTTGTAAATGCTAATTAACACTAAAGCAACTGCGACTGATTACTAAGTGAATTTCAGGTGTTTTTGTCTACCCAGGAGTCTAGAAGCCTCTAAACAACACAATTAAGTAATTAAAAGAACAGTGACGCAAGCAGAAGAGGTAAATATACACATTCCGAAGTTGTTAGATCACGTTAAATCAGTTTCAATTTGTGTTCAGTTTTAGTTTTAAAGTTGGATTTTATACAAGGAGTTGGGCGATGCGGGTCGTAATATTCGACTCAAAACTTTGTTCACCAAAATACGCATACTTTGAATACTGTCGAAGAAATCGCTCATATTGCCAAAAACTAGTTTCACATAAATTTGACGTTGTCAATTTGTCTATGGATGTAGGCCAGGTTGATCTTTTTCCCCTTTTATTTTTGTGATACGTAATCGGAATGTTTTTATTAATATCATAATAAAACAAAAATAACTCACTCTTCTTTTCTGGATTCAGGTAAGAGAAACACTTTTGAAACAATTTTCTTTTGGAAATTCTTATTGGAACATATGTACAGCGCACTGAATTTTCCTTTGGCGATGCGATGGTTTTTGCGCGGTGTTTTGATATCCTTCGCCAAATACTTTCGAATAGTATCTAAAAAAATTCCACAAAACGTTTTCAGAGGCGTTTCTATTTTTGGAAACACAGTATTGGCAATCGGGCGACTAAGGGTCAAAACAAAAATTAAGTCAACCTGAGGCGCGGATCTACGATTTTTGTTTGGGACATGAGAATTTCTAAGACGTAAAGTCACAGAGTTACGTCATGACGTGAAGTCACGAGGTGCCTACCCCTAAACATCCCCTGCTCAATATCATATATTTCATTAATTATATTCAAGAAAGTAGTTTTTAAATATGTGAAACCTCTGACAGCCATGTTATAGGTCGTCTTAGGTCAATAATTAAAATGTTACCTGTATGCAGCGGTGTTAGTCGGTTTTGAGTAGTTTTCTGAATGTCTCCCTTTATATCTTGCCTTGCCGGTAAACCTGTAATGTCATATGTTCGTATGACCCTTATATTATATATAATAAGTATTTTAGCGTACCATTTATAAAGTATAAGATTTATAATTCAAAGTATATTTTTACGGTTTTTATGTCGTTCTGTTTGTTAAAAAAATATGGAAGTAAAAGCACGCACCACATCAACAATGGATTATAAACACGCGATTAGGATTTCTTAATTAAAAAATCAGCTTTATTCCCGATCGCAAACTTTTCTGGAAACCGCTCAGCTACAACGTTCAAAAGTTAAAGCCAAGTAACTCGGGTATGTTTAACGAACTAAAATCAGCTTCTCTCTTGAAACTATCTTCAGTAGCGAAGGCCACAAATAATTGTAAGTGGAACTTACATGAGTTTTGTTTTAAGATTATTTAATAAAAGTGTTGAGTTTTTTTGTTTTTTTGTTAAAATATTGATGTGCCACTATAATTTATTTAAAACAGAGGCTATAGCATTTAGCTTCATGAAACTTCCCCTGAGCAACGTAAAATTACATTGCTCGGAACGACCTATGAAAATGTTAACTCCAGTTCTTAGTTTAATGATACCAAAAAATGTATACTTGTGATGTTTAAAAATGATTACACACCGCATTCGTTACCGCCATCTGCTTCAACCACGTTTTGCCCGTTGATAGTGACTTCGGATTGTACAATGAGCTGGATATTATCGCCATTGATATTAAAGGTGTTCCTTTCATGCGTCTGCTCCTCATTGGCCTGGTTTGTTCGCACGTTTTCAGAACAAGAAAAATATAGGCTCGTTATATATAAAATATGTTGTTGTATTTTCACCGAAAAATCATTTACTTAAAATTAAGCACATAACCGCTAAAAGTGTAAAAATATTATTGAAAACGCATCTTACCAAATCTCTTTGTTGGCCATTCTGAGCCACTTCTTCTACTTCTTCAATTTCATTAACGTCAGCCATTTTGTTTCAATAATTTCTTGAAGTAAAAATTGATAATTGTATCGTGATATGTAAGGGTAAAATAAAGCATTGTTATCAATTAGAGTTGGTTGCAGTTTCGTAATGACTCAAGACAATGAGTTAACTTAAGTTACTGTTTTAAAATGACTTGACTTGAGCCTTTTGGCAAAATGATTTGAATTAACTTCAGTCTTTCGGACAAACGACTTGATTGACTTAAAACAAACAAATGGTGAAATAAAGTATTTTCTTCAGGCATTTTTTTAAACAAATTGTTTACTTATCCTATATTAAATGTTAAACAGTTTTCTTGTTGTACATTGCGTTTTTGGTATTTTTGGTAGAAGTATGCTCATAATCAGACAGACACGTATGTTTTTTATCACAAGGACTTGACTTGGAATTGCCTTGCGCTAATTATGACTTGACTAGTTATTTATTTAAAATGCCTTTTCTTGAGCTTGTTATTTTACAAATGACTTCAAATGGACTTAAGCCATTTCAAAATGACTTGTTTACAACACTGGTCGGCCCAACTTTAATGCGTGGCAATTCTAGCCTTGTAGCTCAAATAAGATCAAAAAGAAAATTTATTTTACCTAAACCAAAATGAATGGATTTTAACATTGACACGTTTAAGGTTAATCCATTTAATGTACTCACCAGTGGTTCCCAATGTTTGTTTTGCGACACCCTCGGAAAAGTTTTGTTGACTTGCGACGCACCCATGAAAGTATTTGGGGATGACGACACAAATTTAGGTTATAACCTGCTGACGTCATAATACAAGCATTGGCGAAACAACGTCACGAAACTGATCCAAAACCATAGCCTAATAGTTTTAGATTATTACAGCTTTTGCATTTGAATTGTCAAAATATCCATTAAGGACCATGGTCTTTTAAAATAACAAATTACACGCATTTCCCAACGATGCAAAACGTCAGGTCGTTTTTGTAAAATCAAGTTATGCTTTTCTTAAAATAATATATAACTGTTTGTTCGAGAAACTTTGTTCGTGTGTCTATATCTAGTTGATGTTTAAACCACTTGTTTTTATTTTGAACAATTCATTAAAACGTTTACCATAATCTATGGTCCCTTATCCGAGGTTTGTTTGGTTTGGTTATCTAAAATCGTTGAAGTGTCATTGTGGACTGAGCCATCAAGAATGTGGCGCAATGTATGTGAAAACACGCCTTCCGTGTTCAGCAATTATGTTTAAATTTAACTTTAAATAATGTTTTGCCTTTGGTAAGTTCTAAAACCAAACTCATGAAGATTTGAATATCATTAAATTATTTTAATTAACTCTACATTTAAAAGCAAAACAAAAAGGTAATTACAAAAGCTATAGCCTATAGCCACTCATTAACTTGAATAAAAAAACAAATATAAGCTGCTTAACAATATGTTGACTGTTTGGTAAAACATGTTATTTATATAAAGATGCTTTTTATAATCACTTCAATTTTTAAAAGCAACTTAGCTTACCTTAATTTCATTGCTAGACATTGCTTCTATACTCAACTCTGCGTCGTCATCCTACAAAGTGTCTCGGTAGATTCCGTTCTACCAGCTTTTGTTATATGGATGTTAATCATTAATTTTAACAAAAAAAATACAGAATATTGATTTTGTAATTAGTATTTTTTTACTTGCGCTTTGATTACGGACCGTTTAAATGTGTGATTTGAAAATCGTACATATTATATGCAAATCAAGGAAAGTATAGTCTCTTCCAATGAAAAACGTCTATATAGCTTCTAACTTGAAGTAAGAATAAGTTTTTTCTCTTAAAATTGCGCTTATTAGCCTAAAGGTGACAAAAATGGGAATATAACATAAATATGATCACAAATTATTCGGTACTAAAGAGCATTGCGATTGATATCTGGCAATTGGTCACCCATATTTATTTTTAGGGTGAAATGTAGCAATTGGTCACCCATAATTGTTTATGGGGTGATATCTAGCAATTGGTCGCCCATAATTGTTTTTAGGGTTATATCTAGCAATTGGTCACCCATGTTTGTTTTGTCAATTAGTGTTGTCTAGAAACTGCAGCTCAAAGAAACTCAAGTAAAAACTCTCCACTTTGGAACGATAGTCTTAAAGCTCCGGGACATTCTAATCGAGCAACGCAAACTGAAAAAAAGAAGCACAATGAACTACGAAGGCATTTTGCAATAATGGTAAATAATAGCGTTATTTACTTTATTTCAATAACGTTTTACTTCTTGCTCTTACACTAAAATTTATATTGATTAAGAGCCAAGAAATGTTGCTTTACTTCTTTTTGACAATTGATGCTAATTGATACATTTACATTTTTTAGATTTAAGAGCTGACTTGTCTTCGGCGGCTTTAGAGAAATCAGTATGTATACAGAGAAGATGGAATCGCCGAAACCATATTCATCGTACGAGATGACGGTATGTGTTTAATTATTTATTTAAATTTAGTTTTTTTTTTAGATAAAATAATTTGGCAGATTAAAAACAATAAAATGCCCAAGTTGTAATTAAATTAAGATTTAAATACATACTTCTGGTTGCTCTTATCATACAAGTGAAGTATCTTGATTATTTCATTAACATATAAACAAACGTTCCTAGCTTTTTTTGACCTTGCATGACTTAAACAGAAAATTACCAAATTTATACATTTTAGCAATCCCAAGAGAAGCAGCAGCAGACAACGACGACCAACAATTGGGAATAAACAATTGTGATGTCCGTAGTTATGGCGTCACACAACTGCTTTATACCTACTACATATACGTAACGAGTCCGCCCCGGAAAATGGAAGTTGTTGGCCGGCCGGATCCTAGTTACGCTTACCAAAAATGACCAGCTTCACGCAAAACAAGGTTAGTTAGTATTCCACTTATAACAAAACATAAAAAAACATATGCGTATAGGTGAGTTTTTTTATGCATTAACCCTAATTTCATTCTTGCACAGAAACGAATATCAAACAAAGAAACAAAAAACGTTTATAAGAAGCAAATTCGAAAGCGAATGCATTCAGTGACATAAGGTGGTGCATATTAAAGGCCTTTTTTATTAGTGCGCTTTTTGTTGGGACTTTTAAAAGCGCTTGTAATTTCGTTTTATCTCCAGAAACAGCAAACGCATTTTTTTGTTCTCAGATTTGCGTGCTGGCTTACCGCCTCCTGTTTGCCTTTAGTTAAAAAAATTGTTTTTACGCTTTTGGGTTCACGTCTGTATGTGAAGGATGGTGTCCACGATTTTAGTTAGGTCCTTTTGCGCGTGACAGGCGCCGTCGTTAAACGTCGTTGTAGCTTCTTGTTTCCCCAAATATTGTGAGCTCTAGGGTTTTTGTTCGACTCTTTTTGAACGCTATATGACTGGTCCCCGTAGACACTGGTTTTTAAGTTAGTATGTCAGGAAAATGTGCTGTGCAGGTTTCGCTTTGTTTTTGCCTAAAAGGCAAGATTTAAGGTCTTTTTCCTGGCATTTTCATTCTCACTTTCTCACCTCCCCGCCCCACTAGATCCAGAAAATGCCAGAAAAAGAGGATTCGCTTGGAAACCAGTTCGATCCGGTCGCGTTAAATCACAATGTGTAAAACTGCGCCTTCGTACAATTTTTAAAAACAAATTTACGGTGGAATCACCGAAGAGGCTTTACTCCGCTTTTTTTCACTGGCGAATTGCTTAGACTGTTGTTTGTAGCAGGTATTATTGTGCAAATTTACCCCACAGTCATCGCTCGCCTTGCTGTATTGCTTGTATCCAACTTCCCACGTATAACGCTAGAACGCTTTTCATGCTAACCAGCCCTCTTGTAATGCCCGTCAGCTCTAAACAGACAAGTTTTCAAGCAATCGGTAAGATTGCGCGGCCTACCTTCACCTTCTTATTTTTGCACCATTTTTGTGTTTTGATTTCTGTCGCTTAGCAGCGGTCAGTTGCGGTCTAGGGCGGTGAGTTTTTTCACCTAACTGCATGCACCCGTCTTTGGTTGATTCTACCGCTCTGGATCGCTAGATAGCGTCGGCGGCGACGAAAAAATTCGGCGTCCATTTTTTTGTCCAAAGTCGAACTTGCTTCTTTGCGTGAACCTGAACTTTGCGAATAACACGAAACGCCGGAAATTGCGTTTTCGAGTTTTTCGTGAAGTAAAGTTTTCGCTCAAAAACGAAATACCGAAACGGTCCCCCAAATTTTTCCAGCGGTTTCCCAAATTTTGGACTTGCAACTTTTTGGTATTTAAATGAAATACTTGCGGTCTCTTAAAACTACTTATCGGTCACCCAAACCAAACCTAAAATAAACCTGCCCTGGGGTATTATTTATAATGCTCCAAGGTGCCGTTATTGGTAAATATGTAAAAATATGATTTTTGCTTAATTAAAAAAGAAAACCTTTTACAACTTTACACGAAGTACAATAAATCAGATTAAATTTTCCTACATTCGGTAGAGTGTATCGTTTCAGTTCCGTTTATTTTGAAACTAATAATAACAACGAAAAGTCTAGTAAGCGGTGTCGCAGTCTGGTGCTGGTTGGGAACACAAGTGTTTCTTGGGAATTTAAGTGTGCTTACAGCAGGGTTAACTATGTTTTTCGTAAAGTATTTTTTTGGTTGCGTTAAGTTTCAACATAAAGTGTTTAGAGATGGCATCATAAAACAATAAACGTCATAAACCTGCGTTTTTCGGTCAAACCATTGTTAAAAGGATTGAAAAGAACCTTATGCTCCACGTATTGTTTCGAAGGGAATTTTGAATAAAGGTATTTTTACAGATTTTAGTAAAGTTTTTTTACAGACAGGATTCAAGGCCACCCTGCCAATGGAACGCAATACGGAGTGACGAGGAAAGCAATTTCCGTTGGCGAGATTTTTACTCAAGCAAAGTAAGCTTCTAAATTTTCTCTCTGATGTATTTTTAACCAAAAACCCATCAAAATAGGTAAATTAAAGGAAACTTACGATCACTGGTTCAACCATTTGTAGGGAAATAGCATTTACGTTCTACTTTTATTAACGATAGTTGGTTGTTTTATGGTTTCATAATACAGCAGATAAATTAAATCATACAGTTTCGAATTTTTTGTGAAAGTAAAGGTAATTATGGAATTGTTATCCCTCGTGTTGCTGTAGTATATAGCATATTTTATTTGTATTTTATCTATATTATACAGCATACAATACCATTTCAAGAATTCATCCAATGCACGAAGATTTTCCCGACTTTGGAATCAACAAGCAAACTGGGAATTACCGACTTTATTAATCCTACAACACAAAGTCTCATTGGATTGTATTTTTAAATTGGCCATTTTACATGCGATGCTGCTTAACAAATAAATTCATCTTTTATTGCCTCTCTGGTTGCAATTTGCTTGTGCGTGCCCAATAAAGTCGGATATAAAATATATTTTTTTTAAGCTTCCCATGCGCAGTTCGTTGTAGTAGCTTAGTTTTTTGTTTCTATGCAATTTTTTCGAAATATTACTGATTGGAGAACGTACTTTTTATTATTATAAAGCAATAGTTGTCCGAAGTTTGTTCATTTTTGAAATTTTCTTTTTGTGCTTTACAATGTTCAGCTTTTCATTGCTGTTAGTTATTCGATCCTTTTTTTTCGATATTTGCTTTCATTTTAAGCCAACCCTGTTTAACAAAACCCGACCTGTCATCTCTTCTCTAAAACCCCTTGTTGTAGAATAGAATAAAATGGAATAGCATAGGCTATCGTATTAACTTTTTTCTGTATGAAATGTTTATACGTATATGTGAAATGTTTTGCCGAATTGACCGCCATATCTACTTACGATTTGTTGTTTTAGTACTTACTTTCTTATTGCATTTATTCCTTTATTTCGTTCGCTAGCCCTAAAAAATATTTATACATTTTTATTCTAGGTCTACCCTTACACCGAAGGTATATTTTATTAATTATAGATTTGTAAACCTCCGTCAAGATAAATTTTAGGAACCAATAATTGGTATTTAAGAAAAATTAAAACCGATATTAAAATAAATAAAAGTGATTATCGCTTCAGGATTTTGATCTATTCTGAATACATTAATTTAAAGCAAAGCTTTGTTGAATACAGTACTGAATTAATGACTTCGCGTCGCTTTTCACTTGATTTTTTAATGTTTTACTGATTGGTGGAAAGTAAATATAAGTTTTTTTTCGAGTTTATGCAAAACTCGCGATTATATTTTAGGCATATCATAAAGATAACTACAGTAAAGCCTTTGGTAAAAAAACGCTGCCTATTTTAAAGGAATATTTGAATAAACAGTTTTATTGAAATAGGGAAATGGCATAATCGTAAATAACCACCGAAAAAAATACACAACAAATGTTGTTCAATTCTATTACCATAATCCGAGATACACAGCCATGTGAAGCAAAAGCGAAGCTCTAGCTAAACTTCATGCGATAATCTAGGTCAGGAGCCGGGAAACGATGGCTCGCGAGCCATTTATTGCTCTTTTGATAATGTAATCTTGCTCGCAAATAAATCTAAGTTATTATTTCTTATCATGACTTGAATACGTTCCACGCGACCATTAGCCCCTTCCAAACTATATTTGTTTATAAAGTATGATAGCAAAATTTTCGGCAGTTGCGAACTTAGCACAGTAATTTTTTGCGCTTACTCTAGAATTAGATGTGGAAAATATAATATGGCTCTCGTGGCAATATAACTAAAACTAATTGGCTTTTGGCTCCCTTAGTTGAAAAGGTTCTAGACCCCTGATCTAGGCGTAGCTGCGTGGGTAAATCTACCGGCTCGCGTACACCATGTAGGTTGCTCTAATTAAGATATTAAGCCGGAAATTTTCTTAAAACTAAACTTTGATCGTTTTTTACCTGACTGACAATTTAAAAATCTCTGGCTAAGCTGGCCGAGGCTTTTAAGTTAACATTTCTGACTTATACTGCAAACGTTCTGAATTAGACTACAAACATGCAAGCTTTTATTGTTAGGGTCACAAACAAGACCTCTACTTGAAAAAATATACAAATTACGTGTTAATTCCATGTAAAACTTTTCTACAAATACTATTATCCTTGGTTGGTAATTAATAAGCTTATTGAGACGATCCAATTTCAGTTTCAAAAATCAGGATTTCAATTAAAGTTAACATAGTCACGGCTAATCTTATTGTAGTTTTAATTTGTTTTCGACACATTTATTGTTTTTTAAATATTTTATTATATTTAGTTATTTTTAGATTAACAGGTGGCTCGCCAAGAATCTGAAATGGGTCTCTTTGTGGGTCAGTGGTTCGCGAATCCTGCTATAGTTTATAATTGCAATATTAGGTTCTTAAAAATTGCGGGTCACATTGGAGATTGTTTACTGAATCTAAACTATTTTGCATAGTCTTCTGCCATGTGTGGTATGGCCTAATGGTAGGTTTCCAACATGATGTTCCCTTGGTCTGGGGTTCGATTCCCTTCAATTTCTCATTCATTGCCTGGTAAATCTATCATAGTGTACTGCTATAGATGTTACATTCCCGCGTTCGATAGATGGTTAACTTACAAACTTGATTGTATAATTAGTGATAATTCACATCGCAAATACAACCTTCACTACACCAAATTGGTCTGCAACACTATAGGTCATCTGCTGTAACTTCGTCGCCAATACATGTAAATCACGTTAACCTACCTTAATCCTTCAAAAGACAATAATAAACCTTAACCACACCCAATTTAACTGTAACTCCATAGCTCACCTGCTGTAACTTCGTCGTCATTACGTTAACTCACCTTAACCGTTCAAAAGACGATAGTATAACCTTAATCACAGCAAACTTAACTGTAACTCCTTAGCTCACCTGTTGTACCTTCGTCACCCTCAAGTGTTAATCACGGTAACCCCCCTTCCACCGTTGTTGTACCTTCGTCACCCCCTTCCACCGTTGTTGTACCTTCGTCACCACCCTCAAGTGTTAATCACGGTAACCCCCCTTCCACCGTTCGTTCATTGCGTGTTAAAACCTTCGAGCTTAACAGTGAAACCTTACCACATAGCCCTAAATAATAAACTGTGTAACATTTTTATTTCAAAAATAAAATGCAAAAAAAGTCGCTGCCTATACTCCTCGTGCGCTGCTTCGGGCTGGTTCCCTATTGTGTGGCTCTGAGCCACGCCCTCTGAGGGCCTAAGTTTTTCGAACACTGTTGCCAGCCCGAAGCAGCGACTTCTTGCCTGACTAAGCTGACCTAGGAAACCTTGCGGCTACCTAACCAGTGTTCTGACCTGTGTGCATCGGGGATTTAACGTGACATACAAGAAACTTTACCGGGCTAACCGAATCCCGCTACAGGCTGGGACAGGATTCAGCGACTCCTTGTTCATTGTGAGGTTATTTATGGTTAATTCTATCATTAAACGAGATTGAGAAATTACAGTTAAGTTATCAGGTTCGAACCCATAGAATTCTATCGGCTACCGGGGAAAGATTTTACCTTTAACCGGGTTCGAACTCGGGCATAGCGGTTTCTAACCAGAGTGCGTTTCCGCTACGCCACAACAAGGAGCTGAAGAACTGAGTTTAAGATGTTTAGATAAAAGCAATTTAAATCCCCTAAAATTTTTTTTGTTTACCTTGGCACATAACCTTCAAAAAGATTTTAATAGCCTATGAAAGGTTTAGTTCGGGGTTACCGTGATTTACAATTAAAGGCGATGGAGTAACAACGGATGAGGTATAGACTTAAGTTAGCTTAGGTTTAGATCAGTATAAGGAACTTTTACGTGAGGTACAATGTAGCGCATATACTGTCACGCTGCGGTTAAGTACATCAGGTTTGATTATCCAGGCATTGGATTGGTGCTTGAAGGGAATCGAACCATAGACCGAGGATACATCATGTTGGAAACCTACCATTAGGCCATACCACACACGGTAGACGGCAGTGGAAAATATGTTAGAAAGAGTAAACAATCTCTAATAAAATGCGCAAATTTTCAACTTAAAAATGAACTTATAAGGTGTTTGTGGGGGCTACAACCACTGATAAAAGTACGGCTACCGTAAGTGACCAAGGGTAAAATCTAGGAAGTTAATAGTTTTTTTCAAACATGGTGGATTGGCCATTCCAAACGCAAATTATAAAAACAATCTTGACAATAGATGTACAATTGTACATAAATGGTCATTAAACTACAATATACTGTCATATTGGATTACCTTTCTTTTATTTTAACGTCCATAAAGCTCGGATGCCTATTTCAATATCGCACAGTTGAAACTTTAAAGTTTTGAATTATAATTCACTTGTGGCATTTTGTTACCAAGGAAACTCTGACACAAAAAGTCAGCCTAGGATTGTCACTTTGCGGAAACGCATTTGGTTAAAAATCGCTACGCCCGAGTTGGAATCTGGTTAAAGGTAGCCGAACTTTTTCCCCGGTAGCCGATAGCATTCCATCGGTTCGAACCTGATAAATTTTTAAATTCTTAATACCGTAGCCTATTTGCTAGAATGAGAATGTTCCAAATAAAATAATAATAAGCTTAGGATTAGGCTATTAAGAGGCGCTGAATCCAGTCACAGCTGTTATTCAAATCCTTTAGTGTGTTTTAATTAGATGTGAGTCTTTTTTTCCATTTTTGATTGACATAACATCGGCCTATGGTATAATGATAGGTTCGGCTGTAAATTTTCAATCAAATGGTAGAGTTGGGGATTAGGCTGGCAAGATCTTGTCAGCCCTCCGATGACAAGCATTTTCGGCACAAATTATTCGTTTTTTTTGCATTAAATATAAGTGAAAACTGTTTTTATTTCCTAGGTTTGTGTGTACGGCCGGCTGGCGTACTCAAAAAAACTTGTGCAGCTCTTAGTAAGAATTAAGTAAAAACCTGCTATAGACATTGTGGAACATAATTTAAAATTTTGCAACTACGCAATTATTAGGCAGTAAGATTTTTTTGCTTCATAATGTCTTTAAATACCTCCTTTAGTAATGTTTTGTCACGTATGTTATTTATACGTGAACGACTAAATGTTCAAAGCCACTGTTTTAAATCAGATCAAATTTTATAATTCCGATAAAAATCTGCGATAGGTGTTAGATGATTTTAAATTAAGACCTACTCGATTTGCGGTCAACAATTATATCGCGATAAACACGAAGACTACCGTTTTATTATTCGTTTTTACCAAGAGAAAAATTGCACGATGAACATATATACGAAGCAAAGTGACCAAATTATTCTTTGGCGTAATTTATCATTGCGGCAATACGTACGATATGGTGCTCTGAAAAAAAGAAAAAAACAAAGAAAAAAACAAACAAATAACGTTACACTTTTCGAAATGCGCTTGAATATAGCAGACTAGACAACTAAAAAAACATTTTAGGACAGGATGTCAAAAATGGTAAATTTAAAGAAGCGTTGCATCACAGTACGATTTCGAACTAATTCGACAAAATTTTAAGGCAGTCACTTGTTTTCAGCCGGATTTGGGCCCAATTTTCGATTCAAAATAGTAATGGCCACCGGTTTTTTATGTTTTGCCCTCTGCACTAAGGGAAAGGCGACGAATAAAAGTTTTTGTATTCTTTTGGTTTCATCGTAAAACTTTATTTTAATTCATTAATGGGGCGGTGATGTAAAAGTGATCGCATTTAAAAGACCTCAAGAATCTACCTATTTCACCAGCCCAAACAAGTTCACTAAGACGCAAAAAATAGAATGGGCTGCAGACTTGGTTGGCAAACCATAAAACTAACAAGACTCTCCGATCTTTTAAAGCTCTGCTTTTAGTAGGGAGATCTAGAGTCTGGAGAAGCATGATTTAATGGGATTTGTTCAGCTTGGTAGGGTCGATTTTTACATTATGCTAACTGCACAAAATCACATTTGCGATATAGCTTTCTCTGTGCGGCTATGCAAACACAGATTTGGGAATGAAGCTCGACAAGTTAACACGTCGACCGCTATTTCTTTTTTTTTTCGAAACTGAAATGCTTTTGGAGCATAATGGTTGGAGGTTGTAGTAAGACGTAATAAGAATATCAAAGCCCATACAGAAGTAGGTAACATTTTGAACGTTTCGAATAAGTCTTTATTCATTTTTAACATAGAGAGAAGCCACTGATAGTAAGTGTATATATACCGGTGAGGCAGACGTCTGAAGGAAGGAAACGAGTGATACACTATCTTAACCGGGTTGAGCGGCGATTAGAAGGTAGGTCGTCAATAGCAGATAAGGCCATCCACGTGATTCAGATGTTAAAAAGAAAGAGAGGTATGGAAGCTTGGTCTGCATTAATTTCCGGGTTGTGCCGTTTTATTTCTACGGTTTCCTTTATCAAAAGACGACGCCAACACCGACTTGTCGCAAGAATCTTGGGTTTTTTAAAATCTTCAAATGCTTTTAATGTTTCTTTGCTTTTACTTTTCGAGGTGGAGAACACTACAGGACAAACGTGTTGTTTTAACAGGAAAATCCGAAAGCCGTTTTCATTGCTTTTGACGACTCCGCTGCTAATCTTCGCTTGAAATACAATAAGCCCCGCGTAAGCACTACTGCGTGTAGGTGCGGACCGCTTTTTCGATCTTGATCCTACACACAGGACATTGCCTCAACGCCCGCGTGCATTCCATACAACAGCAGATGTGGCCGCAAGGTATGAAGACAACGTCCGCCTGACGATCCAGGCACACCTGTAAGACAAAATGTTTTTATTTTTTATTCAATTAGGCATTTCACCGATGTTTTTGTTGTAAAATAAACAGACAATAAAAACTAATGAAAATAATAAGAAGGCCAGTTTTACGATCATCTTTAGGTGCTTAGTCCATACTACACCAACGGGCCGTAGTTTTCAAAAACAAAAGATTTTTTAAAAAGCTTAGTTTACTTTTGAACAATAAAGTCTCGTTGGAAACCAAACTAGTGCAGACAACAAAATTCTAATTTTTGTATCGTGACAAAGATATGCTTGTATACTTTGCTATCGGAATTTGTCCGATGCTAGGGTTTTATGGCCACTTTATCACTGAATTTCGTGTAATATAATTTCAATAATTGGCATGTTAACGCAGTATTTTGCCTGAAAATAGTAAATCCAGCTCTGATGATTTTTCACCTGGTTAAAGCAAAATATGACCCATTAACATAGCATAGATAAGTTCCACCAATTTCGTCTATTGTGTATGGCCGTACTTTTGTCCCCCCAAAAATATAGATAATACAATATATACGAACTTCGGAAATCTATGTTTGATATCAACAATAGCTCAGAATCGGCTGTACCTTACAAAGACGCGAGTCGTTAAGTTCTTCCAGCGTTCTTTTGATTTCTTCGGCTGTGATTTCGGGTTCTGCAACCTTCATTGTGCTAGGCTACAAAAAAGTTAAGAACATGTTAGATTTGCGTCACATGTATTATAGGGAAACACACAATAAGACTTATATAAAGCGACAATTTGCAATTAGTATCATAGCATTGAGACCAACGACACAAAGAAGACAAATACACAGTAATATTCATGTCAGAATAAGGTCTAAATTCGTCGAATACGACACAAACCTAAGTGCTTAAAAGAGTATAAATCCATCGGAATACGGCCTAAATAAACAAAACTTATAAGAAAAATCTATAATACCATAGTACTACGACCAACGAAATAAAAATCTGCAATAGCAGTAACACGCACGGCGGAATAAGATCTAAATCGTTTGAATAAGACATAAACCCGCCGGAATAAGTCCTAAATTTATCGGAATGAGGCCCAAATGGCCAAAATAACGTCTGAAACTGCAGGGAGGGAGTTGTGTCGATCGGCCATCGGCCTGGCGTAGGCTTTTTTGGTACTACGTTTAGGCGCCCAAGTTTAAACGGCGCCGTTGGGGCGCCACCGATTTGGCATCGGATTGTTTGGTCATGCTTGGGGTTAGTGGTGGATAATGGGATGATCTAAAAATGGTTTAGGATTGAAATTTTTCAAAGAGTTAGTGATGTACCACGGCAGGGATGTTCAACCTGCGGCCCGCCTGATGTTTACGTACGGCCCACCACTTATTCTCACTTTCAGTAACAATTGTTTTCACTATCATCAAAACGTGTAGAACTCGCAGTGTTTGATGTAGGCCTGATCTTATATATTTTAAGACTATAAACGAGTCTAATGTCGCATTTCAACATCCGTCGAACACTTTTGTGCACCATTATTGCTAAGCAAAATTGGTGTTTTTCTGAATGTGTGTTTTTGCGGACCTTTTTAAGGAAAGATATCAGCCCAAAGGTGTTGTACCATGACTAGGGATGTTCAAAGTAGAATCCCAAGGTATTCTAGAACAATAGGTTTCGAATCTAGAATAACGAATCCAGAATAGCGAATCCTAGTATATTTTTATTAAATTATCTAACCTTGGTTTTGTTTGAGGAAGGGATTCATCTTAATCTACCTCACAGGGCCTACAATCACAGCAATAAATCGCCCGAACAATTTGCTAACATGTGTACATTATAATAAAAAAATCTCTCATATGTTTAACATTCTTAACAACTGTCATTTGAAGCAGTTCTGTAAACTGTATTATGCCAACTGTCCAGGTTGTTGCCAAAACTTATATTTTTGCCAATAGTAAGTACAATGAAACACTGCACACAGAAGTCTTAAGCAATTTGGTCCTGTTTAAAGCATTGTTGGGTTTTAGTGCTTCTTTTTTGACTAACATGATCTGTTATGCAGTCAAATAATGTACTGCAAAGAATACAAAGTTACTATTGACATAACGAATTCTTGACAATTTCGCTGTGCATAACTGCATAAGCTCGCGGAATATTGGCCTAAAGTTGACCTTAAGTAACCCTATAGCACATTTTGTAGACGGCCAGCACGTTTTACAACGTGATATTACTTTTGCAAATTAACGCATTTAGGGCAATTGCGAACTCCACACCAGACATTGCACGTTAGTCGCTCGCCCAATAATGCTTGATTGACACTTATTATTAGACGAACGTTATCGCGAGACGCGGTAATTGGTCTCCCGAAAAAACGCTGACACTGCACTACGAGGCTACGTTTAAAGCAAGCACTATAAATTGGTCACCGCAGCGACAGGCCAACTTACCACACGCGTTTGTACAATTAGGCGCAACAATCGGCGGTAAAACATTAAATTATATCGGTTCCAATTACCCGAAATAAACGGCAGAATTGGATTCGAATCCCATCTGGATTCGAATCCAAGTATTCGATATTCTACTTTGAACATCCCTAACCATGACATGATACGGCATGGCGATATTCGCTTGCATATTTACGCATGGGTTCACTCTAAAAGAGCGGGTGTTTATAAGTTAAGTTGTTTTATGACGTCAATATATGACGTCACCCATTTAATTTAATAGGTTTTGCCGCCTATCGAAATTTTTAAAGTGGCAATGCGACCCATTCGGCTAAAAGATTGGACATCCCTGTCCTAAGGGGTCGGGGTAAGGGTTAGGGAAAATGTTATATAGGCCTAATTGTGGCCATTTAGGTGTTATACCGACGAATTTAGGACTTCCGATTTATACGTTATTACGACTACTACGTATTAGTCCTATTTTGGTCTTATCTTGAACTGTGTTATATTCCGACGTCGATGTTGTTTTTATTTCGATTTTATGGCTGGAGCCCTTATCGCCTCGACCAGGGTTACAAAACTGTTTTAACTTTTTTGCGACCTTTTGACTATGGCAGGAGCATTTTTCTGTGTCTGGTTTTAAACGCATTTTCGCAGTAATTTACAAATTAGAATTGGGTTTTATGCTTTGTAATAGTTTTAACATTTGAATTTCGAAGGTCAGACAAAGTTAACTTCAATAAATAAAACACTAAGTGTAAAATTAATGATAACCTACTCGCGAAAAAACACTCATCACTCGAGGTTAAATTTTGCCATCTCCGGAATTTACATCTAGCTCTACAGACAGCAGTTGCTAATTGACGCGTCAAATAACAAAACAGTTGTTTTGACCTTTATTTATTATGAATCCAGCCTTACCTGAATAGCGGCCATAGAAGTGCCTGGTAAAGAAATATTGACATTTCCGTCGACTTTTTACTTTGACTAGGCGACGAGCTCAGGAATTGTGTAAGAGAGACATCTTCCGGTTTCGGTTCCGTTTCCATGTTGTTTCTATAAAATAAAATCGAACGTTTTTGTTGAAATAAAATTAACCGTTCTTTTGTTTCGTATTTTTGATTTTTTGTTTGTTTGTTTGTTTTTGTTTACAAAGTAAAACGTAAACGCTCGGAATAGTTTGGCAACACAAACTTTAGACAAAATATTACAGTGTCGTTGTCACCATAGAATCTATTCAGAGAATAACTATATCACGAGAGTACCCGAGACAGTTTAAAAATGTGTCACAATACCGCGATTGAAAAAAAAACGATATAGAAATTGAATTGTTTTAACTATATATCCGTTTGAAATAGTTTTGTTACTACTTTATACATTTAACATTAATTTGCAAAAAAATTTGGTTGACTGCTTGTACTTGATGTTAAGAGAATTAAAGGACAACACATTTAACCAGACGGTAATTAAATGGCGAGCATTTAAATGAGGCTTTTCAAGCAATGGGCCGCGACGCGAAATTGACCCGAAGTAAATGCCGACTTAATTTTGCTTAGTGTGTCTTAGTGTGTTTCCTTTAAGATTATAATAATATTAGGGAAAAAGGATCACGACACCAAAGCATATACAT
Organism: Ascidiella aspersa; assembly: GCF_963924565.1. NCBI lineage: Eukaryota > Metazoa > Chordata > Ascidiacea > Phlebobranchia > Ascidiidae > Ascidiella > Ascidiella aspersa. The sequence continues at coordinate 22,418,560 of NC_139451.1, forward strand.
CATACTTAGTACTTATAATCGCCACTAAAAAAGGGTATAAAGTACCAATTAAACCAATGTTTCTCAAACTATGAGACGCACCCGAAATTGGATCGCCGCCAACTGGAGTTCAGATAGTGAGATTTATTACGATTAAATCTGAGCTATATTGCCCCAAAATCCAAGAACAGCGGGAGAAATACCAAAAACAGTACCAGTAGTAATTAACCTTAAATTTATATAGGCTTTTCACTCAGAATTTTGGTCGCCGTAAAAAGAAAGGTTAAGAAATACCGAATTAAACGAACTTAGCCTCGCAAAACCACGAACTAACAAGTGGCGAGTGTTTCTTGAGACACTTTAAATCGAGCGAAGCCTACCGTTTTTCCATTGCCGCAACAGCATCCAAAAGCTCGCTGGCTGATTCGTATGGCTTTCCATTATCTCTGATCCTTTCTTGTTGCACGAACCGTACCAAGTGCTCTTCGTAGCCGATACCTGAAGGCATTCAAGTTAAATTTGGTGGCGTAGTTCGTTTTCTTAGAGATTCGTTTTTTTTTAGAGATTAGCGAATGCCGTGATAAAGAGGTATAAGTTGCATGGCTTTAAACAACACAGTTTGGAGCGCCTAGCAAATTAACTTTGATATGTGTTACATATTCAGAACTTCTTGCAATTTTTTCTGTTGTTAGTTAGCGATCTAAACGTTAATACACTTATTCGAGTTCGAGTGACTATAACGATCAAATAAACAAAAAATAATTTTAAAACATATTTATTTTTAGTCCAGTGGATGATTTAACTCAGAGGTCACTAAACTACGGTCCGCGGGCCAAATCCAGCCCACCAGTTTAAGTAATTATTCGGGGCACATTTTCTCAGTGAACTCAAAGTACGGTTATACAACGAAAAACTCAGTCGATTGCAAGTTCATGCTAAATTTTTTATGAAAATCTTGATAAAACATCAGTTTTATAAATCTTATTATGTATTTCAGTACAAAAAAAATTTTAGTTACCTTCTTTAAATAAAATGCAATTCAGGTTAGTTCAAAACTAAATTTTATATCTGCCACAAGTCGTTACAGTTATCCGTTCCTTCATGAAAAGAACGATTGGTGACTCTGATTTAACGCCTTAAATATATAAGACGAAAAACATTTGAAGTCGTATATTCCAAGATTATGCGTTTTAAATATGTAAATTGCATATTATTTTTCCCCTATTAGAGACATTCTTAAGATAGTATAAATAAGCACGTGGTCCGTATACTACGTCACGCTACAACCTTCAAAGTGATCAAAAAATTGTACTTATATGGCCAAAAAATTAAGTAACAAAATTCGCGCCATTTACGTTTGGCTTTGAAAATTACACAATAGTGATGTAAAAGTTCGGCCTAATGCCCCAATCTAGTGGCTCCCAAAAAAAAAAAAAAAATCCTAATTATTTCGCGTCAAACTTTTAACAGAACAACGATAAAGTAATTTTACAATTGCCCTGAACACACGACAAACTAGATGTAAATGTCTCAAAATTACTAATTTGCAATTATAGTGCGTGTTTAAGTCTAAATTTCTTGCGTGTATGCCTATTGGTAATACAAAAACTCTCTTTTCCGAAATTACAAAAAGGTTCGCGGCACACAGTTTGGGAATAACTGCCCTAATCGATCAAGTTAATTTTTGTTACGTTAAAGATATGCAAGAACCTGAGTGTATTTACAAATTAGAAGTAGCCAATTTTTTAGCCTATAGGATAGGGATGTTCAAAGTAGAATATCGAATCCTTAGATTCGAATCCAGATGGGATTTATTTCGGGTAATTGGAACCGATATAATTTAATGTTTTACCGCCGATTGTCGCGCCTAATTGCACAAACGCGTGTGGTAAGTTGGCCTCTCGCTGCGGCGACCAATTTACAGTGCTTGCTTTAAATGTAACCTGGTAGTGCAATGTCAGCGTTTTTTCGGGCGACCAATTACCGCGTCTCGCGATAACGTTTGTGTAATAATTAAGTGTCAATCAAGCGTTATTGGGCGAGCGATCAACGAGTAATGTCTGGTGTGGAGTTCGCAATTGCCCTAAATGCGTTAAGTTGCAAAAGTAACATTACGTTGTAAAACGTGCTCGCCGTCCACAAAATGCGCTATAGGGTTACTTACGGTCAACTTTAGGCCAATATTCAGCGAGGTTATGCAGTTATGCGCAGTTTAATTGTCAAAAATTCGTTAAGTCAATAGTAACTTTGTATTCTTTGCAGTGCATTATTTGACTGCATAACAGATCACGTTAGTAAAAAATAAGCCCCAAGACCCAACAATGCTTGAAAAAACAGGACCGAATTGCTTAAGACTTCTGTGTGCAGTGTTGCATTGTACTCACTATTGGCAAAAATATAAGTTTAGGCAACAACCTGGACAGTTGACATATTTACAGTTTACACAACTGCTTCAAATGACAGAACTTAGTTAAGAATGTTGAACATATGGGAGATTTTTTTTATTATAATGTACACATGTTAGAAAATTGTTTGGGCGATTTATTGCTGTGATTGTGGGTCCTGTAGGGTAGATTAAGATTAATCCCTACCCCAAACAAAATCGAGGTTAAATAATTTAATAAAAATATACTAGGATTCGCTATTCTGGATTCGTTATTCTAGATTCGAAACCTATTATTCTAGAATACCTTGGGATTCTACTTTGAGCATCCCTACTATAGGATATTTATGACGTCATTATGATGTGTTAATACGTTATTTTTTAGGGAAATTTCTTTGAGGAGTTTCTGACACCGTCCCGTGATAAATCAACTTCAGTAAGTGTTTTGTTGGCTGTAAGCTAATTGAGCAGACAGAGTGAGATTAGAGGGGGATTACCCTACGGGTTCTTTCCCCGGTGTTTTTGTAAGGGAAAAGGTAGCTGAAATTGCGCCATATTGCATGACACATCCGGACTTTCCACTGACGTTGAATAAAATGTTATTTTCCTTATTTAACATACTGAATGGCGCAACAGAGAATCAATTGCCCCGGAAGTTGGTGCAATAGCGGTATTTTGTTTATTTGTGGTGACTTACCTATTACTGCTTGTGTGGTTTCACATCGCATTGCGCGGTCAATCGCTGATTCCTGCGGCTGAGGAACTTGCATGCTAAAACAAACAAATTTAATAAATATATATTCTATATCAGAGCCACGATTTTAAATTAAGTAAATAGTGTAAATAATGCGAGGTGAATAGTGAAAAAGACATATACTAGGACCTTAAATAAAATATATAGTTTAATGCAGCAATAAAAATATGTCAAACCAAAAGTTAAATAATTAATGTATCCTTAAAATCCAAATGTTACACTGTTGATAACATTAAACTCATTACATACAGCACAACACCCCCAAAAAACCTTACACAAAACAGGTTAACTGTTTAGATGTACAAAGTTAGGTAAAATAAACCACCTTATTAAAATCTATTCAATAAAAAGTGTTAAGGCTTTTGCCCAAATTACTCAAGTCCAACCTCATTGGTTCAAATGGTTGCGGTCATGTCAAGTCATTTTGTACCAAACACTTACCAAGCCAAGTTATTTATAATGCTGAATTGAATACACCTATGTTTAGTGATGAAGACGTTAACTTAAATTATTCAAACACCGCTGTGACCATTAGCTTGGCAGGGTAAACTTATTTTCACCAAACATGTACCCAACCTTTTCGGAAAAAAAAAGTTGTAAAAAACAAGCTAAAGTTATAATTAAGAAAGCAATTACCTTGCTTGAGAAGTAGGAGCAACATCCAAGCCTCGCGCCGGTAAAACAGGTCTATTTAAGTCGGGAAACTGTGCCACGATGGAATGAACGAAAGCGGGGCCTTTCTGTTGTAGGACATACTCGCATGTCGGATACCATTTGGCATGCTCTACCATTGGAAGATCATTTCCTTGGAAATTTTGGAGCCCACCTCCACAGTAAAAGCACTTTACTCTGTCACGCACTCCTAAAAGAGGTACATCGGAAAAAACGTTAACACCTTGTTGCCATTGCAGCAAGAATGATCTGATTTATTTTTTTTTAATCATTTTTGTAGGCAAAATTTAATCATTTTAATTAGGGATTCTTAACCTGGGGTTCATTAGCCCATGTTGAGTTTATGGACTTGGGACTAGTTATTGAGGATCAATGAATATCTAAATAAAATCATAGTCTGTAATTTTTGAACACTAATTTTTTTAATAACTTTACCTATGACACAATCTCTAAAATTTATGCCGACTATGATTCATCCTAACCAACATATTTTGTTGGGGTTAACTTAAAAAAGTTTATACATGGAAGATACTTGAGTAATGTACTGACTTAACTATGATTTATGGAAATATTTAGTACTTTTACTGTTTATAGACAAGAGAAGTAACATGAAGAAATCCTATTTTATAGGCAAATAACTGAGAAATAGTGCTAAACCTTATTTTGTTTTGCAAATTTAATTCAATTTTATGAACAAGTACCCTACATCACATTTATAGTATTTTAGTATCGGGCAATATATGAAATTCTTATTACAATTGAGGGTTAGGGACAAGCCAATTAATATTTTCATTAGCCATAAAAAGTGATAAAATGCCTTACCAAGAGAAAACAATCCTGCTTCAGCAAACATCTGCGGCGTCGCTCTAGTGTAGAGCCATGCACTGAAAGTTGAAATTCGAACTTCGGCCCTACTCATATTAGGAGTGGCGGGATACTCACATGGAAACATAATCCTAAGGTCACGTTTCTCCTCATCTGTAATGGTTGTTACTAAATTTTGAGATCTCCTTGGTGCGTTAGAAGCTGGAACGTTCATCGTCTCCCTTCCCTGCACCATTGGACAGTGCGCAAAATGGCTCAAATGTTCCATACGCGGATTATCCGATCTTCGCCAATTACGGAGGACTCCACCACAGCTGAAACATTGTGTACGGTCGAGGTTTCCTAAGTAAAACCACCCGGACGCTGCCATTTCTGTCGGGTCCGGAGCATTTGCCGTTGGCCAGTTGGCAAACGTTTGAAGCCGCTCCTGTTCACGGCAAAGGTCGAGACTGCGCACCAAAGTTTCGTGAGCAGGATTTATGATGTTGGCAAGCAGCCGCGTTAGCGGATAATCGTAAATAGGAGGAGGTGGCACGCTGGGTGCTGAAGTTCTTGATCCAGAAGTTACTGTGTTGTACAGAGGTGGGGCTACCGAAGGGTATGTTGGATTTGGGAGTGACAAATTCGCAGACTGTGATGAAATCATTTCCGCACTTGAAATGCTAAAGATTAAAAACTATATATATATAATATATTCTTTAAAGAGGCTTGTGTAGATCCACAGTTTTATAAACAGCATTACAAACAACAAACCTTAAAAAACTTTAACAATAATTGATGAAAAAAAAACAGGCTGTTGAAAAACATACAAGATATATATGTTGAAAAACATACAAAATATATCTGATAAAATCAACTGTTAAACTCATATTGAATGTGGTGTTAAAAAAATATACCGGTATGCATGAATGACTATTAAACGATTTTACCTGGGGGAAGAGTTTCTAAAACCAAAACTTTCAGAGTTTGAAGAACTGACTTCAGATGAAGAATAAGGCATTTGACTCTGACTAGGTCTTGCAATCTAAACAGAATGTTTTTATATTGACTAACAAGTAAAACGTATTTGAAATATTGTTCACAAACTTACATTCAGTGCATTGCTGGATGTTTCAAATCTAATGTTTCCACAAGAGTCTGTGTTACGTGCAAACTTGCAGGTGGTCCTGCAATAAATAAGTAAAGAATTTACAACCAATAGCAAAGACAGAAAAATAATTTTAAATTGATTACTTTATTTTAATAGTAAAAACCTGAATGTAGATTCTGCCACTAAATAATTTATGCCAACAGCTTTTCTTCCACTTTAGTTTATGTTAAAAAATATTTCTATGTAAACTAGGTCGATAAGGAAAAACACACAAACTAAAAATGCTAGTTACCTATGCATGCTCAAATTGAATGGGTCCATTTCAGGAGTAAGGTGTCTCACTACATTTGAACATGCAAAGCATTCTACTACATCATCTTGGCCAGTGTAATAAAAGCCAGCTGACGCATAATTGCTGGCATTTATATGAACTCGCTGTGAAAGATTTCGAAAAGTTGAGATTCTATAGAGTTCCCGTTCTGAGTCATGAAAAAAAGTTTTAGTTTTACACAATAGCAATGAATGTAAATCTCACAAATTATCTCTAGAGTGCTTACTAGTTTCAGGGCTTTCGTTCTTTTCTTCATCAGGTTCTCCCTCTATAAGAGCAGTTAATGTAAATGAAGAAGTGCTATCTGTTTTTGTTTCTTTTGTTGATAAACTTGTTTCTGACCTGCCAAGTATTTCAAAAAGTGTTCTTTTCGTACTGTTAAACCTTGATTTTTCAACAATTTTAAATATTTTTCATTGAATGCATAAAAACAAAAAGCTGTGCAGTAATTAAAAAATGGATGTAAAATGGCATTACTAGACAAACTCTTTCTAAATTTTTAGAGTAACATTTTTACATTTTTTAACTTGTCAATATGTAAAATGAAATAATTACCTAAGTTTCTGACTGGTTGTATCATCATTGTCGTGAACAGTTATTGGTAAGTGTTTTACATAGAGAAGGCATACTGCAAAACACATTACTGGCTTCATAGTGATCAACAGAATAAACTTTTTCAAGTGATTAATGCTGCCACCATGGGTGTTTTCATCATAAAGCACAACTATTACCAAAGATTGGTGGAAAGAAGTGCATGAAGAGTAAATGCCAAAGTTGGATATAAACCCAGTTCCATGTCCAGAAAATTGTACCCCTTTGAATAGATTGTAATAAAGTCTATACAACAGCTTAGTTGCAATAAACGCTACCACAGCATATATAGTAATCAATAAACACAAGAATAATGTCTTCTTAATTGCATGGGCTATGTTTATGTTGTTTCTGCACTGATTTGGTGAAGCACAGCACATACTGACAGCCAAAATCCAACAATAAACACTTTGTCTAAGGTGCAATAAATCGCTGCAACAAAAAATAAAATATTTAAAACCCGATGCATTAAACAAAAACATTATGAACTGTGCATATGTTTTTCTTATTCAAAGCTCCATTATACATAAATTATTAGAATGTCTCCTTTAAAAAATCAATGGAAGAGCATACTACCTAAATCATTTGTTCTTTAAATTATAATCGATTGGGAATATTTAGTGTTAGCCTCCCTGCATAACAACTAGTGGTTCAAGGTTGCTACTTTTACTAATCTGTAAACATTATGTATTTATACTTTGCAGTTCTATTGCATTGACCAACAGATTGAAAAAATACATTTAAAACTTAAACTAGTTAAAAAAATCAAACAAATCAGTTCAATTTTATGCAGAGTTTTAGCAAAACCAGTAGCCCAAACAACTGAATAAAACCAAACAATGTTAATTTATTAAAAATGAACCTAAATCCCTAAAGAGTTAAAGACATCAAAAAAACATCATTTTTGGCGGAACTTATCTAACTAGGCTGACTTTTCAGATTTTTATATATGTCACTGAAGTTTTATTAGGGTTTTTAACTATTGGCACATTAGAGTTAGTTTTTTATCTGCATTTTTCCTTGCAGCTTATCGTCGGCACTCTTTAATATTTGCAATGAAACTAACGACAATAGTGAGTTATTTATTAATGGTATAGGCCCATAGACCCGAGGGGATTTACCTTATGGTAAAACTATAGTGGTGATTCATCAAGTGATTCACCAGCGTAAAATGACGAGCTATTAGCCAAACCTGTAAACAAGCATTTGGTAAGTGTCTATATATTTTTTGAAACATGAGTAGAGGTTTGACTTTGACACTACAGATGTGAGACCGCATCCAGATAAATTTTTGGGGCAAAGTAAAATTACCGTAAATTTAGGTGTCACCGAACTACACCAAAAGCTAGTCAGCAAATAATTTCTGGCAGATTATTTCAACGTCAAAATAAACTTAATTACGTATATTTTTTTCGAAAAAAAATTTTACCACCGTCTTGAGAATGGACTATGTTTCTTAGATTTTGAAAAAAAAAATTAATATTCGAAAAAATATTAATATTTAATATTAATATTCGCCATAAAAAATAAATTAAAAATTTCATCCCAGGTTGAAACTCATTTTTTTTAAGTAGCGCAGGAGTAAACCTTTCCAATGATGCCTCGCTTGCTATAAATTTGTTGGGGTGTAAGGGTTTAATTCGGCAAAAACCGATATTAATATTCATGACATATCGCGATAATTTTTGAAAGTCTCTAGTACCCTTATTAAAAATCACAATCGAACGAAACTTTCACACGTTCATTTTTAGAGGCGTAGTTTGCCAAAGAACAAAAAAATTTAAAAAATTTCAAAGTTTTAAAAATTTCATATTAATCTATTAATAGTCCCGATATCGCGATTTTTCACCCAAAAAACATCCGACCACAATAGGCACAAATAATTTTCATCCCACCATAAAATCAAACACATTGCATAGACATTGATCTCACCTTTCCAATGATGCCTCGCTTGCTATAAATTTGTTGGGGAGTAAGGGTTTAATTCGGCAAAAACCGATATTAATATTCATGACATATCGCGATAATTTTTGAAAGTCTCTAGTACCCTTATTGAAAATCACAATCGAACGAAACTTTCACACGTTCATTTTCAAAGGCGTAGTTTGCCAAAGAACAAAAAAATTTAAAAAATTTCAAAGTTTTAAAAATTTCATATTAATCTATTAATAGTCCCGATATCGCGATTTTTTAGTTCGAGAGTTCAGAGACAATATAAGGCTGGCGCAAAAGTCCAAACGTAAAAGAGCAGTCGTCCAGCCACAGGAAGAGGAAAGCTGGGCTAAGAAGCCAAGAACCACAGGGCCAGATAGGACTATTGGGAAGTATCTTCAAGCTCCTTCAAAGGGTTTGAGAAGCTCTAGTCCGAACAAACGCGGAAAATCGACAATCAAAAACACGAATAAGGGCCACGATTGTAATTCCAATTTGCCTGTTAGTTCCTGGGGACGCCGTTGTTGTGGTGTAAAATATCAAACCAGTTTTAGAATCAAAGTGATCACCTTGAATTATTGTCAAAAGACACATGGCTAAGCGATAAGCATATTGATTCGGTAATGTATATAATGGCAACACAATTTCCTCAAATTGGAGGGTTACAAAGCATTCATGCTTATGAAACACCGTTTCATTTTCCTTCAGTAAATTGTTCTGTCGGAAAATTTGTTCAAATTATAAATGTTCATTCAAACCATTGGGTAACGGCGTCCAACATTTTTTCAACGGAGAGTAATTCCATACAATTATACGACAGTTATTATAGCGAATATAACTCGGACGATCTATTCAAGTTGTCCAAACTTGTCTACTTAAAAAATTTTAAAAACATTAAATTCGAATTTCCCAAGGTATGCCAACAGAAGGGAAGCTCCAATTGTGGTCCTTTTGCAATAGCTTTTGCAGTTGCAATGCTATCCGGCATCAAACCAGAGCAGGTAATATTTAAAGAGGCAACATTGCGCAGCGACATTCAGAAAATAGTTTTAAATCGTTCTGTTGCTCCATTTTTTACGCGTAGGAATTAGACCAGGTTTATCAAGAAAACCTTTAGCTATACACACTAGCATTTACTGTAATTGTAGATTAGCCGATAACAAAGCGCTTTTCTTAATAGAATGCAGCAGTTGTAAGGAATGGTTCCACAGGGGATGTGTTCAAACACACGTTCCTCAAGGGGCAATTGATAACAACGACGAACCCTGGTTTTGCAAACAATGTTAAAAAAACAACAACACATGATGAACAAATATTTGGTAAGAATATTTTTTGTAAACTTTTAAATTGGTAAAAAATGAACAACAAAAAATAACCCAAATTTAAAAGTATGTTTGCTTATTTCTGTTGTTGCGTGGAAATAAGTGTAATATATCTTTTATATTTGTGGAAACTATCTTCAATAAGTAGCATTTGTTCTTTGACAAACTACCCCTTTTGGGGTAAAAAATCGCGATATCGCGACTATCACCGGTAATAGATTAATATGAAATTTTTAAAACTTTAAAATTTTTTAAATTTTTTTGTTCTTTGGCAAACTACGCCTCTAAAAATGAACGGGTGAAAGTTTCGTTCGATTGTGATTTTCAATAAGGGTACTAGAGACTTTCAAAAATTATCGCGATATGTCATGAATATTAATATCGGTTTTTGCCGAATTAAACCCTTACTCCCCAACAAATTTATAGCAAGCGAGGCATCATTGGAAAGGTGAGATCAATGTCTATGCAATGTGTTTGGTTTTATGGTGGGATGAAAGTTATTTGTGCCTATTGTGGTCGGATGTTTTTTGGGTGAAAAATCGCGATATCGGGACTATTAATAGATTAATATGAAATTTTTAAAACTTTGAAATTTTTTAAATTTTTTTGTTCTTTGGCAAACTACGCCTCTAAAAATGAACGTGTGAAAGTTTCGTTCGATTGTGATTTTTAATAAGGGTACTAGAGACTTTCAAAAATTATCGCGATATGTCATGAATATTAATATCGGTTTTTGCCGAATTAAACCCTTACTCCCCAACAAATTTATAGCAAGCGAGGCATCATTGCAAAGGTTTACTCCTGCGCTACTTAAAAAAATGAGTTTCAACCTGGGATGAAATTTTTAATTTATTTTTATGGCGAATATTAATATTGAATATTAATATTTTTTCGAATATTAATTTTTTTTTTCAAAATCTAAGAAACATAGTCCATTCTCAAGACGGTGGTAAAATTTTTTTTCGAAAAAAATATACGTAATTAAGTTTATTTTGACGTTGAAATAATCTGCCAGAAATTATTTGCTGACTAGCTTTTGGTCCGAACTACGGCTCGCAAGCTGGATCGAGCCCGTCTGTTTAATTATTTCGGCCCGCAGCAAATTTCCCAAAATTATCCTACAGACGGGTTAATCATACTACTTCATTAACCGAAATGTTTGTACATTTATTTTAAGGAGGTACTCCATATAAGAAAAACTTGAGAACCACTTGATAATGGTATTTATCTTAGGTAACTGTATCGCTATCATAGCTTTTCAAGTACAACAAACCTATTTATGACGTCAAAAAGTAGTCTTGTTTCAATGCTAAACAAGCTACATACACTTACAAAGCACACTGCTTTAAGCTATAGCTCCTAAACAATTAATACATTTTACGATAAAGCATGTTTGAAAGAGCTAGAAGAGATTCTTTGGCTGTCAGTGTTGATTACGAATACGAAGCCACATTTATTATTATAAAGTATGGAGGTAAGGTAGTGTTGTAAATTTGTAAAGTGTCCTAACATCATTACCCTCTGTAGTTAAAAATGATTTCTAAAAATGCCAATTGGCTTGACTTTAGTCTTTCGTCAAATTACTTTTTGGAAAACAATTTAAAACAATTAACTTTCAATACGTTTCGTCACAAGTTACGTCATAATAGAAATAATCTTACGAAACGTGCTGGTTCTCGAAATAACTGGTAATATGCAATTAGGCAACTGAATCTGAGTTAAAGCGAGAGACGCGAAGAAAATTGGGCTTAAGATGGTAAAACGTTCTCCTTACTTTTTCTGTCGCGCGACCCAATTTTCTATTTTCAAACACCTATAGGCGACCCTTTAATTTTGTTTTATTACACATAAACCAAATGATAATGACAATCACGTACGATTTGGAAAAATGTTCCAGGCAGATTGTAAAGTTACCCTTTAAGTTTTATTTGCGTATTTGTGACTTTTTTAGCTAAAAGAAAAAAGTAACAATTTAGAAAATTTAAAATTTATCAAAAACTAATTGCCATTAATCGAAAAAAACGTGACATTTACCAATCTTTTAAGATGGTCACGTTACTATACGTACTAACACTTTAATATGTTTAGACAAAGAAGTTCTTGTCAACACAGACTGTTCCATTCGACATTTGATGCTTCACATTCGGTAACGTTTTCCATATAATAACTAATTTATAAGTATGGTCATATTAAGTTTACGCATTTATAGACACGAACACCAATGCATTTTCTAAAAGCTTCATTTTATACTTCAAATGTGGTTGTAAACGAAATAATTTAAATTTATTTTTTTAAATGCTAATCTTGATATATCAATTTCCACCAGAAAAGACAGCGAGTGGTCAGATTCATTTAAATCAGTGGTCGGCAAACTTTTTTTGATGCAGCCCAAAGTTTTTTTTTTCAGAGCCAATAAAGGCCCACTACGAAAACAGTGGTGGATTTAGGATATCTGTGTATAAGGTGAAGTATTGTACGGCGCCTCGATGGCCCAAACAGTGTCATGCCGTAATGTAATTGTAAAACATAGTATGAAACGAAATCATACATGCGCGAAGCGCGAAAAATGTTGCGTTTACATCTAGTTAAAGTTGCAAAAATATAGTTCGACAGGTGAAGGCTGCTCAGGACCACATTTGGCACGATTGGTCCTGAACTACGCTGAGACAATATAAAAGTTCTAGGGCGGTCATGTGGATCTTTTCAGCGTTTTGTGCGGATCTTCTAATGTAGTCTTGAAAAAATAAACTTTCTACAGTGTTTTTATGTGAATACCAATTGTCAGTGTTAATGAATTTTTGTAAAAAATCAAGCATAGAACGAGACTCCCAAATGCTAATCCTTGTGAGCGTTTGAGGATATCAGTCATCGACAGAAAGCCCTAATTCGATGCTATTGTAAGACCTAAAGTCAAAAACAGGGGTCGGCAACCTACGGCCCGCGGGCCGGATGCGCCCCGCCAATGTAATTCATTCGGCCCGCCGCCTCTTTGACAAACTAGATACGAGTCCATTTTAAATACTTTTCGACTATTTTAACTACGTAAGCGCGAAAAATTTTCCTGCTTCGCGAGAATCATCTTTCTACGTCCGACTTTTTTGATGCGGTCTTTTGAACTAGATCAGCGCTTCGTTACTGTTAATGGTAAACTTATTCAAAAATGTTGGAGATATATTTTTTAACATTTTGTATTGTCGGCAATGTAATAAAAACTTGCAAGAAATTTAAAAGAACTGCCGGTATACCTAAAAAATCGCGCTCGCTTCGCTCGCCACGTCCGCCCTCACTTAGAAAGGTTAACAAACACTGATTAACTATTAAAATTATCGCGTTACATAAATAAAGCACCATACAAAATAAAAGCGTGTCCAGTATGTTTACTATTCGTATTTGGGGATCATCATTTTGTCAGGTTTGGCCATGATGGATCATGGCAGAAATCATTTGAACACCCCTGTTCTAGGGCATCTAGGCCATATGTACTTTTAAAACAAATAAAATGCAAATGAATCTACGGCTAAGTGCAATGAATGTACAGCTATCACACGGCCCACAACTCCATGATAACACTAAAATATTCAAAAGTAACTCGCGGCCCACTAAAAAAGGTTCTGCGGCCCATATTTGGGCCGCGGCATACAGTTTGCCGACCACTGATTTAGATAGACGCTATTCGTGTCTTGCTGGGTAAAAGTTACTAAAACAAAGAAAAAAAACTAAAAAAAAACAGGAATCTATGCGGAAATGTTTGGACTTTTTGCAAACCACAATTCGGAAAAGCCATTTAGTCATTGTCGTTTAGTTGGAATTTCGTAACGTCTACATGCTGGGATTTTATTTTCAAATCAGCTTAAAATGGTATTAGATAATTGAAGTCCTGATGCTATTTAAACCAGACAATAAAGCACTTCACTACAATTAATATTTGCGTGTTATACCAAAATTCTGAATGGTGAAATGATTAGTAATGTGTTTTATTTGCGTTAAGGTAAATAATATCAGTAGCTGTTAGCGCATTTGCTAGTTGAGTATGAATAGGCAATAAAAAGGTGTGTATTATGCAATGTAATTTTTGCCATGATAGTGTAGATCAGGGAGGTCCAACCTTTCAGCAGAATAGGCCGCATTGCCACTTTCAAAATGTCGATGGGCCGCAAAACCTATCAAATTAAAAGGGTGACGTCTTAAGTTACGCCATATCGTGACGTCATAAAACAACTTAACTTACGAACACCTGCTCTTCGAGAGTTAACTTGCGCGCAAACATGCAAGTAAATGAAATAAGCTATTGCTGCCAGGCATAATATATAACGGAGTGTTGCTCTTCCAGCAGTATATAAAATAGATCGACGTTTCGACGTTCTGTATAGCACGTCGAAACGTCGATCTATTATATATACTGCTGGTGCTGGAAGAGCAACACTCGTTATATGCAAGTAAATCTCGGCCTTATATATGCAAGCAGCCTAAATCTTGGCCTTATATGCAAGTAGCCTATTCTTGGCCCTATATTTTTTTGGCGAAGGGCGAAAAATTAAGTGTACATCCCGTATCATGCCATGGTACGCACCTTTGGGCTGATATATTTCCTTGAAACGCTCCGCAAAAACAAAAATTAGGAAAAACACACATCTTGCTAATGATGGGTGCACAAGTGCTCGATGGATGTTGAAATGCGACATTAGATTCGATTATAGTTTCAGAAAAAGCAGAAAAAAAGAAGATTAGGCCTACATTAAATACTGAGGGTTCTACACGTTTTGATGATAGTTGAAACAAATATTTTAAAATAAGGCTACTGAAACTAAGAATAGGTGGTGGGCCGCACGTTAACATCAGATGGGCCGCAATGCGGCCCGCGGGCCACAGGTCGGATATCCCTGGTGTAGATCTACCGAAAACCTTATATTGCTGTTCGTAAATCTTATTCGTGTTAACAGGGAATCAGTAAAGCAAAAAAGAAATATTCCTTGGACAAAAAGTTCACACTAGCGCCTGTGTTTGATTAACAAACGTAGAATTTTTTGAAGACACGCTATGACGCGATGCAGAATAAAATAAATGATTCTGTGCAAGATTTCAAATGTTTGTTGTAAACATAAAAAAAGAAAAGTACATTCACCGCAAACGTAAATGCTGTATCGTTGCGTTTTTTGACGAGACGCTATGACCAGGGGCGCCCGCAGAAAATTTCCCAGGGGGGGGCAATCAGGGGCGTAACCAGAAAATCAAAAAGAGTGGGGGTCCTGAATTTTCAACTTAGGGAATTCTCCTATTTTTCGTCTGACGTTATTGAATAATGACGCCATAAAACAGTGACAGTATGACATCAAAGAATGGTGATTGCAAGACGTGAGAAAAAAACTAATCAGAAACAGCCAAATACGTCCAGCAAAAGCGACCACGTGCGTCATCGACAATCCTGTCAGGTGCCAGCTGCGAAATCGCAGCGTGCAATCGTTAACTTCAGGCAAAAAACAAACCAAGACCGTGAAATATGTGTGATTAATTGTGGTAGAATCACACATAATTCGACTATCAGCAGCACAGTTTTCAAGTTCCATGAACGAAACGAGCGCTAAATTACAATCACGTCTTTCACCACCTGCAATACTAAACCAAGATCGTTTTTTCCGGGTGTTATTATGCCACGATTAGCGCAACATCTGCGCCGAGCTGTTTGCCAAGTCAGCTAAATTACATGCTGCCGTTGAGGGGAAATAAGTTGTGTCCATTGCACACTTAGCACGTGGTCTTAGAGTATGCTTAAAGAGCATAATTTTGCGTTAACCATCATTACTTAAAAATGAAGACTTTAAAACGCGCACGACAGTCACCATTATACCTCCTTTTAAGAATCTGCTTCAGTTAAGCAAATGTCGATTGTACACCAACATCGGATATTAGCGCAGAAACCGAATAGCGAGGAACATACTGCGTATAACTCGACGTTTTTTAGCGACAAAAAAATAAGGTTTGACTTAGCGTTGTCAATTGTCGAATACACACTTGCTAATCAGTCAACCTAAACAAATAACGAAAGAGAAAAACTTCCAGCGTTTACGGTCGACCAAACAAAAGACGAAAAACGGCGTTTTGCGCTCGATTTTGGTTTCGCATTAGATTAAAACGCGTGACCAAATTACTTAAAAAGCACGCCCCTTCGAACAGTTTGTTACGATGACAACTAACAAAAAATGATAATATCACTCACAAAAAGGGGGTAAGAACTCCCGCCTCCCTGGATACGCCACTGGGGGCAATAATGTATAACATTTTTAAACTTCATAAGTAATACATATTACACTTATAAATAATACTAATAATCGCATTTTGAAATTCCAGGGGGGGGGGGGGCAAGTGCCCCCCTTGCCCCCCCCCCCGTGCGGGCGCCATGGCTATCCTATAAAACACGATACTAAACGACGGAGTTCGAAAATTGTGCTAAAGTGATACAGAATAAAATGAATGATTCGCCGCAATCGTATAAATGCTTGTGGTAAACAGAAAACTTTCACGTCGGCTTGGCAGAAAAAGTGTATTCACCGCATACGGCAAACGTAACTGATCGAATTATATGTAGCCATCAGCGTTTTTTAATCCAAGCGAGTTTTCATTTAAGGGAAAGATATATCGCGGATGGATACAAACTGGACGACGATGTTTTAGTCATTGCTCCACCTGCTCCGAAGTCGACAACTAAAGAGGACAAACTTGCCAAGCCCATTTTTACCAGTAGGGATAGGCTTCAGCTGTGTATAAAGCTAATTTGTTTGTTGTTATTTTTTTCAAAAAAAACAAAACAAATAAAATCCAGCTTTGGTTGCCTTTTCCTTTCGCTTTCTCCTGTACATCACAGTGTATAATTCTTACTCTTACGCTAAACACGAAAGTACTGTACAGCAAACGTCTTGCTTCAATAATGACCCCGACGTGATCGATATGTCTCGCTTTTATGTGTCTTTTTATTAAGCCTATAAATTGTTACAAGTATAATTATCTTTGTCACAACACAAGAATTTAATGGTTCACTCGCCTACGAAGTGCTTCACGATCAGCAATTATTTAGGCATTAGGGTACGACTTTTGCCAAAAAATAGCACTTGTCAGAGGTCACAGTGCATATAATCAACACTTCTACTGAATGTTTTCGAAGAAAGCTTGGACCTCTTGGACGACGGAGCGGTGCCAGTTGAATTTTGCAACAAGGATCCAGACTGGAAGGTCCGCGACTACGTGCAAAACAAAGGACTGTACATTCTTTGCGCTGTGAAAAGTACGTATCTCGCGCTGTGGCAACCTTATAGGGAAAGTTTTTTAGAAGTTCGCTGCTGGCGATATTTAGTTTTTTGTACTCTACATTAAAGGCGGTTGTATATGGCGGCGATGGTAATTCTCTCCCTATGTTATACAAGGCTAACATATTGGCCTTTCGGGCATTTTTTTGTATATTTTGTGCCGTGTAACTGTATTGTTGTGCGGGTTTTAAAACATGCCGTCGGGCCGGAAAGTTAAAAACAAACGTTTCACCACTGTATTACTGTCACAGTGTACTGTAGACTACATACAGTTTACGGTGGCGATCGAGTTAGTCTTTAACGTAGTGGATTCAGAAACTGAAGTAAACCTATCAGAATCGTGATCTGCTTGGTTAAGCGTTTAACATGAAAAATTAAACGTTTTTCCTGTGTCATTTAATTATTCGCGTTGATTTATATCCAATATGTGCAACCTAATTTACAAAATTGCTGTTTTCAGCCATTGATTTACTTACGTGCAGGCGCAAACATAGGAGTTTTATTTTATTATTTTTTTTTTTTGGGGGGGGGCGTCACTTAAGTCATAACGTAACGTTACAACGTTGCGTCAGCAAAAAATACCGTTTTGAGGGGATGCTCCCCTTCCTTCGGATCGGCCCTGCTTACGTGGCTTATGTTTGGGTTTTCTTACAGGAACAAACTTCGGGATTATCAGGGAAGCGAACCCCCTCATCTGCTCGCCTTCTTCTGAATTCAAAAGTTTGTGTTTTATAGATTTTTATTACTCTGATATAATTCTAAAGAACATGAGTTTTACAAGTTAGCAATAGCATAGGTCAAAATATTATAAAATAGTATAGGTCAAAATATTATAAACGTCCAAAGTGCAATGCTATTGGTTGAAACCCTGTACCAAATTAAGTCATGACAAGCGACCCAAAATCAACAAATTATACTTGGAAAATAATTTTAATAAAAAATTGACCTGATTTAACAAATTTATCATAATAAAATCAATTACTGCCAACATAAACGATTGTCATAATATTTTAACGTATATAGGCCCATAGGCTACATTCAACTATAGTTCTTTACTATGTTTTATTTCGCATATTACAATTGCTGTGTCTCCGCACAATGATATACCCATCTAAATCGCTTCCAACAGAACGCATTCTCACCATGCTGCGCACCATCGAAAAAATGAAGCGCCGTGGCGGGCTTCGAACCCCCGAACGCATCAACCCTGGGAAAGTGCCTTCCGATCACCGCAAGAAAGAAGTTCCCAACCGAAAACTGAGCAACCGGTCGCCGAGTCCCAGCCGCGTGTTTGCTGGAGTTGCAAAGCCGTTGCGATGAAGAGTTTTTTTTCGGACATAACTGCAAAGCGCAGCGCTATCGCGTCCGAGCCTTAACGACAATTTTTTTTAGTCGTTTTATGTCTTGTTTTAGAATTAATCGCAACTCCTTTGTTGTTTCCGTGTGTTTCGGTTTGAGTTCAGCAGTCATTCGTTTGTTTTGGTTAAAATGACTCTTCCAGGACAGTGTTTCGTTTCCTAGGAGTGTTTCTCATACTGACTTTTCCAAGTAGTGTTTTTCACACTGTGCGCCGCGGCATATCACCTATGCGTATTACCACCAAGCGTGTAGGTATGTGTGGCTTAATACACAGTATCCTCCATTAATAATATGGTATTCACCTATTGTCTTGACTTGTTTTTTACTTTCAGGCAGTGTGTTGCAAAATACTCATTTCTTTGTCAATTTGCAACAAGATGAGAATTTTGAGAACCACTAATTTATACATGATATGTCAAAAGTAACACACCACTTAGAACTTGGATGAACACCTTTTAGCTGGGCGGTCTTCCCGAATCATAATTATGTATAATATAATATGAGTCCATGCTTCACCTGTTTTAACTGTAGCAATACAAACTTAATTGTATTGCGCAACACGGAAACTTTTTAAATACCTCCGGATTAGGGGCGTATCCAGGGTTGGGACTTTTTGCTTTTTTAAACTCCTACAAATATTTTACTATTTTTATATCAACATAACATTAACTGTTTATAAGGCCGAATTAAAAAACACTATTTTTAATTAGACTATTCGAAGAATAAAAGTTGTCACGTCCTGTAAATTCTGCTAAATTAATCTATTTGTTGCATTTTTTGGCGTTTCCGTAATATCTAATATGGAGGTGGAAAATTTTAACAAATAAAAGACAGGGTCTTAAAATTTTGGAAAGCCCCAATGCACGATGTGAACCTCATTTTGTTTTTAGAGGATGTATTTTTATAATCATTTTGGTCCAATGGATGTAAGATATCCGTTTTTATGGACGGTTTCACCAACAATTGCATCACGATAATTATTCACCACAACAGAAAACGCATAGTTTCTGTACCAGCTTTATTGTATTTGAAAAAGTTAAAACCGTTTTTATTGAAAAAAAAAACTTGATAAAATCCGCTTTGTGTAATGTTTAAACAGACACTAAAGTATTGAAGATTAAGAAAGATAGTAAAGCAGCGTCACAGCAGTAAACCTTGTTACAGTATAGCGTTTCTAGATATTAGCTTGAATACTGAAAACAGCATTTTGTAATGGAATAGAATTTTTCCAAGTAAAACAATGTATTGTAATTCAGACAAACAAGATGCAATGACGTAACGTTTTCAGGACAGTTTGACCACATTTGGAATAGTGATGGATCCAGGGGGTACGAGGCTATACTCTCACCACAGTAGCCTAACCATTTGTTATTATTGTCAGAGGGCCACACAAGAATAAGAAAATGCATTAGAGGGCCTGGTCTTAAACAGGATCTATAATCCATATAATATGAAAAGTGCTTAAAAAAAATAATATGAAAAGTGCTTAAAAAAAATGTAAGCATTGTTTACTGGTAAGGAGTAGGAAAAGCTAGGTTGCCTTTCAAGTTTAATTTATTGAATAAAAATATAAATTTTAACAGAATAAATCAAGTTAAAAAAGTAGAAGGGAATTTTTTAGCTCAAAAAGTTTTATGGAAAAATAGCCGCGGGTCGTATTTTGCCAAAGTCTGACTGCGAGGGGGGAAGCTTTAGCCCAAATCGATATCGTGCGTACCGTGGTCTCAGTGTAACACATACTGGGGTCCGCAAAATATACTTTAAATATATCGTTTCACAGTTCATAAATATTGTACCATGATTTTTTTACTTGTTTTAAAATTATCAAGGTTCGCCAGAATTCGAAAGAAGCAAAATGATTCCACAAGGCAAAAAAATTAAGAAAAAAACACTTTTCTAAAGTTGTACTTACTTCATTTACGTAAACACTTTGGCAGGAATGTTTCGTCATCGGAATTACAACATGGCATTGAGAGTGTCATATTCATACTTAACCAGATTATCGACAATCTATCTAAATTAGAAGTTTTGCTAATTCAAACCAAAAAATCTGTACTCGGGTCATCCATGCAAAAAATCTTTTTACAGGTAAGTCGTTTTATGACGTAACGTTATGGCGAAAATTTGGGACGTCATTTTTGAAAATTGCCAGGCTTCAGTAACACAAACCCTGGATTTTTGCCCTCGAAAAATAAGACGGAAATTTTTCGCGCGAAGAGCATTTTACAAAACATCTTTTTCAGGGTGTTTTTTTCCCGTGTCCTCTGATTTCACCTCTGTTTGCAGCAACTATTCGGATCACGAGTCTGAATCTTTTTGTCGATTTTAGCCTTGCACATCAGACAGAGTTTTAAAGCACTTGAGCATGACAAGCAACAGCACATGTGACCACAGGGTATGAACACTATATCGGCTTCATGTGTCCGGCAGATCTAAAGACAAACAAATTAAAATACATGTAGTGCCACGAATACAAGTTATGCCACGACTTTACCTTGCACATGCGATCATGACGCAATTGATCCAGTAGTTCGCGCTGAAACATAGTAACAAAGTTTAATTCAAACCAATGTTATATATCATGTGGTGGTATCGCTGCAACATAGAAAAGTACAGGTTGGCGTACTGACTCACTGCTATTACTACACGAGGGCAATTGTTTCAGTACAGTATCCGCACAATTTCATTGAGATTCATATTATCAGTATGAATAATAGTAAAGGACAGGACAGTATTTAAATTATAAACATAATATAAAAATTTCACTTGAAACTGAGATACAAATGTGCATATCATTTAACTGGGATAATCCATTTTGAAAGTCGAACTGATAAACGGTAGTGTATCATAGAATCTGTTGTGCAATATATAAAAGATTTATTTTAAACGTACGTTAAGTAGTTGTTTAAGTATAACTTTACAGCTACCTGTGACGGCAGTGTTTGCAACGAAGATCTACTAGCGTTGTTATTGGTCTCAAGTTCAGTTTCCGACGAAATTCCAGAAATTTCTTCCAACTGATTACCCATGTTATGAGGGGGGTCTATCGCCGTCACGAAAACGGACGCGGTGACCGTCATTTGGCCAGATGTACCTAATTCAGATTGAGAATTTTCTTCTGGATCATCATCAACAATCGTGGCAGAGCTATATGAGATAAAACCACAACAACATTAAAAATACGTCTGGATCACAAAATCTCCCAATTATTAGGGCTAGCTTTAACATTAAACGTTGGATTAATTATTTTTAACATATATTTGATAAGTTAATGCTTATAATTTTAGATAAAAATAGTAAATAAATATATTTTGTAACATACTTAATACCCTACAAAAAATTGATACTGATAACAATAAACGGACATGTTAAGCATAAATAAGTAGTCAACTTGAAACCAGATTTGCACTTACTCTGCCTCTTGTACTGCATAAAGTAGTTCAGTAGCACTTTGGAATGTTCTTCTGTTGTTTTGCATATTAGCATCCATTACTTCACGAACAAGTTGAAAGCCAAAGCCAAGGCCTGCGTAGGACATTGTTAGTTAGCAAAAGGTACAAGCCAACTATTGTAAATTTAATGCAATTGTAAAAGTCTTTTACCGATTACAGTTTGTGCGATTTCAGACTGCATAGCATCGTTGAGGTTTTGTATATGATTGGAAAGCGAAGGTGATGGTGGCTGCGTGGATGATGGAAAGGCACTGTAAAGGTGGAATTATTCAAGAAACAAATAGAAAGGTCTGATGCAACATTTAAACAAAGCTTGATTAGAGAGTAGATGTTTTTCAAATAAAGTAAAGATCATATACTTGGATAGTTTTATTTATACAAATATAATCACTGGTTCGGTTGGAGTGTGGTTGTATTGATTTTTTTAAAAAGATGGTTTAACATTTTAAATCAGCCCTGCCCAATGTTTTCTCTTAACAGACATTGACTAATTATAGAAGACTTTTTTTTCTAAATATCTCAATTGGCCACTACTGATTAATGGCCAGTTAATAGTGTTTCACAATAATGTTATTATCCAGTAAAATTATAATAGTCCAGCTCAATTATACTTTAGAAATTAGGTTTATTGTGCTGTAATTAATATATTTTCTGTTCATGGCGTTCAGTCTAAAATTTATTGTATAAAGCGATTTTCAATATAATAAACTGACTGTGACTTGTTGCACTGAATATGTGATAATAGAAATCACATTGAACCTTGCAAGATAAATATTTACTTTAATTCCTAATCAGTAACAACAGAATACTCTAGCAAAGTTAGCCATTTAAGACAGACACAGTTAAAAGTTATATTTTACCAACAAAGGCATCTTCAGTATAGAAAAAAGATATGCCTTTGTTGGCGAAATATATATATATATATATCTATTAAGATATTTTAATAGTGTCGGACCTGTACTGCTATCGTTGCCAAAACATCCGACTGTGACTTGCAAACTAATGCTAAAATGAATAGCATACAAGTTTAAAACCTGTTTCCCCTATTTATTTGCTGTTTTCTCTTTGAAGTTTAATAAAAGAACTTGTTGGACTCTGGTTGAAAAGTTTAACAGGGAGCACTAACTTTTTTTCATTAAGGGCAGATAACTGTAAGGATCTTGCTGATAACCAGCCAGATAAATTAAATTAATAAGAATCATGGGCGGGATAAAAAAATATGTATTGACCTTATTTGATTTGATTATTATTTGAAGTTGGCTAAAAAAAATAATTTTTACCATGAATACTAGCTTAACAAATTGAGTACACCGAAAGCCATCCCAGATGCCCCACATCTGTTGATCAATGATGCAAGCAGGGCAGGCTAGAAAAACAAGTAGCCTGCAGTGAGGTTCGAACTCACGACCTCCGGTCAAGCCGGGACCGTCGCTCTACCAACTGAGCTACACAGGCTCAGAAAGGAGCGATTCAACAAACAACCATACACCAATGCATGCTACATGCCGTTAGTACAAGCAACTTAATATTGAAAGGGATCTACAGTACCATATCATTAAATAACTTTAAAAATTTGATTTAAAATTTCATAAAAAAATTTAGTTAAATTTGCATTTTTAACCTTTCTTTGGGAAATAACTTGTGGAAAAAAAGAATTAAACCGGCTGGCAGGATTTGATCTGTGGGTCATACTTTGGTGACCCCTGTCTTACACAAAAGATAGTAACAACGCCATCTATTCTCTACCTTGCAGTAACTTCAACCGGTCTAGATGATTCCATCTGTCTCAAAATAGGACGATCGATGTGTGGGAGACAAGCCACAATGCCATGGATGAACTCTGGACCTTTTTGCTGCAGGAGGAACTCGCAGGTGGGATACCACTTGGCATGCTCCTCCCAAGGATCATCGTTCCTTCTCCAGTTCTGGAGTCCTCCGTTGCAGTAAAAGCACTTGACGCGGTCATGATCACCTAAATGGCAATATTGTTATGATACAGAACCTTCAAACCGATATATCGCTGTCAGCAAGTTGTAAACAGTTTAATGTAAGGACAGTAATGCTCACCCAAGAAAAAGAAACCCGCCTCTGCCAACCCCTAATGCTCACCCAAGAAAAAGAAACCCGCTTCTGCCAACACCTCTGGTCTTGGCTTTGTTCTAGACGCGGTCCAATTCGAAAAAGTTGCAATTCGACTTTCAAATGATTGAAAGCTTGGCTGGGATGGATTGGCACAGGGGTAGGTGGCAAAGTCTTGCCATTCTTGGTCCCTCTGACTTGCTTCTCTATTAACTCTGTGCGTCGCGCTTACCTAAACCAGTAAAGACAAATGTGCAAACTTTGTAAGTGATACAGTAAAATTATATACCGGTTATGAAAACATTTACCTGATTTTGAGGTCTATTGGAAGTGTTAAGGTTATTTCTAGGCCTGTGTAGCACATTGTCTTGACTTCTTGACCGCCTCTCACCCTCTGCATTTGCAACATTTAATAATTGGTTAGTTTGCCTTCCAGGTAAGACATCAACGACCAAGGGAGAAGTTGGCGATGCAACATCCGAAACAGGTCCCATTACTAACTGAACATTGTCATTAAAATTTTGAGGGACAGTTTGTGAGACAGAAGGATCTGCAGGTGCAGAATAATTTATGATTTCGGATTGATTTGCTAAATGCTGATGAATGTTATTTTCCGATGTGCTTGAAAGTGTAGATGCATTGGAAGCTGAAACCTCGATTTGTCGCCTGTCTACACCAGTTTCCATATTCCGATTTGTCACAGATTCCCTATTTTGTACATATGGGTGATATCTGTGCTCATTTCGCAGAGCATTAGCTGTTGATGTGTTCCTAAAAAAAAAAAAAATTTTTGCAGATACTTTCAGTACAATATTTTTAAGATATATACCTGAGCTGAGCCATAATATTACTACTTATTAACTATTTTACAATATAAATTTTCTATGCAACTTTCGAAAAAATATATACCTTGTAGGTGTTAGGGGCAAGGATGTATTAGTTGCAAGATTTCTTTGTGGATCTGCAGCAACATCATTTGAAGAAGCCTGATTAATGTTAACCTACAACCATAATTAAATATTGTAGGTACCCTGTTTGAAAACAGGAATTTATCTAGTTTTTTTATTCTTAATATTTGTATATAGTTAGGGGTAGGTAAAAACAAAATTATGTGTTTGCCATTAAAGGAAGTAAAATAAAATATTAGTATAGTTATAAGCTATATATTAATGGCAAAAATTTCGGTATATCCGTTAGGTCAATGTGAGTGCAATTACCTGGCAAAAGGAACCTGCTTGAAAGTTCAGAGTGGTCATATTTCACAAAGGCGAATAGTGACGCTACAAAGAAGTCGATGTCAAATTGATGGCCCACACCAGGATGAATTCCATGTGTGGTCAGACAAACAGGAATTGACTTAACCTACATTTAGTGTTAAATCATGTTTTCTATTGGCACCTGTCCAGAATCAATGTGCAACATTCAATCTAAACAGCAAACAAATTACATTTATGTTAATTTTACAACAACACGCTTTGGAACGTTTATCTTCGTCATATTAATAAAAATAGTAAATCCATTCAAGTCGCAACCGCAATATTTTTCTGACTAATTTTTATTAATTTTTAGATTAGAACTAGAATTAATAGCCCACAAGTCTAATTGGGTGTAATTCGTTGAATTAGAAAACAAGAATTATCTAGTTCAGTGCTTCTTAAACTTTTTCAGTTTCATTCACCCCTAGCATCTATCTCCAGATTTCATTCACCCTTGTCCCATGATACGATAAAACTATTTTGTCTATATATAACAGCACAAAATGACTTAGATTATTTCGATTTTTGTTAAGATCAGCTCAAGATAAGTTTTACCATTGCAAATGTTCAATTTCTTGAGTCCAGAAATATAATGCAACAAAAGTACAAAACAAAGTCACCAAATTGTTGTACTTATACTAGGGCTACCATATTTTTAGCACCCAAAAAGAGGACAATTTTTGCCTGCATGTAAAACAAAAATTGAATTGTTACGTTTGAGAAATACGTGCCATATCCACAACTTTTTTTAGCAGCGGCACCCTTTGAAATTTCCTATGACTTGCACCCCTACAAACAGCAATTCGAAATTTTTAATTAAATATCACAGAGACTACTTGAAAATAGTGAAGTTTGTTGTCGTTCGCGCGAGCGTAAAAAAAATAGGATTAAATTGGTTGAATTGACGCTAAACTGTAAAATCAGGAGTCTTTTCGCAAAACATTTCATCCCCCTGTGGCTAGCCTGTTATCCAATTATATCAAATATGGATAAAAAATAGTTCAAACGGTGGATGACTTTTATCATTTATCTATAAGTTAGCAAAATGTTAATTAAATAGGGCCGTTATACCTTCGATGATATGAAAACATGCAATGGCCCTCAAAGAGAATTTGTGCTCAAAAAAGTAAACAAAATTAGATAACAGAAGATTCGCAAATTTTTCAATGGAAGTTGGCAAAAACAGAGTTTGTACAGCGCTGTAGGAGTGGTGTACAACCAAAACGAAAACGATACCGTTAGAATCATAGCAAAAAATTTAAATATTAACTTAGAGCTCGCCTAACCCCCTACGAATTGTTTGGAGCCCCCCTAGAAACCCATTTCCCCCTAGAATTTTTTTTCTCCCCTAGAAACCTTAAACCAGCAATTCAGCATCTTTCATGGCTTAAGTATTTTTTGAAATAAATATCTCGCCTAAAAGTCTTGTTAAAAGTATAAGCAACAAACTCGAAATGCGAAATAAAAGGGCATTTGGACATTTTTGAGCCTAACTTATACACTCAGTGCAAACCAACTTAAGTATTACAATAAGCAAAAAAACACCAAAAAACAACAGTTTAGGAGTTGATTTACAGAAAGTTGTTTACTAGTGACTATAGGATGCTCCTGAACTTTCGTTCACACTTGTTCACCCCTTTCGGTTGGTTCACCCCTGCAAAAACTTTATTCACCCTGGGGTGAACCATTCACCATTTTAAGAAACACTGGTCTAGTTGTCCAAGACTCCTGGCAATCCCTAGCTTGGCAATCGCAATGCCTCGGAAAGAAACAGTCGCGAAAAATTCCCACAGAAAATCACCTGGGAAATCACCTAACGGTACAACTATTGTGAAAATACATCCTTTGCAATTACACTCATTTGATAACAGAATAAAAAAACTACCAGTGTTATAATGACGTGACTTGTGACTTGACTTAAGTGCTCTTAAAACACTTTTTTTAAATGACTTGACTTAAGCTTAAATTTTTTTCAAATTTCTTGCCTTCACCAACGACATATAAAGAGTTGTTTCCATGTCGTTGACTTGCCTTAGGTCTTTTGGACACTGTCTTGAGTTGAAATACAGTGCGTTTCATTATAAAATTGAGTTATTCATCTTATGTTTTGTACATAGAACAATTTGCTTGCTAGTCTATATGTTGCGTTTTGTGTTATTTCTTATTTAAGATACTTCTCATCTAATTAATCGGACTAGTTCACAAACGTTTAATTTTTATAACAAGGACTTGAATTGACATTGACTTGCTCCACCTATGACTTGGACTTGAGTTTGTACATTTATTATGCAATAGACTGCCAAGCTAGAAGTTAGTTCGAGCAAAACAACTTAGTAACAAAATACTATATAATAGTCCCAGTGTGTAAAAGTCTATGGATAAGCGTCGCAAATTCTTTTGGAACAAAACCAATCCATGTTAGTTCTATCATCGCACAAAGCGCCAAAAGTTTACCAGCTACATTTTATGATTTGGCAAAAAATAGTTTAGGGGGATAACATGGCCTGTTGCCTATAATCCTGGTGCGCAACTTAGATATAAAAAATGTTTGTAATATACCGTACAACCCTTTAATTTCGGTTGGCGCCCTATTGTTGCATGTGTTCGGAAGAGTAAAAGTTATGGTTTAAGACTGTTTCTACCAGGCAAAGAAAACCATACAGCGCACAGGTTGATCATTTTCTCTGTTGTAGCGAATCAAATTGTAATACCGGGGGATCGAGGGACACCAGGTGATGGCTTTCCCAGCATTTTATCTTATTGCCAACTTTTCTTAGTTAATATAAAATATATCGTGCTTTTAAAGATTTTTTTTAATTTTCAGTAGTTTTTTGCCGTGTTTTTTTTTTCAATTTGATTCGCTACTACTATGTTACGTCTACAAAATGCACTTTATGTCAAGTAATATGGTCATTTGGCTATCTTGAGCAATATGCGAATATGTTTATGAGCCAAATATGTAATGTCCCCCCCAAAAAGTTGGCCTATTTATTCCAACTAAATGCATTATTTTAGCGATTAGTGAGATTATAGATTTCTGAGTTGCAAATTTTTGCATGGAATTAACCGAGAACAGTAGGCTTCTTACCTATTTTACGTCGTCGCTTAAAATTGTCATTTATGCAATTAACGCCAGATACAGAATTAGTCACAATATTTTCCAAATTTGTTTGAGCACTCTATGGCCAAATAAAAAGACAAGGTCTTTTGAAGCCTTTCGGTTACATAAAGATAGGCCCTCGTATAAAAACGCATATATTTGCAAAGCATACACTTTATCTTTCATCCAAATTTCTCGAAAAATACGTTGCTAAAATACGATAAACACTCACATACCCCCGCACAATATAATTAAATCCCCGACCATCAATATCAGCTATTGCGCAAAGCAGGGTTGACAATACCAATTTATATGTTATACTGTTTGAATAATCATGTTCTTGCAGGCAAAATAAAACTAACACCAACGATTTTGTGTGTGCCACTCATATAAGCGCAAACAACCCGCCAACGTTCTTTTGTATTTTTAGGGAAGATACAAAGTGACGTGTTCAGGTTTAAGTAAGAATTACAATGACTGTACAGTAGGGTTGTTCAAAATAACACTTTTTTGTCAAATTTCAGTGTGGACCCCCTGGAATTGTTAGGTTGCGTCTAAAAACCCCACAAACCGAATCTGAGCACGTTTGGTTCAGTATTGACCGTGCTACGTCAATTTGAGAATTCCGATTTGGGCTAAAATTTTGAAAAAATTAGCCATAAATAAACCTGTTTGGCAGTAAAAAAGTGAGTAGTTATGGTACAAATGTCACATTTCAACAATATTTGTTAGGCTGTTACGTATGAAAAATGGCTTAAAATTTGAAAATAAAGTAGATGCAGCAAACATGACATCAAATTAATATAATAGTGCATTTAGTAATTCACACAATCATATCAATTACTTATCTAAAGTTCCATTTTTCATACATAACAGCTTAACAAATGTTGTTGAAATGTGACATTTGTACCATGACTACTCACTTTTTTACTGCAAAACAGGTTAATTTATGGCTAATTTTTTCAAAATTTTAGCCCAAATCGGAATTTTCAAATTGACGTAGCACGGTCAATACTGAACCAAACGTGCTCAGATTTGTTTTGTGGGTTATTTCGACGCAACCTAACAATTCCAGGGGGTCCCCACTGAAATTTGACAAAAAAGTGTTTTTTTGAACAACCCTACTGCACAGTGTACAGCTTTACAGCTTGTAAACGAAAACACGGGACTCATTTTACAAATGCCACATACTTAATTATGATTACATTGGTATATAATATTATTTGACGCTGTTAATAGGCCCACAGCGCTACAAAGTTACTACGCCATGGTCACAAATACAGAAAATATGGGTATATATTGGTATCTAAACTTAAAAGGTATACCTAAACATAAAGGTATATGGTAATGGACAACAGAGATAGTAGAATAAAAAAAATATGTTATTTATACTTGAAAATCAGCTAGTTACATGATAACTAAGAATTACACGTAACTGATGTAAGCAAAATCAATGTTTAACTACAAACCAAAAAATATATTACATATAGAAAAATTCAAGAACACACTTCTAAAATTAAAGAAAAATAAACAAATCTAAATATAAGTTTATTCCTTATTGCGTATAGGTTCGCACAGCCTTGTCGATTTTCACCCGACACACAGGACAGTGCCGCAAGGCAGCCGTGCATTCCAGACAACAGCAGATGTGGCCGCAAGGTATGAAGACCACGTCCGCCTGACGATCCAAGCACACCTGTACAGCAACAAGGTTTACTGTGGCTACCCAGGGCTGCCGAGTCAGACTCGGGATTAGGGCCTCGACGGAGTCGGTTTGTTTTGCCGGAGTCGGCCTCGAGTTAGACCACGGAAAACTACCCGAGTCCCGAGTCCAACGTGCCAAATGGTGGATATTTTAAAACTATGTATTGCGTGGGTGGACCAAATATGAAAGCCATATGCGTGGATTGCTGAATATCTATACCTTAATTTAGTTATGTAAACGGGTGAAATACAGGCTGTAGAGTCTGTGCCGGATTTGGGACTCGGCGAAATCGCACATTGGGCCGGAGACGGACACGGGTTATTTTCAAATGACTCTATAGCCCTGGTGCTAGCATTAAGGTCCAAAATAGGGTTGAAGGAGCCAGCTAAGAACCCCTTGCCGATCTTCAGACAATAATGAAATTTTAATCTTGCATAATACTTTGAAAGACAAATATAATTTTATGGAAATAACAGAACGGTTTGGACAACTTCCTTAATCCGCTGGAAAATGGATACACTATTCATCCCAAGTTCGCTTACTTTGCAGCGTCTCTCGTCTCTTAGCTCTTCCAGCTGACGTTTCAAATCTTCCTTGGCCATGGGTTGAAGAGCGGAAGAATGTCTTCCGATTCCCGAGGAAGACTCTTCGAGTTGCTCCTGCATTCTCTTTAAGAAGCAAGTTACAAAAAAACAAGCTTATACATCGACCATTCAGTACAAGTAAAAATATAAATGTGAATATTGGGACAATTTGGAGTTTTCGAAAAGGGACGTTTTACACCCTAATTATAAAATGTTCGGTCTATAGGAGGGGTTCCTAACCTCTTTTACAACGTAGCCCCCTTTCAAAATTTTAAAGAAATTAATAGCCCGCTATTTTAAAATCTAAATTAATAAATCTAAAAAGTAAAACAAAAAAAGTAAACTCAAGATCAAGAAGTAGCTTATTGCTGCAAGTATTTTTTCCTAAATTTTAATCTATGTAACAGCGTTAAAATTAGAAAAGCAGACATTTGCGCCCCAAGTCCCCGCTGTACTTCAGCATATCCCATATGTATTTCTTTGTCACAAAAAATTTTGCGCCTACGGCGAAACTTTTGGCTAATTCAATTACTTGTTAATAGTCTTGTTTATCGCCTAAACATAGCAAGGTTGATACATTCCTTAAACGAACATATTATTTAAGTTTAGGGGCTCGACCAAAAAACCGAAGAATTTAGCCAAAAAATGCTCGTCACCAGAAGGCTGGCAAGATTCTGCCAGCCTGGTTATATGCAACACAGGGCATTGTTTTCTTTAGGATAAACATTTTCATGATGAAAGACAGAAAACTTACCATACACCCAATAAAGCAGTGTTCCAACCTATGTGTCGCGACCCCACGTGGTGTCGCCTAGACCTTTTATGAGGTCGCTGACACTCACCAATTCCTGCAGTTTTAGTGATTTCATTGCGCTCGTGGGTTTAAACGAGTGTAATAAAATGTTAAAACAAATAAAAAAAAATCTGGACTTGCGTATAATCATAATTCAAGCACAAAAATAATCGCTTGTGTTATTTAGTAGAAACATTAGTTATCTGAAAACAAACTGGGGTCGCAGGTAAATGCTGATTTTAATTCAATTAAATTTGGATCATGTAAAAAAAAAAAGTTTGAGACCATTGCAGTAAAGAATACTTGACGAAAAATAGACGTAACCTATTCGCGACACCTGAAACTTGTTTCGCGATTCTAATTGGAAAGCTCTGGTCTAACCGTCTGACTGATACAAAGCTTTACTTACATTGTTCTGCTCGGCCAAGAATCGTCCCGAATTTCCACTGCCGCCAGTGGGCGTGGCGGAGCGTTGGTTCGAAGAAGGTGGGGTCTTCGGCTGGTAAGGGGGCGGAGGGTGAGGTGGGTAAGCCGGTTGGGAAGAGTGGGGCACTAGGACCTCGCTAAAGCCAGACGGGAAGAACATGGAGCTTGGCTGTAAACAAAGCGTTACATTTATGCTAAAACAAACTTAAAATTAATGATTGGGCGTGGAATGATTAGGAAAACTCATTAGTAAAAAATCGAGTAAAATATAGGATGAGATGTTTCAGCTCTAATTTTATGCCTAACCCTTCTCAAAATATTGACAATCGCCCCTAACAAAAAGACAAAATCACAAAATAAGTCTGCTACACACTTACATTCATTCTACCGTGGCACACAGAATGAGAATCACTGGTTTAAAACGAAAGGGTAACTCAATGGTAGATGTCGAGTGGTTCGGAACGTTTCAACAGAATATTAACTGTAATCTAAATTTTATAAACCAGGGATGTCCAACCTTTTAGCAGAATGGGCCGCATTGCCACTTTAAAAATTTCGATAGGCGACAAAACTATTAAACTAAATGGGTGTCGTCATAAGTTACGTCATATCTTGACGTCATAAACAATCTAACTTATAAACACCCGCTCTTTGAGAGTAAACCTGTGCGTAAATATGCAAGTAAATATCGCTATGCCCTATCATGTCATGGTACGACACCTTTGGGCTGATGTATTTCCTTAAAAATGTCGGCAATAAAACACACATTTAGAAAAACACCAATCTTGCTTAGCAATAATGGTGCACAAAAGTGTTCGACGGATGTTGAAATGCTACATTAAACTCGATAAGATTAGGTCTACATCAAACACTGCGAGTTCTACACATTTTTAAGAAAACAATTGTTTTTAATAAAGGCTACTGAAAGTGAGAATAAGTGGTTGGCCGCACGTAAACATCAGGTGGAATGTTGATACAACTAGTTGAATCACGAGACACAGGCTAATACATAAATGGAATGCTTTACATCAGGGATATCATCCGGCCCGCCATTTCTCATTTATTTTGGCTATTTCAACTAAGTAAATGTGAAAATTTTGACAATTTCGCTAACTCATTGTATCTGAACGCATAATTTTCAGTTAAATTGTATTAGGCCTACGGCCCGCAAAGACCTTAATGAGGTTAGTTTTGCTCGCGACGAGAAAAAGGTTGCCCACCTCTGCTTTATATAATTTGTGAACGAACACGGAATTACAAAACGTGGTTACACTTTGCTCAACAATATGCTCGACGCATGTTGTATATGTAGGGCTGTAGACTAAACCTAGAAAAAACACAGATGTCAGCGTTCCCACCAAAAATGGCTGTATACGACATGATAACATTGACGTAGACTGAATAAACATATTATTGGAGTCACAATTTACGTGCATTGAAACCGTACGATACCATTGTATGCTTTTACATCTATTTTGATCCGTGATCGATTTACGTCGTAACCTTGGTAAATACGTTGGTATAAAATCAATAGTCTATAAAAGGATTTCAATTCGGTTTGGAAAGTAATCGTATCGCTTATTGCGAAAAACAGGTTGATTTTTCGGTTCATCACTAGAAAATTTTTTAGAATACAGTATTCGTGTTGTATTAGGTTGGTACTTCTTTAATGGCGCTGTTTTTAATTAAACTACTCTGTTTGCATAAACCTCCAAGTTTAAGGACAACATTTTAGCGCAAATGAGTCGGCAGTATGTCTGAGTACATTACTTCATGGACCTTGTTGTTGTTGTTGTAACCATGGCGCAACCAGGGGAATTACCACTCAAGTTTATCGTATGTTGAACTGACTCAGACTGATAAATAGTACCACAGTGCCACCAATGTTAAGAGCTCGAAACGAAAACGACAGTACTTATTGGAAAATAACTTTCACTTTGAAGTATTTTGGTCGTGTTTTTATAGAGGATGTTTTTTCGTATTCGAAAATGCCAAATACCCAGTTTGATAATCAAATGTTATTTAAACAAACATTTCGAGGAACTACGTTCTGCGACCTTAATGGTGTTTGAGTAAAGTCCAAAGCACCAGGTTATCAGGTTTACTTACTGTCGCAATATTGAATAACGTTAAGCTGAAGGGCAAACATTCCTATTCGTTATATGAGTTTGCGACTTGTTGTTTGCGATCCTTTTAAGAGCAGTTTGCCTAGCTACGGCAAATTCCAATAGAATTCTCACAGCAACCTTAACTGAATGAGTTCTCGTTTGCAAAACAACCATTTGCGTCGTATGCTGTCCGTTTGAGAAAAATCGTAAAATAAAAAATCGTGACCCGAATCTTTAGTTGGTCGACGAAACACGATTTTCTTTGATTTGTTTCCAAATAAGACTGCACTATTATTAAGGATATTCGATAAAACGGGTCCGAGCCGATACACAGCGCCAAGTGTTTCGTAAAATCGTTCTGTACTAATGTTGTAATGTATAGAAACTGGTCCGATGAGAAATTTATGTAGGAATTTTGCAAGCTTTTGTAATAAAAGAATAATTTTAAATGTTATGTAAAGTCAGAAACGAAATCAATCTTAGTTTTTGCCACTTGTTCTTGAGTTGTATCACTTGCTGTATAGTTGACAAATTTTTTTTTTGGTGTATTAAGCATTTTTTACATTTGGATGCTGGATTCTACAACAGCGATTTCTACTTTAAATGATAAATTTATCAAAAACTGGTAAGTTAACTTCCAAAATAACTAAACGTTTTAACCCTAAAAACTACCCCAGCATGTTTATTGTTTATTTTTTGATCGTTTGGCCATAGTAATGGCAACCTGCAATACTGTTATCGAAAATATCGGGTACCGGTATCAAAATTAAAAATATTGGACACACTAAACACTAGGTGTCCTTCGTATAACTTACCTCGGTGGCTGAGGGCGACATCGGCTCTTCCAAGTCGACCAGTGACCGAGTTGGAACGCTGGGTTGAAGTCCGCTGTGGGAAGGCTCGTGGCTGGCGTAAATATCTTCGTCGTTCTCCTCTGTTTCGTCCAAGCCCCTTGCCAGAAATCGCGGCTGCTGGTTCTGCTGGTGGTGATGGTTCTGCTCGTTGTGTTGGTTAAGGTGGTGGTGTTGCTGGCTTTGGTGCTGCTGGTGATGTTGGCTTTGGTATTGCTGTTCTTGTTGTTCGGGCTGTTGTCGTTGTTGAAAAAATGGTAGCTGGGGAACAGTCTCGTCCATTGGTGAGGTGGGCGGCGACCTTTGTAGAAAGGATCAAGCGTTAGATTGTTGACTATATGATCCATTCCGCGGGCCAGATCCGGCCCGCCGGGTCAATTAATTTCGCCCGCGGCATGTTTCCTAAAATACGATAAAGTACAGTTATAAACTTGAAATGTTGTCCAATGAAATTTAAAACTAAATTTTGATGGAATTTTAATGTGAACGACAATTTATTAAGTCTCACTACAGTTTTTACTGAAGAGTTACTTAGATTTCCTTCGTATAAAAAAATGTATTCGGCCTGCGATGGTCAGCACTGACTTCAGCTATCCGACGTTCGACCCTTTATGAAAAAAAGTTGGGTGACCCCTGGCCTAGAGGCTCTTGGCAAATACTTTGCGAAGAAAATGGGAAAAAGCATATTGTTACCCACCAATGTCCAATTTTTTATACTTTTTTACCCGAATTAAACTAAAAGCCGACATAAAATTATATTAGGGGTCGCTTTGACTGGCCGTTGTTAAAATACGCCCAAATTATCGTATTTTTGCATCGAAATAAAACGCGTATAAGACGATTTAAAAAACACTTAGCTGCTAATGTAAATTATAAGTTTTACTCTTGGTGTTGAAGAACAGCGTCGAGAAGAGCCGATGCGCTCAGAAAAGCGACTCCGTTTAAATCGATGTTCCTCTGTATCACTCTTTGCACAATCTCACGTTCGAAGCCCATGCCTGTCAAAATCGCAAATAAAAGGTAATACAATAATAATGGAAAAGTGGTTGGTCCTTACTACTTATTAGTCTGGGAATTTATACCTAATAACTGCCACATCGGGCACACAAAAAGTGAAATTAAATTGGTATTTTTCTATAGCTGACCGAAAACAGCAGCTTTCTAAATACTATTTGTCTAGTGACGTAAATTTGTGACGTCATCTCTTAAAATTTCTTGCCTACACTGGTCCATGCGAAGCAAAACATTTTTTAAGGGGTCCGCGGTAAAAAAAGTTTAAAAACCCCCGATTTGAAGCAAACAGCACTCTTATAAAACCGTATGAACATCGAGTAAATAGTGTGCAACATTTTAAAAGATGTTGTGTAATCGTAAAGTTTTATTCTCGAATAGGCAAAATTTCCGTGTTTTTTTGAGGAAGTGAATTTTTTACTAACTACAATCGTTGTGGTTAAACTTGTTGTTTTTCGCTTTTAAAGAAAATCTAAGTCGATATTAGAAGAACCTCGGAAGCTTGTCAAAACCCCCCAAGCATATACAGAATGGGGCGCAACTTCGATAGGTAAAAAATATGTTTTATATTTTGCCTTCCCACGCCATACACAACTGTGTCGGAGATACAACAGCCTATACGCTAATGCGCTCAAAACGACCTCTGTTGCAATATAAGCCATTGTAAAACCGCGCGCGCATTTCCTGTTATGCAATCATGCAGTTGCAGATCAGTGCAGGCCCGGGATTTCCCTTGGCAATATTTACCAGTGTGTCGTGCACTCAAATTAGATGATAATGCTCTATAATTATCTCACTGGCCTTACAATAGCCCGTACAACTTAAAACTCGTGGGTGTGATATACGCACGTCTATTGTGGTTTACGTTGGCCGTTGCTACATTGCAAAATATGTGCGGAACTAAAACGGAGCCTCTATTGAAATTCCAGTGACACATTGCGACGATATTTTTTAATGTAACATACGACATTTCGTCAAAATCAATAAGTCACATGACGCGTGACTATTATATCAAAATTTAGAACAGCAAACGACGTTGAAGCTAATGTTCCTAATAAAATAGCTTATTTATAAGGGTGACAAAAGTGTTTAACGCATTTGTATTTATTTTCTCAACTTCCCGTCTTTTCCACCGAGAATTCAAAAACTAATCTACACTAATCTACAAAACTCGAACTTATTTGTCGAAATAGACTAGTCTCGGAAAATAAAATGTCCTTTAAAATGCTGTTTACTGCCCAAATTACGTCCCCACAGTGCATTCAGGGCTACCACAAACGTATTTGAAAAAAATCATAAACACATTATCATGACTTTAAACAGGAAAAAAGTGTCGGTGACCCAACCCATGGTTTTAAAAGATAAATCTTTTAAAGATTAAAAAACTCTGTACATTTCTTAGAAATAATTTACAAAAATCTGCACACTTTTTGATATAATTACTTTATTTTTATCGACGACATTCTTAACCGTAACCTGTATAACAGCATGGCAAAATTTGGAATACAACGTACAAAAATAAAGAATCTTCTTACCGATAACGGTCGTGGCCACCTCCGAGTCCATCGCCTCCTCCAGAACGCTTCGAGTCTCCTCGACGCTGATTGGCTGATTCTTCGTCGGTGGAGGAGTTGGAAGTCTTTCCGGACCGCTTTGGACGCTAAAGAAAAAAAAACATCATTTTCGCGCCGCATTTTAAAGCAAAACCTATCGCTATGACGAACGCATAATTCCAGCGAACGTGGATCAAGTGTGTCGGTAATTGTAACAGTTTTATCACATTAAACTGCATAAAGCTGAAGTTCGTGGAGTTTGTTTTAGTCAGCAAGTATTCTTTTAGAAAGATAATAATTGCTTTCGCAAACAAAATAAAACATAAATAGTGGGCTAATTTTGTGGGTAACTAAGTTAAAAGCCCGGCTTGGTCTTCGACTGGTTTGCCACCCGCTGCTTTACCGCAGGGTTTGTTAAATGGGGAATAGTTCAACGCATGGTGAATAAAATATTTGCAAGAATGAAGCAACAGAAATCTGTAATTTAGGATTAAATGATTTAATCTTTCTTACCAAAGGTAGTACGCATTATTGCAGAAAACGCAGAAAAAAGCAGAAAAGTTTTGCAAGACTTCCGCAACAACAATGCTAAGCCCACAAAAAACTTGTGCCTATAGCAACCGCGTATAGTCGTAAATAGTAATAATTACGGCCATATGGGTTTGCATTTGAGTGGCATTACGGTCATATAGGTTTTGCATATTACGGTTATTTATTTTGTTATTACGGCCATATGGGTTTTGCATATTACGGTTTTATATGTTGTTAATACGGTCGTGTAGGTCATGGCGAACCATTGTCCCACCACAGATTTTTAATGACCCATTTGTCTCTTTAGAGAAATACCAAAATGTTATCAATCATTTTCATGAAAGGATAAATGTAAAAAAACAACTCTTCGTTAGATAGCATTATACTGTTTAAAACAGGACTGTCCATCTGTGGGTTGTGCAAAAGTGTTTTAGAGGTGACGATTAGGCCTAAATTAACTGCACTTCAACAAATGCGTGCAAAAAAGCAGACAACTAAAAGTATTTTTGTTATATCATTTTTTTAATTCGGTCATATAGGTAACATTCTGTAGATTGGGTGAATCATACTTAACAAGCTTAAGAAGCCCTAATCTGCAACATACCTCGGCAGCGATGGTGGAGGCACGTCACGTCCTCCTTGTCTCATGATGGGACGCTCGAGGTCCGGAAACCTGGCAACGATGCGGTGGATGAATTCCGGACCTTTTTGCTGCAGGAGGAACTCGCAGGTGGGATACCACTTGGCGTGCTCCTCCCAAGGATCATCGTTCCTCCTCCAATTCTGTAGTCCTCCGTTGCAGTAGAAGCACTTGACGCGGTCCCGGACCCCTGTTATGAGGAGGAGGAAGATTTTTGAAGAAAAGTGAGGAATCCGGGGTTTTCCAACCCTTTAGGGTTGGGTTTGTTTCAACCCTTTAGGGTTTGTTTCAACACTTTAAGGATTGTTTCAACCCTTTTTGGGACCTTTTCCAAACATATTACCCCTATGGAGATATTCGTAATGGTGTAATGACTTTTAAAGTCAATGACATGAACTATAGTTAATTTTCTGTTTCGCTAAAAATTTTATCAAAAAAACGGCCTAAAATATAAACGTAATAATAATAACTTCCTAAAACTGCTAATCAACACAAATAACTAGCACAGAAATAATCAGTGTTGTAATATCTTAAGTCAATGATTTTGACTTAAGTGCACTTAAGTCACTGTTTTCAAATGACTTAACTTGACTTACGTCGTTTTGGTAAAATGACTTGTCAAATTACTTGGTTTGAAATAAAGTGCTTCAATTTTCCTGTTTGGGCTGTTTATCTCAAGTTTTGCACGTGAAACGATTAGATTGCAACATGTTGCTTGTTTTTATTTTGTAGTTGGATTACTGCTTATAGTAATCGTACGAGTTTACCAATTTTAATGGTTCACCGTTTTATTATTATACCAGTGACTTGACTTGGAGATAAATTGCTCTAAAGATGACTTGACTGGAACTTGACTTGGGCAACTGATGACTTGGACTGTGTCTTTATCAACTTTTTTTAAAAGCCTTGATTTGGACTTAGGTTATTTCACAAATGTCATAAGTTGGACTTCAGTCACTTTAAAATGCCTTGTTTACAACATTAGATATTCGACAATAGAAAAATCACTGATGTCAATTGTTCAATTGTTTTTAACAGTGTACATGTAAAAAGTGACTTTACCGAGCGAAAAGAGTCCGGCCTCGGCGAGCATTCGCGGCGTCGCACGCGTGTAAATCCATTGAGCGGCGTAGGTTGCCAGACGAGCGGTGAATTGGCTCATGTGCGGTGTCACCGGGTGAAAGCAGGGGAACATAACGCGAAGGTCGTGCAGCTCCTGGTCTGTAAGGGTCGGCGGACTTCTGGGCACGCTACTGGATGAAGAGGCCTTCGGTAGAAGGTTACTGGTTAGTGAATTCATGTATCGGGGCGCAAAAGGACAGTTTAAGCCAGGGTAAGCTAGGTGCATTTCCCAGGGTTGTCCGATACTACGTACATTGTTAAAAATATTGGGTACTTCATTCAGAAAGTTTTGGGTAGTGCAACATTTTACCCCGAAACAGGGCCAAAAAAATTGGGTACCCTTAAAACCTACCCAAGTAGAATCGGGTAGCGTGTATTTCATAAGAAATTTCCCTTTTTTGTTGAGTAAAAAAACATGCTACCCAATTGAAGAAAAATATTTTTTTGGGTAATAAGATTTCATACCCAAATTGTTCATGGAACGTTTCTACCCAAAACAGGAAAATTGGGTACAAATTACAAGTACCCAATTCCAATTCTGAATTATAAGATCCCCCAAAAAATATGTCTGAGTTCCAAAATGCGATATTTTGAGAAAAAAGTTCAGCTGTCCGATCCTATACGGTATAACGTCATTACTATGAATACATACAAAATCGAAAATATCTAAACGTAATTAATGCATTTTTTGTCAAAATTGTATTGGAAAGCTTATACCTTACTTAACTATTCTCTCAGAAACTTAACTTCCCAACTTGAAAACCCTGCGTTGGATCAAAACTGGTGAAAAGTATTGATTCAATCAACTAATTATCGGGTATCGGCTTCGATCAGATATTATCGGGCGTCCCCAGCCTTTCTCTAGGCATATTAATTTTGGTTTTGGATACGATTAAGTTTGAAAATTTTAATTTTCGGTTTACACACATTTTAATCATTAAAATACCCCAAATGTTGGTTCAGACCAGCAAGGCTAGTAAACAATAATTACAAAAATAAAAGTTCGATATTTCATAGTGGCATACATTCTCAGATGGGCGAGTGCGCTGTAATTTTTTATCGTTTTGTATTAGGCTCAGAGCCTAAAGTTTAGACTTTGAGCGATATTTTAGGGTGGAATTTTAGCTTAGGGTGGAACATTTTTGGGCTTCGTGTAATAGTCGCTAACTTGGGTACGGCCAACATGACCTGACAAGCAAATAAATAGGCTTTGCTGATGCCTGGTCAAGTTTAAAAAGTGTAAAGAATGTGTAAGAATTAACTAGAGTTGTGCGTTTTTTTATCTTACAAACTGTGAGTTTCGACATCTTTCTGGTTGATTTAGGAATGTGACCGGAGGTGTGTCAGTTATAAACGCCACTAAAGCATTTAGAACCATAATAAAAATAACAAATGGAATCCAGGAATCTATAAACATTGGGAATATTCAAATTGCCTGTGTTACGAGTGTAAATGTGCTTCATATTTACATGACAAAACATTTGAACTCATTTGGAATGACAAGTCGTTATCGCGTCATTTGCACTGAATGACGTTTCGGTTCCCTCTTTTATAGGAAGTGACTTGATTTGTAACCAAACCTATAGTGTTGTTGTCCCACAAAACAAGGCACGTTCAACTTAAGTCAGTTTGTATAGTTGATATTGCGTCTACTTATATGGCTATTAATTCGTTCTATAGTAAACTTTAAGTCAACTTTTTTTCGTCCTTTTTCAGGCATAATATGACATATCAGATCATCCAGTATCACAATATATCTACAATATAAAAAATTGTGGGGAAGCTAAAACATCACGTAATAATTAACTATCAAATTAAATCGATAATAATAATTAATGTAACAATTTGAACTAATGAAGCGGATTGACTAATAACTTCATTGTATATTAGTTCACCTGTGCATTTTTGTTGAAAAAATACCTTATAATAGACAGTAAAAGGCAAACGATAATATATCTAACCATGTGGATTACTGCAGTCGACGACCAACACAATTCAACGGAGACTCACCTTCGAGTTGCGACCAAAGGTTTGAGAAAAACTTTTAGTATTCCTTGGAGCATAATGGTTGGAGGTTGTAGTCATAAATGATATACCTACTTCTGTATGAGCTTTGATATTCTTATTACGTTTTCGTATTATATTTCGCAAAACACCGGGGCAAAACGATCGACCATTACAGTATGACGAGTCCTTTAGAGAGAACATCAAAAAGCGGTCAAACCAAGTTATCAAATACCACAAATCACCTGATTGGGGTCGGGTACGTTTCGCGTTTCGCGTCCTTGCACCATCAAACAGCTGGGAAAGTGGCTCATGTGCTCGGTGCGGGGGTTATCGGTGAATCTCCAGTTCCGCAGCACTCCACCACAGCTGAAGCACTGCGTGCGGTCGAGGTTGCCCAGGTAGAACCAGCCGTTCCTGGCCATCTCACTGGCCGGGGGAGCGTTGGAGGTTGGCCAGTTGGCGAAAGTCCGGAGGCGCTCGTCTTCCTGATGAAGATTGCTGCTCTGGAGCAGTCTGGCGTGCTCCGCGACGATAACGTTGGCTAGTTGGCGCTGAAACGGGATGTCGTAGACTGGGACGGGGACTGGGGCTTGTAGAGAAGTGTACGAAGGCGGTGCTTGTTGTGGATGTGGCTGGGATGGTCTGGACGAGTGGCGAGACACATTGCGTGGTCGGGCGACTTCATTTCTTAAGCGGAGAGAAGCGTTGAGCGGAAGGAATCGGGTGATTTACGAAGCGCTTTTTTAGCCGGCTTTTAGACGTTTTTAACTATGGATATCTAGTTCAGTGCTGCTTAACTTTTTTGCTTTGTGGCCCACTTTCACATAGCTTTTTATCTACCACCACATTTTTACTCAGAAGTTATTTCAGTGAACATTAAACAACGTGGATTTTTAACACTGTGCAGAAATAAGCGAGAAATTTGATTCATAATCACATAAAATATTAAAAGATGTATGTCCGAACAAAGTATAGCTTCTATATATGTACCAAACTAAATTAAAATAGCTCAGTAAAACATACACGGCTATAAATAAAAAATCTTTTGCCAAAAGCACCAAAACTGAAAACTGTGCTTAATTCCACCCACCCCTATCCTACAAAAAAAAACTATTAAATAAATAAAAAATAATTGAAATATCATTTTTGATAATGACACGAAATTCTAATGTTGCCGCTTTTTAAAACAATAGCAAGAATAGCTCTTTTCCCAAAGCATTTAATTTCAAACGGAAGTTTGCAACTTCTCACAGCGATTTAGGCACTTGTACTGGTAGGCTAAGTCTACCGTCGTGAGATGGTCAAGAGTGCCATAAAAACTAACCTTATTGCACCCTATAACCAAACAACTGTATAATTGTTTAGAGTGTGCGCTCTAATAAAGTGATAGCGAAAGTAATATAGACCGTTGCTGGGGGTGCTTGGTAACAGGCTTACCGAAGTACCTTGTTCCTTTTAGAACCCGTAATATCGGTTAACAGTTAATTTGAAACAAAATAAAATTATGCAACTTGTGTGGGAGCCTTAGAATGTTGATAAAGCACTGTTATCGAATGACTCCTAATAATAAAAAGCAGTCGCTACTG
Organism: Ascidiella aspersa; assembly: GCF_963924565.1. NCBI lineage: Eukaryota > Metazoa > Chordata > Ascidiacea > Phlebobranchia > Ascidiidae > Ascidiella > Ascidiella aspersa. The sequence continues at coordinate 22,461,900 of NC_139451.1, forward strand.
AGCCTTTTTATAATTTCTCTGAACAGCAGTTGCTTCATTGTTAAACGATTCTTAAATAAGGTCGTGACAGAAAACAATAGTTGTTTTTCTTTTTAGGGAACCACTGGTGGTTTGATTCGTTAACGGAAAGGCTGGTAACATGACCTATGGCTTGTAATTTAAATGAAAGAAGCCATTAAAAACATCAACAACTTAAAACGCACCATCAATGAAACCTAGCCATTACGCAGTGGTTTCAAACTTTTGTCTTGCGACGCATCTGGTGAGAGAAATTTTACTGATTTGTATTAAAAAAATAATTGTTTTATAAAGCATTGTTAGATGCTATAATTCTTCTTAACGATAATTTTGAATGGAGTTAAGTATACTTGCCAGTATTTTATTATGGCAATGAGTTTAGACACGAAACGGAATCAATGTGCGACGACGGGGAAAGGTAAACATTCTATTTCGTGTTTCAATCTAAACAGGAAAATTTTCGACCTTCTACAGTCTGTATGACGAGTTCAGGAATTACCCTCTTCTCTTTCTTTACCTCACATAGCGTAATCGCATAGTAAACTACCAAAGCACCGTTGAAGAAATTTCGATTTCGGTCTTAACATATCGATGGGTAATTGCAATACAGTAGACTGAACTTTGTGTCTCGGTAAAAAGTCCACAAAGCCAAAAATACCACATGATGATGTCCGTCTTCGAACACAATAAGCGAGCGCGAAATTTTGTAACAAGATATAATTGAAAAGGGTTTATACAATATTGCACAATACGACATCATATTCTTCGAGAAAATGCGCAGGCGACTGTCGCAAATATTCATATCACTTTTGTATTGCATACGTTGCTCTTAATTTAGACTTGTCTAACACCTTATTAAATGTATAGTTACGAGCTTGTACACGTTAGATCCATGTTCGAACAGCGTCAAACAAGTAAAGCGTTTAAACCAGTTGCGAAAAGCAAACCCGTTATGTGGAAAGCTCAAGAGAGAAAAAATTATTTATTTCAAAAGGATTGATCCATTAGAATTTTTTATCGGAAGCCTTCAAAGGGTCTAACCAAAACCAAATATTATTTAAAGCTCGTCATGCAAGCAAGGCTAAGCTATGGAACAAAAACTTTCGTGAATTGACAGGGATGACGATCCCGGTGTGGCCGAATAGTAGGTTCAAACCTCACCCCGGGTTAGTTTCTCTAGGTTAGCAAGTTGTTAAACATATCCCCATCAACTAAAGATATATCGGTTTGCCGATCAGATCGGCCTATATTTGGCTTCTACTAATATATCATATCGGTAAATGTAGGCCGATACTTTGGTCGATATTTTAGTACGATAAATATGATAAAATATTTCCTGTACAACAAACATCTTACCCGTTTTCGATCAAATAAATTTGGATTTAAGCATCACGCCAAGTGTTTATGCAAAATAATAAATTAATAAAGGTATATAAACTAAAACGTAAATCGGATTTTATTTTCAATTATTACAAGTGTTGAACATTAATCAGGTATATATAAAAAAATCGGTATCGGCTGACAAAATTATAAAAAATCGGGTATCGATCCAAAAAGTGATATCGGTCGATCTCTACCATCAACACAACAAAGAAAATTACATATGAAAAAAGCAAACCTGCTTCTTGCAATGTTGATGTTTGTGACAGAAACCGGGTTGCGCGATTCGAAGGATACGTTCGTTGACGTTCTTCCTCCCAAGAGAAGCTCTCCAGCCGATCTTTGTACGGAATTTGGTGCCTGAAAAAAGCAAAGTCAGCGATCCCAACCAATACTACTTACGTCTGTGCGTTTACTTGAAAGGATCAGCGATGAACCAGCGTTATCGGCACGCTCGTTACTTTGGTCGTATTGGTGCCGATGTAGTACCCATTTAATGAGATCCTTTTGGCCAATGGTAATTAAAGCGACGTTTGGGTATTTAATTGTATCTATTTTGTTAACTTGAAAACTTGGTATATCTGATGTGATTAACCGACCGTAATTACTGCCAAAAATATCGTACAGAGGAGATTTGTTAAAATGTATGTTTATTATAATAAATGGATCGCCAAATAGAACACCTTTTTAAAGATTTTAAACAAATGTTATAAACAAGTCAAATAATAAAAGTTTTAAATATATAGCCACAGATGCTATGTTTGGCCACATATAGTTAATGTTTTTTTTAATACAATAATCTTTTGGGTACACTATGCACGGATCTGTAATGTAGCTTAATAATAAATTTCAAAGCCCGAATCCAGTGTATGAGAACCAAAAGATTGTTGCTTAATAATAAATTTCAAAGCCAAAAAGGTCGAGTAGATCGACAGCATCTTGATTAAGACGTTTCGATACGAACTTGTATCATCTTCAGTTAGTGAAGATGCTGTCGATCTACTCGACCTTTTTGGCTTTGAAATTTATTATTAAGCAACAATCTTTTGGTTCTCATACACTGGATTCGGGCACAGAAAGTGAAAAAATAATCTCTTTCCAAACCCCTAGTTATCAGTAGCATAATTTATTGCACTTTTAAAACGCACAAACATCGATGCTACGTGAAGTTTAGCAGATTTAGCTCCTTGTTTATAACAATATATATAGGCAACAATGGAAAGGCAAATAATTATCAATAAATGATTTCGTACTAACCTCATCAGTAAAGCCATGTTGGCTGGCGCACATAGTAGTTTGCGAGATGCTACCTTACAGTTACAACAACCATTCGGCTAATCCTGTCTACCACGCAAGTGGTTAGCGACAGTTGCTACGTGTATTTGTGTATACCGATCGGGAAAACCACAATAGGTAAAGCACCCATGTACAACAAAAAGTTACTAACGCCTATTTCACCAGTTATAACCAATAGCGATGCATAGACGTATAAAAGTGCAAAAGTCGACTTGCTTGCTTCTGGTCACACAAGCATGTAGATCATATTACAACTTTATAAAGGATGACCATTTCCGCGTGATAGTGAAATAGCATGACAAAGGCTGTCAACAAGGATATCTTTTAAAAGCTTTCGCCAAGCGTCGAAACATACCCTTGTTGCCATAAAAGCTACAATATATCCTCCACAGAATAAATATACGATCAACAATATTTTTTTAAGACGAAGTGTTACAGAGGCTTTAGGATAATTCGGTCATCCTGAGCCCCAAAATGCCTTTATAGATTATAATAGGCTCAAGTTTTTAAGGTATTTAACATTGAAATTATTTTTTATATTGTCGTCTTTTTTACGTGCAAAAAAGATTAAAATGGTACAATTTTTAACTCCCAAGAGTTTGACGTCAAAAAACCGGGGTATTATATCACGCTGAATGTCATAAAAGCAAATTAAAATCCTTGGGGAACAGTAGTCGGCAGGTATTTTTTGTAAAAGCGTCGTGGAAGCATTGTTAATCAGGAACTGCGACGCAATTAAATCATACTAACCCATAAAAGCAGGAAATATGTCACAATGCCCACTTTGATCAGCAGTAACTTTTGTCGCAAATTTTCCATTGTTTATTCATTATTACGTATTTAAATAATTCTTATGAAAGATTTTCTCTTCATAAACCGGGTCTTTTTGAAGATCAATAGTTTGGATTTTAGGAATAGCCTATACTGACATTCTGTAATACAAAAATACTTCAGCAAGCTGTTCTGTAGTGATTTCTTTAAAGCCGCGTAAAGGGGGGTTACATTACTTCTTCCCTGTTTAATTTTATGTTTATTAGAAAGTATTATGCAGATAACCGAGGCAAAGTGCCCTTTCCACAAAAACGCACTAACACAAGCTACCTAAATCTATTGCCAAAAACACGATGCACTTTTTACAATCCTTAAAACACTGTGACTTTTCGACAAAATATTACGTTTGGGTCTGAAATCAACAAAATATTATGTTTGAGTAACTGGTATCAATTCAAGGAAGAACTGTGGCCTCTACAAATAAACAATTTCGTTAGGTCAAAATGTCAAAATTTGATAAAAATGAAGTAAAAAAAATTTTTTTTTAGGTCAAAATAAAAATGGCCCTGATAATATATATATTTTTTCTAATATTGAGATAAACAAAGATGCGTATTTGTGTAGATTGACTTTCGGATCACGGAAAGTTTACTCACTTCAAGTAAAGATGGACCACTGCTGGGCGTTGGTTGTCCACTGACGGAAATATTGCCGCAGTCATGTGTGTTTCTGGCAAATCGGCACGAAGGCCTGAAAAACAACAAGATGAAAAAAAAGGCATTCGACCACAAAACATTCTTTGTGTGCAAGCAGCAGAAGTGCAATATACGCGCAAGTACTGACGCAGAAATTTAGCTTTTCTAACGTCTGGCATCCTTTTGTCGGCGCGCATTTGTCTATAAATGACCTTGGAAACTTTTCCGAACTTTTAGGTATAGTAAAAATGTCAGGCTTGATAAATGTCCAGGATGTTAGGGATTAATTCTGTAAAAAACAGAGAAGGGAAGAGGTTTCTACCGCAGCCTTAATTTTTCCGCAAAAAAATTTGCCAACCTGTAGCAACTTGTTGGTAGGCCTACACGAAAAAACTACACAAAACATCATAGAGAATGCTTAATCGTTTTAAGCTTATGAGAGCTTACGCTGATATACGCTGCTTTGCAGGAGTATTATTTTGACTTGAATCGTAATTTGAAAATAGATCTCGTTAATATGTGGCAGTGCGATTGAAATACGTCAAGCACAGCGGAAAAGAGCGTCATAATGCCAGTTCAGGCGCACATCCTTTCTCGGTATTCAACATTTTACAGCAAAACGTCAAGCTATTATTCGTTGAAGGTCAACATGACTCCATAATGTGTCTTGACCAGCGGAGTTCACCCGTTACTTCGAATTTCAATATGATGTAATGTACACAAATTACGGTGCTTTTACCAAACGTTTAACAAACTAAGGGCAGGCATTGTGGCATTATTGCAATGTATGATGGAAAGCATCAAGTAGTAACCCCAATTTGAAAATGGGATCTTGGCCGTTTTAATAAATTTGTTTCTTACGTATCTGCGGGGTACACTGATCTTCAGGTTTAAACCTAATGCCACGCTTTCAGACGGGGATGCCCGATAATAGCGGATCGCAGTAAGATGTGATACCAAGTAGTAGCCTCGGGACTCGTTCAGCGTTCAACTTTTCCAGTTTCTTTTCTTCGGCCAATCGCTTAGATTCTATGATGCTACCAGAGCTGATTCAATACAAAAACTAATTTTTCCCCCTTAGTCATGGTTTGCGATACAACGTAGGGATTCTACCTAATAACGTATTTAACCTGAAATAGTTAATTAACAATCAAAGATAAATTTTCAAAAAGCTCCATAACGCTAAAGCAAATGTTGTAGTAATGATCAGAAAAACCTTTGCACTTTTTAATTTTGCTTAGTAGGTATGAGATCGATAGGTAAACTGAATTCTAAAATATTGGGTATCAGTGTCAAAGCAAAATGCCAAGTTTGGAAAATGCCCAAGTGTAGGTTGTTAAAATATCACACCTATATAGGTCAGACATAGAATTTGTTTAATGTACTTAGAATTAAACCCAAAATACCAGGTGAGGCGAGTAAAAAGTGAATGCGAGTCACATACTCATGGTTACGAAGAAGAAAGGGATCCATGTGGGCCGAGGGGTTGGTAATGATGTGGGAACAGGCAAAGCACTGCACCTCGGTGCCGCGGCCCGTGTGGTAGAAACCGGCAGCGGCAAACTGGCTGTAGTTGATCTGAACTGAAGTTGGCATTTCGGCGAAGGTACAAAGGCGGTAGCTTTCACGGCGAATATCTGGACAAGGTTTTTTTTTTTTTTTTAGTTTTGTTCAACTTTAAATGGCGGTTGCCAAAAAAGTAATGATTACAAGGTCGTCCTAAAACAATCAGATTGGGTGAATAAAAATTAAAACAGTAAATAGAAATTAAAATACAACTATTCTTTTCAACAGTGTCACAAGGTTTACTTTAAAAAGCTTTAAAGTGCGTAAATAAAAAAACAGCTGTTATTAATTGTAAAGTAGATTTATAAAAAAGTTTTTTTCGCATTTTAGGTTTTTTTTTCAAGTAACAAGGATATTCTCCACAGACCTACCTTCTCTCGATCCAGGATCAGATTCTACAAGCAAAATAAATGATTATAAGTTTAATACTACAACCTGAGTTATTGCTTTAGGAAAAACTCTAATCAAAATAATTGCTTAAGGCAACACATGAACTGATTTATTAATTTCAGTCTATACATCTATCTTGCACACACAAATAAACTTTTATCGCAAACTCACCTGTAACATTTTGTTGCAAATGTAATCTTTCTTTTTTAAGCAAAAGGGGTGGCGCATCATTTTTTTCACTTTGGCTATCTTCAGAAAACAATCTATTAGTTGTTCTTTGTGTGTCGTTTGTCAAATGGTACCCCCGACGAGCAAGGTGTCTGGTTTTGTTAATAACCCAGGGCAAACCTGGCAATACTACCTTCAATATGCTGAACAGAAAGAAAGTAATTTCTTGATAAATGACTCCAAATTTAAACAACACCTGCTTAATAGATCTTCTTCCCTCACTTGTATGGCTGATTCTATGTTCTGTTACAGGTGAAGAATTCAATTGAGATTTTTCTGGGACACTGCTTGATTCTGATATGATGCTTGTAATGGGTAAAGAAGCAGCAGAAGGCTTGCGGAAATGCTTCATTACCTCATCAAGTGGTTTGTCTTCAACATGTTCGTGACCTGGATAACTATGAACACATTTTGCTGAAGCTAAATTATTATTGCAATCCATATAGTTTAAAGGTATTTTATTTTTTAAATCCACCGTACAGTACATGTCGTATTCCCTTTCATCAAGGTGTGTTTTAATTGCTAATGGCAAGTAGGGTTCTTCTAAAATTGGTGATTGAAGCAAAGTTTCTGTGAAGTGCATTAAAGGAAGTGATTTCAAAGTTATTTCTTTTCTGAAGTGTGCTGTATGAAACATTTCATCAAAATAATAATGAAAGGATCTTTTCATTTTCAATTTCAAACTACAGTTTAAGTTATTAGCAAAACTGATTTCAATTTTATTTGATTTCCATTCAGATCTGCCCTGAATTGCTAGTAACAAGTTTTCGGGATTCTTATTTAAACAGAGTAGTATGATTCTTCTCGCTAACACATAGTCATTCAACTTAAAGTGAAACAATTTATCTGAATGTCTTAACAGAGAAGTGGATACACAGAAAGCATTTTCTTTTTTTAATTCAAGCAGCTTTTTCACAAAACAATACAACATTTTGCAATGGGAAGTTTGATCTTCCTCAATTTTTCTCTTGTAAAAACTAAATGACTCCATTTGTATTCTGTTTGACTGAATAACTTGAAGAAAGAGTTGTTGCTCCAACATTTTGCCTTTTAAAGACAAAGTTTTGACTAAATAATTTTTCTTAATTTATAACATTGCCTCATTAGCTATACAGAAAGGCTAAATATAAAAAATGGAATAATAACATGATTGAAAAAAGGCGAAAGCTCTTACACCACAATTAATAAGTTAACAGTTTGGAAACTCGTAAAAAGCATACAAAATTGGTAAATTAATTTGACAATAAATTTAGTAATACAAACTAAACAAAAAAAATTCAGGGGTTTAGCTAAAATAAGTTGTATACCTAAAATATTGTGAATTTTAAATGAAAAATGCTTACCTTCCAATTTGAACAAAAAATTTAAACAGATGGATACACTATAAAAGAAATTAACTCTAAATTTTAGAGAAACCTCATAAAACAGGGAATCCAATACCGGTACCTAAATACCAATTTATTTTTAAATAACAGCAATTTAAAACAAAAAAATATGCAAGATTTAAAATATTTAATAAAAAATTGATTAAATTAATTTAGCCTTAAGGCATCATAACAAACTTATAAAAGGGTAGTTAATATGACTTATTTATCTTATACAACAGTTAAAAGGCTTAAATTGGCTAAAATGAACAATTTATATATTGTGATGCATCCCTTTTGCCCAATTGTTGGCACTTGGAAGTTAACTTACTTAACCCAAACAACTAAAATGTGGTGTGTTTTTAAACAAATTGTCAACAGGATTACAGATTGTTTGTATATGCAAATCACGATAAACGATGTTGTTATTCTACTTTCGGTATTATTGCTCGATTCACGGTTAACGCTATTTGCCCTTTCGATTGGCCCAGCAAGGACTTGCACTTTGCATTTTTTGCAGCTTTGTTTGTTGTCAAATTAGCTCATTCATCCATGTAACAGAACGTCAGCAAAAAGCCACTGATGCGTTGCAGAATCCTTGAGCATGACAAAACTCTTCTTTGTAGATAGTTTCCTTAGAAACGTACTGATAAAATCGCTTTTACTGTCAACACTTTTTAATACTTAAATTTTAGGCCTACCAACCGTTTTAATATAATAGAACTTTTTGCGTATTTTCGGGTTAAACTATTAAACAGAACGTTCCCCAGGACAACGACACAGAAACTTTATATGGCGTTGTTCAGAGTCTGCTGGCCGCTTCTGCACACTTTTATGTAATGTACAAGTCACTTTGCAATTCGGATTGTATTTAAATAATTTTGAAAATGTGGAAAGATACAATAGGCTGCATATAAATTCAACACTTTGTGTGAAATTGATGAAGGCACCCTCTGGCGAGTCACGACTTGTAAAACTTGTCGCATGATGACCAGAAGCCCTACTTTATAACACGTTTTGCAACATAATCAATTGTAGGACGAAATATATACTTTAGTTGGAAGTGTGGTGTTGGATCATTAAGCCCCAATGATTGGGCTTTTGAACATACACGTAATTATTCGTGCGAACGTGCGAAATATGCTAGATTTTAGTTTTTTGCATAATGTTTGATAAAGGAAAAACGATCAACATAAAAATGATACAGTTTCACGGAAACGTGTTTTTTATGTCGTTGAGCTGGGTTGTGTTATTTTAATTCATAACTAAGTAGGAAAGTCCTACTGGTACTTTCTATTTTTCGAAGCCGATACCAAACGATCAAAAAAGCAAAACAAATGAAATTCAAACGTGGGCCAGGCCAAATTTTACTTTGTTGTCAGTTGTATTACTCTTCTACCGTACGGGTCCATACCGTGCGTAGGCTATGCATAATAGCATTTAACTTAAGTATGGTCTAATTTTTTTTTTTTATATGAAGAAAGAACTCGTAGGGCCTACCATAACACCCGTACATTAAAATTACACAAAATGCCTTCGGAAAGGCTACCCGAAATCACTAAGCTTGAACAGGATTATAGTGCAAGGCAAAGCTAGAAAAACAACTATAGCCTGCGGTGAGTTTCGAACTCACGACCTCCAGTCAGGGCTGGGGATTCGGTTAAAAATAATCCGATTCCGAATCCTGAGTCCGACTCCGACCAAAAAAATAAACCCGAGTCCGATTCCCGAATCCGACTTCGGTCAAATGTGCGATTTCGTCAAGTTCCAAGTTTGGCCCTGACTCTACAGCCTGTATTCCGCCAATTTACGTAACTAAAATACGTGGATATTCAGCAATCCACTCATATGGGTGTCGTATAATTCATTCACTCACAATACATGGTTAGAAAATATTCCACTGATATGCTATTCAACCTTTAAAATTTCCAGTTGGCAGCCATATAACTTCGAAATTTTGGTACTGCACATGCGCATGTCGGACTCGGGACTCGGGTAGTTTTACGTGGTCTTACTCGAGTCCCCAGTCCGATTCCGACAAAACAAACCGACTCCTCGAGTCCCGAGTTCGACTCCGGGTCCGCATCCCTGTCTCCAGTCATACCAGAACCGTCTTAATGGAAGCGCGTCGAGAAAAAACACAACACCATTGTCTGCTGCACGCTCTGTTCATACATACAACCTCACCGAAAAAAAAACAGTAAGATCAATAGCCCGGAATGGGATCAACAGCCCGGATTTTCAGGAACTGAAGCGTACATACACAATGTGTATTCTGTGATCAAGCTCTTCTGGAGTCGTACTGACCAAGAATAACGGCACTTGTTATATCGTAATACTACACAATCCCGGTTGAAAAGTAAGGCCTGGGTGGGGGGTTTATGCAGTTTCCCGCTCGGCCGCGGTCAAAGCCGCACATTTCATGTAAAATCAACACAAATTGCAGTCCTCCGCGAAAAATCGCTCAAACGTGCAAAAGATTCGTTGAGGTAAAGGTTTTCTGTATAGTACTCCATTTTCGGTCCTGCAAATTTTACAAATAGCGTTATTACAGCTGCGCAACTTTGGGATAAAACGTTATAACAGCCGCGCAATTTCAAGCTGCAAAATTATCTCCCCCACGCAAAATCCAAAGTTTCCAATCTGGCACAATATGCCTTCGGCTTACCGAAATCAGTCAGCCTGACCAGTCAGTACGACTCCAGATGGGCTTGATCACCGAATACACATTGCGTATATATGTACGTTTCAGTTACGGTAAAAGTAAACATACTTTCTAAGCCAGCCTTTTCTAAACCAGCGTAAATTTACCCCAAATGATTAATTTCTTCGTTTTAGGGGGTCAATCCAAGGATAGGTATTCAAGCTCTGAATATTCTGGCTCCGTTTTCTTTAACTTGCCTACTTGCCCATGCGAATGCAGCTTCTCTGCATTGCTTACTATCAAATCTAAAGCTAGAAACCGAATTCATGTTGAATCTGATATTCGCTGTGTATTATCTACTACTTTACCAGACATTGAACAACTCGTTGCCAAAAAGCAAGGGCAGCCGTCGCTTGAATATAACTAGTTATTTTCGTTTTTTAATAAATGATCACCATTTTATATATTGGGGGTAAATCCGATATTCATCTTTGTTAAAAGGGTAAAACATACAAAAAAGGTTAAGAATCCCTGTTGTAAAATGTATCCTTTTTGACTATAACAAGGTTTTAAACTTAAATTTGTTAACTATATGCTTCCGCTTTGCAATTTAATGCACTGTTGTGTACTTGTTACACCTAACTATTTGGCATATCGAGCTAAACTTCATAAACCTGAAAATAGGTTGGTTAGCTTTCGAACTTTCAAAGTGTCGGCAACAAAAAGTTTCTTGTGCACAAAGGCCAACTTTGTTTGTATTTACAGAAGGTAATCCGTTTTGTTTGCTTGAGGCAAACATATAAAGGCAATAAAGCATTTTGCCCGCTACGACAAACACATTGAGCTGTACAATAATGCTGCAAAAGTACAACCCTGCAAATAGGTCGGAATACGAGTGTAGCAATAAAACAGGAACTACTGTCATTCCACCCTTTGTGTAGGTTTCGAATGGTTCAATGAAATCTTATAAACCCCATTGTTAAATCAGTCGACCTTTGTCTACAACTATCAGTTCCTTTGTCGTAGGCTAGGTAGCGCGCAATCGGATTTATTTAATTTAAAAAGTGATATTATTTTATTGCAACAGTTCCGAATTTTTATAGCGGAGGCTACTTTGTTTTTTTATGAATTTGGTGTAAAGGCAATGTTTAAAGTTGAAAACAAAATCGCTCTTACGTATCAATAGTACACCCAAACCTATCGCAGACTAACCGATTCTGTCGGTCAACGATGCAAGCAAAGCAGGCTATAGAAAACAACTATAACCTGCAGTGAGGATCAAAATCACGACCTCCAGCCATACCGGGACCGTCGCTCTGCCAAATAAGCTACACCTACACAGGAACAGAGTAAAGCGAGTCGAGAAACAAACTTCACGCCAATGCTTGCTATACATTCTGTTTAGGATTTATATTGAAGGTAATGGCAGGGGCGAATCTTCGTTTACTGAGTAAACGCAAAACATTTTCTAATGATGTTGGTAGAATGTCTTAGCTCACTTTTAAAAACATTATTATTAACCCAAAGGCGTTGTACGTCTATCGCAACATCGAAAATAAAACTTTGAGTCTAAATTAAACGTTATAAAGGCGTTTTCTGTTTTGAACTATGTTGTATTTCTAATGTTATACTATTTTAAGACGTCACGTTATGACGTAACTTTGCAACGTCATCTATAAAAAAAATTAGCGCTGCCAAACAAAATACCTAGATCCGCGCCTGATCTACAGTGCCATATCATTAAATGAAAGATAGACAGTGATAGACTTACATAGGTGACACACCGATAATAGCAAGTCCTGTCGCCATGATTGTTCTCGACTCGCTCCCCTCTGAGCCTGTGTGACTGAGTTGGTAGAGCGAGGTCCCGGTAATACCGGTGGTCGCGAGTTCGAACCTCACAGCAGGCTAGTTGTTTTCTAGCCTACCTTGCTTGCATAATTAATCGACAGATTCGGTTAGTATGCGATGACTTTCGATGTACGTCATGTGAAAACAGCAACTTTATTACGTACAATCATGTGGTTACAACACTGCCAGTCTGTTAATCACCATCATTGCGTAACGCATATTGACCGGGTGACCAGTGTAAAAACTTGACCCTTTTTGCAACTAATATCCGTTTTCAATGTATTATGTTGTTTAGTATTTCCGTAAGTTAAGTTGACAACACCATATTTAAAATTATGTTTGTGTGGCAAGCGCATGTAAGGAATGACGGAACGGCAAAACCTGACCCGCTATAAAAGTTATCCATCAAACAAAACATGGTTTTGATGTAATACATTTATTGCACATATTATTGTGTGTATATCCAATGTATAATGCATGGTTATTTGTGTAGCTATAACTTGTTATGTTTTGTTTATTAGGCGAAAACCTACAAACAATAAGAGACAGTTAACGACTTAAAGGAGGGGGCCTTAATATGGCGTTGAATGTGGTAGGAGATTTGTTTTATTTTATTTAAGAACTTCGCTTGATTAGCTATGTAGCATAAACAAATTCCCTACATAATTTAAGATATTCTTAATACCCTATATAAATTATTTGTAATGTAGTCTAAGCACAATTTATTTGCGGGATTAAAGAAAAAAAATCAGTTGATTTGATTAGTTAAACTCGTTATACTTTGGGCGCATCCAAACATGTAACACATATCTATTTTGTAGTTTTTAATTAAACAAATTATTGTTTGCTGACTCCTAACGTTCTGCAGAAAAGGCCGTCTTATTGCAGTAATGTCTTTGTTGAAGGCAACTTTGTGAATTATAGTTGGTCAGTACTCAGTAGGACTTCAGTTGGGCTAGATCAAAGAATATATATAAATTAGTTTAAACACATCGTTCGAAAAGTTGTAGGCTAAACCCAACCTGCCTATACGAGGAAACCTTGGTTAGCGTATTATTTATCCTGAAAAGGACAGCAGCCAAACATCATAGTAACGCTTTCAAGAAAAATAATTGATTTTAGATCTAGTTTATTCACAAAGCACTCTGACTACGGCTTTAAAGAACGAAGAAAACCAAGCAAAACAAGGCAGGTGAAACAACATAACCGATAAAAAAAATAAAATACCGTAAAGCCCTTAAAATACAATCACAGTAGCAAGTTGATTTATCGTAAAAAGCGAGTGACAACTGAACGCAAGAACGATTGCAAAGCAGTTTATTGAGAAATAAGCAAGAAAGCAACCTTGAACGAAGCAGAACTTTTAAAAAGAATCACATTTAAAGTAGATCATCAATCACAAATAATATCAGGTATCCATCAGGTACATTTCACATTTGCTGAAAGTTGTTTAAATCGTCCCTTTGGGATATTATTTCAGCAATTGCAGTTTCCAGTTCAGTGTCATTATTGGAATCTTTCGTCTTCATCTCTAGTTGGTTAGTTGTACTTTGATATGTGAAAGAAAACAAAAACAGCATCTTTGTTTTGCCAGCGGCACTTTTGAAGAGAAGATTGTGCGAGTGCTTTGGAAACTCTTTAATCTAAAAAAGTTCTCCAGCATTCTTACAACACCGTTTTTTCTTTATGTCCATTTACTGATTCTCAACAGAAACATTACAACATTTTGACACATAACAAAAAAGTCGGCACTGATTCTTCCTTATATCCATGTTTATTTGAATGTTGCGACCGATTTCATGCAAAATATTGCCCTGAAGAAGATTGCCCGAATAGGTGGTCGAAACGTTGGTACTTGAATAACATTCTTGCAAAGGTATGTTCATTGATTTTATTTCCTCGTTTTCCTTCGTCGACCTTTGTTTTCAACCTGGATCCTGTTTCCATCATTGGTTCTTCTTTTTTGGTTGGTTTCACGCATTCAGATTTCCATTTTTCCAACTTCGTTGTCTAGCCCTTGTGCTGTTTCCACTGCGCTTTATCCGCAGAAACCTACCATTATTACCATCACTTGCGAGAGTAAGTACGCACAGCCTTCTGAATCTTAACCCTGCAGACTGGACACTGTCTGAGCGCTCTCGTGCAATCCAAACAACAGCAGATGTGACCGCAAGGAATGAAAAGAACGTCGGCCTGGCGATCCAAACAAACCTGAGACAGAAGAAACAAACACACAAACATAAATATTCGAGATGCGATTGTTTTTTGTTTTATGTAAAATGATTTTTCTGTTACTTGGCATCCTTAATCAGTACGAAACGAATTACATATTTTACAAAAAGATGTTTCAAACCTATTGTCAAGTGTAAGACAACATCCAAAAAAGGCGTTAAAAGACTTCATAACAAGTCAAGTAACTGCGCCGAACTAAGCGTACCAATATAAAATTGAAATTTACCATATAAAATTGAAATTTCCCATTGAAATTTACTGTAGCGCATTTAATACAATTCCTTCCTTAATTAGACAAATTCAATTAGAATTTTCTTTCGATTAACAGAATCTGCCTGAATCCAAATAGTTAAAAACAAACGATTTTGGTGTGCACATCAATGATAAAGATTAAAAGTACAGAACTTAGGAATCTATTCTATTTGAATAAAATGTTGATGAAGCTTTTAGCAGCAAAATATATTTATCATATCATATCACATCCTAACAAACTAATTTTCGGTTAACTAAGTTCAGTAATTAGTTTAATCTTTATTAAAAAAAATTTGAATAAAATGATAAGATCAGAAAATAAAATGGTTGAAAAATTAGTTCTTGAAAGATCTATGAAAGGGTTAATGGTTCGAAAAATATTAACAAAGGTAGGGAACGGCACAGCGTATATTTCAGTTTATTTAACCACGTGTACAGGGAATGTTATGTGAAAGCCAATCTATTTAGAGGTACGAAAAACGTGTCATCCTGTTTCGGAATGAAGTATCAGTGTGTTTAAATTCACGTCCTGTAAAAACACATTTGCACCGAAGGGCGTAGAGTTAATGAACGCACCTTGCAGGTCCTCTCGCGTTTCAATTCTTGCAGACGTTCGGCCAAATTGGCCGGCGAATCAGCGCCATTGCTTTCGGGTACGTTGACTGGCGAATCCTGATAAAAACACGATTTTAATTGGTCTGTTCAAAGTCAAGGGCACACCGTTTGTGCGTTCGTATTTTGGACTTGGTAAGAATATTAAAGCCCGTACAGAAGTAGGTAGCATTTGGAACGTTATGTCTTCATTCATTTTCAACATTACATCGATGGTGGTTCTCGACTCCTCCTTTCTGAGCCTGTGTGGCTCAGTTGGTAGAGCGATGGTCCCGGTATGCCGGAGGTCGTGAGTTCGAACCTTACTGCAGGCTAGTGGTTTTCTAGCACGCACTGCTTGTGCCATTGATCGACAGATTTGATTAACCCGCGATGACTTTAGGTGTACTACTTGTACGGGCTTTAACTTACTACGTCTTAAATTAATACAACCATCATCCTTTATACTTCAAAATTATTTGGGACTCTTTACAAAAAGGGGAGGGAAGGCGACGGTTTTACAGGACGAAACTTTTGAACATGCGGATATTATTTGTTAAGCGAAGAGTGAATATAAAAATGAGATGGAAATCACAAAATCCGATAACTATTTTGAAGTTTACCCTCGGTGTGAACGAACGGTGACTGGGAACTTCCGTAGCAGAAGTCGAAGACGTTTCCATCTCCGAAAAACTCGCCGGTGCTTCGGGTGTCAGTAATCCATTTGCCTTGATCAGAAACGAAATCTTTATTCGTATGTTTATGGAAGAGTTTTTCTGCCTACAAGAGTGTATGACCACACCTGCATCGCGTTTTTAAATAATAAGAAATTTAAAAAAAGTTAACACTTAACTTTTAACAGTAAACACCCAAAAGTTTCATTTGGATTGAATCGTAGTTTTTGAATATGAGTTACAACGTATACCACATAAACATAGAAATCATGTTTTTTAAATTTAAAAGTGTAATAAAATACTTAATACGAGGAAGCCAAAGGTTATTTCTGTATTTTGTATATACCATTATTTACAACAAGTACAACAAAAACAATTGTAATGTGTTGCACTATTGGAAAATTATTTTATATTTCACGATCACGATTTAAAAAAACGCAAGAAATGTGTGTTTTTAACTTAGATTAATAGTTACGATTAGGAAACCTGGCGACATTTCGGAATATGTTACCTCTTGGTTTGAAGGCATTCCGTTGTCGGCAACGTCAATCGCTTGCATGGAAGTATCAATGATATTCCTCTGAAAGTTAAACGGTTTTCATGAATCTACCAACTATTCAGGGTTCAGTTTAGAGAGCGACTGTGCTGCTTGTAGTAAAGGTTTTAAAAAATGATGTTACAGCTGTATGTAAACAATAGTGATGCTTAGGCTTAGATAGAAATGTCAGTACTTTTACAATAGAATATAAACGTTGTTTTAAATACAGTCAATAGAAAAGCTTTATATATTTTTAAAAAATCGGTGAAATAAAAAGGGTAGTTAAACTATATTTAATATAAATTAAGTTAAAGTAAAATACAAAGACTTACGTCAAAAAGAAAAGCAAATAAAAATACTCATCATTAAAGTGCTTAAATGATGGATGATCGTGCATTTTTTAAATTCTGGTCACTTAAAATAAAAACAATAACTAACAATTTAAAAGCATATGTACAATGTACATACTTGTGTTGATAGCATTACATTATCTATAATGCTGGTATGTCCCGAAGGCGTAAGAGGCCTGTGAACATCAGACGATTCTTCAGAATCCATGATCATGCTCCCGTAAATGTCTTCTTCTGCACTCTCGATGTCGGCGGGCGTGTTGAACAATGATGTGTACGTGGGAGGAGAAGGAAGTGATGGATTCACAGTTGTTTCTTCTTCATCGCTGCACAATTAGTTTTCGACTTTGAATTTAGGACATCACAATATGTTGTTTAACTTTTGCGAACAACACAGGGTAAGGTTTATACTAAAAAATACAAAAAAAAATACTGCTTTCATGAGAGCAATGGAAATGGTCTTTAAACATATTTTGCATTTCTATTTGTCATGTTACAAGAAACATTCACAATAGTGCATACGTGGATGTGTGCTGTACCCGTAGTGTTAATGACCTAGTAGGGCACTGTACAAAATCTTAAAAGTAATAAATATTTTTATCACCCCGTTAAAGAGGTTATTCAAACACTGAGAACAATGTTAAATACAGAGTTCCTTGTTTACTTTGTACTTTCCAAAACAGCATCTAAAAGTTCTGCAGCAGTTTCATAGACAGAACCTCGCTCGTTTATTCTTGTTTGAATGACTTCTTTTACTTGACTAAAATCAAATCCCATTTCTGTGTAAAATACAACGTGTGTTAATAAGATGATTATTTCTGTGATGAAGTAGATGAATGGTTTATCGGCGTGATTTTATGCCTTTAAATGTGCAAATACAGACAACCTGCAAAAGCAGTAACCAGCTGTTTTAACAACAAATTAATATAAATAGCTTGGTTAAAATAACTTAGTCACTTACACCTACTAAGCAAGCAAATTTAAGTTTAATTCAAGCAAATTTGGGTTTAAAAAGTATGTTTTCTTCTGAACAGTAATATGTAACTGTGAATCTGTAGCATACTGTTTACAAAAAACGAATCCTATGGTAAATCTGGTATAAGAAAGGAACTCTTTTAGGCACATTGACTTGGAAATAAATCCTATTCATGTTATGCCAAAATCAGCCATTCATATTTGTAAAGAAGTGGAATGTTACAAAGGTCACATTTCAGTTCCTCTTTTCATGGCATGGTGCAATAATAAACTGGTTCCTCTTTGTCATGAGTTAAACCTGATAGTGTTCAAGTCGTATAGGCAGTAAGCAACCACAGCTTGAAGTGTGAAAAACATGAATAGGTTGCACTTAAAATTACATGGTAAACTACCTAACAAAAACTTTGAAAAAAAACAAAGACTTTTCAATGTAAGTCATTTAAAGATTGAAAGATGTGGCAAACCAGAAATACAAAAAACAAAATTTAGGAAGGTATATCAAAATGTTTTAAAATATGTTACCTATAACAGTTTTGACAATGACTGATTCCATGGTTTGCTCAATCAAAGACTTTGTCTTGGATTTGGGTGCAACAATTTCGACTGGAGTCCTTGAAGTTGATTGGTGACTATGATATCAGACAAAAAGTTGGTTAATATTTTACTACAGGGGGGTGTGCCAGCTTTTATATGGATGGGGTCGATGGGCCAAGAATCTGTTTGCAGATTAGACGGCAGGCCAAATATGTTTAACCAGATAAGCCCCGGGCCAAGTGCATTTCCCATCAACTAGATATAGTTTAACTAAAGTTAATTTTACCTCCTAAAGTCCATTTTACAAATCTTCATTAGTCAGTTCTGATCGATGGAGGATTGCTCAAACATAGTTTGATAAAAGACTTACCCAGGTCAGGTAAATAAATGCCACTTTTACAGACTCTTTTGTTGCAAGGTCACATACATTTAAACAATAAAAACACATTAAACTGGAGAAGTGTTTTGATTTTTGGTAAATTTGCCGGTAAAAAAGCTTAAAAAACACAATTTGGGATTTCAATGTCTCATTTAAATTAATAGAAAACTGCTAGTTTAAGTATAAGTGTAGCAGGTCCACAACAAAAACTTGTCTTGGACACATAATTTAGCTCTGCATGCCACAGGTTGCACATCCCTACATTAGTTTGTATATTAGTTTAAAATAGACTTTAAAAACCTTGCTTGCGGTGGGGCAACATCTAGACCTCTTTGTCTTAAAACTGGTCTATTAAGATCGGGAAATTGTGCCACAATTGCATGGATAAATGCAGGCCCTTTTTGCTGGAGCACAAATTCGCAGGTGGGATACCATTTTGCATGCTCTTCAATTGGGTCATCATTTCTTCTGAAGTTTTGAAGACCGCCGCCACAATAATGACACTTAACTCGGTCCCTGACGCCTAAGATGAAGAACAGTTCTATACAGGGTACACTTTCTTTTCATAAAATAAATTTTGATTGGTTTCATACCAAGTGAAAACAACCCGGCTTCTGCAAACATTTTCGGTGTTGCTCTTGTATATGGCCAGACATCAAAGGTAGACAGTCTCTGGTGCATCTGTGTCATTTCCGGACTGGCAGGGTATTTGCACGGAAACATTTCCTTTAGGTCGTGCTTCTCACTTTCAGTAAGTTGAGGTTCGGGAACCTGTTGTGGCTCAGAGGCCTGAATGTATTTTTTAGTAAAAGAACATCGGACAAAAAGATTAAAAAACCTTTTAAAACAACTTACATTCGACAAGATGGGGATGTTCCTAGCCTCTGTTCCTTGAACCATTGAGCAGTTTGGAAAATGGCTCATGTGCTCTGTTTGTGGGTTATCCGATCTTCTCCAGTTGCGCAGGACTCCACCACAGCTGAAACACTGGGTACGATCCAGGTTACCAAGATAAAACCAACCTTTGGAACACAATACACAGATTCATTTAGCAGTTTCAATAAAAACATTAAAGCCATTATATTCAATAAAATCGACATTTCACAGTTTACAGACGTTTCAGCAATACCTCAAGCCATCATCAGTGTAAAAAAAAAAACAAGTGTAGATAAAAGCGATAAAACATAAAAAGAAAGGAAATAGACTCCTTTTTTCTGCAGTTTTTTTTTTTTTTTTTTTTATGTTTTATCGCTTTTATCTTCACTTGTTTTTTTTTACACTGATGATGGCATAAGGTATTGCCAAAACGTCTGTAAACTGTGAAATGTCGATTTTAACGAATACAATGGCTTCAATATTTTTATTGAAAAAACCAACCTGATTTTGCCATTTGCCCCATGATGGGGGCATTGGTTTTGGGCCAGTTGATAAAGGTTTGTAAGCGCTCGGTCTCACGACAGAGATCCAGGCTTCGCAAGAATCGCTCATGGTTTGGATCTATGACATTGGCCAGCTGCCGCATCAAAGGAGTGTCATATACTTGAGGAACAACAGATGGTGGCGCGATCGATGAAGAAGCAAGTGATGGGCGAATGAGTGAAGGAGGAGTGTGTGATGATGATGATGTCCCACCAAAACTTGAACGGGAGTTTGAGGTGGACTGATGACCGTTGCTGCCAGCATTGATGTTCAAACTGAAATTAACATATATAATTGTTTGAATTTTTTGTTTTAAAGTATTTTTGATTTCACAGTAGTTTTGTTGGTATGATTATTCTGTAACCATCAGCACTAAAACTGGCAGTAAATTATTATTTAATGGTATATGTTATTTCTAGTCAAGAAAGTTTTTGGTTTTTCTGTTTTAAAGATCAAGTTAAAATAATCTGAGTTTATTTTCAATCAAGGGAAGTAAAACCTACTTGGCTGCATTGTAAAACAAGGGCTGTTGTGAGTTGCTTAAGTTAAAAGCACTTGGTGCCATGACGCTGGCTGATTGATATGTTGGCTGGCGTCTCATTAAAAGTTCACCGGCAGGTCTCGGACGAATTGATGCACTCTGTGTGCGATAGAGAAGGTTGAAAACAGTTATGCCAGTTACACAGTTTAGATTCATACAATAAACATGATTATACCGTGGAACTTGTCGAACTGTGTATAGGTATATTGTCAACATCATCAGGATTTCTGGTAAAAGCACAATTGGATCTGAAGTAAAACAAATAGTTTAATTGGTTAATACATAGATATAGATTGATATAAACTAGGTCGTTTATATTATGACTGGCTAGCTATATGAAACGTAAAAATGAACAAATCACATAACAAAGCAAAATTCTAAAAACTGAGACTTCTAAGTTATCTGTTGAAAATTTCTTACCTGTGGTATTTCAATAAATATGGGTCAATGTCAACAGTCAGATCTTTTATCAGATTTTCACAACAAAAACATTTCAGGATATCTGAGACCCCAGTATAAAGAAAGCCAGCATTGGCATACTTTGAAAATGAATAAATGGGCACAAACTCGGGAAAGTTTTCAAATGTTGAAAGCCTGTAGACTTCCTTTTTTGGGTCCCCTGTACAAATTTTGGTAGTGATCACATTTAGCAGCTGAATTTGATTGTTCTACTTAGCAATTTAGTTAAGCCTAAACCAAATAACTGATTTTAAATTAAAGTATCATTATAGTTATGTCTATACAAACTTTGGTAAAACAGAAATGCATATATGTTCATATGTTGATCTGTGAAATTACCTGGTAAAATGTCAACTCTGTACGAGGCTAGATGTGGAGAGGGGTCGCTTCCTATAAAAAACACATTTAGCAAGTTTAATCATTTATTTACAAAAATGGGTTAAATAATGTAAAACCTAAAATAACCAATCAGAAAATGGGGTTTTGAGTAGGGCTGTGGAGTCTGAGTCAGACTCAACGAAGTCGGTTTGTTTTGCTATAGTCAAACTTGAGACTCGAATAAGACCATATAAAACTACCAGAGTCCAAGTTTGACATGCGCATGAACAGTACCAAATTTTGAAACTGATATGACCGCCAACTGTAAAAAAGGTGGAATAGCAAACAATGGATATTTCCTGACTACATTTTGTGAGTGGATGAATTATATGGCACCCCTATAAATGGATTGCTTAATATCTAATGTATTTAGTTCCGTAAATTGGTGGGATACAGGCTGTAGAGTAGGAGTCGGACTCTGGTTTATTTTTTGGAGGAGTAGGACTCCAGTTATTTAGAACTGACTCTGCAGCGCTGGTTTTTAATTCTTGCAATATACTAAAAGAGAAAACACAAGTTAATGTTGCTTACTTGTTGAGCTGCTTTGACCAGTAGGGCTACCACCACCATTGGACTTTTCCACACTTTCCTCCAGTTGGCCCAGTACTTCTGCGCGCGTTAAACCACTGCTCTTTTTACACAGAAATTTGACAACCAGCCAAGTAAAAGTGGTGTAAAAGTTACCAATAAAGGATAACGGCCAAAATGAGATTGCTTGTGATTTGGCGACAGATTGCTTTAGAGTGAAATTAGATTGAAGCAAAGGGTTTTTGACATCAGAATTAACAAAACTGCTGGTTTTGTCCGATTTTTTTTCTTCTAAACATGGAGTTGGTTGTGGAAAACAGGTTGGTTTTCCGTTTTTAGGCTGAAACGATTCACCTTTGCATCGAGCCTGAAAATGCTGGGTGGCTAAACAAATAGTTTGAGTCGAGCATGTATTGCTTTCTTTAAAACCAAAGATGTTTTGAGAATGATTTACAATTTGCAGACCAGGCTTACCAGTTTCCTGTACTGGAAACGGATGACAAGAAAATATGTCTTGTTTTGCAGCATTTTCTTGAAGGGTAGTTTGAAACAGCTTAGAATTATTTTTTAAGTCAGCTGATAATCGGTTAACAGAAACTTCCCAATTTGGGATTTCAGGTACTTCTTTAATTTTCGTGAAAATACATTGTTCCTCCTTTGCAAACTTGGATGTACGTCTTTGTAGTTGCTTCTTTTTAATTTTGCAGGATTTTTTAAAGGAGGTATGATCTACTGAAAAGGCATCATGGATTTGTTTCCTCCAGGTTACAATGAGTGAAAAGAAATGGTCTGCTGCTGTTTTGAAAGGAAATTTGACAAGGGATGGCAACAAAAATAGATAGTTACATCCAAGGAACAGCTTGAGAAAGCCAAAAGAAGAAAGATCCTCATCATAAAAATATGATGTGAGCAAAATGACGTTGATATAAAGGATTGCAATGAACAGCAAAATAAATTGCAGCCCGAATTGAGGATTTTTTACAACCGGACTTGAATTTCTCATTGTTGACGTTATTTGGATTATCTTTTTAGAAGTTGAATTTTTTAAATTTTGAAAAACAGCACTTGAATAGGCTGATTAGAGAAGTTAAAACAATGCAATTAACAAAATCCACGATGCCTAAAACATTTAGATACAGTTTTAACATTGTTATGACAATGATACTGAATGGTGCAAAGCATGTAGCAATACACAAAAAATGCGGCTTCAGGCAAAATGATTAGCATAAATGTGTTTTGTCCTACGTTATTAGATTTTAAAAACACTGCTCAAAATAGTTTCTTATTGCAAACATTTATGTTCAGATGGTATGCCTATCATGGGGGGTCTGCTAGATAAAAAGGGTCTGGGAATATTTCTACGGGAAATTCCCAGGATTTTGCGAATTAACAATCCCGAATCCCGAGATTTTTTTTATAATCCCGGGTATTCGGCAACATAACAAAACTTAAAAAAAATGTCGTTTTTGAGTAATAGAAAGAAAAAAATAGTACCAACAATATTAAAGTTGTTTGAAGAATTGCTTTATTTACGCTTAACATCGGAACAACTTAATTAAATTTATTCTACCAATAAAAATGCATGTGTTTTTTTTAAATAAAAACACATAAGGGTCCTGACTTTAATACTAGAAGGTCTTTGTAAGATTGCAGAAGCAATACAGAACATGAATGGGCGCTTCTTCAGTTATGAACATATAAATTAATAAAAAAAAGGTCCTCAAATACCGCATACCACAAGGCGTATTATTTGGGTTAGGGTGCGGGTTGGTCAAGTGTTATTATTAATAATAAACATAATAATACTTGACCAACCCTCGCCCAAACAATAAGAGTTGCGGTATGCAGTATTTTTTAGTTTCATTTTTTGCATAACTTTCCACGTACATTAGTGAAAGAACGCCCATAAATGAGCTTAATTAAATGTTTGGAGCTAAAATAAAAAAAATTCAAACGAAATAGTGACATAATTTTATGTATAATATTTTTGTCGGGATCCTGGGATTCCCGGGAAGTTTCATTTTTAATAAAAAATCCGGGAAAAAGAGGAATCCTAGTGTATACCTCACAAGGCAGAAAACGCTTAAAAAGCAACATAAGGATTTGGTGCTGTTTTATAATCCTATCACATTTCATCTGCGGGTTTAACTTGCTCCCAATATTTGGCTTAGGGTGAGAGTTAGCATTTGGGTTTATGTTGGTCAAGTATTATTATTATATTTGTTCTTACATATTCATGCCTTCCTTGCAATTTAAACTTTGACAATTCGTTTCGTCGATTGATTTTATAACTGTAAAGTGATAGGTTTTTAGATCAGCGCCACGGGTTCTAAAAACACACGAAAGGGTGAGAACTAATGCCCAGCGCTCTTAAGTCAGTCAGTTGCGAAAAAATTTAACCCATTGTTAGTGAATAACATGGATCCTACGACTATTTAAGCCTTGTGCACGTTCATGGCAAATTACCTTAACAATATTCGTAACTTGGTTCAGAGAAAATAAGCGTGGCATTTATATAAAAGACATTAATCATTGACAAAACGATTTCACTGTTTGCTTTAAAACTTTCTAACTTTCAAAGAGGAAAATACTTTTACCAAGTGTTGAGTGCCATTTGGGAAAATTACATTCTACATTGCTTTATTCTAAATTTTGATGTTTAGATTAATATATAAAATATATTACCATTGTCATTTCGGCGAAATAATTTTTTTGTAATTTTTAGGATTATTTTAAAAAAAATTCCGCTGTTTACCACATAGCAAAAATATTAGGACTTGAAAGATAAAACAAAATCTAAGTAAATTGTTAGCTAAAATAGGACTGGCAATTTATTACCTTAAAGTATACACACTGCTAAACAATAAAATACAAACTTAATGATGTGAACAACAGTGCATATTCACCTAATTGAATTGTTTAAGCCTAATATATTTTAAAGAATTATTGGATAATCAAGATCGAGTTTTGAAAACTATCCGAACTGAGGAAGTTTATAAAAATTGTTATGTAGCTACTATGGAACATACTAAATAAAATAAGATTGGTCTCTCACTCATCTGATTAAGAAATTTACAGCGAAATGACTTTTTCGAAGTAATATTCGTCAAAAAATGTTGACATTTTACGCGTATAGAGAAGAAATCAAGGGCGATTTTGAAAACTATTCGAACTGAGGAAGTTTATAAAAATCGCTATGTAGCTACTATGGAACATACTAAATAAAATAGGATTGGTCTCTCACTCATCTGATTAAGAAATTTCTAGCGAAATTACTTTTTCGAAGCCTGATATTCGTCAAAAAATGTTGACATTTTACGCGTATAGAGAAGAAATCAAGGGCGATTTTGAAAACTATCCGAACTGAGCAAGTTTATAAAAATCGCTATGTAGCTACTATGGAACATACTAAATAAAATAGGATTGGTCTCTCACTCATCTGATTAAGAAATTTCCAGCGAAATGACTTTTTCGAAGCCTGATATTCGTCAAAAAATGTTGACATTTTACGCGTATAGAGAAGAAATCAAGGGCGATTTTGAAAACTATCCGAACTGAGCAAGTTTATAAAAATCGCTATGTAGCTACTATGGAACATACTAAATAAAATAGGATTGGTCTGTCACTCATCTGATTAAGAAATTTCCAGCGAAATGACTTTTTCGAAGCCTAATATTCGTCAAAAAATGTTGACATTTTACGCGTATAGAGAAGAAATCAAGGGCGATTTTGAAAACTATCCGAACTGAGGAAGTTTATAAAAATCGCTATGTAGCTACTATGGAACATACTAAATAAAATAGGATTGGTCTCTCACTCATCTGATTAAGAAATTTACAGCGAAATGACTTTTTCGAAGTAATATTCGTCAAAAAATGTTGACATTTTACGCGTATAGAGAAGAAATCAAGGGCGATTTTGAAAACTATCCGAACTGAGCAAGTTTATAAAAATCGTTATGTAGCTACTATGGAACATACTAAATAAAATAGGATTGGTCTGTCACTCATCTGATTAAGAAATTTCCAGCGAAATGACTTTTTCGAAGCATAATATTCGTCAAAAAATGTTGACATTTTACGCGTATAGAGAAGAAATCAAGGGCGATTTTGAAAACTATCCGAACTGAGGAAGTTTATAAAAATTGCTATGCAGCTACTATGGAACATACTAAATGAAATAAGATTGGTCTCTCACTCATCTGATTAAGAAATTTCCAGCGAAATGACTTTTTCGAAGCCTAATATTCGTCATAAAATGTTGACATTTTACGTGTATAGAGAAGAAATCAAGGGCGATTTTGAAAACTATCCGAACTGAGGAAGTTTATAAAAATCGCTATGTAGCTACTATGGAACATACTAAATAAAATAGAATTGGTCTCTTACTCATCTGATTAAGAAATTTCCAGCGAAATGACTTTTTCGAAGCCTAATATTCGTCAAAAAATGTTGACATTTTACGCGTATAGAGAAGAAATCAAGGGCGATTTTGAAAACTATCCGAACTGAGGAAGTTTATAAAAATCGCTATGTAGCTACTATGGAACATACTAAATAAAATAGGATTGGTCTCTCACTCATCTGATTAAGAAATTTACAGCGAAATGACTTTTTCGAAGTAATATTCGTCAAAAAATGTTGATATTTTACGCGTATAGAGAAGAAATCAAGGGCGATTTTGAAAACTATCCGAACTGAGCAAGTTTATAAAAATCGCTATGTAGCTACTATGGAACATACTAAATAAAATAGGATTGGTCTCTCACTCATCTGATTAAGAAATTTACAGCGAAATGACTTTTTCGAAGTAATATTCGTCAAAAAATGTTGATATTTTACGCGTATAGAGAAGAAATCAAGGGCGATTTTGAAAACTATCCGAACTGAGCAAGTTTATAAAAATCGTTATGTAGCTACTATGGAACATACTAAATAAAATAAGATTGGTCTCTCACTCATCTGATTAAGAAATTTCCAGCGAAATGACTTTTTCGAAGTAATATTCGTCAAAAAATGTTGACATTTTACGCGTATAGAGAAGAAATCAAAGGCGATTTTGAAAACTATCCGAACTGAGGAAGTTTATAAAAATCGCTACGTAGCTACTATGGAACATACTAAATAAAATAGGATTGGTCTGTCACTCATCTGATTAAGAAATTTCCAGCGAAATGACTTTTTCGAAGCATAATATTCGTCAAAAAATGTTGACATTTTACGCGTATAGAGAAGAAATCAAGGGCGATTTTGAAAACTATCCGAACTGAGGAAGTTTATAAAAATTGCTATGCAGCTACTATGGAACATACTAAATAAAATAAGATTGGTCTCTCACTCATCTGATAAAGTAATTTCCAGCGAAATGACTTTTTCGAAGTAATATTCGTCAAAAAATGTTGACATTTACGTGTATAGAGAAGAAATCAAGGGCGATTTTGAAAACTATCCGAACTGAGCAAGTTTATGAAAATCGCTATGTAGCTACTATGGAACATACTAAATAAAATAGGATTGGTCTCTCACTCATCTGATTAAGAAATTTCCAGCGAAATGACTTTTTCGAAGCCTGATATTCGTCAAAAAATGTTGACATTTTACGCGTATAGAGAAGAAATCAAGGGCGATTTTGAAAACTATCCGAACTGAGCAAGTTTATAAAAATCGCTATGTAGCTACTATGGAACATACTAAATAAAATAGGATTGGTCTCTCACTCATCTGATTAACAAATTTACAGCGAAATGACTTTTTCGAAGTAATATTCGTCAAAAAATGTTGACATTTTACGCGTATAGAGAAGAAATCAAGGGCGATTTTGAAAACTATCCGAACTGAGGAAGTTTATAAAAATCGCTACGTAGCTACTATGGAACATACTAAATAAAATAAGAATGGTCTCTCACTCATCTGATTAAGAAATTTACAGCGAAATGACTTTTTCAAAGCATAATATTCGTCAAAAAATGTTGACATTTTACGCGTATAGAGAAGAAATCAAGGGCGATTTTGAAAACTATCCGAACTGAGCAAGTTTATAAAAATCGTTATGTAGCTACTATGGAACATACTAAATAAAATAGGATTGGTCTGTCACTCATCTGATTAAGAAATTTCCAGCGAAATGACTTTTTCGAATCCTAATATTCGTCAAAAAATGTTGACAGTTTACGTGTATAGAGAAGAAATCAAGGGCGATTTTGAAAACTATCCGAACTGAGGAAGTTTATAAAAATCGCTATGTAGCTACTATGGAACATACTAAATAAAATAGAATTGGTCTCTCACTCATCTGATTAAGAAATTTCCAGCGAAATGACTTTTTCGAAGCCTAATATTCGTCAAAAAATGTTGACATTTTACGCGTATAGAGAAGAAATCAAGGGCGATTTTGAAAACTATCCGAACTGAGGAAGTTTATAAAAATCGCTATGTAGCTACTATGGAACATACTAAATAAAATAGGATTGGTCTCTCACTCATCTGATTAAGAAATTTACAGCGAAATGACTTTTTCGAAGTAATATTCGTCAAAAAATGTTGACATTTTACGCGTATAGAGAAGAAATCAAGGGCGATTTTGAAAACTATCCGAACTGAGCAAGTTTATAAAAATCGTTATGTAGCTACTATGGAACATACTAAATAAAATAGGATTGGTCTGCCACTCATCTGATTAAGAA
This sequence comes from Ascidiella aspersa, assembly GCF_963924565.1. Taxonomy (NCBI): domain Eukaryota; kingdom Metazoa; phylum Chordata; class Ascidiacea; order Phlebobranchia; family Ascidiidae; genus Ascidiella; species Ascidiella aspersa. The sequence goes on from NC_139451.1 coordinate 22,490,635, forward strand.
ATTTCCAGCGAAATGACTTTTTCGAAGCATAATATTCGTCAAAAAATGTTGACATTTTACGCGTATAGAGAAGAAATCAAGGGCGATTTTGAAAACTATCCGAACTGAGGAAGTTTATAAAAATCGCTATGTAGCTACTATGGAACATACTAAATAAAATAGAATTGGTCTCTCACTCATCTGATTAAGAAATTTCCAGCGAAATGACTTTTTCGAAGCCTAATATTCGTCAAAAAATGTTGACATTTACGTGTATAGAGAAGAAATCAAGGGCGATTTTGAAAACTATCCGAACTGAGCAAGTTTATGAAAATCGCTATGTAGCTACTATGGAACATACTAAATAAAATAGGATTGGTCTCTCACTCATCTGATTAAGAAATTTCCAGCGAAATGACTTTTTCGAAGCCTGATATTCGTCAAAAAATGTTGACATTTTACGCGTATAGAGAAGAAATCAAGGGCGATTTTGAAAACTATCCGAACTGAGCAAGTTTATAAAAATCGTTATGTAGCTACTATGGAACATACTAAATAAAATAGGATTGGTCTGTCACTCATCTGATTAAGAAATTTCCAGCGAAATGACTTTTTCGAAGCATAATATTCGTCAAAAAATGTTGACATTTTACGCGTATAGAGAAGAAATCAAGGGCGATTTTGAAAACTATCCGAACTGAGGAAGTTTATAAAAATCGCTATGTAGCTACTATGGAACATACTAAATAAAATAGAATTGGTCTCTCACTCATCTGATTAAGAAATTTCCAGCGAAATGACTTTTTCGAAGCCTAATATTCGTCAAAAAATGTTGACATTTACGTGTATAGAGAAGAAATCAAGGGCGATTTTGAAAACTATCCGAACTGAGCAAGTTTATGAAAATCGCTATGTAGCTACTATGGAACATACTAAATAAAATAGGATTGGTCTCTCACTCATCTGATTAAGAAATTTCCAGCGAAATGACTTTTTCGAAGCCTGATATTCGTCAAAAAATGTTGACATTTTACGCGTATAGAGAAGAAATCAAGGGCGATTTTGAAAACTATCCGAACTGAGCAAGTTTATAAAAATCGTTATGTAGCTACTATGGAACATACTAAAAAAAATAGGATTGGTCTGTCACTCATCTCATTAAGAAATTTCCAGCGAAATGACTTTTTCGAAGCATAATATTCGTCAAAAAATGTTGACATTTTACGCGTATAGAGAAGAAATCAAGGGCGATTTTGAAAACTATCCGAACTGAGGAAGTTTATAAAAATTGCTATGCAGCTACTATGGAACATACTAAATGAAATAAGATTGGTCTCTCACTCATCTGATTAAGAAATTTCCAGCGAAATGACTTTTTCGAAGCCTAATATTCGTCAAAAAATGTTGACATTTTACGTGTATAGAGAAGAAATCAAGGGCGATTTTGAAAACTATCCGAACTGAGGAAGTTTATAAAAATCGCTATGTAGCTACTATGGAACATACTAAATAAAATAGAATTGGTCTCTCACTCATCTGATTAAGAAATTTCCAGCGAAATGACTTTTTCGAAGCCTGATATTCGTCAAAAAATGTTGACATTTTACGCGTATAGAGAAGAAATCAAGGGCGATTTTGAAAACTATCCGAACTGAGCAAGTTTATAAAAATCGTTATGTAGCTACTATGGAACATACTAAATAAAATAGGATTGGTCTGTTACTCATCTGATTAAGAAATTTCCAGCGAAATGACTTTTTCGAAGCATAATATTCGTCAAAAAATGTTGACATTTTACGTGTATAGAGAAGAAATCAAGGGCGATTTTGAAAACTATCCGAACTGAGGAAGTTTATAAAAATCGCTATGTAGCTACTATGGAACATACTAAATAAAATAGAATTGGTCTCTCACTCATCTGAATAAGAAATTTCCAGCGAAATGACTTTTTCGAAGCCTAATATTCGTCAAAAAATGTTGACATTTTACGCGTATAGAGAAGAAATCAAGGGCGATTTTGAAAACTATCCGAACTGAGGAAGTTTATAAAAATCGCTATGTAGCTACTATGGAACATACTAAATAAAATAGGATTGGTCTCTCACTCATCTGATTAAGAAATTTACAGCGAAATGACTTTTTCGAAGTAATATTCGTCAAAAAATGTTGATATTTTACGCGTATAGAGAAGAAATCAAGGGCGATTTTGAAAACTATCCGAACTGAGGAAGTTTATAAAAATTGCTATGCAGCTACTAAGGAACATACTAAATAAAATAAGATTGGTCTCTCACTCATCTGATTAAGTAATTTCCAGCGAAATGACTTTTTCGAAGCCTAATATTCGTCAAAAAATGTTGACATTTACGTGTATAGAGAAGAAATCAAGGGCGATTTTGAAAACTATCCGAACTGAGCAAGTTTATGAAAATCGCTATGTAGCTACTATGGAACATACTAAATAAAATAGGATTGGTCTCTCACTCATCTGATTAAGAAATTTCCAGCGAAATGACTTTTTCGAAGCCTGATATTCGTCAAAAAATGTTGACATTTTACGCGTATAGAGAAGAAATCAAGGGCGATTTTGGAAACTATCCGAACTGAGCAAGTTTATAAAAATCGTTATGTAGCTACTATGGAACATACTAAATAAAATAGGATTGGTCTGTCACTCATCTGATTAAGAAATTTCCAGCGAAATGACTTTTTCGAAGCCTGATATTCGTCAAAAAATGTTGACATTTTACGCGTATAGAGAAGAAATCAAGGGCGATTTTGAAAACTATCCGAACTGAGGAAGTTTATAAAAATCCCTATGTAGCTACTATGGAACATACTAAATAAAATAAGTTTGGTCTCTCACTCATCTGATTAACAAATTTACAGCGAAATGACTTTTTCGAAGCCTAATATTCGTCAAAATATGGCAGTATTTTTACTCGTATAGTAAAGAAATCAAGGGCGATTTTGAAAATATCCCAAATACTTTTTCGAAGCCTAATATTCGTTCTGCATATTACTTAAAAGAAAACACTATTCGGTTCATCTTCGATTCTGCAGTTTCGCAATAATATTTAATTGTCTCCAAGTTTTTAATGCCTTTTCTGCTTTGATATTTAGATGCTAGCCAATATATTTTTCTTAGTTTGGTGAATTGAATATGTTGTTATTTTGATAGTAAGTTTCAATTTTATATTTTTATTGCAATAAAATTTTTGTGTTTTGTGATTCTTCGTATTTAAAAAACGCATAATTAGGTTTTTGATTACGCGACAATGGTCATTGTGTTGTAGAAAACATGCTGGATTCAAATTTATCATTTTTTCTTATTTTGTTTCTTGTCGCTTAACCGTTGCATTAGTTAACCGTGGTAAAATGGCAGTGTTTACGCTTAGCAGTTTTATCATAGTTAATCTGACTTAATCAAAATGCAGCAAAACACAAGAAGCTGTTTAATAAGTTAAATATTACAGATTTAGAAATTAGTTTCACGTCCTCAAACTAAATTAACACAGCTACATGTTACCGTAAATTTGTTATATGTTGATGTCAATTGAAGCATTTTTGGCAGGGTACTTAAAGTTCGGTAAATTTTTGTATCCAACATTAAATGCCCTATGTGAATGTAAAAAAATGTAGGAAAGGTTTAGTGTTATTACTGCAAGTTTAGGCATTATCCAAACACACTTTTTATATGGTAGACATAAAACATTAAACTATAGCGTTTGGCCTAATTTGATCAAAGCTGTTTAAAATGCTTTTCATTGAATAAGGTTGATTGAAGTTGACTAATACTGATAAAAAAATTACCACTGCAGGATACTGTTTAAAACGTTTAAACAGATCTTGTTAAGATGTGTGTGACTTGCAAATGCAATTCGCCTAGTACACATATACAGTACCATGTGTCGTACCGGTATAAAAAATATACGTGCCTGTTAACATATTCGAATGGTTGATGTATTACCATCCTTGAGTTTAGCTTTTTTTAAATCACTTTTTCGATGTTTAGAATAATGTTTTTTGCTTTCAGCTTAAGATTTTTAATCTGCTTATTTCCAACTGCGACTTACTGAAAAGCAAAAGTGTGATTATTGGCAAGGGTTGATTGCATCGACTTACATTTTATTGACCTATACAGGTTTAAAACACAGCTTAAGTTTTCATACCTGATTCAGGGAGTGTGGGCTTGTGACTGGCATTTTACTTGTTTATTGCTTGTTTATAAACGAGTTGACGAAAGTTTTTAAGTAAGTTTTACAGAGAGGAAATAGATGTTTCGACGCAAGGAGAGGGTTCGAGGGTATCGGACGAGGACGAAGAAGTACACTCTCGGTGTGAGCGGGAAGCAGACGGCCTACCTTCGCCCAGAGCCGTCCAGACTGCCTTCGGTGCTTCTGGTGACGGACAGCAATGGCCGGAACATCGTTTATCCGCAGGTAAAATAAACTTAGAAAAGGTTTGTTTTAGACAATTGCATTAATAGGCGAGTTATTAGATCCAAAACACTTTTGATAATCGCAGTGATATAGAGAGATTAAAAACTTTCGCTCTATACATGTTTTTGGCTAGTATTAAGATGTCTTGGCAAATTAATAACTTCTTCGGAAAGTTTAATCATTGTAAAATTTTCAATAAAGGTTTCCCGGCATTACTAGTAAGCATCATAAGCAGTTATAAAATAGGCTAAATTATTGTTGCATTTGAACAAATTGTACAGTTTAACAAGCGTATTTAAAGTTTCGCAACTTTATTAGGCTATCTACATTGAATTTGGATCCGAACCATCACTTACAAGTAACCCTTTAAAATATTAATTAAACACATACAAACGTTTTTGTTCAATGCTTAGCTATGACAAAACAGACCAGAATATACTAATTATAATACCGTGTGGATTTCAAAGGCATAAAAACCTCTTCACGTAGAAAAGGCGAAATTCTACTTAATGTAAAAAATTCCAACATCTGCCTAGAATGATAAATAAGCCAATTTATATATATGTATTCGTTTGGTCAGGTATAATGTACTTTTGCTTCCTTTATTGGCATTAATGTACTTTGTTTACTTTACTGGCTTATGTTAATTTGCAAGCTTAATTTTAATTGCGCATTTTCAAATGTCCTAATATTAATAATAATGTATAAACACTGTTTTTCAAAAAGGACTTTTACACACAGACCATATAAACGATATTTTTTTACAACTCATGAACAATGAAAACATGTAACTTTCATCTTAATGTATTTCAAGGTGGTGAAGTGCGCGAGCGAGGTGTTCTCTCTGTCTGCGATTTCGATCCCAGGCGGGGAGATCGACCATGGTGCGATCGAGCTGGCTGATGGGACGCGGTTCGAGAACGTGAGCTACATCGTTCTTGCACTTGGCACCAACGACTTCAGGAGGTGGTGGGACAACGACATCGGTGCCAAGTGTAAGAACATCATCGATGTATGTCGGGAGTGGTATCCAGGTTCCGAGGTAGCCAGCTTAGAGTCAACCGTAATAGTCCATTTTAGTCGTTTTTATAATCATTCTAAATAACAAAATTTATAAAAATGATATCATACAGCAACTCATCTTTTATAAGTTCAAAACAGTAAAAGAATATTAGTTACAGCGTAATAGTCGCCAGCAATACACTCACGTTGGTTGCATTTGATATTTGTGTAACGAGAATAAAAAAAAATAATTTTACTGCTCTCCACCGTCAAACATCAATTATTGTCGTTAATATACAGATGCTTAACCTTAATTCTTTGTTGTTTTATTTTGTTTATTAGTTTTATTTCAATTGGCGCAACAATATTTAAACCTATGAAAATATTTATTTTTAGATCGTGCTCGCCGAGATCCTCCCGCAGACCGGTCCCCATGCTGCGCACGTCGATGAGGCCAACAGCGTTCTTTGGAACGTTGCTCGTCGTGAGAAACTTTCGTTTCTTCACTTCGACATCGGCGAGGAGAGGGAGATGTGGAGTGATGATGTGCATCTCTCTGATGCTGGTCTACGGAGGTACATGACCAGCATCGAGGACCACATGGGCGCCCTCATCCAGGCTCGTGTGGTCCAGGAGAGAGAAGAAGTTCGTCACACGAGCGATGGTGTGTAGGCCATTTATAATGAATAGTTTAAACCGTTAACTACAAAGCAAAACAAAGAATGTTATTTTGTACTAAAATTTTATGTTGTATATAGTCTGTTGTTTATGTTTCCTACAGGACAGGGCTTTTTGTTTTGGATTAGATAAGAATATGGGTTAAAAGCGAAATAAGCAAACCGATAAACTCTGGTATGTCGAATTTTAGCAACCGCACATCATTGCAAAATCGCAAGGGTCTACCACGTAATTACGACAAAGTTAGGCCTCGAATAAAAGTTAGCTAATATTTTACCGTGAATTTACATTTTACTTACTTATTCTAATGTTCCTAGATGGTGCTACAACATCGGCTGCTTGCCATCCTTTGCCTGAGCCACCTCGCAGCAGCAAGCGGTCCAAGCGCTCGTATCGCCCACTGTACTCCTTTGGATGCGTGGCGTTGCCTTCTCGAACCGGGCGGGAGAGTGATCGCCACTTGCCTCTTTCTGTCACTCCTTCTTCGGCTAAGGGTCTTGGTGAGGGCCCGAAGCCTCTTTCTGTCCCTCCTTCTTCTTCGGCTAAGGGTCTTGGTGAGGGCCCGAAGCCTCTTTCTGTCTCTCCTTCTTCTTCGGCTAAGGGTCTTGGTGAGGGCCCGAAGCCTCTTTCTGTCTCTTCTTCTTCGGCTAAGGGTCTTGGTAAGGGCCCGAAGCCTCTTTCTGTCCCTCCTCCTTCTTCGGCCAAGGGTCTTGGTGAGGGCCCGAAGCCTTTTTCTGTCCCTCCTCCTTCTTCGGCTAAGGGTCTTGGTGAGGGCCCGAAGCCTCTTTCTGTCTCTTCTTCTTCGGCTAAGGGTCTTGGTAAGGGCCCGAAGCCTCTTTCTGTCCCTCCTCCTTCTTCGGCCAAGGGTCTTGGTGAGGGCCCGAAGCCTTTTTCTGTCCCTCCTCCTTCTTCGGCTAAGGGTCTTGGTGAGGGCCCGAAGCCTCTTTCTGTCCCTTCTTCTTCGGCTAAGGGTCTTGGTGAGTGCCCGAAGCCTCTTTCTGTCCCTTCTTCTACTTCGGCTAAGGGTCTTGGTGAGGGCCCGAAGCCTCTTTCTGTCCCTCCTCCTTCTTCGGCCAAGGGTCTTGGTGAGGGCCCGAAGCCTCTTTCTGTCCCTCCTCCTTCTTCGGCTAAGGGTCTTGGTGAGGGCCCGAAGCCTCTTTCTATCCCTCCTTCTTCGGCCAAGGGTCTTGGTAAGGGCCCGAAGTCTCTTTCTGTTCCATATTTTTGTTATAAAAATAAAAGAAAAATTATAAAAAAGCAGATTCGAGGCTTTAAATTAAGAGTTGGAGGCAGTCCAAATATAAAACTTGAAGACCAAATAGGCTTACTTGCCTCATTCTTACATTCTCAGGGTTCAAAATGTCTCAACAAAGAGTTAGCAAAACATTTTTTGGCCAAAAATTACTGGTTTCGGCACTTATCTTACCAAGCACGACTAAAGCGCATTTTAAGCCTATATGAAAATAATAAAAATACTCTCACTCAACTTATAAACAAAATTGACAGAAAACAAAATTGTAATGACCATCCGGCATCACTACATCGCAAAAAATGTAATTTATCCACAAAAGCTATAATATCTCTTGCAACATTGTTGGACTCCATTCCTGAAAACCTTCCGTACGGAATTGTTGTAAAATATTTAAAAAGTATTTCAATACAACCAAATATGAAAAACACAAAACGAGTAATGCATAAGTGGACATCAGACATAGTATTTCGGCAAAATGTTATCACAAAATATAACTCTTTACATAACACTTGTTTCGGTTTTGAAGATGGTAGGTTTTCTCCATGTGGAAATAAAGGAGTATTATATTGCATTTGTAAAAAACCCTGGAAAAAGCATGATCTAATGGTAGAATGCTCCACTTGTAAAGACTGGTTTCACCCTCCCTGTATTTTTAAAAATTCCTCACCAAGCCAATATTCCGAATCTAAATGGCATACCTTGGAGCTTGTCTGTCACGACAAGATGTTAAATTATAAAAATCAGGATAATGTTCTTTCACATCCAACAACAGCAGTTGACCCTGGTTTAAGCAATTCTGACCGTGTACATGAAATGTTGAGTGATGGTAACTCAGTAGATAGGGAATTTTGTGAAGGTAATGATTACGCACCATATGTGAATAAAAATGATGGTTGCAGTGTTGAGTTTCCTACTAAAATTATTGAATGTGTTGATGAATTAGTTGATTTTTCTGAGGATGTAATTGAGATTTGCAATAATGATGGTATATTTGAAAATGATGATTTATTGTATTGTTTATGCCAAAAGCCTTATAAAGAGGGTGACCTCCTGGTTGAATGCTCAACCTGTGAGAACTGGTTTCATCCACCATGTATTTTTAAACACTCTTCACCAGGTAGTTATCCTGAGTCAAAGTGGCAATATTTAGATTTGGTGTGCGAGGGAAAAGTTTCTAATGATGCAACTCCAGGTAGAGTTTATTATCACCCACCTATTCATGGTTTTCAGACCCCAAATGATACTTTGACATTTTTAAATGGGCATGACAAAGTAAACAATGTGGAGGTAACAGAAATTTGTGATCCTGACAAACAAGTTCCAGTAAGTGCTAATCAGGTATTATCCATGAGCCCCAAACAAATTGATAATGAATCCATTTTATCTTTTGATATTACATCCACCTCTTCCACTGGTTCCATTAATAATGACAATATTACATCACCATCTTGGATAAATGATGAAACATTATGTGACTTGGCTCAAATTCCTCAAGCGACCTTAAAATCATTTAAACTTACTAAAAAAGTAAACATAACAGATCAGTTTATTATAACACTTGATGAGTGGAAGAGGATGATTAAAAATAGATCAGAACATAATTTTGGCAGCGATTACTATAGAGAAGTTGTTTTAAAAAGGTTAAGGGAAATTTACTCGTGCTGTGTACCAAACATTTCAAGCCATTATTTAGTCGGGAGGGATGGAGTGGCACATATAAAAAACTCTGACCAGTTTTATAAGGAGGGTAGCATAAAGTTGTACTGTGGGCATAAAAATTGTTGTGATTGTTTGATAAGTATTTTAATTACATTTCATTCTTATATTGACCAGGTTGTTGCAAAAGTTAGCATTACAGGAAAACGTAATCATGAAATTGGATGCATAAAGCGTAGGCGAGTTACAGGGATATTCCGAACTAAACTAGAAAATTCTCTACAGGCTCAAACAGCGGTACAGCAACGCAGGGATTTATTTGAAAAACTCACACCGGAGGAGCGTTTGTCGGGATCACACACTTATTTACCATCACAATCTGTCCTTAATAACATTAAAAGTAAATCAAATTTAAAGCACAGGATAAGTAAACTCTGGTATTTCAACCTGGATAGGTTATGTAAAAATTGGCGTCCTTTTGTTAGGCAAATTCGACTAACGCCACCAATGGTTGTTTTGTACTCAAATCCCCAGCTTAAAATTTATTTCGAAATTTGCCAAAAAGATATTGTTTATTTAGATGCAACTGGCAGTGTTTTGCGTAGGACAGATTGTTTTAGTGACTTTCAAGTGTATACTTTGTTAATTAGAAATCCATTGAAAGGAGGTGTCCCACTGCCGGTTGCTACTTTTGTCAGCACATGTCATGATTCAATTACAATAAGTCACTTTTTAGAAAGTTTTTTGTTTTCTGTTTTGCGAGAATGTCACGAGGCTAAAAAACCATCTCTCATTATTGTTGATGGCTCCATGGCCATGTGGAATGGTGTCCTAAAGGCTATGTGCCAAGAGACAAGGTTGCAATTTTATGAACGTTGTTTTAGAATTGTATGTGGCACTCCCAATAAAACAGATATGCAAAAAACTGTGATTCATAACTGTTATAGCCATACTATGAGAGCGGCTAAATCGTTTTGTATCAAACATGTAACAAATAAAACCAACTATTGCACATTTCTCTATATTTTAAATGTAATGTTTTCTTGCCAAAGTTTTTCAAAGTTATGTTCAAACATACTTCAGTTGATGTTGAGAGGCATTTTTCCAAATTAGCTCCACCCCGATTTTCAACAGGAGACACAGAAAATACAGACCATGATTTTGACAATGTTTTTGCTGATGACAACTTAGATCTCATGTTTTGTAGTAAGGCATTGGACGAAACTGTAGAAGGAATATCCCCTTTTTTTAGCTGCTTTAAAAAGCAGCTTAATAAATTTCTTCATTCAGATATTTATCATTTCCACTCTGCAGAAAACATTGAATCTCCAAGTAATATATATTTTGATCAAGGGTTTTGCGCAAAAGTTGTTCGCCATATACTTAGTCGTATATGCTCCACCTCTAAATTGATGCTTGGGGATTTGTCACGGCACATAGTTGAAGGGAAATCAACTCCTGAGCAATTTAATTGGTATATGACCTTTAAAACAAAGTGTAACATTTTAAAACAAACCTCTTTTCAAACTATCCTACAGAACAATTTAACACAGGGTGTAATTGAAGGGCACTTTAGAGACATGAAAACAAATTATTTAAAAAACAAACGAATGGCTAGGATTGACGATTTTGTTGTAAATTATCATGCCGCAATCAAGGTACAAGAAAAAATGTTTGCAGATTCCATTTTATTAGGCTCAAATAAACCCAAAAGTCGAAAAATATCAAAAATTTTTGATGAGACTATTCATTCAACTCCAGTGGTTCAATCTAAATTTAAAAAAAGAAAATGTAATAGCAAAGGTTATTATTCTTCAGATAAGTGTGCCAAAAAAATTCGTTATGAAAACCCAGACAACTTTGAAGCAGGGCACCCCAAGCAAATGCTTTCACCAACTCAAGTAATACAGCATTTTAATTTTATCCCGGGAGAAAATGAGATCAAAAATGTCATACAACCTTTATGTAGTTTTATTTGGCATCAGTGCAATTTAAAGAATTGCATTAACGATATAGCACTTGTCACTGGCAATAATGAATCATTATCATGGTTTGATTTGTGTTCTCTTTGTACAAACCCTGTTGGTAAAACTTATCGTGCAATGCTTTCAGCTATTGGTGGTCAAATTTTTAAAATAGGCTGGCTTACAGATAAAGTTGTTGACTGCTACATCTCAAGAACTGTAAATTTGTGCAACTCACTCTTAAAAACACAAGAATTTGGTTGTTTGGATAGTATAGTGGTTGGTCAAATCCTAAAAGGAAAAACATACAAAAACTTAATTACAGCTCTAAAACCAATTTTAAATAAAAGTAACAAAATTCGCAATAATGTTTTTCTACCCTTGTTGAGAAATAATCATTTTTTGGTCATTTGGTTTAATAAAAGTAAAGTTACCTTAACATTGTTTGACTCCGGTGATTTTGATTCTCAGGCTTTGGTTTTTGATATAAAAAAATATTTGTTTCCAGTAATTGAACAATTCTTAGGAAGGCCAGTTTTATTATGCAATGGTAAGAAGGTCGATCAAACGGATGATTTGAGTTGTGGAGTTTGTGTTTGTTTTGTTGTTGATTCAATATGTTGTGACGTTATTGGACATAGTCAAACTAATTTTAATCAAACTTGCTTTCGAATGTGGGTATTATATTCTTTTATACAGGATTCAATAAGGTGCGACCCCAATATTTCCCATTATTTAGAATCGTCAAAATCTGTTGCAATTGGCCTCCCAAATTTTGCCAATAATTGCTGGTTAAATAGTTTTTTGCAGGCTGTTAAAAGTGTTGTCCCATCTGATCATGTTTACGAGGTTACCGATAACACAAGTGATAAAATTGCTTCAGTCATTTGTCTTTTGTTGAGTGATAAAATTGAAATTCAAAAGTTTAAGGAAATGTACTATGCAGTTAGTGCAGATTTACATCTAAAATATTGTGAACAATTTGATATAAGTGAATTTATGTTGCTGTGTAATTTTTCAACCATTTTGGACAAGTGTGGTTTAAAGAGTTTGTTTAAGATACAAACATCTAGAACATGTGAAGTTTGCCAAAACATAAACACTGTGACTAGCTCAAATCAGCCATTTTACACAATCCCTATGTTTCCTGATGAAAACGAAAATTCAAATTTGACTTCCTACTTGGATCGAGCGTTTAAAGATGTTAATTTGTCCTGTTTTGTTTGTAACGAGCATTATGATATTGGTACTAAAGGAAGTATGGTAGGCTGTCACGACATAATTTGTCTAGTTCTTGGGCGAAATGGATTTGGTTCGAAAAATGTTAAGAAAGTTGTCCCTGATAAAAGTATCAAAGTTAATGACAATTCGGAAAATGTTTACAATTTATCTAGTATCATTGTTCATTTAGGCACAAGTGTTTCTGTTGGTCATTATGTTACCTTTAGTTTTGATGGTGATAAGATTATTGAATTTAATGATGAAAGTGTTAAAGTAGTTGCTTGGGCTGAAATTGAAGAAACTGTATTAAAAAATTCTTATGTGTTTTTTTATAAAAGGGAAGTCAACTTGACAAATCTTTGTAAAGATTTACCTAAACAGAATTTGTCGCATGATTTAGAAAATTGTCAAACCTCTGTTGAAAATATACCCTCAAAAAGATGTAACAGTGATTATGAAAAATCTTCAGATAAGCAAACTGTCATTAAACGAAAGCGGCGAAATATTCCAGATATGAGTAGATTAACGTCAAAAAAAATTCAGTTTTGTGAAAGCATTAAATTTTCCATAGAAGAAAAACATGCAGAGCACTTTTCATTTATTGAATTAGATAAATTAAAAAATATTTTTTTTGATATATGCAATCGGATCCGAACAATAATTGAAACACCACACTCAATCGCAGAAAACATTACAAGTTGTTGTCGGCATTTGCTTTTTGTAAATAGGAAACAATCATGTTTGTTTAAGTTTAATTTGACAGTTCATTTAGACCGTGGTAGTTTAAACTATGACCAGCGAAATGTTTTGTATAGCTACATTGAAAGTGAATTTTGTAACTATAAATATCGAGCAACCAAATTATTTGATGGTTTTTTGTATCAAAAAACTTTTTCAGGAATGGAATTTAAAGTAAATGATTCAAAAAGTCAAAATTATTGTAAATCTATGGAAGACCTAAATAAATTAGATGTTAAGGGATATTTTAGGATGGTTGCAAGCCATGAGGCTTTTATATTTTATGAAATGTTGTTAAATAAAATAACCTATCATGATGCATCGTCTAAGTTAGGGTACAAAACAACAACCTACAAAATCATAGCTGACAATGGATACGTGGTAGAAAATGACATTGTATAAAGTTTTTGTTAAGGATACTCATATTTTGAATTAACCTACACTTCAAATTACCTTACTTTATATAACAGTAAAAAATTTTTTTTTAATTTTGTTGTATTCTTTTTTTTTCCCTAGGTAATGTTTTTGTATGATTTCAAATTTTATTTATGAAATGTATTGTTTTTTATTTTAGATTAGAAAAGCACACCATAAGTACTCTGAGACACAATTCATCGTGGTAAAGTCAAGAACACTGTTATAGTTGCAAGGGCTTTCAAATGTGAGTATATTGTAGCCAATGGATTGTAGTTCCAGTGATTAATTCAATAGGAAACCTTAACTTAAGTAGATATTCAAAAATATTTTTGTTGTGGATAAAATAATGCACCTTTTCCTAATAATGTTAATGTAAATAAACTGTTTTCAAATGCAAAATATTACATTTCCTTTTTTTACATTATTTATTTTTATGCATTTCAAGGTGAAGAAGGCAGAAAGAAGACATTACCAAATTCCAACCAAGAAAGCTTTGTCAACCTTCATTTGATAACACTGTCATTTCCGTTTATCACATTTTATAGTACCAAATGTAATCAAAACTGCATGATATAAAGCAGGGGTGGGCAAACTGCGGCTCGCAAGCCGTATGCGGCTCACTGGCACGTTTTTTGTGGTAGTCGAATCATAGTACTGTTTATGAGCATTTCTCTGTTTTTCTTCTCTTAGTTTATTTTTTCATTTATGGCGTTAACTTCAAAATGAAAATGAATTAAATACAAACAAAAGACTGATATTTATAAATATTTTGCCGAAGTATTTTGTTATTTACCGTTATTATTATTATTATTGTGTTAACTATTTGTTAACGTTTTGTTATGTTACAATTATGTTGTTATTGTTGAACTTGCTTTATTATTTACTGTTTTTGTATTGAAATAATTTTGAGGCTCTCTGGTACTTTTTCTGGTACTATCCAATATATTTAATATGCAAACAAATAAAATAAGCTATACAAAAAAAAAAGAGTCCAGCTGAGATACAAATTGTGTTGAACATATATATAAAAGTTCTTCATGTGTATAAAAAATTACTGATTTGAAATTACAATGCTGGAGTAATTTTACCCAGCATTTTGAAAAAACCTAAACCAACCAGATCAGAAACATCAAAGAAGTTAGAAAGACCAGGTATCAAAAACTAAATTATAAAACAAATGTGTATTCTCAAATTAAGTTTAGGCAAAACACTGCAATTTGGACGAATGACCTATGCCAGGGATGGGGAACCACTGACATGCGGGTCACAAGTCACCCACCACAGATATTTAATTACCGACTTGTTTCTTTAGATTAGAAATACGGAAGTGTTATTCATCATTTTCAGGAGTAGATAAATGTAGAAAAAAAAATTGTTTGTTTGATAGCACTATATATACTGTTTAAATCAGGGCTGGCCAATCTTTGGGTCATGGAAAAGTGTTTAAGGGGTGGCGAGTAGGCCTACATTAACTGCTTTTGCATGAAGAAATGCATTTTGTTAATTTCTGTAAAACGAAACGGGTGGTGATCCTTTAAGAAAAATTAAAAGCTTACAGACTTAAAGTTTTGAAAACCCTATTTCAATCATCCTGAAAAGCTTTCTGCATAAATCTTATAATCCCATTCTAAGATTTAAGCAGAAAAGTATTTCGGTTCCTAACATTCTTGGGAATCCGAATTAGGAAATTGTCCAAAAACCTTGAATTACCAACTCAGACAATAACACTTAAATCGATCAGCAAAACAGTTTTGTCATAAATTTAGCATATAATTAAATACATGACTCACTTGCAATTCTATTGTTACATTGAGGTTAATAGAGTTCATTTAAAAGGCCTTTGTGATGCAATAACTAATCAAAAACACCAGGGGAAGTCCCAAACTATCGCTTGGGTTTCAATCTCTTCTAGCTACGAAATTATGCTTGGAAAAAGTCATTTCGCTGTAAATTTCTTAATCAGATGAGTGAGAGACCAATCCTATTTTATTTAGTATGTTCTATAGTAGCCTCATAGCAATTTTTATAAACTTGCTCAGTTCGGATAGTTTTCAAAATCGCCCTTGATTTCTTCTCTATACGCGTAAAATGTCAACATTTTTTGACGAATATTATGCTTCGAAAAAGCCATTTCGCTGGAAATTTCTTAATCAGATGAGTGAGAGACCAATCCTATTTTATTTAGTATGTTCCATAGTAGCTACATAGCGATTTTTATAAACTTGCTCAGTTCGGAAAGTTTTCAAAATCGCCCTTGATTTCTTCTCTATACGCGTAAAATGTCAACATTTTTTGACGAATATTACATCGAAAAAGTCATTTCGCTGTAAATTTCTTAATCAGATGAGAGAGAGAGACCAATCTTATTTTATTCAGTATGTTCCATAGTAGCTACATAACAATTTTTATAAACTTGCTCAGTTCGGATAGTTTTCAAAATCGCCCTTGATTTCTTCTCTATACGCGTAAAATGTCAACATTTTTTGACGAATATTATGCTTCGAAAAAGTCATTTCGCTGTAAATTTGTTAATCAGATGAGTGAGAGACCATTCTTATTTTATTTAGTATGTTCCATAGTAGCTACGTAGCGATTTTTATAAACTTCCTCAGTTCGGATAGTTTTCAAAATCGCCCTTGATTTCTTCTCTATACGCGTAAAATGTCAACATTTTTTGACGAATATTACTTCGAAAAAGTCATTTCGCTGTAAATTTGTTAATCAGATGAGTGAGAGACCAATCCTATTTATTTAGTATGTTCCATAGTAGCTACATAACGATTTTTATAAACTTGCTCAGTTCGGATAGTTTTCAAAATCGCCCTTGATTTCTTCTCTATACGCGTAAAATGTCAACATTTTTTGACGAATATTACTTCGAAAAAGTCATTTCGCTGTAAATTTGTTAATCAGATGAGTGAGAGACCAATCCTATTTATTTAGTATGTTCCATAGTAGCTACATAGCGATTTTTATAAACTTCCTCAGTTCGGATAGTTTTCAAAATCGCCCTTGAGTTCTTCTCTATACGCGTAAAATGTCAACATTTTTTGACGAATATTATGCTTCGAAAAAGTCATTTCGCTGTAAATTTCTTAATCAGATGAGTGAGAGACCAATCTTATTTTATTTAGTATGTTCCATAGTAGCTACATAACGATTTTTATAAACTTGCTCAGTTCGGATAGTTTTCAAAATCGCCCTTGATTTCTTCTCTATACGCGTAAAATGTCAACATTTTTTGACGAATATTACTTCGAAAAAGTCATTTCGCTGTAAATTTCTTAATCAAATGAGTGAGAGACCAATCCTATTTTATTTAGTATGTTCCATAGTAGCTACATAGCGATTTTTATAAACTTCCTCAGTTCGGATAGTTTTCAAAATCGCCCTTGATTTCTTCTCTATACGCGTAAAATGTCAACATTTTTTGACGAATATTAGGCTTCGAAAAAGTCATTTCGCTGGAAATTTCTTAATCAGATGAGTGAGAGACCAATCCTATTTTATTTAGTATGTTCCATAGTAGCTATATAGCAATTTTTATAAACTTGCTCAGTTCGGATAGTTTTCAAAATCGCCCTTGATTTCTTCTCTATACGCGTAAAATGTCAACATTTTTTGACGAATATTATGCTTCGAAAAAGTCATTTCGCTGTAAATTTCTTAATCAGATGAGTGAGAGACCATTCTTATTTTATTTAGTATGTTCCATAGTAGCTACATAGCGATTTTTATAAACTTGCTCAGTTCGGATAGTTTTCAAAATCGCCCTTGATTTCTTCTCTATACGCGTAAAATGTCAACATTTTTTGACGAATATTATGCTTCGAAAAAGTCATTTCGCTGTAAATTTCTTAATCAGATGAGTGACAGACCAATCCTATTTTATTTAGTATGTTCCATAGTAGCTACATAGCGATTTTTATAAACTTCCTCAGTTCGGATAGTTTTCAAAATCGCCCTTGATTTCTTCTCTATACGCGTAAAATGTCAACATTTTTTGACGAATATTAGGCTTCGAAAAAGTCATTTCGCTGGAAATTTCTTAATCAGATGAGTGACAGACCAATCCTATTTTATTTAGTATGTTCCATAGTATCGACATAGCGATTTTTATAAACTTGCTCAGTTCGGATAGTTTTCAAAATCGCCCTTGATTTCTTCTCTATACGCGTAAAATGTCAACATTTTTTGACGAATATTATGCTTCGAAAAAGTCATTTCGCTGTAAATTTCTTAATCAGATGAGTGACAGACCATTCTTATTTTATTTAGTATGTTCCATAGTAGCTACATAGCGATTTTTATAAACTTGCTCAGTTCGGATAGTTTTCAAAATCGCCCTTGATTTCTTCTCTATACGCGTAAAATGTCAACATTTTTTGACGAATATTATGCTTCGAAAAAGTCATTTCGCTGTAAATTTCTTAATCAGATGAGTGAGAGACCATTCTTATTTTATTTAGTATGTTCCATAGTAGCTACATAGCGATTTTTATAAACTTGCTCAGTTCGGATAGTTTTCAAAATTGGCCTTGATTTCTTCTCTATACGCGTAAAATGTCAACATTTTTTGACGAATATCAGGCTTTGAAAAAGTCATTTCGCTGTAAATTTCTTAATCAGATGAGTGAGAGACCAATCTTATTTTATTGGGTATGTTCCATAGTAGCTACATAACAATTTTTATAAACTTCCTCAGTTCGGATAGTTTTCAAAACTCGATCTTGATTATCCAATAATTCTTTAAAATATATTAGGCTTAAAC
This sequence comes from Ascidiella aspersa, assembly GCF_963924565.1. Taxonomy (NCBI): domain Eukaryota; kingdom Metazoa; phylum Chordata; class Ascidiacea; order Phlebobranchia; family Ascidiidae; genus Ascidiella; species Ascidiella aspersa. The sequence goes on from NC_139451.1 coordinate 22,508,755, forward strand.
AATTCAATTAGGTGAATATGCACTGTTGTTCACATCATTAAGTTTGTATTTTATTGTTTAGCAGTGTGTATACTTTAAGGTAATAAATTGCCAGTCCTATTTTAGCTAACAATTTACTTAGATTTTGTTTTATCTTTCAATTCCTAATATATTTACTATGTGGTAAACAGCGGAAATTTTTTTTAAAAAAATCCTAAAAATTATAAAAAAATTATTTCGCCGAAATGACAATGGTAATATATTGCATAATCTAAATTGGTGACCGAATTCAATATCGAGGAATGTAGCGTATCCTTTTATTGTTTACGTTACGCGACATGCTACACGCGACACCCCTATTCTATCGTGCTTAGGGTTCCTCTTTTTCCCGGATTTTTTCATTCCCGGTAAACGTGATAGAAAAATAAAAAATTCCCAGGAATTTCAAATTTATACCTAATTATGTCATTATAATTTTTTAAATGATTTTATATTAGCTCCAAAGATTTAATTAAGCTAATTTATGTTCTGTAGAATTGCTTCTGCAATCTTACAATACCTTGTCGTGTTAAAAGCTGCACCTTTATTTTTTATTTAAAAAAAAGCGTAGGCAGAGCGCATTTTTATTGGTGGAATAAGTTAAATTAGGTTTTTTGGCTGGTAAGTGCAAATAAAGCACCTCAGGAAACGACTTTAATAGGTTTGGTAACATTTTTTTATATATACTAGTTAAAAACGGCTAGTTTTTTATAAAGTTTTGGTATGTTGTGGAAAAGGGATTATAAAAAAATTCCCTGGATTATAAAAAAATTCCCGGGATTCGGTATCGTTAATGCGCTGGAAATCCCGGGAATTTCCCGTCAAAACATTCCCGGAGCGGAACCCAATCGTGCTAGAAAATACAAATACAAGCGGACGTGTGCACTTCTCTGGACTCCTACAGGAACTTAATAATATTTTCTTTTGTTGTTGATATTATCGTATTTTTTATGAACTGGGTACCAAATAGGCAGTGTCGATAATGTAGTTGGAGTTCTAAGGTTTGTCGGGCCAAACATAATTTTATAAAAAACAACGTAGGCCTATTTAGTTTAGTCATTACAAGAGTGATGAATATTTTTTGAACACACTTTGAAAATTTGTACTACTTATAAGAATCCCTTAAATCACTCCCATTACCAACAACCGTGGTAACAAAGACTATAAGGTAAATTTGTTATATCCTTGAAGTGACTCTGTTGGTCCGTTTATATCCGCAGACTCATTTCTGCTGTGTCGTATCAATCGCCTTTTTCTTGTATCTGCTTATATGCTCTGTGTCTACTCTCTTTACGAGAGACTGCTCTGGATCTCGTCAGAGACTGCCCTGTCTCTCGCCTGAGATCACACCTAACTTTATCTGGACTCCCGTATGGCTTCCCCTCAACTCGACCTTCTGTGATAGAATAAGCAATAGTCCTACAAGCTAACAGAACACTCGTAGTCGGCTATCTCACAAGTATGATATTCCCTACTACCAGTTGTGCGGTTACTTTGGTTCGTTTATTCTATACAGAAGGTGGCAGAATATAGAGGGGAGCAAGGAGACCCGGGGTTCTGACCTCGGCGATAGATTAAGGCGGTCTTTCCTGAAGGAAGGAACAGCTACAAATGATATTAGCAGAAACGAGAATAAGGCAATTAATAGAACACAGCAGAAATAAGATCGCTACCGTTATAAAAAGACCTAGTACAGAGTCCCTATTATGGGCTACGTCCTTCTTATGATTTTGCCAGTCAACAGTTGGAATATTCGTGCTCTATATTCGCCTTAGTTTATTTAATAGCAAAAAGAAACACGCTGCGAACCATCCCGAACAGGACCTTTGTTAATCAGTTTTGTGCTCCTTGATTTCGAACTTCAACCAAACGCGAACCGTTTTTGTGAATTTTTAAGCACCGTAGGTCCGTAGCCGACCCAGAACTAAACGGAATACGGTATGTTGAAAGAACCTTGACCGAAAGGTTAGTATTGAGCCGATCCTAAACCGGAACTAAACCGGATTCTAAAGTAGATGTTAACAAACGTGTTGAGAAAGCTTAGGTTGTACCGATTTTGTAATAAAAGTCGTTAGGGCGTTGTTAAAATTTTATTTTAAATTAGCCGCATTGTTACAATGTGGTATCAGGTTAACCCAGTGGTCCAAGTGGCTCCCTTTGGGGGGAATTTCAAATTTTGGGAAGGAAATTTGTTCCAGGGAGGAATTTTGGAGGAAATGTGGATGAAAATGGCTCATTTTTTATTTGATGTTCAAAGCATATAACTAACTGCACCATGTTTAATTGGGAACGTTGCTTACTATACTTAGAGTAGCCTATATACGTGAAGACAATGATGGTGCTTTAACTGTGTTAACTTACGTCATAATAGACTCTGTTTGGTTTACAATATATATTGTTTCATCACAGTAAGTAAGTTTTCACTAGCACGAGGTGTCTGTTTTATCCTGTTTGTTTGTTTTGGCATTGTTGTAAATACGTGAAAGTAAAGAAAGGGTTAAAAAACATAAGGTTATCCAGGTATATATATTCCGGTATATATTTTAAATTCTGCAAAATGCCAAAGCAAATGCTCAAAAGCGACTTTTACCAATTTATTCATTCATTTAAAAACAGCTAAAGTGGTTGGATCCACAATTTTGAGCTAAGTATGACAAATTAACGGTTGCAGAGCAAACACTTCTTCCATTTCCGACTACATATTTAGTTGAATGTAGTTTTAGTGCCATTACAGATATTTTAACCAAAAACAGCAACACTTGACATTTGCAAACGCGGTGCATTCAATTTTCATTGTTTTGTTTAAACATGAAGCTCATAGTTCACAATAACAATTACTAACGCTTTGTTAATACCTTATGTATTTTCGCAGTGTTGCTATGACTTAAGTCAATGAAAGTGCACTTAAGTCACTGTTATTAAATGACTTGACTTGACTTAAGCCATTTGGGCAAAATGACTTGACTTGACTTAAGTCTTTCGGACAAATGACTTGACTTGACTTAAGTCTTTTGAACAAATGACTTGGCTTGAAATAAAGCATTTCTTTAAGTATTTCTTTTAATAAAATTGAGCTATTTGTCCAAATTTTTGCACAAAAAACAAATTGCTTGCTCTATGTTCCCTTTTCCTTATTTTTAGTTCAGGTATTCATAATCATACGAGTTAAAATTCTACTGGGTTTAACGTTTTATTTTTATGACAAGGACATGACTTGAAGTTGACTTGCTCTAATTATGACTTGACTGGGACTTGACTTGCGCAACTGATGACTTGGACTGGGACTTGACTTGTTATTTATTCGAAAAGACTTGACTTGGACTTAAGTTATTTTGCAAATAACTTGACTGGGACTTAAGTCTTTTTAAAATGACTTATTTACAACACTGATATTTCGTTCAGTAAAATTGCTCTTTGCATTTTTGAATTGTTTTTTTAATTATACCCTACTTTTGTAATGTTCACTGTCATCTCTGTGATAAATCATAAAAACGCTCCTTGCACATAATATCCAGTTTTGGCAATATCCCTTTTGTAGATTTTTTGGGGTAGGAATTAATATTGTTCGAGTCTTTAAGGGAGGAATACAAAAAAAACTTGAGAACCACTGGGTTAACCGAATAAAAAACCTCTCTCGTCTGTCATGTTTTCCTTGTGTAACAAGGATACCAATCCATTTCTGCTAATTGGATGGTCAGTGGGCGTCCAATAACAAATGACACACCCCCAATAAAATAAAATAAATTGCATTTTGGAAAGTTATGTTCACGCGGCTATGAATTAAAAAATACCAAAAGCGATGACTTTTATAATTTATTAAATCTAGTTATCCAGTAGCCTATACCACTATAACCACTTTTTAATGCCGTTAATATCTTCAACAACTTTTTCCCCATATTTATGGAGAAAACTACCGTATAACCAGTTAACATTACGTAACAAGCTTCAAAAAAAAGAAAATAAACGGATAAAATATTGCTTCCGAGTAGTTTTTATAAGAAGCTAATTATCCGCAATTCATCATGCACCACTTAAAGCAGAGGTGGGCAAACTACGGCCCGTGTATATTTCAACAGGGAAGACGTGACCACCGTGCTATCTGACTCCACTAAATCGAAACTAAAACAAACTGCCATTGTAATTTAAAGAGCATACTGTCAGGTCGCTTATAGATTTATTGTACATTCACATAATTTAGCATAGCTCGCTTTCAATAAAAGAGCTTACAGCGCAGTAAAAACGGGTCTCGCAAGTAAGGCATGCATCAGTTGACTGTAGTTTTTAATACAACAGCAGCGTGACACTATATAGCACAAGAGCGACTGCGATGGGGATTAATTGAGTTGAAATGCCGGCTGGATTTGCCAGAACGGCCACGAAAGGAAATGAGTATCTAGGTGAAATATTTAACACTTTACCAGGCGAACACGCTATAATTACAAGCACAAACAGACATGCGTCGTTTCTCTACACCCGTGACAATTTTTTGTGCGGTCCGCGGAAGCCTGAAGCAATAACATAAAAAATAATAATAAAATTGCTTAAATAGTTTGAGTACATTCATTGCAGCCCTGTCGGCTTCCCGGTTAAGTTGCTAAACAGCCTATTACGTCACAATGGAAATTTATGAATTCGGCCTGTCGCATTACAAGTGTTACAGCAGCTATGTGTTAGCAAATTGTTAATTTAAGAGTGATCTACTTAGTTTAAAACTGTTTTGTGTGTTTGCTGTGTGGATTCGTTCACTATTTGTGAGGTTAGGTAAAACTCACCCATAATGAGCTGCTTACACAATATAAAAAGAGAAAAGTTAACGATTAATGTCGTGGATTCAACAAAGAATATACAGAAAAATATTTCTTTACGTTGGAGGTAAAGTAGGCCTACCAGATGTCCTCTTTTAGGAGGATTTGTCCCCTTTTCTGAAGAAAAGTGGATGGTCCTCCGAGGACGCTCAAAAATGCCCAAATGTCCTCTTTTTCGCATTTCGAGTTAGTTGCTTATATTTTCAACAAGACTTTTAGGTGAGACGTTGTATTTATTTTGCCATAAACTACTGTAGCGATGGAACATGCTGATCGACGATAATTGCTGGTTTAAAAAAGGTTTTCCAACAAATTGCCCGACCAACAGGCGCGGATCTAGGATTTCAGCCCGACCAACAGGCGCGGATCTAGGATTATATGACGTCACAATTTTTTCAGATATAACGTCACAAAAGTATACCATTGCGTGACGTCATAATTCAGGTAAAAATAACATCGGCTGGCCGAATAAACTAACTCCTGCAAATATACGCGAAAAATAGACCATTTGAAAGGACGAAAAAGTAATAAGGGCAGCCTTTACAGTGGGCCGGTTTCCTAGTTTGACCCGGTATGAAGAATATCGCTGAAAGACGCTACCATGTCTATTGTCTACACATCTTGCTTTTTCCCAAAAAGGCGAGACCAACCGCACATGCCACCAAAAAAGTGCCGAGGCCACGTCGTAATAAAACCACAGCGTTGTCTGCTGTGGTCAGCTGTGGTTCTTCCATGACACTTCTCTCAATTTTTAAGTTACTGTAGTTGGTTTTTGCCAAATAAAGTTGCTGAAATGAGCAAAACTCTATGCAGAGTTAATCCTAACTTTGGATAAGTTATTCAAATCCGTACACAAGGGTCGGCAACCTTTGTGTAGTAGTCGCGGGCCAAAACCAAACTCAGAAAGGTCCCTGTTATTACAACTTTATAACAATTGTGAATCAGGTGGGCCTCGGATTTTATTGCACTTTGAAAACGTGTTTATAATTACTTTTAAGGAGGCAGTAAAGTCTTGGCGCAAATTCGCTGAAAAAAGCGTATACTTGGTTTAAAATTTGAGTCCACACGTCGTCCCCCCCTACTACTATTAAAAAGTGTAAGAAAACAACTTTGAGAAAAACGCGATAAATTTGATAGTTAATTTATTTGAGTGTTTGTTAACCATTTGGGGCACACCTGGCAAGCGAAGCGAGCGCGATTTTTTTAGTATACCGGAATTTCTTGTTTTTGTTACATTTAAAAAAAATGGTTAAAAAATATTTGTCGAATATGTTTGAATACGTTTTCCGTTTTTCCGCGACGCACTTGGCAGCTTTCCACGGCGGAACAGTAAAGAAGCGCTGATCTAATTCAAAAAGAGCATCAAAACGTAAACACACTAGATGCATAAAGATCATTATCGCGAAGCGCAAAAATTTTTCGCATTTACACACATAAAATAGTCAAAACGTATTTAAAATGGACTCGTGTCTAATTTGTCACAGAGGCGGCGGGCCGGATGAAGTATATTGGCAGTCTGGTTGTGATACAGATGTGCATTAACAACAAAAAAGCTTTTAATTGTACTTGGATTTAAGTTAGTTATTATATAGTCGAGGTCAGCGTACGGTCACTTAAGCCGTCTCTGCAAATCTAAAAAACGCCGCTTTGCGCGAGTGCGCGAAACGAATTTTAGCATTTTTTTGAAATATTCATTATATGGCGCTATAAGCTCGTACACCACTACAAAGCTTAAAAATATGTCTTATTTTGGCTAAAATAGGCCATACTACCTAGGGAACCCCGAAAATAAGCTGCATATTAAGTAAAAAAAATGTACCCCCCAAGATCCACGCCCCCCCCTAGATCCGCCCCTGCCGACCAACCCTAACTTTTTGATTGTTATTGCAAACACTGTGCAAGAAAAATTGCAACAGAACATGTAAAATGGCCCATTAATTAAGTAAAGGTGTGAGTTTTGTAGGTTCGGCTCACTCGCTCGGGAGTTCCCCAACAGTAACTAACGCGCGTTAGCTAACACGCTCAGTCGCTGATGTAGAGAGGCGTGTAACATTTCAACAAAGCAACAAATACGTAACAATTATATGTGTTGTGTCGCATTAACTATTTCAGTTCGTATACGCCAGTAGTAAAGATGCAGGTTTTACCTAAATGTTAATCATTTTCTCATTAATTTGTTTGTTTTATTCGTTTGGTCATAATCTCATTGTGGTTCGCACAATAAAACTTGCATTAAAAGTGGGTCGCGAAACTGAAAAAGTTTGGGAAGCACTGGTCTATATAGCATGCAGGTAGTTATCAGCAGATGTTTTAATTTGTCTTTATTATTTCTTAAATTTAGATTTTAGACTATCATAAAGCAAAATAAGCTATAAATCATAGTGCCGAAGAAATGTCCTCTTTTTGGGTGCTGAAAATATGGTAGCCCTAAGGTAAAGCAATATGTTTGATTTGTCATGAAAGCGTTGCTGTATTTAAAGATTAAAATTTGAAACGTCATTTTGAAACCAAGCATCCTAATTTTGGCACAATTTGTCAAATCATGAGTAGAAAAATGAAGCAACTGAATTAAAAAAATGTTTGAGACAATAGCAAATGATTGTTGCCAAAAGTTCGTCTTTACAAAGGAACAAGGCAAGTTTTATATTAGCCAACAAAATTTCAAAACACAGCATAAGCCATTTGCAGAGGCGGAATTTATTAAAGCTTGTATGGTTGATGCGGTCAGCGTTGTGTGTCCTAAAGTTAAATCGAAAATAGAAACAAACCAGCTACCGACGGCAACTGATTTTCAGTGGTTTTACTATTTTAGATTTCATGCTTTGGCTTATAATCTCACTGATAATACGGTGCAGCCCTCGAACAAATTCAGATTCTGAATGCGGCTCTCGAGCCAAAAAGTTTGCCCATCCCTGACTTAAAGTATAGGCCAAGCATTACGGCATAGTGTCCAATAAGAAAAAAAGTGGCCCACCAATAAAAGCGTATCAGTAGCCTATATAAAAGCACAAAAATTTCACACAAACGAAAGTAACAGATTTAAATGGTAACAATAGTAATTGAATTAGAAAACATGTTAATATATTTGCTTGAACTAAGATGTATTTTACTTCTTGTTGAGTGCAACGATCCAAGATTGTTGTATTAAGCAAAACAAGTGGGCCTCACGTTTTACAATATTAGTATGGTTAGAGTAAAGACATTAGAAGGTTATTGTTGCTGGCCTTTCAATCACCAGGCCAAAAATTTAACAAGATAAGACGACGAAAAGCGTATAAACGAGAGAAAAGTATGGTCGAAAATGTTTTGATTTGATGAAAAAACTAAACAAAAAAATAACCTCCGTGTAAACAGCCGGCGAAAAATTCTACCGAAAGGTGAGGAGGTTTGAATTCTGAACTACGTTAAATCGTACAACATCGCTACCCGATAAACTTAAATGAACTCTGTTGTTGTCCAAAATTTAATCACAAAGTATATTCTTTATTTTAACCTTATTTAAGGTTATATTGTTTCTATACGTTTTTTTCCAAACATGTCACAAATTAGAGCGTAAAATTTGCATCATGGTATTTATCTGGTCTGGCCCAATACATTTCAATAAAACAAGATATAGGCTATATGTGTATACAATGTCATAAATGTGTCCGAGAGTTTTAAAAATGGTAGGCCTAATCGCAATTTGGGCCAAGTTAGACAAACCACTTATGGATTATGTTGCCAGATTTATTTCCCTAAACGAGAATGTATGTTGTGGGCTACTATTTATTTAGGAATTATCGGGGATTAAAAAGTTGTCAGTGGATCTGCTCTTGGATAATGTTAAAATTGACAAACGTTAAACTTTATTACTGTCCGTTTGCATGTTATTTGTTGATATTTCCATAAAGCTAGAGATGTGGTTCTTCGGAGTTCCTATAATTCAACCGGCAGGATACAAAACACGGAGGTAAAAATATAAGATTTTGGACTTTTTTCCGACAGGTATATTGCATTAATATTCGTGCTCTATATACCTTAAATACCAAGCATTACCACAATAAAACAACCCCTTGGTGACGTTGCCTACTAGTTTTGCTAACGTACTCTAACGTAAAATCGGAAATTGGCCACTGAAAGCCGCGTAATGTAATTCCGGCACACATTTGTGCTTTTGGGGTCCGTTACAGTTGTATATGTTTATGTTTACGTAACCCTATGTGTTACTGATGTTTAACCATCGTGATCATTTGTAGCCGACTTTTTCAGCATTGCTTAGACATTTGTCGACGAAAAGAGTTTCTAATTAAAGTTGTCTAAGTTTATATTTCTGTATATCGGTATTTCCCTGTTGCCTTACCATTCGGGTTATAAATTGTTGTTTTGTAGAAAGTTTGCCGCGCATATATTTGATTTTTGTTAAGCTAACAAGTTTAAAAAATTACTGTGGTAAACTAAAAAACGAAAGGTCACCCTTTAATAGAAAATATAGTATTTTCCTTTTGCCAAACTGTTTTTTTTAAACTTCATTATTTCATTGAATGTCCTATAGTGATATTATAAAGCCTTCAAATATCCACCAGCACAGTATTCTGCGTGCACTGAACTTAATTTATAGCAAAATTTGGCACGTAGCAGCGAAACGCCTTTATGTACAATATAGGACTTTTGTACTTAGTCCAATAACCAAATGACGATCTAACAAATCTTATGGATGATCCAAAACACGACTTAGAAAGGGTAAACATTTAAATGTTCAAAATTGTTTAAAACATTTGAAAATTGTTCACAGCCCTTTCTTTCTGTGCTATGTTACGAACCCGAGGTTTTCTTTACGATGCTCTACCTTTTGCATTTCACTGAAGGACCCCTGCGTGAGTTTATTAAATTTAGGGGTGGAAGTAGAACAATTTTGTAACCGAAACGAATAAAAATTGTTACCGTAACGCATGAAAATTTCAGAGACGTCACGATGTTACGTAATAACTCGACATCGAAAACAAGAAACCTAAGGAAACCTAAAGTTATTGTTTGATATGACAATTTTTTTTTAATAAATTAATGTGGATAGCGGGATGGTACGGTAAACAAGGACATCGGATGGTTAACAAAAAACATTATTTTATCGATAAAGCGAACCTGCGAAAATGATTATTCAGGAATGCCAGTACGGACCGTACCGGCTTACTTTCACCAATGATTAAATTTAATATATAAGTCAGTTGAACCAAGGCGATAATATCGGTCCAGATTTGTGTATTCAGTAACATTGCATCATTTTTAGTGCATTAATTTAGTGTGTTGGTTAAAGCGCTTTTTATTGGTGCATATAGTCTTGAAAAAAATCCAAAATGCAAAACTTTAAATTACTTTGAAAAAACGTTAAAATCTGAATAAATGGATCGGTAAACGTATCTGTCGCTCACGTTATCCATTGTTGCACTAGTATACCTAAATAAAAACAAGAAAATATTATCAGCAAAAATTTTGATATGCTTCATAAATAAATGCATCAGTAAACTAGTAAAGAAATCAAGTTAGTGCATAATCAGCCGATCCTTTGTTGAAGGTTCCCAGGCAATTTTGTTTAGTTAGAATAATATGTCGTATACGTCTCCATTTTTGATAAAAACCCTTCTGAATTATGTTTAAACCTTTTCATTGAATAAAACATACTTAATCAAAAGTTGTTCAAGTTATTTTTAAGGCAACCTCTTATTCGTAGATTTACCTTAGTTTTACTGCAATTTGTTTTTGCGAAAGTGGTATTCTATGGCCAACTAAGTATACAGTATTAACAAAATTGAATTAGAATTTTACAGACTTTCTCTTTTTTTTTTAGTGATGGGAATAAGCGCCGTAAGAGCCGTCCTTTTCGTTATTATCCCAATCGTGATTATTAAGACGTTCTTAAGTGCGGTTCGATTGTGCCACGCCGTGAAAAGTATGACGGAGTTCGACGAACAATTGCGCAACTAATGCCTATAAAAAGTGCCGGACTTCAGCAACAAGACCGAATTTAGAATAACATCATCGTCGTATTAAACACAGGAGAACAAAACGGGACTAATACCTTTATGATAGTCAGAATAAGGCCTAAATGTTCAGAGTAAGATCTAAGCAATATTTTATACAACCCAAACATCAAGTGAAGCCTTATGACTAATTCCCTTAATAATCACAACCTTAACCCGAATTGTAGTATCACCCATTATTACTCACCCCCCAAAGAAGTGAAACATTTAAAACAGCGGCGCTAAAATTTTGTTGCCAGAACAGCCGATACCATAACGGTGACTCCTAAGCGTCTGTCTTTGTTTATACGTTGTTTAAGATTAGATCCGTCGTATATTACTGTGTAGCCTATTTGGTTTTATTCTATTGTTGGATATACTATATTACATACAAATCCGCTTTAGATGTGTATCCTTCTTGGTTTTAATGTGTATTACCACAGCGCCGTCGTAAAGTCATTTTTGTCTGTGTTGTGATGTAGTCAATAAACGATATTAATGCTAACACTTTTTTGAAAGTTTCTACAATGAGGTTTAACATTTTAAACTGTTGAGCGTTAAATATCGCAGTGTATACATATTATGGTGGTCATGTTATACCCGCGAAAAAAGGATTTTGCTGTTTATTATACCGGAATCAATGCACTTTTTTATGTTTCGGCAAATTCTGTTGAAGTTACTACTGTACAGTGGAAACCAAGACCTCTAGACCACTTTTAAATTAAAAGTTTTGACAACCTAAACCAGATAAGCAATATAATGTAGGAAGTGGGACTTGTTATCTTGGTCTTTAACGACGTCAAATGTTTTTAGCAATTAGGAAATGTCCAAGTTGAAAAGACCCTAAAATAGAGTTACTGAAAATTTATGTATTTCAAACTGGGGTAATACTTTACTTTGTTTTTAATCCAATTTTTTGTAATTATGAAACTGTTTTTCATGCTGCAATTGAACATATGATAAAACAGTGTCAATTAAGTCATAGCGTCAAGTGAACTGGACTTAAGCCATTTGTAAAAATGACTTACGGTGAAATGAAGAGTTTTCATTGAGAAATATTTTATATAAATGAATTATACAATTTGAGTAACGCATTACAATTTTTTATGCAAGAAAACTTTTGTTTGCGTGTTTTAGAAAGACTGAAACTGATATATTTTGTAAAGCGTGTGCACGCTAATAAATTGCGTCGAACTGTTTGTTTGGTAAATTTGTAAAACAACCTATTCGATATTCATATTTTAAACATGCCTGTGAGACATGCGCAACATTATTTTATCTGACAAATAGGCTAGTTAGGGATATTTCGTTTACGGATACGTAGGCCCTACCCATATATTGCCTTGCCATATTAAAGGTGATTTGGAAGAACTTGCTTTGTAGAAATTGTTGTGACGCGATTTTTTCCGGTAAAAACGTTTGACAACCTCTAATAGGTTTATCGAAAGCAATCATCTTGTACAGCTATTAAACCGCGCACTTTACACTCAAATAGAGCGTTAAAGATAATCTAACACCATGGCGCGGGGCATTAACGTTTTAGGCAAAGATTGTTAGTTTATCTCGTGAGTGGTGCAACACTGTAATTTAATTTAATCAGGATCGGTTGATATTCAAGCAAGCACAAGCAAAAAGGAAAAACAAAAAGCCCAGGCGTCACCACTATACTCTGGGCACGCCTTTTTTCTTTGACACAGTGCATGGCATGGTGTTAGGGGTACCCTCGCCGCAAATAACCGCCAAAAACTCCTGGTTTAAAAATAGCCGTTTGCTGCCGAAAGGTTGCGAAGCGGATAATTAAGACGATGCTTATCGTCTCGTGCCAAACCACGTAAGAAATCATTTAGGATTTTACCCAAACGCGTTTGAACCGCGGTATTTCTGACGTTTTGGGTTTCACAAAGGGTAACTGCTTTCACCTCTAGGTTGCAGAAGGGTGCGTGGCATCACACGACACCCAAGTGACGTATCTAAAGAAATATGCTATAAAATCAATCGTATAAACAAGCCCCGGTCGTTTACAGGATACGAAACCTTTGGTGAGCTAAATAAAGGCATTCTCGCAATTGCGTCTAACCTTTTTAAACAGTTTGTAAATTCAGCTCGTTAAAAATAAGTTATACACGATGAAAATTTACCAACTGGTCTCAACAAATGTCATTTTAAAATAGTTTACTAAAGATAGAAACTTTACCGGCGGAAATAAGCAGTGCTGTCTCAAATCGATAACAGAGGGTATAGTTCTATAAATATGTATTTATATGGTCAGGAGAAGAATAAATTAAGAGATGCTAACATTCAGCGCACGAATACAGTTGGGTGAACCGCGTTTTCTGCTTTGGGTGGTTTCTGATGATCATCGCGGGATTTTAACTGAAAGTTTACCAAGACAATTAACACTACGACGCAAATCGTGGCACAAAAATTCGGCTTAAAATGCTAATCGCTTGCATGGATCTGTCGATGTCATTTTGCCCCAAAGTATCTTCGTTGCGAAGGCCAAGAAAGTGGTTTTAATCTGGCGACTTACCAGAAGAGTTTCGGTCCATTCTGGGAAAAAGCGGCTACCTGACATGCCCGGCTTAGGTCACGACTGCTTTTATTGACAGGTGTATAGAGGCCAGCGAACAAAAGGTTTGGAAGCTAATTGGAAGCGTGCGTTGGTGCGTGACGGACAGCGGCACGAGATTTTCCCACGATGAGAACACGCAGAAAACCGATTTCTGAATTATTGCTTACTCATATGGTTAGAAACTAGTTTAAAGTAGATTATGACGAAGTTAAATGATAAGAGAGAAATTATAAGTTAAACTTCAATGCAAGTTATGTCCAAGATTGGCACCCATTCCACTTGTAATTTATAGTAAACTGTTAAACACGGTAGGTTTATCTGACCCATTTTTTGATGGTCAACCAACAAAAACGAATGGTACAACGGGTAAACTGTTTTCGGTGCAAAAATCGATTCCAAGTAAGTCATTTGTCCAAAATACTTAAGTCATGTCAAGTGATTAGAGCACAGTGACCAATATGCACTGAAGCAGGAGTCGGTAAATTTTTTATCTGATGGTAGACGTAAATACCAAATATTTCTGATTTTATTTCCATGAGAACCATATAATATTTGTTAACATCTAGTTTAGGTTGGCAAAAATAATAATATGAGTATGGCCGTTGGTTTTGTTCTTATTTACAAAACACAATACATTAAAGACAACAAACCAAGTACCTTGCTACGTTAGGGCCGTTTGGAAAAAAATCCTTCAAACAGGCTAACAGCCACGAGAATTGATATTATACGTGTTTTAAATAAGTAAAAATACTAATTGGAAAGGGTTCATGGCCGCGTGAAAGTTTAATTGAAATCATGCTGGGCAATTAAAGCTTATAATTATCAGCGAGCGAGGTTCCTTCATTAAAACAGCTTCATGGCGTCTTTAAAAGATCTATAGGTTCCGCATTAAGTATTACATCACTGCATAATACGGTGTAAAGCAAAAGTGCTGCACCATCTTGTCATGCGAATGAACAACTTTAACTTTTATTGCACAAGACACTGAAAGTCAAATAGAAAGGGCTAAATACCTCATTGATTTCGATTTTTAAAGGATTTCGATTAGAAAAGAGAGAATCAGCGATTTTCCTTATAAGGCTATATCGACACCAAATAACGCCTACCGAATCGCGTGTGTCACTCTTTTAAGGTTACGGCGAACACGCACGTACAATCCAATAACGGCAGGCGTGTAAGGTTAAGCGAATTACTTGCATAAAAACCCATTCAGCATGCAATTTGGACAAACGTTTTCGTTTTAACCTTTTGGAAAGAAGTATTAGGAAAAGATAGACGTCACACTGAAAGTAATAAAATTACGAACTTATTCGAATTAAGATGCTGATGAAACTTCAAAGTGCGACAAAACTATTTGTCATACTTAGACCCTTTTAAAACGATAAAGAATTGACCTTTTCTAAAAAAAAGATTATGGTACCCAAATTATTAGGTTTCCAGGACAGTCTTCCTTGAATATGCAAACCTTTCTTTGAATACCGAAGCCCTATATCCGTAACATTTATCACCATTCATCTTCCTGGGTTGTATCAGGTTAATCGAATCGGCACACGCTATAACATTTGTTTGTGACGATTGGCCAACCCCTAAAGCTTTCTTTCTTAGGTTAATAAATCTGTTTAAACTTTTTATGAACCTCGACTGAGTCGACGGGTTATAACCGGTTAATTGAATCGTAACACGTCATAACATTTGTTTGTGACGAATGGAAATTACCACTGCCCTTTTTATTTTTTCGATTAATAAAATGGGTGTAAATTGAATGCTAAAAAAATTTAACTTTCTGGCTGCCTGACATGGGTCGCTTGACCGGGTTGATTGGGTCAAATTACGGCTAATATCAGAAAAGTAAAATCTGGACTCACAGATAAATGGGGAAAATGGTAGTAGCAGGGTTTAATTGGGCTATAACCTCCCCAAAGTGGCGGAATTTACGATAACTTAAATGTCAATGGTTTATTCGAATGATGTTTCGTTGCTCTTTTAGGATTTTTAATTATTGCCACTATTTAAATATCAAAGAAACTTTTCTTTGGTAAAAACTTTGCTCACGAGTTTTGCAAGCGAAACGGATAAGCGAACCGAGCAAAACGGTCGCGAAATTACCATGAACTTTTGCATTAAGAAAACTCCCTATTGGCTCTTTCGTGATTGCGTGTGCATCGTTAGCATTCGACGAAACGAAATCCTGACGTTGTGACGCATTTTTCGTGGAATTAAACCTCGTGTGGAGCGATAAACGACTGAATATTTGGCCGCAGCCTTGCAAAAGCCGGTTCGGGCTGCAGAATTTACATTTACGTCTCGCCAAAAAAAAAAACTTAAAATGAAAATCCATGCGAATTTTAGGAGCGCGATTATGGGCAAGGACATTTACGATCCAGAAACGCATCGCATATATAGCGAATGCTTTCCGGCACTCCCTCATTGGACGGTAATTAGCCACTTTCGTCCGACACCCGACCGCTTCAACGCGTTTAAGCTCGTTGAGTGCACGAGCGTTTGATATACACCGCGATTTGTAATTTTAAAGAGGGACAAATCGAGTACGAGCAAATCTCGTTGTTAAAACAAGTGTTTTGCTTAAATTAACCGGGGCTGCTTCATACTTTTGCGTTTCTTTCGGGTAAAAAATACTTAATAGTTGAAATAATGCACATTGCTAACTTATTCCAATTAGGGATGAGCAAGGCCAGTGCAGTTACTTGGTCGAAGCTTCACCATAGTCATTGCTTAAGCATAACTTTTTTTGTTTCAACCTAAACATAAATTGCTGTAAATTATTTTATACAACAATTAGTGTTTAAAAAATTTTTTTTATCCGAAACGCGGACTTAAAGACCGATAAATAATTTGTTTGTAACGACAGGTTGAAGAAAAACAGAAAATAATCGAAACGATTTCTAGAAAAGAGTTATCCTTTTATACCAGTTATTGACATGAGCTGAGATATTTAACAACCCGAAAACTATACTGCGAAACCACGGTCCAGTTTCAGGCAATATATGCGAACTTTTGGTGTGCTTTACAAACCTGAGTTTTACGTTTGCTTGAAATTCAAGAGCATCTCAAAATGTAGCATCCACAACAACGGCACACGTGATCATCCACGCGAATTACACTTTAAAAACTCCCAAATCACGAAAAATTTCACAGCCGAGGTTATTTTGGTCCACGGGTGAACCTGGAGCAGACATTGGGGTAGCCTTGCATCGGTAACGACGACTATTACGTGACAATGCTCGTCGAGCGTCTGCTCACGAAACCTTGTTTTTTGTCGAGACGTGTAACCTGCATCGATCGCTCATCGCGAACGATAGTGATCAACAAACAAGCTTGTTCCGTTTGACATGATGTGTCAGGGCCGTTTTTTGCCGAACAGAAACGTGTTTCTAAGTTGTTTTTAATCGCGCCGCTTTCCGGGCGAAATGCGGATGGAACGTTTCGCGTTCGAGTCTGCAAGCAAAGGCATCGCGCCTGTAATTTAAAAATACTGCATTGCAAGGCACGTCCTAAGGCTAATAAATGTCACAACGAAAGGAGTTGCAACATTGACATTTAATACCATACCTATTTTGGGAAAGTGCCCTTAACGCCTTTGGAGAGCGGCCAGGTTTGTCAATCAATTCCCAGTTACGCAAGTATTTTTACAAGACTCCGAACTTTGAAGTTAGATGTTTTAGTATTGTGTGCATAACTCAGACTTACGAAACTTATCCAATAATTACTCTTTATAAGATTAAAGAGACATTTAGGTATATTGTTTTCCAGTTATTCCCGCCTCATACGCAACAAGCCTGGAAAGGATATTAAGAAAAACGAAACCTTTAAGCACTTCTGAAAGTCGAGTGATGACTTGACGGCTAAAAATAATTTGGGATTTAATTGGAGTTGAATGTGTATAAACGTTAAATCGTCCAGCAAAACGCGAAAATAAGTGCATATACCGAAAACAGTCTCTTGGAAGTAATCCCTGTCAGCAGACACACCTTTCATTGGTTTTTTATCTGACGAACGTTTTTTTGCAACAGAACTTGACGGTGCCGTGCATTTTGCCTCGAGTATAAGCGTCTTATTGTATAGAGTTTCTGATAATATCGGGTCGGGTTCGATATTAGAACTCTCCGGATACGATAGGGTGTTGTAGGTAATCCGAAATCAAATTAGCATTTTATCCACTGTTTACAAAACCTAACCAAGTGTTTTCCAAATTATTAGCAGAACTGATGATTCTTTTTTGCGTAACTATATAGTATTCTGCTTTTGTTAAATAAAGTTGTTTTAGATCTTTTTTCAACCTTTGTGGTTTTGTTCGAATCATATGATATAGAAAAAAGATCAACAACTATGTAGGAGCAGGCTTAGATCCCGATATTAACAAAATAATAATAATAATATTATTATTGTTTCATTACCAAGTGTTTTCCACATTTAAAGGTAAATTTTGAGGAAATAAAAAAACATGAACTCAAAGGAAAATAAGTTGGTTAGCGCTTAAGTAAATATTGGCCTAATAACCTTGAAAACATTACGTTTACAATTTTTGAATGTATATACATGAACATAATATTTATTAAGGGCGACGTTTTCTATTGGATCAGACGGTCGTCATTTTTGCCCGAAATAAGGGAATCGCAATAAAACATTCTCATAGCGGTCGTTTACACATTTAGAACCAGTGTATGACAAAGTTAGGCGGATAAAGATCTCATAGTTATATTCGAACCGCAACGATTTGATTTTACTCGGACCTTGCGCCTCACGCGTTGCACGATTGGAATTTTGTGACGCAAGCGGCATTCGATCAACGGCGAACAAAACAAAAAAACAGAACCAAGTATGGTGGCGGCCCGTGCGCACGATGGCGAAAATTATTGCAATTACTGGTTGAACCGAGACTTGACCATAATTGCCACGCGCACATCGCACTTTCATTCCCAAGGGCCGCGAGTGCCAAGTCGTGTAGTGCGTCTTTGTGAATTGACGATTTATTAAATAAATATTTTTTTAATATCGACCAAACGGTCAAAGGGCAACCTAATTTAAAAAAACTGTATGTTAATATAAGAGAACTATTTTAAACATACATGCAATTAGTATTTTAAGCGTATCTAACTTAAATCACATCTGTATAAAGCCTTTAGAACTGCTTTCCAAACTCATTCAAACTTCTCGACTACAGAAGGGCCAGATTTCATTTTTAATCAGCGTGCCTGCCAATATTGATGTACATCAGTTTCAACCGTATTGAAACCACATACTTTCATTTCAGGCAAGACAACGTTTTGATAAAGCTTAGTGGAAACAGGAAGCGGAAAAGTTTCGCATTACACCAGACAGAAAAGCGACGAGATTAAAAACAGTCGTGCGACTTTTTCGACAAACACGCCAGCATTTGAAAAAGCGTGGCGCGATTTGCTATTCTCATTTCAAACCACGTGGAACCCAAGCCCAAAAGCGCTCAACAGCAAAATGAGCAACATAATTGATGGCGTGGCGCTTATTTCACTTGACTCGACGGTCATTGTCAGAAACTGAACAAATTGAAATAAATCACATATAAGCGCTACTGCAAACACAGTAGCTATAAGTGAAGATATAGAACCACCATAAGCCCTCTTTTAAACAGGATTTGTCATTTTCTTAGATCGAGAAAAATACTGTTTCTTTGAGGACACATAAAAATTCCAAATCTCCTCTTTTTTGGCATTTTGTGAAATACAATTTTATGTGACTTCCTCAAGAGACCTAAGTGGGGTCAAATGACCTTTCGTTGACAGAGTACGTTCTGCCATTTTATTATCACTGTTACCTATAGAAAAATTCAACGCATACATTAAATAATTATGGTGTAAATCAGTAAACTACTTCATCCCATTTTTGCGTCTTTTTTAATAAATATTGGTATTACTATCCGATAAAAGGTATACAGTCTTTAAACGTAAAAAAACCCCAATTGCATTTTTGCACGCTTTGTCCTTATTTTTGATCGGTGCTAACATTCTAGGTCTACTGGTAATGGCGTTTAGCTTACTTTACTTCACGTCGCGACCGAGCCCAATGCCAAAAAACGGCAAACCAAAACCCAAATCAGACGCAGCCATGGCAGCAGCGCCTTATCCTCCACCGCATCCAGCGACAGCTATGATTCATCGCGTGCGCGGAGAAAGCGAAGACGTGACGCGAGTAGGGGCGGAGCCTGCGTGAGCGGCGTGAGCGGCCGACGTTTTGCTCGCGTCTATATTCGCACGCGCGGCTGCAAATCCGACATTCGCTCGGCGGCGGCGCCTATGGCCTGAAGCCGTGCTCATGTTTAAGACGGATTTGCGGGCGACAGAAAATGAAACGGAACGGCTTTGAGAAGACCGTCTCACGCCGTGGGATTTTGGCTGTGCTTTTTTAGTCGATACTATAGTTTGTGCTTGTTGTTGTTGTTGCCTTTTAGAAGTACACGCGTAAGAGCGTAATAGCTAGAAGTAGAATTGTAGACAATGTTGTCAGAGGGCTCAAAATGAAAACATCGGCCGCAAAAACGCACAGATTTATATATATATAGATGCATTTTGTCCGTTGAAGCAATGGCACCATTTAGAAAGTTGCTAAATTAAAGAAAATGCAAATTAACGAAAAAACATATGCAATTAAAAAAAAACGAATAAATTAAAAAAATAATTATAGAAGGATATGACAATATGACGCTTAAGACCAGTAACAGCCGCGCTCGCATATTTTTTACGAGTCGAAAATACTCCCGTTGATGTTTTGAATCACGCCCTTTGTACAACGCGTAGGCGGCGCAGGTGCTGACGCGCGGACACACGAAGTTCTGGATTCGCAACGCGGTTGCGCGGCATATTAAATGCTAAATTAGTAGGTGATTCGCTTTTATAGCAGTTGATGCTCAGGCCACGCTGTGCATAAATAATCAGAGTATACAAGTAACGAATTACATTGCACCTCAGGGTAGGCGGCATTTAGGCGTGCCTCTCTTCAGCCGCTCATATTAGCCCGTCCTGCGCATGGTTTCAAAGGTAGGTGGTTGATCTTGGCCATAGCTTATGGTAAGGATAACCACGTTGCTGCGATTGGTTATTCATTTTAAACATTACGACGGCGATGGTGCTTTTTTTAGTCGAATTGAGCAGGTTCTTTATAAACAAAAAGGCCGAGCACATTAAGTGTGGCGGATTTCTTTCAACTAACCTAGATATTCTTTTGAAAACTTTCTTGTTCTTCCGCAGCTATTTTTTATCGAAACATTAAAAACTATTGAAAGGTCATTGAAGTTGTTTTTGTTGCAATTTTATTCAGGAGCGAGGCCCGAGATATAAAACCGATCATTTTCGCAAAGGCGTAAATAAGGAAATTTTGGTTTCACCGCTCAAACAGCTTTCGCCTTAAAAGAAGCACAATACGCACAAGGCCGAAGATAATCGCACGAAACGCGTTTTGCAGGCGTGAGTCATAACGCTCTGCGTGCACGGCATTTATGGTCAAAGGAAGGGCTAAAATATAAGGAGTGTTGCGAAAACTACGACATGAAAAAACAGCGTTGTTTTGCACGAAAATGCTTGTTTACGATGTAAAAGCGCATGCGAATGGTTTACCTACATGGATTAGGTTTGGGAATTGGGAATATACAGTCGTGCACTATCGTTACTTATATCTCTGCAAATTACGGGTGCAATGTTGTGTCGGCGACCTTTTGGTTTCGCCCATCCTTTCAATATGAACACGCGCACTGGAACGAACCAATTATCTTACATTCAACACCTGCACCGAGTGTAGAGTGTATATAGGTGTTATCCCGTAATCAGAAGCCAGATTCTGTCTGCTAGGTGCTCGGGAAACACCAATCCGCAACTAATGGAGGCTTCTGACGCGCAGATAGCTGTGTGTTTACCTATATGCGATCAGATATAATAGGCGCGACATTTATAAATGATATACATGATGGACGAGTATATAACTTTCGTCTGTTTAAATCGTGACGCACGTGGTCGACTGACAGTTTTTCTGGCAAGCTGTTAGGGATATTTTTCTCATTTCTCAAGCAGGTTTAAAGTATTTTTTAAAAGGTAGTATGCTGTTTCTTAATTGTTTTCTGATATTTTCTATGTCGTTTAACTTGGCAAAATTGCCACGTACCAGAGCGTATATAGGACGCCGTCGGTTTATTAAGTTGCCTTTTAAACTGGATAATTTATGGCCTGCATAAAGTCATATACTGAAGGCGATCTTTTAAATGCCGTTGCTTTTAATTTATTGCTACAGCCTTGGCCGTCCGTGAGTGGTACACTGGTTTGATAAAATCTTTCATCTGTGATAAAGTACAATGAACAAAACTGAGCGATAAACCGATAACGTCTAAACTACCCCAAGAAGGCGGAAGATTATAGCAACTCCGCTACAAGTGTAGAAAAGTGACATTCTGATCGAGCATTTTTGCCCACAAAAATATAAAAAGTAAACAAAAACTACGATCCTAAGTGTAAAATCATCAAAGGGTAACAAAATGACTTCAGTCATTTAGACTTTTTAAAAATCGCAATGAGTCAGCGGTAGTACCACGACGGGCAGCGGATGTTAAAATAAAGAAAGACATAAAAGTTCAGATCAAGCAGATAGCGAAATGTCGCAGCAGTAACGCAGCAAAATAAAATAAAATAAAATTGCAATTTATCAACCGCTTTCTTTACTAAATTGCACCGCAATAGCTGGCAATTTAAGTTTTAAGTTTCGCAATTTCCTGAAGATGGTCGCAGTGGGGGGTATAGGGCGTAAACCCAAGCGAGCAGAGCTTGTACTTTTTTGTGAAAGACAATTTAACGCGGAAACCGCTGTTTTATATAAGTAAGACCTTTCCAGGTGCCCTCTTAAATTCTTTTATTGGTTGCTTTAAGTTGGTCTACAGAAGGTTTTGAGCTAGGCACTCATAAAATAACAGTATAATAGTGAAGGAAAATTCTAATTGACCTTTTCGGCTTTACAATCCATTATCAAGCTACATTACAGGTTCGTGCATAGGGCACTCAAGTATATTGGTATCCATTACGGTAGAGCATTTAAGCTTCAATCACGAAATACATTAACTGAAGATAATAGAAGCTCGTGTGGAAAAGTCTTAATAATCAAGATGATGTCGATCTACTCGACCTTTTTGGCTTTGCAATTCATTATAAAGGAAAATAAAGCTTGTATTTTAAGGTGGATGTGATTTCCTTTAAAAAACCACCCAAAATAGGCTTTTGAAAAATAGAGTAACAATGATTGACCGCCGAAAAGTTCAACGACACTCCTATAAAAGTAAATTCCCCCCGCCCATAAGTAAATTGGCGAAATTGACAGCAGGATGCGCCATTCAGGGTAGGAAGTTATAATTTTCACGTGCGGACGCGCAAATTGTCGCCCGAGCTCAAAAGAAAAGTTTGGGCGTTTCGAGGTGATCATTTGGATTAGGCTAAGCGGGTCAATTTAGTGACCGCACAATCCGGCTTATAGTTGGTTGCTACAGGTTGGTTGGTAAAATAAATCTGTGTCCAATCAGTGGACGTAAGGCTTGGAATGGCGAAAGAAGTACTCCAAGTTGTAAACAGAGATAACATCACAATAAATAGGACATTTTTCTTTTCGGATGAGTTTAGGTTAATTTTTCATGTTAAAAATGCGTTTTGAGAAAATATTTCTTTTCGGATGACTTTTGAGTAATTTCCTGATTGAAACTGCGTTTTTTCCTGAAATCATTTTTTTGATTAATGTTATTTTTTGTTTTATGATTGTTGGTCGTATCGGTTTTAGGGCCAAAAACGTAACGATGAATACTAGAAGTAAAAAAATTATTAAATTGAACGCCGGACAGATTATAAGTGGAATATTTAATATGATAAGGCACTTGCGATAAATTAACAGGATTTGTAAGAAAACGACATTTTATGTTAGAAGCGGTGCAAATCATTTCAGTTAGGTATGTTTTTTCCGTTTGGAGAAATTATTGATGCACAGATATAATAACTCTTTTAATATACCGTATTTAATAGTAAGAGAATTATTGGTATTGATTGATTAACGCTATTTTTAATTCGAAATATCGAATATCGTTGTCGAATAAGAATGCGAAGTATCGTAAGTTCGTTCCTCAATTGTGAAGTTCTAAGTTACGATCTCGCTTCAAAAATTACGTTGAAAATACTTTCTTCTTTACAGACTGTAAGGTTTATTATATTGATTAAAAGGACGTACATCGTATACGCTTCCACGAAGAAAGGATGCTGCGAATGATTGTGCTCTTTTTCGCCTGCCTTGCTCTTTCACAAGCCGGTGAGTTACGCAACGGCTATAGCTTTTATTTTGAGAAAACCGCTTCCACAAAAAAGCGAAAGGCCGTCTGCCATATACTTTGTTTACATCAGAGGTTCTTAAACTTTTTTTACCGCGTACCCCTAAAAATGTTTTGCCTCACGTGGACCACAGTAGGAAAAAAAGAAAAATGACGTCATAAATTTACGCCACAATACAAATCGACTTGATAAATCTGAGTCTTGATACATTCAGTGCAAAACCGTTCTATTTCAAATTAAACTGTTTTTGTTGATATGTTGATTAGTTCTTAATTATACACTAATATTTTAAGTATAGGCCTTCATGGACCCCCTTAAAACTATTTCACGGAACCCCAAGGGATCCATGGACCACAATTTAAGAACCCCTGGTTTGAACACACCTTTACATCGAAAACCGAAAACCAGGCGATTTGTGATCTTCGTGCCTGATGCCTTTCCCAGTTTTTTCCTTATCTCGGATTCAACGCCCAAGGCATCGACGCCTAACACACGACGTGTCTTTCGCAAAGTTCAGATGTAGATTATGCTGCAATGCTGAAAAGCTGTTGGTGTTATGTGCGCTGAATGATCGTCCTGGCAAATTCTAGTTGGACGACGCGTTTCATGAAATAGCCCGCATTCCACGAGAAACGGGCGTAAACTGTTGTCGATTCCCAATCATTGGCGCTTAACTGTGATTGTGGGCGTGCGAAAACGAGTTTAGCAACTATATGCATGTTTCATAGCACAGTCCAAATAGCTCTACAATTTGGCGTAAGTTGTATTAAATTCCCGATCTATTGCTGTCGGGCACCAGTACAAGGATTAATATGCGTTACTGCAATCAACATAATCGGATTATAGCTCCTCGGCGTTCAACCTACTCATTTCCAAACACGCTGCATTCTCTGGGCTGTTTATGTAACAGGCCGATTTTAGCCCGGTTCGTAAAACGTCTCGCCACGCACGGGCGCAAATAACAAAAGAAAACGTGCTGGAATTCGATTCCTGTATAGTATTGCACCAAAATAAAAAAACTTAACGAGACGCCACACAAACCGACTTTAAAGTGGCAACTGTTTTTTATGTAAACGCTAAGTTAGAATATTCCCTTGTTTACCTACAAATGTGTATAGTTTACTTAACTTAGTTTGCCATAAAAATTCAACGACAAAAAACGCCTTTGGTGGATGGGTAGTTTTTTTTAAAAGATTCCGGTATAAATAAAAACTTTAATTCGACTAAAAGCATAATAATCTACGGTCGAGCGTGGAATGAATATCAAGGCCAATACCAAAAAGTATTAGCTACATCATTTTGAAAAAGTTATAAAAATGCTATATGATTCTGCATGGGCCTTGATCTTGATTGTTCATTCTACACCTAACTACAACCCCAAGCCGGTATGCCAAAACTTTACGAGAAAACCTTAAGCAGAAACGTGATAGGGAATATCATGTTTGCTAAACTACAGAAACCGATTGGGGAAGCCGATAAAATCGCTCGACATTGCAGGTTTAACCATGAGTTAAACTTGTTTTAACCACAGCTTCTTATACTGTTGTAGTACAGAGAATTGCGTAACGTTATAGGCTATACTGCGTGCTTGCTGTTAAAAGCAAAAGGCCCTCTTTAATAAGGTTATGTCATTCCATTTGTGAATTGGCCTCTTCGTTCAAGTGTTATGCTTCAAATGTAGTGCAACTTTAAATAGCTTTAACTAAAATAAGTGGATTTAAAATCTGAATCACGACCTTTAAACGCAACACATATTTTCGTGTATTAAAGCGAGATCGCCGAACTCCTCGAAGGTAAAAAGGCTGATACACTATGCTTGCCGAAATGGAACAACATCACGCAAATGCAATTACAGCGAAGACTGGTGTGGCTTAAAATTAACACTTCAAATCGTCAATTTTCTCGAAATTATGTTCAAATAAGCTTGTTCCAGATGTCCCGACATTTCAAAGCGAATTTTTGTTTTAATTTACAACGTATTATAATGATAAGCTCCAATTAAATGTTAGTTGTAAGCGCGCGCGATAACAAAGTAGATCAACATTATAAAATCATTATTATTTTGGTCCGTTTTGATGAAAGTTAGAAAAAATTAAGCGGTTTAAATCGTACGAATAAGAAAACAATTAAAATGTTGTGATTAGGTTGGTTAAGGCGCTTACTCGCGAAAAACATACACAACAACTCTGTTTCAACGGCGATGTCCGTACGTTACTCTTGTCAATGTAACTCGAACGAAAAAAATACCTGAGCCTCAAGGCAGATGGTGAAAAATAAGCACCACATTTGAAGACCGGGAATTAAAAGATGGACCCAAGCGACCTTAAATATATTGCTAGCCACATGCGACCTGTCAAAACAATGCCCGTGGTTGTTCTATTTTTGTCATAAAACTTTAAACAGACTTTTATACGCCAAACACTTAACGCTCGAGTCAGGTTAAAGACACAAATAACAGTTAGGTGCAAGGGATCAGGCCATACCTTGACCCTATTAGACCGGCAATATTGGCGCGAGCTTTTTTCCGACGCTTAAATGTTCATTTAAGTTCAACCGTAAACCTGTTTCAAATCAAGTTAACGAGCGTACGACGTCATTCACCGTAACAAATCGCCGTCGCCAAGAGGTCACCGTCGTGATCAGCTTTAGAGGTCGACCGGGGTTCGACTTGTCCATAAGCGATCAACTTGTCACCTAAACAAGCCACATATATAGCAAGCGAGATTTGAACTCTCACTACACTAATGAAAAGCATTATTTGAATGGAAAGATTTTCGGAAATAAAAAATTAACTCTATGGAAATAAAAATTACCGAATCGGAAAAATTATTCGGGTGGTTTATTTTGAAACACATTATTCACAAGTTTGCGATGATAGTTTTTGTCTCGTTTTTTTATCGTTTGAGTTCGAACAACAGCCAACAATTAAGAATAAATGTCGCTACATATCATCGAATTGAATTTCCGTATTTTTAGTGTATTCTCATTGAAAATGAACAACTTTGAATTAAAGGCCATTTGTCCAAGTCAACTTAAGATTTGGCCGGTTTTACCTGAAATGTTTTTTAAGCGTTTTTTCCAACAAAGAGCCGCTATCTGAAGTTGATTGGGTTTACAAAACGACGCCATTCGTTAAAACGTTCAAGGCACAGATGCTTAGCTGTCTGATGCTTTGGGTGTAATAAACAAGGGGAATCCATACACTAAGGGTAAAAAAAAACATGACGCAGTTCAGCGATTACAATCGAAGGCATGACTCTGTGCATCCGTTTACCGGAAACTTTCCCGTGAGCCAAACATGTTTTGTAGACCTTGCGGTGTACATGTCGAAATGACCTTCAGAAATGGCGTCATTATAGATTTTTATCTTGCAAACAGGGTGACTTCACCATTTGCGACGGCAGATACTTGCATCCATATTTGGTTGTATGGAGTCGAAGCCAAACATTATAACGCAAAACTAGCATATAGATCCGTCGCAGGATGCAATGCAGCGTCAGGCAATGCTGCTTTAATGCGGTGAATGACAGGAGACTATACATCTTACCACATCTGGCCTAACGCTTTTCAAGTATAAATGACAGGACTAGTGTCATGCGATTCCAATCCTATTAACCATGTAAAAATGCAATGCTAAACAAGCCAAGTGGCGATGACAGACGCCAT
Source organism: Ascidiella aspersa (assembly GCF_963924565.1). Lineage (NCBI taxonomy): Eukaryota > Metazoa > Chordata > Ascidiacea > Phlebobranchia > Ascidiidae > Ascidiella > Ascidiella aspersa. Next base: position 22,536,146 of record NC_139451.1, read on the forward strand.
CGATTGCAACTTGAAGTGTGATTCACTATAGCCTGTTCCACCAAAGCCTTTAGTTACATCACTGCAATATAAACCGTGTATGCAGATATCTGTATTTGTATCTACAATATCAGTCAATTAAGAAAACGCGCTTGCTGCGGATATCAAATAGAAAGACACGAAATATTCCATGCAAAATAAAACAACGACACAATCAAAGCAGCGAGCGTTTGTTTTGCGGCTAACCGGGTTTCGACAAAATAAGTGTCAATCAAAGTTCTGTGCCCGGTTCAACTCGTTCCATAACTCGGCAAGTGAAATGAGACTCAGGATGACACTCAGGATGATCACGTCATTGATAAAAAAAGAAAAAGCGAGACGCAAATACGTTTATTTATCGTGTGTCAATTGGAAAAAAGACACATAAAATTGCCTGCACTAACGATTTTCGCCCAAACATCAGTAATTTTTAGCAAAATAGGAGCGCCAATGTCGCTTTACCGGTATCGTAACATATACCATAGATTAAAAAACGCCTTAAGCCGACTAAAATACAATAATTACTACAAGATAATAAACTGTAAGTGATGAGTCCACTCTTACATAACACTTTACAGCTTTAAATTGTAAGAAAGTATAGACCAAAGTAGAAATAGACCAATATATCGGTTTACCGATAAAGGCCTATACCTCACTTATACCGATATATCTTAAGTTTACCATGAAAATATGATATAGGTTTTTTCGTTTTCTAAAACAGGTTTTCGATTTGCACAAAACAAATTTTCACATTATTATGACGATTTAAATGTAAAATAAGAGTTTATAAATATAGGTAGATAAACTGAAATAGTATTTGATTTTCTTTTCAGTTAATTTAAATTTTTATAATATTTCAGGTATATAAAAATATAAGTATCGGGAACGTTTGGCAAAAACCTAAAAAATAATTTTCGCGGTATCGGTACCAAAAAGTGATATTGGTCGAACTCGGCACCAAAATATTTTTTTTAAAAAAACAACTTGTTTGTTATAAAAACAAAAACAGCCGTCTGCTGATGCCTTCGTCAAACTTTACAAACAAAAAATATTTTCTCATGACACAGCTACGCAATGCGGCAGGATGACGTGTCGCGGCATCAAGCCCTTTTGCTGCGAAAACGGCAACCGGCCTTTTTGCGTTGTGAGCCGGCGCAGCTGTGTGAAGAAGACCCTCTGTGGACGCGTCCAGTGCCCGGCCGACACGCCACACTGCTGCGGAACCCTGCAGGCAGCCTACTGCACCAAGACACGGGAGCAATGCGAGCCTAAGACCAGTTGTGGAGCCACCACTTGTTCTTTTGCCAGGCCGTACTGCTGCAGTCCCGAAGGCGGAGAGACCTACTGTACCTTCAGCCCGCGAAACTGCCGCTACCGGCGCTATTGTGGCAACCGCTTCTGCTTCAGGTATGTATTTGGACATTGGCAGTATTGTAAAGACGTCATTTTTGGAATGACAATTGAGTTCAAGTCAAGTCATAATACGAACAAGTCAATTCAAACGTCAAGTCCTTGTCATTAATATAAACGTTAAACCGTTAAAATTGGTAAACTCTTTTGATTTATGAGCAATAGCTCAACTAAAAAATAACACAAAACGTAACATATCTGTAGTAAGCTAATCGATTAACACGCACAAATTAAGATAAAGGACTCAATTTTACAAAAACAATGCTTAAAAAAACACTCCAGTTTAACCTTAGTTATTTGTCCAAAAGACTGAAGTCAAGTCAATTAATTTTGCCCAAAATAATTGAGTCAAAGCAAGTCATTTGAAATCAAGCGACTTGACTTGATTTAAAACTTAAGCTTTTTACGTTTATGCAAACCTTTAAAACTTGTTTATAAATTCCGCTTTTCAAACAACCGCAACATCCATCAAGTTTTGCGTACACCATCTGCGTTTGTAAATAAAACTCAAAGTTAAAACACCCGAGTAAAACAAGGATCATGATCTTTTAATCTTTGAGTTTTACCGTTTATATACGCGCCATCGGAACAGTGACATCATCTGTGTTTGTTTTTGTCACACACCTCATAACGTTTCAAATAAATATCTGAATATAACACTGTGCAAGTAGCATGCTCAGCCTTAAAAGTTAATCTGATAAGCAATTTACCTTAAAACAAACCTGTAAAATTTGTTTTTAATTCCGCTTTTTAAACGACACCAGCATCCACCAATTTTTGCGCATATATCAGTATTTGTTTTTGCCAACCACCTCCTAACGTTTCAGCTCGCTTCCCTACTGTTGCGAGACGGGCAGTTATCCCTGGTGTGCGAAGAGTGAGTCTTCATGCATCGCCAAGAAACGAGGCAAGCCTGTGGTGACAAAGAGATACCCTGCTCCAGCTGACATTGAGATCTCGACCCCCCGAAGAAACCCAGGTAACATAAACAAAGGAATGCATAGCAATCTGCAATCAAATTTTGCCAACATCTATATTAGGTGACACTAAGGATGTCCGATAATATCACAGCCGATGCGTATACTGTTAGTATCGGTACTTGTCCAAAACTTAGGTGGTTCCAGGGACGATCTGATACCAAGTTAAACCTACTGCGTTGCCAGACATTGAAACGCGCTGATCAGGAAGCGTTTCCGAAACAGAAAGGTCTATTCACCTAACAAGGCAGTCGAAATACAGTTGTATAGGAATTTGTAAACTAATGATGCTTGGCGAACTCTGCGACAACGTTATGAATGTTTGCCGTATGTCGTTTCTGTGTCTTTTAATTGGTAAATAATTTGACTAAAGCTCACATGTATTGCATGTGAGAAAAATTGTTTTCAGGCCTAAATTTTTAAGCCGTTTTAAACCGTTGAATAATATCCAATAGTTTTGCGTTTCTTTTTTCAAAACTAACTAACATTTTAGAGAGTGCTGCAAAAAAGTTTTGCTCAGTCACCGAATTAGCTTGTTTGACTTTCACAATCGAACTGGACCTTTTATAATACAAAACATTTAATAATAGTTTTTTTGCTCGTAAAATTCAATAAATATAGCGTTTGTATTTTCCGAAGTATAACAATGAACCACTTCGGCCAAAAAAATCGCACTTTTAAGCCGGAACGCTATATAAGCCAAATGCTCAAAAACGCCAGTTTTAATCAAGATAGAGAAATCAGGCGGCACTGTACAAATTGTACAGGATTCTCGACAAGCGTTCGCACAACCGTGCTTCATCAGGTCAAATTATGGACAGCGAATCCTACTTTCACCTGATGAAACACGGTTGTGCGAAATTTTGTCGAGAATCCAATATATTTTGTCTTTATACAGTGCCACCTGATTCCTCTATTTAGAATTAGACAAATACGGCCATATACTAAGACTTTTCAAACAACGCTCTCATTCTACCGTCCACAGCTACGATCTCCTGTGGCCAACAGACCTGCTCCAGGGTGCGTCCGTTCTGCTGCAACCAGTCCGGCCGCCAGTACTGCACTACGAGCGAGCGCAGTTGCGTTCGTCGAAGCGCGTCTCGCTGTGGCAACCGATTCTGCTCGCTGATGCGGCCCCACTGCTGCGACTTGGGGCTTGTTTCCTTTTGTCTGTCCAGGGCCAGCTCCTGTCCGGCGCCGCGCAAATGCGGCGAGAACCGCTGCGACCGGCTCAGGCCCCACTGCTGCTCCAAGGGCTCGCAGCCCTTTTGTACCTTCAGCCCGCGCACTTGCGTCTACAGAGAACGCTGCGGCTCCGGATTCTGCTTCTCCAACAAGCCCGTCTGCTGCGGAACCGGCCTGACCGCGTATTGCGCTACCAGGGAGCGAGACTGCGAGACCAAAATCAAACCAGTCGAAGAGCTGGAGGAAGAGTCGGACACGGGAAGCGCCATCGTCACCTTGATTACCACGGAGTCGCCATCGCGTGACCGCTCCTAAACGCTACCGACTACCGCTAGATGGCGCGCCTGCCTGGGACTTGTACATAAGGCTTGCGGTCTAGCGACGGTTGCTTTCTTCGGTATTTTTGCACTAGTTCGTTCACTCTGCGCTCCGCGACGCGGCGCCTTTAGTCTTCGCACGCGCTGATTGTTTTCTTGCTTTAACTTCACAGCGACCGACACGGCATTTGTGTAAATGCTTGCTGTCCTTGATCACTCACCGAAAACGAAGCGGTTTTTCTTTGTCGCCCCTAGTTTTACTTATCGCCTTATATTGACGAAGTGTTGCGTAAGAATAAAAGAAACGCACAAGTTGCCCAATGAGATACGTGATAAAATATTCGGGTGGTCTACAATGAGAAAGGAGCGTTATTTTCAAACTTAACAGCTCTAATAATAAGTCTAGTTTTGTCTTAGATGCAGAGTACCAAAAACGATCCATTTATTTATGTCACATATTTTGTTTAATTCTCGATTAGGCTCGAAACATGACATTTTGTTGCAAATAAATCCTAAGGCAGATTCAAAAACGAGAATTTTTTCCCAAGTTTTCTATTTGTTTTGTAATTCGTAAAAATTCACCGTTTCAAACCATAAAAATCTTCAGACACATTCGTTGGGTGGTGCCACAGAGGCAGCAAATTTAGATGTTCAGTTTAGCATTGGCCAATGCCCCAGTAACACCGACATGAGAAACTGTTTTTTTTTAAGTTGTGTTGGCAGCCAGGGTTTTTGTAAATAAAATAAGAATAATCACAAATTTAAGACACACTCAAAACAAAAGACGTGTTGGGCAAAAAGTTAACAACGTGGAATCAAAAACAAAAAACGTTGGATCAAAAACAAAAAACGTTGAATCAAAAGTAGTTTACGGGTATAGTAATCATTAGATTTCTATTGTTGCATCAATTTTTGCTATTTTACTCTCGTAAAATTTAAGCCAATATAATTGTAAAGTCTGAAAGAAAAAAACATTACTATCCTTCACATACCGTGGGAAAAAATAAGTCAGTGGGAGTGTTTATGCAAACTCCAAAGCGACCTCACTTAATTATGCCCTAAGTGGCAAGCTGACAGTGCATTTAAAATGCCCTGTTGCCAAAACGTTGTCGATAAATTTTCAAGAAAGCTTAACGAATGAGAAATATTTCACTTACGTAGACACAAACCGTCCAATTAAAGTCAAAACACGAGAACCACGAAGCTAGAAGCGGCTACCTTGAAAGCTATACGTCGCTTATGTCGCATTTGTAATTGTCATGTTGAAGTGCTATACGCCTTATTTGGCCAAACCTCAATTTTGTGCTAACTCTGAGTACAAAGCAGGCCGCTTTAAACAGAGCCTACAAAAGTGGGAACTTATTTTTAAACCCGATTCAGAAAGTTTGCAAGTTTGAAGGTGAATACTTGCTTTAAAGGGTCGCAGTGGTTGTTTAAGAGCTTACAAACTCTGTCTAACAAAGCCTAATGCTGAGCGAAACAATTTCTCGAAAAATTGAAATAAGGACGTAGTAACAAAAATGCGTTAAAATTTGCGGTTTATTTAGTTGAAGGATACGTCGCGAAACACACCGGGATAGGTGTGTTTGGTTTGTATGGTGTTCCTCCGTATGGAAGGTGTAGAAAATTTTGAGTTTCTAAGTTGGAGCAAAACTGTTTTGCGAAAATTAATTGGAATCGCCCGAACAAACTTAAATCTCCATATTTGGATGATTTTATCTGATACTTTCAGGAGGTCGGAACATTTTATTTTGATACCACTTCAGGGCTTGAAAGTAGGATTCGCTGTCTTTCAGGGAAAACAAAAATACGGCCACTCGATTCGTGATTACTTTTGTCATTCAAAAGGTTAAATTTGTAAAAATGGAATTGAAAAGCAAAGTGTATCTTAACCAAGATATAGTTAGCTATAATTTGACAGTCGATGTACTTTCATTTGTGAGAATTTTTTTTTATTTTAGATTAAACTTATTATTAGGTAGGAATGATTTAAGAAAGTAAATTATCTTAGTCTGACATACCAAATTTGCGCCGATACCAAAATACAAAAGGATAAATACCGGTACTAACACCGAATATCGGAGATTCGCCCAATAATACTGGATTTTTTACACATATTAACATAGCGTGGTAAGTTTGGAATTAGCAAATTGTTTGAGATGTTTCTACACTTGTTTAGTTTTAATAAATACCGTAAGGGTAATTCAAACAATTACTGACCTTATAAACTAAGTTTTAAACAAGGCAAAAAATACTTAAGTGGTTGCATGTGTATCTGTAAATATTTTGAATAAATCTGTTTAAAAAGTTAAATGAAGAATTGTATGAAAACAATATTTTCTAAAATTTTGTATAGCCAACGATTTCTTAAATATTGAATTTGTGATGTACGCTCATAAGATAAGGATGTGACACTGAATCAAGCCGATACTTGACAGTAGAGGGTTAAATAGCTTGACAATGACGACTTGTCTTTGTGATTATAAATTTTCTTCTATTCGTAAGTATATGATGGACATGCCCGAGATCACTATCCTGTCAGTAATTAACGCATACGGGTCACATGCGAGCTTCAAGTTTCCGGCAGTATTTCGGGTAAAACTTATGCGGTAGGCCTACACTTTTCGGGGTCAGATTTAAGGAAGTACTACCTATAAATTATAGATCTTGGACAAAAGATTTTATTAACCCGGCTGACATACATAGGAATACTTCGAACTTAATGTCCAATCCCTAATTGGAAATGCGTAACCCGAACGAGTCGGACAAATGGGCACTTTCAAAAAATGTATTTTTTTTTCAAAATGTGGCCTACCGTTCTACAATTCTGTATTGTTTGCATGTGTGGCGTTTGTTTGCAGCTCACGAAATCCGGAATTTGTAAATTTGGTAACTATGTAAACTAAATACACAAAGTTGAGTAAATGTTTATGAAATGGCACAAATATTTTTTAACGTTAATACATAATCTCTTTCATCCACGAAACCGGTATTTCCAAGCTTTTCGATATACACGATTAAATGTTACATTTGTACAATGCTTATAATAATGTTTTTCATATTGAGTTGTGTTATGTAGTTTCGGTGACGAGAACAATTAGAGTAACAATTAGAGAACCTAAAGAAAATTTTAAAATATTTTGTTGAAAAACAATCAGTCAATGGCCGCATTAACAAGTGAGGTAGGTTCCAACAACCATTAAACCCTTTACTTTGATTTGCGATATTTTTATCTTTGTACCCCCAAAGTGCCACGTGTCAAACGTAAACCTTACTTAAGAACGAAATTTATTTTGGGTAATAACGCTGTATAGAATACAATTATGTAAGCCAACTGATAAGTAAGCATCATGGTTTACATCGTTTAATAATTACTATCAAACACATTTTTTCATTCAACAAAAAAATCATATATAGAAAAGACGTTAATCATATATAGAAAGATGAAATAATTTAGAGTATATTTGTATAAAATTGTCAACATATTATATTTTAAGATATGATCTTCCCAATTCAAAAGACGGTGGCTCTTTAAATACCATCTTTTTTCTGCGCCATTCACAACAATTCGCATATATTGTCATCACTTACTTGACCGAGTCTTGGAAACGATAATTTATCATGAGAAGAAAAGCTATTGGACACTAAGCATTAAATTTGAGGAAACCGCTTGACTAATCACGAATAATTACAGCCAGGGTTCGCTATAAATTACCCGGTATCAATCCAAATGCTATATTGGCCTATACTTTATATCGAACGGGCAGATGACGTGCCCTATTAGTAGCCGAAAGGTTTAGGCACGACCATTGCTCACGATATTGGTTTACTGAAAGGTGTGAAATGTGGACTCGAACTAATCATATCGATCCGGACGGCAACGGTTTGTTCTTTGCGATTTGCAGGAGTATTTACATCGTTAACGATTGTGCATAAAAAGAAGGTCGCGAAGTAAGGATGCAAATCTGTTCATGGTCAGGCCTTTTAGATAAAGCTGGGACCTGCAATATGTTGCAGCCTTAAATCTTAAGTGTAGTATTCAAATTTAGAGAGATATAAAAGGCAGGGGGCTGAACTGTGTGTCTTAGTATAGATGTTTGAGGATAGATATGAGCAGTCAGAGTTATCGAGCATTGGGGTCATTATTTGAATCATAAGTTTAAAGTTAGTAGAGAAACAAAAATGTATTGAATATTTGTGAAGCGTGATACTGCAATGGAGATTAAGCAAACTAAGGATAAGGGTATTTTTTGGCAGTCCAACATCAACCCGTTACGTTGTTCACAAGCAGTTTTTAAATTTTGAAATGCGCCCAACGTTTGTTTTTAGCATATAGTCCATAAATAAAACTTTTGATAGCCTACTAGTGTTTTAGAAACCAAATAGGTTTGCTTATAGGAAATTACATAAAATGTAACCGAAAGGTTCTCGTTATTCGATTTAAAACTGAATTAGGTTTGAACTCGATAGGGTACATATTAATTTTCCTTATTAAAAGTTTCTAAAATTATACAAAACTCGTCTTAGGCATTGGCTAAATATACGATTTGAGAAGTGCAGTATAAATACGAATTGTACCACGGTGCGAGTTATACCGCGACCCTAAAAAATAATACTTTGTGCTTTTGATTTGATTGCACGTAAGCCCGGATAAATTAAACTCATAATAATTTTTTTTCAAACTTAGTTCGCTGGCAGCGATTAGGACAGAAAAACAACATCGCGCGGTAAAGCACCGCGTGAAAATATGTCGAGGAACGTTGCCAATTATTTCCCGAGTCTTATCGCCGACACGATCGCCTCGGCGTCTACGCCAATCAAGGTGGGGCAACAGCTTAAGCTTATATTTTTAGGAAATCGGACGGGAAAGCGTTGTTTTGATACAACGTTTCGGGCCCAGCTATTTTTCGTACAATAACCTTCTTGAAAATCACCCGGTTCAAAGTGAGATGACTTGTGATTTTGATAAATTTAAAAAAAAAATTAACCGATATATTTTTAGAGAAGTAAAGTATTTTCCTACACTATTCACGGATCTGTAATGTATAGCTTGAAAATGACTGCCAAAGCCAAAATTGTCGAGTAATTGAAGTGAACTTTATTGGACCTAGGGATTGAATCTCATTGGCGTTACGTAGTGGAAGTCGACCTGTCTATCCTACTGGTTACATGCTTCTCCGCCAATTAAGGTGGAGCAACATCAACTTAAGCTTATATTGTTAGGAAGATCAAAAAGCGTTGTTTTGATATAACGAATCGTTTCGAGCTATTTTTCGTAGAAGTAACCGGTGCCTGTGTTTTCCAGATGGCACGTGCTGCTTTTAGAAATCCCCCGGTTTAAAATGAGATGGCTTGTTATTTTTGATGTATGTGCCCTAACCACCTACAGCGCCCTGGTTTAAATTGTTTTGCCGTATTTTTACCAGCCTTCTGTTATTGTGTTCATTTTGTTGCTTTATTTATTACATTTCGTACATACTTTTGCAGAACAAAATTGTTTTGGTAAGACTAACAATTTAATGTTTACAGTTCTACAGATGACGTTATCTTTGTCATCGTTTGTGGTAGTCACGTTTCCAAAGGTCCCGGTAGCAAATGAGTTTTAAAATAATATTTTCCATTCGGAAAAAACAACAACTCAAGTCATCTGAAAAACGTTTCAATTGCTGACAAGAATAACAAAAAAGTTTGCTAAATTTTTAACGAAGTACAGTTTTTCATTTTGGATTGAATTTCGATTCACTATTGACGGATCTATAATGTAGCTTAAAAATACCAATAAGGTCGAGTATTTTGGCGTTACGTAGTTGATTTCCACTTGGCTATCTTATTGGTTCTATTCTCGGCGTCTCCGCTTAAACTTATTTTTAGGAAGATCGGACGGGAAAGCGTTGTCTTGATACAACGACTCGCTTCGAGCTGTATTTTGTTATGAAAATATTAACATGTCATGAAATGGCTGATTGTAATTACGATAGAAAAAACATATTTGCGTTGTAGCTAGAAAGGAATATTTGCGTTGTAGCCTTCTATTTCTGTTATTTTTAATGTTTTTACATAAACGTGTTTTATAAATCGGAATCACACGCCTCAAAACGACGCAAAACAGTACATTTTTACAGCGCTTAACTCTTGAATCAGGGACAATAAGCCTGTCACCCGGAGAATCTATAACCAAGGTGAAGGCTATTAGATCATATTGCCAATTAAGCGCGACTGATTTGTATTGGCCATAAACACAGCCATGGCGCTGCGATGGGCTTCGATTTTTCTCGCTGGCCCTAATTGGAAAACAACTTACGCTTACGGCCGTATACGCGGGATTAAAAACATAGGCATCTGTATCGTGCAATTTATGCGCCCCGAAAGAGAAATGATCGCGGATTATGAGGCTCGTGTTTGGCACCGTTTCGTGCATACATGGGTTAGGTCGAATTCCTTGTCATGACGTGGCCAAGTGTTACGTCATGTACGGTCAGCCGCCAAAAACAGATTGCCGGTGCTTTTTGCGAAAATAACAGGATAACTGGGACTGTTTTATTCAGGGCCTTTTTTTGCATGGGATTTAATCGGCAGATGGCTCTTGTAAAGGTTGTACAAGTTACCACCATACCTAGACAGCACATTATCGTACGTTCTATATATAACATAAGAATTGGTGCACCATAAAGATAGTGGAGTGTCATTGGGACTTGCCAGATCATTATTTTTTCAGTGTTGATATCGAAGTAACTGGGTTTATTTTAAATCGCGTTTTGGACTATTACGCCTGTATCAAGGGCGGCCTCATGTAAAAATATTAAGTTGGTAATGTTTTGGAAAGGTTTTTTAAACGGTCTTAGTTCTAGCTAGATAAGGGTTGAATGCACTTGAATTGGCAGGGCAACATTACTGTTTCAGGTTTTGTGTAACTTTCTTCAATGTAAAGTTGTGCTAAAACAATTTTATTGTTAATTTAATTTCTATCAGTTCAGATTCAAGCCTAAAAGTTTTTCTGTGCAGCGTAAAAAAATAAAGAACGTAGGAAAGCAGTCATAATGAAAACACGTAAACGATTATTTTTGTAATATGGTTTATGTTGAACTCTTTCATTTTGTTTCAAATTTTGAATTAGAGCGAAACAGTTATACAGCCAAACAAATTTTGATTTTTTTTAGAGATTTATTAAACTGAAATACGATAAAATGCTGCTACGTCTTTATTGCACAGCCGTTATTTTGTATTTAATACGGGACACCACTTCGGCACAAGGTAAGTAAATTTTTATGAAAGTGTTCGTTATCAGGCGATACGTCTAATTTTCCGTTTAAAAATGCTTGGTTGAAGTTAATTAATGCGCAGTTACAAATATATTATGCTTTTAATAACATAGATATAGTGGCAAATTTATGAAGGATTTATGTCAAAAATTTCAATTACCACCCCCCAAAAATTTACCCTTCAAGACTGCTTAAAACCTAAAAAAAAGTGCGCGAATTGACTAAAGCAGAATGTAAATACAATTTTGGTAGGAAATAGAATTTTCAACTTTGACAAACTTCAGTTATGTAGGCTATCAAATAGTTTTAAGTCGTGTGGCTGAAATGAAATTGCTGCTTAAGCTTTCGAAGTACGCTAAAACCATATCATATAGCAAAAGCGACTTACAATTGGAACATACTTATACAGATCACGCGGTTCAATTACGTGCCTCGTTTTATGCCTTTAAAAAAAATAACTGTCAGATCTGCATTTAAATGTGTCGTATGTAATCTTGTGTTGGGTGCAACCATACTCGAAGTAACACTTGACGAAGTAAAAATATAGTTTTCCCCTGTAATGTTTAATTTAAGTCTTAAGGTATGCGGTGCATATTCAGCCTATATGACCTATAGCCTACGTCTCAATGTTTACATTATGAAATATTGTTATATGCTTTCGATTTAAATTTAGCTTTACCAAAATCGTATATATATCTACATAAATAAAACCTAATTTTTATTAGACAACCTAGTCATGGCAAGTTTATGTAGGAATTACAATTATTTATAACCGCTTAAATCTATTTTTAATGCCGACATGTATAATTGTGTTGATGAGTCGCTTTCATTAGTGAAAAAAAATAAACAAAGCATATTACCAAAAATACTGGAAAATTTACTCCCTATATACTGAAGTATAGCCTAGCCCTAAACACCAAACGCAAAGTTCTATGTTGGCTTTGTTGTTCATTCCACATCCAAACAATTGCTTGCTACACCACGCCTCAAATCGAGTTTTGCCTATATATCGTAACAAAGTAATAATATCTGTAAAACTTATAGTCACAGAGTTTACTTTTTTCGGCAGAGAAACTGTGCGGAAATGAAAGATGCACCGTCGTGAAGCCGTACTGTTGTGAGCGGGGAAACAAGCCCTACTGCGTTGTAAGCCCGCGGAGTTGCGTGGATAGGAAGACCTGCGGCGCACAGACCTGCTCGCTATGGAAGCCCTACTGTTGCGGCACCGGACATTTTGCGTACTGCACGTCGACGGAGCGAAAATGCGTGGCACGGGTCTGTGGCGGCAGCTCGTGCACCCAAAAGGAGCCGTTTTGCTGTGGCCTTGGCCCCAACGCCTACTGCACCACGACGCGACACAACTGCGCGGTTGAGCCCGATTGCGGCAGCGTGCGGTGTCCAGACGATAAGCCGCACTGTTGCACGGTAGGCGGCGCGCGCTACTGCGCCAGGGACCCTGAAGACTGTGTTCAAAGCCTAACTTGTGGGCTTACGCAATGCGACGCCGTCAAGCCTTACTGCTGCGAAAGCGGAGCCAGCACTTACTGTGCTGTGAGCCGTCGTAGCTGCGTGTACCGACGCATATGCGGCAGCGGCCTGTGCCTGGCCGATCGCCCCTACTGCTGCAGTTACGCCGACGAGAACTTTTGTACGCTAAGCCGCGAGGCCTGCGTCAAGCAAACGCCCGAACTCTTCACGCCGACCGGCGGCATCGAAGAGCGTTTGAACGCGACGTCAATCGCGCCTTTGCTCACTTCAGCACAACTGACCGACACAAGTGCCGTAATTGCACGCTCGACGCAAACAGTCGCGGATTCGGCGGCTTGCGGCGTCGCTAAGTGCGCCGGCGTCAAGTGGTTTTGTTGCGAACGGGGGCCTGAGCCTTACTGCACCGTCAGTCCGCGAAGTTGCGTCTACAAAGCGCAATGCGGCAGCGGATACTGCTTTGCGCATAACCCACACTGCTGCTCGACCGGCGAGAGTCCGTATTGTACCACGAAGGAGTCTGACTGCCCTAGACCAACTACAACTACTGTTACTGTCACAACGAAATTTTCGTTTACCAGCACCACACCACTGCTAACGGCTGCTCTTCCAATCCAGCACAACATTGGCACGACAACCACGTATGCATCATCAGTGACAAGTTTACCTCAATCAGAAAATCTATTGTCCAACGTTTTAGCATCTACAACGAACGAAACCGTCACGCGCGACCCTCTGATTTGCGGAAACACGAAATGTACGGTTGTCAAGCCGTTTTGTTGCGAAAAAAGTTCGAAGTCCTATTGCACAGTGACGCCACGCAGCTGTGTTTACAGGGTTTCTTGTGGAAGAGGACACTGTTTCGCGACACGTCCTAAATGTTGTTTGACTGGTGACGCACCTGTATGTCTAGCACAAGGCGAGGTCTGTCCAGAACCAAGCACAACAATGGAAACTACCACAAACGAAGCAACAACGATTCGGTCTACAACTGTTGAATCTTCTACAACCAAAACCATTGCGTCACCCACAAAAACAACCACAAAACCTATCACTACACTGACATACACAAAACCTACTACAACACTGACAACCACAAAACCTACTACAAAACCAACAAGCACAAAACCTACGACTTCAACCCCAACCACAAAACCTACCACTACACCGACAATAACAAAACCTACCACTACACCGACAATAACAAAACCTACCACTACACCAACAACCACAAAACCTACTTTAACACCGACAATCGCAAAACCTACTACAACACCGACAACCACAAAGCCTACTACAACACCGTCAACCACAAAACCTACTACAACACCGTCAACCACAAAACCTACCAATACACCGTCAACTACAAAACCTACTTTAACACCGACAAACGCAAAACCTATCACTACACAGAAATCCACAAAAACGACAACCACAAAACCTACCACTAAACCGACAACCACAAAACCTACCACTAAACCGACAGCCACAAAACCTACCACTACAACAACAACCATAAAACCTACTACAACACCGACAACCGCAAAACCTACTACAACACATACAACCACTTCACCAACAACCACAAAACCTACTATAACACTGACAACCACAAAACACACCACTACACCGACGACACCAAAACCTATGACAACATTGACAATTACAAAACCTACTACAACACAGAAAACCACAAAACCTATCACTACACCGACAAACACAAAACCGAGAACCACAAAACCTACTACAAAACCAATAATCACAAAAATTACCACACAACCTATCACTACACCGACAATTACAAAACCTACCACTACACCGACAACCACACAACCTATTACTACACCTACTAAACCTACTGCAACAGAGACAACCCCAAAACCGACAATCACGAAACCCACCACTACGCCAACAACCACAAAACCTACTATAACACCGACAACCACAAAACCTACTACAAAACCAACAAAAACAAAAACTACCACTACAAAGACAACCACAAAACCTACCACTACACCGACAACCACACAACCTATTACTACACCGACACCTACAAAACCTACTACAACACAGACAACCACAAAGCCTATTATAACACCGACAACCACAAAACACACCACTACACCGACAACCACAAAACCTACCACAACAGTGACAACCACACAACCTATCACTACACCAACAATCACAAAACATAACATTGTACCGACAACTACAAAGACTACCACAAAAACGACAACCACAAAACCGACAACCACAAAACCGGCAACAACAAAACCTACCACTACACCGACAACCACAGAGACTACAACTACCTTAACTATCTTAGAAACCACCACTACACCTAAAACCACAACGACCACCACTATGCCAACAACCACAAAGGCGTTTAACACAATACAAGTAATCACAGAGACTATAAGCACATCGATAATCACCAAGATCGCCACTACGGCTACAACAAAACCACCAGGATCCACAGAAGCCGCCTCCACACCTTCAAGCTCGAAGACAACTATAAAACCGACAAATAAAAATACAACAAACTTTACAAAGACGACAACTGAACAAGTGCTAACTTCCAGTTCAACAACAACTCCAAGACAACAAGAAGCGACAACTGTGGATACTACAGCTCGTACAAAAATGTCTCAAGAGGTTGCCACGGTCCTAGAAAATGGCACAACAGAAGAACCAGATACACCCACATCAGT
This sequence comes from Ascidiella aspersa, assembly GCF_963924565.1. Lineage (NCBI taxonomy): Eukaryota > Metazoa > Chordata > Ascidiacea > Phlebobranchia > Ascidiidae > Ascidiella > Ascidiella aspersa. Next base: position 22,551,511 of record NC_139451.1, read on the forward strand.
TTCAAACTCAAGCGCAAACACGAGTTTCGCTTTCGAACCAGATAAGACCATAGCAAAAACACCAGAAACTGAAGCAACCTCTTCTACAAGCAGTGGTAATTCAACAACGAAAATCGTTTTCAATGAAACGACTTCGTTGTCCGACAAAATTTCGTTCACGTCAGCGAACAATCCTGTGAACAATCCTGGTACTTTAGACACAGAAACACACATAACAGTTACGGTAACACCAAGGACAACGAAAGCTGATGAAGTTGTTAACACCGCCGGAATTTCAAAGTAATTATACCTTTTTATAGTAAAATAACAGATTAAGTAAAATGAGAAATCACCTTGCAATTCAAACACTTTTAGGTTGCAACCGATGGTTATTCCATTTTGTTACCGCTGTAAATAACAATTCTGATTTTGGAGCATATTTGTTGGTGGTTGTAGTAAGACCATGTTGAAAATGAATAAAGAGTTATTCGAAACGTTCAAAATGATACCTACTTCTGTATGGGTATTGATATTCTTATTACGTCTAAACCTGATTTTGTTTTGTAAAATTATAAGCTGAAGGTTGTAACAATTGTTGTTCAGTGGAGTAACAGAATTTTACTAGGTTATTAGTCAAGTAGGCTATAGTTTCTCGATTTCTCTTAAGCTTTTAAAGTTATTTGGTGCACTATTCATAATGGGTAAAGTCAACTTTAGCATGTTTTGCCATCTGGCAAAATTTTTAACCTACTATTCGTAATCTTGTTTTAGGATATATGCTGCGCTCAAAAGAATTACATTTGCGGGTCGGATCTTGGCCGAGAACCGTATATAGTTTGGCGACCACTAACTTTCTAGTTTATCCATCCTAATTTTGGTATTTAATTTAATCTACAATAGTCTTTAAAATGCATAATGTTTCGCTTTAGGAATCTCATGATTGGAGTGATAGCGGCAGGCGTCTTGGTGCTGGTCCTTCTCGCCGTTTTCCTGTTTATTCAATTTCGACGAGTCAAAAAGAAGACGGGAGTTTACAAGGTCAATTGCGACGCGGCTAAGCCGGAGCTGAATGACGTTTGATCCAGGTGACGTTGGGTTCAAAGGTCACCCGAGAAAAAGCGAGAACACAAAGAACTTAACGAACGCGCGAAATCATTACCGAGCGCCTTTATAAAAAAAAGACCCAACTGAAAGACAATCTTGAAAGTGTAAGACGAAAAGTCTCACTTACAAACTAATTAGCCTTATTCTATACCCTGCCTGTTTACATAAAAATCGCCCAGGCTTGCGCAAACTTGCTCTGTTGACCTAATACCGTGGTTAACTTAAAGTTCACACGTTATAGGGAAATGATTCGTATGTACGTCGTTACATCGAAATAAAAGTCATTCCAATTACAGTATTACAAAACTTCTTAATACGTGATATATGGTTAACCTAGCATAATTATAACGTACAATTGTGAAATGCTGGTATGTTGGAGCTTGAAATATTTTTGCAGTGTTTGTTCAATGTACAATGTAGCCTTTTACTGTTTCGTTACTGTGACTATTTTTTTGTTTGTTTTGTTTTTTGAAATGCAAAAATGTGCAGTGTTTATTTTTCGCGTTAAAAAGCAAGATTTTGTGAATAAATTAGAAACGTCAAATATTTTCGATGTAAATAAAATTAAGAAAATGTCGGTTAAATTGCATACCGAAAAACTTACAACACATTACTAATTAAAATTTAACAAAATGATTCTTATAGCGACCGTCTATACAATAATTTTTCTACACGAAAGCAAATTAATTAACGTCCAATTATTTCTAAATTCGATAATTACAATGTCGGACGATTCCAAAATAAGCGCACAACTTAATCGAACACACTGAAAAAATATAAAGACTCAGACTCGCCAAAGCAAATATATTTTTAGACTGGACTGAAAGGAGATGCGACAATCGCCCAATTCCTATGAGCTTACATGTCATTTTTGCTGAACAATGTATCAAGTTCTGCATTTTTTTTAAAACAGGTGGCGTCTGACCATAGCTACTAGAATTCCGAGGGAACATTACATATACAGGACCTGGTACATGGTGCAGAAAAGTGTTATTAAAATGACGCGTGCGATATTGGAAAGTCCCCTAAAAACTTAACTGGCGGTACAAATTTCACAAATAAATATCCATATAGGCACATATACAGAACAGATTGCCATATAGTTCCCTTATTCTACATTATGCAGATCCATAGTGATAAGAGTCGCCAATACATTTTTGTTCGATGTTTGAAACAGCACGAAAGGAGACTTTTAAACTCGTGTAAAGGTAACAGACTTCATGTTGAAAATTCATCAATAGCCAAAACTTTATTTTCCTAGCAGGACGCGCAATCATAGTTATGCGGACGTTGCAAAAACAGCATTACGCCAATTCTTCCAATTCTATACAAACTTGCCGCTACGAGACCAAGATGTTGATGTTTCGAAGATTGATGAGAATCAAAAGTTTAGTTTTCCACAAACAGCCAAAGGCCTGGGAAACGTGCTTTACTTGACGTCATAAGGCTGCGATCATATCGCCAAGGTACAGTGAGTTTTTAGTATAAGCAAAGCTCTTTTTTGTTAGACATACTTCGATTTGCACCACATAGAAGCGGTTGTCTGATTAGACCTTGAATAAATATTTTGGCATAGTGGACTTTTATGCATGCCAGTAGCATTCAAACTGGGCTTTTTAGAAAAACTTGTAACGTACTAACGTATTCCGCGATATCACTGAAATAAAAAACAACGGTCGTTGACATAACAGCACGCAACATTGCAGTAAATGCAATATGTAACATGCACCTTAGCCGGCACACCAACAGGTTTGACGGTAAAACCAGTGTTTATAACCAATCGTTTGGATCCAGACATTTCCGTTGTGCCTCTTTGGTAAGTGGGTTTCGAAAATAATGGAAAATAAAGGCGCTTTAAATCACAAAATGCATCTCACAGAGTGAGACCTGATTCACCATGAAATCGGTTTTGTTCCCTTTCTTGACACACTTTTCTACCGACTAAGATTCATTTGAATTAAAATACTCATGATGCTTTTAGTAGCGAAATAAATTTATAAGATATAACATCTAAACAAACTTAATTTTGGTTTACTAAGTTCAGTATTTAGTTTGATCTTTATCATTAATGCGCAACCGGAATCGTTTGTTTTCACCATTTGGATTCAGGCAGATTCTGTTATTCAAAAGGAAATTCTGACTGAGTTACGCGTAAGAAAAAAACGTAAAGAGAAACGGTTGTTGACGCCATGTAACGAAATAATAAAGGCTTTATGCGCATCACACAGCAGCAACCCGAACAGCAGGGGTGAGTTTTTGTTGTGTGCGTAATAGGCTACCTATCCACAAGGCCCATGACCGCTCGTATCTTGCGATCGAAGCGCTGAAGGTTCTCTTCCATCAAGAGCTTTCGTGACAGCATGACGTTGTCCGACCAAGTTGAATAGGAAGAGCGGAAGAAGATCTGAAAAGAAAACATGGCGATTATGCAAATGCGGTCGACCTAGACTGTTACTAAAAATACAAAAGCAACACGGCATCATTCAGACTGTGGACTGAAGCTATGTTAAATTGGCTCCCACATTAACCATTTTCTCGCATGAAGAACTCGTTACAAATTGCTGTTCAAATGCCGTTTTTAAGAAATAATTTTTGTTTTTGTTTGTTTCGTTCTTGTGTAATTGACTATAAAAGAAGGTTAAACTTATTTTATTAAAAGGAATCATCTCGCCTGTTTAGAAAATACCAACTAAAATATTTTTTTTTCAAATCTTTTCAAAAATGCTAATTTTTTGTTACCTTTTGCACCCCTCGCAATTCCTTTTTAAGGAAACGTTTAAAACACAAACAAAATTACCCCGATTATCGCAAAATGCTTGTACTTTTGACCGAGAAATCAACGCGAGCAAATTGCGTCAGGCAGGCGGCCAGGCGCTCCAAAAACGGCACAATAGCGCAAAAATCCCACTGCCTTCTGGGTCTTGCGGGGGCACACGTGGTAACAGCAGTCAGTTGTACGTGGGACAAGTCACGAGCTGTCTGCCGTGATTGCGCGGTACGTGGAAACAAAATGCTGCACATTGCGTCACAGAGAAGTGCATACCAAGGCTTAGCGGGACAAAGGGTGGCAAATTCGTAAACATAAGGCGTGTTGATTACAACAATGCTGCTTTCCGTATTGCTCAAGAAAACGTGGCCAAATGTTCGGATGTGTGATGCAACGCAAATTGGATGCTGCAGTGTAGATAGCAACATCCGGCGCTTGCTCATACATATATAAACGGTTGCTACCAGGCATAGTAATACAAATAAAAAATTAGCTCCTCTTGTATTTTTTTTCTAGTAAAATTAACCAGAGGAGCGTTTTTTTTTATTTATATTGCTAATACATGTTTCAAAACTATTTTTTTGACAGGGTTTATGGATGCAGTGTGCTTGCTGGCTGAATATTTCAAAATCACATGAGCATTCTTGGTCTGTTTTTTTTTTGCACACGCCTGTGGTAGACGATGGACAATCGGCGTTAAACATGTCGTCCTTTTTTCCTTAATGATAAATGTATTTCATTTAATGGCATTTCAAATCGACTGAAAATACAGGAATTGCAAAGACAACGCAGAAACAAAATCCGAAAAACCGCGATAGGCACAAAAATCTGTTTTCGGTAAGCTTTTGTGAGGCACAATGTGTGTACGATAACTCTAAATTTGTGTGTCACTTTAATTTTACGACTTTAAAAGTGCTGTTCATACATATGTACATCATAATTAGTTCAGTTGGCGCAAAAATTACATTAACAAAGTCCATTAAACTGAAAAAAAAATCAAAATCAGATTAAAGATTAGCGTTCGAGAATTGATTCCAGTCAAAATCCCGCTCGTTTTCCTTTTATCAAGACTTACATCGCTTCTTGTGCATATCTCGGTCTCTATGAGCGACACCAGGTCCTTGGCGTATCTCGCGGTGAATTGGCACCTCTGTTCCAGTTTCTCACCGGCGAGAAAGTCGACGAGACTTCGGGAGTTGATGAAACGCATTTTGGTCCTGACAAAATCGAGTCAAATTACACTGGATTTAATGCATCAAGTATCGTTGTGTGTTTTTGAAAGAACTGGCGTCCTATAATTTTCTTTAAGTTTAATAAAACAATAAACAACCACGAAACACCCTAATCTCCAAGTCTTTTGTTTAAAAAAGATTTCTAATTTACAGTTTAATTTCTATTCACGCCAATCGCCATAAAGTAAATTAGGGGTTAAAATTAAATGAAAGGTTGTCGAAATGTTATTCTAGAATCTAGATCTTTAGGTCTTATTCGGATGGTATTACGTCTTAATTTAAACCTTAATCAGACCATTAGCTGTTTTTAAATGTTATTTTAGTTTCGATCTCATTAATGGAGTCCTTTACTGTTTCAATATAACTAACTGTCTTCTGGTTTTATCCATATATCTTACTTTGCCTTTTTGAAACCTTCCATCAGCCAATCGGATGCCGTGTCTGGTGCCGCTATGTAGAGCGTTGCATTGTGGGGGTTGGGAAAATATGACGTCACGTTTTTTTCCATGAAGCCGATCAGACTCTGGAGCAGCTTGTGAGGCTTGATGCTGGAAATGTCCTTGCACATTTTCGCGATCGCGGGATTGATCCTTTTGTCTGAATTGCAATAAAGTGAGCAACTTATGGTGCTCAGAAATAAAAAAGGTAAAAAGAAAAACGACACATATATACTTCCACATAAAAAGACTGAAAAAATGACACAAACTTGTATTTATTTGTGTACTATCATTTTTTACATTATTTTATCTCGGAAGCGCTTTAGAAATCTTTGTGTCCGTTTTAGGGAAACAATTAAGTACCCAGGTTTGACAGCATGCAAGTAAATCTTTTTAAACTATACAATCTTATAAAGCTACGTGAAATACTTTGACTTTGAGGGTTCCCGCCTGGTTTGCACATGAAGTGGTAGAAATCCTTCTTGTCAAATCTCCAGTGCATTGCCAAGTAGGAGCTGTTCTTTAAAACTTTTTCGATGTAAAGTTGAGCCAATTCCTGAAGACAAGAATACAAAGTGATATCGAGAGCTTCTTTTCGATTATTTTAGGCCTATGTTATAGAGATGTGCGCATTGCAGTCTGATGTTGCCCTGTGGCGATAAACCCATTTACTAGTTAATAGAATTGCATTATTTTTAACTCTTTTACGACTTTTCTGCAAATGATCTATTTTTGCTTTCCAGGACTGTGCCTTGCGAGACGAAAAGGACCACTAACATTGGCCTTTCCTGCCACCTAGCGGATTACATTTGTTTAGGCCATAGAAAGATAGCGAAATCGCTTGTTGCAAACCGTTTGTGATTACTCATTACTCCCATCAAGCGGGATTTAATCTGCGTTTAAAATCGGTTTAAATAAAAACTTTCGGACAACGAGTTTTTCTGAATAATATAAATATAGTTTTCTCACGCTTACCTTCATCTTAAGGATTCCACTCATATTGTTAAGAGTACGACATTGAACAGGTTGGCTATTTTTTCATTATCTAAATTCATTTACAACCAAGCTATTATGACTGGCAGATTCCTTGCCATGTTTACTGTTTATAGAATTTTGATATGAGTTCGTATTTTAGTTGTGCATTGTTTATGGAGCCAGATGTAATACAAAAACGTGATTTAAATTGCGCTCGTAGCGCAAAAAAACTAGTGTTGTACACAAGTCATATAAAAGTGACGAAAGTCCCAGTCAAGTCATTCGTAAAATAATTTAGGTCTTAGTCAATTTATTTTTAGATTAACTTAAATCTAAGACATTCTTCCATAGCAAGTCAAGTCTCACAACAAGTCATTTCAAAAGCAAGTTAATTTGAGTCAAATCGTTTGCGTAAGTAATTCAAGTCCAAGTCTGTTTAAATGACTTGATTAAAGTCAATTCATTTTGCCCGAAAGACTAAAGTCAAATCAAGTAATTTAAAAACAGTGATTAAAATACACTTGGCCGCTTAAAACAAAGCGCTTTAGAGTTTTCGGCCATTTATGGCCATCTCAAACTAAAAGAAAACTTTGTAGAGGCGATTACTGCATCTTACCTGAACGTAGACTGGCAGTTGCGTGCTCTTTATGACAAGGGCGTTGAGCTCCCAGTCGCTGAGTTTGTTTGGGTTGTTGCCCACTCTATCCAAGGACACGTTACGAACAACTGGTTCCAACTTAAAAGCAAAAAAGCGTTGGTTTATTTAGGTGATATGCGCGAGATAAAAATTATCGAGCAAAAGTTTAACCGCTGCCTTTAAGGGGTTTTGAAGGTTCGCGGAAGGGAAAGACTACGAGGTCCTGCATTGGTTTAATTACGTTATACTGTAAACACAGATCTTGGATTTTAGGCCAGACATCGACAGATGTTAGCGATAGACACATTTTGTGGAACCTAAATAATAAATGACTATTCTGATAAGATCTAATTTTATTGAGTTGGAACTTCGAAAATACCTTTGTCAGTGCTATTATGTCCAGCGAGTTAAATTGGCAAAGGTGTCGAGTTCAATTGCTGAATATATTTTTTCTGCAGATGGTAAAAAAACAAATTAATTTATAGCGAAGCGTCCAAAACTGGAACTTGCGGTTAAATATCGAATCAATGCCAATATGGGTGTAACAGACGGTCACATACGATGTTATCAAAACCGCAAGGTATAGGCTACGTTGGACAACTCAAACGTCGAAAAACGGAAACGAAGGCAATTCGTTGAACTTTCAGTTTCTTACCGACTTGTCTAGCTTGGGAAAGTCGAGCTCCTTAAAAGGCAGTACGTAGAGGGCGCATCGAGCAGGGGTGTGGAAGGCTTTTCGTATCGCCGACCCAGAAGCGCTGAGACGGAATTGTCGAGTCTTGTTGGACGCGGGTAAATACGGTACAGCAAGCTGCTCGTCCAACGGCTTTTTCAGAAACTCGCGGTTCTCCTGGGAAAAGATGCACTGTGAATTGTATTCGCCGGTCTTGAAAACGCCTCCTTTAGGACATAATTTTTTAATAACTTTATTTGGCTTTGCCACTTCACCACAGAATGATTTGATTTGGCCTTCAGCTGTTTGTTGAAATTCCAGTACCGTGGTATAAATTCTCTTAAATTTGAAAGTGTAAGTTTGTAACACTTTGCTTGTCCAGCATTAAATTATTGGTGTTGGTTTAAATGATGCCCGATACTTTTTTCTCTGGAATACATTGGCCTTATTTATTGGTAGCTTAAGAGCATTTATCGTTCAGGGATTGTGTTAATTTGTCTAGCAATAACAAATAGCAAGGTCATTGCTAGAAAGCTCAACGGGTCCGTCAAGTGAAAACGTTTGACAACCGCTGGATTAAACTCATACTTGACAATGTCCGTACTGTCTCTGTTGATCAACCTCATACATTGGAATGAACTCTCTTAGACCTCAATAAAGCGTATTTCAAGGTTATTCAGTACGACTGGGGAAGTTTATAGCAGAGCAATTTTTTATTTTTATTTCAGGGCAAATCACGAAGAACAATTACCGTATAATGTATAAGGTACATGACTTGACGCGACTTGGAAGTTTTTTGGGCAAAATGAATTGACCTGGCCTAAGCCATGTTCTCAATTGACTTGACTTAAGTTTGAGTGCTTCAATTTAATTCATTTTAGTAAAATTATAATCGAAATATTTATCAAGTGAAGAATTACAACATTGTTATTTTGCTGTTTGAACATTTATTCTGAGAGACAATGAAGTGACTTGGATTTGAGTTCTTGTCTAGAACTCGACTTGGTTAAACAAAAGACTTGAAATTAAGTTGTTATTTGTTTAAAATGACGTGACATGCACTGAAGTTGTTTTGTGAATGATTCTTAAGTCGTTTCAAATAGACTTAATAGCTTGCGAAGCGCTAGAACAAAAATCAGTCATAAGGTGTGAAAATTTTTAATCTTTTGAATTAAGATTAAACTGATGATATCATTTCTATGGCGAAATGCACATCTATATATTAAAAGTTTTACACCTTGCTGACTGATTTTTCTTGAAGCGGTGCGCTTGTCAAGCTATTAAGTTTTACTTTTGTAGTCGGCATTATGTGTTCTGTTGGAGGGCAAGATTCTGTTGTAGAAACACATACTAAGTTCAAATAGACTTGTTGTCAGCACTGCTACAAGGCGTTAAAATTTTGCAGGACGACGTTTACCTTGTGAGAACGCGGACGAAAAATATCGACGTCGATCCAATTTTCGGCAGTCCACAGCTGCTCAACCGCCCAAGGATTCGACAGTGATGACGACAGAAACATGACGTCGGCGTGACGAAAACAGTGACGTTGATAGTGCTCAAAAGGAATGAAAGGAATTAACTTTCGCAGTGCGTCGATATCAAACCTAAGAAGAAACGAGAGAAATTCATTCAAATGTCGTTTTAAAGTAATAATGACAGCAGCTGGATGACAGATAATTAATCGTTAATAAGAGATTGCGTAATACATAAACGGACATTGGACACCTATTTGTTGCAAACCTCTCTAAGAAAGTAAATAAACTGTTTAATAAGACGAAAAGGCATATACTTGGGAAGTTAAAGTCGCCATTTATAAACATATCAGCTTAAAAAAATATTGGTTGGCGAAATTTTAAGGAATCGCAATAGTTTTGCGAACAAGCTTTTTCCTAAATTTTGTTAGCAAATTATACAAACCATACAACAAAAATTACCAGCAATAAACCATTTCACTTTTCGCGAAAAAAAGATTGGTCAAAATTACAATCTGTATTATATTAGTGTACAACGTTGAATGGTCCTGGGATCCACTATTTTGTAAAATGCTTTATTTTTTAATGGAAGTGTAGCTTTTATACGAAATCAACAAAAAAATGTCCTGTTATGCAAAATAGAAACAGTTTAACGTTTTCGCTTTCATCATGCGTTGAAAACTTTTTAGTCTTTTAGAAAAGCAGAAAAAAAACATAAGATTTTAAAACAAAATAGAAAACAAAATAGAAACAATTTAAAGTTTTCGTTTTAATCATGCGTTGAAAGCTTTTCACTTTCAGAAAAGCAAAAAACTTAAATTTTTAAAACTCACCGGTGCCCGGCGTCTATGAAAGCATCGAACCACGTTTCGTCTGTGAAGTGTCTTCTAAAAAGCGGCAACACCAGCGTCCTGTTGAGTCTGATGGCGACGTAAGCCGCCTGCCTAAGACCGTACAACTGGTTATTCGGCCCGTTGTACAGCCAGGGCAGCAAAAACTTGTCCGGGTCGGTTTTAAATTTGGGCTTAACAGATAAGATTCTGTCCGAACGGCTTGATTGCCAGCTTTCGCAGAGCAAAGGCTGAAAGCAGCTGTCGCAAGCGTCGTGCCTGATTGGCTGCTTTCGTTCTTGATTGTTGTTTTTGACCTGCTGATTTGCATATTCGATGGTGTCAAACCAAGGCTCTGGTTTTGAGTAGGGTTGCGGCGCGTAGGCCTTTTGAGAAGAAAATACGTAGTTCAGTTCTTGGTAGTGTTCGGTCAGGAATTCACTGTCGTAGTTGAGCGCCACGTAGATGACCAGCGCCGTCGTCCAAACGACAATATGACGACGGCAGTTCGCCATTGATCATTTTGCCTTAAAACTGTACAATACAACCTGCAACACATAAATGGTAAACGAAAAAGTTGTCAAAAGCAGATTGAATGTAAGAAACAAAAACGACATGCCTTGGTTTTAAATGTATATTATGATGCTTGTTTATTTCGTCAAACTTGTATCGATTTAGCAATGTTAGACGCTAACACTAAGAGCAGTGATTCCCAACCAGGGTTTCTGCTGCGCAGGAGGGTGCCATTTTAACATTCAAGGGTGTCAACAGATATAGTGAATTATTTAAGATAATAAATATTCAACAAAAATTGTTTAATCAAATATTCTTTTCTGCAATGTGCAAGGTTGTTTTTCGCTGTTTTAATTTCTTTTATTGTGACATTACAGTAACCACTTAGCGAATATATTCATTTACTCCCAACAGTTTACATTTAACTAAAGGAACATACATCATGATTCAAGTATTTAAACTCACAAGGTTTCAGAAAAAAAAAATCCGTACTCACAAATTGGCGTCAACATAATGTAAAGCACAACAACAGTTTAAATATTTACTGTGGAACGCAATTAACACCGACTGACTAATATGCTGTCTAACTTTGCGAGTTAATATGTCATATACTTATTTACTCCTGTTCACCTACAGTATTTTCAGTGGTTTAATCTTGTGAAAACTTTTTCCCTGTTTATCAAACGTTAACTTACACAGCCTGTGGGCTACAATAAATACTAATACTGAATTGTTGGTGTTTAAATTTGTGGAATTGCTTTGAACGGTAGCCAGTCTTCACAGCTAAGTTGTAGCTTCACAAGAAATTACAACTGGCACCCGTCACTCTAATTATGCGTTAAAACATACAAAACAGTGAAATTTGAATATTTACCTATATGTTCTACAAAACATAAGACAACAACCTTTCAAAGGAAGAAATGTAAAAATATTTCAATCTGTTTAAAACCGTGTGCAAAGAAAGATGTGATTAAAGTATGCTAAAGTATGTTTAGTTTATGTGGCTATATGCTCCTTAACATACTGATGTCCAAACCAACAGCTTTTTTAACTAATTTTTAACACCGTGACCACTGCTGTTATAGCTATAGCACAACGTAATCAAGAAACAAACTATTGTATTGGTTTGCTTCTGGCTGACTTCGAGTTAAATGGTTTGACACACCATGACTAAAACTATACCCGCCTTAGACTTCTAGCTGCTCCAAATGTTACTGAGTGACTCAGTGCGGTCTGCGGGGAAACAGAGTCGACGAAATTAAATGTAATTATATCACCTTCGGGGCACCGACAAAGAGACGTAGTAGGATCCAGTAATGACTAGCTTTGGTGACATGTTGATGACCTCGCTTGTACTTTCGAAACGTCTCGTTTTAATCACAATCCGATTAGAAAATCATGGCGAACAGCATACACATGCTACAGAAAGGTATTGGTTTCTAACACGATTAAAAAATTACACTTGGGTACTTTGTCAAAAGAGTAACAAAAACACATTACCACAATTTTGACTTTTACTATAACTGTTAAACCATATAAAATGTTGACTTGTTCAATAAAATACTGAAATGTTGACTATCATAAACCAATTTTGATTTACTTCATCGACATATTTCTTTTGCAAATTGTGCAACTTTAGAACTGAAAACTGCGTACCAGTCATACTGGTATTTCTAGTAAAATGCCATAGCATACATAAACTGATCAAGTCAGCATTGCTTGACGGAGACCGGCAGTTTTGCCGTAGGGCTATCATGCAGAACAAATGTCACGCACCAAATTGAACTTTGAATAACCGCCAAATACGAAAAGAAAACTTCGTAAAGATGTGCAATTACCCGATCTTATCGTTTGCCACCAATAGCAAATATAAGGAAAGCGCCAATAGCAAATATAAGGAAAGTCATATAATAACTGTACAATTTATTACGTGTATATTACGTGTTGGACCTTAACAACAGTATAGCACTATTACGAATACTAACGGCACACTAAGTATGAATAACCGGAAATCAGAAAACCTTTTAAGGATTTTAATGCAAGCAGGATGAATCAAGAACACATAGCCCTTGTAAGATAAAACGAACGTCTACCACAAATGATAAAATCGCTTTTTCTACTTAACTTTACGTGCTAAGCGATCACGCAAGCAATGAATAAACCCCAGTTTGCAAGCAATAAAAGCAAGCAATAAATAAACCCCAGTTTTGCAGGCCGGATCGGCCCGCCGATGTAATTCATCCGGCCCGCTGCCTCTTTGACAAATTGGACACAAGTCCATTTTACATACTTTTTGACTATTTGAACTACGTTATTGCATAAAGTTTCGCGCTTTGCATTATTCTACGTCCGGTTTGTTTACGTTTTGATTTTGTCTTTGCGCTGTGGAAAGGCTGCCAAGTGCGTCACGGTTAACGTATTCAAAATGTTGGACAAATATTTTTTAACATTTTTTTTATTTTCGGCCATGTAATAAAAACTTGCAAGAAATTTAAAACTAACACCGGTATAACAAAACAAAAATCGCGCTTGCTTCGCTCGCCAGGTACGCCTTGACTTAAAAACAGTTAACAAACACTGAGCTAGATTAACTTTAAATTTTATCGCGTTCGCCAAAGTAGTGTTACTACACTCTTCATTAGTAGTATGGATGACGACGTGTGAAGTCGAATTTTAAATCAAACAAACCCTTTTTTTCGAGCTTTGCGCCAACACTTTACTGCCTCCTTAAATGTAATTAACAACGTTTTTAAGTGATTCACAGTTGTTCTAACATGAAAATAACACAGTTCTTAGTTATCATTTTGTGCGGCCCGCAGAGATCTTTTTAAGTTTGGTTTCGGCCAGCGACTAGAAAAAGGTTGCCGACTCCTAACCTAAAACTTGTTAATTACAAAAGGTCATAAAATATGTTTTTTTCGAGCAACAAATACGGGCAGAATTTTAACAAAGTTAACTATCTTGCGATTTAATTGTTATTCTGAATTGTAAATTAAATATTCGCTATCTTAAACTTTTCACGTTACATTCTGATTGGCGATTAGGAAACAAGTATAGTTTTCGATAAAGGCGTTTACAAAGTCATAAGTAACATTTAATTAAACTGCCTGTTGATTATGATCGGTTTAAATTTAGTACACCGTGTATACTAGGATAATCTCTTTACACAACACCGAGACGCCTCTTATCAACAATAGTGCAGTTAACAATTAAAGAAGTTTAGCCTCGGGGTTTGAAAGGACATTTTCTCAATAGACCATAAATTTGAGACGAATTTCGTAAACTTTCCGTACAAGTTTCGCTGAATCAGAAAAATGGTATTTTCCAGCTAAAGAATTACCTAATTAGTAATGGCCTACAACAGAATTTTCCCAAAGGCATGTGCCACGCCGTGACGTTTAGAGGACAAACAACTTTGTGAATACTCATACCTAAAAATAATGATAGGTCATGTTAGTTAAAATAAAAACACAGTGTAATATTAAAAAAACACAACCTGACTTTAAGTATTGTAACAAATAAGCTGTAGCTTTATGGAAAAGATGCATTAATCTGATACTAAAATAAAAACGACAGCCTTGACCTCCTATTTATAACAAAATTTAAATAATCTGTAAATTGACTCGATTTAACAAAGAGAGCCATTGACTTTCGATTATGTAACTCGAAACACTTGTAGAGATTATTCATAGTGGTTTAAGATAAGGATAGCCTCCAACATTCGCTTTAGTTAGGGAATAGTGTTTCTTAAACGTTTGATAATCAAAAACAGTTCAAGGCACAACTTGACAAACGCCTTTACCACAGCTTGTCCATGGGGAAAAACTATAATATTATCAGTTTTCCAAAGGATTACGAGCTTATAAGCCTCACATGATAGCTTGCATACCTATATGAGTAATATAAAAATGTATCTTTCTAAATTAGAAAAAAATCGCGGCACACATTAGGATCGGAATACAATACACAATAAGACCAATAAAGCTACATGTCTACAGCGCAAACATCTATAGAGTATAAGGAACAACGACACAACAATAAACATACGCATTAATATTACGATATTATACCAAAAAGTAAAAACTAAATCTGTAGGCTATTCCTTAATCCAGGGTTTCCCAAACTGTGGTCCCCGGACCATTGGTGGTCCGCGACGACTGCACAGGTGGTCCGTGGCGAAATGACGAGAAATTAAAAAGTTACACATATACGTTGTGCAGCAGGGGTCGACAACCTACGGCCCGAAAGTAATTTATCCGACCCCCGCAGCTTCTTTAAAAAACCAGGCACGAGTCTATTTCTCATACTTTTTGGCTATTTTAACTATGTAAGTGCAAAAACTTTCGCGCTTTGCGTTGACGATCTTTATATCAGGTTTGTTTATGTTTTTGAATGCTGTCATTTGAGCTAGAATATCGTTTCTTGCGCTGTGGAAGACTGACCGCCAAGTGCCAAAGTGGGTCGCGTACAAACGGAAAACGTATTCAAAAATATTGGACATACATTTTTAATTTTTATTTTTGAAATGTAATAAAAACTTGCAAGAAATTTGAAAGAAATGCCGGTATACCCCCCCAAAAAATCGCACTCTTCCAAAAGATAATTAAATTGCCGCAGTTATTAACAACTTATTGATATCGAAAGCTTTTGCTATCCAGTATCGTAAATCTTACTTGTTGCGCTTTGAATTTATGATAAATTGATGATTTAAGCAGAGGAAGCAATCCCATCGCATTGATCTTGTCAGTTTTGTAAATATATAAAATTTGGTTTTATTTATTTTTTGCTTTCTATTGCGGACCGCGAAAAAACACATTTGAAAATAGTGGTCCGTGGTCCAAAAAAGTTTGGGAAACCCTGCCTTAATCCACCGGAAATTGATCTAAACGGCCACATCTAAAACAGACAATTAGGCGCTGCTCCCCTGGTAGATGTTTGGGGCCCCGTATTTAACCATCGCTGTTTTGGTACCTGACACTTTTTCCTTGTTTGGGTCAGGCATGGATAATTCTTACTCTGAACGTTTGGATCGTTTTCTGACAGGTTGAGGTCTTATTCCGATTTAGACCTTATTCCGACTATTTTAGGCATTTGTCCTTTTTGCTCTTAATTCTGTGTTTGATTCCGATGATGGTGTGATGTCGATCTTATTGCTGTAATCCGATTAATTTTGGGAAAAAATCATGCTATGTCGTAAAAAGGTCAATTCGTACGACAGATTTGAGGTTAATGCGCAGACGTAGTGGTTATTAAGTTCCAGGAACTTGCCTTTTATACAATTCAAAACAGGAGTAAAATTGAAATAATTTTATTTTCGCAAATTATTTTCGGTAAAATTTTTTATAATAGTTTACGTCAAAACTAACGTTATAACGAGAAGTCTAATATATGTAACCCTATGTTTGTGCTAAAGTATTTCAAGAAGATGGCGGAATGGCCCGGTTAAGAGAGCAACATTTTTTATCAGTACCGTGTAACTGCGAACATTCATTTTCCCCGGTATTTTTTTTACAAAAACCATCACGATACGATACGATACCAAATATCGTCATTAAGAAGTTGAGTTATCCAGGTTGTGACACAATCTTTTTTTAATTTACCTTTCAAGGTGGAAATTAAGGCGTTGGGTAGTCATTTCTGAATTATTTTATAACTTTAATATCAGATCAGCACCTATATACCACCCTAGTATCGGACGAATACCGATACTACAACTTAGCATGGGATATCGGCTACCAACCGATATTATCGGACATCCCTAGTTCAAAGTATATCTTCTTTTCGTTATACCACGAGATCCGCGTGCGATGAAAGATAAAAGTATGGCGCAAGCGGCCATGGCGAGTGGAGTGCTTGCACAGTTGCGAATCCAGCGAGCTCGATTGCGGCGAAAGTGCTCTTGAAACTCAATGACTCCCCTGGCGGGTTATTCACAAGCATGTGTACAAGTGTCGAGTATAGGCTACATGCGAAAAATTCTTTTAAATAACAACAACAACGGCAATGCGCATTGCCGGTGGCATTTCTGTAGTTTTGGATTTGTTTGCAAGGAAAATCGCAGGGTTCCAATTAGTGTAAATTGTTTTACGGATGTTATTGCAATTTTAATTTGTTTATCTTAGGTTCACGGTAATTGCGTTTAATCACTAATATTTATATATTTTTGACTTGTGAAAACGTTTGATTAGCCTCGTAATTTCCATACAGCCAATGTAATTTTGTAGTGAATTTTGGACTGTGTTTTCAAAAATCTGCGGGTCTTCAAGCTGCTAGAAAACTATTCAGTTTGTTGTGCGATGGGAAGCGGATATGGAAGCATGATATTCCTAATGCTGATCTACTTAGCAGGTGAAATTAAATTGTTTTACTTTTAATTAAATCATTTGGCCATGAAGCTCTGGCGTGTGATATATTTTTTGGTAGAACTCTGTATCTCGGTTATGGGGGCCAACAAAGTTAAGCCTTAAATTCGACTGCAATTCAACGTTAAACATCAAGAGTTTTGCGTAGAGGAGTTCTAATAATTTACTTCATTTTACTGTAAACGAAAAACCATCGTATCGAAATGAAGTGACGTGTAAACACTCTACTCTTATCGTGCTATATAATATGGCCGAATGAAAAAATGCAATTGTCAAACAACCGACAATGATATTTACATTATATATAATATATCTCAAGTAAAAAGTATTACCTATAGTAGCTAAATCAAGTTCACCAACAATAAAATTTTATTTGTAGGCTATATGTAAATTAAAAAAATATGGCAAACAGTTAAATGTTGATAGGTTAGTTGGGTGTTTTTAACTATACTCATTGGATTTATAATATTTCCAAACCATTTAAATTTGAACTTAAACGGCTGACCGTTTATTGAGAAAATTTAAGATGCGCTTAACCGTATATTGGGTTAGTTTATATAGACAAACAGCAACACACTGTTTAGAGCAGGGGTTCTTAAACGGGGGTCCATGGACCCCTTGGAGACTTCATTTAACTTTCACATTTCTTTGACCGGAAATAGCAGAGTTCTGAAGTATGATTGTATTGTGACGTAAATTTATGACGTCATCTTTAAAACCTATTGCCGATACTGGTCCATGCGAAACCAAAAATTTCTTTAGGGATCCGCGGTAAAAAAAAGTTAAGAACCCCTGGTTTAGCGAGTGTGTCAAATAATGAATACTGCAAAAAAATATATACAGGTAGAACTGAGGGTCAGCAGCAAGTTGAATGCGGTGGCCCACTGAACAAGCTTCAAGGTTACATAGTGTCGCCTTTGTACCCGCAACAGCCATACCCCCACAATGTCGAGTGCGTATGGAACATGCCGTTTTCGCCGAGAGATCACGTCTCCGTAAGTTTACCATGAGACGTATCTTCAGTTATTTTTATAGCGATTTTGGAATTATCAGCTATTTGGGTCAAACTGGCCTAATGGGTAGCATTCAGTCTGAGTAACTATAGTAGGCAATAATAAAAGCATGAGTGCCGGTTGGATACCGAGTATAGTACCTTGTAAATTTTTCAAAGTAGATATATCTTTAAGTGTAATAACATAAAAAAACAAGTTCAAGAACAGGTAGTATAAGGCAACACAAACAATATATAGAAGCAGCTAACAAGACAAACCCTGCTGTTAACACTTTATAAACCGTAGGGTCGAGTGAGATAAATCTAAGTGTCAGTTATTTGGTGCGATTACTGCTAGTTAACATTTAACCTTTGCATATTATTCAAATATTTCACGCTCCTTTAAGTGCGATATTAAATTAAATATTGCTGTGGCTGTATGCTGTTTGCTTTTTAAAAGTCAGCAAAACACTTTTTTATCAATGAAATACTATAAAGAGATAATGTACTGCAGAAAATAAAATTCTTGCATTTTATCAAATCAATATTGCTTCAAAGCAAAAAAATATTTTATTAATGTAAACAAGCTAAAAGCTCTGTGCTTTATCCGTAGTGAAGGAGAAGGCAACGTCCTGGAGCTGTAGTAACTTATATCACGGCCCTTTAACTTTTTGCAGTTAAACGCCTTGAACAATTTAATAACCACAAAGAACAAATGAGAAAAACATCTAATAATGAAAGAAGTTATATTGGATTTTTAAAAAAAGTGCGGTTTTATATAGGCCAGGATGCCGCGACTTCCTGATTGATAGCCATTGAAAAGCAACAACATTGGTGAAGATAATTAGACAATATATATAGTCTGCACTAACTACAAAAAAATGTAGCCTGCATTATTACAACAATCATAGCATCACCCGTTCTTGCATATAGCCTACATCAGGGTGGTCCAAACCCAGGAGCACTGTTGAATTATGGCAATACGTAGGCTCCCGTTGACTGTTTAGTCAAAGAAATCTAAGTGACAAATGAACAGTAAGAATACTGCAATTTTTTGGTCATGATTACATTTTTCCAGTAATACCATGAAATAGACCAGATTCCTATCGCCCACCAAATTCGCAGCAGGGAGTAGCAAGGACGCCTAATTTTGGTATGTGTTATAACTAATGACCGGTTTGAGCCGCAGTGCGTCTTATACGAACTTTTCTAAAAATGTGGTTTTCAATGTGACTTTAGCCTAACGCGCTGACCCATTCCAAGATCAAATTTGAGCTAAATTAATAATTTTTTTGTTTCCGTGAACATTCTACGCTTATAAAATGCTGTCTTCTAACTGAAAAGTTTTGTCCAATACGTAAAATTTTTGCGCGCACCATTTTCCACAGTCTCATAACCTACGATTTCATTGCGCACAAGTTCGACGATAGTATTAAGTTTGTGAAACTTGTATGTCTTGGACGATTATTTGTGACGTCGATTTTTAAACATTTCAGGCCCTCGTACGGATGTAACCTCATGTTTGTGGCCCGCAAAAAATATGCAAGAAATATTGTGGCTCGCGATGCTGTAAGCCTTGGACCACCCTGGCCTACATTAATCAAGCTGCCATGTGTTTATCACGTGTCCATATGGCAGTGGTTTTCAACCGGAGTGCCATTTCTAATGCTCAAGGGTGCCGAAAGTTATTTGAAGATCTTAAAGAATCTGATTTTTGCTTAACTCTTATAACTCTTTGTGTAAGATTAGAGTGGAAACTCATGTGAATAAAACTCCCATTATAACTTCCTTACGTTGTGTACAGTTGATGTGTGTTGTTCCACTTCCGTTTATTGTGACATTCTAGTGAACTACCTACAGAAAAATATTTTAGGGGTGCCGCAATCTATTTATTATTTCTGAGGGAGGGGTGCCGCTAGCCATAAAGGGATGAGAAACACTGGCATGTGGGAACAAAATGCAGATCCCAATAGGAGTCCACACCATATGCGGCAGCTGAACAAACATTCTTCTTTATTTTAGTTCACGGTGCGAGCCATAAACATGGAGAACGGCGGTTCCTGTCTCAAGGATTCCATCACATTTGGTTTCTACGGAAAGGAGCCTATTAAAATCTGCGGACGTGCAGCGCCGCGTCGACCTGTCTCCGGGGCCGCCCCCGTCAAAATCACTTTCGTCAGCGACGAGGGTAACGCGAACAACGAAAAGCTGCGAGGATTCTACATTACTTATCAAGGTAGATTCATTTTAGTTGTTAGCTTGATGACTCAGAGATAAATGCGAAGCTTTTTGGACTGCTGTGGAATACCGGTACCATCAAAGCCTGTCATTTTATAAGATTAAAAAATTCCATGTAGATTGTGACCATCCTGGGTGATTTTATAAGAGTTTCACATTTTTTGAGTCTCTTCAATCGTCGATTTAGCATACAGGCTAACCGTACAGTGAACAACATGCCAATCTTGGAGCATACAAATCTTTGCCATCCTCATTCTTATAAGAACAAATAAAAAAAAATCTTTAAGTATATACTTTACGGTCACGATTAAACACCAGCAACTATAAATCAAAAGATTTAATATATGAAAAGCAAAAAAATGCTCCATCACTTTTGTGTAACAAGGGGTTCCAAACAGGGTTAGATGTACTGTTTGGGATGAACTTGGTTTTAAAAAGCTAGCGGAACGGACAACTTGAAGACGAAAAATGTTGAGATAGATTGTTTGAAGAAATGTGTGTTTTAGTAACACAGAGGGTGCTACAACCGTTCAGCCCGTGTGCATCGAATCCGTGCCAGAACGGGGGTGCTTGCTCCCCTGCCCGCTACGACTACGTGTGCAAGTGCCCCGAGGGATTTCAAGGAAAGAACTGCGAAGAAGTGGTGGAGTCCAGTAAGTGTATATGAGACTAGTTTGTGTGTGTGACGTTAGACCAGCGGCCGAGAACCTATGGCTCGCGAGCCAAATATGGCTCTTTTGATGACACCATATGGCTCGATGGTGAGGAAATTTTGCCCGCACTAAATCATAATTATCATTCTAGCCTGATGTGAATAAAACTGCACGCGGCCATGGCCCCTTTTCAAACTGCATTTTTCTTTTTTTTTAAACAAGACGAGTAGAAATTTTTTCAGCGCTTTGCGCGAATCCTATCTGTCTTTTGGTAGCTTTTAGTCCGTTTAACGGAATCTCTTATTGTTCCAAAGGTTATGTTAGTAACGCGGCATTCTGTAATTAAAGTTTTTTAAACTTAGAATTCTTTTTCGCGCTTCATATGCCCTTTTTTTTTAAATAAGAACAGAACAACAACCAGCACTATTTAAAGCACTATTTTGTTTCAAGATAAAAACTATATGTTGAAATATGCTAGACGACTCCCAACGAAATACAACCAGAAGTATTCCGTTTTTATGGTTTTATTCAAGAAAAAAAGGTTACCGACCCCTGCGTTAGACTTTAAACGTATATTTATATAAGGCGTTTGGTTTGATCATATATGCACTACATCTTTCCACACATGGTCAGTTCACAAGTTTTGCGCAACCCGCTGACGCCTTTTTGTTTCAGCGCAAAATATGTCTGAAATCCAATTCTCAGTTTCTAAATAAATTCGCGGTCGTGCCGCTTGCTACTAAAACAAGGTATAGGTTTTTGAGAAACCTAATCTATCAAGATGAGTTCGTAAGTGTTTAAATAGTTAAGCTGTCCACTAATCTGCTGTAAGGCTACACATCCCACAATGATTTAACTTGTCGGTTAGGTTTGTACTTAACTGTTTTTACAAAGCACGATCCCAAAACTATATACTGAGATACATATAGTGTTTCCTAACTTGGTAAAGGCTGCCTTAACTGATATTGCGTTGACTTCAAAGGTGCCCAGGACTATTGCGACCCTAATCCCTGCGTAAACGAAGGGACATGTACGGACACCGGAAGTGGTTTCACCTGTTCATGTGCACCAGGCTGGACGGCAGAAACTTGCAATACAGGTAAGTGTCTTTTTTAACAATCAACGCTAATATATGGATGCCATCTATATATAATATAATATCGTTTGTAAGGTTTTTGCAAGACGTTTGTACTTTTTGGGGCTGTATTTCACCAGGTACTTTCAATTTTCCACAATTACAAATAGTCTCGATTTAGAAACCAACTAACTAGCTTGATAACCTGAAAGGCATTGTATAGTAGGCTACTCAAATAGTTTATACGAAACTTTGAAGTCTAAGTATGTTTATTGGTAAGGATAAATTTTTTAACTCAATTTTTATATTTTAACACAATAGACAGGATATTAAACCAATTTTGTTTTCAAATATGCTGCACCTAAAATGTTGACCTGTTTGTATACCAATTTTCATTTTTTAAGGTAGGATATAGTTTTTTAATGGTCCCGTTAATAAACAACAGTTTATTTTCATTTTTTGGCGGATATAAGTTTTTTTAAGGTCGCTTGTATACAATTTTGTTTGTGGGCAGAAAATGATATATGTGATGTATTATACTAATAGTAGCCTATAGTAGGCCTGCATGCTAAAAGTAATGCTGTTTTCATTAGTTATCAACTATACAAAACCTTCGAATATAGAGGTTGGCGTATGTCAATATTTGGACGAGATACATCTCTACTATATACTTATGTTGACGCGATATATAAAATATTGCAGAGAAATGTTTGTCTAATTTTTTGAGTTTACAACAATTGTAATTTTGCAGACATCGATGAATGCGCGTCTGATCCATGCCAAAACGGTGCTACTTGCGAGAACGGGGCAAACGCTTTCACGTGTTCTTGTGCCGGGGGATACACAGGAGACACTTGTGAAGCAGGTAGATTACCACAGAACCAATAAAACTACTTCAGTCAATTAGTATACGACTTGGTAAAAACATAGGCATTTTGCCTTGTTATCATCTCCAAGGCTGGCACTTTATAAAATTATCTTGTTTGGTGTCACGAAATGGAATTTAAGCAGACAGAACCTTCAGTGTGTTTTTCCGTAAGCTATACTTAAATATTATAATTTCCGCTATCGTAAATGGCAACTGAATCGAGTTCTGGCTGGACATGGGTTCACAACGTTTTACAACTCCAAACCAGGTTGTAGTTGGGAATCGGGACTCGAGTAAGACCACGTAAGACTATAGCGAAGTCTCGAGTCCGACGTGCGCATGGGCAGTACCAAATTTCGAAACCGATAAGGCGTCAAACTGTAATAGTGTGGTGGCATTGCTGGAATATTTTTCAACCATGTATTGTGGGTAGATGAGGCTATATGACACCCATATGAGTAGATGGCTAAATATCCACCTAAATTTAATTACGTAAATGGGTGAAATACAGAGTTTAAGAGTCGGAGCCGGACTCGGGATTTGACGAAACCGACCATTTGGCTGGAGTCGAGTTAGACTCTGTTTTTTCGGCCGAGGTCGGACTCGCAAAATTAGAATATAGTGAAAAAAAGTTTCGGCTTCGGTGTACTGTATAGTGTATAGGCATTATTTCCTAATTGTGTTTATCGTTGTTTTGCGTATTTCGATAGTAAGTGTTCGAAAAACATTTAAACCTTTTTAGTGTTTTCGCAACAACAAAAAGGCTATACTATACAAAGCTTGTCCATAAACGGCGATAAACAAAAAACACATAGAACTATAGAACTGTGTCTTAGACAAAAAAGTGGCAAGCGTTCGCTCGAAATCACGTGAAAGATGGACATCATGTTACTATAGGCCTACTAACCAGCAAAGGGTAACTGACGACAACACGTTCTGTAATTATTCCTCTCAGACATAGACGAATGCGAATCCAACCCGTGTTTAAACGAGGGAGAATGTACCAACGATGTGAACAAGTTTTCTTGCACTTGCAAAGACGGGTGGACGGGAGAGACGTGCAACGAAGGTAACAGCCTTAAGTTACATCTGTATAACATAAATTGGCCTTAATTGTAAAATAGTGTTGTTTCGGCAAATATTTTTACCTGAATGTACCGACGCTTCACGAGGGCCATGATATTGCAACTAGGCGAAAAATATATATAGAAGTCAGCAATATATAGCAGTTATTTGTTGTTTGACTGCTATATGTATTTTTCGCCAAGTTGCAAGATGAAACAAACCTTGCGTGTACAATTGATTCAAAGCCTGGCAGCAACATTATATTCATAAATTGGCCGGGCGTGACTTAACGCAGCTGTTAACCAATTTGTACAACAGGAGCAGTCCTTGAAACGTTGTTTGTGAGTTATTTTAATGAAAGGGATTAAGTGGCAACAAGGACACTTTTAACGCTACCAACCTGTGTAGTCGCCTGTAAGTTGTAACTAATGATTAAAAATGTGAATAGGAATCTATATTAAAAATATTTTCTTAAAGATTTGTTGTTATTATGCTTTGTACATGGCAACGTTTAATTAGTTTACTTATATTTATGAGCAAAACGGCATCTTGCTTGTATTTTATAAACGTTTGCCCCGATTGGTTCATTCAAGCTGCTTGTAATATTCCAGCAAAGTTTTTTTTTTAAGTTTTAGTACATTTTTTTCGGATCAGCAGTTTAGCAATGTTTCGTTAACCTTGCTAAACGAACTCCAAAAGTGTCCAGATTTTTGTGTTGTTTGCGTTTGACACGAGGCACATGTGGCCGTTATGCGACAAAAGGTATCGACGAATGTGTCTCCGAGCCTTGTCTGAACGGAGGCGCTTGCACCGACGGGGATAACATGTTTACCTGCGCTTGTTTGGAAGGCTGGATCGGCGACACTTGCGAAACCAGTAAGAAGTCGCTCGCTAGCTTGCTTGCTTGACTACCTGATCGACTGCAATATGTACAACCGCTGCTTTGGTTAATAGTTTATGACAACTCAGCAACAGGCTAATATATAGGCTATAAGAAGGCGATTCGGGCGTTTTTTAGCAAGACCGACATGCTTTTTGAAACAGCATTTTTTTACATTTTGTACACAAATTTCAAATAAACAACTCTAGTTAGGCTTAAGCCAGCATAAAGGAACCTTTTGTAATTTTTTTTTAAATTTTTTGCACTGGCAAAATAAAGGAAGAAACTAAAGATATGATGTAGGTTAAATAAAAAGCACATAAAGATGTTATGCAGGTTGCGAACAACCTTTGGTATTCGGTCCTAGTCTGACACAACGTTTTATTTTTGCTAAAAAATATTCATTATTAAATATTGCCCTATATGGGGTTGACGTTCATGTTTAATACAAAATGTCTTTTACGATATAAAAAAATCAATTATATTTTTTTATATGATTTTTATGAAAAATTATGTTGGGTTTGCGAATCACTATACGGGGCCATAAAAATTCCAGACCATGCCATCAGCACATTTAACAACCTCAACAAAGTCAACAGCTTATTTAAACCAAAATAAAACTTCCGTGATTGTAGAAGAAGAAGTAAACGAATGTGAATCGGATCCGTGTCAAAACGGAGGCACATGCGAGGACGGAGACGGGGCGTTTACGTGCGTTTGCACGCCGGAATGGACGGGCGATACGTGCGAAGAGGGTAACTATGCGCATTCACAGAGGCTTGCAGCATTATGACGTCACATTGTGTTACATCATTCACATGTTCAGTAATTAGCTTTATGCTTGCAAAGCTGACTAAGAATAGTAAGCCTAATAGGTTCTACTTGCATGTGTTTTGTTGCTGCTTCTTCTGGCTTTGCATGCTGTTTGAATGCATTTTTCGCTGAATTCGCTTTTATATATTAAATATAAGCTGAAGGCAAGCATGATTTGTAGATAAAGTAAGGCGTTAACAATTTAACATCGCTACCAGCTTGCTATTAGATTCTGCTTATTCAATAAAGCTGGTCGTGTTATTATCAAAATCTGACTTGGAATTTAAAATTGTAAAGTTCGATAAAATATATTACACCAGTTGTCAAGTGGTAGTGGGTACTCGTATGTAAGGATAAACTGAGTTTGCGGAACTTGGACTGATTGCTTCGGATGAATTTTTTTTACAAGGATTGTAAAAATGGTGGATTCTGCTAAATATCGATATGACTCCAATTTCTTCCGCGTTAAAAGATTAACCACCGTTCTAGATTATACGTATTTATTGAATAACAACCAAACGGCAATCAACTTACAGCAACAGAGTAATATCAATTTTTTGTAAACTAAAAAACAGTTATATTAAACAGGTGACTAATTTCGGTTTGTAGTCGACAACTTCAACCAACAATATTTTTTTCCTAAGGTTGTCATTGAAAATATGACAACTGGTAGACATTAAATTCTTGCATTAAGCTAAGTTCGCTCACTTTCTCAGTGAGTTTTGGAAAAGTCATCAAAACTGCACAAAATGAAAATATGAAAATGGGAATTTTGCCAGTTTTAAACAACTTATTAAAGATAGTTCACTTTCATATTACCATTTTAATTCAAATAGGGACACCCAATATACATTAAATCAAACTATATATATATTTGTTTGATAAACAAATTACCGAAAAAACACAAAAACAACCGTGCTATCGCCAGTTCTGTTGTTTGCTTTTGTAAGAAGTAGCCTAAATCGTTTTACAGCAAGGCTATAAGGCGAATGATAATTTTAGATCATTCAGCGCTGCAAATCGGTTGCTTTTAATGGTTTGTTTAATGGATTTCATCAATCGAACAGTGCTTTAGTTCAAGCTCGTGGTTTTCACACCACAACAAATTGCTTGTATTGTATTTCTAACCTTTAAGCGGCAACGGAGACATGCTTTTTTGGATGATGATGCTGCATCGTGTAGCAGCCTTCTTAAACCTTGAAGTTAAAGTACAATCAGGCTGGCTTGTAGTTAAATGTAACTTTAGAAGTTTGACGACAAGGCGGTTTCGAAAGATTTTATTGCAGAGGTGGAAATTAACGAGTGTGATTCCAACCCTTGTCAAAATGGCGGGACATGTCAGGATGGAGAGAAGGCCTTCACTTGCGTGTGCGCAGAACTGTGGACTGGACAGACTTGCGAAACGAGTAAGATGACACTTGCTTGCTTTCTAAAACGCTTGCCTGCTCGACAATTATTAGCAAACTGTTGGACACTTCACTCGCAAAGATACCTCTTTCTTGATATGGTAAAACAAGTTTTGTGGTAGGAGTCGACAAAAACATTCAATTCAATTGTTTGTTTTTTATTCAATTTATTGTAACAAATCAGAGAAAGAGAAAAGGTGTGCAATGGTGCGACCTTTGTACTGAACTACGCACTGTTGAATGTTTAAAATTAACTTAAAAACCTTGATCCCAAAATATCTACAATGTACATAACACAGCATTGCAAACTCAAAAATGTAATTTTTAGCGCTGTGTGTTGCTTCACGTATTTTGTTATTGAAGATATTTTCGAGCAATTGCTCACCAGTAATCAAATGAATTTAGACTTATAGTGCTTTGCCGGATTTTTTTTTCAAAAAGCTTTAGATATTGCTTGTTTAAGTGATGGAAAAATCTGTTCAACCGTGAAAAATCAGTACAGCTATGTTACCGGGTTAAAGCCTGCCAAATACAAACATTCATTCATCTTTTACTGTGGATTGCAGAGGTTGAAATTAACGAGTGCGACTCGAACCCTTGCAAAAACGACGGCAGTTGTACGGACGGGGACAACAAGTTCACGTGTCACTGTGTGACCGGATGGACCGGGGATACGTGTGAAGAAAGTATAACATTTAACAATTCTGCTCTCATCTGCTGCGTTTAAGGGCTGTATTTGTACGTTGCATCACCATTGCTTCATATGGCAATTTCAACAAAAGGCACAGTAAATGCTTGCAAGCGCCGTTCTGCTTATACTTGATAATTCTCTATTCAATTGGAAATAACAACGAATGCAATAAAAAATGCTTGCAAGTATCTTTAACGCCGTTTTGCTTATACTTGATGATTTTCCATGCAAGCTGGACTGTAAGCCCCCAGGAAAGTTTGCAATAAAACTTTAGCTAACATACATGCTCATAGCGAATTGCTTTTAGGGTGTAAGCTTGTGAAGTTTAGGCTTTCCGGAAAACTTGCATTACTCACCGCTGAAACACTAAGCAGAGCTTATCGGAGCACAACGCATTCACCAATTTTACTTTGGCAGGTATATTTTCTGATTCAGTGCTTTTTAATCTAGATGCCGCAACATGACAGTGCAATTTTACTGTACACGCAGCTATATACTCTTTGGTCGCTTTAACAACTTGGCTTAGCGTTTGGTAAACGAAACAGTCGTACAACCGTAGCGGCTGTTAGTCGTTTCAAGGCTTGCATTTCGTAGTTTGCAAAACTCGTCTGTTTCTATTCTATGAGTCAAACTTTCAGATGGCAGTCGCAGAAAAGCATTAAATTTGGTTTGATGTTTCATCTGACACGTTGCTTGCTTATCTGTCTCCAAGCTAGAGTGCGTAGATGAAAAGCTGAATCACTGTTTTACGTAAATACAGCTTTAAATATATCGTTAATACATGAGTCGACACAATGTATCCCGGTGTAATAAATACATGCATAGAGGTGGACAGCTGCCTGTCTGAGCCGTGCAAGAACGGCGGAACCTGTTCCAGCACCGCGGACGGTAGCTTTTCGTGCAAGTGCGCCAGCGGCTGGGCAGGAATCACTTGTCTAGTGGAGGAAGGTAACATTTCTTTCGCGAAAAATACACGTCTATTGTTTAAATCAGGGTATTTCTTAAGCTGTAAGTATATAAATAATTCAATAATACACCGAAAGCCATCAAAGACTCACTGATTCTGTCGATCAATGATACAAGCAGGGCAGGCTACAAAAACAACAATAACCTGCAGCGAGGTTCGAACTGTGATCTAGCCCTTCTAAAGTTGCTTTTTGACCAAATAGCACGGCTTACGTATCATTAGTATTACCCCAATAGGGCTGATTTGGTATTTTTTGTCGCGCACTACCTGTTGTTTTTAACTGTCATTCAATTTCATACCGCGAAAAAATAAACCAATTTGATTCAGTTTATTAAAGTTATTAAATTATAAACATGAAACCTCTTTCCAACCGCTATAGCCAGTCGCAAATTAATATTACACGCTTAGTGTTCCGAAACTCAACAAACATTGCATACCCAACAGCTACTGACTTACCACCAGTGGTGAGCGTATGACAGGATGAGAACCACTATTTTTCGTTTGTAAAACCTGCAATGATAAAAGTAATTCCGCGCAGAGGTCGAGGACTACTGCTCACCCAACCCGTGCAGAAATGGTGGGATTTGCAGCAACAAGGACGACGACTTCGAGTGCAAGTGCTCGGGCGGATTTCGCGGAAGAACCTGTACACAAGGTGAGTGATAATAGCGGATAAAACACGTCCGACAAAAGCACTCACCGACAGCCAAAAGGTTTTAGGCTTCTGAGCAAAGTTATGTAATCTATAGCAGTGGTTTTCAACGCATGGGTCGCGACCCAAAGTTGGGTCGCCTGAAATAGTTTTTGGGTCGTTTGTTTTTAGGCATAACATTTCTTGGACGAAAAGATTACAATAAAAAAGTTTTAAAACATGAAGAGATCTCAAAACTGGAAATTTAAATAGAAGTCACGAAGCGTTTTATGTCGAGACATCGGAAAGCTTTCTAGCATGTTCGTAGTGCAATAACATTTAACAGTTTTCCTTTTAATTATTGTTATTATAATAATATTTTTATTATTTTTATTGCTGAGTGACCTATATTTCAATTAATTATTAGGCTTACAAAAAATGGCAAAAGATCATACAATAAAAATGGTAGTTAAAGCCGACATGCGGCTATGCCCAAAAACTCATTGACAGCAAGCGAGCACAGCTATCTCATTAGTGATTTATTAAATATATTATTTTCGAAAAAATTTACTGCTTTTCTAGTGCAGTTTGTTTGTAACGCAATCTTGTAATGCTTTTAAAATGTTACGAAAATTTGCTTGGGTCGCAAGATTTTGCCGAACGGAAGTTTTCTTATAAAATGGGTCGCCTTAAAAACGTGTTGGGAACCACTGATCTATAGGATATAACACCAATGGTTTTCCAGCCGTTTGTAGACCCTTTAAAAAACAGGCTTACGGAACCTCATTTTAACACAAGGGACCCTCACAAATAATTTTGCAAAACTAGGCTTTATTGATAAATACTCGAGAAAAGTGGAATAATGTGGTTGAACGGCCTAAACATAAATGTTATATATCCAAAAAAAATTGTTTCGCATAAAAAAAATTTGTCAATTCTTAATGCATTCGCACAGATCTCTCGGGGGTCCGTGGACCTTGGTTGGGAGCCACTGATATAAACGAGCCTTTATTTTGCAATTATGTGTTATCCGCTTCCATTGAATGTACGTAAACGTCTTATTGCCTACCTGAATGTTATACTCGTAACCAGCCGCATTTCGTGTTGTCGTGTTTAGTGATCCATTAGCTGTAATAATTTACATGGATGCCAATCCTTGATGAAGCTAGATTCAGATTACCACTTTAAAATGTCTCATAGAAAATCAAATCTTAAAAGTAAAAAAGTCTTTAAACCAAGTCAAGACTCGATAATACAACATAGGTTTTTTATGTCTCACTCGAATTTGTTTGACTTTATAACACTGAGGACTTTATAACACTGAGACCAATAACTCTCTTGCTCTAAAAAATACCGATAAGTATTAAACGAGCCAGAAAGCAGAGCCCCTAAAATAGGCGCGCATTGCAGATGTGGACGAGTGTACTTCCAACCCGTGCCTAAATGGCGGGGAATGTCAAAACAAGATCAACTCGTACCAGTGCCGATGCAAAGATGGCTTTGAAGGCTCCCGCTGTGAGAATGCGGTTCAAAAAGAAGAAGGTAAAAGTGTTTATTTGGGGTTTGGTTTAATATTTGTAAGTGAGGCGCCAGACGTAAAATCCATTCCCAGTTGTAAACCCTCTGTCAACAAACTTAAATAAGACAGCAGAAACTCAACTTAAAACAACATTTAGTCAAAGCTTCCGGAAGGAGGTTATTTTCGTTTACGCCATTTGTTGTAAAATGACCAACTTTGTTACAGTTAAGCTATGTCCGGAATATATAGTTGGCAACTGTTACCAGTAAAGCAGATATATAGATGTTTACCTTGCGAAGACATTTTAAATATTGAAGCCTAAATTAAATTATGCATTAGTTGAAAACGCCAAAAATATTATTGTTTTCAAAAGTCGTTTTTTTCTATATGTGTTGGACACGGACAAAACGCCTCAAAAAATAATAAGTTTTAAAGAGCCAACGATATTGTATTTTCAAAAATTCGTTTTTTCGATGTTACGTTGGACAAGAACATATGAATTAAATATATGTAAACACGGAGACTTCGCGCACAAAATTTATCAGTTTGAAAAACCAACAATATTGTTTTTCCACACGCGTTGGACTCGAAAATCACATTAATTATACGTAAACACACGGACAAGTCGGCCCCAACTTTTAACAATGAATTGTTTCTGACAGAAGTGGCGTCGGATCCGGACGATATATGTAACCCCAATCCTTGCCACAACGAAGGAGAGTGCCTAGACCTTGGAGACGGGATACCATTTTGCTTGTGTCACGATGGATTCGAGGGCGATCTATGCGAAGAAGGTTTTGCGTCTGCCGCGAACAGTAAAATGAAGGTGGCGTGGTCGGCAAAATGCGTCACCATTTTGCTGTGGTTAGAACTGGCGGTGTGTCATTCAAAGGCAAGCATTCTTTGCTGGATATACGAGAACCTCTATACATTTTGTTGTTGCCCTCCGAAAGTAGCGGCAAATTTGTGCGAAGTCTGTTGTTAATCTTTCACAAATATTTCTACGCGTTCAAGTTAATTTCTTAGTAATCTTTAATTATATATTTTATATAATTATATATATTTCAGTGTTGCTTCAATGACTATAAATCTATTAATCGCTGTGAGAATGTCTAAACATTTCTTCTGTTAACGACGAAATATGTTTGAACTTTTGGTAAAGTTTATTTTGCGACATTTAGTCAATAGATATTAGTTTTTTAGTAATTTCTATTTTTATGTAGGATTTTGTTGATTTTACAATTGTTATCATTTTATCGTAAACGTTCCATTGATTTTGTCAAAAAATATGTTGTTAATCGGATGATTAGGGTTTGACCGTAAACTATTCAAAAATGGTTTATGATTAGTTTATAGATTCATGATTAACAATATACAATAGAATATTCATTTTATGCATGTGATTCAACTCATACTTTAGAACTTGTTGAACTTTGTAGCACAATTTGTGAGTACGCAAATTGCCTTAATGGTTTATGACATTTTCGATCATTTGCATGCTTGATATTATATATGCATGATGACATAAAGTAGAATACGACAACAGATTCTATGTTCGTGATTTAGGTCGTATTTATTGTTTTATTTATGTGATTTTAATCCTATATTAATTTACCAAGTTACAAATACCATGTACCAAAAGTGGGTAGAATTTGTTCCCAACATTATACAGTCGAGACTTTGTCAAAAAATCCAACAACCGTGATCAGTTATTATAAGCGACAATGTCATAGTCCGAAGTTATAGGCCAGGGGTCGGCAACCTACGGCCCGCGAGCCGGATCTGGCCCCCGCCGCTTCTTTGACAAATTAGACACGTCCATTTCACATACTTTTTTACTATTTTAACTACGTAAGTGCGAAAAATTTTCATCATCATTCTACTTCTACGTAAGCGCGAATCATCACTCTACGTCCAGTTTGTTTACCGTCTTGTCAACTAGATCAGCGCTTCTTAATCGTTGCGAAGTGGAAGGCCGCCAAGTACGTCACGGAAAACGTATTCAAAATGTTGGACATATATTTTTTAACATTTTTTGTATTTACGGCAATGTAATAAAACTTGCAAGAAATTTAAAAGAAATGCCGGTATACCTAAAAAAATCGCGCTCGCTTCGCTAGCCGCACATGTGCCTTGACTTAAAAAGCTTAACAAACACTGAGCTAGATTAACTTTAAATGTTATCGCGTTCCCTCAAAGCATTTTATTACACTTTTCATTATATGTATGGATGGCGACAATTTTATACCAAATAAACGCTTTTTTTCGCACTTTGCGCCAATACTTGCTGACTCCTTTAATGTAATTAAACACGTTTTTAATTGCAAAAACGATCCGAGTCCCGCCTGATTCACAGTTGTTCTAACATGAAAATAACATAATTCTTAATCATTCTCTGCGGCCGCAGATATCTTTCTGAGTTTGGTTTTGGCCCACGACTAGAAAAAGGTTGCCGACCCCTGTTATAGGCGAACGCTTTTCTAGGGGAGAGCGAGTGCATTCCAAGCCCGTGCGAAAACGGCGGTTCGTGCATTCTGTGGGGAGAGTCGTTCACTTGCACCTGCGCAAGCGGATTCGAGGGCGACACTTGCTCCGTAGGTAAGTTGAGACTCGTTTCCAGTCAATTACATCGTTTTTGAGACGTACAACATACTTTTTTCATCGCAAACCGAGTCGTTGCTACATATTGTTTTGAATGATAGGTATATGAGCTAAATCCTATAAATAAAGTTTTATATATCTTCGCCATCAAGCTTCTATAAGTGGACGAACATGCATTACCGTATTACAAGAGGCTCAATCTACAAACCATAAAAGTAACTGGGTCGGGCAATGCTTTATATTTCACTATAAGGTTCGAATGCGTGTCTTATCTGACTGTAGGTAAACTACCGGGTGAATATTTGCAATTGCGGTGCAGTGACGTATTTCCTATTGAACAGGCTCTTTACCCGGACACCAAGGTAGTTCAAAAGGACATATAATCACTAACGGGTGCGATCCGGTAAAAATAACATGAAGGCACCTTATGAGGCTATTTACCCGGCAACCAAAGTAATTTAAGTCGATTTCCGAAAAAAAAATCTTTAAAATTGTGAAAAACTCGAAAATTTTAATCTTATACCATCAACACCGAAACCCTATTCCTAAAACAAACTGATAAATATTCACGTATTGGTTCAAGCGTAAAAGAGCGATCCGGTCAAATATCCCCTTCCTTTTCTATTACATCAAATATATTACGCAACTTCAGACATCGATGAATGTAAGACGACGAAGAACCCGTGCGAAGGAGACTTAGTGTGCGTGGACAAGGTCAACGGGTTTATCTGCCGTCAAGAATGTGATCCCGGGTACACGGGCGAACGCTGTGATGTCGGTAAGTCGCGCTCCAGAGTTTCACAGAGAATAAATTCTTAAACCATTCAGGTATACGTATAGGTTTAACAAAGGTTTCCTCTTGTCTATTTTGTTTGTTTTACACGAGTTGATATAATCTAAATCAGTGTTTCCCAACCTTTTTCACACTAGCGCACATTTGGGCTTCGTATTATTTTTATATCGCCCCCATTTACATACAACAATCATTCCGGTAAGGTTTTCAAAATGGCTGATGATTCTACATAGTTTTATGCATACTACAACATAACACTGCACTGCATCTTGCGGAAAATTTAACTTGATAATGCAACCCAGTTTTATCGGTAGCTAACTATAAAAGATTACTTCCTAATATACATGCATTATTTTCCAAGGTTTTATGTGGTATTAGCACAAAAAAATCAACTTTCTGCACCAGTCTAAGGCTTTAAATAAACAAACATTTTCAACAAACAGCCGCGTATAAAACGGTGAAACGCAACAACAACCTTACATAAGAAAGCCAAATATTACGTAAACAATTGTCGGAAAACTACTACAAGTTCGCAGTACGGAAGTTGCCATTTAAAAGGT
Source organism: Ascidiella aspersa (assembly GCF_963924565.1). Lineage (NCBI taxonomy): Eukaryota > Metazoa > Chordata > Ascidiacea > Phlebobranchia > Ascidiidae > Ascidiella > Ascidiella aspersa. Next base: position 22,586,243 of record NC_139451.1, read on the forward strand.
TAAATGTTACATAGTACAAATGCTGTTTGTTGCTATTTTTGTGTGAACATAAAATTTTGGCAGAATGTACTTTTACTTAGCGCCCCCTTATGTGCGTTCAGCGCCCCCCCTTAAATGACAAAAATACTCAAAACGCCCCCTTGTAACCCGCCAACGCCCACAAGGGGGCGGTACCGCTCTCGTTGGGAACCCCTGATATAAATGAACATAGCCTACCATCTGGCACCAATGTTTGGGGGATATTTTTTAGACATTATGTACCAAAGATGCGTCATAACCTGACGTCGCATTACATTCAAACGTGACGTCAAAAAGATGTAATCTTAAAAACTCCAAACGGTTCGTTTATTAAAGTTTCATATCGTGTGCTACTAAAAAGGTGTGCTACTTTTAATGCAAAAGCTAAATAACAAGGTGTTATGGACCAAAACTACATGGCGTTAGTCAGTGCTAAGAACTTTGGTTTATAAAACATGAACTATTTAATGTTGTGCATGACACAGCTTTAAAAATATAGACGTAAACTGACAAGAACGAAAGAACCCAAGCTTTTTAACCTATGTTTAGATTGGTAAAATTGTGCCAAACTTCGCAGTTTATTATCGTAACGGTAGCAATCAGTGCGTGGGTTATATGTTTACAGAAATAGACGAGTGTGAGAGCGATCCTTGTCAAAACGGAGGGACGTGCAACGATAAACTGAACGAGTACGTCTGTGTATGCCTATCAAGCTACAACGGAACCAACTGTGGTAAGAATAAAATTTAAAAATAAAAGCTATCTAAAAGTAAATAAAACCTATAGTCGTCCAAATGATCATTTTTTTGCTTCTCCTTTGCTTTTGTGTGTAATTTTTTTCTAGGCCAAATACGTACAGTTTGTTGCAACTGGCACATTTTTATTTTTTATTTTTCACCATATTTGCGGTTTATTAAGCTCTAAAAATACCGTTAAGAACGTGTATAATATAAGTTTAATAATAAAGTATTAAAGGATTTTGTAATATAAAAATGTTTTATATAAGTAAGTTTCTTAGTTTTTGTGATGGGAAAAATTAAAATAACTCGGTAATTTTACACACCCTTTCTTATCTTAACACTAAATGTACATTGTACTGTACGGCTCGAACACATTTGTAAAATTGAAGACCATGTAAAGGTTTGTAGTTTATTCGTTTAATTGTGAAATTATGATGGTTATGCAGCAGCAGCATAAACCATTGATTATGCACCATGTGAAGCCTATTACAACCACAGCAGTACAACGGGTAAAGTATGCGTGAGCGGGAAAATAACCATTTGAGTACCGGTACTAATAATATGTAATATTTCAATACAAAAGTGCCTGGCCTTAATGGCACATTTGGTAAATCAACAAATTAGTTACACATTAAAAGTATACGCGCAATTTGGCAATGGCGGTTAAACATCCGTAAGGTTTCTATGGGTATTTGTGGAGCCTATTTGTGTTTCACTTGTAACAGTTACAGTCCAACACGTGATGGCCCCATTTGAGTATAATACATTTATGTATTACATCTATATAAACTGGGTTATTAAGTTTTCTTGCATTACTGTAAGTGCAACCAGAATCGTTTGTCTTTATGATTAACCAAAGGATGCGTTTGTCCAATTTATCGTTTTTAAGAAAAATGCTGAAAGTGAAACTAAAACGGAATTAAAGTGAGCTAAAGCCTCCATTACCGCGGGCGTGCCATTGTCGTTTTGACTCTACATAATCGGCTATATCCCAGTTGAAAAGCCAAGTTCGAACTTCACTTTGATATAATTTTTCTAGCCTCACTTGCATACAAGTTTAGTTAGTTTTTTTCCTCGTGTAAGGCTCCCAGTTTACGATATAGTGTTATTGTTGTCCACCAAGAAAATCACGTTCCTTGTGCAAGCGATCCTTGCATGAACGATGCTGATTGCGAAGAGGTGAAAAACGGCAACGCCACAAAGTACAGGTGCCTGTGCGCAATCGGGTGGAACGGACTGAATTGCGACAACAAAGTAGGTAGGTCGATCGCATTTGAAACTGTAGGTGAAAATCACGTATCGTACAACTATAAAAGAGCATAATGGTCTGAGGCTCTAGTTAGACTTGGTACGAAAATCAAAGTTAATAATTATAGAAGTATGGGCAACCTCAGAATAAATTTTTCTTGATTTTTAAGAGGTAAAAATGTTACTTTGATACGGCCCGTTTTAAAACAGTCCTATTGTCTATTTATATACATGCAAATATCTTATGTAATTAGTATTAAGTTTCACTTGGAGTTCATTTTTTAACATTTACAGGAATGAACTGTGTATAAATAAATTTACATATAAGTTTTTCAAATCGTAGATGAAATAGAAGATTTTTGTCAAGGTCCTTAAATGTGCCAAACAATAAAAATCAGAACTAATAATAATTGACCATCGTTTACCCCCTAAAATAGTCACACAGATAAAACAACTTAAAATTTAAGCACATCTTTAATAGTATGCTCCGCAAGGTCGCATTAAATTTTAGACTGAAATTAACGTTCACGTGACATATTCCAACCTTTTGATGCAGCCGAGGGTTGTCCGAATCCTCATCCAGGTGTCGGTGGGTTCGTTCCTTTTGGGGCAAGTTTGGATAGCGTTTGCGGCGAGGGCTTGATCCTGAAAGGCCCGGAGAGAATCCTTTGCCTGGACAGCGGCGAATTCGACTCGCCTGTTCCGCAGTGCATTGGTAGGGCGATATATATGATTTTGGCTTAGATTAGGGCAACATGTGGCCCTGGTCTAGAGTCCTACAATCAGCGTTGAAATAATTAGTAAAGCAACGCACAATATGGGTAAGGGTGCTGGTTAACGTTTGGGTGAGAGTGGGCCAAGTATTATCATTTATTAATATTGCTTAACCTACCCAAACACAATGCCCAACCCGCATCCTAGCACAAATAATGTTCGTTGTGGTAGGCTTCTAGAGTCTAGACTAGACCATCACCCAAAAGTGCTGCATGGCGTTCTGCGTTTTTTTACGCAAACACGTGTCGTACAGCTGCTAATTGTAACGACTCGTTCTTTTCTACATTTTTTGCTGTTATTTTATGCAGCGGCAATAGGCGATAAATTAATTTCGCTTTCTACACACGTCGTGGCTGCAATTACGTTATCCAGGATAGCCTTGGATATAATATAGTCATGCACAGCTAATTTTTAGTTTCGCTTTAATTTCTTTAACTAAAGACTAAACAAACAATAAACATAATGTTTATACCTTCCTAATAATTCTAAACTTAATACGACTAATTAATACAAAAAACTAATACAGAAATAACCAATTTACAGTTGACAAATTAAAGTTGGGAACTTGCGCTATGTACTTTTTGCTAGCAACATTTAGCGAATCTAGAAGAAAAAACAATGGCATTGTTGTGTCATCAACATAGAAATTAAATCACGTTTCTCGCTTTAACAATTTAAGTTGTAATGTGTATCTCAATGTTGACACGCTTTTATAGTGTTTTTACACTTTTTTTCAGTCTGTGTAAACTTAAAAGATATAGGATAATTCCACAGCCTTTTGTCAACAAGTAAAAGCATGGTCAAGCAGCAGATGTCGGTAACCTTTCTTAACTGTTTGTTGGCATTTTGCAGTAAACGGTACCAACTACGCTTCGGGCCACCAATCAGTCATGTCGCCCATGATGATTATCCTTACGTCAGCCGGCGGTGTCGTCGGAATCGCTGTGGTTGGCTACGTGGTATACGTCTTCTATTTGGCGTAAGTTTGGGTTTTGGTATGATATATTGCACCGGTAATAAATTAAATATACAACAGAACATTTGTATCTGACCGATAGGAATTACTGTAAACGATCGTGTTTAGATAATAATTAATCATTCCCCTTCTTTATGATTTTTTTTAATTTATTCTGTCCTACTTTGTTTTATTTATCTAATAATGTTTCTGACTAATAGGCCTACTTATACTGTTTCGTTTATTAATTATTCAGATATACTGAAGATGCCTTTGCTGGCGATATTTTAACATCCATATATTCTGCTATCATTCCCTTTATAGGTTTTAATTTTTGTGGTGCGGATATGAGGCTATAGCACATATTTAGCCAGCGTTGTTGTCATTTTGATCAGAAACTTTTTAATATATATGCAGACCGTGGAACAATCCTGCAGTACAAGCAAAGCTGGCCGAAGCAACGGTCGCTGCTAAGAGTTCCGGAAAACCATCAACCAGTAAAGCTAAAGGCAAAACAAAAACGGCCAAGTCAAGCAAGCCGAGCAAATCGAAAATCTCGGACATCACTGCGAAGCCTGAAAGTCACAAGAAAAAGTAGAAGCGCTTTTTGTGCGATCATTTGTCAAGCACGCATTTTTGACAAAATTCAACCAACCGAAAGTTGATTTTTATACCAAGGATATATGTTCAATACGTTACATCAGTATCGCACAACAGATATTTTCTAGAAATACGCGCTGCCTGGGTCTAACCCGATGCGTTGACCAGAAAAGTCACGTATTTGCTTATGAGTTACAAATTTGGCCAGTATAGTGAGTAAAAATGATTTTTGTTACCAAAATATTAGTTTAAATTAAACATTCTAACTTAATCGGTTATTAAGTGTCATTAAGATTTGTCGCCGGTATAATGGGAGAAACGCCTATAAGTAACCATTCCCGTATATAATATGTAGCCCGATGCCTAATTGTTGGATTTAATAACCATTACTTTAGTTTAGTGTTTTTTTATAATTTTAATGACGATACCGTGCAAATGTTTTCACACATCAGTAATTGACCACTCTGATTTTTTTGGAACATTTTATTTATTAAGGTTGTAGCAGGAATTAGGCCTACCGAATTAGACAGGAAGTTCGTTTACGGGTCATTTTTTAGGAATTTCTGATACTCAAAAACTAGTCGTTTCTATCCCGATGGTGTAACAGTGACGTCGTAGTCTGGGTATCTTTTGCTTCCCATTAAAAGGACAAACTTCACGATTCCGAGGCTTTCCTGCCTATTAATTTCGCTTTGCGTGATGATGTATTGCTTGCCGGAAACCTGTCTTGCAATATTTCCACCACGAACCTGAAAATGACGATGGATTTGGGTGAATATCGAAAATAATAGGATCCAGTAACGAATGTAGACGTTTGTCAGTAAAATATTTAAAGATGGCGGTGTCTGATCAAGTTCCAAAAGCCTTGGCTAGATTAAATAAGAATAAGTCAGATAATGATCAATTATAGAAAAGGTGTGATTGAACTCTTTCGGGAAGGTGGTTAATTGTCGTTTATCTTTATTAGGTCATAGGAGAAGATGTATTTTAAATAGGGCCATTATACTCCCAAATCTATACGTCGATGTTTAATAGCTGACATGCCGACAGAGGTCCCCTAGTTCCACAACTTTTCTTGGTGGTATAAAATTATTGCTTTTAACTCTAGAAAATCGGGATTCTTTAGAGTTTAGACTTATATACTAGTTTGATTTTGATTTATTAGAATTGGGACAGTGCAGATGCAAAATATATTCCTCTTGACGTTTTATGACATGACTCGATTTGAATTTGAAGTTATTCGCGTCAATTTGAAATTATTGTCGTAATTTACATATAAGTACAAGTTGATATTACATTTACAAAACAATTTGCCATTCCAATAAATGAATTATGCTTTTTGTCACTTTGTCTAAAGCGATACTGTTTTTTATTTATTGATCGCAAGGCTTCTCTTCATACACAAGTGTTTCAGCTCTGTACTCGATATGTAGATGATTTGTCATAAAAATATTGAATCCATTTTAGCAACTTACGTCAATTCTTTCGACTGCGTGTGGGAATGTGACGAGAACCTTGTCCGCACCGGTAGGGAAGTAAATCTTGCCCTGCGCAGCGTTTGGCCACGTAAAACAGAACACGACCGTCCCTTTTGGATCTGAAACAGTTGACAAAGCGTGGTTTTGAAAACACCAAAAAAGAGCCACACTGATTCTTACCTGACAGGCGAGGTGCGCATGTTCGTCTGTCATCCTTCATGAAATAGTCTTCGGGGCATTGACAAAAGGATCCTTCATTAGCATCAACACATTCGTGTGAGCACTGTAGGTTTGTGCAACCACTGGCTCCGGCTGCTGATGTTAGTACTAAAAAAAGCCAGAATTACAATTCGTGAAGGTCAATAAAACACAAGCAGCGAATACAAGAGACGATTTAACAATAGCTCTACAGTTAAGGGTCAAACCCCTTAAAATAATCACTTACAGTGCTCACTGCGTCCTTTTTTAGATTTTAGGCTTTGTCTCTAAAAAAATTATTTTACATTAGGCCTATAGTGTTTATATTTAGGAGAAAAACAATGTAGATTGAATTCTCTTAAGCTTTTGCTGAAAACAAATATTTTTCTAAAGTGACTAAACAGTAACAAGATAAACGTTCGTGGAGTCTGGTAGAGCGAAGAACCTTCAAAATAGAACGGTTCTTAATTAGGCTATTGCTTATTTGTTTAGCGAGGTTTTAAACGTCGTATACCTACCGGCTTGTAAAACGGCAAGAAAAACAAGAATAGACAGAGTTATGTGTTCCATTTTAATGCACAGATGTGACACCAAGCATCAGTGTTTTAGGTCTGCAATTGTACAATATTTAATATACTATATAGTTCTATTTTTATGCTTAACATCCACACAAATAAATCTACAAATGCCACATTCATTAGGTCAGTCATCGATATCCAAATACTAGCACTGTTTATTAATATCTATATCTATGTCCTCCCTGATCCTTTTTAGTAATATATTGTTTCCGTTGAATTAAATAACTAAAATTGCAAAACATGTACCAGCATATTCGGACAGTCACATGTGATGCAATTTCACTCCAACAAATACATTACATATGTCTTCATTAATAAGTCAACCATTAGACGTTTAATGCTGTAACGCGCCATGCGCTCAAAAAAAGCAAACAACACCTATATGTATTTCATATTTGTATTGGGCAGTCTGGACACGACAAATCGATAGAAATTACCAAAGACCAGTTGTAAAATGGAACATCAAATAGGTAGAGGTTGTCGTTTTTGTGACACTTAAGAAATTGAGTGCCTAAAAATTTAAATAATATAAAACGTGCAAGAATTGCGATCTACTGATTTATTTCACGCATTTAGGATGATCTACAAACGTGAGTTTTCTATCGTTCTGGCGCCAATCAGTTTGGTAACACAGAAAAGGGGTCACCAATATTTGTACTACTCAAAGGGTAGGCTACTTGTATAGTCAAATGAATGCAATTTAATACACCCTTCTGAACTAATAACTTTGCTAAGCTTGCCTTTCGTTTTTAGCAATTTTATTGATACTTATTTTGTAAATACACTGCTACTTTCTGCAAATAAGAATATTGTTTTATGTTCACAGAAATAAATACCGTATTAAGGGCAAACGATTAGAATATTGTTTTATATCTATACAGAACACTAGAAAAAGAGTCACTTTTAACAGGATGCGAACAAAGTTAACCGTTTAACTGAAACCCAGGCCTAATTCAAAAACCAAGTAATTTAGTCAAGATAAATTATTTGATAGATTCAACTAAAGTATTTTTACCCAAAAACCTAATAACCTAAATTTATTTCAAATTAATACATATTTGTTAAAAAGCCAATAACGAAGTAAAACGTATTAGCTTTCTGCCAAATGCAGTTGGTCGTCTCTTTGTTTATGTCCGATATTTATTTAATGTAAGTTTTGCATATAGGCTACACTAGGAAACAAAATAATGTTTTTAATCGCCGCCTAATTTTCCAATCTATTTTTAAACTGTCTTCCTTTGGTGATTTGCTGTGCCTTGTAAGAAAGCAACGCGGTTTATTGTGGGTTCTATACGAAAGACAGGCATTTATTGCAAACCCATTTGGTAACCTTATACACTTGCGTCTAATTTCCAACCATTGCATTTTTAGTAAAATATGTCACATAGAAGCCTTTTATAGATTCAGTCAACTGTGTGAAATCAATAACAACCCGAATGACGATGGCCGCAATTATTTTATTTGTGGGAATTTGATAATCTCCAACACCAAACGTAAAAGCCGGACTTTCACACCGAAGAAAGTACGTTTAAAACGAAAGGTGTACAGAAAGGCAGATATCGTAAAACTAAACATTCACCGGCAAAAAATAACAATACATCAACACCGCACCAAGCTTTTTGGCCCTTTCGTGACCAACAAGAAAACACATGTCTACATAATCAAAACTGGGTCAAGTGTAATAGTGAAAAAAATCTCCGTGCATTTAATTAAGTGACTAGCTAGGTGACTGAAAGGTCGTCCAGGGTGACATTTTACTGCGATCGAACGCTTAGAGCAGTGGTTCTCAACCTTTTTTCTTTCGTGGCCCATTTTCGTTGCACAAAAATTCTGGGCCCAATAAACTGTTAGGGAAGAACAAACTATAAAATAGGTTTAGAACAAAAAAGAGCGGAGCATGTATCAATAAATTTACGTTTTATTTACATTTCTTCAATTCCTCCCCAATCAAATTATTCCTGTAAAATTACGTATAGTGACACAAACCAAAGTAAATTCTTCAATAAATCTAGCTTTTTTAAATTGGTCTGTGGCCCACCTAAAATTTTCCATGGCCTACGGGTTGAGAACCGCTGGCTTAGAGCCTTAGACGGTTGGTTCGGTGTATGGTACAACAGACACTTGGTAGTCTGGGAATCGGTTCATCGACATGTCGATGACAAACTCTGCCTGACCATTGCCGGTCTGACGTTCAATGTCGTTTTGCGTAAAGGTGTACTGGCTGCTGGACACCTTCTTGGAAACGGAGCCGAACCAGACCTGCAAAAAGTTAAAATGATTGTTATATTGTTGCACCGATTTTATCGTTTGTGTGTGCGTTATTGTTTATCAGCTTTATCGTTCGTACGCGTGTATTCGTTTTCCTCTTTCTTTCTCACTCACGTAAATTTTATCGCTTTTCCACTTTTGCACCTCACCTTTCACGCTTTATTTCTTATCTTATCACGTTTCCATTGGCACCTAATAATTAGTTTTTACTGTCGCTTATGTTAACACAATTAAACGACAGCCAATGAAGACGTTAAGAAACATTTATTAATGACATGTCTCGACCATGATTTTTTGTTTGATATAAGTGACGGCGCAAGTAGCCTGTACGAACTATCGTCTAGCGCTATAATTCAACTTGCTTTAGCGGCCAACGGCGAAAAATGTGGTGCTGATAAACGTTACCGTTATTGGAAAGGTGTCAAATGGTTAAAGAAAGCATAAGGGAATACGTCTATAGTTTGCAAACCCTTGGCGAACAAGCTTACCCAGACGGCGGCGACAAGCCTATAAAAAATGAGGTTATGTATCTGGCTCTACTGCGCGGCTTGAGCTACAGAACACTCGCCACTGCAATTAGTAAGGACGCTTCAATAAAGCGCGACTTTACTAAAGCCGCGAAGATGGCTGTCCACGCAAGCATTGCGTGCCAGCCCTCACATAATGTAGGTCACATTAGCAATAATGCTACGACGGAGAGGGTTGCTGCCGGCCCCGTCTTTTCAGCTTTCCGAATGGAATTCCAACGCCAAATGGGGGATTTTATGGAAACGATCGACCATCTGCGACAAGAGGTAGCCGACCTTCGCTCCGACCAATACCAACCACTGGACCGGAACTCCAGCAGGTTTGACCTTGGTGATTTACCTAAACAGTCTATCGTACAAATCGCATCTGGCCAAAGGCCTCATTCCTTTGTTAATATTATGACCGAAAACCTGCCAGTGTACGCCCGCCCTTGTTAATACGGGTTCAGCAGTTACCATCATTACGAGAAAAGTGTGGAACTGTTTGAAGGCTAAAGTTAAATGTAAACTGTCGAAGTGTCCCGAAACCCTGTCATTTGCCAACGCTGACGGCCACAAACTAAATATGGATGGTTTACTTCCAGTACAACTTACATGAGCTGCTAAGAGTTTAATATGAATGTTTTTGTTTGCGATTCTATTTTATTCGATTGCATTCTCGGTATAGATTTCCTAGAAACGCAGGAGTGCGCCGTTTGTTACCGTAACAAGATCTTGAAGACCGACAACAGCAGCGCACCTCTACTCGATATGCCATTCAACATGGGAAGCTTTCTAGAAGATAAAGTCCTGATCCCACCGTCCACAGAGGTTTGTGTTCCAGCCTATTTTATAGTTCTGAACGTCGCCCAGTACATATCCATTCTGTACTTATTAAAGGAAAACCCGAGAAAATTGCTAAATATGGTGCAATGGTCGGGTCATATTTAACGACAACTGAAGGCTGTTTAGTCCATGGTGGAATAGCCAATTTGACCGACGACGCAATCGAGCTGCCTGAAGGCACTCGGATTGCCACACTTTCACCCATTCTTATTTCCGGGGATGTTGCATGTATTCGAAGTGGTACTTGTGTCACAGTCGAGTCGTCAACACAACCATGTTATTGTAATGACCAGAGATGCGTGGCCTTTTCGTGTCCTACCCAACAGAGCGTCAGCTCCGTATACCCAACTGAAGAAAACCTGGCGCACCTTTCAGGAGCATATGGAGCGATTGGAGGGCGTGATACAACGACTTGCCGACGCGGGCCTGACACTCAAGCCCCAGAAGTTCGCATGGTCGGACGAGTGTCAGACAAGCTTTGCCAAACTAAAATCGTCTTTGATAAGATCACCAGTTCTTCGCTACCCTGATTTCCAGAAGCCTTTCTTATTAGACACCGACGCGTCTGAATTTGCTATTGGATGCGTGTTAGCGCAGTGGCACGAGGGAAAAGAACACGTAATAGCCAATGGCAGCAGAACTTCAACTAAAACAGAACGAAATTATTCTACCACTCGCAAAGAATTAATAGCGGTCGTTCATGCCACCAAGTTATTTCGCTGCTACCTGCTAGGCCAAGCATTCACTTTGCGCACTGACCACGCTTCTCTTAAGTGGCTATATCAGTCCAAGGACCTCTATGACCAGTGTGCCCCATCGGTCGAGCAACTGTCGCAATACGATTTTAATCTAGTACATCGTCCTGGTGTCAAAAATAAAAATGCAGACGCTCTTAGTCGAATAGGGGAAGACCAGTTAACCGATGCGCCGAAAATTGCCACTATCGATGTTCGTGCCTCTAGTGGTTTGACAATGGGTGAGATTGCACAAACACAGGAGCAAGACCCAGAAATAGCTCCAGCTTTTCAATGGTTAAGCTAAGGACACAGACCCCCATACAACGCTGTGTCAAATACATCACGTAAGACCAGGCACTTATGGAGTCACATGGCCAATTGAACTTAGAAACGGGGTCATTCATTTCTACGACCAGGATAAAACACTTTTAAGACTTGTAACTCCGCGTGAAATAAGGCCCCAAATCTTCGATTTACTTCACGATGCAAAGCTAGGCGGTGGTCATCTTGGTATTCGTAAAACATGCGCCAAGGTCGCTGAACGACACTTCTGGCCAGGCTGGCGCGAGGAGACTGAGCGGTATTGCATGGAATGTCGTGAGTGCGAGTTGAACAAGAAACCCTCAAAAACACCAAAAGCCCCTTGGTACCATCTTGAGAAGAAGGTCCTTTAGAAAGGGTAGAAGTGGACATCATGGGGCCGTTACCTTTAACACTCCACGGGTCCTTGTTGCTTGTAATGTGTTTACTAAATATGTCCGAGCTTGGCCCTTTCGTACACAAACAGCAACCGAAACCGCCAGCGAATTGTTCAACCGCTGGATGACAGTTCACGGAGTTCCCGACATCATCCATTCAGATCGTGGCGGGAATTTTAAAAGCAAGATGTTTAAGGAGTTGCTTCAGCTGATGGGTTGCGGTAAGTCACGCACGACTAGTTAGCATCCCGCCTGCAACGGAGGTGTTGAACGAAACAACAGGACGATAGTTTCGATGATTCGAAATTACGTTCAAAAAGATGAACACTCCTGGGATGAAGCACTGTTTGCTGTTGTCGCGTCGTATAATGCGAGTACCCACAAAGTACGGGATTTTCACCACATTTCTTGTTAACAGGTCGACAATTGCGGCTACCTGCGGACTTGGTTGGAGCAGGGTCCGAAGAGTCGCATTTCCTAAACGACAACATCAAGAGCCTTTACGACCGACTTGTTCGTACCGAAGATCTTGTTCGGACTACCCTCGTCAAGCAGCGACAGCAAATGGAGGCGCATTTCAACAGAAACGCAGATGACACCGCATTTAACGTTGGCGACTCGGTTTTACTAAGGGATAACGTAGTCCCTGTAGGGTCAAACCGAAAATTTCATTTTCCCTATGCAGGCCGGCAAGTGCGACCACCGGCAAAGTATTTGATAGAAGCGGCCAACGGACGACAACAGAACGTCCATCGAAACCGTTTGAAGCGCAGCCGTGTAAATTACACACAACAAAATCAACAGGAGGAAGACGAAGAATAGACCTGAAGAACAAACATCGAAGCACCCAACCGACATCGGATTTCGCCTCACCATGACTACAACGCCACGTTCACCTGAAACACAACCACAACCAACGACTGAATGCACCAACCAACAACTCGCGAGTGACGTGAATCACAGCACAAGCCCCGGTCTGATGCCCGATGGCACCAGCGTTGTTTCCACCAGACCGAGGCGTTCAAGAAAAACGACACGCTTTTACCCCAACATGGAGACCTTCCATCAACATTGTTGCCTTCTCACTCACGTAAATTATATCGTTATTCCACTTTTGCACCTCACCTTTCACGGTTTATTCCTTATATTATCACGTTTTCCGTTGGCACCTAATAATTAGTTACGTTTGACAAACACACACCTTTTTTCTCTCGTTGTAGTGATTGACGTTCCCGAAAACAAATGGGGGCAGTCGCGTTTTGGGGATAAGTAGAAACCCTGGGAATTTACGTTGTTGTCACTTTTTAGGCGTTGGCAGCTTTTCGTTGTTTTAGTGTTTTAGTATTTTACTGTCGCTTATTTTAATACAATTAAAAGACACGCGTTGTAGCGCTTGGCAGTCGACAGGCCGTTAAGTAGAGCTCTGGAATAGTTTGGCGTAACAATAACACGCGGATTTTCGAAGGTTGGGCAATGTCCGACCGAGTTGACATAAATTATAGACATACATTATAAATATTTTTTCGACTCTTTTCTTGGTGAAGACAATGTTTCACGTTTTAGACGATCATTTTACAGGCTGCGATCATAACTGAAGCCAAAGGTAAACGAAATACTCACATTGATGCTCTTGATTGATTGTGGGAAGGTTACAGTGACGGCATTGACACCAGTCGGGAAGTACAACTTTCCTTGTGCGCCGTTGTGCCAGGTTCGACTGAACACTACGAAGCCTTCAGAGCGAGCTGCAAGTAACAAGAAATGGGTTTAATCTTGTGCGAGTCTTAAGCTTGCAATTGGAAAATAGAAAAGCCCGACAAAGTGTTTGCCAACAATATATAGGTACAGACCCGATTCCTATTTCATACAGATATTTGATTTATTAGCAAAGCGATTTGCACGAGAGCCCGCATATATTTTTCTACAGTGATGTAACGCTTAACCAAAGACCCAAAAAAGTTTTCTTTAGGTACAAAATCGACATTTTACCTTTTCAATGGTTGTTTTTATCACTTCTCACCCTCACCAGAGCCGTTTAACAAATTTATAAAATAACCAAGTAATAAGGTCAATTAAAAGATTTGAGCATAATGTTTGGGGGTTGCAATAGGACGTAATAAGAACATCAAATCCCATATAGAAGTAAGTAGCCTTATGTAAATGTTTTAAATAAATCTTAAGATAACGGCTAGGGGTTGTAGGTAGTTAGATGTAGAACAAACATCAAAGCCCATACATAAGTATCATTTTGAACGTTTCGAATAACTTTTTATTCATTTTCAACATTACAAAGACGAAATCGAACTCACGAATTTCGCAGATGGCCATCCTGCTGTTTGCGCACGAGCTGGTGTAGAGCATGTTATCAATGTAGCCGCAGTCTCCTGCTCCTGGCTGTTCAGGTGCCCAGCCGGCGGTGTAGGTGAACACGGTACCGTCGGAGTTGTCGAAAACACCCTCCTCGGCGCGATCGGACAGACCTGGGGTGTGCAAAAGAGTAACGTGCAGGCCCAATGATATTGCCAAAAGTAGTTTGGTCGCAGAATTATGCCGTTGCCTCAATTATTCACGGATTAATTATAGTTAACTGTTTGACAAACTTCGCAAAATAGTTCGACGAAAATGCCCTCATTATCGCGATCAGTCAAACCTGTTGTGTGCAAAAGATTGACGTCAGGCCCATGGATATCGCCAAAAGTCGTTTCGCCTCAGAATTATGTCGTGGCCTTAATCTCGGGCGGATTACTCAGTTAACTGTTTGACAAACTTTGCAAAATGATTTGTTTTGTGGTTCGTTTTGTTAGGCCCTTTTTCGACTGTTTGCAATTTTATGACCACAAACGAACAGCCATTCAGTTATTACGTTAATGGGAAAGCACACCCACATCAAACTATACCTTAAAACTCTAGTCGACGAGCCTTTAGGTTCCCACTTCGAAAAAGCTAGACAAGGAAAACTAATAGAGTTAGCTCCACCAGGCAACATACAATAGATAGAAATCGCTCTTCTGGTCTATAGCGATTTCTATCTAAGGAAAACTAATATGTCCATCTTTGCGGCCATTACAAACCTTAAAACGCAAAAACTGCCGAAACGTGTAATCGCTTTCTTACCGATCCATTTTTCGCCTCCGTAGTTACTCGCGACGATATTCCTGACTCCACCGTCTTGGACAACAACCAGACGGCCTCCGTTGACGACACAATCAACCTCAGCCTCCTCGTAAGAGCTCGGTTCGTTGGTGGCGTGCATGCAGCTGTGTCCGTACGCCATGTATCCCGCCGGGCAATCGGCAACTGAGTGGAAAAAAAGTGGGATTTAACACCTTTATTGCTGATTTTAATCGTTGTTGCGTTACCCAATCCTGACGTTTTTACGTCGTTTTCAGTTCCATCTTATTTTTTTCAAATGTTTGTGCAGCTTTTGCCATTTAAGCAAAGCCTAAATATTTTATTACAAACAAAGTGCATTTGTAACTTTGGTTTGGTAACCTCGAGTTTAAATTAATTGAATGCGGTTACACTGAACTTTAGTAATGAGTTTACTATTGTTGCTGGTCAGTAAGACTTGAGACTGATTAGATCTTCCGTTAATTCTTTAGACTGCATGTGGGAATGCAACAAGAATGAACACCGTTAGGGAATTAAGCTCTATATACCCTGCGCACCGTTTTTTTTGGTCACGTTAAACAGATCACTGCCACCCATTTGGGATCTGAAACAGTTGACAAAGCATGTTTACGAAAACACCAAAAAAGAGCCACACTGATTCTTACCTGACGGTCGTTTAACGCATGTTTGTCTGTCATCCGTCAGGAAATAATCTTCGGGGCATTGACAAAAGGGTCCTTCACTAGTGTCAACACAATCGTGCGAGCAGTTGAAATTCATGCAACCGCTGGCTTCGGCGGCCGATGTTAGTACCGAAAAAAAGGGACAGAATTCAAATTAGGTCACCAAAACATATAGGCAGCGAATACAAGAAGCGATATAACAAAAGCTCTGATTAAAGTAGATGGCCTGTAAACATCTGAAAACAACCACTTACAGTGCGCACTGCGTCATTTTGTTTTTTTTTATGCTTCGCCATTAATAATTTTATTTTACAGTAATGCTGTTTATATTTAGGAGAAAAACAATGTTGATTGAATTACATTAAGCTTTTACTGTAAACATGTTTTTCACAAAAGTGACTAAACAGTAACAAGATAAAAGTTAGTGGCGCCTGGTAGAACGAAGAACTTTCATAATATAACGGTTCTTAATTAGGCTATTGCCTAAATTGTTTAGCAAGGTTTCAAGCGTCGTATACCTACCGGCTTGTGAAACGGCTAGAAAAACAAGAATAGACAGAGTACTGGTAATGTGTTTCATTTTTATGAACATGTGTTACACCAAGCGTCAGTGTTTTACGTCTGCAATTGTACAATATTTAATATAATGTATATAGTTCTATTTCCATGCTTAACTTCCACACAAATAAATCTACAAATGCCACATTCATTAGGTCAGTCATCGATATCTAATGCCTGCTCTGTTTTTTAATATTTATCCCTGATCCTATTTAGTAATATCTATTTTCGTCGAATTGAATAACTAAAATTGCGAAACACGAGCCAGCATACTCGGACAGGCACCTGTGGTGCAATTTATTTACAACAAATAAATTACATATGTCTTCCTTAATAAGTCAGCCATTAGACGTTTAATGCTTAAACCTGTTATGCGCTCAACAAAAGTAAACAACACTTTGTGTATTTCATATTCGTTTTGGGCATTCTGGACACGACGAATTGATAGAAATTACCAACGACTGGTTGTAAAGACGGACATTAATTCGGCAAAGTGTCATCGTGCCATGGGACTCTGTACCTCTGTCTTGAGCAGGGGCGGCAACATACGGCCCTCGACGGGATTTTGAGCGGCCTGCACACAGTTTTCGGTTGAGGCCCGCGGCCACATTCTGCCACAAATAATAGTGATTGCTAGTTATTCTTTAGGTTCTTTGTTTTGTGTTAACATAAATATTTAGAATTTACAATATATACTTCCCATGGATTTGCTAAGAAACGTAAGTTTGACGAAGAGTGTCGCGAATTTAACAAGGATTGGATGAAAAAAAAAACTTTTTCACTCAAGTCGTCAATAATCAGAATTTTCGTTCGAATGACAAACTCTGCCTGAATCCGAATGGTGAAAACAAACGATTATGGTTGCACATCAATCATAAAGAATGTTTGGATGTTATAAGATGAATATATGTCGCTACTAAATACATGATTAGTATTGATGCTTTTAGGAACGAAATATTGTTATCTTATAACATTCAAACATACTGATTTTTGGTTTACCAAGTTCTGTACTTAGTTTGTTTTTACGTCGGGAAGAAAGCAGTATGTTTGATGTGCAATAAAAGTGTTGCCGTGTTTAAATAGTACAACTTTAGCCGCAATTATGCGCCAAAACATGCAGGCTTTGGCAGTACCTAATCCGGCCCGCCAGTACTTTATTTTGCCTTATTTGGCCCGCCGACCGGAAAAGTTGCCCGCCCCTGGTCTTGAGGTATTTGCCAAACGACATTCCTGTTATATTCTATTTATCGCCTTCTTGTCTTGTCTGCTTCTATGCTCTGTATCTACTGTCTTCGTAAAAACCAAAACTGACCTTCTCTGGTCTAACTTGCTTCCCCCCAACTCGACCTTATGCGATGGAATAAACTATTTAAGCTAACAGTACACCCTGTAATCGGCAATATTCGTCATGATATGCCCTGCATAATGACTTAAGACGAGATCTGAACACGCTGAACGCAACTGGAAACATCAATAAAACAACATATGTACAAAAAGCTTGTATTTTTGGATTCAAGATCACAATAAAATACTTTTAACCAGGGCTGCGGAGTCGGTTAAAAATAACCCGAGTCCGACTCCGGTCAAAAAAATAAACCCGAGTCCGACTCCGGTCAAATGAGCGATTTTGTCGAGTCCCGAGTCCGGCCTGCATTTCACCAATTTACGTAACTAGAATAACGTGGATATTCAGCAATCCACTTATAGGGGTGTCGTATAATTCATTCACTCAAAATACATGGTTGGAAAATATTCTACCAAATGCTATTTCGCATTTACAATTTCCATTTGGCGGCCGTTTCAGTTTTTAAATTTGGTACTGCGCATGTGCATTTCGGACTCGGGACTCGGGTAGCTTTGCAACGTCTTACTCGAGTTCAGACTCCCGAGTCCGACTCCGGCAAAAACAAACCGACTCCTCGAGTCCCGAGTCTAAGCCCATCTTAATGGTGTGTAATTTGTAATCTTACTAATTGTATATCCTTATCTTTTTTTATTTTACTTTTTGTCTGACAAAAAGTTAGAATAGCCACGCAAGACTCTTAAATCAAGGAATATTTTAGTGCTAAGCAACAACCACTTGTGTGTTATTACTTTGCCACGTTTAAAACGAGTTGAGTATTCTATTTTCTAGTGGCCTGCTTGATGTTTTTTCTTACTTTAGCCCAGGGTTTTTCAACCGTGGCGCTCGGCCCCCCTGGGGGGCCACGGAGCGGTCATTGGGGGACCACGGGCAACTCTCTAGCTAGGTAGGTTTGCAAAACCAAACTGCCACCTTTTTGAATTTGCCAGTTGATAACTGAATCCTTACTTAACGTTTTCTAACACTTGTTTCTGGCAGGTTCTTTGACTCATCAGTAACGATGTAGAATGTTGGATAATTTCTTTGTTCGTTTTATTGCGGAAAGTTACGCCTAAGAGTACGCACGCGAGTGGCAAGTTTGAATAAAGGCCCGTCGCTGTGGCGAAACGATTACTGTGCTGCTTTATAAGCAGCCAAATAGTGCGGGGTCAGCGTTTCTTTGGACGCCCAATTACTTGAATCATCAAGTGTCTGTCAAAAGCTGCTAGGCGAGAAAATAATGTGCGTAATGTCGGGTGCAGAGATCTGGCAATTTCCTTAAAGTGCGTTATGTTGCAAAAGAAACTTTCCAGGGTATATAACGCACCAAGTACGCTGCAGGGTTACTCAAAGTTAATTTTAGGCCAAAATTTAGTGGATTTTGCACAGCGTATTTGTCAAGTAATAGTAATGCATTCACAAAACAAAAATCGGGCAATTATCTCGACAAATGTAGTCACATTTAACACAAAAAACCTTGGCGGAGTTTAAGAACAAGCTTGTACTGACTAACTACGTTATAATTTAAATTAAAATGACTGATTTGTTAATTTGTTTAAAGCAAGTGCATTTATTCGTTGATTAATGGATTTGTTATTAACGTAAAGAAGTGAAACAAGTGAAAATAGTAAATTTTTGCAGGGGGGGCACCAGGATCGAGAGCCTTAAAAAGGGGCCACGAAGCAAAAAGTTTGAGAACCACTGCTTTAACCAAGGGCAAAACCAGCTGACGAAGGAGATTTATCCCAGAATAATAACTCCTCGTAAACAGAATGTATTTTTTGTATATTGCGTTTACCTGCACAAGGCAATAACGCCCTGTCAGCAGAAACGTGTATCGCGTTTACCTGCACAAGGCAATAACGCCCTGTCAGCAGAAACGTGTTTATGCTTTAAATGTTCTAGGGCCTGGAAACCGCTATATACGTTGAGACTTGGTCGTGTGCAAAGCGAACCACTTGCGTGATATTATTTGTCACATTTAAAACGAGTTGAGTATTCTGGTTTCTGGTAGCCTGCTTGTTGTTTTATTTTACTTCAGCCCAGTGGTTGTCAAAACATTTTTAGCTTGCATCACACTAAAAAAAGCTTATTATTCGCGGTGCACTTTTAACAAAACAACAATATGGTAACTTTACAAATCGTTTCGCTACTAAATACATGATTAGTATTGATGCTTTTAGGAACGAAATATTGTTATCTTATAACATTCAAACATACTGATTTTTGGTTTACCAAGTTCTGTACTTAGTTTGTTTTTACGTCGGGGAGAAAGCAGTATGTTTGATGTGCAATAAAAGTGTTGCCGTGTTTAAATAGTACAACTTTAGCCGAAATTATGCGCCAAAACATGCAGGCTTTGGCAGTACCTAATCCGGCCCGCCAAGTACTTTATTTTGCCTTATCTGGCCCGCCGACCGGAAAAGTTGCCCGCCCCTGGTCTTGAGGTATCTGCCAAACGACATTCCTGTTATATTCTATTTATTGCCTTCTTGTCTTGTCTGCTTATATGCTCTGTATCTACTGTCTTCGTAAAAACCAAAACTGACCTTCTCTGGTCTAATTTGCTTCCCCCAACTCGACCTTATGCGATGGAATAAACTATTTAAGCTAACAGTACACCCTGTAATCGGCAATATTCGTCATGATATGCCCTGCATAATGACTTAATACAAGATCTGAACACGCTGAACGCAACTGGAAACATCAATAAAACAACATATGTACAAAAAACTTGTATTTTTTGGATTCAAGATCACAATAAAATACTTTTAACCAGGGCTGCGGAGTCGGTTAAAAATAACCCGAGTCCGACTCCGGTCAAATGAGCGATTTTGTCGAGTCCCGAGTCCGGCCTGCATTTCATCAATTTACGTAACTAGAATAACGTGGATATTCGGCAATCCACTTATAGGGGTGTCGTATAATTCATTCAAAATGCATGGTTGGAAAATATTCCACCAAATGCTATTTCGCCTTTACAATTTCCATTTGGCGGCCGTTTCAGTTTTAAAATTTGGTACTGCGCATGTGCATTTCGGACTCGGGACTCGGGTAGTTTTGCAACGTCTTACTCGAGTTCAGACTCCCGAGTCCGACTCCGGCAAAAACAAACCGACTCCTCGAGTCCCGAGTCTAAGCCCATCTTAATGGTGTGTAATTTGTAATCTTACTAATTGTATATCCTTATCTTTTTTTATTTTACTTTTTGTCTGACAAAAAGTTAGAATAGCCACGCAAGACTCTTAAATCAAGGAATATTTTAGTGCTAAGCAACAACCACTTGTGTGTTATTACTTTGCCACGTTTAAAACGAGTTGAGTATTCTATTTTCTAGTGGCCTGCTTGATGTTTTTTCTTACTTTAGCCCAGGGTTTTTCAACCGTGGCGCTCGGCCCCCCTGGGGGGCCACGGAGCGGTCATTGGGGGACCACGGGCAACTCTCTAGCTAGGTAGGTTTGCAAAACCAAACTGCCACCTTTTTCAATTTGCCAGTTGATAGCTGAATCCTTACTTAACGTTTTCTAACACTTGTTTCTGGCAGGTTCTTTGACTCATCAGTAAAGATGTTTAAAGTAGAATGTTGGATAATTTCTTTGTTCGTTTTATTGCGGAAAGTTACGCCTAAGAGTACGCACGCGAGTGGCAAGTTTGAATAAAGGCCCGTCGCTGTGGCGAAACGATTACTGTGCTGCTTTATAAGCAGCCAAATAGTGCGGGGTCAGCGTTTCTTTGGACGCCCGAATACTTAAATCATCAAGTGTCTGTCAAAAGCTGCTAGGCGAGAAAATAATGTGCGTAATGTCGGGTGCAGAGATCTGGCAATTTCCTTAAAGTGCGTTAAGTTGTAACGCACAAAGTACGCTGCAGGGTTCAAAGTTAATTTTAGGCCCAAATTTAGTGGATTTTGCACAGCGTATTTGTCAAGTAATAGTAATGCATTCACAAAACAAAAATCGGGCAATTATCTCGACAAATGTAGTCACATTTAACACAAAAAACCTTGGCGGAGTTTAAGAACAAGCTTGTACTGACTAACTACGTTATAATTTAAATTAAAATGACTGATTTGTTAATTTGTTTAAAGCAAGTGCATTTATTCGTTGATTAATGGATTTGTTATTAACGTAAAGAAGTGAAACAAGTGAAAATAGTAAATTTTTGCAGGGGGGGCACCAGGATCGAGAGCCTTAAAAAGGGGCCACGAAGCAAAAAGTTTGAGAACCACTGCTTTAACCATGGGCAAAACCAGCTGACGAAGAAGATTTATCCCAGAATAATAACTCCTCGTAAACAGAATGTATTTTTTGTATATTGCGTTTACCTGCACAAGGCAATAACGCCCTGTCAGCAGAAACGTGTATCGCGTTTACCTGCACAAGGCAATAACGCCCTGTCAGCAGAAACGTGTATCGCGTTTACCTGCACAAGGCAATAACGCCCTGTCAGCAGAAACGTGTATCGCGTTTACCTGCACAAGGCAATAACGCCCTGTCAGCAGAAACGTGTTTATGCTTTAAATGTCTTAGGGCCTGGAAACCGCTATATACGTTGAGACTTGGTCGTGTGCAAAGCGAACCACTTGCGTGATATTATTTGTCACGTTTAAAACGAGTTGAGTATTCTGGTTTCTGGTGGCCTGCTTGTTGTTTTATTTTACTTCAGCCCAGTGGTTGTCAAAACTTTTTTAGCTTGCATCACACTAAAAAAAGCTTATTATTCGCGGTGCACTTTCAACAAAACTACAATATGGTAACTTTACAATCGCTCTTAACACACGACAAGCTATATGTAATTTCCTAATATCATTAATTTGTAATGGATGATGCGCATAGGGCTGAAATGCTTGCGTGTATGCCTATTGGTAATACAAACTTAGTTTTCAAAATTAGAAAAGTATCGCGGCACAATTGACAATCTTTCGAGGCATATCAGAGTGCCGCGGCACACAGGAATCACTGCTTTAGCTCATGTTAAGGGCAAAACCAGTGGACTAGGGAGATTTATCCGAGAATCGTCGTAAACGGAATGTAATTTTTGTATATTGCGTTTACCTGCAAAGGCAATAACGCCCTGTCAGCAGAAACGTGTTTATGCTTGAAATGACCTAGAGAGCCTGGAAACCGCTATATACGTTGAGATTTGGTCGTGTGCAAAGCGAAGAATTGTGCCAGAGCGACCGTTCTTCCTGATTTAATCCGGTCATGCAAAATGCCCTGGGATGGGTTGAGCCCGCTTTTTTGGGCCGCATGGCCTGTGACTTCATGCAGCCGCAATTGTTGTGCCGCAGAGTAAATTTCCTTCCTTTAAATGTCTTCTACTTTATCTTTTCGTTCCTATTTACTATAATACATTACCATATTTGTAAACAATGCAATTAACTACTCGATCTCTGTTTAGTTTGACAAAAATAGACTACTTATCTTAATTTCTTACTGGCGAAGTGCAACAACAAAACTTAAAATACAACGATTAAACGTTTTATTGTTCTTCGATATTACCTTCTCTGTTCTCCCTAAAGGTTTTGCAAAATCGCGCGATCCAACTCATTAGCAGCTCCCCTCCATGAACAAGGTTATTACTTCTGTATTATGAACATAAAATTATGAAAATTACTGATATAATAACGTTAGAAATTTTAAAATTTGTACACAAATTTCAAATTAACAACTTACCAGATGCTTTCAAAACTTCATGGCTCCAATACACAATATACATTCGCATTATACAAGGCTGCGGAATGAGCAAAACTTTTTTAGAGTTGTACCCTATTCAAATTCCGGTGAATTGTTACTTTCATTTGTAGAAGCGAAATATTGGGAAAATTTAAACCTATAAAAGATAAACAACTACCGTATAAAAAAATTATTAGAGTTTATAAACAAAAGTGTTTCAAAACTTACCACGTGCAAGCAATAAACAAATAATCAAATTTAACTCCGGCCACTTTTGAGAGATAAGAAATCCTCGTTAGGCAAAACGTGGTCGACTGGTCGCAATAGCAGATAAGGAATTCGTCTGAGCTGACTGTCCCCGGGTTAATCAGTCACGCATCGTTAAATTCATAAACACCGAATATTTAAGATCGTTTTTTTTTTTTTTTTGTTTGTTTGTTTCGCAGTTCTTACGTGTAGTAACGTGTACTGTGTATTTATCTTTTGTTTTCATTTTGTATGTAGTAAGTTATTGTGTATTTACGTCTTGTCGTTCTTCCTATGTTGTTTATATAAGGTTCATTCATTATAACAACTTAATGCGAATAGAACCAATACCAGAGGGCAGCTAACTCGATGTAGCCTACCTAACGGTCTTTCGATGCCCCCTGGAAACTCAGAACCGTGATTTTCGTAGCAATGTGTTGTATTCAGGTTTTTTTAAGGTTTGGTTTGGGTGACCGCTAAGTAGTTTTAAGAGACCGCAAGTGTTTCATTTAAATACCAAAAAATAGCCATATTAGTTTCAAGTCCAAATTCCTTTCGATGCCGCCTGGAAACTCAGAACCGTGATTTTCGTAGCAGTGTGTTGTATTATTGTTCAATTTTGCGTTCGATATTTCCAATAAAGACATCTAGAAATCTATCTATCCTTGCTTCCCCTCAACTCGACCTTCTGTGGTGAAATAAACTATTCAAGCTAACTGTATACCCTGTAGTCGGCAATAAACGTTATGATTTGACCTACACAATCAGCTGGGCATTGTATACAATACTGCAAAAATAGTTACAAGAATGATTAGTCTAGCTTAGTTCAAACCAATATAGCCAATGGTAAAGCAAAACATATAGTCAGGGGCGGATTGAACAGGGCCACCTGACCATGCCACTCAAACTTTTTTTTTCGGTTGAAATCCTTTTAGCCCCACTGTTAACAAGATGCAAAAAAAGTAAACAGTTTACATCAACCCCTAAGGTCCAATTCCAGATCAAATAATTTAGTCAAGCTAAATTACTTGATAGATTCAACTCAAGTATTTTTACTCGAAAACCTACAACCTAAATTTATTTGAAAACAATTACTTCACTGAAGTCCAGTGGCCTTCTATCATTATAACCCTTATATTAATTTATGCCACCAATGGGCGTGATATAAACCAGTATATTTGTTACACAAAGCTAATAACAAAGTATATAATACATTGATTATTAGTTTTGCCAAATGCAGCTGGTTGTTTCTTTGTTTACGTCCGATATTTATTCAATGTAAGTTTGCATAGGGTATATCCTCGAAACAGATGTTTTTATTTGATGCCTAATTTTTCATTCTATTTTTTTTAACTGTCTTTCTTTGATGGTATGTTGTGCCTTGTAAGAACGCAAAGCCGTAATTTATTGTTTTACGAAACACAGGCTTCAGATATATTTAGGGTAAACCCATTTGGTAACCTAATACACTTGCGTCTAATTGCCAACCATTGCATTTTTAGTAAAATCTGCCACTTAGAAGCCTTTTATCGATTCGGTCAACTGTAAAATCAATAACAATCAAAATGACGATGGCCGCAATTATTTTATTTGTGGGAATTTTGATAATCTCCAACACCAAACGTAAAAGCCGGATTTTCACACCGAAGAAAGTACGTTTAAAACGGAAGGTGGACCAACAGAAGTGCGGAGAAGACACGGCAGATTTACTGAAACAAGCGATATAGTTCACTGTACAAATCTATCAGCAACAAATGGTTATAAAACAAGAAGTTCTTTAGGCCTATAGATGTTATTTCATTTGTTCAGCAATTAATTCGACAGGCACTGCATTTTCACGTGACAACAATAGGAGACATGCTTATTTTAGCGGAATATCATTGTCTCGCTTCAAGTAAGTGCTGTGTATGCTGCAATTAAGTAAGTGGTAATGGCATAAAACAGTAAAAGCGATAATACTCTTTTGGCAATCTTAAACGTGCAATCCTTTGTTAGCATACCGAGATACGCTAAATGTACAACAGAAAAGCAGATATCGTAAAACTGAAAATTAACCGGCAAAAAATAACAATACATCAACACCGCACCAAGCTTTTTGGCCCTTTCATGACTAAAAAGAAAACACATGTCTACATAAGCAAAACTGGGTAAACTGTAATAGTGAAAAAAAAACTCTGTGCATTTTAACAAAGTGAGTATTGGCTAGGTGACTAAAAGGTCGTTCAGGGTGACATTTACTGCGATCGAACGCTTAGACGGTTGGTTCGGTGTATGGTACAACCGACACTTGGTAGTCTGGGAATCGGTTCATCGACATGTCGATGACAAACTCTGCCTGGCCATTGCTGGACTGACGTTCAATGTCGTTTTGCGTAATGGTGTACTGGCTGCTGGACACCTTGGAAACGGAGCCGAACCAGACCTGCGAAAAGAGAAAAGGGTTTTATACCACGCTGCTTTCGTCGGACTACGTGAGTTATTGCTAATGCCAGATCGATTTGGCATAAATTAGATGGGCATTAAAATCGATTTTTCGACTCTTTTCTTGGTAAAGTTATTGTTTCGGGTTTTAGACGTTCCTTTGACAGGGGGTGCGATCACAACTGAAGGCGAGTTGCTGTTAAAGAGCTATTTGGAGGAAAGCGTAAACAAAATACTCACATTGATGTTCTTGATTGCTTGTGGGAAGGTTACAGTGACGGCATTGACACCAGTCGGGAAGTACAACTTTCCTTGTGCGCCGTTGGGCCAGGTTCGACTGAACACTACGAAGCCTTCAGAGCGAGCTGCAAGTAACAAGAAATGGTTTTAATTTTCTGCAAATCTTAAACTTGCAATTGAAAATTAGAAAAGCCCGACAAAGTGTTTGCCAACAATATATAGGTACGACCAGAGTGATATCGGTACAGACCCGATGAACCCGCATACATTTTTCTACAGTGATGAAACGCTTAGCCCAAGACCCAAAAGAGTTTTTAGCCCCAAATCGACGTTTTACTTTTTCAGCGGTTGTTTTTATCACTTCCCACCCTCACCAGAGCCGTTTAACAAATTTACAAAACAATCAAGTAATAAGGTCAATTAAAAGATGGGAGCATAATGGTTGGAGGTTGGAATAAGACGTAATACGAATATCAAAGCCCACACATAAGTATATAAGTATCATTTTGAGGGTTTTGAATAACTCTTTATTCATTTTCATTTTTTTGCATTCAATTAAAAGACGAATTTGAACTCACGAATTTCGCAGATGGCCATCCTGCTGCTTGCGCACGAGCTGGTGTAGAGCATGTAGTCAAGGTAGCCGCAGTCTCCTGCTCCTGGCTGATCATCTGCCCAGCCGGCGGTGTAGGTGAAAGCGGAACCGTCGGAGTTGACGAAAACACCCTCCTCGGCGCGATCGGTCAGACCTGGGGTGTGAAAAAGAGAAACGTGTCAGACCCAGTGATATTTTTTTCAATTATTGACGGATTACTTATAGTTAACTGTTGGACAAACTTTGCAAAATAGTTCTCGTTTTTTTTTGTCCGTTGATACCCGTTTTGGCGTTTTGTGGTTCGCTTTATTTGACCTTTTTTGCGACTGTTTTTGCATTTTTATGACCACGAACGGCTATTCAGTTGTTACGTTCATAGGAAAGCGAACGCACATCCAAATACCTTAAACTCTAGTCGCCTTTACTTCAAAAATGCTTAACCAGCGAAGCTAATATGCCCGTCTTGGCGGCCATTACAAACTCGAAAACGCGAAACGCAGCCGAAGCGTGTTATCTCTCATTCTTACCGATCCATTTGTCGCCTCCGTAGTTGCGCGAGACGATCTTCCTGACTCCATCGTCTTGGACAATAACGAGACGGCCTCCGTTGACGCCACAAGCTCCTTCAGCCTCGTCGTAAGAGCTCGATTCGTTGGTGGCGCGCATGCAGCTGTGTCCGTACGCCATGTATCCGGCCATGCAGTCGGCAACTGAATAGAAAATAGCGGGATATGGTTAAGAGTTTAATGGCTACCTTTACTTTTGGTGCATCACTCGAACGCTTCGTTTTTAAGTCTTTTTTAGTTTCATCCCTTTTTTTAGTTTTTGTGCAGCTTTCGCCATTTAGACAAATGTTAATAATTTTATTGCTTTCATAACCTTGGTGCGGCAAACTTTAAGTTGAATTAATTGATGTGGCTGCACTGAACTTTAGTAATAGGTTAACTGTTATCGCTGGTCAGTAAGACTAGACTCGGTTTAGATCGAATATGCATGCCTTATGTGTGTGATGACTGAGTCCAGCTTAGCAACCTGTGATTTGTTAAGGTAAAATCGAGAATGAATTGATACCAGGGAAAACCGTATAGGCAAGACTTCCAAAAATGGGAGGTACTTATCACTAACGCGTGTTTTGGCAGTTTGAATCTTACCGGCGGCTCTTGGCAGACAGGTGACGCTATCGACATCCATGTAGTGGTCTTCTGGGCATTCACAGAAGAAAGAGGACTCGATGTTCACGCAGCTGTGCGAGCATGGGCTGTTGTCACACTCGTTGGTGTCTGTTGCAAGGAAATAAATGACAATTTAAAACGGGTGTCGCGACTTTTGCTTGATTTGCTCGCGAACAAACGCCGTTTCTATGAGTCTATTTTCCTTTCAAGGAGTCTCGATGGAATTAAGAAGAAGGTAAGGAATTAAGAGGCAAGGCGGAAAACGTGTAGTTCATAAAGATTGCTTCTTACAGATTCGTGAAGATACTTTCATAAAGATTCTATAGCGTTTTACGAACGTTTGAGATATATTCTGTTGGGCAGTAAAATGTGATCCAAAACTGTTCAAATGCCATGCCAACCTAACAGTAAGCATACAACTAAATGAAGGATCCTTATATTTTATCGACGGCCACATGAATTTTTTAAACCCGGTTTTAGCTAGCGTAGGCTTACCGAAGCAGGTCATGTTGTCGGGTCCGAGAGTGTATCCGATTGAGCATTCGCAAATGAAGCCTTCCAAGGTGTCCAAGCAGATGTCGCTGCAGCCACCGTTGTTCATGGCACACTCGTCGACGGCTGCCTTGGTCACGTTGTTACCTGTGGAAGCAACAAAGGTCAAAACCGGCGACAGGCAGGGTTAAATTAGTTCTACGAGTTTTTATCAAGCTCTGACATGCATATATACGGCCAACTGCAAGAGTGTGAAAACTGAGTCTTTGTATTCACTTAAGAACTGCTAATATGTAATCACTAAAAAGCCATGCACGCTTGTGCGCGACACAACTAATTTTATACCGCGGCTAACAGCTTTCGAAATATGTGTGAACGATTAATCTGCCCGGGTTTCCAACGCTACATAACTGTCAGGCGAAAAACAAAAGCAAATAGAGCAAACGACTGGTGCCGTTTGCCTGAGACGAAAGACAAAAATACGGATCCTTACGTGCAACGCAGTCCCTGGCGTTGACATCGAGCTGCATATCGTCTGGGCACTTGCAGTAGAAAGATCCCCGGGTGTTAACGCACTCGTGAGAGCATCCACCGTTGGCGACTGAGCACTCGTCTTGATCTGCGGGAGAAAAGCGGAAGAGGGTTAAAGTCAGTCGCGTGGAAAAGAGGGTGGAGCGAAAAGTGAAATTTTAGGTGAGAGGTGTGCGCCAGTTTCATTATATTTTAAATTGCGTTTACTCGACGCCTTGTGAGCAAGCGTGGTACAAACGTGTTAGATTTAGAAGCGCAACTATATAGTTTAATACAATCGATAGTGCACGCTTGTATAAACAATGGCAACGGCCACTGTGCTTACAATAGTCACAAAAAACACATTGCAAGGCTATGTGATTGGTGTGAAGGTCAGGGGTAATCAGCTACAAAAGAAATAGAGTGACTTCAGTTTAAAAATACGACGTGCGTGGGCTATGCGATGTGAAAAACACAGTACAAGGCTGTGTGATTGGGAAAAAAGGTAATCAGCTCCTAAGGAAAAACAGTTTATCGGTCCTTTTGGTGTACTCGTATAACTGGTAGAAGATTTCTCACCGTGGCACACAGCCTCCTGGATTTGGTTAAGCACGAGACCGCTGAGAGCGTCGAAGTTCTCGGCAATGAAGCGTCGGTTGTCGTTTCCGGCCAACTGATCCAAATCTACCTCGTTCAGTTTATCGCCAATACCGACAGCGAAAGTGACGGCGCCCATGGCACGAAGCTGTTCGCTGGCTGCCAGCACATCATCCTGAGATGGAAAGCAGTAGGTTAAATACAAGCCTATTGTCAAGGAGTATGTTAGTTAGTAAGTAAAAAAGAGCTCTCGCGCCGACAACAGGGTAGAACGTGACTCTTGATTCAAACTGGGAAAACAGTTACTGTTCGATACACTTATAATAATCAGTGCCTTTTCTCTAAAAAGGTCGAGTAGATCGTGTTCAATGATTACCTGAAGACGATACAAGTTCGTATCGAAAGGTATTAACTGTAAATGAAGATCAACATGACTTCGATCTACTCGACGATTTTAGCTTTGCAATTCATTATGAAGCTACCACTACGTATCCCTGCATAGTGTACCCAAGTTACTATTATTCACTGGCAAAAAAGCAGCGACCTTTGTTTTACCGCAACAAACCGGCATCGCCAATTTCTCAACCTGCCGGATGATTTATAGAGTAAATATTTTCGATATTTCGGCAATAAAAATTGGATTCGATCGTTAAGCGAAACTGGTGTAGCTGGTATAAACTGGTACAACCCATCAGAAGTTATTTGCGATTTAACCCTTCCGAAGTTTTTTTGAGAACTTCACCTTCTGAAATTTTTCTGGTCTAACTCTTTTAAATTTTTTTGTGATCTAAACCTTCCGAAGTTGAGGACTTTTAGAAACAGCTGTTTCTTGTTTCGGTGACGCACCTGGGATTTGCCGTCGGTGATGGTAATAACGATCTTGGTGACACCGTCACGGGCTCCGTTGGCAGGCTTGAAGATGTTGTCGGCGACGTACTGGACGGCCTTGCCGGTTCGGGTTCCGCTGCCCATGTAGGGCATCATGTCGACGGCGTCGATGACGTCAGAGCGGCTGTTGACCGAAGCGAAGTTGAAGCGAACATCGACGTCTCTGTTGTATCTGCGCTCGGCAGGGACAAGAAAAGTTTTTAATTTGTGAGGAAATTTGTGTATATTGCGGCTATCTTTTCAAGGTTCTACTGCACGTCTTTAAAACCGATCGTCAAATTCTTACGAAACGATTTTTAAATTATTTGTATTGTATAATTTAGAAATCTTTCGTTTCAGAATGAAGCCCGGGTCGTCTATTGAAGTCGCACAACTCAAAGGCATCTCCCGAACTGTTTCTATACCACGCTTCGCGTTCCTTTTAAAAAGCGTACCACACGTATTTTAATTTAATAATGGAATTGCAAAGCCAAAAAGGTCGAGTAGATCGACATCATCTTGATCTTCATTTACAGTTAATGTGAAACAAGCTCGTATCGAAACATAATCAATATGATGTCGATCTACTCGACCTTTCTGGCTTTGCAACTCATTATCAAACTACATTACATATCAGTGCATAGTGAACCTGGTGCATTTTACATAACCAACATAATAATGCGCGGATTTTCCAAGTTGCAGCAACGGGATTCGTTTGAGCCGTCTTAAAACAACAACGTACCTGATGAGGGCGCTGTGTACTTTGTCCTGTCCGATGATGAAGGAGTTGAAGAGAGCGGATGTGAAGGACTTCATCTTCTGGAAGTTGTCGTACTTCACCGAGCTGGAGGAGTCGACGATCACGGCGAGATCGGCCTGCGAAGTCGGGTTGTTTAGAAAACACGAAAAACTTAGATATCGAGTGGAGGAAACAGTGCGTATACCATTTATAAATCACCACGATAGAGTATAACATTGTTATAGTAATTCACGGGCCGAAAAAAAGATAGAAGGTTTTAATAACAGTGACTGCGAATCTTCGAAGAAGACAAAGGGCCTTACAAGTTACAGTTATTCGTAGAACAGAACGTCTTTTTGAAAAGCTATAGTTAATGGGCGATGGAAGCAGAAGGTTGTTGTACAAGCTACACAAGGTACATATATTCGATGAAGAAGAGAGAATGCCTAAGTGAACTACAGCAAGTCCGCGTTTACAAGTTATACAGTATGTTGGAATACAAATTTTAAAGCTGACTTCTCAAAATTTAAAGCTGAAGTTTTAGGCGAGTTTCAGGGTTGGGCATGTAACTTGCTTCCTTGGTGGCTGTATTGTTTATGATTGGCCAACTAAATCGCTCTATTTTGGACCAACGTTTCCGGTTGGGATGGTATAGTTATACAGAATAAATGTATTTAAGGTGTGTCCTAATGCTGTGTTACCGACCCGTACAGCAGTTTAGCCCGGTGGGAAATTACAGCAAACTTACAGACTTAAGATGGCAAATCTGAGCGGCGGCGCACGGCTTCTCGTTGGCATTGCAGGCGTGTCCTGTGCAGCAGCATCGGCACACGTCGTTCTCGCTTTCGCCATTGCACTGTGTCGGCATCCAGGCTGTGCGTGGGTTCTGTAGGCGAAAATAGAAGGGATAAACAACGTTATAGTTTTGCTACTTTTTCCGTTGTTTGTATAGACAAACTTTTAACCGAGGGGCGTGCTTGGAAATTACTTGGCTGCAAAGTTTCTTTGCGTGTGTTTTTCTTGTTTTAATCTAAACTTCGTTCAAATTGTTTTCAGCCAGTCAGATCAGAAGATTAAATATGCACAGTTTGTCTATAGGTTAAGTGTATTTTTATTAAAAAAACATTCTTATAGCCTCTTAATGACATAGCTTACTGTACGAAATGCGTTTTCAATTTTTTTTTTCAAATCCTGCTCTACAGCGGAAACCGCAGAAGCCACAGTTTGTCGGGCGAAAAAAAACTAGATTTCAAAACTCACCTGGATGTAGTTGTTGTTGCAGGATTTGGTCTGTTTGCAGCGCTTGAAGATCAGCTTGCGACCTTCGTTCACGCGCACTTCGTTCTCGCAAGAGTCGGCGTCGGGGGCGCACACCTCAAGTGGCTGGGCGTTGCATTCCTCGTTGGTGGCAGCTCCCTCGCAGGAGTAGCAGGCACGTCCTGGAAAGGCAAGGCGTATAATGTTAAGTTGGGCGACAACCTCGTACATTATGACGTAGACAATGGCGATTGTTTGTATGGAACGTCCGAACAATGTCACTTGCTGTTTATTGATATTTCGCCCAAATTTCGCGGAAAGCAAGCCCGCACTGGATATATAATTCAAGCAGTCCCCATCTATATCTTTAAAAGCGCTTGTTGTTATATTTATAAGTCCTGATTGTTCTGACGCCGTGCTTTTAGCCGTCAACAATATTAGTAAAACGAAAGTGTTTCATAGTAAATCTGTGTTATTCGAGTTACATTTTAATTTTGGGCCTAAACAAAATACGGATCCCTGCGTAAAGGGAAAAAGTTGTAGGTTTAATTATACAGATTGTCGTTTTAGGGATATAAAGTTGGCGCCCATAAAGCAAATGGTGATATTTCGACTTTCTTCGATCGATAACCCACTATTCCCCGAAAAGTACACTTACCGCAGGTCTTCTTGTCGTCACGGAGTGCTTCGCCGTCGGGGCAGAGGCACACGTAGCTTCCTTCGGTGTTGGTGCAGTTGTTCTGGCAGCCTCCGTTGTCGACCAGGCACTCGTTGATGTCGATGCAGCTTCCGTCGTCCAATGTCTCGAAGCCTGGCGGGCATGAGCATACTGCGCTGCCGTCCTGGCCCTCAGTACAGATGTGGCTGCAGCCACCGTTGTTTCCGTAACACGGGTCGGGTCGGCAAATGAGACCGTCGGCGTTAAGCAGGAATCCAACTGGGCAGGAGCACTCGTAGCCGGGTGTCAGGTTGGTGCAGTTGTCAGAGCATCCACCGTTGGCGGTCAGGCACTCGTTAACGTCTGGGCAAAAGAAGCGAGCTTGTTAGTTTGCATTCTGAAACGTTTTAGTCTGTTGCAGGCAGGGCCGGATCATATTTTTTAGGGGCGCCCTGCAGCACTTAAGATTTTGGTGCCCTCTACATATGTGACCATTGTTAATCGGGGGCCTGTTGTGAAAAATGGTTCTCATGCCTACAAACATTTATAGAGAGGTTTAGGATTATACTTGAGAGAAAGAGAAAGAAGCGAGATTAGATTTAAACCGGGCCACTATTGAGGTCTGAGTCCATAGGCCAACTCGAATTACTTCATTAAACAATGATCGCAGCACGTTTGAAATACGGCCATGAAAATTTCTGCGGTGCCCCCTCTTCCTCGGTGTCCTAAATATGTGCTTATTCTACTTAATGGTTAATCCAGCCGTGGCTGAATGACCGGGTTACATGCGATGTCCTGGGCATGTTTACTAAAGGCGATTTAAAACCTTGTTTTTTCTGAGTCTAGTGTTGGCTGGCAGTTGTTTACTTACCAATGCAGGCCTTGCCATCTGGGCCAATGATCGAACCTTCGTTGTGGCATCGGCATTCGAAGGACATAAGGGTGTTGACACAAAGCTCAGCGCATCCGCCGTTGGCGTCCATGCACTCATCTGGGTCTGCAAGTCAAGCGCAAATCGGTTCAGTCGCTGGCATTGTGAAGCAATAAACGCCGGGGTTTAAATCAAAACAATAACGTTTGTAAACGAACCGGCGCGTTTTAAAAGCGAAAAACGTTTATATTCGACAGAGTTTTGCATGAAAAGTTAGATTCATAAAACAGTCCAATTCAAAATGATTTTCCGTTGCGTTTTTTTGAAACTTACCGCAAGTCAAACCGTCCTCGAGAAGAGAGTACATTGGTGGGCAGAAGCAGACGTAGCTTCCGATGGTGTTGGTGCAGTTGTGTGTGCAACCACCCTGGTCGATGTCAGCGCATTCATCGCTAAAAGAAATACGAATCAGTTAGCAAAAGTCGGGCCGCTTTAACAAGTATGTATAACAAAGCAAGGCGAAAGAAGGCAACCTACCGTTCGCAAATCATGCCGTCGATAAGCACGTAGTCAGCTGGCTCGGACGGGCACACGCACTCGTAGGATCCTGGCAGGTTAGCACAGATTGCTGGCGCAACGCAGCCGCCGTTGTTGATCAGGCACTCATCGATATCTGTGCAAAATCAAGGAGTTGGCGTTTTGTTTCATTAACCTTGTCGTAGCGTTTAGCGCCAAGAGATATCAAGTTTTTTAAACGCTTCGAAATGTAAGACGCAACTATAAACGCAACTAATGTCGGACGCAAAGTTATTATGACGACAAAAGGCTCATTCGAATTGAAATATACTGACGACGTCTTTGCTGGCGCAATATGTATATATATATATATTTTAACAAACCTAAATTACTAGCTTTACTAGAGTATTCTGCTATTACTGATGATGAATTAAGGTGGACATTTATTTTGCAAGGCTCAATTTGATTTCCACTATCACATATTCAGCGCTACTTACCGACACATGTGTCGAGATCCTCGGGTTCGCCGTCCCATGCAGCTGTGTTGTTCTGGAAGTTGTAGTTGCAGTTCAGCTGGGTGGGTGCGGCACCGTTTTGCGAGTAGGTGAATCCTGAAAAGGAAGGAACGACAGCCGTTGAGTAAGAGTCGCCGCGAGACTAGTTTTACATTAAACACAAAATATATAACTGCTACAGGTTCAAATGAATCTAAGAAGATCTCTTAAAGAGTGTTTTTAACTTTTAAGCCAAAGCCGATTGGCAGAAGGTAACATTGCGCTTTGTAAACTCAAAAAAAGGTTAATACAAAACGGCGTTACAGCGTTAGAGCCTTCGGGAGTCTAATTTAAATAACAAAATACAGGCTTTGAAGCATAATGGTTGGAGGTTGAAGTAAGACGTAATAAGAATACCAAAGCCCATACAGAAGTAGGTATCATTTTGAACGTTTCGAATAACCCTTTATGCATTTTCAACATCAGATGTTAAACAAGGCAGAGTATGACATTACCTGTTGGGCAGGTTACGACAGCAACACCACCGGGGAAGACCTCTCCGTTGTCTTGGAGTCCACGGAATGAGACGTATTCCCTGGTGAAAGATTCGCAGCCTGGCACTGTTGTAAAAAAACATGAGTTTATTTTTTGGTATTGTGGGTTGATTTATCAATGGAGCAAGTTACCAACAAACTTCTGCAGGGTTGTGTGATATGAGTAGCAGAAAATAAACAAGCCAGTTGTTTTTGTATATAATCTTAAGAGTAACTTCTTTTGTTTGGAGTAAATTTCAGCAATTTCCTGCCAGCGGCGAGGTGATGTATCTCGATATAGAAACTCGTTTCGCTCAAATACAAGTATTGTTTTACTTATCACTTCCTCCCTGTTGGAGGTAATAAGAAAATAGACTCACGAGTGAAGTTGTATGGGCAGAGCGCGGCATTGCAGAGCGACTCGAGGCAGCAGCATTCGCACTTGGAGTTCTCGAGGTTGGGGTTGCACTGGGACGGTCCCTCACCGGCGTCACGCGGGTTCTGAACAAAGTAAATAGGGCTATAGTTAGACGAATAGGTGGTTAGGTGGATTACATTGGTCAGTAATTATTGCCGAACGTTACAAGATAGACGGAGTAATGCCGGGAAGTAAGTTACTTGGAGGTATAGGATGCTTTCTTGTGCGTTACTGTACTGGTGATTTTATAGGTTAAACCGGGTATTGTCAATTTCTAAACAGTTATGCATGTTAAATAACGATCATTTATAGCCGTGGTTAGCAGAGAGCGTGATGTTTACCTGGATCATGTTGTTGATGCAAGCCTCGACCTGCTGGCAGCCCTTGGTGATCATGGTGATGTTGTTGCGGGTTCGCATCGTGGTGAAACAAGCATCCTGGGACGGGGCACAGGCCTGAAAGGAGAAACCAATATAAGGATGTCGTGCAATTGAAAAAGGCTTGGTTCATTATACTTTGGCGAAATTAATTGATTGTTGATCCGTGTTACTAGTTTATATTGTGTGTTGTACTAAACTCACAACGCAATCCTGGCCTCTCCGAAGCCATCTTGTACCATATATAGGTGCCGTTACCGTTGACCAGGACGACTACAGAGGGGCTTGATCACAGATTACACATTGTGTATACGTACGATTCAGCTGTGCTAAGCTTTATAGCCTCATTTAGGATTTTCACAGTAATTGTGGATAACAGCTTTTTTGTCCGATTTAACTTACAACTGCCTCGTTGCACTCTTCGTTGGAAGGCAAGTTCTGGCAAGTGTAGCAGAGGATTCCGCAGGTGCGGCCGTCGGCGCGGAGCATCATACCGGCTGGGCACTCGCAAATGAAAGATCCTGGGGTGTTGGTGCAGGTGTGCTCGCAGCCGCCGTTGGAGAATTCGCACTCGTCGATTTCTGCGCGCCAAAACGAAATTTGAATGTCAACAACGATTCGGAGGCAACAGTGAAACTGTAACGTTCGTTTCCGGTGTAAAGCGTTAAACTGGCGTGTTTAGGTATAAGACAACATCTCGTGTGAGAATAATGTCGATGATATTTTCTTTGCATAGTATAAAAAACACATATAAGTTTTCTACCATTGATGGAATACTACGTCCATGAAATTGTTAACTGTATAACGCCGTTAGAGATTGTTCGATCGTATAACATTGATAACGTGTGACGAACAGTTTGCAATTTACATCCACGGAAAATAACCTTCTGGTAAAACAGCCTAGGCTAGCAGTCACTTACCGGTACAGTTGTGGGCATCTTCGTTAAGGGTGTATCCAGGCTCGCACGAGCATCGGTATGAACCGCCGGCCTCGTTGGTGCAGATCTGGGCGCATTGCATGGGGAACACTTGGTTGTAGCAGCTGTCGATCTCTGCACGAAAAAACAAGCACGTTTCAAAATCAGGTTTCATTTTTAGCAGTGTTAGACAAGTAGCAAGGTGTGGCTATTGGTAGTCAAAAAACAGACTTTATATTTGTACTCTGTATCGCTTTTCATTCAGAGTTGATTTTGCGTCGATAAACAAAGTTATCACACGTTTTTTAAGGGTAGTTAAACACCTATAACATAGGTGATACGCATGGAGGGGTGCACTGTTAAATCTGCTCAGTGAACTCACCGCATGTTTGCTTGTCGGCTCCGATGATCATACCCTCTGGGCAAGTGCACTCGTATCCTGGCTCGAGATTGACGCACGTGTGAGAGCAGCCGCCGTTCTCGTCAAGGCACTCGTCGTGGTCGAGGCACTCGTTTCCAGAGACCTGAGAAAGGCGTGGGTATGGGATTAGTCTTGGTAAAGGATGAGCCTATATTCGTGGTCATGTTCCGGTTGAAAAAATGTTACACGGGAAGATGGTGTTACACTATACAGGTGCCGTTATTTCAATGGTGGCTTTACGTTTTATTGCAATCGTCAGATGCCAGCACTTACAACTTGGTGGGATGGGCAGATGCAGCTGTATCCTCCGAGCTTGTTAACGCATTTGAAAGCACAGCCTCCGTTGTCGACAGCGCACTCGTTCAAATCTGAAAGGTGGAACGGAATTGCTTTAGCATCCGGTATGCGCAATGAAAGTCATCAAAGGTTATAACAAGGGTTCTTAAACTGGGGTCCATGGACCCCTTGGTGGATCCTTAAAATAGTTCAGACTTCATTTATATTTCACATTTTTCGGCCTGATATCAGCAGATTTACGAAGTCTGTGTACAATGTTACGACTATTTTTTACGTCATCTCTAAAGGTTTCTTGTCTGCTGTGGTTCATGCGAAGCAAAAAAAAACATTAAAG
Organism: Ascidiella aspersa; assembly: GCF_963924565.1. Classification (NCBI taxonomy): domain Eukaryota; kingdom Metazoa; phylum Chordata; class Ascidiacea; order Phlebobranchia; family Ascidiidae; genus Ascidiella; species Ascidiella aspersa. The sequence continues at coordinate 22,624,228 of NC_139451.1, forward strand.
AATCCGCGGTAAAAAAAGTTTAAGAACTATAGTGGTTTCTTTTTGCAGGGGCCAGGAAAGTTCAACTGTGTCTTATTGCAGGGACCCGTTAAGTTTACTCACCGCAAGTGACACCATCCTCAACGATTGACATGTCTGGTGGGCAGGTGCAGTAGTAGGAGCCGACGGTGTTGGTGCAGTTGTGTGAGCAGCCTCCGTTGGCAACCGAGCATTCGTCGAAGTCGCAAGTGTGCTGGTCGGACTGCACAACAAAAAGACTTGGTTAGTTTTTTTACTAGTTTGTGTTTGGCTGGTGTGCGGAGAAATCGTTTGACTTGTCCTATAGGCGGTACAAACCAGTCCAATTGTTTTCAAAGGTAAAGACGCAAATAAAAGTAGGAAGGAAAGCTTTTGTTCATTTTTTAGAAGCGTCCAACCCTGGTGAACATTAGAGCGAAAAATTTGGGGTAATTTTGCGACATGAAAAATAAACTCACGGTAAGGAACTGGGGCGGCTCTGGGTTGACGCAGAGCTTGTCGTTAAGCAAGGAGATGAGGCCGGCGTCGAGGTCGGAGAAGTTGTCGACCATGATGTAGTTGGCGGTCGATCCGGCAATCTGAAGAAGCTCGTGCTCATTGACACGCTTGGCTGTGGAGGAAAAAGTGTTTGTGAGATAATGCTTAGTCGGGGTCGGCTGCATTGTGTCTAACCGCTTTTAATTTGCCTGCAACTTTCTGTATAGTTTCTTAAAATGACGATTAGCTTTCCGCGGTGGGTTCATGTTGATTATTTCTAACCTGTTAAACGGTTACATCTGTAATCGCCAACAGTTGTTGAGCGAGCTATATCAAGTTATCGGTGATACATTTCTTCTAGGACAAGATGGTTCTTGGGTCAGTTTACAAATTCATAAATGTTTAGTTGGTTTTAAAACGTACCAGGATTTTTTTCCATAAGGCTTATTTAATATCGTGAAATATTATGACAAACGATATCAGTTTAAAAGACTTTTACCAAAAAGTATTATATTAAAAAGTGTTAGTACATTCCTGCATTGTGTCTAACCGATTTGAAATCAACCTGCATCTTTCTGTATAGTTTCTTAACACGACAATAAACTTTCCGTGGTTGGTTCAGTGCCCCCTGTTGATCAATTCTAACTTGCTAAATGGTTACCTCTGCGCGTTTAACCACAACCTCCTTCAAGAGTCTTTACCCAAGCTTCCTACAGCGGTGTCAAACAGCAGTCTCAGCATCAACATTCTACTTACAGACACCAATGGCGTAGACAATGTCGGCGGCCTCGTGAAGGCGCTTGGCAGCAGCGGGAAGATCACGCCAGTCGTACGAGCGTCCGTCAGTGATAACTACAACGGCCAGAGGCACTCCGGGACGGCGACCGCGAGCTACGGTGAAGTCCTCGCTGACAGCGTTGTTGATGGCCAGGGCGGTCTTGGTACCCCTTCCCTTGTACACGATTGCCTGCGCAAGAAGGTGGTGGTTGGAGATTTTCAAACTCTGTTCATCGGTCGTGTTGAAGTGTGTTTTTTTACTGGCAGGCTTCGGCATTAAATCACTTAGTTTTGACTTAGCAAATTTTGGATATTTTTAGTTTCAAATTAGTTTGGAATCTTTATGAAAACAGCTGTAGTTATGGTTTTCTTAAAATGGTTCATTATTGGGTTCAGGTACCGGAGGGATTTTTTTATTTTAGCCACTTATTACTTACGTCCAAAAATTCATTGAACTGGGTCTGGTTGTGGACCTGGTTAAGGTTGAAACGCCTGTATGGGGCCTTGTTGTAGGTGATCAAACCGACCTGAAAACAGAATCAACCATAAGTAAAGTCAAATAAACAGAACTAGAAACGTGAAGGAAATGTCTTTCGAAAGAAGTTGTAAAGCAACTCGCGAGGAATTATCTCAACGAGAATTGAACAAAAACGTTAATATTTCAGGACAATATGTTCGGCCTTGTACTTTGTTCTATAACTAATGGCGGAAACAGAGTGCAGTAGCGTCTAAATGGGGTTACGGGGAAAATAAACAACTCAAAGAGCTAAACAATCTTTTTGTCAGTATACACTTATAATAATCAGTGCCTTTTACTATTTTGAAAATGACTAAAAAGTTATGTGAAACGTTTAAAGTGATAGCTACTTCTCTATAGGCTTTCATATTCTTATTACGTCAATTTTCGTTTTCACTTACGCGAACGGCGTCCTGTCCGACGTTAAGCTCGGCAACAGTGTTGGAGACGAAGTTGAGCATAAGGTCGAAGTTGTCCTGCTTGATGGAGCTCGACTGGTCGAGGATAAAAAAGAGGTCTAGCTTCTGGTTGCCGCATGGGTTGTTGCCGGGGCAGGAGCAGAAGTAGGAGCCGTTGGTGTTGGTGCAGGTGTGCGAGCAGCCTCCGTTGTTGACAGCGCACTCATTGATGTCTAGAATAGAGGAAGAGAGGACGTTAACAAAGGGGTTAAGCGAAAGAGGGAGTTAAAGCGAATAAGCGTTAGGCGAAGAGGTGGCTGATGTACCAAGTTTTTATAATTTATTACTATAACTAACCGCTTAGTTGGAATGGCGTATTTAAAAAAAGTGTTTGTTTTTTTCTTACATTATCTAAAATAACAAAGTCTCTATTGTTTTGTTAAGAAGTTTGTTTTCATTGACTATTGGCGCTTTAGGCCATTTTAACGCTTACTGCGCCAGTGGGGGCCTTGTTCGAAAAGCAAAAACCTGTAGGTTCTATTAATTAATAATAATAGCGTTGTCAATTACAAAGAATCCAAATTTTGTTTATCAGTTTGTTTTCATGGACTATTGGCGCTTTAGGCCATTTTAACGCTTACTAAGACAGTGGGGCGCCCCTTCTCGAAAAGCAAAAACCGGTAGGTACTACTGAATAAAAATAATATATAGTGTTGTCAAGTCGGTGATTTATACCTCCGCATGTTCCGATATCTCCGAGCCAGTATCCATCAAAGGTTCGTGCGACCTGGGAGCAGACGATCTGGTGGGAACCTCCGACTGGGCCGTAGCCAACTGGGCAGGTGAGGGTGCAGGTGTCTCCAAGCTGATGGACAAAAAACGATTATTAGACTGGGTCAGAAAGAAAAGATGGGGCTTCTAGCAAATGCGACCGTTTTTGTGATGAACTCGATGTAATGTTGTAGAGTAAATTTGTAAACAGCAAAACGGAATGTTTTTAAGGGTGTAGTAATTGGACGTGGAAGGAGTGTCAGACAAACAGAAAATTTTAAAGAATTGTTTTATAGGACAAACTCAAATATAAAGTCGACTGGCATTTTCTGCTCACCTCGTTGCCGTTGCAGGTCATGTTCATGCCGGCGGGAAGGTCGAGCAGAGACGGGTCTGGGCACTTGATGTTGATATCGTCGGCGATTGTGCAGTCTCCTGGCACGTTGCAGAGAGAGTCGTGGCAGCAGCAGCGGCACACGGAGCTTCCGTCAGGCTGAACGTTGCACTGAAAAGCAAATGTGGGGATGGTTAGACGTTGGTAGATTTGTTTGAGGTTTCGCACTTTGAGGTACAAAAGGCCTTGGGTGTTGCTAGATTCATTTGAGTGAGTTGCAAACGGAATTTGCGCTCGCTTTGCAGCAGCATATTTGGAATCTACACGGTTTACACCCGATCGCTTAGTGTGGTATACCTGTTTATACTTAACTGATCAGTCTCAAAGTGGATTGAAGACTGAAATGACGGCTTTGCGGTCGAACGGCCAGTTGACTATAGAATCTATGCTATAGTCATTCACATGTGGCCCGGCAAGGCAGAGCTTTGTTAAAAAAAACGCTAAGCCGCTTAACGCGACCATGCGGCACTCGCCGCGAAATTACGTCACGGTGTGTCTGGCGCAAGCAAAAATCCAGGAGCGACGGGCGTTCCCGAATAATCCGGACGCGAATCGGACAATTATGCACTTGGATCGAGATCACAGCAACGCCTGACGCCGTCTTCTATATGCGTGGGCGTCGATGCCAGGTGAAATTTAATTGTTCCCGGCGCAGGTGCTACATTTCGAGTTTAAACAACAAGTTGTGAAAATTACCGCCGATCAGTGATAACAGTTCAATTTTAGGGTTTTCCCTAGGCCTTGACTGTTAACCAAAATTGTGTGAGCTTTTTAGAAATTTTTTCTTGGAGATACTTTCTGGCTAACAAGCAATCGAAATCACCAAAGTTAATGTTCAATGTGATGCTTAGAGAATTGTGCTGGGCCCATGATAACAACATTTCCTCTTAGACAATGTACACTGCCAACGTGCCAGGTATAGCTTGCGATATTTTGGGAAACCATTTAAAAATAGGTCGAAATAAAGCAAATCGCAAACAGCAGTGCGTCGAATAGGCACCGATCCTTGAGCAGACAAACTGAAATGCTCACCTGGGATGGAGACCAGGCGGTTCTCGGGTTCTGGATGAAGTTGTTGCCGCAGGCCTCGGTCTGCTTGCACATCTTAGAGATGTAGAGGACTCCGTTTTCGCGACGGGTGGTGGTCTGGCAGGATTTCTGCGACGGGAAAGCAATCAGAGAGCGTTAAAAGCACGTCTATTTTTTTCGGTTTAGCGTGTTCTAACACGTCTATGATTAAAAATGTGAGTTATTTTGTGGACTAAAACAAGTTAAAATCCCAAACAACCAACATAAAAAAGAACTTGCCAATGTTTTCATTTCGGTCGAAAGATCATTAAAAAAATGCGTACCTGGTTGGGCGCGCATACGACGGCGTCCAGGCAGTCCTCGTTGCTGAGAGCGTTCGAGCAGGTGTAGCACATCACGCCGCAGGTGTGTCCGTCGGCGCGGAGTCCGTAGCCTTCTGGGCACACGCACACGTAGCTTCCCATGGTGTTGTTGCAAGTCGACTCGCAGCCGCCGTTGTTCACCAGGCACTCGTTGATGTCTAAAAGAGCAAAAAAAAATAGTTTATATTGTTTTAGACGCGCCGCGAGTAGTTGTTGAGACCGCGCTATGGGAACCCACTTGTTTTCGATAAAGGGCGTTTTTTGGCGGTTAAACGGTTTCAGGTCTGATTTTAGTCATTTTATAGTGCCTTACTTTCAATATTGCCAGTAAACTTATTTATTTTTGATAGGCAGCTCGACTCGATGAGTGAACGGTCCTTTCGCTGTCATTGTGTTATTCTTTATGTGATTTTGCTTTTCAATGTTTGCAAAGTTGCACAAAAAATAAATTGCGTCTGAATCTTTGTCTGGCATTGAACTACATTTTTTACCAAGTTTTGTGCTGTTTTGGCCAAGTTTGTTAGATTGATCGCATATTAGTTATTATACGTGTATCTTTGTTCGAGGTTTGCAATCATCGATGTTAAGGCCGCTACCTTATGTAATATCAGAAAAAGCTATAAAGCTTACCAGCGCATGAAACGCCATCCTCCATGAGTTGGTAGCCGCTGTTGCATCGGCAGAAGAATTCGCCGTCGACAACGTTGATGCACTGCTGTTGGCAAGCGGTGTTTCCGTAGCAGCTGTCGTCGACTGAAGAGAAAAGAAAAAAAACGAATGGTGAATGTTGATCGGGCTTTAATTCTGTTCAAAATGCTGCTGCGAAGTTCGGATTTGAGTGGAATTTCGTCCAACAGTAAAAACTCACGGTGCTATGATAAGTTGAAAGCATACTACGAAAATAGTGGGAATTGTGTATGGTTTATTTAAAGCCCGTTATTTTTTATTCAGATACTTTTTAAAAGTTTTAGTCCCCACAAAACACATAATCTTATCCCTTTATACGCAAGCATGAAAGGGGACTTTGGCGATTTAACACAGAGGACAATAACCTGGGGTTATGACTTATTCGTTCTGTGTTCCGTTTTCAGTAAAAAAAATGGTTTTAAGTAAATCTTTTGTTTTATACTACAAAACTATGGATGTTATCACAACAATAAAGTTGACTTTTAGCGACCGGCATGATAACGTTTCCGATCCTGAAAATCGGACGTTAAATACCGTATGTCGAGAAATGTTTCAAAGAGGTCGAGAAACTTACTGCAGGTCTTGCCGTCTCCGGCGGTGATGCGGCCAGCTGGGCAGCTGCACTTGTAACTTCCGTCTGTGTTTTCGCAAAGGTCCGAGCAGCCGCCGTTGTTGTCCAAACACTCGTTGATGTCTGCGCGCAAAGAATTGTCAGGTCAGATTGGCGATTTTTTTTCATGTGTAATGGTTGCTTTGAAAACGCTGCCAAAGTCGGGGGTCGATAAGCAACTTACCGTTACAAGAAACGGTGTCGACAGCCAGGGTGTAGCCACGTCGGCATCCGCAGTGGTTGGATCCGACCAGGTTGAAGCAGTACTGGGCGCAGCCTCCGTTGTTTTCCAAGCACTCGTTAACGTCGCCAGAGGCTTCGCAGGTCTGCGAACAGTTAAAGAAGCATTAACTATAGGGCGTTTGGCGTCGGAAATGTAGCTTTGCGCCCCTTAGACTACTAGTTTAGAAAAAATCGTGGTGAAACAAGTGAAAATTAACAGTGAGCTTGTTTAAAGATAATTTTTAACCTGGTGATAGTTTTGACTCCTTTTCAGGTGGTCTAACCACTCTCCAGCCCTTGAACAAGTAAAAATATATCGATTTGTTGGGGGTGATTAAAATAAAATAACAAGCTTTTTTTCTAATTTAATATTTTTTAATAGACTAAAATTATTCCGTGCACGTTCCAGATTAAAGGCTACTTCAAGTATAAGCTGTGCCCTTAGAGTAGCAAGCATTCAAGTCTATAAATCTTCAGAGTCAGAGCGAATTAAACGATTTACGAAACTATACTATACGAAGTTAACACTGCGAAGGTAACACCGCTTTAGAATGCGCGTGCTTCTCGAAAGTTCGAAGGGGCTCACCTTGGAGACAATGGAGTCAACTTCAGCACGGAGTTCGGTGAAGTCGCTCACAACCACGACGTTGTCGGTAGTCGGCAGGGAAGCGATCTGGGCAAGTTCGCTCTCGTTGACTTTGGAACCGATGCCGATGGCGACGACGCGGGTTGCCTTGGCTGCCGACGGAAATGAGAAAAGTTAGAGTGGCACGTAAAAGCAGCATTACAACTAGATATAGATTCGGGAAACCCCACTAATTTTTTTAGTGGGGCATCCGAAGTTTCTGGGTCGGGTACTGATTATTTTAGGGCAGATAAAAATTAACCTTCCGTGTGTTTGGGTAACAGTAGCAATTGAAGTTGCAAAGTGGCCACTTCTATTACAAGCCAAGAAATGGGAGGGAGCCTTTTACGTTGAGAAATCGTTCGTGAAAGCAAAAAATTGCTTCAAATCCTTTCATTTGCTTTTTTTCACTTACCCTTGACCAAGTTGGCGAACTTGGGCAGGTTTTCGATGTCTTGCGACCTTCCGTCGGTGAGCACGATCACAACGGTAGGCACCTGTCCCTCCCTCCAGCCGTTGTATTTCTGCAGGCAAAGAAGCGAGCGGTAAGCTAAAGCAACGGCAAGGGCGCGTTAGGAAACGAGCTCAGGCTCGATCAGGTTAGGGAAAAACTGTTGGCGCGTTTCTGAACTGTTTTTTTCGAGTTGTTTAACCCCTTAGGCCTCTTTGTGCGTCTCAGAAATAAAGAGGAAAGGCTTATTTGTACGTTTTAAGGTGTCGGCGATTTGAAATATTTTTTCCCTCGTAAAAATGTCGTTTAAATACATTTGGAACAGAAACTTTAACAGCTTTACGTATCCTTTGAAAAAAGCTCGGGTGCTTGTTCTTGAATGTAAACTATTCATCAAAAGCTAACTGGTGCAACAAAAATGTGTAAAAAAGTACGGCGGAACAGGTGACGGAAAGCAGGCGTTAATCACGTGGGGTTTCGCACTTGATAAAAAAACAGTGGCGATACCAACCTGCAACAGATGGTGATTGGCCACTTCGAGGGCGGTGGCGGTTTTGGTACCCTGGCCGTAGTAGGGCATGTTGGCGATCGAGTCGAGCACGCTCTGCTTGTCGAAGAAGGTGTTGAAGTACATGCGCTCGTCGACCCACGAGTTGTAGCGGGCGATCGACACACGTCCCAGACTGCGACCGATTTCGATCTCCGACACGGTCTGGCGATCAAATTTCGGGGAAAAACACGTTAAACGTATGTTGCTGTGGTTTTTCTAAGTTTACGACAAAACGACGAATATAGGAAGTGGGGATTTTTGTGTTTTGCATAATTGGCGAAGAAGTGATTCTAAAATCGGCAAAAAAATTAAAAAATCGGGACTTTGGTGGATACTTTGTAGCGCATAAACAACACTGTAGTGCCAGAAATCAATTTTAAGGCTTAAATGCAATAAAACGTATGCCCGAAACGTTGCAAATTAATTCCCAAGCGACAAAACACTAACTTAAAACCACAGAGAATAATAGTTCTAATTAAAATACAAGGAAGGTAAATGTAAATTTATCCTTGGAACCAAATAGTCTTATTTCGAGGATTCTCTGTTGCCGTTTAGTCGGGCTCAAACAAACAAACCAACTTACGGCGCTCAAGAAGTCGCGGATAAGTTGGAAGCTGGGCGCTGTGACGGAGCTGCTAGAATCGACGACGAAAAGAATGTCCATGGCGGCTGAGCAGGTCACTGGTGGGGGTGGTGGTGCTGGAGAACGAGCGGGCGAGAAATTAAAACGGCGCCAAACGTGGAAGTTAAAAACGGACTTATTTGCTAGTTATTACCAAGTACCCGTTCGAGTTTCGGAAGCTTAAGATTCGACCTAGCCGGACACTTTTAAAGCCGCAAATCGTTTACCGAAGTAATTGTAGTATTATACAATTTCCCAAGGGATCATGTTGGTGTCCTAACATGCCTTTGACATTCGTTCTGTGTACACTTACAAAACGACTGAGCGCCGGTTTTGTAGTTATTTAGTCTGAGTATTGTCTGATTGCAAAACCTAATTTAACTTAATTATAAAAAATAGGTTTTATGAAATTGCCTAAAAAACTACCTATTTGCTAGTTATCAGTAAGTACCCGTGCGAATTTTGGAAGCTTAAGATTCGATTGGTTCGGACACTTGGTCCGGGTTTTTTTTTTAGTATATTTTTTCAGCGCAATCTACCCGGCGCTCCTTAAAACGTGCCGAAGCCAGTAAGAGGGAGCGCGGTTCATCAAGGTGATCTGCCCACGCACACGGGCGCCGGCGCATCGCGTCATCGAAGTTCGCCTTCTGGGAAGAGGACGGCACCGGCGCGGCCGTGTCAGCTCGTATTAACCGCACGGCATGCCGTCCAACCCGTTTTTCCGGTGCCTTGGGTCCTCGGCGACCTTTAAGCGCGCGAACCGCGTGTAGGCGAATCAGAACAGCCTATTTTAACAGGTTTTGTTCGCTGCCTGTGAAGCGTTTTATACATTGAATGCTGTACGACATTGGCACATAGGTTTTCTGTGCGCAGCTAATTTCGTCTGATTTAAACCATCGACACTAGAGGGCGACGTTAAGCCAGATTACAATTGCTGGGCGAACTTACACCGCTTCCACAATGAAGGTTTTTCAGTCGACCCTTTAAAGTTTAAACGCTTTTAAGCAATTAAGCATATATGGGTTACTGTTTTAATCGGTTTCGTGGCTTTTAAGCGAATAAATGCGATAATACAAGCGAAAGTAACACAACGCTTTTTTAATTACCGCGATCCTTTGGTTATAAAATCGGATGGGATATTAAACGTTGTTTGGCATTCTGATTTCGCCTCAAAATAAATATAACTACACTTGGTGAGTTATGTGAAAACGTCGTGAAAACAACGATAAGTTTTTTTTATCGCCGTACGGTTAAATCGTCGCCGAGAAATGATTTTCATCAAACGAGTTACTAATTTTTTAGTGAATGTATTTTTGAGTTCAACTCTTTCAAACCATACTCACTTTCAGTAACATCGACGGGAGCTGCAAAAAAAGAAAGACAGTTTAGAAATGATGAAACTGCTATATTTAACATAAATGAAAGAATGCTGAGTAATGTGGTGGCAATTAGACGGCTTTTTACTTGCCAATTCCTTCTTAACATCACTGGCTCTGATTGCTTGCCACCATTATCGGATAATTTTTAGGGCCATATCCGGAGAGCTACTTATATTTGGAAGGCAATTAGCATAGTTATGGTGGTCATCAAAGACAATTTGGGCCAAATTACGAAACTTTAATTTAATGCGATGATATTTTTAACTCAATGTATCAACGAAAAATGGCAAATACTTACGAAGTTCTTCCTGGGCATTTGCTGCCGCAATGAGCACCAGAGCGAAGATAAATTTCATCACCATTCTACAAAAGTAAAATAAAACCTATTAAATGTCATCGGTGTTGTTCGGATAACAGAGAAAAAAAAGGTGTAGGAAAGAACCACTCTGCCCTGATATGAGTAACGCCAAAACGTCAGTAGAGGCTAATTTTAGCTGGGACCAAGCTCAGGCCGGTATACCTATGATGACTAACGCCACAACTGGTTGTAACCGCGTAATGACTACGCAGTATTGTAATAACTGTGTGCGTGTTGCTGTACAAGCAATTTTTTGGGCCCGTCAGCCCTTAAGGCCCGTCAGCCCTATATGTAAAACGCGTCACGGCGTCAGCAGGCTTTGGTATTTAGCAAACGCTTACGTGCGCCAATGGGAATCAAGCAAGGCCGGCGCTCACACAGGCCACCGAGTTCGGAATTATACCGCCGAAGAAAGACGCCCGAAGCGCATTTTAACTCACACCTGCCTTGCACTAAAAGCCGGCGAAAAGCGGAATGGCAACTCTTGTTCGACACCGCCGCGCAAATGGCCCAAGGCGACAACTGCGGTTTACCGTCTCCGTCGCGTCGAGGAAATGCGGAATCTCGCCATCTCGAATGGTGCTCGTGTGTGTGAATCAGATCGCAATATGTGCAGAGCTTTAGAGCTGTGAAACTCGAAATACGCGCCCGAAGGAAACCGAACACTATGAATCGTCACTGTTTGCCAGTTTTTTTCGCCACTGGCTGGAAGTTGTCGATTTATTTTCGGGATGATCTACATCGGAGATTTTGAGTCGCTGGAAAATCGCACGCGCCCGAATTTTGTTCGTCACAAATGATTTAAGCCGATATGAAATTGCTTAAAGACTTTTTTAGGTGATTAAGATCAAATCGCGTCATGACTCACATACTACCTGAAAAGAATCTATTTTGGCTTTAACAATAAAACTCAAAGCGTAAAAACCCGAGTAAAATCAGGATCATACATTTTTTAAATGAATATATATTTCGATTATACTGGCATCGTCAATTCCTGCTGCCAATGGTTTTGGATTCCACAAAGATACGCCTGCTTATATATTTTTTGTCTTTAGTTTAGCTTGAACAATTGACCCTCTTTAAAAAAATCCCAAATTTACGTATTTTAAAATGATCGGTAAATAATCCAATTTTTAATATTGCGTTTTTTTCCGATATATCACCGCGTCTCGTTCGTAAAATGGATGGGCGATCGCAAAATGTCAGCAGCGTGATTTGCGAAATTGTCGGCCGATAGCAATCGTGACCACACGGCCTAGAACAATTTGTTTCTGCCCAGAAGCGAAAAAGCGGAACTCAGAAAAAAAATCCGATACGCTAATGGAAGTCTTTTGATGGACGGGAGATTTACATACTTTTGTAACGTATTCATGAATATTATAAAAAATAATATTTTTACCCATTTCAAAGAGACATTGCTTAACCTTACAAAAACCTTTATTAGTTTTAGATTTTACTAAAACCACTAAGTCTTTGAAAAATTATTTATCTTGGCGATCAACTCTATCGGTCGGCTTGTGCCAAAGAACATAATTAATTTCGGGGCTATTATTATAAATTTAAGCAAATTTGATAAATTTATTCAGATAAGATCTTGATCGGTTTTGTAACTTTGGCCAAGGCAGCTTCTTACAAGAAGAGTTTGCCAAATAATTGAAATCAAAATTCTGCTTACCTGACGTCTTTCAGTCGTACGGTGGAGGATAAGGTGTGGAGATTACGTTGAACGAAGAACTCTACGAATTTGCTGAAGATCGGGCTCGACCCCTTCTTGAACAGCGTTAATATACAGTTCTTTAAGGCAAAGGAGGAATGAAAATAGAAAGCTCGGTTAGTTTCCGGACGAAATATTGGTATAACAAATAACAACACAGCTCCGTTAAATGAAATCACAAAAAACGGTCCTGCCGCGCTAAAATATTTCCATATTTTAATGGAGTTATATTTTAATCCTGTAAATTCCTGCGTTTTCTCTATCGCGGTCTTTCAAAGAAATCATTTTCTTCTTTGACATCTAATGTTAAACGTTTGGGATTCGTTTAGAGACCATGCGCTTTTTACCGGAGCTTAAGGATGCGATACATTTCGAAGCCACTAGAACTAAAAATCGAAGGTGCATCGCTTGCCCTTCCAAAGTCTATTGTACAACACTTAACAAAACAAACGAGTAGCTTGATTACCAGGCGTCTAGCATAACTCGATTCGTTTAAGATAACGACGTGAACTGAAGATCGGGTTCTCTCAACTATAGAGTAAGATAGTCAGACGACTTCGGCGCATTGCTGCTATTGCTGTTCTGCTGCTGCTGCTCTCGGAGCGGACTCGGTATCGAAGTGATTTCAATCTGGTATCTGGGCCGCTTTAAGAAGCCCTGGCGCCGTCGCCCCGGGGCAAGGCAAGGCGCCTCGTCGAGTCACTTTCTCGCCTCCTCTCCGCTCTCTCACTGCTCCTAGCTTTGGAGGAAGGCGAGAGAGGCCGGCGGCTTGCGTCTCGTCGTGCAACAAACACGCCGCGCCTGCATATACGTGGTGCTAACGTGGACTCGGCGAGCCGCGGCGCCGCAGGAAACAGCCGCCGATTTTCGCGTCCGACGTCCCGAGTTTGCATCGGGTTTCGCCGGTTTTGTGGCGAAGCAATTTGGGATTTTAGCGCGAGCATTTACCTGGTATCACACAGGTCGAAAGATTTGAGGCCTTTTTAACAGAGCTATAGTCAATGGGTGAAATTTTTTACAAACGGGAAGTGTTGGGATCAAATCGTTTGAACACTTAGAAAGAAACGTTGGCTACTTGAAATGTAGGTCAAAAATATAAAACCTTGAACGTAATATTACTTCATTTATTTGTGAGGCTTTGTTAAAGGGATGATAAAAACTGGTCCATAATTCCTGCTCATTGTGTTCCAACAGTAAGACTGGTAAAACACTTGATTCGGGAGTTTGTTGTTTCAAAACCGGCTTGAAGCAAAACTTATCCGATTTTACACATCGAGTGGCAAATTTTCGCATTATACGGCATATTAAATCTAACAAATCATGTTTCAATGCCTTGAATAAATTTATGGGTCAAGAGATAACCACCGAACTAAAAAAGCTTCAAGATAAAATACGTTGTGTACCCGCACTCTGTCCCTTGAAATGTTAGAAACAAACGACATAAATAACGGATGGGTGTTTTGAAACATTTTTTTTCGAGCAATGCCAAATCTCCGAGTTACACTTCTACATGCAATTTTGTAAAACTTAGATTATTGTAAATTTACAAAAATATTTTCATGCTTATATTAAATTCATTGGTTGGGATTTCGCCATCGTACAAGAAGATATTCATATCGTACAAGAAGATATTCATATCGTACAAGAAGAGATTCAAGATTAGAGGCGCCGCAAATTCGCGCTTCGCCTTTGGCGCAGGTGTTTTGGAACGACATAAATAACGCGGGTATGTTTTGAAACGATTCTTGTCGAACAACAAGAGCCCAGCAGCTACATATCCATGTCATAGTATTTCAACCTCGCGGCAAAACAACAAGGTGGTTCGTGCGTTACGGATAGGTGTAAGAAAGTTTGGGCTGTGATCTTGTACTTTGTTCTCTCGGCAAATCGTCCGGTGTTGTTGGCGAAAGCTGGAATGAAGGTCGCGGCAATTATGTCAAATTAGACTACCAAAGGACGCTTTCTGACTGGCCGAGGTTTCACGTTGTTTACGCGGACAATTAAAATTCCCTTCGTGTCTCTAATTTCGGGTTGGGTCGGCTGCACCGCTCCCGATAAAATGTCTGGCTCCTTTAAGTTTCAAGGCGCCAAGCGCGAAAGGAAAAAGTTCACTGCGCGTTTAAATGGCGATTTGTCCAAAAGAAGTTAAACGCGTAACCACCATTACATCATTGAAAGTGACACAACACAAAATGCACTTTATCTTGATATTAACGAAAGTAAAATACCCGTGGCATTCAAAAGAAACTATTCTTGCACTCAGTGAAAATTTCTCATTTTAGTTAAATATAAAAATTAACCAAAATTTATTTACATCCCCACTTTACTGTTTTGTTTGCAACTGAGGAAAAATATTGGGAGTTCTATATGCCCTTTAAGCAACCTGAATTTGCCTTTTAAGAAACCTGAATTTTGTAAGATTTGCATTATAGTATTATTGAAAACTGCATATGACAAGTAACACATTTCAAACACAAGCATATTCAATAGTATTCCAATGCATTTAAAACACAAAAACATAACTTCTTAATACTTTACACTTTTACATGAAAAAATGTGAACATTTTTGATTTGAGGAGAATGTTTCAGATGAGACTGCAAAGGGAAGTAGCAGTATATGCTTCATCAGCAAAAGAGTGGTATATGTCTACGGGAGCGTATGTCAACCAAGTACAGGTACAAACAACAGGGACGACCACAGGAAAGACCCAAACTATAGCCACGACGCGAGAATCGCTCGGCAATCTTTGGCGACTCAAAAATCGGGGGTTTCGCGTTACTCCTTGCGGTCCTTGCGGTCCTTGCGGGCGGCTCGCCTTACAGCTCGTAAAAAAGATGACAGCGGTCGTTAAACGTCGTCAGGTATTTGTGTCAGGAGACGGTTGTTTTAATTCGTGCAGCGAGACGCCGTTCAATTGAGTTTTTTCTTTACACGCACCGTCGTCGTTTTGCGTCGATAATTGCAATGCGGAAAACGGGGTTCGCACGGTTTGAAGTGCATAACCGGCAGGTCGCCCTTTAAAATTCGTGCCGCGCAGACCGCCCTTTGTAGGCTTCGGGTCAGAGCTCCTTAAACGTTTTAGTATCGGTATACTTTTGAAAAGGTGTAATTCTCATTCCGTATAAAGTAATAAAATACGATTGATGGAAACAAAACGCAGAATGATCTACTATTTTACCATCTGAATCCAGTTACCAAAAGAAACGTTTAAAAGGCTAATCCTTTAGAGATAAACATATAGCTTTAGAGCTACTTGCAACGAAACAGAATGGATTCATTAGGGTAAATATATAGCAGCAGTGTTGGACGTTTTAAACATGTGCCACGGTATATAGCAACATTCCCACTTGCTTAACTGTTTTCCTTCACTAATCTGCTACTTTAATGAAGTATGTCTAACCATGAAAGTGCAGAACTTTTTTAATAAGTTCTCTCACAAAAATTGCGGTCTTCTGAAGTTTGCGGCAAACTCTAAAAAGTTAACCCTCTAACAAGTCAAATCAAGTCTTGTAGTTATACAGGTCGAATATTGTTCAAACATTTTTTTAATTACATTCAGAAGAATGCGAGAAATTTAATTTTCACTGAGCTATCATTTGGCAAAAATAACGAAAATGAGCATTTTCAAACATTAAAAAACTAGGTACTTTCAGTGAGGCAAATTGACACATTTTTCACGTATTTATTTCAATAGTTGTCAATAGCCCTAGTGTTTGTAGGGATGGTGGCAAAGTGGGTATTACAAGCTTTATTATAATAAACTGTAAGGTTTTGACTTCCGGTTAGGTTCTATTGCATCTGTTAATCGAATATCACCGTGCAGACGAGATACCAAAAATCTGATCAGGACGGCGAACGTTACATGTCGATCCGGTTTGGCATGATTCATTTCGAAGTCCACGTTAGTCGTTTACGCATAATGCGAGTCCCCTTTGCCCATAGGCCCGCCAGTCGCTCGTCCGCCCATGCTTACAATACAAACAAATCGGCGGGTGACTATCTATGCGCAGATCCTTAGGAGCTGCGCGACCTGCTCTGTCTTCTCAGCAATCTGATTTGTCTCCGCTGATTTCATCTTGACGACCACTCGCGCCGTTACGTCTGTGATGAATAGTCACGATGTATTCGTTACCCGTGGCCTTCGCAATTGCTTCGAAGTCTCAATGCTGGTAGAATGTCACACAATATTACATTGTTATTGGGTTTAGGATACATTCCCCCCTTTAATTTGAAAACTCTCACAGAAGTAGGGAGCATTTTAAACGTTTCAAATAACACTTTATCATAAAAAGAGTTATTTGTAAACGTTTAAAATGCTACCTATACGTCTTACTTTAACCGCCAAAAATTAAACTCCAGCATTTAAAAAACTTTTTTAGTTAAAAAATATGTTTTACAAGTTGAAGGTCTATTTGTGACAGCTTTTCTTTATACGATTAATGTTGTTTTCGATTCTTTAAGTTTGCGTTGGCACTGATAGTTGCGCTTTTTAGATTAAAGCAATGTCTTTCGAACATTTTGTCCACATCTGAGTGGTTTGGGGACTTTAACGAAGCGCTAAAAAGACTTAAGCGCTAAAAAGTTTGGGGACTTAAGCGCTAAAAACGAAGCGCTAAAAAGTGCAACGCAATACATATTATATATGTGAACTCCTGCATTCGGCAAATTGATCTCATCAAACGGCGACACAAATGGGTTAAACAGCGCTGTCTTACAAATGAAGACTAAAATATACGGGGGAGATTTAAAACTCGTTCTCCAGGAAACAGACTCAACTTGTCTTAATAACCAACAAATATGAAAGGATCAGCACAATTCCTTTCGGCGAACTGTTTAGACCGATAGTATCTTTTTGTGTGGCGTGGGCGTTTAATGTATATTGTGAGCGCGGCGAAACGCGTGGCTCCGATTGGGCATGTAATTCGCTTCAGCTGCGCAATGCACGCAAGCAGGTGTACGCCAGCGCCCAGCAGGTTGTGTTAGCGTTCTCATTTAAGATTTCATCAGATTATTTGTAAAAATGTAGAAGATCCGCTTTCTGTTCAACCGCCTTTTGTCGACTTTATTTCTAAACGCGCCAATTCAAGACAAGAGTTAAAATTGCGTCTTGAAATATCAGCCGAATTGTCCTATAGGTGTTTGTAAAGCGACACGGCTGTTTTTATTCTGTTGCCTTTGAAATTTTCTTGAAGACAATCCAAGCGTGATGACTACAACTTAAACTTGTTCAAAACTCATTGTTATAATGACTTAAGGCACTGATTTAATTAAATTGACCTCAGTCACTGTTTTTTTAAATGACTTGACTTGACTTGACTTAAATCGTTTCGGTAAAAGCACTGGACTTGACTCAAGTGTTGTTGACAAATGACTTCGCTTAGATCAAACCATTGAGTAAAATGACTTGGGTTGAAATTAAGTGCTTTCAATTAACAATTTTATATAAAATCGGGATATTTATCTCGACTTTTGCGCGTAAAACAATTAGACCGTTTTGTTGTTTTTTTAACTTTTTATTTGAGTGTTTACCAAATCGGACAATTTTACCATTTTTAATGGTTTTCAACGTTATTTTTATATCAATCATTTGATGTGAAGTAGACTTGCTTTAATAATGACTGGACTATGACTTGACCTGTCGTTTTTTTGAAAGGATTGACTGGGAAGTCCGGTTAAAATAAATTGTTTACACCATTGTTTAAACTTGCCTTGATAGTTGCTTGTTGTTAGGATTGCTATACACTGTTTCGGAATTTTAGAAAGGCGGATGCACAGCGTATCTAACTTGTACGCAAAGCGACGATTTAGGTTTTGTAGGCCAATGCTTCTTGATTCCTATATAGTTTGACTTTATGGGAAAAAGCTTTTATTAGTCTAACCTCACGTTACATAACTGCACCGCGCAGGGCACTAAAGATACTGTGTTAAGTCTGCGGTGCGATTATGACATAATGGGTACAGGCCAACTGAATAGAATTTTATCGTTCCTGAAAAACTGTCGTGGTACTAATGACGTGACGTTTTAACAGTTGAACACATGCGGGGTCGCGTTATAGTAAAATCATTTTGCAATAACTGCAGTAAAACTAAGTAGACGAAACCCTCTGTATCTATTTAACAAAACATTGTTGTTTTAGTTTATTTGTATAAAATATTATGTAAATTTAGTTTGGAACAGAGTTGAGTCTCTAATGTTCCTGTTTCTGAACGAAAAAACTCCATTTTTCGCAAGAATTGATATAATAAACAACTTTTTGCAAATGATATAATAAACATTGTATGAATCAACCAATTTTGTCTCAAACATAGTTAGATCAAAAACTATGCATTTTTAATCAAAAAAATCAAAAAATCAAAAATTTTAATCAAAAAACGAACACGCTATGAATTAAAATCTATTTTACTCTTTTGTTCCGTTATTTAACGTATTCCGCATATAACAGAAATGTTCACGTACAACGTCGTCGTACTCGTCCGAAAATGTACTCGGCGACAGCAAAAACGACAAAGCGACCGAGGGTGTGTTTCTTCGCTTGATGCGACCGGTGGCGGAAAACACTTTGGCGCCCCGGGGCTACCCTGGTGTCCGAGGCGTACGCCGATCGGGTAAATTGGCCTGTAACCGCGTACAAGGGACGGAACGGATATAGCGCCTGCCGCGAAGATTTAAGTTTAAATGCTTATAGTGTAGTGAAAGCCTACATATAATTTTTAATCCTGATTCAGCAATATGTTGCCACCTTATTCTTAAATGCCACCGCTACAAAGATGGACAAAAAACCCGCTACAAAGATGCAAAATAATGAAATTTTATTTTTATTTGTCAGAAGAGAATTAGCTTTTTACATTTTGGTATTTTTTTACTGAAAAGCTGTTTTGACAGTGCTTTTACAGTACTCTCATATCAGGTAATTTACGTGTAGGTTTAAAAATTTCTAATATCGAAAGTGTTCAGTGCAACTTTTTTTTCATTTCCAAAGGTCTAAGACGCTATAGCGTATGTTTTCTTCATTTTGATTCATCCTTTTCGCATTCACAAACTTTGCCGTGTCGTTTTACAAAGTAAAGAGTGCTCCAAAAGAAAACGTTTAAAACACACACACTGATAACAATACATTATTATAGCCATGTTCGTTTTTTCAAATCATTGGTTTCATTCGTCAACAGAGCTCGAAATTCTCTTTGTTCGCTATGTCCGAAAATCAACCTTTTCAACATTTCGTGCCCTGCAGGTATTTGGCAGATAATGGATATGAAATCCGATCACATCTATATCGTAATGCAGATGACCCTACCCAAAATGTTTGCTAAATTATTTACACAAAGGCGTTAGAAATAAGTTATCTGTTGTTAAAGAAAAACGTATTTTCATTTAAATTCCTAAGCAAAAAAGTTGCCGGTAATTTCCGAAAAGCAACGGTGTCATAAGAGACAAACGAGCGATTTTTAATTTAAAGAAACCCCGCCATAGACACTCATTAACGAGAAATGACACAGGGATTATGATTTCAACCGGTAACACACGTTTAAAACCGTTTGTTCGGCAACTAAGTTATGATATCACGTAACCAACCACAACGATGTGTAAGCGTATTCAAGCAACCTCAGATTACTCAATGGATTCGCGATTTGTGTGACTTATTTGATTTATTTTAGGTTTCGACGTCAATTCTGCGGTTAATTCGTCGTTTATCCAAGACTGTTGTTGTTAATACCATACTGCTATTCTGCTAAAAACATAACGCGATTCAATAAAACGCGAAGGTTCATATATCAATAAAGAAATGACTAGTAATATTACAAAAATTTAGACAAAAGTAATGCTAATGCTATTCATGGTGGCTCTTTATGCTTCATATAGTTATATTAGGTTCATGGTATGATGTTGTCAACGGCATTTCTGCGATGAAAACGGACAGTTCTGGATCACCAAAGGTTATCATAGACAGTTGTACGTGATTTGGCAATTTGCAAGAAAATTAAAATGAGGTTGCGGTTGAAAATGTCATATTTTGCGATAAAATGAGATCATCTTAATACATTTTTAGGTTTCCAACTTTTTCGAGTATTAACTTTCCCAGGGATGTCGTGCTATTCTTGGAATCAATTTAACACGTACTAATCGACAAGAATGTCAACGTACAGTAGTATGAAAAGGGCGTAGGCTATTAGGATCAATTATAACAACCCGTATTAGGCCAGATAAAAAGTCCTACTGCGTAAGTAAAAAAAGGTCAAACTGTAGGTAAAATCGTTCACTGTCGCATTGCAAAGTGGCCTTCAATTTCGAAGTTAATTAACGGCAGCCTGGGTGCTACATCCGACATCCTCGAATCCCGCATATAATGAGAGAAAATCAGATGGTACGCCTTCGTACGTCAATTCGGTTCGAACCGCAAATATCAGGCAAAACCGACTGGTCAGGTTTTTTGAAATGGTGTCACGGCACTTGGCGGAGACGAAAACTACACACGAATTTTCTTCCAACCTTGGCACAGAAATAACAAAAAAAACAAAAAAAAACACACGGTACAAGGAGAAGCAGCATTGGAGTATTTGAAGTTGGCCTTTCGTAATTGGACGGTTTACGCTGACTATCCAAAACGTTCGGTGCCTTTTATGGCTGGCTGACCAAACAAGATCAAAAAGACACAAACAAGATCAAAAAGTGCTTTGTTTTGACCACGTAAAAACCAGCGAACAAAGTGGCTCAAATTTGAGATCGGGGTTTAGTTGTTCTTCGGCATGTCCATTAACATTGCAAATGCAAAACCTTGAAAGTAAATTACTTTTGGGTTTAAACGAAATAGGTCAATTAGTACAGTTGGCGGATGATTATATTTCGACGTGTTTCATTTTTTTCGAGTATAAACGCAAGCCTTATATGGTCATGCAGAAAAATTGATGGGTTGATTTTTCGCCACCAGCGTAACCGCGATTTACGTTTAAAGGTATTTGCAGTCTATACTCAGTATGTGTACTCTCTTTGTCGGATTTAAATGGATCTTAACACGCCAAAACACAAGAACCGGTCTTAATTGCCTTTCGGTGTTTTCAGTGTACACTGATGCGGCACCTTTTTGTGCGATTCAACATTTTGGGGCTGTATTAATTCTTCGAGTCACGTCGACTAAGAACGACAGCTCTTTCGCCAGGAGCAAGGCACAGCGCTTACATCTGGCCAGTCATCAGGTTTTAGGGAAAAAAATGGAACGCTGATTCATAGTTTTTTCGACTGAGTTGGAATGAGTTGGCTTTTAAAAACGGGTTTATTTGTTTTTCGTGCAGTCAACTCTTTTGTTTCAATTAAAAGCCGATAAACAACTTTGCAAAAACAGGTTGACTAAGCTGTATCCCAATTGTGTACTTGTGCGTTTCAACAATTCATGTTGAGCATAATGTTTAACTATACGCACTTTAAAAGTGCTAATGTGGTATAAACAAGCGTTGAATGTACAAATTTTATCTAAATATAACAATTTCCAGTGCAATTAAAAATATTTTGCAGTTTTCATCTTTATCATGGCAAGTAAAAAAAACACAAATAGTAATTTAACATGCTGAAATACCTATAGTTAGTTATATGTTTCCACCAACGCTACACGTGTATAAGACAAACAACTTAACTAACAACCCAAATCGGCCTTCGAAGTATCATTAGCTGGCAAGCTTTTAAGACGCGAAAAGTTGTATTTAGAATATTTTAGAATACCTTACCGTTCAGACAAATTTGGGAGTTCAAAATGTTTCCATGTAACTTAAACAACGGGACTTTTGTAAACCAAATGACACATAAAAGCATTCGAAAAGATCAGATTGAAAGCCAATAAAAAAATGTCGTTTTATCACGGATAGAATACCAGTTTAAAATGAGTACCATGCTGCCTTTTTAATGTGAAACCTTAACCCGTCCAACTTTGATCGCGAGACGACTGGACAAAGTTTTGTCGCCAAACTGCGTCACCAAGTGTTCGTGTCGCGAAAGTCAAGGGCGACACGCGGGAAGGCGATTAGCGATGGCTCGGAGCCGTGTCAGGACACTGCAGCAGTAACAAGGTCGTCCACTTCACTTGGGTCACAAACAAGCGATTTGGTAGCCGGACTTAGCCGATCACGCCCTGTACACGGGGCGATCACGCGGCCGCCGCGTGACCGTTCGTTGATGAGCGGTCTTGAACGCTAAAGTTGAGAAAACACCTAGAGCTGACAATGTAAAATTGCTTGTGGAGTTGGAAAGCTGCTGTTAGCTTCCCGGTAATAAATTTGGCTGCCTTACAGCTTGGAAACTATACAGCGTCACGTTGGATGGGGGTAAAACGGTGGGGAGTGGACGCTATAAACTGCGGCCAACACTTAAAACTGACACAAATTAAACAAAAACTGCCGTCAGCCCCCGGGCGGAAACATGCTAGCTGCGTGTGCAACTGCTGATAGACGACCACGAGGTTATAGAGAGCGCCGGAATGAATCGCAAACCGGTTTAAAAAAGCGGAGAAACTTCGTCGCAAAATTGCGAAATCGGCCGTTTTTTTATTCCGTGAAATATTTTGGATGACAATTCGCCGAAGTATATTTTTCGGCGCCTTTTTCGGACGCTGCGGTTAAGGAGTAGTCGCTAAAGGCGCACTCTTGTTTACTGCAACAATAAACGTTCTTCTAATGTTTATAAATTTGCAAACAGTTATTTGATTTTCTGTTTAAACAATAATTGCACGAAGTTCGAATATCCTTATCTAAATTTGTATTTTTTTACCGATTTATTCTAGGTCTTGTTATGTCTTCGATTGATTCAATTATTATTTGAGTCAAATTAAAGTCATAGTCAACAACTTAAAGTTAAAGTCAAAGTGTCAAATAGAATCAAATGGTATTTAAGTTAAATTAAGCGGAGAACACATGCTTTTAATTCAAATTCACATAGATTTAGTAGCGTTCAAGTTCAATCGCTGATCTATCGCTGATTGGAAAATTACCGGGTTTTATTTAATAAACGATTCCGTTTATTTTCGCAAGAAAGGCGCGGTTTGTCGGTTGCAGTTTTAGACAAAACGAGCTTTTTCGTCCGGACAACGCATCGGAGACCGCACTGGCGATGCGCAAAGGCGATAAGACGCCGATTCGTGGCCCGGCTCGCACCTTGTGAGACGCTGCAGGCCTCGTTTACGCAACAACCGGCCCAACCAGTTTTTACGCGTGCTTGCTCGCTCGGCCAATCAGCTCCGGGCAGCAAGCAGCGCGATTAAAGACCTTGCGCAACTTCGTCGACGTGTGCTGTAAACAGTAGCTGGCCGACGCGCCGGGCGAATGTATACGGCTGCAGGGGCCAACGGTTAAACCAGTGGTTCTCAACCGGGGTGCCCGGGTGTGCTATTTCTAATACTCAAGGGTGCCGATAGGCATTTGAGAATTTTTAAGAATCTGATTTTTGGTCAATTGGTAAGCTTCTTAATACAACTATTTGTGTACGATTAGAGACCATTATATCAAATGAAATTTTCCTACATGTTTTAAGTGGATTGTGTTGTTCCAGCTCCATTTATAGTGACATTGCAGTAAAATACTCAATCTAACTTCCAGTCGGGGTGCCGCAAATCTGTTTATTATTTCGAGGGGTGTCGTAAGCCATAAAAGGTTGAGATTCACTGGGTTAAACAGTCGGCAATTTCGGCATGTTAGCCGCTACGGGGACTCTTATGGTTTGCCATTGGGGCGCTAAAAAAGGATTTGCATTGGAAGCAGGCGAAACGGGCTTGTTGAGCTTGTTAATTTGATGTGACTAACGTTCAACAATCCCGACGTTATTTTCTTGAAACCTTCACTGATTTACTGTTTTCTTATTTTCAAAACTAATTAGTGATTTCATGGGTGAATGTTTTAATGCAAACTTTAACCGCAGGGGACGTGAATGCTTTTCAAAAGAAATCTAAATGCGTTTGGTTGGCAAAACATAAATCAATAAGTGTTCTTGTGTATCCTTATAACCAGAGTTTTCGTCAGAATTTATAAGTGCACTTTACGGGCGAAAAACGTTAATTTCATGAGGTGTGAGTTTAACACTTTGTGACACAAAAACATTTTTCTGATCTGCTCACAAAATTCCACCAGATGTCGCACTATGTCAAAAGTTTAATTTGTGTCATTGTTGACCAAAGATTACTTCAACATTTATACATATTAAATGTTGGAAGTTAGAAGTCGCAGAATAGGTTTTGTTTAAGAGCAAAACACTAAAGTATTTTCTCTATATGTTTTACACATTTCACCATTGTTTCTTTTAAGCATAACGAAGAATATCTGATGTGGGTACATATGCTAAACCTATAGGGTTTGGCCAAAACCGTTTTTACGGATTCGAAAATATTGGTGGTCGAACATATGTGTCGTACCAAGATACGACGTCTCACACGCCTTTAATCTACCGAATTTAAAAATAAACAACACCACTCGTTTCCCGCGTTTTTTCATTAAATATTTAATCAACGTTTTCCGAGAAATTAAAGCAAAGTGCTAGGAAAAATGTTATCCCGCAGCGTATGCAGGCTTTTACAAACAACTTTCTTACACCATAGTTTCTTTATATTTAATTATTATAATTTACAAAGACAGATAAAACGAACACCTGTAGGCTAATGCATAAAATGTTAAAATTACTTTATTACTTTGTCTGTGAGGCCTTTATGTTTATGAATAGCTTTTTTTATGGTTTAAATTTGGTATACTTAGTTAAAGTATACGTTTAAAATTACTAAAAACAACGGTCGCTTTTCTGTTTTCAAATTCAAGAGGAGCAATACTTCCATTTAGCTATAACAGGGGTTCTTAAACTGGGGTCCATGGACCACTTAGGGGTCCGTGAACGACTTTTAGGGGGTCAGTAAAAGCCTAATTGAAATATTACTTATTATTTAAGAAGTATAATCAATTTATTAAAGACCAAAATCAGCAAATTTATGAAGTCTATTTGTACTGTGACCTAAATTTAGGACGTTGTTTTTGAAACCGTTTTGCCTAAAGTGGTCCACGCGAGGCAAAAACAAAATGTAGGGGTCCGCGTTAGAAAAAGTTTAAGAAACCCTGAGTTATAAGCTGTCCTTGCATGAGATCCAGAGCTGCATTTCAATTACTAACCGTGGATCGAAAATGACACAGCATTTGGCTTTTGAGAAAAACGACACTCGGCTATAGTGATCCCAATGAGCCAAGTGACTTTCACTTTTTATGTTATGCATAAAATCGTTTGATGTATTTTAAGATTTTTACATGAGAAAATTATGGAATTGTGCAATATCTCACATTTTTATGAATGGTTTTGCGACAACTGAAAAACTATAGGCCTACAGGATTCCATTAATTGTAGAAATGTTTTATGCACGAGAAACTTTACAATTGCCCGCCTAATAGGCTGTGTCTTTGATGTACCTTTTTGAAAAGAGTGATAAGAACTTGGCATCCAGCATGCAGCAGCACTCTGACACAGCAGAATCTCTTCGCTTCTGGAAGTTTCTTAGCGAAGCGCGTGCGACGAAGCTGAATCGTGTAGCCGCCCTGCCTTCGTACATCAAGGTAGCCGTCTCGAGTGAGAGGGATTAAGCGCAAAGACACACTTTTTCTGGCAGGACAATGCAATCCGCGCCGGATTGCTGAGCATTATCCACTTAACAGAACACAAACAGCTACAAGTTCAGGATTGCCTGTGCCCGGCACGCCGGCGCTAAGGCAAAAAAGCAAAAAAGCACCGCGTGTAATGCATGACTGTGAGAGGACCGGCAAAACTATAGCTTGCGTCGCCGCCACTTTGTTTAAAAACTATGCAACAGAGGTTTCTTTCGACATTGTCAAAAGTGCGTTAAGCGTTTTCTTCTTGAGAAATCAGTTTCAAAACACGACGCAAAAGTGACTTAACTAGCACGCGTTTCAGCCTATTAAAAAGCTGTATGATAACACTTTACAACCATATATAATTCTATATATAAAACAAACAGTTTTACTTTTGTAAACTGTTGTGCATGCACGTGTAGAGTATTGATTTTTGATTTTTCACATAAACTGATTTTTACAATTACAACCTTAGTGAAAAGACTTACAAATCGGTGGATTTTGTGATGTCAGTCATTTTGAATTAACTATTAATTTGAAAAAAAAGAAAAGAAAGGGGCATTGCAAAAAAAATGGTATTTACTCATCCATCATTAAGAAGCTTGGCAACTATATCAATTGGCCGAGCGACGACGAAATTGTTAATAAAAAAACATGGCAATTAAAGCAATAAAACACGCGTGTTTAGAGAAGATAAACAAGACACCGTACATCCAGCTATTTTGGGGAAGTCGGCATTTCCACGCAAAATTAAAACAATCGCCAATTCCGCTCGGCGCAACTATCTAATGCAGAAAGCGCCGCAATTGACACCGTTGCTGATAGGCAACCCAATCGAGATTAGAACCCCACGACTTACGGATGTCATTGCTTTTGTCAATCGTTCCATTGACGCCGTAAGGGCGAACGAAATGAACAAAGGCGACAATACTTCCAATTTTTCAAGTTTTTCCTCGGCAGCATTTATGCCCCCTTTCAACCGCGGCACACAAGATAAATACAATCGTTTAAAAAAAAGGCTACCAAAGACGACTAGAAGTACCCTAGGCATCCCGGAAGGCTTAAGCGAGGAAAAAACAAGATTCCAAAAATAAAATCGTGATTTATATTGCCTCAATGGTCTTTCGAAAACTAAATAAATCGTTGTCTTACAAAACTAAGGCGTCAATTACATTCGGAACGCGATAACATTATAAGATGTCTCAA
The DNA here is from genome assembly GCF_963924565.1 of Ascidiella aspersa. Taxonomy (NCBI): domain Eukaryota; kingdom Metazoa; phylum Chordata; class Ascidiacea; order Phlebobranchia; family Ascidiidae; genus Ascidiella; species Ascidiella aspersa. The sequence goes on from NC_139451.1 coordinate 22,650,992, forward strand.
TACCAAAATTCCTGCAAAATTACGAGTTTATGGGAAACGTAAGAAGCTAAAAAATGGTTAAAATAATACAAAAATCATAAGGTTCAACCTCATTAACAGGTCAGGTTAAACCTTACAGCATACTACTATAGCGCGTTAAATTTGCTTCACACCAACTCGTCGACTTTTAAGTTTTCTTTTTTTGCTTGCTATATGTTGCTTCTGATTTTTTGCGAAAGCAGAGCTTAGGATCGTATGGGTTTACCAGTTTGAATATTTCAACATTTTATTTTTCAAGCCAACGACGAATTGACGTGCCATGCAAATTGCCTGAACTAGAACCTGACTTGCTACTGTATGTTTTGCAAATGAAATAATATGTGATTTATTTTACAAATAGACTGAACTCATTTAAATATAACTTGATTGTAATTTGAAACCAATAAAAGGCCAACCACATGGGAAAGCACATATTATAGGATTCGGTGCGTTAGTTGAAGTTTTGAGAGGGACTATTTTGTGAATTGGAAGTCCCTTGGAGAAATTATTTAAGTATTGCTTTCATTCTTACTTGTAAAACAGTGTGGTTGTTCTTTGTTTTGTATTTTAATGGTTGTAAAGTGATGGAAAACTGGAAATAGAATGTGGCTATCAATTGTAATGTTTGAAACGGCTTTTTAAATGTACAAGCTAATTTCCCATCGACTGGACTGGAATTTAGGTTTCCAAAAGTGGTATCATTTCAAAATACGGATTTGGCCGTTTTTTATTCACTGTCGCTCCCCTTGGAAGCTATAGCTCGCACGGCGGAAAAACACAAGCGGAATATTTCCGCCGTTTTAAACTAAGACGATGTAACGTCATCGAAATTGAAACTTTCTACAGTGGATATATGAGGCATTTTTCCGTGTCTTCAAGCCTTGAAAACTCCAGGTTCATTCGCAGTTCTTCACGCGCAAGTTCTTTCAAGTGTCGGTTGATCTGCTGGGTCTTGATACGATCCTTTTCTTGTTGATCCCTGGTGGTAAAGTACGATTGTCACTTTCGTCGGTTTTGGATTTTGCAAAAAACACGGGGTTAGGGTTGGGTCCATGCTATAGATACAAGTATTAAAATAGGGTAATCAGGTGGCACTAAATAAAGACAAATTATATTAAATTCTCGACCTGCTTTCGCTCAACCGTTCTAATCATGTTCATGATGATTACCCTATTTAGAATTGGACAAATACGGCCATTTACAAGTATATTTAATATAGAAGGACGTTGTGATTCTACTATTTAAATTGGGCCGCAAATCATTGATTAGTAACCAGTATAATTCCAAAACATTAATGACTTTTTAATATCAACACAATTCGTGTTCAATAATGGAGTCTTTTTGTCTAAATTTTCTCGACTATAACTTGTTTAGGGGGATTGGAGTAAATTTCATCGAAGTTTAGGTTTGTGGTTACAAAACATTGACAAACATAGTTTTTTTATCCAATCTATAGCCAAGAAGTGGTGGTATGTTATGAGTTACAATAACAAAAAGACTGAAGTCAAGCCAGTTTCTTTTGCCATTTTTGGATTAAAAGACTAGTTTGTGTCTGCGAATTTTACCCTTTGCTATATGGGTTAGGTTTTCAAGAACCGTAGAAGCTACTTGAGCATAATATGCAACAAACATCTAACCTTAAACTAGCGAGCATACGACGAAGGCCGTTGGATTTTCGTGTCAGCAAGCGGATCTTGTTACTGACAGCCTGGTGCCGCCGGAGAGCTTTGGCAATCTGCTTGACAGTTTCGTGAAGTTCGGGACACACCTCATCTTTACCAGGCACCTTTTCTATAGAAACAGCTGCCGCTTTTGGCTTAGTTTGTGCGGATAATTCTTCCTTCGTTTTCTTAGGAGGTTTGTTTTTGCTCCACAGGGTAAACGACGATTTCGCTTTCGGAGTTCTCTTGTAACTACTTGGCTTGGCTGGCGCCGTTTCGATCGGTTTGAAGAACTGCTGATAGAGAAGCCTGCGAGATGAGGACGGGCCGTCGTATTGCGTCAGAGCTAGATGGCCAGTGTCCTCCCTCGCCTGCCTCTTGTTCGGGTGACTTTTCGATATTTTGTGATCGATTTTCGATTTGGGTTGGTCTTCTTGGCGGACGCGACTAAAAATGTGTTGCTTTATTTACAATTTTTTGTTTTGATTTGGAAATGTCTGGTATTTCGTATTCTATTTGGAGACTCGCACCCGATATTTTAAGCAAAAGTTAAGGTTTTCTAAACCGATATTAAATTACCCACATCATTCCTTCTGTGAAATAGGAAGAATTTGTAAAATAAAAAAATGAACAAAGTTATTGTTTTCTTGGTAGCCTAAATAAACCGTTAGTTTTAGTGTTGTTTCGGTACCGCTGTACTAAATTAAGTTCAAACTTTAGCGTCAACCAATTCAAATACTCATAGAACCGTGTGTTCTATTCCCCACTAGAAATGGTTTCTGACTATTCTTTATCGATCGCTGATCTAATCAAGGGATCACTATAAAAAAGTCATGTGCCAGTTTGTAAAAAAAGGCGGCAGCCCGGATGATTTGTCAGGGTTGCCAGTTAGGATTTTTTAAAGCAAAATTTGAAAATTTAGGCTTTTTTGAAACTCTTTGAATTTTATTTTTTCAAAAAAAAAATCCCTAAGAAATTTGGCTTTTTAGACTTTTTTCGTTTTATTTAAAAATTTCATGAGTGTTATGTTAAAAAGTGATCAAACTAACACAAAAAGAGAAAACTTGTCAAAAAAGTTTTATTTTGGCCATCTTGACAGCCCTGTGATTTGTCCCCATAGGTTGCCGAGCATTGATTAGTACCAGAGTGGCACCTAAACAACACACATATCGTACGGGAAGCGATACTTTACAACTTGGAATCGGCTCCGAACCTATATCACAGACATCCTTGATCAGGGATTCCCAACCTTTTTACACCGCGTACCAATCCTTGAAGAACAACTAGTTTGATCACATCATATTTTTACCTATTTTTAGCTTACAACTAGCATTATTGAACGCTATTTGTAGCTTATGCTATAAAACAGTAGATTATATCTCTCAAGAGCAATCATTTAAATTTAACATAATTAACGCCCACTTTCCCACAGCGTTGTACCTATACGCTTTACAAAGCAACTGTGCTCCTTGTCATGACCTGTATTTTAAAGATTGCATTGTTTTGAAACAACAGGAATAGCAACGTTACAATACGAGTTGTCTTTGGGGAATATTTTTTTGTAAACAAAACCAGATAAAGTTCTAAATCCAGATTTTGTCAAAACAACAGAAGCTACTCGCGTACCACCTAAAAAACCTTCGCGTAACCACTAGTGGTACGCGTACCACAGGTTGGGAACCCCTGTCCTAGATAGATAGACTCAACTTAGACGAGTGGTTTTGTGGCACGTAAAAGTATAAATGTTTTTTAGTGTGAAAATAATAAAGGTCTCCGTGTCGAATAATAATTGGATAAGTTATAAGAGCAGAATAATACCTTACGTTCATTCTGTTAGGATTTCAAAATATATAATCTCTGTGTTGGGCCAGGCGAATAGAAATCCCCGTATTACAAATCACAATTTCTCACCTTCGTTTATCGCTGGATAAAACGCACTTTTCACAACGTTTCAAGTTGCTCAAACGATTTTTAGGCGCACATGGAATATATTTACCATTAACAGCAGAATCCTTGAAATAGCTTTCCATACTGTAAGCTACAACAATCTTAACTAACACCCTAGTCCTAGCTTAACCTGATATTATATGTAAGTTCCTTGACAAAAAGCCTAAAGTTTAACACAATCACTATTATTTAACAACAAACACAATACAGTGGAGAACAAGTAAAGCATAAAAATTCCAAAAATCTAAAATATCAAACCTTTCTATTATAGTTGCGGAGTAAGTACTTAACATTAACAAATCAGTAAGTTTATGAGGTCTATCCCAAACAGAACTTCAAACCTTATTAGTTGTATTTTTTTCTTTTTAGTTTAAAGTATACAATAATTCATCAACCTGTCCGATCCGCTAATGTAGTAGGAAAAAATAGGTTTTATTGAAATACCTTAGGCTTAAAGTTAGAAATCACGCGCAAAAAGAAAAACGTAACCAGCTTTGGTTGGTCATTTTATTTCTTAGATAATGCCGAAGTCAGTATCAAAATATATACATAAAATTTGACTTTGTGTACCCCTCGCAACCCAACATGCGGGAACTAGTGTAAAATATGTTATTTTTAGTGAATTCAGTCAATAGTTACGAAGCAGTTACAATGGTTTAAAGCGTTTTACTCCACTGATAAATTTACTGTTTTTATATATGGAGTTAACGAGAACTATGATTTTTTTGCCAGCTTTACCCGCGTAAATTAAAAAATCGCACTCAAGCCATTTTAGTGGGTTCAGTTCAGTCATTATTATGCTGCCTCGCACTAGGATTTGGCCCCCCAAAATACCCAAATATTTACTAATTTCATAGTGCCGGTAACATTTCGGGATTACCTAGTAACCCTGTGTCTAATTCTAGCCTATATTCCTTTGTTATTGTCTATTAGCTAGGCTTGCCATACGTCCCGGTTTAGCCGGGACAGTCCCGGTTTTAAGGCCTTGTCCCGGTGTCCCGGCCGGTTAACCAATTTGTCCCGGTTTTTCAATTTGAGATTTACCAAAAAAAAATTAAAAATGTAAGAATTCTTGAGTTAGCCATTTAGCAATTATTTCTTAAAACTATAAAAGTAATACTTTTTACTTTTTATTTTGGTAAGGCTGTCAAGCAAATTTTTTTAACATAAATTAATTATTTTTCCAGCGAGTGTCAAGAAATATTTTTCTGGGGGTGAGGTGGCTGGGGCTAGGTCCTTTTTTATGTGTGGTGAGTAAAAAAATTAAATGGATTTTATCTGGCGGGTGCTGGGAGTAAACTTTTTTAAGGAGATAAGCGAGCGCCGTCGCAAACCGGTTACCGTTAAGCAATTTCTATATTCAAAGATTTTTTTCACGTTTAAGAACTTCTTTAAGTATGTTACCGCGCCAAATTTAGATAGAGTTCGCAAAACATCGCATTTAATGCGTCGCTTTTATTAATCGTAACCAATTTTCAGATTCAAACGAGATTTTACTTACGTTGGAGGCAGTATGACACCAGGATTACGTATTTGCTGAATATCATGCCATATGTGAACAATGGCTGCTATACAACTTAAGGTTTTACGTTAGTGAGTGGTTTCCTATCGATAAATGTCACTGGTTTTCGTTACGTCAAAGATGTTTGACGTTCTTAACCGTTTGGTATTTAGTCGTTTCAATGTAAATAAGAACACATTATTTGCAATTTTGTTTCAACAAAATGTAAAAATTTAGTTTGCGAAGACGAACAATTAAATGTTTCACAGTCACGCAGATAAATGTAATAGTTTATTAACACGCCATCCGATTAAATGCTGCTTTTACACAAGCTAAAGAATGTAACTTTATTTGTGGGGAATCATTTAGTTAACCCATTTCAGGCACAATAAGCAAAAAATAGTCAAGGGACGCCCAACATATATATGCTGTATATAACAATTAACGATTGTAGAAATTAAAATGTTTTATTTAGAAAAAATTAAAATGTTTACGACTTTACACACTATTTACCACTCAAGCCAGGATATTACGCTATCCGTAATATTACTTAATAAAATGGTAAATTACCGTTTTAAATCATCGGCAATAACACGCGGCTCGAGGCCAGCTTGATGGAATCCTCCATTTTGTTTAACTTATGCTTGAGAATGATTTGGTCCAGGAATACGAATTTGTCATGTACACAGCGCCTTTGCTAACATGTACGGCCTAATATTGTTGCTATTTTCACGAGGGCCGCATCCTACTTTACTTATAGAAAGTATTTACCCGACTCATTTTATACACAATACAGAACATTACTTTCGGTTACAATTTAAATTACTTAGACAAACCACCCTTAAAAATAGGGCCCTGAAAAATACCTCCTGACAAAATAGAAAACAACCGCAACCCAGTTAAGTTGATTACCTGCTTTAAATCTTTTGTATTAGGTCTACATTAAGTTTATTTGCAGTTTTCAATATGCGTCCCGGAATTACGTTTCTAAAAATGGCAAGGCTACTATTAGCTAAAGAAGAACCAGTAAAGAATCGTGCCCCAAAACATGGTACCCGCTGTGATGTAACATGTAGATCAGGGGTTCTTAGACTTTTTTAATGCGGACCCCTAATTTTTTTTTATGCTTTGCGTGGACCACGGTAGGCAAAAAAGTTTCAAAAATGACGTAATAAATTTGCGTCACAGTACAAGTAGACATCTTATAGGCTATTTGCTGATTTCGGTCCAAAACTTAGAAAGTGAAATGGAGTCTAAATACATCCAGTGGAAAAACGTTTTTTTTTTCTAATTAACCTGTTTTCTTTGATAAATTTATTACTTAAATAATAAGTAATATTTCAATCAGACCATCACGGACCCCCTAAAAGTAGTTCACGAACCCCCAAGAGGTCCATGGACCCCAGTTTAAGAACCCCTGATGTAAATTGTATTGCTCAGAGGTGAAAGAAATAGGATGTTCGTACCATCACAATAAAAAATTCCACGTTCATCATTTGTGCCAACGGACTCCCGAACACCACACTCGTCCTAGCCCAGTGTTTCCCAAACTTTTTTATTCCGTAGCCCAAATTTGGTTCATAAAACAGTTCGCGGCCCACCATGTGCCGTAAACCCTTTTTTGTGAGACATTTAGCCAATTTTCCAAATAAGACTTATCGCCCTGACTAATGTATAAAGCTAACTTTAGCCTTTAACTGAATAATCCATATTCTGTTCTAAAGAAAATTTAATATAGCCTATTTAACGCATGAATGTGAGTTGACGATACTTTTTTTCATTGGTAGTTGTAGGGGAAGCATCAAGTTATATAGTTACAATATTTTCAGAAATAGCTCTAAGTTAGTCGGTGTGGTTGAACAGTAATTGCATTTTCTGAGGTACGCAGACCTGTGGCTGTTCCATAAACGCATTGCTGAAAGTAAGGCGAAACGGTCGGAAACACTGTTCCGTTAAAAAACTAGGTTGTTCTTCACGGTGCCATGTCTCAAACAGATATTTGCAAAAAAGATTGCTTTTTTCACGTTTTTTTTCAATATTTTCTCTGGCCAAAAGCACTTTCTAAAATGAAATTAAGTAACCTAAATCCATATAAATGTGCTTTTGGCACTGTGCGCTATAATGTTCGTGATAGCAGTGCAGCTATGCAGCTGGAAATCTCTCAAACGTTTTCTAAAAATATTGATTAATAGTACTATTATAATAAGTAATGTAAGAAATCCTCGGAACGACTATTACTGAAATCAGTTGGCCCAATCTAGACTGTGATGCAAGTGAAGGCTAAGAGAAAATCTAGCTACGGTGTGGTTTGAATTTAAGACTTAGGTCACAGCGTGACATTAGCCCCACCAAAATCCACAAACCCTTTGAAACAAAAGGGGAAGTTTCTGAAATGTAGCCATATACTGCTGCAATGCAGCCAACCTCGTACTGACAGGGTTTCACCGCATAGCAGGTCGCCAAATCACTTGCGAACTAGCGTAGAACGTTCTCTCTCCTTCTATTGACAATTAAAGCATTTAAAAAGCAAAACTCTTCGTATTGCATATATAATTTAACACAAAAATCCAGGGACGTTCATTTTCTTCTTCCCTTGTGCTTTTGGCGCTGCAGGTTGGGAGCAGAAACCTTGACCTTACCGGGCATGCCTCGGGAAAGGTCATGGTCCTAAAAAGTCGAAACATAATAAAACGAGATACTGATAAGTAGGGCGATAATTTTTTGACCTAAAAAAATAAGAAATTTTGACCTCAAAAATTAAAATTTTGACATAGAAAATTAAAATTTGAACTAATAATAATATATTTTGACAAAATTTTGAAAAACTATTAAAATACCAAGTTAGAAAAATATGGTGTAAACGGACGTAAAAAATTTGATAAAATTAAACGACGAATTTAAAAAGCTGACTATAGTTTTTTTTTAATTTTATAAACGACTTATATGTAGTTTTATTCGATTCTCACTAGAAATAACTTTGACAAATTTTGGCCCAACGTGTAAATTTTGATAAAATTTTGACTTAAGCGCCCTACTGAAAAGGTTCAAGGACCCTTAGACTTGCTTAAAAGTTACACAACTGCAACCAGGCAACAACAACAACTACAGATAAATTGATCTGCATAAACTAAGTGACCAAGGCGTGAGTTTAAATCTCACCATAGGCTAGTTTTGTCTTAGCTGGCTGCACAATTAAATATTTCGAGTAAAAAGGTAAGCCTTCCTATATGGCACCTAACGTACTATTGATTTGTGCCCTATAAAATTAGTTAGCAGGACTTTATGGGAGTTAAATAACATCCATCCATCTGTTTATAACAAATGATTCAGTTGCTTAAAAGATGTAGAATCATGCTGACATGACATATCATCTGCCTCAAATTAGTAAGACTAGTCAGCCATACCTTAACGCTGCGCAAATGGTCCTTTTCTTGTTGCGTCGTTTCGCGAAGGGACATGAACATGCTGATGGCAGTCTTCGCGGCTGAATAACAAACGACAACCACCGAGGTTTTAAATATTGCAATTAGATATCTGCAGTCATAAATTAGATATTTGCAGTCATATTTACTTTAAAAAACTTTTAAAAAAGAGATGATTTACTGTGGGAGGTATGAATAATGTCGTCAGTAAGTTTTGGCCATTTTTGTTTTCCAAAGTCAGATCACTACATCGAATTTGCATTTACCACAAGGCAGTGTTGTAATGACTTAATTCATCGACTTGACTTAAGCCACTGTTTTAAATGACTTGACTTGAGTCCTTTGACAAAAATGACTAGTCTTTTGGACAAATTACTTGACTTGGACTTGACTCGGGCAAACGATGACTTCAACTGGGACTTGACTTGTCATTTTTGCAAAAGACTTGACTTGGACTTAAGTTGTTTTTCAATTGACTTAGACTTAAGTCATTTAAAAATGACTTGTTTACAACAACACTGCCACAAGGTCATATCGTTACAATGCATAACAACGGTCAAACAATGAAAGACACACACAAACATATGTGTTTAATAACATCTGTGATCTAGCCCCTCGGAAGTTGCTTTATGACCAACGATTATGGCTTCCGTATCAATAGTACACCGAAAAGCCATCGCAGACTCGCCGAATCTGTCGATCTATGATGCAAGCGGAGCAAGCCAGAAAAACAACTGGCCTGCAGTGAGGTTCGAACTCACGACCTCCGGTCAAGCCGGGACCGTCGCTCTACCAACTGAGCTATGCAGGCTCAGAGAGGAGCGAGCCGAGAAACAACCATGCGCCAACACTTGCACAACGGTCAAACACTCTCGCAACCGTTTACCATGAGGTTCCAAAACGAAGAGGGTAACAAGGTGACCGAATTTTTAAGAAGCAAACAGGGCAATGTGTTACAGGACACTAGCGATATCCGATAATATCACTTTAACGGCGATATCCGATGACAATTGGTAGCACCGGTCCTTGTCGGATACCACGGTGCTATCGGTGCCGATCCCACACCAAATTTTTAATGGAATTTCAGTCATGATTTGCGAACTAACGAATAAATTACCTTTGGAAATGCCAAAAAAATGGTAAAAGCCAATTCAGGTCTAGTAGCCTACGTTACCTTGGAAAGTTTCAATTTAATCTATTTTGTTTTTTGGGCATAGTAATGACGTTATTTTGGTATCGGATCAGATAGTTCTGTCCAAAATAACGGGTATGTAAAAAAAATGCCAAGTATCAGACATCCCGGAACATGAGACCATTTGAACAATGACGTCATACTTACCCTTTCCTTTTTTTCCGGAGCCTGGTGTCAGCTTCACCTTGAACCTGCGAAAAAATGCGGCAAGCGTAAGAATGTTATCTGGGCGCGGCATCCAATTGGCAGGTTTATCTGATGGCGCTTTGCACGGGTGATGAATGCGAAGCACACATTGCACTCTGCAGCCGGCAACGCCCGATATGAACAGTTTGTTGTCGGACGACACATTTCCGCGATTAGGCCAATTCACATAAAGATTGAATAAAACGTCGCAGAAAAAAAAGGTATAGTTTCCACCACCATGAGGTTATAGAGATTTTGCCTAATGAAAGGCTCCTTCTAATTTAAAAAAAGTAGTTGCAAAAAACATGGATTGCAATGCGGTATGAAGATATTAGTCGTTTCTTCTTTCGCATCGTTGCGCATATTTGTTGCAAAAAAGCAGCTAAACATCCGCAGTTATTAAGCAAGAAAGGCAGATGAGTTTAGCGAACTTGATGCTAGTCGATGTGAACCGATAATTACCTGCCCAACATCCCTGTTACGCAACTGTTTCGTGATTTTGAAACACAGAAAGTTGCGCACTCGAACAAACTAAAATTCAGGCCAGCGGAATCTTACCAGCCTTCTGGTGACAAGCATTTTTTACCTTTGTTGTGTTCCAGGTTAAATGCTGTTTCGCCTAATAGATTTGTTTAACACATGTCACAAACATAATAAAACTGGTGTAAGGTCACGCGAAGCGGAATTTTTTTGTTTTATGAATATTTTTGTGTGTGTTTAAGGTCACATAATTCAAGTAGGCCTATAGCTTAATCCTTTTTGTAAAATGGATATTCCACAAAAAATTCATTTTTTAAATAAAAGTATTTTTGTTTCCTATTTCTTCGGTTTTCTGGCTGATTCTCTGGCCGACATAATCGCCAAGTCGCCAGCATTCTGTCGTACTGCTAAAATTTGGCAAAAAATCGCGTTTTTAAGCATTTTTTCAATTTACTAACCCAGGTAAGGCAGATCTTGCATGAACTGCCAGTTGCCAATTTACGTTCCATGTTAAAGATTATCAGCACACAAGCGACCACGGTCGACTCCTTGTCTATTCATGAGCCGCAGATAGTTTAGAAGATAAGCGGCCTTCAAGAGATAATCCGATAAATGAACGTTGCATTTCGAGGTCGAACTTGACACGAGTTAAAGAATCAAAGAAGGTTATCGTTCATCCGAGAGAGGATAGGTAGTTTAACACAAAAACGGCGACCGCAAAAGGTGCGTTCAGGTGCTTTGCTGTAAAATCGCACTAATCACGGGACTAGTTTCGGTATCTCTCTTTTTTCCACAATTATGAGTTTCGCAACCTTGTCTGACTACTAAAAAGCAACGAGTTTGTATAATTCCGACGACAATTTTTTAGGATTTGTTTTTCCATATATATAGGCAGATTGCCCTTGGATTGTAACTTATAACAAGTACCCAGTACGGAAAAAAATAAATACCCCCGTCAAAGTTTTTATTAAACAACCATAATGTTCATAGAGCTTCAAGCAGTCGCAATTTTTTACCTGTGCTAGAAAGTGTAGCAAACCAAATCAGTTATGCACATTATTTTTTAAAACCCTGTACTAGAGGGCAGTCAAATAATTTGGATTCCAGCTAAGGAAAGTCGTTAAAAAAGAATTTGTATAGGTAAAGTGGTAAAGTGCATCAATCAATTAGCTATATAACAATAACCATGAAAAAAATCCCATTTTATCAATAAGAGTTTTGGTTAAAATTAAAGATCCTTGAAAATTGCCGCTAGACGTCTTTTCCAAACATACTTTTATGCATGACTGTGGTTTAAATCCAAATTTTCTGACTGAGGCCTCAGCATTTCGAGGGCAATGGAGCAGTCTTGGGGAGGTCACAGGTATATTATATGTTAATCAAAAGCTATTTAAACTTAAACTTGTGGTTGTGTTATGACCAGAGAGCGCCCTTGTGCAGTTCCGTGAATTTTTTTCTAAAACGTGAACAGAGGGCGACAAATCGCTAAGAGCTATGCATGAAAAGGCAAGACATTTTTCATAGCAATTAAACGTGCTAAAATTAATCATTAAAGCACCCTCTCCCCTCCAAAATAAATATATATATATATAAATTCCCCCAAAAAATGTTAAGACTGTAGCGTTTCATATGTCGACGAAACGACTCCCATCCGAGCCTTGTATCTGCGGAGGTTGCCCTACAGTTGCTCACTTGTAGTTGTGCATCGAGTTGTAGGGAGCGCACACCGGAATGGCGAACAAGAGAAGGTCATCGCTGACCGGACAGCCGGTCAAACTGTCCAGGATGTCCACGACCGGGTGGAGGGGAAGATGTTCCTCTTTAAGGATGACCTCCCGCTCTTCGTCCGAGTCCGGATCGTCTTTAAGAAGAGCGGTTTAAATTCGTTTCGGTCGTAGTTAAATCCGCAGAAGAGTACTAATTGTTTTTTTTTTGTTTTTTATGAGTATTTTTTACTAAAACTCCTTGACAAATATTGCATTGGGACACAACAAGATAAAATTCCTATATACCGTCATAAAAAACAACAAAAAAACGGTTCAATTTTCGTTTTGGTCGTAGTCAAGTTCCGCAGAGGAGTACTAATTATTTTTATTTATTTTATCGTTATTTTAATGAACTTTGCATTGCTTTGCGACATAACAAAATAAAATTCCTAAAATCGTATATATTTTACAAAAAACAAACACGTACACAATGTATTTCTACAACTAAAATGCAAGATTAATCATTTTCTTAACTCCAGTTTAGCCGAAAAGCATGTACCGAATAATAAGTTTGCTAACCTTTTATTTTCTCTTGAGTTAGAGCAGCTGTCTCTGCGGGGTTTTCTGCAAAACGCTCACAGGTTTACGAAAACATATCTAGGTTAAAAACAGTGTTTAAGTCAGATTTTGACACCTAGATAAATATAGTTGTCTAATTCAAATAGAGAAAAACACTGTTAATTTTAATTATTACCTAATTTGTTAACGACATGTGTGCTCCAAAACTAGTTGAAATTTGAGTTTTGCTACTTTGTCTAACGACATTTTTAGTTTTTCAATTGGAACAAAGAGATTGAATAAAAAAAAATTCGACGAAACGATTTGTAGGTATATTTTACAGTCTGAAAAGAATACATGTTCTCGTGAAAATAAATTGCGAATTAAACTAAGTTGATTATGAATTAAATAAATGAAATTCTAGTTAAAAAGTTTATTTTTCATATTTCGATAATATGGTAAATCTAATTCTAATCTTAATTGGAAAAACTAAAATGTTCTAATTTTAAATTGAATCTAGATTTGAAAAAGTTAAGTGATCTAATTTTCATTCTAATTTAAAAATAAATTTAGTTATCCAGGATTAAACACTAAATGCTACACCTGGTGTGATTCCAACGACGTCTTTTGAATCTTCTTGCTTTGGCAGGTGTGGTTGGCGTTCAACCAACGGAGTTTTTTTGGCTGCAACACACAAGATGAAAAACACTATATTCTAGTTAACAGTTAACAACAGCAAATTAAATTGATAGCTCAATTGGTACCGCAGTGGCCGAATGTTCCATTGGTTGTGAGTTCGAACATCAAATTGGTAATACTAGCGGATGTTATTTAAAGCACGTATTTAGGTGAGTAAAAAACTTCATATACTACACTTACATCCAGGGTTATATTAATTTATTGGATTTAAAAGTTTAATTAAAAAAAAGTCAAATCTAAATGCATACATAATAAGAATATCAAAGCCCATACAGAAGTAGGTATCATTTTGAACGTTTCGAATAACTCTTTATTCATTTTCAACATCTGTTGAAAATGAATAAAGAGTTATTCGAAACGTTCAAAATGATACCTACTTCTGTATGGGCTTTGATATTCTTATTACGTCTGACTACAACCTCCAACCATTATGCTCCTAAATGCATACAGTATATTACCGTGTTTAGTTGCGTGTTGGTCGTGCTTTCCTTTGTTTTTCTTATTTTTATTTTTGGGCGCATTGGCAGACTAAAAGAAAAAAAAACGAAAGTATTTGTAGAATGTAGATAGACAGACGACCACACATGTTATCTATCTTCTGATTTTAAGTTTTAGTGTGCAACCTATTATAAATTATAAAATACAATTATTGAAACACAGCACAATAGATTAAGGGATAGAAACTTAAGCTGAAAATTTGCTTCAAATGCCAGAAAGTAAGGACAGTGGTCTATTAAAAACAACGCTTCTTGCCACAATATAATGTAGATTTGTCCTACCATCAACAAAAGGCTTTATAGTATATAACATCTAAATTATCGTTGGAAAAACTTCAAATTGGAAGAAATTAAAACTGTTGAGCAAAAACTCTAGCAAGCTTTACCTGCAAAATTTCCATCTTTAATTGTCTTTCTTCTTCGTCTTGGTCCTTATATTTTTCCTTAATTTTCTTTAATTTATTCTAAACATAAGAACAAAGATTTATCAGTCTTTTAAAACCACCGCCCCGCTATTTCCTATTTTCTCGTCATAAAAAACAATGGAAAATGATGATCCCGAACTCAAGGAGGAACAGCAACAAGTTTGCCCACCCGCCATTGGGATTATAAGATCACAAAATAACAAAACAAAAGAAACAAATAACAGCTTTTAATTTTAATGTATAGTAACTTTATTGCCGCAGCATTACTCATGGCATTTTTGTTGGATGTGAAAATGTATAATCCATTAGAACATGATTGACTGCGATTTTCTCTTTTTTATTCTCTTTAGACGCCGATGTATTAAGGTTCTAATATAGGTACCTCGCAAAATAGGTCGACTGCAGCAAGATAAGCGAAAAGTAATAACAGCAATATAAAAAAAAAACTCACCTTTTTTCCGCGTTTTGCTTGCTCTTGAGGTTGATCGTTCTACAAAAAGAAAGTTAACAAAACTGGGTTAAAGTGCCGACTATATGTTTAATGTTTACGCTTTTTATACTACACAATTCCAGTGGAGTTTTGTGCCTAAATCAACAAATATTACCTTGTTGTTTTGTCTCGTTCCTTCCGTTGGTTCTGCGGGATTAGTCTCAGTTTCCTCCGATTGTTCCCTGGCCTGTTTTTTACCCTTTCTTATTTCTCGTTTTTGCTTGGCGGACATTTTCGGCTTTGTTCCCTCATTTTTCACCTAAAGTATATTTTTTCGTAAAAAAACGATTTTAGTTGACCGAAAATCTCATTTTAAAACTAATTGCTTAAATGAGGCATGCAGATAAACAAACTCTTAAAGATAATACCTTTTCCGTTGCTACAACAGGAACTGGAGTGTCGTCGCCCAGAAACACAACTTTTTCGTCTTGCTGCTCCTACGATATAGAAAAAGATAGTTCGTTTGAAATGTTAGCAGTAAATCGTTCAACAACGTACTTATGATAGATGATATATTTAATTTCAATTTTTAATAAATAAATTTACGCGTTTAACTTTAAATAGTTTTTTTGTATAATAAAACTATGATCGGTCGAGAAAATAATACATGTATAAAACAAACTGATAAACTATATTTCTACCTTTGTGAAAAAACTAAAATAGCACTTAAATAAAAATGTAAATCATCGATACTGCCATTTAGGCGCATTGTATAGTGTTTTTCTTAAATCGGTTGTCATAACTTACATCTTCATTTAGCGCAGACAGGTTATATTTATCTTCCGTGCTGTACTGCATTTTCACCGCAGTATCGGGAAATTCTAAGGGGGCACTTTCTTTAACGCCCAATGTCCCAGTTTCTAATGTTCCTTGAGCATCATTGTCAGTTTTGACGATATCTTCAACAATCGTATTTAATATTTTTTCTGCTTCTTCTTGTGAATGTGATCTGCCATCGGTTGCCTGGTTTTCAGGTCGGTTTGGATTTTCAGTATCTGGCTCTTCAATGCCATTTTCATCGTCCAGATCTTAAATCAATACGAAATTAATTGCATGTCGAACTTGACTATCTTTACAAGAAAAATACAATCTTTTTACATGAAGAATAATTTCAGTTTACTATTTCTAAATTTTATGGATTTACTAAACACACAAAACTGTAACAGTTGGCAAAACGGCGTAGTTTATTTACCTAATTCAACATCGATATCATCAGTTATGGTTGATAAATCATCTTCAATCGCTCTAACTTTTCTTTCGCCCTTGTGCCTCCAAAGAGATGTTTCATCAACCTTAAGACAGAATTGGAAAAAGGGTTAGGCTTGTCATTTCATATGGTTAAAGGTAACAATAAAGAACAAATACAATTGACGCAAACTTTCGACAACTTTATGAAATTAAAAAATATCAAGCTTGTAGAAGATATAGAGAGCCATTGTGCAAATGTTCCTAAATAATTTTTGTTAGTTGAAATCTCGTTATTTTTTTATTATTTAAACAAAACAATACACAACGCTACCTATTTTTCTATGGACTGTTGGATATTGGTTTTGCAACCAACTACAACTTCTAAGATTTTCGCTTTAAAGTTTAATAAAGTTTATTTGTATTAGACTTCAATAAGAATAGAAGTCCTGCAGCAATTCTGTTCGCAATAAATAATATGGCTGTTTTAATCAGTGTGATTATGGTGACTGTGGATGGGAAAACCTGTTTAACTGAAAAAAATGCGAAGCTGAAAATTAAAAAAATACTTTTTAGAATTTTAAGTAGCTGCAACCAGGAACAAATAGCATACACCCTTACATAGGGACTTACTTTGAAAAGAAATCCAAACCCATAGACAAGGTAGGAAGGTGGCAAGTAGTTCTTCTTTCCTGTAACAAATAATAAAACAAAGGTGATCGAAAAAGTGTTAAGTTTATATTGAATTGAAATTTTTCTTTAAAATCAACTTCTAATAAAAAGGTTGTGAAGATAAAATATGTTAGATTTACAAATTGTTCATTTTAAAAAAAGAAAGAAGAACAGATATAAGTAATACTACATTATAATTAAAAAAAATTTTAAGTTTGACCAATTAGGAAAAACGTGTTAAATAAATGATATGTTATGTAAGATACAGACCTCTTATAAGAAAGCTTCCCGTGGTTAGATACTCGCCGCTTGGTGCGGTTTTCGACACCTGCTCATGACTAACCCACCAAGCGCTTGTCACAACTTTTGCATCCCACGCAGCACTGTGACATATCGCCATCGTGCCTGCCTCGTTTAAAGTTTTCGGCGGGATAGGTGAGCCTGTGGTAAACATAAAATGCTGTTCATGATTTAAATTATTATTTAAGATTAGCGTTTATATAAAAGCACTTTTTTAAACGTAACTCGAAGCACCTATATGCTTTGGCATGACATCCACTTGATTAGTTAAAGGAAAAGCATGTTATTTAAGTTGCCAAATAATGTAAAACACCTTTCCTGGCATATTTCGTAGATTAGATGATATTGTTTATTTATATATGTCACAAATTTAAAATTATAAGAGTTTTAAGTACTTGGATTAAAAATGAATATTCTTGTTCTAAGGGAGTGTATGATTGTTCTGTAGCCTATCATTTAGGTATTCAGTTAAAATCGTCACATTGTTGCTAGGGAAAAATCAAGTAATATATACAACACAAAAATGACAACATTTGGTGTCCCACATCAAACTCAAACATTCTATAAGATATATATAGCCAAACTATAAATTGACAATGTTAAACCTTTTTTACCTGTAGGGTTTTTGATGATGCAACTTGTTGCACCATGGAGATCAGCATGGACATAAACATCACCTTAATAAAAAGCATTTTTGACAACTAAATTTGATAATTTATTAATACATTCCATCTATATTATATGCAAATGCACATATGTGTTGGTAGTGTTTGACAATTTCGGATCAGAACCGACACACACTCCAAAATTGTAGTATAACTAGGGTGATATGAGTACTAATCTCAAACCAAAATTATTTAAGCCTTTGAAACATTATTGGCGATTTTATTCCAAAAGGCATGTTTCCCAGAAAATAGTGAATAAACCAAAGTTAACTAAACCTTCTAGCATTGAAACAAAATTGGCTTAATATTCTAAAAAAATGATGTAGACAAAGAACAAAGCTTGTCGTACCAGCATTGAGATATTTTTTAACCAGGAGCTCGTTTTGTTGGGCATCTCTTCCACCAATCACAAGGTAATTTTCAGATGAAACAAACCAGAGAAATTTTTCAAACCAAAACACCCTAGAATGGTATAAAACTGGTTAGTACCAAATCAAGGTATATAAATAAAAAGACAAAGCGACGAGCATATTTAAATGGCAAAGTTTGTTAAAAGAACAACTACTTTTTTAAATAGCATACTTTCTTGCTTTCTGTATGTTCTGTACAGCAGCTGCCTCCTTCAGGTTCTGTTTTGTCTTTTTTTCAGCCGACTTAAAGGCCTTAAAAAGAAAAATCATTAAACACTTAATTATATATATATATTGGTATAGGGAATATGTCACAATTCTTTGAAAAGATTGTTGTAAGTTGAGTTTCACAACAATGCAACACAAATGAGGCAACATTACGTCACGGGAGACTAATGCAAGAATAATTATAAAAAAAGTAAAACATTCTCAAGTCAAGAATTACAAAGGTATATACATGTACATTATACAATGTTTTACAGAAAAGTGTTACATCAGTTGGTGATTCTAAAGTTTGGTTTGTTGCCCTAAGTAGGGGAAGGTTTAGTTGGACTTGCAACGACCTAGCAATAGGAAATTTACCTACTCTTGGTTTTCTTGTTTGTATCAGTAAAGGATAAATACTTTTTTTTGCATTTTTTGTAACAATACGTTTAAATACACTTTCAAGGGATAATATTATTAAAAACATTTTATTACTGCACTTAAGTTTACAAGTCGGAAGCACTCTGACACGTACCAGGGAGTCGCTATACAGAGTTTGGGATAGTCTTCACTAGTTTATCAAAAATCCGCTGTTACCTTCTCTGAAGCATCCACAGTTCTCTGTTCTTTCTTAAAAGCCTGTCTCTTCATGTTGTAATAGCGCTGGGCATTGGCGTACGCTGAAAGAGACAAGTCGATTTCGATTTTCTGCGCTTTTGGTTTCACTTTTGCCGCCGGTGCAGCCTCATCATCGGAACTGTCAAGGTAATCCGAATCTTCACTTTCTTCGTAAGTAGGTTCACTGTTGATAGTACAAGAAATACAAATGCAACTTAAAATAAAAAACATTATTTAGATCTTGGATACATGTCAAATTAATTTATGTTGCAGTAGGTCTTGCAAGATTTAATTTCAAACAGTTGTTTCTCTTAATTTTAAAAATAGTGGTTTTTCACTTTGACAAGAAACATAGTGAATTCAGTTACTAGGTCAACATGGTTAGCCATCTAGATGAATGTTCAAATAAAACCGTTTGCTGTCTATAAGCTTATTGAATCTACTGGTCAATGCAGGTACAATTCGTTTCGGGTGAGTGTTAATTGACACGGGTCCATTCAACCAACTGGCGAATTTTTTTTGTCAAATCTTAGTTGTTTATGTTAGACATACTGGACTCAATTTGGTAATATAAAACATTATCTTAAACGCCAAAGATTAGAGGCAGATTATTATCAGAAGGAATAAAAGAACTATGATCTGCGAGGCCTAATGTTCGAAAAGAATAGTACACGGCAAGTTAGAAAAACAATATATAACAATATCTATTTACACCATATACAGTTTATGCAAGTGTTAGACATTCTAAACAGGTAACTTGAAATGCAGGTTAAAACTCAAAGTTGGAATTACGTGAGTTTTGGACATCTTATTAATGGTACCTAAGAAGCAGGACCATGGAGTTCTTCTCCAATCTTAGGCTTTTGATCAGAGAAGCAACACGGTCGCCCTTTGCCTGTGCTGTGTGAACCAGTTGTTTTATTTCATTCCAGTCTACCTGATTGGCAATCGCACTGCACACAATTCTGATTGCTTGGTCTACCTGAAAAAGGTCAACATCTATTATCAAGTATCTGCAGTGTGCACTGTACAGTTGACTTGTTAATTAATAGTATGTAAGATTTTATTCTTTAATTAGAACCATTTAGTTTCATTATAAAAAGGTGGTTTTGTTGGGTATTCAAATATTAAAAACAAAAAATAAATAAATCTTGCAAATGCAACACTGTTTTAAAACTAATATTAGAAGTATAAAAATCTACAAAATAAGTTATTGTTTTTTTCATTTGACATCATAAAATAATTAATCGTTAAAATCAGTGCTAACTCTTGAACTCATGCATAAATAATATGCAGCTAAAACCTTTTAATGGAATGCTTAGAGCAGGGCGGAAGATTTTTTGTGGGGGCATTTTTAAATGTATGTCATACCACAGCCTCATTAAAGCTTAATCAACAAAATTTAATACTTGAAAGCATACAAGGCGCACTGAGAACACAAAAAAGGTTCAGACATTGTCAATGCAATGCCATTTAAGAAGATTTTGACCTGTCCCTCAAAAGCATATTTGACAGAGTCTGAGTCAACACGATCATTAATGTTATTTGAATACCATCAAAATATTCTGGTTTTCATTTTTGGGTGGAAAAGTAAAAATAGTATAAAACACATTATAGAAATTTTTGCAAATAGGGTGAATTTTTATGCATTTGGGAAGATTAAATTGACAGTTTGTGATTTGCCATTTCCCCCTGGAGCTACTGACAGCATGCTATGCTAGTGATTGGCAACTGTAAACCGTATTTTTAACAGTTTATTTATAAAAAAATGTAAATAATACCGATACCCGCTATTGATTTTTTACATATATATATACCGATTAATTTCTGTTACTTAAAAGTAACGTCCAAATATAAACCAACTTAGTAGTTTAAGCCGAATACTATGTTAAATCAGTGGGGTTTAAAAATGAAAGCAAACAACAAACTTGCAAGTTCAACATGTAGGAAATTTGTTTGTTTTTAGAGAAACACTTTTAGTTATTTTCAATGTGAAATATCAGCAAAAATATTGATCCAAATTCACTGATACTGTTATATGGGTAGAAGCAGAATATTGGCCTATATCAGTGTTTCCCAAACTTTTTTACACTAGTGCCCCCTTGGGCTCAATATTATTTCATATCGACCCTAATTTTGCGTTACAGTAAAGTATTATATTAATCGTTGTCTAACATGTCTTCACTTTCGTATCGATAAGCTGTCAGTCATATTTTAGGTTGTCTAACATACATTCACTATTGTAATTTATACATACATTATTTCACCAGATTATGTCATTACCAGGAAAAATTCATATCTTTCTGCACCAACACTTTAAGCCTTTTCTAGTCGCGGGCACCAACCAAACTCATAAAGGTGTCTGTGGGCCGCACAAAATGTTAACTAAGAAAAATGTTAGAACAACTGTGAATCAGGCGGGCCTCGGATTTTTTTCATCCATTGTACTAATGAAAAGTGTAATAGTGTTTGGTAATGTTTTTAAGTCCTGGCGCACCTGGCGAGCGAAGCGAGCGCTATTTTTTTGTGGTATACCGGCATTTCTTTTAAATTTCCTGCTAGTTTGTATTACATTAGCAAAAAAAATAAAAAATGTTAAAAAATATATGTCTAATATTTTTGAATACATTTTTCGTTTGTCCGCGACACACTTGGCAGCCTTCCACGTCCCAATGGTAAAGAAGCGTTGATCTAGTCGAAAGACAGCATCAAAACGTAAGCAAACTGGACGAATAAAGATAATTTGCGCGAAGCGCGAAATTTTTTTGTCTGTACTAAGTTAAAATAGTCAAAAAGTATTTAATATGGACTCGTGTCTAGTTGTCAAAGAGGCGGCGGGTAGAGGGCTGTAGATTGGCGACCCCTGCTTTAAATATACAAACATTTTGCCGTGTATAAAACGGTGAAACGCAACAGAAACCAGTTCATCTTTACATAAGAAAGCCAATTATTACGTAACAATGGTCGGGAAACTACTACAAGTTCGCAGTACGGCAGTTGCCATTTAAGGTAAAAGTTACCTCTGTCCTACAGTGTTGTTTGTTACTTTTGTTATGTGAACTTTCTATAAAATTTTGATGTAAGTACTTTCATGTAACGCTCCCTTATGTGCGTTCAGCGCCTCCCAAATCATGAAAAGACTCAAAACGCTCCCTTGTAACTCGCCAACGCCCACAAGGGGGCGGTACCACCCACGTTGGGAACCTCTGGCCTATATTAACGACAATCTGATATATATATATATGCAATCTCTACAAAAATTAAAAAATAAATTTTTATAATTTAAATGAATATTACAGAATTTGCCTTTTCATGTTTCCTATAGAAAATATGTTCATAACAAATTTTACCACTTCAAGGTTCGTTTCAATTAGTGCTGCTTTTATTTTGTCTTCCTCCTGTATTTTCTGCAAGCTGCTAATTCTGTTATCATGGTCGCGCTTTACGTTGTCCAGTTTCTTCAGCGCAGCCCGTTCAAACTGTAATGCCTTCAGATCTTGCTTTTGAGATTCCAAGGAACCGAAAAACTCATCAACAGCCTAAAGAAAATTAGTAAAAAATTTAACTGGCATGATTCAAGCAAAAACACATTCTTGGTTTTATATCTTGTTTTATTCAAACTCATAAATCGAAACTTCAAATTAGTGATTAAAAACCTTGTTATACGAGTTATATTCCAGGTGCGGTTGAGAAACATGTTGGGAAAACAGAAATGGCTGGAATTCAACATTGGTTAGGAGTTCTCCATCGGTTTTCTTGTCCCTTTTTTGAATGATATAACCCTACAAAAAATTGGGTCATATAAAACACACAAACGCATTGAAGGCAAAATACAAATTATAAGGTTTTAGCAGCAATTAGAAACTATATACTGTATTATCAGGATTCAATGCAAATTTTCCACATTAAAAATAAAGGTTTAAATGTGACTGCCTTAATGGAATACAAAAACAAACAATAAAAACTATGAAACACTTAGTTACCTTACACTTCATAGCTCGAGCATCGGTCATGAACTGTTCAGCTGTCTTTAAAGAATTATGGAGCTTGGCAACATCTAAGTTACATTTATTATTTATTTCATTTAAAAATCTCAAATTGTTAAACAATTTGTCATTAGGTTGTCACCTTCAGGCACCAAAAAGTCTGCACCAACTTTTGCGTTGGCTGAAAATCCGGCCTCAACAAGGCAGTGATCTATCGCCGGTGCACCATAAGCTAAAAAATGTATAATTGAACACAGCTCATTTATCACATAAAATACATCAACAAAAATATATTTGGCTGATAAGTTATTAAAATGGTAAAACAAAAATATAAAATTGTATATAGTACTGTATTTATTGCCTTATGTACAATATATCTTTGAAACCTATGGGTTACTACACGCAAAGTGTCTTAAAGATTTTATTATTACTGTTCAAAAATAATAAAATACAACTATCAATAAACTACTCACGCAGAATAGTGTTTAAAAATCTCTTTACCACACTGTCTTTTTTGGCACCTTGTAGTATTTCAATCAACCTGCAAGAAAACAATTAATTATCAGTCTTGCTTTTTGTTGCTATATTGAAACATACTTTTCCAAGGTTATAAATTCTTCCTTTGGCCGTGCTGCATGAACTGGGTATTTTTCATGGACGGCAAATCGAACATCATCATTCTCCTAGTAATGAATGCAAAATTCATACTTTAATCCATACATAATGTATTGTATGAATTAACCAAATTATATTTCTAAGAAAATCAGAAGCATACAAACCTCATTGTCTTTTGTATCCTCCTTAATTTTCAAATCTTTACGGAACCTTAAAAGGTTAAGAATTGTATATTCACAGTCGGTAAGTGCAATGTTTCCCTGAAAAGAGAACAAAACGTAACAAATGTGCCTTAAACGGTATGCGTTGACAGCGTGGAGCGCTCTTTTATTATTTTTAAGGCGTCCTACAAATGCCAACAAAGTTTTTAACCTCTGACCCTTGCATTTAAACTCATTATAACGAAACTGTAACAATTGACAATGAATAATTTTTAACTTTTATATTGCACAGTTCGGATTTACTTTAGGGTGTGGCATACAAATGCTGGAGTAGGTAGCTATGTAGAACTTAAATAGAAGCCATAAAAAATAAAAAAAAGTACAATAACTGTTATCGTAATTTGTGAGCCATTTTGGAAAAAGGCTACCCACATGCCACTCTAAAGTGAACAAAGCCTGCACAATCCAAATTTTAGAATTGGTCAGAGTCAAACAAATTTTTCCTATCAGTACAATAAATACAATCCTAAATTATGTATAATTTTGATATTAATAATGTAAGCATTATAACACGTTTTGTTTATGGTGCTGTTTGTCTAGTTGTTTTTTATTTGTCATTTTTTTAATGGTTATTGTTTTTTGATTGACTTTGTGTGCAATACAAACATATAAATGCGATAGTTTTCCAGCAAATATCCGAATGAATCTCAACAAAAAGCATAAAAACAACTATATTAAGGAATAACCAACTCTGTCATAAAGTTCAATGATGACGTGGTAGGCAGCCTCATTAGATCCAAATTGTAGATCAACTATCCGATCGATTCCAAGTTGTGTTGCTGAAACTAAGCGACGACCTCGCAAATGTTTCCTGAGCTGGATTTAAGAAAGTTTTTCATAAAATAACACTTGTCCAGGGAAAAAATATTTACACAAGACTTCTGATTTATTCAGCACATATAAACAGATTCATTTTACACCTGTCTGCATTTAATATTTTGTGGCCACCAAAAATTAGTAAAAAAAACAATTCGCCAAAATTCTATGCCAAACTTTTCACTATATATATATATGTGCGCAGGCCATTTTTGTAAATTCACTTGGTAAAGGCACTGCAATGCAATCAGGGTTTAGGCTACTAGTGGACCTTACTTAATAGATGAGTTGTTCGTTACGTTTAACATACACTTGTAAAATAATTATGACCATCCTACAACTCCTAAGACCTAATGTAAACAAAAGCTTCAAACAATCGCTAATTGACACCCACTCGTCCGACTGGGGAGTGCTTAAAAAGCTAAAGGTTGACCTACTGACCTCCTGATGGTTTGAGTTGTTTATGTGCGAGAAATTATGCCATTTATCATTACAAATTCAACAGGCCTAGCATATTTCATGCCCAGTAATGTTACTTGAGGACTTTTGGACAAGCATTTAATTTCAAAGATCTTTTGAAGAAAGGTACTGGAGTGCAGTAGGCTGCTATACCCATAACTTTAACACAAAAGAGCTAAGTTTTGAAAACCTTGAATGAAAAACTTGATGGCATTGAGTTTTTGGGCCAATCAAACTCTGACCAGTGCATTCTTATTCCAGATTCAACTAGTAAAATGGCCTTCACATCAGGTCTATAAACAAAAGCAAATGTGTTAAATAAAATTTAGTTTAGCTAAACAAAGGTGAAACTTACTTTGCTAGCTTAAACAAGTATGTTTTGCTGTTGATGTCATAGACATTAGCAAGTCTCATTCCAATCAACCTGCAAAAAGGAATAAAATTCAAAAGTTTGTAAAAATATGTTTTTAAAAAACCTATTTTGAAGTACAGATAATAACTGTGCACATACTTATCATTGATTTCAGAAAGGACAGCACATATGTCCAGGGTGCTAAACCGCGTTTTCATGATTCACTTTGGTTTACTTAAAATACCTTCTACTACATACGACAGCTTTACTCCTTTACCATTATAATATTATCACACTGAAAAACGGGAAAAAAATTAAACGTACATAATATTTTGACGAGTTGCATAAAAGAGAAAGTTTTATTTGTATAACCATTGCGGAAAAACATAGGTTAACACGCTGCCTAACAATAATTAATTAGCTGGTCAATAATAAAAAACGGGTAATACTAATTTACGGAATGATGAATGGTCGGAATGGTCGGAACGCTCACTAATTTACGGAATGGTCGGAATTCTCGGAATGGAATGAATAGGGCCGAAACTAATTTGATGAATGGTCGGAACGGAATTAACTGTCGGAATGAAAAGAATGAAGCTGTAGGAACAGAATGAACTGTCGGAATGAAATGAACGAAGCTGTAGGAACAGAATGAACTGTCGGAATGAGATGAACGAAGCTGTTAGGGTTGGGGTTGGGGTTAGGAATGAACTTTCGGAATGAAATGAACGAAGCTGTAGGAACAGAATGAACTGTCGGAATAGCATGAACTGACGGTATGGAATGAACGAAGAACTGTCGGAAAGCTTCGTTCATCTCATTCCGACAGTTCATTCTATTCCGACAGTTCATTCTGTTCCTACAGCTTCGTTCATTCCATACAATCAGTTCATTCTGTTTCTACAGCTTCGTTCATTTCATTCCGACAGTTCATTCTGCTCCTACAGAGTCATTCATTCCATTCCGACAGTTCATTCTATTCCGACAGTTCATTCCGTTTCCATTCATCAAATTAGTTTCGGCCCTATTTATTCCATTCCGACAATTCCGACCATTCCGTAGATTAGTGAGCGTTCCGACTATTCCGACCATTCATCATTCCGTAAATTAGGATTACCCATAAAAAACAAAAAAAAAAAACACAGACAACCTAAACACATGTGTTGACTCAAAAATATAAACAATGTGATTGCAGTTTAGGTGTTAAAGTGCGCAAGTCATATATTTTACATAAACAATAGCAGTTTGTATTTTCTTTAAAATCCCAGTAAGGTTCTCTCTTAATTTTTAACACAATAGCGTTAAATGCATAATGTTTTACATTTTCCTCATATTTTTGGCCATATATACAAAAATATTGGTGAAAGGCACTTGGCGTATTGAATAAATCTTTAGGCCTCACATATTTTCTAAAATTATCTTTAATATTTTATATATTAGTTAGGGCATGTCAATTTATGCTTAACGCTATTGATGACGGTGATAAGTTATTTTTTGTGTTTTGTAAAGATATAAAGGTTACGTGTCCCGCTTGAAATGCTAAAATGCTTGACTGATTACGGTAAATCCCCTTGTACTATTTTTTATAGGATTCGCCTTGCTAATGTTGTAAGTTGTCACACAAACAATTTTGTGTATGTATATATTTCCTCATGTGAATACGTGAAAGTCTTATAATATATAACTAAGATGCGATACCTGTTGACCTTTATACTTTTCGTCAACGTTATATTTGTTTTTGCAATCGGTAAGTTCTTTAAAAGTGTTTTGAATCTGTTCCTGTTTTTTGTTGTAACAGGTGTATTTAAAAGGTTAATGATATAAAGTATATTATCATGCTATTAATATTTTGCAATACCACTACTTTTATAGTTTTTTAAATCCTAGTTGTAGCATGTTAAATTGGAATTTTAAACTTGCTCCATTGACTGCAAGGCACTATGGAAAGTACAGTGCTCCCGCGCGACCGGAGCGATTTTTTTTTCAGACTAAACCTCCACTTAAAAAAAATAAACATGGACCCGATTTTAAATGTTTATATGTGTTAGCATTTTAAAACTAAACGGCTGTAATAAAGTTACTGCTAAAAGTTGTAGCATTACTGCTTCATTTGTACAACGGCAAATGTTCTATTTTGCTGACTTGCAAGACCAAACAAATTTCACTGCAATTTCCATAAAATTCATGAAACGGATGTAGCTCAATGTTAAACTGCATTGGTTTTTTCCAAGCAAAACATTCCAACCAGGTATTAGAAACCTTATTATTATATTTTACTTTATATTTAGCCCAACAAGATGATAAATCGGTGACCCAAGGCACTGAGCAAACAGACCCTTCTACTCCACAAAGTTCGCAAGAAGACAATTCGAACCAACGTGGTGCACAACTAAACTCTAATCAAGACAAAATCGAACCAAAGCAAGACAATGATTTAATTGACGACAGTGAAGAACTACTTCACCAAAAGAGAGAAACTACACAAAATGGGCAAACTGATACAAATTATATCAGTAGTGAAGCAGTCCAGGTTCCAGTGAACACACATGAAGTGAATGTTGAAGATGTTCAAAAGCAGGAAGTTGATGTTGGAAATGGACAACAGAACGATGAAGATATTCAAACTCAGAAGAAAGATGAAATAAATGTAGAGGATTCAGGAAAAAGCGAACCACAAAATCTGCTTGACGAAGAAAAGGAAATACAGCCTAATGCTATTACTGACCCTGTGGTAACTGCTGAAGACACTAGTGAAATGTTAGATGAGATAACAGAAACTCTTTCTGAGGCATTTGAAAGAACAGCGCAAGCCCTTAAAGAAACAACTGATCCTTCTGCAACCCTGGAAAAACAAAAATCAGCTCAAATAGAAGAAAATTTGGACATAGATCAAGGTTTGTCTAATTAGGCTTATGTTAACACTCAGTTTTTACTCTGATATCGACAACTTTGTTTTTTAATATATATATTTGTTTATTGTTATAGAGCAAGATTTGGAGACACACAAGCCTGTGACTGAAATTCCTACAGAACTTAAGGTTAACTTGTATATTCTTATTTTTATTAACAGTATTGTTGCAGGCTAGTTTATTATTTAGCTTTCTATTTTGGGTATATACAACATAAGGTAAATTATATATATATATACACCATAATGTAATAAATTGAAATCTAAGTGGAATATATAATAAATGCTTATGAAATACTATGCCTGTTTGTATGCCATTCCTTAATGCTAAGGCAGTTAGGTCACCTGACTGCTATATTTTCATGTAAGATTTTTAGAAAAAAAATTGGACCAAAAATTGTAGCTAATTTTTTTTGATTGTCTGTAATACACCTTTTTGAGTGTCTGTGATACTGCTAACTGTGGGCCTTACACAATATATACAGTAATAATGTACAACTTTTCATACAGCAAATACCCAAGCCAACCCCAACTTCACTAACCCCAGAGGAAGAAGCACAAATGGCATTGACAAAAGAACACGAGGAAAAATATCATGCAGCCATCAAGTCTATATATTCTTCAAATAACCACTTGTCTAGTCACATGTGAATACTATTTTGTATTAAAAACTTCAGGATAAGAAATATTTAAACTCCTACATGATTAAGTATATAAACTAGTACAACAGCTCCAGTTTTACATGAATAAATTTTAGTAGTTTTAAGATTTTAAAGTCTTAATTCCATCTTTAAATATTTCACTACTTTAATTCGAGTAGTGATGTGACAACTGTATATTAATAAAGTGTACAAAATGTGGCAACTTTACAGGGGATATGATCGCCTAAAACAAATAGCCAATGAAGGCCATGTAAATTCTGAGGTTGAACTTGCATTCGGACATTTGGCAGGAGTGCATTTGCCTCTTGCTATAAACACTGCCAAAGCTATATTCGAAAAGCATGCAGCAAATGGTAACCCCAAAGCTCAAGCAGTAAGTATATAATTGACTTTTTCAAATTCATATTATTGTGATATCTTTTTTTGATTTAAGTTTGAGTTTGTAAAATTCTGAATATGTAGTTTTGTAACACCAAAGGGTAAAGTGAACACTGTTTATATCGAAATATTCACGCACAAAAAAATATTTGTGTTAATTCTTTTCAATAATTTTATCTTTAGTCAACCCTAAGTTTTATATCAATGAGTGTATATGTGGAAACCTATAGTAGTTCAGCATACATTATTATTGCTTTTCAGGGCCTGGCCCTTCTCTATGCAACCGGCATTGGTACTAATTCAAGTCAAGCGAAAGCCCTAGTTTATCTCACATTCTCAGCACTCGGTGATGATCCCTTGGGAAGAATGATGCTTGGATATCGGTATTGGGCAGGAATTGGAGTGGCCAAGAATTGTGAAGCAGCGCTGACCTTCTACAAGAAGGGGGCAGAAGAAAGTAAGTTTCAACTGTTTAAAATGGAAAACAACTTTTAACTTTTTTTTATATAATTTTTACTGCCCACTAACAACTATGCCTTGAGCAATTGAAACTTGGCCTACTTTAAACATTATGTTCAATATATGTGTGTAACCTATTGAAATTTGCGGTTTCTACCTCATTTTGGTCTCTATTTATCAATATTTATACCCAAAATTAATAAACTTCTGTGGTTTAGATTGTCACTTGTACTGACTTGCACCTGTCAAAACTGTATCGTTACTTGCTTGAGGTTTTGAAACCTGTGAAACCCTCTCGTTTTTAAGACCCACTAATCTTTTCAGTTGCATCTAAAGTCACCCTGACTGGCGGGAGTGCCACTACTCGTATTCGCTTGCTTGATGAGGAGGAAAACCCGGGCAGCAACTACGGAAGGGTGGACGACGATCTGGTGCAATACTATCAGTTTCTGGCAGATAAAGGGGATGCCCCTGCGCAGGTTGGTATTGTTACTACCCATTAAACACTTAAATCTGTCAATTATCATACGCCAAATGTTATATTACGAATAGATAAATTGGGTAATAGATTAGCGCGTTTTAGCTTTCGCATAATAAAATGGTCTATTGGCTGCATAGTGTAATAGGTATACAGCATTGTTTCTCAGCCTTTTTATTCGAAAGCCTAAATACTAAGTGCAAGTATAGCAGCAAAGAGTTAGGAACCCAATTCCCTTCACTGAATTCTTTGTAAATTAACAAACATGGGAAATTTAGCATTAATTGGTGCGAATTAGGCCATGTCATTGTATTTGGACCACAGTTTTCTAATTTTAGAGGAATATTTCTCAGAATCTAAATAAATCTAAGCATGAAACTACTGCAGTCGGCGATTATTCATCTGCACACATGTCTAATTTGTGTACTTAATATAAGTAGCGTTTTTCTCAAACTCTTTGCAGAGTTTTGTAGATTTTCCCTATTGTATATAATCTTATTGAAGACTGTTGTTTGCAACAGTTATTTACGAATGTTGTAATTCGTTGAGATTGCTTCGTCCTAGACCAGCAACAATATTTCTTACCAAGCCTATATGTCATATAAATATAACTTACCACACTGTCACTAATACTCAACAAATTTTCTATTTGTAACATCTGCTCTAGTTTATGTTCTATAAAAAGTATATGTATTTAAACTGTGTTTGACATGTAAACAGAATGTGTCTGTGTGTTGTACAACGTACTTGCCCAATTTTGGTGTCCTTAATGTGTCTGTACATTTCAAATCCCAACTTAATTGTCCTAAAGTTCGCTGTTTATATAAGGTTTTCTAAAACGTAGTGTTCTTCGCAGGTTACTCTTGGCCAGCTGAACTACCAAGGTGGCCGCGGCTTCGAACAAAATCGTCACAAGGCCTTCGAGTATTTCGAACGCGCTGCAAAGATGGGAAATGCCAATGCACAGGGCTACCTGGGAAAAATCTACGCCGAAGGGTCGGAGACGGTGAAACAGAACAACGAGTCGGCGATTCGCTATTTTAAACTCGCAGCTGATCAGGTTCAAGCGTTGTTTTTTTTTTAGTTAGTTTTTTTTTAGGGAAAAGTTACACTATGAAAATACTGATATAGCAATTTGACCCGTTTTAAAATTTTTGGCTAGTAACCGCTATGCGCTGAGACTGCATTATTATTTCAGGACTTTGGTTTGCAAGATATTTTTGCATTTCTATAAGGTTTTAAAAACATTAGTTTTATTTGACTAAACACTAATAACTATAAATTATATGCAGATTTGGTTCATATTGTCAAGCGCCGAGTATTGAGTTTCAGCAATATCGGCTTGTGATTATCGCAGCCCAGTGATTAAGAAAATATTTGTTACAAAACAAGAAGTAATTTTTTTTCCATGTTACGTTTAGCTGGCTAATCCCCGTTATCTCTTGGCACTATTGTTTGAAGGGAAACAGCCTTAATGCCCAACAAAGCCGCCAGCAATCGTTTTAGACTAGACTAGATTCTCTCTGCTTTGAAAAGCTGCAAAAATAAAAAATATTAAAAATCTGGAGAACATTTTGTTTGGCTACTACCGGTTACCTGTTGAGATTGTACTCGATAAAATGCCGATAGTAATTTGCGGGCCTAGACTTAACAATCTCCATTGGTGGTTAAGAGAAAAAATATTATGTTTTGGAAAACAATACAGAACACGGGTTTCTTTTTGTATTTTTACATAGATGATGGCATGAGGTATTGCCGAAATGTTTGTTCCGGGAAGGTGTAGATTTTATGGAATATAATGGCTTTAATCTTTTTATTGAAAAATATTATGTGTCTCAAATAATTTTCTAAACTAATAACAACTGGTATAGGGCAACTCGATTGGTCACGCTGGTCTCGGCATCATGTACTTGTATGGCAAAGGGGTGAAAATGGACTACAACAAGGCGTTTAAACACTTCCAAACATCGGCCGACCAAGGGTGGCCTGAAGGCCAGCTCCACCTTGGAAACATGTACTTCCATGGTCAAGGTGTAAAAAGGTAGATTTGTTGATTTTTTTAATTCAGTCACATATTCAAAACATGTTTGGTTCCTCTTTATTACCGCCGTCAAAAAAAATGTTTGAATGAACAAGACATGTAACTGAATTTGTTTTGGAAATTATTTTGTTTAGTGCTTACTTGTGTATGATCAAAATTACTTTGTTAACTGTTGATGGACTTTTTCGTTAATATACTATTTAATTTTATAGCTGAGCAGAACAACTAACGTCAGAATTTATGTTGATCTAGATAAATAATAATAACGTTAAAAGTAATCTTGTTTGCGAGCAAATCTACTCCCATACTGTAGGCCACATGTGTTGATTAACGTGTTTAGAAAAGACAACTTACAAACCCTTCGCTTTCCGTCGCAGAAACTACCAGCAGGCGATTCACAACTTTAATCTCGCGGCGCAGAACGGCCACTTGCTGGCGCTCTACTACCTGGGAAAGATGTACGCCAGCGGAACTGGCACCGCGCGCAATTGCAGGACAGCCGTAGAGGTAATTTGTTCATTTCGCGAAAAGCTTTTGACTTTTCGTGTTCAGGCGGAATAGCAAAACGTTTTAAAATTAGTTAACCAGTTACTGTGCGAGCCTTCCACATTTAGGCTTTTATTTGACGATTTCGACTTTCAACTTGTTTACGTTAATTTTAGCTAACTTCGCTGTTCGTACGTTATTTATTAACAAACATATTGACAACGTTTTAAGGCAGTGGTGGGCAACCTACGGCCGCTGACCAGATCATCCGGCCCGTGATAGTCGTTGCAGTTGTTATAATACGATGCGTGAAGCAATACACAGTTACACAGTTGTGAGCTGTTAACTGTAA
Source organism: Ascidiella aspersa (assembly GCF_963924565.1). Lineage (NCBI taxonomy): Eukaryota > Metazoa > Chordata > Ascidiacea > Phlebobranchia > Ascidiidae > Ascidiella > Ascidiella aspersa. The sequence goes on from NC_139451.1 coordinate 22,684,041, forward strand.
CGTTACGTTAAGCGAGATTGAAACTGCACAACTGTGCAACAAGGTTAAAAAACGTTTTGTTTATTGGCACTTTAATCGTACACAAAAAAATTGTATTAAGAAGCTTACCAATAGAGCAAAAACTAGAATTCTAAAGAATTTGTATATAGTGGCACCCTTGAGCGTTAAAATGGCACCCTAAAGAGGGTCGGATTTAACAAACAAAGACATTATTTAAGCGCCCAAAACATCATTTTAACAGCTTTACAAGAACGTGAACGAGCGAGGGCGTTGGGCTTCGATGCTGGACGTGGCTTACAACCAGTACAAGCAGGAAAAAATCAACTCGGCTCTTTCGATTTATCTTCTATTGGCCGAGCTCGGCTACGAAGTGGCTCAAAGCAACGTCGCCTACATTTTAGATCAGGGTAATAATATACTAATACGCATTTTAAAACGCACTTTTGAACGTCGATCTGGCATGGGTTATTTTTACAGGGTTGTAAGTGTTTTTTTTTAATTATCTTGGTGTTTTTTCAATTATCAGTAAAAAGTCCAGGCTTAATTTGTAATCTGGAATAGGTATTTGCAATTTAATTATATATTTACATTTCAGCGTAACTAAAGGAGAAACTTATTATTTTTTTAGCGTAACTAAAGGAGAAACTTATCATTTTTTTAAATGTGAAGTTACTTTTTGTTTATTTGAACAATTTGGTATCTCATTTTTTTGACACTCTCCTGTGGTTTTGTTTTAGTTTAAGGTCATTAGGTATATATTTTTTTAAATCTTGGGCTCGCCTTTGGGGTCAAATGTTAGTAAATCAGTATTATTAAAGTATCTTAAGTAAAATAGCAGTACAGTTAGTTTATTATTTATAGTATTTATTTGTTTGTAGCAGTGGAAGAAAAGACAATTTCAAATTAAACAAAATTATCATTACTGATAAACAACGGATTTTTTAACGTGTTCTATTAACAGCCCTGTATTAAAACACGTGTATTTACGACAATGTCCAGAAAAAGCCACTCTTCTGAACCAAACCTACGCCCGTGCGCTGGTGCATTGGGACAGGGCTGCATCCCAGGGGTACGTGGTCGCTCGTATCAAGCTGGGAGATTACCACTACTACGGGAAGGGTACCGACGTCGATTACGAAATCGCCGCCAGCCATTATAAGTGAGTATTGGTCGTGTTTCATGGACAGCAAAGTACGGCCCAGGGTTAGATTGCTGTAAGAGTTTGCACACCTGTTTCCGAAAACATAGGTTGCGTAGAATCACAGTTGCCTGAAAAACAGCACAAAAAAAGTGAAAAACTTATACAAATAACGCGACGAAAAGATTTATGTCCGAACAAATCCTAAAAGGCAATCTTCAAGTTTACCAACAATTTTGCTTATAAAACACATTGTATGCCCGCCGATTTCAATACAATACACTTTATCAGAACTTTTTGTTAAGCATTTTACTCTTTTAACTGAGCGCAGGCACAATATTGTGATGTCCATTCCACACTGTTTTAAACAGTGTTTTCACAAATGACTTGACTTAGTCTTTTGACAAATTACCTGGGTTGAAATAAAGTGTTTTTAACCATTGTTTAATAAAATTGGTTTATTTATGTTAAGTTTTATACATAAACAATTTGCTTGCTACTTGTTGCGTTTTATGGTATTTTCTAATTGAATTATCGCCTGTAAAATCGGACGATTTTACCAATTTATTAGCTTAACATTTAATTTTAATGACAAGGACTTGGAATCGACTTGCTCTAATTATTAATTAACTGGGACTTTGGATTGTTATTTACTCAAAAAGACTCGACTTTATTTGTTTAAAAAATTTTTTACAAAATGACACGACTGGTGACGCCGTGGATTCCATCAATAATATCAAAATTAGAATAATATCGAATTTAGAATAAAATATGACAGGGAATGGGACTAATCACTAATATAGTTGAAATAAGAGCAATAGTCGCATAAGATACCTACGTTTTTTAAATAGCTAAGTTTTTTTTTTTTATTTTTTTTTTTTTATTTTACATTTTTCTAATTTTAATATTTTTACTATTTATTAGTCATTTCAAAATGATTTGTTTACAAACCTGGTTTTAAAAAGATCTATATTGAAACATTAACTGACTCTAACTCTTTTGCAGAGAAGCGAGCGATTCTTCCAGCAACGCACAGGCCTACTTCAACCTGGGTTATATGCACGAACAGGGCCTTGGCATGCAGCGCGACATCCACCTGGCCAAACGGCAGTACGATTTGGCCGCTGAGGCCAGTCCCGACGCGGCCGCCCCCGTAAAGTTGGCTCTCTTAAAACTCGGTTTCTTGTACGCGATTGAGACCATCGAAACGCAGGTATATGAATGTGTGTTGAATTAGTTGCGTGCGACAATTTTGAATGACTGTGCGGTATAAGAAAAGCTAAGATCGGTCAATGAAACCACTGGTTTCTACTAGATAGCTTCGATACTTTTTATTCCGCTACCGACAACCCATGCTTTGGACAAAAAGCATCGCGATCCGACATGGTACTAAATTATGTCATTACTATATAGCAGGGGGGAAAAACATTTAGAAAATGTGGAAGGTATCAAGTTTGTGCGGTGAACTATGTATTCAATTAAGCAGTCCAGTGTCTGCCAATAATTTATAGATTTGGCTTTGTTACATTGCCAACTAAATACAGTTATCTTGCTATTGTAATTAAGTAGTACAATGGTGTAATACTCGTCCAGAAGGATCATTTCAAAAACACCTCTTGTGTAAGTTTTTTTTAAAACCCGGTTCAAAATTATTTGACGTAATCCCCACGACTTTTAGCAAAGAGTTATAAGTTATCAAAAAAGCGTCCTCTTAATTTCTACCATAACAGCCTGTGCTTAAGCCGGAAAAAGTGTATGACCCACAGATCCGCTAAAAATCATGACTTAGAGTAGAAGTAAAATTTACTCCTTAGTGCAAATGCAAATACCGGAAAAGCATCAAATTTTGACACACCCACACATGTATAGTGAAAATGATGGGACTACTTTTTCACAGATTGTCTGTTATTGGTTGGCTTATTTCTTACAGGAATGTAATATATTATATTTCAAAAACTCACTCGACTTTAGCCCGCTATGTATTATGCCCGCTTGTCTCTATAGTACTGCTTCCAAACCTTGTGTTCGCGACACCAAAAAAGTCAAGGGTTGTCTTGGGCCTTGTAGTATTTGGCAAAGCAAAATTGACAAGAAAAAGCTATGTGAACTAAATGTTTGGCAGTTATAAGACCAAAAGCAATCGCCATTTTAAAACATTTTATGTGGCATTTGCTGCATTAAACCAAAATCCAAACGATTAATCGATCAAGCATAGCTTCAGTATAATAGTGTTGTATAATAAAACATCGTAATGCGGCAAATGGAGCCCTAAACCGTAACTCCAAATAGCTAGTACATACTTTTGGCGTAAATTTTACATTTTTTTAGACATTTTAGCCAATTGTTAAAACAACCCGTCTATAAATATAAATATTTTTACAGTTGGGAGGGTCGCGAACAAAATGCGATTATTATTGACTGTGGTTTATGTATTAAGTAAAAGCGAAAATGTTTGATGCGTTAAAACATTAGGTTAACCACAACTCTGTGAAAACTTCATTTGGGATCAAAAAGGAGAAAAGGATACGAGGAAAACATGTGCGGATCCTTTTACAGTGGTTCCCAACCTATTTGTAATCGCTACCCCTTTTTATTTTCGGAAAACTTTGTCCACATCCAATTTTGATGTACGATATATATACCTATTTGATTACAAATAGGTTGGGAACCACGGTAAGAGGATCCGCACATGTTTTCCTCGTATCCTTTTTGTTCCCAAATGAAGTTTTCACAGAGTTGTGGTTAACCTAATGTTTTAATGCATCAAACATTTTCGCTTTTACTTAAGATGTGTAAAACCAAAATCAAACAATCATAAAAAATCAGTGACAGGCTTGACTAACTGAAAATTCCTGTTGTACCTTTTTTCTTATCATAAACCGTAAATTATTTTATTTTACCAACAGGCATATTTTTTCTTGGATTCTGTCTTTTTTATTCTTTTTCAATATTTGTCATTGTGTTGTTTTTTAATTATATTTTAGCACGTCATATGGTTGAATTTGAGGTGTTCGAAAACTTATAAAATGAACTGACCCTGTTTGGAGCCCACTTGATTACGTAACAATCACTTTCACAACAGTCGAATCCCAACAATCGAATTGAAGACTAAATTTTATATCTTTTATCCAAAGTTAAGTACTCTATTAAAAGAGTACTGATGATAAAATAAGAAGCCATGAAAGTATTTATCCGAGAAAAAAAAACAGAAAAAACAATCGGATTGAATAATTCAAAAGTAAACAATCGATTTCGCGCAGAAATTCTGGCACACGGTGTCGCTGTCGCGCCTCACTACGAACCTTCCAGAAGAGTGGGACATCTACCTGATGACGATACTCGCGCTCATGCTCGGCTTCGTGGTTGCTTTTCGACGCCAGAGAAGGTGACGTCACACTGTGGTTTGGATGACGTCAGCTAAGTATGCTGTCCTATCTCGCTCGCGTTTCAGTTCGATTATATAGTTAATCTTGTGCCGGTGAAGGATTCGCGCTTCCTTTCAACTTGATTTAATTTGTCGCGATTTGTATTTTTTGTTGGTGAATGTTGTCTAGCGTTTTGTTAAATCTTTAACTATTGTCGTTAAATCTGTGTTTCTTCCCTCGGAAACCAAGGCCCCAAGGGCATTCGGGTTTTCGGGCTAACCTTTGCTTGGTCGAGTTTAGTCAAACTTGTTAAATTGTTGCCATCTGTTTTATCACAGCGTAATTATAGTTGTTTCAGCTTGACTATAAAAGTGCGATGTATTATTTTTGCATTTTGCGACTTACCCAGTTTTATTTAAGTGTATAACTTTATCGTATACGTGCTTAACTGCTTCAACCTTCTTTGTAAGTTCTTGAAGCAAACTATAGAGGGTTTTTGACACACGGTAAAGGTCATTTTGCTGGTCCAACCATTTTTAAAACTAAGCCTTGGAACTTTATGATCTAACATTCAGTAAAAACTGAGTCACTGCAGACAGAAAATTACTTGCTTTAATCATTCTTTAGTGTGTTTTTAACCTCAATATGTTAGTTTTTTCCAAAGCTCTAATTTGTATGGTTTGTCTTCATTGCCCGCTGCCTTTGAAAAACTAAACGGTTGCGGTAATTTTTTAAATCAACTTGTGTCGCGTCAATATATTTATTTAAAAGTTGTCTTCAAGGTATACGGAACGTTTGGGGTTTACAAAACGATTTGGGAAACCCAGCTTTAAGCTGTTGATTTTTAACGTTGTTGGATCGGCTTTTTTTATGTGATCGTGCAACCTAACGTATAACAGAACTTCATGAGAGTTATTAAAAGTCGCACCTACACCACACAAGTACTAGCTTTTAGTAGTATTTTGATGCACAAGCGTTTTTCGGATGATTTTCAAGGGGTATGTAAAAGTAATAAAAGAAAAGCTTTGTCTTACGCCAATCTGTCATATTTTTTTCTCGTTTATCCTGAATTGTCTGTGTCCCGTGTTTGGTATGCAGTTAAAAATCAATAAAATGTAGAGAGATATACCCCGTAACTGGTTTTAATCAGCAAATGTTAGCAGGGGGTGGTAATTGAGCTAAAATGTCAAATTTTAGAATTGGCCAAAACCAACTTACAGGGTTAATATTTAGCCAATTTGACTCTGAAAAATCATCACTTGGTGGTCTTATCTTATAAAAAAAGTCCGACCTCGGTCATTTCAAAATTTGGACTAAATTGGCCTAATTTGTTGGTTTATAATGTAGTTAAATTTGGTTTGTCTTATCGTTTGTCGGGTATTTCGTTCTACTAACAAGCTCATCCTAATTATTGAAAATGTTTTATATACAAGTTTACATATTGCTTGTGTCTTTAATATTAGAAAACAATTTTATGGTGAAATTTAACCATGTTTTAGTACGTGTCATCCAATAAAATACGAACATTCAGATAATACAGTTTCTTGCAAGTTTGTTACCTTAATTACTTTGATATCCAAAATATTTAAATTTAAAGATAATTTTGTTATATTTAAGATACATTAGGTAATTGTGAATAAGAAAATGAGTGAAGTGTGTTCTGGAAACCTTACCAAAGTACGTCGCCCTAAAACCCGGTCAGATGGACCTGTCTACGATATTGACATTGTTTTCCCTAAAGTCAAGATTTATCTTCCTGTGACTCAACTCCCCACAAATGCTGGAGTGGTGGGAATGCTAAGGTACTACACACAGATTGGAGGAGCAGGTCATGGCAAGAACAAGGCTGTAAGAGAAGTAGCAAAACAAGCCAATGCAAAGTGGTACCACGATTCGGTTCCATGCATATTGTATGAAACATTGGTCAATAAACTTCTGAAGCTTCTTCAGTTGGTACAGGAAGGTAGTAAGAGACTAAAAGAAGGAAAGAAGAGAAAGGTGGTGACAGAGTTTAAAGAGCTGGTTGACAAAAAGGATAACCTTTTTGATATCTTTCTTTGAAAAGCTAATGGGGGTTGAAATGGGGTTGAAGAAGATTGGGGTATAAAAATGGGGAAAATGGAGAAAATGTACTATGAGAACATGCAAAAGGACAGGCAAATGGAGTGTGGAAAAGAAGTTGATCCAGTGTGGTATCAGGCCATGATGAAAATGCAAAGGAAAAGGGAGAAAGATGCTAAGTACAGAGTAGAGAGAGAAAAACAGTTTGAATACCAGCCAATATCTAAGATCACAGAGATTCTCAAAGAAGGTGGAGCCTTAGATATATCTAAAAGTGAGGACAGGAGTGAGAATGAAAGCAAAACACATTATGGAGAAGCAAGCCCTCTGGACATAGAACCTGTAGTTAGGGGGGGGGGGGGGGGTGGTAATTTACAATTTTTTCATTGAACAAAACCAACTTAACCAGGTGTACCCGGGACTAAATAATAGTTAATTATGCCTTTAAAAAGGAATTGGCTCTAAAGCAGGAAAGAAAAAGACTTGTTGTCTTAGAATCTCTTAAAGTTATTGGAGGTCCTTTTACTTCGGTAGAAGAAGTTGAGGATTATCTAGCTGACCTCAACTCACAGAATGAGAAGATCAATAAGCAAAGAATGAAAAAGGAGCTACAGTATGCTCGAGACACCAGCACATTGCTTCCTAAAGCTGACCCTCTCTTCAAAATCAGAAAGACTGAGCTAAATGGAAAGAGCCGTGACAAGAATGCTGAAGAGTTTGGCAAAGCCTTGAAAGCCTTTCTTGGTAAAAATACTGAAAGAATTGAGATGGAATACGACAAGTTTCAGCAGTGCTTGGACAGTTTTGCCATGACTTCTGGCTAAGTTTAGAGTGGAGGTGCTACAAATCTAAAGACTTAGACTAGTGTATTTGTGAATATTACTGTAAACCTGTATCAAATACTATAAGCCTAAAATTGATTACCTATTTCAAATCAATATTTTTGAAAGAGAAGGTTTTGTTTTAATATTTGGGAATATTTGTTTTTTTAATTTCTGTCAAATTTCCAGGTAAAACTTATGGGAATAAATTAGTCTAAAGGTCCTTCAAGACCAAGAGTCATATACCTTAATTAGGAAATTATGACATATTTCATCTCAAATTTCAAAAATAGAAATGTAGGTGAGGTCGAACTTTTTTTTCAATGTAGAACCTTTTTAAAGGCATAATTAACTATTATTTAGTCCCGGGTACACCTGGTTAAGTTGGTTTTGTTCAATGAAAAAATTGTAAATTACCACCCCCCCCCCCCCCTAAAATGTTCGTCAAGCAGAATAAATACCTCAAGCGTGTTTCAGGTGCAAATGTTTTCCTGTAAAAAGTTCTTCTTCGTACGAACATGAATAAACATAGAAGAAACCTGCCCCTAACTTTTTTATAAAATGAATGTGAGCTAGTGACTGTTTAACGAAAAGAAAAGTAATGAGACTCTGCTATAAGGATCCACGTCATAAGTACTGTGGATTTACCGTTTCAAAAAGGAAACGTTTTTTTCAAACCTCTGCTATGGTCTTTATTCCCGGCGATCGTACCAACATATTGCATACAATATTTTAGAAATTTACAAGATTAACAGAGCAAACTCAAGATACAGGCTGAACTTCACAGGAACAAACTCTCCCAAAAGGCTTACTGCTAGACAAGATATATATAAACATTATTTTTTTGATTGAATAATTTTGAGAAAAGTTTGCAAGAAAAGCAACAACATTCAACCCAATTTGCGCTAAAATAGAACAGCTATTTATATAGAAAGACACCAAAGCGCAAAAATTAAACAACGAAAAAGCATTACCAAAATCTCCTCTTATCAAAAGATACCATGCGTAAACTCGTTTCAAACTATAACAGGAGAGTTCACATTTCACACAGCTATCCAGTCCTCAAACCACCTAACAGCAGGCCAGGTATGCGGAATCGGACTTGAATGACACCCCTGCAAGTGGATTGTCGAATATCCACGGTATTTACTTACGTAAACCAGAGGAATACAGACGGTAGAGTCAGAGCCGGACTCGGGACTCGACGAAATCGCACATTTGGCCGGAGTCTGACACGTGTGTTTGTCAACCCAGGACCGACACCTAACCAGCAAAAATAGCAGAATTTGCAATCGACCCAGGTCAGTTTCGGAAAACGTGATATAGCGTCCTGAATGTGGCCTACATTGGAGCAAAAGCAAAGACGGATAAGGTATACCGTTCAGCAAATTCTTATAGGCACAACTTTTGTTTAGGGAGCCCCCCAAGGTTCCAGTGTGGAAAACAAAAAGGTATTAATTATTTCAAGGTTCACCGAAAGCCTTCGACAGACTTGGCGAACCAGTCAATCAATGATGCAAGCAAGGAAGGACAGAAAAACAACTAGTCGTCGACACTTTAATGCGTGACTCAAAAATCTGATAAGCGTAGGTCGCAAAGTTCGTCTTACCAGGAAAACTTAGCGCGAAAATAGAGCATATACTTATCTAATATCGTTAAGCGAGCACTGGTCTAACAGTTGAACTGCTTGTCTCGGCTTATGTATCATTTCTGTGCGACGAAGAAAGCTGAAATAACGCGGTAAAACTAACATAGGCAAAAACGCTTTGTTTTCTATTAGATTCAGGCAAGAGGCATCGTGCTGTCACGGCTGATAGGGGCTCCCGTGCGACTGCTGTTAGATCCAGGACTTTGCTTCGTTCCTCTTCTGACCCGACTTCTTCGACAAGTGATGAAGACGCCGCATGCGACGCCCAGCATTATGACAGCCACAACCAGCACAACGCCGACCGCTATCAGAATGGTGGTGTCCCGCTTTTCTGAAACAAAAGAGATGTCATCATTTTTTTTTTTTTTTTTGGGATGAGAGATGTCATCATACCGCTGATACGCGCGTGCGTTATAGGCGTACGCTTCACGTGGCCACAGTTTAACAAGAACTCTCCCCAAATTCGCTCCGAAAGGTTAGACTTAACTTTGGAGTTGATCAAAAACAACTTTTGGAGTTGATCAAAAACAAAATTCCGCATATAATATGGTAGGTCGGAATAGAATTATAAGGCACGTAAAGAGACTTTAGAAGTATCTACAGGACTAACTTTTTCCCCCTAAATGTCTTAGTTTACGATTAAGCTGTAGAAACTATAATAGGCCTATTCTTAGTATTTTCGATGCTTTTGTAGAAAATTACAAATGTAGGGTTTGCGGCCCCGTAGATACAAACGGTGCCCGAACGCAAAACCATACTATAACACTTTTAGCAATACCCGAAAGTTACTGTCGTGGTTACAAGTCTGGCATTGAATAAAATACAATTTAAAAACGTGCTGGTATTCTTATTTAAAGCAATTTGCTATTGCTGGCCAAAGCTAAATTTTTAAACAATGTCAATATTTCGAGTTGGCCAACTGGTCTAGTAAACACGTTTGTTGAATGTTTGGGTATTTTAAACCACAAGATTATTCTGCCATAGTTAGCATATAACTTACTGAATGAATATAATGTTGCTGCGTCAGGCATTATTTCAATTGTACAATTATTTTTCCGGCAAAATTTTATGAAACAGCAACGTTTCGACCACCTATTCGGGTAATCTTCTTATTGCCCTGAAAGAAAATTGCCAGAATACGTGGTCGAAACGTTTGGATTTTACCAAAATTTTGCCGGAAGAACAATTGTACAATTGATTTAACTTACTGTTTTTTTTAATGATTTCTTGGTTCTTCTTCAAGTCGTCGCCGTCAACGTCAAAATATTGTAGGTCGTTCGTGTTTTCTCCTTGTCGTAGAAAACTGTCCCAGTCTTCGACGATCGAAGGGTCGACCACCCGAATGACGCCCGAGCTTATTAAGGTGCTGTCCTCTTCCGATTCAGGCTTGTTTACTACTTCCACGCTCCTACAAATGCAGCATGGATTTTTTTTATTAGTGAGGTTCGATGGTAGCTAATAATGTTGAGAGACTAGCCGGCGTTTCGCAATCAAGTGACGACCTTTTTGATTTCAGTGCTATCAAACAGTAGTTCTTAACAGCCTGTCTGCGATAATTTTTTTTTTGCCGTTTTATATTAACCATATCAACGTCAAATGCGTAAATGCGTAATTTTTCGCGTTTCGCATGTTAAACCTTTTTTCAGAAGAGTCTGCTGGACACAAAACACGAATTTTTAGTTACCGGTCCGCAAATGTAAAAAGGTATGGAACCACTGATCTAAAAGTCGATTCTAAATTTCGTAATCAATTTACACAATCCTATTCTAATATAGTAAAGATGATAAAACCTTTGTTTTCGTTGTTTTTAAAAATCCGTTTGCATTTCAGGCTATAGGTGTTTATTGCGGTTGTACTTATTTTACTCCAGGTCAAATATTTTTTTAATTTTTACATACCTCAACTGAACTATAGCAGTTTTAGATTACCACATGCTATTGTCAATTGTCATACTGTTTGAAAATGTTTAAATGTTAAAATTGTTGAGAAAACAATTAACTACAGAACCTCTTTTTTCGCTCTCCTTCACAGGAGCAGGTCTCCGGGAATGCTGTCCTGTTGCACACGCTCACCCGACAGTGCACGAAAATGGCGTCCATGTTTTGTCTCCACTTGAACATGCGAAAGCAGAACTGCGCAGCACTCGCGTTGCCATTGGCGACGATAAACGTGCCGGGATCTGAAACGCACCTACACAAAGAATTTTGTAAATAATTTATGACAAAAGGGCGCACCTTTGATAAGCTATTTTTTCTATATGCCACGATTTAACTTTTATGCTTGTCTTTCAGCCAAAAGTATTTTGTTTGATCAGTTTGTCTACTTGATACTGTAATATATATACAAATGATACTGTAATGTATATACAAAACACAAATGATGTACGAAGCATACAGTTGTTTTAAGTGCAGTATTAATGTAATACATCCACAACGTAATTGTTTGATGTCATCCAATTTCTTTTGAATAGATCAATTGAAAATGTTTTACATTAACGTTCGGTTCATTAGCATGTCATAGGTCCAAATATACAGCAAATAATTTGTTCAATCTACCCACTTGTTGGCAAGAAGGTTGTGTATGACTCCCTCCCCGCTTTTATTGGACGAAGCCCAGCAGTTTAACATAGTCAGCACTAAATCTTTCGGCATTACGTTGATTAGGTTTTGTTCTGGCAAAAAAGCATATGGAGTTAATCAAACTATTGCAAAACAGGAATAGCCTGCTCAACTTTTAAAATCATTTTGTTAATACTATACAACTATAGTGTCAATGCTTTAAATATGAAGGTCAATAACTCGAGTAGGAATTGAACAAACTAAAGTTTGCTTTAATTTCAAAGACTTGGTTCGAGTTTTAAACAACAAATTACTTTAGGGTACTCTACTTGATTATCCGTGTAAGTCTAACAAATTAATTGTTTCCAAGAATTACTTTTAGCTATACGTGCGCCAACAACTCAACAAAAGAAAGCAAAAAGCAACGACGACTTAACGCTATCCATGATAGCGGCTATAAGATGTTAAATCGAAGTGTAAATATGACCATAAGCATATAACATCTCCAGGACAGTTAGTTTAGTTTAAAATATGAACGACTTACGAACGCAGACTTCCTGGTCAATAGCGACAACAGGCCTGGCGTTGAACTTGGTAAAACCGTTAAATGTGCGGTTCTTGTGCAAATCCATCTGAACTGTGAAACGCCCGTAGCTGGTATCAAAGTCGACAGTCCTGTGTTAAAAGCAATAGGGTTCAAACATTTTTTAGAATGGAAAATGCCGTCGAGCTTTTAAGAACATCAAAGGCGACGTAATTATGTGGTCATAATGCAAACCAAACTAGAAAATATTGCGAAAACTTGAGATGGAAAATATCTGTCTGCTTTTAGGAACAGTATACACCAGGGATGTCCAACATTTTATTATAGTGGGCCGCATTGCCATTTGAAATAATTTAATGGGCCGCAGAACCTATTAAGTATCAAGATTAAGTATTGGCCTTTAGAGTTATAACGGGAGTTATATATATATATTTACCCATACTATACTATTAGTGCGCCCCTAAAAGCTGACTGGTACATTTTAATTAGGCTAATATTGAACGTTTAAAATACTTGGGAATAAAAATGACTAGCGGGCCGCACAAAAATTTCAGGCGGGCCGCAATGTGGCCCGCGGGCCGCAGGTTGGACATCCCTGGTATACACTATACATGATTGTGTTATCATATTGCAAGTCATAACGTGCCACAGTTGTGTAAAAGAAATCCAAGCGAGGTTAGAAAACCGTTGACGAGTGATTAGAGCAAGTTTGACTTCCATGAACAAAGAAAAACAAAACAATTTCCGCTTATAGATTAGTAATAATTAAAAGTAAATGCTCGGATCAAAACTGTATGATTTAAAAAAAAACGATAACAAATCAAAACAGTTCATCTTCAGAGCAGACATACGTCACAGTGGGAATGACGGGCCCGGCCATCACCGAATATCGATCGGTGTAGTTGCATCGGAAGTCCACCAACACTAGGGGGCGCTCAACGACGTTGTCGACCTTGTTCCAAACTATCTGTTGGCTGAAGAGGAAGCTACCGTGATCGCGCTGTGAAAGTATAACGTGTTTAGAGATGAATGAAAGGCACACACACACATGTATGTGTATTAAGTATGTTTGTTTCTCGACTCGCTCCTCTCTGAACCTTAATAGCTCAGTTGGTAGAGCGACGGTGTGAGTAATAATTTTGGTAATTTACTGCCCCCAAAAACGGTGCTACCCAGGAAAAAAAACTGGCAGGGTGCTACTCTTAAGGGATCCGGTTAAAGAGGTAAGTATGTCCGTCTTTAATTTTTTAACCTGTTTAAACCAAAACGAACACGACCCCTTTGCTCACTTTAAGGTGCATGTCGCAGTCCACAAACGGCGCGTCGACCTTTAGGTGATATTGACCGTTCCGCATCACCGCTCGACACCCGGGGGCGCCATTGAAGTGGATATAGCGCGTGTCTCTAGGCAACCGCTGCTCCGTCACCACCCTTTGGTCGATGAGGATTTCTATGGTTTTGTTTCCGCACTTGATGTCGGGAAAGGCTAGTTGCAAAATGTTAGTGTGTCAGTTGCAATCCGTCTAAAACTATAGGCCAGGAGTTCTTGAACTTTTTTTACCGCGGACCCTTAATTTTTTTTCTGTTAGCGTGAACCACGGTAGCCAAGAAAGGCACCAAAATTGACGTCACAATACAAACAGAACAGGCTTTACTTTCTCTCCCGTTCTCGTATTAAAGTCGATCAGCACCCTTATTTATTTGTAGGCCTATTTGTTTTTATTTTCAAAAAAGCGTTTTTTTTATAGAATAAATTTAATCAAGCTTTTTCCGCTGGTAAGCGCAAATCAAGCCACCAAGGCAACGACTTTAACAGGGTTGGTAATAGTTTTTTCTTTATATCAGTCAAAAACGACAATTTTTTTAAAGTTTTGCTATGTTGCAGAATACCCGGGATTAAAAAAAATTCCCGGGATTCGGGATTGTTAATTCGTGGGAAATCCCGGGAATTTCCCGTCGAAACATTCCCGGAGAGAAACCGTATTTAGGACACCACGGTAACCAAGAAATTTTAAAAAAGGAAATTTTAAAAAAGGCACCAAAATTGGCGTCACAATACAAACAGAACAGGCTTCATAAATGTGATGATTTAGGTCCAAAAAAACATGAAAAATGGAGTCTAAATACAGTCACTACAAAACCGTTTTACTTTTAAATTAGGTCTCATGGACGTCCTAAATCTAGTTCACAGACCCCCAAGGGGTCCATGGACCCCAGTTCAAGAACCCCTGCTATAGCACAAAGTCGCGTCATCCTAAGTGCCGTAATCTATCAACGTTTTTTTTTCATATTTCCACGACTTGTATTTTCTGTTGATTCGCGATATAAATCTTTGTACATTTACAGGCAACATGTAATGATATACATTTCTTTCTAGTAAAACCATTTTGCCAATTGACTTTTTTTCCACGGTATAATTTTGCCCTTAAATTATATTAATATCAGGCCTTTTTAGGTTTGCATAATAGACTCCGACAAAAAACTTGGAAATAGATACATAGGTTTTCTTAATATTTTTATTAAAAATATCAAAGCGAAATATGTTAATATTTTTAGGCCAAAATGATTTTTTTTGTTTGTTTTATAATACAAGTTTTATAATAAAGCAAAGTGCAAACCTATAGGCCTATCTAGATTTTGCTCGCTAAAATTTTAAACTATACTGCTTTAGGACATGAAAGGGTCTGAATGCTACTTTATTTCACTACGAGTTACAGTTTTATACGTTTTGTAACATTTGTCGTCTAAAAGTTGGAAATACAACACAAGTGCTGGCAAAAACTCACGAAGGTCGCAGTGAATTCCCGCGAGAGATTCGGGACATATGCAAGTGTAGCCTCTTGCCCAAGACGAACTCACAATGCATTCGCCCCCATTTAAACACGGATTCGGTTTGCACGGCGTCACACCTGGAAAACATAAAAAGGCACCGAATTAACGTTGACGCACAAAAAACGGATAAAAATTCGGCCTATAGTTTCGTTTTTAATTTCTATTTTATGCTTTTTATATACCAGTGAATTGTTTCTATATATATGTGATGAAGTGTTTTGGTACAAGTATGAAAATAAGCCAAAATATAAATATATAAGAACGTCCGAAAATTGTATGTATTGTCACTTTCACAAGTTCATCAGCAAATTACTGCTGTTTGTAAATAACTACATTTAAAATAAAACGCTAATTTTACATATCTTTTTAAAGCAAATGTTGTTAAACTAATCTCATTTTCTGTTGAACTTTATTGTTATTTTTATAGAACAATAATAGTTTTTACAAGTAATAATACACTAATTATATATATATATATATATATATATATCTTGGGAATACAAGATACAATACAAAGGCGTGCTACTAAAAGCGATATACGTACTCTGCCCAAACACTTGAACTTGGAAAGTAAATAAATACAAAAAGCAGAGAAACTGACGAACGCCAGACATTTCTTAATATAAATATTGCACTTCTTTCATTTAGAAATTAGAGATGCCTAACCCAGTGATTGCGAATCCTGAAAAATATAAAGCAAAAACTTGTTACATATATCTAAATTTGTGTGAAAGTTGCCTATAACATTTAATTTTACTTTGCAATATTGACATTTGCTATCCTCAGATTTGTGTGAAAGTATCCTGTAACATTTTATTTTACGTTACAATATTAACATTTCGCTATCCTCTGTTGCAACGCAGCTTCTGAAATCTGGCGCTTAGCCCTGGCTGTGTCTGAAATCGCAGGCATAAGAAAAACATTGGCCTTTATAGCGTTTACAATTTTACAACCCTCATGGTCGTTGCCGTGAACTTAATCGCCTGGCATTTTTAAGGTCGCTTTGACAGCCGCCACCCGTTCGTTCGTATAGCCCCGGGACAAATTTGAAGGCTATTGCTCTCGTTTAGCGTGGCGCAACAGTTAACCTTGAAATTTAATATCGCCGAATAGCGCGTTCTAACCTCGTCGTAACAATTATACGGAAATCAAATGGCGCACCGCTTTTAATCGTTTCACATAGCGCCAAACGTTCATCTTTCTAAGCAGGCGTAATCAAGCAAAGGATTTTGTACAACTGTTTTGCTGCCTGAGGTAGCCGGGCTAGGTTCAAGTTTTTGACACTTCTCTAGAGTTGATCAAATATTAAAAATCACGTATTGTTGCGATACGAATACAATACTGAGTGAAAAACCGTTTTCAAAATATCCAAGTCTAGCCGTTATTTTAGGCCTAAAAGCTGGCTGTCTACTCATTTATACACAGTGCTAAATAAACAATTTATATTTAACATGAGGTCATGAATCTGATTAAAGGAACTCTGCCGTAAAATCAAACGCATCCGCGGTCACCACAAGACCACTCACCAAATCGGCAAGAAACGCGCAATCTATCCGAAATGAAAGCTTGCGACTATGAGTATCTTCTAATCTTGTGCAATATGGTATATATCCACTCATTATCCTGGCTATTCCCTGTATGCCGATCGTACACAATACATTCCGTGCCTTACTTTACACAACGTCGACTGTAATTATAAGGGCAAATTATGTGGTGCGCGTTGCGCGTTGCGCCTTGTTCCTCATTACCGCGGAATCCTCAACCAGCACAACCGGTTTCAAGCTAGTCTACCGCAGGCGGCGCCCAAGAGCATAACTAATTGCCTTGTCTTTTGTAAGACGCGGTGTGCGCAGTTTTGGGTTGCTTGTTTTTCGTAACGTGCTTTTCACTAATACCAAAACAGCGTAACAACCATTGTAGATTAACAGACTGTAATAAAAAATTACATAATTTCCGTTTTTTTTACATTTAGTTCGACGTGCAGAGGTTTATTGAAATCAAACGGCCAACAACTGGCAATGTCTGAAGCCCGCAGCCAAATACAAACTTCCAATTTACTGCGTTGCAAGTAAAAAACACGCCATTTTAGTATCTTATCTATAAATTTTCTGCTCGACACTATTACTAATGTTCGTGACAGGGTTTTCTTGTAATTTTTTAGCAGGTGTGAACAAACTCTTTCACCAATCCTTTTATTTGCTGATGACGATTGCATAACGTTGAGACTTCTGAAATAAAATAGACAAACAAAAAACAATAACGAAGCGAAACGTACAAATCAATTATTGTAAAATTGTTCTTCCGGCAAAATATTATTAAAGTACCAATGTTTCGACCACCTATTCGGGCAATCTTCTTCAGGGAAACATTATTGCAACTATTGGCGAATATATATACCAGGCAAACAATAAAGGGAAAAAATACAATGGAGCATTCATTGAAACATACAAATGTTACAATGATTTCACCCTTCATTGCATTAGTAACATACGGTCCAAAAGCTAAAAGCATAAACTCCTGCTGCTCAGCCAAAAAAGTGTGGAAATAATAATAGTTTTATGTGATGGCCTGCCTCGTTGCACTATGGTTACTGGTGTCCAACTTTGAGCTCTAAATGAAACACTTTTGTTGATGCCCAGTTTTAAGGTTAGACAAAATCAAGCCATAAAGATAATCCGACTTTTGTGAATAAAAACTATTTTGTTACGGAAAAGGAAGATTCTAATTTATGTACACAAGACAATTTACTGATGTTTACCCTGGTTCATAACGTTTGCTGGAAAACAGTATGTCAGTGTGTCGAACGTTCGGGCTTTTATATTATAGCATAAAGGGTTACTTTAAAAAAAAATCTCTTCTAAAATAGACTGATCAGGGGCTGCAATTCAGCAATGGTTCGGAGGGCTGGTACAAAGTTGATCTAGGCTAGGCCAATAACCGACAGGTCATTGCCCCCAAATTCGCCCGTCTGTCATCAGGGCGAGTCACCGTCCCGAACTTTCTCATAAGCGCGGGCCAGCGCGCCAAAAACATTAGTCTTTGTATGCTTGTAACTTGTATTGCGACCGCTTGGACAAATAACAACTCATCTGTTTGCCGTACCTAAGCCTCCAGAATGCGGCAAACATCGCTTCCAAACCTCGCTATATAAGCTTCGAGTCTGTTTAAACGCTGCAAAGTAGTAAAGAGTCGCGGCACGTGTGACAGGAGATATTATAAGGTGAAGAAAATTCAGAGGCTAATAATGTTGGGAGTGTATTTTTTGTCTTTTTACACAAAGTACTATATATTTTATTAACCCTAAAGACGTAAAACACTTTGTAAATGGTTGCTATTTTGGTTTTATATTCGCATAAAAGTGCGAAAGGCAACTCCAAATGCTGTTTTTCTGTCGAAATTTAGGCCAATTTTAAAATAACCTTAAAATTAAGATGGCAATTTTAACCCGTGTGTTTATGTTGCAAATAATGGCTATGCTGTTTGGCCAATATATCACTTTTAAATTTAAAAAATAGGTCCAGGTACTGTCAAGCAGAATTCTTAAACTCGAGCAGATTTTTCTGAACCGTGAACTACCATGACCACTTAATTTTGTAATATGTGAACCCCGAACATCTTAAATGCGACAAGCCATATAACCGCTGTTTTTTTCGATTGACAAGCAAATAAGTGAATAATAGTTGGTTAAATGATGTATTTTTTCGCCTTTAAGCCAGTTTCGTAATGGTTTGTAAAATATTCTGTGTGTATCAATTCCATAGGTCATCAAGGTTGTCCCCCCCCCCCTCCCACATACACACAAAAATATGACATTGATCGACAATAAAATCGATACGAAAGCTGCGAACGTCCGTGATAAGAAAACTCGAATATATATGTGGAAAACAAAAGCATCCCTTTTCCACAAAGGGTAAACCGGGTTAAAGGGGTCAAAAAAGCTAACACCGACGCTTTCTATACTCGCTACTTGTAACACGGAATGAATAGTCAGACTCATATACGAGCTATTCTACGCGGTCGGGATATTTATTCAATACACAAGCGACAAATCGCCGCCCTTCTGTTACTAACAGCAAAGACGCGACAGGTTATTAGTAAATGTTTAACGCTGAAACGCAAAGCACACGAACAGCCCGGTCATTCACCCATACCCTTTATCACACTTGCGACATATATGATAGGCATATTTCATAAGCGATCAGTTTTCAGGAAGTGAACTGAGCTATTGCTAGTGCAGGTTGAGGCGCGGTGCGATGTTACGTCATGGTTTTGATGACTTCGGTAAACTTAGGGTTCGGTCACGGCCTTATAACCGTGGAAAGTTTTAGTTTTACGGAAGTCAATAAGGCATCGGGGAGAATAACTTTTATCTCTGACGAAATTTGTTATAAGTTTGCTTGTAAATGTGGACATTAGAGATATGTAACTATAGATCCTTTGAAAGAAAAGTCTGCCTATGGCAGTGGTCGGCAAACCAACGGTAGCCGCTTAAATGTTGGCCTTTTAGCAATTTTTAGTCGCGAGCTTTCTTTATTTTTTTGACTTTTATCATGTAGTTCAGGGATGATAATCCTTTTCATCGCCCAGGTCACAAACACGATCTTAATCCCTAATAAAATGCGCAAGTGGGTCATATATTTCATTATATGCTATCTTAATTCGAAACTTTGCTGCTGCGTCCTCTCTAAGTGTTATTTATTGTCTTGGGTTGGTAATTTAGGGTTTTTAGACGAAGGTTCCCAAGAATATTAAAATCCTAAGCAATTCATATAAGCTGCAGCCTTTTTAATGGAAGCACAGGAATTCGGCAAACAGCTTTTTAGCATGGTTTAACAAGGGCTTTCAGTTTTCTTTAGCGAGCTATTTTAATTTCCTAAAAGAATCGCCATCCATCACATTTTACAGCGGTAAACAAAATGCTTTCAGTTGTCCGCTTTTCTGCACGCATTAGATAAAAAGCACAGTTAGAATTGATTGAACTTTTATCCTTTCCTGAAATGTTTGATTCTGTATTTCTTGAGAGACAAGTATGTTTTTTTTTAAATCGCTGGTCGGTGGTTCGCCATCCTGATGTACTGTAGTTAATAATCGCGTGAAAGCCTTATATCATTGTGTTGTGTTGAATAGAATGATGTAGCGTTTTTATTTTATTTTAGGCTAATTGTTGCACAACAGGGCTACCAGGTCATGCCTCAACAAACTATACTTTAAACAAGTTAATCTTCGAGAAAAAATAAATTGTATTTAGCCCAAAGCGCTTTGCATATTATGGGATCACCCCCTTGGGGAGAACGAAGTTTTACGAATCGGAAATCGTATTTTTTTTAATGCAAGTGTTTGTGATAATGGCGAAAAATGAAAGTTTTCCTAAATTATCCATTATTTTGAGAAATGGGCTAATGTTTTTTACCCCATACGTGTAACTTTCAACTTCAATTAGTTAACTATGTATACGAAAACATACATACACCCGGAAAACACCTATGACTGAAGTGCACAGTGTATTGTTGTACGTCACAATAGGCTATGTGTTCTCTCTGTTATTTACTGCCACATCATATTTTGTTTTTATTTAAATATCATCCAGCTAAGTTTATTAGTCTAATATGTTGGTACCAATATAGAGATTCCAAAGCTTACCATTTTTTTAGAGTCAGAGTAGGACGGTTATTTGAAACCGACTCAGCAGCCTTTAATTGCTGCAAAGAGATGATTCCCCAAATGTAAAAAATGCCAAAATGGAAAAATTGTTTGGAAGCTTTTACACCAAAATTTGACATTTGTTTTGGAAGAAGTTTTTTAGTAACTATCTTTACAGTATTTTAGCGACGATCGAGTTTTTTAAACCAGTATAGTGAAGTGCGTGAGATACAAAACCTACCCTTGTTTTCAGTTCTACCAATTAGAAGTCAACTGACCTTTGCAGATTTGTGAAATAATTCGTCTTATTATAGACCCGTTGTTCGAATTCCACGCTTTAATGCTTATCAAGAAGTAATTTTTGACATTTTTACTTAGTTAAGGAGAAGCTGCCTTAAGAGGTTACAAAACTTGCAATGTCGCATGTTTTGCATATTGTTTGTGTGCGTTTAGTACTTTTGCTTGGAGTGCGCAACATGACGAAAGTGTATTTTTGGCTAGCAAGGTTGCCCGACGAATGTTTCAAATCAATACTAAATTACAAGCAGGTTAAAATACAATGCCATTACATCACTGACACGATATATTCTGGTTTCGCATTGTATGTGGAACATTTGTAATTATTACTACATAACGATACCAGGCGGTTAGGTAAAGTATCAGCCATCGAGTCATGTTTGTATGTAAATTAGTTATGCCGGTTACAAATTCGATGACGCAATTCACGTTCAGGCGTTCGAACCAACGCACATGAATTCTTTCGAGTTTCCAATCTTTTCAACGTGATAAAAATTGTCGACCATTAATATGCAAAGTGCAACTTATATTTAAACTTTTTTGAAGAGCATCTTTAATACCAAGTTGCATTTTACCTTGGCGCATAGTGCAGGTATATAAACTGCGGCCTTTACAACTGCCGTGTAAATGCTTTCGCTCCACAGTGGAACGGCTTAGGACAAAATAAAAGTGCAAACTGGCACAGCAGATAAGCTCACTGCTAGCTACATCCGGTCATAACGCCACACAAAGGCTCAGCCTATTCATGCAGTTAGTTCAGGCAGCGAACGTTGCAGTTCAACCCCTTGCCAGAATGTTCACAGAAAGTTTATGCAATTTAAAGCTTTAAAATACTTTACTCAAGTCATACTATAATCTTGAACTGTATGCAGTCACTAGCTTGCTTCGCGAATTATCATAAACTAAAAGCAAATTTGTCTTTTAAGCAAATTTTGTGTAGTCGTCAATTGTGAAACGTTATTGCGGGTGTATATTTTTGTTGTTGTACTGTATTCTTCAACTAGGAAAGTAATTCATTTTTACAATTAAAGTCAGGTGCCATATTATAGTCTAGTTTTTCAGCAGGAAATGTTACACCGGAGCGCTGTGCTATTTGCATGTCACATAGACTGAGATTGTTGTGGTTGTTTTGCTATTTTAGGTCTACTTGAATCGTGAAATGTTTGCCAATTTGGTTACCAACGTTTATTCAGTTGCGCAAGCGTAAAGCATTGGTTTGGTGCTTTCGGTTTTTGTAGCCGCAACTGAAATAGACTTTGAAACTAACCATCACATTAAAAATTAAACGCTGCCTAAAAAAAGAAAATTAAAAACAAGAAATTAAAAAATTTCTACTAGAACACACAATGAGCCAGCTCAAGTTTTACATTTGGTTTGAAATTAAATGCAACTTTATTTTTACCCGGCAGTTGTTTTCATATATAGATGCTTAACTTCAACGCCAACCCTTGCTATAGACTGAGTCCAACTTAACGTTATAAAAACGTGCTGCGTAACAGCCCTTTTGGATAATGATGAAAATTAAAAATTATACCATAAAGGGTGTGACATCAGTTTCTTATTGAACACACATTAAGACCTACAAGGCAACAATATCTTAAGCAAAATATTCTATTATACCGTGGTAATAGGATCAACGACATAAAAAGCCAAATACACAGTGATATCAGCCATTGCATCGGCCGTTTGGTTTGTTTAGGCGACTATTTTGACGAGCGCCGTTATGGTACTGTTTTGTTTGTCCCTGTTTGGGGTTACTGGGGCAAGGGTTAAAAATTAGGTGAAGGTTCAAACTTCGGATTAAGGACTTATTCCACTTTACACGGGACTACGACTATTTAGGTATTAGACCTATTTTGGTCTTATTCCGAACTGTGTTTTATTCCAACGTTAAAGTCGTTTTTACTACGGTCTTATAGCTTGAGTTCTTTTCTATAGGAATGGGAATGTCATCCTGGCTTCCTAAACTTACACCATGGCATGATAATTTGAAATTAAGTCAAAAGTATCAATTTTTTTAAGAAGTCATTTACATGAGATGATGCAAAAAATATGTCGATTATTGCCGATTTTTGTACAGTCATAATTGAATTTTTTTTTATATTTTTGCATCCCTGGTTAACCACCTGTCATCGCTTTAGTTGTCTGTGGTTCGTGTTTTTCGGATTTTGATACAAAAATATCGAAGTTTAGCCGGTTACCTATTACCTATTGGGGCCTATATTATTGAAAATTACTATACGGTGTATTTATGATTTGGCGGGTTGAATATTTCAAGAATCACGTCACACAACTCACGCATCACGTCACACAACCACCTCATAAATAAAAAAAGCTATAGATAATACAATTTAATTGCGAAAAATATTGTGAAAAAAAAAATCAGATTGCGTTTGTGGTCATCTGTGGCCTAAAGTAATTCTTAAAGGTGAACAAAGCTAAACATAAAAAATGACAAAATGTATATACCCTAATATTCACCTTCTATAAATTGTATTTCAGTTACCGCCAGAACTTTTTTAAAAAGTGGCGTTAATAGCATTAGTCAAATAGTTCGTCTTTAAAATTAATATATTTCCGCGCAACTGATTTATTAGCAACCGCCTGAAAGGTTGTTGACTATTTGAAACCACAATGAAGTACACATTGGAAGACAACGATAATGACGGCACTACGTTCCATTCGCAATACAACAAGAAGGAAAGCTATTCCAACGAAGCGTTCACGCACGAAACAGGTTGGAAATTTTTTTACTTGAATTTACATTCTGCGTAGAAAGCACGACGGTTTTGGGTTATTTGCAAGCTTGATAAAAGGCCTGTCAACATAAACAAACACACTTGTGAATAAATGGGTAATCAATGGTTTAGCAATGTGTTGTAATGAAATTTGCAGGGTTGTAATCACTTAAGACAATAACTCTTCTTAACGTTTTATTTTTATGACAAGGACATGGCTTGAGGTTGACTTGCTCTAATTATGACATGACTGGGACTTGACTTGCGCAACTAATGACTTGGACTTGACTTGGTATTTATTCAAAAAGACTTGACTTGGACTTAACTTGTTTTACAAATGACTTGACTGCGACTTAAGTCATTTTAAAATGACTTGTTCACGACACTGGAAATTTGCATGTGTTTCGATGTGTGTAGCCTTTGTTGGACGCAAAACTGTGGTAGGAAACGCCCCGCGGCGACTTATTGTATAATGTATTTGCAACACCTATACTCGAAATAGTAGAGAGAAGTGACTTTGCACTCTGGCCATAAACTTGTAATCAGATGACTCAGCGCGACCAGCAACGGCTGACGTAGTCCAACTATAACAGATCGCCTTGTTAATCAAACAGGACACGTAAAGCCAATATTTTACATCAGGTCAAGTCAGAGCGTTCAAATTTCTAGACGGCTTTAGGAAAGTTATTTCTTTGTCTTACGATTGTCCGCAAATATGGGCGAACCAATGTTAAGGCCAAACAATGACCTCTCACATAGATTTATGGCACCGGAAAATGCTCAAATGCTTCAGTGTGAATTTAATGTTTTGTTTTCATGGACGATTTCTGCCTTGTCGGCAAAACATACTAATGTAGTGTGGTTCTTTAATGTCGAAATTGTTATTATTGTGAACCTATTCTAGAAAATCTAATGAAGGTTACGAATCTTGTAATTTTCAAAATATTAATAAAATACTTAGATTTCCTAATTTAACTACTTCTCTTGCTACTACCTTACAATATAGTGTATGTCAACGGCTGACTATTTAGCGTAGGGTTACCATATACATCAGGATCTTTTCTGGCAAGTCTGGAACTTTAGTGCTACACACTTTGTATCCGTGAGGAATTTTTTACCAATTAAGTTTATATGGTAAAAATAGGAAAAAGTCGTTTGCCTTCAATAAGTTGAAGCAATGTATACTTACGTAGCACTTTATTGGTGCTGTTAAAAGTGGTTATCCATCCTGTCATAAATATGTCCGGGACTTTGCCTGTCCAAAAATGGCAGCCCTAATACTATAGCACCTTAACTTAAATGTTTGATTTAACACATTTACCAGAGCAAATAAGCTTGTCTCTCTGCTATCCGAAATGCCCTATTTCAACATCTGGACACAACGTTTTTTTCTATGGATATTCGAAAAAAAAGTTTTTCTAACCAACGTGTTGTTTGTCAAACAGAATTCCGCGATGGGGGCATTACTGATGCTAACGGAAAGGGGTAAGAACTTTGGTTGTCACCTTTCTAAATCAGTGTGTCAGTGGTACTGCGACTTATTTAATATAGCAAAATGCCTATTTAAAAATTGAAGAATACAATCCATTAAAAAGATTGTTTCGCGTCTTTTTGAACCGTGGTTAATTTGGATTTTTTGGATTAGAAAAAACTATAGCAGAAGTCAGATAAACATAATCATATCGCACACAGTATATTTATTGGTTTACATGTTTAAAATAAAAACAATTTGTTCGTAAAGCGCCTAGTTGTCGATCTGCTTGTTAATAACGTTCCCTCAACTAATCCGACAGAAGCAAAAACGCGGTATATTTTAGTACACAATGCCAGTCGTAAAGGTGACTTTACAGCCGTTACGACAAGTACCGTTACGAGGAATAAACCGGTCGCAAAGCAGGCAATGCAAATTTGCTTTTCCGCGTGCTCAAACTAAGCGATGTCGCTTTGTTATTGCTTCTTATTTCTTAACTCTTTTGACGACTTGCTTCCGTTTTAGGCAGAGATCTTTGGAGGAGGTAGTTGCCAAGCAACGACGCAAGAGCAGCAAGTAAGTGTAAGACTTCACTTCGTTGCCCATCCTTTAGGCCAGAGCTTCTTAAACTTTTTTATTTTGGTGTTGTTCACCCCTAGCATATATCTCCAGATTCCATTCACCCTTGTCTCATGATAGGATAAAACTATCTCGTCTATATATAACAGCACAAAATGAACACCCGGAATATCCGCCCTGCTCGCAAGCTATCATCCATTTCTGAGGATTCACCCTTATTCACCCCTTTTGATTGGTTCACCCCTGCAAAAATTTGTTTCACCTTGGGGTGAACCATTCACCTGATTAAGAAACACTGCTATAAACTTTCAGGACAAATTTACCTTTAACCAATTGTCTCGTCCAAACGATTTTTCAACTTTAGTAGAAGCCTTAAATTCGGTATTTCCCCAAAATACCACATGACTATAATGATTATAGTTATTATTACTTGAATCAATTCATTGACATGTTTTAGTACTGTTTCAACTACCTTGTAGGCCTGGTCCTAAATTTATGAAAATTGTATTTGTCTGCTATAGAAAACACAAAAAGAAGAAGAAAAAGAAGAAGGGCGGAAAAAAGAAAAAAGAGGAGAAATTGAAGTTGGAACAAGTATCGTTTGGCCAACTGGTATGTTAGAATATTGTGTTACCTCGTGTTTAGTAACTTGTGTCCGTATAACCTCATCGCTTATAAAAAAATATATATTTGATTAAATATTTTTGCGGATAATCATTTGCATAACTCGACCGACACTAGAAATTATATCATTTACACCTTTGTCTTTATTCGAAAAATTTCTAGGTCGTTATTTGACGTTTTAACTACAGGTTCGAAAAAGGGACAGTTAATTTCCTTTGGGTTTGTTGCAGTTTCGTTATGCCAACTGCTACGATGTGATACTGATGGTGACTGGCACTTTAGGGGCGATGGTACACGGAGCCGCCTTCCCATATATGATGACAAGTAAGGCACTTATAAACAGGCGTTTCGTTATAAATTCACGCCCGGGTAGCACAATGTTATTATTCTAAAGTGAAAAACATGAAAGGGCAAGTTTTGTAAAACTACCAAACCCGGTTAAAACTCACAAACACTGATTTGTTTAATATATGAAATAAGCCTTTTTTGCAACACCCAAAAAGCGTAAAATGTCATTGAATACAGCGATATCCGATAATATCGAATCGGAGCCGATACCCGGCGCCAAGTGGTAGTATCGATACTCGTCCGATATTAGAGTGGTATCGTTGCCGATCCAATAATAAACTAATATAGGTGTTTTAGCCATGATTTGTCATCCAATGCAGCAATTACTAACTTACAAGTTATATTCATTAAAAATGATAGTAGGTTAACAACTTATAGTAATGAAATATCTACAGAAAATTTAACTTAATAACCTGGGAAAAATTATCCTTGAACGTTTTAATTTAAGCAATTCCGTTTATTATAGTTATGACGTCATTGTGATTGGGTCGAATACTTGTTGTTTAAATATCGAGTATCGCTTTTGGGATGAAATGTCAAGTATCGGACAACCCTATCATTGACCATCTTACAGCGTTAAATAACGCTTATTGCTTTATTTACAATAAAAATCCATTTTTAAAGTTCATAGCTTCACGGTACGGTTTTCGTTGGCAGTTTTCGGCCAGATGATTGACACCTTTATCAACTACAGCGTTTGCACGCAAGCGACCAACTTTACCTGTACACAGGAGGAAATCGACAACTACTACAACACAACCGGCATTGACCCGGACAACGAGACAAACCCATTGGTGTAAGTTAGCCAAAGCGGTTTTACGAGACTAGTTAACAGTATAGGACGCACAAGAATCTTTGGTTTGCAATTCAATAAATAACTGATTTTGTAATAAAAACGATCTTATTTGACAAGTAGGGAAGGAAACCGTTTACGAAGTTAACCAAAGCAGTAACGACGAGACTAGATAACAGTAGGACGCAAAACAATCCTTGGTTTAGGATTCAATAAAAGCCTGGTTTTGTAGTAAAAGCGATCTTATTTGGCAAGTAGGGAAGCAAACGGTTTACGATTTATATGGGAATCAATTTTAAGTTTGTTACAGGTGGTGATGATGGTAAATTTAATGTCAATCATTAAAAGATTTTGTTGGTAAACTTCCGTTCAGCTTAATTACTGATTAAATACGTTTTTCTGTTCCTTCCGTTCCAAAACAAAGTTAATTTGTTATAGTTTTCGATAATTTCGAGGTATCTCTCCATTTTTGTGTGATAATAATAAGGCAACAAAAAAAATTTGCGGTTTACAGATATCACCGATTATATAAGCCTAAGTTGAACAAAATAGATACGCTGTATATTTTCTAAAATATATATAAGTATCTCATTGTGGGACGCACAAAATTTGCAATAAAAGTTGGTCGCGAACTCTGAAAGCTTAGAAAGCACTGTACTAGAAATTTGGTAAAACAAAAAGGATTTAACAAAGAAGTTGATTCGAATTGGCACTGAGGTAGGAAGCATACTATAGTTGGGGACTTCTAATAAGTACAATTAGCGTTCTCTAACTTTTGTACAAAATGTTGTGCTGTTGGACTTAATATTTAGGTTCCTTCCTGAATGCACTTTATGGTTTCAAAACGAAGTTATGGTAAAATTTGTGACTCTGCTGATTTTTTGTTAATGTCTATAATCGTTTAAATTTGATCAGCACGCATTTACGGTGCGTTGTTAATTGCTTGCAGGCCAATTGATGTGGAGTACGAACTGACAATTATCAGCTACTACTACGTTGGAATTGCCTGTGCTGTAATCGTGTGTGGATATTTTCAGGTAAGAAACCTACTTCAAACATGTGAAACATGCAAAAAGTATATTTAGATCAGTGATACGACTAGTTCCAAAAGCAGAAAACTACTAGCAAGACTAATATTAGTTCTCCGTGGAAATTGAGACATTAGCCCCGGGTGGACTAGCCTAAATCGACAACGTCACACCATTTTACACTTATGTATGCGTAGCGTAAACCTTAAGAAAGGTCTACCCACGGTGGAATTCGAACTCCCGACCTCGGCAATTCCGGGTAGCCGCAGGTGATAACCTTTTGTACTCCTTCAGGTCGGCAACTGGGTGTTGGCTTCCACGAGGCAAACGCGAAAGATCCGCGAGCTCTTCTTTCGTTCGATCATGCGCCAGGAGATCGGCTGGTTCGACGTGCACCACATGGGCGAGCTCAACACAAGGATGAACGAGTGAGTGCAGCAGCTATTAATGGAACCAATACGTGTTAGACGCGATACATATTATGGGCTACGCTTGGCTCGTGCGGGTTAAAGTGCATATGACGGCTGTTTCTGACCAAGTTACTCTGTAGTGTGATTCTGCTGCAACGGACTTTTCATTCAAAACAAACAATCTTTAAATTTGTGCCAGTTTGACTACATTCGTCAAATCGGTTGAGTTACTTCCATTAACAAACTAATTAAATTTCTTCAATATTTCCACTATACTAATAGTATTTTACCGTAGCTATTAATAAGACGCCCGAGTATTTTGTTTTTACGCCTAACATATACTGTACTTGTCTCTTTCCAAGGGTTTTTACTACAGACTTATTAAAAAGTATTAAAAAAATCGCCCAAGTTAAGAAACGGATTAAAGGTAAAATAGGTCGACTATTTAAAAACCAAAGTGTGATTTGAATAGCGTTTCAAATTATGGTTCTTAGTTAGCAACATAATAATAAAAAATGCTCTTGGATTTCTAGCGACGTGAACAAAATCAGCGACGCCATTGCCGACAAGTTCAGCGTGTTCATTCAGCGCATCACCACGTTTATCGGGGGCATCATAGTGGGCTTTATTAATGGCTGGCAACTGACACTGGTCATCATGGCAATCAGCCCTTTGCTGGGCGGAGGCGCAGCGCTCATGGGACGGGTGAGTGTAGCGCTCATGTGACTGATATTGATATCTATTAGTGTTAATAAGTCGAATTTGATACAGGTATAAATATGCTATTGCTACCAGGCATATGGTAGGACAAGGTTGCCTGAGTATGGACTTGGGGATTACATCAACGTGCCATTAGGTAGCGCCAATTCCTAATTATTTTTTGAAGCACCCAATGGTAGCCATCATTTTAACACAAAAACATTTCAGTAGGCTGACGGCGTTTTTACAACATATCAATCTAAAGAAAATAGGGGTGTTTTCTTGGTGGTTTTATTATTTTTATATCTGAGTTATTTCATATTTGTTGAAGTTGTATAAAATATTTGTTGAAGTTGTATAAAGTGAGGAACTATTTGTTGCAACCTACATTTTGGGTTATTGTGACAAAAAAATGGACTTACCATTACCTCTTTTTAAGAAGCTAAGATTTTGTTATAGTTTAAAAGTTTTCAACTAACAAATTTTATTATGGTTGGTTTTAAATTTTTGATGTATGACGTAAAACATTTTATACGGTTTCCCTATCCATAAAATACGTTAAGAAATGCACCTGGTTAAAATGGATCACCGTATTAACATGTTTGTAAGAAATATTGCAAATGCAGGTAAAACTTCACTTAACGAAATCCATACCTGTTCGAATTGAAACAAAATTATTGTTTAAAATTCCACTAAAAAACAAACGAGCAAACAGACAAGATTTGGCCTAGGTCGTATGTGTTGAAAGCTATCAACACAGGCAGAATATTTGTATAATTTACAGTGTAAAAATATAGACACAACAAAACTAAAGTTCCAAGACAGTCGCTCTTTGCGACGCACTTGTCCTGTTAAATTAAAAATATTAATTTTCGCTTACCACAGCAAATTCGTTCTAAGATTCTGTGAAATTGTTCTAAATAGGCTAGTTTTAAACTTATGTGAGTGTAGCAGGTGGAGTTAAAGTTGTGTTTAATGCTTGTGGTACAAATTGATCTATTTAAAACAACGGATTCTTCCTGTCCCATTTTGCGAATCACACTGTCCCCTCATATGAAACTCTGGTTTCTAAAGACGGGACACAACAACGTTTTTTCTAAGACGATTTTATAAAAAAAGTTAGAACGTTAGAGGCAAAGTTATAAGAGTTTTTTAAGCGAAAAGGGCAGAGGTATCAAGTAGGCATGATATTATTCAAAATTATTGTTATAACTGAGAACTACAATCATTTGAAAAATACGTGTCCCATCATGGGCAACCTTCCCCTATACTGGTAGTAAAAATAAGATATCCGGCAATTGCTTATTTTATCCTATGTTTAAGCTACGTATATACAGGATGCCTTTATCAGGGAATGCAACAAGACGTTAAACGTCACACAAAAAAGGAGAAAAATATGCGATGACCAACGAATTCCTTATATTTCCTGATACAGTATAGATAGCTCAAACGACGGATAAAATAAAATAAAGTAGCGGAAGAGTTTTGATATAGGTGTATTCCATGGTGAGAAACCAAACACGGGGATTTTTATTTGAAATTTTTTGTCAGAAAATTCTGATATTTTTATTGAACTTTATCATCCACCAACGTTATATTAAAACTGCGGCTCATTGGTTACTGTGGCCACTATGTGTTAATTAGAATCTTTTTTAATAAATTTTATTGGGCGCCAGGTAGAATAACCAAGACTCAGCTGCCTAGCGTGTTAAAGTGAGCAAACTAGAACCCCCAACTATTATTTGAAATTTACTTGTAGTTTGTGGCCAACATGACGAGCAAAGAGCTAAAGGCCTATGCTGCAGCCGGGGCCGTGGCCGAGGAAGTCTTGTCCTCCATCAGAACGGTGGCTGCCTTTAGTGGAGAGAAGAAAGAAGTCGAAAGGTGGAGCTCATAGTGATTTGGAAACTCAATTTTGGCCGCCGTTGCACATAATACATAAACTGTTTTAAACATTGTATACTAAATATTTAACGATATGATTGTTGTTTTGCTTTAATTAAAATCCCAGGATAAAAATGACTTTTCTGGCAGATATGGCCAAACTGTTAGATGAAGGCAAATATTTAAAGTTGATGTAGATGTACATCTAACATTTAAACCAGGGGCGTGCAACCTTTCATACTGCCGGGCCAAATATGGGTATTCGGTTTAGACCACGGACCACTTGTATATCTCGTCGTCTACCTGTTAGTGCAGTGGTCGGCAAACTTATTGTTGCGGCCCAAAGTAGTCTTTTCAGAGCTAAATAAAGGCCCACTACGTAAAACCACTACGAAAACAGTGGCGGATTCAGGGGAATATTTGATTTTAAGGTGAAATATTCTACGGCGCTTAATGGCCCAAACACTGCCATGCTATAATATAAAACATTATATAAAAAAATAAAATTTGCGTTTACATAGAGTTAAAGTTGGCAAAAAATATAGTTTAAAGGCTCACAAGACCACATTTGGCACGTGGGTCTGTCCAAGCTGAGCCAATTTAAAACATTATATGCCACACCAATTGTTAAAATAAAGTGCAATGAATGTACTTCTATCAATCGGCCAACAACTACGGTTCATGACAAGACCAAGCCATTCAAAAATAACTCGCGGTCCCCAGTTGGCCTACGACTGTGTTATAACTACCGTACCACAAAAAAAATTGCTCACACACGTTCGTTGAACCGAACGAGCCACCTTAAAAGCGACGAACTTTCTCAGCTGTGGAAACTTATTTAGATCGAGATGTTCGCGGTAAAAAACTACTTTTTAGCTGCGCTGCGCAGAGAAATTTGTTTCTTTTTTATAATTCACATGAACATTGAAATTGAATATAAAACAATTACATTTTAAATGAGTGAAAAAGATCAAACGGACATTTTTACTATGCTTTCTTTGCATGGCCATAAGTAGCTATTCGAAAGAATTTCAAGAACAAATAAATTGCAGCGCTCAGTGCAATTCACTTTCACACAAAGTTGTACACTTTCAGCAACAGCATCCAAAACACATTTTGTAGTTTTATTTTGTTAGCAGGTAACATTCTATTCTAATATGTTAGCAGGTCACATTCTATTCTAATTCTAATAAACTAAAAATTTACATGCTATATAAGGCGACCTAGACTAAGGAACTGTCAGAAAGTTTTAATATTTTAACAGTCACCTGAATGTTTAGTGGTGCGGGCCAAAAACCAAAGCACACCGCGGGCCACATATTTTGGTTACGCGGGCCGCAGGTTGCACGCCCCTGATTTAAACTATATGTTTCGTGTTTCGTTTATTAATGCATTTTATTGTGAGAAAACAATAATGGTCTTTCATATAACCCAGCATCAAACTAGTTTGTCTTGTGATGTTGTGTTGCTAGATATAGTACTTAAAAATAAAAAAATATCATCGTTTCCAACCCTAGTTTTACCAATTCTGTTCTGGCCTCTAAAGCAAATTCTCCCGCATGACACAAATATAAACGTTCATCCATTTTACAAATTTTGACAATGATATGGATTCTCATGCGGCTCTTCAAACCTCTTAAATTTCATGATGCAGCCTACGTGCTGAAAACTTTACACAGTCCCGGCTAACGACAGCGACGAAAAGTATCATGTAACTTTTTTTTTTTATTCGTGCAGATACGGAGAAACGCTTCTTGAGGCCGAAAAGCAAGGAATCCGAAAGGGAATGACCCAGGGCTTTTTCGCTGGCTACATGTGGTGCCTTATCTTTCTCAGCTACGCCCTTTCCTTCTGGTACGGTTCCTCGCTGGTATTTGACGAAAGCAACGGCTTTACTGCTGGTAACTTGATGACGGTAAGCTTTTTACTATTTAAAGCGATTTGTTTAGGTTGGAAAACGATAGCTTTCACGCTAAACAGCCTCGGTTGTATTGGGTTTTGTTAAAAACTTTAGATAAACTATTGGGTGAATAGTTTTTTGTAATTTTGCTAATTGCAATCGAATATAATGGCCTGCATAAATTTTTATTTAGATGCTCAATCAGAATTGTTTGTGTAATCCACCAATAGGTAGGATTTTTCTGTTCTTTAAACTGTTTCCAAAATTGTGTACTGTCTGTAATCGTCATAAACAATGATCCAAAACAACGAAAACACTATGTCTTAAAGGTGTTTTTTGCCGTGTTGGTCGGAGCCATTAACCTGGGACAAGCCGCACCCAACCTGGAGGCATTTTCAGTCGGGCGATCAGCCGCCGCCCTCGTGTTTGACATTATCGAAAGGGTATTTATACACATTTTGCTCTTAGTTTACTTTGCCCCTAAAAAATGACACACTATTTTTTCGCAACAATGATAAAACACAACTCATTTATTAACGAAATAGCAATTAAATAAAACACTCAAATTTAAAACAAAGTCACATTATTATTTATTGATTTAGTGGAAATTTGCGTGTAGACCTCTTTCTATTGTGGTCCTAAAGATGCGTACAGTGGTTCCATTTAAAGCTGTACTTTGTTGGTAACATATATATATTTAACCGGAATGTTATGTTAACAAGAGTGAAAGCTAGACTAACATAAGTGATACTTACGCATTGTAAACGCCACGCGTTCGTTCTTAATAAAGCCCACTATTTACTGGACGCTGTTGCAACAACTCGAATTTAGCGAATAAACCGGACAGTAGAGCAGGGCTATGGCTAAAAGGTTAAAACACTTGTCTTATCTGCTGCCGCACATGTTGCCAGAAATCGAAGATCGACCCTTTCTCCGAGTCGGGACACGTCCTGGACAAGGTGGTCGGCGATATCGAATTTCACGACGTCGACTTCTCCTACCCGAGTAGGGACGATCAAAAGGTAAACCGCTTGTCGAGCGTTATGTTTATTATCCATGCTCGCTTTGCGGCATAACCCTTTTATCGGTTCGACTGTATACCCAATTGGTTAACCCTTTTTTCGTACAGATTATCAACAACATGAGCCTCGTATTCAAGGCGGGCGAGACCACGGCTGTCGTGGGTCCGAGTGGAATGGGCAAAAGCACTATCCTGCAACTGGTTCAACGTTTCTACGACCCCGACAAGGGCTTGGTATGTCCGGGCACCTTGTAACGCTATCTATTTACACGGACATTACACTAAACACGACTATTTAGCGCAGCAAGAAAAAATAAAGCTGACCCGGCGGCCGCGACGCGCAGGTTAAACATTAGTGTGTTCGATTCGGTGTTTAAATGTACCTTTCGTGTACCTTCAGAGGTTAAACAAACAGACTTAACGTTTCGCGAACACTAACATGAGCGGAGTTACCGAAGTGGTCGGACTTTGATTTAACCATAGTGCCTACAGCGCCAACAAATGGAGGATTCGCTAATACGCATGAATTCACATGGCCTTCCGTTATTTTATAGAGATGAAGGAAGGCCATATGAATTTGTGCGTATTATATGCTGTTTAATTTATGTAGCTCGATTTATGATAAAAGGAAAGTAAACTTGTTTGGCAGGTTTATGTATGTGTTGCGTTCTAACTTTAGCAATTGTGTCAACTCTATAGAAGGGAAAGTTGATTAGTTGTGTACACATGTCACCATTTTTTAATTTTTAAACAAGCAGTTCGACTGTCTCTATTCTGGGAGGTTTAAACAAAGATACCTTTTCGTTGTTGTGCGTTATGTTATTCTCAGTATAGGTAAAACATA
Organism: Ascidiella aspersa; assembly: GCF_963924565.1. NCBI lineage: Eukaryota > Metazoa > Chordata > Ascidiacea > Phlebobranchia > Ascidiidae > Ascidiella > Ascidiella aspersa. The sequence continues at coordinate 22,719,284 of NC_139451.1, forward strand.
TATGCATTCGCTTAGCCTGGAAATGCAGCAACCCAGCATGTCTGAAGTACATATTTTTATGCTGTTTTGAAAAATTCGACCGGCCATCTGATGTTTTGGGTATAATCTGGCAAACTTTAGGGTGGAAACAACTTTCCAAGCTCCCACTTAAAATAATCCTTCGAATTTTTTTTTTTTAAATTCAATGCCTGCCTGACGGTGGTCTTACCTGATCACTGCGGGTATAGTATCCTACCTTTTTTCACAGGAAAAACTTTTTTTTATGTTGTGCAGTAAATACTTAAATTACATTGACATATTGAAACTTTACAGTTTATACTACCACTATAACACAAAAAAGTAAAAAATGTTAACTTCTGCCGATGCGCAATTTAACTCTGGTCCTATCTCCAGTGGCGGCATCAACTCCTCAAACGGAGATTAGCTCCGAGAAATGGCTCTAAACATTACTGACATTTGAGTTATTCCCTATCTAAAATGGTTTCGTGTATGGCTGCCGATTGGTTATACGAATCCTCTATTTTCCGAATTATCAAACAGTTTGGCGGCACAATTGACAATCTCTCGAGGTACACTAGTGTGCCGCGGCAAAAAGTTTGGGAATCACTGCCTTAGTTAGTTAACAAAAACTTGATTCTAATTCAAGGTGACCTTGGATGGGCATGACCTGCGCACGCTGAAGACGATGTGGCTCCGGAAGATGATCGGCATCGTCCAGCAGGAGCCGAGTCTGTTTGCCACCAGCATCGCCGAGAACATCCGATTCGGACGCGAGGGAGTCACGGATCAGGAGATTGAGAATGCGGCGCGCGCCGCCAACGCCTACAACTTCATCATGGACCTTCCCGACGTGAGTTCGGCCTTAGATTGAAGTGCTTGTTATATGAGCCGAAAATTGACTTCTTATTTTTGTCGCTATTCTTTTTCGGTTTGCTTTGGTTTGTGTTTGTTTTGGTTTTGTATGTTTCGAACCGATTTTTTCTAGAGCTTTATCTGAAAAAGTATACATCTTAGAGTTCCAAAATTTTTAGACATATCATATGTAGATGCGATTTAAAGTTTTAGGGGTCTGCCCCTAGTTCTTTTTTTTCTTTTTTTATAAAACGCTTCACGAGTTTGCGTGCTTATGCGATCCTCGACGCCTAATTCCTGTAGCCCGTTAGGGTTTGGCTGAAGCTTGTTGCTTGTTGTTATTTCCATTTCTGGTTATAGCATTTGACGCAACGTCGAGTGTCTGCCAAAAGTGGCTTCAACCAAAGCTCTTTTTGGAAAGTTTTGTTTTGCAAACAATCCAGATGTTTTGTTTGTTTATTCTCAACACGCGTCCCGCTGTCCCCTTTGTCGGGTTATAGGTATAAACGTTTTCATGATTAATTTTCATTATTTATTTTTATTTTTTGCATCCCTTAATTCTTGTCCTTCAAACTAGGTATGGCTGGTGCCATTGTGGTTTACTTTTTAATTTTGAATGTGGGCACTGACTGTTACGTAACTTAGTTTCCTTCAATGCATTTTTGTGAAAAACTGGTCGCTGCGTTTGACGTCAAGAGTGTTTACAGTTGCTAATGCCGTTTGCTAACATTCGTTCGTATGGTTCTTGAATATTAGTTTATTGTTCGAATTTTGTCCAAAAACGAACCAAAATGTACAGAAATTCAACACCGACGTTGGCACCGGCGGCGGTCATTTGAGCGGCGGCCAGAAGCAGAGAATCGCCATTGCTCGTGCCCTCATCAGAAACCCCAAGATACTTCTGCTCGATCAAGCTTGTTCGGCGCTGGACATGACAAGTGAAGCCATGGTTCTCCAAGAGTTGGACAAGGTAAAGTTTCTTACGCTTTCTATCAGTAAAACTTACTGTATTGCCAACCCATAAAGAGCCCGAAGACGTAAACTGGACGTCTTTTGCCAGTGGTTTACAATAATTTTATTTACCTCTAAGAGCGCAAGCCGGTCACTAAACTTTTGAAAGCTTACAAAATAATTAAAATAATTATGTCTATTTTTTTTTTAATTTTCTACCTGTGGACCCAGATCCTCATTATTCATTTATCAACACCCCATGCATTGAAGTTTTGAAGGTTGACGAACGTACCGTTAGCAACATAAAAAATAACTGAACAGAAATCAAAATTTGGAAAGCGAATTTTCCTAAATATGCACTAAATAATGCTGAACGTTACAAAATTGCTATTTTTTGGTTTTATCATTATAAGGCCCAGCATTCCATGTCAAAAAGCAATTGCCCAAAAAAATTGTATTTTTCGCCTAGCAAATATAAACCTGACCTAAAGAAATTTAATATGACGTCACGCAGGTACGTCACGGTCGAACCACGATCATCGTGGCCCACCGGCTTTCGACGATCCGTGACGCTGACGTCATAATCGGAATCGAGCATGGCAAGGCGGTGGAGAGGGGAACACACGAGCAACTGATGGACAACAATGGCGTTTACTTCACACTAGTAACGCTTCAGGTAACTATCCTACAAGCGTTGCAATGCAACAAGGATTCAACGCTAGTCTAAAGTCTACTTCGCGTAAAAATTGGTTTGGCACAAACGCCAAGGATATTGACCTATGAAACAAAATAAAAAGGCTTAATGAAAAATGCTGATGTCCTGATGGCCAAGGTTTATATAGAATTCGTGATGTCAAAGACAAAAACACTTGAACTGGTTAGGCTGGTTGGTTTAACACAAACCTTCGATGTTATTGACCTATAAAACAAATGAAAAATCCTAATGTCCTGTTGGCCAACGTTTATAAGAAAATCAGTTACCTTTGCACCCTAAACTATCGGTTGGCTTTCACATGCTTTCGATTGGTCGCCTTTGTATCAAAGTTGCTAGAATAGCAGCCCATGGAAATCCATTTTGGCTTTTTTTCGAAAAGCGTTTTTGTATTGATATGTTACAGACAACGAAGACAAAGAAAATTGGAAACGGTAAAGTCTCTGGTGATGCGAGTGACAGTGACAGCAGCGATAGTGAAGGAAAGAATGGTGAGAAAGCAGATTTTACGACAAAATAAAATGTCAAGATTATAACTAGCTCTTTGCAGAAGATTTAGCGAAAACTTTCTATTTTTATGTATATCGTATTTTTCCACAGTGTATAGTCCACAGTACTAGAAAAGTTGAATTTTTAGAATTCTGACTTTCTTTCTTAAAAAATTAAAATTATAACTAGCCCCTTGTCGAAGGTTTAGGGAATACTGTCGCGATTTCTTTTCTTTTTTTTCTACAATTCTGTTTTTGTTTCTGAAAATTTTACAATTGCACGCCTCTCAACGTACTTCCAAATTATTTAGTCTTGCCGATCGACCAGGGACCGGAAGGACCGCTTGAAAAGGTTACAGACATCACTCACGGACATCGCAGAAGCTTAAGGTAATATTGTGTTTACAATACATAGAGTAATCGTTTTAAATTTTAGTCACACGTTATATTAGGAGTGCCTTCACAAGAACACTTACTTGCTACTATAGAAAAAAGTTTTTGAAATTAATCCGTGTTTGCAAAACAAACCAATGTTGTACACAAAGTTTTTGGAAATAACTTAAATGCCAGTCAAGTCATTTGTAAAACAACTTAAGTCCAAGTCCAAATCAAGTCATATTTAAATGTGAAAGTGTATCCCATTCGAAGTCACGGATATAGCAATTCAAGTCCTTAAGTTCCAAATAAATGTTAAATTTTAAAAATCGAGAAACCTTTCATATAGCCTGAGCTAAAAATACCGGTATTCGGAAAGCGTAAAATTTAGCGTGCAAGCGTTTACAAGCCAAATTTTGGTAAAATAAGCAAGTTTTACAAACAAATACTAAAAACATAACGCCAAGTTAAGTCATTTTGTCCGAAATACTTAAAATCATTTAAAATCAGTGACCGAAATGCACTTAGGTCAGGTCATTGACTATAATCATTACAACACTGCAGATAATCGTTTGGGAAAGTTTCTAACTTTTACCAAATTTTAACTATGATATTTTTCCAATGCGTGGTTAAACCGGAATTTTATCTTTCAGACGAAGTCTCCGAAAGCGCAACGTGTCTCAGTTGGAAGGACCCGATGATATGGCTGCAATGGGCATCACAACACCAAACCCGCCGCAGAAGTACAGCCGAAAGTCAAAGAAAGATTACGATTCGGACTCGAGCAGTGATGTAGGAAGTTAATTATTTAAAAGCGGGTGTCATTTATGGAAAATGTGGATTTAACCCCCCAATTTTGCCAATACGTTCGAGGACATAAAGATAGGTTGAAATATACGCATCCTTAAATATTATTCGCAAACAAGTTGGCATAAAATTAAACACTTATGGCTAAACAAAAAGGTTCATTTATATAAACAATAATTGTACGTATATTTGAGTTTTGTGTTCAATCAGAGCCATACACTCTGCATTTTAAGGGTATTATATTTATCACTTTTCGTTTGTTTTAAAGCAACGGCATTTTAAGAAACAAACCTAGATTTTGTAATTTAAAAAAAAACTTTTTTTGCTATACTATATATTTCAAAAACTGAACATTATTTTCCATAGGCATTTAATAACAAAAATTGATATGACATTGTCCAAAACATATACGAGTGGCTAAAACGCTTACTTGCAGAGTCTAAATGGTTGTGTGGGTTCAAATGACCACGAGTTTAAATATTTATATATTTTGGTTGTTCTGATTTAACAGGATTCTGATTCCAGTTCAGATGAGGAAGAAGAACTAGAACCAGCCTCACTGGGTAGGATCATGAAACTTAATGTGACCGAGTGGCCATACATTCTTGGAGGAACAATTGGCTCGGCTATTAACGGCGCCATTCAACCTGTTTTCGCCATTCTCTTTTCTGGCCTGCTCGGGGTAAGAATCCCAGTCTTATTGAAATATAGTGCGTCGGCTATTCCACGGGCGTGAGTTCGACGCTCACGAAAGTAAAGTTGTTTTCGCAGTAAAATTTTCTTTACACATTTACTTTCACTATATATGTTCCCGTGGTGGTTGCCGATAAAATTTGAAAAAAAATACACGTTTTTTAATCTTATGGTACCTTGATATATTGTCAAAACGTTTTTAAACAGCTAATGTCGATTTTAATGAATATTATGACTTGGATAGTTTTGAATAGGCTATCGTTACTATTGGAGATAATGTGTGCAAAATATTTAGTCGAAAATATTTTTTAAACAATTTAATCAAAATCGTTTGCTTGGGGCATGATTACCGTCTTTGTTTTCGTCATTTGGCACATTTTTATCACAAGTTCGAAACTATCTTGATTTAGGTATTTTCCGATCATATGTTTCTGTAGTGTAGGTTTACTTTTTTATACAAAAACTCGAAACAAAAATTGTACGGAAAAAACGAGAATGACTAAAATAAAACCATGTTCTATAGTTATATAAAAGGGCGTATCTTTATGGAATCCCAAGCCATTGACAAGCAGGTTTCTGCTTGTCGATTACTGTTCCGTTGACGCATATATAAACAAAAACTTGTTTAAAAACCCGAGTGATTCATTAGAACTGACAATTCTAGAATGGGCGAAATTTATATCCCTTTAAAAAACGTCTGATCCTGTTTATACTTGGCTTTTTCAACTTTGAGTTCTATTGTATTTTCTAAAGTTAAAAACGTTCAACAAATTTTACAGGTTTTTGCCTTGCCAACAGTAGAACAACAGCAACAAGGAGTTAACCTCTACTCAATTATCTTTGTCGGAATCGCCATACTTTCATTCATCTGCTACTTCCTTCAGGTTAGCAAATTGCATTTTTTTTGGCAGTTTCGTGTAAATCAACAATGCTTGTGAATATCGAAGTTGCCTTGTGTTCAACTATAGCATTTACTCTGCAAAACGTAAAACACGCTTAAATATCAAAACAAATTTAGAAAAAAGCCAAAAACAGTTCCGGGTTACATACATTTAGAATAGTGTAGTTATGGCAGCTACAGAAAACTGTAGCGATTTGAAACGTTTGTTTAAAGGGTTCTCTAAATATGCATGTGTTTAGAATTACATGTTCGCCAAATCTGGAGAAATCCTAACACGCCGTCTAAGAAAGATGGGATTCGAATGCATGTTAAGGCAAGACATCGGCTGGTACGACGACAACCGTAACAACCCTGGAGCACTTTCGGCGAGACTGGCTACTGACGCTGCTATGGTGAAAGGGGTAAGTTGGCATTAAGTTAAATGAGAGGCTGTATACTATGTGCATACGACCGGGTCGATAGGCAGGTAAACTTAAGACGTTTTTATTGTAACAACGTACAATGCACTTAAACGAATGTTTGTCTATAATTATGATATGTGTCAGAACGTGGTGGGATTTTAATATCAGAGCAAAAAAAAAATGTCCGTTTTGAATCACTCCCACTGCAGCATGAATATATTTTTTGAATGAAACTGCATCCTTAGATATACATACCGATTTACAGCACGCAGCGTTCCACATTTCGTTCTATTCATTACCTCATCCTTGGTGAGCATGTAAACTTGAAAATATAATCAAATCTGGAGACAGGATAGATTTCTATAGATAAAAATTTGGATTCGAAATTTCCAATCACTTCGTTGCATAGCACATCGGTTCTATTCCACTGAACGCGCGTCAGGTTTTACCGCTTAAAAACCTCTTCAGCAATTTTCCAACTGTATTGATAAAGTCTATGCCCCGTTAACATCACGCACACAACAAAATTATATTCCGTTTCCAATGCCAACGATTCAATTTGAAGCCGTGATTTAGAGACAGCTATTTCACCGCGAAATGAACATTTTTGCATGAACGCGCGGCGGTCATAACCATCTACAGGCCTATTCAGTAACTTGACCGTTTCACTGACAGGCTCTATACCTCGATAAAATTACGCACACAACAAAATTATTTTCCATTTTCAACGCCGACGATTCAATTTCGTGATTCAGAGAAACTTGCTATATCATTACATTGTTCTATTACAGGCCACTGGTGGACAAATCGGTATAATTGTGTCGGCGATCGCCAGCATCGGCAGCGCTCTCATCATCGCCTTCTACTTTGGCTGGAAACTTGCCCTGGTCGTGGTCGCCTTTCTCCCCATGATCGTCATGTCGGGACTCATCCAGGCAAGGCTGCTTACGGGAAGCGCTAGAAGGGACAAGGATTCGCTAGAAGAAGCTTCCAAGGTTTGGGCGTTAGGGAAGATTTCTCCATTTATCCATATTTGGCCTTTATTTAATGTGTAATTGAGGTTGGGTGACTTGACATAGACTGAAATGCGTATGCTGAATAACATTTGTTTCGTTTCTAATATATTTCCATCTGACCATTCTCATTAGGTCTTGTGTTATTAAGTAAAAACTGTGAACTATTGTTGTAAATTGCCACGAAAATCTGCCATTCGATAAAAGCCCTAAACACACGAAAAAGTATTACGCCGCACAACGTTCAATAAAAAAAAACATTGCTATCAGTCCTTTTAGTTCCCGCCATGAGAAATTTTTTTCTTACTCATACGAATATTGTTGCGCCATATAGTCGCAAACAAATTAGTCTATTGTAAACTCTGTATGCTTCCCATCTGTTTCTGGCGATTTAATATTTCGGTGGGCTCGCGCCCCAATTCCTGAGAATATTCTTGACCCGAGCCAATTAAACAAAATTCTTCGAGTTTACTGCGGAGGCCAAAAAAGCAATTTCATTGTAGTTAACTTGTCTTAAAACATATCACAAGTATAACAGACTAAAGCTTATTTAAGGAACGATAATGAACGTTCCTCATTGTGAACTGTTAATAGTAAAATCTAATTTTTTTGTTGTGTTTATTTTAAAGTATACATTTTCAAAATGTCTGCTTTAAATAATGTCGATGCTATTCAAGTATTTCCCCTCTGACACAATTTTATTTTTCGTTTTCCATGAAGGTTGTGTCGGAAGCGATCGAAAACATACGCACCGTGGCTTCTCTGAACAAAGAGGAATACTTTACTTTCGAGTACAACAGCGTTCTGGCGAAGCCTTACAGGTACAGCGAGTGATATGTTACATCGGCCAATGTACCGCCCACTTTTTTTTAGCTTTTTCTTAGTTTAATTCACCAAGTTGCATTTCGCTTTGAACACAAAAAATACTCCTGAAACAACGTAAAGCAAAATCCATACTGTAATAGTCAGTTTGTACGTTCTGTTATTCTATAAAAAATGATTCACTCTTGCGGTTGTAGAAATACTCCGTCTAAATGTGTCGATTCAAAAACTGTCTCCCTATAAGAGTTTATTTTTTTTTGTAATCCTTGAGTTTACAACCAAACAATAAACTGTATTGTCAGTTTACAACCAAACAATAAAGAATGTATGCGTTTAGAACGCGACCACCATTTCTGAGATTTAAGTTTTTGTTGTTTTTTATTCATTTTTGATATTTTTTTACAGCGAAGGCAAGTACAACTCCCGCGTGTACGGAGTTACTTTTGGAATCGCGAACTGCATCATATTTTTCGCCTACGCCGCCTCGTTTCGATTTGGAGGTTATTTGGTGGCACGGGGCGAAATGGAATTCCAATATGTCTTCAGGTGAGCGTAACCTATACCCTGGCACTAAATACCGAATGAAATGAAACCATAAAAAGTATAAATTGGGTTATTTAGTGGTTAGATTTTATATAAAGGAAGTAAGTATGTTGAATAGTGACGAATGGCCGTCATCTTCAGAATTTTTCAAACAAAAGAAATGTTGCAAAGATGTCAAACTATTCTCTTATCGGGTGAATTGGACGCGTGAAGTTTAAGTCAGATTTTCAGACCATTTTGTTCATTGGTTCAAGTAAACAAACGACTTAGCCCTTTTTTGAAAGATCACTTTTTTACAGCATAACCACGAGAAACACATAATTAATCTCAAGTCGTCAACATATTTGGAACCAATGCAAATATTATTGCCCGTGAGAATTTTTTTTCGGTTTAATATATATCTCTTTGTTTCTTCAGGGTGTTTTCTGCCATTGTGTTTGGTGGAACGGCGCTCGGAAGGGCTTCCAACTACGCTCCCGATTACGCTAAAGCCAAAACGTCGGCCGCCCGCATTTTCAAACTCTTAGACCGCGAACCTCCCATCGACAGCTACAGCGAAAAAGGAGATAAATGGGTAAGGCTGCGAACTGTGGCGAACGTTCGAACAAGTTGTTTGGGGACGATTTTGATGGAAATATGCAATCATGCTAAATATACTTGAAGTTGATTTTTCCGAAAATCTTGAAAATGCAAAGTTTGCATTGTCTAATAAAAATGCCAAAAGCTAATAAAAGAGAGAAAAATAAAACGAGAACAAAAGCGTATTTTGGCACAATACTCAATATATTATCAACATTGCAATACTCAATTTGAAACATTGGACAATAGTAATGACGTCATTTGGAATTTTGCCAAAAATATTGCGTTTCTTTATTGGAATGGCATACCAGGTTTCGGACAACCCTTGCAATAAACACGAATGTGGTGCAACCACAACTTTCGAATACGTGTTTCATGTCCTTTTAACTTCTATAGCCTTTGAACCGCTTAAAATTGGTTGTACTGCGTACCTAAAAGCGGTTAAATCCTCAACGTTACGGACCTCCCTCGCTTACAGAGCGACTTCAAGGGTGAGATCGTCTTCAAGGATTGCCTATTCACCTACCCTACCCGGCCCGACATCACGGTACTTCGCGGCCTCAACGTTTCCATCGGAGCCGGCGAGACACTGGCCCTTGTCGGCCAAAGCGGATGTGGCAAGAGCACAAGTGTTCAGTTGCTGGAACGCTTTTACGATCCCGACGGTGGTGTAGTGGTGAGTGACAGCAGTTAGTAGCAAGTAGCGCTGCGCAGTCGGACTCGGGACTCGAGTAAAACTACATAATACTACCCGAGTCTCGAAAGTGATGAGGCAGTAAACCGTAAAATGTAAAAGTGTAATAGCAAATGGTGGAATAAATTCCAACCTTGTACAGTATATTGTGGGTAGATGAATTACATGACACCCCTAAGAGTCGATTGCTGAATATCCACCTTATTTTAGTTGCGTAAATGGGTGAAATACAGGAAATAGAGTCAAAGCCATGCTGTAATGATGACGCGTGAACCAGGTCGGCAAGATTTTTCCAATAAGACTTTATTAGTTCTAAAACAAAAATACTTTTCTGAAAACCTGCTGATTTTGGTCCAACAAATGTGAAACTATAATACAGTATAAATACATACGAGAGAAAGGCGCCAAAAAGTTTTATTTTTTTGTACTTTGTACTTTGGAAAAAGTTATTCTTTTTTAATTACATAGTAAGAATCAATTACCCAAATGGATTCCATGGACCTCATAGTTTAAGATCCCCTAACTTAGTCATCATTTTTATGCATTGATTTAGGTTTCTTTATATCTTGCAAAGTATAAACTCTTCCATTAAAAAACTCCCTTCTCTGGTAATATCGCACAACACCGATCCGACAGTTTCGCATTCACTTCGCAGTTGGTCGACGGACACGAAACCTCCAAGACCAACGTTGGTTTCCTGAGGGGCAAGATCGGCATCGTGTCTCAGGAGCCGGTGCTGTTCGGTGGATCGGTGCGCGACAACATTGTGTACGGCGACCAGTCGCGGGTCGTGCCTCAGGCTGACGTGGAGAGGGCGGCCAAGCTGGCCAACATGCACGAGTTCATCTTGGCGCTAAGAGACGTAAGTTTTGCCCTTTTGCAGTGTTGTAAACAAGCCATTTTGACATTTTTTGAAAGTCCCAGTCAAGTCATTTGTAAAACTGACTCAAGTCCAAGTCGAGTATTTTTGAATATATAACAAGTCAAGTCCTATTACAGCAAGTCAATTTCAAGTCAAGTCCTTAATTGCCATAAACATTAAAAGCTACCAAAATTGGTAAATTCATTCGATTTTATGAGCAATTAACTCAAGTAAAAATATGTTAAAATTTTTCTTAGGATAAACCTCAGTAAATATAACTTTATAAAACTATACTGCTGTCGGTGACCTAACCAAATCTAACGGCGACACATTTTGGGTCGCGCCACACGGGTTAAGAAACACTTAAACGGACATGGTATGCTTACTATCATACGCGATGTATACGTAGTGATGAGTTCATGTTTGTTTCTGTGCGTTTGCAGGGTTACGAGACCAGCGTTGGAGACAAGGGTGACCAGCTGTCTCGTGGTCAAAAGCAACGAGTGGCAATCGCCCGTGCTCTGGTCAGAAGCCCGAAGATTCTTTTGCTGGACGAAGCAACATCTGCACTGGACACTGGTGATTACAGATATTCGATTTTTTTAAACTACAAAGATTACATGTTAACAACAGTGTCAGTTGTTCCTGCAAAGTTTATTCGTCAGGATAACGTTGATTTATATATTGTTTATGGTTCCCAAAACATATCTTGTAAATATATTAATAAATGTATTTATACATTGATTTAACAATCTTGACATTCTCATAAGGCTTATATAAGGACTATATTTCCAGTTTTTAATTGATATAGTTGCGGTTTACCTTACACGGACTTTAAATTGTACTTTAGGGCAGCAATGTTTACTTTAAATCACGGCCACCGGGTCGGAGTCGGAACTCGGGACTCGTGTAGTCTGTTTGTTTTGCTGGAGTCAGACTCGGGACGCGAGTAAGGCCAGGTAAAATTACCCGAGTCCCGAGTCCGACATGCGCATGCGCACTACTAAATTTTAAAACTGATATGCCTACCAACTGGAAAATTGTTAAGGTGGTATAGCATATGGTGGAATATTTTCCAACTATGTTCTGTGAGTGAATGAATTATTCGACACCCCTTTAGGTGGATTGCTGAAAAAGCCACGTTATTTTAGTAACGCAAATTGGCGGAATACAGGCTGTAGAGCAGTGATTCTCAACCTTTTTTAGAGCAAGAGCCGCATTTCAAACCTAAGGTTTGCAAGGAGCCGCATAAAAAACAACAGTAGGCATATAATCAAAAAACATTAAGAAAGCAACAAGAAAACAACAAATATACATTACGCTAGCCTAGGCTAACTAATTAACAGTGTTTGCCATAGCTTATCGATCAGGACTAAATATATTGTGACGTAACAAACCACAAAATTGTTTTAAAGAGCTGGATGGAAGTACCCGGTAACATTAGTGCTTCGTAATCGGGATCCTTGCTGATGCAACTCATTAATTCTTGATTTCTCTTACTTACTTTGTTGCAATTCTGCTACTTCTAACTAATTTTTCACTCGGTTAGAGAGCCGCAAAATGTTCAGCTGAGCCGCATGCGGCTCTGAGAGCCGCGGTTGAGAATCACTGCTGTAGAGTCAGGACCGGACTCAAGACTCGACGAAATCGCACATTTGACCGGAGTCGGACTCGGGTTATTTTTAACCGACTCCGCAGCCCTGCTTTAGATTATCAGAAACCCAGGGCTCATTTGTTTTTGTGCTTTTCAGAAAGCGAAAAGATTGTACAAGAAGCGTTGGACCGTGCCAGAGAAGGTAGAACTTGTGTGGTAATCGCACATCGATTGTCGACGATACGTAATGCCAACAAGATCGCCGTCATCTCACAAGGTAATGTTGCTTTTCTCAACAGATTTTAAAATAATGCAATGTAGACTAAATTACCAAATTGTCTACCAAGGGCGAAATTAAATCATACATGCTTTCCTGTACCCTACCTACTGTACCTCGCACCCGTGTCAAATAAATCGTACCGTTATAGGAGGCGTGTATCTCAACTTTGAACAAACGTTTCGTTATATAACTAAACCTATTTTATTTAGTTTTTTTTCATTTGTTGAACCTTGATTAATTATATTTACTAATATTGTTATAGGCTAACCGACAATCTTACGTACACACATTAAACTATATCAATACACAATGTAGGCCTGCTTGTTTTTCCACAACCAATCCGCATATCTTACAATTATAAAACAGTGTTTTCCTCCTTTTTAGGTCAAGTCATTGAGCAAGGGACGCACGATGAACTTATGGACTTAGAGGGCGCATATTACAAGCTCATCACCACGAATGCTTCCCTCAGTTGAGCATGGAAATTCGTTATAATTGCAAAGCAACTGACTTGTATGTGCCCATCTTTTGTGGTGCTACAGCAGAGTAGCCAACACAATTTTGACTTTCGTGTGTATGGAGAGATCTACCTTAAAGTATTATTTTGTTAAAGCAATTTATTTAAGATTTGAAGCGTGTCACCTAATATAGGAAAATAAACATTGCTTGCAATTGACTATAAGGCCTACTTCTGTTACCAATATTTTTTCACTTAAAGGCATTTTAACAGCTTCAACCATTAGCTAATGTAAGATAGACCACTTTGTAAAATTACACTTGTATATGGTCCGCTTAATGGTGTTATATTATAAATACATTTTAATGTGCTTTTCCAATGTGCCAATTAAGTTGTAACGTGGTGTTTGTTTTTAATTTGCATTTTTTATTGAACGCTTACAATCTTCAACAATTGCATGATTCTTTTAATTGTTTGTAGTCGCTTTGCGCAGTTCATTATAATTTATGTGTTAATTTATTTGTGTCCTAATAAACTTGCCAAAAGAAGTTTAGCTTTGTATCAATAATGGCTTTGTGCTGAACTGTACTAGGACAACTAGAAAGCCATTTAAATTAAATTAGAATTGCAATTAGTCAAACACGTAGAATTGAAATTCTTCGCAAACTTGAGTCAGCTAAGGCTCAATACTTTCCACTGTTTGGTGGTAATTAATCTTCAGTCGCGAAAATTCAGAAGTAACCTTATTGCAGACGCTCAGTTAGTAGTGTTAATACAGAAATTGTGAAAAGTCCAATACTACTCAGCTAGGACCAAAGAAAAACTTTAAAGAGTCGTTTTTTAAAAACGTTTTACGCCAACGCTAGACGCGTCTAGTGTAAACCAGTTGAGTATTCAAAAAGTACCATACGGTAGTTACCCTAAATTGAAGTGTTATATAACAAAAATATTTGTTCACTTATATAAGTTAAACCTTGACTAAAACAATATTTAAACAAGATCTGCCTCCAAATTAAGACAGTAAAAATAATCAAGGTGTAAAGCAGGCGCATATATTTAATATTGCCGTGCAACAAAAACGTTAAGTTTCTTAACAACTTCCCAAACCAGTGATTACTGCGTTCTGTGTAGTCATGGATTCAGGATATTTGCACATGACGTTGCATCCTGCCGCAGAATGACGCTGCATTTGAAAAGTAGTCTGTCTTGATTTGTTGTTTAAAAGTACACAGACAGCAGAATATGTGTTCAACGTCTGTTTGCTTAACACGAGTTTTTACCTTCTATTTAATCTTTTTTACCGGCCCGCTTTTGCTAATCCGGTCAGCAACTGACCAGCGCTATATCAATTCAAGCAATGCGAAATATGTCAGTACTGGTTAGAAAGTTAGGCTTGCTCAGGGGATTCAGTTTGTAATCTGGGAGTCCCGTCAGTCAACTAGTACGGTGGTCAGTAGTCGCCCCCTTAAAAAAAATATGTGTACCACTAACCAGGCTGTTGTTTTATTTACTACGTATCTTAAGGATAAGAACAATTAGCTCTTACTAATAACCGACAATATTCTGAAAAATGTTGAAAAGGTTTACTGACGGATTTTCAAAGCACACTATTAGCTACGTGAAAGCTAATAACAGTGTTGTGGCTTCAAGTTGCTGTTACAGCAGTTCATCCAACAAGCCAAAAACAGGGGTTTTGCTGCTAAACATGGGAGGTCCCGAAACGGTAGATGGCGTGTATAGTTTTCTCCTCAATTTATTTTCAGATCCTGACCTGTTACCGTTGCCAGCAAGGAATCGGCTGGCACCTTTTATTGCCGGCAGGCGAACCCCCAAAATTCAGGAACAGTACAAAGAGATAGGTGGCGGCTCACCAATTAAGTATTGGACTGATCTGCAAGGAAGCGAAATGGCCAAGATCCTTGATCAGATTTCGCCCAAAACTGCACCCCACAAACACTATATTGGCTTTAGGTATGTGCCCACGCTAACGGAAGATGCCATTGATCAAATGCTCAAAGATGGAGTTGAGAGGGCCATTGCGTTCACCCAATATCCGCAGTACAGTTGCTCCACCACTGGAAGCAGCCTTAATGCTATTTCGAGACACTACAGAAAGCAGAAGTTGAGCCTTGCCGAAATGAAGTGGAGTGTTATCGACAGATGGCCGACCCACCCAGGATTGGTTGACGCATTTGCCGAACGTACGCAATCGGGCCTGCTAAAGTTCCCTGAAGAGGTCAGAAAAGATGTGGTCATCCTGTTTTCTGCCCACTCACTTCCAATGAAAGTGGTCAACCGGGGTGACCCCTACCCTGCTGAGGTAGCGGCCACTGTAAGCCGGGTGATGAACAAACTCGGCCATAGCCACCCTTACCGATTAGTATGGCAATCTAAGGTGGGACCCCTACCTTGGCTCGGAGCTCAAACCGATGAAGCCATCACAGGACTAAGCTCAAAGGGTTTTAAAAACCTTCTCCTGGTGCCAATTGCCTTCACTAGCGATCACATAGAAACCTTGTTCGAACTCGACAAAGAATACATGGGAGAGCTTGCTGAAAAATGCAAAGTTGAAAACATCCACAGGGCTGACTCGCTGAATGACAGCCCCATTTTTATCAAGGCAATGGCTGATTGTGTGAAAGAACACATTGATTCAAATGATGTCTGCACCAAACAGCTTTCTCTGAGATGCCCGCTTTGTACAAATGAATCCTGTGCCCACATGAGAAAATTCTTTATAAAGGGTCAAATCTAAGCTTTTTAACTGCTCAACAGAAATTGTATTGTATATGGGAAAACTTTCATACTTTGTTATCAAAACTGCATTTGGGGTATTTGACAATCATATCTATATTTACGTATTTTTTTTTAAATGTTGTTTTGCATATTATGGCCTTTGTCTACACAACATGCAAAAATTAATGCTATGCAAAACAAATATGTAGCAATCAGAAGGGCTTTATGTAGTAGTTTTCTAAACATTTTTTGCCTTCATGAACACTGTTTAGAATTAACATGTAAAACTATGTTCTGAAATTGGGTTTACCATTTGTTAACATGGAATGCATTACTGTAAATATATACCCAACTTATTTTGTACATGTACATGTCTGTTATTAGAAATATATCAGCCTAGTGTGAGTGAAACAAAAGTGGTACTTTGATTGCACACCTTTTTATTTAAAATATTTGGAATTTATTTTATCCTGTAAATATGTGTTCCAGTATTTCTACTCAACATCTGGCTTATTCCATGGAATGTAAATATCCTTATATATCACTTGCAAATTATGCTGTTCACTGAAAGCCATCGCAGACTTAACCGAATTAGTCGAACAGTACTTGCAAGCATTAGCATATGTTTGTTTCTTGACTTCTCCTCTGTGGGCATGTGTGGCTCCGTTGGTGGAGCGACGGTCCCCGGTTGGCCTGCCTTGCTTGCATTATTGATTGGCAGATTCGGTTAGTCTGCAATGGTTTTCAGTGTACTAATGATATGTAAGCCGTCATTGTTGGTCAAGAAGCAGCTTTAGAAGGCCTAGATCACATGTTAAACACATATGTTTCTGAATCTTTTGTTGCATTATGCTTTTTATAAACTGCAAATACTAAATAATGATTACCAAACTTTCACTTCGGTGAATTTTGTGCAATGTTTAGTAACACTGCTAGTTGTAATTGTTAATAGCTGTGATGGACCTGCACTCCTGCAAGTGCCGCTTGTTGTTAATACCTAGCCACGGCCAAAAGCAGTTGATGGAGGTAGGGATTTGGTTGCTTAGTATTTAGAGTTATGCTTTACCAATTCATATGTTTGAAAATTAAATGAATGAAATAAAAACCTGAAAAAAAAATAATTTGTACTATACAAAAAAAATCAAGCAAAAATTCACCTTATTTTATACAAAACATACAAAAAAGACAGTCTGCAGTTAATGTTAACAGTTTATGTATACCAAGGGTAAAATATAAATGCAACAAATATATCTTAAGTAATTTAGGCTCAATTTCCCTTTTCCTAACAAAACTATTCTAAACATACAGCCCTGTTTGCTGAAAAGCGTGTCACAAGCATTTTTATACAAATTAAAATACAATTGCAGCATGGAGTGCCCTCCAATCCAGCCTATCAGTCCTGATGCAGTAGTGGCAGGCTGCACACAATGTGAGGTGGACCAGTGTGATGGCACAGTGGGCTTTGGAGGTTCCCCCGATGAAAATGGGGAAACCACATTTGATGCTATGATCATGGATAGGTATAATGAATTGTTTTTTTATTTGTACGTGCATTTTGTCATTCATATCCCAACTAATAAATAAAACTGATCATTTTCTACATATTTTATGTCATCTAATGCAGTGGTTCTTAACCATTTCACGGCTTTATCTTTAGGGGTGTTTTACGCTATCTGAGTACCACCGGTTCAAAAAATTTATTAATCGTCATTGAAGGCTGTATGCAATAGAATTTACATTATAGATTGAAAAATGTGGCAAAGATGAAATATAAACAACTGTGTACAATATTACACTTGCATAATTTTTTTTAACTCTGCATACAACTAGAAAGCTGTTCCACAAGAAAAGTTAATCACTGATTGAGAACCATTGAACCAATGTATATTTCCTAAACTGAAAAATAAACTAGGTCAATTTTATTTTGTCTTATTCTTCATACACGTTTTAACATTTTCTGTAACTTATCTGGTGTTCTAATAAAGTTAAACTTTGAAAAGCTTGGCAAGTTTTTGGGATGTCGCAATACTTAATAATGTCTGGTTCTAAACATCTTTATATTGTTTGTAGCACAACAATGGATGTTGGAAGTGTAGGATGTCTGTGAAAAGTAAAGAATGCCATTGTAGTTGCAAGAAGGGTTTTGGAGACCACAGAGCACACCTTGTTTGTTGTAGATCTGGCCACACAAATTGCAATGGAAATGGAATTTAAAGAGGAATCATTAAGTACAAATAGCTCTCAGAATGTAATGGCAAAACTTTTTTGAATTGTTTCATACCAAGCGTTTTTTTTTAATATTTAAAAAAAAATATATAATTTTTGGTTAGAACTTAAAAGCGTTCCCTAAATCAACATTTTTTTGTTACATTACCTTTAAACCATTTGACACTGAGTCTAAAACTTGTGTGTAATAGATTTGCAATTATTCAAAATTAAGTTAAGAATATACAATAAAGCTTTTAAAAATAATTAATAACTATAATTTTTCCAACGTTAGAATACACCTATTCCTAATATATGTGTAAACACATTTAGTTGTGAGTTGTCAAATCTATACGAAAAAAATAGCAGGTAAACATTGCAATTTCTGTTTGTCGTGTGTTTACAGACGTGGAAGACCTGGCAAGCAAACGACTACCAGCCTAATTTCCGCGCAAACGCAAAGTCGGGGGAGCTAAAGATCTCATGCGGAACCTACTTCCCTAAATATGCTCGTCAGGTGAATCACACCCCTTCAACTTCGCTGGACATCAACCACAACAGCCACGACACAGTCGGGATGATTGCTAATAATAGCGATAGCAATCGCAATGTCAGGGCCGGCAGACTGCATCGTCATTTATTTGCAGCAACTGCGGCTAGCGTGGTACATCCGTTACATTGAACAGTTGGTTTCAGTTTTTACTAGCGTATACTTCTTGATTTCTTTTGTTTTATGTTTTTAGATACTGATGGTACTTTTACGAGCGAAATATATATATATATCATAAAACATTCAAACAAACTGATTTTCGTTTTACTAAGTGCTGTATTTAGTTTAATTCGTTAGTTGCACGATTTTCTTTCGTTGTTCGCCGTTAACTGTACTCGTTTACTTTGTTTGAGTCGAAAAGCTTACCTATTTTGTGCAACAACCGTCTAGGTGGGCACTTTTATAGTTTAGAATTTATTTGCACCGCAGAAAAATGTCCAGGTGATACACAAAGTCAGTTTTTGTTGTTTTTTTATATCGAAAATGAGTGATTATTATGTACAAAGTCGCAACAAGCTCTAGCATTTTGCATGCTTTTTTCTCTTTTGCATAATTTTTTTATATTTTGCAGTATCTCATATTAATGAATGTGTAGCAAGAAAAAGTTATAAACTATTGCTTTTTGT
Organism: Ascidiella aspersa; assembly: GCF_963924565.1. NCBI lineage: Eukaryota > Metazoa > Chordata > Ascidiacea > Phlebobranchia > Ascidiidae > Ascidiella > Ascidiella aspersa. The sequence continues at coordinate 22,738,425 of NC_139451.1, forward strand.
TATTACACGAAATGTTGTAAACTTTTTTATCAAAAATGTGTGTCTATTATGTGCAAAGTCAGCTTGGCAACAAGCAACGAAAGTTCACATGTCTAAAAAATGTGTATTTTGCAGACTCCAAATTTAACGACTGTGTGAAAAAAATTGTTTGAAACCACTGCCTAATATTATTACACGAAGTGTGTTTATTCGTTTATCTTCAAAAAACGTGAACCACTGTATATATTTAATATTCATCACCATATTATTACACGAATGTACTTTACCTTCCTCACAACAACCATATTTTTTTGTTTTTAGTGCTATATTGTTTGTGCCTGCCTAATGCGCTTATCTCACCGCTTCATAGCACTTTGCACTTTTTATAGTCTATGCACCCATAAACCAACGATTGAACTTTGTCTGTAGCGCTTGCATCGCTGAAAAAAATGTATACATGTTTTGTGCTTTGTACTGTTTAATTTTTTAAAAAGACGAAAACTGTCGGGTGATATTTTACATTTTTAATAAAGTAACAGCAAAAAGCCTCCTTTTTGTCAATTAGGTTGCCACAGTCGTTGAAACTGTTTTAAAATCACGATTTTCGACCAGACTATATAATCATAAGGTTTACGTCAATTTCGCCCAGCGGAGGGTTTTGCCTTTGCCCTAAACTAAAGCAACCGCCCTTTTTGTTAATGCAGTAAAATAAACTAACCCTCAGTTTCATTTCATCTTTGCCCAGCAAGGATAGAAGATAAAATAACCAATATGAGAAAGTTTGCTCTTTGTGCGAAATATTTTCCTACACTCGAAATCTTTGTTTTCAACTTGCGCTCAAGGGACTATTCGAAAAAAAGATGCTACTTCGAAAGAGTTGCACGATTTAAAGAATAGGAAATAAAATGTGGTTTATACCGGGAAGAGATGTACTGTAATTTTGCAGACATAATACCTAATGAAGCACAATATTTCAACCCGTGGGAATATAAGGTAAACGGTCAGGATACGGAATAAAAACCTTTTTTAATAGTTTTTTTAGGTTTGGCGAGATTTTTCAAAGTTTTTTAGGTGCGGTAAGATGTTTTTTTAATTCTTTTCGAGTGCCGCAAGCTAAAAATGTTTCAGAGTTACTGGCATAAATCTCCCCCGAACTTAATGATTTTTTACAGAGCCGGTTCAAACTTTCGGCTTTTTTATCATATTTTTTTTAGGACGACACCATGTTACGCCTTAACCTGACGTCATAATAAGTAAATTTAGGAAATTGCCGTTCTCGGTCAAACTTCTGCGCAAGTGTGGAAAAGACGACGCGAAAAACTGCGTTTATCAGGTGAAATTTCCAAACTTTGTATTTAAAGGATTCATCAGGGCCTCCTTGGGCATCAGGGCCGCTACTACGTCAGATGGGACCCCTTTTCAGTGAGAATAACGAGCACAGCATGTTGACAGTCGGTTCGTTGCTTCGCGAGCAGAACACACGAGCTAATATTAACAAATCGCGTATTGGATATATTGCTACCGCTAGGTAGGACCAAATTGCCATAAAGAAGCAAAACGATGACGCCACACTACTTTGTTTTTTGGACACCAATTAGAGCAGTGGTTCCCAACCTTTTTGTCTTGGTGACCCCCTTTAAAATTTTTCTTAGATACCGCGAGCCCCACTTATATCCTTTCCTAAATGCATAATTAGAAAGGCAGCACTAAAAATGTTTTTCTTGCATTTATTGACAAATCAATGCGATGGTTGACCTTGTAGGTCTGCAGCTAACCGTGAAAATCGAGGTTGGGTGCTAGACAGAGCCAGTCTCATGTCGTCTTCCACATTCATTCTATTTCTTTCCTTCGTTTTCATATGTAGAAGAGCTGAAAAACCACTCTCGCATAGATACGTCGCAGCGAAGGGCAGTAACACTTGAAAAGCCAGCTTAGAAATTTGTGGCTATGAATCATACATTTCACACCAAAATTGAGAGAGTGACTTTTCATGGTAGCGAATTCGAGCAGATGAGTCATTCTTAAGATCAAAATATTGATCTTGGATTTCATCAGGAATGCCACTTGCATCCAAAGAAACGGAAAACGGATTTTGAACAAGTGTAGCTTCTTGCTCTTGGAGTTCTGGAAAGTAACGTTGGAACTCGGACTCCATGGTCTGCAGGTGTGCCACAATCAATTTTTTTAAATCTTCGAACTCTTCACCCGTTTCTTCGATGCAAGAAACACTGGACATTCTGTCAAACATAGCAATGTTCCCAATATGCACTTTTCGCTGCCAGTTTTTCAATTTTGAGACAAACATTATCATTGAGTTGTATAATATTTGTGTCTTTCCCTTGAAGTTTCAGATTTAGGCAGTTCAATTTTTCAAATATGTCCGCCAAATAAGCCAGGCAGTTCATCCACTTATCATCATTGAAGTATGACAAAAATTCCCTTTTATTTTTAAATTCTAAAAATGCCTGAAACTCAACCTTCATCTCATAAACGCGATTAAGAACGTTCCCTTTGGAGAACCAACGAACAGCTGTGTAGAAAAGCAACGTTTCGTGTGTTGAGTTCATATCCTTGAAAAGTTCTTTAAACTGACGTAAGCTGAGACCTCCTGCTTTGATAAAATTTACGATTTTCACCACAGAATTCAATACATCTTTTAGTTGAGCTGGTAATGTTTTGCTGGCAAGCGCATATCTATGGATGAAACAGTGCGTTCCCTTTGCTTCAGGTGCAAGCCCCTTAACTTGTGTTTGAAAGCCAGACTGCGATCCCAACATAGAAGGGGCGCCATCGGTACAAACTCCACAAACATTTGTCCAATCAAGTTGGACAGATTCAAAAAAAGTTGTCATCTTCTTCATAACATCTGCACTTTTTGTAGTAGTTTCCAGCTCACTGCAGAAAAGAAATTCCTCTTTGAAGTCACCGGAATTGATATACTTGACAAAAACGAGAAGCTGAGCACATGAGCTAACATCTGTTGTCTCGTCTACCTGAATTGAAAACATCGGAGAAGCCTTGATCTCCTGTATCACTTGCACTGTTACATCTTTGGACATATCCGATATGCGTCTCTTGATGGTATTGTTAGAAAGAGAGACTTGTTTAACTTTCGCCGCACTTGCATTCCCGAGAACCAGCTTTACTGTTTTTAAAAAGCATGGCTTCACAAGTGTTTCCCCAATAGTGTGAGGTTTCTTTCCTTTGGCAATTTCCAGTGCGACTTCATAGGACGCCCGAAGTACAGCCACATTTACCTGATGAAAGTTTCCAGTAGCATCAAGCCGTTGCCGCTTGAGACCAGCTTCATGGCGCTTAAAGAATGCTGCATCCTTTTTAGCATGTTGAGGGTGCTTGGTTTCCAAATGGCGTTTCAATTTTGATGGTTTCAATGATTCTGCGCTAAGAACAACGTTGCAGAGAACACACTGTGGCTTCTCAACACCATTGGTCAATAAAGAAGTAAAGCCGAGGTTAATGTACTCTTCAATGTATTTTCGTTTTTTCTCCATCGAACGATGCTCCCTTAACTATTTTTTAGCAATCTCGAGTCTTGGCTGATCTCTGTTGTCTAATATACAAGGCTACTTTGTTAAGAAAGTTTCAATTTACAGTGACTGAACGCTTAGTCCTACACAGTATGCGTTCACTGTGATGTAATAAACGTTACTGTAGGACCTACAGTCATATTTATTACATCACAGTGGACGCATACTGGATGAGTGACACACAACAAGGCACATTCTACTAGCGGACCGGTACCTCGCCCTACTTACATTCACTTTTGTTGTTGCATGAGCAACAGCTTCGCGACCCCCTATGAAATGCTCTGCGACCCCCAGGTTGGGAACCACTGAATTAGAGGCTGCTAGGGGAACATACTATTTAAACCTGCAAATCGCACCTACATACCATCTACGTCATGTTTGGAAATTAAAAAATTATACGATGTCTACTTTTATAGCGGCAAAAACAAGATATGTCCCGAAAATATTTTTTCGGCTTATATAACTTTGAAAAATAAAAATGTACTCGAAAGTGTAATGATTGTTTGCAATTCGTGCAAACATTTTACGCAACTTCATTCAACCATGTATGTGATGGCAAGCTGAATTATGTTCTTTATTTAGCTGAGATGCCTTTAAACTGGCGCAGCCAGAAAACACAAAGCTGTAACCAAATTCTGTTTACTGCCGCGTACGGATTGCCGTGATTGAAGCGCTTAAAAATATTCAAAGTTTAAAACTAATTCGCAATCACGTTTCTAGACTTGCATGTGCTACTACAAAACCAATAAACGATTTTTTTGCGCTTTACATAATTGCATAGCAGCTTGTTAGAACGGCACGCCTTAACTTAAGATTACTTGTATAATGACGTAACTTGTGAAGTCATACTCATTGCTGATTTTTTTATGACATCCCCAAATAAAAATCTTAGCTTAGTCCCTGTGATTATCATACAGACACTCTGTTTAAAATTGTGATGCAACTTGCTTGCATGACAATCAAGGTTTTCAATACTGTGCAACAGTGCTTTTCAACCTTTTTGCTGGAGTGGAACCCTATGGAAACATTTTACTGGCTCGAGGAACCCCAGTGCAATAATTCCACTGGCTCGAGGAACCCCAGTGCAATCAATTAGCTACACAATTTAGAAGTGGCAGAACCCCTGGCCTGTACTAGCGGAACCCTTAGGTTCCGCGGAACCCTGGTTGAAAACCACTGCTGTACAGTATGACATATGAATGTATATACCATTTGAGTTTTGTTGTTTTGAAAATGCAGATACTAACAAGTCAAAACACATTCAAAACCAGTGCTTTGGTGCTTTTTCCACAATGTTTAGTAAACACGTACTAGCTGCCATTGTTATAACAATGATGGACCTTTACACCTGCAAGGCAACTATACCTCTTGTTGTTAATACTTGGCCGTGGCCACAAGCAAGTGATGCAGGTGAGCATTTAATAGCTGGACACCAATTCAAAATCATGTTACAGGAAAGAGATGCCAAACCATTTAGATATGTTTAAAGTTTGATTTAGTACTAATTTTTAACAATTTAAAAAAAAAAAAACTTTCTACAGCTTGCAAAGCCACTTAAAAATAATTGGTTCATCAAAAAGTAAAAACAAAAATTAAAGAATTAGTCACAAATAAGCAAAACTTCTGTTTTTTAGCAAATAAAATGTGTTGCTGGGTTATTGCTTTTCAAAATAATTATTCATTAAATAATAGTAAATGTCTTGCCCAGTTTGGTTAGTAGAAAAAGGTCCTCTTAAAAATAGGATTTTACATTTTTTGAAATTCATACAATTGCAGCATGGAGTGCACTTCAATCCAGCTCATCAGCCACTGATGCAGTAGAGGCAGGTTGCACACAATGTGAGGTGGACCAGTGTGATGGCACAGTGGGCTTTGGAGGTTCCCCTGACGAAAATGGGGAAACCACACTTGATGCTATGATAATGGATGGGTATACTGAATTGCTTTTGGTTAAAAATGCACCATGTTCTAGCCCTAGACAGCCTGGTTACATATCATAAAGAAGTGGTTAATTCCTACTTTTCTTTTTCTTTTAACCATGCTTAATTAAGCTCTTATCTACCAGATGTACATTTGTACACACATAATCATGACTTAAGTATATTCTCTGTTTTCAAATAAACCATATTTACGGGAGCTTTGTTTTATGTTATAGTGAACTTTTCACATATGATTGTTTAAATACCCTATAAATTTGTAAAATCAACATGCTAAAAAATCCTGGTTTAATGCTAAAAAATAAGTAGTTGCTTCTATTTGAGAAACTGTTTATGATGCATAGAAAGTGTTTCTAGATTTCTGTCATTAAGCATGATGAATAATGCAGATAGTATATTTGTTGAAATAAAATTCCATTAATTTAATATAATTTAGGTAGTTTTTATATTACATTTTAGCAGTTGCAAATGCATTTATTGTAGCACAACAATGGATGTTGGAAGTGTCGGGTGTCTGCGAAGAGTGAAGAATGCCATTGGAGTTGCAAGAAGGGTTTTAGAAAACACAGAGCACACCCTGCTAGTTGGGGAATTGGCCACACAATTTGCAAAGGAAATGGGATTCAAAGAGGAATCGTTGGGCACAAACAGCTCTCAAAATGTAATAGTAAAGTTTTAGATTTAATTATAAAAATGAAAAAAGTCGACTTAGTAACCTGTTGTTTTCGGTCGAACTCACCTGCAAATATCAAACCAAAATCGAGTCTAAATACATTCAGGGAGATGGCATCAGAGTTTTTTTTTAAATTAATCTCTTTTCTTTTAAAAATTAAATTCAAGTGATAAATTATTCACAAAGATTTTGATTTTACCTTCTTGGACCCCACATCACTTATCAACGTATCCCCAAGGCATTCGTGGACCCTAGTTAAACAAATGCCTACTTTAGCATGATGACTAACCATAGTCAGTCAAGCACATTTTTCTAACCTGACCTTGCTTGTACTAAAATCCATAATAACTGATATTGGTTAGCCGCTAAGCCTAAGGCTTCCAGCATGCTACGATATTTAACATTTTAAAAATCGGATAATTAAATACATTGCAATATATACTGTATATCAGCATTCCGAGTGTAAAAAATGTCCCAGTCGAGCCATTTAAAAAAAAAAACTCCAAACCAAGCCATTTTTGAAAGAACTTAAGTCCAAGTTTAATTATTTTGAATAAATAACAAGTCAAGTTTTTCTCATAAAAATGAATCGTAAAACTATAAAAATGGGTAAATTAGTCTAATTATGAGCAATATCCTCTATTAAAAAGTAACAAAAACTCAACATACTTCAAGCAAAATGCTTTTCGTGCAAAACTTGAGATAAATAACTCAATTTCATATCATTTCAACCGAAGTCATTTGTCGAAAAAAGACTTAAGTCAAGGCAAGTCATTTGTTGAAAGGAGACTTTAGTCATTTCAAGTCATTTGTCCAAAAGACTGAAGTCAAGTGAAGTCATTTGCCCAAAAGGCCTATGTGTAGTCAAATCATTTAAAAACTTTGACTTAATTGCACTTAAGTCAAGTCATTAACATTTTTCGATATTTGTGTTTACAGACATGGAAGACCTGGCAGGGGAACAACTGCCAGCCCAACTACCGGTTAAACGTGAAGCCGGACCCTAAGACCTCATGCGGACCATACGTCCCTGTGAACACCCGTCGGTTCAACTTAAGTTCCTCGAGCGCACTTGGAATCACTCAAAAGAACCACGACACTATAGGCATGGTCGCCATCAACAGCAACGGCAGTGTTGTGGCCGGTACTTCAACCAACGGACTTGGGCACAAAGTACCAGGGTATTAAGAGTCTGTAACCTATTTAAGTCGGTGAAACTAAAAACGCACCAACATTATGACGAACTGCCTAATGTTAAATACCTCGGTTAAAAGGCCGACCAATGTAATTTCGAGTATTGGTTGCATTAACATTTTGACAATTGGTATTCAATCACTATCTGGGACAAATCGGCAGTCCTTCTTAGGTCCACATTAATTCACTAACATTTTAAATATCGGGTTGGTTACGCGAATAAAAACCCAAATAAAATTTTCTTTAACATTTAAAAATCACATTTGAATATAAATATCTATGTAAAAAATGCAGACGTATAAAATTGTGACCTTTACATCGACAGCTTAAATTTACGTTAGTAAGTTTAAACTAGCTATAAAAAAAAAAAACTCGGTGTGAACCCAATTCATATAAACTTCTGTTTAACTTAATATAAAAACGTGGACATTTGTGTGAATAACAAAAAGTATCCCCATAAAAGTTTTTCAAAGATGGCATTTGCATTGCAGACGCGTTGGGGATTCCCCTATCGCTGGAGCGGGCGCTTATGCTGATGACAGTGTAGGAGCCGCGGTTGCCACGGGAGATGGTGACGTCATGATGAGGTTTCTGCCATCCTATCAGGTAAACTTGGTTTGTGGGTGCGCTATGACCCCGGTTTTGAGGGCATAAAGGTTTGATAATATTTTAAGCGATTATCTGGTCTTGACTGACTTGACTTGACTCAAGTCTCCGACTAATGACTTGACTTGACTTAAGTCTTTTGGACATATGACTTTGGTTAAAATCGTTTTAAAATGACTAGTTTACAACACTGCATGCGTAAGTAAGCTTAGTGTTATTCAGTTAATATACTTTTAGGAGTGCAAATATAATTTCAAACATCGTAAGGTTTCTTTCTGAAGCGTACACAGACCAGATACGTTTTTAAATCAAAGATTATGTATGCGTCGTCAAGATGGAAAATCAGTTCACCTTTTCTCCACTAAAACGCGTTGTCGCATATAGCGTTCCTGAAGTCAATTAAGAGTAAAGCGAAAATTAGGATTTGACCTGATACATTCAACACTTGTTCAGATTGTTGAATCGATGAGAAACGGCCTCACCCCTATCGTGGCTGCTCAAAACGCCTTGGATCGCATTCTCAAGCACTATCCCAAATTCAGCGGCGCCCTGATCGGTGTACGCAACGACGGACAAATAGGTGACACACGAAAGTTAATTTACGCCGCTCTGTTAATATTCGTCGTGTACATTTTATCCTCTACTGCAGGGGTTCCTAAACTTTGTTTACCACAAACCCCTAAAAAAGTTTTTTGCCTCGCGTGGACCACGTTAGACAAAAAAATTAAAAATGACGTCATGTGAAAGTGAAATGGAGTCTTAATGCATTCAGTGCAAAACCGTTTTGTTTTTGTTCTTTGATCAATATTACTTCTTAATTATACACTAATATTTCGATTGGGCTTTCATGGACCCCTCAAAACTAGCTTACGGGCCCCCAAGTGGTCAATGGTCCCCATTTATGGACTTCAAACGTAATCAAACGTAAAACCACAGGATTTACCAAAGGTAGAAATACAAAGTGTACCAATTTTATTTTTTTAGTATTTTTAAACAGAGTGAGTGTAACTGGACTCGAAAGCAAAATGCGATTTATTATTCTAATGATTAGCTCGTGAGAAAATCTTCCCTTTTTCTTTTACATAAAACGTCACTTATCCTACCGCCAATTAGTTTTTTTTTCCGGAAAAAATCAACATTTAGACGTTTTCTCTACCTCTTACCTTTTTGTTTTAAGCAGCGAGGAAGCATTGCAATTAAGACACATATTAAAAAAATGTTTTTTAAATTTTTATTCGGCATCGAAAACGCATTTTTTGAGAGGACGATTCCTATTTGTTTGTTCATTTTTAGCACAGTGCTTGTCAACCTTTTTCAGAACAGTACACACTTTTACGTTTACTGAGGAAATTGTATACTCCCTCCCGGTCCACGCAATGCACTGCAATTATAGAAGCATAAACCCCGTTTTACTGCAAAAAGAACTATTAACCGTTATGAAGAACTAGTCACCTCCCAATAACGATTATTAAGAAAAATATTTGGTTATGGTGTAACAAATTGAATATATTTCCTACAGACTACTACGCTTACATACATGTTGTGCCATGTATTGTACATCTTGTACACCCGATCAATGTGGTACACTCTTTAACAATTCTGGTAGACCCTGGGGTGTACAAAACACCCGGTTGAAAAGTACTGTTTTAACATACTTCTCCATCCACAGGCGCGGCTTGCACAGGATTTCCCAAGTTCGAGTTTTGCGTGCGAGACAACTCGTCGACCAACACGCAAATTCACGCTGTGACCTGTAAGTGATTCGTTCGTTTAAGTTTTTGCGCCGCCACACCTACGCTCTTGCAATCCTTAACTTTTGTTACCGCTTGTTTCGAAGCCTCAATGTATTTCTTTATAACCACCACGAAAATGTGCTTTTTACAATTTTTTAAATCATTTGTGGACGTTACCCAGGTGGTCAGGACCTTCAATGTGTGCTACAATTTTATTGCGAAAACGACAGATTAATCGTTTAGTTAACGATAAGGATGATTGACAAAATATAAAGATTGACAAATGCATTTAGGGATTTGACAAATCTATATCTCTAATTTGAAAAAAAATAGTGAGGTCAATTGGTCATTCAGAATGGAGTTTTTAAAGTTATTTTGTAAGTATTTTTTGGAATTAAATGCAAATTTTACCCCAAACATCTGTTTTTTAGAAATTATTTAACGCAAATAAATCTGCTTTTAGAATTTGTTAAATTAAGTCGTGGCGAATTTTACTGTTTGTTTGTTTTTGATCTTGAAAATTTGCGTAGTTTCTGATCTAGAAAATTTAATTTTTGTTTATGCTAAAGCAAGGCTTCCAACCATTTTTCAGTTCGCGACCCACTTTTAATGCAAGTTTTATTGTGCCACCCACAATGAAATATGACCAAAGTGTTTAGTAATAATTTTATATTTGAACAGTTAACCTGACATCTTTATTAATGGCGTACGTACTAAGACAATTAATGCGACAAAACACATCTAATTGTTACGTATTTGTTACATTGTTGCATAAATGTTACGTAATGATAATAATGCAATAATTTCCCGATCTAATAGAAAACTGTAACATTTAGAGATGCTTTGCGACTCACCTGAAATAGCTTCGCGACCTTCCAATGGGTCGCGCCCCACTGGTTGGAAAGCACTGCGCTAAAGGTGCAAAGTTAGAAATACTTACCAAATCGTAAGGCGCCCTAAAAATGTTTAAAATAATTGTTTTCGGCTATTTTGTGCAATACCTATTAATAGTGTATTTGTGTGACTTAAAAGTGAAATCCTTGCTCTACATTTTCCTCCTACAGGGTTTTGTTTTGTGATGTGATTCGTTTTACCAACTTATTTCCTGCGTGATTTTATTGATTCAACCCTTGTATTACTTAACCGTGCCGTAAGAATGTTATACAACAACCCGTTTCGCGCGGCGGCGGCAAATTTTGCCAAATCCGAGATTAATCCGCCCTTTCTTCTAGGGCGATTATTTTCTTACTTTCAATAAAGACACTGTCAAAGCCTCGTGTTTTGTGCCGAGCAGTTTGTCAGATGCAGCAGCGTAACGTCAAATAAACCGGCCCTCTTCGGGATTAGCCTGTCCTGGCCAGCTGAAAGGTTGTCATCCAACCAGGGCGAAGCGTTTTGCATTTGTCGTGAGTCTTCATCGTCATATTCTGCTCGGTATTTTCGGGACAGAAAAAGAGACTAACGTTTAGTTTCAGTTTGCCGGTGACCGCGCCAGCACGCCTTGCAAAATAACAAAGTGAGATTTAACAACGTAGGAAATTAAACCCATTGGAAACTCTAATTATTTAACTGTAGCGTAGGACAGAGTTCTATTATTTAAATACAAAGAACTGGTTTTGTACAGATAGTAGGTCTACTCATAGTTTAACAAAAGAGAATCTTAAAAGGTGTATATTTATATGACATTGTAAGTTAGTCAACACAGGAAATAGTTTTAGTAAAACTATACCTAACGTTAAAACTGGCTAAATAAAGTAACCATGCAGGTAAAACAATTTAAGGTTCAAACAAATATTAATTTGCTAATTTTTTTACAGCACCGCGTTTAAACCACGAGTAAAGCTTTGCCTAATTTTTGCGATCTTGAGCTCACGCGAGAAGTACAAAACGTTGCCCAACTGCGTTTTGGCGCACAGACTGTTGTTTTTGCTAACCGTTCAGCAAGGAGCCTGACACCATGTACGGCCTCTTACTGGAAAGCATAGTGGACTGCATACACGAAGAATGGGGAGAAGGCGTTTGGATGCAGCTCGTACAAGAAATGGGAATTGACAGCGTCGGTTTTTCCGTGCACAACGTGAGTGTTTATTGAAAAAAATATTTAAATCGTATTTTCAAGGTTGCATAGCTTGTCCTTTGCTGTTGAACAACTGCATCAAGAATCCGGGATAAAAATTCCCGTAGTAAAATCAAATAAAAAGTTAATTCAAAAATCATAATATCAAGATTTTTACATAAAATCCATCTTTTGGTTTGTTTTTGCAACACGTACATGTAACTCTTAAAAACCTTTTTGTTGATTTTTCACACATTGCAACAACTGTGCTTACCGCCGCCATCATGTAGAAAGCGCAGCGGGAAACAATGTAAAAATCATCGGAATCATGACCCTTTGCTATTAACATGTATAGTTAGACCTATTTTCAATTGCAAATTACCCAAGTTTATCATTGATTACCAGTCGTTAAGGTTATAATAAGATGCGTAAAATCTACACAGATAAAATGTAACGGCTCGCAGCGAAACTCAGAGTTTGGTTTTGGCCCGCGAGAAATAAGGCCCATACCTGACCTAAACAATCTGGTTTGTTGCAAACGAACACTCTAACAACCTCAGCAAATCAATCAATTATTTTTTTCTATTTGGTGCTAAATTATGTGCCAATTGTGCCCGCTAATCGTTTTGTATTGTTAAGGTTTACGAAGAAACCCTGGTGCCCTTTATTGCCCAACATTTGTCGAAAATTCTGCAGATTACCGAGGATGTTATCATGTACAAGGTAATCAAGTCGGACCTTGACGTGAATTTGCATTAAAAATAACAATAAGATGGGATATACAAGGCTAGCAGACTTAACAAGTTAACAAATATTTATTGATGATTTTATCTGAACTATACCGCTGTTTTTTAGTATAATAGATGCACTAATTTCATACACGATAAATATTATAAATTCGGCGTAAAAAAGTGATATATAACAAAGCAGTTATATTTTAAATCTTCGTTAATATTACAGAAAATATTTGCTGGTAACAAATATAATGTCTTTTGCAGTTTGGCGGCCATTTTATGACCTTCGTGTCGAGTTATGGGTACGACCAAATCACCAGGGTTCTAGGACGGCGACTCTGCGATTTCATCAACGGACTCGACAATTTACACGACTACATCAGCAACCTTTACAAGGATATAAAGCCGCCCAGGTTTAATAAGAACACATTTTTTAATCAGTCGATAGGACCTGGATAAATACATTTTATCGTCACACGACGCTTCGTTTTTTATTAAACCTTACACTACATTTTGTGTTACCGATGCTAAAAAACATGGGTTTACCAGGCAAAGTGTTTCACATTCATGTGGGGATCGTTCTGTTATTTTTCAAGTTGTGAAATTGCGTCGCATAAGCTTTTTTGTCTAAAAAATGGTGAAACATAAAAAAATATAGGCTACAATATCCGAAGGATAGAAATCCAAATGTCACAATATGGGGTTGTTAGAATGTACGGCTTTTATTTTTTTATTTTTCAAGTAAAATCGGCTTTTTTAATTACATATTCATTTATTAGGAAAATTAATAAAACGTTGACACAATGTTAACAAATGCGTTGTTAAGCTGAGATTTTTGTCGTTTACCACAAACGCAACTCCAGTCATAATGTAGACCAATGGTGTTTTTTTTACTTTCGAATAGCTCCCCAACTTAAACCATTTTAACGTTTTTCTGTGAGTGATTATTACGAAAAAAACATACCGAATCCCCAACAGTTACCTTTCCTTTGTTTTCAACATACACGTTTTACTGTTTTAAAGTAGTTTTCCTTAATTTGCGTCCGAAACGGCTAAAATCGTGATTACTGTTAAAATAGAGCACATAGCTTCCAGTGGAGCGGCAAATTGAATAGTTAGTTCAAATCGCCTATTTGCAGTTAACCTACAAAAAAGGGTACCCGGCAAACGTTTTATCTAGCTAGGTCGCTAAGAAACTATGGATTGTGCTGGTAACCTGCTTTCGTACACAGCTTTTACGTGGAAACCGAAGACAATACAGGCATCACCTTCCACTACAATACGCCACGAAAGTACGTGGGCTACATACACTACGTGCGCGGCATCGTAAAAGCGGCCGCCGTTATGTACTTCAACCTGCCAGACGCCAGCGTTGAGGTGCTGAAGCAGGAAAAAGTGGGAGAAGTCACACACGCCGTTCTCAGGTTCGCTATGATGGTGACAGACCTTATAAAACCGCGTTTCTGCGGCGGAAACATTTCGATCAACAAAGATATAGGCCGTCACGTTGATGGAGTACAAAACGAGTTGTTATTAATACGTGTTGGGATTTTGTTTTATATTAACTATATTTTTATGCATAACCGGTTCGACATGGCAAATCAGGTTTCACAGAAGTAATATATGTACAATTTCTATGATTGCAATATTTGCTTTGACCTGTATCTTACAATTTTTCCAAAGTTTGCCGAACTTTTCCAAAATTTTACTGTCTTACCGGTACAAAACGTGTTCGCCTATATTTTAAATGATCTGTTTTGGGAGACAAAAGTATTACTTTACAATACCGAAATTGATGGGCAAAAACTGTTTTGTGAGGCAAAGAAAACTATTGCACTGTTTGCCCAGTCATCTATTTTGGGGGTCAAGGTTCGTCTTTATTTTTATAATTTTTTATAGTTCTTTATTTTTTATAATTATAATAGTTTTATTTTTATAAAACTATTATATCAAATGACATTTTCCTACATGTTTTAAGTTGATTGTGTTGTTCCAGTTACATTTGTAGTGACATTCCTGTAAAATACTAAACGAAAAAAATCCAAAAATCTATTTATTATTTTTGAGGGGTGCCGTAAGCCATAAAAGGTTGAGAACCACTACCCTATACCCTAAACTAGGCCGTTAATAATGCTTGACGTTTCGACAGATTAACGTTTCAAAACTGCTCGGTCGACCAGCAGGGCTCGTGGATGCCAGCCCTGGCCAAGCTTCGCTCAGTTACACCCGTCATCATCAACAGCGACGTCGTCTTCAACTCCTTTCCTTTCTCAATTATTTTCAGTCAGGTAATGTGTTTGATTGCCGGTATTGTAAACAAGTGATTTTGAAATGGCTTCAGTTCCAGTAAAGTCATTTGTTAAATAACTTAAATAAAAGTAAGTATTTTTGAATAAATAACAAGTCAAGTCCTAGTCCAAGTCAAGTCATAATTTGAACAAGTCAACTTCAAGTCACGTCCTTGTCATAAAAAAAATAAACGTTAAACAATTGGAATTGTTAAACTCGGCAACGATTATTATTCAGTCAGTAAGTATTAAATGAGTAATACTGGGATTCGCGTTTATTAACTTAGTATTGCCAATAGGCAAACGACGTTGTATTTGTTCTTTAAATAAAAACTATAGCTTTATTTCTATCGCTTGTTTTTTTCTGTGTAGAACATGGAGGTATTGACCTGTGGAGCAGGAGTGGTTAAAACCTTTCCGACACTCATAGGCAAGAAGATAACCGAGTTTTTTGTGCTCACGAAACCAATCGGAATGCCCCTGTCCTGGGCCTTTGTAAGTCTTTTTTTTTTCTTTTTTTCACAATCGCTAAGCAACTATAACGTATGACGATTTTATCGCTAAGGCTTTGTGCATCTAGTTAGTAATCAGACTTTTTTTTTTTTTTTTTAATGAGCTAACTAATTTTACTTTCTTGAAATCTTGGTGGACCCAATCTATGTTTTAAACAAGAAACTTTGCAAACGTTTTTTACAATAGTTACTCTAACATTCCAATTAATACCCATAGAAAATATACTGAACACAAGCTACTCAGACATCTTGAAACATCCTCATGGATAGAGAAGCCTACACTCCCCAGTTGCAGAAACACTGTGTTAGATAATATAAACGTTATCGGGTGGTTATTTTACAGAAGAGTTGCAATGATTTTTAACTATAACACAAATAATTTTTCGATAGATGAAAAATCGACCGGTAAATGTGCTGGTAGAACTCACATCGACGGTCGCTCTCTGGGCAGAATACGAGGAATATCTACGTTCGCAAGGTAGGCTACTGACAGTGTTATAAGTCCAAGTCAAGTCATTCATTAATCAACTTACGTTCAAGTCCAGTCTTTTCGAATGAATAACAAGTCACGTCCTAGCTAGTTCTAGACATCGGTTGTCCAAGTCAAGTCATAATTAGAGCAAGTCACTTCAAGTCACGTCCTTGTCTTAAAAATAAAACTTTAAACTATTAAAACTGATAAACTCGTCCGATTGTTATCAAGCAATTTTGCTCATAAGACTTAAGTCAATTAAGTCATTCGAAAACTGTGACTTTAGTGCCAGTCAAGTCTTCGACTTAGGTCGTTACAACAGTGACTGCTGGCGAAATGGGTTTATTGGATTACTCACGGTCTTGTATCATCTAATATCGCAACATAAGGAAAAATTATCGTAACATATTCGCATAAAATTGCTTACCACTTGGTTGGTTAAAGTTCTTTGTTTTTATCGCTCAATTACCCAAGTATGGCGGCTTTTCGTTAAAAAATAACAGACACACATGCTTTCCCCTTTTTCCGTTCTATGTTTAAACTATGAACTTAGTCACTTTAAAATAATGTGTAATAGGGTTGCATAGCTGTACCGATCGTTTGAAATAGCAGTATCACAATGCGAAACATAGCCTATAGCGGTGATTGTCAACCTTTTATGGCTTATGGCACCCCTCAAACATAATAAATAGATTTTCGGCACCCCGACTGGCGCTTTCGTTCTGTATTTTTACTGAAATGTCACTACAAACGGAACTGGGACAACACAGTCAACTTAAAACATGTGGGAAAGTGTCATTTGACATAATGGTCTCTTATTGTACACAAATAGTTATATCAAGAGGCTTACACATTGAGCAAAAATCAGATTCTTCAAAATTTTCAAATACCCATTGGCACCATTGTGCATTAGAAATCAAACACCAGAGCGCCACGGCACCCTGGTGTAGAACCATTTGCCTATAGTATAGGTTTCCAACTGATCGAACCAGTGCTGTTGCCTGCTTGCAGAAATTCTGGATCCTGAGCATCCGCCGCCTCCACCCAAGCAAAGAGACAACTCCGTGTCGCTCAAACTTCGCGGCACCGCTGCCTTCCTCAAGAGCTGGAACGCCGTGATCTTCATGTGCACTCCCGTGTAAGATGTGGTTGCTTTTAAACTAAGACCACAATGTCTGTTCTGTTATGACTGTTTCCAGTGTTGTAAACCAGAAATTTTGAAATGACTTAATTAAGTCCAAGTCAAGTCATTTTGAATAAATGACAAGTCAAGTCCCAGTCAAGTCGTAATTAAATAAGAGCAAGTCAATTTCACGTCAAGTCCCTTTCTCTGCGGCGTAGTGCACAAGTCATTGACTTAAGTCATTACAAAACTTCTAGAAAATGTTACTCATTTACCTGTGTCTATCTACATTAACTCAAGTGTTATGCTCCTCAGTCTTGTATTACCAATATTAGGTATCTATCGCAAAAATAACGCGATTTTGCTCACCTTTTTGCCTACAACCGCCGATTAAAAATATCTTTACCAATTTTTTTTTTAAAGCGGACCATAACTGACTTGTCTGTTTTGTGTTTGTCGCGATCAGGTTTGAAAAGATGAGCGTGATGAAAGATGTGGGACTCTACATCAGCGATCTTAGTTTCCAAGACTCGTTGCAGATGTTCCTCATGGCAGGGCCGCAGCAGTCCGCTGAGTTAAAGATGGCTTTTGACATGGTAATTTAACTCTTTTCAACGTCTGGATCGGTTTGTTCGACTATTTTGCCAAACTTTGGTTAGTATTCACCGAATTTTGCCTAGCCCATGTTTTTCGTAACCTGCTTTGCTCATTTGCTAGACTTTTGCAACAATACATGCAGAGGTCAATGACCTGGTGTAATTCTTGACATTTTTAGGAGTCAATTACCTTGTGTAACCTTTTAACACCAGGTCATTGACCCCTAACAAATGTATAATACAATCAACACCGTTTCAGGAGCAAGCCAAGACGTCTAAGATGGAAGAGACACTGATGGAGTTAGAGCGTGAAGGCCAGAAGACAGACGCCCTTCTCTACTCCATGATACCAAAGGAAATCGCCAAGCGATTGAAGAAAAGAGATCACGGACACAACATAGCTGAGGTGAAGGATAAGCATTCTTTTCATTAGACTTGTTTTTGTAAAATTCGGGCATTTATTGGGTGTCAAGGATAAGCATTCTTTTCATTAGGCTTTTTTTTTGTAAAATTCGGGCATTTATTGTAACTTTTGCGCATAAAACAATTTCCTTGCTATATGACGCGTTTCTGTTTTTATTTAGTTAAGTTATTACTCATAATCGGCGATTAAGCTTAGGGTTAAATTTTTGCCCTAATTATGACCTGACTTATTTTTTTAATATTCTTTTTCCGGCGTGCCACGGATAAACACGCTTAATGTCCGCTATTACGATTGCGTTGTTACGCTGCTTTACCTACCACTCGTATAAAGACTTAACTGAAACCGAAAAAGTAGTTTAGAGCTCGTAGTTTGCTTTCTTTAACTTAAGAATGCTTATGTATCACGGTTAGGAATACCACACCGTTGAACAGAAAAGTTAAATGTTTAAAAATATAGTGATCAAAACAATGCCACAAAAAAAATATTAGCACAAGTTATTAGACGATTTTCAAGATATTCTGTCGAAAAGACGATCATTTATTATATTTGTGAACTTAACACGAAGAAGAGGCTGAAATAAATGTACTCTGTGCCGCTGTTCATTTTTTTTTCTATTTTCCGTTTTTTTTATTTCAGATGTTTCCCGACGTCACGGTACTTTTCAGTGACGTGGTCGGTTTCACAAACATCTGCACTCGTATCACTCCGATGGAAGTGGTCGCTCTCCTCAACACTATTTACACTGTCTTCGATTCGCTCAGTGAAAGGTATAAATGGAAATGGCTAACTGTACACGTTTTTTTCTTTGATGGGCAGGGATCCTTGTTGTTGAACAACATTTCGTTTATTTCAGTCCAAAGATTTTTTTTGTAAATGGCCGTTTTTGTGTAATTCTAAATAGAGGAACCAGGTGGCACTGTGTAAAGACTAATTGTATTGAATTCTCGACAAGCTTTCGCACAACCCAACAGGTCAAAGTATATAGGAAAACAATTAAAAAGCACGTAAAAGCACAAGTGCGAGTAAAAGGCGATAAGAATGGTGACGTCTAACATATCCATAGGCACATTCGGCACATTTCATGTATACTTTGACCTGATGAACCACGGTTATGCGAAAGCTTGTCGAGAATTCAATACAATTTATCTTTATACAGTGCCACCTGATTCCTCTATCTCTAATAATTCGTTCACTTAACCAGCTTGCTAAATTTAATTTAAATTATTCTAACCCAGTGTTTCTTAACCTTTTTTACTTGGTGGCGCACCTATAAAGACGTATAAAAACGTGGCGGCGCACCTTGCGAGCGAAGCAAGCGTGAAATTTTTAAGGTGTACCGATATTTCTCTTACATTGTCTTCTTTTTAATTTTAATGGGTTTTATAGTTGCATATCTTTAAAGGGACTTCCAGCCTTTGAGACTAAAAACGTTATTTTGTACATTAAAGTCGTATTCCGATTAATTTTGGACTTATTTCGACATGTTTTTTCCTTTCGTTCGCGGCGCACCTAGCAGCCTTCCATGGCGCACCGGTTGAGAAACGCTGTTCTAACCCCAAGACGCAAATAAAAAAATTATGTTAAACAGCGGCCAAAATACAATGGCTGTTTTTTTGAAAGGCTAATTTGCTAAATACGCGAAATAACGCAGGAGAACCACGTTTATCTATAAAAAAATCAAATAATCATCCAGCTTATATTTTTAATTTCCCAGATACGCGGTGTTCAAGGTGGAGACCATAGGCGACGGCTACATGGCGGCGTCTGGCACTCCCGTGCGGACGAAGGAGCACGCACAGAGGATCTGCGACATGGCGCTAGAGATGCAGGCGGGCATTTGTCACGTGAAAGAGCCGTCCGGTGGAAACCGCATAAGGATTAGAATCGGTAAGTCAAATCACATGTACCCGGTCCTAAGCTGACTTGTTCACATTAAATTGTCAAATGGGTACACTCTGTACGGATCTGTAATGTAACTTGAAATAAATTGCATAGTCAAAAAGGTCGAATAGATCGACTTCATCTTGATTAAGACGTTTCGGTACAAGCTTGTATCATCTTCAGTTAATCTGACCGAGAAGTAATTCAAGCATCACTTATAAAAGGTGGGACGCAATTGTTATCAGTCTAAGTTTCTATAGTTAGAGCAATATTTAGCACCTTCAGATTGTCAAACTTTTGTGTGTTTTGTCCATTCTCGAAAACAAAACAGAACAAATTTCAGTTGCTTAGAAAAATTCTTAACAAAATTTGGTTACAATCGTCGCATTACATAGTTTCTAGGTAAATAGAGGTGCCTTTAATAAACAGCCTAGATTGTCCGATACATTGTGTTTTAGTTCCATACTGAAATCATATAATCGAAAAGGCAAACCGAACGCATGTACCCCTTAATACGAAAACGGGTGAAAATAAAAATCGAAATTAAGGCATATATAAATCACTTTACCAACTGCGTAAATTCCATTTTTTTTTCTTGCAATAGTAGTTAAAATGACAAGATGACAAATTGCTAAAAAAATCGACAAGATCGCAACTGCGGAATCCAATTACAGGCTTCCATTTTGCAAAAAGATATCAACCTTTTTTGTCGGAAAAATTCCACTTCAACAAACTTGTCCTTCAGTCCAACATTCGCGAACATTTCGAATCAGAAGCAGTGTGCTTTGCGCTTAAATCACCAGCAGCGTATTTTGTTCTTTTTATATTTTGTATTTTATTCCCTTAGGTATCCATTCTGGAGGCGTGGTTGCCGGCGTGGTGGGCCGCAAAATGGTGCGCTACTGTCTGTTTGGCGACACTGTGAACACGGCCTCGCGCATGGAAAGCACGGGCAAGGGCGGCGAAATCCACATCAGCAAGACCGTACGAGATCAGCTGATCGGCACCGATGACTACATCGTCAAAGACCGCGGGATAATGTACTTCAAGGTAAAACCGGAAATCTGCTTGACTTTTGGGGCTATAGGGGAATGTCCGACAATGTAGAAAGGCGATGCCTCTCAAATCGCCGTATCGGTACTCGTTCGATACTCGGCTGGTATCGATTCATTTGTGCAATAAATACATGTTTTAAGATCCAGCATAGACTTTGCTACTTTAAAAGGTGAATTTTTGACACAAACACTAAAACCCGAAGATAAATAGTCCTACGAACTCAAATTTAGGCCTTCTGCATAAATTTTGCATATTTGACCATAGAGATGACGTCATTTAGTATCGCATTGGATCACGATAATCTTGGCCAATATTATCGGGTATCGGAATAACATACCTGGTATCAGACATTCCTACTTATGACTAAGGTGTCGCCTGGGTTAAGGTCAAGTTTCGTGGCACACTTGCCAGCCCAGATTAGTTAGACGCAAATTTTTGGTCGGTTATATATACGAGAATTGGGACCACAGAAAAAGTCCTGTGGGGCCCGCATGTCTTCCTACCACTTTTTCGGAAAAATTCATTACATTTATTGGAGATTAATTAACTATATATACTCTCTATGTTCGGCGCTTTATAAATTCGTATTGTTTGCTCGTATATGACAAAATTAAAATGTGTTAAGGACCACACATTTTGAAATAATCAATTTGTTTTACTTAAATTTCACCCTGCATGCAATATTTCAGTAAGCAAACTTGGGAATTTGTTTTACAAAGTAAACTATAAAATTTGCGCTTTTGGTCGCTTCAGGGTAAAGGTCAGATGAGGACTTACTGGCTTATCGGAAAAAAGGGAAAGTTCATTGCGATTCCCGGATCACAGTGAGTGAGATTTTCTTTTTTAAAGAATATGTTTTATATTAAACCTAAGCAAAACAATGATTCTTGAATTCTTACAACAAACTTAACTTTTGCGTCTGCCTCTACAAAAGTTAAAGCATACACTTTTTCGAGTATTTCGCGTTTTTTTTAATATATTAAAAACACTTAAGCCCATCACTCAAGTGCGACTCCTTTTGCTTTTGCGTTCCGCTTTCCAGTCTCTATTTTAAAAAGGTTTATCGACGCGAGCAGCAACGCAGCCGGAATGGTGTCGACCAACAACCACTTGGTGGAAGGCACAGCGACAACCAGCAACAGCGAACCGCAAAAACCCAACAACGACTCGAACGATATACTGGTAAACGACTCTACCTATTTGGATGGATAGCGAACTAACTTTAAAGCCAGGAAACTAACTTTAAAGCCAGGAAAGCGCATTGGCAGTGTTGTAATGATTTGACTTAAGTGCCCTTGAGTCATTATTTTTATTTCACTTCACTTAAGCATTTTGGGCAAAATGACTTGATTTGACTTAGGTCTTTTGGAGAAATGACTACACTTAAACTTTTTTGAAAAATAACTAGTTTAAGGTTTAAATTTGAAGGTTTTTTTTAACAAATGGCTTGACTGGTTTGCAACACTTGCATTTGTAACTGGAAGCAGTGCGACTAAAAAATCATGATGTGTCCCCGAATTTTGAGGGTCTTAAGGTCAAATCTCTCCTTGTAAAACGAACGTTGAAAGCGAGTTTAGCATAAACGGTAATACCGCGTATGCAGTTGTATGTAAATTTTTAACTGTTTACAGCGAACATTACAGAAGGGATCAGGGTGCAAAAGTTACGAATAATTAAAAAAATCCGTTTATTTTGAATGTAACGTCCCTGTGTTGTATAGCTGGCTAGAAAAGGCACTTTAAAACTTGTATGCGCGCTAAAATAGGGCTAACCACAGGCGAATGCTGTCCTTTCGGTGAAAAGTGCAATTGAAAAAAAACTGACGCTTTTTACTTTTCAGAACTTCCGTGAAACCCTGGAAAAGATTTTGACGATCCAGAACAAAAACATGAAGGATTACAAAGAACAGGAACAAAACACTGCTGAAAAAGACTCGGGTAATTAAAGATTACCGGTTATTGGTCGATTCGAAATCGCACAAGGTATAGATTGCGATAGCCGATATACCACGTGCAAAACTTTTTTCTATTTTTTTACAATATTGTGAAACGCTGCCGGCGTGCTACCTTTAAAAGCTCTTGGGCACCACTAGTGGTAAGCGTACTACACGGGGAAAACCCATTAACCTCGATCTAATCGAACTCTCAAAGTAGTACAGTTGTTTTGACGTTGGTAAAATGGCCTGACATGAAAAATAAACTTAAGACAGGCCGTCAATAATAATCTCTTTGTACCGCAGAATCGCAGATTAGCAGGGAATGTAGCAACGTGACCTTACCGTGCAACAGCTCTTCAGGTAAACGGCCTTTTGGTCATTTGTTTTTTTGTCGCAATAAGGCGAGGGCTTTGGATCAAGTTTTTATATATTGGGATTTATTTAGGAAGTTGAAAATTTGGTTGTCATTTCTATAAACAAATCTCCACTTCCCGCTTTTTCGTTAGTAGGGTATGAATATTGTTTAAATGTCGAATCTAATTTGGCTAAAGTGTTAAGTTCGTATTACTGTCATATGCGTTATAACAGCATAACCTGGAAATAAAAGCGCACTGAAAGTAAGTGTTTGAATCATCTAATTGCAATAGTTCTTTTATAATTAAGCAATATCGTAGCACACAAGATCGCGACTTTTAAGCAATACTAAAAAAAAAGAGTTAAGCATTTATACAGCAGTTGCACTTTAAAGCCACGAAAACAAAAGGCTGGCCGTTTCGGGGTAAACTGGCCTCCCGCAACCGCCATATAACTTTCACGTCAATTTTCGCAGACGAGAAGTACTCGGCCATCAATATCCTTGAGGAAATGGTGAGCAGCCGAGCCATGATCTACTGTGAGTATACATAACAAACCTTATGTGCTTTTTTTTCGTTTGTCTGATTAACAAATAGTATAAAACCCCTACAATCACGACACTGATTAGCATTTTCAGCAAATTGTCACGCTATACAAATAAAGGCCTGTGTTGCGGGAATCCGTCAAAAAGGTTTTTTGAGGTCACGACAATTGTTGCCCCTAGTTGTATACCCCACGACCCCAAAGGTCCCCGACTAACAAGGAAAAAAGTCGCTATTAAAAGTATCGCCCTTCCCTTATGCAAACACGGCATGGGAACATTTAACTTTCATTCAATTTTTGTCATAATTAAATTGAATCATAGTTTAAACGCTTTTAAAAAGAAACTACAGCGATGACTTTTATATCAGATTGTTTAGATTCCCGTTCAGGTTATATTCTTCCAAAAATACCATCGACGGAAGCTATTAGTTAAACTGAACGACTGAACGTAAACCTAACGGACATTAATTCTTAAAACAGCAAATCGCAGTCGCGGCGAAACTGTTTTTCTTAACTAAAATAAATCCGGTATCTTTAAAATCAATTTCAACAAGCACTCCAACTTCTTGCACCACACCGCTCTTTGCAATTTGCATACACACATAAGTAACATTTACTCCGAATCAAAAGGGGAAAAGCTGTCCAAACTAAACCGAAACACGAATATTTAAAATTAAACCAATTAGCCGCTAAACACGCTAAATTGATATCACAAGTCGAACGAAAAACTAAACAACTTATCAAAACCCTTGCATACATCTATAGGTTACGACATTTACTCCGAATTAAAAGGGGAAAAACCGTGCAAACTAAACATGAATGTTTAAAACAAAAGCCATTCGCCGCAAAACACGTTTCCTTGATATCGCAAGTCAAACGAAAAAAATGAACAACTTTGAAGTCCCTTGCTGACAACTAAGTTACGACATTTACTCCGAGTCAAAAAGGGAAAATCTGTCCAAACTAAACCAAAACACTATGTTCAAAAAAACATAGGCAATTCGCCGCTAAACACGCTAAATCGATATCGCAAGTCGAACGAAAAAACTGAACAACTTCAAAACCCTTGCATACATCTATAAGTTACGACATTTACTCCGAATTGAAAGGGGCAGTCGCTAAAGCTAAGCCAAAACAAGCATGTTTAAAACGAAAGCATTTCGCCGCAAAACACGCTTTCTTAAAATCACAAGTCGAACGAAAAACTGGACAAATTTAAAGCCCCTTGCATACATCTGACATTTACCCCGATCAAAAGGGGAAAGCTGTCTAATTAAACCAAAACACGTATGTTTAAAATGAAATCAGTTCGCCGCAAAACACGCTCCGTTGATATCGCAAGTCGAACAAAAAACTGAACAACTTTAAAGCCCCTTGTGTTGGACTTTTAAAACAAATCCGGCGCTCATCGCAGTCGCTAGCTTTCAAACCTTAACGGAAGCGCGCTTCTTCCCCCAACAGCTGGTGCATCGAGCAGGAGCACCAGCACCAGCATGTACCGCCAGCCGCAGCGGCCCATGTTGGAGGCGAGTGGCAACTGTGGAGGCGGCGGTAGCGGAGGCGAGAGTTCCTTCTCGCAGTTGTCGGACAACAACAACCCCGGTGAGCGAGCGAGCGAAGGCGACGACATCGACATGCAGACCAACTACGAGGGCAGCGACCTGGAAATGGACGGCGACGGATGCAAGTCAAAAAGCGGCGGCAACCCGTTCTTGCGCGCCAAGGCGATCCGCGACAAGGGATCCAAGTTCTGCGCCCTTCTGTGATCTTCAATTTCCCTCTGCCCTCGATTTATTTCCTTGTTGTGCGTCCTTGTGTTTCGGTGTGCCGTTGTAGCGGCTCGGTGTGCGTAATTAATAAAAGTCTAGGGATAACCGATACCTGTGTGTTTTATGTTGTGAGCCGATATTTGTGGCACACAAAGTATAGCCTTCCTCCGTCTGACTCAATACCTTATCTTATAAGGTCATCACTATGGTCAAGTAAAAAACAAATGCGAACTAAAACTCGCAAAGATAATGTTGTCCAGGTTACATTGCAAAAAATAGTTTAGCGTTTTAGGACTACTATAAGTTCAATTTTTTGAAACATAATAGCCATGAAGCTGTTGTTAGACCTAAAAAAGTTTAACAAGACATAGGCTACTGAACTAAGTATCATATTTAAACCTTAGGTTAAAAATGGATTAAGATTTGTTCAAAAATTTCAAAACATGCCACTGTATTATATGGGCTTTGATATTCATTCTGCGTACTTTTATTTCCTAATTGACTTGTTTAAAAAAGTGTTCCTTTAGGTTAAAAAAATATGTTTAATCGCATGTCTGAAATGTCCAAATTAGATTGGTTTCGGATCGGCAATGATCCAACTACTAACTCATAGTGACGAACGAGTACCGATCGTTCATCATGGCTTAGGGTTTGGGCTCTTACTTGATGATTTTGGGCATCCGTGCATAAACTCTAGTCTAAAGCGGATATACTTATCGGTTAATTGTTGTACAAAGCAAGTTATTTGCCACGGTTTAATCTTCGCGCGGAATGTAGCAAACGACTCTAAATCTGAGGGGTTGATATTTTTTCGGGGTGTTTTATCTGCCCGGTGACTATTATTTCTAAGCTTGCGGCTACTGTGCCTCTTGATAATGCACTAACCGTTTAATAATGGCCGTTAAGACTCTGCATTGCACAAAAGTAGTTCATTTTTGGATACTTAAACCTAGGCCTAACAAAAAGTCGGTCAAATAACTAAATACCTGACTACAGAAGTTGGTAACATAACAGTAGCCTGTTTTTGGCAGCGGTCTTGGCGCCCCTTAAGCTCTTGAAGAAAAGTTTGGCCTTTGAGTGCCAACTATCGTTCGGAAAATAAAGCAGTCTGGTTTAAGAGTGCTTGCTGTAAATATGCATGCACAGCAGTTTCCCATGTCAATTTTGCCTAGTATTACGAATAAACTAATTCTGTCTGAAACTCTGCTCAGTGATCCAGCTAAGACCTAAACAAAATCTTTTCCTGCGTCGCGATTCGTTGTTTTTAGTGCAATTGTATAACGAGTAGACAGGGCGACACAGAACAAGGACATTTTTGAAAATATTCTTCTACACGCACCAGGTATCTGTCGCTCACACTTCACTCTAAAAATTCGAAAAGAATATTTTCAGGTGCGTGTAGTAGAATTGTGTAAAAATGTGGAAGTGTTTTGCACAATAACATTTCAGAATATTGCCCCCGTGCATATTACTTTCCCCTGTTAGAGCCGAGGGTTCTCCCTTCTCGAAGTAACTCTTTTCTATTGCTTTAAAAGCCAGAAGAGGTTTCGAAATAGCTTCTATTTCTCACTGAAATAGCATCAAACTTATGAACACTTCAGCAAGCAAAGAAATAGTGTAAAAAATGTTTAATCATTTAACAATTCTGAGGAATCTTGGAAAGTTGTAGACAGGGTAACACTCGTGTCATCTTCATGGTTGGTTTTTAGTCAAATTGTCTGTCAAACCTATCTTGTAATAACACGTCGTACTAAAACACACATTTGTTAGTTACAAAACTTAGGCTATTTCCAAGTAAAGTCAGGTATACCCTCCATGGTTAAGTTGACTTAAGTCGATCTTCATTAGATATTGCTGTACAGTTGCGGAACTGTAAGCACACTAAAACGAGGGTGCAAAGTAAGCTGAATTTGTATGCAAGCTATGGCCATAATATTATAGCCGTTTTTGCAGGTTATGTAATCCATTTGCAGGAGCGTATACAATGCCCGTTTCTGACAACGTACATCCTTCAGCGCGTGTAATTCGAAATATTAGGATTTTGGTCATATCGTGAAAAAAAGTCTTTCAGTTGTTGTGCTCACAGAAGCGCACTTCATGACAATTCGTTTGTGGATAACAGAGATTTGGACTATGTTTGGTGGCGAGACCGCACTGCGCAGAATAAAAATAACCGGAATTGACATTGGAATAATATCTTTTGAAACTGGCTTACAAGGCTGTGAAGCATGAGGTGCGTGATGTGCCTTTGTTTATGTGTTTAGTACCTATCAATCGCTTCATAGATAAGCTAACCCAATCTGAGACAAGTGAAGAAACATATTGGTTTGGTCAGCAACAGTTCGTTTTTTACTCAGGCCGCCACCTAAACCACTGTCGAATATTCATAAAAATAAATATTTTCTAATATAACTCCATGTGAGAACGAAACCTTGAAAATGTAATCATTGTTTTTGCAGTGAAGCCGTTGTATAGGTGGTGTATAACACTATGGGATCGCATCTAAAACAGGGATTATCTGGGGTCCACGGGGGAACGTGAACTCTTATTAGGCGGTCCATGTATGCCCAATTGAAGGATTGGTGTGTATCTAAGAAGTAATCCAATTTCCAAAGAAAAGAGTTGAATTAAAAAATAAAACATTTTTGCACTGAATGTATTCAGACTTCATTTCACTTTCACATTTTTGGACCGAAAACAGCAGATTTCTAAAGTTCATTTGTATTGTGACGTAACTGTATGACGTCTTTTCTAAAAATTTCTTTCCTTATGTGGTCCATGCTCCATGCATAACAAAAAAATTTTAGGAGCCCGTGGTAAAAAAGTTTAAGAAACCCTGATCTAAAGAGATGAGTTCTTCATCAACCATGCAACCGCTTGTAGTTCAACATACTCTTCTTGATGCCAGAGGCGATATCGTCTTTTGACACGGACCTCGATCCGAAATAATCAACGAAATTGCCTTGCGGGTTCATGAGGTACATCACGATCGTGTGATCAACCTAAACACATATTTATCAAATGACATCACGAATCTGAAAACTTTACAAGCTATACTTTACGCCAGGGGTCCGCAAATAGGGGGTCGCGGGACCATTCAGTTTGAGTCGCAAAAGCCTTATTTATAGCTGCCTATATTTGGTAAGTTTTTTAATTGTTTCCATTAGTACACTGAATTATATACAAGAGAGTCGTCTTACTTTGAGCGCGACTAGAATTGTCACGCGAAGTATATACATTAAGCCCCGTAAAATGTCGCGAGACCTTCGTTCGATCCAGGTGATGGGAAAGAGCGATTGAACCAACACTATTTTGGCGATTACCAAACCAAACTGACCTACTTACCGCAATCTGGGTTTACTTCCTAGTATGTGTTTTTAAAACACTTTCTTTCCGGTTTATGTAACCAAAATGTTGTTCTCGTAAAATTTAAATATGCAAATTTAAATCGAATAAATATTTTTTTGCGTAACGCGAAATGTAATGAGCATTATTGTCTCTATTAATATTAACATTTTTGCTAACATAAACTGCTTAACCAGGTTATGCATTTTTTTCACGAACTTTAACGATATAAACAAGCTATTATAAGACGCTTTATGCGAATCTTTATGTTTGCGGAAATATTTTTGTGTGGTCAAGCGTCGTCCACCCTCTTAAATGGAAAGTTTTGCCAATCTGGTTGCGTTTGGCGCATTGAGTTAGGCTGGACAAAGCAGGGTATTTAACGTCCTTGTGTTAAAATATCGCGTTTTGGTTTAAATTTGTTACATCATGTCTTGAAACAGAGGTCGGCAACATACGGCCCGCAGGCTGAAACCGAGTGAAAATCATCTAGCCCGCAAACTCTTTTACAAACTGTACACAAGGCGATGCTCAAAATTTTTAACAGTTTTAACTATACGAAAATGCACAAAAAAAAAACATTTCGTGACCCGCGCGTATCTAATTTGACTTTGAATTATATTTGCGTTTTGATGGAATCTTCTTAAACCAAAGGTGACGTGCGCACGACAACTATATAAGGAAATTTTTCGTAGCATGAAACCCTCTAAAATCCATTTTTTTCCAAATTAATTGGCTGATGTTATTTTTTTATGATATGTTCATATTTTATTTTGTGTGCGGCAAATGCGTCACGTCTCCTTGTATATTAAAAGGGGAATTGGTTGGGATGCAACCCCGGGAACCCATATTGGGTGCGTAATCATATTTGTCATCCTAACAATACATCACAAGTAGTAAAAGTCAAGGCTTCTTTATAGTTGTGTTACAGAACACTCTCTCTTTAAAAATGAACAAACCGCATCACACAGATTTGTCTTAATAAATAGAAACACAATAGGTTATTAAAAACAACTCGAAGTATTTGGGTCGCGAGACCTCAGTACTAGTAATTCTGGGTCGCGCTTAAAAGTATTTGCGGACCCGTACTTTACGCGACTTTACAACCGATAAATTAAATAGGTTTCATATTAACCAGTTGGTATCTGGTTGTTTAATACCTTTTTTATTACACCATTTGGTCAGTAAATAGAAAAGGTTGGATACTTGGTTTTTTTTTGATACAGTCTCATCGGATACTAAATGACTTAAATTAGCAAAATGGATCAAATTTAAGTCTTACGCAATTAGCAGGGCCGACTCCCTAATCTGACTCCGGCCAAAAAAATAAACCCCAGTCAGCTCCCGAGTCCCAAATCATAATACATGATTGGAAATATTCACCATGCTATTCCACCTTTACAATTTGCAGCTTGCGGTAATATCAGTTCCAAAAGTCAGACTCGGGTAGTTTTACATGGTCTTACTCCAGCAAAAATAAACCGACTCCGATGAGTCCCGAGTCCGACTTCGCAGCCCTAGCCATCAGGGCCTTGTACAAGTACTAATACTATGCCAACTGCTAGGGACTGGATTACAGCAAAAATATACTAACAATATAATCGTTGTCGTCGTCTTTAGGTCCAGCGCTGAAATAAACGCGGAAAGCCTTGGTGGCTTGCTTTATGTTCTGCTTGGTTCCAGTCAATCCTACAAACTTCGGATGGAACTCTTTCACATAACTTTTCACAGCCTCCGGCGTGTCACGCTCTGGGTCAACCGTAATAAACAAGGGCAACAGATCCGGAATGCTTTTGTCTGCATCTGTTAAAAAAAACTTGAATTAAGGTTGGCATTAAATTAAAATTTACACTTTTTGGCGGTCTGGCGAGTGCTTACCAAGTAACACTGGCCAAAAATATCGGCATGTCGTCTTCGAATTTCGGTCCGCCAAAATTGCTTTTTTATTTAACCTGCCTTAATACTATTTCGGTGCGATACACAGTTCTTAAAGACAAATCAGCAAGTTATTTCGCGCATAGAAATACAAACAGAAAGTTATATGCTAACACTAACTAACGTTTTTTATCGGAAACCCACACGCCCACAACTGCACAAGTTGACTAATACACGATATTTTGACTATTGATCAATCCTTGAACAGACTCGTGGATTTATAGTCATTACAAACGTCCTACGCAAAGTAATAAAAATTGATTTTCTCTTTGACAGTTCGAGTCAAGTAGTTCTACCGTAATACCATAAACACTCAAACAGGGCGACTTTTAAAACGTTTCTTTTTTATCGGTCTTGGTAAACCATTATTATTTCGTGAGCTTTTGTTATGATTTCCGCTGCGCAAAATCTCTTCCTGGGAAATATTATTAAACAAATCAGATGCTCAGTAAACTAACTAGTCCTACACTACGAGACTGTTTCGTGTGTTTATAAAAATATTTGATGCGTAGCACTTTTTACGACATGCGATGCGTTCGGTTAATTTCTTGTTGTAGTTGAACAAAAGTACATCTTAAGCGACTAAATGAATCATTTGGTTTTCAGTCTCTAAAGTTGAATATAATTTGTTACATATCAATAAATTTAAACCTTCAGTAGGACTAATTTTTTGGTTATCAACTAATTTTTTGTTAAGGGCCCTCGGGCGAGCCAGTCGGACTAATGGGTGTCTATCAGTACTACTACATTTCATCAAACGTATTCTTGTTTAATGATTACAACAAAATATTTGACCAGATAAATAAAATGTAAGCTTTTTAAGGTTTTATCAAAATTTTAACCACACCTACCGATTGTGTCAATGATTTCAGCCATTTTTTCCAGTTCTTCGGGGCAAATATCCGGGCAATGTGTAAAGCCGAAATACAATAGCAACCATTGGCCCATGAAGTCCTGTTTGCTGACAGTTTTGCCTGTTTAAAATATTTTTAGAATGTAAACAAAGTTGATTGTATTGCATTAAATTATTTCTTGTTTGACCCGTTCAACCAATTTTAAGTTTAAAGCAGTGGTTCTCAACCTTTTTTTCACCGCGTACCACCTCGAGCTTCTATGATCTTGTTACGTACCAACAAATTGTTGACAAACTCAACTTTACTCAAAATGTATATAGGATTGTTAACAAGGGTGGATTAGACAATTAGTTAGCCCGGAAATCTCAAAACAAATGCGGCCCACCTCAAAAAAAAAAAAACATACTGCGTACAGCGTACCACCCAAAATGACTTCGCGTACCACTAGTGGTACGCGTACCACAGGTTGAGAACCACTGGTTTAAAGGTTGTCAATTTGGTATCGTCAATAAATCGTCAAAATTTAACAACATTTATTGACATGTCAATGGTTAATCCGGATACCAAAATTCATGAATTTTATTTCTTTGGAAATCAATTTACCTTCCAATATGAGAATGTTTTTTGGATATTACTGTTTTGTGGACATTAATTTGTCCATGGCAATTATCAACTAATCAGAGTCATTTAACAGAAATACATTCTAGTTGTCTTAAATTAATGTTTTTATGTCAAGCCTTATTTTATATTAATACTGTTACAAACATTATTCATGAAAGGTCATTGCATAATTAAGTCGTAATAAAAATGAATGTATCCAGTCTTCACCAAAACAGGGTTGATTATTACCACATTTACAAAATCAAATTACTGATAAATAGTATAAATCAAAAACAGCTTCTCTGGTAATTGTAATTGTTAACCAACGTTTCGGCAACCTATACAAGCCGCCTTCGTCAGGGTGATTGACACTGAACATAGGTTTCATAGTTCAGTGTCAATCACCCTGATGAAGGCGGCTTGTATAGGTTGCCGAAACGTTGGTTAACAATTACAATTACCAGAGGAGCTGTTTTTGATTTATATTATCATGCCTGGTAGCAACACTTTATATACTGATAAATAGATAGCATAAAACATTAGTGTAAAATTAAAATACCTGTGTGGTCAATAAGCTGATAATCATCAGCACCGATGTCAACTTTACTTAGTTGCTCTTCCCTTTGAACAGCTTTTTCTTAGAAAAGAAATTGTGTTTAATATAATTATTGTCAGGTTCTACCATTATAAATTTTAATTATGTGAAATGTTTACATGGTTACTTACTATCTTTTTTAATTTTGTTCGCACAAAAGTAGATTATTCCCCAAACTGCAAGAATTGCAGATATGATGGCGACTCTCTTTGCAATAGGCATACTGGGTTCTGCTTTCTTTGCTTCTTCAAACACTTTCTCTGCATTTTCATTTTTTGAGTGATTATCGCTATTTTTAGAGTCTGATAGGTTAAGTCCCGTAGTGGTGATTTGCCTTTGCTGAAACACTGTGCTTCCTGCAAAATGTTGGTTTGTGTCAGTTGCAAACACACTAAAAAGTCTTCCACAAGCACAACTGGGCGCAATGGGTGGCTTCCGATAAACCTGGAAAATGAAACTGTTGATTCACTTCACATTGATAAACTATTGACACACATATACCATATTGTAAAGTTTGGCAAAACCTTAAACCACCAAAAATGGTTAATTCTTTAATGTAGGAGCAGTGTCTCAAGTAAAAAAATATCAAAAACACAATCCATGGCAAGCAAATTTGTGTTACAAACAAAAACTTAGTTTACCGCAATTCTATTAAAACAATTAATGACAACAGTTAATTTCAAACCAAGTTATTTCATCCAACTGGACTTGAGTCATACTTGAGTTATTTGTCCAAAGGATCTTTAAAAGTCAAAGTCAAGTTATCGTTCCAAAAAGACTTTTCAAGTCAAGTCAAGTCATTTAAAAACAGTGCCTTATGTGTATTTAAGTAAGTCATTACAACACTGCGCTGGTATAGTACTTTGCAAGTTTTAGAAAATCATGTTATTTCAGCTACGCAATTCCAAAGTAATTTTATTTTAGCTGTGCGATTTTAAGATGCATAACCTGAACATAGATCTTGCCGTTTGCCAATATTTATCCCATCTGCCACATATACACAAAGCTTTACTTGGGCAAATTTATTGTAAAACAGGAATTCTTAACAAGTGCAAAGACACAATTGGGAGTTGGAACTGTCAAAAGATAGGCAAAAATCAGTCATTTTCGGGGACTTTGTGAAATCAACTACAAAAAGTATATAAAAATATATTGTGCTGGCCTATAATCCAACCACAATGCAGATTATTTGGGTTAGGTTGTGGGTTAACTTTTGGGTAGGTTAAGCAATATTATTAAATAATAAATACGGTATAACATTTCTTGGCCCACCCTCACCCAAACGCTAATTGACATCCTAACCCAAATACTGTGCGTTGCTTTAATAATTGCTTCAACACTGTGGCAGGATTCTAGACCATCATCAAATAGCTATGCACAAATAAGGGTAAAGTATTTTTAGGTGACTATTTATGTTGAAACAACAACAATTAGTCTTAAATATTTGATTTAATGTAACAATCCACTTCACCTGGTGAAAAGCTTGGCGCCATACAAACTTTCGAATAGTCGTGCTACGAAACATGTTTTTAGCAAACCATCAAAAACAATGTTGGTTAACACTATCAGAAGGGTCAAAATTATCAATTTACTGTAATAAAAGTTGTGTTTACATTTTGTTTTCAATATCAATCAACCTTCTCACGTTTCACGCTTACTTTAATCCAAGGCGACAGAGTGGTTAAGATTTCGATTTTTAAATTTAATCTTTAAAAATAGTGTTTTGGGTGGAAGTCCTAAGGAGAGATTGACGGAGCCGGGGAATTAACGCAAGGGCTAGAGTCTTTGGAAGATCCGAGCATATTAGGGAAGTAGGATTGATTGAAATTTAAGTAATTTCATGTGCCTGGATCAAGGATCTAAAGTAGCTGGAACCGTTGATATAACTTGAGCGAAGTAGCGGTGCGCACGGCGCAACAGGCGGCCGTTAATATAACTTGTGCACTTCTTTAAAAAAACGCAACTGTTAGCGGCTGTATGTCAAAACAAACTTCAACTTGATGCGGGAATTTGTCTCGACATGGTAAAAAACAACATTGGAAAAGAGAATCAGATAAACATCATGAAACAAAATCAATTGCTAGCTACTAAAAAAATATTCTAGTTGTCTAAAGTTATTTTTTCAGAAGATGGTTAAAAGTTATGAATTTCAAAGTCGTTGATTAAAGCAAAGTTTAAATTTCAAACCCGTAGTTTGAACCTGTTTTTGCACAATGTCACCTGTCGTAACTGAAGTCTCAGGCAAAAAGTGCAAATCGACAATCCCCGCTGTCCGGCTTTTGTTTGAACATAAATCGAATATTTTCAACAGCTTGCGAAAGAAAGACTGCTAGATCATTTGTCTGTAGATGCATTCAACTTAAATTACTTGGTTAGTTAGACAACCATGTAAAAGAGTACAATTGCACGTATTATATTATTTGGGTCAAAGCACAGCACGCAATGAGCACAGCAAATCAATAGAAAAACGTGAACTGTATTGAAAGTCAAGGTCAATAAAGCATTCTTCATTACGGAATTCGATTGGAACCAATAATAAGCAATTTGCTACATACAAAAATGGTAAAATTCAGCTCTAAATGCCGAGGTGTATTAACTATCACGATTAAGAGCAAGAAAGTCGTTTGAAAACACAAGAAGCACTTTTGTTTGCCAGAAAGTTTTGCGTGGTTTCACATTGCGAACTGTTGAAACATATAAATGGATTTTTTTAAGAGAATTTGCGCGGGACTTATTAATTGCTGTGGAGTGTATAGGCTTTACAAGATTGTAAGCTACAATATTAGCAATTGGGTACGATGTGACAGTTGTGACACCAATGAAAAAGGTGAAAAGAATACGTATATTTTACATACTGGATAGGAGACGTATATCTTGCATAATCGAAGGCTTCGTTATAGCAACGAGGGATAATGCAAAAATCGCGTACAACTGGAAGTGCGAGAAAATAAATAGGGAGAAAAAGAATACTTGATACAAAGCCTCAAATATGACAATAACGATTTTATAATAAGGAAAAGTGCATAGAAAGGACCTGCAAAGGGATAAAAACTATTTGCTTACAGCGCTTTTGGAAATAAACTTGTAGGGAAGCCAAGCCTAAGGAAAATACATAGTAGATGCTTTTGCTGAAAGGAAGGTACATTATCTGTATAACTATATAGTGCAATACGAAACGGCGATAATCGTAGAATATTCAGTCGAATCGCTATATAAGCCCTACATAGTAATCTGCTTTCAATGACGCTTTGCAACCCATGAAAATCGACGCCATCAATACATTACTTTATAGTATAGGGAGAAACACATAAGTTGGTTGCAGCGGTGCCGCCCAATTCCAGACCGGTATTATGTTGTCGTAATGTGATCTAACTATGTTTTTAAAGAAATTTCTTCAGTCACATATTATTAAACTGAAAACCAATTAGACTTGTCCCACAACCAATAGGTATAAAGCCTTAAGATTTGAGGCGACGTTTCTATTTTGTAGGTTTACGCGTAACTATTTCCCCTTTTTCACTGTTGTTTTTGTTGCTAAAAGGACCGCTTTTAGACCAGCTTTGCTAAATAACTTGTGTCGTATAAAAAGTTTTTTTTTTCACATTTGAAGGCCAGCCAATAGAGTTGCATGGCACAGCACAAAACACATAGAGCGTAGTCAAAACAAATTTGCAGTAAAATTGAAAGAAAATTGCCGCAACGCAAAATTTCCAATACAGCTCTTCAGTTAAAGTCGAGAATTGGCCCATGCTACCGCTTGTTATGTAGCCAAGCCGTTAACTTACGAGGCAAAGTTCTCTTCGTATCAACTAAACGACGAGCTGAGCTTGTGCCATGACGTGGTTTCGGTGGTGACGTCAACCTGAGAGAAGTCGATGCATATCGCTCCGAGAAAGTCGTTCTCCTGTAAGGTCTCGTAGTTCCAGACGGCAACTTTGAGTGTTCGTCGCTTGACGTCACTCAGCGAAAGGCGATAGATCAACTGGAAGCGAAAGACGTAAGGTTCAGTTGCTCGAAAAGGGTATTACCGAAAGCAGTTGGGTTGATTGGAGCAGGGGTTCTTAAACTTTTTTTACCATGGAACCCCAATTTTTTTTGCTTTTGCTGATTTATGCCCAAAAATATAAAAGTGAAATGGAGTTTAAATACACACAATGCAAATGCGTTTATTTTTAACCAAACTGTTTTCTTTGAAAACTTTGAAAAACTGGTTGATTTTTTTAATATACACTAATATTTCAATTGGGCCTTCATGGACCCCTAAAACTAGTTCACGAACTCCCAAGGGGTCCATGGACGGTGGACCCCAGTTTAAGAAACCCTGGATTAGAGTAAAAGCAAGGCTCGTAGTATATACCCATGTTAATACCATGGCTGAATTGTTATTTGACGTTGGTTTAAATCAAGTTAAAAGCATAAAACCGTTGTTGAATTTCAAACTAAATTTTGTACGAAAAGAATTTGCCGTTTTAAATATCTTCTCGGGATTGTTCTTACCATTTCGTTGTAAGTGGGATGCAAGGTCTTCCTCGCTACTTTCGTCTTCCTCTTGGTCGTGTGACTTGGGTCGGGAAGAAGGTAGGTCTTCACGTACGGGTCCGGATCCGAGCCGTTCACGGGAGACTGTGATGCACGGGATTAAAAATTATTGTAATCACAACTAAAGGTTTTATAAAGAAAACACATAATCGTTTCTATTTCGCAACGCTACCAAACAGTCTGGTAAATATCATAAGACGCAAATTTTTATGGATAATTTTGTCGTTCTGATCTTCTTAAGTATTTTTCTATCTTTAAGTTTTTTTCTTTTTGATTACAGTTTTCCAGCACAATTTTGTAGGTTTTCAATAAAATTAGTCAGATTTCGTTCCATTATCATAACAAACTCATTTTTTTAGCTATTTCACCAAGAAGTTTCCCCTCACTTTTCAATCAATTAGTCAGATTTAGTTCCATTATTCTAACAAACTCATTTTTTTAGATACTTACACAAATAGTTTCCCTTCATTTTCGATTTATTTTAAACTGGTATTTGTCCTGTTTTCACCTAGTTTTAATCGTCAAAGGTTTTTTTTTCATGCATTTCTTCCAGTGACCACATACTCGATTCAAGAAGTGAGTCAAGTTCACAAAAACTGGTATAAGGCGCAACAAAGGTGGCCTCGCACAACTTAGCACCAGGATATCAATTTAAAAGAGCCAAAACCATTATTCGCACTGGCCAGTGGCCAACATACCAGGTTCTTGCAGTGTATGACCATGATGTAGAGCGCGCTGTTCTTGTAATGCAGCGAGAGCTTGATTTCACCACCAATGACGTCAGGAGTTCGTGGGCTTGGTCGCACCTCCTTTTCCTCGTCGCGTAGAATCGGGTGAAAGAAGGTGTAGACCAGGTCGTGCTGAAAGAAAGAGTTGTGAAAGATGTCGATTGAAGTCTTTATCAGTTAACAGACAATAAACACAATGATGTTTACAACAACTTAGTTCCTTAATTCGAATGAATATACACAAAGTTATCAACACTAATAATAACTAACATAGGATAAATATAAAACTTGACTTACACCGCAACAAAAGTAGATGTTAACAAAGGCGCGTCTTAAATGAAGGACAAACGAGGCACGTTTATGCTCTAAGTCTAAACAAAGCGCATCACTAGGAGCAGTGTTTATTAAAATAAAACTCTAAGGTTAACAAGTTATATTGGACATTCTGAATGTACACTTTAGCGCAGTGCTATTTAACCCAAGTCCCGAGTCCGACGTGCGCATGCGCTGTACCAATTTTTTTAACTCGGTCGAAAAACTTTCGTTTTTTAAAGGTGGAATAGCAGATGGTGGATAATTTCTAACCATAAATTGTAAGTCGATAATTTTTTTTATAAAAACATTATGAGGAGATTGCTAAAAACCCATCTCAACTTAGTTACGTAAATGGAGACTCGGAAGTCGACTCGGGTACATTTTATTCGCCGGAGTCTAACTCGGGATTTTAACCTACTCCGCAGCCCAGGGTAAGTGTGGCGTATAACACATTACTCTTGCACGCCATAAAATGAAACATAAACCAACAGATTTTTGTACAACTGTAAGATAAGAATAAACAGTAAACGTATTAACTAAAAGCGCCGAAATACCTTTTTGGTGACAATTACCAAGGTAAAACACTACTGACACAGATTTAACGAAATTTTATTGCCATACAAGAGAATGTGTTTAAAGGGCTCTCATCCTACTGAATGAACTTATTTAGTATAATTTACAGATGTTAAACCCCTATACTTATTTTAGGCCGAAATCAAAACAGCCTTGAATTCTCCTATTGGGAGAGTTCGGCTTGCTTACCATGGCAACGTTGCGTTTTGACTTAAGCAGTGCTTCCAGGTAGCAGTTGAGCTTCGCCTTCCTTCGTTCGGCAACGTTCTTGACCTGCGAGCGACCGACGATTACGCTGCCCGGGAAACTGCAAACCAAATAGAAAAAAAAAAGATTTATTACTTTAATCAGAATTTTTTTAAGTAACGGAATTTGCCTGAAACCGAATGACCAAAAACTAAGGATTCTGGCTGCACATCAATGATAAAGATGAAACTATAGGTACAGAATTTAGCAGACCAAACATCGTTTTGTTTATATTAGGGTTATAAGCCTGCCAATCTCACACGCATTGGAGACAGTGAACAGCTCCTGGGCCAATCTGGAAAGGTTTTCCCTTGAGCTTGCTAGTTTTAAATGCTGCCTTGCTGTAATCGTAAAAACGCAACTTGTTTGGTAAACAACTGCGCACGAATTAAAAAAACCTGCCACGGTAATATTACCGGGTAGAAAAAAATACACTGATCTGATAATGCAATGTACGGCAAAACTTTCATTAAAACCACCATATTATGATATTTTATCTTACTCTGCTTTTAAACTTTACATTTTACTTTTTTAACACTTAAAAAAAAATTGAAACAAAATTCACGGGTTTTCTTAGTAATTTATCATAATAAAAGTTTCAACGCATCGATAATTAGAAGCAACGAGACAAAGCAAGAGGCCTTTTAAGACTGGCCGATAACAAATAGCTAAAGGCTGAGAAACGTTACCTGGGTAGTGACGAGGCAGAGCAGGCGTGCGCCAACTTGTTGTGCAGTTCCTCAAACTCGTCAAAGGTCCGGAACACGTACGATTCCACCGTGCGAGTTGTTGTCTTTTCGCGGCCGATCTTTACACAGTAGAGCTGCAAAAATACGTTGTTTTTTACACTCACAAACACAAGTGCGCAAATTTTTCAACTTCATTTGGGAAAAAGCGATTTTGTACTTCGCTTTTGATTTTTGTGTTGCTGTTGGATCACATTATACCTTTGAGATTGTAAACTAAACGAAAAAAAAACATTGCGAGTAACTTGTGAAATTCTTAAGACGAAATGTAACTATTAGACTTCTGAACATTAAAATATTTCATAGATAAAAAAAATTTCAATACGGTTTAGTGACGTTCAGTTTCGAATATAGATCGCCAAGCTCAACGAGTTGCGCAAGTTCACCGAAAAAAATATGCATATAGAATAGATAGAATATCGATTGATAACTAATAGATTAAAACAGTCATAAGTGGACAAAAATAAGGGTTTACCAAATTTCCACCGAATGTGTAAAACAATGCTACTTTTGCCTCAGACAAAAACCGAAAAAAATACGACACTGAAAACACAATAAAATGCTACAGACTCACGTAGTACTTAATATGCATATTAGAATATTGATTGCTAGCTTATAGCTGAGAACAGCCATAAGTGAACAAAACTAAGGATTTACCTATTTCAAACAAATATATGTCAGAAAATAAAATGAAAACACACTCAAATGCCACCGACTCACATAGTACTTCTCCGGGGAGTAGCGCTTCTGGTAGCCGACCACGGTTGCCATGACGATAAGGCCCTCCTCCTCCCGGTAAGGTCGAAGCTCGGGAGCGAACGAGAGGCTCCTCCGCTCCTCTTCACTCCCACTCCCGCTGAAGCGCATTTGCGCCAGGTTGTGGATGAAGAAGTTGAGGCGCGTGAAAGAGGAAGAGAGACTGGTGTCGATCAGCCTGCGGAAGAATGAATGCATTCTATAGTTTTCTAACTTAAAGAGTAAGAGCAGTGGTTCCCAAACTAGGGTTCGCGGACCAACTGAAGACCGTACAGCAGTTTCAAAGGGTCCGCATGAAGAATTAGTGCTTAAGTTTTTCAATTAGGCTTTAGCGAATGTTTTTACACATTAGTCCATATTTTAAACTTTTATCTGCCACCACTATTCTCTTGTGGCATCATAAAGGATCTATTATGCTGTACTACCTGCTATCAGCGAATCGTTCGCATTAGTTAGAAAGTTGTTACATTAGAAAGAATAGTGACTGCAGTACTACAAGAAACACGGGTCAACTGGTCCTTGAATTTTTATAGGGCCGCAAAATATCATAAGAATTGCAACGGGTCCAGCGGGCAAAATTTTTAGAAAAGTTTTGGGATCGCTGAGTTAGAGCAAAATGCGACTAATGGTATAAAAAAGTAATCTAAATTCGTAATTTCTTATGTGCTCGAATTCTAGTTCTAATCTAATTCGGATTTTACCAAAAAGGCTATTTTGTCAAACGGGAACTTTTAGTCTGTCAGTCAAACAAAGAATTTGAATTTTTTTTTGTCGCAACTAAATGTAAGCGATTTTTAGAAGGAATTAGCCAACAAACATTTGCCATTTACATTCTTACTAGAATAAATTGCGATTTAAATTAAATTGATTGTAAATAAATAATTATATGTAGTTATAGTTAAAAAAACTGTTTTTAAAAAATTCTGTAATTCTAATTCTAATCCAATTTAAAAAAACTAAAATCGTCTCAATTTAATTACGAATCTAATTTTGAAAAGCTATAATAAATCTCGTTTTTAAGTCGATTTGTTACAATACTTTTTGATGCACTTTGATTTTAAGCTGTTAATTACGATTAGTTGTGCACGATTAGAGTGCAACGAATCACGAATATGCTTCAACATTGTGAAGAGTTGATGAGGATTGTTTCAATTTAAGCAAAAATGCAAGTTAAGGGTGCAACAATCTATAGACTCATCCTTTTTGTATCGTGACGTTTTCCAAAAAAGTTGGAAACTGCTACATTAACTATATAGTGACAAACAAACAAAATTTTTAGAAATCACTGTCCAAGTCGCAACCGTACCTTGTGAACATTGCGGTGGCTTCCTTATCAGACGCGTTCGGCTTCAGCGCGTCATAAACGTACTTAAGATCGGACTTGCCGCTCAGTTCAGGAATCCCGCAATCAAGCATCTGAAATAAGAAGAGTGGTTATAAGGCATTTAAAACACTGCTAATAAGTGAGGTTTTTTAGTTAGCAAGAAGCTTACCAGTAGCTGGAAAAAATTTATACTTGGAAAACATTTATACTAGTTTATTATTGCACCTTGCTGCTATCCCAGGTTAATGGTGTGTTTGCAATATCGAATTGATTCTTTCTGAAACCACATGATAAACGGGACTTTAAAGTATTTTGCGAACCAAAGAATGTTGATTATATATAAAAGACATTTACAACACTACTGTTGTGCTACTGAAACAGTTGTGAGGGTTGCAGTATTTACGTGCGATAATTATCTCTAGTTGGAAAACATTTATACAAGTTTATTTTAGCGCCTTGCGGCTATTCCAAGTTAATGGTTTGTTTGCAATATCGAATCAATACAATCTATAATTGATTATTACCTTGCAGCGCATGGCACTGTGTGTTAAAATATTTGTTTCCTTCAAAGCTATTACAAAGTTAAGAAACGTGGTTTCTTGTGAAACCACATGATAAACGGGACATTTAAAGTATTTTGCGAACCAAAGAATGGTATAGTTTCAAGGCATTTACAACACACTGTTCTGCTGCTGAAACACACCTTAGTGAGGGTTGCAGCATTTACGTACGATGAGAGTTAAAATATTTGTTTATTTTAAAGCTCCCATAAAGTTAAGAAAAGTGGTTCCCGTCTGAAACCACATGATAAACGGGACTTATAAATGTTAGTTCCTAACCCAAATTAGGTTTGTTTAAATTTGATTTCTATTGCAGTTTTTTTTTATCTTGATTTCTAATTAAATTTTCTTTTTTTAA
Organism: Ascidiella aspersa; assembly: GCF_963924565.1. Taxonomy (NCBI): domain Eukaryota; kingdom Metazoa; phylum Chordata; class Ascidiacea; order Phlebobranchia; family Ascidiidae; genus Ascidiella; species Ascidiella aspersa. Next base: position 22,781,313 of record NC_139451.1, read on the forward strand.
TCTTATTTCTAAATCCTTTTTTTTTAACTTGAATTAAAATTCGATTTGATTATTAATTGAATATGATTTTTAATCCACTTTAATTTTACACTTTATATTTATTTTATCATCCAATTTTTTCAAATATCCCACCTCAGGTGTCAAATCAGATCAGCAGTCAATCCGTCATCCCTCGCTCTCCGTAAAGTAACTTACCAAAACGGGTGGAAAACTAACCCAAAGCTCAGTTTAACAAGGATTGACAAAACACTTACCAACGATAGCAGGTTGATAAGAATGTGTGATTGTTTCCTCACAATGTTAAACGCGCGGCAGCAGATGTCGACGAACTCCTGGAACTGTGAGCTCGGCCGATCGCCCCCGTTGATGACGTAGGCCATGTCTGACGTCAGCACGAACGGCGCGCGGTCGCTACAATTGTACGGAAGTTTTATTCGGTTTTGTAGCCATTGTTCTACGCTAGTTATCATTTTGTGGTGGATTATAAATATCGTTATTTTCCTAATGTTGTACTACTATATTCAGAAACTAAAAAGTGTGGGGTTCGAAAACAAAGCCTTTTACTATATTCAGAAACTAAGCTGTTTACTATATTCAGAAACTAATATTATACAGTTTTGGGTTTAAAAACAGAGCCGTTCAAACAGACGCATCACAAAAGTCCAAATAATAAAATATGTAAAAAAAATAAAATTATATGTCCAGCTAGAGATCATACATTACCAGGTTGCAAAAACTGCCTGTAACATTTTTATAATTGAGTAGAAGGCATCGGCCTAAATCCTATATATTCATACATTTATTTGAATGTCGGATCTGATACCAAATTAAGTCACTACTACGTCAAATAATGAAAATTGACCAAAAAACATAAAGATGCAATGGTAATGTTTCCGGTTGTTTGGCCGAAATTGGCTTCTGTGTTAAAACTGTTAAAGAACTTTATCCGTAAGTTTGAAAACAGTCAAGTTGCATAGCAAAACACGGTTAAAATGCAAAAATTAATTGGGTATAGCATCGCTACCGACACTATCAGGATATCGGGCGAGTTCCGATACTAAAACACACAGGGCTATTTAGTCAATATCAGATGAGTATACTAACCGCTTAATGTTTCCGAACATTTGCGCGTGTCCGAGAAAGCGCGCAAAGTCAATGTGGAAGAGGTGGCCGGTGCGTCGCAACATTATGTTGTCGTTGTGCCGGTCGCAAATGCCCAGTACGTACGTGGCCACGCAGTAACCGGCGCACGACAACGTGAAGTTTTCCACCGCCTGCATAACACACAAAGGAGGCTGTTTAAATGGGCAGGATATACAATATATAGGTAGAATGTGGACAAGGGGGGTTAGATCAGTGGTCACTCAATTTTTTTTTTCCATCCTTACAAGCACATACACAAACACTTGTCAATTTAAATTAAAAAAAGAGTCTAAATACATTCAGTGCTAAATAGATTTATTTTCAATTAAAGTATTTTATTGGAAAATTTATTATTTCTTAAAGAATTATTGTCTTAATTTAAAGAATCCCTGTCTTAATGTGATTAGAAGTCAATCCTTTTTTTACCAATTTTAATTTCAAATCATTTTTAAGCAGGTCCTACTCACTCTCTCGTAGCTGATTCCAGTTGGATTGTACTTTTGTAGCCATTCGGCGATGGGTCGGTCCTGAAACGCACCAGCGAGTCCGTAGCTCGACTGAATCTCACGAAACGTCCGGGAGTCCGATACCAGCTCGACCAAACCTGAGAGATCGATAGACTTTGTTACAACTAGAGATCGACCGATTCCGATAACCATTTTTTTATGTTTTTGCCAACCGATACCCGATACCGATTTTTTACATACCTGGGATTTGGTAATGAATTACATTAATAAAGTCCAAATAACCTTACAGTTTATCTAGTCTACCTATATTTATTTAACCCTTATTTTGCCTGTTAATATTGATGATTAACATGATGCGTAACATTTTTTTTGCAAAAAATAAAGAGATTTGTTGCTTTTCAGGACAAGCTATAGCATATTTTCATACCACAATATTTATTCAACCAGGAATACCTTAGAATTTCAAACAAAGCGAAACATAGCCGAACAAAAAAAAAACGGCAATTTTACATGTCGGCCTTGCCAAAATATTTGTTTCTTCAGTGGTTTCGTGTAACAAAATGCATGCAGATGCGTTTTCGTTGGGCAACGATAAATAGAAATGTTTAAAATATATAAAACAAGTAGAGAACACGTTGGGTTGAAATACGAAAATCGATAAAAAATCAAGAAAAATATCCTGGGGTAGAGATGCAGAAAACAAATCTGCAGTATAATTGCAAAGAAATAGTGAATATAGATAATTAAAGGAATTATCATCTAAACAGTGATTCTCGGCGTTTTATGGCTTACGGCATCCCTAAAAAAAGGTAAATCCGACTAGAATGAAGTGTCACTGTAAATGTAACTGGAAAAATACAATCACCTTAAAACATGTAGGAAAATGTCCTTTGATATAGTGGTCTCTAATGGTACCCAAACAGTTGTATCAAGAAGCTTATCAATTAAGCCAAAATTAGATTCTTAAAAATTCTCACAGACCTATCGGCACCCTTGAGCATTAGAAATGGCACACCAGGGCACCGCGGCACCACGGTTAAGATCCACTGCCCTATTTTCGTTACACAAAATATGTAGAACCTATTTCTTAACAGAGAACCACTGATCTAAAAGATTCATAAAACGTAAGGTATCTTGCCTTGGTTTCGGCCTGTAGGCAGGCACTCGAAGGTTATGATTTTGAGGTCGAGACCCTCGGCCAGCCACATCCGGTCCATCACTCGTATCAGTTGCATCGTGAGCGCGTCCTGCCGCAGGTCGTCGCCAACCTGTGTGAAAATTGAAACGGTTAAACCGCAATGCGTTCACTGTCTAATCAAGGTCTATGGTTTTTGGTTTGCTATCCTTACAAAGTACTTAGTGGCAGGCTGACCACTTGAAAACGATTAACAATACTGATTCGGGATGTCCGATACTACTATTTTATTCCGATACCAATAACCGATATTTTGGGCTAAAATTGTCGCGATCCGATTTAAAAGCGAAGGACGTCATTACTATGCGCGAACAAACAAGATAGACCAATTTGATCGCTCAAAGGCAATTTTTGCAGGTTATTAGGAAAAAATGGCTTTAGCGTGATAAAGTTTAGTTCCAATTACGTGAAAAACCTAATAAGAGAAACTTACCTTCAAGGTAGAAATCGCAAATAATTGCTGAAATTGTTATATCAATTTGGTATCGGATCGGCACCGATACCAGTCTAGTATCGGACGAGTACCGATACTATACTACTTCACAACGACAGAAACCTTTCGGTAATGATTTCGGATTTCACAAAGATACCCTTCTATATCACGAAAAACGACGTAGGTGGGTATAATTTTTTTGTTTTTTGCAGGGCGACAGCATCAGTACCCAACCTTCTTGTTAACTGCGGATGATTATACCTAGGATTTTTAACAAATTGCCTTAGGCAAATTTGTTTTATTTTATTTTTTAGCATCGAACACAGTCATTTTTCGAGTGTGTTGTATAGTTATGCTTATGGTGTGTATTAAACTGTGATCCGACTATTTAGCAATATAGCCTACATGGTAAATATAGCCTATAAGCCCTATATGGTAAACAATACACACGCATAAACACGGCTAAGTCAAAAAAGTTTGGGCTGTGTGCTGCAAGTCGAGGTGCCTCTGACATGTGCAGTAGTAACTGCCTTGTTTTAGTGCTTTGCAAACAATACACTGTTGACATTCCATCGGAATGCTGCAAAAAGGTATACCATACGTTATTACGGTATAGCCTATAGGTGTTAATCCATTTATGCGAAAACCCAGATAGGCTTTGCTGGGCGTACATCTGATAAATACAAGAACTCTAGCACGTTTTATTTATTATAATCGGTTTACTTGGTGTCGGGAATAGACTTTAGCCTCTCAAGTCGGACTTCAGTCGTTTCAAAACGACTCTGCAGCATTGAAGTATAACCAAGACCTACTTGACTCTAAAAGCGTTATAGCTTTTACCAAATTTTAAAGGTCATATATTACCACCAGTTTCTTTGACGTGTTGTTATTCGCCGTAAATTGCCTGTTTCTAACCTCAGGCCGCCTAAAATGTCGCCCTTTAGGGTAATTTCCGGTATGGAAAAACAGACCGTTAAAAGTTTGTGGCTGACATTACCCCTTTACTAAGCCCCTGTATTTTGTCGCGCATTACTTAGCTGTTAGATACCGTGTTGCTTACGCTAATATATCTCCGGACGAACTTGTTTAGCGGACTCGCTTACACAAAAGCGTGGAATGCGACCTCACGTCGTGAGCGAAGTTTTCTTAAATGGAGAGGTAAAGCTTTGTGCGTGTTTCCGCTTCAGTGAAAACGTTACCTTATACATCACGTTGATTTCGGAGCCGGTGGGATCCGAGTTGGTGAAGGCAACCTTGATTGGAACGGCGTTGGAAGTAAAATGAGAGGAATTCTGCGATGGAAATATTTGGTTTACGGAAGTGGTCACCAACTTGTTTTATAGTGGGTTGGATGACTGTAAGGATTTAGCATGGCGGGCCGATCTTTAGTTTTTTGTCAAACTGTATTAATTCTATTACTGAAAATATAAATAACTATTTAACAAAAACTTTAGTGAGCTTCGTGAAATTGCCGTTCAGTTTAAAAGTTCATTAAAGTTTAGTTTGGAATTACATTCAACTGTATTTTATCATATCAATTTGGAAAACGAAAGAAGAAAATGTTTAAATACAGTAGATACGGTGCGGCTAAATTTAAACGCATCAAATGGACCATTACGGTATCGCTATATTTACTGGGGTCATTTTAAGCACATAATCGATTAAATTAGATGTTTTGGCTTCAAAAAAAAACAACCAATTCGACGTTTTACACAGGTGTACATTTTGGTTGTGGACCAACCACAGCTGTTTTAAACACTTAGAGCAAAAAAAACATGAGGTTAGCATTAATAAAAGTAGGATACCTCAGCGGTTCTCAAACTTTGCCTGGTGTACCCTTGATATTTCGAAGCCCTATCACAATTCAAGGGTCAGTTAACTCATGTTTTTTGTAGTACACTAGTGTAGTCGCGATTCTTTCTAATGAAACAACTTTATAACTAATGCGGAACGATTCGCTGATAGCGGGTATAGCATAATATGTCACAAGAGACATCATAAAACACGCTATATGATAGGATAATAAAGCATAAACAAAGACTAATAATGATGACAGATGATGTTTAAAACATAGACTAGTGTTAAAAAACATTCGATAAAGCCTAATGTTTAAAAACGTAAAGACTAATTCACATTGCGGACTATTTGAAACTCCTGCCCAGACCCCAGTTTAGGAACCACTGGTAAAGCCAGTCTTGCATTATTTCTGTTTTTCGACGTTACAATGACAAAAACAATACACATAGTACCTGGTAGCTATAGTTCACATATACGACATTCTTATGTCGCGATTTTAACAATTTTATAAAGCAAAGTTGAAAAAACTTGGTCACCTTGACGTTGACCCCGTTCACCACGTGTGCGGGATTGAGCGGGTCTCGGAACCTGTGGCCACCGATGCGTGACGACACCTTGTTGAGATCTTCCTGAAGGAGCGCTGCCTTGGCCGAGTCTTTGGCGTCCCTCACCGCCTCGGCTACCCTGTAACGGAATCAGTCGTGAAAACCTTACAAGTTATTTTGAAAGACACCTGGATAATTTCTTCTGTCAGAATTTTTTTCAAATAAAGAATCTGCCCGAATCCGAATTGGGAAAACAAACGATTCTGGTTGCACATCATTTGACAAAGATACAGGGTACCCGGGCGAACGCACTATTTAATTTAAATTAACAACCTGATATTAATATTAAGCGCAGAAAAATCTTGTGGCGCAAATAAAAAATAAAATAGCGCTTTTTACATTTGCTGTATTTCTTTGTATTGTTCGCTCGAAGAGTAAAATAGAATCAGTAACGAATAAATGAAACAAGCATTTATAGCTTGGACTTGGATAATTGCCAATTTACATAGCACAGACAGATAGTAATCACCACAGGCGAAACAGTAATGAAATGCGGAACCATTAACGAATCACGTGCCTGTGGAATGCGCGTACGCGATTACTGCCTTACGGAAAGTACACGAAGCGGAACTACAACAACACTTATTTTTTATCCAAAGATAGACAAGGCAATGTCACCTGTGAATCATCTTGAGAAAGTAAAGTTCCTTCTCGAACTCTTTCTTGAGCGCAGAACCGCAGGTCACCATCAAAGCGGCGTGCAAGGCTTTGTACCTGCCACCTGCCGTTAAGTCGTCCATGTTTTCTTGGAGCAACCTGCAACGTGAATTCAACGTGATAAGGTTTGGTTCACACTAGGGATGCCCGATAGTTGACGTATTATTCCGATCCGATACCAAATGACGTCATTTACATGCTCAAAACAGATAGTTTAAACGTTTATAGGTTGTTGGGCCAAACTTTTCTATAGTGTTAAGAGGTTTAGTTGCTTTTAGTATAGTTAACTTAACATTAAAAAAATGCATTTTTTGTCATTTTTAAGATTAGATTAGCTGGATAAAAATACAATGTTATAACTTCCAACGTTAGAGAACGATTGTTTATCGTGTGTACAATTTCGTTACCATAAATAACCATCTGCATTGTGCTCAAACTATTATGGTGACATTTAAAAGTTACGCTAGATTAGACACTTAATTTTTCAGCGGTAATGCAATAGAGTGTTTTTAGCGGTAATATACAAGGATGGTTCACTGCCAATTTACATCAATCCAGGAGGATCAACATTATGCCATGAAATACCCTAAGAAAATACATGCGGTAAATTTATTTGCAGTTAATAGGATCTCCAAAACAAGTTTTACTGCTTGGTGAAAAATATCGTACCACCTAGTTAACAGCTTATCATACGCCATCATACAACACTAACCAAAAACACATGTGTTGATATATCGTCACCCCCCCTTTTGGACATAAAAACTATAAAAAAAACAGGGATTATTTCATAGTATCTCCAATCACGGCCTGCAACGAATCAACTTTTCGTGAAACAGGGCATAAATCGCACGAGTCCTCGACCTCCCCGATTTGCACCGATTTTATCCCAAAAGAACCGAAAGAACGGCTTTTAACAGAGATAAATTCCTATTAGCGTACCAGAATAGTTTCTGCGCGATCCGTATGCTGCCCATCGCGCGTCGGAGCACCAGCTTCATCAGAGGACTGTCGTGCCTCTGTTCCCACTTGAGGGCCTGCACGAGTTGGGGCATCCAGGAACCGATGTCCATGTCGCCCGCGCCCTCCAGCCACCGAACGGCAGCAGAGCGCACACGCGAGTCTGGAAAACTTGAAAAGGGATAAATTTCGATTTTTAATAATCCAAACAATCATAAACTAACTAGATGCCAGTCAAAACCAGATAATTTTATGGGATAAATATTTACCACAAATGAATTAACCACCGATGTAATTCAAATGAGTCAATACACTAAGTTAGGTTACACAACTAAATGTATAGTTAGGCAGTATATGGTTCAGTTAAGGCGTTGTCCCAAATCAGTGAAATTGTAAGACAGACAAATAATGCAGAAAAAAACAAATGACCATACGACAGGGGTGGTCACTGACAAATATTTGGTTTTCCATATTTCACTTGACCATACTCAAACTGTTTCTACGTTTATTTTAATTGCAATTAATCTCAGTAAGGATTTGCTTGTACTCAATGCGTTCGTCACACAGATACGTCACGTTAAAAATCGCGTTGCTCTGTGCTTTTGCGCGATAAAAAAATAATTACTTAATTATTTCAATTCGAGCTATCACAATACTGGTAGCAGTGTTGTAATGACTTAAGTCATTGACTTTAAGTGCACTCAAGTCACTGTTTTCAAATGACTTGACTTGACAAAAGTCTTTTGACCGAAATGACTTGACTTGACTTAAGTCTTTTGACAAATGACTTGACTTGGACTTAAGTCATTTTGTCTAATAACTTGGGATTAAATTTAGTGTTTTTCTTTTTCAAGTTTACACATTAAACAGTTTTATTGCTGTATATTGCGTTCTTTTTTTTTGTTAAATTGTTGCTTATCATCTGACAAGTACTAATTTTAATAGTTTAACAGTTTACTTTTATGTGAATGACATGACTTAAAATTGACTTGCTCTCATAATGAATTGACTGGGACTTGACTTGGGAAACCGATGACTTGGACAGAGGCTTGACTTGTTATTTATTCAAACAGACTTGACTTGGACTTAAGTTATTTTTCAAATGACTTGACTCGGACTTTTATTTCAAAATGACTTGTTTACAACACTGCTGCGTAGAGTCAAAGGAATATACTCAGACTTACCCCGAGGTAAGAAGGGCGAGCGACTCTTCGGGCTGCGGACGTTGTGGCCAAGCGGCAAGAAGGTCGTAGGCGTCTCGGGCGTGGAAGGCGGTCGGCGACCAGCTAGGAACGCATCGTAGCAGCAGCGGGAGACTTAGGTCTAGGTTGGAAAAATAGAGTTGGTTATTATTAGTCAGGACCAGGAATTCGGGGTCGGGAATTGTACTCGAATAGGACGATCACCAAGCATTGTTCATTTTTTTGTTGATTTAACGGCAATCAGGTGGAGGTTTTACAACCGCGAAAAAAAATTCGCGATTTTGAAATATTTTTGCTCAGGGGTAAGGTCCTGGACAGAATCTCTAGCAGAGGTCACGAAACTGTTTCAATAAAGGACTGTAGGACTGACAATAGCGGGCTGGATATAATTTTGTACCAACTTTATTGAATTGATGTTTGTTAAACGAACACAACATAAGTAACTCTTTATTAAATATGCGTCATGCTTTATAAATCTGTGGTTCAGTTTCAAATTTCAACAAAATTTAGTTTCTAATTGCAGTCGTAAAACAATGTGCAAACTATGCTTTATCTCCAGTAGGGCAGTCACGGTCCGGTAGAATCAACCTCACGGGCCGCAGTTTGTTGTTGCAACATTCGCGTAAGCGTAAGTAACAGTGAGTTCATACGTGTCTTTGAACTGTGTGGTATAATATACAAAATTCCGAAAAAAACACAATTCACCACAGAGTATGTTATGCACGGCAGTAAATTCGAATTTAATTGTTATACGACAAGTCTGCCTATTTCTCTAGCAGTTTTCTTGAATTTATAAGATATCTTGCTCAGATCCTAATAAATATAACCGTGTAAACGGTCGGCAATCCAGCTTTGTGTAGAAACCGATAGGTTGTGATACTTTGTCCAACTGTATTTCCAAATGTTATATGTCGTAAGGTAACATAATATAAGGTTTACAACGATCAAATTAACCATATTTTTTTGGAAATCAATTGTCTTTCAATGGCGCCTATTATCAAAATACGGTATATGGGGTTTAAAGGACTCGGCCCCTAAAATCACAGTAGTATGCATTTACGCTTGTTTAATAAGAAACGATGGCTTTTGCAGATCAGTGAAACAAGCAGTATCTTTTTACGCAAACAGCATAGATTTTAAGATGTTGGATTTTTCGCAGCTCAATCTACTTAAGGGCATAATTTTAATTGCCTTTTATTAAAGCAAATTTTAAAACTCAGTGCCATATTTACGGCTGTTTGGTATTCACAGTATGGCCTCGCAAGGCAATAAAATAAGCCGGGCAATTTTTATACTTACAATTTAAAGGGATTTATTTTTACCAGCTCGACTGAAAGTCTGCGCCGACATAGAAATTTTCCAAAAACTGACCACGAAACGAAGCCTCGAACATATTTACGACTGTTTTTATGGTCCGACTTTAGCGAACTAGTAAAATAGGCTCAGCAGATTGGGAGTTTTTTTTATGTAGCTAGGCAGAGGTAAACTCGCGGTCGGCGAGCACACCAAAAACACCACGTAAATTTTGTCTTAGCTTGTTTAGATAAAAACACGCTGCAACTTAAACGCTTCCTACAACAACAGGATTGACAAGAAATACACTTAAAAACGGTAGCAGACCTGTCAAGCTAAAACTGTCGGGGAAAACTATAGGATAGTTAACAGCGCTTTTAAATAGTTCGTGGTTGTTACTTTTAAAAATATCCTATTCAACCAATCGAAAACTAGTATGCTTTTGAACACGTGGGATGACAAGCAAAAAACAAGTTCGAAATAAACAAAAATTTCATGCCAATAAATTGTATACATGGAAAAACTTTTTCAAGATTTTTTATAATAACAGCTTTTCAGTGAAATCAATTGCTTGGGTGAACCAAAATTGCGGCCACAATATAATTTTGCGTCATTCTCGCAGGCAACACACTTAAGTTCTAAATTTGTTTATTATTGGTTTAATTTGTTAAACTTTACTAACTTTTATTTATACAATATATATATATATATATATATATGTGCTATACGTACACTGTCGAAAATGGCACGCCATTATAAAAAAATTTGGGCCTAACAAAACAAAACACTGTTATACAAGCCACACCGCGAGCCCCATGTTTAAACAACACTGGTTTAGATTGGAACTACATAAAAACACTAACCCGGGGCCTCATCGCCGTCCGGCGCAGCCACCACACTTCTGTTTTGCCAGAGTATCTCCTTTTCCTTTTCACTCAGGTTGCACAGTGAACCGACCATTCGCTTGGCCTTGCCTAGGGTCTTGATCAGCTCCTGTTGTTTGTCGGTCAACATATCGGAATGCCGTCGCTTTGGCAGCTTCCTGGGTTCATAAATTTGGAAATAAACGCATTATGCTTGTGGTGGTTTGTTATGGTAAGACGCGGAACAATTAAATCAATTCTGCTTAGAAAAAAGTACAAAATGCCTTTAAAACAGAGTACAAAAAAGAGTTCAAAAAATCGATTTAGACTTAAAATAAAATCGTTAACTTTTATTGAAGTAGAAAAGGGCATATATAGTTTAAAATACACAAAAACAAAAATTAAACAATCTAAAAAAATAAATCGAATTAATACAAGTATGTATCGAACCGTCTTCCTAAAGAGTATGTATATTTACTCGACCTATTTGGCTTTGTTATTTATATTCAAGCTAACAAAATAAAAATATAATTTTTACAAGAATTGAAAGCGGGGTTAAATTGACAAAATAAAAATAAATGCAAAAATAACTCTGAAAATGTTAAAGGTCTGTTTGTAAACCAAGTAATGCTAATTAACCACCTAGACCAGGTCAACTCTCAGTTGAAAAATGTCAATCAAAAAAGCAAAGCACGATTAAGAATGGCTTGCCCATAAGCAAAACAAGGGAAGTTGTTGACGTTGCTGAGGGTCATGAAGTACGTTACAGCCGCAATCCAAGTCGCAATGGTATGAGTTAAGTTGCAAACTAAACCAGCTTCAATTCAGCAATTACGCTTTTTTCGTATTTCTCGAAATAATTTCTCAACATAAACAAAGAAAAACGTTCACAAATGTAAAAAAAAAATTGCTAACCCGTTGTTGCCTGCTCCGACTATCTCTGGAAATTTGACCACGCGCGTCGGCCATTTCTCTTCGGAAAAGTTGACGTGTATGACGACACTTTCGGTGTTGATGACGTCATCGAAGCAGTGGTAGATGACGTGGCGTTCGCCTTCCGCTTTTGGGACGGTGGCCATGTCCCACATGCCGAAGATGTGCGATCCGTGCTTTAGGATTCTATCGTAGTGATTCTTATCGTTAAACAAGTTAAAATACAACAGTACAATGTTTTAGTGTTTAAACTAGTGATTCCCAAACTGTGTGCCGTGGCACACTAGAATGCCTGTAATTTTGGATAAGAGAGTATTTGTATTACCAATAGGCATAAACGCAAGCATTTTAAACTGAAATACGCACTATTCATTACAAAATCAAAAATCAGCTTCTCAAAGCTATTATCAAATTTTAGAACTTTTATCGTCGGCATTATGTGCTCTGTTGTGGAAACACATACCAAGCGTATTCATTACAAATTAACAATTTTGAGATATTTTACATATCGTTTGTCGTGTGCTAAGGGCGATTGTAAAACTACTCTATTGTTGTTTTGTTAAAAGTGTGCCGCGAAATAGTTAAGATTTTGTTAGTGTGCCGCGAGCCAAACAAGTTTAGGAATGACTGGTTTAAATACATTTGAAGATTACTGTATGCAACTAGTTAAGGTGCAAAAACGATAATTTTTGTATTATAACCCATCGGACTTTTAAGCCATAAGAGGTTGCTTGTTAGTCCAGAGTTAGACAGAGTATTTGCCGACGATTTGGGTAATGCTGCATAATGTTTATTTATACCAGAGGGTCAACTCTTAAAAGGGTCTGTACACAACACACTATATTCAAAAAGCACTACAATACCAACTTATATTTAAACAAGAACACTATTTATATTTAGTAATTTGCAACTACGATTTTGAAAAAAGCTTTGAAGCATAATGGTTGGAGGTTGTAGTAAGACGTAGTAAAAATATCAAAGCCCATGCGGAAGTAGGTTTCATTTTGAATGTTTCGAATAACTCTCTATTCAGTTTCACCACAGTGAGAAGGCACTGAAAGAAGCTTCTTTTTTGTTAAATGCTGAAGCTATTTCGAAAATAAAGTATTACTAACTTTTGAAGTAAATACGATCTGTTTGTTAAAACACTTTCAAATAATCCTCCAAACAATATTTGATGACAAATAACTCATTCAGATTTAAGGTAAAATTTTCTTACCAATCACATCGCCAACATTCCCACCATACACAGGAGGCCATTGCTAGCATATACATAAAAGCCAATCGCAACAAAACAATGACAAAGACAGCTATAGAAACAACAAATCTAACTGTATACAAAAAAACATGTATAAACCTGTTTGTATCGAAAAGTGGAGTGTTAATTTGGACCAGGCATTTCGGGGAGGACTTTTCTTCCGATGGGGTTGATCCGTAGATGGAAATCTTCAAGACAATTTCCAGTGGTAAATCGTGGACTGCAACATCGAAGTCGAGCCTGTGTAGAAAAAACGTAACGTATCTAAACTAAAAGAAAATTAAAGTAAGTTAGACAAATAACAAGTCAAGTCCCAGCCAAGTCATATTTAAAGCAAGTTAATTCCAAACCAACTCCTTGTCTTTATAAAACGTTAAATAAAACGTTAAACTATTAAAATTGGTAAACTCGTCCGAATACTAACCCAAGCAAAAAATAACACAGAACGCAACGAATAGCAAGCAAATGATATTATGTGAAAAACTTGAGACAAATAACCCAATTTTATAAAAATTCTTGATGAAAACATTAATTTTAACCCAAGTCATTTGTCCAAAATAATTAAGTCCAGTCAAGTAACTTTCCCCCAAAAACTTGTCAAGTCAAGTCATTTGAAAACAGTGACTAAAGTACACATAAGACATAAGTGAAGTCATTTTACAACACTGGTCAAAAATACTTTAAAAAAATAATCGTGGCTAACTTTGTGCACAAAACGGAGATTGCCAGTCACCAATGTTTTGACAATAGTAAGTACCGGCATCAAATCAACTACTTCTTTTAACGGCGCCATAAAGCAACAATGTAATGTTTACAAAGGAAAAAAGACAACAATGCACTGATACGTTTGAAAGGAAAGTCAATGCGGTACTGAATGACAAAACTCACTTTCCCTTGTTCATACCAGTGTTGTAATGACCTAAACATGACTTGACATAAGTGCAGCACACCAATTACTGTTTTCAAATGACTTGACTCGACTTAAGTATTTCGGACAAATTACTTAATTGGACGTAAGTTAAAATTAAATGACTAAGGTTAAAATTAGTTTTTTTTTTAAATGGAGCTATTTATCTTAATTTCTGCACGTAAGGCTTAACTTAGGCAACTGATGATTTGGAATGGGACTTGACCTGGTTTTTTTTAATAAAAGACTTGACTTTGACTTTACTTATTTTCTCAAATGACTTGATGGACATGAGTAATTTAAAACTAACTTGTGTACAACACTTGTACGGACTGTAATTTGCCTATACAAATCAAATCGGAAAGAACAGTTTGGCCTCAAAACATTATACACTTATATACTTACCACTTTTCCCATATCAATCTCTGGTAAAAACCCTTCAGGGGTTTTGTGGTTGGGGTTTGTATCAACTTGTGGGAAATACGCTGCTGTCCGTGCCAAAGGGAGCAGACCGTAAAAAATTCTTCATACCTAAGAAAAATCCTTCTAGCTAAAAAAGGTAATTGTTTGGTTCAGGGCATTATCCGAGCTTGTGTGTATGCATAATGAAATACGTTTCAAATTATTTCAAATAAAACAAACATTTCGAAAATTAGCGAAAAAACGGTTTTTGGATATTCATCAGCGAGTTCAAACATGTATAAAAACATTTATATATAAATGGTTATTGGTTAGCACATAAAAGGGAATATGGACATAAGGCACTGCACACAACATTTCATCAAGCATTTGCATAAAAATAGTGATGGAAAATCCAAACACTGACTCATAATAGTTGAACGATTAGAACTGCATTATAAAATTTATCAATTAGTCAGTCACCAAGTGATTGATAACCTAGCGCTAGGGCGTACCGTTCCTTGTCAAAAAGTTGGCATGATTGGCCAATCAATTATGCAAATCAAAGGCGGCACAAAAATAGAATTTCTACCGAATTTATTTATGACATGTCCAACAGTACAATGGTACGTTTATCAGAGCCAACAGCCTTACTTTGTTAACATTTATGCAAAAGAATTTGGCAGAAATTTTATAACAACTATCAGACACATTTTTAGGTAAATTCATATTCGTGCCCTGATTGTGCTTTTGAAAGGTTTGAAATCAGTACTTACGTTGTCTCCCAGGTTTTTGGAATCCGATGTGCAGACACAATGCACACAGAATACAAATCCTTAACAGCAGTCGATGGAATGGCATTGACCTTGATGGGTTTTGAAGGAGACGAGTCTTCAGAATAGAAGTCGGACTCATGGGACTAAAAAAATTGTAACTTTTAAACTAATTTATAAACAAAAACTAAAAATATTGAAAAAACCTTTATAAACTTTTATTTATTAAGTTTATTTAATTTATCCTAGATCATTTTTTTATATAGACTTTCTTGGATAAATGTTGACTAGAACTTTTTCCAAGAAAATATGAAAACTTTTTTAGACCAATTAAGGTCATGCTGTAGTTTTACATGCTTAAGTACAAGGCAAATAGTCTGACGGTTTTAAATATAAATATAGGCGAAGGAAATTGTTTGATTATACCAAGTTTTAAATACATATGTAAATTGGTATTACATGGGAAAAAAACTATTTTTATCAGTTTACCTATCCAAAAAATTAAAAGAATATAAAATATATACTAAACATTATACTTCCACTTGTATACAAAAATAAATGATGTTAAAAAACATCTTAAAATAGCCTTATTTCTTAAGTTACTCACCTGACAATACAGTTCCACAAAATCCTGGAGTACTTTTGTAAGATGATCGATTGCATCTTGCGTTTTTTTGTGTCTAGGTGAAAATGGTGATTTCGCGTCAGTTGTCGATGAAATACCAACAAGATCTTTGACCACTGAGAAAAGATAAATAAGTTTTTTAGGTAACAAATTGTCGTTGCAAAATAACCGAAAAATATCAGAAATTTAAATGTTTGCTTTTTGAAAAGTGTTTAACTTTGCTTTAGAAAAATAACTAACATGTCCTTATCATATATATCGAAATTATAGTAAATTTAGATTCTAAGTTTAGTGGGTAGGGATGCTCAAAGTAGAATATCGAATCCTTGGATTCGAATCCAGATGGGATTCGAATCCAATTCTGCCATTTATTTCGGGTAATTGGAACCGATATAATTTAATGTTTTACTGCGGATTGTTGCGCCTAATTGCACAAACGCGTGTGGTAAGTTGGCCTGTCGCCGCGGCGACCAATTTATAGTGCTTGCTTTAAATGTAACCTCGTAGTGCAGTGTCAGCGTTTTTTCGGGCGACCAATTACCGCGTCTCGCGATAACGTTCGTCTAATAATTAAGTGTCAATCAAGCGTTATTGGGCGAGCGGCTAACGTGTAATGTCAGGTGTGGAGTTCGCAATTTCCCTAAATGCGTTAAGTTGCAAAAGTAACATAGCGTTGCAAAACGTGCTGGCCGTCCACAAAATGCGCTATGGGGTTACTTCAGGTCAACTTTAGGCCAATATTCAGGGAAGTTATGCAGTTATGCACAACGTAATTGTCAAGAATTCGTTATGTCAATAATAACTTTGTATTCTTTGCAGTACATCATTTGACTGCATAACAGATCATGTTAGTCAAAAAAGAAGCAATAAGACTTAACAATGCTTTCAAAATCAGGACCGAATTGCTTAAGACTTCTATGTGGAGTGTTGCATTTTCTCACTATTGGCAAAAATATAAGTTTTGGACACAACCTGGACAGTTGACATATTACAGTTTACAGAACGGCTTCAGATGACAGTTGTTAAGAATGTTAAACATATGAGAGAGTTTTTTAATTATAATGTACACATGTTAGAAAATTGTTTGGGCGATTTATTGCTGTGATTGTGGGCCCTGTAGGGTAGATTAAGATTAATCCCTTCCCCAAACAAAATCGAGGATAAATAATTTAATAAAAATATACTAGGATTCGCTATTCTGGATTTGTTATTCTTGATTCGAAACCTATTATTCTAGAATACCTTGGGATTCTACTTTGAACATCCCTAGTAACAAATCAGCAATATGTTTAGTGCCCCTTGATTAGCAATGTATATTAATCTGACAAGCTACAACATCAATTGATATGTTAACTTGACCACAGTCAATTGTCTTCAAATTATTATAAAATGCCTTTATATTTAGGTTGCTACCCCACAAGACTATTTTTAAATCCAATATGGTAAAAAAATGCACCCTAAGTAATACACTTTTTTTCTTTAAACAACCCAAAACTTAAATCACAACTGTAGCTTAGAAATGCCATTTTAAACAATTGAGACTCACCTGGAATTGCTGGGGATTTAGCTGGTGAAGTTGTAGGCCTGTTTATGGCCGCTCTGAGGCGCTTAACAGCCTCTGTAGTTTCTACTGTTTCTATTCCACCGAGAGCACAGCACATCGCCTTTACGGACTGAATGACACGTTCGCATTGGTGCTGAAGCGGAGTGGTTCCCGAGGAATCCTGTTGGTAAAAAGTATTTTAAGCATAGAATTCTTAAACTGGGGTCCGCAAACTTAGGGCCTGTGAAAATTTTTTAAGGGGTCGGCGCAACATGTTTTTAATTTATTGACCAATACTGGAGCATATCCTTTTTGAGAACTTTGGATAGACTGCATTCAGTAAATAATTGACTGAGTACTTAACTGAATGTTTCAGTAATTATTGTGCAATGATTTTTTCAATTTTCCTTATTTTGAAAATTAGGTGGGTCCTCCATTATTCAACGAAGCAAAAAAGGTTGATCTAATAAATTTTTTTATTTTTTTTTATTTTTAAGACTGTAAAAAACTTAAATTCCAACACTAGCTATGGGTAGTTTTCTGCTAATTAGTGTAAACAGCTCACTGTGTGTTTTTTAGTTATTAAACAGGAGAAGAAAAATAATCAATATTTATTACTTCATCAGCCAGCCTTTTGATTTAATGACCATATGTATATGACACAGGTAATATCACTGTAATTTTAACAAAAAGTCAACAAACAACTCAAGATTTAGGGTTTTCAGGTTTATTAATAGAAATGACAGCCATCTGCTACAATTTACTTAACATAAACTGTTTATAAAATGAATGAAATTAATTATATTTTATTAGGGCAAATACAATTATATGAAATAAATAAATAACATAATGATAATTTTTGGAATAGTTATAAGACTTACAAAACCTACCATCTCTAAATCCTTCATCAGCGCTTCTTCTTCTTTGTAAAATGCTTCCCAGAGGACCAATATGTTTTCTCTGAGGACAACAATCAGCAGAAAACAAATAAGACAAAGTAATATATATTTCAAACATGTAGTAATGGTTTACTTTGGACATGCTGTGATTGTGATTATAACTGTGTATTTTTGGATACAACATTACCTTGTCATAATGGTGTTAGGTTTTTCCAACACTTCACGGAAGTCAGTTTTTAGATTTAGTTTTCCATCATCTACAGACTAAGAAAAAAGATACAGATAAAATTTCCAATATATATATATATATATATATATATATATACAAAACAGCCTTAAATTTAACATAGTTTACAAGGTGTGCATTCTTATAAATCTATTTTTTTTTGTAAACTTTTGATTTGCAATAATTATTCATATTTCTTTATACATCAATGTAACTAAAAGCAACTAAACTATTACCAGGAATGGTTTATAAACAGTGGTGGTACATAACAGAATGCTCACATTTTGACTGACAAATCAATACCACTTCCCAAATATGATAATATCAACACTTCGTAGCTATCCCATTAAGGAAATGGAAATAAATGTCAGAAATGTGGCAGGATGCATTTGACATGATTCATTCATTGCCCTTTATAGGATATTATGCAAAATGCTGTAAAGTACACAATGGACCAGTTTCTAAATTGTATTAGACTGTCAGCTACAAAATACCTACAAACAGGTATATATAACAAATTGCCAGCTATTAAATAACTATTTACAAATATTCTTGTAATTACATTTAAATAATTAAGAAAAGGGTGTAAGTTTCAACACAAACTTACTAGCAAAATTTTCTATGTGAAACGTTACACTAGCATGTATGTTGATTTTTTTTTTGTTCAATTTAAATGAGAATAAATAGAAAAACACATGACAGTAAACAAAAAATAAATCACCAAAATGATAAATAGTTTAAAACAGAGTTATAAACTTGGGGTTTCATAGAAATATCTTAATGAAAACATGCAGGGCAATTAGGTTTTCATGTATTGACATTCAAACCTTTGTTAAACCAGTTTTATTAATTTGGTGACAAATATTTTTCCCACCACTGTTTAGGTTAATCTTTTTGAAAACAATGGCAACTGCTTAATTTAAGGCTTACTGTTCTTTTGAGAGAGCAGTCAACTTTGCTATGATGAACAAGTTCTAGGTCGACATCACGTTCATATTTGCAGCACTCCTGAACGTAGCGGTATGCACTGAGCTGTGATTTGCTGAAAATAAAATGTGTGAGACAGTGCTTACTATTTACTTATTTAAGTTTACCACAATAAGTTGGTATCAGGCCTATTTGGGTTGTGTTTGCTAAAGTTTCTGACCTTTACACTGCAAAATATGATACATTGGACCAGTGGTTGTTAAACAGTGTTCAGTATTACATGTAGGCATGAATGTAATCAAGCAAGACTTGAATCCACATTATAAGTTAATTAACTGCAAAAAGTTCTCCTTTCATCTAATAAGTGAGAATTATAAATGTTTTCTGATGATGTATTTTTAAAGAAGTGTGTCGTGCCTATTGACAGTTTTTTTTTTAGTGTGCTAGAAGGTGAAAAAGTTTGAGAACTACTACATTAGACTGTCAAGAACATAGAACAAATATAAAGTTAATTTTTATATTTTAAAAGGAATTTAGCTTTGCCCTAACCAACATTAAGTGGCTAGTACTCTAATTTAAATTTAAGTAAAAAATATGTTTCTTAAATAACAGTTATAGCGTATTGAATATACCTCAATAAATATTCTTGTCTGCCAACAACTTTAAAGGTGTAGTCATCAGCAGAAACAAGGGAAATATCTTCATATGCAATACACAGAGCCTGACTGACAATGTGTTCTATTGATGCATTGACTGAAACAGATTTATGAAAAAAAATATTACATATTCATGCCATATATATTTTGTTTAAGAATAAAAATTATTCTACAAATTATCTTGAGAAATAAATTCGAAAAGTAAGTATCTGTATAATGAGACATTTAAAAAGGAATTCTAATGAATCAATTAAAATTGTAAGCAAAATTTCCAAAGCAATCTTTGAGCATAAATCTCATTTAAATAAATGTATTGTAAGAGGTAAAACTTGCAGTGGTTGACTTACCATCACACTCAAATGTTACAGGTTGGGAGTTTCCCTCTGTGATAATAGAAACCCGAACTGTGCTTTCAATGTCTTCATGGATGATTTGAGCTGAAAACACAGTGAAGGAGTTAAAGTTTAAGTTGCAGTGGCCCGCAAATTTTGCTGGTTTCCTATTAACAAGTCAGCAGCCATTAAAGTGTAGGTGCTGAGCTAATTGAGTGGTTAGTTTTAGAAATTTTGAAGGTAGACTAACTAAAAGCAATGATAAGAGTGATTGACATTAGATCCATTTTTAAGACTTGGCAGCATGGTTCTAAACGCAAAAAGTAACCATTTCAAAATTGGCCATTATCAAACTGCCCTTCATAAAATGCAAAACATTTTACTGAGATAGCGGGTTTATAGTGAATAACTTTAAACGCAACCTGATATTTTTATCAAAAGAGTAGCGACAAAGTGCATCTACATATAGTGGCAGAACTTTTAGTTTTTTTAGTTCATATACAAATAAGAGATTTTCTATTTTGAAATTAGATTAACCTGCTAGTTTTCCTTACATCTTGACAAATGCACATGTTTAGGATCAAGGAAAACAGTAATATTGCTCACAAAACAATGAGGTTAATAAAATAAGTTTGAGAAAAATGCACCCACCCCCTTTTTCATCCATCCACTGGTTTTGGGACATAATGTGACCAACAACATGGCCGGGGTTTGATATTGGATCAACATGTTTGAACCTTGACCTCAGGTCTTCTATCACTCGACAGAAGTGATCCAGTTCCGAATCGTATCCAACAAGGATTGTCGATTCTTTGCTGATTTGCTGAGCCAGAACAAAAGGTTTTTATTATTTAAAATTGGGCAGCATGTAATCAGGGTTGTCACACATTTAAATACAACTTTAAAAAATAGGGATAGGCTTTCAAAGACTTAAAATTGATCTACTTGGCGTGTTTTGAATAAAATTTAAAAACAACACAGTACAAATGCATGGATGAAACTATTTCAAATAGTTGGAAAATTGTTTTTAATAGAGCACTTTTCCTAACACACATAAAATAAATTCAAACACGCAAATTAATTCAGACACAATCAAAGACTTTCTGTACTTAAATATTTGGTGCCAACCGTGATGTTTTTTAAGTTATTTAAAAAGTTGGCTATACACAATGCAGAATGAAATCTTTACACTGTTGACCCCATACAGCACATAATACAAACACTGAAAACCGCAAAGTTTGCTATTAATACTTTCATTGAATGACGGTGCCCGAATAAGTTAATATGTAAAGTATTTGCATCTAAACTAATAAAATAAAATTGATATATCTTTAAAGAAAATACAGAGAAAAAGGTTCACAAATATAAAAACTCATACTAGGACTCGTTTTTATTTAAAAATTGTGTAATACCTTTTCTTGTGTTGCTTGAGGAACACAATCATCATTTTGATTATCTACAATTGTAAAAATGTTTGTAAAAAGTTCCAAGCAAAAAATTGTTATATTAAACTTGGTCATTAGTTGTACAACATAATAAATTAACACACTTATATGTTGTTTAATTTTTTTTTAGAATACAGTAAGCTTGGAGTTACGTGAATCAGATAGTGCCAGGCAAAATATACTGTTTATTAAATTAACTGATTAGATTTTAATCAAAACGATTCAATGCAGGTTTTTAGGTATTTTAATATATTTTACCACCTGACGTAATATCATATTAAATTGGCCTAAAAAAAATTAAACACAACATTAAAAAAATACTGTTTGCCAATAAGACTTGAAATGTTTGCACACCAAGTTGTTAAAATTTGATTACTATCTTTTGAGAGTGTTTATTATTGTAATAGTATTCTTCCACAAATAAGGTTACATAATATAGGATTCAAACTAAAACTCACACACCATTCCCTACTTTGTTATAGCTGTTTATGAAATTAAGCTAACTAGGTAAACAAAACTCCTTAATCCAATGTACACTGGCGCAACTTTTTTTTCTTTTCTTGTCATTTAGTCTCTAAGCTCTCAATCAAACAAATTTACATTGAATTAAGTGACAAATGACATCTCATAACTAGCACAAGCATCTGCACAAAATGTCATAATGGTCAATACCTTGTAATCCACTGGCATTCTCACATTTCCAATTTTGCATAGCTGTGGAATCCTGCGAATCAAATCAGAGTCAATTGAGGCAAAGAAAGTGCTGTCTGGAACTAAACCCAATTCAATAAATGACTTCCTCCTAGAAACTCAGTCTACTAGCTTATGCAATCAGCAACAAAGGAATACATTTATTATTGTTTTAAGCCATTGGCCTGCATATATCGAAAAAAAGGCTGTGAGAATCTCAATCACATTAAATTTGATATCTAACTATGTTGGACCAGACAAACATTTAAAACCAGTTGGCAGTACTACAATTTATTGGTTGTACTTATACTTGGATGTTTAGCCCAAAATAATGGTTATTAAAACAACACAGTATTTAATTAATGACGATTATGCAATTAGAAATCACTTTTTTTTTTAATTTTAGCATACTAGAGCTCTGGATCATCTTACCTACAACAAATAACATTAGCAGTATGCCGAATTTCAACTATTAACAATTACTGTTTTCGTTCGGTTTTATTTAAAATATTAACTTTGTTCACTGACGAAAATGATTTATTGTAAAATGGATGAATCAGGGAAACAGCACTGGCCACTATACGGTGTCAATTACTTAGAATTGGTCAAATGCTGTTTACAAATATTTAAAAAATACACACAGGAATGGTATTTAACTATGAAAACAATATTTAAACACTCACCCCAATTCCATCAGGCATATCTTCTGCAAAATTTAAATCTGAAAAAAGAAGTGTAAAAACAAAAAATAACAAAAACAATTATAAGTCAAATCTCATGGAAATCAACAATTCAGTGACTGTTTTTATACTATCAGAATATATTTAGTATTCAATATTTTAAAACAACCATGGAAGTAATTTTCTCCGTCATTGAAAGCCACTTATGACAATTAATAGAGTTGGCTAGACTTAACAAAAAAATCTTGCTAGCAAAATAACTTTCAAGGTAACTTTGCCTGCCTGGCAATTTTGTTTAAATGTTAACTTTTTCAAGGCACATGTACCTGTATTTCACAATTGCATCAAACAAAACAACGAGCAAAATAAAACTGCCACTCACTTTCGCTTTGTGCTAAGGGGTCCAAATCCACCCAGGTTGGTGGAGGCTTAGGGGGCAAAATGGCAAAAACTTCTCGCTTCGGAGACTGAGTTGCGTCCCCTTTAATCAGCTGATCGTTGAACCAATCCATGAAGATGTTGTCCATTGGGTCGGCGCTCCCTCCCCCAGATCCACTGCTGGTGTTAGTTTGTACTGATGAGGTTCTGGAGTTGGGCTTCTGAAATGCTGTTTAAAAATAATTGTTTAGAAAAGCAAGAGTTTCTTTTAAAACAGACTTAACCAGGTAAATTTGTACACACTTGAGTCAACACAAAAGAATTTAATAAAGGAAAATAAAAAATACACACCTTTCAAGGCTTCAAAATTAATTTTACAATTAACCACCTTCAATTAAAAGTTTATATGAATAATTCATATGTAATTAAAAATGAAAGAAATAACCTTCATCAAAATTGATATCCGACTTGGGGTTTACATTTGTTGGGGAGTGACCGGCGTTGTTGAAATTGTTCCCATCTTCGAACTGCTTCCAAGAGGCGTTTTTCCTCATGGGTGAGCCCGCCATAGGTGATTTATTTCTTTCAGAGGCACGGGTTTGTGAAAATGGTTCTTGACCAAACAAGTTCAAACTGGCTGGGTGAGAGAGGTTTTTGCTGAGTGGAACATGGGCAGAATGCAGGGAGCTATGGCTTGACAGAGAGGATCTGCTATGTGCAAATGCAGTCAGGTTTGAAAAAGCTGTGCTGTTCTGGGTTGCATGTTGACTGAAATTATGGCTGCCCTGAGAAGGATACCCAAATGTTGCTGGGGCTTTTTGGGGTGTTGCTGGTGCAAATGGACTTGAACATCGTCTTGGCAAGAAAGTGCTGGAACTGTGGCTTGGACTTTTCCAAACAGAAGGATGGAATGGTTGGTTGGCCGCCTGATTTGAATCGTAGAGTGACATTACATTTTTAATGGTTGCGTTGTATTGTGTGTTTGATGCAGTGGTAGAAGTGGATTGCTCAAATGCTAACCAATCGTTTATGCCTCCCTGTTTGGAAGCTTCATTGAACGACATTAAATCCGGGATGCCACCAGTTGATTTAATTTGCTGGCGCTTAGCAGCAAATTTATCGTCATTGTGGGAGACCATTGGATTGCATATTCCATGTTTTGTATCTGTAAAAAACAAGAGTGGTGCAGAAACTAACAAATATAACAATTGGTTTGGAAGCGGGCAATAATTCATAATTAATTATTATGTAAATGCAACAATTGTTTTTAGTTTTCCAGCAATTTACTGCTTGCGCTGATAAAACCGAGTTATTTTAAATTATTTTTTTAGAACTTTTTTTTAAAATTATTTTTTTTAAGAACAAATGACAAAAGAAATATGATTTTTTGTGGAGACTCAAGATTGCAAAGTTTAGCCTTGAGCCCCACGACACTTTTAATAGAAAAAACATCATCAAAAATTTTTATATGCATGTATCAGCATATTAAAACCTTAAAAAACAGACTGGTCAGTCCGTCAGTGGGAATGAGATTAAGCAAAACAAGAGCTGCAAGGCCTAACCTTTTAAAGTTTGAGACCTCTTCATACTTTGCATTGCTTCTTCTTCCATGTTAAGGGCAGTTTTATAATCTGCCATTTTTACTGAAATTCAATGCCCTATTTCGACATTTAAATCATTAGGAAGAACAGAAAACAAAAACAACTATCTTTTTCATACATGCGTTTTAAGTTTTTAGACACTTGTTGTTTACAATATATTTCGACCAAACAAATCAGGAAAAAGCCAGGTACCACAATCTCATATAAGGTAATCGAATTGAAGAAAAAATATTGCTTACATTACAAACAAATATTTAAAACTTACTAAATATGAATTAAATGGTTATATTCATTCAGTTCGTATTATTATTATGTTATTTAATGTTTTGATTTTTTAATGTGGTATCTGGTTGTCCTATTTATTTGAGACATTAGCATTTGTTTTTATTTATTTATTTTTTTTTTCGCTAAATAGAATTTGCCACTTTTTTCAATAAATTTGCGTCGCATATAAACTTGGTATGTATTCTTTACTGAAAATACATTTACGTAACAAAAAATAAATAAAACCATTTTTATATATTCTTATGTGCAGTTTTTAATTTTTTTCATGTGGCGTTAAAAAAAGATTTCCCGCGCGGTGGAGGACGCCATTTTTATTTTATGTTCCACATGGTAATAGGACCGGTGATTGTTCGCCAGAAAAGGATGTGAATAGCTTTAAATGTATTAATTTCAGAATAGTAAAGGCTGTTAAACCAGCCTTAACACTTAATCCATATTTTTGGTTACAGTAATGAAGCGAGTCGTCAAAGTTTAATTTGAAGGAAGAAATAAAAATGAGAATTAATATAATAATAACACTCGACCTACCCTAACCATAATAATGTTAAACAAATATGTGGTAGGATTCTAGACCAGCGCCATTGTTTGACATTATAATTATGTCGATAATAAAATATTAGTTTTTGTTAGGTTTGTTCTTTTTTTCTGGAATATGCTGTTTGCCCAATGTGTGATTATACCACTGAGTCTTGTTTGGATAAATTATTTTCGTTGATATTGTCGGAGATATGTATTCACTCTAAAAAACCATAAATCATTCTTATGTTTTTGCACTTTATCCCCCCCAAAAACAGACCTCAAAGTTTATGTTTTTTAATTGTAACAATCTTTCTGGACTAAAAACTATATTCCATGTCTAAAGTAATCCAAGATAGACTAAAATATGGGTGTTATAGAAATGAAAAAAATGTTTGGTGCGATAGCTTAGAGTGGCAGCAGGCATAGAAATGGCAACTTCTTTATTGTAATAATCTTACGTAGGAGGTAGGACTCTTTATTGAAAACAAATTATTGTGCCTTTGTAATAAGAAAGATGGTGTGTGTACATGCAGCACAGTTTGTTATACCAAAATGCAGTAGGAGATGGCCTTTTAGTGGTGTTCAATCCTGTGGTAGATGTTAAAGCCAAGCTATACTGTTTAGCAGTGGTTCGTAATCTTTTTTCAAAAAGACCTAAAATTTATTAAAATATCCATCTGGTGTATCTTGTGACCCAAAATTACATTATAAATAATGCATAGCAAAAAAAACAATTTGTATTTTAATACATTTTATGTGGTGCCTAACTTTTTACTACACAACAAACAAGCAAAAAATAAATCAACTAAAATGGATGCCAATTTTGCAAACTAGAGACAACCTCCATCAGCACTAAAAATAACAAGCATGTCTTATTTTATAACAAAACAAAAAACCAAAGAAAGAGGCTATTAACCCGGACACCAAAGTAGGGCATAAATCACTAACAGGTTGCAATTTCTGTGATGCCCATTTTTGTGGACCTTTTTTTGTTTACTCTGTCTGTAAATTCAATTATTGGGCAACCCATACAGTGGAAAACACTGCTGAATAGTGTGTACTAGTGAATGTTGGACAACATTTTTATGATTATGTGATTCTTGATCAATTTTAATAACCTGCTGATGTAAAACATTTCAATTTAAAAATAACTAGTAAATTCAACTATGGATTTAAGACTTTAGTGTCCTGCAGTAAACCACTTTAAAATTTTTAAATATCCACTCATACCATTGTACATTTTGTTAATAAATTTGAAAGAAATTGAATTTATTTTTAGATATTTTAAAGATTTTAGCCTGTCGAAAACTATTGTGTTTTGCTCGACCAGCAACATGGAAAAAGATAAAAGTGAAGAAGCAATGTTCAGCCTTTGCTTGCAAGAAACTCCCAGCTCTGTTACGTCTATTTCTACCCCAACTTATGTTCCGCAGCCCATCAATCAAAAGTCTCACTTCATTCAGAATCGAATTTTTGTTGGCAACATCCCAGCCACGGTAACTCAGCGCCGCATGACCAATATGTTCCGACGCTTTGGCGAGATTATTCAGATCAATATCATCGAGGACGGCCCAAGCTTTTACGCCTTTGTTACTTTTAGTAGCATCGATGCAGCAAATGCAGTGCTCAGTTTGTATCAGCGAGGCAGGGAATTTACAATGGACGGTTATGAGTTAAAGATCAATAGAGCATATTTCAGGCCCAAAAAGCTGAACAGTGTTTCCAAATATGACCAAAGAGTGCCAGTAGTTGTTCCCCAGAAAAGAGTAATAGAAAGATTTTGCCAGGGCACTACTTATTTCCAGCCAATGCCCTTGCCATTCACTGTCCCACTGCCACAATCAAACCTGTTTGAGGCCCACCAACGATATGCAAGTATGCCCCAACTCTCTGTAATTCCACAGACAAAACATAACATCCTGCAGCCAGCTATGCCATTTGGCACCACCACTTCAAATAAAATCCCAATGCCTCCTATGTTTAACAAAGGCTATCAAGGACAGAAGAATACAGTGCGGAATGAGCCCTTCAAAGGTGTGGATTATTCCCATATGCAGTTTGACAATGTCAAAACAACTCAAAACCCTCCTGAGACAGTTCTGCATCCCTTTGCTGGAGATTTGCATGCTGGCAATCATCTGAAAATTGGCAGTGTTTTGTGTTTTAACCCCAACTGTAAGTTTTAATCATGAACCTGGATTGTCGAGAATCTTGTATATATGTTTTTATTCAGCATTCTGTTTGAACTTCGATTGTGTTACCAGGTTTTTAATCATGCAGCTCTGTGAAGCTTTTCGTTTTTATTTTTCCTCTACTTTTTTCAGGTTAATTTTGTATTTCCACAAGTTCTCAAGAAATTGTGCATTGCCTTGTTTTCACTACTTGCTGTGATTAAGTTCAATTTAATTCTTCACTTTGTTTTAAAACTTTTTATGTTTTCCCACTGTTTTGCATATAAACTGTGTATTGATTTTACTGTGTTTTTACCGTTTTAATACAACTTCGTTCCTTTGCTTATTTTCAGACTTTATATAATGAGCAAGATTCGTTTGCAAGAACATTATTCTTCATAGCCTATGTTAAAACATGTAAAAAACTGCTCCTATTTTAGATGGTTTTACATTTCCTGAACTAATATTGTCGTCAGGGTGAAAATCCATTTTTTCAAGCTCCATTTATCTGCAACTAGCAATTTACGATACGTGGGATTTATTTGTACAACCTATATGACATGTTTTGGAAAACGTCCGGCTGTCCGTACCGATACCAAATGGCGTCTTTTCCAGGTTTATTAAACCAACAATTTAGTTTGGCATGAAGACAATAATTTTCTTCAGTTGTTTAAGCTTTGCGAAAAGAAATCGCCGTGTTCGCCGCAAATACCGCTAGAATACCTACGTTTTATCAATTTGGTGCCAGATCGGCAACGATACATACCATTTTAGGTTTAGTATCAGGCGATTACCGTTACTACACGATCTTATAATATTATAAAACATGCTAATATCTAACTATCATAAAGCCAAATGGAGACAGTGTCAAACAAACACTTAAAATTTATAAAATACAGACCGAACCGGTGTTAACCAGACGGTTGACGAAGAGCACAAAAGTGAAAAATAAGAAAACTAATATGGCCGAGGTTTCTTAATTTTCAACTTAGCTTAGCAACGTAATTTTTAAAAAATATCATCGTTCCAGTGATAAAATTATTCTACTTACATTCCTGTATTCGGATGTAGGCTATAACTTTACCCCTAAAATAACAATTAACTTGTTTTGTCTGCATTCGAAAGAGCATGTATGACAAAATTAGGTCATTTCGGCAATATTCTCAGTGCTAATTAGTTTACTTTTGTGTTGAATAAGTGTTGGCAAAATTCAGGTTTGTGTTCGCACAAGTCCCATATTTCTAATTTGACCTAACACTAGGCCTACACGTACAGGCCTATGCTGTATATACAACGAAAGATGTGCACACATATATGTGTGTTAACAACTGAGAGATTGCCCTTCGCTTCTTTTTGGCCAACGATTAGGGCTTATGTATCATTAGTACCGTACACCGAAAGCCATTGCAGACTCACCGAATCTGTTGATCAATGATGCAAGCAGGGCAGGCTAGAAAAACAACTAGCTTGCAGTAAGAAAAGCAGCTTTAGAATGGCTAGATCTCAGTTGTTAACACATTTATGTACGTGCAAATTGTGCATCTTTTATTGTATGGCACTGCGGTGGAACCCTTCAATACGAAGTGTAGATCAGTTAGTAGAGCGACGGCCCCGGTATGAGTGGAGGTCGAGTTCGAACCTCAGTGCAGGCTAGTTGTTTTTCTAGCCTACCCTGCTTGCACCATTGATCGTCAGATTCGGCGAGTCTGCAATGGCTTTTTTATGTACTATACTGCATATATTAATAAAATCTTCCATGAGTTAGGCTGAATCCCCACCGGTTAGACAAAAACGCTTTAAAGCAGTCTGATCGCGACTAATGAGATGGAACGCTATTTCTTTTGTTGTCGCGTCCCCAACGACCAGACTTGACGCAAATCTTACGCACAGCAGACAGACACGACTAAACGCGTTTTTAGCGGGATAGCGCGTGCACTACTTTTTTACCGTGTCTGAAGATGCTTTTTGATAGAAACCATTAGTTTTTTACGGGTTTTTGTAGGTTTTATATTACGAATGTTATTTTAAAAGGTTAGGCAGGTTATTTTTTTTAAATCCAATAAAATTATATTCCTGGAACGGTCGAAAAGTCTTTTAATTCATATCTTTCTTTTCCATGTATGATTTTACTTCTCAATGCAGCGGTGACAACTATAGTGTCAAAATCACAACTGCACCGTACACCACATTTTACACTGGATAACTATCGACAAGTTTTTTAATTAGCCACTGATGAAAAAATAAACAAACTTTATGAAAACTAAGTAGTTCGAAACACCAGCAGAAAATACTCGTACTAGACTAGAAGCGCGCAAATCTCCTCATGAGGTGTATTGTTAAATTGCACAATTGCGTTTACGATTACACAAACGGTGGCACAGGAATTGTTGCAACATATTAAAACAAGTGAACAAGACGTTATATTAAATAAAGTTGGAATCTCACGCATTATAAGTCTAACAAGAGGTGGAAAACGATTTTCTTTTATTAAGGAGCGTAATTTTATTATTTATCGTTATATTTGCAGGCAAAACCCGATGAAATCTCACAGAAATGTAGTTCGGTAAAGGGGTAGTGTTATCAATTACATGGTAGTTTTAGCTTAAAGTAAATGCGTTAGCTTAAATAGTACGTCAAAAATCGAAGGTAGCTAAGTTTCCCAGCGCTGAAGCAACATTTGACGAATAACCTTAAAAGCATTTCGTTTGCACGTTTATTTTTCTTTAATTTTCATCGTTTGACTATAGTAATGACGTCATTGGCATAATATCGGACGAATGTAAGTAACGGGTATCTGTAACGGAATAAAAACAAGTATTGGGCGTTCCTAAACACAGAAGCGTCGGTTAAAAGCAGTAAGGGCATAATTAGGAAACTAAACGCATTTTAAAAATTACAAAATTAAAACGACGGATAAAAAACACGTTAAGGAACGCAATTAACCTTTGTTTCAAAACTGCATCAAAAAAGAAAAAAATGGAGGACGTCATAATCTTTAGAGCTTGCCTTAATGTACGGGGATAGGTAAAAGGTTGTTTAGATCTTTTTCTGGCAGTTTGAGGTTTATTCTGAAGGGTTTAGGACTTATTCCGACGTTGTACTGAATTTAGTCCTAATTTGACGTTGATGTTTTTGTAATTTTCGGTCCGACCCCCGGCCTGTAAAAGTCATCCAACGCAGCAATACTAATCAATGACAATATTGTTGAGGTCCAAATGAAATACGCTCGCTGAACTTGTGACAGAAAGTCATTCACTATTCAAAGCTATATTTAGCTGAAACAATTATAAACTTGATAATGAATTGCAAAGCCAAAGAGGTCGAGTAGATCGACAGCATCTTGATTAAGACTCTAACCGAAGATGATACAAGCTGAATAGTAAATATTATACAAATCAATTGAAGCTGATACAAGCTCTAATCGAATCAAGATTATGTCAATCTACTCGACCTTTTATGACTTTGCAATTCATTACCAAGCAACAGATTTGTGCAAACTGCATAATGTACCCAATTTATAAACTTCCTCGTCCATCTGACAGTTGTCGAGCAAACACGTTTATAATAATTGATACCAGCAGCAACATAATTTCAGCTGTAAATTATAAATTAGTCACCCCTCGAAAATCATACAATTACAACAACAACGGATAAAAACACGTTTAGGACTCGAATATATCGTAATTAACAATCGTTCGACTGCCAAAAATCTAAAAAAAATAAAAAGCCACCGAGATCTTTAGAGCTTGCTTTCGTTTATGTGGCGAAACATTTCCAGAACGTCGCACAGCGCCCTTTTCACGTGGTCGGCGAAAACGTGGAGGTTGGTCTCTTTCGAGTGGCGCCAAGAGGTCATTGTCAGTATGATGCTTTCGTCCGCGATGCGATAGAAGACGCCGTAGCCGTCGGCCAGCATCGGTGCAACGACTCCGCTAGACTGCAAGAGCAAAACTTGCAATGAATTTGTTTGTAGTCAATGCGTGTTTAACAGGGTGTCAATGTGACGGACATATGCTGGAGTGAACGAAGGGAATGAAATAAATTACGCCTATATAGTTTAAATAACAAATTGTGGAGTAAACGCCAACGTTGGGCATTGAAACTTCACTTTTGATTGAACCGGTCGGTTTTAGCAAGTATACTTTGTTGATATCTAATTCTGCATGAATCGAACCGCGAAATAAACGAATTTGTAATAGAAGTGGAGAAAGTTTGTGTGACAAGCACAAGCATTGGCATTGAGATTTGTTCTTAAAAGAATTATTGTCGAGGATGAAAAATAGGACAACTTCTCACGAAAACCGACCCCCAAAAAACAGATGTTTTTAAAATTAATTGTTTTAAGAGCATAACTTGTAATGAATTCGTTTGCAGTTCGCATTTAACAGGGTTGTCAATGTGACTGGCACAGAATAGAGTTCAAGGGTTCTTTAACTGAGGCAGATGAAACCCTTGGGGTACGTAAACTAGTTTAATGGGGGTCCATGAAGTCCTAATTAAAATATCAATGTATTGTTTAAAAACGGATAAATTTTATAAAAAAAAGTTTAATATAAATATCCCTTTTTAACCGAAAACAGAAGGTTTCTCAGATCTACTTGCTTTATAATGACTTCTATGGTTCACAGACCTAAGTAATTCTCCAGTAACTGTTAACATGCCATTCATCGGTTTATTACAATATAAAAAAACATCAAATAGCAAAGGATGTCTCCTTTTTTAAAAAGCAAGTATTACGCCTAATAAAACTCGTAAAAGATTCACTCGCTTACTCACGTTAAAAAATCCGACAAAGCTGGTTGAAAGCACGAAGTTCCCGCCGCCACCGCTCTTGGTGTACATCGGATCCCTGAACAGCTCTGGAAGAGGGGTTCCGGTTTTCTGTTAAATAAGGAAGGCACTTTTGAAAACAGGTTTTTCGAATCGCAGCCGTGAAAACCCAAAATCCACCATGTTTAATTCTCGTTAAACATAAACAAAAAATCTCTTGTTTCGGATTTTATTTGAGCAAATCAGCAAAACTCGACTTGACTCCCAAAACAAAAGCCTGTTTTTAAGTCTGAAAAGAGACGCGGATTTAAAATATCTTTCCCGAGATATCTTAAAGACTATAGGCCCAAGTCTAAGATGTTGGCTCTGGCCAATTAGACACCATTTTGTAAAGCACGTTGACGTAAACCTCCTAAAACAGTGTTTTTGAATTGAAGCCGTCACAACGAACAATCCACCATGTTTAATTGTCGTTTAAAACAAAACTAGATTTTATTTCTCGAGTGTTAAGACCAGATGCAAATCAGCTAAAATCGACTTGACGGGAGTACCCCAAAACTAACGCCTGTTTAAGCCTGAAAACAAATGCAAATTTAAAATGTCTTTCCTGAACTATAAGATTTAGTGTCGGGGTCTTTGTGTAAAAAACTGGGCTATAGTCTAAGATGTTGTTTCTAGACACCGCTTAAGGAAAGCGCGATGACGCAGAATTGCTGGAAAAAGGCTGTTCTGTTTTACAGTATGCCGTAAATGTGGGTTGTATAAAGTTATATTGAACAAGTTCTCCAAAACAGAGATTAACAAGTCTCCCAAACACGATCGTTCTGGTAATGTATCTGGCCAGGCTTTTAAACTTTTGCCCTATCGTGAGGCCCTTATCATAATAATCTTAAGGTGACTTTTTATAAAAGTGTAATAAGTTTTCAATATTCATTCTATTGACAATAAAGAACGTCTAGATTTGCGGTTAGTTGACAAATTGCCAAAAAAAATCACAAAAAGAGAAAAATTGCCACAAAAAGATTAATTTATTGTACCAGCATACCCACTTACTGCATTTTTTTATTTATTTTAGGTAAAAACATAGGCTTGTTAGAGTTTGTAGTTTTTTTGTTTGAGGTAAATTTGGCTTTTTTATTTCAGCCTACTGTCAACCCTGCTTAAAATTAGCAGACGGTCTCACCTCGGCGGCAATAGATAGGCCGAAGAGATGCCGATCGCATCCCCGATTGTTCCTACACTCGTCCATGAGGTAGGCAAATTTGTCAGATGCCGCTTTGAGCAGCGAGCAAGTGTTGGAGTCAGGCTTGCCACCGGCGTCAATAGCCGCCCTACAGAAGGCCACCGTCTCGGGCGTGCAAGTCCGGCAGGTCTCGGTACGGCCGTGGTAAAATCTAGAAAGAAGAAGTTACGTTTCTGTTAGATTTTTGCAGTGTTGTAATGACTTAAGTCAATTACAAACTTAAGTCAGTGTTTTCAAATGACTTGACTTTACTTAAATTCGTTTGGGCAAAATGACTTGACTTGACTTAAGTCTTTCCAACTAATGATTTGACCTAAGTGCACTTACATTACTGTTTTCAAATGACTTGACTTGACTTGACTTGAGTCTTTTGGGCAAAATGACTTGGGTTGAAAAGAATGACTAAACTTGACTTAAGTCTTCCAACAAATGACTTGACTTGACTTAAGTCTTTTGAACAAATGACTTGGGTTAGAAAGAATGACTTTACTTGACTTAAGCCTTTCCAACTAATGACTTGACTTGACTAAGTCTTCCAACTACTTACTTGAATTGACTCAAGTTTTTTGGACAAATGACTTTGGTTAAAATGAAGCGTTTTCCACTTTTTTATACAATTGAGCTATTTATCCTAATTTTATTGCATAAAATACTTTGCTTGCTATATGTTGCGTTTTTCTTATTTTTACTTAGGTTTTTGTTAATTATCGTACAACATTTAACGATTCAAATTGTTCAACGTTTCTTTTTTATGACAAGGACGTGACTCGAAAATGACTTGCTTAAATTATGACTTCACTTGACTTGGGCAATTGATGACAATGACTCTGGGATTTATTCAAAAAGAATTGACTTTGACTTTATTTTACAAATGACTTGACTGAGAATTCGTTTTAAAATAACTTGTTTACAACACTGTTTTTTTTTTGCTCGTGAGAAATGGTACAAAAATATTTCGTGCAGGCGTTCAATTTTTTTCAAGCCAAATCTGGTAATAGGATCGAATGTATTTTTATCTCGTAATTATAGTATCGTTTATGTTTTAACCTGCCTTCTATTTAATAAACAGTCTGAGATTAAACATAAACAACAGAGATAGCATCAATATTTCTTCTTTCAATAATGCAGGAAGCAACTAGTTCCGAAAGTCTTTGTATATATGTTTTCTTTTTTCAGTACTTTTTCAGTTTCGGTAAATATGATTGCACCTGAGGTAAAAAATCGCGGTGAAATACAGCATTAAAGCGATTTAGCTTGTTTAGGAGAGAATTGGTGATTAAAACATATTTGCGAAAACTAAAATTCGGTTTCTGCAAACAAACATCAATGAAAGGACAACTTTGGCCAAAAAACGAAAAAACACCTTTTTAAGAGCGCACGCGGTTCCAATGAAGAAAATTACACTTACTGCCTGGTGGTGGCGGTTTCGTATGTCGGAGCCGGTTTTCCGTGCATCGTCATGTACGCCAGCTGGAAGCTGATTTGCATAATGGCGTCGGGGTATATCTGTGTGTTAAGATTAACAGTGAGCTTGCTAAACCGCATTTTTATTTAAGTACTTTATGACCTATTTAATTATGTGATCATTGTATGACTTGCGGTCAAAGGTCACTGAGCACATGGTGCCTTGACATTGTAGTTGTCCTTACGGCATTTGGTGTTACTACCTTGTCGCGGTAGGAGCTCAATTTGTTAGTTACTTGTAAGTGTTTCGCAATGATGTTTAACTTACTGATTCTGTTTCTGTTTAATTAACATTGTTTTGTATTGATTCATTCGAATTAAGGAATCCACTTGTTTAAGCCTTTTCGTGTTTTAATAAATTCCTGTACGTGTACACTGATAAAGACTTCAGTATCGGATCGGATCCATTAGTTTTCATGTGGATGCAAAGTAAGTTTAAAATTGTCGCACAACCGGAAGTGTAGGCTTCGCTCCGTTTAATTCGGGGGTTCATAACCTTTATATCATGGTGCACTAACTTCTCACGTTTCTTAAAAAATACGCCCAAGGAAGGTCTCTGAAGTCCTTATGAAAAGCGCAGATTCGAGTGACGAAAACAAACTGTTTGTGACTCATCAGGGGGGGGGGGGGCGGCCGTTAAAAAACATGCTAACTTGTTTTAAAAAAAATCCAATGTACTGCTCTACAGCAGATATTTTAATTTGAAAAGATAAACAAAGCAAAGCATTTTTTAATAGAATGAATGCGCAGCAGCATTAGCGCAAAGCAAATGGTTAGACGTGAAAGGATTTAAAAGGCAAAATTACGTAAGCCAATACAGTTCGAAAGCGAATTTAACAAGTTTCGTTTAAACACGACAATCTATTTCTATTTCTGCTCTGTGCCCTGGCCATGCCTATAAGGGACGTTTATTTTTAGATAAATAGGCATGTTTAGGACAAAAGTTTTGCCTTCCAAAAATCGATGGACGTCATTCCTGTGGTCAAAACGAGTCGAATGACAAACCATAGCTAGAAAGCCTAGGTCACTTTGCTATCGTATCGCCTGCGCCAGCTTTATTAGACATCCCATGCATAGTTCACAAACATTGACTTAAAATGGTAATTAGCGAAAAAATTGCCTTAAGTCGTTTCATCTCTTTTTTGCCAAACTTGGGTAAATCGAAGTGGGTTAACCACAGGTCGTCAGTAAACTTTGCAGTCACTTTTTTTCCCTCTTCGATCGATGCGGCGATTTTCTCATCGACAACGAATTCCATCTCTTCGATTTTGCTGATTTCGTCTGAAACATAATTTAAACCAATGGAGTGTACGGGTCTGAATTAGCTGAGTTTTGGACTCACATGAAATTACCAGTGACCACATTTTTGAAATTATCGTAATGAAATCTTTTTAACGAAGTACAACTCTGAGGTAGAAATGCCCAGCAAAAGACTTCCGGATATTCATTAGAATCAATTAATTAATTGATTAATTATCTGCTCTGTTGTCAATAATTTAAAGTGCGTGTTTCTAGTATAATTTTATTACACCGCACGTGCCAAACCAGCGATCCAGAATATTATCAGGAGGCCCTACTTTATGTTGCAACCTCCACGTTAGAAACACTGCTTTAGCGACCACCGTTCGAGTCAAAACATCAACATTTCGGCCTTCAAAAATAGAAATCTGCCAGGCAACATATCAATAGATAGAAATCGCTCTTCTGATGTAAACGTAGTATAAACCATAATTTAACCCAGTGGTTCCCAACCTTTCATGGCTTGCGGCACCCCTCAGAAATAATAAATAGATTTTGCGACAACCCAACAAGATTTTTGCGACACCCCTACAAGTTTTTTCCGTAGGTAAATCACTAGAACGTCGCAATAAACGGAACTGGAACAACACAGATCAACCTGCACAACATAGGAAGTTTTAATTGGATTTATTCCACTTTAATCTTACACAAAAAGTTGTAAGGCAAAAATCACATTCTGAAAGATTCTTAAAAATCTCTCGGCACCCTTGGGGATTACAAATAACACCCCAGGGTGCCGCGGCAACCCGGTTGAGCAGCACTGATTTAACCCTTATAAGGTCAGATGGTCTGCTGCCGAAACGTCGGTTTTATGCTTAGAGCGATTTCGATCTATTTTAGTCTTATGTGCGAAACAACTCACCGGCGTCTTTCGATCCCGTCCACTTTCCCTTGCATTTCTTCATCACGAAGGTGGCGAATTCCATGTACATGACCATCACCATGCCGTCCATGGCCGAGTGCGCGCAGCAGGCGCCCATCACTCCGTTGCGCGAAAACACCTCGTTGTATGACTTGTCCCGCCAGCGCTGCGCCGGGTCGCCGGTCACAACGTGAAAAAGGAGTTCGGCGGTCGTCTGCGAATCGAAATTTAAGCTATACAGAAAATCCAAGGCTGCGAAATGATGGTTTACCTTGTTCTCCGCATCGACACCTGGGTATGGGGTTAGGAAGATAAAGGTTTTAATAGTTCAACTTCACTCGACATTTCAGTGTTTCGACTTGAACCTTTAGAGGCGACTTTGTAAATTTATTTTTGAATAGAATATGTTGTGTTGTAATTAGAATGAAATCATACAGGGTCTTGTATGTAACCAGAATGTTTTTTTGAGATGTAAAAATCAACAAGTTTTCGTGTATTGTCCGGGAGAAAATATTATTATTGTTGTTTTCTTTAAAGTTACAAGTCGCACACTGGCTTGAAATCGATCTATTTGCAAATGGGCTTACAATTTTTTAACTAATAGTTCACTTTATACAAATAAAAACGTCTGATAGCGTCTTACAAACACCAAATAACGCATATTCTGTATATTAGCTTTTCCAGTTTAACGCAAAAACATTGTTTTTGGTTTTCGATCACATAGCACCAATAAAGTTTTCGTGCTATGTTTTTTTTCGCGGACTAACTGCTAAGCCTTGGTGACCCAATTCTCTTATCTGAACTTTTTGCAAGCGAACTAAAAATATGACATCAGCATAAATAAGTTCGAATTTAATTGACACAAGCCATCTCGTCGCATTGTTACCGTTATGTTTCAAATATTGGAGAATTCCTTACAAATATAAAAAAGTAGTGCAGTCGGCCACCCCTAAGACAATGTATGGCCGTTTCGTAAACTCTGCTGCGCCAAACCTGCGAAAAAATCCTACTGAAGCTATGCATCCCAAGTGTAACCCCGTACTTTGTATCAGGACTGCGGAGTCGATGTGGTTTATTTTACTGGAGTAAGACCACGTAAAACTACCAGAGTCCCGAGTCCGACGTGCGTATACACATTACCAAATTTTGAAACTGATATGGCAGCCAAATGTAAAATAGCACATAGTGGATATTTTCCAACCATGTGTGAGTAAATGAATTATATGGGGCCCCTAAGTGTGGATTACTGAATATCCACAGTATTTAGTTACGTGCGTTAATTGGCTGAATACAGGCTGTTCAAACTAAGGCAGACTCGGCACTCGACAAAATCGCACAGCAAAGCCTAAAAAAATATTTTTAACCGACTCAGCAGTCCTGCTTTCTACCCACATCTGCTCTGGTGTCATCCAACGAAAAAACTCCGATCGCACTCTCGACGGCTTTCAAATTCTCAGCGTTCGATTCGCTGATGAGCGTCAAGTGATTTCTGGCGTCGGCCCACGAATCGCGATCCAGCGAAGTCAGGGCTGCGATCCCCGGGGCTTTTTTATTCTCGGCGTCGCAAAGCTTGATTACCGACCTCAGAGCCTTTTCGTTTTGCGGTGGGGTGTAAGGTCGACCTTCAGGGAAAAGCAAAATATTAAGATTGGATTTTTTGGTGACAAGGCAGTATAACAAAGTCGTACGTTTTTCAAACCATAATATATGTTATTTTTACCTATAACTTACTAGACAATTATTGTTGTTTAACTATTACACACGGTGACAAATTGAGTAATTTTACTTCTCATTTTTAAAACTTTTAAAACGCCTATAAATTTTGCAAACAATACAGGTTCACTATACGTAAACTGTGGGCAAAAAATGCTTTCCGTATAATGATTACTCGGCAAGTGTAGTAGGGAAAAAGATTTTACTGTATAAGATTCTGATCAGCCAACATAATCAATAGAGAAAGTTGCAGAAGGTCGCCATAATTGATGTTATATTTTTATTTTCCTAATTAATAAATTTGGGTACTTTGGTTAACAAACAATTTGTTCACTTGCCATGCTTAGGACTGTAGATGTCCAGTTTGAAAAGGCGGCCCTTATAAAGTAAAATGACGTGCAGAGGAACAGAACCCTCACTGACGGTTTTAAAATAACAGTCCAACTGATCTCTGCCTTTGTGAGGGGTTTGACAGGAACTGAATGCTGTCCTGCAAATAACATTCAAGTTTTCATCAAATAGCATTCAAGGCAGTTGAAGACTGAGCAGTACAGTGAAGGTTTTGACCATAAAAGAATTGGCACATTACAATTTAAAAGAAAACTTATTCAGATTCAGATACCCTTTCAGCAACAAATTCTGAAAAACATTTTATATTGAATCCACAAATTTTGATTCATTTACATACTTCCAGAAGGCCATCTTAATAAAGCATGTATTGCTTATATAAGCGATTTTTATTAAACAAAAAGAGCTTAAAATAGTACATGTTTTTCAACTGAAACTTTTGATTAACCTAATAAATCAAGTCTTAATGAGAAAGTGTATCAAATAATAAGAATTTGTAAATTAATTCACAAAGAAGAATGAATTAACAGTGCGTCAAAAGAACGTTTACATGTGGCACAGTAATTAAATTATTAGCCTAGTTGCAGAAGAAATACTGAAAGAAAAAACGTTGAACAACTGGTTAGAAGGTTTTGTTGATAAGTATCCAACAGCAGTATATATTAACTTTTGACATTACAATATAATGATATAGGACATATGCTGATATTCTGAACAACTGGTGATGAATCAAAACGAATAGCGTTGTACATATATTTCTAGAAACTTAAATAATTATATAGATGTTTTCAATATGCTTTTTTTAGGTGTATATACATATATGTTCTTTAACCGAACAAAATACATTCTGGTAAATTAACAACAAAATCATAAATTTAAAATGTTACCTAAATTGATCCATAGCAAAAGTTACACCACTGTTACTTTTGTTAACTTCTATTTTCTCGTTTCTCAGAAGATAATAGAATTGAGCAAGGTTGTACATGCTCATTGCCATTCTCTCAACCTAAAATAAAAAATTAAAGGTATTGTAATTATATCACATGTCCAAAAAATACATTAAGCAATTTACAGGTTTATCAAGGATTAATCCAATAAATAGAAAATAAACTGTTTTTATGATTGTGCAAAGATTCTTTATAAAAAAATCGCTGATGTCTTTTATGGTACCCATTGGATTTTCTGTTTTTTTTTTAAACTCCTTGTAATTTTGAATATTTCATGGATAATTTTTGTGCTAACATTTAAAAATTGTGAACAAGCTGCAAACTTGAGTGAAATAGCAACATCGTAATTTCAATGCTTGAATGTTGGCATAAAATAAAATATAAACCAAACTAATAATGGCAATCTGAGTTTAATTCTATGGCATGATGTCACTATCTACCAATTTTACTATACATCACATTAATAACTACTTTCAAGAACGATTTGTTAGGACATCTATCTAATAAACTACAGCAGCTAATAATCATTGCCTGTGTATTATCTTGCGGTGGCCAAAACTGGTCAGGAAAAGATGGAGTTCCAGTAAAATTCATATAAGGAAGAGGCATTCGCAGGTCTAAATAACCTCTGTCCAGCCACCATTTTTCTATCCAGTTTTTATGTTCTATAAAACAGA
The DNA here is from genome assembly GCF_963924565.1 of Ascidiella aspersa. Classification (NCBI taxonomy): domain Eukaryota; kingdom Metazoa; phylum Chordata; class Ascidiacea; order Phlebobranchia; family Ascidiidae; genus Ascidiella; species Ascidiella aspersa. The sequence goes on from NC_139451.1 coordinate 22,822,495, forward strand.
GTTAAAATTTTGTTTCAAAACTGCAACATAAAAAGGTATAATTTTCCTTTTTATAGCTAGATGTTATATTTACAGAAAATTAATTATATACAAACATTTAGGGAAATCATAAAGAATATATATACTTTCAACAGATAGAAGTTTAGAATTTTATTAAGTCATTAGAATCTGTTTCTATTCCCTTATGTGCAAATTGTCTGTAATAGACAAGTATTTTTTTAGGCTTTGCTGTAATTTCTATGTGTGCATACTGTCTATAGTTAATGCATTGTTATAAAGTCAATTTTAAGTATTTACGACCCATTCAAGTGATTTGCAAAATACCTTAAGTTCAAGTGAAGTATTTTGTCTAAAAGACTGAAGTCAAGTAAAGTCAATTTGGTCAAAATACTTATGTAAGTAGAGTAATTTAAAAAAAACAGTGACTTAAGTCATTGACATAATTCCACACAAATCTGATAGTTAATCAGTACTTTTTCATGTCATTGTATTACTAGTATGTACTAAAAGACCAGAAATCTTTAAAACTCTGTGGTTAATGAGCAGTTTTGTTAGAAATGGTTTCAATAACTTATTTTTCTATATTAGTCAGAAAGAAATTTGCATATTTTTTGCCTTATCTATGCTGGCTTCACAAGAAATAAATAATACCACTACAGATAGGCTACTTACCCTTTTCCCAAACTTTTAAGTAGTTTTGAAGCTTAGGAGCCTCATTTTCAAGAAATTGCTTACACAATGCTTTAGTGTTTTCATATTCAGCTTCACTGGCAACTAAAAAATGACAATTAAATGAGTCGTATCAAGTTCCTGTAGAAATATGGTTCATATAACTCTTTAGTCATGCTACCTAAAACTTTAAATAAAAATATATTATTCAAACTTTAAAAAATATATTATTCAAACATCTATATATGCAAGTCTGGAAAGTATGGCAGATTTCGACAAGATCTCGCGGGTGTACGGCCGAAAAAATCTGGGTGACCGGGTGCAACAAAGGTAAAAAAGTGCACCTCGGGTGCACTTTATGATTTTCCAATGCACTGCGTATAGCATACATTGCACTGTAAATGTATGCCGCACAAGCTTTTTACATAATGGGGTTGCAGTTTAGATATTTTTCGGGGTGCACTTTTAAGATAATATTTAGATATTTTTCGGGGTGCACTTTAAAGGTTGAAAAAAACGGCGCTCTTTCACTATTGTACGTAAAAATTAAAAAAATTTTTTTTCTTCAAATGCCGCATACCATAACACAAATTGTTTGGGTTAGGGTGCGGGTTAGCGTTTGGTTGAGGGTGGGTCAAGTTATTATTTTTATTATTATTGTTATTAATAATAAACATAATATTACTTGACCCACCCTCACCCAAACGCTAACCCGCACCCTAACCCAAACAATATGCGTTGTGGTATGCGGTATTATTATTATTTTTTTTTGCATATCTTTTCACGTACAATAGTGAAAGAGCACCAAAAAAAAATCGCGGGTGCACTTGCCATACTTTCCACAGTGGTATATATGAAACAACTTCCCTAAATGAAAATAGTGTGAATGTAAGAAACTAAAAACTTGTCATTATATGTCCACTGCATAATACAATTAAAACCACTTTAAAATGCTAGCAAAGTATGATTGAGTTCATGTGATGGTATTTTACTATAAAACTCAGAAACTGTACAGTATTGACAACAACAAAAACTATTTCAATAAATATTAATTACTTACCAGCATAAACCGAATCCAAGTACTTATCAATAGTGTTGTTCAATTCAGGGACCTTCAAAGGTGGCAAAGTTTCATCGTAACAAAAGGTTCTTTCTCGAGACATAACGCCGAAATGCCGAATGTTGACAATCTTTTTTGAAAAATATGTACAACAGTGCAAACGTTCTGTATTGCAGCGTCTTATAGTTTTGCTAGTTAACTGACCAGCTACTACTCTGCATAAAGCAGCGCGCATAGTCGTAATTTAACTTTACAGACAGGTTGCACAGCGTATGTTTAATTAGGGCTGCAGCAATCAGCTAACCGTCTTCGGCAAACAATAGAGCTCAGACCGCAGACCGTTCAAAGTACAACGAAATTTACTATAATTTTATTTAAGCGATTAGTCGTTTCCACAGAATGAAAGCGTAGGAAAAACAATCGTACCCTACCACTACAATTTAATCGCAATAAAAACAGACTTTACTCATTCCAACGACATAAAAACAGTTATAAGCCGTTGCTCATTCATTGAAAAATCGTCTTTTTAAAAATTAGGGAGTTTTTGAAAAAAATCCCTAAAGTGTTTTTCTGCTTTGATTTAACCAGCGACATATAAACAAAACAATATATGTAGGCTATATATGATGTCATTGATTTAACTTGGGTTTGTTTTTCTGAAAAATATTTTACAGTAGAGTAATCTATATTTCTTTAAATAATAATTAGAATAGCCTTGATTTTCAAGAATGAATATTAGGCCTATGTTAGCCTACTACCGGTACAGTACTTAAAAATGTATTTACAGTGTGAAATAGTTTTAAGCTGATCTATTAGGCTAATGACTTTATTATTTACCACAGCATATTAACAGTAAACTGTGTTAGCACTATTGATGTTATTCCTTAGGTGGGCCTATAATCCTGCCTAACTTGCCCTGACGGTGAACTCTGCACTATCCGAATAGCATCAAAGTGCACCGTTCTGTAAAAAAAGTAGGCTAAAATTCAGGCAAAGCTGTTTCAATAAACCGACAAAAGAATGGTATGGTAAGTTAGGAAATTTGATTCATGTTAGTAAACAGAACGTTTAATGAACAAAAAATATTTTCCAGTCATAAACCGACACCCGTGAAAGTTTGTCGTTCTGAAATAGCCGGTATACTACTTACAGTAAAAGTTACAGCTTATCACGATGGAAATCCAGAAAATATCCTGGAGTGGTACATAATAAAACCAGTAGATAGGCCGTATATAGACTTGATAAATGTAGGTAATATATGAGGGTAGTCAATCATAACGCTGGAAACACAAGGGCAACAGCATCCGGCCGTAATAAATTGAAACAACAGTGCCGAACAACATTTTTTTCAAGAACGATAAAGCGATTTTGTAACATTAAATTACCATAAATTTGTTTTAGTTAGACTTACCGAATGTCTTATTACAATTACCAAGACCCATGGCGATTTAATTACGAAAAACACAAATTAAATTTACCAAGCGCGGCGAAAATTTGTTCCTTTTGCTGGTATGGTTTGACATAGAGTTCTACGAAGAACTGTTACGTTTGAGTGTAGCATGGATAAGCACCAAGGCGAAAACATTTTTACAATGATTCTGTGTGTGTTTATATGTACTTTTTGCGTTTGACCTTTGTGAGTTAAAACCGTCTATAAACAATAGCTGCCCTGAGTACGGAAGTAAAGCATAATAACAGCCATTGTTTCCTGTATTTGCACGACATACCTAGCTGAGAATTGTTCAGGTTTTTTACCGAGATGAAATGTCTCACATTCATCGATCTGAATGAAAAAGCCAATTAAGTCATTATCTATAATAGCCCACAATATATAGTACGCTAGACGAAAACTATACCGTAGTCGAAAAAGACCTACACCTATCTGCATAAATAAACGCATCGTAAGAAGATTTAATTGTCTAAATGTCTAAAACAGTAGAGAGAGAATGTTTAGTGCGACGAAGGGGCGTCGTTTTAGCATCATCTGCAATGCTTCGACGTTTGAGCGCCACTGTTTTAGAACCGGACTGTTTGTGGAATTAAAGCTAGAGTTGAAATCTTATTTTGGTCTTATTCTGATTCCTCACATATATTAGTCCTATTTGGTTCTTATTTCGAGCTGTGTTTCATCTCAACTATTATATTATATTAATTTCGGTATTATTGTTGGAGTCCACAACTCGCCATTAAAAACGTGCCAAAAAACAAAAAACTAACATAAATTTATTAATAACGAGGGGCAACCCAGTGGTCAAACTTAATATTTTAAGGAAAACGAGGTACGCATGAAGCTCGTGAAAGAGATTTGCATATTGCTGAAAATAAAGCAAATTGATCTAACCTAATTTGTACTTTGTTACCGGGACTTTGTGTAAATACAAAAGCTGTGTTTTGGGGGGCATAGCCTGGAACCCCTTGGAACAAACTTGTACACTGACCTATTCACGAAATCATGCAGCTCCATATAGTTACGTAACCAATTAAACGTGATCTGTTAACAGTTAACTCATGGGTAATTTATTGAATAAAGTAACTTTAATTCAGACAAAACTGCCGAGGAGGCAATAATTCAGTCTATCGTGAAATTCAACGAACATAAATGGAAATAATTAAACTGTTGTTTTTTTGCTATATTTAAATCGCTCATGCACGAGCCATTTTATTACCCTTCGCCACCCATACTTTCAGAAGCGCTGCTTTGGATTGACGGTTGTTTTTGCTTCTTTCATTTATAAAATTCTAGTTTTATATTCAATGAATATACTGTTGCTGCCAGGCATTATATTAATTATAAAGAGGGTTTTTCCGACAATAATTTATTCTGTACCGACGTTTCGATAACCTATCCAGGTAATCTTCATCAGGGCATATAAACTTGTAACCTTGCAGAGGTATATATACAGTGAAGAAAAACGACGAAAAAACAAGGTGGCAAAACGAGGCGAAAAAAGAAAACAAGGCGCGAATAACGTGAAAACGTGAAAACCGGCTGCAGCCTTCTAATGGCCGCTACTGCACAAAAATTGATAGGAAGGTGCAAGAAATGTATCTTGCTTAACGTTCATGGTGTTAGAATGAGTGTGTATCGCCCAGGATTCTAAGAAGACACGGCAGTGGTAATCTCCTTCTCCAGTTACAATCGAAGCACATCCAAAGTCGATACAGAATAAATTATTGTCTCTTTATAATTAGTTTTATATTCTTTGTATTTTTCTTCTCAATATTTTCTTTAACAAATAATAGTTGCCCCTAAGACAGGCCCTTACGACCCTCTTGAAGGTCGCGAATACAGGATGGGGAAGCACTGTTCTAAGATAACCGTTTTCCCAACTGAACAGATAAAAGTTATTTGTTAACAATTCAAACGATTGACTTTATTTCAGTTATACACCAGTTCGTTCGAGACATGCGCGTTTCAGTAGATTACTTAAAGTAACAACATCGCATAACCTTGCATGTGATTTGTTTTATAGCGCCTTTGTATACAGCGCAGACGTTGGTGTGGGGAAAATATGTAACACTATAGTCTTATTCGCAGTCACAAAACAGTGCATTGTGCAACAGTGCATTTGAAAAGCGCAGCCAAGCATACGAGCCTGTGTGGTGCTGCAATATGTTTCCCAGGGAAAACGTACCAGGGGATTTCCTGTGGTTTATTCCTAGAAACCAAAAAACTCGTGAAATATTTTTTTGTATTTCCAAGGTGCAATAAAAGTATCAGACTAAGACGAGAATGGGTTACATCACACTGACTCGAAAATAGGTGACTGGAAATACTCAAAGAGATCCGACATGGCATATATTGAGACAATACTGAACAAAATCACCCCGGGCAATCGCTTGAGTGTCTACTGTGGGGCACGTCAGCACACAGACAAATCTTCGCTTGGGAACATTTGTTTGATAGTAAGCATTGACGGACTTGCCATCCCAGTTGAATTTGCGCCAAGGTTAAAGAAGCCGCGAAAAATTCTCGTGCTATTGTTGAACACTGTTGTCAGATGGATAAGCAGCAGCAAACTGGCGTTTTCTCTTGGTTGGAACAGAAACGAGTAAGTATTTCTTACAAAACTCACTTCAGTAAATGGATGCATATCTAATAGAAATGTCGAATGACAAAACAATAACATATGCATGCTTTGAGTTGTTTTCACAACTTAATTTGGAAATATAATTGCATGTATGTTAAGCGCATTGATACTGTAGGTTTGGTATGAGGTTTATAACATTTGTTGAATAACACAAAATAATGGGTTTCCACTAAAGAAAATATTAATGGCTTTCCACTAAAGAAAACCGCTAAGTCTGTGTTGACCATTTTTGTTACATTTATGACAAATAAATATTCTAAGTGGAATATACCTAATTTCCACCAACAAGAAGGCTTAGAATTAATTATTAGATTGGTGGAATATCTATCATTTTAAGAGTAAATAAAACTTTGAAACGTGTTTGTTTTGAAGGAAACTTCTGGACGAGGTAGTGGACGAGAACAACGCACAGGACCTGAAACTTTTTATTAAAGACCTGGTCCAACTGTCTATGAAGAATACCAACATTTCCAGTGACAATGAACGTGTTAACGGGTACTTGAATAGCACCGTCGGTTATCTAAGAAAAAAGAATACATCCCTTTCTCATTTGGACCCATTTATGGCCAAAATATCTCCAAACTTGTTTAATAATTTAGGCAAATATTTATCTTGGTGTTTTAAACTCCGTGGACTACTATTTTAAAGATTACTAGCAGATCTAACAATTGGCCAATGAAGGGACAGACAAAATGGTCTAAAATAAATTGACTTCTAGACGATTGATGCAGCGAAATTAAAATAATACCCATTGTAAATTGCTGATCATATATTTGACCTATATATTTTATGATACCTATTACTCCAGTGGTTCTTAACCAGGGTTCGATCGAACCCTTGGGGTTCGACGAAGCTGTTTCAAGGGTTCGGCGAGAACGTCCTCTGAAGCATAAATGCTGCTATTTCAAGCTAATTTCGAATCTCTTTTATGCGCGAAGGTGTCAAGTAACGTTATAAATAGAAAGTTTGGCCAATTTTAACCTATTGTATATGCAAGTTTTTAATTTGTGTATGCCCAGTTTCAGCTGCTAGAAGGGAGAAACGAATACTGAGCGAAAATTTGGGGTTCGACGAAAGCTTGCAGAATAACATAGGGGTTCGACAGGTTGCCAAAGGTGAAGAACCACTGTATTATTCCATTATTTGTAATTAAGTTGCCCCAATTTATTATTCATTATGAAAAGTGTTTTTTATTTAAACAGTGGTCCTACGATCCCTAAGTTTTGTGTAGCGGACAAGTTGGCAAAACAAATATACATCCATCGCAAATATTTGTAAATAGGCTTGTGAATTCCGAGTGTGCAACGGTTTGATCAATATCTTAACCAATCTTTAATTTGTTTTCGAACGCTATTGGATGCAATTAAATGTGTATATACAGATAGCTATAACCGGTTTGTTCAACCCTTTAAATACCATAATGCTCGGTTGGCATGTCATAAGATATCCGTTTTTCTTGAATAGGGTGTATCTTTATAGAATCGAAAACCATCGGCGGCAGGTTTTAGCCAGTCGATCACTGCTCCGCTGACGCGTATATTAACAAGTAAAAACTAAAAACAGGATCAGACGTTTTGTTTAAAGGAAAATATGTTTCGCCAAAGTGGCATCATCAGTTCCTGTAAGAGTACAAATAAATAAAATCAGAGCGCAGCCATCAACAAACCAATAAAAGTAAACAATAAAATATTAAAACATTATAATAGACTAAAAACGCAATGAAAAGCACTACAGCCTGTAGTGCGATTTTCCTTTAAACAAAACGTCTGATCCTGTTTTTACTCATGTTTTTAATTATGAGTTTTACCCGTTTTTCTTGTGTTTGCTTGTACATATACACACTCGCTCTTATTACTTAACTGCTATCGCTGTTGCTATCTGTACAGTAAACAAAAAAACAAAAACAAAAAACAGTACCTGTTATCTCTTGCAACCGCTTACCCTTCTGTAACTGAAATTTATTGTATTCTTAGTCAGATCTCATTTAGTTATCAAAGTTTTATATTTAGACCCTATAGGCGCACAGCCTTTTTAAGTAAGGGCGAAATTTGCTTTGGAGAATATTTTTTTAGGAATGACGTCACAAAGTTACGTCATAATGTTAAAGTGTAAAACAATAAATCTTAAGAACACCTGTTGTTCTCGATCAAACTTCTACGCAACTATGACGATAAAATTCTGTTAAGTCGCGTCAACGCAAAATATTGCCTGTATTTGGTTTAAATAGATTGAACTTCCAATGTACACGATACGTGACGTATTAAGCGCGTAAAATATAATTGCTCAGTGCTTAAAATCACCTAAACGGGTAAATCGCTAAAAACAGAAAGAAATTCACGCGAAGCTCGACATAAATTGCATAAGACAAAATCGCAAAAACAAACTTTTTAAGACATTTGCACGCAATATTGATAACAACCGCGCAAAAACTCAAAAATTTGTTTAAACACCCGCATCGCAAGATTAAATCAGAATAACAACAAGCATATCAAGATCGTCTGAACATCGGTTGTTCTACCACTTTTAACATAAGGCAAACGTCTAACAAACGTATAGCAAGAAATAAAGTTGGTGCCGTACTAACTAGTATACAAATGTTTCAAGTTTAGCTAGCCAAAATCTTAATTTGGCGTGCCTTATGTGGTCCGCAGGCCGCAGGTCGGACTCCCCTGGTTTAGAATTTATTAACAAAACCTTGAGACCCCCCTTCCAAACAAGACATAACCAATAAACTATTGGCTAAATAATTTCTGCCTAATGAACCATTCTTTTTAAAATGAAAGCTATACAATACGTGAGAACAAACGAATGGGTCGCTTAAGTTAATCAGAAAATCAGATACATCCTAATACAATCATACAACAACACATCATGATAAACTGTTTGGTAAAAGTAATGTTTGACTGGTGAGGGCCTCATCGTGGGTACAGTTATTTTGTAAATCCCATTGAATTAATAGATTGTAGGTCAAAACCCAGTTGTTCTCAACAAACGGGGTAAGAAGTAAAATTTGTTGTGTATGTGTCAAACGTGCGGAAAACAAACTTGTACGTGTCGCTTTTTTGAGTGTTTTTACTTTTAACAGAAGTGTTAAAATTGCCCAAGGCCAAGCATATTCACAAAGCAAACAAGATGTTAGCCAACTTGCAAACATCTTTCGGCTCCACAAAAGAATCGCGTGTTTATTGTTTCAAGAAAACGAAGCGTGGTGCAATTTAAATAGCATATGTGCGTTGGTCACATGCTTAACTGTAAGTCAGCCAAGTTTGTTTCCAGCAGTCGCGCGCTTAAAATAAGAGCGGTTTTAACGTTCAGCCAACCAGCAAATGTGTGATGGAATCATGTGGTGTCCCAGGGAAGTTTAACTCGGTTATTTCCCGGGGTTTGTCCCTGGAAAAAATTTTTTTTCTTTGCCTAAATAGTCTAAATATACCACATTGATACAAAAGTGAAGATGGGTTACATGCATCACACCAATTTAGTAATTTATTGGTGGTTGGTTTCCATTTGTCCCGTTAGTCTACAGAATAAAAAATGGCAAGCAATTTAAGAGAAACTCAGATTACCTAAAAAATTTCGCGCTCGCGGGTTTTCCAATGTCTCTATGTGCGCCCCCAAGTAAAATAGGTTAAGAAACACTGCGTTATAGTTTTACATTGGAAATCTTTCGCCTTTAACACATTTAAATCGCAAATCTGTTTCTCAGGAGAACTTGCAACTTTGGATAATATATCGTCCAACCCTAATGTGACCACGTTTATTCACCCATAAGAGTTTGTTTACACATAAAAGCGTAAAAAAACACTACGGATAATATACGGTATTTAATCACGCTTAGCAAATGAACTCTACAGGTAACTTTTTTCACCTGTAGACAAAATTACGAATTTTGAAGATAGATAGCCTACCTGGTGTAACAAACTTAAGGCAAGCAACGCATCGCCTACATCGAATTGTTTTGTTAATTGCGGTTTGGACGCCCGTCAATTAAGCTTAACTTAAAGCAAAAGGGTGTTTCTTAACTGACTTTAGAGGTGTCCGTTGCTTAAAATTTTATTTCGATTCCGATACCCCATATTTGGGACAAAAATAAATACCGCGATAACCGATCCGACACCAAATGACGTCTTACTATGGTCCAACAAGGTGAATTAGCCGAATTGATGAAATGACAAAAGATTTTCAGCGTGTTAGGCCTGGATCCGCTTTGAAAAAACCTATTTATTGCGTTAAAAGTCTATTTATTTTTAACTTTGATGTAGCATTTCTTAAACTTTTAGCTTTCAGTGTAGAAAACTGTACGTTAAATTGTAAAACATGGCTGTAATACACAAATTAAGTTGGTATCGGAATGGCACCGATGCTATCCGAAAATTAACAAGTAAAACTCATAGTTAAAAACATGAGTAAAAAGAATGAATCTCATTCGAATTAAGGAACTGATTATGCCACTTGGCGAAATATATTTTCCTTTTAAACAAAACATCTGATCCTGTTTTTACTCATGTTTTTATCTATGAGTTTTACTTCTTAATATACGCGTCAGCGGAGCAGTGATCGACTGGCTATAACCTACCGCCGATGGTTTTGAAATTACTCGAACTATTTAGCTATAAAGATACACCCTATTGTTGCTATCCGAAAATCGAACGAGTTTTGAAATAATACAACCCACATCGGCTATCGGATCGAATCCGATCTCATATCGGACAACCTTAATTAACATTAAGGGTGAAACATATGCAAGTTAGAAGCCGAGAGACTTCACAATAGGAGCAGGGCAGGTATTGTTGAAAGCTATTCCTTATTATAAGTCACAATGCGCTCTGTGTGCGCTCTGTTATTTATTATGATTGCATACCTAATTGTATTCATTAAAATATCAATCTGCAAAGTAGATTACTAATAATTTAGTACTAACATAACGCATGAAAAGGGGGTGAGAAAAAGGTTGACAACAACAGTATATTTCACACAGGAGAAAATGTTAAAGTAAAAGAACTTTCATCCGCTCATCTCGTGTTCGTTCGTTTGTTAAACTCAAGTTTATATGTTAACTAAAAGTTTCTACGGGCAATCGTTTGGACATATGTATCCACATTTCTCTGGAATTGTGTATAATTTACGCATATTCTCTTGTGTTAGCCTACTTTGTTCCAACATTAAATATTTTTAATTCGTATCTGACACAAAATCGGGTCGCAATGTAAATTCTGATTTTATTTTATTCAAAATGGGGTCGCTTGTTAAAAAGGTTGAAGAACACTGGCCTAATGGACCTCTTTTTAATTTACGGGAAAATGCTTTTAATGAACAAAACAACAGATAGGTTTTAAATGAATAAAACGAAGGGAAAAACAAAACGTACACACCCGCTACTTAGTTTAATTGCTGGCTTCGGCCATACAGAAAAACAACTAACCGAAATGGTCTACGTCCAATTGCCGACAGGTTCTACCACGACTGCGGCGAAACCTGTAGGACTAGCACGCCCAAGCTGATAGACTTTTGCCGTGCGGAAAAGACCTGCACGTTTCTCACATTTGAGCGCTTTCGGTTCCTGATGAAAGACTGCCGCAACAATAAGATTTGCAGCGTTTTTGGCTGGCTGTTGCGGCCAAGGTGCGTACTTTTGTCTTTATGCCCTGTTGCTGGTTCGAACGCTTTGTTGTCTGCCTGACTTGTAAGTTTTCGAGTGACCTACATTTCGCGGCGCACAAAAATCAACGCAAAAACAGGAGCCAAAGTGTCTGATGGTGAAACTATACGTTAAGATTGTTCCAAATCCAGGCCTGGCGTTATTATGAGTTGCCTGGCTGCCATCTAAGAATTTTAATTTTCTATTCGCTTACCACTAAATCAGTGGCTCTCAACCTTTTTTCTTTCTTGGTCCATTTACGTTGCAAAAAATTTCTGTAGCCCAATAGAATTTGTATGAAAGAAAAAGCTTTAAAATAGGTTTAGAACAAAACACAGCAGAACATATTTCAAACAAGATTATTTATTCAACCGTGCATTAGCGAGATACTTGTGGCCGAACAATAAATTTACATTCCTTTTTAATTCCTCCCTAAGCCATTTCCGGTAGAATTAAATATAATGACACAAATGAAACTAAATCTAGCGTTTTTAAATTGGTCTGTGGCCCACCTCAGATGTTGTTATGGCCCACCAGTGAGCCATGGCCCACTGGTTGAGAACCGCTGAACTAGATGGTTTGTACCGCGTTTTATACCTCCTATGTACAATTCTTATTTTCAAGTCTTTCCAGCCTAACTTTTGTGTAGTGTTGTTTGACTAAGATGTGTCAGTAGTTGTCAAACTATAGATCAACGGATCCGTGGAGTTTCGTGGGTATGTCTAAATGTGTCCTGGCACACATTTTAAACTGATTTACACTTAGTTAGCCAGATACACCCTTCTTACTCGGTTAATAATAAAATAAATATTTTAGCAGCTTGTCCACAGTTTGCAGCTTGTATAAATGTTAATTTAAATGGCAGATTTTTATGCCGTGGCTTAATTCTAATGTTTAAAAAGTAGTTTCTATATTATTTCAACGAAACAAAATAGGGGCCGACAGTAAAACATGCTTTAGAATCGCTGCATATACACGACACACGTGAATAGCTGTTCCCTAGGAAGAAAACTTGTTGACATTTAAACATAACACAACTATAGATGTCCGATTCTTGACATACAATAACGATGCGCCATATTCGGTACCAAAAGATTTGAGATTAGATACTAAATTACGTACCCATACTTACTATACAAGCAAGGTGTGAAGTTAAAACGTCCAAAAGCTTTTTTTAGGATATAGGGCCCAAATTTACTCTGGCGTTAAGAAGTTTATCTATATACCTACCACCAGTTGTTAACCAATTGTTAAAAAAATTTACCTTTTTGAAAAGGATCGCTGCTTTCGAAATTCTACGTCAATTTTGGTATAGGACTGGTACTAATACTACATTGGAGATTGGCTCCAATCCGAGATCACAGGACATAAAATGCAACACGGTGTGTTATGCCGCTTTGTCGCACTGATAGTGGACGAAAACTACAGTGACTTCTACCGAATTGACTTGGATTCGAGCTCCTGGGTCCTGGCTTTACTCGAAAGAAACTGACGCCGAACGGACACCCTGAGATTTCTAAGCAGATTATATAAGCATACATACCGCAAGTGTGGGTCCTATTGTGTGTACGTACAGTAAACTGTAGTCAAGTTCATGCAAAGCTATTGTACTATAGAAAAAAAGGAGAGAAAAGGTAAACCTCCCATTTGGTGAATAAAGTCGCGGGTAAAAAGCGTGACGACTGCGTCACGATGTGACCTTTGCCCTGTGTGACGTAGCGGCAAATTTAAATTTCTTGTTTCCGTAGTTCATTTCTTTATAAAGCAGCAAATTATTCGTTTCGTAGTCACCTGAGCCTTATTTCAATTAGCCGTAGTTGTAGAAAAATAAGAACAATAGTTATTAGAACATAATTAGTGAGAAATATTTTAATAAAATGAAGCGGCGGAGATCCGATAAGAAATTTGCAAGAAGCCACAACAACAGAAGGTTACCAATTTCCAGGTAATAAAGTACTCAGTTTTAGCAATACAATATGATACATAAATGTATTTTGTATGTTAGGTATTCGTAAATCTGCCTTTAAAGAACTATTTAGATTTTATAAAAGGATAAATTCAGTCTGCGTTCTGTGGGTAAACACCCAAGGATTTTTGTAAAGTTATAACTTGTGTGCAATGTGCATACCTGTATTGGTAAAATTCACACAGCTAAATTTGAAAAAAAGTTTTGAAATCAAATCCCAGGTGTACAAAAAACGGATTCGCTACATACCTTCAAACCTGACTGCATTCTATAATTTGTGGCCGCCAAAGATATACCGGTACGCCAAAGTTTTTTTCGGTTAAAATCCCTCGCCAAAATAGGACAATATATAAGCCAAACACGACAATTAGTTTTGGTAAATTCACTAGTTATTCCACGCCAAATGATGTCACTGGCATGGTTTTTGGCTAGCATTCCACGCCAAAGATCTCCGGCGAAAAGGCAGTGCAATGCAATCAGCCCTTCAAATAGATTTCAGTAATAGTTGTCATGAAATGCAATACTGGGTCAGTAGAACCTCATTTTAGATCAAGTTAACACAATTTTTCTAAAGACTTGTTTTTAATACTTTTGCAGATTAATCACAGCACCCGAATGTGATTCACCCAAGCCTTCATACAATCACTGGCTTTTGTACAGAATAGCTTCAGCTGTTGTCGGGTTGTTTGCAAATCTTTTTCGTCGCAACCCAAAAAGCACCAGTTCTAAATATGTGGAAAACTTGGAAAAGCGACTGGAACTGCTCGAAAACACTGTGGCTCAACTGACAAAGAACGTCAAAAGGCTACAAAAAAGAAGAGACACCAACTCTGTAACATCAAATGTTACTACTCCAGCAACTTCAGCCATGATTCCACCCCCACCTCCATTTAACACAATAAATATTCCACCCCCACCAGTAATGGGCATACCACCCCCAGCCCCGCCTTCGTTATCTTTTAAAACTGCTTCAAGACCACTCCAGTCAAGCAAGGTTTCATCTACTTCCAAACCAAAAGTGAGAAACTTGTAAAATCATGTAAAAGTTGGTCATACATTGTTTTGTTTTTCATATATATATATATATATATATATATATATATATATGTATATATATGTATTTGTTTAGATGAATAATATCTACTGTTAGTTTTAATGTTTTGAGAAAAAAAGACTTATCTTGAGAATTTTATATTTTTTTTAATTGGACCTCATATATTTGAAAAACAGGAATTTGTCTGACGATGTATATATATATATATATATATTTATATATTGTTTTATATTTCACAGCCTGCCAGAGCAATATCAATCATGGATTTAAAGAGTATAAAACTTAAACGGCCATCAGAAGGTGAAGATGTTCTAAAAGAAACACCAGTAAGTTCATTATTATCTTTTAGGAATATTAACATTAAAATAAATTAAGCACCATTCAGTTAATGTTAATTTATTGTTTATTTACAGCAACGTTCAAGAATGCAAATGGTAACTTTAAGGGATCTACAAAATGTCCAATTGCGGAAAAGAACTGTCAAAACTGATGACAACAAAGTCTGTCAATCGCCAAAAGTAGTTGGATCAAAATTAAAGGTTGTTCAAATTATGTTACTTTTCATTCACCTGTTTTATATACTATTATTCAATAACAACCTTTTAACTTAATGGCCTCATCGAGTGTTACTAACGATATTCTTCCTCTATTTTTTTAGCAGTGGTTTTTTTCTGACCCAGGGTTGCCACAAAGTATTTTAATTTTTTAAGTCTTGAAATTGATTTGCGTAATTGAAAAGCTTGAATTTGTTTGTTGTGTAGCCTAAATTATTATATATGTATAGCACCCCATTTTTAAGTCTTGACATTGATTTGCGTAATTGAAAAGCTTGAATTTGTTTGTTGTGTAGCCTAAATTATTATATGTGTATAGCACCCCACTCTTGAACAACTTTTGAACTATTTTTTTGTGTTTATTATGGCTTTACTACGGTTTTCTTTTTGAATTTTATTCATAACATGAAGAGTGAATGAATTTTAGGACTTTAGCAATCTGTACATTTTTTTTGAAAAGTCTTAAAATGTTCTTGAGTTTGTTTTATAAAAATGTGTGGCAACTGGCAACTGTATAATCCTAATTAAAAGAACATAACAATACCAAAGGCCATTGCCTACTAACTAACAGAAAGGTAGCAAGAGTTCGAACCTTACTGTAGGCTGGTTGGTTTTCTGTAAGTCTGTGTTGGCTTTTGGTGTTCTATGTGGTGTGTAAAGCCTAATCATTGGTTGAAAAGCAGCTTCAGAAGGGCTAGATCACAGTTGTTAAACACATATGTGTTCATCTTTCAACTAACATAGCAACATTTATGTATATCTGGCTCCAGTTTTTATCAAAACCGTTTTTTAATTTTAAGGGATTAAAGAAAACCAACATGATAAGAAGCCCTGGTGGCACTCCCATGGTAAAGCACAATACTTCATCCGGAGAAGGATTAACTCCTGCCTTTACTAAAGCACTTAAGAAGAAATTTGAAGTAAGTTTCGCCTGCGACATCAGTAGGCCATTTTTAAATAGCAAGAAAATATCTTAGAAGGGGAACTGATTTTTTTAAATGTAACAATAAAATGTGTACCGGTGTCGGCCTAACACATAAAAATGTATTTTCCCTACTAGTATATATTGTTTAACTTAGTGTTCAGGTGTATAATGTACACATTTTTTTTATAAAGATCTGTTTATAAGAGTTTGTAGAGAGTTTTAAAAAAACAAAAACTTTATTTAAATGTGCACGAAACATATTAAAAATAAACAATAGTTGTGAAAATGAAACAGTCTTTCGTTAACCTGTAACACTTATTAAGTTGATAATTTTTGTATTTGTTCGTTTCAGGGTAAACCTATTTAACTTGATTACTTATCTATTCACACCTTAAAAAATATTTTTTGTTTGTTTTCAGTCTGTTAAAGTGTCGCCCATAGAGAGCAGTCCTAGGAAGTGGAGGTGTTAACCATCAAAATGCGCAGCACCATCGAACAGATTGCGAAGTAACACTCGCTTTTTCGCGTACTTGCACAATCTTTCTGCCTATTACGATTAGGCAACAAACCTAGATAAAAAGCATTAACTTTTAAATAACACAATATTAAGCAACTATGTGAATTGAATTTGTACCTTATTTAAAGTTCGGTTAAGTGTTACACTATTCTTTTTGACTGATTCACAAAGTTAGTAATTTATTAAATACTCTTTTAGAAATATCGAAAAAAACATTCGCTCAGTGTAAAAAAATATTTTATGAAATGCTAATTGTTGTCACCATTTTCAACTTCTTATTTTCTTACCTTTCAAATACTAAATGCAGTAGTGAAACTAAAGGAGCATTTTTTTATATTTTTTTACTTTTAAAGTGTGTAACTTTTTTCATGCCACTCCAAAAACGCTGTCCTTATTCGAATTGCTTTTTATAAGCCATTTTATCGTCGCTGCTTTGGTTTTTACTTTACGTGAAGCGCTTCCGTTTAAACTAACTTGCAAATGCGTTAGATTTTATTGCCTTCTTACTCTACTCATTCTTGCTGCCTTATTAATATTACGCCGTCCTACGCTTCTTTCGTACTGCATAATAAACCCTAATCCAAAGGTGATTTCGGAAAAAAATTCTTATAACTATCAGTTACTCGTAGCCTAAAAAGTACCGGAGTGGCCTGAATTAAACTTACGCACTCCACAAATTCGTGATTTAAACTAAAAAGGTAAAAAGTATTTAAGTTTTATGTTACAAAGTCGTTAAGTGATTAATATTAGCGTTTATATTTTGAGCATAACGAATGTAAACACAAAGAATTGGTCTACGGAAAATCTGCCTTCGCAAAAATCATATTTTATTTAAAAGGCAGTAAACGATTAAGTTCTTTTAACATTGAAGCGTAAACGTGACGCTTTTCGTCACACGTATGAGAAACGAAAATCCAATCAACAGACTGGAACGAGAACATGCACTAGTTTCCAGCACTTATTTTCTACGCCCTTTGAAATACTTTTTAATTGCACATTTTAAGCTCAGTGTCGCAATGGCATCGTTTGCGATTTCTACGGCTACTGTTTGGAAACTTGACGTGATAGAAACGAAACGAGTGTTGGAAAACAGAAAAGGATTGAGTTCAACCAATGAGAATTATTAAGTTGCATGCTTTCAATGTAACGGCAAAGTTTTTACCAGCGATTTATCGAAATCAGCTTGTGCTGATATTCAAAGGAGCTTTGAAGGGGTATTTTTCTAAGCACTACCTCTGTGTAAAAAGATACGAAATGATGTTTATCTATAATTCCTGACATTCTAGCCAGACAGAAATGGATATTTTTTTCCATTCTAGCTAGTCAGGATTAAGTTGTTATGGCTTCTAATGTTTCCGACCCCTGCCAGAATGAAATACTTAGGCTACTAACATAGAAAGATATATTGTCTTCGATACGATTCTTACGAAGTAAGATAGCAAGAGAGATAGCATTTTTTGGATAAAATTAGGCACATTTTTTTCAAAAGAAGGTAAGAAATAGACAAGGCACGAGGCCAGAATTTTCGTTTGGGGAACGGGGGAGCTGCTGAAAGTTTCCAAAAAACAAACAAGTTTAGGCTTTGCCATATTTAGGGGTCTTTAAAAATGTTATTTTATTCCGATACAGATCCGGGTATCTCAAAGGTCAAGAAATACAAAAACATGATCAAATGACTAGCGTAATGGCAATGTTTTTCGGGTGATAAGACTAATATTTACCCTACGTTTGCGTTACGACGTCTATTTATCTTCTTTTCTTATGTAATGTTTTCTAAAAAATTTGCCTACAGCGTTTAAAAAAATTATTTAATTCGCAAAATAGGACTGCATACACACAATAATTTGATATCGTATGGTTACCTATGCCACCCTACTATCAAACGCGTTGAAATACTGCCT
This sequence comes from Ascidiella aspersa, assembly GCF_963924565.1. Taxonomy (NCBI): domain Eukaryota; kingdom Metazoa; phylum Chordata; class Ascidiacea; order Phlebobranchia; family Ascidiidae; genus Ascidiella; species Ascidiella aspersa. The sequence continues at coordinate 22,840,870 of NC_139451.1, forward strand.
CCGACCCGCCAGATTTTGACATCGCCAGCAGTCATAAAGTTATAAAACTAGCAGTGTTAAGAATCCTGCTGTTGTTGATCGAAATCGTGCAAGCAATGTTAAGAATCGCAAGAAGCTCTGCGTTCGTTTGGTTAAATTGGTAAAGTATTTAATTGAGGAAACGACTTCGCACACAAATGAGAGTGGGTGTTTAGCCACAATCTTCGGATTCTATTAGGGAGTGGGATTTTTATCATAAACCTAGTTGATTGTAGCCTAATTCGTAATTTGAATAAAATACTTTCACAAGTATGTTCAAAGGACAGAAAACATGGTATAGTAGGCTATGCATGACTCTTTTGAGATAAAAGATTTCTTTAAATCTATAGCTTTAATGTAGCGCAAAAAACGTAGGCTTTTACATTATGGTGAAAGTCGTCCAACAATAGATTGCTGCCCATGGATCTATCCCTGGTAATTAGATGGTTGTTCTGTTTGGGAAATGGAAAACGGTATTCTCTACCATTTTAAACAACTTTTAATTTGAATGTACAGTGTATACTGCCAGATAAATGTTTTTTTTGCTAGATATGCAGCATTTTGATCGCAAAATTTATATTCCACTAAAAATAATTTAGTCTCGGAATATTTTATTGGCCTATAGACTGATATAAGCAAATACAGTGTTAAGCATGTTTTTTATTATAATGATTCCAAACGACTTATAGCTATTAAAAATAAATTCCCAGTGAGCTCATGCTGCCGGACTGGATTTATTGTCCAGGCACGCATGCGATAAATATTCATGAAATCACGTACCCAAAGGGCTTTGATTGCAGGAAAGAGGGGACAAAACATACGACAGACAAGCTCTTGCAATATTAATCAGTCGCAGATGTCCTCTGTTGTGCCCACCTTGTAAAGCAGTGCGTTTAACCAGCCTGCAAATCGCCTCCAAACGAGTTCTTAGCTTGTCGGATATCTTGCGAGAAATTGTAGGTGCCGATTACGCAAGAATGATTTAAGATCTATGCGTGCCAACGAAACTAACAAAATCGCACTTAAGACGTGAAATACGAGTTTATTTTTCTTGCAATTAAATTGAGAGTATATTATGAAGGATACATCAATTATTAATTCTTTATGAAACAGCAATGGAGCTAACGCCAGACGGGCTCAAATTGCTGGCAAAGGATTCCAAACTCGAAAAGAGTCACTAAACTGACAACACAAAGGCGACATTAAATTAAAGATAAAAAAAGCGTAAGGGTCCAGACGAATTTTCAGTCAGTTTGGATTAGAAAGTTTCGCTCCAAACCTAATTTGCCATTTAAAACTATCGCCATTTGCGTTTTGTAAATTAAGTGACACGTCGTTTATCATTATTTTTTATCTTTCCACGTCTTACAGATGTGTGTAATCAATTCTGGTCATGCCGAGATTTAATCCAGGCACTATATCGATTGTAAGCCCCGTGTTGCTTGCAATGTATTTGGGTTTAATTCCGTGCAAAAAAACAGAAAAACCGCGTCGACCTTCATTTATAGTAAAAGTTTGTTGTAAAACGCTTCCGTGTGCAGTATAGGTGTCGGTGGCGTGTGCTTAATGGGATTGGACTTCGCTGGTCAAAGGCGGTTTCGTTTAAGTCAACGGGCGTTCGATATTCAAAAATCGACCACCATACTCATTAACGAGACGTAGTGCCGTCCCAGGGAGAGAATGCGGCCTTTAATTTTTGATGAGTGCATAACCGAAAATCACGACAGCGACTTTAGCCGCAGATCTGAACTATCAGACAGCATTTAGGTGACAATTTTGCAACAGAGTTGGCAAGTTTCAGTGTTTAGAACAGTGGTTCTTAACCAGGGTTGGATCGAAACCTTGAGGCTCGACGCAGCTGTTTCAAGGGCCGGTGAGAACGTCCCCTGAAACATAAATGCTGTTATTTCAAGCTAAATTCGAATTTCTTTTATGTGTCAAGGTGTCATGTAACGTTATAAATTGCAAGTTTTGCCATTTTAACCTATATAAAAGCAAGTTTATAATTTGAATATGCCAAGATTCAGCTGTTAGAAGGAAGAAACGAGTATACTGAGCGAAAATTTGGGGTTCGACGATCGCTTGTAGATTAACATAGGGGTTCGACAGGTTACCAAAGGTTAAGAACCACTGGTTTAAAATGGTTTATTCGGTCTCATCTTTGAAACTCCCAATTACGTACGAAGTAATAGCCAGAATAAACGAACAAACACCTGTAGCACTATACTTGAATCCTTATTAAACAGTTTGGTTTTTGCGTTTAAGATCCTGCATATAACTTTGAAGCTGGTTATGTCTGCGAAAGGATACGTATTTCTGCTGTAGCGTTAAACTATTCTAAAGCGTCATGTACGTAACTTTTACTGTCAAAATAAGCCTCATCCATTCTGTTAAAAAGGTACACAAGGAAGAATTGACAGTGTTGGGCAGAAACCATATTAATACCATTTACCAGGTTTATGGTTTAATTTTTTGCTATTGTGCTTGTTTAGCAAGGGTAAGAACATCTTCAGTTAAGGTTGGCTTTATTAACATTCATAAAACCAGTCTTAGTGTGGCGGTTAATTATTTTTATTCTTTTCCTCGTCGGATATAAATTTTATGTGTGAGGTTAAACACATTAGCTAGTGTGTATAGGCCTAGTTGTTTGCTTTATCAGGTTTCTTCAATTTAAATAATACTTGTATCCAAGAACTTAAAACTGGCATCCAATATGACAGCTTGTTAAGCGTGCTATTATAATCAAAATGATTGGACAACCAAAAATCGATAAGATTAAAAACGTCGTTGAATACATTTTGTGAAAGTATAGGCTCAACATAAAAGCCGCAAAACGAGATATGGTAAACATTGTAGTTAAATTTTGACCGTAGAGTTAAGTTTGCCTATTGAAATCGCTGTTTGTTTTTGTGTTTTAAGTGTGTATAGACGATTAGCCGATGTACCAAGATAAACTGTCAGCAAAAAATATATATTGTCGTGTATAATAATATTATACCAAAACTGCTGAATTTTCAAAAAATAGGTAAACTGTCCAATTACAATGGATGACTCAACAAAACATCAAAGAGTGAGGATTGGCCTTCTCAGGTACTACGTGTCAAAATAATGTCCGCTTATGTTGGAAAAGTGCTTTTATTTTTATGTGTAGTATAAACAAGCCTAAAGTGTTGTGGATTAGACGTTTGAAAAGCTAGATGTTTAATAATTTATAAACATTTTCGTCAGACTGAAGAAAATCGAATGTAATGACGTTATGTGTATGATTCATAGAGCAGTGTGGCTGGAATTAGTCGTCTATTCTTCCTGAATACACAAAGTTGTTTAATTGTGCATTGGACTGTAGACATCTTTTAGGATTATAGTGTATATGTCATATCTTAATTAGCAAAATAGGCGCACAAAAACGTAAATCAGGCTTTTACTGTTGTCATATTTTTATCCCTTTCGATCATGGCTAAACACCCACCAAAGACGGACTTAAGGCCACCGTCAATATTCGTCACGTGCGTTATAAGCCCCTGGCTGTGTTTCAGACAGAAGGGCGTTCAGTCCACTGAAAAAAGTCCATTGATCGGCAACGAGATTCGGGAACACCCAAACAACGAACCAATTCCGGGAGACAAACTTCATCAAACAAATGAGACCATCAAGGAAAAAGGTAGAACAACTGTTGCATCAAACTTTGTTTTTACTTCGTGACTAAACTGTACATACATCGAGAGTTTTATAAAATAAAGTAACCTGAATATAACCGCTCTAGGTTCGGGGGCACGATATCACAAGTAAAGGTTATTTAAATCCTTAACACTTGAAATCTGACTAACATTGCCCCCCTTGTATGAAATTTTTTTTACCTATTTGTTGTTTTTCTTATTTATTAATTTTAGTGGTATCAAACCAGTAAACCGAGCTATTTACAAACGTTTAAGATCTTGGTAAATGAGATGGTTTTAGGAACAATTATTCACCTAACATACATTTCCTTGTACGTTTCAAACAGAGAAATTAATAAAACTCTTCAATGTAAACTTTGACCATGCAACAGTATAACCAGCAATATAACAGAAACTAACCTAATTATTGCAAACCTTGAACAAAGCATATACACTTGAGTAAATTACAACACTGTGTATCTTTCTGGAATCCGAAACCACTGACATCAGGTTTCTGCTTGTTGATCACTGCTTTGCTGACGAGTGTATAAACAACTAAACCTAAAAGTTGCAAAACCCAGCAAACCACATCAGGATCATCCTTTTGTTGTGTACACTTGTATCTCTGTCTGCCACTTCGTGTATCGCCAACAAAACAGATGTTCAGGGCAGAGTTGGACCAGTTACATTAATTCAGTTGAATTACTTACAATTACTCCTTTAAATGTTTCAATTACATAACCATTACATTAAAAAAGGTAATTAATTACATCAATTACAATTTTCGGCATTGAAGCTTCAAATTTTCTCAATATCACGTATTGAGCCAAAATTTTAGCAAATAACAATTACAATTAGAATTACACTAAATGAAAAATCGCTCAATTACATTACAATTACAATTACATTAAAAACTGTAATTCATTAATCAATTGCAAATACAAACTACAATTGATTCAACTCTGGTTCAAGCTGTTAGCTGACTGTTCTGTTCGCAGAAATCGACGACAACCACAACGAAAGGCGCCAAAAGCCGCGACGTCACGCAACTCCTGAGCCAATCACAACGGCTGATGGGCGCAGCTTTACCACGCTTCATCGCGGATTGCTGAAGAAGCAGTCCACTTCCACTACGTCACAGGAAAAGTCGATATCGATCGCCGAGACCCCGGAAACGCCGCCCTCGATCCCGGAAAAGGCCGGGGCCGACGCGTCGTCGCTCCGTGACGTGACAAAGGGGATTTTATTCGCCCTCTTTGGCGCGGGGTTGATGTACGGCCTGACGGGTGTGTTCGTACGGCTGGCGGGCGAGAACGGGGTCGGGGCGGGAGAAACACTGCTTGTGAGAAGTGCTGTGCAGGTATGAGCAGGGGTTCTTAACCTTTTTTGTATGTTTTACCCTTTTAACAAAAAATCAGATTTACCCCCAGTATATAAAAAGGTGCTTATTTATTAAAGAACGTAAGTAACAAATTACATCAGATATATTCAATGCGACGGCTGCCCTTGTTTTTTGGCAACGAGCTGTTCAATGTCTGGTAAAGTAGTAGATAGTAATTGGGCCAGTTAAACAGTACCGAGTGAAAACAGTAGCCAATTACATGCATAAGCAGCACTGGATTTTTAAAAGGTGTATTAAACCTTGCAATTATCACTACTAATTAATAAAGCGCTTAAAACCCACTATCGCTGAACTTTCTAGGCGTAACAAAGAAGTAACTAAGAGATAAGGATGTTTGCCGATAAACCAAGCATCAAACAGCGAAGCATAACGTTGCCGACACTGGACGATAAAGAATCAGTAGGCTACTATAGGCTAGCTTCGAAACAGCAGTTAATTTGAACTAGGAAAGTAGGCTACCAATACCTCAATTTTTTTGTCCCGTCAACTGATGTTAATATTTTGATTGATAGCTCATTTACCCCCTAAAAGAGGAAATTTGGGCAAATTTACCCCAGGTTAAGAAAGGCTGCGTTAGAGTTTGGTGTTGAAATGTTGTAAAACTGTATAATATTACAATCGCCTGTAGGTTTTGGGTGTATTTTTGTGTAATGGAAACTGAATAAATTCCCCCAAAAGTTTTTTTTATGTAGTGAAATACTTTTTGAACAAGGTTGTCTTTGAGCTTGCAAAGCAAGTAGATGCAGTTATAACCTGCAAATATGGTAATCAATTCTCCAAAAGTCAATAAATGGACCTTTAAGTTTTAACTACTCAAAATTATGGAGTGAAAATACCTTTAAAAGCAGAACATGCATTCAAGACGTTGTTCCATAGTAAAACATTTTGACTGATAAATATTCGACAGACATTTGTTTCGCACCTCCTGTTCTATGCAATGAGGTTTGTTGAAAACAAATTTGCGAATGGCTGATATTTCAAATGCCTTGGTGATTTTTGCAGAGTGTGTTATTCGGTTCGCTAATGGCGTACAAGAAGTCCCCGTTTCGCCCGCCGGAGGGAAGAGTCAAGCTGTGCATCCTGATCGCTGTCGCCTACAGCATTGCTACGGCAGCTTCGTTCGAAGCATTCAAGTAAGCAAGTTAGGTGGTAATCTGGTGTACCACATTTTCTAAAATAAACAAAAAACATTGCAAATTGGCTGAATGGAACTTGTAAACTTGTGTCAAAGATGACTAGAGAGACTTTTATGCAAAAAGGTCAGAATTAAACTTTAATTTTGTGTTACAAAACAATTTGTTTTGTTTGTTTTGTAAATGTAAACACTCACTACATTACTAATACTAGAAGTAACCCTGTAAAATCGATTTTGAAGAAGTTACAGTACACTTCGAACATCTAGACAAGTGTTTTTTTAATTGGGTCCGACCTTTGCAGAAAGGGGGGTCGTGAGGAGATATAAGGGGTCCGCGCCACGTATTTTTATTGCGCTAAATGAATTAACCGGAGCACATCTTTCTCAATAGGTTTAATTAAATATTCGCCGCATGTGTAGCCTACTACAATAGTTTGAATGACTGCCGATTTAAACAGTAAAGTAACTATTTCTTTTAATTTTATTCTTAAATTGATGAGGGTCATCTCGAATTTAGAGTAATCCAAAGGGATCCACAATCAAGGAAAGAAACTTGAAACCACTAATGTGGGCAGTGTATTTTTTAAGGTGTTTTGGGGGACCGAAACGGTCCCCCAAATTTCTCCAGCGGTTTCCCAAAGTTTGGACTCGCAACTTTTTGGTATTTAAATGATACACTTGCGGTCTCTTAAAACTACTTAGCGGTCACCCAAACCAAACCTTGAATATGGGTTCTAAAAAAATCATCTATTTATCCTATAAATATTTAAATCTTTGTTTAGCGTGATCCCACCTGGAAACGCTATCGCCACGCGGGGCGCTGCACGGACGGTATTCGCAGTCCTTTTCTCCTTTCTGTTGAGCAGCGAACGAATATTCGCCAAAGACCTGGTGGCGGTGTTCGTGTGCGTGGCTGGGATATCAATGATCATAGGTAAGTGTCCCCGCGTGTAAGGTGTTACAATGTGTAGGTCACTCTCTGGAAAATTAAGGTACACAGTAATTACAGTATTCTCACCACAATGTGAACTAATATAAACATTTTCGTTAGACTGAAGAAAATCGAATGTATTGACGTTATGTGAATAATTCATAGAGCAGTCCAATTATGGTGGCTGGAAGTAGTCGCCTATACTTCGTAAATACACAAAGTTGTTTAATCGTTCATTGCACTATTGGTACCTTTTAGGATTATAGCGTTGATGTTAGGCTATTTCTTTATTACCTAATAGGCGCGCGCACGAATTCTTCAATTAGGCTTTACTGTTGTCATTTTAGTAATCCTTTTGACGGACTTAAGGTATCTCGTCAAATCGAATTATCTTGTCAGAGAAAATATTCTTTCGAATTAATGGAATGCGGAAATATCTGTTTGGCGAAATATATTTTATCTTACATCAAATAAAATGACTTTTTTTACGATAGATAGGATAAAGACTATTTGCTTTAGTTAAAAGTCATTGTCGTCGTTTACCTCCGAGGACAGGAGATGTATTTTTTTCTAAACATTTAGTTTGTTATATTTTGAAATACAAATAAGACGGACATAACACACATGCTCTTTAAAGAACTGGCTTAACAGCTGAGTTAGCTAGGTGTGGTCGCGTTTGTAAAGCCTATGATTTCGCCTCTCAATGAAGGATACTTTTCGTGGCGGTTTGCTGCACTGTCCGACAAAATGGTTTATATTCTGTTATAAAAAGGTTCAACAGATCGTTTATAATAATGGCTAAAAGGCCCAATACAAGACATAAATAATAATGTTGTACGAGACAAGTCTCCAAGTTTATATTCCCTTTAAGACGAACTCTAGTGAACTACTGAATTTAAATTGTTGTAAAATTTAGATTCCAAAAGATAATCATATACAGTTTTATCCCCCCTGACATATTTGTTGTGATTAAGACAAACGAACGCAAAACAAATTAAGTATGATCAATGTATATAGCCAGTGGCGTAGCCAGCCGAAAATTTTGGGGGGGGCCAAAAAGTTGGAAAGTTTTGTTTAGCTCTTGGCATTGTATCAACTGCCGTAACGAACACAAGTAACAATGCCAGCAAACCGTTTCGAGCAGCAACTGACCGAGTGTTAACGCAATACTCAAAAAACAGTCAATGAGCAAAAACTGTCTGAAAGTAGTAAAAGTACATTAATGTAGAGTAAATGTTACAATAACTACATCTTTTGTGACGTAACAATGCATGACAATTGAAGGTGTGGCATGCCTGTGATCAAATGTTGTGATAAATGCTACAAAACAAATTATTAAGAGTAAAATATTTATATATATTTTTTTTTGGGGGGGGGGGGGCATGGCCCCTCAGGGCCCCCCCCTGGCTACGCCTATATATATAGCCGTGTGTTATCTTAATTTGAAGCACTATTCAACGTGAAAATATTTAACTCAGCTTATTTACTTTATTTTTATCGTATTTTAAAGCATCAAGTTTGACGAACCCGGTTAAGGACTACGTGGTGCCGAGTGGCATGCAGGACAACAAGGTGCTGGTAAACACGTACGGTTACTCGCTCATTGTTCTAGCTGGCATCACAAGAAGCCTGGGAATGATCGGCGTTCGAAAAGTCAAAGGTTCGTGGCATAGCGTTTTGTTTTTTTCTTCGGATCTTGGTTAATAACTGCGTAATTGAGACTATTCGCTAGTGTTGTAAACAAGTCATTTTGAAAATACGTAAGTCCAGGTAAAAGTATTTGAAAAATAACTTAAGTTCAAGTCAAGACAATGACATAAAAATAAAACATTAAACTATTAAAATTGGTTACCTCGCCAAAACTGAGAAATACATCAACTAAAAATTAACGAAAAACGTAACATACAGCAAGCAAATTGTTTTACCTGCGAAAAGTCGCCGAGTCATTTTACCCGAAAGACTTCATGTCAAGTCACTTGAAAACTGTGACATATTTTCACTTAATTGGCTTGGTCATTTACTCAAGTTACTACTAAACTGCTATACGCCCTACATTTTAGGACACGACAAGGACCATTATATTAAAATTTAAACCTATGATGCAATTGACAATCTTTAAGTTCGTTTAAAATAGATATTTTCATGCAAAATCCGAGATTATATTCTTAACGGGCTTCGCATTCTTTGTTTATAGTGTTGGGATTTGAAAAAAACGAGGAATAACAAATTCAAGGAATGACAAGGTTTTCAAATTTAGACGAGATCCCATAAAAATTGTTATGCAAAATTCGAGATTTGATTTCAAAGCTATATAGTGTGCTTCGCATTTTTTGTTTAGTGTTAAGTTTTCCGAAAACTTAAGGAATAACAAACTCGAGGAATGACAACGTTTCAATTTAGACGAGATCCACTCTTTCTCCGTGGTTTTGTACCACTCGTCTCTGACGGTGTTCGCCGCCGTTTTCTTTCTTCTCATCCGACCTTCCCCGTGGCCACCTTCCGCTGCTGGGATCGCTTACACTCTTGCAGTGTGCGTGACGTCATCGATTGCTACGTGGTCGTCAAACTAGTACGTATACACTCGTACATTTATCCGAACCAATTTTGTTTATTTGCCCTATGTTGTTTACTGTATACACGTTAAACATTTATTGGAAATAGTAAATAAATAAAAAACTGTGGCCTAAAATATAATTTGCAAAGTCTAAAATAAGTTTATGAAACCTGAGGTTATCTTCCGATGTCTTGCATAAATATGCAACTGCAATATTGGTTTAAATAGGTTACATTTAAAGAAATGGCGGGATGGATGGGTGAAAAGGGGTGGTGGCCTGGTAAAAGCAACATTTTGTCTAAAAATAATATTTTTTAACCGGAACACCGCTCCGGACCGTTTCGGCCTACTTTCACCAATGGTGTTCATGTAAAAGTAACATAATTTTGCGCAACATATGATTGTCGCATTGTTTTATTCGTCAATAGACCTATAAACGAATTTCCAAGATCAGTATTCTACTGACAGTAGCCTAAAATTGATTGTGTAATATTGTTCCACATTAACAGCGCCCTAAAATATTGCAGAATTTTTTGTAAAGATTTTTGTTGTTGTTGGCTCATGTCTGCGGTCCAAACATGTTCTAGATGCCGGGGTTTGGCGCTTAGCCATGATCCATTAGCAACTCATGGCTATTAAAGGTTGAACATGTGGTTTTTGTCCATGGATATTGATTTTCGTGAACCTAATTATTATTTTATTTCAATATTTTATGTGATGTTGAATGCCTTGCGAACGCGTTGTTAAATCTAAATGTATAAACCAACTGCTTGTGTAATTAACCCTAAAATACTGTTACAATATTAAACTATATTCGTGTTGGGATAAAGAATCCAACTGTAAGAAAGGTTTACCAAAACAAATTGATGAATTTGTGTTGTTGTTTTTTTTCTGATAAATAAAGTGCCTCAAGATTAATAATTTACTGTTAAAACCAATATGGCTCCACAGGCAAATATTTATTTTTTGGCATTTTAGCGCTGTCCAGCTGGTTCACCCCGCGTTGGTGTCGCTGGCGCAAAATGCCGACCTAGTGGTGAGCATTATCTTGGAGCACACCATACTGGAAATGCTGCCGGATGCCCTGGAACTAGTTGGAGCCGGTTTGATCCTGCTCGGCGTTTCCGGATTGTCCTATTTGAAGTGGCGGGAAAGCAAAGACTGATACACCGTGAAACAAACAGTCACATGGGAATTGGTATAATGCGTTTTTGCCATCTTGTATTTTTCAAATGATTTCGCGTCGTTAAGAGCCGATTTAGAGCAGAGGTGGCGAACGTTTGGCTGAGGCCCGCTTAACTATTACATCTGGTTCATGTCAACGTTTTTCAAACCACAAAAAAGTAAAGTTTACGGCCAGAACTATGCCATAGAAAAAGATTATTGAACTTCACTGTAATGTTGTATTTTGTTTATTTTGCCCGAAATTCAGTGCAACTCGTACGGCCATCAGTAGTAAGCATAGGCCCTATATAAGTTTCCCATACCTGATTTATAGCAAGAATGGAAAAAAGGTATAGCAAACACGTAAAGGAAAGCGGCTTCTTGATTGAGCCTCACAATGGCCATAGACTTAAAGTTCCAAAAGTGTTGAATTGTCATTTTGTTATGTTGTACACGCTTTTATCACACCACAGTATTAAATCAATTTGCTTCTTCCATCTTTGTGTTTTATTATTGTGTTGTGTGTTGGCATTCACGTATAGCGTTTCTTTTCAGCGGATTTGTTTTTTGCTCACGTTTTGTACAGTCTGTCACATATACGCGTGTTGTTTATTTCCAACATTGTTTTTTTTGCACAATTTGCGACAGAATTCAATTTAATCTTCGAAAGACACACAATCACACATACAAAAATTGGCCCAGACATAGGGCGCAGGCCATGCCTGTAGACCGATACAAAGACCAACGATGGGTTACTATAGGAATACAATCAGAACTGAACACCTTTTTTCGAAAGCCTGTATAAGATAACCTGTAAAAAGTGTGTGTGTTTTTTCTACCAGATTAGCCATCAAATCAGCTTATAAACTCGGCCAAATGCAATAGTACGCGGTAAAAATTAACGGCAGCCAGCTCAGAACAGGGTGTGTCGAATAAATTCAGACTCATTTGGTCAAAGTTCGTCTTTTTCCGTTTTGATATCGGCTTCGTCGATCAGTTCTTCGCTTTCCTCAAATTTCTTTCGCAGAAACGACGTAATGTCGAAAGCGTTGTATACCTCCAGGTCCAACTCGAACACACCTCGGTGATAGTACTTGAAAAGCGGGTATTTCCGTACTTTCAGGTGATAGCAAACCACTGCAAAGCAAGTTACACGGGTTAATAATTTGTCTTGAATAATTTGATACAAACTATAAAGGGTAAACGCATAGTACTTTGAACACACTTTTTACGACACACTAACGTAACTTTTTAGGATACCTATAAGAGCAAAAGTGACAAGAGCCGTAGACATTTAAGCTTCTATACTCGTTATTTTTAATGCAATAAAGTAATTATTCTCGAAGAGACTTTACATTAGTGCTATGTAGTAAGTTATATGTAAAACGAAGTCCCAGTCCAAAGTCTTTGTTATAGCAAGGCAGTTTTAAGTCAATTAAATCATTAGCATCAAAATTAAAACTTTGAAATAAATAAATTCATTTCGTCTCTATCATCAAAAACAATTAGCAGGCAAACTATTTTACGCAAAAAATGATGTGAATAACTTAATTGTAGAACGCACTGTATTCAGTTAAAACACCAAATTTTTATATAAAACGTAATTAGTGAACATGCTTGCAATCGTGCCGCAATCTTTCTAGCTTTTTGGTGGTATCTTTAAGCCCAAAAATGTGGAGACCCAGCTGGGTAAGGTTGGAAAATCTTTCATTTTCGAGAGCATTACCACAGCTGCCACGCCTTGGCTCATATAAAGAAAATCGGACTACAATTTTCGGAGGGTCTGTCTTGCTGTCGTGCTTCACCACATCCGCCCCTGACTTATACTTACGCCCCTGCTCGGGACTTCGATGACAGTCGACGGCGCCCAAGCCTACGTCGGGATTGGCGGACAACTGGTAAGCAGCCTTCGCAAACTCATCGCGCGCTTTGACGCAGCGTGCAAAGTGAAGCGAATGAAACATGACCAACACCAAATGCTGGAATACAACAAAACGATAAGTGCAAAACTATAAATCAGGTGAAAATGCTTAGGATCAAACGGGATATAAAGAAAAACAAAGGGAGCAATTATCATACTTTTTAATCAAATTTGCTTACATCTTTAATTCATGTTTTCAATCAGGGAGTCAAGCCGAACCGGAACAGACTTTCGCTTACCTTCGATTGGACAAATTCATCGTAGGTCGCGTTTCCAAGGTGAGTGACGTATTGGCTTGCTGACGCAGGCAAGTCCTGCCAAGATGGCGGCTTGGTTCGTTTCGCCAAACCTTCACGAGGGCTAATAACAGAGAAACTTAATACAATAAATACAAATATCAAAGATCATACAGAGATGCCGCACAATCACAATGTATAGTTACATTAACAAAAACAACATATTTGGGTGTGGAAATACAAGGCTTAAATAACAAGCGAATTGAACATATTCTTTTTTTAAGTTCGTTCTGCATTTTCCCAATGCAAAGCTACAATAACGACTGCAACATTTAACTTGTTCGGGTGTTAAACTACAATTTTACCTTTTCATAAACTTGTAGAAGTCGTTAGACTGCCTCGCACCTTGATAATCGTACTTTCGGTTTCCATTGCTAAAAAAAGTTTGCTGGTATTTTTAGGCGACTTACTTTGAACTGGTCGAACACCTTGTTTTTGTAAAGATTCTTCGGCAAACAATAAATGTATAGGATAAATACTATTGCTATTTTACATGAACTGGCAATGCCTATGTTTATAAGGCTAGATTTGTTTCAAGAGTAAATAATAACGATACGATTTTATCGGTATTTCTGCTGTTTTGTGTAATCTGCTTTATTCATTTAGACATGACAATCAACGCAGCCAACTCTCGCGAACGGCCTTACTAGAAGTATATGAAGGTCGGGTAGGTGTCCACGCCGTACTTTTCGATAACAGGCTTCTCCCAATCGCCATTAACCGCGGCAAGTTTGGAGGGTACCTCGTCATCTTTCAGGCGCTCGGCGGCCTCCGTGTATTGCGGCTTGATTACGTCCAGGCAAAGCTTGCACACTGAAGATTAAAATTGTGAATTTAAGCCAGGGCTGCGGGGTCGGTTGAAATTAACCCCAAGTCGGACTCCGACCAAAAAAATAAACCGAATTCCGATTCCGGTCCCGAGTCCGGTACTGACTATACAGACTGTATTTCAGCCATTACGCAACTAATTTAAGGTAGATGTTCAGCAATCCACTCACATAGGTGTAATTTTTTGCACAATTGAAATTAAAATTGTGAATTGAAGCCGGCTTCACAGTAAATGAATCAGGCTTTCTTACAGCACTATTCCTTATTATAGATATATCTCTGTCGTGTTATTTCAAAACCTGTGACGTATCAGGATATTTTCTAATCGCCAGTTGAATTACTTTTTTTAGTAAACATTTCGACCCCATATATTATATTTTGTGACGCTCCGTTTATTTCTGAAAAAATGTTATTCGCGTTAAACGCAATTCAGTTAATTTATAGCAAGTTGAATGTTTGTTTGTTTATTCAAGTGTTATTGCCTTTTTTCTTTTACATTTGTGTGTTGGTTTAGTTTATAATTAACAATTAATTAATTACTGTAAATGATAACAGTAGTTTGGAGGAGCAGTAGCACTTTCTTGTGATTTCGCCAATTAGTAAAAGCTTGTTTGTGTTTGCTTGAATTTTCTTGCGGTATATTGTTATTTAAAATACCTGGCTACGCACAGTTATCTGTTGGGCGGATTTGGGAGATAGGATACTTCGTATTTTATTCTTAACCTAAAGCCCCATATTTTGGAACAAAATTATGGTATATTACAAAATTCATCAATACAAAAAAATGTGATTGAATTAAAATGTACGAGGTCGAGGTATGCAATAAGCCAGTGTTTCTTAATCAGGTAAATGGTTCTTCCCAGGTTGAAAATTTTTTTTGCAGATGTCAACCAACCAAAAGGGGTGAATAAGGGTTAACCATTAGAAATGGATGACAGCTTGCGAGCAGGGCGGATATTTTTGGTGTTCAACCTGTTCAGTGAACAGGTGAGAATTTACAAAAAAAAATTTAATTTTAAGTTTTTTTTATTTTTTGATCGAAACAACTTGTCATTTTGTGCTGTTATATGTAGACGAGATAGTTTTATCGGGTTTCGGATCGGGTTCTATAGTATGAATGCCATTGAAAAATAAACTATAACATTTAACGTATCAGTAGACAAGGGTGAACGAAATCTGGAGATAGATGCTAGGGGTGAACAACACTAAAAAAGTTTAAGAAGTACTGTGTTAAGCTACAAGTTGCTTTGATGCCAAGGGGCTTTATTCCGCTTCGATTGTTGATTAGTACACTTTTAATGTTTTAGATCTCAATCTAAGCTATAATACACATTTTATTTGGTATCGGATTGGGTTCTATAGTATGAATGCCATTAAAAAGTAAACTATAAAATTTAACGTACTATTGATGTAAAAGAAGACCATGACGTGTTTGTGACGCCTAATAAACTTGTCGAAGTTGTCACGGTTGAGGTGTTCCACGTGACTCGACTCGCTGATCCACTGAGCCGTGGAATCACGTGGTCTAGGGTCTTCCTTCTCAACCGGGCTGACAAAACACAAAGTTAAAAGTAGTTACGGAAAAGAAAATCTTTGTGTTTTTAGTCTATTTTCTGATACTTGTTACCGTCAGTTGTATATGTGTTTCAGTTTATAGCAAATTAGGCATGACAGAACAGCTATCTATTCATGGTGTTTTGCACATTTTTTGTATTTTAAACTAGCTTACATTTTTGGATGAAATACAAAAAGCTTGATTGTGTGTCGGCGAAAAAAGGGTCCGTAAGAAAGATAATTGTTTATTATTATAGGAAGTGGTTCAATTTTTTTAGTAATGGATTGTCAAACTTAAAGACGCCTTAGTTTGTTTATTAAACTGACGGTAACAAATTTGCAACACCAAAGGCCTACATTTCTAAATTATAAAGGGGCCTACATTTCTAAAATTAGACAGAGTAATATCACACAATTGCCAATTTTACCTCTGAATAAATTGAAGAAAGCCTCGTTTCGTTCGCTCGCCATGGTATTTAAATTGTTTCTCGCCATCTTGAAAGTACCAAAATGTCGGGTATCCCTTGAAGAAAACCAAAAATATGGCTAAACCTTGGAAAACTCTTTACACCATGATACGCACGTGCTATGATATATATTTATATATAAAGACAGACCGACAGCCTGGTCGAAAATAATGTTTAAATCAATACCAAACGAAAATTGAATACCCTGATTTCGAAATCCTGCACAAAGTTCTGATAATTTCTCGCGTTGAAAAGTGCGAGTTTAGTATCCGGAAAATCCTCTTTGGCTTCCAAGGCAGCTTGAAAGAATGCAGTCTTGGCAGTTTTGCAAGCTCCGCAATCTGCAGCACGAAAAAAGTAAGCCACCGTTTTATGTGAGAAGATTTTAAACAACAATATCTGACAGTTAATGTTTTCACGTTTGTACTGCTCAGTAACGAAGGACGCACCACGGTGGAACTATAGTCACTACATGTATGACGAAAAACTTATATTTATATGTGGAAAAAAAGGATATATATAATGATCACTGCCAAGTTGAGATTAGACTCAGCAGGCTTAAGGTTGGTTTACATTATATAGGAACGTTTTGCGTCTGTTGTCATGCGCTAGCGTCATCCAGTTAACACATAAAGCGTTGCCGACGTTAACGACAAATTTCTCACACTTAACCTAAAGCGTTGAAGTGAATGTTAAATTTTTCTTTCGCGACTGAAAAGCGATATTCACCCTTTAGGCACCGACATGCTTCGTTAACGCGCAGCGCGTTTATAGTGTGTATTAACCTTTAATGCAACCCTTGATCCGCAGTATGTAAAAACTTAGTATTTACAGGAGTAAAAACCGCAGGATATTCAAAACCTTTAATGATGTTACCTGGTGAATAGAACATCACCAAAGCGTGGTCAACCCCATTCAAGAAGTCCTCAAAGTTTTCAGGGTTCAAGGATTCGACTGCTTTCGGTTTCGATCCGTCGATGTCGTCATCATCTGCCCCGGTTACGTCACGAGGTGGTTTGCCACCCAAAGACGCAGTGACGTCATCGAAATCGCAGGAATCGCGACCGGCGCATCTGCGCACGCAGAAAGCGAATGTGTTTGTTGGAGTGAGCGTTTACTGTCAGATATACTTGGTTTTAGTTAAGAAACTCCAAATGATTTATGCCTACTTGGTTTTTAGTCCCGAGAACAATATTTTTGTGAGAAGTCCAAAAGACTCTCCTAAATAAAGTCAGATAATTTTGTTAAAGATATGTTAGTCGTCACACGGTATTCGAACGACGCATTTGATGATATAGTCTCATGCACCAAGTCATTAGGCGATGAGCAATATTGCAATGCGAATGGTTGCAAAAACTTAGGAATAAGTATTGAATGCTTATATACTTGCTACTTAATTCCGACCATGTCTTTTAAAATAATAACGGCTGTTTAAACCTATATGAACAATTAATTCTATAATTTAATTCACATAAACTAAATTAAATGGGTATTAGAGGATTACAGGGTCATGCCAACCCCTGTATGCTGAACGTTGCTAAAACTTTTTTCCATATTTATTTTATGCAATACAGGAAATGTTGTAACGTAACGCTTATATTTTACAGATATACGTACCCGCTAAGGAATTTCACAATTCCGTCGGTATTTCTCGGCCCGGCGTACTTCATATCGAACTTCCCCTTCCTGCAAGGGCAAAAGCAGTTTTAATAAAACACCCTAGACAATCATTTCAGTAGAATATACAACGTTAATTCTCTCTCTATTGCAGGGTTCCCAACCTTTTTGTTGTCGCGACTCCTTTTTCAGTTTTCGAAACTTACGCGACCCCTCAATTTTGAACTAATGTATCTATTGACCTAAGTAAATTAGAGTCACATTTAAATTGGTAAATCGATCACATTTCTTGACCGATTGTTGTAAATTTGGTTAAACTATATACGGATTAACGAAAAAAGTATATGCACTAGCTTTACAGTTTAAGCCTCTAATCGCCGCATTACGATTTTCATTCGATATCACTATTTGACTAAACTTTAGTTTAATCGTTCATGTGATGTAAAAAATATAGTTTTTGTCACAACGGTTAATAGTTTTTTGCTTGTGATTTTTGTCTTTAATGAGTCTGAAAATAAACATAGTGCAATATAAACAATTGCAACTAGAATTATAGGTTTAAGTTTTCGCTTAAAGTTATTTAGTAAACTTAAGTGTTTACTGTTCCAAATAAGGTTGACAAGCACTGCCGTAGGCTACCTATGATTGAGACCGGGATCTCAATAGAAAGCCTAGATTGTTAAAATAATATTCTATCTCACAGGCTGCTCACTGTTTAAACATTCACTAACATTACAAGTTAATTTTTTAAGCTAATTAATTCGCATTCTAGCAATAGTGATTTGTATTTTTGATCGTCTTCGCGACCCCCAGAGAAAAGGCAAACGACCCATCCGGGGGTCGCGACCCCCAGGTTGAAAACCACTGCTCTATTGTTTCAATTCCAGTATATGCACTGCCCAACCCCGAGTAACACCAGGATCAGACATCTTTCTACAGGAATATATATTTCGCCTATACTGTCATCGTCAGTTCCTGTAAGTAAAGTAAAACACATAGCAAAGTAATATTAAAATTAATAAAATAGTCAAAATAAACATGAAATCGGTATAGATTAAGTAAAAAAGTTAAAAAACAAAACATCAGGCCTGCCAGAAGAAAACTATATTGCTATCTGAAAGGTGATCTAATGCAAAGGGCGGACAAGACAACCTAACGTGACATTCGATTCTCACTTAAAATACAGCAAAGTTGGAAAGCCGGAAACTTCGTGCTTGACCATAAGTTTCTTGGCTTTTTCTCCGTTTATAGCGGCTAGCTGCGCGCTGGAGCCTTGTTGAACCAATAGGTCGGCAGCTCTCGTGTAGTCCGGTTTGAACCTCTTACAGTGGCCGCACCCTGCAATAAAAACAGTAATTAAATACGAATCCTGATGGCATAAAGCTAAATCGTTCGCTGTAGCACGATTTAGAATACACCCTCAATCAATTTAAATTATTGTGTACACACATATGTTTGTTAACAACTGTGATCTGGCCCTTCTGACGCTGCTTTTTGACCAACGATTACTGCTTACGTATCATTAGTACACCGAAAACCATCGCAGACTTACCGAATCTGTCGATCAATGATGCAAGCAAAGCAGGCTAGAAAAACAACTAGCCTGTAGTGAGGTTAGAACTCACGACCTCCGTGTCCGTGTTTACAAAATAGAATAATTAGATTGCGTAAACTTGTGATGTTACGCGTTTGAGGACAGCAACATATTGACATTTTGTGAACGATTAAATACTGAAAGAAAGTTTAACGCATGATTTCTGCTGTGCCTAAACTGCGTTATAATCTTTGTAGATATGAATTTGTCATAGATAGTGTTCTATTAAACAACAAACACTCACACGGCGCATAAAACATCACGATGACATCGGCGTGATTCTTGACGAACTTGCGAAATGTCTTCTTGGTCAGATGAGTGACGTTTGTTTCGGATTCCGTCCATGATTCTTCGGCCTTTGGCTTAGGTATAAAAGCTGGCCTGTTGGAAAATGAAAACCATAGCCTTCAAATCGGGTGGACCATGTTAAAAGAATGTCTAACAATAGTAAGTGTATCTACAACAGAATCTTGCCCTCCAACAGACCACATAATGCTGACGATAAAAGTTCTAAAAGTTTTAATAAAAGCTTGAGAAGCGCACCGTTTCGAACAAAAATCAGTGAGCAAGGTCTAAAACTTTTAATACAAATATGCATTTCACCAAATAAATGGCATCATCAGTTTGTCTGTACAAACAAATGGAAAAATATTAAAATGTAAAGCAAAGTAAATAAAGTACTTTAGTGGTTGGCGTTAAACGAAGATTGTCGTTGTCCATGTTCGCCTTGGATGTATTTTAGTTATTTTCTTTACATTTTATTATATAACTATTTATTTGTACAGAAAAACTGATGATGCCATTTATTTGGCGAAATTCATATTTGTATTAAAAGTTTTAGATCTTGCTTTCTCATTTTTGTTCGAAGCGGTGCGCTTCCTGAGCTTTTAATGTCTAACATTGTTACTATTTTTACATATTAAGCCAAATTTGCCACAACTTTTATCAATATTGACCTTTAAATTCTTTATCGTATGCACTTATTTACCGGGTGCCAACTAAAGCAAAAATTAGTTTTGTTATTGTAATACACCACTTCTATACATTGTCTCGTTTACTTTTTCATAAACTCCACTATGGCTTCGGCGGTCGGCTTCCCGTTGTACTGGTACTTTAGCTGTCCGTTGTGAAAATATGCATAATAAGGAAAGGAGCTGATGTCATGTTTCGCCTTCAACTTTTGAGCTGCAAAAACAAGGATTGACACCATTAACAACTGCCTAATTTTGTGTTACTTGATGTGTATTGACCCATGAACGACAAAAACACATGACAGGGCTGTAAAAAATCTTAAAACCTATTTTACTTTTATTTTGCACGAATTAATGCCACCCGTGCTGTAATGTAAGATCAGAAACGGAATGGTATGGTTAAACATAGTATAGAAGAAAAGTTTAAGGTCTTTATATTTTAGGTAGATGTACTGTATATCCTTTATTAACAACAGTTTTTAGTTTTTATACTTGATCTACGTTCTTGTGAAAAAATTCATTTAATCATTATGGTTTCAAATGTAGCCTTTCATAAATCTCCCGAAAACTAGTCTACGTACACCCAGCGAAACCACAAACCCCGTTGAAAAAACCCTGCTCTATACAGACCTTTCGCTAAGTTGACCGCCGCCAAAGTGACTTCAGGCCTTTCGTCGTCCAAACGTTTGGCAGCTTCCTCGTACGCGCCACGGGCTTGGTAGCAAATCGAACAAGCTGAAAGTAAAATAAAACAAACATAGGTGTGTATAGGTTCTAGATAGCAGTAACGTCTACATAAAAAGAAGTAAATAACTGACACATACGAACAACAACATCTACAAACACAATATAACCTAATCTTAATATAACACACGATACTTAAAAGTTTTAGACTCTACGCCCTCTGTTAATTTGCCGCCTTATGTTAGAACACAGACCAGCTTTTGTGTTGTAACAACTTTTCGTTCTCTCTTCTAATGGTGTCTATTTTTTAGCGGCATATTGTTTCGAAATGTGAAGCATGGATAAATGATGAATTTAAAAAAATATATAAAGAATTAAAAACAGGGGAAAATAAAAGACCATCTTCTATTTAAACCCCATGACTTCAGATCTATGCAAACTTGAAACAAAAAATAATAAAAAGAATAAAATAAAAGGGACCGGGGCCTTACTATCGGAGTAGAACAGCACCATCATGTCTTCTTGGTCTTTGGCGAACGATTCGAATCCGTTGTCCTGCAGGTGATAAATGTCTTCCGCAGAATCCTGCATCGACCAGTCCGGGTAGGACTCCTTCTGTTCCGGTTTCTTTGGACTGGATTAGTGTTTTTTAGGGGTTTGAAGTGAATGTTTATGGTGTTTCAACGTTTAAGGAGGCGACAAATCTGACACGAGAACTAGAACTCGCCTGTTTGGGGTTAGCAGGTGGTAATTGTAGATTTTGCAAATTGTAGATTTAGAAATTTGAGTAGGGTTAAAATTATTAGGGGAGTTAGCAGTGTTGTAATGACTTAAGTCAATGACTTTGGCACTTAAGTCACTGTTTTTAAATGACTTGACTTGACTTAAGTCTTTTGGGCAAAAATACTTGACTTGACTTAAGTCTTTTGGGCAAATGACTTGACTTGACTTAAGTTATTTGGACAAATGACTTGCGTTAAAATAAATTGTTTTAATTAAGCAATTAATAATAAAATTGCGTTATTTAGCCCAATCTTTGCACATAAAAGAATTTGCTTGTTATATGCTGCTTTTATGTTATTTTTGACTTGAGTTGCTCATAATAATCGGAGGAGTTTGCCGGTTTTCATACTTTAAAGTTTTGTTTTTTTGACAAGGGCTGGACTTGAAGTTGACTTGCTCTAATTATGAGTTGACTGGGACTTGACTTGGGCAACCGATGACTTGGACTGGGACTTGACTTATTTATTCAAAAAGACTTGACTTGTACTTAAGTTATTTTACGAATGACTTGACTGGGACTTAAGTCATTTTAAAATGACTTGTTTACAACACTGGGAGTTAGTGATGTACTCAGGGGTGGGATTCTGGGTTAGATTATAGTTGTATAGGCCTGATGATGGCCATTTAGTTCTTATTCCGTCGGGATAAGGACTTATTCCGACTTAAATGGTTACGACTACTAGGTATTAGTCCTATTTTAGTCTTATTTCGATGTTGATGTTGCTCTTATTCAGGTCTTATGACTGGAGTCCAAAAAACTTTTAATGGTGCAGCAGCACAAACAGGCCTTTGCTTGATTTAATGACTTGTGGGGAGGATAATTTGACTCACTTTCTTAAAAACTCGATGAGATCCTGTGAAGCTCTCGACTTTGTGTACTCGTACCGCCTTACACCCCTCTCGTACCAGAAAAGGGTCGGTACGCCCATGTCTGGAGTCCACATCCGGTAGATGTTGTCACCATAAAGGTCGCTGTCGATCGCAGCCAGCTTAACAGGTAACTGGGCGAAAGTGCAATGATTGGTATGGTTAGATTAGAGCATGTGACCTATCATTTGAAAGTTTTGGGAGATGACGTCAAAAAATTACGTCAAGTCGTGACTACATTAAACAATTTCCTTTGTAAACAGCTTTAACATTGGCGAAACTTTCGATTTAAAAGGGTACGTGACGCATTAGGTACATAAAAAATCCGTATTTTGATTAAAATAACAGCATTTACATTTCACTTAACAAAAGCTGTTTAAAAAATACTTCATAAAGTTTATGAGTTCAGAGTTCAGACGGCGTAACACTCAATTATAAATAGGGTCTGTGAAACAAAAATATCACAAAAATGGCCAAAATAGCAGTAAAAACAAATCGAAGTTCAAATTGTTTGTAATTTGCATAGGTTAAGTTGGCAAAAATATAGTTTTTGTTTAGTGGGAAATGACCTGCCTGATGCCTGTCCCTGGTTCCACCCTTGGTATTGGATGTAAATGGTTTTCTTTATAATCCTAGCAAAAGTCGGAATATTTTCTGGATACATAATGGGACTGTCTCAAAGCAACATTTTTTGTCATCAGTCGCAATGAACATGTTAGTGCAACGAGCTTACATATTTTCGAGTAGAAACATTTAAAAGCGCTCACGTGTTCTTCCTTTGCAAGTTTAGCGGCCTCGGCGAAATGGCTGCGGATTGCTTGACAGTTGGGACAGGATTCTCTGTAAATAGCCACAAGCACCCGCTCGTTGGCGTGGACGAAATTACTCCAGGTTGTATCTAGATAAAGCACAAAAGAAAACTGAAAAAAAAAGAGCTTTTTCGATAAAACACAATAATAATTATGACACGTTCAATTTAATAGTCTAATAAAGCATATGTGGCTTTTTACATAGGAGATCATGAACAAGCTTTAATGCCCCAATGAACGTAAACTGTGTAGGCCTAAGCCGAGCCTACCTGTGAGATAATGAAGCAAATCTGCGTGGGGAATGCCCTTCCAAAACTCAATCTCATGGATAGTATCGTTTTCGGGGTTTTCCCGCTCGTTGTTGTAGATAAATTCGACGAAATCAGACTCCTGAAAAATCCCAGGACGCAGTTGTAAAAACACCGATATGTTTGAAAAGTGCAAAACACGAAGGTTAATCAGAGCAACTATATTTATAAGGCCCGAAAGGTTTAAAATAGTAATATCAATTCTTTATAGACATATTGGTTATATTTGGGCGACAGTAATGCGGCATGTCCGATAATGATACCAGGATGGAGCTGCTCCACAAAGGCTAGTAGGCCCACATTTCTGTTGTAGTTTGATAATTTGTTGGTCGGCGTTATTAGTGTCGATCCGATATTAAAAATATTTGTGAATTTCAACTTATGGTTCGTGATTTAGCGGAACGTTTCTTATACCTTTTACTAACAGTCGAAATTTAGTTAGCTTTATACCACTAAAGCAAATTTTGGCATAGCCTAACAATCTTAAAGCAATAAGTTTAAACGTCTTGATTTCATTAATTGAGTTACAACAGTGTCGGATCGGTCTAGCGTCCTTTAATCAAACTATAAGGTATCGGAATATAAAATACGAAGTACCGGACATCCCTTACAGTTATAATACAGTCTGAATATGAAATGCGAGTTAAAGTACATTTCTGTAAACATATGGTCTATATTACTTGCCTTTTCGTTTACCTCTCGCCAGGCAAAATTGCCCTATAATATATGTGGCAGAGTGCAGTTAGGTTGAATTCCAAAAATTATCTCGTTAACTGTCGCAAGAGTTACACAACGCTCAAAATGTTGGTTAAATTGCCGAAAGATTCAAAAGTATATATTGTATCCAGCTAAATGTTTGAACACCAAGGTAATTTTGGAGAAAAACTCCCTAGAAAAGTAGCTATAGATTGCATCTGATCACTGGTTATAACGGCAAGTTTAAGTTCCCAGACTACGACCATACAATCAACGTATAAACAAATTGTTTTTTCTATAACTTTTCTAATTTGAATAGAACAAATAGGTGCTTTATCTCTTGTCCTTTATATTTGTTGTTAATAAAGAAAATCTATACTTTAGAACAACGCTTTATTTTGGCAAACCTGATTCGAAACATAAAAGACTTTGGCGCCGAATGTTGCAAAGGCATCGTGGGTTAAAGCAGGAGCACGACTTTCAAACACCAGTTACGTTTTAGCGCACTATAAAGCAACGGAACAAAACCGGCACTGGTGTTCGTGTAAGGCAAAATGAATTTGAGTGTTAAAAAGCCTTATAACCAATTAGTCGCGACGAAATACGAAAAAACATACAGCAAGGCTCGAAATAAGCGTCGGCAAAATTTGCCTGTAACCTCACTTCGAACCCTGGCATGGATGTACCAAAATACGCCCAAATTCGAATATCGAAGCGCAGAAGAAAGACTGCTACCGATAAACTAACACTTTTATACTTATAAAATAGGGTTTATAGTAAGAAATATATTTGATCGATAGAATGATGTTGCACATGTCATATGTTGGATTTGTTATTTTGTTGGTCGGCCAGCAGCGAAAAATACGAACTATTTGCTCTTTTTGTCAAAAATGGCCAAGATTTGGTAATAGATTTAACTTAAATACTACAGAAAAAACGTAACACTCGGAATGCATGTGTGTGTGGTTGTTGCGTAAGCACATAACTGAACTTTACCAATCTAGACAATTGCAAAAAGGTGTGTGGCACATGGGAGTAAAGTAAAAACGATATATGACCGCAAATAAAGTTAAGTCAGGTCGTGAAACACAGCATATACATCTTAATCTAATAGACGATATAATTTCATTTTAAAAGGTGGCGCAGAAAAAAAAAACTTTATTGATTTGGTATCGACTTGGAAAAGTACAAAAAAATGCTTCATTTAGTAACCTAGCTGCCGTGAGGTTAGGTTTATCGTGCTACCATTACAACGATAAAGAAGTAGTATATTGCAATATGAAACAAAGGCATAATAATGTTGTCAAGGCACTTAAACAGCTTCGAACAGGTCTACGGTACTAGAGGTCGTTAATTCGCTATGGTTTCCTATGTTGCTATAATGGCGTCGCAAAGAGGCTAGAGCTCGCTCTTCACAGTTCCAGATTTCTCGGCCATGAAACCAACGAAGTCAGATTCCTGTCGAAACCAGTTGGAACCGGATCGAGGCGGACGAAAGTGGTTCCCACAACCGGCCAACAAAGCAACGGCACGTTGTTTGCAGCAAAAGCGGCACCGGAAAAACAAGTAAGAGAAAAAGGCAACCGGGTTAGTTCGATGTGAATTTACAACTAACTGATACACTACTGAACAGTGCTACGCTTGGGGACATAATTCGCCTCTTATTGAATGCACAACGCTATTTAAATACATTATCCTTACACACACAATCAACAATAAGGTTTTGTGTTAAACGTTTAAACGAAAAGTTACCCGTATTTGTTTATGAATGGACTTGAATGTTGTTTATAAATAGCTTTTACTAATTCCCGCTATTTTTAAGGTAATTGTTACAATTTTCCAAGTATTACCAATGACAAATATTAAGAACGATTTCTTAAAATTTGAATTATGAGATAGATATATCTAGTTAATCCAGGCCTTCCAGGGTACTCAATATCACAAATGTTATAATACAGACGCCGTTTGTGACATAATAAACAATAAAGCTGATTTTACTCGTAAGATAAAAGAGAGTATTCATATTCTGCAAAAAAAGCTGTGCGATTTAAAAATCCACGAGCTAAACTATTACAGTGGATATTTCATTCACAGATTGTCTGACTCTACTAATATCTACCGTTAGTATAAAGACGAAGCCTTATTTTAGAAAAGTGAGTGGCCAGTGATGTTACCTCGCGACCTCCTTGGTATTTCGTTGGATTCTTGCCGTAGGAGATGTAGTAGAAGGTCGGGAAGCCTTTGACGTCGTAGATTTCGCACACGCTCTTGCTGGTCGTGCAGTCCACCGCAGCGAAAACAACCTTAGGTTGTTCCAAAAAATGTAAATAAAGGTCGAGTTTACACTTTTCGCAGCATTTCTGAATTCGGCAAATTGCCTTTTATTTTTGCAAAAACAAAAATATGACAAAAAGCACTTTACTATAAGTTTGTTTAATGATTTTGTAAATGTACAAAAGGATTTTCCCGTAATAAACAAATTAAAAAAATAAATAACATTTCATAGCAAGCTAATTAACCAAGCATCTGACAAAACAAAAATGCATTGCTTTGTGGTGCCGACAAAACGCATTGGTGACAAATGTCGGCGATTTATGGTTTACAACTAAATTCTATACCTTGTTATCGTCGGCGAATTTAGCAGCGGCGTTCTGATATTCTGGCTTGGCCTTCTTGCAATGTCCGCACCCTTCAAAAACAAATTAAAACTTTTTTTAGTACAATGCACTAATACAACAACCTTTTCGAACTCAAAAGATATAAATATTCAGGGAGTGAATTAGACAGGTGCATAATGGCCTATATTATTCCGCGTCGTTTCGAGACTGTAGTGAGACAGGTCGAGTTACACAAGTCTCATTGGTGCATAAAATCTACCAAAACGCGTTGCCCTCTGCATTTTTATCGCTAGCAATTAGATTTAAGGGGCTCCACATTACCAAATTAGGCAGCTATGGAACATGCATTTGTTTAGGACTTATTCTGAAGAAGGCAGATCGCAGTTATAATAACCTTGCCGATAATTTTCTTGTGGAATTTTTTGTTATTTTTGAATCGAAAGCGAAGTGTATACGAGGCTTTTAAAGTAACGTGTTCAATTCGAAAGAAAAACCACAAGTTTACGTGGCATTAAACACGTTCAACGAAGCGTCGGTTTAAATAAATCCGGGTCGACGAGCGGTAGCCATACACAGTAAGGAATCTTCCGCAGATAATAAAAATGTAAAAGAAAGATTCTTGCATAAATCATTCGAATTAAGAAATTGATGATATTTATAATGTGAAATACGCATTTTTGTAAAATTCAAAAAAATATTTTATGTTTTATACCTGCTTTTTTATAGCCTTAAGATTAACACTTGGACATATTGAGACAATAGACTTTTTCAGTAGGAGTGTAGGACATTGGTCCTCGACATATGGTACACGTATCCCTCCATTGGATGCTTACTTACCAGTAGCTACGCGATCAAGGTTAAGGAGTTTGTGACAATATAATCCACAGTGTAATAATATTGCGACTGCCTTAATTTTGATTCTTTTTTCGATACCGTAAATCGACCTATAACAGAAATATTTGGCTAGCGCTGGAAACCAGTTAGCTTATGAAAATTTTACCGTGGCTGTCGTTAAGTTATATTCTATCTGTGTCACCTTAAAACGAGCTATAAATTTGCATAGCGCTGTGAGCCAGATTTTTATTCATTTTTGGCGATAAAAAAACAAAAGTAAATTTGAGCAAAATATTAGTTCTAAAACAAGGTACGCAGTCATAGTAAAAATGTATTCAGGCTAAACATTACCACTGCGATCACCTGTCAGTTACATACTGGCAGTAAAGCAGTCGATCGGCAATCATACTTACACGGAGCGTAGAACATGACAAGGGCGTGCTTCTTCTTTTTCACGGCTGCCTTGAATGACGCGTCATCGTAGTGCGCAACGTCACTCTCCGTCTCACTCCATGCCTTTTCGGGCGGAGGGGGCTCTTTGGGGCTGGAAAAGCAATTATTGCTCGGTTACTTGTTGCACTGGATATGTGATTTTATAAATCACCTTGACCCTTGCAAAATAAATGTCGACTTTCATTTCTGATGAAGAACAACAGAATACTCTAGCAAAGCTAGCAAATTAAGGCGGAGGCGGCACTTTAGGGCTGGGAAAGCAATTATTGCTCGGTTACTCGGTACTCTGGTAAAAACGTACTTTTGGGTACACTATGCATGGATCTATATTACAATAAATTGACAATAAATTGCAAAGCCAAAAAGGTCGAGTAGATCGACATCATCTTGATTAAGACTGCATTTACTGAACATCATCCAAGCTCGTTTCGAAACGTCTTAATCAAGATGATGTCGATCTAGTCGACCGTTTCGGCTTTGCAAATTATTATCAAAATTTTTTAATTTGAAAAATCAACACTGTTTCGTGGTCGTATGAGAGCATTGTGTTTCGTATGCAAGTATAATGTTTGATTGATACAGCTTCAGGGGTTGCTTTTTGTTGTCGATGTACGAGGAATGCGTGTGTACTGTTTGGGGCTAGGAAATCAATTATATTGCTCGGTTACTTTGGGTTGGTTGCACTGAATATGTGATATTGGAAATCACCTTGACCCTTGCAAACTAAATGCGACCTTAATTTTCCTGATGAGTATTCTGAGTAACAATAAAATACTCTAGCAATTTCGGTCAGGCACTATTAAAAAAAAGAAAGAAAAGGGATTGTCGAATAATTTATATCTAATCAAGATAACTGACGATGCCTTAGCTGGCGAAATCTATGTATATATAGTTTTGTGTGTCTGACCTGAATTGTTAGGGTTAGGGGGTTCGGACCCCCCCTTTTTGTAAGTGACATTATCGTTTTTTGTTCGTTCTTGTCAGGGTTTAACTCACCGTCCGAAGCTGCGTGTTTTTTTTTCAGTGTAATTAGGTCACGCGTCTTGCTAATGCGAAACCAAAATCAAACGCAAAACGCCTTTTTCGTTTCTTGTTTGGTCGACCGAATTTTTCTCTTTCGCCTTTTGTTATTCGTTCGGGTTGGCTAATTAGCAAGTGTGTGTTCGACAATTAATAACAATAAATCAAGCGGTCTCTGTAATTCATCGGGCCCGCTGCCGCTTCGACAAACTATACACGAGTCCATTTCACATACTTTTTGACTATTTTAACTACGTAAGTGCGAAAAATGGACGTTAATTGACTGTTTCTGATATTACTTATTATGTCATTCAATCGCTATTTTATGACGTCATTACCGTAAGACAAAAAAACGGGGAATTCCCTAAGTTCAAAATTCCCTTTTTGGATTTCTGGATACGTCCCTGTTTCCAATATCACATATTCAGTAAAAATATTTTAATATCTTTTAAAAGTGTCTAACCTAAATTGCTATTATATATTTTAAGATATTTTAATAGTGTCTAACCGGAGTCTTATGCGGTTACTCGCTACTCTGGTAATAACTAAAATGGCACGCCAACAGAAAATTTTAATTTAAAAGATCAATCCTTTTTCGTGGTCGTGTAAGAGCATTGTGTTTCATATGAAAGTATAATGTTTGTTTGATACAGATTTACGTGTTGCTGTTCGTTGTCGATGTACAACCATTGTGTGTGTAAATTTTGAGCGGGCGATCACGAGTTTTACGATTTTCGGCATTATAGGATCATCTTGGGTAATTAATACCAGAGCATTATAATAAATTGTTAGTGAAATCTTAGCCTTCTATCCACTACGGCAAAATGACGAAATAGTTGTCCTGAAAAATGCTTTTTATCGCCTTGATGTATTGCCTTTTTCAACTGTAGCACCAGTTTTAAAGTTTTACGTTTATGTTAAGAAATAAATCCAAAATGTTAAGCCTGCTGATACAGCTAAAACGTATTTCAATCCACGTAACTTTACACCAACAAAAACCTAAACAGCAATATATCGATTCCTACCACATGGTTTATTGGAATTGAGTGTCATTCTTTAAAAAGGACTTAATTTTTCGAAACAAAAGAAATACTGTATAGTCGATGGTACTTGTTGTTTCAAACGCTCTTGGTACAAGTACTCAATACAGAAGTGGGCGGTGGAAACAAATTAGCGCACAAATTACGTCATTTGCTGGTCGGCAAACATACTTAAAATATTAATTGTTTGCTTAACTTATCATTACCTGCACTAATTTTACTTATGAAAGTAAAATAAGTTTACGGCATTTGTCGAATGTAAATAGCTTTCGTTTCAACGAACACCTTCTAGTGCAAACCGAACCCATAAAGTTTTAAATTGAGGGTTTTTTATCACTCGCCGGTGCGTTGAATTGAGACTTTAGGTAACCACTAATCACTAAAATTCATGGTGTAGCGATATTTCACCGGTTCGGCGAAAATATAGCGAAACAGCGGCCAAAAAAATCTGCGCGGGCATAAAAAACTTCAATATATATAAAGGGGCGTGGCTTTATGGAATCCAACACCATTGGCAGCAGGTTTCTGCTTGTCGATCACTGTTCCGCTGACGCGTATATTAAGAGAAAAAGTTAAACACCCAGGATCAGACATTTTTTAAAGGAATATATAATATTACGCCTATTCAGGGCTACTGGCATCGTCAGTTCTAGGAACTTGAGTTTTAAAACTTTTTATGTTGTTATTACACTTCAAAGTACTTAACCGTCGGACTTACTCTTTGATGTAAGCCACAATGCCGTCCTTGGTTCTAGTGAAAGCGGAAGAAGCGTCAAACTTCTGCTCGCCGTTTTCAAAGTAGATGATTGTCGGGTAGCCGGTGACCTGTTGAAAAAAGAAGAATGTAGTTCGATATAGGGACGTCCAAAATGTTGATGGATGTATAAAGTATAAAATTATACGCATTCGACCATTCTATTCGAAAAAAAAAATGGGTACTGGTCCGAAAGGAAATTAATTTAGATGTTTTAGCTGTTTAGCTAACCGGGAAGCATTTTTCTTTTGAACATTGTTTTATTACGAACAGCAATTTAACACATTAATAATTTGATTCATTGAGGCACAATTCATGCCACGTCCAGGGTAATTTTTTTTATGTCACGAAACAACAGTGTTCAAACCCAGGCCCATACCTGCAAATATCATTATCAGTGATCCGCGAAACATTGTTTAAAAACTGTGATGATCCTAGAAAGTTTCGCATAAGGTTCTCGTACATCGTATTAATTTCCCAGAAACGTTGAAAACACAAACATTAAACAAATATCAACACGGCGATTGCAAGTGGCCAAGAAAATTAGGCATATAACATCGTAGCCCTGTAGAAACTGGCAATCCTGGACCGCTCTGTGTTATTATACCTTAAACCGTTAAAATAGCAATAAACTAGCAGCAGTTCGCGAGTCATGTGTATTGGGTGTTTTATGCCAAAAATACGCAAACAACATTGTGGACCGATAGCGCAGCAATCTTGGTCACTCTGCTCCAGTGTTGTAATTACCAAGTTAATGACTTTCTGACATAAGTCACTGTTTTAAAATGACTTGATATAACTTAAGTCTTGTTACCACAATGACTTGACTTAGACTTAAGTCATTTTGTTAAAATCTTCACTTTTTTAAATCTTATTTTATTAAAATTGGGTTATTTATCTCAATTTTTGTGTTAAGTAATTCGCTTGCTTGTTATTTCGATTTTGTTATTTTTAGTTTAGTTAATGATCATAATCGGACTAGTTTACTAACATTTAACGTTTTATAATTTCAATGTCAATGACATGACTGAAAATTGACTTGCTCGCATAATGACTTGACTGGGACTTGACTTGAGCAACAGATGACTTTGACTGGGAATTGACTTGTTGCTTTTGCAAAAGACTTAATTTGGACTTAAGTTAATTTAGAAATGACTGGACTCAGCCTCAATTCATTTTAAAATGACTTGTTTACAACACTGTCCCGCTCTATACCTTGAATCTGTCTCCGATTGGCTTGTACTTTTGCGCGTCCAGGGCGGCAAGTTTCTCAGGAGCCTCTTCTTCCTTAAGTTGGGTGGCGGCGAGATCCCAGTCGGGCTTCAGGCGCTTGCAGTGACCGCACCCTGAAACAGTGAACCCAACATATAGATAAGTGCGGTGAATTTACTGGAGCGAATTTGAAAGAGAAGTTGCTCAGTTTTAGTTTGTTTTCAAACAAAAAGGTAACATTTTTTTTTTCAATTCGGAAAATATTTCCTTCTTCAGAAGGAAGTTTAAAAAGTCTAGCTTAAAAAAATCATTTTCAATGTTTCACTATGTTGTTAGAGTAACTTGCAACCAAGTCGTAAACAGTTAAGCCAGAAAGGTCCCAGTGGGGCTTCACGCGCTTGCAGTGACCGCACCCTGAAATAGCGAACCAACATGTAGATCAGTGCGGTGAATTTACTGGAGCGAATTTGAAGACAAGTTGCTTAGTTTTAGTTCGTTTTCAAACAAAAAAGGTAACATTTTTTTTCCAATTTGGAAAATATTTCCTTCTTCAGAAGGAAGTTTAAAAAATCTCTAGCTAAAAAAAATCATTTTAAATATCTTAAAATTGCGATTGTGATTTCGATTATAAGTCGATGTAGGTGGCAACTATGTTGTTTAAGTAAGATATCACCAGGCCGTTTTAGTCAAAAACGGTATTTCCTCGTAATTACAGGGAAGTAGAGAGGTTTAAACACCGGTCCAAAATACGCTTGTTTACTTTGCCTCCGGCAACTCAATAAGAGGTTGCTTTAATACAAATTATTTATACGAGGTTGCTTTAAGCCACTTCGGGCGACAGTAATTTTCTTAAACAAGATTTTTTGCAAAATATCATACTTTTGTGCTAACTTTTTTAAAATCAGTTATTCTCGGGTTTACAAGATGCA
Source organism: Ascidiella aspersa (assembly GCF_963924565.1). Lineage (NCBI taxonomy): Eukaryota > Metazoa > Chordata > Ascidiacea > Phlebobranchia > Ascidiidae > Ascidiella > Ascidiella aspersa. The sequence goes on from NC_139451.1 coordinate 22,873,985, forward strand.
GTAAGTTGCAGACAACAACTTTATCCAACTAGATCGCAAAACAATCTCAAACAGAGATAATTCCAACTTGCAAGCTCGCGTCAAATTACATTCGGAGAAGAACAAGAATATAGAGTTCGATGCTTGCACCAAACGAAAGCAATTTAAACAGCAAAGAATGTGAATATAATGTAAAAACGCTTCCCTTTACCGAAATGCAAGCAAGGTAAAACCGGAGTTTGCCCGGGGTGGAAGTTTGAATGAGAACCACGTCAGGAAACACGTGGCAAATAATGCAAGTACAGCTGCTTAGCAAGTAGTCACTTCTATAAGCCAAGGTGGCCAGTGACTCATCATTGGTTGCAATTTTAATAATTATATTTCGCGACTAAAGGTAAAAACACACATATTTCGTGGGCGGTTGTTTCCTTGTTAGAAGTCATTTAACGTTTTATTAACTTTTAAAAATTAGGTCAAATTATTATTATTCGGCCGAGCACATTCAAAAATAGAATGAAGGTGATAAAATGCTACGAACAATCAACCAACTAAGGTGACAAACTGTCACACAGTCTGCGCAGAAATAAAAACCCTGGTATATTTCTCATAAACGTTGGGATATTCGAGGGTGTTAACTGTCAAGACACTTCACCGCAAAATAAATTATTAATAGCTCGTCACATGTGCAAAAAAAGGCAATAACCCTGAAGAGTATTGAGCCAGACAATAAGAGTTTTCGGTTTTTGGTTATTGGGAATAAAATGGGGTATTGAGTAGGAATTAGGGTATTGCGTGAGGGCTCTTTTTCGACACACAACGGTAATTACACATACAGCCATATAAAACGTTTTAAAAATATGTTGTGAACAAGAACTTAATTTCCATTTTTTTAGTTGCTCACTTATTTGTATTTAAAACATTTCGTCTCGTCCTTCTCAAATAAGTGAGAGATTGATTCGAGATAAAGCAGTTATTTTTTAAATTGTTGCTAGACTTTAAGTGATGACTTTATCAAAGTCAGTCACTTTAATAGTTAGTTGTACATTGGTCATTGCAACATTTTAGATCGCAATTTGTAAACATTTAGGGGTGGCTTATACTGAGAGGTTTGTCCAGTTGTTCTAACCATTGTTGGTTTGTAACCCCCTTTTCTCTATATGTTTACACTTGGGTACCCTGCTTACTTATACAACCCTGATTTTTTGTGTGTTCAAGTCAACTCATGAAAGGAAAGAGACTGTGAGTTAGTCTATAGTTCACAATACTTAACCTCGTCAAGCTTACATGGGGCGTAAAAGAAGACCATGACTTTCTGATTGTCGGCGATGAACTGATCAAAGGTTTCGTCGGTCAAATGATCCACGTCCGTTTCGCTGTCCGCCCATTCCACTTCGGGCTCTTTTGGTTTCGGAGCTTGTGGACTTTAACATAATTTTTTTTATACAGTTAAGGCACAGCATTTAGGGCTGCCGTTAGGGTTAAATGTATAGAAGAAATATCAAAGCGTAAAATTATTTTCAGAGTTTAAAATTAGCTGACATTTTTTTTGTGACGAGTGATACTTCCTCTACGCCGAGCTAAATGCGTATTCTAACCATTTGAGACCAAATTTAATTGACGATTAATACAATAGGATGCTGTTGTTCTTAAAAATGATTTCATATTATCAGTTTATTGCCAGATTTTAAATCCTTTTTGAAGTAAATTTCCCAAATATATTACCTACATTTTATATAGGTTAATCCTTTTAGTGTGTAAATTATTCGTAAAACGCCTTTAAAGGTGTGTATCTACTTGTGTAATGCTTAACAACATTTTTTCGGTTTAATTTTAAAGAGCCAAAACGTTTTTTTATGCTAAAAAAGGTATTTAACATCATTACTTACTCATTAAGCCAATCAACCAGTTCCTGTTTAGTGTGTCCTGCAGAGTATTCAAACTTCTGAACTCCCTTACTGCAAACAGGAAATATCAAAATTAAAGCTAAATTTTCGGATAATATACGTACAAGGTTGAATAGGTTAACTGCAGTCGAAAAACAAAACTAAGAATTGATGGCAATTATAACAAAATTGCAACAAAACATTGGGAGAGTTTCTTTCTTACTCAAAGTATATGGATTTTGGGAAACCAGTGATATTGTAGGTTTGTCTGATGCTGGTCGAGTCTTTGTTGTTTTCAGCATCTACCCCAGCCATGATCTGTAACAAAGATATATCACGTTTTATATTAGCGCAATCAATTAGCAAAGTACATATATACTAGGGTTGTTCAAAAAAACACTTTGTCAAATTTTAGTGGAGACCCCTTGGAATGGTTAGATTGCGTCTAAAAACCACACAAACCAAATCTGAGCATAAATTATACACACATGGTAGTTAGTATACATTATACACACATAGTTTGAAAATGAAATTAAGCTTGCTTATTTATTTTAAACAAAAACATAACTCACAATTGGAAACCTACCACACTGCCTTTGAGTTCAGTTGCAGCTTCAGCAAAGACTGGCTTGAACCGCTTGCAATATCCACACCCTAAATAATAACTCATAGTTTCAACAGACATTTTTATGGTAAAAATAACCAACGTTAATATGCACTGAAAAGAAGTCAACGCTTGTTAAACGTCTGGAAAGTTATATCAACAAAAAAGTTGTTGATTGTTAACAGTAATGAAAAAGTATTGTAAAAAGAAAAACAATAAAAAGTAGTTCAGTTATTTTTGGGATTCAGTTAGTTGCAGAAAACAACTTTATCCAAATAGATCGCCTAACAATCTCAAACAGGGATAATTGCAACTTGCAAGCTCGCGTCAAATCAAATTTGGAGAAGAACAAGAACATCGAGTTCTATGCTTGCACCAAACGAAAGCCATTTAAACAACAAAGAATGTCAATACATTCCAAAAAACGCTTCCCTTTACCGAAATCCAAGCAAGGTAAAACCGAAGTTTGCCCGGGGTCGAAGCAATAAAAAGTAGTTAATTAATTCCTATTAGGCAGTAATCTAGTGGGTTTGGAAATGAAGGGAAATAACTAGGAACTCACATGGGGCATAGAACATGACCAACATAGGTTTATTTTTCTTGATCAACTTATTCAGTTGTTTCTCTGAGTCAATGTGAATGACATCTTGTGCGTCATCCTCTTCTTCCCACGGACCGTCAGCTTTTGGATCTTTCAGGAAAGCTTTAATCGACTGCAGAAAAAGTTCTCATTTAAAAATAAATATAAGGTATACGTACCACTATAATTAACTTTTATACTTAAGGAATATTCTGCTGTGTTGATTTTGAAAAAATGTTTTATTTTTTTCTATTTTATCTTTAGAAGCTTCAGCTTTACATTGGTTTTTATTATTAAAACAAAAACGGTACACATAGTTGTTCTATTTGAACTTTAGAGACTTCTTTTTAATAAACAGTCTAGTATCTGGAAAAACAGATCTTCAATGGAAAAACAGGTCTTTATTTTGATTTGGGACTTAGGGTTATTATGTGTAGTAACATAAAAAAATCAACAATTAGTTACTAAGTATTGTTAAAAAATAGATTATTTGAAACCTTTTAACAATGTTGAAACAGGGTCGAAAATTTATACTATAAACCACATTTAACACATATTGTTATTGATTATTGTGTTATTCCAAGTGGTGCAAGTCAAACCAAACACTAACCTTCACAGTAAACTTGCGCTCATAAATAGCGTTAAATTCGCCATCCTTATAATGCTGTAGTTGAATGGGGTTCACCGCTGCCTTCTGTTTCTTGCAAAGCTAACAGAACAACACAAACTTTAACGGAACCTTAAAATCATCAGTTCAACAAAAGATATGCTTGTTGTGAATGCATAATATACATAAAGTCAACACATTCAATCTAGACAGGAGATCACAAGCCAAATAGGGAAGATACACTGTCATAACTTGTGTTTAGTAAAAGGTATATTTTATAAGCTATAAAAACAAACTACAATAGCAGTAAAGACACTCACCTTTTTGCCCTCTTTGGTGCTACAATCCACCCAAGCCAAGGTTGCAGACCCTTTGACCTCTGTTGCAGTTTCACCGTAAATTTCAGAGTTCTTTTGGGCAGATTTTTCTGTAGGCAGAAACATGGGAAAGTGGTTTAGGAAATTGAAAGCCGAAAAATTAGTTGCACAATGCGGCACGCAAAGTTACATTGAAAAACAATAGGTTAGGTACTGGTGAAAAGTAATAACAGTTGGCTAATTGGTCAGTAAATTAACATGGAGTACAATTTAAAAGCAAATTCGAAAATCTTGCTAACCTGATGAAAAATTAAATGACTTGTAAGTCGAAAAGTGCATTTTATGCATCATATGTGTTTTGCCTTCATAGTTCTATTATTAGGTTAATGATTGGTAAAAAGTAATGAAAGTTGGCTATTGGTCAGAAAAGTAACATAGATTTCTTAAATACAATTTAACAGCAAGTTTGAAAAATCTTGCTAACCTCACAAAAATAAATAATTTGAAATTTGAAAAGTGCATTTTAGGCATCATATATCTGTTCTGCTTTTATAGTTTATTAGGTCTCTGGTAAACCACATCTTACCGTTACTTGCAAACATGACCATGACGTTAGTCTTTGTTCGTAGAAGCTTTTTGAAGCTTTTGAGGTTGTCGATTTGCTGAACCCACTTCATTGGGTCTTTCTTTTTGGCGGAAACACTTGCCACAGCAAATGCCTTCAAAACAAATTTGGGAAATTGTTATTTACTGTTCAACATTTTTGCACGTTGAAAAGAACATTAAAAGAGCTTAATAATGAATCTCAAAATGAAATCTTGATAAAGACGTTTCAATACATTTTTAAGCTACATTACAGATCTGTACATTGTGTACCTAACCATTAAAATACGATTGCTATTCAACTAACTTTTATATATCAAGTATGTATTTTAATAAAAGGCTGTTTTAAAAATTTTTTTCTTAATACACATTTTATTACAGGATTCAATAACTTTCCGTCACAAACAATTCCACTCAAATCTCTCTTTTTATAAAAAATACAAACCAGCAACCAGTGTTAGAATGACTTAAGTCACTGTTTTCAAATGACTTGACTTAAGTCTTTTGGACATTTGACTCGGGTTGAAAAGAAGTGTTTTGAGGTATTTATTTAAGGTTTCAACATACAACAAGTTGCTAGCTATATGTTGCGCTTTGTGTTACTTTTTAATTGAGGTATTGCTCATAGTGGACAAGTCCACCAATTTTCAATAACCTAATTTGTACAGGGATTTGACTTGGAATTGACTTGCTCTAATTGTGACTTGACTGGGACTTTATTGTTATTTATTGCTTTGCACAAAGTAAAAAAAAATGCAATAATGTATGCTGCTAACCCACACTTTGGTTTAATAATTGATCTAGATAATATATTTATTTTTGTACAAGTTAAACAAAATGAATGTAGTCTGAACTTACCGTAATCAGAAAAAACAAGCAAACTTTGGTAAACTCCATTCTAAACTAAACTGGGTTTTGCACAAGGCAACCAGTTATTGAACATAGGTTGGAAACTAAGTCCAAAAAAAAAATTAACCTAGAAAAACAAAATATTTAATTCAACAGCAACTATTAGTAGCTTCTTTAAATTGCTGTTTCCTTTAATAATAAATAATTTTGGTGCTGGTTTAGAATCCTACTACAAAGAACATTATTTCGGTTAGAGTGCGGGTTTGCGTTTGGGTAGATTAAGCAATATTATTAAATAACAATACGTCACCCACCCTCATCCAAACACTAACGACACATTATCCAAAACATTGCGCGTTGCTTTGATATAATTATTTCAACGCTGTGGTAGGATTCTAGACCAGCCTCAATTTTGGTACTATATGGCATAGTATCAACGTTCTGTAAATAAAAAAATGCGAATGATAATGTTTTTTTGGTGTTATACGGTTTTAACTTCACAGATATAAAATCTATTTAAAATACTTGTTGCTACGTCTTGTTACGCTTGGTTGATTACAACTCGATACTTTTCCGCATTCGAGGACACGTGTTTTCCCACGATACGATTTCTACTGAACTATTTTAACGTTCGTACAAAGAGATTATATTAATCACTTTGGTTCGTATCAACAGCTATCATAATGGAAATATTGCAGTTTTTATGACTAACTTTTACCCAGGGAGTCGAAACGTTTGCTTTTTCCGGTTCAAGTTCTGTTCGCGTTCAAGGATTGTTTTGGAAAGCGGTTCAGATCCGGTTTCGGTTCGAAGCAAATTAAAACTCTGGTTAAGTTTCGGTTTGACCATAAGTAAAAGGTTGCGTTAAACCTGAAAATGTTGGTCAATAAATGTTGAGAATAATGAGTAAATTTTAACTCGCATTAAATCTAATTTTCGTGACATATTAATAACCAAGTAGCTCATTATTGAAATATCTGAAAAATTAAGGCAATGGTTTATTTAGTAAATATTAGTTTTTTTATAAAATTTCGAAAATGTAATAATTTTGACTCTCCTTAAAATCTTACAAAAAACGGTTCAGGTTTGGGTTCGGTTCGACTCCGCGGTTTTAAGTTTAATTTTTGTGTAGTTTAGGCTTAGAAAGTTCAGCGATAGCGAGTGTTAAGTGCTTTATTAATTTGTAGCGATAACTGTAAGGTTTGGTACTGAAGGGGTAAGGTTACTTATGAATATGATTAGAACACTTTGCCTCGGTGAAGTTTCCTTACTCTTCAAGATGGGGGCAGAAGTTGTGGACAGTTGTTCATATCACTGTTGTCTGAGTCTGATACAGGTCCACACAGTATTTTTGGTTATAGGCCAGCAAGCAAGTCGTAAGCCTCAAGCGATATTTATATTCATATAAAGCTCTTGCTTTTATAGAACTTTAGAAGATAAATCTACACGAAAAAGGCAACATAGACAGTATGATATTTACGTAATCAATAAGTACATTATTCTAATATATTGCGTAGGCATAACACGTGATAAAGGCGAGGCAGCACAGCGTTTTTTTTCTTGCTTTTCTTTGGCACACGGAAATAAATTTTTATCCTAATATGGCTTAAACTAGTGGTCTCCAACCTTTTTAATAAGCGACCCCAATTTATAATTTACATTGCGACCCCATTTTTTTTAGATAGAAATAAATACTGTATATAGTGTATATAATAATGGTGGAACTAAGTAACAGGAGCAAATATGTGTAAAATATACACATTTCCAGAGAACTGTGGCTATATATGTGCACCAAAATTATTACTTTTAGGTAGTTTTATTTAGGTTATGAACTTAAATTTAGCACACGAACTGAAACAAAAAAATATTTTGTTTTAACAAGTCCGATGGTTGCGCTTGCATAATGTCCACCAGTTTTTGAAAACGCGGCTCCACTTTACATAAGCATAACGGTAATGCTCTACTTCCAAGCGATTTACGATGTTTCGTTTTTAATATGATCAGTGCGCTAAATTTCGTTAAACAAAGATGTGTGGTTGAAAACGGAAAGAGTAGTAGACTCACAAAATTGGACAGAGTCGGGTAAGTTAGTTGCATAAAAGTCCAAAAATAAATATTTATTTGCTGAATTCTTTGTAAAATAGCAGCTCTTAAGAGCTAAAAATACCTATTAACAAAATACATAAATCGTACTAAAACAGTAGGAAACATATGTACACACATATATGTGTGTACATATGTTTCATTGTATTATGATATGATACTGGCGATCCCCTTCATTATGAAGTTGCTTGTACTAACAGATTGAGCAAGCATTGGCGTATGGTTGTTTCTCGACTCGTTCCCTTCTGAGCCTGCATAGCTCAGTTGGTAGAGCGACGGTCCCGGCTTGACCGGAGGTCGTGAGTTCGAACCTCACTGCAGGCTAGTTGTTTTTCTAGTCTGCTCTGCTTGCATCATTGATCGACAGATTCGGTGAGTCTGCAATGGCTTTTCGGTGTACTAAAACAGTAGGAATGCGATAAGTTTGGGCGACCCCAGAAAAAATTTAGGGGACCCCACTTTGGAGTCGCGACCCACAGGTTGGAAACCACTGGCTTAAACAAAGGTCCTGAATTCACATAAACAGTAAACAATGCTTACGGATACAGCTTTTATCAAACTGAATATGTGTCATAACTCGCGGTTATTTCACTAGGAGAAAGCTTTTGTCAGAAATGCTGTTTTTGCAGTTTTGGCAAAACTAGTTACTAAAAAAACGTTTTAGAAATTTTCCGTTGTCGCGCCGAATCGTTTGCCAAGCGAAAAATCGCTTGTCGCTTGAAACCTGACCTTGGAGTGCAGTGAATACGTTCTGCTGTTTGTGTAAATTTTTTGACTTTCCTGTTTGTTTTATGAAAAATACGATTACTTGAGAAGTTTGGTATATATTTAATGCTTTCTTGGGGGCAAATATGCGAAATGACTGGCAGTTTGTGTAGATATACTTATTTATTTCTGATTTGCCTTTTTTTGCAGTCAAAATGGACGAACTTTTTGTTAATAAGGTAAAAGAGTTAACTTGTTTGTATGACACCAGTTGTCGTGATTGCCACGATCGTACTGAAAAGGAAAACTGTTGGCAGCAAGTTTCAACTTGTTTAAATATTACAGGTTAGTAGTTTGGACTAAATTGTTATCAGTGTGACAGTACCTATGTCTGCTAGATACCTTATAATATTTTTATTTTATATGAACACATTATCAAATTGGTAAAAAGTTAATAAAGTATAAAAGCAGCAACAAAAATTCCAACCTTACAAACATGCATTGATCATGTGTGTTAGTCATTTTTGATACTTGAGTTTATAGGCAGTACTGTAGTTATGTTCAAAGTACAGTTGTAGAATACAATCAGCAGCACTTCAAACAGTAAAGAAGGCATCTATATTTTGATATAGTAGAATCTAAAACATTTAGTGTAAGTCTTTTCACTTTTTTTAATGAAAGATGCAACAGACAAGTGGAAGACGTTGAGAGACAAATATGTCAAAATAAAAAAGGAACAACAACATTTGATCAGGATCAGGCTATAGTCCAATCCACAATTGGCCATTGCTTGGAGCAGTGGCGTTTGTTGAGCCATTTATTCAACCGAGGAGGTATTAGCTTTGGTTTATTACAAATAGCTTGGTTAACAGCGTGATATAGGGCGTACTGTACAACACAATAAATTAAATATTCATTGGTGCTACAGTACACCTTTTGAATTTCAGTGCTGTGGTATGCTTGTACGTTTTGTCAATGGGCCTACGTTTTGTCAATGGGTACGGCTTAACTTGCCCAGTTATTACTACTTTACCAGACATTGAAGGTCAGCCGTAGCATTAAATATAACTGATGTAATTTGTTACTTACGTTTTTTTGTTAAATGAGCCCCAATTTATATATTGGGGGTAAATCTGATATCCCTCTTTGTTAAAAGGGTAAAACATACAAAAAAGGTTTAAGCGCCGGACGCGGCCGTTTATGAAAACTTTTGCGGCCGTGAATGTGTTTACGAAAATAGAGGTGTTGGCGGCCGTACGACGTTCATACAAACTTGTTTTCACCTAATACGCAAATTGGAATTTTTAAACATGTATAAAATTAGGCAGGGTTTTTACGTTATAGACCAGGCGAACATAAGTTTTTAATTGCTGGTCACCAGATTTGTTAAGAGCATTGAGAATGTGAGCAGGGGCGGATCCAAGAGGTCATCTGGCCACGAACCTCCAAAAAATACTGTAGCCTATTTTATAAAATATAGAAAATGGCCTCTTTCCCACTTTTGTAAAAGAGGCGTGTTTTCCCTGTATCAGAATATGGCTTGAAGCAGTCACGTTATTCTATATTCGCGATAATTAGGTTAATTGGCCTATAAATGCAATTTTCCTTAACCGTAAACCGAAGAGCGAATTTCTAACTTTCGATGCCCAGTAAAAATAACTCTTAGCAAGTAAAATATACCGTGATTTATTTTATACAATGGGTTTAGGACGCACCTCTCTCATACTCCATTGAAAAAACAGCTATTTCTTCATTGAAACTAAGGCCGTAATACAATTTTTGAAACGTCGCAATATTTTAAGAGGGTTGGAGTTTGAATTTAGGTTTGGGTGGTGCCAGGGTTAGCATTTTTGTTATAATGTGTACACTTATACATAAATAATTCGCGAATGCATTCAATGAGCTTAGTCCAGGCCGAAAAAGTTAAAGACCCGACTTAAAGTTATTGAAATTAGTCGGATTGACCGTTTTGCGAAACTGAAAGTAAATTCAATCACACATTATCTTGCAATCGTTGTAGTTCTAGTTGTTGAGCTATGATTGAATTGAATATATAATCCGGAAATCTATGTAGAGTAACAGTCCCAAAAGTGAAGCGCACATTTTAACATTTGGTAGGGCATTCCTCTTAAGCCTAATCTGACATTTATGTTGTTTTAGGGGATACCCTACTAAAATACTTCTCATTAATGGTACAATAAAATTTACATCACAACCTCAAAAATAAAAGTTTGCAACAAAATGCTTAAATCCTACTTAAATCAAAATACTAAAAAACTGCTTAAATTTTTTATCTTTCACTTTTAATCAACCACAATAGAAACTCAATTATGTAAATTAAATTAAGCATTTTAATCTTGTTATCCTCAGTGCTTACTGGTAAGACTATACTTGGGTCAATTCCAGGCCCAATTTTTTACGGTTTCCTTCCTGACAAAACGTGTGAATTGCGGGGCACATCTTGCGGATTAAAGGTCGGGATTTTTTTTAATAACTTTGTAAATATAGCAATTTTTCTCTAATTATAGGTACTCGGCTGTATTCTATGCAAAAAAAGTCGTTACAACAAAGCACATACAAACGAAGATGGTGTATCGTAATAGCCATATAGGGTTAACGGTTATGCCGCTTTCCTATTAAATTAAACCCATTATATGCCGCCGTTTTGCTTAAAACTTTCACCATCGTAAAATGTATAGTACCGTTGCCTGAAGGCTACACACTTGCACATTAGCCAGGGAAACATGCTGCATGTAAAAACATGCCGCACAGTGAATAAACTGAATATACTTCCAAAAGCGGGTCACAATACGAACATGTACCGGGACACAAACGCTGCAAACTGGTAAATCAAAACGTACGTCAAAATAAATAAAATAATGCCGGGATTTAGCAAACGGCGGTTGTACAAATCGCGTCGCCTCCGTTTGATTTTCATCGCCGAAGTGGGAAAAGAACCGTTCTGGAAAAAGTAGCCCAGCAGTTGCTCTTTTTCCTCGTAGAGCTTGTACATCCATTGCGTTAAATGCCGCTCGCGTTCTTGACGGTTTTTCGAAACACTTAGCACTTCGCTAGCCGGGAATACCCTGAAATTAACACGAATAAATTTATTTTCAGGCCTATAAAACACAATGACCTATACTGTAAATCAATGCTGATGCCACCATAGAAAATAAAATCGACAATTTTTCGAATGTTTGCTTAGCGTTTTAAATTTGATGAAAGTTTTGTCGTTCCACGCAAGAAACCAGTACGAACATACCGGTACTAAGAAACTTGCTCCAACAGTTTTCAGCTGTTGAGAGAATATTGGGCTTGGGGCCTTAAAGCTGTACAACACCATCATTTAATTACTTCTTGAACCGTTTAATCACTTATTTATTCCTTAGTGTGTATGTGGGTGAAAGGGTCATAGGATTTATAAATCAAACGATTTATACGGGTTATATGAAAAGTTAGACTTAACTGACTATAAAATTTTTCATCCTTCGTGTCGCAATTTAAATGACAAAAATATTTACAAAACTTGCCTGTAATGTAGTTCAGTTTCTTGCACTCCATCCCATGCAAAGATGAACTTAAGTGGGGAGACTGGTGCTTTGTAGCCAATAGTTACGTCCACAATCCAACCTAACTTAATTGAATCTGAACACAAAAATGTTCGATTTAAAACGAGGAAAATTATTCAGACTGATCTGGTTTATCAAATATATATAAACCTACAGTTAGTCAATTAGTATATATACAAGAAAATAATATTTGCATAATTTTATGTGAAACGTATTAAAAATACCTTTCTTAGCATCCATGTCGTATCGATTAAGTGCGTTAATTATTGACTCCGCGGCGCCAACGTGTGGTAGCGTGACGTTGTTCAATATCGGAAGTCCGTTCTTTCTTGCGTATCTTCGTAAATAAACACAAATGACAACCCACAGTTAAAAGTGGAGTAACGCGAATATAGACCGAGTCATGTCTGTGGCGAGAAGTTAAGTAATTATCAGGTTTATTGCAAGATTTGATCTCGGGCGAGAGTGTGTGTAAAGTACACGCAAAGGTGAGTACGCCAAAGCGTTTGCAAAACTCTCTATAGTTTTTTTTCTTGTGCCTCATGCATCTATTTAAATCAAATATTATAAAATGTAATTAATCAATAAACAAAGCAACAAAATGTTTGTTACGTTTTATAAAATGCAATATTCATTATAGCAGTTTGCTACCTCCTGTCATTGTCCCTCAACTCTTTGTGCCCCCTTACTCAAGTTTTGCGGAAAAAAAGATTTAGGCAATCGATAAAACTGTTGCTTTTTAAGGCGGTTTGCAGTAAGATTGCATGGAGCGTCACTGTTGCATTATGAGCAATATTTTTACAAGAGGCCACTCATTTAGAGATTTGCAATCGAAACATAAACGCAGCGGCCGAGTCACAGAAAAAAGCTTTACCTCTGGCTGCTTTCTTTTCGTTTATAGAGGAAGCCACCCTCGGGAAACAGGACGATCCACTTGTGCTTTCCCTCGACCACAAACTGGGTAACGTCCTTGTGAATTTGCACGCACGGGTCGTACTGCGGTCCTATAACGCTGGGCTGGCTTCTGTTTACCTACAAAGCAAAAATTATTCATTAAAAGAGCAAGGTTGGTCGGTATATTAAATGCCAGATGTCAAGCAGTAGTATCGAGTGTGAAAAACTAGGGCGATATAAGTGTAGATCCGATATCTAATCTATTTGGTTTTATGTTTTTAAAGTTATTTTTTTTTTTGAAAAATAGAATATTCCCAATATAACTAAGTTTCAAAATCCCCACACATCTATTTGTCTTAGTCATCCGGAAAATGTTACGTGCACAAGTTTCGATCAATTTGCTTAATTGGCCATGATAATTACGTCATATAGCATAGGTTCGTCAGTACTTTGCCTTACACATAGGGTGTCGTTATCGGAATAAAACAGAAAGTATCGGACAATTCTAATAGTCGGTTAGATTGTTAGCATGATTTAGTTCGAACGTGGATTTAGCTCCGTTTATAAGAGTGGCGTAAATGCTTTGTAAAGTTCATTAAAAAAATACCTATGTATTAACGGCCACATCTTGCAACCTCCGAATCGTTTAACATAAAATAGTCATGTAAATGCTTAAAAAAATGGTCGCAACCTTTCGAACGAACGAGGTCCCGTGGCAGTAGCTGATAAATCCGAAGTGAATGTACTTGAACCACCATTCCATGATGAATGTAATTTTGTGAAGCACATTGCGATTCTGAAAGAAAAATAAAGCGCTGTTATATTTTAAAATGGCTAACATAAACATTTGTTCATCAGGTGTTTTAATCAATATATACGTTTTTTTGACGCTTTTCGAAAAACGCTTGCGTAGCTTGCCTTTGTTATTCAGGTCTATTGTATATAGGACACATGTATTTGGTCACTTATGTATAAAACTAACGGTGGCCTTAGATTGGCTGAAAGCCAAAATGTTTATCGCATGTACGATGTAGAATAAAGCAAATTTCAGTCGCATTTTTCTAACCGCTTGCCTAGATTACATTTCCTTTCATTGTTTTGCGTCGAGATAAACGCAGAGCTGCGCAACCTTAATCCACTTGCGGGACACAAACAAAGCTAAAACGATTTTGCAGCACACGTACGAAATGTATGTCGATCGACAATAGACAACTTGTTTTGGTACAAACTAACGCCAGCCTTAGATTCGTATAAAGCTAAAATGTTTTATCGCTTGGACGATGAAGAATGTAGCTGTTTCTAAAAAATAACATTTTAGTCGCAGTTTTCTAACCGTTTGGCTATATATCAAGGGTGGCCAACACGCGGCTTTTTACCCAGTTTTGTGCGGCTCTTACGTTCATGTTGCACTTAGTTTTTTTTAATGTTTCGATTTCGTTCGGTTGAGTTGTGGATTTTTGCTGGTTCCGACTCGGACGGTTTGCCTTAGGCCATTGTGTTATTGTAACATTTTTAAAACAAGATAAACGACAAAAGTATGCTCAAATATTATTAATAAATGCCATTATATTGCGAAATGTGCGTCGCGTCTCCTTCTGAATTAAAATTTTGCATATTTAACCAAAAAAGCACGTTTTTTTGCGCATCGTGCGATCGCTTTGTGGCTGTGGTCAAGAAATGGAATGATAGGCTATTCTTTTTTCTATGTGTGAGGTGTGGCTCTTTGCGTTTAACCAAGTAAGAAATGCGGCTCTTGGTATCTGGCTGGTTGGCCACCTGTGCTATATACCATTGTTTCGTGTCGAGCTTAGCGCCAGGGTAACCTCCTACTGTCATTTTACAGACTTTGATTCTTCTTTTTCAATGAACAGATAAAAACCAAAACGTTGAATAAACTTTAGGAACGATATAGTCTCAAACTCAAAGTAATGTTATAAGTTTTCTGATAGAACTCTATTATCATGATAGAACTCTCTTGCCATGAAAATATGTCTTGAAAAGCGTGTAATTTGACATCCTTGTGAAGCATTAGAGAACCACAAAAAATCGACATTTAAAAATTGTATCCCTATAAAAGTACGTACCTGAAATGCAGTAAGCAACAATGGAACGTCAATCATGTTCTGATGATTCGGCATTGCTAAAACCACATCGTCATCTGGAATTTTCGACAAGTCATCTCCGCTTTCATAAACTACAAAATGTTAGATGTTAATATACAGACCGTTTAGAAAATATAGGTACAAAACATGAGGCACGATATATTTTTCGCCGGATGAACATAATATAAAATATATATTAGTTTTATCAGAAACAAAACCTTTCTTCTCGGTTGCAAATTTATTCACAAGTTTGGCCGAGAACAGCAGTTTTTTTAAGTTGTTTGGTTTATCAAACAGTGGGTCCAATGAGTCGCGAAAGCTATTTCAGGTGGGTCGTAAAGCATTTCTAAATGTTACAGTTCTCTATTAGATCGGGAAATTATGCATTACCATTACCTAACATTTATGCATCAATATCACAAATACGTAACTATTAGATGTGTCGTGTCGCATTACCTATTTTAGTATGTACGCCAGTAGACGATGCAGGTTTTATGTAACTCAGATATTTGTTTCGTCATATTCATTGTGGGTCGCTAGTTTTGTTTTACATTCACATTATTGGCAGCACTGAAGAAAATCGACACTTACTGATTTGTCCCGGAAGGATTAGGTGTAGTGCCCCGAGTGCAACAGCGAACTCAAACAGTTTGCCTTCAAGCTTCCAGTACAGGTCGAACGAGAAAAGTCGGATGGGCTACAATAAAAAAACTGATCGCTAAACATTTGTATAAAAAACGCCTATATTGTATGAATATACGTAGTAAGAATAGCAAAGCCCATACAGGAATAAGTATTATTTTAAACGTTTATTTTACTAGTGTCTTACTACAACTTACAAACCATTATGCTCCACTGTATGAATACTTGCTTAAAAAATGTAAGCGCACTTTCTAAATATAGTATATAATTTACAACTTTTCGTTCGTTGTTTTTTTTTTAAATACAACAAGAAAACAGAAACACAAAACGCGCTTATCAGATTTATCTGCAATTTTGGCGGTTTCATTGATTTTAAAAAGATTAATAAGGATCAAGAATGTCGCATCAACATAAAGTACAAATTTTTTCGTAAGTAAAATCTTAACTAGAATGTTAATATACATTAGCGAAATAAACTACTCGTATTACAAATGATATGCAAGTACTTTCAAATGACTTACCTGAAGCACTAGAAACCAGAAGAGATAAACGAAAGGACTAAGTATGTTTAACACTAAATAAACGAAAACCAACGCCAACGCCGGAGTCCTTCCGAATATCATGTTTATTCAGGAAAAACCTTAGTTGGGTCACAGTGTATTAAGCGCTAAAAACATAACGTATTTTCGGTATTTTAATATTTGCTGGAATTCTTAAAAAGGTAGAATATTGCAACGAAATAGTAATTTTATAAACTTAAAAAAAGTAATACCAGTGTTGTAATGACTCAAGCTAATACCGACTTAAGTGTACTAATTTGATTGCCTTTCAATGACCTGACTTGACTTAAGTCTTTTGACCCTCTTCTTGACTTAACTTAAGTCTTTTGACCCTCTTTTTCACTGGACTTAAGTCTTTTGGGCAAATGACTTGAGTTGGACTTAAGTAACTGAGTTAAAATACGTAGGTTAAAATCAAGAGTTTTTACAAAATGTATTTTATGAAATTGATTTCTTATCTCAATATCTGCACGTAGAACAGTTTACTAGCTATATTTGTGTTTTTGTTATTTTTAGTTGAGATGTTGCTCATTATCGGACGAGGTTACCATCTTTATTAGTTAACGTTTTGTTTGTGTACTAATGACTTAACTTAAAGTTGACTTGCTTTAATAATGACTTGACTAAGACTGCTGATATTTCGCGAAAGATTTGACTGGTTCTTCATTTAAAAAAATGAATTGTTAAACTTAAAAAAGGACTTGTCATTTAAAATGTCTTGTGAACAATAATGCGTAATAGCTCAAGGTTGCTTTATTTGTAGGACTCTAACCCCAAAACAAAGATTCCCTGCCACAAAAAGCGTATTTTAACGAAAGTTGTTATGATTGGATGTCTGATAAATACATACCGCAGCCATTACAGAGCCTTGGCCGCCTTAGCCGGTTCATATACCTGTACAACAGCCGAACTGTAGTAAAATGTAAAAAAGGTTGGGAGTTGGAATCGACTTTAAACAAATAGTATTGCACATGCATATAATTTTATGCAACAAGATTACGACTCATATTGCAACTTAATCTTTTTTTAGAATTCCACAAACAGCGTTTTTAAACCAAACTGTACCAATCAATGTACCAGATGTGTTTTTGTTTTAACGGCGAAGTTCTGTGAAACAGTTGTTGTCTTAGAAAACCAAAGTTTGTTAGGTAATCAACCTCCCCAAAGTCAAAGAGAAGCATTATAGCCTACTATTCCCAAAACGACAATAAAATACGATAGACAACATTGAACGAAATGGCCTTTCTTCTAAATCTAAAATCCAAAGGTTCGGTATTCCCTGCAAATTACGCAAAGTCTCCAAATCTGGCTGTGCCTTACAGTGTGGCCAATTCTATTAGCCTGTGGGCAACCGAAATACTTCCTGTCCCACCATTATCAACGCCTCAAACGATAAAATCACTGGTCTGTATAGTCACTACTTATTATCAGACCAAAGGTTTACAGCTGCAAACTTACAGCAACAATGGGCAAATGCACCACGACTACGTCGGTTAACTGATAAGGTCACTGGTTGCAATCACTGCTGCCTTGCCTCGCGTAATCACCATATGCGGTGTAATTCTTGTTTTTACCGCCGAACTGACACGGTTCATTTAGTTCGACCAACGACTGTAATAAACTGGAAACAGCAGCTGTTTAGTTCAATTTCTGTTTTAGCGGGATAAAGTCCGTGACTGAATTGACCTAGTTATCAGAAAAAATCCATGCTCTAACAACAGCAGCACATGGCATCACAGTATGCGTCTATCAAAGGCCCTATTGAATTACATAGCACGAGGTTTGAGGGTGCTGTGTAGACTCAGACTGCGTAAGCTTTAGTGAATTGCTCGCTGACAAAAGCTACAATGCAAACTAAATCAGTAAGACTAAGGTCTTCGATCGGGTTGACCAGTTGTACCTATAGATGCCAGCTCCTTTGAGCCTAATAGTCGTGAGCGCTTTGTAATGATACAAATAGCAGCAAACTTCCGTTGTTGTGTTGATTAATTATAGGCTAATGATATGCCGGGTGCGTCTGTTTTTAATGCTATATTAGCTGGTTCGAAATGCACCACTATAGTTTAAAGTGCCAAATTGAGGCAGGGTAACTATAACACTGTCTGCTTAACAATACAAGTTCCTTCTATTGTATACTTTGCTTGCTGCATATTCATAGCTTAAAATATTTACTCACCCTTTACAAAAATTAGCTTTAGTGACAACAGTCACGCACAATTGCTTGTTAAATTTCGATCTAGATTTAAGCGCATGCCCTGAGGCAGAACAAATTCAGCAGCAGTATGTATACCAATTACCAAAATGTACAGTAATAAAACTAATAACAAAATCGTTATTGCCTTACGTTAGACAATCACTAAGCAGTAATTAGTCAAGCCATGTACCATTGTTTGATTTTCTTTTAACAAAGAGAACTGCCTCTTTTAGCGTTCCATTAGATTCTAGAATACATGACCTGCAAATACGGTTGTTAATGGACGTTAATCTTTACGTTTTAACTTCTTATAACTTGTTGCACTTACCTAGAGCCCTACAAAGAGAGCACTTTGTATAAGACCTGACACTTAAACTAAAACTGGCTATTAAAGCAACGCAATAAATAATATATTTTTGTGAGCAAAACTATAACGCTACCTAGCGGCATGAAATATATCGGTATACCGGTATCTAGTTTAAATTGCTGTGGATGCAGTTTTTTTATTCGGCGTAGCCGTAAGAATCACAGCAGGGCGACTTGGTCCGGAAAAAAACACGAAAAGCGCATAAGCATTGTTGCTTACCCAGGTAATAAAAACATTTTAACTATTTAAATATTTATTGTATTGTAACTAAAAATTTTCCCTTTAATTGATGTGCTATTTTGGTTGGTTTCTAACCTATTTGCGTACACTGGATATGATGGTAAACATTGCAGCACATTTATTGTTTCTTTTCTTAGCTTTCGTCAATTGACTTGTTTTTAACTCTTGGGTCCAGACTAGATAACAAACAGGCGACGTACTAATACAATTAATATTTTGAACATATTTTGTTAGAACCACTATGCTAAGCAGGTTGCAAGGTTACATTTGACATGTGTCTAGTATAGGGGGCCTAAGCAAAACAAAGCAATACCATTTTCTACCAACAGTTAATCCACTTGAAGCTAAAAATAATGCCCCGTGGAGCCCACAATATTAAAACAGGGGCAAAATTTGTTCACGAAAGCCCTGGCGGCGGCCATTAGTTGGATTTATACTGGACTCATACTTTATAAACCTTCTTTTTTTAAATTGGTCAGTAACATAAGCTTTTAGCAGCAATCCGACTAAATCTATTTTGCGTTTTTATTTCGTTTTAGGGGTTAATGTGTTATTTAAACAATGAAAAGATATTTCCCCCCGAAAAAATGTGAATTAAAAAACGCTTTGGCGCCTTCTCCTTGAATGTATATTAAGACATTAAGACTCTATTTTTTTGGAAAGTAAAAGTGTTTTATGACGTCATCTCTAACAAATTAATACCAGCCATGTGAAGACACGAACATAAGTTTTCCTTGGGGATTCGCGTATATATTTAACAACCGCTGGTCTAGGTCACTTTAACGCAAAGTGCAAAATCTATTGAATTTGCGCAAATTGCGAGGGGGCGTGACCCAACAAGTTCCAGTACACCTGATCTAAATGTTTTGAATATTTAGTGTTGTATTGCATGTGATTAGGTAAATTGTTGACCCAAGCAAAACTCAGATTAAGCTTTGCAGCACTTAGAATTACACTTTAACTTACTTTACAAAAATGTAAAGGTTATTGGGGCAGATCGTAATGGGAAACATTCCACGAACTTAAATTAGGTAGCTTTTTATTGCGTGTTTGTCATTAGCTGCTCTGGAAGAATGCCTTCGTGTACCTGTCACCGCAACTATTTATTCAAGTTTAGAAATACGAATCAAACCAAAAGTGATGTACGATAGAATGGCAAGGTCCCAAACTGTTATTAAATTTCAAACAATATTAGTAAAGATAAAATACCGCCACCAAAAGCTTTATTAAAAATGCATCTATTGCTGTCAAGCAGTTACACATTCGTAAACGATAACAATTACGCAGCTGTTACAATAAAATTTCTCTTTAAAATGAGTAGCGTACACTTAAAAGTTTCTATACTAGTAGAAAAAATTTGAGTTAGCTTTATATTGAGATTTGTAATTGACGTTTTTATGTTGTGGCATCAATAATCAAATACCTGACTGTTAATTTTAATTCTATCAAAAAAATAACAAAATTGTTCAAACATGCATAAAATTCCATGCAAGACGAACACAATTATGACTAAATTATATTTTACGGTTAGAAGCCGCAAAGTCAGCTGCAATTCATCGTACGAGAAAGCGGGTATTTGCACGTGAAATTTTTCGGAACCACCTTCGTTGTGCTAAGCTTCAACCGTTAAAGGGGCAGCTCAAAGGCACGACACAGCTTCCGAACTGGTCCAAAAGCTTGTTATCCTTGCAGACACACTGGTGGGTGCACGATTGTCGGTGGCACGGCGCTTGGCTGATGGAAGTCATGCCGCTTCGGTTGGAAGGACAGCTCGGTACACATTTCACGCAGCGGCACATCTGGTCCGGGTTGCAGTGTGCTTGGAAAAATAGGAGAAATGTTAGGGCCCAATGCATTGGTGTGATTCAGCCGGTTCGCACCGGTTCTGTAGAACCGTTTCGCGAAATTTTATGAATTCAGCGAACCGGTTAGCATTGCTCGTTACTGTCCATGGATTTTTGCATCTTAGCTGATCAAAATAGCTCACGTGTTTTTCCAAATGTGGATGTTCTCTATGTTTATTGATCAAGTGCTAAATGTACACCAGATGGTTATAAAATGTATAGCTAATTTCATCCAGAAACAACATTTACCATGTTGTACAGCAGTAGTCGGCAAAATGTGGGCCGCAGAGCCATTTTTAGTGGGCCGCAGGTTGCTTTTGAATAGCTTGGTGTTATCACGTAGTTGTGGGTCGCGTGATAGCCGTACATTTTTTGTATTTTATTTTAGAAATTGGTGTGGCATATAATTTTTTTAAATTTCTCAGCTTGGAAAGGCCCACGTGCCAAATGTGGTCTTGAGAGAATGGCAAACTATACTTTTACCAACTTTAACTCTATGTAAACGCAAAAATTTTCTCGCTTCGCGCATATATTTTTCTTTTGTATTATGTTTTTGACATTATGGCATGGCAGTTTAATGGCACTGAGAACAGTACTTTGGACACTGTTGTGCAGGCTAATTTGAATGGTGAAAAACGGATAGTTTCATCATTTAGCTTTAATTTACTTAACTTTTCATTTTTGTTATTTCTATTATTCCCTTGTATGACACCGTGTTAATGTAGCCTATATGCCCGCTGCTCAGTTTATTTGCCGAAAAATATGACTTTAGTAACAGAAGCGGCTGGAAAATATGACTTTTGTGATAGAAACCGCTGACAAAAACATTGAATCCCACTACTGGCCCAGTGGTTCTCAACCAGGGTGCCGCGGCACGCTTTGGGGCGCCATTTCGAATGCCCAAGGGGGACGAGAGATATTTGAAAATCTTTAAAAATCTGATCACTGCTCAAATTTTACAACTTTTTTTGTAAGATAAAGATGGAATAAATTTAATTAAAACTTTTTACGTTATTTAGAGTGCTGTTCCAGTTCCGCTTATTGTAAAATTTTCTGAACTAGCCTAACTACGGGAAAAAAGTCTTGTAGAGGTGCCGCAAGATATTTATTATTTCTGAGGGATGCCGCAAGCCATAAAAGGTTGAGAACCACTGGGCTAGGCCGTTGCAGCTTTGTTTGCGGGAGCACAGCAATTCCACAAGGTTAGGTTTAACTATATATTGGATAATCTATATTGTTTTTATTTACGGGAGCTTTATTAATGTACGCGGTACAACGTTATGATATGTAATATAATGAAAAATGAGTTTTTTTCAAGTCACGGAATTAGGCAATTGTGCCTCATGTACAGTATGTGTTGTATATTGTTCTATATTGGTATGATACAAACGGATGACAAAAACGGATAATAATTTGGAATCAAACAATAATATGGCTATTCTATATTGTTTTTATTTCCGGGCGCTTTGATAATGTCCGCTGACTATGCAACGTTACGATAAGCATTATGATAAAAAATGTTTTTTTTTTCAAGTTATAAATTAGGGAATTAGGCAATTGAGCCTCACTTATGTGTATATTATTCTATATTGGTACGATATAAAATGATAACTAAATCCGATAAAAATTTTGGAACAAATAATAATACCGACATTGGATCAACGTAAATGAAACTACATTCGGAATTAGGCTAACATTAGACTGACAACGCTAGGTGGCAATGGGAACTACAACGAAATAAGACGTAAACCGCCAGGTAAAGATTCAAACAACCTCCCAAACTATAATCCACCTTCCTGGCAAATTTGTCAATTACAACCCAAACTGTAACCCAACCACTGACCATTGCAAACTCCTACCAAGGGCAAACAGTTCACTTACGGTTATGATGGCACTGGCTCGGGATGACGCACTTCGTGTGCTGTTTGTCCCAAACCTTTCCGACCGGACAGGCACATCCCGCTTTGCATTCGTTTGGGCTCGCGCAGTAATGGATGTGGAAGCCTGTTTGGATGTGGGTGCCGCAGTCAAAGTCTTCGCAGCCGCGCTTGCACGGCATACATTTGTGGTACACCATCCCGTCGGAACAGCCTGTCGATATAGAAGAGATCGAAAAATAACAGAGGTGCTTTTTGGCTGTTTGAAACCGATCCGAAAAAACAGAACAGATATTTCGACCCGATTGACCACAATATTTATATAAGCCAGGGGTTCTTAAACCTTTTTTTTACTGCGGACCCCTAATTTTTTTTTGGATTTGCATGGACCACGGTATAGGCAAGGAATTTCCAAAAATGACGTCACAATACAAATAGACTTTATAAATCTGCTGATTTCGGTTCCAAAAACGTGAAAGTGAGACGGAGTCTTACTACATTCAGTACGAAATGTTTTTTTAATTAAACTTTTTTCCTTAAAAAATTGATTACTTCTTAGAAATACACTAATAATTTAACTAAGCCTCTATGAGCCCCTAAAACTACCTCACGGACCACCAAAGGGTCCATGGAAATAGTTTAAGAACCGCTGATATAAGCGAATTGTCTTACTATAATTATACCCCTCAGGTGTCTTTCGCGAACCATGCAATTATAACGTAATCTAACTACACGACAAGGTAGTGCAGGTAAACACCATACTCTTATCAGCTATCGAATCCTAATAGATAGTAAATTTCAAGTCTACACGTCTATTTACAATGCAAATAGGTTATTTTGCCTAATAACAAAACGTTCCGTGGCACGCTTGTGGACGTTTTACAGTGCTAGGATCACTGGCCCACATACTGTATATCTAAACGTGGCTCTTTTCAGGGCAGGATTATTCGCTCTTGGCGCCCTAAGCATTTGGTGCCCTAAATTCATTACTATAGCCCATAACATTTAGTTTCCCTCTGCAGATACAAGTAATTCAAAATATAAATGGACGTATTATAAAATATAATTTGATTTTTTTAATAACTTTGTAATTAAAATAACTTTGCATATTGTTTGGCGCAGAAAAAAATATCTTAAAAAAATAGTTAGGGTAAAATAAACCATTGTAAATCCCAAAACAATTTTTTTGTTATAACCGCCTTCCCATATGATAACCGTATATAACTCTCGCATGCATGCACGCATCGATTTTTGTCATATTTTTTTATACTTTTTTGTTAAAATATTGTCATCTTGGGTACACTATGCACGGATCTGTAATATAGCCTAGCTTGATATTAAATTGCAAAGCCAAAAGGTCGAGTAGATCGACATCATCTTAATTAGGACGTTTCAAAACGAGCTTGTATCATCTTCAGTTAATTTGTGTGTGATTGTCATTCTTATAGCCTTAAAAGATAGCCTAAACATCAAAAATGGCTTACTGTGGTGACATTGAGTTTTGCTGACGCAGTTGCTGTGGACGTCACTCCAGTAAAGACCTTCAGGGCAGGTGCAGCCTGCCACACACGGAGTGACCGGGTCACTTCTGACAGGCGAGGAAACGATTTGAATAGGGTCGGAGTGACCACTCGGCTTGTTGCTTGGAGATGAGTGAGAATGGCTACTGGGATTGGTGTCTTGACGCGAGTGAGAATGGCTGCTGGGGTCGGTATCTTGATGCGAGTGAGAATGGCTGCTGGGGTTAGTGTTTTGATGTGGGTGTGGGTGAGAATGGTCATCCGGTTGATTGCCTTGCGAGCGAGTGGGGCCATACGGAAGACGATAGGGATATCGTCTCCGTGGAAGGTATGGCCTTCGTGGTGTAAGGAGCCAGTAGAATCCAAGTAATCGCAACAATCTCGGGTCTAGTATGGGAGTGTTTGGCACAGGTTCAGGCATAGGGTTTTGAGCTTGGCGTTTCGCCCTAGTCGGCGGCACATTGGCAGCTCTGGAAGCCTGGTTAGCCACATCTTCGCACTTCATCTGCATTTTGATACAGTCGCTGAACACTTGGTTTCCTTTGCATTCTGAAACGAGGGCAACAGGTTGCAAAGGAACTTTCAAGCTAGCATTGTAAGGCTGGTCAGTATTTAGAAATATTAGAAGAAATGGCCTGTATGTTTTAGACTGCTTAAACTCCCGTATTTTGAAAATATCTATCGGGGCTTTACCAGAATTAAACCGAAATGTCTAAAATCGATAGTAAAATAAAATAAGATGTAACATTTTTTCCCAGTTGTGACAAAATTAATACCACTTTTAACTTAATAATTTTATAAAACACTATCGGTTTTAATATATGTTACCGGTCGTTTGAAATGTCACTTTAATAAAAAAGATTTACTCAAAATGGGGTAATTTTAAGCATAGAATATAATTTTTCTTAAATAGCAATGTAATTAAGCAACCATAAGGCGGCAAAACACTTGTAAATCAGCTCAGTTTGTGCACTAAGTCATATAATTATATTCGCAGTATGGTTGGAAACGGTCATGCGATGTATTATTCTACAGTAATTACAGTAAAACTTTAAGCTTTGGAAATATAAGCACAACATAATTCACACGGAAAACAAATTACCTTCATGAGCGAGGTTCCGTTGTGCAAGCGTGACCAGCAACAGGCAACAAAAAAATAATTTTATCATTATGCTTTTAAACGCCGCTAATCAAAGTAAATCAGTGGTAGGACGTTATACAGAACGACAAAAAAAAACAGTTTCGTGTATTATTGTGAGCAAAGTACACTCGCTTTATAGCAGGGCTAGATGGGGGGTTGTCTATGAAGGGAATTACCGTTTTTCAATTTAGTTTAACCCAAATCTGATTTTTGAAATTTACTATAATAGTTATATGTATAAGCTTAGTTTTGCAAAATAATTAATTAGGATAAGCTTTAAAAACCGTCCGTAAGTTTGATGATTATTGCAACATTTTTATGACTAAACATGTTAGAAACCTCTATACTTGTTGTAATATGCGACACTTCACAGGTTATTCCGATACTGATCCCCGATACTTTTCGAAAAAACTACTGCGGTCATATATAATACCTAATGACGTTATAAATATGCCCAAACAAGCTAAATGGATTAAACTACGTTTACATGTCATTAGGCCTTCAATCCTCAAACGTCAGCAAGTTTTATTTACCCCTTATTATTTAACACATTTTTTTGAGAAATTTAGTTTTTAAGGTAGAAATCGCTGCCCTGGATCGCAAATTTTGGAATTTCTATATCAATTTGGTAACAAATCGACAACGATTCCACTTTAGTATCGGACGAGTACCGATACTACTACTACAAATATCTTATTCAATCCGATCCAATTTTGCTGGACATGCCGGACATGCCCAATACTAGCAATGGGAGTGGCCCAGGTTGGTACGCGTAAGTGTTGTTGAAATGAACTGCACGAAACCACCCGTTTATACTTGCGACTCAACTTATAGAACATTCGTATAGATTTAATAAATCTCTTTAAGGTTATTTTATACCAAATGCTTTTTTTGGCTTGTAGATCAATTAAAATTAACCGTTTTCTACGACAAAACCAACGACAAACAAAGTAGGTATCGAAGGAAAACAACGAACCTCCAATATACGCTCCAGAACGCTTAATTGTAAGACTTAATTATTACCAAGTTTGATAAGGGCTGAGGCGCATCAACATATAACCATCCTATAGCCTATATGCAGCGCATTTTCCGAAAAAGCCACTCGTTTTCCGAGAGATCTGTATTGCCTCAAGTAAGCTTTTTTTGTTTCTTCTGTAACAAGACTTACCCTCAAGAGGCAGGTACACATGAGCTCCCAGAATCGACTTGCACGGACTGGTGCTGCCCGGGGCTATAGGAGCCTAGAACCTGGCGCACATTGTAAAATTACGTAAAAGGGCATGTGTAATAGCGAATACAATCACGGCAAGACCCTGTAATAATTAACAACCGAAGCTCATTTAAACGCGCGTTTTTTAACAAAACTTTAGGCAAAAATTTTTTTGCAAGACTACACAACAAGTGATTCTTCGACAAAATTATAAGCTAATAGATTTTTTATATTAGTAAACCTATATGCTAAACATGAGAGTTGATTAAAGACATGCATGTAGAGTCGGAGGACGCCTTAGGCCTTTTAGTTAGTTCGGTTCAACACAATTATAGCGTGTGTTTACGCTGTCGGCTCGTGAATTGCGCGAGAAATAGCTTTTCTCTGAACCAGATTAACTTGTTTTTGGCCGCAACCTAATTGCACCAGGAAAATTCGCGCCGGGTAGATTTCGTTTAGGCTGATTGTCCGGAAACCTGTCCAGGGTCTCCAACACTTGCACTGATCGCTTTATGATGAGCAATTGTGCAAATGCGCCGCAACGAAGCATTTGTGCAGTCAAAACATGTTTCTCGCGTGCTTGCAACACGCAGTTTCAAATAAAAAATCATCACATTTTTTCGGACCAATTTTAACAGTAAACCCGGTAAATAGTTTTGTACTATTGGTAAAATGTTATGCTAACGTGCACGGCAAAGTCTTTTTGTCGCGGCCCAAAGTACTCTTTTCAGACCTATTGAAGGCCCACTACGTAAAACCAGTACTAAAACAGTGGCGCATTCAGGATATTTGTGTTTAAGGTAAAACATTACACGGCGCCTTAATGCCCAAAACACTGTCATGCCCATAATGTAAAACAGCGGTTCGTAACTGGGGTGCCCCGGCGCCCTGGCGTGCTAATTCTAATGTTTAAAACGTGCCGATAGGTATTTGACAATCTTCAAGAATCTGATTTTTGCTCAATTGGTAAGCTTCTTGATAGAGCTATTTGTGTACGATTGGAGAACGAAAATTCCAATCGGGGTGCTCAAAATCTATTAATTATTTTTGAGAGGTGCCGTAAGCCATAAAAGGTTGATAATCACTGATATAAAACATATAACAAAAGTAAGGCTAAACGCGCCAAGCGCGAAACTTTTTGCGTTTACATATAATTAGAGTGGGCAAAAAATATAGTTCGAGAGGCTCTCAGGACCACATTTGACATGTATGAGTCTGAACCACGCTGAGACAATATAAACATTCTTAGCCACACGAAGTTTTGAAATAAATTGCAATCAAAATACGGCTCTCACGCGGTCCATAACTACATGATAACACTAAGTTATTCAAAAGTAACTCGTGGCCTACTTAAAATGGCTCTGCGGCCCACAGTTTGCCGACCACTGTGCTAACTCGTCTAGTTTAGCAAGCAAACACTGTACCCCCAACGAAACTCATTAATATTTGTGTGTTTTCCTAAAGAAAACGTTCCCCGTTAGGTGGTTTCTAAATTCGTTGCAATTTTATTTATCCTAATCCAATTAAATAACTGAATTTAAAAATAGACTTAACATAAAGTTGGTAATAAATTTGTTCCTGTTACCTTTAAGTGTTGGCAAATCATGTGTTTTGTTTTTAGACTGTGTTTCAGGGGACAATATTTAACGCGATTGTAAGGCTTTGTATGACTTTTTGGCAATTTTGTTGTTGGAAACAAGCTGTAGCCTAATGCCAGAACTTGATGTGCATGTGTGTTTGCCTTGTCGTGCTGTCCAAAAAACGTCTTGTTTCAGCAAATAAATTTGAACCTCATCCCAGGCAGCTACTTTGGGGATCGCGTCCTGAACTACAGTCTGCGAAAATTAGGAGTTCGTCCGGGATTTTTGCAGGTGCGACTTAGGCAGACGACCTCTTCAAGATGTAGTGGAAATGGACCAGATATTATAGGCAGGTCATGGGGCTCGCAGGTGATGACCTGGTAAAGCTCGTGTTACAGCAGCAGCAGGCCCAAAAACTCGAGAAACCAGCTGTATAACGTCACTACCGGCACGCCCGTGAGGTAGCGACAGAAAGCTCAAAACGTGCGATAGCAGAGGTAGCTGTCGAATAAATTTGAAAGTTAAATTCGATCAACTTCATGTATGTATCCCCAACTGCTTTTTAAAATAGGTTAATGTCACTTAATGTCTTCGAATTTTCTGTTATATTAAATTTATATCTCGTTAAAATGTATACATCGCAAACTTGTTTTAAGTGGGGTGAAGTGTTGAATGTAGTTTCTTTAAATTTTTGCTTTAAATTTGTTTTGTTGAAATTAGCGAATCGCAAGGATTGTTTTCAAGAGGGAATAAATGTCACAAATTTAATTATCGCAGCCTTTTGGTAGCGAACTATTGAGCGATGCGTTTGGTGTGCATTTGTGTTTGCCTTATTCTGACTGTCTTACGTTTTCTCGAGAAAGTAAAGTCAATCCTTATCATCAGCAGCTATTTTTTGGAACATCGTGTCCGAACTGTAGTCTGCGAAAATGCCAACCAAGGTATGCAAAGCAAATCGAAAGGGTAAACATCGAGCTACTTTGCTTCCCTGAAAACCGTTTAAAACCATAAATAAACCCTGTAATATATAGGGCAAACGTTGTGCAAACTGATTTAACTTGATGCAACTTTTCTCCAGCCGAGTTGGTTTATAGGAATTCAACGCCGACTACAGTCTAAAAATAAAGTCGAGTCATACTCTGGCGAAATGTGCCGATTCCGCCAAGTCCCGAGTTCGGCTCAGACTCTACAGCAATCTACTTAGAAAGGTGACAAATAACTTATACATGGTTGGCAAATATTCCACGATATGCTATTTTACTTTTTTAATTTTCAATTTATACTGCGCCAGCGCACTTTGGGCTCGGGACTCGGATAGTTTTACGTCGCTTTACTCGAGTCCGAGTTCAAATTCTCGAGTCCGAATTCGACTTCACAGCCCAGCTTATTGCTACCCGTCATGTTCTACGGGGATAAAAAAGTGTTTCTCGTTATTATCAAAAATTTATGAGATTTTACTTCGTTTATATAGTTTTGACGTTCGAAAGATAAATATAGTTTATATAATTTAAACTTTATACGCGCGACAAGCGGGTGCCACACCCAGTTTAGGTAGCTGTGTATACCAAGGCACAAAAACATGCTTTACGAATTAGGTCTACAAAAAAGTATTTCCAAACCTTTTTTAATTCACCTAATAAATAATGCAATTAAATTAAAATGTTGTATGTAAACCATAGGTGAGACACATTATTTGCCATAACCACATGAACACATTTATTTTGCTTATTTAAAGGAACGACAAATTTGGTTTATCGAAATACATGAAAATCCTTAGAGATGACGACACAAAGTTACGTCAAAAAACAGAAATATTAACAACACTGAGGTTATCGTTCGTTCATATACACAAATATGCATCTATGATCTTTAGAGTCTTATAGAGTCTATACTTATAGTCTGAATAAAAATGGGGATTGGCGACAAACCATTTGTGCAAAAGTTGATTTATGCGGTATAAATTGGCAAAAAGAGAAGCAATGCGCTGGACACCCAAAAAGCATATTCCGCTATAGGCTATTGTTGAAATATCGAAATTTGTTTGACCAATCTTTTATTAATAAAAATTGCAGCCATGGCTGTATGACTACGGAAAGCCACGCGAAAAGTTAGCTAAGCGTGAAAAAAATTCGCGCCATTATGTTTGTGCAGTTGTGATTGAAAAAGGCAAACAATATAGTTTGTTGACGAAGTGTCGTGATAAACAACTTTTTTTAAGGCTCTTATTCTAGGTCTTTTTCAGAATGCCGTTTGGGAGCGTTTCGGCATCAGTGGTTTTAAAAAAACATCAGAATTGTACATATAAAGCAAATAAAAGTTAGTAAACATAATAGGGATTATATGCGTATAGTCTAATTTTTACAAGGTTCCAATTTAAATACTGTAGAAAATTAGTTCCAAATTTTCCATTAAGCGATAAACGAAAGTATTCTGATGAGAACCTAATAGATTCGGTTAACTGCGGAATTTAGAAATAAGGATGTTACAATTGTCCAAGTTAAATCAGCAATGTCGGGCTCGGTTAAGTGCAGGGTTTAGGAATGAGGACACTGGTTCGCGTTCACGCATTCGGCGCCATCCCAGAAGAGTCCCCGAGAGCAGTAGCAGCCGCTTTCACACGACGGCGAGCTGCTACTTCGGAGCGATTGCGAACGAGGGCCTTGGTAACCGCTTGATCCTGGATAGCGAAGCCTAGAGTAAAAGTAAGGTCGTCGTCGTAGACGAGCAAGTTGCCACAGGTATAAGTATGTAAGGGCAAGTTTTGGATTTAACCCTTGGAATGTCGCGAGCATAGACATTTGCATTGGCACTGGGTCTTGGTATTGGTCTTGGTCGGTTCCTCGTTTCACCCTTGAAGTGTGGCCGTTTATATCGCTGCATTTTCTGCCTTGCGGCATGCATGTGCTGTATTGCCGGTCTCCATCGCACTCTAAAACGAAAATACCAGTGTTGTACATCAATGTGACTATTTTCAAATGACTTGACTTGACTTAAGTCTACTTAAGTCGTTTGGATAAATTCCTTGACTTGGACTTAAGTCATTGATTTAAATTACGCGGGTTAAAAGTAAGAGTTTCTATAAAATGTGTATCCCTAAAATTGATTAATTTATCTGACTATTTGCACGTAAAACAACTTGCTTACTATGCTTTTTATTTTCGTTATTTTTTAATTAAGGTAATGCTCATTATTTTTGGACGAGGTTACCAATTTTGATACAAAAGCGATATCGCAAAGGCGGTATAGATTTGCGCAAAGCGCGAAACGAGCTCAAACATTTTCTTTTGTACGTCATTACAACTTCTAAGCCCTAATTTCCAAGCAAGGCTAACAACACATAACGATAAATTACAACTATCCTAGATAAAATCATGAAAACATTAAGTATTCCGCGATCGTTTTACTTTTTGTTAGATAGAAATGTTACATGTGAAGGTGTACATAAGGTTTCATATTGTTCTTGATTTGTCACTGCAAAAATACACGAGCATTTTAGTGAAGTTAGAGAGCAAATTACCTGGATGAGCGGTTACACAATATCCGAGCATGACAAGCAAGACGCAACAATAAATCAGGTCCATTATTGTTATCTTTACTGGCTAAAAGAAAAAAACAAACAATCATTAAATTGTTTTAACAGGGCTGTATTTCCATGACAGCATATTAGTGCGACCAGCGATATAACATAAGTCGGGGCTGCATAGTGTCGTATTCTGGACTCAAATAAGTCTATTAATTTGGCGGGATTCTACACTCGAAAATCAAGTGAGACTATCCTGAGTCGGAGTATACGCTTATGCCGGGGATTCTTAAACTGGGGTCCATGAACCCCTTGGGGGTACGTGAAGCCCCTTTAGGGGGTCCATGAAAGCCTAATTGCACTGAATGTATTCAGACTCCATTTCACTTTCACATTTTTTGAACCGAAACCAGCAGATTTCTAAAGTTCATTTGTATTGTGACGTAAATCTACGACATCGTCTCTAAAAATGTTTTCCCTAACGTGGTCCATGCATAGCAAGTAAAATCTTTAGGGGTCCGCGGTAAAAAAATTTAAGAAGGGCTGGCTTATGTGGTAGAGTTACACAGTTCGGACCCGACAAGGCGGCAAACCATAGATTGTAACAGCGTGTGATAAAATAGTTTCCACCTATATACGTATTGTAGGTGGGTGAGTTACACGAATCCCCTATAAGTTAATACAGGGCTGTAAGTCGGAGACGGACTCGTTATTTGACTGAATCCGACTAGGACATCGACTTTATTTTCCCGGCTGCACCTGTACTCAAGCTGTTGTAAATTATTAGGCAGGTTGGTTTATTGTAAGTAGCATTTCCAATGGCACATGTTGTAGAACTAAAACTGATTAGGTCCTAATTAAGCAAATAGCAAAAAAGGCTATGCCTTTTGTTTAAAGATCTTTCTTGATTTGATAAAGATTTATAATGTAGCCCTACCGTTTCGGATTTAACCACACACGTTCAATTAATTTTATTTGTTTTTAATTTTATATAGGCCTAATTCTTTTAAAAGCGAAATATGCTTAAGATACTATAAAATTTACGGAATGTAATGTTAGTTTTAGACGATTTCCGACTAGACCAGGGGTCACCAAACTACAGCATGCGGGCCAGATCCAGTCTGCCGGGTCAACCGATCCGGTTTGCGGCAAATTTTCTTAATAAACCTGACGTATATTTGAAATGTTGTTAAATGCAATTCAAAAATGAATTTTGAAGAAATTTTAAACTGTATGCGACAATTGAGTAAGGCCCATTACAGTTGTTGTTATTTTTATAGTTATTTATATTTCCTTCGTTTTGAATTGACCAAGGTAACTACATTTTGCTGCAACAAGCGTTAAGGAATATTAAAAATATTTCGAACGGAAAGATCGGTTAGCCTAAACATAACTTGTACAAGATCCTTCGGTTTAGGCTACGGCCTCGCTTCTACATCGGCAAGATAATTACATTTCACACCAATGCTCTAAATGAGGATTCATTACCCTTAAGTTATATATATAGGATATAAGATCGATATCAAAGCAGAAAGTAGGCAAGCGTCCTTCAGTATTTCAGTTTCGTACCCTGCACGGCAATGAACGACAAAGAAATATTACACAAACCGGTTTATCAAGAAGTTTACAGCTAGTTAAGAATTTATTGAAATAAGGCTATGAAGCCCGCGGCAATTAAGCTCTTCTCCAAGTGATTTAACTGTTGAAGAAAGTTAACAAAATACATCAGCAACTGTGCATATTACATGCTATGCTCCTGTAGCTAAAGCAGGGGTGTCTAACATAAGGCACGCGTGCCAAATGTTCCACGCGACCTAATAAAAAATTGCACGCAAGCCCAAAAAATGCAGCCAATTGTCAAAAAAGCTAAATTTTGTTATACTACCAACTGTTATTTTTTATTCACAATACCAAACAATCCAAGCAATTACGACAACAAACAGTATTCTGATATTATAACACTGTACTGTTTTTACTTTTTTGTATAAAAGCGCTTTTAATATTAAAAGAAAAAAAATAGTTGCTAAACTTTGCACGAAAACAAGTTATAAGATAAAAATTGACACGTCGGCATGTTTGAGTTGGACATTGCAATAATGTGTATAAAAAATCCATCGTGGATCGTAGTTTATCAAACGCTGCACAAGTTTATCTGAAATTATCTCAGACTAAAAAAATTCGTTGTCAGCTAATTGCACATTCCCACCACTATTTCCAGCACGCCGCCGCCCATAGACGACAGTTAAGTTATTTCCAGCACAAATACCAAAGCATAGCCGGAAGGTAAAACTAAAAAGCTTGCCGAATCCGCAACGTGCCAGTTAAACGCTTAATCGATTATTTTACCCTTGTAAAATATATCTCCGGGCGGATTTCAATTGGGAAACGAGCGACTGAGGCAAAGATTTTTCCACACAACGTAAATGTTGCCACACATCTTGATTGAACAAGCAGTTTAAGGCGTTAACGCGATATTTCTTTGTCAGGGTCGTCAAAGTAGCGCGAGTTTGTTCCGCTTTTTTAAATTGTTTGCTTGAAAATTGTAAATATGGCGTCTCAAAGCTACGTCGAACTCATGCAACCGTGTCAAAAAGCATATACAGTTATACACGGATATTGCGGGCAAGCGCGAAACAATTGCCTTCATGTTGGTTCCAAATAAAAAATGGATAACTGAATAACTTTTAGATTGGCACATTTTTAAAAACAATTTCATCTATCAACACAATTCCTTAAGACGATAAACTGAATTTTAGCAAGTTTTTGAGGGCAGCTGAACCAAAGCTAAATGGCTTCACAAAATTCACGATAAAAAGTTGGCGCAAATATTTAATTGTATTAAGCGCAAATTGGACTTTTTTTAAATTTCACACGGCTCGAGCCTTTATGTTTGTACATAAAAATGTGCAAAAAATATTATTGTTTTCCAGTTGACGTTAGCAAGCAATGTATTTAATATAAGAGGTATTTGCAGTAAACAGCCCCAA
This sequence comes from Ascidiella aspersa, assembly GCF_963924565.1. Lineage (NCBI taxonomy): Eukaryota > Metazoa > Chordata > Ascidiacea > Phlebobranchia > Ascidiidae > Ascidiella > Ascidiella aspersa. The sequence continues at coordinate 22,908,462 of NC_139451.1, forward strand.
TTTAACACTTGCCCAAGTTGAAAAAAAAAACCGTATAGAAGAACACAAGTGGTCACACACAAGAAACCGGTTCGGTTAAGTGCAGAGTTTAGGAATAAAAAAGGAAAAAGAACGCAAACTAAACAATTTATGAAAGAAGAGGTTATTGCAGTAAACAGCCCAAAGTTAACAAATGGCCAGTTGAAAATCAGCGTATAGAATACAAGTGGCCACCACACAGGTTCGGTTAAGTTCAAGGTTTAGGAATAAGGACACTGGTTTGCGTTCACGCATTCGGCGCCATCCCAGAAGAGTCCGCGAGAGCAGGAGCAGCCGCTTTCACACGACGGCGAGCTGCTGCTTTGGAACGATTGCGATCGAGGGCCTTGGTAACCGCTTGATCCTGGATAGCGAGGCCTAGAGTAAAATTAAGGTCGGCGGATAAGACGTCAAAGTACGTAGTATTTTGACAAGCGTCTAACAACGTCCAAGTTAAGCCCTAGAAAGTTCGAGGGCACCATTGGCGGCATTTCAGGCACCGGAACAGGCGCGCCACGTTACACTCTTGTAGTGCGTTCGTCGATATCGCTGCACTTCCTTCCTTCCGGCCTACGCCGGTAGTATTGCTGACCTCCGCTGCACACTAAAGCAGATAACAAAACAGTTGTAAAGTGTAACCGGGTTTATATAGTGTTCACGAAGATCTAATATTGCAATATAGGTGGTAATAATGTCGGATCGAAGCCTAAACTTGACGTAAAATGATAGTACAGGTACGCGAGCGATACTAGGGTGGTTTCGCTGCCGATCCGATATTAAATTTTTCGAAAATTCTTAGCCATGATTGGCTATCGCTGTTATTTCTACTTTGAAGGGGTGATTTGTCATAAAAGGTAGGTTAACAAGTGGGGATAACTAAACTTCATAATGCTGAAGCACACTTTAGCCAAATAACCTTGAAAAAATACCTCAGACGTGGTTGAACATAATGACGTCACTCGGTATCAGGTCGGATCGCGATATAAAACAATGATTTTTTAAGTGTAACGTAAAATAATGTGAAATACCTTTGTCGAAAACCTATGAACTACCTGGTTAACCTTTTTTTACATTTTACGGTATTCAATAATGGTTTATTCGCTAACCGGCAAACTTATATCGAATTTGAAACCACTTAATCAACCTGACAATGTACTATGCTTTCAGAAAAGGCCTTGTAGGTTAACCATCGGCCCCGGACTGTCAAATAGGAAAGACAGTCATCAGGATACCATAGGCCATGCGTAACCAACTGACCGTACATGCGTAAATTGTTATACTGTTCTAAAATGCTACTACAATTTTTACCAAAAAAACAATTTAATTTATTTTGCATAACGTTTACCTTGTTGGGCGGTGACGCAATATCCAAGCAGAACCAGCAAAAATTCAACCGTAAGTTAAATTCATTGTGATACTAGTGGTAGGCTTCTGAAGAAGATTTAATACGGTAGTTAGAGAAAACCTTTAGGCAGCAATGTAAAAAATGAAAACAAATAGAGACCGGTGTTAACCAAACTTCGACTTGGCTAAAATGTTTGGTATGTGCTGTGGACTGAGGTATATTAAAACTAAATTTTAATGTAAATTTTACCTAAATGTTTCTTTTAAAGATTCCTATAGGTTCCGTTAGTTAATGCAAGCTGCATAACCCAAAATATTTTCTGTTGGTTTTCAACATTGTTGTTTTTGCTGGTATAATGATGACCAAGTATAGTAATCCAATGGTGGATTTCAGCCTCCATGTCAAAAATAAAGGCTTAATCAGTTTGGTACTGGATCGCTAACGATACCACTCTGGAATAGAACTAGCACCGATACAACCACTAGCCCTTGGCCGATAATCACGACCCTTCTATATTGATATTATTTAAAAACAAATGATCTAAAAGTAAAAACTAAATATGATAAAGATTTTAAGAGGTTAGTCTGGCAACTTTGCCGCAGTGCCGACTACCTTGACTTTCGTGGTTTGGTCAGCTACAGGCCAGATTGGAAACTTTGGATATTGCGCGGAGGAGATGTTTTGCAGCTGAAAAAATGCGCGGCTGAAAATAAAATTTCGACTTGAACCATCCGCGGCTGAAAATAAACCACCAGACTACCGAAAGTTGTAAGTTGCGACATTATAATAAACTTACAGGTTTACAGCGTTCATAGAATACTTGAAGCACTGAGCAATTTTTGGTTGGTGTGCGGGCGCAGCGCGCAGGTAAATATTTAAAAAGTTGTGACCGCGGCTGAAAGGGATAAATCCAGGCCAAACTTTCCAACCTGGGCTACAGGCAGACCACGTTACTGCGAAAAAATGACGCGGGTAAATACAATTATCCGTATCCTTTCATTCAATATGTTGTAAATTACCATTATTGTGATTGTTGTAAGTCAAAACCCTTGTCGCAAAATTTCAATCGTCCTAATTTTGAAGTATAATCAGCTTCATTTTCTTTATTTTTTGTATCTTACTAAGTGTCAAAATTAAGACTTTTAATTTGACGGATTTTAATTTGACGGACTGCAAGTCACAGTTATGCTTATACGCTTATGATAGGAGAAATAAGCTGTTTTTCACAGCTTAGTAGCCAACATGTGACAACGTGGTTAATCTACTGAACAGTAATATATGCCCTGAAAAATCTTAAAATATTATTCTGTCATTAAAAAACGATTGAATACGCCTCCTTCTATGGTGGCCTTGACTGCAGCAAATGACTAACCGCAGCGACGACCTGTCATAACTGGGTGAAAAAACTGCGACGGTTAGCGTTTTCTAATTAGTATGGTGGAGCAATCAGCGACCGGTACAAGTTTGCTCGAATCTGGCATTCTTTCTAACGAATCATGATTTGGCGCTTGATTACAAAATAAGCGATCGAGACGAATTTCGCGCGCCGAGAGCATTGGCGTCGCTAAATACGGCGAGACTGCTGCGATAAGTCCAACTTCGAAACATAAAAAGTTAACGCAAAAGCTCAGACAGCGTTAAGTGGATTATCACATTTGTTACCACTTCTCTGTGAACTTTATTGCGCTAAGCACCTTAGGAATTTCTGACCAAGGTATTTGTCACGATTTGTGACACCTTATTTAAATAAACGGATTTATATCATGATCGCGTATTTTTTTATTTTTTGAATGATTTTACGGGTGGATGGGTGGGTCCGGAACGACGTCATAAAATCACGTAAAACGTGACGTGATTAAAATAAGAGGGTATGTGACTTTTTAAATCTACACTTGGTAATAAATCCATTCATAATTTAAAGTTACACATGAAAAGCAAGTTGGTTTGTTGAATGAATAAGTTTATTTTTTCGGGTTTAACAGTTTGCTTTAATCTTTTATATCTTGCCCTAACACCATGAGGCCTTATTTATGGATATTATGATGTTTTTTTATTGATTCAAGAATTTTGAACTAATTGAAAACAACTAGGGACATTGCCTTACTCGATCCGTTGGCAAAATCAAGAAACAAGTCATCATAAAGAGGTGACTGTAATCGCAAGCCTGAATGAGCATATTACATGTGTTAATATTCGTTTATTCCGGTCCAAAGCTGCGCCAACATGAAGCAAACAAGTAAGCACAAAACAAAAGAAGCAAGTTTTAGAACCAAGGCAATATACAGCAAAGAGTGAAGCAATCTACGATTTTCAAACAGTAGCAGCCGATAAATTGTTTGCTTAGGCGGTTATTGATATTTATTGCTCACCACAAAAACAAAGCTTAAATTCATAAATCTATGGGTTTTATGAAATTTGTAGATCCCTTTTTTTAAGGCAATATTTGCAGTGTATATAAACAATAGATACTTCATGCTTGCAAATGGGGAGAAGTCGATTCATGTTTAACACAAACCGTTTATATTATACATAAAATCAGGATTTTATTGTTTCCCAACTAGCCCCTATTAGTTTCAGACTACAAATATTTGGTTAAGATATTCTTAAAATAACCCAACTGCCAATGAATATTACAATTTCTTTTCCACATACAGCCTATGTTTATATATTGCGTGGTTTAGTCATGGGGACATTGGTGTGACTTTACGCATCTGTTGCCATCCCAGAAGAGATCATTCGGACATACACAGCCGCTTACACATGGCGGTCTGTCTTGCTGACCCTGATCGCTTTGTGACGAATGCGAACCACGACCTGGGTAACCATATGGGCCGGTGTAGCGAGGTCCGGGGTAATAATACGGTCGCCGTCGTGGGTACAAGGCTCGTAGGAAAATCCACAACCTTGCGGCAAGTTTGAAGTTGATTGGTGGAAAGAGTGGGTCCCTAGGGGCTGGAGGGGCTGGAGGGGCGGGGGGACCGGGTGGGCTGTCAGCCCCTCTTTTCACTCTTGTAATGTGATCGTCTATATCGCTGCATTTTCGTCCTTCCGGCTTACATTGGCTGTATCGTTGGCCCCTGTCGCATTCTGAAAGACAATTAGACGCTTGTTTTTCGAAGCCGAAACCAGGTTTGTGATAGTAGAGACAACTCTGTTCTTAATAGCTTTCAAGAAGGGCTGGTAGCATGGAATCAGAGCCGATAACCGATGGTTGAAATATTACATTTGTACGTGATTTCAATAATGCCTTATTTTGTTATATTATAAGTCATGAGGTCGTTTAGTAACCGACGGCCGTCCTTTAAAACTAAAATATTTTACGTGAAATAAAGTCCAGGAAATGTTATATGGAACATCTTGAATAGCTATGACTGCAGTACCGTGATGAATTTCAACAAAACAAAACAATTTACCTGGATGAGCTTTGACATAATTTCCAATGAAGGCCAGCAACACAAAACAAAAAATCAAATTCATTGTTAAACTAATCGGCTAAAAATGATCTGAAAAGAGCCGATTTATATGTTAGATAAAGCCACCATGGCATTGCCAGTGATTTGTTTATCAACGCAATAAAAATATACGACCCCATGTTTCATTGGATTAAAAATAGGAATCATTCTCACACATGAAACTCCAAATGTTTATTTAGATTATGCTAAAGGACCACAAATGTTTTGCCTTTTATATGTTTGATAAACTAAAATCAGCATATATCTGAAACCATGTCTATTACCTAACGATCATATGCACATGTTGCTTTAATGCTACTGAAAGACATTTTTAGTTTTCTTTTTAAATACCGTAATAAAAAACTTACCAACAAAAAACATCAATTGGAATGTTCTTTATATGGACGTATTAAAAAAATTACCTTCCGATTTCAACTAAACGATTTCAAAGTTGCTTTGACGATTAGTTTGCCATCCATTGAAAAAAACGATAGCAAACTTAAGAAAACGAAGTGTCAGAGCAAGACCAAATCTACAAACAACTTCAAGGCTGTAGTTAGGCTTAATAACCAACACACATCGGCAGAAGAGGTCGGTGTATCTGTACTGTTTGTCTGCTCAAGCAGCAGCTTTTATTACCTGGGAGATTAATTTATTGCCTAGTCCTAGAAAAACGCGGATAATTGGCTGCAGTGCCTTGAAACTTAGGCTAAGTTTAGTACGCCCAAGTAATGTGAATTAGCCATAATTTCACAGTCCTCGAAAACCACCAGTTTCACTGTATTACAAAGTAATGAAAATCTTGAAGTATAACTGCACAAAGTTTTTTATATTGGAATGAGTTTCGGTCGTCGAACATAATTTTTTAGATATTAATACTTTTTTTAGCAACAGTGCATTCCTAAAATTTCTAACCACGCAGTCCGCTTTAATCAAAAAAAGAATTTCGATAAAAGTACAAAGTTGATAACAAACATTTTACGAAAAACTTCATTATTTCCAAATGGTGCTGCCGGTAGGGGAGACCGGGGCGTAAAGTAACACGGGTCGATTGTAACACTCTAAATTGCGCCACCCATGGACACGCTGAAATCACGTGATTAACAATGCGCATGCGCCTTTCGGTTCATTTCCGCCATTGAAAGTTTGAGCAGGCTACGTGCAGTACAAACAAAGTTGTGGACAAAAACATATATTTCAGGTAAGAAAGTAAGTTTTTTTCTTTTTTTAGTTTTTGTTAGTGTTGTTTAACCATTTAACTTAAAAAATTGGAAAGGATACAATCGGATTTAGCAATTATTATAGTTTATTATTGCATACTTTATGAACTAGCCAGTTGACTGGGCAAGTGGTGAACGAAGGCAATTAATGGCTGACATGGGCCTGGGTCGGTTGTAACAAAATTGACGGGGCTGGTTGTAACATTTAAAAGGTGTTACAACTGACCCCGTCGAAACAGTATAATGTACTAAATCTTTAAATATTTTCAGCCATGGTGAGAAACTTTAAACGAAAAACTGACAGAGGGACTACGCCTGTGTCAGAACTTGCAAGAGCTGCCAACGATATGAAAAACCAAGGAAAATCTATTCGATCAGTAGCAAAAGAATATTCTATTTGCCATGTCACGTTGTCTAGATTTTGTAAAGCAAAACAGAAGTTAGAAGATAGTGGTTCAAATGAATTGCCTTCTGTTGGTTACCGCAGTGCTACTCAAGTATTCACGGAGTTGCAAGAAATGGAGTTGACAAAATATATCTTGATGTCAGCGGATGCTTATTACGGATTGTCTCCAAAAATGTAAGATATTACACTTACTTCATATTGCTTTTGTAGAATCGGTGATATCATTTCTAAATCACATAAATTATAAGTAGGCTGTACTTGAAATTTTGGAAATCAAGTTTAATTTTGTTTAGGTCCGAGAATTCGCTTACGAACTTGCAGTGAAATACAAGTGCAATATTTGGTTTACTGGCTGCATCAAAAGAAACTCAACGGTGCAGAAAGCAACAAGTCTGTCAAGGGCTACGAGTTTTAACAAACCCAATGTCGGTGTGTTTTTTTCCAAACTAGATGGCGTGATATCAAACCATAAGTTGAATGGTAACGATATTTGGAATGTCGACGAAACAGGTATTACCACTGTTCAAGTTCCTAACCGTGTTATCGCAAAACGAGGGTAAAACAGGTCGGTGCTTTCACCTCAGGTGAGAGGGCCACGTTAGTCACTCTTGCTTGTGCAATAAACGCCATCGGAAATACAATACCGCCCATGTTTGTTTTTCCTCGGTCTCGATATGCCGATCACTTTGTTCGAGATGGTCCCCATGGCTGCATAGGATCCGGAAACAAATCCGGATGGATGCAACAGGACAACTTTCTTATTTTCCTTAAACGCTTTGTTAGCTACACTAAAGTCACAGTTGAACGAAAGGTTTTGCTTTTGCTCGACAATCATAGCTCCCACCGTACAATTGCAGCCATAGATTATTGTAAGCAAAATGGTGTCATACTTCTTTCGTTTCCTCCTCACTGCAGCCACAAACTTCAGCCGCTCGATCGTAATGTTTATGGACCTCTAAAAAAATTTGTTAATGGTGCCAGTGACGCTTGGATAAAAATGAACCCCGGAAAAACCATGACGATTTATAATATTCCTGGGCTTGTGAATACCACTCTTCCACTGGCAACAACGCCAAATAACATTCAGTCAGGATTCCGTTGCACAGGAATCTGTCCCTTCAACTCCGATATATTTGAAGAACACAAATTTTCTCCTTCACAGGTGACTGATCGGCCTGACCTAGCTCTCCTAGACTCCTCTTTATAGGCTCAACATGAAGAAGAACCTTCATCGTCTGGCAATTTGCCTCCAGCTCCCCTTCAAACATCTTTTTTGACTCAAGATGCTAAATAAGCTTCATCGTCTGGCAATTTGCCTCCAGCTCCCATTGGGACAGCTTTGTTGTCTCAACATGGTCTGCCACCAGCTCTTCTGTCTTCGCATTCCACAGGATCGGACTTCTTACGTCAAAGTCCATCAACTTCTTCCGCATGCGAACCTCATTCTAACTTTAGTCCTGAAGAACTTCGTCCATTGCCAAAAGCACCATCAAGAAAATAGTTGTATCCAAACGAAAAAAGATGCAAGCAGAAATTTTAACGGATATACGCCAGTCAAGAAAGCAATGGAAGAGGCGGAGAGACAGAAGCCTGCTAAAGCTAAAAGAAAAATAATTCTGCCCAAAAAGTCAACAAAATAAATTTAAACAACCCAACAACAAGCAAACTGATTCTTCGGACGACGAAGAAAATTACTGTTTGGTATGTATGGAACATTTCCAAAATTCTAAAACAAAAGAGGTTTGGATTCAATGTGTCAGATGTCACTTGTGGGCCCACAAAGCGTGCACCCCCGACATGAATTATTCGTATTTATGTCACAACTGCGACTCGGATGATGAAAACTTTAAGCCATTTGCATCGTAGGCTAACACTGTCTGTTGCATTTACCTTTTGAATTTGACATTTCGTTGAAATATAACAACAAAAATAAGTTTCCAATATGTTTATGCGGTTGTTTTAATTTGTTACAATTTGCCCCATCAGGTGTTACAATCGACCCGTGTACGGGGCACGTTGTACCACATTTTTTGTCTTTTTTAAAAGGTCATAACTTTTCCGGTGAACAAAATATTTTTATAGAACCTGTGGCAACTTATTGCTAAAAGATTGAATTTTTGTATGGCGAAGGTTTTATTTTATTTATTCAAAAGATAAACAAGTTATTAGATAATATGTCAAAATTGTATCAACACGCCCCGGTCTCCCCTACATAGGAATTGGGAGAAAATTTTTTTATAAAAAGAACACGTGTTAATGAACGAGATTCTAGGCAAACGGGCAAAATACACCATTTAATAAGTCATACTTACGAAGCGACTCGTTAAAGTCTCCTTTAAATTCTTTCGAGAAGTTAAATCACCAGTTTAGTAGGCTAAATTCCTTTCTAACTGGGATCGTGCTGGGTTGAAGTGTGTTGTACCAGGCACCGGTTGCTTACGAAAACTGACTTAACCTGTTGAACAAGTAGTGCTTGCACAAACAACACAATACACCCGGAAGACGCACCGAGCGAAAAGGTGCAAAATAATGTTACCAGCAAGTAACATACCCGACTCTGCAGGTGGTAGTTTGTAGAGAAAAAAAGCGACCATAGATTAGGTCGATTCTTGCATTCCATAGAAAAATCGTCATTAAACCACGGCGAGCAACAGCGTCAGGGAAAATCGTTACATACATTGTTGTATTAAATTGAATTTATTTATATATTTGAAGTCGTTGAGTAGTTTGGCATTCTTCTCGTGAAAGTTTTTTTTCTGTTTATTTTCAGCAGTAATTTTTAAGGCGAATATTGCTAGGCCTATCTTTTATTTGACCAGACGCATTTACCTTTAACCAATTCACTCTTCTTACAATCTAATACAATACAACGTCGGTTAATAGTTGTTTTTCGAAAAAAGATACGATAATTAAAATTTAGGGGCATAAACAAAGCGGTTCGGTCGGATCAAACTGGTTGTACTTTCTGGAAAACAGCAAGCAGTGGTATAGTAAACCGCTGGCTCTGAGGGCCAAATCAAAACACAGACAAACCTTTTCTTTTTATGAATGAAAATGAATGAAAGACACACAAACATATGTGTTTAATAACATCTGTGATCTAGCCCCCCTCGTACTTTTCTTTTTATGTTTCTAACCATAAGTCCAAAATCTTACGCAATTATTTAATGTTTAAGTATATTTGCCATACATTGTTTATACATTAAACGGATATTAGTTTGCTGTGATTGGTCTGTTTTGCTAACTTAATAAAACGTGACCACTGTGCGTTTTTATTTCCACCCACTAAATGCAATTGTTACGTCACTATATCGAGTGGTCGTATTTGTGTGTATCTTTCATTAAATGATATGGTACTGTAGTGTATATCCCTCTGTGAAGGCTCTGATACGTAAAGGGTGATAAGTAGGGTGATTATTTTTTGACTTGTCAGAAAAAGCCAAAATTTTGTCAAAATTTTCAGGTTAGGTCAAAATTTGTCAAAATCCAATAAAAATGCACATAAATCGTTTACAAAATTAAAAAAAAAACTATAGTCAGCCATTTGAAATTAGTCGTTTAGTTGTTTTGAAATTTATCGTTCAATTTTATAAAAAAAAAATTTAGTTTTGATTTATGTTCAAAGTCATTTAAACCGTATTATATCTATCTTTATTAGAGCAATACACGGTATAAAACACGTGAGTTTAAGGACGCCTAGTGTATTTAAATTAATGTATTTCTAACAGGTCAAAATTTTGTCAAAATAAATTATTTTTGGGTCACAATTTGTCAAAATTTTAATTTTTTTAGGTCTAAATTTCCAATTTTTTAGGTAAAATATTAATCGCCCTAGTGATAAGGTTTAGCATTTTGTTACTGGCTTCATTCAAAGCTGTTGAGTACTATCGCTGTGTGTTGTGCTATAGGCAATCAAGTAATCCTGGTCGACTGTGTATGGGTGCCTGGCGCATCTGTATTGTTAATGCGAACGAAGTCAAACAAAAGAAAGCATAAAAGTGACATTTGGGCAGATCACCCTGTCGGTGATCCGCGGAAGATCTTTGAGTTCAGAAACATAAGAGATAGCCTTGTTAAGGTGTCACAAAAACTATAGCGATATTTTTTGTCTTATGCGCATTTCTAAATCTAAAATGTGCAAATAGAAACTTAACATAATTAATACCGCGATAAAAGCGCTTCGAATTAAAATACAAATCGCCCTATAGAAGCACAACTTGTGTTTTTTATTATTTAACTTATTCATGTACGAAATCTTCGTTATTAGCCTAAGATTGTAGTATAGGAGTGCTCCTGCGAAACCACAAATATTTCTAAATTGTTTGTTGAATGCAACGTAAAAAGGTGTATAAACACAACAGCTATGATGTGCGTCAAAAACAAACATACGTTTTGGCGGCGACTTGATTATTTTGCCAATAAGTAAAAATGCAAACGGTAAAAAAATAAAAAAATAAAATTTTTAATTTTTATTTAAAAAAAAATTAAATTTTTATTTGAAAAATTTTTGAATTTTTTGTTAATTTAAATTTTAGTTCCATAACTATTGAACTTTTAACGACCATAAATGACCAGAATAAATGATTTATTTAGTTTGAGTCGTCGTATCTTTGCGAAGGGGCGTGTGGATGGTTCCACGGCGGAAAGGTGGTGCAGCGAAGTTTACAACATACTTTTACGCTACATGAAATATATAAACTGAATTAGTATGGATTAGTTATGATTTTGCCGTGACATATAGAGCAAGTTTTTACCCGTCGCCTAACGGCTTATGACGCCACTTATATAACGTACATTAACCGTAGTGGACATGTTGGCTTATACAGGCAAAACACAGGCCATTCGGAAAACCGGCCACGTCTAAAATGTTCTGTATAGTATAAACACAGAGGGCTTACAAGGCACAACTCACTTAAAAATGGCCCTGCCTCTGAACATGCTACGGTACGTTACCTCGCATTTATGCGCAATATGTGTTATAATTTCGAGTATCTAGACTGTCAGTTGATTTGGTTTCCGGCCGCGAATATACAATTTAAATTTAAAGTTTAATTTTATATTTAAAGAAAAAACAGAATTTTAGAGGAGCAGAACAACTCATGTTAATCTAAATATATATATTAACAACGCTAAAAGTAGTACGATTAAAAACGTTATAATTGGCAAATCTGTTTTGAAGTCGTATGTTTTATCCTCCAACTTTACTTTGTGTTTAAACGTATATCGCTTTAGTAATGTTGTCTATAATCCTTACACTTTGCGGGCGAAAATATTGGCGCATATCACTCGATATCTTGTTTTCCAGATTGTTCATTATTAACTTTTTAGCAGTGAATCTCAAACTGTGTGCTGTGGCACATAAGTGTTACATTTTTTCTCATTATTATCAAAACTGAATTAGTCGAAATAGAATATTTTGCGGAAAAGCATGCGAGACTTTGACTGCAGACATTTAATAACGGATAACATTATTATGGTATATACCTGCCTAGTTTTGTTTCAAAGGCTGTAAGGCAAAATGGTTTTTAAAGATATTCTATTTATGGTGATTAATTATGTTAGTCCGCCGCGATCAATAACAGTTTAAAAAACACTTCTGTACAGCATTAGTGTATTTGACACCACGTTATCGCCGAAAGTAGCGAGTACAGAAATCAGCAACATCTGAATAAGCCAGACGTCGATTTAGAAGCATTCATTTTGTGTAATATGCATATACATCTTCCAAAAAACTCGAATTTTTTGTTCATCAACACTCTATTCGGCTGACGCAGTGACCGTTTTTCCAGTAATAACCCCGTATGCAATCACAGCCTGGGTTACAACCACTTTGATATGAAGATGGACCACTAGGGTAACCACTTTGATATGAAGATGAACCACTAGGGTAACCGCTTTGGGATGAATAACTTGGGTAACCGCTTTGATAATAACTACTAGGGTAACCGCTTTGTGGGTAATAGGAACCACTCGGGTAACCGCTGTAAGGCGAGTAGTAAGAGCCGCTCGGGTAACCGCTGTAGGACGACGGGTAGTAGTAAGGGCCGCGTCGGTTGGACGGGTAGTAGCTGTAGGGGTAACGTCTCCGGTAGAAGTATGGCCTGCTGTAGTGAGAAAATAAGGCTAATCTCGTCAAAGCCGAAAGCCCAGAATTGCGAGGTCGGTCGCCGTCTCCATTTCCACCCCTCCCTCCGCTCCTTCCTCCATCTCTCCCTCCGCTCCTCCCTCCATCTCTCCCTCCGCTCCTCCCTCCGTCTCTCCCTCCGCTCCTCCCTCCATCTCTCCCTCCACTCCTACCTCCGCTCCTCCCTCCATCTCTCCCTCCGCTCCTACCACCACTTCTCCCTCCATCTCCCCCTCCGCTCCTACCACCACTTCTCCCTCCGCTCCTACCACCACCTCTTCCTCCTCCGTCGCCATCCGATTGCCTTCTCACTCTCGAATGTGCGGGTGACGAACAGTAGGTTGGTGACGGCTTGCAATCCAACCATTCCTGGTTAGGGCCGCACTCTGCAACAGCAATAAGAATAAACTATGTGGATTGACCAGTTCACTGGACGCTGGAAGGCATCATCGGGCTTAATGGTACCCGTCGACCTCTTAAGGGTTCTTACTGTTGGCCAGTATATACGCGACTACGCATTGGCAACGAATTCCACTTACGCACATTGAACATGTGTGTAAATGTTTTAGTCGTAATCAGCAGAGATTTTTAATTGTTTTAGTGTTGTTATCGCCAACATTATGACCTGGTATTGAATTTACCATACCACTATGACCTAATAACATGCATTCAAAACTTTAAAAATTGTATATAATTTGAAGAATAAACAATAAATATAACATTTCATTTCAAACATTTTTCCAAACATACTGACATATTTTTCTAAATTACTGACATTTTATAGTAGTGGGGGCTTTATCTATTCTGTGTCTTAAAACAAAAAAACTTTTTGTAACTGGTTGAAATGCCGAACCATTATCAATTTTTTGTTGGAAAGGGTTTGAAAATTCAACAGCATTGCTATTGTACAAAATAAAAACAATTTACCTTGGTGGGCGATTGCATATTTTCCGAGCAAAGCCAGTAAAACACACAAATATAGCAAATTCATTGTTTCTTGGCTATAAACCTAAATTCGTCAAAATTTTCTGAAGAAGCAATTTGCCACATAAGTTACCACTTATAGTTCAATATACACAAGATTAGACAATTACAAAAAAATACTCCTTATTAAAAAAAAATAAAAGTTGGCCAATCACATCTTAATTTTTGAAGATTTTTGCTGTCAAACCATTTATGCACTGTAGCCTTGGTACTTAGAATAAGAATAAATTTGGTCTTTTATCCTTATTTTTCACTATACATTTGACACTTCAATGTTTTTTTAAAGGGGGTCAGTGCCTCTTGGAAAATTGCTAAAAAATTATTGTAACTATCGTCCTTTAAAGAACTGCTAAACGGGGTTTTATTGTTTAATATTATTATTTAACTTTACTATTATCCATAAATATAAATCGCTCTTCTGGTGTAAACGAAGTAGCTGGTATCCGCTGCCGTAAACGTCGGTTTTTACTTCGTTTACACCAGAAGAGCGATTTATATTTATTTACTATTATCCCTTCGCGTAGTAGTAACATGCAACAAACATTGCCGTAAGGTTTTTTTCCAGAACGTACCATTGCCCAAGCTATCACGCCGCCATTTATTAAAATCTGTAAAATCTGTATGTTCTTTTGTTTTTATTACATTAAAAAATAAAAGAAGCAAATAAAGCTTAGTTAGTTAAAACTCTAGTGTGTTAATTTAGGCGTACACTATACAATGTAGCCTGCTTCCAACTTTCCAAACTAAATGAAAATGCGAATTATGAACCTAATAAGCTTAGCTAGCGCAAGCTTGGCGTGCGTCGACTATAGTGTTTATCGGCAAAGTAGCTGCATTACACTTTTAATCCCGAACGACTCTGAATGAGGCATTTTTGCCTGGCGGAGTCGATTTATAACGCATAAGAAGGCAAACAAATAGGCCACAGGCGACGGACGCTACATGCTCGCTTTGAATAAGTAATAACTAAAAAAAAGTTTTCCATAATGCGCCAATGATGGGCAAAAAACTTAATAATCCAACCGGTGAAGGTCAAATTGCTTTGCGATGCAACACAGACTATTCATCATGCGGAGGTGGATTATATTCAAGGATTTTCAATGTTTCGGTAAATGGAAAAGACACAGCGCGAATTTACAAACACTGCGCGAACTTCATCGTTTTGTTCAAATATTAGGAGTAAAATTCATTTACATTTTTCTACAGTTTTCTGATCTGATTTGATGATAACTTAAATGAACACTGTTTTTTCAATCTACTATACCAGCGGTTCCCAACCTGGGGTCCGTGAGAAAGCATTTGGGGGTCCGTGATTACCTTGATGAATTTTAGGGAAAAACGAAGAGCGATCTTTTTACTTTCATTTCTCTCTTTAAATGCACATATGTCAAGCTCAAGCTCAAGAGAATAAACTGTACCGTTATATTTTGTAAGCTTCTTTTGGAAACTACCAAGGCAAGTAATATATTTGAAACGATGAAAGAAATTTTCGTCAAACAAAATTTTGATTGGAAAAAGAAACTTTGTTCTATATGCATGGATGGAACACCAGCTATGCTCGGGAACAAATCCAGATTTGCTGCTTTAGTAAAAAACGAAGCTCCTCGCGTGGTTGTTACCCATTGCTTTTTGAAAGGTACGCAGCAAAAACTTTACCAGCAATTTTAAATCCCCGAGGAAAACCGCTTGACGAAGGGCGACTAAGTCCTAACAGTGCGAGGCGCAACTCCCGCTAAAAACCTCTGGCCCTCTTTCCCTGCTGTGCAGATGTAGTGGGTTGGTCGTCAGCCTATCTTGTCTTTATTTATATATTTTCCCCCACGTTTTTCTAGTTTCTTTATTTTAGTATTATGTCAATTGTTTGTTCAACTTTTATGCCAATGGTGTATTCAACTTTGTTCTTTCTTATGTTCGTTCTTTCTTTCTTCCTTCAACAACAACAACAACAATTTGACACAGTACAGTATAGTTGAGTAGCCTAATTATTACAATAGTCAATAGTATGTTAATTGAGTTCCGGCAAAATTTAGGTAGGGGTCCGCAGAATTAATAATTTGTCTAAAGGGGTCCGTGACAACAAAAAGGTTTGGAACCACTGTACTATACTGTTGTTATTACTTTAATCAAGATTTTATTTTATTATTACAAAAAAACTTTAGTGTTAGTTTAACACAATATTAAAAATATACTATTCAAACAAAAACGAATATAAAGAATCATTTTTTTTTTTGAAAGATCACTCTCTAGACCCGCCAATCAAGCCAATCAAAAAATGAAATATCTTTGTATAGATAGATTGCGTAAGGTGAATATTTAAGTGTAAATTTTAGTAAAAATTATAACATCTACCACGATTTTGACGTGAGTATTATTTGATTTGCAGGGCCAGCCAAGTGTCAATTAGTTTCCGTATTTAAAAATCTATAAGCAGATTTGTATAATGTCCATTGCGCCGAGCTACAGATTAAATGAACATTCCCATCAGCGGCTGCTAAATATATCTGGAATGCGTCTAGACCAAGCACGTAGTTATTTTTCTCGCAAAACAACACGAAAGACTTTTAGGCTTCAAGTCGGGTTGTGTTGGTTCACCACATCCCGTGCGAGCAGATTATTGCTGACACGTCGATTTGCAAATTGCGCGAGAAATTCCAGGTGGCGAATGCTGCAAACCAGCTAAACTTGTTTTAAAGCGAATCTTAATTGCTATAGAATTAGGCTGCTACGCGCACCACCAGCAAGCAATCAATGTGTGCTCCAGCCACGAAAGTTGAACGTCTTTGTACAATTAAAATTACCAAAAATGTTCGACCGAAAATCACATTACATGATGGAAAACTCTCTGATTAAATAACCACGCTAGTTTAGTGTTTTACAATTTGTCACATCTTGTATATGCACACCGGGATTCTTTAACCGACTGAAATCCGTCGATCAATTTGAGGTTTTCGTGTAAGAATGACCATTGGCGAGCCTGTAAACGTCTAGCATGCGCTTAGGTAGGTAAGTGCCGTTAACTTTGTCACGTACGACTGCCATTTAGGTTATTATTTCACTAAAAAACATTGATTACCAGTATCAGCCCCGATTTCGAACAAGGTCATTACGTACGTAATGCAAGCTATACGACAAACTTTAGACAAAGCGCCATGAATTAGGTTTTTATTGTAAATAGGATGAGTTTTGCCCGATTTTACACCCATCTTTGTTAAAATTACATTTAAAAGCAAGAGGAATCAAAAAACTTGAAATACTGGTACCGGTAATGCATAATTTAACGACTGTCGTTTGTTCAAAAATCTAACGGGTTACTGACAAAGCGAGGAGGTAATTTATTAGTTAGGTATGCTTATACATATTTTTTAATCAAAACGTTCTTTATATAAGGTGTGCTGGTAATATTTGGAAAGATTGTAAAATGGATCTTGTTGAGCGCGAAAATGTTTTGTTGAAATAACAAAAATTAAGTTTTGAAAAGACAATGTTGATTTGATCTAAGGGAAATAGCCATGTTTTTGACGGCCTTTAGAAAATAGAAATGCTCCGCAAACTTCAGTAATTGGCATCAGCTTCCATTAGTGTGAAGGAAAATTAACAAGTTATAGTTGTCCCATGACTTTTTGACACTAAGCCGATAGAACCCGGTTTACACTGACTGGAATGCCAGCAGGTTTGTTATTCTTCGCATCAAGTTTGACGTTTATACTTGATTAGTTCCCGTTCACACATAACTTCTGGCAACAATATAATGATCTGCAACGCACCGTAGTACATTTTTAAATCAATGCTGATATTATTACAAGGACGGGTCTGGAATATTGCTTTAACGTCAATCAATTATATTCGCCCTTATACTTTTCATGAAATTATATTAAGCAAAACAATCAATTTAGAGAGAACCATGTCACTAAAATATCGCTATATAGCAAAACGGTAAATATCGCGGCAGCGCAAATTTTATTACATTTACAAAAATTGGCTGAACGTAATTTAAGATTAACGCACAACACCACAACAACTTTCCTCTTTAACTTAATTAAAAGTAGTTGGCAGACAAGGATTTGTTTGTAAGGAAGGCTTTGTTCATCAAAAGAGGTAACCTGTAGTAAGATTTGGACACTCGACCATTTTTATTCAAACATGCAGAAGAGGATAACAGCGCACCACGTGTTTGCTGAGGTTTTGAGAGACAAAAAAATAAGATAAAAATAAATTCCAGCCTGGCAAAAAGATTTTCATCGCCCATATTGTTTTACTACTCAACTATTCTAACCTCTCCTGCTGTTTTAACTTTTAGCGCTTACTTACCTTAATGTGATAGAAAACCCACAAGAAGTGAAAGAAAAAGCCCCTAAAATTTGAATAAAGAAATACTATTTAACATAAAAAGTGAAGATAAGTGGGTGACAAGTCGTATATTGATTCATTTTAATTATTATCTTGCAAAGCTATTTATTGTTGTTACTCCTCTTACCATGAGTTCCACAAAACAGACAAGCCCTATACAATGTCCTGGTAAGCGACCCGATGTTCCGTCACTCTTTATTGTTTTAATCGGAACAATCGAAATTAATGCAGTTCGTCAATATCGAAATGTACTTTACAGGCTTGGTTTACACTAGTTTATAAAGGTTTCTTCGAAAATCCTAAAATCGTGACTTAATTTGTTGACGTCATTCCAGCAATTCGCGAAAATTTTGACGAAATTGATAAACCTGGATCTGATCTACTGACGTTTCCCAGGTTCTTACAGATTTCTTTTCACAATTCTGCTGATCCTATAGGACAGGTATTAAAACGCGAGCTTAAATCTGAATAGGTGGGTTAACAACAGGGGTAGAGTGGTTTAACGTATTCGACAGTCTCCGGGGTCTCAATGCTTAATTGAGCGACGGTTTGTTGCTGGGCCCTAATGTATTTCTGATACCTAATGTATTGTTGGTATTTTTCGACATTTGATGATATTGATTTTCCTGTTGTTTTTTAGGGGTCAGTAACATTTAGTGTGCTGGGGCAAGTATGCTGTATATATAATGCTTGCCGTTAGAGCTCACCATTACCTATTACCTTGAGTAAAAAAATTGGTGTATGGCGATAAACAAGAGAAACCAAAAATGTGACATTTTGGTCGGAAATGTCCCTATTATTTAATATCAAAGAATTATCATTTAAAGAAGCGGCGTGTCGTTTTTCTATTCATTTTACTTCGCGTTCTACAAAGTTTTGTTCTGTTATTTTTGTGGCTATCACAACAAGCAAAAATAGCAATGCGATTTTAGATGCAGCGATCTCTAGGTTTTCCACAGGGCTAACAAGCCTTGCATTGTCTGAATGCGTGATCCTATAAGTCCGTTGTCTTAGGAACAAAGACGTGTTCAACCAGCGCCCTATATGCTGCTTAACTAAGCCATGTGAGTGCAGACAAACCGCAGGTTACTTCCAGCGCAATCAGCGAAATTACGATAGCCTGAAGACAAGAGTGACATGAAAACGAAAACCCGCTTCGTGGAAATGTTATTGGTGGTTGCAATTTCCGTAAGAGAAGACATTCTTGCACGTAGATTACTCTAATTAGCAACAAACTATTTGCAATCTCATGATCAGATCCTATAACGGTCGTTCTCGCCACAAAGGCGTCTCTTGCATCAAACTTTATTGGTCCACGTAAACTATTTGCAATCTCATGATCAGATCCTATAACGGTCGTTCTCGCCACAAAAGCGTCTCTTGCATCAAACTTTATTGGTCCACGTCAAAAGCCAATAACACCTACGCTTACCCTCCCAGGTTCATTTAGGTTAATTTAATAAAACGATTATCGTCATGTTTCGGGTACGTGATATGCCACAACAAAATGCAAATAAGCAAAATGAAATCCAACAAGCAAAGCAGTATACAAATTTAAACCCCTTCACGTTTGACAGCGATAAACATATTCAAAAATCTTGAAGTTTCGTAAATCTCTAGGGTTTGAAATTTACATACCGAAAGACAAAAAGGTACAGTTTACTTAGATGTAAGAGTTTATGTAAATTGATGTAATCATAATCGCGAACCTTAGTAAACAAGACCTTTTTGGGGGTATTTTTGGGTAACAGCTAGAAGTGGAGAGTCCGCACACGAAAGCGGTTAAGTTGTTTCGAGGTTTAACGTTTTGAGGACAAAAGCCTGTGAAAACATTTACAGAATATTCTGTCGGTGTATTCTATAAAATGTCAAAACACTCAGTTAAAAAATTATGTCTAAGACATAAAAATTTGCCAATTTCGCCTTTGTGGCACTTTGTTAAAAAACAGAAGATTCCGATTTTATTAAGCAATACGTGATTCCGATATGGCCTTACATGACAAAAACATTCGAAGCGGTCGAGAGCTTGAAGGTAAAACTGAAATGAAATTAGAAATTGTGGTGCTGTTAAGGTTGCAATTTTGTGCTCATTTGGCCTAATTAGCAAGCTGACAGCTGCGGCAATCAGCAAAACACGCCAAGATTAAAAAGCACTTTAAATCTGCATTTTGCCAAGACCACATAAGTGGATAAAAACAGTTATTATTAAAAATGTAGTAACGCATTTAAAACTTTAACCGCTTAAGGCGCTTTCCTGACATTCTTAGTTTTACATTGAATTATTTACAAATTATTTAGTGCATGACTTTAATTAGTATAGCCTATATGCAAAATTAGGAAAATGTTCAAAACAACTAAGCTGTTTATTGTTTTCATGACTTTTCTTTGCAACGAATAGGTGTTATAAATAAAACAAACTTATGTCAGAAAAACACTATGAGAACTTGGGAACGCTGCTGCTGTTTTATGTCAGTACGGTACATTAATGAAATTGCTGCTGCAACTACCGCTATACGTCGCTGCCGAGTTGTTTCCATCATAAAGCTACTTACAGGAAGTACCTTGTTGTGGTTGTACTTTTATCCGGATAGCGGTTAATAGGTTACCTGAAGGTTTTTTTGCTGTGTGATATGCGGTTATAATTTTACCGGTCAACCAGATAACATAAGTAGCCTAACGTTTTCAGTTCATCCTTCTATATTTTCGGCCCGTTTTTACCAAAGTTCCGTCAGGTGAATGTTTGCCTGCCAGGGACAGTGCCAACAGTTTTTATGTGGAACAGTAGGGGCTCCCAAAATCTCGCAGTTAAACAACAGTGATATTAGCGGTAAATAAACTTGAACAGCTTACATCATTCAAACATCATATCAAGCCGTTAATCTTGTCATTGTAATTCAATAAGAAACACTAAGGGTCGCGTTCACAAGATTCGACAATTGATGCCTTGTGTGCTTCATAAGGAGGCAAACATTTAAAATATGTGTTTTATTCGTTTTTGTGGCATGTTTAAAGTTAACTGTGTTACTGTTGGTTAATTTTCCAATCGTCTATTTGAGTAAATTACGAAAGATCGAGAGGCTAAAAACATATTTTCATTATCCGGTTAACCGGTTAGGTTAAAGTCGAATATTCCAATATATCCCTTATCCGGATACTAAAATTGGTTAATATCCGAACCCACCCTAAAACTCAGTGGTTCTCAACCGGGGTGCCGCGGCACCTCAGTGTGTCATTTTTAATCCCCAAGGGTGCCGCGACATATTTTGGGAATCTTCAAGAATCATTTTCAACTCGTACAAATTTTGGTGTGAGATTAGAGTGGAATAAATCCAATTATGTTGTGTAGAGTTGATGTGTGTTGTTTCAGTTCTGTTTATTATGACATCTAGTGAATTACCTACGGAAAAATCTTATAGGGGTTCCGCAATCTATTTAATATTTCTGAATGGTGCCGCTAGCACTAAAAGGTTGTGAAACACTGCTATAACCTGTACAGTCGGGATGCACCAGAAAGCGATAACTTGTGCTTCTTCTATAGCCTTAAGGAAACAAACAACAAAAAGTAATGTCAAGTTTTGAAGAAACATAAAAAGTTTATACTAATTGAAAAGTACTGAAGGATTCAATATGTACACACAATCGCACAAATATGCCAAATTCACGCAACACGCGCACAGCTGCACATCGAACACTAATTAATTATCCAAGTAACGTTTAAGAGAAATACGAGTCAAAAATCGTTTCGGAGCGATATGGGTCTAAGTCAAAAATCGATTTTGTTCAGGAGATCAAACAGACCTCACCAAGTGAAAAATCTCCAAAGTTGTGCCAAAGATTTACTCAAATCCACACAATTTGTTCAGTAAGCCAGTTATCTTTTAGTGTAGCCTAATCATTTGGTCTCGGCATTTAGAACATTTCACGATACTTAAAAAATTGGAGAAAGCAAATAATGTTTAAAGCGTTCCATACAGATTCATGCCGAGTTTGCATACAGTAGGCCAGAATTACATTGGCCGTAACAACAGTTTAATTATGCTCGTTCCCGTAGGCGTAAAAAACATCCGCAATGACCGAGCACAAATTCCTGCCACTAAACCGGTAAAGAGAACTTCCACCTAAGAATCAATGTTTATGACCACATTGCATGCGAGCTGATACTAGCTGACAGGCTGTTTTGTGATTTGCGCGTTAAGCTTCAGTTGTCGAATGCAACAACTTAAACGATCCTAATCTCTGTATGTTGCCTAATTGCGTTCGCAACTATCCTATTCAACACAACACTTTTTAACAGAAAATCAGGGAGTAGAACCGAACCCAAACTTTAAAAACCGATTTTTTGAACCCTAACTTTTATGGACCTTTTTTTAACAAGAATTTTTGAACCGATTCCTTTGGAAGTTTGTCAAACCTAATGCATAGGTTGCTTTCGATTCCAAGCAAGTGATTTCGTCATTGAGCTGGTTTGTCTTGATGTTTTACGCAACATGTAAAACAACCTTAATAACGGCAACCGCAAAAAACATTAAAAAGGAGAAGATATCGCTTAATATTTGTCTGTTTAAATGCATTTGTTTTTGGTTCTCATGCATTTAGTTTAAAATCTCGGTCCACTTTGAGGAAAACAACTTTAAATAGGCTAATTACCTAATTTTGTGTAGAGGCTATTCCAAGTTCGACAAATTAAAGAGAGAAAACGGTGTTTCAAGCGATCCATACAGATTAATTCCGAATTTGCATACAGTAGGCCAGAATAACATTGGGCGCAACAAGAGTTTAATTATGCTCATTCCCGTAGGCGTAATAAACATCCACCATGACAGAGCACAAATTCCTGCCACGAAACAACTAAAGGGAACTTCCACCTAAGAATCAGTTTAAGTTTATCGACCACATTGCATGCGAGCTGATACTTGTTGACAGGTTATTTGTGATTTGCGCGTTAAGCTTCAGTTGTCGAATACAACAACTTCGTTCGCAACTATCCTATTCAACACGACACTTTTTAACAGAAAATCACGGAGTAGAACCGAACCAGAACTTTGTAAACCGATATTTTGAACCCGAACTTCTATGGACCGTTTTTTTCCCAAGACTTTGTGAACCGATTCCTTTGGAAGTTTGTCAAACTCCATGCATAGGTTGCTTTCGATTCCAAGCAAGTGATTTCGTCATTGAACTGGTTTGTCTTGATGTTTTACGCAACATGTAAAACAACCTTAATAACGGCAACCGCAAAAAACATTAAAAAGGAGAAGATATCGCTTAATATTTGTCTGTTTAAAAGCATTTGTTTTTGGTTCTCATGGATTTAGTTTAAAATCTCGGTCCACTTTGAGGAAAACAACTTTAAATAGGCTAATTACCTAATTTTGTGTAGAGGCTATTCCAAGTTCGACAAATTTGGAGAAAGCAAATAATGTTTCAAGCGTTGTATACAGATTAATGCCGAATTTGCATACAGTAGGCCAGAATAACATTGGGCGCAACAAGAGTTTAATTATGCTCGTTCCCGTAGGCGTAATAAACATCCGCCATGACAGAGCACAAATTCCTGCCACGAAATAACTAAAGGGAACTTCAACCTAAGAAGAATCAGCTTAAGTTTATCGACCACATTGCATGCGAGCTGATACTTGCTGACAGGTTATTTGTGATTTGCGCGTTAAGCTTCAGTTGTCGAATACAACAACTTAAACGATCCTAATCTCTGTATGTAGCCTAATTGCGTTCGCAACTATCCTATTCAAGACAACACTTTTTAACAGAAAATCAGGGAGTAGAACCAAACCCGAACTTTATAAACCGATATTTTGAACCCGAACTTCTATGGACCGTTTTTTTTCCAAGACTTTGTGAACCGATTCCTTTGGAAGTTTGTCAAACCTAATGCATAGGTTGCTTTCGATTTCAAGCAAGTGATTTCGTCATTGAGCTGGTTTGTCTTGATGTTTTACGCAACATGTAAAACAACCTTAATAACGGCAACCGCAAAAAACATTAAAAAGGAGAAGATATCGCTTAATATTTGTCTGTTTAAAAGCATTTGTTTTTGGTTCTCATGCATTTAGTTTAGAATCTCGGTCCACTTTGTGGAAAACAACTTTAAATAGGCTAATTCCCTAATTTTGTGCAGAGGCTATTCCAAGTTCGAAAGAACAAAATTGCTTGTCAAAGTATTAGGAGACTACAAAATATACCACGTTCGGAGAAATTAAGCTTTAATTCATTCAACAAAAGAATTTTGCAGTGAGGTCCACCTAGTTTCGGTTTTGCCAAAACACTAAGTAACTGCATTTAAACATTTGACCGTTTAAGGCGCTTTCCTGGTATTCTTAAATTTACATTAATTTATTTACATTTTATAGTGCATGAATTTAATTAGTAGATAAAATTAGGAAAATATTCACAACAAACTAATCTGTTTCTCATTCCCATATGGACATCCATTGGTAACGCCTATTTTTCATAATAAAAAAGTGATGTCAAACAAACACTATAAGAATTGGGGAACGCAGCTGCTGTTTTAGGTCAGTAACTTACTCATTAAATCGCTGCTGCAACTACCGCTATACGTCGCTGCCGAGTTTTTCCAATATTAAGCCTACTCGAAAACAAGTATAGAGTTGACTGTCATAGTTTTCCAACCTGAGAAGAAATGAAACAGACAACGTGAAGCAATGTGAAATTTGATAAACGAACTTAGGCCTACCCAGTTATGCACGAACAGCTGGACGAACAATAATTAATTATCCAAGTAACGTTTTAAAGAAATATGGGTCGAAAATTGTTTCGAAGCAAATAAATAAAACAAAAAATCGAACCTGTTCAGCAAAGACAACCGATGTGAAAAGGTAAAAAAATGTTATGCTAAAGATTTACTCGCAAAGTTGTGCCAAAAGATTTTCTCCAATCTACACAATTTGTTTAGCAAGCCATAGTTAACTTTCAGTGTATTCCTTGGGTCTCGGCATGTGGAAAAATTCACGATAATTAAAAATTTGGAGAAAGCAAATAATGTTTCAAGCGTTGCATACAGATTAATGCCGAATTTGCATACAGTAGGTCAGAATTACATTGGGCGCAACAAGAGTTTAATTATGCTCATTCCCGTAGGCGTAAGAAACATCCGCCATGACAGAGCACAAATTCCTGCCACGAAATAACTAAAGGGAACTTCAACCTAAGAAGAATCAGCTTAAGTTTATCGACCACATTGCATGCGAGCTGATAGTTGCTGACAGGTTATTTGTGATTTGCGCGTTAAAGTTCAGTTGTCGAATACCACAACTTAAACGATCCTAATCTCTGTATGTAGCCTAATTGCGTTCGCAATTATCCGCTTCAACACAACACATTTTGAACAGAAAATCGACTAAAACAATCGTTCGGTGGAAGCAGCAACGTTGTAAACAAATTATTTTAAACATAACGTAAGTCCAAGTGAAGTTACTTGCAAAGAATAACAAGTCAAGGCCCAGTCCAAGTCATCAGTTCAAGTCAACTCATTGACATAAAAATAAAACGTTAAATTAATAAAATTGGTAAAATAATCAGATTATTATGAACCAGAACTAAACTACAAAATCACAATCGCAAAATATGCCTTGAGAGTATTGATGTTGATTTCTTGAGAAATCGATTTATTACGCCTTCATGTGAACTCGTCTGGCGTAGATCTTTCAGACTGAAAGGTGCCATTAATGTAACATTCCACTTAACTAGGCTACATGCGTGCTTTACGTACCGGCAAGTCGCACGCCTATACTGCGCAGTATGGTCATTGGTCAGGTGTTTAGCCAGACAAGTTGATTCAAGAAAAATCCCAAACGCAACTTTCAAACGATTTTAGTGTTTGAAAGCTGATTCTTCTTGTACTGTAACTTGAGTAGCAGTTATAAGTATGTGCTAACCAAACTGAAACAACCACAGACGTTTTAATTCAAGGTTAAAAATCTTTATATTTTGTCTTCTGCGAGTTTATAGTAAAATTCAGTGCCTGTTAATACTAACACACAAATACTACACATATCTAATGGTTTATCATTGCTTGAAAAATAGTTCCAAACCTTTTGTTTTCTTTTATTGGGGACTAAAGACATCAGCTAACCGTACTTAGTTATTAAAAATAAGTTCAATCTAGTTGGAAGTCATTAATGGTATCAACGGAAACTTACCTGTATTTATTCCATTTAGTTTCAGATCATTTGTTAAATCTCTTTCCCTATTAGTTCTAGTTAAAGACTAATAATAACAAATAGGGATTCAAAAAAGACATACCTAATGGCAATGTTAAAGAGAGCAAGCAACTTAGAGCAAAACAGTCGAACAGCATACGCTTGCAAGTTTCCTTCATTTTGGCGTTTATAGTTGTACAATGAACTAGTTTGAATTAAAATGTTCAAAAAAACTTTGCCTAACCAATAAGCCATTGTTTTAAGTCGCCTGTGACGTAACATAAGCCGTATTAAACGTATCAACAAAAGCAAACTGTTATAATTATGTTTTAAAACATATAGGCAGAGTTAACATATTTTTAAAGCTTAAATTCGGGACGCGTTTAAAATGGCCATTTATTTAATGCAAAACTAAAACCTAATTTTAATTATAGGCTGAAAAAATAGAATATTCGCTTAATAAATTATTGCGACACGAACTGAGAACCATACCCTGGCCCAGGGGCGCCCGCAGAAAATTTTCCAGGGGTGGGGAATCAGGGGAAAATCAAAAAGGGGGTCCTGAATTTTCAACTTAGGGAATTCCCCCTTTTTCGTCTGACTTAATGAATAACGACGTCATAAAATAGTGACAGTATGACGTCATAGAATGGTGATTGCAAGACGTGATAAAAAAACTAATCAGAAACAGCCAAATGCGTCCAGCAAAGCGACCACGTGCGTCGTCAACAATCCTGTTAGGCGCCAGCTGCGAAACACGGTAACTTCAGGCAAAAAAAACAAACCAAGACCGTGAAATATCTGTGATTAATTGTGGTAGAATCACACATAATTCGACTAGCAGCAGCGCATTTTTTTCCATGAACGGAACGAGCGCTAAAAAATTGTATTTCATCACCTGCAATACTAAACGAAGATCGTTTTTTCCTGGTGTTATTATGCCACGATTAGCGCAACAATTGCGCCGAGCTGTGTGCCAAGTCAGCTAAATTACAAGCCGCGGTTGAGGGAAAATAAGTTGTGTCCATTGTACACTTAGCACGTGGTCTAAGAGTATGCTTAAAGAGCATAATTTTGCGTTAACCATCATTACTTAAAAATGGAGACTTTGAAACGCGCACGACAGTCACCATTATACCTCCTTTTAAGAATCTACTTCAGTTAAACAAATGAGACGGTGTTACACTAACATCGGATATTAGCGCAGAGACCGAACAGCAATTAGTTTTTTAGCGAGAAAAAGTAGAGAAGGTTTGACTTAGCGTTGTCAATTGTAGAATACACACTTGCTAATCAGTCAACCTAAACAAATAACGAAAGAGAAAAACTTCCAGCGTTTACGGTCGGCCAAACAAAAAACGAAAAACGGCGTTCTGCACTCGATTTTGGTTTCGCATTAGATTAAGACGCGTGACCCAATTACTTTAAAAGCACGCCGCTTCAAACAGTTTGTTAAACCATGACAAAAACGAACAATAAACGGTAATATCACTTACAAAAAGAGGGTAAGAACTCCCGCCCCCTGGATACGCCACTGGTGCATCCCCTTGCACCCCGTGCGGGCGCCCTTGCCCTGGCCCATATTAAAATACCACGGAAATCGTAATAAAATCAGTAGAAAATTTATATGTAAAACTTATATACTGATTTGACTTAACCCATCCTAAATTATCAAATTTGGGGCAATCACTATCAACTTGCAGAAATTGCATTTAAAATAGGTTGCTAAAAGCAATGTTAATTTAATTAGGGAAGTTGTCCTTTTTTCACATTTTTGTCCTTGATTGTACGATTGTATTAATCTTGTATTGAATTCAATGGTTGAGTGCTTCAGTTCGTTTTTATTGTAGTTGGATTTGGCTTTGGCCGGTCAGTGAGCAGTCAAAATATTCCGAACAGCCGTGGTGCACTATATGGTTACAGCTTCTTTTTTTGGGAGGGGGGGGGGAGGAAGGGTTTGGGGGGGCATGTATTCTTTTCATAGATGGTGTCAAAAAGTTACATCTAAACGTGACGTCATCAAAAGTAATCCTATGAACACATCACAGTTCGTTTATTTGGTTAAAGTTTTTTAGATTGAACAGGTGGTCCTTTAATACAAAAGCTGTGTAATCGATTTCGCGCCAAACGTAAAAAGGCCTTTATATCGTTTAACTTGTACACACTTTTATTTTCGATGTTACAATAGGACGTACGACGTCCTACAGCTTCTGTGTTGCATATTGTCATTGTGCTTTTTGCGCCTTGTTCGAATCTAAACCGTGTATATAATATTGATGTTATTGTATTGTAACACCATAAAACAAGATAATAAACGCACTGTATGCTTACGGCTTCTTGATTCTGTGCCGCCATCGGGCGGTGAGGTCAATAAACTTCACAACTTATCTGACCAAAAAAATCAAATTGATGAATGCCATTGTATCGAGTAATACGCGAATTATGATCGTTAGCTCATGGCGCCGCGGATCCTGCGTAATTAAACAATTTTTATTCTCGAATGAATTTGTAACTGTTTTTTCAGCGGCCTATATTTGTGCATATGAACAGTGTCTCAAGATTACTGTTTCAAGTTAGGAAGTAACAATCTGACGTTATATCTGAACACAATCTTCTAGTGTAAATATTAAAAACTATTTTTATATAGTTTAAATGTGATGATCGCCTCTTAAGATCTTTCAAAGTTAACGTCACATAAAAAAGTTCGAAATGTCAAGGAAATCCTAAAGTTATTGCCTATGTCCAAAATGCCTGCTCTCGTGTGCATTTTCGTCTTAATTCTTTTAATTACACCGACAAGTCATCTTTAAAAAAAAGGACAGTACAAAGTCTCACACTTGGCAAGGTCTCGCGGCAAATCAGTGTAAACCGCTGCACACCGGTTGCTGAGTACTGATTTACAGTATTGACACGAGCACAATCCTCTGTTAAATATTTTATGCTGGTAAAAATTTCACATGTAACGTTTTAAATAAATTTGTCACGTTTTTTAATAAAATAAACTTTGGCGCGCTTATCTCTACGGTTAGTAAAGTAAACCAATCATGCAAAAAATCACCTTTTTAAACTTCACACTATACTACGTTTCAAACCAAACTAAATTATTCGTATGCTGGCTGCTACCATAAAAAACATAAAATCGTTAATTTTAGTAAACAGTCTCAAATTAGGTCAAATCCGCTTGGCAAAGCACTGTCTACAATCTAATTAGAATCCTACAAAAGTGATAAATTGATAACCTAAGACAAGGATATAACCGATGTATGTTTAAGTAAAAACGCTCGCCACCGGTCCTAAAGGTTTTACGTCACAAATAGGTTCAAGGGTATAAAGTGTTATAATTTGCCGATACTTGTTTGTCAGTCTGCGCCAAAAAGTATAGGCCTTTTCGCGTTACGCACTCAATAACTTTTATTTAAGATTCCAAAGGGGTTAGGCATGGAGAAAACAATAGGAAAGTAGACATGCCACACAAACACATTTTTCCGAAACATATGTCTGCGGAATATTGAAAGACGTCCGTGTAAACTCGAATTAAAATCTAAGCTATAAGAATGGAACTAAGTGGTAAGAAGCGTCTTGTTAAGCATGTACACGATTACAGCAAGTTGCTGGTAAACAGTTATGGGTGACCTATAAGATGTACAATACGGTAAGAATTAAGGCTGAGAATAAATGATACGTGCATGAAAACGCTTTAATATAAGCATGAATAGCTGATACAGTTAAAATTAATAAATGTACTTTTGAACATTATGAAAGCGTCTAAAAACTAACAGTACACTACAGACTCCGTAACAATATAAGATTCACATGTGTTAAACAAATACGAAATAGTCATTAGACCACGTTGTAGGTCAGGGATCCCCAAACTTTTTTGGCTCGCGGCACAGTAAAAAAAACTTAACTATTTCGCGACTTCCTTTAACAGAACAACAATAGATTGATTTTACAATCGTCCTAAACATACGACAAACTATATGTAAATGTCTCAAAATTATTAATTTGTAATTAATTTGTAATTAATAATGCATATTTAAATCTAAAATGATTGCTTGTATGCCTATTGGTAACACAACTACTTTCTTTTCCAAAATTACAAAAAAAGTTTCGCAGCACATTAGATAAACTCTCGAGGCACACTAATGTGCCACAGCACACAGTTTGGGAATCACTGCTGTAGGCTGTGCAAATGACAATTGTAGATATAAAAACATTGATTTTAACAAAGATAAGTCATGGTAGGATCAAATAAAATTGGACGCAAATTGAAAGAACTCAGTCGAATTTAAACAAAATTCTGTGTAAGACCAAAAATTTACCATGTTGTACCTCTGTAAAAAATTAAATACTAGTGTTTCTTTATAGCATGTTTCGGAATTGTATTTTTGACGTTTGTGCGTACATTTACAATCCACATGATATAAGGCTATTGTACTGTATTGTAAGTAACATATTAAAACAAGACAATCAACGCACTAACTTTTTTGATTTCATTTTTCGAAAGCGATTAGACATGTATAGAAACAAAGGAAAGAAGATCTGAAAAGCCCATTAGGAACTGCACGCAAAAATTCCGGTGTCGATTCGCATAAACAAACCAAACATGCTGTTCGGAAAAAATGAAAAGCATTATATTTTGGGCTAACATTTTACGACAATGCTCATTAACCAGATTTAAACGAGATGTGAACTTATTAAAAAAAACAGTTTTTTAAAACAACTGTTATAAAGCTTTTTTAGTTAAAAATTGTACTATGTGAGACTTCCAATGTATTTTTTACTTCTATGTTTTACTATAAATGTTAACCGTTAAAATGACAACATAGATAACAAACCATGGCGAAAATTCACATACTAATTTGGTATCGCACAGGTACCGATACTATCACTTGTCTTTGCGTGTTGACTCAGCTCGATATTATCGGACATCCCTATATTGTTGTATGAGTTTTTACAGCAACTAACAAAGAATAATTTTCGGGACTGGGTACGGGTACAGTTTTCCAGTGGTGTGCAATTGTACAACTATATAAACTTATCGCGCAAATTAATATGTGTTAATTTGGTTTCATTTGTGAAAAATATTACCTTATTAGAATAAATTATCACTATCTAGGCTCCATAGCTAAATAACTACAACCAAATCAGCGCAAGACAGAATGCATTGTTTTGCCTTGTTTAAAAAGTTAGGTACGTCAGTAGTGCAAAATACCTTACAGATTTACGTAAACAGCAAAAACTTGTACAAACTAGATAAGTTGAAAGTAATGTCGTTATGTAAAGAGTTTTACAGTGCAAGGCTATGGACACATAGAAAAGTTGAAGATATTTTCTTTGGGCTGAACAAATTTCCTTGAATTGACTAAAACATGATACAAATGTTCGCGCGGCTGTTTATGTATTTAGGTATAGTTAAAGTACGCAAAAAATCTAGTGTATGAGGCACGCCCTTCCAGGATCCTCGCATGGCGGCAAACAATTGCTTAACTATATGGAGGATCCAATCAAGTGTAGTAGATGAACTTGAGAAACTGCTTTTATAACTAAAACAAGTCTAGGAAGAGTATACAGTAAGTGTTAACTTACACAAACAGTTAAACCAATTAATAAGTGTAGCCTACTTTTGAACATTATGCAAATGTCAAAACTATCACACAACAAAATCCCTAACCGAGATGCAGATGTGTTGAACAAATGCGTGCAGAAACAACCAGAAATTTTCTGTAGATTTATAGGGATGTTTATTTAAAAGGGTCGCGAGAAATTTTAAGGATAACGCGAGAAATTTTAAGGATGGTTTTAGCTCCGATATCAATCAATTCAAGGCTTTCTGTAAGAACCAGGCAAGACAAGATAACACTAGGATGTTTTTCGTGGATGCTGCAACATATCGGGAATACCGCACTACAAGAAATGCATTTTACCATTTTTTTAATTCCCTCGATTTTAAAATTTTCCACAATGTTGTTCTATAGCTATATGCACTCCTGTTTAATGATTTTATTTTGAAATAGTCAGGCTCTACCAATTACAATTTTTGTAGCTATAAAAATATGGTTTTTAACCAGGGAGTCGAACCGTTTGACTTTTCCGGTTCATGTTCGGTTGGGGTTCAAGGATTTTTTCGGAATACGGTTCAGTTCCGGTTTCGATTCGGAGCAATTTAAAAGTTCCGGTTCAGCTTCGGTTCGACCATCGTTATTTCAAAACCGGTTCATTAAGTTCCGGTTCGGATATAATATAAGTTGCGTTAATCTAAAAATGTGTTTCAACAAATGTAGAGAATAATCTTTGAATAGTAAGTCATCCAATTAAACGTGACGTATTAAAAAAACAGCAACTCATTATTGAAATAAACCAAAATACGTTATGGTAGGATCAATAAGTAAAATTATATTCAAATTCAAGTACCTCAGTCGAATTGAAACAAAATTCTATGTAAGACTAAAAGTTGACCATGTTGTACGCTGGAACAAAATAAAAAACAGGTGTTTATTTTCTTTTTGTACTGGAATTGTAATTTTTTAAGTTGGCGCGAACTTATACATTGTAAGTAATAAGTTAAATTAATAAGGCTATTGTATTGTAATTAACATCTTAAAAACAGATAATAAACACACCGACTTTTTTATTGCATTTTTAAAAGCGGTTACACAAGTAGAAACAAAGAAAGACGCATATGACGCACAAACGTAGTTTGAGACACGCACGTATGCGGTTTCTAGTAAGAAGTCAATGCAAATTTAAATTTCATTAAGTTTAAGGAATGGAATTAAATGGGTAAGAAGCGTTTTGTTAAGCATGTACAAAATTTAGCAGGTGCGGTTTTGGCTCCTAATGAAATAAACACAGAGGATCTCCCGCCAAGGCGCGGCCCTCTAAGAAATAAAAGCTTTGCTCTATACGATTTAGATGCGTGAGAAATGGTGGGGTTTTTTAGATGCGTGAGAATAAAATTTGGATGGAAGCATGAACAACTATAAGTAAAGCAATTTATGATGACTAGTAATGACCACGGTTATTGTAGTAGTTATAGTACGGGTAACCGTAGTAGCTTCTGTAGTATCTTCGAAACGGATTTCGGTATCTGCCATAGCGCCCATAGCGCCCATAGCCATATCGTCCTCGGTTATAACCTCCATAGCCATAGCCATAGCCATAGCCGTAGCTTCTTTTCACTATTGCATGATCCGCATTGTTTTCGATAGACGCTGGAACGAAAAGAAAATATTTAACCTCTGCATTAAAGGAAATCCCACCGTTGTTTAAAGCGAATATCAACTGACCACAAAATAGCACACAAATATAAGTGTTGGGTTTAACACCACTTTGAAAAAGGGTCGTTTAAAATGCTCGTTTCGATTATTGCAAATTTAGTTGCGTAATTGAGTCAGTAATTTATTGGACTGTTTTTTCTGCAAAAAATGGCGAAGCAAATCAGCAATTTAAAGTAATAGCTAAATGTATTTACCCTTAGCACCATTATTGCATTTGTTATAACAACACCGTTTAGTGGTAATCAACTCTATATTTATTACAAATAAAAAGAGTTTACCTTCTTCTGCAAAAACAAATTGTACGAGAAGGACCAACAGCACACAGCAGAGAATCAACTTCATTTTAGTACTAAGTTTTTTTGCTGAAACGAACACAACCAAATTAAGGAGTTAAAAGCATATAGCCTACAATAAGCTGAACCACTTGTTAGGCTTGCAAAAAATATGAAGTTCAAAGCTTCATACATTTTTGCTGTTTCGCATGATGTAATTAGATTATTTAACACGTGCTTCACCTGCTATTTGTAAAACTGCTATTGAAATTAGTAGTTTTGTAAAGCAACAATATGACTTGGAAATGGCGACATCGCATGCTAGATGGAGGTAAAAAGTGGCGTGATGTTGCAATGAAGTACAGCTATTCGGGCGGTGATGTTTATTTATTATTATATGAGCAATCTCCTTCAAACCAGAAATCGCTTGATTATATTTTGAATAGTATTAATCGTACAGCCCTTTTCGCAAACTACATTTTTCGACATGACATAAGAGCGGAATTTGAATAGCTAACTTCAAGTTCGATCTAAAAAATATTTCGCAATGCCCTATATCGAATCCTTTCTGACGTCACCGAAGTATTGGGTAATTACACTGCATTGGCTTCGTTACTCTTTAAGAAGTCAGCCGAAGTGCATTTTATAGGTTTAAGAAAAAAACAGCAATACTTATGACTTTACGCGCCTTATACTGATATTAATCGGAAGGATTTCAAGCGCACATATTGCATTAGCGCTCCAGAATAAGGATTTCTAATCCAGACGAGGTCATATATATCGTGCAAAAATATTCAATACGCCACAGGCGAAATGCTAAGGTCAGTTATGCAATCTAGCTAAAAACAATTTTTTTGCAAAGCAAACGCGACACAGCAAAAAAAGCTTATAACAAACTGGTTTTAATCGTCCATAAAGGTTATCTACATCGCGAAATAAGACATATTATCATAGCCGATTGTTACCGTTAAGATTAACGTAAATCGCGATAATGCACAACATTGCACTTTTTAGCAAACATGGCTTTATGACACTTTTTTCTTAGTGAGTCATTTTGTTAACACTCGTAACATTGCCTGCTTATAGACCAGGGTTTGCCAAATTTTTTGGACCACGGACCACTATTTGTGAATCTGTTTTTTCGCGGACCGCAATACAAAGCAAAAAATAATTGAAATCAAATTTTATATATTTACAAAACTGACAACATCAATGGGACGGATGAGATTGCTTCCCTCTACTTAAATCATTAATTCATCATAAATTAAAAGCGCAACACGTAAGATTTACGATACTGGATAGCAAAAGCTTTCGCAATCAATAAGTTGTGTATAACTGCGGCAATTTAATTATCTTTAAAAGAGTACATATACTATACAACAGGGGTCGGCAACCTTTTTCTTGTCGGGCTAAAACCAAACTCAGAAAGGTCTCTGCGGGCCGCCCAAAATGTTAACTAAGAATTATGTTATTGAAATGTTAGAACAATGTAAATAAGGCGGGCTTGTGATATGTTTTTGTGCCTACGTGTTTTAAGAAGGCAGTAAAGTGTTGGCGCAAAGCGGGATAAAAAGCGTTAGTTTGGTTTAAAATTCGAGTCCACACGTCGTTATTTATATTAAAATGTGTAATAAAACCACTTTGAGAAAACGCGATAACCTTAATTGTTAATCTAGTTCAGTGTTTGTTAACCTATTTAAGTAAGGGCGCACCTGGCGAGCGAAGGCATTTCTTTAAAATTTCTTGCAAGTTTTTATTACATTTTAAAAATAAAAATTAAAAATGTATGTCCAATATTTTTGAATAAGTTTTCCGTTTGTACGCGACGCACTTTGGCACTTACCAGTCAGTCTTCCACAGCGCAAGAAGCGCTAATCTAGTTCAAATGACAGCATCATAACGTAAAATAACCTGATGCATAAATATCGTTAACGTAAAGCGCGAAAATTTTTTCGCACCTACATAGTTAAAATAGTCAAAAAGTATGGGAAATAGACTTGTGTCTAGTTTGTCAAAGAGGCTGCGGGTCAGATAAATTACATTCGCAGACCGGATCCGGCCAGCGGGCCGTAGGTTGTCGATCCCTGCTGTACAACGTATATGTGTAACTTTTTCTTGTCATATCGCGACGGACCACCTGTGCAGTCGTCGCGGACCACACGTGGTCCGCAGGCCAAAGTTTGGGAAACCTTGGCCTAGACGATAGAAGTGCTAACCGGTTGTTCTACGCACTGCATGCAAAAATCCAGGTGTTGAATGCCATAAATAAATCCAACACGCTGTTTGGACAATGCTTAATTGCTCACTTAATGTTGTTCGCGCGGGAAAAGCACCAAATTTTGGGCGAAAATTTAAGACACACGAATGCCTTTGTAATTATTAGGGCAAGCATTCATGACCTAAAATATCAAATAAAGTTTGACTTTGTTTTTTAAAGCAAATGTCAATGTAGGACTTTATTTTTGACCATTACATTTATGCTAATGAGTAGGTTTTCGACGTAATTTTGTTCCAAGAGGTGACTTTGTGACGTCATCTCTGAAAATATTGTCAATTTACGATTCAATCGTTTATATCGTTTTAATTTTATAATAGTGGCAATTTGACTTAAAAATGACTTGCTCTACTAAAGACTTGCTATTTTTTGAAAATAATTTAACTTATAGAAGTTATTTTACAAACGACTTTGACTTGAACTTTCAAAAAGACTTGTTTACAACATTGCTAATCTCCGTAAATAGCAAAGCATTTAAGTTTTTACATGATTACATGATTTGAAAACTATTATATTCGAACAACAAACGAGAAACACAAATATTTGAATGGCTTAATTGTTTATGTAATGAATAAGCCTTCAAGTACAAGTTTACGCAGTACTCAATGTTTGCTTCTGTAAAATATCTGTTTTGCATTGATTTAAAATAGAAAAGTGTTTTCTCCATTTATGCTAAGGTATAGACTGACATTTAAACAGTTTCGCAAACCGTGCTGAAGGCAAAAAAATAAATATAATATATAAGGTCTGAGATCGAAAACTAAATCCTTAATTTTTAAGATATCAGAACTGACTGATGACCATAGAATGACGAACTATGGCCTAACAAACTGAAATGGGCTGATTTGCAAGTTGAGACAGAGACCATGCAGACCGTGTGTTACAAAGAAATACTTCTTATGTCCTAATAACTCTAAATAAAGCTAATAGTATCGTAATTCGTTTTACTGTTATCAGTTTTACTATATACTCACTGTAGAATCACAAACCTATGTGGCTTTTTAATTATTTTCCTGGAGTTATAGCCACTATGCTTTAATCAAAATATTTTAAGACATTTTACCATTTTTGTTATAAAGTGGCCAACGTCTTTTAAGATATATATATATATTAAGACAAAAATGGGGCATAGCCTCGTATAATGGGATGCCTCGTGCGTATCTCGTGCAGTCAGACACATAACGCTACAAATTTAAACCCACCTTATTTAACACGAAAATTTGAAGAACAAATCCAAAAAAATGTCTACTACAGTTGCGGCCGACCAGTCAGTGGCCAAGAGCAGCATATCTTATACCTTGTTGACTGAAAATGTCCCAACTTGCACATGGTGAAAAATGAATATCATTCGGTTTCTTCCTTCCAAAGGGACATTACTCTATTGAGGCCTTTACTCTCGCGGTTGTTTTGATCATTTGAAAACATTTAACATCCGCGCATTGTGCTAAAAGGATATCACCAAAAAGAGTTAAAATGTAGGAACCTATTAGGGATTAGTTTCTTATAAATGCCATCACGGTTGTAAATGATTTTAAATCGATTTAAATGATTCTAAAATGAGTGATATGAGCTGAGTCTAAACAAACACTTGCACAATTACCGAAAAATATCGACACCTATCATCTTATAAAATTCTAATATAACGAGGGTAAGAGTCACATGAAACCGGGTAAAGAGCAGCATGCAAGAGCACAGGATTTAACATCCCAGGCCAAGGAAATAGTTTCCTGTGTAGATATCGCTGGTGATCCAACCTTTTTTTAATTTGGAACATATCTAACGCGACTTTGGGTCCACCATGGAAATATAATTAGAGTGTTGATTGTGAACTAAAACACTACACTCACATCCCCTCTTTGAAAATAGTGTTTTTGTTATCGAGGCAATGACATGAGAGTCTCATATTTAATCTATTAAAAAACTAAAAAAAACTAAAAATGTTTTAGGTTTTATCTATAAACATAAGTATTTGAAGCAGCTATTAGACTAGAATGTAAGACGCTATATAAATTAATTACGTGTTTTTTCCTTTTAAATCAATCTATATATCTTTATTTTTTGAAAGCCAAAATACAATACAATTAAATGATAAATAGGGCGATTATTTTTTGACTTTTAAAATTTGCATGTTAGGTCAAAATTTGTCAAAATTATTTCAAATGAAAATCGATTAAAAATACATATAAATCGCTTATAAAATTAAAAAAAACTATGTTCAGATTTTGGTAATTGTCTATAAGATAAAAATAGTTTTGACTTAAATTCAATGACAATTTAGGCGTATTAAATCTTCACTAAAGTAATATACGACATACGCGAGCCAGCAGAATTAACCACACAGGCCTGGTTTATCGCATTAAGTTAAGCTCCAATGTTTTTGCTTTAACAGTTGTGTGTCTCTGATTTTGACCAATGTATTGATAAATAGATGCTTTGTTTTTTTGCTTGTGATGCAATTATTTATCCGATTTCCTATTCCAATAATATACTAGGTTTTTGTTATTAATTATTTTTACGTTGTATTTTAACTATTTACGCAGCATCTTTTATAACCAGCGTCTTGTTTTTTTAGTAGTGGTATCTTTTTGTAATGACAAAATATTAACGAGTTTTGCATAAACCCGAAATATTGCTGATTTCTTTCGACCGGTAGTAGTCAGCAAAGCATGAAGAACGTGTGGTTGACGACGCCAAGACACTAATACAGTTCTTCAAACAACAATATGTTGTTTAAATCAATGTATATCTAGTAGGTCAAAATTTTGTCAAAAAAGTATCTTTTAAGGTTAAAATTTCTCATTTTTTTGGTCAAAAAAATCGCCCTAATGATAACTTAAAGACTTTGACGATTTTCATTATTCTTGTCAAAACTTTTTTCTCGGGTTTATAATTGATGCTTTAGAAGCGCAACGGTATGCTCGATAATAAGACGTTATGTAAAACGTGGTATTTGCGAGAAAATTTCCCTGAGGTTTCTTGAAAGGCCAGCCTACGTGTTTTGCGGGCTGACTTTTGCATTCTCGTTGCAAAGTCGTGCAGCAGAATTCCTCTCTGGCTGGGAAAGCTGTGCCAAGCGATACCAGAACTATACCGCAAGCTATTTCTCGCGCAATCGAATCAACAAAAAATAGCCGGGAGACAAAACTGAGGTGGTGATTAAAAACCAAGCCTCGGGGAA
Source organism: Ascidiella aspersa (assembly GCF_963924565.1). Taxonomy (NCBI): domain Eukaryota; kingdom Metazoa; phylum Chordata; class Ascidiacea; order Phlebobranchia; family Ascidiidae; genus Ascidiella; species Ascidiella aspersa. The sequence goes on from NC_139451.1 coordinate 22,947,540, forward strand.
ATCGTGTTAGCGGCTGCTGCTTCTGCAAGATTGGACTTTTCTTGCAAGCGGATTACAGTTAATTAGAATGCAAACGACGTCGGCAATTCGCAAAGTCATCGTTCTCCAGCAGACGAAGTGATTTATAACTATATTTACACTTCACTTTGACCGCGTCACTAATGTTGAATAACAGATTTCAGAATGTACTTTCGGTACGTTGGGTAAACGTTTTGCTGATTAAGGGTTAAAAAAGCGTGATTTGGATTGGGCAATTATTTGCTTAATGCTATAAGCTGGTATTTAAATAACGTAAACAATCGACTGAATGCATTTATATGTAGATTAGGTTGGCATCATTTTGCATGTACGCCTTCGCATTGACTACAAAAATCAGTGGATTTACCAACAATTTTCGTTCAGCAAAAATAGTCTTGTCATCAAGACAAAATACTTTGTGAACTGCTGGTTTAGGTTTTAATCGACTACAGTGGCTTTGCGAAAGTCTATTATGTTAAGCACCATGTGAAGTTTTTTCAAGTCTATAATACGATCCAAAGCTTTCGCCTAGGTAACTCAATATCTTAACGCTAAATAAACTGCTGCCCTACTGGTTGAAAAATATGTCTACATGTTCCAATTTTATCTATATTGCTTGTTTAGGCACAGTAATTACGTCATTTGGTATCAGATAGGATGGTTTTTTGCTTAAACATCGGTTGTCGGTGTAGTAATAAAATGTTACACAGATGAAAGTTAAATTCGCACAAAATGCAAGAAAAGTTTGTTTACTTGTAAACCTTAGCGTTAGATAACATCATAACCTTTTCACATTAAGGTTTACTTAACAGAAAAGAGGAAGTTAACAAACTAATCAGATTTGATATTTATGATAACAACAAAAATGCTTTAAAGCGATGGTTGATTTTTTGATGTTTTTGTTGTTTATGTGTTTATTTGATCGTTCAAAATCTTATTTGGTGTCTATCGAAAAGGAAGATTTGCATTGCACGGTTTTCGTTCTTGAAACATTTTTTCTACTGTATTTGATATTTTGTTTGTAACTCAGCAGCGACAACCAGCGGTATATATAACGTCATTGCATGTTGGTGTTAGCGTTTTACTACTGATTATTGGGACAATTAAATTAATACAGTTTTGCAACAAAACATATACGTATAGTATAAGTAAACGTCTGTTAAAAAACGTAAAATTACCAATTTTTATACTGCCGTTTATTGTAGTATCGTAATTTTTGTACTACAGATCTGAACAAATATGACCCTTACATCATTGTTTTATACCTATGGGCTAGGCAATGTGCTAGAATTCACTTAACCATATTGAAGGTTCGTTTAGAGTAAAAAAAAAAAATAAAATAAACAATTTTATGTCTTTAAAGCCGGGCGGGAGCTTTTGGGGCTGCAGCCCCAGGCTCGCCCCCAAAAAAGGCCCACTGCGATCTTTGTTACAAAAATGTAAACTTTAAGATATCATAGACCACTAGGGCGAGATCATTTTGTTGTCTAAAAAGGTTAAATTTAATCTTGTGATTTTTTTAGACCATTAGGTTAGAATATTTTTCCGTCTGTCACTTCACTACCTAAAAGTACAACGAAACGGCAATTTCAAAACACACTGTAATGAACCGACTTAGATTTTACCTACAGTAGCCTACATATGTCAGCCGGTTATTACCAATCCTCATAAACAAGGTTGTTTACAATGGTAATTGCGTTGTTGCATAACGATGAAAATTCTCTTAAACTTGTAGGTAACAATGCGGCCATGCCCTCCAAAATATACGTCTCGTATATGTTTGCACTTTGAGGAAATCTTTTCAGCCTAAGGCGCCGTGCTTTCCCTGCAACTATCAACATTAAAATTTTCGCTTATCTTCGTATATCTGAATGCATTTTTTGCTTAGTTGGCACGAATGCATAGCGTCTTTTCAACAATTAGGAACAGTTGTGTAACATCAAGCGTTTAACGGCCCTATTCAATTTACACCATGAACCGGAAAGTACCCCTACAAATGCAACTTCTTCCAAATTATATCAAGTTAATGCTGTTTGCGAAAAAAGCATCGTAAGTAACAGCTTTCTTACTTCATTATTCGGCAAGATATACGCAACAGGTTTATTTTTGAGCTTTGTGCGATTTTTTTTGTTGATTCGGTACGGTACAGTCATTTAACGTTGAATTCCACATTGCCAATTATTTTGTGCCCAATCGTCCAAGTCTCTTTCAATAAGCTAAAAGTTTTCGCCGCCTAAAACCTTATAAACGCAAAATTAATTTCAGTTGCATATTTGAACTTAACTTCAGCAGCATAATTGCAAACCGTATAGTTAGTTTGATAAAGCACACTTCTTAAAATTACTTCAACTATGACGTAATTAGTGACGTCATGCCTCCTTTTTTAATACGATTTTTTTGATAGGAAATAATAGACCCAATATAAAGTTAAATTCCACTCTTTTAGTTATGCTACCTGTTATGCCATTTAATTGTCGGAGACAGCAAAAAATTAACGAGTTTTGCTACATCAACCATGCTTTTATTAACATTCTTTACTTGCCGTAGTTCAATTTTAGGCATTGCAAGTTTTAATTGTACTATTGCAAATCAATTGTTAAAATATTTACAGTAAATCGTTTCTACGCAGCTTTTCAAATTATAGACTTGATACTTACTATAACTTGATACTTACTATACTAGCAGATGCTTTAACGTAACTTACTTAAAAGTAAGACAGTGTCTATAGTTAAAAAAATACGTATAAATGTATGATTTTCTAGTATTGCCATAAAGAAATTTTATTTGTGTTTGAAAGCGACCCGAAGCAAACAGGCATGCAAAAGCGAAAAACACTTAGTAAATATTTGATAATGGTGATCCATATGCAACCGATATTTTCAATATGTCTGACGTTTATAGCTTACTCACAATTTTATTTTTACCATTTATATTTGAGCTCACGTTCAGAGAATTACACACACAATACACCGCAGACTATGTGGCACAAGAAGCAACTAATTAAGCATGTACAACTATAGTATAATATATGAGCTGTTAGCTTGTGCTTAAGATTTGTAGTAAAGATTACACATGGACGCTCGTCAAAATGACGCGGCTTACTTCACATTAAAATGCTTGTCTTAGTAGTAATATCGGCGAGGGTAATATCCGTAAAATGGACGCCTGCGGTAGTAATAGGGGTAACCGCCGTACCCATAATAGCCGCGTCCCCTATATGCAAATCTTGAGAGTGCATAAAGTCCTATCAAGTTTCGAAAAGAGTTTCCATGCAAAATGCTTCTTTTTGCTATAGAATGTTTCTCCTTCAGGAGATCTTGGTTTGCTCTGTAGGCTGAAACAAAAGCAAAATTTTTCGTTTTTTTTCACGGAAAACATTGAAACAAAACCGATCGCCGAAAACAAGCAATTATAGGGTCATATTATATTGTCTAACATTTTATTGTTAAAACATATCTAACAAACTGGTTTTAGTAAAGTTACCATTTTACTTACGATTTAACAATCACTTATACTGTAAACAAAATCAACCCATGTGATAGTTTGCAGTATTTCAATGATAAACAACAAATTCTACGGAACAATATTTTGTTGTTGTTTCCCCCCCCAAAAAAATGAACCTATAACGGTATTTATTTGGCTGTTGACGACATGTCCAATGCTGTTTACACATATTGGTCACATATGTTAACAAAAATAAAAAAAAATAGCGTGGCACACCTTTAAATGGGATATCAAAGTTAATGTTTTTTATTATAATGCAAAAACTAACCTTTACCGGCGCCATAGTGTATGAGCACGATAAGCAGCAGCGAGCAGAACACGAATTTCATTTTATTGCTAACGGCCTTTTGTCTAAATCAAAGATTGTACAAGTTTAGTTGTATATCGGTCAGCAGACTTGGACCACTGGATTTATTTGCGAGAAGATTAGTACTGAGTTGGAGCATTCAGTTTTTTGTTAAATTAGAATTAAAATTAGAGCATTTTAGGTTTTCCAAATTAGATTGGAATTAGAATACCTGTATTCTTAAAAACTAGAAATAAAAGTATAATTTGAACTATAGAGTAACATTTCATTATTTTACAATCAATTTTGTTTAAACGACGCTTTATTCATATTGTAATATGAATGGAAACTATCCCTGTGCTAAATTGGTATTTTTCAGTGTAGCCTATGCATTTAACACTGCAAAATTCACCAAAAATGTTTTCTACCAGTATTAATTCAAATTCTATTCACCGAATTAGATACTAAGAATATTGTTAGCCAAAGTATCATTTTTGTTAAAACTCGAAATAGTTTAGAACTAAAATAACATTACACAAGCAATTTACAAATTTATAGAATGTTTTTTAAAATAATCCGCGTTTTGCTCTAATTTGATAAATTAGACCACAAGAATTATCTATTATCCAGGTCCAATCGGCCAAAAGCCTTTTTTTCTATGTTTAACAAAAAAGCCCAATGAATTGCGATCGCAGCACATCAATTTGATTTGGCAATTTGATTTTTAGCCACGCGATGCCAGAATAACGTATAGCGAGTTATATAAGCGACGCGCAAAGTCCTATATACTTATCGAGAATCTTCGGTAAACAAACCACTTTTCTAAATGAGGCATTCTTCTCCAAAGGAGGAAATTTATAGCGCCGAAGTATGCGGATTATTAGCCACAGGCAAAAAAACAAGCATCCGACTAACTGTGCAACCTTGCAGAAATTAATTTATGCTCTAACGCCTAACGAAAAACGAGTATTTTTTTTCAATTAATCTCACACCTATAATTATACCTTATAGCGGACAAAACCCTATGAAAGTGACGAATACTGTCTAGCAAAAAGAAAAATTGCCTCGATTTTTAGTTTTTATCATAGGCCTAAATGTTTGCTAGCCAAAACCACCTAGAAAAACATCAAAACCTTAGCTAACAAATTAATACATCTGCAATACACTGTTATGAACACTGAAAAGCATTAGTTTAGATGTCAAATCACAAAAAAATTAAGGTCAAATTTTAATTTATGCCAGATTTGAAATTTGTTTAAATATTAAATGGCGATTCACGTATTTTGAAGCCCGAGATAAATATAGTTGTTGTATTATATTTTACATATGTCGAGATCATACAGCGATTTACGGTCTCTTACAATTTTAAAAACAAAACAATTCCTTAAAAAGTTAAACAAAATCTTTCAAATATAATATGGATTCGCGTAATAGGCAAAAACAACGGAAAGTTAAAAAAATATACCCAATTAACAGTTGACACTCACTATTTTATTTTCATTAAGTATAGCCTTTGCAAACCTCAGACAAACTTTTTTGAGACATTTATTGAGTGCCAAACTGTCAATCAAATGTTGGTCGCACAAAGCTATACTGAAAAGACACATGATATAAAAAATGCCAAAATAGATCCCTTGGCCCAAGGTTCCTTGGTATCGTGGATGCATATAACGTAGACAACAAACCGCCTTTTGTGACTATAGGTTCAAGTTAGCGCCAAGCGCCTGTTTAGAACAAACAAGGAACACATAAAAATATAAAAGCCATAATATTTGATAAAAGCGACATTTCGCAATTTACAGACGTTTCAGCATTCCAAGGGAATTTCAGCGTTCCAAGGAACACATAACAACGACATATTGTTTATACAGGAGAAGCATCTAGTATAATTAGAAAGAATCCAAAGCAATACCTAAAATAGCCTGAAGCCGTAGTTGTCTTGTGATAAATGTTAAGACCCGCTACTTTGAGGAAATATTATAAGTGGTTTCTGCAATAGAGTGTTTGTGCGCGCCTTTTTAGGAAATTAATATGTGCGTGTACATTGCAATGTACACGCATTTGATAGTTCAAAGCAGGAACAAATTAACAACATATATATTATGTTTTCTCTCGGGTCCAATTACGTTCTATAGGCTTTCCGCTCAACTTCGAAGTTTAAATCCAGTAACACCAAAAACATGAAAGATACATGCTAATATCCAACAAATATTAGGTTTAGTTATTCCACAAGACAAAGCAAAAGCTTAATAACAGGCAAGTTAAAAAGTGATCTGCATTCAAACGGGAAGTTTATCTGCTCTCTTTGGCCTTCAGACGAAAATAGTAAAACTAAATATAGATATTAATTTGGTTAAAAGTTGGTTTTCGCGCAAAGAAAGTTTGTTATATATGGCATATTTCTTATGAACCGATAAATTTTCCTTGCTATACAAAACAAGTAAATCTCTCGTTAAATTTGTTTCTTAGTATTAATTTAATTTGTAACTAATTCTTTTTAATTTTTTTTTTTAATTATTTGATTACAGTACTCATTAGACATATTTCGCCTTGGTTAATTTTCATGTTAAATCAAACATACCGAAAAAAAAAATTATATTTCTGTTTGTAACTCATCGAACAGTAACCTTTACAAACTCAGCACCGTTGATAATAGTTAGTGTAAGGGTTAAAAACATCTGTTTAATCTGTATTTTTTTGTAAACGTTTTTCTATTTGTACATTTAATGTGGAAATGTTACCTGGCCTGAACAATAGAAGTATTCTATTAAAAAAAATTCTATTAAAGATTTTTATTTATTGAGTGTCATAACGTTACTCCAAAAATTAGCAACTATCTAAAGACGCAACAAACTATTCACTTCACAAAATCAACCACCCAAAACCAGGGCTGCGGAGTCGGGACTCGGGATTCGACGGAGTCAGTTTGTTTTGCTGGAATTAGACTCGGGACTTAGGACTCGAGTTAGACAACGTATAAGACTACCTATTGAATTTTTTTTTTTTTTTTTAAAGAACAGCATATTGAATTTTTTTAAACCCGTATTGTGGGTGAATGGATTATATCAGATCCTATTAATTGGATTGCTCAATATCCACCTTATTTTAGTAACGTAATATGTGAAATACAGGGTTTAGATTCGGAGTCGGGGCCCGACGAAGTCGCACTCGGGAGTCGGACTTGTTCATTTTTTGGTTTAACGTCTTATACCAGAGTTGAAATCGTTTTGTTTGGTATGGACACCGCAGCTCTTAAAAGTATAATGCAATCGTTTGTGTGTAGAGTCGCAAATGAATAAAAAGGCGACGTTCACCAAATTTAATTGTTTTTTTTATCCATTTTCACCCAAAGCACCCTGGGGCGCCACGAGCATACCATTTTTACTTTTTTCGAAGCTGAACACAAGTTTGTGGATTTTATGATGACTGCAAAGTTTTTCTTTGTGAAGTTCCGTGAAACATTTTTCTAAAACGTTAACAGAAGAGTACAAATTGTCGGAAGCCCATAAAGGGCGTTTTAAACTATACCGATTGAATACAATTGGTGTTGAATAAATTCGTCCTTAAAGAACAACACAGTTACTATACCCTTATACTTTAATTTACTACACCTGTAAGTTGTATAGCTTTTACAACGCTGTCAGGAGTTTAGGTTTTCAAATCTAATTGTATATCTTTGAGAAATATATTTAATGTTACGACAAGTTGGTAACTCATGTCAGTCGGAAAAGTACACCCGTAAGACACCACATATTTTATTTCGGTTTTACAAGCAAGTCAAAAAGCGCTGAATACCATGTTTTTTTCCACAAATTTGGCGAAGCACATTCATGCAAGAGGTTGAATGAAAAGGCATATCCACAGAACTTCAATTTTCCGTCAAATTACTTTGAGAGATAAAAGCACAAAACACAAATAAATCAAACTGTCTGTCGCATAGAAAGCGGCTTATTAAGCATGTACGGAAACCAGCAGCTGCAGAATTGGCTTGCCGTTAAAGTTGTGCCCGAAAGACCGCCGAAATCGACGCGGCACACACTAGCTTTGTAGCCTATCCGTGGGTTCCGTGGGAATTGGTGTTTGTGTTTTGAATATAATTTGATGGATAATTGTTTTGATTGCCGCCGTAATACGAATCGGGGTTATTGGAATAATAAGGGCGGTAATAGCGGCGGCCATGGTTATAATATGGGTAACGGTAGCCGCCATAACCGCCATATCCTCCATACCCTCCATATCCTCCAAAGACCCTGGAAAGAAGGGAAATTCCTACGAGTCTACGTAAAAATGAGTTTCCCGAACCGAAGATCAAGCCTCTTTTTACTCTGGAATGTTTTGCTTCTAGGAAATCACTGTTTCTCCTGGAAGCTGAAACAAAAGCCACACAGTTGCTGAACAGCTAAAGAAAGATACTGAAAGATGCGAGATAGCGGATAATACTATAATGTGAAACAGTTTTGTTTTTAACACGCTTTTCAATGACAAACTTAAGTGTTATAAAACAACTACATTAACGCACTTTGTCTAAAAACAACTGCAAGTCCAAAATAAATGAGTTTGTATGCGAATTCCAATCTGACGATGATGCAGAAATCCATTGTACTAATTACGCTTGTTTTAATTAAATATAGTCTTTGAAATTAAATATAGTTTTTTTTCTGCAACATGTTACTGTTTTTCTAGCATTCATTCTCGTATTTAAACCGTCTATTGGTCTTTGACTATATAGTAAGTTAAATTATAATTTATAAGCAATTTACCTTTTTCGGCGTTGCCATAATGTACGAACAGGATCAAGAGCACAAAGCAAAATACCACTTTCATTGTGAGTTGCTACAGGGCTAAAATAAACAAAATAAATTGTACTACGGTATTTTTTTGCAATTCTAAGCAAAACGTATTTCAGTCATGGGCCAAATAGAACATCATTTCGTTTTTTTAATTTGATTTCCTTTTGCAAATGTTTTCTTTTTCTAAAAATTAGTATACGTCGATTATTACGATGCCGATATTATGGGCAAACTGTTCGGCCCCCGGTTCGATCGTCACACAATAACAACATAAATAAAAATTTCGAAAATCAAGCAAAATTTAAAAAATAAATATTTCAAAATAACGCTTCCCGGTTAGTAGCCCAAAACTAAATTCCAACGTTAATTATTTTTACGGCAATTTATATATGCCGTAAAACAAGCGTTTCGCGACCTAGGATGATACTAGTAGACCTTATGAAAGACAGTTAAAGTTCTCTTCCGGTTCACTTTTAGCACCGCAGCTTACTAATTAAGCTTTTCTGGGCGGGAGACGATTTATAACGAAAAAGCCTGTCGAGTTTTGGCCACAGGCGAAAGACAGGCGTTCGTCTGGGTACAGCCTACGCAAACCTTTTCTGTAACTAACTCTTGCTCCAAATGCAAATCACTATAACACGTTAGCGTTTCAGAAACCGGTTAAGGAAAGCTGGCAAAAGTACAGTAGTGCCAGGCGTTTTACTATGTTGTCTTCATAGGGAAACCAAAAATCTGTTAATAATCGCAATTTATATCCTGTTAGTTTATTTTTGCACATTTGAGGTAACACATTTTTGTGAGTTTTTGTAGCCTTTAATGCAGGTCAATATTCACTAAAAACATGAGATCTAAATATGACACTGTTTATATACGAATGGCATCTACATTCTAACCGTGGACCGAAGTTGAAATTTTTGACTCTAAATTAGTCAGTAGCCGCACATCAGCCGATATAATTTCATCTCTCTACGTTGTTAAATAAGTTGATATTGTTTTACGTGAAATAACAAAAAAAAATACATATGTGTTCGATTTCCTGTTAAAAAAACATGACTTTTAATGATTGATGCCGGTTACCTAAAACCGCGTTTTTTTTACTAAACCTAAATTTCAAGTTGCGTCAAATATTAGTTTTAAACTACTAAAAGATAATCTTTGAATAAAATGTAGAAAATTAGTTCTTGTTTAAGAAAAAGTTTTACTTTTAATTTGATTTGATTTTGCACCCAACCCTAACTTCAAAAAGATACATGTTTAAGGATTCTATGCGCCAATTCCAAACTTAATACACCATCACTAATCGGTGTATTTTTAACAGTGTAAAAATTGCAATATTACTAATGGTCCTGAGGGATAAGCGATAATTTGACTTCAGTTTCATTAGTTGGAAAAGTTTTTAAACAAGTTTAAACATGCAATAAAATCTCATTGGTGTAGCGTTATACCAGCAAATACACTTAACAGACCATAGGGTTAAATAAGCAATAACTTGACTTTACCTTTCATTTCTTCGGAAAGGTATTAAACATGTTTAAACCGGCGATAAAAGAAAGTTGGGGTAGTGTTATACCAGCGGTTCTCAACCAGTGGGCCAAGGCTCACTGGTGGTCCATAAGAACATTTGACGTGGGCCACAGACCAACTTAAAAAAAGCTAGATTTAGTTTCATTTGTGTCACTATATTTAATTTTACAGGAATAATGGTTTGAGGAGGAATTAAAAAGGAATGTCAATTTATTGTTCAGTCGCAAGTATTTCATTAATCCACGGTTGATTAAATATGTGTTTTATTCTAAACCTATTTTACAATTTCTTCTTTCATAAAATGTTTTGGGCCACAGAATTTTTTTGCAACGTAAATGGGCCCCGAAAGAAAAAAGGTTGAAAATCATATGTTATACCAAGTAACCTAAACAGACCGTAGGAATAAGCAATAAACTGACTTTATTTTTTATTCTGTAGAAATATTAATAAACAGGGATTTAAACGTCCGATAAAGTCACATTGGTGTAGCGTTATACCAAGTAGACTAAACAGATCCGGGTTCCGGCTATGTTTAAAGCCGATTATGCACATTTTCGCGATGGCGTTAGCATTACACATTTACCGTGACCAAGCGCGAATGTCCTGTCGCCGAACAGCAAGGCTTTCGCTTGTGTTCAATAACAACATTGCGTGCAAGTGCTGATTAAAGACGGGATTGTACGTTTGCGCAAGAAGGAGACGCTATCGCTAACCACAATACATCCAAACTTGATTTTAATTAGAACGCTCAATAACAGCGGAATTGCGCGCACCAGCAAATGTTGTAATTGGGCTGAAAAAACAAGTAAACATTTTCTTAACTATAACTTTTGCTAATCACGCCCAAATAGATAAGTATCATTTTATTAAAAATGGTATTAATGAGTTGATATGCTTGTATATCTGACCACTTGAGTACCAGAACGTATAGTATCAGCTTTCCATTATCTACATTTACGTATTGACAATTTTTTTAAATCATTATTTTGGTAATTTGTTACTTTTGACAAGGGTTAAACTGATTTTAACTAAATTCGTTTAATGTTACGCTTTTTTAAAAAACAAAAAATGTACTGCGCAATTTAATCCATTAAACTGCTTTATGTTTGTATTACGCGTTTTAATTAATGAACCTAATTTATTTTTCACTTTACACCGGTATCTTTGTTTACGACAAATGCGTCAAACTTTTATAAAAAGACTCTCCAGTAGCGTTAGAAGTTTCCAAGCATGTGCAGACAATATATGTAATAACCCAAAAAATCCAGGATTACGACTTAACTTAGAAAATCCAGGATTACGAATTAAAATAAGATAAGCATTTAATGAAGGAGTCTTGTAGCTTGTTGTGCATTTACGTCAGTAAGTTATTTTGCCGCCAAATGTCCATAAACAACGTCTACACGAATTCTTTCTGAAGACAACAACTCTGATGTATGCAAAACGAGCAAGAAGCGTGACTATCTCATGGTAGACTGTTCTCATAATTTACATGGTACCATTAGGACGACGGCAACGAATTTAATAATTAAATTTAATTATTAATGATATTTTAATTCTCCTGTGGTGTTTAAATTAACTAAACTTAACGGATATAAAACAATAACTTTTAGCAATTAATTCTTGGTCTAAGTATGTAAAAGAAATCTGTTTTTAATTTTATTCCTAAAAAAAAATAATAAACCTTAAAGGCCCGTTTACACTACAGCTGCACTGAGCTGCACTGGGCGTGAAATTGTTTTCACTTCAGCTGCAGTGAGCTGCGCTGGGCGTAAAAATCGCTCCAAACGTAATGTGTTTCTAGCGGCACTGGGCTTGAGTTTAGCAAAGCGTGAAAATCGCTCCAAAGCGTATTTTTAAGCTAGCTGCAGCTGCTGCACGGGGCTTGAGTTTAGCAAAGCTTGAAACGCTCGCCACAATAAAATTTAAATGCAAATTACGCTTTGCTCAGCTCAGTGCAGCTGTAGTGTAAACGGGCCTTTATGGTTAAAAATTTCAACTTTATCACGTTTATGAAAAAAATTGGGGTCACGACGAAAAAGGTTGCACGTCTTCCTGAAATAGTAAGGTGTCTGTGACAATTGGGGACACTTTTTTTGGCATCGAAAGTTTTGGTGTCGACGTTTGAGCGCAGACACAATGCACTATTTTCAGGTATTTAGGCCAAACATTGCTTGGTTACATAACAATGTTAATTAACATTTTTTCCTTAAAAAAATGGTTTAATGTTGAAAGCGTCCGCTTAATTACAAACTTGAATGACTCGATAATAACGGACATTATCAGTTTTTGGTCGTATGCGCGCCGGTATGCCGCCGAGCGGCAAAACGCAATTGCAAGGCACAAGCCGCCGCAAAGTCGTTTGCCCCGACTGGTATTTCTCGCGCAATCAACGAAAAATAGCCTGAAGACCAAGCCTATGGAAGTTTAAATCGAGTTCCGTGAAAAGCTGTCTGCGGTTGTGGCCCGTGGTAAGCACCTCAGAACGACGCATAGCCGTGCATTCTTGCACGTTCGATCAGTTAACAACAAATAATTGGGGCAAAAGTCAACGCAGGATCGAAAAACTCTTTGCATATAAATGTGTTTAACACTGTTAATATTAAAAACTGATCTTTGAAAGTTGCTAGTGGCTGGGTCTGTTAAAATTTAACCGTTTTTGTAAACGAAAATTAGTATTTCTCATTGCCACTATAACCACATACATGCAGAAAAAAAATTTTAAACGAATTCTTCTTAACTTTTATTTCATTTTAGTCAAATGTTTAAAAAACCCTCATTACTAAACTTGATGACCCTTAATAAGAGTTTAGGATTTTGCATTGGTATAGGGACCACACTTTGCTGTGCAAAGCCTCTGTCGTGTCGTGTGCAAAACTGGCGCACAGTGCCGTGTGCAAAGTGCGTCTTTTTTGCACGTATCTCCGATCCCGGAAGAGTAACGTCATATGGGATGACTTTGCACTCGGAGACGGTGTCTCCCGTGATCAACAAAAATCAGCCTGAAGGCAGGTCTCATCTGGAATTTCAAAACCGGTTTTAATTAGCAAGAAAGTGCAGCGCTTGCAGCTTTCGCAAGATATCCTTCCCAGGAAAAAATGCATCGAAAGTGCGATCCTTGCACGCCATGATTGTATTGTTGCGCTCATCGGGGATAAAACTAAATTAATGAAGTGAAAAATAGATCCGGTTTATACACGGCAAAACAAGCACAAAATTCACCAACAGGAACGCTCGAGGACCACGAAAGCGCGTCCCCGTCCTCTTGTGCCTGCACTGCCTTTATAGTTTGTCACGTAGAGTGCATGATCTTTGAACGGTGACAGTGCTCTGTTAAACGGTACGAAAAATCAATATAACAAAAATCAATTTATTTTTAATACACGGCTATGCCAGATGAGCATTCACGTTTTAGTAAAAAAAAGTTTATTCCAACTACAGTGTAGTTACAGTTTCACTATAGTTGTGTAATAAACGAGTAATTGTGTTTTAATTTGCTGAAAAATAATGTTTATTATCCAGCCAACAAGCTGATTAGTAAATGGTGAACGAACGATCTGGCGCCATCTGGCGAAAACTGTCCTGAGGAAAAAATATATAATATGTACCCTGAAGGCGCCTTTACTAAAGGAAAATTGGAAACAGTCTGTTGTAGGTAACACCCCACAGTTCCCACAGCCTGCGTGAAAGCGGCATTAATGTGAAAGCGGAATGGTGTGTTTAACTATGTGACATATCTGCGTGGCTTTAAAGATCTAATTCTTTGTTGCCGTAAATTTCCAGTAAATTGTTCATTTGATTTAAACAGTGTAACGATGAAAAATTAACGTATAACCTAAAAAACAGTTTTGTGTCTGAAATAGGTCACAAAAAATCATTAATTCACATGTTATGAGCATTGTATAAGCTCGCTGAAGCCGTATATTATAGCCGATGATTACAAAAATATATCGATCGAAAATCGCTTAAAAAGTATTAGCACCAATTATTCAAATTGGCGAAATTCAAGCAAATACGTAAATACCATACTGCATCCAACAAAAGAAAATCCTGTTTGAAAAGTAAATTTGCTTAGAGTTGAAACCGCTGCAATAAACGCGATATAAACTTTGCCACATGAAACTTTATTTTTGCCAAGGCAATGTACTTCACGGAGGTTATTGCCTTATAAATGTGTAAAAAGGTTTAACCCGTTTCGTCAAGAGGTTTTGCAAGTCGCACGCCCGCCCTTTCAAGTTAACATGCAACGAATGTTGTGTGATGTTTTTGAAATTGTATAAAAATTGCTCACCCGTGACCGGTTTGCGACGGCGCTCGCTTGAGATGCGAGATTTTCTCTCATAGAAAGAAACCAATTTTTTTCTGTCTGGGAGCACACGAGTTTCTTTCTATTTTACCCACTGGCCAGGCGACTCGCTTAAGAGGAGAAATAGGAGCCATACGTTTCTCTGTCTGTTTCCCTAAAACGCGAACATGCTGACCCGCAAACTTTTCCATTTTATATATTAGATGCAGTGCAGCCCTTTACACAATGTAATCAAGTCAAACTCAGGTCATGATCGGGTCATACTCGGGTCCCGTGGCCAGCTGTGTCTCTTATAGCTGTCATTTGGCTTCCCGCCGCGTTTTGTAATTAGGTCGTCGCATGCCCCCAATTTCCTAGTCGTTTTATTTATCGCGTGTGCTGACAAAATATTAACCACCAACATCGGGCCGATGTAAGCTATTTAAGAGCTAGCAAAAATCGTTAAAATTTGCAGACACATTCTGTTCATTTCGTGGAGCCATTGTGCTATTGTTCAGAGTCGAAATTATTGAATATTAAGCACTGTGGTTGTGATTTTTCGAAGTACTATTTTTAACAATTATATACATAAAGAACAAAATGTTTTATTTTGCAAAGTTGCAAACACATTCTAACTAGCTCGAATCAGGTTGGTCCTGATAAATCAGATTTCCGTTTTGATGCTGCAAAGTTGGCTGAACACAGCCTAATATGTGCAGCCATCAACAGGAAAGGCAGATTGACCGATGGGTTTAGCAGCCATAACACGCATAATAATATTAGTTGCACTTTGTTCAACATCGATGCAATGGGGATATGCCAAATATGACTCGTCTGCTGTAGAAGTGATATAGCCTGTAGCAACTGGATATTTAATGGAACTGATACTGCTTTAGGCAAAGTCAGCTTTGTGACTGTAATTGCTATTTACAGATAGTTTAAGGTCCGATTTGGTATTGATGAAAAAAGCGAGCAACGTTCAGAACTGTAAATCAAACTTAACAATAAACAGTGAAAAACGCGAACAACTTTTAAAATTTGTAAAGTTAACTGAAAATTAGAATGAAAGCAGCGAATTTAAAGGTAGTTTTGAAAGAATCTAGGCTCAGTAAATGACCAGGCAATACAAACATGCAAAAATAACACAATTTATTGGGTAAAAAAGCTTAAACCAGTGGATCAACAAAAGTAAAACGAACAGTTAACACAAAAATATTTTTTTTAAATTAGACAATTACCAACACCACTATAGAATTCAACCTTACTGATGTATAACAGCTAGGACCGTTAAATGATTACGAACGTTTGCGATAATAAGATGCGCCAATTTTATAAATCAACCTCAATTTTGGCAACGAAAATCTTTTCGGTAGCGCGCGGGAAAAAGTGTTTGAACTGCGTAAACAATCGCATTCAGGAGCGCTGGCACTTCAGCAGACAAGTGGCGTGACGACGAAAAAGTGGCGTATTATCTTGTTGTGTGATGTAACCAGGAGATTTAGCAGCAAAAAGATTAGCCGCAACTTACGCTTTTTTACGATAATTCGTGTTTTGAACTTTGACTAGTTTTAGCAAATAGCAGTATCTGCTGTAAAAACGCAAAACAAAACAATGGAAGCTGGTGTTACGTCTGGCGCATTTCCGAGGAGGCTGGCAAAGGCATTCAGAACGGCTACGACTGCGATATGCTTGGCACAAGCAGTCATCTTTCCGATGGCCGTTGCTGTGTGGTATTGTGTTTTTCTGGTAAGCACCATGTAATGTGTGACGTGTAGGTTCATTACAGTATATTTAAGGGCGCTGGTCTAGATCCTACCACAGTTATTTTAACAGTAACGAAACGTGTTGTCAAAGTTTAAATTGCCAGGAAAGACATAAATATGTTAGAATAATCTAATATTAAAACTTGACCCACCCGAACCCAAACGCTAACTCTCACCCTAACCCAAATATTGTTACCAACATAAACCCCCGGACGAAAATGTGGCAGGGTTCTAGACCAGCACCCATTTAGGATTAGGCTATATAATGTTAGTGGAACCGTGCAGCAAACGTGTACCGTCTGTTACCGAATATCGGGCAAAAATCATAGGGCAGGTGATAAAGCCTAACCATTCACGATTTAAAGGTCAACTAACCGATTACTTTTTGCGTGCAAATTTTGTACACGGATTTTTACAAATTTTGATAAACGCATTGGGGTGTACTGTTCGAATGGTTATTCCGTAGTCCTATGGCGTTCGTAACACAGAATATTGGTTCATTTATGCATGACGCCCATCGTGGCGGATATCATGGCGAACATTTTAAACTGTTGTGTGTCCAGCGTCCGGTTTTGTGTGCAGTCACAACCCGCCGTGAACAAAATGCGTTTTAAACTATAAAAACAACCCAAGACATCCTTATAAGTAAGGGCCACATTGAGTAATAGCATTTCGGCAAGTTTTAATCAGTTTTACTCTGCGTAAGCATAACACCCAACGATGCCTTTAAAAAGCTGAACTGATTTTAGGCCTATTAACACTAAACTGCAGTGTTATGATGACTAAAGTCATTGACTTGACTTGACTTAAGTCTTTGTGGCAAATGACTTGACAAGTCTTTTAGACAAATAAATTGGGCTAAAATTAAATGTTTTTCATCGTAAAATTGGGTTGTTGTCCTCATTTTTGCACATAAAACAACTTGCTTGCCCTCTATTGCCTTTTTGGTATATTTTAGTTAAGATATTGCTGATAATCGGGCGAGTTTACCCAATTTTAATAGCTTAACATGTAATTTTTATGACAAGGATTTGACTTGGAATTGACTTGCTTTAATTATTGACTTGACTTGTTATTTATTCAAAAAGACTTGACTTAAACTCAAGTTATTTACAAATGACTTGACAGGCGACTCGCTTAAGAGGAGAAAAAAAGGTTTCTTTCTATGGGACTTAAGTCATTTCAAAAAGACTTGTTTACAACACTGCTTGGTTGTTATGTGCGGTTGCGGCTTAATTTAGCCACGTCAATTTGAATATGATTTGTTTGCAGCCGGTAAAGTGGGTCAATCGCAAGTTTTTCAACCGCATGTTGACCTTGGTGACTGCGACCTGCACCGCGACTTGGAGTTACGCGATCGACCTAGCAGGTCACCGTGGTAAGAAACTTGTTATTCAATAATTTCTAAGTCATAATGTAATTTAAAATAGCCTAATCGCGGAATTGATATCACTATTAATATTTATTTTTTCTACTTTATTGTTGATTAATAATGTGACTTTAAAAAATACTTGATCACCATTGTTGCAATTACTTGGCTGAAGTATTTTTGTATAAAAAGACTTGACGTATAGACTTAAGTCATCGGGGTGTGTTTATAAAACAAATTTTATAAAATTTGGTAAGTTTATTATCTGAATTATTTCTTATAAAACAGTTTGGTTGCAATATGTTGCGTTCCTGTTGTTTTTCAATCACATAAACGCTCATGACTGGTAGGGTTTACCCATTTTAGTAATTTAATATTACATTCTAATGATAATGGTTTGACTTGGACTAGACTTGCTATGACAGCAACGCGGGTTGGGTCGTAACGCCATAATGATGACACATTTGCGAAAACCGCTATGCTAAAGCCTACAAGCACAACGAAAGATCACAATGCTAGTCAGCCCGTTTGCGAAGCGGATGTTGCAAAGTAGTTTGTACTACGTTTCTAATTGAGCTCAACACGTGTTGACATTATCCGCTGTTGTGCAATTCGATGCAACAATAACCAAGGGGCGGAAAACTGCTGAAAGTGCAGAACAGGCGTTGCTTCATGTCGTTATAGTTGTTCGAGAGGACATTAAATGTTGCTTAAATAATATCCTGATTTGCGCTCGTCTAACCTGTTAAACTGTGAATGTACACTTCCTATTTTATAAAAACTAAAAATACTAAAAACACAGATCTTTTTTTAAACAATGACTATTAAAGTCACCACACTTTCTATGTTGTTATCAATATTTAAATTGTTATGAAATATTCAAACTTTTGTCCATTTCACATCGCATGATAATTTCTCACAGTATATGAGTGTGGAGACGATTTCGAAACGTTGACCAAAACTCCGGGCGTTGTTCTTTTGATGACCAACCACCAGAGTTTAGTCGACATTTTCACTGCTGCTCGATTCTTGCAGGTATAAATACTAAGTTTATTTTAAGGTTTCAAGCGGTGGTTCCCGGCCATTCATGAGTGATGCCCCCGTTACATAGGATCATAACACAATGTGACCCGCTACTAGGGATGTTGAAAGTAGGATCCCATGAGATTCTATTATATAAGGTTTCGAATTGAGAATGCATTGCGAACTCTACACCTGGCAATTGACGTAAGTCTCTTGCCCAATGACACTTGATTGACACTTAAACAAGCACTATAAATGCCTCGGCACAGCGACAGGCCTTTATCTAAACTTGCCACTCGCGTATGTACAATTATGTACAACACGTCTAACGAAGAAATAATACCGGTTCCACTTACCCGATGTAAACGGTGATATTGAAATATAACGACTCGATATTCTACTTTAAACATCCCTCTCCCCTATACTCATATTTAAATAAAATTGTCATGAAACGTTACAATTGACGTCTCTGTAGTCCTATTGAAAACCACAAATTTAAGTTCAACTGGAGAAAATTGATTGAAATGGCTCCTCAGGGGAATGGGCGGAGTGTCCTGGTTGACAAATACTGGTTTAAATCATTGTAGTAACAATAATGTGTGATTTTATATGGATACGAAATATTTTACTTAAGATTAAGGATGCCCGATACTTGACATTTTGTTCCAATGCCGATACACGATACTTTGGAAAATAAATACCGATATCCGATTGCAAATGACGTCATTAATATGGTAAACCGAGCATAATGGATACCATCGAAACGTCCAAGGCATTTTTTACAGATTATTAGGTCCGAATTTTGTTTAGCGTAAAGAAGTTAAAATACCTCCAGCTGTTTCACTAGTTTTGAATAAAATTATCAGTTGGATCGTAAATCAGGCTAAAATTTCTTTAATAATAATTTGCTATCGGATCAGCACCGATACCACCCTGACCCTAGTATCTGACGGGCACCAAAAATACCGCTGGGCGTCGGGTATCTGCTTCGATCCGATATGATCGGTCATTCTACTCACAGTTGATCGTTTCGTGTTAAATCCGTGAAAAGTGGGGAAACATATTTTGTTAAAGCTAATTCTCCTACCGTTGTGCGATATAAAGCGACGGCTTTGTTCAGTCTAGGTCAGAACTTTCGAGTATCATTTGGATGATTGAGTGGATTCTTCAATTCACCCCGATGGGACCCGCCTTGCTACTACACGGAGACTTCTTTATGATTGAAGTAAGATAAATTATGGCGTAATGCGGGCGTTGCCAAACTTTACATCGCGAAAACCGCATTTTGACATTCATGAACTAAAATGGCCACAGAAAGTAGAGTTAAGTTCATTTTTGTGCAAACGTGCGACAGTGCGCTCCGGAGGTTACAACACAATTTTGAAAACGTGGTAACAAACAATACATATTAAAGATGTAACTGTGTTTCTTTAAAGCTAATGGTTGCGGTTTGGTTTTTGAAGCAGCAGCAGTGCGTGGTTGCATCAGAGGGTAAACTAGTTGATTGCCAAGTTCTAAAACCCTATAAACTTAAACTTAAGTTTAAAGCGAAGTTCGAAAACCCTATAAAACCTATACTGTTTTATCACAATAAAATACAATATTAAATCGATAGTTTAAAATACAGTACGCTGTTCTGTCCTTTGTTTTGAATTACTCTGTGAATACAAGATCAACAAAAATATGTCAAAAAGCCTCTTAAGGATCGCAGTTTGCCAACATCTTGTACAATTTAGGCTATCGTATAACTTTTATACTTTATTCGCCCCTGTCCGGTAAATTTTAAGTTTTCGGTATTGTGCTGTGAATTTTTTTTATATTCTTGACGTACTTCGATGTGTTGTTATATGACACTCACGACTGAAACATAGCTTGAATAGCTTGAAGTCAGCTTCCAACAGTGTCTCGTGACTTTTTTCAGAGAAGCGACGTCAAGACTTTCAAAAAGTTTTTTCCTTTCGACTTCGAGAGAATCCTAACGCAGCAGCCGGAAGCTTTGCGAAGGTGTGTTTCGGAAGGAGTGGTAAACAACGATCGCAAAGTGATCTCGATTTTTCCTGAGGGAGGATTGCTGCACAAAAGAAAAGCGGGGGGTCACAGGTAAACTGTATATAATTTATAGTTTACCTGGGAGCAACGGGGCATATGTAGCATGGGAGATTTTGCTGCATCTTGTGAAACAAGTCGCACCAATAGTTGTTTGTCTTCTAATGGTAGGCCATGCCATAGCGTTGTATACAAATCTAAAATCTAATGTTGAACTTCGAATTAGAGATAGACCGATATCGGTTTGCCGATAATATCGGCCGATATTTGGCTTCTACCGATATATCGATATCGGTAAATATAAGCCGATACTTTTGCCGATGTTTTTTTTTATTCGAAAATATGGTACATTTTTTCATGTACAGCAAACAACTTACCCATTTTTTGATCAAGAAAATTTGGGTATGTCAAAGCATTATGCAAAATAGTAGTTTAATGATTAATATAAGTATATAAGCCAATACGTTATTTGGATTTTATTTTCAATTAATTCAAGTTTTGAACATTTCCCAGGTATATAAAAAAAAATGGGTATCGGTAACGGGTATCGGTTAACAAAATTGTAAAAAATCGGCTATCAGTATCGGTCAAAAAAGTGATATCGGTCGATCTCTACTTAGAATTCAAAATCTACATATTAACAACTGCGTTAAACAAGTGCCTTTTCCTCGAAGTTTAGAATCCTGCGTTTTGAGTAACTGTACTGGTCACCTTCTGTGCTGTATTGTCACGAACTATTTACTCGCTTATAGTTCACTACTAATTTCAAACGTACAAAGTTTTGTTTTAGATTCGCCCGGGCCAACAATCTTCCTATCCTTCAGCACGTAGCCTTTCCCCGTTTGGGCGCCATCAGCGACATACTCCGCACACTAAGCAAAGCCGGTAACTATTTGCATCGTCTATTTGATTTTAAAAGTAATTATACGGTTATGTTGGTGGTTTTGACACACTTTTATAAATTGCTAATTTCGGCCGAAGAGCCGCTACGATAGCTTAGTATCGAGCGGATAGCAATACATTTAGGCTATATAAATACGCACTGTTGCTTTAAGACATTGTGTCAATGGTAATATTATTCTTCCGGCAAATATTTTTTAATAAAGATATCGACGTTTCGTTAATAAAAACACAATAAAAAACGACAAGGGTTCTTAAACTGGGGTCCGTGAACCTGTTTTAGGGCGTCGAAGGCCTTATTTGAATGTTAGTGTTTGTTAAAGAAGTAATCATTTTTTTAACAAAAAAAGTTTAATTAAAAACAAAACATTTTATCACTGAATGTATTTCGACTCCATTTCACTTAAACGCTTTTAGACCGAAGTCAGCAGATTTCTGGAGTTTATTTGTATTTTGACGTCAATTTATGACGTCATCTTTGAACATTTTTTGCCTACCGTGGTCCGCGCGGAGCCACAAAAATAGGGATCTGCAGTAAAATCGTTTAAGAACGCCTGGAATACGGTTTACAACACGAGGCGAGAAAAACATTTGATTTTTATTGCATTTCTCGACGCGTCTTGTAAACAGTATTCTGTTGTGTTTTTCTTTATTGTTTGACTAATATTTTCGCCTAGCTGCAATAGCATTGCCCTGACAAAGATTTCCTGTATAGCTGATCGAAACGTCAGATAAACAATTTGATAAAAATTGATGGCGAAAGAACAATTTTACTATTGATAGATTACAAACGGCTTCGGTACGAATCGGTTAATTTTATTTCGGCCCAGAAATATAAGAACTCCGCGCCAAAGTTTTTTGAGCTTCTTCGGGTAACGCGAATATCGTGCAGATAATCCGGAACACCGCGTAAAGTGGATATTGGACGCCACCGTCGCTTACCAGAAGATTCCGCGGACGCTACAGGACTACTTTTTGCTGGGAAACGAACGACTTAAAACCGTTGTTCACTTCAAGTAAAACTATAGTATTGATTGTGAAAATTACAGATTTAAAAAACAGAATATTTGGAAAAGACATCCGGTACTCACAAACGCAAAACATGAATACATTTGTTAGATGTGTCATCGTTTGGTTGTACCATAATATATTAACCTTCTTTTCCCGGGTTCCATTGGCTGTTTGTCGGGGAAAACAAATTCAATTAAATCTATAATGGTTTTCCAGACGTTTCTTAAATTATGTTTCGCACCAATTGCTTAGGTTAAAATCTAATTTGGCTCTGACTTTATAATTGTGTCTGTATATTATTGCAGCCATTTGCAAAATGCGTCACTTATTCCTTAAAGTTGAAACGTTTTCTAATCTAAACCGAATATTTAAAGAATATTTGTTGAATGACGTCACGCTATGTTGTAATTTTGTGCTGATATCCCTAAAAAAAATTTCATGGCAACCCTCAAACAAAAATTTTTGATCCGCGTTTACAAACAAAAATAGTGATGGGTTAATAGAAGGTTCTTTACAAATCGAAAAAGTAATCGCTGCTAAGCTGTACGATGAAGCAACGCCACCAATTTCGCCTTTCTAGGGCAGTCATGAGTTTGGCGATAAACCTTGGGCGTCCGTTTTCCAGAGTAATTCCAATAGAAGACCTAACCGGCTCGAGCGAGGGCGAATTCGACCAGGAAACATTCAAAGCGAACATTTTCGACTTGTACATCGCCAAGGAAAAGCTGCTCGAGCACTTCGTTCGTCACGGAGAATTCCTGCTGGCTGATACGCAGCGATGCGTGACGCCGTGCGCGCCAGTCAATCTCGGTGCGATTGTTTTAGGCAATGTTTTGGCTCTTTTCACCTGCTATTGCTCATGTGTGTTCTTCAAACGCGCCCTCGCACTTTTGTTGTTTGGTGAATGGTACTAGTGGCGGTACCTCTTTTTTTATAGTTTTGTATTCAGAAAAGACGGACGGGGACAAGTGTATGTTTTTGTTGTTCAGTGCCTACTGGAAGGTCACCCGTTACCTGACATTTTTAATTCCGATACCCGATATTTTTACCGCGATCCGACCCTATACTAAATAACGCTATTACTATCATCAAATATGCAAACATGATCAAATCGATGCGTGCAATGCTTTTGCGTTAAGAAACCTGTCTATCCTCGACTTTTATGTTCTCGAAAGTGTTCTTTTAAAGCATAACTCTAAAAGATGCATCGTAAATTAGTTTATGGTTGAGGCACCGATACCAGCCGATTATCGGATGACTACCGAAACTATCGTTTGGCATTGCGTGTCGACTCCGATCCAAATTATGATGAACATATTTTGTGTCGGCATTGCGTGGGTCGTGTAAACTGTACCTTATACACCATATTTTAACTATTTTACAATTTGCAGGGATTCTGGGGGAATATTAGTTCCCGCTGGTGATTTTCGTGTTTTATCAAACGCACTGTACGGGGCTTGTAGTTTATAATTTAAACACGCAAAAAACGTACTTATAAACTTTTCTCTTCAAAATAAATAATTTACTTGTGTTAAGTATGTAAGGCTATTTATTTATATGCAATCCCAACTTGAAAGAGGCCGTATATAAAAATGTGTTACCGTGGCATTCGAAGTGGGAAAAAGGGAAACAACGTTGCGAAGTATTTTTTTTAAGAGTATAAGGCCTCCTTAAATTGGCCAACAATTGAGGAACACGGCGGATAAACAAGGTCTTGCCCCAAAATAACTGATTTTGTTACCTTCCAGAAAACTAATTTTTTATTTACAGTTTTCTTGAAAACAGAACGCCTTTTAAGATTACCTAAATCATGACGTAAAAATTCAGGACTCCAGGAAAAATACCTAGTTTTTATCCACATTAGTCACATATTGTTTACACTTTAGTAACAGTTACACAAACATTTTGAAATGTGTATAACTTGACTTATTTTGTTTGCATAGCAACCGTATGCGAAATGAAAGATTGCTTCGTATGCGTTGAAGGTGAATCATTTTAAGGCGCGACGTCCGTTTAAATATTTGATTTCATATTTAGTTTACACACCGGATCACATTGCAAACTTCAAATTTAATAAGCCTAACTGGGACATACAATATTGCATTTTTTATCATTGCCCTTTTTAAGGGGGCCATGAACATAATTTTTTAATTTATCTTAGTCTACTTCACTAGCCTATAACATGAGAAACAAATTCAAATTTAATAAAAAATAATAGTACAGCAATAAGCTACTTCTTGATCTTGAGTTTGCTTTTTTTTATTTTTAGATTTAATAATATTAATTTTTTAAATTTGCGCAATGGCTACCATGCTAAAGGAAGGAAGTATTATAAAAGATAAGGGGCAGGGCGCATTGCATAAGTCAACCAACCAATCACATTGTCCAATCTGGTCACGTGATCGTTCAGGCGGTTAACCGGTAATTTTTCCGCCGTTTCTTCATTCAGCAAAAATCAATCGTTAAATCTTAAATTAACTAAAATAAGTTAACAGTCCAAAATACTGTGCAACCCAAACTAAATTTTCGTTGTTGAAAAGATGTGATAAGGGATAAATTTGGCGGATTTTTCTGCAGAATAAACAATGGAAAATACAGATGTTATTTTTCACTGCTTACCTAAAGTGGGGCAATCCAATTAAGAAATGCGCGCCGCGCGAAGTTGCTGATTATTCGTTCTGGATTGCTGTGCGCGCGGCCTTGCTGAAAAGCATGGTTTCTTTACCAGAAAAGTTAGACACTTTAACGACAGGTTGAGTTGTGAGGAGAGAAGTTATTATAGATGAGAAACAAGTTATTATAAGGCGCAGTATAAATCAAGCATTAAGTGAAACAAGTTTTTAAATTTAAAGAAACATATTTCGAGAAAAGTTGAAAAATAAACTTTTAAAACGAATAGCTTAAAAAAGTTGATTATTTCAGTTTCAGAAAACAAAGCAGTTCAGTAAGGAATTTGCAGAAAAAAGAAAAAGTCTGTCACTTTTGGAGCGTATATGTGATTTTGGAGTTTGCGATTTGGACTCGTGCGTTTGTGGGGTTAAGGGCTGGGTGGGGACTTTCCATGGTTGGTTTTTGGGGCTCGTAAGAGAAAATTCCGGGTGGTATATAGACAGACCCCACTGTGTGAATGGGACGCGTGATTTCATTTTGTTTGTTATACGCATTTCCAAACTCTGTATGAATATTAGGGCGAAGTGATAGTTCTCTGCTACTAATCCTCGAATTTAAGATTTGGTATTCAACAAACAGTTACATCCTTCGGATTAATGCAACTTACTTGGAAATAAATTGCGGTTTTGCTTTATGCCTTTTGACTTTTAAACAATTTGGGCCGTGAGTTTTGTTAAAAATGTAGAAGGCGGCGTGTCTTAAAAAGTTTAAGAACCACTGGTTTAGATGCATTGTAAGTGATTTACAAATAAATCGTCCTCTTGATACTGCATGAAGTTAATGCATAATAGAAAAGTAATGAGTTGACGTTACCCTGTATTTAAATAAAAAGGATGCAAATACAATTTTGATCAGTCAGTAGCAATCCGAGTAGCATTTATCAAGCGTAAAGCAAAAGTTTCCAAATAAAAAAGTTAGTCTACAGCAAGTTAAAAAAGCAGGCTAATTTCCAATATTTTTAGAAACCTCGTTTAAAAAGCTCGTCTATACTGCGGTAACACTTCATCTATCGAAATATCAAAAGGTAAAATCGTTGTTTAACATTTATCTTAATGTCTTCCTCAATTGATGGTAAACTTTCTTGTTTTAGGTTTGATTTCCAGTCGATCTCTAAGAAATCAATTACCGGTAAAGATTAACTTTTTTTATCAGGGTAATGGCAAATTTATTAATGTCTAAAATTAAGCCACCCACCGTGTTTTTGGTGATATCTATAAATTGGATAATCATCTTTAGGGTGATATCTCGAAATTTGTGACCCATAATTGCTTTTGTAGTGATATCTAGCAATTGGTCACCCACATTTTTTTTAGGATGATATCTTGAAATTTGTGACCCATAATTGTTTTTGGGGTGATAGCAATTGGTCACCCATATTCATTTTTAAGGTGATATTTAACAATTTGTGACCCATATTTGTTTTTTGGGTGATATCTATATATTGGTCACCCATAATTGTTTTGCACATTGGTCACCCATAATTGTTTTTAGGGTGATATTTAGCAATTGGTCTCCAAGTGTTAATTTGGTGAATTTGCGTTATGTTGTCAATCAGTGTTATCCGGAATCTGTATCTTAAAGAACCTTGTAAGTGAAAAACTTGAGAATGCCCTTCGATATACTCAGAGCTCAAAAACTCTTCAAAAACATTTTTGGGACACTCAGCTTAATGACGTAAAGCACTTTAAAGCCGTTATATATACGTCGTCAAGCGTCCGGGATGAAGCGCCAGATACAGAAGCTGTACTCCTAATTTGTCGCCAGAAACGCCGCGCTTTATACGAAACAATGTGTGATATAATATCCAAACACGCAGTAACTGCGTAATAAATCTAAAAACGAGACAAAGGCATAGTGACGCATTTGTTTAGATTTTTTTTTTGTATTTACCCTGACGTGCACTTTATAGGAATACCAGTCGAACGAACTAAGAAGGCATTTCGCAATAATGGTAAATAATAGCGTTTTCACTTTTCATTTAACGTTTTTTATTTTATTTTTTGCTTTAACACTTAATTTCTGTTGATTAAGATGGAAGAAATCTTACTTAATCTAATTGGGACAATTGTTTGTTTATGCAATTCCCTTTTTAGATTTTAGAGCTGACTTGTCTTCGGCGGTATTCGGGGAAATAGGTCTGTATACAGAGAAGATGGAATCGCCGAAACCACAATCATTGTAGAAGACAACGGCGTGTTTAATGCGTTTATAATTATTTATTTGTCAAGATTAAGTTAAAAAAATACTTCAGGATGCTCTTATTACACATATATTCAATATTTACATATGAACAAACTCCAGTAGTTTTCAAACTTAAACTCCCTTAACTTTTAACTTAATTAATTTTTCTTTTTGTTTGTTAGCAGTCCCCAAGAGCAGCATCAGTAGCCTAGAACAATGACGTCGAACGATTCGGTAAAACAATTGTGATGTCCGTTGTTATGACGTAATTTAACTACCATAAACATACGAGTTCGCCTTGGAAAATGAAAGTTGTCCGTCGGCCGGATCCTAGATTCGCTTGCCAAAAAAAGACCCGCTTTACGTAAGACAAGGTTCGATGTTTTTTTTCGCGCACCATTTCTCGTTAATAATTAATAGATAACAAAACATAACTTTTACAGAAAAAGGTCCCGAAATCATTTGAACGAGGTTAACAGTTAAATTTGTTCTATGTACTACAAATTTTTTTTTAAGGAGCCGCGGCACCCTGGGGTATTATCTGTAATGCTCCAAGGTTCCAAAAAACGTTATTGGCAAGTCTTTAAAATATCTGTTTTCGCTCTTAAAATGCCTCACTGCAATTAAAAAGCCTCATTACAACTTTGGTACACGAAGTACGATAAATCAAATTGTATTTTCCTACATTGGGAAAATCGATGTGTTTTGTCGAATAAAAAATTTTGAAATAAGTTATTTTTACAGATTTTAGTAAAATTTTACAGACAGGACTCAAGTGCGCCCTAGTCAATGGAACGCAATACTGACACATGAGGAAATCAGTTCCGTTGGCGAGCTTTTTAGTCAAACAAGGTGTGCTGTTTAAATTTCTCGTTGATGTATTTGTAAACAACAACCTAATTAAAGTAAACTTACTATTACTGGTTTGAACCATATGTAAGTAACTAGCATTTACGTTAAACATTTATTTAGTCAAATTAAATTTCAATAGTTGGTTGTTTTATGGTTTAGTAAGATAACGGATTAATTAAACAAAGTTCGATTTTGTTTTAAGCCAAGCTAATTATGGAGTTATTATCCCTTTTGTTGCTATATGATATATAGGATATCTAGCATAATATTTTATATTTGTATTTTCAGAATACCATTCTATCAATTCATTCGAAGCACGAAGTTTTTACTGCCTTTTAAAATCAACAAGGAAACGGGGAATTACCGACTTCTTTAATCCCACCCACAGCACAAGTCCTTTGGGACTGTGATATTAAATTTGACATTTTACTTGCGATAGGCTACTGCTTCACAAATAAATTTATTTTTTATTACCTCTTAGGTTGCCAAAATGTCAGATATAAAATATACTTTCAAGCTTCCCATGCGCAATTATTTGTAGTAGCTTTGTTCTTTTTTTTGTTCTTTTGTTTTGTTGCATTTTTTACGAAATTTTAATATGATTTTCCAATGTGCTTTTTATTTTAAAACAATAGTTGTCCGCAGTTGTTCAAAACATAACGTTGCAGCTGTACTTGAAGGTTTGTATTGCTGTTATTTGTTTATGCTTACGTCGCTCCAGTTTTAAGATTTTTGCTTTCATTTTACGCCAACCTTGTTTAACAAAACCCGACATCTCTTCTAAATTAGGCAAAATCGTTGTAAAAAAGAATAGCATAGGCTACGTACTTAACTTTCCGTATGAAGTATTCAATACGTATATGTGAAATGTTTTGCCGAATTGACGGTCATGCACTTACGATTTGCTGTTTTAGTGTTTACTTCATTTATTTCGTTCGCTAGCCCTCAAATATATTTTATTAGCACTCAAATATATTATTATATTTCATTAATTATAAATTTGTAAACCTCAGTCAATGATTAATTTTAGGAACCATAAATTGGTATTAAAGAAATATTAAAACCGATATAAAAATGCAAAAATCATTTTCGCATTAGGTTGTTGACCTAGTTTTTATTCGCGTTTATGTGAAAGTCGCGTTGATATTTTAGGAATAGGAAAACAATGACTACAGAAAAGCCTATGGAAAAAACGCTGCCTATTTTAAACCAATTGTTGAATAACCAGTTCACAGTGGAAATACAAGATAATAGGAATAGAAAGAATTAACACAGGTCTAGGATTCATGCGATAATCTAGGCAAGGAGCCGGGAACCTATGGCTCGTGACCCATTAAATGCTCTTTTGAGGACGCCATTTGTTATTTTGATAATGTAATCTTGCTCGACAATAAATCTTAAGCTATTATTTCTTATCATGACTTGAATAAACGTCGCGCGCCGTTATTTTTAAAAATAAAAACAAAATTTTCCGCAGTTGAGAACTTAATTATTCACAGTATTTTGGGGGAGGGCTTACTCTACAATTAGGT
The DNA here is from genome assembly GCF_963924565.1 of Ascidiella aspersa. Lineage (NCBI taxonomy): Eukaryota > Metazoa > Chordata > Ascidiacea > Phlebobranchia > Ascidiidae > Ascidiella > Ascidiella aspersa. The sequence continues at coordinate 22,977,294 of NC_139451.1, forward strand.
GTTGAGAATATAATAAGGCTCTCATGGAAATACAACCAAAAAAAATTGGCCTTAATGGCTTCCTTAGCTGAGGGGGGTAGCAAGCTTTTATTGCTGGGTTCGCAAACAAGACCTAGCTACTTGAAAAATTATGCAAATTACATGTTAATTCAATGTAAAACTTGCTACTAACGCTTCTCTGCAAATACTATTATCCTTTAGTGGTATAAGCCTATTGAGACGAACCAATTTCAGTTTCGAAAATCAGGATTTGCACGAATTAAAGTTAACAAAGCTACAGCTAATCTTATTATAGTTTTAAATTGTTTTCGACACATTTATTGTTTTCTAAATATTTTATTATATTTAGTATTTTTTAGATTAACAGGTGGCCCGCCAAGAATCTGAAATGGGTCTCTTTGTGGGTCAGTGGTTCGCCATCCCTGCTATAGTTTATAATTGGAATATTAGGTTCTAAAAATTGCGGGTCACATTGGAGATTGTTTACTGATTCTAACATATTTTGCATTGTCTTTTGTCATGTGTGGAGTGGCCTAATGGTAGGTTTCCAACATGATGTTCCCTTGGTCTGTGGTTCGATTCCCTGCAATTGCTCATTCATTGCCTGGTTATCGTGATGTAGGCCTAACTGATGTAAAACCTTTCCGTAGATGTCAAACTTACAAACTTGATTGTGTAAGCAGTGGTAATGCACATCGCAAGTGTAACCTTAATCACAGCAAACTACAATAATAAACCTTAACCATAGCCAACTTAACTGTAACTACATAGCTCACCTGTTGTAACTTCGTCGCCATTAAATGTAAATCACGTTAACCCACCTCAACTGTTCAAAATACAATAATAAACCTTAACCATAGCCAACTTAACTGTAACTCCATAGCTCACCTGTTGTAACTTCGTCGCCATTAAATGTAAATCACGTTAACCCACCTCAACTGTTCAAAATACAATAATAAACCTTAACCATAGCCAACTTAAATGTAACTCCATATCTCACCTGTTGTAACTTCATCGCCCGTAAGTGTGAAAATCACGTTAGCCACGTAAATGTAAATCACGTTAACCCACCTCAACTGTTCAAAATACAATAATAAACCTTAACCATAGCCAACTTAACTGTAACTCCATATCTCACCTGTTGTACCTTCATCGCCCGTAAGTGTGAAAATCACGTTAGCCACGTTAACCGTTCGTTGCGGGTTACAAATCCTCAACCTCCCGCAAGTTAAGGCCTCCAAACATAAAAACCTTTCAAACCCAAAGTCCCGGGGCCACACAATTAAAACTAAAAAAAATGCGACTAAATTTTTTTTTAAATTATGCAAAAAAAGTCGCTGCCTATACTCCTCGTGCGCTGCTTCGGGCTGGTTCCCTATTGTGTGGCTCTGAGCCACGCCCTCTGAGGGCCTAAGTTTTTCGAACACTGTTGCCAGCCCGAAGCAGCGACTTCTTGCCTGACTAAGCTGACCTAGGAAACCTTGCGGCTACCTAACCAGTGTTCTGACCTGTGTGCATTGGGACTTTAACGTGACATACAAGAAACTTTACCGGGCTAACCGAATCCCGCCACAGGGTGGGACAGAATTCGGCGACTCCTTGTTAATTGTGAGGTTATTTATGGTTAATTCTATCATTAACAGAGATTGAGAAATTACAGTTAAGTTATCAGGTTCGAACCCATAGAATTCTATCGGCTACCGGGAAAGATTTTACCTTTAACCGGGTTCGAACTCGGGCATAGCGGTTTCTAACCAGAGTGCGTTTCCGCTACGCCACAACAAGGAGCTGAAGAACTGAATCTAAAATGTTTGCATAAGAGCAATTTAAAAGCCCCTAAAAAATTAAGATATTCCCCGGCCACATAAGCTTACTAAGACCAAAGGTTGTAATAGTCTATAAAACATTAAGAGGAAATGTTTTAGAAAACAGTCAACAATCTCTAATACGATGCACAATTTTTTTCAACTCAAGAATGGACTTATACCATACGGTGTTGTTGGGCGCTACAACCCCTGATAAAAGTACGGCTACCGTAAGTGACCAAGGGTAAAATCTAGGAATTTAAATGTTTCTTTTCCAAACCTGGTGGATTGGTCATCCAAAACGCAAATCATATAAAAAATCTGGCCATTTGGACGAACGCTTACTACCAATGGTCATTAAACTATAATATTACGTGAGAAGTTTTTTCCCCGGTAGCCGATAGCATTCTATGGGTTCGAACCTGATAACTTAACTGTAATTTCTCAATCTCTGTTAATGATAAAATTAACCATAAATAACCTCACAAATAACAAGGAGTCGCCGAATTCCTGAACCCAATAAATTAACCGTAAATTCTCAATACAAAAGCTACATTATAGTTTAATTTAAAATGTCCATTTTTAATTCACGCCAATCGTCACTGCTGTTTACAATTTTTGGAGTAATCGCTAAGGGTTTTGAATTGTATCATATTTATATTCGCTTTTATTATCTAACTAAATATTGCAATCTTATTTTGTTTGTCATGTTTTGCCTTGTTTATTACTTGTGAAAACACCCGTGAGCTACAAATACAAAAATCAATAAAAAAATTTGGTGGGCCTTTTTCTTTCGCAGATTTAGCAATGTGGACAGGAAAACAAGCATTTTTACGTCGCCTTGTCAATTAAATGATATTGCGACACTGGCGTTAAATAAACACGACTATAAAACCAGTGCTAACAAATCGAATAAGCGAGTGGAAAAAAATTTGCTTTTATTTCTCATCCTGCGAAACGCTGAATTACTAGAACATAAAAAACAATATTCGAAGGTTTGGAAAAAAGAAGAACAAGATGAGCGAAAAATCAAGACGTGGCAAAATAAAACGATAAATCAAAACAAAAATAACAAAATATGACGTTAACGTGGGCTATTGCACTTTTAAAGTCGTGTTAACAAAATAAATGATGTTAGGAACTGAGATAAAGCTTTATACCAAAAATAATTTTGATGGTCATTTTGTAAAAACAGTTGTCAAAAAAACATACTGAACGTTGTAGGCAGGTAAACTTACTATTTCCCATTTTTATAGTATCGGAAGGTTTAACAGTGAAATGGTTGTAAATTAAGGCCAGGAAAAATATGAAAAGAGAACGCAGTTTGAACAAGGATTCCCAGTCTATCCTGAAACCAATGTTGGTTCGGCTGGAACCGACTGGAAAATCGTTCGTCTTCAATCTAAAAAAAATGGGATTAGGGTTGTAATATAATACAACATTGGTGAAAACTATTGTAGAAGTTAATCATTACGAAATGGAATAAATCCCAAAAGCGCCAAACAAAAGGTGATTTTTATTTGGGATATTAAAGTGCTGATTTGTTTCACACAAGATCAACACCTTTATTAATTTAAATATACCTAGAAGCTCAAATAATTGTTCCACACTTTTAATCATGAATTTTTTGCACAAAAACACCGATATAGTATACCACCAACGCCATGGTAGCCAACATTGTTTTGCAAATGTATGAAGCATTGTGCAACCGGTCCTTACCTTACAAACGCTGAATTGGTTTGACTTTGCAGATCACTGAGCCTTCCGTCACCGCAATAAGCGCTTATCAGGTGAGAGCTTTTGTCAGGTCCCCCGTAAATGTAAAGAAGATCGTCCACGCAGTAGCATCCGCTATCTCCGCACTAAATCGTTCAAGTTTTATGCACAGCGCAATAAACATCAACGCCTTGACATAGTTATTAAGGTTACAAAATACTAGGCTTAAATTCTTGCAGAAAGAGTAGGCGCCTTAAATGAGCCTCAGAAAAAAATACAATTCGATAGTTAAATATATAAAGCAAAATATCAAACTTTTAAAACTTTGACCCATTGTTTTGCTTCTACTTTGCTCAAAATCAGGTAAAATCAGTTTAAAGTGATGTAAATAGATATTGAACAGGCTTTGTATATTCAAAATTCCTTAATTTGCATACAGCAATGTTACGGTGATGCGGTAATTTAAATTGTACAAAATGGAAACAAATTTTCGCCGCTAAAATAAAAGTTTTTTTTGTTTGAACGTTTCTTTAATACCTTGTAGTAGACATAATGTACGTGATATGGATGGCAAATGGACGGCCGGCTGGTGTTCTGATGCTGAAGCCACAGTCGGTGTTTGGCTGATACGCCTGCAAAATGTACGAACATCAAAGAATTGAAAAATAAATAGCGTTTTGATTTGCAAATGTACAACCACAGTAAGGATTGTTTTACCGACAATGCAAATCAAGAATAAAAAATTTCTTCCGATAAGCGACTAGGTCAAGTATTTTATAGTTAGTTAGTAAGTAAATCGGATTAACTGCTGTTATAAAGTCAAATTATTTCAAACGAAAATGTTGCTCGATGCCAGTAACTCATTTAAACAGGACAACTTTTAATTACTCTGCCCAAACGTGTATGAAAAAAGTCGATAATTAAGTTGAAATTGAGTATAAGTATCGATATTGTTACATCCCAACAAATACTTAACGTTTATTAATGTTAAGTTTAATCAGTGTTTCTCAACATTTTTTCTCGGCGACCCAAATATTAAGTGTAAGTATGACGACTAAGGTTTGGCGACCCAATTGGTGTTTCTTGTAAGCGAACAAAAACTAGGCATTAGCATAAAAAATTTCGAATTTTAATGACTATTATTAGACATTATTTGTATTGCTTCCTTAATTTTTCTAATTGTCAAATTTTGCTCAAAACGGAAATAAGGGTAGACCAACTGTTTATAGTTTGGTAAACCTAATCGTTGTGCAAAATTACACATAAATACTACAAGTTTAAAATGCCTTGAAAAACGGCTCCGATCTTATAATATCAGACATTTGGCACTACACGACTTTTTGACACAAGCTGTATTTTGAGGACACTAAAACATTAAACAGTTTCTCTAACTACTTTTTATCTACTGCTTTAAAATGTCACCAAAACATTCGCAGCATACAACTTTCACCTCTGTTTAAAAATGAAATCATCTTGGACTTTTTTCGTTACTGGAATTTCGTATTGCATTTTTAACTTTTAATTTATACCTTCTGCAACAAAAACATCTGTAAAAAAAAAAAAAAAAGCGGATCTAGTAATTGTGTTCTGGGGGGCTATGGCAATTTTGTCACAAAGTTACGTCATTAGGTTGGACAGGTGTTTTTTCAATACAATAGCTACAACGTTGTTATTGATTCGCGCAAACCGCAAAACGCCTCTCTATCGTATAAGTTTCCCAAAATAACAAAACTTAACTTAACAAAACAGTATCCGCGGCTTTTTTTGCAGAACACAGGACTATTATCGCTTTCAGTTTAAAAAACGATTCAGGACAAAAAACATATTTTACCTGATTTCAAGGTGTTCGTAGTCGCAGTTTTCTTCAAACTCTAAGTCGAACATATTGAAGAAGAGCTGAATCTCGGATCCCGACTCCACTTGAATTGTGGTCTTGCACTCTGTGTTGTGGGGGTATGGGTCGGGAAAGCTGGCACTACAAAACAACATAGAAGATTGCAATATAAAGGTCAAAAAAAATTGGTCGTAGTATCGGTACTCGCCCGATACTAGGTAAGGTGGTATCGGTGCCGATCCGATGCCACAAATTAATATGAGACTTCAGCCTTGATTTAAGATCCAACGCAGCGCTATATACGCTAAAAACTGGATGTGGCTAATCTTCTTTACTCTCAAAGCAAATTTCGGCCTAATAATCTAGAAAAAATCCTTTCGAACGTTTCAAACTCATTTATTTTGCTTATTTGAGAAAGAAGTCATTTGATATCGGTATCGGAACAAAATGTCAAGTATCGGACATCCCTCATGTACTAATTTAGAACCGTGGGGCGATTTACAAATACTTGTACACAATATCAATTTTTTAAGTTGTATGAAGGGAAGAGAAATAGATTAGGTTTAATGCATTAATTAGTATGTGTACTTGTACCGTTAGTACTGCACATTTTGTTAATTAAGATAAATAACACAATTTTATAAAAAAAGTTTAATGATAATACCTCAATTTAGCACAAGTTATTTGTCCAGAAGACTGGAGTCAAGTCATTTAAAAAAATAGTGACTTAAGTCAAGTCATTGTATGTGCATTTCAAGTTATTGTAATTATTGACATAAGTCATTACAACACTGCTAACTTATGGTTATGTCCAAAAATCTGTTGCTAAGTTTAAACAAATGCAGTCTCTGATTTAACTCAGCTATACGCAAATATGCAAAGCCAATATGATGTGTTCTATACCCGAAGAGCTGTCCAAACGGTGGATCATAATTAGCGGCTTTAAAAGTATACTTTGCAAAATTTTACATTTGCGAAATATCGCGCACTGCATAATGGTTTAAATATCAGTTCCGTGGATTTTTTTTGCACAATATATTACTTATGTTAATATATTAAAGTTTCTTTCAGTTTTTGACCCTAAATTTAATGCTTTAAAACTAACTATACTATGGCTCTTTAACGGTGAATATTTGTTTTTCGTTAATTAGGCATAACTGATAAACAACAAACACACAATTTTCCTTAAAAGCCCACATGATCTAACAAAAGTCATAGCTAAAAACTGTCACATATAAAATTCGAAAATCTTGTTTTCCATCCTCTAATATTTTAACGGCGCGTTAATGCTAACACAGATAAATCGACACATCTTCGAAATAATTCAAAAAAAGTACCTGGACAACTTGTTGTAAGCTGAAGAAATCTGAAGGAATCTTAGAGCCGCAATACTTGATCACCTGGCTGGTGTTACCTTAATGCAGTTGTGACTCTTAAGATTTTAATTTAACATGTAATTTATAAGGGAACACAAACATTTTTAAGCTTGGACAATAGAAAACACAGTAGACGCTACTCTGTGAGCCTTCAGAGAGTCTAACCAAATTTGGTTGGCCAATTAGGGATTTTTTTAATAATCAACTCACGTCGGTTAGCCACCCTGAAGGCTTCCGTTGTACTATGATATCGTTGGTCAGTACAAGAGCTATATAGCAGTTGTACACATTTGTGTATGAATGTTTCAGTGACAGTATAGGTGTATTACAATAAAATGACGTGTAACACAATATCCAACATCATTCTACTTTGCCGTTGTTTTAATTTTTTTCAGGCCTAATTATGTTATACAAAAATTAGATAATTAACTATGAATGAAAGACGGCTAAAATTGAAACGGTATCATTTTAACTGTTATCGATGTCAAAGAGACTTTAGAAGGGCTAGAACACAGTAACTTGTTGTTACAGAAAAATTCAATTTTGTAATAATGTGTAATAATGTGCAGCTTCAGAAGGGCTAGATCTCAGTTGTTAACACTCATATGTGTGTACATATGTTTCATTGTATGAATGATATGGTACTGTGGATCCCCTTCATATGAGGTTGCTTGTACTAACAGAGTGAGCGAGCTTTGGCGTATGGTTGTTTCTCGACACGTTCCCTTCTGAGCCTGCATAGCTCAGTTGGTAGAGCAACGGTCCCGGCTTGACCGGAGGTCGTGAGTTCGAACCTCACTGCAGGCTAGTTGTTTTTCTAGTCTGCCCTGCTTGCATCAATGATCGACAGATTCGGTGAATCTGCAATGGCTTTCAGTGTACTTGTAATAATGTGGTTACATACAGTTTTAAAGCGTCATAAAAAAGTATATAGTAGACACAGTTCTATTAGCTTGAAGCTATGCCATTGATTGAATTTAACTGCAATGGTGATGTCATATACACGCCTGGTTCGCTGAAACAAAATAAATCTACACCAATGTAAAACTAGTGTTTGCTCCTTGTACTGCTAATTTTTTGTTTATTGTTTGTTGTTTGTTTTTTTGTCAACTATGAGTTTAGCAAATAGCACATGACAACCGCTCAGACAACCTCATGCAACACCCTTAGGGTTTGCGACGCCCAGGTTGGAAACCATGGTTTTAGATTCATGTAGCACAAACTTGCAAACATATTAACAAAAAAATATATTTTTACTTAAGCGTTACTGCTTCATTCTGGGTGATTATCAGTGGATCTAGCTGGCATTGAAGAAACGCTGTTAGCTTGTGGGCTTTGTCCCTGAAGTATATAAACACAAAAACTAATTTTAGATCTTATTTGTGTATATGCAATCATAACCGAAGTCAAATTATTACCAGAAAACATTTTCTTGGGAGTTAAAAAAAATTCCATTAGCACTCCCTTAAAACTAGTTTTAGTAAAATTCTTGTCACAACGGGAATGTCTTTGAAAAACTTGTCATATTATTGTTCTACGAGTCAGCTTATCTGATGTTTTATACTTTTGCATATCTTTGCAAATTATTAGAAACAAATTATTTGCTGTTTATAACATTTCAATAAGGGTATGACAAAAGTAACACGTTTTAACACTCCAAAGGTCCCCATTTCAACTGTAGTTTGCTATTTGAGTAGCAATGCCCTAAACGAATAATTTTTCAAGGACAGGCAATTGAGCCTAGACAACTGAAAGGATTGAAGATCAAAGGCCAGATGTAAAATTCGTTTTGACGTTTTTTTTAATTATGATTAAACAATGGATACATAAAAATATTTACCTAAACAAAGTGAGATTTAAGAAAAGTTTAAAATAAAAAAAATAGGCTTTAAATTGCATCCGACACACATTTCCTTTTATAAGTATAGTATAATAACCATATTTTGGTTTTAGGGAAATATGCCGAAAGTTGTAAAATTAACCAACTGTATAAATTGTTTTTACTTGAAAATGACTGCTTTGTTCTCTTCCATTTTCGGTGGATCCAGTAGGAATTGAAAAAGAGCTGTTAGCCTGCGGGCTTTGTCCCTGAAATAAACATGTAAAAATGATGTAGCTGTAAACCAACTTTCACCACGCCTTTTTGTTATAGCCAGACTTTGTGAGTTGCACAGAAAAACATATGTTGTTTATTCAACCACAACTTAAAAAAATAGTTAGTCAGTAGGTAAAACAGTGCCACTAAGCTTCTTAGTAACATACCAAGTATTTTAAACTTCCTTGTATTAAACTGATTTAACATTAAATAACTAATTTTTTAAAGATCATTGCCATAAATCTGATGGAATGTTAGAACCATCTGTGAATCAGGCGTGCCTCAGCTGTTTTTTGTACTTAACAACATGTTTAGTTATATTTGAGGAGGTAATAAATGTGTTCACACTAAGCGCGAACAAAAAGCGTTTGTTTGGTTTCAAATTCGAGTTAACACGTCGTCATCTATACTACTAATAAAAAGTGTAATAAAACTAATTCGAGGAAACGCAACAACATTTATAGTTAATCTAGCTAGGTGTTTGTCAACCATTTTAAGTCAGGGCACACCTGGTGAGCGAAGCAAGCAAGATTTTCTTTGGCTTACCGGTATTTCTTTTTTTTTTTTTGCTTTCATTACATTGCCGAAAATAATATATAAATAATTAAAAAAATATTTGTCCAATAGTTTTGAATTCGCAGTATGGCAGAAAGCAGGCGACTATGTTGGCCGAAGAATGAGACAGAAAACCGAAGAAATTGGTCCAAAAATGAATTTAAAAAAAATTTGTTGATTTTTTTTTTTTTTGAAAGATCCTTTTTCCAAAAAAAGTGTGCTTGTTCTACACATATTCAATCGAATATATTTTTAAAATGCTGAATATGTAGGAACATTATGCAGTTTAGCAGGGAAAAAACAGTCTTTAGCATATTGATTGTTTATTAGTTTTAAAAGTACAAAATTTCGGTAGAGCTGTTGTGTATTTGCAGTTTTATATTGGAAAGCACTTCTTTATTGAACTCAAAAAAGCAATTATGATAGTCGGCATTACTGTTAAATAGAACACAGGTATGACATTCGGATGGGCATAACGAGGATATGCTGTTGCTATATTTTTGGCTGTTTCAATTAGGTAAACTCAAAGAATTTCGTGCTTCGCGCGAACTTCGCCCTCGTTTAGCCATGGTTGTGTCTCTGAAGCCTATCTATTCAGCCAAAACATACTATGGCATCCTGCATTTCACGGTGTACCTCCAATTCCCATGTATTTATTTGTCACAAAGAATTTTGCACCTTTGACACAACTTTTCGCTATTTCATTTACTCATAATAGTCTTGTTCATCGCCGAAACATGGCACGGTTGATACATTCCTTTGACAAACACATCATTTAAGTCTTGGGGCATGACCAAAAAACCGAAGAATTTACCCCAAAAATGCTTGTCACCAGACGGCTGGCAAGATTGTGAATGCGTATTTCATTTTTTTGCAATGTACTTAACAGTTTTCCACAGCGCAACGGTAAAGAAGTGCGGATCTAGTTCAAAAGACAGCATCAAAACGTAAACAGACCGGCTGTGGAATGATGATTCACGCGAAGCACGAAAACCTTTCGATCTTACGTAGTTAAAATGTATGTGAAATTGAATCGTGTCTTATTTGTCAAAGAGATGGCAGGCCGGATGAATTACATCGGCGGGCCGTAGGTTGTCGACCTCTGCTCTATAAGGTAATTCACACAAAGCAAAACACAGTCAAAATGGTAGACCCAACTGTCATACACAGAAGGCTAGGCAAAAATAGAATATAGTATGTTGTAATAACTACACAATTCGCTGTTTTTAAATGACGTGACTTAAGTATTTTTGGGAATCGTTAATTCACAGAAAATCCCGGGAATTTCCCAGAGAGGAACCCTTGCTTGAACCTACTGTAAATAGGATAAGTTTAGTTTTAATAACTTTTATATAATATACAACATATATAATTTTTCTCTGTATGCAAAGTCACGTTCAACTTGCTTGCGCTGATTTACCAAACTGAGATATATTTAACAAATTAATTAGGATTCTTCATAAAGGCTACCTGGCACAGATTGATCCCATTTGTTGAAAAGCACCAGATGGTTAAAAAAACACCAGAAAACAAATTTTCGATTCCATATTGCTCCTGGTTTTTATTAGACTTTCTCCCTTTTTGGTATTTTTTAGACTTTCGTCGCCCTTTCTTTCAAGACAATTTCTCTACTTTTTTGGAGTGCGGAAAATATTTTAGTTAACCAATTAGAATTTGGATTTGTAGAGGGGATCTTGCTCTTTAGTACTGCAGTGGTTACAGATGGTTAAACAACAACGGAAGTAGTAACGTGAAGTAGAAGGATTAGGAGACATTCTTGAAATGGTCTTACTTTAAATGTGAACATCCGTTGGGCAAAGAGCATCCCAAACAAAAAAACAAGGACATTCAAAAGAAAGAGTATTCTTTCAAATTTTTTCCTAATGATATTTATATCATTTATAACATTTTTATTTTTACAAGTCTATAGTTTAACATGATTTATGTTATAGTAATTATGTACATATATAATTATGTACATATTACATGTACATGGCAAAATAAACACATAGCACAAGCTCAGTTGTTGGAAAATTCAGTTTACCCAATAATGAAAAATTATTATACTTCAATGAGTTGAATTTTTCATGCTGAGCTTACAGAATGTCCTGTTTACAGCTTACAAATAATCATTAACATTTTAATGAAAAAATCCTTAAGATATCACTTTCGAATTGTGTAAATAAAAAGTTAATTATTTTGTTTTTCCAAGTCAGATATTTTCCATATTAACAAGTGAAGTTGAAATATAAACTTTGCCTTTTTCTCTTTGCAAAAATCTTTATAATAAATCATTTTTGAAATACTATAATTAGGACTCACTAGGTGAAACCTTTATCACAAAACGGTATTTTACTTACAAAGTAAATGGTATAAACTAATATACTAAAATAATTAAATCCTCTCTGAAGTTATGGAAAGGGTAGTTCATTTTGTTTGCTTCATTTCAAATATAATTGACAAAATCAATAATTATTTCAAAGGCTGAATGTCGAAGAACATCAAGCACCCAAAACACAGAATTTTTATGTGTCAAATCATTACGGTAATTTTTGTTGTATTTTCATGATTCATTTTCTCAACCATCAGAATTACTGGCGCTGGTCTGCAATCCTACCAGATTTCGTTAAGGCATTTATATTGCTAAAATAAGGGTGAGAGTTAGCGCTTGGGAGTGATAACTATTATTATTATTATATTTATTCTCCCATATTTGTTTCTTCCTTTTTTTTCAATTTTGAAAGCTTGTTTTGGAAGTGCAAAAATTTTGAAAGCTTGTTTTATAAGTGCAAGGTAGGTTTCGAGACCCACCAAATTATTTTGTATGTAAATAGCCTCGGAAAGTGCCTATTTTCCGGCTTGCATAGGTATGATGAATTGATTAACAAGCACCTAAAAAACCTAAAAATGTGCATTGTGCACGTATGCAAACCAGAGATTAAAAATCCTTTATCAATTATTAAAAATTTGGGTGTGTAGGTGTGCAACTTTCTAATTCAGATGCACAGAAATTGCTTCAGAATCTTAGGTGCCTGTTCAGTCTATACACCTAAATCAGTGAATTACACACCCAAACTTCCAAAAAAAAGTTGTTGTTAAGATTTGAACCTTGGTGTATGAACCTTGATTGCACACCGGTGTATGAACCCTTGATTGCACATCATAAATATGAATATTTTAACGTTTTTTTTTAAGTCGGACGTAGGTTGCTTTGCGTAATGTGTAAAAATTTCTGATCGATATCTTGTTTACTTCCGGAGATATTACGCAAATAATTTCGAGCTGCTTACTTCCCTTCGGTCTTGATTGTTATTGCAAACTTTTCGCGGGAAAATTGCAACAGAACCTCACATGTAAAAAGGCCCATTAATAAAGCAAAGGTGTGAGTTTTGTAGTCCTAGCCTACTATCCATGTTATTGTATGTGGTAGGCTACGTTCGTATTTTTTACAGAAGCATGTCTAGTTAGTCTATAGCAGAGGTCGGCAACCTACGGCCCGCGGGCCAAATGCTATTCATCCGGCCCGTCACCTCTTTGACAAATTAGACACGGGTCCATTTCACATACTTTTTTACTATTATAACTACGTAGGGCAACGGTGTTCAACCTGCGTTCGTACGGCCGCAGGCGGCCGTCAATGAAGAATTGTGCGGCCGTTAACACATATTTGAATAAACTGTGTTGGCGGCCGCGTCCGTGCTGGCATGCGTTAATGGTTGATATGCTAAATGCAGATTAGAGTTGTTTACGACTTTTGGGATTCAGATGTGTAATAATCGAAATTGTGATGTCACATAAAGATAAAATAGGAATTGTTGATACATAATAATTAACGGTTGAGCAGACATATGTTATGCAAGTTGTGAATGAAATTAAGGTCAAACTGTGGGACAGGTTGAGCGCTAGCAGTGGTGGGCGGTTCTATAGAACCGGAAACGAAATTTTATGAGATCAGTGAACAGTTGGCATTACTGGTTAGTGGTTACTGTTTTTTATCTGATACACCGAATTTTAAGCTCCCAGTAGTTCAAGTGTTTGTTTTTTTTCAAAATGTGCAATGGTCAAGCTCGCACGTAACGCAGTGTTATTTTTGAAAATTGTAATAATTTTCCTTTGGGATAGTTTGTCTGAAAATTGCATTGTTGAGCCATAAGTACAGGTCATGAGATGGCTGCTGCTTTTGAGTGCGGCTGTTAGCAGTGATGGGATTCAGCCGGTTCCAATCTTTCGTTGGAACCTGAGGGTTGCATCCTGTATTAGCAACTACTTTAATTATTTGCCGAAAAATATGAATTTTTGTAACAGAACCGGCTGAAAAATATAACTTTTGTGATAGAATCGACTGACAAAATAATTGAATACCATACACAAGTGTAGTTATAGAAGGCCTTGTTTAAACGAATAAGATTGTGTTAGTGATTCTTAAAAACTGTTATTGAGCAAATGGAGAGAGAATATATTGAGTATTAAATAGCCAGACACAAAATTCCGCATTTCGTTGATAACAAAAACCACAAAAAATTAACTCATAAACCACAGGCAGCAGGCTCGGTGCCCAGGTCAACGAACATCACCCCATCCGTCAGAAATCAGTGCAGTTCTAAGCAAAAAGGTCTACGACAATCAGTGCATTCAAAGGATCAAAAAGTCCGACTTTTAGATTTTGAGGTCTTGGACAATGCACTAATTTGCATTAACAAATGTGCATAGGAAGATTAAGTTTAACAATACTTGACCCAACCAAACCCAAACGCTAACCAGCGCCCTAACCCAAATAATGTGCGATAATTTAATAATTATAACGCTTCAGGCCCCAATACCTCAATTTGTGACGTAATAATCTTAAATACAATGGACGAGAAACCATCCGAGTTTGGGCTTTTTTCCCCAGCATTTAAAGAATTATTAAAATAACGCACATTATTTGGGTTAGGAATCGGGTTAGCGTTAGGGTTTAGGTGGGTCAAGTGTTAATAATCCTATCTCATATTTTTTGTTATCCTTTGTGAACTTTTAATGAATATTTTTAATTTATCTATGCCGGGAGTTTACCTAAAGGTCCAAATCAGTGGATTGCCAGGACCTCAAGATCTAAAAGTCTAGACTTTTCTGCCATTGGATGCCCTGATTGTCGTAGCCATTTTGCTTAGAAATGCACTGATTTCTAACGGATCGGGTGTGAACATGGTGCCACCCTGGAACTGCATGCGCGCCGTTTCGACGATCAGCCGCTTAGCTGCGTCACGTCACATTAAAAACCCTATAAATAAACCAAAACACGAAATATTTCGCACTTCGCGCGATTACCCTATATTTCAGTTCTATATTTTTGCACGAGACAACGATAAATATGTTTAAGAATATTTGTTTTTTGACGTCACGTTATGACTTTATTTTTCTGACGTCATCTCTAAAAAAGTGTACTGGCGGCTGTGAGAAAAATAAAAAAAATAAAGACTGTAAATGCGGCCGTCAACAGCTGAAAGGTTGGCCACCCCTGACGTAAGGGCAAAAATGTTCGTGCTTTGCGCGATTGGTCTTTATACATCCATTTTGTTTACGTTTCGATGTTCTTTTGAACTATGATCAGCGCTTCTTTACCGGTGGGGCGTGGAAAAAGTAAAAATATTGAATATATAATTTTTAACATTTTAATATTTAAAAAAATTGCGAGAAATTTAAAAAAAATGCCAGAATACCAAAAATAAATCTCGCTCGCCAGGGGCGCCTGTACTTTGAAAGGTTAACAAACACTAAACTAGATTAAGGTTAGGGTTAATGTATATATATAACAGTGCTCTTAGTGCAGGGCTTCTCAAGCTTTTTTAACTCGAGGCACAGATACATAAATCACTGATGGCCATTTAAATACTCAGTAAGTTATTGGCGTATAGGGCAAGTTTGTTCGGAGTTTTTTTTTTGTTGTTTTTATAATATACAGTATATAGACCTTTCAAATAGAGAAGGGAATCATAATTGGCCATAGTTTGCTACACCTAACGCACTATAGCCTAAGTTCAATAAAACTAAGCTACATTCAGGAAATCCCCTTGTATAAAAGCATTGTTCAGTTAGCGTTATTGTAAACCTTGGGTAATACCAAAAAATGTTAAAATCTAAAAAAAAACTAAACATAGTTCTATAGTTAAGTCTAATAACCCGAAGTAACTTATAAGTTTTACCCTTTGGCAATTTTTTTGTGACTCCTTGGCAATTAAAACCTCAAATAAAAACTAAATAATAAGTTTGGACATAAATCTATTGAGTACTTTCAAAAACAGGTAAGACCAGGAATAACCTTTTATGTAAAACAGGACCATTTATTTGAGGATATAAAAAGGCCTACACGAGCAAGGTTGCCCTTATGTAACAACTAGTTCGGCCTGATAACGCGCACACTGTAAATCGTAAAAATGAGAGTGGAATATTTAAATCGTAAAAAATAAGAGTGGAATATTTGCCCACCAGAATAATAAATATCAAAATTGTGATACGCATAATGGCCAAAGAGCGCAGTCCGGTCGCTGTTCGCTGTTTGTTTGATAAAATGTTTGCCAACATCTTTGTTATTTTGACGCTGGGAAAACTTTGGTTCGACCAACGTTATGAACATTAGACTTCATTCAAACTGTCGTTGGTCAAAACATAACAAAGGTAAAGCCGCAAGGGTATTGGTTGCAAATTGTTTGGGCTTTTTGCACCCTATATACAGAATAAGTAAATAGGTTGCGGCACACTACGTTCGCTCAGTGGTTTAATGAAATGTTACAATAAACGACGCTGAAGCAACATAAATTTACACCATATAGAAGAATATCCTTAAGGATTTCTAGCTTTCAGAGTCGGTTAAAAATAACCTGAGTTCGACTTTCGAGTCCAACTTCAGCCAAAAGTTAACCTGAGTGGGACTACCGAGTCTTGAGTCTAACTCAAGGCAAATGTTCGATTTTCAGCAATCGTATACTTTATCCAACTATACGTAGTTGGAAAATAGTCCAAGATGCTGTTTGCGGTCTTTAGTCCCGCTGACATTCCGTCTTATCATATACAAACAACTATCTCAAGAGGCTTACCAATAGAGTAAAACTTAAAAATTTAAAGAATAGATTTATCTCTCGACAGTCACCCGTTTAGAAACATCGCTCTGACAGCGTTTCTCAGACCTTTAGTTTTAAGACGCCGTAAGAAAAGTTTGTTGGGCTTGCTATAGTTTATACACCCAGGCGGTAGGAATTCAAAGAGTATTAATTGTTTTATTTTTTTAGTTGTATCTAAAAATCATAATCAGTTGCTGTAGTTACTTTGTAACAATAATATATAATGTACATGTTATGGGATATTATTCGAAGCAAGCACTTATTAGCACTCGACTTTAGTTATAAAGCGCAAAAAATGTACGACGCACTTCGGTGGCAGCAAGTAAACTTCTTTTTAATGGTACCGCTGTACCCTTGTTGGGAACGACTATACGTTAAGAACGTCTAATTGCAATAATATACCCTATCCTGTTTTAAAATATATCTAAATGTTATGTGTGTTTGTTTGTTTCCGGTGAAGGATGACGATGTTAGGTTTTATTATGAAGTTTTAGCTGAAAAATTTAACTCTGCGTTTATTTTGTTTGCCCAAAGTCTAACGAATCATGTGTTTTAGCAAGTACTTTCCTTATACCTTATATGTGTAGTAAATCTTCGCATAAGAAGCTATACAAACTGGAAACATAAAATTTACCAATATTTAACAAATTCAGATCGTTTTAATGTAAACAAACATAAAACAAGTTCTTAACGTATGGCAATTATGTTAAAATAGTAATTTTCCCAGCGTATTGTATCCACGAGACACGTGTGGTGTGTGCGAACTACAGTACGGTACGTGTGTTGACATGCGTTCTTTTAACGGCTGCCTGTGCTGACTAACGTTGTTTGATCAACAACAGAAGTAGGTCACCTAAAGTTCCCACAAAGGAACATGTCCGTATTTTCATGAGTCCATACTTTGTATACATGTTCCCAAGTAAATAGCCTACATCGCACTGACAAAGTGTAGATATATCCTATTTTGTCTGTCTGCTCTAAAAACTGCCCTCAAATAGGCAAAATAGGTATGCATTTTATTGCGTCGACACCATTTGTAATAGTAAAACTTAGGGTCGAAATTAGGCCAACTTGTAGGGTTCAAATTCAAGGTCAAGGCGATATAAATTGACTATACCTTCAGTGCTATAGCCCAGTGCTTCTTCAACTTTTTTAGATTTGTTCACCCCTAGCATGTATCTCCAGATTTCATTTACCCTTGACTGGTGATGTGATAAAACTATCTCGTCTATATATAACAGCACCCCACATTTCAAGGCGAGCTCTAAGTTAATATTTGAATTTTTTGCTATGATTCTAATGGTATCGTTTTCATTTTGGTTGTGCACCACTCATACAGCGCTGTAAAACCTCTGTTTTTGCCAACTTTAACATTAAAACTGCCAAAAAAAATTTGCGAATCTTCTGTTATCTAATTTTGTTTACTTTGTTGAGCACAAAGTCTTTTAGAGTGCCATTGCATGTTTTCATATCATCGAAGGTATAACGGCCCTATTTTATTATAATTTTGCTAACTTATAGATAAATGATAAAAGTCATTCACCGTTTGAAATATTTTTTATCCATATTTTATATAATTGGATAACAGGCTAGCAACAGGGAGACGAAATGTTTTGCGAAAAGCCTCCTGATTTTACAGTTTAGGGCCAATTCAACCAATTAAATCTTTTTTTTTCGCGCTTCGCGCGACCGACAACAAACTTTTCTATTTTTAAGTTGTTTCAGTGATATTTAATTAAAAATTCCGAATTGCTTATTGTAGGGGTGCAAGTCTTAGAAAAATTACAAAGGGTGCCTCTGCTGAAAAAAGTTGTGGATATAGCATGTATTTCTCAAACATAACAATTCTATTTTCGTTTTACTTGTAGGCAAAAAAATGTCCTCTTTTTGAAATATGGTAGCCCTAGTATAAGTACAACAATTTGGTGACTTAATTTTATGTTTTTGTTGCTTTATATTTCTGTACTCAAGAAATTGTAGATTTGCAATGGTGAAACAGCTTGAGTTGATCTTAACAAAAATCGAAACAATTTAAGTCATTTTGTGCTGTTATATTTAGACGATAGTTTTATCATATCATGAGACAAGGGTGGATGAAATCTGGAGATAAATGCTAGAGGTGAACGAAACTAA
This sequence comes from Ascidiella aspersa, assembly GCF_963924565.1. Lineage (NCBI taxonomy): Eukaryota > Metazoa > Chordata > Ascidiacea > Phlebobranchia > Ascidiidae > Ascidiella > Ascidiella aspersa. The sequence goes on from NC_139451.1 coordinate 22,995,905, forward strand.
AAAAGTTTAAGAAGCACTGGACTATTATATAGGCCCGTTAACGGTTAACTCTGTAAACAAGTCATTTTTGTTTGCAAATTTGCTTAAGTAGAGGTTAAATCACGGTTTAGTAAAGCTAACAAAACAAAATTCCCTATGTCGACCAATGGCCAACCAAAGAGTAAAGTCTCTTTGGGCCAACACAAAACTACTTTTGAAGGCTGAAGCTGCCCAAGTTTAAAAACGGATAATGAAGTGTGACCAATAATAAACTCATTTTTTACGTGTGACATAACAATCGGTTAGGACAGGGCATTGAAGAAAAACAAACAAATACTGAAGTAAATTGCTAGTCGCTTGTTAACATTTAGCAGAAGGGTTGCAACTATACAAAAGCTACAACAGACCAAACCAAATACGATGGAAAAAAATGAGGAAATTCGAGAGGCCGCTCGAATATAACAAAAGAAATTAATAGGGCATCCGAGTTTAGTAAATTTCGAGAATTCGCTTTCGAGCGAGACATTCATGATGTCTGACAAAGAAAGACATGTGCCAAGCCCTAAAATGTCATCTGCCAAACGACCTAATTTATTTTTGCAGATTTAGCATCATGAGCTCGACCATAGGCGGAGCAGACTTATTCTCATTTAGCAATGGGCATTGCGACCATGAAATGCCCAAACCTGACAAAAGAGAAAGTCAAACCAGGGCAGAAAAGATGAAAGCTTTCTTAACAAATGCATTTAGGATTTGCAGCACATTTTTGTGTCTGATGCAAGTCGCTTATTTCCCAATGGCGTGTGTGATTTGGAACTGGATGTTTTTGGTGAGGATGTTAGTATAGTTTTACTATTGTTTATTTGTTAAAGGTATTCGAGATTGATTGTGTCAAACAGTGAAATTTGCTTGATATTTATGTTTTCGGTGACAGATAACATAAATTTTCAAGACGAAGTAACGGCAAACAGTCAAGGTTGAATTACTTTCTGAGTTAAAAATTCTCAAGAATGTAGCCTTCAACGCTGTTTTTCGCTCTTTGTAAAATATAACTCCCTGGAAGAAAACATTTTTGTCTAAAATTTTAATTTTGATATTCCTCCCTGCAGCCGGTCAGGTGGTATGATCGGTCGCTTTTTAACCGGATATTTAACCAAGTTACCGATGTTTACTCTTCTACCTGGGGTTACTGCATCGAACTGGCCGGACACTCAGGTATGATACATGTTTGGTAATTTGTCTTCACAACAGCATGTTTGTAATTTATAAAATCCAAAAGTCCATAAGGATGACAAAAACCTAAAATTCGCATTTTTTGCTCAGCAAAGCAATCCTTTCTTGTGATTGTTCTAAAATTAAAAGGGCATTGTCGCACTGTATTTTGGCCTTTGCTTTATGACCGCAGTGTAAAATGTAGGTACTTTTTTTTGCACAAGTGCTTAAATAGCCATGTTGGAAATAAATGAAGGTTAACTTAAAAGGTTTACAAACGCTACCAGGCCTACTATAGTACTAGATGTTATTGACTTTATTCCCTGCGTTTTAGTACAAACTTAAATATCATGTTTACGACATCCGCTAACCGACATGTACGCTTTAAAGATAAATAATAAGAAATACATAAAATGCTCCCTAATATTTTTTAAGAAAGTGACACCAACAGGACCATTACGCTTATCCAATTAACTAAACATCAATGCTGGAGATAATCTATTCAACAGTTTACGAATGTGGCGACGACTACCGATACGAGCTTGAAGAACCAGGGGCTGTGCTTCTTATGACAAACCATCAATGTTTGGTCGACATATTTACCGTTGCGCGATTTTTACAGGTATTTTTTGTTTGTTTGGCCGAGACGTTTCGAATCGAAATCACATGTGACCTGACTGAAAGAAAACTGTCTAATTATATTAGAGCAATATGCTAATAATTCGAAATTGTTTAAACAGTTAAATTAAAAAAAAACGTCTGTTGTCTCAAATTGTTCTAATCCAGGGGTACGTGTACCCCTTGGTGGTGCAAAGTACCAATGCAGGGGGGTACGACAAGCAGTGTGAAAATATGCGCTATTTAGGCATATTTGTAAAGAATGCGTAATTTACGAAAAGCAGGAAAAAAAGGCATTAGTATTTTGACTGATATTGCTTGTGTGTTGTAAATATTGTTGATCTTACAAGGCTGTTTTTAATGCACGCATTCAACACGTAATTTATAAATACACTTGGTTTAATCACTATAATTATTACAATTTTATTTACTTCTGTCGACCATTATAGGCAGGGGGTACGAGAAAAATTCATAAAAGCTTAAAGGGTACGAGCGCTAAAAAGATAAAGAAACACTGTTCTAATCTTTTTGCAATTTACCGAATTCTTTACATGTCAAAGAGCGTTGTTTGTAACTTGTAGGTGGAATGAGTTTTATGCCATACGAATGTCTACAAAACTTTTGCAAATCGCAAAAAATATTTGCCAAATAGATTTAATACCCACGCATAGCGACTAATTCTCTGAAACCTATCAATAAACCCCCGGCGAAAAAAACAGTCCAACAAATATGCTTTTAAACACCAACCAAGGTCTACACAAAAAATTATTAGATTCTTGTCTTTTTACCAGGCTAGGCGCCCGTTTTCTCGGGTCACCTGGATTATGGAGTTTATTTTACAATTTTCTCCTATGGGGCCTGGATTAAAGCAACGAGGAGATTTCTTCGTATTGGAGGTTTGTGGTTGGGTTTTGTTACAGCAATTATGTTCTGCAGCATGCCACCCCAACACACTTTTCTGCTTTATTAGAAAAACGACACTAAATTGTTGAGGAAGTACCTACCTTTTCACAACCTAGAGAAGATGCTGAATGAGCAACCAGAAAAACTGAGGAAGACTTTGTTGACGAATATTGAGCAAAACGACCGAAAAGTTATTTCGATTTTTCCCGAGGGAGGTTTCTTGCACAAGAGAAGGGCGGGAAGCCAAAGGTAAAGGGATGACAGAAAGATAACCAAGTATAAATAGTCGTTTTGCGACCATTCCTGTAGGATTGGACTCACTATGTTACGAGTATAGTGACTCGGTTGAGTCCGACATGCACATGCGCAGTACTCAATTTTAAAACTGATATGGCCGCCAACTCGAAATTGTTAAGGCGGAATAGCTTATTTTGGATATTTTCCAACCATGTATTGTGAGTAAATAAATTATATGACAACCCAATAAGTAGATTGCTAATATCCACGGTATTTTAATTACGTAAATTGGCGGAATACACGTTGTAGAGTCAGGGCCGGACTTGGGACTCGACGAAATCGCACATTTGACGAGAGTCGGACTCGGGTTATTTTTAACCGACTCCGCAGTCCTGTCCCTTTGAAATGTTTAAGGTTATGAACAGTGTTGTAAAGACTCAAGTCACAGTTTTTTGTCTTGTTTACTACTTAAAATGTCCCCCAGGTTCAGATTAAGTAATCCCATTTTTTTTAATTTTTACAATTTATTATGATGCAACTTACTTGACTTGCTATGCCAGGGGTGGCAACCGGTCAGAGACCTACAGCTACATTTACTACTTGGTAAGCTGCCAAGAGCCACACCTTACACTTGGGAAGAAATGAATATCACCCAGTTTCTTCCTCATTCACATGCATACCGTTTTTAGTCAGCTTGATTTATTGTGAATGTCGCACACTAATAATACGGTATTTCGAAACTTACATTTCAGCAAATTTGTATTCACACTGCAGGACTTCTAAAGAATCCAACGTGATATCAAATTTCAAAATTCTGTTTACTGTAAAAGAAGGATTGGGGTCCGAGTAGGGATGGAGCCCGTAATTTTGTTTAAAGGGACATTGTAAAAACATGGCGCCGTAAAATAAGTCTCGTGCGCATATATGCAACGGAAATCAGGGGTATGGCGTGTTTACGCTAATATGATTCAACGGGCTCTGGCATATAGAAAAGTTAAATGAGTTTCGCTCGAAACGCAAACTATTTTTGCATTAAAGTAGGTATTATATAGGTTAATAGACAAAAACACCCCACGCTAGAATTGACACTGCACGAACAAAAAACAAATACCACCTGAAGGTAAGAGCAGTATACAACTCTCGGCCTGCGGTCCGGCTAACCCTGTGCTATGACAGTCACTTGTCTTTCTCTTTTTCGCAAATGACGTTAATTTAAAAATGACTAGACTCGAGCTTGTTTTCAACACTGTTTATAAACCTGATTTTTTTGGTCATTCATACAAATCTATTTTACCATAAGCATTTAGGATTTTAGGCAATGTTCTTATTGGTTCGTTTTTCTAACTGCTTTATAGGTTTGCGCGGGCCAACAATCTACCTGTTCTGGAAAACGTGGCTTTGCCGCGAATGGGGGCGACCAATGTTATTATGGAAACTCTCTTCAGAGAATCAGGTGAGTGTTTTAACTAGGAATAAAAAATCAGGTTTAAGTTTTGAAACTATAATTCTATGCTAAAATAAAGCCTTTTTATGTAAATATATCTGTAACTTAATTTGTATTGCCTACGTTTTACCTTTACAACTTCCAAATTTTAAAACGGATATTTACTGAATTTGGCGAAAAGCGTATAAGGATTTCCCCCAAATTCGAGTATATAATAATGTTATAATGATCATGTAATGGCGACGACCGTGACTTAAATATAGACCCGTCATAACCCCAGCATCATCTTCACGTATAAACAATAAATTATAAACCTTAACGACTTTTTGCCTTTTCCCCTGTTTTAACCATAAAAAGGACTCAATTTGTTTTAAAAAATACACAAGTTTTTTAGGAGAACAAAAATGCTTCCGTGCATGGAATTTAAGCATTGATTTCTGTAATGATATATAATTAAACTGGATGCCTTAAACGAGCTGTGCGGCTTTATAAATAAATTGTAATAAAGGGTGTTATTAATTGTGTGTCTCCTATTAAATGTTTTTAATGATTTTCTTAACAGACAACGCAATATAACTTGTAGTATCTATATCTTGGAATACAGCGTCCAGTGCCGATAATCTATATCGTTGTCTGTTTTCACTTGAAAAATGGCCGATTTTAATTCTAGCACCAGGGTCTGCAATTCTGACTAGCTGCTTTATTGAGGCCAATGTGTTAAGCGTTTACATTCAAACGGCAATTAACCAGCTAATCTCAAACACATTCGTTGTTGTGCTGTATTAGTTCACGCCACTGGTCCAGAAACATTCAACTATCCTATCGCAAAAAAATTTGAGACCTGTTCGAGTGTTCGTGCTGCGCTGTGAGCTGTATTGATTAATGGGGACATATGTTGAAATTTTAGAATAGACACCAAATTCCACAAAGTGACAATATTTTCACGTTGAATTGTCGAGACAGTTTGTTCAGTTTTTATTTATTGCAGTCAGACAGTACGGTGGCCAGGGTTCCCTTGTTGAAACATACACATCCTTCAAGGGTGAAACTTACCTTAATTTGCCGTTCAATTCTGTGCAGAAAACCCGGAACACCGCCTGAAATACATTTTGGATGCGACGATCGGATATCAAAAGTGCCCACATTCGCTAATCAATTACTTCTTTAAGGACAACAACCATCAGAAAACCGTCGTTCATTTCAGGTACGCATGGTGCGGTTGTTAAACAAGAGATAAGACTGCGTGCGGTAGGATGATCCTGAAATGGCCTGTTTTTCTGGTTTTTTTTAGAAATTGTTTTATATTATTTTTGCGTTAGCTACTATTTACTCGAGTTAAAGGAAAATGCATGGTCAACAATATCGTATATCTCACCATACCACTATTATTGATACTTACGAACTATGATACACTTTGTAATTTTTCAAAAAGCGATATAAAGTTAAAAGAAAATTATATATTATTTCAATTAACGTTTGCATTCTTATTGCACTTTTGCGTCCTTATTGTAGCAAAAAATGTCCTATTTTAACCGAACAAAACGTAAATTTCTTTCGCTTAAACAAAATATCATTTCATTTTTATCTATCAAATTTCCCACATTGTTTGTAAAACTAACAAAAAACTATGCAAGCCTAAATTTACTTCAAAATTTTTGCCCAGACTTATTCCGGTCAAAGATTTCGCGGGCACGGCGGCACCGGAAAACCTGAACCTAGAAAGACTCGCGCAGAACATGCGTAACCTGTACGTGGACAAGGACGACCTACTCCAACACTTCTACGAGCACGGGGAATTCCCGCTCACCCAGTCCCAGCGCCCCGAGACCCCTTGTAACCCGGTGAAGGTGCCCCGCCTGTTGGTGGCCAACATTCTCGCTTTCCTTACTTGTTATTGCTTCGCACGTTTCGTGTGGTCTGCCTTCAGGCTACTATTTTAGTTGGAATAAGCCAGCGCAGGGGTTCTTAAACTTTTTTTACAGTGGACCCCAATTTTTTTGCTTAGCGTGGACCACGATTGGCAGCCAATTTAAAAGAGATGACGTCATAAATTGCCGTAATAATACAAATAGACTTCAGAAATTTCGGCCAAAATAACGTAAAAGTGTTATGGAGTCTGCATTTACTGCAAAACCGTTTTATTTCTACTTAAACTCTTAAAAAAATGATTATATATTTCTTAAATATACACTGATATTACCACTAGGCCTTCATGGACCCCCTAAAACTAGTTCCCCCAATGGGTCCATGGACACCAGTTTAAGAACCCCTGGCATATATGGGATGTTCGATGTTTAGGGTCAAAGCCGATACTTAAGGTTTGAGTATTGGCGTGCGTCTAATTCTACACTTAGGGTGATACCTAATTAAACTCAACAAATCTTGGCAAACCATCTAACGCAAGACCTACCTGGGAAAATCAGTTTGCGTGAGAATATCACATTCTGACCTAACGTATATAAGTATACCTATAATAAAAGGTAAAAGAAAACTCTGACTTCGTATCTTGTAGTTTAAATGGTGTTTGTATCGCCCAATTTTAATGATTTCGTTTTAAAATAGGTTTTAAATAATTGGTAGCGAATCCAACGGCTTTTTGGCAAACATACTAGGTAGCAGTAGCGGAATCCAAATACCAAGTAACGGGCATCCCGAGTTGTGTGACTTTGAAATGCTGTGCTGTTTTTTGTTGTTGTTGTTGTTCAACTTTAGTCTCAATGCATAGTGTTGTGTATATGATAATATACTGCGCATTTTATTTGTGTTTGCTTACCACCGCCTGTAGGTTTCAAACAAACTATTTCAAAACGATAGAAATTTGTAATTGAAAGAACTGAAAGAAACTTTTGTTACACATTGACTAGTATTTTAGAAATGTGAGAATAAGGAGACAAAAATATTTTGAGATAGCCAAGGACCGGGAACAAATAACGATATTTATACGTCAAAAAAGAAAAATGTTTAGCACTATATTTTAGTGCCTGTGAAGTAAACAGTTAGTCCAGTGTTTTTCAACAGTTTTGTTTTACGACACCCTACATAAATTTGTAGAATGCGGCACACTAACTCGCATTTTTGCTTTGTTGTTTACGAAAATAACACTAATAAATAAACGAAACTTGAAAAACGCTTTAAATCTACACAATTTAGGGTATGTTTATCTATTACAGTGCTTCTTAAACTTTTTTAGTTTAGTTCACCCCTAGCATCTATCTCTAGATTTTATTCACCCTTGTCTCATGATATGATAAAACTATCTCGTCTATATATAACAGCACAAAATGACTTAGATTGTTTCGATTTTTGTTAAGATCAGATCAAGCTAAGTTTTACCATTGCACAATCTAAAATTTCTCGAGTCCAGAAATATAAAGCAACAAAAGCACAAAACAAAGTCACCAAATTGTTGCACTTATACTAGGGCTACCACATTTTTAGCACCTCAAAAGAGGACATTTTTTGGCCTGCAAGTGAAACGAAAATAGAATTGTTACGTTTGATAAATACGTGCCATATCCACAAGTTTTTTCAGCAGCGGCACCCTTTGTAATTTTCCTATGACTTGCACCCCTACTAAAAGCAATTCGGAATTTGTAATAAATTTAAATATCACTAAGACAACTTTAAAATAGGGAAGTTTCTTGTAAGTCGCGCAAAAAAATTGAATTTAAATGGTTGAATTGGCGCTAAACTGTAAAATCAGGAGGCTTTTCGCAAAACATTTCGTACCCCTGTTGCTTGGCAGTTTTAATGTTAAAGTTGGCAAAAACAGAGTTTGTACAGCGCTGTAGGAGTGGTGTACAACCAAAACGAAAACGATACCATTAGAATCATAGCAAAAAATCAAATATTAACTTCGAGCTCGCCTCCCCCCCTACGAATTTCTTGGAGCCCCCCTAGAAACCCTTTTCAAACCAGCAATTCAGCATCTTTTATGGCTTAAGTATTTTTTGGAAATAAATACAACCTCTCGCCTAAAAGTCTTGTTAAAAGTATAAGCAACTAACTCGAAATGCGAAAAAAGAGGACATTTGGACATTTTTGAACGTCCTCGGAGGACGATTCAGTTTTCTTAAGACAAGGGGACAAATCCTCCTAAAAGAGGACATGTGGTAGGCCTAACTTATACACTCAGTGCAAACCAACTTAACTATTACAATAAGCAAAAACACTAACAAACAACAGTTCAGTAGTCGATTTACCGAAATTTGTTTACTAGTGACTATAGGATGCTGCTGAATTTTCGTTCGCCCTTATTCACCCCTTTTGGTTGGTTCACCCCTGCAAAAATTTTATTCACCCTAGGGTGAACCATTCACCACTTTAAGAAACACTGATCTATTGCATTCTAATCGTATACACAAACAGTTGCATCAAATTACGATGCTTACAAATAGAGAGAATTCTGATTTATAAAAAATACAAAATAACTCTTGGCACACATATGCATTATAAATGAAACCCTGGTTGAGAACTACAGGAATAGTTCAAAAATCTTTAAACCATCAAGCAAGCTTAAAAAAAGTTAAAGAGCAAAGCCATCATATACGCAAATCATACTAAGATTTTCATTCTTTGAAACGCAACTATGCTTACCCTTTTAGTCTTTGCTTGAATATTTTTGATGCAAGATTGGAGGGCATAATACATTTTTGTCCCATTAAGAATAATTAAAACGTAAAACTGTTAAAAGCCTAATTTGTTTGGTGCTGTGTGTCATAGTTAGCGTACCGCTATTTTTGGGTGACCGTGTGATGCGATTTATAACGAGCCTTAGGACAGCCAGCGAATGTTGTTATAATTGGGATGAGTCAACAAGCAAAACAAACAACAAAAACGAAGGATGTGCTTTTTTTATTGAGCTGCCTTTATAACAGATGTTTTAAGACGCAAAGACTGTCTTGGAATTTCAAAATTTGAATGTTCAAAGTGCCTGAGTTCAGCCAGCATTAAGAAAGCGGTGACAGCAAAATGTTAAAGCTTATAAACATTAAAAATGCGACGTGACCCAAATTTGTCATTTGACTTGAATGGCCAGCAGTGTTAAGTTTGATTAGTAAACAGCAATCAAAATATCTTCAATCTTCTTTTGCTAGATAAAAGTGTTATATTTCTAATGGAATTTAATTACCAGTTAGTTCAGCATCGTTTTTTTGTAAGGCGTTCTCTCAGGTTTGAAAATTATAAAGAAAGTTAAATGGTAATTGTAAATATGATTTCGTCCCCTGAAAGTAGATTAATGTTCCTTAAATCCGTAGCACTTCTTCTTCTATTGCCTGAATTATAAACGACTAGGAACTCGATTTTTAACAGTTTTTGGCAATATGAGTGCCACCTTTGCTGGAGCAGATGTATTTTCGTTTCGCAATGGGCATGAAATATCTTCCGTAACCAAAAAAGAAACCAACGGTGTTCTTATTGCTATCTGGAACATATTGGCGTTGATATTAAGGCTGTACTTGTCGGCTTTCGGGTTGTTTCACACGTATGTGATCCATCCCTCTTCATACCTACTGTGGCATCTTGTCACAACGGTAATTATACGTCTTTGTAGCCTATTTTCTTGTAATATTTGGCAAAAAGCAAGATATTTTTTTCTTTGAATATATAGTAGGCCTATATACTACTACTGTATCGATTAGTTATAGAATACACTGTTCGCCATCTAGGCTTGCTTTGCAACATGAAATTCTGAGGAAGTAAATTAGTACATGCGCTTCACTCCGCTCGCTGTATAGGCTATGTATAGTTTGTAGCCTACTATCCGATGGTCCCTCAACTCTTTTAGTTGCTTACACAAGCCTACAACTAATGTTATGCTTTAATTTGTATAACCAGTATAACCTAGTACAGTGATTCTCAACCGCGGCTCTCAACTGAACATTTTGCGGCTCTCTAACCGAGTGAAAAATTAGTTAGAAGTAGCAGAATTGCAACAAAGTAAGTAAGAGAAATCAAGAATTAATGAATTGTATCAGCAAGGATCCCGAGTGCGAAGTACTAATGTTACGGGGTACTTCCATCCGGCTCTTTAAAATAATTTTGTGGTTTGTTACGTCACAATATATTTAGTCCTGATCGACAAGCTATGGCAAACACTGTTAATTAGTTAGCCAAGGCTAGCGCAATGTATATTTGTTGTTTTCTAGTTGCTTTCTTAATGTTTTTTAATTATATGCCTACTGTTGTTTTTTTTATGCGGATCCTTGCAAACCTTAGGTTTGAAATGCGGCTCTTGCTCTAAAAAAGGTTGAGAATCACTGACATAGTAGGAATAATTTCAATTCACCTGCTATGGCTAAACTTTAGTAATGCCTCCATTAGATATGAGATTCGTGCCTTAAAACTTTTTAAGCTTAACGACCGAAAAGTATTTGTCTGTACATTAGGATACAGTTCTCACCTGCTGGCACTTTTTTCATAGGTATTTTGGACACCATATCATCAGTACGACTGGATTAGCTTCGTTTCAATAGCGACATTTGTCTAATTCCATTTGGGTTCTGACATACCGTAACAAAGTTCTCCCAAAATACCATTTAAACGTGTAAAGCTTTCAAGAAAAAATCGTAATAAAACTCACAATTTACTTTAGGTTAAAAAAAGTTGTATCATATTCTGTATTTTCAGCCTTTAAACTGGATCCATCCAAGACTTTTTGACAATCTATTTGAAGTCCCGAAGGAGAATTTGCGTTTTCAGTCTACGTATGATCAAACTGGACACAAGGCAAGAGTTATATTTTAATTCTTTGACATCATATTCCAACAAAACACACGCAACAAAAGCATATTTCTAATTTCTGCATTACAACTTTTCAACCATAATAATTTAAGCGAACTGCCTGACAATAAGGTACCTATTATTATTTTAAAGCAACAGGATTATTGAAATCTAAAGCAAACCGGACTTACGTCTGCAATTCCGTGAGTCATAGGATGTAAGAGTTTACAAAACTATTACAAAATACATTTCTTTATTTATGCTTTACACAAAAACCCAAAAACTAATATTATAAACAGACGGATACTCGAAGAAGCAATAACGGTCGCACAAATGGTTAAACTGACGAGAAGACGGTAATGAAGGTAAACTTCATCTCTTTGAAAAGCAAGGAACTTCTGTTTTTTATCAGCACATGAAACTTCTTTGAAGAAGGCCAATCTAGCTCTGATAAGTGGATATGTTATCATTTTCTTGTTTTACGCTTCATTGTGTAACATTTTCTGTTAAAGATTCTTGTGATATTTTTTTGGAAAGTTGAGAGAAAAGTTTCCGGAATAAAATTCGAATAAACTTTACCGTTCAGGACTGAAAAACATAACAAACCCAATCAGCGTTTCTACAACATTTTTTCTTTCAATGCAATATTGTGAGAACGTATTCGGCGAAAAAACACTCTTTACCTTCACCGCAACTTTGCTATTTTTTTCAGCAGCTTTATTTTAGGGCTGCGGAGTCATTTAAACACAATTAGAGTCGACTCTGGCCAAAAATATACAATTGGATCGGGTTTGGCCAAATTTGCCAATTTTATCTAGTCCCGAATCCCGCTCCGACTCTAATCAAGCCTGTGTTTATCCATTTATGTAATTGAACCAGTAGGATATATAACACTCATAGGGGTGTCATCTGATCCATCCACTTACGGTACGTGGTTGCAAAATATTTCACCAGACGTTATTCAACTGTATAATCTAGAGTTTACGGTCCTAAATGTTGAGAATTTAAGACTGCGCATGCGCGCACGTCGAACTAAAAAAATGTCTTACTCGATTCCAGCGAAATAGACTGACTCAACTGTTAGGTCCCAGAGTACTACTCCGCAGCCCTGATTTGTTTTATTGTGTTCTTGTGACAACATTTATGCAACTGTATGGTCTCTTTCAACTAGCGTACATATCAGACAAGCGTCTGGCGAACCTTGCTGTTTAACATATAGCGTGTATTGTATACGACATACAATGGTAAAACACGCCCAATATGCAATCAGTAAATTAAAATGTTTTCAGCAGTTGGAGTGGGAATTGCATTTATTTAATCCAAAAAGTTTCTGCATTTGTTTTAACTAGAACATGTTTTACGATATTGTTTCGACTACTTTATATTGGTTTAACCATGAAAAGTTAACAAGTGAGAGTTAAGGTCCGATTACACTACAGCTGCACTGGGCGTGAAATTATTTCACTACAGCTGCAGTGAGCTGCGCTGGGCGTAAAAATCGCTCCAAAACGTACCCGTTTTTCTATTGCTGCACTGGGCTTGAGTTTAGCAAAGCGTGGAAATCGCTCCAAAGCGTATTTTTTTCCAGCGTGAGTTTAGCAAAGCGTAACTTTGAGCTAGCTGCAGCTGCTGCACGGGGCTTGAGTTTAGCAAAGCTTGACACGCTCGCCAAATTACGCTTTGCTCAGCTCAGTGCAGCTGTAGTGTAAACGGGCCTTAAGCCTTATGGGCTACAAATAACCAGAGGCGCTTTTAAGCGAAGTAACATGTACAACACATATAGAGTTTTAGCCAACTTAAAATATATCAGTTTCGTTTTGCGTCTAATCTGAAAATGCTATTAAAGATTAAAATTCTAGCACAGGTTTATTTGCTCGCCGTTCTCACACTTACTAAAAAATAAACATATTTTTCTAGCCGGCAAAACAGTTATGTTAATGAATTTATTAGAAAGAATTACATCGAACAAATGAGTATTTAGCACAACGAAAAACGAGCATGCAAATTATAGGCGTTTTTTATCAAGACCTAATGTTCTCTAAGCACGAAAAAACTAAATCTAAACTAAAAAACTAAATAGCGATACTCAGCAAACAGCATAAAGTTGTATTACATAGCAGTTCTACAAATATTTTTGTAAATTAGTTAGCTTTAAGCAATTTTTTTAGGTATATGTTCCATGGTAAATAGGTGCTGAAAACGTAATCACTCGCATTCTAAACACCTATTTCACTTTTATATTCCATTTTGGTCGTTTTGTAGCAAATGTACAAGGCACAAATATCGCTAATCTTATAGCTGGAACACAATTTTGGAACAAAACACGAACAGAAATGTAATTCGTTTAAGGGCAAAGTCTTCGACGCCAATAGCTACAAAATGTGTTGTTATAACGAGGTAGGTAAAGCAACGAGTCATAACAGTAACCAGCTTATTGCGTACTGTTGTTTAAGTTAAGTACAATGAGCTAGAACGCTTCAGTCATTTGGCAGCATTGGTTTAAAACCATTAACGAAAAACAAGATTTGGCATTGTTGTAGTAATAATTTCTTGAACTGGTAAGATAAATTAGCATTATAGGATATTAAATTTCTAGTTTTGATCGGCATTACTAGGACACTTATTTACACGGACATTGGTACTTATCTGTCAAAATGTATACTCGGCAAAGTAGGATGTAATCTTTTGGGAAATAGAGTTTTAAACAGACAAGGCTTCTCGGTTTAACGGTATGATATGCTTGTAGAATTGCCAACAGTCCAAATCTGAGGACTTACTAAATGCTTTAAAGTATCGTCTTCTACACACAAGAAACAACAGAGTAAAGGACTGAACTCATGAGAATAAAAAACGAAAGAATATGAAGTGAAACGAAAATTTAAGAACACACTTTCAAAGTTCGTCTACGGGGAAAAATTACATGTAAAAGTTCTCTCTAGCAATTTGACTATTTTGTATCTTGTAACTACATATATTTATTCTAAACTTTGGTTGAAGATTCGGTCTAGTATTTTGAAACTGATGTAAGCAGGAACTTTGCTGTGAAATTTACCCTAGTTGTCCATGGAATCTTCAACTTATACGATATTTTTTAGGATGTGAGACTTAACACTACGAAAAAAAGTTTTAAAGGGCGTGGGGTACAGAAATCCATAGCAACTTCCAGAAGGCATTCATTTAAAACTTTATAAAACAAATGAGAAAACAGTTTGCCAAACCAAAAATAGAATACGCTATTTTGGTTTATCAAAGGCTTCAATTCGATTACCACCTATCAACCGTGAAACTGTCGCAGTAACATGAAAACCATAACCAGCACCAGTTGAGCAACCGTATTAGTGATAAACAAAAATTGCCGTAAATGTAATAGCACAACATTCAGTCTTGCAAAAAAAAAAAAACGAGCTTTGTAAGGTGGGCCTACATCACCGAAGCCGTAGCTTCGTTTTTGGAACCAGAACGAAAATCAAGCGGAACTTTGTAAATCAGCGGCAAAAAAGTGCCTTAAAGGAACTGTTCACATGTTTGACATTTGCCGCTTCATACATCGAGCGCAGAGGCAGAAAACGGACGTTTTCCAAAACTTTTGTGTATACTTTATAAAGGCAAACAATGGTGGTTAAATATGAGGCACCAAACATCAGTACATAAATGGTTAAGAAATGTTAATTTAGTGTCAAGACACCCAATGGCACCCCTAAAATCGCTTCATTTAGAAGCAACAGAATTTTTAGTGACCATAAACTTCAGTGAACAATTTTTTTTTTTAAATCCAAAGATGCATCTATCAACATTGCTAAATGAAATAGCAAGATTTGAAAAAATGACGAAACTTAAAACCGCAATGAACCTATTCATCATAACAACTAACATGAAACTAGGGAAAAATTAGATATAAGCTCTTCTAGTAACAAACATAACAGCACCGTGTACGAAGAATCATCCAAGAAAGGAGATTTTAGAATATCTAGTTAATCGACATGCAGTATAGTAATGGCCCTAGTAGCCCTAAGTCCTGGCCATGAAATAGAATCAGGCAAGGCCCGCGTCCTTAGCCATGCCGTAGAAAATGCCTTTGGCCTTCAAGAGATTTTGCGGTGTGTCGAATTCGGCGACCACGCCAGCGTCCAGGACGATCACTCTGAAAAAGTGGTTCACTTGTGATAATAAAGGTAGTTAATTATTATTTTGAAGGGACCGCAAATCTCGGCTGATACAGATTTGCCACAGAATTTTATGTGAACAATTCAAAAACCTTAAAAAAAAATAAAAATAAAATTTATTTTTATTTTTTTAACGGCACTTATAAAACACATAAAAAAATAACTAAGTATATTCAGGAATTTAAAAAACAAACTTAAAAAAACAAAACAAATGGTTTTTAAAAGACTTTTCAATATTGAAATCAAATCGAAGACATTCAAATACTTCAAAGACATTGTGGCGACCCTGTGATGCGTTTGAAAGACCAAACAGGTTAAAATATTCAAAGCTTGAATTTTTTTTTTCAGATGTAGCAGAATGTGTTACGGTGCCGCGCTAGTACAAGTTCGGTTAATGCTAATTCCTCGAAAATATTAGTTAGAGGCATTTCCCCTCTTTAGGTATTCAATTTCTTGTTAAAAAATGAATTTCAACTAAGCGATATAAATTAAATTCGAGAAATCTGTTAATAGTTTAGTAGGGTGCAACTTTCGTTAGTTAGCAAGTATCATTTATTTAACGATAAACAGTGCCAAACTAAAAAAAATAAAGAATAAAGAATAAAAAAAAAATTAACAAGTAACAGCAAAACCCCAAATGAACGGGTGAAATTTTGAAAACTAATGCGCCAATTTAACCATTCGAGCTGACAAAACGCCTACCACATTCCCAATTTCCTAGCCAGGCCGTTTTTCCCAAGCAGCTATATTTCAATTTTCTCTCAGAAACAGTGTATAATTTGTATATAGGTAATTTAATCAAGGCCTAAACAAACACACAAAAACTAACGCCGCCAGAGCGCCTAAACCCCTTAAATACCGAGTGCTGTCCAGTATGGTGTTGAGACGATGGGCGATGGTAAAAGTGGTGCAGTCGGAAAACTGAGTGCGAATCGTGGCCTGGATCAGGTCGTCGGTCTCGAGGTCCACGGCGGCGGTTGCCTCGTCAAGCACAAGGATCTTGGAGTTGCGCAGGAGGGCGCGCGCCAAGCATACAAGCTGCCTCTGGCCGACACTGTATTAACACGAATCGTATTGTATAAGTAAACAACTCTATAGAGATAATCGAAACGTTCAAAATGACACCTTCTTCTTCTGTATGGGCTTTGATATTCTTACTACAACCTCCAACCATTATGCTCCATAAAATTGTATAGGTTTCTTCAACTTAGTGCTATTGGTTGTAAATGAGAGCCTTATTGTTCTGTTACGTTTTTTTTGCTGAACCTGCTTTGCAGTTAGACTATAACTTAAGATTTGAAAGCGGTGTCACTTAAATAACCTTCAGTGCTACAGTTTAAATCACTTTTTATCCTAATAAAATAATTTTATGTCGATTAAAATGATGCAAATCGGACATCCCCAAGCAAAAATGGCTGTACAAATAAACAACAATTCCAGGCGACGCTCACCTCAGATTTTCTCCTCCCTCGCTTACTTCGTGCTCAAGCTTTGATGGGAGAGCAAGCGCAAAGTTCTTAAGGTGGGAATGCTCCAACGCAACCCAAAGCTCGTCATCTGTGTACGCATCGAACGGGTCAAGGTTCATGCGCAGAGTGCCCGAGAACAAAACCGGGTCCTGTGGTGGGAGCGACTGGTTAGCTTTTCACGTTCTAAGGTTAGCGTGGTCGATTGCATCCTTTTTAGTTTTTGTATGTCTTTCATTATATGACGCTGCAACGTTAACAAGAACGAACACTATGGAAAGTCAGACAAGAGACGAAGGGTGAATAGGTTTAATAGAGGTTCCACGTTGAAAGCTAAATTGCAGCCGTTTAAAAAATCTTTCCACGTTCTATGGTGAGCATTTCAACGTTCTAAGACAGGGGTTCTTTAATTTTTTTTTGCTTCGCGTGGACCACGAGGCAAAATATTTTCAAAAATACACAATCAAATAGACTTTTTTCATAAATTTACGTCACAGTACAATAGACTTGAAAAATATGCCGATAATTCTAGTAAAATGGAGTCTAAATACACTCGGTGCTAAAACGTTTTATTTTGAATTAAACTGTTTTCTTCGAAAATTTGATTACTTTTTAAATATACACTTAACATATCACTTAGGCCTTCATGGACCCCTAAAATAAGTTCACGGACCACCAAGGGGTCCACGGACCCCAGTTCAAGAACCCCTGTTCTGAGGTTAAAATGAGTCATTGCATCCTTTTCAGTTTTCGTATGGCATTATATGACGTTGCTAAATTAACAAGAACGAATACTGTGAAAAGTCAGACAAAGGACGAAGAAACAATAGGTTTAATCGAGGTTCCACGTTGAAAGCTAAATTGCAGCCGTTTGAAAAACTAAGCCCGGAAAATCCGATAATATTGGTATAAATATGAGTGTTTAGTTTGAATCCAAAATTAACGAATAGTATACTATACTTTGATCTAACAGTTTTGATAGGCAATCAGATCTGTCGGCGACAGTGCTGTAAGAAAATGTCTGGGCCTAACTTTAATCTGAAAAATTACTGATTTGACTTGACTTAGTTCTTTCAAAAAAAAAAAAAAAAAAAACATTTTGCTCGCTAACCGTCAGGTTTTTGTTGTTTACTATGCAAAATAAGGCTTTGGAACAAACCAGTTACAAATTTTCATGGTATGGAATTTTTTTTGGATGAAAATGACTTGACTTGGACTCTTACTAGGACTTTAAAATGCTTTGTTTACAAACATGGCTTATACTGTCCAAACCCTTTTGTGAAAACAAGTGTGCTTCATGACGTTGTGTTTTACCCGTTCTTTACCTGTGGAATGATGGAAAGCTTCGATCGCAAATCGAGCAGCCCCATCTTGGATATGTTCTTGCCGTCGATCATAATGCAGCCGTCCGACGCCTCAATGATGCGGAAAAGGGCCAGGGTCAGGGACGACTTACCCGCCCCGGTGCGACCCACTATGCCGATCTAATAAAAGCACGAAAAAAAGACAATCAAATATAATATGCAACATGTACGACCTTATAGTTTTGGTGGTTTAAAGCGAATTTTGGTAAAATATTTTTTTGCGCTTTGTTATAAACATTTTTGGAGCAAATTTTAGAAGCGTTTGCAAAATACAGCGAGACAACCATTAATTTATTGTTTTATAAACAACATACACAAGAAACGGACACGTCTTATACCCAATCAGTTCCAAGACATTGTGTTTAGTGTACCAACCACCTGATCCCAAAAGGTAAAATTTAGGCTCAGCAAATTTTTGAAAAGTACTATTTTTCTGCTAAGTAAAATAACTAGTTAACCCTGTGTTAAAAAATCATCACAAAAAACAACGCAATGAGAGCAATTTGGGCCTTCGGGCGCTGTAACAAGCATATAGGAAAGAAAACATGTGCATATCCTAATCCAGCGGTCTTATTTGTCTTTTCGTGACTGTAAGCCGATTTGAAGAAATCCCTTTTGCATCGACTTTCGTGCCATGTCACTCTGCAATCAAAGTTTTACAAACTCAGTCAATGGATTTTTTCGCGTTTACTGTGTTAGCCTTTAAAACGGCCCCCCAAAATCACCACGTTTGGCAACCTAAATAATTGTTGAAAAATATTAACTGGTTCTCTCATGGAAATACAACCGAAAAATTCGGATTTCATGGCGCCCTTAGCTGAAAAGGTTACCGACCCCTGAACCCAATTCATGGTTAATAGTAGTTCTGTACCTTTTCGCCTCCCTTGATGTCGGCAGTTATTTTCTTGACGACGAGGTCCAGCTCGGGACGGTAGCGAGTGCTGTAGTCAAGAAACTGGATTCCACCGATGGCCGGCCAGTCCTTGTCCGGCTTCTCCGACTCGATTTCGAGAGGGGCCTTTTAAAGAGCAAAGAAATTTGCCGCGATTAGAAGTGACACTGACATGCCGAAACTCTTAAATTTTAAAATCGGATGAAATTTTGGCACAACCGAATTTATTGAACCTCATTTTTTTCAAACGGTTTCCAATGGCTAACTTGCAGCCAAACTAAAATAGAGAATACATTCCATCTTTATATTCCGTTAGTGTTGATTAGGTTTGCTTTCGTGAGATATCAAATCAACAAATTTCAGCAAGTAAAGTGCGAATTGGCCGTTGATGAGAGTTGATAACGTGTGGGTGGCAGTTAGGTGTTAGATAACTACTAAAAACTATTCCTGTAACGTATTGGTAAAATAATTCATTTTGTTCTGTAAATTGATTTTAACCAAGTGATGTGTGCTGATTGAAGTTTATAACATGTAAGGAAGGTCCTAAAGCGTTTTAAAGACATACTTTCAATTGTGTGCGTGGATAACTGGATAACAAGTTCTCTTGTTTGAAGTGGTCGTGACATGCTTCTCTGTTTAACACTGACTCGCACGGAATTCTAACATCCACCAGTTGGCCTTATTCTCCAGTGTTTCAAACAATTTGTGCAAAAGTTGTTTGCAAAATTTTTGTGTTTTATCGAAAATTCTCTGAGTGAGAAGAGAACCGAAAACACTGGTTTGAAACTTGCTTACCTCCTGGACGACGTCACTGTATTCCTGAACCCTCTCCACAGCCACGATGTTGGTTTCCAGCTCGCTCGATTGTCGAACCATCCAGTTCAACGTGTTGGTTATCTGTGGAAATAATTAACTATAAATGACTTAGTTGTTCGTGAGCTGCGTACGTAATTTTTCTTAGTACAACACAAATAATTTTCCTGGTCAGACAAATCAAGGACGAAAGCTGAAATAATAAGCTACGTCGACAGTCTAGTAAATAGGGTTCAATATTGTTGGATCTTAAAGGTTAACGGAATATTAAGATTATTTGAAGGACCAATTTTTTTACGCAGTGACTTAAACTTTGTTTCGCCAAATACAGGCATCTTTAAAAAATTTCAAATCTTCTGAAGTTGATTGATAGGAAAATTTTCGCACAAGGGCAAGGTTAGGCCTAGAATAATTCAACCCAACGACCAAGGTCATTTTACTACACTTGTCTTACACTCGTCAGTGGTCATGCAGAACCAACACTTTGCTAAGCCGGTTTTAAATATCTCAACGTGTTACCTGCATAGCGTAGGATATGGACAGGCCCACAATGCCAGCATCGATGGTTCCTTTGCCGGTCACAGCAAAAATGGCGGCGAACAGAACGATGCAGTTTCCCACCAATTCCAGGCGAAGGGCAAGCCACCTGCCAAAGAAGGATATTTGCGTTAGCGTCGAGGGCAACTTAAATGGGCTAGTAACAATAAACAGAGGGGTTCGGTCGATTGTACCATCTATACCAGGGATGTCCAACCTGCGGCCCGCGGGCCACATTGCGTCCCGTCTGAAATTTTTGTGCGGCCCACTAGTCATTTTCACTCCCAAGTAGTATTTTAAACGTTCAATATTAGCCTAATTTAAATGTACCAGTCAGCCTTTAGGGGCGCACTAATAGTACAGTATGGGTAAAAAAATATGTATATAACTATAAAGGCCCGTTATAACTCTAAAGAACAATACTTCATTTTGAAACTTAATAGGTTCTGCGGCCCATTAAATTATTTCAAGTGTCAATGCGGCCCACTATAATAAAATGTTGGACATCCCTGATCTATACCAATGATCTCCAATCTATGGGTCGCGATCCAATGTGGGGTCGACATCACTCAAAATTCCTGCAGTTTTAGTGATTTCTTTGCGCTCGTGGTTTAAACGAGTGTAATAAACATGTTAAAACAAATAAAACAAAATCTGGACTTGCGTATAATTTAAGCATAATAAATCGCTTGTGATATGCAGTTTAAACATTACTTATCTGAAAACAAACTGGGGTCGCATGTAAATGCTGATCTCAGTTGATTTAAATTGGGGTCGCATGTAAATGCTGATTTCAGTTGATTTAAATTGGGGTCGGATAACAAAAGAGTTTGATACCACTGATCTATTCGTTTACCCCGTTTACTATCTAACGACACTTTTTTAATATCTAGTGCTAAGGAACGTTTTGACCGAGTTTAGCTGAAATAAGACACGATTGTTAATCGGGTATTACAAATTATGCAACACAAATATTTTGATGGCATGTGACAACTTGCGCAAAAATACCGGAAAAATCTACATTTCGAAATGTCTGGCAGTAAAGCAAGGTTACAATAGGCTGTTAAATCGTATAGAAAAATAAGCCTTATTGAGTCAAACCTGTTGGAGACAATGTTCGGATAGTAGGACATCTGGTTCACATCCACCTTATATTCATTTTGTTTAATGAAGCTTCTCTGTAAGCCATAAGCCCTGATGGTACTTGCACCTGTGCAACAAGTTTTGGGATCACAAAAGCGCAGTTTTATGGTAAACTCAGGACAACGACCCTGTGTAAGAGTTCTGTGCAATGCTAATAAGTTCGAAGCTTGTATAATCACTATTTAGTTGGGGTTAAATACGGACTGATCAAATAGGCACTCGCTATAAAAAAGTCGTTAACCGATGTTTGTAGTTTACAATGTTCAGCAGTATTGTAGTTTACGGCAACATTCAGACCGGAACCAACGCTTACACTTCTTATAAATAAATAAATACGGAGGAATTTTAAGCAAACCTATTCTCCGATTAAAATTAAGCTATGCTTAGGTTAATCGCAAAGTGCCTTAGGCAGCGATTTTATTGCATAAACACTATTTGAAAAAAATGACAACGTCGTTTTTAATTTTTTACCGACTTTTCAGAAAAGAAAACACATATATATATTGACCTGTCACAGTTTCACCAAAATGAGAGTAGATAGGGGAACGACTAATTGATTCCAATCTTTTAAGTTGCCTTGAGGTACGAACATAAAAACGCTAAAAATAAATAAACAAACATAATAATAATAAAATTTTTTAAGTGTAGTTTAAAGAATTTAAGTAAAAAAATAATACTTACATTATTCATAAAAAATGATTTAACAACATCTATTTAAAAACTTAAATATTCACTATATTTGTAATATTATTTGAATTTCACTATCCAACAATACATCAAAATGACAGAAACCTTAAATTTAACAGCTCAAAATGACAGAACCTGGTTTACCAGCACTAAGTCAGGCTGGTGTTGAGACTTAAACTCACTTAAACTATTCCCAAAAAGAATACGTATTAAGGCAACAGTAGTCGATTAAGTAGATTACTGCTCTGAACTCTATCCTGTCTAACCTTGACAAACTAAACAAATGAATATAAAAACAAGGCACACAGTAAAGTAAGAACGCAGAAGTAAATAACACAAAAATAAAAAAACAGCGATAAAGAATAAAGTCGCAAAGCACATGTTTATTTAAAGATAGTAGTAGAAATGCCACATAAAACAACAAAACAAGTGCATACTAAAAAATTCCAATCAAATAACTTTAATAGAAAACATAAGCCTTACTGAGTCAAATCTGTTGCAGACAAAAAAATTTCCCTTTGAAACATTTTATAGAAAGTCTGACTTTAAATTAAAGCTTTGCTTTTTAGGGTTAATCACAAAAACTTCTTACGGGTGATTCAGAGTCACAAAAACAAACGACCGACTACCAAAAGCTTTAATCGGTATACAAAACAAAAATTCATGGAATTCACAAAAATGGAGTCTTGTTAGTTGGTATGTTAGATCGGTAAATTAGCTGTTATAAATTATTTAAATAGAGTTTAGACTATTGTGGGTTAAGTTCATCCCGGGTTAATACACAAATCAACTTAATTCTGTCATAGATTATTCACAGGTTGAGGTCAGTACAACAGTATCTATAGCAGTGCTTTTAAACCATGTGTATTGTACACCCTAGGCCAGTGGTTCTCAACCTGTGGCATGCGTACCACTAGTGGTACGTGAAGTCATTTTGGGTGGTACGCTGTAGTATGTTTTACTGTAAAGTAAAATTACAGTTTTACCAAAAGGATAAGCATTTTTTTATTGTAATAAACTATACATTCATCGTAATGATTGTATAGTTTAATATTTTATGGTTCTTAAACTTTTTGGAACATCTATGCAAATTTATTTTATGACATTACAGCAAAACAACAAAGAAACACAAAACTTGACTACCAGCAGGGTTTTTTTTAAGGTTTGGTTTGGGTGACCGCTAAGTAGTTAAGAGACCGCAAGTGTTTCATTTAAATACCAAAAAGTTGCAAGTCCAAAATTTGGGAAAGCGCTGCAGAAATTTTGGGGACCGTTTCGGTCCCCCAAATCACCCAAAAAAAAACACTGACTACCAGTATCTTGCACGTTTAAAAAGGGAAACTTTTTTGAGAGTAGTGGGCCGCATTTGTTTTGAAATTTCCGGGCTAACTAATTAGCTAAGGACCCCTGTTAACAATCCTATATACATTTTGAGTAAAGTTGAGTTTTTCGACAATTTGTTAAGGTACGGTACGCAACAAGATCATGCTTGAGGTGGTACGCAGTGAAAAAAAGGGTGAGAACCACTGACCCGACTGAATGGAGTTTACAATACAGTACAACATGTATTTAAATGTACATAGCTTGTAAGATACTATTTTCTATTTGTGACATTATAACTTTTGATAATCTAGTAAACTAGTTCTTCATAAAGGTTAATAAATAGTTCTTTTTGCAGTAAAACAGGGTGTATGTTTCTATAAGTTTAGCGCGTTGTGTGGGCTGGGGTGTACAAATTCTTCAGTAAACATAAAAGTGTGTACTGTTTCAAAAAAGATTGACAAGCACTGATCTATAGTCGCTTTAATGCCATAGTCTGGCGGTTCATCCACAGCATCTCTAACATGCATTTTATAGGTTAGGTGATTAATGATTATTCACAAATTAAATAAACAAGAAAGGCATCAAACCATTAAAGAATGAAATACATGCAAAAATTAATAATTGCAAACTCCTTAACCTTCACTGAAATTTTAATACCCATCTATAAAATGATCTTGGCCTTCAGGAGTTGTGCTGACCAATAAAAACTGCACATATATCATAGTACAATGGGGCAGACTTGGACAACTAGATCTATTGTAGCTCTTTGAAATTAGATTAGATTTTATTTTTTTAAATTAGATTACAATGAGAAGTAGAGCATTTCAGTTTTCTCAAATTAGACTAGAATTAGACTGAATTGTAAAAAAAATCAACAGGAAACTACAATTTGGTTATTCACAATCAATTAAGTTTAAATTGCAACTTATTCTCATATGAATGTGAATGGCAAATATTATCTATGGTAGTTCTGTAGTTTTAACATAGCCTATTAATTCAAATTATACGGTACTACAAATGTGGTGGGACAAAGTAGAATTTATGGTAAAATCCAAATTAGACTAGAACTATAGCTAGAAAACACAAGCCTTTCACAAATTATATTAGAATTACAAATAGTAACATTCTGCTATAATTCATTTAATAAGGAATCTAGAATTACCAAATCTAGTTGTCCAAGTTTGCACCAGGGGCCATTAAGACAGAAAAAACACTACTACTCTAATGACTGTGCTATGCAAGCTAAGCGACACACCTGGTATGCCCGAGGTGAACAGTTCAAATTTTTTTGTGCAATTTATACTACTATCTTTTGTTATAACCTGCCCTTGATTAAATCAATGATATATGGACTGATAATGGTTATCCAAATAAAGGTTACCGGGGACTTCCATCCTTTGCAAAATAATAAACTAACTCAACATAAATATTTTTTCTTAAATCCTAATTTCCTAATCTATCTTTAAAGGAATGTCTTTATTACCCTGCATTGCAGTCAAAACTTTGTCGCAAACATAATTTGCTGTTAAAAACGATTAACACTGGCAACTGTGCTTCTTCTTTTTTCTAATATAATATCTATTTGAAGCTATATTTAGTTATTGTAGGAAAAAATAAAGTTAGTTAATTAATTCCAACAATTATTTGTGCAAAAAAGGTAAAATGTTAAGATTATTGCGCTCTAAACATTATTCAAGTAGGATAACCGTACTATTTTTATCATGCTAAAAGTTAGTACTCTACTTGAAACAAAAGTTTAACTGAGAATTAATAGTTTCTAAAAATTAATAAAAAAGCTATATGTTTGCAATTCTTTTCAATATCTATAATGTTTAAATTTGTTTATGGCTTAACAATTAAATAAAAAATCATGCTGTAAAAAAATTGTAAAAACTTGATTTCAATCTACATTCTCAATTAGCATGCTTGGCAAAATACAGTTAGTCATTCTAAAGTGATTTTATGTTAGGAATTCACCCGTTAAATTAACATAAACAAACCTGAAGAAAGGAGTAAAAAACAACAATCGGAATAAGCGATATCATAAACAGCGGCGTCGCAAATGAGATAATAAATAAAGTCCCCAAAACACGGAACAAACAGCTGAGGAACCAAGAAATAATTCTGAAACAAAAAACATTTTTAAAGCACAGCATGTTAATCAACAACTCACAGATGTTAATTTAAATTAAACGTTAAAAGTAATTAATGCATTTCAAAAAAAACGTTTAACAGCAGTGGAACAGACAAGAGGGAATGAAGTAGTTTACTAGCTGTTTAATACTTTAATATATAAAACACGGATGGTGGACGCATTTGCAAACGAATTTTTGGAATAGGGGCGACTAAAAAACCAAATGAATCTCAATTTTAGGCTGACTTTACAATATAATAAAATAGGGTTTTAGAATTACCATAGCAAGTGCACCCTAGTGCAAGGACGGCGAACCTTTTCATCGCACGGGTCACAAACACGACCTTAATCCTTACAAAATGCACAAGTGGGTGATATATTTCATTATATGCTAGTTTTATGCGAAACTTTGCTGCTGCGTCGTTTTAAGTTTATCGTACGGGTTGGTAATTCAGGTTTTCGGACGATTTTCAAATTTGGATTCCACGAATATTAGGAACCTAAATAGTTAATAAATGCTGCAGCATTTTTTATGGGATTAGAGGAGTTCAGCGGAATGCTTTTCACTATGGTCACCGGGTATTCACAATTTTTAGTCTGTGAGCTTCTAATTTCCCGCCAAACTTTACGTGTTACAGTGATAAACAAAATGCTTTTAAATGACTGCTTTCCTGTTAGCATTTGGTTCCTGTTAGCATAAGTGCAGTTAATGTAGGCCTATACCCGGCACCCCTAAAATACTTTTGCACGACCCACGGATTGGACAGCCCTGATTTAAATAGCATAGTGCTATTTAACGAAGAATTGTGGTTTTACATTTAACATTTCCTGAAAATGATTGATAACACTTCGGTATTTTTAGAGAGACAAGTGGGTCACAAAATTTTAGGTGGGTCACCAGCCATCCCTGCCCTAGTGTGTGATTAAAGAAAAATGACAACTTTGCATCATGGCTTGCTTGTGCCTATTATTTACTATAGAACAGTGATTTTCAACCGGGTGCCCATTTTATTTATTTGGGGGTGCCGTAAGCCATTTTTATTATTTGGGGGTGCCGTAAGCCATAAAAGGTTGAGAATCACTGCTGTAGAATAACATGTCATACCTAATTAGCAAGTTATCCATGATGTCGACATCCTTGCTACATCGATTGATGATTCTTCCAGTCGGCGTTTGATCAAAGAACCTCATGGGAGCTCGGAGCAGATGAACCAACATTCTCTCGTGGAGAATTTGAGCGGCTCCCAAGGCGGCAACAAACAGAATCACTGACTCAGTCATGACAAAAACGCCTTTGGGGAATTAATGATATGTTGAACAAAAACTGAATGATTCAGATGATTCAGTAATCACTGAAAAGCTTTTTTTTTTTTTTAAATATTACACCAAATGATTGAGAAAACTTAATCGGAAAAAAGCTTTATTGTAAGATATATTTTTTTTTTTTTGAGAAAAGAAAATATTAGAAAAATCTATATCATCACAATTTTAGCTTGGTTAAATAAGTTTTCGCAAATGATAATTCATTTATTTTTTTTTTTTGAACAAAACAAACGAAAAAGAAAAGTTAAAATTTCATGATCAGTTATGAAAAAATGCTCATGCATGAATGTAAATGAATGCTGGTAGAGTCAAACAAATTGCAAGCAATGTACAAAATTTCACAGGCAATACATTATTCTTGTTTTCTGCAAAATGGCAACTAATAATTCAGCTTCGTAAAAGAAAAAAACATAGAATGTGTTAAAAACTGGATTATTTAAACTGAATTGGTTCCCAAAATGAATATTGTGTTCAGATATATGGTTTCAATGTCTTACGACTGCAAACACCAAGTATCCAAGCTGCCTTTGACTGCTATATCTGGTTGGAAACGACTGCCTGACCTTTAATGTTTCTTGTTAGGGTTCTGTCATTTTGCAATTAGAAATTAACCTGGACAAAGTAGTAGAGCAGTAGGAGTGGCACAATAACCGCAGCAAACCAAGGCGTGCTGTAGATCACTACCGCAAAAGTGGCAGCCGTCATGAAAAAGGTCGCCAAAAATCCACTTAAAGTCCTTGGAATGACTTCGTCGATAAGATATATGTCCTTGCTGTATGGCCAAAGAAACACTTTTGTTGATATTCGACAGTTTCACTTTACCACAATGCAATGGCAACTAATAATTAATGAAACTTATTAAAATTAAACTTATGCTAAAATAAAAACAAGGTTCAATTGACATGCACTCGGATTCGTCAATTACTTGTATCTTCATTATTAGTGTTTATTAAATGTTAAATTAATTATAATAGGCAATTTTTTTCTGGGTTAAAGAGATGAAATTATATTTGTTCATAAACAAAATCAGCTAATTGTCAAATTAATTTTCAGCCAAAAAGGCTTCCAATCCTGCCAAATTCACTTCAATCTAAATACCTGTACAATTACATCACATGCTGTTCAAAAAGACCCCGGCTTTAAAATACAGACCTGAATCTGTTTATGACCCTTCCCAGTGGCGTTGTATCAAAGAAAGCGACAGGTGCGCGAAACACTTGACTCAACATGCGGTAGTGCATTAAAGCAGCAGCACCAACAGAGCCGTAGGTCATCGAAAACGATGAAAACATAACCAGTATAGCTGCAATGGGTTTCAGCCAAAACAAGCCAGTGAAAATGTTGCCTTAGCATTATAAATGAAGTGAAATTCATCGAGTTAGAGTTAGAAGGGAGGTGTGGTTCTCATTAAAAAAAGAATTTTGCTCATAATTGTTATAGAAAACAACAAAGAACAGAAATATTAGTAAAAAAAACTTTTACAAAACAACAGAAAACAAGAATCTCAGTAAAAAGCATTTACAAAATTTTCGGATTTAACCATACCAAACATAAAATACCAAGAAATTGGGTCAAATACTGCAACATGATTAAAGTAATTTGTGGATGCTATCGGTCTATTCCAAAACCTTGAATCATTCTAAATAAAAGTGCAACCTTTTTTGCAAGATTGGAGTTTTTCAAAACGAAATATTCAATAAATGAAAGATAAATTTATAACAAAACAAAAAACATTAAAAAAAGAGGTACCACTCAAAAGAACTCATACCCTGGAATAGCCCCAAACAGCCATAAACAGCAAGTCTGACATCGGTTCCATTCTGTGTTCCATCAGGATTTATCGGATCACTGCTCCATTCTGTTTTTAAATTTTAGGTCAAATCTGTTCCCATTTTTTAATTTAAGCATAGGATAAGGACAAGTTTTACTTGCATATTTTTCTTGCATAAGTTCACTCTGGAAGAGCGGGTGTTTATTACTTAAGTTGCTTTATGACCTTAAGATATGACGGAACTTATGACCTTACCCGTTTAATTTTATAGGTTTTGCGGCCTATTCTTCTAAATGGTTAGTCATTCCTGTTTTAAACCATTTAAATTCACAACTCAAGGCGGCTATGTAGTGTCATTTTCAATAAAAGATTCGGAAAACAATAATCACTAACTTTTCAATGCCAAACCAAATATGGTTAACAGCTATGAATAAAAAACATGCGTGTATGTTTATTTCATCATTGTCAAAAGTTGAAACGTTTAAAAATAACTGTTTTATTGCTTTTATTTGGAATTTTAGTTCAAGAACTTGCCATTCGAAACTTACCTGAAAGCCAAATGCTCGAATAGATCTGAGCTGCATTTTGTAGTACGTACAACAAACAGATGACAAAGCACAAGAAGTAACCAATCGAGCTCATGTAGGACACAAAAACAGAGAGTTTGACCTGAAATGCAAACAAATTTACACGAAAATATGAGCATTGTATAATCCTATGCATTGAAATAACTGGGGTTTTTGACCAAGGCCGCGAAGTCGGAAAAGGACTCAACGAAATAGGTTTACAAGATCAACTAATCCCGAGTCCAACGTGTACCTACGGAGTAGCAAATTTAACAGGTAGGGCCAAACATTCAAAGTCCATAAATAGTATATAGGGTGAACTATATTCCATCTACATTATGTGGCTTCGTGATTGTGTAGCAACCCTGTGAATTGCTGAATGTCCAATCTATATGTATTACAGGGACGGGCGGAACGGTCGTAGCCGGCTAGAAAGTTAACGGGTCGTTTACAGCTTCGCTAAAATCGGACTAGACTTTTTTTCGGCCTGAGTTGGACTAGGGCAGGGGTTTTTAAACTGGGGTCCATGGGTCCGTGAACTTAAGGGGGTCTGTGAAGGCCTAATTAAAACATTAGTGTATATTTAAGAAGTGATCAGCTTTTCAAAGAAAGGAGTTTAATTAAAAATAAAGCGGTTTTGAACTGAATGTATTTAGACCTAATTTCACTTACACATTTTTCGGCCTGAAACCAGCAGATTTCTGAGGTTTATTTACATTGTGACGTCTTTTTTGAAAATTTTCTGTCTACGGCAGTTCACGCGAAGCAACAATATAAGGGTCCGTAGTTAAAAAAAAACTTAAGAACCCCTGGACTAGGTTCGCAGCCCTGGGTTTCGATCCAATTTGTTTGAGTTTGCCAAATTTGTTTGAGTTTTTGCAACTTACACTGCCAGTTTCTGCACTTTCGGCGGCGATCAGTTTTTCATCCGGCGCCTGCTTTTTCTGCGGCAGCTGACAGTTGCGTTCTTCCTTTAGTTTTTTTTTCATGGGAACCAGCTTGCAGGTTGGACCGACTGCCGACTGAGTAATGGCGTCGCGACTTTTCTGTCTAATTTAAGAAAGCACAAACAAACTGTCACCTTATTTCAAGGTGCTAAAGGAAATGCTGTTACAGTCCAACATAGTTTGGCTTAACACAGAAAAATAAATGTTCATAACAGTAATGTATGGAGCTAGATAATTGGAGAGGGGACTTATGCACTACCGAATGTTTTTTTTAGTGATCATATTAAATTTTTGAAAACATTAATAGTGACTGCTTTCGTGAAATCAGCATTAAAAAAATCAAATTTTTGGTTGTTCTTTTGAATTACTTAGATTTATAATAATTGAAAGTACTATAATTCGGCAGTCAAGTATAATTTGACTTACGACAAACAAATAAAACTTCAAACAGCTCTATAAGTATGGGCCTACACAACTGATGGGGGCGCGAGCTAAAGCAAGCCATTAAGGCAAGAGAAAGAAAAATCAATACAGAATGATTTTTTTAATAAATTGTGTTTACTTTTGTAAACAGTTTTAAGTTAGTGATATCGTAAAAATTCAGCTAAAAAATTGTATTTTGTAGTTGTTTAGGGTTGCCACACATTTTTAGGAAACATTTTCAATGACATTAATTTACAGACTTTTTAAAACAATTGTTTCGACTGTCATCAAAACGTGTAGAACGCGCAGTAATCGATGTAGGCCTAATCTTATATTTTTTCTGAGACAACAATCGAGTCTAATGTCGCATTCCAACATCCATCGAACACTTGCACTGTGCACACATCATTGTTACGCAAGATGTGTGTTTTTCTAAATGTGTATTTTTGCGGACCGTTTTAATGAAATATATCAGCCCAAAAACTGTCTTACCATGGCATGATACGGCGTGTAAACTTAATTACAGCAAGTTTTACTTGCATATTTACGCACGAGTTTACTTTTGAAGAGCGGGTGTTTATAAGTTAAGTTGCTTATGACGTTACGACCAATCGAAATTTTAGCAAATGCGGCCCATTCTGCTAAAAGTTTGGTCATCCCTGTTTCAAACCATTCAGATTCACAATTCAAGCGGCTATGTAGTATCATTTTTTTTTAAATTATTCGGAGAAAAATTAAACCTTTCCAGTTTCCTCCTGGCATCCTGCATCGGATCCTTTGCAAATTCAACATCCACTGCCTCTTCTTCCTCGTGGATTGAGAACATGTCTTCAGCAATTGACAACACTAGATAAAAACAAGAGTTTTATGTTTTGGGTGCTTGAATAACAAACACGGATAAACAGAGATATGCTGTAAGCGTGATGCTTGATTTTGGCCATTCAAATTATTCTGCCTCTAACTTTATGTTTTATAAAGACCAGTGAATAAGGCTGGAGTTTTTCACAAATGCTAAGCTATATTTTTTGAGTTAGTTGGAGTTTATGTCACATTATTCTCTCTTTTTAATACACCAAAATTTGTCACCTGTGGGATCTCCTTCATAAAACTCGTCATCATCGTCTTCGTTTTGAGCATAATTCCTCAAAAACTCGGCAAACGCTCCATCTTTTGCAAGAAGTTCGTCGTAGCTCCCAGCCTGACAAAAAAAATCGATTTCAAATTTTTCAACATGACGCATTATTAATCATTGCCCAAAACGCCAACTTAAGATAACAATTGGCGGTTGTAGTTTACAGCAGATCTAAAACCTGTTTTTTTGGAACAGGTGAAACAAAATTTAATAAAAAATCAAACACCTAAAAAAATATTTCAAATTAAAAATTAACCAGAAAATTTTACCTTCAACCCAGACAAAGATTTTATCCTACTAAATTTGATTGTGTGCTGCTTTTCTATAATTCAAAAAATTTAGACTGGTCAAATAAACTACAGGAGTAAAAAATTAATGGTAAAACAACAAAAATCAAAAAAAAAATCATTAAATTTAGTTTATTTATTTTATTAACCTCTGAAATTTGACCGTCGACTAGGACAAATATCTTGTCCACTTGGGGCAGAAACGCGAGGCCGTGGGTCACCAATATTCTGGTTTTGTCATTGAGGCAACCTTCGGGGCCCAAAACGTGGTCAAAGATGTTTTTTCCCACGTGGGAGTCAACTGCGCTGAGGGGGTCGTCAAACAAGTAGATCTGTCGAAACAGTTTTTCACATTTCAAAATTTGATGCAACATTTGTAAACTACTATTATTTTAGCTTAATAATAATGAATTACAAAGCCAAAGATCCATATCATCTTGATTATTAAGACGTTTCAAAGGAGCTTGTATCATCTTCAATTAATGTAGGAAGAAACGTCTTAATAATCGAGATGATGTCGATCTACTCGACCTTTTTGGCACTTAATTGGTCTAAGTCAAGTCCCAGTCAAGTTATAGTTATAACAAAGTTCTGGTCATAAAAAGTAAAACTAAAATAAAAAGTAAACGCTAAAACTCAAATTGGTTAACCAGCTTGATTACGAGCAATAACTCAACTAAAAAATAAAAAAGCAACACATTAAACCGGAGTCACCAAAACAACCAACCTGAGAATCGTAATACACTGCCCTGTTATAATTATAACAAAGTCCTGGTCATACAAAGTAAACATTAAACTACCAAAAATTGGTAAACGAGCTCGATTACGAGCAATAACTCAACTAAAAATATAAAAAAGCAACCAACCTGAGAATCTTGATACACAGCCCTCGCAATAGCGACTCTCTGCTTTTGCCCACCGGAGAGGTTAATACCTCTTTCGCCAATCTCGGTAAGGTCGCCGGCGGGTAGCATCTCAAAGTCGGCTTTCAGCTCGCAAGCTTCCACCACGTCCTGGTACTGACACACGTTCATTTCTTTGCCGAACACGATATTGTCGCGCACTGTCAGGTTTTGAATCCAGGCCTGTTGCGGTACGTAAGCCACCGAACCCTAGAAAATGATTTATGTTTTGTAAATTTATGATAGATAGATCGAAACTCTGGAGGTTTAAGTCGAGCAGTACTGCATAACGCCAAATATTGTCCAGCTTAATGCAGGACGCACATTAGAAGCACTGCTGGCAAAAAGTGTTACACCCTTTTCTATGCGAAATATAAAATACCGCCTTAAAAATGTAGCAGGCGCTTGAATCTAAAAAAGACATGTGTTTAATACAGATGCTGTTGTAGGATATATGGGGCAAATAAAGCAAAGCTCAACTCACTTGAACAGTTTCTGGCAAAAAAGTCTTTTCACGTCGTTTTAAAAGTGGGTAAGCGCAATTATAAAAAAGCCTATCAAAATGTTGCAAACGCTAAAAATCGCCAAGGGTGTAATACATTTGCTGTTATAGATACTACAGGGCAAATAACACCAAAGCTCGACTAACTTGAACAGTGACCGTTCCCTCGCTTTTCTCCATGTCTCCGAGCAAAGCCGACATGAGAGATGACTTGCCGCAACCAACCTGACCGACGACAGCCACCAGTGATCCTCGTGGCACCGAAATGTTGATGCTGAAAGAAGAGAAATGACAATTAATCGAGGTTTGCACACGCTCTGTTGCCATGTTTGAATAGATGCGGGATAAACGGGTTTGAGTTAAATATGTGAAATAAACCAAGGTGTAGAATGTAGATCATCTTGTTGTTGTAAAACTTTTTATACTCATCCAAGCCGTCGCTTAACGGTGTGACATTCGGCTTAGCTTATTGACCATACAGTACATTAAATATAAGGCAATTACAACGCCTACTAATAAAATCCTAAAAGTAATTTACCAGCACCCATTAGGTCTTTTGGACAAATGATTGGTTTGAAATTAAGTGTTTTCATTAGACATTTTTTTAATTTGGTTTATTTCTTATTTATCTTTAAGTTTAGCATAAAAAACAAATTGGCTGCTATACGTTGCGTTATGTGTTATTTTTTAGTTAAGATATTACTCCTAAATCTGACTTGACTTGATCCAAAACGGCTTGACTTGAAGTTTGTTTTACAAATAACTTGACTCGGACTTATTCATTTAAAAGTGACTTGTTTACAACACTGCCCTGAGGTAAGTAACAGTCATAGTTCTCATGCCCACCAAAAACTAAAATCCCGGATTCTTCCATGCAAAATTGTCCAGCATGAGAAACGAATAGGCTCTGAAGCACGCTGCAAATATAGTTTGGCCAGGCTTATGTAAGCAATTAAATAAAAAAAAACTTACTCAGATAAAATGTCATCTTCTCCCCAGTTAAACGTAGCATTTTCCACTTCAATGGCATTCTTGTGGTTTGCTTGATCTCTGCTTACATTTAGTGGATCGAGTTCTTCATTGTTGAGAAATCTTTCCAATCGCTGAAGACTTACACTCGCCTGATAAATAAAACAACTTTGTTTGAAACACATACTGTAAAGGGAAAGATGTTTTTCACTATTCATCAATAGGGATGTCCGACAATATCGCTTTGGGGCCAACACGGATGCGAAGTGGGAATAACGGTACTTGTCCGATACTCAAGTGGTATCGGTGACAATCCGATACAAAATTAAATTGTGCATTTAAGCCATGTTTTGCGATTCAATGCAGAGTTTTCTACTTATACAGCTAGATTTCCAAAAAGTATTACATTAATATTGAAGATACAGACTTTCCAAGTCAAAATAAATTAGAGCTCAATACCCTAAAATTCTGTACAATAGATTAGAGCGATTATAATTATTTGGCCATAGGTTTGACATAATTTGGTGTCAATCGGATTGCGGTACTTTTCGTCCGTAATTTTGAGTATCGCATAAAAACATAAATTATTGGACATCCCTAATCATATACACATAAATTACTTCCTCAATACATTTTTAGCTTAACTGCAATTTTTCAATTTGAAACTTACCTGAACAATGGAAGACACAACCATCGGAAGCATGGTCAATGGAAAGCGAAGAATGTTGAATAGTGAAAGAGAAACAAACGCCTTTTTAGCATCCAGAACATTGTGCTTGTCGGACAACACATAAACAGCAAACGTCGTAAGAGAAACCTACAAAAAAACTGTCAGTTACAAACATGGCTACATGTTATTGAATTTAAAGTAAGGTTCTGTAACAGAAGACTGGGATAAGGATATACCAAGAACTTGTTGTTTACATTATTCATTAAGCAGAAAAGAAAAAACTTTATTTAGCTTTTACTACACTACTTTGTTAAATAGTAAACATACCATAAAAGGTGCACAAACAAAAGTAAACGATGAGGCAGCATTCAAGTATGCTGCTTTACGTAACTGCTTCAATTCTTTTGAGCGGATCTCAGTAATTTTGTCCTAAAAAATAAATAAATCACAGGATTTTTCTTGGACAGTGCCTATGATTGAACAGGTATGATTTAACAATAACGTACTGGACTTTTTGCAGAAATCATCCCAATAAAATATAATTTAATAAAGTCATGAAGTTTTGCAAGGCCTTAGTACAAAAAATATTAGCGTTAAGTTAGCATAGGCCAGTATTGCTTCAAAAGGACTATGTCACAGATTAAAGAATAATACATTATATAAATTAGTTGATTACTGAAAATAGCATTTACTTTTTTCAATTATGCAAATTAATAAAACACACGCTTTTTTACAAGCTAACACGGGGTGAATTATGAATCATTCAGCTAATTTTTTTGAACACTGAGGTATCACAACTATACCTTGAAAGACATTTCCCAGGCATACATCTTTAGAACCTTGATACCATTGAGAATTTCATTCATTAGTTTAATTCGGTCATCCTTGAACTTCATTTGTTTTACCTGCACAAAAAGAATTCCAGAAATTAGTCTGACAGACATCACAAGTTTTGTTTTGGTGCTTATAACAAACGTATAGTCCTTAAAACGATTTTGATGCTAGTGTAATTGGTAATAGACAGCCAATCAGCTGACTGGATATTGCAACATTTAGGTCTATATTGCAATTACAACAAAAAATTAGCAAGCGCATCGCACATGGTAAAACATCCTAGGCAACAATAGTTTCATGAGCAATCGAGGCTGACCAATCACCAAGTACTTCTAAAACACGTCAAAACAAAAGGCAGGTTAAGTAATTAGTGCAAACAATTGACACCACAAAAATATACAGACATTGTGCCTACATTTTTTGACATATTTTTGACTGGGCGAGTGTCCAATGGAAAGAAACTAGCCTGACTGGCCAGTGAAAATTTTAATTAAACGTTTCATCCTTGCTTTTACTGTTTGTAGTTTAAGGTTTCACAAAACAGAAACAATAAAAAGGATTTAACCAAAAACCAAGCAAAATCAAATAAATTTGTAAATGATAGTATTAGATTATTTATTTACCTGAAGAGCTCTAGCCTTGCTAGCAATTAGGGCATTAATCGGAATTAGAAGAATCATAACAGCAAGACCGGCCAGAACAGATGGACCAAGCTCTTGCCACAAGAAGTACAAAGCAAGAATAATTTGAAACGGACCTAAACGAATTATAGACAATTAGTAATGGAAGACAAATCCCATGACAGGGACATAAAAGTACAGAGGCCATACTAAGGGGCAATAGGTAAATCATAAGCTTGACCAACACAGTTGAATTCTATTACAGAGTTTAAATCCATTGGAGGAACAGGATTATAAAATATGCCTGCAATATTTACATTAATGACAATTAATGCATATTCCACCACACACTAACATGTGGATAGACGGTAAATGATGACAAGGTTGTTAAGTCAGCTAAAAATTACAGAATTCACAAAAATTAAAAAAAAACTCTTATAAAAGTATTCGGCAGGTGTAATGTTTCCACCTTATAGGTACAATTAAAATATATCTGATAACGCTATTGCATAAAAAATATTCTGATGCCGACATGCCATACTAACCAGACCAGATAATGTTCAGGTAAGACATGAGGTCCATGAAACGCTGAGCATCTACGGACATGAGATTAACAATCTCCCCAACTGTGCTGTCCTTACGTGCAGAATTGGACAAGGACAGTGACTAAAGAAAAGAACATATTTAAAAAATATTTGAATCTACATAAGTTTTGTATCTCAACGATTTTGTGATAAGTTGGAAATAAAATCAGCCTGAATAATATAGAGAAGTGATAATAAGCCAATCTTAAGTAGAAATATTTGTGAGAGGTTTATTTGGAATAATAGGTATTAGTGTATCACTATGGCACATTTATTTCAAATATATCTAAAATACATGGGAAAAAATAATGACTTAAGTTAAGAGTAAATTATGATAAAGATCTAAAACAATTTCAGCCACCGATCAGAATGAAGAAGCTAAGTGTTACTGTTTAAGCAATTATAAAATATATACATATAGAACTACCCAATCTTACCTTCCTATAGATAGCAGCAGTAATTGCAGATCTTAGCCTCATGCCAACCACAAAACAAATGTGGAAGTACTGCTGTAGAATCACACTCTGCAGCATTGCCACCACAAACAGGGAGATAGCTAGAAAATAGCCTTGCCATAACGGGACATCATTCAGTGTGAAAGAAATCAGACCACTGAATGTAAAGTATTATATTTGTGGAAAAACTAAACTCATTGAAGTCAAATTCTATTTGGAAATTCAAAGCCCGTACAGAAGTAGGTAGCATATTGAACATTTAGAATAACTCCTTAATCTTTTTCTGTTGAAAATAAAGAGTTAATTGAAACGTTCAAAATGCTACCTACTTCTGTATGGGCTTCAAAATTGTTTAATTTGTCTTACTACAACCTCTAACCGTTATTCCTCATTCCTCAAATTGCATTGTTAGTTGTTTATTAATAAACTTTAAACCAATAGATTTGTAACAAACATGAAAACTCTTACAAATGAGTTTTACTAACAAAATGTGTTACCTCAGAAGTTGAGGACTGACAAAGGAAAGGCAGTCATTAAATACTTTCAAGAAAGAACTAATCAGAAAGTATGGACCAAAAGTCTTGCACATGGCCCATAGAAGAGAACCGTTTTTCTTTGATTCTAAACACAAAGCAAATACAAAGCTTGCATTAAAAAACATAGAGATATTATAGAGCGAATGTATTGTATATAGTTAATCAAGCAAAATTATAACCATGAAAATCGTTGTCACAAAGTCAGTGAAAAAACAACAATGCTGTACAGGTATATTACAACTTTATTGTTTACGGACAAATTTTTTTTTAAATTACCAGGCAAAGGCAAGTAATTACGGAAGTTTATTATTGACAGTTTTTTGAACAATCAATCTCACTTTTTGGTTGGTGTATGAGAACTTCCTCTTCGTTACGAATTTTGCTGTTTGTCTTTTCAGTAGTTGGCTCTATGCTAGGCTGGAGGCTGAAAAACAAATAACGATGTATTTACCTGCATGGTTATTACAATGTTGAAACTATGTGGAAAAAGAAATGCTACACAATAATAATAGAAAAAAATTTTTGTAAACCAAAAAAATCTAAAAAAAATGGAAAAAGGTAATTACGTATATCGGTATATGCACATACTTTTTGTTAACTTCCAAATGTTTGATAAATTAGGTAACTCAAATCCAACACGCACATTTAGGGTTTAGGTCAACACACACATTTAAGTGACTAATATTATTGCCAAAGTTACATTTTTAGTTCCAATGTACTTTTTGGTAACATAATATAGGTACAGATTATTTTTCATCAAAAGACTGCATCTCATAAACCTGGCTGCAAAAAGCCATTTTAGTTTCATGATCATTTTTTAGGTATGTAATCCTAAAATATAAAAAAAGCATAAATAATTTGGTAAAAGCACAGAACAGCAGCACACTTAAAATTCCTAATCTCCAAATATAGTATCTGATCAAAGGTTTAACTGCATGCTCATGAAGGTTAACAAGTTTAAAGCCCCATAAAATCTGTTCAGTGGCTTAAATCAGTAATTCAAACGGTTTAAAATGCCCGCGCTAAATAACCTTAAACACACAAAACAAGCTTTACTCTGAAACAGTAAAGTACACATTCCTGTTTACTTAATGTGGGCCGGTTTGATGTTGATCGTAGTAAACATGCATAACAAACTGTGTGGTGTAGTGCTACTACCATGCGGCTGCGCTACAGCGACTTTTGAGTATTTTTTCCAGTAATTTGAAATCCATTTTATTTAATATTTTACAATTATACATATAGTATTTACCCAAAACACAGCACTGAGTTAGCAAAAGTTTTAGACTTGAATAATAAAATAATTTAAGAGTAGCGATAGGAAGCAAATTTGATTATAATCAACATACAATACAGCATGACTATAAAAAAACATGAAAATAATAGTTTTAGTCATTTTAATATTAAACAGCTATATTATCACAGACATTTTTTATATTTTTTATTTCATTTGCACAGCTATATGTATTATATTTTTAGTTTATTAACTTAAAAAAATTGAAAATGAAAAGTATGAATGCCTGTTTATAAGTTCTGAAGCAAAAAATATTAAGAAATACAACAATATTTTTGGTACTGAATCAGACCGGAATGTGGAGTTATTATGCTGCAAAAATTGTGTTTGCTATTTTACTTAATAAACAATTAAAATATTTGAACAATCAAAAAAACAGCCCTTACTTGTTTTTGTCTACTTCTGCCTGCCAGTTTTTCAGGAAATGCTTAGCGATGTTTGCTGACTTGTCATTTTTGTTCAGGATCCACAGATCACTGTCGACCAAAGGTCTTTTGTATCCCAAGACTACCATTCTGATTAAGAAAAGGCAATGTTACAGACAACATAACAGATTGCAACTAATTAAAGAAAAGGCATATGTTTATCAACATATTGCAACATAACATAAACACAGTTATATTTGCTTACTATTTTGTGAGTTAGTAAATAATAAAAGGATGTTAACAGTAGTATCAAGAAGAAGTAAAACCTGAATATTACTGATGGATTAAATTATTAAAACCGTTTATATATATTATATACAGATTTACCACATTCAATAAAATAAACAGCACTATAAAATTACGTTTTTTTTTAACAAATACATTTTGCTCATAAAATTTCTTCCAATGTTGAATGCATGTGTATATCTACTGGTAAATACAATTGTAAACTCTATATATCTATATAAACCTTGTAAACCACCAAAATGACATTTTAGACAAAAATGTTGAGCCTTCTTCAGGACATGGTTTGTGTTTGGGTATTTGATCTTTGTCAGGTGAGCCGCTCCTTTTACCAGTTAAGCTGATTTCTTCAGAGTCAGCAACTTTCTAAAAAGCAAACAAAGCTGCATTATTACGTGTTACTTTTTACAGGGCAACTAATTACTATTACGGTGACACAATCGTATATAGTTATTCACATTGCTAACTTACTTTTGACTTGAAAGCTGGAGGGCTATCGGCAAAAAAACAAAGGGTCAAATTGATAATTACACCGATGTAAGACAGAAAAAATGTCACACATCTCAGGACCTGACCATCAGTTAATGCCTGAAAGCAAAAGCATCATTTTTAAAGCTATAAGTACTTGTTCTTGGTTATGAAAAGAAGATTAACATAAAGATATAGTGAACAAATCCATTAAGATCAATATAACAACATAAATAGAAAAAAGAAATCTTTCGGAATTCTCAAATGTAATTTTTGGGCTAATACCTGTCCACTTGATACTAAGGAGACCTTGCACTTAAACACGAACATCCAGAGAACAAAGTAGAGAAGCCAGTAGCAAGTTAGCAGACCAGACGATCGAACTCCCTTCATCCTATCAAACTGCAGCAGAACAACTACCAGTGCCTAAAAATGATAAAGGAACTTGGTTTGGGTCCAGTACACATTAAACACTTTTTTGATTTGGAAAACACTTTTAATTTGAAAAATTAACACTTGTATGTGCAGTTCTCTAAACATTGGACAGTTTGTACAGGAAGGAAAAAGGTGAAGGTTTTTACCATGGACATTCCAACGATTAGGGGTACAACCAGGTCGACAGAAGGAACAGTGGCAACGGATTGTCCCCATTCCCAAAGGCTTCTGATGAGATTTGTCCAAGCAAGGGTCCAAAGAAATATAGCAAGAAGCTGAAAAAGGTTAGAAAGACTAGCCTTTTTAAATTTGCTAAAAACTTAGTACTTGAATACATACTGTGACAAAAAGCGATACAAAAACACACACATATTAAAACGGCTAAACACTAAAATGACCCATAAATACAGCAAAAAAGCTGTATTAAAAGTTTGAATATGTATAAAATTTGTAAGAGTAAAACAAAATAAATTTGATATGTTGATTCACCAATAACAAATAACCTGTGGCTACTTACAAAAAGTCATTACTATTTTTTCGTACATTCACAAGTTAATAAAAAGAACACAAGATTGACATTTCCTTACCAATTTAGCCTTGAAAAGTCTTGAAACTGGTATGTAAGACAGGTGAGATTTCCTTGTCACAAAGTAATAAGGCAACACCAACACCCACAAATAAACACATGGTACCAAGTCGAAAACCAATTGCTGGAAGCAGTTGCTGAATTGTGGATCAGTTGAGTTAAATAGAGCTTGGGCATCCTGTAAGCAATTAGATTTCCAAAAGACTTTTAGTTAAGAATGTGATATATTTTTTTAATTTACTTCAAACCAGGGCTGCGGAGTTGGATTTTGCCTAGGGACTTAACAGAGTCAGTTTGTTTTACTGGTGTTGAACTCACGGCTTAAGACTTGAGTAAGACCCAGTAAAACTACCAAGTCCATACACAGTACCAAAATGGAAAACAATAAGGCAGCAAATTGCAAGGTGGAAAAGCATATAGTTGAATATTTTCCAACCATGTACTGTGAGTGGATGAATTATATGACAAACCCATGAGTGGGTTGCAGTTTATCTACCTTATTTTACAAACACAATTGGAATACAAGCTTTAGAGTCGAAGCCAGACTCGGGCCTCAACCAAACTCAGAGTTGGCTGGAGTCGTTATTCAATCGACTATGCATCCCTGCTTTAAACTTATAAACAATGTTGATATTGTTGTTTCCTTACTAGGTCAGTTCTAGGTTGGAAAGTTGTAAAATTGAACTAAATTGCGGTCACCCACGAAAAAATCGATCAAACACGCTAAACTTTTGTAGCGCTAATGGTTTTCGGTATTGTACTTCGTTTTCAGCCATGCAAATTTTAGAAATAACCGTATTCCTACCGCGCAAATTTTAGTAAAAAATGTATTCCAGCTGCGCATATATTTAAGCTGAGCTAAACACATCCCCGCGAAATATTCAAAATTTGGGGTCCGGCATAGCGTATTTGCCTAAAAATAGGCAAATTTAGTAAATTGTTGTGAAATCATTTAAAAGAAAAAAGCATAAAGCTATTTACAACTTGATTATTTATAAACAATAAAACACAAAGTAAAAATACTTACAATAAACTGCTCCCCGCAAAACTCTGTAAGTGTCATGTCAAATAACACTTTGAACAGCCAAGGCTGTTTGGTTGATACAAAATAATACTATCAGTTTCCTATACCTACATATAACCAACTAATACCCTAAATTAAGTTTAACAGTTTTAAGTTTCCAAAAAAGTTACTGGCATAGTAATTCTAATACTTTTGTACAACATGCTTCTATTTTAAGAACATGGCTAAGGTGTTTACTCCGCATAAAATAAGTGGAAGTAAAAAACACTACCCGACAGCCCTGGAAAAAGAGAGCAGCTACGGGGCGTTGATCTAGAATCCTATCGCACAACTAATTGTTTAATATGTACATTGTTTAGGTTAGGGTACGGGATTGCGGGTTAGCATTTGGGTTTGGGTGGGAAAAGTATCATTATTATATTGAATCTCCCATATTTGTTTCTCCCTCGCAGTTTCAATTTTTTTTTTAAATCGTTTAATTGCTTTCAAAAAAGTGGTATGATTCTATAGACCAGCGCGTTATTGACGTTGCCACCCTGAATTTATTTTTATCAAAAAAGTGTCGCGTAATTAATGCTGTGGGAATGTGAATCAGCAAAATTGATTACTATACTCCTGTGTAAGTTTTCACAGGGCAATTAACTTTCCATTTGCTAAAACATAAAATTAAGTAGGTACTTAAACGTTTTATGTCAGCTTGCCACCCCCGCACGTGGTACACTTGTGATTGATATTTACTTAAATCAATGTATCATTGCTGAAATATAGACTAAAACAGGATATTGTTTTTTCTCCTAA
This sequence comes from Ascidiella aspersa, assembly GCF_963924565.1. Taxonomy (NCBI): domain Eukaryota; kingdom Metazoa; phylum Chordata; class Ascidiacea; order Phlebobranchia; family Ascidiidae; genus Ascidiella; species Ascidiella aspersa. Next base: position 23,039,337 of record NC_139451.1, read on the forward strand.
TCTCTGGAACAACACATTGGTGTTGGGGTTAGTTTCAGTTTCTTAAGGGTTAAGCAATCATGGGTTCTTACCCTACTTTTATCTATGTTTTTTATAATACATATAAAGGCATTTTATTCAAAAAAAGGTAGGTAAGAAATATTTCTGGGATCCTAACGTCCTAATTTAACGAACGGGAGTCCTCGAAATGCTGTAGCTTCCTTTGATGCCCTTTAAATATCCTAGCTGCGAGTGACATTGTTGTCACTGCAAAGTTAAATAAAATCTATAAAAACGCGGCATTTTCGACCACGTGACTTATTGAAAGAAAGTTATTAACCTTACTCAACTCTCAAACGCGGTGCATGCATTTCCCGCATCAAAGCAACCACACAAGTGTTTAAAACATCGTAAAATGACATCCACAACTGGGTCACACACACACACAAAGTCACACATGTTATGTATGGTAAAAAGGCGTGGCCGTTCAGGCGCCTAATTCAGATAAGATGGCTTTTTTAGAGGTAATTTATTTGTTTTTGCGCTACAGGCTATTGAACACATTGTTTACCTATTCTAGACATTAGCGTGTACGTTGGAAAATTAAGCAAAAGCGAGTTTTAAGATACAAATTTGAATTGTCTTTTCATCATATGTTGAAAAATAAGGGTTAAATTGTTTAAATGTCGACTAGATGAGTTAGTAGGTTCAGCCAATGCCAAGGGCAACGAAAAAATCCTTGTATGCTGTATCAAACCGTTTCGTAAAAGCTTTTGTTAGTTCCGATTCCCAGTGTCGCAAACAAATCAGTTTATAACAACTTTTAAGTACAAATCAAGCCATTTGCGAATACCAGTCTTTGTCATAAGAAGTCAGGTCATTTGCATCAAAATAACTATTTAAATTACAAAAATTTGTAAACCTATCAATCCGAAGGGACATTTTAAGTAGCAAATAACAAAAACGTAACATTTAGCGAACAATAAAAAAATTATGGTGAAAAGCTAACCAAAAAAAATAACGAAGTCCAATTCACGAAATTAGCCTGAAAAAACTTAGTCAAGTCAAGTCATTTATAAACAATGACTTTTAAGCCATAACAACGCTGCCGATTAGTGTAAATTAGCTTTATCTTAAAAATCTTGAAAAAGTATAACATCGCTCTTTCTCAAATCGGCTAATAAACATACTTTCTGAAGGCTTAAATCGCTTGACACTTTAAAATGCAGGTCAAATTGTAATTTAATGAAAAGGCGCGAACGCACACCAAACCGAAACCAATAAATATAATTGCCTAATCAACCAACCGAAATAAATCCCAAACCGAAACACAAAATAAAAATGTCCCCTTCTGTCAGTGATAAAATGCAAGAACTATTAACTATTCATGATGTAAAACAACTTGTTTTTTTGTGTGGACTTTTGGTTAAAACTTGGGGGGTGCGTTAGCTTAAGGTTTAATACACAGTCGATAAAGGGGTGAGAATCAATTCATAGGATAAAAACAGCACTAAAAGGGGTAAAAATGTTAGCTTCAAAAATAATTATATTAAAAATCCTTTTTAAAACCATGTATCTAAACTACTTATTGATTACAATGCACTTGGAACACATAAAGTGACACAGATAGGTCGCAAAGTGCAAAAAAGGAATTAGGTTTCCCCTTTTCGCGATATAAAAGAGAACCAAAATAATTCATCAAGAACATGAATAAAATCTGTAACAAAAAAACAATAACAATGATACTAGAATGTATAGGTAGGCTGATCAACTGCATTTTCCGAAACAAATCCATTATTGAAGAGTGTGTATCAGCGGAGAAAGTGAGTCCGTTTAATCTTCTTTTAAAGCTGCGAAACGATAGGAAAATGGGTTAATGTAAAGCATTCTGTAAAACACGCAGAATGCAAGAAAAATTAAAGCAAGTTTCCAACGGGATTTAGTGAAGCACTGAATATAAACATTAATATTAGTGGTATGGCCCTTATTACTTTATTTCACTCGCCACGTATTTACAATACATCCATTAACTATTACTACATATAAATTTTATAGAGTTAAAAAATAAACGACAATTTAATGAATGGTAAAACAAAACCATAAGTGGATAACATGCAAGACACGTTAGGGTTTGGTACAGCGTTTTTCAAACTTGCCATACTTAACTAAAGTAAACCAGTCTTAAAAATTCTACAAATTTTTTTTTGCGGTTTTCGCTTTTTTCCTAATTGGATATCTGTAATCGGCCCAACGATTCCGGTAACCTGACGAAGACGCCCCGATACATAAAGCATCAGGCGCCGAGTCCAGCCTACACCTTTACCTTTTACCAGAGATTCAATATCGACGGCGTCTTCATTGGAAGAAGGCGATCCCTTGGTAGGGGTAATGGGGGTCGCTCGGTCGCCGGGTTGCGGCTTTCGCTCCAGCGTGATCTGTAGCGCCACCCAGAGGGCTGTGCGAGCCTTTCGAGTGGCTTTGGTGAGCAGCTGAACGCTGTCGGCCAGTGCCACCGTCAGCACGTCTGTAAAATATGATCTAGCATTAGCACGCATGTGCAAAAACTCCCGTTGTCTTATCTGACTCTTACACCGTTGGGTTGTGTCCTGCCTGTAAGTTTTTTTTTTTTCAGGTAACACTGAGTTTTTTGAGGGGCAGTAAAATATTTAAGTTATATTGACATTTATATGGACACTTCTAACACCCTACCAAAATTTATCACCATCCCAAAAACGGGAACTCTAATACCATATCAACAAAATATTGACACTAAAACCATACCAAAAAAAGGTAAAAATGTTAACCTTTTGCCAATGCGCAGTTTAACTCTCGTCCTACCTCCAGTGACCAGCTCCTCAAATGGAGCTTTTATCCGAGGAATGGTTCTGAACATTACTGACATTTCGTCTATTCACGGCCTACTTTTTGGCAAATGAGAAGACTGCCGCTACACATTCACCCCTTACTTAACTTTTGACTTTCTTTGGGTTAGAAAAAAAAACCTTCTTGTATGGTGGATGTAGGGCTGTGGCGTCCAACGTGGACAGCGGCTAGAATGGGACCGATAAAGCCGCGGTAAATCGTTAAGATGGAATAGCAAAGGGTGGTATATTTCCCTTTAATTAAAATTTCAAAGCAAGGCACTGGCCGCTAAATGTAACTGGAATAAGCCATGACCAACAATAAAAGCTCATTTTTAGCGGTTGGATTTTAACAGATCTTTATGGAAAAGCAAAATTCAAAAAAGTAATTTGTTTGGACAATGCAACTTCGTTCATATACTTGGTTGCTCTTCGCCGGTACATTTCCCCCCTCAAAATATTATTGAAAAACATAACAGTGTAGTACTGTAGTATTATGGTCGACATATTAAGTTTAAATATTTGTTTTTAGCAATTTCGGAACGCATTTCAAGCTTTGCATAAATTAATTGCAAAGCCTATTTAAGCAGATTTTTCAAAAACCTTTCAACGCGCAAATTAAATTAAACATTCAAAGAAATCGTGGCAACCCTGCTCGTTTAATCAGCACCTGATTCTCCGTCGTCTTGTACAGGGGCGCTCACAGTCCGCTGTTTCATGTTCATTTCGTCGCGCCGTCTCGCCTCCACTTCCCTGATGTGCTTGTACTGCTCCTCCATTGCGTTGCTGACGTTCTGATGCATCGGCCCCTCGAGCAGGTGCTCCATGCGGTCGATCAGCGCCATCGCCTGGCCATAAAAGCACCCGTAAGCGACCGCTAGGGGGACGGATCGGTGGGAAAGTCAGCGATAGGGTTTTAAACTCTTTTTTATGGCAAAATAGGCAGAACAAATTGTAATAGGAAAGCTCTCAGGCAGCTAAGGACCATTTACTTTTATGTATCACCATAGAGGAAGTATGTATCACCATATTTCCTCTTTTTTAGAGCTGAATATTGCTCGGAAGTTCGCACAGAAGATAACATCGCGAAAAAGCGTAACATAGTCGGGGTACTTTTTTGCACATTTACATTCATAAATGACATACCTTGCACGTAAGAGGACACAATTCACAAATATTTTGCACGGCTCTTCTTTGTGCACTCCGAAGAGTAAAGAGTATTTTTTTTTACCTCCGTGGCGGCACCTGCTCCCTAGTGGTGACAGGTTGTCAGAGGACTTGGCTCAGACCACTATCACTTGCTCAGAAATTCCCGGCCTCTTTCTTGGCCAATGGGAAGAACTCAGCCACTACCCTTACTTATATTTTCTTTACTTTTTCTTACCTTCTCTTAGTTAAGTTTACCATTGGTGGACAAACAAAAATCGTCATCTTTTATTTGTTACACTTAGATTTGATTGTAGATTACGTTTATTTTGAGCCATTAATAAAAAAAAAACTTTGTTTTAGCGCAGACAAATAAGTTCACAAGCTGTTCTTGTAATTATCAACGTTTTGTCAAAAAGAATTTTTTCACTAACAAGGTCAACTAATTTATTTTAAAGAGGGTGTTATATGTGATTTAAAGAATGCTAAAAAGCCGAAGGTTGCAGCTGCTAATGGTGCCCGACGAATATGCAATGCGAGAACATCAGATGTCTACATAATTGCTCGCAAGTCACAATTCCAATTTGATTTTACAATAAGAAAAGTTTAACCCTCAAGGCTTCTTGTTATTGTAAGAACTTTTGGTGTCAACCATAAGTATTTTGTCGCCGAAGTACTGCGGGCAGACAGTTTTAGATTATGTTTTCTTTTACATTGTGGCTTCTTTTCAAGCCTGCAGGTTTTTTAGCCCAAAATGTGTACCGCGGCGTGCATCGAGAGACTTTGAAGCGTGCAGCTATTATTTTTATGCAATTTTGGAAATTAAGTTATCTGCATTACCAATAGGCCTACACGCACGACGCAAGCATTTTCTACTCATACGCACTATCCGTCACAAATTAATATTATTGAGACATTTACATATAGTTTGTCGTGTGTTGAGGGCGATTGTAAAATTACTATTCTTCTGTTAACAGTGTGCCGGAAAATAGTTAAGACTTTTTTAGTGTGCCGTCAGCTAAAAGTTGAACCACTGCACAAGACTCTTACACTCACCCTGCTGTGACAACAACGTTTTTTTACATTAAAGCTTGTCTTGACACTATAAGTGTTTAAGCTTCTTGATCTCAAAAAATAAACAACTTTGGCCATGACGTAATATTACTTTGCTAAAGGATTGAAGACAGTCTTTTTTAAACATTCATCTCCTACACTCACCCTGCTGTGTTCCCGCTGCTGATCAGAAATGAGCTTGTCGGCCCTGGACGGGTTCTGCGGTGGGCGTGGCAGGGGCGTGTTGTTGGAGCTCGTTACTCGGCGACCGGGAAAGTGTCGGGCCAGGTCGGCCTCACACTAAACAACGTCGGAAACACGTTACCGATATAACCTTTGTTTTGCATTGAGCCACGTACCAAACAGATGACCGATATTTTGATCATAATATATCAGGACCCTAAAGTTTCATTTAATTCCTTCACGCTTATAAAATTTCATATTAACACTGATATGGCCTAAGACGTGACCTAGAGAAGCGCCATTGAGAACAACTAGAATAAAAAAAAAAAGTGTTTTCATAAAAGTTTGAACCTAATTTACTTTGTTCCGTTCATGCTATGTGTAAAAAAACGCAACTATTAATCGAAAAAATTATTATCGTTCCACCGTTTCCACATATTCTGCAGCATAAATTAATTACCAACTGGGCAAATAGGACATGCATTTTTACTTAAGCAACACAGATCGGCGTCATTAGTTTACTATATAGACAGATTTACACCGGAAGCAATCGCAAATAAACCAAATCTTCGATCAATGAATAAAACGAGAAAACTTTTTCGACTTGCTCCGCTCTGAGCCTGCGTAGCTCAGTTGGTAGAGCGACGGTCCCGGTATGGCCGGAGTTCGTGAGTTCGAACCTCACCGCAGGCTATAGTTGTTTTGTAGCCTGTCTTGCTCGCAACATTGATCGACAGATTTGGTGAGTCGCTTCCTGTGTACTACGATACTTAACCGTCATCGCGGGTGAAAAAAAAACGACTTCAGAAGGGCTAGATCACAGTTGTCGTACACGTTAGTGCAGGGGTGGGCAACATGCGGCCCTTCACCTTCTTCCAGCTATTTTTCGCTAAATAAGGCTATGAGTGCGCACGATGTTGGGACTTTTGCTCTATTAGTTTCCTGTTTGAAGTGCGATGTAACCCCTAGGCTACACCGCTATACTAATGCAGTTCAACTCGAATGGAAGGCATCTATTACAAAACAATCTTCATTCATAAAGTTTTACTTGTGTCTCATTGTCATGATAAAGAATTGTTTGGTAATTACACTTTTCTAGTATGGTCAGGGTATAAGAGACTTTTGCCACGCATATTGACTGAGATGTTATGTTTAACAGCTGGTTTTGAATTAAGGGTGTTGATTAAATTGTACTCAGCCGATCCGTACGAGAAAGGCGTCATTGGAATTGTGGGAAAAGTTATTTCCGAATCCACAAGTAGACAGCACTAACAAAACTGCCGTAGTTGCAGCCTAGTAGCGCATTAGTTTTTCTAGTAAAGGCTGAAAATATGAAGTATGGTTTATTTGATGTGCGGCCCTCCTGTAAGCAATACATTTCCAACTGGCCCTTGTGTTAAAAAGGTTGCCCACCCCTGCGTTAGTGTATGTAACTGTGTAGTGTATATCTTTCATAGACAGATTTACATCGTATTTTTCCTATTTGCAATGAGGCAACGAAACTTTCCCTAAACAAAGCCAAGCTCGAGCTAGTGGCACGAAATGACAAACAAATTTTCCAGCCCACCTTTTTCCGTTCCTTCTCCAGGCTCCTGTACTGCTCGAAGCACTCCTCCAGCGATAGGTAGAGTTTGTTTTGTGCCCAGGCCCGACTCTGCTTGACGAGCACGGGCGGACAACCGAACATGTTACTTCCCGGCGGGGCTCCCCCTAGAAGCGTAAATGGAGATTAGGCTGCTGTTTTACCTTTGAGAAATACTTTGTTTAATTGGAGCATTTTTTCTTTTTTTAAATCGTCCTTGAAAGTGAAAAGTTTTTTTCTTTATTTAAGGTACTTCGTGAAAGTGGAGTGTTTTTCTTTTTTTTTAACCTAATCTTGTGGGTATTTTTTTTCTTTGTTTAGAAAGCACATCTTGGAATTAGAGTATATATAATTATATATGTAAGGCTTGCGAAAAGGACAAAAGTATCATCTTTCATAATCATAAGGGACAAAACAAAGTTTAAAGTATCATAAATTTGCGAAATGCATAGCCGAGGAAAATAATCCAGCCAAAATGCGTTTTATTTCAATCATAAAAAATCTAACCCCGATAGCATTTTCACGCAGTTTTAACCAACAATACCAGCGCTCCCAGAAAGACGAAAAAATTCCTACCGTAGGCGCCCGGGAACGGCATCATACCGCCACCGGCGTTCATCGGCATGTAGGGGGGCATGAAGGGCGGCATTCCGTGGGGGGGCATCTGCGCGCCGTAGGGGAAGGTCTGGGCCAGGTAGTGGTACATCATCGGGTTCGACATGTCAGGAGCGCCCATCTGTAGCTTTGCGCGATCTAGGGGGCTCAGCATGGGGTACATGGCCGGGTACATGTAGGGCGCGAACATGGGGTGGTTCATGAACCCTGGGCCCGGTGGTTTCCCTCCCGGGCCCATCATGGGCTTTCCACTGTTGTTGTGCGTGTTGTTGAATTGCTGCTGGTAAGCGTGCAGGCTCATGTTGCTAGAGCTTGGGCTGTCGGTGCCGAAACGCTGCAGGTTCGCGCAGCTCGCCAGGTTTATCGGGGACTTCACCTGGTGGAAACATGACGTAGTGCGTGACATAATAATCGTTCAATATGGGAGCTGTACATGCTATCCCGATGGGTTCGAAAAATGTGTCGGTCATAAAGGGCTTCTTTGTTAGCTTATTTCAATGGCGGTCGTTGTTCTTGGCAGAAGTTTTGTTAACATTAATAAGTCTGGTATAAAGCATTTGCGATTTATTGGTACAACTTCCTGGCTGATATTAATAATATAATTTCGATTTAAGATATATTTAGATTACGGAATGCAGTTTTAACAGTATTTACGCGTTTGTTAAAAGTCGGCTGTTTGACATGCTTTTGCAAAGTTACTTCCAAAAATAACAAAACTGCTGCAGAGTCGCGGCTTGTATACTAGAGAGCGAACAAATCATTAAACAATAATGTCGGGGCCGTGCACAGTTGTATGATAATAATGTGTAAAATATTAAGTAAAATTTGTATAATTCACGTCTTATTTGCTTTGCCGTCAAACCCTTTCGGAAAAAAAAATATAATATTTATAAAAATTGTGTTGGCACTGAGCCATAACTTCGCACAACTTATTCCGAGGTTGAGCAGAAATAAACACGAAACAAAGCAAAAATAATTGTAATTCATACATTAATACGGTTTGTTTGTAAAACTGTTTGAACGTAATGTCAGCAACTTAAATCACAATATTAACATAGTAACTAATAAAGCAAATAAAAATCATATGAGTATACCAGTAAAGGTGCTGTAAAATATTTTGGTTAAAACAACTTACGTCAGGCTGCGCTCCATTTTGAAACGGCAAGTCTGCTTCATTTACTTCTGAAATTATAAAATATTCATCAAAAACAATAAAAGCATTTTAACAAACGGACAAAGCGGATTGAAATATCGAGTTAAAAAAAATTTTGATTGCTTCATATGAAAAAGTTTATATCTTCATTAACAATTAAGAGCAGGGTGATGCCAGTTTGCCAATTGCGGCCTTAATTTTTTTTTCTATTTTCCGCGGACTACCGTGCTGATATAAGTATAATATTGCCTAATTTTGTCAATAGTTTTCTTGTATATTTTTTAGGTTTAATAAAAAGGGCGCTGTGTAAAACCTACGAATGGTTAGAGAGTAGAAAAGGTTTTTAGAACTGAACAGGTTAAATATCATCCAATCCTCTGTTTAGAAACTCACTGGTCAATCTTGAGTAGGGGTTGTATCCAATAGGCATCTTTGGATCGCCACTGCCCATCACTTGATCTTGTAAGCCGCTCTGCCAAGGCGGCTAAACAGTTGTCGGTATAAGAAAGGTATTGACGTAAAACAGAATTGTTGGTGTAAGAAAGGTATTAAAGTAAAACAGTTTCTCAGCCTTTTTGAGCGGCGACCTAAATACTACGCGTAAATGTAGGAGAGAAAAATTATATATGAGATTGGCAATCAATGAAATAATATTTTTAATGCGCCAAACTACATACAATTAGATCTCATGTTACCGCGTGCAATTGAGAGTTGATAGGCCGAAATAAGCCCGGTTCTAGGTTTCCCGACGACGTTGCAGATTCGCGGAGATTGGCGGCTTCTATTGGAGAGGGCAAGGGATCCCAATCTAGACCTGGATAACCTAAAAGTTGCACAAGAGTTTGTTTTTATTTCATATTTTTTTTTTCATATACGAAGGATTTTGTTCAACCTTGAATAAATATCGCTATGAAAGCTTTTAAACACAATTGTTGAAATGGAGAAGAAAAAACAGAAACAAAGCTAAGAGATATTTCAGGCACTGTTGGCTTGCATTACATTACAAAGCATTATTTTAATTGTTCAGAAAATGTGCAATCTTAATCCAGCATTTAACATCACCAATGAATTTTTATTTGGTCATTATTTTGGCGTCATTTTTTAAGGAAAAATTTAGACTTATTGTACCCATGAAAATGAAATTTTACTTCATTTTATGTTACCTGTTAATGAACCTAAACTGTGCTACTGAGGTCGTATTTTGCATTATCTTTATAGTTTTCTTGGATGTAACTTGGTCAAATACCAGGGCGTATGACGCCCTGCAAGAAATCCGGGAGTTCAAAAACGCTCTGCATACCCACGTTCGGCGCCTATGCAGACACACATCAACAATCTAAACTCTTTCTACCGATGCAGACAAAGTTTTACTTCATTTTATTTAAGGTGTCTAAGCCAAATCAGGTGTAATATTACCAGGATTTAAGCCCTTCTGTGGCGTTGTCTGCTGTTTTGCCGGGTCCAATGCTTTCAGGGGTGGGTTGTTGGGAAATGGAAGAATCTCGCTTTGAAAGCCTGCAGAAAAAATACCGGATAGTTTAATATTAAAATCGCATTTAAAACTTTTATTTTTTTTTTGCAAAGACCACATTTCAGACATTTTCCTAATTGACGTGACACAGAACAATACCTACATTAAAAGTTAATTAATTTTTAAAATGTATACAAAAACAAAAGTTTAAAACAAACTTTATGAATACTATTTTCACAACCATGTTAATTACAAAAAATAGGTAGGATTAGGAATGATAATACAAAAATAGGTATTTCACAGACCATTTAAAGTAGAGTTGCTTGAGAGTGGTGGAGTTCCATTGCCCAAGCCAAGTTCTCTGAACTTTTGTTGGATTAACTGTTCCTGCAAGTCTGGACACCTATCAAGATACATTACTTGTTCATTGCACCCAATAGATTCATTTATACCAGTGATCTTCAACATTTTTTGGTGGTGAACGCAATCCTAAGCGTAAGTATAACAACAAAGCTTATATAACAACAAAGCCAACATGATATTCTTCACTGAAAAGGTGGGCAAAACATAAGAAATTAGAATAATTATGTTTTTTTAAAATGACATTTATGAAGAAGTATTGCTTCACCAATTTTCTAAAATTTTGAATAAATCTTGCTGAGAACCAGCCCTAATAAATCCAATCATATAAAGTTACTGCGGTCAGTAACAAACCAAATCAAACATACACCCAATTTTGGGTTGATCAACGCTGCAGTATACCATAGTGTTTGTTTTATGCTGTGTTTTGTCTAAATGTCAATAAACAATATATAGAATAAAATTATTTACATACCTGGAAAATGGACTTATTCCAGATGTGTCAATACTTGGAGGTTGTAAAGGTGTAGATTGTAAGTACAGGTTAATGTTTCCATTTGCCTTGGTTGTTGCGGTCATGTCGTTGTTGTAGCTGAAATCACCTGAAATATAACTTTCCACTAAAAAAACGAAATTAAAAAAACATCAACCATTCGTGCCATTAAAATAACACAACACAATGTTGAGTGAGCTGCTTTTAATGTCACCCTGTAACAGACTAAATTTGCAAAGTAAACCTAAGATATTTTTTAAAAATTATTAATATAAAAAATATTATATTTTCCTTGTAATTTGAGAAGCGCACCGCTTCAAACAAAAATCAGTCAGCAAGGTCTAAAAATTTTAATATAAATATACATTTTGCCATATAAATAAATGGCATCATCAGTTTAACTTTTATCGTCGACATTATGTGTTCTGTTGGAGGGCAAGCTTCTGTTGTGGAAACACATACCAAGCTAATATTTTTCTTGGTTATACATTTTTGTTGAACAGTGTAAGGCATTATGTAACTATGTGTTTAGATTTTCTAGGACATTTAAAGAATTAAAAACTATTTTACACAGCAGGCAAAAATATTTCATCATTGCATTTCTGTGTAAGGATGTTTTAATACAGATGTACATGGGTGTGGCCATAAGTCGTACATTGCTGATTTCAAATGGCCAATTAAAAGAAACTTACCAAGTGGCCTGGGGACATCTCCGAACAGTCTTGGAGAAAATTCACCCCACCCTGTCTTCTTTTTTACATTAGAACAATCATCAGCAGGCAAGGTAAGCCTAAAATAAAAGGGCTAGTCAAAGGGAAAGCTAATTTTTTTACAAGCCTTTAAAATATAAAAAAAAATATTAAAATTTGTTTTATTTACTCCCAAAAAAACATTCATTTTTTACACTAAATTAAAAAAAAATGAAAATATATATCAATACAAGCATCCATTACTTCTAGTTACAAGACACACATATATATATATATCAATTTGAATTACAAACACCCCTGCCTTGACATACTAAAATAATGTCAATTGAACTTGAACCAGTTTAATCTTTTTATAATTTTAGTCTCTGATGCAAATTATAATCCTAGTCTCTGATGAAAACATTCTGAGCAAAGAAGTTTTCTAAATCGAATAGGATATCTGGCTTAAAACTGACCTAAATGTCAGATATTTTATTAAAGAGGGTATACAACAATCCATAAACAAAATAAAATCAGCATAATCCAACCTGCAATCATCATAGGAATCGAGTCTACCCTCGGAATAATCAAGGCTTCCTTGAAAACTCGGCGATGACAAAAAATCGCCACCGCTGCCTGAAAGTAAGCTGCCATTTCTCCTTTCATTTAAAGCTACAAATAATAGGCAGTTTACTAATTGACTAGTAAATCATAGTTCTATCATGTAAGCTGCCTTCATTTGTCTTTGACTGAACTTTTATAAATGAAATACGTAAGCTTGGCAGGAAGTAGAAAAGAAATAATATACAACTGGTCTCAAAATTGTAAACACATGCCTTGCTAATTTTACTAACTGCTAACTTCAAAATGGCCTTTTTTCTGATAAATAAACTTAAAGGAATTTATATTTACAAACAGCATATTGCACAAAACCTGATTACATTTTTATCCAAGTAGTCAAATATCTGGTAATGTTTGCCAGAATTTTAAACCAACCATACATTCAAAAATTGAAGCCTGTGGCAAGCTTCCGTTATCAACGCTGTGCTGAAAGTTTGCCGGAAAGTTGAAACAACCATTGCCATCGTCTGGTTTCAAGGCAGGTTTAGATTGAAGCTGGTTGTTATTTGGTGCAATGGTGTTTTCCAATTTTTGTTGGAAGCGATGTAGGCTAGTCGACTTCTTTAAGGAAGGCACAGGTATCTTGCACAACAAAGTTAATTATTATTATTACTTTATAACCTGTATCAAATAGTTATTCTTTATTTAACAGAAATTTTCCTTATATCATGGGTAAAAGTATATAAATTTATTTTGTTCTTTTCTTGTAAAAAAAGAGAAAGGGGATTACTTTTGCCTGATGCTAAGGCGTGCATGGTAAATTGTCATGCTACAGCTCATTTTATAATACAAGAAAAAAATTTTGACAAATCTTTTTGGAATTCAATGCTAAATGATTTCTCTGTGTTATGTAATGGAAACTCAAAACAGTCTGTAAAACTTGCCTGTTTTGCAGGAGATGGTGTTTGAAACAAAGTATTTGTACTATGTGGTGACACTGGCCGCTGCTGTCCGTCCCTGGAAATACTTGTAAAATGTTATTAACTGACAAATAGTGTATATATCATGATGAGTATGGTTCAACACACGATATTTAAAACAGATAACTGTTTAACCTAAAATGTCTCCAACCACCCAATTATAAATAGCATAGAAATATATAACTTAACAAATTTAAAAACAACTGAGCCACATAGGATTTTTAATAACATGGTAGCGACAGATACCTTAATTTGCAATTATAACATAAAGTATTATTGCAAAAGGAAATGTAATTAGTGACACAGTTGGATATCCTTTAACATTCTTAAATGTATTGGAACATACTCTTTAACCACACAAACCTGATAGAGTTTTCTGTTGGATTGTCACTTAGAATGCTTGCAACCAAAGCGTGAAGTTTTCTAACAAAATATTGGTTAGAGTTATATATGATTACATATATATATATATATAAAGACAACATGCCTTTTTATCATGCAGCTAGTTATCAGAACTGACATTAAGGCAGTAATATATAAACATTTAAACAAATTTTTTCACTTATTTTTTCCTGGGATAGTCATATGTTATATATATATATATTTATATATATATATATATATACAAATAGATGGAAGTATATCTCTTTAAAAAAAATTTTTTTTTCGCCACAAAAAACTTTTAACATGTAAAACAGGATGGGTTTTCAAATCCTTAGGTTTATTATTATGCGAAAATAGAACATACTTTTCGTGTTTATCATCATTAATTGACCAAGGAGAATTTGTTGATGGGACTTCTCTGTTTTCCATCTGTGTTCTGACAATGGGCGAGTGCTGGACTTGCAAAGTCCGATTCCAAGTGAACAGTGATTGAACAGCATAAATTTAGTGTTATCCAAGCTCAACGACAACAATAAATTAGCTGAATATATCAAAAACATATTTGGTTGGATAATATGCTCAGCAAACTAATGGTACAGCATGACCATCAATAAAATATGTAAATACAACAAATAAGATATAACAAAAACATAACATAAAATTTTATATTTGACGATTTATAAAATACAGCCATTATAGCGCCAAAAGCGTCGATCTAGAATCCTACCACAGCGTTGAAACAATTATTAAAGCAACGCACATTATTTGGGTTAGGGTTAGCGTTTCGTGTTAGAGTAGGCCAAGTATTATTGGTAAATAATGAACATAATAATAATTGACCCACCCACACCCAAACGCTAACTCGCAACCTAACCCAAATATTGTGATTGATTTAATAATTGTGGTAGGATTGTAGACCAGCGCCGTGTTTCTAATCGAAATATCTCTTAGGATCTGCTGACAAATTGCAAGCAATTCTAACAGTTTATACTTTTATATTAAATTACCTTGACCTGCTATTTTTCGCAAATGACTCGACTTGGATTAAAGTCAATTCAAAATGACTTGTTTACAACACTGCGTCTACCGCATTAATATAAATTAATTTATAATTCTAAATTCTAGTCGTCAACGACAACCAGGGTTGCCAGATGGAAAAAATTAAAAAAGCCAAATCTACTACAAACTCTAACAAGCCTATGTTTTTCCTTAAATTAATAAAAATACAATAAATGATCATGCTTGTACATTGAATTTCTCTTTTTGTGGCAATTTTTCTCAATTTTTTGTCGCTTTTTGTAAAATTTTATTTGCATTTTATCTCTTTTTGTACATTTTTTGGGGCAATTTTTCTCTTTTTGTGATAGTTTGATCTCTTCTTAACATAAAACTCATGAAATTTCGAAATAAAACAAAAAAAGCCTAAAAAAGTCAAATTTCATTTGGATTTTTGGCGCTGGTCTAGAATCCTACCACAACGTTGAAATAATCATTAAGCAATGCACAATATGTGGGTTAGGGTGTCGGTTAGTGTTTGGGTGTGGAGAGGTCAAGTAATATTGTTTAACACCATTACTGGACTCACCCAAACCCAAACGCTAACCGGGCGCTGGTCTAGAATCCTACCACAACGTTAAAATAAATATTAAGCAATGCATAATATGTGGGTTAGGGTGTCGGTTAGTGTTTGGGTGTGGGTAGGTCAAGTAATATTGTTTAACACTATTACTGGACTCACCCAAACCCAAACGCTAACCGGCACCCTAACCCAAATAATGTTCGTTGTGGTAGGATTCTAGACGAGCGCCGCTAACCGGCACCCTAACCCAAATAATGTTCGTAGTGGTAAAATTCTAGACGAGCGCCGGATTTTTTTTTGAAATAAAAAATCCCTAGAGGTTCAAAAAAAGCCTAAATTTTTAAATTTGGCTTTAAAAAATCCAAACTGGCAACCCTGACGACAACTCGGACTCGCCAAAAATTGGAACGCCGAAAATTAAACTTAGCTCACAACGGTTGGAGGGCAATTTTGCTCCGCAAAATAAATACTTTTTATTGTTTCTATGCAGTTGATAGCTTCACTACAAATTTCAATGAGCAAACAAAATCTCTGATAATTTGTTCTTGCATTGGGTGAAATACTTGCGCCATCCGCGAGTATTTCGTTACTGGTCCATAGGTTAATACTTTTACAGGTGTCGGTCTGTCGTTTATACTTTGTTATAATGCCAATATTTTAGGTTTGTCTTTTGGTAACCATATGTTATTTATTACTTCTTTTAGAAATTGTTGCAGCAAAGCAAGCGCAAGATTCTCATTGCATCAAAGTTTCAGTTTCCATTACTGAACTTTTGTTGTTATTTGAAGGCCGGTTCGCTTTAACGTAATCGACAAATAACGATTTAATTAGTTACCGGTATGTTACATTTTAATATCTGATTGGGGCACACAGGACAACTACAAAAGGGGCGTGATCAAAAAACAGAACAACTGGTCTATTGAAATTGTTTGAAATGTACAACGTGTTTTGGCTACTAGGAAATTGTAACCATACAATTAGGGCAATATAAGATATATTAGATTGTGAAGCGTTTGATTCTTGACCTTTTCGTATACAGCAGGGGTTCTTAAACTTTTTTACCGCGGACCCCTAAATCTTATTTTTGCTTTGCATGGACCCCGGTAGGCAAGAAAGGCTCCAAAATGACGTCACAATACAAATATATTTCATAACTCTGTTTATTTCAGTCCGAAAAATGTGAAAGTTAAATGGAGTCTAACTATACATCCAGTGCAAAACCGTTTAATTTTTAATTAAAGTGTTTTCTTTAAAAAAGTAATTACTTCTTAATTATACACTAGTTCTTTAATTGGGCCTTCATGGACCCCCTAAAACTAGGTTACGGACCCCCAAGGGGTCCATGGACCCCAGTTTAAGAACCCCTGGTATACAGTATAGTCCACTACCAGCAAACATGACTATAAAATATGATTTTTTATTACAAAAGTACAAATGAACGATCAGACACGAAAATAAAGGAAAAATGACACGACTGGACATCATTGTCGATGTTTTCTTGACTCTAAAAGTAACAAAACAACGAAACTCAATAGCTTAACTTGAACAAAACCATTTAAACACAACTCAGTCTGATGGTTTCTCCCCATAAGCTTTAGAACTATTTCGGGCATCGCGTAGCGTCTACGCCTGCATTTTGACACTCCATGGATAGCAACTAAAAATCTTTAGCAATAAATAAAATCACAGTCACAAGATAGTAACATATTGTTCTGTGAAACACTTCACGTCAGGTGCATGTTCTTTCGGTTGAGACAGACGTTTTTGCGGCAGAAAACGCATTTACGTTGTCCTGAAATAAAAGGAATGAATTAAAATAACGTAGAGGCATTCCGAGTTACAAAATCTGTATTGATACAATTTAAATCGAGGGCGAATTAATTTAAAAATTATTCAATTGCTATCTATAGGTGGAGCTATCAGGTCGACCTTGTTACAAACAACGCGGAGTTTGATTTGTTTTTTAAACTCAGTAACTGTTTTGTGTTTAGCTGGGCATAATTACCTTTCGAGTTCATTCGGTAGACTTGCGAACAACCTCGCTGCACCTTGCAGTAAATTCGCTGGCACTGGACCAGAATCCGCATGAGGCGGCACACCGATCTCTTGTGACGTGGGCATTTCTGCACGAGAAAATTGTTTTGATTCAAAAACCGCAGGCTTGTTGATTTGCCATAAGGCCTACAATTATTAAGGTGAGTTTTATTGAAAGGCGCAAAATTTATAAAAAGTGTAAACGCTATTGTAACACGTTACAGCTCATTAGACAAAATCATCTTGGATCAAACTATGTAAAATTATTTTTGATATATCTCGTATGGTTGCCAGTATTTAGTTGTTACTAATACCAAGCATAAAAGTTTAAACGGAATTAGTTGGTTTACAAAATTTCAAGTTTGAATAGGGCATAGAACATTTAAATGTGTTTTGTTATCGTAAAAAATAAAGTTAATTTATTATTAGACATACCTTTATGTTGATGTTGAGGAAGTTATTTCGTCTGACTCTTCCCTGCGGCTTGCTGTGCTGTCTCCCTAAACAGAACGAAACACGTAAGTATGTGTAATTGGAACATTGGACGTACAAGAACAATTCGCAACAACTGCTGGTTTCCTATAGAAATCGGTCGCAAATAACGTCTCGAAAATTGCGATTTGATTTCCCCCAGATCACAGTCATATGATGAGTAACTATAAGGAAACAGGGACAACTAAGCCAAAACTGCAGCTGGGCAAAGGGGTTGACCTTATCCGAATCGGGAAAGTACAACGTATTTCGTCAGTCAGACGTCAAATCGAATCAGGGCCGTTTTGAAGTCAACCGCCGACTTTTCGCCAATCCAATTTGCGGCCTCCTTAACGTCTAGTTGTGGTTTTTCAAACGGCCCTGTTTGCTTATCGCCAAAAAAACGACGACCAGTTGCCAGGATGCCATCAAATTAACTGAAAAACTTATATTTTTATTTTGTAAATCGCACGTATTTAATAAATCCCCTTATAGCATGTAATAAAATTAATTTCAATGACTTGAGACAACGGACTGAAAACTTCAGGACGTTAATACAAACGACCCATCAAAAGCATTTTACGAGAAAGACACAGAGTACTATATTTTCAACATAATTTTTTTAACGGCAAAATTATTTTTTGTCAAAACTGAATTCCTTGAAAAATTACCGCAAAAATTGCGTGAAAAATGTCAAAAAATACCTTGAACTATGACTTTTTTGAGGTCGTTTCTTGCCTCTGTTTCATAACAGCAAAATACAACGCAGATGACGGAGACGATGGCCAGCCATCGGGCACATTTCAGAATGCACATCTTTGATGTTAATACTTCTTGATTTTTTAAGTTAAATGCTTAACTCCTTGTATATCTGTTGAAACAATAACAAATTCGATTATAACAGGGTTGCAGTTTTGTATCAGCCTGAAATATACATCTGAACGCGGAGCACTGTTAGCGATTTTTCTACAGCTTATATCCTTACAAACTGATTTGAACTTTGAATCAAATATTCAGAAATGGTTTCAGCCGCAGTTTTATCTTTGATGGCGGTATTCTTTGTATCCCTAGACTTCGCTAAACCCCGCGCCAACTGATTTTTCAAACTATAGGAGAGAGATGCTGCAAAAAATCCTCGAAAGGTCAGACCGTAAAATACGTTGTGCGTTATCGAAGGCGGATCGACAATTCAGCTGACAGCCCAGGTGCTTTGCTTTTATACAGCGCAGGAGTGAGCCACCTGTCTATCAAACAGGGAAAAGGTAAGCGCAATAATCGTGCTCGACAGACAGATTGCTTCCTACAGTCACCCCACTTATGGTCGAGCGCCGGTAATGACAACGTATTAGCGTGGCGAAGAGGCGGTTTGTCCGCAAACCAACACAATTAGCGGTTCAGGATGTCTGGCCAAAATCGAGTTGTCGCAAATTATGCGGCTTTTTTAACCGGACAGTCGACGCTCGAACGCCAAGGCCGGTCGCGCTCGCGGCAAGCCGAAATTGATGGCTTAACGTAGATTTTAAAACTTCCAACCGCCGAACCCTTAAACCATTTGCTAACCGTGCATTTGTGAAGAACTTATACTGTCCTTGACATGTGAAAAGCCGGTCGCGAAAAAAGCATTTCGATCGGCGGCTATCACCAGCAAGATCTAGGATCGCGATACGCCTTGGTTGGCGTATAGATGTTTTTCCTTATCTCTTCTCGATAACGGTGAAAACAGTTGTTTACGGCACCCAGTGCCTTGCCAAAGTGCAGTCGGTACATGGATGGTGCCCGGCTTATATACACACCAAGCGCTCTGGCGCATATCACGCAGACGTGCCCGTTCGCAGCAATCCAAAACGACCTCGGCGCTGTTTTAGCGGCTTTCTCAGCCCGATGCATCGCGAAAAATAGCCGAAAGAAAGCACAACCCGAAATAACGCGATTCGCTCAGCGCTTCGAGGCCGTTTTTAGCGCGCGCGGTCAAAACAAACAGACGCAGTGTGCGCGTGTAAGCGACGCGGCGAGATAACGTAATCGGCTATTTGCAAGGATCGCACTTGAGCTGCCTAAGAGCGGCTCAGCGACGGTCGAGTTTCGTCCAATTACGCAGGCCCGGACCAAAGGCGCCGCCGCTTTTCTGCTTGCACTGCACGGCGCGCTTGACTGGGCACGAAAGTGGAGCCGTAGTAGAAAACGCGATTAAGGGCCCCCGCAAAATCTTCCCGCGCTTACAACAAAGCACCTAGTGTTGTCTCCCGCCCGGTCAAGGGACAGAAACCCGCTTTGTCTGTTTGTTTGGTCGACCTTCGAACGGTGCTTTATTGGACGACTTAATAAACACGCCTCCATTCGTCAGAAATTCGGGATTACTCTGTTTTGTTGGAAAGCGAAACCGCGACGACGGGTTTTTCTTTTATTAGCTAAACGCGATGGCTAAACAAACGACAATCTCCCGGTTGCTCGATTATCTCGGAAAGGTCAGTGACTAAAGTAAAGTTCTCGGCAATTTTCGTATCGTCTTCCGCTTCGCCCCAGACGCTGAACTCAGTAGCGAAACAACGCTTCAAACACGAGACAACAATTTGTAATCGGGCCCCTATAGCTACTAAGTCTTACCACACATTCAACAATAGCCCCAGTGTATTGCCCTTCGCAGAGGGGCAGCAGCGACTGGGTGCGCCTATATATGCAAGAAATCAATTTTCCTTCGAGCAGCGCAACCAGATCGCATGGGCGTCTTTTCAGAATGACGATGCGTGTGGACACGTCGACCGGTTATATACAATTCCCGCCCCCGCTTACAAAACGTCTTTCACCGGCGCTCGAGATGTCGGCGTTCAGCGATATTTCGCAGACCGTTCGACGTTAGAGTTTGTTATTTTATTCGAAAACGCCCGTTTGACGCCCTAGTGACGTCATTCGACTGGCGTTTATCGCGTTATTGCCACGCGCGTGTGTATATCAAGATCGCAGCTAATAATCGGCCCTGTTGTGGTGTTTCTGGGTAAAAACAACATAGCGGCCATCTGGAACGAAGCGGTAATTGGGATCGTCAGCTGTCAGGGGGAATGTTAACTGGCCAACTTGAACTCGAATTTTACGTACTGTCATAGTTGGTTTGGTTTGAGCGATTTTTTTTTCCCTACACAAAACTCGAAATTTTGATTAAAAACTAAAGGTATATACGTACTTTATTTAGACAATAAAACTTCGCGAATTTTAAGTAACATGGAATGTAAACTGGCCAACTTGAACTCAATCGCCAATTTTACGTACTGTCATATTTAATTTGGTTTCATTTTGATGAAAAAATAAAGGTATATAGGCAATTATTTTAAACAATATAGAACTTAATTGCGAATTTTACGGGATTCCTAAATTATCTTGCAAAGTTACGACTCATTTCAAGTACAGTATTAGTGATTTATAGTTTTTTACTGAAAATTTAGTTTCAACTAAAAAAAACAAAAAAAAACAGTGGCACTCCAGGGTTTTGGCTAACAAAAATCCTTGGTTTAATTTTTCTTTCTTTGTTAGCTCGTCTGAAAATACGTATTGGAGTAACACTTGATCGCTATGGTTGAATTAATGTCTGACCTTCGCAGGAAAATTGCAATAAAGTTAAGGCTAATCATATTTAGATGCATGCATGCATCCGGCAAGCGTTATAACCCGAATTTCAAAAATAATATCTCAACTCTATATTTCCATATAAATTTGAATTGATCGATTCAAGCAGTGCTTATGGCTACTGCAACCACTAAATTAGGCAAATCGTAAAGGCCTCGTTCAGTTTACTTGGAACATGCTAAGCCGATTAATATCTATTTATGTATGGCAGCGGCTAGATCTGATCGTTGTATTTTTAAATTGGTTTCGTGTTCTAACTTTACTCGGTAATCTAAGTTTTGGCTAATGTTAAACATTTTGACAAAATTTTAAACAGGAGACAATAAGGCATAGCTATTAACGTTATGTAACCCTTGTGTTGTTTTTTTCAGAACTAGGCTATCGGATATCGAAATAAATGTTATAATCGAACATACCTATACGTCACGCATGCTATTCCATCAATCACACAATCTTTTTTCTAGTAGTACTATTTCATTAAAACAGAATCTTTTTTGTAGTACTACTATTTCAAAAATGTCAAAAAATTCAAGTATTAATCGAAACCCACAGGGATACTTTGTCCACGGCGATGTGGTGATATTGAAGAGGAATATCGCACTTACTGCAGTAAAATTACAAGGTTCAAAGTCGAACACAAAAGGTTCAAATTCGAAAAACAGGGGCTTAAAGTCGAAAAACATCGGTAATGTTCCCGGAGGCGAAACGTGATACAAAATAAACGCTATTTGGTGGTTTTCTTTAAAAACGCCCCGTGTCTGGCCAGAAGCAAAAAATCGGTGCACTTTATTAAAAGCGTGCAGCAATGAGGCTCGGGACTCCGTAATTTCGAGGGCGGCGTCGGGCAAAGGCAAGAGAACACAAACAATTCGCGACCGCTGCGTGCTGCAAATTCGCGCCAAGGAATGCAGGAGCGCGGAGATAAAAGCGCAAAGAACAACATTTTGACGCGCGATGGGCATTATGGTGGGCGTCGTCATAAGATACCGACTTGCGACCGCGCGTTTCAACACAAACAAATTACAGGCTGCGACTTGGCATTTTGACAGGCACCAGATAGAGTCGAGGAGCGGCAAGTAATGCCCTCGCAATTTGCAGGATAAATGGCCAGCTGACTTTGCTGGCGGCCGCTAATGGTCGGAAGCTTTCCGCGATAGCCTTGTTTTGACTTTGGAGAATGTTCACAAAAGCTCGTTTGGCCGACCTGCTGTGCATTTTTGTTGATATACTGGTTGAAGTATATCGTGTTACAGAAATGCACTCTGCACTCGACCAAATATTTTATCACTGTTTTTCACCTTTGTCCTTGGTTATCATATATAAGTTGTAGTTTGTAAACCTTCTAGTGTAGTTACCTCTATAAGAGTTCATGGACTTTGATCCCTTTTTCAAATAAACAACGTATAACCTACATATAATTAAATAATAAAACATGAAACGATGAGTACGATCTTTTTTGTTCTACGCGTGTTTTCATGAATTGACAATGTTTATGCACTGTGTTCGGGTTTATCGCAAAATCTTTTCAGAAATCTGATTCGGTAAACGGTCGAGAAGCAGGTCTTACCGCGCCAATTTTTCTCCCAATTCCACAAGCTTTGCAGGCAACATAGTGACGAACTTTGCAAAGAACACTGACCGCAATCGAAAGTAAAAGGTTCCTACCGAAAGCTTAGCAAAACAGTCGACTTAGCAAAATCGGGCGTCACTGTAGTTGCATGCCGGGCGTGGCTCCCGCCAACCCCAGTAAGCCGAGCCGCGTTATTGCGGATGTGCCGCGTCAGGTTTCAATCCGCGAGACGGAATTGGAGCCTTCGACGAAAGATCGCACCGCGCGATATCCGTAAACACACATGGCCGACCAGCTGAGACGCCTCGGAGAAGTTCAATTGTCGCCGTTCAAAGGGACCCGGGATTTCCGCACCGAAATCCGGGATTTAGCCTTTCGAAATTGCGCCGCTCAAATAGGGTCGGCTATTTTGTGCACCGCGTTGCTGCAGTATAGGCCGATTGAGGGCTTCCCTTACCGCTTCTAAATCCGGTTTAAATCCCTTAAACATATTGCAGCCGGTGTAAACTTTCCCGTTTGTTCAAAAGTAGAAAAGAAAAACGCGTTGTACAACAGGCAGCGGCGCCAAACGTTGACAAAATGCGGCAAAAATATTATGAAAAGCATTTCCTGAAGGGTAAATGTTTACGACGGCATTAATTCTAAAACTACCAAGACCAGTTTCGCATTTCGAACTTAAGGTAAGTTGAATATGGAGGGATTTCAGTATTGAGAATGTAATTTTTTTACATTTCAGCATATTTGACAAGGGTGCTGGAAACCAAGCTTATCTGCCTATATTAATCCATATACTTGTATTGGCCAATCTTTAGCCAATATTTGATCAGGGTGTGCTGCGTCATTGGCAGGTATTCCAGAAGCCGCGAGGATTTCGCAGGTCACAAGTTTTTTTACCGAAATAATCCGGCCCTAATATCACTCCTCTGTTGCGAAAATCCAACCGCGGCGACGACAGACGAAATATAGTGGCCGAGATTTGTCTCGCCGATGCCTATCTTACAAATCGCCTGAAATATGTGTTTCAGACTATAGATTGTGTTTTTTCTCCTGTATACTCATCAATTTCTATTAAAGGGTTGCCGGTTCACACATTTCGATGAGCAACAAACACCTCAAAATCAGATTACAGAAATTAAATATTCGAACTAAAATGTAATGAGAAAATATATATTTTCTACTCACAGTGTACAACATAGTAACATATTGTTACGGAAGAAGAGTTATTTCAAGTTTCATTCTACATTTAAATTTTCGTTGCCAATCTAAAGATGTGAAAACAACATGGTCTTCATACCAAAGGTTGACTATACCTTTATATTGCCGGAATTTAATGCGCGCTTCAATCTGCCTTTGCAAAACAACGATAGATTTTCGATAACAACCGGGTTACTTTGGTTTATCACAGTTAATACGCGTGTTTTGCGAAATTACTTTTGACTTAGACGTGTAAGATGAAACCCTTATTTTAAAGGTCGAAGTCGAGTACCGGAGTTTGACGTTAACACATTATAACTAAGGAACATCATATACCGAGAAAAAGTGAAGACCACAAAATGGATTTGCGTCAACGGTGCCAGAACGTATACTTTGATTGGTCGGATAGCATTGTGCTTATTCACAACTTGTACTTAATTTTCGATTTAGGTGAACACTCTCAAGTAGATTTCAATAAATTCGTGACGCATTTATTCAATTCAGAGTTAGACGAAATCTGTAGTCGTTTAATGTCAATTTAAATCGCCAACATTATGAAATCGTCTTCACGTTACAACTGTACAAACACAGGTGTAACAAAAAATATTTTAATAAATTTTTCTCCATGTATTGATGGTCAGCTTAGTGCTTCGTGTTGCTGTTTTTTCTTTGTATGTTTGCATCTTGAATTGATTCCTTAAGTTTGCTGCGTGATTCGATTATTGCAACCCCTCTTTTTTAAACCCTATAAGTTCAATGTCGTCATTGGACTGCGTGTGATACGGTGTTGACATTTCACCAAAATCTCTGCCGTAAATCCAATAATTCCTTGAATAACAATTTCCTTCTGGAAATAGCGCAAGATGTCCCCGAGAACGCTACAATGGCAATATATTGCCACCCGTGCGAAACCCAACACGCCTGTGCAGGTAGAAACCGTTATGGATCATTCGCCGTCAAAGCGAGACGTCACTGAATGCGGTTGTTTTCTTGCCTTTAACCTATCACGTCTTGCCCGCTTCTTTCGCCACACTGGATGTCCGATGCCTGCACTCTGTATATTACTATTGGTCGAACGTCATGGCTTCCCGTAAACATTGACGTAGCATACACATTCCAAAACATACCGCAAAACCCGTCGGCACCAGTGTACATGCATTTCTCCCAAAATCAGGCGCCTAACGAATCCATGTCTTGATGTAAAGTAAATCGGTGCCGTGGAATTACGGACAAATAGTCTGCGTCTTTGATGTTTCCCTGAGAGTATAAGTCTATTATAATCGCCTTAACTTTCGCTTATAAATGGTGGTTTTGATAATTTTGAACAACGGTTCAGCTGAAGTTAATTACAAAGGGCTGATCTTTTTGTTGTCATGTAAAGCCGTGCTTCCCAACCTTTTTAATGCAAGTTTCACCGATCTACTTTTTTTTTTTTTTAAGTTTTGTTTGCGACCCACAACGATATTGACCAAACGATTTGTCATATGTTACAATGAGATAAGTTGATATTTCACAATGCGATATGTCACTATAAAAAAAAATCAAACAAAATTAGAGAGTTCAAATAAATTACATTAACCCTTGTGTAGCAATAATTTCAAACTAAATGAAAATAAGATAACAGTTACATAAAACCTGCATCTTTACTACTGGCGTAGGTATACTGAAATAGTTAATCGGCACAATACATTTAAATGTGACGCATTTGTTACACTGTTGCATAAATGCTACTTACTGATAATGCAATAAGTGGGGTACGTATGTCCCCGAACGCCAAGGTACAGGGGGCCGAAATGAGGCTGCTTCTTCTTTAAATGCAATGTTCTATTAAAACTTGAATTGTTTTTCCGTATAAAGTCAGTATAATATGTTAATGTAATAGAAAATATGATTAAACATGGAGGAGGGGGCGCCAATATAATAGTTTGCCCCCGGGCGCAAAATACCCTGGCACGCCTCCGGCTGGGAAGCAATGATGTAAAGTATAAATGTTTTTTTCCTGTGGGAACATTAAAAGTGACTTGATCATTTCCTTTCTTCGATAAATATATACTATAAATAAACTTGTCACATTGTTTTAACTTACATAAAAGTAAAATATCGGAGCTTAATGATTATGTTTTGCTTACCCATTTTATTTAGTTTTAAACAAGCGATTTCATGACATCATTAGTTTAAAGACCCATAATTTTATAGATGCCCTATACTTGTGTAGTTAAGAGTTGTAAAGATATTGCTGTGAATACAAATAATTTACACAGCCGCTTACAGTAGCAACTCGTATTTTAAGTCTGACCTTTAATGATGAATAATTGTTGTATGCACAAAATACAACCTTGTTAAACCCGGAGGGCGAAAAAAAGCTCAAAACATGTTTGTGCCAAAAACTTTGCCTTTGTTCAAACGTGACTCTCAGTTAGAAACTTTCACACAAAACTTTGTGTCGGTTTTCACAGATGAATGCTTAGTGTTGGTTTGTTCATTCTCAGTTTAGCAGCTAGCAATTCAGTTTTACCAAGAGTCTTTGCGAACTATTCTCGATGAGATTTGCACTTATTTTGTTGCCGCTTTTTGGATTTGGGCGATTGTCATTTGGAAACCAAGTTAACTTGGATGGCTGCTCTCTGAATCTGCAGTGTGGGGCAAACTACAACAACAACAACAACAACAATGGAGGGTTTTCGACCGCTTCTAGCCACGTACTAGGTCGAAGTGGAAAACGAGGTATAATTGTTATGAAAAAAAAAACTTTTCTGGTGTCATTTACCTTAATCTTATGTGAATTTTGAGGCCAGCCGCTTTGTGATTATTTGCAACCAAATTTAGGTGACTGTTTTTTGAATTGTCGCAGCTGGTATAATGATTTTCGCAAATGGGTGTCTGAACGAAAAGTCACGATCTTTTGCCATTTACATTTTTAAGATCTTATTTTTAATTTTAAACCAATGTGTTTCAAAGCAGATTATCGTGTTTGCTAATTTAGCAGGTTTAATCTGAGTCATAATCTAATACATAGTTCAGGTATGCTACATTTAGCAGATTTTTTAATGAATCACTTAGTTGGAGCTGTAACCTATAGATGGCGTGTCGCTAAAATTACTAAAAGACTGTCTTTTTTCTTTCTGTAGAACCTGTTGCTATAAAAATATTTCCCCAGCAAGGACTATGATTAAAACTATGATGTAAATGTAAAACTTCTAACACCTTATTTCCAGAGGTATGACATTCCATTTACATGTTTATTGGCGGACTTAACAGAATAAACATTTTGCTTTTTGCCAGGCCCCAAGGGCGAAAAGGGACATCAGGGATTAAAGGGGACTAAAGGTGACACCACTCAATGCGTTTGTGAAGACGACGGACCGTCTCTAGACAGTTTTGAACAGTTGCAAGCACAACTGGAAAGAACACAGCGTTAGTAAATCAACTTCATATTTGTGATAAACCAATATCGTAAAATTAATTGCGACCAAGCATAGACACAATCTATTATAATTGTTTAATTTATAATTTCCTAATGCAATTTCAACTGAAAACTGGACAAGTTTAAAAGTGAAAGCCATTACTATAGGCTTGGTAAGTTCGTTAATTCTTAACTTTCTTAGGTGCCATTAATCCGCGCAGCTGTCGCGACGTTTTGCCGCGCTACAGCGACGACAGTGGTGGAGTTTACACCATATATCCGTTCGCTGGAGGACGCTCGGGAGTGCAGGTGTATTGTGACTTGGTGACCGACGGCGGTGGGTGGCTGGTAAGTACAGAAAGACTGTAATCAAATTCAATATCAGAAGGGCTAGATTACAGGTGTTGAATACACATGTGAGTGTATCTTTCATCAAAATGTTTATATTATTAAATTAAAACGCACAATAGAGGTTCAAAGTATTGTTTTTAACATATACGTACAAATTGGTTCGCCTTTTGATATCGTTGGGTCGCCGATTGCATTAGTTTTAGACGGTTAGATTATGGGGTTGGTTCTAAGCGAATTTCTCGAATACGTATGACATTCGCGAAAGCAAAACGAAGACATGGCACATGTTGTAAAATGCATCTAGATTCATTTAGCTATTGTACAGAATTATGAGTGTTTTGTCCTGAACTTTATACATAGGTGTTTCAAAAGCGCAAAGACGGATCAGAGGATTTCGATCGAGGCTGGGATGATTATGTGAATGGATTCGGAAAATTGGATGGCGAGTTTTGGCTAGGTATACTTTAAGTAAACTTCTCCTTAAGGTTTAATGAAATACGAAGTAGAGAAATAAGGTATAGTCAAACGTTAAAAAACGGAACGGTCCACAACGGTCTGGAGCGGCGTTAAGTAAATTAATTAAGGTAAAAAATGTTTTTTTTTAAATCTCTTTATTGTTATAGTGTATTCAGACTAATATTTTAGTTGTATTTTTTCGCACGAGATGGACAATAGCCCCAGGTTTATTAATGGTACTATAGTTTTATAGCTAGGACGTAACTTTGATTATACTCTAACATCACGGTATACCACAAAATGTTAGCGCATTTTAATTAAATATATTTGAACATAATTAAAATTAAGTAAAATGTATTTGAACATAACTAAATAATAGTTTATTTTTGTAATCATAAGGCCTTGAAAAGCTGCACCAGATTACCACTAGTGGAAGATACGAAATGCGAGTGGACATGGAGGACTTTGACAATGCGACTCGTTATGCTCTATACAGGCAAGAACATTTCTTGTTATCATTCATAGAAAACGATTTGATATAGTTTAAACCGTTTCTATTGAACTGCAAGCGAAAGCAGGTCCACATGACCTTCAAACATTCTTCTGTAATCCAAAGAATGGCTATTGTGGGTTAGTTATATGACACTGTGAGTGAATGCCTGTATATCCAGCCTATTTTGGTTACGGGGATGGTTGGAATACATAAGGCCATGACGTCAGAGCAGAACACATCTGAGCCAGTAAATTTGACTGACTGGAGTTAGACTCGAGTTGTTTTGCGCCGCCCTGGTGAATAGTAACAAAGGACTTTTGCGTTGTTTCTAATCAAATATTCGTGTATGTTCAAGAGCCTTTCCAAAATCGTTCATATCACTCATATTAGTGTATCTATATATAGTGTTACTATACGCTGCCCAGAGCCCATACTTATATATTCCATAACGTGCATTTAATTTTATGCAGTATGTTTTCTGTTGGTCCCAGTTTGGGGTATCGTCTCAGCAGGGGAGACTACTCTGGAACCTCAGGTAACAGTTATCCAGGGTAAATTGTAAACATACCATTGTAGAACCGGTATCAATTGTTTGACAATTGAAACAAATCTATGAAATCACCTTCATATCGTGTCTTCGAAAATAGATCAAAAGCATCTTAATCTTTTGAAAAATCTCCGTATTAATTATTAGTTTAACCTGACATTTAAAAAATTGTTTGTGGTTTTTAAAGTATATTTCCTGTTTTTTGCCTTTAAAAGTAAAATCGCGGTACAGGTATGTAATAATATAACAAACATTCATCGTTAACGTATTTAATTCTAAATGCATATATGACCTGTACACCGAAAGACATTTGACTCACCGAACCTGTCGATCATCGCCCTACCAACGGTCCCGGTATGGCCAGTAGTCGTGAGTTCGAACCTTACTGCAGGCTAGTTGTTTTTCTATCCTGCCCTGTTTGCATCAAGTCGGCGATGGCTTTCGGTGTATTATCGTTGGTCAAAAAGCAGCCTCAGAAGGGCTAGTTCACAGTTGTTAGCACACAGCATATGTGTGTGCATCTTTAGCATTATCGGATATTTAACCTGTTTCCCAAGGCGAGGGAATGCAACCGAACGGCACGAAATTTTCAACCAAAGACAGGGATCAGGATACATACGGAGGGAATTGTGCAAAAACTTTCAAGGGAGGAAGCTGGTCAACGAATTGTCATTCCGCAAATCCAAACGGGTTTTATTACGGTCCATCACAGACAACCTATGCTGACGGAGTCAATTGGTTTCGAGGACTCCGCTACTCGCTAAAACGACTGGAGATGAAAATACGACAGATTTTGTGAATGTATAGCTCGTTGTTGTTGGAGACATTTTACCAGCTTCGCTGCTTTCATCTATATTGTCGCAAAACGACAGGCCACGCGAAATATATTGAAGTTTAACCCTCTAACAGTTCTCCAGCTGTGCTATTTTTTGTACTGAGCAAGTGTTTGCTTTAGTGAGCATGACTAATTTAAGGCTGAGTTAGCAGAGTGCTAAATATGTTACGAAAATTCACAATTTATTAATTTTTATGAAGTTTGACCAAAACACGAGGCACTTCATCGTTTTTTATGCTTTTACAATCTTTGTACATTTTGTTTACGTTTATTGCTAAATTTAGATAGTTAATTCTACAAGCAATATGCTTACAATCGTCTGACGATTTGCGTATTTGCGCAACTTATAGGGAACGCTACCCCGACTCTTTTTACAAGCGAGCCCCAAAAAGATGGTTAAATAGTGTCACTGCATGTAAAAATCGCTATGTTGAAACTGAAAATATAACCAATCAAATCAAGATTCGTTTTAGAGAAAAGTATATTAACAATTAAGACAACTGAATTTTTCTTCGCTAAGAAATTGTTTTCTTATAACACAATGAACAGCATTACGTTTGTACGTTTCCAATTGATCAATTTGCTTTTGTGACTACCGCAATGGACTGATGACATAGTTTGATATCACATCGGCAGTTCTTTTTATCTGAAATATCGGATATTAAATTCTGTTTCAAAGTGTCTGCATGTTGCACATTTACCAAAATACCGTGGACGGCGTGTTCTTGCAGTTCGGTGAACGTGACGGTACGAGAGCCCTCAAACTCAAGTAAACCCTGTTGTTTTTGTTTTTTCTCCCTTTGGCGCGGCGAACCTGCTGGCCTACTTGCGCATCCACGTGAAAAACTTGTTTTTGTCTGCTGCGGTTAAGTCTCTCTTGTCCCCGAAAAGCAGCTGCGAAACTGTTTAAACGAGAGAGGGGGGAATTGAATTTCAGAAATGAAACCCTAGAAAAAACGGCCAACACCTGCGCAGATGCTGACTTTGTCCTATAGTAGAAGAGCTCGTGCTTTCTGCGGTTAAATCTACAGAAAACCGGCAAACTGTTTAAAGAGTGAGAATTAAACGTCAAAGGTGGCAGATCACGTGGAAAACGTTTAAAAAGTTTTGTACAAAACGAAATCACGAAGCAGACCTTTCTGTGTTTGTTGCAAGTGATGACAGAGGTAGGCCAAACCTTCCATAAAACCAATAACATTTTAAAATATTGTCAAAGAGGTGAGTTGGCAAGATTCGAAGCATTAGGAAATGGTCAAACTAAGTTGGTATATCCGCCCTTACTTTTGTCTCATCTAATCGCTTTGCATTTAATTTGGATTGTTGATTTTGGTGAATTACATTATGTAAATAAAATTGGGGTCGATGCGCTAAAAATAGTACAGCCTTATGCAGATTAATTTGAACAAGAGATAAAACACAGATGGTTGAAATACTCTGGCGACGTTTCTTTAACCATGAGAAATAATTGGCATGGGTAATTTTAGCCGTTTTTAGAGTTGGACTAGCATGCCAAAGTCTGTCAACAGTTTAGGTTTGACAATACGGGCAAGCTGCGACGTGAATAAGTGCGAGATGAATCGAAATAAAACTGTGCAGTAAATACGATTATATCCTACTGTGTTCAAGCCCTTTGTTGGCATCAGAAAGGATCGACTGGTGCCAAAGGGACCCGATTTAGCGCCTTTTGAAGTGAGGTTTGACAAGTAAAATATTCGTTTGTTTGTAGAGCTAACGAAAAGGTCTTTGTCAGATCTAATATTGTTGGTTTGGTTTTTAAATTAATGAGGCGGATTGCTATTGTTAGTTGTTTAGCAGGCTTTTGCACCTTTCTATTTTCATTTAGTGCCTAACAATTGAGTTGTGATATGTCGCAATTTAAAGCATGAATTTAAAACTCAGGTTCGGGTTTAATTACCAAAAAAATTCTGAAACGAAAAGCTCATTTTTACGTGAAATTGAAATCCGAAGTCACGTTAAAGCCAGTAAACCGGTGTTTTAACCTATAAGTTGCGAAACAAAAGTGAGCCGCCGATTGATTTGGCTTGATTTAAAAAATGCAGTTCAGTAGATCTCAAGGTAATTTTTTTAAACGAGATGTCCATAAAATTTAGAAAAAAAATAAAAATTTTAAGAAAGAGGGTTTAAGAAAGCATGGCTAATTATTTTTATATTTAATTTATTATTGTTGTTATCTTGTTTGTGTTTTAGTTTGCTTTTAGCTTACAAAAGTTCAGTAAAGAGAATAGGGTCACCTATGCTTTACTGTTATTAGTACCGAATAGTTTTTCTGTCACCGCGAAAAAGGTTGAGAAACACTGCCGTAAACTAAAAAAACAATAAAATCATTCTGTATTCAATACTGCTATCCGACCAAAAGCAAAGGTAGGCAATTGCGCACTGGCGAAGAGGTTGTAAGAGGTTTATACAGGACTTTAAGTGCCAAGACCGCTTCAGGTGCCACGATCATTGTAGATTACAACGTCAAACATTGCGTTACGAGAAAGTCATCGGATTTGTTATGTTAAATAATATGAAATCAATAGTTTTGTATGTATGGCTAGCATAAGTGTTAGATGCTTTTGGTGTGCCCACATTTTTTAAAGAAAAGCAAAGTTTACGTTGCGTTCGAAGTCAAAACGCAATAAAATCAAACTACAAACGTATGGCGAACCTACTAATGTGCAATTAAAGGAATAATTATAATGGCCACGCATTTTGCGAAATATTGAAAAATTATTTGACACTTAGACATTATCTTACAATATTCATGTTGTTGGTCTGTATTAGTGCATCCTCAAAATAGCGCACTATAGCGGATTTGTAGTTACAAAACTGTAATATCATAAACTGCATACTGAGGTTTTCGGTCAAGTGGTCTGTTGACACCGCCAAGGGGCTCGCAATCTGTGATTAACAGATAAGCATCGCTAAAAGATGACATGATGGACAACATCATTGCAGGTTTGTAGCTGCAGCTTAAGGTGATAGTTTACCAACACAGACGCCCATGAGCGAAATTAAAGCCATAGTTTAATTGTAAGTCTGTAGTTTCTTTTTTCAAATACATGGACACGGACTTATATATGAAGTATATAAATTACAGAGAGACTATCAGTAAAAATTTCGACCAAACTTTTAGCTGCAGCTATATTCATGCCAAATACTTAGACTTAAACTTTCAAAATAATAATTATTCAGCAAGCTAAGAAAGCGCAGCGGTAGGAAAACGTAGCAAGACCAAATAACCGCAAATAAACAAGTATAGCAGTTCACGTAAGTTAAACCAGTCAGACAAGAAGTTTAAGTCTTTACAGAGAACGGATTTGCGGTAAGGTGAAATCATCATTTTTTGAAGTGTTGACGGCACCGACAAAAAACAAAACTGGTGTAAAAAGCTGTAGGCGCGTCCAAGGTGATTTAGCTGCGTATTTGTGGCATTATGCTGGTAAAGAGACTCGAGGAATGGTCGATTTTTTACGCAAGGAAGCTATATAAGCCTTATTAAAATCAGTTTTTAAAATGCAAGTGAAAGCAATTTCTACGAAATTGAATTTATAAGTATTAAACAAGGTACAGTTCCAGGAATTTACCTTGTTTCTTCAAATATCTCCAGCATTAATGTACAGATTAAGCTCAAAAACTTTAACAAGTATATTATTTGTAAATGATATTATAGTTGAAACAAAGTCGATAAAAGAGTGTGACCTCGACAACATCCAAAAATGGCTACAACGGCCCCATCAGTTGATTCGATGGTGACTGGCACAACACCTGTTGGAAGCCTGCCAAGCGCGGGGGGCCTAGCCCCTGCCGATCTGGCGGTCATCGGAGTTTATTTCGTATTCGTGCTGGCCGTCGGGTTGTGGGTAAGTTATGTTTGGACTTTTTACTGCTGAACGATGAGTCGCAAAAGTTGCTAATAAGTCGCTTAGGGTCGGATCCAGGGCGGGGACAAGGTCATGCCCCCCAAAAGACTATGTTTTTGCGAATTGTAACTGCACCAGTGCAAAACAATAAACAAAAATTCCCAACCGATTCGATAAACATGTTTTTTGTCCCAACTAAGTTAAATTCGTGCTGGCTCTTATATGATTTACAAAACTTTACAAAACATACATTGCAGACTGGCAGCAATTCGCAAAAATAAATTTTAGACACATGTTTAGTAGAGCTGTCATAGGCTATATACCTCAAGGGCAACAACGCAAATCAACCTTTTCGTTTGTTGCGTAATATCATAAAATAGGATTTTTCAAGGGCACCAAGTTGAATTAAAATCACCTAGCGCCATTTCATCACATAAATCGTGCCAAAAAGACAGAGCTATACGTTGTATTGTAGTGTGTACGACGAACGTCATTCGCCGTAGCCTTCAAGTCAATTTCTCATCGTTAACACGATTTCACATCACAGGCAATGTACAAAACCGACCGAAGCAACGTCGACGGGTTCTTTCTTGCTGGAAGAAACATCACCTGGTTCCCGGTGGGTGCCTCTCTGTTCAGCAGTAACATCGGCAGCGGGCATTTCGTGGGATTGGCTGGCACTGGGGCGGCGGCTGGGATTGCAGTCGGCGCTTTTGAGTGGAATGTAAGTTGCTTTTATATTTCGAACCTTAACTCCTTCACGTTCAACTGTCATCTGAAGCTTTTCGTATACGCACCAGCTCACAGTAATACAAGTTTGTGAATTATTTTAGGAGTAAATATAGGCTGAACGACGTTACCCTGAATGGCCAAAGTTCTAACTCATCGCAGGATACAGTTTTGTTCCTGCCACTTGTTATATAATAGGACAGTTGTATATACCCTTCGGTTTAACATATTCCACAAATCAGCAAACAAAGAAAAAGTTAGAAAATCCACGAAGCGAGGAAATAAGGATGAGATATGACTTTGGGAAGCAGCCTGAGATTTCATTGTTAAAAACTTGTAACGACGAAGCAAAATATATATTCCGAGCTTCGTAGGTATTTTGTCTTTTTGCCAGGCAATGCTCACACTTGTGTTCCTCGGGTGGATTTTTGCGCCGGTTTACATTGCTGCGGGTGTGGTGACGATGCCGGCTTACCTCCAAAAGAGATTCGGCGGCGAAAGGATCCAAGTCTATTTGTCCGTGCTTTCATTGCTGCTATACATATTCACTAAAGTTTCGGTGGGTACACATCTTATATATGCTTTTAATTTGGGGACTGAGATAGTTCAATCCGAATTTCAAAATAGTTACATGTATTTGAACAGTATATCATAACAAGGTAAGATAGTGGCTCGTAAAACAAAACTTAGGCAGACAAAACGTTAACACTTTTAACCAAATCTATGGAAAAGGTTGAAGTTATATTGCAGAATACCAGGGTTAATCGACCGAGGCCACCGAGCGCTTATATCGGGGTCTATGACCCGAGGTCTTTACTTGGTAGCTATGTAGTGTTGGTGTAACAAGCAAGTGTAACCAATTTATTTATTAATTTTGACCTTACAGACCACTACGGTCAGTGATGCAAATTCTTTAGTTTTCGCCATTTTAACATTCTTGGAGTTTAGCTAACTATTTCGTTGGTTTAACTTTAGGTTTTTTTGCTTTATTCACTATAAACCTGGGAATTGACTGACACAATTGAGAGCTCTATCCACAAAACAATGAGTTCATATTTAGAAATTATTTTGAATCGTGCAGCAGTTTTGCATGCCGAAAAGAATCCAAACCATCAAGATTACAAAGGAAATCCCAATACCAAAACATATAGTTTTTGCAACTTGTTTATCTCGATGTATTTACAGGCTGATCTTTTTGCTGGTGCCATTTTTATCCAAGAAGCGCTGGGATGGAACCTATACGTAGCCATGGTAATCTTGCTTGCCATCACGGCCCTGTACACTGTAACGGGAGGGCTGGCGGCCGTCATCTACACCGACACTGCGCAGACCTTCATTATGATCGGCGGGGCTATTGTGATGATGGCATTGGGTTGGTGTTTAGCAGTATTGTAAACATGGCAATTTGAAAAGACTTAAGACCTATAGTAAAGTCATTTGTAAAAGAACAAGTCCTTGTCAAGTCATAATTAGAGCAAGTCAATTCCAAGTCAAATCGTTGTTATACAAGTAAACGTTCAATTGTTTAAAAAAAATTAATAAAAGTAAACGTTCAAACCTACTACAAACATAACAAATACGCAAAATATAGCAAGCAAAGTGTTCTATGTGCAAAAATTAAGATAAATAACCCAAGTTCTCCTTCTCCAAAGCAACTTCCCCCTTCTTCTCATCCCCTAAGAAAACAGTTCACATACTTCATCTTTCATATTGTAATCCTTGTTCAGCATTCATTAGGGTCGGGGGCTACGAGGGCCTACAAGTCGCTTACATGCAAGCCATCCCCGCCATTCGACCCAATGGAACGACTTGCGGCTTGCCGAGAGCCGATTCCTTTAACGTGCTGCGAAATCCTATAACGGGGGATCTACCCTGGCCAGGCCTCACCATCGGTCTTACGATTTTGGCAACGTGGTACTGGTGCACAGACCAGGTAATATTTCTGCTAGTGAGAAAAGTGTGTTCTATAATTAGAGAATGTAAAACCTAAGTTATTTCATCATGCCTGATACAATAACAACATAATCTGGCTACAAATCACAGATTCTTCGAACGCAAAAAGGTAGTCGTGTTTACATTAATTTAAGGCAGGACTTGGACTATGCAACGTTAAATTATCGGTCGAAAAACTTTTTTGCCGTTTTTATTAATTAATATATTTATGAATAAAAGGACACAACGAAATAAATGTGATAGAGGAGAAGCGTGATAAAACGCATGTTAGAAAGCGATGATTTAGCAGGAAGGCAAAATATAGCATTGGCATTCGGGACTTGCTTAGACTGGGTTTCAACAAAGCCCTGTCCACTTGCAGAGAAAGTTAAAACAAGTGCTACAGTTTCTAATGCATCGCAAAAGAAAACAGGGTTATCCGAGTTTTTAATACCAAAGGAGAACAGGGCTTCATATTGGGCATGATGGATCTTATAGGTTTAGTTCTATCTAAAAACTTCTAGGTTTGTTTTCTACGGTGCCATTGTAGGTTAAAATTACCGGTCCTAATTGTCTGAACTGTATGACAGGTGATCGTGCAGCGCACATTGGCGGCAAAGAACCTCTCCCATGCCAAAGGCGGCTGTGTAGCAGCTGGGATCATGAAGATCCTTCCAATGTATATGATGGTTATGGTCGGAATGGTCAGCAGAGTCGTATTCACAGGTAAAAACTATTAAATGTCACTTAAATTATGACGAAAATCAGCCCCAAAAAATTTCGTAATGACATTTCTATGGTTTTGGATGATGAGGAAGAAGTCTGTGTTGTTAAAATGCGGAGATTATTGATATATTAAAGAGGCAAAAAAATATGGTCTGACCAAATAATACATCTCTTTGCTTTCTTTTCAACCATACTATTTGCTCGTCACGTTTCTATGCAGTGACGTGAAGGTAGAAAAAAATCACATAAATCCACCTGTATTGATTAATTTTGCTTATGTATAGAAATGCCATACTTTGGTATCAGATCGTACGGCCGTACATTTTGCACAAAATATTGGATAACGGTTTCGGAAAGGCAAACCAATCAGACATCCAATCAATGGAAATTTAATTTGTGGTTCAATAAAATATTTCTTTTTTTTTATTAACATTTTTTTTGTTTTGTTCTTGAACAGTAATTATAATAGGAGACTGTGTTTGTTTCATTGACTGTAAACACAGATCTTTATTTTTCGCAAACAAGTAGCGATAGTGGCTTTCAAGCGTGTCTTGTTTTTGCAGATGCGGTAGCTTGTGCAACGCCAGAGGAATGCATGAAGTATTGCGGTAACTCGGTTGGCTGCTCAAACGTGGCCTATCCCAAACTGGTGCTGGAAATCATGCCAACTGGATTAAAAGGTAAATTCAGCGACATTTGGTCGCTAGAAATTAAAACGATCTATTTTTAAATGTTTTAAAGTTTTTAAAAAATGATAACTTCTAGTTAAAATTGATAACTTTTATTCGACTGTAACCTACTGGAATCTAATAGGCCATCGTTTCCTAAATGTGAACCTGCCCCCCTACCCCCAATTGTGGCCACGGTGCAGTATTCGGGGTGCCACGAGCATATAATATTTTATTTATTAACCAGTTTACCTCAATATTGTGATATATTATGATTTCGAAGATCAACCTTATGACGTATCATGACGAATATTTCCAAACCGTAAGCAGGGGGCAACAACTCATAAAAAAAACTTCAGAAGCACTGTAATAGACCATTGCAATATTTAGCCTGCTTGGTGGGTTTAGAACGAAGATTATCTATGGCATATTTTTAGGAATCATGATATTTGGTTTTGCAGTATAACCTAACATGTCATTTTCAAGTTTAATCAAGTGTTGTTTTTGTCAATGTTATTTTCATTATTTGTAAAACATTGAATTGTTACTAATTACCAATGCATAGTTTGTATATATGCTCTAAAGCAGTGTTTCTCAACCTATGGGTCCCGACCTAAACCTGGGTCGCAGTTTGATTTGGCTAGGTCGCCCACTGCAGCAGTTCACATCGTTAGATTTGTTAAGATTGGTCTACAGCTAGATTTCTAAAAAAAATTGAGAACACTGTGGGCAAAATACGATAACAAGGCTCATAATAATTTAGGAAAACTACAAACTTTTTATGCTAATGTCTTGTTTTGTTCGCAAACAACTTTTCGCCGTGAAAAACAGGTTGAGAAGCACTGCTCTGATGGAACAACAAACCAGTTCTTTGATCTGGTTTCTGTATTGATATATAAACCTTGGCGCTCAGGTTTGCTGTTGGCCGTTATGATGGCAGCTCTGATGTCATCACTGACGTCCGTATTCAACAGCGCATCGACACTCTTCACCTGCGACCTCTGGAAGAAAATGAGGAGGAACGCGACGGAATGGGAACTCATGATCGTTGGGAGGTGAAATAATTGCGCCGGGGAAAGTTGTTTTTGTTGATTTCAGTCTTCCTTTATATGTTTAAACAAATAAAACTCAAAGTTTGAAAACTGAGTAAACTTCAAGTTTTGCTTGTTTATATACGCCTTAGCGGAACAGTGCTCGACTAGCAGAAACCTGCTGCCAATGGTTTTGGGTTACATAAAGATATGTCCTTTTACATATCCTTTATATGTTGCTACGTTTTTATAGTGACACCATTGTAAAGTGAGACAATAAACAACAGCACCTTGTACGTTTGTTTGGTAAAAGCGACCGATTGGTGAGCAGAATAAAGCATTTTCCATTGGACAATGTAGGCCTATTTTTACATATTTTTTCCCCTCGAGGTTTTTTTTATATAAATTAAATAAAAAAATGTATGAAAAGTGTTCTTTTTAGTCATATACCTGATTCCATCAGTTTTGAGACAAAATAACACATCGTCAAAACAGAGAAATTTCCTTAAACTAAATGTAATACAAAAATAGTTGTTTAGCTGGCGACGTCGATGCCACTGATAATGCTATGCTAGGCAGTTTTTTGGCTTAATGCAAGTCGACCTAAAAACGCGGTGCAAAAAGACGAGAAGGAGAGAAAAACACATT
Source organism: Ascidiella aspersa (assembly GCF_963924565.1). Lineage (NCBI taxonomy): Eukaryota > Metazoa > Chordata > Ascidiacea > Phlebobranchia > Ascidiidae > Ascidiella > Ascidiella aspersa. Next base: position 23,078,998 of record NC_139451.1, read on the forward strand.
CCACATACCGTATTAAAACGCGTAACCTTTTCTCGGCATCCCGTTGCCTTATCTTGCCTGCCCATCTAATGCCCAAGGCAACAAAGACCGGCATTGAGGCTTATGACGAAAAACCACTGGCTGTAAGTTGAATGAAAACCTCAAAATTGCATTGCAAATCGCGGTGTCCGATGGCGTTCAAGTTAAAAGTGTTTTCTGATTCAAAAAGTGTGTCGTTGGAACTTAACACCTATTAAAATTGTTTTGTGGGGTCGTTTGGGACGTTTTTGCTGATAAACACCAACTAATAGCAAGATTTAGTTAACATGGACAGTAGACACCTCTCGGTATTAACCGCTAAAGTTTAGGCCATTGGATATGAAAGCGTGGATATCAATTTTTACTCAACGTTTTACTGTTAACGACTCTCAAGGCATACCGCGAGCATGTTGACTCATACCCCTAAAACAGGGGTTTCCAACTTTTTTCCAATACCGTACCACTTGGACGTTTTCTTACGCCACGCGTACCACTTCTTCTATAACAGTGGTTCTTCACCTTTTTTCTACCGCACCCCCCTGTGGTAATTGTTCTGTGCCTTGCGCCCCCCTTAGATATTAAACAACAATAATAAAGGAAATTTGTAGTGTGAAGCGCGAACGAAATTGCGTTTATTTGGTTTGTATTGGCTAAACCTTAATTTTCGAGACACACAAAAGCTGCTCGAGCTCGATTTATTGGTTTTCGAGCTAATTTTGACAAACATGTTGCAAAAATTGAAACCGGGGTTGATGGTACACAATGCAAATGCTATATACTGCAAATAACATTACAAATTGGCGCAATAAAGTCGAAGTTTCCCCCAATTAGTAATGCGCAAAAAGTTGTTCGTAGTTTGCGCAAAGCGCAAAATTTTTTGTAGTTTTGTTGTAAAAATTGGCAAAACACAGTATGTGTAGAGGGTGGCAGGCTGCACAACTTAGATCTTTTTCAACCATATCATACTGTTCTGAATAGGCACAGCCCCAAAATTCGCAAATGGCTAAATTATGATCGTTTTTCTTTAGTTTCTTTTCTAAACATGTTTAATTTTGATGTTATGCATAAGATAGCATACAAGCAGATTTAGTAACTAAAGCAATATGGAACTCTGATAAAACATTATAAAAAGTTAAATATTGGAATAAAGCTTGCGCCCCCCTAAGATTTGCTTGGCGCCCCCGGTTAAGATCCACTGTTGTAGAACAACTATTTTGATCGAATCATATTTTTGCCTATTTTTAGCTTACAACTAGCAATTCAATGCTATTTGTAAATTAAGCTATAAATCAGTAGATGATCTCTATCGAGAGCAATCGTTTGACATATTTAAACAACAGCGTTGTACGTTCAACAGCGTTGTACGCTTTACAAAGCAACTGTGCTCCTTGTCGACAATTGATATGACCTGTCTTTTGAAGATCGTAATGGTACGAAACAACAGGAATAATTACGTAACATTGAATAGGCTTTAGGATTTTTTTTTTAAAACAGACCAACAAAATATAAAGTTGTAAATCCAGGTTTTTGTAAAAACAACGGAAGCTACTCGCGTACCACTTAAAAAACCTTCGCGTACCACTGGTGGTACGCGTACCACAGGTTGGGAACCCCTGCCCTAAAACGTACCAGACAGCACTTTGCTGCGAAAATAAAAAGCAAAATGCTTCCAGCCAATTCAAAGTATATACAAAAACTAAAGCTATTAAACGTTGAAGCTCTCAGGCATCACAAAGAAGGCGAAAGAAAAGCATTATATGATTAACCATTTTCCGCAGACTGTTTATTCTGTTCATGGTTGGGGTGAGCATAGCGTGGGTGCCGGTCGTTCAAGCGGCGGCCGGAGGCCAGCTCTTTGACTACATCCAGTCCATTACCAGCTACCTCGGCCCGCCTATCATGGTCGTTTTTGTGCTTGGAATCTTCTGGTCGCGCATCAACGAGCCGGTAGGTGTATTTGTCGATACTACCAGGGTCAGATATATTGGCTTAACACTAGTTAAGGTTGTTTTATCCCTTTTTGCTGTAATTGTTTTGATCAGAATACACGATCATTTACATGATTTGTCCTCGTTTTGTGATGTTGGCCTTATAGTAGGAAGATTAACTAAATATGCATAGTTCAGTTGTTTGGAGGGTCAGCCACTGGTAGTCAGGGGTCCTGGGAATCTTGCTACATACTGACGGTGTTTAGCTTGACCCTTGATTGCACTATTTACCGCAAAGCTCATCTTATTTCGTTTCAAAGTTCTTCCTAAAAAGTCAAGTACTTGCAACGCACTCTGATTGTAGCAACCATGCAGTTCCACAAGGATTTACCCGGGCTGAAGTAGACGTTATTTTCATTGTTTCAACAAAAAAAACAATATACAACTTGAAAACATTTGCGATGGAAGTGTGTCATTCACCTAATATGAAAAGCAAGTGGATTTCCTGTCGTTTATGTAACTCCCAGAAATACACTGTTGTCGTTAACCAAGCGTTTTCGGCTGACACTCGTGTCAAATAATTCAATAGGATAAACTGAATCGGCGACGTTAACCAAAAGTAAAACTGATGGCGATACCTTGTAAAAACAACTTGAATCTTTCAAGGGCGCTTTCTGGTCGTTGATGTGTGGTCTTGTGGTTGGTCTCACCCGAATGATCATGGACTTCGCCTACGGTGCGCCACTATGCGGTGAAGCGGAATTTAGACCCGCTGTTCTATACAAAGTAAGTTATTTTCGTAAACCGAAATCACGACACTTCAGATCTAATTTTCTTTTGATTAATACTCAAAACTCATTTTTCTTTTGATTACTACTCAAAAACCATTACACTTGAAAACGAATTTCTTTTGATTTATACTCACTTCGACATGGTACATTTCTCTTCTTGATATATATTATTTGTAATTCGCTAATAGGTTGAATGGTGGTTTAAACGCCACGCTGATATAAAAGGTCTGTAAGTTATTATAATATAATTTATAATTAAGAATTTTTTTATGTTTTTAAACATTCATGATGTCTTTTGATCAGTATGCATTTCGTAATGGTACTCAAGTGTAGCCAATTTATTTTTATCGTCATCATAATTTCTAACATGTTTAATTCGCCAAGGTCATATGGTGTTTAAAGTGCCAGCCTGATATACAGGTTGAAGCGACAAAGAATGTTTAGTGATTCACGGCCTGTGACTTATTGTGTTAGATTGTGATATTTTAAGCACTTTCTCAGAAATGCATCATCTTTGTCGTTACCAGGTGCACTACCTCTACTTTGCTATGATCCTGGCCACAATAACCGCCATCGTTGCGATTGTCGTGTCCCTTTGCACACCGGCCATCGAACCAGAAAGAGTAAGATAAAGTAACATACTATAATTAACCTGTTGTAGGTATGAGAAATTTTTGATATACAGTACTTAAATGTCTGTCGCTCAGGTGAGCGTAGCCTCCAAAGAAAACTTTTAAGAATGCACGTATAAGCTATAAACCAGTGGTTCCTAAGCTGTGAGTATTATTTTAAACGGGTAAAATCAGATTCCTTTGAAAGGGCTTTCTGAAATCTATCAGGCTGAATTGTTTTTCTAGTTGGGCCTTTCTTGCACTAGAATCCGGTTAGGCTGACTGATTTTGGTAAGCCTTTACCAAGCACCTGGTGTCCTATGTGTGTATGACGTTATCGTTGCGACAGAACGACTGCAGAAGACCTTGGCCACAGAATACACTTGGCCACTGAATTGTTTTAAACGTTTCAGTTGTTAAATGAGTAATTTGACAACCTTAGAGGGGTTTGTTTTGAAGTGTCATCTTTGAACGCTGAATAACAAAAAGTATCCAGCCTATCGATTGTTTACGTTTTTAATGTTCATTTGAATGTAAATACTTAACTACTAATTAATTTATTTTAGGCCATAACTTATCCTTTTTTTAAATGGTTAATTTAGACGTTTGTGTTAGGCGGTGGACACTAAAAGGTCAAGAAACACTGCCATAAAAACCTAACCACATAAATATATTTAGATCGAAAAGTAATAATTAATAATCACAAATCGAAACCCGTCATATTGTTGTGCTAATATAAGCACAAAACGGGACCTTACACAACAGAAAAATGGGATCATCAAACTCTCCAAAATAAGCATGTTTAAAAATTTTTTACTTTGTTGCCTTTAGCTGTACAGACTAACCTGGTCAACACGCTTCAGCAAAGAGCCACGAATCGACATGGACAAACCAATTGAACGCGGCAACGGGGAAAGTGCAGAGGTTACTGGTTTCAGCAACAAAGTCTGCACAGACGACAACGACGCTCCGGTAAACGGCGATGCAGAGGCGCCGTCTGGCGGAAATGTAGAACAAATGGAACCGGAGACAACGAAGGGTTGGTTGAAATGACAGTGTTGTTATTTTTACGCAAGGCAATAGTTATCACAGTGGTTCTCAACCGGGTTGCCGCGGTGCCCTATAGGCCATTTCTAATGATCAATGGGGCCAAAAGGTATTTAAGAGTTTTTAAGAATCGGATTTTTGGTAAATTGGTAAGCTTCTTGTTACAACTATTTGTGTATGATTAGAGACCATTATATCAAATGACATTTTCCTTCATGTTTTAACTTGATTCTATTGTTCCAGTCCATTTCTAATGACATTTCAGTAAAATACTGAAAGAAAACTCCTGTCGGGGTGCATAAAAAGTTGAGAATCACTGGGTTATCAGAACCAAAGCCACATAGAAGTTCTGCGACAAACTTTACAATCTCCTCACGAGGCCAAAGTGATGTGCGTGACACACAGATTGACAGATTGAGAAGGTGTTTATATGAAGTCTGTCACGAAATTGTAAGCAAAGCTATATTTAACGGACTGTTTTTTTAACCGACGATGTTGTGAAACATCTTACTCTTAATTGTAATTCAAATCACAATCCGGTGCTGACCGTCCTAAAACGCCTGAAACGAACTTCAACCAAATAAAATGTTTTTCTGTCAGTAAATGTTTACTTGTCCATAAGCCTCGAAGATATTTTTTATTTGGTAAACTAGCACGTAAGGTATTCTAAAAACTTTCCACAAATTAAAATTAACATTTATTAGCTATGACGTTCTTTATAATGAATATTCCATTCATTTCAAAGTAAATACAACCCGGAGCCATATATAGATAGCAAAAAGGTAATATGGAGGCAAAGATTCATAGGCGACAACGATATAGTTCGCGATTAACCTGTCTCACGTTTCACACAGAGCAACCGAAAAAGTCAATATGGCGAAAAGCCCTGAACCTGTTCTGCGGCTTAGAAGATTCGAGTGACAAGAAGGAACAGTCTGAGCCGACGCTGGTCGATATTAGCGAGAAGCCGATACCCGGAACCATCGTTAACATTGCAGGAGGCGCCATGATATGCACCATGACATTCTTGTTCGGCTATTACGCGTAAATAGGATGGTGGCGGAGAGTGCGAGCCCTTGCTTGCTAGGAATTTTTGATCAGGCAAAATCACTAATCACCACTCTCAAAAGCAGCGTAATCGACAGCCTTTCTTTCATATACCGCTCTTCACAACTGACCTTGCCAATTTTAACACCGAAATCTCACAATTCAAATCACCAAATTTATGGCAAGCTCTGATATACCTTTGTTATCGAAACCAACGGCATTTAAAGTTGCTTCTTTAAACGCTTTTGCATTACAAAGTGTTATACTAAGTGACTTACTAAGTACAGTTGCTACTCAAAAACCATTACACTTGAAAACGAATTTATTTTGATTTATACTCACTTCGACATGGTACATTTCTCTTCTTGATATATATTATTTGTAATACAGAGCTATAGGTTCACTTGCGATAATATACGATGTTATTGTTACTTACTCATTTACCTCTAAAAACTTCAAAATATTCCATTGACCTCACGACAGTGATAAATGTAAGCCGCTACATTCCGAAACGGCGTCCGGTAAAACAAGTTTGGACGACATCTAAATTTCAGCTCAGATATCACAAGGTTACACGTTTAAGACGTCTTGGTATAGCATAACTTCATGACGTCATATCTGAAAATCTTTCACCCCTGATAAATTTGCGGTTAGATTGACTGGGTCGGTGAATTTCTAGAGAGTCCAACTGTTTAGTTTGTTGCTGAACAGCTGGTAAGAAAATTATATTTTACTTCTGTCCCCTGATTTAGAGGAACCCAAGAAAGCACCATTACTGTTAAAGTGGTGCATTTTATCATCTAACTCGCGCTAATTTTCTAGTATACTAAATATGTTAACAAATATAATTTTATGTAACCTAACGTTGTCAAACATCGATCTTAGATGTTTCAGAGTACACTCTTATCTTAATTTGCTGCACAGGTATAGTAAAGATAGTTGTAGAGGGGTAATAGGCCTTGGCGCTAATAGTATTGTATACAACTGCTAGATACAGTAAAATGTGACATTGCTTATTTTAGCGCATTTTATGAAGGCAACGATGTCCATCAAAAGTGTCATATCTTCAGAACTCGTGTATATATTTGACTAACTGATCTGTTTATTCAACCGTCTTTCTTGTATAAAAAAACAGAGTGAGGTAGCTTGATTTGAGATTGATGAAGTATTACAATATTACGCTGTATCACACTTGAAAGGTTTTAACGCCAGCCATTGATTTTGTAGGCCCAGATAGTCTCAAAATTTGTGTAGATTAGTACCGTCACGTTTTCACGTTTTGCTGATACACTAATAAAAGTTAAACACAACAAAAAGCAACATTAATTAGTTAATCACCAGGAAGCAATTGTTAAAGCCTAACCACGACCTCACCTTAACGTCGTAAAAAACAGTTTTATATCAAATACTGTGTTACATAAGTCATCAAAACAAACTACGACACTGCCGATCATATAAAGTTGTGGTTAACACTTTTTCTTGCTTCATTCGACGAAATGCGCCTTCGCTTTTTCCAGCTTTCTCCGGCGAGGGATTATTTACCCTTTATACTGTTCACGTCAATACGCTATTGTTGCCCATTGTGTATGAATGACCTTGATGGTGCTTTGTCATATCACAGAATACGCGGGCCAGTATGCCACTAATACTACCGCATTGTCACCGCCGCAAAGAAAGGCAATAAGTACAAAGCAGTTGATGTTTTACTTTAAAAGACTAATCACCTCTTTGTGAATAATTATTTGCATATTCTAAATATGGTAAACGTCACATAAACAAGGCATTTCTGTTATACCATATATATTTGGTGTTTCCGTTAATTTTTCAACAGGAATCATTGTAAAGAAAAACGATTATAACTCATTCAGTCGCCGAAAATCATTTGACTTAACTATAAGTCTCATCCGGAAAACTTACATAAAATATATTTCGTTAAAAAGATAAGAAAAAAGCGCAATATGCAAAAAAGGAAAACATTTTGGCATTTTCAGTGCCCTCGGAAGACCATTGATTTTTTCTGTCGGAAAGAACAAAACCCTTTTAAAGGGGAATTCAGGTAGCCCTATAATCACTCGTAAGGTACCTAAACAAATGTTGCGCGAGGTGGCGACATGTGGTGCACACCTACACGGACTATAGTATGCTTATTCGAGAAATTTAACGGAAATCGCGATAGTTTCGCGCCGGCAGGCGTAAACAATTACCCTGTCACTCAAATATACTCCAACAGCCGTAAACGCTAAAAGCAACAGTAGCAATACATCTGTATCAATACTTTATGTTCATCTAACCGGCATAAACCGTTTGCTACGTGTGAGTCGTATAGAATGTTTTTATCTTAAAAAAAATAATTATCGACCCGTTTGGAGGGCTGTAGAAAGACCAAATGATGGAATTGTTCCGACGGTAGGCATTACTGTTGTACTGTCTAAGTCAACAACTGGACTTAAGTGCACTTAAGTCACTGTTTTTAAATTACTTGACTTAAGTCATTTGGGTAAATGACTTGACTTGGTTTAAGTCTATCAGACAAATGACTTAAAATGAAGTGTTTTCAGTAAAATGAATTGTTTTTCACATTTTTCACTAAGTAATTGGGTGAATTATCAAGTGTTGAACATAAAACAATTACAATAATTAACCCAATTACACCCCAAAATTTAATCTCATATGTTGCGTTTTGTGTTATTTTTTAGATAAGTTACTGCTCATAATCGGACTAGTTTACCAATTTTAAATGTTTGACGTTTATTTTTTATGAAAAGGGCTTGACTTGAAATTAACTTGCTCTAATTATGACTTGTTATTTATTCAAAATGACTTGACTCGGACTCAAGTTCTCACAAAATGACATGACTTTTTCTGTCATTTCAAAATGACTTGTTTACAACATTGGTAGAAATCCACAAATAAATTAGGCCTTTCGACTATGACTATGTACAGTTTTCTATACGGTATAGCAACAGATTCAAAAAGATCCGTTGCTGATTTGTAATAGGGGCGTGTCAATGGGGAGTGGTTGAGGAAATCCACTTAGTTTTGTAGAGTTCACGTGAATTAATTCGTATAACGTGTGCCCAAATGTGCTATAAAGGTTACATGTGTCAGCCACACTCTCGTTAACCGATTTATATTTCCACAAGACACCAAGTAAGCTGTCGAGTAATCTCTGTTAAATGAAGTGATCGCTCTATAGTGAGTCCGGAGATCGTTTTTTATTATTGAACAACAAGCAATGTTGCCAAAGAAGTGGTCTAACTTCCCAATAAAGTTGATGAACATGTTTTAAGGTACTAACAACTTACTATATTATTGCGATGGTTTCTTATAGTTATGTTTGTATTTATATATTATACGTCAATATTGCAACCGAGGTTAAGTAAAAAATGGATTGTAGGCTAAGGGTCGTCCACAGGGTGCAGATGCAGTTTACTGTGCAACTTGTGCAAATACAGTATACTGTTTGATTAGCATGTCTGCCAAACTGTCGCTTTACAACAATAAGTTAATCAGTGTCCCAAAATCCATAAAAATGCTTTCAAATTTTCTTATGTTTGACCACAGCAAACAGAGTTCTATGCATGCCAGTCTTTGTATTCATTCAGTAAGGGATTGGTTTAACCTAACTAAAATGGAGTTCAGACAATGTAGAAGCAGATTTCAGGCAGCAAAGTTTAGGTGCTTCATATATTTGTTATGCACAGTGTTGATGGTTATGCTACAGAAAGTCACCTTACAGTTTTAAATCACGACATTCGGCACTTAAAATGTTAAAAAAGCTCGACCATTTGCAATTAGACTCTGGACAACTAAAATGTTTTTAACTCTTTAAAATTAGAATAGAGTTTAAATTCGAGTCTTTAGTTTTTTTAAAGTAGATTAGAATTATAATTATCGAATTCGCGAAACTATACTTATTATGGTAAAATTATTTGTGTGACAAGAATTGGTACACTAAGACAGGCACTTTCAGGCAAAATATTTTACCAAGATGACCGAAAAAATCGATCATCTGAGCAGCGTATACCATATTTAGTACAAACGTAAAATATATCAAAATTAAAAAGTAACATATTCAAGAATAAGAGTAGAACTATAATCTACCATATCACTCGAAGTAGGCAACTAGAAATAAAAGTCTGCCTTTACTCCACAGTAATACGAGAACAGCATAAGCAAAGAATATTAAAGAGCCTAACTCAGGATGCATATAGGCAAATTATATTAATTTAACTACCAAAAGCTTTGGTAAAGTAATAGGCTATGTAGTTTCAACCCAAATATGTTTTATAATTCGACTTTTTTTCCCAGTATACCATTTGTACCAAGTGTGAGTGATAATCCTCGAACCCCTGTATACTGCTATATTGACCCCATAATAAAAAAATCGTGCAGGATGCTATTTTTCGTGAGGTACTTGTCATTTTGATTTCTAATAACGTGCAGCAATAAAAAAAAGAAAAAAAAACAATAAAAAAGGGCTTGACTATCTGGGCGGATCCAGGGAAGGACACGTAGCCGTTGCCCTTTTTGCCTATTTTAACTATACGTAAATGCAAAAAAACGAAGCTGGCATACGTTTCTAATATCGCCTAACCCATTTTTTTTTAATTTTTTACAGCCCAAATGCGTCGTGCGTCTCATCGCATTATCGAAAATTAAAGTATTTAAGAAGAAATATATAAAGGCGTTTTTTGCGCTTTTCGCAAATCGATACCATCTTTGTATTGAATAGTTTTTGCATTAAACGTAACACCTATTCAACCTAAAATTTTAACAAATGAACGAAGTATGAAGTGTTCTTAGGACTACTTGTTGACGTCACGTTTAGATCAGATTTGTGATGTCACATGCTGACGCAAGTTTATGACGCACCTTTGTGATGTCATCCTTGAAAAAAATTGCGTGCCCTCTCCAAAACAAAAATCCTGGATCCGTACCTGTTGACAGTTTACTCTGATATGTTGTTATAGTTTACAAGTTACCCGAGATTTTATAAAACCTAATAGCAAGTTTTTTCGACAAATTACGACTCAGTAAAAGTTTTGACAGCCATAAACAAACAGGAACAGGTATACGACAGCAAACAACCGGTAGAGTCTATGACCGAATTTTGAAACTTTTCCACCGACACATGTTTAGCCTATGTATGTTAACACTGCAATGTTTATTTTTGATAGGGAAGGGGTAAGTTTAACGCGTATATCGAACCAGAATGGACACGACCACTTTGGCAGCGGAGTTGACCACAGACGACGGAAATGAAGCCGGGACTCCATTGGTGGCCGCTGACTTTGCCGTGATCGGAGTTTATTTCGTGTTTATTCTTGCGGTCGGAATATGGGTAAGCAGTTTTTCTAAGCTTTTGCACATCACAAAATATGGTAATAGGTCTTAAAGGCTTTGGTTTAAATGAACCGCAGAGCTAGTAAACACGTTTCGAGGATTTGGTTTTTCACTGTTTATTCTTAGAAAAATCATAAAATAGAAGGCAAGAAACGGTTCAAATTTAACTTATAATCGAACGAAATTTTATACAGACCATGGGCATTTCATATGTACAATGTAATTTAACATCTTTAAAAAGTGGACAATGTGTTAGAAACATTGAATTATAAATATTTTTTTGGTTTGCTCAGATTTAACGGTTAAAACAAAATGTTTGTATTTTAACATTTTAAGTCGTCATATAGATGGCCTTATACTTTATTTCAGAACAATTAATTCGTGATTTTCCAGACAAATGATTTTTCTGTCTACAAAATAACGATTACATTGTCCTATGATTAGGTATTATTAGGCTAGCTCATATTTAGAGTAAAAGTTTTATTGGATTTTGACTAGAAGCAGACGTTCCACAAGCCCAACAAATGACACATCGCCAGTCTCTTAACAGGGAAAACTCTAAGTTCAGCAACGCTAACAGTTATACGTTTTTACGCAGGCGATGTGCCGGACTGACCGGAGCAACATCAACGGCTTCTTTCTGGCGGGAAGAGGAATTTCGTGGTTCCCGGTTGGGGCTTCGCTTTTTAGCAGTAACATCGGAAGCGGAAGCTTTGTGGGTTTGGCTGGAACCGGGGCGGCGGCGGGAATCGCTGTAGGCGCATTCGAGTGGAACGTAAGTGCGCGTTGCACTAGCCTATACCAGTCGTCGGCAACTGTGGGCCGCGGCCCAATTGTGTATATTGTTTCAGCGTGGAACAGACTCGCATGCCAAATGTGGCCCTTAGAGTGACTGTCAAACTACATTTTATGCCAACTTTAACCATACGTAAACGCTAAATTTTAGGCGCTTTGCTCGTATATTTCTTTTACTTTTATGTACCTTCATAAGTTTTATTCTATGAAGAATTGTTTTATAACGTAACTCTGTATACAAAGTTATAACGTTATATCGTCTTTATAATGATTCAAACTGAAAACAAATATTCGGATCCGCCACTGTTTGGTTTTACGTAGCGGGCCTTTAATAGCTCTAAATAGAGTTTATTTGACCACGACTAAAAATTACTTGCCTATACCATTATCCAAAATAGCTTCTCTGGCAATTATTTTAGTTCAAGAACGTTTTGACGACCCATATGCAAATTGCAAGTATAGATATCTTTAGGGGTAATGACAACGAATGCTCGGCAGTATATATAGCAAAATATGAAACAAATTAAAGAAAAATAAATGAAAGAAAAAGCGCGCAAGCGACACGATAAAGACATTATTCCGATAACAAAAACTGTAACTGCAGCAATGGGAAATCATTTGACAATCTCTAGGTATAAAATGTACCATATTGTTGATAAGCTCAGGTACAACCGTGCTTTATCAGGTATGGGTCAGAATAAAAGCTTTTTTGTAAGAAATCCGACTGCAAATGAGCTACAATCTAGCAAAGCTAGGTTCAGCAGAGCAAAATGAAAGCTTGTTATACGGCTTGTAATTGTTTTGTACAAAATAGGCTCATCTAAGCCTGTGTTAAATTGAGCCGAAACCAGCTCCTCAAATAAAATTACCGCACGAAAGGGAGCGGTTTCACTGCGAAACGTTTTGTTCAAATACAACTTTGGTCGCGCACTAACTATAAGCTTTTGCCTAATTCAGCTGCAGTTTAAAAGGAGATGGGCTTGAATAGCAAGACTCATCGAACAAAAAGCATGCAACGACCCTGATATTTGGAGTGCTGTGGGTTTTACTGTATACCTCAAACAAGTACTAGAAATAATATGATATAATTTATTATGGACAACATGATATATATTTTTTAATAAGGGTTTATTGATCTTTACGTTTTCTACAATGTTTTGAATAAAGCTGCTTGAAAATTAAGGCATCTGAAGGAAATCGTATAAAAAAATTACAACTTTCTTTTGAACCAGTTATAAAAATAGAAATAAAATACCAGGTTAGGCATAGGTTTACATATTACAAACAACGTATACCTGATCCTCTTTAATCAATAGTTAAAAGTCTGGTTAAATTGACAATATCGACAAAATAGCGCAAAACATTTTTAATAACAACGAAGAAAGCGTTTTTTTTTTCGATGTGGGTCATGAGAAGCTGGAAATGTATACTTTTGAAATTACAGGTGCTTTGCAGGGCTTTATTAAGGTAATTTTACCACAAAGCTTTATTATTGTCACATGTTAACAAGAGGTTATAGACATTTTAAGTAATGCTAGTAAACATCTTCAGACATGTTTATAGCACCCCTGGGCAAACAAAGGCCTGCGGACCGGGTCCGTACCGCCAAGCCGTTTAATCTGGCTTGCGGCCTTTTTTCCGTAAAACTTTTTTAAGTGAATTTCGCGAGTTTTTTTTCTTGATATTAGATTTTTTATTGATTAATTCATATATACAGGGTACTCTCACATGTTCCTTCTCTTACCAGTTTGTCAAAACCAGGATACTTTCGTGATTGTATCGAAAGGAATAATACTGTACAATATGTGTATTCTAACTCCACATTTTGATCTGGGCTTATATATTTTCTGTTTTTTTTGTTTTTTTTATTTTCTTCCTTGTCAGAGATATTTGCCAAACCCTAGTGTCTGTTTGGCGTTTTTATTGTACTTCGCGTACGAAGTAGCATTTAAGATTTTACGTGGTTCAACGAAACGATCTGTTGACCCTATGTAAGCATTGCTCCAGGTTGACAGCCAAAGGGTAACCTGCTAAATTACTACTAAAAAATAAAACTCAAATATTTTTCAAGTGTGAAAAAAAAAGTAATTTTGACACATTAAACTATACGTAAGCTAAAATGCAACAATGTTTTGCTTTGCTCTGATTTAAAATTCGGTATATTTTTGCCAAATAAGAAAAGTCGTTTCAATCCAAACACGCCTTCATACCACAAATATTCCAGACTTCATATAATATTTTGCTTATCCTGTGAATACCAGCAATATTGTCTGTTTAAGGCGATGCTGTGCCTTCTGTTCCTGGGCTGGATTTTCGCACCGATTTACATTGCCGCTGGTGTGGTAACGGTACCAGAGTATCTCCGTAAGCGATTTGGCGGACAGAGGATACAAATGTACATGAGCGTTTTGTCGCTTTTGCTCTACATCTTCACAAAAGTTTCGGTAGGTCAATTTAAAACAACCCATGTCGCACTTTTAAGGTTAAGACGATTCGCGATTGCCGCATTTTGGAGCAAACATATATCTAATGTTTTACAAAAGTAAAAAATAAGGCTTGGGAAACAACCACATATGTGTATAATTTTGCCCTAAAGTAGAAGTGTACCGCATGGGTTTAGGTCAGAAACACTACCTTCAGTGTACTTAAAATGTTTTGTGCTTAAATACGTCACACATCATTAAAAGGCAATACTAACGAGAAAGTTTCGTCCTAACCTCCTCAAAAACTAAAACTATTGATTTTCTTTCGCAGGCCGATTTGTTCGCTGGGGCGATTTTCATCCAGGAAGCTCTTGGTTGGAACCTCTATCTCTCCATAATCCTTCTGCTAACCATTACAGCCCTGTACACTGTAACTGGAGGACTGGCGGCCGTCATATACACAGACACTGCGCAGACCTTTATCATGGTGATAGGAGGCTTCGTGATGATGATTTTGTGTAAGACAGAGGATAATTACTAAAAATAAATTCTTTTGGAATATATTTATTTATCCAACGTTTCGGCTAACTATTCAGAAAGCCTTCATTAGGAAATGACACACACGGCCAACAAGACGCAGAATAAAATGACACAAAAAGAGAAAAAAACTTTTGAAGGCTTTCTGAATAGTCAGCCGAAACGTTGGACAAACAAATATATACCAAAAAAAAAAATTTTTAGTATATTATGCCTGGTAGCAACAGCATATTAACAGAGGATAATTGTGTTTGCTAGTTCTGAACAGACAACTTCTTGGCAGCGACGCTTTCAACTAATCCCGTATAATACTTGGAAATACATTTTTAGCGTTAATTTTACAAGAATCGTAAAGAACCAATACACTTTGGAATATAAAGTGCCCCGGAAAAATAATTTTTTGCGTAATTTTAACCCCTAAATAAGAAAAAAATGACGTATAATGCAACCTAAAAATACAAAGGTTGCTTTTGTTTAAGAGCTGGTAGAGCGGCGATAAAATATATACCTAAATTAGGCTGATTTCTACGGCACAATCCCAAGGTTTCGAGATATTACAACGATCATATTGTGGCAAATTTTACACACATACACCAAACTATGTAGCGATCTTAGTGATCACAGTGAAATAAATAGTTTGTTTAATGTTTACAGTTGTGAAAACAAATTACCGACTGTAAACAATCACTAGTCCATTGGTGCTAAACCCGTAAAGCCACTGCAGTGGTATAAGTTTTAAGTCTAAATTTCTAATTAACCTGTGATCGCGAATCGTATCTCTGTCGTTTATAGACGTTATTTCGTATTTTCTGCCCTTTTTTGCATGTTATCTCGCATATTTACCCTTTTGGTTGTAAGCGTGCATTTGTCTTGCGTCAAATTTGCGTGATTATCAATTGAATAAGCTGCAAATATGTTCTTTCAAACCACGTGGTGTAGGCTATGTTTGTAACAAAACACTAGTTCTAAACTACCGAAATAAGCGTAATAAAAGTTCTATCAGAAAATACCCTTACATTTTTATAAAACTTTCGGGAAAACCCAAAACAACAGCCCATTGGTCTCCAACAGCTTTCAATTACGTGGGCGGCTATTCCGGCTTGCAAGAAAAATACCCCCTAGCGATACCGAGCGAAAGGCCGGCAAACTCGAGCTGCGGCATCCCACGGGCTGATGCCTTCCACGTGTTCCGCGATCCCATCGACGGTGACCTTCCCTGGCCAGGTTTGACCTTCGGACTGACGATCATCGCCACGTGGTACTGGTGCACCGACCAGGTAACGGCGCTAATGCATTTTTTTAATTTGAATTATTAAAAAGAGGATAGCCAAAAGCTTTTGTTCATATTTAAAAAACAAAGTCATTTTTTCTACAAAGTTTAAGAACGAGTTTCCAATAACAATTCCAATGAGAAAAAAATATTGAGTTAAAGGTAATGCATTTTAAGTTTATAGGTATTTACATATGATGGTTTATTATAAAAATCGCTTTGAAAAAAAGGTTTACTCTTCTGTTTATGGACAAAAATATAAAAGTTATATGTTTATAAAACATCTTAACATTCTGTTGTCCTATCAAAAAAATATAAAATAAAATCTAATGAAGTTTGTTTTACACAAAACGGGTTACAAACAAACGTTTACAGTCAGTCCATATACTCGAATACATATTTTCCGGCCTTGAAATGAACAACACGTAATGTCCACTAAAAGCATATCTGATTAAATGGAATGTGAAGAAAATCCAGATATACAAAAATTCCAGCTTGACAATATACGTTGGTGGACATACAAAAAATCCATTTAGCCAAATTTTCGAAAATACTACTTCAAAAGGTTTTTTAATTCAAAGTTTTAAATTCCCCTAAAAACCTTTCCTCTTCCATATACCTTAGCTTTAGCTTTGCTAATAATTCAATTGATGCATGATGGACAGGTGATTGCACAACGCACCCTAGCTGCCAAAAACCTCACACACGCCAAAGGGGGTTGCGTAGCGGCTGGACTGCTGAAAATCCTACCCATGTACATGATGGTGATGGTTGGTATGATCAGCAGAGTGGTCTTCCCAGGTACCAAATATAATTTTACGGGCTGATGATTGGCAATCGCAAAAAACGTATGTACCTCAGAATGGTATTACAGTTATAGGGTCATAATTTTTTATTTGGAGATTTTGATTGAGTCTAATTGATTAACATTTTTTAATATTTGCATTGTTGTAAAAGTATCACTCAACTCATTTGAAAAAATCGAAGTCAGTCAATTTCAATAAATAGCAAGTCATTAGTTACTCAAATCAATAAGTCTCAGTCCAACCCGTTTTCCATAACAAGGCAATTTTAAGTCAACTTATACTGTGACGTAAACTATTGATATTAGTTAACTCATTCAATTCATGCAATGTGTTGCATAGTAAACACCAAAGACGAAACAACTGCAAAGCAAAGTTTTTGGTTTAAACGTTGAGATAAAGATCCATTTTTACGACTAACTATTTCAATTTAAATAATTAGGAATAATGTAAGTTACCTGGCTATATGTCTCAAGTCCAAGTTAGGCTCAAATGACTTAGGCGAAGTCAAGTTAGTTGAAAACAGTGACTTAAGTGAACGTCGTTACAAACTCCATTTTTATGATTTAATTTTTTTTAAGAAGTTATAATTTCTTTCTAACTGAACTTTTTCCTCCCAAAAAAAATTTTAGTTTCGGTGTTGCATCAAACGTGAAAAAATGTGTAAAGCATTGTGTTTCCATTAACATTAACAACAGTTACAAATAGTAGCAATAATTTCTTTAAATGATAGTTATTGGCCGTTTTCTGGTTCAAATTTCAGTAAATGATCCGTTTGTAAATTGTATCAAACACAAAACTAATCTTAAAAAATATTTGTCAAATAAGTGTTTGGTGATCTTTAAGTTACGTTAACAGAAAACTACTGACAAATTACAGACTCAGTGGGGTGCGCGGTACCGGATATTTGCAGGGCCGAATGTGGAAACCCGGTCGGCTGTTCAAACGTCGCCTACCCTCGGCTTGTGCTCAAGATCATGCCGGTAGGATTGAAAGGTATGGTTTTATTTTAGCAGGCATTTTACTAAATCGGGGCGTGAATCTTTTTGTATTGATTAGACACAATACAAAAAAACAGCTGTATATAGTTGCAAAAAAACTTTGGGGACAAATGTTTTCGGTCGTTTTAATGTATTTCAAAAAACGGCCATTGCAAACTACATTTTTGTTCCAAATTAAACCATAACATTCATTGCGCATTTCACTTAAAAGGTCACGAGTCTTTCCAAAGTGCAATTTGGGTCGAATTTATCCATGTTTACTTACTTTGTTCTATGAATTCTTCGCATCTACGGATAACAGATTTATACAGCTATCCAGCCTAAAACTTACAAAAAAATAATAATAAAACAAATGCATTGCATGGTGTTGTGACGGTTACTATTTTATGACGTCACGTTTAAACGTAACCATCTTACATCTTGGGTCTACGTTTCCCATCAAGGTTAGGTCGAAAAACCTGCTATGAGGCAAAAACACTGTATCTAATCTCTGTCACCACCATTTTATTTGTTTTCTATGTCACAGGTCTCCTTTTAGCTGCCATGATCGCCGCTCTGATGTCATCACTGACGTCAGTCTTTAACAGTGCGTCGACCCTGTTCACGTGCGACTTGTGGCAGAAGTTTCGCAAGCAGGCGTCAGAGTGGGAACTCATGGTGGTCGGAAGGTGAGGTGCATCGTTTAAAATCTCATGATTGTGACGTCACAATAACCGATATGCGCGCTCTCACACAGAATCTTTATGCTGATCATGGTTGGAGTGAGCATTGCGTGGGTGCCCCTGGTTCAGACATCGGCTAGTGGACAGCTCTTCGACTACATACAATCCATCACCAGCTATCTCTCGCCGCCCATTATGGTGGTGTTCGCGATGGGAATATTTTGGTCGCGGCTAAACGAGCCGGTAAGCGTTACTTGATTTCATAAGACACGCAAATATAAGATGGAGAAGGTCTTATTTTCAGCCCTATTTTCAGCCCTATTTTCAACATAATTTGAGCTTGTCCGTAAAATATAGTTCAGTTTCGTACATAGTACTTAGTTGGATGCCCGTTTACAAAAGATAAAGCAACAACATCTTTTAGGAAATACGTTGTGTATTTTTCTGTTACCAAAATAGGTTGACCTAATTTTATTGTGAAACACGTCTCACTTTGCTACGAAAATATTTTTTGTCAAAAGTGATGTTTAACTCTGACAAACTTCCCGTCACGTCAAACCTATTACGTAATTGTTACACCAACACAACCACACGAGTTTTGGCTGTATGGCGGGTAATCGAGATAATCCTTACTAATAAACTGGTCACAGTCCGATTGAATCATATAGAAACATAAACTGTTTTTCACTTTCTTTACAGGGTGCTTTCTGGGCCCTTATGGCCGGCCTTGTCGTTGGCTTGACGAGAATGATCATGGATTTCGCCTATGGGGCACCACTATGCGGCGAGGAAGAATACCGACCTACAATCTTATATAAAGTAGGGCTCAGCTTAAGATAAAACAAGTTGTTTCCACCTGTTTTTTTAATAGTTTTTAAAAAAGTTGCAATATGCATTTCATATTTTCAATTACTAGGTGAGTTTTTATCTAAAAACAAGAAAAAAAATCAGCAAACTGAATTTTAATGTAACAAAACTGGACTCGTAAAATTAAAGCGTTTCTTGGTAAAAAAAAACACTTTATGTTTTTGTATAGGTACATTACCTCTACTTTGCAATAATCCTGGCCGGAATCACGATGATAGTTGCAATTGTAGTTTCTCTACTTACACCACCAATCGATTCGAAGCACGTAAGTGTAGGCCTAAAAACGTTTTCGCATTTTTCGGGATAGATGATTGTAATGAGAATGTAATTTTACCAGTGTTGTAGCGACTTAAGTCAATGAATTGACTTAAGGGACTTGACTTAAGTTACTGTTTTTTAAAATACATGACTTGTCTTTATTCTTTTGGATAAAATGATTTCAATAGACTTAAGTCTTTTTGACAAATGGCTTGGATTAAAATAAAGTGTTTCAATTAAGCATTTTTCATTATAAACTTAAGTTATTAAAGTTTTGCACGTAAACATTTTGATTGCAATATGTGGATTTTGCAATATGTGGATTTTTATCAGACTAATTTACCAATTTTTATAGTTTAATGTTTAATTTTTAATTTTTTGACAAGGACTTGACTTGTAATTGAAGGGAAATTGACTCTAAAGATATCTTGACTGGGACTTGTTTACCATTTATTCCACAAAACTGGGTTTTACTGTTACTTGGATTTTACTGTTAGTATAAATAAAAATAACTTAGTTAAATTGCAGCAATGCACAACCTATAAATCGTTAAATCATCAAATTGATACAATTTTCTTGGTAGCTTTACAGACTGACCTGGTTTTCGAGATTCAGCAAAAGAAAGAGAGAAGAAATTTATGAGGTTAGTAATAAAAGTACGGTTTCGTATAGATTTGCTAAAAGAAAACATTTTATGTATCTGCAATTGCATGGACCGCACACTCGAAACGTTTTGCCTTTTTCGTTTTGTAAAAGTTTAGCGGACAATATTGGTTTAAAAAACCTTGCCTGCAGAAAATTGTCATTTTTGTCATTCGTTATAAAACAATAGTGTTAAGGTTGCTACGTCAGTCTAGGTTTCGATACGAGTGCTTTTGTAACGACTCAAAACAATTGTTTGTAGACCGAAGAAAGCAACGACTTGCAGCGTGAAGATAATAAGGACGAAGATAGAAAAGTAAACGGCGTGTACGAAGAAATGGGAAACGAAAATGGGGATGAAAAACGAAAGTCAGAGTCTGACCAAGGTAAAATGCGGAGCGAAATATCCCTACTTGATCCAAGCTACGTATACTAATTTAATAGTAACAAACGTTGCACAAAATAAAAAAAATCCTCACATATTTTGTGTGATTTAGCTTGTTTTTAGGGAAACTTTTAAGTACAACTGCATTTTAAATATGTTCGCTGTTTTGGGCAACGTTTCTAGGTTTAAATTGAAATTTAAACTTTTGGAAACATAAATTGAATAAACGATAACAGTTGCTGCGCTTTCAAAAAGTTTGTTGCATATTTAATTGCACGTCCTGTACACATTTACAATCCGCGCGAACTTTTAACATCGAGTAATTTTCGAACAATGATCACATGTGCCATGTCCCCTTCTAAGTTAAACTGCGCCAAGTTTATTTCTCCGTCTAAATCAGTGGTTTCCAACTTTTTTGTTCTTATGAACCTCTTTTTAGTTGTTAAAAATTACGCCACCTCCAAAATTAGAATACCATTCCAAATGGCAAAATATTCAGATTTGTAGATGATGTTTTTCAAAATTGGGCTAAATGTCTGGACTATGGTCAAAGTATATGCAAATATAGCTAAAGTAGCGGTTTAAGCCTTTTTTCCTCGCATCGTGATTTTAATTTGACAACTCTGTTTGACTTAAGCTATGCTAGACTTTGCATAATTGTTGGGGGGTTAGTTAGACATAGTCGACTAGTTATATGTACCGACAGCATTACGTGGCATCACGACCTCGATCAGAGATGATCGGATATCCCTAAAACCAACCTTTGAAACACAATACACGTTTTTGTTTGTGGGTATTTAAATATTAATACCCAAATCATTATATTCGACAAGAACGCCATTTCGTTGTTTATAAACGTTTCGGCAATACCTCATGCCATCTTCAGTGTAACAATACAACGAAATGACGTTCTTATAGATTATAGAACATAATGGTTATTGACTATACAGCTTGCTTCAAGTGTTTTTTCGTGTGATATGTTTAACTTTACTTATCGAGCAGGATCCGAGATTGACGAGCGTTCGATGGGTCGCAAAGCGTTAGACCTCTTCTGCGGTCTGAACTCGAACAAGAACGCAGAAGCGCCAGCCGAGATGCCGCCTTCCATGACCGACGTGCGTGAAAAGGAGATCCCAGCTCTGCTGGTCAACCTCGCTTGCCTGGTCATGCTTTGCGTCATGGTGTTCCTGTTCGGTTATTACGCTTAAGGGACTTTTCACGATTTTTCTCTTTTTGGTGTTTAATATCAAAGCGCACTTTATGGCGGTTAGGCACTTTCTGTATACTTAGTAGACTTTAATTTAAACTTAGCTAAGGTTTTGTCCTGAGATGGAAACTTTTGTGTAATTAAGCTGTTCTCCGAATCCTATACATGTGCTATTTTCCTAAATTGAATATCTAAAGTTGACACCTGAATTGCACTGCTTTCATATAACAAAATAATTTTAACAAGAGTAGTCATTATACAGCGGTATACCATTTTAAGAATGCTAAAGCAATTTGGCAAAAACAAAAAACTCTGCAATATTTTACTTGTAGATCATTTCAATTTCATAAAACAGATTATAAAAATTTTCATTTTAAACATGTCGGAATTAGTTAATTAGTTACTATAAGTTTAATATATAAAATGTTACTTAAAATGACACAATAAATTTTATACAACTTACAAACTTGATGTTCTGCGTGTTTTTCGTGAGAAATAGTTTTAGTCACTCTGTTTTTTCTCCTGAAGTTGCTTCTCTCCAAACTCTTCATGCAGTACTTATTTATGCGGTACCTCATCTACTTAGGGCTTAGGCCCATTCTTTGCGATAATTTATCTGTGGTTCTAAGTACACTAATGGTCGGAAATCACTAGCATTAATGGATATAAATGACTAATTTTGTCAAATTAAAAATGTCAATGGACGTTGGTCCTACGTCCTGTTTTTCTCCCGCGCAATGTTGTATTTGTGTTTTGGTCGAACTAATCTATTTAGAGAAATTGCTGTGATTATCACAGCCGATAATAGGGACTGCTCTGTTTAGGAATTATCGTCAGCTGGCCCTAAAAGTTTTCTTCCGTCGTCGTAGAGATTTAAGCTTTTATATTTTCTAAAATAAGATGTCTTCCAAAACCAACCTCGAGTTTCTTGAATTGAAAGGGCTTTAACTATTTAAATATTTCCCAAAGAACGTTGCGAGTCACTGGTATAGCGCTCAGTGTGGCTAGACTAATTACGGCGCCGACGTGGTCCGCTGCCTATGACCTTTACGCGATCGTTTAAATCTGAACGGGGAGAATTAGGGACCTCGCTCTGCTGTGGACATTGGTCACTCAACCGTGATTATTTCAGTGACGTATATCAAACTTCAGATTAGGCAGGTTAATATATTAACTATATCCAAAATGCAATTTCTGCCAAAATATCTAATTAATGCAATTTTGTGGTGCCATTTACGTATAGCCATCTGTTTTGACTCGTCAGTAGGGATGTTTAAACTAAAATATTCCATCCGTTTTTTTGGTTTCATCGCGGGAAGTTCTGCTTAGCCTTAATTGAACATGACACGCAAGTTGCAAGTTTGGTTATACGCCTGTCGCTGTGGCAAAACAATTATACCGTGCTGGTTTATACGTAGCCATGCAGTGCGGCGTCAGTGTGTTTTTCGGGCGGCCAATTACTTGCCAATATCCTTCGCTTAATCATTAAGTGTGCGGCAAATGTTGCTGGGCGAGCAACTAACGTATAATGCCAGGTGCAACGATTTTGCCATTTCCTTAAAGGGCGTTCAGTTGCAAAAAAACATTCCATCGTAAAACGCAAATAGTACACAGCAGATTTACTCAAGGTCAATTTTAGGCCAATATTTAGTGAGTCTTCTATGCACAGCTTATTTGTCAAATAATAGTAAAGCATCAATAAAACGAAAATCTAGAAATCATCTCGACATATAGTGACATCGCCTGGCTCAGTACAAAATAGAACCGAATATAAAAAATACCTTGGTGGAGTCCAAGGACAAGCTTTGCATTGACCAACTAATTTAATTTGAATTAAAATGACTTTTTTGATAAAAAGTGTCCCGAGAAAGTATAGTTTTAAAGAGGTGCCGAACGCACGGGGTGTTTTTTAATCTCGTCATATCGTCTTGCGACGTCTTAAAAACATCAAATTCATCACGAAAACGTGATTTCAAGTTATAAATCAAAATAAAACGTTTTGTTTTTTCTGCCAAGACGTGTTTAATGGGTTGTGACGAAAGTATGTAAAACGCGCCATAATCTATGCCTTACGCAATGTATATTCAGGGGAAAGTTTTTTTTTTCAAGTCCCATAACATCTGCAACCAGTGGATGAGAGATTAGCTCTACAATTTAATTGATTTCATAAAATTTCTTGAACCTGTTGCAGAACTCAGTTTTCGATTTTTTTAGAAATTCGACAAAGCATGGCAAATCATTATCACAACTAACTTGAGTCACTTTTCAGCATAGAAAGTGAAGCATGTATTTTTGTTTTCTGAATCAACTTTTCGCTTCCTACCCGTCATGTTGATAGCTCTAATGATGCAAACAAAGGAACTAAAATGATAGCCTGATTTTTTTCTGTTCAATGTATATTCACACTAAAAGTGTAAGAATACATAGTGTATATTTTTATGCTATTATAGATTAAAAAATATTAATTTCAACGCTAACAATTGGTATCCACATAAAAACACATTTTTTTTCTTAAGACTACATTGGAGGATAATCTTAAGACTGTTTATTTAAACACATAAAACATAAAATCATTTCCGAAAATTTTACAGAAATATATGATTCCTTACTTCCCAAAGTGAATATATCTGAATTATTTCAGCTTACATTGGAAGATCCACACAAAACGTTTAAAAGATCCCAAACGAAACCATTAAAATCACTGCGAAAAAGTAAAGCTCGCGCCCCCTTAAGAATTGCTTGCATTTTTAAAGACGTCGCAAGACGTTTTAAAAACATGAAATTCATCACGAAAACGTGATTCCAGTTATAAATCAAAATAAAACGTTTTGTTTTTTCTGCCAAGACGTGTTTAATGGGTGTGACGATTTAGGCGAGTTGTATTGCACATTGTGTAGTCCAGGGGCTGATTCAGTCTTTTTGTGTTTTTAGGAAGCATGTTGAATACAACGTAAAGTATCAATTTACGGTTTATCTAGTTTGCCTAATTTTGTTCGTAAAATATGCTCGAGGCCCCTTTTAAAAAATATATGCCCCAGGCGTTAATTAGCCAACGTTGTTTACCATTTACTTTTGTCATCTTAAAGCGTAAGAAGCAACACTATAAGCGTATTAGAAATGTTTGCTTTTTGAATTATGTTATGATACTTTATCCTATACAGCTTTAAATCAAACTCTATAGTCATTTAATTTTCTGTCTTACAAAATCGAAGAAATGGGATTTCGTGGAAAAACGGTTCTTGTTACAGGTAAGATAAGCAAATCATATTACACCAGTTTCGGCTAAAACGGGGCATATCGTTGGCTCAAAAATATGTCCAGGTAAACTCGTTTTACAATCCGGTAGGCTATAAACGTGTACCGGTATTCGTGTTCAATGCGGTAGTGGCATATTTTGGTGTATTTATTTGGATTTTATAACTACATGATATTAAATCGCCCACTCTGACTAATACATGCAGCTCGGGAATAAAAAAGGCATGCAAACAAATCATAAAAACAAATTTAGTATATTTTTTAATTTGATGGCTTCACATTCCTAATGATTAATAACCCATGTGATTCACGGAATGCGTTGACTAACGTGCACTTAAGGCGATGTTTTTAAATAAGTTGACTTGACTTAAATCTTTTGAACAAATTACTTGGGTTAAAGTGTAGTGTTTTCATTTAGCAGTTTTTTATACAATTGAGTTATTTATCATAATTTGTGCACACAAAACAATTTGCTTGCTTTGTGATGCAATACTACAATTTTTTAGTCAATTTATTGCATTATTTGTCTAGTTTACAGGTTAATAGATACTTTTATGATAGTCACTTGACTTGAAGTGAATTGCTCTAATTATGACTTGACTCGAACTTGACTTGAGCAACCGATGACTTGGACTGGGACTTGACATGTTATTATTTAAAAAGACTTGACTTGGACTTGAGTTATAATCACTTTAGATTAAATTAAATAATTTTGTGCCATTTACATATATCCATTTCGGACATTCCTTCATACCTATCCAAATATTAAAGCAAGATAAAAGTAGGCCTATGCTTTTGTGTGCTTCGTGCCGAACAATGTGCCAATATTTTATGTGTCCAAGTTTCTGAAAGAAATAAGTTTTAAAGGAGCGATGTAAGCTTTTTTTATATAATTTTAGGTGCACCAAAGGGCGTTTTTTTCATTCCATCGTATCACAAATAAATTATGTAAACCACGACATAATCTACAGTTCAAATATATTGTTTAGAAAACATAGAACTATAAGTATAATATAAAGTGTATAATATTAAGCTTGTAGATTAGTGCAGTGGTCGGCAACCCGATGCCGGTCCGCGAGGATTTCGTTACTGGTCCGTAGCAGGTTTGCTAGATTAAAAGATCTTAACCTAAACAGTACGTAAAAACTCGGAAAAAGTCAAGACCAATTAAATGTATTTTATCATTCAAGAAAAATTAACTTTCGTCTAAACATACTCGATGGATGAATTGGAATGATGAAAAATAACATTTAGTATCAAGCTCTCGTGAGGTTTAAAACCCCTAGTGTGCTGTGGCCATATGAGTTACATGGCACGTTCACAACATTCAAAAATACATATTTTTATTGCAAAATCTCCTTAGTACGTAGATCGAAAAGTGGGCTAAATTATCACCTTTGAAGTTCAAGCGTATACCCTTAACTGCGGTAGCATATTCATGCAAATAATGTTTATTAACAATGTCCCATAATGAAATGATTTATTATTTTGATATTTAAGCAGGAAAGGTTTTCATAAAAAATGTATGCATTTTAATTAGTTTTAGCAAGCCTCTATGAAATGACAGAAACAAGCCAAAAGCTGAATGAGTTTTCTGACATCAACCACATGCAAAAAGTCAGATTTTTGAAATTTGGTGTAAAAATTTGGCAAGCCTTGTACAAATGTCTATATTCCATACTTTTGAGGTTTTATTCTGTGGTTTGTATACTTTTTTGTGTTGCCTTATGTTTATTTTATGCAATTTAAGTGTCATGTAAGGCCTGGTCAAAAAATAGATCTACAAAGTGTGACTGCTTTTAAAAGAATGCTATATTATCTTTTTTTGACAAGCTAGTAAGAGTAGGAATACGTAATCGATGATATACACGACAAGTGTAATTCATTCAATATAATATTGTAAGGCCTGCAAAGCGTCTTGAAATGAACCGCTGGCTGAGCTGAATTGCTTGGCGGGCCGGCTACCGCCCGCGGGTATCAAGTTCAATAATTCCTAGATGGAAGCATATCGTTGCGGCAAAATAAGCTCGAAGTTTGCATTGAAATGAGTTGTAATAAATTTCTTTACTGAACATTTGTTTTTTGGCCTGTCCGCAACAAAATTTTAGTTTAAAACCGGTCCGCATTGCAAAAAAGGTTGCCGTCCCCTGGATTAGTGTTTTGTGACCTTAATATTCTGTATTAACCGCCAACATTCACAATGCACAAAAACGCGAATTTGGACGTCTTAGGCAAGTTGTATTGCATATTGTGCAGTGCAGGGGAGATCCAGTATTTTTGTTTTTTTAGATAAGCATGAATACAACGTGAAGTATAAAGCTTATTAGCTAGTTTGCTTCATTTTGTTGGTTAAATTTTGCCCCAGGCGCTATTTAAAAAATACATGCTCTTCTGGGCGCTATTTCCAACGTTGTTTACTGTTTACTTTTGGCATCTTAACGCCTAGGAAGGACTATAACATTATGTGTCGTGTTAGAAATGTTTGCTTTGTGAATTATGTTATGATACTCTATCCTACAGCTTTAAATCAAACTCTATAGTCATTAATTTTTCTGTTTTGCAAAATCGAAGAAATGAGATTCCATGGAAAAGTGGTTCTAGTTACAGGTTAACAAATTATATTATAATTTAAGTAAGCAAATTGATCAATAAATTGAGACGCCTTGCAATGAAGAATTCTGAGTTGTTTTAGGAAATATTTAAAAACCGGTTAGCATAGGCCTTGTGTATAGGCTCACCATTTACAGCCTTAAACCGGGTAGCGTCGAAGCAGTTAGTTGATACGACTTATTATGGTTAACCATATTCAGACATGACGTCACTGAAATGTGTCATGGCGTGACGTATGAAAAATGAAACTTAAAATTATGTTGTTGCCAGTCAAATCCGATCGAAAATGTGCAATCAAAATACTGTCTAATTTCGTTTCAGCTGTCGAATTGTAAAATTAAATGATTGGCAAAGATGACGTAACAACATTGTTTCTTTAACGGGACGCCAAATTTGCAAATCAATTTGCAGTCTTTATATAGTAAAGGAGATGGCCACAAAGTATATGTGCGATACGAAAATGTATTCATTAGGTTTAAATTGGCAAAAAAGGGAGGCGTGGGGCATTTCACACCCAACAACATTTCTCACATTGCTTAATAAATTGTTAAAATAGCCGACATATTAGGAAATGAATGCCATTACAGCTGTATGAAAGAGCAGAAAGCATTAAAGTACGAAATGCAAAAAGCGTATTTATACAGGGTAGGCTACGTCAGAAAAACCTACAACATTTCAAATTGTTACTGTACTGTAGCGGTCTGACAGGAGGTTGAATTGAAACTTTGCAGCAGAGGACCTACCATTTGTGTTTCAGGTTTTAGTTTTTTATCAGTAAATAATGTTTTGTGCAATATTTAAAAAAATTCGTATCTGTTGGCCTTGACTGGCGAATACCGTGCATTTATTGTGGAAGATTTCGTTAGAAATCAGTAATCTGTTACTCGAGGGCGCCATCTACCGGATGTAATCTTTAAAACATAAAAATATAAAATGGTAACATTTTGTCTTTGAGATGAGACAATAAATGTTTTGATTGCTTATAAATTTTATTATTTTTCCTAGTTCGAAATTTGGTAGGTTTTCTGCCACACCCTTCGCCAGTCCAGGTCATTTTACATACAGATACAAAATTTTAAAAAATTGCACAAAACATTATTTACTTATAAAAACTAAAACATGAAACAAATGGTAGGTAGTTTGCTGCAAAGTTTCAATTCAACCTCCAGTCAGACTGCTACAGCTTTGGTACAGTAACACTTAAAGTGGTACGGTTTTCTGGCGCACCCTGTAAAATTTAGAAAACCTGTCTTTTTAAAAAGTAATTCGGCGCACAGTGCTTTTGTACGAAAAACATTTCTTCAAAGGGGGATAGAACATACCAAAATGCCTACATTCACTTAAAGGTAAATGAAACTCGCACATAGAAAAAGCGCAATTTACAAAATATATACAGTTTTAAGATAGGCTATGACCTAGTAAAAAATTTTTTTTATCTGTGCGGCGTTCTGGTATTAAATACTTTTCCAGAACTCCAACCCGGACCGTTCCGACTTGTTTCTGCAACGCCATTAATACATCAAAAGTAAAACATGCATTAGCTACCCAATCAATCTGGTGAGGAAGATGGCTAAGCAAATAAATTACAACAGTTTTTATATCCGCATAGTACCGAGCAATGTTGGATAACTAAATATCAAAACGGGACGTTTGATTGACTAATAATGACGCCGTGACAAAGCGTTTGAAACCGGGACAGTTTCTGCTAAAACAGGGCATATCGTTGGCTCAAAAATGTGTCCAGGCAAACTCGTTTTACAATCCGGTACTCGTAGGCTACTATATAAACGTGTACCGGTATTCGTGTTCAATACGGTGTATTGGCAGGTTTATTTGGTGTATTTATTGGTATTAACGATATAAAATCGCCCATTTTGACGAACAGCCCCTGTAATCCACGGAATACATGGTTATTCTTTATTACATTAATATACACTTGATTCCGTTTTTCGCCACTGCAGTAAATCCTATCCAAAAATCCTTTATCTCGTAAGGTGCTTCAAGCGGAATCGGCGCCGAAACAGCGGTTTACTTTGCGAAGGAAGGAGCAGCTTTGTGTATAACCGGGCGCAATAAGGAACGATTAGAGAACACCGAAACAAAATGTCGCCTTACTGGAAACAAAAACAAGGTTTGGTAAATTGTACCAGTGTGGGTTGGTATCAAAGCGCGTGGATATGTCATAAAACCATTGTTTGAAGTATTTCTGAAAAAAATGAAGCCTTACGAACAAATCCATCGGGTCTGCTCTTGGTAATAACAGTATAACTACAAAGTTTTAGTACAGCTGCATGTCACTTTAGATGCGTTGATTTGCGCAATGTTGTTTAGTCCGTTTTGGAGATTCGACGCGCTTAGAAACGCTTTTTTACCGACTGTTACCCTTCCTGAAGTGATGAAATCGGGTATTTAAATCAAATGTCTCTAAAATATTACCACGATTGTCATACCATCAAATCTTATTATAATATCTTCCTAAAAGCTGCTGGTTTAATCCCGCTATACGTTTCATTATAGATTCTTCAGATTGCCTCCGATCTAAGCAAGGCCGAAGGCCGTGAAAAAATCTTTGCAACATTTTCAGAAACGTTTGACAAGTTAGATGTCCTTGTCAACAACGCAGGTGTCACAGAACCTTGTGGATTTGAATCGGTATAAGTGTATAAACAAACTTTTGCAAAATAGGTTTATCTGCGTGAATCCTAAAAAAAGAATAGACTGCATTTAGATTGGCAAAATATCAATAATAGAGCAAAATATGAATTGAGTAAGGGTGACCCGGTTGGTTATAATAGAGTACAATACTATAAGCAGTAAACATATCTTCGTTTCGAAGTCTATATATGCGCCATTTTTGTGCGGTATTTTTTCTATGTCGATGAATGTCCTGTGCAGCCTTTTTCATTGTTTGATTTGTTTATCATTATTTTGTAAACGCCAAGAAAAACCGTGTAGGAAAAAAAATATCTAGATAACTAGCTTTCAGGAAAATCACATTGTTTTGTTTAAACCTTTTTGTATACCGAAATTTAAAATTATTATGAGTTTCGACCGAACAGCAAAATAATATGTGTCTGGTTTAATGCAGTCTACGATGGATCAATATGATCTTATGTTCGACACCAACGTGAAACCGATGGTCCACCTATCGAAGCTCTTTTTATCTTATCTCCAGGAAAGCAAGGGTATAAGTATTAGGCTTTACAAAACTGTATGTACCGTACCCAATATAACTTTGTTACCTGTGCTTATATAGGTTGTGTCGTCAACGTATCAAGTTCTTTGAGCACTTGTCCAATGCTAGGCCAGACGTTCTATGGCATGACTAAAGCAGCAATTGATTATTTCACTCGAAGCTCAGCGTTGGGTAAGCTTTTGCTGATATGATGTTCAGTAAATAATGTGTATGAAATAGCAATTAAACAACCCTTTTTTTACAGAACTAGCATCGTCGGGCGTAAGAGTCAACGCTGTAAAGTAAGTGGAACAAATTTCCTAAATTCGCTCAAGGTGATAAGTGGGGATGTCCGATATGTGACATTATATCTCGATGATGATACCCGATATGCTGAAAAAAATATCGCAATCCTACACCTACTGACTAAGGCGATTATTTTTTGACCTAAAAAATTAGAAATTTTGACCTGAAAAATTAAAATTTTGACAAATTTTGACCTAAAAATATATTTTTTTGACAAAATATTGACCTATAAGAAATAAATTCATTTAAACAACATATTTTTGATTGAAGTACGTACTGCAAGTCGTCAACCACACGTTTTTGATGTATAACTGACTACCGGTGAAACACGATTCAGCAATTTTTTCGGGTTTATGCAATACTGATGGGAATGTGTAGTTGATATTTTGTCATTTCAAAAAAAAAAAAAACAAGTAATAAAATACCAAAAAAAGAAAAACAAGACCCTGGTTATTTTACAAAAAAAATGTTATGTAAACAGTTGAAATACAGGGTATAAAGGGTTAAAAAATCAAAATACTATTCAATACATTTTCCAAATCAGAGATACACTCTTATATAAAGCAAAAACGAAGTTCGAGCTGAACCTAATGCGATAAACTAGACCCGGGTGGTTATTTCTACCGCTCGCGCGTATACGCCCTACTAATGACATGTTAGCTTACTATGCTCAAACAAACAAAATAGATAAACGAAAGGATTACAGGTATTTTTTATGGGTATTTTCAGAAAATCTTATTGCCGAGTTATAAGAAGTTTAGTTACCTTCAATTGTAAAACTATAATATTTTTGGACAAATTACCATTTTAAGGTAGAAATCGCTGCTTCGGTTTGCCAATCATGCCTATAATTTCTATATCGTGGCTTCGTACGATATCAGACAGGATAGATCGAATGGGTTGAAACACTGTTAAAATGGACTGTCAATTCTCGTCGAAGAGTAGTCCTTCGTAACATCGGGTTGCACACAACTTTGGTTTGATTGCCTTATTTTACTACACATCGCCTCAGAAGCTCAATTTGTGGAACGATACTCTTTTATGAGTCCGTAAATTATAAAATTAAAATTACAAATGCTTTATTCACCGTTGCAACATCATATTCTTACACCGAACTATATTTCAATATATTTTTCTTCTTTTTTGCGGTAATTGGGAGGTGTATTTTCGACACACGACAGAAGCTTGATTCTCGTAATGCCATGCCATTTATGTGACCTATAGGACATGTCTTTTTGACCCATGAGAGCTTGCAGACAGTTTTTTTTTCTGTTTTTACCACAGTCCAGGTGGCGTGCGCACCCCAAACCTGTTGCAATATCTCGAAGGAAACCAACAAGTGTTGGACAGCTATTATGATCAAATCGCCAAGGCCAGTTCGCTTGGACACTTGGTGCCAGTTTCCGAAGTGGCTGAATCGATACTCTATCTTTCGTCGGACGTTGCTTCATCTATTACCGGCACTTGTTTGTTAATTGACGCTGGTTTCAATACAAAAACCTTAAACGTCTATCAAGGTTAAATTATCATCGGATGTGGCTTCATCAATTACCGGCACTTGTTTGTTGATTGACGCTGGTTTTAATACAAAAACCTTAAACGTCTATCAAGGTTAAATTAACAAAATCATAGTAGCTGCAATCATTACCAATATTCCAATAATTACACTTGTGATCTTATTTATGTCATTTTAGGCTTTAGTTGTGCCAATATAGACTACGTTCGTTTACAATCCGAAACGTTAAATTTCTTTAAATTTATGTAGAATTTCCTATGTTACCTAATTAATCGATCTCATATATTCTACTGATACATGTCGATATTTTCATGCGTTATGTCTTTTTGCTAATCGCAATGCGGTTTTAGGCTCCTGTAAATGTTGGCGTTGTATAGGTTTGTCAGCAATATAAAAAAAATCAGTACATCAAACCGGAGTCGGAGTCTGGACTCGACAGAGTCGCTTTGTTCTGCTGGAGTCGGAATCGGGTTTTAAGACTGGAGTAACACTAACGTAAGACTAACCGATTCCGACGTGCGCATGTGTACATAATAAGGACGAAACTATAATCTGAAAGGTGGGATAGTATATTGTTGAAATTTTCCAAACATTATTCTGGCTGGATGAATTATGTGCCACCCCTATGAGTGGATTTCTGTATAGCCACCTTATTCCAGTTACGTTAATGAGTTAAAATACAGGCTGTAGAGAAGGAGCCGGCATAATCGAACACTTTGGCCTGACTTTGGTTTATTTTTTTGTCAAATTTGGATATATAGGAGTCGGACCCGATGTTTATGGTATTGTATCAAGAGAATAAAAAAATGACTTACACTCAACTTTAGTCAGGTGCTTTGTAACCTTTTGACACTTGTGCCAGTACTGAGACAACTAACGCTATATAGTCATTAACGAACAGCATTTAAAGAAGTATGGTATTATATAGGGTTATAAAGTTGTTTCAGGGTTAACATTTTACGGATTATTTTTTTACAGTAGGCTAAAACAACAATAAAGCTTCCTGTCTTTGCCTGTTGTTAGATACAGTCGGAAACAGCAATCACGGTAGGCTCGCGTTTGCTTAAAAAATGAGCTTCGTCAAACGTACCTCAAGAAACTACTTGCGGTCCTTCACCAGAGATAAAAGCATTTTAGAGTTAGTGCAAAGTATACATAATTTGAATTCTGTGTTCTACCTCAATTTTTATTATCTGTGTTGTTCTGCTACGAAACGTCGTACCAAAGAACTTCTAATCTCTTACACATAAATCCGATTGTTGTTAGGTTTATTATATATTTAAAATGTCCGCATTAGTTAAAGCCCTAAATAGATGCGTATATTTGGTATTTGTGAGTATGCTATTAGGAAAAATATTGGAACTAAAATAGTACATTTTAGTTCAATCAAATTGATATTCTTTATTTAAACTTAAAGCGTTTAAACCAGAAAAATTAGGGTAAAAAAATAAGTAAAGTAGTCATAATACAAGCCATTTTCACTTTGATTAATGTCAAAAAAGTTTTTTAAAAATTCATTGACGTAATAGTTTGACTGCAATTCTGTTTCAATTAAATTTTTTATTTTATTTAAATTTTATTCAGGATTTACTGTTGGCCGACCAGAACTTAATGTAAGAAAAAAATAATTTAGATCAAGTTCAACCAAAAAGTACTTTAATTTACTGCTTAAGGTAGCATTACTTGACAATTTAAATAGTTAAATAGGTTGGACATATTGAACAGAATCCAAAAACAATCACTAATCACATATACACAGACTGATGAAAAAATATTATTCCAAAAAAATATGCATATATATATAATACACTACTAAATAAACTACAAACATATCATGGTACAGCAAAATTAAAAACAGTTATGTATATTGCAAATGTTAACTAATTTATTACATTACCATTATTCACAGTTTAAAGCATATAAAAAACATTATAAATTAGCCTCACTGTGTTCGGAAATTGAATTCGATTGAGAGTCAGCAGAATGTGTGGGATTTTTTGATTGTGCAGATCCTTCAATAATTATTGGATTTTCAGGGCCAGCATGGACAACTGATTCTTCACCATTTGTTATATCTGGAAATGAGTTCTGTTCATCACTTGGGGTTGTGGCTTTTGGGGATTCTATATGCTGTTTAGTCAGCTTGGGTTTCTTCAGTCTGTTAGAGGTTGTTGCCCCTTCTGCGGATTTGGCAACAGAGGGTTTTCCAGAAAAACCACCCAACCCCGCTTCTGCTATCAATGAACCCAGACCTAAATCGCTTAGCATATTTAAAAACTCATGGAATTTGTTAAAGGATTGGTCAATGCTGTCCAGTAGGACTTCATCCTCAATTTGAGACTTCAATTTTGAGTTTTCGAGGGTGTCAGTTAGTTCTTTTCGCAGTCTGGAATTTTCAACCTCCAAAGCCATCACCTTATTATTCAGCTGCTGCTCATTTTCTTTGGCTCTGATCAACCTCCTTTGAGCATCAAGAAGATTGATTTTTAAATCTTTAACATAGGCATCATCTGCAATGTTACGCGAAAGCATCTGAGTTGGTGTTGGAGCAACCTCTTGGTCATACCCTTCAATATGAAGAACTTCATCTGAATCTGATTCCTCATCATCTGATAAGCCCAGTTGGTGTTGGGATGCCCTAACTGCAGTCCTCCATGGAACATAACCCTTCTTGCCAGCTGGTACAACGCATGGAACACCATCAGCCGGAGGAGAATTAGTCTTTTTAGTGAAGTTGACCTTTTTGGGAAACAGGTGTCTGGTTGTTTGTCTTGAAGGCCTATATCTATTTGTCTTGTAGGGATCTTTTGGGGGCTCTTCCTTTATCCAGGGGTACTCTGCTTCATCTTTTTCAGTTGCATTCATAAGAACAACACCGAGCACGCTTCTCAGAGTCGCAGAATCGACCATGGGATTTCTTCTGATGTCCAACACCACAAGCGTCTTGTTGCTTTTCACAGTCTCCATAAGATGTTTGGCACCGTCCGAGCTAATCCCGCAGTGCTGTAGATCTAATGCTTTTAACCACAAATCATCCTTCAAGGCATCAGCGAACATATTAATTCCGCTATCCCCAATCATTGGGTTAGAGTTTAAGGTGATCCTTCGTAAACCTCCCATGCAATTTAAGTTTGGGACTCGATATCTCAAGCCCTCTGCCCATGCATCGCTATGCCTTTGATTTGACTGGTGTTTTATCATTTTTGTTATAAACTCAGCACCAGCTGATGTTACATTGCAACCGGCCAGACTTACATGACTCACTGTTGGATGATGCTTGAGGGCATGACATAGCACATTCACTCCTTTGTTAGATATTTGACAGTAGTCAAGCAAGATGTGGGTCAAAGTGCTGTTTTTGGCAATCGCCTTTGCTAAAATTTGTACATCCTTTTCACGCAATGGGACTCCTTGCAAATCGATGCATTTCAGTGCCTTGGTTATACACAAGCAAGAGGCAAGAGAGCGAGCAGCCCACACTGTCACATCCTTCATGCAAATAGCAGGGGTTCGGCGCTTAAAGTAATGTGCTTTTCTGCCACTTGCATTAGCAGCTGATTGCTGAAAATAGCTTCTAATTGCGATGTAACGCAAATTTTTATTGATTTTGATAGAGTTCAATATTGGCGACCAGTCAATCATTCGCACTTTGTCGCCATTAATGTCTAAAAGGCCCCTTTTTATGTGAGCCTTTACGTACGGCAGTGGTACAGTGTCTTGCAAGGCGCACAAGTTATCGTAGGTACTTACAAAGTCGAACGATCCGCGTTGCCGAACTGCAACACTTTCGGGAATCATGTTTAAGGTTGCAATGAATTCCCAACTTAATCGCGTTCTGTGTATAAAATCCTGAAAACTGTTTGCGTTTCGAGATGAACTGGCCTAAGACTTTTTGAAAAATGTTTGTTTTGACGGGAAAACGGCAGGACAGTTTCATAAAAGATAAGATTTCTATGTTCAAATAAATGAAAGGTAAAATATTTATTATAGTCACGAGGTCGCCGAAAATACAAGATAATATAATCTATTCTACGTAATTAATCCATTAGGTAATTTTAAGGTCCTAGATGGGTACTAAAACTTTCCTAGAATGTACAAAAAATTTGCTGGAAATCCAAACATATTATGAATCTAACTTTTACGTGAATAGTTGTGTATATGTAATAGTTCGAATCAAGTTTGTTTTGTTTTTTGAGTTGCTTAGCTAAGTGACGCTATTTTTCGAGTCAAAAGTAGTCATTTTCTCTGTCGTTTAAAAAAACATGAGTGGCAAAATGGACAGCGCCGCTTTGCAAAAACAATTTTCGGACATACAAGAGGAACAGAAACGAAAACTTGCGATGGTGAAACAACGACAAAATGCGAAAAAATCGTCGCCTAAAGTAAAACAAAGTTTGGCGCTCTTTCACTATTGTACGTGAAAAGTTATGCAAAAAAAAATAATAATACCGCTTCCACAACGCATATTGTTTGGGTTAGGGTGCGAGTTAGCGTTTGGGTCAAGTAATATTATGTTTATTATCAATAATAACTTGACCCACCCTCAACCAAACGCTAACCCGCACCCTAACCCAAACAATATGCGTTGTGGTATGCGGCATTTGAAGAAAAAAATTTTTTTATTAATTTTTACGTACAATAGTGAAAGAGCGCCCAAAGTTTCTTTTTTAAAAAAAAGATTTATCAACACATACATAGATAGTCATTTTTTTAATGCGACCTTGGGTAAACTATAAGCACGAATACAATCTGTTCATCGAAGTATCTTCATTTTTGACTTTGGATACTAATTTTTTTCATTTTTTAGGCTCTTGATGAAACATTTGGTGTTTCCGATGATTTGTCTTTAAGTGTGGCCGATGTTATGTCCAGTTCCACTGTCGGCCTAAATGCAACTCTGGAAGCAGCTAACACCAGTATGAGGGATGAAATAAGGTACTGAAGTATTTTACTAGGTGCAACTTTAGTTATCGGTTTCTAATTTCTGTTGACAAAAACCTATGAATATATGTCTTATTAAACAGATCAGAATTGTAATGACTTAAGGTACTGTTTTTAAATGACTTGACTTAAGTATTTTAATTGAAATGATTTGACTTTAGTCTTTTTGACAAATGGCTTTACTTGGACTTAAGTCATTTTGTAAAATATCTTGGGATCTAATTAAGAGTTTTTCATTAACATTTATCTGAAGTTTTGCAAATTATACAATTTGATTGCTGCATATTTGTGTTATTTTTTGGTTGCATTAGTTCTCATAATCTGACGAGTGTACCAATTTTAAAAGTTTAACAGTTTACTGTTTTGGTGCAGCTATTTACCCAAAGTAAGCTTCTAAGGTAAAAGTTGTGCATAATGCAGCATAAGAAATGCAATTTTTGGTGTGTTGCATGATTAACTTAATTACAGTACCAGAACTTTGATAAGTTAGATTACTTTAATTACATTGTCTTGTTACGGCATAACTGGTGACGTTATATAAAATAAATTTTAATGACTCCCCCAATCCCCCCACTCCCCACAACACAAACTGAAATCCTTGATTCGCTCCTTGAAACATTTGTACACCTTCTGATACCCCACAACAAAATATAGTTAGACCATGGTGTGCTAGATTCTAAATGATCATATTTATCTCATAGGACTTACTGATTTTAGTATTTAGGCAAAAATCAAATTTCAAATGCTGTTTTATTTGGCATGTTATAAATCTAGAATCTGTTATATGTTAACCATTTTTAAGCCTAAATAAACCAAGGGTAAATAAATGTTTTTCCAATCGAAACACAGTTTTTTAATGCAAATTTTCTCGGTTTTATGATATATATATTGCAGTCACTCTACTGTTTGATAATAATCAGTGATATGTTGTAGAGAGCTACGGGACGAGACAGGAAGACTTAGAAAAGTAATGGCTGAAAAAGATTATGAAATAAAAAAGCTTAATAGAAAGATTTCTAAAGTGGAAGAAGAAAAGCGATTCCTTTCAGGTAACTAATAATGAAAATGTGCACTAACCAGTAACCATAGCTGTAACTATTCTTGATGTTTTCTGTTTTGAGTTTAAAAAGTTAAAAATTTGAATTTAAAAGAAACAAAAATCCAAACCACTGACACGAAAAAAGTGTATGGTTTACAGCCAGAACTTTCATAAGTATTACATTTTGATATATAAAACTTAGTAATCTTAACTAGACTGCTTTTACTCTTGCCAAAAATGTAGCACTAGGTAGGTTTCTACCCTTGATCAAGTATGTCCAACCGATTAAATAAACACAAATATTTTTCTCAATCTTTAGATTGTGATATTTAAATGTTTAGAATCGTACAACATATAAAATGTGACAGATATCGAGTAAAGTTTGCAAATCATTTTACACATAAGGGTATGTAGTTTACCATGTGCAAAATGTTTAACTTTAAGAGGCTGGAGTTGCAAGCGATGCTGCTTCCAGTAAAATTGTCGATCTGTCAAAAAAGAACCGGGAGCTTACTGCGGTAATGGAATCAGAAAAATCAAAGTCTCTTCGACTGCAGCAAAAAGTTAATGAACTTGAGAAAAAGGTGGTTAACTTGTTTTTGTTTTTTTTAATTTTTTTATAAAATTAACGAAAATGACAGTTGCTAACATTAAAGAACAAACTATTTTTTCCCATTATATGTGAATTATATGTCATATGTGTGTATAGAAGTGTGGTTCCAAACCTACCTTACATTTGTATATAATACTATTTTATCATGTTTAGCTGCGCAACAATCAAGACCAAAATGGGAGTGATGATGGCCAAAGAAAAAAATCCAGTCTTAATCAAGCTTATGGTACTCTAACAAATAAAAATAACATCATTGTGTGTAATTAGAATTTTTTTAATTCGATATTATATGTTTACAATTTTAAATACCTAAAAGATTGATATTTATATGTTATGAACTCTGGCTAATACCAACTGCTATTTTGTGAAACCTAAACAAGCTTTGATGAAAAGCAGTGTTCTTAACCTGTGGATCAGTGACTGCAGAGGTGTAATATGTTTGAATTGATTAACATTGTTTCTAAACAAGAGTTTCTTAAAAAAAAAATTCAGAATTAAGAAGACATAGGTGCTATTTTTTCAATTAGAACCCATTATTGATTATTTCTTATGTTTTGCTTCCTTACAAAAAGTGGGGGGAATTGAAAAACTTCGCTGTAATACTTAATGTTATTATGTGGTTCGCTGTGAAAAAGGTTTAGACATAAATGTGGATTTGCAAATTATTTATTGTTTCATTTTTTAAAATTTATTTGCTGTAGAGTCACCACGTGTTTCAGTCGATGAACTGCAGGATCAGTTAAACACTTCCAACCTGAAAATTGCGGATTATCGAAATCAGGTTCAGTCCCTCAAACAAGAAATGAAAGTGGCCCACAAGGTACTACAATATTACAGAAAATTTTAGTTGAACCGTTTGTTTTTGTTAAATTTTAAATTGTGTTACATCTGGAAACTACGGCCCAGTTCTATATGTTTGTTGTGAGTTGAATCGTTTTCATACAAAAGGTTGTTATTAAACTAAAGATGATTCTTTAGCAGCATATTTGTATTGGTGTCTGAAATTCGAACTGATGCTTTTATGTTAGGTGTTGGTTGCACAATGTTGCTTCCAGTGTGAAT
The DNA here is from genome assembly GCF_963924565.1 of Ascidiella aspersa. Taxonomy (NCBI): domain Eukaryota; kingdom Metazoa; phylum Chordata; class Ascidiacea; order Phlebobranchia; family Ascidiidae; genus Ascidiella; species Ascidiella aspersa. The sequence goes on from NC_139451.1 coordinate 23,119,153, forward strand.
ATTCATTTTTAAAGAAGATTTAATTTATTGCCATGGACATTTATTCATAATATAACCTCAAATGTATCTATGATATAACATGATATACGAATAACATAAAATAATTTCAGGTTGTTTTACAGAATTAATACACTTAATTGTTAAAATAATATTGTTGTGGTTTCTCAAAAATATAAATTCGTTATGTCCTTCAATAAATTCTTCAAAAAAACATCACTCATTTTTTAATGTTTCTTAACAACTGTAATGTTGAGTAATTTACTAATCTTTAGGGAGGGCCAAACTTGAAACTATCATTAATAAATAAACTGAAATGTTTAAAATTCCTAAAAAAAAAAAAAAAATATGATTGATTAATAGGATATTAGTGTATCAGGTCAAGGGTAACATTTTTGTTGTAACCAATGATTTTTTTAAAGGTCCTTGGCCAGGAACTCGGCGAAACAAACGTCAACATCCAACAGCTGCTCAGCGGCGGGGCTCAAGGGTTCAGAGGTCGCGCCCAGCAGGTGGCAGCACTGCACACCAAAGTCAAGTAAGCGGAGCGATTTTTCAAGGCGATTGCAAACGTTTGTATTTTGCTTGGTAGATTTCTATAGATCTTGGGTTCTTTAGATCTTGGGTTCCTATAGATCTTGGGTTACCAAACCTTATGCGTTAAGGGCCGGATAACTTTTAGGACTGGTTATCACGGCCCGCATTACTGTGACGATTAAAGACCCCAGGCTAAATTTAAAGCTTGTTTCGAAGTTAGTTGACTTGATTACTATGAATCAAAGAAAACATTAAAACTATTTTCCATAAAAAAGCTTAAATTTAGTTTAAAATTATAAAAAAAGTAATTATTAAAACAATTAGGAATTGCACCAAATAATTTTTTTTCTGTTCATTAACTAATAGCCTAATATAACTGTGTTTTGGGATAACTAAGAAAATGTGCCGCATGCCGGTTACATTAAACTGGCGGGCCGTAGTTTATATATCTTGCTTGGTTTGTACTTACTAAATTTAAAGACTCAAAGTCATAGCACTAGGTTGCGCTATAGAACCATGCGGGACAGTCGATATTTTCAACTGCAATCTTGTCCAAGGTTGCAAGATGGTCGGTAATTGTGGTGTAATCGCAAAATCTAACATCCCCTCACGGCATCAGATAAAAAATGTGTGATACGAACGTTTATTTTTATCTATTGTTATAAAAAAGTCCTTGCGTGACTAACAAAATTTTAAGACTAAGTGGTATAAAAGGTCACTTGTCCCCTATCGTTTGTTACTTGTACCTAACAAAGAAATATTAAAACTAATGTTGAGTTTTCCTTTTTTACTGTGGGTATTTAGGTTTCGTTTTTGTTCTACTATAATGCTTTCTCTGTAGAAACACTGTATCGCATCTCTCGTCTTGGTCATGTATAATTTTATCGTACTTGGCATCATAAGTAATAAATAGCCACTCCAGTATGTGACGATTACTTTTTAGGCAATATTCTGGGTATCGGATTCGGATCTAATCTTGGTTAGATTCAAACTTGTAAATAGCCTAGGACCAAATAAATTTTTAAAAAATTGTACAAAAAAGACATTTAAATAATTGAAAGCTCTCTACAATATTTAGCTATATTTTCCTACGAATAAATAGGATCAACTTTTTAGCAATCCCATCTACAGGGTTGCTGTTTATCGTATCGTGTTTGTGAACGTATCATATTTGACATACTGGAAAGTCACCGTTATTAGCGCGCATATTTTTTAATGAATGTAGCTGCGTATTACGCTGTGAAACTATCTGACTCTGTTTTACTGTTTAAACCAGTGTTGGCGGGGGCTCTTTACCCTTTTCACGTGATACGTTGATATTGTATTAGTGTTTTAGGCGAAACATGGCCGATTTTGTTTGCTCAAGTCATCGATTTTTACAGTTGCTGTCCTACAGATCCTATCGCTTTCACTAGAATCAAGACATTAGATACATGATAACTTTTGTGTGATTGCAATCAATTTTAATGAATCACACCCATTATTAAACTGTTCTAACATGTACACATGAGTCAGAAAGAAACTTGGAAGTACTAATTTTAACGTGGAAAAACCTAATCCTGCTTTTTGCGGTTTACACACTAAGTTTGGGTAAGAAATGAACCTATAGGCCTCCGAGTGTTGTCCACGCCCTGGTTTAGATCGTAGCCGTTGAATTAGCATCTGGCTACCATAACAAGCGCACTTTGTTGCGTTTTTGTTTGCTATACCACAACGGAATGGTTTGGCGTTTCACGATCGGTAAAACGTAATGCCAGCTGATGTTCAGATCAAAATGCCAACTGCAAAAGTGTAGTGGCGGTCGGGTTACAATGCCCAGTCGTAGTTAAGTCACTCATAAATTTCCTATTGTCGGGCTGCTTAAAAACACAACTCTTGTCCAACATCAAATAAAAAATAAAGAAATCAATTTAAATTTGTCAAGCTGAGCTGCTTGCAGAGATGAGAGGGTGTTTGTTTAGGGGTGAGTCCATCCCCGTTTTATATTTGGCCCCCCTTAATCTGCCCTTTGTAGAGAGGCGCGCGAAATTTCTCGCATCGCGTTTCAGCATGGAACATGCGTTCCACACAAGCAATTTACGGCTAATCCTGTAATGAGACCTGGTAAGAGACCGAGGCCGCCTACAACAACTGCACCACACCAAAGTCGAAACATAAGTGACACTGGGTTCTTTACCTTTGCTACAGAGAGAGTGGGCGAGTTCTCACTGGCCTCGTTCTGCGTTTAAACCAGTGGTTCTTTTTCTTATCCTTTTAGTGCCTTCCCAATCCCGATAACTTCATGGCTTTTAGTTGACCTGCAATCCATTAACGACTAATTAACGCGAAAAAGTTATAACAGTTTTATATAAACATAGGAAATCGGTCTTGTCATTTCTTTGCAGATGTTACCTCCCCACGCCGTAACTCAGGAAGGTATCGCACAATGTTAATGAACCTAAACTGTGTTACTGAGAACGTATTTTGCGTTATCTTTATGGTTTTGTCGCATGTAACTTGGTCAAATACTAGGCCATTTTGACGCCCTGCAAAAAATCCATAGCGTCAAACAACGCTCTGCACACTCACGTTGGCGCACATGTATATGAAACTTAACATTTTATTACACAATTGGATGGACTTACTTGAACAAACCAAGCATCCAATTCAGATGTTCTTAAATTCGGGTCAGTGGACCCCTTGTGGATACGTGCGTTCATTTAAAAAAAATGAAAGCATTACTATCTTATCTTAAAAATCAAAAATAAATCTAGTTGTCCACGTCTGCAAAGTATCGATGTCAAAATAATCTCGATCGATAAAATTGCCAAAAAAAACGCAGAGCGGTCGGGTAAGATCGCTTCACGTGTCAAATCAGGTTGTGTCTGTTTGTGGAATGCCCAGACGTTTGTTTCCAGGAGCTCCGCCAGATCAGTAAGGCGCGACCTGTTCTTGACCCGACTGTATTAAATCGCAAAACGTGCGCGCGATACGCCGCTATGGCGCCGCCTTCGAAATCGAGTTTAAGGAGCAAAAACTCGAAATTGCAAAACGGTGGGGATTTTTTTATGTATCAAGAAAAATGTCAAAATTTTTTTCGTATACCTTATTTTTTTATCCGTTAAGTGTAGTAGAGCAGTGGTTCTTAACCAGGGTTCGATCGAACCCTTAGGGTTTGACGCAGCTTTTTCAAGGGTTCGGCGAGAACGTCCTCTGAAACATAAATTCTGTTATTTCAAGCTAAATTCGAATCTTTTTTTATGTGCCAAGGTGTCATGTAACGTTGTGAAAATTTGGCCAATTTAACATATATAAATGCAAGTTTAGAATTTGAATATGCCCAGTTTCAGCTGCTAGGAGGAAGAAACGAATACTGAGCGAAAATTTGGGGTTCGACGAACGCTTGTAGAATAGCATAGGGGTTCGACAGGTTACCAAAGGCTAAGAACCACTGTAGTAGAGGGAAAACAAACGTCTAATCCCTTGGTAATTCGGATTTTTAAATTTTACCCTTAATTTTCGGAAATTAGTAATATTAATAATTTTTTGGAATTTAGGAATATTAATGTTTCCTTGTGTGATAAATGATATAAAAAATGACTGTAAAAAAAAACAAAAACACACACACTGGGTGCCGTTATGAGCACTCAAGTATGCCATAATATATTTCAAATTGTAATAAATTCCATTTTTTTCTCTATTAGTAGGCTTCTTGATGCATTTTTTAGTTGCAATTTGCAGTACACTAATTCAAGGATGTATTTCTATATTATGCACAACTGTTGTTTACTTGATATTATATAGTAAACAGCTTAGCGAAAACCGCTGATAAGGGTGCCATAAAAAGTTTTATATTTTATGTACTGTGCTGTAAGCCAATAAGGTTTGAAACCACTCTGCTAGGAAGTGGACCCAAGTTTTGTTGGGTGGGTGCGATGACGTTATAGTTTTAAAATTCAAAAAATGAAAAAAAAAGGGCTGACTGAAATCACACAGCTGACTCTATTGCACAATCAAAAGGGGCAAACAGCTCAAATTGCACGAGCGCTCGCTTGTGCGTATTTACATTCAACAAACCAAGATAAATTAGAGCATGGAAGAATGTGAATCGGTGACATAAGTGTCTTCCCTACTCCCCAAAAACTACCAACAAAGACCGCTGAACACGGGGTGATATAAATGGCTTAATCTTCATACGCACCAGTAAACAACACTCGAACTAACCATATCTGTATTGCCTGACGTAAGTTCAAAGATGCTCCAGATCTACCCGGGGTTGTAGTTTGTCGCTTTTTGCCTATGGCCTAGTTCTACTAGAGCAGTGGTTCGGAACCTTAGGGTCATTACCTTCGGGGAGTTTGTACCAACCAATTTATTACCAATCTCCTAACGTTTTGCATGCTTGTCCTGCAACAAGATACTATATGGCGCCGAGTCAATAAATATGACCACAAATACAACAAGTCATTGCTATCTGCTGTGCTGTAATTTTTTTAAAGCTTCATGTAAAAAAAATCTTGATTTCTAATCTTGAAATCTAAGAATGCGTGCTTTGAGTAAGGTATTGCTAACAATTAAAATAAAATATAAACATTAAATTCTATATTGTTGTGACCGAAATCTTTGTATTCCCAAAAAATCCAATGGTGTAATAAAAGTTTTAACTTGCTCGCCAAAGCGAGCTGTTACAGCCTTTCCTTCCTGTCTACCGTGGCCTAAAAGAACGAAAATTCGTTAAAGGCATTGGTCTTGGCTGGTGTTGCCTTTTCACGGCCTTGAAGTTCGCCGTATTGGAAACGCGGATAGGTTCCATTTGCGAGTGTTGTCTCGTTAGGCACGTACAACTCGACTTTTAAGTTGTTTTTAGCGCGTGCTTCCGGGTGTAAGTTTGGGATTAGACACAGCAGTGGTCCGATAATGCGTTTGTTTTTTTGTCCTGTTATTTTGGTCAGGAAGTGGGGTCGATTTACCCGTCACTTATGATCGAGGTCAGCATTATTAATTGGTTAAATGGCAACACGACATTTGTCAAATTACCTATTATTATTATAAAAATTCTCCTCAGTTTGTATAAATTTATAAATTTAGGTTCGATAAAGTTATAAGTGCAATATCTAAGGCTGATTAGCCCAGAGGTTCTCAAACAGTACGTCGCGACGCTCTGGTGCGCCGTTTTTATTTTTCAAGGGCGCCGCATATAGGGATTTCGTTTCGTATCTACCGCAAATGGATTATGGTTTTTGCAACAAGCAAATAAATAAATTGGCTTTTGTGTACGAATTTTACTGAAAATTACTAAAATTCCCATTAGGTGGTGTGTCGCAAGTTCAACAAAATTTTCAAAGAGAGCGTCGCAAGTGAAAAGGTTCAAAAAACACTTGCTTATAGCCAAAACATTGCAAGGTAACCGTCCCCAAATCGCAGTTGCTGTTAAGTGTTATCCGCGGTTGGGTCTTTCTACCTCCCTACCACAACGGACCTGTATAAGTCCTTCTAAATTTTAACCAGAGATACGCGTAATGGAAACTTTAAGGAATTGGAAAGAAACAGAAATGAACGATCCTTTTGACATACAAAAAAAAAGAGCGCGTCTGAAAAGCATCATAGTTGTACGCCTTTTCCGGTTTGCTTCCAACCACCCGTAACCGTTTGTCGACAGCTCGCAAAATTAAGCCAATATTTTTATTTGCCAACTATCATCGTTAAGTGCGCTCGAGGTTAGACGCGCCTTTCATACCAATTGAGATCAGCGTGCGAACTGCCTTGGCATTTTCAGAACCATGGCTGGGCATTCATTTTTTTCAATTTTTTGTATTCGGTTAAAATTAGAAATAAAGCTTTATTTTTTTTATTTTTTTTTTTTATTTTTGCTCTTCAGTTTTTTTGCACGGTCAAACATTTTTTCTGACTGACAAATCGTCATAAAACAATGACTTTTTTAAAAATTAACTTATAACGAAAATTAGAGAAATAAAAATAAAAACTTTGATTTAAAAATTCCCCTGTTATATCTGCGTGTCAAAAAATAGAAATGTATGAAAAAAACGCTTCCTTTATCTAACTTTAAACTATAAAACCTTGGATCTAATTTTTGGGTAACTATAATAAAATGTAATTAAACGGACAAATTTTATTTGGCATTAAACTTTTTTGCTTGTGAGATTGCAAATTTAAACGATCTCAGCTAATGACCCCAAGTAAAACTTATCTTCTTTCTTTGCAGAATAATCTCCTCACCTTCGCAAAACAATTAATTTAAACGCCTTGGACTAATCCCTGCCAATTTTAAGTTCCCTAAGTAATTCCAACGACAATAAACACCTTAGATTGCATAGAATAAGCAGAACTACATCGTTAGCTTATTTGTTTTATACCGTCCGAGTGAGACGCTATATTGCGTGTATTTAAGATCCTATTTTTGACCCGACCCGCCACAACATTGTGAGTTTTTCATGCGGCCCGCGGTTAAAAATAATTGCCCACCTCTGACTTAGAATAAAATAATTTTTTGACCAATTTTTTACGCCCTTAAAATGAAAAAACACGGTTGCCTAAAATAGATCCATTTACCCGTTTGTTAATGTCCCGTTTAGCAGCTCCAATTTTTAGCCCTGTTTTCTTGTCTTGCAATTCTCGAGACGTAAAAGTGTCTGATTTTAAAGAGGCCACGCACAGCCAGCTGTCTCGTCGATCTAAAGACGTGATCCGTTTCGGTTCTGTGACCTCTGAAAACCGCCAATAAGTGGATATTTTGCAAAATTGCAATCGTCGCAGTGTATTATATCGCAGCCGCTGTTCCCTTAATTTGCAACTGTAAGGGGCCGCCCAATTCGCGTGCAACCTTGGCGATTTCGACATAATTTTGCTCCGCCACTGTTCTTCGAATTACCCCTTTTGACAGGCAGCAATTTGGCGTTACCACAGCCTATGTGCGCTGTTTCTCTGGTGAACAAGACCGAGTTGACACAAGTTTTTTGAATCTTGAAAAATCTTTAAATGCCCGTAAATTGATTTGCGTATATTAAAAAGTCTTTGAAAAACCCTGCACACTAGACGCGTTTTGCTCTTGGCGTCAGCGTCTGGCGCAAAACGATAGCGTCGGGTTTCCCACCCCTGTTGTAAACATTAATCTGAACTTGCTAACTCGAGACACTTCTACCGGGGACCCTTCCTGCCTGCAAAGCGTCGATTAAACTTGTTTCGTTTGCAGAGATCTCGAGACGAAACTGCGAAATAACGGAAGCCCACGCGAGGACAGGAACGCCACGCGAATCCGTAACATGGAAAAGGCTCGCAAAGAACAGAACGACGTGAGTTAGTAGCAATTCGAAAGACTCTTTGCAATTTTTTTGATCTAAACATTGGACCTGTGTCCGACAAATGTTCGCCATTCGTAAACAAGTTTATTTATTAGTTATTATTAAGGCGATTATTTTTGACTTGTCAAAATAGGATTTTTATATGTTTGGTCAAAATTTGTTATTTTAAGTCAAAGTCGATTAAAAATGCGCATAAATCGTTTACAAAATTAAAAAAAGTATAGTCAGCTTTTTGAATTTGTCGTTCAGTTAGGACTTTATCATAAACATTTAAGTTATATTCAACGACATTTTAACTGTATTATATCATCATAAGGGCAATATTATGGTATACGCCAGCCGGTCGAATTAACCACCCAGGTCTAGTTTATCGCATTAGGTTCTTCTTTTTTGCTTTATATAGTTGATATTTCTTATTTGGGCAAATATATTTAACAGTATGTGCTGTCTTTTTTCGCTTAGTATTTGCAATTATTCCTTTTCTATTTCAAAAATATGCTAGGACCTTGGTAATATGCTATAACTTTTCACACAACCTTTTTGTAAAATAACCCCAGCGTCTTGCTTTTCTTTGGTATTTTTATAGCATATCTAAAATTTCTCATTTTTTAATCAAAAAATAATCGCCTTAATTATTATACATTCAAAGAGTCGTAACAAATCTAAAATTCGCAATTTTATAGGGGGTAGTGTGGTATTTTTCAAAATTTATATTTTGTGAATTATTATACTATGTAATTCACAAAAACAGAACGTTTCAAAGTTCAGTGTAAACTTGGCCCAGTTCGAAAATGACATACCGGTCCTTTTTAGCGTTCGGGCAAAGATATTGTGGGGAAAAAGATTTGTTGGCCCACATAAAAACCTCGGTTCGTCGATTTTTGGCGCGACTGCTATTTTGTCAACGACACGCTTGCTATCCTGTGTTAAGCCAAGGCCACCCCTCTATAAACCATGTATAGAAAACAGTCCTCTTCTGCCTTTTAAAAACCTCAGTATACCGGAATGTCACAACAAATAAAAATGAACCAACAAACACCAGCTATGCAAACAGTAGGAAAATAATTTGTATTTATTGCACTTTACGTGTATAAACAATTGTATGAAGAAGTTATCGAAAGATCAAGAATATGAAGGTTTTGCAAATATCTTTCAGCAATCCTAGCATATCTTTTTTGCACGAATTGATGTTTTTGATTTGTTTCCGGTCGATGTTTTTTTTTTGTTTTGCGCTATGCTGTGTTGCACAAGTGTAGGAAAAAATAATTAGCATTTTCAGGTATAATACACCACCCTCTTAAAAAAATAGACCACAAACTTAACCCCGTATATTTCCGTCCGGTTAACCACGGATATTTTGCACACTTTTGGCAACTTCATACTTCGTTGTTACAAGCAAACTGAACTTTGGATGAAAAATATCGTCTCGCTCTTGCAAATCGATACGGCTATGAAATATGTAAATACCGTGATACGCACCAGTTTTATAAATAAATAGTGTGTATTCAGGCTCGCGTGCTTGCCAGTCTATCTGTAACACCAACTATTTTCCAAAAATGCAAAGTTTTGCGGCAAACTTGAGAATTTCAGGGGGCTCACAGTTTGAGTATCACTGGTGTTTGTATATTCGATCCTCTTTCGCTTTACGCAAAAATGAGCAGCGCGCTGCATTTTCGGTGTGGGGGCGCATCAAAGCGAGATGCTGAAGATAAGTCTGTCGACGTTTTTAGGGCAAAGCGTCTCTTCGGCGACGGACGTTGACGGGCGGACGTTAAACGTGCGTGTCCATGATGCTACGCCACGTTGCTCCGAGTTGATTTTGCTCGAACGTCAGTCTGCAGCTATACCGACCTTTGTCTAAACGACCTGATTTTGTAACTAAAATTAGTTTGCTCAGATCGGAAGATATGTGCCGATACTGGCTTTTATTTTAGAAGATTCAGAATCCTTTGGTGCATTTGAAAAATGTCGTTATGTTGTCCGGTGGTTTTTAAACCGTTTCAGCTTGCGGCAACACTACGAAAATGAATACTAAATTCGCGGTAGGCCTTTAACCCGGCCAACCCTATGTGTTTCTTTAAAATGATCACGAATCCTACCATTTAAAAAAAAAGTAAAAAAAAAATTCCAGTAAAACATTACGTTAACGTTTGTAGCAATACCCATACGAACTCTTGAAGGATAACCTACGGAAAGTAAAGTTTTCAGTCAATCGGTATAATTAATTTAATCAAACAGGTCGCGTTGTCCACTTAAAACTTACTAACAAACCCACATCACAACTGTTTGTGAAAGACAGATGCAAGGCGCAACGATAAAAAATCAAGCATCCGTGTTGCGTAAGTTGTTAAAAAAGGTGCCTGTGGTAAGAGAGTACGAATTTGCTTCCCATCAAATCGCCGAGCCATAAAATCGGCAAAGCATCCTAGAATAAGGTTTGTCGATGTAAAAACCTCAATTTGGCTGGGCTTGTTTACACGCAAATCAAACATAATTGTTGTCAACCACACAAGGTACGTCACTAAAGGTCGGGTGCGGCGAACTACACTCAAGTGCCCTTGCTTTTAAGCCAGCCTGCACAACTCAAAATGCTGCAAGGGCCACATTAAGCAAAAAAACAATTACGCAGGCTTATCACGCTAATGACAGTATATATTTTTTTAGGAAATGTATGAGCTTGGTGACCTTTAAAGCATTTAAATATTTGGATTAATTTTGGTCAAGTAAATCATAAATAATCTTGTTGCTAATAACAAAGTGATTTCTTCGTTTTGATAGCAATAGCGTCACGGCCATTCGTTTTGATAGCAATAGCGTCAAATCACACACAGCAAGCAATAGCGGATCCAGGATTTTTACAAGAAGGATTAAACAACATTTAAACCATTCGGTATATACGTTTGTTTATATTAGGTATTTAGAAAATGCAATGTTGTTTATGATATCCTTTTAAATAGGCTAAAACACATTGCCAAGTTAAGCAAGATTTGCCAACGTTACCTCTTTTTACTGTTTATCAAGACCTATTTCTAACCCTCACCCAATAACTATTAATTACTTATAACCTTGACTATTATTTTAACAAGACGCGAAACAAAAGAGTTTTGAATTACCTGATTGCTCTGCGGGAAGCAGATAATGATGTCTCTAGTTGGACCACCCTGATTTAAAATATATGTTGTCACCCCGATTGTATCTATTTTTACCTCCTAGGGGGTATATCGCCTACTTTGAGAACCACATTGTTGCGCTAGATTGTTCACTGTTAATAAAATGACTGCACTTTTTCCACATCGGATTTGCACCCTTAACCTTCTAGTATCGAACGGGTGCTTTCGGATATTAGCCCTATAATTTGGTGTTGTTCGACTTAAAGTAACAACCGACTTAGCGTATCCGTCAAGTCGTTTTTGAGCGTATTCGGGTCATTTAAATGGGGCACAAATTGTGGTAAAAGCCCAATAACCTTGAAATTAGGATGTTTGTATAAGTCAGTGGTGGCAACTGGGATACTGCCAATAACACCTGGTGACTAACACGGAACTGTGTCTTTTTATGACCCGTTCGACCTTTCATCTTCCATCTTCGTCTGCAGAAGGGTATTTTTGTTCTTTGTATTGCCATTTTATGGCACACGGTTTGTTGCGTCATGCTGCGCGCAACCCTGGTATTCGCGTGAAGTGCAAAGGCTATCCATATCAACGGTCAAACTGTAACTGCAGCTTCGCTGCTTTTTTCCTGCTCGCATTTTTATTGCTCATTGTTGCGTTTTTAGCGTAATCTCGTTCTGATATACGCCAAAAAAGTACGGATCTAATTTGTTTTCAATTTTTCTGTGGCTCGCACCTTCTGTGGCACCGGCTAAGTATCGCTGTTTGAAAGTAAAGTATGTATCAAGCGTAGCAGAGGTCACCCACTTTGCAAATGTGAGCCTCCTAATATCGAATTTGACAACAGTAGCTGCATATAAATTTGAAAATTGCGCAACATAAGCAAACGAATGGACTGGCTTTTCAAGAATTACAGCGTTTTTCTTATATTTTTTGTTGCAGAATCTCAAGAACGACCTAGATAAGCTACAGGAACAGTCTTCCGACTTCCAGCGAAAATGGGAGGCATCAAAAGCAAGGTCGAAAGTCCTTTCATCTGAAGTAAAGTCCCTGAAAGCCCAGGTAAAATCCACTTGTATATATAAGTATATAGTTAAATATAGACCTTTGGTATACAAGCAAACACTTTTAAGTTTTGAGAATTTGGGGCTAATGACTTTTTATTTTGTTTTTGTAATTAAGAAACTGTTTAGGGGTTTGAACATGCGAAACGTACACATGGTAAAAACCAAAGCTAGTCATATCCCCCTAAAATGATAAAAAATATTTCGAAACACAATAGAAACAATTTACATAATGAAACACAAGGTTTTTGAGAAGATCTAATCAAGTTTTTTCGAGTTAGAACACTGTAGTTACGCCAAGCGCTTAGTTCTTTCTTAAACAAAACAAAATTAAAAAAAATTAACCACACACTATGAAATAGTCCTAATAATGCCATATTACACTTTCTTCGATACTAACAAAAATGTCAGCCGTTAAACCTAAACAAGCAATAAATAGTAATAACAAGCAAACTTAAAGTTACAAAATCGCCGGACGGAACATGTAACTAATCGAAATAGTTCATAAAAACAGGAAATTATATTGACAAACATCGTCTTTTTCGCTTCGCCCTTCACAGATAAGCGTGCTAACGGACAAAGGAGGCCACGACAACGAACTGATTCGTACGCTGACGAGACAACAGGATCACCTGCAGAAGATGCTTGAACGATCGTCGCTTAACCAACAGGACGCGGCACACAACGAAGTAAAGGTACCACTTGCGTTGGCTGTATATGCGCGCGCCTGGAGATCTGGCCGCTTAGCTATAAATATTAAAAGTTTTATACCGATAACGTTGCTCGATATTTCGCTTCAACTGATATATCGATATCGGTTAATTTTGGCCGATATTTTGCGTTGTAAATATTATAGTGTTTCCGTAAAAAACAAACAAATTTCTTAATTTTTGTACTAACTAATTTGTCCGTTTTCATTGCTGACTGAGTTAACGTTGTGTTTGGTTTATTGTGTTCACCATCATTTAAAGGTAATGCGTAAACTAGAAGTGTTATGATTAAATAGGTAGGTAAGCCGACTGTGTTTGTTTTATTATTTTCCATTAAGTTAAATTATTACCATTTCTCAGTTAAATAAAAATGTTGGATTAGTATGGTGATTTTTACCTAATTCGACTAAAATCGAAGATGAATTGCGCGATTTATTTCTGCAATTTGCTTTCCTTTTTTTACAAGATCAAGCATATTAATGACGTCATTTGGTTTCGGCTCGCGATTTTGCCTAAATATCGGGTACGGATACCGGACAAACCTATTTTTCTGTGATATTTGGTATAAGTCCCAAGATTGTGATTGCCTGAAAATACGGCAGTGTTGCTTAAATTATCAAGACAAATATTAGCGATAAATTGATCTGTGATTCAATCTGAATAAAGTGGCATTGTTGACAAATTGCATTTAAAAGTTGGCGAGCTTTCGCACAAGCGCGCTTCTTTAGGTCAGAGTAAGGTTTTTTTTTTTATATAAGACAAATATGGCTCTACCAAGATTAACTTGTGATGATTGGCAGATGAACCGCGAACTGCACAGCAAGCAACAGCAGGAGTCGTCGCAACTCGCCAAGCTGAGAGACCTGCTCAATGAACGCGATTCCAAGTTACGAGAACTCGAACACGAGCTTGAACAGGTAAAAAAAATTCGAAAAAATTTCGCTGCAACACAACCAAACTATATCACCGTAAAATACTGTTTATATCGCCGAAACAGAAATAACTATAATCCATGTATCGGAAACGGCTTTGCTTGTTTTACTGGATTAAGGCGATGGCAAGTCTTTATACCAATTTAGATGGAATTTTTGGCCAAGTTAAAGTTGTGCAAAACAATTTTACAATTTTCTCATCTCGTATTTTATTATATTTAAAATCTGCATCGTGTTGTATTAATTCCAAATGTTACCCACACTCGCCCTTCAGTTTACAACCTTTTTAAATGTGCAAAGAGGTCGTGCGTTGACTTTAAGGTAAGCCATGTGCGGGTCCCATTACCCCAGTTTTGTTATCATTTCTTTTAACATCCACACAGCTTTGCACTTATGCTCATGAGGTGCGTTAAAAACGAAAACGCTTCCACCGAGCTTGTGTAGCTCGAGCAACAGTCCAGGTATGACTAAGACCGCTACTTCGAACCTCACCACATGATACTTTTTTCAAGCATTGTCTTGCTTGGACGACCACTTTATTATTTTTCCTTCAACAATAAGCGGCTGGGGTAAATCCTTTCCGAAGAAACGCGTTATATTATACCATTACTCCATGTAAGGTAATCATTCAATGACCCTTATAAAAAATGCCATCGCAGATGAGAATTTCCGCTTCAGCAAAGGGAGACGCTAATGCTGGCGATAATTACAAGCCATTATCTGTCTTTTCTCCGCCCTCAAGAAATTCCCACAGAGAACCACCGCAACAGGTAGGCGGCTAACAGACGCAATTTTGCGCTTTGATGTGCCACACCTTGTGCTTTCTTTTCTGAATGCAAGCGTTATTTAAACTATTTTATAACACATCATGTTTGTAACCTCAAAGTTTTTAGCTTGGGCACATGTTCTCTTTGACATATTCCCTTTATTAAAGGGCCTGTCAATTTTATTTCATAGTACAGCACTTTGCCTATGAATCAAAAATCAGACAACGTGCGTTATTCCATAAATTTGTCCTTGTTCATGGTTGTTAAACAAACACTAAATAAGGACTGATTCAAATTAGTGTTCAAACCGTTTTTTATCTGTGTGAATGTGTAAAAAAACTAAACGTTGTATATATTGTATATGTATAGAACTTGTGCTAATATGGTTGTATTATGATCAACCATCCGTATAGGGCTGTGTTCCTCTGCCAACCAAATTATTTTCTTTGTGTATACGGTTAGCTATTTGGCCAATTTTATTTTTTATCTGAAAAATATCTTAAAGAACTCCACGATGTTGTTCGTTATGAAAGGCCGGTAGCCTCGTTTTAAAAAATTAGGAACGTTTTCAATGAAAACTAAGTGTAACCCTTATTTTCTAGACGCGAGCGCCCTCACCAGCTCCAATAGCACAATCTGACTCCTCTGCGAGGTAATACTGCTAGTTGCTATATGACAAACATGAGTAAAATATTCGCCCTTCGGATTTAGCATGGATTTACACGTGAAAATTCGTCGACGCGCAACAAAGCAAGGATTACCCAAATATTTTTTTATTTCAGCTAATGCATTATACAACTCATATGTTTTGTATACGAACATTGGTTTGAACATATCGTTGTGTAGGCTCCAGCGTATTTGTCCGCAAAGTAAACACACAAACCCATAACTTTTGAAGGTGACATTAAGCAAATCGCTGGAAATCATACTAAATGATAGAATTATTTAAGATATGTATTTGTGATCTCAGAGTTTCCTAAGAATAAAGTATCTTTTTTAGAAACTTAAAACAAATGTTGAGCTATTAAAAAGAACTATCATTGCAGCTTTCAGTTTGATCAATTTTGCATTTGACCATGATAATGACGTCAGTTCATATCATAGGGGAACGGTCGTACTTTTTTGACCAACATATTAAGTATAGAAATAAAATCTACAGTATCGGACATCCCAGACTCCAAATATAAGTAACTGAAATTGTGCTTCATTTGCAGCGAGATTGCAGAGCTGAGAAGAAAAGTGGGCGAGTTGGAGGCGCTCTACAAAGCGTCGGAGATTGAACGGCAGAAGTTGACGGAACTCGTGGCTATACTTAACAAAAGGTACGGTCGTTTGTGACAGCTCTACCCGCGGTCGGCGTTCGTATTTTATAATTTTTTTTACAAATTTTCTAAATTATTATAACAGTTGAATAAATGTCTACCGAAATTTTTGTCAGCTAGCAAGATCCGCGGAGTCGGACTCTCGACTTATTTCCGAATGTCTTAGATTCAAAACATACCAAGCGCAGCATTCTGACTCGCTGTAAATAATAAACTGTAGAAATTACCACCTATGAAGGTGTTCCAAGTTTTACACCCCTTGCTTGACTGATACCACCGTTTTTTAACGCAAAATTGGTATTAACACCCTACAACAGTGGAATTTCCCACCCTAATAATATTTTACACCTTTCAGATTTACAGCGTAGTACAAAGCCTAACTTAAAAACTGCTCCCGGATTACGTAATCAAAAAAATTCATACCGATTTTTGTTATTATTAAAGAGTGACGAGTATACGCTAAATTTCGAAGTTTTTTCTTGGCCGAAATTTGAATAATAAATTACAAATTTGCGCGTCGTTACAATATGTTGGAACAATGTTGGCGATTGATTGATAGGCGTAGGAAGGCGTACGAATTGTGAGAAAAAGTTCTATTTCCAACTTCTTCATGAAATTTGTCGACTTAATGCACGGTTCATCGATCTTGAACGCTTTTTGTTTTAAACCGCCTACGAGAAGTTTTCAGTTATCAATGTTGATATGAACAAAGAACTAATCGAAACGTTCACAAAATATTCCCTACCTCTGTATGGGCTTACTTTTTTTATTTTATTTTTTTATTTTGATAAAATTGGCGAAATTTGAAATCCATCCTCTTAAACCATACTCTGGCCAACTAATTTTGCACTTCTAAAATTGATGTGACGAAACAAACTCGTAAAAGTTTCCTATAGTGTCTTGTTCAATACTGTGTTCTGAAGACATACCGACCAGCAGCCGTTTCGCACGAATTTTGATGAACAGTTTTTATCCATTTGGTTTCTATATATGTCGTGGATATTTCGATTCAACAATGTACCTCACAGCAGTTTATACGATTGCAAGAAATTCAACAGGGTTTTCATACAAGTTTATAAAAAAAATCAAAAAAAACAAAGACTTATTAAAGAAAATCAGTATGTATTCCTCAATAATGTAGAAAGACATAGGTACACTATGCACCGATCTGTAGCTTTCCCTTCACGCACATGTTTGACTTGCAACGTCCTTACACCACGTTTTCATTAAAAAAGCTCGGCGGTGCATTTCGTTTTTTGAGAGCATATCGTTTGTGGATGATACAAGGTGCCAGAAGTTTTTTTAACTTCGTTAAACTGTTGCTTCGTTCAATGCAAACTAGACGCGGGCCCAGCATTTATTGTGTTCTTATGAGTGAAGAAAATTTGCACTTATTTTATTGCTTTTTTATTTTAAGTGGCGTTCATTGTACAATTTTTTCTAGTACCTTTGTGGTTCGAACCAATCGAACGAGTGACGAGGATTTATTGTTTAGTTGTTTGTTAGCAAATAAAGACCACCCCGATTTGCTCAATTTGCAAAGTGATCGTTCATGTATTTTGAAACCATATATAGTTATACCCGTTCTTCGACTGGACAATGGCATCTTCTTCCGCAAAATATATCCGGAATCGCATCTTTCGCATATTACTTTTCGAACGCCAAGTCGCACCCAAACAGACATCATATCACCTGGGCAAACAATGCGTAAATTATAAATAGTCTGCGAAAGCATCCAAGTCCCAGTTGTTCTCGGGAAACTATAGGGCAACTTAAGATTTCCTTTTTGAATGAGATCAGAATTGCAGCCCTTCTAGATTATGATATTTTTGAAATGTGAGTGCGTGATTAACCCCGGGCATTTACAGTTTTGGTCATACGTTAAATGTTAATCGAACCTCGTATACGCTTTGAAATGTCGGACGACCCTTTGTTCAATTCCGTGTACAATTCGGTTTCTCCTTTGAGTTTTCCGGTAATTCGTAAAAATCAACTTAACTTAAAATAACTCAGACAACCCTTTGAATCATTTAGTGTGCCTTTGGGTTTTTTCATTGATTCATTCGGCATTTTCTAAAAATTATCTCAACCCAAAATAACTCAGACGACCTTTTGTTTAATTCTGGTGTCTTGGTTGGCTTCATTGAGTTACTCGGCAAATACCTCGGACTGCCACAAACTTTATGCCCAACTTGCCGCACCGTGATGTTTACTTTGAAGCCACGTATGAGTGGCCTTGAAGAGCCGAATTCCCCTTCCATGTTCCGATCAGTTATTTTGACTTGCACCACCCACAAAAACAATTTTCCACTCTTCCCTTCAGTTTCCATTTCGACTCGCTAATGAAAGGCGGGAAATTGCAGTTGAACGCCAAGGTTCCGGCACATCTGTCGTTGACTATTGGTGTCTACATATGGCTGACATTTATCCAGTTTTATGCCACATTCCTCGATTAAAGGAGAGTTGTTGAAATTTCGTGTTTTTGTGCTTTGCCATAGGTAGTTCGTAGTTTAAGATTAAATTCGCGTGTAGACTGAATAAAATAATGACCTTTTCCGTTTAAGTAAGTTCATTTAACATCCTTCTGACGTGAATAACATTTAAAACCGCGATTAGCGATAATTAGCATAGTTAAGCCTACTCAACGTCATTTAACAGTTAAAAACCACGACAGAGTGTTTAAATGTTGTTCAATGGATTTGCATAATGAAAAGTCTTTTAAAAACCCAATGACTCAACAAAAGCCTTTGAATATTCTTTTGGTTTATTTGTTGTTGTTTTTTCAATTTTTTGTCTTTTGATAATCGTTTATTTGAAGGTTATTTAAATGCCTTTAAATTTAAGTTGTAAAAGTTTGTTGCAACCCTGCAATTAGATTAGAAATATTACTACGTTCCTCCCAAGATCGCTAAAACGGTGCCCAGCATAAAAACACAATGTGTAACCACCGAAGCGTACTTTCAGTTGCAATTTATTTTTGTTTCTGCGAATTTTGTTTGCAATAATTGTAAACGCAGTTGAGGCCTGGTATGACAGATTACATCCAGTAAGCTTTGCCAGTATGCCCAATTGCGACCCTACCTTTTCCTGGTCAAAACGCACGGAACATCTGGTGAGACCGAACGAATTCGTCTTAGTCTCCATTTCCATTAACTTTGAAAATCTTTACGTCACGAAATTCCTAACCGACAGAAATGTTTTGATATAACGTCAGGAAACACCTTTCCGGCTGACCTTGGTTAACACACGATTGACAATAGCGGAATTCGTCTTAAATTAGTAGCATTCAATCACTTTCGGTGGGACTAGCAAAAAAAGCGTATCGCCTGGCATCGCTTAAACAAGTGTGATATTGCAAAAATTGCATAGCAGTAGTGATGTGAACCTGTGACGGAACACTGTGACGTCGGTTATATAAACTGGATTCGCTTAACTGAGACTGTCAAAATTTCCAAACTTAATTTAAACCAACGTGTAACAGAACACTGCACCGATACTTTTCACAAAAAAAGTACCAGCGTTTCCTTTTTGGTGAGACTTATTTTTAAGCTATTTAGCCAAAGTCTGTTACTAATTCTTTCGCTACTTAGCTGTCTTCGCGTTTTGATGCACTCCAGGGTTGGCTCTAAGGTTTAGATTTGGGAGGGCAGGCATGACAATTTCGAAAATTGAAGAATGAGAAACAATCGAACTTAAAAACCCATGCCGTTTCTTTAGCGTGTGCTGCTTATGCGGTCTAATAGCGTGAAGCGCAAATAATTGCATTTATTTGCTTTAAATTAGGTTCATTTCAAAGCACACGTATCACTGACGACTTGAAATAGATTCGCATATTGCTCGGTATATAAGGAAGTTATATAGTCCATTTAACAGCGCTCTGGTATATAATTTATGAGTCACACGGTGTAACATGGCATAATGTACCTTTGAGAATATTGGAACCAATAGATTTTTTTAACGCGGGCAAAAACAGATTGAAATTCAGGAACAAAAATGTACTTACATAGTGAAAAAGGGCTGGTCCTAAGATCGAACACCTCGGAACCCAAAGTTCAATTTTAATTTCAATATTTCCAAGACAAGTTTGCGATAAAAGATTGGTCTCGCAATTTTATAACGCGACCCGAATCACTCCCAAACCCAAATCACGACTTTACAATTCATCTGTACGCGGTTATAACGTGTCCTGTCGGCGAATTCTCGACCTCACTGGAAAATGTAATACACATGCAATTTATTTGACGTTGATGTATTTCACTATTTCTGTGTATTTGTCACTTGTGTATCCGGGCAAAGAGCGGACACGGTGTGCTACCACACGAAATAAAGCCATCACCAGTATTAAAATCGCCAAAAAAAGATTGTGCCTTTGGTGCCGTTTGGGTTAGAAAGTTTAATAGATTGATACCTGAGCTGGGACTACACACAATCGCTCGACCCCGCCAAAATTTTACAATTTTTCAAGTATCTTTATTACTCAAAGCGCTTTTTATTCCATGCGCCTAGGGTAAATTGTGGACCGAAACGCCTCTATAGCCGACGTAATTGTACCTAAAACATTTTTCAAACACAAAACACTTTTTAGTAATTGTACAATACCGCCCGATTTTTACTTTTTGTCAAACTTTGTTTAATCCATACTTGTTTTTTATTTTTCGTGCTCATAGCTGTTGAAGTCAACTTGATAAGCACCCAAGCAGGTGCACATGTTCCTAAAACTTTTTTAAGCACAAAATGCACAACACAATATATTTGCACCACCTTTCCCACTTTTCAAATCTCTGGGTTTTATCGCTTAAAACTCTTTTTTATTTATATACGTTTAGGCTGCAGCTAAATTCACATGCGTTTTTAGGTTGCAAGCGGCCATTTCTAAAGCGGAAACCTCGATATCAGCGCTCCACGAAGAACAAAGGAAAACCGCTTTTATGGAGCAGAAGCTGGAGTCATACACCGGACAACGCAACGGTCATTTTTTATTAATTTTTTTTTATTGACTAATTGTCGTTTTTTTATTTTTATTTGCCGGGTTAATCTTGAGTAATAAATAGCACATCTGATGCCTTTGGAAAAGCTTACTGAAATCTGTCGGAGTGATCAGGACTATCCTGCAAGCAAGGCACGATAAAATCTAGCCTGCGGTAAGGCGGTGAGGTTTGAACTAACGACCTTGGACAAGCTAAAACCATACAATGTACACACATACAGCTTCATTTAAAAAAAAGAATGTCTACCTCTACAATAGACTTTATTCAAGTTTCACGTTTTTGGGTCCCAAAACAGCAGATTTCTTAAGTCTATTTATTTCATGACGTCATTTTATGACGTGAGGTCTAAAAATTGTATGCCGACCCTGGTCGATGCCAATCAAAAAACTAACTAAGGGTTCGAAAAGTTTTAAAAATCCCTAGTTAATAGTGTTAAAAGACCACTTTGATCACAATTTTAAATTACATTGAAGTGGAAAAAATTGCCTACAAAACAAAAACCGAAAGCTATTCAAGGATTAAATTAGAATTAGACGCATTTTACTCTAGTTATTTGAATTAGGCATATAGTTGTCCTAGTCTAGTTGGAATTAATTACTGTAAAGTCCAGGATTTCTTAAACGTGTTCTATATATAATTATATATATATGTTTGTATTTTTAGATTCTGGTGGTTCTACAAATCGTGAAACGTTATCAGAAGCCGACGTCGCCACTTTACGGGCGCAGTTGGCGATACAAGTGAGACGCATTTAAATACTAAATGGAAATATTTTCCTGAAACACTAATGACCATGCAACAATTAAAAAAATAAAAAGACTTGGTTGTGGTGCATTATTTGTCGTTTTGCTAAACACTGCACTGATTTTTAGCGAAGTTTTTTTAAAGATATCCTAATCAAAATTTGTATTGACCTGCACTGGATTAAATTTGGTGTGTGGATTGTAACATATACGTAGTTGCCCATATAGATGCAGAAAATAGGATTTAAACGAAAAACGCTAAATGCGACTAGGCATTGCACTTCTTGTGTTTATTTCAGTAGTTTTGCTGTGTTTGAGAGCATTTTACAATGCTAGGCTACCCTGATTATTTCTCGGCTCCTACACATTTTTCATGACATTTATATGTTGTTCAACCTGCTTGCTCCTACACTAGTTTTAAGTTCTGTTTTTAAAATGGTGTAAAAAACTCATGTTAAACAAAAATGTGTGTTTTCTAATTATTTTAAAACCCTTCTCCACGTTTGTCATTAAATATAAATGACATTTGTTAAATAAAACATCAGAAAATTTTATCCAATCCAGCAGTTGGTCACCCTCACTTACTTCAACCTCGTCTCCATTTTTTTCTGACCGGTGAAGATTAAAGCTAAACTTCGGTCAAAAATCGTACGCCAAAGTCCTGCATTACGTATAGACGCAGGGAGCCGCTGTAATATTACTATCCTGGCGAGGTTCGGGGCAAGTTTTTAACGCTAAACATGTTTTTGCGTCATAGGGACCGAGATGCAGTCGCCATCTGAATAATTTAAAAATTCTAAATATTCAACTTAGTAGTCGGATTTTTGTTCTGAATCTATCCTTGTTTACATTTGAAATCAACCGAACATCCGCGCTTTGTTACATCACAGAAAGATGAAAACAACGCGCTTAAGGAGGCCCTGGACAGCACGTTACGCGGCCAGCAGGACGACATTGCAATGTACAACGAGATGAGCGACCAGACCAAGCAGGTCTTCTTGGACGCGCTTAGGGGCTTCGGACAACGATAAAAATTGGCGCCGTGATCTCGTAAACGGTATGTCTAAAAATTGTCGAATTTCTTTAGTTTTATAACCCTCTGTTATTTTACAGGTACTTGAGTTGAGTGTTTCTGTTCTGTTCGCAAGTTTCGTCCAAGGGTTTGTTTCATTTCCGCTGGAGTTTTGCGGAATTGAAGCTTATGTATTGAAATTTATTTTTACTTCTCTCCCTAAAATCTAGGACAAAGTGATTGTTGTGTTTTATTCCACATTAACTGGTATATACAACGTGTTGTCGCTGGGCATTTTTAGCAAACAACCGTTGTCTAAGGCATTGAGATAGACATGTTATAATAAGGCCTAAAATTTGTAAGGTTTGAAGTTTTTGTACGAAAGCGTAATAAAATGTGACATATAAGAGTATTGCGAAAATATGCGCGAAATATTGCGCAGTTGCTTTGAATATCCATTTTTGAACTTAACTATGGGTTGGGCAGAGCAAATAGCAGGCTGTAATATTTGTTTTCGTGGTTCTTACCAAATGATCAATTTTATTATTCGCATATCGTTATCTGTGATAAATGGTAAATGCACCGTTCTAACTTGGTTCTTAGGCCTATTTACATTTTTCGTTACCAATTTACTTTAAATTAACATGATGTCGCCTTCATTTTGTGAAAAAATACTGTTCGTAGTTTTTATTTGCTACCGATTTTATTCCGTAAAGCGGTGCTTTATCACTTTTTGAAAAAGCTACTTTCTTGCAATGTTTTTGTTGCCCGCTTTTCAATGGTGATTTGCAAACTGTATTCAGTTGCACACTGTACAAGCCACATACACTGTTAGCCTTCCGTATCTTTTTTATGACAGCGTTGGTTGAATACAAGAAGAAGAATACAAAAATATGTTTATATTGTTATCGGTATGTAACGTGTTTCTGAGATCATATAACCTGGATTTTGGAGATTAAATTTAATTTTCTTATTGTTGTTGTAAAGTTAAAAAAGTGGTTTTCTATCGGCCAAGACTGTTAAACGGGTACAGTGTCCACTAATGCACATACCGTATTATGGTGTTAAATCGGACTTCAGTCACAAGATCGAAATAAAAACAACCCTGAAGTCATAATAAAACGCAGTTTCGAATAAGACGTAGGTACGTCTAAATCAGAATAAGTCCTTCAAGCTTATTCAACACTTTAGCAAACTCCACCCAAAAGTAAATGTCTAACTCCCCTAATAATTTCTAAACCCAAACTTATTTTCAAACCACACCCATTGCTCACCACAAACAGGGCCAAAATCCAGTACCAAACAGGGACGCCGTTTAAACTAGGGCACCTAAACGTCGACATCAAAACCGCCAATGCCCCCTCGTGATATGGATTGTGCTTGGATGCGTCATTTTGGGAAACACGGCTATTTCTAGTGAATGTTTGTAATACTTTTTTTGTTGGATTGCAAACAGTAATAGGATGATCTATCATACAGCTGTTCGCCGGAGCAGTTCGTTAAACATTTTTAAGCACTTGGCCCTAATTCCGTTTCGTTTTCTAGTTTAGGCTTGGTCGACGTTGCAGAACAAGTATGAAAAACCTCCAGATAATTACCACCAAAATTGGGCCTGCTTATAAAAGCTTAAGTTTAGATGCTTTTCGATTACGGCTGCTACGGCATAAAATACGTTAAATCTTCGCCCAACGGAATCCCGCCACCTATAGCATTATACTGTAAAGTTAAGAAACGATGTGATCACATGTTTATGCCTGAAGTTATTTGGAATCATTTTTCCTGCAGTTTGTCCCGCTTGACTTAGCGAAGCACTATAGGACAATGCAGCGAGCAGAAGTAATTGGACGGCAGATTTTTTGTGGGTGGGGTGGGTGGTTGCCTTGCTTGTGCGAAGGCCTTTAAGCCTTTGGTCGTATGCAGATCTAAAAAATTACTTCAAGTCTTGTTAGAAACCACAACGAGTCGCACTTGGCTAAAAATATCTTAATTTGTGTGGATTTATTTTCTCTCGTTGTTTTTAGTTTCAGTAATTACTCCCATTAGAGCGGAGTACGTTTATACCTTCAAAAACTGGGAAACTGATTTTAGGTTCAGTGTATCAGCTTAAGCTTCATCTCGGAATATGTAGGCTAATCGAATCGTTTGTTTTCATCATTTTCAAAAATATCAGATTATTTTACTCGAGAGAAAATGTAATAAAAAAAAGCTGCCTTTGTGGGCGTTTTCCGTAACGAAGTGAAAATGTTGTGATTCTAAGCGCAGCAAAACTTTTTTTTTACGTGGCTCTTTGCTTCGAAAAACACAGCTTCAATGAACACCCCTTGCTCCCAATATTTCGAAAAATACTACGCTTGTTTACTTTGCACCAACTCCGTCCAAACCGCGTTTTGCGCTGGGCATGCAAATCCGAACAATTTCGGTTACTGACTTCTCGTATAATAATATACAACTATTTTTCAATTGGTATTTCTGCACTTGGCAGCTATGTGTAGCCTACAATAGCAACTCTATTGCTCAACTCAGATCGCGTCTATCATGTTTGTTGATGAGAAACATTTCCTAAAGTCCAGAAATAAAACTAGACTTTCTTCTGAACAAAGGCTGGTGTGGACTGGGACTTAAAGAAAAGCAAAACAGGCATTTTTGTCGCGACACTATGAATGAATTTAGATCAATTTTTATCGCATAATTTCCGTATAAGACCTAGCCTATATTAACGCATAGAAGAACACTTTCTAACCTGAGATTAATATTTTCCATAGATACTTTTTAATTATTCCGTTTGTCGGGAAAATTATTGGTTGCTTAGTTACAACCTTATAAGTTAGTCAAATTTGTATGGAATTTTACCAAATATGCGAAACACGGACACATTTAAATCCTATAGCTTTTTCTGGATTTTGTGATTTTTAACGTTTATATGCTTTGGTAAAATTTAGGGAGACCTAATAGAAAACCTCATAGTACGCGAGAAGCATATTTAATTGCCCCGAGATCTGGTGGCGGGTACTTCATGGGAAAACCTCTGAGTAATTCATTTGTTAAACATGTAAATAAAAGAGAAAAATGTTAAAATAGCAGCAAGTCCAAATCAAGGGTCTATACTCAGTTGGTACTGTCGGCACATTTAGGGACGTCAGATAATATAAAATTGGAGCGAACAGACGGTGCCAAGTGGTTTTATCGCTACTCGTCCGATACCAAATTAATATATAAATTTCAGGCATGATTTGCTATCCAAGCTGTGACTTGTACATTAAAAGATAACTTAAAAAACAAATAGTATAGGTCGACACTTTGAGGTAACTAAAATCTTAACGTTAAAGCAAATGTGGACAAAATATCTTTGAGCGTTTCAAGACGATTATTTTGCCTGTTGAGCATGTAGTAATGACGTCAGTTTGTATCGGATCGGATCGCGGTACGTTTGGTCCAAAATGTCTGATATCGGTATCGGAATAAAATGAAAGAAATCGTCCATCTCTAGCCCTCGCTATCTCGAACGTTCGTACGGTTTGAGACATTCACAAATCCAAAAAGATACTCGAACGGCGACGCACCGATTGTTTACCGCACGACTTGTCTGCGCATTGGACCTGCGATTCCTCGAAATCTCCCGGCGCCGCACGTGCTTTGCTCCGAAAACACAACTTGAAAAATTCGCCAGAGGAAACTTCCTGTTTAGGGTTTGGCTCAGCCACCCTGGCGGAACACCTTTCAACTTGCGGCCCGACAAAATTACAAATTTCTAGATCCCAGAAGTTTTGGTCACGTGATAGGTCCTTTTGGCCCCACACCGGCTTGTTCTGATCGCGTGTGGCCAGAATACTTCGATTGGTTCTGCGCCAAAACTTAAATCGCAGTTCAAACACACCTTGAAAAAATACGGCATGCGACCAAAGTTAAATGGCTTACGCGCTGAAATCGCAAAACATAAACAAAATGAGACAAGGACCGACACCACCGGACAATCTCCCGATACTACTAGATTTGGCATCTTCTTTTTAATTGGCATCGGTTAATAACTATTTGGCATCGGTCATGCGACCTAGGGGTGAAAGTATACAGTTATTTCTTTAACAAAACGATGGAATTTCTTTCTTAACAGAACGCATAAAAAAACTAGGGATAAAATCGCAAGGTGTCGTCATAGCGGCAAGTCTAAAACAAGTAACTCTTTAGGAAACCTGAGGCTATAGCTTAATGACTTTGACAGGCATGCAATTAAAACCTTCTTTATACATTCGAGGAGATTGCGTGATGACCGATTAAAAATGGACATAGTGAGGGGAAAAAAATTCTTGTTTATACCGGTACGCCCAACCGGCAGAATTCTTTCAACGGAGCACCGTTTCAGAACGTTCCGGCTTCCGTCTACGCATGAGTCTCACCAGCGCTTAGAAAAATGCAATAATTATCAACGGAAAACAACACATCCCGGGGGTAGTAGATTTGGAAAACAATTAAAATTTACAATACTTGTGTAAGACGGAGTATACCCTTCGAGACATTGACGCGTCCTTCAAACCTTACAAACTCCCCAATACGGCTTCATGTGCGATGCACTGAATGGGCCTACTATACAAAAGCTTTTTCACAGTGACCGTTTGAAAGAAATTATATTTTGACTTAACCATCGGCAACTAATATGCACCCTGAATTGCTGATTTCAAATTCCGTTTAATTAAAAACAAAGCTCCTGTAACGCAACCTTTTGAATATTCGCTTTAACTTGCTACTCGGTAATGTTAAGGACGCCATTTTGGAATAGTTTTAACCTGATGTCAGTTGTCAATGAGGCCTGGGAGTGTTTCTATTGCGCTTCATTACGTTTTATTTGTTGTTTGTAAGTATCGTAAAAATCGAAGTCGAACTGTTCGGATGTAATCATTGGAAAATATTAAATTTATTATCTTTGTAAAATACTTAACAAATTTTAAAGAAGTGGTTCTCAGACTGTGTGTCTCAAAGCACCAATGTAACTTGAAACATTATTATCAAGCGTGCCGCTCAATTTTTTTTGTATATTTTCCACATTTTTGCTCCTATTACGCAATTGGGTTCTCGAAGGTGCTGCTAATTTGTATGGCTTTCTATAAACCACAAGTCAAAAATGTGTCAGAACCAGTGTTTTAAAGGATTTCAAGAGAACTTGGACGAACCACAAAACACTGCACTCTTCAAGAGGCAAAATAAACCAGCCTAAAAACTGCGATGTACACATTGCGCGCGCCCACCCAAAACAAAATTCATGCAGGTTCAAGGTTGTTTCGTTTGAAAAACGGTCCATGCCTCGTGTATTTAAACAGCGGTGATGTGTGT
The DNA here is from genome assembly GCF_963924565.1 of Ascidiella aspersa. NCBI lineage: Eukaryota > Metazoa > Chordata > Ascidiacea > Phlebobranchia > Ascidiidae > Ascidiella > Ascidiella aspersa. The sequence continues at coordinate 23,146,955 of NC_139451.1, forward strand.
CATGCCCGCAGGAGTTCGCCGCCCAGATTTTTTTCTTGTGGAAATCATTCGCATCGGAGGGCGAGCGGCGACAGGTTCTCTATCTCTCAAATTATTATAGGATTGCCACGAGGTGGAAAACTTTTCCGGTGACCGAGGATTTTTTTTTTCAGAGCAAAACATAGTTGAGTTTGAAAAGTTTTCAGATAAAACGTAGTAGAGTTTGAAAAGTTTTCAGATAAAACGTAGTTGAGTTTGAAAAGTTTTCAGATAAAACATAGTTGAGTTTGAAAATAATTGCGCACCTCGCTGTAGTGGGAGTGTTGCAGAAAAGCCGTAACTGAAAAGAAATGCCAAGAGTTCTCTGTTTATTCGCTGCCGGCTGTTGCGCTTTCTATTCGGACATATTTATACACTATCGACCGACAAGAATTTGATTGGAATGATAGAGTTTTACAGGCGTTTACTGCTTCATTGTTTTTAATTAAATGACAATTTGTATTTCATTATTGAGAAAATTTTGCACAACCGTGCTTTATCAGGTTAAAGAAAAATGAAAAAACGAAATTATTTTTGTTCTTCAACACTGCAACCTAATACAAAACTTTTATTTCAACAGCGTAACTTAATAACAAATTTTAAATTTCAAGTTAGCAGGGTTGGAAAGACTCTTTCTTACAAAATTTTCACAAATGACTTGACGTACGTTAAGGTGCTTTAATTAAAGGCTTTTTTTGTAAAATTGTTTTTTTTTGTTAACTTGCTATTTTGCGATACCCATGCTGTGACTTAAAATTGACTTGCGCAACTATGGACTTGGACTGCGATTTTATTTACTATTTGTTGAAAATGACTTGACTTGAATTTAAGTCATTTCGCAAATAACTTCAATAGCATTTAAGGAATTTTTCAACAGCACTGCTAATTAGACAAATAATGTTATCAACAAACATGTTTACTGGATAATGTTTTACTTTTTATATGATTTCAGGTGTTTCAGCAGCACATAGACTCGATTTTATTCGTTTACAAGAAAACAAAAAACACGCAATTTTCGGCCCAACAGAACCTTCATCACCCAGCAGCGCGGATCATCGAAAGTAGGAATTATGCGCGCCGCCGTCTTAAGCGTAGTTTTGTTAGTGCTTGCAGCATCAATCATCTGCGTACAGCCCTCTGCTTTATTAAACGAAGTCGACAACAGAGTGAATTCCCTCTACGTCAATCAACTAGGTAGGTCTGCTAGTTGATAGATCGTATTTTATTGGAACAAGTTACTGCGTTAATATTGCATTTTAGCGCGGCATGTCCGACAATTGAGATTAGCAAATAAATAAGGCGTCTGTAGAGTTATACGACCTCCAAATGCTTACAACCTGTTTAAAATGCTATAGTCTCACAGGTCAGTGAGTTTTTGCACTAAAATTATTTTTTTAAATACATTACTGTCCAACAAAAAATTTGGGCATATCCATTGAATATTTTGCGGCGCATCAGTCACTGTATTTCGGCGAATATGTATTTTAGGTTCGGCACGATTTCTGCAGAGAGACATATTTTTCTTAATATCTCGTTTGTTGAACAAATGAAATAGTAAGAAATTAAAGTAAACAGACTTTTATTTTTATTTTAACAGATACGGAGACACGGCATTCCACATTTAAAAGAAGCATTCGCGATCTGGTAAGTTTATGTGGTTGCGGTTAGGCATTTTCAAGGGGCAAAGGTTAATAACAACTTTCATAGAAAATTGGCATACTTCTGTCGCTGCCTGGGTGGCGTATCTAGTTGGCAAAAAAACGGAATAGTGAGACGTTTACCTGAAACATGCTTTTTTACCAACGTATTCGAATCTAGGCTTTAGAAGCATAGGGAGTAGACGTACGTACAACTACAGTGGGTTGTGGTTTGCTGGGTCACTGACTTGGTAGCGAGAACCGTTTTGTTTGGTTTGCTGCTGAACACCCAAACCCTTAAATAGGCGTAAAACAACATTTTTTTAATTAGCTTGAATGAAGAAGCTACTATTTAACGTGGGCCTAAATTGTCCTTGTTTTATGGCTCCCGTTGCCGATGATCAAAGTTACAAAACATTTTTTTTTGACATTTTTAATGCCCTTCAGGTAAAACATTTAAGTTAAGAACCGTTCCAGATTGATGCGACAGTTACAGACATATCCAAGTATCGTATTTTAGCACCAATAAACTATTTTAATTGGAAAACTCATTCCATTCTGAGCAATATTTCGCATAGCATACACCTGAAATAAACTAAGTAGCTCATACATATTGCATGTTAAAGTTGAGACAAGCAACCTAATATTGCCGTATTTAACAAAAACTCCGAAGTCAAGTTGTTTAGAACGTTGTTTCAACACTGCAGTTCAGTCAGGAACTGAGTTTGATGAAGCGGGCCTGGTCTATTTGTGTTGTCGCGATGCCAGCAAACACGAACAACACACATGGTTTATAAATTCAAAAAAGCTAAAAGTAACCAGCAGGTGGACTAGATTTACCTTTAATGAAAAATGAAATTCTAAACGTGTTTTTTCAAAATCTTGCTGCCAGCCGTTAAAATCCCGTAGCCAGTCGCGGCGAACGACAAACTTTAATTAAAAGGGTAAACCCCAAAATAATTATTTTCGGTACAGCCAAAAACCTTTTTTTTAACCCCGTGGAAAACGGATCAGAAAACTGTGTGTAAGCTATCAACATCAGACCCCAAAAAATGACAAGCTGCCCCGAAAGTTGCAAGCGAAAAAAACATTTATATTTCTTCTAAACTATAACAGCTAAACCTGATCGACGACAAAACACACAAAAAAATTGTCTGCGTTAGGCCAAAAAAAACTTTTTTCAATCAGGATGTTAAAATCACCTTGACCAACCGAGATAAATGGCGGGTTTTGTGGGCGTGAATATCGCGTATACCGGCCCGAAACAACCCGATAGAGAAAACAGGGCGAAATCCCATTTTAAGTCAACTTTCGTGCTTTAGCCAAAATAAATTCACCTTAAAATCCATTAACACTTTTGTCAAGATTGCATATCTTGTCTCTAATTTTAGGCAACTTTTTCTTTCCTCGTATTTATTTGACAGAACAAGGCCCTTCATTTTTGTCTATTTTATTTTATTTGATTGATTTTGTTTTCGATCCACTTAAAACTGAAACGTTTATGTTTGCGATTTATTTTTGGTAAAGCTTGTATCATTTTGAGAAATGGTATTTGGTAATCTTTATTTCGCCACTTTCTTTTGCAACTCATAAAAAAAAGTTTAGATCAAATATTCTCCAACACAGTAAACAAATATAACAAGGTATACATGATCAAACCGTGGTTGCAAGGTGAAATCCATTGAAAATATCAGGCACACATATTTTGGCTAAACAAGAGCCCCTAAAAGTTATATTCAGAGAATCGGCTCAAAAACACCAACGACAAACCGCCTTATCATAACCTAAGGATATTCGGTTGGCAGTTTGAAATAACCTTTTATTTGTCACTTCATTGCGGTCCATGCTGATATTATTGAACCTTTTTTGGTTGTATAGTCTCAATTTTTGTCGTCGATTACCTATTTGTTTTTACGATGTTATTTATTGGGGAACACAATCTATACATCAGCACCAGAGGCGCCCGCAGAAAATTTTCCAGGGGGGGGGGGCAATCAGGGGCGTATCCAGAAAATCAAAAAGGGGGTCCTGAATTTTCAACTTAGGGAATTCCCTTATTTTCGACTGACGTTAATGAATAATGACGTCATAAAACAGCGACGGTAAGACGTCATAGAATGGTGATTGCACGACGTCATAAAAAAAATAATCAGAAACAGCCAAATAACGTGCAATCGTTAACTTCAGGCGAAAAAATAAACCAAGACCGTTAAATATGTGTAAAAAATGTTGATAGAATTATACATAATTCGACTATCAGCAGCACAGTTTCCTAGATTCCATGAACGGAACTAGCGCTAAATTACAACCACGCACTTCGCCACTTGCAATACTAAACAAAGAACTTTTTTTTTTCGGGTGTTATTATGCCACGATTAGAGCAACATCTGCACGGAGCTGTGTGCCGAGTCAGCTAAATTACAAGCTGCGGTTGAGGAAAATCAAGTTGTGTCAATTGCACACTTAACATGTGGCCTTAAAATATGCTTAAAGAGCATAGTTTTGCGTTAACTATCATTAAATAAAATTGGATACTAGCGAGGAACATTAACTGCGCCTAGTTCGATCTGTAGTGTTCGGGTCACAAACTAGTTTCCTAACTGTTGTACTTAACATAATTTTTTGTGGGCGTTAAACTAGTTGTTCACGACTAACCGTGCCCCAAAAGTTGAGTAATGTTTACTGCGTTAAATCAGGCCAATCAAGGTTAAAAGTAAGCACGTGTGTTTTTGTGCGACTGATAACCAAGCTAAAAGCGAAACTGATAGTTAACACTCCTAGGTATCGAAGTATAATCGAAAATAGCGGTACCATTATTGTGTTCGTGACAGTTTGCTGTATTTCTAATGAGCCCTATAAGTGGATTGCCGAATATTCATCTTATTTTGGTTACGTAAATGGGTGAAATACAGGCTGTAGAGTCGGACCCAGATAGGGACTCGACAAAATCGCTTTGGTTTCGCATTAGTTTAAGACGCGTAACCCAATTACTTGAAAAGCACGCCGCTTCGAAGAGTTTGTTGAACCGTGACCAAAACGAACAAAAAACGATAATATTACTTACGAAAAGGGAGGTAAGAACCCCCCAACGCCCCTGGATACGCCTCTGGGGACAATGGATAATATATAATATTTTTAACCTTCATAAGTAATACATATTACACTTACAAATAATACTAATAATCGCATTTTGAAATTCCAGGGGGGTGCAAGGTATATAATAATATTGTCGTACATGTTTTTCTTGGCAGGCCACACTTACAGCTATAAAAAATAATATAGCCAGAAAATGCCGCCGACTGTGCAGGAAAAGATCGTGCGAAAGTTTTTCGGGAAAAAGACGTAAGTTCGTTAAAGTTGTATAGTCGGCTTAATCCGTTTTGCCAGAAGAATTAAAAAGATTTTTTTTAGCGCCCTCCTATGTCTATAAATTTACCAACGTAATATAGTTTTCCGCAGAGCTTGTTTTAGTTGACAAAGTACCAAGACTTCCTAGCAATAGCAACCCCTCGAAACTTCTTATAATCAGAAAACCAAAATCTAAAGCGCAAAACTTTCTAATACAATGTCATTTAACTTTCTAAAAATTACAACAATCAAATACATATACTTAGTACCGCGTGAAAAATCTAAAGTTGTTAATATAAAACGCCCCTTCTCCTATAGTATTAATATTTTGTTGTTGTTGTTGTTTTTGTACTAATATGTGGTGTTAATACAATTTGCAAACACGCAACACACGTACGCCCATCGTACATTTGGTTCGTTTAAATAGCTCTGTTCAAACCTACAGAAAAACGCTGTGTGTTTTGTCACAAGAAAAGGTTGTGCAAAAAGGCGCCAGGATTTGTATCAACGTAGAGGAAATGCTAAATAGAGCCTCAATTGAAAAACAAAGAAAGAAAAAGCAGCCTTCAAATCGATCAATTGCAAAGTATTTTTGCCTTTAGTGGTAAAAAGTTGTTTCTTTTTAAACGTTTTCTTTTTGCTGCGCGTTTCCTTAACTTAAATGACTAAACTTTTGTTCAAAAACAATTAAGCATTTTTACGTACATCCTAATGTCGGCTTTTTGTTATTTATTCTACGTCTTGCAACACCTCCAGAGAATTATGCTCGAACCGATATTTTAAAGCGAAGCGTTTTTGTTGTTGCTGTGGTTGTAATTATTTGCTGTGTGAACTCTTTTCTTTTTTTCGCGGTGTAACTTTTCTTTTGCGTCCTGCAAGGTCAATTCGTCCTTTTTATACAGTTTTTTTTATTAGTTCGCTACTTGTTTTGCATCGCTTTATGATTTTTGCCTAAATGACTTTACAAAAACACAAAAGCTATAACAGTTTTTTAGCGTTTAAAACAAGCTGCAAACTGAAAAAATATGGTATTTTTTTTTATTAAAAAATATTCTAGATATCCAATGGTGTCGTTTAACCGGATGGAATTGTCCCAAGATTTTTCATTGTGTCAGATCAGCAATGTCATTAATTAGCAGTTGTACAAGTAAACGATGCTCGCATTTTTGATACAATTAAACCTGTAATTAAATTTTCTCACTTTTTTACTTACATTTCTTAAAGTCGGAGGGAGGAATATTATGTATTAAAAAAGTTTTCCCAAAGTGGTCCTTGATTCGCAGTTTTACGGGTGTCAGAAAATAAAAAGATTATAGTCCAAAATGAGCGAATAGAAAAAAGCGACGCAGGATACACATCTCAAAAACTTTCGTTTCTCGCTTTTGTTTTGTTTTTTCGCATAGCTGTGACAAAATTTAAACTGGCTAAAATTGATCGCGGGGCATGCAAAATTTGCACTAATGCGAACTCGTGAGAAAACAGCGAATAAAGTGATTTTGTCCTGGATATACTCAGGGAGACAGCGGTAAACAAATTCCACAGTTGGCTATTATGCCTACAACAGCTGCTTCCACAGAAATCCAGTAAATCTGGCGCCGATGCAATGTTCTCGACACCACCGGTTTTGAAAAATCGCCCAGGCTGTATTTCTAAAACAGTACAAATGTAAGCATTTTACAAATGAGCTGCATCCTTTAGGAGGGCCACATGGGGCGCCAGCTCTAATGAGCGCCCTGTTTCATTTTGCTTTGCTTATGTTTGCGTGACTGATAGGTAATTAATCTTTCGCGGTCGCCTTGGTGTAAAAGAAATGACTCAAAATTGTACATCAATGTTGGTTTGAAACAAGAAACCCGGGCACTGCGCACATAAAAGACTCTAAAAGAGTGTGGGTATACGAGAATTTAATGAGGCGTATTGTCAAATTGACATTACCTAACATGTTTCTACTTTTAACGCGAGCTGGAATCAAAACTCAAATACCGAAAATAACATGAAGGACGTAGGTAAAATGCCTACTATTGGATTTAACTCGTTCAGCCAGCCGAATCCAGAAACGTGATTAACTCGCTTAGTAAACCGATCATAGCTTACACACAGATTAACTCGCTTAGTAAACCGATCCAGACGCAGGAATGCTTCCACCATAATTGTTTATTGAATAACGAATAAAGCTTTTGAAAATGATTTGGGTCGGTTAAGGACACCCAAAGAGTAAAAACTTTTGTTAGGATCTGAAAGAAAATATTTGTTAAGCGCGTGAATTGTCGCAATTTTCGGGAGACATTGCAAAAATTAACGTTTTTGGGTGCCAAAAATGTTTATTACGTTTTAAGGGTCTTTTTCCACATTTTTCAACCAAAGTCCATCGTTTTCTACAGTACTGAAACGGTGGCTTCAACTTTTTAATCAAAACTTTTTTTATTTTACTCGTTTTGCAAATCTGAACAAAATAAGATATCATACGATTTGCTAAAGAATTGTAAAATAATATAAACAACGATTTCTAAGGAAAGCAGTGCCATTTGTTTGAGAAATGTAAAGAAATCTGAAATTGTTTTTTTTTATAAAATATCATTTTGAACGATATACATCGTATTTCATCTCGATACTTATAGTTGGTGAGAGGGAAAATGAGCGCAGCATATATTAACATAAAAAATAGATTTGCTTTCTTGGTTGCGTGAGTAGTCGGTTTCAAGTCGAAAAAAAGGTCTTCAGCCACCATATAAAAGACACCTGTCACTGACAATGAACCGTTACGGCGGCCAGGCAAAATAGGTAGCCGAGCATTTTTTTGCATGATGGGAAATTTTTGCATGATGTACAGCCGTGGGGGAGAGATAGTTCTTCTCTCGCGGCATTAAGCGGCACGCCGCTCGGCGAAGGCGCCGAAAAAAGTCGACCACCTTATTATTTTCATTATGGCTTGGGCGACTTTAAAGTCATTTTAGAAAGCTATGCTGAACGACAGTCTGTCTTCCTTAGGCGAGAGCCTGCATCAGCAGAACGTCGTTCACGACAGCATAATATGTGTCAATTTTATGCCTATTTTTAAATTACTTTTAGCAAAGATGTAGCAGAAAATTCGTAGCGAATATTTCGAGAGAGACACCAATAGTTCAAGAGTTATATTCCTTTGTTAAACCTTTTGTTTAATTTCAGCCTTAGGTGGTCAACCGGCGTGTTTTGGGACAAAGATTGTTCAACTGAAAATACAAAAAGAGGTTTTACCTGGAGCTGGACTAAACTGCAAGCAACCTTGCGAATCTAAATTTGAAAAGATGCGCGGCTATATGTTATGCCTAGCAGTGTTACTTCTCGTCATGTCAAGCATCTGGGCAGACTCTGCGACATTGTTGAAAGAAGTCGACCAGAAAATGGATTCCCTTTCCGTAAATCGGCACGGTAGGTCACCCGTCGTAAGCATCTTACGTTCTTTATACAGAATCGTAATAAAAGGGTTTGGACAGCTTTTTTCGAACTCTGATGGATTCAAAAAGCCAGGTTTGTGCTTTGAACCTTAGAAGGGGGAGGATTTGAAAAATAAAAATGAGTAAACATGTTTTTGGTCATATATAATTATATCACACAAAAGATTTAGCAGATATCACCAAATGCCCGTAATTTAAGGAGTAAATATATAAAATTTCCTATTCAAAAAACGATATTGGCGCTAACAAAACATAATAAATTTTGCCCTTGAACATCTCCATAAAAGGTTTAGGTAAAATGTCCACAGAAATTGTTACAAACATGTGCCGTTTTGCACTGGTTCATAAGTCGTTATTCAGCACGGCCGCAGGTTGTGCACCAGCGCATTGAAAGCCTTAGAATAACCGCTAATTTTGTTTCAACAGAAACTGAAAGAGCGCATTTAACATTTAAAAGAAGCATTCGCAATGTGGTAAGTCAATGTTTGGTATTTTGCTTTTTAAAAAAGTGACGGCTAGTAACTCAATTTTCTTGTCATTGTCTCCAAACAAAAAGGTTGGGCAGCGATAAACGAAAACCTGCGACCCATAGAAAGTTATGCGACACTTTACCTGTTTAATTGCTTTACACTGAGCGCGTTCAAACATAGGACAAATAATGTGCATGGGTGTTTCGTCTATAAACTAAAGTGTTCTTGTTAGGAAATTACAAGCGATTTGAAACAGGCGAATAATCAAAAATAAAAAAAATAATTATTTTTACGATACCTTTTTTACATAAGTAATTATAATTATTTTTTTGGAGCATAACGGTTGGAGGTTGTAATGAGAATCATAATGGTTGGAAGACGTAATAAGAATATCAAAGCCCGTACAGCAGTAGGTAACATTTTGAACGTTTCTAATAAGTCTTTTTATTTTCAACATCTTATTATAATTACTGTTTTAAGTTAAAGTCGCAGATTTACAGACTAACTATCCGAAACGTTAACTTGCATTTTATCTTTTTTTTGCAAATTGGAAAGCGACGCAAAATTCAGGTGCCAAGCACTATCGGGGTAACGAAAACGGCTTTAATTTTGGCGTTACCAAGCAAGCCTTAAAAACGGGGAACGTGCACTTATTTTTTAAGATACTTATCTTTTTTAAAGTAAAAAGTGCACTTATACTGTAGGACAATTTCAGGGTTCGTCAATTGCATTGATTCAGCGGACACTTAGGGGTAAACGTGAGTAAGTTTCAAAGTGTCCGCGTACAGCTTATACATTCATTGACTAGTAACTGGTTGTAGAATTTTATTGAAATAATTATCTTTGACAGCTTGTGTAGGGTTTTTACGAGCATTTGTTTGAATGTCATAGTAAAAATTGCTACGGCAATCCTTGTTTTGGAAATTTATTATGGTTCCCATTGTTTAAAAAACGTTTTCCTAGGTTTTAAAGCCATTGTTGAAGAAGAACTGATTATTTATGCACAGGCGTTTTCCTTTAATGCCTTTGTCACCTTAACTACAGATTTATTTAAAAAAGTAGATTAGAATAAAATGTAGAGGATTTCACATTTTTCTCATATCGTATTAGATTAAGGGAATGGGTGCAATTAGTATAGTTTAAATTGCATTAGCTTTCATAAGAATGTGAATGGCAAATAAGCCCTTGGTAATTTTTATTGGTTTTATCACATATTATAGCCTAGGGATAGGCTTTTCAGACTATAAAAATTCCCAATACAAGATCGTTTCGACGAAAGAGTATTAATTCAAATTCTTTTGTTTGGACTGAGAAAATATATATATTGTTTGATTAAGAGGATTTTGGGGAAAATGCGAATTAGATTGGAACTACAATTAGACGCATTTTGTCCTAATTCATTGAATTAGAATGCTAGAGTTATTTAGTGGTCCAATTCTGCTTATCATATTCTGTTTTCAGGAAACGATTATGATCTCAAGGAGAAGAAGGGCAAAGTTGTGCAGACGCTTGTGCAAACGGCGTTCCTGCAAACTCATTCGAAACCGAAGAAGAAGTAAGTTTAAACGCCGCTTGTAAAAAAAATAATCAATTCAGAATATTTCAGCATACTGTTATTTCATGGAATGGAAAAAGAGGGAGATGTTTTTGTTACTAGCTGTTATTTGAAATCATTGTCGGCGTGCGGGGGAAGTTCGAATTGTTCTCTGCATTGCTACTATATACTTGTAATGGCGTGTACTTCTTCAGATATAAATGTATTTTTTTTAATCTTTAAAATTGGGTCTAAGTTGAGTTTGAGTATGGGTTGCCTAATAATTTTTGACGTATAATTTTTGACGTATACAACGGAATTTTGAACTATAGAAGTCGAGTTCGGACAGTTATAAACAATTCTGACTCTATTGAAAACTTTTTTTATACGTGATAATTCCCCGGTATTAAACTTCAGAGTTTACCGAAAAACGTAAACTCAAGCAAAAGTTGTTCTTTGGTTGTTTCAATGATGTTCAAATTACGTAGCAATGTAAAACACAACAAAAATATAACAAATAACTGAAAGACGAACCGCTTGTTTTAAAGGGCCCCCGAGTAAAAATGTGTTTTGTAACCACAAATGCAAAATAACATTACATAATGAAGACTTATCTAATACCTATATCGTTTAAAAGTAAAGTGCATAAGCCTGTTTACTTACCTAATGCAATTAACTCAACTTGTGCAGGAAGACTCTGCTCGTCTTGTCACGTAAGAGGATATTGCGGGTTCAGGAATCTGCAAGGGATCTTTGCATGAAGTCGCACTTTCTACGTTGAAAGATTTGGTGTAAAAAGGTTAAACTTATCCTGAGAAAACAACCAAACCGGCGACACCTGGTTGTTTCTAATTGCAGTTTAAAACGATGTAAAAATAATAACTTTGCAAACTTACATTTTTATTACGTTTGTATATTGTACTTGCGCCACGCGTTTGATTTGACATTTATTTCATGTACGTTTTCTTGAAACCACTAACCTCGGGGTCAGCGAACGTTTTTCACAAATGGCCATTTTACTGTCAGAATCGACAATCTGGGATCAAGTATAACTTTTTCTATCGAACAACCACGTGGGTCGCAGTTTGTCAACCCCTGGTCTAACCAATCAAGTTCCGGAGCCCAAATGGGTAATTGCGGACTTATGTTGTCTTCAAAGTTTCTCGTTTTTGTAACGACTCTTTGTTTCGATGGGTTTTTTACCTTTTTTTTCTTGCCATTCTTTTACGTTTTATGCAGTAGAACATTTCGTGTTGCGTGCAAGTATGTTCAAATATATCGATGTAGTTTGCAACCATTTTGGAAACGTATTGACATTTGCAATCACGAATTTGGTTCAATCAAATTAAGAGACTGATGATGCCTTATTTTGTGGCGAAATATATTTGCCTTTTAAATTACTAGAACTAACCAATGACTGACTTTGACTAAGACAGGAAAGACTAAAAAATATTTAATATGTTGGGCCTTGTTTTCACTTTTACAAATTGTGTTTAAACTTTAACATTCCGTGCTAAAAATGAGTTTAAGTTGCTAATAAGGGGGGAATCCTCGATATTTTATACAAATGCACATATTCGAATTTGTTTGCACCATGTTGATTGAAAAAGTACACATGTGGGTGAATTTATTGAGACTTGAAATAGTCCAACAATCAGCTCTCTAACAATTATACACTACCTTGTTTATTATGCTGAGGTTGCTTTTCAAATCTGAATGTATTTTTTAATGTACGATTCTTGTTCACTTGCTAAACAAGAATCGTGCTTGAAATGTCATGTTGTCGTTTCCTCATTGAAAAGCCTGTTTCTTTGATGTCTATCGACCTTTTGCTGTTTTTCCATCCTAATAAACAATCACAAACTTTAAAAGTGAAATTGTGCAATGTGGCCGATTTTTCGTAAAAACTGCGAAAAACAATTACCATACACTTATCAATGACTATTCCGTAATTAACAGAACTTAATAATATCCTAATAAAATGGATCAAAGGGATACTTTAGTAAAGTGTTTTAAATGAATTTGCAACATTCCATTCATTTTCAGCCTTTCGAGTTGAACGACACGTAAACTGCGCGAAAAATATTTAAATAAACAACGATAGCCTACTGATGTCAGGTCACGTAAGGCATAAAGGATATATGAGCTGCTGGGTGCACAAAACACAAAACATTTTTTGCAAATGTACCCGGTTAACATTGCACAACACAGAAAGTATTTTGGACTGCTTTTTCTAACTGCCAAAATTTTAAAAACGTATTTAGGTTAATTGAGATTCTTGCTTTAAAAAATATCCGGCGTCCGCCGAGTATCTTAAAAAATTCTGTTCAGTTTAATTCCATCCTTAAAAGTCCAATCAATTCCACAACCTCTCCAGCAAACAGGATCGCTATGGGTAATTCATTAATTATTATCTATACAGAATGTGTTAAAAAATAACTTGATTGGCTTTACAGGGCGTTTATTGTGAATAATAAGTTTGTTTTTTGCAAACATGGATCGATTACACAAGAAAACAACTCCCGATTTTACAGTACCGCTATATGCATGTAACATTTTGACTAAAGTGCAGTGCTGCACTAAATTTCAAAATACGTTCCCCAAGCAAGACGAAGACCTACAAATTAACAATATGTAAAGTAGAAAATCTATAAAACCATTGCATTAAGACCGACGACATAATAAAGCCAATTACACAGTAATATCCACGACGGAATAATATCTAAATCGTCTGAACAAGGCCTAAACCTGTCGGAATACGTCCTAAATTTGTCGGAATAAGGCCTAATTTATTCCTGAAACTATATAGAGCAGTGGTTCTCAAACTGGGGTTCGCGATCATTTTGGGGTCTGTGAGGCAATTTTCTGGGACCGCAAAGCACCTAACAAAAAATCAACAAGAGGGTCTTGGAAAAAGAAAATTTTTTGAGCAATATAATTTTCAGGCAACTTACGTTTTCAAACCAAGCTTAACAAACGCAATAATAATAACTGTGCCGTACATAGGTCCAATTGTGAAAAGAAAGAAAGCCAGACTCAGAGGCTCGACCTATACGCGCAAAGTGACATTACGCTAAACGTAATTGCAACGTGTTTTCGCTTGCCATCACAAGTTACGATTAACTGTTCATTCACGTGATTGCTTTGAGTTGAAATGTGCATTGTGACGTCTTAGTATTGCTTTGTGCTAATGATATTTACGTTTTTACAGCTGGCTGCGCTGTCACTGTGGGTTGTGCGGTCACGTTTTTAAAACTGTCCGTAATTACTTCACTCAAATAAAGTAATCTCGTTACCGTTACAATACTAAATACAGTAGTAACAAGCCATATGATACCATTGAAACAACGTGTTATTTTGTGTTTATTTATAAGGAGACCGTGAGCAATTCAAAAATTTGCTAGGGGACCGTTGCGTATTTAAAAAAAAAAATTGGGAACCACTGTGCTATAGAGGTAATTGGACGATTGGGGGCGTCCCGGCATCAGCCTCTATTTGTCAATATTTGGATGCCCTAGTTTGACAGGCGCCGTTAGGTTGCCCCTGATTGGGGTTATTTGAGGGGTAAAAATTGGGTTGAGGTTAAATTATTAGCGGAGTAAGTGATGTATACTTATTGCTGGGGTTTGGGGTTAGGTTAGAGGTTGTTTAGGCCTGATTCTATCCATTTAGGTCTTATTCTGACGGATTTGGGACTTATTCGGATTTAAAGGGTATTACGACTATAAAATAGTAGTCCTGTTTTGGTCTCGTTCATGTTGTTCTTATTTAGGTCGTATTGCTGGACACCGTCCCTTGATTTAATTTCAGTTGTTTGATTAACATTATAATTTCGTCAGTGACCTAAAGTTTAAACCTATTAAACCGAAAAATACTTAAAGGGTAAAACCAGGATAGTTATTAAAAGCGCTAATGTACGTGTACGAACAAAAGGGCCTGAAAATCAGGCGGTTTAACTAAATTTTCCACCTAAAAAAATGTTCGTTTCTGGACTTAAACTAGATCAAATGTTTGTATTCGTACCTTTGTTGTTTACAGCTCATTACTACATGTGCCCTAAAATTGTCCATGTCACTAAACTGTAAAATTGTCCATGTCAGAAAGCAGTACAACCTTAAATGTTCTTCATTTAGGGTCATCCTGCTAAAAAACAGTTGGCAGAAAACTCGGATTTACAGACAGGTTTAGCTTTTCATACACACGCCAAAAAGCGACGCTATCGGTATATAAAGTTTGGTTCAACAATCGTGGCTGTTTTTATTGCTTCGAATCTCACAAGGTAAATAATAATAATTCGCGCACGAAAAAATTGCACAGTAAAAGGTACGCGTAGAATGCTGCAATCTCTTGATAATTAACAAAGTGCCGTCGGGCTTCCGAATTTCGATGTGATTGGGCAATCGGTGCAGGTCGAGCCTCATCCCGTTTACAGGCGGTTGTCCCTGGATTTAAACTCCAACTTTTCGGAGATCCTAAGGTAGGCTGTTGAACTCTTGCATTCGTCCGGTTTGACACCCTGTAAAACTGGCGTTGGAGCACGAAATCCCAAAGCAGCGGGCAGGCGTGAAAAGTTGGTAAGCAATGTGTCAGCAACGCGCTAAGCGGGTTTTTTGACGTGGTAATCAGAAAACTTGCGATTGCCATTATTTAAATTATATATTCGATCTTATTAAAGACAGCCCTAGTATTAAGATGGTCAGAAAAAAGATTAAGTAAAAATTGCAGAGTGAAAACCTCTGAATCACCACACATTGATGTTATTTTGACAACAACCAAGCATATTTTAGTACTTTCCTTCTGATTTAGATTTCGCAAACACTGCGAATATATTTAAAAAGGTTTATCCAGTGGTTCTCAACCGGGGTCCCGCGGCACTCTGTGGTGTCATTTAACGCTTAAGGGTGCCGAAAGATATTTCAAATTCTTTAAGATTCCAATTCTTGCTCTCTTGGTAAGCTTTGTGATGCAATTTTTTGTGTACGATACAAATATTAACAAGGTTTTATCAACCTGGTTGCTCAGTTAATGTGCTGTTCCAATCTCGGTTTTTGTTACGTTACATTTAACCACTCAGCAAAAACACGAGCAAGGATGCCGCGAACCATTTATAATTCCATTAGGGTGCCGCAAGCCAAAAAAGGTTGGGAACCACTGTAATTGGTATTTGTATTAAATGTTATTTTGACAACAACCAAGCACAATTTTAGTGCTTTATTCTGATTTAGATTTCGACAAACGCTGTGTATTTATTTAGATACGTTTATCAGTAAATATTGTAACGAACTAAATTGTCGACTTTAAGATTTACCCTGTAAAAATGAGATTTTTTTGAGCTCTCATTGGTTCACAAAATGGGGTCCGCTCAACTCTTATAATTTATTGCCCATTTTCGTAACTATGAGGGTTTGCTATCAATATTGTAAATCATTTGGCAATGTAGCATAGGTAGTTTATGTGTAATAAATTAAATTTAAGAATAATTATTTGCAACGCAATGTTTTTGGATTGATTGGATCACCGATTTACGCAGTGACGTTTGTGCCAATTTCATTCGACAACAATTTTAAGTCATAAATCAATCGTCCATAGTTTGGCAGACTCTCAAAGCACGTTTACGCATCTGATGAAAACGTCCATATGCTTAAAAGTTTTACCTGGTACGTCTCGCATATGAGAGACAGCAGGTCGGTGCTTCCGGCAGCCTGAATTTCGTCGGTGTGCACCTAGACGTTCAAAATAAATACAAGGTAAAAACTAGGAAGGACGTAGTAGTTTACCACACGCGAATAATTGTTTAATGCAAACTTGTACGTAATTTTTTAGGCGAAATTATAGCATTGAAATATTGTAATCTGTACTAAAATTTTAAAGAATAGCCTATACTGGGCTTATTTTTACTTATAAACAAGATAAAATATTTAAAACTCCCTTAAAAAGAAAATAAAGTAAGATAAACGAAGCACACAATTCAAAATGGCATACTAGTATTTTCTGACAATGTACTAGAAATAAGCACATGTCTTAGAAATAAGCACGTAGCCCTGTATAGTGTTAACAATAAAAGAAACTTTTGAGTTTAAATGTTTATATACGCGTCAGCGGAACAGCGATCGACAAGAAAAAACCTGCTGCCAATGATTTGGATTATATAAAGATACACCCCTGCATAGTGTATTTTGAATTGATATAATTAGGACCTGCAACGGTAGCTGGCGATTTACGTATTTTCCGCTAGAAGCCACGAGGGATACACTGCGAATTTACGCGCGTTCACCGAAAACGAGTCCGCGGCTCGATTCACCGGAACACGTCACGCGGTGACGTCATGAGAACTTGGTTGCCGGTGTGCTGCGGTGCCGCGCGACCGTAATGGCGTGACACGGCGCGATTTGGAAAGCATACCGGCGGGAAACGGTATAAGGCCACGGTTGAAAGCGAGCCGAAAGGCATGTGAGTTTGTGTACTGGCGACCGCGGCACCGTAAAGAGACTAAACAAGCGCGCCTGCGGACGAATTAAATCGCAACCGAAAGCGCGGACGGCTAGGTGTCCCGCGCAGGTAGGGCGCAACCTAAACCGGCACCGACGGGCCATTAGGCGCCCGCATCCCTTCTGCCCTTCTGGCGAAAGCCGGATACTAATGGGGCAGTTAGCGGGCGCTCGGATAACGATAACTCGCCATCGGTTTTCGGGGGAGCGGGGCTTCCTTGTGACATCACAAACATCGCGTGCCGCGTCCCAAAAAGTGAGTTCATATAGACGCTGCCGTGAAGGGGCAGGGCGGGGTGAAACGAATGTGTGTCGCTGCCGTTTAAACTTAGATTAACTTTAAATTATCGTCGCGGCACAGATTTCGCGCTGGACTTTTTTTCAGGTTATTTGTAAACGAAGGCGCGTTTTCAGGTTATTGGTAAATTCTTACCATCGTGGCGGGAAAATGCCGACGCGAGTGCGCGGATGAAATGCGACAGCCGTTTAAATTTCGATTAACTACAAAGCCCGTGTGCGATCACTTGCAGAATTCGATAGTCGAGTATCGCGAAACGACACTAACGCGTTTGGCCAGGAAATTTGACAGCTGTCTTGTTGGGCAATCGTCGAACCGGAATAGGCTGATAACAGGTGATCAAACGGCAAACGTTGGCAAATTATTGAATGACAAAGCCTTACCATTTGCAAGCCATTCGACTTTTTTCCGACGCCAAACTTTGGCGTGAAAATTCGAATCGACTAACAAAGTGTAAAAACGCCACTGTATGAAGAAATATATTTTCCTCTGACGTTTTGCCCTAAAATGGCACACACACGTGGCCTTGTATAACGTTAGGGTTCTGTCAACAATTTACTGGTCGTGTTATCATATGTCACGAGGCAAATGTCCAATAAGTCTCATACTGCTGCGCATTGTCAAAATGCAAGTTAACGTAAAAGCCTAGGTTTAATGTTGCAATGATGGGATTCGGGTCAGTTGTTCTGTTAAAGAAAATGTTTCTCTCTATGGCCGCATTTGTGAAACGCATGTTTTCTGTAAACCGGTAAATTACCGAGGATGATAAAACAAGAAGTGGTGATTTTCTTTGGGAGCCCAAATTTTTCAAATTTCTTGTAAATATTTTATTGGACAGTAACCAAAATTATTGTTCGAAGTTCCACAAAAATATATTACATGAAAATATATGGTGGCAAAAATATTTAAACAGTCTAACGTTTTATCCATCGTCGGTCGCCATTTTGCGTGACAAAAATATAGCATCAGTTTTGACAAAAAAGAATAACTTTGGCAAATAAATGCCAATTGGTATTTTCCTCCTAATTTCTATATTTGTTTAGTTCACATTTCATTGAAGACTATCTATCTATAGCAGTTTTTTAAACAACATAATGCCGAGGAATAACAACTACGATCTGTGCACAAGTTTTTTTAGGTATGTTTTAATCCAACTGGGTGCAAGAAAGTTCTGTTATATTACCGAGTTCGAATAGGTTATAACCAGAGTTAAAATAATTTTGATTTCATATTTAATTTTTTATTAAAATTCATATAGCTGTCGAAATGATTTCGGTGAGGGCATCCAAAAACGTTCAAGGTGATTCTCGATATTTTCTCATTTTTTCAAGCGTCATATCTTCAACCGTCATTGTCAGTTCATCTATATTACAGCTATGCGAATTCATTGAAAGTTCCGAAACTGAGTAAAAAAAATTGTAAACTGAGTAAGGAGAGTGTTATATCCACAGTATTGTGCCAAGCATACAACTTTCTCGAACGTATAGTGAATTTCGTTTGGCTTGAGCGGATTACATAACTTCTCGGAAATATTTCGTGGGAGACTTGTCAAGGCCAAAATCGCGCTGCTATCGAAACAGCGGCGATTGCACGTCCAGATATCGGGTATCGGTTGTGATCCTATACAGGGCGGCGTGTATATCGCCATCATCGTGTAGGCAGGTCCGGCCATACAGTGGCGGAAAGAAACAGGGGAAGAAGGAAGAAAAGCAGGGGCTTTTGAAGTGGCTCGACGGGCAAAGCGGCCCATAATTGGCCCTGTGTGCGAAGGTCGCGAAATTCCGGCGATCGATAAGGCCGAAAGTGGACACTGATCTGCCGACAATGCGCCAGTCGCTGAACAGATTCAATCAGTGCAAGGAGGACAACAGGGAGCTGATGGACTGACGCACGCACAAATGCGACATAATCAAAATAAAGAAGCTAACAGCAGAGTCTCGTCTACCATAACAGTTTTATTACCATTTAACCGCCGTTTTTTATTTTGGCGAACGCAAAATCGCGCCGCATTCAGGCCCTATGCACTGACCCTTTTTTGTGAAAGCATTATCGACGATTTGCCCGAAGATGAGGGAAAACGCCTACACCGCAATGGTGTAAATTGGTATAAAACGTTAAGTATCAAGCGAATGTTTAAAACCTGTACTGGTCCCAACGGCATGCAAAAAGAGGCTCAAATTTTTCTTTCTGACTTTTTGGGTTTGGTTTAACTCGTCAAGCAACGCCAGTGTTGGGTCGAACAAGTCCACGAATGTATGTTAAGGCCTAAAAAACGGAGAGTATATCAATCGTTTTGTACAACTAAGTGTATCTATAGGGTGCGCGTGGCAAGATTCTTATACTGTATAGATCGAAAATCAATTTTGTATCTATGTTAATAGACAACACAGCGGCCGTGATAAGCTGACAAACAGTCGCTTGAATGACCGAGACCGCTCCGACATCTGATTGTATCCGACGCTCAAAGCAGCACTGTCAAAGCCACACGGTAAAGGGTAAGAAAACATCGATTTCAAAGGACAGTCGTACATACGGAACGACCATCCCCGTCTTACCCCATTGATGGTCAGCCAAGGCACCCAGTTGAGGGGGGGCTCGAGGGCCTTGGTTTCGACTCCGGACGCGTAAAGCAGTTGGCTCCCCTCCTCTTTCTCAGAGCATTCGTTGATTGGGTTCCACTCGAGGACGTTCGAGTCTTCGACGCACTAAAGCAAAACAAGGTACAGGATTTGAAACCCGAAAGCGTATAGTAGATGTCAGTGTTGTAAACAAGTCATTTTAATATGACTTAAATCCAAGTCAAGTCATTTTTTAAATAACTGAAGTCAAAGTCAAGTCATTGAAAAAAAAAACGAATTCAAATTCGTTTTTTTCAAAGCCAAGTCGTATTTAGTAAACAACAATTCCCAGTCCAAGTCATCTGTTGCACAAGTCAAGTCCGATTCAAGTCATTATTTGAGCAAGTCAACTTGAAGTCACGCCCTTGTCATAAAAAGAAACGCTAAACTTTTGAAATTGTAAAACTCGTAAGATTATAAGCAATAACTAAACTATAAAATAAGAAAAAGCACCATATAGCAAGAAAATTATTTCATGTGTAAAAATTAGGAAAAATAGCTCAATTTTATAAAAAAATGCTTAACGAAAACACTTAATTTCAACCCAAGTCATTTGGTTAAATGATTTGAGTCAAGCCAAGTCATTTGTCGAAAAGACTAGAGTCAAATTAAATCATTTGAAAACAGTGACTTAAGTGCACTTAAGTCAAGTCATTGACCTAAGTCATTACAACACTGTTAGATGTTATAAATATATACATACTTCACCTTAATAAAAGCGTGGTCATGACTAAAACACATTCAGAATTGCGTTGTTCATTTGTTAAACACAAATGTTTTTTCAATACGGTCGTGAAAATAGGTGAAACCATTTATTGCAATGAGAAACTTCAAGACGGTAATGGCTCACTTAAGACTCAATACATCTTGTACACACGTTACACAAAATATACTGACAAGCGTGCATACCAGTGTTAGTCGCGCGAAAATAGAGTGGCACCTTAAGCTGTGTGTCAATGCCTAAACTCACAAGACAGGAGATTACTAAAATTTATCTGATTTTTTATATGATTGACACCGCAGTTCTTACTGATACGGCATTGTATTTCATAATTCGGTTTTTGCTGGTATTTTTTTCTGTGCAACGAATCGACAACGGTACACAGATCAAGCCTCTTGATACGAGGGAAAGCAAGTTACATGATGATACAGATACAAATTGATCTGCTCGGGAAGAAATAAAAGTCAAAACTATTTCTTTCGGAATTTGTGCGCCGAACGGACAGCGGATCTCCTCAATCCTATCGCTGTTCACAATAGAAGGTTCATCAGAGCTGCAAGATTTTTGGGACTCTAAATGCTTTTGAGATAACATATTCCAGCGAAATTGTGATCACTTAACCTTAACGTAATGTATACTGCCTTTAGGCGTGACCGGAAATTTACCTATAAACATGCTTTGTATATTGCACTTAGACAGACCACCTAGTGTTATCAATATATCGCGGCGAAGACGCGGTTTTTAAGGCAGGACTTCAAAAGCTTGGGCGTTATAAGGCGGTCGATTGGAATATACGGATCACAGCATTGAGTTAAAATGCGCAGATAAGGAAATGACAGTGCTTGAAACGGTAGCCAAAGGTAAAACACATATAGTTGTTATTACGGCGGCTGTAATTTGGGACAAAAAGGTATACGAGGGCGCCTGGTATGACTTTGTTGCAATGGGTCGTCGCGCGTAAGTGATCGAGTGTGGAATCATTATGTAAAATCAGCAAGTCGAACGGGACGGGCTGTGTTTTTAACCGGATTTAAAACTTGCACACTCGAACTTGCACACTCGATGCGCAAGATGAAAAATAGCGATGTCACCAACAACGAGAGCTTGAGTTTTCTTTCTAGCTGAGTGCCTTTCAAATATTTTGCTGTAACCATCAATCTAAGCGCAAGTTACAACAGCTTTCTAGCAAGGCAGTTTTTTGACACTAAAAAAATGTTTCGCTCGAAGTAAACAAAACGTAAAATAGCATGGGTGTTTTGTGGAATCGAGCGTAGTGGTAATATAATTTTCTTGGCGCCAGAACGCAATGCTACTAAAAAAAGCTAGAGGCAAAGATGTCAGAAAATGAAACTTTTTAATCTTAGACATTTCTGCAGTATTAAATAAGGTGAAAAAATGCATACTGCAGAATACGTTGTTACGAGGTCGACACGGTCTATAGTTGATCACACAGTTTCGACGTTATGTCACGTGATCTTTCTCAACTTCCGGGCACTGTTTTCATCGTGACAGTTCTGAAGATGCGCATATGACACCAGCGCGGTGCGAAGCTTCGAAAAGGGACCATACAAGTTTCCAAGAAAAACAACGCGCGCTCTATCCTTTAAGTTCAATCCCAGGGCGAATGGAGGGGTAAAATAAACGGTCAACGATCAGGGGTGAATGATGGGCGAATGATTCACTTTTAATTCGTAGTAACAATATCGAAGTAAGACGTAATAAGAATATCAAAGCCCATACAGGTTGAAAAATGAATAAAGAGTTATTCGAAACGTTCAAAATGACACCTACTTATTTATGGGCTTTGATATTCTTATTACGTCTTACTACAACCTCCAACCATTATGCTCCAAAAAATATCGAAGTACATACAGAAGTTAGTGTCACTCTAAACGTTTCGAATATTTGTTAAAAAACAGATATTGAAAATAAACGTTTAAAAATGCTACCGATTTTGAAAACGAAACGTTAAAAATGTTACCTACTTATTTATGGGCTTTGATATTTTTACTACGTCTTACTAAAACCTCCAACCATTATGCTCCATATTTTTAAATCGTCTTTCAATAATTCTAATTTTTTTGTTAAACATTTTTGTTTATTAAATTGGATCGGGAGATAACGTTTGTCGATTTCTAGACTTTGCATCCTCTACACTTTAAGCGCGAAGGAGTTTTTTTTAATCGCACCACATATATTTAAAGTAGATTATGTGCAAGTGACAAAAATCTTTAAATATCGTGACGAGTATGGGTAAGATGGTAGGGTATACATCGTGTTTGCGTTTGGGTGAATAGAAAGGAGCGTTCTGTCGTATAGGAGTGAAGTAAACTAACCAAGTTGGTTTACATTATACTATAGCGTTACCTAATTAGCACGCATCCCGTTAGCAGGGTTATCGGCAAATTTTCTCGCTTGTAGCCAAAAAGCGTTAATGTTAAGATATTTTAATTTATGCGATGGAAAGCGTTTCTGGAACTTTCGTGAACGCACAACACGTCTAGTACGAATCAGCCTTAAAAATGCTACAAGAGACACAAACCTAACGACGAATCATAGAGACAAGTCCAAATAGACATTTGCTTTTCACGCAGGTGCTTCACTCACATAAACGCATAAAGACACAAAACACATTGCTCGTTGGGGACCCCTGGCGGTTATTGACCTTTTAATATCATTCCGATCGGTGGCGATTCCTCTTTCGGTTGAATTATTGAAATTGCACAAGCGGTTGTACTATATATTCGTTTTTGCCCGGTGTTTTAAATTATTTTTACAAAAATATGATTGTAAAAGCTTGAGTACCGTTTGTGCTGAACCAACCACATCCGGGGAGCCCATCATACAATCAATGACGGGAAGGTAGATCTCAGTCTTATTGTGAGCGTACTGAATCACACAGTTCTGCATAAAAATAAATAAAGTGTTATAATACCTGTGAGGTCGCCTAAAGCAGTGCTTCCCAACCAGTGGATCGCGACCCACCGATTAGTTTAGGTAGGTCGCGAAGCTATTTCAGGTGTGCCCCGAAGCATTTCTAAATGTTACATTTTTCTATTTGATCAGGAAAATATTGCATCATAATTACGTAATATTTATGCAACCATGTAATAAATAACAATCCAATATCCAAGATCAAGTTTCGCAATAATAGTAAATTGTATGTGTATGCATTGTTTCTTTTCTCATTAATTTGTTTTTCATTCGTTTAGTCATATCTCATTGTGGGTCGCACAATAAAACTTGCATTAAAAGTGGGTCGCAAACGGAAAAAGCTTGGAAAGCACTGGCAAAAAGTGCGTCACGGCTGGAATGACGGCAAGAAAAGGATATCGACTGCTTTTACGTCAGTCTACAAAAATGCCAGTTTCATGATTGAAGTTAGGCAATTGATACCATATTTTTGGGAGCTTAAAAGCTTGTCTGTCTGTAAACTACATGTCCCTAAAAGTAAAGTCCCATTAAACGACTAAATCATATTTTTGTGTAAAGTTCCCATTAAACGACTAAATCATATTTTTGTGTAAAGTTCCCATTAAAAGACTAAATCATATTTTTAACGAAAACAGTCTTATTGCATCAGTAGAAAAACTAAATCATGGGTAGCAATCCAGGGTTCTAGTCATTTGAAAGTTAATTGTTTAAAACTTACAAATCAAAAGAACAGAACAACACAGCAAGGTTAAAATAGAAAAAATGTCATGTTAACCAAAAGTAACACACTTGTTTAAGAAACTAACTACATCTGGTGTTAAGTGGAATAACCTTCATGAGAATGGGAACAACCTTAATGATAAGGTTTATTAATTAAATGCTATGAACACTTCAGTGGGTGACACAGCAAACACTGTTATCTTCAGCTATGTGACGCAACCTATTGTTATAGTTGTGAAAATGTTGCTAATTGAAGGACTTTGACACAGTCCAAAGTGCAGGTGAAAAATCTGCAACCTTGCAACACATTCTTTTAATCAGTTTGCTGCTGCAGTATGTAACCCTTTTAGAGTTATTTTTATCTCTTTTTTTTTCTCATATATTTAAAACACTTAAAAGTTGCTGACGATTTGCCAATTCAATGCATATATTTTATAGATTAAAAAGTAAAAAAATAATTATAAGTTATCTGTTATCCTAGTAAACCATCTAGAAGGTACAACATATAAGTATAGAACTAACCTGAATAATATTGCCAATGCATTCTTGTTTTCCATGCTGGCAATAAAAATTGTATGATCCATCTTCTTGTTCTCTCCACTGCAAACAACAAAAAATTATAAGATAAAGCTGCTTCCTGCAAAAAATCCAAACTCATCCAAAAGTGTTCATAAATACAAAAAAATGTAATACTTATGCTTTGGGTTAGCTAACCTACATAAAATGTAACAAGCCATCAATAAACGTTGACAGTATACCAAGACAAATATACTTTGGAATATATTTTTTAATGCAAACATAGTAAGTATATAACTATAGTTTAGATTATTTTTAAGTGATGAAACATAGTAAGTAAATAAACAAAATCTGTACAAAAAAACAAATACAATTGGCAAATTAAGCCAACCAGGCATGAAGCCCTTAGATAATTAATTAAATACCACAGCCTTTCCAAAAGGTACAATCCTGCTTTCCATAATTCCAGTATCTTTCAGTTTCAACCATGTGGGGTAAAGTTGAGTTGTGATAAATCTAATGGAATCAGGACACAAGGACTCAAAGTAAGTGCCAACCTTAACAGGTTCGGCAGATTTTGTAGGGTAAAGTCTGTTGGCACAGTTACTCAGCACCTAAAAAAGTATATGGTAATTATAATATCTTATGTTATGTGCATTCGTAATTTCGATCTATATATCACCAATCAGATCTGTCCAAGTGGGTAAACCTTATTTTTGTTAAAACAAAGTTTAATATTGTAGATAGCATATGTTTATTTATACACCAGAACTCACAATTTCTTACAGGCATTTACTCGTACATATAAAATCTAAACACTGAGAAAAACAAATTTACTGCACTTACCCCACATTTTGTTGCAATTTCTTCAGTTTCACACCAGAATCTCGGAGCGATATTGCAGTCATTAGCGGTACTCAGCAAGGCCAATGAGGCAAAGATGGCAGCATAATAAAACATTTTATTTGAGATATTCCTGCAGTTGCTTATGTTACAGAAGTAAGCAAATAAATACTGATCAGTTTAAGATGCACCAAATTTTATTAAAACAATTTAATATGGGTAAAAAATTAAGGAATCTACCCGGAACTAAGACACTTTATGTAAAATTTAGATTCCATGTATAAAAACCTAAAAATACACTCTTGAAATTGGTACCACTGAAATCCCGACAATGCAGTGTAATTGATTGTCTTGCACATTATATTCAAGGTCCTGATAATCATGAACCCTTGCAAATATTTACAAATCGTGATATAGCACTTAATGTTTTACTGCAATAACTTCTCCAGGTACCACTATACAAACATTGGATTAATTGTCAGACAGCTTCTCTAAATGTATGCGTCGAAGGCTGTTCTGTACTGATTAACTAACAAAACTACCAGCTACATTTTATTTAGCGCATTCTGAAATCAAAATTACTGAAAACAAACATATTTTTTCCTGCAGACTACAAAATATTTATTTGTTTGGCTTCAGCCTAAATAAACCTTTTAGAAATGTCTATCCTTTCACTTTTCCCCTTGTGCTATTTTCTTTAATAAACCTGATCAGCTTAGTGACTTCTCGTTTATACTCGGCTATAATTTTCTTTTTTTGCAAATATTTCCTGTTTTTGTTTATAATTCAATATTCAATCAGATGTTGTCAAGCAATAAACAGCTGACAAAAATGCTTAGACACGGTTACTAGGCAGTTTTCAAGTTACGTCACAAAGCGCCGGAACAGGAAATTCGGTTGGTAGTGGTGTGAATAAAAGCAAAAAAGGTTGTTTTTTTGGTTTTAATAGTTGAAATTAAACGTTCTATTGGAAGATCCCAGGTTGGGAACTGCTTACTAAAGTCACTGCTAGCTTTAAAATTCTAAATTTCAACCAAGTCATTTATTTGTTTTAAATGTAAGTAGTCATAAACACCATGTTAAAATTCTTACAAAGGTTCCGTTCTTGGCACATTTGTCTATAAATACTAGCAGTAGCGAGTTTAGCGATCAGTAATTTCAAGTTTGGACTGATTAGCGCAATATGGTAACAGACGCAAAAGTTTTGGTCACGATTTAGATATGCACCATTCAATCAATCACGCTAGGCTTATGTTAATGATTAAGGTTATAGGGCTATAGGCTGAATAAATATACGTTGGAAAAAATATTAAATAAATATCTACCAAAAAAGAAGAGCAATTGAACAAGTACCTAACTATAAGATAAAACGTAGAGTAATCACGCATTCTCTGTATACAATTGGAACGACTAACGACTATCTTTCTTCGTTAACAAAAACTCAACTTAGCTGCGGCCTTTTTTAAAGTAGGCCTACACTTAATTATTACATGTGAAATTCGTAATATCGTGAAATGACACAGCGATTACGACGAAAATTATAACCTTCCAGCAAGTAAATGGCACGCAATACCTACTCCTGTGTCTAGAAAATGCACATGTTAGATAACTGAT
This sequence comes from Ascidiella aspersa, assembly GCF_963924565.1. Lineage (NCBI taxonomy): Eukaryota > Metazoa > Chordata > Ascidiacea > Phlebobranchia > Ascidiidae > Ascidiella > Ascidiella aspersa. The sequence continues at coordinate 23,174,148 of NC_139451.1, forward strand.
GGTTTAAAATGGCAGTGGCCTATTACTTTGTCGTGTATATTAGGGTGAAATAACAAGTTAAAAGTTCATAAATTATTGTTTTTTTAGAAAGCGTGCCGCAATATATTTTTCACTTTTTTTTAGCTTGCCGCCAGCTAAAAGAGTTTTTTACCAGATTTTTTTACACCTTTGGCTCAACAGAGATTTTTAGTCCGCAATTGCCAAATTTCGCAAACAAGTATTAAGTAAATAGGCCTATTCATTTTGGGCGAAAAGGTAAAATGCACATTACTATTCTAGCAATGTTTAGGCCTTGTGGTGTAATAGCTGTAGGCAAACACGGCCAGTTTCAAGCAAAAGTCGCGTTTTCGTTTACCCGCGTGTAAAACTTTTCACGTTTTTGGTCATTTGTTGAAAATAATCGGTGACTGGTCCTGGTGGTCGGAGACGCGCATATATCCTGCGCTTTGTACGCATTCGACCAGCCAAACAATTTAACTTAACCCAGCCGACGGCTCATTTTAATAAAACTTTTAGGCCTTAACGTTTTTTCTTAAATTACACTAGTATACCATTATTACCAATTCCTATATTCTTGCCAGCTTGTCAAAATAAGGATATTTAACGCATTCTTTCAAAAGAAGTCACACTTTTATATAACATAATTATAATAATGTATGATTTCATTTCTGACCAGGCCCTACACGACACTTCAAATAATTAGCCTACGTAATATAAAAACGAAAAATAATTAATGGCAATATATGAAAAAGTACGAACCACAGACCGACACCTGAAAAGTATAGGATAGACATACGTACAAGGCTTGCCAGAAATGCTTTTTTGACAACAAAAATCACTTTTTTTAAGAGTCTAAAATAATTAATATACGTTTTATCGAAACCTTTTCTGCCTAAATATTAAAATAATAAATTATTTCATTATGGGACATAGTTTATAAACATTGTTTGCATGAAATTTTATTGCACTTTAAGGTGAGCACGCGTAAATTAGAACACCTGATATTTTAGCCCATTTTTCGATATATTGTAAGTACTAGAAGTTAGATTTTATAATAAAAATCGGCAATATGGATGTTGTGAACGTGCTATGTAACTCATATGGCCACAACACACTAGTTGTTTTGAACCCCATGAGAGATTGATACTATAATTGTGATTTTTTTATCATACCGATCAACCATGAAGTAGTAGGTTATATTGAAACGAAGGTAAATGTGTTTTAAATATAAAAATACATTTAATTATTTTTGACTTTTTATCAGGTTTTTACGAACAGTTCATAAACAAAATTTTAATCTGACAACCCTGCTACGGACCGGTAACCAACTCCTTGAGGACCGGTACCGGCGTTTGCCGACCACTGGTTTACTACACATGCGAGGTACGTTTTTGTGTCTGCGGGCTAATACAAGACACCAACAGAAAATATAGCACTTTCAGCCTGCAATCCTAGACTATACTTAAAATATGTCATTCCTGTCAGGCTTATATTTTCCTGTAAATGGCTAAAGCAGCTTAATTTATAACCACGATCTGAAAGAGCAAACTGCTTCGTTCTGTGAAATATTAAGCCTTTATTTCTGTCAGCCTAAAGTAAACCGTAAACGCAACAAAAACCTTTCAATTTCCTTTTTTCTACATTAATTTTTCGTCGATTAGGGCGTAAGACCACATCACTGACACAAATGATTCATTGTCCTCGGCTGCTGTGTTTTAAATAATGTCCTGTTGAAGTCAAACTAGCAGGCAAATTCGCTTCTTAGTGTTTATTTTTATTAGATTTAAACGGAGAGTATTTTTTTGATTTATTGAATGGAAACCGTGCTTCCATCGCACGAAAAAACCATGGGACGCTGGTGCAAGTAAGACATTTAATGTACCCAAAACAACCCTAATTCGAAGAGTAAAAGGAACAAATGTGGCAGCGGTTGATAATAAAAAGATATTAGGACGTTTTCGAAATCACAAGAAGCCCAATTGGTCCAGCATGTTCTGATTCTTGAAAGTAGATTGTTTGGGATCACCCGAGTTGATAAAAAGCCTTTGATCTAGCTTCAAGAAAACAACATTTCCCACCACTTCAACAAACAAAAGGGTGTTGCTGGCGAGGACTGGCTGCAGGGTTTTCTACAACGGAACCCCACGTTAAGTTTGCGCACACCTGAAGCCACATCAGCAGCACGTGCCAGAGGTTTTAATCGTGTAAATGTGAAGATATTTTTCAGTATTTTACAAAATCTAATTGATTTAGCCCATAATCAACCACACCAAATTTTTAATGTAGATGAAACCGGCATCATAACAGTGCAAACAAAAAGTTGAAATATTTTCTCTGAAAGGTAAAAAGCAAGTTGGAATACATCTGCAGAAAGGGACGTATTCTGCACAGCAGTTATATGCATGTCTGCAGGAGGCAACCATGTCCCGCCGTTCATAATATTTCCCTGCCAACGAATGAAGCCCGAATTGTTAGACATCAAAGGCCAGTAGATATCTTTCCACTCCCAAAGGCATGTCAAGAAAAAAACAGAAATGCGAAAATCACGCAAAAGAGGATGTGCCACCGTGTTAACAAGTTCTCCCTACAAGAACACTTTGGCAGCGTATAAGTCGCCCGTATCTAAGCAGTTATTCGTGAGAAGACAAAATACAAATGTAAAGACTCCATCCAAGCAAATTACAAAACGAAGGAAGCAAGCTTCGTGCAAACGTGCTTTAACAGAAGACCCAGAGTGTTTTTACTGCAACGAATTGTATTTTCTTTCTTGTACAGGCGATGGGTGGATCCAGTGTTCCCAATGTAAACGATGGGCCGTGAAGCATGCAGTGGATGGAGAAAAGAGGATGGCAACTTTGTGTGCGAATTTTGTTTGTAAATTGTGAATGGTGTAGTCAAGGATGTCATATTAACTGTGTTCTGTATATAAATAAAAGTTCGTGCTAAAAGTTTCTTCTGGTGTAGCTATAGTCTATATTTTGGTCAAATATCGTTCTAGTAGACGCTGGTTAACTTTGCCCCTAGATGTCGGGGTAAAGTGGACTTTCAAGGGGTTTGAAAAACAGGCGGTAAGATTTTAACGGGTACCCTTTTCAAACAAATAATCACGTGTAAATAGAGATGTGGTATGCCACTTTTGGTAGAATACGATAAACATTCATTTTTCAAAAGAGGGGGTGAACCCTGTCATAATAGGTCGTAAGGGGTTCGCTTTACCCACATTTCCCCTAATAATCGGATGTTGCGTTGAAGTTGTTTAATGTTTTGTTTTATTTTGCATTATATTCTTTCAACAATGAATTATGCATACATGCATGTTTTAGTTTTGGAATAATAAAGCCTAAAATATTTTATTAAATACTTAAGAAACATAGGCGCTTTATGGGGGTAGCCATGAGCTAGTGCCCCCTTCCCGTATCCGCCCCGTTGTCCGAGTATGACAGTTCATTTCGTTTCAAGCTTTCATGAAAAAGCATCAAAACAACAGTCAAAAATGCAGGTTTTCTTGTTGAACGAAAAACGAACACAACGCAGCAACGGAACCGTTTAAGAAATATGTGTAGGTATGTATGTACAAAAAAGTTTACACAGAAGAGGCGTCGAACAAGACGGACACACGCGACAGACGTACAATGTCGCACAGGTAAAGCACGGTGTTAGTTTCTTTAGCTCATAGCTCCAGCTCGGGATAAAGTGCGCGAGCGTTAGCAAGGACCGTCATTCTAGCCCTGGGATGGTAGTTAAGCACGTCTTGCAGCCCATCCATGGTCAGGCTGAACACGTCCACGTAAGTACGGGCACGCAGCGAGCAGGGTCGGCGCACCTAGCAGAATAAGACGTGCCGTTTGTCTGTCTGTCTGTCTGTCTGTCTGTCTGTCTGTCTGTCTGTCTGTCTGTCTGTCTGTCTGTCTGTCTGTCTGTCTGTCTGTCTGTCTGTCTGTCTGTCTGTCTGTCTGTCTGTCTGTCTGTCTGTCTGTCTGTCTGTCTGTCTGTCTGTCTGTCTGTCTGTCTGTCTGTCTGTCTGTCTGTCTGTCTGTCTGTCTGTCTGTCTGTCTGTCTGTCTGTCTGTCTGTCTGTCTGTCTGTCTGCTTTTAGTCACATCTTCCTACAATAGCAAATCATTTGGAAAAACGCGAGTGATCGAAAAAATAGTAAGAGACTTTTACCCAGAAAGTTTGCCTCGTGAACCAACCTTATTTAACCAGGTCTCTTTATAAGTAACATTACCTTGCAGAGAATGCTCTCGCACAGGAAATGCTCTCCCTCCATAACCAGACGTATCGGCACCTTCTTTCCGCCGACACGCTTCATTGCCTCGGCCACGCCGTGGTTGACAACGTACATCTCGTTCCGAATGTCACCCTAAAAATGAAAGTCGATCATTTGGGTAAAATTTGCAATTTTAACCAAAAAAACTCATACCCGGGAGCCCAGGGATGACCTGAGCATCAGATTTTTTTATGCTGGTATAGTAGGTGTTGTCGTATATTATTTGGCCGGAATCTGTTTTCAAATGACTCGACTTGACTTCAGTCTTTTGGTTTAAATTGAATTGAGTTAGGGCTATTGGACGAATTACTTTAATCATACTTAAGTCATTGAGTCAAATAACTTGTTTTCTTACACAAAAAACAATTAGCTGGTCATATGTTTAGTTTTTGTTACTTTTTAGATGAGTTATTGCAAAAGTCATTTCGGAATAGTGATATAAGTGTACTCATGCGTTCGACCTATATCAAAAAGACCCTGTAGGTATAGACGACGACTTTTGTTTTTTGCAGGGTGCGAAAAAAAAAGTTTCCGCTTAATACGACGTCAAAAAATGTCCAGCAAAAAGATACGTTTATAACGTGAAGTAACTTTGTCTAACTTTTGGTATTCAATACTTCCGATGCTCAATAAAAGCGAAAGAAATTGCGTCTTGCATTTTAGACAATGCCACTTGAAGGTTCAATCAGTCTCGTTACGAACATCGGCCTTTAATATGTATTTTACAGGAATAATCTCTTTATTTAGAGGGGGGGGGCGAGTACCCCAAGTTTTGTTGGGGAGCTCGGAGCACCCCCTAAGAATCGCAAACTTAACGCCTGTAAGATGACACGCGATTTCAGTTACCGTTATGCAATACAAAATTTATTTTGATTTGTGCAAAAATTACCGCGATATGAATTTTCCAAACGACGTCATTATTATATTGTAATAAGCAAAATTGCCCAAATTGGTAGATACAAGGGTATGATTTGCAGGGTGGTAGGAAATTTGCTCTTGCCTTAGAAAATCTGAATAATTATCTGGTATTTTAATAAAATATTTGCTAAGAAATTTTGTTCCCAGGTAAAAAAACTTGTAATCCAAAAAGTATTTTGTTATCGGATCGGCACCAATACCATCTTAGCATCGAACGAGTAGCGACACTCACACTAAGCATCGTGTATCGGCTTCGATCCGATATTTGTATTATCGGACATCCGACATGACGAGCGTTGTTTATTTTCCATATTTTAGCCTACAGACCAGACTTGGAAAACTAGATTTATTTTAGCTTTTTAAAATTAGATTAGAATTAAAATTAGATCATTTCGGTTTTTCAAAACTAGATTAGAATTAGAATTAGATCATTTCGAGTTTTCTCAAATTAGATTAGAATTAGAATTACCGAATTCTTAAAAAAAATCGAGTTTGAACTAGAATTACGTTTGATTATTTACAATCAATTTCATTTATTTCGAGAATTATTCTAGTAAGAGTGTGAATGGTCAATATATTTGTGCTAAGTTCGATGTCTTTTAGATTAACATATGTTTTTCAGACTGTAAAAATTAAGTTCAAACATAAGAGATTTAATTCAAATTATTTGTTTTGACTAAGAGACTAAGAATGTCGTTGGACAAAGTAGCATTTTTGGTAAAATCCGAATTATATTAGAACTAGAATTAGAGCGCACAAGCAATTCACAAAATAGATTAGAATTAGAATTAGCCACATTTTGCTCTAATTCATTGAATTAGAAAACTAGAATTATCTAGTTGTCCAAGTCTGCTACAGACCTGCAGGCAGATGTAGTCGCCTGGCATGTAAGCAATCGGCACGAAGGCCATGCAAAGGTGGCGAAGGAAATTTTCCGGGCAGCCGTGGAACAGCTCGATGACGTCGATTCGCTCCCGGCAGATCTGAGTGTAGATGTCCGCCCTCAAACTGAAAATAAATTAAAAGTAGACCTTTATTGTCGCGGGATGCATGTGCTGTTAGGCAAAGAATGGGACCTTTTTTGCTATTGTTGGTCTTTTTTGCAGACATTAATTAACTGGCGGTCGCAGGTAGTACAAAAAATTATTGAATGTGACAGGATTTAAATCATATAGCAGTGGTTCTTAATCTGCATGTGGTTTATAAACGGGGAAATTATATGGGTGTAATTTTGACAATAACATTAGGGCCTATATTTGAACACTTAAGCAAAAAAGAAAAATTATATATTTTATATTTTAATAATAATTGAGCTTTACTATTCTAATATTTTTTTGCTCACAGTTTATGTAGCAAGGTTTCGGTCGTCCGTCATTACTGTATTCAAGGAAAGTATTTTTAAAGGAATGTCGTTGCTGACAGACAAGACATTGTGAGGGACCGCAACTATTTGATGACCGTGAAGGCCCTTTAAAAGTAAGTCAAAACAACTTAAAAATAAAATTTTGGCCCCTGGGTGCCATCGGCATCGTTTTGATAAATAACTAATCTCAGCTTTCCAAGAACGACAAGCTATATTTATATATTAGCAGTTTCTTTTTGTGAATATATTTAAGTCACATGTGTAAAACACGTTGAACCAACAATGTTGCAAACAGCATAAAAACAGTTCAGAGTGGTACTCCAACTACCCAAAGGCTAAAAAGCAAAAATAAATGGTTTTCGTTCGCGCAAATATTATTCTCATACCTGAAGGAGAGATCTGGGAACAGGTCCATAACGTTGACGCCCTGATTTTTCATCCACATGTAGTCGTAGTACTGGACCACGTGGTTATACAGCTCCTTATCGAAGTTCAGATCAGTCATGTAGCGTTTGACCGACTGAAAACAACAACGGGGTTCAGACATTTCACGCAGTTTCTGACTTTCCTGCGCTCTTTGTTTATTATAGTACAATTATGAAAACATACTTTTGTCAATTGTTTTTACAATAAACCTATAAAAAGAATATTCGATTAAAATAGCGACTAACTTGGAAAAAAGAAGCGCATTTAGGAACCATTTCAAAAAAACAAAACTTAGTCATTCGATGCATTTTTCTGTGCACAGGTAATTTTAACGATGTCAAATGAAATACGTCTAAAGGCGGAGTTTTGGCTTCATTTAGTGTCGAAATGCCAACTTAAACAGGAGCACAGGTGAAATAAATAAATAAACTTTAAACAAGGCATTAAGGAATGTTTTTCGGATTTTCATTTTAATTAAATAATACTTTTAACTATATTTCAGGTATATAAAAAAGTCGGTCTAGGTATCCGTTGCCAAAAGATGTCAAAATTAAACTCGGTGGCGGTCCGAAAAATCAGTCGATCTCTAAAAAAAGCAAGAAAAAATGCAAACTCACCGATACGCTCTGCTCGTACCACACCCGCAAGCTCTCGTCATTGGCCAGCGTGGCGGCCACCATTCCCAGCACGTAGCCAATCAGAAGCTTGCCCATCACCATGACGCAGCAGGAAAAGAGCATCTCGCCCTGTTCGAGCGGCGTGATGTCACCGTAACCGGTTGACGTCATCGTTGCGACGGCCCAGTAGAGGCTGTCGACCCAGGGAAGCAGGTTGAAGCCGAAAATTCCCTTCACGGAGTACTCTGTGAAGATCGATTGGAGTTAGGTGTCTTGGTGGTTTCTTTTTTTGTTTTTTTTAGTATAAATTCAACAGGAGTATATTTGTACCTGACGCGAGTAGTTTTAAAAAGTTTGGTAATTTTTTTAAGGCTAACACAACTAGATTTTAAAAACTTTGACAAATTTTTTTGAGGCTAACGCGAGAATAGTTCTTGAAAAGTTTGGTAATTTTTTTTTATAGGCTGACAAGAGTAGTTTTTAAAAGTTTGGTAATTTTTTTAAGGATAACATGAGTAGTTTTTACAAAGTTGGATTAAATTTTTTTATAGGATAACACGACTAGTTTTTAAAAAGTTTGGTAATTTTTTTTGGTAAAAGGACAACACGAGTGGATTTCAGCAAACTTGGCAACGCGTTTTCCATAACCTCATAACAAAAATACGCCGTTAAACCAATCGCTCTGGTCTCGACAATTGCAAAAAAACACAAATGCTAGAAGTTAGTCAAATCACTGATTAGACAAGCGTTAAGTGCGCAAAGAGAGTGTCATTGAATAGCTAAACAATATTCGAAATAGCCTCGTAAACCAGTGGTTATCAACCTGAAGACAAAAAAGTTTTCGGGGGATCGCCACCTTATTATTGCTAAAAGAAATCTATGTTGCTTAAAAATCGAATTTAAAAAGAAAATAAAAAGTTGACCGGCTAAAACGATTTAAATTAAAAATAAGCAACGCACTGAAAATATTGTACATCAATCAAACACCTAACCCAGTGGTTCTAAACCGAAGTGCACCCTTGGGTGTCATTTCTAATGCCCAAGGGTGCCGAGAGATATTTGAGAATCTTTAAGAATCTGTTTTTTTAACTCTTATACTTTTTTGTGTAAGATTAAAGTGGAATAAATCCAAATATAACTCCCTATATGTTGTGTAGAGTTGATGTGTGTTGTTCCAGTTTGATATGTGACATTCTATAGTGAATTGCCTCTGGAAACATCTTATATGGTTGCCACAATCTATTTATTATTTCTAAGTGGAGCCATTAGCCAAAAAAGGCTAAGAAACACTGACCTAACCGTTCAGCGTTTTATAAATAGCTGACCTGCTACCGAAGATGAGGTCCAGGACAGGGGCTTGCACTGGCTCAGGGGGCAGGCGATAACGTACCAAACGCTGCCCAGGGCGTTGATGCAGAAGAACACGGTCAAGATGAACTTGTACACGCGGAAGAACAAGGCCCTGAAAACGCGCGAAAGTTTATAGCAGAACTTCTTGCCGTTGTTTGTGGTTTGTGAGCAAAGTTAACAATTGACTTGCCAAGTTGATAACTAGACGATTTTGATAGAAATATTGATTTCAGAATTCCCTGCGTAATACACCGAAAACCATCGCAGAATCACCGAATATGTAGACCTATATGATGCCAGCGGGACAGACTAGAAAAACAACTATAGCCTGTAGTGAGGTTCGAACTCACGACCTCCGATCATAGCGGGATTCCCTGCGTAATCTAATTTTTATTTTTCACTTTAATACTTCTAACTTTATTAAACATTTTATCTCAGTATAAACGAGAAATGCACCCGATCTTGGGGCGAACTTGCAATTTTATCTTAATTTAATCTAACTACGAACGCATTTTAGTCCAAACTTAGTTTTTTGGGGTGTTTCAATAGTTTAGGTTGGGGGAATGAAAACCTTATATTTAAAAAAAATAATAATTTGAAAACGCTGAACGCTGAAACAAGCTTAGTTGTCCAAGTATAATTGAAATATTTCCTATACATTTCTCAAGCGAACAACATATCACGTCAAGAAATTTCTGGATATTTTTAAATGAAGGAAATGCGTCACAGCATATTTTTTATCTATGGGTAAAGGTTAGACCGTTAGATCATACGACAACATGAGTTACAAGCTTCCGCGTTATAAAAATAACGCGTATAAATTACTGCATATATACATATATACACTTACCTACTTTAAAATGAGATCGAATCAGCGTCAACCGCTATAGAAACAACATCAAAATAAATAAAAAACGTAACAACTCACTCCAGTCGAATGTCGTTTTCCAGCAAGCGGAATATGGAGTACATGCGGTACATGCGAAGGATGCGGTTGAGCCGCAGCACGGAGAGCAATACGAGCTTGAATCCCGGGTCGCTGCCGCTCACGTGCGCGATCAGGTCGATGGGTGCGTTTGCGACTGCGTCGAGCGGAAAGCGGTCGAGCGCCTTGCCGTACTGCAGGTAGATCTTCTGCTGGTCGTCCACGTTCGTGCTGTACTCGTCCAGGTAGCTCGTGTGGAAGGATAGGATCATGTCGAGCGCGAACCTGCGAGTGGGAATCGAAATATTTCTAATTAAGATACTGATGATAAACATGCTATTGCTGCCAGGTATTGTTTCAGTTGTACAATTGATCTTCCGGCCAAATTCTATTAAAGTTCCAACGTTTCGCCTTTAGTTGCAATTATATTGCCCCGAAGAAGATTGCCCGAATAGGTGGTCGAAACGTTGGCACATAAAATTTTGCCGGAAGAGCAATTGTACAATTGATATTAATGATGCTTCATAAAAGATATTAAATGATGCTTCAAAAGAGAAAAAAACTAAAAAAACCTACGTAGGTGGTCAATACGACTACCAAAAGATACCAGGTTACATAGTAAGGTGCCTTTTAGAAAATTACCGCTGTTTCGTGAAGCGTTTAGGGATTTCATGTTGGAGGCAAAAACAGCGTGACAGAAAAACACGAAGAAAACAAAGCACGTAAAGCAAATCACGCCGGAAAGAGATTTCTTCGAATACAAAGCTGGTATCATCGTCAATGCAAATCACAAATGTAAAGCCCTTAATTTTGTAGTCTTTATTGATGCTACAAAAAAATATCTTTTAACGGAATGAAAAACGTAAACAAAGTGACTAATCAAACCGAACCAATGAACTCGTCTTCTTGTAAGGACAACTTTTTCCAAACATTTATCTTTTGTATTGTAATCGGTGTCACTGCGTACCGTTATATCCTGAAGATGGGCGACGGTGAACCGGAGATTGCAGAAAAAACTAGGAAATAAAACCAAACAGGCAAAACCCCTAAACTGCCCAAAAATACAAAAAAAACCCAAACTGCGCAAGTTTGTTACACCGTAAAAAAATTGCCCGAAATCTGCGCGGGGCGACCAAGGTGCACTGACCAGACGTCAATGATGTAGCCGGCCATGTAGAGCTGCGACGAGTGGTTGTAGAAGCAGGCCTGGTAGATGCAGATGGAGGCCGACAGGAAGGAGAGAAATATGGTGATTTGCTGCCACACCTTACTGAACGTCGACTCACGGTCCATAATCTACAAAACAACAGCTTTTCAGATTTGGGAACTATAACGCTTTTTATGTTATTTATATATTACTAGAGGTATTTCAGGGCCAAGAAAAATATTTCGCGCGACAACCATTAATAAAACAACAAAGGCAATTCAGTGATAATCCCTAACACATTTTCGCAAAAATATCTTGAAGTGATGATATAGGTCTTTTTTGAGGACGAGCTGTGCCTTTTTGGTGCAACAACTTTGAAACAGCTTGCTGAACGTTACATCACTGACTATGAATCCATTTTTTGGGCATTTGTGCGATTAATATAAATGCCGGCAATCGGTTACACACGTCAACACTTAAATATATTCAATCATAAATAAGTAGAGCAGTGTTGGTAAACTATAACAGACAGAATCGTCAAAACTATGTTGTTTTTTGCTTTTTTAGGACAACCTGTGATTTATTGAAACTTGTATGTTACTACTCAACTGGTATTCCCTAGGAAATCAAGAGAAACAAACGAACCCATTATGCTATTTTTTTTTGGGGGGGGGGGAGAATTTATATACTTTTTTGTACAAAAGTTATCATAAATTTCTATCACTTTTTGCCAATGAAAGGTATAGCCACCATCATCTTCACCCTCTTTTAAAGAATGATTATTGTTTACTGGCCACAGAAAAAAACTTCTTTGGTTTATTACGACCCCATTGGAAGTTCTACACCGAAACGGCTATTAAAGTTTAAACCACATGTCTGCCGTTAACTATTCAAAGACAATACACTGTGCGATCAAAGGTTTTAGCTTGATGGTAAAAAAATAGTCGTTGTTTAGGTTTTGTGTAATACCAAAGTCCAACTGTATAAAAAACTTCAAAATTGGCTTTAACATTAAGACAGAATTGCTAAGTGCTGCTCTAGGATCAAGATTTACAATTTCATTTAATCGTATCTTTACGTATCGTCCAAAAGCATTTTAATATACGCTACCTTGGTGAACTTCTGCTTGTCGGTTCCATCGCGCCTGAATCCCTCGGAGTTGAACAGCGAGCCTTTCGACAGAGCTGCCTCGCTCGGCTGTTGGTCAAAGGTCAACGACCTCGTGCCGTGCAACTTGCGGTCCTGCGGGAAAGGTTACGTCAGGTCGTGGAATCAAAGGTCAAAAGCAGAAAACAGCATTTTTGATTAAAATTACACGAAAAATGCCTTCACAAAATTAAAAACAGCGAGAATTTTAAGCAAAAAATCTGCCAATAGGAACAAAGCAACTACAAAAAAATGTTTGTCGACAAGCTTTTTTGACTAATCCACGAGAGACAATTTAGATAAAACGCTAGTTTCCCATTTTTCCTGAAAAAAAATTAAAAGAAACGTACAAGTACGAGAATTTACCGTTCGTCCTTTTTCTTAAAATTACAAGAGTTTGCGCGCCTATATACATATGGTTTCCAGAGATAACAAATCAGATTTCCAAACAAACCAGCTGGAAGCGGATTTAGGAATGTTGTTAAAATGCATGCAGATTTTCAGGGATAACGTCACAAAACTACGCTATAACGTGGCGCCAATAGACAAAGTTATCACCCTCTTCACCCAGAAACCACTTAAAAATACTTTGTAGCCGGATATGTACAGAGGGTAAAAGGAGAAATCACAAAGGGAACTGACCTGTGCAATCCTGGTCATTCTTTCGCGGAACCTCGGGAACTTGCTGAAGATGTCGTCTAAGTCCTTCTTGCCGAGAACGTTCAAGTCACAGTTGGTCATGGCCTTGATGGTTCGGCTGCGAGGGGTGGCGAACAACAATGCCACCTGTGTTTGGAACAATCGTGTTAGTACATATTATACAGGATTTACCATTTTGAACAGGGTAATGTCTCAGGCGATAAACTCTCAGGCGATAAACTGTACCTACATATATGGTTACTAATTATCAGGGCGGTTAGTTGTAATTTTAAAGAATGGTGTTGAAGAAAGTATCTGTGTCATTTTTAAGTCAAGTTATTATTTTTTTTTTTTTTGTAAATATGTTGTTATTTTTTGGGTGGTAATAGTTGTCATTTTGGTGGTAAATTTGATTACCAATTACCTTAAATGACAGGCCTTCTGGCGTCAGAAACGAGATTAAGTTATAGAGATATATTGATATTCATTTTTGTTGATCAAAAAAGTAAAAAAAATACGGAGCAGTAATTATAGCACAGGGTTATACAGAAAAACAAAATTTCGGGCGCATACTATTCGGCTTTTCCCAGTACGGTCACCATTTTATTGCACACCGGATATTGCACACCACTAATTGTAATTCCGGTATACCGAAATCGACAAGAAACGGATTAATCTTAAGTGACAAAAAATAAATAAAGTATAGTGTATGTAAACAGGGTATAGCTTCTATTCGTCACAACTCGAATTAAAATAGCTCATTAAAAAGCCCACGGCTGACGTTAACCATTAACGACCCAACGTTAACGAACGAAGTGCTGAGTTACTTGGCAGGGCTGGGGAGCCACCGTAAAATAGCATTAGCTCCGGCTCCGGATCCGGAGCCATCAGGCAATTATTAAATGACTCCGGCTCCGGAGTCGTAAAACTCAATCCTTTGGCTCCGGCTCCAGCTCCGGAGTAGTAAAACTCATATCCTTTGGCTCCGGCTCCAGCTCCGGAGCCATCAAACACACACCCTATGACTCCGGCTCCAGCTCCGGTGCCACCAGTCACTTATTCAATGGCAAGTTTAAAAAAATGCTTTGGGCTAACTAACGTTGGAGATGGAACAAAATATAATTTCTTAGCTTTAGCACCACAAATTGAAAAATGGCTCCAGCTCCACAAAAATAATAAAAAGGGCTCCGGCTTCAGCTCCACAAAAATAATAAAAATGGCTCCGGCTCCGGCTCCACAAAAATAATAACAATGGCTCCGGCTCCGGAAAAAATGCTTAGCTCCGGGCTCCGGGCTCCAGCTCCGGCTCCCCAGCCCTGTTACTTGGTCGATTTTGACAACAATCCCATCGCTAAAAACTATTTTTTCAATGTTTTAAAAATATTAACTACAGGGCAAACAGGAAATTGCACGTCGATAGGCGAGAGAACGATATACAAGTTTAAACGGCTGCTTACCTCTCCAAAGTGTTGCCCGGGTCCCAGCACCTTGCAAACCGTCTCGTCGTCCTCTTCTAGAATGGCGACATTGCCGCGCTGGATGAAGTACATCTCGTCTCCGATGTCGTCACGTCTATTGGAAGTAAAATGTATCTAACGTATGATAAGTGTCAAAAACGAAGAAAATTTACCTCAAACAAAAATTTGTCTTGAAAGCTCAGATGTCCGGTGTTTATGTTTTCCGGTTCTAAGCTTAGGGCTTTAGACTAACCACAGTCGTAGGCATATGCTAACAAATGGTAACTAGGTTATAAGACAATAAAATGCCTACTTGCTGTTTCACATACGTTTAGTTTTTTTTTTACCATTTTCGTTTCTCGATTTAGATTTTAGAATAATGTAAATTTTCAAGCTTTTTTCTGTAATTGTAAATCTAAAGTATCTTCTGTGATTCTTATCTAAACAATCAACTTAAATTTAAATAAATTGACTAAACTATACATAGCCCAGTAGAAACCTAAGATTTTTTTCTAAATGAGTCACTTCATTATTAGAACGCATTTTGTAGGGAATATTTTGCCTTTTTTCGGCCACTTTTTAGGTCCACCTTAAAGACACGATAGTAATTATTAGATGTATTTAACCCAACTGATCTTGATTTTAAAATTTGTTCATTTCCGAAAAAATGGCACACTGGTTTTAAGAGGACACGCATAAGAGAATCCACAGAAAAACATCTGAAAAGCAAACCCAACACCATGCTTCGTCGCGTTAAATAACGCCAACCTAGAATTTCGGGCCGAACACGAAAATTTCGCCACCTCTACCCGTAAAAAAATTAACATACAAAAGAAACGCACCTGCAAACGATACTTTCGCCACCTCCCCCCGTAAAAAAAATTAACAGGCAAAGGAAACGCACCTGCAAACGATGCTCTGCTTGAGGAAGAGATGCGGCTGGATGTGGGTGGATATGAGACGGAAAAAGCCCTGGGTCTCCTTGTCCGGTTCCGATCCGTCCTCGTCGAAAGCCTCCCGTATCATGGGGTCGTACATGCTCTGGCACACGCTGGTCCGAATCGAAGGGGGAAGTCCCACCAGAAGGTAGTCGGGGGTCACACCCTGGGTGCGGTCCCACAGGTAGCAGTAGTAGTCGAGCACCTGAGGGGTGAGATGACATTATTTTGTATATTTTGTGCTTTAGATTTGACCATTTAAGAGTGCGAAGGCCCTCCGATGTTTAACCAAGTGATTCTTACACTTTTTTTAGGTTGTTTCTAAAAAGTTTATATTTCTTTTATGACGGCTTCGCTTGCCAAGCTTGACTATGTGAGAGGGTAAAGTATAAAGTGCTCCTTAATGTTTTAAATATTAGTCAAACGTTGTCGAAGATTGCTGATAAACTTTCGACTGAAAGTAAAACCGATATAACCGTAGTTACTTTACATGAACGTGGTAAAAAGATACCGTTAGTTGTTTACAAGTTTTTTTTTGAAAGTCAGGATTGTTGTTGAGCTGCGTTCCGACAGAAGTATGTAAACATAGTTATCGCTCACTGTTGGTTTGTGCTTTAAAAGCTTCATTTACCCTTGTAAGGTAAACAGTTTTTAAATTTTTTTTTAGGAAACCCTGGTTTACTATATTACGATCAATCGTTTGTGTCAGTTTATGTTTATGTTGTGCAGATTTGCAGGAGTTTCATTTAGTCTATGCATATAAGGCGAAAAGTAAACCATTTGATTGTTGGAAATTTTTTAGAGTAAACTTAAAAAAACGACAAAAACACAATTTAAACATTATACTAAAAAACTTGATTGGCGGATTTTTTTATTAGGAAATGGTATACTTGAAGGCTACTTGTATACTTGCAATGCTGCCCTGTTTTGTATGGTTACTAAATTCTCATTATTAATATTGTCTGTTTTATAAAAGCAATATTAATATTTACTATTGGTGAAAATTTTAAATTTATTAGTGAAGCCAATATTTTAACAATTTTATGTATGGAAACATGACCTGGAAGATCTAATAGTATAAAGCATCCTTTCAAAGAGAAAAAAACCTGGGAACGCAGTGAGTGTGTGTAAAATAAAAATGACGACATTTAGAAAGGCAAAAATCAGTTAGGCTGGATGCAAAAGATAAATATATTAAAGTCTAATAACACCGAAAATCACCGCTATAACAAGGTGCAATCACCAATT
This sequence comes from Ascidiella aspersa, assembly GCF_963924565.1. Lineage (NCBI taxonomy): Eukaryota > Metazoa > Chordata > Ascidiacea > Phlebobranchia > Ascidiidae > Ascidiella > Ascidiella aspersa. The sequence goes on from NC_139451.1 coordinate 23,190,591, forward strand.
CAATGACTCGTCACCCGCTAATAACGTATAATAGATGTTCGAACAAGCAAGCGTCCCGTATACCTGTCGCTGCGTGTCCTTGGAAACGTCGTAGACCTTGAAGAACTTCATGATATCGGAGAGGCGACCCTTGTAGTGGCCGCGCCGAATGTCGTCGGTCTGGATGTTGGCCGAGATGTCGCCCAGAATAGAAGAGTAGTAGATGGTGCCGATGATCATTACCATGGTGGCCATGAACATCTCGGTCTGACGGCTGGCGTGAATGTCGCCGTAGCCGACGCACACCAGAGTGGCGGTGGCCCAGTAAAGGCTTATCACGTACTGGTCTAGTACCGAGTAGACGAGGTCCAGGGCCGGGTAGCTGTCCTGGTCGACCAACTTGCCCACCCAGGTCATACGGTGGCAGAAAGTGCTGCTGCCAGCTGCCTTCAGCTCCACGTAATCGCTCGAGTTGGAGTACATGGCGTCGTTCTGCAACAAAAAGATGCTTTCTGTAGGTGTATTTTCAAGCTCTTGTGAAGAATGTTTTCGAAACCCGTTGTTAACCCTAAAAAATGATTCACTAAGTTCGTTTTTTCAAGACAACCTTGAAATATGCCATTGCCGGTCAAACCAATATGAAACTGAACGAAAGTCTACATACATTTACGGAGAAGGCAGCAAAGCGTTTTTTTTTATTCTATTAAACTATACTAATTTAAAAGTTTATAAAATAGTGTCCTGTTGTGCAACGCGCACAACACTGTTAATCCCAAAACGGACACACGTAAATCAGAACCACTGCTCTAAATCCTTGGGCTACCCTGATCTAGTTTAAGTCTATCCACAGGTAGACTTACATTGACGTCTTCAGGTGGACAGGCGGACATGAAGAGCAGACAGGCGAAGGTGTGGTGAATGACGAGAGCGTACAGAACGCTGCTGAGGTGCTTCAACCAACGACGGGAGCTGCGGATGTCAGAGAACCAGAACGAGAAGTAGCTCAGCACCTGGAGAGCACAATAAGAAAGTCACCTAGGGTTGAATGAAGTTAAATCCATTATCTTGTCTGAGGTTTTTAAAGTAGCTTGGTGTGGTGTGGGCTAAGTTTTGAGTAACTGAATGTAGACAAGGTTTTTTTTGTTAAAGTAGCTTAATGTTGACTAAATTTGTTTAACAGTAGTTTAATGTGGACAAGTTTTTTTAACTAAATGATAGCCAGACAAATGCAAGACTATTAGTAATTACTATATAGTTCGGTTTTAATACGTCTGTGACGAGTAATTTTGCAAAGGTTTAAACGGGATGAGTATCAATTTTGCTATATGACATTCTTATTCCTTGTATCATGAAATTTTTTGAAAAAAAAAAACGTTTTGCTTATCATCTACAAAGTATTGGTTAAAATGTATTTTGCGGAACAAAACTTGGCGCTGGTCTAGAATCCTACCACAATTAATTAATCAACGCACAATATTTGGGTTAGGGTGTGAGTTAGCGTTTGGGAGTGGGTGGGTCAAGTATTATCAAACTCATTATTTAATAATCATACTTGACCCACCCTAACCCAAACGCTAAACCGCACCTTAACCCAATGTGTGTTGTGGTAAGATTCTAGACCAGCGCCCAAAACTTTGAAACGCACTGGAAAACCAATTTATATCGTATTGTTTGCTTCTCGTAACTAAGAATCAAGTACCCAACTATTACGTTTTAATCTTCGCGCGAACATACTGTGCGGCACCGACCTTGTAGAACTGCAGGAGGCGATTAAGTCTCAGCAGCGCCACCAAGCGCCACTGCTGCTGGTTTAGATTGCCTCCCAAGATGACGTAAGCGAGCAGCTCGTAGGGAAAGTAGGAAATAAGGTCGATCGCGAAGCTAGTCTTCAGGTAGTGACGAGCGGAACGGGCCGGGTGGGTGACGGCCACTGACCGATCATTGTAGTAGGAGACGTGCGCGCGCACGTACTGGTCAAGCAGACAGAGGCCGTCAAGCAGATACTGGACAGTGAGTAGGGTCGGATCGCTGGGCAGAAAGGCGAACTGAAGACAAAGGAGGTTGATTAAACTTTATACCAGGGTTTCACAACCCCAAGGAGTGCTAGAACTGTTTCTAGTGGTGTGACGTGCGGGGATGCTGAATCAAACACAGAGAATGCATTACTGTAATTTATTTTTTTGCTCAGTTAAATGTAATACCAACTCACATTTTGTATGTGTTACTGTGTTATCAGTTACTTGTATGACAAACTGCAAAATTACAATGGTTTTGTTATTTAGGCAATTCTAGAAAGGGTTGCAAAAATTCGTTGGTGATATGAAAGCGGTGCAGCAAGGAAAGGGTTATTGAACTGAGCATTTTCTATGCGAGATATGCATTGTCTATGTGTGCAGAATTTGTTATAAAATATTTCGACAGAGAAAGGCAGCATCACAGAAAATATAAATAATCGCGAGGTAAAGGTTTGTATGAATGCTTGCCGCTGTCATGCGAAAACTCTTGGTTTTAAGTTTAAAAATTTTCTTTATACTTCCTACTAACTATTTTTTTTACTGCGAATAAAAAAAAAGCAGTTCGCTTTATTTGTATGAAGAAAACATCATTATTTAGGAGGGTTCGTAGCGGGGTTAGTAAATATGGCTTACCAGTGTTGTTATGTTAAATGCACTTAAGTCATGTTTTTTTAAATGACTTGACTCGACTTGACTTGAGTCGTTTGGATAAATTTTTGGGGGTTGAAATGAAGTTTTTTCATCAAACATTTTTTTCTATAAAATTGGGTTATTTATCTAAATTTTTGCACATAAAACAAGTTGCTTGTATATGTTGCGTTTATGTTGTTCTTACTTAAGTTATTGCTCATAATCGAACTAGTTCGCCAGTTTTAAAAGTTCAACGTCCTATTTTAATCAAATAAACTTGACTTAAAGCTGACTTGCTCCAACTATGACTTGGACTGGGACTTGACTTGGTATTTATTCGAAAATCCTGAACTATTACTTTACGATTGACTTCAAAATGACCTGTTTACAACACTGCGGCACACATATAAAGATGCTGCTTATTTAATGCTAAAAACACAAAACAAAAATCTTACCGAGATTGGCACGATGAAAAGGGTGACGAAAATCAGAAGGATGCGGAAGGTCTCGTACAGCAGGAAAAGCTTGCTCAGCGGGTTGAAGGTGATGGGAAGAAGGAACTTGGCCAAGATATTTCCAACAGGATTCTCGATTACCGGCGAATCGTCGCCCTCAATTGCGGTCAGCTTGTTCCAAAGCGGCACGGCGGTCAGCCGCTCCGAGTAGAACTTGGTGCCGCCCTCGACCTCGGCCAGGCCGTAGCGCTCCGTCATCACAACACTAAGTACAGAGATAATTTTGCTGGCTTTCAGTAGTGACCGGGAATCCTTCGGGTTGTGGTTTAAAGCAGTGCTTTTCAATCGGGTGTATTGTAAACCACAGGGTGTACTAGAATTGTTTAAATGTGTGCCACATTGATGGGGTGTACAAGTTACCGTTACAATAAGCCTATGATCAGGTTTCACAATAAATAAACAGGTTTTTACCAGACTGACTGGAGTTTACAATTAATGGCACAACATGTAGTTACAGTAAGTGTACGTAGCTTGTAAGATACCCTACTCTAATTGTAACATCATATTCATAACCAAATATTTCTTTTAATAATCGTTATCGTGAGGTACTTTAGTGCATTACGTAATATGGTGTGTACAAGTTCTTCAGTAAACGTAAAAGTGTGTACTTTAAAAAAAAAGCGCCAGTGATCATGACTAAATGTCTCCGATACAAATTTTATTGTGATACACAGTGCCTTCCCACTATGTTGAAAATAAATGGAGATATACGAAAGTATCAAAATGATACCTACTTCTATTTAGGCTTTGGTATTTTTACTATATGTTTTACCACAAGTTCCAACCATTATGCTCAAAATATTGTGATACTGAATCCCGATTTTTCGGTCACAAAGTGTCGCGATTCGATTCAATACTAATAGGTAAATTACTATTATGGTCAATTGAAAGTAGACGAAATTGAAATGAATAAAGTGCGCTACAAGAAGGCAGTTTATTTTTATTGTTTGGATAAATTTGCCATCAAGCACGGAATTTAAATATGGAAAGTATATGTATTGCACATATCCCTTCACCATTACAATACCGTAAGATTTCGGCCTTCGCTTGTTATAAGAAAAATTAGATAAAGTATGGTGGTAGTGGCCCATTGTCAATAGAAAACACCTCGGTTGAATAAAAAATCGCAACTAAACTTTACACTTCGACAAACGTTCTACACTGCATTGCTTTTTTGATTGCTTATGTGGTAAACCTTAAAAAAAATAAAATAAAATAACGTTTAAAGCAGTGTCAATGAGTCATTTTCGCAAGGGCGGGATAAACGTTGTGTAAGAGACGGTTTAGTTTGCAGAGTTTCGCATAAACTTGCGATGGGAATTTTCGAGCACGAATGGAAAAATGTACTGAATTTTTGTGAGATAAACAGTAGTAGTTGTTAGTTGTACGCTTTTCTTTTGAAAGCCTCAAGGACTTAAATTTGAAAAAGGCAATAGTCACCATTCTAAAGCCAATAGTCACCTTGGTTGCTATTTCATGAACAACAAAATGTTTTTGTCGCAACAAAACAAGTTATCATTTTTTGTTCGCAGCTTTAGTTTAGACGCCGCAAAAAACCCTTCTGTTTTCTCTAGGCCAGGGGTTCATAAACTTTTTTTACCGCTGACCCCTAACAGTTGCCAAGAAAATTTCCAAAAAGGGTGTCATGAATTGACGTCACAATACAAACAAACATCATAAATCTGTTGATTTCGGTCCAACAAATATGAAAGTGAAATTGAGTCTAAATACAGTCATTGCAAATCCGTTTTATTTTAAATTTAACAGTTCTCTTTGAAAATTGATTACTCCACAAGAGGTTCAATGGACCCCAGTTTAAGGACCCCTGCTCTAGGCAAAGGCCAACTTACCCCATCCGGTTGCCCTGGTTTCGCATCTTGATTGCGTGCAGAACGCGTTCCCTGTATAGCTGGTCGTTCTCAATCTTCTCCATCTGCCCCTGGAGCAGCGGGAAGGACTGCAGCACCTCGTCGATGTCGCCTCGCTGTATCACCAGCACCTCACAAGCCGTGTCCGCCACCACTGTGCGTGGAGAGGCGCAGCCGAACAGGATCTGGAATGCGCGCGTTTGTACTTGAGTGTAAAAGAAACAGCAAATAGCAGTGCAAATTGGAGCTAGGCACTACAGCTAAAGTAAGGGTGACAATACCAGTTTTGTTTCTAAAATGTGTTAACACGCATTAATATATTGTACACGGGATCGGCAAGAGCTTGATATATTTTTCCCCTGCCCAGGGCCTCGGTGATCTTTAAGAAAGTATAAAGGAGCGCAACTATTTTGTTTTTATTAGGTGCATTTTTTTATTTTGTAAACGTAAAACAGTTTATTGCTATTTTTCTAGCATTTTTCTAAATTTTTGTTATGGATGAAACACATCCAAACCTCACTTATAATAGGCGGAACACAATTCTATGGCAAATTGGTACTTATCGACTGTATCGTTATAAGTCCGTAAACTTTTTAATATTCATAGAAAAGGTGGTCTAGATAAGTCAGGTCACATCACATTGGCATAAAAGACCTTTATATATTGGTTTATCGACGATTTTAAAAAGAAACGCGTTAAGCACGCGTGCCCTTATCAGTGTTATAAACAAGTCATTTTAAAATGACTTAAGTCCAAGTCAAGTCATTTGCAAAAATAACAAGTCAGTCCCGCAGTCCAAGTCATCAGTAGCCCAAGTCAAATAATGATAGAGCAAGTCGACTTCAAGTCAATCATTGACACAAAAATATTAAAACGTTAAAGTATTTAATTTTTTTTTTCATACAAAAATCGTGACAAATAATCCAGTTATATTCAAAATACCTCATGAAAACACCTAATTTTAACCTAAGGTATTTGACCAAATGACTTAAATCTAAGTCAAGCAATTCGTCCGAAAGACTTAAGTCAAGTCAAATCATTTTGGTCACAGGATTGAAAACAGTAACTTATAAGTGCAGTCACTGACTTAAGTCTTTATAATACTCGCGTTTATACCGGGCGGCCGGTTAGAAAAGTGTTTCTTAACCTATGGGTCGCGACCCAAAATTGTATCGCCGTTTAATTTGGTTCGGTCGCCGACTGTGGTAGTTTAAATGGTTTGATTATTAAAAACGAAAAATTTCTTCAAAACTTGAGAAAACTGTGTGAAAAATACCAAGACATGTAATAATTAAATTCGAGTTTATTTATGCTGTTCGTCGTACGTTTTTTTTTTAATTGTAAAAAGTTCATTGACCAAACTTGGGTCGCCAAAGCTTCGTTGATATATCAACTCTTTATATTTGGTTTGCCCGCGAAAAAGGGTCGAGAAACACTGAGTTAGAGATGCCTGCGTCTGCGATCTCACCTCAGTTTCGCCGAAATAATCTCCCGACGAAAGGTGGTCGATGATCTCGCTCAAATCTTCCGTGATGACGTCGCAATGGCCTTGCTTGATGATGTAGAGGTTACGAGACAGATCGCCCTGAAAAAATAAAGGGGGGTGTTTTAAAACAGCAGCAAAAGATATAGATAGGTGATAGTCGTTATGGACAGGTCACTCTATCTTGGTGAACTTTAGCTTAAATTTTTGCTTAACTGTTGTTAAAAAATTAAAAATTCTTCGACTCTTTTACTTTTATTTGTTTTACTTATACCAGCATAGTAACGACTTCAATTCGTATCGGCTAGCGATGCCTTCTGTCTAAAATATCGGGTTTTGGAATAACTGTTTTTGAGATTAATTTCAAAAATGTTTTTTCAACTTCGTCGACATTTTTACTGTAGATCTCTATAATTATATGTAAAATCTGACGTGTAAAATTTTTATTTGTAAAATTCAAAGCACCCCTACCACCACGAATAGCGATATCACCAACTGACATCCAGTGTCGGCTCCGACCCCACAACACCGCATGCACAGCCCTACCTCGTAGATGATGACGTCGCCCTCCGAGTAGTGGTAAATGAGCGCGTGGTTGCAGAGCAGCGCCACGAAAGAGGAGTCGACGCCGTGGAAGAAGGGCAGGCCTTGCACGAAGCGGTGAACCGACTCGTACATCATGACGCTGTGCAGCTGGATAGGCAGCTCGCGCCCGATGGTCTGCACCCCCGGAACCGCAGTGCCCTGGTAACGCTCCCACTCTATTCGACGCACGCCCATCACGCGATCCACCAGCGACTTTGGCACCTGGATGATAAGCGGGTTGCAGAGTGGAATTTTTAGGAAATTACATTCAAGACTCACGAAGTATAAACAACGCGAAATACGTTGCAGGGTTGTCGGACGTTTTTAAAAAATGGCATTCATGGATTTTTAATTTCAAAGACCTTAAATTGGGATCGCTTGTGGCGTTTTGGCAAACAAAATGTGTAAAATGCGAAGCGGGTTGCAGAGTTGCCATTTTTACGGAAATTACATTAAAGACTCACAAAGTAGACCAGTTGTTCCCAAACTTTTTTGCCTCGCAGCACACTAAAAAAAGTTCTACATCGCGGCACACGTTTAACAGCAAAACAATAGAGTAAGTTTCTTTAACAAAACAACAATAGAGCGCATGTAAATGTCTTAAAATTATTAATTTGTGAATAGTGCGTATTCAACTTTAAAATGCTTGCGTGTATTATGCCTATGGATAATACAAAATACTCCATTTTCCGAAATTGCAAAAGTTTCGCGGCACACTTGACAATCTCTCTATACTATAGTGTGCAGCGGCACACAGTTAGATATCTACTCGCCCTTACACGACAATGACTTTAAATAGAAGCAAATATTCTTTAGACTTTTCTTTAGTTCTCAAGAACTTATAAATGACTGACTTTGACCAAGACAGGGAAGGTTAAACAATATTCGATGCGTTTTGCATACAATTTGAAAATTATAAGCGGTAGAAATTCCATTATAGTTAACACATTAAAGTTCTTTTTATATGGACAAAAGATAACTGGTAGTGTTTGAACAGGCTAAGATCCCAATATAAACAATAAAAATAATGGAAATGTTATAATGGGAATATAAATGCCCATACAGAAGTAGGTATCATTTTGAACGTTTTGAATAACTCTTTACTTCTGTATAGGCTGAGATATTCTTACTACATCCTACTACCAGTATGGCAGAATGCTGGCGACTTGGCGACTATGTCTGCCGAAGAAGAATCAGCTAGAAGAAATTGGTGCAAAAAAATATAAGTAAAAAAAAAAATTTTTCAAATTTTTTAATTCTTTTTGGAAAATTTGTTTTTTTCCAAGATCCAATTTGCAAAATACCTTGCGATTCTTTCCACACAGATTTAATCACATCTATTTTTGAACAGCAAAAGTATGTAATAACATATACATTATACACACTACAATTGGCAGAAATTACTTTTGTTGCCATTTTGAAAAAAGTTACGCTAGTGTGAAGACGTTGTTTAGTGAGAAAAAGCTAGTGTAAGGCATATAGATTGTTTGTTATTTTTAAAAAGTACACAATTTTTGATAATGGTTGTTATGTGTTTGCAGTTTTACTTTGAATTGGCAAGTACTCCTATATTGAGTTAAATTCCTCATTCCTGTTAAATGTACAGGTATGACGTTCGCATCGGCATATTAAGGATGTACCAGGCTATGCTTCTCCCCCAAGGCCTAAATTACAATTTTGGTTGTTTTAAATACGAAAACGCAACCTTTTTTCGCGCCTAGCATAAATTTTAGCCTGGTTTTGCTCTATCTACCCCAAAGTTAATATGCATACTATGTGGCCATGTGCCATGTTGCACTGTGACTGTGACAATCTCTATTAAATTTTATTATGTATATCATTATTTCGAGCAATATAAATTGGTCCTAATTTATCCAAAGAGTATTTTTTTCTGCTTTTCAATCTGGTTTTGAGCTGCATGTTTTCACAAAAGTTTGCTGAAAACAGCTTATCTATGTAACAGTTTAAGAGTAAGAAAAGCAGACATGTGCATCCCAAGACCCCAGGTTGTACCTTCACATGCCCCTTATGTATTTGTTAATGACTTAATGTCACAAAAAATGTTGCGCCTTCGGTGTAACGTTTTGTTGTCTAATTTACTTATTAATAGCCTCGTTTATCGCCAAAACATGGCAAGGTTCATACATTCCTTTGGCGAACATATCATTTAAGTTTAGGGGCGCGACCAAAAACCGAAGAATGTAGGCCAAAAATGCTTGTCACCAGAAGGCTGGCAAGATTCTGCCAGCCTGCCTACTACAATCAAAACAATTATATTATTATTTTATCAACTTTCACAAAAAAAGTTCTGGCATATTTTCACGCAAACCGCAGGTAAATACTCACGGCGTGCACAGTCAGGTACTGCTTGGTGGCGAGCATGGAGTTGCGGAAGCTGACCTCGGCCGCCTCGGTGTTGGAGACAGTGGAGGCGATGACGGCCACCAGCCAGCCGTACATCACAGTGCCGATGATCATCGTGATGAGAGCAAAGAGCCGACCGGTCGTTGTGCTGGCTGATATGTCGCCGTAGCTGCGCAAGGGTTGGTAATTTTTAGCAGGGTTTTTAATGGCTTTTAAGGCTTTCGGCGGTTTGTAACCGCTTTTGGATTTGGTCGAATTTTTTGATATTTTTGTGATAGCGACGACACCATTTTTTTGTACCACGAATTTTTGAATTTTTTTTGACTGAAAAGTGATTCTTTGGACTAAGCCAGTGGTTCTCGACCGGATGCCACTGGTTATCCTTGAGGGTGTCGCGACATATTTGGGAATCTTTAAGGATCTGATTTTTGCTCAACTGTAAGTTTAGAGCGGAATAGGCTCAAGTCGAAGAAATCCAATCATAACTTCCTACGTTGTGTAGAGTTGATAGGAAAAATCTTATAGGGGTACCGCTCTTCATAAAAGGCTGAGAAACACTGGACTAAAACAACACTAAATTATGTACAGCGTTATATTAAAACCTTATGTTACAGTCTTTATTTAATAGTAAAGATCGTTGTCATTTTAAATTTCGGCTCATGTTATATTTTCGACTTTACCACAATGGCAAAAACTCTATATACAGCATGGAAATTGTTTTACGTACAAAAATTATTACAAGTATTGGAATAATGGCTGAGGTTTTGAGTGTAGTGAAAACACATTGATTTATTTTAGGTGTGATTAAAACAATTATCTATCTATTACGTTTTGTTTGTTTTATACCTCAAAATTTGTTTAGAAAAAAATTTCATGTAAATTTAGGTATCTATACTTAATCACTGTTTCCAAATATACTTTGAGTAAATAGGGTATGGCAAATTCACGCCAAACAATACTGTCATCTGACATTTTAAAGACAGTTTAAACCAGGGGTTCTTAAACTGGGGTCCATGGACCCCTTGGGGGGCCGTGAACTAGTTTTAGGGGGTCCATGAAGGCCTAATTAAAGAACTAGTGTATAATTAAGAAGTAATTAATTTTTCAAAGAAAACACTTTAATTAAAAATTAAAATGTTTTGCACTGAATGTATAGTTAGACTCCATTTAACTTTCATATTTTTCGGACCGAAATAAACAGAGTTATGAAATCGATTGTATTTTGACGTCATTTTAACGTTACAAACAAAGTAATACTTTGCATACAATGTTGCGACGACATATATCGGTGTCTTTGGTATCTTACGAAAAAAAAACTATAAATGAAATCTATATCATAGTTCATCATTCGAGGCCTTGAAACAGAAATATTTTGCTTAATAAAGTATAACGAAGAACACGCCACCTACCCTGTGCTTGTCATGGTCGTGGAGGCCCAGTACATGGTCTTGATGTAGTCCTGTCCTCGGTTAGTGGCATAGGTGATGTCGAACACCCAGGCCCACGATCCGAACCTGCACTTGTACTCGATGCGAGGCAAGTAGCTGAAAAACAGGAACGGCGGTTTTTGCTTTATTTTTGTTTTTCGCTTTCCTAAAACGTTGATGCTATAGCTTTGTTGAGAGAGTTATTCGCCTTACTCTATATTTGAAAGTCGGGTGGCACTGTTTAACGACAACTTGTATTACAAGGTTGAGAAGCATTCGCACAACCGTACTTCGTCATCTCAAAGTGGGAACCTAATCAGGCATAATACAAATTTGTATGACGTAATGCAATTTCAGTTAAACAGTGCTACCGGATTTCTAGTTTATACTCAGGGTTGCTATCGACATGGCCCAAAAATAAGGACAACAGGAAAATTAGATTAGCATCTAAAAAACGTTTTCAGACATGCATTGTATTTGTACGAGCCGTGTCATATCACATTACATACTTTTTGCCAGAAACTATCGGCTCCAGCAATTTATTTAAGGTTCATGGTTTGTTTTTCCGTCTATATTCCTGTTAATATTGCTTGTAGAACGCTATTTTAACATGCGATCGACCAGGTGAAATGTGGCGATCAAACGGTCGATCGCGATCGAAGTGTTGGCCTCCCCTGCTTATATCTTTGCTGATTTAATCGAAGTGTCGACTGCATTGCACCCATTTCCCCATTACAAACCACTACGCATTTATGATGTCATAAAAACTCAATTTTAGATTATAATTCAACATTGGTTACCAGAGGAAAACGATCGAGGTTCTGTAGGTGTTGAAAATAAGACACAATAAGGACGCAATTCGACAATAAGGACATTTCTTAGAAATAAGGACATTTAAGTTTTCTAAGACCTAGCCCTTCAAAATAAGGACAAATCTTATAAATAAGGACGGTATGGCAAACCCGTTTATATCGCAAAATAACGTTTGCATGTCTTAAGTAATTTAGTATTTTTGCCTACTTAAAATTTTTTGTTTCTCAAAAAACAAAACTTCTAAACAACACAATTTGTTACTTAAAAATGCTATCCCACCAAAATGAAAAAAATAGCATCATAATTACTGCAAAATTTATACAAAAAGGTTACAATACAATTTCAATCTTGAGCAAAACCGGTTTGTTATGTACGAAACAAAAACTCATAGTAACGCATAAAAGTTTCCACTTCAGAGAAAAAAAGCACGATCAGTGCCAATTTCCTATACTAAGTCGAACATCTACGTACAAATAAAAAAGAGCCTTGTGACGTACCTCTGCATCACGTAGCCGCACGACCAGAAGTAGTAGTAGCAGGAGCACATGTGCGTGAAGGTGTAAATGTAGACGACGAACTTGAGCGTTCGCACGCGCACGATCTTCACGTTCAGGTCGTATTCCCAGCGCGTGAACGAGCTTGGCACGTAGCGGAAGTAGTAGATGAGCCGGTTGAGGCGCAGAAAGGCCATGGCGTGATACTTTGAGATGCGCGTGCAGCCGATGGCCGGCGCGAGGATCTCGAACGGGAAGACGGCAAGCACGTCGATCCACAGCTTGTCCCACTTGTTGTAGTTGGCGAAGATGTCCTTGAAGCTGGTTAGGAAGCCTGTGTGGGGGTTTGCAGAGGTTAGAGCGGTGCTTCTCAACCAGGTGGGCCTGGTGTGCCATTTCTATAATGCTTAAGGGTGCCGATAGGTATTTGTGATTTTTTTAAGAATACGGTTTTTGCTCATTTGGTAAGCTTCTTGTTACAGCTTTTTGTGTACGATTAGAGACCATTATATCAAATGACATTTTCCTACATGTTTTGAGTTGATTGTGTTGTTCCAGTTCCATTTAGGTTTAGGCTATAGTGTAATTTCAGTAAGAGAACGAAAATTCCAGTCGGGGTGCTGAAAATCTGTTTTTTTTAGGGTTGCCGTAAGCCATAAAAAAGTTGAGAATCAGTGGGTTAAACTATGACCGTAGGACCACCAGTGATATGGGAGGGCTTTTGGGGTCTTACGCGAAGTTTAGTAAAATTAGGGTCAATGCAACACTTTTGCAGTAACCGTACGTTATTTCTTTCTTTGCCATTATTAAATCGTCCTTAAATATGTGCCAAGCCTTCGGAGCAAGGTTATTTTTTTAAACCAGGCGGTTGCGACAGTACAAAGGTACTCTAGTATTACGTGACCGGAAACGTCTGGCCTTGGTTTCCCAACCTTGCCTTGGTCAAGCGGCACCCTAAACGGGTAGCTCGAGGTTAGAAGTGCGCCATAGTTAATATGTTAGTTAAAAATAATTAGCAATGGTGACTGTAGGCCTTGTGTGCCCACCTAAGTTCCTTAGTTTTCGAAAATATCCAAAGAAATGACTATGGAATCTGGACTTTCGACTATAGGTGGATTAACAGGGTAGCACGTTTAAAGTGATATAATTACACCAACTAATAAATTTCTCGCCTGAGTGTCAATCAGCACTCACCGAAGCGATTCGCACTCGCATTGGCGAGCGGGCGAGTACAAAATCCCAACCCTGTATGTATTCATTTTAAATTAACCAATGAAAAGGATTGCAAATAAATAGAAGATGCAATTTTAAGAAAATGCAATTTTGAGAAAATTTTGATCAAAGTTCACTCAATCGTGTTCATTCGAAAAACTCGGCTTTATGAAAAACGAAAGCCTACCGTTGGGAGTCAAAACCTCGGTCCTGAGGTTTACGAAGATGTTGATGTAAAAGCAGAGATCGATGAAGTAGGTGATGAAGATGTGCAGACGACCCTCGTCCGTTGTCGGGTTGTACGTCACCAGACTGATGTCATAGGTCGATGGAACGACGACGCTGTAAAGTTAAGATTTTTGTGTTAAAACCCCACACTATACAGGAAGCCTTTTTTTGATAATAAAACAATTGCATATAGTTGCAGACTTATTCAATAAGAAATCTTTTTTTTTTCAAAGTCGATTAAAAGTAAAATTAGATCTTTTTCATTTTATTTTTTTACCTTTTATTAGTTCACAATCAATTAATTGGAAATCGCAGTTGTTGCCAAAAGAACGTCATTGGAAAAGATTCATTACAAACTTGATTTTCCGAGTTTCAGTTTTAGTTATAGATCTGAATTAGAATTATCTCTGTCGCAAAAGTTCAAAAATGATCTAAAATCTAAAATAAATTTACCTTTCACAATCAATTGAAATAAAATCGCAAACCTTTCTCATAAGAATGTCAATGGCAAAGGCAACGATTCATATGCATAGATTAACATTTTTAGGCGTCAAACAATAGCATCTCAAATGCGCACCTGAATCCGTTTGCCACCGAAGAAATGGTGCTGCCGAATGTGCCACCGACCCCCTTCAAACAGCTTGCGATCTCCGAGAAGCCCGTAAGCGATCCGCACTGATCGTAATAGGCGCTGGTGTAGTTGTCGCACATGTAGCCGGCGATGCCCAGCAAATCGAGAGACTCGGCGTCGGTTCCGTTCAGCGTCACCTCTGCGCAAAGTTCGAAGGGAGTTTGGACAACTGATTTCAGATTTCGGCATCGTTAAAACATGTGGCATAACCATAAATAGTGTCGGATCGGCTCTATCCGATATTATCGCACATCGATAGAATGTTATGCAACGTACACAAAATTCGGAATGTAGGTCACATCGCAAACTTTACATTTTGAATCCCGACTCGAGGGCAGCATAGTTTTTTTCAGATGATCAAATCGACCGAGTTACACAGTGATTCGCAGTCGTTGCCAATTACTAAACTATTGAGCAAGAGGTTTCATAATCCAAATGTCTACTCTAGCACTTTTTTTAATCTAAGTAACGGCGGTGTATTTTAAAACGATGAAAGGTCAAATTATAGACGGATTTTATGACATTTTGGTGTCCATACTTTTGGGGACGTGTTACAAGTGGTATTCTAAAAACCAAATTTTTATCAGGCAGAACCTTAAATTCCGTGCCTTGCTACAAATCAGGGATCTAAGTATCGTTTTGTTAGCCTGGTTTTCCAGACACCTTTAATGATGAAAGAAGCAATAAAACAGGCCAACATACCCATTCCGGGCGTGGTGGTGAAAAATGCCACCAAGGTTGTGTAAATTCCGGTGAAAAAGGACAGCGCGAACAGGTAGTTGAGCCAGAAGGCGTAGAAGTAGCCCTTGGGGTTGATGATGGTTAGGTTGAAAAGGCGCTCCTGCCAAGTCGTAGTGTCCGGGTCCTGCAAAGCCAATAAATAAACTTTAAGTTATCGTTTTTGTGATTCTGAAGTGGTTTAGCTCAGTTCTCAACACCGGTGTGCACCAAAATAAACATGGGTGCACCAGTATGAAAAGGCGAGTTTGTTTAAATGCTGTTTTTTCCACAAGTTTGTTTGAATCCAGTTTTATGACATGTAATAGTACTCGCAAACAGCATGCAGCCATAATCGAACTCTCACCGACAGTGTGTAAAACTTCGGCAGCTCCGCTCGGTTTAATTGACATGATGATATGAATATTGGATATGCATATTGATTTTTCAAATCGCTTTTTACCTCAGTTTACCTTTAAATTAAACATGGTTCGTGAGTTCGCCACAACAACTTTAAGGGTTTACCAAACCAAAAAAGGCCGAACAGTAATGGTTTAGCTGGTTCAAGCCGTTTGATAAGATTTGTTTCTTCTGACCGCTTTGTATTCGGTAAACGTTTAAAATCATAAAAAAATTTAACTCGCTTAAAAAGTGTAAATTTCTTCAAATTGCTTGAACCTATTAAAAAACTAAGTCATTTTGATGTTATTGATTATTATGTAGAAAAAAAATATTAACCAGCCTATGGGGAGTTTGCAACTGTTTTTTAACTAGCTAGAGCGCCAATATCATAGTTTTAGGGAAAAAGATATGAAACCACTGTTTTTTTGGAAACCGAATAAAATCGTTACCTTTGTTAACAAACTTGTCGGTGTTTTACCTCAATAAGTTTAAAAGAACCTGAAGTTCAATTAGCATAAAATAGTCATAGAGTAACAAATCTAGTGAGAGCTCAAAATACCTGTATAAAAAAATTGAAACTATATTAGAGAGGAAATCGAACTTAGTAAATAGTAGAGCGTATATGCGTCCAAAGAAAAACTTTCGAGTGTCAAGTTTTCAATATTTTTCTGTGACTTGCAAAGCGAACGTACGTTAATGACGGCGTTGGGTCCAACGGCGTCCTTAAGGTCTTCGTAGTTGGCGTTGGCGGCCAACACATTGGTGCCGTCGGCCAACTTGGTTGCCGAGCGCTTTCCCGTCTTCTGCGGCTGACCGTTCATCACGAAATCGACCAGGGAAGGTCTCGGGGCTTCGTTAAGAAACAAAGGCAGTGGATTAGATTTGGGAAGCGTTTTAAAAGACAAAAAAATATCATGTCTGTGTTCAGTGTTGTAGCAAGTCATTTTGAAATGACTTAAGTCCTAGTCAAGTCATTTGAAAATAACTTAAGTCCAAGTCAAGGCTTAAGCAAAAATAACAAGTCAAGTCATTGTGAGAACAAGTCAATTTCAAGTCATGTCATTGACATCAAAGTACACTGTTAAACTATTAACATTGGCAAACTCGTCCGATTATAAGCAACAATTTAACTAAAAACAGCACAAGTGCAATATACAGCAATAAAAGTGTTTGATGTGCAAAACTGGAGATAAATCTTATTGAAAAACAGTTAATTTAATTCCAAGTCATTTGTCCAAAAGACTGAAGTTAAGTCAAGTCATTTAAAAACAATGACTATTGCAACACTGTCTGTGCCTGTTTTAAGTGAAAGGAATAATTTTTAAGTGAAGGAATACATTTAATGGAATTTGTTTATTTTTAGAAAATTGGTTAATTTGTTAATTTCGTTTTTCCGCAATAAGAAACTTTAATTCTCATACAAGAAAGGATTTAGAACATTTTAAAACGTGTCATGTATAAACCTCAATATTATTCCACCGAAAAACTTAATGGGGGCAATTCAACACAGAATAAAATGCGAACAGAGTTTGATGAACGCATATTTTACCTTTTAGCAGAATACGTCAAAACTTCTGGGCTGAAGTAGAAAACAGCGGCACACACCAAACACCAATCGCCATAACAAAAAAGACAAACCGCAAAAAAAACGCGCGCCAGAAACGTCTCTTTCGCACTCACCGTCGCTCGATATGGCCTCCTCCAGGTCAGTGCGTTCCTTGGTCTTGTACATAGGCACGCGCGAGAGGTCGACACCCTCGTAGTCGGTCGAGTAAACGGTGGTCATGCGGCGAGCCATCGACGCCTCGGGTGGAGGCGCGGGCCCGGCGTCGCGCGTCGAACCGCTGATAATCGTGTGTCGTCGCTTGGTCTCGGCCGTTTTCCTAAGCAAGGTGAGGGTTTTGATTTGAATCAAGGCTTTCCGAGCTTTTTGCTGCGCGATTGTTTCAGTTGGTTAAAACATTGAACTAGTGATTTTCAGCTTATTGGTGTGCGAGTGTTTCAATTGATTTAGATTAGAGGTTCTTAACCTTTTTCCCCCTTTTACCCATTTCTGTCCAGATCAAAGTCCCATTACCCAAAATCTTCATCTATTTTGCCAAACTAACAATAAAAAGCAGCGTTATTCAACAAAATATAGCTCACTCATCTCAACACTCTAAATGTACACTTAGCTATACCAATCCAATACAACTCCACTAAGAATACCCTTAAAAAAGCTAGGCCATCAGATACAAGAAAAATCTTACCATTACGTCACACAAAAATATAATACGTAAAACCGGCGGCAACAAAAATGATCACTATGACGAAACAATTCTAAAAATGATAAAATATCACTATGCTTGTTTGGTTGTTTTGAACGAACTCAAAACGTGTAAGTAATAGAGAAACTTTAGCTGTGAAGTTGTTGGCTACATCTATAATTAAATGAATTAATTATAGATATCCTGGTTCAGCTGATTACCCACCTGCTATCCTGAAATTACCCACATGTGGGTAATTACCCATAGGTTAAGAACCGCTGGTTTAGACCTTGAACTTTTTGTTTTTATCTTATTATTATCTGAAGCCCTTCTTTTGCGCGCTCGAAATAATAGTGGACTATGAATATACTGTTGCCGCCAAGAATTGTTTCAATTTGTTAGGGCGTTATTTTTTCCATTTGTTTGTCTTAAAATTTTACACGGTCCACACCAATTCGAACGTGGTTCATTGTGTTTTTTCCTTTATTGTTGATGTATGTTGAATTAGCCAATTGGTGCAATAAAATAAGAACTGGGAACTTACTGAATGAAATTGCTGAAGTCGCTGTATTTTGGCGGGTCCATTGGCCACTGCTTTTCGGGGCCTTCGCACTTTTCACGCGCCGCTTCGCAAAACTGTTGGGCGGCTGCAAATCAAGGCGAAGTTAAAACGAAACAGAATACGTCCATGTTCCAAGCTAAATCGTGAATGTTTTGCGAGACACACTAAGTTACAAAATATTAATTTTTGTGATGATTTGATATACCACGTGAATGTTTTGAGCAGGAGTCGAACCGTTTGATTTTTCTTGTTCAGGTTCGGTTCGGGTTTAAGGATTTTTGCGGAATCCGGTTCAGTTCCGGTTTCGATTCGGAGCA
This sequence comes from Ascidiella aspersa, assembly GCF_963924565.1. Classification (NCBI taxonomy): domain Eukaryota; kingdom Metazoa; phylum Chordata; class Ascidiacea; order Phlebobranchia; family Ascidiidae; genus Ascidiella; species Ascidiella aspersa. The sequence goes on from NC_139451.1 coordinate 23,209,079, forward strand.
ATTCAAAAGTTCCGGTTCAGCTCCCGGTTCGACCATATTTACTTTCAAAACCGGTTTATAAAGTTCCGATTCGGATACAATTAAAAGTCCCGTTCAACTTAAAAATGTGGGTCATTAAATGTAGAGAATATAATTATTGAATTGTAACTCGTATTAAATCTAAGTTTCGTGACGCAATAAAAACAAGCAGCTCATTATTATTATCTTAAGAAATAAAAAGCAAAGTTTATCCAAAATATGTTAATTTTTTTTCACAAAATTTCGAACATGGCATAACTTGACTCGGTAAAATACAAGTTGTAACGTCATGCTGGAGTAAACCGTTTTTTAGACAGATTCGGGTTAAGCTTCCGTTTTTTTAAATTATTCGGTTCAGTTGCGGTTCAGCTCCTTAAAATCTTAGAAAAAACGGTTCAGGTTCGGTACGGAAAGAATTGACCCCAAACCGGTTCATAAAGTTCTGGTTTAACTATAGTTCCATTTTAGCCCTACCTTCCGGGTAGTCGGCAAGCACCATGCGAAAGTCGTGTTTATTGAGAACGAAAATGTCGCAGTTGGTCTTGCAGCGGATCGAGTTGATGCGCGGAAGATCGAAGACGAGCAGGATCTGTCCGAAGAGCTTGCCCGAGTGCATCATGGCAACCACCTCCTCCTCGTTTGCGTCCAGGACCTTGGCACAACAGCAAACATAAATGCACACCAAGCGCTAACATTAGGCTACAGCAGTGGTTCTTAACCGCGGCACCCCTAGGGTGCCATTTATAATGTTGGATTAAGGGTGCCGAGAAATATTTGAGCGTCCTTAAGAAACTGATGTTTGTAAGATTAGAGTGGAATAAATCCAATTATAACTTCCTACGTTGCGTAGAGTTGATGTGAGTTGTTCCAGTTCCGCTTATTGTGACATTCTAGTAAAATACCTACGGAAAAATCTTGTAGGGGTGTCGCAATCTTTTCTAGGGGTGCCGCTAGCCATAAAAGGCTCAGAAACCCAGGGCTACAGCTTGATCAAATTTGTGATACGACTAAATATTAGTTTCTTTATACATATCAGCTGATTTTACAAAATATGCTTTTCAGCTGCACAATTAAATTAGTCATTTACGACAATGAGTCGCCGCCCTCGTCCATTTAAAAAAATGTTTTTAACGTATTTTGTAATTTATGGGGTCGTACCATGATGTTAAACACAAACTGCGGTCTCTATACTCTTGGTGTGGTTTAAAAATGCATACAGTATTTCTGGACTCAACCTATCAGGGAAAAAAGTACCGCCGCGCGTTTACTTGCTGAGTATTCGTTAACAGGGTTCTTAGCCATTCCTCTACGTTTTTAATAAAGGTAAGGGTTGCTTTTTACAAAAGTTTTCAGGCAAATAAGACATTCATTCAACAATCCGAACGGAGTGTGATCAAATTTTCTAAATTTTACGGAAAATTTATATTTTAAATCCTCTAACGTCGGATGGAAAAGCCAGTACAACAGTATACACAAGAAACGCTATTTATAGTCTTTCCAACGTGTATTTTCCTTAAGGCAGTAATCGCGTACGCGCATTCCACAGTCACGTGATTTGTTAATTGTACCGCATTTCATTACTATTTTGCCTGTGGTGATTACTATTCGTCTGTGCCATGTAAATTGGAAATTATCAAAGCTTTAAAATGATCGTTTCATTTATTAGTTCTGTATTCCATTTTACTCATCGAGCGAACAAATTTGCCAACCCCACCACTCCTGAGGTGCCGGAGCCCTCAAAAAAACAAAAAAATACAACATATACAAACATTTGACCAAGGCCCGGAACTCAGATTCCAACCGTGCTATTAGAAAGTTACAACCGTGCTATTAGTGCTTACCTCAACAATACCGTGTTGTATGTAGCACATGTTGCTGGCGATTTCACCAGTCCTTTGGACGAACTGGTTCTCCAGGTAGACCATCGGCTCGGCGACCAGGGCCAGGTTTCGACAGAAAGCGTCCTCGGTGTTATGCAGCAGGTCGGCCTGCGTCAAAGTGGCGGATTAATGAAAAAAAAATCAGAAACTTTCTGCATTTTGCGCGAATAGATTCCAGTGCTCATTGCGGTTGCGTTATTTTTAAGGATGTTAAACACTTAGTTGTAAGTTCCGAGAAACAAAATCGAAAACATTCGAAGACTTTATAAAAAAAATGTAAAGATTTATGAAGACCTAATGTTGGATCACTTGACATGTTTTGAATTAATTTGAAAACAAAAGAGTATAAATATACTATGGTCAACACAATAACAAATCGTTAAAAAAGGGTTGAATAGCGGCACCTACAACAAATTGGTTTGCACATAAAATCAATTCAAAGACTATTTAATTTTTTTTTTAATTTGGGGTTTTAACGACTTTTCAAGACGCAAATCAATTCACATTCGAATACCTTTTTAAAAAAAATTGTAAAAAAAAATGGTAAAGGGACTTTGTGTCAACCCTGTACAGTACGTAAAAGTTAATAAATTACGTTCACTGTAAAAATTGCGTGCTTGCAAAATACATAAGAGAAATAAAACAGAAATTTCTAAACTGTGCCAGAGACCTATATAAAGCACAATCAAGCCCTTCCTCGCAATTTTTACACGTCCCAGCTGACAGACTTAATTCTAGTTTTAATCTAATTTCGGATTTCAAAAATGACACTTTTGTCCAAGGACGTTTTAGTCTCCTATTCAAAAAATTCAAACTATTTGGTTTAAACGTAATTTTCACAGTTTGAAAAGCATGTGCTATATTTAACATTCACATTCTTATTAGAATACTTCTCGATCCAAAATATGAAATTGATTGTGAATAATCAAATGTAATTCTACAGTTCCAATTCTAGTTAAAAATAGTTTTTTTTATTATTATTTCGGTAATTCTAATTCTAATCTAATTTGAGAAAAGCTGAAATGCTCTAATTTTAATTATAATCTAATTTTAAAAAGATAAAATAAATCTAGTTGTCCAAGTCTGCCAGCTGATGGTCCAAACCAACTTGGCGAACCACCCTTTGGCCTCGACAGGCAGTTTAAAATTCGGACAGCAGTAAAAAGGCAAAACAGGACTAACCTTTCTGACAAGTCGATGGAAAGTGGCTTCGGCAAAGCTGGCGCGGAGTGCTTCGGGCAGGAGATTGAGCACGCCGCTTTTCTGCACGTTCTCGCCCTCCCAGCGATGCCAGAGGTAATCGAAATAGCGCAAGCACAGGTCCTTCACGTTGTCGGTGATGCCCATTTGACCCTGTGGAAAAGAAATGGTGCGCGTGTTATTAGTATGTTTTTATTTGTCGAATAAAATAACGGATGCGACACGTTTAGAACCAAATCGGCCTATTCTTTGGTAAAAATCCTATAGAAACGTGTACAAGTAATACTTGCAAAGAACCACTGGGTTAGACAATCAGTACTGTTGTCCCCAACGACAATTTTTGAATCGTTTATTTAACCAAACATTTACTTTTAACAAGTCCAATATGCTTTAAAAAAATGTTTGTGCATATTGCGGTGGTTAAGTGTGAGACGAGATTTTTTTTTTTTTAGGGTTTTTTTTGTAATGGAAGGTCGCAAATAAGGCAGGGTTTAGGTATTTTTTTATTATACTTTTAAAATACCGAGTTAGCGATGATGTTTAGTGTAAAAAATTATTTTTACAGCTTGCAACTTAAAAAAAATAGGGGTTCACATTGAGCGCAGAAAGGACAACAGTTGGTAATTGACACAAATAAACAAAGTTTTGTATCATTTTTTATAATTAATAAAATTTTGAAAAATAACTTTTTTAAAATATCTATTATGGAATAATCATTTCAACCATAGATATTAGGTAAGTTTAACTGTTTATTTGAATTTTTTAACCTTTTAAAGGACAATATATAGTAAAAGCGCTTCTGGGAATACACTTTTTCCTAAAAAATATAACATCAATAGTTAACAAGAATCTATAAAAATTAGCAACGGAGAAACACTGTGACATCTTTAATGACACACCATAAATTGAATGCACGCTTGAATGACATTTACGTACCACTTCACTTTCAAAGGCTTTGTAGCGTTGAACGAAGCTCGATCTTCTGGCGTCCATGTTGGTCAGCATGGATGTCATGCCTCCCATTGTCATTCCGTACAGCATCAGCATGCCTGTTACACACGATGTCGTTTGTGCTTCGCGGCATATTTTAGAGATTTAATACAAAGCGTTACGAAACCATCAACCTATTATGTTGCGCAAATAAACTAAACTTTAGAAATATAGACGGAAATGAAATAAACAAAGAATGGGGGCGCAAAAGTTTTTCATCCATACAAAACTTAGCTGTTTGTTATAATTTGTGCAAGTGTTATAGAGAAATCCCGCCACAGTTTCCAGGATTTAATAAATGTCAGTGTTATTCGTCTAAAAGCTTTTAGCAGAAGTACAGAGCTTAAAAACAAAACTTTAAAGATCAGGGTTGGGCTTAAGCACTCGCCCGCTCGCCAATGCGAGTGCAAATCTCTCCGGGCGAGTGCTGATTGACACCCATGCTTTATTTTCAAACGTTTCGGCAAATTCTAATGCCATCATCAGTGATATCAATAAAGCATGTCGCTTTTAACGTCTATTTGGGCCGTTATTTTCACCATTAAACTTATGAACAGATCCGTATATAGTGTTCCACTGTAAAAAGTATTTCGGCTAAAAAACATTGTTTTAAGCGTAAACTGCTTTACGGGTCATTTATTTGTTCATCCATGCATGGAAATAAACGACCAGACTTTTATAAAAACTAATGTATACGTATAGAAACAAACCATAAGACAGGTTAACGATAACCCAAGAAATGACCGGGCTAGGACGGAAATTTGCAGACGGCGTGCCAACGAATTTGGCGAGTGTTATTTCGGCTGGGCGAGTGCTGATTGATAGCCTCTCGCCAGGCGGGCGAGTGCAAATTTTTTCTTAGGAACAACCCTCAAGATACTGCTGTTACTGCAAGTAGATGAAAACTTTGGCTTAGTGGCTCTTAACCTCTTTAGAGTCATTACCCCTTAAAGGAAACTAATGGATTTAAATTTAAATTACGCCTTCGTCTGCACTTAGTGGAAAGTTATAAACGTTTGCCCTCTAATCAATCAATGAGTAAGGATTTACTCCTTGCATTCATATTATTTAAAAAAATAACCCCTCAAATATGCCAATTGTCCTTTTGGGGTATTTAACCACAGGTTAAGGAGCACTGTTTTAAGTAGTCTAAAGGTAGCTTTGGAATTGACGCAGTATTTCTAACATCGTTCGCCCAACAACTAAACCAAAAACGTCAATTCACCATACGACAATTAGTTTGCAACATAAACTGCCTCACTCTAAAACAAAATTTGCCCCAATTGCGAGCAATTAGAAATCGTTGTTCTTTTTAATATCCTCATTTGCGTATTTCATTATATCAAAAAGACGTAATAGGTATTGGACAGAAATACTGTGATTTTTATCCAAAATATCGGGTACGGTTTTTGGAATAAAATATCAAGTACGAGATATCCTGGGAAGAACAGCCCTGTTTTGAAAACCGAACACTTTTTAGTGTAGTCGTGTAACTGGTAACGCCCTTCCCAACCCTACAATATATATGTTATACGTATGTAGTAAGTTGTGTACAGACCAACGATCATAGCGCCGATGGAGTAGAGCTTCTCGGGGACTGTCCAGGCGCGCACATCGCCATAGCCGGTCGAGGTGGCGGTGGCTGTCGACCAGTAGAGGCTGGTGACGAAGGTGTTGTGCAAGAAGCTCACCTCGCTGTTCATCGCAGCGTGTTCGTCTCGCGTCACCTCCATTACTTTCTCTATGATGTCTGTCGAAAAACGTTAATGTGGTCATTTTAAGCGTTTTTGCCCCCCTTTTGCATGCCTTGTAGCGTGGGACGAAGCTGAATGTATGGATGTCATGCCAGTTGCCACCCATTGCCACTCCGTACGACATCAGCAAGCCCGTAACACAACGAAGGATGTTGGCGCAGCACAGCGTATTTCTAATGTTAACGTATACGTTGAAATTGTAAACGTATTATTATCAAGTCTCAAAAAGCAACCATACTTCAAAAATATTATAATTGAAACGGGTCTAGTTTAAAGCCAGTTTGCTTAATTCTTGATATATTCGGTCTTGTTTTAGTTTGAACATTGTTTCAATTTGTTTTGTTCAATTTTGACAAAAAAAATAACACTTGTCCACGTTTTTGCTAACTTTATGTGGATACTTTTATGGCTGTGAAATGTGAAAACTGTGTATAGAAATTTGTATTCTCAGGTAACATCTACTACTATATGATACATAGTTCATGTACATATAGAATAAATATTCGGCTCGCTTGATCGCTCGAATCGAGGCAGGCTCCTTATTTATTAGGCCATCCGCTGTTTTTGCGTACCGTTACTTCGGCTGACACGAAGTGACAAGCAGGATTCGGGTGAAGCGCTAAAAAATTGCTACTAAACGTGTTTTAAAAAAGTTAAAAATACAGTTTTGAAAAGGATTCATGAAACTCAGCGCGCCCTTAATCAAGAGAGGTATGTGACGTTATCAAAGGGGTCATATATTGGATGCAAACCATAGGTGACTCCTGAGCTATACGAATGGAATTACAGAACAACAACTTACTACAAAACGCATAACGCAGGGTAAAATGTTATTTACGACAACATAACGAAATCAAAATCGGGGTAAAACGTAACCAAAAAAAACACAATTTGGTACTGGTATTATTTTCGAAACTCACTTCGCGGCAGGTGCATGATCCAGCTCTGTCCGCCACACAGGGTCAGGTCGAATCCCGACTCGTCGTATCGCGAGCAGGCCAGCCCGTACCAGCCGCATCCCAGGAAGTGAATGGTAAGCAGCGAGAGAAGAACGTACTTGAGGCTCCGGTAGATGAAGGTGCTCGATCCGGGTTCTTCCTCTCGGATTCCTGGGTGAATACAAGTAAAACCAAAACTGCAATGGTATGATTAGGTAAAAAATCAGTAACACTGTGGAGTGGCCTATATTAATTGAAGCAGGGGTTCTCAGCACTTTTTAATCATTTAACTTTACTTTTCATTTAATTTTCGACCCATAAATCAATTGTGACGGTAAAACAGTCAGCACCTACATCAAATGCAATTTGGTTGTAATGTGAAACCTATTCAACTCTGAAACTAAAAGCCGAACCTAAGATGTATTCAAGTGCAAGTCGTGCAACACTGTAGCGCCCCTATACTTACAGTTTAGAAAAAAGTGACAGTTGATAAATATAGATACAGTTGTGTAAACAAATGAACAGCAAAAACTGATCGCGAGCATTAACATTTTGTCACATGTTGTTAACTTAAATTGAATAATATATCAAACCGTTTGCTTTTGAAAGGCTAACCTTCGCCGTATTTAGTAAAAATTAAAAACGTATAAAAATCGGGCAGAGTTTTGCCTGTTGCATTTTGCAGTTCAGTTGATCATAAACTCAAAAAATAGTAGTTCGTTTGAAACACTAAATACCACGATAGGCTTTGCACCCGCGATTTTAGCAAACAGACTTGCACTATTGCCTGCAGTCGCCCGCATTTAACGAACGGCCAGCAGTGAGGCATTTTTAATTCAAAAACACCCTTCGACGGTTTGTTCAGTGGCAGATGAGATGTTTTTAGAGTGGACGCTTGCCTGTCAATGCGACAAGAATATAAAAACAATTCAGCTGAACTTTTTTCGGCGTGAAAAGCGTACCAAATCACGAAAAGCTTACCAAGGTAGTACAGCACAAAGTGCAGACGAACGTACTGCTTCTGTCTGCCAAGGGCGTACCACAGCTGGTCACTGCCAGGCAACACCGCTCGTAGCTGCGACAGTGGAATCATCGATAAGAGGTCGAGGTAAAACGCCAAGCTGCCTTGGTACCTCTCCCTAAAATTTAAAGTAGCTGTTTTACTGTTTTAGCAGTTAGAAAACAACAATTTGGTTCGAAATATGGTTATTATATATAAAATGATGATTACTTTTGCAGCGAAATAAAATTTATTAACAAAAGGTTTGCTATACGACACGTATAACAAAAATATGCCACATTCTTTATTGAATTGGCAATTGCTGTAAAGGAATTGATAAAAACAATTTTGGTTTATAACTCAAATATTGCGGAAGGTAGAATTAAGCCTAATATTAATAAACTTTTATTATTTTTATAATTTTAATTCGTCTTCCTAAACCAGGGTTAAACTTTTTCATAAAGGGCCGGACAACTGAAAGTAATGGCGATCGCTGACCGAATACGAAATTTGTTTTATTTGTTTCAGACTCCAATTTTGAGGCAAGATAATGTTGAAAAGTATTTAGCAAAACGTAAAGTGAGCTTTATGAAAGTTTTGTTTAGTTTAAAGTTTTTAGATTGGATTTAAATTCGAAACCCATTTCAGTTAATAAACTATTTACAACCGTTTTTTAGAAACGTTAATAACTGGAGGAATTAAACTGGCGGACTGTAGTTTTGGTGAACAATATTAATAATGCTTGACCCACCTTAAACCAAACGCTAACCCGCACCCGAACCCAAATGATTTGCGTTAGCATTGTGGTAGGATTCTAGAACAGCGCCCAAAATTAGGTAAACTGCGAACAAATTTAGTTCATACCAAACCATTTAGAAGACAACTCGCCTGATTTTAAACAGGTTTCTTTCTTCAACTCCGTCGATCATGTGGCCAGTTCTCGATCTGAGAAACATGTGGAAAATGTAGAAGACATCGGCGGCAAGGGCAGCGTTGTACATCAGCATGTGGGCCACGAAAAAGAACATGTACGAGTTGAAGAATAGGCACAGGATGACCAGGGCGCAAAGCAGGGTCTCGAAATTCCGCAGGTACGGGTTGTACCAGGAAATCGTTTCACTGCAAAACGCGTCGGGATGACCACCTTCCTGCAGCATGTAAGCGCTCTGCGACGAATCCAAGTTTTCAGCCAACTGGTGGCTACTCTTTTTCTTGGCTTCGGTGAGCTGCCGGTCCATTTCTTGTCTGGTTTCGTCATCCTGTACCACGGGTTCTGAGTCTTCCATATCAAATCCTAATCCTTGATAAACCGGCGTCTAACTGCCGAAATCCCTGGTAAGGCTACCAGGTGTTTTGTCCCTAAAACCCCGCAGTCGGTGCGGTTTGTCGTGCAAGTTCGTAAACAATAGAAAAACAGTCGTAGTATAAAACCAAGACTATAAACAAGGAGCCTTGATAACTTCAGCAAGGTTCCAGATTTACATTTTGACGTTCGCAAATGAATCCTTTAAAAACTCTCTGTGACTTGCCGCAAATTTTAAACCAATAATAGGTTATTATAAAATCGTTCTGATTGGACAATCGAAGCAATACATGACGTCACATTTACCATTGTTATGTCACTGTACCAGTTTTAGGCTTCGGCATAGTTATTTTTTATTGGGTTGGGGGCAAATTCTATATTTGTTTTATTTTAAAACATGGTTCTTTTCAGTTTATTGCTTCAAGACTAAAAAGTTGAAAAATGTCAATATACAGTCTACGTTAGTTTTTCTTATGCCCTCAAATTACATTGTCCTTTAATACGTTGTAAAAGATTTGTCCTTTAATATATTGTACTTGTAAACGATTATATTTGCAATTTTAAATTACTTGTTTTTAAAACAGAAAATATCTTAAGCCCCTGAAAATAATTGACAATGTCTCCGACTTTTTGGTTGGTATGTCAGAGCTGAGCGACTAAATTAGTCAGCGTTAAAACATATTTGTCCGCTAAGTGGTGCTGCAGAGTCAGACATCAATGTAACCTTGCTTGTCTTTAAAATGTAAACCTGTACTGACTTACTTATACAACCCTAGTTGTTAAAAACTACATTTTTAGTCTGAATTGAGCTTTTCATAGCGTTTTTTAAAGAAATAAAAACAGCGGTGTTACCAAAGGGGGTAAATGGGAGTTTTTAGCCCTTCGCAAACTCAGGGAGGGCATAATGCACCTGAAATGCAAAAAGGTGAACAAGTCAATGAAAGATACATACACATACGTCAACTGTTGACTAGCCCATCGATATCGTATTTTGGCCAACGATTACGGCTTATCATATCATAGTTCGAAAGGCTTCCAATCTAAGGTGAACAAGGGGAGGATTTAAAGGTGGTTAGCCAGTTTCTTGGTTAAGGAAAAGGAAAAGTATAAAAGTAGATACCATGCCTTTGATCCATTACATTTTTAGTCTGAATTGAGCTTTTCATAGCGTTTTTTAAAGAAATAAAAACAGCGGTGTTACCAAAGGGGGTAAATGGGAGTTTTTAGCCCTTCGCAAACTCAGGGAGGGCATAATGCACCTGAAATGCAAAAAGGTGAACAAGTCAATGAAAGATACATACACATACGTCAACTGTTGACTAGCCCATCGATATCGTATTTTGGCCAACGATTACGGCTTATCATATCATAGTTCGAAAGGCTTCCAATCTAAGGTGAACAAGAGGAGGATTTAAAGGTGGTTAGCCAGTTTCTTGGTTAAGGAAAAGGAAAAGTATAAAAGTAGATACCATGCCTTTGATCCATTACAACGCAGACGTTTCCATTATCACTGCAACTATACAAAACTTGGCATTGCTGTATTTGGCCTGTGTCACTAAATTGCGCTTTTAAAGCTATATCTGCATAGCACCTTTCTGGAGCAGCACATACACTATTATTGCATAAATCGGATAAATTAAAACATTGGTATATCAGTTTATTTTTGATGCGAAAACCATTTGAAGAATTATAAAACGGCATAATTTCGTGGCTTGAATGCAAACTTCCCTTCCTTACTTTTTTCCGCTAGAATACAAATTTTGTATACATTTCAATATTTGACGACGAAGCAGCCTAATGCGATTTTTAGCAGGCAAGCGTTTTGCGAAAATATTTCGCCAACGCCACTGGCAAGGCATAGTCGGCAATGCGGCAATCACGTGCGCTTAGCCCGTGCTAAATAGAGCGCGGCGTAGGTTATACGCACCAGCGACTTTGAGCTGTCCTCAGCAACGATTACAAAGCGGAGGTTCAAAATGCCAGGCTGCCACGGAATTTCTACAATTGCCGAAGCGTAAACGAAACTCAGTGCTTTACCGTTCGCGGTCGGTGCCTCGCGTTAATTGATGGTCTTGCGCAGAAAACGAAAAAATTTTTGGAAAAGTTTCCTTTTCGTAGTTTTGCAGTTCTTTTAAAAAAGAAAGGGTACGCTTTAGTCGCATTGCTTTGAACCTGGATTTTAGTTCTTATCTGTTTTTTGGCAAATTATATAATTTTTTGCAAGGTTGGTGTTGAACTATGGACGCTGAAATCTGAAGTGGGTACTTGAGTTACTTTATACAGGCCGTTCCACTCCAACAAAGCAGAAGTAACTAAAAACCTCGCTTAAACCCAAGGCAATGTAAAAATGCTGCCGGTTGGTCGTTCACTTTTAAAATCAGGCATACACGTTGCAAACCCAACTTGTTTTTAGATTAGCTAGTGATTCACAAATAACGGGGACTTCTCTAACCATGTGTGCTGTGGGCATGTGACCGAAATGCGAAACATCATATAGAGAATTTGTTTAATTGTGTATTAGAAGAAAAGGTATTGCTAAAAGAAGGCGGAAACTATAATAAGGTCGGGCTTGGGAATTTTCGGGTGAAGCAGTCTTTTCGTCGCGTTTATAAACAAAAAAATCTTCCTCGAATACCGCCACACAGCCACCCTACGACCATGAACCTATGTAAAAACACAAAATTGCTTTCGGCTTTTAACTTTGGACAAGCGGTTTAAGCTGTAATTAAAGGAATTCAATGGTCAGCTGAGGCGGAATGTTTGTTTAGTCAAGTTAACAAATGTTGAAAATGAAAATACAAAATCTTTGTTAAAATTTAATAAAGAGTTATTCGAAACATATAATAGAATACCTACTTCTATACGGGCTTTGATATTCTTACTATGAAAAAACAATAGTTATATTAATGTTTAACTATTTACCAGAAACTAAACCAATTTTAATTATTTGACGCCGCTCTTTAATAACAAATTGTTGAATTATAGCGTGACGTCTATAACAAAACGAATCACCTCATAAAAATCCTTGGTTCGCCTTGACTTCACTGTAATTGATTTATACAAAACATCAAAAAGTTACAGGCTTTAGGCGTGCGGCGTTTTTCTTTTTTTTTCTCTGTTTTAAGTTCACGGACCAGCAGCGTTCAACGTCGATGCACGGTTTCGCATTTCGCCTTGCGTGTGCCTAATCGAATTAGCGCGTGTACGCCAAAACGGCAATAAACTCGTGTGCGAGACGCTGGCCGGTTAATTAGGTCACTGCGCGTGTTTGTTTTTGGAATCGGCGGTCTTTGATGGACGCATTACGTCGCCAGTTTATTTGCCGGCGCTCCGAATATGTCGTAAAGTCTATACTTCTTCCAAGTGATGAGCTAATACCACGTCGCCGTTCGCTACGGCCTTGCCATTTGACCGCGTTCCCGCGATTTAAGAAGCTAAATTTATGGCCGTCGAATGAGGCCAACGACTTCTGATCATAATGTCGCACGCCTTAAAATAAAAACTGTATAGGATTTGTCGGTTAACCGTTTCGCATAATCCCGTGTTGGGAATAAATAATATATTCATAATTATAAATGGGAGTATCTTTATGGAATCCACGACCATTGGCAGCAGGTTTCTGTTTGTCGGTCACTGTTCCGCTTACGCGTATATAAACAAATGAAACTTAAACTTTAAAAACCTGAGTATAACCAGGATCGGACATTTTGTTAAAGGAATATGTATTTCAATAGATATAAATCGCTCTTCTGGTGTAAACGAAGTATAAACCGACGTTTCGGCAGCAGATACCAGCTGACCTCATCAGGGTTAATAATTAAAACGAGAGTGCGTTAGCCATCTTATATTGCAGAAGTAAACAATTGAAAAACTGTAGATAACATTTTTTAATAATTCTATCGTCAGTTCCTTATTCAAATAGACTGTTGGAAAGTTTCGCAATTCTTTCAAGTTTAATTGAAAGATAATAATTACCCTTGTTAAGGGAATAATGCCACACGAGTTTAGATAAAAGTGCTCTAATTAGTTGCGAAATGAAAACGAATATTTTCTCCTTGGGCCTTTTTTTCTAAACTCTGAAAATGTATTTTCACCGAAAAAAGGCATAAATAATATTCTAAAGTGTACATAAATTAAATAAACTTCGACGTAAATGAAGTGATGAGGACAATATAATATAAGATAAGCAAACTGTGTAAAAAACGCACCAAATTTGGCCTGCAATAGCGAGAAAATATTTAGCGTCGAAGGCTAAATATTTGCGAAATTGTTTTTAATGGCAATATAAAATTAAAGCAGAAAAAGCAAAGCTCAAATTGTGAGGGTTTTGTCCTTCGGTCGTTTATGAAATACGCAACAGTCGTTGGGAGGACGAAAATCATAATAACGCTGATGTAGCCGAAAACAAACCGTAGCCGAAACAATGATTTTCTCTCCGGAAACGAACAGCAAACCAAGTTTGAAAATACCAAAGGGTAGGAAACTACTCACTTAACAAAAGACCGCAAGTTTAACGATGCATGGTGCAGGTAAACTAACCTCCCCTCCCCTTGTTTCCAGTCGTGCGGCATGAGCGCTTTATGTACGCAAACGGTTGTTGTTTTAGTGCTGCATGCTTGCACGATGCACGTAGCCCACACTCGTACAAAGTTATACCATGGCAAAAACAGTTTACTGGCAAAATCTTGATGCCCGTCGGTTGTATCTCACACATTTAAGCATGATATGGTTGTTGTTCTCTTGGAGATTCTTTTCGGGAGGTTGAAGTCTGAAAATGGCTACAGACGGTAAACAAAGCCACAAAACAAGCATTTCTAAAGGAAGGTCTGTAAAACACTGCCCGGAATGTTGCAGCATTAAGCAACATCAGGCTTGGGAGTACGCCAAACCAATTCTAAGCATTACAACTTAAGTGGATAGACCAGTTTACATGATCTCCTTTATTTTTTGTGAATTTCAAGCTCACCATTGCTAAACAAAGAAGAAAATCACACACTTATGTAATTCTTTTTCATTATCAAATCAATATGTTTAGGATAGTTGTCCGCTAGTGAACCTAATAATATGGTTAACCATTCTATAACCTGGGAAAATCTATTTTGCCCATTTGTCAGTATTTTTGTTAAATTTTGGTTGGCAAAATTTGGGTGGGACATGATGATTTTGTAGTAACAGAAAAAATATACCTATGGCTTGCAGTAGTTTTGTGGAGCCTTCATTGTTTTAAAAAAATGTAAATTCTAATATCGCGGCTGTAAGTAATGCGGTAAAAGTGTTATGTTGGTAAGTGGGAAAAATGAAATTCGGCAACCTATTGGTCTGCACTTGAATTCCTCTGTGGCACGGAATGTATGGGGAGACCAAGAAAAAGCGTTGGCCTCAATGAAGGCTGTGTGTATGTGTGGGGGGAGGGGGTGTGTTCGTTGTGCGGTATTAGAACGCTCTCCGGAATGCCGTCACGGCTGTTCACCGTCAAACCGAAGTGACTCAATAGCTGTTGACACCGACGCTGTTGGTTTCTTCGTTCAATTAAAACAAGCCCAATAGACGAAAATGCTCCCTGATTTTTGTTCAAAATAGAGTGTGAGACTTCGGAACAAGTCGGTCGTCCTTTTTCATTGGTTGACCAAATTTCGTGATTTAATTTTATATATTTGTTACAAGGAGCAGAATGTTTATCACGTAGACCTTAAATCCATTGTGCTTATATCCAAAATATCACTACCATCGCCTGACATTCAGCAGAAAAGGTTACGTATTAAATAGCAATGGGTTTAACGAGATTGCATTTAAAAACTTACGCCGTATTACCTGCAAGAAAGCATACAATTAAGTTAACCGCAATAGGGTTTGAGACTAAAGGCTAACCAGACTGCGAAGAAGATGGAAAGTACAGTAGGCTATATATATTTCAATGTCGCGTCTGTACATGTGTGTTTGCCGATTGTCTGTTTCCATGTTGATCTACATCCGCGAATTGCTTTCCCAATAGAGTTCAACAATAAGGGTCTTTGTTATACTGGTGCCGACGCATTTCGATTTTCATTTTGACATGGGCTGCTAAAGTGGTAATAAGTCCTTTTGGGGAGGGGAGCAAGGGGTAGGCCGTTAAGTTGTAACTCCACATTGTGCTAAGAGTAATCTCTGTCAGGCAATGCAGTTGATGTAATAGTGATCATTTAAATCCATTTGTTTAAACTGCTCACCAGAGAATTTTAAACTTTAAATGTATAACTGTATAGTTTAGTTAGTGTTTCTATTAAGGTGCACAACTACGCTAGACGAAGTGCGCAGTAAAATGTACTTCTCAAACACGTGTAGAATATTAACGATACAGCTATTATGGATGCTTTTTAAAACCGACCTGTTAACGCTTTTTTCATCTGATTTGAACAAATCGTTATTTTATTCAAGAATTTGTCACGTATACTTAATCTTTGATTTCCCTTAATGCCATTAGTTCGTAAAATAATGAGTTTTTTTACCGTTTTGTTCCTATAGAAACCACTTTTTCTTTTTGCGAACTGAAACCGGATCTAGCTGACTCCAGCAATGAGACCGAAATTAGAATGTCTTTCACGAGTCAGCAATAAACCTAATAAAAAAAGATAAGAAGAAGATAAACAGTAAACAACAAATGGAAGCTATGGGAATTAAATGTTTATTTTGTTCGTAGTTTGGTATAGCGTTAATTAAAAACTTGTAAGTTAATCAGCACTACGCCTCCACTTTAACACGCTTATGCTATCGGAAACAGCGCTTTGCTCAGTGCGAACATTTCGTACGGAGGACAAAGACTGCAGTCCTAAAATATACACTCAATCACTTACCCGCCCCTAATAGTACTCCCGTTGTGTTATCGCGTCTGAAGGCATTTTTCGCCAAAGCACGCACAGATCTATATCCACTCCAGAGAGCCCTTCAGCCGAGCCATCACATGCGAAGTATGCATTTCATGGCGTCCCGAAAGACAGCTAAGGCCCACCACTGTCGACTTGTTGAAAGCCTAAAAGACGTGCCTCTCATTTAGTCCGAACGCCTGTTGGCCAACAACAAATCCGTGTTTTACATCGTCGTACAAGCATGAGCGCTAAAATGCAGACAACGGGCCATATATGAACGCTTCGTAAAGGGCCAGCAGGCTCACCACGTAATGTCATGATTTTGCGTCGTTTTGGCCGTATTACGAGGCCGCTTTGAATATAGTCTTCTCCCAAAAGAACGCTCACGTTTACTCATTGCCTAACAATTTGATTTATTTTTAGGATATCTTTTAAAGGTTCTCACAAAATGTCGGCAGACTTCAGTTTACTCGTGGAGGTAAAAAAATTTTTGGGGAAAAAACATGTCTTCAATAGACCGAGAAACGCCTTTTTAAACTGTTGTTTAATTAGCAATAGAAATTTCGTCAGTCAAACAACGTGAAAAGAAAGTATATAGTTATGGGCGTTTTCCTTTATTGTTTTAAAATTTAGATAGGGTATTTACAATAATAGATGAAAGCTTATGTTTCAACGTTAAGCTCGTTATGTAGGAAATGAACATAACCACCCTATAACCCAGTGAAGCACACGTACAACTGCAGGATGCCAACGTTCAATGTGATAGCTGCCGCATACTATCACTAGCAATTCAGGATGACTTAAAATCCACTAGTGACTTTAAGCGAAATGGGTCGGCTTTGGGAGGCTTGCCTTCACTTAGCACGTCGCGTAGCAGCAGCTATGGCCCGGTTGGAGGCGAAAGCTTTCGCAGTTTGGCGACGACAGTCGGTCGGAAAAAGCGCTGCGCGGCCGAAAGAAGGCGGCGGCTGGCGAACGCAAAAAAAAAGGAAAAAAGGGAACGCGTCTACTAACCCGGGCGCCGGCTCAGCGAAACTCCACACTCAAAGCAACCGCTCCCAAGGGTTGCCTGGAGTCGTAGTGCGCGAATTGTAACCACTTGATAGTTTCCATCCGCTTCGGTCAAGTCCAAAAGGCGGATCAGAGCGCGGCGCGGGACCGACGGTCGACATCAGCATTGTTGTTGACGCGAGAAGCGGAATTTTACGCGTTCGGTTCGTGGCAGCCAGAACCTGTATAGCCGTTCCAAGATGGCCGGTTGGCGTGGTGCAACGGCGACGATAAGTCTGCTGATGCTGCTTGCAGCTTCGGTCCACGGACAAGGTAAGGTTTTTAGCAGGCCCTTCGCGGTCATTTCCTCCGCATGCATTTGGAAGTGACGGTTCTTGCATGCTTTGTAGGCGTACGATCAATTTTTCTTTAAATCCTGGGATGCAGTAATCGGCGCTGGTCTAGAATCCTAGCACAGCGTTGAAATAATTCTTAACGCAACGAACAATATTAGGGTTAGGAGCGACGGTTGTGCATGTCTTGTATACGCAAACGACCGAATGTTTCTTTAAATCCTGGGATGCAGTAATCTGGTACGTCTCTCGTGTTTTGCCAATCACCGTTATGTTTGTGGGAGGAACGATATCGCAGACTTTGTCCTTTTAATGGTAAAAGATTTATAAGCTAGCACACGCATTCTGTCATTTACGATCAAACAAGGGAGAGAATTTTTTATATGCCGACGTAATTTTTTCAGGACGTTGTGCCGATGCCATTCGTTGTAAAATATGGCGCGAGTCAAAATTCGACTACGCAAGAGTGTTTTAAAGTATTTTGAGCATAGTGGTTTGAGGTTTTAGTTAGACGTCGTCGAAATGTTAAAACCCATATAAATTACAGGTAACATTTTTCAAACGCTTAGAAGAATTTTTTTTTTTTACTTTCGACTTTTTACATACTTATTGTTCGGGTTTCACTTGAAATGTTTAGAAGTTCTCTTTACGTTGCCTTTATAACTGTTTTATTTTAGTTGCGTGTAACTGGCGCTAAACTGAGCAAAGAAACATTTGGGTCACGGTTTGCGGGTTAGCTTTTTTCTGGAAACCAATAACAATAACTAATTGATTTCGGCACTGGAATGCGTTTAAATAAAAAAAAAATAATTACAATATTAGGTTGGTTTTAGACTATATGCATTTCCCTACTTTAGATTCATTTTGCAAACAATTTTCGTCATTTCATTGTAACGCTAATCAAACGCCTGTACTTGTATGTGGTGTACCATCACGCATAGGGTATATGCATAGGACAAGGCAATCTTTTGCCGGCAAGACCTGATTACTGGCGCAAATTCCAAGTTATATCATAAGTGTAAAGATCATCCCGACTATCCTTAGCGCGGTCCGTTGTTTATCGGTATATATTTGGGCGCGATCCAGGCTAAAGCGTTTCTCCACAAGTAATCAGGTGCGCAAACACGGGGCGATCAACATTTCCTTGAGAAAATTCCTCGCTCAAGCCGCTTCCTTTTCCACTTGGCACTACGCTCGACGCCTATTCACTAACACGTCCAAGGCCAAATAAGACTGCCATTCAGCAAAACCGCGCGCGCGCTTAGGCCGCAATTCACATTCTTCGAGAGTCTGGCCGGTCAAGAATTGCCGGAAGTCTGGTAGGTCTAACGCAGTTTGGCTGGAACCAGCATATGAACGCTTCGAAGCCAGCCTTAGTATTCCCGCCGGTCGGTTGTTGGACTCGACGAAAAAGCTACAACCGACTTTCGACTTTGCTTTTTCGGCGACTAGGAACGGACGGCGGTTTTTGCCGACATCGCCTCCGGGTTTTGATGCGCCCGGGAACGCGTCGTTTCGCATTCGAGGCGTCGCGTTGCGGTGAAAGAACGCGACGCAGGAAATTCGGCGTCGCCCTTTAATTTGGTTTGATAAAAAGCGTTTAAACCCAGCCCCAATTAACCGGCACTTTCTTGAGGTAATTTAATTATTGTCCAGGACTCATAGTTTGTAACAGCGCTTCATTTTTCTATTCCAAATTTAAGAAAGACTATAAACACTGGATAACATAACCAGAAACTTAAAAATAATTTTATCTCTATCTTTACTGTAAATGAAGTACCACCAAAGAAGTATTGCATTGCAAATCGCTTGTTTATGATAAAATTGTGCTAAAACAACTAAAAAGCGAAACCTTATTACCAACTCTTGGGTGGGCGCACATTTTCACGGGTTTCTTTGCCGCCGTAAAAATCGGTGCTATTTGCAAACTAAGTCTTATCGCTTTCTTATCGCTGGAAAACCCATGTCGTCGTTGACTGGCCCTGTAAATTGTGCTTTTCATTTAGTTAACTGAGCGCTTGTCATAGGAAAAGGTGGAAAGAAATGCTCAAGATAAGAAAACTCTAAACAACCAGTGTAATTATTTGTCTAAAATTTAGATTTCGATTATTTCATTTGGTTACTATTATTTCCAACTATGAATTCGTGTTTTAGATAATTTATTTTGCTCCCTACTGCCGCTAAGCGGATGTCATAGAACTTTTTTATTATAACGTAAGAAATTAAGATCTAGTGCGATTTAAAAATTGATTCTAGTAATGATTTTTTGTTTAATACTTTCCTAAACAAAGTCTTGGAAATGAAAGCTTCCGATAGATAGACAAATACACTGTTTAAACAAATTTTAACTGCATCAGCATTTTTTGCTCACCAAGCCAAATTCCTGAGGATTGAGAAACTCATTGTGGGTAAAGCTCATGGATTTTCCAGCTTATTGATGGCGCTGAAGTGTGCCCGGGCGTTTATTTACTAAATTTTACGCTTAAAATCCTCTTTGTCTTTCAAATTTACCGCAGCATGGGGTTTGTGAAGGGGCTTTATACCCATGATAATATTTAGCAAACCGCTGCGTTGGTGAATCACCGATATGCTTAAGTAACAAAACCGACATGATTTCTATACTCGAATCCAATAAACGGCATAGCCTAACTATTAGCGTTTCAGTTTGTAAACATATATTTGTGATGTTTCTTACACCTTTCTTACTTTTTTCTCAGTTGTTCAAAAACTTAGTCGTTAAAACTATAGTATGAAGTAACTTGCCTTTTTAGTTCGGGTTTTTAATTTTGATCACTAGGTACATCAGCTCAAAGTATAATAAAGAAGTAGGGACTTTTTAAACCGTGTAGATTTGACGTTCGGTTTGTTATAATTTTTAAAGTTGCTTAGCAATAAAATTCGCAGGTGGCTAGACTTTCTTTCCAAACTTACGGCGTTTTTCCAGACAAGATTTATTTCTGTTAGACTACGACTTGCCGCGATAAGTCGAGAAATTGGAGATTAGTCATTGCCGGAACCCAACGTCTTGTAAATGTGGTATTGCTATCTCTCCCATTGGCGCTTAATGTTTTGCGAACTTTACAGAAACGTCTACTCGTAGCCTGTTAATTACAGCGCGGTGAATCAGGTTAATCGGCTACCCTTTTAAATATAAAGGTAAGGCAAGAAAATATATACTAGGGACCCAATAGCTTTTTTATAACTCAACACCGGATTTCTCACGGTGACCAAAGTTATGAATATTACCGAGGGTCTTATTCGTGCTTTCAAATTACAGTTTGCGCTCGTAGCAGGACAAGGCCGTTTAACGAGCTGCGCTTTGCGAATTACACCTATCTCACGCGTATAACGAGCGCTGTGTGCATTTCCGCGAGCCGTAACCCCTCAAAGGGGTTCGCTGTGCCAGTATGTGATGAGGGGGTGAACAGGGTAAGGGCAGGTATCGATTTACCTCACAGCGTGGCCATTGTTGCAGAGCGCGCGCCGCGGCCTGGGTGACGCGCATCTTAGGGGCTCAAGCCCGAACCAAAGCGGCTCTAATGTAATTTGGTTTCCGCCGTGTCTGTCTAGGCGCGGTTTTGCAGGCTTTGCCCTTTTTTGCGCTTCTTTTTTTGCCCGGTAACGCGCGCAACTTCGTCGAGTTGGCGTTAGGTCATGTCTGCTTGTGTACCCAGGGGGCCCTGGCAGATTAGGGGTTCTTAGGGGGTGGCGGCGTCCTAGGGATAATGAGACCCGGTTGCGCTGCCCTGGCAATTTGGGTTACCTCCGGCTCCCTAAAGGGCTCGAAAATTATCGGGTGAACGCAAAATGAGGCATGATTCGGAAGCGTTGCGCAATCGACAAAAGAGCCGAAATTGCACACTCCAGGATTAAAAGGCAAAACGTGACCCACTTCAGCACGCAATCGGAATAGAAACCTAGGCACGATTTGGCATCTACTTATATTACAACGGTTGAAAATGTGACAGTATTTTGCAAAATAATTGCCGTGCTGAGCATTTTTGTTCAAATAGAGTGCGACAGAAAGGTGTACAACAATTTTAGCGAAACTACTATACGAGAAAATGTGTTGGCATTTATACCTTTTGTGTACTGAAAATTGACTTTTCGCCCTTACATTTTTATGCACCCCAGTTAAAAAGTGAGTAAATAGAAATAAAACTTTACTTTTACCGCTTAATCTACAATTAGTCCTGCATGTTAAATTCGAAGTTAAACGTGGAAGTTTTACCTGTTTAATGAATGTTTTTCCGCTTTACTGAATATGTGTTAAGTTATCCTTATCTAAGAGTTTAGTTCAACTAGTTGAATTAAGAACTCAACAACGTGGTCGCTGAACTGAAAATGCATGTTGTTTCATCTCAAATGATAACAGTAAAAATCTACCGATGTGTGTTGCAAAATAACCCTTGTATGTCGGAGGTATCGTGGGTTTATTTTAATAGTTTTTTGTGCAAAGTTTGGCGTTTAAAATTTGCGTGATATCTACTCTGCGTTGGGTTGCCGACTTTCTTTGGTGTCTTTAAACATTGGTCTAACCTTTCTATTTCTGGTGCTAACAAGTTCTTCGAATTGCCCAATTCGCAAAAGCGACTTTTGCCGACGTTATAAGAACGTTTGGCGAGATGCCGATAAGTTATTAGCCATGTATTAAGCAAATCCTGTTGTTAATTTTTAATTTAAAAAGCTCGTTTGCGGATAACAACGCCAAGTTTTGCACAAATTAATTATTATCAGTTATCACTGTTACCATTCTCTCGAGAACCATTTTCCAATCTTTTGCAACAATAACGCCACCACGCGGTAATTCATAAAAATTTTAGTGGCCGTTAGTCGAACAAGACATATTTTAGAGACCGCCAAACAGAAACTTTACTTGTAATCGTAGCGATTAAAGCAACGCCGCATCAGTGAAGAGACGATCAGGAAAGTCGCTTGTGGTTCGAAGAATCACAATCGAAAGTCAAAAGTCGGCACAGTGCAGCGTAGATATCGCGAATTAAAGCTGACAAATGTTGGGTTTAATACACGTGGCTTTAAATGACTTGCATTATCATTTTTTCAAATGAAATAAGCTTTCATTTAAAACGTTTGATATACACGAGTTACACACCCCACGATTTTCCAATATTCTAAAATGATAATAAAATGTTTTGAATTATAAATGTTTGATCTTGCCATTGAAAAGGCAAATATAAAGAAACTTTAAAAACAAATATCGTTTGCCTGAACATTACACTGCGCCATGATTTTATTCTCCAAATTGACAAAATTAATGCACGTTTAAAGCCACGAGTTTTGTCCCTAAATATGTGATTAACAAAAGCCTAAGCCAGTTGCAAACGCAAGCTGTGAATAAATCGCGAGAATAGACGAATTTGCCCCGCAGTTACAGATACCGACGACAGCAGCGCCGAAGCAGGTTGCATTTACAAGGGTCAGGCGTTCAAATCCCGCGACGTGTTTAAGCCCACCAACTGCCAGGTGTGCGTGTGCAACAACGGCGAGGTGTCTTGCGACTACATTATTTGCGAGGCGCTGACCTGCGCCGATCAGATCGAAGTGGAGGGACATTGCTGCAAGCAGTGCGCTCCCGACAGAGATCTGCCCGCAGGTAAATCACACACACACACACACACATGCGCACGTGCACAATGCAGATTGTTATACCCAAAACACGCAGATTGTAAAACCAAAATAACTGTACAAACGAGCCTTCTTATTCTGCATTAAAATACAAGGTATACCAAACAATTAGCTCTGGTCTAGAATTATACCCTTTTTTTAAGTGACGGAACGAGTTACCAAAAATGAGATTGCAAAGAGCAAATAAATATGATAATAATAATACTTGAACCACCCGAACCTAAACGCTAACTCGCACTTTAACCCCAACAACAATGTTGACAATATAAACCCTGGATGAAAATGTTGTAGGATTCTAGACCAGAGCCAAACAATTATTGCTGTCGTCTCGATTGACCTTGTACAAAATTAAGTGTCCCAGCAGTTGACCATCAGTTTCAAAAGGGTTGTTTACAAATTCGAATAAACAATTTATATCCAAGTTTACTTACCACAGTGTCGGTTTAACAAAAAAGAGATTTTGTAAAAGTTTGTATAGGCAGATTTTTGCCTAATATTTAATCAACTAAAACAAGGAAAAAGCCATGCCACCATAATATAAATGCAATTTTGTTGGAAAATGGTTCCCTAGTTAGATTTTGTCTCAAATGAAATGCTAAATATAACAACGATCTTTAAAATACAGTATTATTTTGCAGGGGTAAGCTGATTGTTTGTTTTGGAAATGGATGAGTATCTTGTTTTTTTATTATCTTTTTAACCAAGGTTAAATACAATTTTGTCTTATAACCTAATTTGTAACAAAAAGAAGTTCTTCTCCATGTATTAGAAATAACTTTTTCCTGTTGAATTTAAGAGTATTTTTTTATTGCCATTGCCCCTAAAAGTTAAACATCTATATTTTTTGACAGAGAGGACCAAAGGGACAAAAAGGAGAACCTGGAGTTGTGGAAGAATCTGTAAGTTGGTATTATATTTTTTAAAACAATGCAGACCACTGTTTTTTATAATAATTTATTTTAACACACTTTGTATTTTTAGGGAGAAGGAAGACCAGGACCTCCAGGATCCCCAGTAAGTGACATATTATTTTAAACCATAAAAATATTTTCAACTGATACCAATGAGGCAATTTATATAATTTAGAAAATCTATTTTCCGACAGCATATTCACTTCGAGATAAATATAGTTTTTAAAAAATCGGGCATTTAATTTCATATCTATCTTAAACAAATTAGTTGTTTAGTCTGCAACGCATTATAAAGCATAATGACTTACTTCAACTGTAATGAAATTTTACAATTTTTCAGGGAATTCCTGGTGAAATTGGAAATGAAGGACGACAAGGTGAACGTGGACCAAAAGTAAGTTAACAAATAATCCTGCAAAAAATCCCTATTTAAGGAAAAAAACATTAGTGTAAATAATTTTATAAAAAATCTGCTTAAAAAAAAAATTTTTTAAACTTCAAACTTTTTTTTCTGTAGCAAATTCATTGCTATTAAAAATAGGAGTTATAAAAAAGAAACATGAACAAATTCTCAGATGCTATGTTTGCTTTAGGGTGAACGAGGACCAAATGGAAGGGATGGGTCGCCTGGAATCCCTGGCCCCCCTGGACCACCAGGACCAGCCGGTGCTGGAAGTGAAGGCGTAAGTCGAATTTATTTTTAATTTTCTTGCAACTATAAGCATGAAATCTTATAAATATACTGGTGCTGCCTGGTATTGTATCAATTAAAAAGTAGTTCTGGCCAAACTTTTATTCAATGAAGTCATTTTTACTGATTTGAACGAAAACTTTTTTGCTTTTGTTGCTTAATAATTTCCTAAAACAAAAGATAGCTTTAAAAAAATAACAAATGGTGTGTTAATTTAGGGTCTTGCCAACGCTTACAGCTCTGGATCAAAAGGACCATCTGGCATTTTGTCTGGACCCCCAGTAAGTATTTTAGCGCAATATTACTTCTATGTTTTAACAAGTTGACAAAAAATTAAACAAAATTTACTTTTCACCAGGGTCACATGGGACCAAGAGGACCACCAGGCCCATACGGGTCACCAGTAAGCAAAATTTTAGTTTTTTTTATTTCTAAATGCTCTTTTGTTTAGTAGGTTCATTTCCATTATACCTGGAATAATTAAAAAAGTGCAATAATTTTAGTTGTACAGTAGGCCTACAATTATAATGACTTGAATAAAAGTTGAAAAAAATTCTAAATTTTTTAAAATTAAATTTGTAATACTGCATTATTCATTAAAAAAGTTTATCTGGTTAATTATTAATAGCAGTGTTACTCCAAAACATAATTTTAAATATCTTTATATTTTAGGGACCTCAAGGTTTCCAAGGGCCACCTGGTGAGGCTGGAGAGGTCGGACCCCCTGTAAGTATTACATTACAATATATAGTGGGAAAAATTTAATAGTAATTTTGTTCCCTAAATTTATAAAAAAATGATCAAAAAAAAATTGTACAGAATGATTTAAAAAAACTTCTTTACAAAAAATAATAATATTGACATATTCACTACACAAGAACAAATTTATTTGAATTTATTTTTTCGAAGGGATCTGTTGGTGCAATGGGACCTGTTGGTTTACCCGGAAAAGATGGTCAGGATGTAAGTACTTTAACTGAAATAAATAGCATTTTAGGCTTTAAAAAAGTGGGACCCAAGTTTTTTGTAAATTTTAATTTTATTTTTTTGTAGTTTTGCAATTTTACTATAGGCAGAAATAAAATGAATACTTTTTTGCAGGGAGACGATGGTAGACCTGGAAAGACTGGTGCAATGGGTCCTCCTGGTGGCCAGGTAAAGCATGCATCTAATAAGAAATTGATAGGTTTTTTAATTGAAGGTGTAATAAAATCAATTAATTTAAAAGCCCTTTAAATATCTGATAAATTAATTATTAACCTAAAAAAAAAAAATCATAATTAGGAACTAAATCGAACATGTAATCACCAAGTTATTTTCACTTATCTATACAAAGTTAAGAAACCATGTAGATTATTTGTTTCTAAACCTTTTTCTCATGTATAGGGCCCACGTGGATTCGCTGGAACCCCTGGTTTGAATGGCAACAAAGGACACAGGGTATGTAGATTTGTTACTATAAAATTTCTACTTGACTTTATATTAAATTCCTTCAAATGACTTAAATTGAGTCTTGACTGATGTGGCCACCTTCTTCTAATAATAACGAGATACCAAAATGATTGAAATTGCCTCAATTTTTTTCATGTTTACAAAAATAACATTCAATCCTTCTTTTACAGGGTCATCCTGGTGTAAACGGAGTAAAGGGTGAACAGGGAGACAATGGTGCAAATGTAAGAATATAAATATTATATCTGTAATGTTGGCTATATTATATTTTATTTGCCACTAGTGACTTATCTAGAATTACATTTACTAGGCACACCTGGTGTTTGCAGAACTTAACTAGTCTGTTAATAACCAAAAAATGTTCTGTTGGTTTAAGTCATGGCATAGATATACATTGGTATTGAAACATATGGAAGTTGTTCATTTTTCTGCTAACTGTGAGTAAATCTACGGGGGAAACCAGGGTAAGCCATTTTAGGCATTATTTGGTTTCCTCCATTATTGTCATTGAAACATTTGATTTCTTATATCTTTAAAAAAGCATTGCTATCTCGCATGGTATGCAGAAATGTTGATTTAATTTCCTTTCAGTGTTGACTTTATTTCAAAGTGGTTTGAACTGATTCGTATATATTCCTGTCAATTTGTACTAAATATATTTTAGGGTGAAGCAGGGCCAACCGGAGAAGCTGGACCTTCTGGACTTCAGGTTCGTTTCATTTTATTTACATGCCTTTAGTATTTCTAGGTTTAATGTGATGTATCTAAACTTTAATTGAATGTCGCCAGTAAACAATGTTTTTTTGCATTTGCACACATACCTGTAAATAATTACTGTCCACCTTTTTTAATTTTAGTATGTAACGTTAAAAGAGTGATTTTTTTAGGGTCCACGAGGCCTGCCCGGTGAACGAGGTCGCCAAGGTACCATTGGATCGCCAGTAAGTGTTGAATGATGAATTTAAACTTTTACGTTTAACACAGAAGGCTTTAAAGAGCTAACTCAGAGTATACTTGAACTGAACACACAGTAGTATCTTTGGTAAAATTGCCGTGGTTATTGTTAGTGTAGCTTACTTCCATATTTACATACAATATTGAGTAAACTATTTATAATACTGTTTCTTAACCATAAAAAATCTGGAAATTTTACTTGCTTAGGGATCCAGAGGTTCAGACGGTCTTCCAGGACAAGCAGGACCTCCAGTAAGTATACTGCCGCGATTTCCATTGTTCTGTATATGTATGACATTGAAGATAAAGTTTGTGTGTGTGTATAGATAGTTTGTGTGTGTGTATAGAAGTGTATGGATTACAGTTGTCGTTTTCTTTCACCCGCACATGAACTAATACAACGGTTATTTTTAGGGTCCCCTCGGCAACTCTGGACCACCAGGATTTCCAGGCGTGCCAGGCACAAAGGTAACCTGGTTTGTGACCTTGTAAATCTAAATATTAGATTTTTTGAAATACCTAATGGTATGTTGCAACTACAGTGTTATTGTACACAGTAAATGCCTTTCCTTGTTAAGTTTTTGCTTTAAAATTGCGCGTAAAAGCAAATATGTAACAATTAAGGAGAAATCAGCCCTCATAAAATATTTTTTACTCTTCTTGTAAAACAAATAGTTAAAAAAACGATTGGCAGACTTGTACACTAAAACAGGTGAAAATGATATGACATTTTGCTTATGATGGATAGACTTGTTAGCAGCATAACCTTCACCAAACCTGAAAGACATTTTTAAAAAAGACAAAGAAAAAAAGGGTATCAAGTATTTTTTTTCTTACGATGGATAGATTTGTTAGCAGCATAACCTTCACACAACCTGAAAGACATTTTTAAAAAAGACAAAGAAAAAAAGGGTATTAAGTATTTTTTTTCTTACGATGGCTAGATTTGTTAGCAGCATAACCTTCACCCAACTTGAAAGACATTTTAAAAAAGACAAAGAAATAAAGGGTATTAAGTATTTTTTTTCTTACGATGGCTAGATTTGTTAGCAGCATAACCTTCACCCAACTTGAAAGACATTTTAAAAAAGACAAAGAAATAAAGGGTATCAAGCATTTTTTTTCTTACGATAGATAGATTTATTAGCAGCATAACCTTCACTCGATCCCGAAAGACAGGTTTCCTGCAAACAGTGGTTACAGTTTTGGTCAAAAGTAATCGCCGAACTTTTGTTATTACAGGGAGAAGTTGGGCCAACTGGTGCAAGAGGTCCAGAAGGTGCCCAGGGTTCCAGGGGAGACGGTGGAAACCCCGGTCCACCTGGCCCATCGGGGTCCCCGGTAAATAATTAAGCTCTAGTAATCTTTTACCGCACCTGAAGTAATGCTTTTTTTTAAATTAATTGTATGTCGCTGTATACCAGTAATTTTGTTTCAATTTTAGGATATTTTAACTTGTTAACATTTAATGTTTCTTTATCCAGGGATCATCCGGAACAGATGGTTCACCAGGACCCAAAGGATCAACTGTAAGTCTATTACATTAATTTAGCAGCGGACACTGCATTATTATGCCATAATAAATACATTTTATATGCTGGGTGGTTCTTAACCTGGGGGTGATAACCCCCAAAGCAATAATTCGACATTTTTGAGAAGTAATTTTAGTTAACACAAAGCAATAAAAATATTTCAACTATGCAACATTATTTAATTTTTGTGTGCGTTTAGAATCGCGTTTGACTACACGCGATGTTTTTTAGTTATATCATAGTATTTATTTATAGTATCCTAGTTTCCTATGTATACGTAAAAAATATGATAGTCGTGAAATTTGCAGGCTACATAAAATTACAAGTTTCAAAATTGACTTGGAAAGACAAAACATTTAAAACTTTTTGCTGGCTTTCGAAACGGGTATGCAATCCTTTCTTAAAAGACCTAATGTCCTAAAGACCTAATTTGCTTAAACTTATTGCTATGAGGAAGCGACATTTATACAACGGGCATCATTAAAATAAAATATCGCAAAAACGTAATTGAAATTCTTCATACGATACTAACGACCTTGGAAAATTAAGAACCACCGCTATAGCTAAAAAACAACTGGGCAAAATATATGAAGTAAATGTTTTTAGGTTACAAAAATGGTTTGGTATTCTATTTTTTGTGCCGGTTTAATGTAATAATGATTTTAGGGTTCTTCTGGTGTTGCTGGAAGGCCCGGTATTCCTGGACCAAGAGGATCACCAGTAAGTGATTTTGCTTGTAATCTATCATATATTTGTATATGTGAAAAATTATTTTTGGCTGAAATTGGATATCTTTTCTTTTGCTTATAATCTATTAACTTACTGTTTTACATTTGCATAAATTTAACTCACGACATGACATGTTACGTAAAATTGCAAACCATAAAAGCGTCTGCTTAATTTGCCCCAAATTTGCAAATCTTTTTACTTCGCAGGGTGCCCAAGGAAACATTGGCGTTCCAGGAACAAAAGGAAATCAGGTATGTTACTTTTTAAACTGAAAGTGCTATTGTTACGTTTAACTTATAACCCATTTAAAATAGCACATTTTTTTTTACTCTGTCATAATAATAAAAAATCATCGTACACCATGGGTTTAAAGAAGATTGGTTCAATAATTTCTTCTGCTTTTAGGGAAATCCAGGACAGTCCGGATATAAGGGAGACCAAGGACCTAAGGGTGTTATGGTAAGTTATTAAATTAAGGGTTTATTTTGTTTACGTTTAGCAGTTAAAGTGTAAATTATTTAGAAGAGTAAAGATTGCAAAGCGGCTTTATTGTTCATTATTTTATTTTAATAATAATTAAATCCTTTTCACTCTGTTAATCACTTACTCTTAATTAGGGATCTGTTGGTCCACAAGGTATGCTGGGGCCACAAGGCGAAGAAGGAAAGAGGGTAAGTAATCACAACACTAACAGCAGATGATTAAAACTACCTGAAACTTAATACCACATTAAAAAACGAAAAAATAAATGGCATTAAATTCCTAGGCCTACATGTTTACTTGTTTAGTCTTTCCAACATCAACATGGTTTCTAAATAAACATAGAACGTACAACAATTTTTAAATGGAAAAAAGTTCAACCATCTTGATTCCGTTTTCCAGTTTACAATAAGTATGAAAGTTTTTTTTATGCAAATCGTAATTGTGTTTAAGGGTTCGACTGGCGAATCAGGACCTGCCGGACCTATCGGCAACCCAGGAGAAAGGGTAAGAATCGGATATTTTGGTTTTGTTAATAAAAAAATAATGAAAGAATTACAACTAAAAAAATCACTAAAATAGCATGTGTTATAAATTGAATAATTAGCCTTTCCACATGGCCAACTTGAAAGGTGGCTTTTTCAAAGGTGGCCGGCTGAAAAAGGTGGCTTTTTTGGCCACTTTTAGCGGTCAATTCACATGGCCGTTTAGATAAAGTGAACGCTGTTTGTGCCAGAGTTTTCTATCATTCGTACGGTTGTCTTTGGGTATACAAGCGATAACAGACCGAAAAATTATTGCCAAGATGTAGTATTTTGGAGATATATGAAATAGTAGCTAAAAGAGACAAGTTTATTTGGAAACCAAAAGTAAGAAAGAGACGGCGGTTGCTGACTACAAATTGTTATATCCTCATTTTTTCCTATTAAAGATGATTTTGCAAAAGCGGATTGCTGTCAAAGTTTCAGATGCACAAAGGATTTTCACAATTTGTTGTATTTTGCATAATATTTGTGAACATAAAAGAACCCCAGACCTTCCATATTTTATAGAGATATATCTAAGCCTGCCATTATACCACAAGGTACAGGCTCAACAGAGAATAGTTTAGTGAGGAACATCATCTGTCAATATCTTGCTGACAATTGTGCAATGATAACAAGTTATCAATTTTGATATTTTTAAATGTTTATTCAAATAAAAACTAAAGAATGTATAGCAAATGTTAATAACAAAAATGATATAGCAAGATAATAAATTACAAAAACGTGTACAGTGCATTTAAAAAACATAATGACAAAAACGAACAAGAAAAAACATTTCTTTAATATGTTGACATACAGTGATTTTAAAAACCATTTAAAAAGAAAGGTATAAACAAATTCAGTTAAAGCTACCAAAGTATGGCAAGTTATTTACTTTAAGGGAGGGCATCAATAATGTTTTTGTTCTCCCATTGCAATGATCATCTTTCCATTTTCTTGTGAAATCTTTGCTCTATCCCTTTCACCCTAATCAGCAATTAATTTTATCATTTCGTCCAAAGACTTTTCTGATTCATTTTCTATACAATATAAAAACAATGATTTGAAGTTCAGTAGTAAGTAAATTTGTCGTTGCGAACAAAACTAAGAGTTTTACTAAATAAACAAAATAAAACTCAAATTTTACCTGTTACCCCAACTGACTCAGCGACTGCTGTGGTGTGCTGGTTCATCAGTTGTCAACAGCTTGAGATGAGAATTAATGTTCCTGAGTTTGAATTGGTATCAATTCAACACCCTCACTGGCGGATGCCTAAAGACAGCAAGACACTGCTAAACTTTTCACATTATAGAACATATTTAAATACCCAAAAGTTGTCAAAAAAACAGCAGGATGAAAATAATTTAGCAATATAATACCTGATAATTAAAATTGCAATAAAACGTACCATACTGCTAGGACAGGATGCTAATATTCTGTTTAATAGTTGGAAATATGGTCGAGACATTGCTTTGGTTGATGAGGACAAAGTTATTTAAACCACCACAAAGGTCATTGCAAGTTTCTTGATTTTGTTTCCATTTGTTATTTTGTTTGTAACCTGTTTGATGAACTGTCATTAGAATAAGTAAGCAAACAAATTGAAAAATCTTCATGCACTTACTTTGAGGAGGAATATCCTTTGTAATTGCGTCAAACAAAAAATCGGACATTTTTCAAATTCATTTTTCCAACAAATTATTCTATTGAATACAATTATAAGATTACAGGTTGCTTGTTCTGACCATTTTGCCCTAGAATTCATGGCAAGCTATTAAAGAGAATTAAAGTTAGGAAATAAAACACTTTTGTTTTGTAACAAGATAATTAAAATACAGAACAGTTGCTAAAACAACCCAAAAATATTGTTGGTAAGTTGTTAGCAAAATATAGCATCACACACTTACCGAAGTGATTTAGAAAATATACAATACCCCCCAAAAACAGATAAACATACTGCAATTTATCTCTAAAGCCACTGCGGGTTCTTCAGCAAAATTATTTTTTCCATAACAAGGCATCGTTTAAATCACAGCAACGTGTGATGCGAAGTACAAAATAAGGTGAACCTAGCACACAGTATTCTAAAACCGTTAACTATACAATAAATTTTGGCGCTGGTCTAGAATCCTACCACAACGTTGAAATGATTATTAAGCAATGCATAATATGTGGGTTAGGGTGTCGTTTAGTGTTTGGGTGTGGGTAGGTCAAGTAATATTGTTTAACACTATTACTGGACTCACCCAAACCCAAACGCTAACCGGCACCCTAACCCAAATAATGTTTGCTGTGGTAGGATTCTAGACGAGCGCCTAAATTTTAATTACAATACACCTTTTGTCACTAAAATGTACCTTGCCTTCGCTATGGAACACATGGCTGCGTAAAAGTCGTCACTTAACAACACATAAACCGAAATTAGGTAGAAGGTGAACTGGGCAAACCGAAAACCTTACGATACGCACACCCAAAAAAGCCACCTTTCGCAAAAGCCACAGTGGCCTGGACCTACTCTGGAGTAGGGCAAGCGAAAAGCCACCTTTTTGGCGGAAAAGTGGCTTTTTCGGAGGCAAAGGTGGCCAGGCCACCTTTAAAGCCACCTTTGAAGCGGCCATGTGGAAAGGCTAAATGTGTGTTTAACCTTATCATGTTATTTTTCATTCATAGGGTCACCCTGGTAGCAGGGGATTTCCCGGACTCGATGGACCAACTGGATCCAAGGTATGAAAAAAAAAAGTTGTACTTAATATCATGTTCGATAACGACAAACGTTCATCCAGGCAAAAGTGTATTGTTGACAATATGTCTAATTATATCGACAAAACAGGCCGTCCACTCTATTAAACTTTTGATACTTTTGAAACGATCATCATACAACGTCGAATCATGTCTTAACCATAATAAGAATATCAAAGCCCATACAGAAATAGGTATCATTTTAAACGTTTCGAATACCTTTTTATTCATTTTTAACATATGGGTTTTGATATTCTTATTACGTCTTACTACAACCTCCAACCATTATGCTCCAATGTCTTAACCAGTTGTCTATATCTTCAAGTAAACGTATTTACTTTTAACAAGTAAACGTAAAGCTTTTACAAAATTTAAATAAAAAATTAGCCTGGCCATTTTTTAATTCTTCGACAGTGTTAAGGATGGCAAGTAACTTAAAATTTCACACTTGATATGCCGTATATCCATCGGTAATTAAATTTAACAAAGGCATCAAGGTAGCAATGGATCAATTATCCGGCACGGATAACGATTTAGCAACTACTGAACCCCGAACCTGTTTTCTTTTTAGGGAGACACCGGTAAGAGGGGTAAGCGTGGAGGTTCTGGACCCAAGGGATCCGTCGGAGACACCGGAAGAGCTGGCGAACCAGGATTACCTGGAACCCGAGTGAGTCTTTACGCTTTGTTTTCAATTGTCGACTATACCGCTGTTTTGTCGACACATGTGTGACTTGAGCTTTTATGTTGCTTAGCTTGATGTTTTAAAAACAAACACTTTTAATTTTATTTTTGAGCAAACCGTTTCATAATTTTTTTTTAACGAAAACGCACC
This sequence comes from Ascidiella aspersa, assembly GCF_963924565.1. Taxonomy (NCBI): domain Eukaryota; kingdom Metazoa; phylum Chordata; class Ascidiacea; order Phlebobranchia; family Ascidiidae; genus Ascidiella; species Ascidiella aspersa. The sequence goes on from NC_139451.1 coordinate 23,242,841, forward strand.
AAGTAAAAAATGATTTATGTTACATCAAGTTATTTTTTTTAACAAAAGAGAGAGTAGAGTGATTTAAAATGGTGACTTGAAGACTATTAAACGTAAGTTAAGCAGCTATATGTTTAAATATTCTGCAAACTTATTTTAACATATGCCACTTAAGCTTTATGTTGATTAGCTTGATGTGAAGCAAACTAGGAATTTTAATTTTACTTGAGCACCGACCCATGTTTTTATTTCTATCTTTTTTTTTCTTTTATAGTCATTTATTTAAAAAAAAAACTTTGACGAAAAGGCATGTAGAAAATAATTTATGCTATTAAGTTATTTTTTTAGCACAAGTGATATTTGAGATATTAAAAACAGTGACTTGAAGACGCCGACAAAAGTTAGCAGCTAAATTATCCAATGTATTAATGCAAAAATGTTTAAGCTTACTGGAGGACATATTTTTCGCAAAAAAAATGGAGGACATATTTTTCGCAAAAAAATCCTACATATGTCCTTCTTTCAAACCCTCTCAGCGCCACAAAATGCATCAAGTAAAAAATAATATATGTTGTTTTTGCTCATACCACAAGGGCCAACTAAGTTATTTAAAACAGTCACTTGAAGACGCTTAAATAAATTAAGCAGCTCAAATTTTCGTAATCCAAAGACGTTTAAGCTTACCTGGAGGAAAACGTTCCTAAAATACTACATATACACTACTTCTAACCGGAGCAAATCATCTCAACGCCACTAAACGTGTACTTTTATTTCTTTACAGGGTCTCACTGGTAAGCCAGGTAACGAGGGGCGGCAAGGACCACAAGGCCCATCGGTAAGTCGTTTTTTTAGAATTATAACATAAATTCATTTAGGATAAAATAAAAAGAAAGGCTTTCGAAGAAAATTCCTGGGCAATATACCGACTTCTAAAATCGCAACTTATAAGAGCCATTTTGTATAGTTAGGTTTTCTGTCGCAGATTTTTCGTAGTCGATTTTTGTTATGTTAAAAATGAATTTTGTAGGGCTTTAATATTTTTACGTCTAATGAAAAACTTCAGCCATTTTTTGTCCGAAAAACAATTGTGTAGGCAACTTGTTACAAGAACAAGTGCAATATTTAAAATCTAAACAATATTTTTTATAAATTCTTGATGTTTGTTTAAAAACTGTTATGCTGGGCGCAGGTCAAGCGTTGCGATTTATTGTAAAGTGTTTAGAATTCTGACATAAATTCAATTAGGGTGGAAAAATTAAACTGATTTTCTATTTAGGGAACTCCCGGTGATGACGGCCGTCCTGGCCCGTCTGGTGCACCTGGCCTCAAAGGACCCCCAGGGCAGATCGGATTCCCTGGATCGAAAGGAATTGGCGTAAGTACAAAAAATCCAAAAAAAACAACAAAGCTTTCAAGTCTTGGAAATTTTCTGTAATGGCGGCAAAAATTTATACGTGAATCACACCAAGGTAGACTTACTAAACTCTCGAGTTTCGCCTAACATAATCATATATGAATCGGAATATTTGTTACGATTTAAGAACGCTAATTTGCATTAAACAGTTATGGCGCGAAGTTAACAACATGCAGCTTATTAAATCTAACGAGTTGTAGAATCCTTAAATATGGTGTTGCTACCTGGCATAGTTTACTAAAAACAAGCTTGTAAACGCACCCAGAAAGTAGCTTGTAGAAAACCGATACAGCAGGGCGTTGACTTTCATTTTTTTAGGGAGAACCGGGTAAAACCGGAGAGAAGGGTATTCCTGGACCCCCTGGACTTCGTGGTCTTACCGGTAAAGACGGAGGGTCGGGTGAAACCGGACCCATGGGACCTGCTGTAAGTGATTATGTTTAACCTTAATCTCAGTTATAAGCCGTATTTTTGACCTGTTCTAAATCTGATTTTCATTTGGCACAACTTTTCCGAAAATATACTTCAATCGTGGTGAAAAGCCGTATTTTTGTCTTATTCTAAAGCTTCATTTAATTTGACAGAATTGTTTAGAAATATGTATTTTATAAATATGTATTGAAGAATTTAACGCATGACAAAAGAATCAAACTTAAGTTATCAGAAATGCGATCTCAAATTTTATCTTTTTACGTTACCTAACTTCCTGTCATTTTTTGTGCCGTTTTTTAAATTGTTCGGCAAGTACGACAACTTTGCGCCATTATTTTTCGAAACATCATCCCGTCAACATACAACCTTTATTATTCACATCAGGGTGTCGCCGGAGAAAGGGGAGAAACAGGACCACCAGGGCCCACCGGGTTCCAAGGTCTACCTGGAACCCCAGGCCCCGCTGGCGAGCCCGGAAGAACCGGAGAGACCGTAAGTGTTGAAGGTCAAATTTAAATATATAGGCTTAAATAACAATGTCTTGACCCAAAACTTTTAGCTGTATCCTATACGGCGTTGGCATCCTAAAACCATCGCTCGTATACTTTACGATCAGCTAAACTCACGTTTCTTAGCCTACACTAGATTGACCTTTAGAACAAATTTAACGAGACTTGAGCAAAACAATTTTACAAAATAATTGCGTATTTTTTATTGAGTAAATATATCTGCCTGCAATCTTTGACTTACAGATGTTGATCTAACTCCGCTTTGCTAAATATCCAATTTATTTAATGTTTTTGATCAGCTAAACTCACGTTTCTTATCAAGTTTGACCTCTAGAACAAATTTAACGAGACTAATAAGCCAAAAAAAAAACTTCGAACAAAAATAGCGCATTCTTATTGAGCAGATATATTAGCCTGAAAAGTTGAATAGTTATTTAACCTGCAGATATTGGCCTGAATCCGCTTTGCTATGATATTCAATTTATTTAAATGTTCTTGCAGGGAGTGCCAGGAGAGGTCGGACCAACTGGCGAGGCCGGTCTTCGAGGCGAACGGGGTTTCCCCGGTGAGTTGGGACCCGCCGGACCCCTTGGCCAGACTGGCCCACGAGGCAACCCAGGTATTCCTGGAACCGACGGACAAAAGGTAATTTTTTAACAAATAGTTTTGCGAGGGAGGGAAACTGTGGTGACGTGACATTCACGCCAGATTTGATCGTTGTTAAATCACAGTGGCAAAATGACGTCATGAACAGTTAATTTCAAGTGCCCGGTCATTTAAACTAATCCAGTCTGGTCCTTTTTTGAAAAAAAAATTCCTTTGTAACTAGCGCAAAAAATGGCATCGACTTGTAAATTTGTCACATATATTTTGTAAAAATTGGTTTGGTCGTAGCAATTCAAAAAGAATTAAAAATCGCAATCATTAGTATTCGCAAGCACCAACATAAGTTTGCTAGGCTGGTAAATACAGTTGTATATGAATGCTCAACTCTGATTTATAACCAAAATTCATCATTCCGTTTTTTTCTTCAGGGTCAATCTGGTGCCACTGGCTTGCCAGGAGAAGCAGGGCCCATGGGCACTCAGGGCATCATGGGACTGAGAGGTCTCACAGGCCAGACTGGCGGAAAAGGTGAACAGGTAAGCAAGTGGTTATGTCGAGAGCTGAATGCATTAGCTTTTTTTGTTTTTGAAGTAAAAGTGCTTGGAACGAAGGTTGTCCCAGGATTCGGGCATTTTTATAACAAAAAATCAAAGTTTGAGGATTGTTATAACAGGGACTTAAACATTTATCTGTCATAATCTCTTTTAGATTAAGTTTAGGGGTTTAAATTTGTTCAAACGTTCGTCGTTTATTTTGGTGTTTAATATTATTTCGATCGGATTAATTTGGGAGCATTAGTTTTGACTAAAAATAATTCGGATCGCTTTCAGTATTTTACTCTAGTTTTTTGCAATTTAAAATACTAACGTCGACGTCTGTTTTTTGTCAAATCGGAAACGAAATGTGTTTTTTACAGGGAGAAAATGGACCACAAGGTTTGGAAGGAGAACCAGGAAAGGAAGGACCAAGAGTAAGTCGCTATTTGTAGTTATGCATATACTACTTTTTAGCTCTAATGTTGCACTGAATAAAGTGATAATGTGATAATGGAAATCACCTTGGCCCTTGCAAGATAAATGTCGACCTTAATTCCTGATCAGTAACATCTTTTAAGATGTTTTAATAGTGTCTGATCTAAATTGTGAGCTTTGCTGGTAATAATTCCTTGACATCACCTTTTGACACGTTTTTCCACTAAATTTATAATAATAGAAAAACGGTATTTTGTCGAATTTTAAGGACTTTTAAGACAATTGTGTTCCATTTCAGGGTCTGAGCGGCTTCATGGGACCACCGGGACAACAAGGCGTTAGCGGAGAAAAGGTAAATATGCTGGAACTTGCTTTATCGCTCAAAAAGAGATAAATATAGTAAACCAAAGAACAAAAAACAATTTACAATTATTCCGATTTTTTTACCTTGTGCGTGGGTGACTTTAAGAGAACCACGCATAGAAAACATAACTACTTTTGCAATGACCAGCTGGTAACACTATATTTACGTCTCATTTGGATTATGATAAAAAACATTTCTCAAATCGCATTACTTTTGATTGCAGGGAGACATCGGCGTTCCAGGCGAACCTGGACCTGTAGGACCTGTCGGCTCACCCGTGAGTTTCCAGCAATTTTTACCACTTGCACTCTAACTGTTCACAGTGGTATTCGTTGTCGCGAGTACAATGGTGTTTTTTCGTGTTTTATTGCTGGTTACTTATGCTGTTTTTTGGCAACGCGTGTGAGGAATACCTTAACTAATGAAGTGTAGTTTAAAAACTCGCGCGTGTGCGTGAATGCAACACTGTAGTCAGTATTTTAAATTTATGTGGGGCTTGTGCTATTTGTTGGTTCTAGTAAGGAGGTTTGTTTAATAGTTAAATAAATGGCGGATAAAGTAGCCTTGAAAACATTTTAACTATTAGTTTAACTACATTTTTAAGGTGAGTTTTCAATAAATCCGAACAGGATATAAAGATTACGGAAAAAACTTTCTAACATAAATACAATTTTCAGATCTAACAAACACTCACGATAATAACAACGTAAAAAATAAATAAACTCAAAATACTAACCTTTAAATTTTTCAGGGCGAACGGGGTGCACAAGGACAAGAAGGACCCCCAGGTTACCCAGGATCACCCGGATCCGAGGGGCAGCCCGGAAAACGGGGACCTGGCGGAAACCGTGGTTCCAAGGGTGACAGCGGTTCACCCGGACCCCAAGGACCCGCCGGAGGCACCGGACCCAAGGTACGTTTTTTATCCTTAGTTTTTGATGAAAAAAAGACATAAAACAGTTATGATTCAAGTTTTGATTTTGTCTAAAAATCTACTTTATCCAGCTATGCATTTAAGAAAATTAAACGTCCATACCAAGTAAAAGGACAGATAAATATCGATTTTGCGCAAACTGGGTTTGTAATAAACTTGATTTATCTATTTAAATAAGAATTCTTGTTCGATTTGTAGTTGAACTCCAGTTCGGCCTATAAGTTTCGTATTCTAACCTAGACTTACCAACATAACCTGCATATATGTTTTTTTCTTTTTTGCATTCCAACTTAATAAGACTAAAAAATAATAATTTTACAAGTGAGCCCAAATTTATATATTTACAATTTTTCTTTAGTCCCGAGTCCGACTCCGGTCAAATGTGCGATTTTGTCAAATCCCGAGTCCGGCCCGGACTCTACAGCCTGTATTTCACCAATTTACCTAACTAAAATATAGGATATTCAGCAATCCACTTATAGGGATGTCGTATAATTCATTCACTCACAATACATGGTTGGAAAATATGCCGCTATATAATATTCCACCTTTACAATTTCCATTTGGCGGCCATGTCAGTTTACTCTGGCCAAAATAATAAACCCGAGTCCGACTCCCGAGTCCCGAGTCCGACTCATATAAGTTTTTTTCTTTTTTGCATTCCAACTTAATAAGACTAAAAAATAATAATTTTACAAGTGAGCCCAAATTTATGTATTTACAATGTTTCGACTCATTTTTTACAGGGACCAGTCGGCGTCCAGGGACCAAAGGGTAGCCGCGGAGCTCTCGGACCATCTGTAAGTTTACTTTTTTTCGTTTTTTTTACTAAGTAGCGATCGGAATACATAGTTTAGCAAAAAAACAACTCAAGAAACCCCTATTAATTTTCCCATGTAACGCCTTGTTCGACTCTTTCAGGGACCAGCTGGATTCCCAGGCCCCGCCGGCCAACCAGGATCACCAGGAGACCAGGTATGTGCTGCATTTTACTTCCGACTTTGACGTTTCTAGACTTCGCGGATATTTTCTTAAACGTTCAAAACGTGGAAGGCTGGGACTATATGTTTTAATTGGTGCTTGACCAAACAAATAACATTTCCCGAGGGGTAAATGCGCTTTAAAAAAACGTGTAAAAACAAATAAACATGAAAAACATATATACCAAACTGACCCCCTGTTACATTATAGAGATAACCCTGAGGTATATGAGATAAAGCTCACTTGTAATGCGGATACAGGACTCATATCTATTGTACAAACAGGGATCACCCGGTCAGCAAGGTAACTCCGGTGAGCCCGGAAAGCCAGGAACCAAAGGAGCAGCCGGTGACGAAGGACAACCAGGATCCCAGGGAGATATCGGTAAGTCGTTTGACCCAGTAAGCAATCTGTATCATGGGGTCGTAGACAATATATACCCGATGTATTGGAGTGGTGTTGTTAATTGTTTTAGGTTGGGGGTGTTAGACTCGTCGATCCGAAGATGAGTTATACTTGAAATTTAGAACCATGGTGGTTCGGTGAATTGCTTTTATTTTACGAAAAACTTTGAAATTTAACTCTGTTCTAAATTTTTTTTTTTTTTCTATGATCCAACCCTCCTTGAGTCGTACTTGTAGCGACTGTAACGCCACCAATAACATAATACACCGGGAGCCGTCTAAAGTCAACTAAAATCAATACAAAGGATTTTCGTAAAAAAACAAGCCTAAATAAATCTGGATTGTGATTTGTGTATCTGGATTGTGAAATAGCGTAATTCACAATTTTTAGCGATCCTCTTTGAATTCAGGACCCGCCGGTATTGATGGACAGCCCGGAGATAGGGGAATCCCCGGAGAATCTGGACCACCTGTAAGTACTTTGAGCTAGTTCTCCCTCAATTAGTAAGTTACGTAACAATACAGCGTTTCCTGCAGCGGTCATTTACACTCAACTCTCGTTGTAGCGAAAAAAAACTTTTTCTAAATTGGCGATTATAATCTTGATTAACTGCCCAGTCCTTTTATCTGAATTTCAAGATCAGTTGGTTGTCATCTAAAGACGATGATATAGTTGCCAGCAATAGTTTGGTTGGCTTAAAACGCACTAGTTCCTTCTGTGAAACATAATGGTTGGAGGTTGTAGTCAGACGTAATAAGAATACAAAAGCCCATACAGATGTAGGTAGCATTTTGAACGTTTCAAATAACTTTATTTATTTTCAACACAGTCTTTTTTTCTAAAAAATGAAGCAAACAGTTTTTCTAGACGTTCAAAATGCTACCTACTTCTGTATGGGCTTTGGTATTCTGATAGTCGCCTCTGTCTTAAATATAATCTCCTGTTTTACCTAAGTAACATCTTAATCAAGTCAATATATTTATTTCCATACGCCCAAACACCTCGAAACGATACCCTAAGTATAGAGCAGTAATTCTGATGGTTAACGCGGTAAAATAGCCTGAATAACAAAGGTACTCTTGTGTTCTATCTGAGTGACTTCATCAAGTCCATTGAGTTATTTCCCAATTCTGATTCCGGCAAAACACGTCTAAGCAATGCCATAAGGTGTACATCGGTAAATATGTTGCTTTTAAGTGCGTTCGTTTCTGTACGATATTCTATTTTTTCTACAGGGTTTGCCGGGTGCTTCTGGAATTGTTGGAGGCAGTGGAGAAAGAGGTCTTCCGGTGAGTAAACAAAGAGAAGAAATATGAATATACTGTTGTATCAATTGCAAAATTGATCTTCCAACAACTTTTGTATTAGATGTATGTAATATCGTTGCCCTGATGAAGGTTTCTTGTATGAGTTATCAAAACGTTAGTACATTTAATAAAAAAATAAAAAAAATTGGTCTAATCATATTTGCAAACCCGAAAACCCATTGCCTGTTTGAGAAAAAAAGTACATGTGATTTTGGCCTAAAATGGCCGACATGAATATCTGCTGTTCACAAATTGCTTACTTCGATTAACAATGGCAGTTTGGGAGAAGTTTTCATCTTTATTTGCCGAGTTTTATCGAGAAATGGATTTGTGTTTTGCTCACGAAATTTTTCCAAAGTTTTGATTTTATTAACCTCGATTAACAATAGTAGTTGTGTGTTTCGATGGCATTGGTCAATGAAGGGGTGTTTTCTGTAATGCAAAAGGGTCGCAATTGTTTTCATACTTGTTAAGAACTGATCGTTTTTTAAGCTTCCTTTACATCTAAAACCTCCGCGTTTTTAGGGACTTCCCGGGCCGAGCGGTCTCTCCGGCGAACGGGGATTCCCCGGGCCCCAGGGCGAGGACGGCAAGCAGGGGCGACCCGGCTTCCCGGGCGAAAGAGGACCCCCCGGCGACATCGGACCTTTGGGCCGACAAGGACCACCAGGCGAACCTGGCCCAGAGGGTATTTCCGGACCAGAGGGAGCACCGGGACGAGATGGCTCTGCAGGACCAAAGGTACGTTACAAGTTATATTTACGTTTCGATACGAGCTTGTATTATCTTCAGTTAATGCATTAACTTTAAGATGATGTCGATCTACTCGACTTTTTTGGCTTTGCATTTGTTGCATAATCTTGTTCACTTTTCAAAAAATTATTTTGGTGTGAAAACTGCGGTTCTTTGCGCTTATATTTAAGAGGTCATAATCCTGTGTGCTTATCAATGTGTTTATTCTTATGGATGTGGTTGTTTATAAGAGATATAACGGCGCCCTATTTAAAACAATTAAAAAGTCAGATCGTCCGTTTTGCTATTAGGCGTTTATTATAAGTTTTTATATCGTTATAAAAACTACCCCTTTCCCATATGTTAAGATCGCCTGGTCTATATCAATATACTGGAAAGCAAAGTATATCCGTGCGTTTTAATAAGAATGTAAGTTTATTTGAAATCGCAGCAAGTAACGAGTGTTTGCTTTTCACTTGCAGGGAGATCAAGGCGACAACGGCCCGATTGGTTCCAGTGGTGTTCCAGGTATGCCCGGACCACCAGGGCTTCCAGGTATTGAGGGCAAGAGCGGCCCCAGAGGCGAATCGGTAAGAAACAATTTGTTTTTACTGTTGGAACGTTTAGGGATATTTCGAAGCCAAAAATGTAAAATGCAGATCAACAATTCGAACTAAAATCAATTCAAATTCCCGTATATAAATTGATTTGGTGTAAATTCTTTGCTAATCATTTTCAACACACTCGACTTGTTTATTGTATATTCCCCATCAATTCGGTGAATATAGGGAAATTTATTCTGCAAAAATGTTTGTTGTTGTTAGTTGGGCGTACTTTTATAAAAAGCCTAGAACCCGTTACATGAAAAATATGCTTAAACAGGACAGTTAAGTGTTAATCGAAGAGCTAAACTTGTACAAAAAAACATAGCGATCACATGCAGCGTACTGCGTAGTATTTTATTGCCTACCTCCTTTATAAAGGGTTGAGTTAAACATTCCAGTGAAGTAGATAAATAAATCGTTTCTTTATAGCTTACTGTCAGTGCGTTGGGGGGTTCTTAACTTGCCCCGTGTGTTAATGCTTCTCTTTTTCTTTAGGGTCCATCCGGTACCCAAGGCGCTCCAGGAGTCGAGGGAGGACGCGGAATGCCGGTAAGTTAATGCATCGCTTGGAATTTGACGTCATCTTTTTATTAATGTGCTTGAACCCAATAGACGAGCCCTCATTAGAACAATACAATAATATACATGAACTATCCTTTTCAGTGGAATGGAAAACTTGCTATTTTAGAACTTAGATGTATTAGTTTTTTTAATACTTAGATAATAGATATGTTAATTATGAAGTCTACTACGTTTTCCTAAATATTTTAGAATTCAAACTGCTAAAAATAAAAATATAGACTTATTTTACCAATTAATTTGGATTAAAAAAGTCAAGTACGGGACTTTTCTTAAAATGATAAAGCACTTTTTCCACTCCGACAAATTTTGTTAAAAGTACTTAAATTTTTGTTGTTCAATGATCCCAAACTTCCTTTTGAAATATTGCGGTCTTTTGATACTTCATAGTTTTCGAACAGTGTTAGTTTTCTAATTTCGCCGTTTTTATTCTTACACTTTTGCCCTTTTTCGGCAGGGTGCTCAAGGTAACCAGGGCGACAAAGGAGAAGGCGGCGGCCCAGGACCTCAGGTAAGAATATTGGTCTGTTACTGTGGGCATTACGACTAGCAACGAATAAATACACGCAGACAAGGTTTATAGAGCGGCAGTTAATGTTCGCGCTTAAAAGACGAAACGACATTGAATGCTTGGGCACACTATGCACGGATCTGTAATGTAGCTTTATAATTAATGAGTTGCAAAGCATTTTAACTGAAGATGATACAAGTTCGTATCGTCACGTCTTAATCAAAATGATGTCGAACTACTCGCCATTTTTGGCTTTGCAATTTATTTTCTACTTAAAATAGCCAAACCATATATGCATTGGTTATTTGTGAGCTATTCGAAACACCATCTAGGGAAAACCTGTGTTAACTGTCATGTATTTCTGTTTGTAGCTACAACGTTTAGCATCATTTAACTGTCAAGCGTTATCCTGTTGCGCCTGTGAATGGTAGATACAGCCGAAGTCCTAATCGATAGTCTTTCCTGTAAACTATAAGCTTTGCGGTAACCCTCGGTTTTCTATATGCAGGGTGCCAAGGGACATCGCGGTTTCACTGGAATTCAAGGCCTTCCCGGTCCACCGGTAAGTTGTGTGAAACAGCACGTATAATATGGCGAACGGTAGAACGTTCTGCCAGTTTTGTGTGTGTTTTAACTTGTAGCCATTTTGTTTTTACCTTTGAATCCGTGTGTATTTTATTTCGAACTTTTGACAAGAAATTCGTCCTTTCTGTTCAGTAAACACATTCCTGTTTTTTAGAACATAGTAGGGTATTTTTTGTTTTGAAATAAATAAAGTTTTTTTTTGAAAATATTAAGGTGTATAAAAAATCGCACACTTATTAACATAACAAGTCGTGATTTATATCAAATATACGAAAAAAAAACGTTTGTACGTTACAAAGCGTACAAAAAATAATTGTCTGTCATCTAAGGATCTACGTTCGGAAAAACGATCTAAGAAAGTTCAACTTTATTTTTTCAGGGCAAGCAGGGAGATTCTGGCCTTCCAGGCCCACCAGGTCCACAAGGACAACGTGTGAGTATTAAATCTTAAATTTTCAACTTATGATGTTGAAATGCTCTTGCAGTATCAACCTTACAACTTAATAGAAACCAAATGCAATGTTTTTCGGCATAGATAGCTAGCAAAATAAAGTCGCATAAAACGGAGTACACACTTTATTTTCATTCTCAGTAAAAACTGGCTTCTTTTTAGATTTAGTAATTATGTTTTTTCCATTCGATCATCACCCATCTTTTCTAGGGTAACACCGGGCCTCGCGGACCTTCTGGTAACGATGGTAACACGGGTAACACAGGACCCATGGGTCCATCTGGTCCGAGAGGAAAGAGTGGTAGCGACGGTATGAAGGTAAGTTTAGAAACTTTTCGGATATTTTTTATCCTGTTGCTCCATATCGACTCTGCTTATTTAATTGAGATAGGTAAAAGCATTACATTGATTAATTGGAAAAATACATCCTGTTAATTATCATTAAAAGAGAGTTGTATTATAATGTTTAAAACGGCACATTTTAAAATTTTGTTTTTTTAACTCAAATTTTATTTTTTGTTTTATCCAGGGACCTTCAGGACCCCCGGGACCAGCTGGACCGCCAGGGCCTCCAGGGGTAAGAAAAGCAAATAGTTTTATATTTTTCGAAATTACCAAGTTTAAGAAAAAGCCGAAACAACTTTTTAAAGGCGCAAAAAGTGTTTCGCTGTTTTTCTATTTGTAGACCTCTTGGTTAAAACTTGCATAAAAAAGTATTATGAAAAAAAAAAAGTAAATAAATAAATAAAAACAGATTGACAAACAATATATTGCCACGATGTACAATAAATTGTTAAGCTTTGTAGCTTTCATTTTCTAAATTGAAAATGTAATCTCACTTTTTGTTTGCCATTACTATGCTATATATAATTATATATATATATATATATATCAATTGTATAACGTTTCGAACGTAAATTAATGTTTAACAAATAAATAAGTTGTTTGAAACGTTTAAAGTGCTACCTACTTCTTTGTTGGCGTTGATATTCTTACTTCTTTTATGGGATTTGATATTTATTTTTCTTAATTTTAACTAAAGCCTCCACCATTATGTCCCAAAGAGTGTTTCTTTATAGAATCTGATTTTGCGCCGCTAAGGCGTATATCATTAAAAACAAGTTTAAAAACCGGTTTTATTTTTGACGCTACCCATATGTATCATTTTTACCGTTACGCATATGCAAAAATTTCGATACAAAGCGGGCAACATAAAATCCGTATCCTCGAGCGAATGTCCAGTCCCGGTGATTAACTCTTCAAATTACGTGTTTTCAGCCTGGCATTGACCTGGCCGCTTTCCGTGCCCCGGTTTACAGCTACAAGGGACCAGGAACCGTCAACGACCAAGCGGTGAATGATGACGCAACAGTGGAACGCGGAAACGAGGTACGTAAACATTTTAAACGTAAACAAAAGTTGAAAAAACAGTTAAAACTGGTACATTGAAGTATATGCGAGTGGTCCCCAACGGGTGCGTATCCCTGTATGAATCGGTAGTGTTTCGTACAAGAAACTTATTAAATCTCCGTTTTTTTTGTTTGAGTTTAACAACGCCCGATGTCCAACTTTAATTTTGTTATGTTAAGATGTGAGTAAGTTTGGAAAAAAAAATTTTTTTTGCCTTGTGATAACAAACTGTTTGAATTCTTTCAAATGAGTTCTTTATTGAAGTCAAAAAGAACATTAACTTTATACAAAATCTGAATGAACTTAACCAAAAACTAATACTTCGGTGGCAAATAAAAACATCAACACACAACAGAGATTCTTATATAAACACGAGCAGTGCTTTAGAAAATGTACCGCCGAGTCCACGTATAAAATTGACAAGCAACCAAGTTGGGTATCATTACTGCAAACGTATTATAGGGCGTATCTTCGTGGAATCCGAAACCACTGGCAGTATCTGACAATTATAATTCAGTCATAATTAATCCCTCAGATGGTAGCTTGGTATTAATGGATTATTAGCCAAGCACGTGAACCAAATGTCAAATCTGCGGTTGCTCTCGTACTGAGCATAATTACTACCCCAACAACACACCATTAGTAGGGTAAAACTAACCTGTCTCACGACGGTTAAACAATTACTGATGATATGAATTTGTTTGCAATGCGGCGAAATTAACACTGCCACGAAACGGTTTTATCATCAAGCTTTTTTTCGAAACAGTTCATTTCGACCTCATTTGAAGTATAACGCTTTTTTGCTTAGATCATGATTGCCCTGAAAGAACTTCGCGGCTCGGTTCAGACCCTCAAGTCGCCGACCGGACGCGACCGCAAACAACCGGCCCGATCCTGCCTCGACATTTGGTTGGCCGAGAACGAGCAGGGAACCGTTCCCAAGAGCGGTAAGCTTTCACGCTTGTTCATTACTTTTATGTTCATCACTCCCTTACTGCCGTCACTGAGCGCACTCTAAATTATATTGGCTTGTATCCTTATGAGCGACGTACAAAGTAATAATCGTGTCTATGTTAAATCAATGGTTAGTGGGCAGCAATGGGGATAAATAAATCAACTATTTTGTCATTCCTAATTGACCGAGAGATTTTTGGTAAACACTGTCAAAGAAATAATTTTCTTCAGTTTGCATTGAAGACCTCGGAAGCGTTAGTAGGACAATATTTTATTTATTTAGATAGGCAAGAATGCATTGTTCATTAAATATTAGGTAAACTTGAGTAGCGCCAATTGTATAGCGCAGCGTAAATAGCAGAAAAGCCCATTTTGGACTCGTAACGTCCATACGATACGATTTGTGGCAGTAGCGTGACATCGTGAAACATAAAAATAGAATTTGATAACGGCATAGCAACCTAAAGTTGGCTGGACTCATCAAGGTAAAACAATCAACAAGTGCAGCTGTCTTGGTATCCGCTGCTTGCAAGTCCCTTGCTACCTTTACGTACAAAACAAGAGCGATTTAGGAGTATAATGGTTAGAGGTGGTCGTGAGACGTAATAGGAATATCAAAGCTCATACAGAAGTAGGTATCAATTTAAACGTTTCGAATAACTCTTTATTCATTTTGAACAAATGTTTGATATTGTTTTGATATGGGCTTTGATATTATTATCAAGAGTGATTTAAATCGATTGCCACAACTTATTAAACCTTTTCCCTTCGCAGGTATCAGATGGATCGATCCAAACAGCGGCTGCAAGGCTGACAGCATCCAGGTCTACTGCAACTTCAACACCATGGAGACTTGCGTCTACCCCACGCAGCGCCGCATCGAAAACGCCACGCACTACGTCGGCGAATCGGATGGCCACGTCTACTACGGCGAGGGCATGACGTAAGTTGGAGTGACGCAAGTGATGACGCACGTAGTGAGCGCCAGGTCAAAGGGCCAAAAACTCGCTCAGTTTCACAGAGTCGGACTTAAGTTTACTGAGTTTCGTATTTAAGCCTTTTCGACTACATTTCAATTATTCTTACCAACCATCTAGCTTAAGAGCCCAAAATAACGACAGTTGAAACTGAATTAGGATTTATGATAAACAGAATTTGTAAACAAGTTAAATTTGCAACCCTTGCATTTTTACCCTCACAAAATTCTAAAATAAAGTAAAAACAGTTTGCTAAAAAGTCGGTCTTATTTAGTTAATGTTTCGTAAAATTTCTGGTTCTATGACTTTGAGATTTCCTACAAATTTAATTATCAGATATTAAAACTGCTTCAGCCGTACAAAGATATGCAAAAAAATAATCGAAATGTCAAAGCAGTCTAGGCCCGAAAACCGGATATTTTCAATATGGTTTGGCGGCAATCCTTAAACGCGTTGTTTCTCGCAGCAACGGCCAAACCGTGCAGTACACTCCTCCACGTGAAGACAGGGTCGAACACGCCGACTACGAATCGCAGATGACCTTCTTGCGACTTCTCACTGGAAGAGCAAAGCAGGTAAGCGCATTGTTTCTGCAAAAAAAGTCATTTTTTAAATCTCAACGTCAACGTCTCTGTTAAATGTACCTTACAACATTGCACAATGCACATACTGCTGTATAAAGTGTATATACTTACAGCTGTATAAAGTGTATATACTTACAGCTGTATAAAGTGTATATACTTAAAGTTTATACACGTATAGCTGTATAAAGTTTACACACTTACTGCTGTATCAAGTTTATATGAACTAACGCTACAAAAAAAAGCACCCTATTTAAAAAGAATGTCCAAGTTTTTTGGGACAGAAAACTAGCGTGTAGGCTGCAATAAGTAATTTAAAAAGCTAAAATGACTGAGGGTCAATTATTACATAAACTGCAAACGATTAAAATAGTGATAAAACAACAATTTGGTAGGACCAAAAAATCGCAGACGGCGTGCCGATATTTTTTCGGTCAATATTACTTTGTTCGGGCGAGTACAAATTTCAATTTAATTTGATTTAAATTGCAGAGGGTCACCTTCTTCTGCCGAAACGTGGTGGCCTACTACGACGAGGCGAACGACGATTACGAGCAAGCGATCAAGCTGCGCGGATTCGGCGACGTCGAGTTTACAGCGCGAGGCGAGGAGAGATTGCGCTACCGCGTCTTAGAGGACGGATGCGCGGTAAGTTGTCATTTTTTTATGTGAACGCAAATGAAATGTTCGCTTGATAAAGGACTTGGTTTTGGGGCAGGTGGTCTTGAGTGCTTTTCAAACTTTACAATATTTGAGAAAAATATATGTGTGACGATTTTTTTCGTTTTTGTCATAAAACTAAAAAACTGTTTGGGGTTTGTCGAGGTAAATAATAAAAACAATATTTTTTTGGCTGAATCTGAAAATAGGCGAATATAGGCACACAAAAAAACAGTATTTCAGATGTCTAATAAATTGACCTTTGAAAGTCAACCCCAAAAAATGGGAGGATAAGATCTCTGACAAGAACCTTCGTGAACTTAAAAAACCTTAGCTCTCATACTACTGCCACTCGTGTGTTTATAAACAAAGAAAACTCAAAGTTTAAAACCTGAGTATACTGCAGGCTTAGACTTCTGTTTGCGAGTGTACATTTTTCGCCCAAGCGGCGTAAGTCCTTAACTCGAATTGACCACTTTTTCCGCAACTAACGCATTTTAACGGCATTTTTTCGCATTTTTAGTCGCGAGGAGGCCAATGGTCGAAGACGGTGATCGAGTACGAGACGGTGATGGTGGCCAAGATGCCAATCACTGACTTCGCCGTCGCCGACATCGGCATGGAGCAGCAGCAATTCGGCGTCGAGTTCGGCCCAGTCTGTTTCAGCGGCAACTAAACACCGTGACGTCATCAGAGTGACGTGACACACCTCGGATACCGACCCCCCTAGAAACCGTACCCACCGACCACGAGTACCTGCCCGCAACGAACGCTGAACGACCGCCAGAGACTCTTTAAATTACGACGACGACAAAAGCGCTTTTTATTTTCGCGTGACTTTTCAAGTGTAGACGTGTTTTGCAGTATGTTAATTGTGTGTTTGTGCCCGACGTTTTTGCGCGCCCGCCTTTCTGTATTTTCCGATATGCCTAGTTAATGACGCGTACCTGCGTTGTAAATGAAAAGCTATTTTTTTCTGTCACCATTTTTCTTACTAGCCTTAGAAAGCATCCCTATCAAGCAGCATCAGCATATTACGACTATCTCTTTTGATACCACACCTACACAAAACGTGTTCTCCGCGTGTTCGCGGCCCCCGACGCTTCGGTGTCTTTTGTCTTTTTTTATTATTCGCTTTTCGACTTCATTGTCATCATTATATAATCCGCAGTATTACGCTTTTTTCGCACAAAGCCGCTCCGGCGAACCAGCATATATCTCGTGTCTTGTGGAAGTGTGTCTTGTCCGTGTGCCCGCCGCACAACCTGTTTTTGTTTTGTCGCCCTTTGAATATCCTCTCTCTAACCTCAGTTCGACCCTAAACAGCAAATTTGCAAGTCTTCCAGTCGACGTTTTACCGCCTGATTTTGGTTTATTTTGCGAGCCTCCGCCAAAAAATCCCCGCCATTTTACCACCTCGCCATCCCCTTTGTTCGAAAGGGTTCGTCGGACGAACGCAGTCAATGTTTCTTGACGTTTACCACCCAGTCGCTTGGCTGCTTAAAGGCGCCAAATTAAGCACCAAGTGCGCAGTTTGTACAAGGCTTCGTTCGATGTTGTTTCTCGGTAATCCTGCCTTAAAGGGCCCTCGCTTATACCAGCACTATATGCGAGCGCCATTTTTGCGCAGAGGCGGCGCTTCAGTTGGGAAGCCACCAATCAGAAGGACGTCTGCGTTTGACCGATAGCTCTTTTCGACCAATCGGGTTGCGCGCTTCGTGGTGGGAGTCCGTGACCGATTCCGTCAGTTGCCTAGCCAAAGCCCCATCGACATCGACCAATAATACGTTTGTTTTTGCTTATTGTCTTTCGCTTTTTAACACGTCTGCAATAAAATGCGACCCTGTCGTAAAAAAAATGTTCGTGTTAAGATACTGTTTAATTTTCCAGTAATTTCTAATCTTTGTCAGTTTTTTCAACCGCTATACATCAGATTCTGCTTTTCATTCACCCCAATACGAAAAGTTTATGGAGTAATGCACAGTGTTGTACACACGTCATTTGAAATAACTTGACTTAGGTCCAAGTCAAGTCTTTTAAAATAACAACTGAAGTCCCACTTTAAAAAAAGTGGAATCTCAACCCAATTTATTTGACTTAATGAAGTCCAAGTCAAGTCATTTTATCGAGAAGACTCCAGTGAATTCATTTAAAAACATTGACTTAAAGTCTTAAGAGATTACCATCATGTTCATACACCAAACGTCGACCTACACACCAATATTTTACGATACCTTGTGAATTGTACAAGGTCTAGTTTAGCCATGTCCTACAATTAAAAAACTTTCTTATCTACGGTTAAGGGTTAAGAGGATGCAAAAATCTACGAAAGAACAAAACGCAATAATTCAATCTATTTTAATGAATGACAACATTTAATAGAAAGTTTAGAATCAGTGAATATCGAATTAGAAATAAAACCTTCTGTAGAAGTGGGTTGATTATGAGTTCTCATTTATGTCTTTTGCCTCGGTGAATCGACCTTTACTCATACAAGGTAGAGACTTATTCTAATAGAATTGTTTATCTGACTGCTTCGCATTTCTGATGTGTTTTCACAGTGATTCGCTGGCATAAAAGCCAGCAAGCAAAGCAGCCAGCGAGCCACGCCGTTCTGGGTATTAATTAGAGAAGATTGGTGTATATTCATAGCCTATAACGCTCTCGCTTATACAGGTTGAGAATTTGCATGAACAAAAAAGGCGACACGGAAAAGCGGAAATGTTTCATAACCCGAAGCCTTTTTGGCAGCCGGGAACTGCGACGGCAACGTGTTCACACAGGTGAAATACTTTTATCTGTAACATAAATATGTGTCACACAAAAAACATTTATCTTGTGAACCGTTAGGAGGCTTTGTTCACAGGTGAAAAAGGAAGCTTTGGTAAGCGATGTCGCTAAAAAGTTTTTAGAGATTTTTCGTGACAAGGGCATAGAACGCCAAAAGGCTTGAAATTGCAACACATTTGAAAATACACAATAGGCTTACAATAAATTCCAAATTATCCACTAATTATTTCTTATGACGCTACACTTCACATCTCATCCAACCCTATCTGTTGGTTCACCCTTACAAAGCATTCAATCTTGGGAGAAACATTCGCCAGTCAAAGAAACACTACGTTATTTTAGCTCTAGTCGATATGTGTAAAATAGGTCTTGTTTAGTAGAAATAGGGCCCCGCTAAGACCTAGCTATATCGTAGATTCGATAAATATTTGCAATCAAAGACCGGGCCTAAAAAGAACAATATTACTGTAGGTAGAAACAACAAAAAACTGAAACATATTAGTAGTAAGAGTTGGTCCCTATTCTGAGTAAATTAATTGTAGAAAATTGTTAGGTACCAATTGTAAAAAAATGTTACCAAATGTAGAAAATTGTTACCAATTGTAAAAAAAGTTACAAAATAATTGTAGAAAAATGTTCTGAAATGTTAGCAAATGTAGTAGGCTACAATGTTAACAAATGTTGGAATTTCGCTTTCTGCGTATAGTAAGGGAAAAACCCGATTCTGCGTCGCGTCACGGCAAAACTAATGTATGTGGCGCGCCGGTCCAACTCCAACCGCGGTACTCAACAGGATGCGCCAATCTCCTTGATTGGTTATTTGGCGTCTCTCTGTAGGTTCTGTATTGGAAAAAATATTGACAACAACTGCTTTATGGTAAATAAAGGATTTGTATTGTAAGAGTTTATTTGGCTAATACTAATTTACGGAATGATGAACGATCGGAATGGTAGGAACGCTCACTAATTTAAGTGTTACCACGTTAAAACAATTATTAAACCAACGCACAATATTTGAGTTAGGGTGGGGGTTAGCGTTTGGGTGAAGGTTGGTCAAGTGTTATTATACTTAATAATAATACTGTGAGCGTTCCGACCATTCATCATTCCGTAAATTAGTGTTACCCGTTTATTTTTAACATAATTTCTTTGGTGATTTACCTACGACTGATTTTTCAATGGAGTTTACTCAACCCTTTACCTGTGTTGCAGCTGGCCCAATGGGGTGTGGTAAAACACAATTTGTGAAACGAGTTATTAAAGAGAATTTGATTAAACCAAAGTCGCACAATATAGTTTGGTTTTACGATGAATGACAGGATTCCTACAAACAAATGACAAATTTCGCTTTTTGTGTAAGAGGGTAAAACCCAATTCTGCGTCGCGTCATGGCCAAGCGCGGCACTCAATAGGATGCACCAATCTGCTAGATTGGTAAACTGCAGTCTCTCTGTCAGTTCTAAAATATTGACAACAACTGCTTTATAGTTAAGGTTATGTATTATTACAGTTTATTTTTAACATAATTTCTTTAGTGATTTACCTACGACTGAATTTTCCATCACCCCTTTGCCTTGTGTTGCAGCATTTAGATTTTACTTTGTATTAAAACTTGAAAACAAACACACACAATTATTCCATAGATTTTAACTGAATTTATTTACAAACTGAATTCAACAAATACATGAACAATACAAATATTTTCCCAATAACAAAAAAAACATTCTATTTTATAACACATAGTTAGAATAATGTCTATTTTCTATGATTCTTTTTAGAAGGCTTGGTTAAATCCTTGCTCTCCGTCTAAACAGTTTGGCATAGTTTCTCAATATTTCTATATCTCCTGTTAAGATGTAATTAATAGCTCTGTTTAAAAACCGCGAGACTAAGTGCTAACAACAGACAATTTATTTGAAATTAAAGTTCGATTACGCAAAAATTAAAATATAGCAAATATATATAGACATTTCATCATGACAATACATCAAAATAACATATAAATTCTGTTTCACCCTCCTAATTGAAGGCTTGTCCTCCTATTTAAACTACAATTTTTTTAATGTAGCGATGAACTTTAATCACATTATAAGCAGTAAATACTCTTCAGTTGTTAACCTTCTCCCAGGGCGCCACCGTTTTGTTATTTTTATATGTCTTGCAACCCGTTAGAGATATTCAATTTTGTTATACCAAAATCAGTTTGATATTTTCCGATTACACATTAGTTAATCAATGCAAATATACTAAAGTCAAAGCTTCATCGAGAGAAGCATAAAAATGGTTTGTGTTTATTTGGTTTAAATTGGGTAAACTTTAATTTAGAAGAAATGACTTGAAACATGAGCATACAAAAAATTTGCACATTGCTATGTATTAGACTTTTTAAAGCTGATTTTAAATAACATGTTGTGAGGGCGATTGTAAACATGTATAGAAAACAACGCGTAATAAGTTTGAAGCACAAAATTATGCAATGCATGTATCGTGTTGCAAAGGTTCAAAGATAAACACCAATCTGACAGTGTATTGAAGTATAGTGTATTAAAACACTAGTGTCGCTACTACTGTTTTAATATACTATAATTGAAGTACAATACATTAATAAATTCCTTACTGTTAATGGTCTTTATGCTTTAAACTTAAAGTTTACATCAAATATGATTTATTCCTTGTATATGTGGGATAAATAAACGATTAATGTATTACTTCAGGATCTGATATAGGCTATTTTATTTTCTCTAAAGATAGGCTATTTTATTGCCGCTAAAGGGGTTTACCCAGATTTACCTGAAACCAGTGTTGAATACTTCCGCTTATGGAGAGTGGTAACTGGTAAGTTTAATTTACTTCTAGGTTGATATGATAATATTTACATTAAATTATGACTTATATTATAGAAATTTGTAAATCTGTTTTATGTATGATAGCAAAATATGCTACAAAATTGCTGCCCAAATCTTGAGACTCAATTCCTACCCAGTGGCCAATATAATGAGCAGAGTTTCTTTCAATACTTACCAAAATGCTCAGGTTTTCATATTGCTGCTCTTGACAAAGTACAGTGTGCACACTGCACAGTGGCTAAACAATTAAACGTAAAGGGCCCCCAAATAACTATTGGCGACCGAAACTACATTTTTACATAACCTTTCACTTTTTTGCATTGTCATTAGAAGCAATTTATGTCTATTATGCAGTGTTACTGGTATGTGGATATTTGCACACTTTTACGGAAGCCAAAACTGCTGTACCACTGCCTTACCTATCTTACCACTTAAAAGTAAAATCCTGAGACTTGTACGCCACGGGAGTACCTTTTTTAATTATGTTATGATATTGTCGTCTAAAAAAAGTTCTAAAAGCTTTTAATCGCTTGAGAAGCGAATTGCTTCGAACAATAATCAGCTAGTAAGGTCTACAACTTTTAATATTGATTTATAGTAAATAAACTTTTTTATATTAAAAGTTTTGGTGCTGGTCTGGAATCCTACCACAGCTATAAAATAAACGCACAGTATTTGGGTTAGGGTGCGAATTAGCATTTGGGTGTGGGTGGGTCAAGTGTTATTATATTCTTTATTTAATAATAATACTTGACCCACCCTAACCCAAACGCTAACCCGCACCCTAACCCAAATAATGTGCGTTGTGGTAGGATTCTAGACCAGCGCCAAAGTTTTGCACCTTGCTGACTGATTGTTGTTCAAAACGGCGTGCTTCTCAAGCTATTAAAAGCTTTTAGAACTTTTTCTTTTAATTTAAACCTGTTTAAGTTATTCCTTGGTAAAGACTATTTTTTTAATTTTAGCTTTTATGTATTTTTTGTTATGCAAATTTCTGGTTATTGTAAAGTAAAAGTTGTCATGCTTAAGTATGTTGAAATGTTTTAGCTTATTTTATTACCCTCATTACTATATGTTACTTGTATACTGCTGCAATCAAACTTTTTGACAAGATGTTTTCAACTGTTGACAATACATTAGCTGTTGAAGATTTATCGCACTTTCGCAGTTTGTGATCATATCCACATTTCAACTGCCATCCTTTTATTTTTTTAGGACTCAGGACACCAACCGCTTCTGCGTCTATGTTGGAATTAGCAAGATCCAAACTACTTGGCAACCACGGCTGTCGATGGAATGGAGGTATTTGTTTTGTTCTTTATTGGCTCCCACCAACGGTCAGGGAAAGTGGTTCACTTTTTTGCAAAATATAACTTCTTTAAGTCCTGTAAGATCTCGAAAATCTCAGTTAAAGTGATAAAAATAAACTACCCAGTAATCACACCTTCTAGGACTGGGGTTTATATGGTAGTTCTACAATTTTTTGTTGATTTCACTTAACTGGAAAAGGTTCGTTCATGGCATTTTGGTTAAAATGTTGATATATGTGGTGAAATTCTTTAATTGAACATATTATAATAGTTGAATCATGCTCGGCCTATTTCAATTTTATAACCTGGGCCTATAGTTCAATCTACATTTGACCGTCATAACACAGCGTCAAGTAATATGATTCATAAGAAAACGTACATATGTATAGTCATTGCAAAAATACACAATGCTGCACAAGCAGATCATTTGTGCAGTGAATATTGCTTTGTGCGCTCTTACAGAATTCGGTTTGTATCGTGTCAGATAAACTGCATAAATACCAGGGCTTTGGAGCCGGAGCCCCGGAGCCGTACATTTTTAACGGAGCCGGAGTTCACATGAAGAGCTGGAGCAGGAGCTGGAGCCAGTTGTTTAAAAAATAGCTCCGGCTCCGATGTATTTCATAAGATGCTATGCTACTAGCCTTCCACTAATAGCTGAATTAACATAATTTATCAGCAACTCTTCACAAAATTAGGAATTATTGCCTCTTTGGCGCACCTTTATAGATATTGCAAATTAAGCGTTTACGCTAGATATTGCAAATTAAGCGTTCAGCCTTAAACCTCAGTTTTTGACGTAATGGAGCCGGAGCAGTGGTATCAATAAGCTCCGGAGCTGGAGCTGGAGCTAACCTATGATAAAAGAGAGCTCCGGCTGGAGCCGGAGCCGTTTAACATTTACGACTGCTCCAAAGCCATGATAAATACTGCACACAAGAAAAGTAGCAAACCTTTTTTAATATTTAATCCAATAAGCCCATTCGATGAACTGACTTTGCCACAAAAGCCAAACAAGATAACAAGGCAGTTTTAGATGGATTGTTTGGAGTTTATTCTAAGACGCTGCATATTGTTGAAAAATGCATTTAAAAATTGCTCTTGCTTTATTAAAAAACCTTTCCTTGTATACCAATGTTTTACCACCGCGTTAAACAAGATAGATAAACAAAACAAAGTTGGAGATACATAATTTCTTGATAGAGACGTGTTTTGTGACATATTTTTTCGAACATTAAACTGATAAACAAATAACTAGCGAACAAGGGGATTCAACCGGCCTTCGGGACATATATTATACCACTTTTTTTCCTCGGGCCTGTTCAGAAAATAGTAAGAATGCTCAAACTGACACATTTATCAATCAACAAATTTGTAAGAAAATAAACAGCGGCCGTTTCCATGAATATCTAGCCTAAAGTCAATCCATGGCCATTACTTTGCCTTTTGCCAATGGCCGATACTTTGTATTTTCGCTATAGCCGTTATCTTGTATGTTTTTCCGATACCAGATATATTGGTTAAAAAGTATGGTCGTCCACTACGGAAACAACATCGTACTTCATATGTTTTGGTATACAATACTATATTAACAAAATTAAAAATTCCTGATGTAAGTGTTTTTAAGTTATTGTGCAAAACACTTTTAAAATTATTTTCTATAAAACAAGGATTTTTTTAGCTTTAGAATCGCCTAAGATAATACATAACAAGGCACCTGATAAATGTACTAATATTATCAGTTTTCAATGGATACTTTGGATAGTGTCTATTTAAGGCTCACATGCTTGGCGGCGGCATTTGACAGACTAGTGTGCCGCGGCGCAAGGTTTGATAATCACTGGTCTAACCACTACGTGGCGTGGCGTTTCAGTTGGTTTTCAAAAATAATAGATAAAGGCTTGTATGCACACGTTTAACATAAAAATAACGTGTTAAGAGCAGAAAGCCTAATGTCCTACAGAAAGTGATGAGCCTCTATATAAGCTCAACATCCCTTTAAAAGTAGGGCGATTATTTTTTGACTTGTCAAAAAAAGTCAAAATTTTGTCAAAATTTACCCATTAGGTCATAATTAGTCAAAATTATTTCAAGTCAAAATCGGTTAAAAATGCACATAAATCGTTTACAAATTATAGTCACATTTTTGAAATTGTCATTCATTTAAAATATGAAAAAAAAACGTAAAAAAAATTGTTTTGAGTTATATTCAACGACATATTAACTGATTATATCTTTTTTAGTGCTATATTATGGTATAGCAAACTTGCAGAATTTACCACCCAGGCCTAGTTGCTCGCATGAGGTTCAGCTCAAATTTTTTTTTTTTTTAGTATGGCTGTATTTTTACGCTTGCGATTTGCAATTATCCCATTTCCTATTTCTACAACCAAGTTTTTGTTAATTTTCTGTATTTTTTTACGTATATTTGAACTATTTACACAATATTTTTCTAAAAAAACCATCGTCTTGTTTTTCTTAAGCATTTTTATAGTTGTCGGTCTTTTTGATATGCCAAACATAACAACTAAGGTTTTAAATGTTCTGCATAATCCCAACAAATTATTTGATTTGTGAACCAGCAATCGTCAGTAAAAGTTGTAAAACGTGTGGTTGACGACTCCAAGACACTAATGCGGAACTAAACCACAACATGTTGTTTAAATCAATGTCTTTTTAATAGGTCAAAATTTTGTCAAAAAAATGTATTTAGGTTAAAATTTCTGATTTTTTTTGTCAAAAAATAATCGCCCAAAATCAGCATCTGTTCTGAGATTAAATAGTCCAGCTAGAGTGCATCAAATTTTTGCTTCCACACAATAAAAAACACATTTTTATCGTTTATCCCAACTTAACAACGACTTTTTATGCTTGTTCCAGGAGACGATCATCAGGCGCTGATCTGGGACATTCAGCAGATGCCTTGCGCCATCGCAGACCCGATCCTGGCCTACACGGCTGACGAAGAAATCAACCAGATACAACACAACAACAACTCGCTTGAGATCCCGAGGGTGTAGCCTGCATTTGGGCACTGCAAAAAACTTTGGAGTTTAAGCGCGTGGAGCCGTACGCCCCGCGGTTTATTAGAGGATGGATGGCTAATGAAGGACTGTATATTTCGTTGTAAATGGCCGTGTTTGTCGAATTATGACTATAGGGTAATCAGGTGGCACTATATAAAGACAGTTTGTGTTGATATTCGATAAACTTTTGCACAGCCGTGCTTCATCAGGTCAAAGTAGAAACTTTTATTATATGGTGCCACTGCCACCTGATTACCCTATATAATATTTTCGGCATCTCGTTTTTTTGAGCTAAAGCAGCGGTCAAAAAACCGAGATGCCGAAAATGTAATCTTTTTAGGAGGTACGTGAGCAAATTTCTGAGATTTATAAATCAACTTATCCACAATAAATCAACTTATAATCCAAAGTTTGTTCTTTATGGGTTAAGATTTAACTTATAATCCAAAGCTCAAAGGTTATAAACTATCTCTGAGCTAAACCGACTTTGGCTTACAAAGTCGGCGGGCGTGCCACAATTATTTTTACGTGTTTTGCCGTTTCGTTTTTCTCGTTGAACTGGGTAATGCGGTGAAGCAAGCTTTAACAAATTGCTTTAAAGCATAATGGCTGGAGGTTAAAGACGTAGAATAAATACGAAAGCCCATACAGATGTAGAAAGTATTTGGTGAACCTTTCGAATAAATATTTATTCCTTTTAGCACTATGTACAGTCTTTGATATTCATTTTACTGCGTCACCCTTTGGAGAAGAAAATTGCGTATCTGCCCAGTGCCCTTATATTTTTTACTTTTTTGCGTATGTTTCTATGTTTTGCCGTGAAACTATATAAAGGTGCCTTACACGGGTCTATATTTCTCTGCGTTTTTGCAGTATATGCCTAAATACGAAATTAAAAAAAAATAGAACAGAAATGAAAAAATATCCACTGCGACCCTGAAACAATACAATGTGGGCGGTTATAGTCGCGGACGAAATACAAATTCGCACTGCTGAACAAATTCACCTATATACGCCTGTTTTTTTTTTATATAATTGTTATTTTTTTTCACACGAATGTGAACTTGTTTTGTGTGCAACATTAACACAAACACGCTCTCTGTGAAAGGTCCGTAGCCCCAACTGTATTGTCCATCAATTTTCGATATGCTTTCCTGTGTCGTCATACTCCAAACACGAAACATCGCCCAATTCGTTTACAACCGCTGTGTTGACGCATTTGCCCTTGTTTGGTCGATTTACAAAGCCGCAACCCAACTCTCGAAATGCAACCATTATATAGAATTTGACATTACAATGGCCAACTTAAACAAAATCAAGTCCATTCGTTTCG
This sequence comes from Ascidiella aspersa, assembly GCF_963924565.1. NCBI lineage: Eukaryota > Metazoa > Chordata > Ascidiacea > Phlebobranchia > Ascidiidae > Ascidiella > Ascidiella aspersa. The sequence goes on from NC_139451.1 coordinate 23,270,093, forward strand.
TTTTTCTGTTGTATATTATTTCGTTGACAGTGTATAGGGTGGTTGATACAACGAAGTCCGTTTTTGCGACATGTAAACCAGCCATAAACAAGCATATTATTTTCCTTTTGTTTGTTTGTACCTTTTTACGACCAACAGCCATCGCGCTCTAGTATTTTGCTATTTTGTTTTGCAGACGATATTTTTATTCTGTTACAAACTAGCGTTTGGTTAACCCTAGTTCCGTGGTCGGCAAACGCCGGTTACCGGTCCGTAGCAGGGTTGCAAGATTAAAATTTTGTTGAAAAACGAACTTAAATATCCTTATTTTGAGAAGCTGGTAAGAATATAGGAATTGGTAATTATGTTAAACCAGTGTAATTTAAGAAAAAATTGTAAAGGCCTAAAAGTTTTATTAAAATGAGCCGCGGACCGGGTTAAACTAAATTGTTTGGCTGGCCGGATGCCGCTCGCGGGTTTCTATAAGTTCAATAATTCTTAGATGGGAGCATTTCTTTGCGGCAAAACGAGCATAAAGTTCGCATTGAAAGTTGTAATAAATCTCCTTTCCTGAACATTTGTTGTTTTTTCAAGGTCGGTCCGCGACAAAATTTTAGTTTTAAACCGGTCCGCAGTGCAATAAAGGTTGCCGACCCTTACCCTAGTTGACAGTAGGAATGTCCGATGTTTTGTTATTATTATGATACCCGATATTTTAGCAAAATATCTAAATACGTCTTAATTGTCGCCAAATAACCAAGTCTGGTACCGATATTACCCCTTGGCATCCGATTATATCACACATCCCCGGGCTGCTGTTCGACACATTGGTTTTCTTGCCAAATTTTTGCACATTTACAACCGATCGTATTTTCTAAAAGCGTCTTTAAATAACAGTTTTTACTGAAATTTGTGTTAAACACTTTTCGAATTAAATCTTACTTTTCGTTTTCTAGTTAACTTTTTATAAAATATTCGTTTTTTTTTAGGTTTGTTTCAATAAATTGGTGTAAAATAATTTCTCTACGAGAATTTTGATTTGATTGTTGTAGTTTAACAAGATTAGTTTGACCCCGTGTGCTTAAGTTACTAGCGCCCACTAGCAATATTCTGAAAGTTTCCAGGATCACTTTGTATGTACAAATTACATCAGCTGCATATTTCATTGAATCCAAACAAAAAAATCTTCGCTATCGTAAAATAAATATTTTATTGCATCTACCTCTATTAAAATGCCAGTAATGGCGACGAAACATTTATCCAACATTGAATACCGTTAAAAATATTTTCTTTTGTTTCGGAAACTTTTTGATGAGGAGGGACGACAATTGCTTGTCTGACATTTTTAGCTGTTTCTGGTAAAGAAAGGTGCGGGACATTGCATAAGGCAACCAACCAATCACACTGCCCAATCTGGTCACATGATCGTTTAGGCGGTTAACCGGTAGTTCTTCCGCCGTTTGTTTCCGCGCGAAAATTGCTGATTATGTGTTCTAGAATGCTGCGCGCGCAGCCTTGTTGAAAAGCATGGTTTCTTTGCCAGAAAAGTTTGACGCTTGAACAAAAGGTTGAGTTGTGAGAAAGGAGGTTATTATGAGAAGCAAGTTATTACAATGCGCAGTATAAATATAGCATTTAGTGAAACAAGTTTTAAATTTGCAGAAACATTTTCTACAAAACCTTAAATTTACAGAAACATTTTCGAGAAAAGTTTGAAGATAATATTTTTTAAAGGGAATCCTTTACAAGTAGAGGAATTACAGTCGTAGAATACGAAATATAAAGCAGAATATATCAAAAGGCTAAGACAGATTAAGCGATAGTTATTTCAGGTTAACTGTTATCGACTTCCACTGTATTTGATTGAAGACGATTTTCGCTGTAATCACGTATGCTAAAATCAGCTCCGTAAGTAATTGCAGATGCAAGCTTGTAAGTTAGTACGCCATTTTTTGGTGCTATGTGATTTTTGATTTGTTTGTGATGTGGTCTCGTGCGTTTGTGGGGTCAAGGGCTGGGTAGGGACTTTCCATGGGTGGTTATTGGGTCTCGCAAGAGACAATTTTCCGGGTGGCATATAGACTGACCCCACTGTGTGAATGGGACGCGTGATTGTATTTTGTTTTGTGATACGCATTAGAAGTTCCAGAGTTATTGCAGTTTAACTCAGCGTTTAGATGCATTGTAAAGAATACGTTCGTGATTTACAAAATAAATAGTCCTCTCGATACTACATGGAAGTTGATGCAGAATAGATGTATTGAGTTTACTTTTGCCTGTATTTAAACCTAAAGCAAAAGTGTTATTTAATGTTACTAAGCTAAGAGAAAGAATACAAACGACTAGATCAGGGTTTCTCAACCGTGGCCCTCGGCCCCCCTGGGGGAGAGCGGTCATTGGGGGGCCACGGGCAGCTCTAGCAAGTTATGCGAAAACTAAATGGTCACTTATTTAAAATTTACGAGTTATAAACCTTTCTTGTAACGTTTTTGTAACCCATTTTTCTGACACGTGCTTTGACTCGTCAGTAGTGATGTAGAATATTGGATCATTTTTATTTGTTTTATCGCGGAAAGTTACGCCTAATTGGTCGTTCGCGAGGGCAAGTATGGTTAAAGGCCTACCGCTGCGGTGAAACAATTACTGTGGTGCTTCATACGTAGCCATCCAGAGCGGCGTCAGCGTTTTTTTGGGGCGGCCAATTATTACTCTCCGATACCCTTGCCTAATCATTAAGTGTCCTACAAAGTTGTTAGACGAGCAACTAGTTTGCAATGCCAGGTGCAACGGCTTCACAAATTCCTTTAAGGCCGTTCAGTTGCAAAATAAACATTCCATCGTAAAACGCATAATACGCTTCAGGGTTATTCAAATATTTAAGGTCATTTTTAGGCTAACATTCATCGGTTAATGCACATCTTATCTGTCAAGTAGGCTTATAGTAACGCATTAATAAAACAAAAATCGGGAAATCATCTCGACGAATGTAGTGACATCCGTTGACTCAGTACAAAACAGAGCCAAATATGGCGGCGTCGAAGAACAAGATTTGTCATGAAAAACGAAGTTAATTTAAATACAAAGTAAGTGCATTTATTCGTTGATTAATGGCTGTATTTGTTATTAACGCGAAGAAGTAAAATAAGTTAAACACAATGCCTGTTATTTTTATAAACAGGGGGCCACGAGGGTCGAGAGCCATTCAAAGGGGGCCACGAAGCATAAAAGGTTGAGAACCAATGGACTAGATCTTGTTTAAATCTCACATATTAAATGTATTAGATGCAAATACAATTTTGATCAGTCAGTGGAAATCCGAGTAGCATTTATTAAGCGTAATGCAAAGTTTTAAAATGAAAAGGTAGCCTACAGCAAGTTAGAGAGGCAGGCTAATTTCCAATATTTTTAGAAACCTCGTTCAAAAAGCTCGTCTATACTGATATAACACTTTATCTATCGAAACAGCCAAAGGTAAAATTGTTGTTTAACTTTTATCTTAATGTCTTCCACAATTGATGGTAAACTTTCTTGTTTTAGGTTTGAATTTCAGATGATCTACAAGAAGTCCCCCGGTAAAGATTAAAATTTTCAACGTAATGCCAAATTAATTAATGTCTAAAATTATGCCACTCACCGTGTTTTTGGTGATTTCTAGCAATTGTTCACCCATGATTATTTTGGGGTGATATCTAGCAATTGGCCACCCATACTCATTTTTAGGGTGATATCTAGCAATTGGTCACCCATAACTGTTTTTGGGGTGATATCTAGCAATTGGTCAACAACCAATGGTCACCCATATGGTTTTTTGGTGATATCTAGCAATTGGTCACCCATATTATTTTTTGGGGGGTATCCAGCAATTGGTCACCCATATTGTTTTTTGGGTGATATCAAATTGGTCACCCATGTCCGTTTTTGTTGTGTTATCTAGTAATTGGTCACCCATAATTGTGTTTTGGGGTTATATCTAGCAATTGGTCACCCATAATTGTGTTTTTGGGTGATATCTAGAAATTGGTCACCCATGTTCGTGTTTGTGTGATATAGCCATTAATCACCCATCTTCGTTTTGGGGTGATATCTAGCATTTGGTCACCCGTATTTGTTTTGCGGTGATATCTAGCAATTGGTCACCCATAGTTGTTTTTTGGGTGATATCTAGAGATTGGTAACCCATATTGGTTTTTAGGGTGATATCTAGAAATTGGTCACCCATTATTTTTTTTGTGGTGATATCTTATAATTGTCACTCATATTCACTTTTAGGGTGGTATCTAGAAATTGGTCACCCATGTTCATTTTGTTGATTATGTCTATCAATTGGTCACCCATGTTCGTTTTTTTGGTGATGTCTAGCCATTGATCACCCATGTTTGTTTTGCGGTGATATTTAGCAATTGGTCACCCATAGTTGTTTTTTGGATAATATCCAGCAATTGGTCACCCATAATTGTTTTTAAGGTGATATCTAGCAATTGGTCACCCATATTGGTTTTTAGGGTGATATCTAGCAATTGGTCACCCATATTGGTTTTTAGGGTGATATCTAGAAATTGGTCACCCATAATTGTTTTTAGGGTGATATCTAGTAATTGATCACCCATAATTGTTTTTAAGGTGATATCTAGCAATTGGTCACCCATATTGGTTTTTAGGGTGATATCTAGCAATTGGTCACCCTGAATTTTTTTTGTGGTGATATGTCTAGAAATTGGTCACCCATATTGTTTTTTAGGGTGATATCTAGAAATTGGTCGCCCATAATTGGTCGCCCATAATTGGTCGCCCATAGTTGGTCACCCATAGTTGGTCACCCATAGTTGGTCGCCCATAGTTGGTCGCCCATAGTTGGTCGCCCATAGTTGGTCGCCCATAATTGGTCGCCCATAGTTGGTCGCCCATAATTGGTCACCCATGTTCGTTTTGTCAATTAGTGTTGTCTAGAAACTGCAGCTCAAATAAACATAAGTGAAAACTTTTTATTTTGGAACGAAAGTCTTAAAGCTCCTGGACTGTTCGAAAGCATTTTTGGGACTCGTAACTTAATGACGTAAAGCATTTCGAAGCTGTTACATATACGTCTCCTCCGAGATGAAACGTCTGATACAGAAGCTGCTTGTAATTTGTCGCAGAAGTGCCGCGCTTCGTACGAAACATTGTGAGTACTCAACAGTAATGCATTTGTTTAGATTTTTTGATTTGATTTTTCTGTATTTACCCTGACGTGCACTTTATAGGAATAACTGTCTAATCGAGAAACACAAACCGAAAAAAAGAAGCACAATGAACTACGAAGGCATTTCGCAATAATGGTAGATAATAGTGTTTTTACTTTATTTCAATAACGTTTTACTACTTGCTCTTACACTAAAATTTATATTGATTAAGAGCGAAGAAATGTTGCTTTATTTCTTTTCGACAATTGATCCTGATACATTTACATTTTTTAAGATTTTAGAGCGGGCTTGTCTTCGGCGGCTTTAGGGAAATCAGTCTGCATACAAAGAAGATGGAATCGCCGGAACCATATTTATTGTAGAAGATGACGGTATGTGTTTAATTATTATTTAAATTTAGTTTTTTTTAGATAAAATAATTGTCAGATTAAAAAAAAATTAAATGCACATGCTGTAATTAAATTAAGATTTAAACACATACTTCAGGTTGCTCTTGGTCTTATGTGTCTTGATTATTACCATATAAACAAACTTTTTTTTTTCAATTTTTATAGCCTTTTTTTGACCTTGCATGACCTAAACCAGTGGTTCTCAAAATCTGCGTCGTTGCAATTTCCCAAGGGCTTCGCAGAATAGTTCCGTTTCGTTGCTGAACTCAGTTTATTTTATAAAATGAGATTAAGTGTAGTTTTATAACTTTTTCGAAAATCAGTTGGACTAAAATTGTTCTTTAAGCAGGGCTGCCACTCTAATTTTTCATTTTTCCCTACAACACATGCCGGTTTTACCCTACGTTATCCCTACGCTATGGCGGGTTGCTCTAAGGGTCCTATGACGACTCTATTGACGTAAGTTGGCTAAAATACAAATTAGGAAGAGGCTTGCCCGAGAACTAGTTGCTGAACTTTAAATTTTGAGGTTCTTTTTTTTAATGCTACATTTATGGAAGATTGAACGGTACCCGAAGTCTAAAATTCTAAGTTCAGTAAACGGATGTATAATTAGTTTGTAACTAAGAAGTACCTTCTTATGAGATTGCTTAACCTAATCAAACCCAAATAATGGTCAGAACAGCGCTGAAGTTTTCCCATCCGTTTACCGAACGAATTCGCACTACTATAACCCGATCTGCAAATTACAATACGATTAAATTCTAAAGCCGAGTACAGTACTTCAAAATTTAACCAAAGAAAAGTATGCAGGTAGAAATTTCGTCGCGTAATACCTCTGGAATTAAACAACGATTGTAGCATTTATCAAGCAATTTTTACTCCATATTGGCTAATTTGACGTCACTATACACGTGACTGTTGTTCACTGACGCGTGACCTGCCGCCGAATTGTGCGCTTTAAACGTTCTTATAGACTAGCGGATTGAATCCCCGCGTTACCTTATCCTATGTACTGCTCATATTTGCGAATATACTCGACGGGCAATATCTACTTATTGAAATGACTTTGTCTAGAGTTCAAGAAGTTCAGGACAGGTATTTTAGTGGCGTGTTCCTTGGGAATCAGATTAAGAATGTATAAGAGACCATAGGCAGCCGTCGGTTCTCGTCCTCAGGGGCACTGCGCTTTCTTACCCCGAACTACTCACCTACACTCGCTAAAACGATATTGATCAGAGTTTTTAAATAAGAAAGTATACCCTAAACGCGGTTGCAATATTGATGTATTGTATTGGAACGAAATAAACAGAAAAACAATTTAGGAACTCTTAACACGAACTTGAATAAATTAATAAAACTGCCATAGGGCGTGCATTGAACTTCGTGGCAGTTTTACTTCATGTGGAACAAACAGTCCTTAATAAAAATCGACGGATTCCTCGTCATTTGCTTTGTACTTCTCCATGTACGTCTTTCTTGCGTTGGTGTACAAGTGAAAAAGCCTTGAGTTCACATCAACATGTGATGGAAATGTTTCAGCCGTTTTAATAATGGCTTCCAAAGTCCGTACAGCTAGAGAACTCCTAAGCTTTGTTTTGTTAGAATTCAGTTTTGAGAAAGTTCTTTCTACCTCTGCAGTGCTTTGTGGCAAGGAGGTCATTTGCAGCATAAATTTTCCTACTTCTTCGTACTCAGGGAGGCAGCTAAGACTCTGCCAAAAATCCACAATGGATTTGTTCTCCCACCCTCCTTTCCTAACATTGTCATCAATAAGCACGGAACGCCACTGTCGATCAATAGTCGGAACTTTTGACGAACTGATAATCCTCGGAAACCCTTTTGCAAGAATTCCACCCGATCTAACATCAGCACTTCCATCCATGATTTTTGCATGGTTCACATCTTTGAGGGAATTTAAAACTGGGTCGCACAGATTAATTCTTTGAAGGATTTGGCGCACAGCTTCCCTGCACCAATCTCTGCATCTTGTAAGAAAGCTCTCTCTCTCGTGTGGAAGCATGAGTACCATGGATTCATGTGCCATTATCCCAGGGTAAACTTTGTCAAGTGGTAGCCACAGGTATACGTCGTCAACATCGATGTTGGTCAGGTTTTGTAGTGGTTTTCTAAAATTTTGGCACAGCATCTTTACAACACGCTCAACCTCTGTTACAAGGCGATGAAGCTGAAAACCATTCGATTGGAATATAACATTCAATCCCGTTAAGTCTCCCAGTACATAATCGCAGAACTCTAATGTTGCCTTGACGTATGTCGATTTCAGTGCCTGCAGTACCCTCTCGGCTTGCAGGGAGCTCTTATCACTGGCCTCCGCAGTGAAGAACAAAACAAGAGCAGGCCATTGTTCCAAAATCCGATGCACACACTGGGCCACAGACAACCAACGTGTCTGGCATGGTTTCAAAATTCTGTGAACTTCCACATCTACGAACTTCTGGAACTCAGCGTAACTTTTTTGCCTATTGGGAGACAACTTAAAATAATTGTATATGTCATGAATTAGTTGTTCAGCAGTTTTTGACAAGACCTTACTGGCGTGCTCTGCAACAAGGTGAAAAGTGTGGCAGTAACACTTACGGACAAACAGATTTGGTGCAGCCGTTTCTATTCTGGTCAGAAGAGAGTTATGGGTACCTTGCATCAGATTCTCTCCATCTGATGCATATCCTACGACTTTATTCCAAAGCAAAGCATCCTGCTGCAAAGCAGTCTCCAATGATTCAAACAGTCCAGTGGCATCCCCGTTCTCCACCGGAATAAGACGATAAAATCGCGTGACTGGGTGATTGTTCGCATTCAAAAACCGGACGTTAACGCAAAAAACCTTGTTCATTGTGATATCGGTTGCCTTATCACATAATATTGAAAATCCGCCCGATTGTTTTAATTCTTCAACAAGCTTTTCATGCGAATATTGTGATAAACATTCCGTTAGAAGATAAGTACCTTTAGTGCGATTACATGTCATTCCCTTGATGCCCTTTGAGTCATCGGCGATTCCATGAAGGGTTGCCACTAAAGAATCTAAAAAGTTGAGTGAAATATTTTTTCGTGCAATCAGAGCCGTAACATTTAACTCTGCTTTGACTGTTGTAGAATCCCTGGTAATACCGTAAGATGTAATTGAGTGATTTTCTTTGCAAGTTTTGGCTCGCTGCAAGTGAAGTGATGTTTTGGTGTGACGTATGAGCTCGGATTTTCCCGGGCTTAGGTATTTGTCGCAACAGGTGCAATACGCCTTCCCTGGACAATTTTTGGAAGCAGAAAGCCACCCTTGCGCCCAACTCTCTTTTTCCCAAACACAGCGGTAGTTTTGGGGTCGATATTTAGTTTGTTTTTCTTTCGGCATTTTGTGCTAGGTCAATTAAATGGATTAGCTTTTTAAGAATCTGTTAAGTAAATTGCAAATATAATTTGAATGACCACGATAACCAACCGGCTTTTATTTAATGCCTATTCATAACTCGATTAAAAGCTTTACAGACAACAGACGCCTACCAAGTAACCTTGGCAATAACCCCGCTCTTTTATGACACCGTGTGGTGACCTATGGATAAATTCTCTCACATTATTTTACTGTCTTGGATAAAATCTTCTTATAAGTCGGTATTGAGTTTTATAAAATATGTTAAATAAGTTAAAATTATTTTGAAAAATAACTCAATTGCACGTGTCGAACGCCAAATTTTTTTCCCCCTACTTTTCCCTACAAAGCACAATTTTTCCCGTAGGTATTCCCTACAACCTACATTAGGCGAAAAATCCCTACCGTAGGGATTTTCCCCTACGAGTGGCAGCCTTGTCTTTAAGTGCTGTTTAAAAGTTTTGATTTAGCTGTTTAAAAGTTTTGATTCCTTGCATGTTTATTAATGCATTGTTACGCAACAATAGCCTTTTATACAGCAGTAACATTGTTTAATTTCAAGTTAGCTTATAACAAAGCAAACCTGTCTGGAAGCTCTCAATACTCTAATATTGTCCAATTTGCTTGAAAGGAAAAGTATGACGCTGCCTTTAAATTTGCAAAGCTTATTTGGGCAACATTTGTCCAAGCTCGAGTCGAAATTTTCAAAAACCTTCTCCGAAATTTTATCCAACTACGAATGGATTCGTGACCCTTTTGTCCAACCGAGAACTCGTTCCAGTCATACGCGCTCGCTTTTTTTCACTGGCGACTTGCTTAGACAGCAGGAATTGTTGTGCAAATTTACCCCACAGTCATCGCTCGCGTTGCTGTATTGCTTGTATCCAACGTCCCACGTTTACCGCTAGAACGCTTTTTATGCTTACCAGCCTTCTGTTGTAATGCCCATCAGCTGTAAACAGCCAAGTTTTTAAGCAATCGGTAAGATCGTGCGGTAGCCTCGCCTTCTATTTTTTGCACCATTTTATTTGTGTCGCTTAGCAGCAGTCAGTTGCGGTCTAGGGTGGCGATTTTATTTCACCTAACTACATATGCCAGTCTTTTGTTGACTCGCCGCCCTGGATTGCGAGTTCGCGTCGGCGGCGGCGAAATTATGTCGTCCATTTTTTGTCCGAAACCGAACTCGCTTCTTTGCGTGAATCTGAACTTTGCGAATAACACGAAACTCCTGAAATTGCGTTTTCGAGTTTTTCGTGAAGTAAAGTTTTCGCTCTGAACAAAATAACCGAGATGAGAAGACAAATGACGAATGGTGACGGTCGAGTTGCGGAGATGAGTTGAACCGAGTACGAGCTGGAGCGTTTCAATGGAGTACACGACACATCCTTCGAAATCAACGATATTTTGTTAATTATCACTTAGTTAGACTTAGTTATTATCGAACTTATATAACCTGTGTAGGTGTCAGGAAAGTTGCACTTTTGCCGCTCCGACATTTTGCCCTTTCGCGTTCGCCTCCCTTTGTACGGGAAGTTAGTGGTGGTCAGTATGTTTTTACGCGACGTTTCGTGACTTAAAATAAAATACCTGTGGCAATTACACTACCTCAAAGCAAATTCAACACAATTTAATTATCTTTTTGCTCTATCTCGAGCGCTGATGATTGTTTCCCAAAGTCTGGTGCTTCAGTTGCTTTTGCCTAAAGCACCGACAAATATTGTCGCAAAACTAAATATCTTCTGGCTTAATCCGAGCCCCGATGATTGTTTCCAAACTTCGCTGTGCTTTCAGATTGCCTTTGCCAAAAACACCGCAGTTTGGCGTCTCTTTGAAGTTTGTTTCCAAGCTGACGTTTCAACCGTCTTTTTGGCGTCTTATCATTGTGCAGTGATAGTAAGTCTGCTGCATCTAGCCCTTTTAATATGATTGTGGAGTGGTTGTAAGTCTGTGAAGCCCTTGTGATATGATTGTGCAGTAGTGGTAAGTCTGCTGCACAAGCCCTTATGATATGATTGTGTAGTAGTGGTAAGTCTGCATATTCACTGCTGTAAGTCGGTGTAATCTCCCGTAATTTGTTAAATATATATATGTTTAAGCTTGGAAATTAGTGATTGGGTCAAAATCAGGGAATACCGGTTGCAAGCTGACTATTGATAAGTATGCCCTTAACCTGGCAATTCCACATACCACCAACTCACTTCGCCCACAAGCCCGTAGGCCAAGTGAAATTGCCGGTTTAGGACGCTTGTCAATAAAAGAATGCAGGGTGTTTAGGATGCAGTTAGTTTGTTCAGTCCGACAAAAAAATCAGCAAATCTTGTGCATTTCCATGCAAAGAGCCCTGAAACACTTGTCCAGCCCGTAAAAAGTTTTTTTTTCGTGGAATTGCCGGAATGCCAAAACTTGCAAATTTCAAGTCGGTCGGAACGGGGACCAACAAAATAATTACGGGGCCTTTTTAAATGAGTCCCATATTGTTAAATACTAACCTACTTTTTTGTGTTGTACATGTCACACCGATCGACGAGAAAATGGCCAGTTTCCATGAAAAGTTTAGTTGTGAACAGGTATATAGGTGTTTAATTTTGGCCGTAGATATAAAATTATATAGTAATTAGTTTTATGCTTCCTGTGCGATTATTTTGCCAAGTTTATGATTATGATTAAAATAAAACGTCCTAACCCTGTATTGTTTATTTCGATTGTCAGAAATTACGATGATATCCGCCGAATTCTATATTTCTGTACAAAGATCCTGAAATCGTTCGGAAAAGATGAAGTCACGGTCAGTTAAATTTATTATGTTCTAAAGTTTACTTTTTAAAGGAGCTGCGGCACCCTGGGGTATTCGTTATTGGTAACTCTCCAAAAATATGTGTTTTGCTTAATTAAAAAGCCTCTTTACAACTTTTGTACACGAAGTACGATAAATCAAATCCTATTTTCCTACATTGGGTAGAGTGTATTGTTTCAGTTCCGTTTAGTTTGAAACTAATAATAACAACGAAAAGTCTAGTAAGGGGTGTCTTGGGAATTTAAGTGTGCTTACAGCAGAGTTAATTATGTTTTTGGTAAAGTATTTTTTTGGTTGCGTGAAGGTTCAACATAAAGTGTTTAGAGATGACATCATAAAACAATAAACGTAATAAACCCCAAGTTTCGGTCAAACCAATGTTAAAAGGATTGAAAAGAACCCCCGACCTTAAGTGGCACGTATTGTATCGAAGGGAATTGTAAATTACCTTATTTGTACAGATTTTAGTAAAGTTTTACAGCCAGGATGCAAGAGCACCTTGTCAATGGAACGCAATACGGACAGACGAGGAAAGAACTTTCCGTTGGCGAGCTTTTTACTCGAACAAGGTAAGCTACTGGAATTTCTCTCCGATATTTAAACAAAAAACTCAAAATAGGTAAATTAAAGGAAACTTTAGTTGGTTGTTTTATGGTTTCATAAGACAGCGGATTAATTGAATCATACAATTTCGAATTTTTTTGTGAAGGTAAAGCTAATTATGGAGTTGTTTTCCCTCTTGTTGCTATAGTATATAGCATATGTTATATTTGTATTTTATCTTCATTATACAGCATACAATACCATTTCAAGAATTCATCCAATGCACGGTTTTTCCCGACTTTTAATAAATCAAGAAGCAAACGGGGAATTACCGATTTCATTAATCCTACAACACAAACTCTCATTGGATTGTGTTTTTAAATTGGCCATTTCACATGCGATGCTGCTTAACAAATAAATTAATCGTTTATTTCCTCTTTGGTTGCAATTCTTGCGCGTGCCCAATAAAGTCAGTTATATTATATATTTTCAAGCTTCCCATGCGCAGTTCGTTGTAGTAGATTAGTTTTTTGTTTTTATGCAATATTTTCGAAATTTTACTGATTCTATAATGTGCTTTTTATTTTTAAACAATGGTTGTCGGCAGTGTGTTCATTTTTTTGCAATTTGCCGTTTGTGCTTTACAATGTTGCAGCTTTACTTGGAAAAAGTTTTTATTGCTGTTAGTTATTAGCTCCATTTTTTTAAATATTTTACTAAACAAGGCCTCTTGTAGAAAATAATAGCATAGGCTATCGTGTTAACTTTTTTCTGTATGAAGTATTTATTACGTATATCCGAAATGTTTTGCCGAATTGACCGCCATATGTACTTGTGATTTGCTGTTTTAGTGCTTACTTTCTCATTGACATTTATTCCTTTATTTCCTTCGATAGCTCTGAAAAATATGTTTAAATTTTTTAATCTAGGTCACACCCAAGGTATTTTAGTAATTATAGATTTGTAAACCTCCGTCAGAGATAAATTTTAGGAACCAATAATTAATATTTGAAGAAAAAATAAAACCGATTAAAACCAAAAATAATTAAAAAATGATTATCGCATTAGGTTTTTGATCTATTCGGAATACCTTGATTTACAGTACTGCAATAATGACTAAGCGTCGTTTTTCACCTGTTATTTTTAATGTTTTACTGATCGGTGTAAAGTAAAAAAGTTTTTTTTTTCGTGTTCAGGTAAAACTCGCGTAGATATTTTAGGCATATCATAACGAAAACAGTAAAGCCTTAAGGATTTTTGAATAAAATAGGAAGTGGCATTAATTGTAAATCAGTTAAAATCACCACCAAAAATGTTGTTAAATTATTTTACCCTAATCAGAAGAACACAGTTCTATTAAGCAGAAGCGAAGCTCTAGCTGAACTTGAGCCGGCAACCTATGGCACGCGAGCCACTTATTGCTCTTTTGAGGACGCCATATACTCTTTTGATAATGTAATCTTGATCGAAAATAAATCCAACTATGATATGACTTGAATAAACTCTACGTGGCATAACCTCTTCAAAACTGTAATTTTTCAAACAAAGTATGGCAGCAAAATTTTCCACAATTGCGAACTTTAGCCACAGTATTTTTTGCGCTTACTCTAGAATTCGGTGTTGAAAATATAATCACTCTCCTGGAAATACAACCAAAAATATTTAGCTTTTGACTCCCTTAGCAGAAAAGGTCCGGCTCGCGTACACCATGTATTGCTCTAATTAAGATATACTGAAAATTTGGCAAAACTAAACTTTGATCTTTTACCCGAACTGGCAAAATCTTTGGCTGGGCCTTTTACGTTAACATTAGTGGCTTACACCAGTGCTCCGCAACTGGTGTGCCGCGACGTTCCCGGAGGTGTTTACTTGCGTTTTTTTTAATTGTACTTTGTACAGCAGAATTAAACGAATAATCCAATTTTTTTCTAACCAGCATACAGTAAGAGTTCAAATCGTCTAAAAGTACCTAAACCGGTTGAATAAGACCTAAAGTTGTTGGGAATAAGGCCTAAATGCACAAAATAATGCCTAAAAATGTAGAGATGATCGGGAGTCAACTGACATTGGATGTTTTGGTGTTGAAGTTACGCATTTTAGTTGGAACGGCGATTACCGCTGTTTTAGCATTGGGTTGTTTTCCGTGTTTGGGGTTAGTGGTGGCTAATGGTTGCGGTTATTATACGACTATAAGGTAATAGTCCTGTTTTGGCTTCATCCCGAACTGTGTTTTATTCCAACGTTGATGTTTTCTAATTTCGGTCTTCCCTTTGGCCGTCTGAAGTCCCATTGGCCGTCTTAAAGTATTTCGGTAAGACCGTCAAATCAGAAGATAAAATAATATATAACGTCAAATTTTCCCTAAATCGAACATTTTTGTCTGGGCAGTCTGGGATATTGCCTTTGTTGTCTAGTGTCGATCGACATATATTTCGTAGGTCCAATTATTTTAGCTTTGTTGGTGTGCCGCAAGTGAAATAAGGTTGCGGAGCACTGGCTTAGACTACAAACGTCATGGGCATCAACAAACGGTTTTAACTAAATATGACCAGTATATTGTAGTTTAAATACAACATAAACATCTACCTATAAACGTTTGACTTAGTGGCAACATTTTTGTTATTATTGAGTTTTGTTTGGCCAATTCACCACTTGTTAGAAATAAATTATTGACTTCAAAGATCTTACACGTACAGGACACCTACTTTTGCCTACTTTCCGAGGGTCTGGCGCCCAAACAAAAGTATAGTCACTATGAGATGATGCAGGGGTAGCGAACTTTTATTGCTAGGGTCACAAACAAGACCTAGCTACTTGAAAAAAAATGCAAATTACGTGATAATTCAATGTAAAACTTGCAACTATAACTCTTCTCTACAAATACTGTTATCCTTGGTTGGTAATTATAATAAGCTTATTGAGACGATCCAAGTTTAGTTTCCAAAATCAGGATTTGTACGAATTAAAGTTAACAAAGCTGCAGCTAATCTTATTATAGTGTTAAATTGTTTTCGACACATTTATTGTTTTCTGAATATTTTATTATATTTAGTAATTTTTAGATTAACAGGTGGCTCGTCAATAATCTGAAATGGGTCTCTTTGTGGGTCAGTGGTTCGCCATCCCTGCTATAGTTTATAATTGCAATATTAGGTTTTAAAAAATTGCGTGCCACATTGGAGATTGTTTACTGATTCTAACCTATTTTGCATTGTCTTTTGTCATGTGTGGTATGGCCTAATGGTAGGTTTCCAACATGGTGTTCCCTTGGTCTGCGGTTCGATTCCCTTCAATTGCCCATGCGTTGCCTGGTAAATCTATCATAATGTACTGATGAAGATAGTCCACGTGTTCGATAGATGGTTAACTTACAAACTTGATGTATAACTAATGCTAAATCACATTGCGAATATAACTATAACCACAGCCAATTTAACTGTAACTCCTCCATAGCTCACTTGTTGTAACTTCGTGGCTATTAAACGTAAATTACGTTAACCCACCTAAAGCGTTCAAAAGACAATAGTATAACCTTAATCTTAGCAAACTTAACTGTAACTCCATACCTCACCTGCTGTAACTTCGTCGCCATTAACTGTAAATCACGTTAACCCACCTAAACCGTTCATAAGCCGATAGTATAGACCTTAATCATAGCAAACTTAACTGTAACTCCTTAGCTCACTTGTAACTTCGTCACAACTAAATGTGTAAATCACGTAACCAACCTAAACCGTTCAAAAGGAATAATATAACCTTAATCACAGCCAAAACAACTGTAACTCCAGCTAAACCTTCGTCACACTCTCAAGTGTAAATAAATCACGCTTCCCATTTCCATAATGTTTTTCAAAAATAAAATGCAAAAAAAGTCGCTGCCTATACTCCTCGTGCGCTGCTTCGGGCTGGTTCCCTATTGTGTTGCTCTGAGCCACGCCCTCTGAGGGCCTAAGTTTTTCGAACACTGTTGCCAGCCCGAAGCAGCGACTTCTTGCCTGACTAAGCTGACCTAGGAAACCTTGCGGCTACCTAACCAGTGTTCTGACCTGTGTGCATTGGGGGTTTAACGTGACATACAAGAAACTTTACCGGGCTAACCGAATCCCGCCACAGGCTGGGACAGGATTCAGCGACTCCTTGTTCATTGTGAGGTTATTTATGGTTAATTCTATCATTAACAGAGATTGAGAAATTACAATTAAGTTAACAGGTTCGAACCCATAGAAATCTATCGGCTACCGGGGAAAGATTTTACCTTTAACCGGGTTCGAACTCGGGCGTAGCGGTTTTTAACCAAAGTGCTTTTCCGCTACGCCACAACAAGAAGCTGAGGAACTAAGTTTAAGATGTTTAGATAAAAGCCATTTAAATGCCCCTAATTTTTTTTTCACCTGACCACATAATCTTAAAGTTAAGATTAAAGGTTTTAATAGACTATGAAAGGTTGTCGGGGTTAGCGTGATTTACAGTTAAAGGTGATGGAGTTACAACGGATGAGCTAAAGACTTAAGATAAAGATTTTTTTACGTGAGGTGCAGTATAGCGTATACTGTCACGCTGCGGTTAATCATTGGCACTTCAAGGGAATCGAACCATAGACCAATGATACATCATGTTGGAAACCTACCATTAGGCCATACCAGACATGGTAGACGGTATTGGAAAATATGTTAGAAACAGTAAACAATCTCTAATAAAATACGTAAATTCTCAACTCAAGAATGGACTTATAAGGTATTTGTTGGCGCTACAACCATTAATAAAAGTACGGCTACTGTAAGTGACCAAGGGTAACATTTAGAAAGTTAATAGTTTCTTTTCGACAAACCTGATGGATTGGCCATCCAAAACGCAAATTATAAAAACAATTTTGCCATTTGAACAAACACCTACTAACAATAGACGTATAGGCCTATATATATATATGGTCATTATAGTACAATATAATGCCATATTGGATAAGGTTACTGTACTTTCTTTGATTTTATCGTCCATAAAGTTTTCAGATGCTTATTTTAATATCACACAGTTAAAATTTTGATTTTTTTTACTTGACTCAAAAAGGTTGTGACTTTGCGGAAACGCATTTGGTTAAAAATCGCTACGCCCGAGTTGGAATCCGCTTAAAGGTGGCCTAATGTTCTTCTCTGGTAGCATTACATGGGCTTTGACCTGATAAATTAACCGTAAATTTAAATTGAAAATGCTCTATAAATAACACTATAATTAACTAATTAGGAGTCTCCAAATCCAATTACAGACTGTGGCGTGCAGCGCACAAAGGAATACAGACAGTATTTTTGGCATAATTTTTTTTAAAAAGTTGATGACTTTTTGTTAAATGTTCTATTTTTTATTTAAATCCTTGTATTTTAATTTGTTTTGTTTCGATTTTGTTCCGGATTTGGTTGAATACATGGTATAAATTTAGGTTCGTCAGTGAAATTTCAATCGTACAGTAGACTTGGGGTCAAGCTGGCAGAGTCTTGCCTGCCTTCTGGTCATAGGCTAAGCTTTTAGGGCCCAAAGCCTTATGTTTTTTGGTCTCGTCTCTAAAGTTACTGCTGTGTTCGCCAACGAATGTATTAAACCGTGCTATGTTTAAGCTATACCAAGGAAAATAGTGGTCCAAGAGTTGCGCATTTGGACACTGTTTCATCAATAAAGCTGCTTCTAAGCAAACCTTCAAACCTATTTAAATGCGCTAAGCACAACAAATAGCATTAAAGTAAATTTTCCGAAATTTTCAAGGGACACTTCGGGCACATAACATAGACGAGAACAGCAAACCAAACAAAGGTCGCGCAAAGCGCAAAATTTAATTACAACAGACAACAAGTATAGTTTATTTAGGTGGAGAAACATGGCCTAGTACCCTTTGATCTGCCTATGCGAATGACATAATTAATTGTTTAACTACAATTACAAATATCGTGATTGTTTTTTTTTAAGTCAATGTAGGAGTACTTACGTTGCCAATCAAAGTAAAACTGCAAACGCAAGAATTCTGTTTAAAAATGAGTATTTTTTTAAATATTTAATAGGGCCTAATCTAGGTGTATATGCCTGGCAGGACTGCCGTTATCACCGTCACGGCTGTTTACAATTTTTTGAGTAGTTGCAATAGATTCTGAATTGTATTTTATTTATATTCGATGTACATCTAACTAAATATTGCAATCTTATATTTGTTTGTTTTGCCTTGTTTATCACTTGTGAAAACACCCGTGTATGCTAGCCTACAAATACAAAAATCAATAAAAAAATTTGGTGGGCCTTTTTGTTTTGCAGATTTAGCAATGTGGACAGGAAAATATTCATTTCCTACCTCGCCCAGTCAATTAAAACGATACAGACGTTAGATAAGCACAACTTTACAACCAGTGGTAAACAAACCGAATAAGCTGGTGGAGGCAAAAGCACAAAATTTGCTTTTATTTTGCATCCTGCGAAACGTGGAATTACTTGAACATAAACAATATTCGAAAGTTTAAGTTTGGAAGAAAGAAAAAACAAGATGAGCGACAAATCAAGACGCGACAAAATAAAACGATAAATCACAACAAAAATAACAAAATGTGACTAACGCGGGCTATTGCACTTTTAAAGTCAAGTTAACAAAATCGATGATGTTGGTAACTGTAATACCTAGGGCGATTATTTTTTTACCTAAAAAATGAAAAAAATTGACCTAAAAATTGAAATTTTGACCTGAAAATTTGTTTTAACAACATATTGTTTCAAACAACATATATACATTGATTTAAACAACATACTGTATTAGTGTTTTGGCGTCGTTAACCACACGTTTTTGATGCTTTGCCGACTATACCGGTCGAACACAAATCAGTTATATTTCGGGTTTAAGTAAATTTCATGAAAATGATATTAATTATTTTTGTGTTTTCGAAAAGACAAACAACTACAAAAAACAAGACGCTGGCTATTTAAAAAAATGCGAAATACAACGTAAAAATAATTCATAGCAAAGACCTAGTATACAATTGAAATAGGAAATGGGTTAATAGCATATCACAAGCGAAACAACACAGCGAATATTAAAAAAAAAAACATTGGTCAAA
Source organism: Ascidiella aspersa (assembly GCF_963924565.1). Classification (NCBI taxonomy): domain Eukaryota; kingdom Metazoa; phylum Chordata; class Ascidiacea; order Phlebobranchia; family Ascidiidae; genus Ascidiella; species Ascidiella aspersa. The sequence goes on from NC_139451.1 coordinate 23,289,448, forward strand.
ATCAGCACAACTGTATAAAGTAAAATCGAAGTTCGAGCTGAACCTAATGTGATAAACCAGGCCTGTGTGGTTAATTCTGCTGGCTCGCATAAATCGTATACTACTTTATGGAAGATTTAATACACTTAAAATGTCATTGAATTTAATTAAACTAATTTTTCTCTAACAGACAATTTCAAAAAGCTAAAAATACGTTTTTTTAATTTTGTAAGCGATTTATTTGCATTTTTAATAGATTTTATTTGAAATAATTTTTACAAAATTGGCCTAATGTGCAAATTTTGACAAATATTTTATCGCCCTAGTAATAACTTAAAATAAAAATCCCCAAAGAAGCTTTATACCAAAAAGAGTCCTCATTTTTGAAAAAAGTACTTTGGATAAACATACCAAACGTTATAGGAAAGTAAACTTACTATTTCACATCTTTTATAGTATTGAAAGGTTGTGAAATGGTTGTAAATTAAGGCGAGATAAAATATGAAAGGAAAACGCAGGTTGAACTACGATTTCCAGTCTATCCTCAAACCAATGTTGGTTCGGTTACCAACTGGAAAATCGGTCGTCTTCAATCTAAAAAATTAAAAGATTTTGGCCAAACAAAAGGTTCATTTTCATTTTGGATATTAAATTGCTTACTTCTGTATGAGGGTTTTTGATTGAATGTGTTGGTTTCCATTATGTTTAGAAAATTTGTTTAATACAGTCGTAGGATAATCATAATAACTTCTTTAAAGATGTTCGGAAACTCAAAAAATGGTACCACCAATGCCAAGAGAGTCAATATTACTTGGCGCCAGAGTCGGGAAATAAGGTATTTTAATGGTAATAATAGAGTATGTTCAATGATTATGTCCTCACAATTTACAACAGGTTTATCGTTTGAAATACGAGTATAATTAATTGTTAAAGTTCCACGTTTTTAGTTAAACAGCAAAACACAATCGTATACAAACGAAAATAAAGCCTTGTGCGACTGTTTCAAAGAAATTACTCTTAACCTAAAATTTAGGCTTTAATCGGTCCTTACTTTACGAACGCTGAATTGGTTTGACTTATCACTGAGCCTTCCGTTATCGCATTAGGCGCTAATCAGGGGAGAGCTCTTGTCAGGTCCCCCGTAAATGTAAAGCAGATCGTCCACGCAGTAGCATCCACTATCTCCGCGATAAATCATTTCAAAAAGTTTTATGCACAGCGCAATAAATATCACAACCTTGACATACTTATTAAGGTTACAAAAAACGTTTAGGCTTAAATTCTTGCATCAATCAGAAAACAATAGTTAAATACCTAAAGGGCAAACTAGCAATTTATTTTCGGAATATAAAGACTTTGGCTCATTTTTTTGCTTCTACTTTGCTCAAAATCTAGTACAACAGTTTAAAGTGATGCAAGTAATTGTTAAACAGGTTCTGTATATTTCTATTGGATGAAAACTCCTTAACTTTGTGTACAGCATTTTTACGAAGATTCAATTATTTTAATTGTGCAAAACGGAACTAAGTTCTCGCAGCTAAAATAAAAGTCTTTTTTGTGGGAACGGATTTTTTAATACCTCGTAGTAGACATCACTGTACGTGATATGAATGGCAACTGGAGGACGGCTGGTGTTATTATGCTGAAGCCACAGTCGGTGTTTGGCTGATACGCCTGCAAAATAAACGAACAGTCGAACATCAAGAAATTGAAAACTAAATAGCGTTTTGATTTGCAAATGTACCACCACAGGATTGTTTACCGACAATGCAAAACAAGAATGAAAAATTTCGTCCGATAAGCGAACAGGTCGAGTAGTTTTTAGTTACTCGTTGAGTAAATTATATTAAATGTTGTTCAAATTATTTTAATCCAAAATGTTGCTCGATGCAATTGACTAATTTGAAAAAGATAACTTTCAGTTAGTTCACTCAACCGAGTATGAAAAAATTTGATAATGGAGTCGAGTTGGAGTATACGTATCGATATTATTACATCTCCTCGAATGCTAAACGTTTATTATTATTCAGTTTTAAGGAAATCCGGGTTGATCAACTGTTTAAAGTTCGGCAAACCTAATCGTCGTGCCGAAATTACTCATAAATACATTATCTACTACAAGTTAAAAATGCCTTGAAATTTTTTACATTTGTTAAAAAAAAAATCTTATCTTTTTTCAAATATTTATCTACAATTTTAAAATATTGTGCGTTGTTCTTTTTACCAACCTGCGGATATAACGTGCTGTAAACGCTGCCATGGTCACCTGTGACGTTTCCCCCGCAACTTCCCGGCGATGACGTGTACGTGATGTCATAACTGGGCAAAACGACAAACAACGGGTTATTATTGTTAAAGCAAAAGGGGGACATATAACAACACAACAACTATAATTTGGAAACGATACAAATGCAAGTACGCCTCTTCAGAAAAGCTTATCAGTGAGGCACGATAAGTACAAAGTTTGATTGAGCTAATTTACAAAGTTATTGTTATAAACGGTTTCTATTAAGTGTTGGTTTATAACGAAAACCAAAGTTATAGTGTGATGTAAACTATTCAGTCATTTTTAGACGTTTCGGTTTCTAAAGATGCCTTATCTTACTAGCACCACCTTTTTATTATCTATATCAGTGTTTCTCAACATTTTTTCGCGGCAACCCAAATATACCCAAGCGTAAGCATAACAGCAATACTTTGAGGACGCAGTTATCTTCACTGAAGTTTAAAGCAAACAAAAAATAAATTATACAATAGCATTAATAAGGTCAATTTTAATAAATATGGGTCATGTCTCCGTATTGCTTCTGCAATTTTCGTAAATTTTGGACAAATCTTGCGGAGAACCAATCTCAATAAATCTAACCATAAAAAACTACTTTAGTCGCCGACCAACAAACGAAACAACTTTGGGTCGCGACCCATGGGGACACAGTGTTAAATTACATAATTTATTACAAACTGTTTTATCAATAAGGGCGGTTGTTTATTGTCCAATTAATAAAATATATCGAAAGGAATTACATATATATGACACCATAGTAAATTTTATTATTTTCCTTTTTAAAGTAAATCTGTTTAGTGGTGTACACCATAGCGTTCCTATTTTTAAGATTTGCCCTTATTTTGAAGGGCCAGGTCTTAAAAAACTTGAATGTCCTAAAAAATGTCCTTATTTTTGACTTGCGTCCTTATTTTGTCTTATTTCCAACTATTACAAAACGCCTCTATATTGTTTAAGTTACCCAAAATTGTGCCCCTTTAAATCCTCCCCTGCTTACTGCAATTACCGGATAAACCTGCATAAAAAAACAACACTTTGCAGGGGCGATTTAACTCGTGACACACAAAACTTACAACACAAAACTGTATCCGCGTTTTTTGCAGAACACAGGAGTGTTATCGCTTTTAGTATAAAAACTATTCAGGCAAAAACATACTTTACCTGATTTGAAGGTGGTCGTAGTCGCAGTTTCCTTTAAAGAATTTTAAAATCCCGGCTCCACTTGGATTGTGGTCTTGCACTCTATGATGTGGGGGTATGGGTCGGGAAAGCCCGCACTGCAAAACAACTTAATGCACTTGGGACTCTTTAAATTTTCATTAAACGTGTAACTTCTAATGGAACACAGACATTTTTAGGGGTGGAAAATAGAAAACACAGTAGGGGTACATCGAGAAACTTCAGAGAGCCTAACCGAATTAGGTTGGACAATTAAGGATTTTTATTTTAGAATTCTTAATTTGATCAAATGACGTCGGTTAGCAACTCTAAAGGCTTCCGTTGTACTATGATTCGTGTGCCGATATATCGTTGACCACAGTACTAATTCTGAAGGGCTAGACCGCAATTGCTTGTTGATATAATATATATATATAATTACAACAAAAAGCCCATCTCATGCAGTATCCCAGCATTATTTTGTTTTGCCTTAGTTTTATTTTTTTGTCAGGCCTTATTATGTTATTCTCGAATTAGATAGTGTCTAGGCGGTATGCCTGAATAGCGCCCAAAAAATAACTATATAAATAAAACGACGTCTTAAATGGAAACGGTATCATTTATAGCCAACTTTTACTAATGGTAAGAATAAGACAATAATAAAAAAAGCTTTTCGTACACGCTCCAATCCAAATCGAAATAAAAAACATTATTTTAAACGACACAGAATGTAGCAAGAAACTACGTCGTGGTTGTTTATCCGTGTGAGCCTGTGTAGCTCAGTTGGTAGAGCGTTGGTCCCGGTAAGGCCCGAAGTTCGAACCTATTTTGTTTACCATCAGGGATATTCAGTAAATACGTTATTACAATTTCACCCCTGTAACACATACGCGCTCCAATAAACAAAGTACTGCCTCAAAACATTAAAAAAGTATTTTCAAGTTGTTCCCCCCAAAAAACTTACCTAGCGTGAAGTCATGTAGTTCGACGTAAGCTGCAGTACAGTCGGTACCTGGGTTAGCGGCAGACTGTATGTCCATAGAGTCGAAGGTGATCTGCAAGTATTTGGTCACATTTGGATCTGCGTCGATCTTCAATCTAAAAACATTGTGTTGCAATTATGGATGTCAGATATTTAACGTTTTGTCCCGATACCCAATACCTTTCACAGAAAAGTATCGTGAATCGATCTAATGCATAATGACGTAGTTACGATGCCCAAACGAGCATATTAGATAAAATTAATGGTATTTTTTTTCAGATTTTTAGGCCCAAATTTGCATTCAAAGGCCCTTTAAGGAAAATCTGTGAGTTTTTGAAAAGAAAGAAAGAGGATCACTTGGCACGTTTTGAATAAAACTCAAAAACAAAACAAAAAATACTTTAATAACAAATATAAATAAATAAAGATTTACTCTGGACCTATCTAAACAGTAAACACACAACTTAAGCTGCTCGCAAAATAAATCTGAAAAATTTTCAAAGACTTTGGCAAAAATATAAGTTTTTCAAGGACTGTTTAATACACAAATCAATTCAAACATCTTTAAAAGCAAGTTTCTCAAATTCTTTTTGAGATATTTATTCGACTTTTATACTGAAATTGCGAAGCTTAGTATGCGGCCGAAGTTGGTGCGAAGCGTGAAATTTTTTAATTGAAACAGCAAAAAACATAATTTAATCCTTAGATCAGTGGTTCTTAACCAAGGTTCGATCGAACCCTTAGGGTTTGACGCAGCTTTTTCAAGGGTTCAGCGAGAACGTCCTCTAAACCATAAATGCTGTTATTTCAAGGTAAATTTGAATCTTTTTTTATGTGCCAAGGTGTCATGTAACACTGTTAATTGAAAATTTGGCCAATTTAACCTATATAAATGCAAGTTTATAATTTGAATATGCCCAGTTTCAGCTGCTAGGAGGAAGAAACGAATACTGAGCGAAAATTTGGGGTTCAACGAACGCTTGTAGAATAGCATAGGGGTTCGACAGGTTAACAAAGGTTAAGAACCACTGCCTTAGATGGAACAGCATGGTCAAGTACAGAGGTTCCCAAACTGTGGTCCGCAGACCACCGACGACTGCACAGGTGGTCCGTGGCGATATGACAAGAAATTAAAAAGTTACTCATATATGTTGTACTTGTACAGCAGGGGTCGACAAACTACGGCACGTGGTCCGGATCCGGCCCGCGAATGTAATTTATCCTTTGACAACTAAACACAAGTCCATTTCTCATACTTTTTTATTAACTATGTAAGTGCCAAACATTTTCTAGATTTACCATTAAGCTTATCGCGTTTTCTAAAAGTGGTTTTATTACACTTTTCAATATAAAAAACCACGTGTGGACTCCAATTTTGAACCTAACAAACGTTTTTTGTCCCGCTTTGCGCCAACACTTTACTGCCTCCTTAAAAGTAACTAAACACGAATTTAAGTGCAAAAAATATATCCGAAGCCCGCCTGATTAACCGTTGTTCTAACATTTTAATATAACATAACTCTTAGTTAACATTTTTGTGCGGCCGCAGAGAATTTTCTAAGTTTGGTTTTAACCCGTGACTAGAAAAAGTTTGCCGACCCCTGTTGTACAGTATGTGTACTCTTTCAAAAATAATTAAATTGCCGCAGTTATTCACAACTTATTGATTTTGAAGGCTTTTGCTTTCCAGTATCGTAAATCTTGTTGTGCTTTCAATTTATGATGAATTAATGATTTAAGCAGAAGGAAGCAACCTCATCCGTCCCATTGCTGTTGTCAGTTTTGTAAATATATAAAATTTGGTTTTATTTCATTTTTGCTGTGTATTGCGGTCCGCGAAAAAACAGATTCACCAATAGTGGTCTGCGGTCCAAAAAAGTTTGGGAAACCCTGGTCTAGTATATCCTCGTTATGCCCATGCGAATCTCACATCTGTCTATTTAACAGGAATGGCGACTATCATGATTGCTTTTTTAACTCAATAAAGAAGTATTTGCTAAATCAAGTAAAACTGCAAATACACAACAGTTCTATCAAAATTTAGTACTTAAAATTATTTTCTGGTAATTTAAAATTTAGTACAACTAATAAACAAGCCACAGGCCAAACACTGGCTTTTTCCTGCTAGAAAACGAGCTTCGTACTTTTTCAGAATAGTTTAAAAAATTATTTTCTGGTAATTTTAGTGCATAATGTTCATACATATTCAGCATTTAAAAAAATTATTGGATTGAATATGTGTAGAACAAGCACATGTTTGTTTAGAAAGTCGACTTTAAAAAAAAAATAAAAACATCAAAAATTTTTTTTTTGACCAATTTCTTCGTTTTTTTTTCTGATTCTTCAGCTGACATTGTCGCCAAGTCGTCAGCTTGCTGTCATACTGCCCTTCTGCTCTACGCAGGAAAAACCGTGTACAATGTGGTTCGATTTTAGATATTGTTGTTGTAAATCCGTATTTAATCAATATGCTACTGTTAACATTTCACGGGACTTAGCTTAAACGTGATACAATAAATTGTTATATTGTTTTTGTTGTGTAGCAGTACAAGTTGATCTGATGTGTAAAGAGGTTTTAAGGGGTCTGCGAAACAATATTTAAATTATTTAAATGGTAAATTATCGTAGTCAGAACACATTTACCATTAAATTGTAATGAAAATAAAGCTTGGCTGCCTATGTACACCTAGTAGTATGAGTATTGATTTGAATAATACAGTAATTATTCCGGGGCGATTAAAAATTTTTGGGAAAGTGCTTTGGTTCCCCGAAAAAATTAGGGGCCAATGTTTTAAGATGAAGGATACTACCCTTTCTAGTTCAACAGTACATAAGATAGTAAATTGATGGTTCGCGGTAAGATCACTTATTTTCGCGAAATACCGGGACTGCTCAATTACATAATTACCGAGTTCTTTGCTTGTTTCTGTGGTATATGTTTTACTAAATTGAACTATACAGTAATTAAAGAATCAATATTTAATAGGAGTGCAGTACTTTTGGTCAAACTATCGATGTTAGAACAAGAACTAAAACATTAGACATATATTAACCAGTGTAAACAAGTCATTTTATAAAGACTTAAGGCCCTGTCAAATTGTTTGTGAAACACCTAAAGTCCAATTCAAGTAATTTGTAAAAGAACTTAAGTTCAAGTCAAGTCATTTTGAATAATAAAGGTCAAGCACCAGTCAAGTCATAATTAGACCAAACCAATTTTTAAGTTCTTGTCATTCAAGTTAAACGTTAAATTAATAAAATAGGTAAATTTGTCAGATTATGAGCAATAACTCCACTAAAAAACACACAGAAAACGCAACATAGAGCAAACAAATTGTTTTATGTGAAAAATCTAGCATAAATAATTAAATTGTTGAAAATATGATCAACCCGAGTCATTTGTCTAAAAGACTTAAGTCAAGTCAAGTCATGTGAAAATAGTGACCTAAGAGCACTTACATTAAGTCATTTCCTTTTCTTAAGTCATTACAAAGTCTGTTATTAATATTAAGTACCTGTGTCTTTCACAAAGGAATCAAAATGGAATCTGGCGTACAGTACATTTGTAGAAGACATGAATGGAGTGGGGACGTTAAAGCCACAAGCCATCAAAGCAAGGGGATCCAATTCTCTCATGCCGTCTCGAACCTGCGAAAATTGACAGCAATGTAGGATATCAGAAAACACGGGTCAACCCAAACTTAAATAGGTGAGCGTGTGGCCCTGGCAAAATCAGCCTTTGAAGGCTTATTAAAAAACTATTTAAAAATACCAGCTTTAAAAAAAATAATCTGGGTTAGGCTGGCCAAGGCCGTTGCCCTAAACAGGTTGAGAACCACTATTACCGACTCAAAAACAAATTAGCTTAAAAACAGACAGATTGTTCTTGTCCAACACTTTAGGTGCCGTTTAGTCCATTTAACTGGTTTCAATTTAGTGTCAGTATTGGCAATTTATATCTAACGAAGGGAAAATATACCATTTTCTTTTTTTATATTTAATTATTTAAGATTACATGGAGCCTTGATAGTAGTAGAACTAGGTTAAAACTTACGTCAACCCTGTCGTAAACACACTCCAGCCGACGTTTCGTTTTCCAAACTGAACGGATTAAACTCCAGTTTGACCACTTTATTTAAATCGGTTCTAATCCTCTAGATCAGTGGTTCCCAAACTGTGGTACGCGTACCACCGGTGGTACGCGAGAGTCTTTCAGGTGGTACGCGACTACGTATAAATCTGCGAAAACTTTTTAAAGCATATGTATAAACTTGCGAAAACTTTCAACTTTTAAAACTTTCAGATTGGGTATTTGCAATGTTGCGTTTTAATTACCTTTAATTTGAGGTTTCGCACGTTTATGACGTAACACTTAGCTTGTTGAAGATAATAAAACGTTAATTTTTGGCTGCTTTAATATGTAAGTAGTAATAAACTGAAGAGCAGCAGTGTAGTATTGTCATATGTATAATGATATTTCAATCATATTGAACTACTGTAATTTCTTTTAAAATAGAGGAATAGTGTGAGAATTTAATTTTGTTTAATTTAACTATACTAGGAACATGTCTAAACAAAAGTACAGCCAGACTTAGGCTACATAAACTACGGGTTTATAGCTATTGAACACAATAGAGAAGCTGTTCCGCAATATGTTGTTTGTATGAAGGCGCTTGCTAATTCAGCTATGAAACCAAGCATACTCCCGACGACATCTCAACCAGCTGGTCGCGAAAAAAACAACTACATCCATCGCATTAAAACTATTTGCTGTGTTTTGCTTAATTTATGGCTTTTAAGTCTTCCTGGAATGATAGTTGTTAAACTCTAATACAGCTACATGCTCATTTTCTTATCTATATGCTAAAATAGGTATAGTTTGAGATATTCTAGTCAGATGTAACTTAGGTGGTACATGAACACTGTACAAAAGCTCAAAATGGTACGCGAGAAAAAAAGTTTGGGAAACACTGCTCTAGATGCAACAGACAGCCTATCTCTTACATTATAAAAATATGCGCCTTCATCTGAGTCGGTCCGCGCGACCCCTAGTGGTAGAAATCATCCCATTACAACACTGTTGGTACACCAAACGTACACACCAATGTTTTAGGATAGCTCGTACATTCTACATTCCAAGGTCTACGTGCTGCCATTAGAAAACCTCCTTATCTACGGTTAAGAGACTGCAAAAATCCAAACATAATCGTCCGATCTGCTTTAACGAATAACAAAAACTAATAGAAAAATTAGAATCTGTGGAAATCGATTTATAAATAAAACCTTCACACCTCATCCACCCCTATCTGTTGGTTCACCCTTGCAAAGCTTGGATTTACCCTGGGGAAAAACATTCGCCAGTCAAAGAAACACTACGTTATTCTAGCCCTAGTTATATATGTGTTTAATGGGTCCAAGGTCCTTGTTTAGTAGAAGTCACAGAATGGACCTAGAAAGAACAACATATTAACGTAAAACAGACAAACACAAAGACAATGAATTTACATCACACTCTCGCTTTTTTTGTAAGACGAGTCACAGTAAGTTTACCCGTTGTAGTCTACTTCGTTCAAATTTCTTGCAGAATCGCAGCAACTTTAAACCCGGTAATTTAGATGAGAAAACTTCGGTTACGATGAGAATATTTAAAGCAATTTTCCTTATGACGGTTGATCTAAAATTTAATAAATCCCCAGGGAACTGATTTACGTTTTACAAACGTGTAAGTTGGTCGTTTGTAAAAGAACTTAATTCAGCAAAAACGACCATCGAATTGTCAGGTAATTCAAGAAAGTGACAAAATGCAAGTGGTAAATGAACACGAAATATAGGCCTACCAAAACTTAAGGTGGTTCTGCACAATTTCGCCTAACGCCTTATTTCAAAGTAGGCTATACGTAACATATAAGCCGTCTTCCAGACAGGTACCATGGTTGGTAGGCAATGTAATCATACCTTTGCAAACACAAAAATTTAGACTAATCTCGGCTGCGAATGCAAGTCACCATAACTGTCCTAAAAATATCATTTTAATAATTTGTTTCATGGCATTGTTTTGATGGTGTCGTGGGGCACGAATTTCGTTGTTGAACTTCTGACTCCAATTTTAAGTTGCGTGCGTATACTCGTTAGCCAACCACAAGACGTACAGGTTATTAGAATTGTAATAGTTGATAAACGAACACCCAGTTCAAACTATAGAGCGGCAAACAATCAACACTACAGCACAGCGCTGTCAACAGCACAAGACGTTAACTGAAAAGAGATGGTTTACAACAGGGATGTCCAACCTTTTAGCAGAATGGGCCGCATTGCCACTTTAAAAATTTCGATGGGCCGCAAAATCTCTCAAATTAAAGGGGTGACCCCATAAGTTGCGTCATATCGTGACGTCATAAAACAACCTAACTTATAAACACCGTTCTTCGAGAGTAAACTTATGCGCAAATATGCGAAAATTTAAGTTTTCACGTGTTTGGGCTTACATATTTCCTTAAAACGGTCCGGAAAAACACACATTCAGAAAAACAAACATCTTACTTAGCAATGATGGGTGCACAAAGTGCTCGATGGATGTTGAAATGCGACATTAGACTCGATTATAAAAAACACAAGATTATGCCTATACACCAAATACTGCGCGATCTTCACGTTTTGATGATATTCGAAACAACTGTTTTTAATAAAGGTTACTGAAAGTGAGAATTAGTGGTGGGCCGCACGTAAATATCAGGCGGGCCGCAATGCGGCCCGCGGGCCGCAGGTTGGACATCCCTGGTTTACAAGAAGATAGCGGGCTTAAGTACACAAATCCCTGTGTTGACCGCACAGAGAAAATGCAAGCCAGTAAGCACTTAACACTTTGGTGCGAGTAGACAATAAATCTGTGGTATAAGCCGATACAGCGTAAATTGCACCATAAACACAAAAGCTCTTATAGTCGGTAATTAATCGTGCGCTCTACAGTGTAAGCAAAAATTAGGCGCTTGTCTAGAATCCTACCACATCCCAAATAATGTTCGTGATGGTAAGATTCTATACCAGCGCCGAAATATTTGTTAAAACGTAACATTCCAGTTACTTTGGTATCTTTAAACGGGGGTATATGGTCGTACCCAATCTCGTTGACTATAAAATTTGTAAAATTTTACGAATTTTTTAGATTGTGCACCCTGTAGAAATACGAAACGCTTAATTGTAGAAAAACTTTATACACACTCCATTAAAAGGCATTTACCTGAGATGGATTTACGCAATCTTAAATAGGTGAGTTGTAATTGCGCGGCGCCATGGCTAAGCGGTTACAGCGCCTGTCTAGTAAACAGGAGATCCTGGGTTCGAATCCCAGTGGTGCCTTGCTTTTTTCTTTGTGCGGAATATCATAGATTTACTTTGTACCTTATCGTTTTGTCGAGCTTAACATGAATAAAACTAGAGCATTTTTGGGTGCTGGTCTAGAATCCTACCACATATGTTTTAACAGTAACATACCAAGTTGTCAGTATCAGTAACATACCCAAGAAAGTTAAATTGCAAGGAAAAGACATAAAAAAGTTAGAATAAAGATAATAACAATACTTGACCCACCAAACGCAATAATAACAATACTTGACGAACACCAACGCTAACTCTCACGCTAAGCCAACTAATGTAAGCAACAAAAACCCTCGGACGAAAAGACCAGTGCCGTCCTAACTTAACGAAAAATGAAGGCGCTGGTCTAAAATGTGATAAGAGTAATAATAGCATTTTAGGTTTGTTTGCGCAAAAAAGCGGCAAATTACCACGTTTGTAGTTGTTTCCTCAAGGTTGATAAACAGTAAGCAAACCCCAAACAAAAACTTACTTTGTTCTGTACGCAGTTTAATGCAAGAAAAAAAAATAAGGCACCACTGGGATTCGAACCCAGGATCTCCTGTTTACTAGACAGGCGCTGTAACCGCTTAGCCATGGCGCCGCGCGACATAGCGGTTCAAAATATAAGTTATATTCATTTTATGAAAAAGGCTTCCACAGTTCGTCATCGCATAAATGTAATTACACTTCAATACATGTACTCAATTGATTTACGGCCCCGTTAGCTAACAATTGTCCCGGAAAGACACTTTGATCACGCTTAGCTCTGTGTCAATTCGGAAGTAATATGAAAATGTCGTTATTTCACGCAAGATGCACTTTGAAAACTGACTTGTTTCGTCATTTCTGTGGGACACTCGATAAATACCACCTGAAGCGCGCGGCCGGACATGCTTAACCATTAACAACAGGTATCTAATATAACTTTGGTCTACTAGGCGAAGTTTTATATAAATCGCTGACGGTAAAAGTTGCAAAACTATAGGGATGTTCTTAATGGCGAATTTTTAAATTCACTTTTACGGTGTACACACTGCAGCGTCGACTATAACGATCAGCAACGAAATAGCGAAAAATAGTTTATAAACAGACAGGGTTCATTTTGAAAAAGAGAGGCAAGAAAACACGCTAATTATATCCGTTAAGTGAATGCCACTAATTTGGGGTTTTAAGGCAATTCAATTAAGGAAATTTATTTTGGCTGCAGCCTGTATTTTGGAATAACGCGAACTTCTAAAAATATTCATCTGAAGAGTTTGCTGTCAAAGCGGCCAGGACTATGTCGCCGTATGTTGGCCAGCGAAATGCCCTCCCTTAAATCACTGCTGCTTAGGATCAAAATGAGCCCAGTGAAAAACTAAGAACTTTTGTTTGTTATGCTAGTTTCCTGCTAACGCCGTTAGTGCAACGGACGCCAAACGGTTTTGAAAACGTTATTTTATTTAAGTGCGGACGAAGATTAACTTAGACATATATTATACTACTGAACAGAAAAAGAGGTTTATGATGTAATTGATAGGTAGGCCTATAGGCTATGCTTTATGATAGTTTTGTCATATATTGCAAAAAAGGAGATCAAAGTATTCTAAAATATACCAGGAGTGAGAGAGAAAGAGGCAAAGTTTCAAATGATGCGGGACAAATTAAAAGTTAATTTGTTCACCACTATATTTTTATTGTTTCAGCAGATCTATTTTACAAAGACACTCAATCCTCATGGTAATATTTCTCGCAATAAAATTGTGAGTTTCGTTAAAAAAATCGTACCATATATTTTTATTAATGAGTCTAATTTGATGCTATGTTAAATTTCTAACACATACCTCAAGGTTTAAAACCAATAAACATACTGAAGTAAAATAAAGTGTAATTATAGTCTGACGAGAAAGAAGATAGAAACGGAACGGCAACCGTGGAGAGTTCAAGTAATTTAACATGGAAAGTGACAAAAATCCGAAAAGCACAACTGACAAAGGTAAGTTTTCCCTTGAAAAAGTTCGAAGTAGAAACATTGCAACAATATTATAGTAAATGCATGTTAGGTCGATGGTGACATCAAACAAGACTTGTTAAAAGTTAAAATGCAAGAAATTGCATAGGCCTACATCTTCGTTGAAGTCGCACTGAGTGTTGGTTTGACAGACAGACAAACTGTTGTTTTATTTTTCGATTCCAGGATTAATCTTTACTAACCGCCGTCGTGCGACATGTAACCTTCAAAGGCCGATGATACTGGAGAGTTGCGAGTGCTGTGCAAACGAAATGTGGCCCTTTCACAAATTACTGGACACGCAGCATAAGTCGACCAACAATGGACGCCCTCTGATTAACAATCCGCGCGACAATTCCAACAACTCGACCTATCAATATTTTACGCTACCTAGTGGCAACTGCAACACGCGCAACATTACCCACCAAGTGGCGATAAAGGGCACCTTAGAAAAGTGCATCAATGATTTGGATGGGAACCCGGGGTTTGCGACTGAAACGTATGAGGGCAATTCACAAGTACCCATTTACCCCTGGATGCGAACTCATGGTATGTAATCAAAATGTTGTACATTTAACAATTAGGGGAAAGCGGGCCCAAACGGACCCCCGGGGCAAATCGAACCCCTCACTTTTCTCGTTAACGAAAATTGCCAGCGTCAATATTTGTTTGCTGAACAGTGACTATTGTCGAAAAAACATTTGAGGCCGAAAATTAGGCAGACTCGATTTTGCACAAACCAGGGAGGGGAGAAAAAAGTAAATACGAAGTTGCTTTTTCGCTACATAATTTGTAGGTAAGAGTCTGTTTATTAATCCGAAACAGTTTACTTTTTAAATTGAAAGATTTTAAAGAAATCAGGTTTTCATGCGATAGATAGTGTTGGGGCAAAACGGACCACCATGCGGGGCAAAACGGACCCCTCACTAGTTACTCTGTTTTACTAGCGTATAACTGAACTTAAAACTGCACTGTTTGTTTTATTGATTAGCCTTGCCAAAACAATCAGAAATTTTACCACGAGATCTGTTGTAAAAAAGCTCGATTGATATTTGTTTTAATACTTATGAGTTGGTATACCACATTGGGAGAAATATATGGCAGTAACGTACGGCCTATTTACAACCATGTAACTTATATATAGTTGCAATGTTATTAGTGTAGTGCTATTTTGGTTTTCTTGTATGTTTTGGCCTAGTTTTGTTAATTAAATTATGACGTCACGTTGTGACGTAATTTGTGCCAATACCTCTGAAAACTGTTATGCGTCCCTCAAACAAAAATCTTTGATCCGGCATTTCAACACAACAAGGCAATTAAATTAGCTTTTGATAGTGGGGTCCGTTTTGCCCCGCCAGCGTGTAAAAATCGGCAACAAAGGTTACTTTATTCAGAAAGTATGCTTCTTTCAGTTTTTTTTTAGCATAGGAGTAACTTTCAGTAAAACCTTTCAGTTGATAGCCTACCCTACTTATCAAAATATATTTTGTGAATCTCGAAAAATAGCATTTATCCCTTAAGGCAGTGATTCCCAAACTGTGTGCCGCGGTACACCAGTGCCTCACGAGATTCTCCAGTATGCGGCGAAATTTTTAGTAGTTTCGGAAAAGAGAGTGTTTTTATTACCGTACCAATAGGCATACACGCAAGCATTTTAGACATAAATACGCACTATTAATTACAAATTATTAATTTTGAGACATTTACATATAATTTGTCCTGTGTTAATTTACATATAATTTTGTCCTGTATTGATTATAAAATGCTCTATTATTGTTCTGCTAAAAGTGTGCCGCGAAATATTTAAGATTTCTTAGTGTGCCGCGAGCCAAAAAAGTTTGGGAACCACTTCTTTAAGGGGTCCGTTTTGCCCCACCTTCCCCTACTTGTAACTCAAAGAAAATAAGCATTTGGATTTAATACGAAAATAAAATGGGATTTGATGAAAATAACAATTCAACATTAAACAAGTATTTTACACGGGAATTTATTTTCTTGGCATTATTTTTGTAGCTGGACTTGATAATTCACATTTTACCCACTGGCAATGTTGTGAACTGCTATTTAAATAATAAACTGCGTACCAAAAATAGATGAAAGGCACTTAAAAGAAATTAACAGCAATAAAGGTTAAATATTTCCAAAGATATGGAAGCTATCGAGCATAAATTCATAGGCAGAACAAAGGAAACTTCTGTAAAATGGTACTAATAAAATATCTAAATATCTAGTGTTTTTACTGCCGGTGCTTTACAGGGCCACAGCGTCGCCGAGGAAGGCAGACTTACTCCCGATTCCAGACCCTGGAGCTGGAAAAAGAGTTCCACTACAACCGCTACCTGACGCGCAGGAGGAGGATAGAGATCGCGCACGCGCTCCAACTCACTGAGAGGCAGATCAAGATCTGGTTCCAGAACAGGAGGATGAAGTGGAAGAAAGAGAACAAGGAGCAGCAACTGTTCTCTTCCAGCAACCCTCCAGGTCCGGATTAAGACCTAGTGTTGTAGATTCAGGAAAAAAAACTCGGGAGTCGATTAGCAACTGAGGGACAATGATGATCCATCGTAAGGCCCACAGGATTTTCTTGCGAAATTTTACTTCGTTGCTGAGTAGCTATGGATTTCATGTTGTTAAATGCAACCATTTACTCTTTGTCGCTGATGTGTGGCACTGGCAGCAGTTTCTTTTCAATTTAGAACCTAGCTTTAAAAAATGCCGTTTATTACACAGCCATCTGTATGGTTGTTTTACCAACAGAAGCGAGGTAAAAGCCCTGCTTTAGATCAGAACAACAATAAAACTGAATTTAATACAATTCAAGTAATTAATACAATTCAACCCCAGAATAAGCCTTACTTTCGGTAGTAAAGTTTCATAATATTCGTTTACCGTAGCCTACTATTCACTCTTTAAATGCCTGAAAGATATAATATCTAACAACCGTCAAATACTATTGCTTGGAAGATATGAAGTCTACTTGTTTAGGTATTGAACCTATCTATACAAAGAACACCTAAAGAGTAAAACAGGGCGACTTAAACAAAGTGCCGCGCGATAAATCATTTAAAGACGATGATCATATGCGTAAGAAAATTATATTTTGATCCAGACGAGAACTCAGTAGTAAAGGTTTCTCAGTAGTAACGGGTTCTCAGTCAACGAGGCATTTTACAATTTTTATTTTGCTATGTTAAAAATCGTCAAAGATATACAAATTTCGATGGAGGATGGTGACAACTTTTTGAATAATATGATGTATAAACGTTTGAAGGTTTAGTAAGATAAAGCTTACAATCGAGGTATTTATTCTTGATTGGCTTGAACGAATTTATTTGAACGATTAAGCACTGCGGATAACATTATGCCCGAAAAAAAAACAATTCATTATTTGCGAAAAGTGAATTAGTGAAAATGAAATATAAAATACAACACGTTGATTAAAGATAGCGTCACGTAAGAGGGTGTTAGTTCACACAACCCAGAACATTGGCAACATAT
This sequence comes from Ascidiella aspersa, assembly GCF_963924565.1. Classification (NCBI taxonomy): domain Eukaryota; kingdom Metazoa; phylum Chordata; class Ascidiacea; order Phlebobranchia; family Ascidiidae; genus Ascidiella; species Ascidiella aspersa. The sequence goes on from NC_139451.1 coordinate 23,306,695, forward strand.
TTCTGTCAGACGACCACTTAACAGTTGAAGTGTATATAACAAGTAAAAATCGAAGTTTCAAACCAATAGAAAGTAGTTTTAACGCATTTGCTGAAAGGAGTATATATTTCACTTTTATAGGTGGCATGACCTTCTCCATGATTTAACTCCTCTATCAGTCGTATACTTTGGTTAGGACTAGCAATAATCACTGGAGAAAAGTATTTTTCTTCACTGTTAATAACGGGGTCTTTCGTAAACATAATTCCATAGAATATATTAAATTCAAGCCCTAAACGGGCAACAACTGATTGTCATATTGAGCTCCTACATACAGTATTATTCCTATTCGAACAACACTGATCTCAAAAACGTTTACTTGCCTTTGTGATATCTCTATTAGTGGCCATGCCTTAAAATATAATAATTAATCTTAAAATATAACTATTAAAGTGCGAATAAACAAAGCAGCAAATTAAAAAGAGAAAACTAGAACAATTAAGATTATTTAGGTTTCTGCGGCGTCTAATTGCATAGCGGTTTATCTTTAAAGAAATGGAACTTGAAACAATTGCAACAAATAGAGCCAGAGCTGGTTCACAGCTTGGAACGGTTTCGGCGCAAAAGAGGTCCCAGGTATTTGTGGTAGGAGGGATGCACCTGTCAAAATATAAAAAAACGAGTTATTTTTGTACTGAATTCTTCAGGGATTGCATGAGGCCTTTTTTGATACATGACAACTGACATGGAAACGACTTATATCCCTGCCAATACGACAGGGGTTCTTAATCTTTCTTTAATGGGACCCTTATAAGGGTCGCGCATCTTACGTCTGTCTTGTTCAGCGGTGAAGACTGGGCCCACTTTAATAGCTCCTCATACACATTTCCGTCGTAGCGGCCGAGCACAGAATCTAGCACCTCATCCCTGCCAAGTAAAAGGGACGATAAGAGTTAGAATTAGAGAAATAGCCGAAATATGTTGAACCTGCATAATGCATATACCTTGTGAAAACTAATGGGTCGTTTTTTACGCTATAAAGTCGTTATCAGTGTATAGGAATCTGTTAATAACACTAAGGCTTACACAAGTGGATGCATGTCTTAATTCGAATGAATACAAAAGAAAACCGAAACAGCATCGGTGTAGGTTTTGCATCATTGCCAAACACTTTAGTTAACCTACAGAGCGAGCTCATACCGACAAGGTAGTAACACAAACTGCCGTAAAGGCAACTACAATGCCAAGGAACCATGTGCTCAGTTGGCAGTTTGACCGCAAGTAATAGATTGCTTGCATAAATAAATAAGTGGTAGCACTGTACTTACATTGAAATGCGCAAGGTTAAACCCTTGGAAACAATTTCTTAACAATTTACCACGATGTTGTTGTTATTACTAACAGATAATACGATTTTCGTTCGACTTAGTTCGACTAAAACATGATTGTTAAAAAAGGAGTTTGTCATGGCTATTGTGCCAAACACTAAAAAAAAACGACGTGAAGATTTGAATGGAGAAGTGTGCAAAAGTAACGCAGTTTTATTTCCTAGGAATAATCTTTTGTCGCGTTTTCAATGGTGAAACCAATGAACTAGATTGCGGCCGAAAATGAAATTAATTTAACAAAACTTCACGCCTTTTCCTTTTTTGAAGTTTTAAGTTTTACCAGACTAAGGAGGTTTGACAATCCCTGCCAAAGATCACGGGAATTTCGCGCTCTACCTGAAATCATAAGCGTCGACGAGAGCTACCGCATTGGTCCGAATCAAGGGAAGCAGTTCGACCACGTGCTGACGTATTGCCTTTACCTCCGCGCCGCTAAGAATGCCATCCTGGAAAAGAATACGAATTTTAGCTACAAAATAAGATAAAAAAGCCTGTGAAGATAGGCCGCCTAACATAATGGCAGGATGCTGAGTTGGGAAATTACATATAACCTAGAGGTTTTAAAACTAGATGATGTTGACTATTCGGAACCTATAACGAAGTTTTCGTGAGGAACTAAATGCTAAAAAAATAGCCGGGCTATTTTCTAATAAGTTAATTTTTGCTCAATGTGAGAACAATGAAACGAACTTTACAATGGAGAATGTTTTAGAAAAAGCAGAATTATTTAGAAAAATATGTAAAACAAAAATTTATCGACTTTTAAGACCAAAAGTTAGATCGGTCACGGAATAATATCATTAGAAAACAAAGTGACATGTTCAAAAATAAAAAATAGTTATAAAATTGTTTGTTTTTTCATATAAACTAAAGCTGCATAAAAAATAAATTCAAGGACATTTAAAGATTTCTGACAAAACATGGGGTGTTTCAAAGACCTTTAATACACAAATCAGTTCAAATACTTTTAACAAGTTTGATAACCCTGCATATAACGGGAGACTGTTTCGAATCTTCGCAGGGCAGGAATAATCGTTTTCTACTCACTTCGAGGAACTCGCCACTGAAGACGCTGATCCCGTCCAATGCGTATAGCAGGAAGAGCTGGAGGAGGGTCTTTGAGAGGACGGATGACACCTGCAGCTCGCGAAGCTTATCGGCAAAGTTTTCCACGACCAGGAGGTGACAGTGAGCCTGCATAAAAGCGCCATAAAGTTTTGAAGTTGGTATTGACCAAACAAATAGATTTATTTCGGATTTTTTAAATTAGATTAGAAGTAAAATTAGAGCATTTTAGTTTTTCCAAATTAGATCGTTTCGAGTTTTTCCCAAATTAGATTAGAATTAGAATTACCGAATTCCTAAAAAATTAAATTTCAACCCGAATTTGAACAAGATCACATTTAATTATTTACAATCAATTTGATTTAATCGCGATTTTTCTTATAAGAACGTGAATGGTAAATATATGTGTGCTAATTTTTATGCTTTTTGACTGTAAAAATTACATACAAGTCGTTCAAACTAAAGAGTTTTAATTAAATATTTATGTTTTAACTGACTGACTAAAAATGCCGTTGAACAAAGTAGCAGTTTTGGTAAAATCCGAATTAAAAAAAATAGAACTAGAATTAGAGCAAACAAGCAATTCATAAATTAGATTAGAACTAGTCGCATTTTGCTCTAATTTAATGAATTAGCAAACCAGAATTATTTAGTTGTCTAAGTCTGGTATTGACAGGAAGAAAATGAAACAGCACGCTTGTCGAAACATAGAAATGATTGGGTACGCTATGCACGGATCTGTAAATGAATTACAAAGCCGGCAATGAATTACAAAGCCAAAAAGGTCGAGTACAGTGCTCCCAACCAGTGAGTCGCGCACTGGTCCAGTAGATCGATATCGTTTTGATAAAGATAAGATTGACACCTTATCAACACTGCTGTACCTGTTCAACACCTGAATGTGCTTAGTAATGCTCCAGCTATAGAAACTCAGAATGATAACAATTGCGAACCACCTCTTATAAGTGATTGTTGAATTAATTTTCAGTTACATTAACTAAAGGTGATACAAGCTCGTATTATTAAAACGTGCTAATAAAGATGATGTCACACTACTCGACCTTTTTGGATTTGCAATTCATTATAGAGATTTTTTAAAAATTTGCCCCCATTTTAAATTATGAGATTTATAATTAAATGCTTCGCAAAGGTACTTTAGGGTTTAAATTTTCTTGTATCAGCAGATAAGCAATTTTGCTTTTATTTGGGCTCAGCTACCAATTAAAGTGAGGGATTTAAACTCACAGGTTTTAAATGACCCGATTTAGGGTAGTTAAATACCTTTGCACAATTTTTTTATTATATATTTGCGGTTTACTACAAAATTGTTATGTTTTGTGTAGTAAATACAGGGCATATGGATTGGTCAATTCTACGCAAGTTAATCGTTGTCATTAATTGTAGACCAATAGCTACGATTTGGACGTTTGGATTTCTATTTTTCGAAACTTCCTACACCGGTTACAGTTCATATTTAGAAGAGTTAAAAAGTGAAAACACTTTCGGAAGCCGAAGACAAAAAGTTTCAGTGTCTTTGGCGATATTGGTGCATCAAATCAATAAAGCGTTATCAGTTTAAATAAGAATAAATCTTTAGGCCCACATAATGAAATTAGATCTTTTTCCTTTCGTAAACTTTTCACGGCAAGTGCTCGAAAAACAAAAGAATGAGCGAGGTAGTAATGTCCGATACTAACATTTTATTCCGATACCGATATCGGATATTTTAAACTACAGTTGTCGCGGCCAGATCCGATACCGAAATGACGTCATTTATATGAGTCAACAATTAAAATAGGCATATTTAAGACGTTTTTCAGGTTGTTAGAACAAATTTGGCTTAGGCGAGGTGAAGTTTAGGCGAGGTGAAGTTTTTAAGGTTTTTTTTTCGGAGAAATTAACCCTTAAAAAAAAAAAGTAGAGATCGCTGCGTTGGATAGCAAATCGTGGCTAAAATTGCTATATCAATTTGGTATCGGATCGGCACCGATACCAGTCTAGTATCGGACGAGTACCGATACTACCACTTGACATGGGTTATCGGCTGCGATCCGATATTATTGGACATCGCAAATGCGAGGGTAGCATTAGTGTGCTAAGCCCCAAGAAAAAATCTATGCTTGTCGCGCTGCCTAATTAATCGACCAAAATTTGTCCAAAAAAACAACGATCAAAGGTACTCTAGATGTAGTACGCGGGTCGCGTGTAAGCGTCTTACGGTGGCGGCCCTTGTAGAGTGGACGGCCGCTTGGTTGAGCGATCCGACGTGATCCAGGCCACTTGCCCTTGCCGCATCCACCTTCTCGGCAGCAAACGTAACTTGCCTGCAATCGAACAAGAACGAGTGTAATCTTTATTAATGGTAAATCCTTCTGGCTGCAAGAGAACTACATGTATATCGTAAGAGTTGTCAAACGTTTTTTTTTACATGTTTTACGTTTTTACTTGGAATCATTTTTAGCTGAACTGTTTTTTTGTCATTGATATGTTGGAGGATATCATCTACCCGAGGACCACGCTATTTTGAAAAAAACAAAACAAAACGGTACAACTTTTCATTCAAAAACGGCCTAAATACTCACGGTGTTAAGTTCGGTGACTTTTTATATCGCTTAATTATACAAAACTTACATAAAAAGTTATACCTCAGGTCAAACAATTTGTCAAAAATTTAGCGACCCCTGAAAAATTCCTTATGGATCCCAAACGCGTAAATTTGCTGTTTTAGTACAAAATTTAAGGGTGTGAAAAATTAAAGCGAACCAATATGGCATTCGCTTGATATTGGGGGGTAAACGTGGAACATTCTAATAGCGGGTAATACGCCGATTCCATGCGAGATTCGCTGGACCATGAAACTTTTCTTTGGTTTGCCAAAAAGAACCAATTATGACTCAGCACACAGTGCATTGAAACACTACACGTTCCAGTAGTTAACTCGCATGGTTGATTACCATGCGTTCTTGAGTTTATTGAGGCGGTGAGCATTGTTTTGTCTCCAGATCGCTGTGAAAATATCACGACTAAAAGGCGAGAGTCTGTAAAACTCAACGTTCGCGTTTTGCCGCTATGAATTGAGTATTTGATTTATAAACAGTTAATGTTAACTGTAATTTCCCTTAATTGTATTTTATGTGTCATTTACTTTTATTTCATGCTTGACTGATTCTGATGCATGACTAATTTTATATGCATGACTAATTTTATATGCATGAGTGATTTTGTACATGTGGCATTGTGCCAGCATGCTTGCCATTTCTGTTAGTGCTGTCCTAATGTTATTTAGTTGGTGCTGTAGTTGTGTTATCAGGTGTTAGCCTTTGTTGTATGTTCCTACTTATATTTCTTTTAGCTCATCATTAACTATATGTATTCATTCGAATTAAGGATGCTTCATGTTAATAATAATAAGTTACTTGTTGTTAAATTATATAACTCTGTGCACTTGTGTGCAACAAGATTCTTCTCCCCATTGGTGGTTGCTTGAAGATAAGTTTACAGTTAACAAACGAACGCTTTTTGTCCTAAATCCTGGTAAAAGTTCGCTTTGCAGCACAATGAAACAGTCGACCGGCATAAGCACATAAAGGTTGATGTTGTCCGTTTAACATTTCGTATGGGTTGGAGTGTATGGTGCGAGTTTATTAAACGAACCGTTGGTGTGATGCATCTGTAATGATCTGCTTCCGGCATATAAACAATTAATTAAGGAACGTTTTGAGCCATGGAAGGGGTGTGTTGTATCACAATAAAAGGGCCGTAAAGAGATGACTCATAAAGTTTGATATTATGTTCTTTGAAAAAAAAAATTAGTTATAAAGTGTACGACGAGAGTATACAGAACTGAACCGTTTTTCTTCGGCACTGTGTTACGTGTCTTTTTATTGTTTTGAAAGGCTGACGTTGCCTCATAACAAAAAGGGTATAAGCAACATTGCCTTAAATATAACTTTTTTTCGCACACTTTTTTTTCGCAAAAATACCACCTTTAATTTAAATTTTAAACTATATTTGCTATATATATTGTATACAAACTGTGATCCAGCCTTTCGAAAAGTCGAACATAAGTCGGCCTATTTAGAACAATCATACAAGCAAGGCATAAAAATATTAGCCTAACTAACATCTATCCTATAAATGTCTAACGTTCGAAAAATAGTTAACCAAGGCTTTACCTGAGTGCGCGTTCTTTGTAGAGCTCGACCAACAGAGCAGGGCTTTTCAAATCCCGAGCACCAGAGGATGCCCGGGGTCGTTTGAGACCTTGTGAAAGGTAGGCGACGGTGCCGGGGAGCTGGGCACCACGCTTTGCCTCTCCAATGCACTTGATCAGGTACCTGAAAGTAAGTTTAATGGAAATGATGCAATAGGCGGAACAAATGTTAAGGCACGCACACATATACACCCAATATGGCACATCAAAAGCAACGAAAAACGTATTTGCTAAATAAAGGCTGGTTGACACTACCGGAAAAGTTGAATTATTTTTACTTTAACGCTTTCGGTTAGAACAGGGATGTCCAACATTTTATTATAGTGGGCCGCATTGAAACTTGAAATAATTTAATGGGCCGCAGAACCTATTAAGTTTTAAGATTAAGTATTGCTCTTTAGAGTTATAACGGGCCTTTAGAGTTATATATATATATATTTTTACCCATACTATACTATTAGTGCGCCCCTAAAAGCTGAGTGGAACATTTTATTAGGCTAATATTGAACGTTAAAAATACCTCTTGGGAGTGAAAATGACTAGCGGGCCGCACAAAAATTTCAGATGGGCCGCAATGTGGCCCGCGGGCCGCAGGTTGGACATCCCTGGGTTAGAAGCAAGGAAATTTGCCGTTAACGCTTGCAACGCGTTATGTGTGAACTGGATGACGCTAGCGTTGGACGCCAGACGCTAATGTTGGATGTTAAAACGCGTCTAGCGTGAACCAGCCTTGAGACTTTAACCAACAAAAACAGAATTACAAGCACGCCCGCACGCACACACATACATACTTATAACACCCCTAATACTGAAAATCAAAAAGCAAATGCTGTTCCACACCTGGCGGTTTGCAGCAGCAGCACGGTGTTTTCACCCTCATAGGTGCAATTCGGCGTGAAGTCGGCGTATAGACGCGGAAAGCCGCTCGAGGACGAGTAGCCGTGTCCGCCACACGACATGCGGCAAACCTCCAGGCCCGAGTTGGACACGTTGCTCGTGAAGGCCTTGAGACCCGACGAAAGGGCGTGGAGCTGCATGCAAAAGTTTAAATGGTTTGCGTGGTTTGGAAGAGCGAGGGAACGAACGCGTTGTAAAGTATTGGAAAATATAGGCATACGAGTTACTCGACAAAGTGGTTACTACCCCATTGCATGGGGTTAGAGGGTTAACTCAAATCTAAAAATGGTTAAAAATAGCATGGGGTTTCGGAGTGTTTCAAATTACAAAAGGTGGAAAGTAACCATCTCGTAATGCCAAAACCAGAAATGGTAAGCATTACCGGAGCGTCTGCATGGCGTGCATAAACTGGCCTATAATAAACATATATTGCAAATAGGGCAAGATCCGTCTTTGATAGCGACTCAGAAGCAGTGCGTGCCTGTACCAGCGCACGAATAAGCAAATCGACCGCAAAAAACACTTTTTCGCCAAACGAAGATGCCAGCAAGCCTGGCACGCACATGACAAACCGATCACGAAAACAGAACTTTAGGAAGTCTCGATTTTGTAAGAGGATGTGTGACACACTTAAAATGCTTCCTAGGCGAAATACGTTGGCGCACAGCTGGTACTTGGAAGAATTGCGGGATAACACGTAAGGGCTAAAACGTTGTTTATTTACTACAGGCCGTATAACCGCACATCGAAATCGTAAAAGACTCCGCAACAAACATATCCATTTCCTTATTAAGGCTATGAACAGGGCGGATATAAAAAGGTGGCACGCCGTTTTATTCTTAAACGGGTTACCGTGTTTTAAAGGTGGCTGTGATAACATTTTAGGGTAACAACAAGTCTTTTTATATTCATATATATATTTATATGTCAGGCAAACCGTTTTGTTTGCATTTCGACTAAAATAGAGGAGATTTGGGGCACTGTTGAGGGCAAGCTAAACAAACATTTTAATTTTTAACACATCATTTTCATTCATGGTTGTAGGACAAACACGAGTGTCACGGAAGATCTATACCAGAAACAAGGTGTTTAAAAAGAACTTTACACACATGAACATTGGACAGTGTTTGCGAGTTTCACCCTTTACCAAATCACGACACCAACATAGTAGCCTTCCAACCCTTGAGGGAGCTCAAATTGAAAGAAAATCCATTTTTAACAACAAAAAACTGTTAACAACAAAGCGAACCTCCTGAATCCTGGTAAATTCGCCCTCGGTGATTTGCTGGTTCACGGTGCTGTATATTTCCACCATGGTCTTCTGCACGAAGTAGAAGGCATAGGAGGCGGCCAACAGTGGAAAGAGCTTGTACTGCTGCGTCGGGTAGCTCAACACCTGGGGTTCGGGCTCCCTAAAAAGCAGTTTTGCGCAACTTTTACCTTTCATAAATTTCTAAAGCAAAATCGCATTTTCCACAGACCAAAGCTTACAAAAAAAAATTGTTAAAGTTTTTCGAATATTGGGTTAGTCATTTATTGTTGTATTTTTTAGCGGCAATCGAAAAAAAGGTAGAAAAAATTTGGATAACGGATTCGGGCAATAACACTATGGTGTACGTTTTTCAAGGTAACATGGCATCTTAATGGTTGGTGAATGGTTGGTGACAACCGTTTGCTTAAGCAGGGAATATTCGATACCTATTATATTATTTGTATACCCATATTTGAAAGTTTCCAGGCCCCACAGCGGCCGACCTACTTGGGTCAAATGAGTGGAATTGATCAAATTCAAATAAGAGAAGTATGGCACACAATTGCTTTGGCGCAAGGAAGCTTAGTTAACTCCGATTGTTAATTTAGTTTTTTGGGGAGTTTGAATTTTACGGCAGAAAACGCTGTTTTTGATCAGAAGCCATATATCAGTGGTTGGGGTCCGCGAGGCAATTTTCTGGAACCGCGAAGCACCTAACAAAACATCAAAACGACGCTCCTGAAGAAGAAAACCTCTTATGCAAAAAAAATTCAGGAAATTTACTTTCCCAAAGCAAGCTGATCAGTTGTTCATTCACGTTATTGTACCCTTTGAGTTGAATTGTCCATTGTGACGTCATAGTATTGCATTGCGCTAATGAGAGTTACGTTTTTACATCTTGCTGCGCTGCCACTGTGAGCTGTACTGTCACGGTTTTAAAACTGTTCGTGATTGCTTCACACAAAAATTCGTCAGAGGTTAACATAACTGATAGATTGATTTCGTTATAGGTTAACATAGCCGAGCTGGTAGCAAAGAAGCAAGTGCACCCAACCCATCGATACCATTAAAAACAAATGTTATTTTGTGTATATTCTTAAGGGACCGTGAGCAATTTAAAAAGTTGCTGAGGGACCGTTGCGCAATTTTTCTAAAAAAGTTTGAGAACCACTGCCATAGATAAAATGTAAACAGAAATTTATTTTGTATCAGATCGACGCAGATGGCGCTCAAATATCAGACTAGTAACTTTACTATCACTGCGCGTCGTATTTTTGTAGGTGAAGAAAACAGGACAAATTAGCACGAAACTAATTTTTGAGCTAGTACTGCTTTTGTAATTTTTTCAAATATCGAATAAACCTTGCTCACAAATTTACCCATATAAAACTACTGCAGTCGGCGACCCACCAAATAAATTGACGACCCCATTTGGGGTTGCGACTCATAGGTTGAGAAACACTGATATAAAGGATTTATAAGTAAAAGAAGTGAACTTTAGTAAAAAACTTACCCAGGCCGCATTTCGCTCTGTCTCCGAACAGAACTGTAACGGATGGCGATTGTGCAGCCCTTTGCCAGTCCAAATGCCGAAGCGGACACGATCATACTTCGGACGAAAGTCATCGTTCCATAGGTCAGTTCTGACTTAGGCGGCTTCGTGTAAGTGCCATCTGGGGCCACCTGCAATCAAAAATAAGTGTTAACTCAGTGTTTCGCAACCTTTTTTGGCTTGCGGCACCCTAAAGATTTACAAATAGTTCGAAGCACCATTGCTCGTATTTTTGCTGGGTGGGTAACTTTAACGCTAAAATAAAAGAGATTGAAACAGCACAATAACTGTGCAACAAGATAGAAAAACCTTTCTAATTTTTGGCACTTTTATCGTACACAAAAAATTATATCAAGAAGCTTACCAATAGAGCAAATAAGAATTTGAAATATCTTTCGGCACCCCGGATGAAAACAACTGTGTTAACTGGTAGTTTTTTTTCTTGGGTAAGCAAAAAGCTGAACGAGAAGGGATTTTAGCAGTACCGGGGTGCTTTGTATTTTTTTCATTTACACGGAAAATATTTCAACACATTCTACTATGTTTTCCATTCAAAGGCATCTCAACTTTATTATACGTTAATCTGACGTTTAAGGTTTGATTAATATTCTAGCATAAACAGACTATAGAAACGCGTTTATTCGACACTACGATTAGCCTCATTAAGAGTCGGACTTTTAAGCCTTTGCATCAATAAGTGATTTACACAAACATCAGCTGACATCAGTCGGATTTTTGGCCGGTAGAAAAAAAAGCTATAACTGATTTTAACTCGCAACCTTGAGGTCTTGAAGATTTACGTACACTTTATTCAAATTTAAGTACTTTTAAATGAATAAAAATGATAAATGTACACGATCTTAAAACTAGCACACTTACCTGGGAATACTTCATCAGCATGTTTTCTCTCGGAATTCTGTGGTTGCTGAGTTTTAAAAATCCGTTGTCATTATGTGCATAGCCAAATTTGGGCCCAATATCTCCAAGGGTGATTCCTTAAAAAATAAAAGAAAATGTGTCAGCATTAGACAAAGATTTAAAGTGGTTTCTAACCTTGAGTCAACACAGCACTAGCAACCTAACAAAAAAGTTATATAAATTTAATTTTGAGTTACATGAAAAATCGCAAAGCTGATAGACGAACCAGTTTATTTTTAATCAGAATTTAAAATTTGGTAGGATTCTAAAAACTAACCAGGGAGGGATTTGTGGTCTTCCAGGCTTCTCAGCTGGACAACAAAAGGATGAATGCCATGGCATTTTCCTCTGGTGTATAATTGGGCTAGAACCACGGCGTGTGTTGATGTCTTACCCACTGTTGAGCAAATTAACATTATTAGCTATTTGCTAGTTATGAACCATGATAACGTTAGCTGCGTCTGCTGCCAAAAAGTCGGTTTATAACTTAGTTTACACCAGAAGAGCAGTTTCTTATTGTTTGGGTTTGCCAATATAAGTTTACAGTTTAGTTGTTAAGGCGCACACAGCAAGTTGTGCACTTTTTTTTATTGTTTCATTTAAACAGTGCTTTAAGTTTAAAAAGTAAATAAAATCTGCAATTGAAATGTCTTTTAAACAGAAAAAAAACAAAAAAAACAACACTTAACTGAATATTTGTTATTTTTTTAACGGTATTTATAGTTGTTAAATTATTTTTTTGCAATGGGAGTTTTACACCGGTGACCAAAAAATTAAAGTTCACTTACTTTTTGAGTTGAATTTATTTTTATAAATTAAACACATATCACTCTAGATTTAATTTGATTTTGCCTTTGTTATTTTTATACCTGCCCGGGAATTTAGGAGATTTCAGGCCATAGGAAAGCCGGGTGGTCAAAGTAAACAAATGAAACCGAAATTAGATTTTATGTAAGATTTATGATTTTTTATAGCAAAATGCTATTGTAAAACCTGTAATAAAATAAGGGGCTGAAATTACTGACCCGCCCTTTAATAGACATACAGACAATTGTTGAGTCAGCAGATCACATAAAGCAGTGTTTCTTAACCATTTTTTTTTGCAACAACCCAAATTCAAGGGTAGGTATACAGCAAAGTTTTGCTTTTGTAAATCAAAACAATATAATACAAGTAGCATATAAATGATTTCAAATTTAATAAATCTGGGTCATAATTTAGTATTTCTCCTGGAGTTCACTTAACTTTAGAGATATTCAGCTCCAATATCAATAAATCTAACCATAATACATACTTCAGTCGGCGACCTAATTTTGGGTTGCGACCAATGTGTTAAGAAACACTGACATTAAGCGAAATTGCCTCTGTACTAAGAGAAACAAGAGTTATGAGGATTTTAACTCACATGCACCGGGCCACCACTTGATTGAAGATGTGGTGGGAGAATTGAGTACAAACTCTTGATTGGACGGGTCATAGTGAGCGGTCGTTTCAAGCCCACGCAAGAAGGTGCCTGGATAAAAATATTTTTTTTGTTTTTAGAATCACAGATTTGTGGTTAAGAGTTTTACAAGCCGATTAAGAAAAGGTAACTTTAGTTAAGAGATTAGTGTATTAGGCACTTTTGACAACTGCATACATTAATTAAAGTGCTGTCCAGTGCTAAAAAAAACTTATTACCAAAAGAATCAAATTGCTTTTTAGGGTTGAGCTGCATACGTGACCAACGAGATTCCGACAGAGGTCACGGGAAGCATTGCTTACTACAAATGAACTTTATACCTTTACCAAGCTGCAGAGAACACTAGTTAAACACATAAAGCAAACAGCGCATTGCTCTCTTTATTTGCCAACATGACGAGGATTTAAGAGCCATGAACATTTTTTGTAACCAGTGATATATTTTGCGTGGTCATGCAATGCATATTACAGCTCATAATTTGACCAAGAGAAAGCCTTTTTACGTGCAAATTTAAATATATCTCCGTGCATGAAATACAAAAAAATTGTTTTCAATAAATGAAACAAAAGCAGTCCATTATCACAGTAGAATAGTCCAAGGTGCAATACCCTCAAAAAATGCTGGACATTTTGAGTATTAAATAAATGCTTTAGACACGTTTAGCCAAAAAAATGAAAAAAAACTAAGCCATGGCGACGGACGTACCATGTCCCATTTCGGTTTGGGCATAGGTGCCTACCACTTCGTAGTTTTCGCATTGTTTCAGCAATTTTTCCCTGAGTAAAGGCGAGGCCAGTCTCCTTACGGAATCAGTGAACATTGTATCGTGAAGAGAAACAGAAGAAAAACCTCCAGCTGCCAAACTAAAGTAAAAAATGAAGATGCAGCAAACAGACAAAAACAAATAAAATAAGGCATCAAATCTTTTGATATTTATGTTGTCAAACAACAGTCGATTTGGTATGTGTGAATGCATGTGATAGTATGTTACCAGAAAATATAAATGGACATGTTTCGTTGACTAGTTTTCACTTTCGTTGCAAAATATGCTACAAACTGCCCCTATTTTGTCTGTGATCATAACCAACTTTTAATGAAGAAACCCAATTGCAGTTGGGAATGTGTTTTTTTATTGTGTCTGGAACATGCCTTGGTTGCTAAATAAAGTAAAGTAAAGGTGAACAAAGAAAAAAAACTACTTTTGACTTTGAACGGTGTTTCTCAACCCTTTTTAATGGGACTCAACTACTAAGCGTCAGTATAACAGAAAAGCTTTTGCGGCCGAATTATATTTACTTTTTGAAAGCCAACCAAATATAATAAATTTGCATAAATATGTCCTAATTTATTGATGGCTTGGTAATATTGCTTTTGCAATTGTTTAAAAATCCTGCTCGGAACTAACCTTTAAAAATTAAAATATATTACTGCAGTCAGCGGCCCAACTAATTCAACAGCAAGGGGTCCGTGCCTTTAGGTTGAGAAAAACTGATTTAAACTCACAAAATAATACGTTGCTAAATATTTTTATATTTCTAGTATTTTTTTCGTTTGAAAAAGTGTTCAGTAGGTTTGTATTTTAAAATTGTGTTCTTCTTTAATTTGTTTTTTTTAAATTTGTTGTTTTTTTATGTTTAGATGTGCTAAACTCTATGTCTCAAAATACAGAACTAAATGTGTAAACTTTTTTTACACAAAATAAGGTAACAGGGCAATTTCTGCAACTGGGCGTATCTCATAATGGGTACCCATATTATGGACAAGACAACAAAAAAGGGAACACCAACTTCCAAAAGTCTGAAAACAACTCTTGGGTTTTTATCAACATTTTGTACAAAACAGAATGCAAATTAAATTTTTAGGGCATCTGGTATGTTTAGAAATAAATTTTTTGCGTAAAAATCATCAGTAAATTCAGCATACTTAAAACTCGGTTCTCAAACTTAAAGGCATTCCAATATAAGAAAAATGTAGCCTTTTTATTCGATTGAAAACAAAAATGATTCACAGCAGAAATCCCCATGTGGCTTCAAAGAGAGCAATGCAGTGACATTACATACTGGTCTCCTACCATGGCCCATTTCAGTTTGAGCATATGTGCCAATGATTTCGTGGTCGAGTGCAGGGATTAACCATTTAGCTTTCTGCTCCTCAGTACCCTGGCCTAGCAGGGTTGGCACAAACATGCCATAGTTCAAATCAAACATGACATTGGGCGAACAGACGTTCCTGCAGGGTTGAAAAGAAAGAAGAAAAACATTCATAAATTTACAGTGAAAAGCACAAGTGTGGATTCGTGGATACAAAAATGAGATTTTTATAAGCACATTTTTGTTTCTTTAAATTTACAGCGTAGTGGACCAAATCAAAGAGTTCATCGGGGGGATGTTAAGTTTCCTGATGGTGGCCTACGAAAATACCTATCATACACTTGCACATTTTTTCAATTACCAAAAAACTAAAACAAAATAGAAAACAACAATTAGGGCCAATGTCAGTGGTTCTCAACCCCCTTTTTGGCTTGCGGCACACTACAGAAATTATAAAAATTCCGCGGCACCGTTGCTTCTATTTTTGCTGGGTGGTAAATAGTAACATTGCGAAAAACGAGATTAAAACAGCTCATTACCTTTGCAATAAGGTTGAAAAAACGTTTTTAATTTTGGCACTTTTATTGTACACAAAAAATTGTAGCAAAAGGCTTACCAATAGTGCAAAAAATGGAATCCTAAAGAATTTGAAATATCTTTTGAAACCCTTGAGGGGTAAAAATGGCACCCCAGAGTGCAGCGGCACCCCGGTTGAGAACCACTGGCTTATGTAGTGAATATGCCTGTAAAATCCAAACCACAATGCGAATTTTTACTCACGAGTTGTAAGCCATCAAGTCTTTGTGATTTTCAATTAGGGGTCCAAGGGCATCTTTTTTGGTTACTGCAATGGTGGTTCGTCTTAGGCCTTCTTCATATCTCTCCTCACGTGACATGAAATTAAATGGAATGCTGCGGTACTCAGGGTCGTTGAAAACAGCATCCTCTAAAAAAGAAGGTGAAGCCTGGGTGAAACTGATCTTCACAAAATCTAACTAAGTAAGATCTGGTCCAAGGCAAAACAGTATGGCAGTTGCTGGCGTCTTGGCGAATACAAATCAGCCAAAACTAAAGAAATTTGTGCCAAAAAAAATTATTCATTTTTCAGAAAGATTGATTTTACACCAGTTATGAACAATATATATTGGATAGAATGAATATGTGTAAGCATTTCATACTAGAATTGGTGGGTATTAATTTTGTTGTGAAACTCTTAGATGACTTTGCTGGATTATTTTCTTGTATGTCGTCTAAGCAGGGCAAGGTTTATGCATTCTTCAGGCAAACACAGCATTTAAGGACACAACCAGAAAAAAACAAATAGTTCGGGCAAAAAATGTTCATCACCAGAAGGCTGACAAGATTCTGCCCAGCCTTAAACAGACATTGTTTATGTTCTTATGTGTAATTTTCGTAAAAACAGTAACATTGCTTTTAAATAATAAACAGATAAATAAGGGGGCTACATTTTAACATTAGTGCAGGGGTGGCCAACCAAACAGATACCAATAGCCACATTTGTTAACCGCAAAGAGCCACAACTCACACAAATGGAAAGAAAAGAATAGCCTATCACTCCATATCTTACTCACTCCCACAAAGCGATCACACGAAGCATGGAAAAAGAGCCTTTATTTTGTTAACTAGACAAAATTTTAATTTATGAGGAGACATACGCAAAAAAATACACATTTCTTGATATACTGTCATTTATCAATATTATTTAGAATTTTTTTGCGTTTATCTTGTTTCAAAGTTTTGCAAAAAATACATTGGCCTAAAGGCCAACAGTCTGAGTCGGAACTGGCAACAGTCCATACCGTAACACTACAAAATGGAAACATTAAAAAAAAATATAAGTGAAACATGAACGTAAGAGCCGCATTTATTTGGGTGGAGTGCCGCATGTGTCTCGCAAGCCACATGTTAGCCACCTAGAGCTGCAACAGTGTCCAGAACAACTACTTACTGTTCATATACTTGTTTTCTGGTGTTAAAAAACTAACTCTTTATTCCAAACAAATGCAAACAAAGTCTATATTATAAAAAACACCTAGAAAAATATTTAAAAAAAAGGGTTTTGTATTAAGAAATAGTTTTGTATTCTTTCTTACAGCTGCTGGTATATGATACGTCAACTAACCTAAAATGACAATGTGCAGATTGTTGTTCTTCACACACATATGATAATATTCAATATTTAAAAAAGCAAACTTTACAAACCCAGCTTTCTTTTCTTTTCTAATTCTGCAGTTCCATTGTATAAAAGAGTTGTCAGTTCTTCTACATCAATGGTTGCGTTGTCTCTTTCCTTTTGAAGATCCGGATTTACAACATTTGACGGCATTTCTGTTGGGCCAATTTGTTTTTTATTTGATAATTTAAAATGTTAATTTATTTCAAACAACCTGTCAAATAATAATAAATCAGGTCAGATGTATTAATAAGTATCACACTTTAACATCTTGAGTAATAAATTGAAAACAATTGGTAAAGGATAAAGAATAAAAATTTCAAAGCCAAAAAGGTTGAGTAGATCGACAGCATCTTGATTAAGACGTTTCGATACGAACTTGCAATTGCATCCTGCCTTTTATAAGTGATGCTTTGATTTGCTTTTCAGCCACACCAACTGAAGATGATACAAGTTCGTATCGAAACGTCTTAATCAAGATGCTGTCGATCTACTCGACCTTTTTGGCTTGGAAATTTATTGTTAAGCTACATTACAGATCCATGCATAGTGTACTCAAATAAAGAATAAAGTTCTAGAGCATTTGCAAAGACTTTAGTGTGACGTTTTGGTGCTCCTTCAGTTATGCCAGAAAGTAACCAATAAAAAAACGATCTACAAATATAGCATACCGCAACGCACATTGTTTGGGCTAGCTTTGGATGAGTCAAGTGTTATTATTAATAATAAATATAATAATAAATTTAATAACAGTTGACCCACCCTCCCAAAACGTTAACCTGCATTCCAACCCAAATAATGTGCAGTGTGGTATGCAGTATTTTTGGCGCTCTTTCACTATTGTACGTAAAAATTAATAAAAAAAAAAAATTTCTTAAAATGCCGCATACCACAACACATATTGTTTGGGTTAGGGTGCGGGTTAGCGTTTGGTTGAGGGTGAGTCAAGTTATTATTAATAATACAAATAATATTACTTGACCAACCCTCACCCAAACGCTAACCCGCACCCTAACCCAAACAATATGCGTTGTGGTATGCGGTATTATTATTTTTAAACTTTTCACGTACAATAGTGAAAGAGCGCCGTATTTTTTGCTTTGTTTTTTATGCATAACTTTCTATGTAAAAAAGTGAAGGAACGCCGACTTTTTATACAAAACATTGAAAAATTGCAGTTAACCCACGCTATTTGGGCTATGATTTGGACCTGGGCGAAGTTGGCGCGCTGGATTGGTTTTGGGCAATATCTCCAAAAGTTGTGACGATACAAAGTTGAAATTTCTACACAATCCTTATATTGCTTACATCTTTCCAGCAATCACACTTTTAACGAAAAAATATTAATATTCATTTTTATGAATATTAATATTCAGCTATATTAACACCTAATTTTCAAACTTTCTCGCTAATTTTTTCACGAAATAAACTACAAGACATACTCTTCAAAATGAGCCATAGCTTGTAGTCAATATCAATCGGGCCTTGCTTTAATATGCGATCAAAAATTTCATAATTGCTCAAATTCGACATATGGCCTTTCGATTTCAAATGCCCCAAATACCATCTAATATTCACGTTAGAGATCTGAAATTTTCACACACGCCTTATAATAGCTTCAGCAATCCAGCAATCACACTTTCAGAAAAAAATATTAAAAAAATATTAATATTCATTTTTATGAATATTAATATTCAGCTATATTAACACCTAATTTTCAAACTTTCTCGCTAATTTTTTCACGAAATAAACTACAAGACATACTCTTCAAAATGAGCCATAGCTTGTAGTCAATATCAATCGGGCCTTGCTTTAATATGCGATCAAAAATTTCATAATTGCTCAAATTCGACATATGGCCTTTCGATTTCAAATGCCCCAAATACCATCTAATATTCACGTTAGAGATCTGAAATTTTCACACACGCCTTATAATAGCTTCAGCAATCCAGCAATCACACTTTCAGAAAAAAATATTAAAAAAATATTAATATTCATTTTTATGAATATTAATATTCAGCTATATTAACACCTAATTTTCAAACTTTCTCGCTAATTTTTTCACGAAATAAACTACAAGACATACTCTTCAAAATGAGCCATAGCTTGTAGTCAATATCAATCGGGCCTTGCTTTAATATGCGATCAAAAATTTGATTTGGGGTAGGTCAAGTATTATTATTAAATAATAAATAGAATAATATTTGTTTCACACACCCACCCATAAGAGCTGTCCAGCAACCTAACCCACATATTGTGCGTTGATTTAATAATTGTTTCAACGCTGTGGTAGGATTCTCGACAGTGCCCAGCCCAAAGATGTTAATAACTATTAAGGCGATAAAATTGTTATTTAGCAACATTTTAAAAAATACGCGAGCCTTTTACAACCATCTAGCCTACACGGCGTTACCGCTGCTAGTTTGATAGAGTATTGTTGTAGCTTGCTTACAATTTAAGAATATACAATACCAAGATTATACTATATATACTTTTTGGTCCTTTGGATGAACACTCGTCACTCATGTGTCGTAGACTTTTTTGCTTTTAGAACTGCACTAATTTCTGACGGATCGGGTGCGTCAAGCTTGGTTGACTATAATAGCATAACCGTAACGAAAATGGCCAAAAATGCACATTTCTAGATAAAATGTCATTTATAAAAATGATTTGAACAAATAACTTGAAGGTCATTGACTCACAGCTTTATGGCCGCACAGATTATACCAGTTTTGAAATGAATTACTTAAATAACTGTTGTTGTTTTTTGCTTCAATTACGACCTGACTGGGACTTGACTTGGGCATCCAAATACCTGGACTGGGACTGGACTTTTTATTTATTTGAAAAGACTTGATTTCGACTTGAACTTAAGTCATTTCAAAATAAGTTGTTCACATCACTGGATTAGTAGGCTACACCTATGGCGGAAAAGCGCATAGCCATGTCGACTTTATTTATAATGCGAGCTTGAGCTCATCGACATATCTATTACTTATTTCGTTAACTAAAGATACCGCATAACGATTCAGTTACTTTGCAAATCCTCTTACAATTCGGTGGCTTGTGTCCTACCAAAGAGATCTCTTTGGTCCTACGTTTGAAAGGCACCATCGGTTTAGCTCCGGTTCGACCAAATTTATTTTAAAAGCCGGATTATAAAGTTCCGGTTGGGGTGCTCATTTTTGAAATGGGAGAAAAGAAGAACGTTTTATTTAATGAATATGTCTTAACCAGTGACGTGCGGTAACGTTCCTAGATGGTGGGGCACTAATTTTTTCAAGCCACGCTTTTCTTTAACAATCACAAAAACGGTATCGTACTAATAAAGATAAAACAATTAGCGGCATGCTTTTGTGGGGCGCAGCCACAATAAAAAAATGTTTATAGAATGTTTATTGTTTACATTCTTTCATTGTGGCTGCGCCCCACACTTTCACGTTTATTACAAAAATGAAAATAAGAAACAGGGAAAGTATAAAAGGCGATATTTTTAAAGCACAGCCACCGGTAAGCGTAGCCAGACAAAAATTTAGGAAGGTGGGGTCTGGGCAAAAAGTTTAAACTTTTGTTGTTTAGCTTTTGCCATTGTATGAACCGCGTATCGAACACAAATAAATACACTAGCAAACCGTTTCGAGCAGCAACTTACTGAGTTTTAGCGCAATACTAAAAAATCATTCAGAGAGCAAAAACAAAATGACTAAAAAGTAAAACTACATCAATAAGTAGTCTATAACGAATTCAATAATAACTAAATCGTTGATGACGTAACAGTCCATGCCAATTGAAGTTTCTGTGATCGACTTTTGTGGTAATGCAAAACATATACTATTTAGTACACACAAATATTTATACATTTTTAGGGGGTCATGGCCTCTGTGGCCCCCTGGCTGAGCCTATGACAGTCACATCCACTCCTTTTTTACCAAATCTCAAATCTCGAAAGTTGCGTGTTATTTTTTTGTCCAGTCGTCTGATGCAAACCTTTTAAATGGGAAACAGATTTGCCTTTATTTATGACTCTAACTTTAGATTGATTGAAAGTGTAAATTTTCCTCCATTTTAGTTAAATTTAATATAAAATACAATCCTTTACACTGCAAGAAGTCAATGTAGAAATGTTTCACAGCTGGGACCAGGGCTGCCACTCTGATTTTCAATTTATCCCAAGGTTTCTTGTCTAAAAATCCCAAGAATTGGAAAAAATTCCCAAGATTAAAAAGATGAAATATAAGAAACTGTGACGGACTTAGTGGTGCGCACCTATGTGTATTGAAGCTCTAACACAGGTGTCGGCAACCTTTCTTTAGTCGCGGACCAATACCAAACTGTGAAAGGTCTCTACGGGCCACATAAAATGTTAGAAAACAACTGTAAATCAGGCGGGCCACGGATTTTTTGGTCTATTGCATTTAAGGAGGCAGTAAATTGTTTTTTCGAGTCCACACGTCGTCATCCATACTGCTAATGAAAACTGTAATAAACCTACTTCGAAACACGATAACTTTGATGGTTAATCTAACTTTAATGGTCAATCCGGGCGCACCTGGCGAGCGCAATTCTTTTTGGTATACCGGTATTTTTTTTTTCTTGCAAGTGTTTATACAAAAAAAAAAATTGCCAAAAATACTATAAATAGTTAAAAAATGTATGTCTAATAATTTTAAATTCGTTTTCCGTTTGTCGGCGGCGCACTTATCAGCCTTCACCGCCACAATGGTAAAGAAGCGCAGTTTTACAAGAGAGCATCAAAGCGTAAACAAACCGAATGTACAAAGATGATTCGCGCGAAGCACTTTTTCGCCCTTACGTATGGTGAAGTAGTCAAAAAGTATGTAAAATTGACTGATATCTATCGTTTGTCAAATAGGCCGCGGGCCGGATGAACTACATTTGCGGGCGGATCCGGCCATAGGTTTGCCCCTTATTATCGCCGATTGGGCCTGGAGCATTTAGGCCGTCACACGAGTTAATAAATGAACTGTTATTCAGGAAACTTACTTTTCCAAAGCAAGCTGATCAGTTGTTCATTCACGTTATTGTAAACTTTGAGTTGAATTGTCCATTGTGACGTCATAGTATTGCATTGTGCCAATGAGAGTTACGTTTTTTACATCTTGCTGCGCTGCCACTTTGAGCTGTACTGTCACGGTTTTAAAACTGTTCGTGATGGCTTCACACAAAAAAAGTGATTCGTTAGAGGTTAACATAGCCGAGCTGATAGCAAAGAACCAATTGCACCCAACCCATTGATACCATGAAAAACAAATGTTATTTTGTGTATATTCTTAAGGGACCGTGAGCAATTTAAAAAGTTGCTGAGGGACCGTTGCGCAATTTGTCTAAAAAAGTTTGAGAACCACTGCTCTAACACAATGCATAATCACTAATAAGTGTAAGCGTGCCAGCACGACCCAGGCAAATAGCCACTTCCTTATTCTTTTTAGGAAATATGTCCTTAAATATAGGTAGAAATAATATTTGTAATTTTAACCTGCTAATGAATTAAAATTCCCAAGATATGGAACGAATATCCCCAGATCTCAAGGTCTAGGCTGAAATCCCAAGATCTTGGGATAAATCCCAAGGAGTGGCTTGAGGCATGCCTCAAATCCTAGCTAAATCGTTTATCATGTTTTCCGAGAGAATTGGGAAAGAAAAAAGCACGCATAATGCAGTACATAAAACTTTTGAGATTAGAAGAGAGGCACAGCTTGGCACTGCCTCTCTTCGCGTATTTCAACGATTTTGAACGCTTGATATGAATAGCGCAACAGAAATTGGAAATAATAACGCTTTAGGTATAGAAGTGTAAAATTTGCGGGAGAAGGAGTATGGACTACAGGAATCCATTCAAATTAAAGCACCCAAAATCATGCAATGTGTACTGTACTTTAGCTGTGATAAACATCTCTTTAATATACGCTTTGCTCTGCCTCACCTGCCTCCCCTGACCGCACGTCCCTGGTCTTAATTAAAAGTTCGAACATGGGATACTTCGTAAAATGCAAGTGATGATGTAATGATGGAGTGAACCGTTTTTTTAGAATATTCGGGTCAGTTCCGGTTCAGTTTCTTGAAATCTTACGAAAAACGGTTCGGGTTCGGTTACAGTTTGGGAAAAATTGGACCAAAACCAGCTTATAAAGTTCGGGTTCGGGTTATGTTAGTGTCCCTGTATTAGCAATTTAAACGGACTGAAAAAATAAGAATCTCGCAGCATTTAAAGTGAAATGGGCCAGTATTTAAACGTATATCTGTAGCCTAATATTATAGGTGATCTCATATCTTTTATCTCTCGTGCGTCTGTTTTTTCCAACGTGCAATTCATTATGGCGCAATATTCGGTTTCTTGATTTTAAATCACTGCGGATTGGCGTGTACATTGCGCGATCACGCATAGTTGCAGTAATATAGTTGGCGAAAACAACAAACTGCAGTATCTAGTCTTTCGTTAAATTATTAGTTTATAAGCTTATAACACATTGAGAGATATACCAAAACAGGTGTAAATGCGAGCTATATCTCTTTTATGTTCCTGAATCGTCACGTTGGCTATGGACTCCAGCCATAAGACCAAGATAAGAACAACACCAACGTCAGAATAAAACACAATTCGGAATAAGACCAAAATAGGACTAATACCTATGGTATTAGTACCGTCTAAATCGTAATAAGTCCTAAATCCGTCGGAATAAGACCTAAAAGGTCAAAATCAGGCCTAAACAACACTTTAACTAACCCCAAACCCCACCCCTAAGTACACCACTAACTTCCCTAAAAGTTTCAACACTAACCCATTTTCTAACCCCACCCATTACCCACCAATAACCCCAAACAGGACAAAAAATCCGGTGTCGAAACAGCGGCGTCCTGACGGCGCCGGTCAGACTAGGGCGTCCAAACGTAGTCACCAAAACGGCCGATGCCAGACCGATGGCCCCCGATCGTCCCATACCCTCTACTTACAGGTTAGGGCGTTATTCTGGCCATTTAGGCCTTCTTTCGATGAATTTAGGCCTTATTCCGATGAACTTAGGTCTTATTCCGATGAAATTAGAACTTATTCCGATAAATTTAGGCCTTATTCCGTTGAATTTAGGCCTTATTCCGATGAATTTAAAACTTATTCCAAATAATTTAGGCCTTATTCCATTGAATTTAGGCCTTATTCCGTTGAATTTAGGCCTTATTCCGATGAATTTAGAACTAATTCTGATGAATTTAGGCCTTATTCCGACAGATTTAGGTCTTAGTCAGACGATTTTGATCGTATGCTGTACTGGATATTTCTGCGTATTTGGCTTTATTATGTCGTTTGTCTTAATACTATGGTTTTATAGTTTTTTGGGCTTTATGTATTGTTGCTTTTTAGGTCTTATTGTGTGTTCCCGTTGGCTATCCCTTTCAGGTGAAAGTTTCCCAATTTCAACCAAGTAAAAACAATCGTGCAATTAAACTTTTGTTAGCTGCATATTTCTCCACGAGTTCAATCGATAATTATCAACACAGCAAGGGTGGCAAAGATTTTTTCGATTTTTTTTTAATTTTTTAAATTGGACAAAAGGCATTTTTGCAGATTACATAAACTGAATTTTTACACTAATGATGACATGCGCTGTGGCCGAAACAGAAAAAAAAGTGTCGTTTTTTTTATTTTCATTAAAAACTAAATGTAAAAAACCTTTTCAAACTTAAATGTGCTAATTAATGCTCTAATCGAAAATCCAAACAATTATAAATTTAGAATGATATGAATTGGGTTCCTCCTGTTATAAGTGAGGTTTAGATACATTTTAGTCTAATTTACTGATGATGATACAAGTACGTACGTCTCATCAAGATAATGTCGTTTTACTCGACGTTTTTGGCTTTTAGATTTTATATTTTATCAAGCTATACGCAAATGTTTGTAGTTTTCAACACCGCTTAAACGCAACATGCGGTTCTACTGCGTGGAACCATACGCGTTGAACGTCAACAGCGGTTCGAAATTTTCCTAGAAACACGAGCGTGCCAAAACGTCGCTTGGGCGCGCGGACGAGAGGAAATGAACTATACCCGGGTTTAAGCTCGCTTCGACGAGCTGAGCAAAAAGGGGGCTGAGTTGAGAAGTGCGCGGGGGCAGGCGGCCGCGAAAAGATCTCTCATCCCCGGCCCGCAGAGAAAACAAACGCGGAACAAGCAGGCGGTCATGTAGTGTGATGAATCGGCTTGTCATCCGCCCGGGCAAACTTGAACGCGGCCGCCCATTCACTACGAGAAGCGCCAAACCGGCACGTAAGGCTGGGACGAAGTTGGACTGAATTAACTCTGGACGCCGCCGCCGTCGTCGCAACATGATCGGGCTGGAGGCAACAATTGACGCAGAGCAACCATAGGCTAAGGCGTGGAGACTGTAATGGTAGTACACACATTAGTTGGAACGCATAATGCTGTCTACATTTTTGATAACAGTTGTGGAATTCTTATACTGGGGCTTGGCTAATTTAAGCTTTATCGAAAACATCTTTATTATTTTGAAACTAATTTGGTTTAATGGCACTTTCCATTATGATAATAAGCCGCTGTGAATACAAACAACAAAGTAATTCTTGCGACTTTTAATGATAAACAAGTTTCAGATATCGATATAGCAGCTATTATTACTGGCTGTAGTACAATTGCTGATTGGATTTTGTTTTTACCTGAATTTTGTGTTATCTATAAGCTTTAATCACATACTATTTTCGTTCAACGTACCAAAACTTTTAAATAAGTTTATTAGGAACAGAAAAAAACTTTAAAAATATAAACAATAAAGGTATTGATAAGATACTTTACGACAAGCACGGTCAAGAAAGAAAAAAAAATTGAGTCGTTCAGCTTTCAACTTTAGGGACGAAAGGATATATTTGTTTTAACCTTTCATTTTGATCCAATGTCATCTTAAACTCATATTTATATTTATGAACAGTAACTAATAACTAATCGACATTAATGTATAGCATGAAGTCATGATTAAAACGTTTTCCTTGTTGTTTGGCATTTATAAGTTTCTTGTACATTTAAGCGATTAGAATGAAACCATTTATATTAGTTTTTTAAAAATTATTTTGTAAGCACAAGTCTCGCCATTTTATAGTTTTTCTAAAAAAAATGCGTCCAAAACCTTCAAATTTTTGCGAAACTTTTACCTGGTTTGTCCCTACGTTGATACCCTTATGTTCCTAAACAATTAGTAAACACTTTATAAACATGCAGTTCTTGAAATGGCAAAGGTTGACTTTTAACCCCTTATAACGCTATGGTGTATAACCCCGGCAGTTTCACATGGGCGTCTCATAAGCCTTCCGTTTCAGTTTTTGCCGGATTCAAAACGGTCACGGTCGCCGTCTTGCTGTAGGTCGGTGGCGCGTTTCGTTTCAGATTACTCGCCTGATGTATTGGACAGCCTGGATCGGCCGAAAAGCATTCATCAAAACTCGGCCTTTCTCAAGTTTAAGTTTTGCGTCGGCCAGACAGCCGGGCGCTAAGCGTAATCGCCAAACGTCAAACGCTCCTGTTTTCCGCAGAATTCGACTACTGTATTGCTGTTTGTGCTGCCTGTAGACCTACTGTTTACTGCTTATGCCTGTTCGAGCTTGGGCTGAGTCGGAAATGAGCTACATGGGTGGTTCGAGAATCTTAAGGAGGTTCTTGGCCGTTTAAAAGATCACGACGAGAGGTGGAACCACCGCGCTCAAATTAGAACCTGACGAGTCTAACTGGACATTACAGTAATTCAAAAAAATTCGTTGTGCAAACTGAACCTAAACGTGTCAAATTGCTAGGGTACAAATTAAAGCTGTTTAAATATTTGTGTTGGTGACCAAAATACTAACAGCAAGAGATAAGTATTGCATAACCTATTGTATAAATGTATTTGCAGATTATCAGAATAGTATAACACGGGCATTTACAGAAACTCTTCCTTTCCCTACAAAAGGTTAAAGTTTGTGCTTTGAATAGGAAAATTGCCACCGTTTCGCCATTTTTATTTTTTCCGCAAGGTTGTGGGATGTTTGTTTTGAAAAGCGCAGCAGCACAGCGAAAGCTTAACGATTTTGTTTCAGTTTGGAATAATATACAAAGTCGCTTCAATTTTCCGCGCCAGTCCACTAATTGGCGAATTCGATTGGCGAATAAATTGCGATTGGGGGTTGATGGGCAATAAAGAGCAACTAAGCAAAAATAACGAGCAGACTGGCGAACTTTTCACCTTTATTGTGATTACACAAACGACTTAGTCGTGCCTGATGAAATCACTTTAAAGTTGTAGGCCTGGGCATCGGCTGCTATTGCAAAAAATTAAGGAGCAATATGTTAGAATTGTACAGACAGTGCAGTTTAAAAAATATGTTGATCATAAAATATAACCGGAATGAGAGTATTTCAATTATACTTAGCGGTTTGCCATATGATAGCATATTTTATATTCATCCTAGGAAAACTGAAAATTTAGCATTAAGCTGTTTGCTATCTATGTCATATCAGCCATGCTTAAATAACAAAGTTTGATTTAGGATTTAGAAAAAAAGTATTAAATCTGATCGTATCTAGCGAAATCCAAATTAAGCCCATCATAAATTAAAAAAATGGGAATATCCTTATAGATATGCAATACCGTTCATTAGCTATTATGGAGAGCTGACTTCTTAAATAGCAAGTTTTTGTTATTTTGCCAATCGTCACTTTTCGAACTAAAGCTATAACCTTGAAATATTCACATCCTAACTAATTTTACTCTAAAGCCGCGACTGTAAAAGCGCCGATATATAGAAATGTTCAAGAAGAGATTGGGTGATAAACTATACGGCAGGCGCGTCGCCATTTTGTTTGCACAATCAATCAGAAATATAGCTACTATATTGAAACAACATACTGTAGAATTCATACTAACTAATTAATTACACTTTTTTATGGAATTTGCAGCAGTACGTACACTTTTAATATCGGCCTATCTCTTGCACGTAAGATACATGATTATGAGCAGTACACTGGTGACTGTTTGTTGAAGAAGACGAAATAATTCAATTTGACCAGTTTTCGCAAAAATGGAAATTGAAAACTTGTTCAAACAAAGCCATTCCAATACAATGGATGCACCAAACATGACTGACGACCTGCTGAAATCCAGGTACCCCAACCCAATTGCGTCTGATCCTCTTTTCCGCCAGGCAATGGCCCTGAGCCTGCAACAAACTAGAGCTGAAGGTTTTGCTACATCGCCGGAAGACAAATTGTACAAGACTGCGTTTGCTCACAACCACCAGTACTACAATCAAAATCAGGTAGGCTTTCGGGTGGCAATTATCTTGATAAGACGTTTCAATACGCAATTGAATCATCATCAGTTAATGTCATTAGTCGTTTTGTTAGGCCCTGTCACGGTTATTGAAATTACCAGATTGCGCTTTTGCTTAATAGCCTAAGCCCTTAATACACGCGAATATTCACAAATTTATTCAAAGTAAATTTTTTATTAGTATATACTTGTTAAAAAATACTACTGGATTTGTTCGAAAATGTTCTTGAACACCAGTTGTTTATTTAGCGGTAAAAGCGAAGGGCATGTACATTATTTGTTACGTTGCCTTATTTATAGAAAAACTATAATGATACCCATGAACACACTTAATTTGAGTGGAGCATTAAAAATAAAATCCTACGAAACAAAATAAATAATTTTATTATCATTTTGTGTCAATGTAAAATATATTTCAATATGCTGAAGGCCTACATTGAGCATTGGATTTTGTTTTTAAGAACAGGTCAACTAAGTGACCAAAATGTATTTTTGCTTTCCCTTCGCTATAGCGTATAATATGTTTCTATTTTCCTACTAATTTTTACGATACGGAGTAACAATGGATCTAAATTGGATACCAAGTTCTAATTATGCAACGAAAGATACCCACACATATGTGTTCAACAACTGTGATCTAACCCTTCACAGTTATTAAACACATACGTGTAGATATATTTCATTGAATGATGATATGGTAACTGTAGATCTCCTTGAATATGAAGTTGCTTGTACAAATAGAATGTGGCAAGCATTGTCGTATAGTTATTTCTCGACTCGCTTAACTCTGGGCCTGTGTAGATCAGGTGGAGTGACGGTACCGTTGTGGCCGGAGATCGTGAGTTCGAACCTCACTGCAGGCTAGATATTTTGTAGCTTGCATATTGATCGACAGATTCGGTTATTCTGCGATGGCTTTCGGTGTACAAGTTGTAATTAAGTGATTTTATTCACATTTAAGATTCAGAGCAACGGATTCGACCCGTGGTCGCATGTTTCCAACCTACTCCACTCTTCGCCTCCGCGTCAGCCCGACTGTTCCTTTCACGCTCCGTCCTCTCATCAGACTCTTCTGGGCGCCTCTTCCCGCCTCCACAAGGAGGCGCTGTCGGACGGGAAGAGCAAGAAGGGCGCGGAGGAAAACGAGGACGCAAAGATCTACGCCTGGATGCTCCCGAAAAACGGTGTGTAAATATTTTCCGTCGTTGCATTTTAGCTCGATAGACACGGTACAGTTTATAACAGGGGTGCCCAAATCCGGCCCGCCGGGTCAATTAATACGCCCACTTCCTTAATGAAGATAAAATAGTTACACTGTCGAAGGCAGTTCAAAACTACAATTTGATAAAATCCCTAAATTTTGTTGAAATTGTTCTGTCTACGACAATTTATTAAGACCCACCACAGTTGTTATTTATATTTACATATTTAACAAAGTTCGACAATTTTTTTTATATGACCCGCGATCTTAAATCCTAAAGTTATCTGTCCACTTATGAGTAAAGTTTGGTGACCCCTGGTTTATAACAACAAAAGTCAGTTATCCAACTATAGTTTACCCTATATTTTACCATCTACTTATAAAAACTATTGTACTGTTATTATTAGGGCCCTTCGTACATCTGGGCAGGACCGTTAGATTTAAGTTAAATTTTAGTTTGAGGAAATAGATACTTGTTCAAAGAAATATTTTTTTTACACTCTACGTTAATCTATTTTTGCACTATAGTTTACATGATTGTGGCATGCTTGATGACTTATGCCTATAGATAGTGGACCAGAAAAGAAACACTTGGCTAGAAATAGTACCTATTCAATTTATTCACAAATCGATTTTGAGGCAGAACATCTATATAAATTAGGATAACATTTTAGGTCGAAAATGGATTATATTGGCAATTAAACCCTTTTATATTCATTTAATAAATTTATTTTGCACAAATTTCGCTAAACGAGGAGAAAATAATAAACAAATGAACAATGATGATAATGGTTAGTTAAGCAGAGCTGCGATTATCATTTTTTTTCAAAAGATGTTTGTATAATTTTTGTTTAAAGGAAAATGTTTCGAATAGATTGTTAGATATTGTTAAAAACTATTTTCAAAACTTTGAGAAGTTGTTATCAAATTTAGAAGGAAGCAGTATATATTACTGTGTTTATTTGTGTCGGAACTACCGTAAGCACAGTTCATATTGAGGTATAGTTTGCCTGTTTACATTAAACAGATTCTATTATTTATTTTAGTATATTTTTGGTAGCAAATGCGGTGACGCTTTACACAAATGACTAAATTCATACGGTAGCCGCAATTAAATGATTGCTTATTTGACTTAATGTTATGTATATGTACAAAATAAATCAAGATGGAAACAAAGAAATTTGGGATAATAAATCAAGAATTTGGTATATAGGTAACGCGAGGGCATTTTGTTACGAGTTTATGCCATTTTTAAAAACACATTAGTGCCAT
The DNA here is from genome assembly GCF_963924565.1 of Ascidiella aspersa. Lineage (NCBI taxonomy): Eukaryota > Metazoa > Chordata > Ascidiacea > Phlebobranchia > Ascidiidae > Ascidiella > Ascidiella aspersa. The sequence goes on from NC_139451.1 coordinate 23,337,507, forward strand.
CATGACATTATTTATGGTTGGAAATCATGTGATAATATATAAATGTTTTACTAAACAAACCTGAAAATGTGTATTTTATTTGAAGTCACAATTTAAACAAATAATAAATTATGTATTTGTGTGCACGCAAAATTGGAACAAAATGGAGTAGAAAGCAATAAAGGCTTCGTCTTTTTTGGGAGGGATTTTTTCAAACTCTGTCAAAAACTTTTATTTGAAACTTAGTTGTCGTCTATATTATGCTTAAATTAAAACATATTGTCTATTACTTCAGTAATACATATAAACTATAGACATCATAAAAGCCATATGTAAATTTTAGTTGCACACAAAACAATAGGCTGCTGTTGTAAATGGTGCCTCACTCGGGGTTATCAAATTGTATGTGGCCATAATAAGAAAAAAAAATGAATTTTTTTAACCAAATCGCTCAATTCTAATACGTTTATCGATACACTTTGTCACAGGGATATATCTCTTTTCAAATTACACCCTTTAATATATAGATTTGGTAATTAAGTCTTATTTTATTTGACAAAACCTTTGGTCTAGCTATATAGAGGTTAAATCAATTTTAGTATCTGGCATTTTAACTTAATGTTTAAAGCTAATGCTCACAATACTGTAAACAAAACTGCTGTTCGTATTTTGACATAATAAAGAGTAAAGTTAGCCTAATTAATTAGCGTGTAGTGAAGTTACGACGGGTTTCCGGCGTACTTCATTGCAAAGCACTAACGAAACTCGATATTTAGCCAAAACACGACAATGTCTGGCAATTTAGTGCCAGTTTCTCGAAAACTTTTGCAATCTGAAGCCCTAATCGACTTAAGTTTAGGAAATTATGCTTTTTATATTATCAGCGGTAATGTTGGGATTAATTGTTTTTCTATTGCTTAACTGGCAATTTTTGTTGGTACAACATTTTACTTATTTGTTATTTCCTAAGTTTTAAGTAAACTTCTTAATATTTTAATAAATAAAATTCTATCATTTTCACTTTTTAAACGCAACACCAATGGGTTGAATATTTTTCTGCCACCTTATCTTTAGGTTAATTCGGAAATAAATTCGGTTCAATAAACCACTGTCACCCCGATAAAACGTGTAAGGATTCGCATGACGCTAAGGTTAGGACCGCTCATTTTAGGTTTTTTAGCTGGTGTTGTGTACACAAATTACAAGGCGCTGGTTCAGAACTAAATGCATATAAGACTACAAACATGACGTCTTTCTCTTTGCTGTTACATATTTTATAGCGTTACTAAATGAATTAGGCCATTGGTTCTTTTTTTAGTAAAAATGTACTATGCCGTTGCCACAAAAAATCAAATTGATGACGGCTTTATTTGGTAAATACACAGAGCAAATATACTCCCAACAGGTAAATAGAAAAAAAAACGATTGTATTACGTAATTTTTATAAAGTGACGCCTGGATTTTTTACGTAAGATAAAAGGTTCCAAACCAAATACCAAGGTTATATAATGTTCTTGTAATTTTATTATGAAGTTGACGCAATGAACTAACCAGTCTCCAACCGGTAGCGCAAAGTTGACTTACGTATGGCGTAACTCAAAGCGGACATTGAGAGATAACAACGCACATAGCTCGGCTACGAGGTCACCTTGGGTGAGTTCCGTTGTTGGGGTTAGGTCAACACGATATGACCAAGGTTAAGGCGTGTTATGGCAATGAGCGATAACTAGGGCTGTGCGCGGCTCTATGTCTGCAAGCGTTAGTCTTGTGGAAATTAGTCAAGATTATCAGGCTTATTGCATTTATTGTTGTGATGCATTTCCCCCGGAGTGGCTGACTTTGAATAGAGATTGAACGGAACGCTGACAGCAAATAACATCCATGAGTTGGTCATAATCCTAGCAGAGACAAGGTTTCACGGGAAAGGTGTTTTACAAATACCAACGGCCGCCATTTTTTTATGTTGTTTAAAACAAAAAATTTTAATTCGTAAATTGGTATCTACCAAAGTTTGCCTTATGCAATATTCACTTTGCAGGTAAATGCATAAAATATTGCATTTAAATCACTTTTCAATAAACTATCAAGGTAAAACAAAATTGATTAATACTTAGCGCGAACCCTTGAAATGGAAACCAAAGAATTTGTTTAATATAAAGTGGATAAAAACTTTGTTACTACGATACAATATGAAACACAGTAAGGGGAAGTAGGAACACTAACACAGACACTATTTATCTTAGTCTGTTTACTTTCGTATGACAAAACTGTTAAGTTAGTAATTATGTAAGATACTATACATAACCTTTTGGGTGTCAACGCGAAAACTATACAAGAAAAGAAAGAATGAACAAAAAAATAAGGACAAATAAAATAAAGTAGTGACAAAACGGAAAAGGTATCAGGTTTATCCCTTAACGTTTAGGGGCAAAGAAGCAGAGCTTTCCGCCGACGACGCAGATTAAATCAACTGATCAAGGTCGGCTAGAGGTCAGGGCGCCGAGACGCTTAGAACAACATCGCGCCCCATTTGACTGATCGCCGACCGGGCGGCCGTGTCCCAAGCCTGACTTGCAATCAATATAAGCAATTAGGCCGAAACTCGCCAATGCCGCTGTACAGTACAACTGGCGATTCTTTTATGATGACGGATCCGTTTTTTTGCCGCCGCGCGCGTGCAATCCAAGCAAAGCAATGTCTTAATTAATTCAGTGCGAAAACCAACGGTCAGCTTGGAAAAACTCCAATGTAGCAATTTTCACGCGTGTCCGGATTGCACTTATGCCCTCTGTGAATATTTCCTGGTCATCTTAAAATATTTAAACCTCTAGTTTTGTCGCCACTCGTTTAGTCACGAGGCCACCCTTGTTCTAATAATAGAAAACGGAGACTGGAAGAATCAAATCATTGGGATTGGTTACATTTGGAGTGCTGTAAATTGACCTTGGAGTGATGTAAACTTTAAACTGCCCTGAGAAAACCACGTAACGTTTTTTGTAAATAAACGAAATGTTTGTCAACAAACCGGACTTGGTAGTCTGTTGCCATGTGAGTCTGTATTTTGATCACTGCGTGGTTAAATTACGAGAACAATAAATGTCACCTGTTGTCATACGAGTTAAACACGAATTTGTCTTGTGACATTTTAGACTGAGCGCCTATATTTAAAAAAATGATAGCTACTTCTGTATTGTCTTTGATATTCTTACTAGAGCTTCAGCTACCAAATAACTTTTGCAGCGTCGTTGGTAGAGATGCCCTGTACAACACAATTTGCACAACTGTTGCTTACAATTTAAGACTTGTTATTAAAACTTGACTTGACGTTGTAATTTACTTCTACTTGGATTTTGTTTTTATTCGTTTATAACCTAAATTGTTGTGCGATATATTGTTCAATTTTTAAACTTACTATTTTCATAATAGTTTAAATTTAATTTTAAATTATTTTTTTGGCATTGGACGTGATTTTCTGTGTTGATGTCTTGGACCGGAATTAACTTTCCATTTGGTAAAATATGCTTTAATTAAATTAGCTATCTTCTGCAAATAACTTGACTTTGACTTTAGAAATAAATCGTAAAGCAAACATTAATCGTAAAAAAAAAAATAAAGTAAAAGACAGAAATCACTTCATAAAACAAACATATATATATGATATCAGAGAATAAAGATTCATATAGCCTAATTTGAAGCAAGAATCTTGCTTTAATTTTTTTAGTAAAAATAAGACCAGCGCGCCGTTCCATCCCTAATTTGCACATTATTTAAATAATAATTCGTGTTACAGCAACGAGAATTGTTCTCCTTGTCACTGTCTAAAGTACAGAATCTCCCACAGACAGTCGAATACCGTTTGACAATGCCAAAGAGAACACTTCTCGTTGTTTGCTTCAGTATTCGTATTGGTTGAAATAATCTGCAACTCAGGGTTAGCGGCGTTTGGTTTATTTTTACTCATTGCATATCGAGATTTATAAAGTAGAAGCAATTAGCACTTATAACATTTGTGCTGGGCTACCCGGGACCCCCAGTTGGCGTGGTATAGAAATAATGATAATTAACTATAAACATCGCAACCCGTGTTCAACCTTCGCCCATAACATGTGTACTTGTGTAGCGAGAATCGGTATTTCTATTTATGATTATAAGGTGTTTGTTTCGCATGTTTAGGAGAAACCCACCTTCTGGCATATTGTGCGAACACCACCGGTGCTCAGTCGTGTAAATTTATTACCGACCCACGTTTAACCGTTAAAGTGTCAAAAAAAACAAAAAAAACCCTACTTTTCACAAAACCATATTTTTCCAACTTTATCTGATTGTGAATATGCTTATTTTTTTTTCTAGATGCTGATTTGAGCGCCGTGAAAAGCACGACTTTTCCGAAATAAAACTTGGCGTTGTTAAAAACATTAATGATTGGGGCAAAATAAACATTAAAATGTTGAATTAGTATAACTAAAAACGAGTCAATTACTCCGCCTATCTATACAATCCACCCCTGTCTCAAATAACTTTTAAACTGGTATATGTATTTTTTTTCCAGAGTATTATTTCTCCATTTAACGAATCGAATGAAGTCAAAATAAAAACTGGAAAATTTATTTTCCCAAATGATTGACAGAAACTATTAAATCACTGGCTTTAACTAGGTTTGAGTTTAGGCTGTATATCATCAACTTCATTAATTTGGAAGCCATTGTCGTCATTTATTTGGAAAGGGTGAGGTGATATCTTTAGACAAACTTCCAGTTTTGGCTACACATTCATTATGCTTTTCAAATAGAGTTCGATAGACGTTTGTCAAGGACTTTTATTGCTTTTGGGAAATTTTTTTTTTTTTTTTTATCGTGGTTAACGGACAATGTTAAAAATAACTGGGCCCTAAAGAAGAAGAGAAACTTATACCACTATTCAGTCATAAATATTGTGCCCACTTAGTACTACCCAAAGTTAGTACTACCCCAAAGGATTTGAATTAAATTTAGAACATTTATTCAACGACCAAGTCAAACAAATGAATATCGTTTTTCATGGAGTACAATTTTTAAGTTTTCCGCCATTTTGTGTCTGTTATTATGAATTCCAACTTTTGGTCGCTGTTTTTTACGTCCTATAATATGAAGAAAATATATATTTTTTTAAAGTTTTACCAAGTTGTTTAGACTTTTTATAGGTTACGATCCTATTGTTATTAAATATATAAGATAACGATTTGTTTTTTCGACAGGAAACTCTTTAAACATACGATGATTGTATTACAAAACGTTTATTATAATTTCATTCATTTTTTTCACTGAAAAACAACAAATTTTAAAAGCGAATTCTTACATAAAAGGTAATGTGTGCAACTCAATTGGCCTTGTGTCACTACACATTTTCGGATTAATGCAATTTCGCAAATTTTAAGTTTACCTATAGATTCACACCTTTTTTCTTGTTTTAGTTCAACCTTTATACGCACGTCTAAAGCAATTAAAAACACTTTTCTGTTTAACGAAGCGTTTTTTCATGATTTATCCGAACGCTTAGGTTTCTATTCAAACCCTTTATAGTCATTCATCGCTTACAAAACGCAAAACCCTTGGCAGCGTACGCGACCTCCAGATTGAAGTAGTATCGTTTGCGCGTCATCAAGTACTAAAGTACTACGCAAATACGTCGTCCTTGCGCATCGTACGCGACATTTCGAAGACGTGCGTGACAAAACAGACAGACGTGCGGGCAAATGGCCATCATTTCGGGAGCATTTGTCATTCTAAGTTCCATTTCTCTTTTCCATTGCAAATCAGCCCGAACAAAATGCGGTCAACCAACGTCAAAATACACGGACGAAGAAAAAATGGTGATCGTGTTCCGACTGAACGTTGGGCGGTCCCGTTGTGCTTTTAGGTATTGTTTTGGGTATTCGGTCGACGTTGCGGGGTAACTCAAGGAGTACGCCATCAATCATCATAGCGCTATCCAACACAGACACACGTATTAAACGGACATGGCTGTCTACAGAACTCGCTGCAGAAGTGCATTTATTAATGGTTGAATTCGTTTTTTTTTTAAATGTAAACTGGCAAAGTTTTGACGCCAATCATATGAAAATCAAAGATTAAATTCCACGAACATAGGCAAATACCGCACCTTATGCATAGATCTGTGTACATTTTGACAAGGGTAGAGGACAAACGACTGGTTTGGCATTTGCAGTATTGCAACTAATTGAATTTATTATTTTCTTTATGTGGTCAAAGCAGTCCAGCTTCCATTTTACTCAGCAAACAAGATATAGTATAAATGGTCAAATAAAGAGTACCGATATCGTCTCCGACCCGATGCTAGCATACATTCCTACGTTCGATTATACATTTTTATACATTTCCTACGTTCGTTCGCATATTTTTTAGAAATTCACCACTCTATGTACAGCGTTTTTATATTCATATACCATAACAAAGCGCTACCTTCGAGTATCTCCAAATTAGCACTCCAGAGAAGCGGTTCCAATTTTTGTTGACGGTACCGTGAACTTATTAGACAACAATTTGTAAATTTTAAGTTGTATTAAAAATATCATATTTGTTCAAACCACAAAATACTTAAATAATTTAATGCAATAAGTTCAAAAAAGTTGAAAATCCTTGCAATCGACTGAATCAAAAAACACGACAGAAGAAAACTAGAAGTTTGGGAACCGAGAATGCTTTGCAGTGTTTTTTTAGGATATACCGGTATTTCTCTTGAATTGCTTGCCTGTTTTATAGGCTTTATAGTTGCATATCATAAAAGTACTATCGGGTCAATAAGCTACGCCGAATAAGAAATAAAACAATATGTTGCAGTACACATTATAGTTCGAAGAATTTTTCATATGCGTGATTCTAAGAGAATAATGAGATCTGGCTAATTTCATCAGTCTAATCATTTTTAAAGTATGGTTAACTCCTTGGAAATCCAGAGGACCGCGAACCCTGATTGAAAAGTGTAACTGAAATAGACCGTTATGTAACTAAACTAAGGAGATTATTTTGAAGCGATTAAAATGGCGAAAGAATAACTCGGCCGCTTCATTACAGTGTTTGTTATCTAATCGTACCGTTGTTTTCTCCTCAGCGAACGACGACGACCCTTCGAAGAGAACGCGCACCGCCTACACGAGATTCCAGACCCTGGAGCTGGAAAAGGAGTTTCACTACAACCGCTACCTGACGCGCAGGAGAAGGATAGAGATCGCACACGCGCTCCAGCTCACAGAGAGGCAGATCAAGATCTGGTTCCAGAACAGGAGGATGAAGTGGAAAAAGGAGAACAAGGGGAGGACACTGGTGTGCTCGTCGGAGGATGTTGGTGGAGTTGGAGAAAAGGAGGAGTGACTGGTGCTCGCTTTTCTTAGAACGCGTTGCTCTAGGTTGGGGGTCACAATTTTGTTTATTCATAAAGCGCCGGACAACTCAAAGCAAGGCTATAGTCAAACTTTTTGGGAACAGTACACACTTTTCCACCTACTAAGAAACTTGTACACCCCAGTCCACGCAATGCTCTGAAGAGTTATTAACCGTTATGAGAAATTATAGTACCTCACAATAACGTTTATCAAATGAAATATTTGGTCATGATGTTACAAATAGAATATAGCATCTTACAAGCTACGTGCGCTTTAAATTTCTGCAAGACCATTTTTTTCGTTGTTTTCAAATGCGCAGGGCGTTGCTCTAGGTCAGGGGGTCACAACGTTTTTTTTTTCATCAATAAATAGATAGATATGATTTTATTAGGAACCTAGAAAAAACGAAAATCGACGAAATCAATTTTTTTACAATATTAGACGATTCCAGGAGACAGCGATAGACCATACATTTTATCGAGTCGCATAAAGCGCATAATAACTTAACGATCGCGGACCGGATAACTGTAAAGGTTAAAGATGCGGGACTGATATGAAATGTTGCTTTGGCCTATTTGACATAATTATTATTTTAAAACAAAGGAAACACCAACAAATATTTTTTTCTACATTATTGTGAGAATTCATCAAAATTTGGCTTACTTTTGCATCCGACAAAATATTTGTTAACAAATCATTAATAAACGTATTTTGGGTATACTTAAAAAAAATACCGCTTTCACTTCTGTAAAATGGCACGGGCCGCAAAAGTTTAAACCACCGGATTTGGTTCTAGTTTGGCGACCCCTTCTCTAGGGAAGCGGTGCGACTGTACTTTCTGAAATACTTTGTGTTAAGACGACATTCGTTCATTTCGCGTCAACGCCACTTTCAAGTGTGTAGGCTGTGAAGAGGTGACATATTTTTATCGTGAAGATGTTTCCAGGGCGTATAAATTATGCTCTGTAAGCGATTTATACGCAACTACCCATTTTCATAATATCTCATCCTGCAATTATTGTTCAAGCTTTTTTGGCGCTGGAAGTTACAGCGGTTTCCACCGAGCAGTCGGATTGATTGAGTAGTGCAGTTATGCTCAACCTTTAATGCCTTATACGGCACCTTCTAGAAATAATAAATACATTGCGGTATCCTTTCTAAGATTTCGCTGCATGGGTTATTTTACTGTAATATGACCATAAACAGAATTGGAACAGCACAAATCAACTCTGCGCAATGCAGGAAAATACAATCTGATTTAGTGTACTCTAATCGTACACAGAGAGTTTAACAAATAAAGAAATATCAGATTAAAAAAAATCAAATTCATAAACTTCCAAAAAATACAATTTCAAAATAATTATTAGAATTGGCACCCCAGGGTGCCTAGGTACAACGTTTGCTAGCCGCAGGAGTAGAGTATGAGGTTTTGCTCCCCCCAATAATTTTTATTAGGACGACATTCTTTCAATCCAATCATGTGCGTTTTTCGAGTTTAAGCCCGTCAATTAAAGTCTTCGACCCTCCATCCGTACTGCTTTTGGTGGGCAACATACTGTTACTAATTATAGGTTTGTGTTTATACAATCATGTGGTAACAACATCTTAGAGAGGAAGGATCGGACTTTTTCCCGCTAATTCCTTGTTAAGTTTAACTTGTTTTGCAGTTAAAAAAATTAGCCGACCCCTGCAGTAAGGCAATTAGACAAATAAGGTTAATGTATCACAGCAGGCATTCCATGCGCAAATTTATTTTGAAATATTTTACCTTGTACAAGTTTCTTATAGATTTTATTTAGACAAGACTGAACAAAGCGCAGTTTCTAATTTATTTAAACGGGTATTGGTTTAGTTATTTCCTTAAAGTGGTGCGAAATTTTTATTATAATATTATTTTTAACATGAGCTGTTTAATTGGAATGTTTTTATTTCATGTTTACAAAACATATTATTGCCAAGTGGAATACGTTCAACTTCACAGTCGATCTTAACTACCACAATTTAGGCTTTAAGTTGTTTGTTATATACTATACTTGCCAAATGTGAGACTTTATTGTTTAGTTTTGTTGTGTTTAAATATCCAAAGCAAGTCTTCGATTATCTTTTAAAAACCTTAACGCTAAATGGGGGTAGGGAGTTGTTTAAAACAACAACAAAATCCGCGTACTTCGCTAACATAACGGATAACCGTGCTACTTTATCACACTTGTTTATGGATACGATGTTATTCAGTATTATCAGCTTCGTTATAAATCATTGTATATTTATTGATATTGCAGAACAATTATATAAAACGCTATTTGTGGACAAAACCAGTATTACATGCCGTGTCACTTTTTTGTTTGTCGTTTATTGTTTATTGTCCACCTTTTATTCTTTCAAACTCAACAGTCATCAGGCTATACGCTTTGAACTTATAGACCTGTGATTTATTTTTATCTAGCGGGCCCTTTTTGATTCTTTACAAAATGGCAGAATCCGGCTTAATTACACGAAGGTATTGCTTCACAATACCCTTGCATTGATTACTCTATGATAGTGTGCTTACTGCTTAGTGAGCCTGAAAATGTTTAGGATATAACGAAGCGAACGTGAAATTTTAAATATACCAATATTTCTTTTCAATTGATTGCGCTTTTTATTGCATAGGCTTCATAGTTATATCTTGAAAGTACTGTGGGGTCAATGAGCTAAGCCGAATAAGAAAGAAAAACGATATGTATCCACTTTAGAATATTTTATCCTGTTTCTCGATGCGGCAACCTTCCATGGCGCACCGGTTAAAAAACCTTGCTATATTTTCTAACATTCAAACCAGAACTTAAAAACTGCTCGCTGCATAGTTCTAAATTGCTTTATTATCATTACAATTCCAAGAGAATGATGAGATCTTGCTAATATAATTTGTCGGTAAAATCATTTAAAAAAATATAAACCATTTTTACCCCCAGAGTTCCGCAAACCGCAGTTGAAAAATTGAACTAATACAAAGTATTATGTAAAGCAATTGTTTCAAAGCGTATAAAATATCTAAAGAAAAGTCTGTCGCTACTTTTATAAGATTGAAATCACAAGAATCCGTATTAAAAAATATTTCTGCAAACAATCCCTTTCTAAATGCCATAAATGCTCTTTAAAAAAATAATAAATGTACTTTCATCGAAAGCCATAAGATGTGCTTTGCACAGAAATGTACATCTTTAGACATGTGGAGAAGTGTTAGTTTTTTGGGCTATATGTCAGTAAAGTTATAGGTTGGTAAAGTATAAACAATTTATTACCGGAATAAGGACAGATATTTTTTATTACTGCATGGATATGTTTTAAAAGAGGTCGGTTGGCTTACAATCTTTATTTAAATCAGACTAGAGCAATGTCAGCACTTATTGTTTCAGTAATAATAAAGGCAATTGGTATTTGCAGGATTGCAGCTATACCTTTAGCAGACAAGACAAGAAATGTTTCCTAAAGAAGCATATGCTTTGTTAGTTTTGTGAATTTTCCAACAAATATCCAGTCATCAGCATCAAAAGCGCAAAGAAAAAGAAACGATCAAGGGTGTATTACAGATCGATGACTTCGCCATGAATCAGCAATTTGCAAGGCAAATTTGAACAGGCAACAATTCGCGCGGTTGCAACTTTACTTAATGCTCCCATAGCAGAGGTTGTTAAACTGGGATCCATGAACCCTTTGGGAGTACATTTAGGTGGTCTAGAAAGCCTAATTGAAATCTTAGTGTTTTATTCAAGAAGTAATCAATTTAAAGAGTTAAATTAAAAATAAAACGTTTTAGCACTGAATGTATTCAGACTACATTTCACTTTTACATTTTTGGACCAAAATCAGCACATTTCTAAAATATATTTGTATTGTGACGTCAAATTTAAAAAGCTCTAGCCGACCGTGGTCCACACGAAGCAAAACTAAGTTTTAGTGGTCCGAGGTAAAAAAGTTTAAGAATCCCCGTCCGAGAGCTACGGCTGTGAAGCGATTGCGCGTGACCAATGGCAAACAATGGACCCTCTGTGGTTCGTCATTAATATTTATCTCTGATTCATAAAAACGCGCGCGTGGCCCGGGCGAAGAAAAAATAGCCACCAAAGAAAAGTCATTAATCGTAATGCTAGTCGAAATTTAAATAGTAAAATAGCTTTATACGATCTGCTAGATTTCGTTTATTGTTTTCAGTAAAAACAAAAAAAAGAGAGCTGCTGTTACATTAATCGGAATAACTTCTATCTACGTATATTAGATTGTTTTCAGTGTGGGCCTACGAAGAATATTTTTGTTGTTTATAAGACAACGTGATAAATTTCCGATTTTTTTATGTAATGCAGTTTTCAAATAGTGCTAACACTTGCTTAATTCTATAAAAATAAGATTATAAACTTTTACAGCTAAAACGACCCCATTTGGCACAAAATCGATACAACGACTTTAACCATTCAAAATTGCTACACATATTCAACGTCATTCGTACATGATTAAACACTTTAGTGTTTGCTGAATTTCGTCTGCGAAGCTTGCTTGCATTTTTTTTCGAAGCTTGCTAGCATTTGCTTGTTGCTGTCACCTAGCGGCAGTATTTCCATGGTGGTTATTTTGCCAGATAAAGTTCAAAATAAGATACCCTGGAATGGCCACTGCATGACAGTCTGCGATGTTTAAGGAGAAAAAAGAAATTAAAGATAATCCTAGGTTTAAAAAGAAAGAAATTAAAGGTAATCCCAGCACTGTTTATCTAGGCGGTAATTAAAAAGGACGCACAATTATAATAATGCATTTTAATAGAATGCATTACATTTTAATAGAATGCATTACATTTTATAGACTATTATAGGTAAGTAGCTTGGAGATACCCGAAGGAATCCAGGTTTTAGCAGTAGCCTGCGGTCATACCGTTTACATCTATTCCGATATATCAGACACATTTAAACATGGGAACTTTTCTGCAAACTTGAAAAATCCGTTTTCTTGCGATGAACACTTAGTCTCGTAAATGTCCCTCTTGATACGAGGTTAATATTTTAACTACAACAGAAGTTGATTAAGTTGCCACATTTCGTTATACCGAAAACCGATAGGACGACGATAAAAGCGAGGTCACTTTTATTAAATAACACTGCCCGGTGAAATTCCAATTATGCCATTACTAAACTATGCGTCGTGTTCCGAATTATAAATTAAAATTATTTCAATTTCGGCGGGCTTTTCTCCACACTTACAGTAAGCGTGCTGAAAAGACAAACAATCCAATTTCAGAGCACGTTTGAACCATAAACAGGTAATCGGGAAACAATTTTTATTGCCCGTTTCAAACGCACACCTACAAGACACGGCGTCTCTGCCCTATTTGCACTTCGCTATTTAGCCGGTCGTGTTTGTTACAGGCTCCAGTGTACGGCAAACCGCAAATATTGCGGGTTGAATGACCGCCATAAAACCTGACGCAATCCAATTGTTTTAAACCAGCCAGTAGGTTTTTTGTCTGTTTGGTAATTTTCGGTAAACACAACTGATTGTTTTTCTTCTAAGTCGCGTTCGTTTGTCATAGCAGTTAGTAATTTGAAATAAGGAGTTGCATTTTTTTAATTAGTAGAAGCCGAAAGAGATTAGTGTATTCAAATTTCTTTTTTGTTGCTGCGACCCCCTTTTTAGTTTCCTGAAACCTACACGTCCCCAATAACAATAAACCAGATTCCAATTAAATGAAATTTAGCAAATGCATGCACGAGTGAGATTTTTTAACTCTAAATCAAAAGTGATCTTTATAGATTAAGACATATTTAATAGCAATATTTTTTTACGATGATTTTATATTACCTCATTTTTCTTTTCTACTGGGAAAAAAATTTACTTACAGAATTCTATTGTGTATAAGTGCTGTCACATAGAGTTTCATGGATTGTCGCAAAACGAGCCTTCTGTGGTCAAATGGTTTGTATCAGACACGACGGTCATTCATTAAAAAATGAGTAATGGTGTCGTTATAAATACGGCTGGTTTACTGAAAGCAAATGTCACTAACACAAGTGTTGGACTGTCTGTTTCACTTCTACTGCTAAATTTTGAGTTCTATTGTAGCTCTATTTTGTCTGGTCCATATTTAGTTTTACGAATACTAAACGGCAACATCTTGCGTCCCCCAGGTTGTGAACCACTGCTATAGATGTTAGAAATGTGTTTTATCGATTAAACTGCTATAAAAGCTTTACATATTGATGCACGATTTTTATTTAAATGCAGCGAATATTACAATATTTTAAAAAGTGCAAAAAGAAGGCATATCGAGGGAGTCTTCATGGAAAACTTTTCACTACAGATGCCAAGATTTCATCGCTATAAAATTATCAATCGTACACGAGTTTACAGGTTTAAGGAGTCACGAATTGGGCTGATATTACAGTGTCTGCATCGAGACTCCATCAGCATAGATAGGTCTGCGGTAAACTGGTCATTAAATCGAAATTGCTTTTCGCTCGTAAACATTAAAACATTCAGCACTACGACGAGTGACAACCGCTTACCATATTGTTTTTGAGTTTTTTGTCTTATGATGTCGAACTGATAAACATGTATGGAGTCCGAATACCACATCACTGGAAAATGCGGTTTCACGATTTTAGAGCGACATAATGTGGAAACTGGGGAAATGTGAAACAGTTCTTTTATTGCTTCGATGTTCGAAACACAAAAACGATAACACTTCAGGATTTGAGCAGCATATATCGCAGTACATAAGCTCAACTACCAGAAGAAGCTAAGTTATTCTTAGCAAACGAATCGGTGAGATTTGAAACTAAAATTTTTACATCGGTTGTAGTATTTAGGTGGACTTTTTTTGCCTTTGTTATACTTTACCGAGCGCAATTAGTAAATATCGACAAAAATCATTTGTGAACTAAAGTCTATACAAAGTGTAACGTTTAGACGCGCCCCGCAACTGTATAGCGCCAGACCAATAATATAACGACTAAGGTGCTTAAACGGGTTTTAATTTAAAACAATAATGGAAAAAACGTTGATTAGAGTTTAACGCTATTTGCGAGGGTTTCGATTTTGCTATTTGGCTTTATTATTATACAGCCAGCCTATATAGCTTACAGTGCATCAAGGTTCATAAGTTTATAAAACCAAGCCTACGCGGCTAAACTCAAACGTAAGGTTGCAGGCAGAAATATTAATATAATTCAACATGGATTTGCGGCACCATACAGGAATTAGTTCTACTCGTATTTTTGCTGAGTGGTTAACTGTAACGTTACAATAAACGAGATCGAAATAGCACATAAACTGTGCAACAAGGTTGAAAAAACATTTCTAATTTTTGGCACTTTTATCGTACAAAAACAGTGTATCAAGAAGCTTACCAATAGAACAAAAGTTGGAATCCTAAAGTCTTTAAAATATCTCTCGGCACCCTTGAGCGTTAAAATTGGCACCTCAGAGTGCCGCAGCACCCCGGTTGAGAACCAATGGCTTATTGGGTAAAACAAAATGGCGCCCGATCTGGCAGGCGCGTCGTGTCGCGTGCGTGAGACTGATGCGCCGTTGACGAGCGTTAAAACAAAGACCTGAGCCCGCGATACACGCACGGCATTATGAACAATGCGCCAAACAACTCGTAAATTTGCGGCGGCCAGCTATCCTTTGGGGAGGGAAAGCGAAAAAGTGAACGGAGCGCCTTGTCCGGGCGACTTTTATTAACCGTGATTTACTGATAAGTGTACAAATGCGCAGGGGCCCGGCTCCCTGGGCTATTTGCCGACCTGTCGGCCGAGATATATCGTTGGGGCTCGGGCGGCCGGGTAGCGTGTTGATTCCCCGGCAGCAATGATCGCTTTATTGCGCCGTAAAAACGCGCGAAAGCCGCTTTACGGCGGCAAAGTCCAGGCCTTGTTTTTCCCCGTTCACCTTTCGCTATATACAATAACGAGGCAAGGGACACGGACCGCAACAGAGTTTCCCCACGCAACGCTATTTTCGGTTTGTTGCTATCGACGAAAAAGGGCAACAACCCGGGATAACGTTTAAGGCCAGTTTGCGAATCCGGGTTCCAAGCGGTTTTTCTCATAAAGGCTAAATAGGTTGATTTTTATGATCGAGGACTTTTTGCCTGTTGCAACAAGTTGGTTTTGGTTTGGTACGGTTAGCGAACCGTTGTGGTTTTTGGTGCGTAATCGAGTTGACTAAATTTCGAATATAATTATTATTTGTTTAGCAGAGATCATTTTTATTCCAAAACATCAGTCACTCACGCATTGCAAAACCCATAAAAGGCCGCGATTAACCGTGGTGCACAAGTAGTTTTTACTAGGATTTACAAAACTATCCGAGTTCTGAAAATAAAATTTACCGTCTGCGTAACGGCAAGATTAAGAGGCGCTAACCAAGCGGTATGTGTGTGGAACAGAGCCAGGTATGGCATCAGCGGGCCATGCGCTCTTATTATGTACTTTTTTTTTTATCTTACTGTGTTGATAAAGTTGGAAGAAAAAGCCTCATCCATGTTCCTCAATCTTGTTCCCATCTAAGTTTTAGGTAGCATTTTTAAATATAGAATCTCCGCCAAAATCTAAGCCAAACTAAATGCACGTTAATTTAGAAATTTTTATTCACGTACTGCTTTAAACTGTTTCGTGTGATTGCATAGTTTAGATTTAGCGGGCCACAGTCACATAACTATACCAAAATCGCAGCTAGCTGAAAATGAAAGACGCAAACGAAGAGGTATTCGCGAGGAACGGAACAGAAAGGCAAAGACGCGGCATGAGCGACTCTCAAATGTTAAATTACGAGCACTGAGAATGGCGAGCGCGGCAGCAGCGACTGGCCGACGGCAGATAAATCATGATGTCGTAGTTGACGGGCCTTAAGAAGCCCCTGACGGTGACCTGCCTGTGGGTATTGCTCAAACCCGGTTAAGATATCCTTCGAGTCATTTTCTAGAATACTAAATTTGAATAGTTTGTAAAATTGGATGAAATTTTAGTACAGCTCACTCCATATTTTATTAATTTGTTAAAATTATTTATTCAAGTCAATAAAGTTTGATACAAAATTGTACAACTGGCCCTCGCGGTCGTCAATCCTTATCCAGCACGATATGAAAAAATGCTATCCAGCACGGTATGAAAAAAGTTTGCCCCTGGTTTGGAAGAACCCTTTAATTTCTAAAACCTCCGTTACTTGGCAATAGCCCATTGATTGGATTAAGTCTACTGCATGTTCCGTTGCTTTAAATTTAAGGCGAAAAAAAAGTGATCGCTTGCCCTAAACACAACTATCTTGTTCTGCGTGCCGCAAAAGGAGTTCCGAAAAAGGCTTTAAAAGGAAAGAGAGTTCCAAAAAGGATTCAAAAGGCAAAAATACTTGTGGCAAATGCTGTATATTTTTGTGGAACTCTATTTCTTTTGATTCGCAAACCAACATTCCGCCATTCACAAAACGGGCGCGCGTTTTTGTACATTCTTCAAGCCTGAACTTTAACTTTGTGGTTAAAGGATTTTAATACTAAAAACGCGATTGGCGCTCCAAAACCTAACCATTTCAGTTGTATGTGAGTCCAAGTGTATTTTAACCCCCGGAGGAGCGTTTGCAAGGGACAGAACAGCGCGGCTTGTCGGCCGAAACGAGAGAGCGCAAATGTCAGCCAAATTGCGAGCCCATGAGAACCTATAGAGCGCTGCATTACCGACCGTCGGATAAATCACGCTGCCGCGGCTGCCCGGCTTTTTACGAGCGAGCATAAACAAGGCCGCATATAGCGTCCGGGCAAACAGGCTTCGAACGGAACGTTCATACAGACGGGTTACATGCCCATGCGACAACGACACGGAAATGAGAGCGTTGACTTTGTTTAGAGGGCGTTCGCGCCTGATGCTTTAGGTCATGCCCTTGCACCCCGACCCCTACCCTGGCTCCCCATAACATCATATTATACCCCCGACTTTGCGGTAAAAGTTATTGCCACTAAGGCTAACGCGGAAAGTGAGGTATATGTTTCTCCTCCACTGGCATTGTTTACTTTCTTAAATTTGCCTGAGCAGTGTCGAATTCTGTTCTTGCAAGTTACACCAAATTTTAGGTTTGTTTGTTTAATATTTTGTTCATAAATACATTGTATCATGTTTGTAAATGGTTAAAATTAAAATGTCATAAAAAGTATTTTTTTTAAATGACTTTATGTTCCAGTCAAGGCATTCGCAAAAAATAACAAGGCAAGTCTCAGTGCAAGTTATTGTCCTAACAAGGCAAGTCATTTGCTTTCAATTAGAATGTAAAGCTACCTAAAATGGTATCTTGATCGATCCTAAGCAATATTTCGATCAACAAACAACAAACACGCGACATTTCGCGAGCAAACTGTTTTTCAAGCGGAAGGTTTGTGAAGAACTTTCCGATTTATCCAAAAAATATTTCAATACACTCAAGTCTAATCCAAGTCGTTTGTCTGAAAAAGTCAAGTCAAGTCAAGTCAAGTAATTTAAAATCAGTGACTTAAGTGCATTTAAGTCAAGCTGTTGACTTGGGACTTTGGTCATAATAACACAGAAAACAATTTTTCTAGAGTTATTCATCTAAAACAAATTTCACATTTTGTATTTAGGAAGGTTTCCAATGATTCTATAAGTTGCAAAAGTAAGAAATTCAAGTTTAAAAGTAGTGAAATTTCAGCAAATGAGAATAAGGTTTTGAGTAGTTTTGCATTGGCACGAATATATGTGATTTTTATTTTTTATTTGTGTACGATTAAAGCTTTATTTAAACTTAAAACTAAAAATTAAAAGGGTTGTGCGGTTTGCGTTGAAAGTGTAAATGTTTTGGGATTTAATATTAGCTTATAGCTAGCATGCTTTTTTACAATTTAATGATCGATAAGTAATGTTATCGATACAAGACGTATTTAATCGCTTTAAGAATCGTCAACAGAACCAACGAAAGTGGCCGTAAAGCATGCAGCGCCTTCCCCAATTTACAGCAACCGGTGTAAACAAGACAGTATAGGCAGGTGATTTTATATGGGTTATAAAATTGTTAACTGGCGCATTCCAACTGAAACCACTGCTGTTTGAGCTAGGCAAGGCTGCTTGTGCTGGGCAATGTGATTTGCTGTTGCTGTGCCAGCGAGTTAAAATTTACGGTAGGTTTAACCGTTTGGCCGCAAAACTTTATCGGGCCACAGTAAAATCTTACGAGTTTTTCACGCGGCGCGCTTAGCCCTTATAGTATGTCCTTATACGTATTCGTGGCTGTCGTTTATACGGATTTTTTACGCTTTTGGGTATAAACGGGTCGTTAAGTCGTTGAGTTTACGTGGTTACTATTAAGAGCGCTATGATATCAGCATTATTGAGTGCTTCCCTTATTGTACCTTAAGCGTGCCTTGCTAACGCCTGATTTAATGAACATGTAGTGTGATTTCAAATGCATGACAACTTAACACAATACAGTTTATAACCGATTTAAAAAAATACAGATTCATCCTGGGAAATTTAATAACGACTAAAAATAAAACTACATAACGAAGTATTAAATATTTGCAAAAATGTAACTACCAATTTAAAAGCTTGTTAGATGCGCCAGAAATCAAACAAAGGTGTGAATGGTAACCTTATGAGGTTTATAGAAATTTCTTACAGCTGAAACTTTTCTGTATGAAATCGCGCTACATTCGAAAGCATTTGAGATACAAAATATTGTTTTGAAAGGCGTAAAAATTCGGTACAAATCATGGAGCACTTAGCGAGATGCTCGTGCTGCGCGAATTCGCGTCACGAGCCCTTAATTATGACGCAATGCGCGTTCAAGGCCGGGCGTGAAATTTGGTCGCGTGCCAATGAGATACAAAAACTTCAATCTTCGCTATAAATTCTCGAAGAATCAGAAGCGATGCATTTGTTTCAAACAGCGAAACGAATGACGTAAATGGAGATGTAAAATTGCAGTCGCGTGCCGTACATGATTGCCAGATACGATGTTTTAAAGGCAAATATGAAAATTTGGGCTTTTTGTTCAACTTTTTGAATTTTATTAAAAAAAAACACTTTTAAATTTGGTGAAGGGGGCATTTTATTTAAAAAAAATATATATATTTTTTGCTCAAAAAAAAAATCCAAACGAATTTGTCAAAAATTTCATGAGTGTTATGTTAAGAAGAGATCGAACTAACACAAAAAGAGAAAAATTGGCCCAAAAAATTAACAAAAAGAGAAAAATTTACAACAAAAAGAGAAGTTTAATGTTCCAACATGACGATTTATTGCATTTTATTATTTATTTTCCGGAAATACAGGGCCATCTGGCAACCCTGGTGCCCCATAGCACCCTCGCAGCAAATTGTGTGCAAAGTTTTACAAAAACGCGACAAAAAATGCATCGGCGGCGTGAAATTGTCAGGCTCGCGCCGCCCAACGTTCAATCCCCGGCGAACTTCTTCTTTCTCGGGCGGTATAAAAAGCGCCCGGGCGAACGGGCCGTGT
This sequence comes from Ascidiella aspersa, assembly GCF_963924565.1. Taxonomy (NCBI): domain Eukaryota; kingdom Metazoa; phylum Chordata; class Ascidiacea; order Phlebobranchia; family Ascidiidae; genus Ascidiella; species Ascidiella aspersa. The sequence continues at coordinate 23,357,349 of NC_139451.1, forward strand.
TAAATGGCTGACGGTTTAACGGCGGGTCAGTATTGCCGCTGTTTGCCGATTGGCCCTAAAGCGACGCGCAGGTAGAAGCAGGTGAACGAGACGAAGCACCCATAGAGCTCAGTTGTGCGTTTAGGACCTGCGCCGCTCGGCCGCGGACGCTTTAATAGCGTAGCCGTTATTTTTCAGTGCAGCCTTTTTAGGTGCTTTAATGCGACGTCGTACTGCTTCTTACGGCGCGAATTACGGGCTAATATATCGTCGGCATTAAACGCCTAACGAGATTCGCTTGGATGTTACGGCGTAATGTGCACGCAAATAATGTTCCGATAAAGCTTATATGGGAGCAACGTTGTTTAGTGTAAACGATTTGCACAGTTTAGAAAATTGCCAAAAAATAGAGAATATTCCTAAAGAGCCAGCTAATCACGGATTTGGCAAGAAAAACGACAGAAAAAAATTAAAAAAATTACTTGAGTCTTAATGGATTTTAAAACAAACTGAAATTGTTTTGTTGTTAAAAAAGTATGTAATATATATTAGAAACAAATCCTAAAAGGTTTCCACTGCCTCGTTTTTATTTATTTATTTTTAAAGACGATTGATTTACACGGTGTGAAATAAGAAGAATAAATTTAAAGAAAACTCTAATTTAATAAAATTGTATCACCCTTTACCAACCTCTGGGTACTTTTTAACATTAAAAAAACATTTCCTTGGAATTGATAAATTTTATAAAATAAAAAAAAATTATATAGGCTATTGCTCTCAGTGTTCTAGGTTCTATGTCAAAGGTACCTTTACCTTTTCCTAAACAATATTACGTATGTTTGTAAATGGCCGTATAAAATACTACGTATGTCATCCCAATGAAATGTCCATCTAGATCGCCAACAGTCGTTTTTTTACAATACTTTCTTTTTTACAAGAATAATTCGCCGTCGCAGATCACGTCGATGTCCTAGCGTTAGTTTTACAATAACAGCATGGCCGCTCCAACGATCGACTCGAAGGGCATTCAACAGTCGCAACACCCGCACCAACAACAGCAGGTCAAAGGGGCTGTTCCTCAAACTCACAGCAGCTACTACGTGTACGACGCTCGCATGTACGCGCCGCCTTCGGTGCCCCAGCCCCTGGACAAGCCGACAGAAGAAAACGACAACGATAAACGTCACTTTTCCGAGCTGAAACGCGGCGCATCGGTCGCGCCGCCGGACTATGACGCCGCGGAAGCGGCGAGGTTCGATCCGCGGACCGACGGAACCGCGTACCCGGCGAAAAAGCACGAACTGCTGGAAGCTGAGGCGCCAAAGGATAACCCTTTCCTTATAAATACGCTCTACGAAGGCGCGAGTGAGGAGTTCCGGCTGCAGCAGTACAGGAGCCAAGTGACCACGGACGCCTACCTGCCTCCCATCCATGCAGTCCACTCCAAGTACGCCCCTGCTGGCCACGTGGTGGCGCACGCGCACGCCGAACCCAAGTACTTCTCGCACATGGGGCTTTCCCACGAGAACAAGAGCAAGGAAGTCAATGTATCTTCCTTGGACTCGTCGGAGCACCACGAGCGACAGGAAGAAGCTGGAGCGGTCGTTTCGGCCGGAGGTCTTCCGCACGCATCCGCGATTAAAGCTCACTACCCAGGTAAGGTGTTTTAAAAAAAAAACATCAAATGGCCCCAACAGAAAAGAATATGTAAAGCAAAAAGGCGGCGTTTTAAAAACTGATCTTTAAAATTCCAGCTTGGGCTTTCCAGTGTCGATGCTTCTTTTCTCACCCATGGTTTATAATTTTTATTTTAAAGCAAGACATCAACTGTCAAGTTACTTATATCTATAAGATTGCAGCATCCTTGCACTAAAGCGATTCTCTTGCAAATTTAAAGTGATTTTGGTAATAACCATCTGGGTTAGCTCTAAGTTCCCATAAAACCACCAATTAGCAAGATGTCAACTGTCAAGTTACTTATATCTTGCCTTAAAGCGATTCTCTTGCAATTCGAGGTATATTTGTTTTTGTTAATTCACCATCTGTGTTAGCTATACAGTTAAGATCCTATATACCAATTAGCACGATATCAATTGTCAAGTTACTTATATCTTTAAGGTTGCAGTAACCTTAAAACGATTATCTTGCAATTCAAAGTGTTTCTATAAAATCACAATCTGTGTTAAGTTTACTTAAGATCCCATATACCAATTAGCAAGTTGTCAACTGATTTATAAGATTGCAGTATCCTTGCCTTAAAGCGATTCTCTTGAAATTCGAAGTATATGTGTTTTTGTTAAATCCCATATACCATTTCTCTTCTCAATTAACAGTCTCAACAATACTCTCGGATCTAAAGAGCGACGGCGCGCCGGTTCGTCACGACCCCTGGGTAATTCCCCAAAGCGTCGGAGAGCAGGCCCAGCATCAGCAGCAGGCTCCGAGTCCGGACTTCGAGAGGAAGAGCGTCGGTTATCCGGTGGAGGAACTAATGAAGACAGAGAAGCAGGACTCGCCCTTCTCCAGCGCCGAGACTGGCTCACAACAGTCTCCCTTCGAGAGCACGAATAAGATGGAACACAGCGCTTCGAACGACGGTGAGATTTAAATTTATTTTTGCGAGATTGAATGGCAATGTTAAAATTAAAGAAACTCCTTGAAACTATCCGTTCAACTTCTGCTTAGTGTGTTGTTCAAGCCGAATTCAGCGAAACTAGATTTCCGGTGTTTCGCACCAACTTAACAAAGATGAATAAAGCTAAAAACTCCTTGGAGTTATCCATTCAACTTTTTGTTATATGTTTTTCTTTTTTTGTTTGACCTAGAATTTGGATATAATTTTTGCCGCAAAATTCCATAAAATTCACTAATTTCAAGAAAACGCTTTAAACGTTAAAAAAATTACCCGGTGGTTGTAAAATGGGTGATACAATCTCAAAATGTTTATAAAAACAAAACATAAAACGGGTGATACAAGACACAAAATGAACAATTTATTTTATTAAGTTGGAGTTTTCTTTCAATTTTCTTTCAAATTCTTTTCAATTTTCTTTTCAATATTCTTTTCATTTCACAACGTGCAAATCAGTCGCCTTTAAAAAATTAGTGTGTTGTACAAGACAAATTTAGAAAACTATATAGAAACTATTAAGAGCGTTTCCGCAACCAATTAATAACGACGGTTAGAGACCAGAATCAAGCTGCTATACTATAAGCAAACACAATTACAAACGGGTATAAATACGCAAAATTAGAAAAAAAGTTATGCCTTTCCCTTCTCGAATTGGGTATAGCACGGGCCGCAGATTGTGTAATATCTGTGGAACTAGGCATTGTAACCAAAAAGTTGTTAAAATGCAAAAATCGGTTGACAAAGGAAGCGTAACCCATGTAACTCATAATTTAGGCGCGTATAGGTCATGATTGCTTCAAACGGTTTTTTGTGGTAAAATGATTTCTTTATGTTAGATGTTTTGAAGCGTTTGTAGCTGAATTTCCATATCAGCCTGGGCGGCGGATGAATTGTAATAACCTTTCTGAACGATTTTATAAAATACCATAAAAATAAATTTGAAGTTTATTTTTCTATGATCCACATGTAACCTTGCTTTACATACGTACATAACAGACTAGTAAAATGTTCGAAAACCAGTTTCACTTTATATCAGTGAAAGGCAAAAAACGAAACAAATAAAATCAGTGGTCAATTGTTTAGGTCACATAACATGATTTAAACTTGATACATTAATATTTGCTGCGAACATTCGTAGAACGATAAAAAATGTGTGGCAACCAAAATAACCAAATACATCCCTGCTTATATTTAATTGTGCAATGTGTTTTCGTGGGCGATCAACATCTTTGCACGAAGAAAAGAAAAACAGCTTGCGATAAAACTCACAAGACGCGTCGGGGCAAAAAATCGAGTTTTCATTTTTCAAGGCGTCCTGTTAATTGCGAAGTCGCCGTTTTGCGCTTCCAAGTCGTACACACCGGTCGAGCTTTCAGACATCGTAAAACGTTTTACGACGCTCGGCCTTGTTAACGCTAATTCGCGGGCAATAAAAGACCGGGGCGAACTGGGGCTCCCAAACCCGGCCGACTTGCTCCAGGTGCAGAATCCAGGTTGAATCAACTCCAATGAAAGAAACGGCACCGGTCTATTTGAATTGTTCCCGGTAGCGTAATAATAATTGGAGAAAAGCGCAACGCTTGTGAATAACATGCTTGCCGTCGTTTTATTTTTTTCATGTTAAAAGTAGTAAAATTCGCTTTTGTATGATGCGCTAATTTGATTTTAACTGAAAGCGTCGCTTGAATTAAAATTACCAAATGCGACCGGTTTTTAGGAACTATAATCACCCATATTAAACAACGATATTGATTCTTTTTATCTTTCACCATAACTTATATGATTTAGTTTTAGGGTTTTCTTTTAACCGAAGCCAAAGAGTCATTAAATGGTTAAATAACTTAAATAACACAGTAGTGGCCTAAGGATGAAATGCCATATTGGGTATAGCATCCAAGTCTAAGTAAACGGGAAAATCATAAACCAATATATCCAACACTTGAGATTTAAATATTCTGCTATGTATGAAATTAACAAACTGTTTCAGTTTTTTAATCGACAATACAATTCCAATAGCCTCTGAAAATTACATTAGTAAATCTGATTGAGATTAGACAACTCTTACGAGCATACTTAACCCATCTAACTTATTCAGGGTGCTTGTGTTACATTCAAAATGGCGACGAGTCTGCTCTGTAAGCTGGAATCGCGGCGCAAATAATTACTTTCCTATAAAACTCATATACGATACACCGCTTGAGTTATTGCTTAAGGCCGCTTGATATTTAGAGAGTACGTCGTTTTGCTGCAATAAAGCTTAAGTAAATTGTGGCGAATTTCATAAAGTCCGCCATAAAAAGTTATTTGTAATACACACCTGCACGTCGCGTTGTTGTTTAGCAACGACTTGCAGCAAATGTATTACAAATAAAGGTGTTTATTACAAAAATTCATCCACATTGAAGATAACTTTACAATATTCTGATTGCGGCCAGTCTGGTACTGTGTGACAGAAAACTATGTTTTTTTACTTCGTTGGAAAGAACTTCGTGAAATATACTAACATCAACACAGAAATTGTGGAAAACGATGTTGTCGATTATAAATTATTGAATAGTAGTGAACACCTTAAAACCCCTCTTATTCCATGTGAAACAAGTCATTTTCCCGGCTTTGTGACGCATAAAACTTGCAAAAACGAAACTTGTCGTATTTGAGCGGCCGTGTTTGATTGGCCGAACCGAACCGTTCTTCGCCCTAAGCGAGGGGTTATTAAAGTTCACTTTACGGCAGCGCGACCCGCAGTAAATTCGGACCGGGCTGACACCGCCAGGTCAAGTGCCTTGGGTATACCGCGAAAGCGATTTACGGTGGATGTTATATGAGCAATCGAATGCATTCTAACAAGGCACAGGCCGTAAATGTCGAACTTGACCGCTGCTCAACGAATGCCAACCACGCAAATCGCCATCTATAAGAGCGTTAACGGCCGACACGTGCGTCCGTCGACATGACAATAATATTTAAAAGGTTAGGTCAGTGATTGAAATCTGGTATTTTAACAGCAACTGAAACAATTTTGCGTCTGCTGCAATGTTTGCTTGCAATTCTAAATTGTTTAATCCTTTACGTTATTCAAAGATGCACAAAAACAAACCCATTGGATCATAATCAATTTGTACAATGTGACTTGAGCATTTAAATAGCAAAACTTAGAAGGGCCAAATTGATATTAGGGGTTTAATGAATTACTCACAGGAAGGAAAGGTATATACTGTTGCTTGTTTGCTATAGAAGTTAACACGGGCAGCATTTTTAGGTAAACATATATTTATAGCAATTTTATTTTGAGCAAACCAGCGGACAAAATGAAATCATTTAAATCCATAGTACTAAAATTCTGTTAAAAGGTTTCTAAATAATATGATAACGCAGTACTGAAAATTGATTTGTAAGTAACCTAAAACTGTTTAACTACAACCAAATATTTTGGTTACCTTTTTCCAGAGAGCGACCCTACCAAGAACTGGTTGACCGCTAGTGGGCGCAAGAAGCGCGTTCCCTACACCAAGTTTCAGCTGCTCGAATTGGAAAAGGAATTCCACTACAACCAGTATTTGTCGAGAGAACGAAGGCTCGAGGTACGTGCGAATCTAAGTGCTGTCTTCTTTAGGTTAATTATTTTCAAGAGTTTCGCTCGTTGTTTGTCCACACGACGACCTGAGAGCATTGCAAATATGCGTGGTGGCGAATATGACCACCGTGTATACGTTTTTACATGGGTAATTAACACTTGGGGTTGATAAAATATAAGAGACATCGTGTTCACTGTCGGCATAGCATTTTTTTCCTTGTTTATTATAAAAAAAACTTATATTTATTGGTAAAACTTTTTTTGTCCAAAATATTTATAGAATCGTTATTTGTTTCCTGCTAAATGAGTTATGCTTCGTACGCATTTTTAAATGGCTTTTATGAAAGTATTGGTTATTTTCTGTCTTTGATTAACTTACCTTTATAACATAGAGATATTTAATATGAAAGCTATATAAAAGACTGAAAAAATTCAAATTACCCAAATAAAATAGTCAAAACAGCCTCTCGGGGATAAATATTACCCATAGGTTGAGAACCGCCGTCCTCTTAATGAAGGGACGGGCAACCTGCGGCCCGCGGGCCAATTCCTGCCCTTTAATGAATATCGTTCGGCCCGCCACCTCATTTTTTTTGGCCATTTTAACTAGGTTAGTGCGAAAATATTTCAACCTAAAGGTGTAATGTCTACTAAAAGGTGTAAAAGGTGTAATGTCTACCTAAAGGTGTAATGTCTTGAAATCGCATTACGGCCCGAAGAGACCTTTCTGAGGTTGGTTTTGGGCAGCGACTAGAAAAAGGTTGCCCATCCTTGAATGTATCTGAAAATATTTTACTTACAAAATAAAAATACAACGATCCACTGCCATTTGCAGGTGGCCAAGGCTGTAAAGCTGTCCGACCGCCAGGTGAAGATCTGGTTCCAGAACCGTCGCATGAAATGGAAGAAGGAACGGCGCGAGGAGCGTCTCAGAGATGCCGTTCCGCATGACCAGTTCGCAAGTCACATGACCGCCGCCGCTGCGGTATCGCATCCGGGGATGTACCACCACCATCACGCGCACTACAGCAACACGGCAGCAGCGTTCGCGGCGGCGGCCGGATTCGGCCCGCTCAACCCTCACCACCATCATAACCCCTTCAACTCTCCGCCGGCCATGCTGCCTGACACTATGACGTCACACTACGGCTACCCGGCACCGCCCGCCCTGCCTTCCGCCGCCGCCGCCGCGCGTCATCACCCGCCTGTCAATCAAATGGCGGCTGTGGCGGCCGCCGACTTTTTTAACACACTACACCACAATCCCTACTCCGGCACGGCAAGGGACGCGGCCGCTTTGCCGCTGGGTTGTATGTACAGCTAGGTGTGCGCTTCTATAGGCTTTGAGCGAACGGTCCTGCCTCCAGCTGTCTCTGTTGCAATAACGTTGTGAGCCACTTGTTTTCCCCTTTTTTGACTGTTGTGAGCACATTAACAACTTTTAGTCAGTTTCCGCTGCCTTTGTGGCGTGTTCGACGCCTTTAAGCGCCTTGGTGCATCTGGAATTGGCTTAAATCTTGCGCTCTCTTTGTTAATTTTTCTTTTTAGGATATTTTGCGCTCTCCGAATTTCCGAAACACTAAACATCATTTCGGTAGCATATGTGAAGAGGTCAAAAATGGAATCGACAGCTTTTTAATTGTTTTTACAAACCGGCCTGATATGTTGGTTTTCAACAGCAATTTTATTTCCTATAATGCACTTTTCGGTTTCTATAGTTGGTTTTCCATTTTCATCTCCGTTCAGGGTATATTTCATTTTAGTTTTGGGTCTGTTAGAAATGGAATTATATGTTTTAAAATTGCCAGAGGCTACCGAATCCATGTGTTGTTAGCGAGGCATGGTTGCAATTAAATGTTTCTTTCTTTTCAGGAGAATTTTCGATATTTGTGTTTCGCAGATTTTGAAACTCAGTAGTCAAACGCCACCAGTGTGGATGTTTAAGCAAATATAATTCAACAAGGGTGGCAATTAATGACAAAAGAACAGCCCTCCGTTCAGCAATTAACCTTCGCATTCATAACAAGTACACTACCTTAACAGGTGAACTTCACCGAATTGTAAATCCCACTTGTGTTATCGTTTCAAAGAAAGCAAAGCCTGGCAGGATCCTTTGCCATGTTCAAAATTATTATCTAAAGAAACATATTTGTCCCCTAATATGTACCGTCGTGAATGGAAATTATTTAATAGTTAGTGTTTTGCTATAGAGCTTCCATTGTCATTCGTACTACCTTGGCACTATTTTACTTTATTAACGCGCCATTCCTCATCTGCTCTTTGTCACCACCTAACGACGACCGATCCGATGCAAGTCGGCGAAACCGTAATTCACTTTTGTTGTTTGTTTGTATGTTTGTTTCACCTTCGCCTTTCCCTTTTCTACTTACGGTGTAATTTATGTTGCGTTTTGCTTTTTGTTCTAACGTTATTTTAGTCTGCATGGAACCGACTGTATATCCTTCTTCGCGTCTAAATGCAATAGACCAGTGTTAGAAATCGGCCGTGTACAAATTCTATATTACAGAGAAAAGGCGAGGGTACCGCGTAGAAGGCAAGGGTACTGCGTAACAACAACTGTGTTAAACAACATTAACCCTTGACATAAGTATGTTCTAATGCAACGATCCCAACTGTTTTACTCCGTGGCCCCCTTTGACAATTTTGAGAAATCAATGGGAGATCAAGAAGTAGCTTATTGCTGTACTAGTATTTTTATTACGTTTTATGCATTTCTTTTGTTATAGTGGAGTAGACTTAGAGATGATAAATTAAAAAAAATATATTATAACTTTTTTTTCACGGCCCCCTTGAAAATGGTTCATGGCCCCCAGTTTGGGAACCTCTGTTCTAATAAATGGAGTTTTAATATCGTTTGGAAAAGTTTTTATTATGGAAACAGTTTTTGTTTTACGATGTTTACCTATTATAGCTTGAGTGATGCAATATATTAAAGCGTAGGGCATAACTGAACTGTAATAACTGACACGTGGAGCTTTATACTAATTAACAAAGAACGTCTTAACTCGCAGCGGCGCGCCTCATCAGACGCAGGCAACACACTTTAATTTAGCATATGCTTCCTGCCTTATCTTTCTCAGCCGAGCCGTTCGCCAGCAAACGACTTCCCCAATCAAAACAAAATCACGAGACCCGCGATTCTTTTGGTTAAAATTAGCAAGCCACGTCATTTGCTTCAACGTGGACTTTGTTGTTTATATGGCCGATGAAAAAACATATGTCAAAATAGATTATTGTGGTCCAAAAAAAAGCTATTGGGTTTAGGAATGTGTGTTTGATGTATGAAAGTAAAAAAAATAGTTTAAAGTTTGTTTAAAGTGAATTATAAGATATCGTAAAAACATGTGCCCCACATTTTTTTATTTTACTGAATAGTCAGATATATATGAGGTATTGAGAAAATCAGGACAAACCACATCGTATGTCATATTGTTCCTGATAGATGATGGTCGTAGAAAAAATAAAATTTTAAGGTCATTGCTTGAATTTGTGTTGTTTATTGAAATATCTAATAAAGCTGCATTTTAATTAGTAAATTTGGTATTTCTATACGTTTCGGGCAGCTGCATTTTATTAAAATTAAACTGTGTGAGTGTAAGCGGATATCACGTTCTGATATAACTGGCACCGACCGAAAAATCAAAACAATTTATTCTTCGCGGAGGAAAAAGCACAAAGAACGGCAAAAGCGTGAACTGACCACAAATGAAATTTCACGTCTCCTTTAAATATTTTAGAAGCGGCGAGTGAGAATGAGAATTCTCACGACATTATACGAATATAGAGGGTGGCAAGTAATTTTCGATGGTCGTATATGGATGGCTGAGCTGACTTACAGTTATATCATGAATTGCTTTAAAATTAAAAATCAGACATTAGTTGAGTGCGTGAGCGCTGTGTAACATTTTACGTATGTAAATCTTTCAACTGGAAAGTACATTTTATTATCAATTCGCAGGGAAAAGAAACGCGTCACGTACAATAGTTTTACTTTATAGTTGGCCAATTTGTCCTGTATTTTTAACTTCTTTAAAACACACAGGCAGATTTACCAAACATTATTTGATAGCCTTCAGTTAAGACGGATTATCACCAATTGTACTATATGTGAAAGGCAACTTTTAAAAAATATTTCCAGAAGCAACCAAAGGTATCGCACCATATTCGTATATTATCGGTAATGACTTTTAAGTGTTTTTAACTTTTACAAACTTGTTTTTGTTGTTTGAACAATTCGGTTTTGAAATGCTCTAATGAAGTACCCTTTATTTTAAACTAAGATAATAATAAAAAAATCATTAAGTTTAAAAAAAAGTTACTAGTTAATTTAGCTCAACAAAAAAGAGAAAGATTATAGGCCAGACATCGTTAGTTATAAGTTTCAATAAGGGCAGACTAAATTTTTACACAATTCGTTATTTATTGGGGTGTACAACAAAAAAGGCCTAAAATTCCTGCTAATAGATTCATTGCTAGAAAATATGTCTAAAGCAGCAAGAGCCCAAGAATCCCTTAAAAACGTTGACTGTTTGCCCAGCAACCATTGTCTGAATGCAAAGCAGGACTTTGTCACGAAATGCTCCGAAGAGGACGGAGCGACGGAGCGACACCGACTATCCATTCTTCTATCTTACCTCTCCATCCCGAAACTTTGTCACCATACAATTGAGTTGCTGCTGCTGCTGCTTTAGAATGTTGCTTCCTGTCACGCTAGGCGGGCGCCCATAGTAGCACAATTACCATATGGACTTTTCGAACGGCGGACCGCTCCGCGCGTTGTCAGTATTTGCGAGGAAGTTTAGTGTTGGTTTTATTGTGAGCTGTGTGTTGTGAATTCAGCCCACGTCTTCACATAAAAAGGCGGAGGCGAGCGTTTAGGACAAGGAAGTGTCCTCTTCGTTGTGATGGGGCGGTTTAAATAGTTGGTGATTTTCATCACGGAAGACTGACTTTTAAGCATAACGTTTATCAATAACGTCGCGAAATATATAAGTTAATCAAGCAACAATTGCTGCTTTGAATTGGATTTTCTAAATGAATATGTAGTTTATGATAACTGTATAACTATAACAAGAAGGGCTATGTTAAAAATTGCATCTGTATATGAGGTTAAAGTCTGTTCAAACCGTATTTTCGGGTTGTATATTAACATTTAAATTCAATTTAGGGTATTTGAGTTTGCAAACTGGGGCTGGGTCAGAACAGAAAAGCCCCGTAGGATTTTTGGCAAATTTTACAGCAAAGGTGTATACGTCACCGTTGAAAACCGGTGATTTTAAATATTCGGTAAGAATTAGGTTTGTGAAAATGTACTGAGATAACCATTTTTTTAATACTTTCCAGAAATTGTTTGTGCATACAGTTGCATACTAAAAAAACAAAATGATGAAGTTGACTTTGTGCCTGTTGGTGGTTATGATTGCCATCACGTTAAGTGAAGCAAGGTGAGTTACCGATATGAAATGTTTTTGGCTGGATTGGCTTGCTTAGGACTTTGTGCGCCTACCTAAAACTTAATTGAAATTAGTAAAGGCTCTTGCATACCGGGCGCTGTTTAAAATTTCTCACCATGGTTTACTGTTCTTCTGAAACAGCAATTGCAACAAAAAATGTAATTATCCGTAGGTAATTCTGACTAATATACATAGTGGCGGGTTGGCCCAATTAAAAGAACTTGAACAAATGTCGACTTCGGTGCAATATGCGGTGATGACCTATATATTGAAATCAGGACCTTAACAGTACAACCTATGGAAGCTAAATTGCAAACTTTACCATTACTTGTAATATTACATCTAACTAAATCGTAAATTTAATATTTTGGGGGTTTCATTTCTACTTTAAAAATAAAAAAGTGTAAATGCTAGCAGCGAAGCTTACTATAAATCAGTAGTCTGACAACGACTCTATTGCCCTAGCAAGTATTTGAAATGTCAAACAATCGTTCATATTTACCTCTGGGTCGACTATTATGTAGGAATGACAAAAAAGTGAAAATTAAAGCAATACATTTTACCGCAAAAAAGCCGAATTCAAGCAAACGAGAGGATACTTTTAAAAGATGTATTAAACGCTTTAAAGGTCTATATAAAAGTAAAATTTATTTTTGGTTATAAGCTGCATTTTTACATTTAAACTATAAAAAAATATAGTAACGAGAATATGGACATTGCTTTCTTGAGTTTTAGGTAAGTGACACACCCAATGGGCTTTGCAACAAAGGCAATGTCGTCGCCTCTAACGATATTCATTTTATTTTTATGAATCTATTTTGCGCATCAAATTCGCTGTATAACTTTCGACAAATTATCACTATATAGCTTAACAACTTCAAGGCTGGATCAAAATTAAAAAGGGATCTATGAACGCACATAAAACACGCTATTGGGTAAATACTGTAATCGCGTTATCACTGCTAAATTCAAGGGGGTGCCCTTCAAGAATACAGCTGCTATGATACCCCTTTCGGTGTTGGGATGACTTTACGAAGGGTGGGGCCACGAACAGGCCGTCACGGGACTGTTTAGGTCCCTCGTCACGTGATAAACACGCAAATACTGCCACGCTGTCAGCGGGCGCCTGGGAGGTAATGATATGACGGGTCCAATATGTAGTGGGTCTTTTCAGCGCTTAACATCCGCCCGCAGGAAGTTAACTTTAAGCGAATAATGGCAACAACAGACCGACCGCCCTTTGAGTGTCCGACCGCCGTTCAACGGTTAAAAGCCATCTAAGCTCAAACACTGCCCATACGACCTTTGGTTTGTTTAAGCCATTTTTTTTACCTGGATGGTATTGTTTTATTTTTTGTTCCCGCGACACAATTATATTTGCTGTAAAGAAAATGGTGGCGTACAACACTTCAAGACCAGCAGATCTAACACATTTGTGTAGGACTGTTATGGTACACTACACTTGGGTCTCTATTATAGCCTGAATATGAATGCGAAATCCAAATAGATCAGGTAAATCGATATCATCTAACATACAATATTTTCTGTTCGCGTTTTTGGTAAATCCAATGCAAAGTAGTGCCGCACAGGTACTTGATATATCCCAGACTCAAGGGTCATCAAACTACGTAATTTCGTGCGCTTGTTAGTTCTATTAGTTATACTTGTTGATTAGTTATATTTAACATAACAAGAAAAGGCTAGTACCTTGAACAAAGCAAAATAAACAAGCAAAGGCTAGTAACTTAGGATTATTACCTTTGGGACATAAATAATAAAAAAACAAGAATTCGCTATTTGTGGCGTGCTTGTTTTCCGCAATGGATAACGAGTAGGGCCGATAAAACAACAAGATATGTCAAAAACAACAAGATATGTCCCGAAAATAAATTTTAGGCCCATGTAATAAACAACGCCTGCATGTGCCCTTCAGGAGCACTCACGACCCGAGAATGGACGAGCGGATGTCTTCGGACAAGCAGATGAGGAGCCACCAGCGAGAGGACTTCGACGAAGACGACGACGACATGGAGGACCTTTCGCGCGAGGACATCCTGGACATGATCCGATCCCGGCTACACCAGATGCACGAGGAAAAAGAAGAAAAAGAAGCGAAGCAGGCCGCCGACGTCGCCAAGCCCAAAGCTGACGTCACCAAGCCCAAAGCTGACGTCAGCAAGCCAAAAGCTGACGTTGCTAAGCCCAAGGCCGACGAGAAGGAGGAATCCAGAAAGGACGCCTTGGCGAGGATCCTTAAAGAGATGCGTGAAGAGGAAGACAGCCAGGATGAAGACGACGAAGAAGATGAAGACGAGGAAGCTCCGAGCCGCGAGGAGATTATGGAGCGCGTTCACGCAATCCGCGACATGATCGCCATGAGGAAGAAGATGAAGGAGGATCAAGCGGAGAAGAAGGACGCCGCTAAGAAGCCAGTTTCCGACTCCAAGGTCGCCAAGAAGCCGGCGCAAGACGAGAAGTCCAGCGAGTCCATGAAGAGGGACATGTTGCTGAAGATGCTCCGCAACATGGAGGAGGAAGATCAAGACGAAGACGAAGACGAGGATGAGATGGAAGATGTTGCGGCTGAGAAGACAGAAATGAAGAAGGATCAAGTTCTCGAACCAAGTAAGAAGGCTGATGCTCCCAAGCCGGATGTTGCTGAGAAAAAGAAGCCGGCAGCAGACCACGAGAAGAAGGAAGAAGATACCGACATGCTGGTGAAGAATCTTCACGATCTTCTCATGAAGATGGAAGCGAAGGAATAGGTGTGCTCCTTCTTCAGCAAAAAAAATAAGGCCACTGCTCTCTGTAATCTTTAAAGCATAGCTTTTCCTTTACTCGGAATTCAATTTCGCCTTTGCAATGCTCGTTTTTATTGTAAGTTTTACTTTTTTTGTTAGGGATCCGTTTGCTAAAAAGATACACTGTATGTTCCGATCTTGTTAACACGTATAACCTTTTTCTACTACTTATACCTTAAGCATGTGGCGAAACGTAACAAAGCCGCTGTCTGACGTTTCTTGACAAGTTAACAAATGTTGCAAAGCGGATTATTCAAAATATTTCCAATGACTACACTCTGTCTAGTATGTGGCGTGCATAAATTTGACAAATTTTAAAAGTTAAATGAACTATTTTTTTTCTTGGTGTGTGAGTATTGTGCCTTTTAAATTATAACTTCGATTGAATGCAGGAAGATTGCGTGGCCAATAAAAGAGCAAAAACGTCAAAAAAAGCAGTGGACTCAAAATTTATCAAAAGTGTTGCAGTTTTCTAGAAATCCAGATATAAAGCACCAATAAGAGTTTGTTAAAAAATTATTTTTGCTGAATTTACGACATTAGAGGCAATAGAAAAGTGTAGATTTATACAAAAACAGCTACTGTTTGGTACAAATTCAATAACAGCCGCACTTGTGGGTGGGGGAGGGCAATTTTTACTTACCGTAGAATTCCCAATGCTTAACGGAAACATGTGTAACAAACAAGCAGCTTGATAAATGAACGACTTAACACTAATCCGCAAATCGCCGCGCAAAACGAATCGATGGCAAAACTACTCGGCACGTAACTTATTAGTAACTATAGGCGCGAATCGATCAAGCCGCATCGATTGTATAACAACAATTGCAATCTTTCGACTTGCGCCGGGCGCGAAAGGTTAAGCAGGCGAAAGTGAATGTTGGAAGCAGATTGGCGCTCGACGCGCGGCTAAAACAATTAACGGCCGCCCCCTTCCCTCACCGCCCCCCAGTAGCCTGTGTGCAATCGATTCGGCCAGCAGCGCCTTCTGCTTGGTTGAAGCATAGCAAGTCAGGCGTGTGGAAATCGAAATTAAAAGTGCGGCGCCGAAAGCGACACCGCATCGGGCCAACTTCTGGCGCAGATGTGGCCCCTGCGGTGATTGGGCCGCTAATCCAGGCGGCCGGCCGTTTAGCCAATCAATAGCGCACCGCGCGCGTCAACTAATCGCGAAACAACAGGAGCCGGGAAAACTAGAAAAAATCCGGTTCGGTTGCCGGTGAGCGGGGCAATACAGTTAGTTAAGCTCACGCTGGGTGAACGTTCATTGCGTCTACTAGATTTGGTAGCAGAATAGTTCGGCTCTGGCAGGTTCGCAGAGGCTAGCGTTTGTTGCTGGTTTTGTGCATATAGAGTTGCAGCGTAAATAGGGCTGCGTTTGAGAACTTACGGGAAGCGTTATTTTGTTTATGTTGGGCACTAGCGTCAGAGGAAAGATATAGTAGGAAGCGCTAGCTGCCCGCAATTCAGAAAGAAACGATATATATATAAGTATATAGAAATAATGTGTCAATATATATATTGTCTATGTCAAGTTTAATACTAAAAAGAAGTTCGCCTGGTACTTATTTGTTTTCTCCGACGTTTCGGCTACCTATCCAAGATGCCTTTATCAGGGAATAGATCGCTAAAATCGAATAAAATAAAGTACCGGAAGAACTTCTTTTTAGTATATGCTATGCCTGGTAGCAACAGCTATATTATTTGTTATTATTGGACTGGGTGCCAATGGCAATAAGTTATATAGCAGGGTTGTTGCAAATTCCTCTTTTCAACTTTTGATAGACGTTTGCATTCACAAAGTTTGCTGAATTGAGCGCTTTTTTCTGAGCTGCGTGGTCGAAACATTTTGTGACAAATAGTTCACGTGGAAGGGATTGAGAAAATGTGGTCTGTAAAAACCGAAATACTCCTCATCTTAATGCAGCATTCTCCAGCTGTGTGCAACAGTACACCAATGTGCCTCGAGAGATTCTCAAGGGTGGCGTGGAATAAACCATTTATATTACTCGAATCAATTAGAAAGCTAAAATTAAATTGTTATGCTATGAACCTACAGCCCTGTCGGGTAGTTAAGATAATTTTAGTGCAATGCAACGTACATTTAAAAAAAATTAGGACTGAATCTTTCCAGGGCGTTTATAGCCTAGTTTCGTAATGGTTAATCTGGCACTGCTTATTGGGCAAAACTACAGTGATACAGACCAGAAAACGTAATAGTCGCCGAACACTAAAAGTGTGTCATTAAATTGTTGAATTTACAGTGAACAGGGTCCCAACGGAAGTGCAGGACAGAATTACATGTCCCTTTTATTCCTCTAAAACAGTTTTCCGCACAGTGGTCGCAAATTTCGGGAGCCAAAAAAGGCGACAATTAAGGGCTGCCGGCCCGAGCGTTGAAAGGTTAGGCTAAAGATAGAGGCCCGCGACGGCGCTATCAGACCCCGTACCTAATGGCGTCCATCGTAGCGGTGCCGGCTGTGGCCTCGACGCCGTTTTGCCGCACTTGTCGGGGTGTCTTATCGCGGCTTATCGCCCGGGCGCGCGCGCTACTTCTCTATGACATCACAAACGGGCGATTTGCAGGCGTCGATGTCACTTGCCCCTTTGAGGCGCGCAGTCGCGAACGCCTCGGTAATGCAGTCTATCGCGGCCCAAGGTTATAGATTCTGCGTCGCGTTCGCGTTCACACCGTCGAGAGGTTCTCCGTTATGTTGGCTGAGATGGATAGAGCGGGCTGAGGCAGCGTGGGCTACCTACTTGAGCTTGACGAACTATTAGCTGACAAAAAAAGTAGTTTAGCTTGTCAGCATTGTACTTGTCGAATTAAACTGTGACCGAAAATGCGCGGCAATTTAAGAGTAAGACCGCAGTGATCTCAAACGTAAGTTAATAAGAGTGTGTGCATGCTTTAGTTTTATTTTTTTTATGGAACTGTCCACCTTATAACCAGACTTACTATATGTTCTAGTTTTCTATTTCAATCAATAAGAGCAAAATGTCTGCTTGTATGCTGTAATTCTAAGTGTAATGTAATTTGGATTTGATCAAAAATGGTACTTTGTACAACAGCAATTTTAGTGTCTCAGTTGAAACACATAATTTAAATGTGTGCCGTTCTGTCGAAACGACTTGAAGGTGAATTTTATAGTATGAAAACCACGACTTTAATATAGGCTATGCTAAAACGTACTGGTCCAGGAATATCTGTCACCCACATTCTTATGGTAAAAAGTTCTATATGCATTGTGAATGACTAAATGTAATTGGATTTCAAGTTCTCAGTTATATTGTGCTTTTCCAGAAATCAGCTATTCTTACACTAATGTAATTTGAAAAACTGAAATTATATAATTCTAATCTGATTGGGAAAAACTGAAATTCTCTAATTTTAATTCTTGTCTAATTTTGAAAAGCTAAAACAAATCTAGATGTTACTGCTTTTAACATAAAACATAATCGTTCTTATCGTTGTTTTAAGTCAAGGGACCCCGTTTCAAACTTTAGATACAATTGTATACGGACCTCCTAAAGAACTGTTGCCTTACACTACCAAAAGTATATTGGTTTCAGTGCATTGCGAGCCATTGGAGGTCGTAATCGTTACTAACACGCGATTTCACTGAAACAAACTTTACGAACCTTTAGTAATACGAGCAAAATTTTTTTATTTCCAAAAATGTCACCTGTCTAATGTTGAACAAACATGCTTTTTCACTTTGGAGAACCTGCGATAGCATAAAAAGTAGTGTGTTTTTCATTTCGCGCAACTGTCAGCAGTCTACTGCAAGACGCGTCCGCCGTTTTATGACGGAAAGAGCAAAAACAAAACTCGCGTACTCCCGTTAGGTTTGTGGCCAAAAAAACGTCGAGAGCCAGGCTTTCGTCGAGAGAATTTTTTTCCAGCGATCCAGGCAAAAATAGAGCTCGGCCCATGCATTATTAACCGCTGCTGTGATGATGTGCATACGAGAAACATGCTTGATCCGAGCGGGCGGCTAAATTGTTTTGAGCCAAGAAACGTCAAAGTCGTGTTTATTTAATGGAAGTGGATATTCAACCGGATCGCTCTTTTACGGCTGCACCAATACGTGATTTTTTATTGATTTGGGTTAGGGTTGGGGTTAGCGTTTGGGTTTGGATGGTGGTAGTGTTAGATTTAAGTTTCCGAGTTTTGCATAATTTACATGATGTTTTTTCAGAAATCGATTTAATAACTAATAACTTTGCTAGCCGGGTAAATGGACCCAGAAGTTGCCTATAGACTATTTGACCGGATCGCTCTTTTACGCTTGCACCCGTTAGTGATTGTATGTCGATTTGAACTACTTTGATGTCGGGTTAAATAGCCTTTTCCACTGTTGAGTAGCGAAGTTTTAACAAAATCGGTTGGCAGGTGCTTAGGTAAAAATAAGGAATAGAAACAGAAAAGCTGTGTGACGCTAGATAATGTTTTTAAAGAAACAACTTTTTGCATTTGTCCTCGTTTTTACTACAGTGGAATTGACCAACGTGAAGTGGTATAACTACATAAGGTTAGATATTAAATACTATTGCTAACCATAGGTAGCAAATCTGCGTAAGTGCAAAGAACTATTTTCAACTTCATGCTGGTTTACTGGAAAACTCAATTATTCGACCTTTAAACCAATTTTTGTTTTTGTCAGTATATATTCCGTATAATAATGCTTACATCAAATGCAGTTCATTTCTACCTTAATTTTATGACATTGTTAAACCGTAGTTCGTTATGAAGAAAAGCACATTAGGTTTGGCGAGGTTAACTTAACTTAAAACAAATTGGTGAAAATAAGGTAAAAAACAAAAACATTCGGTCGCGTGTGCTTTGCGATTTTCAAGTTCATCTAAATTGTTCTGCTATCGACGAATCACCCATGCTAAAATATTCCGCCTTCGCCAGCACTTGCAGCCGCCGTGTGCCCTTCAAAGACACATCAAAGCCGCAAAAGCTAATAAATACCCGGCTGCATTACGACAGGCGTAAGATAGAAATCTAGAATACACTCGTCAAAGGCTCTCTGCGGCCCGATCCTCGCCAGCCCTTGAAATGAAGCTTATAGCGAAGTTATTCGACTTCATGTCTATGTAGCGACGAATGTGCGGTTTTAATCAAAAACCTGTACAAGGTGTATCGTGCTGTTTCGACTAGAAATGCTTGAGTTCCAAAATTAGTCAAACGATAACTTTGGAGTTATTTTTCTTGGTTTGTTTCGTTTGTAAAATATATAAAATTTCATAAACACAGACCCTCTCCCATTTTTTCTAATATATACTTACCGCGTATCAATGTTAATAATTTATATTTGTTTTACTTAAAATTCTGTATCATGCGTTTAACGCCATATGCAGGACGCACGTTGCAAGTATTTGAAGCCGCGTCCGCAACGGTAAACTACTATTTATTTATGACTTCTTTGAGTGTCTTTAAAGTAGTGTAACGTATGAAATTAAGGTCAGTTTTAAAAAGTAAAGTTTCCAATGGTTTGAAAGACTCTGTCTAGTTAAGGTTGACGTATAGATCTAACCAGTATAATATTGTCGGATTTCAGTACTGTTTAACCGACTGTCGAAATTGTGCTATCGTTTTGTTGTTTTAAATACCGTGTGACGCAATGAATCGCAAACCGTTTTGGCTTGCGACACACTAACAAAAAATTGAAAAATATTCGCGACACCCTTCCAACAAAATAGAAATACCACAACTTATTGATCGCCCCAAAAATCAAAATGTCAAGAGTCAGAGAGTTTCCTAACGGGGATGGTGCATTATGCTTGTATCTATCCGTAGCACAACAAGCTATTTTCTAAAATAAAAAAAAGTTTCGCGGAACACTTAAGAATCTTTCGAGGCATGTGTAACAGAGTTCGATAATAATCAATGGTGTAAAGCGAAACTGCGAAGTCAGACGCGGGACGCTGGACTCGACGTAGTCGGTTAAGCTTCCTGGAGTCGTACTCGGACAATCGAATTCGAGTCACAGTAAGACGTAAGACTACCCGAGTATTGAGTCCGACGTGAGCATGCGCAGCACCAAATTTCGAAACTGATCGCAAACAATAAATCGTAAAGGTAGAATATCACATGGTTGAATATTTTCCTAAGATGCATTGTGAGTTAAGGAATCATTTGACATCACTTTAAATGGACTGCTGAATATGCACCTTATTTAAGCTACATAAATACTTTGCTTACATGAAATAAAATACGGGCTCTAGAGTCTAAGCCGGACTCAGGACTTGACGAAATCGCACGTTTTGGCCAATGCCGGTTGTTTTTAATCGACACCTGTGGTGTAAAGTAAAGATAAGTTTTGTTGTGGAGAAAATCGCTGTTGCGTATAATGATTGATTTTCAACTCTGCGCCCCACAGGGCATAAACGATCAACTGTGCCGAATAGATCCACCTGGTACTTTTATGATGCAAGAAAAATTAACTTTTCTGTTTCGCGTTTCCCCCATTAGGAGGGAAGCTTCGAGTATCTTATTACCGAACACGACATATCATCAGTGCACTCTCGATTATCCTCGCGAATACAGCAAATCGATTCCTGTCAACGCTCAGAGTTATATTTTCGGATTTTAATGCTCGAAAACTCTGGCTACGCGCTCGAAAACTCTGGCTTTGCCCTTAACTACTTCCGACAGTTCTTCGTCGATATTTTTTTTACGAAAACACTAATTCCATCCAACCGTAAAACTTAAATTAGTAATACAAAAAGACTCGGTGCCACAAAATTTATGCTCTTTTTTCAGTTCATTTTTTTTATTCTAATTAACACGTTGATAACTAAATAACAAAAATATAGTTGTAGTCCGACTTGTTTTTAGGAATAACTTTGGCAATAAACATACAAATTGCGTGGAAATTAAGAAAATCGACGTCACAGTTGCTGAAAACCTACGTATGTGACCCTAATTGTTTCCATATGATCGAAATTGCATTTCGCATGCCGTTCGTGCCTCCACATGTCAACTTGAAGCACCTTCTGAGCGATGGCGACTTAGCCGGGGTCACACTAATCCTGGCCCGAATTCTTTTTCTTCGCGTTCAGTCGATTACAAGATTGTGGCCTTGACTCTCAGACGCCGGTTACCTAATTTCGATCGATTTCCCACCCCCTAATCCTTTCGCCCTCCCTCCCCGGCTAATACTGTCGTTACTTGTTTTCGCACAAAGTGACGCCGCAGTAACACGCATCGCCTGCATGGGCCCGATGAAAATGCCCCAATTTTAATAAAAGTTATTTCATTAGGCGTTCGATAAATGCCAAGGTTTAGGTAGGGTGTCACATGGGTATGTTTATAAGGCAGCATTGTGGTAATGACTTAAGTGCACTTAAGAGTAACTGTTTTCAAATGACTTGACTTAAGTCATTTTAGAAAACTTGATTTTGGCATTCGTGCAAATGACTCGGGTTAAAATAAGTGTTTTTATTAAGCTTGTTTTATAAAATTTAGTTAAATAATCTTCTGGCTATATGTTGCGTCTTTGTTATTTTTTACTTGAGGTATTCCTCGTAATCGAGTAAGTTTACCGATTTCAGTAGTTTAACGCATAATTTTTATAACAAGGTCTTGACTTGAAATAGGCTTGCTATAATTATGACTTGACTTGGACTAGACTTGTGATTTGTTGAGAAATGACTGAAGTCATTTCAAAATGACTAGTTTACAACACTGTAAAGCAGACCTTTTAAAACCGTATGAGTGGACTTGGATGAGTGGACTGGCTTAGTGAGTTTATTAAATATGCCGCAAGAGTTATCGCGAAAATGTAATATAGTTAACACGCCTTACCCGTGATATTTCAGTCGTGTTTTTACTTGGAAAATTATACCCGTTCGTTTTATATGTTAGCCGTAGAGTGTTGCTTTAATTTCCTGCTTTGTGCTACGAACTTGCAAAACAAAACCGGACAAAAATAACGGACAAAACTGGGGATAAAAAGTGACGCAACTCCCGTTTTTGAATTGAGAGAAAAAATACCGGGTTTGAGTTAGATGAGAAACGGATATTGCAATATCATAGGTTTTGTTTTCCATTAAATTACTAGTCTATAGATAGATACGCAAGGAAGGAACTTAAAATGCGCAACAAGCCTATCACGTTTTCCTCCCACAGTTCTATATATAGCTCTCAATTTGCAGGGAAGAAAAGAAAACAGAAAACTGTGCTGCTAAAATGAAAACTAAACAATGGGATGACAAACGGTCCCAATAAAAGTAATATCACAATGCCGAATATAAAGCCAATGCAAATTCGAGTAATTTGTCAAACAACTTTAGCCCTAAATCACATGTCAATCTTTAAAATAGGCTGAGTCAGGCGCAGTCAGTTGACATGGTCTTTAGAAATTTTTCAGTGTTCAGTGAACGCTATTACGCGACTTGTTCAGATAGGTGTTGTTCATTAAATATTTAACCAGATTTTAGGCATTTCGTCTCCGTTTTGTCACTTGGCAATTGACTTGGACCAAACAAGGTGGAATTAACTCCCAGTACCAGTGAAGGATTTTATGCGTAGGCCCACTATATTGGATTTTACAGCCACTATACGCACGGCATGTTGCGATGTATTTTGAAACAACTACACTTTAGCTGTAGTGTCGATTAAAAGTACCCGACCAGTTATAGTGATTGCAAATAAACAATTGTAACGGCCCATTTGACTACATTTTATTCAAATTAAACTTTTCTCAATTTTATCCGTAATCAATTGTTTTTAGGCGATTCTGAAGTCGTTATTAGATTGTTTTTCAATTTTACCGCGCCGAAATACATTTTTAAAAACTTTTAATTTTGCAATCATTAAGTCTTAAACAGCATGCAAAACACCAAACGCACAAGGTAAGGTAACAGTTGAATTTAGTCGCGAAATTAAGGATATATATATTGTAGGAATAGGGGAAGAAAATATAGCCTTGCAATTATGTCCAGTAGGATTTCACTTTTAATATATTGGAACACGATGGCTTAAAGTAGTCATCAATGTAAAGTATATTGTGGTTACGCTTAGAATTAAAACAAATTCCTTTCTACAATAAAGCGACATAGGTTGTCCGTTATTGCCAAGCCGGACTTGGACAACTAGTTTTAATTTAGCTTTTTAAAATTAGATGAGAATTAGAATTAAAGGAATTTTTTTTATTAGATTTGAAATATAATTACCGAATCATTAAAAAACAAAATTTACACTAGAATTTGAACTACAATTACATTTAATATTCACAATTAATTGAATTTAAATCGCAAATTAAAACACTAGAATTAGCTAGTTGTCCAAGTTTGCCAAGCAGTGGTTTGTCAAGTAGGGCTCGAGCAGATCGCGAATCAAAATCCGAGCAGCACCATGTTATTGTTTTATCGTAAGGAAGTCGTAAATTCGAAGGCAGCCTTTTAGCAGTCAAGATGGAAGTACAAACCGGTAAACTCTACTCTACTGGCAAATAAGCTTTTAACGCTGTTCATAGTTTTGCGTCCATCAAATATATTATCCGTACAATTTAATAATGTCTGCATTTAAATTGTGGAGGTTTTGATAGTTGTGCGTCCATCGAATATATATCTGTGCAATTTAATATTGTCTGCATTTAAATAGGCGAGGGCTGGCCGACTACAATTAGCGCGCGATAATGCCCCCGGTTTAATCTTTAGCCATGCGACCGCCTTGGATTTATTTTTGGATAATGAAAGTTTCCGACGGTCGATTGCCGAATGACCGGCTTCGTCTCCTGGGATTTTCGGGATGCTCATCAGCTAATCGTGGCGCTGATTAAACTTGCGTAACACTGTTCACTGTGCCGGTCAAGAATCCTACCACATTTTCTTCAGGAGGTTTAAATTGCTAACATTATTTGAGTTAGTGTGCGAGTTAACGTTTGGGTTTAGGTGGGTCAAGTATGAGGTGTGTCAAGTACCTTCCTTGCAATTTTAATATTGACAACTCGTTTAGTTACTGTAAAAAAAGTGATAGGAGTTTAGATCAGCGCCCTGTTTTCAAATACGGACTGCCTTTTGACACAATAAAAGTTCCGGCTATGTGCGGATAACGTTTCCGCCTTAGCTATACTGTTAGAGTAAACGTGATATGTCTTTAAGGTTGTCACCTCAGCTACGCAACCCGTGGTTTTACGCACGTATTTCTATAATCACAATTATTCTCACCGGATTTGGTGCTAAAGGCACATTTTCTATGTTCCCGTCGTTATATGGGTAGACTGCATATAGGCAAAATTCGTTCTTGTATATGTGGGTAGTGATGGCTCATCACTCATAAGAGTTTTTACGGGTAAACTTTTCAAAACATGGCCTTACCACTCAGTATAGCGTCAGAGTGTTTTACGCGTGAACTTTTTAAAACATGGTCTCATCATTCAGCTATAGTGTCAGAGTGTTTTTATGGGTAAATGTTTAAAAGCATGGTTGACTAATGTGCTTGTACTCCTGACACCTTACCCATAGCGTTCAGGATGTTATGTGTCTACTGATTCGGGCATTTCGTTATATGTATATCAGCCTTTACTTTATAAATGAAAGAAACGTAATCAACGCTCTGATAGCTTTCTTTGGCCTGCATTTCCCGAACGGATTTCTAGTTGGCTTTGTCGTAATGCGCGAGGTTGACCGGTTAATCTGGGGGCTTTGGGATTGACGTCTGTTGAATTCTGTGCAAATTCCCCCCGCGCCAGTTTGATGCTATTCTGCGCTCTGTTTAGTGCATCATTTCCACCGGCCCCAAGGAATACAGTGTATATAGCGAGTTCGAAACGGGGCATGCATTATTAAAATAATTGTCGTCGTTTTATATTAGATTAAAATAAAGAGTGCAGCAGGAACGGTATTCGGCTACTAAATATATCTGGGTATATCATGTGGTAGATTAGCGCTCAACTTTTGTTACCTACAAGAAAACCAACAAGGTTTAAAATGTTGGGCGCAACCCCTAAACATGGATTAATATCTACGCCAGACGGCAAACTAATAGATTGTTTATTCAAATATGAGCCGAAGTCGCAAAAGTTGACGTATTATATTGCGTTATGTTCTAGTGTTAGGCTTTTAGTAAAACCAGCTGCTTACATACAATCAAAAGTCTGCTTAAGGGTACGTTTTTGTTATTGTTAGTACTGTATTTTAGACAGTGCCTTCGTATAAAATGCGCTAGTAAAATGTATGCTTAAACCGCGGCACACCTGCCCTGGTAAAAATTCTCTATTTTCTGTAGCTATAAAAAAAACTGTTTTCAACGGTATAAAACGACTTCTGTTATAAGACATATACGCCACCAATCTGCAATAACCACACAATGCAATGAAAGGGGCACTGGCTCATACCCAGCTTACCTGCAACGGCGTGACACGTCAATCCGATGACAGAAGATTCCGCAAGAGACAACACCGCAAACGTTTCGTCGCCATGGTGACCAAGGTGGCGTGCGCAGTGGCGCTACTGCTCATCATGTACTTGTTGCTAAGCAGCGGCTTCAGGTTTATCCGACAGCAACTGTCGGCGTCGAAAGTGGGCGATTCCAGCAAAAGAAAGGAATTCAACGGACAAGTGGTCGTCGTTCACAACACTGAGGAGCACACGGCAAAATTTGCACACCGCTTCAAACGCTCTGCGCCGCGCGAAACCACGTACATTACACCGGGCGGTGTGACCGTAAACGAACTGCTCCCGGCCGACACCTGGAAAGAACTGGAGATGGCCGGGGTAATCCCCTTGGATGAAAACCTAAACCCTGCCACCGAAGCGAGGGAAACGATTCCGACTGTGACGACTCACAAAAACTACTCAAACGAGTACGAGCGAGTAGCCGCCTTCTGCCAAGCCACAATAGCAAACAAGTAGGAAAATTATTTTACTTGTGTATTTTTCTAAAACCTATTAAGTAAGACGTCGTAAAAATATTGAAGTCCATAGAGAAGTATATCATTTTGACCCCATACAGAAGTGTATCATCTGATGTTGAAAATGTATGGGCTTTGATATTCTTACTACTTCATACTACAACCTCCAACCATAATATTTAAAGAGCGTTTCCTAATCTTTCCTACATACGTCAGGGCGCACCTGTGTATCTCTAAAAGCTTGGTTGCGCACCTGTCGAGTAAGGCAAACACGAAATGTTTTGGGTATAGCGGTATTTGTCTTTAATTGCTTGTAATATTTGATAACATAGGCCTAATGGTTTCATTATCTTTAAGGTACTATGGACTCTAATGAGCAAATCCAAAAAACAAAGCAGAAAAATGATAAAAACACATGTGTCGAATATTTTATTCGTTGGTCTCTGGGAATCTGGTAACCTTCCATTGCCCACCAGTACGCCGCGGTGTACACTTATTAGAAAACGTTATATAAAATTGAATAACATGAAAATACCCCAGTTTCTCTATACGATTGCTGAATTATGTTTACTTTTGTAAAATTTTTATTGTTGTAGCCTAAAAACGTAACGGGAACTCGTTTTATGATGACAAAACGAAATATTTTCAATCTCAGAACTGTCGTCTGTTTGTCTTTAAATCTTAAAAAGAATTAAAAATCGGAAATTCTTCTAGGTTGACCACACAAAAGTTTCTCACACTGTTCTTCAAAGGGAAACAAAATCGATTGTATTATATCGTACATACATTTAATGCGCGACTGCCCTTTTATATTCGAATAGAACAAAAGCTTTTAACCCTTTGTGATATTCTCCGTTAATATTTGAATGTAAACACGTACGCAATCCCAGGACAAAATCGACCAATGGGAGCGAAGCTGCCACTGAAGGCCACGGGGAAGCTGGAGAGTCATCTGAGCATGACGTGTGTGCAACGCAGCGGAACAGTGGACTGCCGGCGCTTTGGGCTATTCTGTACATTCTGATCGTGTTGTTTCTATTTATTGGTAAGTGATAGACTTGACGAAAAACGATAAGATTTTCTAGTTGGAAATGTGGTGGCTTTTTACTGGAGTAACATGAAGAAGTATAATAAAGCCTAACATGGTGTGAGCGGTTCGCATAAAAAAAGCTGTATTCAATGTTATCTACTTCTATAAGAAACAGATTTCGTACGGTTTTGACTGTTAGGTTGAAAGCAAAGTAACTTGGCCGGTTTTATTTAAAATTAAACCATTATAGGTTTACAGGATATACTAAGCAGTTTCAAAACAACACGTCGGCTTAACCATCATTAGTTATGTTTAAGGAGCGTACTATCTGCTTGCAAGTTATACCGCTGAAAACAATTCATCATATTTAACGAGAAGTTAGACCTGACGCTAAACATACAAGATCCAGGGCTCCGGACTCAGGACTCGAGTAAGACCACATAAACTACCAGAGTATCGAGTCCGACGTGCGCATGCGCAGTACAAAATTTTGAAACTGAAAGTGCCGCAATATGTAAGTTGTAAATGTGAAATAGAATATCTGGCGAATAATTTACAACCATGTATTGTGGGTGGATGAAGTATATGACACCCCTATAAGTGGATTGCTTTATATTCACCTTAACTTATAGTTACGTAAATGGTAAAATACAGATCGTAGAGTCGGAGAAAATTGCACTTTTGACCGGAGTCGGGTTGACGTTTTTGGCTAGAGTCCGACTCGGGTTATTTTAAACCGACTCCGCAGCCCTGAAACGATCACAAGTGTTCGCCTGAATTTGTTTTCAAAAAATGTCAACTCCAGGCCTAAAACTGTTTTACAGTCATTTTAATATGAGAAAAATGAGAACAGTCTTTTTTAATTAAGTAACAATTATTAACCCTAGTGAGGTCAGCTGGTATCTGCTACCGAAACGTTGGTTTATACTTCGTTTACACCAGAAGAGCGATTTCTATCTATAGTCATTTTTAATCCCTAATTTTTCGCTTGTGTGTTTTGCTCCAGCGTTGGCCATCATCTGCGACGACTTCTTCGTCCCGTCACTGGAGGTCATCTCGGAGCGCCTGAACCTGAGCGAGGACGTGGCCGGAGCCACCTTTATGGCGGCCGGATCCTCGGCGCCCGAGCTCTTCACTTCCGTGGCCGGCGTGGGAACCGGAAGCGACGTGGGCGTGGGAACTATCGTCGGGTGAGCGGCAGGATTTTTTCGTGTTCTACTAAGAATATTTGACAAACGCAAGTAAGATAGCATCGGGCTTTTGTCGTAATGGATATAAATTCGACTAGATTTGTCTGGACAGACACGAGCTATTATAATAATAACGAATAAGGTGGACAGATACAAGCTATATTACAAAACACTGCCCCTTTTTATAATACCTTTGTCTGTCCACCTTATAATTAAAATTGAATTTCAGCAAAGAGTTTATTTTTTTTCGTATTTTTTAGATTACCCCCTTTATATTAAATACTGTGTGGCGCGCAAAGAGTTACTCATCAGCCCATACTTAACTTTACGATAAAGCTTACGAATTTTTAGACACAGACACGATTGAGTAGTTTTAAAGTATCTAAAGACAAATTGTATCAAAATATTGACAAGCTTTCGCCCAACCGTGAGTTCATCAAGGTATTTTTCTACTTTGACCTGATGAAGCACGGTTGTGCGAAAGCTTGTCAAGATTTCAATACAATCCGTCTTCAAATAGTGCCACCTGATTACCAAATTTAGTTTATTAACAACATGTTGGCAGTGTTAGTTTCACAGTTCATTGGCGGATTTTTATACCATACAACTAAAAAAACACGTTCAGTAGTTGGAAATAGATTATTAAATGTGAAAACGTTTGTTCTAATCGGAAAAGTTTTCAACTTCAGTTAACATCGTATATATACTTCACGATAAATCCTATTTTTTAGGTCGGCAGTATTCAATCTACTTGTGATCATTGCACTGACTTCGGCCTTAGCGGGAAGGGTAAGTCGACGTGAATCGATTTCTGAGCTGTGCGGTTTATCACGGCTTTAAGGTTACAAGCTGTCGGCCAACTTCTGAGCTGACACGCCATATACACGTTCTCTAGCGATCGCAAAATCGTTATGGCGTCTTCAGGTCAATGGCTTTGCAAAAATATACAGGAGAAAGTTTATTTACTGTATTACTGTCAGTAATGCAGAGGCCTTCTATAAACGCTGTTTTTGCATTGTGCTGGTGTCATTTAAGACTCTATTGGTAAAATCAAAGGGTGTGCGAGTTTCACGAAACTGTTCTGAAAATTTATTCAACTAAAATTCATTATATCTATACAATTAGGGAACGTATTGAGCAATTCCTTTATTACGTTATCATGTTTGGCTAATTAGAAACAAAGCTGGGTGTGTTTCGCGAAACCGTTTTTAAGATCATTTACCTTAAAACTGTAACTTGTTAGGAAAAATAAACAGTAATTTTCTATTGGATGTAAAAAAACGTCGCAAAATGTACTTAAAACAAATTTAACTTCTTTCAAATCGATAAAAGTAACTCCAAAATCATATTAAAAAGACTTGAGCATACCTAAGTTAACAAAACACATTTAAAAAAGAACTGATTTAACCCCATACGCCGAAAAGGCAATTAACGCCACCGTGATGATGTTTAATACTAATCAGGACTATACTACTGAGAGGGAGTGCTCCATTTCCGTTTCGCTCTAATTCTCTTGAAATCGCGCGCCGAAGCCAGTCACTCATTCGATTAACTAATTGATTAATTATATCGAGCCTGAAGGCGGCCGCGGAGAAAAAGAATTGCGCTCGATATTTGCAATTCAATTTCGGCTTGCCTTAGCCTTTCAAAGCTCGAATGGTTTAAAGCTCCTTCGCCGTGAGTTGACGTTATTTTTCCGGCCGATCGGGTAGGCGCATCAATAATTTAGAGCATCAAGTAGACGCGGGCGAGTTTTTTGTTTTTGCAAATGATTGTCATCTAATTAACACGCGCCGCCGAGCGCTGACAGACGTCATTATTTGCGTCTCGCCGCTCCCTTTTTTACTTTCATCTTATTCTCTCTCCTCCTTGCTTTTTTCTCTTTACTGTCGCTTTTGTCTCCTCTCGCTTTTTTGCTCTTCTCGTCTCGCGTAAACTGTTGACAAGAGGCGCAAATCGAACCATAATGCAATAGGTATAGCAAAATATACCAAATGAGTTGAGCTGATGTATACCAACTTGAACACAAGAAAACAATCTTTTAGGAAAAGAAACGGTTTCCGGTTCTTATTGTAGAAGGTTTAATGTAGAACCAAACCAAGAATTTTTGTAACAATTACACACCAGGGTCGGATCCAGAGGAAAGGGGGCACGTGACAAGCCCCCTCAAAAAACTGTATTTTTGCTTTCTTTTGCTACGTAACAGCAACAAGAAATTATGGTTTTAGTATGACTTGCCAATTTTGAAAAAAAAATCGTTCAAGCCAGAACGAAAAAAAAAAGTTTTGGGAATTTAATCGGAATATTTCGCTTTGCGTGAACCGATATCACCTTTGTAACCTTGTATTGAAAAATCCCTTCAATCTTAACTAAAAGAACGAACTGTGTGGTGTTTTTAAGGTTATTACTTATTTCTTCATGAAGTCACGTTACGTCGTTACGTCTTCTCTAAAAGGAAAGTTCATGCCCCAATAAAAAAATCCTAAATCTTGTTACGCCAACAAAAAGAAACAAAGCGAGTGAAAAGTTTCAACAAACCCTTGAATAACCCTGTTAAAGTTAACACTATCGCGTTTATCAAGCTTGGTAACGATGTAAGGGTCGTTTTCGAAGGTCTATACCGATGTAGTTCAGTTTGGGGGCGCGAATTCATTTAGATGTTGTGGACAGACAGCAAAGCCGCCTGATTATTATCTCTTTTTGGATATTTAATAAACTTGTATATAGAGCCATGCCTCACTTTCAAGTTCTTCACAATCTTTTTAGCAGGGGTGGGCAAACTGCGGCTCTCCGGCATGTTTTTTGTGGCTCTTCTAGTCGAATCGTAAAATTTCAAAAAAAATGTCAAGCCTACAAGAGTACCGTTAATCAACGTTTCTCTCCTTTCATTTCTTTATTTAGGCAAGCATTTCGTTTATGACGTAACACTAGACATGTCATCCTACTAAGAGTTAGCTAATAGCAAGTCAACGCAATTTCATTGCTCAGACAGTAAGCTTTAGCTCAGTTTAGTCTGCTTGAGTACACTGCAAAACGAAAACGATGAAATCTAAATCCAACAAAAAACGAAAATGTAAAGATGAAAACTTGGTATATTACCATTCTGTTATGATTGCTGAACTTGCGATATTCACGGTTTTTGTATTAAAATAATTGTAAGGCTCTCTAGTACTTGAATTTTCTGCAAATGGCTCTTCCATTGAATACATTTGCCCACCCCTGCTTTATAGCAATGCCTTTTTTTTAATTTAATACTAAAATTGCATCTTTGGGATTTGTTCTAATTATACGATAAAGCTTTCAAGCTTCTTTGAACTATGTATATTTACTTTAAAAAAAAAATTAAATGAACTGCAGAAACATTTGTAAAACACAAAAGATTCCACAATATTTCGGGATCCATGATTAAAATATTGTCCGTATTTTTATCGACTATTTGATTCTCAAGGTGCTGCAAATCGACTGGAGGCCTTTGGCGCGAGATTCAATATTCTATGGTGGTTCGGTTCTTGTTTTTATCCTCTTCTCCTGGGACGGGATCTTCATGTGGTGGGAGTCTTTCTTCCTGCTTCTTCTCTATGTCCTCTACATCGTTACCATGAAGTTCAATCAGAAGCTCATGGCCTTTCTCGGCAGTCTCACGTGCTGGTAAATCACGACTGTAGAGAAATTTCGATACTACTGTCCGTTTTACTTCGATATCAATACCCGAAGTTTTCGACAAAAAGTAGCGATTCGAACAAGTACCAAGTTACGTTATTACTCTGGTGAAATATGCAAAATAGATCAAATAGAATTCAAAGGCATGCTTTGTTCAATGTATAGGCTAAACGCTTAAGCGTCAAAGATGTCTATATTTACCTAGTTGTTAATTAATATAAAAAAAATCGTTTCAAGGTATATATCGCTGTGTTAAATCATAAATCTTGACTTAAATTAGTTTGGCATCGGATAGACGGCGATACCACCTAAGAATATCAGTTGAAACATGGTATATTACTTTATTTGCAGCGGTTGTTCCCCCCAGGTGGACGGAAGAGTGTCCCCCACCTTGGAAGGAGGGGAGGATCAAGGTGACGTCACTCCTGCCGAACCGTCTTTTTCCGGGACAAACGGAATAGTAAGTTATTTTTAGTGAGCGTGACTGATATCTAGGTGAAATGATTTATCCAAATATTAAGATTGTTTGTCAGTGTGCAGAAAATTTCACTGTAAAATTAATTTTACTCAACTAAAGGCCGTCAAACATTTGGCCTACCAGAGTTAAAACATACTAGCGTCCAGGGACTTTTAATCTTCCGACTTTTTTAAGGCTGAGTACTTTTAAGCCGACTCGACTTGCGCGAAAATCCTAGATTTGGGTCGACTACATTAGGAAGCAATTCTAAATGCAAGAGTGTTTTTTCTAAAAGTTGCGGTTTTATCGTTGGTAACTTTACACATAGCTGTAAAATAGTATTAGGTGGGACATTCTTTAAATAACTGTTCATTCTGTATGGTTACATGTGGTAGACATATAAGTCGCTAAATGAAACAATTTAAGCATTGACGTTCAAAAACTTTGCCATGGGTCGTCAACATCAAAATACAATTGCGGGTGTGATCTTTGCAGCGCATAGAAAAACCAAATGAAATCGATTTGTTCAACGTCGTTTTATTTCGGCTTAATTTCGAAATGCCATTTAATCCACTCGGTGAAAATTGATTACCATCGGTGATATTTATTCGGCGGGGCGTTAAAAACGCTAATAATATCCGAGGGTATTCTCGGAATGCCCGTCGCACCTCTCAGGCAATTTACGCCAAAATCTCCAATCGATATTTATGAAGCCCCGTATTTAGCCTAATGGAGTCAGCTAATTGATCATATCGGCAAGAAAACAAGTAGCACTGTGTATTTTACTGCTTTTGCATAACCGGGCTTCATCAGGTGAAAGTCAGAAGGAATGCATGTGCTTTTAAAGATTTGACTTTTTAAATGGCCGTATGTGTCTAATTCTAAATAGGATAATCAGGTGGCACTATATTTACTCTTAAGACAATTTGTATTGTGTTCTTCGCAAAACCGTGCTTCCGAATCATCAGGTCAAAGTGTTTTTTCCTACTATGGCCTGTGAAAGCTTGTCTTTTTTTTCTAGGCAAAAAACTTAAAATATTTGGTTAGAAAAGAAAAATTTAAAAAACAATACTCATATTTATTTAATTTTTCTGATTCACGGACAACCGGTGTCCACTAGGGAACAGATGCCATGAAAGTAGGGGAGGTTCTGCGGTATTGGGTATAAGTGTGCGAAAGCTTGTCGAGAATACAAAACAATTTGTTGTCATCTAGTGCCACCTGATTACAAGATTTAACTTGAAGGCGTTGCGTGACTTAAGGCAGATATCCGGTGTGCGTCGGCCGCCATACTCAGGCGACGTTTAATATTGCATAACGAGCAAAGTCGTTCCGTAGCATCGACCGTGCTTTCGAGTCGTCGATGTGTGTTGAGCAAGCAAACTCGATAAGGGCATGAATAATGGATGCGAAATTAAAGCGTCGACTAATTTTGCAAGGCCTTCCTTATCTCTACACGGATCACCGAGTGAATTGGGGGGGTTTCCGGTGGGTCCAATCGCGATTCACTAGCACTAGCAGGCCAAAGTTGCCTATATAGTCTGTATATTCGAGGCTGCTCAGTTTGATACGCCAGAGTTAACAACTGATAAAGCAAAAACAAAACACGGAGAAACAAAGGAAGTCGAATGGAATTGGGGTTTATTAGTCACCTTTCAAGTTTTGAATATGTTTACCTATATACCCATCTATAAATGCCAGGAAATAGATAAATGGGCACTTATTCAAAAAAGTGCGTTTATTTGCCATTCGTTTATTATACATTTATTAAGCGTTTTTTCGCTGCAAATTAGCAAAAAAAAATTCAAGAGGATATTATATTAAGGTTAGATATGTACGGAAAATCCTTTACTGTATCAACGCAATAGAATCGAGTTTTAAAAATTTCCCCAAGAGTCCAGATTCTGTCGTTGTATTGTGTCAATTGTGGTGATTTTGAGCATTACGTTATCGTGGTAAATTTGGTAAAACTAACGGTAATATTATATTCTTGTAGGCGGCCAACACCACACGGATTAAAGAAACGGTAGCCAAACAAAAAGTTGCAGATGCTACTATTTCAAGGTAGATAAAGTAAAATGTTTTGTAGTAAAAAACACGCATGTTTGACGCTCATGATGATGCCTGCCGTTGTCAAAAGAAAGTTTGACAAAACAACTAGCTCTAGCCAACACAAAAAAACATTACATTGAGTCATTTCGCCACACAAAATACAAGTTTAATCATGGACTTATGTCATAACGCTGATTCCACAACACAATTTTACCCCTTTAAACAAAAACTAACGATGTCGCATTGCGTAACTGATAAATCCTACGAGAAATTTCTTGCCACTGGTATAGAAGGTATAAATCCTAAGAAGAAATATTAGTGAAAATAACGAGTATATTGGTTCCCAATCACCCGACTTTACCAGCGAACGTTCACGAACTTCTATACTCATCTCGTTCCAACTTTCCGTCCTTTTATTGCAACATGATTTCAAGTCATTGCCCTAAAAACTGCAGTCCAAATTGTTGACTCAAGTCATAACCCTCGTCAACTACAAATATTGCCATGTTTACCGGAACCAAACATGCCGCCTTGGTAGAACTGCATTTTTCTTAGTTTATTTACGTTGTTTTTTAGTCGCAGGTCTAAACATACAAAAATAACATAGCAAGAA
The DNA here is from genome assembly GCF_963924565.1 of Ascidiella aspersa. Taxonomy (NCBI): domain Eukaryota; kingdom Metazoa; phylum Chordata; class Ascidiacea; order Phlebobranchia; family Ascidiidae; genus Ascidiella; species Ascidiella aspersa. Next base: position 23,392,681 of record NC_139451.1, read on the forward strand.
TATCAAAGCCCATACAGAAGTAGGTATCATTTTGAACTCTTTGAATAACTCTTATGTTGACTATGATGAAAATGAAAGAAGAGTTTAAAATGATACGCACATCTTGATGGGCTTATTCTTACTACGTCTTAACACTACTTCAACCATTATGCTCCATAAAGTAACCTTATTTACCATTCCACTACCAATTACCAGTTTATTCGACCAGGAGTGATTTATGCATTCCAGTCCAACGAACAGCGGTTGCCAGTGCTGCTGTTGCTGCTGCTGTCGGCGCGCGTGTGGCTGTCGATTCACGGCTACTGACGTCACCACGGGGCCGCCGTCGTCGAGGGGTGACGTCATGGCCGGCAACGGTAAGCTGACCATGACGTCATCGTCGCCGGAGCAGTACGACGTGGCTGCTTCGTCGGCTGTGGCGGATGAGAAGGACTCGATTCTCTGTCAGGATTGCAAGGAAGCCGAGTACTTACAGGGGGAACTCGCTGAAATCGGTGAAGGTATAGACCTAACCTTCGCTTATATATCGTGTTTTGTTTTTAACAAATTTAACTGAAACGTTCATATTTGCAACGTGTATATTTATATTCTGTGATTAAGCAGCATTTCCGAAGGCATCCGATGTAGATAAAACTAACGTGAAAATGTTGGCTGAATTTTCGGAAAACAAATTATGCCAAAGCTTGGCCTATACTCGCCACGCTAAACTCTGCACATGCAATATGTCGGAATGCGTTTTCCTATTTACCTTATGTTCATTTTAAACTGATCAAATGTAATGCATCTCGTTAAAATGATCAAATGTAATGCATCTTGCACATTTCTTTCCACAAATAATAGTGTTGAACAAAACCAGCAAAAAAGTACATTAATCTTCCCAAAAATAAGGGTGTATCTTTATGGAATGCGAAACTATGGCAACAGGTTTATGATTATCGATTGCTGCTCCTCTGACGCATATAGAAACAAATATTAAACTGCTGTATAAAAAAATTCAAAATACCTTACTGAAAAACTTTTAACCTCTTTCATTTGCGAAACTGAAAAACCCAACGTATATGATCGTATATAGCAGGGGTGGAATATTTTTTCCTTGTCGCTCGTCAAAACCAACTCAAGAAAGATCGTCATAAATTTTAACTGACAATTATTTATGCATTCAGATACAATGAGTTGGCGAAACTTTGATTGTTAATAGTTCCAATCTAAGGTAGACATTACGACTTTAGGTTGAAAACTTTTCGCATTTACCTATAGCTAAAATAGCCAAAAAATATGAGAAATGACCTCTTAACCCATTTGGTAAAGAAGGTGGCGAGCTGGGTAATATTCATTGGCGCCCCGTGGTATAAAGCCTGCAAACTTACCTTGTTTATCACTTTGCTAAACTTTAGGCGGAACCAAAGTGAAGGACTCGCTGGAGAAGCCGGATCACTCAGACAGCGGCTTCTCGTCGGTGAGTCGCATCGATTCGAAGGAAGGTCCTCCTCCGTACGAGTGCGTACGCTTCTCGACGGACGATGACGGAAAGGAGAACAGATGTGCGCGATCCGACGGAAGGTGAGAACTCTTGTGCAATAAAAGAGACGATCTCGTTTTTGAGTAAAATAAATGACTTGATTTAAGTCCCTGTTTTCAAATGACTGGACTTGATTCACTCTTTTCAAATGACTTGACTTTAGTTACTGTTTTCAAATGACTTGATTCCCTGTATTCAAATGACTTCAGTTGAGTCACTTTTTAAATGACTTGACTTTGGTCCCTGTATTCAAATGACTTTGAACCGTAGTTATGTCTAAAACGCAATTGTGAGCCACCACGACATGCGTAATACAGTGAGTTGTTTAATGCAACATGTCGACGTCCTTTCTAGGGGCTTGTAAATTTTTTTTGTAGTCCGTATTTTTAAATGGTCTTTCAGTGACAGGTTTAGCCGGAACATATTTACAACTAAAAAAGTTGAAAGGACGAAAAGGACGTCGACATATGCATTAAACAACTCACTGCATTACGCTTTTTTTACCTTTATATCTATGGGCGGAAAAACACGAATTTATATTCTCCTGGTCGTACGGTAAGTACACCCGAAACCAAATAATGAATGGAAGAGGCACACACATTTATGTGTGACCTAGCCCACCTGAAGCTGCTTTTTGACCAACGATTACGTTTGATTAGCACACCGAACGCCATTGCAGACTAGCCGAATCTTTTGATGAGTAATGCATGCAGGGCAAGCTAATGAAACAAAAAACACACAAAAAAAACTAGCCCTGCAGTGAAGTTCGAACTCACGACCTCCGGTCATACCGGGACCTTTGGTAGAGCGACGGCCCGGTATGACCGCAGGCTAGTTGTTTTTCTAGCCTGCATCATTGATCGCAGAATTGGTTAAGTCTGCGATGGCTTTGGTTGTACTAATGAATCGAAGTTACCCTATTTTCTTGTCTTCAAGGCGACTGACGATCGCATCGCAAAGACCAAGCGAGATCCACATTTTTCGGAGGTCGTCTCGGAAGAGCTGGTCATCTACGCGGAAGTCTTCCTCCTCCATCAGCATCGCAGCAGGGGAAAACGGACTTTTACGCGTGAGAACTTGCTTCGATTGTGGAACTAAAATGAGTTACATTTCGGGATAGGCACATAATTCTTTTATTTATAGTGGGTCTGTTTATTGTTCAATGTTATATGTATTGCACACATATTCCCATAGAAGAAAATACGGAAGTTTACAGACATGGACAGGGTTATTTTTCGATAAATTTCCAAGCCATTTGTGATCCGAATATGTTGTTTACTAACATTGTATGTAGATGGCTCCCCCGATGACAGTAGATTATTTGACAACAGCTCAATCTGTTATCAATTAAAACATAATAGCTTCGCTTGTGAAAAAGAATTAGTTACCCGAAAATGACCTGTTTTGAGCAATTGAGGTGCTAATGAAGAGACTGGTCATTTTCGTGTAAAATTATGGTGACCTTTGACGTCAAAAGTCTTTTCGCTAGAATGAGTTATATATCGGGACGAGCACATATAATTATATTTACAGTGTGTCTGTTTAATGTCTTCAATTTAACTGCAAGTGAGCCAGTTTTTCATCTGTAAAAACAAGACAAAGGCCCTAAAGGACAATATTGTGATAAAAAATGCCAATAATGCGACTTCAGTGCACTTAACTTAAATCACTGTTTTAAATGACTTGACTCGACTTAAGCTGTTTGGGAAAATTGACTTGAAGAATGAAAATCTCGCTCAGGATTCAAAAGGTTTAGCAATATAATTTAACATTTTATTTTGATGCAAATGACTGACTTGGTTTTGACTGGACTTGCTTTATAATTATAATGACTTGACAAAACATGATATTTTTCGTAAAAAAATTTGCAATCTACTTGACCGGGTCTTAAGTCCTTTCAAATTGACAATGCTAAATGAGTTTTGCTACTCTAGCTTTTTTATCGTGAAGGGAAATGTTGGGCTCAGCGGCCTTTAACTTAATGTGGTAAAACGTAAGCATTAAAAAAAGACTGCTATTTTTTAAATCTGCATGGGGATAAATTTCTATCAAAAATGTGCTAAATTTTTTGGATTCATTCAAACATAATTTAAAACAATACCGTAAAAAGTTTCAGCCCAAAAGCGTATTGTTGAGATAAACGGGCGTGCGGAAATCTCTTTATTTAAGAAATGTATTTTTCGTCGTTTGCTTTGCAGCGAAGTGAGTCGACGAAAGTGGACGAGTACGTTTTTACCGAGCCCGAGTCTCCTCCGCACAACCTGGCGCCACCCGGAACGTCTGGAGCCAACGTAAGTTATTATTCCAAATCAAGGCTCCTTAAACTAGGGTCCATGGACCCCTTGGGGATACAATAGCTAGTTTAAGGGAGTTTATGAGGGCCAAATTGAAATTGATGTAAGAAAAATGTTTAAAAAGTAATCAATTTTCACAGAAAGAGTTTAATTGAAAAAAAACCTTTTTGCATTGAATGTATTTCGACTCCATTTTACTTTCACATTTTTTGGACCGAAAACAGCATACTCATTAAGTCTTTTATGTATCGTGACGTCATCCGTGACGTCAATTTATGACGTCACCTCTAAAAATTTCTTGCCTTTCCTGGTCCACGCGAAGAAAAAAAATTATGGGTCTGTGGTAAAAAGACTGTTCTAAATAATAAATACGTATTTTACAATCAAATTTAAATACTGTAGTTTACAGCAAACCACATTTCAATTTGATGTAAACCTAAAACTTTGTTCTTGTTTTTTCAGGGCAGTCGCGAAGATCCAGAAGCAGCAGGTACGACTGAAAATATAGACATGGATTACACTCTGTGTCTAAATAAATCTCAAAACTGTTTATAAAACAGTTTAGACATAAAATCATTTCTTAAAATTTTGCATAAATTTTTACAACTTTGTACAGAAACTGACAATGCCTTATAGGCGATATATATATGTCTGTGAAAAATGATTTTATGTTTTATCTGTTTTTATAAACAGTTTTAAGATCAACTCTAATACGAAAACAAGAATCTTTCTTTTGCATTTTTTTTGTCTGCGGGAGATTCTTACTTCCTAAAGTGTTTCAGCTGTGTCTTCATAAATATATTTGGTTGGTTCGCAATATTAATGAATACATTTTTTTCTATTGCTACCAGCGTTTTGTGTCGCAGTGGCCAAGAATAGTACTACACAAGCATAAATCAAAAATTGTTCACAATGTTGGCAAACGTTTTCTTAGGTACCGTTTTAATAAAACAATCCTCTAATCTTTATTGATTTTGTTAGGTATTTATGTCCAACCGACATTTGCAAATCACCATTAAGTGAATCACGGCTAATTTTTTAGCTTTTTAACAGAGAATGTTATATACAATTATGATCAGTGAAGTCAATGATTTTACTTAAGTGTCATTTGGTAAAATGACTTGACTTGGACCAAAGTCATTTAGTCAAATAATTTGGGTTGAAATTAAGGGTTTTTTTCTTTGGCCATATTATTATAAAAACTGAGATATTTATGGCAAGTTTTGCACATAAAACGATTGAATTGCTGCATGTGTTTTTTTGTTATTTTTCAGTTGAATTATTTATTATAATCGGACGAGTTTACCTATTTTAATGGTTTATCGTTTTATTATTATATTAGTGGTTTGACTTGGAGTTGAATTGCTGTAATAATGACTTGACTTGGGCATCTGATGACTTGGACTGGGACTTGACTTGCAATTTTTTAAAAGACCTGACTTTGACCTAAGTTATTTCACAAATGACTTGAGATTATTTTCAAAATGACTTGTTTAAAACACTGGTTATGATTTAGGTAAATGCCACATGTTTCACATGTTTTTTATTTTAGCTGCCGCAATGTCGGGAGAGGGCAACTCAAATGAGGAAGAAGAGGAAGCGGAACAAACTCTCATGGTATTCCCTTGTCTTCCTCCCATCAAACACGCTCCTCCAGTTAAGTAAGTAAATCAAAGTAACGAACGCTGTACCGTTGCACTTCAAAACCTCAAGCTGTACTGGCGAATTGTCTATTTTGTGGAATCGTTCAAATCGTTTAAAACCTTTTACATATAGGATTTTGGGAACTTTTTTTATGACTGGTGTACGCATCATGTTGAAAGTTATGCTTAGACAGACAATGTTGTTGGTAAAACAGCCTTAGCCTATGTATTATCTCATCGAAAGCAAGTAGTTAAATTGCCAAAATTGGCAATTCGATCTGTTTGCCTTCAAATTATTTGTCAGAAATTTCAGGGGGTTAAACTCAAGCAGCCCATAAGTATAGTCATACCAAGTCAAGCCACCAGCATCAAAAAACGATTTGAATGTTTAACTTTTTTAACTTATTGTGTTATAAACGTTTATTCGCATTTAAACCAATAAAAATAAAGCAAATACAGCGCAAAAAAATATCCCGATTAACAAAAGTGTATTTATTGAAGACATTTAATTTAAACCAGGGGTCTCCAGCATGAGGCACGCGTGCCAAATGTGACACGCGACCCATTAAAAAATGGCACGCAAGCCCCCAAAAAATACAGCCAATTGTCAAAAACGCTAAATTTGTTATACTGCCAATTGTCATTGTTTATTCACAATACAAAACAACCCAAGCAATTACGACAACAAACAATTACTTCTGATATTATAACACTATACTGTTTTTATTTTTTGTATTAAAGCGCTTTTAATATTAGAAAAAAAAATAGTTGCTAAACTTTGGTACGGGAAGAAGTTATGAGATAAAAATTGGCACGTCGACATGTTTGAGTTGGACACCACTGATTTAAACCAAAGTTAATTCATAAGTTTAACTCAGTACATATCAAGTCATTTGTCTGAAGCAGTTAAGCCAAGGTAAGAAAATAAACTGTGACTTGCGTTCATTTTAGGTCAAAGTGATTTAAAACAACATAAGACTAATCAACCAGGTAATGTCTTGAACTCAACCAGGTAATGTCTTGCTTTGAGCTTTTGTGTATACACTTGTTGCAGACCAGACTCGAGTCACTGTATACCGAGTGCGAAGTACTTGTGGGCCTGGTTCGTCTACTTGCTCTCATTTCCTTGGCTGTGCGCTTACACGTGGACCATTCCGGACTGCTCCAAGGAAGAGAACAAGTATGAAAAGTTTTATGAAAAAAAATTCACCTAAAAGTTTAAACATTAGCATTGTCTTGAAAATAACTTGAAATCAGCGACGTACATAAGTTTTATAAAGCCCGGGTCAGCAGTAGATACCACCGTTTCTACTTTTGTTTTATATATTAAATTAGGAAAACTAAATGAGCTTTTGATTTTAAAAAGATCTGATAAACTTATTTTCCTTATACTATTGTTTTATTCGGGCAAGTTAATTTAAATTTCTGGAGGGATGCTGGCTACATTTTACACGCCCTGATCCAAGCTTTTTTAAACAATTCGCGTAAATCCATTCTGTTTATCCATTTTAACACTTGTCTAACCGTTACTGTTCCTCTACTTGCAGAAAGTACTACGTGATGTCATTCCTGATCAGCATAATGTGGATCGCGCTGATCAGCTACGTCATGGTGGAAGTGGTCGACGTAATCGGGTGTCTGATGGGTATCGACTCGTACACGATGGGCCTGGTAGTGATTGCGGTCGGGACGAGCGTGCCAGTAAGCTGATTACTGGAGTTTAAGTGTAACCTGCCTTTTAAGGCAGCCATGACTTTGCGTTAAACATTCATTTCGAGCATACTGTTGAACTTGGGTTTACTATGCACGGATCTAGATCGACATCATTTTGAATAAGGTAATGTGCACATTAACTGAAGTTGATACAAGCTCGTATCGAAGGGTCGATCTTGATCAAGATGGTGGCGATTTACTCCTTTTTGGCTTTGCAATTCATTAATTATATCAAACTATTGAACTTACAAATACGTTTTGGAAAAGCAAAATCATCTGTGCCAATAACTTTAATTCTGTATTTAAGGCTGGGTTCTATTGGCTTAACGTTTTTGTTCGCTTGTGCCCGCTTAAAGAGGAGATACCAACTTTATGTTTTTTAGACGATGTTTAAAGTTTTCCACTAACGATTAATTTTTTTCCACTGAAGCGTGTGATCTCACTTCAAAATGAAAATTGGATAAATTTAACATACTGCCCAAAATTGAAGTTTACTAAATCGCTCTTTATTGACCTGTTTTTACGATCCCTGTCAATTTTACGCCTCTATTTAATATTGTTTAGTATGCGCTTATAAAACTAGTGTTGCAAAATGGCGCCTGCTGGGAGACCAAGATCGTAAACCACCCGAAAAACAGGTCTACGAAAGTTAAATAATACTGTTGCCTTTTTAATATTTCATTATTAACAACAGCAGAGTTACCGTTAGATTATACCCAGTTCACTTCTTGGTAATATTTTTTTGGGGGGAAACATCGAGGCCCTTAAAAATGTATTATGCTACAAAACGACTTATTCGGAAAATAATTTTTTTCTACCCTTTGCGAACGATTGACCTAGAAATACCGCAACCCATACAGCACCTAATTTGCCTTTTTATATTTATCAGGATGCATTAAGTTCAGTGCTTGTGGCCCGAGAAGGTTTCGGCGACATGGCCGTCTCGAACGCTATCGGTTCGAACGTATTTGACATCAACCTTGGTCTGGGATTACCCTTTCTAATCCGAAGCATGATAACAGCGGAGCCGGTTTATTTGCTGTCACCTCTGCAAGGCGTAAGTAAGCTTAGAAGATAAGAAGACAATCTATGCATTGACAACGTCTATAAAAAGACCACAGAAAATTTCTCTGATCGGTTATAACTTTTTATGAATGTGGAGATATACGTTTCTCAACACACTTTAGAAAAATACGTGTGACGTAGTTTGTTGTTACCAGTCGCGGATTCAGTAGTTTGTAGAACTACATTGGTCCTGCTTACAACAACCAACCTTATAGTTTTGTCATAATTTATGACATGTCGGATTTATTTTGGAACACTCAACACGGATCTGTTCATAATCTTCTTTTACTTTTTTTCTACTGACGATTTATTTCATTTTTAAATTTTCTCTTTATTTCAGTGTTTGATGGAAAACCTTACGCTGGCGGTCCGGATTGTTCCCCATGTCAAGTTCGGGATTATCTTGCTTCTAATCCTGTTTGTTTGCCTGGTACTTTTTGTGCTGGTCCGTTTCAGGTAAACGTTGTCTATCTTTCAGTTATTAAATGTAAGTCACTGGCAGCGCTGCAATGACTTGAAGTCGTGTCGTTGAACTTCATTCGCTGTTTTGAGACGAGTGGAATTATTTGAAGCAGCCTATCTCTGCCTAAATTGCCTGAACGGGCCTTAATAAGTTTAACAAACGAATTGACTCTCATTTCAGTTCTATAGTTTAAAATATCCATTTCAGCACAAATGGATTGGATTAAATGTAAAACTGTTACTTTGCTGCTTCTTTCAATTTTGGATGTTTACTGTGCGAAATATTGTTCGTAAATAATGCGACCAATTTGTTTGTTTTTTATGACAATTACATTGCATGGTTATGAGTTGGCGAAGTATAAAGGCTGAAAGAAGGACGTTTACAGAATACTTGATTGAACATCTAGTTTTCTATATATTTAAACTGTAAAGCCCAATTGTGTCCTATTGAACTCTCATGACTTGACGTTTTCGTAAACTGTTTGCAGACTGAACAAAACCATCGGCATCATCTTTGTGACCATTTACGTCGCGTTCATGATCTACGCGTTCGTACAAGAGAAATCGTGTTACGCCTTCTACTGCTGACAGCGGCCCCCGAAGCTACTCATCACGGGACCTATAGCCGTACTTCCGGTTCGGTGGGTAATGGTCTTCGCCAGAAGAGAGACGAACAAGTGCCATCGTAATATTGGGAGCCCAAGAACTTGCTACAACCGATAATGAAGCAACAGCCGATAATGTAACTTCCTTCGTTTAAATTAATCCTGGGTCAGATATATCGGGCCACAATATCTGTATAATTTTATCTGGCCGTGTCCTGTACAGTGGGCATTTTTTCCTGGCAAACCAGAGATGTTAACACACCGATTCCTCATTCTGCGTAGCCCATCATCATTGACACAAATTAATATATTTGAACTATCACAGTCTCGTTAAGCTAAGCAAAGGTGACATTGGAGCAACTGTTCAAGGTTAAGTCAGCATGATGTATTAATTCGAAAAGATAAAGTAACAAATACTTCGGACAGATCCAGTGGAGGCCTTATTATGGCATGCGTGGTCCAGGTCCATATATGGTGCTTATTATTTTCTATTTTTTTGTTATCATCTTACACAATTTTTCTCGGAAAGGTTAAATTTACCTTTTGCTTCATCGAATTGTTGGTTCCACACACATACACGCACACTGTTTGTCGTACTATCACGTTTGTTATTCGTATTTTGTTCGAATCAACCAATTAAAAGCACACGCCGCTCGTATAGAAATGTTTTTAACCCAGGCTAAACGCCGTGTTACCACTGGGTAACATGCAATCCGCCAGTGTTGAAATGACTTCAGTCAAGTGCTGTCATATTCAGAGCAGCAAGTCATGTCCTTATCGTAAAATAGAAGTAGGCCTACTTGTCCGATTATGAGCAAGAACTCCAGTAAAAAATAACATAACATATAACAAGCAAATTGTTTTAAAAATTGCCACATGAACTTAGTTTCCACTCGTCCGATTATGAGCAAGAACTCCAGTAAAAAATAACATAACATATAACAAGCAAATTGTTTTAAAAATTGCCACATGAACTTAGTTTGAATTCGCAGAAGAGATCCTAAAAGGCTTTTGTACCTAGATGTTTTTGGTCAAAAATTAAAAATAAAACTTCTTGCATTTTCGCAACAACGAAGGAACACTTTTTGAATGCGGTTTATTCGGAATTACGAGTAAGATTTTATAATGAAAGCCTGCTTTTTCAAACGTATTTCCAAGTTTACCCTTTATATAACAATACCTAATCAAGTAATCATGGTGTAATTTATAAAAAGAAGAGGTAAACGACCGAACTTGTATTGGTCTGATTCCGACCACTATATGCAGCGTAGTCCAACTTTTTAAAAGTCTTGAGCAAACGGTGACACGATACACGGTATGAATGATTGAAACAGTTTAGATGGGAGAACAAAAATAGGCATTTTATTCGTGTTTTGCTGATAAGATATGTATATTTTTAGAAAAATGACAGTAGCAGTTGACGACTTTTGGCAAATTATTTTTCAACTCTCGAAGGATTTATAGAAAAACCAGTAGTTTATAAACGAAAACAATAGTTTGGGTAACCCTTTCCAATGGCCAGATTATTCGGTGAAAACCCAAAATGCAATAAAAATGGTTTTCGCAGCCAAGCTGCCGTTCATTGCTGAATATGTAAAGCAGGCGCAAAAAGAGAAGAAAAAACGGCGCACAATTTGCGCGTGAAACCTGCCGACAAACTGCACAGTGCACAAGGGAAGAGGCATAGGGAAATACACTGACAGGTGAACACTGCCGCTTTCCCAAGTAATTCTAGAACTGAGCGATTCGTAAGTGCAATACAACCCGGTCGGGACTTCAACCTTTTCTTGGTAACTGGGTCCGCGCTGTTATGACGTAACGATGACGTAAGGCGGTGACATCACGAGCCGGTCCACACAATGCACGTCTTGTTTTTGTCGCCAGTGGCCAAGCGGCCGCCAGACCAATTGCACGAAATTACGGGGTCACTGTGAAAAATAAACGAACATAAGTTGGTTAGCATTGAGGATACGACCGAAAAGTATGTCGCAGGGTTAGGATTTTGTACTCTCCCGCTCGCCAATGCGAGTGCAGCACGCTCCGGGCAAGAGCTTTGAGCAAAAACCAGTTGTTGTTATCAGAAGTTTCATGTCACAATGACAAAGACTGAAGATCAAAACATTTAAATCTCTCTACTGGAGTAAACAAAGTGGTTCCGGCTTTTAGAGTAATCAGTTAAACTACAAGCTAACCAGTTTGTAGCGTATTAAAAACAATGAATAAAAAAGATTATACAGGTTAACCAAGTAGCTAGACGAGGAGTTTTATCTGTCGAAGCACACACTCGCATAACATTAAAAAAGATAAAAAATAAATTAAAGATTAAAAAAAAGAAGTGCAGCGCCCACTTGTGATGTTTGACGGATGACTCGAGTTTGCCGGTTTTCACGTTCCAGGCGAGCACAGTCCCGTCACTTGAACCAACAGCCACGTACTTGCCGTCGACGCTGAACGAGCAGCGAGTCTGATCGGTGGCCACCTTGAACTGGTCGTGGCTGTCGAGTAAAAGGCCGAGTCAATTTCGATGTTCAAACTCCCAACCCTGTACTGTTCGATCTTATCTACTCATTTCTTTTTTTTTACTCGGTCGATCCTAGTAACGATGCAGCTTACGCCAGAGTGACAAACGTATAAAGTAGGCAAGCGCGTTTTTTGAATTTTTTTTTCCTGGTTTCGAGTCGAGTAATGGTGCAGTTTACACACGAGTGACAAACGTAAAAAAGGCAAGGAAGTCATTTTCCTTAGGTGCACACTGCACGGATCTGTAACGTAGCTTGATAATGAATCTCAAAGCAAAAAAGTCCTATTCAGTGATAATTGATACAAGTACGTATCGAAACGCTTTAAAATAGATTTACTGGACTTTTTTGGCTTTGAGATTCACTTATTATGGAGTCTTTGTGCTTTCACGTTTTGCATTTCTAGTTTTACTTGTTCGGGTCGGGTCAGTGTGTAGCATATGGCCGAATAAGAAATGCAAAGAGTAGACCAATCGTGTCTTTTTCAATTTTCGTACTAACAAGCTTACTCGGATTTTTATTTTTACTCGTTCTAGTCGATTATCTGTGCAACTTACGCACCATTTACAAATGCGTTTACTTAGGGTAAGGAACAAGATTGACTTGTCGAAAATTTGAACAATATTACGTTCGAACATTAAAAGAAAAAAAATAATCAAAAATGTCAAAAACGGGCGAAGTAGATTTTATAGCGTCAATACATAAAGAACGCTTACGCAATACTAGATTAAAAAGTTGGAGATAGCTTGAAGTATAATCCGTTCGAAGCTAAAATATGTTCGTAAACATAATTAATTTTTTTTAAAAAAGGATTACAAATTTAAAAAAATTCCAGCGGGTAGTAAGAACACCGTAAAGCAAGCTTACCTGAAGACCTTAAGCACGGCCGACTTCCTAATGTCGACCACCTCCAAGGTGTGGTCCTTGGTGCAGCAAACCAGTGACGTCTTGTCGGCCGGCATGTCCAGTGACGTCACACGACCCCCCACCGCGATCTCGTTTTGGGCGTGGCCCGCCACCCTGAAAACAACGAGGTGTCACTTGTAAACTATTCTAGTACAGGGGTGGCCACATACGGCCCGCGGGCCGGACCCGGCTACGCTTACTTTATCAATTAATAGCGATAGTTAGTTATTTCTTTAGTTCTTGTTTTTTGTATGTTTTTAGATTCTTTATTTTGGGTTCAAATTCGATTTAGAATTAGTGATTTCCCATGGATTTTGCTAAGAAACGTAAAGTTGACAAGGAGTGTCGCGAATTTAACAAGATTGGATACCCAAAAGGAATTTTTCACTGAAGTCGACAAGAAAACAGTATATCTGCTTTGCGATGAAAGTTTTGCCGTGTTAAAATAGTACAGCATTAGTCACCATTATGTATAGGTGGATAAATACACAATTAAAGTATCGATTCAGGAATACAGCCAGCCAAGTATCCGGCCCGACGACTGGAGAAGTTTCCCGCCCCTGTTCTAGTAGAAGATTTTATTTGAATAAGAGACTGATGATGCCTTTATGGCGAAATATCTTGTTAGGGCGAGGAGATCTTCCTATTTTACACATTCACTTTGTCATTATTCTAGTAGATTAATAATGGTTGGCTTTTATTTTATTTGTGCATGACAAGCCCTTGTAAATTAAGTAGTTTACGGACCCATATAGTTTAATAAAAAAATACCTATAAAGCGAAATTTAAGAAGGTCCGTGCACTTGGCTTTGCTTCGCTCATTTATACATTAATTTTGGATTTAAAATATTTTTCTTTCGCGGGGTCCACTTTGGTAGCTACCGATAGCTTTATTGAAAGCATAACCGCTTTTTAATCACACTATTACACAGATAAATTACTCAAACAGTGGGTTGAAACGATTACCGGTTGCTCTGCCGATTTCTTATAGCCGATTAGTTGGCTTGCATTTCAACGGAATACAGAGAACACTACTAACTACTTAATTTACAAGAAACTATTCTAGTGTTGAACGGATTAAACAAACGTCTAATTTTACCGGGGTTTTCAGATTTAAGATTTTCTAGTTAGTTTAGTCCAAATAAGTACAACCATGTTTTGCGTAGGTTATAGCTAAAGTTTACTTGTTAATTAAAGAGTTCTCGATGGCCAGAAAGCCCGAATCCCCGGGGGCTGTAATACCTTAGCTATAAGTTCTACATTGATCAAAAAATAAAGCCCCAAAATAAACAAACGTCGGCTGTTTAACCTAGTTTTAGGCTGTACAAACTCGAAACGCCCGACTAGTCGAAATAAAAGCCCCAGTACAGACCTGGCGTCCCAGACGCGCACTTTTCGGTCGAAGTGTCCGCTGGCCAGACAGTCGTTCGAGTCGGCCGCCACAATATCGTTGCACGACGATCCGGCCATGAAGGTTCGCGTACAGGCGCCGGAGCGAACGTCCCACACCTTAAAATTTTAACGATGCAGCGTTCGTTAGGAGCATAATGGTTGGAGGTTGTAGTAAGACGTAATAACACTAACAAAGCCCATACAGAAGAAGGTTTCATTTTAAACGTTCCAAATGATATACCTACTCCTGTTAGTCTGTATGGGCTTTGATAGTCTTATTACGATACAGCGTTAGTTACTTTCATGCCTAGGTCCAAGTTAAAGGCCTAAATACCTTTTAAAACACTGCGGTGCCGAATAGTTGGAAGGTCTCACCAGTGTTGTAATGACTTAAGTCAATGACTTGACTTGACTTTTAATATAGTTTAACGTTTTATTTTTTATGACAAGGGCGTGACTTAAAAGTGACAGGCTATAATTATAACTTGACTTGCGCAACTAATGATTTGGACTGGGACTTTTTGAAAAACTTAGACACAGCCAAAGTTAAAAGCGTTCAGCATAAGGAAGTAGCTTATCGTGGCGTTATGGTAAGCTAATATTGGGGAAAGCAACTCGATCAGCAAGAGGCCTCGAACTTAAGAAGCACCGGGCACAAGGAAATAACACATTGCACGCGAAATCGGTTTTACGCTGATTCGGGTATCTCTGAATTAAAAAACTCTGAATTAAAACTTAAGAAATGAGAATTTTTTATTTTTCAAATGAAGATTTTTAGGTATATTTTTATTAAAACCGATATTTCATCTAAATGAAAAAAAAAGGATTTTAGCTGCGATCTATTTAAAGACAATCACTTCGGGCCGAAATGTCTCACGTTAAATTTTACGATTACGAGGAGACCAACCTATAGAGAATGGCGCATGTTTTACAGGCTGGCTGGGATTAAACTTGTCAAGATCAGCGAGTCGTTTGACTTTTAAATAAAAACAACCTACCTTTACGGTTCTGTCGTTGCTGCCGGACGCTAGTCGATTGTGCGAACCCAGGAATCTTGAGGCGAGAACTTTGCCGCCGTGGCCGGTGAGGGTTAGCTGGAACAAAACAACAACAAATATACGTGAATTTTTTATTGTTAAAGGCTATTGTTTTATTAGCTGAAAACCTTTGGTAATTGTTTAATTTGTTGTATGCTGAAATCTAAATACACGCGCGATTTTTAACGTTATTTAATCTATACATCGGAAATTTTCGACAGAATAACAGAATCGGTAGAGAAGCAGGCTAGAAAAACAACTAGCCTGTGGTGAGGTTCGAACTCATAACCTCCGGACACATCGGGACCTTCGCTCTACCAACTAAGCTACACTGGCTCAGAGGGAAGCGTGTCAAAAAACAACCATACACACACCAATGTTTGCTACATTCTGTTGGTACAAGCAACTTCACATTTAAGGGGATCTATCTACGCTATACAACAGGGTGGTCAAAGGTTGACAGCATCGCGGGCCACAATATTTCTTTGATATACTTGGCGGGCCACATAAAGTAGGCTATATATGCGACATGCGTGCTAGGAGCGATCAACGATTTTCGTAAGGTCGGGGCATGAAATGTTTAAAGATGACGACAAAAAGCATCGTCAAAAAGTAAGGTGATAATGAGACTGCTGGCAAAATGGTGCGCGCGAAGCGCGAAAAAATTGCGTATTTCACAAAACAGAATACTGCATTTATAAGCGTAATTTGTTTTTAATTAGATATATTTGGCTAGAATTGCACGATGGAAAGGGGCGATTATTCCAGGGCGTTAACCTTTAGTCACAGTGAAATCCTGTAAAACAGTAACTTATATAGGGTTGTACTTTTTATGTTATGTTTACTGGTCCATTAAAAAGACCTACAAGTTCGCAAAAACAGCCATTTTGGAAAGTTCCATATAGGACGTACTGCGACTTTCAAACCGGTCTAACACATACCAAAATTAAGCGTTCTTGCCACCCCTGGATTAAAACTTGATGGGCGATAGTAAACCGGTTAACTTATTTAATTATATTTAATGTAACTAGGCCTATAATCAAACAATTGCAATATGCTTGCCGATGATCGTTGGTCAGTTATATTTCTTTGATTAAACCCTCAACTTTACGTATTACAACAATTCAACAGTGCTTCGCGGGCCACAAAAATTGATGTCTTCGCGGGCCACAAAAATTAATGGGTCTGGGTTCGGACCACCCTGCTATACAATATCATTGAATGAAAGATATACACACATGTGTGTTAAGCAACGGTTATCTAACCTTTCTGAAGCTGCTTTTTGACCAACGATTACAGCTTACGTATCATACTACACCGGATGCCATCGCAGACTAACCAAATCTGTCGATCAATGATGCAAGTAAGGCAGTAAAAGACTTTTCAATACACAAATGAATCCCAAGATTCAAAGACTTGTGGCAACGCTATATCGGTTCCGGACCCATATTGTCGGACACACTTAGTTTAAACCATCCAGAGCAACTAGTAACCGACCCTTAAACGCTGGCTGTCCACGGTCCAAATGCGTGTTGCGTAGTCGTTTGAACTGGCGGCGATAGTCTCTTCCATAGGGTCGAAGTCGATGTTGGTGATGCCGCCGTTACTTCCGCGGAGAGTGTGCTGTAGGCGCGTCTTGTCTGGGCAAAGAAAATGGGGAATTTTAATCGATTCCCCCTCTTTTATACATCGTAGGAATATCGGTCACGTATAGAAGTAGGTAAAATTTACGTTTCAAATAACTCTCCATTCATTTTTAACGAGTTGTTTTCGAATTTTCCGTATTATCTTGATAGCAGAGGCTCTTTATTTTTTCACCTGACGGGCCTATTTTGCTTTCTTAAAATATTGGAAGCTCGCGTAAATTTTTTAAACAAGAAAAATTTACACCACGGCAGTGTTGTAAGGCTTTAGTAAATCACTTGACTCAATACACTGTTTTCAAATGACTTGACTTAAGTCTTTTGGACAAATGACTTTGGTTTAAAGTCTCATTAGCATTTTTTATTGTAAAATTGGGTTAGTTATTTTAGGTTTTATACATAAAACAAGTTTCTTGCTATATGTTGCGTTTTGTGGTAATTTTTAGTGGAGTTATTGCTCGTAACCTAATTTACCAATTTTAATAGTTTAGCGTTAAAGTGTTATGGCAAGGACTTGAAAATTGACTTGCTATAATTAGGGATAGACCGATACATCGGTTTACCGATAATATCGGCCGATATTTGGCTTCTACCGATATATCGGTATCGATAAATGTAGGCCGATACTTTTGCCGATATTTTAGTACAAAAATATGATATAATTTTTCCTGTACAACAAACAACTTGCCAATTTTTTTATGAAAAATATTTTGGTTTTAGCATCACGCCAAGTTAATATACAAAATAATAGTTTAATAATTAATAAAGGTGTATAAACTAAAAAATTATTAGGATTTCATTTTCAATTTATTCAAGTTTTGAACATTTCCCAGGTATATAAAAAATGGGTATCGGTATCGGATATCGGTTGAAAAATTGTAAAAAATCGTGTATCAGTATCGGTCCAAAAAATGGGTATCGGTCGATCTCTAGCTATAATTATGACTTGACTGAGACTTGACTAGGTATTTATCAAAATAACTTGAGCTGAAGTTCTTTCAAAAATGATTTGACTGGGACCTGACTCATTTCAAAATGACTTGTTTACAATCTTGCATCATGGTACAACAATTACTCGTCACACTCAAATTAGAACGTATGCAAAGTACTTATTGCACAATTGCTGTTAGATAGAAAAGCGAAAGAGTCCTCCTGGTAACAAAGTGTTGACCACAGCTCTAAATAGGCCGATGTAGGGAAGCATCGACAGACAAAAATTGACATTTGCTTACATCTATAACAGGCCTAAGAAATAGGCTTTAAAACGTTCTCGCAGAACGCGCTAAAGTTTCTTGGTATTGGTAAATCTGCGCGTATTTGGGCCGCGTGTGTTAAACGATTCGGACCGCTTTGCCCGATGTATACAGCAGGTATTTTTTTCTTATGTACTAGGCTCGAAACATCAACATTTATAGTTTCTGTTGTTATGGCCGTGGTAATGGCACTATTCCGTGCCCAAAAGCAATACCCGCATTCACGAACTAAAGATCAATGAGATAATACAGCGCAGTAATAACCACGACAGAATAAGATCTAAAATTGTCTGAATACGATCCGAACATGCCGGAATAAGTCATAAATTTGTCGGAATAAGACCTAAATAGACATAATAACGCCTAAAACTGTAGGGAGGATGTATGGGGCGTTTGGGGACACCTTTTTGGCATCGGCCGTTCCGGTGTCAAGCCCTAGTATGAACGGTGCCGTTAGGGCTGGCCACTAAGATCTTATTCCGACAGGTTTAGGTGTTAATTCGATTTAGCTGATATTACGACTATTAGGTATTAGTCCTATTTTAATCTTATTCAGAATTGTGTTTTATTCCGACGTTGGTGTTGTTATAATTTTGGCAGTATGGCTGAAGTCCGTTAATAACACCATGTGATGCAACTTGAGCCATATACACACAACCAATTAATATGACCATTTTAAAGTCAAACTTACCTCCAAAGAAGTTCCAAATGTGTATGAGCCGATCTGCGCCGCCTGTTGCCAAAATACCGCCGGAGAGTGAAAACTTCACAGCTGTTACTTCATTTTCGTGTGCTCTCTGTTAAAACAAAACATCCAAACAAATCATATTGCGGTTGAAATCAAGAGAAGCAATTAGACAATTAAAAGGGTTCTTAATCTAAGCCATATAGAGCCCTTTGGGGTACGTGGATTAGTTTTGGGGGGTCCGTGAAGGCCTTATTGAAATATTAGTGTTTAATTCAAGTAGACAAATAATTTTTCCAAAGAAAATATATTAATGAAAAACGCTTTGTCGTCTTCTCCACGAACACATCTTAAATTCCATATTACAATTTTACGTCTTTGGGACCGAAAACAGCAAGTTTTTAGGTTTAAAAAAATTATGAAATCCGGAAATAGATCATAAAATTCAATTTCGGTCTTACAACAGAAAATTTCTTAATCAACTTTTAAGTGTTAACACCTCTTATATTAGGTATTGCTTGAAAACCGTATTTTAAACACCTGGATACCATTATGTACTAAAATATACATGGCAGAAAAAACACAACACAAGGAATGTATGCGATTAAAGTCGAAGGTTTCGAAGTTTGTCAAACCTATTTTTAAACATCGTTTAATATAGAAGAGAAATTTGCGGAGCAAATTTAACTTTTTAGCACTAACCCATTTGCAGACCGTTTCCTGCGGCAGTCGAACCACAGCAGCCGCAAAGCCGTAGTTCATCGAATGAGAACAATCTTTCTCTTCATCCGAAGCAGTACGCGACCTTCCACTGCTAATAACGTTAAACAAACTTAAACTTGGGCGTTTTTTTTTTAATTTTCGGCCTTTTTACGCTGTGGTGAATTATCGAAATCAGTCGCTCTTTTAAGCAGTTATATGAAAGTATAACCTGCAGTGGTATTTCAAACAACGACCTCGGCGTTCAGTTTTTATTATCCATGCGTTGTTTACATGGAAACCCTTACTAGGTCGGCCGATTTCGATGAAACTTTTCAGATGTACGGCCGATAAGTCGACTGCTATGTATGGCCAACACCAATACTAAATTGCCAGATCTCAGATATTTATATATGGGTCATATGGTTCAGGGAATTTTATGTTGCCTAGGGTCATTTCGGTTTTTATAAATTCATTAATTTTTTTCACAATACGAAAAACTGATTAAACCGCCATACAAATATGACGATCTTATTATGGATTAAACATTAGCATCAATATTTCTTGTTTCTACTATAGCCAACAGTTATAAATGTAAACAATATATGTTAAGGTGCTTTTAAACAGAAACAGTTCAGCTTTAAAAAATAACACGATCGCACATTAAAAGAACTAAGGTTCACACCTGATGATTTTCTGCTAATATAGATTTATGCAACATGGACTGTATCGTAACACCCTGTGAAACAAGATTAAGGCAAATGTATAGTTTGTTCGCAAATAACAACTGGTATAGGGTAAAATAAAACAAACTATTTTTTATAAAAAGGTTTTGAAATATGTTTTTTTTTTTAATAAAAAGTTACAAAATAATAAAGCTCACCTGAAGATATCAGAGAACCTAAAAACAAAAAAAATAATTTAATACTTAGAAAAGCTATATTTGGAGATAAAGAATATCTAAACTAAGAGTTTAAACAATAATCTACAAACCAAATTACAAAATCTGTAAAACTAGAACTTACTTTCTTTTAATGGTTTCACCCAAAGTAGATTCCCCCATTGCAGGATGTATCTGGGATTGTTGTGTAGGACTAAAGGCAATTGTATTTTAATTGGACAGCGAAATAAAACTCAACAAGTGCATAAATATGTTATTACCTCAATGGCTTCTCTTCGATTGTGGCAAGGCTTGAATTTGAGTTTGACGCACTGATTTGCCTTGGATCAACAGTTCTGTAAAACACACAGTATTTATTTATTTTATTAATTATTTATCAGTCGCCATGTCGAAGTGTACATCATTTAGGGATGCGAAACCAGGTAGTTTTGCATTATCACTGCAACTGCATATTCTGTAAATGGCATAAATGGCAAAATACCTAATTAAGACAAAAAGTATCTATAAAATTATAAATTTTTACATATACAGCATCAAATAAATAGTAGCTGAAAGTCACACCACCTGCTAAAAACATACAGTATTATTCAAACATGCTATCTCTATAACATCAGTCTTTTTGAGAGGCACCATGCACATTCTCGAAACTCTTACTTCTTAAAGGTTTCGTTTTCTGTGTTCATCAATTTAACTTGTGTCTCCTTTAATTTCATATAACGCTCAATGAGCTCATTGTAATCATTGAGACTCTTTCTTAATTTGCTTTCGTTGGAGTCGTTCAACATTTGCAACGCCTGATAATTGTCCTTCAAATTCTGAATGGCCTGCAAAGCATAAAATAAATAAATAGATGAGGAACCACATGCAAAACTTAAATTGAAATAAGCTTTAAAATTTTATCAAACCAAAGAAAGTCATGCAAATGATCACCCAACAGTTTGATATATTTAAACAACTAAACAAATCCACGGTGGAAATAAACTTTACATAAATTCAAATGAGTTCAGATATATGTCAGAATTTGTTAAAAATAACAACATGATAGTAATTTCTGCCTGGCATTTGGCTTAATCAAAAAGGATAACATTCAAATATTGATTTCATTTAAACAAGAAGGCAATTGATTTGAAAAATCTGATTTTATTACCTTATCAAGGTCTTCATTTCTTTGTTGAAGTTCATCGCATCTTTTCTTTAATTCATTCCGTTCTTGATCCCTTAATTCCATTCTGAAATTAGGTTTAAACAGAAGTCATCTGGTTTGTCATGGCCAATGAGAAAATATAATTAGTTAAACCCCGTATTGAGTAACCATCTTAACCAGCCAGCTTTAACACAACAATTTTTTACATTGCAGTCATATAAATCATGGCTGCAGAGTCAAAGGTGTATTGTTTTCGACATCTGTATTTTGGGTTGGTGATAAGTGTGTGTTTGTACAGCTATCTTAGTTACATAGGTTGAAAACAAGGCTGTGGAGCTCCATATGGTTAATTTTTTTTAAGGTATACTAAGGACTTTTTCTGCAGCCCTGATTTAAATGTCCAAGTGATTGAATTGTATGGTATAAGAACAATGACAAAGCATTAATCATACTGTTGATTAAAAGAAGAAATTTCCTTCTCTTTTTCTTGTAGGGCAACATTGAGATCAAGAATTTGCTGTGCTCTTGCACCCTTTGTTCTGTGCACCTCTGTCAGCTCCTCCTGTGACATAACAAAACAAATTACATTGATGTAAAGTTGTTTCTAATCCCAATGCTGCAGACAGATATTTCCATTTTAACGGATTCTTATTTTTTTGCCTTATTGAAAAGCTTGTCAACTGATTTTTTTTAATAAATTGGAAAATGTTTTCGTACTTCATGCATAATTGGTGCCTGTTGTTTCACTTTTTAAGGACGCTACACTACTCAGTGAAAATGTCAGTGGTTGCTGCAATAAACAAATTATATTTAAAGTAAGTTGCCACATCCCTTACAGGTTGGGAACATATCTAGATATAAACAATAAAAAAAATAAAAAACCTGAACACGGAACAGTTTTTGCTCCAAAGCGGCATGCTGTTCTGACTTTTCAGCGCTCACAATACTGCAAAGCAAGTTTGGAATTGTAAAACTTGAATTAAAAGTGAATTGATGTATGCTGTGTTGTAAACAAGTCATTTTTAAATGACTTTAGTCCGTCCCAGTCAAGTCATTTGTAAAATAACTTAAGTCTCAGTTGAGTCATTACTATAGCAAGTCAATTCCAAGTTAAGTCTTTCTCATAAAATGTTAACTATTAAGATTCAGAAACTTTATGACCAATAACTCTACTAAAAAACAACAAAAACGCAACTTAAATTATATATTAAAATATTTTATGTTAAAAATTTGAAAAATTCCTAATAAAAACACTTAATTTCAACCCAAGTCATTTGTTTAAAAGATTTAAGACAATCAAAGTCATTCGTTGCAAAGACTTAAGTCAAGTCAGGTTATTTTACAAGACACTTGAGTCAAGTTACTTGAGAGCAGTGACTTTAGTCAAGTCATTGATCCGTTGACTTAAGTCATTACAACACTGATGTATGGTACCAATTAACAAAATTGTTACTAACAGAAAATAAGCTACCAAAATTTTTAAAGTTCAAGTACAAACCCAGCATGTGCCCTGCTAGAAAGGTCTTGGTTATCTTGTTTAAGTCTAGCTACATCTTGATGTAATTGATTGTTGTGGTCTTGTAGATCCTTGTTGCTTTGACACACAAGAGAGTCTATAATGTAAAGAGAAAGAGTTTGGTTAAACATGGAGGTATATTATCAAAAAACTATAGGGAGTACATTAAATATGTAAAACAAAAACAGTTTGGTTAAATAGATGTATATTATAAAATTATAGCGAGTACACTGCACAGATGAGTACCAGTAAATAGAACCACTATCAGCCATGTTTGTCTTTTTATTAATTCAGGAGTTATAAGCATAAACAAGTAAACTACATCTGAATAACTAATCTGTTATTTATATTAAAAAATGGTGCAAGTCAGACCATGCCACACCGTGAAACTTCAGTCCTGCATAGTTGTTGGCATTACTAAATGGAAAAACTTTGGGAGTACAATATATATATATATACATATATATATATATATATATGGAAAACATATTTTTCTTTGTCAGTACATTCTTGCAGTTACAAAAGCGTTTAATATGCAGACCACTGTGAAAAGTATGGCAGATTAAACTTATACTTTTTTGTATGATTAAACTCATTCAACAGGTCAAACCTACATCAAAAAAATGGAATATTCAACCTAATTTGCATTACACCCAGTATACATTATGTGGCAGGTGCACACCCAAGAGTTTTTAAAAGCAATTTATGTGCACACTTGAAATTTACTAACTGTCAAACTTAAATTTCAGAAAACAGGTAAGTTATGATACAATTCCTACAATGTGCATAAGTTTGGGTTGGATTCAAAACCACAGTTAAATATAATTGTACCTGCACACAATTAGGTTCTGCATAAACTCGGTGAAAAATGCTATCAAATACAGACTGGCGTTATTCTACCGGGTTTACATTTCATCTTTTGTGCACCCAGGCACCATTATAGGGGAGTATGTTGAGCTGGAAAAGTATGCCAGATCTTGAGGAAACAATTTTTGGGGACAATATTACAGTGGCCAACACATTTATTTTGAATTTAAGTGCTTACAATAAGCAATCTTGATACTAACTAACAGTCTCACTTGATTTTTATAAGTGGTCGGTCTTAAAACAGTTTAAGAAACTAAGTTGAAGACTAGAGTATATTAAAATGCACAAAAAACGAATTTTATCACAGTATGCTTTTTCAGAAAGCAAATTTCGGGAAAATGCGTTAAAAGGTTAACTTACATGACTTAATGAGGTCGGCAAACTTGGAATATGTTTTGTTTCTTGCGGTTAATTGGTGTAAAATTACTTTTTCAAAATCTACATGCTCTTCCATTGCAAAATTTTTTCCAACAACATTCCCTGGTCAGAATGCACTGAACCATTAAGCGCTCAGCATGAAACAACATTTTACTAATCAGTGGGGTGGAAAGGCTGGTTCATTTCAGAGGGAATTTTAGGCCTGAGGAAGAATTCGCGCTAAAAAGTATATATATGTGAGATGGAAACGTATTACATTTCTACACAAACTGTTGTGCTTGTTTTAAATACTAAAAAGACATGGGACGGCTGTAGAGGACATGATTAATTACCGACCAATGTGTTTACGGTTCAATTTACGTTGTATCGGCTTATGTGCGAGAATAATCGTCTATGTCTACTCGCACCGACTCTAAGCGTCAATCAGAAGCCCTTCTGGTGAATAAACGAATATAAGTTCAATAACCTAAACTCGTGCCCCACACGACAACCATTAATTTTGCATGACGCCATAATATATTTTTATTGCGAAGGGATTGTTTTGATCGCTTTGATCAGAGCAAAGAGTTTTTATACTTATTCAGAGCTGCAAGTGCTACGATACGAACTTCGTTTAGTACTACTTTTTTATTAGATAGAGAAAACTCAACCAGGACGGTTATTACAACCTTTCGTTTTATAGATCTATGGCGTTTGTTTTGATTTTTAACCTAACAGGTATAGAACAACTGATCCGTTTGGAGAAAAAATTACAACAGCTTTGTCGTAAAAACTTCAGGTTAGGTCCTAACCTAAAAGCCATAACCCGACATATCTTCTAAATAGGCCTTAGTTGGAAGTGACACAACTAACTTAACAACTTTATTCGTAGGGTTAATTTATTGCACGTAGTATAATAATCACACCGAAATATAAGACCGTAAACGATTGAAAAAGCAAAATACAGTTATGGTTATACGAAAATCACACTCGCATTACGAGTAATAAAAATATGCAGGAGTTATACGCAAAGGCGGGCAACGTCAAAATAGCAGAAAAAGAGCTGTTGGTGTGAAGTCCAACTTGTTGTGTTGAGGTGCTTCTACTGACCGATTTCTTTAACAAACTGAACCCTCAAATCAATGAGCTGCTTCGGCGACTGGCGAATCTTTTTCTGCAACGTCAAAACGTGATGAATAATTTACCATTGTTAAATCTTGACCACAAACGCGGCAATACGGGGCCGAAATTGCTTTGACAATCGGCATGTGTGGAAATTTTCACCCAAATCATGTGAAATGGTTTAAAGCCGAAAGATTGAATTCATAATTTCAAACCGGCCGGCCCTTTTTTTTTAAATACGGACGTAGAACACTATTTAGGCTCTTCGAAATAGTTTCAGAGCCTGCAAAACATTTTTTGTCTTAAAATATTAGAAAAAGTTTAACTGATTCAAGGGAATCAAGTGACAATTTTCTTGAGCTTTACTTTTTTAGTGCAATATGGTCCTCTGAATCACTAAAAATTACAGGGGACTGACCGTGCAAATTATTTTTGAAAATTTTAAAACCCTGGTTTAAAAAAAGTACCTGGCAACCGGAGTACCAACGACAACTCTGGTGACAATTCACATGTGTTTAAGCTTGAAATGGCACCAAAAAAATCGTTTTTCTACAATTGGTGGAAGGCTAACACATTGCTTTGATAGGGAAAAGAGCGCAAAATTAATCCAAATGGCGTTAAAAAAATCGGAATTTAATGAATATAAGTCAGGTCTTCGTAGTTCCTATTACTTCCAATTCTGAATATAAATCTAGCTCAGAACAGATCTCAATAAATCCAATTGTGAAGCATTGCAGTCGGCGATGGAACCAAAACAAACGGCCACCGAACCATTTGGTTGCTTTTGGTCGAGACCCATAGGTTTAAAACACTGATATAGGGTTCGCAAATGCGACCGATTAACACAATACCCTTTGAATTACAATTACCAGAGGAGCTGTTGTTTGAATGATACAATATCCTTGGGTTTAAATAAAGGCGTTGTGTTAACCTGTATCTTGTTCTCGACCAGGGGCAGCAGACAGTCGACCAGGAATCGTGCGTTCTCACGAATCAGGCTAGCCTTGTCCTTACGCTCAGTCTCGCAGCGCAGACAACCGGCAGTAAACTCGGTGTAGAGCGACACCACCTCGGCGATCTCGGCCAGTACCGAGCGCTGCAACTCCGGCAGAAGCATCTGGAAGGAACAAGGATAGTTTTTTGTCGACGGGCGAGGTAACTTTCCAGCGCTGCTACCAAGGCTATGGAGTCGGTTAAAAACAACCCGAGTCCAACTCCCAAATTCGACTCCGGCCAAATGTGCGATTTCGTTGAGCCTCGAGTCCGGGTGCGACCTTACAGCCTGTATTTCACCCATTTACGTAATTAAATGAGGGTTGATATTCAGCAATCCACTTATAGGGATGTCATATAATTCATCCATCCACAACACATGATTGTATTTTTTTTTACAATAGGCTATGTTGCCTTTACAATTTACAGTTTGCGTCAAGATCAGTTTTAAAACTTGGTACTGCGAATGCGCACATCGGACTCGGGAAGTTTTCCGTAGTCTTACTCAAGTCCCGAGTCCGACTCCAGCAAAACAAACCGAAGCCGTTGAGTCCCGAGTCCGACTCCGCAGCCCTGGCTGCTCACAGCAAAGCAAACACGAAAAAATGCCTAAAACTGGATCGGCGAAAAAAAAATTGCGTCGTTTTTTATAAAAAAAAGCGATGGGTAAATAGGAATTCTGTGAGATTTGTTTGCGGTATGAACATCCGGATCAAATGCGTCGTTTTTTATGTGCAAAGTTAACGTTGAAAGAGGAATGTACGAGGGGTCAACAGGCGACAAACGAAGTTATGTTACGAAAAAGTTCAGCAACCCGTGATACAATATATAGAATCCTTTTCGTTATAGAGCAGAGTTTTGTAGATACGTAGAATTTACTACTTTCCTAACAAAAAATCGAAAATTAGCATTGTTATGAAGTAGAAAATAGTTTAACTTTCTGCAATAAGCAGCACATGAAATGAGAAATATAACATTATCTAAAGTCAAATGAAAATTTTTAAAGTGTATGTCTTAGAAAAACAAAACAAGAAAGAAGTATGGATATTAAAACAAATGCAAGTTGCAATACTTTCCCCAATTTAATTCTGTTTTCTGAAAAATGTATAGCTCTGTCGACACCCTTTTCTATTATAAAGTAAAACGGGGCAAGAAACAAATAGCATGTAAACCGTCCTAATCGGCCTCTACATATTTTGTGTCACGTTTTACGGAAATAACTCAAAAAAGTCTACTTCGATCGTCCTATATTAGCATATCAAATCTAAGATAATTTTAAGTAGCAACCGACACATATATTTGATTGAAAAACATCAGCGGTTCGACAAATACATGATTGAAAAAAGGGAGTCTACCACGATACTTACTCTCATTGCACTACCAACGTAAGTAATGACCGCTCTGGTGAAAGCCAGCGTGGAAGCGGTCAGTCGAACGAAGCAGTTGTCGTAGCAGTAATCAATGAAGGACTTGATTCCTAACAGCGACATTTCTTCCACTATCTTTTCCGTGGCCTGAAAGCACAAAAATCACCATAAACACCCCGAGTCACAACTATGGGAATATAACCATATACGGCTCGGCGTAATCAGCAAGAAAATTCAACCTAGATACAATCATTCTGGTAAATAATAGAGAGAGAATTTGCCTATTAGTAACACATTTTTTCAGGTAAAGAAATGCCGCTATAGGCGAAATATATTTTCTTTTACCCAGCGATGTTACATAGTTGATCTTTAGAAACATTTTCATAAGTGGATTGTTAACAATACATAACACAATATTTTAGTTACATAAACGGGTAGAATACATGTTACAGAGTCGCAACGGAGTCGGCAAATTTGGCCCAAGTCGGAATTATCTTTAGTCGACTCCACAGCCCTGTTTATTTCGCATACTATACCATATTCCTTAAATTTTGCTCATTTGACTTCGGGACTCAACGGAAGTCGGATAATTTAGCTTCAATCCGACGTGCACATGAACAAGTTTGTAACCGAAAAAGTTAGCACACAGTAGTAAAGGTAGAATTGCGTAGGGTGGAGATTTTTTAACCCAAGTCAAGCGGGTGACCCCCCTATAAGTTATTTTGTTGCGAACTAATGAGATGTTTTTGTATTCTATCTAGTAATTCGTTAGCTTTGTTTTCAAATTTTCGTGTTATTCGCTCGAAATGCAGCTTGGCGAACAACAAATCACATTTTGCAAAAAAAAAACAATAAAAGTCTGTTTTTTCAAGATGTTCCTCGGAAGTTGCTCTATGACAAAAATGTTCAAGTATTGGTGCATGGTTGTTTCTCGACTCGCTCCTCTCTGAGCCTGCATAGCTCAGTTGGTAGAGCGACGGTCCCGGCTTGACCGGAGGTCGTGAGTTCGAACCTCACTGCAGGCCAGTTGTTTTTCTGGCTTGCTCTGCTTGCATCATAGATCGACAGATTCGGCGAGTCTGCGATGGCTTTTAGGTGTACTTTTTTCAAGATGAATATACTTTTTGCTATTGTAATACTTTCCTCAGTAGTTCACACCAGGTCTAATCAGGGTGGCAAATTCTTCTGGAATCGAGTCGAGAGTTAGACCCGAAATTATTTCTTAGGCCGAAAAGGACTGGGACTCGGTCTCGAATAGTCTTAAATCGACTCGGCAGACGTGCTACGAACCTGCGGTGTAGCCATGTTGGTGGGTCGCCACACCTCTTCGGAGTTACGCAGCTTCGTGGCGTCGATTATCTTCTGCTTGTGTCCGCTTAGCGAAGCCTGGATGCGGGGAAGGAGCAGGCTGTTCAGGAGGAAGTCAAGGTCGAGTCCAAGATCGTGAAGCTGGACGAGGAGGAAATTTATGGGTTTATTTTAATCGGAGGCCCATTTTGTAACACAAATAAGTATACAGGTGATTTTGATGAAATAGACATGCTTGCTTTGGTTTACTAAAAGGAAAAAGGTCTTCTGGTATTTATTTCTGTTATCCGACGTTTTGGCTCGTTATACAGAATGCCTTCATCAGGGAATGCAACACACCGTCGTCTCCCTTATCGCTTTTATTTTGTTCGTTGGTTATCGCATTTTTTTCTCCTTTTTTGTATGTTGTGTTTGTTTGCGCGGTGTTGATGAAGGCATTCGGTATAGGTGGTCCAAACGTCGAATAACATACATAAGATCAGGAAGAGCTTCGTTTTTTTAGTATACTATGTCTGGTAGCAACAGCATATTTATTGCTTTGGCTTAATTTATTACACAAAGTTAAAAAGGGAGAGAGGGGCATTACTGGTCTAATTTATAAAAAAAAAACGCGTTTTACAAGACATTGAACCTTATGAATAAAACATGTTTGACGTGTCGTTGTTTAAAGTATTTGCCCAAACGTTGTATGAAAATCCAACCAGCAAACAATCAATAAATACCAGTGTCGACATATTCAAGAAATTTACGCAACTGATTTTATTTTGAATACACATTTAGGAGCATAAATGTTGGAGGTTGAAGAAATACGTAATAAGAATACCAAAGTCCATACAGAAGTAGGAATTATTTTGAACGTTTCGAATAACTTTTTATTCATTTTCAGCATCATGTTTAAATGAATAAAGAGTTATTCGAAACATTCAAAATGATACTCCCTATACTTCTGTATGGGCTTT
The DNA here is from genome assembly GCF_963924565.1 of Ascidiella aspersa. Classification (NCBI taxonomy): domain Eukaryota; kingdom Metazoa; phylum Chordata; class Ascidiacea; order Phlebobranchia; family Ascidiidae; genus Ascidiella; species Ascidiella aspersa. The sequence goes on from NC_139451.1 coordinate 23,422,650, forward strand.
GATAGTTTTATTACGTAAAACAGATTCTATTGATCCATACACGGGCTTTTAAGTCCAGTGATACATTCAAAACAACACATAACAACAAAATGAAGCAAATTTTCAGGCATAAACTGACCTTTTCCGAGTGCGCCTGGGCGTTTTGCACGCACTCCGCCACCTCGTCGATATCCGCACTCCGACCAAAGACCTGCTGCGAGAAAGTCTCCACGAAAGAGGTGAGTTCGCTCTGAGCCCAAACCACAAACGCTGCAAGGAAACGAAAAAGAGGACACTTAGTTTGACCGGGTCTCCTAACGGAATCGGGCCGCAAAAATGTTTATAGCAGGCTAGAATGGTTTGAAGTATAAACAGAAAAGTAGTTACTGTGTTTATTTTGGAGCATAATGGCGACCTGGACCCCAGCTCAACTTGCATGGCTGTGCAATTATTCCAAATCTACAATATGCTGTTTTTGTCGCCGTGTTATTTGATGAATTCCGTACTAACGTGACCAGGTCGCATAGTACCCTTTCTCCATTCGTTTAATTCAAAATTTCGTTTTTCTGGATCAACGTTGCCTATTGGCTGATCCAAAGAGCATTAAGCAGTGTTGTTAAAACTTAAGTCCATGGCTTGGATTTAGTCCACTTGAATCACTGTTTTTAAATGACTTGATATGTTTTAAGTTGTTTCGTCAAATTGGCTTGACTTGGTGGAGTCTTTGAGTGAAATGACTTTGGTGGAAGTTTAGTGTTTAAATGCATTTGAAATTTTATTATAAAAATGAACTATTTACCTCAAATGATGGTTTTGTTATATTTAGCCAAATTATTGCTCATAAACGGACGAGTTTACCAATATTAAATATTTATCGTTAAATTTTAAAATCAGTGATTTGACTTGTTTTGCCCTGCTCTTAATCACCACTTGACTGGGCCAACTGATGACTTGGGACTGGGACTAGGACTGGACTTGTTTTTTATTCAAAAAGACTTGGCTTGGACCGAAGTTATTCTACATTTGACCTGACTGGGACAAAATCTGATTTAAAATGACTTATTTACAACACTGGCAAGATGTAACCTACACGAGAAGCATCCGGGCTGGTCCTGAAAGGAGAGCTGGAACTCTCGGGCCGTTTCCTCCAGATTGCTGAAGAAGACCTTACAGAGCTTGCCGATGTAGAGCGGCAGGGATCCTTCGGTTCGCAGCTGACGAACAGCGAACGCTACGGCGCTGCTGCGGTTGCTCAGGAAGAGGTGACAAGCCTGTGGACAGACATGGGTGACTAGATTTATTTTTAGCTTTTTCAAATTGGAATTCGAATCAGATCGTGTCATTTTTTTTTAAATTAGATCATTTTGGTTCTATTAAATTAGATTGAATGAGATCATTTAGTTCGAAATTAAAAATTAACTAGAATTATAATTACCTTAAAAAACGAATATCTTAAAAATTCTGTAAAAAAAAAACGATTTTCAACGACCATTTGAACTAGAATTACATTTAATTTTTCACAATCAATTTAATTTAAATCGCAAATTATAATAATTGCGTTTGTTGCTTTGATTGATTTTTTCATACTCTCAACCGCATATATTGAGAAGGTTTTTAACTTATCTCCATTGCTTTCTTATTACTTATACCTTGTTTCGTTAGACTGAGGGCCGCATACGTAATTTAATTGTAGGACGTCGTGAAGCGCTCATACACCTAATGGTCGTAAAGCAAGGACCCCAGCATTAAACGTACCACAGTTACAACTTACCTTGGAGCTTTCGCCCAGTTTGATGAGCAGAACAACAGGTCGTCGTATGACGCGAGGTCCGCCGCGCAAACTTCTATCTGGCGAAGCACGTAGTTCTCTACGCAAAGCAATGACGAGTGAAAAAACAAGAACCGCTATGGCAGTGCTTCGCGAAAGCATTTCTAATGTTACGAAGCATTTCTAAATGTTACAGTTTTCTACATTTTTACAACTAAGTAACAAATACAATTGGATGTGTTTTGTCGCATTAACTATTTCAGTACGTATATGCCAGTATTAAATATGCAGGTTTTATGCAACTGTTAACCTATGTATCTCCAATTAGTTGGATTTTAAACTATTGCTAAACAATTTGGTCAAATCTCATTGTGGGTCGCACAATAAAACTTGCATTAAAGGTGGGTCGCGACATGAAAAAGGGTTAGAAAGCACTGCATTAGGGGATACTATAATGATCGTTGTTGCATGAGCCGTTTGATTGATAGGCTTGTAATAAACAACGTCAAAATTACCTTTATCAGGGTCAAGTCATGTGTCCAAATGCCTTTCAATTGAACAACTAACTGTTGCCAAAAATTTACAATTTGAATTGCATGCGCAAAAAATTATATACAAATACTTGTTAAATACCTTGCCAAAACATCTACGAGTTGTTGCCTTTTATTTGCGAGCTTTTGTTCAAAGTCGGATCTCGCCGGACACTCGTTTACATTCTGGAGGTATTCTTTGGCTAAAAAAAATTATTATTATACGTGGTATTGCTGTGTTCTTCATGTTGTAAGTTAACAACGATAATAAGCCTTGGTTAAAGTTACGTAAAATATATTTGAAAACAAATAAAAAACAGACCAATCTCACGCATTGAAAATTTTTGTGTACTGGCGTCTGATATATATTATTTAACATAAATATAGCATTATTGGGATACTAAAACATAACTATATAAATCAAATTATAAATACCCGTTTTTGGTTTGATTGTACCCATGCGCAATTAAAGATTTAAGTTTTTCATAAAGAAATTGTACTTGCAAAGTTAAATATTTGGGAAAACTTTGGACTCAGGATGTTAACAAATCACGGTGCTTTTTGAAAAGAAATGGATACCCAATATGTATATAGAACAACAAATTATGTGAGCGACCCAAAGATACCACCTTAAACGATTATAAATACAGACACGACCAATAGGCATTAGATGGCTCCAATTGAATACAGACATCCCTACATTTAACAACAAGAGAAACATGGCGCTTCATTTTACCATGCAAATTTCGTGTTACTTACTGTTTAAAATTAAATCCACAGCCTGTTCAAAGTTTCTCTGTGCAATAAACACATCCAAATCCTCGGGCATCTCATGCAGCCAATCAGCGTTCAGCCTTTCGTCATGCGTCATGAAGTTCTTGTCCGGCGTTGCTTGTGCTTTTCCGTCGGAATTGATAGCCTCGGTAAGCGCGGTCTCAAACTCAGTGAAAGCTGGGTGGTGAAAAGAAATAACATTTGCCAGCCGACCGGCCAACTGGAATGAGTTTGCTTACTCTGCAACTTACACTTTTAACGGTAAAATGTGATGTAGCATTTCATGAAAAACCAAATTTCCTATTTTTTAACCCCCAAAAAAATTGTTTGGCATCATGCAAAGTTAATTTGCAAAATAAGAGTTAACGAATATGAGCAGATAGACTGTTATTCAGATTTTATTTTCTATTAGTTTAAATTAGTACATATCCTAGGGATAAACAATAAGTATTTTGGTTGGAAAAAATTCTGCACCAAGTGGACTTTTTGTGAAGGCACCTTCAGCTAGTACTAGTACACACCTATAAAGGGTAAAAAAAATTCACTCACGATTTAGGCTTTGTTTTGTTGGGGACTCCAGCAATGGGGAAGTGGCAGAGGCCAGGTCAGATTTTTTCTCCTTATCGCTTAAATGCTTTCTCTTAGTTGCATCAACAATATCCAGCCATTCTCTCTTTAGAAACATATGCCAGTTTTGAAGGATAAGTTGTCAATTTAGCATCGCTTTGCATGGCAAGGTGTAACAGTATTGGTCAAATACCTTCTTAGATAAGAAATTAGTAAAGAAACACAGGATTTAACAGTTGCTACATAATAAACGCACACTGTTAATTTCAGTTTGCCAACTTCACCAGTGGAGTAAATTTGAAGACCATGTTTTACAGAGGGTTGAATAGGTTATTGTAGTTAAACTCAACAAAACATTAACAATACCTTTTCCTTTGCACTTTCGCATTGAAACATTCTTGAATCAGGAAAAATCAAGACTTTAAAGGCATTCTTTACAGCTATAGAAGTACAAAGTTTCAAATGTTAAAGATGGTAGAGCATTAACAATATTACATTCATCTCAATAATAATCATTGTGGTATGTCCATATAGCAATATTAACAAAAAGAGTTATGTTGCAGCTATTTTTTAGGCTATGACAAGGCAATTTTGATAAAGAGATATTTCATAAAAAAAAATCAACAAAAAATTAGTACTTGATTTACAAACCTTGTTTGGGAGTAGGTTGTTAAAATTAGTTTGCAGTTATCTGCACAATGGTTAATTAGCATTTACATTCCATCACCAAATATAATACGAATTTTTACCTGATCTCACACTAGGAACACTAAACTTTATACTTTACTGAAAAAATGACTGGCAAAACTTGCACTGTAGTAACTGTAAACAGGTATACAGACTTGCTAGGTACCTGGAGTAGATGTAAAAAACGCAAAGCCTTCCCTGCCTGTAAATTAATAACATAAATAATACTTTAAAATTTGGTAATCTTTTTTTAAAACTACATAAAGAAGTTTACACATGTAAATCGATTTCATTAAATAACTAAGGCTTTCCTTTCTATAAAGGTTAAAAAAATTGTTTCATAATTCTCATATCTGATAATATTGACTGCACTAAACTCTTATTAAATACTTTTATGAACCTTTTTTAATTGTATAACTTCACAATCCTTCAGAATAACGCAAAACTGGAAATAATTATTATGCTACCCTTTTAAAATGAGAATCAAAATAAAACTAAGTTAAACAATTTCACTTGATAACTAAAAACAAAATATACTCTTTCTTATTTGAATTGCTGATTAGACAAATTTGCTAAATTTTTTAACACTTTCTTACATAAAGACAAAAAGCTAGTAAAATAACAGAACAAGGTTATTGAAACTTTCCTATTCAACCTTTCATCAATTTACTAATTTATTTCACCCATATCACCAAGCCATATCCCTAATTAACCAAAAAACACCAATGCATTTGAATTAATTACAACATGCATATTAGTTCCCTTAGCTTTGTTCACGACTTACTTTTTGCAGGAACCTTTTTACCTACGATTTTTATTATTAAAATAAATCAAAGTATTTAGAAGAAAAAACATACTTGGTGTTGCACAACTAACAAAAATTAAACTATAAGTTTAAACAATCTTTAAAAATAAAATAAATCATTTGGCTAACAGATGAAAGTTAACAGCAAAGCTAAAACAAAAAAAAAGTTGCATGCTAGGATTTAAAGTGTTTGGTTTCTTAAAATGGTTATTAATATTGGTAAAGTCTTTTTTTCTGAATAAGAGTAATAAATGACAATCAAATATTCTATTTGTTTTGTTTTTACAGTTATACTATTGTTTGTTTGGGATAACAGTAATATATATACATATGATAATTACTAAATCAAGCGATCCGTTTGCTTTCTTTTTAAAGTTAAACAATTGTTTGTTTAGGATTTTCTGTTTGCAGTTGAATAATATATAAGAACAGAAAGCATGTTGTAAAATAAAAGTTGTTAAAAAGAAAGTCACTGTGCAACAACACTCACGCCCTACATCCCTTGCGTTGACCATGGCCAGAGTGTCAATCTCCCAAAGAACCTGAAACTTGTATTTTCCAGCGACAGCATTTCCCCTTCTTGTGCTTACCCAGGTTGTAACGACCACACTGCGAGCAAAATCAACCTGTTTATTCGACTTTTAGTTACTAACTTGACCAGGTTAAACTAGCAGAAGACTACAAATTGACAAGAAAAAGTGACCAATAGATCATAGCACAGAATAAGCTATTTATTGAACTCTAGTAAATATTAACACTTATTATTTAAAATTAATGAGGTAAGCTCGTATCTGCTGCCGAAATGTTGATTTATACTTTGTTTACACCAAAAGAGAGATTTCAATTTATTGATATGTTACCGGGTGGAACTAACTCTATTTCTATTAAATATTGTTGTCAAATTATTGGAGCGTTTCGGTTTTACTAAACGCTGTGGTCTTTAATTTTGATTTCACAATTTGTTTAATTTTAAAATTATAAACTCAATTGACAAAAAACATGATATAATTTAAGAAAAAATAACAATTTTTTCTATATTTACCAATCGTTAAATAGATACATATGGATTTTTCCAACAGGATTAAAAGTGTCGGTGTTCAGTTCAGTTACATCGCCATCATGAACCAGGTACCTTCCAGGAGCTTCTAAAATGTTCTGCAAAAATTATTATTATTTTTTTATGTGTGAAAAGTGTCAAAACAAATTTCTGCTGGCCACTTACAGTGCAGCCTTCCACTTTCCCAACAAGCGCAGACATGACTTTTCTCTGTTCCAGTTCCTTGTCAGCTTGCTTTTTCTTGCTGTCGTCTACCCCTTGTGGGCTTTCACCTGAAAACAAAATTATGCACCATAAGAGTTAAATAAAAAACAGCAACTTATTATTAAAGTTTGAACTTTGCTGCTACAGAGAGAACAGTGTAATAGAAACCAGTGTATAATTATCACTTGTAAATATTTTGAGATAAAAATCAGACTAAGAAGTGAGATGTGCATGAGCTAAGAAACCACTGAAGATAATTTAGCATATTTTCTTTAAAATAATAATAATAAATGTCATCCCTTAATGGAAAAAGAACCAAGTAACTCTACATAGAAAAACATTTCCTTAACACTGAGCTCGCCATAACAACCTTGGCCACCTTTTAAGGCAATGCAGGGATTTTCATAAATATTTTTCTAGTTATTCAAAATCTAACCTAAGTGGTGCACCATACCTTAAAGGTTACATAAAAAGAGCCACACCAATTTTAAAAAATAAAACCAGATTTCTATAAAAAGGTACAGCAATTCAACTTAAGTTGTAATGTGTTTTATTGAGATAACATCTAATTTAATCCTAACAATAGTTGTTAGTGTGGCACATCTGATTAACAAAGTAAAAAAATTGATGAAGCCAACGGGTTAGCCAGCTTGCCTTAAATCTAGTCATTGGTATACCTTTTCCTTTGGTGGTATAAAGGGTTGTCATAACTTCCATCAGGTTTTTCTGCTCTGTCAAGATATGGTTGAGCTGAAACATTTCCCCTTCCAAGTCTACAAGAAAATTTAAAATGAATAAAAAACTGTTAATACTATGGGTGAGAACTGAGGTTTGTAATGTATATCAAAACCCAAAACAAACCAACTTTATTAGCATATGGCAAAATACAAACCAATTTACATATGAAATTTCCATAGGGTATAAAGCCCAAATAAAACTAATCCAACACTTTTTTATATCATGCTGTTTCTCTCAAAAAAATATCCAACCTTGATTATATAAACATGTCAAATATAAATAAAGCAGTCACTCTAGCCCTGTTTAAAGCTTTTAAACAGACAATAAAATACATAGGGACATCTTCTGGAAAAATCACATGATAATGTGCCCTCACAATTACACAATAACATCAAATTATTGCTACCATCTAAGGTGGCCAATCCCACATTTAGCCCGATTGTATTGCCTTCCTACCAACATATTAGGCATGAAATTCTTGCCCAAAACCAATGACGTCATTTGGTGGAAATATCACCTTGCTAAATAAAAGACGCATTTATGGCGCAGGATTTGGCATTGGATTTCAGCCAAAATCATTGTGTAAATTGTTGGTGGCCAAATTATGGATTGCAGTGGGGACAAATAAATAATAAAAGTATTTATACAGAAAAGTATGTATTTTGTCTCATTTCGAATTATTACATGATATTTCTTTTGCTGTGTCAATAAATAGCTGGTAGTTGTGATAAACTTGTTTCTTAAGTATTTGAGCAGTCTCTTCACCAAGTGCCTGGACTCTGTGACGATTTTCTTGTAAGTCTTTGTCTCCATCAGATTGGGCACTGATGCTTTTGGCAACTAAAAGAAAATAAATAAATTATGAAAATGTAGGTATACATCTGTCCCATTATTTAGATTTAGTTACAATGGTAAAAATGAAAAAAAAAGTGTTAGTTTTACAGTTTTACAATTGAGAATAGAAGGACTAAGTTTATTAGGCCTGTAATAGATTTGTTTATTGATGTTTTGGAATTGTTTAAAAGTAAGATTTTTTGTTCTTGATGAAAGGTTTCCTATATTTTCAGCCCTATATATTTAAGTTGTTCATGGCTTAAGTTAAAAAATTGTACCTGAAAATAGTAATAATTAGCACCGTGTTAGAGAGATGGTTGGATTTTTATTTTTTTGGAAATGAAACAACTAAAACTCAGTACGAAGTAACAAGCAAAAATTACAGTTGTTTGTTCCAGGTTGCAGTGAAAGACCGTAAGGTACATCGAGTCAACTGCACCCTAACATCGTTATGCTTATGCATTTCAGAATAAGATAGAAATGAGGCTAGAAATAAATTGTTTTTGCATAATAATAAATATCTTTAAAATGGCCAGATTTGTGATATCCTGCATTTGTAGTATTTGAATTTGTTTGAAGATAGCTTTTGTGTGAATACTAGGTTTGGAACATAAGGGGCCGTTTCTGCAACTGCGGCCATAGTTGCGCATTTCGCGTTAAAACAACATAAAATGCGGTCAAATATGGGAGAATAAATATAATAATAAAACTTGAACCACCCAAACCAAAAGGCAAATATACTTACATTTATCAGGATCAAAGTTTCTGCTACTCAGCGTTTTCGCGAGCGATGTAGAAACTTTAGGAATTCCCTTAATTGCATCTGCCATTCTGATATATTATTTGACGTTATCTAGTTTTGTTTTCGTTTATTTTTTGTTCAGAAACTATAAAAAAAATATTTTGGAAGAAACAAGGGAAATACCCAATTTAGATCGGATGAGCTAATATTTTTATTTTAATCTTAGGGATCCGAACTGTTTTTACAAAGGGCCGAATAACTGTAAGTGTAAGGCATGACAATTGCTCACCGGATATAAATCTTGTGTTTAACTTTCACTTCTGCAATGGAAATTTCTTTTTGGACTTCCATAGCATTTTGTCCGCGGCTTAATCACTTCCTGTTCACTTAAAAGTTTACATTTTCAGGGAGGTGAAGAACCAAAATCCTCTTTATATAGTTTAACGCGCCATACTTTGTTTAGCTGAACGTGCTAAAGGTTTACCATAAAGACTTTAAATTCTATGTTTTTACAGACCTCCTAAAAGTCTCAGAAATCTAATCGAAAGGCTGGGGAGTCCGACTGCAGGGGAGAAAGTAAAGGCCTAGAAATTAAACACAATCCAGAAAAATCTAACCGTTTTGGACTTACAGCCCTGTATGCCACTCGATACAGCAATCCACCTAAAGGGGTGTCATAAAACTCACCCACACATTACAAGCGGTTGGAAAACATTCAATCCTTTACTATTCTATTCTATCCTTAAGATTTACTGTGGGATGGCCAACCTACGGCCCGCGACCTATTTAATAGACTGTACACGAGGCTATTCCACATCTTTTTTGGGAAACACGCAATATGACCTGAAAATCAAAAATACCTAAAACAGAAAAATCTATAAAACCATAGTATTAAGACCATCGACATAATACAGCTAGATACCCAGTAATATCCCGTACCGCATAAGATCAAAATCGTCTGAATAAGACCTAAATCTGTCGGAATAAGGTCTAAATTCATCGGAATAAGGCCTAAATTCATCGGAATTAGTCCTAAATTCATCGGAATAAAGACTAAATTCATTGAAATAAGGCCTAAATTCATCGGAATAAGTCCTAAATTCATCGGAAGAAGACCTAAATGGCCATAATAACGCCAGACCCTGTGGGTAGAGGGTATGGGATTATCGGGGGCCATCGCTCTGGAATCGGCCATTTTGGTGCCAAGGTTTGGACACCATAGTCTGACCGGCGCCGCTGTTTTGGCAACGGATTTTCTGTCCTGTTTGGGGTTAGTGTTGAAATTATTAGGGGAGTTAGTGATCTACTTAGGGGTGGGGGTTGGGGTTAGTTAAAGTGTTTTTTAGGCCTTATTCCGACGGATTTATGACTTATTCCGATTAAGACGATAGAAATACCATTAGGTATTAGTCCTATTTTGGCCTTATTTACGAATTGTGTTGGTGTTGTTCTTATCTCGGTCTTACGGCTGGAGTTCATTTTTTGGTGATTTCGAATGCCTAAAAACATTTCTTTTTGCTCTTATGCACAAAAAGCAAAACATCCTAGATTTATCCATGATCAACGGTCGTCGCGGGTGTTATCGAATGCGTAAAGTTTACACAGTTAAAATTTAATGGCCACTGTGACTTTCCTGAGTTTTGTTTCGGCCCGCGACTAGAAAAATGTTGCCAACCCGTTATTTACAGGGTGCGGCCTATAGATTCAAGAGTCCTAAGTACGACAAGCGAAATAAACAAACTCCGTGAAGTTCCTAAACGTGGTACGGCAAGCCCACCGTGGCGAAACAGCGAACATCCGAGAAAAGCAAATTACAAAAAAAACACCGATTGTTGTCGGAAGTCATTCTAAAGTAAACACATCTCTTTGCCAAGACTAGAGAGTTCGGTTTAGTTCCGGGTCTGTCAAGAATTAATTTGAACTTATTTCCGCCCCGCAAATCATAGCCACTGTCCACCCAATTCTAAAAAAATCGGATTATTATATGCTGTATTTGGAATTTTATTGGCATTTACATTTTTTTCTTTTGTATCAAAACAAGATTTGCCAGGCATTGGCTTCCTGGATACACGTATTCCCTCGCGGAGGGAACAGGCCTTACTTGCTGCAAATAGACTTCAGATGTCGAAGTTTGGAATTGAACGGTTCGGTTATGAAGAAAAGAAATAAACAACATCGAAAATAATGATGTACAACAACGCAACGTTCGCACGAGCGAGAATTGCACCAACATGGTATCAAATCGAATAATGAAAGGAAAAGCGATAATTTAAAGAGAAATTCTGCCAGCAGCAAAGTTCCAATGTCGCTTTAGTCGACTTCTTCGATGGTGGGTCCACCGCTGCCTCCGCCACTTGGTGGGGCACCACCGGCACCGGGGAAACCTTCCGGCATTCCACCGGGCATGCCTCCTGGCATACCGCCCGGCATCCCACCTAAAATATAGAGCAAGGTTTTATTTAAGGTTTATCGTAATTCTAAGCGCCGGATTCTTGGGAGTAAATATATTATTAAATAGGGTTAAAACACGGAAGCGCAAAACTATAAAACTTGTTCACAAATAAAAATAGTCATTAGCTGATGGCTGTTGCTACCAGCCAAAGTAATATAAATAAAAAAACAGCTCGCTCGTCTTGTAATTGTAATTATTTACAAACGGTTCGGCAACCTATGTTGGATTTACACAGCTGATGACTTGTTGAGAAACCGAACTTAAACTGAATGACGCACTTTCTCAGGGGGAAGGCGAAGCCATTTTTTAGGAAAGTCTGGAATTATTACCTGGGGCGCCGCCAGCTCCTTGGTACAGTTTGGTGATGATTGGCATCGCGATCTTTTCCAATTCCTTCTGTTGATATTCGAATTCATCCTTTTCGGCAGACTGAAAAAAAAGTAGACATTTGTGAATTAATATACAAATATTAATAATATCATAACTGAGTGAAGTATTTTTAACACACTTATTATATAAAGTTGGCCACGAAAGACGATATTCACCTGGTTGCTTTCAAGCCAGTCCAACGTCTCCTTGACCTTGTTGAGGATTGCGGTTTTGTCCTCGTCCGAGATTTTGTCCTTGACCTTTTCGTCTTCGACAGTGGATTTGAGTTGGAAGGCGTACGATTCGAGGCCGTTCTTCGCCTGGATTCGGTCCTTTTGCTTCTGGTCCTCGTCCTTGTATTTCTCGGCATCGTTAACCATTCTCTCGATTTCCTCCTTAGAGAGACGACCTGAACAAAAAAACAGCCGTGTTATAACCTTTTAAAGAACTAATTGTTGGTAATGGACAAATATCATGCAAGATTGTAATTTTAAGTGTAGTGTAAGTGCAGTGGCATAATTTGTTAGTATGTACTACTAATAACGATTTAATTAAAGGTACAAATCGTTTTCAAAAATATATATATATACATACATATATTTAGGGAGTTTTCATATGAAGAGCGAAATTGGTTCTACCTTTGTCGTTTGTGATCGTAATCTTGTTTTCTTTGCCTGTGCTCTTGTCCATGGCGGTGACGTTAAGAATTCCGTTGGCGTCGATGTCGAAGGTGACATCAATCTGGGGAACGCCACGGGGTGCAGGGGGAATCCCGGAGAGTTCAAATTTACCCAGAATGTTGTTGTCTCTGGTCATGGTTCTCTCACCCTCGTAAACCTGGGTAGAAGAGAGGGTTGTTTTTAAGAGGTTTAAATGTAAGGGTGGAATTATGTTTGTGTTTTACAAGCATCTCAGCGACTCTAGCTGACTTCATGTTTTATCAGAAGTCTAACGTGAACAAATTTTAATCATTGATGGCTTGATGAGGTGTTTCTTAAGTTTTTTTTTATTCAAAATTTTACCTGAATCAAAACTCCAGGCTGGTTGTCGGAGTATGTTGTGAAAGTCTGGGATTGCTTGGTAGGCACCGTGGTGTTTCTCTTGATGAGGGAAGTCATCACACCTCCGGCAGTTTCAATACCAAGAGACAGAGGAGCAACATCCAACAAGAGAAGATCTTGGACCTCTTCAGACTTATCACCACTGAGGATGGCGGCCTGAACAGCAGCTCCGTAGGCAACGGCCTCATCAGGGTTGATGGACTTGTTCAGGTCCTTGCCGTTGAAGAAGTCTTTCAGGAGAGTCTGGATCTTTGGGATACGAGTGGAACCTCCGACCAAAACAATGTCATCAACCTGAATAAACACAAAATGACAATTGTAAAATACTGTTATTTTAAGGATAAAGTATCCAAATATTTAACTTTAAAACAATATCACCCGTCTGTAAATTTATGCAGAATTGTAAACACACATGCTTACCGTGTTTTTGTCCATTTTGGCATCACGGAGAGACTTCTCCACAGGCTCGAGCGTATCACGGAAAAGCTCAGCATTCAGTTCCTCGAATCTGGCTCTGGTAATTGATGTGTAAAAGTCGATTCCCTCGAACAAGGAATCAATCTCAATGCTAAAACAATAAAATGCAAAATAAACAAGCTGTACAATATGCACAACATAAAATACTTGCAAAAACAAATTTGTACTTGGGGTATGTGATTTTTAATGAATTGCAGTCACAATTTGCAAACCTAGGCCTAAACTACTAAAATTTATTAGGTAGTTGTAAGAAATCAAATGTTGCTTTACAACATTTACTGTTATTTGAATAAGCTGTGAACTGCGAACCTTGCTTGGGTCGAAGAAGAGAGAGTTCGCTTTGCCCTTTCGCAGGCAGTTCTTAAACGCCTGACAGCCCTCTTGTTGCCGCTGATGTCTTTCTTGTTCTTTCGTTTAAACTCTTGCATAAAATGGGTGACCATTCGGTTGTCGAAATCCTCGCCTGGATATTACAGAAAAAAGTTGGAAGTTTAATAAAAGCTTAGACAGATGACACAACAGGCTTTTTTATTGTAGTTGGTATCTCAGAGACTCTAGCTAACATCAATAGGTTTCAGAGGCCTAGACACAAAAGTTTTACATCACCGATACCACTTTTAGTTATTCAATTAGGGGTTTGTTTTCTCAATCAAAACAGGATGCCAACCTCCAAGATGAGTGTTTCCGGCCGTAGACTTGACTTCGAAAATTCCATCTTCGATTGTAAGGATGCTAACGTCGAAAGTGCCACCACCCAAATCAAAAATGAGGACATTTTTTTCTTTTCCAGCTGAGACCTGGAAGTAGAATTGGGATATTATTGAAAATTGAAGCCTCACTCATTTTTTTTAAATATAAAAGATTGTCATTAAATTATACTAAAAGTGACAAAATAAAAAGTTAACTACCTTTTTGTCTAAACCATAGGCAATGGCAGCTGCTGTGGGCTCGTTGATGATTCGAAGAACGTTCAAACCAGAAATTGTTCCAGCATCTTTGGTGGCCTGCCTCTGGGAATCGTTGAAGTAGGCTGGCACAGTGACAACGGCGTCGGTGATGGTCTTGCCGAGGTAACTCTCAGCAGTCTCCTTCATGCGGTGCAACACCATGGAGCTGATCTCCTCTGGGAAGAAGGATTTCTTTTCGCCCTGCAATGAAAAGGATAAGTGATTAAACTTCAAGCTTTTAAACACTAAAAAATGTTTGACAGGTTTCATTCTGTGGGACACCAATCTGAAGTGATATAACCCTGTTCTGCATTTCAGTCACAATATTTTTTATAATATGCTAAAAAACATTTGCGAGATAAAACAAACCTATCTTCACACTTTCTAATGTTTGCTGTTAACCCCATTCAAAATTCCGTCATAACAGAGTATTTCGTAAAAAAAATCGCTGTAAAATGAGCAATCAGCCACAAAAACACGCAACGGTTTGTAGTATAGCACCTAATTTTAGCAGGGAAAATATTAGAAATAAGGTTATTATAGCCGTGCAATTTTAAGCAGCAAAATTGTCTCCCCCAGCCAACATCCAAAGATTTTTGGTTTTGGAAAACCAAAACTTATGCCTAGAGAATTTCCAAAGAAAAATAGGCCTTTTAGCGAAACAAACAAAAAATTATTGGTGTCTATCTTCTGTAGCAACAAACTATTTTATGCAGTTCAGCAAATTTTTATTAAATCTAAGATGTGTTAAGAATTATTTTCTACCATTTCACACACATAAAACAAGCGAAAACATATTTTTGTATATTTTATACACTCATATATATATTTTAGGTAAATTTTACTAAAGACACAAACAGAAGTTAAACTTTTAACAAAATGTGCTGATCAGTCCAAATTAACATAGATGTCCTCATACAAATTCGGAAGACCATCGTGAGTTAAAATCATCATTTCAAGCACCAAGGTTCACAAAGTTTCAACAAGAACAAATAAATTTACCTTGTAGTCGACGCGGACCTTGGGCTTGCCACCATCAGAATAAACTTCAAACGGCCAGTGGGTTTTGTCGCTTTGGACAGTGGAGTCATCGTATTTGCGTCCGATCAGACGTTTAGCATCTTTTATAAAAAAAGATTTGATCATTGATAAGTCTTAACTGGAAAAAAACAGCACCTTTTTTACAGTTATGATCAAAATTGAAAACTGGGAAAATGAATGTAATAATACTTAACCCACCTTAACCCAACCCCCCAATATTTACGGTTGATTTAATAATTTTAAGCTCTTCAGGTAGAGTTCTAGACCAGCCCCCCAGAAAAAACTTTTCTGAGTTTTAAACTTACCGAAAACGGTGTTGGTTGGGTTCATGGCGACTTGATTTTTTGCGGCGTCGCCAATTAAACGTTCGGCGTCGGTAAACGCCACATAACTGGGCGTAGTTCGGTTTCCCTGGTCGTTGGCAATAATTTCGACCTGCAAATTAAAAAAAAATCAAGGTTAGATATAGATTACGTGAACCAGAACTAAATTATAAGATTATAGAAGCAATTTACTAACCTTTCCATGTTGAAAGACGCCAACACAGGAGTAAGTGGTTCCAAGATCAATTCCGACCGCTGGTCCCTTGGACATTTTGTAATTTATTGAATTTGGCCTATATCGTTATACTAAAACGAAATTTTGCTAATTGTAGCTGTGCAACAAACAAAACACTAAAGTTTAAAGACTTTCCTTGGTGAAAGACAACTATAACACTAATATTTTAAGATCGAAAGGACTGAGCGCTGAAGACTGCACGTTTCTGTTCTGCTTAAAAACTCTTGTGTCTTGCTGGCACCGCATGGCGATGCCTTTTTTCGCGCCATTCGAGAACATTCGCAAGTGACATCAGGCCCCTTTTTCTAGCACCACGCGCTCGGTCAATGAATAACGAACCACGTGATTGCGGGCTTTTCACGAGGCGTGCCCACTACTTGCTTTATTACGAAGCCAACCGCCGACATTTCGAGTTCGAGAACGTTCACCCGCGTGCCGCGATGACGTTTTACAAAGCTACGCTTCCTCTTTCAGCAGCTATCACGTGGTAACCTTTTTGCTGTGAGCCGTTTTACATACTAATTCGAATTGCCCTCCGTACGCCCGGTTATATAACTGCAAGCGTTTCCAGAACTATCCGCAAGTATGACGATCGTATTTTGTGTGTGCTGGAAACTTCTGCCTCATCATATGTGCTCTGGAATTTTCTAGCCACACATCTGTAATATGTTTGTCTGGGTTATGATGCATAACGGCAACAGATAAAAGCTGCCAAAAAATGTATCAATAACAGCTGCCTTACTTTTAGCCCATCTTGACCAGCAATTTGTCGCCCCAAATAGCTATTGATTAACTGAACAATGGCCATATGTCGTTAACATATGTGGGGACGGTAGCAAACGAGCCGATTACCGTTTCGTGACTTAGTACTTAGTGTTTAGGTATTATGTCCTGGTGTGATGCTTTTATATCAGCTGTTAAAATAGCATCGATAAATCCAAGGGAGGTTAGAGTTAAAGTTTATTTATGCCGGCGTATGTGGCAAAACCTCTGTGGAACGTCCAACCTTTACCGCTTGCCAGTAAGCCTAGGGTCTGCGCTTAACAAAATTGCGTATTTAACACTGATAGACTTGTTTTTAAATGAAAAAATGCAAAATGCTTCCGTGAAAAACTAGTCCTCAACCAACATTTGATCAAATTCCCTAGAAAATTTGTTTGGACAAACTCTGCTCCCCAGCCACCTTAAAAGCATAAGAAAAAACAACCGGTTGACTACATGATATCACACAAACTTGATGACGTCACAATCAGTTCAATCAAGTGACCTAGACTTTCACAATAATTCGTAAACAAGAAAGCTTTGTCTTTTTGTCCTTTTTTGAAATTTCTCGTACATCCACTTTCTGCATTGCTGCCTTAAAGTGATTATACCATAATAACTTTCTCTTTCTCAGCTCATATCTGACAAATGCAGCAATAACACATACCACAGACAGCCAGTAGGCCTGAAAGATTAATATTATGACACAAATCTCCCCTTACAAATTACAAAATCCCCCCCCCCTGTGGGGAATTGCCCCCTCGTTGGGAACCACTGAAGGGGGAACACACAATAAAACCTTAAAAGCAACAATACCTAAAGCATAAAAATCTATAAAATCATAGTAATAAGACCAACGACATAATTAAGTCAAATAGTAATATTCACGACAGAATAACAACTTAATCGTTTAAATAATACATAAACCTATAGGAATAAGTCCTAGTTTGACCGGAATAATGCCTTAAAGGCCCAAATAACGCCTAGAACTGAAGGAAGAGGGTATTTTTTGGCCCTGTTTTAGGTTATTGATAAGTAAAGGGTGGGGTTAGAAAATGGGTTAGGGTTGAAATTATTAGAGAAGCTAGTGATGTAAAATGTTGTATAGGCCTGATTCTGGCCATTTAGGTCTCATTCCGACCGGTGTAGGATTTATTCCGATTTAGACGGTGTTACGACTATTAAATATTAGTCCTATTTTGGTCTTAATTCGAACTGTTTTATTTCAACGTTGATGTTGTTCTTATTTCGATCTTATGGTTGTCCTCTGTGTCTAGTTGTATGCTACAATGGCATTTAAATGAAACTAGATAAGACAGTTAGCTAAACAATGCCCTCGCTTGCTCGCTTTGTCATTCCTTCCTGAGAACTATCGAAGTGCCATATCCATTTCCTCCAGCGACCAGACTTAAACAACAAAAGTAATGGATTATCCTGCTGCTATTGCGGCCACATCCTTCTTGATGGTAAGTTGTTCGACATAAGAGACGGCTGCACAATTAATTATCCCAAGGAGCACAGCGGAAATGATTTCGAGCCAACCCACTGTAAAGAAATTGGAACGATAAAAAATAACGTGGACTCTTTTTCAAGGATGACATGCGAAATCATTAAGCGTTTCTTAGATAAAAATATTTCTTAAACAATATTTTGTTGTTTTGCTTTTTTGCATATTCAATGTGCGTCAAGCAGCGGAGGAACTAGGAAAAGGCCCCAGGCCATTTGGTACCTTGAACGCTAATTCTGTTAAGTTTTACTCTCTAAATAGAAGTTTTGTAGCTTGGCGGGTAGGCTACTTTGCTATGTCTTTGTCCGTTTTAAAGAATCATATTCAGTGCCAGACAAAGCGCCATGTATACTATGACACATCGTGCCCTGTGACACATAAACTGTCCTAAGTGCAATTTCTGGCAAATTAGACTATAAATGACGTTATTTCGCAGTATGCGAAACTCTTTTATGTGCACAATGCATCGCGTGTCGTTATATATTGATGGTTTAGCAAATTAAAGCAAATAAGCCTTATTTTCAGCGCTTTATGGTTTTCGGTTTCGTATTTACGCACATATTCGCTCGAGAACAACCGGTGTTTATAAGCATATTTGTTTTATGATGTCACGTTATGATGTAACTTGTGACATCATTCCCGAAAATGTTCATGCCTCCTGAAAGATCTAGATCCGCGCCTGGTGTCTATAATAGGTATGGAGTCGCAAAAATTACCATATGCCCTAATTATAACTCAATAGGCGTATAGATTACCTATGCCTTTCAATTTTACCAACTAATTACCCAATGAGAAATTAAAACACAACGTCATTCATGTGTTGACTAAATAATAATAATTATATTATATTATTATTATTATTTTGTTAATATCGGGATCTAAACCTGCTCCGCCATTTCCGCCATTTCTAGTTGTTGATCTTTTTTCAATATATCGTAAGATCCAAGCAAAACCACAAAGGTTGTAAAAAAGACGCAAAACAACTTTATTCAACAAGAGCAGAAAACTATATAGTTACGCAGATAGCATCGTCAGTCCTGCCCATATTTTATAAACACAACGAAACACAAAAAAAATATATAAATAAAACTATTACCAAGTATAAAATGCCAAGACCAGGATGACTATACAGTACAGTCAATGTGTAAACTAATTTCAGAGGTGTTGTGTTAACATTTTTTTATTCTATGTCTGATTGTAAGCGTTTACTTAATGTCTACCAAGTTTTATCGGATAATTGCTTTGTGAGCTTGATAGCCACTAGCATAATCCAAAGCAGTGGTTTTCAACCAGGGTTCCGCGGAACCTAAGGCTTTCGCTAGTACAGGCCAGGGGTTCCGCAATTTATAAATTGTGTAGCTAATTGAGGTGTGTTTATTACACTGGGGTTCTTCGAGTCACTGGAATTGTTGCACTGGGGTTCCTCGAGCCAGTGAAATGTTTTCATAGGGTTCCACTTCAGCAAAAAGGTTGAAAAGCACTGATCCAAAGCAACGCTATGTGTTTGTCTCCGCTTTCACCAAGTGGTAGTTACCGTTAACATTAACTCTCCGCCAGGTGCCGCTACAGATCGACCTTTGACTATTTTAGGTAAAAACTCATGACACTTTAACGTATTTGAAGGTATTTGGAGAAAATTAAACATATTGAAAGCTATTTGGAGAAAATTAAATCTTGGATCACTTCAAGATTACTGTACAAAACAATCTGTTACTCTTCAGTTTGGAACTGAAGTCGATTAAAATTTGTTGAATTACTTGCTGTTATATGAGCATGGTTCGTCAAATATCGCTGTAAGTATGCAAAAACAGCCTGATTTGCTAGGTTTAGTTTTATGATCAAGTCAATAAAAAACAGAATATTCTGTACTTCTAGACTTGCAACTCATAAAGTTAAGCCCGATGATTTTAAACCTTTCTTTTGCTACTTCATCGGTGTGTTTATTCGTGTTCGTAGTTTTCTGATTTGTTGTAATTTGCGTAATAAATAGACAAATAGTAATAAAAACGGTGACGCCCTGAAAAATTTATTTCGGATAAAAGACTTAAAATACAGACTTCATAGCCGTTCAGGTTTATTTCAGTTCAATTACACAAAAGTTTTCTATGACATTGTTCGAAACCGCATTTTGTATGCAAATGTCTTGTATGCTGCCAGGAGTTTCGGTTCCTCCGTTTACTCGCTCTGTTTCAGTTTGTGATGAAAATAAACACAAGGTTAGTTTTTTTTAATATATTTTAATCGCACCTCGCCTTAATTGACGCGAAGTAATTAAGAAACACTCTGAGGCAACGCTTTGAATCTCAATGCTGACTATGCGGCTGTAATAAGGATCCACATATTCTCTTTTACGAGGTTCAATTTTCTGAACAAAATGTCCCCCCAGGACACTGGAAAACGCCTAATTGCCCAACTTTTTGTATTTTGCGTTATGTTGCTGATATATTTATGTGACTTTTCAAGATGAGGATCAAGTTAAGTGAAATGACTTTTGGCGACAGAATCAGGACTAATTATATATTACCATTTATTTAAAAAAAGCGAAGAAACCCACCAAAAAATAAAATATGATAGGCTGAACTTATAACATGCTAAAATAAAAAATAATACATAATTCTAAATTTATTCATATTAAGCACCTAATTAGGCCTACAGTATGAGTATGCTTGTGTTTGCCTTTAGCAGTACACGTTTTACACTTATATAATATCTTTATAGCTATACTCTCTACGGAAATCAAAAGGGTTTCAAACCCGAAAACATAATTTATGTACATAAAACTACAAGATTTGCGCGTTGTGTGGTATTAGTTTGTTCTCACAGATGTAAGATTATGTTTGCAAGGTAGTCGTAGCCAGCATATGGTTGGAAAAACAAGGCTATTTGTTAAACACACTGGATTACACCAGGGCGTCAAATCGTGACAACGTTAAACACAGGAGTCATTAAAAAGCATTAGAATTTAACATTTTTTGTCTTTGCCAAGCCACTGGAATCTGATTTACGACAATGCTTTTAAATTAGTCAACTGCTGACAATTGAAACATGGTTCGTTTGACATACAAGCTCTTGAAAACGCGGAATGGTCTAAGAACGTATAGCAGAATTGAGAGCTGGGCGCTGTCAACACTTGTCGTATGACCTGGGTGGCCTAAACTCAATTGCTGTCTTTACGTTTGAGTATAGGCAGCTAAACGAACGACATCAAAAAATAAATTGATTGGTTCTAATTGTGCAATTAAATACTTTGAAAAGGTGTGTGGATCGTAAATTTTTGGCTGCTTGACTTTACACGATGAATCTCGCGACCGAAAAATTCAAAACACGAGTGAAATATGTTCGTTAAGGTGTTTGCGAGGTTTAGGATTCTTTATAATAAATAGAGTTGTCAAGATTTTTTATCATACCAAGTTTAGCACGACGTTGTATTTCACGCAGACGCCACTGCGCATGTCTGTCGCGCTGAAATGGGCTGAACCGTACGTCTAGTAAAAGATTGTTCTTAACAAAAAAAAACTTTTCCTGTAAGTTCTGTATTTATTCTGCCTTAGAAAATCGCTTTTAATGTCACGCTATATAGCCGACTAATTGGCACGTAACTGAATTGGTCAACCAGCAGTGGAAGTTACAGGCGGTACTCAGTTAACAGTTAAACAACACTGGAAGATGTAGATTTTTCTTGTGTTTAAAAAGGCCGTTTGATATACAAATACATGAGAGAAAATAGTCGCAAAAGTAAGTTTTGGTTTATAAAATAAAATCGAGTTTGTCGCAGCGGTAGTTACTTTACATCACCGGAAAAAATCCAGTAGGCCAATAATAATTACTTTACTGCCTGTTATCAATATTCTTTCACGTGCATTTTGTCAGTAAAATAACTAACCTGCTGTTAAGCCTGGGCAAAGTTGGGGATTTCGTTTGGTTTCTATGTATTTAAATCAATGCGTGAGCTTTTTTTATTAAACCGCGGAGTAGTCATTTCTCTACATAGCACAGCGATCTTTTTCATACACGATATTTACCAAAATATTACACTGATACTTTATGGAACAATTTGAATATTATTTAAATGTCACCAGCTTGAAACATATTTCTTTGGAAAATAAATAGCTGCAGGGGAAAAGGTTGCTTTGCAATAAGGAGAACTTTTTGTCGTGCGCAGTGTTCCCAATCTTGAGCTATTATAGGCGATTGCTTGCACCACGAAACGGGGCGTTCACTGAAATACTAATGAGAAAGTTGTAACTTTTCTGTTGGGACAACATGCGCCAAAACGAAAGATTCGAACTACATGATTTGCGCCATTATAGGAAATAGAGCGCGTTTATCCTAATCAGGTGTTATTAATAGAAACAATTAAGTTTGAAATATTGTAAAGCTTCTAAAAATTTTCTCTTTTCTGTTGTAAGAAAATAAAACATGAACATAACAACAGATATGGAAAGCGGGTGGAGAATAAAGTGCTTTTCCACTTATAACGTCACAACGCTTTAAGCTGAGTTAGTGTGTTGTGCGACCCATACTGATTTAGAAGGAACTTCACGCAGTCCTTGCAGCAGATATGTCAACAACATAAATAGAAATAAACGCTTATTTTTTTTAGTATACGAGATGAAAAGAAACTTAGTCGTTTTCGCTTTTTGGACCAATTGCGTTTTCTTAACTGTAGACATGAACTGATGCGGACCTGCTGTCTGTTGAATATTTGTGTTTAATTCGCACCTGTGTACGCCGACCGTCGATTTTCGGACACTATAAAGAGAGCAAGTAGGTCTAATCATTTTACAGAAACGACACATTCCGGAACTTTTTGGTGTACATTTGTTGATTCTCGTTAAGCATTCCGTGATAAAAAAAATTCTTATATGCACCTGCAATTAGAAGCCAAGTTTAAGGCTACGGTTTTATCTCAACCCGCCCAGCTGTGTTTGTAAGCAATTCGCGCCACGGCCCTTCTTTAAGAAAGAGGTAGTAAGTTTTACGACGGCGACGATCGGATCTCCCCCCCCCACTAACTCTCCCCTGCTGGCTAGTACGCGCATACCGATCGGTACGGCCATTAATCTTTCCCCCGCCGGACGAGGGGAAAGGGCAAAGTTTTAGTCACGTACGTAACACCAGTAGCGCGGCGCCTGCGCCAACTAGGTTCAAGCACGTATATCTCCCCGTATTCGCGCGGCGCGTCTAAAATGCACCGGTTTGAAATATGGACGGCCTCTTTTACGCGCGTGTTTTAATATATGTGTCGCTGGGAGGCCGTGTATTGTGTTCCACCGATGTTTCGGTGCCGCGCGATGCTTAATTTCCATGAAAAGCCACGGAGGGGAGTTATAAGGGTTCGATCGACCAGCGGTTGATGACACTTGGTCTATTCGCTGCTGACAGATTAAAGTTAGGCGCAATATTCTGAAGTCTTATCAAACACTCGGGTAAATTCAATTGTTGGCGTAATTTAAGGTGTTAGGGAGCGCAGCAAGTCTGGCTTTTAACTGTTTAACTTTAATTTGATGTTTTGGGAGACGTATCAATAAAGCAGAGTTATGTTTTTTTGCGGAACGTATAAAAAGAATACGCGGGTCATATGAACTGATAAACTGAACGGCCATTTGGCAAAAAAACAGTAAAAGGGGCCTTTGTAGTAAGCTACATACGAGCGCATGCAGTTTAGATGCGCTGTCAATCAAATAAACCTTTGTAGTTTTTAGACAATATTCGACAAACAATAATCCCAACTGTCGATTTCAAAGAAAAGCGCACCGACCTACGCTGACGTCGAAAAATTGCCCCACGGCCAAGCTAAGTCCTGTACGGCGAAACGTCCATGTTAAACAGTGCTGTGGTGCGCGGCGGCCACCCTAATTGCTCGTTGCACGGTCATGGTCAAACCCGACCCGCTTGTAATCTCTAAGCACCGGATTCGGTAGCTGCATTTAACCGGCAGCGGACCGTCCGGCGCCGTAGGCGCTCAGGGCAACGTTCCCTCGATGGGAATGGCGTGCTTTCGACGGTCAAATTCGGTTTTACCTTTGCAGTGGCGGCGTGTTTTTATACAGAACAATGACTGCAAAATTACAGAAAGCCCATACGCCGCATTGAGTATATCAAACAGAGTAACAAGTTTCTCAAAAGGTTAGAACGCAACTTAAAAACTGGATTTAAACGTATTTTTAGGTTTTCATGTAGTTTAGCTGATGGCAGCCATTATAAGCCAGCTTGGGAATGCGAGGCCTGTAGAAAACTCTACATTTAGAATTTGAACAATTGTAAGCAGCTTGGCATATCACTACAGAGTGATACATGTCGGAATGTTGCTTTATCTTCATTTCACACATAGTTCCATCGTAAACCGCGCCTTACTTTTTAAGTCGGTATTTTAGCCGCAAAAAGTCTTCGACGATCACGTTTCAGCTTTCATTTCGCGGAAATTTACAGGTGCGGTCCGACTTCGGCAAACTAATAAAAAGTTAATTTTTATCGTTTAACTACGCCACTTCCCTTGGTCGCGTTAATCGAATAATCACGCTTCCCCGCCGCCCTTAACCAGGGTTTAAGTGTCGTCATCGGCGAGTTAATTGCCAATACGGCCAGTCCGTTTCGTTATTAGGATTCTGCGTGCGCAATTCGGGCTGAATTGATTACGCGACCCGCATAGTTTGAGGACTATAGCGTCAACCACCGGTTATCCGCTTATTTCCTTCATTTGACCAATAAGAGTTTTTTTGTTTTTTGCACGAATTCTGGAAATCGACTCGTCGGCTCGGCTCAGCAGGTCAAACACTTAATGCGTTACGGCTCCATGTGAAGAACAGCCTTATATAAGACGGCGCATGAACTAGTTTGGCTCCGGGGACTACTGTGACAGGAGATTCAATTTTTCAGATATACTGTTCGTTGGTTTTGTTTTCGAAACGTTACAATAAGTTATGGTCTGATGAAGAATGTTTTGGTATAACCTTGAAGCTTTATGAAAGGGTTAGAACAAGGTTTTACTTGCATTTAAACATTATTTCGACTTCATTATGTCACATTCAACTGCGATATAGGTTTAGTAATTTATTTCGGTGTATCAACAAAAGTTACAGAAGTGATAATCAGAAAGACGTAAGTCGCCAATCGAGACTTAACACGATAAAATTTGAACGGTCATTAATTTATTTTGTTATCCTAATTGCTCGATAAATCTTTAATTTGTGTAGTTCTAAAAAGACGGTTATCTATACCAACTAAAAATAGAAGTTCTAACCGAAACGACTTAAAAAAATAGTTTTTATCATGATATCATAATTTATTGCCGTTATTTTTGATACCGTTATATTATAGTTTGCTGAATGTGTTCTCATTTGAATATTTTATATTCAAATGTTATCCTATAACCCATCAAGGGGCAGCCAACACGTCGATCGCCACATTTCACCTGGACGATCGTGTGGAATATGTGTTACGTCATTACAGTAGCCATCGCACACAAACGGTAAATTCAAATAACCAATTGTTGTTTGGACAATCCTAATAAAGAGTGTTTTGACGTAAAAAATTACCTCCATCGCTGGCTTGGAATACAATTAACGCGCAAAATGTATAGTAAGTGTACTTGTGACTTTTTTGTCGATCGGAAATCACTACAAAAGATTTTAATCGACCGCAATCAAACATAAGTTGGATAGCCTGACCTATACTGCCTAATGATGTGTGATGCTTTAATTTTACCATTGGTTTTACCAATCCTAATTAATGGCGATTAGTTTATCTTCGTCATAACTGTTGTTCGATATAATGTTCTATTAAAGGCGTTTAGCCAGGAGGTCAACCTTTTTTATCAGATATATCAGGCGCGCACGCGAAGCTCGTGATTTATTGCGTCACATGAAAAACTCAGGATAGCGACTGTAACACAGTTTTCGGCAGCGAGAGTTGATAAGGACAAGCGATTTCACGCCGTTTTGTTTCGATCGCGCCCGTTTCGCCGAGTCGGCGCGATTTCGTTATGTGTTGTGATTACAGGAAATTTGTCTTTAAAGCGCTCGGCGTGCAAAATGCAGGTTGTTGGCCCGCGGGCGTCGCAGATTGCGCGCTGATATTTTCACGCGTTTTCGACGGAATTCGAGCGCAAATGTGCTTGTCTCCGCCGCGTGTAAGGTTCTGCGGTATCTGGGAAGCTATTTGGAGTTTAAAACGTCATGTTTTCTTGGTTTTTCGTCGTTACATAAAGATTGAGCCAATGTGTTCGGGCATTACGTGGGCATGCAGCTTTCTGAAACATTCAGCTGCTTATAACTTAATACAGTCAGCTATAGCTGATATTAAGTTGTTTTGTTTTAGATTTTAGAGCAGTGATTCTCAAAATGTGTGCCGCGGCACATTCGTGTGCATTAAAAGGTTATCAAGTGCGCCGCGTAAGTTTTCGTTATCTCGGAAAAAAGGTATTTTGCGAATATTTTTTTTTGTGCCTAAAAAAAGAGTGAGTATAAGGTTCAGGTTGCTTTATACGAGGGTGTGGACTGGCATTTTCCTGATGGTTTGTTTTACCGTGTAGTGTTTGTAAACCAGAAATAAAGTTAAAACTCGAATCAAGGTAATTTTTTAACTTGTTTTTATCTTGCTAAACACGAACAAACATGGACACGTGAATGAGGTGCAAAGTCTCACGTAGAGTAAGCCAAGTTTATTGATCTTGCATATTGTTGGTGGCCGTACATTCGTACAAATACTGCTGTATACGCGTTTTGACAGTTTGTTGTAGAAATATATATTCTTAGGACAGAAAAAAGTTTATATACAATGGCAGTTTATTTTTTTGTAAATTGTGTTTTTATTGGTGGTTTTCGGTGTAGATTAGGGTGACGTTTTTATTGGCCAAACTAATATCGTAATTGCACACAGTTGGTGCGAAGCTTTAGGAACCAGAACATTTAAAAACTTTTTTTCGACAAACAATTAATAACACTTTTTTTGGGCAGAATAAAAGACGCACAACTAGCTGTTATTATTAAACAGAACTTGATAAAATCAGCTAAACATTTCTGAATAATTGGTGTGCGGTTCGGTTCTTTAATGTCTCATGTCATTATTTTTTAATTAATTTCTATGTTTTAGTTTTTTATATTGAATTGTAAAGCGATCTGGTTTTGTTAAGATTTTTGTATTAATTCAATTGTAAATAACAAAAATGAAATGAAGACCTAATTAAAACGCATCTCTGATTGGGTGAAAACGGCCTCAGCGACCACAGGCAGAACCACAACAGATTTAAACGTCGACACCACAAATTGTGCGAAACCCATGATCTTTGCCCCATAATCGCGATATCGCCGATTTTTCGTCGATTCTAGTCTTATTTTTTATTACGCTGAAATAGTGTTACGCCAAACTATCCAGAACTCTACTTAACGGCCCGTCGGGTGCCCGAGCACTACACGAGGCGTATATTAGTGGTGTAATATAAGACGAAACAAGCGAACTTACATAAAGAATCATAAAACAATAAAATGACTTAATATATAAGCGGTCAATGACTAAAATCGGGCGTAAACAATGACGATCTTAAAAGCTCCTAATCCAAGCCTTGCCCAAACCTGACTATCCTTCTATCAAGTGTTCCCCAAACCACAAGTGTAACAAAAAGGTGTGATGGAAACGCATAGAAACAATAAGGCAAAAACAACATACAACAAACGTTAACTCATTTTGTGCAACATCCCCCCTTCCTAATTTCGTTGCCCGCCTGGGAAACATTGCTAGCGGAAGGTTTCTATATCGAGGTAAAACGTGGTTAATTTTTAAACGCCTCGGTCTGATGGCAGGTATGGATGTGCCACGAGGAATCAGACCGGGGCTTGTGCTCCGCGTGGTTTGTGGGTTAGTGGGTGTTGAGGCGATCGTAAGGCGAAGTCCGACGTCAGGTGCTGGCTCCATCATTGGGTCGTCGGTTTGCTTGGCCATGTTTTCATAAGAGTGCTTTAGGCCGCTTCTGGGTACTTTCTG
This sequence comes from Ascidiella aspersa, assembly GCF_963924565.1. NCBI lineage: Eukaryota > Metazoa > Chordata > Ascidiacea > Phlebobranchia > Ascidiidae > Ascidiella > Ascidiella aspersa. The sequence goes on from NC_139451.1 coordinate 23,450,490, forward strand.
GGGCCAACCGTTAATCGCTGGCCGGTCGTTAAAGATGCCACTTGTGCTGCTAGATCCCGTCCGCACTTCGCATGATTCCGTTCGTCGGCGTTCCTTGGGGCGTGTGTTACCCGTCACCTCTATCGTCGGATCAAGTCGATCATGGCTTCAAAAGTTATCCGTGAACACTTGGTACTTCGATACTCTTGTTCCAAGAGCGTTATTTGACAGCAATGGACGACGATCTCCAAATATCTTGCAACTTGGATTGCTTCGTCGAAAAGGACGTCTCGACTCCGCAGTCTTAAATGTACTGGGTCGAGAAGAGAAACGATGCTGATGCCGAACGGCACTGCCTTTTTGCGATGAGAATCGCCGTGACGCTAGGCCTTCAGGGAGGTCATTTGAAACCTGGGCAAACATTCGGCATTGATCAAGCCGAATATCAGCCACCTCCCGCCGTAACTCATCAATAATATTTGCCAAGAGCTTCATCTGGTTCTGCATTTCGAGGCAGACATTTGGAAGGCCTGGAGGGTCCATTAACTTGTTGTGCAAGGCGTTATTGCTTGCGTTGGCTTTGTTCGGTAGAGGCTGGCACGCAACGTTCGGGTGTACGACCATCTTTGCTGCTTTGATATAGTCGCGCTTTATAGTGACGTCTTTACCAATAGTTGCGCTGAGCGTCCTGTCGCTCAAGCCGCGCAACAAAACCATTCATTCTTTATTGCCTTATCTTTGCCGGCTGGGTAGGCTATATTTCCGAGGTTTTGTAAACTATAAACAAATTCCCTTGTACTTTCGTTTTTCATTTGGACCCTCTCTAACAATGCGTCACGTTTGTCGAAACAACTGTTTACGTCGTTGGCCGCTAAAGCACGTTCGATTATTGTAGTAGACGATAACTGATAAAGGCTAGATTCGCCATCGCTAATATCAAATAGGAAATCTTTGTCAAGACATGCTAATAACAAATGTTTTTTTACATGCTCGTTCGCTGTGATGCATTTGCAATAAGACTCAAAAACGGTTAAAAACGATTTAAAATCAGCCACCACCGATAAAAAGTTGGTGGCAACGTAAACGAAATCATGCCTGCGTGTAGCGCTCCTCCCCTCAACTGTAGGGCCCTGACGTGCTCGCCAATTTGTTACGCCAAACTATCCAGAACTCTACTTAACGGCCTGTTGGCTGCCCGAGTACTACACGAGACGTATATTAGTGTTGTAATATAAGACGAAACAAGCGAACTTACACAAAGAATCATTAAACAATAAAATGACTTAATATATAAGCGGCCAATGACTAAATTCGGGCGTAAACAATGACGATCTTAAAAGCTCCTAATCCCAGCCTTGCCCCAACCTGACTATCCTTTAAACAAGTGTTCCCAAAACCACAAGTGTAACGAAAAAGGTGTGATGGCTTCCATAACGAAAGATAAAAAGGTGTTCACAGCAAACGTGATTAGTCTGTCCACGAAACAAAGAAATAAAGTTGTTTTCAGCACCTAGGGGACTGTTACTAAGAAGTTTATAGGTTAAAATAAAGTTAAAATTTACAACAAAGTTAAAATTTATTGATAAAGTCAAAATTTGTCAAATTATGGCTTTTGACAAAGTTTTTGTGTTTCTTGAGAGTAGTTTATGTAAATATCGTCGTGGAAGCATTGTAAATCAGGAACTGCGACACAATTAAACCATATTAACCCGTAAAAGCAGGAAAAATGTCAAAATGCCCACTTGGATCTGCAGTAACTTTTATCGCAAATTGTCTATTTTTTTTATTGGTTGTTACAAAACACTTCCTCTTCATAAACGTGGTCTTTTCGAAGATCAACAGTTTGAATTTTAGGAATAGCCTACTGAAATTCTGGAATACAAAAATGCCTAAGCAAGCTTAATCTATCGCCAAAAAAACGATGCACTTTTTAAAATCCATAATACACCTTGACTTTGCAACAAAATATCACGTTTGGGTCTGAAATCGACAAAATATTATGTTTGGGTAACTGGCATCAATTCAAGGAAGAACTGTGGCCTCTACAAACAAGCAATTTCGTTAGGTTAAAATAAAGTTAAAATTTGATAAAAATAAAGTTAAAATTTTTTTTTTTAGGTTAAAATAAAAATGGCCCTAGTGATTAGATAAAGTATATACATGTGAACGGTGAGATAGAGCGTGAAGAGGCAAGAAAAGTTAAGTGAGTGAAAACGCATAGAAACAATAAGGCAAAAACAACATACAACAAACGTTAACTCATTTTGTGCAACAATAGCACCTATCAAGAAGCGATAGGTTGGGAAGACCAGCCCATGAACTTTGTGAATTGCATCAGATATACTCGGAGTGTTTTATGGACCTGATTGAAAAACAAACATAGAAAGCGTCGGTAATGTATTTGCATAATTAAAACGGCCATTTCTAAACAGCATAGTTACAGGGCTGTTTTTGTAAGAAAGTTAAAAGTTTTGAAGAGATCCAACATATAATTTCTTCCCAATCGCTTTCAAATTGTTGACAACAAATATATGCGATATAGTTTCAGTATTAAAAAATTGGACCCTAAGGACTATTAGTCCGGGAGCTAGCAGAGATTTAAATAGCATGTGGTAGTACAAAAGGTTTGACTATTTAGAGCATAAAGGGCCCCACATGGACCCCAAAAGGCCGTTCCTAAGTTATGAATTTGGTGCGTATCAAAGTAACTCGCGACAAAATGTTGTTTGTTCGGGCCGATGTTCCGTCGATTCTAATCTTTCTTATCTTTCAGAATGTTTAGCACGGTGCCGCTGGCGGTTAGCAACCTAGAGTGACAAATAGGCCCCAAGGCGTTACTGAAATCTCGATTGCCCGCCTTCGAAAATCAAAACCGCTGAATCATGCCGACGTCATCGCCGCCTTACGCCGCCTGGGCAGCAGTCCTCGTTCTCGTGACGTCACGATGCTGTCTCGGCATCAACGTCACGGAAAAGTTCGTCGCTGCCTCGTATCCCCGTTCCAGCGAGAACCGTTCGCCGAATCTCGGCATTGCGGGACTTTACATTTTTCCGAGGAGTAACTCTCAGAAGGTAAACCTTTCACGTGTGGATAACAAAGCGTAAAACACTTATACTCAATAATTTTGTGTTTTTTTATCTTTATGGAGAATAATGTGCACAAAAGACTGAAAACGAAAATCATTAAAACTGTTGGTTTCGTAGTGGAATATAGTTATCACCAAACGATAAAAAACAGAAGATAATTGGAAACTTTTGAGTAGTTTGCATCTGTAAGCTTTTGTAGGCTCCTACTTTTGCTTTTGTTATATAGTAATTACAGCAACAGCAAAACACGTAGTCAACGTTTCGAGAGCTAAATTGAAAGCGATTTAGGAAAGATTTAAAACGAACAAACATTATTTATCTAACTTCACAAAGTTGTCATTCAATGGAAAATAATAACCCAGGGCCATTTGTCTGAACAATATACGTCCTCGACATAATTTTCACCAGAAAACATTTTGAGCGCTTTCATATTGGTGCCACATTTAGACAAGTTCAGAGAGGACATTACAATAACGACTTTGCGTAAATACTCCAGTGGTTCGCAACCGTTTTTTTTGTTCAATTGGTAAGCTTCTTGATAAAACTATTTGTGAGCGATTAGAGACCATTATATCAAATGACATTTTTCCAAATGTTTTAAGTTAATTGTGTTGATCCAGTTCCATTTATAGTAATATTTCAGTAAAATGCTCAACGAAATTTCCAATTGGGGTGCCGAAATCTATTTATTTTTTTAGGGCTGCCCTAAGCCATAAAAGATTGAGAATCATTGATATACTACATCGTTCATTTAAAAACTCTTGTTTTCGAGTGAGTTGGCTAAACGAAACTTTGTTGCTCAGGTGAAGGATTTCTTTCAAAACAGCGGAGGCCTGTTTTTGTACAACCAAGACAACTTCGAAGAGGTGGAAATCCAAGTGCCGTCGCGCGAAATTGAGTCGGGACGGAAAATAATCGAAATAGAGCGTCCCATTGAAGTGGTCGGCATTCCGCAGATGCAAGAAAGGTTGGGTGCTCGATTAATTAAGAGTTTTTGCTATTTGTAATGGCCGCTATGGGGTTGCTCAATAATAACTGATCGCGGCCGATACCCGATACCAAGGGATATAGTTTAGGTACTCAACTAAAACTAGGATGATACTGGTCACGCTACCAAATTGGTCTGTGCATTTTAGCCTTTTATGCGATCCAAATTCGAAAGATTAAACCTGAAAACGCTTTACATACACAACAAAAAACAAATAGACTTTCTAATTCAAATAGAATTTTCGGGTTATTATCTATAAAATTATAACCTTTGCACATATTATTTTGAACAATTTTGCTTATTTGGCCATGGTTAACGACTACGCTCGACACAAATATGCACCTGCATGCCCAAGGTCATGTGTTCAAACCTCACGCGGATCATCCAAGTCTTAGGTAACAAAATGGATACTTATTTGCGTTAAAAGCAAATTGGCGTTTTATTTACCGCGCCTATAGCTGACGCAACTTTTTGCGTGGATCCATTGGTTCAATAAAATTTACTTAGCGGACAATTTTTTAAAGATAAACGTCCTTGCAATGAAAATAGCTTAAAGAAGTATCACAACAAAACACAATAAAACATACACAGAGTGGTGAAACCAAAGGCAAGTTTTGAGATGTTTTCATTGTTGCACTAAATTCCATTTACCTATTCTGGGTTGGATTCAAAACCTATATCGCTCGCGGACTCCCTAAAGTTGTTACATGCACCCTTATTGGCCCGCGAACCCCTCTTTGGTGACTCTATACTGTTTTTGCTGTTACTTTATACTGGTTTTGCCGTTTCTCGTGTCTACTTATTTAAGGCGTAGGGTCCTAGGTTTGCATATGGACGTAAGCAGGTAGATAAAAGATGGCGCACTGCTATATATTCGCGTTTTAGTTGATATTCGTTTGTTTCGCTTACTAACATATTTGTATAAATTGTATTTGCTTTAACTCCAATTGCTTGTTTTCTAGTCTAAAATACCTGTCTGAAGAAGTAGCCATGTATGAAAACGGCCACGACGTTGAATTGGTAACACCTTACACTTTTAAACTTAAAGCCTGCATTTGTGTTTGGCTCTCAGTGAGATTGTGGGCAAACGTACGAACCACACCTGCCAAGTGAGGAAGCCCTACACCTGCAAGAAAATCCTCCGCACGGCCTATCAAGGATACTGCCGGATGGGATTTTACAACAGGCCGTGCACGAGGTAAGGTCGACCGTTATTACTTTGATATTAGAATTTAGGCCAGGGCTATATGGAGTTGGAGTCAGGCTTGGGACTCGACAGGGTGGGTTTATTAGTATGGCGTCCGATGTGCGCTTACGCACTAGCAAGTTACGGAAAAGATGAGGCTGTAAGTTGTAAAGGTGGAACAGCATAAGGTGAAATATTTTCGACCAACGCATGGGGGGCAAAAAGTTTGAACTTTTTTGTTCAGCTTTTGCCATTGTATTAACTGTCTTAAATATTTTTTTTTAAATTAACTGCTGAATACAAATAACAATGCTATAGCAAACCGTTTCGAGGAGCAACTGAATGACTGTTAACGCAATACTTAAAAAAACATTTCAAAGAGCAACTGTCTAAAATTAGTAAAACTACATTAACGTATAGTAAATCTAATATTAACTATACAATACTACATCGTTTGTGATTTAACAGTGACCTTCAATGACAAGTTGAAGGTGTGGCATGCCTGTGATCGACTGTTGTGGTACTACTCATAAATGCTTAAAACAAAACAAATTATTAGAAGTAAAAAAATTATAAATGTTTGGGGGGCGATGGCCCCCCAGGCGCCCCTTGGCTACGCCCATGTTTTGTTTGTATTTCCGTGGAAAACCTAAGGCGTAATACAGTCGATAAACTTTCGGTGCAACATTGCGCTTTCAGATTTCGAAATCAGTTGGTAGACGATACTTGCCACGCAACGTTCAACGAATGCTGCGAAAACTATGTGCTTGGCGCCAGTGGATTTTGTGAGCTCGAAGGATCAGGTGAGGCAAAAGAAAACGACGACTGAAATGCTCTTTCCTGGCTACCATACGCTGCAAAAATAAAAATAAATAATGACAATTTAATAAACATTTTTTAACATAGGAGTAACGTCATTTGGCATCGGATCCAATCACGACATATTTTGTCCAACACATTTGGTTTAAGTATCAGACATCCCTAAATGAATATTTTTTACCGTATGGAATACTTTTGGCAGAGGAAATAATAGAAGGAAATAATAGAAGGGTCAAAAATAGAGAAGAGTAATTTTCAGTCTATAATTGACGAAAAATTAATAGAAGACGATTTGTGTAAGGGGTAAATAGGACTACCAATTTATCAAAATTTTATACGCCTAATATTTATTCCAAGGGGTTAAGTGTACAGCACAGCCTCAAGTCAAGAATAGTTTTAATCTCCTCACGTAAAATGATATGTTTCATATGCTGACGCTACCAGGCATCATAGTACCCTATAAACATAAGCTCTTTGGGTACTTATTTAATGTGAGGATATTTGTTCTTAGGTAGCGTATGCGGTCCTAGGGTGATCACGAACAGTTCCGGCGTCCTGACTTCGCCAGGCTACCCGAAAGAATACGGGGAGGACCTAGACTGTAGCTGGGTGATCCGAGGACCTCCGAGATCGCGAGTGATCATGCAATACGTGGACGTGAAAATTGAAGACGGATTGTGAGTTTTTACCACTTATGTTTGTTGTACATTCGCGCCTATGCGACAAACCTTCATCGGAGCTTTTGGACGCCCTGATGAACACGATTTAGATTTAGAGCAGAGTGGCCCTGGTATTGCTTTTCAGTAGTGGCCGGAGCAGTTAGTAAAATCACACCACAACCGTTGTTTTTATTCTTGACCACCATCTGCACAAGTAAAAATGTTCGAAGTATTTTAAATTAATGCGCTTAACAACAACTTATAACGAAAACAGTGCATTTGAATATTAGCTATTACTCTGCAGGATTATAGTTCAGGAAAATATTATTTAAAAAAATATTAAAGCGTTGAGTCGCAAACCTTGAATAAAAAGTACTTCTAGTTGATAAAATTATTTATTATTATTATTTACATTGGGATCTAAGCCTGTTCCAACACTTCTATTTGTCGATCTTATTATAAGATCGACAATTATCTTAGTAGCTGAACTAAGTTACAATTTCCAAATAAAACTACAAAGGTTATAAAGTGATCTAAAACAACTTTTTTTCCATCGAAGCAGAATATTATAGTTACGCAAATTTGCATCATTAGTTTTGCTTGGAATCGTAATTCGAATTGTTTAGTATTCTGCATTTGTTGAATAAAGTTGTTTTAGATCTTTTTTGCAACCTTTGTGGTTTTGTTTGAAAGTACTAACTTAGTTAGACTAAGCTGAACCACTTTTGAAAGTAAGGAATCTCCCACAGACAATGAAGTTGGACTACTGAGATAATTTTTTAACTTAAATAAAAAAGAGATTTGGGCACGAGGACAGATGTCCCCGCTAAGGTAAGGTGACCGTCCGTTAAATATTAGGAAATTCCAAAACCAATTACACTTGTCGAAACCACGTTTCCAAGTGGCAGCAGCGATGTTGTCAACTTTTAATTGAATCCTAAATGTTTTGTCGCGGGTGTGTTGCGGCTTAATTACTGCTCTAGACATACGTTTGGACATTCAATGAGGAAAATTAAACAAAAAGAGGATTAGCCTGGTTTATTTTGGGATGCGGTGTCTCGTTAAGGGATGTTTACTTCGTAAACGTGACCATGTTTACCCACGGTTTACGAAATCGGTTTACGAATTTAAGCGTTCCAAAACATATAATTTATTTAGTGCAGCACATTATCGTGCATGCAGTAAAAGTTAATATTGTGTAAAAAATAAGAAACGTATGTAAAAAATATAACGAAATTCGTCATAAACGTAAGAAATTGTATTTTGCCACCCTTGAAACTATAGTAATGGTTCTTAACCTTTATAGGGTCCTTTGTTCGTGGGTGGTAGTACATTTAAGTTAGGCTACTGTTTCTCTTTTGGTAAATTATGTCTGACCTATCTAACATATCAATAAATATCTGTAGAATATCTAATAATAATTCGATTTTAAATAAACACAAAAAATATAGTACCTAATTTCAATCCCACCATAAAATTTACAACAAACTACCCCAGATAACCACAGGATAATAAGCGCTGCCAAGGCCCATCCTTTAACAAAAAACACCGCATGTACTTCAAGTCGACACATTTTAAACGTTAACACAATGCTATTTACCCTCTGTTCGGCTTTGACGTTCTTACCACGTCTGACTACAACCTCCAGCCTTTATAATTTATTTAATGCACCTTAAGATTTATTCGAAACGTTTAAAATCCTATACCTACTTCTGCATGGGCTTTTATATTTATTCTACGTCCAACTGCAATCTTCACTCGTTATGCTCAAAAATGGAATGTATATACTTTTTCAAATAATTTATCGACTGTTTTATCGGATTTTAATCGCATCACTACGACGAAAGGCGAAGAAAAAAACAAATGATCCTTTAATTTTCGCTTCAGCGGAGTTTGCAACTATGGCGAGGGGCACTGTTACGACAACTGCCAGTTCGACTGGGTGCGCATATCCGGAGTGTCGGGAGCCTCAAAGCCGCGGACTCTATGTGGAAGCATCGTGCCAATGACTTGGTTTCGAAGCGTCTCGAACGAAGCGACCGTCTCGTTTCATTCTGACGACTCCAACGGCGGAAGGGGATTTAAGCTGGTTTTTAACATCGTCGCAGGTATAGATCGGCGTTTTGAGATGCATAATTTCAATGGTATGAGCTCGGGATGTCCGATAATATCAGATTGGAATCGATACCCGATGCTTTGTAGTAGTGATACTCGTCCGATACTAGGGTGGTATCGGGCCCGATCCGATATCAAATTAATACACGCATTTAAACATGATTTAACTTCCAACGCAACGATTCAAATTTGAAAGGTAAATTTCTCACAAAAGTATATTAGGTATCGGGCATTCCTAGTATGAAGGTATAGTGAACTGCAATACCTACTGAAATCTTCGTTCATGGAGAACTCGCTTTGAATGCATAAATATTGTAAACTGTAATATGGGTTCGCCTAAAAACACAAGTTTTTTTGTTCAATTTTTATATTTTACCAGTCAATTTAAATGTCTTAAACGACACAATTGGGACTTGATATTGTTTAGTACACATTAATATTGTTTGTTTAACATTGACCATATTATTTTGTATAAAAATTCGAATACCACATTTGAGGCAAGATACTACATAAAACAGTTGACTTATTAGAGCTCAAATTCACACGTTAAGAGATCTGTTTCCCCTTTCTCTCGCTACAACACCAGTGAGCCATACGTTACTGTTTGTGTCGCTGACAAGAGATGCTTATTTTCACCAGAAAACGACATCATTCCTCTGAGGAGCTGCACACTCGGCCGGGTCTGGAGGCTGTGCCATCGCGAGTGCGCCCTGACCTGCGATTCCTTGGCGCCGAGCCGATTCGGAACCTGGAACATTTGCACTAAAAGTGCGGTAGGCTCCGTGGCACCGCTGGTCTTCTCGCATTTATCTGTCTGTCTGTATATGCTTGCAGCTAGTGCACGCTTAAATTCCGAGAGGCAATAATGATCGTTTTTTTTTCGAGATCGGTTTTCTTGTAAGGGGTAAAAAGGTAGCCTGCCTAATTCGTTTGACGATGGATAAAACAGGACAAATGAGACAATATTCACGGCGTAATGCATAACAAGGCATTTTCGACATTATAATTGTCTAGAGCGATAAAAGGATACTGCTTTTTGAGTGAACATTTGATCGACTTAACTGCAGGGCCTTTCTGTTTATCAGTGTGCTTTATTTTAGCTAGCATTCCTAAAATCATGGCTTCACTGCCTTTTACGAACTAAAAGCGCAGAAACGCATAGAAAAATTAAAAAATTGCAGATTTTTGTTTCTTCGGGTTAAATATGCTACTTAACCTTAAGCTGGCTGATTTAAACTCTTAAGCTTTCGCGCCTACAGCTTTTGTATAGCTTTTTACGCAAACGTTGCGCTGTATTGGTAACTCGACACTTAGTTCGGGATGTTATGACGTAATAGGTGACGGCACGAACCATCTTGTAGATGCCTCGCAGATGTCTGACGTCACGTGCGTGCCGGGATGCGTCTGTCCCGACGAACGACCCATTTGGCATCAAAACAAGTGCATCAAAATGGAGGACTGTCAACGTAAGTGGTGGTTACGTACTGTGGCATGAATTGGCGTACGGTTATTTCTCGACTCGCTCCTCTCTGAGCCTGCATAGCTCAGTTGGTAGAGCGACGGTCACGGTAAGGCCGGAGGTCGTGAGTTCGAGGATCACTAATGGTTGTTTTTCTGGCATGCCTTACGTGCATTTATCGACAGATTTGGTGAGTCTGACATGGCTTTTCGGTGTACTAAGATACGCAAGCCGTAATCGTTGGCTAACTAGCAACTTCAGGAGGGCTAGTTGACAGTTGCTGAACACATATGTGTATTAAGTGTAAGTTTTCAGATATCCGTTCAGCGGCGTAATCGGTGTTCTTTCCAAAAAAAAAAATGAATTCAAAATTCGAAACACTGCGAATAACTATAGAAATGTAGGAAAATCAAAATATACGAAAAACTACATATTGTGGCCACATAGTATCTCCTTGTTTTGTGTATTTGTATGAGTTTGTGCATTTTGTCCTGTTTTGGAGAAAATTTTGCTGCGCACGTCGGTTGCGGAACAGTTGCGGATGCTTTAGTGTGCATAAACGATTGTGCCAACGGATAAATGAACAAAAATATGAATCTATAAGAACAAAAGCTTTTCAGGCACCCTTGAGCATTAGAAGCGTTGATAAATTACCTAACAAAATCTATATAAAGCAAACTATAAAAGTAAAACTTTTATTGCAGGTTCGAGATTTAAGTGCGGGATACCGTTGGATCAACCGTCACCAAAGATTATCGGTAGGTTTTTGTAATCTGAGTAAAATTAGGGATATCTTATTATCCAACGCGAAATATTGCGGTCTGATGTGCCAAGGAACTATAATGCGCTGTTTGGCAAAAAAAATACTGTACCCACTGTTTGTGTCAATTGTCTTCCAAGAACCTTACCATCATACTAACGTTTGTTGAGCCTTATTCGTCCGATATTATCCCTCAAAAAAGTTGTTTTAATGTAAATAAACTGCAATCGGCGACCCTACTTGGTTATGCCCTTAACGCATATAGCTAGGGCTCTATAGCTCATTTTGTGAAACAATAGCTACGAATCTTGCTGAAGATTGTATTTTCGGTCATTGTTTTGTTTTAAAAATCGTAGTTGAATGATTAAAGGTCAAAAAGATAAGATTAGCTTGATTATGCATTGAAATGTGTAAAAGGTCGAGTAGACCGACGTCATCATAAATTAGATGTTTCGATACGAACCTGTATCATCTTCATTTAATGTGACTGAGCAGTAAATCAACGCCTTACTGAAGATGACACAACTTCGTGTCGAAACGTCTTAATTAAGATGATGTCGATCTATACTAGACATTTTTGGCTTTGCAATTCATTTTATCAAGCTACATTACAGATCCGTGCACATAGTGTAACCAAAGTAAGATTATTATATTTAGGCAAATGTGCAAGGATGCTCAGTAAACCTCCGATGTTTATCTCCGATATCCAGTACAGTTATTACCGTCTTCCCAATGCGCCGCTGTACACTCATCAGACGCTTTTGTATACGCAGGAGGCAAAACGGCAAGGGACGGAGCCTGGCCGTGGATGGTACAAATCACAACAAACAACCAGTATTCGGACTGCGGCGCCACTCTGGTGTGCTCTGATTGGGTGATAACGGCCGCGCACTGCTTCCTGGATAAAGAGACGTGGTCTATGTAAGTTCAAAGTACAGATGCGTGGCCTCCGGTATAACTACTATGTGTTCAGTCGATTTGGATGGCGAGGTTTAGATGCCAGAGCCCTTATTATGAGAGAAAACGACTTGAATTTTTATGACGTTATGTGGCTGTTTTCTGTGATAAAAGTTTAATAATCGTCGATTTAATTTGGTTTAGGTACGTAACATAGGCGTGATGTTATCTAGAGCAGGGGTCCGCAAATACGGGGTCGCGACCCAATTTGGGTCGCGGGACCATTCAGCTTGGGTCGCGAAAGCCTTATTAATAGAGTCCTATATTTTGTTCTTGTTAATAGAGGCCTATATTTTAAGTTTTCTAATGTTTCCATTAGTACACTGAATTGTATACAAGATAGCCGTCTTACTTTGAGCGCGACTAAAATTGTCACGCGAAATATATACACTAAGCCCCGTAAAACGTCGTGAGTGTTCGTTCGATCCAGGTGATGGCAAAGAGCGCTTGCATTCCAACACTATTTTGGCCATTACCACCCCAAACTGATCTGCTTACCGCAATCTGGCTTTATTTCTTGGTATATGATTTTTAAAAAAACTCTCTTTCATTTTTTTATCCCGTTTCTGTAATCAAAGCGTCGTAAGCACGTTGTTCTCTTCGTTACATCGTGTCCCAAATCCTTAGATGCGAGCCTTATAATGTTGAGTTTCCTAAATCGATTGCGATGAGACGTCGGGCATTTTTAGTGATTCGCGCAAAAAAATCATTACACACCTTGCCAGTAATTATTGCACTAAGAAAGCGCAATAGCGGACGTGTGTTGAAGGGGTTATGGCGGGGAATTGGTGGGGCTGCAAGCCTGCAACCCATATTGGTTGCCAAATCATATTTGTCATCCGAATGAGATATCAAAAGTAGTAAAATTCAAGGCTTCTTTTCAGTTGTGTTACAGAACCCTTTCTCTTAAAAAACGCATTTTCTCTTTAAAAACGCAACATATAGATCAGTCTTAATGAATAGAAACACAATAAATTACTGTGTTTTTTTAGCAAAGCTATTGCATTAAAAACAACTCGAAGTAGTTGGGTCGCGAGACCTCGGTACTAGCAATTTTGGGTCCCGCCAAAAAGTATTTGCGGACCCCTGATCTAGAGGAGGCAGAATATTTTAGAGAAATCAGCATTCAAATACACAAAGGCACAAACGGCAATACACTTATTTCTTGTTTTGCACAGAGCTAAAAAATGGACTGTATATAGTGTACAAGACTGAGTGAGCACGGCTTATTAGTTAACTGATAGTATTATGACATTTCCCTACTCCCTTGCTGTGTATATAGGCAGGGCACTTTTTCTAAGCTACGATGCCATTATTTTTTATTGACGTGTGTCGCGTTTTTTTTAGTTTCTTGATGCAACGAAACCAAACTCATGTACCTTTGCCCCGCAGGCCGGAAAAGGTGGACAGACTGCTCTATTGGTTCCACCTTGGCAAGTACTGGAAGCACGAACAAGAGGACGGGCGCAGGTCGGAGGTAAGAAACGCAAGCTATCGAGGCACGAAAGCAAGGGTGGCCAACCAGTCAGTGCCCAAGAGCACCACTTCTGCTGTGTTAACCGCAAAGTGCCACACCTTACAAATGTACAGAAATAGCTCTAAAAAGCCGTTTTTTGCTCAGCCTAATTTATTATGAATGTTACTCACCAAAATGATAGTGAAAAAGTTACGAGACATTACTGTCATGTCTATTCTAGTACTTGGCGGGTCGACTTAACTACAATCTAAAAAAAAAAATTAAAGAGCCGCATAAAACCGATCGAAAAGCCGCGTGTGGCTCGCAAGTCGCGTGTTGGCTACCCCTGCACTAAAGGGTTTGTTTACGTCGGCATTCGCTGCCATATAACACAACGTGGCGCGTCAAAACAGATCGACGTCGGCGTATATTTACGTTGGCGGCGAATGCGTTGCTTGACGCGCAACAGCTGGACCTCGCATCCGCGGCTCGACCCTTGGGTCTTGGCCACGTATAGCTGGCATTTCGCTACCACTATGCTCACGGTGCTGTGTGAAGGATTTCGTCGCTATCTTTATTGTTACAATCACGGGGGGACCGTTCAGTAACTTTGCGAACCACAGAAAACGATTTTGCAGTTAATGCGACTGTTAACCTTCTTTGTAAAGGGTATTTTTCAAGATTTTTCAAAAGTGACTGTCGACTGCTAGTTCGTCCGCCTGTTTTTTTTAGCGTGTAACACAATTTGGGTGTTTCCATCGTAGTTTAAATATTAATTTTTGTCTGACAACTCAAGACCAATCGGATAGTGTGCAAAAGTATAATGTTTTCTCAATATTCTTTAGCGTTGAATATTTTCTGTAAAATTACTTTTAAGATCAAAGTCACACCATGGCTAAAATCGGATCAGAACAATACCAACCTAGTATCGAACGGGTCTAGATACGACCACTTGGCACCTGGTATCGTACCTCATACTATCGGACACTCCTACATTATAAACCTTGAAAAGTTGTGCAAAAAAAAAAATAATAATACCGCATACCACAACGCATATTGTTTGGGTTAGGGTGCGGGTTAGCGTTTGGGTGAGGGTGGGTCAAGTAATATTATGTTTGTTATTAATAATAACTTGACCCACCCTCAACCAAACGCTAACCCGCACCCTAACCCAAACAATATGTGTTGTGGTATGCGGCATTTGAAGAAAATTTTTTTTTTATTAATTTTTACGTACAATAGTGAAAGAGCGCCAAACCTTTTTCTAAAGGCCTATAGAGCAAAGCAGATCATCCTCCACCCCAACTATGATTTCGACACCGACACCAACGACATAGCCCTAGTCAAATTGGACGGCTACGTGAAGAACATCGACAGCATTCGGCCGATCTGCCTTCCCGACTTACTTGACCTAAACGTGAACACCGAGCGCCAAATGAACGCGACCGAATTCCGACCCAACTTCAATGACACGTGCATCGTGACCGGCTGGGGAGCCACCCGAAGTAAGATCGAATGTTAGGCGGAAAAAAATAAATGTAAAAGGGGTTCTGAAGCGATTTAAGATTGTTGGCGTTAGTATCGCCGCGCCTTAAAACGTTAGGTTAATTGAATGGTAGAAATTAGCGTTCGTCAGAAACATCGCGCTACCAGTTTTTAATAAGCTACACGCTGACGTATTATAGTCAGTCATATTTATCTTTTATCACGCAACCTGAATCCATATCATTTTGCCTTATTTTACCAAAAACAACCGTCTTGCCAATTGGAAGTTAAAAAGACTATGTCAGGCGTAAATTTTTAAACGACAATTTGTCCGGATTAACCAAAATATGGCAACTCATCTCTCAATTAGATGTCTTGTTTTTTTTTTGTGTTTTTTACCCATATTTTAACAAAACACTTGGTTTACCTGTATAAGAGTGTCATTTTAACGCGTGCATCCTTAAATATGATTAGGACATTACATGAAACACATTTAAATGACAATCATTGCCTTTAGGAAACGCAGTGAAATACAACGACCATGACCTTTAGATGGACACCTCAACAGATAGTTGTGACATAATTATGATAAATAAACTTAAACATCGTTAACTTGCAGACGTTGGGCCAACGGCATCGAAACTGAAGGAATTGCGAATGCCAATGAAACCCGACAAGCAATGCAGCAGCTACAACTCGTACGTTTGGCGGAAGATGATTTGCGCCGGTGGAATTGTCGACAACGATACGTGCAAGGTTTGACAACGATACGTAAAAAGAGCGCCATTTTCCAATGTTGTAAACAATTTATTTTAAAATGATGTCCCAGTCAAGTCGTTAGTGAAAAATCTTAAGTCCAAGTCAAGTCATTTTTGAAAAATAACAAGTCAAGTCCAAGGCATAATTAGAACAAGTTAAAGTCCATTCCTTCTTATAATATTAAACGTTAAACTATTAAAATTGGTAAATTAGCCCGATTATGAACAATACCCTGTACTAAAAAATCCAAAAATCCAACGTATTGAAAAATGTTTGACGTGCAAATCTTAAGATGGATAACTCAATTTTATAATGAAAAATGCTTAGCGAAAACACAATATTTCAACCCAAGTCCTTTTTCCAAAAGACTCAAGTCAAGTTGAGTTTGTCCAAAAACTTAGGTCAAGTCATTTGAAACCAGTGACTTTAAGTGTACTCAAGCCAAGTCATTGACATAAGTCATTACAACACTGCCATTTTGCGTCAGTATTTAAGAAATGTCTAACAGCATTACTGATTATAATGCTTGGTTCGAATCTTCAACTTTGTTGCATCATCGATTTGGCAAACCTGAGAACTCACAGTTTTTAGTTTCGGGACAAAATTACAAGCATTTATTTAATGTCCTTTTTTAGTTCATAAACATCGCGTGATTTGTGCATCCTATATATATGTTGCAAACAACACAACAAACAAGTAAAGTATTTAAAAATCTCCAAATATTAGCAGCACCCACTTTAAAGAAATATATCTGGCACAATATATTCTGTATTTATGACTCGGAACGAATTTTTAAATACTTATTGACTAAATAAATCAGCATAAGCACAACATACCATTTTACAAAGTCACCATGTATAATAATTAATGAAATGTCTGTCTTAAAAATCCATCTAGCAACTCACCGTAGGAATACGATTAAGCGCAGCTTCCATACGTGTTAGTTACAATCAGGGCTGCGGAGGCGGTTAAAAATAACTCGAGTCCGACTCCGGCCAAATGTGCGATTTTAATGAGTCAAATTAACAGCCTTACCCATTTATGTTTGAACAAACAGCAATATAATTTATCCACCCGCAATACATGCTTGAAAAATTTTCCACTATATATTCTATTTCCACTATTTACAGTGTGTGGCATTATCAGTGTTTAAATTCAGTACTGCGCATGCGCACGTCGGACTCGGTACTCGGGTAGTCTTACATGGTCTTCCTCGAGACCCGAGTCGGACCCCTGCAAAACAAACCGACTCCGTCGAGTCCCGAGTCCGACTCCGTAGCTCTCGTTACAATCGTCAAAATTTCGTTTCAGGGAGACAGCGGCGGCCCCTTTATGTGCAGAAGGAATCGACGTTGGTTCCTAGACGGCGTTACCAGTTTTGGCGACGACTGCGGAACTAAAAAGCCGGGAGGCTACACGAGAGTCAGTAACTACATCCCGTGGATCCGTCGCTATATTGGATTTAACTGTGGCAAGCCTACGTAAACTGACCTAGTCTGTTCAAATGCGCTTAAGCATCGCTTTCCGGATCCAGGCCATTTCCGCGTCCAAAAAAACGCTAAATTTTAACCTGCCAATATTTTTAGAAGCAGATTAAAGAAAGGCTACTAAATCCTGAGATTTGACTTGTTTTCTTATGTTATGAGATATACTTAATTAAAGTTACTTGTAACAGCCAACTTAACTGCCTAACTAGGCTGAGTTTTTTCTGCATACCAGCTATACCCGACAAAACAGTTGCAAGTGCTCTTGCCATTTGAAGTTTGTCTTTACCTTATTTTCGCAGCATTTATGTTCCACAGCGCCACTTTTCGCACTTCCTGGATCTTTTGGTTTTCTGTACATTTTATTTTTTTATAATTATGTGGAGTGCTTGACTTTACTGCTGACAAAATTAAACCAGTTGTTGAGACTGGAAATATTGTTAAACTACATTACGTTTCAGTATACCTTACAATTTTCACTTCTATCCCAAAATCACAAATACGCTTGATAAATGACTTAAATTTCTATATTTCCACATTTTAAAGCATTAACTGTAGATGCGTTATGTTTACCCTGTGCATGGCGATTTTTTCTTGTGCCTTTCTTTTCTGCTTTTGTTAAATACGCCTGGCCATTTTATTGCCAAATAAACGTTGCTATTGCGGCTTAAAATCCAAATAAAAGCTCTTTCTTTAAAGAATGCGCAAGTATTGAAAATATTGTCTTAGTGCATCGTTTTTAAACAACAAAGGTGAGACTAAATCATGCAGTAGTAGGCCTACAATATTATTCGTAAGCCGATAACCAACATTTTGCGAATATTTGCGCATTTTTTTGTGGAAACGATACATTTTCGAGTCTGACTCGGGACTCGAAGTAAGACTACACGTAAAACTACCAGAATCCCCAGTCCGACGTGCATATGCGGAGTAGCAGGTTTTTAATCGATAAGGCCGCAAACTGTAAAACGTAAAGGTTGCATGTATTGTGGGTGAATGAATTATTTGACACCCCTATGAGTGGATCGAACATTTGACCGGGGTCTGACTCTGGTCCATTTATGTGGCCGGAGTAGGGTTATTTTTAACCGACTCCGACATCCACTCTTTTAAGCAAGCGAGCTGTTGACAAAAATGCAACTTTCTTCTCCAATTTAAAAAGAAAATTGGCAAGATACCGTGTTCGCTCTTGTACGTGTAAAGCACAACCCTTTAATATACAAGTGTATTATAAGATGGCACTTAATCGTGACGCAACGACTACGTCACAGTCACTCAGACGGTGACGTCACACAGGCACGCGCGACGAGAAGGTGCGAGAGAGAGAGAAGAGACCTATGTACAAAACGAGGGGGCGAAAATGTTATGTTTGGAATACCAATCAGGTAGTTTTGCGATTCCAGGTTTGGAACTGCCATCTGGAAAAATGTGTGACGCTTTTTTGAATTGCCGTTGTTTCAAAAATTTCAACAAAACAATTAAATGAAGGATATACCCCTTACTTAATGTTATTAATTGACAATCATTGGTCAGCTGACTAAAGTGAGAAGTTTGTGTAGGAGTACTGATGGCATATTAAGGGCGGGGACCTGCTATATTTCACGCAAACAAAATGGGGGCCTCAGAGTCATAAATTTTAAGAACCACCACTTTAGAGGCGACGGTCATCAGATGTGTGTGCTTTAGAATAGCTGATTTTTTGCTGCGCCAAATATTAATTCCACAATGTCGGATGAGTTTCAGCGAAGTAGAAACTGCCGAGAGTCGATAAAAAGGGGACATTTCTGCGAAGGCAAAAAATCTGATTGCAAAAAATGTATCTCAGGTTTGCATGTTGGAAACGCGTTTGTGTGTAACGTTGTGTGCCGCGTCTCTGGACACGGATATGGTAATTTCGCAATAAAAGTGAGACTTCTTTTTGTTAAAGATTGGTGGCTGGCGTGCTTTAGAGCGCGCTAAGAGGTCTAGTTGTATGGTGCCACGAAATATAGAAAAACAACAAAAACAACTTACATTACAAAAAACGGGTATACAGCTAAATTTCGCATATAGATGTAGAGAGGGTAAATGACGCAAGACCACGCGGGTCTGCTTTCTAACACGACAAAGAGACAAACGTATAAAACGCGAGAAACGCAAAGTGTAAAAAGGCGTAATGGTCAAAAATCGAAAAAGGAAACGGGGTTAAGGCACGTGGTTACGATAAAAAGTGTGGCAAGGCCTCTACGAATCGGTCATGAAACTTCGATCGGGCAAACGGATAGAACGGCGAAAGCTTGAAAAAAAAGCACAACGCTTGCTTACTGACACACGCACTCACACTCACACAGTTCGAAAACAAAAAAAAAACGATTAAAAACTGAATTTCAAACGCTCGATGTTGGTTTCTGTTAAAATCTGATTTGCGCGCAAAATACATGCAGGTGTTTTCCACACGATTCGATTGAAATTACATGCGGTACTGGGTTTGTCTTGAAACTGCAAACACAGCGTAAAATCGGTAAGATGTAAAATGAAAGTCGAGTTTTTATATTGGACAGATAAAAACATGGTAAAACGACGACCGTACCAGTAGAAAATATGTATTGGATATATGATTTGGTAAGCAATTTTGCTATATCGTAGCGGTTACACAATCGAAACAATCACCTTAAGGTCACGCGTAATAAAACATCTGCGATCCAAAAAGTTCAGGCAATTGTCACAAAACACAAAAAGCTAAAATAATGCGCTATGAAAAAAAAACCCAGAAAACAACTGGTTCAACAGACAGCAGAAATCCGGCCGAAACCGGTTCAGAGAAACCGGTTATAGCCAGATCATGCCGCTGTCCATGTTTTCGGTTTTCACGTGGTTCAGCATGCTCTCGACGTCGAAGTCCTGCGAAAGTGGCTCGGAAATAGTCGGCACCAGGTCGTTGCCATCAAGCGGCGCATTGTTCTGGTGCAGCATCGGCTGGTTGTTTCCGCCTGGTTGCTGCTGTGGCTGCTGGTTGGAACCAAAATCGACGTTGGACGACGGGAGAGTGTCCAGAAAGTCTGGGAATCGCTGCTGTTGTTGCTGCTGCTGCTGATGTTGCTGGTTGTTGTTGGCGATATGGTGCACTGGTTGCTGCTGCTGGTTGGTGGTCGGCACCATGCCGGGGATTTGCTGGTTGTTGTGAATACGCCGGGAAACGTCGCCTGCAATGGCATCAACGATGGTGTTTAAAATATAAACATGGACGCAATGTACGTGAAAGATCTCGGTGTCATTCACCCTGAATAAAAACTGTCAATGAGGCGGTCAACAGTTAAAAAGTTGTGTACCCCTGCCCTAGGTAAACTATTAGTTAAACCCAGGTGGCCTGTGTAAACCTGCGGTCAGCATTCAGCTCAATTAAGAATACTAAACTAAACTAAAATTTTATGCAGCTGACCATATATATTTTGTCAAACGTTTTGTTCGCCTAATCAAGCCAAAAATACGACACATTTTTTTTATTAGACAAACGATCGCAATTCCTAGCACTTGTCAGGCCCTTAAAAAATTGTTGACCCCGTTTAAACCACATGCAATTAAAAGGAATCGCGACAACTGTTTGAACCAGGCATAATGTTAATCACTTTTGTTATGCATCGTAAGAGGCTTCGGTGTTATTCACCCTGAAGAAGGTACCCTGTGTTGGTCGTCTAAACGTCGGAGTACAAAAATATTTACCCGATAAGCTAGTTTGGTTAGTATAATGTTAATAAAATGCCCTGAAATTTGCCAAACACATGGCCTACATATAAAAAAAGAGTTTTTTCAAAGCGTTACATTGACGTTTGTGGCACTATATAAAGACAAATTGTAACGTATCCTAAAAATGTTATTTTCTACTTTGAGCTGATGAAGCACAGCACGGTTGTGCAAAAGCCTGTCAAGATTTCAATACATTTTGTCTTAATATAGTGTTATCTGATTACTATTTAGAATTAGACAAATACGGCCATTTACAAAAGTTTACCTTTGTGTGGACTTAAAACACATTTTACGCCTTACCGTACCCGCCCATCGTTATGCTACGAAAATCACAGCTTTAAAGCCTTAGATGACGTGATTTTCACCAAACGGCAAAGCTCATTAACTAGATCAGTGTGTATTTGGTCAACAAACTGGCAGACAGGTCGTGTAGTTGGTCTTATTTACAGCTGCTTGCGTGCATGGCCGTTTATTTTACCATATATATATTTGTATTAAAAACTAATGAGGTCAATTGAAAAATATATATTCCCACAAACAAACGCCTAAAAAGATAACAGAGAAACAACTAAAAGTAAAGAAAGGGCCACGCGCAGTTAGCTTATATAAACTGAGTTTAAAAGTTTAAGTTTAGTATTTTGTTATCAAGTCAGTTGACAAACGGCTTGCGGTTTTAAATCTGCATAATCGCGTTTCGTAGCAGCCTTGTGCGTTTTTGCTACATACCATAACACTGGATATTGGCAGGCTTATCCCAGTCAATATACGGCGTTAGAATGACGCAACGACACGCCGTACTAAACTATTTGATTAGAGGCGGCGTTTCTTGTTTTATTTTATTTTAGGTCTTGCCTTGGGTAAGATCATTCTTAGATTAAATTATGCTGTAAGTCTGTCAAAGACTGTTAAACCTCTATTGATGGCAAATATTCTATTAGGACTTGAATTGAGCCCAGAGTTTACAATGTGCAAAATATTCGATTCAAACTTACTGCGGATTCACATGCTTCAGAGTTACCTTTAGTTCCAGTAACTCTTTTAAACTTATTTTTAATATAAATGTCAATTTCATATGCTTTACATTATGGAAAAACATTCGACCGGGACTTTTCGAAACAACTTGAACACAACTCATAGCAAGATGAAGTCAACCAGCTATCGCGTTCTTGCCTTGGACGCAAAGCATGAACATTTTAGTCGATCGGCCTTGAACATTTATTGCGTCCATTTTCCTTTTATGTACCACCAAGCGTGTGTTTTGTGAACGCAATCGACCAAAATATCTATCGTTTAACCAATGGTCTTTTTACTAACATTTTTTTCAGGGATAGCTCAAATAAAAAATCTCGATCCGCCTCTCGTCTGGTGCCTGGTACATCCGTTTAAAAGAATGATGGGGCCTGCTTTAAAAAGTTTGAGAATCACTGATTTTAACCAGACGAACCAACCTAAAAAATTAGGATTATGTCTTCGGCATTGTTTTATGGAAAACATACGAACTGGTCTCGAGCTATTTTGATTTTTTCAGTCACCTTAGAAATGCATGTAGCCCGTTTTGCCTAAAATAATTTCTACTTTTTTTACATTTACCGGTGTCCATTTCTTCTACGTTGCCCAGATAGTCGTCGGGGGTTCGCGGCAGGCTGTAGTTACTTCCCATCCCAACGCCACTATCCTGGCTCGGGTCACGCTGGTGGAAATTGTTGGGGGTGCCGCTGCCCCCCAAGAAAGGATCCAGGCCGGTCGTCGACATTTGGGATTGGTTCTAAGAAAGAACGAGTGAAAAAATGGGTGAATTTTAAAAAGATGCAGAATTTTTAAGTCGGTCGACGGTCGCTTGGTAGACCGACAGACCATATTAGGTCATTGGCTAAATCCGACACAGTGGAACTTTTTTCTTTTAGTGTGATGTTTGTTTTTAAGGGGGGGGGGGGGGGGAGCTTAGGCTGAAAAAACGTTGTGCAGTATTCGCCTAACTATTAATCTATTGCTTAATAGGTAATAAAAAGAGAGAAAATCTACCAAGTATAGTATACTAAGTAATTGCATTTCAAACGAAAAACCTTTGAGCTTTTTTTGAGACAAGGTCTAGATTCTAGAACGACTTTTGGAGGGATTCGACGAAAGCTTAAAATTTACAGTGTTGCTAAACAAAAACGAGAACCAAGATTATACATTACGAAGCACTTAACTTCTGATAAAAGAAAGGAATTAAAAAATGTGATTATAGGCAAACAAGGCACGAATTCTGAATAAATTTATTTGAGTGGTGACACATTGCCTATACTACGAACGTTGACGAGCATGATGTAAGACCAAACGAGTATAACTGTTTCTTTTTTGGCAGAAACTTTTAATTTAGATAAATATTACAAAACACTCTTAGTTTGGGCTTCTCTGCAAAAAAACAAAAAACAAGCAAAAATATATTTTCAGTTAAAATCAATTTTCATTTGGGCGGGTACATTTTGCAATCAATGAAGTTCAACATCTTAACAGTAGTATATACCTGTTTCATTAAATGCTGTTTCCTCATCAGCAGTTCTTTCTCCTGCACGAAATGCTTGAGCATGCTTTGCTGCTGTGGGGGCATTCCGCTACTAACCACTCTGCTTTGGCCGCCAGCCATTTCCATTTGGTTCACCTGCAGTAAACATAACACTTGGTATATTTCGAGTTCGTCGTATGGTTCAGTAAGGTTTTTAGATTATTGTATTTTTTAACATAAAATCCGTTACTTTGAGGAGGTCACAAAATAGATAAATTTCAATAAGTGAGAATCAGCTACAATGAACATAAATGTGGACTGAGTGTCCGTTGTATTAACAAGGCGATCTTCCTTTCCCAGTAATTGTTATTTTTGAAAGATAAGAACGATAATTTTTGACTGCATAAAACACAACATAGCACAAAGTAACCCTCCTTTCCTTTAAAATTCCGCTAAACACAAGTAAAAATGCAATCTGGTTTGACGTTTAACCCAGACTGTTGGGATACTGCTGGTTACAATTACCCCAGTAAAATAAAGTCAAGTTTGAAGTAAAAAAAAACTGGTTATTTTTCTAATGTAAAGTGACTCCTCATTGTGTTTCTAGTCAGCCCATTGGAAAAATCATTTCCTACAAAAAAATGGCTGAAAAAAAGTCTGTGTCTATAAAAGTCATTGACTGGGTTTCGAATAATATTGAACAAAATACAATTTTAAAACCTGTACATGTTAACTTTTTTTAGAACCGATTCCCTTTTTAAAAAAATTGAAAAACAAATTTCCCTTTAAAATTGACCTTGTTTTACTCATCAGTGGTTTTTATAAAAGCAGATTAAACTAAGATGTAATTAATTAATTAAAGTACACAGAAAAGATAATGCAAGCAGCTATAACTATAGTTGAATGTACATTTTAGGATACTTTACCACCAGTCAATTCGGACACTCTATACTCAACAGAGGGCATTCCTAAACATTAGATTGCAAACAATCTCTACAAAAATGTGTTTTTCAAGTGGACTATTCAACACCGGAATCCACTCACCTTCATAAGCTGCTGCTGAAGTTGGGAATTGTTCTGGGGGTTGTTGCCTTGGTGGGGAACATCTGAACACACAAAAACAACATAAATATAGAACATAAGAAAAAAAATGGCACTCAAGGTCACGCCAGACTTGGGCAACTAAATAATACCAGTTGTCCAGGTATTTAAATCAGGGCAACATATTTTGGTAATTGTAATTGCAATCTATTTTTAGGAAAACTGAAAATCTTTAAAAATTCTAATCCTTTAAGTAGGGTAAATATTTTAGTAGTTCAAGTCTGGTTCACACAACTGAAGGACAGCCTTATTACATAATGTTATGTCTGCCTTTATAGCACTAACCACTAATGCTTGTTATTTTCATGTATCTATAATTAAAAAGGGGGCGAAATAATACATGAGATTAAATTATTTTATTGGAAATAATTATTATGAACTATTAAGTTAAGTTTATTGAAAAGGTTTTAGATGAAATGTATACAACCTAAATTTGGTGAATTATATTTTATAAAACCAAAACAATAAATAGCTGGGTGTATTTTTGTTGGAAAGTAGTTCTAATTTTCAAAATTATTTTAAAGTATAATTCCTTTTTAACCAAATGTTTCAGTTATTTCTGTGATGGAAACACTGTAACCAGTTCAAAGAAAAGCTATGCCGACTGAGTCGAGCAAATCCAACTTTGAAAAAAGTTGCCAAACCCAAGATCCATGCTAATCTCAAGCAAACACACTGGTTTTATCCAGTGGCCAACTGTTAAGCACAATCACAAACAAGAGAAAATACACAAGAGCTTGGCTAGAAGTGCTTAGTTGTGGTGATTTAGGTCAGCGGATAGGCAACAGTCATTAACGATTATGGCACCAGCCCCATGGCCTCTCTTGTTTGCCAACACAGCGTTGTACAAACAAAACAGAGTCACGCAAGCAAATAAAGGCCTGGTCTCTTTCGGCAGTACAGATCGTAATACAATCGGCAGGCCACATCAATGCCAACACACAATAGGACCCAGATGTGATTTCTAGGGGAGCGGGCACGTTTGGAAAACAAAAACAACTAAAAAACCACAGTGTCCGATGTTGTGGCAAGCCCTAACTGTGGCCGGTCCTCTGGGACTAGGCGTGTGTTACTACTGAGCTTGCTTGAGTCTATAAATGAAACCCTGGCTTTAGTTTGCCTTAGGTTTATAAATGCTGAACCAAATACCACAAACAAAATGGTTATGGTGCCAAGACTATAGGTAAACAAATACTACCTACTTCTATATGTCCTTTAATAGTCCTACTGTATTTGGTTATTCGTTAGGCTAGCATGGGTTGTCATATGTATGTTTCTAATTTTTGTTAAAAGACTGCCACCTGATTGCCGGTAAATAAATAACAAAATAAATAAATAAATAAATAAAATGGATTAAAACATTGCTTGCAATATCTACTACAAGTTACATTTTGGCATGTACACAACATGAAATATTCACTGCTGAAATTTTCTTAAAATAAAAGATTTATCTCTGTAGATGAACAAGTCTTAATTTTGAAACGTGTAGAATTGCACTTGGTAATTTCAAGTCATTTTAAAATTTAATCTGTTAAAAAGCGCACCGTTGGTGGGTTGCTTGAGAACGACTGCCTACATTTTGGCAGAACACAAGCAGAAGACATCTCGGTTGGCCGAGAGCTGCTAAACAAACAAAAGACCCAACAGGAAGCACACAAGTGCCAGGCCTTTGTTTTTTCTAAAGTACCTGACTCATCACAAGCAGTTCCACATTCACATTGTTTACAGGGACACATCTGTAGTACAGTAGCTTTCCATTCACAAAATCGGAAACACACTGTTGGCAACTGTTACTGCCATGTTTATTCAGACGAGGTCCGACCAAAAATGGAAAACAGGTTGGCATTGACATGTCAATAAAAAAAATTTCTAAATAATTTGTGTGGTACTTCAATCTGTAACAGAAAAAAAATTATAGTTTATATAGAATCAAAAAAATGTTGAACCAATGAAGACTTTTTACCAAAGTTATTTCAAAACATCTTGTTTGTCTTACAAAAAAACAACATTTGGGTATTTTAATGTCTTTCATTTATAGCTTCTAATCATTGATGAAAATTAGAACACAAGCTTAATTTTATCCATTTATAAAAACTTTATTGCAGTTTCTTCATTTCAAACCAAATGAAAAAGCTTGGGTGCCACATTGTCTGTCTTATAAAAAAATCAGCCCTGTGCCAATACATTTTTATGTGGGCGTCAATATCACTAGAACAGTTATTTATTGCTTAGTACATAAAGTAAGGGCATGGAATCCATTGTCCCATGGAACTTTTCTTCTAACACACATTTCCGTATCTGTTTGAAATATAACTGTGCAAACATAGTAAGGCGGCTTTTAGAATCCAAAGATACCATTGCTAAGACTATAGGTTAAAATAAGATGGACAAAAAAATAAATGTTGGCATGCAAACATAGTGTCAAAGGTTGGGTTTATCTCAAATAAAAATGTGTTTATAATTTTAGGTTCATATCACATATTAGTGTTTCTGTGTATCCTTGTGGCAATGTAGCCCCAATTACTTAAAAACATAAGCAGCTTGGTGACCATATTACAATATATGGCCAGTCATAAACAAGCACACTTAGGTATAATTGTTTTGACATTTTCAGGGAATCTGAATGACCTTAGGGGTGCCCAGCAGTGTTCAAGACACCGTTTAAAGACTAATGATGTGACACTTAAATGAAATTCAAAATACACCTATTTAAAATTATGGCCACAAATCAACACACTTATCCCAAACAATTAAATAGGCAGTGTTTGTAGCTGAGATTAGCTAGTCCCCAACACCCTGTGTAAAACCTGTTGTGACTTGTGGGTGTCTTAATTTTGCAGAAAGTGTACTAAAACACAACTGGATGATGTTGGAATGAAATACTTTTGACATTTAAATATAGGTTCAATTTTTTAACAACAAGCCAACTTGGGTAAACATGGGCAGCCCAATGGCACCTTTGAATATATTTAGGAATAAAATAAAACCATGTTTTTCCATAAAATGTTTTTTTTATACAGTTAATGATCTAGGGCTAGGAAAATAGGCGTGTTTCCCGTCAAAAATTTGTCCTGTTTCACATTTGCAAGGCAACAACTTTAAACCATCAAGAAAGATGGAAAACCTTGCAGAAACAGCAAACGCTGAGGCTAAGGCGAGAAACGAAAACGCTTACATCAACACCGCTGCAGTTTGGCCTGCGAAAAGGCCACCTTTAACGACCAGCGTCGGACGCCCAAAGCCTCCCGCAGCACAAACAAGGCGAGATCGCGCGCTTTACAGCGTATCAGCATCGGCCGTACAGTTCGCGCTACAAACCAGTCGGCCGTGAAACCGAAGAGCTGGGACATGGCTAAGAGGCAACCAAAGAAAGAATCGAAATCGCTTTGACGCCGACGGGCCACAGGTGCGGTGAGGTCACGCGAGGTAAAAGTTACCCCGAAGCTCATTTTTTTCGGTTTGGGTTCTACGAGGGCGCTCGCGAATGAGACGCCCCAAAATAGCGGACCGATCTAATTTCGTCGTTTGGCCAACGAAACAGGCAATTGGTGTGCTTTGAGTGAAAGGCGGCGTTGTCCGCAGGGCACTTGGGGTTGACACGAGTTTATGACGAAATAAAAAACTGGTTGGGGGCCTATTATTTAATGTAGGGTTTTTGGTGAAGACGTAATACAGTGATGGCAATGGTAGCTTCGTAAAGCTCAATTCGTTCAACTTTAACTCACAACGCTTTATTGCTAGTACCCTTTTCAATAGCTTTGCCGTATTTAAAGCATATGGGCGACAAGAGAGTATTGTTTTTCTGGTAAATATTGAAACCTAAACTTGTTAGAGGGGTTAAATAAAGAAGACGCCTAGAACCAGTTTAATTACCAAACGAACGATACACGATGGGGAATAACCTCTGTTCATGGTGGGAATAACCTTTATGAAAGATAGAAGGCGTCGGGTAATTTCAAGTATGTTGAATGAAGGGAGGAATCCTTGACTAACAAAACTAATCCACGAAACTAGCAAAAACTTGCCTTTCAAAAGAGCAGCAAACATAGCCCGATTAAGAAACGTAAACGCCCAATATTTTGCGGCCTATGATTGGCGCTAGTGCATAGGCAAGGAATAAAAACATAATATTGACATTTCGCGTTTTGTATAGCACCAGACAGAAACGAAAGGACATTCAAGCGTTAAAATTGGTAATACATCTGTGCTTTTTTGGCCGAAACTTCCCAGAAGCGCCAATTTAGTGGTTTCAGTTGCACACACACGATATGCAACGTTAAACAACGCGGTTAGCACGATCTGGATCAACTGGTTTTAAGAAGAAAAGTGGATTTATCTGTAATGTGGGAATACGTATCGAGAAGGTGAAACGATTTTGGAAACTTGGTAAAAAAACACACATAGGTGCTTAGTCAAATATCGTTTTGAAAACGGAGATCATGTGGTCTTAGCGTCGGTACAGCAAGACATTATCATGGGGAACACCTTAATTAGTAACACCACTGTCTAACTACGTGCAATATCCTTACAAATAGAGCAACACTTAAAAATGCAAACTAGGTAGAAAGATATCAGGCGTTTTGGATTGTCTGTTGAAAAGAAACGCGGCTAATTTTCACCTTTGCGTTTTCCCGGGTCGACACGTTTTTTCCCCGACAAACTGGACGTAACGTTTAAATTAGGTCCACTTTCAAACCAGGCACTGTGTGCGAAGCCGGTCGCGGCCAGGTCGGGAAGCACAAAGGCAAGTGTACGCCCGCGATGAGCTCGCCTACACACGAACACAAATTTGCACAGCACAGCGTAAACACGCCGTTTTGGCCAGATAGCGGCGTACAGTCGTACACGAACGAACGAGCACCGACCAAGAGAAAGAGGGCGGGCCAGATAAGCGCTTCGGACCTTTTCCAGTAACCTGCCGCCGCCCGCCTTGCCCGATAGCGCGCTAGCAAGGGCGACGGCGATTTTTTAGACGTCTGGTTTCCGGACGGGCTTAGGACTGCTGCGTGTTGCGGTGCGTAGCCGCCGCTTGCCGAATTGAGCAGGAAAGCGTTTGGCCGCTTGAGCTACGTAGCCACCGAAGCCACCACCGGACAGCCAGTTCTGTAGCGGCCGATTTTTTTGTTTTGTGTATAACTCATGACGTCGTCTCTCTTTCGTGTGAGCGCTTTATAGCAGTTTTGCGTATAAACTGACCCCACTGTTCGGAGTAGATTTGCTCGCATGCTAGAATTCAATTTTTTTTCGTTAGAAGCATTGCGGTTCGGAATTAAAGCGTATTTATAAACCGCCGTAAAATTGGCTCACAGAATTAAATAATGCATTACGACTTACACCTTTTATTGAAAAAAGGGCCAAAATTGACCCTTTTTAACCGTAAAAATCTCATAAATTTGTGGTACAACCGACTCGGCAAAGTAAAACAGGGTTGAAAAATTTCCAACGCCCTTCAAAAAACCACGAGCTAAATCCGGAAAGATATCGCACGACGAGCGTTGCAAAATCAAACGCGCCCTTTCTTTCGCTCATGATTTTGGCATTTCAGATTGCAAATGAGTCTGAAAGTGACGACTAAGTTGGGCGCTTTGCATCCGCGACACAGAACAGGCCGAAGTCCGGTATTTTCGATGACGCGCGACGACACAAACTGCGTTTTGCAGCGTCATGCAGTGGCTGTACGACAAACCGAGGCAAACACCGACACGTCGCGACCCACAATTTCGAAGATTTTGCGGCCAGATTAGGAGGGACCGAGACATGCAAGCCAGGGTAGACGTGCGTCAAGTCTGCTGTCGTTTGCACAAGAGCGCTGATCGGTCGGTTAAGGTTGGGTTCAGGGGGGTTCGACCGAATGTGTGCAAACCCGGAGCGTCGGCATCTATTTCGCAGCGAAAAACCTCAAAAAACAGTGCAAGTTTCGAGTTTGTGTACAGAGCCGCGTTTGTTTCATGCAAGACCATGGTTTAGACCTAATTTGTGAGCTGTCCCTTGGGACACAAACCCCATTGTTCGACAACCAAGCGACAGTGATACCGCTAATGGGGAGATAACAGTTAAAGCGAAAACTTTGCACTAACAGTCGATTTCCTTATCGGCCCGAAGTTGAGCCCTGCGTGAATTTTCATTCATATTCTGACCTGAATGATTTTAAAAGAACCCAATTTTTGCCATTTTTACGAAACTCAGTGGTAAAAAATGACGAAATTTGAATATATGTTTTCTGTGCAACTTTAATCACAAACAAATTTTCAGGTGAAACGTCGTCAGGTAATAAAAAACTATCGCAAAAGAAGGTGTAAACTTTGGGAGAATAATGTTTGAAGGTTGTAGTGAGACGTAGTAAGAATATTAAAGCCCATACACAAGTAGGTATCATTTTGAATGTTTCTAATAATTGATTTTCACTATTATTCATTCTTTTCTTTGAATTTGAACATGTTGAAAATGAAGAAAGAGTTATTCGAAACGTTCAAAATGATACCTACTCCAGTTGAGGCTTTAATATTTTTACCACGTCTTACTACAACCTAAGTATCGTTTTGAATATTTCGAATAACTCTTTATTCATTTTTTTCTTTGAATTTCAACAAATAGAAAATGAAGAAAGAGTTATTCGAAACGCTAAAAACGATGCCTAGTTCTGTATGGGCATTGACAAGAAGGTGTTTTAACATTTTGGCAACATTTAAGGCGAAAAACGACATACGGTTGAAACAAGACCAAAAAAATGAAACAAGTCGCCAGCTGCAGGGAAACATGATAGCAGAAGAAGGTGGATTACGTTCGTTTCGCGCGAGAGAAATTACGAAGCTCTCCGCCAAGCCTATAGACAGGTTTAAGCCAAGTTTCGCATCACGCCCAATTGGCGTTGCGTGAGCGATTTTATTCATCAACGAGCAAGGACAAATGATTGGACCGGGACAGGAAGTCAAATCGCGAGCGCACAAAACACCGATTGGAATGGCACACGGCACACATATATATGACCAAACGAGACCACTAGACCGGCCACCATAGCTAAGTATAGGTAGGTAATACGGCCTTGTTTTTTTGAGTTGTGAGAAGTGTCCAGGAGAAGCTATCTCTTTCGACTTGGCGAGATATTCACCGGCAATAGCAAAAGATCGTTTTTCACACTTTTGTTGGAACTGTTCAAAACCCCATGTAAACTAGACACTAGACACCAACGGATAAAAAAAATAAAAAAAATCGTGTCAAGTAAAACCGCCCGCTTGCTCCAAAGACCCAAAGGCAATTAATCTCCATAAAAAATCCAAACAGGAAAAGACTAAAAAGCAACGAGAGGACATTGATAAAAAACGACATTGCGTTCTTCGAAAGTTATGTACACCTGTACCAGTGACATTATACTAAACGCCAGCTGTATCCCTGTAGTGTCAATAAACGAGTTAATCTTGAGTTTGCGTGCGGTACAAGACCAATGACAGGTTCTCAAGTAGATGACCCGGCATTTTGGCGGAACACTTGCGTGTTGAAAAGACCGGAAAGTAGCCAAGCACCTTGAAATCCAGTTTAACAATTGCGCAACAAACAGTGGCTGCCGGACTTTAGAGATTTCTATCTTTCGCAATGGTTTGCAACTTCGTTGGTTTACGATACCTTACAGAAAACATATTTTTTTACGCGTAACAGCCCTTTTGCTTGTTTGTTTAATGTAATGTTCCAGTCGTTTTTTTTTTTTTGGTTACCCAAATAATAAGCGAAAGTACAGGAGCGAAGCTTTGGGGGGTCCCATTATTTTCACTTAACTTTTCGTAAGCTTAACGTGAACAAAATACAAACTAGACCAGGGATGACCAACAAGCGAAACGCGTGCCAAATAAAAAATGGCACACAAGCCGCCCTAAATTACTTAATTGGCTATTCAGCCAATTGTAAAAAAAATACCTAATTTTTTTTATGCAGCAAATTGCCTTTGTTTATTCACAATATAAAACAATCGCTGCAATCACGACAACTAACAATTACTTCCAATACTATAACATTATATTGCAGTGGAGGTATTCACATAACTATAAAGTTTGGTGTGAAGAAACAAAAAGCAAAAGTCAGCTCACCGACGGACATTTAGATGCAGTAATGTGCACTGCTAACTACACGTTTTTATTGTTTGTATTAAAACGCTTTTATTATTAAAAAGACTTAATTACTAAACTTTGGCACGGGAAGAAGTTATAGGATAAAAATTGGCACGCCGGCATGTTTGAGTTGGACACCCCTGAACTAGACCAAATCATAAAATAGTTTTGAACTAGACCAAATCATAAAAAAATCGAATTTAAATTTAATTCAATAGAAGTCACGCCTTCGGATTGCTTGATCAGTTTCCACAAATTTTGGGGAAAATCTTGTTAATACCATCTCATTAAGTCTAACCATGTACAAGTGCTGCAGTCGGCGAACCAACCAAATAAAACGGCGACCCAATTTTGAGTCGCGACCAATAGGTTGATGAAGACTGGTTTAATGTAATGTCAAACGCCTCGAAATTAAAACAAGACACGCCAACTTTGCGCAATGTACAAAAACATTCCTTAATTTATCACGCTTTTATTGTGCACTAACATTTGCTACGAAGTGGAAGCTTCATAACAAAGCAAAAAAAAAGAGAATCGTAAACCTAACGATATTTAAAATTTAAAACTTCCTGTCTTAGTCAAAGTCAGTCGAGAACTTATTAATGACTGACTTTTTTGAAGTATATTTTCTCCCATTTGAAGCCATTGTCGTCATTTGCGTGTTAAGGCGAGGAGATATCTTCGTATTTTGCACGTTCAGTTTGTCATTACGATAACTGTCGGCACCCTCACGCATAAGAAGTGGTACCCTGGTGGGGGTGAACCATCAGTGAACCGTGGCAGCGCGGCCCATTGACTTTACCAGTTTCGTTGCCTTACAGAAAACGGTCCACTATGAGTGTGTAAAAGGAAATAAGGGGTTGAATAAAATCAGACATAGATCCAGCATCAAACACAACACCACTGCGTCCGCAGAAAGCTGAAAAAACGAGTGGGTCGCCGACACCCGGGATACAAAAGCGAACGCGAGTGTTTATTTAGACTTTGCGGCTGAGAGTCGTGGTGCACAGTTTACATTGGGAAGGCTTTTAAATCAACCGCGGGATTACGGTGGGTCGCCAAGGGACAGTTTAGACGTCTTTTGGTCGGCAGCGCTTCGCTACAATGTTCAAGCCGCATATTTTAGTTAACGTACAAAAAAAAGCTTAAATTGGGGTGGGTAAATCTTCTCTTTGATTACGACCATTCCAACTCCTTTTTTCCACCAACAACCTGTCACACTGAGGTTTACCCTTAAGCGGCCGAAATGTGGAACTGGCCCATGACTTAAAGGTGAATCATCGAAACTTATTTGTGGTTTTAGCATCGGTAATAGAAAAGTTAAAGGTAACTCATCCGTAGCATTGTTTCAGCTTTATCGCTAGAAGAAAGGAAAAAAATGCTACATGGCTAAGGGTAGGCTCCACGTGGTATTCTTATAAAGTAATATTTTTATTCTTGAGCATCAACAAACTCCATATTGTATAAATAACCTAACCCATATTGTTTAAACAGGCCTTCCTCACACACAGTGATTTTCCACTGGTTGCTGGTCAATGAAGCCAACATCAGTTAATTTGCTTATCGAAATTAGATGCATCTCTGGAAACACACTTTGTATTCAAATATGCTAGGGGTCTCAGGGTTATTTAAATATAGGCGAGGTGCGGACAAAAACGAGTTAAGAAGCCCTGGGTTAATAGTAGGTATGTGCGATGGTTGCAATTTTAATCGGATTCCGATACCCGATATTCTGGACAGAAAGCATCGCGATCCGATCCAAAGCCTTATTATGACGTCATTACTATGTTGAATTAAGCAAAATACATCAAACAAAAAAAATTACGGCTTTTGTTCAGGTTATTTGGCCGAAATTTTCTTTTGAGTTAAGAAATTTAGTTACCTGCAGTTGTTTACCTATTACAACTGTTGATAGGTTTACCTTTGATTGAAGGTAGAATTTACTGCATTTGATTAGAAAACATGGCCGAAATTCCTATATTAGTTTGGCATCGGATTGACAAGGACGGCAACCAAATATCGGACAAGTACCGATACCACCACTTGGCATCGGGTATCGGCTCCGATCAGATATTATCGGACATCCCTAGTAAATAGAGAATCGATTTCTGGCAAGTGAGAAGGCCACACCCTCAGCGCTCACCTGCAGAGCTTAGACCGCCGTTGAACACCACACTTTGCGGTCGCCCTACTCACCACGCCTGAGTAACATTGCGCGAACACTCAACCGAGACTCAGTCGCCGCAGCCGAGCGTTTTCGTTTCTCGCTACTTTGGTTTCGGCTTGGGTTTAGGGCAATTCGGGCTACTGGGCTGAAGTAATTTTAGCTCCAACTGCCGACTGGGAAAGGGTTTCGCTAAATATGTGATATTGGAAATCACCTTGGCCCCTGCAAGACAAATGTCTACCACAATTCCGGATCAGTACAAGCAGAATACTCTAGCAAAGCTAGCAATTCAGGTGAAATTATTAAAAGATCGTAAAAGAACTGCTGGCTTTTCTGGGAAAAGGATTGCTGTTTGTTTTTGCAGAAAGTTGTTTAATCCTTCCATATCCCGACATTTGTGATAGATTTCCTGTGGTCTGTCCCTAATATCAAGGTGGGGGCCCTTAGTTCCGTATTGATGACTGGTAGCGAGCATTGATGTCCCAACACATTTAAAATACGGCTTTATGTACAAACATTTAGCCTCGAAGAATGTATTAAATATCTGCAAATGCCAAGACATTTTATTTATTACACTGTCCCAATTTCCCATTTTAAAACCTATCTCAAAAAGGGTTGTATGAAATTTGTGTACAGTTTTCCGTTCCGGTTTTAATTTCGCACTACGAAATTTTCGGTTCAGGTCTGGCGTTAACTATCGCCTTTGCGCCCGCGAATTTCCAGCCACAGCCAGGGTTACCAACAAGGCGAGTCGTCACGTCTTACCGACCGACCAAGTCCCTAGGCTACTGAGAATGTAGGGGTGGAGCTGCGGTGATTTACACGCCCTTTTATCGTTCGATCTCGGCCGTCGCCTGACGCCAGAGAATGGTTGGCACAGCGTATGTTTTTTACCAACAAATAATTGTGTATTTTCGTTCCTTACAATTAACGAGGACGCGACCAAATGCACAGTAGTTATATTAAAACCAACAGGTTGGCGTTTTTAAGAGTCCAGTACACTTTAAAGAAAAAACCCTCAGAAATAACTAAGGCCTGCACACCTCAAAAAAGTTTACTGAAAAGAAGCTCTTCCGGCAATTCTTACTGATTTTTTTCAACCTTTCGGTTACTTATGCAAAATGTTCAACACAAGAAAGAAGATAAAAATGCAACAACAAACAAAATAAAATAAATAGGAATTTGCCAGGTCACTCCGCCCTGGAGCAAAAAAAGAGGAAAACGGTAATTTTTCTTATAAAAAACGGCAGGCCTTTTCGAGGCGCAGTTTTTAAAACTTTTTGTTGCACAACTAAAAAAACAACAACATGGGGAAACGAAATTACAGCGCAAAATACTTTCGGTCACCTGCTGTAGTCCAGCTGTTTGACAGGAGAGGCGGCTAAAGTTGGCCACGTCATTTCAAAGTCGGTGCCAGCGAGGTAGATCGCGCGCAGTCGCAGAGCCTGATCGGACGCGGGCGGGACAGACAAATTGCGGGTTTTTAACTCGGCTCACCTTTCAAGTCCCTTTCGGTGCTACGCTGCCGCTACAACTGGGAGGCGTTCGGCGCCTGAATTTCGTTATAATTTGCTGTTCACTGTTCACCAATCGGTCTTTTTAATGTTACTATAGGCCAGGGGTTCTTAAACTAAGGTCCATGGTTTAAAAATAAATCGGTTTTGCACTGAATGTACTTAAACTCCATTTCACTTTTACATTTTTGGACCGAAATCAGCAGATTTATAAAGTTTATTTGTATTATGACGTCGTTTTTGAAAATTTCTTGCCTACCGTGGTACATGCGAAGCTAAAAAAAGTAGGGGTCCGCGGTTAAAAAGTTTAAGAACCCCTGCGTTAAGCTAAAGGCAAACTTGAAGACTATAGAGATGGATTGATGTTGGCTGATAATTTGGATCGACTGATATATCGGTATCGGTATATTTTGGCCAATATTTCACTACTAAAATATTATACATATTTTCCTAAAAAAACAAAACAAATTTTTAATTTTTTTGGCATCATGCCAAGTTAACAAGCAAAAAAACGTTTAATAAATATAGGCAGATAAACCGATATGCTATTTGGAAGTTATTCTTAATTAATTTATATTATGACCATACTTCTGGTATATAAAGGAAATCGGTGTCGGTTGGCAAAAACGTAAAAAATAGTGAATCAGTAGAACTATTGCGTTTGGTGACCAACGAATAAAAATTGATTTACAAGTTAGATTTCGCCGAACGCATAACTTGTCCTTGACAGATTTTGAAAACGTTAGAAAATTTTTTTCAATACTAGTGAACACTAGAGCAGCAATTTCGGTGCTTGTCATTCAATTTGATCAGTAATCGATGTCAATTCCGTCGGAACTTCATTAACATTTACTGGTATTGAGAATACGTAACGAACAACCTTTAATAGGCAAATTTCCCCAACCACCTTTACATAGTAAAGGCGATCTTCATCGGGCGAAACTGTGAGAAAGGACTTCTGACTGACCGCGAAAAATTCCTTGTGCGGAATCGAAAAACAAACAAGAGAAAGAGACGTTGCGATTGCAATCATCCCGAAATCGTTGCGAAATATTTCGAACTCGCGCGATAGGCACCGCCCCGAGTTAGAAAAAAAAAATAGGAATGACGTAATGCGATTGTGACGCAACTTGCCAGTTTCCATTGTCGGATCTGCGGGCCAGTGAGGTCATCCAGTATTGTGACGCAAGAATTAGCGGATCGAGCGGCTTTTAAGTCGCTAAGCGCGGCCGCCCGTCGAGAAAAGCCAGCAAATGTCTTTTTCAAACGGTTTCGTAAGTTTAATTCTGTTATACTGTGCGAATTAGCCATGGTCAAATCGAAATATGAATGGTAGTATTTGGTTGCAGAAATACCATAATTTATTTCAGCTGAAACACTTCAGATAAGTAAGGATCTCCCGCGGACAATAAAATGTAAAAGAAAGATTCTTGTCTTCGTATCCAAAGATCTTAAGACTTTTTTTTTATTAAAACAGATAAAACATAAAATAATTTCTTAAAATCTTACAGAAATATATATATTACGCCTATAACGATGCCTTATAGGCGTAATATATATATTTCTGTAAGATTTTAAGAAATTATTTTATGTTTTATCTGTTTTAATAAATAAACAGTCTTAAGATAATTTATTTAGATTAGATTTCACAATTTTAACTGAATTTCTATACTGAAATAGTGAAATACATAACGGCGGACAGATAACAAAGCCGTGTTTTAATAGCTTTAAATTTATATCTCGAAAACAAAACAGTTCGGTAATTCCTACATATCTGCCTTGTATTTATTATGAACAGTTGTGGGATTTACCGGTCACAAATAATAAGTTTCCAGGTCAGAAACCGTGTGAACGATTTACTCAAATGGCCGACTTAAAAATATTTCAATTATAAATTGGCTGCGGACGAAAACGAATTTAGGGTTACAGCACTCTAACTGGAGAAAAAATATCAGCCATCCCTATAGGCTATAGTGGTCGGAACAATTATCGGATAATTTACAAACGATTAGTGAATTTATCTGGGATGGAGTGGCAAAAGATTAAACAAATCACAGGCTAAAGTTGGCCTTCGAAAACGCTAACTTGAAGTAATTTCTAGCTATCGTTATCATTGCATATGTATAAAGGTGGTATCGAATCGATTAATACATGTATTTCAGCCATGATTTAACTTTCAGCGCAGCGTTTCATGCTTGAAAGATAAATTACTGAAAACCATACTATAGGACCTATAGTATGAAGTATAGGTCAACAACTGGAGGATAACTAAACTCCTTAACCCTAAGGCAAGTTTTAGCCTAATAGCTGAAACACAGGTAATTTGAATGCTTTAATTTCACCATTTCGCTTGTTGCAGCTTAGCAGTGACGTCACTTGGTCTAGGATCGCGATACTTTTGTTCCAAAATATCGGGTATCGGAAAAGATTATCAAGTATCGGACATCGCACCAACCAAAGTCACGAACAATACGCAGATGTCGCGACAGCACACGGCTAATCGGCTATAAACACGGACTTCAATCAAAAGGCCGGCGGTCCAAAAGTCGTCGGGCGAAATTAGCGTTTTGTTGGCCAATACGAGTGGGCGCAACAAGTAAATTGCCAGTGCTGGTAGATTAACGTTGCGAGGTTAACGAAACGAGGGCGCCTAATCGTCGCGGCAACAGGGCAATTAATGGGCCGATCGCGGGATGTTTGGGCAAACTATTATTTCCTATTCGGGAGCAATTAAAACGAGCTTGATGTCACGAAGCGAGCAACAATTTTTGCGGCATATTGTGACGTAACGATGGCAAAGTTTTGAAAAAATACAACTTAGCTATCGGCGCTGCTAGGTTAACTAAGGCGTCTAGGATTCCACATTTTAGAATGTTGGCTGCCTAAGAAATACTGCGGAGACTATACGCTTCACCAGAAAGACCCTCGGCTACTTTGCAAATTTCAGGGGTGGCTATTCTAAACGATACAAATACTGAAATTCCTGGTAAATTTATTGCGTTAAAGGGCCACGTCATAAAAGTGTAGGTAGAAATTAAATATCACCAGTTTTCTTACCGCTACAAACATATATCTATACTTTGTCTTTTTGTAGAAGTCAAAAAAAGAAAAAAAATGTTATTAACACTCGGGATTTAGTAAAAAAAAAATGTATTTCCACTCACGCCGTAAAAGAGTTTAATGAAAGGTCTGACGTCTGGGGTTATTAAAAAAGCAATAAAATCTGAACCAAGATTAACGAAATTTGTAAAACTGGCGTAAAGTGCCTTAAACTACATGCCCTAAAAACACAAATATTCTACAAACGTAATATCCTCACAAAACCGGGCAATGATTAGCATGCCGAAAGCTTCTGTAGTTTTTGAAGGGCAGCAAACAAGTAGTGTTTAATTTTGCTGTTTTTTTCGGCAATATATATAAAAATCTAAAAAAATATTAACCTACGTAATATACAGGTTTTAATAAAAGTTGTGTGGCGCAAAATCACAAAAAATGAACAAAATTATAACCCCTGCAGGGCAGGTTTTGCAATGACGTCACGGCCCAGCGAAAGGCTGAATTTTTCGGGGGAAGAATAACTTAAGACGGCGAGTGTAACATTAGCTGGCGATTGGCGAGGCGAAGGCGATTCCGGGTCCTTATTTGGCAATTGCGGCGACCGGCACAAAGCAGTGGATAGCAAACGGGCATTTATTTGTCGCACGGGTTTTATCGGGCTTTTATTCGCTACTGAATTTCTAAGGAAACTGCTGGGTTAAGCGGCACAGCCGGTCGCAGTAAGCATACCAAGGTGTGTAAAATCATTTAAGCCCAAACAGCATGCAATTTATACCCTTCCTCTCGCTTTTGCGCCGAGTATTACAGACAATGTGTACAACTCGAAAGTGCAACTGAGTTTCGCTTGAAAAGGAACGATAGGCGGTTTACATGTAGGCACAAAAAAGATGCGAATTTCGAAGTACACCCAAAGCTACTACATTAAATGGGACATAGCCTATTGCCGACACGACGCCACGATGTCCGAAAGCGCAGCTCAGCAATTTACGGAAACGCCCGATTTGAGTTTCGGAAACCAGGCCCGCACTTTTTTGGGTCACTTCGTAAATACGAGCAGGGCAGCTTTGGCGCCTTTGATTACAGCCGAAACACAGGCGGTCGCTATCTAATATATCCAATTGAAAAAAAAACGGGATTTTGCTGGTCGCAAATGTACCAAAGGGAAATGGGACTCTGGTACCGCCTGTCTCGGAAAATTAAATTCGTAAATTTTCTATGAATCAACTCCCCGCCTTGCTAGCGTTGGACTCCATTCACAATTCATTTAACATGTTTTAAAAGGCGAGTTTTATCAAACTAAATACCAGATATAACCGCATTTAACTATATTGGGCCTTCGCGAAAGAGACATTTAACAAAAATTAGGTTACAACTTTTTAGTAACTTTTTTGGAAAAGTGAATGTTTTCCCAAGCATATATTTGGAATTGGTTAAATTTAAACATGGACAAAATACGTTGGACAAAACGTGAAAGCATAACATTCGCCTGACATAATTTATCAACACGAAATCAACCATAAACAAGTCCCTAAGCTCTCAGTTTATGTTGGCCCAAACGAACAAAATCCTCAAAACACGCTCAAACCAAGCAAAATGAAGTGGGGCTGATTTTCAAGAAAAGCTGTGGTGCCTTGAATTAAGCCTTCAAACAAGATAAGGCGGCATGTGCGATCAAGTTGACGCTGATCCGGTAATTGGGTGAACTCGGTGGCAAGACAAAGACCACTTAGTCTTCATTGTGCGTCACGAAACGCTTCCCGACTAATCACCTGGCTATAGCAGGCGCTGAGCTTCAAAACCGATTTGGCAAAATGCTGATAGAACGAAAAGTTTTGGTGTTTTCCCAGCATTTCGGTGATTACAGCGAAATTAGCTTTCACGTTTGTGTGTTGCTCGTTGACCTCGCAAAAGCAACCCGGCGATAGAAGAGAGCTTTCAGAACGTAGGTCAAGCAAGGTTGTATTTTTTTAAGCGAGCGAATTCGTGATTAAGCGAGCGAATTCGTGGTAGTACACGATAATGAAAGACTGCCAGGTACAACGTAACACAATTGTAGTACTTGGCTTTGATGAGTCCAGCCTAAGTATGACCACTTCAACAGCATCAAGCTCCCTAAGGTTTTTGAGCTTTGGCCGGCTTACATATTATGTACTTCAAGTGTACAGGTTATGCCCTTTTTACCTGTTTTAACGTAATTTCAAAACCTTGTTGATTTTAAAAGAGACATACGAAGTTAACCGGCTTGCGAATTGAGCTTTGTGGTAGAAATATATCACGTAAGATAAACAACATACGTAGCACAAAAGCCCATTTTTTCCCTAGGTTGCTGTAAAACTACGTGTAAATAAAAACGAGCAGCTCAACAAAATGAATTTAATTTTTTTTTTGGTATTTTTAAAATTATTAAATTTTGTGACAACGGTTTTAAACGACGATGTTATGACACCTACTAAGTTAATTTGTTAAACGCAACTAGATCTTCCCATATGCTAGAGAATTTATACTAGACAAAAGCGCCAAGGCGTACTGTGTCAGGTAAATGTCAGGTTGTTTTTGCGTCAAAATGTCGAACAAGGTGACAAGTGTCTCTTTGAGCGACGGCCGCCACAAAGTTATGACGTCGCCTCGGGGTACGACGCCGAACGGGCAATATACAAGCGCTGGCCTGCAAAATGATAGCTTTTATCAATTTCCGGACGCCGCCCGCCGGTGCTGATCTTTGCTAATTGCGACCGTAATCGAGTTACGAAGATCGAAAAAACTTGCCTTTTGATTAAAGAAAAATACGACGGAAAATCGGCCAACACATCGCCAGGTAAACAACACGTGATAAGCGGTTTGAAATTAAATATGGCTATTAGGTCACACATACACACAGCCAGGTGACTCACACTGCTTTCATAAACATATGTTTTTTCCATGGGCAATTGCCGTTGAACATGTTTTTTCACTAAAAGGTTAAGGGTGTTTTCGTTTGTGTGACACATTTCTTCCCTGCGACTACTAATGTATAAAAACATTCAGTGACAGCGTAAGATACTTACTGGCTGCAACACAATTTTACGCACAACTAGAAAAAAACATACACAAATAAAAAATCAAGATAGACTTTGACGTTTTTTTTAACAAACGGAACAAACAGAACTAAATCCGGCTTTTACACTGCTGTAAGTGTAAACGACAAATCAATCAGTTTTCTCAGGGTGGGTTTGTAAATCACTAAATACTAAAATCCCTGTCCTTTCAAGATATACTTTGTAGGCAGCAGGTTGTAAATTACACTGTGCAAAGTAATGCAAGGTATAATCAGCTGCGTGGGAATCTCCAAATTGCTAACAGATCATATGCGTCTAACAGCGAAAGATATATATTACTGTAACTCTTCAGGCATTTCTTGTGACAGCTTTAAGTACATGGTGATTACCAAATGCTAAACACCTCTTAAAAATACTAACAGGCGTGTGGTAATAAAGTAAATCGTTCTGCGGGATATTGCAAAATATGATTGTGTGTGAAAAGCGAGATAACACATGCACCATGGCTAAATGTTGTTTTTCGTGAAACACTTAAGAGATTTCACATCGCCGTCAACACAGGTAGTTAAAATCGTTTGCTGTATCACAGCTTTAATTAAAAAAAAATTACTATACTTTCAGTTGAAATACATGCCTAAAAAATAAAACAATTAAATGGTGCTTGTCCAACAATGAATTTACCCTTTAGCACAACTAATTGATAACATATAAAAACTAATTTACACACAAATAAATCTGCATCAAAACCTGTTAAAACAAACACTCACTTTGCAGTCGTGGATCGGTCCAGCTTGTACTTCTGGTTTGATGGTTGATGTAATAAGTTTCACCCTGTGGGGTCTTTGCCTGTTCCCAACCAGGGGGTAGGGATGATAAAGTTCTCTAAAAAGCAAGAGCATATTAAGATATAGTGGCATTAGAAGCAGCACTGAAGTATATCTTTACCATATTTCATTATCATAGGGTTTCACTCTTAAAACCTATTTAAGACCCCAGTTTTATTGTTTAAAAATACATTTTAGGGTGGTAATTGATTCGCTTTGTGGCCATATTACAAAAAACATATGAGCAGTCAAAGTCAAAAGAATGACAAACTGCATAAATTCTACTTGAACAAAAAGTACTGGATTACTGTTTTGTAGGTTTTGCCAACTCAAATTTAAACACAGATATGAACAAGTACAGTCTTGTACAGATATAAAGCAGTACAGAAATCCATGCCTAACAAAGTTTTTTTTTAATTGTTTTTACATAGTTTTAAGTACAGTACATAAAAATAATACAATATTGGTGGTTTGCAGCTGACACACACTGGATAGGAGAGAACATAGGGCACACTTACATCAGGTTGTCCATTATTGTGGATAGTGGTAGGGGTGAGAGCACTTGAGGAGACGGCCAAGGACTGGCTTTGCTGTAATGAAGCCATCTGGGTTTGCCGCTGTCGCTTGATAATCGCTATCCGCGGGTCTTCCCAGGTTGTGGTGCGATCGTTGTGGCTAGTGAGAGAGATTGATAAAACAGAGTCAGTTTTCTGTTTTTAGTAGCAGCATTCTACAAGTTTTTACATAGTATCTATATGGAAGCAACAACAAAAAAAATTAAGTGGGTAATATTCAGCATGAAACACACAATTATTTATGTTAAACTTTCTATAGCTGTTTTGCCTTGATTGGCTATAAACAAGTTTCTTGGCAATACAATATTCCCACGGCAGTTATTTACATCGAAAATCTATCTATATGGACATAAAATTAACTACAGTCCAAATTTAAAAATATATATATATATATATATGTATTTATATCTTAAAATTCACAATCAAACAAATATAGCTGGTGCGGTTTCAATCCTACATGAAGAAAACAAATTATGTGGGTAATAATCAGCATGATACACACAGTAGAACACAATAATATTGTATATATTTTAA
This sequence comes from Ascidiella aspersa, assembly GCF_963924565.1. Classification (NCBI taxonomy): domain Eukaryota; kingdom Metazoa; phylum Chordata; class Ascidiacea; order Phlebobranchia; family Ascidiidae; genus Ascidiella; species Ascidiella aspersa. The sequence goes on from NC_139451.1 coordinate 23,494,799, forward strand.
CCTTATTTTAAAACCTACTTCATGAAATACTGCTGCCCGTCCCCAGTCTTTGCCGCAGACCAGCCAGGGGGAAGTGGCATGTCTGGGGGAATATCAGATGCTTTCACCTGAAGGTGGGCCACGTTCATCAGCTCCAAACTGGCCGGTGATGACTTGGACCTTGCGTGGGATATCTGCAACAAATGGGAAAATGCAGAGAGTGATGATAGTTGAACTATGAAACCTTGAAGATGATGTATGACTTAAGTTAACCTATTGAACAATACAACAGATAAATGAATGAGGCTTGTTTTAGTGTTTAAATGCAAAATTGTATAAAAGTGAATCAGAAGTAGTCATGTGCTTGTTTTAAATCGAAAAATACAACATTTTTTGTGTAAAACCTGTAGCATTTTATTAAAAATGTTACAAATTATTGAATAAAGGGTAAAATAGGTATACTTTTTTACCAAATTTTCGAAAAAGTCTAAAAATATAAAGTGGGAAAATTATGTCAAGAGTGGTTGCTGGTTAATTCTCTAGCATTCATTGTTGTTGTAGAAAATACTATATTACTTTGAAATAGATTTAATAAAATGCAAACATATAGAGATAAAATTAACAACCTAATAACTCTTCACAACTTGCTTTTTTATTAGTTTTTTGTCACTTCTGAGCAGACTATTTGGAAACCAAGTACTGCATACTACCATAAAATAGAACTATTATATATAGAATTTAACCAAAATGCAATAAATATTTAACCAAAATGCAATAAATAAATATAAATATAGCGGATAATCAGAGAACAATATAAACAGATACAAAAAATAGATCACAAGCAAAGGAACCCAAATATTGATATTAACACCAGGTACCCTACTTATTTTTATACCTAATCGTTTTACCACAGTACATAAAACCAAATTTCCCACCTGGCCAGGCACCTGTAGATTTCCATGATTTTGGGGTGTCGAGTAAGGACTGTGCGCCATTCTTCGTTGCGCCGGAGAAAGCGAGTAACCTTTGTGGTTGCCCTTGACCCCTGTCATGGCCGCCGGCGAACCCAAAGAGGCTCCGTTATTGTTATTTGTGTTTGGTGTCATGCCGACCGAAGTGTGTGATGTGTTCGAATCGGAACTAGAGCTCCGAGAGTGGATTATCGGCGGCGCTGTGTTAACGCTAAGTCCGCCCATCGACTGACTGTGTCCGTGGTGATAGAGCGGACTGTGTCTCGGCTTGTCGGGCTGCTCGAAAAACGACTTTGGAAATTTGCGCGCTTTCATTGGCAGCGACTTGCTCTTAAAGTTGGGGTTCATAACAGTGTTGAAGAGAGCCTCCAGCTCCGAAGCCGAGTCCTGACGGACATGGATTATTTGGTTGTGGCCGCTTGAGCCCTTTGTGATTGTCGTCTTCATCTGATTTTCTTCATCTACATCCATTGTTCTCGTTTTTGATTGACCTTTTTTTCGAACACAAGCACACAGAAACTATAAGGCCTTAGAAAAGGCACATCCCTAAAATATGTACCAAAGGTAAATTAGAGGAACAGTCGCGCTAATTGAATTTGTGCCAAGTGCTGACACTTTGCTTGTGAAAATAGCTTATCAAAGTGCAACCAGATACATATCAATAGGTTTACCAATATCTGTCTTCCTATAAAACTTTTCAGACCCCGATTGCATTCCAGTACAATCCCGCACAAATACCTTTGGGGTGAAATGTATGCCAGTGATGTCGAAAAATACTGCAGGACTGATAAATTTACAATAAAAAATAGGCTTTTCCAGCATTTATATCGCCAAAATTTGGCGTATGATTTTATCAAAAAAAAATTATTCGTGCGAATCTTTGGCAGCCAGACCATAGAATTCAAACTTGCTTCAGACAAGCAACCAAACTAAATACACCAAAGAATTTAATACTCAGCTTAGCTGTACAAGAACCTTCGCTTTACTGACTGAGTTCAGCAGGCTTTTGGCAAGGAAATAAATCCAGAAACAATGCCTTAAATTTTATATGTGTGATTTTGTAATCATGGTGCAAAATCAAGAAAAAAAAAAAAAGATGGATAGACTAGCATATGTTGTCTAGGTCATAAAATGACAGTCCTACCAAGATAAACACAGATAAATTTGTGCTTTTTGTTTTTATAATAATTTCCCGAAAACTATCAAACTCTGGGAAATCAAATTTAATTATATTTGTTTGGGGTTGTACAGGTCAGACGTCAGAATCTCACTCTTGCACTGAAACTTCTTACGATATTAATCCCCAAACAAACTTCAAAAATGTCAATTTTTTGTAAAATATTATTTTGAATTTGTATACCCATTGTTGATTTATAATACCAAACTACAAAACAAGTCGCTCTTTTTTAATGTATTTTCATGTCAGTTTCACGATCATATTCATAGCAAACTGTACTTCCTATTTGACTAATAAGCTGAGTCAATTACTTTCAATCATGAATAAATGTATGTACCGCAATCTATCAACATTCTGGGTATACGCGTACGAGCTCATTAAACTACAATTCGTTGACTCTTGACTAGAAACTGCTAACATACCCTGCAGAATATTTTTAAACTTGAAAAAATACGTGTTGTGAAACATCGTACTGTACACTGATGCAAACTGCTGACTTTTCATTTTCTAACCACCTTTTATGTTCACTAGTTGTAGTTATAAACGCAACACTTGTCACCTAAAATCCCCACTTGATGGTTGTTGTGAAATGACGCAAATTTCGAGAAACGATGTACTTCTGAAGCTAGGGTCATAGGTCAAATTGATTTCTATGTCGCAACTACTGTAATAAAGCAGCTCATTTGAAATGTTACATTTGTTTTCGATATTCTGCTATATTTCAAATATAGCAGAATATCGAAAACTGTTAAAACTGACTAATAATAACAAATATGCTAATACTTACCGACGTTTATGCACTTGAACGATTACTTTGTTAATATATATGTTCAAAATATTGCCAGTTGCAATCAAGTTCGTGACATTTCTTATAAATAAAAGATTTCCTTTGTGGGATGATTTAAACATTATCAAAAATGTATTACCTGACGACCATTGAAAATTGAAAGCGGTCAATCACAAAAGGGGACATTATCATTTTGTATTTCTTTTTTTAAAAACGATATAGGCTAATCAAGACTCCCAAACTAGTTAAAAGAGTAAACATTGTTTTCATTAATTAAACGACATTCATTATGTGAGCAATTTTCTTCAAAAATAAGGTTGGCGTTAGGGCTAATGCATTACCAATGTACTATATATAGTTCCGAACGAAGCGTATACGCAATTAAAGCAAAATCCCCCTATACCTAACTAGTTTGAATGTCTGACGTGTTGACGTGTTCTGAACTTGGCGATGTTACAAGTTTGCATGGGTACAGCAGCTCAGCTTGAGTCTGTCTTAAAAGAAAAAGAAAGTAGCCTACAGCTTCAGAGTTCAACACGTCGTGACTATGTATGATGTCACATCTTGTTTGCGATTTTGTAACGGAAGCGACGAATAATTACAACAGTGGTGCTTAACCTTTGTAGTAATGGTCTTGATAAGAATCGAACATATTTCACAATACTTTCTTTCAAAAATGGTAAACTTATGCCCTGCAATTAATAAAACACTACTAAAATAACCTAATTAGGTAAATATTAAAAAAGTTTTTATCTTTTAAAAGCTTGATACAACATTTACTTTTCAGTATTTTAAAAGTATTTCATGTTATCAAAAGTGCCCCGGGAAAAATGTGAATTACCTCTTTGGGTTAATTGCACACAGTTTCAGAACCAGTGATTTACAACATTCACAAAAATAAAACAGGAAGCAAAATTGACAGTGCTAAGTGACGTAAACGCGTTTGGTGAGGTGCGAGGAGAAGGTCACAGATCGCGGGTTCGAATCCGGGCGAGGAACGGCGCTGTGGGTCGCGATCCCGCGGCTGTTGATGTCGTCAAAGTCCAGCTCCCGCGACCACTCGTACAGCGCCTTCGCCTCGCCTTCTTCCGGGTCCGCCGCTTCCGGGTCGGCTTTCCCACTCCTGGACTCGCCAGCGCCACCGGACGGAAGCGGGAAGAGCGTCGATTGGCCAGTTTGAATGCGCGATGCGGTGGCGGGATGGGAGAACTTGTCGGCGATCGAGCTCGGCTGGCGAGAAACGGAACTGGTCGGTCGCACGGTGAAGTCATTCGCCTGCGCAGCAAACGAGGAAAATTGAGTTTTTGGAAAACAGGGAGTCTTTTGGGTACACTATACATACACGGATCTGTAATGTAGCTTAATAATGAATTGTAAAGCCAAAAAATTGACATTAACTGAATATAATACAAGCTCGTATCGCAACGTCTTAATCGACATGATGTCGATCTAATCGACCTTTTTGGTTTTGCAATTCATTACAAGGGAGTCTCTTTATTCTGAATAACCGCTCAATTTTCTGTCTGGGACATATTAAGGCTGTGGTTTTTAAAATGCCTGAAACAGTCAATTTGTATTACACATAGTTATGTAGAAAAGCGGTGGTGTTTGCAATGAGAAAACCGCATCCTTCTTGTTTAAAAAAAACAGGGACACCAATCTCAATTGCAGAAAAATTCTTATAGCAACCCAATTAATGTGAAAAACGCGCTGATTTTTTAAATACGGTGCGCCGCAAGCTAAAAAAGTTCAACAACCACTGCGACTGCGTTAAGGCAATAGTCCGGTAAACCGTCAAAAAAAAAAAATACGAACGTCGGTGGTGGCGGGGCGGTGCTGTTCTTCAGCTGTGTCGGGAAGGCCAAAGACCTTCTTCATTCTGGCTACACGTCGGCGCGACTGCACGGAGCGACGTTGTGTTCCGGCCTTGGTGCTAGGGAGACGAGGCGAACGAAACAGTTCCTTCATCTGTGGAAAAGCGCTGCTTGGCGGCGACCTGTGAATTAAAGGTTTATTATGCAGAGGTGGACAAACTGTCTGCACGACACGGTTTTTATTTGCAACTCGTACAGTCGTACGTGTATTTAATTCATCACAAAGAATCATCGGTTGAAAGAACTTCATCATAGCAGGGTAATTGCTTGAAGTTGACGATGTTACTGCAAAACTTAAAGCTTGATGAGTTCACCAAAAACGCAGTATCGCAAATCGTGTCTTATTTAAAATTAAAAATAATATTATTTCACTTATTCATTCGGCCATTTCACTTGTGTTTTTTAGGTCCCAACCATTTTGTGTTTTTAAAACCTCGGGTTAGTTTTTTTAAAGTGAAGCAGTTTCGATGGCCATTCGTGTTTTTAAAGGGAAACAGTACGATAAACGTGACTTTTCAGAAATGGTATAAATATGAAACACTCTATCCAAAATGCTGCATGATTTAATCGCAAATTTTAGAGTCAACCGTTAACTACAGAAATTAAGCAAGTTAGTTCAAGCCTAAATCCTGAGTTAAGGTGCTGTAATTTCGAATCAATGTCATTGCCATAACAAGCGTAAAGAAAATAATCATGAAGTTCGTCGAGCTAGTTTAGCGGAGTTAAAATGGATTCCAAAGTTTGAAAAGGGTTCTAGTATGTCGTTTTTTTCGCACACAACTTTTTACGTTGTGATGGTCGTTTTCAAATTAATTTTACGGCTTGGTATAACTACTTCTTGGAATAATGTATTCACTTGTGTATTTGCTCTGCTATTATACAGTACGTCCGAAAGAGGTTCACAATACTCCAAATAAAAAACAACTACGAGGGTTTCATCTTCGAACTTACACCAAACGGGAAAGGGCGCGGTACTGCTCCAGCTGGATTTCTTGCGTCACGGGTCTTGAGAGCAGCACGGGCATTTCGCTCTGCAGCCGAGCGCTGGGCATCTTCGTGCGCAGGTATTCCACGATGTCGTACATGATGCTCTGCCTTGGCAAAGCCTCCAGTGACAACTGGCGCCAATAGTTCTCCTTACCACCCAGGTACGATGGCATCTCGTCCACGTTGCTCAGGTACTAAAGACGCGAATTGTAAAAGAGTCACGATATTTAAGAATAAATTACAAATGGTGAATTAAAGCATTCATACACAGTTAGGGATGTTCAAAGTAGAATATCGTATCAAATTCTGCCGTTTATTTTCGGGTAATTTGGAGACTAGTTTTTATTACAATATACACATATGTTAGCAAATTGTTCTGCGATATATTGTTGTGACTAGAGGCCAGGGTATATTAAGATTAATCCCTCCACCAAACAAAATAGAGGCTATATAAGTTAATAAAAAAATATTAGGATTCAATATTATGGATTTGTTATTTTAGATTCAAAACCTAAATATCTAGAATCTTCTGGGATTCTACTTTGAACATCTTACACAGTCGTGCACAACTGCAATTTGGTCCATCACCACCCACGATAATAGCACTAATATTGTAGTAAAGCAGGTAATGGTGCAATGTATGTTTCTTGACTTGCCCAAAATAAGTAACAAATGTGAATATACTTTCAGGCAGTGTTGTGCACATATATTCGGACAAAGTAAGTATAATTACTAAATGAATGAATGTGTTTTTATAGTAAATAACCTTTTGAGTTTTTGTGTATGTGTGTTTAGACTTGATTTGGTGATGTACTCAAACTGGAGTAGTTTTGTGAAAGCATTCAAACAGGATTATTTTGGTGAAAACATTCAACTGGAGTTTACAGACCAGGTAAAATATCTGTAACTTTGTTTTTTTGATAAGTCATAAAACAAATAAAAGCAAAAAAAGAAATGTTTACTCTTATAATAACTGAATAGTGAAAAAATACACTAAATGTTAGACTATGCGGTTATCACCCACTTAATATACACATTCTTGGCAACACAGGCCTTAGTGGGGGAAAAAGCAGTTTAAATTTATTTATTATATTGCTGTGATTTGTCCAATTTAGTAGTGACATAACCCAGTGCTTCTCAAACTTTTTTAGTTTTGTTCACCCCTAGCATCTATCTCCAGATTTCATTCACCCTTGTCTCATGATACGATAAAACTATCTTGTCTATATATAACATATACAATTTCTCGGCTCGCAAGCTATCATCCATTTCCGACGGTTCACCCTTATTCACCCCTTTTGGGTGGTTCACCCCCTGCAAAAATTTTATTCAACCTAGGGTGACCTATTCACCTGATTAAGAAACACTGACATAACCTACCATTCTGTACCAGAACTATTTTTTGACCAGTCACAGTTATGTTTAAGAAGCTAAAATAACTAAGTTAAATGTTACCTCACCTGCATATAATCTTTAACAGTGGTGACGTCCACTTCATCGGTAATTTTGTTTTTCTCATACTGACAAGCGTCAACAATCATTTGGTCGAAAAACTTGCGGTTTCCCATCAACTTGCAAGCATCAACGGCTGCCTAAAAAGCAAGCATTTTAAAGAATGTATTAATTAGTGTACAGCTTATACATGTATGTCTACATAAACTGTTACTACCAGGCATAGTAATATAAATAAAAAAACAGCTCCTCTGGTAATTTTAATTCTTTACCAATGTTTCAGCAACCTATGCAAGCCGCCTTCACCAGGGAAAAAAAAAAATTTGTGTGTTTTCCATTTGTTGTACAAGCGTTCAGTGTCATTTATCTTGACGAAGGCGGCTTGCATAGGTTGCCGCAATGTTGGTAAAGATTTAAAATTACCAGAGGAGATGTTTTTTGATTTATACATGTATGTGTTGTGTATGTCTATATTTAATTGCAGTTAACCATTAAGACTACTGTGGAATTTATAAACTTAACTTTTAGGCTGGATTGAGATTGTAAAAGAGTTTTCAGGTATGTTATCCAAACACAAGTAAAATCTGTTTTTTATTTTTAAAACATTTATTTGCAACATGTTTACATTTGAAGCAGGTCTTATCGCTCGCTTTCCACTGATATACTTGGTTCCATTGCTGACCAAGTATATCTTAAATAAAATGATAGGGGGGAATTCCATGCCGGCAAAGCGAAATCGAACTTTTGCTTTCACACTGGGATCATTTAAAAGCTCAGCTTCTTTGGGACTTATCTTTCTTAGGATGTCATAAGTCCAAGACTGTTCCTAAAATATAGTTAGAAAATTACAGTATATTTTTTAATATATTTTAATTAAGTAAAAAACACATATGTTTAATCAAGTAAAGATACTTTTTTACAATATAAACAGATCAATAACTTACAGCTGCTCTGACAGCATGTTTCAGTAAAATGAACATTTGTCTGTCTCTGTATGACAAATATGCCCTTTCAATGGTTGCAGCTGCAACAATTTGAAGTGTCCTAAAAATATAATTAGTACATCTATTTTTTAAGTTAATATGGTTAAAGATTTCATAATTATAATTGCAATTTTAGTAATATTAGGACTTAAAGTATAATCAGGAAAGTATAGGGGATCTCAAAAAGATACATGGTCCAAAAATCATTGAATTGCCTGGGCAGCGAAGGTCAAAAGTGAACCCCACTTGTATTATATAAAAAGCGGTTCTCTTCCTATTTGGTGTGTAGAAAGTAATGCAAAAAATGGATTTTTTTCCACAAACACCGCATACCGCACATTATTTGGGTTAGGGTTTTTGGGTTTAAACACACCTTATTTGGGTTAGGGTGTCGGTTAGCGTTTGGGTGTGGGTGGGTAAAGTAATATGATACTTATTAACAATACTTCACTCACCCGCATCTTAACCTAAATAATGTGCGTGGCAGTAGGCCTTGCTGTGTTTATAGACCTTTTTTTGTGTGTGTTACTTTCCTTGTACCAAATTAATGGAGCACCTAAAAAGCTTGTTGCATTCATTTTGGGTGCGAGTTTTGGTAGTAAAAACTCTTTGATGTGCTTGCCATCCCTTTTACAGTGGCTTATGTAGGTCGGGTTCATATTTTGTAGCTGAAACCCTTATATATTGAAAGGACTTCAAAGATTATAAAATAAAATGTGACAGATTTTTTCATCTTGATTTCTGATTATATATATATTGAGACTGTTAAATAACAGACAAGTAACTGCACACTAAATTGAACATTTTAATACTTATTTAGTATTGCAGGAATAAATAAACGGTGTTTTTGAAGTTGAATAAAATAAATCAGTTTTCAAATAAAGATAAATACTTACGCCGCATCGCGTTGATTTTGAATCTCATATTGTGAATGAGGATTCATGCTAAATTATTTCAAAAACATTTTAGAATACAAAGTTACAATTAACTAAATTTTCCTAAACATTGCACAAAAACAGGCTTTAAGTACTAAGTATGTTTTGTTTGGTACACTTTGAGTTAAAACACAGACCTACAGAAGAGTAAACCTTTATTGTTATATTTTTTGCCTTAAGACAGACTTCAAAACCTAAAAGAATATACATCTAATAGGTATATATAAATTTGTTGTTAGCTATATCATATTTTGTGATAGGTATATTAATTTTAAGCAGTGGACAATATATCTAAGATCTTACTAAACTCCTTAGCATAGGATATTATAACTTGTTGTCATGGACACCAATACATTGTAAACATTTGGTAGCAATATCAACGACATTTAAGGTCCATGTTATTAAAAATTTAAGTTATTTTAAAATTTACGACTTTTTTTGTATATTTCGTCACTACACGCTAAAAGTATTTTGGTCTGAAAAAAAACTTAGTTTGTTAAACACCATTCAGGCAAATGGTCTTTGTGTTTTAAATAAAGGCTTATTTGATCAAATTACGTGAATAATTGGGTATAGGTCTAGAATCCTACCACTTTTTTATACGGTGACGAAACGAGTTGCCATCCTTGAAATTGCAAGTGGGAAATAAACAAAATAATAGTATTTGACCCACCCAAACCCGAACGATAACTTATACACCAACCCAAATAACAGTAGCAATAGAAATCCCCGGACAAATATGTCATACGTTTTTTACACATAAGCTCTTAGATAGAAGAATTGCAGGTGATTTCATTCCTAACGACAAGGAGCCTTAATCGTATCTGCACTTGAATAGTTGTCCATCAGTACAAACGGTGCAAGTGTTGTATTGTAATGCATTTCATTTTATTTTTCAGAGCATGCAAAAAACAACCGAACGAATAGAACGCGAGAAAACGGGAAAGTCTCTACAATGACGTCACAGGAAAACAATCACGGCCCATTGGTGACGTCGAGAGTTTCTCTAAAGCGATCAGAAACGAAAAACACGAAAATGCGAGAGTGAAAATAAATACATGCAAGCCATCGGGTCGAGCACAGCTTCAGCTACAGAAATCAACGCGCGAGAGATTTATTTACCAAAAACATGAAGCGTTTAAATGAAACTTTGAACTTTTGAGACGCGACAACGAAACTGCTAAATTTAGCGCAGAGCGCTATTTTTCTAAAACTTTGCGCAACGTTTGAAAATAACTATTAACCGTAGTCGAACCACAAAAATCAACAGAACTAAATTGGAATCCCGAATTAAGTTTTAGATTTCTTTTTTGACGTGTGTTTACAAAACAAAATGGTGCACAGTGACGGGGTGATTACTATTGGGCGCGGGCATTGTGTGCCCCCATGCGTAAGAAACTTACAAAGACGCGGGTTGAAAACAAACTGAGCACCCATGCATGAAGAATCAAGCAAAAAACAATCAAAACTCGCGGTAAACGGGTGTATTTTAGAACAACGAAAAAAATCCTACGTAGGGGAGAGAAGCTACCAGGAATTAAAACTTTTAAAGTGCCTTTCTTTCCTCCAATGGAAGCAAAAACGGTTTTCAAGTGGGTTATTTTTAATACGAGGGGAAAATTGTTGGGTTATGCCAAGGTTTAGGTAAACTGTAAACTTTTTAACAATGTGCCATTAGGATTACAGGAATTAGTATGTAACTAAGTAAATCTTTTTCCTTCTTAACTCGAATCAACGCCAGCTTCACAGTGGTACTTTCTGCGACGCTTCCAAAAAGGCGCGTGCAAAAGAAGGACTTTATTCCTTCGGCATTTTTACAACAACAGCGTATAAGCTTCGCTACTTGTCGTTCGGGGCGGTGCAATTTTCTTTAGAAAAGAAAATTGAACAAAACACAAAAAAAACGCTACATACAGGCAAACGAAGCAACGAGAACCACGGAGATTGAAAGAGAGAAAAACACGTTCCAAAGTGTTAAATTTAAGCGATCAACTCCGATGAGTATATTAATACACGCACTCTACAGTTTCGACGGAGGCTTTTAACGAAATGACTGACCCATGGACAGGACTTTCGGTTTCGGGGAATCCCACCCCTCCTCAGCTGCGCTGGGGCCACCCATGACGTCACAGTAGCGAATTATGGGGGAGGGTGCTTCGTGGATACGCCGAGGGGTAAATTCGGCGAACACAAGCACGAAATATAAGATCTTTTAGCAATTCGGCCGATGCTAAGCTACTGTGGGTTTGAACTCGGTAGTTTGGGAAAAATGACAACCGGGAATAATGCGAATGAACCGTAGCGCGATTGGCAACATTTCAAGTTCGCGACAAACCTTTTGTCAAAATTTAACCTTTGCTTTACTTTTTATTTATTTTTGACAAAAAACTAACAAAAACAAATTAAGCACATTACTGACAAATCGTAGTTATAGGGAAACTAAAACAGTCAACTTGACCGTTTTGAAACCGGTTTCTGAAAACATCCACATAAAAGTGGTTTGTCTCCTATTCTCTCAAACCTTCACTCGAAAATGTTACCACGAATTTACAAAAACAGATGCTCAAAAGTAATGCGAAGACAGACAAAAAAAGTATGAATGTGAACATTTTTGGAATAAGTTTCTATTTGACAAAAATCTGTGGGCAACATTACTGCCTTACCCATTAGAAAAATAGTATTTACCCTCTTTAATTGTCGAAACGTTTGATCGGACTGTTTATTTTGGTTTAAATTTCTCTACGAAAGCTTGGCGCGGTTAGGAAACTTTTAATTGCAGTGGAAAAACCATTCAGGTGTGACTGGATTGGTACAGTAACAAAATAAGTGAAAAAGGAAATTTAAGACTGTTTAACAACTTTCGAAGGATTCAGCGTTTTTGACAAATGAGTTTCCTATTGATTGAAGCACTGGAAGGAAACAGAACCTTAAATTTAGCAAATATCTGGGACGCAAGCTAAAAAAAGTGTACCCTAAAATATATGAACGACCACGAAACAAAGTTATCCGGCTAATGTGTACAGCAACAGTATATAACTGAAAAAAATACCGCTCGGGTCTACGATACAGTTACAGCGAAGAATTTTTGACGGAGTAACTTTATGACCCTTATACGAGCATGCGCTAAATTTTCTGGAGGAAAAAAGAGGAAAGCCTGGAAAGTGAGAAATCAATAAAATATTCCGGGTGAAAGGCAAAAATGATCGTAGTGTGTCACTTCGGGTGGCTTCCATGGTTAAGCAACGCCGTTCACTTTAGCGGCATCGGTTGGTTTGGCCTTGCCGTCACCAATCGGACCTGTCTTGCGTGGTGGACGCTGCTCTTTGGCGTCGCCATGCGGCGGTGGTGCACGCTTGCCGTTGCCGCCGTTCTACAAGGAAATTTTTCGCTGACGTTTTTGAGGAAAAGTGGCATTTTTTTCAAATCGGCAATGTCTTGCATAATATAGGGAAACCGTAGCCTTAACAGATGTCTCACGTATCATTTAAGCCAGTGCTTACCAACTAGTGGGTCGCGACGCTATTTCAGGTTGGTCGCGAAGCATTTCTAAATGTTACAGCTTTCTTTCAGATTGGCAAATTATTGCATTATCATTACGTAACATTTATGCAACAATGTAACAAATACGTAATAATTAGATGTGTTGTGTCGCAATTTAACTATTTCAGTACGTACGCCAGTAGTAAAGATGCAGGTTTTATGTAAATGTTATTCTTATTTCCTCATTAATTTGTTTTTAATTCGTTTGGTCATGTTTCATATTGTGGGTCGCACAATAAAACTTGCATTAAATGTGAGTCGAAAACTGAACAAGGCTGGGAAGCACTGGTTTAAGCAACCGCGAAAAACTAAGCATCGGAATGATCTTGTAGGAAGAAATACGCATAATAACGTATAAAGCCAAAAAAGCACCCAGGAAATCAAAAACGCTTTATAAGCAACTTGTTTAAAATGGATTAAAGACAATTACCAAAATTCCACATTAAAACAACGCTTACAAAATTATATTTAATTAACAAAGAAGTTGTGTACTTAGAATGTTATAAATAGCTTAACACTTTCCTAACTGCAGTACCTGCTTTGTGTCTTGCTTTCCGTTGTTTCTGTCTGTAAAAATAAAAATAAATGGTTATCAATAGATTTCGAGTAGTTTATGAGAAAAACTTAACAAAAGTCAAACAAATTGTGAATAATAAAGCGTAAAATAACTAAATGATAAGCAGGGTCAACCAAACTACGATGTAATTCTACCAGCCCGCGGCATATCTCTAAATGAGGATGAAGTACAGCTAACATTTTGTCGTATACAATTTTAAACTATATTTTCAAGTAAATTTAAATCAATCTAGTCAAGCTAATAAACTTCGACATAAAATTGTATGAAATAAGCTATTGTTGCCAGGCATAATGATAAAATTGTATATCCGTGCGGCTCGCGATTGCCAATCCCTACAGTTATCGGCCATTAGGGAAAAGTTTGCTGACCCCTGGCCCAGACTTGGACAACTAGATCATTCTAGTTTCTAATTCTTTGAATTAGAGCAAAATGCGGCTAATTCTAATTATAATCTAATTTGCGAATTGCTTGTTTGCTCTAATTCTAGTTCTAATCTAATTCGGATTTTTACCAAAAATGCTACTTTGTCCAACGGCATTTTTAGTCTCTCAGTTAAAACACAGAATTTCAATTTAGATTCTTTGGTTTGAACGACTTGTATGTAATTTTTACTGTCTAAAAAGCATAAAAAGGCATAAAAATTAGCACACACATATTTACCATTCGCGTTCTTGTAAGAATAAATTGCGATTAAATCAAATTGATTGTAAATAATTAAATGCGATTCTAGTTCAAATTCTAGTTGAAATTTGATTTTTTAGGAATTCGGTAATTCTAATTCTAATCTAATTTGAGAAAACTCAAAACGGTCTAATTTTAATTCTAATCTAATTTGGAAAAACGATATTGCTCTAAATTATTTCTAATCTAATTTTCAAAAGCCCAAATAAATCTAGTTGTCCAAGTCTGCCCTGGCCTAAACGATAGTTCAGTAATTTTTCAACTGAAACAAAACATCGGAGAAAATGGCTATTTACGAAAAGAAGTTGATTTTCTGTGTAGCAACACAATACTGTTATTGCCAAAATCATATACGAGCTAAACAATTGCACTGTTTAAAAAAAAATCATCGATTCGCGCTAATCTCAAATCCACACAAAAACATCATACCCTCGCTAGGTGGCGTCTCGGGAGAAGAGAGCGAATCGGAAAGCGGGGGAAAGTCAGAGTCAAGAGCTGGAGTTCGGAAAAAAGGGGAAGAAAGAAAAAATAAAGGTGTCATTGAGATTTTTAGATTTAAGAATTCCTACATTCAGATTGAATAAAACAGAAATTAAGGTTTCAAAAAGTTTGCAAAAAGAAATGAAAAGGTCAGGAGTTTAAAAGAGATACACACAAAAATAATAGCAACGCAACGGGTTAAAAAGCATTAAAATAAAAGCACCGATTTTTCGTTAACAGCTCGACTATATGCTACTTCAGGTGTGTTGCGAAACATTCCTTAATGTTACAGTTTTCTATTAGATCGGGAAATTGTTGCACTATCATTACGTTACATTTATGCAACAATGTCACAAATATGTAACAATTAGGTGTTTTGTGTCGCATTAACTATTTGAGTATGTACGGCAGTAGTAAAGATGCAGGTTTTATGTAACTGTTAATCTTATTTCCAATTAGTTGCATTTAAATTATCGCTAAACAGTTTAATGTAATATATTTCAACTCTCTAATGCTGATTAATTATTTTTGCAGTCATATACCTCATTGCGAAATATGACAAATGGTTTGATCATACATCACTGTGGGTCACACAACAAAACTTGCATTAAAAGTGGGTCGCGAAAAGGTTGAGAAGAACTGTACTAAAGGTGCTTTAAATCGCAAAAAACACTATACTTACTTTGCACGTCACCGTTGTGCGAAACCTGGCCATTGTTGTAGCCGCCTCTACCTCTTCCACCCCCGCGACGATTCTTACCACGATGCTGGCCTGTGTGACGTAACACAGGCGTTTTTATTTTATCGGCCCCTGTACTAATTTACTCCAAACCTCGGAAAATTTTAGGTCGGTTTGCGTTACTCGTTAATGGTCACCGTTCTCAACCTTATTTTACACGCGGCGCGGCAAAACTAATTGCAAGATTGAGAATTTTATACACACAGAGTTAAAACAACATGTCTGGTGCCTTTTCAGAGGAAAACGCATACCAACAAACAAAAGCTTATAAATCATCGTGCACGAAAGTGACTGAAAAATCACGTCTTATTCTTTTTGCAAATCTTTTGTTGCAGGTCATATTGGCCAATGAGCTTTCCATTATTTGTTCAAGTTAAAAAAAAAGAAAAAATACTACACGATTTTAAAACGGAAGATGTACGAGTGACTAGTAATATAGTTAAAGACTCCAGGTGCAAAAATTCAAAGTCTGTTCCATTTACTCCTGTTCTTTACGGATAGCACTTCACATTTTGTATATTGTCGAAGAAGAAAAGTAAAACTTACCGTCGCCACCGTGCGGCTTGTCGTTGCTCTCGTTGTGGCCGTTGTGGGCGCTAGAGTGCTGCGAGTCGCCGTTTTCTTCTTCAGGAACTAGAAGATCGAACGGATTGCGATTTGGATCAGCAAGAACTACAATTATACAGTTTACTTCGGTAAGAAACCGTACATTTAATAATTATCTACAATCAAACTGCATTTCATAAAAAATGCAAGTAGCGTCAGTGAACAGCCCGTCAGTATAGAGAACGAATGTTGTTTACTATTTAAAGATATGCAAGATAAAAATCGCCAAAATTTATTTCATTAAATTTACTGGAAACGCGATTGTTATGAACACCACGAGAGAGTGAAACACAGGATCAGACATTTTATTGTAGTTCCATTGTTTATATACGCGCCAGCGGAAGAGTGTTTGGACTCCATAAACATAGAGCCTTTTATATAAACAGTTAATATAAAACATTTGCATAGTTGTTTTTTGCAAAACACGACAAAAATCGGTCACTATTTATTATTTATACATGCTGACTTGACGATGTGTTAAAACTATGAAGTTCCTGATTTTTGTAAAAAAAATGTCTTGATTTTTGTAAACAAGCGACCGGTGCTAAAACCTTGAACAGCCCTACTTAAATTTAAGATCAAATGTTTTTTTTTTGAATAAAACGTGTTTGACATCAGCAAACAACAACGCGGATGAAAAAAACGGCCCTTCTTAATTTTATACAACACGTTTCAACCTTCACAAACTACAGAGCTAAAAGTTAAAAATTACACATAACTGGACCTAAACATAATTCCTTTAGCAAGTGATCATATAACTTAGCACTATATCTAAAAAACAATCTACATAAAAATGTTGGAGAGGCACAAAACGAAAATTCGAAGCGGCAAAGGCACGTCATGACGCATGACGCATGACGTAATCAAAGTCACGCGTCTCCAACTCACTTGTGTTTTTCAGGTTTGGCTGCTCCCTCCGATCCTGGTTGTGCGAGTTACCCCGACCGCCACCCCTGGGGTAACCACCTCTGCCCCTGTTGTTGTTGTTGTAACCCCGCCTGTAACGAGGGTCGGCCCCAGGACCGTAGTCCCTAAATTGAAAAAAGAAAGATACGTTATATGTGTGGAATGCTGTCGTTTGCCTAGTTTGATCAAAATGTGTAGCCGTCGGAAAACTGTGCGTTTTTAGGAAAAAATATTTTTTTAGGTTAATACTGTTTGCTTTTTTGATCTAATGTACTTTTAGGACAAACTTGCAATTTTTCTCTTAAATTCAGCAGAAGTACGTATTTACATTTCATGGTTTTTATTTTTTGTATATAAAGTTTTTGATTTTATGGGCAACTCACATAAGCTAAATTTTATTAAATAAAAGTGTTTGCTATTAAAAAACGTACAGTTTACAATACAAACCAGCCGTAGTTACTGGGAATACTTAAGTATACAGAGTTGCTTTCTATGTGTATTCTTGTCTCGTTGTAAAAACGTTTAAAAAAGTTTTTTTGATATGTAACTAGCTTAAAAAGTGTCTATTGCGACACTCGCCCCTCTTATAGTTCACAACAAAATTACAAATCGAGCTCAAACCTAAAACCCCTATACATTTCTATTCAATAGCCACTGTTCTATAGGTGGCCGACAAACATTAATCATGAAACATTAACAGTAAAAAGATAGAATATACCTTCGGGGTAATGGCTTTCCCTCGGCCATAGAGTCGCCTGTTTCAGACCCGGTATCCGAGACGTTGGACATTTCCGAGTTCGTCGCTGTTCCGGGCTCTGGTTGAAAATAGCACCAATTAATTGTTATAATGATATTTGAGAACAGTCGTTGAACACAGTCATACGTGTGTGCAACTTTCAGTGAATGATATTACCAAACTTACAAATATAGCATAATTGTAAGCTACAAAACGCCTTGACAAACAAACCTTTGCCGATAAAAAAGCAACTCAACTCAAAAAAGTAAAATACAGAGCCAGACATTTGTTTAAAGCAGTGGTCCGTAAATTGCGTGCCAGGAAACAATGGAAATCGTAATTTCTTTGAAACACACTAAACATTTGGGAATTCTAATATTAAGGTATTTATGTCTTGCAGTATAAGGGTGGTCACTGGTCAACGAAGCATAATTGGACTGGATTGTAACGTAATGATAGAAAATGTTACATGGCTATTATCAAAGTCGCAAGCTGAATAAATTCCTTTGGTTTTAGGAAACGCATTTAAGCATTTACCTCTGTCGCTGCGATTTCTTCTCTCGTCATTGTATCTTCTGTCCTCGTGGTATCTGCGATTTTGCCTCGGCGGTCTTCTCCCTTCACCGTCGTCGCCACGTGGTGGCAGCCCGGAGCTGTTGTTGCCAAGCTGGCGGATTTTCTGATTCAAATTTATCTGTTCCAAACGGAGCTTGTCGAGATCCTGTTAAAAAATAACAAAATTTATTGCGATTTTTTTATCTACAAAACCCATCATTTCGGGCGATTTTCGCCTGTTAAAGTCAAATACAAAGATATGTTTTCGCTTATAAAAAAAATGAGGAAAAAAAAATTGCCATCATTACGTTTTTAGGTAATAAAAACAGCCACACTACACTTGGCCGAAAAAAATTATTTGGGGCTTAATACCCAATTAAGAATCCGTATAGTTTTTGGATTTTAAGGGAAAATAACAAATTTCCTAAATTGATTGTTTTCAGAATTTTTAATAATATAATTTATAAATTAATCCATAAAAAAAGAAATAATTAGGCTTGTTATAACCGAAGTTGAGTAAGAATAATAAATAAATGTGTTATATTAATTCAAGTCTAATCAAAAGATCCGATTCCTTTCTAACGGCGATGTCTGACAATGTCGGATAGATATACGAGGCTATGGTAGTATTGGTTCTCGTCCGATATTACGCTAGTATTTGTGCCGAAGCGATGCCAAATTACCAAATTAACAAAGCAATTTTCAGCTTTAATAAAGGTAAATTTATCCTACATTGTAGGTTAATAGCTGGATGTAACTAAACTTCTTAACGCTTAACCAAAACTTTGGTCTAATAACGCACATAAAGTTACCTTTAATAGTTTATTTTGCATCTCTATTAGCTATTTAACCATAGTAATGACGGCATTTGGTATCAGATTGGATCGCAATCCTGTTTTTGTAAAATATCGGGTGTATGGTATCTGAATAAAATGTCAGGTGTCGTACGTCGCTAGTTTTTAAATCAAATTCCAATTGCAAGAACCTTAAGATAAGCAACGTGATAGTATCGGATCGGATCGCGATGCATTTTGCATACAGAATCGGGTGAAAGGTATGAGAATAAAAAAAGTCCGGTATCGTACGTCGCTACTTTTTTGATTAAATTTCAATTGTAGGCACCTTGAGATAAGCAACGTGGTAGTTGAGCATCGCCTCGGCGTTCCGGATGTTGTCCTTGGTACCGACGAAGCGGAACGGCACCAGGTTATCGGTGCGATTGTTCGGTTCGTTTTCGTCGTCGCCGATCACGCGGACACGAAGCACCCCGGATTTGTCGATCATCTCCTGAATCGTGACGCCTTTTTTGCCGATCACTTTGCCTGGAAAACCGTACGTAGGGATTTTTTTTAAACTGGTGACTTTTGAGTAAGGTGTCAATTTTCGATTTAATTATGTGACCCGATGGTGTATTTGCAATACAAAGAAATCACGTATAAATCTAAAAATTTCACAAATGTTTACAGAATCATTTAAACGTGATGTTAAAATAAACATTTTACCTCCTGAAAAAGGGGGAGGATATTCAAATGTTGATTTAGTCTGCTTTTATTTACTTAACAGTGTTAGAAACAAGTTCAAGTGTACAATAAATTTGAAACGAAACTTTCTTTAATGACGTTTATATTTTGTGATATTTAAGTGAAGAAGTTCCACCACTCAGTACCACAACAAATCTAAACGGAATTGAGCAAACCGACATAGATTTTTTAAAGTTTGTGTGGCACGGTTCACGACTTAGCTTCATGAGTGAGGTAACGAACGTGATACTGTGCTCATCATTTTTTAATTTCTCTTAAGCTTTAAAAGTCGTAACCTCAAGCTTAAAAAGCTTGGTTCATATCAGTTGCAAAAATCACGCTTGGTCTCCTTAAAGAAGCCGGAAAATGAACGCAGCACACACCAAGCTACATTTAAAGCACTGCGACGCAAACCAATAACAAACAAATAAAACATTTAAAGATTACGTTTAACAATATTTCAGCAATAAGACCATAAATAAAATAATGTCCAGGTTGAATTATACACGAATTCGTTTTAAGACCTAAAAGAGACTAATATAAGTAAACCGAACTACGGCCCAAACCTAGAAAATACCAGTCAGAATGAGACGTAAACAGTCCAAATAACGTTTAAACAACCTCTCACCCTACCGCAATGGCAACGCTAAATTTATATCTAACTCCAGCAATACCGCCATGCCTAACTCACTTCAAATGCCAATCATTTTTCACCACTATCTCTTATCAAAGGCATTTGGTTTATTTATGACGTTTGTCCTAATACCGCGGCATTAAAGATAATTCCGTTATAGATATTGTTGCCTTGCAGGTCCTATTGTGTGTTACCGTTTAACGTATGTGACAATCGCAAATAAATAAAAACAAATACTTTACAATGATTTCGGGTGACCCCATAACGAGGTGTTTCCGAATTATTTTTAAGAATTTTACGTATCGGGCTCGGTCCTTTGCTATTTAAAAAAATCTAACATTAAACCAAAGCTGAAGTAAAATAAAGAAAATAGATAAATGATGTAACTTATATAAAGATAAGTTTTTTGAGATTGCTTTAATTCAGATTCAGAATCATCTAATTTTTGTGCATCTTTGCAAACATTGAAAAAAGAACATAAGAATAACACAAAGACAGCGAAAGGACCTTACGGTCAAGTCGAGCTGCCCATTAATTGTTTGCCTAATCAAGTTGGGCTGCCAGGTTTGTTTTGGGGTTTACGGTTTAACACGCGAAAGTCGAAACTGATTATTGGCGGATCACTAATTCTGCTGTACTGTTCAGTACACATTTTAACAGGTATGCGGACCACAATTTAAAAACAGGGCCAGTAAAAAGGAAACTCACCGACAAAGGGTCTCGGCACCAAAACCTCGGTCTCCAAAAACTCGAGAATATCTCTGGCCCTGGTCACGGCTTCCCTCGTCTCGCCATAGACGGTGAAGTTGTGCGTTTCCTCGTCCAAAATGATGTCCATTACTCCGGGCACCCGTCTGGCCGCGATAATGTTGTTGCCGTTGGTGCCGATGGCCAGGCCGATTAGGTCGTCAGCAACGTGAAAGTTCTCGGTGCAAGAGGTGGCGCGTTGCTGAGTGACCTGGGCGAAAAGTCGAAAGTATTTTAAAAAGGTTAAAACACTTTAGAAAGTAAGGATTCTCCCGCAGATAATAAAATGAAAAAGAACGATTCTTGTTTTCGTATAAGATGATCTCAAGACAGTTTATGAAAACAGATAAAACATAAAATCGTTCCTTAAAATTTTACAGAAATATATTTTCTTCGCCTATAAGGCATCGTCAGTTTCTTATTCAACAAGAATTGCTTATAGGCAAAATAAATATTTCTGTAAATATTTTAAGATAATATTTTATGTTTTATCTGTTTTATAAACATTCAACAATCTTACGAACATTATTTAAAAAAGGCTCCCAGTTTGGACTGTTGGGAGTGTGGAGTGATCAGAATGGGATATTTTTTACTTTTTCTATTGTGGAAACCGAACGTATTGCTAAGCTACTATACAAATAGGAAAATTGAGATTGATTAAGGCCGCCCATAATCTTGAACTGTTGCTCATCAGAATAAGCCAGTTGTTCTCAAAAGAGATCGACCGATATCCATTTTTTGTACCGATACTGATACCTGATTTTTTATATTTTTCAACTGATACCCGATACCAATTTTTTTATATACCTTAGAATGTTCAAATCTTAAATTAACTAAAGAAAATTCCAAATAATGTTTTAGTTTATATACCTTTATTAATTATTAAACTATTATTTTGCATATTAACTTGACCTGATGCTAAAACCAGATAAGTTGTTTGTTGTACAGGAAAAACGATATCATATTTTGGTACTAAAATATCGGCAAATGTATCGGCCTTCATTTACCGATATCGATATATCAGTAGAAGCCGAATTTGACCGATATTATCGTTAAACCGATATATCGGTCTATCTCTATTTCTCAACCTTCTTTCTTTCGTGGCCTATTTTCGTTGCAAAAAAAATCTGTGGCTTAATCACTTTTATAAACAAAAAACATATTATAAAATAGGTTTAGACAAAAAAGATTTCAAAAGAGGCTATTTTGTTCAACCGTGCATTAGTGAGATACTTGCTGCTGAAGAATAAAATTTCCATTTTATTTACATTTCTTCTTAATTCCTGACCAAGCCATTATTCCTGTAAAGTTAAGTATAGTGACACAAATGAAACCAAATTTTTCAATAAATCTAGGCTTTCTTTAAATAGGTCTGTGAACCACATTACAGTTTTTTCGGTCCAAGGGTTGAAAACAGCTGGAATAAGGATTGTTTTTTTATTTCTATTGTTTCTTGTTTAACACCAAACGCTACACTGTTTTTGGTGACTTGAATTAGGGTGAAAAATCAGTTTAATTAACAAAGCCAACAAGCTAGTACTATCCCAAGAGTAGAGCGCCCAGAATGAGGCTGTTCAGGTACTACTGGTCCTTTTTTCAATTCCAGGCATGATAAAGAAACATTGACAAGAAAAGGGGCTATTCACACAGACGTGACTATAGTACTGGTATTTTTGTAAGTTCGCCACTGTTGGCATAAATATGTATTTTGAACCTCACAACCCAGCAAACAAAGAATGTTTGGCTACACTTGGCAAAGTCAACAATTAATTTCTAACAAAATAAAGCGTTTCTTTAGTAACCACCATATGGACAACTTAAATAAAACTACCAAAGCATATTGAGGCTTTTTGTTTATAATGAATTAATAGTGATTAATAAATAGATTTTATATTAAAAGGTATTAATGTGTTAAAATTAAGATTTTTCTAGTTCCTTTGATGTACTGAGTTTAAACTCTATAAGCAACACAATGAACATATAAGAGAATCAAGAACTAAAGTTTACAAAACAATAAACATTAGCATAAAAATCATATAGAAGTGCAGAGAAGCCCGACGGCTTGGTTAAAAATGCCTTTGGGCCATAAACAACATGAAATAGGTATGAAAACCAAACCACTCTAGAGAAATTTGTCAGTCTTTTTTTTTAGTTTGACTTGAACCCATAATATCAGGATATGTTGACGTTAGAGATCACAATAGCGTATGCAATTGTCCTTACTGAAACACTACACTCAATTCAAGCTTTAAATTATGCAAGCTGGTGTTTGGTTTTTCCACAAAAGTGGCAGAGTGGTACCCAAATACACTAAGGAACAAGATGTTATCTATTAGTAGAATTGATAGAATTGTTGGGTAGCCTTTAAAGATATATATCACAGATGGTTTTAAGAGCTAAATTAACTACAAAGTAATGAATTCCAAATGAACCAGGTTTTTGAAAGAGCTAAATAAACTACAAAGTACTGATCTAAATATAGGCTAAAATAAACCTACAAAATATGCCTTTCTATAAATACAACAAAAAAGTTTGTTCAAAAACAATATCCCCCCAAAAAACAGCGGCAAGAAATATTTTTACCTCCAGATGTTTTGCTGCTTCTTCCACTCTCTGTAGCATGGCCAACTTGGTTCGCAGACTTCTGAAATGCAGGTCGGCCACGATGGATGCTCGGTGTTTCGCAGATTCATTCGGCACCAGGACATCGAGGCACTTCTGCTCTGGGCGGTACTGGACAAAAATCGCCCCAGTGCTCTTTTCAAACTCTTTGTGAGCGTCAATATATTTGGTGCAACTGAAAACCGAAAAAAAAATTAACATCAGTACCTGTATATGGGTCGAATAAGTTAGGTAAAAGAGTGGACCTATTTGTTACAAGGTTAAAAATACAATTAAAACAAAAGAAAAACGGGCTCTGACACAGTGAACCATGGATGCATGTTCCCCAAGATAACATGAATTATCCTTATTTATATTGGCAAAAGTTCAACAAAATTTTTGTTTTTTTAAGGAGACGTTAATGCCCATTTAAGTCATCCTTTTCTTTTAAAATAAGGTTTTTTAAAAGTGAAAAAATCAATCAGTAAACTGGTAATATATTTTTATTCCTTTTAATAAGTGTTCTCATTTCAGGAAACAAAAAATGTAAACTTTGCATAAACACAAGGGATTATCACTTTCAAACAAAAAACTTACAATTCTTGCAAATCTTCAGGAACTGGAAGAATTGCCTTAAGAATCGGTGCCGAACTGAAAAGAGGCTGAGTGCTAGCACGGCGCAAGCGGTCGCGAGTCACAATTTCGGTGTGCTTCGGCTGACATGCCTGGTACTCTATCACATGGAATTCACCCTTGGTCATCTTGACCTTGGCAAGCCACCATCCACAAGGCTCCATTTCATTGGCTCTTGTGTGGACCTTTTAAGCCACATAAAGAGTCACGATTAGTTTTAGGCCCAAATAAATTGTCACATTGTGGTAAAACGTTGAATGCAAAGGAGCAACTCAAACTCCTTAAATGCAAATCTGTGTGACCCTGGAAATTATATTCTGAAACTTAAAACATTACCCAGAATCGAGTATCGTAAAGAAATTTTAAAAAAAATTAGAGTTTTTTTAGTTTAATCATAACACTACCAACCAAGCAGTTGAAAATCTACATGATGGTGAAAATTAACAATAATTTTAGTGTTAGTGAATATAATCAAACTGTAAATTAACAGAAAGTTATTTAATGTACATGTAAAGTTAATGGAAAAAAGGTGACAAAAACGTAATAAAAAAATTAAACCGGCAAAAAAAAATTTAGTCAAACCAATTAAATTAAATATTCAGATAAAATAGTACAGTTATTTTGGGGAATTAAAAAAAAAGATATCATAATTGTTTGCATAAGTTGGAAGGGTAAAATACAAATAATTTTCATAAGAATATATATATCAATAAGCAAAGCCAAGCACGTATATATTGTTTGTAGTGCTCTGCCAAGCACATATAACTATGAATACTTCTATTTCCAAGAGCTACATTGGGTTTGAATGGAAAAACTGTTGCACATTTAGGGAAATCAATAAAGACCAACACAAGTGGACAAGTGGCAATCAAAGAGTCAGGGCGATTTTTTAAACTCTATTTGAAGCCATCCTTTTATGCGGTGGCAGGGAAGTACGATTTAATCTCATTGATAAACATTGCATCAGAACCTTTTTTTGTATGACCACATGGTTTGAAATCCCAAGGGTATTGCAACTGGCATGAACTTTAATCATGACATTACACATGTCTGTCACAGTGTTTGGACCAAACCCAATCATTTCAACTTGGCACTCAATTAAAACCACAAACTTAACAACAGTGACAGCACATCAAATTCAAAATGTTTATTGTGTTTACTGCATCAAGAACACAAATTTTTGAAGTGTAGAAAAATTCTAACAGTTTTTAGTTTAGCAGTAGGTTTATGCTGTAGTCTTACATATATATTGCAGCTGATTGTATAATTGGTTATATGAAAGATTCCACACAGTTTAAAATTAAAATGTATCTAGTATTAACAGTGGAATCATGGGAATTAGTTTTTAAGTGCTTCTAAACTTTAAAATTAACCAAATATAAAGGTATCTGCCGGGGTTACATTTGTGTAGTTAATATTTTTTGGGGTTGCCATTAAAGATAATTCACAACAAAATATATATTTTATCCAGCTAAATTCCATGACAGAGACCAACACAATTAAATGATAGCTTTCATGGGATACAAATTTTTACAAGGTGAAACACTTTGTAACCTACAAAGCATACGTCATGTGCCATGAGTACTTAGGCAACACACAAACAAAGTCAGAAACTCTATTTGTACCAATTTAAAGGTGAGTGTAATCAAACAACTAAAATTGGATCATGACAAGTAAACCAGTTGCAGCTTAAGGAAACAAACTGGCAGCTGCCAAGGCACAGCTGTCATCTCTCAAACCAGGGAAAGGCACTTAATTACAGACACCCTGACTCAGACAAAGATAAAACAGCATATTAGTCTGTCTCTAGAAATGGCACCAGTTTTAACCTGCAGATGTTAGTTGTATGAACACATATTAGCTCTAAACACAGACAAAAAACTGTTTCTAATTTAAATTATTTTAAACAGACAAAAACTTCTTCTAATTTAAATTACCATCAGTACTGACTAACTAACCTTTCACAATTTCTGTGCGATATTGTTAGAAACTGTCTGTAAAGTTTATATTGTGAAAACAATGGATCTCTCAATTATAATAAAGAATTAATAAGAGAAACAGTGTAGTTCTTTTATTTTAATAACATTTTTGTTTAAATCTGGCAATTTTTGCACACAGCAATCTCTTCATATAAACCAACAAAATGATTGTTCAGAATACTTCAATGATTTTAACATTGGGTACCATCAGGCAAGAAACAGCTAAAGAACAGCTCCAAGCCAAATTAAATTAGTATTTAAGCATGAAACAATCACAACCAAATTCAGGATCCATAAAATATGTTCGTTACCTCAACATCCAGGCCTTCCACCAAGTCTTCATCACTGATTTCAGATTCTTTGGCTGTCGGAGCAAACCTGGCTTCACCGAAGCTGATTTTCCTTTCAGCTTGCCAACTAAAATTAAACAACAGAAGCGTTCCATTTTAATCAAGGGCTATGGATACAAATACCTTTGTTTAAATTGGTTTGAACTTGTTGTTTAGCTTTGCAAAAAAAGCAAAGCAAAGCTTTTGTTCATGGCTGGTCTAGTAATACTTTGCAAAATATTTGGTAAAACAAAATGTGTTTCTCTACTTCAATCTAATAACATTATACCTTTAGTTGATGACTCTTGTTGGTAAATCAATTAAACAAACATAATAATGCGCAATAACTACAACATGAAAGGTCTCCCATCCTTACTTGTTTTCGAATGCCACTCTCACTCCATCAGGAAACACGTCCTTCAAAAAAGCCTAGAAACATAAAACGGTAAATTAAACTTTACAAAAAGTTACTAGTTGTGAAAGCCTTTAATTAGAACCTGGAAATGTTTAAAGGTCTAAAAAATGAGAATTTTCTTTCAAATATAATATTCTGCCTAATTACAAAACAAAAAACAAAGAATTATGATTCCATAACACCTAATGAAGCCTGAAATAACTAGAAAAGTGAAAAAAAAAATAGTTTGTTTCAAAATGATAAATATAAATTACTACAAGAGCATTATCAGTATATTATTCAAATAGAAAGGGAATCAATAAACACAAATTTTTGTAACATCAACAAAACAAACAGCCACACAAAAAAATAGGTAAACCTTGTAAAATGCAGTGTTAGATCCTCTTACTTCCACAGCCCGTTGGTCCATTTTAACTGCAGATTTCAGGTCAATTTTAGTCAAGTCCTACTACAAGTCGAATTGCTGAATTGCACAAAAGTAAGTTCATAACAGGGAACGTTCATAACCACGTTTGCTTCAAGTCATTACGTAAGTTAGGTATGCAACACCACCATACAAAAAAAAAAATAAATCATGTTATGTCCAGTTGTTTTAATGTATATATATATTGCAAAATTATTGATTAATACCACTTTAAACCACTATTTTTATGGCGTTAGAAGTATTTTTTGCCGAAGAAAAACTTGATTTATATATTTCTACAATGGACATCCCAAGTAGAATGGTTAAACTAAATAACACAACAAACCAAAGCAGCAGTACAGGTATCTACAAAAGTGTGCAAACCCTAGATCATCAACTGCACATTAAAATGAGTCGTTTTATAACAGTAGAATTGAAAAAAGAAAAGTTTCAATTGTGGTTAATTCCTCTAAAAAGTTACGGCAAATCTATAGAGTAAATCCAAGAACTATAGCATCTATTTGAAATTTGAACTGAACAGTTTGAAACAGAATAATAGTTGTGTTATATATAAATTCATATATATATATATATATATATATATATATATATATATGTATATAAGAAAGTACATGCGTAGCAACAAATACAGAATTGCACCAAAGCACCATGGCAATGTTAATAGTTGAGAGTGCCTTAAAGAAAACGCGTAATGTAAAGCGTGTACATATACTGATTGAATACAAATGTTTATCAAAAGCAGTGAGAAAAGGCTTTAAAGTGGCATTGTATTATTAAACAGACTTCCAATAAGGCAACCCCCTGGCGAATTAAAATATAGTTATATCTGTGTATGCAACATAAAGAAGCAATATGAGCATGTTAAACATCCTGCTCAAAGCTCTTTTCAGGGAGCTGTCTCTTGTAGAGTTCTGCAAGGCACAGGGCAGTGGAATAGATTATTTCCCTTCGAGACATTCCTGTTAATGCTCTGTGCCAGTCGGAAGGTTTGACCCAGGGTAACTTGGTTTGAATTGTTTCGCCAATCGTTTTTGCAAGTCCAGACCATCGCAGGTTGTAGTTATCCGGGGTGCTTTTTTGGGCTTCCAGTATGATATCAGACTCGACAGGAACGGCCATCGTGAACAGTTTAATTGTTATATTGTTTTCGGGATCTTGCAGAAGCACACAGCCGACGTCGAACCATTGCTCTGGCAACTGCTCAACACTGAAGTTTTCAACAGCAACACAAACCTCATTGGCAGGCACCTTGTTAGCTTTTCTCAGATGGTTGATTCTTTCCTGTGCGCCTTTTAAACCAGCAGTGTAGCCGACTGGCTGAGCAGCTACATTTGATTGTGCTTCCAAGCCAACCACAGTGGCAGCACCAAACACCTTCTGGAATGCATCACGTACGGCACCCCACTTTACCTCCTTGTCGGAAGCCACAACTATCGTTATTTCACCACCTTCCTTGATGTAGGGAGTCATTCCTGGGTCCAAAGTGGTAATCATGCGATCCATGCTGGTTTTCGTCTTTTCCATAACCTTCTGCATGAATTGATTGTTGGATGCAGACTTGATCCAATTCCAAACACCGCCATGGTTCTCTGCCTGATCGGCCACTGTATCAGGACTTGTTGTTTCTGATGGCTGCTCCAAAGGCTTGTCTTCACTTTTGGTGACTGGACTATCCTGGGCAACTGGAGCC
The DNA here is from genome assembly GCF_963924565.1 of Ascidiella aspersa. Classification (NCBI taxonomy): domain Eukaryota; kingdom Metazoa; phylum Chordata; class Ascidiacea; order Phlebobranchia; family Ascidiidae; genus Ascidiella; species Ascidiella aspersa. The sequence continues at coordinate 23,523,736 of NC_139451.1, forward strand.
TCCGCTGCTTTATTAGCCTCTAACTTTAAATCACTCGATGCAACAGGATCCATCATTTTGAACTAGAATTAAGTCTACAATTAATATTTTCCTATAACCAAAACAGGGATTTGATCAGTGACAGTAGTGATTTAACTAACAAGGTAACTATCATAGTGCGCCAAAACAAAAATGTATTAGTATTTAGCTTCCTGAGTAACCGAGTAGGAATAATGCCATTTTATTATATAGCAAATTTAAACTTCAGGTTTACACAAGCACAATTAACTTTTTGTATAACCATCGGCGATGTTCTAGAATCCTACCACCTACCTTTATTAAACCAACCCACAATATTTGGGTTAGGGTGCTAGTTAGCGTTTGGGTGTGGGTGGGTCAAGTATTGCTATATTTATTATTGAACAATAACACTTGACCCACCCTAATCCAATTGCTAACCTGCACCCCAACCAAAATAATGTGCGCTGTGGTAGGATTCTAGAGCAGCGCCTAACCATGAAAAATTATTTCAAAAAAAAGCAACGCAAGATGTAGACAGAAATATGAATTATGTCTACAACTTTATACAAGTGCACAAAAATATTTTTTTTAATAAAAGGGAAGTTGCAAGGTAACAATTTACATGTATAACAATTATTATATAAGAAAATTCGGCGCTGGTCTAGAATCCTACCACAATGTGCATTATTTGGTTTAGGGTCGGTCAAGTATTCTTATTAAATAATGAATATATTTATACTTGAACCACCTTCAACCAAAACACATGTAAATTTACAGTTTTAGGTTTGTAACAAGCAACACAAAATAGATACAGTTTCACAAATATTTCACGTTGCATTTAACTACGTGATTGTTAAACATTTTTACCTGGCAGACCTTTTTTGCATCCTTAAAATAATGGAGGTACATAAACAGATAATTCTAATGGAAATATTTTGAATAACCAATAAAATTAAACATAGTTGAAATTTAAATATATGTCTGGGCAATTGCTATGCCAGTCTCAATTTATAATAGTGATGGCTGGAAAAGCTGAAATTCTAGTAGCACGATTTACAAATTGTGATTTAGAATTGATTTTGCGCTTCCAATTGAATTCACCATTTACTGGCTTGGTTGGCATTAAACAACAACACAATTAAAAACTAAAATCTTACTGTTCCTCTAAACAACACGAGACTTTGGTTTTGCTACGATACGATTCGTTGACCACAAACGTAATTTCCTCTGTTTCCACAACGATTCACATCAAACGTGTCAAAATTGCAACACTGTTGTAAACAGGTTGACAAAAAATATAACTGATCAAATGTTTACCCAAAATCGGTGAAAAATTAGATTGCCCTGTGAACAAAATTGTGAAACCTCACGTGAAAACTACGCCTGATTGCAAAACGTGCTGTAAGGAAAATGACGAGCTAGTTTGAAAGTGCTAAGTCAACGAGAGAAAGTTTACAGCTTAACCATTGACATCCAGTCCAGTTGTCTGCCCTGATTTTTTGTTTACATTAATCGTTTAGTTGTAAACATTAATAGGCCATATTTTCGTGTACGGGAAGTTGATTTAACGGTGTTCTATTTCTTTTAAATACACAGGTATGCAATAGTTAACTGCATACAGGATTTTAACAGCAAGTTCCAAAAATGCCAAGACATCGTTCAAGATCAAGAAGTCGTGAACGTCACCGTGATTCATACTCATCCAAAAGGTTTTATTTTTGAAACGCTTAAACATCAGAATCACTACCATAATTTCATCCAGTTTTTTTTACCAACATTATTTGGATTTGGGTCCCAGTTTGGGTTTTGGTGGTTCGTATTATTATTATCGTTATTATGTCATATTTATTTCTTCCTTGCAATTCAAATTTGCCAACTCGTTTCATTACTGTAGAAAAAGAGTGGTCCAGCGCCAAACTCGTTGCTAACTAGAAACACTGTATTATTATATGTATTGAAATCTGTGTTTTATTGAATTTGATTTCTCAGCAACTGTTCTTTGCGCAAATTACAGTCAGCCAACTGATGAGTATGATGAGCCACAAAACCACAACTATCGTCGGAATATTGATTCACCTAATCCAGAAAGCAACAGGCCATCAAGGCGACAAGCTGATAGCCTGCAAGAAGATGCATTTCTCGCATAGTAAAAAAATATTTTACCAATTTTTTGTGTTTTAAAACCAAACCAGCCTGCATTTCATGGCACTTTCATGTCGTTTTTTTTTTCTAGGTGTACATGTGTGCAATAATGTTTTTGCACACCTGAGGTACAAGATCTTTGCAACATTTAAGTGTGCAAAAAAAACAAAAAAAAATCCCTTTAAAATATTGGGTCTGCACCTGCCAGAGAATGCAGACTATACTAACCTTGAACCTCCAGTTGTATCATATTAAATATGGCTTTATTTTTGTAATAACCAATATGAATATATCAACTCGGTACAGTTGTTGATTTTTTTTAAATTAAACTGTGGTTGACAAACATTTTTTTCATCTAAAACAAGTATAATATAAAAAACGTGACACTTTAACTACATCATAATTAAAATCAATACTTATAGAAACCACTGTACACAAGCTGTCAAGAGATGTACTATTATTGTAATTAGGAAGGATGTGTTGCTGGCTAATTCAATTTTAAGTCATTAAGAAACAAAACAAGATAAAATTTAAAGTTTCCAAATATTTATTGTTACTCTTCTGCAGAACTCTAATGTTCTGCCTACCCAAGGTAAAAAAACACTGAATTAACCGGAAACTGATTGTATTGATAGTTTGCTTCTTCTATGTCTTTAATGAAAATGAAAATATCAAGCATTTTATGAATTCAACAAAAACACCAAAGTTGAATTAAGCACTTTATGAATTCAACAAAAACACCAAAGTTGAATTACTGGGCAAAAAAACATAACTTTAAGGAAACGTCGCTGGGCCAGTTACTTATTAAGTGCTTTGATAACGCAATTCATAGCAACTTAAAACCTACAGTTAAAATGCATTGTGGCATGTAATTCCGTATCAGTATTATTGAATATATCAGTAATGCTTCTTAGCCGAACATGTTGCAATGCTAATCTTCATGTATTTAGTCGACAGGAAGAAAGACTGAGGATATCAGAGATGGGAGTCCCAAGTGTCTGGGGTTCTTCTCCTTCCCAAGCCGATTCTGAGTACGCCGGTTACCAATTTGTTTTTCTACAAAATGTGTAAAGATACTTTCATAGACATGTTATAACTTTTATAAATATAGCAAAAATATTTGTTCAGTCTTTTAATGGAGAACTTTCGATGGATTCAAATTGATTTTCAATTTTTGGGACAATAAAAGACATGTTTATGTTCTAATCAGTTATCACGGATTTCAGTGCATAAGGAATTATTTTTATACCATATACATTTCATATGGATTACGACAAACTTTTGCATTAGTCTTTTTAACACAATAGTGTCCATAAAGGAACATTGTGAACTATTGAGCTGGCTGTGAAGGGATTTCTTATTTTGTTCTGTGTTTTATATCTAGGTCTGATGACGAACTGGGTTTCCATAAAAGCAAACAACAGCATGCCAAAGGCGGTACTAACAAGACTTCTAACAGTATGTAGCCAATTTCAGTGCGTACATAGCTTTTGGATTAAATGCTGTGAAGATTTGCCATTGCCAATCTTTTCTTTCTAGATTTAGTTTTGTTCAATCCTACTATTTTATAGAAAACAAATCAAGCAAGAAAAAGAGACACAAAGTAGATGCCAGTTCATCCCAGGTATGTTGTGACTTTTTGTAAGTAATTAAGGTAAAATTATAAAGTATAATTTATCATTTAGTGAAGATGGATATCACATAATTTTATTTGCATTAAGAACACTTCAAACACTTTTGAAATTTTTGTAACCACTACTTACAATTCTTTTTTGTTATCTTACAGTCTTCGGATGACTCTGAAAGCTCTGATGAAAAAAAAAGAAAACGAAAAAAGAGGAGAAAAGAAAAGAGAAAGAAAAAGCGAGAGACGTAACAGTATTTTCTCTTAATTTGAAAAATACTTTATGATTTAATTTAAAAAATACTTGATGGTTAGTCTTGTAAGTAAAGAAAGGGCTTTGTTACCACAAATTTAAAAAACTTATGATTTTGGTACACTATGCGGGATCTGTTGATGATGAATTACTAAGTTAAAAGGGCCTACTTAACCTTTTTGGCTTTGCAATGCATTCTTTTCTATGTAATGGCATTTTATACACAAATATAACATTCACAGCTAATTCCTATTTGACCAGATCAAACAAAAAGAAGCACAAGAGCAAAAAGTCAAGGAAGAAAAAGTCCCACTCTTCCTCCGAAGAGCAAAGTCGGAGCGAGGAGGAGGTTTGGGAGGAAAAGACTGTCTCTCTGGTCAGAAAATCCAATGGAGCAGGTTAAAACTACTGTTATTTAGGTTGCAATGAGCAGTGTTGTAAACAAAGTCATTTTGAAATGACTTCAGTCCGTGTCAAGTCATTTGTAAATTAACTTGATTCCAAGTCAAGTCTGTTTGAATAAATGACAAGTCAAGTGCCAGTCCAAGTCACCAGTTGCGCAAGTTAAGTCAAGTTATGTATAGAGCAAATCAACTCCAAGCCATGTCCTTGTCATTAAAATAAAAGTGATAACTAAATTTTTTAATGGCTACGATTATGAGCAATAACTGTGCTAAAAAATAAACAAAATCGAAACATATAGCAAGCAATTTGTATTTTGTGCCAAAATAGCTTAATTTTATTAAAACATTTAAAAAAATATTTAGAGAAATACTTTATTTAAACCCAAGTAAATTGTCCAAAAGACAAGTCATTTGTCCAAACGACTTAAGTCAAGTCAAGTTAAGTTAACTGAAAACAGTGACTTAAGTGCACTTAAGTCAAGTCTTTCATTGACTTAAGTCATTACAACACTGGCAATGAGTTACATTTAATGTTGTGTGAGTATGACATTATGGTTAGCAAAGGATAACCAATTTATTTTATAAGAAGTTAATTTAATATTTTTTTTATCATAAAATACACCCCACTGTTATTTTTAATATCATAGAAGACCCCTAGTTTTTTTAAAACTAATGGAAATGGTACGCAGTAAGCACTGTTTCATATTGCAAAGTTCTTTATTTATAATTGCTACTATGGCATAAGATTTAGCATAGGATAGCTAGTGGACTTATGATGCAGTAAATTTCATATTAGTTTCATAAGCCTAATAAAAATGGTTTACCCCTTGTCATGTCTACACACTGCAAAATTTCCTTTCTGCAAACTGCAAATGTTCAAATTTAGTTTCATAAAACTTTCTTAGGCAATTCAGATTTGTCAGATGATGTGGATATGGAGACTGCAGCCAAAGTAAGTCGACTTGTTGAAGAAGAGACTGTGATCGGCCCAATGCCAGACAACTTTGACTCCTCTGCTAATAAGCCACTGAAGTAAGTTATGGCTGTAATTTTTCTTTTGTCTTAGCTTAGACACAAGTCTTTTTCAGCGTGAATAATGCTTAGCTTTAATTCAATTCGGTATATTAGTAAAATGGTGAGGTAGTTTTTCATTTATTTATAGGAGTTTTTTTTCATGCACAGGCTTTTGCCTTAAGAGAGTAAGGCGCGGCTCGCTTCTGCCTAACAATGCGCAATACTGCAGCTTTTGACCGCCTTTTTTGTCGCGCATCGTTTTTACGCATGCTTCTGTCTGTAAGTTTTATTGTGTGCCAGTGCAGGTCTTATTTTGTCCAAAATCCTCGTAATGAAAATTTCCGAGCGCGCAACCTTTGGCGCCAAATTTCCGCTTATTTCCGTGAAGAGACCTATTTTTATGCCTTTTTCTCCCACAGCTTTTTAAAAGGCATCTCCCTACATTGGGCCAACACAAATCGTAATTCGCCAAAAATCGTCGTCTCCTAACAAAAATTTCCGAAACACGCAACCTTTGGCGCCAAATTTCTGCCTTTTTTGGTAAAGAGAGCATTTTTGCCCCTTTTTTGTCGCTCAGCTTTTTGACCAACACAGATCTTAATTTACCAAAAATCCTAAACTCCCAACGAAAATTTTCGAAACGCGCAACCTTCGGCGCCAAATTTCCACTTTCCTCTGCAAAAAGAGTGTGTTTTTTTACGCCTTTTTTGTCTCGCTTAGCTTCGGTCACGCACTCCTTCCGGGCGAGGGCGCCGCGATGGCCGCGTACGTCGAGGACGGCAAGCGTATCCCGCGACGAGGCGAGATCGGCCTCACCAGCAACGAGATCTCGCAGTTCGAAGACGTGGGCTTCGTAATGAGCGGCAGTCGTCACCGGCGCATGGAAGCCGTACGATTGCGCAAGGAGAACCAGATCTACAGCGCCGACGAGAAGCGCGCGCTGGCCTCCTTCAATAAGGTCGAACGCGACAAGCGCGAAACCCGCATCCTGTCCTCGTTTAAGGACCTCGTCAAGACCAAGCTGGCCAACCAGTGATTTGCGAGCGACGGTACGCCGGGTTTCGAGGGGAGTTTTCTCGCCGATCGCCATTTTTTTTTTGAAATTCCACACGGCGTTTCGGGAGGCGTTTTCCGGCGCGCGTTTTTGGTGCTCGCCAGGCGGACTTCATTGCGAGGCGAGACGGCGCCGGGTGGTGGAGAGACGTGGGAATGACGTTCCAACGTTGCTATTTCCAGCAAATCGTTTCCGGCAACACCGGTCAATACTGATATTGTTCAAAGATCTACTTGAAACGTCTACTTGCAATAGTTCGACCTGGCTCGTTTGGCCCAATAGGCCGCGTGCTCTTTTGACCTGTTCACGTTTATTTTGGCTCACGCGCCTAGCTCGAATGTTTCTCGCGTATAGCGATTGACATTACGATCCAGCACGTCAGATTTCTTCGAGCCAGCAGCCTGAATTGGAAAATAAGAAGTAACTACTGCTGTAATGCCTTTAGATCCCTGTCTTTTTAACTTTTTAGCAACGGAATACTTGATGCGTAAAAATCTGTTACGAAACACCAAACTAAAGTTGATTATATACTGCATTAAAATAAACAACGCAACAACATTTTTTTACTTTCAGTTTTTTTTGTCCTATATTTGAACCTGTTTGAATAAGAACAAAAAATATATTCGGATGTGTATATTATTGTACTTAAGCAGCAAACAGGAAATTCCCATCCTATAATCACACAATAATAATTCAAGCATTCTTGATGAAGCATTTGAACTGCTGATAAGGGTTTCTTACTTTCATTAAACAAAGACAACTTGCGTTCATTGTGTTAAACAAGGTGAGACTAAAGCATTAGTCTAATTTATACATTCGTTGCCGAACATCTGAAATCTTTTACGGAACACTAGTGTTTCGCGGAATAGCGATTGAAAATTACTTTCTTCAGGGGCCCTTTCTCAATTTTAATGCTGACCTTTTGTCGAGAAACTTTTTATCTTGTGTTGCCGTGGAAGAGTTCTAAAGAACGTTTAGGGCCCACCGAGTAGACAAGTTCGAAAATCAAATACCAAAGCGACCTGACATTTACTTCCAGGTTTTTGGCACGATCGGTTTAATGCGTGTGTTATCTTGGTTTCGTTAAAAATACGCCACTATATCACATCCACCGGTGTGCAATTTCTAATAAAATCAGTCGTTCATACGAACGTATCTCGTGTGATTTCCTGCATCGTTGTTAATCATTTGAAAACACTTAGCTGTTTTTTTATTCGAAATTTAAGCAACCAATGAGCAGCAGCTGAGGTTTAGACCAAGTTTTGCGATAAAAACATTGTTGATAAGAGGCTTGAGGTTTAGGTTGTTTTCCACAGACTGTATAGACTAGTGCTTCACAATCTGTGTGCCGTTAAACATGTCAGGTGTGCCGCGGTGTAACTGGCTTTTTTTCAAAGGCACGTTACTTTATTCGCGAAAAGTCGTAATTTAGAAACAATTTCTAAACAAACCGAACTACCAGGCCATCAGCGCGCTCAAACTATTCAACAATTGTTTACGTCTTTATACGTAAGCGGAACCACGTAGTTGTAATCCATACGCATGCAACTTCTATGGAGAATGTTAGGCATTTTTGTTATCTGCCTTGGTTCGCACCGTAATCTTTTATCTTGGTTAGTATTTCAAAATCCAAGTCAAACAGTAAAGACAAAAGACAATGTTTCAGTTAGTATAATTTTCACAATGCCCTTCAATATCCAAACAATAACCAAAAATTTATTCCTGCTGTCATGCACGCCCGTATAGTGTTGTCCTTGGCTATAAAGCTTGGAAATAAGTTAGGTGCACAACTGCTACGGTCGTTCCAACTTTATTGACATGAAGCTGAATATAAGTACAGCGGCGAAAGATGATACGTGTACAGGGGATGGCTGAAATATTGCCGACAGTCGCGCTTGATCAACGACTTCTTTAACGGTGGTGCTCCTCTTCACAATCATTTGGGATTTTACTAAAGACCCTGGTGCACTTCCGGCCTGCAAAAGCGTAACAAAGACACGTTACAAATATAAAACAAAACAGTAGATAATATGTTGAATGTGAAGTAGACAAGCTACATAATATAGTGCCGCTATTTAAAAAAAAACGTATAGCATAATACACAGTTAAGCGATCAAATTGTGCTGTAACAGTGAAAGATACACGGACATATGTGTTCAACAACTGTAGTCTAGTCCTGTGCTTCCCAACCAGTGGGTCACGAAGCTATTTAAGGTGCGGTTCCGAAGCATTTGTAAATATTACAGTTTCCATTAGATTGGAAAATGAATGCATAATCATTACGTAACCTTTATGCAGCAATGTAACAAATACGTAACAATTATATGTTTTGTGTGGCATTAACCATTTCAGTATACGTACGCCAGTAGTAAAGATGCAGGTTTTATGTAACTTAATTTGTTTGGTCAAATTTTATTGAGGCACGCACAATAAAACTTGCATTACAAGTGGGGCGCGAACTGAAAAAGGCTGGGAAGCACTGGTCTAGCCCTTCTGAAGATCATAAAGGCTGGTCATAAAGTTTTAAAAATGGTCATTTAACAGCTTTAAAAGGGCTAGATTACAGTTGTCAAACACATATGTGTGTATATCTTCGATTGAATGATATAGCGCTGTAGATTCCCATTGTACAGTTGCTTGTAGGCTTAACATAGTGGAGCAAGCTTTGACGTATGGTTGTTTCTCGACTTTTCTGAGTCATTTTAGCTCATTTTGCAGAGCAGCAGACCCGGTAAGGTCGGAGATTTCAATTCTTTCTGCAGGCTTATTGTTTTTCTAGCTTGCCCTGCTTGCATCATTAATCGATAGATTAGTTTGTCTGCAAGGACTTTCGGAGGGTATAGTAACAGTTTCGACTTTATCTGTGGGTGCAGTTGTTACAGCGTTGCTTGCCGCCATTAAGTTAAAGTTCACTTTATTAGGCTTTCGTGATATGCTTGACATTGAGAAAACCTCGATGCAAAAGTAAAGCTGGACCTATGGTCACCAAACAATGATCCGCTGGGATTTTAATGTCTTGAGCATTTTTGTTTTAATGCCTTCAGCATTAATAAAGATAAGATATGTTTAGCGCTTGTAGTAAATATTTAGAATTCCGGTTCGTCAAAAAAAGTCCATTTTTGCCGCAAGTTTATTGTTTTTACGGTCCTGGTTACTGGATTATTGGTAGACAACTGCACTCCTGGTTACTGGATTATTGGAAGACAACGATATTGCATGGGTCGTCTTACTGTGATGGGCCGTCGTACAACTTCTAATGCATTGTGCACATGGACACAGTATGTCGTGAACATCATCGAGGACTTTCTGCAGTTTTTTATTAGAAAGTCCGAGGTGGTCTGCGCCACACTTCCTCAATGCTGCTTTTCGATCTGAAAAATAAAAGAAGTGAAAAAGTTTCATTGGCATCGCATTAATATGATTGGCAAAACTCGGTTACAGGAGAAGGCCGCGTAATATTAAACTGGTTAATACCATACGTAACATGAGAACCGACGGGTATTTTATCTATAAGTCTATTATTCAAACAATTTTTTTAATTTGAAGTTAACATTACTTGACAACGTGCTAAAAAATTGGCGATGAGTTAGCACAGAAAAGATAGAAGTTTTACGGAAAAATGCCGCGAGTCGGAATAAACAGCTTAGCGCTCGCGGACCATTTTCTTGCCCGAACGCATGAACAATTGAACATGTTTAGAGACGAATTTCCGCCCTAACGGGGGAGCGTATAACGAGTATGGTAGCCTAAAGAAACCTAAGGTTCTCGTTTCATCTAGTGCAGAAATATGCTGCTAGAAGCTTTCTAATTGCATTCAAGAAAGATTTGCGCGTACAAATACCATATTTTTGTATCAGTACGGGCGTTTGTGTAAGAACAGTTTAATGCTGTTGCCGGCCGTCCCAGCTTCCTTTTACCACTGCACTGTCACGGACCGTATTTAGTCCATGTCCGACTAGTAGACTCCTATTCGCTTTTGTCTACAACAATACTCGCAATAGAAACCACAAAACACAAGGAAGTTATTTGCAAGGCAGCATGCAAAACTCGATTACTTTTCCCTAAAGCTTGTCTGCAATCTTGAATGGCTTTTATTGTGTCGCATTCATGGCAACCAGTTTGGCAAGCGTCATCGGCTTCTCCCACACAGTCCATAACTAAAAAACATAAAAAACATAGATGTTTAAAAACAAGCTAGGTCAACTTTTACTTAAATTTTGCTATTAGTATTTCTCCTTTCGAGCTGGGGCCGGACACCTTTTCCTATAGTCGCGGACCAAAGTCAAATACTTTTGAAGTGTTCGGCGGGCCGTGATAAGTTTTAACTAATAATATTTTTTTAATACGTGAAAATTTTTGAACTTTTGAAAAAGACAATCGTTTATGAAGGGCGGGCCTAGGATTTTTTTAATTAAAACCGGGTCTTATTATATTTAGTAAAAAGCCGGTAATGCTTTCGTTAATTGCATTTCTTTGGTGTTATATTGGAGTCCACACGGTGTCATACATCGTCACATTGAAAAGGCCCTGCATAATTGACGCTTCATCGCCGGCAAGTAAAGTTTAAGAACATAAAATCTGCTAACTTTTGTTTCAAAGCTATGCTGTTTAAAAACTGATAAACCATGTAATAAACGCAGCAAAACCATTGCATTTATGATTTTCGAAAAGGCTCGCATTGTGAAAATTCTAGTTGATTGGTGTACCAAGTACAATAAACCCCCAGAAATACAAAATTAAAATGTTATGTTTCGTTTTCTTAACGTTATTATAAAGCGGTTTGATGTGTAGGACTTTAGAACATAAGCTATTTTATAGGTCAGTTGTGGTGATAAAAAAAGGTTGCGGGGCATTGTTTTTAGGAATGTTGTTTGCCAGTTAAGTTAGAGATTGACTACGGTTTGTTTAACATTATTTGCACTACGTGCTAAGAACCAAGATGTTTGAACGATGAAGTAAAACTACCTTACCTGTTATAACATGTTTGAACAAAGAACCATAAACAGCATATGTAAAAGTGGCCAGCAAACACAGACCTAACAATAACTTCATTTCCGATTTTAAGTTGCTCTGTAACCCAAGAAATAGAATTTGCAACGTTTACAGGACATTTTAAGCGGTAAAACAGTGTTTAATGAATAGCATTTTGATTTCAAAAAAAGATGACTGGAAGCGTTTAAAACTATGTGTTGTAAAACTTTAAAACTGAATTAGTCCTCAAGCACAACATACAAAATATATTGATGCGCTATCACAGCGACTTTCTGATGTGCAATTTGTGACATAAGGACACCAATTTGCGTAAAACCAAATTTGCCGTTTGGTGTTTCTTGTTCCGAGGGCATTTTTCAATAAAAACAGCGGTACGCATAGTTAAGTCTCCGTACATTCCTGAATAGGTATAGCTGATGTTCTTACTTCCCGACCAGGAAAATATCCCGCGTTCACTATACTTACTACTGGTTAAATTATTGATAAGGATTTCTTATAATATTGCTATATTGTACTAAATAATAATCAACCTAATTTGGTTGATATATATGATAATTATAGGAATTGGTTACTGTGACCAAAATTTGTTAGTTTCGATATATTTTTTGTACTGTGCGGAAAAATGCTCCATTACCGAACGATATGATTTTAATAAAAGTCCAGTACCTCATTATTTTGGAAAATTAACTTCAAACTGCATTCAACAATCTTAATCTTCTCCTAGCTATACGGCAAACAACTTAACCAAAAACTGACATATCAACCAGGTACGTTTGCCCTTTATAACAACCGCTAGTCTAGATTTCGCAACCACGTTTAAAATCACCAACGCCCCCCCTTTTTCACTTCTGCCTCTTTGCCTTTTTCTTTTCGATTGTACGCGCCGCTTTAAAATTGACTGACGCCTTTTTCCTTTAAAAAGTCAAAAAAATGAAACTAACACCAAAAAGGCCGACGGCCTTTCAACTTTCCAAGATGTTGCAATTTCACATGGTTTATACTATGAAGTGCAGAGGAATTTCATCGCACACCATTTAGACAAGACAGATTGGCTTAAATATTCTAGTCTCTCTAGCGATTCTAGTGAGGATCAGACCGACACTACACACGGGTCAAGATCAAATTAAAATATTTTCGGACTTATATTAGAATAATTAAAAAAACACGGGTAGTTTTTGCACGAAGCCAGAAAATATTGAATAATGAATATATCTGGGTTTGCATGTAATCGGCAGCACAGAACCTGAAACTCAGCAATGTTAGTTTTTGGTCAACTTATTTTACAGTATTAACTATTTAGGATTTTTCTGTTATAGCCCTTTTTGGGGAACCAAAAGTAAACGCGACAGAATTTCGGCCAAGATTAAATTTTAGTCGAAACCATTGGAGCTAGCATGTTAATATTTTCCTCCTAATGAACATATGTCTCTACCGGTCTATACTTTGTCAACTTAAATAATAAAACTAATTCCGTGTTTTAAACACCACTAAAGAATCATACTAGTTTGCTTTCATTTGTAATTTTCCGTTTTATCTCTCCACCCTGTTCATTGCATTTTAAAGAAAATTTTGCGCTTCTGTTGCTCTATTTTTGCCCCTAACACTGTCAAACTCCTTCATTTTTCTCCCTCCTTTTTTGCTTATACCAAGCCAGCGAAATAAACTTACATCCAGCCAAACAAACCACTAGTCCGCTTTTTTGCGTGAGCAAGATTCAATTCCATTTTTGTCATCAAGTATAAGCCTGTATAGTGCTGTCTTTGACAACATGACTTCGAAGTAAATTAGATGCACGAGTTACGAAGGCAGATCAGCTTTTATGCTGCTAAAGTAATGACAGCGTTGCGGCGAAAAATGCTACGATTACAGGTGTTGGGTGGAATATTCCGACAGTCGCGCTTGATCAACGACTTCCTTAACGGTGGTGTTCCGCGTCACAATTGGCCGGGATGTTATCAAAGATCGTGGTACAAACAGGGTCTGCAAAAACAAAGACACGTCACTGAAAAACAAAACATATATGCTGAGTGTGAAGCAGACGTGCTATATCAGGGGTCGGGAACCTATGGGTCGCGAGCCATATATGGCTCTTTTGATTATGTAATCTTGCTCGCAGATAAATCTAAGCTATTTTATTTCTTATCATGACTTAAATAAAACGGCCATGACCCATTTCAAACTGTAATTCTGTTAATTTAAAACTGCCTAATAACAGTTTTTCCGTGCTTCACGCGAATCCTATTCGTCTTATCGTGGCTGTTAACCGATTTAAAGAAACCCCATTTGCCTCCTAAAGGCCCTTTTCGTACCATGGTTCTCAATTTTTGTAAACTTAGCAAACATATTTTTTCGCGCTTACTATGTTGTCTTTTCAAATGGTCCATTTTAAATTACTATTTTGGCCAACCAAAACAATTGTTGAACAATATAATACGGCTCTCATGGAAATACAACCAAAAATATTCGGCATATATGGCTCCCTTAGCTGAAATAGTTTCCGACGCCTGTGCTATATAATATATAGTGCTGCTATTTTTGAAAAGATTTAGCTTTGCACAAGCTAAACGCCGTTTTACAGCTATTTGGAAGTTGAGTGAAAAAGTGGGTTATTGCAGGTTCGACTTTCTCTGTGCGCGTGCATTTGTAGCGCCATAAAATATAAATGCACTTTTTAATTTTTCGATCCTTGACATATATTAATCTTGGATGCAAAAATAAAGCTGGACCAATGGCCACCAAACAATATGACACAGGGCTATAACGCGCAATGTACAATTTAAATTTTGACAGTTGCTTAAAAAGAAGAGTTTTCACTGGAATTAATTCGGTCGTTTTATTAGAAATCCTCTTCTTGGAAAACACTTTTTAAAAAAATAGTTTTTGTTGTAATTTTTTCCAAGTAATTTTATAAAATAGCGCGATAAGAAATATCGAAATGTGCTGCAAATTCAACAAAAATGGATTCACAAGCTAAAACGTCGTTTTCTAGAGTCTTATAGTTGAGTATGCAAAGTGGGTTTACGGATTCGACAATCTCCGAGCGTGAATATATTTGTTGCCTATCCGCTTTTCACTAACTTTTTTTTTTTGTTTTTTACTTTTTTTATAACTTGTATAATTTTGCTTCGTTACGCTGGACCAGCGGTCAGCAAAATACTGTCCGCGCAGTTATCCTGTGGCATATTTCCTTAATGGAATTTGATAAACCTTTATCCACGGATATTAACGGTAATCTTTGTCGGATGCAAATATAATCTAGAATTTTCACGCGAACATAAATCTAAATTTGAAATTTAAATTGTTCCACAGTTTTATAAAGTATAAATTTTGTTAAATCATAACGTTTCCTTTGTTTAGTTTCAGAAAAGGCAAGAAAGTTCGACGCAAAAGTTATACCCGTCCCGTGATAGCCGTTCCATACATTGTCCTGCCCCTTGAATAAAAATGTTTTGCCCTTCGCTGGATGCTGGACCATTTATTAATTTATGGTTCACCCCGAGTCGTTTTTGGCCATGTTTGCAAAGTAGCAGTTCTTTAACTTTCAGATCTGGCGCAACTGCTCCTAACGTTGATAAACGATTCGTGTAAATATCGAGAAGCTTGACTAATCGAAAAAAATGGTAGTTTTGCCCTGTTTTGCAACGTTTTAATGGCGGTTTAATTAAGCCCTCCTGGTTATAATGACCCTCATGGTTCATGAGTGTAGGCAACAATACGAACACGGCGTGTATGTCGTCTTACCGTTATTGGCGCAATGTTTTAGGCAGTTTGCGCATTTACACAGCAGCAAGTGGGCGCAGTTTTGAGCTTCCATAAGGCTACAGATGTCAGAATTTGGGCAGCAATGTTTATGGGCACACTTTCGAGCTACCGTTCTTCGATCTGAAACAACAAATAGAGAGGGATTTAGCGGACACCCACCGCAGCTCACATGCCAGGAACAAGGGTTGTCAACACAACTGTATACTTGTAGAATATCTATTTCTCAAAAAGAGCTCGTAACGACAAACTTTAACGTTAGATTCATTCGGATTAAGGAACTGATGATGTCATTATAGGCGAAATATATATTCTTTAAAAAAAATCTGATCCTGGTTTTACTCGGGTTTTTAAACTTAGTTTTTGTTAACACTAGGCGTTTTCCGTTATCCAAGTTGTAAGGTGATAGGAAAAGATTTTTACAAAATAACACTGGGTGCAGAAAGCCTTACTATAACTCGTTTTACAAGCCAAGTTGTAATCAGTTAACAACTTTAGACATGGCTATAGGTCAGAATAGAGTAGACAATAGCCATGTTTAAACATTGGGAACACAGCTATATGGGGCAACAGTTTTGCATTTTTTTATCAAAATCACACTAGAATAAAAAACGTATTTTACAACTCTATTCAGTCTAGACTGAGTTAGATTTGTTTCACAGCAATATAGAGAAAGGGAGTCGCAAAGCGACAGAAAGTGTCAATGCAAGACAGCATACAAAACTTGATTACTTGGATTTTTTGACTTGTTCTTGCAACTCTGGATTTCAAACACGTTTTTGCATTGACGGTTGCAGTTACTTCTACAACTGTCAACAGCTGATTCCACGCACGCTCCAACTAAAAAACACAAAATACAATTGAGTATCTCGAAGCTATGTATGTATAACAGTGGTTCTTAACTTTTTTTCTACCACGCCCCCTTTGGTAATTGTCCTGTGCCTTGTGTCCCCTTAAATAATAAATAATTATCATACTAAAAGTAATTCGGTATTTTTCAAGTATATATCAATAAGACAACAGAAAACTCAAAAGTTTACTCCCAATTGCGCGAAAAAATGCCTTTAATTCGTTTGATTTGGGTAAACTTCAATATAGGAGAACTGACAAATTGGGCACACAAAATATTGGTCGTGCTCGATATATTGGTTTTCGTCAAGCTGATTTTGACAAACATGTTGTGAAGATAGTAAGGCTACACGGAAACCATGTAAAGCTGTCGCCAGAAGCGTCAAAATTAAACATTACGAATCATGTTTTAAAAAAGTGTGATGACACAAAAGCAAAGGCTATACTGCAAATAACTTTACAAATATGCGCAAAAAATTCTCATTTCCAACCAATTTGTTATATACTAATGACAGGTTTCCGCGAATGGCAAATGTTTTCCACATTTTTGTTGTTAAAGTCGGCAAAACCACCTTTTGTGGAGAGGTTGGCATGGTACCCAACCCCCCTGTACAGACAAATACAACATGGAACCAAAAAATCATTATAAAAAGTTAAATATTGGAGTACATCTCGCGCCTCCTCCCGGTTGAGAACCACTGGTACATATGGGTTTGTTCAGTTATGAGTGGCAGGCTGGCAGCAAATCTCCAACCGCAAGCAGATAACTTTTATTTAAAAAAATCCTAATAGGTAAACCCTGAATGGACGAACCGTCAAGGCGAAGCTATAACAATTTACCTGCACGAAGATGACCTTCCACCGACCGTCTTCCATGGGCAACATAGGCAAAGGCGACGAGCAGACACACTCCGATAAAAAACTTCATTTTTGACCTTAAGGTTTTTTCGCTACTCGAAAAAGGCAATAGAACGTTTGTAGTATAGTGTAAGCTTTAAACAGCGTTACACGAATAACAATGTATACCAAAAGGAATATTGCTTGAACGGTCAGGTTTTAAAACTGTATACTTACCAAACCAAGTTTACTTTCAACAAATATTATGACCTTTGGCCCAAAAACAAATTAAAAAATATCTCCCTATATTAGTGAATACATTTATATTTGATGTTAATCATTTATGATCCAATAAACGTAAAATCGTCGTCTCTTATGAGTCGCCAAACGCTTTATATCGGCACACAGCCCGTAGCGTCCCATACATATATTATTATATATGTCTGATCCTGGTTTTACTCGTGTTTTTAAAATTTTATTAATTAAACATTAGGAAAATAAATCCGACGCAACCATTGCACTTTGGCAAGACACTAATATCGTTTTTTTAAATCGAGTTTGCCATACCCGTCGCAAAATAAATGCTATAGCAACGTTGATTTTCATAGGCCGAAAATTAATTTTTGAAATTGTAACGCGTTAAATTAAAAGGCTGCTACGTCTCTAGTCTGTCCAAAGTGCTTACTTGTAAACTGACATGGCGAGACTGCGCGCCGTCCCTTATATCACAACAGCTGGTCCTTTTTCACTTATACCTCTGTGCCTTTTACCCCGTTTTCAAACGCACGTTGTTGCTTTAAAGTCGGTTGACTTCCCTTTCTCTAAATTGCGCCAAAATAAAAAATGTATAACAAAAAGCTACACAGTTGGGCCTGCGGTTTCTTTTCCACAGGTCGTATTTTGTACAAAGTAATATCATAACTTACCGTAAGCGGTTAAGGGCTAATAATTTGTCTGCGTCTTTTCACGCGAAATATTCGCGCGTCATTCGTAAAACCGAGAAATAATCTTGCTCAGATAAATACTTCTGCAAGGTAAAAGTTATTGTGTTAAAAACATAATAATTGTTTGTTTTTTAAATTTGGCTCGAATCGCAATAGTCATATGAAAATTCATGTAAAAACATTAAAATTTTCACATTACGTTTACTATAAGATTCTGTAAGTCAATTTTCATAAAAAAGACGTGTCTTTATTCGATTAAACATTGTGTATTTTCTTTAAAAAACAAAGTTCATTGTCACATGAACTTTTACATGAACAGTGTTGTTTCTTTCATATAAAAACATCGACTGTTTCTAGCACACTTGTTCCCAAGTTATTTGGGCTCAAGGCACCCTAACGCAAAATATAAATAGTCTGCAGCACTCTTGCGTTTTTGCTTTGTGGTTTACTGTGATGTCACAGTAAACTGAATTTCAGCACTATATAAGAACCGTACGTAATTTTAAAACATACCTAATTAATAGTATGCACAAAAATTGTGTCGCGAAGCGTACCAATAGGGCAAAGATTATAATCCAAAGGAAATTCAAATATTTCGTGAAACTCTTGAGCGTTAGAAAAGGCACCGCGGTTGTAGCACTATATAAGGGCATATATTTATCTATACTGATTTCATATGTTTTTTTGAAAGTCTTTTTAAATAAATAACAAGTGATGTCCCAGTCCAAGTCATCGGTTGCCCAAGTCAAGTCCCAGTCAAGTAATAGTTAAAGCAATTCAACTTCAAGTCAAGCTCTTGTCACAAAAATAAAACTTGTCCAAATGACTTAAGTCAACGCAGGTCATTTTCTCAAAAGACTTAAGTTAAGTCAGGTCATTTTCTCAAAAGACTTACGTCAAGTCAAGTCATTTGCTCAAAAGACTTGAGTCTAGTCAAGTCATTTTGCCCAAAACACTTAAATCAAGTCAAGACATTTGATAATAGTGACCTGAGTGCACTTAAGTCAAGTCATTGACTTCAGTTATTACAACATTGCGTAACTGCCCCATCAAAAGGCCGTAAAAAAGGCTGGTTTTGATTTGTCAAACGCTGTTTACCGAGTTCTAGTGTTGCGCACGTCACTCTTGTTGCACCCGGCAGAGTTTGCACTCGGTTCTGTCTCGGGACCGCCATTCCCAAGAAATACAGCTTCCTGGATTGATCCGGACCGGCGCAATCGGCCGGCCATCCAGCGCCGCTTTAGTCTCGGTCTTGGCACGCGCTGTAACGGGACCGGAAAAAATCGAAACGGCTCGCGGGTAGCCGTAAGTAAAAACAATACACTTGGCGCTTGGCCGCAGCGCAAGTTAGTATTGGCGCCAGCGAATTCTGCCATCTCCACTGAGAACCCTGACTTCAGCTTCTCGATTTTGATAAGAATAATTAAACGACAGGGTTTGGTGGGATTGCTTTTCTAATGCACATACAAACCCGTGTGAGCAACACAAACAGGCTGTGGTGCTTTCTGGCAAATCTATAGGCGCCGATTGTAAGTTTTCGCCCGAGTGTTTACACCTAGGTCTGAGAATGTAAAACATACATTTGCTATATCAGTGTGGCGCTATGATTGCCAGTATAAGATATGACCAGTGATTCCCAAACTGTGTGCCGCGGCACACTAGTGTACCTCAAAAGATTTTGTGCCAATTTTTTTTTGTTAATTTGGAAAAATTTCTATCACCAATAGGCATACACGCAAGCATTTTAGACTAAAATGCGCACTATTCATTACAAAGTGCAAACTTAATATGTAAAAATGAAGATATCTCCTCGTCCTAATGCACGTTAATGGCGACAATGACTTCGAATGGTTGCAAAACAGTATAGTTTTTAGTTGCAATGGGCCTCTACACTGTAGGGTGGAGTGAAAAATTCCCAAGAGTTGGGTAGCAGGATGGTCCGGTTTTCTATAGCCCTATAACTATAAATTTCATCATATATATTTTTAACCTGGTCGCGTAGTTTGTTGCTCTTTTGATTCTATGATTATTTTCCTATGATTTTTAATTTTTACCACCTGGTTTAAGTGTTTACATTATTTTGTATTCGTTTTTTAGAGACTGATGATGCCGTGATTGGCGAAATATATTTCTCTTTTATAAACTAGAACCTATAGTGACTGATTTTGACTGAGACAAGAATTCTATACTGTTTTTTAACCACTACAAATTAATAATATTAGGACATTTGCATATAGTTTGTCGTGTAGGCTATTAAGGGCGATTGTAAAATTACTCTATTATTGTTCAGTTAAAAGTGTGCCGCGAAATATTAAGATTTTTATGTGTGCCGCAAGCTAAAAAAGTTTGGGAACCACTGTTATAGACAGACAAATTACCAACCCCACTTGCACTACATACACAGATATGCAAACAGTCTCTGTTGCTTTCTGGCAAAGCTAGGCCTGGATTATGATGGAAATTCGATCAAACGTCTTACGCAAATATTTGCACAGCGTCGCGAATGTAAAACGCGCAGTCGCTATAAGAATGGCTCTGATAATTGCCAATGAGATTGGACTCGAAGGTGGTTTCGAATTGAGGTCGAGAAGCCAAAAATGGGTCGATGCCGCGGCAGCAAACTAGATCAAGTTGTTGATAGTGGTACTCTAGATTTTTACAACGACTGAACTGCTTTTGTTGAAATTCCAATTGACGATTGATTAACTGTGTTTACAGAGTGTAAAATTTTCGCTGTTTTATTGTAACTACAAACTAGCCGTTTCTTGTTATAGTCTTGCGTTCCATTTCCATGTTAAACGAGTGCAAACTCTAATTGAAAAAATTGTACTTTATTTAGATTGCCAAATCGTAAATAAAACGTTACAGTAAATATTCCTATAATGCTCGTCAGAACACTGAAAGCTATGTATTAAACCTTCATAAGAAATCATCGACAGTTCGCCATAGCCGCTTCGTCCTAATAAGGTGATGTTCTTTAAATGCTAAACACAAATATTATTTTATCAGTGGGAACATTAAACGCGAATTGCTATTCGCTAATGGTGATTAGTTAGAAAAATCTTAGTTAGAAAAATCTGAAAGCTTTTAAAATATGAAGACTTGATTCTACAAACGCGAAATATGACATAAGTCTTAACCAGTGAAACTGGGTGAGCTAAGCAATGTTACGACTTGGATAAGGAATAGAATGTATTGAACATCCCAAAACGCACAAATCCATAACGAACGTGAAAGCCAGATAACACCGGAAATAACATCCGCATACGGCTAGTGAGAAGCGGGTTGACAAACCATTGGTCTATCTAACCGAAACATGATAAGTAAAAATTTGTCCTTCGCTATATGTTTACAATATGCCTATTTGCCAACTTCACGTTATGCTTATATTTGAAGTTAAAAGCGTGTTTTTAAACACCGTTGCTGAGTTTTTTGCGCAAATTTATAGTTACGAGGTGGCGCAAGCGATGTGCATGGTCTACTCTCCTCGATGTTGACCGAAAAAAAAACACATAATTGGAAACAATAAGGTAAAATTTTACAATAGTTTAACTGTTAAATAGTTATAAGAAGCCATATGTATGTCCTTTCAAACTGAGCGCCATTTTTCATGCGGTCGAAAAATGTATTTAAGGCAAGTTGGGGTTAGCCCTCGTCAAGTCCAAGTTTTTTCTACAGAAAGTATTTCTTGCGTATGCTGCAAGCGCAGGTTTGCCGACCGGTAGTGACGTCAACTAAGTACCTTTCAAACAACCACAAAAGCCACAAGCACTAATTTGTGGCCACAAATCCACCTTTTCTTTATGTTGTATCGCACCCGTCAAATAAGCATTGAAAATGTGCAACTTTTTACTTGGTCAGTATAGTTTGCGTTTGCGTTGTAATATACCGATGAAACATATTATTAACAAAAAATGTAGACTTGCTCAGGTGTTTTTATCTGTCAAAACAGTTGCAATGTTTATTTCCGATTTCAACCTAAGAAGTGGTGCAGTAAAAATAAACGCTTTCCACGTGATCCAAATTCACTAAACTTGGATTTATTTTACAAAGTTATATTCTATTTGAATAAGAATCTGATGATGTCTATCACGAAGGCGAAATATATATTTCTGGAAAATCTTAAGAAATTATTTTATATTTAAAAACTGTTTTATAAAGTCTTGCCATCGACTTCTATATATTTACTTTGCATACTTGACATTTAAAAACGCAGCAAGAGCATTTAAGGGGCAGGAGGGCAATAAGATTTGATGTACAGGAAGGCAATCGAACATGCAAATTAAAGCCGCTTATCTCGTGGCAAACCATTAACCTTTGCAAAATCTAGGCTTTGCCGTTGAGCCTGAGCGCCACAACGACGATATGAATAAAAAAGGACACAGAACAAAGGCGCCACGATTGTGCAGTTTGCAATCTAATAGCGCTGATGTTGCACTTTACGACTCGCGGATTGGCGCTCATATAGGCTTCTTAGGAATAGCCTCGAGCGCCGAAATCTTTCTTGGCCGAAAATCTCGTGGTGTTTTCCCGCCGTTTCGGTTAAAAATTCCCAGGCCCAGCTGTCGCTCAGTATTATAACGGCGCGGTAATATATTGACATGGGCAAAATACAAGCATCAAAATTTATTGTTTTTTATTGTGTTGTGTTTTCATCGACAGAATGCCGCGAAAGGAGGTTAGCTGGACCAATTGGTACCTGACACCTATAGGTTATGCTGCAAGCAATTCCAAATAAATAAAAACTGGACGTAATTTATCAGTTTCAATAGACACGCGTCATATAACTTATCATCTACTTTTTACGTTAATGTAGAACTAATGATCCACGTTAATCTTATGATCTACTTTTTAACGATAATGTGTGATTTTGAGTGCGGAAAAAAATAGGTGGTTTTATAAAAAAAATATGCCAAACCATTGTACAGGCAGTTGTGTCCTTATTAAAGATTACGGTAACGCCAAAGTTTGGGGCAAGTCCAACGCGTTTTTTTTAAAGTTCTTCGAACATACTATAAAAAAATATAATTTTTGTTCTACATCTAAATTATTTTTAGTTAGTATTTTGCAAAATTATAAGCAAAATAGTGGAATAGATGTTTTGTAAGACTCGTACATACATCTCAAAGATCGCTCTAAGAGGTCAAATGTAACCGGATTGGTTAGTATTCGCAAATTACTTGCGGATTTTGTATTTCGAAGAAAGTTTAATTAGAATACGCTCTCGAGATCGCTCTCAATTTTAGGAGAATCACCTATCTAAGAGAAACTTTTAATTTCCTGAAACGAATGTGTTTTTGATTTGTTGAAAAAAACAAACGCTCTATTGGAAAATACCGCCTTTTTCTCAGGAGATCAGCTAACAATTTACGATAAAAACATACATTTCTATAGCTGGATTACAAGTACCTCCTGTTATATGTTTGAAAGCATGTCCGATAAAAAAAATTAAAGTCGGACGAGCGAAAGATGAATCGGAGTTAAACAGAATGATTACCAGCAGTCACATTTAGTATAGTTAGTTTCAGGGCATTGATGACATCAGAATTGACCCAAAGAAAAACGATCACTATTTAATCACTTCCCACTCGAACCATATCACGTTTGAACTTTGCGGAAAAAAGTTTCCATAGTAATTAGCTTTTGGCGAGCGTCCGCAAGCGAACCTTTTACCAAGGCTAATTCTGCATAAACGAGAGGAAATTCCCAGCACAAGCTTTTCACAACTGTAAGCACAACAAACAGACGTCGAGATGTTGTTATGTAAACCTGATTGTTCGTTGTTTTATAATATCGATATACGTAATATATATATGTTATATACAGTGTGTATACGAGGTGCCTTCGGAAAGGTATACCGAAATCAATCAGTCTGGTCGGGATTATAGTGCAAGCAAGGGCAGGCTGAAAAAAACAACTAGCCTGCGGTAAGGTTCGAACTCACGACCTCCGGTCACGGAATACACATTGCGTATGTGTACGTTTTAGCTGCATTGCTAACAGTAGTGTTTCTAAATAGTTTTTCGCGACACTAAAATACTTGGCGTTTAGTCTAATAGCGAAGCTTTAGCGACTCAATTCTCTTCACTGCGGTGAACCAAAACATAAAAGAATGACGTCGTATTGCTTCGTAAATTTTTTTTGAATTTTGAAGCACATTGCTCAAATACAATCTCAACAATTTTTTTTTTTTTTTTTTTGTAAATTTTTTTTTAATTTTGAAGCACTTTGCTCAAATTCAATCTCAACCAGCTCAAATTGAATATTGTCATGGTATTTAAAAAGAAAAACTATTTGAAGCTGGAAAACGCTTAATTCGATTCAAAACCTCATTTGGCTAACATACACTATTTAAATTTATATAGAATCGGCACTGATAACATTGTCGACGGAGTGACGATACTGTTGGCAATGGACATCTATCTGATAATTTTGGAAGCTCTTTAAGATAGTAGGGTACTGAAAAAGTGTAGGTGTCAATCTGCTATATTATTTTCATATTTTTTTCTTAGTTATATGCCCAATATTACATAAAGCAAATTGGTAGATACTTCATAAACCCGAACGGCGTTTCGGGAAAATATTTTGCAGGTACTCTGTTTTGGTAAAAAAAAATTACTAGGCCATCCCACCAACTCCTTTGAATGTGTTTCAACAAAGTGTCAGTTAAATATTTGTGCCCGACATCGAACGATACCCTTTCCGAAAGTTTAGAAACTTTCCGTTCCAACGTAACTTTGTGATGTCATCTCTAAAACTCTTAATTCGTTTTGTTAAAAAAAAAATCCATCATTCTTGTAGAAAAATTATTTAATATCGACGTCCGTTTTCTGCATGTATACATGCATTTGTTCAGATATAAGAATTAAAAACTACCAAAACTGTTAAAAATTCTAAGCTATGTAAGTTCGTTTAGTGCGCGTTTACATCATCTAGTCAAGTTGCCCTCCCGCGAACTTCGATGGGATATTTTGCACCAAACAAAAGCAAACATTTTCAACGCAAAGAAGATCTCACGGAAAATCGATTAGAGGCTGACACGGTGTTTTCGAAACAGCATAAAGTGTGCGTGTGTACTTTCCAGCGAAACCCAAGCCAGTAAATATACAGGTAAAGTTAGGAACATCTTCTCCTTTTGCCCATCCTCGTTTTTCAAGCTAATGTGTCGAGCGGTTGCTGTTTGTTGTCGCTAAATTCATGCGGCCAAGCAAAGCTGGTGAGTAACACGCCAAGTTGATTCATCGTTTAAAGGTTGCGGTCGACTCTTGAGAGCCTTGTAGCACTTTTTGACCGACGTATGGTGACCACTGCATACCCACACCAAAACCATGACTTTTCGACTGGCGTTTGATCCAAAAACTGGACTTTGGCCCTGGGATGAGTGACACGAAATAAGAAACTGGTTTACTGTCAACTCAAGGCCATAGATCTCTCTAAGGTTTACTGTTACGTCCAGTATTCTCTTTGAGACAGGGTTCGCAACCGTGGTCATTGGACTCATGGGAGTCGTACAGGATATTTCATACGACTTTATTTCTGACGTTCTGTAACGTATTATTTTAAAACGTTAGCAGGGGTGGCACAAATTATTGGGAGCCTTCTTAAGGAGGGCATCACTAACATTTAGGCTGCAACTAAGCGAGCACGATTATTTTAAGGCTGAGTTGGAAGAATTCGCAGGCACCACAAACTCTGTTAATAAATAAAATTCTTATAAAATTTATAGTATAACAGCAAGTTACCACAATACAAACTGATTCACATTCGCTTATAGCTTTTCCTCGTTTTGGTGTTTTTTCAATGTTTGTACTTTTTTACTTGGAAACGCTGAATCGTGATGAGTAGGCTATACACGAGAAGTGTATTTATTAAATGGTCTAGTGATGCTTTGCGTTAAAGCGGTTGTGCACATTTAACGGAAAAACGGGTTTGTCAACTATTATCCACTTGAGTATTTAAGTGTTGCTCATATCCAAAGTTACAAAAAGACTAGGTTTTTGTCCAAATACATTCGTTGACCTTCACACGGCGTGATTTAGGGTCCACAGTTGTCAACTTTTAACTGATTGATGATGATTTCTACCATAAGACGCCTAATGCCGGGTATTTGTTCTGTAACAAAAAATAATTTTTTCGTTTTGAGTTTTTATGGGTTGTCGTAGAATAATCACCTAAAAAGTCTCTTTGGAAGAGATCGTACAGCCTCTTTAACAAGCAAAACGAATATGAAATATTTTTTTGATGTTTTTTGGAGCTGCGAAAAAATATAGCGCAAAAATAACTTCGAATTGCACATGCACTTTCACTGAATAACCAACATATCCGAGCAATAATTGATATCAAGTTATATTATTGGTACTCGTCCGCTACAAGGCTGGTATTGATTTCGATTTGATTAATAATGCAATTTCAGCAATAATTTTTTCACGGCAGAATTTTCTGACTTGGAAAATGTAAAATTATCAAATAATAGTAGATTAACAACTGGAGCTGGAGGTATATCATTAGCCTAAAACCAAGTGGTTTGGTGCCGACACGGGGAGTGTATAAAACCTAATCCAGTTTTTAACGCCATATTTTTACACTGCTATGTTCTTTAGGTACGAAGTACAAATCTCGAAACTTTTGCAAAACAAATCGGGAAAGTTGTTTCCATATTCTAAAGATAAAGGACGCTGAACCTTTTAAAACTGTCGGCTTTTTTTAAAGCTTGCGTGCTAAACAAGACCTAAATCATCGTGTTACCATACCGCAAAGGCAAAACACACAGCCCATCCTTTAAAACCTGATGCACTTGTTTGAATGACAATATGTACAACTTACATTCCGATTGAATTATATATTTTCAATCTTATCGGCAAACGTCTGGAACTGCAGAGACAGTCTACCTTGGATCCATGATTCACGAATTTTGGTTCTTACCGCAAAAAGGTTGATTCCGTATTCATGTAATGCACCTGTTAAATGGATGGGGAAAACATTTTTGATATTTTTGTCTGGCTTTGTGAATATTGCTAGAAATCGAGTTATATTTTGCTGATCTCGAACTTGCCATAAAAACCTTTTGTGTAGGGATATTATACTACTTGGTGCTTGGTACTCATCCGATACTAGAGTAAATATTATAATAGGTTAACGACTGGCTAAAGCAAATTCCGGCCTAATCTCCTTGAAGAATTTTTCTTATGTTTTAATTTCTCCCATTATGCTTGTTGTTTATAGTAATGGCGTTATTTGGTGTCATATCGGATCCCGATACTTTCTCTGCAAACTATCGCGTATCAGTGTCGGAATGAAATGCCAAGTATCGGACATCCACACTTGCGTGTACTTAGCTGTTATTACGCTTCATATTCAAAAGTCGGCCAAGTTTTAGGGACTTGCCGAGAAAATGGAGAGCTATGGTTTCACGATGACAGCCATATATTGGCCATCGACATATCAATATGTATAACTATCGATATATCTTTGGAACACTATACACCAGGGGTTCTTAAACTGGGGTCCATGGGCCCCTTGGGGGTCCGTGAACTAGTCTTAGGGGGTCCATGAAGGCCTAATTAAAGAACTAGTGTATACTTAAGTAATTAATTTTTAATTAAGAAAACACTTTAATTAAAAATTAAACGGTTTTGCACTGAATGTAGAGTTAGACTCCATTTAACTTTCACATTTTCGGACCGAAATAAACAGAGTTATGAAGTCAGTTTGTATTGTGACGTCATATTATGACGTCATTTTGGAGAATTTGTTGCCTACCGGGGTCCATGCAAAGCAAAAAAAAATTTAGGGGCCCGCGGTAAAAAAAGTTTAAAAACCCCTGCTATATACGGATCTGTTCATAAGTTTAATGGTGAAAATAACGGCCTTTTATCTATCGCTTTTGCGACGCTTGTTTCGCACCTTTTTATTATTCATTTATGCGACTAAAGTAAACTGGTGTAACTGACGCCTTCATATCACTGATGATGGCATGAGCATTTGACGAAACGTTTGAACAATAAAGTATGTCGCTTTTACGTCTATTTGGGCCGTTTTTCACCATTAAACTTATCGATATATCAATAGGTAAGAGTGACGCCGACTGATTTTAATTTTTTTATTTTGAGGGTCTCGTTTGAGGATTCAAACCAGAAAACCTATGCAATCCGTAAACCAGAGGGGCGTCTAGTACCCGTTTTTGACAGCTACAAAACTTGGGTTTTAAATTACGGAGCCACAAAAGCTAATCGAATGGTTTTGAAGTAACCTAAAAAAATGATGTATCTACTTTTTTATAATACCTTTATCTTTTAAATGCCATCAAACTCTTTTAAAGTAATGTCATCAAACTCTATTGAAGTAATAAATAAGTGATTTACACATAAGCTTTTCGATAACCTATACAGTATCACAAACAGTGTTATATATTACCGATACATTGTGCCTGTATGGCGGATAACTTTACCAAGTACTCCGTCGACTTCCAAGTTGTTTTTCCTCTTCGAATGTATTGGAAGTGCGAATTACAATTAACTCCGCGCATTAGCGAAACAGACTTCCCGGAAACACAATTAGGCGAAGCTCCCAGGCAATGTTGACTCGAATTTTGCACACGTCCGCTTTCGCTCAATGCATTCTATTTATGGAAGCTTCTGGTAGCAGACGATCAGATTCTTAACGCGCACGAAACCGCGAAAAGCTAAATCAAGGTGGTTATCACTTGCTATACTGCCATCCTTCGTGCCACTAAATGCAGCCTAAACTATAAAAATGTGATTTTTCAGGTCAAACATTGTTAAGAAAGACACAGATATCAATTTTTGAACAGGTGTTTTTAACCTTTTCTTGTTCCACTTGATACTACCTGATGTCACATGGTTTAAAAACATGTTTTGTTAGGCTTACTTGATCAGCCAAGCACACAAATAAATCAGAAAAAATCGCACAAAGCGCCAAGTACAAAGAAAAAATTTAACAACACTATTGGATACAGTTTTGACAATTAAAAAAACAAGCTTATTTTGTTAAACCACCGTGACCCTCATCGTAATTTATGTCCATCGCAGGTAGAAAACTACCTGTTTGGTAACAAGTCTATCAGTGTTGTACAAACAAATCAGTTGGAAATGACTTAAGTCCCGGTCAAGTCATTTGTAAAATAATTCAAATCCAAGTTAAGTCGGTTTGAATAACTAACAAGTCAATCCCCAGTCCAAGACATCAGTTGCAAGTCATTTGACCCCAAAGACTTAAGTCAAGTCAAGTAATTTTAAAACAGTAACTCAAGTGCCTTATTTGTTCAAGTCATAAACTGAAGTCATACTGGGGCTATACGCCCTACTGATGCTTATCGTTGTTAAATACCCCTACGAAGCCGCAGTAACCACTACAACAAATTCAACTGCGGTACACAACAACTGTATGGCTAGTTACACGCGGTGGTGAAACACTTGCTTATGGTGAATCACCTCCCTGTCTTTTCCGTTATGTGCGTCTGCCGTCTTTTTTGCGAACTGGCTTGACCCGACGTGACCTTTCCGAAGTGCTAGCTCACCGTTACACAACACAAAACTGGTTTGGGTCGAACCGGTTAACAGGCCAAGATAATGTCAGGCGCAAATCGTTTTCACACTTCGAGGCTTAAGAAAAAACAGGAACCAATATAACAACACAACCCAAGAGCGTTGGTTTTTTCAGGTGTTTTTTACTTATTGAGCAATTTTAACGAAAATGGTCGCATTATTTTATCAATTTGTTTAACCTTTCCTGCACAAAGTTTACTGCATGAATTAAAATCACATTTAAAACAACAGACGTTCCAATAAAAAAGTGCTTAAGTTACGAAAATTACTTTCGATTTTTCCCCATTTTTAAATGAAATACCAATCGGGAAGTTTATTTAAGTCAAAAAACAAATTAATTGCTTGCAACGAAAGCTTTTAAAAACCGGTAAGCAGTTAGCCACACGAGTTTAGCTGGAAATGGGCTAGCGTGTCTTGCAAAAACGAAGGGAAATAGACCAAATCTGACTTTTTATGTCAATAATGCAAGTCCCGTTGCGCGGCAGTCACTCTTCAATCCAAACCTTATATAGCGTCCAAAAATAGATTGTGAAAAACAAGGGTGAATCATTATGGAAAGTGGTACTTAGCAGGGTACATCTGCATCCAATGTTTAATTGCTAGAAATCGCCGTCTGCGAAAAGTCGTTGTAAAATTGCTGCCTATGTAAGCATACCTTGAAAGCCTCGGCCGTATTGAGATAAATAGAAATAAGGCCTCTGAAACGGAACGCAAAGAGTTAAGCAAACAAAAAATGTGAAGCAGCAATTAGAGAAAACCTTATTTTCTTAAAAATTACTGTAAAAGTGCTAACGTTCAATTTACCAGCATCAAAAAATCGACTAAAATTGGCTGCAATGGTGAGGCTACAGAAAATACAAAATAGAAAACCGAATTGTACTGTATTGTACTGCAGTGAGTAATTTCCATGCCGTGTGCTGGCCAAGCATTGAATGTAGGCCTAGTATTTGCAGATTTAAAGCTCTTTGCAATAAAGCTTTGCTTTTGTAAAAACTTTTTAAAAGGCATGTTGCTTTTTCATGAACATTCGAAGTAAAAAGGTAATGCTGTTAGTTATATACGCACATTCGCATATAATTAAACTGTATGCCGCTTTAATTCGAAATAACTTAACAAAACTGAATTTTATTAAAGCTTTTTCAGATTTTTTTAACCTGAGTGATTGTTTTTGGACCTGTATTTGTTCTGCGGGATGAACCCTTTTTTGTAACCTAACACTATAACAAGCAGCTTAAGGTGTATCGTAAAATGTTACCATGGTACAACAAACAACTTTACAACAATTCATCGTCTAACAATATTCGTTAAATGAGCGGTGGCCGATAAGCGTAATAAAAATTTAGTAAAAACATTAGCGCGGTTTTTGCAAACATGATCTCGTTATAAAAAGACGAACCAACCGTACAGTTGGTTTTAAAATTTATTATCGACAGTGATTCCAAAACAAATCTAAAAGCGGTTGCGTGGGTGGTTTAAAAAAATACGTATATGGCACGTGATCGACATAAACTTAGTTGCTGATTCACTTAGTCTCAAATGAACACAATCCTTTGGCCGATAAAGTCGCTTTCTGAAATGAAATGAACGAAGATATAAAGGGGCTTTTCGGCAGCGGATACACGACGGCCGCATACAAACTGAAATAGAAGCCAAAAGCATTTAACTCGATCGAAATAGAATAAGACACTAAAAAAAAGCCAAAGACAATCAAAATAGAAACGCCGCATCGAAAAATTGCAACGAAAAAAATTTTACTTATGTAAAATGGCGTTAACCGCAACTGTAAAACTGGTTTGGCAAAGTGCAAACCTCAAAAAGTTACACGCGCTTTCTCCTTTGCACGTAAGGACACCGCTAGGGAAAAAGCAGCAAGACAGCTCTTAATTTTGGCCATTTTTAATGGCCAGTCGTCGACTTTCCCACTTTAAACCTAATTTTGAGCCGTAGATTTTCTAAAAGTTTTCGGTATTAAAAATATCTTCCTTTTTCAATGATCGACAAGCCTTGAACAAACAATTTTTGCCCTCATGTCCTTGCCGGGAAGTTATTTTTCCGGCCGGCCGATTTTTAGAGCCGACCCCGCTTTAGAAGTGCGATTGTTATAGAGCTGTGTAGGTTCTATCGTCCAACGTCAAGCTTACGGCGCTATTTTTGCAACGTTCGAACGAGAAACGAGCCTGGTGGCACGCATAGCCGCCGGCTAATCAGGTTCTAAGTCCTATAACACGCGGCGCTGCTCGGCCCTTGCTCGTAATTGTTCTCGTCTTTCCGGACGTTCGCCGCAGTAACTGGCGAAGGTGCGATTTGCGCCCTTTGGCGTGTTAACTAGAACTTGGCCGTAGTCGAGGAAATTTCTTCTTGAGCATCTTAGTCCTTAAGTCTGTGATGAGGAGAGATTGAACTTGGTAGGAGTTGTGGCATTGAGCAGATAAAAGGACAAAGCTTTTTATTGGTAGAGGTTGAATTTTCACGCATTCAACTTTAATATTTTTGATAGATGTCAAACGGATTTACAAAAAAGTAAAATTGATCAGCTCTTAAGCCAGTTAATAGTGGTCAGAAAATGCTAATTCTTAGCGTAAATGGCTTTAAAACTTGTGATGGCAATTGTTTGAAGTTTTCTCAGTACAGTAATTAATCGTTTATCTGCGTTAGGTTAAGTTTGGCATAAAAAATGAGGGCTGGAATGTTCAAAATACACTTTAAATTGTCAAAATTCTCTTTTTTTTGCAAATAATCTAAAAATAGCGATCAAATTTGTTTAAAAACATCTCCGAGCCGTAAAGGCGAGAATGTACCTCGAACCTTGGTGTAAGGCTAACGTTGCCCAACTTACTACCAAATGCTTAAAATTCGAAAAAAGTCTAAAAGGTAATCGGGATTGCACTTCATAGTAGCAGCGAAGCGTATACATTCAAAAAGGGCCACACGCGGGCCGTTTGGGGAAAGCTTGACATTCGCGCCGAAGGTACCGGTCCACGTCGAGCACGGCAATACACAACCTTTACGAGGAAGCAACGTGTGTAATTAGGTGGGCTGGTTCCCCGCTCTAACCTTACGGGCGGCCTGGGAAGATTGCCACGCCCGCAAACAGATTTCAACTCCTTGGAGATTTTGCGCGGTCATTTTTGGCGAGGAACGGTACCTGAAAATTGGAACTTCCGATACTTGACATTTTGTTTTGATACCGATACCCGATATTTTCGACAAAAAGTAGCCCCATCTGATTTTCGTATCCGTATTACATTATTACTCTGGTTGAATATGCAAAATAAATAAACCGAAAAGTTCGAAGATGTTTTTTTCAACATTCTAAACAAAAATGTGCTTTAGCGTTAAGACGTTTAGGTACTCTTGATTATAAATTTTATACCAAAAAATATTAAAAAAATTTTTTTCAAGATATATGTCGCTGTTTTAAATTTCGTAAATTTGGTATCGAATCAGCACCGGTTGTAACACTTGTGATAGGGTTTCGACTCCGATCCGGTATTATCGGAAAAAACTACCGGAAATTATCTTTCTACCCTTTTGGCGCTTTAGAATGGTTTAAATATATATTGATTCGTTATCAATACGGTTATTAACAGTTACCGAACAATTTACGTTTTTTTCTATATAACATATAATATTTCGGACTGGCCAAGCATTTTTATTATGCAAAATTCTCTTATATAACAATGTTGTGGTAAAAAGGCATTTTTTCAGGCCAGCCAAACTAATAACAATTACCCGGTTTGTCCACTTTGCTGCGAACTGTAATCAAACCGAAAAGATCAAAACATTTCCAATTTGTAATTGTTAAACTATAAGGCAGAAGAAAAACACACCAGTAAATCGTCTTGCGCACGCAAAAAGTCCCGCAATTAATCTCCTTCCTTTTTTGTTATGTCATCGCTTTTCTTCCTCAATTTTGTCAGTCGTTTGACAGCGATCATGTGCGTACATTATTATTTTTTCTCTAGGCCGAAAACCGTTTTAACGCTCGAATTTTAATTGAAATTTTTTGGGTATTCCAAATGCGCGCTGTTGTGATTCAATTTGCTTGTTTTGAGAGAAAAAAAGGAGAATTAATTTAAAGGCAGACTTTCGAGCTATCGGAACGACGCATAAGTGTATTATCATTTAAGGTCGTGTTTTTCCAGAAGCAAAGGCGAATTGTAGTTTATTTATTTTCACACCTGCCTGGCAGAAGTTAACTATTAAAATGTTCAGTATAAAGGCATTACATTTCAGTTTAAAAATGTAAAAAGGTAGAGTTTATCGCCTAGACTTAATGATGCCATAATGTTTGTTTGACATTTGAGCAAAGTTGATGATCAATATTTAACGAAAGTATACAGCGATATAGCAACCGGCAAAACATGGGTTGTAACGTTCTTGGTGTAGAAGTTTTTAGGTCGACTAGCAAAATTAGGTCAGATTGATTTTGACGTCACCGGATATATGCACGTACCATTTTAAAGACAGGATACGTCCGCTAGAATCTCAGCATTAGGCTGTATGCACGTGTTTACGTTTAAAAACACGGCATTGTGAACTCATAAACGGTTGCCGATTTAGCCACTTACAGAAAAACGAACGGCGTTACGGTACAACTTAGCCTTTTAAAATTTTAAAAGCGTTCGCATTTTTAAACCACCTATATTTGTGTGTGTTGGATCCTTACAAACGCACGTAAAATCTGTCGCAGTAGTAATGGCAAGAAACTTTTTTTCGGAAACCAGTTGTATTAGTAGTACAAGGTTGTGTTTGGGTGCGTATAGTAATCAACTATTCGGTATAGTGAAATGGCTTTATCAAGGTTGTGCAGTGTACCCTTTGCATTGTGACTTATATCTGTAAATGCAGCGTAAACAGAATAGAGTTGCACGAGCCAACGTTTAAAAACTGTAACTTCATACTAAAAATGCAGACAAGCCTTATAGTTTAAATCTCACTGAAGCACTTTTTGATGAGTCTCTAGTCTAAGTAAATCATAAGTTCAGTGTTATAAAATTTACGTTTATATCTTTACAAGACGAAAAGTTCAAGTGTGCGGATTTAAATAGTAGGTACTTTATTAGCAAGGCACGTTAGGTGCAAACAAGGCGTTCAAATTTAAGTTCAATAGTTCATAAACTCTATAAAAGTTGATTAGAACGCTCGTTTGTGTAAAGGAAAAAAAAACTTACCGTTGGAGTAAGGAAAGCAAAGTACCGAAAGGGTTTGATTTAATGCAAGAGTGCAAAGTGAAAGTATATTGATGGTAAATTGCGCAATCCCTGCATTAAAAGCAAAAGTATAGGCGTGAGCAAACTATTTCGATATTTCACGTGCCTGGAAAATTATTGGCCCTAAAAGTCGGGAAAAACATTTTGCGACTTCTCAGTAACCCAAATTCTGACGTCACCAAACTACGGTCGTGGGCTCGAGGCCTTTTGGGGACACGCGTCAGTTTGGGGTTTGGCCAAATATAGGCCCACGTTTGGGGTGGGTTTTTGCTCCAACGGCCTTTTTGCCTATCACGTTACTACGAATGTAACTTATTTTGGTTGCGTTGATTCGCTGAAATCGATTTTAACTTAGCAAGAATATCAAATCCCATACAGAAGTAGGATCATTTTGCACGCTTCGAATAACTCTTTATCTATTTTCAACATCTACCTCCAACCAATATGCTTTAAAAGCTTTTAACTTGTTAGAGTTGTTTAAAAACGGTTTGACGAACAAAGACTGTAGATAAACAAAGTTTGTTAGGACTAAAAGTGCGATGTTGTCATAAACAATTTTAACGAATATGCTAATTTTCTGGCTAAATTATTTAGCTTTCGAACTTTGTTGTACGCTAATGGATGCCTAAATGTGTTTAGCGTACTCTTATAATCAGCTTAACTGACTAATCTGATGAAAATTGGCCTAAAACCCATGTAAAGCAAACTAATTTCAAGACCAGAAACATTCATGCAAATCAGTAACACCATAACAAAGCGACTAACCAGTAGCGTCGTGAATATTCGAAAACAAAACGCCCCCGAAAGGAGCAAATAACAATGCCGTGTTTACGCGCAGAGGTGTTTTTCGCGCCGCATTGTTTGTCCCAAACTGGTGGAGAAGTTCGGTTTTAAGTGCCCCGCTCTCCGTTTACCAACCCAAGAGATGCTTTAAGAGCCGTCGCTTAAGATGGCCATCAACAATTAGGCAATTACGAGCGGGCCAGGCCTGCCCTTCACCGTAATTACCGCAGTATGCCGTGGTCGCCTGTGCGATCCAGAGTGACTTTCAAACGGCGACCCGCCTTTTGTTCGAGCAGATGCGAATTGCTCATTGCGACTTGTCTGAAACGATTACGGCGTCGGTCGTGTCGAGGAGATGGCAGGCATTTAACAAGATTGCCGTCTCCCGTTTAACAAATATGTCAGTTGAGGCAAAAAACAAGGATTCTTTGAGCTTTGTTATAGGTTACAATCCGCTCTAAATTTATGTTTTTGCTTCTCCAAGAAAAAAATTTGAATCCTGCATGTGGCAATTAATTTATCAAATAAAAGGCTTTTTTTAAATCTTTCCATATTATTTAAAAATTTATCAAAAAAACAATTACCGTTAAAATAGTATATTTGATCAATGTTGTCTGATGCGGACTTTTTGCTAAACATAGAGTCGGAAGCTAAGTAGGAACAGCGCTCAGGAAAGAAAATGAAACATTTTGTAGCTCGTGATGTCATGCTGTAAGTGTGCGTCCAGTGACGTCAATTTTTCTGTGGTGACGTCATATTTAGACGTTGTAGGGCAAAGGGCGTCAGTAAGTGAGGTTGTTTCTTACGAAACGCGTTTACATTTTCGGTGGAAAACAAGTCTTGACCCCTTTGTTGTTTTGCAGAACGGTAGGAATATTAGACACGCGCAGCACAACAGCACAATGTCGTCGTTTCACTGCTGTTTCTTTGTCGCCGCACTCTTAACGACGCTCTCCTCTATTGCCGGCGCGGGCGGGGCGATGAACGTGGACCCTCTCTTAATTTTACTCCACAATTTGAACGCACCAGCGAGTCCCGGGAGCGGCTCTAGTCAGCAAAGCGACGGCGGCCCTGAAGGAGGAGCCGCAGGCAACAGCAACACTACTGGTTCCGCGGTGAGTTTGCCGTTGATTGCTTTTCGCTTTCCCGCATTTCAACATCGGTACAGTGTATGCTGGTTTCATATAGAAGTATAGGCCTAAACCCTTTAGTGTATGTCCTTATGGGAATTAAGTACATCGGGGGAGTCTGCAAATAAGCAAAACCGCCGAAGTTTGTGGCAAGAGCGAGTTTATACGAGCTCGTGTTTTTGTAAGCGATATAAAAAAAATCGCTAATTTAAACATAATAAATAAAGGGGCCTTTTGCAGTAGAAATAACAGCCACATAAAAAGGACATTTACAGCTAATTTTGTGTTTTACTTTTATTTGAAACGCAATAGAAAATGTAAATAGAAAAACACTTTTTGAAACCATGTTAAATTTAGGTTTGGACTTATAAGCGCCTAAACCGTGTCAAATTGTAATGGTCAGTCTAAGTTAAATTTTGAAATCATTTTGTAAATATATCAGACAAAACTTAACAAAAATAACTTTTTTTCGTAACAAAATGTTACTAAAGGCAACAGCTTTCTCAGTAAAATTTGATGGCAAATCGAAAAAAATATCGTAGCCGGTATCAGAAGCGGCTTCGACGTTGTTTCTTTGGATCTATAGCGTGTAGTCGTTGTGTGTTACACCAGGCTACGACAACCCTTGCGTTTTGTATGGAAACCGTCACGTGGAGGTATTGCTTTAAACAAACTCTGCCAGAAATGACCTATCGAAAGTATTTTGGCACGATTTCAACATTAAACATGCCCTACAAACCAGGCGAGCTTTTTTCCGGCCGTACCTAATTGTTGAACGAACTTATTTTACGCCAAACCGAAAATCGACTTGAAACTTTTTTGTTGCATAAACTATGCAATATTAAGTTCACAAAAGGACAATTCCCCCAAAATTTTAGAGGATGTCCTAATGAGATTGACCAAAATAATTTGTTTACGGCCAGATTTAATCGAGTTCAATTATTGCGCCATCGCATTGCAGCTCCGATTTTTTAGCGACGTTTGCCTGTCACGCATTAAGTCAACAACAGTTGCCCTTCAATAAAAAAACATTAACACTCGCTGCATCTCCACGTCGTAAAAACAACGCCCGATGTTTCGACTCGGGTTTGGACAGAAATGACCGATCGATTAATGCCTGACAGTTGCTGGCACGCACTCGCGGCCATATATGATGTTTGCTGACGCAATTTCCCGTAATAATTTATGTTTTAGGCTCGCTGCGTAAAACGTTAAATCTAACCTTACAGGGGCTTGTAAGACTATCGTTTCGTTCCATTTATTCCGATATTTGGTCATTAAACCAAATTAAAAAACAGCCATATGTCATACGTTAGGTAAACCATCGTAACATGATAATGTGTTGGTTAGGTTATTTTTTTCGCTGCTTTTCATGCCATTACCAACTTTAAGGTATCAAATAAACAGCAATGTCTGTTTTTCCATCAGAATTTAGTTTTTGAGAATGTTTTTCGCCAGTTATCAAACGATTTACTGATTTGTTGTTCCAGGTTGATGGCAGGCACTTCGGACTTGGAGGAGGCAATGCGGAGGACATTTTCAATGAGTTGTGTAAGTTTATAAAAACCTTTTTTTTTCTGTGTGGTGCTGTTTTACGGACTGTTTAACTGGTCCATTGGGTCTTGGTACAAAGGCCAACTCGCGTAAAGTTGAAAACGAAGAGAGGAATATTTTTTCGTGCATCTAATTTGTATTAATATTTCGTTTTAAAAATAACGGGTATTGCATTTTGAAGGACCTACATTCGCATGTTAGTCGATGTAATCAATCTATCATGGGTGGGAGAATACAATTTGATATACACCTGTAGTAATGTTCTCATGGTTAGAATATATATATATATTATTCATTTTGACAAGTATTTTTTTATATTGCATTATAGCAAGCCGCTACCCGTTGTTTCCACCTGGATTTACTCTGCCTACAACCACGTCCCTTCAAACAACAACAACCACAACAACAACAACAACAACTATAACAACAACAACAACAACAACAAAAGCCCCAACGGAATCGTCAACGTCAACTCCAACACCGACAACACTTATAACCAATTCAACAACGGAAGCCTCCACGATATCGACAGCAACAGAAACAGAGTCGGGGCGGTTCCATGGACGGATACTGAACAGAACCGCCAACGCAAGCACTTCAGCATCCACTGCTGAAACTGCTTCAGTTAAATCGGTTACAAAAACCTCAGCATCACGCAAAGCCGAAAAGACAGCCTTGGAACTGGACTGGTCGACCTGCGCGGTTTTCCCAGCCTGCTCAGTAGAGCCCAACAACCAATCGCTGACCGGCTACATGGTCACGTGTCACCGGCCCGCCGTCGCCGTGATACTGTTCGTGATCGTGACGCTCGCCGTGGCCATCGTCGTGAGCAACCTGCTTATCATCGTCGTGATTTCGTGCACGCCGTCACTGAGGAAACCGCACGGTTATTTCAAGCTGTCAATAGCTGTAGCAGGTGAGAGACAAGATATTGAAGTTTTTCCTAACTGTAACTATAGGGATGTACGATAATATCGGATCGGAGCCGATATCCAATGTCAAGTGGCAGTATCGGTACTCGTCCGCCATTATCGGTGCCGATCCAATAGCGAATTAATATTCTAATTTAATTCATAGTTTTTGATTCAACACAATGATTCTACCTTGAAAGGTAAATTTATTAAAAAATAGTATGTTAATAAGAATCAATATGCTGATGCTGCCAGGCATTGTTTCAATGGTACAATTGTTCTTCCGGCAAAATTTTATTAAAGCGCCTACGTTTCGACAACCTATTCGTGCAATCGTCTTTCATTTTTTTAATAACTTAATGGAAACCAAACTTAACATAACACTAAAGCAAACATAGCCTAAACACCTTATAAAAATACCTTCGAATGTTTTAATGTCATATAATGCTTGAACTAAAAGTGTATTTTGGGTCGAAATATTTTCCTTCGTCAAGTCAAAATTTAATCTTGCTGCCCGCAGCGGCTTTTGGTTAGTGTTACGTGGATAAGATACCGTCTTAAACGATTAAGCTTTAACTATGGCCTGCACGACAAGCTAAACCGCTGTAACCTATAACGCAAATGTCATTCATCGTTCAAACTGATTTTTAGCCAAGCATTTGTATTTTTTGCTTCTGATAGGCCCACATGGCCTCCTCTAATTTCGCTTTCACTCCAATTTAAGTTCCAATTAGATCGCTAAATTGACAAAAAAAACAGTATAGATTTTGCACTGAATGTGAGTCACTCAAATCGCCTTACAAACAAATGTAGACCCCATCTTCTTATAAGTGATATCAGTAGTCCAGCAATATTAATCAAGGTCGGTCGTTTGATGTGGTAACAGTTGTCGTTGTTTTCTTGGTTATACCAATCATACCCTTTTGGGCGAAATGTATATACAGTAGGTATATATTTTGCACATCTACATTAAAAACTTGCATTGTCCAACTACTGCTGTTAAAATGAGTAGCGTATGGCTTTAAAGTGGCATTGTAGACTCCATGTAAACTCGAAGTGTAGTGTTCAACTTGGCACAAACAGTCGCCAGTAAGGGCTTCTCGTTCGACCTTGAGCGGCGATGTCGCGACCTGGTGTGACTCTTAAAGAAATCGGAAAAAACGCGAAAAGCACTTTTCACCAGCGGCTATTTCAAACCGTTACTCAGCGTCTCGTGGTTTAGCCGGAATTTTGCAAAACAACCTCGGGCGCCGCGAAAATGCCTTTTCTGGCGCCGTCGAATCTTTTCGGCCTGGCATGCTTTTGGATGTGATGCGGTCATACCTAAAATCGAAGAGGCGACAATCGGGCTTTTATCCTTTAGATAAAACGTCAAAAGCTTATATTTTGCCTGTAAAACAAGCGAAACGAGCGTTTTAAAGACACGACAATTAGGTCTAACCGCTTCTTCCCATTAGCGATCATCCGATTTCGCGATACAACCCTTAAGGCCTGAAAAATGAACAAAAATGAGGCTCAAATTTTCGTGTAACACTGTATCGGCAATTTCGTGTCCGATACACGTATATGCTGATAACAATCAATAGGCTGGCAATGTTCTACGAAGTGCGCATTTATTCTCCTTATACAAGTTTTGAGAGCATGAAATTAAAAAAGGTCTTTTCCTCTAGACGTAAACATAAGAACACCACCATACAATAACGCAAAATAGAACTTACATAATGATTGGAGGTTGTAGTGAGATGTAATAAAAAATATCAAGCCCATAGAAGTATCATTATGAACGTTTTGAATAATTCTTTATTCATTTTCAACATCATGTTTTGTTCAAAATGATACCTACTTCTGTGTGGGCTTTGATATCCTTATTAGAACTTATTACGTTTTTCGCTTTCCATACACAAAACAACTCATACAACCCAGACAAAATAACGCTTTGTTAACTTGATTTAGACTGCATCTTCCTCAAAGCAGCCTTTGATTAGTTTCTTCGCTCAACCGATTTAATTTTTTTCTTTTCCCAAAAATAACCCCATAATTTTTCCAGACATCCTTGCTGGACTCATCGTACTGCCAGTGATGGTCAAGAACATAGTGGACGGCATCGCGTTCGTCCCGGAAAAGGACCAGGCCCTCTTTCGCCAGTTTGAGACCGATGAAAGCGCGCCGGCCATGTTCTTCTGCATTGTGGGCATCCTGTCTTCGATCGCAACCCTCTACAGGTAATTCGATGCTTCTTCGCCGTTTTTTACATTATTTTAACGTAATACCATGGTTATCTTGGCCTGGGAAGATCATTTTCCGCATCATGCTTATTGCAAACTTGGGATTAACTTGTGAGTAATGTTAACGACCAAAGATGGATTCTTTGTTATTTTAATGTGATTTCATTTGGAATTTCTGACGACTTATTTACTAATAGAGTAGTGTTCTTATATTAAAGAAAGCTTTATAGAAAAGTATTGATTTAAATAGTTAGCATGTATGGCGTGAACGCGATAACTACGACACCCTGTTTTAACATCCTACAAGGTACAATGCACAGAAAAATTAAAGTTGTTAAGGCTCATTTTATTCTTGTGCAGGATCGCGTAATGTCCCAGTTGTTTCGTGTATCGCATCCTTTTTGGAAAATTGATCACAACAACATTTTGTCGAGCTAAACATTTGCTTATCACCAAACACCAAAGCTTCATCAGTCGTAACCAACGCTACTGCAACATTAATACTACATCCACTACTTGCTTCAATTTGTAACCCATTTCTTTGTACATTTTGCAGTCTCCTACTGCTTACAATGGACAGCTACATCTCGATCCGCTGGCCGATGAAGTACAGCGTCGGTGAGATTGTAACGACCAAGAGGGCCATGTTCGCGATCGCGCTGGTCTGGAGTGTTGCCCTGATCGTTGCAGCTCTGCCCGCCATCGCCAAGGACTCCTTCTCGTTCGGTCTCAGCCTGCTGACCTTCTACTACATGCCCAAGGCCAAATTGGTAAGGAGGCGTTTTGTTTACTTGCGACGAGAAGCGATTTGTTGAGGTTGTTGTACTTTGCTGCTGTGTGTACTTGACAAAAAGTTTTTGCCCAGATAAGGTCGATATAAAACTGAAGTGGAGAACAAATTGAATGAACCTAATGTAAATCAGCAACTGAACACACCTTTAACAACAAAGATGGGAAAAAAATGTTTTATTCAACACTGTAGTTTCCAAGTCACTTCATTTCTCAAATTGCCAAATTATTTTACTAAAAGACCTAAACAATTCACCAAATCAAGTGAACACAGCGATTATGATTATGCCCAACTCGATTTGCTTTAAATTGAAAATTCATACCCATTTGAAATAAAACGCTTCGAAGCACGGTTTAATGCGTCCACGTAGGTTAAAAAAGAGTTTTTTTGTCGTATAGCTTTATGATGTATTTTGCGCGTAGACTAAACAATATCTTTCGTTTTAGATTAAACCGGACAACTCCACATCATCAACCATTCCTTACACCAACCTGATGATCTACGCCGTCACGATCTGGGGCATCCCGTTCGTGGCCACCTGGTGCCTCACCATCCTCACGTCGGTGCAGAGCCGACGGATGCTGCTCCGGATGAAAAGCTCGCGACGAAAGAGCGCGCGCACCCAGTCGGGAATCGACAAGCTTGACCGAAATCTGCGGGGAACTGTTGTCATCGTCCTCCTGCTTTTTACCGTAACCGTCCTCCCGGTTTTCGCCATCATGGCGCAGGAGGCGGTCGACCCGCGCCGCTGTACAGGCCCCACTGTGGGCAACGCGCTCCTTCCCTGCTTTCTGCTCTTTGTAAGCGGCAGCTTCTTGAACGTGATCGTCTACAACACTTGCAACAAGGAGTTCCGCGAGGCAACGCGCAAGCTGGCGCGCTCGGTCGGCGCTTTCCTACGCGGAGGGCCGCGGCAA
Organism: Ascidiella aspersa; assembly: GCF_963924565.1. NCBI lineage: Eukaryota > Metazoa > Chordata > Ascidiacea > Phlebobranchia > Ascidiidae > Ascidiella > Ascidiella aspersa. The sequence continues at coordinate 23,566,695 of NC_139451.1, forward strand.
GCCACCAACGCCGCGGCCGTTAAGCGTACAGTCGCCTATTGGCAGTCGCCGGCTGGACGTAGCCTGTGGAACGCACGGCACGCAGGTGGGGCAAGCGGCAAGTCGATGCGTACACTTTCCGGCGAGTCAGCGGTGACTACTTCGACCAATTCGCGCACCAAGTCGACCAGTAGCGCCGGTAGCGTGCGAAGGGTCGGCGGCAGCCTGTCCGACGAATCGGCGCCGGCCGGGTACGGACGCGCCACACCGAACGTTGCGTAACCGGCAGCGGCGGGACGTACTAAAAGCGAGGAGGATCGCTTTCCTTTCTGATATGAGCTTTCGGTGGATCACTTTGGCAGGAGGCTTGTCAGAGCGTACAGACGCGCAAAAGGACGCGTACGGATTCGGAGAAATCACAACTGCTTGACCAAGTTTTCTTACATCAAACGGAAAACACCATTGAAACAAAGCTATATTTCTGTCAAAAATGAGAAATATTTTTCGAGATCAATTTCTATCGGCGTTTTTATCTTTAAAGCATCGTTAAAATAAATTGTCACCAAGGTTTCCAACTTTAAAATAATAAAAAACAAGATCTCTATATTTAAGTTAAAAATATCTTTAAAACATCGGTTGAAACACGGCCAACCATGATAATTACTTTTTCCTCAGAGATGTGAGCGTGATTTTTGGTTTAATTTGCATTCCGAATGTGTGATTTTACTCACAGTTGAACCCTGGTCGAGGTCTACCGAGCACAACATTTCGTGGAAACGCCAGTCTACTTATGCACGTATAAGGTTACATTGCGTAATTTCAAGGACTTTTGAATCATACGCTCGTTTGATTGACGCAATCGTCGATCGTACAATCCGAGTGTTAACTATGACACGTTCACTCGAAATTAACAAGGTTAAAAGTTAAGTAGACTTTTGAAAGTGCATAAATGCTTAAAGAAACAGCTGCCACTGAAAACCACGACAAGGTGTCGAATTGCTTCGTAATTGTTCGTTGTATATGGACAGAATGAGCAAAACTTTGTCATCTTTCGTCGCTAATGTGCAATTTCACTACTATGGACCGTCCAATTTGCAATTACTCATCACCATAAAGCTCCAAAGTGCCCTTTTTTACAGCCACACTGCGTTTAACTGCCATTTATTGTGCGTGTGTTGCAGCCTTTAAATATAACTGTTTCTACGATTCTAATGACCATTTTTATTTCCCTGTACAGTTACAGCATACATTGTTGTTTTCTATGCTGGCCACCCTTCAGGCTATTCTTCTTTTTTTCTTTTTCTATTACATGTTTTCGAAACTTTCACAAAAAATACAATAAAATTAAACAACCTAAACTTGTTATTATCAGGTAAATTCAATTAATAAAACAATTAGGCTCTGCCAAGTAGATCAATTGTTGATACCATATGATTCAAAATCTGTAAAATCAGGTGTTACTGAGAAAATAAACATTGTATAACATTGTTGACCAGCATTTTCACATCCGTGTTTGTCAACGTTAAAATGCAACATGCCGTTTAAAAGTGCCATCTTGTTTCCATACTTTGTAGTTATAGCTCTATTTGTGTAAGAGTTGTTTACTTCATAGATTGAACAAAAGTTCGTTTCTTTGGCCAATTTACTCCTAAAGTGCAAATACTAGCGTTTTTTACTTTTATGTCAGTAAAGGTTAGGCCTTCGCTAATCTCGAAATCAAGCCCGTCGTTTTGTTTAAACGGCGTGTTGCACAATCGTGACGCACAGTTGTTAAACATGTAAGCAAGCGATCGTCAGTCGCCAAGGAAAATGCCAAGAGCAACGTCACGGCCCTAAACGTGCGCTGCGAACGCCGCTCCCAAACTGCCTTCGGGGCGTCGTCAAACCCGTTAATCGCAGCTAGACTTGACGCCCGTCTTTTTACATAGTGTGCGTAAGCAGCTACGCGCGGGACGCAAGAATAGCTCATCGCCTGATTGGGAAACGGCCCGCACACATTCGTGCTGCGAATGAAAAAGGAAAGAACTAAGAAAAATGCATTGTCAGTCCGCCAAATTGCCCTGTTTTTTCTCCTAAATAGGCCTCGATGGCCTTTTCTGATTAGCAGTCGCAATGCCTGTTCCACGAGAGAACTTATCGAAAAACTTGCTTGTAAATCGTTATGGTATTAAGTTTCTAACTTTGGATTCCCAACAGGATAAATATGTTTTATTTATAGTTTTCTTAAACTTTCCAAGCTTGAGGATACGTCTACCGCCGTAGGGTTAAATTTTTAGTTTTATTTATTTATTTCGCTGTGTACCAAGAAGCTGAATTGGCTGAAGTCACTGTTCTGTAAAGACCTGACTTGACTTAACTAATTTAAGCAACATGACCAGGCTTAGGAACGTGAGCTACATTAATCTTAAATGTTTATTCAAAACATTTTTTGTAAACGATGGATTTTCTTATTTTTAACTTTTAGTTAAATTTGTCTAATGTAAACATTGCTGTCAATGGAATCAATTTACAAATCTTAATAGTTCAATATTTATGAATGCACTTAACAAAAGCTGGCTATGGCAATGACTTTGGTTTGATTTTTTATTATGGTCTCCGCAGAGTTGTAATGACTAGACTTGTTGTTGTTTTGTTGTAGACAAAAAATAAACTTAGGTCCTCAATGCAAGTCATTCAATCGAACTTTTTTTGCTGAATCCAGTGTGGTTAAAAGTAATCAAGCGATTTTGTTTTTGTATGTTCAGTTGAGAGTTGCCTTTATGCGAAATATATCTTCCAAATCAAACTTTCGCAATCAAAAACTTGAACTGCAGTGGATACGACTATAATTAGACTCGAAATGCTGAGTTAAAAAAAAGGGTGTGTTGTTGTATAGTCTATAGTATTTTAGGGGTAAAAAAACGTTGTCTTGTTAGAAAAAAAACAATAAAATATCTCTCGTTTCGTGGGTTCCCGGGAGTTCTTTGTTCCAGTTTTATTCCGATATCCCAGCACCTTTCCAGGGCCTTAAACGAAACGGTACACTCCGTTGTGAAAAAACACGCGCGTGAGCGGCGATAGGGAGCACAAGACGTCACAGGTGAAAAAGGGGATGACGTCATTACTGCACCTCGACCGGGATCTTGTTCATCTTGGTGAGATAGTGCTTCATAGAGGCGCTGAACGACCGGGCGTTGATGATCTGTGGCGGACGAGTCGGGAAGCGTAGATCCTGGTGAAAAATAAAGGTTTGAAGCGAAATGTCGAAGATTTAATGCAGTATAATGGTTGGAGGTTGTAGTAAGACGTAATAGGAATATCACTGACCATACAGAAGTATAAGTGTCATTTTGTACGTTTCGAATAACTCTTTATTTATTTTGAACATTGCCTATAACATAGCCTATGTTGAAAATGAATAAAGAGTTATTCGAAACGTACAAAGTAATACCTAATTTTGCATGGCCTTTAACATTCTTATTACATTTAGCGCAGTGTTGGCTTGCGGCACCCAACATCAATTATAAATAGTTTGCTACACCCTTGCTCGTATTACTACGGAGTGGTTAACTGTAACGTTAAAATAAACAAGATTGAAGCAGCACATCAACTGTGAAACACGGTTCAAAAAAACTATTCATTTTTGGAACTTTCAAAGCACACAAAAAATTGTATCAATAAGCTCACCAATGGAGCAAAAATTGGAATCCTAAAGAATTTAAAATATCTTTCGACACCCTAGAGGTGCCGCGGCACCCTAGTTGTGAATCACTGATTTATTGGATATGGCTGAATCAGCAATTTAATTAAATTTACATATTCACGCGATTTTTAAATTTAGCTAACATTTGTATGTCATGAAAACAAGCTATAAAATAAACAAGCTACGTCGATATAATTGGGCAAGGCAGAATAAATTTTTTATAAATAACTTTTAAAAACGTTTAAACAAGGTCGTTGTATTGTGGCATCTGAATTTAATAAAATTTTACGCATCTCTACAAGTTTTCTAAAAGAGCAAGTGTGTCGCCATTGTACAAAAACCTGCGTTAAGACAAACACACAACCAGTGAAAACTAATACTAATTAAATTTGGCTTCCATTTGGTGTGTTTACGAGCCACTTTGTTGGTTCAGACCTGAAAATAGTTACCGTTCCCTTTAAATCGCTTAAAGTGTCAAACCAACAGGCAAGGGGTGTCAGGTGGTGCTCTTACCGACAAATTGTAAAATCTTAAGCTTTGCACGACCGTGCTACTTTAGGCCAATGAAAGCTGCACACACATATGTGTGTTAACAAATGTGATCGAGCCCTTCTGAAGCTGCTTTTTGGCCAACGATTACGGCTAAGTTGCTTTTTCAGCCTGTCCTGCTTGCATTATTTATCGACAGTTTCCGGGAGTCTGCAATGGCTTTTTGGTGTACTTCAAAGTAGAAAAAAAAAAAAAAAAGTAGAAATATCTTTCATTTTTACTTGGACCGAATGGAGCGCGGTTGTGCGTAAGCTTGTCAGGATTTCAATGATTTAGATTCTTAGAATCAGACAAATACGGCTACAGACAAAAAAGGCAAGGGAGAGAAAATGAAAAAAAGTTTCGCTTTTCAAAGAAAAAAAGTAAACCATATTACGCAACATCACAAGCGCTCATTCTTTCCAGCAATTGAAACCCAATTCTCAAATTAATCGACTCGCGGGCTTTCCAATTGGCAGCCGCCAGTTTTCAATTGACTTGTTTTTGCCAGTACCTCGTTTATTCCCAGCAGCTTCTGGCGGAAGCTGGCGTCGGCGAATGACGTCAACCGCGCGGCGCGTGACGTCATTTCGAAGGTGCTCAGCCATGACGACCGACGCAACGACTCAGCTCGGTTGAGAGCGCCAAGGCCTTGCTCAACAACCAAAGGCGTCGATCCTAAACAGAGAAAGGCCATGTTTGACGAGTAGAGACGAGAAAGTTTTTGACATCCGACTACCAGACTTGAACAACTAGATTTATTTTACCTTTTTAAAATTAAATAAGAATTAGAGTTCGATGATTTGGGGTTTTCCAAATTAGATTAGGATTTTAATTAGATCATTTTATCAACGAAATTCGATTGGAATTTGAACTAGATTTACGTTTTTTTAATTTTTTATACACCTATGATTTTTAGAATGTAAAAATCAACAACAAGTCGTTTCGACCAAAGAGTCTTATTTCAAATTCTTTGTTTAGGCCGAGAGACTAAAAATGCCGTTGGACAACTTAGCATTTGAAATCCGAATTCGACTAGAACCAGAATTAGAGCACACAAGCAATTCACAAGTTATATTACACTTAGAATTTTGCTCTAATTTATTGAACTAGAAAACTAGAATAATCTCGTGGTCCAAGTCTGCGACCATGCACTTTATTATCATAAAAAATAGACGATTTGGGTTTGCGTTTTATGTAAATAAAAAAAGGATTTAAATTGTATGCAATTGGAAAATAAAGATTTAAACTGTAAGGAAATGGGAAAGTTCTCTCGTATTAAATGTTTAAAAAAATAAAATTTTTCTGTTCGTTTTAGAATATTTTTAAAGTAATACAGAATTTTAGTGAAATGTTATAAGTACGGTTTGCCTTTTTACTACAACCGTTATAAACAAGAGATTTCGTTTTAAAAATAATTAAAACAAATTAGGCTATGGTATACCAGATAAATATGCTTTTAATTAGATAACCTCACAAGATATCCAACAATTTGAAAAGCAACAAAACTATCCGGCAAAATCAGAAACGAAAACTTTGTAAAATAATGGTGGTATTTGTCTAATTCTAAATCGGGTTTTCAGGTGGCACTATATAAAGACAAATAGTTTCCGCTTTGACCTGATGAAGCACGGTTGTGCAAAAGCTTGTCGAGAATCAATATAATTTGTCTTTATATAGCGCCACCTGATTACCCAATTTCTGATCCAAAGTTAAGTAATAAGTCGGATCCAAATTTAAGAACCATGAAAACAAGCTAAATCTCCATAGGCACTTGCCTTTATTTGTTTCTTGCTGGCAAGTTTCGACCACTTTGCTAAGTACATCGTCGGGCAGAAGATTGGTGGAAACTCCCATTCGCAGTAGAACGTTGCCTGTATAGTAGAGGTGCGAAGAAAAGCCTCGTTAAAATAGATTTAATAAGAATATAAAAGCCCATACAGAAGTAGGTATCATTTTGAACGTTTCGAATAACTCTTTATTCATAAAAAGCTTTGATATTCTTATTACGTCTTACTACAACCTCCAACCATTATGCTCCAAAATAGATTTGTTTCACTATGACACAACTCTTTCGAATCACATTTTTTTTTGTAAGTAACAACCGACAGTTTAGGGACTCAAATGCGTTTCTTAGTATCTAAATTTTCACCTATCAGGCAAAACTAAAAGTGCATGTACCCAATGGAACCTAATAAATAGTTTTTTTAATTTATTCTTATGGAATTCTTATGTTACATAAACTAAAATATTGGCTATTTATTTTTTCTTTTTACAGTGTTCCGAATAGTGATAGGTGATGTTCTTAAACATCAGGAGTAGATGCCAATGGAAAACACGCAATATATTTATTTATTTAAATTTAATTTGGTAGCTTTTAACAAAACAAAAACCCCGACCTTGGAAATTATAAATAATTTTGGCTGTTAGTGTAAAAGCCATTTAAACTAAAAACCTAAGCTGTTTGTCGATAAACAAATTGAAATATCTAAGTTGAGCCAATGACAAAAAATTGTTAAAAAAAGAAAAAACATTAAATATTTCACAACTGACCGGGAGTAAATCGTTGCAAAACCGAACTGGGCTCCGCTTTGTCCTCGGCCTTGTCCGACTGGCCGCCTTCGGTCGCCAGTTCCTTCCAGTCCACATCCAGCACGTCAGCAGCTTCTGCAAACAATGACGTCATAAAAAACGTGCGTCAAAACGTGATCGGTCATTTTGCGCTAACGTGTCGATGAGACTGATCGGTGTAAAAAGAGATTAAATAATAAATATAGGAGTTCTATTTTTGTTTGTTTTTTGTGTTGATTAAAAGAGACAATTTGAAAATCAAACGTTTAAATTCTAACCCATAATTGTTTACTTGTTAATAAATTTAAAGCCAAAAGGTCGAGTAAATCGACACCATCTTGATAAAGATGCTTCGATACTAGTATTATCTTTAGTTAATGTGATACAAGAATCAAGATGAAGTTTTACTCGACTATTTTGGCTTTGAGATTCATTAAGCTACATTACAGATCCGTGCATAGTGTAAGCATAATTTTTTAAATTCTAACAATTTTGTATTTTGCTTGTCAGCCAAAAAACAAAACAGATTTAGCTGTTGATTTTACCAGAATTGGCTGAAAATACTTTACGTTGACAAAGTTTACGGTATTTAGTGGTTTTCCGTTACAAACGAGATCCATAGACCGCGTTTAATTGGCCAGGCTAATCTCACCTTTAGCAGTTTCTTCCTTAACTTCCTTTGACGCCTGCAACGATTCCTTTTCTTTCTTCTGTCGCTCGGACGAATGCTCGGCATCTGATCAGATTACGGAAATTTACAAAAATATACCTTTCAACTAAATTGTATACACATTATTCTGTTTGTATCTGAACTGGAATCGACCTTTACGAAAGTCCCACTGGTCTGTGAACGTGAGACCGAATCTCACCCCAGGCTATTCGAATGCTATGTCACGATTGCCATTCAAATTCTAAAGCCGACAGATTTCGGCTGTTTATTCGATATCACAGGTTCCATGCTTAATTGCTTATACCGAGGCACAAACATATTTTGCGTATGGCTTCTACAGTATGGTCAGATGAGTGCGTCGTTATAATGCACTATTGGTTTAAAACAGCGTTTCTAAATCTATGGGTTGCAAAAGGGTCGCTGTTTGATTTGGTTGGGTCGCCGACTGCAGTATATCTTTGATAGTTTTTTCAGCAATATTGATATAGTGTTTATACTGCGATCCGACACAATTGTACATCCCTAATTTTGTTTTGCTTCAAGAATCAAGAGGGAATTCCAAGACTCACGCTTAAAAACATTTTTTACCTCTTTCTGTGCGTCTGCTTCGAGACGACCTCCTATCACGTGACCTGTCACTGGGCGGATTCGAACGGCGCGCTCGCCTCGGCGACCTTCCGCTGTTGCTTTGTGACGTAGACGAACCACGTGATCGGTCACGGTTGGACGCGCCCGGTGCGGCGCTTGGTCGAAGCTTGCCGCGATTTTGAAGGTTTGGAGAGTCGGTTCGGTAGCTTAAAAACACACGGGAGTTGAATGAATAGACTTTACTGTTACTTAAGTGAGTAAACATGGAGAAAGTTTCGATTTAAGATTTAAGATATTTTTGTGCAGGAGCGTAAAAAATAACAAGGACCGGTAGCTAAAAAAAACACGGATAATTGTTAATGAATCGACTTTTTTGTTAAAGGTGTAAAACAATTTGAAAGTTGCGACTGAGGAGAAAAGTTTTGGAATGGTGGAAAACAAATACTTAGACCCGAAAGGAAGAGTATCGACTGTTCCATACTTGGTCGTGCTCGCGGCACACAATTACAAAAAAACATTTAAATGCAAAGCGTTAATACCCTTAGCCTAGAAAAAAGCATTTTTATTAAAGGTTGAAAACTAACACATGCAATTCGGAAATTTTGTACGCCTTTTCTTTTGAAAATACTAGTCTTTTAATATACATCCAGTTGGTTTATAATACGCATTATTTACAATTGCGGCCCTTGTTAGTCAAGCAATGGACAAAAACCCAAGACAGATTGGTGATAAAAAGAAGTTGTATGTCTCAAAAACATATTACGGAAACGTTGTCCGATGTAGAAGTCATAAAGGTTATTTCTTTTAAAGTCACAAAATAGTACCAAGACCACAGTCCTATTTTTAGTCCAAAAAAACTAAATCTATACACATATACTTTGGGATACTAATCGTGACTGACCGCCGTTTTCAGCAAACAAATCAGCCTAAATTTTTGATGCCAAAACCAGTACAAGAAAAAAACGCTTTGCAGTCAACATTTTCAACTACATTAATAAAGGGCCTTTTACCTGGGTAGCGGTTTGCCGGTCTTCATGGGGTGTTGTTTTGGGGGGTAATCTCGGCTCTTGGGTCGGACCCGGGGCGCCAGGTTCTGCTGATGACGCGAACCTGGGTGACTGCCCTCTGTCACCCTCTGACGGCTGTCTGGGCGTGCGCGCGGCATCGGTCGACCGTCGACCCTGGGAAGACGAGGTAATTAAAGTACAGATATCTCGATATATATATATATTTGGTTTACTGATAATATCAGCCAATACTTCTCTTCTACTGATGTATTAGTGTCTGTAAAGTTTAGCCGACATTTTACTTCTACCGACGACCCTGGGAAGGCGAGGTAAGAAGGTAAGTTGCAAAAAGGTTTAGTATTTTAAAATGATAGCACCAAGGAAAATAATATAAACGACTAATTTTAACACGATGGGTTTATTAAGCAAGGGCCATTTTTTGTAGTTGCAACTGCTTCGTTTCTACCGATATATGTTGGTATCGGTAAAATTTGGCCGACATTTCGGCCGATATAATTTATTTATTACAAAATATGATATTGGTTTTCCTAAAAAACAAACAAATGTTCTAATTTTTTAAACGAAAATTTTGTTTGTTTAGCAACATGCAAAATAAAAGTTTAATAAAAAGTTTTATTTGGATTTTAAAGGCAATTAATTCAAATTTAGAGTATATGTCAAGTAAATAAAAAAAATCCTGATCGGTATCGGTCGGCAAAAACTTGCAAAATCGGTTTGGAAAAGTGATATCGGTCGATCTTTCAAGTAAAACATATTTATATTATGATTCGGGATTTCGAAAGTACTGCATAGGAACCGATACCCGATGCCAAATCACGATGGTATTGGTTTTCCGACACCAAATTAACTAACGACCCTTAGCCGTGGTATGCGACCAAGACGTTTTCTACTTCCATAAGTCCTTTTTTAGAAAACAGAGTATTTAGTTAAGACCCCAACGCTAAAAATTCAATTTGCTTAAAACCATTTAACATTACGTTTGCAAGTCTTAATTTGATCAATTTCGAATATTTGATCGCAGTGATGACGGGATTAGTATGGGTCGGCGGTATTTTCGCCTAAAATATTGCGTAACTGTAAAATACCTATAATTCCTGACATTTATTTTGGAATAAAAAGTTAATTAATAATAATGTTATGCGGCTAAACAAACTCAGTGTGCGCAGTATGTGTTCGTCACTCGGCAAAGTAAATACCCCAATATTTGTTTACCTCCAAAACTGATTCGCGACACCCAAAACAAAACATTTATAAAAGGTATCCTTTAGTTAATACAGGATCACGCCATACTATATAGCAGGGGTGGAAAACCTTATTCAGTCGCGAGCCAAAGCACAACGAGCCAAAAAGAAAGGTTTCTGCGTGCCGTCAAATGTTAACCGTGTAGTGCCTCGCGTGGACCACGTTAGCAAAAAATCAAAATGAGGTCATAAATTGACGTCATAGTACAAATAGACTTCTTAATCTGCTGATTTCGGTCCAAAAATGTGAACGTGGAATAGAGTCTAAATACATTCAGTGCAAAACCGTTTTATTTTTAATCAAACTGTTTTCTTAAAAAAAAAAAATGATTACTTTCTAATGATATATACACTAATATTTCAATTTGGCCTTCATGGACCCCCTAAAAATAGTTCACGGACCCCCAAGGGGTCCATGGACCCCAGTTTAAGAACCCCTGGTGTAGACAGACTATACAAATCTTACTGCAACAACTGCAACGACTGTTAATAAGGGATAAAACTAAGGTTTTTGCAGTTGAAAAGGATCTAACATCTATAACTATACATGTCACATTCGATACAGAAACAAGATTTACGCAAAGCGCAAAAAATGTAGTTTTGAAAAGCCAAAAAATATCAGGAATGGCTTTGTGCCTAGTTTGTAGAATAGGTGGCGTTGATTTGCATTGGCGGGCCGGATCTTGCCACCCCTGCCAAGGCTGCCATATAGGAATAGGAAACGAATAGCAAAGCACAAAAACTAGACATTTCACTTAATGATGATTCCAATCCCCAGCTTACCTGTGATCGGGTCGCCTCGTTTCGGACACGCTGCGAGCCTGGCTCCTCGCCAATGACGTCACCGGCGCCAGACGATCGCGCGGCGCCGGACGTGACGTGTCGTATGACGACACCATTCGGGGCGGTGGCGATCGCGGTCTCCTGCAGACGAAGAAAGAACTCTTTTTCGTGGCTATATTTATTTTTTTTTGGTGAAAGAGCAATATGTTCAACGCGTGGTCTACAAAAGCTTTTTGATGTCACGCGAGCTTCAGGCCGAATGTAAGGTTTATGAAATTTACCTCAGGTGTAATATATTTTTTTTATTTGATAAACATAGGTCATCATCATCATTCAGTGCCATGCCTGAACCAGGCTTCGGCTGCCATGAAACACTGTTTTCTCCATATGTTACTATTTCTTGCTAATTCAAAAATATTCTCTGCTTTGATGTTCAGAAAGTCCCTCAGTTGATTTATAAGCATTTTTCTTTGTCGTCCAGGTGCACGATTTCCACATATTTTGCCACACGAAATTATGAATTCTTGTTTTTGGTGTCTGGTTATATGGCCGAAAAACTTGAGTTGTCTAAGTTTTATAGTGCTTAACAGTGATCTCTGTTGATTGGTCTGAATCAGTACCTCTTGATTGGTTTTATGGGACGTAAAAGATATACGCTGCATTTTCCTCAGGAACCACATCTCAGCGGCACTCAGGTTGTCAATCAGTTCCTTTGTGAAAGTCCAACTTTCACACCCAACTTTCACAAACATAGGTATATTTGAGTAAAAGTCTATCTTGCGAAACCAGCTGGTAGGCAGCGATAGTAAAATCCACTAGGTGGTATGCGACCCGTAAACGTTGACAACCACTAAATTCTATACGGCTCTTTTAGCTGAACGTAATAGCAAAGTTCAAAATATTGGATTCACATTATACTAATGATCGCCTGTGCTTGCAATACGTTCAGTCTCAATTTTTTTATAAAAGTTGAAAAAAGAGAGTTTCGGGTTTTCGTAACCTGTGGAATAAACACAAGTTTCGCGTAAAAACAACAACTAAAAAGCCATTTGAAGTATGTAAAAATCGTTAAGCATTTGGTTTTGTTGTAGAAGTAGGAAAAGGTATGGATATTATTTTTACAGATGTCTATATAGATTTAAAACAAAGCGAAGTAACCACTAATGAATAAAATCGCAATTCACTTGGGTTTTGTTGCAAATAATTGAACGTAACCTGAAAATATCGACTTCGATTAAAAAGATAAACTTAGTTCGGTGTTGAAAATAGTTATGTTAATGATATTTGTCACGTTAATGGTATTTGTCACACTTTACTTCTTTTGCGGATCGCTCGTGCTTGTAATGTCCTCGGTCTACTTTTTGTTCAAAAATTTGTTGCCAAGAAAAATCGAGTAACCGTTTCAGGTTGTAATGGGCTGTGAAATAATTTAAGTTCATTTCAGTTACCTTTTTTGTTTTATTTTTATCGATTTCTAAATTGATTTTACACAAAGCGAAGATAAAATCGCAATACAATTTGTTTTTTTTGCCAATAAAATGGGACGTAATCTGAAAACGTCGATTTCGATTAAAAATGCAAAGTTTGGCGCTCATCTCCTTAACGCAATATTATCATATAACGAGCATCGTTATCGCACGTTCACCTACTTTCAACAAACAGAAGCCCATTGACTCACTTGCTTTGGTCCTTGTAGTCGTGACTTCCGCCAGTTCGGCCACCACCGCTGCTGCTACTGTTGTCGCGAATCGTTACTTCCAAGCCGAGGTCGCGATTTCGATGCTGGTCGCCGCTCCTTCGCACTTCCCTGGTGGTGTAATACAATGATTTTCAACTTTTAAACCGGGTGTATTGTAAACCCCAGGGTGTACCACATTGATGGGGTGTACAAGATACTGCATTATAATAAGACTATGACCAGGCATCATATTAAATAAACAGGTTTATGGCCAGACTGACTGGAGTGTATGACACAACATTTATTTAGGCGTAAGTAGCTTGTGAGATACTATATTCTATTTGTGACATCACAACCAAATATTTCCTAGGTAATCGTTATTTGCGAGATACTAGTTCTTCATAACGGTTAATAGTTCTGTTTGCAGCACAACAGGGTGTATTTTTGATAAGTTCAGTGCATTGCTTGGGCTGGGGTGTACAAGTTCTTCAGTAAACGTAAAAGTGTGTATACTGTTCCAAAAAGGGTTGACAAATATTGGTGTAATAGACCAGTGCTTCTTAAACTTTTTTAGTTTCGTCCACCCCTAGCATCTATCTCCAGATTTTATTCACCCTTGTCTCATGGCATGATAAAACTGTCTTGCACACCTACGAAAAGCAATTCGGAATTTTTAATTAAATATCACTGAGACAACTTGAAAATAGTGAAGTTTGTTGTCGGTCACGCGAAGTGCGAAAAAAATTGGATTTAATTGGTTGAATTCGCGCTAAAATGTAAAATCAGGAGGCTTTTCGCAAAACATTTCGTCCCCCTGTTGCTATCCTGTTATCCAATTATATAAAATATGGATAAAAAATAGATCGAACGGGGATGACTTTAATCGTTTATCTATAAGTTAGAAAAATTATAATTAAATAAGGCCGTTAAACCTTCGATGATATGAAAACATGCAATGGCACTCAAAGAGACTTGCTCAACAAAGTAAACAAAATTAGATAACAGAAGATTCGCATTTTTTTTGGCAGTTTTAATGTTAAAGTTGGCAAAAACAGAGTTTGTACAGCGCTGTAGGAGTGGTGTACAACCAAAACGAAAACGATACCATTAAAATCATAGCAAAAAATTTAAACACTAACTTAGATCTAGCCTCCCCACCTACGAATTGTTTGGAGCCCCCCTAGAAACCTTTGTTTGACTTGTTTGGTGCTTAATTGTACCGAGCCAGGGTATTGCTTTCAATTTTTATCACAGGCGGATTTATATAAAGGATAACAGTACACCTACAGGACTAATTTTGAAGCTTGAGCTTCTAAATTCTTGGTGCTTAACCTTTCAAAGTGCTTCCTTTACTGGCCTACAATCATTTCGTGGTTGATGAAGCAGAGCTTAGAGATCCCCAAAACCATTAGGCCCCAATGCTTTTTCTTCTATGTTAAGCCTTACGGTGCAACATCACTACGTTTATACTTGTACTATTGTCCCTTTAAAACCTTCTTAACTGCATAGTGTATTGCATATTTCGTCTATTGTATTTTTAAAAAATCGATCACATAAACAGGCGCAATACAGTTACAGTTGTCGACAATATAATTTATCAGTTTGATTTTACAGTTGGCTCATAGCGATATCAACACCGTCCTGGCTTTCATGCGAAGCGAGATGTTTAAGCTTTTTAAAACGATCGCCGCATCGGTCCAACAGCGTCGAGTAGAGCAAAGGGTTAACGGCGCTGTTAATGGGAAGCAAAATACCGGCGGTTACAATGTAGACATCATTAGACAGCGGAACACCGGAGAGGGCCACGTAGCCGAGTACGCAAGTCGGAATCCAGCAGCAAAAGTCAGTAAAGAGCAACCGCGAAATTCGCTTTTGCAACTTTGCGTTTTGCTGCCCGCTCCTGGCGTAGGCCATTTTGTTGCTTTGCACGTAAATGAGCACGTAGGCGACCAACATGAAAACGAACATTAAAAAGTTGAGCGTGATAAGAAACACGGAGTATTGCCAAGAGGCGTCGTTTAACGCCGTAAAGAGACGAGGCATACAAACACTGGTTTCGCCATAATAACCGAACACCCCTTTCATCGGTTGATTGGGAAAGGTTTGGTTGATGAGTCGCATGACGTCATGCCACGAGAGTGACGTCACGTTATCCGGTTTTATTTTGTAGGCAAGATCGATTATTTTGCGCTTAAGTACCCGGTCGGTTTTGAAAAATCGGTTTGAAAACCAAACGTGAGAAACAAAGTATCCGGTGGTGTAGTTAAACAAAGGAACAGTTGCAATTAAAAGCGAAAACAGCCAAATCAATGCGCACGAAACGTAAATCCACTTTAGAGCGAATGTTCTGGCAAGGTAGGGTTTACACACAGTCACGAGTCGGAAAGCGGTCATAACGGCCATCGTGCCGGATGAAGACATGGTGCCTACGACGGAAAAGACCCCTAATACGGAACAGGGGGTACTGGTGCGCCATTGCGCGTCAAACGAACAGTATCTTCCCGTAAACTGGATACCTCTTACGCTGATGGAAATCAGGTAAATCCCAATAAGAAGATCCGCCGAGGCCAAACTTAGCAGAAAAACGTAGGTGCTTTTCGTAAAGTTGTCAATGCGCTTTGCGCGGTAAATGTCGTTTATGGTAATGACGATGACGGCCGAATTGCCGACTACGGCCATGATGCCCATCAACCAATAGAAGGCCCTGTAGACCGGGTTGGCGATCATTTCCTTTTGATTCGAAAATGTGGTGCTTCTCTTGCTCACAGGCGGACATTCGTCGCTGCCGTCCGAACACTGCGGAATTCCATCTTCGACGTACCTAATGTCGACAGACAGCGGCTTACCGTTGCGGCAGAAATACCGCGTTTTGTCGCATTGGCTCCTGCTTTCGTCGGATCCGTCATCGCAGTCGATTATGCCGTCACAGACGTTTCTGACGTCGATGCTGGTCAGCACGCCGCTGACGCAATCAAAACGCATCGGACAGCGTCCGGTTTCGTTGCATTGCGGCGCCTGGCCGGTGCAAGCCAGATCGAGGCCGGTGGCGTCGTGACGTATGCACGGTACGTCACAGAACTTTGGCCGGGTCGGGCAGTCCAGACACTCGTCGGCCAGGTCCCAGCACTCGGGCCGTCCGTCGCATTTTGCCGCCCGCAAAAACGGCGAGCCAAGGTAGGTGCGGCAGTACATGAAGCCGCGCGTTGTTTTCTTAAGCGCCGCCGCGCAAAATTTCCTGTTGATTCTTCCGACGCAAGACACATTAGGGTTGCAAAGCGTGACGGCCATGCTTACGCAGTCGGTCACGTTGCGGCAGCGCATTTCATTTCGCGGGCACCTTGCGTCGCCTAATATCGCGCGTGCCACCGCCTGGTCGCCGCACAAACGCTCGTCGGAAAGGTCTGGGCAGTCCACGACCCCGTCGCAAACCGCGCGCTGCGGAATCACAAGTTTGCCGTCTAAGCATAAGAAGCAGAGGAAGCGTCCGTTTACAAAGCAGAGGTCCGATTTGTCGGCGCACTGGGCTTGGTCGTCGTAGAGGTTGATTTGCGGCAAGACGCAAACGCCAGTTCGACTGAGGCCGGCGCATTTGAAACCGAGTCCGATTTTGGTCTCGTCGTCGTTGCAATTCGTCCTGCCATTGCAAAAGTCCCGGGATGAAAGCGAATTTCCGTTACCGCATCGTAGCAAGTTGACGGGCGGCTTGGAGGTTTGGCAAAGCCACTCGCCAGTTGGGCAAACGCGGTCTCTGCGGTTCGCGCACGCTCCCGTAAGAGCGCGACAAGATGTGTTGGGGTAAAGCGCAAGCCACGCGTTCTTATTGACCTCGCTTGAACAGTGCGTAATCCTGACCCAAGCGTTGTCGACCAGGATGGGCCGCTCGTTGCAGGGCTTATGCCGCTTTGAGCACTGGATTCGACCGTTGGAAACCCGCTGGCGGCAAGCGCCGCAGTAGAGCTCGTCGCTGCCGTCCAAGCACTCGGGCGTAAGGTTGCACACGTAGCTTTCGCGCACGCACATTCCGTCGCGGCAACGCACCGCACCCTCGCCGCACTTGTAGCAGTTTTTCTGGTCGCTGCGGTCGGCGCAGTAGTAGTTGCCGTTGCAGCGATCACTGGCGAGATAGCAGCGGCGCTCGCCGGCGCCGCATTTCAAAGCTCCCGGGAGACAGGCGGCGCAATTGACTTCGTCACTGCCGTAAGGACATTCGCTCATGCCGTTGCAGAGCCACGACGGAGGCAAGCAAATGCCGCCGACGGCGCACATAACGCCACCGAGTTTACACGACATACTGGTACAGTGCTGCTCGTCGCTGCCGTCTGCGCACTGCGGCACACCGTCGCACCATTTAAGCATCGATATACACTGGAGTACGCCAATACAGCGCTTTGTACCAGGCTTGCAAGACGTGCAGTTTAGTTCGTCTTCGGAACGAGGGCAGTCCGGTCGCCCGTTGCAGGTTTTTGTCTTGGGGATGCACTGACCGAACGAAAGACTGCAGTTGAACTGGTTTGAACCGCATTCGGCCATCGCCATTTCGGCGAAGAGTGCCATTAAAGCACAAAGGCGCACATGCATCAGCAGCATTGCGCGCGTTTAACTATTGTATGGTGCCGAGACCTGGTAAAAAGTGATTAAATGTTGGTTGGTGCAGTAGTTATGAGATAAAACGCCGATGGGTGACTGTTTTTTGGCGTTGATTTGTGCTGTTAATCTATAATGGACGTAAGACTTTTTAAAACCCTGCTTTAAATGTTTTTAAATTTGTTCATTCAACCCGGCGAATACAACAGAAATCAATATTAAAACGGCTTAAAATCTGTTTTCTGAGCTGGAACTGTTTTTCGCTAGGTTTCATTTTTAATCCCTGCTCTAAAATTTATTTTATTGTTTTACAAAAAAACATACGGACGAACAGAAATGCAAAGATATCAATAAACGCTTTTAATCTGTTTACTGAGAGAAATGTTTAGATTTTTAATGATTTGTTCGAAATCACCAAGCTACAAAGAAAGGACAACGATGAAAACCTTGCTAAAAATACACTGAAATAAGCTAGCTGTCTAACATTATATTACTTAGTAAACAAAATGAGCAACCATTGAGAATTATTTTCACAACACTAACTTCAACAAAATTGCCGCTAAAATCGTATTTACCTTGATATTTCTGAAACAAAAGTGCATTATACATATAATGTATAAGTTTTTAGTATCGAAACTGGTGGGATCTTCCAATTAGGTCGTTTGTTTACACTGAAACAACGGCTAAGGTATACGAAGAATAGGCCATCAATAAGCCTGACTACCCTAATAAAGAAACCAGGTAACTTTCTTGTATATCTTTTAGTAAAGTAACGCACGCCAGATGCAAATACTTCCTGGCCATTTCGGGGCATGTCGATTTGAGGAAACGGTCATTAATCTTAATAAAGCTTTAAAAACTTCGTGTGAACTGCAATCTGCCTGCTTATAATGAACCAAAAATCACAGCTTTTTCAAACGTTTCGGATTGGGGACTGTGCAAACCAAGGAAATGAAAATCAAGCTTCGTGAACTTAGCAAGAACTACTTTTTATCGCTAGTTACTTTTGTTTAAACAAAAACGTGAGATGAGAAAGTGTGAATGCAAATAGGGTGTTGTCGGTGCCATAACAATATGTGACTTTTTTATATAGTTTAGTTCTTACCGTACTTTACACAACTTAAACGATACCCATATGAATCCAAAAAAACATAGAGGTTAAAAAAGATCTTAAACAACTTCAATTAAAACAACAGAATACTGCAGTTTCACCAAAACCGGCATCATATGTTCTGCTAAAAGTTGCAAACTCAAATAAAATAGAAAAAGATTTACAAAATAAAATTACAAATATAAGAAAACAAACCCAGAATACTATACAGTCCGATAATTCTCCAAGTTGTATAGAGATACGGAACAACTATTATGAAAGTAAGCTTTGCATGAAGCAGGAGTAGCATAAATTAAAAGTTCGTTCAAAAGTAGGTCACTAATTTTAGGGAGGAATTAAAATAAAATAAGAAAACATAGCGAAAGAAATACAGAATTATTTTATAGTGGAGGTTATAATATGCTAAATATTAATTGTAGCTCCCGTAGTTTACTTAAACAAATATCTTCGTAGAAATCCAGATGGGCCATTTCTGGTTAAAATGTTATAGTGTAACACTCGTGTAGGCTTTCTTTGAAGTAGCATATTTTGATACTAATGCCCATCTGAATTTGTACGAAGATATTTGGTTAAGAGCTACAATAAACATTCAACAAGTTATAGCAACCACTATAACTTAATTCTGGATCTTAGTTGCTATCTTATATTATTTTATTTTAATTCTTCTTCGAGTAACCTAATTTTTGCACGCCCTTATTTTTACTAACTATTTTTTTATTTTGCTTTAGACATAGTTTACATTGATAAATAGTTGTTTTTTTTTGTTCACTATATTAACTACAACATCGAGTTTTATTTATTTGCAATTTTAATATGCAAAGCCTTTTTTGTATTTTCTTTGTGGTTTGTATTTTCTTTGCAGTTTTTAGTGGAACAGATGATTCCGGTTTTGACGAACTGCAGTATTTCTATGTTTTTAAATCAAACTGTTTTAATCTCTTTGAAGCTCTGTAGTGCAAAATAAAAGATCCGTTGGGTTTCATTGGCCAAATGGTTACGTATAAAAAAGATTGAAAAAGTTTACAAAATAAAACACTCTTGGGAGAAAAAAATTAGGAGAGGCAGTGTCTGACTGATGTCTGAAACCGGTCTGTTTTTATTGATGTATTACAGATCTTTTTAGGAGAGTTTCACAGTAGACCACGCGTGTTCAATTCTTGAAAATATCTGCTGTAAATGGAGTTAAGCAAACCTACACTTTTTTTATTCTTAATTAAACTTTGTTGACCTTTTTTAACAACTTTCCAAAAAAAATCAACGCCTGCGAACTCTGTGTTGCGCCCAAAATGCATAAAAAATGTAGAAAGTTTTATGCATAACCGTGTCCTGACCAAACAAAGTTGTGCTGTCGTGTCGGAAAGTATCACGAGAGTTTAGATCACCGCGTATGCTTTTATTTATAACACGAATTTTCGTTTTCTTTTTTATGTTAAGATCACCACTCTGGGCTGATATTTTGGTCACGATTTTGTTCCCACGTGCATCGCATAGTAGGTTTAAAGATCTACGGTTAACTTACTTTGTGGCTATCTACACCTATTGGTAAGTTTCCATGATCGTCACAATCCCCTTTTAACAATATTTGTAAAAGCTGCATTGCAATGCAGTTATGCCTTCCTGGCCAGAACTAAATTCGTTCTGATTTCTAAATTTGTTTGCCTTCGACTTATGCAGTGGTTCTCAATCTTTTTCAGTCAAACACCACGTCCAAAAATAATATCGAGCTTACCGACCCTTCAATTTATAAAGACTGAAAATACCTTCGAAAAACTATTTTACATAACATATAGTAAGTATATCAAAGCCCATACAGAGGTAGGTATCATATTGAACGTTTCTAATATCTCTTTATTCATTTACATCATTGATGTTCAAAATTGATTGATAGTCTTCTTACGTCTTACTACAACCTCCAACATATTATGCTCCATATTTTATGTTCAAAAATCAATTTCGAGTGCACGAATCTTCAAAACAAGTTTGCTAACTGGACGAGCATGAATTGGCTAACAGCACATCTAAAAAGTTCGACGCGTAAAATAAGGCAGGCCTTATTGGGTCGCTTGAAGCACAGTTCGGAATAGTGGCTTAACTGGAATCCTAAATGCGCAGTTAATGCGGACGGCTTAAAATATTCATTTCATAAAACGAAAAAGTCAGGGATGGGTTTTGTGGTAGCGGTATTACTGCCTGCCAACATTTCACGCTGTATTTCTAGAAGGCTCAAAAAAATCTATTTCATAAATCGAAAAGTCAGTGATGGGTTTCATGGTAGGGCTATTACTGAATACTGATGCCAATATTTCACGCTGTATTCCTAAATTAGAGGCAACTTTAACCTGAAAAAAAAACGATCGATCAAGAAGTTGTGATAGTGGTTCGCAATCCGCGGAACCCTTGGGTGTCGTTCAAGGGTGACGAGAGATATTTCGGATTCCATTAAAACAGTGGTTCTTGACCAGTTTGTATAAACATGGGCGTCGACGTGGGTGTGCAGAGCGTTTTCCGACGCCCTGCCAAGTATCGACGCCACCTATTGCGCACAGTTCCCATTTTTGCTGCGACATTCCAGTAAACCACGCGAAAAATGCCAATAAGGACGTCGTGAGCAGTTAATCTTTAGTAGGATGCCGTAAGCTAAAACTTTTGAGAACAACTCGGGTTTAAAAAGAGTATATATATATATATATATATATATATATCTTTATGGAATCCAAAACCATTGGCAACAGGTTTCTGCTGGTCGATTACTGTTCCACAGACGCGTATATAAACAATAATATAAGTCCAAAACCCGAATGAAACCAGGATCATTCGATTTATTCCAATCAAAGAACTGACGATGCCAGTATAGGCAAAATATATTTTTGAATAAAAAATGATTCATCCTTGTTTTTCTGTTTTTTGAACTTCGAGTGTTATTGTTTATACACACGTCAGCGAAAAAGTGGCCAACAAGCGAAAACCTGTTGCCAATGATATTGGATTCTATTAAGGATACGCCTCTTTTATATATACATAATATAACATATAAAAGATTAAATATATTTTTAAACCCGAGTTGTTCACAAAAAGTTAGCTTACGGCATCCTATAAAAGAGTATTATCAGACCGCGGCTCCCTATTGGCATTTTTCGCTTGGTGGTTTACTACAATGCCGATAATAAAAACTGTGCGAAATAGGGAGTATCGATAATAATATTGGTACGCTGACAATGGTTTTGGATTTAGATTCCATAAATAAGTTTGTGTTTGCGAGTTTAAAAATAAAAACACACCTGTAGGTTCCGCCGCCGAACGGGGAGCTAGCAGATGGCGGCGGCGAGGCAGGTCGACGTGGTTGCCGTTCCTCGGGATACTTTGCTCCTCTGTCGCGCGAAAGACTCCGCTTGTCGTCTTTGTAGCGGACCTCTGTGACGCGCTCGATCACGTGACGACGCGGTTGGTCGGGCGGAGGCTGCCACTGCTTGTCTGGCACCTGGCGAGTAGGGATTGTCCCTTGTCAGTAGGGATTGTCACTTGCCAGTAAGGATTGTCACTTGTCAGTAGGGATTGTCACTTGTCAGTAGGGATGTCTGATACTTGATGTTTTATTCCGATAGATGTTGAAAATTAACAAGTAGATATTTTAAACGTTCAAAATACTACCTACTTCTGTACGGGTTTGATATTCTTACAACGTATTCCGAAAACACGACATTTTGGACAGAAAGTATCGCGACCCGATCTGATGGTTGCTATGCTTAGAAAACAAATTAGATGTAATTTAAAAGTTTTCCATTATTAGACCAAAATTTGCTGTAGAGTTAAAAAGGTTTAGCTACCTACAGTTTTTGTGATATTCACCTCTAAATTAGAAATAGCTGCATTTGATCTCAAATCACGGCTGAAATTGTCATATCGATTTGGTACGGCATTGGACCACCCTAGTCTTGTTTTTTCAATATGACGTCATAAAACAAGAATACTGATGGCCAAAAATGAAATCTAAAAACATTTAAGTAGAATTCGCCGAGTGTTTTTTCTTATTAAACCCGATTCATTAATAAAAAAAATATGCCACTTTTCTTATAAACCCAAGATTTGAATTGTGCCTTCATGGATCCCCCTAAAGAAGTTCATGGACCCCCAGTTTTAAGAACACCCGACATAATACCTTTCTATCTCTGGGATCGCTTCTTGGCTTTCCACCGTCTCTGCTATCCACCCATGTTGTGACACGCTGAGGCCTCCGGGTAAAGTCCTGGTGAACTGGAGGCAACTGTTTCGGATGAGGGAGCGGTTCTCTTTCCCTGTAATTCGGGTATTTATTTTTTGGTAATATACTGATACCAGTGTTTACCACAAGTTAGAACAAAACACACGCTGTTTTTAGCACTTTCTTTTAAGGCAGCTTAAGAGACACGGAGCTGTGTTGGTGTTAAATTAAAATAACAGGTTTGTAGTGTGTTTTGGCGGTGTCTTTTACACAATTTTACTTTGATTTTACTGATTGTTACTTTTTTTATTATAAACAAAAAACGCTAAAAATGTATTTTAGACAATGAACATCAATTTATTTTTATCAAACTAAACTCTAAATTGTAGTTAACACATCATTAAAATTTATCCTTCCTGAAGACACACCCTGTTCTGCATCTCATAAATTGTATTTAGAAACTTTCTTCAACTATGTTATTTTACAAGAAAAATTATCTCGTTTTGTGATTTAGATTTCATCAGAAATTGTCACAAATTAAAGCAATCCTTAAGTTGCCTGTCCTATAAAAAACAAACTTCAACATAAACTTATTCTTGTCACCTTCGACCTCTATCATGACCGCCGGGTGGCGGACGTGAGCGATCCGCGTCCCGAAAGTCGGAAGAAGAGGACCTCTTGGAAGGCGGAAGACGCTCCAGGAGCGGGGGCTTCCAGTCCGGTTTCATCTCTCGGCGCAAAATCGGAGGTTCGTTCCGTCTTTCCAAAGAGGCGGGCCTTGGCGCTTGGAGGTATGCGCCCCTCTCGTCATGCCGGGAGCGGCTTCTCGTTTCTGCGGGAATTGAGACCTTGCGAGGCGGCGGAGGCGGTTGTTGCTTCTCGGGGTAGCGCGAGGCACTTACGTGCTGCTGTGGCGGTGGAGCGCGGGCGTCGTATGGTGCGCGCTGCAGCTTCTCTTTGTACCTGTTGATGGGAGCGCGATGCATTTTTTGTTTTATTTTATTGTTTGGTGTAATTTTAAGAAATTACGAAGGTCAAATTACAAAGGTTTGTGTTGAAATTTTACCCTAAACGTATGAAAATAAGATCCAAATTTTACTTTTGCGTTAAAAATTTGAGAACTAATTTTTTAGTTTAACCTGAAAAAACTAAGACCCAAATTTTACTAAAACGTTAACAAACTAAATTTCAAGTTTTTACTTTAACTTTGAACCAAATTTTTTTTTTACCCTTAGGTAAATAATACAAGTATTGTTTTCCTGGTTTCGATTCTAATAGTAATACGACAAAAAACTTATACAACAAAATAGTTTTGAAATACAACGAAATAGTTTTGCCAACAAATCGTCAATTAATTGCGGAAGAAAAGTAAAAAAAAAAAAAATTTGACTCCGATTGCAATAATTTAAAAGGGTTGTTTTCAAAAATTTATAAAAGCGGTCGAGTAGTGGTTCGCCCACAGGCGCAAATTTGACTTTAACTAAATCACTGATTTATCATTACTGCACTGGCTGCTGGATACACTGTTACATCAATCCAAGAGATTGTCCAACAATATTTGTTTGGGGCTGATATATACGGACTCGTCCAACCATAGTAATGGCGTCATTTAACATCGGATAGGACGGCCTACTTTTTGGGTAATGGACATCCCTAATCAACCATATAGGATTTGTGCTCTTGTAACAGACTATACAAACAGTTACGGCTAAGTAGACTTGAGAAGCCTGCTCCAAGGAGAAGGCGTCAAAGCGTCATAATAATCTGTTTGATTTCGGACAAACAATTTATTTTTTAAATCAAAAACTTCAGCTTTTTAGTTAGGGGCCATTTCTACCTAGGTTGGCCTTTGTCTTGATAGAAGGGAGGCTCGTTACTATGGCGACCGTGGTGCTTCTCGCTTATGATTGGTTGGTTGGCATCCCGAAATCTTCTGTTGTCTTCCATCGGGTGAAGTGACCTCTTCGGCTGATCACGGATCGGTCTGTAAACAGTCATTTAAACCTGTTGGGCGAATTGGGTCGCTTGTATAAGTTATTTTTTTGGGGGGGGAGGGGAACTTTTTTTTTAGGGAAGGGTTAAAGTTGCAGTACTTCCATCTAAAAATGGCAAGCAAATTTGAAGCTAGGACGTTGAAGGCAACTTTGCTTACGAAACATATACAAGGACTTTAGGATCTCAGAAAATAATTGATCTTTGGGGGTCGATACCCGATGCTAAGTGGTTAAATCTATATTTGTGGGATACTTGGGTGGTATTGGTGCAATTCCGAAACCTAATTGATATAGGTTTCTTAATCATCCTTTTCGGTAAAATACAGTGATTTTTTTTATGAAAGCAAAACGTTTAAAACTTTAAATGATTTCAAAATATTATCAATTTTACTGATTTTATTGCAGTAATGGCGTTATTAGGTACCAGATCGAACGGGTGTATGACTGTACGTTTTAACTAAAATCAAGGAATCGGAATTAAACAAATATCGGACACAACAATGCCAGGCATCGGGCTTAGCGATATATGTTGAAAATTACAGTTTTCTCCTGCCTTCCAAACCTTTTGGTTTACTTAAGCCCGGTTTGCTTGCACGAAAATATTAACAAAACAGATGATGTTCACCGAAAGCTAGAAGAACAACTAGCCTGCAGTGAGGTTCGAACTCACGACCTCCAGCCATATCTGTCTCTCTGTCCAACTGAGCTATACACAGGCTCAGAGTGGAGCGAGGAATTCCAGCAAACATGTCACCAACCTGCGGTCCATTTCCTGCAGCGGCTTGTCGCTTGGGTGGCGTTTGTCCACTTCAAAGTGACCTCGCTTGTATTTCTCCTTGGTTTGCAAAACCTGCTCGGCCAACAGCTTGAGAATGCGCGGAGAGGGGTCCAGGTGTTGGCTGGGCAATAAGGGGAATGTTTAAGCGTTTGTCAAATAAACCAATTTGTAGGTAGTAACACCATTGGAACAAGAAATGTTCACAATTACAAGAAATAGAATAATTTTGTGGAGTCGGGCAAAGAAAACGATATCTAGAAAAAAAAAAAACAGTTAATGCCTTCATTAACTAGTCAAAAAATATCTTTAAAAAAAAACAATTGACAAAAGAAGCTATTGCTTGTAAAGAAACAGTTTACCAGCGCAAAAATGTACAGAGAAAATTCATTTTGGATGAGAAAAATTTAAAGACACCAATATCAAGAAGACTTTTATCACAAGTTCAGAAGGCTTTGTGTATGACCAAACTGAAAAAAAAAATTATAGAAAACTATCTGATAACGCCCCTGGTAACACGTGTTTAATTCAACAAGATAATTTCGGGCGTCCAAACAAAAGCAATCCGCACAAAGTGTAAGGCCCCAAACAGCTTTCAAGCGCAAAAGTTTAACAAAAAATAAACCTCTATGATGACAATCTAATAGGGAACTACAGAAACGTGAAGAACAAATCAAATAATTTTTGCTTACAATAAAAACAACTCTGTCCAACAGAGAATATGCGTGATGCTCCAAAAATACAACAACAGCATTTAAGATGGCCTACCTTTCGCTATGAGATGAGCTTCTTCTTTCTGGACTCTCCCGTTTTCGGTGAATCAGGGATTCTCTGCGAGGTGGGGAGACCTGGACCCTGCGAGGGGGCGATTGTGGGGGCCTTCGAGGGGGCGATTGGGGGGCTCGGCGAGGCGGGGATTGTGGGGCCCGGCGGGGCGGGGATTGAGGGACCCTGCGTGGGGGCGAGGGGGCGCGATGACCCTCGTTGCCAAAGTTTTGGCGATCTTTTTTCTTCGTATCGTCGTTCTGCAGCCATTCAGACCGGTTCCTGGAATTGAAAAAGAAATGTGGTGCCCTGACAATGATAGCGAAGTTTGGTAAAACGTCTTAACTAAAAATCTCCAAACTGTTTTTTCGTTACATCAAGTCAGACTAACTGTGCAGGTTACATTTTAAAGTAGGTGCCTCTCAAAATCAAAATCGCCTAATTTTGGTGCATTTTTTGTTATTATAAAGAAATAACTTTCTTTAAGTTTTAAGTGCTTGGTAATTCAACCATAAAGCCAAACGTTAGAAATTGATGAAAATCGAGTATTTCACTTGTAGTGTGATGTTCAACATGTCATATTATTGTCGTACTTTACAGGCCGGGCTGGCCTCCCTGGTGAGCTCTCTGCTGACATCTCCTGGCTGGATGGCCGTTTTCTCTTTTTAAGCTTTTTTGTTTTGTGCACGACTTCTTCTTGCTGTTAAACAAACAAAACGGATAATTTAGAATTAAAGCTTCCCATGAATTTCTTTATTTACATAAGAACAATTTATAGCGGGCATTTTTACACAACTGAAAATTATATAGAACTATTTGGATTTGGAGCTCTTTGCTCAAAAACTTCAAGAGAAGTTGAATGTTAGAATTTACAGTCGGCGTAATAGGTGATTACAAGAATTAAAAACTTCACAATTTATTAAGCCTAATTTAGGGCATTCGGCCGTACTTAAAACGATAAATATTAGTTTTCAACTTCCAATGTAAAATAGTTACATGGTATGTTTCCTCTTTAACTTTTCTTTGCGGCATTTGTTCGTAACCATCGGATTCCTGGCTCGATTTTGCCTTCTTTTTCTTCTTTAGCTTTGTTTTTTTACTTGTCATGGCATCGCTGGAATATTCCTCCTCACGGACTATAACATGTCTGCAATGCAAAGAAAATAGAATTACCGGCGTGATCTTATTCAATTAATAAACAAATATTGATTGAGGATTTAATGGCTTTTGCAATTTTAAAATAGACTAATTAGACCTACGGCAACCCAGCTAAACAATTTGGTTGGTACAAAAAACATTATTTATTGAAGTCTGTATACTTTTAACTATCAATATAAACTATGTTTGTGCCATCAAAATGTTTATCGTATTAGTGATACTTTTAGCAATATCAAGGTTGTGAAATCTCTTAAAAGTGACTCAAGACATGACATTTATACTATGTACAAACTTTGCATGCTTTTTAGTTTCCTTGTGTTGCGGTTGTGGGGAAAACGATGGTGATCTATTCCTTGAAGCGTTCCAAGAGGGATCTTTGACTTTCTTGCTGACTTTTTTGTCACTACAAACAAGTAATTTTACAGGTGCACTCACATGCAAGGATCACAGGGTGACAGGCTTTCCACACATTTTATTGAATATATTAAAATACATTAAAGGAATATTTTTATAGGTTGTCAACGACTTAAAACCAAATTACTCAACATGTCTTAAATTTCATTAAAACCCAAATTATACATTAAAAATTCCATTGCTAACTCTATAACAAATAGCTTGAAATTGTTTTATTACGGAACTTTTCTAAATTCCTTGAAAAAAAAATACAAATCAGACTTGCCATGCATCGCATATGTTTCACCCTGCCTAAATGGTTTTTTCACTTGAATGGTTAAAAGTCAATACATTGCATTATTAAGCTTATTTACTAGTTATGTAAGGTGATAAAAAACAAGGGCACCCCTACAAAAATATTTCTGCCAAATTCAAACAGCAGTGATTTCCAATCTAGACGTTGCACTGCATTATTTGTTTATGTAAAAATCAAAGTATCTTTGGGAATTTTAAATATTTTTGCTAAATGTTGGATCAAACCGTATAGAATTATGAACATTTTGCCATATGGAATATGTTTATAACACCCCAGATCATATTTGCCGTATTTTTTTGAACCATGCCCCATATTGATATATCATCCCAACAGCATCTGGTTTCCGTAGTTATAGTTGCTTACCTCACATGTGCGGGTTCGAACTGTGGCGACCGAGGTCGTGTAACTTCAAACTTCTGCCTCTTTTTAGGTTTTACTTCTTCCTCGACAGCCCTTAAAATAACATATTTACACAGGTTTGTTTATTAAAACACTTAATTTAGTATAACTTTGCATAACACTTGAAAAAATCAAGTGTTGTACAGTGTTTTACAGGCTTTATTATGCCTGTTTTCCACTACCTAGAGATTTATGACACACAAAAAATGAAATATATAATTTCAATTTTTATACCAGGGACTTCACGAGGAATTATCCTGCCAGATATTATAATCTTGTAAACACAGTATACATGTAATATATATGTAAATGCTACAGTACACCAACTTCTTATGCTTCTTTTGTCGATAAGCAAATTCATCTTGTTCTTCCACACTAAAACCTTCAAAAAATAGAAAACCGGTGATAAACCATACGTCAATTGAGTATAAAAGATAAAGTAATTCTTAGGTTACCCTTTTTATGCTTCTCCTTAAAATGCTTTTTGTCCATCTTTTGGCGATCATCATAGCCATAGGAAACACTTTGACCTTCATCTAACAAATTTAATTTATAGCAGAAGTTATTGGTATTGCTGATTAAACTGGTTTATGTCAAGGATGAACAACCTATGGCACAAACAAGTAGCGGGCAATAACTAAGATATGATACATTAAAGTAACTTATCAATGTTTCAATTTTTTGTTCAGTAAGGATCAATTAGTTATCGTCGTGATTAGTTGTATCGCATCTTAAGGAAAAGTAAAACAATTTGTGCAGTAGAATGCCAGGTTGGTCATGGCTGGTTAAAGCTTTAAGAACATAGGCGCCAAACTTTTAAAAATCAAAATGTGAACTCTTAGATAACAGCTGTTGTCTGTTACCACTGAGCCAACCATTTACCTTTTTTTGCACCGTTAGGCTAAAAAAGTTTTCATTGAAGTGGGCAAAATGTAACAATAATTTAAAAATAAAAATGCATAAATCCTAAAAAAAATAGTGTGGGGGTGTTATGGCCTCGTGCCTTTATGGTCATTCAGGAAAGTTTTAAACACTTTTGGTAGACTAAAACTGTGCTACAAGAATTATTTTGCATAATAATATCAAACTTGGTAGAATTTCCGGGAGGATGGTGCCCTACCAGAAATCCAGGGCATCTAAAAATGCTCTGAACACCCACATTCGGTGCCTATGCTAAAGAAAATGGACAACAGTTTCTACAAGAACAGGTAACATAACTTCAATGAAACAATAAAAAAAAGCACCTTAACAAAGAAAAGGGTTTTACATTGATTTTTAACTGACCAGCTCTTGTGTGTTTGCGTTCTCTTGAGAAGTTATCATCAGAGTACTCTCTTTCTTTAGAATATCTTGCCCTATAGACAAGCAGTTATTAATTGTACTTTCATATTGGATACAAAGCAAAAATAGGTTTGGTAGTGTTACACTGTAATAGTTACGGCAACGCTTGTAATTACACTGCACTACAACTTAATTCCGGAAAATTTACTAGATAGGATTGGATGCTTTGTTATCAAACTTTAAAACAAAAAGTCATATGATGCTTAAATATGGCCAATGGTTGTCAAAGTGGATCCCCAGCAGATCATTAAAAGTTAAAAAAACATTACAAGATAATGCAATTTCCTGGTGTTGAAATGGCTGGCTGACAGAAATTCAGGAATTACCGTTTTTATCAAGTAAAAGTTACCTTTTGACATCCACAGATTCTTTTCTGCCCCGGTTTTCTTGCCAGCTATTTTCTGCACTGGATTTTCTGCCACCATCTAACAGCTCATCAGCATGTTCTTAAAGAATAAAGCAAGTTGGAAAAAAATCTACAAGCATTAAATGAGTAAAATGGAAGCAAATTTGTCTCCCAGGATGTACAACTTAACTGCATTTTGCTTAGAACACCTGTAAATTAAAAAAAAATTGAAATTCATTATCATAAATCAATGAAACATATAAACATATTTGATCTACAATCATAAGTTGGCCCTATGCCCAAACAGCTTGATTTGAACAAACATTTAACTTTACTTCTAAAGGTATTCTATTAAAATATCCTTGCAAAATAGTGATGATTAAAATCCAGGAGAAGAGTGGAATCCAAAATTTGTAAAAAAAAACATTTGACTTTTTTTTGCCTGAGCACTTCTATAAAAAACGTGTGCATTGCCCCAAAATTTGCATTTAGCAGGAACACTGGCTTAAAGCCTACAGAAGATCAACTAAAACAGTTAGTTGGTCCAAGGTCATGGGTTAGAAACCTTATTTTAGACTACTATTTTTATTCTGACCTTGCTGATAGAGCAAATCTTATTTTATGCATCTGAGTTGGTTAGTCTAATAAAAGCTCTATGTGATGTGTTGTAATTCAAAGTACAATTTACTGCCTTCTGTGATATTTGCAACAGTAGACATATAACAAATGGGGTAAACATTCATTATTTTCAGAAAGGGATAAAGCAATTAAAGGACAGTGCTTGATTGGTGATTGTTGTAAAAAATAAGAAGAAAATAGTAGTGCTACACAATTTACTTTTGGAATGATGCGCGTATCTGAGTTGCTTTGCTAGTTTAAGCAGAGCTTCTTCTTCATCTCTTATAATCTCGGTTTGTTGTTGATGTTTTTTCCCTCTGCGTTCTCGGCTGCGACCTCGCTCAAAGTCCTAAAATATATATATTTAAATGGAACAAAACAAAAAAAAAAAATTGGCAAAGTGGTTCGGGTACAATAAATTCTAAAGATTATGAATATGCAACATTCTGTCTAGTAATATGAACATTTTGTAAACTTTTATTTCATTGTAACGCGGTTGTGCAAACCAAAATTGCATGGTCTCTTATGTTTGTGATCTTGATAAAAGTTGGGAATTACAGGGGTGGTTATCTGCTGCAAACGTGATATTGACATATTGACATTAGCAGGCTGAAAAATGTGAACACCAATAAATGGTCTTTACTTATTAGGGCACGTTGCTCATGCCCAAAATCTTAGGTACATGCAAAGAATAAAAAACTAAGTTTAAAAATCAAATTAGGAAAGATTTCACAAGGCGTTTTAACTTTGTTTATTAACCTCTGCTTTATAGACCTAAAATAGCTTTGTGCTAGTTAACTGTCTCACCTTGTCATGGTATTTCTCAGGTGACGGACTTTGATATCTCTGTCTCTTGGTGGTAATTTTGGCTGATCGTGGAGGTGATACTGAAGAGCTGTGATTTGAGCTGGCCGGCGACAGTTGCTTTCGTTTACGCCCTCGCAAATCCTCGCTTTTTTGTCTTGAAGCATAAAAAATTATTTAACAAAAAACAGTTACAGGTTGAACATTGTATGGGAAAATCATGTTAAAGTGAACAATTTAAACTTACAACAACATTGTCAAATAATGCTTACTTTACTTAAAGACAAGCTGTTACTATATTGATTTAAATTTCCTTGTGATTGTGACACATGTTTATATACAGTTGAATTTAAAGAAAATAATTGGGCCTAAATATTTGTTGACCACTCTGAAAATTATGAAAAGTGCAAGGAAGTTTTTCTTTTAACAGACCAAAACTTTATCCTAAAAATCTAAAGTGCCAAACGATTCTTGTGGGAAGAAATGTTTTACACATTTTGTTTCATCACCACCAAGATGTTGCCAAGATTTGCTATATTTTCCAGACTGGTTTGTTGACACCACTGCATTCCATAATTTGTTGCAGCCAAAGATTTAATATATATGCTAAAATGTCTGTTTTGATTGTAAATTCATTTGGTCAAGCATATTTCACACCAAATAACATAACCGGCATGATTTTGGGCAGGATTACACGCCAAATTTATTTGATGGGAAAGCACTGGAATTTACTTAGAAATGATGCAGACAGGTTCCACCAAACACATTTTGGCGCTCTTTCACTAGTGTACGTAAAAATTAATAAAAAAATATTTTTCTTCAAATGCCGCTTACGACAACGCATATTGTTTGGGTTAGGGTGCGGGTTAGCGTTTGTTTGAGGGTGGGTCAAATTATTATTAATAATAAACATAATATTACTTGACCCACCTTCACCCAAACGCTAACCCGCATCCTAACCCAAACAATATGTGTTGTGGTAAGCGGTATTAATATTTTTTTTTGCATAACTTTTCACGTACAATAGTGAAAGAGCGCCCACATTTTTTATAGACTCCCAAAATAATATTTTTGTATGTGTGTAAATTTGAGAATTTAACTGTATAAAATAAAAAAAATACTTTTGAGTTGAGCGATGTTGATCTTCAGGTGGCAATCTTTGTAAAATTGATTTTTTGTGTTGTTGTCTTCCTCTTTCATGATCTGTAAAAGTTTGATTGTAGTGGAAAAACATTCTCAAAACGTATTACAACAAAACAAATTACCTTCAATATCATTTCTTTTTGTTGTTGACCTGTAACTGGCTTCCTAAAATTCAGGTATTTTTTAAACATAAATATGGAATTGAAGCAAAGTATGCTTCGTATATTATTATTACGGTTATTACCTTTGCAGGCGGTGACTTCCATTTATGCTTTCTTTGGAAATCTTGCGGCTCCTCGAACTTTGAATAAGCCCCGCTGGATTTACCACTTTTCTGCTTTTTGTACATGTTTTAAATCCATAAACGGTCAGCACTACCAATCTCCATCAATTGAAAGTCATTGTCAACATGTGAATTACATTTGCAAAACATTTATGCAAATCAGATGTGATCACGTGATTACTAAACAAAAAATGGAGGTTTAATTTTTCAATCATCTCAGTAGTTAGCACCAAATTTTTTTAATGATAAATATATTTCGTTGATATACGTCATTGTAATATCAATAAAATTTAGCGTTAAAAATAAATCTAAACTCTTTTTAACTTAACGAGGTTTGAAATGTTTTTATTTGCAGTAAATAGTGGATCTTTTTAGTTGTTTTCGGTCCAAAACTTTCACTTGTTTAAGTTCTTTATCTGCCCACCAAAGGTTTCTATCAGAAAATGTGATGATGTTTTCCTAATGTATTTCTTAAATATTTTTCTCTGTATTATTGTACTTTGAGAATAAAATGTTAATTGTCCAAAAAACCTAAACATAAACGGGTGAATTATCTGTTCGCAGGCCATGTTGGAGTTTTGCGCGCTGGTCCACATTAATTTAACAGTAACGAAACGAGTTGGCGAAGTTTGAATTGGAAGGAAGGCATAACTGTGTAAAAATAAATATAATAATAATACTTGGCCAACCCAAACGCTAACTCGTATCCTAAACCAAGTATTGATAGCAATATGAACGCCTGAGCGAAAGTGTGATAGGATTCTAAACCAGAGTTTTTTACAGTTGCCTGAATTGTGAACCAATCATGTAGTTTGTTTAGGTAGGGTGGTAAGCATATAGTCTAGATTTACTTTTTTTAAAGAAATTAAAGCCTATGAAAACGTGTAAAAATTAGAATTACCACTCCATAATCTATTGTAACTTATAATCAAATATTCTGCCCCGTGTTAATATCTCACACATACGCAGTCATAGGACAAAATGTTCCGGCACTGGTCTAGAATCCTATCACCTTTATTACAGTAACTAAACGAGTTGTCAAAAATAAAATTGCGTATAAAGGATAAATATCATAGCATAAATATAATAATAATACTTGGCCCAGCCAAAAACTGTTCTCCCTAACCCTATTAACGTTAGCAATAGGAACCCTAGAAGTTTGGAAAATAATGCATGGAAAAGAAGGTTGAAATAAGGAAGATTTTTTTATACTTAGAAGCAACAAAACACAAGGTCATTCTTTTAAAATCTTCAAGCCTTCAGTAAAATCTAATTGTAGAAAATTTTGCTTTTCCCAAAGAGTTATTTCGGAATGGAACCGTCTAGACAAAGAAACTGCAGAAGCAGATAATCTAAATAGTTTTAAAAACTACTAGAAAAAAAACTGGTGCACAATCGGGGGTTTTACACGAGCACAAAGTTGCTCCCTACCTTGTCGGAAACAAAAAACAAAACCCTGTACAAAAATGTGGTAGGATTTTTGACCAGCTCCAAACCTGCATTTCATTTTACCTAAACTAACGTAAATTAATAGATTTTTTGTGTATTGCATAAAATTCATAAGTTCCCACCCAGATGAGAGTCTAAGCACAATGGCACACATTGTATCAGGGTATATACCTTTTTTATTTCCCAAATTAGGTAATCTTAAACTTTGTCTGAAAAGTATGGCAGATCTTGGCAAGATATTGTGGATGAATTGCGGCAACAAATAGGATCACAGTTAGCAACAGTTCAAACAGTTTTTTTAACATATATTTTAAAATCAGTGATATATTCATTTTTAACCATGCTAAGCTTTAAAATGTACACAACCCGCAAATGTTCTTAAACCCTCTAATTGTAAAGAAATTTCAAAGGAAAGAAAGCAAAAAACATGTGTTTTTACAATATTGGTGTTTACTACTGTAAATACGATTCATCATATTCTCTTTCATGTTATTTCTTATTGCAGATCATAGTTTCAATTTTGTTGTAGATTTTCAATTCCCTGTAAAAAAAATATCATGGACGGTATTGCCGTAAGTCGATTGTCTGAAGAGAGAAAAAAATGGAGAAAGGATCACCCTTTCGGGTTCGTTGCAAAGCCAGTCAAGAACAGTGACGGAACATTTAATCTCATGAACTGGGAATGCGCCATTCCAGGAAAAAAAGGAACTTCATGGGATGGCGGACTTTATAAACTTAGAATGATTTTCAAAGACGACTATCCGTCGTCACCGCCAAAGTGCAGATTCGAGCCTGCCCTTTTTCACCCCAACGTTTATCCATCGGGGACGGTGTGCCTGTCGATTCTCGACGAGGAAAAAGATTGGCGGCCTGCGATCACAGTCAAGCAGATCCTGCTGGGCATTCAAGACTTGCTAACGGAGCCGAACATCAATGATCCTGCACAGGCAGAAGCCTATGCCATTTACAGCCAGAACAGAAGCGAGTACGACAAAAGGGTTCGTGAGCAAGCAAAGCAGTTCTGCGCCTTGGACGTCTAAAACTATTTACTCTCATGTTGTAGTCCTGTAAATATGTTAACTGCCATTCGGTAGGCTCTAGACATGATGAGTTTGTCAGTAACTGGACCTAAACCATTGGCTGACGCCTGCAAACAGTGTAATAGGCGGGTTTAAAATGATACACCACAATTAAATTGCCGTAATAAAATATGCGATTGTGTTTTATTTAAAGTTCACTTTGTTTTTTCAGAATGAATGTACCATATTATAATTTGAATTGCGCATTATTCCAAAACTTCACTTACGACTTGGTGTGATTCAAATTTCTCTTTTCTTTTGTTTCTAACGGCAGCATTTCTTTCTCTTCCTTGCAGACATATTTGACTACCTGTTGTTAACGTGAATAGGGTGTGTGTACTGTTAGTGTTTTATCTGTTTAATAATGTCATCTGCTGAATCCTCAGTCGGTGAAAATGAGGACCGGTCTAAAAAGACGTTTGTTTGTTCCTCCCTCGGCTGTAATCAGGTAACTATGAAAGGTTGGCTGCAAATTTGTTAAAACTGACTGCTTTGCGGTAGCCAGTTTTACTTTTTATAAATTTAAAATGTGCTAAAATAGTAAGCAGGCTTTCCCCTATATTGGACATTTGTGATTTACCACAGTTGAATCTGATAAATATTAAGAATAGAGATCTATCAATATCACATTTTTGGACTCATAACGATACCGTTTTTTTAATTGTTACCCAATAAAAATAGTCAGTGTGATGTTTATCAGTTAAAGCTATTCGTATATATATATAGTAGGGGGGTGAAAAACCAACCATATTAGTGGAAACCGATATATATATAGCGGTCTATCTGTAAATAGAAATGCAAAATTATCTGAGACTGAACTTATTTAAAATGTTAAATACAGCAAAAAATTTGTGTATATGCAATAAAATTTATTTTCAATTGTGCAACTCGAGTAAAAAGTTTTTTTTTTACGTTTGTTAAGCTAGGTTAATGATTGACATTATTTACATGGCATTAAATGTACGAGCACAAACTTTTTATGTTGTTCTTTTTTGCAGAGATTTTCTACTGCAGAGAGACTGGCAATTCACAAGCAAAAGCATCAAATGACTTTGATGCTTGGGCCCTCCAAAGGAAATTTACTGCAAGATGTTTTACCTGTTGGTAAGATGATTCTTGAAAGAATATCCTTGGATTTAACGATTAATTCACTTGGAATAAGATTTTGTATAGACTTAAACTTTATTTGTTGTTATGATATTGGTGATGTTGCAATGAGTTATGTCATTGACTTTACTTACGTGCATATTACTTACTGTTCCTAATTTGATTTCATTTAACAGAAGTCATTTGACCGAAAGACTTGTCTTTGACTTGAAATTTTACAAATGACTAGGCTTCATTTTATTAGGGATCGACAGGTAGCAATTTTTTTAACTGAAATTGATCGCTGATTTTTTTATGTTTTTACCTTTTTTATGTTATATGTATATATATGCTTGGCATACCATAGTAACTTTATGTATTTGAACATATAAAGCAAATTATATTCAGTTTATCTAGCCATTTAATCATGTCTTGTTATTATGAATATTAACTTTGTACGATGCTAAATTCAGTGAACCAAACACTTTGTTAAATCAGTCAACCTCGAAAACGCGAGTGAATAAGATTTTGTTTGGATATTAAAAACCTAGGAAATTTGTTTGTTTTTAAGATAGCGCTATATATCGTTTTCATATCACTTTATCAGCAAAAACATTAGCAGGATTGGGATTAAGCACTCGCCCGCTCGCCAATGCGAGTGCAAATTGCCCTGGGCGAGTGTTGATTGACACCCATTCGGCGAAAAATTTAATTAGTTGGTGTAGGACAACTTGTGTTAAGCACTACTACTAAGCAAAATATCTCTTAGCGCCAGTTATTTCCTTAAACACTAAGGCGCGAATACATTCAACACTACGCAAATTAAGGTTAATCAAAGCAGCTAATAAAGATTCTTTGTCCCGTCATAAGATCGAAAAGAAGACTAGGACGGAAATTTGCAGACTATATGCCAACAAATTTGGCGAGTGTTATTTTGTCCGGGCGAGTGCTGATTGATAGCCCGCTCGCCTGGCGAGTGTAAATTTTTGCTTAGGAACAACCCTGATTAGCCAACATTTACTGATTTCATTATATCAGTAGGAGTTAAATACCGGTCAATAGTATCAGTCTACCAATATGTCAGCCTATTTCTAGGTTTTATAATTTCACAAGTTGTCATATTCAACAGTTTAATTTTTTGGCAAATGTCTTTACTGCAACTTTACTTTTGTGTGGCCATTAACTTTGACTAGGCATTAACTAACTATTTATTAAAAGTGATGTAACATGCATCAAGGTCAGTTAGTTGTGACTTGTTTACAACACTGGGCATTAAAACTCACTTTTTTGAGCATAATATGAAATGTGTCATACCGTTAAATTAGGTGGCCAGTCTTACGAACATCTTTTATGTGTCCACTTCCACATATATATGTAAAAAGCTTTTTTAAGTAAAGCTACATGTGTTATATAACACTCAACATGACAAAATTGTCTAAAATCACATATGACCTTTTCATTTTCTTATTGTGTTGTTTTAATATGGCCAAAAATATTAACAAATCGTTCTTTTTATTAAAGTGTAGGTTATAAGTATTAAACAACCCTGACCAATATTTTGTTAATATTGTCTTATGTTAAAAATTTCTGAACTACATATAAAAACTGTCAAAACTACATAAATATAAGGATTGAATGTACATTTGTAGCAAGTTTTTACCTAAGCTATAAAAAGCAGTTGTTAGTAGGTAACTTTT
Source organism: Ascidiella aspersa (assembly GCF_963924565.1). Classification (NCBI taxonomy): domain Eukaryota; kingdom Metazoa; phylum Chordata; class Ascidiacea; order Phlebobranchia; family Ascidiidae; genus Ascidiella; species Ascidiella aspersa. The sequence goes on from NC_139451.1 coordinate 23,604,982, forward strand.
ATTAAAACCGTTTTTTGTTATTTCTTTGTATTGCCTGAGTAATCAATTGACCAAAGTCTAAAGTTTGCTTATAAAGGCATGGCCTTTGGATTAAAAACTGTTGTATATATATTATGTCATTGTGCTTACAACCCTACATTTGTTCAGCGTATGGTAGATTGTTTTTTGCTTTGCGAGAAAAGCACTATTGTTCCCCTTACAGTTATGGAAGAGGTGTTCTGATTTTGATGTTTAATTCAGTTATATAAGTACCGGTAGTTACAAACCAATGGCTTAAATATGAAATCCATGAATTAACTTTCGGATGTATTTTTCAACTCAGCTATCGGGTTTCAGCGTGCTATTTAAAGAAACGTGCTACGTCAGTAAGCTATGTGCAGGCTCTCGTATTCACAAAACATTACAAGCACACAAAGTGCGTAATTGCAAATTTCGCAGCATTGTACTATACCCAAATGTATTTTTTTATAGTACATAGTCATGAATAAAGAACACAATGTCCCTATAAAACATTCTCTAAATAGACTACTTATCAAAATTTGTTGACGGTAGGATTTTAAGATCATACTTCTTAACGAGTATATATATATACAGATTTAAAACTTTTTTCTGTGTGATATACATAAATATATTTAATATGTTTAATATCCAATTAAAACAAATATTTTATCTTGTTATGAAGATCAAACACCTACGCCAACCAGATTTCTACATCTGGGAAATCAAGTTGGACTCTTTGATGAGTTAAAGGAAAATCCATTCGACAGGGAATTCAAGTCTGCACAAAAGGAGGTTCGTTAAATATCTTTTTGATTGCACAGTTTTAAATTAAAATTTATTTCAAAATAAATGTTTTTCTGAATTAATAACTGCAATTGTATGCTATTTTTGGGGAATATTTTTTTCTGGTGTTTTAATTTGCTGCATTTTTTTGTTTGACATATCATTTTTAGTATTACTTTAACACAACGTGATGTAATGCCCAATCGCCACATAAATATCTATTTAAAGCCTATGAAAAGGCATATTATGATGTGGCAAATCACCCTGTGAGGATCAAATTTATCCATAAAATATGAATCAGCCATGGCTGAATTCCTTCCATGTAATGGCATGATTCACCCAGGAGTAATATTGAGCTGTAGTTGGCCATTATGACTTGACGCTGTTAGAAGATAAATGCTCTATAATTATAATCCTCTCATTAAGACATGCTAATCATAAGCACATTCAATACCAATTGGGACTGGTATTTATGTGTAATATTGTGAAACATGTATCAAGATTTAATTAATATTGCAATTATAATATGCTGAACATTATAAGATATGTAGAAGGTTTAAAAAGTTTTAAATTGGACGTTTAAATTTTTTCATTTATGCACTGTTATGTTTTGAACCAGTTGTTCTATTAATTATGTGAATACTGTTAGAAAAACTGTTTATTAATTTAAAAGTCGAAAATATAAAAGACTATTCCACACTAACAACAAAAAGAAACTGTTGGAGACGTTAAGTTTAAATTGTTGAAAAAACATCACAATTGTATTAAAAACCTGCCATAATATTTTGCCAGAATTTTGGTGACATATGGTTTGCAAACTTATATAAACATTTAAACAAATCTAATATCTGTGTTGGATTCAGAGATTCCTTTTGACTATGATTCGCCATGGTATTATATATTTTATATATATATATATATATATATCTATATTCTTGTTTTAGATTAAAATTTATTAAATCCTTGCTGATAATATAAACTTCCTACTTCCCACCGTGAGCCCATTTCTCCATCGTACCTAGCTGTCGATTATGTTCTTCTGAGAAAGGTAAATGCCATGTTATAGTGAAGGGTTTAGCCAAGCCCGTGCCTGGCCATAGTATCTTCCGATGGCAGCCCTCCAGGCAACTAAGGTGGTTGTAAATCCCTGTAATAAATATATGCTAGAAATTATGTCACGTTTGGTTGTGGCATGTATCACACCCCTGCAGTCCAACCAGACTTTGTGACGTGTTGTGTCTTAACCACCTAATTTTTTTCATTAGTATATGTTTATATCTACACATATCTATACATTAAAAATGTTTTGTCCGAAAAAGTTATACTTTTGTTTACTTTCAAACCAAATTTTTTTATGTTTGTTGTTGATTATTTTCATTACCATTATAAATTAATCAACAATCCCACAAAGCATGCACCTATTTTCACAAAAAATTGTCCTACAGTACTGAATTGTTTGCATTTTTATGGCACATATGGCAATCTAATTTTAGCCTTCAGCTGTAAAGCAATTTAGTTATTGTGAGTAGAGCAGTTTTGTTGTTTCCAGAGCCATGTGCTATTTTTAGATTTAACATGGTTGTTTTTGGGCAGGCGTGTAACGTTCCAGTGACATAATGCTGGGTACTATACAGTTACCGCCAAATTACTACTACACTAGTTTGGGTTAGGGTTAAACAGCAGACAGTGGTTAAATTTGTTTTGCAATTTGCTTATAAAAACGTTTTCCCTCGAGATTTGTTTTTTAAACTTGAAACTATACAAATATGTAAAAGCCACAATTTATTTCTATTAACTAGACGTTATGCAGTTTACATAAGAAACCATAGTATGAAACACAACAGTCAACATCACCTTTTTTTTAGAAATGGTTAAAAGTTTGAAAGTCAATGTTTCTTTGGAATGATACCTGATTAGTGTGGCTTAAGAAGATGGTAACTTTGTCTTGGAATTAATCAGTAAAACTAGCAATAAATTGGAAGTTAGAGTGGATATTTCCTTGTCAATTTGGTATCCTGTAATCTAATTGAAGATATGTGTATTGTGTTTTTTGTGGGTTATTATTTTGAATATGAAGTTAGAATTCAGGATTTGGAAGCCTACAGCTACATTTACTGGAATTGTACAACTGGCTTTTAAAAAAAATTAGGTTGATTTATTAGGTTTTGGCTTTCATATGCTAATAATTCTGCCGCCAAACATCACCCTTATTTGTGTGCCGAAGAAATTAACAAGGGCCACATTAAATGACCTCAATTCATAATGCAGTACAACTTAATTTCTAAATTTGTGTTTACTGTCAGTACAGGTACTGCACTGTTTCAAAGTATATTTTTTTATCTTGAAATAATTATCAACTTTGTCTTCAGGGTGGAATAACGCCCAAGCAGCGAAGGGCAGCATCGGTGGTTCAGCAATTGCAACTGAGAACCAACAACCACAAATCGAACACTCCCACCACTCCAACGTGGCCTGCTACTTTCGTGTCATCAGCTGCAACTGAAGCAAATCATGTAAGAGTTTGAAGCTGTTGGAGGTTTTACTTAGACTTAGTAAGAATATTGAATCCTAGGTAGAAGTAGATAGCATTTTGAACTTTCGAATGAAGAGATATTTGAAACGTTCAAATTGCTATATCCTTCTATATGGGCTATGATATTCTTACTGTGTAAGAGTTTGTTGTATTCAGTTAAACAATCTGTCAGCTTTTCTTTTTGACATTTTTTGTGTTTTCATTTGTCATTTGAATATTGTCTGCGGCCAATAAAATAATAGACGGTTTGGCATTGTAATAATTCCCTAGGGTTAGAATTTTAATAATTTACCTAATTTGACATGACCTGTATAACGTATATACCACTTGAAGCCATTTTTACTTTTCACTTATAATTTGTATAGTTTTGAGATTATTACTGCTATATGGCTATCCTTATTGCACATCGGCATTTATTTGTGGTAATTATTACCACTTTCATCAAAACCTTGATGTATTAGTGTTATTATATGGTTGTGGGCTGCGTGATAGCATTCATTTCACTTTATTTTATTCATTGGACTTTATTTTAAAAGTTGGTGTGGCATAGAATTTTAAAATTGGTTCAGCTTGGGAAGGCTCACATGCAAAATGTGTTTCTGAGAGCCTGTCAAACTATATTTTTTGCCAACTTTAACTATATGTAAAGGCAAAATTTTTAGCGCCTTGCATGCATTTTCTTCGGGTCATAGTATATTTCACATGACTGTGAGTGTTTTGGGGCATTAAGACGCCGTGTAATATTTCATTTTAAAATCAAATATCCTGAAATGGCCACTGTTTCTTAGTGGTTTTATGTAGTGGGCGTTCAATAGCTCTGAATAGAGTACTTTGGCGTTGACGAAAAAGTTTGCCCAACACTGCGCTACAATTTGCATCTTAAATTAAAATCAACAATTTTTACCTAAAAAAAGACAAAAAACAGTAACACTCGCATAATACATATTATGTTTACAATTTTATTTCTTTAGCAACCGGTTCATGTGATTACCCTTACCCCGACCCTCCCCTCCCCCGGTATGCTGTCGGCGTCGGGTCAATACTTCATCCCCCCTTTGCTGCCTTCACCCTCCATTCCCGGTTACCCCGCCACATCACCCATGCAAGTGCCTGCCACCTTGTTGAGCCCCACCCTTGTCCCATTTGGTGCAGGTAAGGCGACTTTTCTTCAATTGTTTAATTGGTGCAGTTTTTTCTCTATTTGTGCCAACATTGTCAGTTGATTTTTTTCCCAATCACAAATTGTACAAAATAATAACTTTTTTGCAACTGTATGTTTTTTCTTTTTTTAACTTTTGTGGTTCAATTTTTTTTATTATCATTTATTTAATAGTACTAATTGATAGAGTGGTCAAGTCTAGTTTTAAAACTACTTTTCCTGCATCTTTATAATGAAATAATTCGAGCTGACTATGTGTTGTTTTGCCCAAATGCCCCGCCCTGGGATTAAGTCTTTTCTAATCATGAGCTAGGTTAATTCTTAAATAGTTACTGTGTGTCAGGATGATATTCCTCACACCATATACAATCTTTCTCTTACCTAAACTGTTTTTATACTAAATTTATATACAAAATCAATGAAAATTTAATTAGGAAATATTGGCCGGCTACATTCTTAAAAGACTTATCTGTAAGGTTAAGTTTAAACATAAAGATCAAATTGTTTTGAGCTACATCAAATATACTGTTTACTACATTGCTTTTAGCTTTAAATAAGCAAAGTTCTAGAGTTACTTTATATATAATTGATGACACAGACCTGTTTCAGTATTTATATTAGTAAAATTAAGTTAGTCCCAGCATCAGAGAATGTATTTGTTACCCCAATGTTTCTAGTACAACACCTGTGATAAATTGTAGTTTTAAAACGAACCGCAAAACATTTAATTTAGGAAAAAGTCCCGAGCAACCAGGATCTAAATGTCCCAGAAAAGTGATTAATAATTTATTTTCCATCCAAAATAATCACATCAGAGACATTGTATACTTTTGCACCAAAAGTTTTATTTAACAAAAATAACATTGTGGAAGGTTTACAACAGCTATTTCAAACCAAGAGTACATACATTCTCAATGTTATTTCCAGACCTAAATTTAGAGTTTGGCAGGACTTTCCCCCTGTCTGTTCAATCAAAGTGATTTGACTGAAAATGACATTAAGTAGATTGCATGGCACGTTTTAATCTGTCAGGTTTTGTGAAAACTTTAATACTATAGTTTTTAAACAAAGGAAAAAATTGTTGAGGTTTAATAGAAAATATTAAATATTAGTAAAGACAAGGTAGAATTATTAAAACATTTTTTAAGATCATACAAAAAATAAACAATGAGATGCATGGTTGCTAAATTAAAAATTGTTTGATTGATTTTGTTTTTCCCAAACAAAAAAAATGACTTCCTGTTAAACTGTCACATACGGGATGAATTGTTTCTTAATTGTCCAAAACGTGTTCGAAATGTTGCTAATTAATCATTTTGATGCCGGAATCTCTTTTTTCCTCTTGCCTGAGACAATTTGTTTGGGTTGTTTGGTGTTTATTGTCAAGTAACGGCAAAGAGATAGTGTACATTTATTTGTAACTTTTTTGTAATTAATGTTATTGCATCTGTGGTTGGCAAAAGAACAACCAAATTAAGAAATATGCCAGTTGGTAAGTTGCTTAAATGAACAAATGTGATTTTGGTTTGTTAAACTTATAAAAAGAATGAAGCTGCAAAGTATCAGTAAAATTGATCGTCTAATTTCAGGTTTTCTACAAAGTCCGATGATGGCTGATCATCAAAGAGCTTTTGCTCAGGTAATGTTTAATCCTGTAGTTAATTCATTTTTGTTTTTTCTGGTACTATTTTTTTACCCTACCGATACCTGATGTTTTAGGAAAGTTTAAATAAGCGATATTGAAATAATCGAAATGTGCAAACATTACGTTTTCTGTTTTTTTTAAGCAAGAATTTGCTTTAGTATTGGGAAACGAATTGATCATTGTTAATATACCTTGTTAAAAAAACTTTTACATACTTAATAAAAACTATGTTACTATACTTAATAAAAAGTTAAATTTTTGCATTTTTTTCGCAAACTATGGCTGAAATGCTGAACTTAGTAGCAGATTTGCAAGATGCAACCTTACTCTTCTAATGTCAGATGTCGGGTACTATCCAATATTATAGAATATCTCTAATTTAAGTAGGTCTAAAAAATGATAATAATTAATTTATCCTCAAATTTTTTTCAACTTTTTGTTCTCAACTCGTTGCACGAGCAGTATGACGAAGAAACTTATTCTTTTATCAGGTAATGTTTGCTGCTGCTGCTTCTGCTGCCTCATCGCCGCTAGCGAATGCGGTTGTCACGGCGCCGGACCAACTGAATAAATCTTCCCAGGATATGTCAAGCTTTCGGCCCAATCCTGCCCATACCAACAGCCAAGAAGTACGTGTTTGTACAACTGTTGCCTAAAGTTCTAAATTTAAATTCGTATGATAACTGTTTTAAATGTTCCTGTGTGTTTTTAAAACATATAGATTTGGAATGTAAGACGAAATGTATAACGATACGCCTGTTACATAAAACTGTCATTATTGTATTGACCATATAATAACCTATTAAAACATGCGGATGTGAATTCTACAGGTATTGTCTAACTTTTCACTATAGTCTTAAGCTTAAACTGTGATTGTTTTGTCACCGTTATGTTGGACATAATTTACTTCTTTAAACTCATCTTGCAAGTTACGTGATCGTGATAAACATTAAAGACTTTAGGGCAAAACACCGATTGTTTTAATGTTTATTTTCGTATAAAGGCTTTGTGACAGTGTGTTATCGAAATTACGTTGCAATGACGGAAAAAAAATCTTATTTGTGGCAATAGTTTTTCTTGCAACTTTGTTGTTGTTTGGGCGTATACGTTTATCATTCTAAATTTGTAAAGCGTTTTTTTTAAATATTGATGAAGTAGGACTAGGAGCCTTTTACAAACATTATATGTTCATTTATGTTTAATCGAAAAAAAGAGCTGCCATGTTTTGTCACGTTTTTTTTTAATGCGTTTCAATGTATTTAGCGATGGCATTAATTGCGCTGAGCTTTAAATGCGAAAAAAAAGTCTGGCTAAATGAAATCATTGTAAGGCTCCTCTAAAGTTATCATTTCACTGTTAGTTACAGCAACATCAGCAACATCATCAGCATCAGCATCAGCATCAGCCTTCAATTTCCGTGCCGACCCTAATTCTTCCGAAGCAAGAACGGCCGCAATCTGTTTCTGCGTCGTATTCGGAGCCGGCCAGTCAGTCTGCCGTGGTGTCGCATCCGACAGTAATCACCCAAGTACCAAGTCAGAATCACACCTCCTACAACAACACTGTGTAAGTGGCCTAGCCCTTATTAATACTACAGGGTTATCTCTGATTTTAAAGCGTAATTTTCGATAAATAATAAATAAACACGTGCTAGTGAAAATGCTGTTGCTGCCAGGCATTGCTTCAGTGGTAAAATTGTTCTTCCGGCAAAAAATATGGTTCTCGTGGTTCTTAACCTTTTCGGCTTGCGGTACCCTACAAAAATTATAAATAGTTTGCGGCACCCTTGCTCGTTTTTTTGCTGAGTGGTTAACTGTAACATTACAATAAACGAGATTGAAACAGCACGTCAACTGTGCAACAAGGTTGGAATTTTTTTTAAATTTTTGGCACTTTTATCGTACACAAAAAATTCTTTCAAGAAGCTCACCAATGGGGCACAAATTGGAATCCTAAAGAATTTGAAATATATCTTGGCGCCCTTGAGCATTAAAAATGGCACCCTAGAGTGCCGCGGCACCCCGGTTGAGAACCACTGAACTATGCCATTAGTTTGACCCTTTGTTGCAAACACTGTAAGTGCCCAACAAAATTGTATCACTTTTTTAATGACATAAAAAACAAATATTTGTTATGGAAAGAGCAATTTAGTAAATGTACTTTAAAGACTATTTTAGAATACTTTTGAATCTTTTCGATAATGTTTGCTTTAATTCTACACCAGCGGTTCTTAACCGGGGGGGCGCGAACTATTTTTTCTCAATATTTTATATATGATAACAGGCTAGCAACAGGGAAACTTAACAATCTATAACGTTTTTGCAATATTGCCATTGTATTGTGTGCCGTCATATCTTTTGAAACACGATAACGCAATGTTTAATATTTGCGCTCGACATCACAGCCTGACAACTGTGGAGTAAATGCCCCCACAACACGTTTGTCTATATTAGCTCGGTAAAAATCAATGTGTCGAGCACGAGCAATTTGTTGTGTGCCCAATGCGAAAATCCTCCTGAATTTACAGGTTAGCGCCAATTCAACCAGGTAAAGCTCAATTTTTCTCGCGACCTACAACAAACTTCACCATTTTCAAGTTATCTCAGTGATGTTTAATTGAAAAATCCGAATTGTTTTATGCAGGGGGGAGCGACGCATAGGAAAATTACCAAAGGGGGGCGCGGCTAAAAAAAGGTTAAGAAACACTGTTTTACACCATTGTGGTTATTTACTTGCAAGGGCGAGACTCCATCCTAGCAAACTTTGTGTTTGTTGGTTTGTTTACGTAGTGCTGAAAACAAGTCATTACAAAATAACTAAAAGTCCCAGTCAAGTGATTCCGAAAATGACTTACGTCCACGTGAAGTCATTTTAATAAATAACAGGTCTAGTCCAGTCCAATTCAAGTCATTGCCATTGCAAGTCAATTCATAGTCCAGTAATTTGTACAAATATATTGTTTAAGTATTAAAAGCACTTTCTAATTTAATAAATCTTGATTGTTTGGACAAAGAAATGACGTCATTTAGTATCGGTTCGGATCGCGATACGTTTAGTCCAAAATATCGGTTATCGTTTTTGAAATGAAATACCAAGTGTTAAGTTATCTAAAATGTTTAAGTATTCTATGTTTTCCTTTCTCTCATGCGCTTTAATTTATGTGTTGGGCTCACGTGACTTTAATCTTAGTTTGTCCGTGCTTCGAGCAGTAGGGAGCTCTAGTCAATGTATTTCAGCTTGTTCGTCTTTACGTTACATTTGCTCACTATGCTAATATGTTTATTATCGTTATCATATTTACTTGCTTCATTTAACATTGTTGTTTTATATTAATTCATTCGAATTAAGTTGCACATGTAACTGTGGTATAAGTTTATGTAAATTATAACAGATAAAGACTTCTGTTGTTTCTGATTAAACTGGATTAACATTGGTAGCAGAGGATTTCTTATACCAAGTCTACAGTGCTAAAGAATGTCAAGAAGTTCAAAGAAGGACCCACCCAAGTTTAGGGTTGATATTCCATATGTTTCTTGGAGAAACAAACTAGAAATGTGGCAACTGGTCACATCATTTGCAAAGAAAGATCAGGCAATCATGGTTGTGCTTGAGGCTTTGGATGGTCATGAAAAGGCGGAAAAGGCTGTTTCCAACCTGACCACAGCAGATTTACATTCTGATGAAGGTATGGCAAGACTGTTAGAACAACTTGACATAGCCTTTAAAAGTGAAAAGAATGATGATGCATATAGTGCATACACACAGTTTATCTCTTTGCAGAAAAATGAGTTATCTATGAATGACTATCTCATTGAGTTTGAACATTGCTCTCAGAGAATGAGCACCCACGATATGAAATTACCCGATGCAGTCTTAGCATTCAAACTACTAGACGGGGCATGTTTAAGTGAACATGAAAGACAAATGGCATTGACCTTTGCCAGCAATCTTACATATGCCAACATGAAGAGTGCTCTAAAAAGGATCTTTTCGAATAACATTGATTCTAGTTCAAGCATTAAAGTGAAGAGTGAAGCATTTGTCACTAAACAATACAAGAATCATGGAGGGAAGCAACCTGGTTTTATTAAAAAGAAACAAAATCCTCTTGACAAGTATGGAAAAATTTCAAGGTGCGTAATTTGTGATTCAAAAATGCACTGGGCAGCATGCTGTCCACATAAAATTCAAAATCGTCCAGTTCAACTGACTGATTCACTGGACAGGGCTGTTGAAGAATGGGAGGAAGGAAGTGAAGAAGTTAATTTAATTTTAATGACTGGTTTGGATAAAAATGAAATATTTGTGACAGAAACGGTTACGTCAGCTATTATTGATACAGCCTGTAGCAAAACTGTATGTGGTAATAAATGGTTTGATAATTATGTGAATTCTCTTGATGTACCTTCTAAAAAACAAATTAGGCAGTTTTCCAACAACACAGTTTTTAAATTTGGTGATGGAAGGAAAGTTTCTTCAGCAAAACGAGCAATTATTCCAGCGAAAATTGCTGGTAGACATTGTTTTATAAATGCTTCAATTATTTCTGATAATATTCCATTGTTGTTAAGTAAGGCTTCACTAAAGAGAGCTGGTACTGTAATTGATCTGCAGCAAGATAAAGCCTTTATGTTTAAAAAATGGGTTAATCTACTTCTTACTTCAAGTGGCCATTACTGTATTGACATCAGTCCTGGCGGTAGTATGTCACACAAGCATAAAGATGTTTTACTTTCAAATGACATGTCCAGGGCTACTAGAATAAAAGCTATAAAGAAGCTACACATCCAGTTTGGACATGCATCTGCAACTAATTTAGAAAGGTTGTTAAAAAATGCTGACAAATGGATTCCAGAGTATTCTGATGTGCTTGAACAAGTCATAAACTCATGTGATATCTGCAAGGTGCACAAAAAGCCTCCGGCGAGACCAGTTGTTGGCTTTTCTTGGTCTGAAAAGTTCAACGAAACAGTTGCAATGGATTTACATCAATTGGAACCAAACGTATGGTATTTACATTTTATTGATATGTTTTCTCGATTTAGTAGTGCTGTAGTGATCATGAACAAAAGGTCATCTACTATCGTTAAGTGTTTTCTTAAGAACTGGATTAGTATATTTGGTGCACCTAAGAAGGTTTTAAGTGACAATGGATTGGAATTTAACAATGCAGAGTTTCATGACATGTGTGAGAATTTTAATATTAATATTTTGACTACAGCTGCTTACTCACCATGGTCAAATGGTTTGTGCGAAAGACATAACCTAGTTTTGTCTGAGATACTGTGCAAAATAAAATCAGATGTTAAATGTGATTGGGAAACGGCTCTCGCTTGGGCATTAAGTGCTAAGAATTCTCTTATAACTAATAATGGTTTTAGCCCATGTCAACTTGTATTCGGCCAGAATGTTAACTTACCTTCTGTACTTGAGGACTCTCTTCCTGCGTTAGAGGGTCAGACGACAAGTTTTGATATTGGCATGCACATTTCTGCATTACATGCAGCACGCCGAGCCTTTGTTTTAGCTGAGTCTTCAGAGAAAATTCGAAGAGCATTAAGAAAACAAACAAGGTCAAGTAATGGTGCTTTCAAAGTGGGAGACAAAGTGTATTATAAGAGAGAAAATACCCATGTTTGGCATGGACCTGCACATGTTTTAGGCCAAGATGGTCCTATTGTTTTTATTAGGCATGGTGGTCAGTATGTAAGGGTTCATACATGTCGGGTGCAACATGTAAATAAACATAGCGATGCACACAGTCCTGCTGTTCCAGCTGTGGTTGCTGAACCGAAAAAGTCATGTAATGAAGAAGACGAAAGTCAAGAATATTCTTCATCAAGTGATGAAGATTCTATTCCCGATGTGAAAAAAAGAAGTACAGTAGATAATGTTACAACAGGTACTGAATTGTTGTCCAAAGGCACCTCACTCTTGAGTAAGAGAATTCAGTTTGTCCATGATGGACATATGTGCCAAGCTAAAGTGCTAAGTCGTGCTGGTAAAGCAAAGGGCAAATACAAGAATGCATATAATATAGAGTATTGCATTCCAAGTAATGTTAAGGGTACTAAGACCTGGTTAAATCTGGAAAATGTTACGGGCTTGGAACTAGTATCTGAGCAAAATGCTGAATCACAGTTAATTCCAGAGCCAGATTCAGAACCCGTTGATGTGGATGAAGTTTATTACACGGATTTTTCTTTCAAAGAAGCGAAAGTGGATGAACTAAATAGTTGGAAAAGAAATGCAGTATATGATGAAGTCCCTTCTAATAATCAAAAGTGTGTGTCTGTCAGGTGGGTTTGCACATTAAAGGACACAGCGTTTGGATTGAAACCAAAGGCAAGATTGGTTGCACGTGGTTTCGAAGAGCACAATCGAGAAGAACTTGACAAGGATTCTCCAACGTGCTCTAAAGATGGATTGAGAGTTCTATTTTGTGTTGCAAAACAAAAAGGTTGGAAATTAAAATCTATTGATATTAAAACTGCCTTTTTACAAGGGGAAAGCTTAGATAGAAATGTTTATCTTAAACCGCCTAAGGAGGCAAACTGCTCAACAGGTATTATTTGGAAACTAAGGAAATGTGTTTATGGACTTGTGGATGCTTCACGGTCATGGTATGAAAGAGTAAAGAAGTTTATGTTATCATGTGGAGCTAAACTGTGTTTGTTAGACCGTGCAATATTTTTATGGTTTAATGACAAGTCGTTATTTGGGTTTGTATCTGTCTATGTTGATGATTTTTTATGGGCAGGCTCTACTGAATTTGAGAATTCGGTGATTAACAACATTCGGCAAACGTTCTCTATTGGAAAGGAAGATGAACATTGCTTTAAGTATATTGGACTTGAGTTAGATCAGACAAGCGATCTAATTAGTGTGAACCAGCAAAAGTATGTGGCTGTGTTACAGGAAATTCCAATTTCAAATGAACGGAAGCAACAGCATACATGTGAATTAAATACATCAGAAAAGAAAGCTCTTCGTTCAAAAATTGGAATGTTGCTTTGGGTTGCAACTCAAACCAGGCCGGACATCGGTTTTGATGTTTGTTTGCTGGCAACCAATTTTAAGAAATGTAAAGTGAGTGATCTTCTTGAATGCAACAAGATAATACGCAAAACACAAAGCAACCATATTAATTTGAAATATGCTGATCTTGGAGATATTAAGAACTTGAAGCTAGTTGTATTTACAGATGCAGCGTTTGCTAATCTAATGGATGGTGGCAGCCAAGGCGCTTATCTTGTGTTTTTGGTGGGCCAAAATGGATTTTGTAATTTATTGAGCTGGAAGTCAAAGAGGATCAGAAGAGTTGTTCGAAGTACATTAGCTGCTGAAACCTTAGCGATGTCAGATGGCCTTGATGCAGCAATCTTTCTGAGTTCACTGTGGAATGAAATCCTTTACAAAGATCATTCACATGAAAGCTTGCCAATAGAAGGTGTTACGGACAACCACTCCCTATTTTCTTCTGTGTATTCTACAAAAAACGTTGACGACAAACGTTTAAGAATAGACATCAGCTCATTAAGGGAAATGATTACACAAAAGCAAATCTCTTCGATCTCATGGATAGATACCAGAGAACAACTTGCTGATTGCCTTACGAAGAAAGGGGCTTCGGCAGTTCGTCTGTCTATGGTTTTGCAAAATGGAAAACTATTAAACAATTAAGAAAAAAACAATGATGAGTTTGTTAAGTTATCTAAAATGTTTAAGTATTCTATGTTTTCCTTTCTCTCATGCGCTTTAATTTATGTGTTGGGCTCACGTGACTTTAATCTTAGTTTGTCCGTGCTTCGAGCAGTAGGGAGCTCTAGTCAATGTATTTCAGCTTGTTCGTCTTTACGTTACATTTGCTCACTATGCTAATATGTTTATTATCGTTATCATATTTACTTGCTTCATTTAACATTGTTGTTTTATATTAATTCATTCGAATTAAGTTGCACATGTAACTGTGGTATAAGTTTATGTAAATTATAACAGATAAAGACTTCTGTTGTTTCTGATTAAACTGGATTAACACCAAGTGTGTGACATTTCTAATTACTCGCATTACCAGGGGTTCTTATACTTTTTTAACGACGGAACCCTAACATTTTTTGGGGGATTGCGTGGACAACGGTAGGCAAAAAAAATTTAAAAATGACGTCATAAATCTGCTGATTTCGGTCCAAAAATGTGAAAGTGAAATGGAGTCCTACAGTCAGTGCAAAACCGTTTTATTTTTAATTATATTGTTGTTTTTTTTGATAAACTGATTTACTTCTTAAATATGCACCAATAATTTTTATTAGGCGTTCATTGACCCCCAAGGGATCTCTGGACCCCAGTTTAAAAACCCCTGCATTACAAGATTTATGTTTCGATTGTTGCAGCTCGCAGCCGATGTCGTACCCCATGCCTTCCCAGAATATGTCGGAAACCAGAACGATGGGAAGCATAAAAGGCTCGATGGTGGCAATGGCCGCTGGCAGCCACTCCACTATGCCAACCATGGCCACTCTGCCGTCAGTGTCGAGCCTGAGCATGAGCCAACACCACAACACACTGGTTTGTATTCGAGTTTGGATTCAGTAACACGTATTATGTCCGACAATGCAGCAACTTGTAATAAAAAATGACGCCAAAGTTTTTTTTTCATGTATGACTATACCGAGCTATTTCTATGGTTGTTGGGTATACAGCCAAAACTGATTTGGGTAAAAAAAACAAAAAAAACAGTAAAATTTTAAGTGTTTGTTTTGCAAAGTTTTGATGCACTTAAAATGTTGTTTACGATTTACACGGAGAGTTTTTTTCAGCAAAAGGGTAAAAAACGTAGTATAATTTAATAAATTGCCATTACAATTTAAATAAAAAGGTTCCTCACTGACGGTTCGCATTTTCAAAGTGGTTCGTAAGTCACGACAAATTCTTTTAATTTAAAAAATTGAAAACCTGTCAATAATTTTTTTTTGTTCTTAAAAACTGAAAATATGTTAAATAACTGAAAGCGATGTTATGTTTCATTAAACTTCATGTTCGGGTTGTTTTTCACATAATATTAGCCTGTAACACAAAATCTACAAATAGATTTATTTTTTGTTCTTAAAAACTGAAAATGTGTTAAGTAATTGAAACAGATGTATGAGGTGCTTCGAGTTACGGTTGTTTTTTCACCCAATATTGGCCTGTAACACAAAATCACTAAAAAGTTAACAAGGGTCTGTCATGCATATTTCTTGAAGCAGTGATTTTTAACCGTTGTTCCGTGGAATACTAGTCGGGTGTTTCGCAAGAAATTTATTAACTTGAATAATGTTCCATAGAATGATTGTCTAAAAACACTGGTTTAACTGCAATTTGCTTTTGTTTTACGAAAGCCATCACCAGTTAAAATATTCCATCGTGTTTTTCTTTGTTTGTTGTTGTGTAATAACAAAACTCGTTTTGTAATATACATAACGAATTTTATTTTGTGGGCTACAGTTGCTGCTAATTACAATACGGTCCATATATCAATTTTGTGCTCATTCAAACGGTCCCAGATATCCCACGAAGAACTTAAAGTGAATACGTTGTTGTTTATGTTGTTTATTTCAACGCAAATTGTAAAAAATATTTTGGTACTTCGCAAAGCAATTTTCATGCTACAATTTTGCGTGGCTCAAAATAGGTTGAAAAACGCTGCTTTAAAAGCTTAAGAAAACACTGATCTAACCATTGCAATATTTTTCCCAGGAGCAACAGCAATCGTTAAGTAGAACGTCGTCAAACGAGTTTGGAAGCACATCAAACTTGGCTGAAGCTAAACAGGTTTGCAAAGTGAAATAAAAATAATTTCGAATATTGTGGCTTCTGTTAATGACTTTAAGGTGTTTATTTGATGAATCAACACAGCAGAAAATATGAACATTTCTGTGAAAGCTTGCTTCCTAAAATCGAAAAGCCGTTCTTTGTTGATATTTATAATTTATAACTGACAGTTAAATAGCTTTAAAAGCACCCACACTATTTTGGCGGAATGGTATTCGACATTATGTCGAGTTGTTACGCACCGGGCTGTAAAAAATGTTTGCCAATAGCGTTCGAACACCTACGCATTTCGTTTTGTAGGCGTAATGATCATTTTAATGGTGTTTTGACGGAGGCAAGATGGCTAGAAATAACTTCTGCACAGGATGCCATTTAGAAGGGTGAATCTCACTTTTTACTTTCTCAAACTTGAATGCGTCTGTAAATTTCAATAGATTTTCCCATAGAAGTGAACAACAATTTTTTGTTGTTGTATTACTGCTTGGGCATTTTGAAATATCGGAAGTTTTGCGAGCTAATATTCAGAATGCTGTACCAAGTCATAGCACAGAATACGATTAATCCTGTTTGCAACCTTTAAGTACAAGCCCTATAAGTCTATAGGAAGCCTGTTTTCCATATAAGCAGGTCACCACATAGTACATTTACTTGCCACAGATAAAATAAGGACAACCATAGGTCACGTATTGCGATTTATTCATGCAATTTTAATAACTTTTTTTCGATGACGTGCGGACCACTCGATAAAACTTTGATTACCTAAACTAAAGCCTCAAATGTTAAATGTTCATCTACTTTTTTAGATTTTACGTCGCTTACATATTTATCTCTCTGGGTTTGCTTTAGTGATTTTTAAAATTAAAAATGTCGCTGCACTCGCCCTTATCTTGTATTGTATTTTTGCGATTATGCCGCATTCGAGTTAGGTTAGATGAATAAATAGGTTAACTCAACGTTTTGCTTTTAAACTTTACTAATAAATAGGTAATATTGCCCGACTCTCGAGCTTTTTTTTTGTTTGCAGAAACTAAAAGAAACATTAACGAACAACAACCCAAATCTGCAGCACGTTATTGCAGCTGAGGTAACTTACGTTTGTAATACAAATACTATTTTTGCTGTAGTGCAAGTGACGATAACTTGTAGTGCAAGTGACGATAACTTTATAGGCAATACAGTTATGAACAGGCTTACAGTCTCGTGCATTCTTACGAACGGTTTTCAGACACTACATTTTTAATGAAACAGCGTTGTTATTCTTTGTTTTCCTTATTTTTCTTTACCAAGTCAATGTAATTTCCATAAAATAAAATAAATCTACAAACGTGATGGTGATTAAAACGTGCTCCCAAGTTGTATTTACACAAAAATGAGTTTATAAAGACTGCATTTCTGCACGTTTCTAAGTTTTATATATCTTAAACTTAGTTTAACCGTTTTTAAAGTGTTTAAATACAATTTTTTTACCTTAACAAAAGACGGAGCGTCGCCTGAGCTCGTCGAGCGAGTCGAGCGCCATGCAAATGACCGGCGAAGAACAGAAGCCGACGCCACGCAGAAGGGGAAGGCAGCAGCAGGACATTGACCCTGACGTGAAACGGCAGCGATTTCTTGAAAGGAACCGAGCAGCAGCCAGCAGGTTAGTTGAACAGAAGCATGTTAAACTGAGATCACACTGGCTGGAGGTTGTAGTTCGACGTTGAATGATAATAATAATAATTAATCAAAGGTCACACGAAAGCAAGTAGCATTTTGTGAACGTTTTAAATAATTTTCAAACCTTTTCAGTTCGCGACCCACTTTTAATGCAAGTTTTATTGTGCGACCCCCACAATGAGATGTGACCAAATTGTTCTAGCAATGATTAATTTAAAATGCAACTATTGGAAATAATGTTAACAGTTAAACAACACAAAGCCTGCATCTTCACTGCTGGCGTACGCACTAAAGTAGTTCATACGACAAAACACATCTAATTACGTATTTGTTACATTGTTACATAGATGTTACGTAATGATAATGCAATTTTCCGATCTTATAGAAAACTGTAACATTTACAATGCTTCGCGACCCACTGGTTGGGAAACACTGAGTTAAACAAGAACATGTTAAACTGAGATTACACTAGCTGGAGGTTATAGTTTGACTGTTGAATGACAATAATTAAAGTCCCTTCAGGAGCAGATTTTGTTTTGTGAATGTTTCGAATAAATCCTAAAATAATTACTGGAGGTTGTAGTTTGAAGTCGAATAATAATAATTAATCAACGCCAATACAGAAGTATAGGTACTGTAGAAAGAAAAAAGTCTTTATTTAATGCTGTAAAAATGAATAAAGAAATATTCCAAACGTTAACAAAATACCACCTATACTTCTCTAATGGTATCGCTATTTATCCTACAGTCCTACACCCATGTAAACGTGTTCTAAACACGGAATTATTTAAAAAACTATACACAAGCATGCCACACACTGTATTGTTTTGATACTCATAATATGTCTTACGATAATATCTCATTATGAATAAGTTCTTGCCCATACAGGTGTCGAAACAAGAAAAAGAAGTGGGTTAACGGCTTGGAATCCAAAGCAAAAGGATTGTCTTCGTTCAACATGCAACTTCAGGTATGTTTTGAAGCTTTTAAACGTCCATCTTATTTCAACTCACAACATGTGCACTTGGTGTTAATTTCGTTTTGTAGGAACACTGTCACGTCACGTATTGGAAGTAAACAATTGCGATTTCCTTTTAATACTCTTATTCACTGCTGTGCATTGTTTGTTAAAGCGTTCATCGACATTTTTGTTTCAGAACGAAATTGCTTCCTTAAAAGATGAGATTGCATCATTAAAGCAACTACTTCTGTCACACCGGTACGGGTTATTTGATAAAAATACTTTACTTTGTTAATTAAGTTTTAATAATTTCTGGATTTTAACCTATGAAGGACACTTTGTTCAATGTATTTTGATTTTTGTGTATATCTATGGGCAAATTTTACCCGACTCAGCTATTGTGCTTTAGCATTTGTTCTAATTAAACTTGGTTAGTCCTGATAGCTGTACACAAATTATTTCGGAAAATTTTTGCTTTATGGTGAACGTCGCCTCTGTTGATGCTGTTTTCTTTTTGATTAAAAGTAACAAAAAAATGTATTAAAATAAGTTTATTATTTATTGCATTGATACTGTTTTGTTGCGAAATATTTTCAAAACACGTCAAGTGATCTATTTCCAGGTCTTCGCTTGCGTAAAAGCAGAAAAAACAAGTTTTGATTTGTTCTTTGAACTAAAAAGCGTCTTTGTTTCTTCATAGAGAAGATTAAAAACATTTTCTGCCCCCAATTTGGTATTCTATATATTGCTGGTAACTGAAAAAGTGTGGCGACCATGTTTGCTTTGTTTTACAGCGACTGTCCCATCACGAAGATGCAACAGCAGAGCATGGCGATGGCCGGCATTAACCTGAACACACTCGAGCCTTCCACACCGTCCACTCTCAACAACATGGACATCGTAGTCAAGTCAGAGTCGCCCGGTTCTAGCGCTGGAGGTTAGTCGACTGGACACTGGTCACCTAACACTATACTGGTCATGTACTGGACACTTGACACTGGTTATTTGACACTTGACACTTGACACTGGTCATTTAACACTGGTCACTTGACACTGCTTTTGACGCTTAACACTACACTGGCCCCTCAGCACTTTAGTAATCACTTGACAACTCTGGCCACTTTAGTCTTGTGACTTTTTACTATGGCCACCTAACACCGATACCTTAACAATACCGTCCCTTGCAGTGGTCACTAACACCTACGCTGGCCCCTTGACACTGACACTGGTCACTTTAGTCTAGTCACTTTTTACTCTGTTCACCTGACACTGGTCACTTACAGTTTAGTGGCTACTATAGACACCACTAATACCGGTCACTTCACAATCGTCAATTTACACTGGTTACTTTAATCTAGTCACTTTTACTGTGGTTACCTGATGCTGGTCACTTTACTCTATTCACTTGACACTGGTCCATTGACACTTTAGTCTAGTGGCCACTTGGCACTACTAACACCAGTCACTTTGTTTACTCTGGTTACTTTAGCCTAGTCGCTCTACTCTGATTACTTGACACTGCTCACTTGACACTCTAGTCACTTTACTCTACTCACTGATCGCTTAGGCAAAGGTTATCTATTATATATATTGTCTTGATTTTATCGCAGAGGGACCACACCCGAGTTTGACGGGCACCTACTCGACGGGGTCGGTTGATGACAACATGCGAGGTTCCAACCCGAATCTCGCCATGCCTTCCAGTGCTGCGCAGGTTTGCAAAGTTATTATCTGTTTCTGTTGAACCATTTTTAACGTTATGCGCTGCTTTGCACTGATTATAAAGCTTGTAAAAATGTTTTTTTTTATCAGATTATTAAAAAGTAATCTAAATTAAAAATCTAAATCTAATTTTTTTTTATCATAGCATATTAACAAACCGACGATAAATTTTGCAAATCAGTCAATTTATAAAAGTTAAGTTTTTTATTTTGTTCAAGAAACGTTTAGCATGTCTTCTGCATCACGATTTTACATACGAAAGAGAATTTAGTTTGTCAAGTTATCCTGAGCATTCATGATACGTGCCTTCTCAAAACAGACCACTAAAGCACGTGCTTTCCGCTCACCAATGAAACGGTTTAACTTTATTTGTGGTAAGAACCGATCTAGAGCAAAAATTTCCGTACTTGCACGCTTTTGCAGCCACTGGCACAAGATTAAGAAATGACGTGTCGTATAATGAAAAAGGCTTCGAATTAAATCAGCGGTTCTTCAACTTTGTTTACCGCGGACCTTTAAATTTTGTTTTTGCTTTCGCGTGGACCACGGTAGTTTTTCAAAAATAACGTCATAAATTGACGTCACAAGCAAATAGACTTTAGAAATATGCTGATGATAAAATGAAGTCTAAATACATGGCTAAAACGTTTTAATTTTAAGTAAGTTCTCTTTTCTTAAGAAAATCTCTTTTTTTAAATTGCTTACTTCTTAAATATTCCCCCAATATTTCAATTTGGCCTTCATGGACCTCAAGCAGTTCCAGAACCCCTGTATTAAATCAAGGTCTACTATTTCAGCAGGAACAACTCACGAATGGTCGTTCCGCCTTTCCCAACATCAGCACCTCGGCGACCACGTGACCTCGGCTCACGAGCGCTTCCAGCCAATCAGGAGAGGCCTTTTGTTTTTCTTCGTTACCCCTATACTACGCCCTACTCTTACTACTAAAATCGCGCGCAGCATTATGGTACAATTCTTTACGTCACACTGGCCCCTTTGCGATATTCCATTGCGACCTGAAACAGACAATATAGTGTTGCTGTCAGGCATTGTTTCAATTGTAAATTTGTTCTTTCGACAAAATTTTATCAATGTGCCAACGTTTTCGAATAGTTAATCGAATCGTTGGCATTTTAATAAAATTTTGCCCGAAAAACAATTTTACAATTGAGCCATAGGTTGCGTGTTATTTTTTAGCGATTCTACATTCCAAATGCAGTGGCGACCTTGCCTGCAAAATTGTTGCGGTTTGTACTTAGTTTTTCGTCGTTTGGAGAATCGCAAGGAGGCCGTGTGTTTTTATGTTTTTTTGCTTTTACTCTTTTCTTGTTCCCCTTAGTGTTCCATACATTGCCAATATTATCGCGTCCGCGTGTTTTTATCTCGAAATTTTATTTCTCGCCCGTTGCGCGTGATTTTTCTCGCCGTTGTTTTTTTTGTTCCCTTACCTAACGCAATACGGACTCCCTTTACAGTTTTTCTGTTTTAGGAAAAACGCGCCGGGAAGCCGTAATTCTTCGCGTTGAATTTTCGAAATCCAATTGGTTTAATCAAATTTAGTCTATATTACACCGATCGGCTGTTTCTTGGGACTATAGTGCCCAATTAGAAACATGCACCAACATGGTGTCGTTGGAACACAAAAAATCTGTTTTGGCGATAGGGATTTTAGTTCGTTGAAGATATATACGATATGAGCAATTGTAAAAACTGCATTTTTTGCATGTTTTTACTATATTTATTCGTTTTTTTTAATTTACACTTTTCGACATAGTAATACTTTTAGCAAGTCTCAAATCCTTTTATCGCCCGATTTTTTTACTTCTAGACGTTTGTATCAATGGCAATTCTTGCGGGAAATAAGCATGTGGTTGTATTGTGTCGTTTTCTGCGATTGCCTACGCCGGTAAGTTTCACGAATATTTACACGACGAATTGAACCTTGCCCATGAACTAAGAACATGAAATAACGGCGAAGTCGGACCTTGTTTCGGTGGTTTTAAAACAATTACTTTACCCAGTGCCACAAGTGTTTCGGTCATCTTTTTTCCCAGGAAAGATATGGTCTGGATCTTAAAAAAATATTGGGGCAAGTTTTGATTTTGGGGACTCCCCGATACCGACACTTCAAACTTTATTCAATAAAGGGAACATTACGTCAGTATTGCGTCAAGTGTCAACGCACCTTTGCGCGACACCGCGTCCTGCACCTACACGCGCCTTCCTTTCTCAGAGATGTTGAAAATCTTGCGCTTTTCAGGTAAAAATCGAAGCGCGCGATTTTCGGCAAACCCTTCGTTTGTTTTTTTCTTTTTGTAGCAAAGCCCGTCGCATGCTCGGCTTTACATTGTAAGAGTTCCCGATGTTTTGTGTTTTTTTTGCCTTGCGAATCGTTGAAAGTGAAAATGAAATAATCCAGTATCTCCTGAATTAAGCAGCACTTGAAAAGGCTGCCTTACCTTTTACAATAGGTTATTTAAACTGTGCTGACGTGAAGTTTGGAAATATTTGAAATCAAATGCGAACACTTTTTATTGATTAAATGTTACCGACTGGTCCAATTTCAGTCTTTCCACATAACCGTGCAATTTTCCGAATATTGCGCTCGCCTAATGATCGTCCTTCGTCTGGATTCCCGGTCTTACCTTTTCCGAATCACGTTGGGAAAACGCTACCGGTTTAAACTGCTAAAGTGTTCTGTGCTCATCTGGGCCGTCACCAGGTTAAAACAAACCGGTTGAAACCGGTTCGAACCGTCTCGAAAAAACAGTTATGTTGCTTCGCAAGCTTTCAATGCATGCGCTTTCTACACATTACAATTCGCCGCCTTCTCGTGTCCTGTTTGTCGCTTTACCCGCGCCTGTGAAAAACGGCGCGATACAATCAGTATTTTGTACAGATATGCACAGTTGACCCTTCCCCTCCCGCCCCCTCTTTTTTCGTTTTTTTTTCTTCTATTGTAACCTGCTCTTTTAGTGCTACATTAACAAAAATCAGATTGCCTCGATCATATTGTGTGCCCGGCGAGTTTTAGCTAAGTTAGCGTTTTTAGTGCAATTTAGAAAGTTAAGGTCATCCTGATCCTGGTAAAGCTGGATATTAAGTTTTACGCAATAGCTGTATAGAATTTATTTAATTTTCTATAATAGGTTACATGTACCGTCCAAAACATGTAACCATACACTAAGACAGGAAATAAATTTTAGTTTGTAAGTCTGTGATAAATGCGTCATTTTTTCATTTTAATTCTAATCATGTACAGATATTTAAGAATTTTTTTGCACGGTATATTTAGTTTACGTCGCTCGTTAGTCCTTATCACTGTCTACATCAAAGTTCATAATTTTGGTTTTCGAAGTCGATTTTTTTGTTAACACGAAACTGTGGTTAGGGTCTCCAAATTTTTTCTCTTGTATTTTAGGTAATTTCCTATATTCAAGCAAAACCGTAGGATTTTTTGCAGTGTATTTCTTTCAAAATGTATAGAAAGCTCTTCGTGCAAATTTATACAGGCGCGGAATAACGTTACACATGGGTACTACCTTGTAAGTACGATACAAATCGTAGGGTTCCAGCCGAAAAACAAAGAACGTCGTTTAGTACGGGCAGCAGAATTTGACAATGTGGAAGTAATTGAAATAAAGTGGTCTTAATGCTAAGCATGGCGTCTCATATTGGCAACGGACTATGTAAGCTAGGGTGGCATTCAATGTTTGAATCCTTCAAAGGGGGCGTTGACTGAAGTTGTAACAGGCTGTAAAACAACATAGGGTCACAAAGGCAGATACGTTTTGTCCTTGGATTGTGCGAAAAAACAATCTGTGACGTTATAAAGTATAGGCCTAGTAAAATTCATTACCTTTATTAACTGATTCTGTAATCTATGTTGACAAGTATACTGAAATTCTCAATGTCTGACACCACTAGTCCCCCATCCCGAGAAAGCAGACCGTTTTACTAGTGCCACCATTGGACCTGCTATTGCTGTGCCGGCAACAAAATTGTTTTTGCGACCAAAGCGTTCCTATTCGTCTATACGCAATTTTGATTTGTCTGAAAGTCATACTTCGGTCGGGGCAGTTATTATGAGCCCCATTTGCCGTCAGACTGTTTGTCGCGTATAAGAAGCGCTTTTGCGAACAAGCAGGAATCATGAAGAGTATAAAAAATACGTCGTCTTTCACCACAGCTATAAAACGTAAATCAGTACAATTGGCAAGCTATCGCGCGTTTTCGGGCGTAATTGCGTCCAGTAGTTGCGGAACCCGAAAGAAGTCCGCATTTCGCCGGAGAAAATCCGTAGAGTTGCAAACGTAGTAGCAACCAAGGACGCCTTTTGGCGTGACTGGATCGGTCATGTCGATTCGCTCCACTTCTACTTGCCTTTGCCTGCAAATCCACATAAAATCACGTTGTTTTATGCTTTGATTGCTGCTTAATCAGTTTACATAGCGTATTGTTGGAATAAAATGATCGTTAACGCAGCTGTTTAAAACGGTATTCTTCGATTTAGAATTTCAGCTCTACGCTAATATTGGAACTGCTGTGAGGTTCGAACTTTTGATCTCATATTTTCAGTTCCTTAACTATGCTAAAATTTATATATTTTTTCGCCCGTTTTACACTGTTCAATGCGTTTGAAAAGCTTAACTTACGATTTTCTTGTGATCCGTTTAACTATAAGGGGCAAATGCCCAAAGACTAGACTAAAACACGTATGTTTCAAACCTTACCTGTATTTCAGAAAGTGTTTTTTGTCCTTGTCGACGACGTGGGCTCTTTTTCCTTGCCGCTGCATCTTGCGAGAAAGAAACTCGCCAAAAATGCCGCTGGACTTTGGCGACAAGTGCTTAATGACGTCTACAATCATGTCGACGTGATCGGACATCGGCTTCGGATGATGCAGTAGCCGTCTGTCTTGCGTCCTGTGGAGACTCACCTGAGCGAAACAAAGTAAGGTCATTGAATTACTACAATATACGCTATAGTTTTCTATGAATTCAGAACGGCTTGATGACAGTTGTTGAACAGATATGTGTGTGTATTTTTCCTTAGACTCTATTAACCACTGAATCTTAACTTGGTCATACCTCCTCCTCGGGGGAATTGATGGATTAAAATGTGCGCTGCAATGTTGTCATTTTTGTGCAAAGAAAATAAATGATGAATTTTTTTATTCCTCTATCTTAATTGAAGCATATAGTATGTTGTCCAACCAGGCATTATTATATTATTTGTGCTGCTGGATGCGGGAAATTTAACGATTACGACACAATAAAGCATGCAAATTTTTAAATATTTTTCATACATCATTGCAGATGTATTTAAAATATTTTAGAAAAATGTTCTCACCACTCCAAAATATGGAATTTAAGTTGTTTAGTTCTCCAAGCACTTTAAGTGCGTGTATATGAAAGTGTGACGTTTAAAAATCACATCCACACTTTACGATATGCCCCATTAAGTTTTCCACAGAAACAAATTAAAAAGCCGGAAAAATATCCTATGTAAAGCATCAGAAAAAAATCCTCCAAAAATAAACTTACGGTGAAGGTAGCAATGCCACGAAGAGTGACGTTAACCACCGAGTGCATTCGAGAAATATTGAAGACCTTCATTTGCGTGAGTTCATCCTGAAGCGTAACAGCTTCATCGGAAGCGTCGAAAGTTGTTTCTTTTACGCGCTTTCCATCTGTTGCATTTAAAACTGTGACCTTGTGCGGCGTAACCTGGACAAATTAATTATATGAGACCTCAAACTGTCAATTTACAATCCTATACACTAGTTATAGGGCCTAGGGCAGGGGTGTCCAACAAGCGGCACGCGTGCCAAATGTGGCACGCGACCAAATAAAAAATGGCACGCAAGCCCCCCTAAATTACTTAATTTGCTATTCACCCAATTGTAAAAAAATACCTAATTTGTTATACAGTAAATTGATATTGTTTACAAACAACTTACAATTACTACTATAGCATTATATTGTAGTGGAGGCTAGCATGCACATAACTCTAAAGTTTGGTGTGAAGAAACAAAAAGCAAAAGTCAGCTCACCAACGGACATTTAGATGCAGTAATGCGCACTGCTATCTACACGTTTTTATTATTTGTAAAATAGCGCCTTTATTATTAGAAAGAATTATATTACTAAACTTTGGCACGGGAAGAAGTTTTAGGATAAAAAATTGGCACGCCGGCATGTTTGAGTTGGACACCCCTGGCCTAGGGCCTAGGCTATTCTTTCTTGAGTAAGAATCTTCGCAATAAAGTTCTACCGCGAAGGAGTGTTGGCATTTGTGTATACTGAGATGCCAAAATTAAAAAAAACAATTTGAGACTTTTGAAAACGATAAGCCACAAAATATTTACAGCGCGACAATACTTCACATCGTTAGCTATGCTGAATGCGTATGACAAACCTGAAACTCAATTAAGATTTAAATCCATATTAAGGGGTTGAAGTACTTGGAGGAATAACCATACATTCCTATACAGATATGCTGTATTTTGTTCCCAGTTTATTACAAACCTAAAGTAAGGTTTGTGAAGGTCTTGGGTAATAGTCAAAAAATCGGCATCGCTTATTATAGCATTGGTAGATTTATGACGAACATTTGATAGTTGGTGACTCAAGGTTTTAACAATCTTTAATAGTTTAAATGATTTATTGTAGCAATGAACACTATCAAGAGTCCTCAAATCATAAGATATACCTTCCTAAACATAAGCCCCAAACCCGAGCCCCCCAAAATCGAAGCCACAGAGTTCAACAAATCCGAACTTCAATCACCCACCAGGAAAGCGACTTTGGCGTTTCCGAAACGAAACGACAGTTGGCTGAAGTAGGTCCTCTCTTCGTGTGCCATACAAGGCACTTTGAGGATTTCGGTGGCCGGACGAGGCGGGGCTCCCACCACAAGACCGTTCACGCGAATCTGATTGTCTGGGTCGCCAAGGAGATTGTAAATCTATAAAACGCCTCCATTGGGTAATTGTATTTTTTAATTTACTTTTAACGGGTTATCAAAAATGCATAAGCCTTATTTTAAATAGAAAGTTGAGCGTTTAATATTTCTCGCAGTTTCGTATGCGTAGGTCAGTCGATTTTTTAAATCAATCATACTTTCTTCATACGTATAGGCTACAGTGAACACGACCAAGTTTGATTGCAGCCATGTAATTTTTTGTCTTCTTTCCTTTGTTTATGAATTAGTAACTTTTTTGAACTTAAAAAACGTTAAATTTCTAAGATGCAATAGGCAAAATGAAGGCGATTATTCTAACAACTTACTTTGCCGGGCTTTCCGCCCCAGGTGAAACACACTCTCATATGCTGGTGCAACGCGATAATAAAATGGGGATCTCCCTGAAAAAATCGGTGTATAGAAAACTATGTTAATAACTTAAATATTTGCAGTTAACGGCAAACAAGACATAAAGCAGGTAAAATATGGTGTGTAAGATAATGAGTAGCCTGGGTGTACAAGGCATGGATCTGTAATGTTGTTTGATAATAATGAATTGCAAAACCAAAAAGGTACAAGTTCGTTTAGCAACTTCTTAATCACGATGAAGTCGATCTGCTTGACCTTTTTGGAATTGCAATTCGTCAGTATTGTAATATGTTGAAATTACTGCTCTTATGAAATATATTTCAGAACAAGCGATGTTAATATAGATTGAGTGGAAGTTTATTTAAGCAACAAGGAATACAACTGTGAGCGAAATAATTTTGCCTTTTTAGAGATAGCATAGAACTCTCATTTCGGGATATGCGGCCTTGTTGTCACAGAATGTTAACGTCGCGAAACACTCGCCAATAGTAACCTGGAAAATCCACGGCAGTGGTTCCTTGGTGTCGGCACTCGTCCTGGCAACCGGACCTACGTCCAGGTTCCTTTGATCCGTCGAGTCTCGAAGTGCTCTGGTGATTAGTATCGGTTGTTCCGTCAGAGTTACGGAAGGTCTTGTTGGGATTGCGTCGCTAGATCTTATGATGAGTGCCGTGACGTTCGTTACAAATCCGTATCTGGAATGAATCGAACGAAAAAGGTTAGCAAATCAAATAAATTGTATTCAGAAGGGATGCGCCAAAGTTAACGCAAGAACTAATACACAGTTTTAACACTTGAGTCGAACAGTTGTGCCGAGTATTGCATGTCAAAAGCTTATAAAAATCTGTTGACGTTAAGGTTTTAATACGAAATTAAAATATTCAAAATGACACTACTTTATCTATAAATTGGAATGCAGGGGCCAAGTTAAAAAAAAAACATTTTTAAACCTTGCTTATTAATTTTTAATAAGTAGTAACAACTTAGTTTCGATCTTAATAATTTGATGCTAAACTCGTTATCACAGTTAATTCAGCGAGGATGATTTATGCTTGGTACCCGTATAAACTGTCTAAAATCAACCTTAAACTCTGTTTTTTTAGTATTCTATGCCTCGTTTATTAGGATAAAAGATTTATTTTGATTTTACGAATTAAGAAAACTGTTTAAACAGGCGGTGGCATGTTAGCGAAAAGTTCGTTCTTCGCCTAATTTACAAACCTTCTAAGGTTGCGATAAAAAACAAAAACTAAAGGTTAACTTTTCTTGAATCTTACTTCATTGAGAGAACAATCGATTCCGCTCTGTACTTTCTTCTCTCTTCTTCGGTGGTAGCTGCTTCCAGCAAATCTTTGAGCTCCATGATGCGCAGCAGACCGTAGATCCGTTCGCCGACGTTCGCGGACTCTCGAACGCCGTCGAGTTGCGAACACACGGTGGCGTTGCGCACCACTAGGTCGTAATGCACCATTCTGTTTTTGGCTTCGGAGTGGCCTACGAGATGATACGTCAACACAGTGCAAATTAGTAAAAATAATTAGGATCATGCCACGTCCAAAAGAAAACATATCATGTAGGAAGTATTGTTACCAGTTAAATATATATATTTGTAGGGTCTGTTAGAAAAAGGGGCAAAATATTTTTTTTGGCCTCGGGAGTGGCCTACGAGGTAAGGACAAAAATGGTAATACATTTCACATTGAGAAACAAAACAGATTAGAATTGTTTAACATAAAATATAAGACACATCATGGGGAAGTAATTTTATCATAACTATATTTGGATTGTTGGCACAATTAAACAATGGCAGAAGCTGATCGAAAAAGCCGGTTTTAAAAATTACATTTTTTCCTATTCATGAATTTATTATTACGAATAGTCACGTTTTAACAGTGTTTGTTCAAAACCATTAGCAACACTTCCAATTTGATACTTTTTGATATAGCGTGATGTGGCGTACCCAGTGCCACAAGACCCCTTCTTATTTTGCAGAGCTTTAGTAGCGAAAATATTTTTATTTCATCTCCGGTATGAGAATTCTTGTTAACTGCGTCTCAAGTTTGGATCATAGTTCATGCTTCTTATAAACGCTGCGCGACTTTGTAATCGTTGGTGAACGGGTGGAAAACAGGTTTTATTTTTAGACTGAAATAGTTTTATGTTTAGACTCGAATAAAATTTTTTTAGACCAAATTATAAACTTAAATTGTACTAAAAAAATAATGTTTAAAAATCACATAGAATTCCGATGGGCACCTCGAAGGGTGGATTATAATTTAGGCTTTTTATAAATGCTGCGCGACTTTATAATCGTTGCTGCAAGGATGAAACGAGGACATTATTTTAGACACGAAAGTAATGCACTTAAATGTCCCTGAAAGAATTAGTAAAAATGGCAAGCTTATATCGTGTCCCACCTGTAACTGTTATCGTTATTTCGTCGCCATCTGTCAGCGTCGAGTTCTTGGGTAAAATCCCTGACACTATGACCTCTTCACCCAGACGAAGTACGTTGTGGTCAAGCAGAGTTGACCTCTCGACCTGACCGGGTGGGTACTTGATTGTGACGTCAGTGAGCAAAGGGGCGCCGATCGTGGCGAGAAAATTTTGAATCTGAAAAATATTTGCAAACAATTAATAAATTCTGATCGATCAGTAAAGAGTAAGGGTTTAGGTTAGTAACGTTTTAGGGACGACCTATTCAAGGGACTGACGCACTGATATTGTATAAACTTTATTGATAAATAGTACACCGAAAAGCCATCGCAGACTCGCCGAATCTGTCGATCTATGATGCAAGCAGAGCAAGCCAGAAAAACAACTGGCCTGCAGTGAGGTTCGAACTCACGACCTCCGGTCAAGCCGGAACCGTCGCTCTACCAACTGAGCTATGCAGGCTCAGAGAGGAGCGAGTCGAAAAACAACCATGCGCCAATACTTGCACATTTTGTTAGTACAAGCAACTTCACACTGGGGGATCATCAGTCCGTATCAATCAATGAAAGACACACACAAACATATGTGTTTAATAACATCTGCGATCTAGCCCCTCGGAAGTTGCTTTATGACCAACGATTACGGCTTCCGTATCAATAGTACACCGAAAAGCCATTGCAGACTCGCCGAATCTGTCGATCTATGATGCAAGCAGAGCAAGCCAGAAAAACAACTGGCCTGCAGTGAGGTTCGAACTCACGACCTCCGGTCAAGCCGGGACCGTCGCTCTACCAACTGAGGAAGCTGTAATCGTTGGTCATAAAGCAACTTCCGAGGGGCTAGATCGCAGATGTTATTAAACACATATGTTTGTGTGTGTCTTTCATTGATTGATACGGACTGATGATCCCCCAGTGTGAAGTTGCTTGTACTAACAAAATGTGCAAGTATTGGCGCATGGTTGTTTCTCGACTCGCTCCTCTCTGAGCCTGCATAGCTCAGTTGGTAGAGCGACGGTCCCGGCTTGACCGGAGGTCGTGAGTTCGAACCTCACTACAGGCGAGTTGTTTTTCTGGCTGGCTCTGCTTGCATCATAGATCGACAGATTCGGCGAGTCTGCGATGGCTTTTCGGTGTACTATTGATACGGAAGCCGTAATCGTTGTACATAGAGCAACTTCCGAGGGGCTAGATCGCAGATGTTTTTAAACACATATGTTTGTGTGTGTCTTTCATTCACCTTTATTGATAAAATACGATTTAAGACATTTTAATGCAGGAACTAAAAAAAATCAAATTAAATATTGATTTCACATTTACTTTTTTCAGACCCGTCATGACAAAATACGTTACTACATGTTATCCAAACTTAATCGTAACATTTTTACCGTCAATTTGGATACTTATAGTTTTTTGTTTTTGTATTTCAGCAAACCGAAATTGTTAAAAAAAAATGCGCGTAACCCTAGCTCACCAATAAAGACAATGACTCGAAATAAAGCAAATAATCTTTAAGCTGTTGAGAGCCGTTCACTTCTGAGAACCGACGACGCCATTGTTGGCGAAATATCTTTCTCCTATAAATAACTTCAATAACTCGATATGTTTTTTCCTGTCTAATGAAAAATGCTTTTATTATATCCTATAACAGTCTGAAAAAAGCTCCCTGAATCCCTCATTTCTGTGTGACTATAATTACCACCAAAAAGTTGGCCTACTTGTCGGCCGCAAAAACCTTGGTAGATATGCAATAAGTTTTTACCTGTCTACCAGCGCTGGCATCTTCGTATATCTGCCTCCATTCTCCTCCGTTGTTGTGAGCCAGCTTCCGCAGAAAGTCCACGTCCACATTTTGTCCGAAACCGATAGTGATGATGCCGTATCTGCTCGAAAACGTAACAAACTCGTCCACTTTTTCATGCGCAATTGCTTCGAGTTAACAGCGTATTTAAAAACACCAAACCTACCGAAAGCGAAGTTCATCGATAAAAGTTTGAAGTTTTATTTTTATTTTTATGGGCTTTAAAACTCCACAGGCCATAACTAGGGATTATACAAGAATCAAAACCCAACACAATATAGGACAGGTAGAAGTAATATTCTGATAGATGTATAGCAGTGCTGATCCGAAACCTAATTAAAACTAACTTTTTCCCTGATATGTGATTGTCTGGGAAATTATAAGTTTGTCTGCAAATAACATGTGCTATAACATCAACGTAAATTATCGCTCAATAATTTCGTAAGCATGGGTTTTTCGAAGTTCATGAATTATGTTTATTGGACCACATTAATCACGTGATTTGATATCAGATCGGGATAAACTGCTAATTATTAGATTTCTATCCATAGACAGTATAACGTATAGAAGCACTGTGAGATACCTTAGTAGTCTATATGTTAAAAAAGAAATAGCTAGAAAATGAGAGAATAAACGGCATAATCGACCTCCTTGGGAGTCACAGACTTGGGTATACTGACTAAGTTGTGCAAAACAGCTTATTATGTTGTAAAATAACTTTCTACAACAAACTTGTGTATTGGGTCTTTTAACTATAGGCGGCAATGCATCTAAAATTGAAATTTTGCTAATAGCTCAGTGTAGGCCACTAAAGCCTCACCCAGGCGCGTAGCGTGACCTTTTCAAAGGGGGTGTCCATATTTAACTTAGGGAATTCCCCTATTTTTCGTCTGACGTTAATGAA
This sequence comes from Ascidiella aspersa, assembly GCF_963924565.1. NCBI lineage: Eukaryota > Metazoa > Chordata > Ascidiacea > Phlebobranchia > Ascidiidae > Ascidiella > Ascidiella aspersa. The sequence goes on from NC_139451.1 coordinate 23,637,726, forward strand.
TAATGACGTCATAAAACAGTGACGGGTGTGACGCCATAAAATAGTGATTGTAATGACGTCATAAAACATTCTAATCAGAAACAACTAACGTCCAGCAAATGTGAACACGTGCGTCGTCGACACTCCTGCCAGGCGAAAAACTAAACCAAGACCGTAAAATATGTGTGATTGATTTCGGAAGAATCATAAACTATCAGCAGCGCAGTTTCCTAAGTTCCATGTACGGGACTAGAGGTAAATTACAGGCACGCCTTTCGCCACCTGCAATACTAAACGAAAATCGTTTTTCCAAGGTGTTATTATGCCAGAATTAGCGCAACATCTGCGCTGAGCAGTGTGCCAAGTCAGTTAAAATACAAGCTGCGGTTAGGGGAAATAAGTTGTGTCAATTGCACACGAAATACGTGGGCCAATGAATATGCTTATAGAGAATAATTTTTCGTTAACTATCATAACTTAAAAAGGGTGATTTTAAAATGCGCACGACAGTCATAATTATACCACCTTTTAAGAATCTGCTTCAGTTAAAAAATCCGTTGTTAACCAACATCGAATATTAGAGCAGACAACGAACAGAGAGAAATTAGCTGCGCCTAACTTCGACGTTTTAGCGGGAAAAAGGAAAGACTGTTTGTCTTAGCGTTGTTAATTGTCGAATTCACACTTGATAATATAATCAACCAACCTCAACAAACAGCGAAAGACAAAATATACTGCGTTTTACGGTCGACCAAAAAAAGACAAAAACGGAGTTTTGCGTTAGATTTTGGTTACGCATTAGCTTGAGAAGCGTGACCCAGTTTTTTTTATGTTTTTTTTTCATTAAAAACATTACCGCTTCGGACAGTTTGCTAAACCCTGACCAAAACGAACAAAACACGATAATATCACTGCCTTTAATTTCGCCGATGGTATGAAGCGTGGCTTTAAAATCGCCCTTTTTGAACTCTGAATAATTAGTAAATTATTTAGCTGAAACTGGATAAAAACATACAAACATGGCTTATTACTGAAGTTAAGACGGCCATTTATTATCAGTTTAGCGGGAAGCTATAGTTTGCCGACGTTTTAATCTATGTTGAAAATACGGCGGTCAAGCGGTCCTTTTCAAGATTGAGGCTAATAAAAAACATTCAATAGAGCGACCTGCGGTGAAGTCGTTTGCTGTAGCTTACACGCCAGTTTCCTACGTTATTGAGAATGTTCGTTTTAACACTAAAGTTATCAGGCGTGGTAGAGATAACTTAAGCTGGTGACAGACGAACTGCTAAATGAAACAACGATAATGAGCGGTGATTAGGCTTTGGCGGCGATAAGCATCGACGTGTTTTCATTGACAGGTGCAATGTTTCTGATGTAACATCGCAGCAATCACGGTTGTAGTTTTTTGATCATTGTTTACTGAGATTTCAAAGGGGGGTGTCTAGACACCCCCCCCCCACGCTACGCCCCTGCCCTCACCCTCTTGAATTTTGCCTTGCTACGTTTCGCAGGATAGCGGACGGCACTGTTCGACCAATGGTTGGCTTGCCATCGGTGAGAAAGATCAGCAGGTCGGTCGTCGAGTGAATGAAGTTGCGCGGTGGACGGTTGGTCATGGACGCGTCTGGAAAAAAGAAACATTTTGGAAAGTCGTGGACAACGTTAAAAAAATAAAAGGTATATTACTTCCTAACAAAGATTCATCCCACGAACTGTAGTTTGGCGAACCCTCTACAATCATCAGATTGCTCTTTACCCAACAGCATGTAGTTGTTTTAACGTGAAGAGTGATGTTGTATTTTTTACAGAATGCAGCCCATTTAAAATTTGAAAATGGCAGAACAAAGTACCAGTAACTATCTTTGAATTGTTTAGAAATATATATGGTTAAATTGACTAACAACGAACCAAACAACTACTGCTCTCTAATACCAAACGTGTTGTTCAATCTCTGTTATTAAGTGTTGTTTAATCTCTGTTATTTTACGTCAAATTCTACCTTGCTTGAGTAGTCTCAGGCCAGTCATAAGCGCGCCATTGATGTTGGAGGCGCCGTCTGGTTCGAGACTATTCATGAACTCGAGCGCTAGCCGCTTGTTCCTGGGACTGGCAGGCACAAGTCCAGCCCTCGGCTTCCACACTCGGATTACCGACTCGAAGAGCACGATGTTTAGCAAAACCTGCGAAAAAATCAAACTTTGCATTTCGATTCAGCAGTTATAAAGTATTGGTTTGTCTTTGATACTGAAACATAAACCTTAATAGCAAAACAACTTTTGGTCGACAGGGAAGGGACATTTACTACGCGACGTATTGCCGGTATAACTTGTTTTGAATAGAAAGAATATTTTATCGCTTTTATCTTCACTTGATTTTTACACTGATGATGGCATCGGGTATTGCTGAAACGTCTGTAAACTGCGAAATGTCAATTTTATCGACAATTATGGCTTTCATATTTTCATTAGAAAAAATATGCTTTAAAACTCCCACAAAAGGTTATAAGTGACAGAATGGCATAGCTTTATTGGAAATTTATAAAGCTGAAAACACAAACCAAACGTTTGGCGTTAAATATTTTATCCATAATAAAACCCAGATGTTAACAGCTTAAAGCAAATAAAAATCTTATATTACTGTTTCCTATTGATTTGCGAAACTTGTAAAATAATTTTGCAGTATTTACCTTTTCATCGATGGCCTCTATGAAGTTTTTCACTGCGGTTCGGACTTGCTCCATTTTGACTCCGGCCATTGAACCAGAAATGTCGAGGACAAAAACGATCCTTCGGCGAATCTCGGGAAGTTTTGGTGCCAAATTGTGCATGAAATACCTAGTTTTAAACCACATTTATTACGAGCTGATAACGCTATTTATTTTATAAACTTGATCGACCGCTGCTACTGCTAGATAGTATGGGTTTGTTAAGTTAAAAAAATCCAAGCCATTTTGAAGAATTTTATTTGCTTGTTTCAATGTCATTTTTATACCAAGACGTGACCTAAATTCAAATACGAGGAGTTATTGACGCAAGCGAGATATTTATTCTGACCAATTTTATTTGATTTAGGGGGCATGAAAATATTTCTGAGAGATGACGTCACAAGGTTACGATATAACGTGACGTCACAAACTTACGTCAAAACGTGATGTGACACAGAAGTAATCTTTAGAAGACTACACAGTGTGTTCATTTGTTATAGTTTTAGGTTGGAGAGGTGTTATATTTCATACAAAGGTCATATTTAAAAGAGAAAGCCTTTATAATATCGTTTAAGTAGAAAAATTTGTTCGTTTTTGATCTTTTGGGTGGTCATGGCCACATGTCCCGCTGTAAGTTACTTTAAAAATGATTAGACCTTACCCGTTGTTGATGTAAAACACCCCGGCGCGTTTTGTAGGCTCCGTGTAATTAAATTGGATCTCGAACTGGCCACCAAACGGCGCTGTTTCCCTTGCAGAGGGTGGTCGGTAGGCGGCGTGAACAAATTTGCTGAAATACAGTTAATCTTGTAAATTTTGCATGTAGTAGGTCTATTGAGAAGATGTTTTAACTTGAAACTTTGCCATATAACTGAAAACGGTTAACATTAACGCCATACAGACAGGGTGCATTGCTGCCATACATCTACGGTCCTCAAAACAACAATATTTTACATAATACTAACAGTATATAAGTTGTTTATGATATCATTATGTTCAGCGTTTAAGGTTAAGCCAATACAAAGTGATAAAAACGGCCAAAAAGTATACGTTACGTATAGAAGCTAGCAAATTTAAACATTTTCTGAGAATTTATTTACACTTACAGACCAGAATCTTTAATGGCGATCAAAAACGAAAAAATATATCACTGTTGTAATTGAATGATTTTAAGGGGTCAGTTAAACTTCTATATGAGTGATCCCGCAACCAGCGGATTACAAAATAAAGTTACCCGTTCTTGGTGACGTTAAAGCCTCTGGGCAGCTCTAGCGAGTTGTTGCCGGCATGAGGCAGGCCGCTGCTGCTGCTTTCGATGGGCGGGAGTCGAACCAGGTCTATGTGGGCTCGACCGCACACGTGAAAATCGACACGAATGTCACTGAAGAGCTGTTCCCTCAACACGGCCGCTCGGTACACGAACCTGGGAGAAATCGGGAAATTGAACTTGTTCGCTGTATATAGATTTTCGTTCAAGACTGTCTGATTGTATGTCGGGCTCGCGTTGTTTTCAAGTGAGTTTCTTGGCGTCCCGGTTGCATTCTAGTGGGGCTTACCGCCAGAGATCTTAGGTGTGGAATGCTTGTCCATAACCACGCAGGTGATGTCATTTGGCGTAGAATATCGCCGGCCTAGCAATTTACCAAAACAAATTGTCGTTTTTGGCATATAGATAATTTTATTTTGGTGTAGGATTTAAGCCGAAAACAACTTTGGCGTGAATCTTTGGCGACCACAAATTATGGAATGCAGTTAGGCTCGAGGTTAGTTGTGTTGCTTACCGATAGAAAACAAAAACAAAAATGATTTCCATCGGCAAATCAAGTCCTACTGTTTGTATGATCACGTGAAGTTGCGGGAAATTATATCATGTGTGCTTATAGCCAATCATCTTTTTGCAATTTTCAGGCAAATTTACAATATTTTCATATTTATTTCAGTTTATTTAAAAAGGTGATTTTTCTTACAACTATTTTTTTTTACAAACTAGGCGATAAAGTGATGTTACAACATAGTCTAAAACAGAATTTTACTTTTCCATAGATTGCCGAGAAGGATGGCAAACGCCCTAACCAATATACAAAATTTAGACCACCTAACTTTGGCGATGTCCTACTTTTTTTTTGGCGAGTCTTACACATCATGTACTTTGTTTCATCAGGCAATCCTAATGTATCTCTGAATGCATCATGTTTTACTACTATAGGCTATGTATATATATACAAGGTACCAATATATAAGAAAAAAGAAGGAAGCTGATATAAAGATGATAAAACAACTATCTTAACCTTATATACGTGTATGTGGTTTGATATCTCGCTATTAGAATTGAAACTGAATTAGGCATTGATACAAATTACGAATGAATCTAAGCAAAATGCGAATTATGGTCAAAGTACCACTTCAAATCTAACGTTGCACAAAATTGGAATTCTAACGTTGCAAAGTCCGATAGTTTTTTTACAGTGCTTTGGTCAAAGTACAGCGGAAGCCCCAGAATTAGAGCAAGCAAAGGGCCTAAAAACGTAGCGTGAAATTTTAGGCACCTTATCTGGAGGTTATAGGAGCACGCTCTTAGGGCATGATAAAAAAGGATTTAGGTTAAACGGGTTGACATTTAGCACGGTAGGCGAGACTGTACGTGAGGAGAAGTTATGGGTATCACTCTGCCTTCTAAGCTGAATCCGGAATATGGAAGGAAGAGAAGAGTGTCATAAGAAACACACAAACCGGTTTCTTGCCCTTTTTTATCAACTGAAATATGTTCAAGGGTAACCATTGCAAATAAACAAGGGGTGTACAGCAGCCATACGACGTGTCGCGCTATTTATGCCGCAGGCTGCAAGGCTAGGTTCGGATCTAAAGTGCAGCTATGTTGTCTCGAACTGAAACCACATTTAAACAAAAAACAGCCCACGCCATTTCACACCTGTTCTTTTTAAATGCGATAACATAGGGAAAAGGCAGACATAGTTTTACTTAGGCCTCTGGCTCTGGGAGAATTTAAACTTAACATTTTGATATTTAAAGTCTCAACTATATAAAGCACGTATTTTACTTAAGCGCCGAATGTCATTATGGCGGTAAATGCAACTTCAATCATCTTCGTTCAAAAGAAAACGCAAAGTTATTCAACACGAGTGTTTAGGCTCTAATATGCTAGTTGTATGAGATATTTTTACCATATTGTTCATATACGAAATTTTAATATTTGTATTAAATTCGAACAAAATAATTCCAAAATAAACAACGTCTAAAGCCTACAGTCATGTCGACATAAACGAATTAGAAGCCACGTAAATTCGTTTCCAAACTAAGTCAATTGTACATGATTCCAACAACATGGCATTAATTTATATCCCTATGTGTGACGTGTTTAAGTGGAGGTCAACACCTGACGACCTTACTTTCTATTGGCCCGTATACGATAAACGGTATGCTTCACGCCAGTGCTTCCCAACCAGTGGGTCGCGAAGCTATTTCTGGTGAGTCGCGAAGCGTTTCTAAATGTTTTAGTTATCTATTAGATCAGGAAATTATTGCATTACCATTACGTAACATTTATTCAACAATGTAACAAATACGTAATAATTAGATGTGTTGTGTCACATTAAAATTTTTAGTACTTTTGCCAGTAGAAAATATTTTTTTGTTTTTTGGTAACCTTATTCGTTTGGTCATATCTCATTGTGGGTTTCACGATAAAACTTGCATTAAAAGTGGGTCGCGAACTGAAAAAGGTTGGGAAGAACTGCTTTACACGCCTTGTCACTTGGTTTCGACAACCCATGGTCATCGTCAATCCGTGTTGTTAGTATTTTGCAATTCTGTACAATCTCCTACATCCACTTTTGCTATCCAGTTACGTCGACAAACCCCGGAAGCTATTTTTCGGCCCGAAAGGCCAGGGCTTATACCAGGAGGGAAGGCCTAACCTGCTACAGCTTGTTTGGATAAGATTTGATATCAAATGTCGGCGGCATTTTACGCCAAGTAATTTCGCGGCACAGCTCCACTCGACTTTGATAAAATGCTAAAGTCATAACGGAAAATAAGACGGATTGCGGGTGCGGTTTTGCTTACAGCAAATCCACAGTGACGTTTTTGTTTCAATGCTGCGACAATAAGGGTCAAATTTTGCACTTAATGGTCAAAGTATGTTAAGCAGGCCTGCGGGGCGGGGCGAATGTATCGGTATTTTTGTTCACACCAGGAAAACAACCGAGAATGTTTAGCCGCAATTCTTAGAATTGAAACATCACTGCAAAACATCACCCGTATTCTAAGAAAATCTCTTTTCTTTGAAGTGATAGATTGCAACATGTTGTAACCTACATGATATATACATCTAGTGCATCTAGTAACCGGACGATTGTTATCAATTATATCCATTAAAATCGGATGTTGTTAGTTGTTACCCAAACCGTTTTATATTGTTTGTAAATGCAAAAAAACAACAAACGGATGTAACGTTTGGCCTTTGAAAGACGTCAGTTTTAGGTGCGTAAATTCAAAATACATAACCTCTCGAAGCTTGAGCATATAATCGCCTTTACATCTTTCTGGTGCATTTACATTACCATGCGGAATTAAAGAAAACGTGATATTGCCGCCTCGTAAAAACACCCTGGACCCTTACCGCTTCCAACGTCACAAACTTCCTCGCATGTTTACTTTATACGATAACCTTTAGCCCGTTGGATCATATTGTCGAAACGTCATCAAGGCTCGCGTATATAGGCGATGGTTTAGCGGAGCGCATTCCACGCGTATTTGCACAAAAGCGCACGGGTTTTTTAACCAGCGCCAACGCGTTTGGCTTGTTTGACGTCAAAGTGCAAATTACAGCTGGCGAGGCACGATTTCGCACCAAGCTTCACATCTTTTCCGACCGCCTGTGTGTGCGACAAGCTCTAATTGTGCCAAGGCCACTTGTGCTTCACAGAGGCGCGCGCGAGATAAATGCCGTTTGCCCGGCGTAATGTTTAGCCTCGCAAACCTTTCAAGCACCGGCCGTACACAAATGACCGATTAAATGGCACTATTTAACTGCTTAGCTTTTTGCAAACTGGCCACGGACGGGTATAGGCCGGGAAAAATGCTAGCACCACAGCAAATGTTTTTCCGAAGTACCTTGCTTACATTTTACACGTTCCACAAGCAATGTTAGACCTAAAGACGATTACAAACGAAAAAACATAATAGTTTTTAGTGGCGATTTATCGACGAAAAACATCAATAATATTTCGCGATAAAAAGGCTTCGAAATCTTACTTCGTTCTTGAAATCTTACTTTGTTCTTCCGTATTGTAATTAAATAATTCTTTCACTAGTAATGGAATAATATATTTTTTACCTTATTAGTTCTGAGGATAAGATTCCTAAATTTAAAAGTTGGGTTGTTAAATAGTCATATGTTTTATATAACGTTATCATTTTTGGGGAACGTTGGCGGTATATCGTTTTTATTAGATTCTACCAGTCGTATTACGCAATCCTATACACGTGCGCCGTGTGTGTGTAAACTCCGGAATCGAACAGTCAGAAATTTACAACATGATCTTAATGTGCGACTCGTGTACCATGAGGTAATCTATAGATAGATATCGCGAAACTTATAGTTGGTGTCGGACAAAATGTAAAATTCATACGTCTATGAAAACTCCGCATATAGGGCAACCTAGAAAGAATGGTATTCAATTTGTAATCAATTTTAAAGTTCTCTAGAAGCAATGTGAGAACAGAAATTAAAGAAACAGAAGTCAGATGGTTTAAATGTAAAAGACAAATTTGAATGTTTGCAGTGAAACTAACAAGGCAATAAAACACGCATGGAAAAATACCCACTATATATTTCCGGTTTTCTAGTTCTGTACTTATTGTGCAACCAAAATATTTTGCTTGTCACAATCTTCACAGAGGTAAATACCTTTATATGATTTATTTTTCGAATGAATGTGGGCACAAGAAAGAAAATGACAGGGGCCTTTGTTCGATTCCAGCACATGCCTACCTGGACTGAGCCTCTCTGACAATCTCCTGATATCTCAGCTTGAAGGTCACGTCCTTTCCGGCAAGGACGAAAAGTGCGGTGTCGAACAGCTTCATGGAGAGCTTGAGGCCGCTGATGTAAGGCGTCGTGATCGCTTGGATCTAAAAAAAAGTGTGAACGCGTTTTTGCAGTGTCGAGTATACGACTCTATATACGCGTTATCCAAAAGCTGCAACATGCAAATTTCGCCTGAGCATTTTGCTCCCCACAATGACGTTAATTTCCGTCTTTCTACTTTTGTTTAATCATTTTAATAGGCAAACATTTTACGGTTATAGTTGTGTGAACGTGTCTAATATAAAGTGAGTCTTCAACATGCGAGGTTACAAATTCCGTTTTTTTTTAGTTTTGCAAATATAACATAAAACATGTCAGATTTCCCTATTGGTCAAAATTACTGACATGTATTTTTGGGTGGACGGTCTATTTCGTGTATGTTCCCCGGCACGCCTTTGCATAAGCGCTATTAGCTGTTTTCGTCTAGGAAATTAAATTGAAAACACGTTTTTACAGCTTTAAATTGCTTAATTGCAATAAATCCTTTAAGTGTTTGCAGTTGAATTAGGTACACCTGGGTTAAACGTTCTTTATAACGTTTAGAATACATGCTAATGTTTGTTTGTTATTACCTGAAAGAGAGAACCGGTTTACAGGATTTCTATTCGCGTATTTGTCAAGGCATTCAACACGGAATTACACAGCACGAATTGTAGGCTACAATGGAACGTAAATCCAATATTAAAAAACCCTGCAGTTTGCATCAGTATTTTTTTTTTTTTTTTTTTTTTTTTGAAGTCAAAAATGTTATATTCAGTTGACAGCATTTTAATGCTTTTTAAAGTTGGATATCTGATACATGTGTATCGGTGCAGATCTGATGCCATATAATTTTGTGCATTTCAATCATGGTTTGGGATCTAACTCAGCGTTTTCCACTCTGAAAGGTAATTTTTTTATACAATAATATACCTATGTATTAGCGCCAAAGCAAATTGAACTTCCCAACTTATAAAATCTCACGTATGCGAGTTTTTATTTTATCTAAATTGCCTGATTGACAAACGAGAAATTGCGTCATTTGGTATCGAATCGAACGGCCGGACCGTTGGCCCAAAATACCAGGCATAAGTATCGTAACATATACGAGTTATGGGGCTTTAATATTGAAGCAAGGCATACTTACAAACGCCTCTTCATATTTCACAAACGCCTCTCTCTTTATCTCAAGAATTCCACGATACGTCACGCCGCGTGTCGTCATTTCGAATGACGTCACTGCAGCCGATCGCGGAAGCAGGTACTCGAACTTTATCTTTAAAATAGAAACGCAAATTTTAACAATAAAAGTTTTGACAAAAAAAACTGGAATAACTAAATTGCCTTACTGTTACAGGGGACAACGTTATTGAAAACATGTTAAACTAGGCATATTTTTATGTTTTATTTTTATTAAATAGGGCATGTTTTAACATCGATTTACATCGCTTTATGTCTATAAACTTTATAAAAATTACAGTGAGTTTGAAAGTTATTTTTTTTAATGCAATTTTGTACCTCTCTGGTAATGTTGTCAAGATTCGTCACTCTGCTGCTCACTAGAGTGTCTGCTAAACTCGAATGAATCACTGTCGTAATGTTGAACTGCATTGGAAGAGCTGCAAGCCAAATATATCACAGGTTTATAATCAAATAAAATCATGGTCACAAAAAAACAAGTATTTAAGTAACAGAATATTTTAACGCAAATATATTTATGTATGATAATTGCAAATGAATTGTTTGACTGATAGAGAACTATCACGATAAATAGAAGGAATAATTAATTAAATACCCAGAAAACAAAGTATATGTTAAAAACAGTATATTTCTGTACAAAGATAGCAACTCGTGTAAGTTTTTGTCAAATAGTAGAAAGGTTAAGTTACGTTGTACTCTTTTGAGTGTTGAGATTAATACATTCAATTTTTTTGAGCGCATAGTTTTATGTAAAAAGAAAAACGTTTTTTTGTTTCTATCGAGAAAGTCGATGTTATTCTCTAAAAATTTAGATAAAGCAATAGACATTTTATAATTAAATTAGCCTGTAGCACGTAACATTAACATCTTACTCCTTTGCTAAAATGGAATATGCCTTTCGGGAAATGAAAGACACACGTGTGTGATTTTTGCCTAAAAGTTGAAGCACACCAGGAAGTTAAGTCAAATTAAACTTCGCTGCAAATACGTTTATCGGTTTATCAGCAAAATTTCGTTTACCTGTTCTATATGTGGCCTTAAAGCCCCTGGCGCCAATGCTCCGGTCCGACGTGAACGTTATGAGCAAGATACCGGTAGAGGAGATAAACCTCTTTCTGCTTCTTCCCTGTTCTCCCTGCACTGTGTCCAAGAGCGTTGCGTTTCTCGTACTTCCGTCTCGCACCTTGGCGTAAATCAGTATTTTCTTAACCAAATTCGGGTCGTCGAGTAATGTTGTTGGGTCGCCGGCTGCAGTAGTTCACGTGCTTATATATAATGAGGTTCTCAGCAAGATTTGTTTAAAATTTGTGACAAGAGAGAAAATACGTAGACATGACTCATGTGAAATTCTTCGCAGTTATACTTGCGCTTGGTATTTGGGTGGCCGAAAAAAAGGTTGAGCAACACTGGCGTAAATGCACGAAATTGGTTTCACTGATGAATTAAACCGAAATGATTGATTGTGAAGCTTTCACTGCTCTAATCTTTGCAGAAAAACATTTGTAGTCGAAAGCAGTGTTTCTTAACCCATTTTTACCCCAGGGGACCTCTTGAACGTCGAACGTATTTTTGGACGGTACTGGGTATATTGATTAGCTCGTTCATTTTTTATTTTGATTTTTTGCCCACGACAATTGGTGTTCCTAGGCGGTCTCCCAGCGATTAAGTACTAACCAAACACGAGGTTGCCTAACTTCCGAGATATTACGAGATCGTGTGCAAGTTTATATTACATTGACCTCATAGGTGCATTTGTAGAGAAAGTTAAAGAATATATGTGAAATATTTCCAATTTATTTTTTTTATTTGCACGTGGTGCACCTGGCAATCTTCCATGACGCACCGATTAAGGAGCGCTGGTCTATAGTACGGATGTTTACACATGTAAACATTTTTATTGGAAAATCTGTTATTTAGTAAACATTTGGTAATATTGTGGGTCATTCACCTATATCAGAAAAGCTACGAAATAGCGTATTTATATATAAGCGGTGGGCAGTATGGAAATTGACATACTAATAAATACTAAAAATATACAATGAACAGCAAGATTTTCTGAGAACCTCACAGTTGCTTTTTGGATACTTACTTTTTGGCTAGTTGTTAAATGAACAATATATGTGTCGCTTTAATTTGAGTGGGGATCTCAAACTCTAAAGGGGACACCAAGTTGTAACTTAATCACATAAGAAGAACCTTAAAGCAATTACATACCTCGATATAGTCGTAGTCCAACTCGGTTTGCCAATCGTTGAACAATATCTGGACTTGCTGGTTGCCAGGCGCCCGTAGCAACCACGAGCACTCCAGATGATTGGGGTAAGAGTTGGGGTAGTTGGGCGTCTTGATTAATTGTTCGTGGTAAATCGAGTCCAGCTCGAAGTTGCACGATTGAGAGAAGGCCAATGCCACTAAACATAAAATGTAATAACCGGTCATTTGCGAAGAAACTCTTTTATGTTTTTTTTGTGTTTTTGCCAAGTGACTTGATTTTTACACTGATGATGGCATGAGTTATTGCTGAAACGTCTGTAAATTGCGAAATGTCGCTTTTATCAAATATTATGGCTTTTATATTTTTATTGAAGTTACTAAAAAAACCCGTGTATTGTGTTCCAAAGTTGAAATTTTATTGTCTGTGGAAGATACTTTATGTCCTAAAAATTGTAGCTAATAAGGCTTCTGTTATAAAATGACATGTACCTGAAAAAACGAACTTGCCTTTGAAAGCTATATTAAAGGCGTTTGTCCTAAATTATTTCCAAAAGAAATAATTCCGCAAACGATTTACAGTAGTATCGTTGCTCTTAATCTAGAGTTCAGTTTCATCTTACTTTTGATTTACGCCTATCGTAACTAACATTGCAAATATTTGGAATAATTGCTTTATTTTTATATTACTTCTTCGATAAACCTTCCTTGTTTGCTATTTTAAAGCCCAACAATGGGTCATAGTTTTACCTGTACAAAGAAAGACAAAAATTCCAAGACGCGCCATATTGGTTCGACGAGTTGAACTTCGAAGTCAAATCGAAAAGAAGCGTTAAAATTTGCACAAGTTTTATGGTTGAACCATTTCCGCAACTACATTCCTTCTCTATCACACAGCAGGGGTCCCTAAAAATAAACATGTATTTGTCTCACCACAGACCGACGAGCTTCATTGGCAAGAAAGTAAAACAAGAAAGCAAGACTCTTCGAAACCAGTCTTTAATGTCGCGCAATTTGTTGGCTTTCGAGAATTTAAGTATATTTAAGCCGGATTGTTGGGCTACATAATCGCGTTAAGTGTTGCATTAGGTCAGGTAAATTGAATTTTCTTCGAAACGGGGAGACTAATGTTCGGCGAAGGTTGGAAGTCTTCTGTTTATAGTCTGAGGTTTTTCTCTGAACTCCTGTATTTTAGTTGGCAAATTTTTGCTGAATTCGGGTCAACAATTTTGAACATAAAATGCGGCCGAACATAAGGGACTAATATTTATTTGTCTATAGCTGTGGCAACTTTAATGGCAGACAAATGATTTATATTTTATCTTCGCAACGGTTAAGTTTTATTTAAATGTCTCGGCGAACTTATGATGTCTGTAAAAGCATCAAATTGACTTGAGTTTACGACGCACATTTTGTTACCTTGTCTTTGTACTTTGTATTTACTTCTTCCTACGTACTTTCTCGCACATCTTTGAATTCAGTTCTACATCATCGAATCTAATTCTGCCTATACCAGTGGTTCTTAACCAGGGTTCGATCGAATCCTTGGGGTTGGACGAAGCTGTTTCAAGGGTTCGGCGAGAACGCCCTCTCAAACATAAATGCTGTTATTTCAAGCTGAATTCAAATCTCTTTTATGTCCCAAAGTGTATGTAACGTTATAAATTGAAAGTTTGGCCAATTTAACCTACGGTATATAAATGCAGGTTTATAATTTGATTATGCCCAGTTTCAGCTGCTAGGAGGCAGAAACTAATACTGAGCGAAAATGTGGGGTTTAACGACCGCTTGCAGAATAACATAGGGGTTCGACAGGTTACCAAAGGTTAAGAACCACTGGCCTATACTATGCCGCTACAAAAACACTCACACATATTTCCAAAACAGTGTCTGTTTAAATGGATCTAAAACAGCTGATCTCATTGACTCGCACTTTAGTTCAAGCAAAGCGTTTTGTCTGACTGCACATATTTACTTTTAGAATCTTGTTGTCGCAAACAAAGTCACGTGTGCCTCATCTATCAAGCGTCCTTATTCAATAAGATCGTTCTAAAGCCACATTGCTCCTATTGGTTCTAAACGCGCACCCGCGGCGTTGTTTTGAATTGATTTGTAATAAAATTTAACTGAACCTAAACCGCAGCGTCTAGCCTTGCTAATGGGAATTTATAAGTAGGCCTTCATACTTGATGGACCTTGGTTTATCTGCATGACAAAAGCGATTTCACCGAGTAATTATCATTCGTTATATACCGGTGGTGGCCTTCTCACATTCGAACTTACGAGCAAAAAGCAAATCATCTTTATGCTACGTTATTTTGTAAGTGAAGGATTTGTAACTCGTGCATATTGCAATACAGACCTGCAAAGCCCACGCGCAAACATTTTGTTTAAAGACTTTACACTGACAACTTTCCGTTCATTTTTTGACAGACATACTTCCCCCCTTGGTCTAAACTGCCTTACCCATTGACATCACATGAACGTAGCATAAGTTCATAACAGCTGAGTGTAATGTCTGTTTTTCTCGAAACATAGCCAACCCTTTTATAGGGAATGAACAAAGCTTTTATGCTTTCGTTTTCACCTCAGACACTTTCATGTTTGTTTAGGACATGTCGCAACGTAAACAGGTGCGAACTAGTTTACGTACGCAAAGCCGTTTCTCAACGAAGCCTGATTGCTTTCGCGTAAACACTAAACGCCTGAGTATTTGTTTGGACAAATTCGCGCCATTACAGAACGCGTGAAATCGTTCTCCCGCGCCGGTCGTGGAATAAAATGGTGACGTCATATTTTTTTTAAAACAACCAGTGGAAAATAGTTTTTAAACGTAATTTATAAAAAAGCGTTCAAATGTTTTTTTTTCTCGGTTTTACACTAGATCAAGCCAAATGACACTTCGAAATAAAGCGATACTTTCGTTAGAAAACAAGCAAAATTTCGGAAAACAAGCAAAATTTCGAAAAGTTAAAAGAAAACAAGCAAAATTTCGAAAAGTTAATAATAAAATTTAAATAATTTAGTAAAAGTTTAAAACGAAAAACCTACAGTCTCGATTTTGCATCCGATAGAGAGTAACAGCAACCTAAAAATCTCCAGACAACGCCTGAAAAGTTTTATTTATTTAATTTAAATTGCCTGACAAAATGGCTTCTCTTGTGCGTTGCACCACAACTAAAATATGTGAAAAATGTAGAAAATAAAAAAACCTAGCCATATTGGTCAAACAGAAATTAAAGATAACAAACTAAACTAATGTTGTTTAATTCACTTGAGGTGTGCTATAAACTTGTCTAAAAATATTACTCTTTTTAATTGCAAAAAATGACATCTTAAAACATAGCTTCCTATCCATGCTAAACACTTTAAACAGACAATTTAAAGTGGTTTCGAGTTCTGTAAACCACCGCCACGTCTGTAATACAGTTTAGCCGCCGAAGAGCTTCCGTCTATCTTTTGACGCATCTAAATGCATATCACTGGTACATTGCCGCTTATCGCCATAGCTTTGCTCTGTTCCAAATATGCATCAAGCAGCTTTTGCCACGAAGAGCTTGTACCACCTTTCCAAGTCTCAACCCACAGCACGGCTCATGCGTTGGCTTAACCCACACACAGCAACAGTGCCTACGTTACCTGCGATAGATTTAAACTGGTGATAAGGGAAAACCGCAGTGCAGGTGAAACTTTTCTACCCTGCGTTAAGGTATACGATACGTACCAAGCAAATGGCTTCTCTGTTAGCAATTTGAGGGAATTCTGGAGGCCAACCAATTTAACCGCAATTTTAACGTATCAATTGCCCGCATAACGCCATTATTTTTTACCTCAGATAACCAACCTTTTCTCGTTACCGTCAATTGGCTGTATTTTGATCGAATTTTCGACAGGATTTATTCTCGTATAGTTAAAGATGTCCGATATTATCGGATCGGATAACTTATGCCAAGTGGTAGTATATCGCGTTTCGTCCGACATGATTACAAATAAACAATTTCAGCTATGACTTGCGATCCCACCTTAAAAATAAAGTTATCAGGTAATAGGAGTTTTACAATTGAAAGTAACTTAAAGTTTGAACCCAATTATAAGGTTGTAAATATTTCAAATTTTATAACGCGTTTCGTCGGACCGATTACAAATAAACAATTTCAGCTATGACTTGCGATCATGCCTTGAAAATAAAGTTATCAGTATCAAGAAATAGGAGTTTTACAGCTGAAAGTAACTTAAATTTAGACAATACAATCTGGCCAGAAAACACTTAACGTGTAACAAATATCCCGAATCGTAATATTAAAGAATTGTTTTAAAATCTATGCCAAATATAAAGAGACCTCCAACACGCTGCCTAAAAAGTCGTTACCACAATTAAATAATTATTTATAAACTGACAATTTCGAAAGAAGATTCAAAAAGTCTCACCAAACATTACAGTTAGATGCGAGTAATAGTGCAGTGAAAAAATTTTATCAACACTTATTTTAAAGTAATTAATCATAAGGTGGTAAATATTCAAATTCTTCACAATCAGAAATATTGTTTAAAAAAAATAATACATTAAGCAGAACATTCGGAAGAAACTTCCGTATTAACCAAATTTTCCAGTTGACGACATTCAAAGTAGGTAATTTGGTGGCCAATTGCTCTTATTTGTATACTTTTTAAACGACCATTTTGAAACAGGTCTCTTTGTATGGCGTTAGGCCAACTAGGTAAAGAGAAGCCATTTAGTTAGCGGACCCAACGTACTGTTCAATGAGCCGCAGACCTCGGAGCATTTTTACCTACCCGCGAAAGACATCTAGTGGAAATTAATATGTTTGTGTTCACTCGCAAGAAATAACTGCATAAGAAAGGGAGTCATGAATTTATTTCGTTAGCAGCACTAAACGTGAAGCACGGAAAAAAATTGCTAGCACATTGGCAATAAGCGGACACTTTCCGATAAGAGCCTCCGTCAATTAAAAAAAGGCAGTACACAGGAAAGTTAAATGCTCGAAAAAGGCGAACTTTATAGAAGTGTTTTTATCGTGTTGTTGCGGGAATTTATTCGTTCATTTTGCCTTTGTTTTTGTCATGGATTGTATTACGAGCGATCGGTGTCATTCACCTTGAAGAAGACGACAACAGTTCATATAATATTCATAGAAGTAAATGAGAAAACCAAATTCGGAATTAAAATTATTCTTAGTCTTTTGTCTGAGAAAAGCAAATTTCAAACAGACAAAAATTGGCGAGTTTTGAGATTTCTAAATGCATTGTAACTCGTATAAACTCATGAAGAGTACATATTGGAGCACTCTCTATAAAGCGACGAGTTTGATTTATAAAACTATGGCCACCAGTCACTACGTTTAGCCAAAACAAAATGAAAAACAGATTTCTCCATATAAAAATCAGGTCATATCGCCCCAAAAAGGTGTACCAATATATCGCACACATGCGCAAAATGCTTATTTTTTGATAGTTTGTTGTCTGGAAAAAGTAACACTATGTAGAACTGGAATAAAAATGGTGTCATAACAATGGAACGTAAATACTGGTCCAGTACGGTATGGCTCAGGAGGTCAAAAATGGTGTTCCAACACTTAAAAACCACGGCGTGTCACACACAACGTGCACTGCGCTGTACATTTGAAAACAGATTGCATAGAGTAAAAGCGCAATTGCAAACGAGCGAGCAAGGTAGTTGGATCACCGGTCGGTCCAGCTTAGCGAAGCGTCTTCTGGTTTGTTGAAAGAAGAACCGTTTCTTGCCGCATTTCGGGCGCTGAAGAAACTGCGAAAGGCAAAGTTTGAAAAGTTAAGTGGGTTTGTGCCAGTGGTTCTTAACCAGGTTGCCATTTCTAATGCTCAAGGGTGCCGAGAGATACTTGAGAATCTTTAGGAATCTGATTTTTGATAACTCATACAACTTTTTTGGTAAACATTAGAATGGAATAAATACAATTATAACTTCCTACGTTGTGTAGAGTTGATGTGTGTTGTTCCAGTTACGTTTATTGTGAAACTTTAGTGAATTACCTACGAAAAAAATCTTGTAGGGGTGCCGCAATCTATTTGTTATTTATGAGGGGTGCCGCTAGCCATAAAAGGTTGAGAAACACTGATTTAGGCGATCGTTTGTGTGCACGTATCAGCACAAAAAACTGTGCGAAAGTTCCATATAGGAAAGTTTAAGTGATATTTTTTACCTTTTGACTTTTTATTTAAAGAAAAATATAGAAATGTCTGCTTTGAGCTGTGTGACCGTTTGGTATCGGATAGGTACGAATACCACCCTACTGTCGAACAACTACCTATCACACACTTGGAATCGTGTATTCGCTTGACTACTAAGTAAACTTTGTACTATAGAGCAAAAAAACTATATAATAACTATAAAGGATTTGGATTTCTTCCGAAATAAAAAAATAACCTTCTGTTTAAAAAAGTTTACCGACCTTTTTCCAAGCTCGTACGAACCAATCATGATTGCGCAACCCGGAGCGATTTTGGCGCATCTCGGTAAAAGTCCTTAACAAATGAATAAATATTAATATGACTCAGTCACTCTACCTTACAAATACGATTTATATAGAATACTAGCATTTATATGAAAAAAATGTCTGTTTAAATAATGCGGGCCGGTGGGCGTCTGATTTGTTATGCATTACGCTAAAACCACAAAGGCGTAAACCACAAGGAATTGTGTCAAGTCTTTTATAGCAATTTAAAAACATACAAAGGCAAGTATACCACTTGATAAACACGCACAGCTTGTGTCAACAGATAATGTAAAAAAAAATTAGCGCCAAATGAAAAACAAATATTGGTTGTTGGGCACCTACCGACGAAAAGTCCTCTGTAGCCATTTTCGCGAACAATCGTCTTCAAAACGTTCCATGTTTTTGTGCTACCGTTGCCCGTTACTGGAAATAACAAATCAACTTTTAATTTAAAAAAATTAAATTTAGTGCATGTTTTTATTGTAATCCCATTGGAGTTCAAAATTTATCTAATTGGAAAGCTGGTACCAATGTTAATGAACTTGATAAAACTAAAAAAAAAAAAATTTAATTGTCTTAAAAGAAAGTTTTAATTGTCTTAAAAGTGATGGGGTTGTCCATTACTTCAAAAAAGCAAATTCGGTCAGCCAGTTGAATAAGGTTGAGAACAGCGAACGTATTTTTCGGCGAAATTGTAAAAGTGTGCACAGGGGCTTGAAAATTAACAATAAACGGCACCTCCAATAACAATGAACGGTACCTCCTCGCATTTCCATTTCTCCCAGGGTGATTTGCCTGCGCGTTTTGACGACATCTAGTGGCAGGGTTGCGACACCGGCAATGATTCCTGCCGAGAAGCCGCAGGTGAAGGACTTGAAAAACACCGAGGGGTGGTCGACCATCTTCTTGAATCGCTCGTACAGAAACCAGTACAACACTGAACGAATATATTTGTAACTTACACTGACACTTATATTATTACCTACACCAGTGGTCGGCAAACTTTTTTTGTTGCGGCCTAACGCATTCTTTTCAGCCCTATTGAAGGCCTACTACGAAAACAGTGGCGGATTAAGGATATTTTATTTTAAGGTGTAATATAACACGGGGGCCTTGATGCCTAAAACACGGCAATGCCATAATGTAAAACATACTATAAAACGAAGACTGAAAAAAATTGTTTACATGTAATTTGAGTTGGCAAAAAAAATATAGTTCGCCGGGCTCTCAGGACCACATTTGGCACGTGGGTCTAACTCTAAACCACGCTGAGACAATATAAAAATTCTTCGCCACACGAAAATAAGTGCTATGAACGTACGGCTCACGCTGCCCACAACTACATGATAACACTACGTTATTTAAAAATAACTCGCGGCCCACTAAAAATGGCTCTGCGGCCCACAGTTTGCCGACCGCCGACCTACACCATAGGTAAAAATGTTGACCTTCTACCACTGCGCATTTCAACTCTGGCCCTATCTACAAGTGGACGCACCGCCTCTTTATAGGAGAAGAATGGTTGTCCGGAGGACTGGGTCCGAACATTAGTGAACTTTTAGGCATTTCTGGCCTACTTTTGCCAATGGAAAGCCACTACACAGTCACCACTTACTTTACATTACTTTCTTTTAGTTAGTAAAAAAAATTAAAATTAAAAAAAAAGAAAAAATTGAACAAACATAATAGTGGTTAGGGCAACGGGGATTGTCACTTTTACTTTATTCGTAGTTCCTATAATAAGCGACGAGCGCATTAAAGTCATTTTGTAGGCAAAAAGTAAAAAGTAAAAAAATGACACAAGCGAGGATATATAATTATTTCAAGCACGACCTACACAACATAGACCGGAGTTCGACGAACCAAGCTTTCTAGGTGTTTAATTTCAAAAACAAAACAAAAAACGATACTTAAAGTCAAGACTGGTTACTGGTAGTGTAGGAGATTCTCTATTTTTTATAATGGAATAAATAAATAGAAAATTAAGCGTTTGTAATGGTACAAAAATAACGCACAGCTTTACTGCACAATTTATTTAGTTCACGACCCACAAAACATGGCCTGGATCACATACGTAAACATAGTGTTTGAAAAACAACGCTTTAACTAGCGTTATTGTTTTAGAAAATGTAAACAAATTTAAATTAAGCAATGCCTCACGTTCTTAAAATTGAGTACCTGAAACTAATGATATATAAAAGGTATTTTTTTTTACTTTCTTTTAATGAAAAGAAAAGGTTAATACATTAAATACTTTGGTTGTTTCAATAAAATCCAAAATAGGTAACGTATAGGATTATATTTAAAAAAATATTGCAAGCAGTAAGACAAAACCTACTGTTATAAAACGAATCGTATTATGATGGGTTTGATATTGTTTGCTCACATATATTTATTACTTATTTCAAACAAAAAACTGTAAGTTTATTTTATGTTAAATGTCAACAAAATACTGACTTGAAAATGGAATGTCTCTGAGCATTGTAGGTCCAAGCCCTATCCATAATGATCTGTATCCAGAGGATTTGATGGATGCTCTTACAGCTTCAGACAATTCTGTAATAAACAGGTAAAGTTTCATTTGTGCAATTTTGGGGTAAAATAAAAAAGCAAAAGCCTTTTATTTAAGAAATTAAAAAAGCATTTTTCTTAATTTGTACTATTTATCAACAACAAGTTGATAAGCATACCAATAATAGCTAGATATAATAATTAATTACGTTTATAACTCAAGCGTTTTGATTGCATCTTTGTCCTTACAAGCTCCAGTGGCGAAATGACTGTCACTGTTCCACCTAAGACACATTAAAAAGATACAAAAAAATAAACACAGGCATTTTTAAACGCCTTCTAATTTTAAAAAGGTTATATAAACACGAACTCATAGAAATGTATATGAACGAAAAAGGCATTCCAACCTCTGGCTAATGCACCAGCTAAAATGGGAGCGTATTTCTCCATAGATGGATTCCATTTCCGAACAAATAGTGTGCGCAGGTTGTCATATGCAGTGAAGTACATGACAGTAGCAGGAATTGCCATCACCCTACAAGTGAAACACATACAAATAGAAATTTGTTGCTTTTTAAACAACATACTTTTACAGAAAAAGTGATTTGCTTTATGATGGACTTACAGAGTTGGGGATAGTCCACTCCATAATGATGCAATGCCTTCATTTTGGGCGATTTTCACCATTGCATGCTATAAAATAAAAAATGGATTAGTAAATTATAGGTTCTATCACAAAACAAAAAAATTCCTAGCTCTGCTCAACCCATGATACTTCAGTTTCAGGGAATTTTTGGTCTTAACAAAGTCTTTACTAAATTTTTATTACAATGTTGTTATTAATCGTGTTTGACGCAAATGCCAACATACATTAGATCACTGGTTCCCAACTTTTTTTAACAATTATTGTAAAATAAAACATATTTAGTTGCAATATTTTAAAATAGCTCGATGGACCACTGAAAATGGTCATGTGGCCCACAGTTCGGGAACCATGGCACTAGATAAAGCTACATTATGAATTAAATCAATCTACTTACAAAGGTGCCATTAAACTGTCCTGGTCTTTTGTACCACTTAATGTTGGCAACTTGGTTTCCATTGCCGTTCACGCAGTAGCAGAGGTGATCCATGAGGCCATTGCAATAAAGAAAACACTTTGTACTCGTCTTTTGTGCTTGCAGTCGTATTTTGATGACATCCAGTGGTGTGACTAAACAGTGGTGGGTAATACAGTTTTTAACATGTTTGTATGTCGAAAGATTGAACACTACATTTTATTAAGATTGACAACTGTCTGAATTTTAGATAGGAAAAGCAACACTAGAAAGACAACATCAAAATTTATTTTTAAACAATTTTGGTTTTACCAAAGAACCACAAACAAAAAGTAAGTTCAACATTCTATTGATGAAATTACTACTAATAAATTCCACTTACCAACTAGAGAGGTAACCAAGGCACCTGAGCTGGATGACACAATCTGTTGCATTGGTGTTATTTCCATCATACTCATTTTTTATTCACATGGTATCAAACAGCAGTCCCTACATTTAGGGACATAGGATTTTGTAAGCTGCAAGACATTAAAATATACACGATTCAATACACTTTACTTCTTTTGCAAAGCAGAACAGGTCCAATAAAATACATTGCACACAAATTGCCAACTTGAGAAATAATGAGTTCATTTCAAGCAAAAAGGTAAAATTTTTAATATGCGACAAAAAAACAAACAATTCCCCCTACTACACTGCAGCATGTAGCCAGTTATTTCACGAAAAAAATCAGCTCACAAAAATGAACACATACATAAATATCTCATACCATAAACACAAAGTCTATTTCCTGTTCCACGATAAAACCCTTTTACCAGGAAATTAACCAGACACCCAACACAATTATATAAACAATAGGCCTAATTTTGTGCTACATGGACTTCATTTGTGCCATAAGGTCATCTAATGATGCACCATTGGAGTCCACTGTCGTTTCATCTTCTGTGGTTGCAGCTGGAAGGGTGTAGGCAGAACGTAGACCCTCTGCTAGTTTTGGTTCATCTTCACTTAAATCTTCCTTTGTAGTTTCAGTGACAATTTCGATTCCCCATTCGTTTACAGTGCTCGGTAACTCTTCTGTTATGATTTCTGCTTCTTCCACCTTCGGTTTAAGTCTTTCTTGCTCTGCAAACTTTCGTTGGCATTTTCTGCACGCCTCGTCGTCACATTCAAGGTTTGGCTTCAATTCCATGGTCGGAAAATAGTCAAGCAACGCGTTGTATCCCAAGTACCTAGAAACGGTCCCAAACTTCAGTAGGTATTTCAAAGTGTTTTGAACCAGTAATCCGGCAACAACACCCATAGTGGTTGGTAGACTGGCCGCGCAAACACCTTCGCGTTTTAGGGTGCGTTCGTCTGCTTGGGTTGCAACAATAAGTGGCGGCGCACAGGCAAAACAAGCACTTTCACCTGGTTGAATTAACTGAATGTGGCCAGACACTGCATTCTCGCTGACACCCGATTCGAACCAGACCTGCTGCAGCTCGTTACAGGCAGTGTTGATCGCCATTCTGGCTTCGAAATTGTCCACACAGCTTAACACCAAGTCAACATTTTTTTCGCCACCCATTCCACCGAGTCTAATGCGATCCATAAAGTGCTGAAAGTTGTCCATTGTGGTAATGTTGTAGTTGTGCACTTCAAATTCAACATCAGGGTTAATGTTTCGCAGGGTGTGCTCGGCGGCCTGCACTTTGCTCAGCCCTGCTTGGTGCGGCTGAAAGAACAGCCTGTTCATGTTGGCCAATTCCACCTTATCATAGTCGAACAGTATCAGTTTTCCGATGCCGCATCTGGTCAGCATTTCTGCAGTTACGCTGCCCACGCCTCCAATTCCAACTACTGCAACTGTATACTGCCGAATTGATTCGTAATTGTCGACAATTCCCATCCGTTTCAGTGCCATCAAGCGGCTGTAAGGGTTTGTGTCCACTACTTCGGAACTCATGGTTTCAATTTTTGCCCGAATTGCCTGTCCTTCATTGTTCTTCTTTAGCAAATCTAGTTGTTGCTCCAAATTGGCAATTTGTTGTTTTAGTTGCTCGACTGACATTTTTCTAACAGCGAACTTTTAATCCTCTTTTAAATTAGCTAAACACACGCTAAATGATAAAACAACTGATTATCTGTTTACAATAAATACTGCAATATTTTTAAAATGGTGTATAAGGACGCTGGTCTACATTACTACCACAACACATATTATTTTAGTTAGGGTGCGGGTTTGGGTAGTTAAGCAATTATTAATACATAATAAAACTTGACCCACCCTCACCCAAACACTAACCGACACCCTAACCAAAATAATTTGCTTTGGTTTAATAATTGTTTGAACGCTGTGGTAAGATTCTAGAAAAAAAAACATACAATTTATGAAAATAGAAATGTAACAAACGAACGTAAAAACTGAACTGATATCTTGATAGACTTTCACATGCCTAATTCTATCCATATGGCATTGCCAGATTATTTTTGCCATCAAAAAAAATGAACTATATAATCTTTAGTGAAGTTTAAATATGCTTTCAGGATATGTACTATGCTAGGATATATATTTTACTAGATTAAATTAAAATAGCGAAATAAAAATGTTTAATATTGAATTGCATAAACGTGTGACGCAGGTTGATATTTGCACCCTCTTACAGGTTGCTCAGCCGCTGTAGTATTTTGATGTACGTTGCTCGCGCCCCGTTCGTAATGATTCACAAAAATAGTAATCAGACAACTATAAAAACCTAGTTTAAGTTTGACAAGAAGGAATTATTTTAACGAAAAGAAAATCTATTTTACTTTCATGTTAATTTCTATTAGGCTTAAAGAAATACTGGCAATAAACAACTGTTTGGGGAAACTCCCTTTTCACGTTTTTGTGATGATGCAATGAAATTTACCTGACAGTAATCGAAAAAAAAAAGTTTTTGCCCTTTATACCTTGGAATAAAAACACTTACACATTTATTGGTAATAGTTATAGGATGTTTTACCTGTGTTTTAACCTATCATGAATAAGGAAGATAGGGATAAAGCATATTGCACTGACTGGCAGGCTGCTACTTTCACAACCATTTCGTTAAAAAGCTGCCCAAATGACAAGTCAAAACCGTAAATAAATTTTATTTTTCAAGTTGTTTATCGTTTATTAAAGTAAAATAGTTGAGTGAGTAAGCTAAATGGTGCACTTACAATTTGTCTTGTACGAAGTAAAGCCCTACACTTGTCGCATTATTCTTACTTTATGATATGATGTTTGTTATTCCTAATTACTAACAAAACTACAAAGAATCAACAACCTAGAATAGAAATTTGTAGTCCGCATGACTATAAAGCCTGTAACTGGTTATTTAGGTAACATTACAGTTTTTGTGAACTTACGAGGCTAACTTTTTGAAATGTGTGGAGTTTTTAGACTCGTTAGGTGGCGACAATGAGTGGTTTATGTACGACAGAAATCTTTCCCTCCAGCGAATTGTATCGTGCTGAACGGGATAACAACATCGACTAAAAAATCAGCATACCTAAACTTACTTCACGAAACAAAATTGACAGAAAATTATAGGCCTACCCTTTCCCCTAGCTTAACCATGTTTTATACCACCTATTTGCAAAACGTTCCAACATCATTAACACTGTAAAACTGTGTTTGGGCAAGATTAGGTTCCGTGAACAGCAATCGAAGTTTTCTGCAATGTTGGCACACACAAACTCCAAATTGCCGAAAAATATGTTCTCATAAGAAAACTTATGTCAAAGATGAAGCTGTAAAGCGTAAATTAGATTAAAACTAAATAACTAGAAGAGACGTATGTCAGTCATATTAAGTTAGATCGAAATTAGAATTAGGTGCAAATCGTTACATTTAGTTTAACTAGACACCAAAAATTATCCAAGTCTACTCCAGACACCAATTTCGAAGTTCGTTTTGTTGAAAACGCTGAATGATTTGACAGTCATATCAATTTTCTGAGATTTAAGTTGGCCTAGATTGAACTTTGTAATAATCCGGATTATAACAAATACCCAATTTTAAACCACCCGAAACGTGAAGTAGGTGGTTGGCAATACAGGTAATACGTCCTGGCAATCGTCATCCTTAAACAGTAAATAACAAAAAATCAAAATCTCTAATGTATATATCAAACAGGCTAATCGCTCTTGGATCGGATAAGGGTGTAATTATTTTTGACGTAGGGCCGCATAAGAAACCGAAACATCTCACGGATGGGTCAAAAGGGAAAAAGGGGGATCTGGAATACATGCAATATGAAGTAGCCTACGACTTTTAAAATAAATCTGTATGTGTCCTTGTTTTTACAAGCTGATAAGAATATGAGAATACCTTGGAAGCGTAATTTGTAATTAGATATTTCTAAAAATTAAGAGGAAAAAACGTTAGTTATGGTTGAAAAAGTTTTGGAAAATAATGTGCGGATCGGATTAAATTGTTTGACCACTTGGACTCGGCCTGCAGACTGTAGTTTGCCCATGTCCTCTATAGATATTGAAAATACCTGCTCTATAGTAAAACAACACTAGGAGTTTTGCAAAAACAGTTACCGAACGCAGTAAACAACATACAGATTTAAGCAGACCTCGTATTTAAACCCACCTGTGTAGGTTTTATTTCGTTTCACTTTTGCCTAACGCATCTAAAACGTTGAGTCGAAATATTGATCGTAATACTTTTCTCTATAAGGTCCCAAAAATAGAAGGCCCAAAATCCGTCGAAACTTTAATGCAAGGAATAGGATAACGAGCACAGAGCTGCTGGTGACAACCATGATTTGAGACGTCACTTTGGTCTAATAAAGGCTAATTTCAAAACGACCACGGGTGGTCAAAGCATTAATCCGGATGTTTTATCATAAAACCCCGGTTTGCATCGAACTGGCTGATTTGCGTTGCGTAATCCTACAAAGATACTGAAGAACTACTCTTGTATTTTAAATTGTCCCATCTGAGGCTAATCTTTTTTCGTTTGGAATGCTTTTTTTGTTGACTTCTGCAAAATTTACCTTTCTACGGTAGAAATTCCCGTAATAATATGGTGCGTTTTAGCAAGTTGAACTGTGTGGAGAAGCTATTATCAGTCGCACGAGTGACATGCCCGTATGCTATTGACCAGAATGAAGTTTCAAACTGTGACAAAGGAAAAAATAAGTCTACAGTTTATCAACTGTGCGAGATGGAGATCTGGGTGTTCTTCAAATACTAAGATGTTCTGAAACTAGTCAGGGCGACCAGAAAAACCACACCGCGTATCTTGACCTCTGTTTAACGCAGCAAGCAATTTGACAGAAATAGGTGCGTCCGTAAGCTCAAGAAGTAAAAGCACTGTTATATACAGAATGTCAGCGAACATTTAAATTATAAAGTCAACGAAAGCAATACTTTTGCGTCTAAAGTGTTTAAGGTCGTAAAAAGGTAACGTATACACTATACATCATACGTAAAACACGTTCCAGGTTGCTTTGCAATACCCAATTTTCGCTACAACCGCGTAAAACTTCTTTACAAAAAGTGTGAGTTAACAAGTTGTCTGTCCAAAGTGGCGCTTTTTATATCATATTTCACCTTCCGTCAAAGCATATTTTAAAAAGAAGGACAGATTTTGCGGGCTGCATTGCGACATGCCGGTATAGTGTACAACGCACGCCAGCCAATCTCTCAAAATCCTGTAGTCGGCGGCCGCGCGCGCACGCCGAGAGAAGGAAAGCTTATTAGCTGAAATCCCGCGCCGCCGCCGATTTACAATCAGCAAAAAGCCGAACTGATTGATCGAGAATTTTATGCGCAACGCTCGGCGGGCGGCCCCGGCATGGCCTCGACCGAGTCGTTGCTAGCTTCGCGCGGATTTAGTCGATTAAATACGCATCGTGGGTTGTCAGTTCAATTTGCGTATAAAGGCCCGCCGTCCTTGACTGGCCTGATGTGTGCGGGTGGAGGGTTTGACAGACGGGCACCGCACTAGCTAGGGCGAGGTAGTTTAACCGGAGAGCGAAAGTGAAATTGCGAATTACCGCTGCGGTGTGCATTGTGTGCTTTTGAGCTTTAGGTGAATGCGCGTGTGGTCGAGAGGCTGGATTACTACTGCAGTGGGCGAAAGGCAACCGGCAAAACCTAATTAAGATACCCGGTATACGTGTAATGAAATAAAAGATTGAAGAACGAGCACTCTGAAAGGTGAGTTAATGTAACGCAGTTTCAAGTTTGAAAATCAGATATTTGGTTTGAATATGCATATTTGCTACTTTATAAAAAAAATATGTTATTAGTGTAAACCTTACTTTCGGCATTTTAAACTAGAGCGGTCACTTCGATCTAGATTAGAACAAGAACTCTTTTTACGGTAACACATTGTAACCCAAACACCACGTATCGACGACTAAGCTCTTGACAATACGGCGCTTATTGTAGCTAATTGCCAATGCTGTTTTGTTGTTGTGGCGAGAAAAAGCACATTGGATGGGGTGAAGTTTGCGAACGCTTTAAGTCAAGGTTATTTTACATGTGTATTTACTACATAAGAGTAAAAAAATCCAGCTTAAAACTGCCGGCTCAGTTATATGTGATGTCTTGCGTTTGAAAAAAATAAGAAGTATGTGGACCAAATATGTATAGAATAATAGAGGTTTGATCGCACATCTACCAATCATTTGTACCGAAACTCGTAAGAGCAGGATCCAAGCCTTAGCCAAAAGCGTAGGTTACAAGTTAAATTTCGGAGTGTAAGTTATATATATAGCTACTTCAAACCCATTTCTATATGTTTGCGTTGTGTGTAGTTTTGTTTAGGGCTAAACCAGCCGAAAAATGACAGGCTGAATAGAGTTATGCTGGTAACTGACAAAGAGAGGTTGCGACTGGAGAACAACACTCGCTATTCGTGCTTATCATGTCTTGGCACTTGCTTGAAAAGCTTCTCGACGAGGTTTCCAAGCAGTCGACTTTTGTCGGCAAAATCTGGATCACACTTCTCTTCGTCTTTCGGATAATCGCCATCACGCGAATCGCCGACACCGTTTATGCCGACGAGCAGGCCGCTTTCAAGTAAGGGACACTCTTTTTTTTTTACAATTTGTGACACTTGTATACAAGGAAAATAGTCTTTATAGTGAGTTTTATAGTCAGTTTTCAAGGCAAAATTTCTTAACCCACTTGTGATATGTCGGACGCGTGTTTTAATTACACAAATGTTCCACATAACTGAACTCTTTTTTAAAGATGCACTGTTTTTCTTGCATACGGGCTATGAACCCTAATTTACTGGACAATCGAAATTTGACATGGTCAAGTAAATTGTTCACAATTGTGATAAAATGATAGTTCTATAAGAATGCCAGAATCCGAAGTGCTCTAACGAAGCTCCCTGGTAATTTTGCTATTAAATAGTCCACGGAACATTTGGCTTTTGGCAAGAAGAACTTTATTGGGCGATTGTGTTTTTTAAAGGATTGGGATTGCCTGTCTGCTATATTGCTATTAATTAACTACTTCTAGGAATATTTAACTAACGTTTTGTAGGCAATATATATATATATATATATATAAAACAAAAGCGTGCCGCAGAAATCACTTTTTGCCCTTTTTCATGGTTTATTTGTTCAAAAGGATTATGTTTTTAACATGGAAGCAAGTGACTACAGATTTACCGATAATATTTTAAAAGTGCAACCGCGTAGAAAATGTTAAAAGTGCAAACTAGATGCCGTGGCCATACTTCCGAATATAGATCGCTTGACCCCAACAAACTGATAAGGGTTGTTTTCATAAAACTTTCAAAACCAACTTGGTTTCCTTTTTTACTAATTATGGTATGGGACGTGGACCAGATAAACATATCTATACCACTGAAAATTAAAACCTTGAAAGCTGGTCTTGTGTTCCTCTAGTCTAGGTCTAGGGGGAATAAGGCCCCAAAATATTATTTTAACAAACGTTAAAACAAGTTCAAGTTGGTTGTTAAAAGTGGTCTCGTGAATTGGGTAGGGAAGGTTATTCTACAATCTTTTCAAAAACGATAAACAGGGGATTGTCACGTCGGGAGGCCCAAGGCCATTGCGAATTTTTCGAGGAACGAAAATCGACACCGGCCCGCCTCGCAAAGGTAAACACGGTTAAGGGGGTAGAGACCGCCGTATATATTATTTATTGATTCATTGTGGCATCACAAAGGGACGCGACGCGACGGCATCCGTGAGGCGAAAGCAAATGACACTCGGCATTAGGAGAGGGTGTATAGATTTTTCGTCGACTCGCCATAAAACAAACCACCGCGATGCTCCTTTTTCTGCGCGGGCTGCGTGGATTTCCCCATAATTTTGTAACCATCGTATACCGCCGCCGAGAGTCGCGGTATCCCGAAGTATGACGCTATTGCTGCTATCGATTCCCTAATAAATCTTAATCAGAGCCTGATATTTAATGCTCCGCGGGCAAATTGGTTCCGTGAAGCAGTTTTTTTAACCCGGTCCCGAATGAAAAGGTTTTCCTCCAAAATTCAACTTAAAGGAAGCGATTAAAATTGAACTGAGCCCGAGCGAATTAACCCATCTCGATGAAATTCTACTACTTACCTTTTTTATTTAAACTAGGTCTGGATGTTGTGACGTTTTGCGATTTGAACTTGTTTTTATGGCAAGCGACGGTTACTCATTAAAAACTTACAAGAGGTCTAACGCGTTAAATTCTTTAAGAAATATGTAATTTGCTGTTCTGTGGCAGTGGTTCCTAATTATTTTAGTATATACGGCATCCGAAGAAAAATAGATAAAGGCTTATTTACTAGAGTTTTTAGCATGTGGTTTACTGCAATATATATATTGTGATATTTGATGGAAATAAAACAAGCACAGCAAACCAACTGCGCACAACTGCACAGAGAAAACATAGTACCAAAAGCATTGTATTCTAATCGCACACAAACAGTGTAAAGTTTGCCAGTTAGGGATAAAATCGTCATGCTATAAAGCAGTGGTTCTCAACCGGGGTCGCGGCGCCTTGGTGTGCAATTTTTAATGCTCAAGGGTGCCGATAGGTATTTGAGAATTTTTAATAATTAATTTGATTAGAGGCCATTATGTCAAATGACATTTTCCAACATTTTTTTAAGTTGATTGTGTTGCTCCAGTTCCATTTATAGTGACATTTTCAGTAAAATAAAATGCTTAAGGAAAATTCCAGTCGGGGTGCCGAAAATCTATTTATTATTTTTGAGGGGTGCCGTAACCTTGAAAGTTGAGAACCACTGCTATAAGGTATATGTAAAATATATTTTGGCACCCCTTTGCATTACACACAATATCGCAGGGTGCCACGACACCGTGGTCGGGCCCAACTGCGAAAACAGCGTTTTGGAAGGATTTCGTTACGGCACAAGATGTGACGTAAAAAGATTCCCCCCGCTTAGTCACATTCGCCGGGCCGTGGCGTAGACCCCAATTTTTTGCGCCGTGGCTTTTAGCCGATCGCCCTAATCAGAAGCGAAGCGCTTTCGTCAGACCGTCTGTCAATTAATTCGCTCTTAGTTTGACGAGCTTATATAGAGCAACTTGCGAAAATCCCCTGCGCATAAAGTGTGTGTAAAGAGGCCCAGGCCATCTGCCGTTTACGCTGTGTTTCTGAAAATTCCCATGACGTTTTCTCTTGCTGGTATAAGCGATGCTAAACTGGTGGTAGTCATTTAATAAGGCGACATGCAGAGACGCCCGCAGAAAATTTTCCAGGGGTGGCAATATGTATATATGCACATAATTTA
The DNA here is from genome assembly GCF_963924565.1 of Ascidiella aspersa. Lineage (NCBI taxonomy): Eukaryota > Metazoa > Chordata > Ascidiacea > Phlebobranchia > Ascidiidae > Ascidiella > Ascidiella aspersa. The sequence goes on from NC_139451.1 coordinate 23,669,731, forward strand.
ACTCTAGTACCTATGTACATACGATTTTATATCAGTAGAAACTTATATACAAATCAATATTATTCCATTAATAACTTAGTAAAATTGAGTTACTCAATATTTAGTAACTGAGATGTACTAAACATGACGTCATAATTTTTAACATTTATAAGTATTTCATATTACACTTATACACAATAATAATAATCGCATTTTAAAATTCCAGATGGGTCAACTGCCCCTCCTTGTCCACACGTGAGGGCGCCCATGGCAGTATGCGAATAACCTAACTTGGTTTTGTTAAATCGTAGTCGTCGGCTAATTATGGACATTAAGCAATATAAACGAAAGACAAATTACACTAGAAAAGCTTTTAGGCGGCTAACGACCATTTTGTACATCGCCACACTACCTCTGTTTAAAGCTAAATATTGTTCGGAAGTTCGCACATAAGATAACTTTGCGAAAAAGCGAATTTACCCATCTTCCATTCGCAGCTGTTGTGTTCGCAAACACTGCCTTTGTCAAGTTTTGCTCGACACCTGCAAAAGCGCGACACGCTTTTATTATTTATAACCCCGGCCATTCCTTTCGCGTCCCATGCATTTTTAACAAACTTTTTCGATCTCAGCCGCTTGCCGCAGTTATTACGCCAATGACTGACCGCATTTTATGAAAGTCGCATCCTTAGAAAACATAACAAAGCTGTTTAGTTTTTATCCTAGTTGAATAGCTGTCCAAATCAAAGTGAACGGTTTCATAAAAATAAAGCCATTCAAATCGACGTTATTTAGCAACAGCTTTTCAGTACAACCTCTTCAATAATTACGGCGAAATAAAATGATGTGAGCGGGACTCCAATCTGCGAATGTTTTTCTGAATGAGTAATATTTCACAAAAAAAAAATTGTTTGACCTGTCGAGTTACTGTTTCTTAGGTGGTTGTTGCGCAATTGCATAAAACCTGAAAAAATGATACAAAAAGTTAGAACGAGAAAAGGTAACAAGAATCAGCAAAATAAATTGTCAACACGTATGCATAATCACAGAAAAAAGATTCGATCCATACATAGGGATGTATTATATTATCGGATTGCGGCCGATACCCGATCTCATGTTTTACTTTCGATACTGGCCTGGTAAAGTATAGTGTGGTCGCCGACACAGATAATTCAGTCATTTGTTCTAAAAAAATAATGAGGTAACATTTGAAAGTGAACAGATTTCAAAAACAAACGCTGCAGCTGTTTACAATATTAACGTGAAATGCACCACTTTTCCACGTTTTAATGCTATCAAACATGGTAACTTAAAAATATCTTGACGAAATTTTGTGACGTAACGTACGGATGTGGCTCTCATCCCAAATGTCGGGTACCTGTTTTGGAATGAAATACAGTAACATCGCAGTTAAGTTTGTAAATTGAACCAGTGCAGAGTAAATATCCGTTTGTGTGAACTCATGTGGGTATAGTTGCAGACCTAATGTGTAACAAATTCACTTGCAGTCCTATCCAGAGCCCAAAACCGTTCGACAAGTGGTCCAGACCGGCGACGGCCACTTGCTTTCCTGTTGGGCCAGCACGGCCTGTTCCAAAGCCAGGGGAGTAAACGAGCCCTAATACCCCGCTCATCCATAATGCAGGCCGATCAAATTGACGGCGGGCTGCCCTTGCACGCTTGTGGGCAGAGCGCCGAGCTGGTGGGCCGGCGCGCCAGCGGGAGTTAAAACACTCGTGCGCGAAAATATCGCGAAATTAGCGGCTCGGTTCTGTTTTGTTCGCTCGTCCGTTGGCATTTCGCCGCCCCTTGAGTGCTTTGAGACTCGATCAACGCGGTGCTTTCGAATTGACGCTGACGCTTTTTTTAAGGTTGTTAAGCTAATGAGCGTGTTCCGTTCGGGGAGAATGCGCAGCGTTTCTAAAGACTGGTCCTATGCAGGGAAAAACAAGCCAAATGTCCACTGACCTGAGAGTCCTTGTTTGGCTTTCTTTTCTTCGCAATTCGCTTTTGCGCATTTATTGAAATCAATCAATTTCAAATTTAATTACAATTGAAAGCCAATCGAATGACGGCTTTATCGAATGTTTGACTTTCAACACGTTTATTGAAATGTCGATTTCAGACAAAGTTGTGGCTTTTACATATATATTGATCGTATCGAATGTTCTGGCTTTTACATTAAATATGTTTATTTAATTTAAAGTTTTGCATTTGAATTTATATGTTTAACTTATCTAATGTTATGACTTTTAGATTTTTAATATATGTCGATTAATATCGAAAGGTTTTCTAATTGTTTTTTTTTTCTAAATTTATACGAAAATTCGTGTGCTGTATTCGAAAGAAACGATTGCACCCCACATTTCTTCAAGCAAATACAGCAATTGTTTTAACAGAGTCTACCCTTTTCTCTAAAGTAAACATAGGTTTTTCATATTTGGATGAAATACGCACAAATTTTTTGAGCATATATGGCCTAAATCAAATCATAGCGAGTGTTCTATTTCATGTAAATTTAACACGCGAATTTGTCAGCTGTTATCTACAGTACTAAATGGGCCAGTAAACATAAAAAATACCTAAAAGATGTGATTGTCCCTGTTTATTATCAATATCAACTCAGCAGTTTGTTTATGCTTGCAGATGCAATACGAAGCAACCGGGGTGCGAAAACGTCTGCTTCAATGACTTCTCTCCAATTTCCCACGTTCGCTTTTGGGGATTTCAGGTGCGTGTTTAAAATAAAGTTGCTCGTTTTTTTTGCAAAGTACCGCTACTGCTATCCTTTACAAAAGTGATTTTATATAAACTCTAAAGCAGGAATTTCCCAATCATATTATTTTATTTCGCGAACACTTTTTTTGAATCATTTTATTCTGCGAAAGCCCCCCTTTTTAAGTCAAGCCTACGTTCCTGTATTGCAGACGGGTGGTTGCTGAAAAATCAACAAAGAAAACCGACATTTGGTGTCCTACACGCGATAAAAATGTTAACCCTTCTGCAGTTAATTAAATTTATTTCGGATGACATGTGCATAAATTAGTTTGAGCATATAATCTCCTAAATCACTCCATATCGAGCGTTCTCTTTCATTTAAGTTAACTTTTACTGTGATATATATCCGCTGCCATTCACCTATATAAAAAGCCGACTTGCGTATAGGTTGTCTTAAAATAATCCAAACGTTGGTAAACCAAACTTGTTTTCTAGGTAATTAAATCGTCCTAAAAAAACGACAATTGTTGTCCTACATGCGATAAAATTTATACCTTCTGCAACTAAATTATTTTCCAGGTAATTATCGTCGCCACGCCGCCAATGATCTTCATCGTCTACGCGTTGCACATCGTCGCAAAGTTGCCGAACATTTTCAAGTTGAGCGGCAGACACGTGGAAGTGGTGACCTTCAAGAGCAAAAAGAACTGTGAGTCTTGGGAACGCGCCACTCGACTATTTTGCAAACTGTAGTATTGACGTTTCTAGTCCAGTAGTTGTGCAAGAAAAATGTTTGGCATAAGCCGCATAGCTATTGGAAACGCTGTACGTTTTTACTATTTTTTAACCTCGGCAACATCGCTATTAAAATTGGGTCGATGATATTGACAATATTGTTTTTATAGTAATTTATGTTATTTAACATATCTGCCTTGTTAGTTATTTTGATTTACCAAAGCATTGTAAGGATGTTCGGCCAATTTATAATTAATTGATTGAGCTTTCTGAGAAATGATATCAGCCTGCTACAAGTATGGTATTGTGGGCTGCGAATTAAAATGCTCGTACAACCACGTATATAAACAACAGTCATGGTATAGTATAGAAACAGAGGTTCTTAAACTTTTTACCGCGCACCCCTAAAAAATATTTTTGCTTCGCGTGGACCAGTGTAGGCAAGGGTTTTTTTAGATTACGTCATAAATTACTGCCACAATACGAATAAACTATAAACATCTGCTGTTTCTGGTACAAAAAATGTAAAAGCGCAATGGAGTCTAAACATAGTATATACACTCAGTGCAAAAAAACGTTAATTTTAATTTAACCCTTTTCTTTGAAAAATGATGCTTTTTCTAATTATATACTAATATTCTAATTATACTTTCATGCACCCCCGGAAACTAATTCACGTACCACCAAGGTGTCCAGGGACCCCAGTTTAAAAACCCCTGATATAGAGTATTGGCAGTTATTATATCCAAAGCAAGGTATAGGCCCTGGATTAAAGCAAGAAAAATCTTAGATCTATGATAGCAATATAAGTCAATAGAATCCCGAGTTTCGTCTTCGCCTGTAAGCGGTCCCTTACAACATTACTATACAACTGCTTCCTGGTAAAATTTCGAGCACTAAATGACCCCTTCAAACTACTATTTGATCGCCATACTCAACAATTCATCATGATAAACTGGTAACTCAAGTAATGTAACTCGCAACCTAAAAGTTATCCTTGAATGTTTTTGAGCAGTAGCCTCTTCGAGCAAGAGCAGTGACAACAACAAAGCGATCTCCAAGGTGCCAACCGATGACGTCATCATTTCGTCATCGCGTAAGCAACTGATCACGCCGGTCGCAGCCTACCGCATTCACGCCCCGAATTTCCCGCCGAGCCACTTGCCTCCGCGCAAAGGACTTTGTAATGTGATCAGCTTCGGGTACGGACGCTCTACCGAAGACTGGGACTCGGACCAGGTGGGGGAAAATAAACAAGTTCTTTTTAAAGATATCAGTTTAGTGATATTAATTGCTTTGGCGAAACTCTGCAATTCTGGATAAGGATTTCTGCTGATATTGTCTTTTAAAACCGATCCCCGAAAATTGGACCAAGTTATACGGCATAGTCTGATCCTGTTTTAATTGAAGTCATTACTATGTTTTAATTAGTAAAGAGGTTAAGGAAAATAATAATTTGTTTTGTGAGGGTATATAGCAGTGGTTCTCGAACTTTTTTATTGCATCATGTGTCGACCCTATAATTCTTATTGATACACTTTGTACTTGAGGTATTTTTAATAAAAATATTTTTTAAGCATTTTTAAAAATCACTAAATATTTTTGCACAATTAAGATAGTCTAATAAAAGTTGTATTTCTACATTTTTGGACATGAACGTGCAGTACTTGGTACTATTTTGGGGATGTTTATTGTACACTAATTACTCTTTAGACTTTGTTGTATCTAGCCTAATTTCCTTCCTGTTTAGTTTTGCATCTTTAATAGCTTTGGCGTACGAGGTGCCCTACGTCGGATGTTCATTTTATATTAATGTCAAACTTTGCAGTTTTTGGCTTTAGCACCCGCTCCTTATTGTTTGGCAAGGAATGTGTAAATACAATTATCTTCTTGGCCGTCTCCTGAGACCCTTAATTTTTATCGCAGAAATTTTAAATTAACTTAAATAGCTTTATAATTTTAAACGTTAACACATTGATGATGATTCGATTTTTTTTGTTTTGACCTAAATGTGCTTGACCAGAGGACAGCTGTCTTGTTTGACTTACAATCTTACATGTAATCGCATTGTGTCCATTACACAAATTCAGCTAAAAATCGAATTACTGCATAACCCAATTTTATAAAAAAAATGCTAAATGAAAACATTAAATTTTAACCCAAGTCATTTGTTCAAAAGACTTAAGTCAAGTAATTGATTTTAGTCATTCCATCACTGCTGCAAAGCTATAGGTAGCGGCCCAGTCCAGTATTGTTCCTTATTATAGGTGAGAGCTCTTGCGCCCAAAAGCTTGACCGCGGCGCCGCCTCAAGTTTAGGCTGCGAAGTGGCACAGGTGTGCGCGTGAAATCTAACATGCGTAAGCTCCATGAATTAGTAACGAGAGGAGTGGGTTGAACAGAGAAAGCGTGCCTAGGCCTCGTCACTCGTTTTGTAAGGACTGTTGTGTGGGGTTTTGGTATCAGCCGGGCGAGACTTAAACGTAATTGGCTTACGCTTCGGTCCGCCGAAACCCCTTTGCTTGTTTCGCCGGATTAACTGAAAATAAGGTGGCACGTTTGGACGAAAAATTATCGCTTTTATATGCGTTGTTTGGCGGCGCAAGGCATAATATTAATCAAAACACATCCCCTCTGACAAATATATTTCTCCTCAACGTTTCGGCAACCTATTCAAAGTTGCCTCCTTCATGGTGAATGACGTAAAACTTCTTTATGTTTCCTCCTCAGGCCCGCCTAACGACTAGCCATTTAGTAGTTAATCTTTGGGTTGATAGTAGTTTATCTTTGGTATATAGAAGATCATCAACAAGGGCGGTTCCAGCAATTTTATTTCGTAAAACAAGCCGGTTTTAACGAGACAAAAGAGGCTTTTTAATTTTTAGGCGTTTTCTGAACATGATAAACCACAACCTGAGCTTGTGTGGATTAAGTTGAGATCACATAAAGGCCTCACCTATTAACGAACAGAAGATTTTACGCCTGTTCGTAAATTTGTTTGTCAGTTTCAAATTGTTTCTTTCAAGTTGTGTAAAAAGCACACATATATAGGTGTTGATAGAGTATTTTATCTGCGTTACAAGCTTTGTTAGACCATTCTACTGTTACTGATCAGTAATTGAGGACGACATTTATCTAGCAAGGGTTCCAATATATAACATCCCATCACATATTCAATGCAACTTGTATACGTGTTTTACGACTTTCTACCCATTTTAATGCGTATAAAAGTGCACATGTAACTTTAGGGTCGACGTTTGGAGGGCGGAAAGAAGCTATAAAAAGCAAGTCGTTTGAAACGTTTTCATCTGATATCTTCTGGCCGTCGACAACCCTGTCCTTTACACGCACCCTGACCGCTGGTGTTAGATTTATTAGTATAATTGACGACCCACGGGACTCTCGCGACTAATTCGGTTAAGTGAGCGCATTGTGACGAAGCGTTAGAGCGCGACTAAGCGTCATCCTGCTGAATTAATGAAGTGTTTTATGACACCCAGGCCTGCACTTTACACGGATATAATCGATAAACCCAGACGCCCCCCCCCCCTTTGGTCCAAGTTGTTCGCTATGATCGATTTCTTCACATCCGACTTATGTTGCCTGATGGTCACTTTGTGAAACGCCTTTAATGGTTCATTGTCGCCTTTGCTTTTATATTGGTCATTTGTCATTTGTCGCTTTCGCTTTTATATTATGTTAAGTTAAACCAAAAGATTTAATTTGTCTGGTAAATAAGCCGACAATTTTCTTCCAAATCCCAAGTTATTTTATTAAAATTTGTGTTCGCGCCTTACTGCAGGAAAAACTCCCTTAAATTTGTTTAGGCCTACACATTTATAGGTCTGTGATTATCTGCTTGCAAGTCCCATATTTAAATCAGTTCCCAGTATTTAAGTGAATCAAATCTTTGCCATTCTAGGAATTATTTTTAGGCAATGCATTTCAGCTGCTGTGCGAACTCATTGCTTCGGCAGACTATATAGTGTTTACATTCAGGCGGCTAACTTTTTTGAACTTCCCTACCCCTTAAAGTTGAGGGGAAAATGTGGCTTAAAATTTGTGTTCGCTCGATACTGCAACTTAAAATAACCTCCCGTGTATTTAGTTATAAGCCTACACGTTTCTAAGTGAATCTGATCTTTGTCACTCTAGAAATTATTCTTAGGCAAGGACAATTCATTTTAGCTGCTGTGTAAAATCATTTGTCAAAAGACTATTTACATTAAGGCAGCTAATTTTGGTATTCCAAGTGTTAGATCCCATAACCCTTAAAGTTGAAGGACAAATTTTACAGCTCTGACAAACAAGTAATCATCATAACATGCAAGTGGGCTTGCAAATTCCCTTTTTAACGCCCTATAACGACCTATGGTAAAAGTACCTCTTTCAACGCCCTATAAAGATTCGGTTAGTTTGCAATGCCTTTCGGTGCACTATAAGGAGTGATTGAAAAAGTAGCATTGCACTTTATAAGTCGCGTATAAACTATTTCGTGAAGTAACATATTTGCAAAACCTTTGGCAGGAAAGTCCGCCCGCCTACAACCACGACCCTCCAGTCAACCAGAACTACTACAGAGAAGTGCCGTTCCACGACGTTTACCCCGGCTGTCCCAGATACGAAACCATACCTCTGCATCCTTGGTAAGAAGTGTAAAATTTTCTTTTGGCGTGGTCCGATACTTGACATTTTATTCCGATTCCCGAAATTTCGGCCAAAATTTATCGCGACCCGGACCGATCCTAAATGACGTAATTGATGAAATGAAATTCAAACTTTCGAGAGTAATTTATTTTTAAAATTTTCATTCAGGTTTAAGATGTTTAATGCACTCTAGTTGTTAACCAATTGATTTTTGATAAATTTAACTTCAAAGTAGAAAATAGGTGGATTTTAAAGTAGAAATATCCGGATTAGATAGCTAATCCATACATGAATTTGGTATCGAATCGCCATCGATACAGCCCTAGTATCGCAAGATTACCGATACTACTACTAGGCATCGGGTATCGGCTTTGATTTGATGTAATCCGATCCCTAATTCCTTTATGTATTATATTACACCGGGTGCCTTCCGAATGGCTGATAAAAAAAGTATTTGGTCTAATCAGAATTGTATAGTGCCTTTTAGCGTTTGAAGTTTTCAGACAAGAATACGGTATAAACGTAGCGCCATGTCAAATCTAACTATAGGATTAGGCTTGAAACTTAAAAGACTTAAAAGATTGTCTCTGTAATGCTATACCGTATTTCCACGAAGCCGTTTTTTTGACAACGACTTCTAAGGCGATGAAACCTTGTTACAAAAATACACAAGTGTACAATGGTCGCAAGGAAAAAAATTAATTACTATTGGCACGAAAAAGGTGGTAAAGACCTACCAATGCACATTATCCAAATATCTATCAAAAATAATCCAGACATCTAACTAGAATACAAGGTATGTCGTCATCATCAAAAAAAATTGTTAAAACCATTCGCAGTAATAATAAACAAACGCAAGGCTGGTAAAGACTCGAAATATCAGGTCGTACAGTTCGAGGGACGTCGAAAGCCGCTTTCGGAATTCCGAAGATTCGCGAACACTGCCGAAGCCGCGCCGTCGACGTCACAGCGACAGCGACCTGACGCCCGAGAAGCCCAGAACGCGAAACTGCGTGCGCCGCGGCTGGTCGCAGACCACTTCAGCGTCATCGTTCGATCTGTCGTCACACGATGACGTCACCAAAAGGCAGTATACGGCGGCGGAGGAGTGCAGCCTTGTAAGTTAATTTTTTGATTGTTTTTTGCTTATAACTTGATTGTTTTTTTTGCTTATAATCTCAAACTGTTATTCACCTAGTAAATTTTTGTTTTGCACATTTAACTGAGTCAGTTTGTTGTTCGATTTATGTGGATCAAAATTGTGTGTTTTTTTTCCTTTAACAATTTGAGTCGTTCGACAAAATTCCGGCATGTCTCGCAAAATTTGATGGACATTTTCCAAATTGTAAACAGACATGTAACTAATCCTGTATTACTGAAACCCATCTTCAAAATCCACATTTTGGGATTCATGAATGGAGTTAACCTTTTTAGTTTTAGTTTTTAGTTTACTTGAAACCCTTTCCTTTCTTCCAAATATTGCGTTTATACTCAAACTCGATTTTTTGCCCAGAACAACATCCGCAGCCGGCAGCCATCTTGGAATCGCACCTACTCGTACAACTCGCCGGCAAGTGCGCTTGCGAGTCCGCAATCGGACAAGGACAGCGCCTTCTCGGAGCCATCTGAACTTTCCGAGAAGCTCTTTTTCCGACCGGCCCTGCCTCCCAGGCTGCCGGCCAATCAGCATCGCGCCAAACAAAAACGCTTTATGACGTCACAGGCTCGTTTCGTCACGCCACCGGTCCACCGGCGCTTAATAAGCGGCGGCGAGCTAAACAAGTCGCCCTCTTTCGGCGGAAGCCCTTTAAAGCGCGCACTGCCATCTAGCGGACGCTCTTCGCGGGTGCGGCGCTCTGGGGCGTCACCCAGTGTCACGTCAAGTCACTCCAAGGCGCAGCGAGCAAAGGCAGTTATTAGGAAGCTTGAAGAACGGATTGCTGTGGCGTACGTGTTCCAGTGCGTGGTCCGGCTCCTGCTCGAGACCGCCTTCCTTGTTCTGCAGTACATGCTCTTTCGCTTTACGGTGCCCGAGCTGTACAAGTGCGAACGCTGGCCGTGCCCGCATCGGGTGAGTTGTCGGACTGATACGTTGCTTTACGGCCGTGTTTCTCAACCTATCGGTCGCGACCCCAAATTTGGATTGCCTTTGATTTCGTTGGGTCGACGACTGCATTAGTTTCATGTGGTTAGATAGATTTTGTTTTGTAATATTTGAAAAAATAGGGAGCAATACGAAAACATGGCTCATATTGATCAAATTCCTGCTTATTAATTTTGTACCTGCTTAAAATATCCGCTGCGGTAACTTGCGGTATGATGCATGGTATGAATGTTATTCAAAATTAATAACACCCAAAAGTACATTGTCCCCCCCGAGTTGTTTGCAGTGTTTTATCAAAATAATCGAAGCATCTGCTACCCTTGGCCAAATTAAACGACTTGGTGCCAGCTGTGTTCGATGCAGATAGCAGCTGCGCGGGACGGACAATAATAATACATTTTTTTGAACCAATCACTTTTTCATTCGTCGCATTGTGCTGCGCGAACCCCGGCGGGAACGCTTTACGTAAACAAAGTTGCCGTAGTCCCACAGTCTGATCGTCGTCGGGTCAGCGCTATTGTGTCGCTGGTAAGGGCGATCGATAGGGCTGCGGGTTCTTGCCACGGCTGGTCTTAATCATTCGGCAGGGCGCTGGTTTGCGGGAGGCCCGCGCGGTCCTTGACAGGTGAATGCGGATTCATGGCCTGTTATCGATTGCATGCCTGGCCGCTAGTAAGGCACTTTCTTTTTCTTTTTGTTTATTTATAAAACGGCGAATAAACCGCAAGGAAAACTAATTATGACAGGAAAGCTCTTATGCAGCTATAACGACCATTTAGTTTTGTGTATCGCGATACTTCCTTTTTTTGAAGCCGAACATTGCTCGGAAGTTCGCACAGAAGATAACATCGCGAACAATCGTAAAATAGTCGGGGCACTTTCGACATATTTATATTGATTAATTACATACCTTGCACAATCACAAATGCTTTGCACATATTTGTGCGCTATACGAAGGTTAGAAAAAATGCACAAATACAAAAATATTGCTCGGGGAAAAAATACACAATATTTTCGTAGTTTCATACTTAACCGCGCGACTTTCTCAGTTAGCCAGAACTCTGTGGGCTTAAAGCCTTAAGGGACTCGAGCTGCGCACAAACGGCTTTGCGGAAGTCGTCGATTTGCCCCGACGTCAATCAAATGCGGTCACGAAGAAATCAAGTGCGCTGCGGATGTGGCTGGGTTAATTTAGCGTGAAAGCCGACGAAAGCCGACGCGTGCCTTGATTGGCTTTCGGGCTCAATGGACCAAATGCAGAGAGGATGTGAAGGGAGGTCGCGACATCGGATTAGTGTGAACCCTTAATCAAACAAGGCCCCGTAGCTTTTCCGGTAGATTAGCTATTGGCACAAAGTCGCAAAAAGATATATTAAAAACGGAAAAATTGCTTTTAGAAACGACAAACCATGGTTGGCTTCACTAATCTTATCCTATAGTAGTACAATAACTAATTAAACTCTTTCCATTGAGCTGGCTTCTCACTTGACCAATACAAGGAAAAACGAAATAAGAATAAAGTAGGATAATTACACAAACCTTAGCATATTAGAGCGTGACCAGCCGACCATTCACTTCAAGAATTTCTTTCTAAAACGAACGGTTTCTAAACTTCTTTAACACTATTTTCAAATCTGCAACTGCCGCAAAAAACAATAAAATATTTATTGATTATTTTTTATAAACTATGGCTAGCTTTTCGGCTGAGATAAAACTGTTAAGGCAAACTTGTTTTTTAGAGACCAAAAGGGTTTCCGTTTTATAATTGTTCCCACCAAATCCATCTGCAACTGCAGACGTTAAATATTCAGGACTCTCTACTTGACGGCCTGTCGGATGCCTGAGCACTACACGAGACGTCTACTATTATTGTATTAAATGCAGTCAGCGTAAATAAGAAATATTAAAAGCGAAAACGGTATGCGGCCAGCGACACAAAGAGAGCTCTGACGTGGAAATAACGAAAGGTTATCCCAGCCTGCCCAAACCTGACCCTCTCATCCGCCGACTTGAGTGTACATAAGTCAGTAGAAAAAAATATATAAAGAAATCGCAACTAATTTAACATACGCTTTGTATCTGACATTATAAATGTATATCTAATCCTCGAATCACCACATACATTTTGGTCGCGTTGCGCTTATTAACATCAGTACTAAACACCAAGCCTTGTTATAAGTTAAAAAAAAACTTGACTTGTACTTGACTTATTTTGCAAATGACATGACTGGAACTTAAGTCAGTTTAAAATGACTTACTGTTGGTTAGTTTTGCGTGTTAAGATAAAACAGTTTAAACATGTTAAAACCATCAGGTAATACTCAAAGCCAAACCTCCCCAAACAGCTGTTAACCATCACACGGTGCTTTGTGTGATAGGTGGATTGTTTCGTGTCGAGGCCGCAGGAAAAGACGACGCTGCTTTATTTCATGTTCAGCGTCACCGCGCTGTGCATCGCACTCACGTGGTACGAAATCGTCACCCTGATTGCTCGCTTCGTGAAGCACGCGAGGCGATTGAGAAAGAGCAAGAAAAGCAGAGGTGATTATTTAGTTTTCAGACGTCGATTGGATCGAGCTATTTTTTTATCCTATTTTGTCCGATGTCTTTGTTCTACATTGAAATGTGTATCGTACACTTTTTTAGGTCATAGCTATTTTTGTGTTGCTCGGACGAGCACAAAGGGGGTGGGTAAGTAGAGAGTTTTTCAACACCGAGACACTGGAACAGGTTTGCTTATCGTTGACATTTTAACCTCTTTTTTGTTCAAAATATGTTTTGATAGGCCGTTTGCCAAATATTAAGATACTCCATTATTAGCCAGTGTTTGTTTAGTGCTTTGAGGGGCCTTTCAATTTGCTTTAACGGTCCACATAGTTGTAACTATAGGAGAGAAATGAAAGTTGGTACTTAGACGGAACAGTTGCGGGCCACACAAAATGTTCGAGCGGCCACCAAAGCCAATTTTAAAAAACACATAGCCAAAGAAGAACAAACGCGTGAGAAAGCATAATTTTTTGTGTTTGTATGTAGTTAAAAACTAAATGTTTTATCTAAATAAAATATTCGCAACCCTTTATTTTTTATTATAAATAATTCAAAAACCGAGTATGGTCCACGAGGTATTTGCTCGTATTTCTTACCCGACCATTTCATAGGTCCATATAAATATCTTTTTCTCATATCGAAAAATCATGACGTGCCGTTTCACATTTTTCAGTGACGTCGGAAACTGTTCGCGCCAACTTTGCCAAACTGGAAAGCGACCGAAAGAAAGGAAGGCGTGGGGACGGGTTCAATGATGCTCTGTTGCTCGATCGCTACGCCCGCTATATTAAAGCTAAAAGGTGAGCAATGTTATACAACCAAGGAAAGTCGCGGTTCTTGTTAAAAGGTCTGTATTAGATCAGGTATAGCACCTGATGAACAAAAAAAAAATGCTGAAAACCGCTTATTCTTCACCTAAAATATTTTCCCACAATTGTTTTACATCTTAAAAAAACGATCCAGCATTTTCAGTTTCATGTGCCGCTTACTGATTTCCGGTTTTGCTTACATTTTAAACCCCGATGTAACTACACGAGGAAACCATACACATTTTTGTTCAAAACGATAACCCACTGTAACTTTTGGCGTTTAAAAACATCACAGTAATCTTTCTATTGCAAATTTGCCCCTATTTTCAGACCAGCCTAAACCATTCTCACCTAATGCTGGTATAGCTTGCACAGGCGGGCGATACAATGCAAGTTTTCGTTTTATTAGCTTTAGTAGTATACGAATTTTTTTATCGCTATACAGATTTTTGCTGTTTAAAGGTTTTACTGGTTACAGCATTTTGCAATGTGCGACCCAACCATAACACGGTGATGGTAAACTATTTTTGGTATATTTTGTTAAAAGCCAAGTACCAAGTATACCAAGTACCATTGTCAGTAGTTCTGTGGTAATAAACCACAATGGGTTTATTAAAGTAAAATTTGAACAGAAATAAACTCACAGTTTTATGTTGCCTCATTGCTTAATGACCACAGGCTATATATCGATAAATGTAGATATGACGTTGCTACCATACATAGTTTTACCAAAAATAAGCTCCTCTGACACTTGTTTATTTTTTTCAACGTTTTGATTACCTACGCACGATGTCTTTCGGGGAATGCAACAACACCACGCTCAACACAACGTAAAGTTACAACAAAAAACGCCAAAAAGGAGATTGAAATGCAACAACCAACGAATAAATAAAAAGCGATACGAGAAATGTATTCTTTTATCACTGTTAAGGACGCCGAAAAGTTAAAATTTAAAAGCGCCGAAGTCCAATAAGTTTCGCGACTCCTGGTTTTTGCTTAAAATACATTTTTTCTTTTCAATTTGTTTTCCAGCGGCGGATTTGACTCCGGGAGCACAACCGACACCAAAACTCACACTTCCTCCTCGGAATCCGAGTCCGGCGAGGATCAGGAGTCCTTCAACTCGGAGGACCTCAGCTCGATGTTCGAGAACGACCAGCAGGAAGATGTTGGGGACTTTGGGGAGGCGGCGGGAGCCGAAGGAGGGGACGAATTCGTTTAAACCATTGTTTCTTAGCCCTTTATGGCTAGTGGCACACCTCAGAAATAATAAATAGTTTGCGGCACACACCAACTCTACAAAACGTAGGAATTCCACTCTAATTTCACACAAAGGATTGTAAGAGTTGAGCAAAAATCAGATTCTTAAAAATTTTCAAATGTCTCTCGGCACCCTTGAGCTATAGAAATGGCACCACGGTCGGGAACCACTGGTTTAGGCTCTAATGCTGCGTTCAGTTTCCATGGTTCCTCGACTGGGGCTCTCCGCGATCAATATATAGGTAGCCTTTCAAGCCTGTTTACACGACAGGCTGCGCTGGGCGTGAAATTGTTTTCACTACAGCTGAGCTGAACATGGGCGCAAAATTGTGTTTGCAATATGGCTGCGTAACAGACCAAGCAAATTCACTTTTACTCTTCGATGGTAGTCGAGCAAACGTAAATATGTTTTTCTAGCTGCATGGAGCCTGAGTTTAGCACAGCGTGAAACGTTTGCCACAATAGAGATTAAATGTAAATTGCGCTTTGCTCAGCTCAGCGCAGCTTTAGTGTAAACGGGCCTTTATAGTGCAAAACTCAAGTTTCATGACATCATCAACTATTAGCTAAAATACTGTGGTGTAGAATATCCTCAAACACTTCACTCTTGAGACTTTCCTTGGCCAACTTGTTTTTCAACGTTGAATATTATTTGCTAGTGAAATGTTATTTTTAAGTTAATTTGAGTGTTAACTGTCTAATTCTTTAAAGGTGATTGCATTTATTTCTTGAAATTAAATCATAGGCTTTGTATTAAAAAAATTAACGGGCTAGTTTAACTCACTCAGAAACACTTGAAGATAGTACAATAAATCTTAGTGATGGATGGACGACTGGCAATAAGTGTTAATATATAGTCTATGAAAGGGGTCACATTCAACGAAAGAATGACAAGCACTGGTTCAGACAGTCTTCGAAATGTTTCTTGTCATGGGGGATTCCTAAGTTTGCTCTCTGAATACTTATTTCTTATCACAATGGTCCAATCTTGCATTTGGGAGAGAGACAGGTTTAGTGATGCTTTCATGCAAATTGCAAAGTATGATAGAAAATAATTGTGCCGGAAAAAATGCAAAATTGTTTGAAAATGTTGCTTGGCATTCGAAATCAGTCTGTAAGTGCGTACGGAGGATTTTGTTTTTTTATAGAAACTGTTTTACGTTTCCCTAATTCAGCTTTGTCGTTTTGACATTTAGGCGGTAAAATGTTATACAGCTTTTGACCACTAAAAATAAGCAAAGAAGTATCTGTAGACCGGTTTGGAAATGTTTCTTGCCATTCAATGAAGTACTTTGTTCTGATTAATTAATTAATTCTTTTACGCTCAGTGTTTTTTTTGCGTTTTGTGGTTAGACAGGTTTAGTGACGTTTGTAGATGGCGTAAAACTATGGAATCACACACACAAGTGTTGGATTTAATCAAAAGCTTTCATGCCATTGGAGATTTGTGCTCAGTAAGGACCGTAGGATTTCTTTGGGAGATCCTTATACTTAAAAACTATTTTTTAATTTCACAAATTTGTTGCACCTTCCCCTACAATAAATTTGACTATTTTTACCGATGCTTTTTTTTTTCAAAACTACTGTTTCTAGTTTTTAATGCAGAAACATCATATTTTAAATCGTTAAGTTTTCTGCATATTTTGTCTTCTTACCACTATAGTTAAGTTGTGTGATTCAATCGTTATTTTAAAGCATTTATTCAACGTTTATTGCAAATTTTTAAGCCTCCCTCTAACTGAAAAGGGTTCCACTGTTAGTTTTGAAAAAGTTCAATTTCAGAGCAGCAACATTTCATTTTTTTTTTAGTGCTTTGCTAAAGTTTAGTTATTTTTCTGTCAAGCGTTATACAATGCAAGCCTGTTGCTTTGTATTTCAGTAGTATTTCTGCTTTATTGCATTCTCACATTTGCGCAAGTAGATTCCTATGCGATATTTGTTTATAAAAACGTTCTCAATGAACTTAAGTATACAAATGTTGCACAGGTTTCATAGAATTATCACTTTGTTCTATTCCTTGAATAAATTTATAGTTTCCTCATGGCTCTGAATTTTAGCCAAGTGCCCCATTTCAGCAAACAACATTGACAATATCAAGTCCATTTGTTTCATAGTTGATTGTGTGCCGATTTTTGACAATTTGGAATGATTCTCATAAATTGTCGAAATTGCCTTGAAAGCCAAGTTGATAATATTTATCAGTTGACAGAGGCTGGAAATAGAGCCTGTAGTTGTATGGATAGGCTATATCGAGCATAAATTTGTGTTTTGTTGTCTGTGTTATTAAACCTGCCTGATCTTATATAAATCAAAAACAGCTTCTCTGGTAATTGTAATTGTACAATACAATTACCATTACCAGAGGAGCTGTTTTTGATTTATATTACCATGCCTGGTAGCAACAGTTTATATACTGCCTGATCTTAGTTGAACGAAACGTACGATGCAAAAGGCAATTACAATGTAAAAAAATAAATCCGAACATTTTTCATTCCATCAGATAAAAAATTTAGTTACTTATTTTATTATTTATTTGCGATTATATATATAGTTAACTGTGTCTGTGTATTATCGTTTACCGTTACACTGTGTATTTTAAGTTTTCTTGCGCCAGCGTTGATTGAATAAAAACCGACTAAGATAAACGGTTAACGGGAAAACTCACTTACACCTGAAGCCTAATATAAAGTTAAGTTGTAAAACAGCATGTATATGCAGTCTAGTGCTATATATTCAAGCGCCTATATGCTAATGTCTACGGGTGTGTGCTAACTTGTATGTTAATCACCGATGATGAAAGCTGAGGTGATTTAACTTTTTAATCTCTTAACCCTCGTAAAATTTTAGATTGTTTAGCAAACTATTTAGCAGTTAAGCTTACACTAGAAACACGTTAACGCATTTCAAACAAGACATTTTTTCAACTTCAAAGATTGCGAGAAATATGTTGTCAAAATGTCTTAAACACAATTTGTTTTAATTTATTATATTGCGATTTATCCATTTCTGAAAATTTTGTAGTGAAATGCTTCATCGGTTTAGCTCATACAAGCACCTTCCAAGGCTGTAATAAAATAAAACACGGGGAATTAAAGGCTATATTACATAGGTGTTTTCATGTTATGGGCGTTTTCCTTTATAGATTTTATATGTAGTAGCCTAGCCAAGTAGATTTTTTAAACAAGAAGAGCAATCTCGTACCAGTAGGCCTACGACTTTAACATTTCAAATATCACCTTTAAAAATAGTTACTGTACAACCACCTGGGACAATTATCATCAAACCTCAGCAAAAATGGTGTCCCTTTATCATAGATACACTTCTAAATTAGATTTACCCGTGCTCCATTACTGCTGCACAAGTGTAAGATTAACACCAAGTCTTCGATAAGCGCAAATGCAACTGAAGTCCAACCTAGCTTATAGCTAAGGCCGAAAGATGCACCCAGCAAGCTGTGTAGACCGTTTCCAGAAACAAGGACAAATATTCCCATTCCAGCCATTGTGAAACAAGCTATATTAAAACGAAAAAGTCGCGTAATTGTTAGTCTACTAAATCAGCGTTTGTCAATTTTTTTTTGAGCCTCGAAACTTGTGCATTAATATAAAATTGCGAAACACAAAATGAAAGTTTATAATAATACCTTAAAGCAGGGGTTCCCAACCTGTTGGCCATGACCCCCTAGGGGACCCTTTTTTAAGGGGGTCATGAACAAATTTGAAAAATATTAATTTTTTAAATTTATCATCTCTAAGTTAACTTCATTCTTACTGCCGGTTAGTGTATAAACCAGTTTTTTGATTAAAATGACGTTTCTTAATTTTTTAGAAGGTTGAAAAAATAGGGGGGGGGGGGGGGGGGTTGGCATTGATTTCTCAAATTTTTCAAAGTGGCCACCACATAAAAAAAAATGGAAACCCCTGCCTTAAAGTATTGATAAACAACAATGTATTTACTATTAGTACTTAGTGCGCTGTCTTGGCCTGTTTAGTTCACCCAAAAAATGTATTTCGGGCTGTATTATACTCTGCCGCAAATATAGCAAAATACATTTCTATTATTACACAACGAGTATTAATATTACATAAACAATAAATGAAGAAACAACGTTTCATTTTGAATGTTGCTTTCTTTAAATACGAGCGAAGACATTATATCGATGTCATTTTCTGATGTTTCCGTTTCAACTAACCTGCAACAAGGATTAAAACCGCTCCTGTGCGTATTTTAGGCAGTTGATTGCTATTGGTGCCATACAAGACACAGGCGGTTCCCGAAATTAGGATCAGCAGCGCTATTATTAGCACCGCCGCAGCTACTTGGAATCCGGGATCTGCAAAAATGTGCAATGCACAAAGAGTAATAGCTTTTACTTGTATATGGAAAATATTTTGGAACTTTTTGTTTACGTCAGGGGTGGGCAACCTACGGCCCGCGGGTAGGAGCCGGCCCGTCAATGTAAATCATCCGTCCCGCCATCTCTTTTTAAAGCCGAACGAGGCTAATTATTATCAACAGTTAAACAATAAAACTTGAACGTAAAAAAACGAGTAAAACCAGGATAAGACATTTTTTTAAAGAAATCCATATTTCACCTATACTGGCATCATCAGTTTCTATAAGTAAAGTAAAATACAAATAGATCTCAAACATATCAAATCAGTGTAGATTAAGTTAAAAGTTTAAAAACAAAACATCAGGCTGTCGGAAGACAACTATGAGTATCTGAATGGTGACGGTCATTACTATACACGTTTAAACTAAACGTTTTAACAACAACAAAAAAGTCAGTTAAAATTTAGTACGGCCCGCCGAGATGTAGGCTATCCGAGTTTGGCTTTGGCCCGCGACTAGGAAAATGTTGCCGACCCTAGTTTATAAGTTTAAAGATACAGAATAATTGGAGTGAGGTGAATTATCGAAGGTCTATATACGCACTTCAGTAAAAAAAACATATATTGAACGCATTTCTGCTTGATTAATGCAAAGCCACCTGTTGCGCTTACATTTTGCAACAGAAACACACTTCGCCAACGAACCCAGTCCCGGTATTTTTGAGAACAATCCCAGTGGTAGCTGGATGCCCAGCAGACGTGTAAAATCTCCACAGGCCACGAACAACCCGCTGTACCCGATCGAGGCGGTGAGCCAACCCCTTGTCGCTATTGCCAGAAATAGAAAGACTATTGGAAGTAACGAAAACAGTCCACAGAGCAAAACCTTTAACTCCATTCAAACCCAAGGTTGCGAAATACGTAGTAAAATCAGGCTTGTGCAATGCCACCAAAAGCGTTGACTATCTATTCCTGATATATATCAATTTAAGAAATAAGCAGTTCAAAATGCACATTGATATATATACTTTAACAAGAAATGGGCTCGTTATATTTGACGCTTATATTTCCCTTGACGTAATTAGAAGCAATTTTGTTATAGAATATTTGACGTGCCAATATATTTGAGTAACCTTTCTGGTTTGCCCTGCAATTATACTTAAAACTAATTTGTTTCCCGGTAAACATGCAATCCACTTTGACTTGGAGATTCCTCCTTTATTACGTTTATGATATACTCCGTCATCTACCTGATATAGCAGAATAAATGTGAAAGTGAAATGAAGTCTAAATAGGATTGAGTGCAAAACCGTTTTATTTTAATCAAACGGTTTTCTTTAAAAACACTCGCAATCGTTACTTTCTTAAAAAATAAGCTCTCTGTCTAAATACTATGGTCATGCCCTGTTTTCCCTTTGTAAGATTATTGCAATCACTTGGTAACATAATTGGTTGTCTGTTTGTTATGATTCTGTGCCGATTTAAATTTGAATATAGGGCCAACGATTTTGCTTATTACTTGGTTGCGTCAGTCTCACGTTTTCCATACAAACTATTACAAAAAGCATATTGGTATTAGGTAAACGTCGGCCAAAACACATCATTCTGACAAGAGAAAACATCATTCTGACATTTTTATTACATTGTGGGATCTATTTCAGCGCTGATGCCTGTGCACTATTTGCTTTTCCAAACCACATGCATGCTAATAAACTGTCAGGCATGGCGTTTTTGTTAACAATCAATCGTTTGGCTTATAAACCAAATCACTCGAGTTCATTCATGGTTTAATATATGTTTATTCTGTAATTGTAGAGAATATAGGCAACTGTTTTTATCAGGCCAAGCAAGACAAGATATTTACATGAAAGATAACACTGAAACGATTACAGAAAAAGTTCAAAAAAGAGCTGAAATGACAGTAGGCCTATAACGACATCAGTACAAAAATAAAATGAACAGTTCTATCTATATAAGTGCCTAATTTTGTTAGAATTGTTTTACTTGCTATTTGTGCAAAAAAGTAAATCTTATTTTTTTAAGTGATTTCTTAAACATTTCGAATTTCTTCCCGACTAATACTTCATCTTCATCACATTTGTATATATATAACACATATAAATAAAACGGAATATTTTGGAATTGAAAATAATTAAAGCAATAAATCCAACCGAAAAGCACTAAATAATAAATATAATGAATAGGTTAATATTTAACTGCTTTGATGTAAGATTTTCCTGCATCCGGACTATGCATGATCTGTAAACATAAGGTAGCATAGTGTTTATATGAGCTACAAAACTAATCCCAAATTTCGTTGCGTCACTTTTCCTTTATTTAGTCTAAAAACGAGCGATATACTGAAACAATTCCCTGAAGTTTTTTACTGGTAACAGCTGCCTTAATTCTGAAGCACTTCATTATGCACGGGATTTATGACTTGGAGAGAAGCCTATTTAACCGTTTACCTATTGTGCTGGTTGAGATTTCCACTTGTGTATGTTGTATGATCCACCGAACATCGACAGTATCGCGGCAAACCAAGCCAGGAAGTAACTGAAGCCAACTAGACTAGTATTTGTGGCGACGGCATGAAAAATTATTAACCCCAAGAAGGTCAAAGAACCTGTTAAAGAGACAACGATTTTTATTCATAACTAAAAATGAAACGTTGGAAATACCTTTGCGGAAAGTTGTCATTAACATTTTTTTTGCGTTTATATAATTATAAAGGTTGCCGTTTTAATGTTCAAAGTGCTACAGTCTCAGAAGATATATGCTACAGTCTCAGAAGATATAGAAGACGTTTCTGTTATTTGTTACAATTTATTGGATTTGGACAAAAAGTAGTCAACGACACTGTAACCATTTAGAAAAAAAGCTTTTGAAAATTGTACCTGCCACCAGTGAAAGTATTGCTCCTATTTTAACCGACTTGAGGTCTTCTTGAAATATGCCTTTCCACGTCAGACAGCTACAGACCAGCAGTGATATCCAGGCTAGCGAGAGAATGGTCACAATGCCGTAAAACGCAGTCGCTGAAACATATAGTTGGGTAAATGTAGAAGAATACTTTCGATTTGGGCAAAAAATGTTAGGTCTATATACGCACTCGGTAAACAGTCACGAAAAGACAAATGTCGCGTGAAGCACGGAAAAAATGTTATTAGACTAGTTTTAAAATAAAAGAAATACAGTTCGAAAGTGGTCATGTCTGGTTGCAGTTTTATTCAAGTCATGATAAACAATGATATAGCTTGGATTTTCTGCAAGCAAGATTACATCATTCAAAGGGCTATATGACGTCATCAAAATAGCCATATATGGCTCGCGAGTTATAGGTTTCCGACCCCTGATTTACTCCCTGATAAGATATTTATTAATGTTCAAAGCATTTTTACCTTAAAATCATAAAACAATTTGGTAATGGATGATTGTTTTTTATTACCAGACATTTAGTGTGTTACTACAACCTTCGACAGGGTTGCCACGATCTTCGTCTAACATTAGTTTAGTCCGTTGACTATAAGTTTGTAATTTGTATGTATACTAAAAATCCAACGATATTTTGGATGATTTAAAGTTTAAACTATTATTTTGGGTAATTTAAACTACAAACCTCACCAAAGAACTTACATATTGGCACGCTGACACAATAGCCGCGATAGCAAGTGGACAACAGACCGGTGTGAATTTGAAGATAGCTGGAGATGATCCATCCGTTTGTGTAGCTGGCGATTATGAGAAACAAGAACGACACGCTGCCGCAAGCACCGCCGACGCAAAACAACTTGTCCAGCATTTCGTTGTTCAATTAGCTTTTGTCGAAACTATACAGTGGCACTAATTAGTTTTTAGATAAATTACCTATATTGAGAGAGAAAACTAGGATATGGGTTTAGTAATTTCAAACAATTTTGGATCTTAGTCGATCCGATACCAAGCTAATATATTTTAACCGTTTGTTGCAACTCAACGGTATTTGACTGCGCATTTAAAAAAATACATTTTAAAGTTTATATTTTATCAAATTGCCTATTTATATTATTAATGAAATTATGGTTTTCCAACAGCTATCCGTAAAAATTGCGGAGTATTGAACATTCCTATTGCCAATTGGTCGGGATTGGAAACGAAATGTCACTAAGCCTAAGAATTAACGCTTTTGTTTTCACTTAAAACCGTTTTGTAACTTTTTATTAAGATCTACTAAAAAAAAAACTTTTTCTTAAACTCCCTTAATGCAAAACCAAAGAGTATGACAATTAACAGAATGACCTGTCCAAAGCAACTTAATTAGATAAAACCCTTAAATGTATTTGCCAATTATACGTTCGGGCAGATTTTTACACGTTCGAGTGTAACAGCATGCTTATCATTGTTAAACTCTTTATCATCGTTGTCTATTTTCGATTAAAAACCATTGTCGTATTCCACTTACGTTTTTATTGCCCTGAATACCTTACCGAGTTCCAAGTTGGCTCTTAATAGTAGTGCGTCGTAAAACACGCACTCTTTTAATGTTTTAGCACCCACACAGACTTGTATACGGTAAGATACATCGACGGGACGTTGAAATTACTCAACAGGATGAGAGGCTAACTCGTCATTAAATTCACTCGGTAGCGGAAAAGCTAAGTTTCCCTCGTGGAACGTATGTCTGATAGGTAAACAGCATTTCCCGGCGTTATATGTTTCGCCCTGTTTTGACACCAACCTACCTGTTGTTTTGCTTCCATCAGAGTCACTTATCTGTGTTTATTTTAAGAGTTCATTTGTTGTTCACCGGATGTTACCTTTCATTCACAAATAGTTCGTGGAAAATAGTAACTTCAGTTTACCGAAATATGCAAATGCTTTGATTACCAACGTTTTCCGTTTTGCTGTGATTGATAGGTCATCATTAGGGCGAATATTTTTTGACGCAAACAAAAGTAATTTTGACAAATTTTGACCTCAAAATATTTTTTTTCACCTATTAGAATTACATTAAGTCAAACAATATATTGTTGTTTGAAGTACTGTACCACATGTTTTAGATGTTTTTTGCTGACGAGCGGTCGAACACAAATTAGTTTTTTTTCGGGTTTATGCAAAACTGTGAAAAATGTTTGGTAGATATTTTTTGTTATTTCAAGCAGACAAACAACTTAAAAAGGCCAATTTTTTAAAGAAAAAACAAGAAATACTGTTCAATACATTTGTCTAAATCAGATATAAAAACTATATAAAACGAAGTTCGAGCTGAACTTCATCCGATAAATTAGGCCGGGTGATGAATTCTGCCTGCTCGCTTATACGTAGGTGGGCCTATACTGTTCTAATGAAGGAGTTCGAACCTCACTGCAGGCCAATTGTTTTTCTGGCTTGCTCTGCTTGCATCATAGATCGGATTTCGGCGAGTCTGCGATGGCTTTTCGATGTACTATTGATACGGAAGCCGTAATCGTTGGTCATAAAGCAACTTCCGAGGGGCTAGATCACAGATGTTATTAAACACATATGTTTGTGTGTGTCTTTCACTGTTCTAATGAAGATATAATTCAGCTCAAATGTCATTAAATATAACTCGAAACTATTTTGTTGTTATAAAATTTGAACTGAACGACAATTTCAATAAGTTGATTATATTTTTTTTTTAATTTTGTAACCGATTTATCTGCATTTTTAATCGATTATGACTTGAACTTATTTTGACAAATTTTGACCTAACAGGTAAATTTTAACAAAATTTTGATTTTTGAGTCGAAAATAAAAACAAAATATGCGTTCATGTAATTTTAAACCTTTAACTTGCTATTTTACGTAATTTTATACCGTATACCTTGAGTAAACAAAAACAAACAAAGTCAAGTCTTCGATTGGTGATAGCTTGTGGCTAAAAATGCCGCATAACTGTAAAATATATGTTTTGCTGCGTCGTCACATCAATGCGGTTATATTTGATAACCATTTATCAAGTAAAATTGTATAACGCGCACAATCAAACAAAGGGCAAAGTAAAGGGTGAAAAACGATAAAGAAAGCAGCCACAACAACACTTTTTACACTTTATAAGGAGACAAAAATCAAGCAGTAGCAAAAAGTTGTCACGTGGTAGCGCTGCTTTTGTGACAAACGTTTAATCGCAGTTGATCCACGAAATCCATTGCACGACCGTAGTCGGTTTGGTAAAACACAGAAAAGGCATACAACAGACTTTTACCTCTACGATTTTCAAGTTTTGCTGGTAGCTATAGCATCGCGTTTGGTTTCATGAGGAGTAAGGTTTGTTAGAGTCGACCTTTTGACGTATTAACTCATAGTGCCCAGATGACTAACAAACCCCCTTTTACCACACAAGTGAAATGGAGGCGGTTTTGGACATAGTGAAAAAAGCATCGACACGCGATGTGACGCAAAACACCTAGAATAATTAGTCAAGTTCAGCGAGTTTTCGTAAAACGAAAAACAATAAGGCGCACAAATACAGGTAAAAAGTAGCAAACATTCCGGGTTACTGTTATCTACCAAATTGGTTTTATGTGTGGTTCTGTTGCTTTAAATACCAAGGCTGTGGACCTAGTTTCACCTCCACAATGTGTATGCCTATAGCCGTACGCCTAAAACCAGATAGCACTGTTGGAAAACGGTATTTTAGTGATGACACGATATTGCACACCGTGCTTCATCAGGTAAAAGTAAGGAAAAAACATAAGCAAAGTAAAATGGCGCGAGAGCGTGGAGTAAAAACGCTAAACCGTTGCCGGCCAAACGAATACAGAGACACACTTTCCATCAATCAAACGAATAACATGGAGCTCGGTTCTGCGAAAGCTTGTCAACACAACACTAAAATTTGTCAGCAGTACCACCTGAAATACATCTTTCGAATAAGACAAACACGCTACAGATTTCTCTTTAGGGTTTAGACCAGGGGTTCTTACAATCTTTTTACCGCGGACCCCTAAATTCTCTTTTTGCCTCGCGTGGACCACGGTAGACAAAAAAATAAAAAATGATGACGCCACAAATTGACGTCATAGTACAAATAGACTTCATAAATCTGCTGATTTCGGTTCAAAAATGTGAAAGTTTAATGGAATCTAAATACATTCAGTGCAAAACCGTTTTATTTTTAATTAAACTGTTTTCTTTTATAAATTAAATACTTTTTAAATATACACTAATATTTCACTTAGGCCTTCGTGGTCCCTCTAAAACTAGTTCACGGGCCCCTAAGGGGTCAATGGACTCCAGTTTAAGAACCCCTGGTTTAGACGTTTAATTGATGATTGACGTAATTATACGAACATAAATAGGGTCCAATCGGCTCGAATCATACTCTTGCACCGAAGTTCGTCCCGCTTAAAAAACAGTCGGTGCGCTTGAATAGTTTGTCAGAGGCCACAAATTGCGACCATAGGCCGCGTGCCGCATCATCAGGCCGTATAAGGAAACCAGAACGAACGCTTTACTTTTTGCACGAGCACAGTATAGTTCTTGCGCAGCAGGCGTTCATGCAACCGCCAACCACTCCCAGCACTCCGCCGACAAACGAAAAGTAGAAGCTGTAGCCGAACAGGCGCCACCACTCCTCGGAATACTGGCGGGTGTGGATCAGATGAAAGCCGGCGTAGATGCCGTTGGCGGCCACAGCGCTTAAACCTGCGCCAAAACGAAGGTACAGTTCAGTTGTGGGATCACAAACTTGTTGCTGTGTGATGCCTTTAATTTTATTTCCTCGTCCCGCATTTTTAACAGTGGAAAACAGAATAGTCTACCCTAGAGCAGGGCTGAGCAATTATTTTTAACAAGGGGCCGCATGATAGACCAAAAATGTCTCGGCGGACCGGATGAAGAATGTTTTGAAATACACATACCATAAATTGTAATTTCTTTGTAAAGATAGCAATAAACACTTCAGTTTTAAAAAGCTGGTAAAAGTATAGAATTAATTGAGGATGTCTTCCATGTAGAATTTATTCAATAAAATATTTTAAAATTACAAAAAAAGTTAAGGCAAAAGTAGGCCGCGGGCTGTATTTGATGTATAGGGACTTGTCGAAATCGCTAAAACTCGTTGAAAGACTTTCGGTTCGGAAGCAAAATAAGTATTGTCCTTGCATAAGTTTGGGTAATTTACATTATCTGTCATACGAGTACTTCTACCCAACCCAGCCATTACCATGTATATCTATATGCTTTAAATTTGTGCTCACTCTATACCTGTTGTCTTCGCCATAGTTTTGATTGATTTTTATCTAATCTCTGCTGATGGTTTTCCTCGCAATTTTCAAATCTTTTTCGGTTTCTATTTTCTGGTTTAATTTGGTGGTGTTTTGCGATTCTACGGAACGATGTACTCATGCATACAAATAAGCCACCGGTTTGATTCCGAATGAAGTCATCCACGGCACGACGGTTAGCAGTCTGATAGGTTTAATTTAAGTGAGTATCTAACTTATTGAACTTTGCTTTATAATTTAGTTTATAGTATAGGTCTAAGAATCACCCGTGATATAAAAATGTTTTGATTGGTGCGCCATACGACTTATTTTAACAACTGGATAGCACTGCTATAAGAGATCTAGAACGTGGGGTTTATTAGGTCTCATGCATCGTGTACCTCAGGGCTTCCCAAACTGGGGGCCACGACCCTGCTGGGGGTCGCACAACAAGTTTAAGGGGTTGCGAGTGACTTCGTATATATTTCTATACAAAGTGTCACTTCCATAAAATTGTTATTTTTTCTGTGATTATGCTAATCGATTATGTTTGATATGCTAACCTAACGCAAAACAAAACCCTTAAAATGCACATCACTTAAATGCGTGACAAAGCAAACAACAAGACTGCACCTTGGGGGTCGGGAAAAATTTGAATAAATTAAACGGGACTGCAGACTGAACATTTGTGACGCCCTGGTGTACAGTGCATTATTTTTTTCGCCGCTTTGTTTCCAGCAAGTGCTAATTAAAGTAAAACGTTGTTTTATTCTTTAAAGTGAA
Organism: Ascidiella aspersa; assembly: GCF_963924565.1. Classification (NCBI taxonomy): domain Eukaryota; kingdom Metazoa; phylum Chordata; class Ascidiacea; order Phlebobranchia; family Ascidiidae; genus Ascidiella; species Ascidiella aspersa. The sequence goes on from NC_139451.1 coordinate 23,697,852, forward strand.
CGAAAGTGTATTTCTTACTGTACGGTATTATTTAGTAAGACAACAACCCCTGTGGAGGTTTTTCTCCCGTAACTTTACTAGAAGCTATCTTTAGGCTAACGTTTCTAAGAGTGTAAATACTTAATTCCCAAGTCTGAACTGTTTGCTATTGCATCCCAACGTCAAAGCTAAATCCAGCTGTTAAAATTCGCTGACATTTCCTTTTCCTCTGCTGCCTGATTTCTACACAGCTAGGGCAGTTGTTATTGATCTCTTTGCAAAAGTAGGACGGAAAAAGACTCGGATTTTTAACAATTTGTAAATCTCTTCTGATTGGAATCAAAATATATCGTCGAAGGTTTCAAGCGAAGCCACCCTAATTAATGCGGCAAAGTTATTGCGACGTCATTAATAGTCACACGTACAGCTTTAAACCTTTAGCTTCAACGCAAACAAAATCGAACGCAGAAACTCACCTCCGATCACAAAAAGACAACCACCCGCCCTGAAATTGCACTTGTGATGACGAGCTGTGCCCAGTACGGTTAGCAGAAAGCCGATGACCATCAGAATGACCGCGAAACCCAAACAGCTGATCGTGATGATGTTTTCATTCGCCAAAATCTCCTCGCCTGTTTGCCAAAAAAATATATTTTTTTGAAGTTTGAAACCCACGGGCGGCGTTTGTTTTTCTGTGGAAACTGCCTCAAAACTCCGGCATAATTACAAATGTTTCTGTTTTCATTGCTTTGCACCAGTGGCTTTCAACCTAGGGGTGGCAAGGGGTAGGCTGCATGGAGAGACGTCGTTTATTATTTGCTAAATAAATAGATTAACAACAAAAAACATTTTAGTTACAGAAATGTAAACATTTTTAAAAGTTGAATATGACAATATTGGTTCTTGGTTTGTGCGTTATGTAGCAAAACTGTGGGAAAGCGTTAATTCCCGAAAACTTAAAATGGGACCTGAGAAATAAATGATGACAAGCAATTGTGTACAAATTAACGATAATAATCGGGAAAGTGATGATGTTTACTATAATCAAACGTAGCTCGAACACTTTTTTAATACGGAAACGTCAAGATTATCAATCAAGACAGAAAAGTTATCATACAACGAACGACAGGTTGCTTCTGTGAAACAACAACCCAACAAATGTCCTCTTTTAACAACCGACTATCACTCGTAAGTTCGAACAGAACAGAACAACGCAAAACACGTAACAGACAGGAGCTTAATCAGGTTTTATATTTACAGCGTAATATTGGCGATATATGTCATGTCGCAACAATTAGTTTGTAATAGCTTCTTCGAACCTATATATACCAAACGTGACGAAAATACAATTTATCATGCACAAACGGTCTAATGCAAGGATGTCCAACCACTTATTTTCACTTTCAGTAGCCTTTAATTAAAAAAATGTTTCGACCATCATCGAATGTGTAAAACGCGCAGTATTTGATGTACACCCAATCTAATATCTTTTCTGAGACTACAATCAAGTCTAATGTCGTATTTCAACATCCATCAAACACTTGCGCATCCATCATTGTTAAGCAAGATGTGTGTTTTTTCTTAATGTGTGTTTTTCTGCGGACCATTTTTTGAGGAAATATATCAGCTCTAAGGTGTCGTACCATGGCATGATACGGCATGTAAACTCAATTTTTCGGGGTACGCGCTATTAGGCCGAGATTCACTTACATTGCGCACGAGTTCACTCTGGAAGAACGGGTGTTTATGAGTTAAGTTGTTTTATGACGTCACGATATGACGTAACTTATGACGTCATTCTTTTAATTTAATGGGTTTTGCGGCGCATCGACATTTTTAGGTGGCAATACGGCCCATTCTGCTAAAAGGTTGGACATCCGTGCTCTAATGTATCAAACTATTTTGGTTATGTCAAAAATTTTAGCCTGTTTTTCGCAAAATATAGCGTTCCAAATTTTTGTATAGCTCCATGTTGAACACAAGCCAGTCGCAATTGTGAAGTTAAAAAAATAAAACGACATAAACAAACATAGTGCAATAATGATCGAGCAAATATCAGAAGAGTGTGTTAGTCGCAGTTTATTTTGAGTGATGCTGTTTTAAAGCGCCGTATCAAATTTTAACTTCTATTGATTTATCGACTTATATATAGTTACGCTTTTTAGCATTTGCAAAACAATGACATGGAAAGTATTTATAGACACGAAACCGAAATAGAAGTTCAGGCGCGTCCCCAAACACTATTTAAACACAGTCACACGGCTATACCTGTTTCACGTTTTACCAAGCACGTGTGTTTGATTGATGTCAGTAACTCGCCTGTACAGATAGATTTAACCTTTTGACGTCACAGTTGGCCAGCGTTATTTGGGCGGCACAATTAATAGTTTCCGACGTGTAAACGCGCTCTATATATAAAGCCTGCGCTTGTTTTTATAGAGCTACTCTACTATTTGACCCCGATGGTAGGCTATATTTTATTGTCGACCCAAAACTGCAACGCCGCTATACCTTATCGTGGCAGAATAGGCACTAAAAAAAGGATATTTTGGGCATTCTTCTAAAAACGCGCATTTCTAAGCAATTTGATATCATTTTTAATCCTATCTTGCGGACAAGGATAATTTCATGTTTAAAAGGACTTGGTAACAAATACCCTAAATTTTAAACTACATAATATGCAGCGAATAATGTTGATTTTACGGCGGATTATAGTCTGTTTAAAACTGAGTCTATTTTATTCAAATTTTAGGACTTGTTTGGTAACACGAGTTGACGGTTCGCAAACATTTCATTTCAACATAAGGTGGTTGTCAATTTTACGTTCATTATTTCTGTTGCCGATCGAATAAACAATAAGGTATATTAGCACCAGTATCCTGTTGAAAATGTATATAGCTCCATCTCTCCGCTGCCGTACTATCTTTTGGATGACGTAATATAATTCAATTACGGCGACATCGTGTCACGTAAACCGACTTTTAGTTGATTAGATTTCGGTTTTTGTTGTTGCACAATGTGTCGCTTTAGGTTGACCACGCCTCGCTTTTCACCCACATTTTGCTGTTTGGCTGGCGGAAATGCCCTCTTCATAAAACATTTGGCGTTGTTTTGCAAAGAAAAACTCAGCTAGTCGTTTCAAGTACGCTGCTATGAGAGATCTCTATTGCTAGTCCGTGGAAAATTAGAGTAGGTTGGCCTATAATACATGTTCAATGCTAGCCATCCTTCACAGAAGTGCTTACATGAAAAAGCCATTATGGGTTTACTGGCTTTGCGGTCGTTTAATACAGCATAAAAAAGCATAACATAAACACGTCATGTTTACTTACGTGATCGCATATTACATCCTCCGCCACGTACACATTCGTACACCAGTCCGAAAAAGTAACCTTTCAGGTCGATCCAGCAGGGCGAAGCGGCCGACAGCAAGGTGCACAGTAGCGCAACCACACTGAAAATTGTCCCCAAAGTTGAGCACGCAGACATTTTAACGCTTTACTATCTCTATCCTGTAATGTCAATAGCAATAACCAAATAAACGATCACTAAATCAACCAAGCCTTACAAACGTTTGCCAAAGTTCTGTCGAAGTTCGCAAACTTTGCTGCTATGTCCTGTGAACCTTTACTCACATGAAACTAAAAACATCTGCGTTCTTTATCTTTCACTTAAAATTTTAAACAACAAACAACTTCCGGTATTTTAAAACGAGAAACTCGAAAAAATACCAGTTTGTACAATTCATATATGCTGAAAACAACTGTTTTAAAATGATGCTGGCAAAACGTAATGTTGAATTGGAAACGTGATTTTGCGAAAACAAGATTGCTGTTTCCGACATATCTCGCATGTATTTGGTACGAAACACCGCTCTGTCTGTAACTAAAAGTGTCCTATTGGGTGACAGATGCACTACAGGCGATCTCTATCGCTTGACCAAAACTAATTGGACTAAGCCCATATTAGATTCAGAACGCTAAACACGTGTGCCATTGCTGGTTCTGATTGCATGTAAACAACGGTTGTGTCTATCGGTGGAACAGAAACTCCGATATGTAGGCCGCTGTCTGTTACTGAAAGTGTCCTTTTGGATGACACATGTACTACAGGCAATCTCTGTCGCTCAACCAAAACTAATTGCGCAAAAGCCCAAATTAGATTGAGAACGCTAAGCACATGTGCCATTGCTGGTTTATATGTGAACATAACGATTGCGTTTATCGGTGGAACAGAAACTCCTATAAGCAGGCCGCTGCCAATAGGCTAAGCCTATATTAAAACTTGACGCCCGCCAATCGGCCGTATACAGAAATACTTCCTCTAGAATTTGAGCGTTTCCCGTCGGCTCGTTGCAACAACGCAGTTCCACCTGTCAAATTTTCGCCACCGGCCTTTAAAGGCAGTTTGGTCTTCCTGAAGTCGTGTGCACGGTAGTATCAGCATGTGCACTATTATGTACACGGCACACTCTTTCACGTTTTCGTTTTCGCTTTCTGTTGTTTAGGGCGAAGTTGTGCGGATCATTGCTTCATCGCAAATTAAAGTTTTTAATTTCTCAGACTTAGGTTTAAACCTATACACGAATGCTAACACTACCAAATGTATCTCTCTTCTAGCTATCAAGTTCTTTTTCTATATATGACTTGGCAAAACCGTCAAAGTTTACATGCAAGATTTAAAAGAGATGTTAACATTTTGTAGGCCTACTACGCCAAACATCCTCAGCTGAACTATGGTCGTTACATGCTTACAGCAGCAATTGATTAGTTGATCGTGTATTCAAATTTAACGTGCCATGGTTTCGATTCATAGGTGAATTAACTATACAGATCAAAATCTGGAATTTTCCTCAACGCCGGGTTCGTGCAAAAAGCCGAGACGGATTAATAAAGTCTATTAATGCTTGCGTATATGATAAAGGCAACTCTCTGGCATTTCATAATTTTTTTTGAGGTTTAAACAGGTTGCATTACAAGTCCAATTGTTCAACAAAGATGCAATAAACTTGAAGAAAACCACCCGGCAAAATGCAGCCAAAGGTTACAGTCAATGTTTGACATTTCTTTATCTATAACGGACTGGTTCCACAGTGCTTTGCATGATAGGACATCGTGAAAGGATAGGATGTGGTTTAGAAGACGTGAATGCATAATATTGTGTAACATTAAAACAAACTATTTAGTGCTTGCTGCGCTCAAGGCCGTTCCAAGGAAGTTGATGTTTTGTTACTATTTTTCTAAAGTGAAAACTATGCCACATTTTCAAGTTAAACGATAGATTGACTCAAACTGGTCCAGGTTGACCAACGTTGTTCATGGTGATTTTTGGGTCGGTATAGGTCAGGGGTCAAACGCTTTTTTTTCGCGCTTTGCGCCAAGACTTTACTGCCTCCTTAAATATAATTAAACACGTTTCTAAGTGTAAAAAAAGATCCGAGGCCCGACTGACTAAAAGTTGTTGTAACATGTATTAACACAATTCTCAGTTAACATTTTGTGCGGCCCGCAGAGACCTTTATAAGTTTGGTTTGGCCCGAGACTAGAAAAAGGTTGCCGACCCCTGGTATAGGTCAACAAGCTACGGTCCGATGCGTGAATCATGGTTATTAATATTTTCATTATATTTATCCTTGCCGAATCCACATAAGAACTTATGTTCATTCATACACTTTTGATCAAATTTTAAAGTACCGGTATACACTTTAATTTTAAGAAGCTCATCATGCACTTTAATGAATATTTTTTTATTTCGGTTGTGTTACATCGCAAATTTACATTATTGTTAATTGTTCCCCTTTTTGTATAATTTAAATGGTTAAAACACCGCCTCATGCGGTCACAAGTCCGTCTTATTTTTGTTGGAAAAGTAGCCGTTTGTTTGCTAAATTTTTGAGCTGCTAATGCTTTATTGTTAATATATTTACAGAAGTAATTTAAAAGCTTAATTTGAACTAACTGTGAAAAGTTACATTCGCTGTGTATTTAAAAGTTATTTGAGCCCAAGCTGATATTTTGGTAAGTGCTGTGTTGACTGTTGTACATGTAAACATTATCTCAGTGTGTAGTAATTTTAAGAATCATAATTATTGTTCATTGTTACGGCGATTGTTTTCATTGTGGCAACTATAACTAGCCTGAATATAAGGTTGTAATTACAGTGTGGCTTCGTACCGACACAAACCTTAATTGAAGATCCAGGCACAAGTTACGCTCTGGTGAGATTTGTACTATTTGTTGTTTGCTGTTGTAAAACGTATATAAATATGCCTATTCGTTGATTTTAGAAAACCGCTTTCTCGCCTGCATACTTGCTCGTCCTGCTAATTGAAGCATTTAAAGCAGGGGTTCTTAACCTTTTTTGTTTGTTTTACCCTTTTAACAAAGATGAATATTAGATTTACCCCCAATATATAAAATGGTGCTCATCCTTAAAAAACGAAAGTAAAAAATTACATTAGGTATAATCATTGCGACGGCTGTCATTGCTTTTTGGCAACGAATTGTTGTCAAAACATTCCAGTTTGGTTTAGTTTTTGTCTTAAAAAAAGACTGGACAGTTTTGACTAAAAATGAACCAGTTTTTGCTCATCATACTTGAGTGAGCATTTGCTAGGAGTTGTGTTAAAGGAACAGGTTTCGTGGTACTGTTTAAAAATGTTTCCATGCACAAAACACACTGAGGAACTTGAACACCATTCTCAATAAGATAATTATGTAAATCCAAAATTCAAATAATTTTTCTGGTACTTTATCTTTTAGAACATGCCATTTTTCTAATTTGGTTACTTTGACAGAGTATTTTAATCAGTCAGTGAGTTATTTTTACCACTAAAACACCTTAACCATTGGGCCTAAAAAACAAGAATAAACTAACTGGGCAGTAATAGGCAATCACATGCATAACCAGCAATTTCCGAAGGTGTACTTCTTCTTCTTCTTTCGTGTTGCTTAGATATCTGGGCAGTGGCTTGTGAGCCACTGCGTGGTAGAGGGTTTTGCGGCCAATATCGCTGCCCAACCACCGGGACAGGAAAAGTTTGGACATTCTTCCACGATGTGGTTTGCCGTTTGTGTGGCTCCGCACTCACATAGTGGGGAAGGGGCAAGGCCCCATTGAAACATAGAGGAGGCAAAACGGCCGACAAGGTGTACTAAACCTTACCGTCATCGCTACTAATTAATAAAGCACTTAAAACCCGTTATCGCTAAACTTTCTAGGCCTAAACTGCACAAAAAATAAAGTTAAAACACACTGTCTGCCCGCAGACATGTATCTAAATCTATGTCGTGACGGCCAAAAAAGTTGATGAATTCAAACAGAAAATGAAATAACAATGATGTAATTAAGAGATAAGGATGTTGCCAATAAAAAAAATTACCAATCAGCGAAGCATAACGTTACGGACACTAGACCAGTGGTCAGGGGCGTATTAAGGTGGGGCTGAGGGGGCTGCAGCCCCAGGCCCACCAAAAATAGGCCCATCGCTAACAATTTAATAGAACCGACCGATGTTATCTTTGTATAAAGAGTTATATTCTAGAGCAGCGGTTCCCAAACTGGGGTACAATCTTTATATCCCGTCACCATAAAATGTATATTTTGATTGATAGCTAATTTAGACCAGGTTAAGAAAGGCTGATTTAAAGCGTGTCATCAATAATAAATTTTGTTGGATACTTTTGTGACGTTTTCGGGGAGAGAACCGTGTAGGAGAGCGCGTTTGTGAATAGTTAAACTTGAAGTACCCGATTGGGCGTCTGCGCAGTCCTGGACGCGGAAGTAGACGATACAGGTTTGTTAAATAATAATCTCAATGAAATTCAACTCCAAATAATTCATCCGGCAATCATTGAAAAATATAAAAAATACAACTGAGCATTGCTCATCCAGCAGTTTTATTATAAACAATCGACGTTTTGACGTCCTATATAAGACGCCTTCATCGGGATAATGACATATCTTGCATGATAGAAAAAACATAATTAGGCAAAATGTTTGGATAAATGTTTTTCAACAGAGGAATATTTCACAATTTTTCCTATAATCTGCCATTGAAAGTGATGTGCAAAAATAGGCTGTCGTTTTCTGAAGAATTTTTACCCACACCAACCACAACTCTTTATTTTCGCGGTAAATAGGTCTGCAAGTTTGAGTTTATATCATGAGCCAAAATCGTGTTCGTGTTCCACTCCTCTAATGCCTAACATAACATGGCTAAAAATGCAAATAATTTGGTTAAAAGTATTCTTTTCCCGAAAGCATTGTTCAAATACATATTTTACATGGTTAAATTTTAATTCCAAAAAGTACATTTCTGCGTATTAACACGAGTATGACAAAGGGTTTTACATGCAAATCTTAGCAAAAAGCGCAAACACATGCAGTTTGATTTAGGATTTTTTACAGCTGAAGCAATTGAAATCATATGTTTTACAAAATGATTTTTTCTCAATGTAGGCAAATAATTCTTATGGCCGCCTTTATCAGCAAAATTTTATTCACTTAACTTTAGCCAGTTTTTATTAATTAGGAGACGGATAAGGTGTATTACTAATTGGTATGTGTTTTCGTTGTTGAACAGCGTGATCAGGATTCATTTGCCACTGACTTGCGTATTCCTGATATTGAACACCTGGTGAGAAAAAAAAGAATATGTAGGGACCGTGTTTCTGAAAACAAGCCTAACAATTAATGTTTCAAAACTGTATAGGCTTTCTATGTTAAAATGCTAGGAATCTTTTAATGCAGTGATTCAGTGAAGGTCAAATAAAAAAAAGTTTAAACAGAAGAGTTACACAAACAGCTTTTTATCTTACGTTAAAAGTCATCTGTCAGGTTCAAATGCATTTGCGGACCCGCATCAACATTTTGCCGGTTGGTAACATCTGGTAGGTTACTTATTAAATCAATTTGCGCATTGCTTTCAGTTCTACTGGGTACCTTTCAGAAGACTGTACCAATGATTGACGCCATTGTTATAGGTCAGCTAGACTTGAAAAGATAGGCCTTCATGGACTACTTAGCGGTTCCTAACCCTCTGTCGACTCGATTTGTGGGGGCGCAAAAGTTTGCAAACTTGCAACATGAAAGTTAAATTATGAAATTAAAAAAATGGAGTATACGCGATTATAGGTAACATACCACATGTCAACTACAGCATTGAAGTAAGACTACTTGAATCTCAAATTCGAAGTGTGCTTGCGGAGTTTGCGCCGTATTAAGTTCAGAATAGAATGGTAAGGAAGCTTATTATCAATCGCCAAATAATTTTCAGTGGAGGCGCGCGAGTTCTACTCCTTTGTAATGATTTTATTGCTTTCATGTTGCGTTTGTTGTTAATTTTCTTTTCTTGCTGACCTATATGCCCGTGGATCAAAATTACACATGTGTAGTAACTAACTGAAGAAAAACTGTTAATAATTTTGCGATTTGTGAACTTTTGGTCTGTTTTGTGTTAATAGTTTCTCCTTTTTGTGGACAATATTTACTACAATTACGCCGAATTTGAGATGTGTTTAGTGCAGGGGTGTACAACATGAGGCACGCGACCTAATACAAAATGGCACGCAAGCCCCCCCAAAATACAGCCAATTGTCAAAAATGCTAAATTTGTTATACAGCCAATTGTCATTGTTTATTCACAATATATAACAATCCCAGCAATTACGACAACTAACAATTACTTCTAAAATTGTAACATTATAATGTTTTTATTTTACTTATAAAAGCGCTTTAAATATTAGAAAAAATAGCTGCTAAACTTTGGCACGGTAAGAAGTCAAATGTAAAATCATTCACAAACCCGCGTAAATTTTAATTGTGCTTCCATTATTTTTAAACCCATATTTTTTTTTTATAAAATCGTTTTAGCCTAAAAGCGACGTCTGTCTTATCGCACCATTGAAATAAAAAGTGTATTGTATAGTCTTGTCTTGAAAGTAACATTCATCAAACTAAAACTCGAAAAACAAAATTAACAGTGTGGCGTTCTTAAGGGTTTTTTTTATGACGTAGCGTTTGGATGTTACCTTTGCATGTAAAGTTTTAACGTGACGTCTCGCTATGACGTAACTTTGCGATGTCACCTAAAAATCACGGCCTCAGAACAAAATCCTACTTCCGCGCTTGTTTTCATATTAGATCACCCAGCGTTCATATAAATTTATATAAACAACGCATATTTTTAGGGTTAGCCACTGGGTTCTGGTGATATCACGATAAGCACATTTGAACTAAATAACTTAGGTTTGCCTATTTATTGATGATGCCCTATAGTTCACAAATATGTGACCCAACTATTCTATGGGCGCATGCCAGTGAAATATCGCCTGCTCCGCGGGAAAATCGAATAAAGTAGATTTCACTGCTTTAAGCCAAATAAAAATGTCGGATCACCCATATTTCAACACATTTGGCTTAAACCAAGTAACAGCATGTTAATGCGTTTCAGTGCTAGATAAATGCCAAATATGGGTTGACAAGCCGGTGCGCCGGAACTCTGCTCGAAAAGCAGGATTATTCTTGCTAAAACGTAAAACATCGTTAGCCTACTTTAATTCCAAACCTTACACGTTCAATAGTGATATTTAACTTTTTACTCAAAAAAAAAAAAAACACGACAAACCCATTTCCAGTGGCTGGTCTGTGAAAATAACTGTTGGTCTTTTATTTGAATACGGAGCCTGCGTAATACCTGCAGGACATTCAGAACTTAAACGCTTGATATGAATAAATTTAAAATTAAAAAAGTTTAGAGTTAGACAAACCTCTTTCAAATGGCTGGCCTGCCGTTGTTGTTCTAGTTGAATGTGAAACCTGCATAATCTAAACAGGTGTACATTTAATTAGGAGAGGGTACAGACTAGAGTAGGCTAATTTCATTCTAAAATGAAAGGGTTGCAATATCTCTAATTTATCAACAGAACTAAATACTGTAGTCCATGAAATCACATTATTAAATTTTAAATCAATCAATCAACGCATTTCGAATTTTGTGTAGGACGTAGGCCTACGGTAAAAAGCTATGGCTATATCGATTGCCACGATTATTTTGTCATAGTAAAAACTGTGTTGTTAATATACCTACATAATGTATTCAAAGCAAAAAAAAACAGGATAAAATTACGTGGCCGAAAAGCAAACTAAATATTATAGTTTTTTTAGAAATCCGTAACTGCAAAACTGTTACGCCAAAATATCCATACTTTACGACTTGTCGGATGCCCAAGCACTATACACGAGACGTATCACTGTTGTATGTAATACAAGACGATACAGGCGAACTAATACATTATAAAAAAAAGGCGTGAAAAGCGGCCAAAGATAAAATAGGGCGTAAACGAAGGCAATCTAAAGGTGGTAATCCCAGCCTTGCCCAACCTCTGTTGACTACCATAAAGCCTTCCCGAAACTAAAGAAAAAGGTGTAATGGCTACAGTAACGTCAGATAAAAAGGTGTTCAGCAAACGTGATTAGATAAGTTATGAACAGGTGAAGGGTGCGGTGCAGAAGTGTAGGGGCAAGAGAAGTTAGGTGAGTGACAACGCACTAGTGAAAATAAGGCGAAAACAGCACACAACAAACGACAAAATATTCTGTGCAACACAACCACCCGGAATACTCACGGGTTGTGAAGTGATCGACTTGGATTTGCAACATGTTCCCGCACAGCAGTAAATGGAGTGCGTCATCGCTATCACAATCTCGGCAAAAGCAATACACAACAATGTAGCATGTAAAATGAGATGGGTCGACTGAAATAGGCAAATACGAAAGTGGTTTTAATTTACCTTTATCTGATTCGTCAAAATCAGTTATAACTATTTAGCAGGCGCGGTTCACATATCCCTGGCGTAATCTCCCCACGAAACGTCATTGTCGTTTGTATATGGCACGGCTGGAAACGACAGGCAAAGAACAACACGCAAGCTAACAACAATACTATGGTAAAAAATATTTGATTTTTTAAAACGTTTAATATGGTTTACAGTCTTTTTATAATGTCAAATGAAGACTTTAAGAGAGCCTTAATAATGCGTTGTATGAACTTCGATATCCCTTAGTAAAGCAGTTTCTTAAACTTTTCGTAACGCGGGGCCACTGAGAAAAATTATTTTGCTTGCATGGACCCGGGCCAGCATGATTTTTTTCAGAGATAAAGCATATAAAAATAAACCCCTATTATAAACATGCTGTTTCCAGTCGTACGTATGTGTTAATATTAAACTTGAATCGAGTCTAAATACATCCGATGGCAAAACGTTTGTTTCACTTAAACCTTCATTGAGCCCTCAAAATTGTTGAAGCACTCACAGGGTGTTAATGGATCCCAATTTGAAATGCCTCTGTTTTAGCTTGTAGTGTATACGCAGACGTGTTACGTGTATATAACAATACTAAAATATGAACAATAAACGAGAGGTGTACATATTTACGTAAAGTCGTAAACATTTTAATTGTTTTCTAAATAAAACATTTTAATTTCTCTAATCGTTATATTGTTATAAAGCATATATGTTGGTCGTCCCTTGACTATTTTTATTGCTTATTGTGACTGAAATGGTTTAACTAAATGATTCCCCACAAATGGAGTCACATTATTTAGCCTGTGTGGAAGCAGCATTTAATCGGATGACGTGTTATAATTTATCGCATTTATCTGCGTGACTGTGAAACTTTTAATTGTTCGTCTTCGCAAACTAACATTTTACATTTGTTGAAACAAAATTGCAACTAATGTGTGCTTATTTGAAATGAAACGACTAAATACCCAACGGCTAAGCACGTCAAACATCTTTCACGTAACGAAAACCAGTGACATATATCGATAGGGAACCACTCACTAACGTAAAACCTTAAGTTGCATAGCAGCCATTGTTCGTATTCAGCAAATACGTAATCCTGGGGGTAACTAAAATCTCGTTTAAAACTGAAAATTGGTTACCATTAAAACCGCCGCTTTTAATGCGAAATTTTGCGAACTCTACCTAAATTTTGCGCGGTAAGTTTTTAAACATATAAGTCTTAAGTTGGAAACATTAAAATATTTTTGTTATGGCAATCAATATGTTATGACTTCAATTTGATTTCTAATGCTGAAAACTCACGACATTTATCGATCTTGTTTAGACTTAATAATGCCGGCACCAAACTGCGTCATACGTGAAAAAAATCCTTGAAAATAAAAATTGCTTAACAGTGACCGGTTTGCGACGGCGCTCGTTTACCTTCCTCAAAAAGATATCTCCCAGAACCCGCCGGATAATATCCATTTATTTTTTTTACTCACCACACAAAAAATAAATCTAACCCCAGAAACCTCCCCTAGAAAAATATTTCTCAACACCCGCTGGAAAATAATTAATTTATGTTAAAAAAATTTGCTTGGCAGCCTGACCAACCAAAAATGAAAAGTAATTTTGAGAAAGAATTGCTGAATGGCTAACTCAAGAGTTTTACATTTTTTATTTTTTTTATTTAATTTGAAAAATCCGGGACAAATTGGTCAACCGGGCGGGACACCGGGACAAGGCCTTAAAAGCGTGACTTTCTCGGCTAAACCGGGGCGTATGGCAAGCCTAATGTTACTCGGTAAAGGGTGCTTCAGAAAAAATTAGTCCGTACCCTCCTTTGATAAGTATTAGAGCCATAATCTAGAATACTCTTGGCAATACTGATTCCAGCGGCCTCAAAACCAAACATAGCACCAGCAGAAAAAACAGCACAAATTGTAAGCACAATTCCTGATACTATCTGCAAAAAAAAATAAAGTTAAAACAAGAAATAAGAAACGTTATCAACCACAAAAATAGCATCCCTTCTACACTTTTGTTAAAAAATTTTGCAACCAAGCACAGTAAAGCCAAAGTAAGTTAAACGCAAGCAGTTTTGTTATTATCGTTTTTTACTCTGTTTTTCTCACAAGACAGCTATTCTGTTTTTTTCCAGCCAGAATCCCAAGGAATCCAGTCGTGATCATCTAAAAACAACAAAATAAATGCAAAGAAAAAACCTTTACCAGCGCATAGTTAACTTTGCGTTGGGTTAAACTTTTTTTACCACCGATCCAGTCCATATTCCTGTAGCACTGTCCTCAGAGCAAAACATATCTGGTGTAAGTGGTTTTCCTATACCAAGTGTAGCGATTCCAAGAACCACGCAAACCACGCCAAGAACAAGCTGCATTATCTTAAATATAATTTTTGAATTAAATTCAGTCCTATATGGCAATGTGTTAGTCGTTCGGTAGTCGGTACTCCTTTATGAACTTGTTCATCGTTTAATTTTTTTTTAGTCTTTTGTAATTTTTTTGTTCAATTCAAAACTCACTAAATAACCTATAAACAGTCCTGAAGAACACCCTTTTTTAACTCAAACTAAAAACATATAGAAAAACCTGTGCAACCCTCGAGCTACAATATCTGAAGAGGATTTTAAATTATTGTCCTATCGTTTCCCATCTACCAAACCGCACATTTATACATATTGACACAAAAAATAATGGAAACGCTTCTTTGACGCTGCAAACTTACGTTAAAGTAATCTAAAAAGGATAAAAAAATAAATGAAATCATTAACTTACTCCAAGTATTTTGAAATCTTTTGAATATTTTACTCCGGGGTGAATATCCTGTTCTACAATAGTCATTTGCGAAATTCCTGGTGCCATATACTCATCATTTGCCATTTCTGTTTCACACTAACATCCACAAAACATTTATGGTTAAGTTTAATAAAATAGTTATAGATTTTAGAGGACTTGGTCCATATAATTTCAAACCTAAAGCCAGGTAAACCTGTTTTTTTGAAAACTAAATCGAAATGGTATAGGGTTAAATTTAAACCAAGTGTTATCAAATGTATAGTTGTTAAGAATCAAGGACTGAGATTACAGCATAAAGTTGGGGAAATAATACTTACGGCTGGCGGCACTCCGTTCCTGGATATGCAACAAGTTCCTGCACAGCAATAGGCGGAATGCACGATTGCTACAAAAAACTCCACAACAGAAATCGCTAACAATGTAGAGTAAAAACCGATAGTTTGCCGCTGAAAAAACAAACAGGCAATTTTACCAAGACCAGACACTCCGACTGTTTCTAACCACCAACGTTCATTGCCTTGCATGAAAAGTCTTACAGCCCCGTAAGAAACGTCCAGGCGGCACAAGGCGAACCCCTAAAACTGGCCTTGAGTTTGAAATATACTCCAGCCTTACGACCGAAATTAGACCAACATCAACGTCGGAATAAAGCACAGTTCGAAATAAGGCCTAAATAGGTTAAACACTTAAAAGCAGGAATAACTTCTAAATCAGAATACGATCTAAATGGCTAGAATAGACCTATACAAACTTTTACCTAACAACACACCAGTGTTCTAATGACTTAAGTTAATTACTCAACTTAAGTTACGGTATTAAATGACTTGACTTAAGTCGTTCTGACTTGACTTGGGTAAACAGTTGACTTGGACTGGGACTTGACTTGTTATTTTCTGAAAAAACTATAGACTTTGACTTCACTTATTTCACAAATTACTTGACGTGGACTTAAGTCATTTCAAAATGACTTGTTTAAACCACTGCCACAAACCCGACCCCTCACTTTTACACTAACCCTATAATTTTACCCCTAATTCAATTTCTAATCCTACCCACTGTCCGCCCCTAACCCCAAACAGGGGCGAACAATCCGGTGCCAAAACAGGTTCAACGCAACCGTGCCGCTCAAATTAGAGCGCCCAAATGTCCATAGCAGGATTATCGATGTCAGACAGGTGTCCCCCTAAAGCTCAATAGCAGTGTTGTGAAAAAGTCATTTCGAAATAACTTAAGTCCCAGTCAAGACATTTGTAAAATTACTTAACTACAAGTCAAGTCTTTTTGAATAAATAACAAGTCAAGTCCTAGTCCAAGTCATCGGTTGCCCAAGTCAGGTGAGAGCAAGTCAACTTCAAGTCAAGCCATTGCCAAAAAAAATAAAACTTTAAATTATGAAAACTGGCAAACTCTTCCGATTATGAGCAATAACTCAAGTAAAAAATAACATAAACGCAACATATAGCAAGGAAATTGTTTTATGTGCAAAGATTAGAACAAATAACGAAATTTTATGAAAATTGCTCAATGAAAACAATTTATTTGAACCCTTGTGTCAAGTCAAGTCATTGCCCAAAAGACTTAAGTCAGGTCATTGTCATTGACTTAAGTCGTTCCAACACTGCCCAATAGTCTTTCCCTACAGGATTAGGATGTTATTTTATAGGACTTATTCCGAGATGTTAGGTCTTTTATATCGTATTTTGTCGTGTTTTTTACTCCGAATTCGACTTTATTAAGTCGTTGGTTTTAAGGCTAAGGTATTATAGATTATTCTGATTTACATATTGTTGCTTGGTCTTATTGTGTGTTTCAATTGACACACGGAGTTGGCTGTGTGGAAAGGTTTTGAGTTCTCTATGTAATATGCCTATTGCATGCCGCTGCAGGCAAGTATACTAACCTCGTAATTTATGACTCCGACGGCCATTATTAGCATCATAAAACATGCAAAAATAGCGGTCAGAACTGTAACCACAAGTCCTCCAATTTTCTAAAAAACAAAAGTATATATATAACATCGCGTGTGTGTGTGTGTGTGCGACTGTGCGTGCGAATGAGTATGTTAGCGGTACAGTACACATAGGTTTATGTTATATAATCTAAGGCTTCGCAGGTAAATGACGCATTGCACAGATATTCTTTAGTTTTATACTTACTAAACGTATATTCCTAATATATCCGGCCAGAATCCCAAGCAATCCAGCTATTAGCATCTAAATAGAATAACATTTTACGACAGGGACAGCTTCTTAAATACAAGTATAAAAACACTTTTACCGATACGCCCGTCAAAATTGGTACCAGGGCATATTTCCCCCAAATTCTATAGTTGGTCAACGGCCCAGCTATTCCAAGAGATACGGTGACAAGACCAAGAACAAGTTGCGTTATCTGAACAAATATTTGCGAAATGCATTCAATTTTAAAACGCAGGGTTTTCACAACTTTTGTCAACTTGCGGCACACCAACAGAGCTACAACTATTCGGCGGCACACTTACGAAATAAATGTCGATGACAATAGACAAATCAGTAAAATATCCAAGGCGACATATGACTAAAAGCACTAAAGGCGACCAACATTTAGAAGAACGTATTGCATTATTTTATCTTTTAATGAAGCGGCTTACAGTCTTCCTAAAAGTTCTAAAGCCGATCAAAGTTCTAAAACTTCAACCCTGCAGTAGCGAATCAGAGAAAATATCGTATGAAACCTGACAAAATGTGTATTCCACTTTTTTGCTTAAATTAGGTTTTCGGGACAGCAGATAAGATTTCTCTGTACAATCACAAAATGTCAAGAATGCATTTACAATGATATTTCATGGGTGAAACGAAATTATCTTATCCACATGGTGTACAGTTTTAAAAAATTTTTTGTATGTTTTTACTCCTGCATGGTAGATAAGTTCGGTAAAAAAACTATTTTTAAAATTTCACTTTCGGCGATTACCTTACACATAGGTTTATCAAGGAAAGTTATATTAAGGAAGTTTCATAGAGCTACAACCAGATTTTCGGATTTAAAGTCAAAATGCCCGTCTTAATGAGATGTCCATTTTTCCTACTAACACTACCCTTTCAATGTAATTAAAATATACAGTTTAGTTTCGCGACAAACCTGACATGTTCTCGCGGCACACCGGTTGCAGGGCACATGGCTTAAAAAGCTTTCCTGTAATCCCATAAAAATAGTGCAGGATTTGTTAACTATTTAGGTGCTTGATATTCGTGGGAATCCGAATTTGCAAATCGTCGAAAAACGTTAAATTACCAACCCAGACACTTAAAACAACGCAGCAGATTCGCATAAAAAATTTTCGCAAAAATTAGCATATATAGCTATACATATGACCCGCTTGAACTTTGTGAGTATTAAGGTGGCCGCATTGCCACTTTAAAAATTTCGATGGGCCGCAAAACCTCTCAAATTAAAGGGGTGACGTCCTAAGTTGTGTCATATCGTGACGTCATAAATCAACCTAACTTGTAAACATCCGCTATGCGAGAGTGAACTTATGCGCAAATATGCAAAAATTTGACTTTTCACGTGTTTGGGCTGACATATTTCCTTACAACGGCCCGGAAAAACAAACATCTTGCTTGGCAATGATGGATGCACAAAGTGTTCGATAGATGTTGAAATGCGCCATTAGACTCGATTATAGTCCAAGAAAAAAACACAAGATTAGGCTTACATCAAATACTGCGCGATCTTCAAGTTTTGATGATAGTTAAAACAACTGTTTTTAATAAAGGCTACTGAAAGTGAGAATTAGTGGTGGGCCGCACGTAAATATCAGGCAGGCCGCAGGTTGGACATCCCTGGTTTAGGCAAACATTTGGATCTTGATGAAATAATATATTAAAAACACAGCTTCGCTTCATATTTTAAAATGTTCGCAAAAGTTCACTAATAAAAACCATAGCTATTTGTCGAAATAATTCCTTGAATAAATCACGGAGTTAGAATAAAACAATTATATTTTATCAGGCTATTTTATAAATCGCACATTTACGTACCGTATAAGGTTAACGCACGAAAATAAGGAAACGCTTCTTTAATGCTATAAACTCACATGGAACTCATTTTCAAATTATAAAATAATATAAATAAGCAGCTTACCCCCAGTATTTTGAATGCTTTTGAATTTTTTCCTCCAGGTTGAATACCCGGTTCGATAATAATCATTTGCGAAATTCCTGGTGTGTTATAGTAATCAGTTGCCATTTCTGTTTTACACTAACAACCACAAAACATACACTATAAGTCACTACAGCAATAACATTTTAAGTGGAGATCGTCTAGAATTAAAAAAAAAAATAACTGTTTACAAATAAATTATTTACCTTGTCAAACTTGTCTTTCAATGGCGATAACTACTGGTAAAACATAGTAAAGTGACCTGATTCAAAATATCTCATAAAGCCACCTGTAAACACTTTTTTAAAATTATTTTTCCAATTAGATGATCTTTTCATGTTATTTTTCGTTATATGAGGAATATTCTCAATGATTGCTCTTTACTGTGTTTCGCAAAATTAGTCTGCTTTGTCATACTAAAATCAACAGCTCTGTCCGATTCTAATTGCAAGCTGTAGAAGGTTAACGATTAACAAAGGAGGTACGATCAACTAGTTTTTCCCGTCACGTATATAGTTAATTGAGCTTTGCACAACCCAATCTCAAGTGGCCAACGTGCTTTGAAGAAAAATGCAAACACACGGGGAACAATTGCAAACATACACGGGTGTCCGGTTTCTCCTTGTCTTTACCTGCGAATACTTTGCTTCGGGTGAAGACTGTATAAGCGTGCTCGGTTTTTCTCATGCTTCGTGTTGGAAAAAATAAAGTGTCCGCAAACCAAACCTAAACTGGATATCCATTTTTACCCTAAACGTTTTTTTGAAAAATTTTAAGAAACAAAACCGGAACCCCATTAGTTTTCAAATACGGGAAAAGTGTCTGGAGAACAAAAGTATATAGCAGCAGTTATCAACCAGTGGGC
Source organism: Ascidiella aspersa (assembly GCF_963924565.1). Taxonomy (NCBI): domain Eukaryota; kingdom Metazoa; phylum Chordata; class Ascidiacea; order Phlebobranchia; family Ascidiidae; genus Ascidiella; species Ascidiella aspersa. The sequence continues at coordinate 23,717,444 of NC_139451.1, forward strand.
TATAAAAACATTTGAGATGGGCCACGCAGACCAATTTAAAAAGCTAGTATCTCACTAATTTAGGTTGAATAAATAATCTGTTTTGAAATATGTTCTGCTGTGTTTTGTTCTAAATCAATTTTACAGTTTTTTTTTATAAAAAATTATTGGGCCTTAAAGCTTGTCGAGAATTCAATACAATTTATCTTTATACAGTGCCACCTGATTCCTCTATCTCTAATAATTCGTTCACTTAACCAACTTGCTAAATTTAATTTAAATTATTCTATTTATTTCTTTTTTGGCAGCGTAAAAGGGCCATGAAAGAAAAAGGGTTGAGAACCACTGGTATATAGTAACCACTGATTTATGTGCTTAATTTTTGTTGGGGTTGGGGTGGAGTATGAGTTGGGGTTGACCTTCTTTAGATGTTCCTTCTTGGCTTTGGTTGGTTAGGGTTAGGAATTGGTTAGGGTAAAATTTTGACTAGAGATAACTATGCAATCACCTTGTCCAACAACCGTTTTACAATTTGAGAATCGTCCTTGATGAATGACAAGAAAATAAGTAACTGTCCTTTCAATTGGCGCCATCACATCTTTACTCAGTTGCCTATATTAGAAATCAGCGATTAAACAGCATTGCAGGCGGATTCGGCAAGGTTTTGTTTGTATTTCGAAGTACAAGAAATTTCTGCGTATGGCGTTCAAGTAATAATACGGCACACTTTTATATCATAATGTACAATTGCTTGCAAAGACGCGCACAAACTTGAAGATACAAATAAATGCAAGTAGAAAGAAAAAAATCGATTTATTGGCGTCAGCCAACTGGCTAACTGAGAGGCGTATAGGGTGCAATGCCACTTGGTAAGCTTTTTTGTTGCTGAGTGATTCGACCAGAATTCACCTGCCAGTAATTCAGGTATTGCTCATATCGAACATCTGGTAATCAAAAAATAATAAAATACTTTTATTCTTTTTTAATTAATCTAAACAATATTTTAAAACCTTTTTTTCAAAACTATATAGGCTTTCATTGATAAATCCTATAGCTTAAACCAAAAAATGATAGATTTAAGAGCTCTTGTCTTTCTTAAAAAATATATTATAATTTTAAATACATAAGCGGATTTCGTTCATGTACCTTATTGTGGTGCGTGGATCCCTGGTTATGAACTTCTAATGTAAGGTATTCACTTTAATTTCTGTATTATTTTAAGCAATGTTGTTGGGTGCATTTAAAAAAGGCTGTACTTTTGGCAGATCACACCAAGAGGCAATTTTAACAGCATACAATGCTTCAGGTGTTCTACTTTTGTTAATATGTATAACACCTTAAATTCAGTCGACAAAAGTCATATTTTAAAATAGTCAACTATATACTATGGCTAGGCCAGTGGTCGGCAACCGCCGGTCCGCGAGGAGTTCGTTACCGGTCCGTACCAGGGTTTCCAAATTAAAGCTTTGATTTAAACCCAAACGTTCGTAAAAAGCAACAAAAAGTCAACAACAATTTAACGTATTTTTATATTCAAATCACTATAACTTTCGTTTAGATATACTCCATGGTTGATTGGTAGGAAAATCACAATTAGTATCAAGCAATTGTTAGATTCAGAACAAACCAGTGTGCTGCAGTGACTGTGTGAGTACGGCCTACAAAACTCCTCGTATGTCCAATACATCGAAAAAGGGCCATATAAATGTTTTTTGATGTAAAAGCGTGCTTACTGATCATCCTAATGGTGCAATATAATCAAATCATGCAAACAGTGTTTGAAACAATGTTCCATAATAAAATCATATATTATTTTAATGTTCAGGCAGGAAAGTTTTCGAAAAAAAACACGTAGGGAGATGTAGGACCAGTCACTCGAGCTTTTTCCCCTTTCCATTTAAAATAGATACTGGATATTTAAGACAATAAAACGATATTTGAGGCAAAAAAGAAAAGTTTCACACCTAGTATAATTGTATTTTGTACTAAAACAAAGTGCTCATAAAATGTGGTTTAATAGGTAAAATTCTAATTGCATTTTAGTTAGGTGGTGACAAATAGTACACCTGAACAGCTAGTCTAAGTTTCAACTCAGGTGCCAAGTGCAAATAGCCGCTACGGGGACCAGTGGTTCATAACCCGGTGGGGACCAGCGGATCATTAAATTGTTGCTAGAAATACAAATTGAAAGTCTAAGTAAAAGTAATAAAAACAATTTAGCAAATAAAGCAGATGAAAATTGCAAATTTATTGGACGGTGCTTGAGTTTTCTTCAACGCTGTGTGATAAATCAATGGTCCCCAACCTTTGAACCAATGGTTCATTTTAGTAACATTTTTTGCTTGCAAATTAAACAACTTATTTTTTCTTACATTTTAAGTTAAATGTTGTGGCATGGTAAAGGATAAATTAAAGTTCATGTTAAGAGCTTCAAATCCTATTTTACGCGGCAAATGAAACCTGCACATATGCATTAACGTCTAAATCTAAACTGACCCACTCGTTCCACATCTCCCCTGTGTATTTTAATTAGTTCATTGAAAAAAGTTGTAATAAATTTCCTTTACTGAACATTTGTTTTTTGTAAGGCCGGTCCGCGACAAAATTTAAGTTTCAAACCGGTCCGCAGTGCAAAAACGGTTGCCGACCCCTGGGCTAGGCGATTAGCGCGTCTCAATTATGCAGCATAATCTTTATTCCAAAGCGGATTGGGTGGATATTTATTCGCTCGAAACCGAAATATCAACCTATTAAATTAATGTTGCCGATACGAGAAAAAACTTAAGGATAAAAGTACAAAGCATAACTGTCACGTTTCACATTCCGAATATAATTTAAAGCCTCCGATGTCCACTGATCCGATATCGTAAGGAACTAGAAGATATTATGGATCGACTTTTGGGAGGTCGCTTAATTGTGCTAATATATATAAGCGTAACTGGAAAAAAATGTACTCTTATGCATTTTGTTGCAGCTATTCAGCGGTACGATTTGCAATAAATTTCAAATGTAGGTTAAATACAACTAAAAACGCTTTTGCGTTGTTACAAATTGTGGTTTATTCAATTGTCTTTGTTGTACGTCTTGTGTATTCGGCAAAATTTACAAAATCATAGCTAAAACGATAAATTATTGAGCTCTTATTCGAAACCCGATTTAGTTTACCTGTAGAACAAATCAGGACGCAATTACCTGTTATGAATAACTTTAAAATTAAATGGTTCAGACAAACCTATTTCACTTGGTTGGGCTTCTGTTGGTGTTCTAGTTGAATACAAAACCTGCGTAATCCAATATTTTTAATTAAGAGCGTCTATCGGTTAGAACAGCGTGGTCCAACTTATTTTACCTGCAGTTGGACCATACTGGGTTAGAACAATCCTTATATAATAACGTTACAGCTTTAGAACAATCCTTATATAATAACGTTTACAAACAATTAAATTAACGGAAACGTTAAAGTCTTTAACAAAAACCTGTTTTTTTACAATTTATCAAATGTAATCAGTTAACACGTAATGAATGTAAAAAAAACAGTTTTATTAATAAACTTGGATATGTAACACAACAAAGTAAAATTGTGCGGTCGATTTTAAACAAAGCTATTCTGGCCATGAAAGTGTAATACTTACCGGTGGTCCGTATGCGGGTTTCCTTGTGTGCGATGGCGCACAGCAGGCACATGATCCAGCACAGCAGAGTGCCAAAATCACGGTTGCTATAACTGACTCAACAATAGCAATACCCAACAGTACGCCATGCATGCTTAAATGGGTGGCCTAAAAATAAGCACGTATAAGATGGTTTGTTCAATTTATTTCTAATCTAACAGTCGCAATAGCCCTTTGTAGGCAGATACGAAGATTCGGAGCATGCCAAAATATTTCAGTGGGTAAAGATCAGGTACATTTTGTGTAGTATGCCGGCAGACGTGTTTCGCGTTTATAACGGTTTTTAAAAGGATGAAAAACAAATGAAACTCAAATATGTTCTACCAAAAGAACTTTGCCTATTGGTTAAAGTTTAATGTCGCCTTAACCATGGTTTGCTATATACTGTGGCGCTGTCTCGGCATCTATAGTTACCGTTGCAATAAGCGATAATTTTTAAAATCTACTAAATATTTAGGTATAGGTAATCTAACTTTAAAATCCATTAAGCGTTTTCTTTATTACATATAAGGTTGTGAATGTAAACTATCTGAAGCTTCGTGTTATAACCGACGATTTACAAAATAAATATAGATATTTTTTGTAAAAAATGTCGATTAATTGTCTGGTGCTTTTTGGACCGGCTTAAAAATTAAGACCGTGCGAAGTTAAGACTTTAAATTTTGTATATTTTGTAAAAGAGTGCACACTGCAAATCTAACACATAGCCCAATGTCGTGTTTTTTTCTAAAATCACATAGCTCAAATGTCGTGTTTTTTTCTAAAAAAATACTCAGCGATAGTACTTGTTAGCGGTAGGATCCAATCTATATAATTAACCGGTTCGCTTAACAGGGTCGTATCCAAGGTTTTCGTTTGTGGGATGTTTTTTAGAGATGACTTCACAATGCCACGTGAAATCGCCATAAAATAGGTAGTCTTAACACTAAAACGGCCAAGGTGTCGATTTCAACACTTTTTGATGTCTATTTTTTGCTATTTAATGCGGTTTCTACTGCACAATATTTTCAATAGCTTCCTAACTTTCTTGAACGAGCATGAATAAATTATATTTAAAGAAATATATTTTTGAATTTATTTTTTATAACCTGTTATACCCCCAACGGCCGAGGTGTCGATATCGACACCGCAGCAAGTATAGATGATTGACTTTGGCTGTTGCAGCAAGAACTCCTGGATTCCGTTCATTAAGTGTTCCAGTAGCAATATCAGCTGACAAAGCCTCATACTTTAGCACCGTGGTCGGCAAACGCCGGTCCGCGGACCGGTACCGGTCCGCGAGGAGTTGGTTACCGGTCCGTAGCAGCGTTGTAAGATTAAAATTTTGTTGAAAAACGGAATTGGTAATTATGTTATACCAGTGTAATTTAGGAAAAAAACGTAAAGGCCTAAAAGTTTTATTGAAATGAGCCGCGGGCTGGGTTAAACTAAATTGTTTGGCTGGCCGGATGCCGCTCGCGGGTTTCAGTAAGTTCAATAATTCTTAGATGGGAGCATCTCTTTCAGGCAAAACAAGCATAAAGTTGGCATTGAATGTTGCAATAATTTCCTTTCCTGAACATTTGTTGTTTTTTCAAGGCCCGTCCGCGACAAAAGTTTAGTTTTAAACCCGGTCCACAGTGCAAAAAAGTTTGCCGAACCCTGCTTTAGCAGTCTAGTTATGGAGGGGTTGTGGGATGTTTACGTGGTAAAGCGGTGGTCCAGAGAATATGTACGACGTAAAATTACCAACATGGGTCCTGATACAAACTTTTTGGACTTATCATATTGTGTATAGAAAGTATATATGCTCTTTCCGCAGTAATTATCATTTTGTAGTATGACCTACTATCGTAATTCGGCTTTTAAGGAAGTGTATATTAAACTAATTCGTTTTAGCTTTACTACTTTCCATGGCCCTATGTCAGCTTACCTAAAAACTATTACGTGCCTGCTGACTGGCGTCTCCAGAGAGCTGTGAATAAAGCGTACCTTGTAGATAAAATACCGCGGCAAAAATACATATTTTACCCCAAAGCAGTACCTTCATCCACTAAAATGTGTGCCTTGTCTATAGCGCACTTGTTACAGATTTTTTTAGGTCGTGTTATGTTGGTCACCTAATGGATGACAGTATGTCACCAAATCGGTGACACGTCGTTAATATATGGCGACAGGGTGTCACCAAATTGACAGAAATAAGATTTATCTATTACAATAAGTCCATCGAAAGTCTATGCCACATCGAGTTAGAAACTTTCTTCACATGAATTGAAATGTAACAAGACCAACATAGGGCTAACAAAATAAATTGATAAATGTTTGAATAGCTTAATTGTGATGCGTTGTTATTGTACTCCATAAAACAAAAAATAAATACCAAAATATACTGGGTTACCGCCAAAGTACAGATAAGATATTCAATTTGTAAATCGTACCTGTGCGCTTTTTTCACTTGCAGGGTAGTGACCGCCTTTAACAGCGGCATTAGCTTCGATGAACCCCCAAACCTCATATATCAGCATAGTTAAGGCAGACATAAGAGCAAAAATTGTAGCCACAAGTTGATGAACTACCTGCGAAAATCAATACTGTAAATAGACGGGTTGTTGTATATTTTATTTTTTAGGGTTAGGTTGGGGGGGGGGGGTGCACATTACACTTAGGTTTGTTGAATCACCATAGTTGCTAATTAAGGGGAACAGAATGCAAATACCCAAAAGAGACCATTTCCCAAGCAATGCGAAGGAATTAGTTTGTTAAGGCAATATATTGTTCGTTATGGCATTTTGTAAAAAAGCCTTCATATTTGGTATCACAAGGAAATAATTGTTATCAACTTACATTTTTGCTGAGACAACAATCAAATGTATTTTCGTACTTACGTGACGAGCGCCCTGTTTTTTTTCAGCTAGAATCCCAAGCACACCGGCTGTAATCATATAATAAAATACCAATTGACGCTCAGAGATATCCTTCTTAACGCATACAAAACATTCCAGTGTTGTAACGACTTAAGTCCACGACTTCAATGATTTAACTTGACTGAAGTCTTTCAGACAAATGACTTGGGTTGAAATGAAGTGTATTTCGAGACATTTTTTTAGAAGTTTTAGGTTTATTTTTTGTGACAAGGTAGACTTGGAATTGTCTTGGTAAACTTTGACTTGACTTGTGATTTATTTTTTATAAGTCCGTATAAAATGACTTGTTTACAACACTGGAAAACTCGGTTACCAAGAATCCAGGCCAAACCCCCGAGCCAATCCTTTCCATACAGAAATTACTCGGGCGTGTTAATTGTTTCCGAACCAGTATGAGAGCTGTTCCAAAAATCATAGAAAGCAGACCAAGAACCAGTTGAGTAATCTAAAATAATGTTTGTCAAATGCAATCCCAATAGGATATATAAACTACGGTGACCAATACCTTTTTTTCGACATATTAGTAAAATAAAATAAGCAGCTTACCCCCAGTTGTTTAAAAGCTTTTGAATATTTTACTTTTCGATGGGTATCCTGATGAGTATTTGACATTTGAGTAATTCCTGGTGTGTCATACTTGACAGTCGCCATTTTGGTTTAACACTATACTTAGACAAAACATACATTATGAACTATATTTTTAGATTTTAATGGAGGTCGTCCATAATTCACAAATAAATCACAAAAGCATACTGAACTGCTTAAAACTAAATTATCTTACAAAAGTTTTTAACTGAGCATAAGTGCAATACATGTTGGATTGTTGGGGATAGAATATACTAAAGTCACTTATCTGAACAAAATGTCTCCATTAGGTCTGAAGTAAACACATCTTCTAAATTATAATTTATTTAATTAGGTTATCTTTTAAGGTTTTTGCCTAATTTTCGCTGAACCTTAGTCCTAGTCGACTATAGTTTCATGATAAAATTCTTATCTGAAGAAACGACAGCCATTGGCAAATATAAGCAGTAGAAGGTTAACGGTTAACAAAGGAGGTACGATCAACTAGTTTTCACGTCACGTATATAGTTAATTGAGCTTTGCACAACCCAATCTCAAGTGGCCAACGTGCTTTGAAGAAAAATGTAAACATACGGGGAACAAATGCAAACATATACGGGCCTGGTTACTATTTAGCTATAGCGAGAATACTTCGTTTTGTGTATAGAGAATATAATGGCGTGCTCTGTTGTTCCCGTGTTCTCTTGAAGGGAAAAAGACAGTTTCCGCACAGATCATATTTATTGGGGCCTTGATCAACCCGTATTACGAAATGATCAAAGAATTCAAGCACCTTGATGAGTCCATTTTGGTGGGCCATGTATAGTCGCCTAAAAGGTGGTTGGAATAGTCTACAACTTTGAGTTGTTTTTGATGCGTCAATCATTTTACTTCATGTATTCGCACTAGTCTATTGGGATTTGAATCTTTTTTTTCTCTTGCGACCCCCTTTTTAGTTTCCAAAACTTGCGAGACACCGCGTTTTATTATTTTTAGTATTTAACATCTACTAGAGTCATTTGGAATGATATTCATTGTGAAAACATGGCCACTTTTGCAACGTTTATTTCCGATTTCTTCCAAGCAGCAGGTTAATTAGTTTTCCTAAAGGTCACGCCTTACTTCGCAAATGTTAGAAATCACCGTTTTATCAAGAACAGCCTAGAATTCCGATTTTGCCTGTTTTGATTTTATTTTATTGAAGTACATCTTGCGCCTTCCTTCAAAACATATGATACATATTTTACATCGTTATACAAATCATTGCAAAAAAGCACAAAAATTTACAGATACAAGTCAAACCTATACTAGAAAGGAAAACGTCGTTCAACAAAAACGCTCAATGGTGCTAAACGTATATAGTTAAACATTAGTGTTCTTAATAGGTAGCTTGATCATCAATATTTACGAAAAGGGTAAAATATAATTTATAGAAGAGTAAAATATTGTTTCAATTAACTGAGAGCCGGATACGGTGTCATGCGGTTTGGTAGGTTGTTTTGTTGTTGGGGAGCATGAGCAGGATTCAATGATGGCCACTGATTCGGGTTTTGCTGATTTTGAACACCTGGGGATGAAATAAAATAAATAAGAGTTTTTGCACAAGCGCATGGAAAATGACCTAAAAATGACTTGCACTTTTTCTATTGATGGGGATGGTAACAAGGAGTGACTTAAGCAAAAACTTTGAAAATCAGTAAAAATGACTTAGGCAATTTGTTTATGAGCGTGACGATTATATTGTTTGTAATCTTATTTGGTGCCATCGAGAAGGCTGTGCTATTAATCAGAGTTGTATTAATTAAATTAATTCAGTTCAATTACAATTACTCCCTTAAATGGTTTAATTACATAACAACTCTATTGAAAACTGTAATTAATTACATCAATTACAGTTTCAGCATTGAAACTTTAATTTTATCAATATCAATGTATTGAGCCAAAATTTTAGCAAATTCAATTACCATTAGAAATGCACAGAATGAAAATGTGTCAATTACAATTACAAATTAGAATTGATCCAACTCTGCTATTAATAGTGTGTGACGTTGTTGGTCAGTACGACTTACGAAGTAGGCTACTATAAATTAAAAATAAATACGCATGCAATAAATACGGTCGAATTAATCTAAAGACCATAGTTTTGTTGTGGCACAATTTATTACCTTAATTACGCATGTTGAAATATGCAACATTAAAAATAACGTTTAGACAAACCAATTCCAAGTGCTTGGCCTGAAGAATAAACCGTTGGTCCTCCAAATGAATACCGGTTCTGCGCCATCTAAGATTTAATTAATTGTTTTAAGTGGTTACAAACTAGAAAATTCGAAATGAAAATAACACGGCTCCTTCTATTGGAGTGTTTTAGTAAATTGCCGTCGACGCTAAAAGTTCAGAAATCACCGCTGAAAACACAACGCTAAGAATAAAAAGCGACCAATAATTGGGCATTTTCGACTTGATTAATAAAAAGGCGTAGCTCTAGTCAGTCGACAAATCAACGTCTACAGGTGTTAGACCTAAAAAGCTTATGGATGACTCCGGTGGGATTAAAATAGATTCTTCGAAATTGACAGAAATAAAAAATCCGAAACCGGTGTACGAGGTAGCGGAATAAATACTTACAGGATTCGGCCCCACGGCCCTGGGTTTACAACAGGTTCCAGCACAACAGTAGGCGGAATGAACGATTGCTACAATAAGCTCCACAACAGCAACGGCCAACAATATAGCGTGCAAAGTGAGATGGGTCACCTGAAATCAAATAGCCTACTTTGATTGGTGATTTTACTTAAGCTGTAACTTATTATTTTCGTACTGCGGGTACTAAATTTAAACATGTTCTCTCTACCAAAGTGAATTGAAGTTATCAAAAATTATTAAAAATTTGCCAATATACTTGAGAAACAAATTCATAATATACTGTATACAACAAGCTTAATAAATAACCCTAACAAGAACGATTTGATTCACGGGTAATAATTACGGGTATTGAATACTGCTTTGTCGGCCAAAGGTTAGCCAAATTCTTACCATAGCCAAACATTACTTTGTATTAATATCAGCAAAACGAATTTGTAGCATGTATTTTTATTTCATAATGTAAAATAAGCCAACAAAGCTACAACAAGCCGAATGTTTATATGTGTGCCGAAGCCACTTAAAATAGATTTAATTTAGCAGAGCTTGGCCCACAAACGTCGTTATAAACACGACCAAAGTGATTGTGTGAAACTAGCGAGCGCCGTTTTTGTTTTAATCTCGGTCTTCAAAAGACAAACTGGCGCATATAGCTCTTTCACGATTAATTATATGCCACGGAAGAAAAATCCTAGAAACCCAAGAATGGAAACTATAGTTTGTACCAGAGTGGCTTTGTTTACATATGGATAGTAGTAACTGTTATAATAACGTAGATCATAAGCCGCCACGTAGACTCCCAAAGCTTCCATTGCTAGCATAAAACTGGCAAAAATGGCAGCAAAAATTGTAACCACAAGTCCACCATTGATCTGCAAAATAAAATACAAATACGTCGAAGGGACCGGTATTTTTGTTTTTTGTTTTGTTTTGATGGGTGGGTTGTAGGAGGAAACAAAATTACAATGATTTTTAGCCAATATATAATGTATATGGAATTTATACATTGATAAAAACTTTCCCTATCTTATTGTTTTCTCATGCCTTGCCACTAATATATTACAGTAATTGTTTGAACTGGTAAACGGAAAAAGATGTTTGTATTCTTTATATACTCAGTAAACTATAATATTTGTATTTGTTATACTCACTAAACAATTATTTGGATTATTTCCAGCAAGAATCCCGAGCAGCCCAGCCGTAAACATCTAAATAAATTTTAGTTTAACGTCAAGAACGCAACCTTTGTTAAACGCAAGTATGAATAACTTTGGTTACCCATGAACCGGTCAAAATCGCCGACCCCGTGTACTCCCAACAAAAAGAATAGTACGGCAGTTGTTTCCAGACAATTATGATTGCGATTCCTAGAACCACGGAGACCAGACCAAGAACAAATTGCGTTATCTGAATGAATATTTGCATATTACGTTTAATCTTAGTAATTTTGAGTTATTACCCTATACCAGTGGTCGGCAATTTTGTTTTTGTCGCGACCCAAATACTCTGTAGAGCTATTGTCCCACTAAACCACTAGTGGTATGAAAGCTTATATGAAAGCAAGGGAAGAAATAGGATTTTTGATTGGGTTATGGGCATGCAAATGTGGAGAGTGACTTCACAAAGTTACGTCATAATACGGCTATTCATAGAAACATCTGTTGTTCTCAAGAGAACTCGCGCGCAAATATGCATTTAAAATCTAATCTATTAGCGCCTAGCACGAAAAACGTTTTGTTAATTTGTTTTAAATTGGAGCAACTTTAATCAAAAAGATGTTTGACGCATGAGGCGCATATATAAATTCAAATATTGGTCGAAATACACAACGAAAGGTGCCATAAATTGCATATCATTAGCCAAAATAAAGCTCTTAAATCACACTAACTTAAAAAAAAACAGTACAATAAATGTGCAGCGGGCCACATTTTGCTAACCACTGGCCTATACCTATAATTTGCTTACTAATATTTTATGGCTATCAACTTTTTATTTTCTTAAATAAATATTTAATTGTTTTAATATCTATATATATGTAAACAGGCTTGACACACACACAGTTAGATTTCTAGAGGTTAGATGCAGGGCTAAACTGACATTGGCATCGCAAACTGTCTCATCTAAAGGTTAAAATTTACTACTATTTTTAATTACTTGCAAAATTACTAAAATTTTTAAACCACAATCATTTATTGAGTTAATAAAATAAATTCCCAACTTACTCCTAGTCTTTTGTAAACACTGGCATATTTTTTTCCTGGGTGAGCCTCTGGTTGGCTTATTATCATTTGAGGAATTCCCGTCGTGTAATACTCATTATTTGCCATTTTTATTTGACACTCACAACCTTAAACATACACGATATAGTTTAATACAAAAATATTAGATGTTTAAACTTTTATTAAAGATTGTCTATAATTTAAAATAAAAAACAGGTACCTTGTTAAAAGTAATTTGTTTCTTTAGAACTTTAAAACTGTCGCACAACTTTATAAAATATGATTATTCAAGTCATCGCGCTGCACAAAATCACCCACGTGTAAGCTTCATGCAAAGTTTCAGTTTTTTAAAAACTGTTCAATATTTAATCTAAATATATTTTAAAACTTATATCAAGTTTTCGCGTAATAATATAAAAGAGTACACAGCTATGCTTTGCCACCCGTGGCTATACGCATGTTTTTCCCTTAGCTGTTAAAACTACTAGATTGCCGTTCATGATAAAAGCTTGTGTGCCAGAATCGGTAGTCAAGGCGACGAGGTGATTGCAAGCAACAACAGATTAATGGTTAACAATCGGGTAAAAGGTACTGCAGTGCTGATTTCTTGTCCCGTTGTTAATTTGTTCTTTACAAGGAAACCGAATCTCAAGTGGCTAACGTTGTTTAATGACTGAATCGAAAAAAACGATAAACATGAAAGCTATGTATTCATGTCAAAACATTCTTTTGTGTGTACGATGGTCTTGATTATCAAGTGAAATTAGATTATGTAAGAAATTAAATATTTACCTTGATCTTCAAAACCCAAACTAACTGAAAAGATAGCTACTCACAATTCTTGTTTTAAAAATTCTGACTACCATTATGTAGGCTATAATCCCCCACCCAAAATAAATCTCTGTTTACCTTTTGTAGCAGTTTTATTGGCGATATATGCTGCAAGCATTACTTTTTGTGCGACGTTCGTTAGTAAATCGTCAGTTTTTAATCTCACTGATTCATGCTTACCAGAGAAAAAGCAAATGTAAAGCAATATAGGAAAGGCATCAGTCAGCACAACAAACTCCATTAAATGATACACAAAATACAACATTTTGTAAGGTTGTTTCACGATAGCGTTTTTTCAACATGAAATGACTTATATACATCGTTGATGTGTTGCAATTTTTTATCGGAAACAAGAACCAAATGCTACACCAAGTCACGAAAAGGAGACAAAGTCGGAAAAATGGGTTTCTTGTTGATTTTGTGTTGCTCCTTATAGTTTGTCGTTTGCCTAGTATAAAAGGTAGAAATATATCAGTACACCTGAAAAAAAATCTCGCCTGGTATATTTGACTACTTATATACCTACAAATAAGTACAACAGAGTGTTAAAAAAAATGTTGGTGTATTCTTTTAATTTAACAGAATGATTAAGCTGATAAGGCTTAATCTTAGCTTTTCAAACTTAAAAAAATAATGGTGTCATATTCAAACAAACATGGATATCAATAAAAGTTGTCAGATTAAGTATATAAAAGCTTTATACCGCATATTGTGGTGGCTGAGTGATCACTTTGACATCTGCTTGTGGCTGCAACAAACAAATACAATTTCAGGAAATACCACGAATGTTGATCATGGCGTGTTTCTAACAAGGCCCAGCTGGGTTCTGACAATGTTTTTTTTTAATTTAATAAGGCTACAACCAGGACAAAACTAATACCATTCCAAACTAGCTTTTATAAAACTAGTACAAATTTTAGGCGGAATATAATTGAGCATGTCGTAAACTTCAGTGTTCGAAATACGTTATGTTTTCAACGCTTTAACTGTTAGTCAAGTCAAATAGCTTAATTTCAAGTCGAGATATTTGTGATTTTCAGTCACAATCCAAGTCATTATCGTAGCAGACCAAGTCCGGATCGCTTGGCACCAAAAATAATATCTTAAAATTAAATTATTAAAACATCCAAGCGAGAATAATTTTCGAATTGCAAAAACTAATAACAAATTATAAAAAGAGCAAATTATTTGCGTGCAAGATATAGGAAAACACATCAATTTAGAAAAATTATTTAACTGAGGTATTACATTTAAGGTCAAGTAATATGCCTGAAATATCACATTACCCAAAATACTTATAAAAATTACGCTGTCAAGGACTATTGTTTCAAATAAATACTTCTTTATACCTGCTGTAAATTTGTGGCACCAGGGTTGGCACTCGGTTGCACTGTTGGTTGTTGAAAGGTCATGAAAGCTGGGTTTGGCTGTCCTTGGATCACGTAGTTTTGCGGCAATTGTCCTTAATGAAAAAAAAAACAACTTTAAGTTTGTTTCGCGTTTTTATTGTTAAATGAATTGCCGAATAAAAATCGCGATCGAATAATTATTCAGTTGCTCTCAAGCTCTGGTTTTATTTTGATATTTTTATAGATGATCATGTTTAATTTAAAATAATAGTTTCAATCCCAACTCAAGTTAGAACCCCAACCTTCACACACCCTAACCCCCCTAGGGCAAACAGTGCAAAAAAAGCTGCGTCCTAAGTTCGCTGACTGAACGGCCGATGTGAGAATATCGGTGCTCGGACGTCCCATACCCTCTACGAATGTTTTTTTAGATATTATTTAACCTATTTATACCTTATATCTACGGGTTGAAGACTAATTCCGACACTTTCAGGTCTTGTTCCGAAAACATTTTAAGACTTATTCATTCGTAGACATATTGGCGTATTTGTTTCATTGTCTGAATGCTTTGATATTATATTTAAATAAACTTTACATATGGTTGCTTTATAGACAGGCGCCGAACAAGGAATTTTGTTTTTTCACAGATGAAACAAAAGTTACTCCATATGCTAACGTCATACCGTGAAGTCAAAAAGATACACAGTTCGTTGAGTTTGTTATAGTTTTAGATTGGACAGGTGTTACCTTCAATATCAAAGCTACAACGATGTTAAAGATTTGCGCATAGCGCAAAACGCCTTTATACTGATTAAGATGCCCAAACTTTTATCTTCGAGTATCCTGCCCCAGGAAACCTTCTTATGTGATCCCCTAACACGTTCAGCCTAATTGTGCTAAAAAAAGAAAGCTTTACCATATTGCTGCTGTGGTTGTCCGGCTTGAACGTACATCACTTGTCCTGTCAATTGGTTGTTAGCTGTGCTCTATTAAAAGATATGCCGCTAAGTAATTTTTTTCTTTAATTAATTAGCACGTGCAATTATCGTTCAGAAATTCAAACTCCAGCTTTTTAAATCTTTGAAAAAGTTAGGCCCCCGACCATTACCCATTTGATAAATCATGTGACCAAACTCCTATGCAACAATTAACCAAAAACACACTCGGAAACCAACAGCGTACCAATTATTTTTTCATATTGATCGAACCAACCCCCAATTATCATCCAACTCAAATCCTAGAAAGTCAACCTAGTACACTATTCCCTAACTCCAATGTGTTTTTTGTGTTGGGTTTACTAGATTGTTGGGTTTTAACCAATAAAGTCTTCAGCTTCCAGTTACACTCAATTAACACTTACTGTTTTGTTTGATGAACTTGATTCACAACAGTAGCCTGCACAGCAGTAAGCGGAATGCACTATGGCCGTAATCAGTTCTCCGAAGGCAATTGCTGCCAATATCACATGAAAACTTAACTGGGCTAACTGTAAAAATGAAAAGAAAACGTTTTTATTGAGATGTCGCTTGACACAGCCGCAGTACTACCCTATTGAAAAATATTTGCATCAACGTTGTTCTGTTTCCCCTCTTATTTTTTTTCACAAACGGGTTTAATACGATTTAAATAAACCATATTTTTTCTATTTTGCTAAAAACTAACTTTGTGTATTTTTGACGAAAATATCAATATAATATTCATGCTTACCCTTGCCTCGTAGTAATAATAACTGGAATAGTAGTATCTGTAAACAGAGTTATCGGCTCCAATCGCCTCCACACAGACCATTCCTGCGGCAAAAATAGCGGCACAAATCGAGACGGTGATTCCTGCTATCATCTGCAATAAAAACAATTTGGAAACTTTTAATTTTAACACTTTATATAACGAAACTTGTGTATATTATGAGACACTATACAAAGGCTTTTATTTCGACATTCACCAATGGACGCCGAAGGCCTTTGTGTACTAATGCAGATCCACTATTTTATGTTGGACGGAATTTATGGAGAGGACGCCCAAAATTAGTTCAAAACGTACCTCGTTAAATTAGTTTCCTTGAGGACTCGTTCGTAAATAAGCAATTTAATTGAATCCAACAATAAAGCGAAGAGAATGTGGCTTATAGTACGTTTATTTTGAAACAAAAACGAAAAGTAAAACACTAATTATTTTTAAGAAGTTATGCTAATAAAGTATTTCAAGTACTCATAGGTTTCAAAATGATTTATTTCTAGTTTAAGTTGGCAAAAGTTATATCCTATATACAACGTGTTACAATATCTAGGTACGTTCAACATCGTTCATGTTTAAAAGACTAAATATATCGGTGTGATGAGAAATAATTACTAATCTAGGTTTACAGAACATTTTCGAGTTTTTTTAGAGCGCTAAAGAACACGTTTGCCTTTTCGGCTGACATATTTTAACACGGGACGAACTAAAGGTAGCAAGGTTCGTATAGAGGTGAGGCAAACTTTCACAATCTAGAAAAAACATATGTTTTGGGGTGGGTGGGCCATAGCGTCGTGACCCCTGATGGTAATAAACAAGTTTTACTTTGGGCTGAGAGGTGCGCTAAAAGCAAACTAATTGTCGTGTTGTCAGCGTTAAAATCTCAAAAAAAACTTCATATTATACTTACTAAACATTTGGTGGGATTCTTCTCCGCTTTAACCCCAAGTACTCCGGCTGCTATCATCTATGTTTAAAATTGTTTGCAATGAATATCTTACATTTTAACGTTTCGTGACTTCCACTAATACTTACCATCCCACCGGCCCAAATTCCAGCGCCGCAGAATGCCAAGCCCGAAAAGTATGTTGCCCCTCCGATAATCACGTTAATTGTGCCGAGAACGACCGACAGTCCACCAAAGACGAGCTGTGTAATCTGAAAGCGAACAGCTGAATATATTGGTTGTTATTCTAGTAATACAAGGCTAAATGGTTCGTCAAACGTTTTCAGACAATTTAAACCTTCCGTTACGCAACCCAATATTGTTATAGGGTGCTGATCTATATTTTTACTGTTTATGGAATTTTTAAAACATCGCTAAACTTTTGGGTTAGTGCGCGAGCCCGCAGGTGGAAATATAATCCAACGGTTGATTACATTTATGTGTCAAGAAAAAAAATAGAGATAACCCTAAAAAGTAAAATCAAAATTCCTTAAACTATTTTAACGCTTTTAGGAAACTCTGAGCAAAATAAATATTATTTCAATGAAAACAAATTTAAATTTAACTCAATAACTACGTATCCAAGTTTAATTTTTATTTGTATTTTTTACCCCAACTCGTTTGTAGATCTTGGTGTAGGGCAGCGCTGCATTGCTTGTTGACTGCGCCGACGACGTTTGAGGAACATAAACCACATTTGGTACTTGTGCCATTTTACAACCTTTTCTTATTAATCGATTAATTGCTATATATTTTTACTTCGAACAAAAAAAAAATGAATATGTGCTTTATTGTAGTTTTGTGATTTTAATAAAGACTAACTCGTGACACTGTAAGTCAGTGTTTCTTTTTTTTCGCACGGCGATCTTATTACCAAGCATAAGTATTACAGCAATGCTTTTGCGACCAAATTCTCCAAAAAATTAAGTAAACAAAATAAACGACGAATATAGCAGAACTAAATTGGAATTTACTTAATATCAGCCAAGTCTTTGTGTTTCTTCTACAATCTTCTCACATTTTTGACAAATCTTACTAGAAACCAGTTTAAACAAATCCGACCCTGTGAGCTGTACTAAAGTGGGCGACCCAACCAAACCAAACGACCACTGAATTTTGGGTCGGGACCCACGGGTTGAAAAACACTACTTGAGGCGATAGTCAGATGTAATGACAGACAGGATAAAACGCTTTTTGCTTGCAGCGCTATTGTTTTCACTGTTAATTAGAAATGATAGCATAAAACTATCTATATATAAAACTAAAGCTACTTCGACATTTCGCTCTTATATATCGTATTAAAATACTAACAATAGTGCCCAATGTCAACCCCCGACAACAACATGGTGCATGGGGAAAAACGTTGCATTCTTGGGGCATGACGCGGAACAATCAGCCTGCAGTACAAATTCGATGGCGCGCCATGCAATGGTTGATTGCCCATATGACGTCACACATACCTCAGACAGCTCAGATTTAGCTTACGAGCCAATTAGCCCAACGAATCGGAGCGTAAAAAATGATGTTGAAGATTTGTAATAGTTATATTCTATTATCTATAATTTAGTTATTTTATTCAACCTTATATTTAATTTAAAAAGTGTTGGTATTTTGACCTTTTTCGTTTAAAACGTTAAAAACTAATTAATATAATTTGGTTTAGCTTGCTATATGTAGAATACTACAGTTTGCATGTATAAAATTAATTTCTATTTTCTCTGATGAATTTACCAAAAGTAGGAATTGACTAACTCTATGCAGAGTAGCTGTTTATCTGTACCATAACGTTCGGGGTATACTACAAATGCGTTGAAAAATGTCAATTTAGTCATGCGTATAGACATTCTTCACCCATGCGTTGTCAAAGGCGCTGCGAGCTTCCTGAATAGCATCATTCGTACACTTAAGTTCGAATCCATGATCTTTATCAGGGGGCGGGCAAGGAATGTTTGGATATGACGACACAGAATTAACCTGTGACTTGACGGCAAAAACCAAGTAACCTGAAAACCTTGAATTTGCGAGAAGCCTTCTCGTTACGCTAGGACTACATTTTCGTTTAAAAGAAAATCTGACTTTTCAGGCACGGGAAAAAGTTTCGCACATCGTTCGATATATTGACATTTTCCAGATAGTTCACGTTAATTTCAATTGGCAATTAACGAGACAGCTGTATAGATTTACAGAAACCACGTAAAAAGAAAACATCTATTTGAGTAGTTGTTTTATTTTGACAATTTTTTTAATTTAACTTTACCGATAAGTCTCCTAATAACTCCTGTATTACATTGAATATCATCATTCCTAATCCACTCTTAACTAAGGGCAGGCAATTTGGTACCTCAATGACGGCGTTCAAATAACGGCGCCCAAACGACGATGTCTATCGCCCCATACACCATGCCGTCCGTTTATATTTTTAAAGGTGTCTTAGGTTTATTCCGTAGTTGGCCAACAGAAGACTTTGTGATTTATGACATCACAGAGCTCTCTGGTGTTTCGTGTTAGGATGACTAGGGCAAGAAAACCTTTGCAATATTTGCTTGACGTTTCAAATGTCTACAGTTTATTAGAACAAAGACATAAGCAATATACAAAATTTAACACATTACAAAATTAAAACAAAGAATAAATGTCTGATTTCGAAAACATTACAAAACAACGTTAGTTAGAAACACTAAAAATACAATTATTTTAATCTCAAAATGGAAAGAAAGAACAATTGACAAAAAATGGTTCCTTGTTGATTGGGCACTCCTTCTTATTCTTGGGTTTTGCCGTTTACCTGTGTAATGCCGTAAAAAATGAATTAGTACAAATAGTTTTAACCACAGTAAATTCAACATATTTTATGTTGGTATTTGTATTTTTACATATCACAGAATTTGTGGCAGTAAATGAGGTCATGTACTGATTACTTCACATTCTGGTTTAACGATTGTTACTAAATGATTTAGCTATAAAGAGTAATACCGCATATTGTGGTGGTTGAGTCATCACTCTGACCTCTTCCTGACCCTGTAAACACAAAAAAAAAACAATTTTCCATCAATTTCAGCTTCTAGGCAAGCTTAATTCTTTTATTCCATTTTTCAAAGCATAGCCATAGGGCATACGCACTTAATATAGAATTAAATAAGTTTTGACATAATGCAATTTTCCCCCAGAAAAGCAAAAGACCCTTTGTTAAAACAATAAGACCATATCCACCAACGTAACCAAAGCTTGTTGCTTTAAAACAAGTTCAAATTTTAAGAAACTTTAAATAATAAATAACATTTATTTCCTTTTAGATTTGTTCTTAACTTTTGTTAAACTAAACTTTGTTGATACAATACAAACCATGCAAACCTAACCTAATAATTGTAATTACTAAGTTACCTGCTGTGGATTAGGGGCACCAGAAGTGAAACCGGTTTGCGACGTTTGTGGTTGAAAGTAAACGAAAGCTTGGTTTGGCTGACCTTGGATCACGTAGGGTTGCGGCATATTACCTTCATAAAAACATTTTTACTGGATATTACATGTTTTTGTTTTATTCGTTTTTTTTTTAACTTTTATATAGCGACATGCCGCGCGTAACATATCATTTTATGGCTATAGAAGTCTAAAATAATTTTTTTCATACTTCTTAATAAGTAAAATGGCATTTTTACTTAATCGAAATAATTTTACATTTTTTACGCTTAATTTTATGTAGTGTCAAACTTAAAGACTATTTATTTTGTGCACTTGCAACCGGCTACTTAATTCTGCTGAAATGTATTTATTACCGTATTGCTGTTGCATTTGCCCAGCTGGAATGTAAATCGCTTGACCTGGCATTGCGTTGTTAACCGGCATCTATTAAAAGCGAACAGTTAAAAAACACATTCAAAAACTTTTTTTAATCAAGCGCTTTGTGGAAAAATAAAATCCGTTAAGTGGTTTTCTGTTAAATTTTGAATGACATCCAAACAACACATATACTTTGTGCACAATGTACAGCAAAATATGAAGCGTTTGTTTTGTTGTATCATAATCATACACTTACTATTGTATTTAGTACCTTAACGATTGTGTGCAGTTTAGATTCCTAAAAATGCCAAACTATTATTCGAAACCCTTTAACAGTTACAAGCGGTTAGGAATTAAGGGTGCCGAATAATAGTTGCTCAAACCGCCAAATCAATCTATATCGAGCAAGTGCACAAGCTTGATACCTATGGATAATTGTGGAAGGAAAAAAGTTGGTAATTCTCTTTTTATAGATTGAATAAAAATGTTCTCTTACGTTTACTGTTTGGGGTGAACTTGAAGCACAACAGTATCCTGCACAGCAGTAGGCGGAATGCACTATGGCAGTAATCAGTTCTCCCAAGGCAATCGACGCCAATATCACATGAAAACTGAGCTGGGCTAACTGTATGATGGGAAAACCATAGTTATTTGAACAGCTGTGGTAAAGTCCAATAAAATTGTTTATTGATTAGCTCATTGGTTGATGGGTGCCAAACTTTAAACTTCCATGCCGCCCTTTTGCAAATGAAAAGTCACAAGAGTTCAAACTGATTTTTCTCCATACGGAAAATCACAAAGACAAGTATAACTGGATAATGATTAAAGTAATATAAGCTCGTTGAAGGTCGAGGTTTACCGTTGAGAAACTCTTTTTAATAGTTTGTATTACACCTTTTAAGGTTTTTTGTAAAAAAAATGGTATAACAGGTCAATTTTGTAAATGGTTTAACAGGTCAATTTGTCTGTGCATGTGATTAAAGCGTATTTGTTACTTAAGATACTAAATATTAACGGAATACTCTGTTAAATTTTTTATCTTATATGCGTCTGGATTTTAGCACAATGTAGGCCTGCACAACATATGACCCGAAACTTTGTAATGCAGCCCGAGTGCAGCCAATAACACAATAACATTTTTCGTTTCCCTATATTTCTATTTCCAAAATAAACTTGGACTTGCTTTGCGCGGTCGCACATAAAATTACCGTTTTAATGATCACAAACCAAGAAATGTCTAGCTCAATCATGTGTATAATAGTTGAAGCAACTCTTAGTGTATATAATAATTTTATGATGGGTTAATTCTGGGGTGTGCAAGGTTTTCAGCGCGTTAACATAGTTTTAAGCGCAGTTATGTAGTACATTAAATTCTTGCAACATGAACGTTTGAACAGCGAGAGAGTTTTTTCTGTTCTGTTGTACTGAAGTGAGATAGAACGTTAGTCGGTGACCCAATATGATGTTAAAAAGTACATTTGTTCTTGGTTTTGTGCAAATAAAACAATGTAAATCGTACATACCCTTGCAGACCTGTACGAATCATAATCATCCCAACCATAGTAGTAGTTGTAGGCGGAGTTGTAAGCTCCAATCACTTCCAAAGTAATCATTCCAGCGGCGAAAACAGCCGCAAAAATCGAGACAGTCAGTCCTGCCGTAATCTGTATATTGCAAAAGACAATCGAACAAAATGTATTTATTATACCAGCTAGGACATGTGGAGTTTGGCTAAGTCAAACTTGATTGCTCAAAGCGATTAAAAATTACATTTTACAGTGACCGTGACAAAACTTATCAGCAGCAGATATTTAGGATGAATGAGAGAGATATTAACACAATCAGCAGCAGATATTTAGGATGAATGAGAGAGTTATTAACACGATTAACAACAGGCAACAGTCCAATTATTTAATCGTGCATATTAAAATGGAATACCATTAAATAACTTATTTTAACTCACCAAACATTTTGTGGGTTTTCTTCCCGCTTTAAACGCCAGAACTCCGGCTGCTATCATCTATTTTCAAATTAATTTTTAATTCTATATTATTCTACTTATACTTAACAACATACCTAAACGCCTATAACCTACCATTCCACCACCCCAAATTCCAGAGACACAGAAAGCCAAACCCGAGAAATACGTTGATATTCCGATAATCAAGTTGACTGTACCAAGAACGACTGACAGTCCACCAAACACAAGTTGGGTAATCTGCAAAGCAACAGATGAACTGCTGTTAATCTTAGAAAAACAGCGCTTAAATGACACACGGAAGAGCGTTTAAAGGTATCTTAAGCAATACTCAACCTCTAAAAACTTGTTTAAAAAGAAGATTGTAGAAACATCTGCGCTGGATAACAAAAATGGCTTGAATGCACAAATTAATTTGATTTAGAGGCCGATACACGATGACAAAGTCATAATATTGGTACTTGGCTGATGCGAGGGCGGTATCGTTACCGATCCAAATCCAAATTATTGTAGTAATTTTAGGCATAACTCGCCTTTCGATTCAACTCTAAAAGGATTTTTTTTCTAAACCGTAGCCTAAAGGTTAACAACTATAGATGTCACTAAATTGCTTAAGGCTAAAGCAAATTTTGACGGTTATACTAAGAAATTTGCCTTTGAACATTTTGATTTTTTGTATATTTGAGCATAGTAGTGTCGTCATTTGTAGTCGGATTGGGTCGTATCTCGATAGCTTTTGTCTAAATAAATTTTAGAGTTCGGTAGGAAAGCTATTCTACATTTACCATTGATTACGAATAATTCGCTTACCCCAACTTGTCTGTAGATCTTGGTGTAGGATAATGCCGCGTTACATGTGGTCTGGGAAGAAGGCGCTTGAGAAACATAAACCACATTTGGTCCATTCGGTATTTGCGCCATCTCAAAACTCTTTTGCTGTTCGATTGTAGTCTATTTCATCGACTAAAACTTATCCGCTTCTGACAACGGTGATAACTTCGCTTGTGTGCTGATAAGACAGAATATCTCGTGACACTGCGTACATGATAGTTGTTCTGGGAAAATAAAGAGTTCGTGGCAAGAGTTAATGATCTACTCGCCATGAGTCATATGTTTTGCCTCAGCAATTAGGCGACAATGGAGTCACATAGTTAAAGGACAAAACGTCGGCTGTGTTGAATTTAAAACTTCGATGGAATGTATTTTGGGGCCACCTTTATCACGTAATGGTATAGCAGTGGTTTTCAAACTGGGGTCCGCGGTCCTTTTAGGGTCCGTGAGACAATTTTCTGGGACCCCGAAGCAGCTAACAAAAGTCAACACTGCGCTCCCAAAGAAGAAATTTTTTTGTGCAATAAAATTTTTAGGCAACTTACTTTTACAAACTAAGCTTAACAAACACAGTAATAATCACTATGCCGTACATATGCCTAATTGTGGGACAAAAAAAGAAAGCCAAACTCAGCTTCGACCTATACGCGCAAAGTGACATAACGCTAATGTAATTCCAACATGTTTGCTCTCGTCATCGCAAGCTACGAGTAGTTGTTCATTCACATGATTGCCTGAATTGTGCTTTGTGACGTCATAGTGTTGCATTGTGTTAATGAGAATTACGTTTTTAGAGCTTGCTGCGCTTCCACTGTGACCCGAACGGTCGAGGTTTTAAAACTGTTCGTGGTTACTGAACTCAAATAAAATGATTCTTTAGATTTAGAGGTTAACCTACCCGTGCTGATACCAAAGAAGCAAGTGCACCTGTTCCGTTGATACCATTATAAACAACGTGTTATTTTGTGTTCATTTGTGTATATTTTTAACGGGACCGTTGCGTATTTTTTGAAAAAAGTTTAAGGACCCCTGTGGAATAGGCTGTTTACGAAGTAATGTCCACACTGGTAAACCAACAAGTGCAATCATGGTTACCTATTAAAACATAAATGTCATGCTTTAAAATTGTTAATAGAAGGCCAGATTGTATGGTATGCCGTTCTGCAAAAAAAATGTTTTTTTGTATGGCTTCCTCCAAGTTCAACAACACAACTAACAAGTATGGACCATTGTTATCAATCTGTCACAAAACTCATTGAATAAAAAAATATTGATTTTAAAAATGTTCAGTACATGGTAAGCAAAACGTAAATTCCGTTTTACTTCTATTTGCTTAGTTTGGGGCGACATTACTTTTAAACATTAATAACATGGAATCATTTCGGTACAACAATTGTTTTTATTCAGCAATGCTAAAGGCTTGTGTCAACAAAATTCCTTAATATTGTAAATATTGTAAGGCGGAATCGAACCAGATTATAGGATTTATTTAATATAAAGAATTAACTTTGCACCGGAATTCAACTAACTTGCAGCATACCATTTCTGTGCATAAATTTCCTATCTTGAATAAAACCAAATTACCGGAACGTGAAATGAAAACAAATTACTGGTTGATCTGAGTTTTACATTCATCTGTTTTTTTAAGACAGGAAATGTTAATGTGCTGCTTGAAATAGTAAAACTATTAAGATATTAAGTACAAATGTTGATACATTTATTATATTTATTATAAGCGCGAATAATAAAAAGCGATTAGAACGAATAAATTAAAGGGTTTCGATCTTCACTTTTATTAACCAATTATTATCAATTAAACAAAAATACGACAAAGAAGAAGTGCAATGCTTTTCTGCGAAACATACTTTCAAACGTTGTCCTTTTCCTGAATAAGAAACATAATTTAAAGTTATTAGATCAGGGGTTTAAAATTTTTTTTCATCTCGCGTGGACCACTGAAGGCCCCCAAAAAAGACGTCACAGTACAAATAGACTTCACCTTGCTGATTTTGGTTCAAAAATGTGAAAGTGAAATGGAGTCTAAATACATTTAGTTCAAAACCTTTTTATTTTTAAATAAATTATTTTCTTTAATAAATTGTTTACTGCTTAAATATAAACTAATGTTTCAATTAGACCTTCATGGACCCCCTAGAACTAGTTCACGGACCCCCAAGGGGCCATGGACCCCAGTTTAAGAACCCCTGTATTAGATGAATTAACTTTCAGTTGGATCGTACGGCCATTAGTCAAACAGGGAAAATTTAATATAACTGATTTCGGTTAGCGGTTCGAAAGGCTCTCGATGTACTACTGGTATACATGTTGTTCAGTAGATTGTTTTATGCAAGTCAATACATAAGTGCATATGATACAGCTGCTTAGGATATACATAGGAGCAGGGAGCCGAACTGGAACCGAACCGGAACTTTATGAACCGGTTTTGGGTCAATTTTATCCGAACCGAACCCGAACCGTTTTTTATAAGATTTTAAGGAGCCGAACCGGAACTGAACCGAATAATTTCAAAGTACCTGAACCTTAACCGAACCCGAACCTGTAAATAAAAGCGGTTCGCTCCTGCATGACGTCACAACTTCTATTTTACAGAGTCAAGTTACGCCATATTCGAAATTTTATGAAAAATTATGAATATTGAATGGTTTATTTTTTATTTTTTAGATATTTCAATATTGAGTTGCTGTTCACGGAACTTAGATTAAATGAAAGTCACGGAACTTAGATTAAATGACTTACAATTTAAAAATTATTCTCTACATTTATCGACCCACATTTTGAGATTTAACGCAAATTATATTGTATCTGAACCGGAACTTTATGAACCGGTTTTGAAATAACGATGTTTCGAAACATTTAAACTACTCCGAACCGAAACCGGAACTGAACCGGATTCCTAAAAAATCCTTGAATCCGAACCGAACCTGAACCGGAAAAGTCAAACGGTTCGACTCCCTGCATAGGAGTGTTTAATCCAGTCGATAAATATCAAACAATTACCGCATATGGAGGAGGCTGATCGATTAATTGGGAATCATGACCCTGTGACAGCTGCAAATAAAGAAAAGTATTTAAAAAAAGTTTTCTAATTTTTTCATTGTATTGATTTATTGATGTTCGATAATATCGAATCAAAGCCGATACCCGATACTAAGTGGTGCCATCGGTATAAGTCCGATACTAGACTGTATTCGGTGCCCATATAATACTAAATTACACTGCAATTTTAGTCTTGGTTTGTGATCTAACGTAACGATTCTACCTTACAAGGTTAACAAATTGGGGTTGCTTAACTTTACACGCCAAAGCAAATTTTTCTTAACTGTAAAAAAGCCTTTGGCAGTATCCATATGAATTATTTTGCTTGTTTAAGCATGGTTCTGACGTAATTTGTTGTCGGATAATATCGCAATATTTTTTGTCCAAAATATCGGGTATCAGTATTGGAATAAAAAGTATCTAAAACCTTAATACGATATAGAAAAACACAATAAAACTCGAAGCTAACTAACTAAAAATTAAAAAAGCATAATTTGTAAATGCAATGTTTAAACTTTACTTTTACCAATTACCTCAGTTGTATCTAAAAGAGGACAATAATTTTTAAATTCCGTTAGTATTACCTGTGAAGAGGGGCAAAAACCTGTTGGTTGGTATGGTACATATGCTTGGTTAGGACAACCTGGGATCACATACTGTTGCTGTATATCTAAAAAGTAAAAAGTTTAAATAAAATGGGTAGTAATACTATTCTTACCTTTTCTATTCGATTTCTGTTTGCACAAGACTAAATCCCCTTAAAAATCCAAAATAACTTATGAAAATACATATAGTTTTACTAAATATTATAGGCTACCATTTTGATTTCGGAAGCTACAAAATTGTCTCAGCTTAATTTATTAGAAACTGAAAATTGGTAAATAAAATAGTCACCATATGGCTGTTGAAATCCATCAGGTTCGTTTAGCAGTTGTCCTTGTATTTGCTGCGTTTAAAGAACTAAAGTAATGATTAGAAGGGAAAAGAAGGTAAAACATTACAGCTAGGTTGTTTGTTCTAAGAAACACTTTAAAACACAAAATTTAAATCATTAACAAATCGTCCCATGCGTAATAGTGTTTTTAGTAGAGGCAGGAAGCAATATGAAGACGAATCATGTTGATTAAATTTGCATTGTTTATTGCTACTGTCTTATTTTGTTTGACCACTTTAAGCTGTCATGAAGTTAGTGAAGAGAATTGGGTCGCTGAAGTTTCGCTTTTAAGCATACTCTTAGTATTTGGGTCGCCGTGAAAAAAAGGTCGAGATACAGTTTTAGAAAGTTAACTTACAAGTTGTGTTCCGCTTGACTTGCAGCAATAACAACCTCGGCAGCAGTAGGATGAATGCACAATCGCCACAATTAGCTGGATGGCAGCAATAACGCACAAGGTGGTGTGAATGCCGAATTGCGTTGCCTTAATAAAAAAAAAACAATTCATTCTGCGTAACATCTTAAACACTGTCACTGTCGACAACTAAGTTTAACACTAGTGTAATCGTTGACACAATGCATGCCATATATTATTTTCTGCTGGCGGATAGCATTAGCCTAGATCAGGAGTTCCTAAACCGAAGTCCATGGACCTCTTAGGGGTCCGTGAACTAGTTTTACGAGGTCCAGATAGTTTTGCTTTATCCATTTATTTATTGTAGTTAATTGTTGATCGAACATAATTTCGTGTTCTACGATGGAGTAATCTAATTTTAATGTTGGAAAACCGTTTTGCCTCCTTTTTGAAAGCATAAATCGCTTAATCTTAAGAAAAAGCCTGTATACTTAACACATTATTTCCAAGGGCATAAAATATTCAAGTTTTCCTATACCTGTGATATGCATCTTTGTTCGGAATTACAAGAGTGTAGAAAGCTTAAACAGCTGATACTTCCAGTCAACTCAAACGCGAACATCAAGACAGAAAGCAAAGCAGCAATGATCGTAACCACCATGACAGCAATTAACTGCAGTACAAAAACATATGTGGTGTATAAATAAAACCTGTAGGTAAAATTACAAGTTGTCCATGTTATGTTGTCCAAGTAACCCCTTTGGAAGGCCCGTGTTGCCACCTTTGACTTTCAAGACTCATTGCTTTTTTTATTATGCTTTATCCGCAAGCTATAGGCTGATCTGCGCCTATAGACAGTTATAGTCCCACAAAAACTTTAAGTTCGCGCAGTTTAATAGTATGTTTAAGTTCTTGCTTTATTTCCTATTATATATTACTACAAAGAAAAAACTGACACAGCATTGTCCAAAAATAAAAGCGTTTAAATGCCGCAAAACAAGTTAGTGTTGTAGCCAATATGTCGGAAATATACTCACCAAACCTTGACTAGGATGCATTCCCGAACGATAACCAAGGATACCAGCAACTAACACCTATAATCGTAAAGTTGTTTGTTATTTTTATATGTTTGCTCAGTACCTCAGTACATTCTTAACACACAAATTCGGAATTCGAATAGTATTGTTTGTCAAGGCCACATTTTAACAACAAAATTTTAAAAAGTGACTGTTACGTTACACGTACGTTGACAGTGACTCTGCGTAGATAAGTGTTTTTATTTACTTAAAAGAGTTGGCCTGACATTTTGCGATAACATGCAAAACTGTTTTGTGAATAGTTGCGACAAACCCAATGAGCGAATTTACGTTATTCTACTTACCATTGCGCCGCACCATATTCCCGCCCCTATGAACACTGTGCCAGCCGCGGGATAGGAGAATGCAACGATTATATTCACGGTTCCCAGAATTATGGAAAAACTGCCAAGAACCAGTTGCCCAAACTGAAACGTAAGAGGTAGACTCTAAAAGCCGTCGATATACAACTTTCAAAGACTGGAAGCCATCGATAATACTCTACTTGCATTGGTTCAGAGGCTAACAGCCTGTGTGTGACAGACTTTTTGTAACGTGGTTGTAAGTTAAAGTAAGTTTTGTATATTGTAATGATGCTTATCGTAAGACAAACAGCAATTCAGGTAAATTTACATAATCCGAAGACACATGTCGTCAAAATTTATAGTGCAACAAAATAACATTACAGTTTGCCAACTTATTTCACTATCAAAACTGCAAAACCATTGTATAATTTTATAAATAAACTTTCTTGAATTGGTCGGATAAAAAGGAGAAATTAGAAAATTTCACAATTTTTCGCATTTTTACCTTATTACCCTAAGCTAATTTCTTAAAGAAACAACAACAAGATAATGACCTACCCCAAGGTTTTTAAATGTTTTTGTGTACTTAAGCGCACCATTAATTGCATTCTGCTGGATCGTTGTGAATACAGGCAATCCAGTTGTGCTTACTTCATTTTGTACAAGGGCCATTTCTAACAAGTGTTTCCATTAAAACATCACAAACCTTGTTATCTACAAAAAGTAACAGAACAACAAGAGTCTTCGCTGTAATGCAGTAAAATTGATAGTATTATATCTGGCTGTAAAAACATATTATATTTGGCTGTAAAAACATAAAAATACACTACTACGCGTCGAACGTCAGTTCTGACAATCGCTTAAACAACTTTTGTTTATCCTTGGTTATCGAAAATAAATTTCCTTCAACTGACGCAAAACTGGTTTAAATGACTACTTCATCTTGAGGCGGATGTAAAACTAAGACGTTTTTTACGGTACGGTCTGTGGATTTTATGGCCCTAAGTTAATGGTTAACTGATGGGTTTAACTGTTTTATTTTTTATTGTTGCGTTACACTTTTGTCAAGCTTTGTATGTCAAACTGATTACCAAAAAACTAAAATATCCTAACTAACAACAATCTATTTTTTTGGTAAGGACCAAAATTTTTAACCATGAGTTAAACACACTTGTTACAACTTTTACCTAATTATTTAGCACCTTATTGCGAAGTGTCATTACAGATATTAAACAAACCTATTTTATAAACATATAGATCAGTGGTTTTCAACCAGGGTTCCGCGGAACCTAAGGGTTCCGCTAGTACAGACCAGGGGTTCCGCAATTTCTAAATTGTTTAGCTAATTCAGGTGTTTTTATTACACTGGGGTTCTTCGAGCCAGTGGAATTATTGCACTGGGGATCCTCGAACCAGTGAAATGTTTCCATAGGGTTCCACTTCAGCAAAAAGGTTGAAAAGCACTGATATAGATTCTCAAATTTAAAACTGCTATTTAACTAAATTGAAAACTATTATTGAAAAACAGGCGGCACATTTGACCAGAAAGTTGTATTTAGACTAGTATAATTATTCGACAGTATTTTGAAGGCTGAGGGAGCATAAAAAAGCAAACAAAAATTCTTATAGGTTTATCTACCTTTCATGGAAATAACGCGAGGCCGTAAGCACATTAAATGACTTTATTCACACATTTTAATTAGAATAGTTAAATTCGGGTCCAATATTAGGATTGTTTATATTTAATATTATTAGGGTGCAATTATCAAGGAAACATCACATGTATTCCACAACGCTCGGGCGATTGTACAAGACTTATTTTTATTTTCTACTACTTTAAAAACACCACTAATTATATTATTATCCATAATAGCATATGCAAATAAGCAATTAAATCGTTGTTGCACAACATAAATATAATTGACTTTGCTTTATTGCTTCAGTACTGTAGGTTCCTATATTTTCTGGTTCACCTGTAAATACAATACGAATTATAGACGGAAATTAACGTATTTATTTCCCTTGCATTTTACATAATAAACACATTCCGTTACTGCATTTAAAAAGTGGTTTTGGTCAACATTATTCTATAAAGAGGTAATAAATCATGTAAAATATTTAGCTTTTTACATAAACACGGATTTAAAACTGTAAACCTAAAATAAATTGGCATTTCTTTCAAACTTAGTTTACTTTCATTAAACAAAATACAAATTGTACCGATTATTGAGGTGGATGAGTATTAACTTGCGGCAACTGCACCTGTAAGTATAACATTCGTAAATATATATATAATTTCGAACTACAATTGCTCCACCTTATTTCTAAAATTAAATTAGCACTTTTCTAATATATTCTAAAAAAACAAATGGCAACTATTTTTTTACTTGTTTATGATTTTAATTTTTAACATTGTACTTACTTTCGCACTGTGAAGCATGGAAATTTCTAAATTAAAACTTGCTCAACAAAACCGATTTCAAAATGTTGTTTTAAACAAACAAACGGTTACGCGTAGTGTAAGAATATAACACGTTTTACCTGCGAAGCTGGGTAAACCAAACCGGAACTTGGTGGTTGTTGGTGTGATACAAATGCTCGGTTAGGTTGGCCCTGGATGACATATTGGGCAGGTGCAGCTGAAAAACAAAAATATGCCAAAGGATTTCGTATTGCTTGTATAGAATTTTTAAACAGTTAATTTATTTTTTAATATTTATGGTTTTATAAAATCAATTGTTGGTAAATGCTTATATAAGGAAAAATTGTTTTTTTTCAGTCACAGATTAGCCTATATCGTGCTGTGAAATCCCAAAAATCTGTCTAAAATAAACATTTACTGTTAGACTGTTTTTAATTAGACTACTATTGCAAATTTACTTTTTATTTCTTTAAAATTCGTTTTTATAATTCATTCCCATGGTTTATCATTCAGGTTCCTAAGCTTTTAAAACCTACGTCCGAAAACATTTTTTATTGTTTCCTGTAAACTAGAGTCGGCATAGAATTTTGAGAGAAGACGTAAGAAAGTACGTCATACAATAAGCAGGCTTATGAAACCTGCTGTTTTCGGTCCAACAAACGTGAAAAAATTAAATAAAGTCAAAATACAAAAAACACGCCAAGGATTTTTTATTTCCAAATAGTGTATTTTTTCAAAAAAATATTCTATTTATCATGATATGCACCAAGATTTCAATTAAACAATCATGGACCCCTAAAACTAGTCCACGTAACCCCAAGGGATTCACGGGCCTCAGTTTGGGAATCCTACTTCAAGCCAACTAATTTCTAAATTGGTTGATTAACTAATTGGAAGAATAACAAAGGTGCGATTCTATTGCGTTGCGGCCTTGATGCGTATTTTTGAGCAAAGTCAATGAACAAAGTGAAATAACAAGTGAATATGAGTTACGACAGTGGTTCTCAACCGCGATGTCGCGGCACTCTAGGGTGCCATTTTTGAAGCTCAAGTGTGCCGAGAAATATTTTAAATTCTTCAGGATTTCAATTTTGGCTCTATTTAATTGGTAAGCTTCTTGATACAATTTTTTGTGTACCGATACGATAAAAGTCTTAAAAATTAAAAAGTTTTTCTCAACCTGGTTGAACAGTTAAGGCGTGTTTCAATCACCTTTAATGCAATGTGACAGTTATAACCACTGATCAAACATTCGAGCAAGGGTGCCGTAAATTATGGATAATTTCTATAGGGTGCCGCAATTTAAAAAGATTGCGAAACACTGGGTTATGATGTTGGTGCACCCTATTTGCTCAAACAAAATGAACAATGCTGTTGCTTACCATAGTGTTGTTGCTGCCCTGCTGGTATGTACACCACTTGTGCTGGTATCGGTAATGCAGTCGTCTGCTAAAATTAAAACAACTAAATTTAATTGTTTTGCACTTATGTAGCAATCGAAAAGTTTCATATAAAAATTCAAATAACTCATCCATTTTGTTAAAGTATTCTAACGTACCACGACATTTTCAGTCACTGTTTTAAACGTTTGGCTTGTTTTGATTGATTTGAGCAAATTAACTTGTTTTAACTTAAAAACAGTTGTTTGGCATGTTTAACTTGAGCCTATGCCTTTCAATAATCAGCTATTTATCAGCTTTTTAAGCCTTTCACTTGCTCGTCAAATATTTATTTTTTGTTATTTCGTCTGCTACACACGATGGACAGGTGATTTTTATGTTTTCCGCTTTACTTTTAAAATCTGTTACGCTTACTGAGTGTGTTGACTCGGATTTGCAACATGAACACGAACCAGCACAGCAAAAGGAGGAATGCACGATGTTGACAACAAACATAATACTTCCGATAATGGTCAAGAAGATGTGAATTACGAACGTGGTAGTCTGGAAGACAACAAAATATATACTTTTCCAACATGCTGAACAAATCTATACATTTCCCACTAATGACACCACATTTGTTCCAACATTATGTTTGATGTACTAAAACTATTAAACTAACAGGCTGAACATTAAGGTCGGGGGTTCTTAAACTTTTTTCACCGCAGACCCCCCAATTTTTTTTGCTTCACGTGGACCACGGTAAGCAAGAAATTTAATAAAATGACGTCATGAATTGACGTTACAATACAAATAGACTTTAGAATCCGCAGTTTTCGGTCCACGAAATGTGAAAAGAAAACTAGAAATAGAACCATTCAGTGCAAAAACGTTTTATTTTAATTAAACTCTTTCCTTAGAAAAATTGATTACTTCCTAACTATATACCAGTATTTCAATTTGGCCTTCGCGGACCCCCTAAAACTAGTTCTGATTTAGGTGAACCCGAGTATAAACGCAATCGTATTCCGAAATTTAGACGCTTTTAAAGCATATTAAGAATATAGTTGGGTGTATTTTTATGAAATTAAATTACGTAACAGACAATATACAAAATTTGAAAATTAAATTGAAAATTTTGCTTTTCAAAGGAATTTAGTTTCAACAAACATTTTTTGTTGTTGGTGGCGTTGTCTTAAATGCGTTCTAGTTATCGGAAAAGGATGACGTCAGTTTTCAAAACAATCCTTTAAGTTTAAACCTTTGAAAAAGGATTACATAAATTAAATTAATGGATTTCAATGATTTTGTAAAAATGACCAAGTTTGAATAATACTTTTTTATTTTTTATATTACACACGATAAATTCATCTTTTGAAAAGGCTTTCATTAAGATATGGTACCACTTAACCATTACTGAAGTATACTAAAACTTAAACCCATCATTGCATACTTTATCCTGAAAAATCGTTTCAATGTAATCTTACGTCAGATTCATAGCTTGCGTTGTATGACGCACAACCAATTGCCTCAAATGTAACCATCGCGCCAGAACAGAGTGCAGCAAAAATGGTTACCACCATGGTCGAAATTACCTACAAATAAATGTTGCTAATGTTTCATCTTAAGCCGATTTAAGACGCGTTGGTTAACACTTATGTCTCACCAACGCGCGTGATGCGTATCACTTAATTTTCATAACGAGGAAGTTTTTTTTGTTTACCATACGCAACAACACAAGTGGCTTGCATCTAACATTTACGGCCTGTTATATTTTGCAAACGACAAAGGCTATCGTACGATATGACACATGAGTATATTTTTTTTATAACTTTAACTTGCGAATTTTTTTAGTTAAATTTAATCTCGCGGTTTTGTTTATTTGTATTAAATCAGCTACATCTTGTCTTTTGAACAATAGTGCGTTTAAATGGCACAAAATTTAAAGTTTTAAAGGAAAACCATAAGTTTTTATTAATTTAGTCGCGTGGACAACTTTAACCGCTGAACTTAATTTAAAAAAAAAACAAGACGTATAGTTATTAAACAGTAGCACACCAAGCGCATTGTTGCGTAATAATAAGGAAATGTAGCGCATACATTTCAGTCGTAAATTTTGTCTTGCGTGCGAAAAATGTGGCAGTAGTATGTTCGATGCGAACGATTATTTACTAAATTTAGAAAGCACGGGCAAAAAATATTTTCTGTTTCGCCTTATAGATTGAGCACCTCGGTCTATATTTACTCGTTTATTAGACCCTGCTTTAAGCGATATGTGCTGTATACGATACGTAAATGAAAATTGAGGATTGCGATTGCCTTAATATAACATTTAACAGAAAATCAAAAAACTAGTTCAGCAGCACCATTCCACAGACGCTAGGGTTGTTCAGACTAGAACAAAATTGAAAATTTTTCCCATGATTTGGACCTTAAAGATCCAATTTCAATAATTTTTGGTCAATCCTACTTCTTAGGTCCAAACCATGGGAAAAACTTCGTTTAGCTAAACTTTTCAAACAAATTTAAAATCTGAACAACCCTAACAGACGCACACTAAACATTTTAAATGATTGCGATTTGTTACACAAATATCAATGAAAACAAAATAATTATTGTTTCGAGGGTGACTGTTTATCTCAGATCAAGAAAATCCTCTGTTATAAAAAGTTATCTTTGGAGAAGTTAAAAAATTGTTTAGGCCTTTATCTTGACTTAGGATTAAATGAAAATAATAGAGTCTACGACTCGTGTTTATGGAAAGTCATCCCTTGTTGAAAAATTAGTTGTATAATATTACGAGTAGGACATGTCACGTAAAATCGTACACAACAATCGATATCGACGAAATAGTTGTTTTGCGAACTGCGTCATTGGGTAATAACCTTGCTAAATAAATATTTGCCTGTTGACTCACCAAACATTGATCCGACTTTATCCCCGAACGGTACCCGAGAAATCCAGCTACTATAACCTGGAATGAATTTTTGGTTCTAAAACACGTCAAAAAAAACAAGTAAATCATAGCAACCATTAAGTTTTTAAATAAAGCAGTGGTTCCCAACCAGGGGTCCACGTAGCCCCCCTCCCAAGGGACCCAAGGGTCCAGCCTTTGACGAACGCCCCGGTTGTAATTGTTAGGTGGAAAAGTCGTATGTATGTTTTTGAAAGAAAAAAAATAGTCCCCCACTTTTCTAAGCAATTGGATGTTTTATGCATGGCCTATCCTATATAAACTTTAGCCGATGTTTTTATTCATACGAAAACAAAGCTTTTTCGGAAATTCCGGTCGTAATAACAATTTCACCTTTTCCATTCAGGGACCAGGCAGGGGACCAGGTTATGATACCTATCGGTGTAGGCTAGGTGATAAACTAACTCGGCCATGCTTAAGTTGTTTTTTGGAAATGTGGAATGGAAATCGTGTTATAAACAATTCTATCATTTAATGCAGTGTTTCGCAACCATTTTTGTCTTGTAGGAACCTACAGAAATAGTTTGCGGCATCCTTGCTCGTATTTTTGTTGAGTTGTTAATTGCAACGCTACAATAAACGAGATTGAACAAGAATGTAAACTGTGCAACAAGGTTTTTTTTTTTTAATTTTTTGCACTTTTATCGTACACAAAAATTATATTAAGAAGCTTACCAATAAATAAAAAAATATGGAATCCTAACCAATTTGAAGACTCTCTCGGCATCCTTTAACGTTAGAAATGGCACCCTAGAGTGTCGGCAACCCGGTTGAGAAACATTGACTTACTGTATAAGAATTTTTTATTTGATCTGACCAAAATGTAGCGTTTAACGATCTCTAGGGCATGGGTTCTTAAACTGGGGTCCATGGACCCCTTAGGGGTCCGTGAACTAGTTTCGGGGGTCCATAAAGGCCTAATTGAAATGTTAGTCTTTTTCAAGGATCGAAATCGGAAATTTTAGAGGTCCGCGGTAAAAAAATTCAAGAACCCCTGTTATAGGGGTATGTACGCTTGAAAAAAAAGGTCCATGATTGAAAAAGGCGGAGATCCACTATAAGTAAAGGAAACTATATTGTACAATGATGGTTTCTTCCGACGTTCGACGACAAAAGTCGAAGCGCTTATTGTGAGTGCAAAGGACCTTTTTAATTTATTTTGGTATTATTGAACAGTAAGCATAGCTCTTACCAACGACCCACACCAAATTCCAGCACCAATGTTGGCCGTACCATAGTAGTAATATGTAGGCGCAAATGCGATATTGAGGATGGCCAAAATCATAGACAAAACTCCCAAAGAAATCTCTGTAATCTGAAAAAAATCAATAAATCAATCAAATCAATCAAATTAATCTTTATATTTTATTAGCTTCGTTATTTTTTTGCTAAAACCGTTTTGCTGTTTCGAACAAAATTGTACAAATTGATTTATTTATTTGTTCAATAAAAGTTTGGTTTTAATAAAATAACAAAAATAAAATTATTCCGACAGACGACATTTTCCTATAACTTACACCAAAACGATTCAAAATCACTTACCCCGAACTTTCTGTAAAGGTTTGCGTACTTCGGGGCGTTATTAGTTGGTGGTTGCTGAATAGTTGTTATTTGAGGCGAACCAGTAGTGTAGACTACATTTTGTATATTGGCCATATTAAGCTTTACTATCGTATTGCCAACAAAAATCCCAGGAAAAATTTGTTTAACAAATCACCATTATATATAAGTATAGTATAAAACAAAAAGAAATCAATAGAGTAGACAGAAACTGTTTCCAGCTATAGTTTTGTATTTAGTAATGCTTTGTGTCATTACAAAATTGGTAAATTATCTTTAAAAGTGTAAACGTTTAAACAGTACCACCATATTTTCTCTACCTGCTGCCTATTATGGCAAATTAATAAGCTATTCAAGATTTTCAAAATCTAATTAAATTGACCGAATAGCTCAAAACAGACAAAAAGTTTTGATGGTCGAACAACACCATAGGGTTTTTACCAAAGCAAATATACAATACCTTATGTACTATGCTGATTAATTTATTACAGTTTGTATAGTTCTAAAATTGATGCAGACCAACAAACTAACTCTTTACACCAATATTGGTTAACCGCTAAGACGAAAAGCCAGTTCTTAAAAGCACACTGGTCGTCAACGATTTCATGGCTTCGTTTAATTATTAACTGTTACATTTCCATTTTTTAATGTTTCGCAAACAAAATGATGCTTTTTATTATGGTACTGCGCAAGTCGAGGTAATATGAGAAAGTGTCTGCTTGGGAGATTTTATTCTATATGAAAGATTTATCAGGCGCAATATAATATATTACACGTATAAAATTGGTGCTAGTTTTCGCATCCTAATAAATTAAAACACTTCTATATAGGCTTTATATATTGTAAGTAAATTTTATTATTTGCAATACAACGTATAACGATGACGCTATCGTAATGTATAACAAACAAAATATAAAATTCCTATTGTGACAAAAAAGTATGAACAATTAGATTTTGTTTGCTGTGGTTGTGATTTAGCTTGTAAAACGTTAGCATTTTTGAAGTCGAAAATATACACAGACCTTATAATAGTTCTACGGTTTGACCTCGATGAATAAATTCAGTGCTCTATCGCAACTAGCACTTGACTTTATTAGCATAACCAACTTATAAATGCAGGATACAATACAGATTAAAATTTGCAAATGGGTCATTCGCGAGATTATACATTATATTTGGAAAAATGAAGTTCTATTCCCAGCAATTCTCCAAAGTGAATCTTAATTTCTTGCAAAACAAAGTAAAAAACAAGTTTGTTAACTGTTTATTGTGTCAGATATGTAATGTAACATTTAAAAAAAATACTATGTAACTGTTTATTGATTTTTTATTGCATCATAGATATGTTAAACAGGGCGGTGAAGGGTTGCCAAAACCAACCTGAGTCTGACTTTGCCCGAAAGAAAAGTCGAGTCCGACTTTGCAGACTCCGTTCAGTCGAAAGTCCGGCGCTGACTCAACAGTCTCTATTTTACTCATTTTTGTTATTAAAGTGAAGTGAATATACACAAATTCACTTGTAGGGGTGTCATAACCACTAACCGCTAACATTACGTGGTTAAAACTTATATTTACCCTATGACTGATATCATATTCCAACTTTACTATAGTTTGTGGCCTGGTCTGTTTTAAATTTGGTACTCCGCATGCGCACGTCGGTCGTGACCCCAGTAGCCTTAGGTGTCATTTCCAAGTCCATTTACATTAATACATAAACATAAGGATTTGATTTGGGTAAATTATAAATTTACATGATGGTACTATAGCATAGCATTCTAAAATTAGAATTGAAAATTTTGTTCTAATTGCAACGATTTAAAATTAATAGCCTAAAATTTCCGATTTAATAAGGCTAGATGTTTACGTTAGACACTGTGCCAAGTTTTGTAATTTTTATTAGCTACAGAATTCCAAAAAATAAATAAAAATGACAGATAGGCCTACAGTAATTTACTTTTCTTGACATTAATTATACTTAATGTTTTCTGTAGGGTAACAGATTCTACTGCCGGGCCATCTGGATTTGTTTGGCCTGATGCTAGTTTTTGCTGGATTGAAACCGACTTCATTTGTTAAAGGTTGTTCGAAGGTTGCGTGTTCCAACAGCTTAGCCACAGCAAGTTATTAAACGTATCTGAGTTTATTGAATAACATCAGAACGGCAATCAACCTACAAGAAAATGTGGCCATAACCACTCGCAGATTGCCTGGCAATCGTTGGAGAAAAAGTTCGCGAAGCAAATTTTTCGAAACTTCTCCGCCCATAAGATGTTGCGTTTCTCGCAACATTTCCGAAGGCTTGCGATTGCCCAGATATTCATGTCGAAGAAGTTTCTGTAAGCCCTGATGCTTGGTCATCGAAACATACTGATAAGCGAGTATTTTAACTGCGCGTAAGGATTCGAGTCATCTGGGTTTTTAATAATGTCTCGCACAACTGCGGCTATTTCGGGTGACACTTGATGGTACTTTGATTTCGACAGCGTCACGCCTTTCACAATGAATTGTGCTTCTACTTGTAAAAAACATAGTTCGGCGTCTTGTGGCCAGAAGGGCGGAATTTTAATAGCAACGGCTGCAACATTTGCTTCGTCCATCATATACGAAATTAAGTGAAGTGCGTTGGTGTGTTGAATATGAGCTATAGCCTACAATCTATGTGTTTCAAACATTGCACTTACTTTGTTAGTTGCCGGGGTCACAGTTTGTATGAGTCCAGAAAAGTGCACACGTCCGCTTGTATTTACGCTCGGCGCCAGCACGATAGAATAAGCGTGTCGCGTGTAGAATGTCGCAGGGGTACATAATAAAAGGATACGCTGCAAGGTCAAAGCCATGAAGGATTTTCTTTAGGGTTGCCAGATTGGCTTTTTTGACGCCAAATTTCACAAATTTAGCTCTTTTTGAACGTGGTTGGCGTCAGAAAATTTATTTAGCTTTTTGGCTTTTTTGTAAACGCTTGCTAAAATTAGTCAAATTGTATAGGCCTACTTTTATAGTTTCAAAATTTTCGTCTTAAGATATGTAGGCCTTGCCTGACTTTTAAAATAATAAATCGTTACCGCAGGTTTTCAGGTCGCAGTGTTTCTCAACCGATGGGTCGCCAACCCGTTTGGTTTGGTTGGGTCTTTCAGCAAAATATTATGGGGCTCTTTTTCTTTTGTTTTGATACGTAGAAAGTAACGCAAAAAATCACCAGAAGCTACACAGCATAAAGAAATAGAAAGGCAAAATAAACATATTTATGGCAAAAATTTAAAAAAATATATACCACAATACTAAGAATTGCCTATATATTATAAATTTAAAAAACAAATTTAAAATTAAAAAAATATTAATATTTGCAATAAAATAAGAAAAAAATGCTTGATCCATAAATTTAACTAACAAATTATTCATAACCGATCGCGGCCATCTTGATACTGCTCCAGACGACTCGATTATAATCCTAATCGCGGCGATTTTTAAACGCCTCCAGGATAGTCAATTCGACTCGGAATTGAACAAGATTTTTACACACTGCTTTTGTCTACTCTATCTTGCCAAGGAAAGAAATTTTAAAGAAAAAATTAAAGTTTAAAAAAATTCTTTTAGGCGAAATATCGTGATTTTTCATCATGGCAACATCCGGCCAAAACGATTCAATATTGCCAATTGCCCCAATAATGACCTATGTTAACGTGAAGACATTTGTCACACCTTTCGAATGATACCCCATTCGTCATAATTTTTGCTTGGATAAGTGGTGCACTTGGCTATAGCCGATAATCGATATTAATATTCATAACCGATCGCGGCAAATTTTCAAATGGCTCTAGATTGCTCAATTCAATTTAACATAGGTCATTATTGGGGCAGTTGGTAATATTAAATCGTTTTTTGTTTTTTTTTCAATATTAATATTCGCCATAAATTCAAACTAATAATTTCATCCCAGGTTGAAACTAAACTTCTTGAGGAACGCAGGAGTAAACCTTTTCAATGATGCCTCGCTTGCTATAAATTTGTTGGGGAGTAAGGGTTTAATTCGGCAAAAAACGATGTTAATATTCACGACATATCGCGATAATTTTTCAAAGTCTCTAGTACCCTCATTAAAACTCACAATCGAACAAAACTTTTACACGTCGATCAATGTCTATGCAATGTTTTTTAATTATTTGTGCCTTTTTTGATCGGATGTGTAAACAATCGAGACTATGGGCATATAAGGCAAATGTTGTTTGATTGCAGGTAGCCCCAGATGGCACTTACACGAAGCCGCCTAAGACATAACTGACCTACGTAACGATGACTTTTATCCGAAATATGATCGAGCCCGCTTCGGCATTTGGACTGGCCAAGGATCGCTTATAAATTCATAAGTTGAGCGACATAATTCGTTTACCTTATGCATATATGGTGCGATTAGAGTCTCAGTCAAGTCATTTGTAAAAAAGTCAAGTCTAAATCAAGTCCTTGTCTTAAAAATTACACGTTTTACTCCGATTATGAGAAATGCCCACCTAAAAAGAACGGTACCAAAACGAATATACTTCAAGACGTGGTTGAATACAACAGTATACCGCAGCACTAGCTATTAAAATATTACAGAAAATTGTTTTGTCTTCTGACCTGTGTAGGTAACAACTATTTTACTTTAAACGAACAACTTTATTCTTAAGATTGTATTAGTTTGATTTTTATTGCTGATACGGTTCCATGCAGTTTTTCTCGGGCACCCCTAATCAATATCCCTTCGAAAGGTCACACCTGTTTGTCACGGCCACATTTTGACAACAAAATTTAAAAAAGTAACTGTCACGTCAAACTTAGGTCGACAGTGACGTTTCGTAGACAAGTGCTTGTTTTCTTAAAAGATTCTACTTACCATTGCGCCGCACCATATTCCCGCCCCGATGAACACTGTGCCAGCCTCGGGATCGGAGAATGCAACGATTATATTCACGGTTCCCAGAATTATGGAAAAACTGCCAAGAACCAGTTGCCCAAACTGAAACGTAAGAGGTAGACTCTAAAAACCGTCGATATACAACTTTCAAAGACTGGAAGCCATCGATAATACTCTACTTGCTTAGGTTCAGAGGCTAACAGCCTGTGTGTGACAGACTTTTTGTTACCATGTATTGTACGGTACGTGGTTGTAAGTTAAATTAATGAAAGACACACACAAACAAATGTGTTTAATAACATCTGTGATCTAGCCCCTCGGAAGTTGCTTTATGACCAACGATTACGGCTTCCGTATCAATAGTACACCGAAAAGCCATCGCAGACTGGCCGAATCTGTCGATCTATGATGCAAGCAGAGCAAGCCAGAAAAACAACTGGCCTGCAGTGAGGTTCGAACTAACGACCTCCGGTCAAGCCGGGACCGTTGCTCTACCAACTGAGCTATGCAGGCTCAGAGAGGAGCGAGTCGAGAAACAACCATGCGCCAATACTTGCACATTTTTGCTAGTACAAGCAACTTCATACTGGGGGATCGTCAGTCCGTATCAATCAAAAGCCAGTTGTTTTTCTGGCTTGCTCTGCTTGTATCATAGATCGACAGATTCGGCCAGTCTGCGATGGCTTTTCGGTGTACTAAGTTAAATTAAGTTTTGTATATTGTAATGATGCCTATCGTAAGACCAACAGCAATTCAGGTAAATTTACATAATCCAAAGACACATGTCGTCAAAATTTATACTGCAACAAATTAACATTACAGTTTGCCAACATAATTCAATAGAAAAACAGCAAAACACGTATACTTTTATATCTAAACTTTCTTGAATTGGTCGGGTGAAACAGAGAAATTAAAAATTTTCACAATATTTTGCATTTTTACCTTAAGCTAATTTCATCAAAAAACACAACAAGATAATGACCTACCCCAAGGTTTTTAAATGTTTTTGTGTACTTAAGCGCACCATTAATTGCATTCTGCTAGATCGTTGTGAATACAGGCAATCCAGTTGTGTTTACTTCATTTTG
This sequence comes from Ascidiella aspersa, assembly GCF_963924565.1. Lineage (NCBI taxonomy): Eukaryota > Metazoa > Chordata > Ascidiacea > Phlebobranchia > Ascidiidae > Ascidiella > Ascidiella aspersa. Next base: position 23,760,910 of record NC_139451.1, read on the forward strand.
TACAAGTGCCATTTCTAACAATTGTTGCCATTAAAACATCACAAACTTGTTATCTAGAAAAGTAACAGAACAACAAGAGTCTTCGCTGTAATGCAGTAAAATTGATAGTATTATATTTGGCTGTAAAAACATATTATATTTGGCTGTAAAAACATAAAAATACACTACTACGCGTCGAACGTCAGTTCTGGCAATCGCTTAAACAATTTTTGTTTACTAGATTCCTTGGTTATTGAAAATAAATTTTCTTCAACTGACGCAAAACTGGTTAAAATGACTACTTCATCTTGAGGCGGATGTAAAACTAAGACTTTTTTTACAGTACGGTTCTGTGGATTTCATGGCCCTAAGTTAATGGTTAACTGATGGGTTTAACTGTTTTATTTTTTATTTTTGCGTTACACTTTTGTCAAGTTTTGTATGTCAAACTGATTACAAAAAAACTACAATATCCTAACTAACAACAATCTATTTTTTGGATAAGGACCAAAATTTTTAACCAAGTTAAACACACTTTTTACAACTTTTACCTAATTATTTAGCACCTCGTTGGGAAGTGTTTAAGTCATTACAGATATTGAACAGACCTATTTTATAAACATATAGATACTCAAATTTAAAACTGCTATTTAACTACATTGAAAACTATTATTGAAAATCAGGCGGCACAGTTGACCGGAAAGTTGTATTTAGACTAGTATAATTATTCGACAGTATTTTGAAGGCTGAGGGAGCATAAAATAGCCAATAAAAATTCTTACAGGTTTATATACCTTTTATGGAAATAACGCGAGGCCGTAAGCACATTAAATGACTTTGTCTACCCCTTTTAAAAAGAATAATTAAATTCCGGGTTAAATATTAGGACTGCTTATTTAATATCCTTAGGGTGCAATTATCAAGGAAACATCACATGTATTCCACAACGCTCGGGCGATTCTACAAGACTTATTTTTATTTTCTACTAATACATTAAAAACACAATAACCATAAGTTATTTAAGTAAAACAAACGCGTAAAACAACACCAATTATAATATTATCCATAATAGCATATGCAAATAAGCAATTAAATCGTTGTTGCACAACATAAATATAATTGACTTTACTCCATTGCTTCAGTACTGTAGGTTTCTATATTTTCTGGTTCATCTGTAAATACAATACGAATTATAGACGGAAATTAACGTATTTATTTCCCTTCCATTTTACATAATAAACACATTCCATAACTGCATTTAAAAAGTGATTTTGGTAAACATTATTCTATAAACAAGTAAAAAATATTTAGCTTTTTATATAAACACGGATTTAAAACTGTAAACCTAAAACAACTTGGTATTTATTTCAAATTTAGTTTAAAAAAAACTAGTCGAACATCACATGTTTAGTTTATTTTTATAAAAGAAAACACAAATGGTACCGAATATTGTGGTGGATGAGTATTAACTTGCGGCAACTGCACCTGTAAGTTTCATTCGTAAAAAATAATACAAATTATTTTGACTTATATTTGTTACATCTTATTCATGAAATTAAATTAGCCCCTTCCCAAAATATTTAAATAAAAATGCAAATTGAGTACTCGTTCTTGATTTTAACTTTTAATCACTACAAAGCATTGAAATCTCTAAACTTAAACTTGCGCAAAAAAAACAAAAAAAAATTCGAAATGATGTTTTAAACCAGTAATTGGCAAACTGTGTGCCGCGGCACACTAATGTCCTCCATGGATTGCCAAGTGTGCCGCGAAACTTTTCGTAATTTCGAAAAAGAGAATATTTGTATTACAAATAGGCATACACGCAAGCATTTTAGAGTTAAATATCTTGCTATTCATTACAAATTATTAACTTTGAGACATTCACATACAGTTGTCGTGTGTTAAGGCCGATTGTAAAATTACTTTATTGTAAAACGTTTTACCTGCGAAGCTGGGTAAACAAAACTGGAACTTGGTGGTTGTTGGTGTGATACAAATGCTTGGTTAGGTTGGCCTTGAACAACATATTGGGTAGGTGCAGCTGAAAAACGTACAAAACTATGACGATGAATTCTGATTGCTTAAATAGATTTTTTAAACAATTCTTATTTTATTAGTATTTATGGTTTTATAAAATTAATTCTTGGTAAAAATTTGCGAGAAAAAAATGGGTTATTGGCCACAGATTAGCCTATATCTTGCCATGAGATCCCTAATATCCGTCAAAATAAACACTTAATGTTAGACTGTTTTTAACCATATAATGCTATTGCAACTTGATTTTAACAGACCTCTTTTTCTTTAATATTCGTTTTTTATTTCATTTCCATGGTAATCATGTGAACATCAAATTGCTTTCTCGACGATTTTTTTTAAGCATGGGTTCCAAAGCTTTTTTAAAAACCCACGTCCTAAAACTTCCTTTGTTTCGCGTGAGCTAGAGTCGGCGAACAATTTTTAGAGATGACGTAATAAGTTTGCGTCATCCATTAGGCAGACTGACGAAACCTGCTGATTTCGGTCCAACAAACTAAAAAAAAAATTAAATCAAGTCAAAACAAAAAAAAATCGCCAAGGGTTTTTATTTTCTATAAAGAATATTTGAAAAAAAGATTCTATATCTCTGATTATACATCAAGATTTCAATCAAAATATCATGGACCCTTAAAACTAGTCCACGTAACCCCAATGGGTTCACATGTCTCAACTTGGGAATCCTACTTTAAGCCAACCAAATTTCTAAATTGATTGATTAACTAATTTGCAGAATAACAAATGTGCAATTGTTTTCGTCGCGGCCTTGCTGTGTATTTTTGTAGCAAAGTCAACGAACAAAGTGAAATAACGAGTGCATATGAGATACGACAGTGTTTCTCAACCGCGGTGTCGCGGCACTCTAGGGTGCCATTTTCAAAGCTCAAGTGTGCCGAGAAATATTTTAAATTCTTCAGGATTCCAATTTTGGCTCTATTTAATTGGTAAGCTTCTTGATACAATTTTTTGTGTACCGATACGATAAAAGTCTTAAAAATTAAAAAGTTTTTCTCAACCTGGTTGCCCAGTTATGGCGCTGTTTCAATCTCCTTTAATGTAATGTGACAGTTATAACCACTGATCAAACATTCGAGCAAGGGTGCCGTAAATTATGGATAATTTCTATAGGGTGCCGCAATTTAAAAAGGTTGCGAAACACTGGGTTATGATGTTGGTGCACCCTATTTGCTCAAACAAAATGAACAATGCTGTTGCTTACCATAGTGTTGTTGCTGCCCTGCTGGTATGTACACCACTTGTGCTGGTATCGGTAATGCAGTCGTCTGCTAAAATTAAAACAACTAAATTTAATTGTTTTGCACTTATGTAGCAATCGAAAAGTTTCATATAAAAATTCAAATAACTCATCCATTTTGTTAATGTATTCTAACGTACCACGACATTTTCAGTCACTGTTTTAAACGTTTGGCTTGTTTTGATTGATTTGAGCAAATTAACTTGTTTTAACTTAAAAACAGTTGTTTGGCATGTTTAACTTGAGCCTATGCCTTTCAATAATCAGCTATTTATCAGCTTTTTAAGCCTTTCACTTGCTCGTCAAATATTTATTTTTTGTTATTTCGTCTGCTAAACACGATGGACAGGTGATTTTCATGTTTTCCCCTTTACTTTTGAAATCTGTTACGCTTACTGAGTGTGTTGACTCGGATTTGCAACATGAACACGAACCAGCACAGCAAAAGGAGGAATGCACGATGTTGACAACAAACATAATACTTCCGATAATGGTCAAGAAGATGTGAATTACGAACGTGGTAGTCTGGAAGACAACAAAATATATACTTTTCCAACATGCTGAACAAATCTATACATTTCCCACTAATGACACCACATTTGTTCCAACATTATGTTTGATGTACTAAAACTATTAAACTAACAGGCTGAACATTAAGGTCGGGGGTTCTTAAACTTTTTTCACCGCAGACCCCCCCAATTTTTTTGCTTCACGTGGCCCACGGTAAGCAGGAAATTTAATAAAATGACGTCATGAATTGACGTTACAATACAAATAGACTTTAGAATCCGCAGTTTTCCGGTCCACGAAATGTGAAAAGAAAACTAGAAATAGAGCCATTCAGTGCAAAAACGTTTTATTTTAATTAAACTCTTTCCTTAGAAAAATTGATTACTTTCTAACTATATACCAGTATTTCAATTTGGCCTTCGCGGACCCCCTAAAACTAGTTCTGATTTAGGTGAACCCGAGTATAAACGCAAACGTTGTATTTTTATGAAATTAAATTACGTAACAGACAATATACAAAATTTGAAAATTAAATTGAAAATTTTGCTTTTCAAAGGAATTTAGTTTCAACAAACATTTTTTGTTGTTGGTGGCGTTGTCTTAAATGCGTTCTAGTTATCGGAAAATGATGACGTCAGTTTTCAAAACAATCCTTTAAGTTTAAACCTTTGAAAAAGGATTACATAAATTAAATTAATGGATTTCAATGATTTTGTAAAAATGACCAAGTTTGAATGATACTTTTTATTTTTTATATTACACACGATAAATTCATCTTTTGAAAAGGCTTTCATTAAGATATGGTACCACTCAACCATTACTGAAGTATACTAAAACTTAAATCCATCATTGCATACTTTATCCTGAAAAATCGTTTCAATGTAATCTTACGTCAGATTCATAGCTTGCGTTGTATGACGCACAACCAATTGCCTCAATTGTAACCATCGCGCCAGAACAGAGTGCAGCAAAAATGGTTACCACCATGGTCGAAATTACCTACAAATAAATGTTGCTAATGTTTCATCTTAAGCCGATTTAAGACGCGTTGGTTAACACTTATGTCTCACCAACGCGCGTGATGCGTATCACTTAATTTTCATAACGAGGAAGTTTTTTTTGTTTACCATACGCAACAACACAAGTGGCTTGCATCTAACATTTACGGCCTGTTATATTTTGCAAACGACAAAGGCTATCGTACGATATGACACATGAGTATATTTTTTTTATAACTTTAACTTGCGAATTTTTTTAGTTAAATTTAATCTCGCGGTTTTGTTTATTTGTATTAAATCAGCTACATCTTGTCTTTTGAACAATAGTGCGTTTAAATGGCACAAAATTAAAAGTTTTAAAGGAAAACCATAGGTTTTTATTAATTTAGTCGCGTGGACAACTTTAACCGCTGAACTTAATTTAAAAAAAAAACAAGACGTATAGTTATTAAACAGTAGCACACCAAGCGCCTTGTTGCGTAATAATAAGGAAATGTAGCGCATACATTTCAGTCGTAAATTTTGTCTTGCGTGCGAAAAATGTGGCAGTAGTACGTTCGATGCGAACGATTATTTACTAAATTTAGAAAGCACGGGCAAAAAATATTTTATATTTCGCCTTATAGATTGAGCACCTCGGTCTATTATTACTCGTTTATTAGACCCTGCTTTAAGCGATATGTGCTGTATACGATACGTAAATTAAAATTGAGGATTGCGATTGCCTTAATATAACATTTAACAGAAAATCAAAAAACTAGTTCAGCAGCACCATTCCACAGACGCTAGGGTTGTTCAGACTAGAAAAAATTGAAAATTTTTCCCATGATTTGGACCTTAAAGATCCAATTTCAATAATTTTTGGTCAATCCTACTTCTTAGGTCCAAACCATGGGAAAAACTTCGTTTAGCTAAACTTTTCAAACAATTTTAAAATCTGAACAACCCTAACAGACGCACACTAAACATTTTAAATGATTGCGATTTGTTACACAAATATCAAATAAAACAAAATAATTATTGTTTCGAGGGTGACTGTTTATCTCAGATCAAGAAAATCCTCTGTTATAAAAAGTTATCTTTGGAGAAGTTAAAAAATTGTTTAGGCCTTTATCTTGACTTAGGATTAAATGAAAATAATAGAGTCTACGACTCTACGTGTTTATGGAAGTCATCCCTTGTTGAAAAATTAGTTCGAGTATATATTACGAGTAGGACATGTCACGTAAAATCGTACACAACAATCGATATCGACGAAATAGTTGTTTTGCGAACTGCGTCATTGGGTAATAACCTTGCTAAATAAATATTTTCCTGTTGACTCACCAAACATTGATCCGACTTTATCCCCGAACGGTACCCGAGAAATCCAGCTACTATAACCTGGAATGAATTTTTGGTTCTAAAACACGTCAACGAAAAAACAAGTAAATCATAGCAACCATTAAGTGTTTAAATAAAGCAGTGGTTCCCAAACAGGGGTCCACGCACCCCTCAAAGGACCTGTGAAAATGTTCCAGGGGTCAACGAGTGAAAACTGACAAGTATTGTCATTGTTTTACATTTATGTTGAACGTGTGTAACGTTTACAAAAACTCAGAGATTGATATTACATGTTGAACCATAGTCTTTATAGTGTCAATCAGATTTTGACAAGAGTTCAACCTTTGCCAAACGCACCGGTTGTAATTTTTTAAAAGACAAAAACAGCCCCCTTATTAGGAAACGATTTGAGTGAAAATGTTTTATGCATGGCCCATCCTATATAAACTTAGCCGATGTTATTGTTTATACTATAATGAAGCTCTTTCGGAAATTTCTATTCGGCCATAATAACAAAGTTAACTTATCCATTCAGAGACCAACTTATAATGCCTATCAGTGTAGGCTAGGTGATCAACTAACTCGTTCATGCTTAAGTCGTTTTTTTTTTTTGAAATGTGGAATGTAAATCGTATTAAAAACTATTCTATAATTTAATGCAGTGCAGTGTTTCGCAACCATTTTTGACTTGTGGGAACCTACAGAAATAGTTTGCGGCATCCTTGCTCGTATTTTTGCTGAGTTATTAACTGCAACGTTACAATAAACGAGATTGAACAAGAATGTAAACTGTGCAACAAGGTTTTTTTTTTTAATTTTTTGCACTTTTATCGTGCACAAAAATTATATTAAGAAGCTTACCAATAGATAAAAAAATATGGAATCCTAACCAATTTGAAAACTCTCTCGGCATCCTTTAACGTTAGAAATGGCACCCTAGAGTGTCGCGGCAACCCGGTTGAGAAACATTGACTTACTGTATAAGAATTTTTTATTTGATCTGACCAAAATGTAGCGTTTAACGATCGCTAGGATATAATATGTAGGCAAAGGTTATAGGGCAGGGGTTCTTAAACTGGGGTCCAGGGACGCCTTAGTGGTCCGTGAACTAGTTTCGGGGGTCCATAAAGGCCTAATTGAAATGTTAGTCTTTTCCAAGGACCGAAATCGGAAATTTTAGAGGTCCGCGGTAAAAAAATTCAAGAACCCCTGTTATAGGGGTATGTACGCTTGAAAAAAAAGGTCCATGATTGAAAAAGGCGGAGATCCACTATAAGTAAAGGAAACTATATTGTACAATGATGGTTTCTTCCGACGTTCGACGACAAAAGTCGAAGCGCTTATTGTGAGTGCAAAGGACCTTTTTAATTTATTTTGGTATTATTGAACAGTAAGCATAGCTCTTACCAACGACCCACACCAAATTCCAGCACCAATGTTGGCCGTACCATAGTAGTAATATGTAGGCGCAAATGCGATATTGAGGATGGCCAAAATCATAGACAAAACTCCCAAAGAAATCTCTGTAATCTGAAAAAAATCAATAAATCAATCAAATCAATCAAATTAATCTTTATATTTTATTAGCTTCGTTATTTTTTTGCTAAAACCGTTTTGCTGTTTCGAACAAAATTGTACAAATTGATTTATTTATTTGTTCAATAAAAGTTTGGTTTTAATAAAATAAAAAAATAAAATTATTCCGACAGACGACATTTTCCTATAACTTACACCAAAACGATTCAAAATCACTTACCCCGAACTTTCTGTAAAGGTTTGCGTACTTCGGGGCGTTATTAGTTGGTGGTTGCTGAATAGTTGTTATTTGAGGCGATCCAGTAGTGTAGACTACATTTTGTATATTGGCCATATTAAGCTTTACTATCGTATTGCCAACAAAAATCCCAGGAAAAATTTGTTTAACAAATCACCATTATATATAAGTATAGTTTAAAACAATAAAAAATCAATAGAGTAGACAGAAACTGTTTCCAGCTATAGTTTTGTATTTAGTAATGCTTTGTGTCATTACAAAATTGGTAAATTATCTTTAAAAGTGTAAACGTTTAAACAGTACCACCATATGCATGTACTCAACCTACTGCCTATTAAGCCAAATTAGTCAGCTATTCAAGATTTTCAAAATCTAATTAAATGGACCGAGTAGGTCAAAACAAACTGTTTTGATGGTCGAACAACACCATAGGGTTTTTACCAAAGCAAATATACAATACCTTATATACTATGCTGATTAATTTATTACAATTTGTATAGTTCTAAAACTGATGCAGACCAACAAACTAACTCTTTACACCAATATTGGTTAATCGCTAAGACGAAAAGCCAGTTCTTAAAAGCACACTGGTCGTCAACGATTTCATGGCTTCGTTTAATTATTAACTGTTACATTTCCCTTTTTTAATGTTTCGCAAACAAAATGATGTTTTTTTATTATGGTACTGCGCAAGTCGAGGTAAAAGAGAAAGTGTCTGCTGGTGAGATGTTATTCTATATGAAAGATTTATCAGGCGCGATATATTATATTACCCATATAAAATTGGTGCTAGTTTTCGCATCCTAATAAATTAAAACACTTCTATATAGGCTTTATATATTGTAAGTAAATTTTATTATTTGCAATACAACGTATAACGATGACGCTATCGTAATGTATAACAAACAAAATATAAAATTCCTATTGTGACAAAAAAGTATGAACAATTGGATTTTGTTTGCTGTGGTTGTGATTTAGCTTGTAAAACGTTAGCATTTTTGAAGTCGAAAATATACACAGACCTTATAATAGTTCTACGGTTTGACCTCGATGAATAAATTCAGTGCTCTATCGCAACTAGCACTTGACTTTATTAGCATAACCAACTTATAAATGCAGGATACAATACAGATTAAAATTTGCAAATGGGTCATTCGCGAGATTATACATTATATTTGGAAAAATGAAGTTCTATTCCCAGCAATTCTCCAAAGTGAATCTTAATTTCTTACAAAACAAAGTAAAAAACAAGTTTGTTAACTGTTTATTGTGTTAGATATGTAATGTGACATTTAAAAAAAATACTATGTAACTGTTTATTGATTTTTTATTGCATCATAGATATGTTAAACAGGGCGGTGAAGGGTTGCCAAAACCAACCCGAGTCTGACTTTGCCCGAAAGAAAAGTCGAGTCCGACTTTGCAGACTCCGTTCAGTCGAAAGTCCGGCGCTGACTCAACAGTCTCTATTTTACTCATTTTTGTTATTAAAGTGAAGTGAATATACACAAATTCACTTGTAGGGGTGTCATAACCACTAACCGCTAACATTACGTGGTTAAAACTTATATTTACCCTATGACTGATATCATATTCCAACTTTACTATTTACAGTTTGTGGCCTGGTCTGTTTTAAATTTGGTACTCCGCATGCGCACGTCGGTCGTGACCCCAGTAGCCTTAGGTGTCATTTCCACGTCCATTTACATTAATACATAAACATAAGGATTTGATTTGGGTAAATTATAAATTTACATGATGGTATTATAGCATAGCATTCTAAAATTAGAATTGAAAATTTTGTTCTAATTGCAACGATTTAAAATTAATAGCCTAAAATTTCCGATTTAATAAGGCTAGATGTTTACGTTAGACACTGTGCCAAGTTTTGTAATTTTTCTTAGCTACAGAATTCCAAAAAATAAATAAAAATGACAGATAGGCCTACAGTAATTTACTTTTCTTGACATTAATTATACTTAATGTTTTCTGTAGGGTAACAGATTCTACTGCCGGGCCATCTGGATTTGTTTGGCCTGATGCTAGTTTATGCTGGATTGAAACCGACTCCTTTTGTTAAAGGTTGTTCGAAGGTTGCGTGTTCCAACATAGCTTAGCCACAGCAAGTTATTAAACGTATCTGAGTTTATTGAATAACATCAGAACGGCAATCAACCTACAAGAAAATGTGGCCATAACCACTCGCAGATTGCCTGGCAATCGTTGGAGAAAAAGTTCGCGAAGCAAATTTTTCGAATTTTTTTTTTTCGTATCTGGCAACATTTCCGAAGGCTTGCGATTGCCCAGATATTCATGTCGAAGAAGTTTCTGTAAGCGCTGATGCTTGGTCATCGAAACCTACTGATAAGCGAGTATTTTAACTGCGCGTAAGGATTCGCGTCATCTGGGTTTTTAATAATGTCTCGCACAACTGCGGCTATTTCGGGTGACACTTGATGGTACTTTGATTTCGACAGCGTCACGCCTTTCACAATGAATTGTGCTTCTACTTGTAAAAAACATAGTTCGGCGTCTTGTGGCCAGAAGGGCGGAATTTTAATAGCAACGGCTGCAACATTTGCTTCGTCCATCATATACGAAATTAAGTGAAGTGCGTTGGTGTGTTGAATATGAGCTATAGCCTACAATCTATGTGTTTCAAACATTGCACTTACTTTGTTAGTTGCCGGGGTCACAGTTTGTATGAGTCCAGAAAAGTGCACACGTCCGCTTGTATTTACGCTCGGCGCCAGCACGATAGAATAAGCGTGTCGCGTGTAGAATGTCGCAGGGGTACATAATAAAAGGATACGCTGCAAGGTCAAAGCCATGAAGGATTTTCTTTAGGGTTGCCAGATTGGCTTTTTTGACGCCAAATTTCACAAATTTAGCTCTTTTTGAACGTGGTTGGCGTCAGAAAATTTAGTTAGCTTTTTGGCTTTTTTGTAAACGCTTGCTAAAATTAGTCAAATTGTATAGGCCTACTTTTATAGTTTCAAAATTTTCGTCTTAAGATATGTAGGCCTTGCCTGACTTTTAAAATAATAAATCGTTACCGCAGGTTTTCAGGTCGCAGTGTTTCTCAACCGATGGGTCGCCAACCCGTTTGGTTTGGTTGGGTCTTTCAGCAAAATATTATGGGGCTCTTTTTCTTTTGTTTTGATACGTAGAAAGTAACGCAAAAAATCACCAGAAGCTACACAGCATAAAGAAATAGAAAGGCAAAATAAACATATTTATGGCAAAAATTTAAAAAAATATATACCACAATACTAAGAATTGCCTATATATTATAAATTTAAAAAACAAATTTAAAATTAAAAAAATATTAATATTTGCAATAAAATAAGAAAAAAATGCTTGATCCATAAATTTAACTAACAAATTATTCATAACCGATCGCGGCCATCTTGATACTGCTCCAGACGACTCGATTATAATCCTAATCGCGGCGATTTTTAAACGCCTCCAGGATAGTCAATTCGACTCGGAATTGAACAAGATTTTTACACACTGCTTTTGTCTACTCTATCTTGCCAAGGAAAGAAATTTTAAAGAAAAAATTAAAGTTTAAAAAAATTCTTTTAGGCGAAATATCGTGATTTTTCATCATGGCAACATCCGGCCAAAACGATTCAATATTGCCAATTGCCCCAATAATGACCTATGTTAACGTGAAGACATTTGTCACACCTTTCGAATGATACCCCATTCGTCATAATTTTTGCTTGGATAAGTGGTGCACTTGGCTATAGCCGATAATCGATATTAATATTCATAACCGATCGCGGCAAATTTTCAAATGGCTCTAGATTGCTCAATTCAATTTAACATAGGTCATTATTGGGGCAGTTGGTAATATTAAATCGTTTTTTGTTTTTTTTTCAATATTAATATTCGCCATAAATTCAAACTAATAATTTCATCCCAGGTTGAAACTAAACTTCTTGAGGAACGCAGGAGTAAACCTATTTAATGATGCCTCGCTTGCTATAAATTTGTTGGGGAGTAAGGGTTTAATTCGGCAAAAAACGATGTTAATATTCACGACATATCGCGATAATTTTTCAAAGTCTCTAGTACCCTCATTAAAACTCACAATCGAACAAAACTTTCACACGTCGATCAATGTCTATGCAATGTTTTTTAATTATTTGTGCCTTTTTTGATCGGATGTTTTTTTGGGTAAACAATCGGGACTATTGGCATATGAGGCAAATGTTGTTTGATTGGAGGTAGCCCCAGATGGCACTTACACGAAGCCACCGAAGACATAACTGACCTACGTAACGATGACTTTTATCCGAAATATGATCGAGCCCGCTTCGGCATTTGGACTGGCCAAGGATCGCTTATAAATTCATAAGTTGAGCGACATAATTCGTTTACCTTATGCATATATGGTGCGATTAGAGTCTCAGTCAAGTCATTTGTAAAAAAATCAAGTCTAAATCAAGTCCTTGTCTTAAAAATTACACGTTTTACTCCGATTATGAGAAATGCCCACCTGAAAAGAACGGTACCAAAACGAATATACTTCAAGACGTGGTTGAATACAACAGTATACCGCAGCACTAGCTATTAAAATATTACAGAAAATTGTTTTGTCTTCTGACCTGTGTAGGTAACAACTATTTTACTTTAAACGAACAACTTTATTCTTAAGATTGTATTAGCTTTGATTTTTATTGCTGATACGGTTCCATGCAGTTTTACTCGGGCCCCCCTAATCAATATCCCTTCGAAAGGTCACACCTGTTTGTCACGGCCACATTTTGACAACAAAATTTAAAAAAGTAACTGTCACGTCAAACTTACGTCGACAGTGACGTTTCGTAGACAAGTGCTTGTTTTCTTAAAAGAATTGGCCTGACATTCTGCGATAACAAGCAAAAATTAAGGTTTCCACAAAAGCTTCAACTGTTTTCCGAAAAAGTCGCGATAAACCCATCGTGTGAATTTACGTTATTCTACTTACCATTGCGCCGCACCATATTCCCGCCCCTATGAACACTGTGCCAGCCGCGGGATAGGAGAATGCAACGATTATATTCACGGTTCCCAGAATTATGGAAAAACTGCCAAGAACCAGTTGCCCAAACTGAAACGTAAGAGGTAGACTCTCAAAGCCGTCGATATACAACTTTCAAAGACTGGAAGCCATCGATAATACTCTACTTGCATTGGTTCAGAGGCTAACAGTCTGTGTGTGACCGGCTTTTTGTAACCATGTCTAGTACGGTACGTTGTTGTAAGTTAAATTAAGTTTTGTATATTGTAATGATGCTTATCGTAAGACAAACAGCAATTCAGGTAAATTTACATAATCCAAAGACACATGTCGTCAAAAGTTATAGTGCAACAAAATAACATTACAGTTTGCCAACTTATTTCACTATCAAAACTGCAAAACCATAGTATAATTTTATAAATAAACTTTCTTGAATTGGTCGGGTAAAAAGGAGAAATTAGAAAATTTCACAATTTTTCGCATTTTTACCTTATTACCCCAAGCTAATTTCTTAAAGAAACAACAACAAGATAATAAATGACCTACCCCAAGGTTTTTAAATGTTTTTGTGTACTTAAGCGCACCATTAATTGCATTCTGCTGGATCGTTGTGAATACAGGCAATCCAGTTGTGCTTACTTCATTTTGTACAAGTGCCATTTCTAACAAGTGTTTCCATTAAAACATCACAAATCTTGTTATCTACAAAAAGTAACAGAACAACAAGAGTCTTCGCTGTAATGCAGTAAAATTGATAGTATTATATCTGGCTGTAAAAACATATTATATTTGGCTGTAAAAACATAAAAATACACTACTACGCGTCGAACGTCAGTTCTGACAATCGCTTAAACAACTTTTGTTTATCCTTGGTTATCGAAAATAAATTTCCTTCAACTGACGCAAAACTGGTTTAAATGACTACTTCATCTTGAGGCGGATGTAAAACTAAGACGTTTTTTACGGTACGGTCTGTGGATTTTATGGCTCTAAGTTAATGGTTAACTGATGGGTTTAACTGTTTTATTTTTTATTGTTGCGTTAAACTTTTGTCAAGCTTTGTATGTCAAACTGATTACCAAAAAACTAAAATATCCTAACTAACAACAATCTATTTTTTTTGGTAAGGACCAAAATTTTTAACCATGAGTTAAACACACTTGCTACAACTTTTACCTAATTATTTAGCACCTTATTGCGAAGTGTCATTACAGATATTAAACAAACCTATTTTATAAACATATAGATCAGTGGTTTTCAACCAGGGTTCCGCGGAACCTAAGGGTTCCGCTAGTACAGACCAGGGGTTCCGCAATTTCTAAATTGTTTAGCTAATTCAGGTGTTTTTATTACACTGGGGTTCTTCGAGCCAGTGGAATTATTGCCCTGGGGATCCTCGAACCAGTGAAATGTTTCCATAGGGTTCCACTTCAGCAAAAAGGTTGAAAAGCACTGATATAGATACTCAAATTTAAAACTGCTATTTAACTAAATTGAAAACTATTATTGAAAAACAGGCGGCACATTTGACCAGAAAGTTGTATTTAGACTAGTATAATTATTCGACAGTATTTTGAAGGCTGAGGGAGCATAAAAAAGCAAACAAAAATTCTTATAGGTTTATCTACCTTTCATGGAAATAACGCGAGGCCGTAAGCACATTAAATGACTTTGTCCACACATTTTAATTAGAATAATTAAAATTCGGGTCAAATATTAGGACTGCTTATTTAATATCATTAGGGTGCAATTATCAAGGAAAATTCCACAACGCTCGGGCGATTGTACAAGACTTATTTTTTATTTTCTACTAATACATTAAAAACACCATAACCATAAGTTATTTAAGTGCGACAAAAGCATAAAACAACACTAATTATATTTTTATCCATAATAGCATATGCAAAGAAGCAATTAAATCGTTGTTGCACAACATAAATATAATTGACTTTGCTTTATTGCTTCAGTACTGTAGGTTCCTATATTTTCTGGTTCACCTGTAAATACAATACGAATTATAGACGGAAATTAACATATTTATTTGCCTTGCATTTTACATAATAAACACATTCCGTTACTGCATTTAAAAAGTGGTTTTGGTCAACATTATTCTATAAAGAGGTAATAAATCATGTAAAATATTTAGCTTTTTACATAAACACGGATTTAAAACTGTAAACCTAAAATAAATTGGCATTTCTTTCAAACTTAATTTACTTTCATTAAACAAAATACAAATTGTACCGATTATTGAGGTGGATGAGTATTAACTTGCGGCAACTGCACCTGTAAGTATAACATTCGTAAATATATATATAATTTCGAACTACAATTGCTCCACCTTATTTCTAAAATTAAATTAGCACTTCTCTAATATATATTCTAAAAAAATAAATGGCAACTATTTTTTTACTTGTTTATGATTTTAATTTTTAACATTGTACTTACTTTCGCACTGTGAAGCATGGAAATTTCTAAATTAAAACTTGCTCAACAAAACCGATTTCAAAATGTTGTTTTAAACAAACAAACGGTTACGCGTAGTGTAAGAATATAACACGTTTTACCTGCGAAGCTGGGTAAACCAAACCGGAACTTGGTGGTTGTTGGTGTGATACAAATGCTCGGTTTGGTTGGCCCTGGATGACATATCGGGCAGGTGCAGCTGAAAAACGTACAAAAATATGCCGAAGGATTTCGTATTGGTTGTATAGAATTTTTAAACAGTTAATTTATTTTTTAATATTTATGGTTTTATAAAATCAATTGTTGGTAAATGCTTATGTAAGTAAAAATTGTTTTTTTCAGTCACAGATTAGCCTATATCGTGCTGTGAAATCCCAAAAATCTGTCTAAAATAAACATTTACTGTTAGACTGTTTTTAATTAGACTACTATTGCAAATTTACTTTTTATTTCTTTAATATTCGTTTTTATAATTCATTCCCATGGTTTATCATTCAGGTTCCTAAGCTTTTAAAACCCACGTCCGAAAACATTTTTTATTGTTTCCTGTAAACTAGAGTCGGTATAGAATTTTGAGCGAAGACGTAAGAAAGTACGTCATACAATAAGCAGGCTTATGAAACCTGCTGTTTTCGGTCCAACAAACGTGAAAAAATTAAATAAAGTCAAAATACAAAAAACACGCCAAGGATTTTTTATTTCCAAATAGTGTATTTTTTCAAAAAAATATTCTATTTATCATGATATGCACCAAGATTTCAATTAAACAATCATGGACCCCTAAAACTAGTCCACGTAACCCCAAGGGATTCACGGGCCTCAGTTTGGGAATCCTACTTCAAGCCAACTAATTTCTAAATTGGTAGATTAGCTAATTGGAAGAATAACAAAGGTGCAATTCTATTGCGTTGCGGCCTTGATGCGTATTTTTGAGCAAAGTCAATGAACAAAGTGAAATAACAAGTGAATATGACTAACGACAGTGGTTCTCAACCGCGATGTCGCGGCACTCTAGGGTGCCATTTTTGAAGCTCAAGTGTGCCGAGAAATATTTTAAATTCTTCAGGATTTCAATTTTGGCTCTATTTAATTGGTAAGCTTCTTGATGTACCGATACGATAAAAGTCTTAAAAATTAAAAAGTTTTTCTCAACCTGGTTGAACAGTTAAGGCGTGTTTCAATCACCTTTAATGCAATGTGACAGTTATAACCACTGATCAAAAATTCGAGCAGGAGTGCCGTAAATTATGTATAATTTCTATAGGGTGCCGAAATCCGAAAAAGGTTGCGAAACACTTGGTTATGATGTTGCTGCACCCTATTTGCTCAAACAAAATGAACAATGCTGTTACTTACCATAGTGTTGTTGCTGTCCTGCTGGTATGTACACCACTTGTGCTGGTACCGGTAATGCAGTCGTCTGCTAGAATTAAAACAACAAAATGTGATTGTTTTGCACTTACGAAAAGTTGCATACAAAAATGGCATAACTTGTCCGTGTTGTTGATGTATTCTAACGTACCACGACATTTTCAGTCACTGTTTTAAATGTTTGGCTTGTTTTGATTAATTTGAGCAAATTAACTTGTTTTAACTTGAAAACAGTTGTTTCGCATGTTTAACTTGGGCCTATGCCTTTCAATAATCAGCTATTTCTCAGCTTTTTAATCCTTTCACGAGCTCGTCATAAATTTATTTTTTGTTGTTTCGTCTGCCAGTTACACACGACACGATGGACAGGTGATTTTTATGTTTTCCGCTTTACTTTTAAAATCTGTTACGCTTACTGAGTGTGTTGACTCGGATTTGCAACATGAACACGAACCAGCACAGCAAAAGGAAGAATGCACGATGTTTACAACAAACAGAATACTTCCGATAATGGTCAAGATGATGTGAATAACGAACGTGGTAGTCTGGAAGACAACAAAATATATACTTTTCCAACAGGCTGAACAAATCTAAACATTTCCCACTAATGACACCAAATTTATTCCAACATTATCTTTGATGTACTAAAACTATTAAACTAACAGGCTGAACATTTAGATTAAACCGAGTATCATCGCAAACGTATTCCGAATTTAGACGCTTTTAAAGCATATTAAGAAAATAGCTGGGTGTATTTTTAAGAAATTAAAATACGTAAAGTATAAAAAAAATACATAAATTAAATTAACGGTTTTTAATGCCCTTGGTAAAAATAACCAAGTTTGAAAGACATAATTTATTTTTATATTACACACGATAAATTCATCTTTAAATTCATTCATCTTTTGAAAAGGCTTTCATTAAGATATGGTACCACTTAACCATTACTGAATCTACTAAAACTGTTAAAAAGTTGTTATGTGTTTTTAAAGCAATCATTACATACTTAACCGAAAATCGTTTTAATGTAATCTTACATCAGGTTCGTAGCTTGCGTCGTGGGACGCACAACCGATTGCCTCAATTGTAACCATCGTGCCAGAACCGAGTGCGGCAAAAATTGTTACCACCATGGTCGAAATTATCTACAAATAAATGTTGCTAATGTTTCATCTTAAGCCGTCTCAAGACGGGTCGGTTAACATTTGTCGCACCAACGTATGATGCGTTTCAGTTGATTTTACTTTACAGTTTTTATGTTAACCATACGCAACACCAGTGGCTCCTCTCTAACATTTACGGCCTGTCAAACACAAAAATGCAAACGACAAAGTCTATGGTATAATGTATAATATGACACATAAGTTCAAGTTTTTTTATAGTTTAGCCTTACGATTTTTTTTTTGGTTGATTTTTTTTAGTTGAGGAAATGGGCTACATCCAGTGGTGGGATTTAGCCGGTTCACATCGGCTCTATCGAACCGTTTCGCAGAATTTTAAGAGAGCAGCGAACCGGTTAGCATTACTGGTTACTGTCAGTGCATTTTTGCATCTTCTCCAATACATTGCTTTTTGAGATCCGAGTCGCTCACGTGTTATTTTTTTTCAAAATATACAATGGTCAAGGTCGCACGTAACAGTCGTCCATTGTGTTAATTTATCGTTTGTGATTGTTTGTCTGAAAATTTAATTGTTGCGACATAAGTGCAAGTCGTGAGAGTACTGCTGCTTTTTAGTGTGGCTGTCAGCAGTGATGCATGGGATTCAGCCGGTTCGCAGTTCGCAACATTCGCTGGAACCTGGGGTGGCATCCTGTTTTCATAACAGAACCGGCTGAAATATATGACTTTTGTGATAGAACCGGCTGGCAATAAATTTGAATCCCACCCCTGGCTACATCTTGTCCTTTCGTACAATATTGCGTTAAAATGGTACAATTTTTTACGTTTTAAAGGAAAACCAGAGGTTTTTTATTAATTTAATCCCGTGGACAATTTTAACCGCTGAACTTTTCTGAGTTATTTAAAAAAACAAGTCGTAGTAAACATCCCAAAGCACCTGAAGCGCATTGTTACTTAATAATAAGGAGCTGCAGTGCATGCATTTCAAGTAGGGCGTGTATTTTTGACTTTAAAAAATTTAGTTGGGTCAAAATTTGTCAAAATTCTTTCAAGTCAAAATGGATTCAAAAAAAAACTATAGTCAGATTTTTTAAATTGTCGTTCAGTTAACGTTTTATCATAAAAAAAATAGTTTTGCATGATATGCATTTTAACGGTATTATATCTTCACTATAGCAATGTACTGTATACGCAAGCCGGTAGAAATACCCACCCAGACCTAGTTTATCGCAATAGGTTGAGCTCGAACTTCGTTTTTTAACTGAATTTTACTGAATTTTGTTTCACCGGTAGTCAGTAAAAAAGCAAAAACGAGTGGTTGACGACTTCAAGGCACTAATGCAGTCCTTCAAACAACAATATGTGGTTTAAATCAATTTATTTCTTATAGGTCAAAATTTTGTCAAAAAATATATTTTTAGGTCAAAACTTGTAAAAAATTCAAGTTTTTAGGTCAAAACTTGTAAACAATTCAAGTTTCTAGGTCAAAAAATTATCGCCCTAGTCATAGTTTTATCTTGCGTGCAAAAAATACCTGCTCTTTTTAGGTTTTCAAGTGCGTTATGATAATAGCTTGTGGCGATATAATGTTCTTTGCGAATTATTATTTATTATCGTTGGAAAGCATGGGCAACAAGTATTTACGGTTCCACTTTGTAGATTTAGCACCTTGGTCCTCAATATTGGAGAACTGATTTGAGGGCTTACGTAACATTTTTAGAAACAACTTGCCACGCTGCACAAAAACAGCAAGGAAAGAAAAGTTGTGCGCAATTGGACAACCGCACTACCTCACTAGTTTATTACCGGTAGTCGCTGCTTAGGGCGACGTGTTGTATACGATACTTAAATGAAAGTTGAGGATTGCGATTGCCTTAAAATAACATTTAACAGAAAATAAAAACTACTTTAGCAGCACAAATCCACAGACTCCAGGGTTGTTCACATTTTGAAAATTTTATTAAAGTTTAACTAATCGATTTTTCCCATGGTTTTGACCTTAAAAACAGTTTCGAAATCATGACCCGATTTTAGTAGTTTTTTTGTCAGTTCCATTTCTAAGGTCTAAACCATGGGAAAAACTTCGTTCAGCTCAACTTTTCAAACAATTTTAAAATCTAAACAACCCTACGGTGTACATTTTTCTCAGATTAAGAAAATGCTTTGTTATAAAAATGATCTTTGTGATGTTAAAAATTTTTTAGGCCTACATTTTGACTTAGTATAAAATGAAAATGGAGTCTACTTGTTTATGGTGGTCATTCCATTTTGAAAAGTTAGTGCGAATAGATAATACCAGTGCGCCATGTCACGTACAAATGAACCATACGCAATAATCGATATATTTGACGAAATAGTTGTTTTGCTAACTGCGTCATTGGGTAATAACCTTGCTAAATAAATATTTTCCTGTTGACTCACCAAACATTGATCCGGCTTTATACCCGAACGGTACCCGAGAAATCCAGCTACTATAACCTGGAATGAATTTTTAATTTAAAAAACACGTACACATAAAAACAAGTAAATCATAGCCACCTTCACGTATTTTTAAATAAAGCAGTGG
The DNA here is from genome assembly GCF_963924565.1 of Ascidiella aspersa. NCBI lineage: Eukaryota > Metazoa > Chordata > Ascidiacea > Phlebobranchia > Ascidiidae > Ascidiella > Ascidiella aspersa. Next base: position 23,781,321 of record NC_139451.1, read on the forward strand.
TTCCCAACCAAGGGCACCCCCCCAAAGGACCCGTGAGAATGTTCCAGGTGGTCCACGAGTGAAAACTAACAAGTATAGCCATTGTTTTACATTTATGTTGAACGTGTGTAACGTTTACAAAAACTCAGAGATTGATATTACCTGTTGAACCATAGTCTTTATAGTGTCAATCAGATATTGACAAGAGTTCAGCCTTTGCCAAACGCACCGGTTGTAATTTTTTGAAAGACAAAAACAGCCCTCATATTTGTAAACGATTTGAGTGAAAATGTTTTATGCATGGCCCATCCTATATAAACTTAGCCGATGTTATTGTTTATACTAAAATGAAGCTCTTTCGGAAATTTTTATTCAGTCATAATAACAAAGTTAACTTATCCATTCAGGGACCAGCTTGTCAGTGTAGACTAGGTGATGAACTAACTCGTTCATGCTTAAGTCGTTTTTTGGGAAATGTGGAATGGAAATCGTATTAAAAATTCACCCTTCAGAAATAGTTTGCGGCATCCTTGCTCGTATTTTTGCTGAGTTGTTAACTGCAACGTTACAATAAACGAGATTAAACAAGAAAGTTAACTGTGCAACAAGGTTAAAAAAACCTGTTTAATTTTTTGCACTTTTATCATACACAAAAATTCTATATATGTTTAAGTTTTCTAATTGTTTCCATTACTACACTAAATTGTATACAAAAGAGTCGTCTTACTTTAAGCGCGACTAAAATTGTCACGCGAAATATATACACTAAGCCCCGTAAAAAGTCGTGAGTGTTCGTTCGATCCAGTTGATGGCAAAGAGCGCTTGCAATCCAACACTATTTTGGCCATTACCACACCAAACTGACCTACTTACCGCAATCTGGGTTTACTTCTTGGTATATGATTTAAAAAACTCTCTTTCTTTTTTATCCCGTTGCTGTAACCAAAGCGTCGTAGGCACGTTGTTCTCTTCGTTACATCGTGTCTTAACACAGGGGTCGGCAACCTTCGGCCCGCCTCCCCAGTATAAATCATTCAGCCCGCAAACTTTTTAACAAACTGTACACAAGGCCAGCATGCTCAATATTTTTAACTGTTCTAACTATACGAAATTGCACAAAATTTTCCCCCGCGAGTATCAAATTTGACTTTGAGTTACATTGGCGTTTTGATGCAGTCTCAACTATAAGTAGGAAATTTTTCGTAGCATGAAACCCTCTAAATTTTAGATTTTAGAGTTTAAAATCATTTTTTTCCAAATTAATTCGCTAATGTATTATTTAATGACAAACATTAACAAAAAGAGCATAAGAAATATGTTACACCGAAAAACCATTGCAGACTCACTGAATATGTCGATCAATGATGCAAGCAGAGCAGACTAGAAAAACAACTAGCCCGCAGTGAGGTTCGAACTCACGACCTCCGGTCAAGCCGGGACCGTCGCTCTACCAACTGAGCTATGCAGGCTCAGAAGGGAACGAGTCGAGAAACAACCATACGCCAATGCTTGCTCAATCTGTTAGTACAAGCAACTTTATAATGAAGGGGATCGCCAGTATCATATCAATATAAAATGAAACATATCTACACACATATATGTGTGCTTACAACTGAGATCTAGCCCTTCTGAAGCTGCTTATTGTCCAACGATAACGGCTTACGTATTATTAGTACATCGAAAAGCCATTGCAGACACAAAGAATATGTCGATCAATGATGCAAGCAGAGCAGACTAGAAAAACAACTAGCCTGCAGTGAGGTTCGAACGCACGACCTCCGGTCAAGCCGGAGTCAATCTACCAATTGAGCTATGCAGGCTCAGAAGGGAACGAGTCGAGAAACAACCATACGCCAATGCTTGCTCAATCTGTATATGTTCGTATTTAATTTCGAGTGTGGAAAATGCGTCACGTCTCCTTGTAAATTTAAAGGTTTGCCAATTTAAAGATTTTTGCGCGCTATGCCCGTTGCTTCCTTGTTGTAGTGTAACTAGACTGATTTTCACTGCATCAAACATTTGGGTTTGTCCCTGTTTAAGATTTATTATATTAAAGTGCTTAAAGGCCTCACGTTTTTATAAAAAAATTGTTAGCGGAAATTTAATACGGCCCGCCGAGAACTTGCTGAGCTTGGTGTGGTCCGCGACTTGGTAAAGGTTGTCGACCTCTGTCTTAAAATTTATATTGCCCTCTGAAAAATCCTTAGATGCGAGCCTTATAATGTTGAGTTTCCTAAAACGATTGCGATGAGACGTTGGGCATTTTTAGTGATTCGCGCCAAAAAATCATTATACACCTTGCCAGTAATTATTGCACTAAGAAAGCGCAATAGCGGACGCGGGTCGAAGGGGTTATGGCGGGGAATTGGTGGGGCTACAAGCCTGCAACCCATATTGGTTGCTAAATCATATTTGTCATCCGAATGACACATCAAAAGTAGTAAAACTCAAGGCTTCTTTTTAGTTGTGTTACAGAACCCTTTTTTTTTTTTTTTTTAAAACGCATAACTTAGAGATTTGTTTTTTTCGTAGTATTCGGGTCGCGAGACCTGGGTACTAGCAATTTTGGGTCGCACCAAAGAGTATTTGGGAACCCCTGCCCTAAAGTGCCGCGGCACCCCGGTTGAGAAACATTGACTTACTGTACAAGAAACTTTTATTTGATCTGACCAAAATGTAGCTTTTAACGATCGCTAGGATATATTATAGGCAAAGGTTATGGGTATGTACGCTTGAAAAAAAGGGTCCATGATTAAAAATGGTGGGGATCCAATATAAGTAAAGGAAACTATAACGTTTGACTTTAAAACCGAACCACTTTTTGTGAGTCCAAAAGACCATTTGTATTTTTATTCTTATTGAACAGTAAGCATAGTTCTTACCAACGACCCACACCAAATTCCAGCACCAATGTTGGCCGTGTCGTAGTAGTAATATGGAGGCCTAGCCACAAATGCTATATTGAGGATGGCCAAAATCATAGACAAAAATCCCAAAGAAATCTCTGTAATCTGAAAAAAATCAATCAATCAATCAATTAATCAAATCAAATCTTTATATTTTATTAGCTTCGTTTTTTTGCTAAAACCGTTTTGCTGTTTCGAACAAAATTGTACAAATTGATTCATTTATTTGTTCAATAAAAGTTTAGTTTTAATAAAATAAAAAAATAAAATTATTCCGGCAGACGACATTTTCCTAAAACTTAAACCAAAACTATTGAAGATAACTTACCCCGAACTTTCTGTAAAGGTTTGCGTACTTCGGGGCGTTATTAGTTGGTGGTTGCTGAATAGTTGTTATTTGAGGCGAACCCGTAGTGCAAACTACATTTTGTATGTTGGCCATATTTAGCCGTACTATCGTCTTGCAAATAAAAAACCCAAACAAATCTGAAACAAAATCGCTATAATATATGTATAGTTAAAAATAAGAAATCAATAGAGTAGACAGAAGCTGTTTCCAGCTATAGTTTTGTATTTAGTAATGCTTTGTGTCATTACAAAACTGGTAAATTATCTTTAAAAGTGTAAACGTTTAAACAGTACCACCATATGCATTTACTCTACCTGCTGCCTATTAAGCCAAATTAGTCAGCTATTCAAGATTTTCAAAATCTAATTAAATGGACCGAGTAGGTCAAAACAAACAAAATGTTTTGATGGTCAAACAACACCATAGGGTTTTTACCAAAGCAAATATACAATACCTTATGTACTATGCTGATTAATTTATTACAATTTCTATAGTTCTAAAACTGATGCAGACCAACAAACTAACTCTTTACACCAATATTGGTTAATCGCTAAGACGAAAAGCCAGTTCTTAAAAGCACACGGGTCGTCAACAATTTCATGGCTTCGTTTAATTATTAACTGTTACATATTTCCATTTTTTAATGTTTCGCAAACAAAATGATGCTTTTTTATTATGGTACTGCGCAAGTCGAGGTAATATGAGAAAGTGTCTGCTTGGGAGATTTTATTCTATATGAAAGATTTATCAGGCGCGATATATTATATTACCCATATAAAATTGGTGCTAGTTTTCGCATCCTAATAAATTAAAACACTTCTATATAGGCTTTATATATTGTAAGTAAATTTTATTATTTGCAATACAACGTATAACGATGACGCTATCGTAATGTATAACAAACAAAATATAAAATTCCTATTGTGGCAAAAAAGAATGAACAATTAGATTTTGTTTGCCGTGGTTGTGATTTAGCTTGTAAAACGTTAGCATTTTTGAAGTCGAAAATATACACAGACCTTATAATAGTTCTACGGTTTGACCTCGATGAATAAATTCAGTGCTCTATCGCAACTAGCACTTGACTTTATTAGCATAACCAACTTATAAATGCAGGATACAATACAGATTAAAATTTGCAAATGGGTCATTCGCGAGATTATACATTATATTTGGAAAAATGAAGTTATATTCCCAGCAATTCTCCAAAGTGAATCTTAATTTCTTACAAAACAAAGTAAAAAACAAGTTTGTTAACTGTTTATTGTGTTAGATATGTAATGTAACATTTAAAAAAAATACTAACTGTTTATTGATTTTTTATTGCATCATAGATATGTTAAACAGGGCGGTGAAGGGTTGCCAAAACCAACCCGAGTCTGACTTTGCCCGAAAGAAAAGTCGAGTCCGACTTTGCAGACTCCGTTCAGTCGAAAGTCCGGCGCTGACTCAACAGTCTCTATTTTACTCATTTTTGTTATTAAAGTGAAAGGAATATACACAAATTCACTTGTAGGGGTGTCATAACCACTAACCGCTAACATTACGTGGTTAAAACTTATATTTACCCTATGACTGATATCATATTCCAACTTTACTATTTACAGTTTGTGGCCTGGTCTGTTTTAAATTTGGTACTCCGCATGCGCACGTCGGTCGTGACCCCAGTAGCCTTAGGTGTCATTTCCAAGTCCATTTACATTAATACATAAACATAAGGATTTGATTTGGGTAAATTATAAATTTACATGATGGTATTATAGCATAGCATTCTAAAATTAGAATTGAAAATTTTGTTCTAATTGCAACGATTTAAAATTAATAGCCTAAAATTTCCGATTTAATAAGGCTAGATGTTTACGTTAGACACTGTGCCAAGTTTTGTAATTTTTATTAGCTACAGAATTCCAAAAAATAAATAAAAATGACAGATAGGCCTACAGTAATTTACTTTTCTTGACATTAATTATACTTAATGTTTTCTGTAGGGTAACAGATTCTACTGCCGGGCCATCTGGATTTGTTTGGCCTGATGCTAGTTTATGCTGGATTGAAACCGACTCCTTTTGTTAAAGGTTGTTCGAAGGTTGCGTGTTCCAACAGCTTAGCCACAGCAAGTTATTAAACGTATCTGAGTTTATTGAATAACATCAGAACGGCAATCAACCTACAAGAAAATGTGGCCATAACCACTCGCAGATTGCCTGGCAATCGTTGGAGAAAAAGTTCGCGAAGCAAATTTTTCGAATTTTTTTTTTTCGTATCTGGCAACATTTCCGAAGGCTTGCGATTGCCCAGATATTCATGTCGAAGAAGTTTCTGTAAGCGCTGATGCTTGGTCATCGAAACCTACTGATAAGCGAGTATTTTAACTGCGCGTAAGGATTCGCGTCATCTGGGTTTTTAATAATGTCTCGCACAACTGCGGCTATTTCGGGTGACACTTGATGGTACTTTGATTTCGACAGCGTCACGCCTTTCACAATGAATTGTGCTTCCCCTTGCAAAAAAACATAGTTCGGCGTCTTGTGGCCGGAAGGGCGGATTTCAATAGCAACGGCTGCCACATTTGCTTCGTCCATCATATACGAAATAAAGTGAAGTGCGGTGGTGTGTTGAACATGAGCTATAGCCTAGGCTACAATCTAACAATGTGTTTCGAACATTGCACTTACTTTGTTAGTTGCCGGGGTCACCATTTGTGGGAGTCCAGAGAAGTGCACACGTCCGCTTGTATTTACGCTCGGCACCAGCACGATAGAATAAGCGTGTCGCGTGTCGCAGGGGTACATAATAAAAGAATTAGTATAGTATGGATGATGTGGACTCGAATTTTAAACCAAACAAACGCTTTTTTTTCGCTTTGCGCCAACACTTTACTGCCACTTAAATGTAATTAAACACGTTTTTAAGCGCAAAAAATATCCGAGGCCCGCCTGATTCACAGTTGTTCTCACATTTCAATCACACAATTTTTAGTTAACATTTTGTGCGGCCCGCAAAGATCTTTCTGAGTTTGGTTTTGGCCCGCGACTAGAAAAAGGTTGCCGACCCCTGCTCTAAAAAAAGGTCGCCAACTCGTTTGATTTGGTTGGGTCTTTCAGCAAAATATTGTGGGGCTCATTTTCTTTTGTTTTGATACGTAGAAAGTAACGCAAAAAATCTCCAGAAGCTACACAGCACAAAAGACAGCACAAAGAAATACAAAGGCAAAATAAACATATTTATGACAAAAATTAAAAAAAAAATTATACCACAATACTAAGAATTGCCTATATATTATAAATAAAAGAAAAAATTTAAAATTAAAAAAATATTAACATTCAATATTATTATTTGCAATAAAATAAGAAAAAAATGCTTGATCCATAATTTTAACTAACAAGTTCGGGTTGCGCAGGAAAATACCTTTCCAGTGATATAAAACTTGCTATAAGTTTAAAGGGGGAAAGTATTTATTAGCGCCGATAACCGATATTAATATTCATAACCGATCGCGGCCATCTTGATACTGCTCCAGACGGCTCGATTCTAATCCTAATCGCGGCGATTTTTAAAAAAACGCCTCCAGAATAGTCAATTCGACTCGGAATCGAACAAGATTTTTACACACTGCTTTTGTCTACTCTATATTGCCAAAGAAAGAAATTTTAAAGAAAAAATTAAAGTTTAAAAAAATTCATATTCACAACTATACATAGGTGAAATTTCGTGATTTTTCATCCTGGCAACATCCGGCCAAAACGATTCAATATTGCCAACTGCTCCAATAATGACCTATGTTAACATAAAGACATCTGTCACACCTTTCTAATGATACCCCATTTATCATATTTTTTGCTTGGATAAGTGGTTCAGTCGGCGATAGCCGATAATCAATATTAATATCCATAACCGATCGCGGCAAATTTTCAAATGGCTCTAGATTGCTCAATTCAATTTAACATAGGTCATTATTGGGGCAGTTGGTAATATTGAATCGTTTTTTTTTTTTTATTAAATATTAATATTCGCCATAAAAATCAAACTATTAATTTCATCCCAGGTTGACACTAAATTTCTTGAGTATCGCAGGAGTAAACCTTTCCAATTATGCCTCGCTTGCTGTAAATTTGTTGGGGAGTAAGGGTTTAATTCGGCAAAAAACGATGTTAATATTCACGACATATCGCGATAATTTTTCAAAGTCTCTAGTACCCTCATTAAAACTCACAATCGAACAAAACTTTCACACGTCGATCAATGTCTATGCAATGTTTTTTAATTATTTGTGCCTTTTTTGATCGGATGTTTTTTTGGGTAAACAATCGGGACTATTGGCATATGAGGCAAATGTTGTTTGATTGGAGGTAGCCCCAGATGGCACTTACACGAAGCCACCGAAGACATAACTGACCTACGTAACGATGACTTTTATCCGAAATATGATCGAGCCCGCTTCGGCATTTGGACTGGCCAAGGATCGCTTATAAATTCATAAGTTGAGCGACATAATTCGTTTACCTTATGCATATACGGTGCGATTAGAGTCTCAGTCAAGTCATTTGTAAAAAAAACAAGTCCTTGTCTTCAAAATTACACGTTTTACTCCGATTATGAGAAATGCCCATCCTAAAAAGAAGAACGGTACCAAAACGAATATACTTCAAGACGTGGTTGAATACAACAGTATACCGCAGCACTAGCTATTAAAATATTACAGAAATTTTTTTTGTCTTCTGACCTGTGTAGGTAACAACTATTTTACTTTAAACGAACAACTTTATTCTTAAGATTGTATTAGCTTTGATTTTTATTGCTGATACGGTTCCATGCAGTTTTACTCGGGCCCCCCTAATCAATATCCCTTCGAAAGGTCACACCTGTTTGTCACGGCCACATTTTGACAACAAAATTTAAAAAAGTAACTGTCACGTCAAACTTACGTCGACAGTGACGTTTTGTAGACAAGTGCTTGTTTTCTTAAAAGAATTGGCCTGACATTCTGCGATAACAAGCAAAAATTAAGGTTTCCACAAAAGCTTCAACTGTTTTCCGAAAAAGTCGCGATAAACCCATCGTGTGAATTTACGTTATTCTACTTACCATTGCGCCGCACCATATTCCCGCCCCAATGAACACTGTGCCAGCCGCGGGATAGGAGAATGCAACGATTCTATTCACGGTTCCCAGAATTATGGAAAACTGCCAAGAACCAGTTGCCCAAACTAAAACGTAAGAGGTAGATTCTAAAAGCCGTCGATATACAACTTTCAAAGACTGGAAGCCATCGATAATACTCTACTTGCTTAGGTTCAGAGGCTAACAACCTGTGTGTGACAGACTTTTTGTAACCATGTATAGTACGGTACGTTGTTGTAAGTTAAATTAAGTTTTGTATATTGTAACATGCTTATCGTAAGACCAACAGCAATTCTGGTAAATTTACATAATCCAAAGACACATGTCGTCAAAATTTATAGTGCAACAAAATAACATTACAGTTTACCAACTTATTTCACTATCAAAACTGCAAAACCATAGTATAATTTTATAAATAAACTTTCTTGAATTGGTCGGGTAAAAAGGAGAAATTAGAAAATTTCACAATTTTTCGCATTTTTACCTTATTACCCTAAGCTAATTTCTTAAAGAAACAACAACAAGATAATGACCTACCCCAAGGTTTTTAAATGTTTTTGTGTACTTAAGCGCACCATTAATTGCATTCTGCTGGATCGTTGTGAATACAGGCAATCCAGTTGTGCTTACTTCATTTTGTACAAGGGCCATTTCTAACAAGTATTTCCATTAAAACATCACAAACCTTGTTATCTACAAAAAGTAACAGAACAACAAGAGTCTTCGATGTAATGCAGTAAAATTGATAGTATTATATCTGGCTGTAAAAACATATTATATTTGGCTGTAAAAACATAAAAATACACTACTACGCGTCGAACGTCAGTTCTGACAATCGCTTAAACAACTTTTGTTTATCCTTGGTTATCGAAAATAAATTTCCTTCAACTGACGCAAAACTGGTTTAAATGACTACTTCATCTTGAGGCGGATGTAAAACTAAGACGTTTTTTACGGTACGGTCTGTGGATTTTATGGCCCTAAGTTAATGGTTAACTGATGGGTTTAACTGTTTTATTTTTTATTGTTGCGTTAAACTTTTGTCAAGCTTTGTATGTCAAACTGATTACCAAAAAACTAAAATATCCTAACTAACAACAATCTATTTTTTTTGGTAAGGACCAAAATTTTTAACCATGAGTTAAACACACTTGCTACAACTTTTACCTAATTATTTAGCACCTTATTGCGAAGTGTCATTACAGATATTAAACAAACCTATTTTATAAACATATAGATCAGTGGTTTTCAACCAGGGTTCCGCTAGTACAGAGCAGGGGTTCCGCAATTTCTAAATTGTTTAGCTAATTCAGGTGTTGTTATTGCACTGAGGTTCCTCGAGCCAGTGAAATGTTTCCATAGGGTTCCACTTCAGCAAAAAGGTTGAAAAGCACTGATATAGATACTCAAATTTAAAACTGCTATTTAACTACATTGAAAACTATTATTGAAAAACAGGCGGCACATTTGACCAGAAAGTTGTATTTAGACTAGTATAATTATTCGACAGTATTTTAAAGGCTGAGGGAGCATAAAAATGCAAACAAAAATTCTTATAGGTTTATCTACCTTTCATGGAAATAACGCGAGGCCGTAAGCACATTAAATGACTTTGTCCACACATTTTAATTAGAATAATTAAAATTCGGGTCAAATATTAGGACTGCTTATTTAATATCATTAGGGTGCAATTATCAAGGAAACATTCCACAACGCTCGGGCGATTGTACAAGACTTATTTTTTATTTTCTACTAATACATTAAAAACACCATAACCATATGTTATTTAAGTGCGACAAAAGCATAAAACAACACTAATTATATTATTATCCATAATAGCATATGCAAATAAGCAATTAAATCGTTGTTGCACAACATAAATATAATTGACTTTGCTTTATTGCTTCAGTACTGTAGGTTCCTATATTTTCTGGTTCACCTGTAAATACAATACGAATTATAGACGGAAATTAACGTATTTATTTCCCTTGCATTTTACATAATAAACACATTCTGTTACTGCATTTAAAAAGTGGTTTTGGTCAACATTATTCTATAAAGAGGTAATAAATCATGTAAAATATTTAGCTTTTTACATAAACACGGATTTAAAACTGTAAACCTAAAATAAATTGGCATTTCTTTCAAACTTAGTTTACTTTCATTAAACAAAATACAAATTGTACCGATTATTGAGGTGGATGAGTATTAACTTGCGACAACTGCACCTGTAAGTATAACATTCGTAAATATATATATAATTTCGAACTACAATTGCTCCACCTTATTTCTAAAATTAAATTAGCACTTTTCTAATATATATTCTAAAAAAATAAATGGCAATTATTTTTTCACTTGTTTATGATTTTAATTTTTAACATTGTACTTACTTTCGCACTGTGAAGCATGGAAATTTCTAAATTAAAACTTGCTCAACAAAACCGATTTCAAAATGTTGTTTTAAACAAACAAACGGTTACGCGTATAGTGTAAGAATATAACACGTTTTACCTGCGAAGCTGGGTAAACCAAACCGGAACTTGGTGGTTGTTGGTGTGATACAAAAGCTCGGTTAGGTTGGCCCTGGATGACATATCGGGCAGGTGCAGCTGAAAAACGTACAAAAATATGCCGAAGGATTTCGTATTGCTTGTATAGAATTTTTAAACAGTTAATTTATTTTTTAATATTTATGGTTTTATAAAATCAATTGTTGGTAAATGCTTATGTAAGTAAAAATTGTTTTTTTCAGTCACAGATTAGCCTATATCGTGCTGTGAAATCCCAAAAATCTGTCTAAAATAAACATTTACTGTTAGACTGTTTTTAATTAGACTACTATTGCAAATTTACTTTTTATTTCTTTAATATTCGTTTTTATAATTCATTCCCATGGTTTATCATTCAGGTTCCTAAGCTTTTAAAACCCACGTCCGAAAACATTTTTTATTGTTTCCTGTAAACTAGAGTCGGCATAGAATTTTGAGCGAAGACGTAAGAAAGTACGTCATACAATAAGCAGGCTTATGAAACCTGCTGTTTTCGGTCCAACAAACGTGAAAAAATTAAATAAAGTCAAAATACAAAAAACACGCCAAGGATTTTTTATTTCCAAATAGTGTATTTTTTCAAAAAAATATTCTATTTATCATGATATGCACCAAGATTTCAATTAAACAATCATGGACCCCTAAAACTAGTCCACGTAACCCCAAGGGATTCACGGGCCTCAGTTTGGGAATCCTACTTCAAGCCAACTAATTTCTAAATTGGTTGATTAACTAATTGGAAGAATAACAAAGGTGCAATTCTATTGCGTTGCGGCCTTGATGCGTATTTTTGAGCAAAGTCAATGAACAAAGTGAAATAACAAGTGAATATGAGTTACGACAGTGGTTCTCAACCGCGATGTCGCGGCACTCTAGGGTGCCATTTTTGAAGCTCAAGTGTGCCGAGAAATATTTTAAATTCTTCAGGATTTCAATTTTGGCTCTATTTAATTGGGAAGCTTCTTGATACAATTTTTTGTGTACCGATACGATAAAAGTCTTAAAAATTAAAAAGTTTTTCTCAACCTGGTTGAACAGTTAAGGCGTGTTTCAATCACCTTTCATGCAATGTGACAGTTATAACCACTGATCAAAAATTCGAGCAGGGGTGCCGTAAATTATGTATAATTTCTATAGGGTGCCGAAATCCAAAAAAGGTTGCGAAACACTGGGTTATGATGTTGGTGCATCCTATTTGCTCAAACGAAATAAAAAATGCTGTTATTTACCATAGTGTTGTTGCTGTCCTGCTGGTATGTACACCACTTGTGCTGGTACCGGTAATGCAGTCGTCTGCTAGAATTAAAACAACAAAATGTGATTGTTTTGCACTTACGAAAAGTTGCATACAAAAATGGCATAACTTGTCCGTGTTGTTGATGTATTCTAACGTACCACGACATTTTCAGTCACTGTTTTAAATGTTTGGCTTGTTTTGATTAATTTGAGCAAATTAACTTGTTTTAACTTGAAAACAGTTGTTTCGCATGTTTAACTTGGGCCTATGCCTTTCAATAATCTGCTATTTCTCAGCTTTTTAATCCTTTCACGAGCTCGTCATAAATTTATTTTTTGTTGTTTCGTCTGCCAGTTACACACGACACGGTAGACAGGTGATTTTTATGTTTTCCGCTTTACTTTTAAAATCTGTTACGCTTACTGAGTGTGTTGACTCGGATTTGCAACATGAACACGAACCAGCACAGCAAAAGGAGGAATGCACGATGTTGACAACAAACAGAATACTTCCGATAATGGTCAAGAAGATGTGAATTACGAACGTGGTAGTCTGGAAGACAACAAAATATATACAACAGGCTGAACAAATCTATACATTTCCCACTAATGACACCAAATTTGTTCCAACATTATCTTTGATGTATTAAAACTATTAAACTACCAGGCTGAACATTTAGGTTAAACCGAGTATCATCGCAAACGTATTCCGAAATTTAGACGCTTTTAAAGCATATTAAAAAAATAGTTAGGTGTATTTTTATGAAATTAAAATACGCAAAGTATAAAAAATGATTACATAAATTAAATTAACGGCTTTCAATGCCCTTGGTAAAAATAACCAAGTTTGAAAGACATAATTTATTTTTTATATTACACACGATAAATTCATCTTTCGAAAAGGTTTTCATTAAGATATGTTACCATTTAACCATTACTGAATCTACTAAAACTGTTAAAAAGTTGTTATGTGCTTTTTAAAGCAATCATTACATACTTAACCGAAAATCGTTTTAATGTAATCTTACATCAGGTTCGTAGCTTGCGTTGTGGGACGCACAACCGATTGCCTCAATTGTAACCATCGCGCCAGAACAGAGTGCAGCAAAAATGGTTACCACCATGGTCGAAATTATCTACAAATAAATGTTGCTAACGTTTCATCTTAAGCCGATTTAAGACGGATTGGTCAACACTTGTGGCTCCTCTCTAACATTTACGGCCTGTCTAACACACTAAAATGCAAACAACAAAGTCTATGCTAAAATATGACGCATAAGTTTAACGTTGTTCCATAGTTTACCATTACGATTTTTTTTGGTTGAATTTAATTTAAAAAAAAATATTTTGTTTTTTTGTTGTGGAAATGGGCTACATTTTGTCCTTTCTAACAATACTGCGTTAAATTGCACAACATTTCGCTTTATAAAGGAAAACCAGAGGTTTTAATAATTTTGTCCCGTGTTCAACTTTAACCGCTGAACTTTTCCGAGTGATTTAAAAGTCGTAGTTAACAACTCTAGGCACTCGAAGCGCATTGCTACGTAATAATGAGGAACTGCAGTGCATACACTTCAGTCATAAGTTTCCTCTTGCGCGCGAAAAATACCTGACCTGTATAGATTTTAAAGTGCGTTATGATCATAGCTTGTGGAAAAATCATGTTCATTGCGAATTATTATTTATTACATTTAGAAGCACGGAAAAAAGTATTTTTGGTTTCACTTTATAGATTGAGCACCTCGGTCATCAATTGGGCCATTTTTTTATTTAACCTAAGAAAATTTTTTTTTACTTCATTTTTATCAAATTTTGACTTTATTTTAACCCAGGGTTGGGCAACGTGCGGCCTTTTTCCATTTTTTGTGCGGCCCTTCACCTTATTCCAGCTATTTTTCCCTAAAAAAGGCTATGGGTGTGCACCATGTTGGGACTTGTGCTCCATCAGTTTCCTGTTTGAAGTGCGATGGAACCCATAGGCAAGAATTGTTTTGCAACAATTACACTTGTATAGTACGGTCAAGGTGTAATAGACTTTTGCCACGCATATTGACTGAGGTGTTACGTTTAACAGCTGGTTTTGAATTAAGACTTTAATTAAATTGTACTCAGCCGATCCGTACGAGAAAGGCATCATGGGAGTTGTAGGAAAGTTATTTCCGAATTCACAAGAAGACAGCACTGACAAAACTGCCGTAGTTGCAGCCTAGTAGCTCATTATTTTTACTATTAAATGCTGCAAATATGAATTAGCGTTTATTTGGTGTGCGGCCCTCCTGTAAGCATTATGTTTCCTAACTGGCCCTTGTGTTAAAAAGGTTGCCCACCCATGTTTTAACCTAAATAAATTGCCCAGTTACCCAAACATAATATTTTATCGATTTCAGACCCAAACGTAATATTTTGTCGAAAAGTCAAGGTGTTTTATGGATTATAAAAAGTGCGTCGAGTTTTTGGCGATAGAATGAGCTTGCTTAGGCATTTTTGTATTACAGAATGCTATTCCTAAAATCCAAACTGTTGATCTTCGAAAAGACCACATTTATAAAGATGAAGTGTTTTATAAGAATTATTTAAATACGTAACAATAAATAAAAAAAGTGGACAATTTGTGTCGTAGTTCCTAATTTACAACGCTTCCACGACGATTTTTACAAAATTTACCCTCAAGAAACACCAAAACTTAAAAAAAAATTTAGAAAAATTTTCCCATGGTTTGGACCTTAAAGATAGGATCGAAATCACGACCCAATTTCAATAATTTTTTTGTCAATACTATTTTTAAGGTTCAAACCATGGAAAAAACTTCGTTTGGCTCAACTTTTTAAACAATTTTAAAATCTAAACAACCCTAACAGACGCACACATTTCAAATAATTGCGATTTGTTACACAAATATCAAATAAAACAAAATAGTTATTGTTTCGAGGTTGACTGTTTATCTCAGATCAAGAAAATCCTCTGTTATAAAAAAGTTATCTTTGTGAAGTTAAAAAATTTTTTAGGCCTATATCTTGACTTAGCATTGAATGAAAATATTAGAGTCTACGACACTACTTGTTTGTGGAAGTCATCCCTTCTTGAAAAATTAGTTCGAATATATATTACGAGTAGGCTATGTCACGTAAAACCATACGCAACAATCGATATATTCGACGAAATAGTTGTTTTGCGAACTGCGTCATTGGGTAATAACCTTGCTAAATAAATATTTGCCTGTTGACTCACCAAACATTGATCCGGCTTTATACCCGAACGGTACCCAAGAGTTCCAGCTACTATAACCTGGAATGAATTTTTGGTTTTAAAAACACTTTAACAAAAAACAAGTAAATCATAGCAACCATTAAGTGTTTAAATAAAGCAGTGGTTCCCAAACAGGGGTCCACGCACCCCTCAAAGGACCTGTGAAAATGTTCCAGGGGTCAACGAGTGAAAACTGACAAGTATTGTCATTGTTTTACATTTATGTTGAACGTGTGTAACGTTTATAAAAACTCAGAGATTGATATTACATGTTGAACCATAGTCTTTATAGTGTCAATCAGATTTTGACAAGAGTTCAACCTTTGCCAAACGCACCGGTTGTAATTTTTTGAAAGACAAAAACAGCCCCCTTATTAGAAAACGATTTGAGTGAAAATGTTTTATGCATGGCCCATCCTATATAAACTTAGCCGATGTTATTGTTTATACTATAATGAAGCTCTTTCGGAAATTTCTATTCGGTCATAATAATAAAGTTAACTTATCCATTCAGAGACCAACTTATAATGCCTATCAGTGTAGGCTAGGTGATAAACTAACTCGTTCATGCTTAAGTCGTTTTTTTTTGAAATGTGGAATGGAAATCGTATTAAAAACAATTCTATAATTTAATGCAGTGTTTCGCAACCATTTTTGACTTGTGGGAACCTACAGAAATAGTTTGCGGCATCCTTGCTCGTATTTTTGCTGAGTTATTAACTGCAACGTTACAATAGACGAGATTGAACAAGAATGTAAACTGTGCAACAAGGCTTTTTTTACTTTTTTGCACTTTTATCGTGCACAAAAAATATATTAAAGAGCTTACCAATAGATAAAAAAATATGGAATCCTAACCAATTTGAAAACTCTCTCGGTATCCTTTAACGTTAGAAATGGCACCCTAGAGTGTCGGCAACCCGGTTGAGAAACATTGACTTACTGTATAAGAAATTTTTATTTGATCTGACCAAAATGTAGCGTTTAACGATCGCTAGGATATAATATGTAGGCAAAGGTTATAGGGCAGGGGTTCTTAAACTGGGGTCCAGGGACCCCTTAGGGGTCCGTGAACTAGTTTCGGGGGTCCATAAAGGCCTAATTGAAATGTTAGTCTTTTCCAAGGACCGAAATCGGACATTTTAGAGGTCCGAAGTAAAAAAAGTTCAAGAACCCCTGTTATAGGGGTATGTACGCTTGAAAAAAAAGGTCCATGATTAAAAAAGGTGGAGATAAGTAAAGGAAACTATATTGTACAATGATGGTTTCTTTCGACGTTCGACGACAAAAGTCGAAGCGCTTATTGTGAGTGCAAAGGACCTTTTTAATTTATTTTGGTATTATTGAACAGTAAGCATAGCTCTTACCAACGACCCACACCAAATTCCAGCACCAATGTTGGCCGTACCATAGTAGTAATATGTAGGCGCAAATGCGATATTGAGGATGGCCAAAATCATAGACAAAACTCCCAAAGAAATCTCTGTAATCTGAAAAAAATCAATAAATCAATCAAATCAATCAAATTAATCTTTATATTTTATTAGCTTCGTTATTTTTTTGCTAAAACCGTTTTGCTGTTTCGAACAAAATTGTACAAATTGATTTATTTATTTGTTCAATAAAAGTTTGGTTTTAATAAAATAAAAAAATAAAATTATTCCGACAGACGACATTTTCCTATAACTTACACCAAAACGATTCAAAATCACTTACCCCGAACTTTCTGTAAAGGTTTGCGTACTTCGGGGCGTTATTAGTTGGTGGTTGCTGAATAGTTGTTATTTGAGGCGAACCAGTAGTGTAGACTACATTTTGTATATTGGCCATATTAAGCTTTACTATCGTATTGCCAACAAAAATCCCAGGAAAAATTTGTTTAACAAATCACCATTATATATAAGTATAGTTTAAAACAATAAAAAATCAATAGAGTAGACAGAAACTGTTTCCAGCTATAGTTTTGTATTTAGTAATGCTTTGTGTCATTACAAAATTGGTAAATTATCTTTAAAAGTGTAAACGTTTAAACAGTACCACCATATGCATGTACTCAACCTACTGCCTATTAAGCCAAATTAGTCAGCTATTCATGATTTTCGAAATCTAATTAAATGGTAGGTCAAAACAAACAAAATGTTTTGATGGTCGAACAACACCATAGGGTTTTTACCAAAGCAAATATACAATACCTTATGTACTATGCTGATTAATTTATTACAATTTGTATAGTTCTAAAATTGATGCAGACCAACAAACTAACTCTTTACACCAATATTGGTTAATCGCTAAGACGAAAAGCCAGTTCTTAAAAGCACACTGGTCGTCAACAATTTCATGGCTTCGTTTAATTATTAACTGTTACATTTCCCTTTTTTAATGTTTCGCAAACAAAATGATGTTTTTTTATTATGGTACTGCGCAAGTCGAGGTAAAAGAGAAAGTGTCTGCTGGTGAGATGTTATTTTATATGAAAGATTTATCAGGCGCAATATAATATATTACACGTATAAAGTTGGTGCAAGTTTTTTGCATCTAAATAAATTAAAACACTGCTATAAAGGGTCTATATATTATAACATAGTAAATTTTATAAGTGGCGATACAACGTATCACGATGACGTCATCGTAATGTATAACGAACGAGATATATAAAAAACCCATTTTGACAAAAAAAAGTATGAACAATTAGATTTTGTTTGCTGTGGTTGTGATTTAGCTTGCAAATTTTTCGAAACTTCTCCGCCCATAAGATGTTGCGTTTCTCGCAACATTTCTGAAGGCTTGCGATTGCCCAGATATTCATGTCGAAGAAGTTTCTGTAAGCGCTGATGCTTGGTCATCGAAACCTACTGATAAGCGAGTATTTTAACTGCGCGTAAGGATTCGCGTCATCTGGGTTTTTAATAATGTCTCGCACAACTGCGGCTATTTCGGGTGACACTTGATGGTACTTTGATTTCGACAGCGTCACACCTTTCACACTGAATTGTGCTTCCACTTGATAAAAAACATAGTTCGGCGTCTTGTGGCCAGAAGGGCGGAATTTCAATAGCAACGGCTGCAACATTTGCTTCGTCCATCATATACGAAATAAAGTGAAGTGCGTTGGTGTGTTGAACATGAGCTATAGCCTAGGCTACAATCTAACAATGTGTTTCGAACATTGCACTTACTTTGTTAGTTGCCGGGGTCACCATTTGTATGAGTCCAGAAAAGTGCACACGTCCGCTTGTATTTACGCTCGGCATCAGCACGATAGAATAAGCGTGTCGCGTGTAGAATGTCACAGGGGTACATAATAAAAGGATACGCTACAAGGTCAAAGCCATGAAGGATTTTCTTTAGGGTTGCCAGATTGGCCTTTTTGACGCCAAATTTCACAAATTTGTCTCTTTTTGAACGTGGTAGGCGTCAGAAAATTTAGTTAGCTTTTTGGCTTTTTTGTATAAACGCTTGCTAAAATTAGTCAAATTGTATAGGCCTACTTTTATAGTTTCAAAATTTTCGTCTTAAGATATGTAGGCCTTGCCTGACTTTTAAAATAATAAATCGTTACAGCAGGTATTCAGGTCGCAGTGTTTCTCAACCCATGGGTCGCCAACTCGTTTGATTTGGTTGGGTCTTTCAGCAAAATATTGTGGGGCTCTTTTTCTTTTGTTTTGATACGTAGAAAGTAACGCAAAAAATCACCAGAAGCTACACAGCACAAAGAAATACAATATATTACAGAAAAACTGTTTTGTCTTCATTTTTTACTTTGAACGAACAACTTTATTCTTAAGATTGTATTAGCTTTGGTTTTTTATTGCTGATACGGTTTTGCTGTTTCGATGAAAGTTCTAAAATTTAGTTTATTTAAAAAAATGTTGGTTTTAATATTTTTTTGTATATAACATTTACAATCATGCGCAACAAAATACTTACAAACACAGTTTTTGTAACCTCACCGGTGTATAACCGTCTTACGGTGAGTTAATGAAAAGAACAGACCAAATATAGTGTTTGATTACGATTACTATTAAAGGGTAGCAATTTTTCCCTTGTCACCACCATTGACGCTATCATTTGCCGAAAAATACATGCTTCCATTCAATAAATTGTTCAAACCATTTGTTGAATTAATTATCTATTTTAAATGCAAGTCCAGTGTATTCGGATGTCAGTAATTATTAATTTACCCCTATTATTTTTGTTAATTTTAATTTCTTTATTCGTGCGTTTATCTACTGGAGTAACTTTTGAAAAAAAATGATGCGTCTACTGGAGTAACATTTTGAAAAATGACTCGACGCCGAACGGATGGATTGGTAGTGATACCGTATATTTCAAATCTAACAGAGGTCGTCCAGCGCATGTTACGCGACTTTGGCTTTACAGTGGGGTAACACCATATCAGACCCTGGGATGATTTCCCGACCCAAAGACCCCGTAAATATATTCGACACAAAGGGGAAGGTTTATTGCATTCCCTGTGCGATATGTTCCACAGAGTACATTGTGGAGACACGAAGTGACCCACCACAGATTTTTTACGACCCACTTGTCTCTGTAGAAATACCGAAATGTTATCAATCATTTTCAGGAATAAATAAATATAAAATACAATTTTTCGTTAAATAGCACTATATACTGTTTAAATCAAGGCTGCCCATTCTGTGGGTCGTGCAAAAGTGTGTTAGGGGTGACGAGTATAGGCCTATATTAACTACACTTCAGCAAGTGCTTGTAGAAAGCAGACAATTAAAAGTATTTTGTTTATCGCTGTTAAACAGTGGTCGGCAAACTATGGCCGCGGCCCAAATGTGGGCCGCATAGACATTTTTAGTGGGCGGCGAGTTATTTTTAAATATAGCTTAGTGTTATCATGTAGTTGTAGACCGCATGATAGCCATACATTCATTGCACTTTATTTTAAAAATGGGTGTTTTTCGCGCTTCGCGCGTATATTATTCTTTCAATCCGCCACTGTTTTCGTACTTTTACGTGGTGGGCCTTTCATAATTAAAAAAAAGTACTTTAGGCCGAGACAAAAAAGAGTTTGTCGACCATTGCTGTAAAACGTAAAGGGTGGCGGGAAATTTAGTACTCGCAGACTAAAAATTGTACATACCCTATTATCCTCCTGAAAACCTTTCTGTTGAACTAAATCCATAAAAAATGCTGCAGCATTTATTAACTATCTATGTTCTTAATATTCGTGGGAATCCGAATTTGAAAATCGTCTAAATCCTTGAACCACCAACTCAGACAATAACACTTAACACGACGCATCAGCAAAGTTTCGCATAAAATTAGCATATAATTAAATATATGACCTGCTTGAGCATTTTTTAAGGATTAGGTCATGTTTGTGACCCGCGCGATGAAAAGGTTCGCAGTCAAAATCTGCTTTGGCCAGTCACACGACAAAGCAACGTCATGACATCGACTTTGGAGGTGCATATATTGTAACTCGAGAAGGAGATACCACCGCGTGTCTTCCTATAGAATACTGGGCGATACACAATCACCATAAACGTTAAGCAAGACAAATTTCTTGCACCTATCAATTTTTGTGCAGTGGCGGACATTAGATAGCTGTTTTTTTGTATTTAGACACTTTATATATACCCTTCTGTGAAGTTACAAGTTTATTGCCCCGAGGAAGATTACCCGTATAGGAATCGAAACGGCGCTCAATACATTTCTGTCAGAAGAACCTCTTTATAATTAATACAATGTCTGACAGCAACAGTATATTCATTCATGTTAAAATGGGTTTTAGCAGCATTTACGAAACACATAAAACACCAAAATTCCTCCCAGGCAGGTCTGAGGATTGGTGGATTCCTCGACTAGCTCCATCTTTCCCGCTTTTTGTAGTCTCTTTATAACCCCGTGCAGTTCATTCAGGTACCCTTGGCCAGCAGGCTCTTCGTCGTTTATAATGAGAAAACCTCCCGGTTTGACCAGGGCCAATAGTTCCTTCGGTATAAAGAGCGATCATTTTAAAACAACTAAAAAGTAAAACTCATAGTTAAAAACATGAGTAAAAAAGGATCAGACGTTTTGTTTAAAGGAAAATATATTTCGCCAAAGTGGCATCATCAGTTCCTGTAAGAGTACAAATAAATAAAATCAGAGCGCAGCCATCAACAAACCAATAAAAGTAAACAATAAAATATTAAAACATTATAATAGACTAAAAACGCAATGAAAAGCACAAAACGTCTTATCCTGTTTTTACTCATGTTTTTAACTATGAGTTTTACTTGTTAATATACGCGTCAGCGGAGCAGTGATCGACTGGCTAAAACCTGCCGCCGATGGTTTTCGATTCTATAAAGATACACCCTATCATTTTAAAACAAGGTTTGTTTCGCGAAAACTTCGAAAACTCCTTATATCGATTTAACGACCCCTTTTTAGTACTGCGGTTACATACAACAAAAACAAGCTATAATTTTTATGATGTGGTGTTGAAAGTTAGAAAAAGCGAGGTAGATGTGTTAATACCAGTCGTGTGATTTTTGTTTTTTACTGTTGTTTATTACTAGGCATCACAACGTTACCTGTACAGTCAAGGCTGGAATATGATTTGGCAAAAAGGCGCCTACGCATGTCACCGCATCGTAACTGTTTCTCGGTAGAGGGATTTCCGCGTCAATTTGCAGTCGAATTATGGCCCTAAAAACGACAGCAAGTTTCCTGTCTCAAGGTTCAGTAAATACACGTAATAATTAAATGATGACAGAAGAGTACTAAAATAGGTTTTGTTTTAGGCTTTGCCGCCTGAAACCAATGGCAGGGGAAACTGTAAATAGTCGATTTCCTGTTTTATTGTTTTGAGTTTAAAATTTTTTTTACACCTGAATCTGATGCCTTTTTTGCTGGCTTGGTATAGCATGTCAATGCTTCCATCTATGATGTCTATTTGTCCTTGGAATTTTTCGACTGTTCGCAGGTGGTAGCCCAGCATTCCTGTGCCTGTGCATATTATCTCAAAATAATAATATATAGGTTAATAAGATTTTTATAGCCAGGATAAGATTTTATAGGTCAATGTAAGTAGACCTACACGTACAATTGAACAATGCGATTGTCGTAATTTTAAAAATCAGTAAAACACGACGGTACTAAGGTAGCGAGTTAGAGTTAACAGTTAGAAATTTAAAAAAATTAAATATAGGAAAATATTATTGCGTGTTTTATTACTCCTTGTTTTAAGCCTTTGTTGTGAAATAGCATTTAAAGTTTAAAACAGTGTTTCTCAACTTGCAGATTCTATTTGAATAAGATAGGCCTACTGATGCTGTTTTTAGTAGTGAAATAAATTTATCTTATAAACAAACAAACGCATTTTCGGTTTACTAAGTTCTGTACTTGTTGTTCTTGAAAGAGTAGCAACGCAATAAATTGCATATAAGTCAACTGACAAGAAGTTTTTGCTTTCGCAGACCTTACGTAGGCAATTACCTGCTCCGACGTCCAAGACCACAGAATTTTTCGAGTTCTTTAGGTACTTTCCGCAAAGAAATGCCCCATGTTGAGGATTTTTGTTGTACTCGGAGTCGGCCGAATCCTTGTCATAATTTGCAGCCAATTTACCGTAGCCACTGATGGTCCGACTAGCGCTTCCACTATTAAGAAGAACTAAATACGCGTCTTGGGCATCCTTTGCTGCTTTCGTATCAGACTGCATTTTTCTTTAAAAAACACTCGAAAATAGGGTTCGTTGGAATTACAACACACCTCTTTTAGGTATCTGTTCCTCCTCTAAAATAGTAAAAACCAGTGGAAGGACTTACACTAATGAATAATGGTGTTAAGCCTTACCGCGATTTGTGTATTGGGCCTAATGATTAACCCTATATGTACAGTAGAAGCAACAGCGTTAGTTCTTTTGGTTGGAAGGTTTAATCTCTCTAATGATGCTACTTGTCAAAACCACAACTAAAATACCAATCAAAAGTATATTTTAAAAATATGAAGTAAAACGTTATCCCAACGACATTAATGAACGTAGCCTATATTTGTTGCAAAGTTAATGTGAGACTAACCACTAATCAGCCGGCGCCTGCTACGGCGAGTTTTTGTTAACCATTGAAGAGGCAAGCATACTGCTAAGGCAGCAATTGTAGAGATCTTGTTAGTCCTTCGGTGGTCAAGCCCTCAAACAATTTTCCACTGGACTTTGCTGCTGTCAGCATAACTTGTTGGCTGAGCAATTAACGCTAAAAGTGTGTTTGGTGGAGAGCGGTAGTAGGCAATACAAGGCCTGTGAACATTTTCCACTCTGTATCGTCACAACTTTCGGAAATATTACCGGTACTCGAAAACAATTTTGGCGCAAGTTCGCCTAGGTGCGTAATACCAGGGATGTAAACTTAATAACCTTAATATATAGACTATAAAGCATACAACAGTCAAACGGGTAAGTAAGCTGGAAAACTTGGAAGGAAACCTATCGTCCCACCCTTCTAAATCTACATATTACATTCATTTCAATTGAGCACATATTAGGATAGTTTGCTATGTTTTCTGGGTCGAGTATTTCACAAAGGAATTTTCGCCCTACTCAATCCCCACAATCATCACAAATTAATTGTTACCTGAATCGTGCCTGACCACTATTTAAACAGTGATCTAAAACAATTAGCGACCGCTGGTTGAAATACCACAAACCATTTAGTGTCGTTTTTAGCCAAGCTTGGTGTTTTAGGTTTACAAAATGTCGACGGGTGCATATTGCTTATTTCAGTGGTCTCAATATTTTTGGCTTATGTACTCCTAAGAAAAAATGCATGGATCAAGGTAATATAGCCTTAGTATTTTCCCTAAAATGGGTTACTGCAGTGCAACAATAAACAGAATTAAACCCCACATTTTTACTGTGCACAAACTAAAAGTATATCTATATATATATGTATATATAGCCTATATACGTATACCAATATAGAGCAAAAAGCTACTAGGATAAACTAAAAAATGTAAACATAAGAAACTCTTTCCATGCATGTAAAGCAATTTTCACGAGTTAATATGTAAACTGAATTTGCTTTTTTTATAATCTTAAAGAAAAAGTTAACATGAAGAATCAATTAATAAAATTGTTTCGAACCTTGTAACAAAAAGCGCTGCCTTACACGAACCCGATCCATTTGCTGTAACAGTGATTACTGGAAAACATAATTCGGGGCTACGATCGACACGAAAATAAAGCTAATGGAAACTATACATTAACTGCAATAAATTTAATACTTGCTACAAGCGACAGGAAATCCCGCAATAAAACCTAATTTGTTGCGAACGGATCAAAGGAATTTCTGGAGATTATATCATCTGTAACGGGGGCATGTTGCAGAAGGTGTATCACTACGAAAAGTAGGAAACAAGCTGTGTTTTGCGAACAAAGGTAAAATTATTTCAACAGTGGTTCACTAAAATAAGACAGCCAAACAGACACACAGTTAAACAAACACAAAAAAACAGTCGAACACACAAATAAAGGGCACGTGAAAAGTTACAAATCCTAACTAACAAGCACTTCGTGGCATCCAGACAGTAGGAATAGGCAAGTTAGCCTTTCCGTCAATGCCACCACCCCTGTAACTTTTTCTGGGCGTCGATAATTTCGTGGTTAAACGTGTTTTCGGGGTAGACCAGTTGTCTGCAGCTGTCGAAAGCTTCTTTACTCGCTTTAAGTCGGAATCCGCTCATTTTAACCGACTGTGGTAGGAACATTGCGTACTTGTCCTTGAGCGTTGCAAGGTCAACAGGTCGAGTGGTTTCCAGGCAGTCTCTCGTCAGCTTGTCGTTCAGCATTTTCAGCTTGGCCACGTCTTTCGCCATCTTGCGGTGACCGTACGCCGCAACTTTCTGCCACATGGTGGCGTTGAAGTGGTCGAACAGCGCAGCGTCGCCTCGGTTCCACCTTGGAAACGTAAATTTGCTCTTAAAAATTTTCCCAAAAATATAAACAGTATGCGGGTGCACTATGCGCGGGTCTGTAATAAACCTTGAATATGAATAACAATTAATCGACAAAATCCAAAAATCTTACAGTTTTTAGTTTAGTTACTCGACTTATGGTCTTAGCGGTTTTTAAAACACGAAATATAATAACTTGTATGATTTTTAAAGGAAAATAAAACTTTTGGATTGATTCGAGGAACCTTAGCTTCCGCTTATTCTAAAAAATATTAAAAACAACAAATCACCTGCGAACTTTGTCGCGCAGCCGCTCTGCGTCTTTCGGCGTGACGTCACCGCCTACGTCACTCGGCAGTCGTGCGTTGACGGAGAGACACGTCACTTCTGTGAGCGGCCAGTTCATGAGGTCGGCGAAGAGCACCATGGACTCGTGAAAATAGTCGGCGACCAGCACCAAGTCAAAAATGCTATCTACCCGCTCTACAGCGCTGGTTATATAACTCTCACTGTCGTTTAGATTATCAAGGCCGAAGTCGAACATAGTTGCGCTTTTGGCTCGGTAGAAATCCCGTGAACGATGCGCAGTAAACTCGACGGCTCGGTCCAGCCAGGACTCGATCGCGGCGGGTCCGCGCCCTTTCGCGCGCTGAAACTCGGGCGTTAGGTCCCAGTAGTAGTCGAAGAGCGACTCGAAAAGCGCGCCGGGCTCGCGCACTATTGTGACGTACTTAGTGTCGTCGGGCATAAGAGAGCGAAGCGCCGCGAAGTCGAAACGCATGTGATTGCAAATCATGTTGAAACCAGCTTTGTCTAAAAAAAAAGTTTTATACTTATAATAAGAATACCAAAGCCCAGACAAAAGTAGGAATCAATTTGAACGTTTCGAATAACTCTTTGTTCATTTTTAACATAGTCAGAAGGCACTGAAACGTTCAAAATGATACCTACTTCTGTATGGGATTTGGTATTTTTATTATGTCCTACTACACCCTCCAACCATTATGCTCCAAAGTTTTATATTTTTTTTTTCGGAAATTGATGCAAAACAATTCCACTTGCCCCATTAATTCACCAAAATGTTATGATAAGTTGTATAAAATAATGTTTTACAGCATTTGTTATAGAAGACTGGAATGTCTTTATTTTAAGGTTATCTTACATTTAGAAAAGCTTTCAAACTTTTATGTTACTTTCTAAAGGCGACATGAAGTTGTTGGTGTTAATACTTCAGTTGAAATTAAATATAATTTAGCCAAATTAGTGAAAATGTTTTTATCGGAGCGCTCGAAAGAACTAAAAAAATGACGCCAAAGATTAAGAAACCTGATGTCTAGGTCGAGCGAATGTACAACCCAAATCTTAGCCTAAATGCATTTGAGAAGATTGTTAGAAAGTATTGCGCGAAGCAAATATTGTTTTGTTGGGTTTAAAATTGCGACAAAATAATTAGTCGAAAACGCAAAGAAAATTTGTTTACTGGTATGGCGTTTTGGCAAACATTTTTCACTGGAACGCCAATCCGAATTTATTTCTCTCCTGGTACATACCCTCAAATGGAAATCGAATGACAGTCGATGGGTCGAAGCGATTCGGGTAACTAAAAGCTTGGTTGTTTTTCGGCATCGCAAACCTGAGTTTTTCCTTCATTCCTCTTCGAAATAAAATATTCTGAACTACAAAAATTATATTTGCTAGGGCAAAACAGTGGAAAAGAAAAGTAATACATTTGGGTGTCGCAAACTTTTCAAAAGATTGACCTATTTCGAAACACGTAAACTAAAAGTAATATTATTGTATCGTTCGCCAATATACACGTGCGGCCGTGCGCGATTGTAAAATCGATAAACTTTTTTATCTCTAAGTTCTTGAAAGAAAGAATTATGTCAAACCTTGACTTTCTGTAATTTATAAGATCATTTGGATACGAATTATTAAGTCATTTGGTGTTAATTCAGTATTTAAATACAGGTAATAACGTTGTCAAATTTTGAAAGGGATAGTGAAAATCCATTATGCTTTTCTCGTGGTTAGCGTCAACATAAAGATTTAAACCTTGACAAAATAAAACTGCGAAAACACATATTCATTTTAGTTCTCAGGTTAATGTTGTGGCAATCAAACAAACAAAGATAACATACATTGCTATTTGTACTGTTTTTAACAAAATTTACCAAGTGCGATTATTTAACTGGGTGGCGTACCCTATACACTTTAGTGACAGCTTACCTGAACAGCTGAACTGGCGGTCTTGTGAGTTTTCAAGAATACGAGATTTTTCTTGGGCATCCGGCGTCTTCTTACGAGGTCCGCTGCCCCTCTACAGAGTTGAACATATTACCCGTTAATTGGTGTTTGTCGCATTCGAATTTTGCAACGAAACTGATGAACAATTAAGCAAATGTATTGTATTAATTTATCGCTATTATACAACTGAAGGCAATTTTTGTTTTTTCCAAGCGCGATTCTTGCGAAACCCAATATTTTTATTGCCTGGTGCAGAACAAAATTTTCGAGGAAGAAAATTTGTTGTTTTTAGACTGAATGTCTTATCTAAGAATTTCATAGTTAACCAGTAAATTATCGTGAAAACCATATTAAGAGCAGTGCAAGATTCCAGTTACAGATCCACGCATGTTTTGGTTTGCTTTAATTGTTTTACCTTACCAGCTCCGCTTCATAGAAGTCGACAGAGACTACCCAACCGGTGACATCACGTCTTGCGCGGTCCTTCCATATCACGTGACGTGCCAACTCACCAAATTCTGAATCGACGGTGGCGATTTTCTTTAAGTCGATTAAGTGGCCGTTCACAAATTCTAAGCTTAACTTCGACAGATGTGTATGGACGTTTCTAAGAAAAATCAAGTTTAGCATGCAATTGATCACATAACTGCAGTGTTCTGGGCTTTGTATTAAGTGGTTTTATATCAGGGTTTCTTAAACATTTTGTTTCCCGTCCCTTCTAGTTCGCGGTTGACCTAATACCTTTTACAATCACTAATCCATTTAGTTCAAAATATTGTCTGTATGATGCAAAAGGCGATATATAGCTAGGGTTTCCATAATAACTTAAACACCGCAAAGAATATAGTAGCGAATAATGCAAAATACGGTTGGTTTGGTATCTGTTGTTTTTTAGGTAAACGTTAGATTGGCAATATAATATATAAAATACAGAACGCGCGATAGAGTACTGTTCATAGGTTTGAGTTCAGTGTTGCTTAAAACTTATGTGAGTGCCTATTCAGCCACACATTAAAATGTCCAATGTGTGTAGTTGATGCTGCCATGCAGGGCCGCCTAAAACGCCAAAGGGGCTCCAGCAATAAGACCCAAATAAATTAAGCACATTTGGGAATAAAACCAGAATATGACTAACAGCTAGGAAGCAGGTCGAAATAGGGATAATACTTAAACTGGTCAAAATAAAAACCTTATACCCTCTATAAGTCTCCCCCAATTTAAGAACCCTTGCTTTTAGTTTTTTTTAACTTATATTTGGTTATTTTTGAGTGTTATATATATATGTATAAAATCCTATAATTTCAAAAACCATTAACTGTTTTACTAACTCTGTGGTAAGGACGGCTCCCCAAATGTTTCCGCTGATTCCTCGAAGAATCGGTGTCCACTTTTTAGGGTCTTCAGAAATTTTATCGTCTACTACGATGATTTCTGCTGGAAATTCTACTTTCGGTCTGCAAATAGATTAGGGCAGTGCTTCTTAACCCATGGGCAGTGACCCAAAACTATGGGTGGCCAACAGTTTCCATGGTCAGATTTATTAAGATTGGTTCTTAGCATGATTTCTGCGAAATTTGAGAAAATTGCAGTAGATATACGAAGAAATGGACTATAATATTAAATTCAAACTTAATAATGATTATTGGTGTTTCATGTTGTGTTCGCTTGCAAAACGTTTGGTGAAATATTTGCGTTACCAAAGATTCTCTGTTATACTTGCGTTAGCATTAGGGCCGTCCCGAAAAAAAAAGAATAAAAAGAAAGGTGAAACCGTGCTTCCTATATTATTGTGGCTTAGTCGTTATAGTTTTAAATGATAGAGTGGAAATCAGTACTCTCCAAATACCTTCCATTCTTGCATTGAAACAGCCAACGTTCTAATATCAGAGAGTTTCTTCGCGCCAAAATAATTCCCATGCCTGTAAAATAAACATGTAGATAGACAAAAGTGTTTTCTAGAATGTTTAAAAAAACAATTTTTTGTAGAGAAGTGTAATAATATTGTTAAAAAGATTATGTTCAAGCAAAAGTGAACGAATTCGAATGCTAAACTTATTCAAAGGCTATGGAAAACTTTCTTCAGTCTTCATTAAACATCCTGACAATAATTCTTTCTCAACCACAAGGCAAACCTTAAATAGTATTTTACTAGCAGTTATCTAATTTATATAATGAATAGCGTGGTTTAAAAATTTTATTTGTAATGCGCTTATTTTTTAAATTTACAAAATTTTGGTGCACAAAAAATCCTTTCAAGCACACTGATGTGCCACGGCACTCAACTTGAAAACCACTGTTAAACAGCAATAATTTAGCAAGAAATTAGAACGGTTGAAATGTGCAAAAAAATGGTCATTTACAAACCGACTGTCGTTGTCACTACGCTCATTTCGGCGTTTCTGTATTTCTCCAAGTTTTCAAAAATCACCACGTCGTTGCTGTATGCAATTCCACCGACTTCAACAAGAATTTCCAATCTAGCAATGAGAATTAGGTGTTGAAGGTCCTGAAATGGAACCAAAATCAGCTCGCTCCAGATTAAGGGGATATGAATATAAATAAAACTATAAATTTGGCAACACAATAATTTCACACATATTATTTTTCTGGCTTGCAAACGTTAAGCTTAGTGCGGTTGAAACATGTCCAAGCAGCTATAACAAAAATTCCGTTTATTATGGCCGCGTAAAGGTGTATTAAATTAAAAAGAATCGCAGCCTAAACCGTTTCGTAGCCCTGCTTTAGAATCAGGTCGCCTTTACGCATTTATTGCTTATGCTGAACTTGTAGTTAAACCTTGAAATATTTTTTTACCATAACCTGTTTGTTTAACTCTAGAAAATACTATTCTGACTAAAAAAATACTTTTTTAATTTAAAAAAAAGTCCTCCTTTAAAAATTATCTATTTGTTAAATAGCAAGTTACTATGTTTAAACTTAAAGAAAGCTAACACCGAACTATATTTAGCTTAACTCTTACCTCGTAACTGGTCGGTGGCATTCTTTCTACAATCCTTAACTGGTCACGGGCAATCTGCTTTAGTGCAAACCAAAAATATCCTTTAGGTTCGCAATCGGTGTGAAAGAGCATGACGCGTGGTTTCTGATATCTCAAGACTGACAGAAACCTGAAAAAAAAAATTCTTTTGCTATCCACCGGTCCGACATTCGTTATTTGAGAAAAAAAGCCCAATGTTCATTATTGTAAAGCATTGACTTTCGATGTACTGCGATGACTTTTGGCGTACTAATGAAAGGTAAGCCGTAATTGTTGGTCAAAAAGGAGCTTCAGAAGGGCTAGATCTCAGTTATTGAACACATATGTGTGTGTATCTTATGCTAAACGTTTATTGATGTTCTCATTTTTTAAAGCTTTACTTAAATCGATAACATCTTTGTAATGTGGCTTTTGTCTTGTAAATATAGCTAAAACTTTTCACGCAAACAAAATTGATGCATTGTACGGCTGAACGTTAATTTTTATGAAGTCACGTTTGTACGTAACTAATTGAGGTCACGTTTTGACGTAACTTTTAACGACATCTCTTTAAATAATATTCTTGGTCTTTAAACAAACACCTTGCATCATCCCGTGCTAGATAGATTAAACGGAACTTTATAGTTTTTAGTACGTGCTTTGGTAAACTTTCGCAATTGCCTAGCCGGGATACCATAATGTATTTTAAACAGTTTAAACAGCATTGGCTAACCTGGTATGAGCGTTTATCATGTTTGAGATGTCTTATGTCTAATCATAAACACTTACTTATTAGGAGAACAGCTCTAAATGTAAAAACACATCCCCTAAGAACGAAAACGATCAAAAAATAACATATTTGCAGTTTTCTGGTTAAATGGCAGGATTTTGTTGCAAAATTTAACGGAGTTTTATATTAATGGTTGAATGCTTATTTGCCGCTGTCATGCAATGCAGTCGAACTATTTATTTTAATTGTAGTATTTCTTGTTTTAAGTTTATTTTTCGTTATACTAGTTGCTATAACATTAATGGTTTGAAATATTTCGTTATACGTTTAATTCTTTCGCAATCAGGACCAAAACTATACCTTTTAAAGCATATTTAAAACAAACATGAAAGAAAACTTACGCCATGTAGTTTTGCGCACTAAAGGGCACACAACCAAATAGGACGAAGTGGCAAATGTTCGGGACCCTCGTCTGTTCGTCCACCAGCTCTACCGCCACCTCGTGGATCTAATTAAATATAATCATTCGGCATTTTGCAAATTAATAACGCCCCCTATTCCACGAAGTGTGCCCTGATGATCCAATGGTAGGGTTGCAAACGAGTATCTTTACATTGAGTCAAGTTCCAGTGAAGTCATTCTCAACAACCAAAAATTTCAAGACTTTGTTTACTAATGTCAAGTCCCTGTTCAGGTCATGCTATATCAAATCAATTCCAAGTCAAGTCCGTATAGCTGAAATAAATATTTTCATTAAAAAAATTGGTGAATTATTCCATATCTAGTATTATTTCACCTTAAGCAACAAAAAACTAAGTAGCAAAAAAAGAAAAAAACTCCTCGTAACAAAATTGTATTTAACTTGAACACTTAAATTTATTTTACGTCTTTTGCCAATTGACTGAGTTTCAAGTCATGTTAAGTTAAGTAACTATACCGGAAATACTTCAGTTTAGTCATTAAATTATAATGAATTTACTGCACTTTTAAGCATTAAAGTTTAAATCATTACAACACTGTCAAACGGAATGCAATATTGTTGTTTCTTCTTGTGGTCTGAAGGTTCAATCTGTTTATAGCTGTCGCACCAATATCATTTTATTTAGCCTATCAGTTTATTAATTATGACCGGTAGACAAACTCATAATGATAACAGGTTGAGTGTCCTGTAGGTCTAAAGTTTACGCGACGTTTTTTGTTTTGCATAGTAAAATGCCGCTTAGCTACTCTGCATTAAACATTGAAACTTCGACATGTGCTTGTAACCCACTGTAAATCAATCCAAAAAATTCGCCAGATAGGAAACATACAACTGAATACTAACGTGGCTTATATATTACATATTTACTGAAACAAAGAGTTAAGCCTGATATAGCCCGTCAACTGTAAATTATTATTGATATATATTTATGTCGGTATTTGTGGCCTAAATTGGTTTCTTAACCTTATCTTCCGGCGACTAGAATCCAAAAGACTGGTTTACACTAGACGCGTTAACGTCTAGCGTTAGCGTCTGGCGTCTAACGGCTAACGTCGTCCAGTTCACACATAACGCGTTGCCAGCGTTAACGGCAAATTTTCTCGCTTCTAACCGAAAGCGTCAAAGTTGAAATCTTTCAACTTTAACGCAACCGAAAGCGTTTTTTAAAACGTTTTACGTTAACGCTAGACGCGTCTAGTGTGAACCAGCCTTAAGAGTAAATAAAACAGCTAAGCCTTGGCGACACGATTCTCAACAGTGTTTTTGTAAGCGAACAAACCACATAGCATTTGCACAAATAAGTTGGAATTTAATTAATATTAGCCATGTCTAACTTTTACTATTTTAATTTTGAAGAAATCTTTCTCAAAACCAATATCAATAAATCGAAATATATACTAAGGTAGCTGACCCAAAAAATCAAACGGCGGTCAATTTCGGGCCACGACCTAAAGGTTGCGAAACACTGATCTTAATTACCTTATTTCCAGCCACAGCAGTTAGGCCGCCTTGGACCAAATTTGTGTAAGTCAGCCAAAGGTCCACAGTTAGAGTACTTCAAATTGAAATTTAATGCACAAAATAAATTGTATACCATTTAAAAATTTTAACAAGAAAAAAGATTCAGGTATTTCACTTTTTTACAAGGATTGGATATCTGTAAGCATTGGCTATCGCGGGTCAAATAGAAAATTTTGCGTCAAACTTCAATTAATTAATTAATTATCATTAAATGAGGAAAGTATAAATAACTATTTTTACAACCTGTTTGGTAAATAAATAGTCTCATTTTAAAATTCCGTGAAAATTAAGTTTGAAATCGCATCCGACAATATTTCTCTATATATATCTTATGAGGAAAGTATTTAGTTGGGCTTATGGAATTAGCTCGGCGATCTTTGTGTCTATAAAATTCAGTAACCTTACATCTTCCAGGACATTAAAGCCAGGTTGGTTCTCCTCTTCTTCTTGAATGGTCGTTTCTACTTTAACTTGCATTCGAGGGATTTTATGATATTTCTGAAACATTAAAGATATACCACTGATGGCAGTATTATCTAGTTTAAAATCAATTGCATTGACAACAAATAATAAAACCAAAAAAGTAAATGAAGTGTATTTACATAGTGAGTTAGATAAAAATATAATTTACTGTGTCTGAAGCATTAAACGCGTCATAATAACTGTTATACATCAAGAATAAGCCCTTTTATTGTCGGACGCGTGCCAAATGTGGCAGGCGGCCTAATAAAAAATGGCACGCAAGCCCCCCTAAAAACTTAATTTGTTATTCAGCCAATTGTCAAAAAATACTTAATATTTTGTACAGTAAATTGTCATTGTTTATTCACAATATAAAACAATCGCGGCAATCACGACAACTAACAATTAGTTCTAATATACTAACATTACATTGTAGTGGAGTCTATAGCATTTACATAATCATTAAGTTTGGTGTGAAGAAACAAGAAGCAAAAGTCGGTCACCGATGGACGCTTAGATGCAGTAATACGCATTTCTACAACACGTTTTTATTGTTTGTAAAAAAACGCTTTTATTATTAGAAAGAATTAGTTACTAAACTTTGGCACGGGAAGAAGTTATAGGATAAAAATTGGAACGTCGGCATGTTTGAGTTGGACACCCCATATTTAAACAGAAACTCACCTCAAAGTCCTTTTCACGATAAGTAGCGGTGAAATACGTACTAGCAGCAAGGAACAAAATCACGATCCACAGCATGATCAGTTTTGACCGAAACATCTTGCTTTTAATGCTTTTTTGTTCTGCCTTATGACAACCTAGCATTTTCTTAGCTAAGCTTGAATGGGCAATGTTCATTTTGTGCCTCTTAAACGCTATCTTTGTTGCTTTTCAGTATTGTACTAAAGGTTCACACCATCTTGCTATATCGTCAATGAAACTGCAGTGTAGTCATTGTAATTAATCCACAAGTTACCTAAATATTTTAAAGAATCTATCTACCAAAGATAACAGATTTGTAAATATACTCAACACCTTGCAAATAATGACAGTTGCACGAATCTAATCCAACTTACTTTATAGCGAAGCATGGCTAAACCGTTTTCCATCACGGTTTACGTTCCCACGTTAAACCGTCATGTTTTACGATAATGCAAAGCAATACTACTTCCGAGATGCTATGTTAACAAAGTTCCAGTTGCAGCCTTTGTCATAACTATTTCTAAAGGGCCGAATATGAACGACAAATGTAAACAATGTAACGTTTAAACCAGTGGTGCATTTTTTATTCAAGGCACCATTCACCAAAGACAACTATATAGATTGCGGCACACTTACATGCCTTTTTACTAAGTGACCACTGTAATGCAGGGGTTCACAACTTTTTTGTAGTCGCAACCCCTCTTTCCAGTTTTCGACAGTAATGTAAACAAGCCATTTTAAGACTTAAGTCTAATTCAAGTCATTTTTAAAAACAACATAAGTCAGAGGCTTTTGGGGTAAATAAGTCAAGTCATAATTAGAGCAAGTATATTTAAAGTCAAGTCCTTGTCAGTAAAAATTAACGGTAAACTATTAAATTTGGTATACTCTTCCGATTATGAGCGATAACTCAACTAAAAAATGACTCAAAACGCAACATTTAGTGGCAAGCTTATTGTTTTTCATGCATAAATTGAGATAAAATACCAAATTTTACAAAAATAACTATTCATGAAAACACTTCATTTCAACTCAAGTCATTTGTCCAACAAACTTAAATCAAGTCAAGTCCTTTGAAAACAGTGATTTAAGCGCACTTAGATCAAGTCATTGACGTAGGTCATTACAACACTGGTTTTTCGAAATCATCCACAAACCCCCATATTTGTAGGGGTTAGAAATTGGGTTAGGGTTAAAATTATTAAGGTATTTAGTCATGTAGCCTACTTGGAATTTGAGATTAGGTAAAATATTGTATACAGGCTTGATACTGACCATTTATGTCTTAAATGGTCAGTATCAAGACTTAAACCGACGGCTTTCGGAGTTATTCCTATTTGGACGATTTTTAGTCTTTTAGGTCAGCCCTATTTTGGTCTTTTTTAAACTATGTTTTTTTTCGACGTTGATGTTGTTATTATTTCGGTCTTATGGCTGGAGTCCGTATTTTTTTATGCTTTTAAATTCGTTGGGTAATATGTTTTTCTCGCACTTCGCAAGATTGGACTTTGATCGATTTTTATTATTGGAATGTTAACATAAGTAGCATAATATAATAATCTTTTCACCATAATAATAATCTTTTCACCATAATTTGGGAACTACTGGTTTATTCAATGCGATATAGGCCTAAAAGGCTATCTTTTTATTGTTTAGTTCATGGAAAACATCAGCAAGTTCAACCCATAAACATTAGTACATACTGATTTGTTGTTGAAAATTCATTTTAAACTCTTTTTTTTTTCGTTGTGAAAATGGTGCCAATGACAGTGCCGTTATCAAGACATTTTAAGGTTGAATCTAATTAAATTCGTATTCAACAAACACCATATCGCAGTTCAAGTCATTTAAATTACAAGTAACATCAATTGCCCCGGGAAACAGTTGAGAAATTGTATTAATGTAACAGTTTGTCTAGACCAGTACTTTTCAACCCGTGGGATGGGACGCACTGGAAAAAAAAAGTGCGGATAAAAAAATTGTAATGCGGATGACAAACGTCGTGCGGATGAAAATGGTGCACATTATTATTTTAAAATATGTGTAATACAGTAATCAAATAAGCTGGTGCGGCACACGGTTTTAATACATATACCCTTTTTTTGGTATTTCACAAATTAAACTAAAGGTTGCAAACTTACTGTGCTTGTTTCGTGAGGATGGAACTTTTCCGAAATAAAAAAGTGCGGATGGAAATTTTTAAGGTTGAAAAGCACTGGTCTAGACTAAATGACCAAACTAAAATTCAAGTATTTCTTTTCCTGAAGACCTGGATCAAGTCAATAAATCATAAGCGCCATTAAACCAAGTCTTTATAACACTGGTTAACAGCGTGTTGTTGCAATGCCTATCTTTCTTTTCAATATCTATTACGGACACGTGCAATGAAAAACCGCAAATCATCTTAGAAATCCAGCTTCCGGATTAGTTTCCTTCATGAATTATAAGCTATTACTGCTAACACTCACTACACGTAATAACTCATAAAACTTGTAGTACAAACCTCTGGTGCTAAACAAGTAGTCGTACAAAACTGAAACGTATTTCAGATTTTCAGATATGACGACGTAACTTAAAATAATTCTGTTGGAACAAATTTTCAATTTGCTAACTGCTCTCAGTTCTAAATGGGAACATTGTAAACATGAAAAGTTCAGCTTGTTACAAATTGTTTGGGAGTGGTGTGTTATAATAGAGGACGCTGTGGGGTTTAACCAGGGCTTGTTCCAGTGTTTACTTTATGAATCGTCAAACATACTTAAACCATTTAGCCACGTTGTCAATATGTAGGCAAATAATGTGTTGACATTGCATTAGTTTAAAACAACGTTTGGTTTAAAACAACGTTCGCTCGGCTCAGTTAGTTATAGTGCACTTCTTAGTTTAGCAATATAACACGGACGCCTTCGTTAAATCTAAGTGTACCTGTACGGTATACAAAACGAGACCCGATACATAGCAAGTAAATTGTTTTTGCCTTTTTCGCCCGGAGGAAATTCTTTACACACGCGAAGGTTTTCAAGCTATCCATGCGCATACATTAACACACAAATATATATAGGCAATAGGTAAACGATTATATTCAGCATTTAGCTTTGCTAAATATGTGCACTGTGTATAGGGTCACTTTGGGGCCCCACAGTCGATGTACATTTGAAGAGGTGTGTGCTGGTAGTCGCTGTAAGGCGAGGCCGTTGGGCCTTCTTGGCAGTTGGTTCGGTACCACCAGCCGCCTTTGTTAGAGGCAGCACAGCCGCTGAAATGGAAAACGCGGAGAGTCAATAACTATACAGCTAGTAAAAGCAAGTGTGAATCAAAGCCTTAAAATCACAAATAAAACTTTACGTTTAACATATTTAAGACGTGAATGAAAAGTATTTTGAAGATTCTTTGGCGTTTTGATAAGCATATTGTGTCAGCTCAAAAGTAAATGTGGAATTAAAACGTTCAAAGGTCTCATGCTTTTAGGCCTAATTTTGTTTTAGTGTGAAGAAGCTTTTTGTTACCCCATGTTGTTAACCTATATTGTTTTGTTTCTATAAATTTACTTTACATTGAATCGCTGTGTTAGCTTAAAAATCATGCCTTTTTTTGTTAATTTGGTATCGTAATCCCAGTACCGATAGTCCGATACCAATACTTATCATCAGGTAACAGCTACGAGTTGATATTATCGGACTCCACTAATACGCATCGTAAGCCAGTTTTAAAAATTATGTTTACCCAAAACGTCTACCCGTTTTAAGGATCGGAAAATTAAGTAAACCAGCGATAAAACCAACATATTTTTAACTTTATTTACCTTTATTTATTTACAAGAGTCATGTATAATTTTAAACAACAGTTTAGATCAGCGTTTCTCAATTGATGCGCCGTGGAAGGTGGCCAGGTGCGCCGCGAGAAAATGGGGAAAAAATGTTACAAAAATTCTGTATTATTTGTAGAATTTGCGAATAATTTTAGAATAAACTCTAGTCACTATTTTCTGTGAACAAACACTGAGCAATATGACTGGATTCGTAGCCCTTATTGAAGTCCCATTGGATGTTGGCTCTTCGCTAGCAAAGAAAGAGGAACTATTGCAACATATCTAGCGGGGCTTTCGCCATAAGACCGCAAATAAAACAACAGCAACTTCGGCATAAAAAACAGTTCGGAGTAAGACCAAAATAGGACTAATACCTAATACCCGTAATAGCGTTTAAATCAAAATAAGACCTAAATTCGTCCGAATAAGGCCTAAATGGCAAGAATAAGGCCTTTGCAACCTTTTACTTAACTCCAAACCCCACCCATAACTTCAACACAAACTCCCCCAATAATTTTAACCATAACCCAAATTCTAATTCTACCCATTACTCGCGCCTAACCCCAAACAGAGGCAAACAATCCCGTGTGTTTTCATAATTTACAACAAGAAGGGCCTACTTCATTTGTTTTCTTTCTCTTTAGGCATGTCTTATTGAGCACATCGTATTTTATAGCAGGTCTGTGGAGTCGGGAGTCATATTTGGGACTCGAAGTACCGTAATCGATTTGTTTTGCTGAAATTGGACTGTCCCGAGTCCGACGTGCGCAGTACCAATTTTAAAACTAATAATGCCGCCAAATGCAAATTAAAAAGGCGAAATAGCATATGGTGGATATTTTCCAGCAATGTATTGTGGTTGGATGAGATATATGACACCCCTATGACGTTTTGAAAAGGTTTACAAGTGCGCCCTGGGGTGAAAAAGTTTGAGAAACACTGGTTTAGATTGAGAAAAAAATAGGTCCGTTATGCCCTTCACGTTTTGTTCATATCTCAAACACGGAAATCCGCTACACGCGAGGCGCGAAATAAAAACAATCGTCATTTCGGCCAAACTTTCACTCTCGCGTACCATGTATGTGGGGCTATGTAGCTAAAATATTTCCTTAAAGCGTGCTACAATATACTAGAACGTCAAATAACATGCGATCGAAGTGCTAAATTAAGTTGCTAATACGCAGTTCAAATAGGCAAAATGTATAAATTGGAGGAGGTCAAGGGTCTCGTGGGTTTTATGCATAACAATCAAGTTAAGATATCCACATTATACAGCGAAACGGACAGCATAGGAGGCATTAAAATCACTACAGCAGGACTGAAATTAGAATATTTTATTTTCTGCAAAATTTATTTTACCGGTACACTGTCCCGGTGGCATTACTTTTAGCAGAACACCGTTCCGGACTATTGCAACTTACTTTTACAACCGCTATACAGAACATTAAATGTATTTTTTCATAAAAGGTCTCTGCGTTGAATTATTTTGAAAAATGCTACAGTCTACACAGTACTGTTTAAGTTCAGTAATAATAACCTTCGTATGAATACCGCCTTACCCGCTACTGTCGCTGTCGCGGGTGAAGAAGGAAACCGAGGCTCGTCTTGGAAAGTCGAAGAAGTCATTGCGATGAACATGTCCCGTTTTGGTGAAAGTGCTAAACCGCGCCTCGTAATTGTTGCCAGCGTTGCCCACCGTAAAGTCGCTTTAAAAAAGTAATCCGCCTTTGCATAACCAAAACTGGTAGCCCACATCATTTCACTTTAAGGTAAATACCGTTAAAAACACTTTATTAGTTTTCTTCATTGTGCATGGGTACTTTCATGAATCTCAAATTAGAGCTAATTATATCAATTTCCAAATATTAAATCTAAGTCCCAGTCCAAGTAATTAGCTACCCTAACAAAACAAAAAATCCATACGAATTACCTAAAATGCTTACTAAAGATCTAAAGATTTGTATAAGGCAAGTCATTTGACTTGAGTGCACCTACGTCAGGTCATTGACATCATTGCAACACAGCAAAATAATGTACGATGCCACCTGATCGGACCTTGATCATGTACCTATAAAGTATAAATTTTACCACATAAAATAAGCTTTGGTTGATTGCTAGTTTCAGGAGTAGTTGGGGTTATTAAATATTTGGCACGTGAATTAGCACTGATAGCCTTAAATAGTTAAAGTGGTTTGCAATGTTAGAAGCTATTCCAGATGCTTTCAACACGTAATTTTTTAGTTTAACTGTTTTTAGTTTTGTTTATTGTCGAACGATGTTAATAAGACATGTTTTTTTGTGCACACGTCAAAACTTTCTTTCAACCTAAATATTATTTTAAGCAAAAGTAACATATTAACTATATAGTTACCTAAATGCGAAATAGTTCGATGAACAGCTGTCATAGCAAGTCGTAACTGTACAGGCATCGTAGTAAGTTGTAAGTTCATTTAAGTACTTCAAACCTGTTGGGAAAGAATTTTATTTAAAAAGCGCACAAATGTGTTCGGAAAACTAAATAAAAAATGTCGAAAGTTGGGTTTATATTTTACTAATCGGGCACCATGGTGTGAAAACCATTAACTTGCACTAAGTTTTATTTCGGTTCGTTTTCAAAGTTTAATGTTTAAGTTTAAATATCAAATCGGTTTAAATTGAATGAAGACTGTTTTTTTATTTGAGACATATTTTGCTTCTTATACATAAATGTTTTTTACAGTCGCCGCTCCACAGGCGAATAAAGCTGTTTTGATTTTCGATATTCGATATTTCATCAGAAGTGTTGTGTAAGCAAGGCGATAAATTACTAGCCTGTGGTGACGTGTAATTCTACAGACCCGGCCATAGCGGAACCTTCACTATTTTGACTGAGCTACGCAAGCTCAGTGATTTAGGTGGTCAAAAATACCATAGCACTGCAGGTCGACAGATTTCTGACACCGAGTGCATTCGGTGTATATAATAATTTTGTGTGACTTTACTTGGGCAGAATAACACAATAAATACACATGTGTTTTTAATTACGTCGTAATTATTGTCAAATAAGCAGTACTGATAAAATGTAACCTTGAAAATGTAGTGTACACTTTAAATGGTTGAGCCAAAAATTTACCTTAACTTTAGGAAACGTAGTTATCTTTGTTGTGAAAATAGTACTATTTTGTAAGAAATAGCTTTCAAGATGGAAAACGCTGAGTTACAATGGAAAACCTTGACTGAAACGTATATGGTGTTTGTAACCTGGGTTTTTGCATTTTTTTTTATATATAACCCGAAACCCGGTTTATAAATTTATGGAAACCCGTTTTATATTTTTGAAAAGACTATAAAGTGTTTATGTTGGAATTGGCTCGGATGAATGCTATATATACTGCTCGTTATTTGCTTACTGCTGTGTCATAACATATTCATCGCGATTGTCGCAAACAAACAAACAAAAAATTCGGCACTTCTACACTTAGGCCACACACAGTGGCGTAGCCAGCCGAAAATTTCAGGGGGGAGGGGGGCAAAACGTTTGAAGTTTTTTTATTTAGCTTTTGCCATAGTGTTAACTGCCGTATTGAACACAATTAATAGCAAACCGTTACTAGCAGCAACTGACCGAGTTTTAACGCAGTACTCAAAATCCATTTAAAGAGTAAAACCAAAATGACTATATAAAGTAGTAAGAGTACATTAATAAGTATAGCAAACGTAATAATGTCTATATCGTTTGTGACGTAACAGTGCACGACAATTGAAGGTGTGGCATGCCTGTGATCGACTGTTGTGGTTATGCTCACAAATGCGAAAAAACAAATTACTAAGAGTAAAATATTTATAATTTTTGTTTTTTTAGGGCGAGCTATGTGCGGATGGTGACGTGTCGACTAGACATGAACCAATATAACGAAAATTAGTCAAGAAGTGAGATTTTTGCAACAAACTAAATATGAACATTTCGTTAGTAAAACACAAGGTGTTTCATAGTACATATCGAGTCGATTATTGAGAAAAAATTACATTTTTTTTAAACCCGTTGTTTGCTGACGCTTACCCGAAACCAGGGTTTTAAAATTTAGCCCCGAATATCACTATACTGAAAACCACAATGTGCACAATCGCAAATTGACAAAGCATAGCTTAAGCCGCTTGTGATTACTTAGGAAACCTCGTTAAACGGTAGAGAACCACAGCGCCTACCGAGAAAAAACTCGTTTTTTGTGTTTCCAAAGCCGTGTTCATAGTCCTTCAGGTTGCGGTCGAAGCTGAGCTGACTGCCGTCTCGGAAAAAGAACAGCTGGAAAGGTAAAGGCGAATTTACATCAGACCTCACATTCTCCTGTCATATTTGCCAAAGCGATTTTTACTGCTTGTTTAATATGGGTCAATTCGACAAATTTGAATTCGAGTATGTGATTAAAAGATTTGGTGACTCTGTTGCTCTGTGAAAATCTTTAGCTTCAAGATTCCTGAAAATTTTCCACCGAGAAAACCTGTATATTAGGCATCTTACGTATAAGTCGCCGGTTCCTGATTAAAGTACGAGTAAATGATACAATGGAGAATTTACGTGATGACTTGAGTATATGGTTAATATTTTATTTGCCAAAACGCATAGTTTTCCATATCGCCTGAAGCGTTATTCTTTCCAGGTATGTTTGACAGGTGTAGGGTGTTTACCCGGAAAACAAAGTAGTTTAATTCTATATATAATTAGCA
Organism: Ascidiella aspersa; assembly: GCF_963924565.1. Classification (NCBI taxonomy): domain Eukaryota; kingdom Metazoa; phylum Chordata; class Ascidiacea; order Phlebobranchia; family Ascidiidae; genus Ascidiella; species Ascidiella aspersa. Next base: position 23,824,251 of record NC_139451.1, read on the forward strand.
ATAAATGTATTCGCAATCGAGCGAGCCGGACAAATAGCCAATAAACACTTTTGGGAACTATTTACCCGGCCTACAAAGCTAATTTATTAGATTAGAGAATTAATCACGGAAATAATGCAAATTAGGCAAACTAAATTAAAATAACCACATACCCAACCCAAACGCTAACCCCCAACCATAATCAAACTAATGTTTAATCAATAATAAGTGTATGCTGTCTACCCTATAGCGAACCGGGCATAATGGTCAAACCCCATTTGGTATTGGACTACAGTGTTTTGCGGAACACGCGACCTACCTTTGAAAATGTTTCTTACCGTTTCGTCGTGATTAGCTACAGGAACGAACTCAAAGTAGTTGCAGTTGCTTGCTTCGCAGCAGTATAAACACGATCGACTCTGAAACGTTTATAAATGTGCCGTTTTGTTTTGCTGCTGGCTTATGTAGGACCTCGGCATAATTAATCTAGTTAAAACGCGGGAAGATTTCTACGAGTTCATAAAACTACCATTTCTGCATTGCCTTCAGAAGATGTTTGATTTCGAAATTATTGATTTACCGACGTTGGTTTTATTACAGAAAGTGATAATGCAATCTAATTAAGTTTTTTAAAATAAATTTAGTCGTTTAAATCTGGCTACAGTATATTTTAGGCATCTGTCGCGGAAAGCCAGTGTACATATTACCAGTATTGTAATGACTTGAGTCATTAAGTTGACTGAAGTGCACTTATGTCACTGTTTTTTTTAAGTATTTTGACCAAAAGACTTGACTTGGTCTTGTCATTTTGTCAAATATCTTGGGAATAAATTAAATGTCATTAAAATTTTTCTTAAGTGTTGCCCATTAAACACTTTCGTTGCTATATATTGTGTCTGTGTTATTGTTTAGTTAAATTGCTGCCTATAATTGGACGAGTTCACCAATTTTAATAGTTTTACGTTTACTTTTTTGTCAATGACATGATTTAAAATTGAGTTGCTCTCATAATGATTTGACTGAGACTTGACTTAGGCAATCGATAACTTGGAATGGCACTTGACTTGTTATTTTTGTAAAATCCTGACCTTAAGTCAAATCCTGGACTTAAGTTATTTTTCAAATGACCTGATTGGAACTTAAGTCATTTCAAAATGACTTGTATACAACACTGCATATTACAATATAAACATTAGTAAAATGAACACTCAGCTATAATTATACAACACTCTTTAAGTACCGGATCCGCGCCTCCGCCGCTCATAGCACAGTCATCTTCGTCATTTTCGTTATGGTCCGTGCAGGTTGACCGAGCGGTACACCTCTTGGTCACAGTATAACGACGACCGTGTTCCTCGATCTTTGTCAAACATGCGTCCTGCCGCAAAATATTTTCTCCACCATAGGGATGTGTGATAATATCGATTACTAGCCGATACCCAATGCAAAGTCGAGTTATCGTAAACTCAGATGGAATCAGTGCATATACCCCCTTTAAAATTAATATGTGCGTTTCTGTCGTGGTTTAAAATCCTCCGCAATGATTTTCTTCTCTTAATTTACAACTTACAAATCTTACATTTGCACACATTTTAATCAATTAATGACGTCATCTGGATTTGGATAAAACGAATTCAAGCTTAAAAAATTAGGCTTTGGAACAAATCATTTTTGTTATTATTTGTCTTCCAACGGACATGTTATTCGATCAGAAGGCCTTAGTTGGCGATGGCGAAAAAGGGCGTGTAAGTTTACACCGAAATGGATTGCACTGGTAACAACTACGTTCATTATTTCCCAGTTTTGTCCTCTAGCAAGATCATTTATACCGAGTCTCTCGTCAATTTGTGAAGCTGACGTCCTCACCAATTTAAATGCTTTTGGTTGATGGATATTTCTAGGTTTGGAAAGTATTTTTCCAAATATTTCCAAGATTATTTGTAGTTCTTAGAACAAAATAGGTTTTAAAAATGTATCCCGCTATATGGCTAACCTCATTATGTCGACCTATTTTTAGTTGAATTTGCTAAAAGTGATGATGTCCTACTGAGAGATGATTTGTACTGTGGCGACTCTATGCACGCAGTCTCCCTCCAGCATAATTGCTGGCGTACAACAGCTCGAGGGTGACCAAATCAACGTCAAATTCGAGTTACCACACTGCAGATAACGTGGCGTATATTTGACTTTTTTCTTGCGTACCTTTTCGTCGTTGTTACTAGTGTACATGTTAAACACCAGTGGTCGAAAAACTGTGGGCCGCGAGTTACTTTTGAATAGTTTAGTGTTATAATGAAGTTGTGGGCCGCGTGATAGCTATACATTCATTGCACTTTGTTTTAAAAGTTTGTGTAACATAGAATTTTTAAATTAGCCCAGCTTGGAAAGGCCTTCTGAGCATTCTGAGAGCTTAAACTGTATGTAATTGAAATTTTTTTCACCCGCCATTCTTCGTTTTATACTAAATTTTACATTATGATATGGCAGTGTTTTGGCCATAAAGGCTCCGTGTAATATTTCACCTTAACATCAAATGTCCTGAATCTGCCACTGTTTTAGTAGTCATTTTACGTATTGGGTCTTCAGTAGCTCTAAAAAGAGTACTTTGGGCCGCGACCAAAAAGGTTTGCCGACCACTGTTATACGCGCTTCTGTGAGCGCTTCGTACAATCATCATCGCTATAGTACAAATTTAATCGTCAATCTGCGCCCTTACTTGGTGCGGCAGGCATTCCGTTGATGGGAACTCCATCTCCTCGAATCGTTGGCCCACTCCCACGTGACAGTAATGGTTTGTTGCGTCACGCGCAAAGTCCAGCAAATCAGAAGACCCGTCCTGCAATTGCTCTGGCGAATTGGCATCCTCTTCAACTGAGAAACAAATATCGTTAATGAATGTGCTGTACTTGCCAGGCATTGTTTTAGTTGTACAATTGCTCTTTCGGCAAAATTTTAATAAAGTGCCAACGTTTCGACCAGTGCAATATGATTGCAACTAAAGGCGAAAACTGTACATATATAAAAAAATACATATATATATATATATATACCAAGCAAAAAGTAAAATAAAAACCACAATGAAACACGTGGTATATAGGCTATATATGTGTGTTTTCGCCTTTAGTTGCAATTATATTGCCCTCAAAAAGATTACCCGAATAGGTGGTCGAAACGTTGGCACTTCATTAAAATTTGGCCGGACGAAAATTGTACAATCGAAATATGGATAAACTATAAGTTGAGAGACCGTATTTCCGTTTGAAAGCACCGATACAAGAGGATCTGGGCAATCTGTTTTAAACAATCGCAGTCTGAATCCAATAGCCGATAATAAAGTAGAGTTCGAATTCACCAAAATTAACCTCTCTCCTCGAGGCCCATATCCGACTCCGATTCCGTATAGCCTTGTTACACCTATTCGTGTAGCACAAAACAGGATGGTTATGCAGAATTTACTAGGATTTTGATACAACTCATATAACTTGAGTGGAAAAAGTGCCACCTAACGTAGAGTGTACAAATCGTTCACCAGCTGCTATTTTACCTTAACGATTTACAGTGTGCGATCTTATTGGTTTCAAACTTCACTACTAAAGCGCATTTCGGAGTCGCAAGACTCGAGTCCCGTGTCGCAAATTCGACTCTATAGCCTAATAAACCGGTTTGGTTAAGTCCCGGGTCCAGAACCAACAGTTAACTGTACCGTTACGAAACTAATGGTCAGTTTTTTTTAAGTTTATATAATAATCGTGATAATTAGAACCAAGACAGTTACTCGTCAAGATGTATTTTTGTTTTTTTAAATCAAACGGTGAACGCATTTAGCTTTCAATTTCAATTCAAAACAAATACTCTGAAAAGCTTGATATATATATACTTTAGGTAGGGTTTAAACTTGTCAAGTTTTTTAAATTAAAATAATTAAAAACTTCAAAACCGAATTTCGAGGCCCCTGGACGTTGAGGCCTTAGGCTTCAGCCTGCCTAGCCTATTGGTAAATCCGGCCATGATTAGATTCCACAAATCTCCCAACGTCGACTTTTTGTAGGATTGTACAATATGATAATGATTGATGGACTCCCACGTAAGATATTGGGTAAAATCCTAATTACTTAAATTAAACTAAACCTATATCAGACTCGACACCATGTTCTGGTTACAAGAGATTTTCATAAAACTATGAAACTAACGCTAAAAGGATTACTAGCATTTTTTAAATATTGTAAACTATACCTTGTAATAATGGGCCAGCAGCAGACAACTTCAAAACGCTAAGAGCGGCCAACGAGAAGAGAAAAGTCGCTTTCATATTTTGTAATTTATTTTCAGTTATTATACTTTTCAATAAACAAAAAACGTTTGGAAAAAAGTGATATTAATGAATGCTTTAGTATGGCATATTTTAAACAAACTGAAAGAAACAATTAGTAAAATCAAGATAACGTTTTACGAAAAATTCAACTCATTATACATAGTCCGACGCAACCACTCCTTTAAACTGTCGAAAAAAACTAGCATAAACATTGCGAGTCCAATACGAGCATTATGATAAATTTTGTTTCCTTAGAAATTAGTTTTTTTTTTATAAATTGCCAACGGAAGGATCTTGACTCAAAATTGTACTTCGACTTACCTTTTGTATCATTGACATCCGGGCGGCAAAGCGCAATGCTATCCACGTATAGGTTTGTAGATTAAAAATTCACCAAGCTATGCACAGCAAAGCCTAATGTAGCAAAATAACCTTAATCGAAATTGGTCAAAGCGAAAAAGATGATGCGAGTGCAGTTCACATTCGCGAAACACAATGTTTATACACTTATGTAGCGTCGGGCGCAATATTCAATTTAAATAAACCACTCTGCCATAATCTGCGGTTTCCATTGTTTTGCTTGCTTTAAATATAGCAGCGACAATACTGTATCGGATCATTACATCATAACATCCAAATATGTTACGTCAATATCGGATTATACAGCGCCGTTCCAAATTTGAATAATCGTGGATGTTAGTTTCTGGAGTCTGTAAACCAGCGACGCAGACATAACTAAGTTATAGTGAATACCACATTATGTATTTCACTGGCTCTAAATTTAAGCTAATTGCGTCACGATAGTGCAGAGTCGTTGAAGAGTAATAATTTTAAGGGATTGCTCTCTTACAGACTTTGTATAAATTTACACGTCGAAACTGGCATTTTTTCTGTCGTAAGAGCGTTGCAAGCATTGCGTTTTAGTGCATTATGCCCAAACAAATATAACACTGCATTGCCTTAACTTATTGTCCCCTCAACCCTTATAGCAACCTGCTGCAAGGTGAATAGACCCGCTAGTGGATTTCTTTAGGTTATAACAAACAAATAAACTACAAATTAACTGTGCTTCATATTTGCAAACTAAGAAGACCATCTCCTTATTACAAAAACAATTAGTCTACATCAAGACGCTTAGTAATAGGCCACAAATTAAATCTAAAATATCTACAATGCATCTCTCGGTACCCTTAATCATCGCAAAGGGTAGCCCATTTGTAAATTATAAATTTAAGCGTTCGGAAAAAATATGTAACTTTTTGACTGGGTCCGTTTCATCAAAAAAAGAAAATTCTATTATTGTAATGGCAAATGAAAGTTACCTTCTTTAAACCCTTTTGCAAGGTCAATATAAGTTTGTTAATCACTGTGGTGCTGTTGTAAACATAAAGGTGAAACTGCTTTGTGCTGGGTTAAGGGCAGTGGTTTAAATGTGGCGCAAAATCAAAGTTTCCAAGCACTATGTAAACGCACAAAGCCAACAGCACTGTGACCGGTAATTTCAGCTTATCAGTGTTTCCTCATTACAGCACTAATAGAGTGGTGTCAGACGCGTAATTTAAGTTAAATGCAAATTAATGCCCGCGCTAGAAGCGCAAAAGCGAGTGAAACAATCGAATTGACACACCCTGCTGACAAGGATTACCGGCAGAGGCTAAATTAGGACAAGGTTTCGGTCTGTCTGGACGTAGCATTGCTGTACTAATAATTGTATTTTATTTTATGGTAATTCATTTCAAAGGCAATGCTATCTTTAGAAAACCGCTAACGAAAGGTGGTGGACTTTTGCCTAATTTCACTATAACAGATAGCGCGTTTGTTTCACATATAAACACGACGCGAAGCATGTAGCTTTACTTCAGAAAAATTCTAGCGACCTCAGCGATGCTTAGCTGTGCGTGTGTTGTTCTGACTTGTCTTTTATCATGTGTATTGGGAGCCAGGACTTGCGTTTCGAATCAGCAGGTAATTCATCATATTTACCACTTTGGCAATCTTACTGTTATGTATAGGCCGATAACCGTTGTTGAGGTTATTATTATATCCATAATATTTTGAGCAAATCATATATCGTTTAGATACGAAATGACGACATTACTATATGGTTACATAAGGAGGGAACAGAAACGTTTAAAGGTATTTTTTGTCCAGGAGGTTAGACTAAAATTGATTTTACACCGAGAACACCTTCAGTTGTTAACTTACAACTGTCCAGTACGTAGCATTTTCTTGGTTAACCTATCAAAGGTAAAGTGGCAACACTGGGTATCGAACTTTACCTAAAAACTTATCCGTTCGGTATGAATTGGGGAACAGATAGCACCTCGGTATCGGTCGGATACCGATAATTATACTTGATGTCACGTATCGGCTGCGATATTACATTATCGGACATCCCTAGTTTACATAAACCAATATTTTCTACGCAATATGGTCTGTCTTTACTTCCCAAAATAAATGCTAAAAGTTCGTAAATTAAACCAATTTTGTTTTGCAGGTGGATTTATCCAAGGCGTCTTTGACAATCCGAGACAATCTGTGGACTTACACTTCTCAGTTACTTCGCGAAAGTCAAACTTTTCGCCAAAGCCCGATGAAAAACAAGGCGTTCTCCGCCTACGGAATAGCAGATATACTGATGGCAATGATCTTTCTCTCAGGTCAACATGATAGGTGCGTAAACAACACACCGTCTTCATTTACCTAAATATGTAATGAGTATAGGGCGATTATTTTTTGGCTTGTCAAAAAAAGTCAAAATTTTGTCAAAATTTACACGTTAGGTCAAAATTTGTCAGCTTTTTGAAATTGGTAGTTCAGTTTTTTTTTAAAAGTTAGTTTTGATTTATATTCAAAGTCATTTTAACCGTATTATATCTTTATTAGAGCAATATACTGTATAAAAAACGTGCGAATAACGACGCCTATGTTATTTAAATAAATGTATTACTAACAGGTCAACATTTTGTCAAAATAAATTATTTTTATGTCAAAATTTGTTAAAATTTTAACTTTTTAGGTCAAAATTTCTTAATTTTTTGGTCAAAAAATAATCGCCCTAGTAATGAGTTATCAAAACAAGGCAAATTATTGATTGCAAAAAGAATCGACCCCTGGGAGGAATTAGGAAGGAATGTAAAATACGTAAATTTATTGTTTAGCAGAAAATATCTCACTAATGCACGGTTGAATAATTAAATATTCTCTTTTGAAATATGATCTACATTTTTTCTGCAACGAAATAAAGCAGTGGTTCTCAATCTGGGAGCCGCGGCGCCCTGTTGTAACATTTCTAATGCTTAAGGGCCGATAGGTATTTTATTTTTAATAATCTGTTTTTTGCAATCGGCAAGCTTTTTAAAACAATTATTTTTGTATGATTAGAAACCTTTGTATCAAATGACATTTTCCTTGTTTTAAGTTGTTGTTTCAGTTTTTAGTGACATTTGCGTAAACTACTCACCAAAATTCCAGTCGGGGTGCCGAAAATATTTATTATTTTTTAGGAGTGCCGTACGCCATAAAAGGTTGAGAATGACTGGATTAGAGTATAAACTATTACAACTATGTATACCACAAAGACAAACAAGACTTACCCGATTTCGCATTGACCCTTGATCATTTTACATTGACAGTCTACGATTGGCTTCCCACCCCTTGTTCGCTAATGTGCGTCTGCGACAATTCTCGGGCGCGTTAATTCGGTTGAGGCTTGCCGTTGAAACGCAACGCTGCAAAAAAGACGGAAGTCATCAGCAGACAAGCGAAACCCGATTGCCCCTGTCACTCACAGAGGTCTTCAAGCGATCGCCACTAACTAATGTGTTCGACCCGGAGGACCCGGATTCTGAACGCTGGAATTGGGACGTCTTGCACACAAATCAACGGTTGGCCGATTCTAAGGTAAATACCGTATAGTCTTAAAGTGTTAATCCAGTGTGTTTGGAATTGAAGAAAACGCGCCGTGACTGCTGTTGAGATAAAGTCGACGTCTGTAAAAATGGACTAAAATGTGTAACGTTGTTATATAGCAAATCTGAAACATGATAATGAATGTTAAAGCCAAAAAGGTCGAGTAGGTTGAAATCAACTTGATTAAGACGTTTCGATACGGACTTGTGTCATTTTCAGTTAATGTGACCAAGAAGTAAATCAAAGCATCTCTTATAAAAGGTGGGGCGCAATTTTTTTAACTGATGATGCTAAAAGTTCGTACTGAAACGTCTTAATCAAGTTGATGTCGATCTACTCGAGCTTGTTGGCTTTGCAAGTCATTATCAAGATACATTGCAGATTCGTGCATTATATAGATGCATAAACATATGCTTTGTTTCAGGGGCAGGGTGGCACCAACCTTAACGCTATGCTGTCCGGTGGAAAACACACAGATGTCTATCGGATTCTGCGAGAGAACACCCAGGGCCCCAGAGAAAGCCTGGTGCTGATGAATGTAGCCAACCTGCGAGCCTACTGGAAAGTTTCGTTCGCGAAAACCGATGCAATGTTGGCCTTCCAAGGGTTTCGAGAAAAAGCTACCAAAGTATGTGTTACATAAGCTCTACAGAGGCTTTTCGTTGCGTTATAGCGTAAACTTATAGCACAATGTCATATAATACAACGTAAAGGGTCAAATGTGTCTATTGAAAAATTGAGAGATTTAAAAAAGGCAAACACCTACGGTCAAAGACTTTTAATATTAGAGAAAATATTGCGCAAAAAAAGAGATGCCTAGTAATTTTCACAGGCTAGGATTAAAAATAACTCAATTCTGTAGGCTTTATAGTTTAGCTGGAAAAAAGTCTGATTTCTGGTAACTGTAACACGAAAGGTTGCTGTCAAAAATGCTAAGAAAAGCTACCTTTCAGCTGTTTTTATATCTCTTTAGGTAGAAGCTATGTATGCATCCGGGCTTTTTCGTTATCGACTAAACAACAAGGATTCCGTAAAATTGTACGCGACCGAGTTCCCAGACCTACTTGAAATTCCGTTAATGTAAGTGAATCAATTTATATTTAACTTAATCCAGATTTAAGCAATTTCAAAGCTTATAGTTGATATCTATAGACTTTTCGTCGAGTCCTAGTTATTTAGTTAGGCAAATCAACAACAACATTTTCGTCACTGTATCCCATATTGACAGATCTGTTTTAAATTTAATCAATGACTTAAATGCAGTTCAGTCAATGCTTTTCAATGGACTTGACTTGACTTCAGCATTTTTGGTAAAGTGTGCAAAACAACCTTATACTTGATCAGTTTTTTTGTTTTTTTTGTTGTTAAAATTCGAACGTTTGTTCACTTTTTGGCGTAAAATGTGTTTTGTTAGGTGGTTTTTACGTGAAATAGTTGAGATGGAACGAGTTTTTTGGGGGGAGTTTAACGCGCTGAATTTTAATGCAATTAAAGTTCAAGTTGACTTGGCTTGAAACGGACTTGGACTTTAATTGTATTAAAAAAAAGGAAAACAGCTCCACTTTGTACTTTGTACTTTATTTATTGTGCACAAGATTGGACCCAAACTCATTTCAAATGTCTTGTTTACAATTACAATGCATATTAATTGATGTATCTATACCAAAATATTGCAAAGGTGTATAGCGTGGTTTTAAATCTTTGGAATGACGCAGTAAAAGTTTAGAATCATATGTTCTATTAAATATTTTTTTTCATATATATCTAATCTTTCTTAAAGCCGGTGATGCTTTTCATTTATAATTTAGGGCATTACCTGAGTACATATCATTTAACGTCAAATTTGACCTTTTACAAAATTTACATAAAACTGTGTATTACTCAACTTCAGTGCACAGTCTGGTGAAGAGTTTCGTCTAACAATTTTTCAATCAACCAAGACTTTATCTGTCATTGCAATTCAAAATCAATTTGCAAACAATTGCAAACGTTGGAAGAAAACGTTAGGCGGTAGACCTTTGCGGAAGGCATCTATTATGATGCCCACCATAAATGTAAGTGCATATAGGCTGATACACATAAATTTTAGTGTTTTAGCACAATTGGCGTTAATATAACAGTTTGGCAATAGTGTCAAATTTTATTTTTTTGCGCAACGTGATTTACGCCTATGTCGTTTTACCCAGAGTTATAAACAAGCAATTAATAGATGTAACGTTTTTTAAAAAATAGGCAAATTAATCTCTTTCCAGAAGTTGCACCTCAAATGCGGGCATTGACTTTCAACTGTAAACCTAAAAAACACCCAAATGTCGGAAAAAATACAGGAATAAATATTTTTTTACAAAACTATTCATTAATATTTCTAAATTGAACAAAATAATTATTTGCTGAAATGGATAAGAGTTTCAAGTCAAGACGTTAAACGAAGGACCTTGTTGGACTAATAAAGCCACTCTACCCTAAATAAATAATGTTAACTGTAATATCAAGTGGTATAGTGTTTGTTAGACATGGTCCTATCTTTGCCGTTAAAATGCCATGCTTTTCACTTGCAGTCTATGCAACAGACTTTTAGGCAGGTTTAGAAAAAAGTTTGCCTTGTTTGATCGATGTGTTTCGATGTTTACAGATCACAAGTATGGTTGACTTTAGCAAGACAATGTTAAGTAAAAGCATACCCACGCACATAAAAACAAACTACGACGACCCTTACTCCCCACCACATGTTTTATCGGCAACAACAGAAGTAAAGCACAACATCACTAGACGTGAGACCAAGTTTATATAGTTGTACCGTGCTGGCATACTTATCTGATGATGTTTTGTAGTTTCGCTTAAAAGTTTGAAAATCAAGATATAGTGAAATGATATCGTGCCTTTCATTTTAGATTTAGATAAACAGATCATTTTAATTTAAGAATATTCACAGTGTTATCGGTCTCTCAAATCACCATCGATGAGAACGGCATTTCAACAGACATGTCGCCACAACCAACGCCTTTGAGAACCTTCTCGAAAGAAACGTCGGGTCTGGTCGTTAAAATAAACACTCCGTTTGTTTTATTCGATCGAACACGTGCCGTCCAGCACTTTGGTTAGTGCCGGACGAGTTGCTACGACGGGATCACAAGTCGGATAAATTTAAGGAAACATCCACACACTTATATGTATATTTACAACTGTGATCTGGCCTTCTGAAGCTGCTTTTCGACCAACGATTACGGCTTACGTATAAATACACCGAAAGGCATCGTAGACTCCCCGAATCTGTCGATCAATGATGTAAGCAAGGCAAACTAGAAAAACAATTATAGCCTGCAGTGAGGTTCGAACTCACGACCTCCGGTCGTACCAGGACCGTCGCTCTACCCACTGAGCTACACAGGCTAAGTATATTAAACGTTGACATTGTCGATATCGCATAGGACTCCAACCATAAGACCAAGATAAGAACAACACCAACGTCAAAATAAAACACAATTCGCAAAAAGGCCAAAATAGGACTAATGCCTAATGGTATTTCTATCGTCTAAATCGGAATAAGTCCCAAATCCGTCGGAATAAGACCTAAAAGGTTAAAATCAGGCCTAATATACACTTTAACTAACCCCAAACCCCACCCCTAGCGTTATGTGAATCAGACGGGCCTCGGATATTTTTGGCACTTAAAAACGTGTTTAATTACATTTACATAGGCAGTAAAGTGTCAACGCAAATCGCGGAAAAAAGCATTTGTTTGGTTAAAAATTCGGCCAAGATATCTAAGTAATTTGTCGTCTAATGTGTTGCAAAACGTTTAAGCGTAACTTTAAAACGAGAAGTGTTGATTTTGTTTATTTAAGTTTGATTTTTCAAATCCAAACAGCCTATAAACGTAAGGCGTAACTAGAAAAAAACAAACGTATAGCCTATGTTTAAAATTTCTGACAATTTTTATTTTGCGCTCAGCGTAATAACTTAATTGCGCTTGTTTGAATAAATAAACAAAAGCAAACGTGTATACTGCGCCTATTGCTTGGCATCAGCCGTTAAATGTGTGATATTTCGTACAAATAAATAACAGAGACACCTAAAAACAGCAGTTTATCGCTTTGTACACGTCTGAAATCATGCAAAGAAATTGTGATAAACCTTTACCTTACTAAATGTCTTCAATTTAAACAAAAAGTCGTTTGATGTAAAGAATAAATGATACTTGGAACAAACCTTTTCGAACTCGTTCACACTTTTAAGTGACGCAATACTTTTTTTTGGACAACGGAAAACCAAAACTGATAGCTGAGACCATTTTGAGTTGGCTCTCGTCTGCTACAAAAAAAAAATTAGCGGCTTATATTCCTGCAATTCAATTTCACAAGTTTGCGTGTTGATTACACTAAAATACTATGCAGTTATGCAAAAAATCTTTTACAAGTCTAGTCCTAGGTTAAAGTTTCACCAGTTAATACTTACTAAAAGCGAGGATATTCCTTAATACGATAAAAACTTATTACAAATTTTAGTCAATAGCCAAGAGTTTCTGAAGTCAATAATAAGGTTTGACACGAAACACAAAAAGTGCACTTGGTGGTTTTTTAACTTATATTGCGGAAGACATAAATATTTACTTTATAACCTGCAAAAAGCCTCTTTCTTAAAACTATAGATAGGCCTGTGAAGCCAAAAAGTTGTAAGAATATAAAGATGTTACGGAGTAACCTAAAATTTACCAAAGTGAACTCTACGCAGCTCTTTCCGTTGAACCGATTTTACAACATAGGCTAGTGATTTATATACCGCATTTTCTCAATGAATATCTAAATTTTATTCAAGTCGAAAAGTGCTCGAATAACGAAAAATAATTTCTTGTTTACAAAACAAACAGCCTTTGGATGCCCATTTGAGTTGCTAAACTCATAGAAACCACAGATGATAACTTTGTGCTTCCTGTATTGTTTGTATACATTTTTCTCAGAGAAAAAAATTTCACACTTTCGCCCACAAAAAAATATAAAAATACCCATAAAAGGTTTCTCTGTTGAGTTGTAAATAAATTATATGTCGTTGGTCTGTCTTGTTTATTGGAAGGGTGTAATGTAGCATTTATTAATGTACAACAGGGGTCGGCAACCTTTTTCTAGTCGCGGGCTAAAACCAAACTCAGAAGGGTCTCTGCGGAACGAAGAATTATGTTATTAAAATGTTGGAACAACTGTAAATCAGGCGGGCTTCGGAGATGTTTTCATTAAAACTAATTTGCCTCGACCAATCAACCTCGCTATTGCTTCAATAAGCATTGCTGTAGTCTGATTACAAATCCACACAGTTTTTGTTGGCTATTATGGGCAAGCCGGCAAATGCCGGCAAGCACAACCACTCACTGTATTGTCTAGACAAGACTGGTTATATATTGATATAAGATTCGCATATATAAGTTGAAAGTTTGCATAAAAGAGGAAAGGCAACACCAAAAAGCGGAAATGATTTATAACCCGGAGCCTTTTTGGCAGCCGGGAACTTTAACAATAACGCGTTCACACAAGTGAAATACTTTTATCTGTTACGGAAGTATGTGTCACGATATAACATTTATCATGTGTGAAACAGCCAAATGCTTTGTTCTCAGAATGACAGCGAGTGTTTGGAAAAAGGCGTGAAAAAAAGTGACAAATCATAAATCGTAACATATTTGATAAATACACAATACAATAAATTTCAAATTATCCACTAATTATTACTTATGACGCTACAAATGTATGTCCAAATTTTTTTAATACGTTTTCCGCTTGTACGCGACGCACTTTGGCACTTGGCAGTCAATCTTCCAAAGTGCAAGAAGCGCTAATCTAGTTCAAATGACAGCATCATAACGTAAACAAACCTGATGTATAAAGATCGTTAACGCAAAGCGCGAAATATTTCGCACTTTGAAATAGTCAAAAAGTATGAGAAATGGACTCGTGTCTAGTTTGTCAAAGAGGCTGCAGGTCGGATAAATTACATTGCGGGCCGGATCCGGCCCGCGGGTCGTAGGTTGTCGAACAAGGCCGTACAGCGTATATGTGTAACTTTTTTAATTTCTTGTCATATCGCCACGGACCACCTGAGCAGTCGTCGCGGACCACAGTTTGGGAAACCCTGCATTACACAATTTAACGTCATTACGCACGTGACCGATGTCCACTGAGGTGTGACTAGACCCACACGGACTGTTTTGGTATTGAGTTTCGCGCTAGTTTATTGCAAGGGATAATATAACATTAGAAATAATCTTAAACTATTTTTTAATAAGCTAAACGTTGAATATAGCTTAAGGAACCTCTTGCTTTATGAAAATAGTATTAAGCTACTAACTGAGTTTGTAATAAAACTCTGGCCGCAGATTGTGACTAATCGAATACCATGATTTATTTTTTTTTCTTCTTCAGTTTAGACTGAAGGTTGGTTTTCAGCTAGGTGCAAAATTGACCCGGTTGGTTGTCTATTACACCAAATAAACCCAAACAAACATTCTACTCGATACGGCTTAAAGACTAGCAACATTACTGTGTTCTTTGTCGTGTTATTACACTTGTGAACGAGCAAAATATACTGAGTGAAGTAACTCTGTCTAGAGTTCAATACGTTAAGTACAGGTATTTTAGCGGACTGCTCTTTGAATCCAGTATTGACAAGGAATGGGCAGCCGTCGGCAACAGGACTCAAAACCAAAACGTGCACATATCGCAAGTGCACATTGTGCGCACAGTGTACACGTTTTGGTTCGTGCACATATGATAAGTCCACATTGTGCACCTTCGAATGCTGTGCACATATAACAAGTGCACATGTGCGCACAAAGTTGAACATTTTGGTTTTGAGCCTGTCTCGCCGTTGGCTCTCGCCTTGAGAGCCCCGTCTGAAAAATATGTCAGATCTCGCGGGTGCATGGCCAAAAAAATCATTGTGACCGGGTGTAACAAAGGTTCAACATATGGCAAAAAAAACATACCCATTTCTTAATCGCTAAAATTGCAAACTAGCCATCTACACTCAACAAATTGTAATACATCATGCCAGTAAATTAATTATTAATCTTATTTTATTCAGCTTTGTACTGTGCCTTATTACAATATATCAAAAAATATTAATACCTAGACTTAATAGAAGAAATAAATATACCTTAGAAGATGGCTAATGTCGTTGTCACTTCTGCACCCCCTGTGGTTGCTCCATCAACCCCTTATGTCCATCCAGCACAAAAGCATGCAAAGACATTCAAGTTACTTGGGGTATACTAGATGTCTTCTACTATATGTTTGTATATCTGTATTTATATATATATGTGTGTGTGTATACTCTACAATCCTTCTCTGTAATTGTTTAGCTTTTTTATAAGTTTTTTATTCAATGAGCTTTTAGGATTAAGTACAGACTTGGAATAAGAAAGTCACTGTTTTAGATGGTAAAATAGGCATACTGATATTCAGTTTCTAAGTTTTGTTCATTGTTTGATCTTAATCACTTAATGTGCTAACAGAATCATTTTATTTTGAACAATTTTAAATCAGGTAGATTATTATATTGTAAAAAAAATTTCACGATTAAAATTGTTTGTTATGTCGGTCATTATACCCACAAGTTATTAGCTGCTTTATTCTGCACTTCCGTTAATTTCTATTAGACCAAAAAATTAAAATAACACTATTCTTTGAACATTGATTGAAAACAATGCATAACCTCATAAACACCATAGGTTCACTGAAACAATGCAATAAATATAATGAAAACATAATTCTGACCTGATGAAGCACAGTTGTGCAACAGCTCGTCAACGGCTAAATTCAATATATATGTCAACTGTACCACTTGTTTTTGTATTTTTGATAGGACAATACGGCTATCAAACAAGATAAATAGAATGGTTAGCAAGGTTGTGTTTTTTAGCTCCTTTGATATTGTTTAATTTCTCCTTCATACATTTTTTTTCTTCTAAATTTTTCCTTGAACAAATAATTCATGCCAACCCTCAGACAACCCCTTGTGTGTCCCTTTGAGGGTCGCAAGCTTCAGATTAGGAACCACTGATATAGGTGGAAAAAAATTATGTGCAAACCATAATTAACTGTAATAATTTTATTTAAAGATAATTCAAGTTGTGGTCGGAGCTCTTTCTATTATCTTTGCATCTGTAGCGATGGGTGTACAGGGTACATACTATAGTGGTTTCTATGGCTACTACTACTACAGCTCCACCAGTTTGACCTTTGTGGCTGCAGGAATTTGGTGTGGAGTTTTAGTAAGTCTTTAATTAGTTTAAATGGTGACTTTAGTGTCTTTCAATGTAATGTTGAGCAATAAAAATTGATATTTTTGTTTTTGTTTCAGGCAATCATTGCTGGAGTCCTTGGTATTGCATGTGGTAAGACTGTTGACAGTTGCAAGGTAATTTTTGGTAAAAATTGTGTAGAAATACAGATTTTTTGTGTGTCACATTAACACAAATTAATTTCTTAAGATATGTCATGATAAATGGCACACCAGGTTAAACTTAGCAGTTAATCTGCTTCTTATCAGAACTGTTATCAAGTTGTATGGTATTTTAGTACTATTTCAATAAAGCATAGAAGAAAGTGGGACCTATCATTTAAAGAAAGCAGGGCAACCTTTTTCTAGTCGCGTGCCAAAACCAAACTCAGAAAGATCTCCGCGGGCCGCACAAAACGATAACTAAGAATTGTGTCATTTTCATGTTAGAACAACTGTGAATCAGTTGGGCCTCGCCCTCGTATCGTTTTTTTTGCACTTAAAAATGTGTTTAATTACATTTAAGGATGTAGTAAAGTTAACGCAAAGCGCGAAAAAAAGCGTTTGTTTGGTTTAAAATTTAAGTTCACACATCGTCATCAATACTCCTAATGAAAAGTGTAATAAAACTAATTTGAGGAATCGCGATAACATTCAAAGTTAATCTGGCTCAGTGTTTGTTAACCTTTTTAAGTCCAGGCACATCTGGAGAGCGAATGTAGCGCGATTTTTTTTGCTATACCTGCATTTCTTGCAAGTTTTAATTACATAAAAATAAATGCACTTGGTGGCCTTTCACGGAGCATTGGTAATTAGAAGCGCTGATCTAGGTGAAAAGACAGCATCATAACGTAAACAAACTGGACGGACAAAGATGATTTAAGTAGTTAAAATAGTCAAAAAGGCAGGATGAATCAGGTTGCCGACCCCTGATTTAAAGCCTTGGTTTGTCTATGTATTTTAAAATATCTGATTGTGTAAAAAGTAATATGAAGTCCTATGGGTTTGAATCCAAAACTCGATTTAAAATCTGCCGTTATGTATATAAAGTCATCACAAGATTGCTACAAAGTCTTTTGAGTCTTTCAAATGGTTTTTGTGTAGTGATAAGTCTTTGAAAATCCCTATATTTTTATAAAGTGTCTTTAAATAGTCAAAGCTTACTTAATATGTCTCTACAAGTTATGTGTTCAGTAAGACTAGTTGAAAAACAATTTTTTAATGTTTTCTTTTAATACTAACCAAGGCATTTATACTGTTTTATTTTCAAATTTTATCAAAAAAGGTCAAACAAACTAATTTTAGGTCTCAAAAGGCTATATATAAATTTTCTGTGATAAATGTCTTTGAGTTTTTTTTATTTAACTGTGTGGCAACTCTGAGCATTATTTTATTTGTACTTTATAATTTGTAGATATGAATCTTTACTTTAAGGGGCATTTTATTTGTACCAACTTTAAATGCTGTTGAACCTATATTGTTTTAACTTTGTTTAGATTACTGCTTCGGTAATCATGACTGTTTTCGCCGCCATTGCTGCCGGTTTGATGTTCTCCATTGAAACACCAGCTGCTGTTTATTCACAATACGGAAATGTAAATATGCTGCCATTATACTTAATGTTAATACTCTAAATATATAAAACACTGATTCTCAAACTTTTTCTGCTTGCAGCGCACTATTAAAGGTAAAAAATAGGGCACAATTTCTATTGTTTTGTAACAAGTCAAAACATTTATAGCTTTACCTTTACTACATAACAAGCCAAATTCTGTTATATTTTTGTTTCATAGTGTGCGTTTAAGTCTTTGCTTGTCTGCATGTCTATTTATAAACATTTTTTTTTTATATGCAAAGTTATGTGGCTCGCTTTCTTCAGGCACACTGTTTGGAATCGTTGCATTATATACATATATTATATATTCCATTTAAATTTCTTTGATTTTTTGCAGAAAACAATCTATGCCATGCATATCTTGATGTCCATTCTAAGCTTTATTGAGCTTGTGGTTGCTATTGCCCATTCTGCATATTCCTGTGCAGGTGGATGTTGTGCCACAACCCAGGGCCATGTGATGGTAAATATATTGCGTGCATCCTGTTTGCAAACTGTTTCTCTTTATAAAAAATAGTTCATGATTTTGTTATGAACAGTTCCACTGAACTGCCATTTCTCCAGGTTTGCCTTTTGTAAGTTTTTATTCGAAATTATTTTATATTCAGCCGAAAGTGCTCAGAAAGTGTAAAAAATTCTGTGCTCAGAAAGTGTAAAAGTTTTACTATATATATATATATATGTAATTGTGTTGACCATAATATTTTATACTGTTTTGTTTTTCAATAACATTAAAATAAGGTCAATTGATCCATTTTTAGATCTTTGCACAACTAGAAATTTTTTTTGCAATTTCTTTGAATGTCTTTAACATTTTTAAACTGCATGACATTCCTGTTTCTAATATGAAGCAATTTGTATTGTAGGACAGAAACATGGTATAAAAACCTATTCTCCATGTCAGCTATTGAGCTTATGTTAATACAAGTTTAAGAAGCACAAAATGGTTTAAAGTCCTTAAAATGTTGATTTTATCAATATATTGGTTTTTCTTACAGACTTCAAGTAGTAGAAACTATATAGAATATTTTTATTTTTCACCATTTTCTAACGTGATTGACCTTTTTACCTTATATATTGATTAAAACCTTCGCCAGGGATGGGACTGTCCTTGGTTGTTGATAGTTGTATTTGCCTTATTCAAAAACTAAGAACTAATAGAAGCCAAAATGTGAAATTTTATTAAAACTTTTATTTTCAGCCTCCTATGCAGACAGTTGTCACCACCACTCACTACCCAAACCAGATGCAAGTTACCGCCATTCCAGGACAACAGCAGCAGATGTATGGTAGGTTAAGCTGTCAGTTGTATGCTAGTCCACTACAAGTGTAAATATTACATTACACATCACATTATTGGCACACTAGCGGCGATCCATTTAATCTACCATAGAGCATTATGTATAGTCATAAATATGTTTATGTGTGATCACAAATTATTGGATTCACACAAATTCAGGCAATTGCATTGGTCATATATATCACAAGACTGTAAACTCTAACTTTGCATAGTAACACAGTGCAACTGTACAACATAACAAAAACAAATGAACACATTTATTAATTATGCATATTATCTATGGTTGGCACTGGCCTATAAGTTAACTAGTTATGAATTATTGATGCTTTGATTTACTATGACGCCTAACATTTTTTTATGAAAAACATTACTAACAAAACCAAATTGCTAAAAACTTAATTAAACAAATCATGGATAATTTTCTTTAGTCGGCAAAGTTGGCCAATTTATTTATTTTTTACCAGAGTACAGTTAACATTAAATTGTTATTGGTTCACCCTATAAAGTCAAATTTAGTGTTTACCCGTTCAATCAATTCGGAGTAAATCTCCAAAAACTTTTCTAAACAAAGAAATTTCTGTTATATTTGAATATGTCCAAAAGGCTTTTAGTTCTCTAAACCGATGACTGCAATTCTAAAATAAGATTTTTGCATGATTACTCAAATGGAGTCATTGCTTTATTTCGCAAGAGTTGTGTAAGTACTGCTTTTTGCACTGACGTTATTATCCAATGTTGACTGAATTTAAAAAAAGTTCCCAAGGTTAAGTTTTTGGTTTTAGGTGCTGTTCACCTGATAGTGTTGAAAATTTAAATGTTCAATGTTAACTGTTTTTCACCAAACAACCATTCCAATGCCTCACTACTCAGCCTTTGTGCGAAATGAACGTGTGTACTGTTTAATTCATTTTTTTTGTTTGGCCTTACAGGTTTGAATTACCAGCTATGTTTGTATAACACAGTCTTCTCAAGTTTTTTTGTATTCCTCCTTTACAATCCCAAACACTTATGAATTCCTTCCCAGAAAAAACACGGAAGTATTCTACCTTTTATTATTTATTACTTTGATGTGCCGTGCTAACAGAAAATCAAACCTACAGGAAAGAGTCGACAGGATTAAAAAAAATATATATATGTAAAACTGCAATAGACACATCTGCACCAAAAGTGAAGACTCGTTGCAAAATTTGGATGCACTATTCTCTGAAAGTTGTATTTGTTTAAACGTATGACGTGTATAAGAATTTTATACCTATGTAACAATGACTACATTGGTGTATGTTTCTTCAACGGCTGTAACCGTGAAAAAACAAAATACATAAATAATATGTAACTGTGAAGAAACAATACGCTTAGATTACCGGCCTTATAGGCTTTTTACAATACTAATCATTACAGTTAAATAATTTTTTCATTACATATAACCAATTAAACAACTTCTTTTTTAATCCGTTTTTCCTTCCCAATTCCTCCCTGGAACAAATTTCCGTTTAGATCAGTGGTTCCCAACATTTTTTAGTCACAGATCTTTAAAAAAAGTGTCAACCTTACGGCCTGTAACTTAAAACTAAACACATCAAATTGTGTAAAAAAGTAATCACAAATCAATTAAAAGACTCAAAAACTTTGTAGCAACCTTTCTGATTGATGTTAATTATTTTTTTTTTACCCTCCATAATAATTGGTCCTGTCTAAAGATAAAAGTATGATCTGTTGCTAATGTGTTGCATAAAATTAGGTTCACTGTGACATCATAATACAGGCGAGACTTATAATCCCCCCCACACTTGGAAACCTCTGCATTTGAGATAATGGTACTTAGATTGCAAACAAAAAATACCAAAGGGATGTATGATCTGCAGCCTTTGGACAACATAACAATAAAATTGCTGGCCGAATTTGTCCTAAAATCTAGCCAGGAATACAAAAATATTCAGGTGAAAAACAAAACAACTGGAGATAATTGTTTCGTCAAAAGAAGTGAGAAATACTTCTTGAATTACTGATACAGATAACTATTTTTTCTTGTCTCCGAATGCAGCCGGCCCAACATGTTGCTTTTCTAACTGGTTTCCTTATTTTATCTTTTGGTTCCAGTTTTTTAAACGCTTTTCCTTTATACTTTTCAGCAGTGAACCAAGGGTATGTCGTTGGCCAACAACAGTATGTTCAACAACAGCAGCAGTTTGTGGCCCAGCCCCAGCAACAATATGCCCCCCAATCCCAGCCCCAGCAACAATTTGCTCCCCAAGCTCCGCCCCAGCAAAACATGGTCAGTTGCCTTCTTGTATGTGTTCAATGTTGGAATATGATTATGTTTTTATACAGCCACTTCAATTATTTTAACACAAATTGTTCTTTAGCAGGTTTCATACCTGTGTTTAATGAACATTTTTCTATAAAAACTTCATATTTTTTAATGTGTCAAATGTTGGAATACAATTATCTTACTTCACTTTAACTTCGCTTATTTAAACACAAAGTATTTTTAACAGGTGTTAGGGAAAAATGTAACCTGTTTTTAAATTAACATGGTTCTTGAAAAAAAATCATGTCATATTTGTAAATAACATGTTATAGGACTATGCTTAGAAAGCATGCATTTACTGTTTTAAATCAGTGTACTGCACCATTTCAGGTTTTGTTGCTATGTGTTCAGTTGTACAGTTTGCTTCATAAAAGCGATAAATAATTTATTTAAAAGATGTACAAAACGTTTATAGGAGAACAAAATACAAACCCAACTGTTATGTCATGTCAGCAATTTGTTTTAAGTTAGTACTCCTCAGTGTTAGTTTTTATGGAGCGGTTTGTTCAGATTAAAGTACCAACAGGTTTAGATTAGTTGAAAAGGTCCTATTTCTTTCTTTAGTAAATTCAGGTTTGTAATAACTTTTGCGGATTAGTTAGTCTTAACAACAGACTTTTATAGAATGATACATAATGCAATATATGGTTCATTACTCATTAGTATAGTTCCTATTGATTTGCCAGTTTTCATTCAGTTAAACAGCCCGGTGTTTCAAGTACGCTCCAAGAAGGGAGTACAGTTACAATAAAAAAATTAGACGAGACAGTGACTTCAATAACAGATCAGACGCACAAAGGCGCATACTGAGGTAAGTCATAGCAATGAAACTAGTGAGAACGCATTGTTTAACGCGAATTTCCTAGTGTCAATAGCAACCCTTATTATTGTGGTTTCTTTGTGACTATCACAAAGGAGCAATCCGGGGGGAACACTGTTCCCATTATAAATCAAAAATGTCACCTGCTTTCATACAGCGTCATTACGGTGTATATTTCGTCACGGCGTGCTGTTGACTCAACATACCAGTATCCAACGAACTTTTTGCAGCCATCAGCATGCCAAGAAAATTGAAAAAAAAAACGCAACTCATTTTTTACAAAACAAAGTTGCTTTAAAAAATTATTCTGTAAATTTCAATGCCAAGACAAGATACAGCTATATACCATTAAACCAATTACCAGTTGTCTAATCTAATGGACAGTTAAGTCACGTGGTTTCCTACAATGCCATCTGTTACATAAATAGGAGTATAGGGTTGTCGATGTACACTGTATATGGTTTCCTTGTATAACACAGTGCTGTTTTATTTCGCAGAACGCTCCCGTGTACTCCAACGATTACCCGCCACAGTACACGGTAAGTGATTTTGCAGAAGCTTTTCTTTATTTACAAACGCGCGTTTTGAGTTCCGCATTCCGAACAAAGTCAAGTTATGTGATGGGGGCAATATCTGTTTCGGTAATACTTGCTGAACGCTAGACCCAATATTTTTGGCATATGCGAGTGCGACACTGTTTGGTGATATGCCCTGCTGTTTAGCATGAAAAATTGCTTTGGGATTTCCTTTTTGGTGGGTTGACGCACTGAGCGTAGTTTGACATCAGCATGAGTTTCTATTTTTTTTCAGTCGGAACCTTGTATTCTCCATGGCACAGCTTTGCCTAGCGATTGGCGCAATCACCTGATTGACCCACACTTTTCGCATTGCGATGTATCACACATGCTTATTACCGTTCTGCCTACAGGGCCGCATATATGACGTAGAGTTTGTCATTATAGCGCGTGATTAACAACTGCGTCAATTTGCGTATGGTTATAGTAGGTTGTTTCCGACCACTGTTGTGTGGTGTAATTTGGATGTTCCCTGCGTCAGGCTTTGATACACCTCACTTGCCATTTGACTGTGTACACCATACACTGTACTCTCTGGCTGTACATCTCGTTTTTTTTTTGTTTTTTTTTTAGGGATTTTTTATTTCTACTTTTTCACATTGCATAACAGTTTTGGTCGTTTTATGAAAACATAGCTTGGTGTTTTTTTTATTTCTCTGACATTTTCGTACCTTTGACGACTTTTTTCGTATTTTAACCGGGCATGTTATGAATTAGGACGTCGTTAAAAAAATAGAGAAAAAAATTAAAACTATACAGGGTTGCCACATAATCTAAATCTTTAAAAGTCTTAATCTTTGAATTTATTTTAAGTGCTGCTTAAATTCTTAAGTTAAATGTTGAAACCGTGATAAAACCAGTTTTTCAATTATTTGTTATTCTGTTAAACATTGTATTTATACACTGTTTTTTTTTTAGTTTGATTTTTTTGTCATAAAATTGTGTGACGACGCTCTAATATCACCACCTTTTTAACATTTGTGTAGAAAACCAATTGAAATAATTACAGGCAACGCAAGTTTTGGTGACTTTTTGAAGTTTGTTTTTCAACAAAACACGAGACATTTGATTTTCAAAAATATCTTTGTGCCCGTTGGCCCTAATACACAACTTTTATTTTTTTGTTTTTTAGGAAAAAGCATAGAGTGGATTGCAGAAGACAATGCCTTGAAATGGAAAAGCTATGTTGTACATACAAGTTTCAGTTCCGTTGTGTCGTGTGTGTCTCTTTTGCTTTACCATAGGCATGCACTCTTCTTTGTAGATCAACCTTGTAAAGAACAATTAATAATAGACATCTTTTTAAAAAAAAATAAGTTTCTCTTAATTTTCTGTTGTATACATTTAAACATTCATTTCTTGTAAAATGGCTTTGTCATGCAATATCTAAAGGCGATTTTAACATTTCTTTTTCTGTATAGGATTGAACGTCTTATCTGTTCCAAGTTTTTCATTTCGTATGCACTTCGTGTCTGTTTTCTGTGACTGTTTTTGTTTTGAAACTGTGTTTCTTATTCTGTCAACTGACTTTTTTTATGTTTTAGAATGCCTGTTTAATTTTTCACTCACTAGTTTTGTTTTAAAAAATGATTGCCTTTTAACTTAATTATAGTTGGCGTTAAGCTATAGTCTATTCAATACCAATCCATTCTCTTGCGAAAATCATGTTTTCATTCTTGCCTTTCAAACAAAAAAACGCCGCAGTAGTAAACCGCTCAACATCTACTTTTCATTGCTTTACTGTGTTTGATATTTGAATTTCTTAGCAGTGTGTAGTATCCTTTTTCAAGAGCTATGTTGTTAAAATGTTGATACATCATTTATATTGCATAGAGTTATATTTACCTTTTACTGAAGCTCATAGCATGTCCCTTACTCTGTTTCATATAAAACTAAAATTACACAAAATTATTTTCTATTCAAGCCAGTCATACCATCAGCAAGTTTTACCTGTTACATAACACAAAAATAGATTATTTTCTTGCCTATTTCTTTATTGACAAAGTCAGTGCCTTATTTGCCCAGCAATGCTTACTTTTTGTTACGACCCCGTTCTTATGCAGCTCGAAGTGTTAATTGAATGCTAACATAATCGCCTAAAAAATATAGATGTAAATTAATTCCCTTGAAAAGTTACCAGTCCTGAGAATTTAGCTCTCTGTGCTTGCCGTAGCTCCCATTTTCTCTTTTCTCTTACATTTTATACTGGCAAATTAAGTTTTCTTCACTTTCCTTGCTTCTCGCACTGCTTGTACCGCTTTTTACTAAAATGTAAATAAAGCGTAATAGTTAAATTACCCGTTTGGTTTAAGCAGCCCAAAAAGACTACCAAGTACAAATCATATTTTTTTTATCCCAAGGCAATGCGATTTCGTATTAAAATCAAAATCGGGTTCGCTTCTTTTTATAGTATACTGCAGACCGGTAATAGTTCACTGCAGTGGTTCTTAAACCTTTACTCGCGACTCGGCGGAGTCGATTAATTGTGCTGGAGTCGAACTCGGATCTCGAATAAGAGTGTAGAACTATCGTACCTCGACGTGCGCATGCGCAGTATTACATTTCGAAGTTGATAAGGCCGTAAACTGAATGGTATAGGCGGAATAGCATATGGTGGATATCTTCCAACCATGTATTGTGAGTAGATGAATTATGTGACACGCTTATGAGTGGATTAATCAAAATCCACATTATGTTTTACATAAATGGGTCAAATACATGCTGTAGAGTCGGAGCCGGACTAGACGAAATCGCACATTTGCCCGTAGTCGGATTCGGGTTAATTTTAAGCGACTCTTCAGCAGTGGTTTTAACTTTTTTTTGCGACGCCCTTCAAGAAGATAAATTGCTTGATTGGTCACGCACTAATTGATGATAATTTTATTTGACAATTTATTTTGCACCAAATTAAAATTAGTTATTCGTTTGTTTTAGAAAATCAACTTCAATTGCTACATTTTTTCGTAATAATAAATTTTGCATGATCGGGGTATAATGCTATCGGTAAGCATTATTTTATTACCGCAATCGAGTTTACACGAAAGAAATGCTTTTGCGACGGCCTCGGGTAATTAAAATGACTCGCCGGGGCATCGCGTCGTAAATTTTGACAAGTTTTACTTTAAAGTTAGTTAAACCAGGGGTTGGCAACCTTTTTTGCAATACGGACCGGTTTCAAACCGGAATTTTGTCGCGGACCGGCCTTGGAAAAACAACAAATTTTCAGTAAGACATTAATTACAACTTTTTTAATGCGAACTTTAAGCATTTTTTGCCGCAAAGAGATGCTCCCATCTAGGAATAATTAATTTAACTTAAACCCGCGGGGCGAAACCCAGCCCGGCAAGCAATTTAACCCAGCCCGCAGTTCAGTTCAATAAAGGCCTTGGGCCGTAACGTTTTTTTTTTAATTACACTTGCATACCATTATTAACAATTCCTGTTTTTACCAGCTTGTCAAAAGTATTTCAAATACCATTTTTGACCAGGCTCTACACGACACTTTCAATAGTTACGTAATGGCTAGTAAAACTAAAAAACTTGAAAAAATAATGGCAATATGAAAATGTAAGTCAAAGACCAATACCTGTAAAGTAGAGAATAGACATACGTACAAGGTTTGCCAGATTGGCTTTTTTCTGTTTTTTTGTATAAGTGTAAGTGACTAGGAGTTAGATCTTGTAATAAAATATGCTTTTTTGTATGTTGCAAGCATGCTATGTAACTCATATCGCTGCAGCACACTAGTTGTTTTGAACGAGAGCTTGATACTAATTGTGATCTTTCATCATACCAATTATTCAATTAACCATGGAGTATGTTTAAACAGAAGGGAATGTGTTTTAAATCTAAAAATACATTTAATTTTTTTTGACTTTTTTCCAGGTTTTTACGTATGGCTAGAGTTCTGGTTTAAATCAAAATTTTAATCTGGCCTGCTACGGACCGGGCAACATAGGCTACTCGCGGATCCGAAGTTACCGACCACTGGTTTAAACGAGTTTGAAATGTTTTTTTGTCATTAAACTTTAAATTTGCATTGCATGCAACAATACAAGTGAGCTAGGCTAATGCAATTCAAATATCTAAAATGAAATATATAATACATATTCGACACTTAGTAAAGTTGTTTCGGGAACTCCATGAATGGGAACTAAGTTATTTAAAAGTGACTTGTTTGAACACTGGTAAATCTAAGTGACCTTGTAACCTCATCCAAAAACATTTTTATTTTCTTGCTACGGTAAATTACGATGAGCGTTCTGTCGAATTTTATGACGGCCAGCTTTTATGACGCTTTGTGAACGTGGATGCGGGACTGTCCGTAAAGTATGGCTATTGTGCAGGTGTGTTTTACAATCCTCGGTTTGTACACAAGCGAAGCTTGATGTAACATCTGTGGACTTGTGCCTGCAGGGCCGCGGAGTCGGTTAAAAATAACCCGAGTTCAAGTCCCGAGCCCGACTCCGGCCATTAAAATGAACCTGAGTCTGACTCCGGCCATTAAAATGAACCTGAGTCTGACTCCGGCCATTAAAATGAACCCGAGTCTGACTCCGGCCAAATCTGCAATTTCGTCGAGCACCGAATCAGACTTACAACTCTACAGCATGTATTTCAGGATTTTACGTAACTCAATTAATATGGGCTTTCAGCAATCCCCGCATAAGGATGTCATATAATTAATTTACTCACAATGCATGGTTGAAATTATTCCACCATTTGCTATTACACTTTTACGAGTATTAGTTGTCGGCAATATCAATTTTAAAATTAGGAACTGCGCATGCGAACGTCGGACTCGGGACTCGGGTATTTGTACATTTTGCGAGCTACTGTGACTAACCTTTGCAGCTACAAACCTTGCAAAGCACGGCCTATGCAACTTTAAATTTTAAGTGCAGACATTTATCCGCATTTTGCGCTTGCAGAATCAAAGCTTGCAGTTTAAGAATGTTAAAATTTCCGACTGACGTCCGATTGTGTTTTTTTTTAAAGACAGAAAATGCCGCAAAATAAAATTGTATTAAGGTCTTTACACATAAACAAAATAACGATGACCATTTTTATGAAATATTTCAAACCATTGAGGAAAAACCTTTGAGGAAAAACCATTGAGGAAAGTCACCATATTTTCAATTCGATGAATAGTTTGTCAAGTGTGAAAAAAGAGTTAATTTACCTGCTCTTTTGTCCATTAGTCTTAAGTTTGCTCTCGCGTTCTTAAATTGCATGTTTTGTTAGAAGATTTGGCAGTGTAACTGTCTTTAAAAATAAGTAAAATACAAATTGTTTTAAAGAAAGGTTCGAAATCTTAACCAGTTTGCTTAAGTTTTTTTTTTAATTTGTGGATATTTTACATATACGAGTGAGTGGACTTGTAATCGACTAGCAAAAACAGGATGTTGATGGTTTCTGTTTACATAAAGAAATATTCGATTGTTACGTAAGGTTTATTCGATTGTTACGCAATAGTAGCGCGGATCAAACCTGTAATTATGAAACAATGCACAAAATTCGGGAGGTGCCATATGCTATGATGGTTTAGAACGGTGTTTTTGCCAGACTGACTTTCCCTTTAAAACGACAATTACTGTGAACAAAGAATCCCGATCAAATATTGTTTGGCGAATTTTACGTCGTTCTTTTTAGAAGGCACCTATCGTCTTTTATGAAAATCCTTTGATAAGTGTGTAAACTTTATGGGCGGCAAATCAATAGTTTTTCTGTTATTCAATAAGCGACATTAAGAATTTGCCACCTAAGCACGCATTTGTTCCAGAATAAGTTTGAGATTTTTTTAGTCAAAAAATAAATTGAAATTTCATAGAGGTTTTCGTTTCCATTAAATTACGAGCAAAAAAGGTTATACAACAGACAGAATGAAGCCTTTTGGCAACTTGACTTTATCAAATTTCATGTTAAAGGTGTAGTTGATATTTAATAACATTTTTTTATTTATATTTTAATAACAGTTCGTCACTTTGATGCGAACACATTTATAGCGCTGCCACGTGGCTAATTTTAGGCAGTAGTGTATTGTTTGTTCCTATAAAATTCTAAGTTTTATTTTTCCTCAAAACCGCTTAGGAGGTTACCCCTGCTGTGTTGCTAAAATAAAATAATGGATATACAACTTTATTCAGTAAAATGCTTTATGCATGCGCTGATCGAAAAGCATTTTCCTGTATTTGGTAAACAAATTTTAGTCGAACATTTCGCTGTTTTCTAGAAAGTCACAGTTTCGCAAATTTGTTTCCATAATTTATGTCCAAAAGACATCCAGAGCCTATGCTCACTGAGATAATGATTTTAACGGCAAGTCGTACATTTTCTAATCTGAATATTTGTTTATGCGAAATGCGTTCAACAATCTTTGCTTGTTAAGAACAAGTAAAATTACAACGTTTGTCCGTATCCAAAAACATTTATTTAGTCTTGATCCGAAAATAGGCTCGAAAATCCGTACCTAAGTAACAACCATAGTTATGCCCTGTTAAAATGTATCGGCGCCATAGATAAAGTAATTGTATAGATGACCTTTCGATATTATGGGTGGTATCGGCGCCGATTTTAAATAAAGGTGTTCATTTTAGCTTTGGATTGCGGTAATTAACACAGCGTTTTCAACATAAAAGTAAATTGCAGTAAAATAAAATTCGATAAATAACTAAAACTTGTTTTTCCCTACGGCCAAAACATTACGATGTCATTTGGTATTTAGATATTTTATATATAGTTTACGGTATGAAACACAAAGTATCCACACCCCTACAGTTACAACACAATGTAATGCTTTATAATACAGTTATAATACAGAAGTCCAAAGATTTGTATTGTCTCAGCCCCGGCAATTAACTCTACAAAGAACAAAACCACATCTGGACCGCAGTAATCGACCGTCTTTTGTTGATTAATTGCAGCGGTCCATTCCCCCTTGACCAGCCAACAGCCCGCGGGCGCCGTGCGAAGAAAAAAGTTCGCGATGTGAGAAAACGAAAATCCGCCTCGAACTGGGAACAAATAACGGAGGATCCAAGCCGAAAAATCACATTTCGATTGAGAGTCGTCAAGCAAACATCTTGCGCAAAAGGTAAACCAAGTTGTGTTCTTGCTTTAGAGATTACGAGAGTTTATATTTTAGCATCAAAGACTTTCATTATTACGTTTAGAATCGTTTTCAGATTTGCTAACTATACGTATTGCCGAGACGTTAGTCTGATTAGTCAAAATTGATTCTACATTGTGAACGAAATATTACTAATACGGGGGTGTTGCTTTTATGTAACCAGCGTGTTTAATTTCAGAACAAAATGAAGACGATTATATGTGTTCTTATGCTGCTGGCTTCAGGAAGAGCAGGTATGTTGCAATTTTTTTGTAAATTGATATATCGCTTTTTGAGCGTTTTATCTTGAATGTTAAATGTATGCCAGTACTAAAACAACAGTTATTCTTAAAATGCTTGAAGGTCCGTTGTTTATACTGATATGCAGCTATATTTATTATATACAAAATAAGTATTATTTTTTAATTTTCTTACAGCTCCAACCAACGACGCAAACAGCGGTTACGGTAAGTGATTTCAAACATATATTTTTTAAGTAGGAATTGGCCTCCTTGAAATTATGTCAAGCCTGTTGCTTTAAAATAACATTTTTTTAATCCAATGAAAGCTCAAATGTTCTATCTAAACTATAGCTGCTCTCTGGCATTTAATATTTCAAAATACTTCAACGTAAAAATACAGGCACGAATAAAACAGTTGGTAAAGACACACACAGTTTAGTGAAAATCGATACCTAAAAAATATTTCTCAAAAAACAATTGTTCAAAATTTTCCAAGAACACTAAATGCGCTTACCTATTCTTGTTATAATTTTATCGTTACTAATATTGAATAATTTTACAGATGTCGACAACGAGGCCCTTCTCATTTATTCGATGGTTTCTGCGCAAAGAAACGGAGGTACTTCAAATGATAAACAAATGTGTAACAACGTTTTGTTTGGCTCTAACGATTAAGTACCCGTCGACAGGTTAAAGTTTAGTTTTAAAATCCGACTTTCCAATTATAATTTTTAAACCCGAATTCTAAAACTGGCAACGTACTCTTACTGTTGCTGTAAAATTTAAATTTTTGGCAACGAAAGGTCCAATATTTTGTAAATAATAAAAATGTAACAACATATGGTATGTCTCTTCAGACATCTATAATTCAAAGATTAACTTTACCCTGGCCACGTATACTCTTACTGTTGCTGTAAAAATATATTATGTAAGAACGAAAGGTCCATTATTATCGGGCTTATTTTGCAGGCGACCCGTCTTCTGTTCTTGAAGTGATGCTTCCAAGCCTGCTACGCGACGAT
The DNA here is from genome assembly GCF_963924565.1 of Ascidiella aspersa. NCBI lineage: Eukaryota > Metazoa > Chordata > Ascidiacea > Phlebobranchia > Ascidiidae > Ascidiella > Ascidiella aspersa. The sequence continues at coordinate 23,855,712 of NC_139451.1, forward strand.
TTCAAGTTTTCGCGACAAACCCAGATCGACCTTCTCAGCAAAGGAGGCCTCAATACCGGTAAGTCCTGCTCCTATAACGGTGCATGGGAAATCTTCAACCAAAAACATTAACGTCTAAAAAAAAACAAGATATGTTAGAAAGATAAAAACTAAAACTTTATTTGTTGTAATTGGATAAATTGCACAATTATGCTGTACTTTTATTTAAAATTATTAAAAACTATTCTTAATTTCGGTAATGGTAAACGGCATATGTTCTATAATTTGAAGAAATTTAAGAGGCCCGTCCGCTACACCGAAACACTACACCGAAAAAAACTGATCAGGAATAACGCACAAAAACAAATCTTGCAGATTACGCGACCGCCCTTCTGAGCAGCCTCATGCCCATGCTCAAGGAGGAAGGCAAGTCTACCGAAGAGCAAACCATGGCTCTGCTGCTCGCATCCAAGCAGTTCTGCACCAAGAACAAGGACGACCAATCTAGCTGTAAGTAGTTCTTAGTTTGTGCATGTTTTAAGTTTTAACACATGTTCACATAGTTGACTTCGGTTGGATTAATTCTCGAAATAGCTGCGCAAATCAATGCCTGACCTACTTATTATGACCTTAAAAACAGCTCTGAAAAGTATATTTTGGTGGCGATTATATCCCAGGGGTTTTATGTCCATTCTTTTGTTAGACCCGACAAACTAGATTTTTTATTAAATCAAATTTTATTAAATCGGCCAAAGTGCCGAACTAAGTTGACAGAAATGCTGTTCAAGTCGTATTAATAAAAAAGTTACTGGAGGGTAATAGCTGAAACTGTAATAAAAAAACTCATTTGTATTGCTATTAGGTTAATTTTCTAAATAGACCTAAAGCTGACATTAATTTACCACAATGCCTGTTTTTTTGACGAATACTGCTAGGGATTTTTGTAAGTAGGAAACAATTTATAAAAAAATACAGTATTAAGCTTATCAAGCAGTAAGCTTCTCAATAAATTCGAAAGTTAACTTCTAGTAAAATAAACGTCTGGAACAATATATAAGCTGTTAAACTTTATTCCGAAATCTTTACTTACTCCATATCTTTATCGTTCTATTCCAGGCCCAGCTGAAGAAGAAACGGTCCTGCCTTTGGTTGCCATGCAAACGGAGCGCGGTTGCCAGGGAAATGACGTCACCATTTCGGGAAACGTCACACTGGCCGAAAACGAAACGTGCCTCTGCAAGGACCAGTCCGATCTCATGTTCTGGGTTTCACTTTTCCAGCAGTTTTCAAGCAAAAGTGAGTTAAAAGCGTTTTTTTGGTACACTGTTTTTTTTAGAGTTCTCAGGCAAAACTTTTATTGAAGTTACCAAGCCAAAAATTAAACCGAAAATTCGCAAGTTTTTTTGTGTGAGTTGCAAAAGCAAAGAATCATTATCGATATTTTCATAGTTCAAGTTTTTAATACGTTAAAGAGCTTTTACAAATGATAAAGCTTCTCTAGTGATTAAGCAGTTTATTGAAAAATATGTGTAAGATGTCCGACTGTGTATACGAATCAAGATGCCTAAACAACAATCCATGAATTTTAATTTTTAAAGATTTATCAAATAATACTTGAATTGTTATTTTTGCTAGCTGCCTCCTCGAAGCCTGACCAATTTCCGATTCTTCTCATGATGATGTTGGACGATTCGACTTGCACGTAAGTTGGATATTACAAGAGTTTCAAAGCCCTTTATAGTTCGGTAAAGCGCAATTTTCACGTCTCTGCCACTAATTACGAAAAATGTTATTCCCGTACACATGCAATCCGTATTCATTGGCATATTTTGATTAAGATTTGACAGTTTCGATTCTATGCGTGCCTCAGGAGACAAATGCTTGTGCGACATAAGCCTAAGATAAAATTTGTAGTTCTCAGTTTACTAAACCTGCGTTTGTTTATAGCGGAACATTGAAATCAACCGGAATCGATTGCAATTGTGCGTCCGTCACCAAAGGCCACGAGGCAACCCTGATGCAATACCTCATCACGTCACCACAATTACAGGATCTCTTGACCGGTGAGTTGGTGGGGAATACTTAGGGCAGAGCACCATAGCTCGTATTATTTTGTTCCACGCTTTACAGTTCATTATAAACAGAAGTCAGTAGAACCGAAAATTAGTGAGGTGCGGTGTAAAGTGTTAAACTGTGATTTAGCGCATTTTTGTTAATGAGAAAGAAAAGGATCGCCGATCGTATTGTCTTTCGACAGCCTAAAAAATGGGTTAATCGTCCCCCTTTTATCTGAAAACGTCACCCGTGGCACCGTTTATTTTTTATTTTTCCTAATTTCCTTTGGAAACTCAACGAAATGCCTTTTTTGCTAAATTTCGACTTACGGAGTAGGTTTTTCAACGGAAGTTCATTTACATTATAGACCATAAAATTTTAAGAGCCTGAAAAAGCCCGTAGTTCGCCAGTAAACACTCTTTTTGCTGGCTTGTCACAAGTCAATTGACTTGAAGTCATAAAAGCCACCTTTTCTTCCGACAGAGGAGCAACGAAGCGTGGTACGTGACGCAATCGGCACACCGTCCCTACGCGCCACCACCGCCTTTAACGACTACCTCTACTCGGTCATGGCCGGTTTCACCTCGCCCCAGGTGCTTTCCCTGTTGCAGAACCAAGGCCAGGATCAACAGTCAATGATAAAGTCGCTAATTCTTTCCAGCATCGGTGAGTAGCAAGTTTCTTTAAAACGTTAATAGCTAAAAAATATGTATGTACAATTGTACATTGTGGTATATATATATATATATAAGCAACATTTATGTGATTTTACCAAAGTAGTGATGTATAAATAAAAATGCATAATAAAATTGAATTTCCTATAAATACATTATTTTTTTTTTACATTTATTGATGAAATTATTTTCTGTTTTAGTGTGATTATCTTTTAAAAAATAAAAATAAAATTACTTCGCGCGATTTACTGCTTAATACTTGGTTGTCGAATTTTACGATTCATATAAGCACCAAAGATTAAGGTTTCTTCCAAGCACACGTCTTTCAAAGCCCACAACTTTACCTCATTTTTTTATATACCTTATTGATTTATTTCACCCAGGTCTCGACACCTCAATGGTTCAAATCGTGCTCAACGGCGGCTTTCAGGACGACGCCAACAAGGTTTCGATGATCAACTATCTGACCAATGCCGGTCTGCTGGAGGCCACTTACATTCCCTTTTTGCTCGGCGTGCAGAACGGCAAGGACTTCATGTTGGCCAACTTAGTCAACTCGGTAGGTTTCTTCTCGTTTGCTATAACTGACTTACTGCCGTTAAGCCGTTGACCCTGTCTGTTAAATGTAGGTGTGTTTGGCACAAGTTAGATTGTTTGCATACTAGCTCAAATGTAAAGGTATAATTATTTTGCAGTTATGGCGTTTAACGAATGTCCCGGTTTAAGTTCAATCCGTAATTTAAAGCATATGGTTGTTTTGTATGTATCGGCTGGTTTGTAAGGTTTATTGAAACTTTCACAGCTCACCCGTGTTCTTGACAAACTCAATTTTGAGTAATTTATACTGTTTAGAACAAGCAATTCGATCTTAGTAATCGAAATTGCTCTTTTTAAAACTAGATATCATATTGTAGTTGATTGAAGCGTAAAATTAATAGTGGTAGAGACAAAACTATAATATCAAATAAAAATGTTCATCGTCACGAATTTTCGGTGTAAATAATAACATACCAACATGAATGTTTTGCTTTCCAGGGTACGTTGGACCCCAGCATGGCGTTATTGCTGCAGGCAATGCAGGGCGGTTTAGACCAATCAGACCTCATCGGCATCTCTATTCTATCGAGTAAGTGATCCTCTTGCTAAACGACAGGCGAAACAACACAAGTGTATAAACATAAAAAGAAAAGAATGATTAGATCTTGTAAAACATGCGTTTTTTGTGTTTATTTCTACCATGATCAACAGTAAATAACCCTAAGTTAAATCTTACTTTATCAACACAATTATGCTGTGATCGCATTATTTAATAATATAATCACGCCATACCTTGTCTGCAGTGGCCAACGGACAAAAGCCCGGTTACCTGGACCCAATTGGAAAGCCGTACGTTCCCGATCTTCCCAAGGGGATTTACCCGGGCAGTCAGCTCTACTTTGCTCATTTTGAAACTCTCGGAATTGACACGTGCTCGCTTCACGACCTCAGAAGCAGGTAAGCGCTGTCAACATTATTTTGAAATATTTTACGGTGTTCACCAGGTGTTCGATTCGTCCGAGTTACAAGTGTTTAGCATTATCTGTCTGGCGCTGGGTTCGTTTTTTGCAAATCTATATCTTAAATTAATTAAAACGTCGCTTATTGCAGTTGAGGATTTTTAATTACACATACTAAAAAGCTATTGGGTAATCAACGCATTTTTATCAATGTTTTTTTTATTTCATACACGCTTTGAAAATAACGATTGCTGATATTTACGTAGGACGTTTTACGTTTGATCGCAGTTTGTACAATTTCTTAAAATTGTGGAATGTAGTTAAAATATAAAAATACTCAACTTTAACGGTAATTTCTATAATATATCTAAAAACTGCTTTTGGTGACCATGATGCAGAAAGCTGAGCGAAATTATGTTGTAAAGAAATCGTTGTTTATTTCGTCATACCCCTTCTTACAAGTTTATTTTTAATTCTAGATTCGACTGTGGTTACATCGGTATCAGTGCTGCTGAATGCGAGACGGTTCCTTACTGTTGCTACAACGTAAGTAAACCGTTTGATTCTACAAATACAATCAGTCATATAACGCATATGAGAATCTTGTACCCAAAAGAGTGCATAGTACCATTAGTAATTCAGATACTATAGGCTCAAAATCTAGACACCTGTGCCAAAGTATAATAGTTAAAATTGCTATTATATTTGATGACCCGACTTTTGTGCTTTAAATAGTTTTACTAACTGTGCCATTTACAAGCAAATTTACTTATGTTTTAAACAAGAAGCAGTTTTCCCGATAGGTTCGATTTAACCTACGCCACACTATACTTAAAACTGTGAATTTAAGCGCACATTTTGCGCAACTTTCGAACGATGCTGACAAACAATGGCGATTGTGGTCATTTGAATGACGATTGTTGTTCTTATTGTTTTGTTGTTCTTATACCTGTAGCCTGTGTTCCTTACCGACATCGAAGTAGGCAACGCCACCAACAACCAAATCACGTCGGCCCTGGCAGTCCCCTGGTGCTACTACAACATCTTCTTTGTCTATTACAACAGCTGTAAGTAGATTGTTGACTACCTTTACTAAAAGACGCACTTGGTTCAGAAAAAAAAAGATCAAACACAAGATAAGCATTAGCGCCAATGATAGCTATGTTGTCTTGGTTATATTCTGACCATTAATTGTAACATGCGTTGTTGCACATTTGGCAAATCTAAACTGCCTACCAGCTAAAATCATTTAGTACCATTTGGTTAGAATGCTTGATTTTGTAAATGGGGGATACTCCTATTAACCTGAAAATCATCGGCATCACAGCTACATTTGTTTTTTTGGTTTTTGAGAAAATTTGATATAGGAAGAAAATAATAAAAACTTGTTTTTAACAGTTTACGTACAAAACACTATGTTTTGATTTTTGATCCGTATTTGTAAAAGTTACTAATAAAATTAGTGTAATGCAACTCAGTAAACAATTTTTTTTTATAAAATGCTTCAAACGTAATGGCAAACTAATTATCAGTTTGTGGATTTAGCCATTGGCTAGTGTGTTCGATCTAGCAAATAAGGGACATTCTTAATAACCTAAAAAGCATTCGACATTACATTTCAGTGGTATGTAGAGCAAGTTGTAATGACGCCATTGTTTCTCCATCTGTTGTGTGTAGATTAACCCGTTCGTATTAAGTCTGCAGGGTAGAATTATATTTTTTTGTTTTTTAAGAAAATTTGATATGAGAAGAAATTATTAAAAACTTTTTTTTACATTTTAACGTAGAAAAGCACTATGTTTTTAATTTTTACAAATTAGCAATAAAATTGGTGTAATGCAACCCAGTTGAGAATCATTTTTTTATAATACGCATTAAACGTAATGACCAACTGTTTAGAAGTTCGTGGATTTAGCCATTGGCTAGCGTGCTTGATCTAGCGAATAAGGGGCATTCTTAGCATTGGGCATCACATCCAAGCGGTATATAGAGCAAGTTTAACTAACGCCGTTTTTATTTTCCTGCTGTGTTCAGATTACATGGACGTGAAGACACCGGGAGAGTTCGCTGCTCCCATGGAATGTTACGGTCTGTTCAAGTTCGGAATCAAGCTCGAGCCTAGCCTGTACTACCTCTACGACCCACAGAACCCCAACTCGGGAATGTCCAAGTTCATTAACTTCGTATGTGATAGCTTTCGTTTGCCTAATTTTTATCATATATTAAGATATCCTTTCAGGATGGCTGTTGTTACAATGAGGTAGCATGTCTTACCTTTGAAGGGCAAAGAGTCATAGGATTCTCAGTAACGCAGGCTTTCTACAAACCAAATGGCTATAATATCAATTTAAAATCGCGTAGTGTTAGTTAAACCCTTCACAGCACATTAATTTAGCAGTTTGTTTGATTTATAACGATTGTCATCGTTTTGCATGGGCCAGTCTTAGTTTTCAATATAAGTATTTGTAAATTAACATTGGGTAAAATATTAAGCGCTGCGCATATTTCAAATGTAAGGAATCTGTTTACCTGTGAATTGTGACATGATTACGTCACAAAGAGCCAAGAATCGTAAATTGCCAGATTAACAATTGAATGTTTCCAAACCTATATAAAGCAGAGCTCGGTGTTAATTCGTCAAAACATACTGGCGAAAATACGGATTAAAAACCAATCGTTGGCTAAGAATTACAATTACCAGAGGGACTGTTTTGATTAATATTACTATGCGTATAGTAGCAACAGTTTAAATAAGAACCACTCTTTCACGTCGAGTTATACTCTCTTCATTTTGCAGAGGCTGGAATGCGGATTCCCGGGCATCTCCGAGTTTCAGTGCGTGGCTGTGCGCGGCTGTTGCTGGGACGGTGACGCGCCTTACAGAGTACCGCAGTGCTACAAGCCAAACGGAGCAACAAAGTACGTCTTCGACACCAAAAAGATCCCGGCGGCCTACATGCCACGTGAGTATATATAGCTTAGGTTTTCTTTATACCAGCATATTTAATCGCTGGTAAAGGCTCAATGCCCTGTGTGACGTATTTTGCGGTTTTATTGACTCGCGACAAGGCATATACTTTAACGTAAAAACTGAACTGGCTTTTGTCAAGGAATGGTAAATATTCCGCACAGTAATGTGACCAAACGTTTTAATTTAAGGCCGAAATCACAACTTTTTTCTAACCGGTGCGTGATTACAATCACTGTTCTTTTATGAATTGTCTGAAAATTATCCCACCGATAAAATAAGAATATTCAATAAATTATTAATAAATCAAATCTTTTTCATTGTTAGTCAAAAAACTTAAAAACAAAAATGTCTGTTTGTCACACATAAAATAACCCGCATCGTCAACAAACAGACACTTTACTTCTGCCGACCCAACACATTGTCCCACACCTGCTCTCTAAAGTTTCATGCGATATTTTTGGCCACTCAGGCCTTATACGAATTTAGCACGTAAACTTTGGCTGTAATATGTCGTTGATCTTAATACTAAGGTTTTTTTTAGAATTTTCTGCTTTAGGCATTGTTGCTTTTTAGGTCATATAGTGTGTTTCTGACGAAGGGTTAGAGTTGGCGAGATAGTTATGTCGCTTCCCGACTTTCTTGGCCAAAAACTTAATCGCCCTAAACCTAATATGACTTCTGCACTAAAGTTTGGCACAAAGTGTTGTTACGTGTTTTTTAGACGTTCTGCTTGATGTATTTTCGCTTTTTAGCACTTATTGCGTGTTTCCTTTTTGTTTTCTTTCTTTAACCTTTGTCTTTTCATCAACAGCGAAGGGAACCTGCAACTTGAACCAGCACCAAATCCCGCTGCTCTACTATCTGCGGGTTGCCTGTCACTACAGCTTCGATTTCTACATTTCCGGGTACAACATATTGGCGATGCCCAACGAGGTGGACTGCGTTACCAAGCTAGGTGAGTAAAAGGAAATTATTATTATTCGTTCCTTAGGGCGCCCTCGCGGAAAGATATGGCCCAGTGGTTTGCTTGTTCGTTGAATTTTTAAACTTAAAACAAGAATATTTAGCTAAGCAACTTGCCAGTATGTAGTCCTCTGCCATTGCACCTTGAAATTAGTAATTTAAACGTATTTGAACAGAATAGTTTTTAATTCCTAAAAACAAAATGAACCATGCGCATGGAGTTTTGAAATAAGTGTATGACCGACTGCTGAAAAAACAGAAAAACTGTAAAACAAATACTTTGGAACACAATAATACTTTAATATAAATTCTAAACGGTGTGCATTCCATAAAAAAGTAATTTCTTTTTACATTGATGTTGCCTTGCGTCAAAAGCAAGCTGAACGATTAACATCCGTCAAAATTCTCTACTGCAGCGAAAACCCTAACCAGCATATGTGGACTCTGTGCATTTTCGCGTGGTAACAATCCTTAAAACTCCCATCCTTTCGTTTCAGGCTGTTGCTGGGAAAGCGACAAATCGGTGCTTGAGACTTACCCGAAGCTGCCTCAGTGCTATCAGCGGGTTGGAGGTCACCACTATCACGCGCCAGAGGGCTTCCCGAGCGCGCAAACCCTGATCGGCTACAGAAGTGGAGGTAAGAGCATTGCTTTGGTTTTTATTTGCCTCGTTTGTGGCTCTAACTGTCGCTAATTTGCCCGAAGTAGGCAGCTGTCTGTTTTAAACCTGAAAATACACAGCCTGTCTTGAACCTGAAAATAAACAGTCTGTCTTGAAGCTGGAAATATACGATCTGTCTTAAACCTGAAAATAGATAAAAAAAAATGACCAATTAAATAGTAATTGGAAAAGTTTGGGACTTCCAGTGAAGTTAATTTAACAAGTGCAATTCAACTAAAAACCCATAACGTGTTTATTTGCTCAAGGATGGAAACTTAAAAGTCTTGTCTGACTTTGTTTGTAGTTTTTTTTGTATAAGATTACTTGCTTTCATGGTAAAACTATTTTCTTAACTATAGCGTTTTAACTCGTTAATGATTTTTCCACTGTCCTTAAATATCGACGGTAGAACGAGCGGCCACATTTCACTATGATGTACTGCATACCGACACTTCATTTAGCCTGCGTTCCAAATTTACCTTTACTTTGTGTTCTTTCAGATTCCTCGGTAGCATCGACGGTGCAGCAATACGCTGCTGAAAAGGGCATGCCCATGGTTCGAAAACCCGAAGAAAAGTCGTAACCTATCGAACTCTCCGCACGAATCGCGTCACTAATATAAAATTCTTGCAGATGTTGTTGGCCCACTTGCAGTGACGTCATACGAGGGGCGTTTTCTTTACTTATGACGTAGCTAAGCGTCTTTACCCGAACCACCAGGGCCGCGTTGTTTGCTATAAATGACAAAATTAGTGCTAACTTGCTTTAAATACTCATTAAACAGGTTGTCCTCCAGGGTTATTGTTGGAACGGGTTAAAATAATTTATGATTAAGCCTAAAATATGACGTCATTGCATTGAGGGCCTTTTGTGCCATGATAAGCCAGATGTTGTTTGTCTTGGTATAGTCATAGCTTTCCTAGTCTCTGCTAATATATTTCGCATTTTATTTCTATACGTTTGCTTCTTTTTTTATTTTTTTATGCATGCTTTTTTTTCGCGACCTGCAGTTACTTACAAAGCGTTGCCACTGCCAAATTTGTACCTGAAATTGCGCCTAATAAATTATGCTGTTATTAACACATTGTATTATTTAACCACATGAAAAAAGCAAAACTAATAGTTGTTCTAAAAATCATATAAGCCGAAAAGTTTCACCAAAGGTTGGAAACCTTTTCATAGCGGTTGTACTACTAAACAATTCGGCCTTGTCGTCCCTCAACCACATTTTTGATAATATTTATCAAACTGTACGTTATTTACACTAATTGAAACTTTACATTAAAAGAGCTGCAAAACCACAAAATTACGGGTTGCAATTTTTATTGCGAACAGCTAGTTTTAGCCAAAAACTAGTACAAATTGAACTCCACTGGATAATGGTCGCTCACGTCTTTAGCCTGCGGAAAAATTAAAAAGACTTGAAATTAAAAAAAAAATAAATTGATGCAAGGCAATCAATTTGAATTATGTTAAAATAATGACTAATATATTGGGTCACAAAAAACGCTAGGTCTATCATAATTTTTTTGTTTGAAGACAAAAATTGTATTTTTTACTTTAAAAGTGATAGCAATTAATAAGTTGCTATACATCTAAAAATATATAAAAATTAAAAAAGTAAATAATAAATGTTACCAAAATGTTCGAAAAACGTGTCTTAAGATTACTAATTACCTCCTCATAACTCAAGTTGTACTCTGTATCATATCTGAATACGGTTCCAGGACTAGAGTTTAAAGTCATCTCATCACCAACAACCACCAATCTGCAACACATGTTTTATCGCATGGTTATTTTCAAAATATTTATATTTTATATCATAAAAAGCTTCACACCCTTTTTCTGGCAAAACATTTTCGCCCAAATGCGCCACCTATACTGAAAACAACAGATGCCGGGAATTCCAAAGTTTTGTTTTTTCATGTTTGTTATGTCACTTAAAGACAGCTTTCCCTTGTGCTGTACAATTAACGTGGTTGGTTTTACAAAGCTTTTTACAGTTCTTACTATATTTTGTGAGGTGTCACGTGATAGGAAAGTTGATAGTTGAGTTAGGTTTATCATCTTTTCATAAAACCTTTAAAGGGCCCATTTTATTAAGTTATAGTTTTCAAGCGAAAAACGTCTCTTTTGTTTTAATGTTGATTGATTTTGTGTATTTTTGTTACCTTTAACCAGTTACAGCCAAATTTTAATCCTAAACTACTCATTTTTTTCTGGAAATGGAAAGACAAGTATTAACTCCAATTTACAATAGCTGGGCCTTTAGGCTTTGTAAAGTCGTCATTAAGTAAGGGGTCATTGATTAACGATTTTAGCATAACAATGCTTTCAAACAAGTGCAGCCTCGTTTTTGACAAATTTCAGTCTGCTTTCCTGCTGGCGGATTCTGCCAAACGCAGACTTTATATTTAGGGAAAATGCCCTGTTTGGGTTTTGTTTAGATAACAATTAAATATTTTAACACACGTAAAAAAGGAAAAGAAAAGCCTGTCACGGACATTGTGGGCCCGAAAGCCGTTTTTCAAGTTTTTTAGATTATAGTTTTCGGTCAGTATAGTTTTATAAGGATTTAGCAGATGCTTGTGTTACCTAAACTACAGTACACAAAATGCAGCCCATACTCTACTGCAAGGGAGTGTGATGTGCGCCCCCAGAGGAAAAATATCAGTGTAAAATCAGTATAAAAGATTGCACACACACGGACTACTGCATTCCAAGCACTTATTATAAAATAAAACTTTATATAGTAAGTATTCAACGAAAAAGTGATTTTCACAGCCTGAACTTCCTGGATGCTTAACTAGAATCAATACATTTTCAACTCAGATTGATACCTATCATAGGCACAGTTGGTGTTGGTGTTGACTGTCGTATCTGCGCTATGCGGAGTAAGCCAGCTGAAACGGCTTTCGTTCCACATGTCAATTTCGTCCCAGCATGAGGCACAAACATAACTGCAGTCGGCATTGAAGTCTCCGGCTATCAGCGCGTCCTAAAAAAGACCAGCAGGTTAGAAATCATTATTTTATTTATTGCACTATAACCGAAAACATGTGTGTGTTCTTTGCCAAGAAGTCGGTTACGTTGCTTTCTTTTCAAATGTATACTAATCTTGAATAGGTGGCCTGTTTATCTTTAAATAGTTGACGCAAATAGAGCGCACGCTGCAGGTTTCGCAAGCAGTAAAGTACAGAGATGGAAAGAAAGCAGTGTTGTAAACAAGCTATTTTGAAATGAATGAATTATTTGTAAAAATAACTTTAGTCCCGTCAAGTCATTTTTGAATAAATAACAAGTCAAGTCCAATGAAAAATGATTTATGTAGACATTTCATTTTAACCCGAATCATTTGTCCGAAAGACTTCAGTCAATTAATTTTAAAAAAGTGACTTAAGTGCACTTAAGTCATTAACTTTAGTCAACAGTGAAAGGAAGAATGGTTACTAAAGCGCTAACGTCCTTTATCTAAAGAGCACCTAATGACGCTATAAACTATTGAAGCGAGCAGGTTGACCGAAATAGGAAGTTTCACCTTGAATGTTTTCCAATTTTTAGTATTGTAACAAACAAAGTAAAACGTTGGAACCAGGGGCGTAGCGTGGGGGGTTTCTAGGAGTCTTGACAGCCCCCTTTGAAATCTCAGTAAACAATGATCACAAAACTACAATCGTGATTGCTGCGACGTTACATCAGTCACATTGCACCTGGCATTAAAAACACTTAAAAACACACGAAAATGTATTTTATTGTTATAACAAACATTTTCAACTACGTGAAAAAACAGGCGCGTAAGCTACAACAAAGTCTTTCACCGCAGGTCGCCTCAATCTCGAAAGAAGCGCTTGACTGTCGCAGTTTGAAACATAGACTAAAACGTCAGCGAACTATAGCTTCCCGCTAAACTGATATTACCGGCCGTCTAAACCGTAACTTAAGTAATAAGCCATGTTTGTGATTTTCTTGAACAGTTTCAGCTAAATAATTTACTAATTATACAGAGTTTCAAAACTGCCATTTTGAAGCCACGCTTCATACCATCGGTGAAATTAAACTACAGTTATCATCAAATTCGTTGATAAGTATCGTTAATTTTGCTGACAACGAAGTGCAACAGTTTGTAATTGTTACGCCACGGAGGCTGTTCTGACACCGCAATTCCATAGCGTTTTATGCGCAATCAAAATCACTTAACAATCGGACGTGAATAAGTCGACGAGGTGTTGCAATTTTTCTAACGCCAAACAGACAATTTTAAACAGCCGTAAGCCACTAATAATCGCCGTTTTTAGCGTCTAAAATACACGACACCCCAGACCCCTTAGGTGATTTTAGTTATTGATCATGTGCCACAGTGGCGTATCCAGGGGGCTGGGGCTTGTGACCTCCCCTTTTTGTCAGTGATATTATCGTTTTTTGTTCGTTATGGTCAGGGTTTAGCAAACTGTCCGAAGCAGCAATGATTTTAATGTTATTAAAAGTTAGCTAATGCGTAACCAAAATCCTACGCAAAACTCCGTTTTTGACTTTTTTTGGTCGACTGTAAAACGCAGTATATTTTTTCTCTTTCGTTTATGTTGAAGTTGGCTGATTATCAAGTGTGAATTCGAAAACTAACGACGCTTAGTCAAACCGTATTTTTTTCACGCTAAAAAAACGTCGAAGTTAGGCGCAGCGAATGCCCATTGCTGTTCGCTGTCTGCTCTACTATTAGATATTGATTAACAACGTATTTTTTTTTCAACTAAAGCAGATTCATAAAAGGTGGTATAATGATGACTATCGTGCGCGTTTCAAAGTCGCAATTTTCAAGTTATTACAGTTAACACAAAATTATTCTCTATAAGCATATCCTAAGACCACGTGTTTATGTGTGCAATTGACACAACTTATTTTCCTTCAACAGCAGATTGTATTTCAGCTGACTTGTCACACAGCTCAGCGCAGTTGTTGCGCTAACTGTGGCATAATAGCACTCGGGAAAAACTATCTTCGTTCAGTATTGCAGGTGGCGAAAGGCGTGCTTTGCAGGTGGCGTAAAGACTTCGTAATTTAGCGTAGTGCCCTACATGGAACTTAGGAAACTGCGCTGCGGATAATTTATGGTTCTTCATAAATCTATCACACATATTTTACGGTCTTGGTTTAGTTTTTCGCCTGGCAGGAGTGTCGACGACGCACGTGTTCGCTTTTCCTGGACGTTAGTTGTTTCTGATTAGTGTGTTTTATGACGTCATTACAATCACATTTTTATGACGTCACACCCGTCACTGTTTTATGACATCATTATTCAGTTACTTCAGACGGGATAAGTTGAAAAATTCGGGACACCCCCTTTAAATGGTTACGCTACGCGCCTGGTTGTAACTTAGAAATGGCAGATTGAAATCGTCTTTGACTTCTGCAAATGAATGGCGACCTCGAGAATTTATTTTCATTTAAGGTACTGATGGTGCTCACACTTGGAAAAATGCGTATTTAATCGACCTTGGCACTTATTTCTACAGACTGTTGATTGTAATAGACATGGACCTATACTTCAGTGAATATTTATTTGCTAATTTTGATTATTTATGTTACCAAGTGTATTTCGCTGGTTTGATTTTTTTGAATTAGCCTACCTTGTAATTAGGCCGCCACACCCAATTTGAACAATATGATACTAAATATTAATTCAGAGTTGTGTTACCGGGTAATCTTTTTTCCACGCCAAAATGTCGTAAACGTCGTCCAGGTAGTCGATCTCAGCCACAGCGTCATCTGGTTTCGCGTGGAGCGACATGTAACTGAATGTGCGTTGATAACCTTTGGAAGAAGATGCATTTCGGATTAGCGTTTGCACCAAATAACTATGCCCAGATTTAATTTTTTTGTGTGTCAAACGCGTCATGTTGTGTCAATGCGATTAAGTCTTACCATTTAACGCCAGAAAGTGAAGCTGTTTTTTATTGATTTGACAACAATCAGGTAACAGCCTTATACGACTGAAGAAAACCCTTTGTCGTGACACCAATTACAACTTAAGTAACAAATGGTTTTACAAGAACAACACGTATTAAATCAATAATGTACATTGCGAAAAATTATATCAAAATGTACCAGCTAACAAAAAGTGACGCACAGCGTTAAATAAGTTGAGAGATTCAGAGTAATTAAAATCGGGATGTCCGAACACAATATAACTTAAGAGGAGCAAGAGACAACGAAAAAACAAACAAATTAAAGCTGGAAATATCAACGCCATGTGCAACAGAAACATTTATCAGCAAAAGTGAATTTTTCAAACTATATGTTTCCAGGTTATTAACTGGTGACTGTATGATCAAAGTGTGCATTATTATTGCTTTTTATATGGATAACCCAAACCATTTTATTTACAAAACTTAAACACACTAACATAGTGGTGAATTGTATAGCATAAGGAAGATCACGAATCTAAGTTACATTAATAAAACAACCTACTTTAAAGTACAAATACACAAACTTTAAAATACAATTACTGTATATAGAAAAAAGTAAAATTCCAGTTTTTACAGCTACGTAAACTCCAGTTTTACAGCTACGAACTATTGCGAATAAGGCAATCCCGTTTCTTACCATCGACGGTTGTCCTCTCGAAAAGTACAGTGTATGGTTCCCTTTCAAACACGTCTTTGTTATCAGGATATTGATATTCAGCAATCACTTTCACTCTATCGCTTCTATATAAAAAAAAAGAACACTTGAGATGGAATATACACAAAAATGAATACCTCTAAAGCGGATTTAGCTATGGGTCAACAATAAAAACTGACAGACCAAGGAATAACAATGAAAACAGTATAGCACCTATAATAAAACTGGAATTTTTCGCAATCATACTTTCTGATCTCAGAGGTAATTTTCTGGCTCGTGATATGTGTATTCATGATAATCATGATACGACATAATCATGATTTGTGCTCCGTGCACCATACAATATAGGGTTATTGATGGTCAAAAGTACAAATTCTGAACGGCTTTTGTGGGTAGCTTTCCACGTATGTACCGTGCCGTTATTGTTGATCAAAAAGACGACTTATGAAGGCTATAGTTCACAGTCGTCGTACACATATGCAATATGCATGTTGCGCACGTATATTTCATGTTTGAATTCAGCTTTCATGGATAGATCCCGCGTTTTTACTGCGAGAGATTTCCCGCTGTCGCCATACCGCGTGCTCTTTCACGAGTTCCTAATCATTTATTGCGTTGTGCGTTGATTGTATCGCAATTTAAACCAACCAGACTACTTGCCTATAAATTGTGATATACTGCTGCTTACTGTTGGCCCCATACGAGTTAAACCGTTTCCTTAGTTTGGGCTCTGTTACTATACTAGCAAGGCAAAAAAGACAAAAAAAAAAAAAAGAAACAAAAGAAAAAAGCGGAAAAAAATGTGGGAAAAAGAAACACACACACTGAAATCAAGGTTAGAAACACAACTTCAACTTTTAAGGTAAACCAAATGAACACATCCGAACATCGGTGGTACAAAATGCCGGCACCTGAACAGGTATCCGTACTGCTCCTTACTACTGCTTCTTCCGGTCCTCGGGCTCACTACGAAATCGTAATGGTTGGGCCCGGCGGCGTTGGTCAGTCCGACCAGCTCAGGCAAGGCGGTTTCGGCCGCGTCGCGAATCTCCTGGATCATGACGATGTCATACCTCTGCACGATCTGGCGATTCAAGAATCAATTAATTCTTGATCAACTAGAGAACATTGAGAATTAGGGGAGCACAAATATAGTGCATTAATTGAAAATGACCTTTTTTGTGGGTTCAATAGCTGCCTCCATGGTTAAAGGAAAGAGCGCGTTGTGGTAGATTTTTATCCTTTTCATGCTGGGATTTTCGATGTTAACGACGAGAAGCTAGTTTTTGTACTCAAATGTGAGGTTTTTGGCAAAAACTCTGTCGTTTAAGCTCTATTTCGTAATAACAGCTTTGGCCCATTAAATCATACAACACAAACCGATACCTGCCAAATTCATAAAAACATAACTACTTAGGTTGGTAACTTTGTATCCTATAACCAGCTCTAAATTATATACTTTTATTAATGCTATAACTCTAGGATCATGAAACGCTGACGAAAACCTTATATCCGCTTTTCCGCGATATACCCGTCCGTTTATGATACGAATGTATGACTTTTAAATACATATATTCAGTTATTCACATCACGACAGTGCCTACACACAGAAATGGATTAATTTCGTCACCGTTTTGTTTCGATTATTCAAGAAGGCAGAAGACATGCAATGTGACAAACACATGCGATATTAACGCCATCAAAGCCATGGAATCTACATATAGATATATATGTGATCTTGTCGTGTTGAGTTGCTGAACGTTACGACATACCTGTTATAATATACTAGGTACATTTAGAAAGTCTGTTACCGAAATCAGTTGGCCTAATTAAAAAAGCTGTAGTTCGAACTTACGATCTCGGTCATAAAAATGTCTACACAAATATATGGCCGAGTTCGTGAATATAAACTTCACCACGGGACAGCTTTTTACTACCCTTGCTTTGCCTGTGCTACAATCCTTTTTAGGCCAACCGATTTAAATCATAGCATTTTCGAAGGCAATCGAGATACTATAGAGCTGTGTACCTTGACCAAGATGTCAACAACTTGAGGCTTGTCCATTTTCGACTGTCCGAATATCTGAATGTTGAAAGCGCCGATCAGTAACGGCAAGGGACCGCCGTATGCCGAAGAGGCCAGCAGGACGAGCAAAATAATTCGCAACATGTTAAGCGTTTTCTGTTTTCTAAACACAGCACAAAAATACTTTCTTGATTAAATGGGACATTTTGGTACACATTGTTCTGGCGAATCTTTGAGATTGGTATTTTTAGCTACCACAATTTTGTGCTGACATACATACATTTTAGTACGAGCCACTCTATTAGCTAAAATATTGATGATAAAAATATTTTTAAAACGTTTTAAGAAACGTGTAATCTTTACTCCTCTATATTTACCAGTATTTAGCATTACTTGATTTATTAACCATCCATAATCTAAGACCAAAATCAACTTTTACCAAAATTATTTAAAAAATGAAATTATACACATCTTCACTTCAACGACCTATACTGAATCAGGATTTAGTTTTCAATTTTTTCTAAACCAAAATATATTTTCCAATGAAACTACCGATGGTTTGGACATCGGATTTCTACTTCAAGTTCAAACGTCTTCAAAGCTACACTTTGTAACTCACACTTTCTCAGTTCCCCTTAAGACGCCGACAAACAACTTGCGATCATCGACCTTGTTTAACAAGCTAAAATGATATATGCTCGCAGTAAGGCTGTATTATAGCACCATCGCGTCACACCACCTGCTATGTTCCCTAGCCGCTGTTTACCTGGCATATCTAAAATTGGCCCTACAATGTTTGGTCTTCTGAGTGTGAGACTTCTTTAGAACACGTTCACAAGTCGCAACGATAGGGCGCAACGTTGGAGGGCTTGAGGTTGAACACTTACATCATATAACCATTAGTGCAGTTTTAAACAAAAACTCTTGCGTTTTACGCGTATTGTTGAATGTCAAAAACCATATAAAAATAGTTAGCATTTTGAATGTTTCAAATAAAACACAAAAAATACACATAGGCTTTGATAATCCTACTATAGGTCTAACTAAAACGTCCTACCATTATGGTCAAGAATTATTGTGCGTTATCCTGTCAGCAAACTGCAGATATGAGCATCGTACAATGACGACGTAATTCCAAATAACCCCGATTTCATTTGTCAGCGCTATACAAAACTGTATTGTCCCGCTTTGTAATTGAAGTCAATCAAAATGATAATTTGTTAGCATTTTTTTGTTTATTGAAACAGTAATTGTTTTCCATTTGATGCCACTATGTGTTTGGTTAGGATCCAACAAATTATCATTCACACAATATTTTGCCGTTATTTCCATGTTAACACGTGCTGTTGGGAGTTTTGCGAATAGTTAATATCACTATATAGGGCAGTACATTACATGGTGAAAAAAGTTTTTCAAACTGAGTGAAACAATTCAAGGAAAAATATATCGCACCTGAAACGTCATAATGATGTCACCTTCTTTAGGGTAGGGGTTCCCAACCTGTGGGCCATAGCCCCTATAGGGCGAATTAAATTTAATTTAATGAACCCTTGAAGCCGCAAGAAAAGACCGCAACCCGATTTTGCTTCGAATAGTTTATATTGAAGTAGTTTAAATTTTTGTTTTGCATTAGACTGGTAAAAAAGTAAGAAATATCACATTCTAAATATCGCACTTTTTGTTATTAACAGTTTGACAAAGAACAATAACAAATCGCCATGAATCAATATACCTGCATCTACACGAACAAAAAGGTAAATATAAAGTTTTAGCAACAACCTACAAATGACAATTGAATGCGTAGGATTTATTGCGTTCTTTTTGTTGAGATACCTCCAAAGATGTTTGCTGTAAAATCGCTCATATTGGTTTGCTGTACAGAAATTTAATCGGTGTAAATAAACCAATACAAGGTATTTTTTAAAGTCTACTATAAGGTACCTAACCATGCAGCTGAAGCTGACAAAATACCATAGTTTAAGACTAAGTTATGCAAATTTTAACAATTAATCCAGGTCTACAAAATAATAAAAAATGGCCTCAACTCCAGTTCCACTAACGTAATAAAAATAGCTCTCGGGTTCCCGCTCCGGCTCCGACCTCCCAGCCCTGGTTGCAATTTGTTTAATATGTTTCCTTTGTTATTGGCCTTATTAGAAATAACCGTCTAAGTGGTGCAAAAGGCAAACCGACTACCTGTGGACCTGTGTGTGTGATAACCATCACTATATGCAGGAGTGAATGCAATTGATGGTCACAAAGCAGCTTCCGAGGTGCTAATTTACGGTTGTTATTAAAAACATATATGTGTGTGACTTTCATTAAATGATACGGTACTGTTGATCCCCTTCAATGTGAAGTTAGAATGTAGAAAACAGTAACGCATGGCTGTTTCTCGAATCGCTTCTCTCTGTGTAGTACTATCGGTTAAGCGAAGGTTTCTGTTTGACCGGAGGTCATGCGTTCATACCTCACTGCAGGCTAGTTGTTTTTTGGCCTTCCTTGCTAGAATCTTTGACCAACAGATTCGGTGAGTCTACGATGGCTTTCGGTGTAGTATATGCAGAACTGTTAATAAAATTTTAAACTGTGTAAGCTTCTTGCCATTTATGCAAGATTATATTCGAGGTTGTATCGTTTGGCTCGCTCGTCCTTACGTTTCGATCATTGTAAAGTCTTAAAATTAAAACCCCTCCCTATATATCTCTCTTCAGACTACGCCCTTACACTTTCTGTCTGCGGATTAAAAAAGATTTCGACACACGGCAGCTATATAGTCTGATGTGTTCAACGAGATAACGGTCATCGTCTATAAGATACAACATTCCGAAGTACACGTATATGGGGATGCGCGAAAAATAGGTGCGGCTGCGTCGACTCGCAGGGTGGCGCCAGCGAGTCGAACTGAGAAAGTGGAACAAACCTAAAAACGCAATAGCACGGGAGAAACTTGATCTTAGAACGAATAGAAAGTGGAAAAAGAAGTGTCACTTTTACGGGCGCTGCGAGCAAATGTGAAAACGCTAAAAAAAACTGTTTCGCCAGTTTTTTTTTTTCTCTTCAATTTATTAAACCCTTCAGGTTTAACAGTGATAAACCTATAACGTTTCACGACTTCCAGTTTAAAACGCTTTGCTGTTGTATGTGTTCTTACTTAAAATAGCAGCACTTCAGTCACACAGAGAACGTTTGTTTAACGAAACGTCTCACCGTTAAAATATTGCGACACAATAATTAAGCTAAGACGCACAGTTTTTGTTTACGTACTGTCAGCTGCTTCCGTTTGAATTGTTTGAAGGATGGTCGACTTTATAAAACGCAAACACTTGACGAACTATGCCACTATGGGATAAGTATAGACATTAACGCCGTTGTGAATAGTGTATAAACCGAGACTTACGGTTTGCCGTGTACGCGCATAAAAAAAATAAAATGTTTCCAAGAAAGCGTAAGGACGAGTTTCTAAATAAAACGCGCGTAAAGATTGTCACGCAACGAGAGCTAGACAAAAATGCAATAATGAAGAAAACGCGCACATAAATAAATACTGGGAGGAACAAGAGCAACCATCGTTTCGAAAAAAAAGCTTTGTGCCTTTTTCAAATAGCGAAAATATACACGTTTGTAAGCTCCATGGCAGGAAAAATTATTAAAAATCTGATATCGAACAAGATGTGCACCGTTTGTAAATGTGTGTTTGAAAGAGTATTAATTCAGTTCTAAATATGACATGTTTTATCAAAGTATCCCCACATTCCCTTTTAAAATTAACCAGAACGTTTTACTTCGATTATTACAAACACTGAATTTTTTCTTCGTGGACTTCAATTTTAAAACCCTAGAGCGATTTCTGATGTGCAAGTCGTTGTCCACAAATTTGTGAAAAATAAATAAAAACGCTACCGAAAGCTCAAAGTAACCGCGAAACAAGTCTTTCTGCTATGATACGATTGGCGACGAAATACGTGCCGGCGTACATTTGCGAACCTAACATTGCGAACCAACGGAAGTAAAACACGAATATATGCAAGATGCGCGTAGGTAAAGAGATGGCGGAGTACAGGGTGGCATGAAAACGGCATTTTCTTGTTGTCGGGGTTTTAATTACCCTGGAACCGCGATGCCTAAGGACTGGTTTCAATCGCAAGAGAAAAAAGCGGAATTTTTCGCACCAAAAATACGAAATCTCCGGCGGAACCTTGACCGTCCGTATGAGCGACGGCGCGCCCGTGTGTGTGCGGTGTGCGCGCGCCGGTCTCCTCGCTCGAGTGGGGCACACACGTTCCGCGCGCAGAGCAGAGCAGCACTCAGCTGTAAGTTTCGCGCTTCTGGTTGGCGACCGCGCGCTGGTAAAAGTACATAAAGTTGGACACGATTACGGGCACGGGCAGCGCCAGGCACAGAATGCCGGTGAGCGCGCACACGCTGCCCACCACTTTGCCGGCCGCCGTGATCGGATGCATGTCGCCGTAGCCCACCGTCGTCATGGTAACGATGGCCCACCAGAAGGCGTCCGGTATGCTCTTGAAGTAGGTCGACTTGCCCGAGTCGATTTCTGCCCGGGATAAAACGAAACGTGAAGAATTTGCGTTAGCGTTAATTTTAGTTACCTACAGCTGTTAACATGTTTTTTTTGATAGATTGGCAATTCAAGATTGAATCGCTGCATCGAATCACGAATCATAGCTCAGATTTCGATATTAATTTAGTATCAGATCAGCGACGATATCACCCTATTATCGGAATGGTACCGATATTGTTACTTAGCATTTCGCTCCGATCCGATATTTCAAAACATTTCTAATATTATTTCAACAGCGAGATTAAGTATTTTGTTGTTTTTTGGAACCCTACCAAAGAAGGTGTTTTGGCCTTTGGGCACCCCTTGACCATTGGCTTGTGTCGATTTGATTCGCAGAGTACGTATATGCAGTGTAATTCACAAATACGTTATTTTAATAGAAGCGTAACATTCGTTTTAATTGTTAGAATTCATTTAGATTTTCGCTTTACCCCTAATAAAAACGATCCCAGTTGAAGACTAACCAAGACTTCTGGCGTTTTATTGTAGAAATGTTCGAAATTTGGAAAATCTCTATAGGTAATCTGAAGAAGCTTCGGTAAACATAACAGGTTTTTTTTACAAAATGCAACTGTGGCTATTGATTTCGCTGGTGCAAGGGTGTTTTATTTTGGTAAATATCTTTCGCTAAAGAGTTTTGTCAAATTAAACGGCTGCCCTTTATCAAATATTCGGGTCGAAATTAAAAAAAAAACTAGAAGAATATTCATCAAACGAACGTAGTGCCTCACCTGCGAAGTAAACTGCGCTTGAGAAAAGGATTACGCCGATAAGCACAAAGAAAAGCAGCAGTCCCAGCTCCCGGAAGCTTGACTTTAGCGTCTGCCCGAGGATCTGCAGCCCGGTCGAGTGACGCGAGAGCTTGAAGATTCGGAAGACTCTCACGAGACGTACGACCCTGATAAAGGCCAGAGAGATGCCCTTGTTTTGCGACACCACTGCGGAAAAACAACCGTTGTCAGTCGGGCGAGTTATTAGGCCCGAGGACCCTGTATTTGGGTGAACTATATGCACGGACCTGTAATGTAGCTTGATAATGAATCGCAAAGCCAAAAATGTCGAGTATATCGACATCATCTTGATTAAGACGTTTCGTTACTATATAGCTTGTATCATCTTCAGTTAATGTGACTGAGAAACATATCAAGCAGAATTAGGGCAAGAATTTATTTTTGTATTTCTACCCTTTAATTTTACTTGACCGCAACCAAAGTATTTATCAATTGTAAAATTTGTTCTTCTGTTAAATGTAACAACGTTTCGATTACCGATACAGAAAATCTTCATCAGGGCAATAAACTACTGGGCGACAGAAATATATAGCAGCCAAACACTGAAGAAAAAACACGATGAAATATATTATTCACCCAGTTGCAAGTTTTTTTGAAGATTTACAATGCGAAACACAAATAAAATTGGCCGAATTCGTATAAAACTGCTTCTAGCGGTGATTTGCCAAATAATTACAAAAAATGATCGCTATATGGTGTATTAGTCGACTATGACATTTCTGTTTTTCTTTCTTCCTAAAGTCCTAAACAGAAGGCACCGCTATTAAAAGGCATACAACAACGCCGATTCGAAAAACGTCAAGCTGCGATTGGAATCAGAAAAAACAAAACAACAACCTCAGTCATCTAAACAAAACACGCTCGGCTCCGATGCGCGCCGTTAAATAATTAAAGTGCGTAAACAAGGGTTAAATAAAATACACGCACCGGGCGTTTCTTCCGATGCGGCCGCTGACGCAGTGGTGACAAAGTAGGGAACAATCGCCACCAAGTCGATGACGTTGAGCACGTCGAAGCAGAATTTTGTCTTCTCCGGGCAGCTCGCGAAACGACAGAGCAGCTGTATAAAAGGGGGTATTTTGATGTACTTAACTTCAAATACCAAGCAACGCAACGAAACTCGTTCCATTGTGGACCCTTTTGGCAAAAACGATACAATTTTCTTGCCTTACATTCCTTCGACGAAATGACTAGATTTTGCGTAAGTCAATTTGATAAATGACTTTAACTTGGACTTGGAGTCATTTTTAGACAAATAAGTTTAGGCTGCTTATCCAAAATGCCTTCATTAGGGAATGTAACAATACCACGCCCAACCACGAAAAATAAGAATTCTCAGATGAAGGCACCCTGGATAAGTGGCCGAAACGTCAGATAGTACAAATTAGTACCAGAATAACTTATTTTAGGTAACGTTATTTCAAGTCATTTCGTCCTATGTAAGTCAAGGCAAGTTACTTCAAAATAGTACTTAAGTCAAGCCATATAGGCTAAGTCATAACAATACTGAATATCGACATTCACCGCAATTATGCAGTAGGTGGTATAGGTGCCAATACAAACCAATTTTTGCTTGCATATAATCCGTGATTTGCAATCAAACACGAAACGACAAGGTAAACAGGGGGATATTGCAACTGCGGTAACTCACGAATGAAACAAATGAATCATTTTTTTAGTTATCATTGTTATTCACATATACAGCTGATGCCGGTTTGCGCCGCACGCATAAAATAGCGCATAATTGCATTTCGATGTTCTATTGCTAGAAACTGTTTAGAGTAGACTGAGCAATGACAGTTTTTATGCAAATTGCAAATTGACTTAACAATAAAACATGGCCCGTATAGCAATAATGTGATCGGTCTCTGACTCCCAAAAATCAGCGCCAAAACATAAGAAAACATAAAAAACGTGTTTTAAACTGAATGTGTGGTACAAACCGATTAAATAAAACTTCCAAACATGAAATGAATAAGCAATATAAATAGGATTGATATTATAAGCAATATAAATAGGTAATATATCTTATGAACGCCTAAACGTTTAAAAGGGAATGAGACCCGCAAAAGTTATACGGGTAGCGTAGTTGCGTCGTTAAAGCACTCAATATCAATTAAACACAACTAATTGTTTATCGCTTATGACATCTTCCTAAAATCTATAGATTAACTGATGGAGGGTCATCCAAAAACCGGATACCTGTATTTCCGTGATAATACAGGAGGAAATTATCTCCCGATGCTTACGCCCCCTCAAGGTCTTTTCTCCTTTCAGGAACTTAGCCCTTAACAATAAGCAAATCCGCATCTTAAAGATAACGGCGAAAGATTAAGTCACGGCATTGCTGCAATCGACTAACCAGCACATAGGGACCCCGGTCGCAATTTGCCTGCATTATTGATAACCGGGCACACTGCGTCACTAACCTCAATCGTGAACCAGCAAATGCAGAAGGTTTCCACTACCCAGAAGGGATTGTTGGCGAACTGGCGCAACCGCTGGATGGTCACCGTCGATGTGATGTTGGAAGAGTTGGTCACCGTCATGTTGAACACTCGACTGCAACGTAACGAACAACAGGCGTTTGTTTTCTCTTTAATTTATAAAACAATGGATCTTTTGGTGCCAAGATCCTCTTTGCTCGATTGTTGAGCAACTGTGGCGGGTATTTTCCGCAGTTATGTGTTCTACGCCTGAAATATGTACCAATATTATCAAAGCCCATACAGAAGTAGGTATCATTTTGAACGTTTCGAATCACTGTTTATTCATTTTCAACATTGATGTATAACAGCCTCACATTTTCTCCAAACCGACCTATAACTTAGACCTGTTTATCCACTGAGAAACCTGTAATTGGTCTCCAGAAATAACAGCCTCACATTTTCCCCAAACCGACCTATAAGTTAGACCTGTTTCTCCAATAGTGAGTGTCCTTACCTGAGAAACATGTAATTGGTGGCGGCGTCGGGCGGCAGCGGACCACTGTAGTTGGCGGGCAGCGGCTTGTTCCACACGGTTTCGTTCACCTCGTCGATCACCCAGCGCCGCTGCAGGTCGGGCACCGTTTCCAGGCAAAAGCAGATGATGGAAAGGAAGATAACGGTGATGGAGACAACGGCAACGACCCGGGCCGGATTCGAGCTCTCCGGCTTCTCGAAGAGGATCCAGATAGATCGCTGAAGCTTGTTCTCTGGCAGTTTCTCGCGCGCCCGGGCCAGCTCCTGGGGGGAGAGGCCGCCGTCGCCCATTGCTCGGTACTCTTCCTCTAGAATCGGGGGAAAGGCACAAAGGTCAGCAAAGCTATCGTTTAGAATCGAAGTCATTTATCCCGAAAATGGCGACTTTAATAAGAAGAAATATAATTGCCAGATGAGCTGTGTTTTCTTGATTAATATTACGCTTGGCAACAACAGCTTATATTATGTTGAATTTAAATGTTTGGGCAGCCGGAAGTGGCCGCAATTTTCATAGGGACCCATAGTATAAACTTCAAAGCAAAACAAAAAAAAATCATGGTGAAGTAGATTTGTTTGGTAGCATTTCCCAAGAGAGCATTTTTAACTTTCCTAGGATCAAAAATGTTCCATACAGTGTTACTAAGTGGGATCGCGGATTACTGTACAAAACGTATAGCATTGGAATCATCTGTGCGCAAAAGTGAGGGGATTCGATGCAAAGAGAAAAAAATAAGTTTATCCTGCAACAAACCCTGGTTTTAAGCGGGTTTGCAATCGATCTACCTACCGAATAACTTATCCAAGCTGTGGCTACCGGGGTATGAGTTTTTTTTTACTACAAAACAAGTAGATTTTCATAACATCCCAACAGCGTATAAACTTTGCCAGAATCAAAGTCATTACACACAATGCTCCGCATCAAGTGTAATCGCGGATTTCTGTACAAAACATAATAGCAATGGTAATGTAGCTTATTGACCTTTAGGAAACTATAAATTTCCAAGCTGTAAGCAACCTATAAATTTTCAAAAATCTTACATCTGACCGTTTACGCTTTACACATAGACCACTTCCTAAACAACAGCGCCTAGTGGCTACTGAACTAATTTTAGGGGGTCCATGAAGGTAAATTGAAATATTAGTGTATAGTTAAAAATCTATTTTTCAAAGAAAAGAGTTTAATTGAAAATCAAACAGTTAAGCTCTGAATGTATTTTTTACTCCATTTTGCTTAAAACATCAGCAGGTTTCTGAAAGTCGATTTAATTGTGACGTCATTTTTGACAACTTCTTGTGTGCCGTGGTTACATAAATAAATTTAGGGGTCCGCGGTAGCTTTGAGGATGTTAAGTAAACCAGGGGCCGACGCCTAAAAGCTCGGATGCTGCTGATAAAGGTGACGTGCTTATCAATCATGCGCCTGTCAGACCTGCCCCCCTTCGAAGGGCCTTTGATTTATATAGATCAGGCTCATTAGGCGTCGAATCGCGATCCCGGTTTGATTTTGTGCCCCCGCCGTGCTTTCGCTTGTGCAAAGTTAAGGGATTTTTCTTGTAGTCTTATATCCTGGCAATCGATGCGCCTGCAAAAGCAGCAACGGCGCAAAACCCATATCTACCCCGGCTGCAACCCTGATCCACCAATCGATAGCGATTTCTTTCACGCTGAGACTTCCACTTAATAATGAAAAATAGGCAATCAGTGGGCCGCTACTTCCCTAAGCACAAAAAGAGAGAAGGCAAGAGTGAAAAAAGAGACGCTACACCGAGGAAGGAACTTATTTTCGCCGCTTTCGTAAGGGCAAATAAGCTTCGGTATCGATCTTTTTAGGTAAATACAATAGATTATATTTAGCGTCCGAAGTCTTGCTGTTTACCGTCGCTGTCACATCCAGCTTTTTAAAACAGGCGCCTCCCGTACGGTCAGCTTCGAAATTTAATATATTAACGAAAAAAAAAACTACCGATGGACGCCATTGCTCAGTGCTGTGTAGTGTGTATGTCCGAAAGGGTAACGTAAATATAGAGATTGATGTTTAATTACCGCGATTTTTTTATCGAAAAAAAAGCTAAAATCTAATCAAACGATATTTTATAAATTTAAAAAATATTGGTTATTGTTGTATGCAGTTTAAAAAAAAGTTTAAAATAGTGTTTATAAAAAAAAGACCTGTTAATAAATAACCCCGTAAAAATCTAGGACCACAAAATAACATACCCAGACTATTCACGAAAAAACGGTCATTTTATAAACAGGCCATAAAAAAGCATTATCTTTTAAACGGGATTCACTTCGTATTAACGCAATTTTGAAAACTGTAACGATGTTGTTTTGAACATTTACAATGCTTTGGGCCAGGCACTTTGAGTATCACACATGGTTATCCACGAAAAACAGGTAAACAATTAGTATTTTTTGTTTTAGGCTGAATTTTCAACTTATAGTTTCCTCAGAGGCTTTGTCATTATAAATGGACGCTAATCATAGACGTTTATACCGGATGGCAAAAGCGCTTTTCCAACATATTTTATCCCACTACAGTGACTTAACTATATACGTCATCACGTGGTTGTAGTGGCAATAAATCAACAACAAAAACAACGAATTACATTACAGATTTAGTATAAATGAATTCGGCCAGTGATATATTATAGAATAGTGTTGCTGTGGCAAAGCCATCTATGTTTTTCCGATCGTGGCATCACGTGTACTGTATGCCTGGATTTCCAAACGATGGCCTTCTACCCCCTTAGTAGGCCGCGATAATACAATTCATTTTAATTAAATTATTAGCCAGTTAAAATCAAATTTGTTGCTTTTATTTTGACTTCAGCGACCTTTCTTGTGACGCTTCGCACATAATTTTTTTAAACGTGAACAAGGGACATAAAGTGCATTTTGGGAGACAGGCTCCAAGGAATAGGTCCGACTAACTGAAAACTTCGACACAAAATCTATTAAATACCCTAGAGTATTTGTGATAAAATGAAAGAGCACCCACAATTTATATAGTCTTACAAAAAATAGCTTAAAAACGCATTTTATCGCGCCCCACTTGAGTACCTTCAAATATAAAGCCTTCGATTTCTTGATATTTGGACATGGCTTCGGTTCCGAGTTGGAAAAACTTGATTTCGTCCGCAAAGACGTCCACGGGAACGTCCAACGGTCTTCGGAGGCGACCGCCGCTCTAGAAAAATATGTATTTTAGTTCATGAAAGAGTTTTTTTAGCTTAACAACAAAAATAGCCAACTGCGGTTGTCCGATCGAATACCGAACGGTTTAAAATAAGCCAAGTTGCTTAAATTATAAAGCGCAATGGCAATAAGGCTTAATTTATTTTCAATCAGCACCGATACGAACCGACCGATACCGATACTATCGCTTGGTATCCTGATAGGTATTATCAGATTTTTAATAGACCAAATGATTTGGATTAGCCCAACTTGATGGCAGTGAACTATCAGCAACACATTTTTTGACACCTGGCCTCCATCCTAAAAGACAATGAGAACTTTAGGATAAAACACTCTGTTTTTCTGAGAAATTAGAACAGTCCGCATTAGCGCCACATTGCAAGGCAAAACGTGAATAAAGATGGAGAGAGAGCCGAAAAGTTGCCCGCTCTCTCCTTCCAAGACAGTTTTATTTCACCGGCCCGGGAATCGATGGCTGACTTTGCAAGCGACCGCGTGACAAATCAATTAAATCAACAGCAATGAATAAATTATAAGCGGCTGAAACTAACTACTCGCCGAGTGGCTTCGAGTAGAGTGGCCCCAGCCTTTGCGGTAACGGCAAATGGTGTTCGTCGGCGCGGCTTCGAAGTCGGATACACGCGCTACCCATTATCCGTTCCGGCCCTAATTTCGTCGCCATGTAAACGCTTAAAACACCGTTGGAAAAATCACGCCGAAACAAGCGCCTTTCAATAGTGCAGGGTTTCTTAACCAGGCTTGCTCGCACCTCCAAGGGGTGCAAAAACTGTTCCAAGGGAGTTTGGGGATACTGAATTGGACACAGAACTAACTCACATTTTGGTATTGTGGAATTGTGTTCAGTTGCTTTTTTATAAATAAAATTACAAAGGTTTTGTTATTTAAGCAATTCTAAAAGGTGGTGCGAGAATTGGTTGGCGATTTGAAATGATTTTTAAAATTGTTTTTAAAGTTCGGCATGTTTATTGTTTTAATTGAAAAAAGAAAATTAGTTTATAATTTATTAAACAGCGTTTCTGAGCAAATAAATCGCGGGTTGCTTTGCATTTGTAGTTGAGGCAAGATAAGTGTCCTTAATTTGTGAATTGTGGATCACAATAGGTTAAAATATGACAAAAAATATCGAAATGTTTGATGCTCAGGAAGATATACAAATAAGTGTCGTCTTTTGTAACATTTTCTGTAGAGCGCATTTTAAATAGTTAATCTGAACTAATCCTTTTGCAGTATAAAGCAAGTAAATGAGTTGACGCATTTATACCCCACTTGTTTGAATATGACAAAACATATTTTCAAATGCATAGCGGTTTTATTGTAGTTAACTCTGCAGTTTCTATGCATCGTTTCTCCTGATATAAAGAGCGTCTTTCAAAGATCTTTTGTTTTATCCATTATAGCAGGGGGTCCTCACCTTTTTTTCAATCTCCCCAAAATATTTTTGCGTGGATCGTTGTCGGCAAGAAAACTATAATCCCTCCACCTTTTGATATATAGGCTACACTTATATTCCCATGTCTTTGTGGAACCCAAAAACTATTTCATACACTCTAAGTAGTCCACAGACCTAAGTGGTCATAAAATAGGTGGTTTGGAAGAAATACTGATACGAAACTCCTAACTTAGCGTCCGCTTCAACTTATTTAAAAAAAGCATTTTCGACAAAATTAACGTTTCTGATACTCTTTTACATTTTTTTGCCTTCTTTAAAATAAAGCACCAATCAGATTCAAGAAAAAATGCCGCGAATTTGTTACGTCTACCGTACGACTGGAAATTCAGAAACTCTTTTGTCTATGCTTCTATTGATTGGGCTAAGCACATTAGTGCTTTAAATAAGCTTGCGTTATCCGAATTCAATACATCGATGAGCATACCACCAACTAAATATCCTGCAGGTAATTCTATTACGAACACAATTGTTATCCATCGCAAAGAATAGTTTTATACACGGCCCATTACAATGTAATTAATCGCTAATTTCGCTATTTTTAAATTCAACAATCAACGATAAAGCGAGGTGTGAAGACAAATGAGTCTTCTTTGATCAGCAAATGTTAAATTCTACATGGAATCATAGAGTTGTTTAACAAGCAAAACCACAGTTAAACAAAACATGTAAGGAACGGGGTTAAGAAGTTTGAGTAAATGCTTAATTAGCTTGGTTGAACTGTATTATGCGTGACAGCTTCTTAAGATTTTATATCAAGATAGGAAAAATATTGACCTAAATATTTGATGCAAGAAAAGCACGATTAAAGATATGACTTGATGAGTTGTTTCGCACATTACCTTAACCCAGGCCACCTTAACTCATTTAAAAGCGTGAAATTTTGTCGTACGTGAGAAAGTCCGTCAAACGGGATTGTTTCGGCGATAACGCGTAATTTACGCTAGTTTTTCGACTGGTTAAAATTTAAGCCCCTGACCGCACGTATAACATCAAACGATTAAGATATATAGATCATTTCGAAAAATCCGAGTAAATTCATTCGTACAACTTCCTCAAAGTCGATCACAACATTGAATGCAGTTATTTTAGTCTTTACAACACTGCCGCAGGGTTACATGTACGACGTATGACTTGCTGCATACAGTCCATACCGAAAGAGAGTTGGGTATATAGTTCTGTTTCGTGCACATGGGGTGACACGAAACAAAACTGTTTTCTTTGAATACACCATCACCGTGTTGGAAAACCGCACACTCCTTCACCGTGTTCGAAAGGCCACCACACCAAGGCAGGGTAAGATAACTGCTCGTGCCAATCATTTTAAAAATAGTCGCTTTTCCAGGTCCAACAAGCAATGTGTGGTCGCCTCAGACCGCAAAACAGCCAGGCAGTTTAATTATAGTCGCCGTGAACCCGGTGTGCTATTAATCAACTCACACTTACGCTGTAAACGCAAAATACCGGTGCTGATTGGTCTGCAAAGAAAGCCCAATGTCGTATCATGGCCAATGAGCAGCATTACGCTATGCGCCTGATGCATACGTTTTGCCGTCCCAGTGGAATTAAACGCAGACGCCGTCCAGGCCAAGACCCCCTTTTTATAGAACGCTGGTCCCCTCGGGGGGCAACGGCTTTCATCGCGTGTAAAATGTTTTCCAGTTAGATGTCGCAAACTCGTGGTGCTGAACGCTAGTAACTACTATCGGTTGCGTAGCCTCTCTACTACACAAACTCGTTATGTAACACGTAATGACTTGGAATTGATTTGCTATATGACGATGACTTGTAGGCAACTTGACTTGCATAAATAAAGACTTTGATTTGGACTTGTTATTAATTAAAAAATCTAAAAGTGACTTGACTTGGACTCTAGTTCAGTGGTTCTTAAACTTTTGGAGACACGCCCCCTTTTACAATTCAAACAAAACTCGCGTGTTTCAAATTCAAAAAAGAATAAAGCAGAACAGCAATTTATTTCCAGATAAGTTGCAATATTGCGAAGGATGTAACTGTTTTTTTTAATACCAAATATTTAATTCGAGGATCAGTAGCAGGGAACTATCACTTCGTCTTAATGTTTAGTCATAATTCAAACAGAGTTTGTCAATTACTCGCGCCCCCCTTGTGAACCTCACACGCCCCCCCCCCCCCCCCCCCATTCGGGTCAAAATACTTTGATTTAAAAACATTGACTTAAGTGCACTAAATTCAAGTCAATGACTTGAGTTATTACAACACTGGTTTACAGTACCACATCACTTCGTGAAAGATAGCCTACACACATACGTGTTGAACAACTGTGATTTGGAAAACTGCTCAAATATAGGTCTTAGAAAAAAAGCTTAACACAAGCGAACCTGGTAAAAGTGCAATATGGCGTCGAAGGAGGGCCGGCTCCGGTCGAAAAAGTACTGGTCGCGGGTCGGGTCGTAGAACCGCTTGCGCTTCTCAGGATGGCCGAGCAGCGTGTTGGGAAACTGCTGCAGCGTCTTGTTTTGCGTCTCGTACAGCTGGCCCGAGATGTTGATGACTACTCGCAAGCAGCAACCGCAGTTGGTGCCGCACGCGTGGAAGTTGCCGCCATTGACGTCTGTAGAGAGCGAGAGATCTTTTTATATTGTGTTTTTTTGCGTTTGCAGAACTACCCTCGAAAACAGAAGCCGTAATCGTCGGTCAAAACGCAGCTTCCGAGGGGCTAGGTCACAGTTGTTATTCAAACACATATGTGTGCGTGTCTTTCTTAACTCCGATAAATTATATAGTTTGGGTGATAGTATCTGTACTAGGAACATCAGACACTTGATGTTTCACTCCAATACCGATACCCGATGTTTTGAAAAAAAGGTATCTCGATCCGATTCTATAGCAAATGACGTCATTACTATGCTCAAAAAGAATTGATCGGGTAAATGCTTCTCAACATGAAAGTAAAACTATTGTGTATTTAGCCTTTCTAGCCTTTAACAAGTCATATTGAACTAAAGATATTCTATTTACAAACAAACACCAAGCAAAATGTGGACTATTTTAAGCCAAACTCAAAAAACTATTCATTTTAACAGGGAGACACAACGTTTAATTGTGCTGT
This sequence comes from Ascidiella aspersa, assembly GCF_963924565.1. NCBI lineage: Eukaryota > Metazoa > Chordata > Ascidiacea > Phlebobranchia > Ascidiidae > Ascidiella > Ascidiella aspersa. The sequence continues at coordinate 23,889,248 of NC_139451.1, forward strand.
TGAATAATCAAAGAAAAACTAAAGCAGCACTTAGAAAGAATTAGTCCAAATACGGTAGACATTTTGAGAACAAATCTAAACAATATATTAAAATAGGTTAACACTACTGTTTTGATCTCATCAAGATTGTAATACATTTATTGTTATTAGCCGTGCCACATGACATCCAGAATTAACGTTTTCCTACATTATATTACCTGTAAATTAATTTATGTCAGTCAGTATTTTTGTTTTTGTCATTCACCTTTGGTGTTGAGTGTAGTGCAAAATTAAATTAAAATTATGTTCTTTGGCGAATCAGGCATCTGGTCTGTGGTGGGTTAAAATATTTTTATTAAAATAAATGTACTGCAATATCGACAAACACCACCTATTCAACGTTGGCCGAGAGTAATTGAAGTGGTACAAAGCCGCAAGCACAAATACAAGTGACAGACAAATGCACCGAGCCTCGGCTTTTCAGTTCCGCTTTCGCGCCTCCCATTACAAGTCGCTGATAAGCTAATGAGCCGCCGACAACAACCCGGTCTCATCAAATAATAATAACCCTGCGACCTTGCGCCGGGCGAAAACGCCTCCAAGACCCGAGCAGTAATTAACACTCGGGCGTATATACCTATAATCAGCCGCCGGGTCGATGTGTGAAACAACTTCTGGAGTAAACCCTTACTATTCGGTTCGGAAATAAACTGTGTTGTTAACAATTCATTTTAAACTGACATAAGTCCCAAGTCATTTGTAAAATAACTTAGCTCGAAGTCAAGTCGTTTTGAATTAACAACAAATCCTATATACAAGCCTTCAGCTGCCCATGTTATGTTAACTTTAAGTCACGTCCTTGTCATAAAAAAGAAACTTAAACTACTGAGATTGTTAAACTCGCACGATTAAAAGCAACAACTAAACTAAAAAATAAGAACAACGCAACAAATAGCAAGCAAATTAATTAAGTGCAAAATAAGGGTTAATAGCTCAAGTTTACAAATAAATGCTGAAGGAAAACACTTTACTTCAAACCAAGTCATTTGTCCAAAAGACTTAATTCAAGTCAAGTAATTTGTCGAAAAGGCTTATATTAAGTCATTGACACTTATTATCAATGAAAGAACATTTTTTTATCTTAAAAAAGGTCAAACCTTGGTCAAAGTTTACGGTATGTAAATATATTTCAAATTATATCCCGAAGTCCGAATCGTTGACAACGTTGTCCTTGTGTCTTAAAGGTCGGATTCTCAATATTTTACGCTTTTGCTTATTTTCGTTAAGCATACATTTGTTGTTTAAATTTGTTTTTCTATTTTGTTTGTTTTTTCGTAGTCGAAAATTGATTTACTTCATCGCTAAACTTGGTTACAGTATATAAGTTTAAAAAAATACATCACTTAAAATAAATTGATGTTTCAACTTATATTTATCAACATAAAACGCCTGACCAACAACACACTAAACCCCCCATCCAATCGAAATTGCCCCCCCCCCCCCCCCACACTCCACTCGCCAGCCGCAAAAACGCGCGCAAACATGTTTGGTGGCTTGGTCCAATCGCGTCCGCTCTATGGGTCCATTTGCGCGCGCTGGCCGACTTAGTTATATCGCGCTGCTGCGCTGAAAGAATCTGGCGCGCGATTAGTGAACCCAAGGTGAGCGGCGCGGCTCCGGCAGCCGCCATTAGGCCGGGGCCTAATTCAATTTGCGTGCTCGCTGGAAATTGTGGCGATTCGCGCGACGCCCCGTCTTGATAGAAAACAATTCTCGACGCAGTAATGCTTTTAGCGACGCTATTGGGGGGGTGAGGGGTCTGGGTACTGGTGGTGGAGGAGCTTGATTGGGACGAAATCGAGCCGTTGGGCTTGGCGGGGTTCTATTGATCAGCCAAGGAAACGGGAAGATTGCTTTTTCATTCTGCGGCCGAAAGCGACTCTTATTTCCTTACTATACGAAAACAATCGAATAATTTCGTCTGGTTTGGAAGGTGGTCGCTTTTTAAGAGACTATACAGTACACGCTGCTGTCCTTATTGCAAAATCTGGCGACTCGGGTGAGTAATGAGTCATACGCGTCGGGCACTCGGTTATCCGTTTGTTGTGACGCCATTTATCTACTTGTTGTTTTTGTTAATGACATCGTTTTGCCTATGGGGTTTTATGTAAACACGTATACAAGTTTTAATATTATGTTATCTAGATCTATTACACTCGTTTTAGACATTTAAAACGAGTTTGCCAAGTTTTTCTGTCCTGTTTGAAGACAAGATCAGCGTTGTGTTACTAGTCAGTTCTCTATTAATTTTCATGACCTGTTTTTACAAAGTCCTATGTTGTTTCGCTTCGTATATGGCACACTATTATGTTGGAGATAACGGGAAAAAGTTTACTTATACATCATTTTCTGGATTTGAAACAAAAGAAAGTTGTACGTTTGAATCGACATATTTATACGGAACTTAAATTCCAACATAATATACACGCTTGATATAGTGGTATAGGCGCTAAAATTGTGTTGTTCAAACAAACATAAATGAAAAATCTAATGTCTTGTCCCTAATAGGCACATCGGTTGCTGGTTGTACCTTAAAATTTTTATTTGTACCGCGTATTTGTGAACTATTTCGTACGACAAGCTACGTCGACAAAACGGAAATCATTTTTAAACTTGAAAGATTTTGGGTAACCTTTATGGATGGCTAAAGTTACACTTGCATGGCACCGACAGAAACAGCAAGAGGCTAACATAATAAAACTAGAAATCGATTTCTTTTAAAGTCGACATCGCAAAGCCTCAAGCAATTATTGTTTTGCAAATGACATTGTCAAAGCCGGATTCAACAGGCTTGACTGCCACAGGATCTAATCTATGTAAAGTGGCCTAAACTAACAAACTGTATGTCAGTGCTGGGCAGTTTTGTAGACAAAACAAGCTGCTGCTGAAAACCTTAGAATTCAACTTAGGTAACAATATTCCTTAGGCTACCGTATTGTTTTTTTATACGTATTTTCGCCACCACATAAAATTTCTACCGCCTATAGGCAGAATAAACGCTGGAAGATAGGTGGATAAGAGATTTATCTAAAATTCTTTTTTTTTAATGTTTAACTTGGCTTTATATATATTTGCACGTTTGATTAGATAAATGTGTTTGTCTGGAATCATTCTTAAACATCCGTTTGCTGTGCCAAACATAAGCATAAAGATTCAAATACCAAAAGTACCACCAGATATCTCTCGACTTAAAAAAACACAAATGAAAACTGCTACGAAAGAAAACACTCATTTCATACAACGCACTTATTTAGCAATTAAAAAAAAACATTCTGTGTCTCAATTTTATGTGCATTTTTAATGTTTTACAAAATTTGCCTATAACACCCTCCTAATTTCGTTTCAGGCAATAGTATTAGTGTTTTGCATAAAATAGGTTTTGTGGCGTAAGACAATGTTATGAGATGCAGTTCATTGGTAATTAATTGATAATAATTAATTGGTAGGTAATATTTTGGCTCAAGGTTTCATTATTTGTTATTGAACCCCGTTTCTGTGCCATTTTAAGAACAACATACAGCTCGATAAAAAAACTGTCAACCCATCATAAAATTTTCGAAAAAAATGGGTAAAATGAAACATTAGTAATTACCTCGTTGAATGAACCTTGCAACCCACCAAGATTCATACAAAACATCAAACGATTGGTTTAAATGGGAAGTATAGACCTTTACAAAGTGGCGCCAGCAAACTGTCCTTCAACATTCAGTTACGCAACGTTGACTTTACGGTGCATATTAGACTTTTTGGCATCCCACTTGACGTTATGACATTAACCGGGGTTCATGGGAGCTTCCGTCCGTTTTACCAGCCGTGCTGCGTATTGATTAACTCCGCAAAGCAAAACGCGTCCGCTCACTATAGTTTTAGCATTGGAACCGATGCTGAACTCTTTATTGTTGAACGTTTACTTATAGGATGGACGATCGTACCGGGTGGGAGTCAATACACAAAACCTATAGAGGTAGTGACATCTGGACTCCATGAATTTCTAGGGTGGTATTGCTGGAGATCCTATCTCAGGTTGTTGATTTCAGATAAATGCTGTACGCCTAAACGCAACGAAGTTGAACTCGAAAAATAGGAAAAGTGCAATCAAAAGTAGTTAAGGTTCTTTATGCTAAGCAAATTTAAGCCCAATAACCTAAAAATACTACTTATGCGCGTTTTCATTTTTTAATACATTTTCTAACTTAAATAGACGAATGCAGAGGTTTATAAACTGTACGCAGCGGTATACGTGGTTATAATATTTCAAGGACGTTGCGAAATGATTCTGTTAAGTATAGAAAAACTACATCAATTGATTTCGACATTCTGTTCCAAAAAAAACGAATGTTAAAGAAAATAATAAAATCCCTATCGCTTCGAACAAAGTGTTTAAACGACGTCAGCAAAAATGCTAGAACCATCGGATTAATAACTTCACTTGCTATCGAAACGGACAGCTGAACTTTTTGATCAAAATATCGGGCAGTGTTGTAATGACTTAAGTGACCTTGTTGGACTTAAATCACTGTTTTCAAATGACTGGATTTTGACTGTCTTTTGGACAAATAATTTGGACTTGGACTTACGTGATTCACAAAATAAGTGATACTTATCTTAATCTCTTAAGTAAAACAAGTAGCTAGCTGTGTGTTCGTTTTTTTAGTTGACTTATTGCTCGTAATTGGGCAAGTTTAACAATTGTAACAGTTTACCGTATTGCTTTTATATTAATGACTTGACTTAAAGTTGACTTGCTCTAATAGCGACATGACTGACGGGACCTGAATTTTGAAAAGATTTGACTTTGTCTTAAATTGTTTTACAGATGACTTAACCGGAACTTAAGTCATTTCAAAATGACTTGTATACAACACTGGTTTGTAGTATATCCACCCGGTAATAGAACACAAAATTTCGTACTTTGGTTGACATTGCGTCGGCCGTGCGTACATGCGTGTGCGTATACGTCGTCACGCACGTGCTGGACGGCCTAAGCGGCGCCCACGCTCTCTGCTGCGAGGAGAGTAAATCGAAAGGCGCTTCCCCGGCCCTTCCGTCATCAATAATTCAGTCGCTCCGAAAAGTGGCGGGGTCGTTTAGGCGCGACCCTGCCGATCGCGATTGGAGATGCCAAGGATAATCCGTACCTCGGGCCGGATTTGCGGGCGCAAGATGGAAGACCCTCGAGTTAATTTTTCCCTAATGTGTTTGCGCGTTGGCCTTGGCGCGTGCCCTTGCATCGACGGTGCCAAGGTGCAAAAGCGATTAGGCAGCACTCCCGTAGCACTTGGCCGGCTTGCTGTAGGCTACCTTATTTGCTCTGCCAAAAAACGACGAGCTAGCAGGGCAGCAATAGAAGGCCTGTCTGCTTTGAAACCGGTGAGCGAAAAAGCGATTAGGCACGACCCTAGCGCTTGGCCGACTTGTGTAGGGGACCCTGTTCGCTGTGCCAAAAAACGAGCGAAAGCAGGGCAAAAAGTGGAGGCTTGTCCGCTTTAGAATCAGCCAGCGAAAAAGCGACTATAGGATCTAGGCCACTCTTGCTTTGATTCGGCGACTGGATTGCAGTGCAAAAAAAAACAAAAAACAAAGCACTGCAAAAGCTGGACGAAAAAAAGTGAAAAAGCGGCCAGCGTATAAAAGCGATTAGGCTCTAGGCCGCTTTGGTTTGATTTCGGCGGCTGGATGTCAGTGCAATCTAACAAAAGCAGGAAAAATCTGGACGGAAAAAAATGGCACGTCTACTTTAAAAGGCTCTGGGGCGCTATTACTGTGATTCGGTGACTGTATTGCAGTGCAATCTTACCAAAGGAGGGCAAAAATTGACGGAAAAAAGGACGCCTGTCTGTTTTCTAAGCGGTTAGAAGACGCCGCTCAATGGGGGTAATGTAATACAGCACGGTGGAGAAATGAGCTTGGGGATATTTAAAACGGTTTGAAAACACTGGTTGAGCAATGATGTGTTGAAAAGGGGCATAATTCTTATAACCATTAAATCGTTGCCGAAAAGGAAATTGCGCAATCTTTTTCTTTTAACGGACTTTAAAAGCTTGAGTTATGATGCAAACGTCCACCAAATCATAAAAAGATTGTTTTTATAAACCGCCCAGCAAAACGGATTGAGGAATGTTCAAATCCACTAAAATGAATATAGTGAATAGAAAGACAGGTGCTTTTAGACCAATGTTGTAACCGTACCCTATAGAAACAGGCGATTTTGGTCGGGTGGCCATACCATAGAAGCGGAAAATTAACGAACTAATTAAATACGAAAGCCGCGATCTTTACAAAATCTCTTCCAAAAAAACACAAAACCTTCAAAAAGACAAAAGTGCCCTAACCGTCTTCGTCCATGCCTCTGAGCAGGTGTGAGCAAGAGTGATCCTCGACCGTGTCGCGAGCAGTCTCCGACAGTACGGTGGTGCTATGACGTGGCGACTCGCCCAACACCGTTGCGCATTCATCCGTTTCGTCCACGTCAAAGAACGGGTTCGTCTGCACTCCGACTGTCACCAGCTCTAAGCGGCAAGTTAAAAATTTGTTGAAAAGTTTACCTAGACGTAATAAGAAGTTTAAAGCCCATACAACAGAAGTAACATCTTGATGTTGAAAATGAATAAAGAGTTATACGAAACTTTAAAAATGATACCTACTTCTGTATGGGCTTTGATATTCTTAATACGTCTTACTACAACCTCCAACCATTAGGCTCCAAAAAATGTATCTAGTTTTCGAGGTTCGGGTTCGTGTTCGGTTTTCGTGATTCTAAGAACAGGTCTTTCCCAAATTCTTGATGTGCGACTATATTTATAGTTTATTTAAAATCACAACAATAATCACGTTCCAATCAAAATTCATTTTAAACAGTATAAACAACTGTGCAAGATTTCAAGATTCACGAGGATCATTTTCTCAAACTTAGGCTTTTGTGACCTACAGGGCTTCCCAATTTTTTTGCCGTTTGACCAAATTTAGTTTGTTTCAAATTACAACAATAACCACAAATAAACATTCGTTTTGGATAATAATACTTATATCCAAAGTTGGAACAACTGTTCAAGATTCTAAGATTTACGACTGTAATTTTGTTCGAGCTTCGGCTTTTGTGGCTGATTGTAAGGACATGGCTTCAATTTTTTGTTGTGCGACCCGAACTAGTTTGTTAAACTTTTTTGGCGTATGGCGATCGCAAACAGAAATCTGACTTTAACCTATTTCGAAACTATTGGATTGAGTTAGTTTTTATATTGAAATTTGTATATAGAAAGAAAAGTACAACTTATTGAGTTAACACGAGCATAAAACTGTTATATGTGAACCTTGCGAACCCTGAAACTCGGCGCATTACCCCGAAATTTTTAGAAAGCTTTTGGTTAATTGGAAGACCATACTTTTCCAGTTGATATTATTCAGTTCAAGGTATTGGTTTTCTTTATTCAGATAAACAAATATACCAAGCACGTTTGTGTTATACTGTTTCAAAATAAATCACCCGGTAGGAACACTTAACTATTTTAGTTGATAAACCATTTTATTTCTATACCAAAGTAAATACAGCAATCCCGCAAACAATGCTTAAATATTTGGTGCTTAAACAGAATTAGGTTTTTCATGGATAAGTAGGCGAAATAATAATCTAAAGTACCTTAAACAGTTATACAATAATAGCAGTACATATTTTACCAAACAGATAACACCCAGAAGTTGCTTTTGTCGTGCCTGGTTTTGGATTGTTGACCAGAAATAATTTTATTAACTGAGACTTCCCAATTCTAACGAATATGTTTGACAAATTACAGAATGGTGTCGAACTAACTCTAACCAGCGTTAGTTTACAGTTACAGCTGAAATCAGTGTGCAAATTTCAATTGGCGTTCTTACTCACTGATCATTGTTTTAATGAAAAAATCTTTTCTCCTATGTTTTATTATAAATATTTCAGATCTTGTTTAATTAGTTTCTAAGAACCCTGGTTTGAATGTAAGAGTAGTTGGGGTATGACAATTTTTTAATTTTTCTTAAATTACAATTTTAGGGTTAAAGTAATTTTCTCCCACCCTATCTTTACCTTTTCCGTTGGCCGATATTCTTCGCTTTTGTGACGCGCGTAGTTCCGGGCTTTCAATGATGACGTCGTGACCACGTGAGAACTTTCGATTACGGTCCGTCAGGTTTGGCGTGTAGCCCGAGAGCCCGCTCGAAGAAGTGCAGCTGTTGCGGCCTGCGTTCTGTAATACAATGAAAAAGCAAATAAAAGTCAAATAAGAAATGCGTTTGAAAAGAAGTCTAAAACGGATTTTATTAGTTTTAAGTAAAAATTATGTTTGCTTTGCAGCCCCCAAGTTATTTTGGTAACAGGCCAAAAAAATGATTTGATTGCAAGTCAATTGAAAATCATTTGGTTTTATTTGTTAATTGCTTTGATTTAAAAACTTGTGATGTTTTCAGGGAAATATCTTTTTGATAGCAAGTCCAAACATGCGTTTCGGTTTCGCGTTTTTATAGAAAGTATAGGTTTCTGGTTATTGTTAAATACGTTTTCTAGACTAATCAGAAAAAATGTAGTAGGCCTTCGTCTAACTTAAAGTTCCAACCATTGTGCTCCCAAGTTTATTATCAGCCACTATAAGAAAAATGCTTTGGTGATAAAACGGGTTTCAATATAAATGAGACTGAATTACACGGTCATTGTGCTGAAACGGTTAAACTTTGTTCGACAGAAATAAGGACATCAAAATTTAAAAACGTTTGTTAGACCTGGAAAAATAAGGGTAACTAGATAGGAGTATATAGCTGTAAAGAAATAAAACAAAGACGTCACACTATTGTTTTTTGTTCCCCAATTAGTGGCGCCTAGGGGTGCGGACTCCTAAACCTTTCAGAGAATACGCACATACCATTCTACGCCAAGTTTCTGAAAATTTGAAAGTTCCAAGATGTCTACTTTTTCTATAAGGTTTCGGACAAAATTCGGTCTGAAACATACCAAATAAATAACGGGTTAAACAAGATATGTCCCCAAAATGTATTTTCGGTCCATATAAATTGGAAAAAACTTCGAGATGAGAATGTGTACATTTTAATTGCAGCAGCTTTATGCGGCAACACCCCTCGTACCGAATCCACAGCAGCGGCAAGTATACAGTCAAGGGCTTTGCCCCAATTACGCGTGTTTGTGTCCGACCGTCAGCGGTGTTATGCGGCGTAATTAACCGAGAGTCTGTCCTAACACGACGCGTCCCGAGGGGGTATTGCTTCTTGCAGCTAGCCCCCTACCAGAGAGTCACGTGAACCAACAGCTGGAACGCCTCCCCGTCTCTCTTTCTCTCTTGCTATGCTGGCAACATGCGACTTAGCCCACAACTTACAGCTACGAAGCCATCGTTGCCGATTGCGTGTTTACGGCAATGAGACGCAGTGTTTCGAATTCATGGAAGCTTCGATAAAGAAAGAAACAAACATCGATCGACCCCGCAACATTTGCGTCATTATTAGCGTCGCGTTATCATTAAAAACTCCGGCAAACATCCGCATGCAGATGTGGTTTAATGTTGAATTGTTACATTCCGGATTACAAAGGTTTATAGTTGGCAGGCGCACGCCAACTAAACTTGATATTGCGAAAAACGTGAAATGTTTGCTTAAATGGACTGTAAAATATTTTTTTTAATCTCTAAATGATACCAAAAAAAAAACGATTGCGGCATGTCAAAACATCTCGTTTCATTATAAAGTCCCACTTTAATTTCGCACCATCTGTAATCGACTACACCGAAAAATGCCAATGGTTTAAATCCTACAGAGATCATATTGTATTTTACAATTTATAAAATGAAACCATATTCGTGAAGTGAAATCCAAATTAATTCGCCAATGAAGTGCATGCAGCACAAAAAACAGCAGAAATAGCACTTAAGGAGAATATCGAATTGACGGAAGTTTAAAATATGTTTTACTTTTATTTTAATCAGATTAGTTTGCTGTAACGCAACTAAACAGCAAAACTTACATCAATTCTATTTGGAGTATACATATCCCCATAACACAAAGTGACATAAATAGTTTAAAAAAAATTATAACGTGTTGAACATAACCTCCCTAAAACGACTTTCAAAATACGCAAATTTAATGTTTCTCAGTCGTTAACAACACTCAATTTTAATGACACCATAATAACGTTAGGGGAAGGCCCGGTGCCCGTTCGCGTCTGGTATCGATTTTGATTTGTCATAATTATGAAATATTTGGAACGAAGATTGATGCTTTCAAAGATTTAGACAGTTCGAAAATTGTAAGGCAAACGCTTGTATGTAACATCTTGAAAACAATGTTACTTTGTTTTATTCTTTAGGTGGTGAGAAGAGCCACATGTTATATGGGTTCACAATACTATCATTATTATGTTATAGTTTTTTTACACACACATTACAACCCCGCGAAGTAATATTTATTTAATGTTCGTTTAATGGGTGAAATTGACTGTATTGCATTTAAGAGAAAACAGTTGGTGAACGCAAACACTTTTAAAACCGCCGGAGATTTTAAAATAAAATTAAAAAAAAGGCTTTACTACATTAAACAATGTTTTGCAGGCGACTGATTAATGATATATAACTGGGGGCCTACGTTTACACCATTCTGTTAATTCAGCAAAAAAAAAATTGCATTGGCATATATTTTAACTTATCCAACATCAAATCCATATATACAGCATACAAGATGTTCGACGTGTTTCGAAAATGCTTTTGTTAATCTTTCGAATCGAGTAAACCCCGACCCACGTTCTCGGGCGAGTTAAAGAACACTATACTCGTTTCGAATTGAAAACCAGCGAAGGTCAAACAAAGGTTCCATTTTTGTTTTTATGCGAGTAAAATTAGTTTAGCACAAAATCGAATTTGTTAAGCGAGTAACCTAACGCCAATGATAGAAGTCGACCAATGGACCCGTACAGGCGATCTTAGAAAAAACGATTGGTGCTTTCAAAAAGCGACTTCGCGTTTTAGTTGCGTCGCATTGCAGGCCAAGCCCTGTGCGTCTGGTTCGATTTATTGATCCTAGGGACCTTTCGGTCCCCTTCAATACGCTTCAATAAGTAGCCATCGATTCGAATAAAGAACTTGTCAAAAGACAATTCATACGATTATACGCTACTGTTGTATCAGTATCCGAAATCGCACACTCCCGTTTGTAAGTTGTCCAAGACCAAAGCCTGCAAGCCCATATCCGCCAAATTGCTGGGTCACTTTTTGCCAGTTGTGAAGCAAAATATTCTAAACTAATTTTGACACCCAACGTAAAATAATTTTTACACCAAACGTTTTGAGATTCGGCCGGCACTGATGTCTGCATGCGATTTTATGTATGCATTTCGTGCAAATTACAGCAGCAGGCAATGGTCTCAACAAAACATTATAAAAACGAGGCCATTAGCAATCAATGTTGGGAAAGTGCTGTTACCCCCGAAAACATATTGAAGAGATGGATTGTTTTACATAAAAACGTGTAAGATATGAAACAAAACGAATGTATTCTGAGCACCTGCTGCGTACTAAAGTTCAACAAAGATGGCAAAATTAATTGCAAATATGAAAAGACAATGCTTGACTTTCTTGTCCTTTTCAAAATTTTAAAGTTACATTTATATAAGCAAGATACTTTTAGATGTACGATTAATATCACTATTTCAACTAATCCTTTAATAAACTGTTTTACCTATGGCGGGGTATTATTTAAAATTGTGTCTACGCTAAAACCCAGATTTTACCAACTTCAACCTAGCAAAAGAAGATTTCAAATCAAAGCAATGCAGAATGTTGTACCAAATATTTATAATGCTCCAGGTCGATTTTCCTAAAAGAAAAAAAGTCAACTTTTGCAAATTGGCAATTACCCTGACGGTAATTAAAGGTTCTGGCACAAGAACGCATTTATTTGCACGTCCAAGATATACACATCTAAATACCCCCAGGGGTGCTGCAACAAGGTTTAGGATGCATTGTTTGAACAATAAACACATCGTCATTAAACAACTATTTTTGTAGTTTTTGCAGTAGGACACACTCTCACTTATTTGTCATATTTTTTTGAGCTTGGCTAACGTTAAAATGTGAAAAAATAGAAACCATTTTATGTGAATAGGATATTTTTAAATTCAAAAAAATAAACTAACGACAGACAGAAATGAATATTATAGATTTAAACAAACAATATGTTGGATATACCGTTTGCTTAAACAAGATCAATAACATAAATAGAAATGGAAATGGAATTGCAAATTAATTTATGTAGGCTATACCATCCAGATCATAAACCATCTGTTAGTAATATAGACTACTTGTTTGGTGCCCGTTATTGAACACAAGTCTAACATAATAAAATAATAAGCGTGCCGTAATTTTAGATATTATACGCACGACGTACGGCTTGGTTTACGTTTTAGCTAATCGATGTAGCCAATTGAAGTAATCCTCATTGGATATAAAACGTCATAAGTCTTTAGTAGTAGTAGATTTTATCAGCATTTGAGAAATCAATACGCTAACCCTTTGACTTACTATGTTGCAGTATCTGTGAAGTAAACGAAGTACATCAGATATGAGTGCCTTCAAAACACTGTTACATGGTTTTTAATACACTTAGTTCTATCTGCTAAAGATTAGGTCTCAAAATCGAACGATTCAAAACGAAAATAGCGAAAATATGAGTGTTTCTTTATGCAACCACCTTCTATAATTGCCTTAAGCTTGTATGTATTTTTTTTCGTTTTGAAACGTTCGTTTTTGAGACCTCATCTTTAGCAGATAGAACTAAGTGTATTACAAACCATGTAACAGTGTTTTGAAGGCACTCATATTATTTGTAATGTTATACGTTTGGTTGTAACAGTCATGCTGCTAGTCCACCGGCGTATTGATTTTGTCTTTCGCCGCAAATAACACGACTTCGTTACGGACGTACAAAGGCAGAAGAAACGTGACTACACTTCCGAACGAGTTTAGCTGCTGGTCAAGTGGTTCTTAGCTGTTTAACTCAAAGCTTAAAGCACATCTCAATTTACCTTTTTGTCTTCTAATATGCTATTATTCGGTGGGCTGGATCAAGCTAGTTGCGATAAGCTAAACACGTAAACGCAGCCGTGCATAATAGCGGGATTAGGTTTTGCTCAGCTATACTATCTATGCAGGTTTGTCTGCGCCTTGCGGTATGAACTCGCCACATTCGGCTTCCTAGTCCCACTGCGAGCGTCATTAGGGCCGCTCCTAGGACTTGGAGCCGCCAAAATCGAGCCAATCAGTGTGGGCTTTAGGGCCGTTAAGTTGATACCGCTCGTAAAAAGGCAAACGACAAAAACAGCAAGCAATGGTGACCTTGAGAAATCTAGCCGATATACCCTCGCTTCTAACTGATTTGTACTCAACTGCAGTTATATTCACTTGTTGCGTGGGGCACTTTTGAGTTGAAGGCTCTCGGTTGGTTGAAATGACTTGCGAAAAGTTGTCAATTTATAGGTTTCAACTTTTTCTGCTTTGGATTCGACAACTATCGAACAAAGCATATCAAAGATGCACAAATCCACTTTCTTAGCGGTTAGACCTACAGGGATTTTCCGACTGAAAACAATACTAAACCAAAAACAGGTTCCAACACAAGGATACATCTTGTTAGTTTAACCGTCCCTTTAGTTATATTTTTTGCATCGTGCGCAGATTCTAAGTAAGACAAAGTACGTCACAACCATCATTACAGCGCTTACTTGTTTTGGTGAATGCTGTTCCATGCTTTCGTTCGAGACGTGCATCTTTTTGCTTCCTTCCTTTCTGCGAAACGACTCGGCCGGCCTCGCTAGTCGACCATCGTCCGACTGTTGTTGGTTTTGTTTTGAGGTCTGAGTCGAAACAAACTTAATATCAATGCCTGGCGTTCGCGATTTCGTTCAGCTGCTCTATATGTACACGTGCTGATAAATCTAACGTTTGCACGCGGTTCGACTACAAAAGGCGCATGTCAATCGTGAATGAAGATAGCGCGGAATGACGCAAGCACTAATTGGGGAAAGTCGTGAAATGTTGACTTTTTATATCGGGGAAGGCACTTGGCTTAACTCCGGATATGTATCGTCGAGTGGAATGGGTGATTACGCGCAGTCTCAGCATTGGGACGGTTTCTAAAATTGGCAACAGTTAACAAATGCATTGTTTTAAATAAAAGGAATCGAGGTAAAAAAAATATACATTTTATCCTGGTTCTATTTTCGCGCTTTAATGTGAAAGCACAAAACCCGTTGTTATTATTTTGTTGCCGTGTTTATCGTTTAAAGACAACAAATATTCTTTGGCGCCGTTCTACGCCAAAAGTTAATTGCGGTAAAATGTCGGATGTATGTTTTTTCTTGGACGGCGGCGTCTTGCCCGGTAATAGTTCGTAAATAATTGATGCTCGAATTCTGCTGTTCTATTAATTAATGCATGCACGAAGAAGACCCACGTTATAGAGCGTCTGCATTTTGCCCGTGTACGCCGCGCCGTGCCTAAAATAGACCGTCGACAGCAGCCTCCACCTCTTTAAAATCCGATTGCAATCAGTCGGACATCTTTTAAGCAACGGCTGACTCACAAACGATGGTAGCGTGTAAGACTCGTTCCCATTTTACTGTATACCGTGTGTAGGTTAGAAAACATACAGACACACTGTTGGCGCGGCCTTTCTCTGACCACCACAGGCTAAAAGCGTCGCCGGATGGAGAGAAATTAAACTTACGTTTCTTCTATTGGCGACTCGTTAGCCGGCTCCGTACGACGACTGCGCGCACAGCTCTCTCGGATAACAAAGTATACGTCGACCTGCCCGGCTCGCAATAATATCTGTGCCCTCAAGACTAACGCTCCTACTGCTGCTACTGCTATAGCGTCACTGGTCCATACGCGTATTGGAGGACACTGCTGCGACTTTAGGCCGTGAGCGCGCGAGCGCAGAGGCAGCACCTTTTTCTCGGGGGACCTGCGAGCGCCGCGCGAGACTCCGGCTTCTACAAATACCCAGTTCTTCGGGGAGCGACGCAACCTGAGGGCCAGGTTATTAGCCTGTCACGTTGCCGCAGCCGTTGCCTCCCTGTCCCGTTTTTTTTGGCGTTCACTTTGAGACGCTATAGCTTGCACCTCTCATTTTACCCGGCTACTATAAGGTATTTTTGTTAAAAATTGTTTGCGATTGCGTTGATTTGAAAATCTGTGAACGTTTGCGATGGTTGATTTTATATTCGACACATCCATTAATCACTTGCCGGCCTCTGGGACTTGGAGAGCAACGCGTTTTTCAATTTTCCACCATCAGCTATAGTTGCTAATTTTAATAAGGAATTCAACGCTGCCGAATTACAAAAACGCGGGGAATAAACTAAACTAAAAATGCGACTGTTTCCAGTTTAGATTTACTTTCCAGCACCCACCGAAATGGCCTAAACATTTGGTACATCAAAGCGCTTTTAAAAACACCGACAGTGTCTTGGGTAAATGAAAATTAGAGTTGGCAATAAGGAGAAAGGCAAAACTTGTCAATTGGACTCGATAGGGGTTTGTGGCCGAACGAAATTATACACAAGTTTTAACATCGTTGGTCTAAAAGTGCTGAAAATAAACGCAACCCGCACACAATGACCAAAGGGAAGTATATGCAGCTCCAAATTTCGACGCGTAATATCTCCGCAAGTAAACAAGATATCGATCAGATATTTTACACATTACTTAAAGCAACCTAACTGAGCCAGCAATCAGACTTTTATCAAAAAATATTAATATTCATACTTAAATGCGGTTTCAGAAGAGATTGCGGATTAAACGTTCGCTTCTGCTCTAATTCGGCCCCGCCTCGAAAGACAACAAACAAACAGATACACAAAGCCCCACTTACCTGGTCTCTGTGAAAGGACATTGATGACGTGTCGGACATTCTACCATGCTGTGACGTCGCGGTGTTGCCAGCAGCAACCGAAATCATTACAAGGCGATCGGGAGGGACTGCGGCTTGGCGGCCTCACACAGTCAGATCAAATAGATGCGAGCCATAACTGCTCTTAGCCGACCTAAAAGGGCCTATTGTGTTCCTCGGGAATTGTTCTTTTCTCTTAAGCAAGTATAAAAAGCAGATATAGATTAGGAAAAAAATCCAAGAATAGATTTTTGCGAGCCAAACGTTTTCATGCGGAACAAATTTTTTTAAATATCACTGATTTTAAGTGATTTAGCAAGTTTATTTTTTAAACTGAACTGTTGCTGTTCTTACTTTTTCCATAATAGCTTTAAAAGCGCCTTAAACTGGATACACTATTTTCGGACCCTCGCACTATAACACTGGTTCCCCAAGTGTTGGGCGAGATAGACCGTATGCACCGGCCCAAAACGTTTTTCAGGGCACTGTTTTGTTTTTAATATAAATTACACCCTTCGTGAAACTAAACTCGTTGATTGGAATCACTTTTGTAAAGCTATAGGAGGACTATTTTCAACGCTACGTTTAACTCTTGCATTTGTCCTTTTGGTGCAATTCCTCGACGCAAAAATCGCTTTAGTCTGCGTTAACAGAATTTTTTTTGTTGGCATTTTTAAGTGCCATTTTCGTTAACAGCGAAATGTATTGAATGAAGCAAATAAACAATTACAAAAAGCAATTTAATTTATAAAGCACAGTATATATAAGTCATTCAATCGTGGGCTTAAAACACTACAAAATAAGATGAAACAGTTTGAGTGCCATTTGGATTTATGCTTTTTAACTTGAGAATGCTACTACATATTTGGGTACACTATGCACGAATCTATAATTTAGCTTTGACTACTACACATGTTGTGCAAAAACAAAAGAGTTTATCAGCAGGTATATTTTAGAAATGTCTTGGCAGTCCTTTTCCATGTTTTCATCCAAAAATCACATAAATGCTGTTTGGAACATTCCAGAAGTAAGATTCTGTCACTTGATCAAATTCTTCCTGGGCTAAAACCGAAAGTTTGACCGACCGCGACTCTCAGGAGCAAGGGCCAAAAACGCAGGCAAAGCGCACCGAGGTTATATACCGGGAAATGACGATCATCGATTCGAAGAGCAGCGCGCAATATGCGACCCGTCGCACGGTCGGCCGGATAGCAATATTATCGACGCACCTGGCCCTGACGCTCCTCGTTACAGTCGTCGCCTGTTATTGGCAACGGAGAAACAAACGCCGCTCGCCATTACCAGGTCACTTATTGTTACGCCGTTTGCTCGACAGCCCACAACGCGGACAACACTCCCTTCCTGGACATTGGCAACCATACTTGTTTTTTTGGTGTTTTTTTTTTTATTGGTCTTATATTTGCCGTTGAAAAAACATTTTTAAGCAAAAAAATAGATTTCGCCAGAAAAAAACGAGCGCTGTTTTGCAGGCATGCAAATAAGACACAATGACCATGTCGCATCACTATTATAATATATTGAAAAACGGCTTTTTAATCTAATCTGGTTAGTGCAATATAATAGGTAATTCACTTGAAGAATTGCGATAATACCGATTGGAGTCGTTTATCCGAAATAAGTAGACCCATTCCTTGTTTGCATATTAGATTAACAGGCAAACCTCAATTTGTGATTTGGTGGAGTTTTTGTTTATAGTTTAAAAAATAGGTAATTCTTAAGGGGAGCAGCTTTGAAAAAAATTATGAAACAGCAAACCGTCGTTGCCTTTGCGATTTACTCTGCAAGTCAGTGTTACAAAAAAATAAACCTTTTTTTAAGTTTGAAAGATTGTGCTTTGACTGATATTAAATATAAACTCCTCAAAAAATCGCTACAAGCAAGATATCTTGAAACTGATCATTTGCCTCTTGAGGACTTATACGTAATTTATATTCTTGTGTGCGTTGCAGCTCAATAAAAATATTCACTTCTCTTTACACGCCTACAGCTAAATAAACTACCACTATTCATACATACAATAGCCAAAGCATCCAAAACTAACTATAATCTACCCTTTTGGTCGCAGAAAGCGAAACGAACCCCAATACCTTCCGTCTGCCAAACGCACTGAACCCATTGCTTACAGTCAATGTGCGGTTGGCCTTTGGCACCTTTTTGCGTTTTTTATCGATTCCTTGTCACAGAGAAGGCGCTCGTAGAGACCCGGATAAAAATTGCCTTGCGTCGCGAGGGTCCTTGCTGGCCGCTGAGCGCTGTTTAATCGCTATAGGCGAGGCACTCGTTTTTAAACTACCCCACTGAATCGCGAAACACGGGGATTTTAGGCTCAAAACCACACGGTTGTAACGCATAAATTTTTGCCTGAAGTTTGCGTTGTAAACCTCTATAATAGATGTTTCGTTTCAAGTTTAAAACTTGCTGTACGGAAGGGTGCATTGTAAATCCTAATGGTGGAAAAAAAGGTGGCAAAAATGTGGAAAAATACCACCATTTAAGGTGAAGTTTTTTCGTTAGGGTGTTCAGCAACACCTCTATGTGTGGTTTATGCCACCGGTATAGATTTCCACCCCATTTTTAGCAGTAAATGAATACGGTAATTGTGATCGAAATTCAGCCGCCTTGAAAAGTTCTTTAGCGAGAGGAAGCAAAGTTCAGCGCACATGATGAACTTGGCAATGGTAGCAGGGGACTGGACGCAAATTAAAGCCGAGCCGACTGTAAGGCAACGACCGACGACGACTGTGGAAAGAGCCTCGGCTCGCATTCATAATTGATGCCGACCCTCACCCCCCAATCTGAGCGAGCGCATCATTATAGCTTATAGGGAGAGTTGGCTCTTCGAAAGCGCGCCGGCGACTTATACACAACCCTATAGAAGAAGTCGTAAAACGGTCATAGCCGGCACTTCTGCAGCGGCCAACTAAAATACAAGCGACATAATGACCGTCCGCTGCAAGGAATCGTATAGGTTTAATTATGCATACGCCCCTGCGGCCTTTTTGCTCTGTTTAGATTCGACTTTGTTTGCAACCCGACACGAGAATTGTTATGAGCGAGTGGGTTGTTGATATTAGGAGTTTCTTACGGCCGAGCATCGGGCCCCGTTTTGTCTCTTCAGATTGGCGTACAATATATACGGAACAAGATTTTCACGAAATCTATTTTTACTCGTGACAGCTGGGGGGAAAATGTGGACATTCACTTACAACGGTTGTTAAACTTAATTTGTATGGCGGATCCTATTTTTAGTTGTTTGCAACCAAACCAATGCGGACCGTTTTACTTCTAGCTATATGGAGAAAAAAATACTGCAGTATATATAAAATACTTTAAAGTTCGAATTAAATGATGTACACAGACTGCCAAATGATTTTTTCGAAAGATGTTTCGCGGAATGCTAACAACTTTTTTACGGACCCCCAGGAGTCCGCGAGAACCATTTCACTGCCTTAAAATAACACTTTCCTCGTGGCCCAAGGTTTGGATTTAAAACTCTTTATTTTAATCTATTTAAATGCAAATTTACGCAATATACATTTATTAGAAAAAAATTATTATTGTTGCAGAAAAAAGATTTGGTCAACCGCTTTGGTAAATAGTTATAATAAGAGCGCCTTTTAACCAAAGACAATGAAGTAAATTTGTCCACAAACTATGTTTTCTGTTTATTTTTGTAGCTCGCTTTAGTAATATATATTAGTTGGATTCAGTATAGTGTTTGCAATTGGATCATATTTACGAACTGCGTATATGACGCAATGAAATCTTGCCTATATCCCACCTGAAATTGTTTGAATATAAATCCTCTGTTAAGTAGCCTAGTTAACAATACACTATTCTGACCTGAAAGGTCACATAACCTAGGCTGCACGAACCATTTTGAAAGCCTGACACGAAATAAACAGATTTCTTCTTTTCAGCGATATACCTCGTTCGTAAATTGTTACGCGGCTACTATAACTGTCATCGTATTTTTTTCTTAAACTAAAGAAACGCCCTATGTATAGGCAATTAAGCATTTTACAAAATGACCGGCTTGTACCTATATAAAAGCTGTTTTCTAGCACAATTTAAAACTGTCGTTAACTGTTGCCTGATGAACCGTGCTCTAAACCTAGGCTAACTATACGTTATTAAAGTATTTGTTGCAACTTGTGTTGCAATGCACTGTATGAGACACAAACGTACTTTTAAACTGTCTCAATCAACATATAAACGACCAGGACGAATATCTTCAAATCTGTCATAACATTGAGTATTTCTGCATTAGTATAACCGTCTTCCAACACATTCACAGTTCAGAAAGTCAAAGATCTTGACAAATGAAGCATGAAATCTAAATTACCATGTCGTCAGGCCACGCTAGAATAGCTTGACATTACAACTTTGCCATTTCTTGCACTGCGTAACCCATTGACTCGTGTATGCGTGTTGTTACATTACAGGCTTGTGATCGACGGGAATGCAATTATATACAATTTGGAAATGAAAAACGTGTATTGTACCGCCTACACGAATCGCCATAGAAAAGGTGGGGGCGGTCGTTCAACTTCATGGACAAATCCATTTACGACTTTTTTACAATCATGCCGACGGAGAATAAAACTCTAAGCGTGTGTAGTCAAACCAAGGTCAATACAGTACTTTCATTTGTGTCCGTTTACAAGACTGCAGCCTATAGTCAGAAGATAAGTAAAACTAGTAGTGTCTTTTCAAAATACGTCTTTGCCTTTACGGTTTACGTGTTTAGTGACGCGAACGAAATCTAAAGCTGTCAAACCAATTTGTCGCGTCGCCACACCGCTCATTCACCTCGAATAATTGCGCAGCTATAGGGCGTCATAAAATTCGCGTATGCCTCCAGCCGAACGTCACAGCGCGCAAGACCCTTTGCCAGAGGTATACGGTCTTTGCAAGTTTGATCTATGTGTCCATACTTGAGGGAGTTGAACACAGCAGTCGACATGCATTTTCCCTGCAATGTTCAGGTGAACTATTGTCATCAGTCTACAGACAATGTTACCAACGCAATTGAGCACCAAAAGAGCTTTAGTTTGTGAAGTGCTTACCTACCGAACACCTAAGTCATTCTTCAAGCTTGTGTTGAACCTTAACTTTTTGCTGACTTACAAAAATAAAAATTTACGGCGTAAGTCTGTTAGATTTAATACATAAAAAGTTCTGTATAAATGCGACTTTTTTTTAAGCTTTAATGACACGAGTCAATATTAAAATTCTACCAAGGATAAGTAAAATGGATCTAGTTGTTTTTGGCATAGCAGCTATCTTTAGGCTGTAAAAAAATACATAAGATATTCATATAACTTTAGGTGGGCCGTGTGCTGATGTTTCAGGGCAAGTTCGCGCTGAATCCCTGAAACAACTTTAAGATTTCGATCGAACCCTGGTTAAGAACCACTGGGATAGGGTGACCAACTGTCATGTGGTCGAAGCAATGTTCTCCCCCCAAACACATCAGTTTTTGTAAAATGATATGGCGACGGGGTATTTTCCGTTATGGCCTAGCGATTTGCTAAAGCTTATATTTGCTGTGAAACACCGCGATTAATTTTATCGGTCCGAGATGTATCAAATACACTTCTATGCGTATGTTTTAAAGCCTTACTGACATGGCAAAACAGATGCGTCATTCGTGAGTTCAAAAACAAGTTCCGAATTTGTTTTATACATTACCAGACCGAAACATTTTTCAACGACGAACAAAGCAATGGCTCTCTCAATTTGATAAACCTACAGCTTTAACCCTTATTAAAACGCAGATTCTAACTGCAAAACATTGTCCACAATTTAATCACGTCAAACGACAACTGTAAACGCGAGAATGACACAACATTCAATCTAACACTGAAACTTACAGACTTGCCCGTATTTACCAGCGCTTGTAACATTTCTATTTCCTGCTCGCATAGCACAAGCGGTTGGCGCCTATAGTCTACAACCTAATTCAAGTGGGCAGTAAATTCAAGTGGTCTAAAACTGACGCAAATACACAGACCGCACACCTGTTAAAAGTGGACTGATGGAAGCGTCCAATAATGCATATATTGCTGCAAAAAATGGCAACCCTGCAGATGCCAAAAATGCATTTCAGGAAGTAAAATAAAACAACTTCACAACTAGATTGGTCGTATAAAGACATGACTTTCTTTTGTGGTAAATCTGATTTAACTTGTGGCAAAATTAATTGCCGATAAACTTCCATTATTTTCACAGTAAGACGTACTATCAGTTTTCGCACTAAGACGTGCACCAAATTAATATTTTTATCGCTTTGGCAAAAGCAAACAAAAACCAGTCAGTATTTTCTAAATCAGCTTTGTAAAATGAGACGCCTGTAATACTCTTTCAGTGTGGAAAGATTGTCTGAAGTAAGCCTCTTGTTTGAATCCAAAATGCCTCTTGTTTAAGGTAGCTACTGAATCAGCAAACGACGCATCAAAACGCTACAGGCTTTTAATCGGTCCTGGTCCGATGTTATCAGTCAACCCTGGCACTCTATAGCGATCGGCGTTAGTTTCAGCAATCCACAGAGCTCGACCACGACGGCAAATATAGGTTCCCGCCATTTTCTCGTCGTATTTTCCATGAAACGCCAAGACTGCGCACATTCGCAAAATAATAATTCGCTTAATAGAAAAAAAATAATAAGAGCGGTGCCTACAGAGTCAAGGTGTATCGCCTAATTCTCAACGTTTGATTTGTTTTGGCTACAAACAACAGCAGCCAAATCAATTGAGTAACTGGGAACGCTTCTCTACCAAATAACATTTGACGTCGGCAGCATTGTAAGTGAGTAAACATACAACCCTCGAATTTGCATTTATCTTTTAGACAATTTAAGATCGAACGAGGCGAAATATAGGCTCAACATTTTACGCCATTCAAGTGCATCTCGAAAAGTCTATATTCCTATTCTAAAAAGGCCATAAAATCACTTAACCATGACAAATTAAATATAATTTTGGAGATTTTGCACACACGCCTTGAACTAAACTGGACTTGTATCAAACTCAACATGATTCAAAACAACCAACGTGAAAACAGCTTGCGAACACAAAGGCAAAAACTAGACTTGCTGTTTATCAAGAACAAAAACAAAAAACATTGATCCTAGCAGACGTTCGTAACCCCTTTTGAAGAAAACACACGCTTGCTCGGGGCCGCTGTTTTGGCAACGCGCGAACCTAATCAAAAGCGAAAAGGAAAGCTGGCCAGCAACAACGAGGGACCTATAGAGAGCGTGGTGTGGTGCCCGGCCCGGCGCCAAGAAGTCACGGCCCGGGCCAAAGGACCCCGGTCACTGGTCCTTCTCCATAGTTTCGCGGGCCTGAGGTTGCGGAGCGGCCCTGTGTAGCTCATTACCCGGCGGAACGCGGACGTTTGCGCGTCGCCGCCCGCCCGTAAATTAAGGACGCCCTTATTTAAAATTAATAAATTATTTAGTGCGCACGGACTCGCGCATAATAAGCATCGCCGCTCGAGAACCGCTCTCTTTTCATCTTTCTTCCTTTCTTTCTTTTCGCGCATTCTCTCCATCGGTATCTTTCTTTTATTCTCTCGCGAGCGCTGCTCATCGTTGGAACCTGTCGCTTACTTTAATCTAAACAGGTACATGTACGTCTCTATACGTACAATCATATGATCACCGCTGCTACTGCTGCTGCTGAGACAACCCTAACCAACTTGCCTCGCTTTTGCCTTCGCGAATTTCGCCCAAAACACTCGCTCGTCGCGCGGATAAATGCGACGCGACGCGCGTTAAACCAAAAGAGAGGCCGGCACTTTTGTTTTGGCGAAAACGCAGCCCCCCTCCCCCTTCTTTCGCTCCGTTGCCGTGTTTTTCGTTTTTTTGGCCCGCTCGCCGGGAAATCAAAAATCGATTTTTCCCGTTTTACGGTCGATTGATGACGAACTGAGCGACCGTGTGGCCCGGTTAAGTTTAAGCATGCACTTCGACAAACTAAGTGGGTGGATGAAGAACACGTGGTTGGTTATGCATTTAGGCGGCAAACAATTGTTAGGCTTTTGTGGTCATTTCGACGGTTTATCCGCTTTTGTATAATCCCAACAGTTTTAAATCTTACCAAAGTGTCGAGTACTAAATTCTGATTTTTACTGTATATTTGCCCAGTTTAAAAATATATGATACCTGACACTTTATTCCGGCACGAATATCAAAACCCGATAATTCAGAGAAAAGTACCGCGTACGGATCTGATACTAACTGACTTCATTACAATGCTTAAACTAGCAATTAGTAATTAAAAAAATATAACGTTAAAAATATGTTTTTTCAGGGTTTTAGGCCCAAATTTTCAAAAGCGTTAGGAAATTTGATTACCTTATTCTATTGCGTCGATACCACCCTATAGTATCGGTCAAGTAGCGATACTACCACTTGCCATCGGGTATCGGCGCTGATCCGATAATATCGGACGTCCCTAATAATTCAGTTTTGGCGTCCGCTTCTAAACAAAGCGTTTATAAAGCAGGTCGTATAGCTGACCGAGATCATCCTCGAAAAGCGCACGTTTATCTCTGTATAGTGGCCTGGCGTTGACTTAGAAAATAATGACTTGGAACGATGACCGCAATTGAAGATACAAATGCGACCAAACGTGCCTTTTTCAGGGCCTGGGGATACCATTATTTTAGAACGCTATTGTTTTCATATTTTACCGAATTTTAGTTTGTTGTTAGTTAGCTTCTTAGCGGTTCACTTGTCAAACTGCCAAAATTGTATATTCGCCATGTTTAACTATAGATGCTCTTGCCAATAAATTATAACCTACATGAGAGAGCAGGCTTCATATACCTGCCTTGACCGAGACTCAGTTAATTTACGCTAAACTACTAAGATGTCTTAAATCCACTTAAAATTCCATCGCCCCCAGTTCAAAATGAGCTTTACGTCTTTTCCACAAACCTTACCAAGCTATAATTCTGTGCTATTTGTATAAAGTCAATTTTGGCGAATGCATCTTAAATTCTATTAAATACGCCTGAACCATAACGGCCCTTCCTTCTTATCGAGTGTCATTTGAAAACTTTACAACCACTTTGGCAAAGTTTTACAGCAGCCCGTTTTGGAGTCACTCCCCCAATTCGGGAAAGCAATTACCGATGTTTCATTTTTGTCGAGTATTTTTAGGGAGGGGATGCGCTTAGGGGAAGAATGCCTACAATCCGTTATAGAGAAGCGAATTCTAATGTATAAGAAATTATGATAAACTGTATAGATCTAAATAAATGAAAAAATATAATTTCCAACCAATCCAGATTTTCTTTGTATTATGACCAGAGCAGCGCACAATCACGAGGAATTGTAACATAAGATCCTGGATCGTTGATTTTATAAAAAATGCTATGGACATCATCCGCCCTGCTCATCTTTTGCTACGCTCTAATGTCCTTTTCTTATGTCATTGTCTAATTTCCTGTCATCCTCTGCTTCAAAGCGACATCGCTTATATGCTGGAACTGGTTCGATTTGCACGGAACTAATCTGAAATCTAGCTATTCGGTTTCAATTGGTTCAAATTGGAGTGCATGGGTCTTTTCAAACGGAAAACACCGCGCACGGTTCAAGGCTCGAGTGCTTCCAAGCCAAGACTCGAGATGAAAGCGTTGTGTTGTGCATCTACAATAATCAACGCCCATCGAAAGCCGAATTAATCGGATTCGAGGACAACAAACGAATTAGTATTGACTGATTGCGGGATTTTGAATCACTGCCGGCCCGAGCCAGGGCGCCCCTTTTTTATTGATTTCTTTTGGAAAAAGGCGAGGAAAACACAATCTCGAAGTGCATCGCCTGTCTCTTTGCCCTGTTTGCACACTATTACGAGTTGCCGGTATTCCCGGAGCCTTACAAAGGGTAAACAATTGGTTTGATTGATTTGCTCGGCACGCCAAAGCTCTAAGGCAAGTGCACGGCGAAACATCAAGGCGTTACTCCAGGAAAGCAGTTTCGGGAAAATTACCCCCCACACACGACTAGACGCTAAATGATCATGCGAATAAACAAAGACAGCAATATCTTGTTACTTGAAGTCCACAACAACCTTTTTGACACAAGTTTGTTTGCTTAGCATTTAGCATTTTAGAGGCCTATTTTTGACCGTCTGGCGTCTGTCATGTACAAACCGACAAAGCTAACACAGTTCGTCCCCAGCCGCCAGTAACACGTGGACATGATCCTAAGGAGAGAAAAAAATGTTTTGTGTAACTTGACGCAACGCTTGTTGTCAACAAAATCTTGCCACGAAAAACTCCGATTTAAACCCGTGTCACCCGCAACTGAAACCGGCCTCTTTTAAAAGGCTTGAATAAACTAAAACGACGGTCGCAGCTGTCAGCATTTCAATCTTGCGCATCCTGCGTGACTAAGATTCTGTTAACGTACACGCACGGAAATCGCAACTGGGCTAAATACGCGAATCTAAACCATGATGGAATCTAAACCATCTCGAATCTAAACCATCTTGCTCAAGGGTAAAATTGAATGATTTTTTTCCTTTTTTTGTTTAAATTTCCGTTTTTGTTTATCTTTCGCTGTGTAAAGTTTGTACACTTGGCCTACCAACGTTTTTTACCAATTGCCCCCTTTCTTGACGAATGCGACTGCGGTCTGCTGCAATTTGCTAAATAAGAAGTAACTTTTCAGCAAAAACGCTTATATTTTTCTTAGAAATTTTTCGTTTTCTTGGATTAAATCGTAAAACCGTTAAATAAATCGAAAGCCAAAGCAGAAAAAATATTTCGATAAAGCGGATAAAAGCGCATTTGACAAACAGTCCTTATAATTTCAATGATTTAAAAAAAATATGATTTTATTGAACAGTCTAAAGACCAATTTTAACAAAAAATAAAATTTATAAAAAAAAAAATATTTATTATAAAAAATTCGCTCAAAGAAAACACTTTATTTGAACCCACAATTTTCGTCCAAAAGAAAGTCAACAGCCACTTAAGTCAGATTATTGACTTGGCTCATAACTACACTGCTGCTGGAAGTATGGTGCAGTGCAGCAAACCTTACGCGGCCAAATTCGACGCCTGCCTTTGCTGTTGTATACTAATCGATTCCGACACACGTCTGCTCGTTAGGCGTCGCAAAACACTCGAAGAGGGTTGTGGTTTTCAGCCATTTAACAATGCGAGGTCCATTCATCAGCGGCGCCGACAGGCCGTGAAGTATTGTTTCCACGGCCGGTGACAGGTGGGTAGGACTGCCCTCTTGTAATTCATTGAACTGACACGTGTTTTCCCACTTTGATTAAGCGACTGTTGTTGTTTTTGTTGTTATGTTGGCAAACTTGCGGGCTGCCGTTCGTCTGGTCGAGATATTTAAATTGCCAGGTCGTTAAATTTTTGGCGTCGGGTTTCAAGCCGTCTCGACCCGAGACATTGTGTTTTTGTTCAGTCCAAAATATCTGTTGATATTGACGAGCTAAAGGTATTTTGTTTACCTCAATCAGGCAGCAAGGACAGTTTCCTGAAAAGAGTAAAGTCACATTTGTTGCTGGTGTTTTGTAGTTCAAATTCTGACACTGTTTTTTGTTTACATAGTTTGTTTTTTGTAAACGTTATGTTAGATCAGTGGTTCCCAACCGAGGTGATTTTATATGTACCGAGTCTGATTTTAAGATCATAAAAAAATTGGGTATTTTATTTTATTTTTTATAATTTCTGGTGGAAGTACGGCAAGCCATAAATAGTGGAATCTTTGCGCAAAATAGCAATAAGTGTTGACCGATAGAAACCTAATTTAAAATAACACATATAATATCTTTTGCGTTTAAATTTGGAATTTTTTTGTATGGCGATTGAGAATTATCACAACTGGGCTTGCAATGTTAAAATGCTATGTTCGACCGTTTGTTTTGACAACCCCTTTAAAACTGCTTCAGTGTCAGCGTAAGTCATTCCCCACTCTTTTTTGTCAATCTTTTTTACCACACGGCGCAGCTACAGACCTTTAAACACGTTGAGGCGCACCGGACGAGCCAAGTGAGCGCGAAATATGTTGTATATATGGTATTTATACCATAATTGCGTGCATTTTGTTATTACATTGGCATCGTTGTTGCCTATCTTAATAGTAGCCTACTGTAGGATCAATGAGCTAGTTCAAGATATAAACCGACATATTCAAATAGATTGTCCTTTTGCCCGCGGCTCATCTGTCAACCTTCCATGGCGCAACAGTGCGTTTGCTAAGAAGAGCTGGTTTACCCAAGTACGCTTCAGTTAAGTAAAAGACAACTCGTTTTATATGTACTCGATTTATTACACAAAGAAAAAGAGCGAGTGAATGTTTTTTCATCAACAATATCAATAACATGCTAATTTTATGGATAACTACTAAAATTAATAATCATTATTTTATCGGTTATAACTGTATAAATGCAAAAAAACCATAGTGCGTATTATTCGCACAAATTTGTTTTAGTGCATAAACAACAAGTCAAATAATATCCAATCGTTCAGCAATAGTTGGAACCTCATACTGCATGGTCGCTGTTCGACGCTCATTTAGATGTGGTGCAAGTTTGGAGAGCTGCCGAATTTCACCTTCAGTAAAATAACAAAAATGTGATTAGTTTACTTTTCAAGTTTAATCAAAGTAAATAGAGTACGTAACAAATAGAAAAAATATTTTAAGTTTTAATCCCTAATACATTTCTTGAATATACTTGTCAATGTTTTAATGCATACTAAGAAATTATTGATCTGCAGACTAAGTCGTTAACAAAACGAGCGCATTTCTGATTTTACCTGTTTGTTTGACCTTCTGTCGCTGCTTGATTTTGTAAAACGCAACGATTCCGATCTTCCAAAACGATCATCGTTTGTGAATACCTAACAAACGATAGGGGCAACTTTTTTATTATTTTTTTTTAAATAATTATAAATTAATTTACTTGACTGTTATTACGGAATTGTTTACAAAGTTACAAACACAAAGATTTCATCCAAAGACAGTCAAACATTCAAGCACTATCTACAGGAACCATTTTTTGTTAATCAACTTAAGAGTTATTTTTATGATATACGCCCAAATAGTGATATATTTTGGTATTACAATAGCAAAGGTTTCATGCAGCCAACGACCATGTTTGTGTAAAACTAAAATTAGTTTTCAACTTTTATGTGCAAGATATGCCATTTATCCATATCAATTTGCCAAAAGTACCCTGACTACGAGCGTCCATCAGTGGAATGTTGTTAACATATATTTCTATTATTAAGATCCGCGAGGTTTTAGGTAGTCAGAACATTTCTTTAATACATTGAATCGAATTGCTTTCAGCCTAACTTGACGTCATTTTTTGCATTAACACGGTGTCGATACAAGAGAATGCCAACCTCGTCTCTTCTTCCGGACATCCTCTCCTGCGACTTGCTCCTTTGCCTCCCGTCGCTGGCGCTTCTTCCGCGCGACGAAAACCGCTCACTCCTCGCTCCGACGCGATCCCTGGAAGACGAGGTCCTCCTCGAAAACCTCCCTTTGTCATCTTCATCCCTGTTCCTGCGCCGCGAAGAGCGTCCTCTTTCCATCCTCGGAGCATCGCGCTCAAAGTCCCTGAATCTCTCTCGATCATCCTCACCTGATCGCGTCCTACTCGCTCCTCTTGTCGAGCTCCTCCGGGAGTTCCGGGACTCGAATCCATCTTCCCGAGGAGGCAGCGACCTGTTCCGGCTCGGACGTCGATCCAGCGCTCTTCCTGACTCGAAAACGTCGTCTCTCATCGACTGCTGCGATCTTCGGTTCCTGCTCAAAGATCTCTCCCGATTATCATGCGTGGATCGCGACCTTGAGTCCGGAAAGGAACCGCTCCCTCTTCGATCCGTGCTCCTCACGTTAAAGTTGGATCCCGAGTTGTTGCTCGTCCTTGTTCTAATAGACTGTCTTCTGTTGCTGCTTGTCCCCGCCTGCATCGCGCCGTAAGCGGAGTAGACGCTACCCACGTCCTCGTAGAATGAAGAGGCCGCATCTGATGCTGCTGCTTGCTGGTCCCGTGGAGGCAACTTTGGCCCGTTCGAGTTTCTGCTCTGCGGCCTGCGCTCGTGCGTAAATTCAGATTTGTTATTTTATGCGCAACCCGAATAGGAGACAATCAACGTAAAGAGAAACCTACAATCGTAAATGCAAATATAATGTGTATGAGTAGCAATTTGTATGTTAGGACTGGGGAATCAGCTTTGTTAAAACCGCCGGCTTTCCCTTACTTTTTTTTGTTAATAACAGAAAGCACTACTTTTGCGATTAGCTTTTTTGATTAAGTTTCTATTTAGTTGCTTTTTGATTAAGTTCTATTTCGTCCCAATCAATCCAAACGTTATTATAGCACAGAAACATCCATAGAACCCTTGGTCAGATATATAAAAGGTAATGGTGTGCAGTGGTAAATATTAGACAATTAACAGAAATTAATGCACTTTTTCAGACATTTTGCTTGCCAAATTTGCTCCATATTTAATTTAATATCTCAACGTAGTTAGTTTGACTTTTATGCAAGACGGTCGCACATAACATTCGGTCCTATGCAAGACATGCATAAGTATTTTGGGAGCACTTAAGGACTTTAAAGCAAATTGTGAAAAAAAAGTCAAGTTCATTTTTCGGCTTTAAATTCTGGGAGACGGCTATGGAAAACGATCATATCCAGAAAAACAAATAACAACCTAGACCGTGCGCTGTTCCTGGAAGCAGCCCATTCACTTCTGGTCAGAGGCTCCCCTGCTGTGTAGGATGTCCTTCGACGCAAATCCCCGCTGTGGTATCCCTTGTAGTTTCGCATCGACTGCGACCTGCCTCCTCTCGTCAGCGTCTTGCTTCCGTCGCGACTCTGTACGTTTGACCACGAAGAGGAGCGGCTGATCATTCTTGCCTCTCTGGCGAAAGTAAAAGTGTCGTGTTTTTTAATTGAAAGTCCGTTCGTTTCAGAGGTGTAATCTTGACTTATGTGAATGAGTCGATTTTGTACAGAAAAAAGTTTGAGTTGGAATTGATCATAATTCACGCACGACAAAGCGGCTCACACTTAACCGACGTATACGATTTTGTGTTTTTTTTTCTCAAGAAACTGTAATTAAAACGCCGATTACTATTTTTGTATAGAACCGACGTGCGTTTTTAAATATCGAGTCAAAATATAATACGAAGCATCCCCAAAGCAGGAACTGTCTAAAGTTATACTGATACAGGAGGGGACGTAGGAATTATTTAAAATGATTTAGGTTGGATTTCATAACCAAACTAAATTTGCCATTTGAGAATCGAATCCCCATGATTTGCACAGTTAGACGATCACTTCGAATGGAAGAAGTGATGATTTTGGGATAACAGATAAATAAAATTCGTAAATAAAAGCTGAATTTGATTCAAAATAACCCACTTTTAGCAGAAAGATTCTGCCTTCCTTATGTATTTCGAATGCAGAGTATTGAGACATTACAATCCAGAAACAACTTACCTTGGTGACGGAATCGTAATTTCGGGACTGACCAGCAGCTGCGGGTCGATTTCCTCGTCAGAAACAACCGAACCGTGGCGACCCTTGGAAGCCCCGGGCGCCAGATTGGGCATGCTGCGAGTCCTGGTCGACATCGAGTAGGCTTCGCTGGGCAAGTAAGTCGAGTAGTCGTCGTTCATATTCAACGGAATCCAGGTAGAGTTGCTGTTTTTCGACCTCGGCCTGCGGATGTCTGACATGGCCGAAAACTGCTGCATGGAAGGATCGTAGCGGGGCGGGCGCGATGGAGTCGGGGTGTAGACCGGTGGGGGCTCCATTGGGGGAGGTGGGTAACCCCCGTCACCCCGGTACGAGTAGTAGCTGCCGTAATCTCCATAGAGGCTGAAATCGCCGTAGCAAGTGCTGCAAGCCCCGTCGTAGTAGATGCTGTTGTTGTCGTGCTGGTGATGATGGGGGTTACCAGGGTAGGGGTAAGATTGGGGGTAAACGTGCGTGCGGCCCCTGGGCCTGTTGGGCGGCGGTGGGTAGCGGGGGTAGTTTTTGTCCCTGGTCTGGGGCCTGTAGCCGTATATCGGCTCAGGTCGGTCGGTGGATATGGACTGGTGGTGGGGTATAGGGTGGTGCGGGGCGGCGCCGTACATTGAATAGGCGTTGAGGCTGTACGGGCCCTCGTCTGCAATGACAAAAAGCGCAAGTTGATATGCAAGAAAGAGTTTAATTAAAAACGCTTTAGTGCAAGGTTCTTGAATATATATTTCGAGTTAGACTACATTTAGCAGTGTTGCAATGGATTACGTCAATGACTTACTAACTGCTCTTAATACATTGTTTTTAAATTTCTTGGACGTGAAAAGACTAACTGGACTTGACCTAAGCCTTTTGGAAAAATACTTGACATAGACTTAAGTAATTGGGTCAACTAACATGAGTGGAAATTAAGTGTTTTCTTGAAATATTTTTTATTAAAATTAGGTTATTTTTCATCTCAAGTTTAAGGAATTTAATTACTTTTAATTTATAGGTTAATCAAAAAGATCTTTGTAGTCGAATCGCAGCACTTTTATTACGTACCCAGCGAAAATTCTTCTGGAAGGTTGCTTATTTTCGGAGTAGTTGCCGATTTGCGAAGTCCCTCAAACTCGTAAGCATCTCTCGGCGAATTGATGTGGCTGGTTTTTGACCTGTCGACAATTAAAGGCATTTTAGACTAAAAGTTTAGGATAAGTAAAAGCTGCAAGTTAATTTTAGCATTGCAGCAAGGAAAAATGCCAACTAGTTTTTGCTGTTGAGAAAACGTAGTGTATTGTAGTGTGCAAAGTCTTTACTGTAGTAAGGTACGAAAGCTTTTCATCGAACTTAATTTTTCAAAGGCGAATTTTAGCAAACAGTATCAAAGACGTAAGGTCGAATTCGTCCTGCGGGGTAATTTTTTCCGGCGCGGCTAACATAATTTCAAAAAATGTTTATAATTAATTCATTAACAGAGCTGTTTCTAGGGTGCAAATACAGACCGAATTTTGATAACATTTTACACTAAACGACGACAGAATTAGTAAAGTCTCAGGCCGAATTATCAGATTGATCACCAAAATGACAAAATGCAGTTATCCGCGAACAACGTAACCTAAATTACCACAACAAAAACATCAACAGCAACAGAGTGTCCGTCGGCCCGCTTACCTTATGTCCTTGTACGACCTCAGGTAGCGGTCGCAGTTCTCCGGATGTTTAGCGCACAAATCGCTTCCAAAGAGCCGGAACATCTCCTCCATTGGATTGGAGCTCTCGCTCGGAAAAACAGTCCGCGTCTCGGGGCCGTTAAGTCGCTTGAAGAAGCTAGAAACAGCAGCGGGCTCCAGCTGTGGCTTCTGCGGTTCTCCCGGCTTTCCTTGGTGCTGTTGTTGCTGGGCATTTGGCCGAACGGTCGATTGGCTGGTTTTCGACGAAGCCCTGGACGGCGGGGCAGCCTGCTGGTTCTGTTGGTTTGGATTGGCTGCTGCTGAGCGATTCTGGGGACCAGCTCTTCGCTGTAGGGGAACCGGAGCGGCGTTTTGCAACTGAGCGAAATTGGAAGAGTTGACATTGTTTGTATCTTGATATGTAAAATTTATGATGGTTTGTAACGATTCCTAACCGGTGCGACATGGGATGTTGGCAAGTAGGCCGCAGGAAATAATATAAAGCAGGATTTTGTAAACTGATTTAGTTTATTATTTGGCTTAGATCGATTTTCTCCACTATAGTACTTAAAATAATGTGCAACCATAAGACCTGTGTAATTAAACTTGCATAACATTTTACGAAATAGCGGTATACCAACAAAAAAAATCGAGTTCGATCCACTCTGCAGGTGCGCCCTGACTTAAAGGGTTAATAAACACTGCTTAAAGTAGCAAAAATTACAAAAAAAACAACCCAACTTTCAGGATAAATCCTAAAATATCGCAACAGAAATGTTTAGATCAGTAGCCTTTTTGTGCACTCAGAAAGTCTTCCAAACCCTATTTTAGTCAAAAGGAAATATCCCAATCAAACCAAATATTGTTGTGAACGCTTTGCGCGAATCGATTCGGTCAACTATATGCCATGGCGAGACTGGGGGCCAGGTTAAACACTTTATAGGACCCTTGACATTCATAAACCTCCCATAAACGCAACTATATAGGTGATTTAGTCTACGAAGAGACGATTCAGTTTCGCCTTGCGGTGCTTTTAGCCGGAAGCCGTTTGTCACAATTTGTCGCAAATGCAAAACATCCTTACACTAATGGAAAATGACACCATTGTTTTTATTTAAGCACTATGTATAAGGTTACTTGTGGGAATAAATAAGTGGTATGTTGTTGGATTTTTATCAGTATTGCCTAGTGCGTTATAGGTACCTTGTCGTCTCTCTTCGGTATGCTTGGCAGAATATCGTTGTGCTCCGGGGTTTCTGCAAATATTTCACGATTTGTTAGAGTAATGTAGCGAAATGAACAACTTACTAAGCGAAAAATGGCCAACTTACAAAGGCTTTTAATATGATTTTAAGTGACAAGAAATAAAGCATTTCACTATGGTTAAAGTGACAAGAAATGAAGCGTTAACATAAATAGGAACATTTTATTGACATTTGGTAGCAAAGTGGCAATTTATTGTGCATTGGTATAACCTATAGGAATAAATGTATAATTGAAAATTTGTGTAGGCCTACAATGTGCGTATATCTTAACAGTTTAACACAAAACTGTTATAGCTAGCGGCCGACCTTTTTTTCGTAATACTCACCATCGTATACATTTCCCGGGGGCAGGTCATAGAACGATGACGCAACCGTTTGTGTGTCGTCATCATTTTTGACGTCAGACTCGGGCACGTAAGCTCCGTTCGTCATCGGCCAGTTCATGTAAGCCGTTCCATTGGAGGTTACGCCGGATCTTTATAATAGATTGAAAATGGTTACGGGCTGATTGATACAAAAATATTACGAACATAATCTCAAACTGAGGCTTTAGGGATCCTGAATTAGGCAAATCATCATATGTCATCAACGAGTTTTAGTTTTTCACTTTTGATGTGCAACTGTAAATCAAAAATTCAATCCCCCAAATTTATGTATTTTCGAACAATTGAACCGTTTTTTAACGGTTGCGATGTTAAGGAATGCTCGTTTAAAGCATTCATGTTTATTGCTAAAACTTGACTTATGGGAATGCCTTGGTTTCTGTCGTTTGCAACAGACTAGACTGGGACTTGTTTCTAACACTGGTAAATTCTCAAGAACGTGTGTTTAGATGCAAGATACACCGAATTCGGCCATCGGCAGAACTGGTGTGGCAACATGATTAAGATTGCGAGTGACGCCGCTTGCACACGATTTGCGGTTTGCGGTGAGTAAAGTCGAGCATACGAGATTACGAGTTGTAAAAGCAAACTGCATTCTGAAAACTGATGCACGGTGATTTCAGTCGCTTTGCGTTCTACATAGCAGTCCTTCATAGTTCAATTGTACAATTCTCTATGTAGGGTTTTCTAAAAAAAATCCAAATTTTTAAGTGTAAAATGCCCCGCGTGTCACCCTGCGATCATCTTTTTCCAACCAATCGTAACTTGTCTAACGCCTAGTTTGAATAGGGTACTTGGCACGAAATTATCCACCGGTGATGGCAAAATTGGTAAGTAAAATTTTCGGTAAATCAACAAATAACTGATGATTTTTTAAGCGACTCTTTAGCTATAGGCCCACGCTACAAATACATCCAGTCTGGTTTAAACCACTCTGCGAAAGATTCCACTGATTGAACCCTACATTTTTGCTACCTTTACGTTTTTTTGTCAGCGAAGTACCAAATATTAAACGAGTAAAATCGTCAACCTGAAATCGTATGTAGCCACCTTAAGACGTGCTAAAATTATTTGTCGACCTATCGCCGGGTCTCGATAGCAACCACACACATTAGATTACCAACCTTCCAGTTTCCACGCTGAAACCACTTTGAGACGAGGGGAGTCTTGAATGGCGAAATGACGAAGACGCCCGACCTGAAAATCGAGAATAGTTTTGAAATATGCTTCTTTACGATGCCTATCTCGGCGAAACAGAAACGATGAATGGTTTGCGGCAAATAGTTTTAAAACATCTGAAGACCTGTAAGGAATATTGGCAACAAATAGAGAACTATTGTAAAGACACTTAAAAAAAGCTGAAGGGTTTCACAATAAAGGTCTGGTCATCTCAAAATTTGAATTCGTGTCAGGATTTCAACAGTGAATTTCGCATTTTGACTAACAAAGTCTTATACTTTTGAAAAAATGACCATAAAAAATTCATCATTTTCCCAAGAGAAACGGGAAGTATTTTGCTTTCTAAATTTTGCACTAATTGTCAATCAAGACCAGTTTCGGAAAAGGTCTTAGGCCTAACCTGAAAATACATTTAGTTAAGTCCGGTCAAAGCGTTTAAAAATATTAAACCATTGGAATGCAGCATGTCTCGGAAGAACAAATCGGCCTTCTTTAATCAGGTCGTGAGAGAATCATCTCGTTTTCATTCCTACAAAGTGCCACCTAATCGTACGGTAAAGTAAATAAAAATTTTGTGAGTAAATTGGACATTTGCTGAGATACACATTTAACTTTTCAAAGGATTACGAACCGCGTTTCGTCAGTTGTGCAGCCCTAATATAAAGCATCTTTGTACAAAAATACAAGATTATAAAATTCCAGGGTCGTTGATTTACAAAACGCGATAAGATTACAATGTTATGTACTTACTCGCAGTTTTGCCCGCACCAGTCGACGAGTAAAAAACCCCTCCCGCAAGGGAGGGGAGGGATATTTCCTCGTCGTCGTCGCTTCCGTCCGGGTTAGTGCCGACCTTTGGAGCATTCCTGTACTTGAGAAGTCTCAGGTAAGAAACCAGCACTATCATCAGGTAGACCTGCGATGTTTTGCTTCAGTTTGGTAAATGTGCATTTATTACAACACAGGGCTACCAATACCAACGTACG
The DNA here is from genome assembly GCF_963924565.1 of Ascidiella aspersa. Taxonomy (NCBI): domain Eukaryota; kingdom Metazoa; phylum Chordata; class Ascidiacea; order Phlebobranchia; family Ascidiidae; genus Ascidiella; species Ascidiella aspersa. Next base: position 23,926,221 of record NC_139451.1, read on the forward strand.
GCTGAAATTTTTATATTGACCCAAGATTAGAGTTGGAGAGATAACTATGACGCTTTCCGTTTAAGACCTTCTTGGCCCAAAACCTTATCGCCATAAACTTAATAGGACATCATGGAGATTTAACCTTAAGAGTATTCTTTGACCAACGATGCGCTTTTACTAATATCGCCTTGTTCAAAAACGAAATATATCCAGACTTATTTAGGAAATGTTTTACCCTTCAACTTTCATAAATGTACGTATACATTTTTTTAGAAATTCATGGTTTTAAATTATTCGTTGGAAAATCATGGTTTTATAGACTTGTTTAAATAAGCAAAAATATTCTAAATATCTATAAAGAATAAACCTAAAAGTATTTCTTTGTTGTTACTTATTTTTGTTTGCTTTCCAAATCCCTAGTAAGAATTTTTAAGTTAATAATCTGAAATAAAAATTAAACTAACATAGCCAAGTGCATGGACACCAGTCAGTGCCCAAGAAGTCACAAGGTTGTCCTTGATCTTGTCGTTGGTCTTCGGGTTCCTGACGATAATCTGATTGCCATAGGGTTGATAGCCCTCGTCGTAGGCGTAAGAGTCTTCTTCCACTTTAAGCGGGATGACCGTGGCGAAGATAGCCTCGCCCAGATTGACCACGATCGCCAGACCGGTCAGAATGGCGAATACCGCCACCGAGTTTCGGATCTTTTTGTAGTGCTCCTGCTCGAAAAGTAAATAGACGCGATTAGGCGCCGGTGTATAGGCTGACAACGAGTGCGTATAGGAAAATCATTTATTTTTCAACAATTATGTCTCGAAATACTCCCCCCCCGTTAAGTAAACCCAAAAAAGAACCTGAACTTTCGGTAAGCTAACTTCAAATCAAAATTTTATCATATATTCACTAACAGTCTTTTTACAAGTTATAATAACAAAACTTCAACTTTCTTGGAACGAGTTCGTAATACTGATTTTTTGCAGATATTCCGTACCGGTAAAAAAAAACGAAAAAATATAATAAAAATACTCTTTTGTTACCACCCATCAGGCCTGCCATCTCTTTAAATGTATTTGAAAAATATAAGAACTATACCCTCAGGTTTTATAAGTTTACTTGTTTTAGACGCCACGTTGTGACGTTGTTTTAGACGCCACGCTGTGATCTAAAATTTGTAATGCGTTTCAAGAAGAAAATTATTCTACTTTCACCCCTGGTTGTTAGTCATGACTTCTTTATAATTTTAAATGTTGCCGTTTCATGAAATTTTTAACACTAACATTCAACCCAACATTCACCGTTAATTTATTGCCGAGTAACATTTTCAGACCTTACTATTTCGATTGTCATCTTTCTCGTTCGTTTCTAATCTGATCGTGGTTTTAGTTGTACGCGATTTTAGCCGATCAAACTACATTTAAAATTTAGATGTTTGCCTTAAAACTTTCGGGGTGATATCTCCAGCGGTCACAATTATGATTTCGTGTTTACTCAACGCAAAGCGGAAACACACGCGCCCAAGGGAAAACCAATAACTATATAGGTCGGCTTCTAACCTAAATAACGCGGCTGGGAACATGCATATATAGTCGAACGGAGCCAGTTGGTTAGGTTGATACGAATAGAAAACATTAACTGCTAGACAACCTGAAGTTTGCGGCCAAATGCAAAGTGCGTCATATTTCGGCCTCGTAAACGTTTTTGTTCAAACTTGCAAATCGTTAACATTTCGTTTTCGATGTGCGCTGTAAAGTTTTCGATCTATGCTATATCATGTTTATGACCCTCGCCAACATCTCCTCTCGTCTAATTGGGTTTGTCCCTATTTTCCTGTGCATTTATGGTGCAGAAGTCACTTGTGGCTTTGTGCAGACTTTTAATGGGTGAGTGGGCGGATCCCTGTCAGCTGTATTGCCACGTATTTCTCTTAGGCAGGAAGCGGGTTTTCCGGAACGTGATACGACCAACCCTTCCCTAAATAGACACACGCGTTGTAAAAACCTGAGGTAAACAACAACAACAGCTCAGACGCCACTGTTCGGTAATTTGGATTGTACATTTCGAAGGAAGGTTAATTGAAATTCCTCTGCCCCCACCCCATGTCTCGCTTGCTTGGTCTTTAAACAGCTGCCCGACGTATAATATATAGTATTTTCTGTTACATAAATGGAGTCGGGAAGGTTAAAGAGCTTACATATTGTTCAGCCTCCTGTTTGCTAAACATGTATCGCTTTGCATACCACTGAAATATAAAACGTATTTTTATATTAATCGTACTCCAACGAGTTCTTGTTTGAGTTTTTGTAATGACAATGCGTCTAGGAAAGGTTGAAATGACAAATATTATTTTTACAAGCGTCAAACCAAAAGCTTAAACTTTGCTGTCAAACTGAATTTAAACATTAACCTCCTTGTTCGTTTTTTTTTCTATTTTTCTTCACCCCGAATATCCAAAAATGCATATTAAAGGCCGGGTCACAAAATCGTGGGAAAAGGGAAGAACCAGCCACAAAATACTAGTTCAGTATGGCTGATTGAGCATGATTGAAAAGCATTCAATACGATAAGTTTTTGTCCGGTAATGTTAGGTTTAACGAATTGTCAGTTTACGTCAAGCATCAAAAGAGACGGTTTAAAGTAATTTGGGTTAAAAATGCACCCTTCAACTTATTAATAAAACAACAAACGAAATACCTTTCAGCTAATTGCCACCACGCCACCATGCGACATTTTAAATATTTTTATATACATTACAACTGTATATCATATAGTATATTATTGATTTAATCTTTCCAATATATTGGCTACCAATATGCCAACACAGTCATATGGTGCTAACCCGTCTCAGCTAATAAACTCGTTTCACTAATGTACGTATATTCTTATGTTGTTTCAGCATCGATAAAAATAACTCTTTTAATTATACAAGAAACTCATGGGTTTAACTTATACCTATACAAAGTAGTAGGCAAATTTCGGACCCCTAAAACTTAATGTTTGACGTCCACCCACCTTCTGGCCCCAGAGGCAAGACGCCACTAGGAGCACCAGAGCGCCGACCATAGAAATCGCAGCCATGGCGATACCGACGATAAGCAGAATTCTCCAGATGTCCATATGAAGGTGATTTCCAGACCAGATGACCTTGTGCTTGCCAATTTTGCTATTAAAATCTCCGATGCGATACACCAGAAAACCGATACAAAGGCCCTATAAATGGTTCAGGGCATAACGATTTGAAAGCGAAATTTTCACACCTTTTTGTCGTAAGAATTTTTTTTTAAGTAACGAAAATCTTGCGTCAGACTTTTTCTATCGCCGCCCAAAATACCCTTTCAAGGGCTATTGAAGGCTATAACACGTGAAACTACTAGGCCTACCACGAAAGGGGTGGAATCTGGGGTGAGGGGAATGACACAAAGATGCGTCGTAAAAATAACACAAAGTTACGTCATAATACAATTAATCTCAAATGGACCTGTTATTCTCGAGCAAACTCTGCGCAAATGTGCAGCTAAATTTAAATCTAATCGCACGGAGCGCGAAAAATATGCGGAAAATTGTTTTAAATTGGAAAAACTTTAATGAAAAGGGGGCGTAACGCACGAGGCACATAAAAGAGATTCGATTAACGCTGAAAATATCAGCATTTATAGCACAATTTAACAGAAATTGGACCAGAATTTATAAGTCACGCGAGGCAACATGCCATATGAAGCCTAGCGGATTTGGCCTGAATAGATTTCCTTGAAACTGACAAAGTTTCGTGCAAACTGCAAAGAATCAAAAAGTTGTGTTTATATGAATAAACTTGGCTCAAAGCATATTTGGTGGTTTTGGCCTGGTGGGCCTGTAATGCTTTTAGCTATACATCGAATTTTAAACACAATATAATTATTGTACGGCTATCCCGCGGCCCACAACCACATGGCAAAAGTGAAATCAAAATATTATTTGCTGACAACCCATTAAAATATTGTTTGCGAAAAATATTTTTAAATCTTTCTTTCTCGTTACCTTTGTGACGTTTAATACTTTCTAAGGTGACACTGGGTTTTTCAAAAGGCACAACCAGAGGCGCCTGCAGAAAATTTTTAGGGGGGGATTTTATATCAGTATAAATTGATATACAAATCAATATTATTCCATTAGTAAAACTGAAGTATTGTAAATATGAATAAAAATAATAATCGCATTTTGAAATTTCAGGGGAATAATTTACTCACCACGGGATGCCCTGTTCACCATGATAACAGTTTAGATATAATTGTAAACAAAAATCCTTTGTACAAAAATGCAATTCTAAATGCAACAAAAAAATTGCAGTGTGTGCTTGTTTCTGCGGTGGCAACCACCAATTTAACTTACGACGTATATAAGGGCGGTCAGGAGGCTTCCAGCTCCGAGACTGCAGAATCCGCAGCAGGAGTAAAGGATCGGGTTCTTCCGCTTGCTCTTCTTCTTCTTCCAAGGTCGATCGTTACTCAGATCGCTCATGGAAGAAGCTCTTGAGCTGATCACGCTCGAGTCTCGGATCGTAGTCCTATAGTGAAAAAACAAATGGTGTCACTACAGCTTGAGGTTTTACTAAGCGTTGAAAAGCTATTGAGTCCCTAAAGCTATTAAAAAACAAAGTTCGCTGAATTGGCAAACTATATAGGATGTTCTGACACTTTTCTATTTCGATGCCGACAAACAATTTAAAAAAGATTCCGATTAGGTGCCAAAAGAGTTTATTACTATATAGGGTCAAATTGGCAACTTTGCGGAAACTGAAACTTTTAAATTTAAATGTGTTCTAAATCAATTCGGGTTTTGCTGGTAATAAATCTAAAATTAGCTACAGGAAACTTGTTTAATTTTAGTTAAATTTTTTTAACAATAACTTGTGATGTAAATATGGCTGCGTTATATCGCAAAGCATTAATTAGATTGGTATGGGATAGGCACCTATTTTAAACTAGTATCGAAGGTGTACTGATACTATACATTGATGTCCGGTATTAGCTCGAATTTAAAACAATAAGAGATCCCTAATGTTAACTGCAGTTTTCTATTTCAAGGTCAAAATATGTAGTAGAATGTTTCTCACCAACCGATGTGGGTCGAGTTAGGGTTAGTTATGCGTTTCATACTAATCTACCACTACAATAATATCCTAAAGTATGCTTCCTTGAGCAAACGTTTAAATACTAATTTATGGTCCCAGTTGGAAAGCACCCCATTTACACCCTTAAAATAAAGCTTTAATCGAAAACTACGTTCCTTCAAATTGTCAAGATATGCTGGTTTAAATGATCGCACTCATAGCTTATACAACTTTCAAAAGGGTGCATAATTTTACAGAAAATCCAGTTAAGTGAAATGACATTTCAGATACATGTGACTAATACACACAAGATAGTGACGCTTCGCTTGAATTAAAGCTTTCAGTGTCAACTTGCAAAAATTACCACGAACCTTGAAATAGTCGATTCATCTCCGTCAGCATCCGCTTTGGTTCTTCGTTTAGGCGATCTTCCCCTCGATACTGAGGAAACGGAAGACTCTCTCGACACCGGACGTTTTTTGCCCTTTTTATCATTTTTCTTCTTTTGCTTCTTTTTGTTTTTCTTATCCTTTGCAGGCTTGCTTTTCGTAGCTGGTTGCTTGACCTTCTTGGCGGGTTTGGTCCTTTTTACTTTCTTTTTGTCTTTTGATTTTGATCTACCTCGTTCCACGGAAGACTGGCTGGAGTCGCGTTTTCTCTTTTTCTTTTCCTTCTCCTTTTTGGCTTTCTCCTTGCCACCTTTGCTCTTGTTTATCGTGAATTCTGCCGCTTTCAGCTTCATTGTTGTTGATATAGTTTGTTTTCAATCTTAACCAGGAGTAGCCTAAGTGTTTGCTGTCAACTTTAGGCGCATGGGAACATCACTCGCTAGTTTTCGCTGTTCAAACATAAAAAACAATAGAAATATTTGGTTTTTAAGTTATATAAAAACAATCGCTTCTGAGGTCGATAATACTAACATAATAATAGTCCGCCGGAAAAAATCAGTTTCGCCATAATCATTCAAACTTTTGGTACAACGACTTTAGGCAACAGTATATTTTATGTTAATATGTATTTTACAAATAGTTCCCTTTCGGCACTTTAAAAAGCTACACTGGTAACCTGGCGCTAGATAGACGGGGTCAATTTTACAATAACTTTATAAATCAGTTTATTGTTTAGGCTTAGAAAAGAAAAAGCCGATACAGGATATACAACAATTCTGAATATTTTGCTTTCTTCTAATATCTATTGGGGTTTAACAGTTTTCCAGACCTAAGTAAAACCTGGTAATCATAATAAATAAAACTCATTTCCGAACTGTTCTAGCTATATGGTCACCTCCAAGGTCAACTCCATGAACCTAAGTCATTTAAACTGCTTACTTTTTAGTTTTAACACCAGTTACAATCCCTGCAAGTTGTCGGTTTGTCATAAATCACTTCGCAACCGACCTAGTTTAGTGCCTCTTGTTATTTCCCGTGATTAGGTCGGCTTGTAGTCATTGTTACCGACGAGCGAGCGCGTCAAAGAAAAGTTGAAAGTCAACTTGGTGTCCAACGCCTCCGGGCAGAAATCGTGTTGTCCTTGCGAAAAGTTCCGACGCTGCCTTCGGGCCCTCGAAAGTCGCTCGGCGCTGGAAAAGTTTATGTTTTTCTGTCGATTTGCCGCTTCTGTTTTGTATCGTGTTTACGTAGTGGCGTTGTGTAATTGCCCGTAATGCCATGATTTTGTGCACTTGTCGTTTACGTTTTACCTACGTCACGTGGATCGCGGTTATTAGCTATTGATTTTTGTTTAACTTTCCAGCAACTAAACCCCTGACCTTATCAGCGTAGAAAACACATTTCTATCATACACTTCTACCAAGTTGTCATGTTGATATCAAATCTTTTCGTTTTTAAGACACAAAATGCTTGCAATTTATTGATCAGTTAGACATCATTGAAAGTAAAAACAAATACCGTAGCTAAAAACTGCTACTATATAAATTTTACGCAAAATATTTAATGAAACACCAAAATGATATTTGAATCAAGTCGAATATTGAAAAACACTGACTAATGTGCAATTCAAGTGATTCACATACACAATTTATCCTAATTAGTTTGCCTATTTAATTGACACGCATTGGAAGCACCTTAACTTAACTAATGGCAGAGCATGTAAAGTTTTATGGGGCCAAGTATTGCATCTTTTTACTTTTGGTTTCTTTTCATTTTATTTTTAGTCAATTTGACGAACAGGACAAAATAAAACATTTGCGACCATAGGAGCGATTTTTTGACAATACGTTAAGCACGATACATCGATTTAATTTTATAATAAAGAATCGCAACTTTGTTTCCATCGTAGGTTCCAAAATGATATAGCCTAGGCTTTAGTGTTTTGTAACGATTTTTTAATGTTTAAATGTTTGTAATCGCCAAAAGCAAAGAACATGGAATAATATCTAATCTTTAAAACGCGTCATCTTGTGGCGAAGTAAACAGTAAAACATCACAATCTTTACAAAACTAAAATTAAGTTTACCAATAAAGGTAGATGTATAGGCCTATGCCTCTCACCAAATAACAGCTTCATGAGATTTTAGTGTGCAGCTAACACCTGTCCAATCTAAAACTTTAACAAGATAAACGAACTGTGTTATGTTGATAGGGTTACTTTTTATGACACGTTGAGATATAATTTTGTGACGTCACGTTATGGCGTAACTTTGTGAGGTTTAGAATGAAATTGCCTTATGACGTCATCTCTCAAAAATTGTCAAATATGACTAAAGTTTACATCCTTATTATTAGGCCACAATCCACTATGTGTACCCTCTTTTATTTGCTCTCGCAGCCTATATAATGTTTCAATTTAAATATAATTCAGTTAAATAAATTATTTACTAAAAATAATTTGCAATCAATATAGAGGATAACAAGCTTACAATTTTAAAGAGGTGCATTTTGTACAAATTTGTATCAGAGAGTTCTTATGTTTACAAATGTCTACCTTAGGTAGAGTCTAAACCAGCCGTTTTCAATTGCAGGTTTACTAAACCTGACACGGTACAGTACGAAAATAAATTCGCAATTACGCATAATTGCAGACGCTCCTTATTTAGCTCCAATCAAGGCACGCGTCATATTAAACTGGAGAAAACTCGCAACATTTAACCTGGTAAAAATATAATATTTATCCACCCAACTTTTTGATGTTTTTGCGAATAACTCGTATTGTTTCGTTTCGTTACTAACTATAGCTCATTGTTTTGTCACGGTAATGATGTCATAAATATGTCACGACCAATTATGATTTCTATTGTTGGGCTGGTCTGAAATTAACCTAAAAACCGCCGATGCGTGTTAACGTTTTAACGTTGTGTAAATATCGCAATAAAACTTTTAAGCCTTTAAACTTAGGACTTTAACTTGGATTTTAAATTCCCACTGCCTATTAATATCGCGCTTGTCGGTATTGCGGTAGAGTATGATATACCTACGTAAAGAAATATATCAAATTACTGTTGTTTAAAGGTTGTGTTGTTGTAAAATGAAAGGGCTAACAAACAATATAATTAAAAATAAAATTCTTTGTCTATTGGTTATGCAGTTTATTAAGCGAAACAGTAAGCACTTTAGAGTTCTAGGCGCTATAGAATCCTACAACAATGCACAGTATTTGGATTGAGAAGTTATCCTATCGGTTAAGGTGGGTTAATAAATCTAATAAATAAAAAAAAATCGCATTTAATAATAAATCTAGTGACCAACCCTCGCCCAAACTCTAGCCCAGCGGTTCCCAAACTGGGGCCTGCGGACCAACTGGGGTCCTCGCAGCAGTTTCAGAGGGTCCGCAAGGAGAATTATTTATTAAGTTTATAAACATTAGGCTTTCGCGATTGTTTTTAAAATTGTGTGTCATAATTCTTGTTATCACTTATCAGTTATGCTTTATTATCCAATAATAAAGCGCATTTTATAAGGTCTCTTGTGACATCATAACGCATCTATTATGCTGTACTATGCTAATGTTCATATTAGTTAGAAAGTTGGGCGCTCTTTCACTATTGTACTAAAAAATTAATAAAAAAATTTTTTTTCTTTAAATGCTGCATACCACAACACATATTGTTTGGGTTAGGGTGCGGGTTAGCGTTTGGTTGAGGTTGGGTCAAGTTATTATTAATAATAAACATAATATTACTTGACCCACCCTCACCCAAACGCTAACCCGCACCCTAACCCAAACAATATGCGTTGAGGTAAGCGGTATTATTATTATTTTTTTTTGCATAACTTTTCATGTACAATAGTGAAAGAGTGCCGAAATTTGTTACATTAGAAAGAATTCTTACTGCACCAGTGTACTACAAAAAACATGAATCAACTGACCCTTAAATTTTTATAGGGCCGCGAAAAAAAAAATCATTGCAAAGGGATCCGCCAGGCAAAATTTTTAGAAAAGTTTGGAAACCGCCGCTCTAGCTAACACTCGACCCAATATTGTGCATTGCTTAAATAATTGTTTCAACACTGTAATAGGATTCTAGGCCACTGCTGAGTTGTATTTTATGAACAAGTTTTTTTGTTTTTAAAATTTGTTTGTTTGGTTTTTGACAGTGGATATGTTTAATCGTGTTTATCCTGCTTTAATAGAACTCCTCAGATTTTGTTATTCAGAACAAAGAATCGGGTTGACTAGCTGCACAAAAGGAGATGTTGAGAAAACGTATGCGAAATGGTACATATTCAATATTTCATGGTGCAGGCCAGGGTTTTGTTGCTTAAGAAACTTACTGGCCAAATTGGATAATTTTTTCCACTCTTAGTAGCAGACTTGTGGAAAATTACCGTAAAATGTGTTTGGCATCAAAAAATTGATCTGACAAGCAAAAACTTTAGTTGTGCTTCTGATTTTAGATATTGTATCAACCTTACTACAGCTGCACAAATAACAAATCAATGCAATTTTAAGCTGCATAAAAATCTCTCTTGTCCAATATTCAAACTCTTCATTCTGGCTCGCTGATGCACTTGGCATATTTTACACAGTAGGTTATTGTTAAGATTACCAAGGTTTTCAGTTAGGCGAAATAATTGTTTTTGAAACGGTTAAAATAACCGCATAGTTTTAAGCTTTAGGCGAAGTTTGGTTCGGCGGTACCCACAAAAGTGCTGATTCTTTATTTTTCTGTGATTTTCAATTCTTTTGAGGAACTTTCCTTAAAAAAAGTCAGATATAACTAAATTAAAATGCCAAAGATTTCCATGCCGTTATTTGTAAAATGTTCACAGCTAATAATGGAGCAATATACTGACAACCGTTAGCGCAATGTAAGTTTTGCGCGTTTGAGCAATTTTTCGTGGCTGACCGCATTTTTACACTGATTTTACAAAGATTCATGCCAAGCTTAAGGGCCTAAAATTCTTCAATCAAATTTTGCATAATGTGTACCAGAAAGCCAATGTAAAAAGTTTATTAGGTAAGGTAAGGTTTCACAAGATCACTGTTGTGGTGTAGGACTAGTCCGCAATTCGGTGAAGGTGCACACCCTAAATTGTTTTAAAGCAATTCAACCTACTATTTTAAAAAGGCTTCATTGTGGTAGGATTTTGAACCTCAGGTGTGCAAAAAGCATGATTAAAATTTAAAGTGAAGACTTGGTTTATATAAGTATTTCAAGCTAAAAATTGTGATGGCTGGTAAAAATGGAAATGGAATGCACAATAGAAATTCCATCTGTAAAATACTATGCCTTCAACTCTGCAAGATGACAAAACTGTTCTTATTGGGGGCAAGCATTCCAAGTCAAACATCTTAGTTTATGTGAAATTTTGGACAAACTAAAATAATGCACAAGAAGTAGTTTGGTTTTATTCAAGACTTTTCTATTTTTTTTAACTATGTAAAAATATGTTGAGCATTAATCTGATTCTTAACAAATTTCAGTTTTATGATACGCTTTCGGCACTTTGTTTGCCTTTTTCATGCTGTGTTTACTTAGTGATTTTTGTGTTGTATTTCTAAAAGTTGGCAAACAGTATGAAATCAGTCTAATTAAACATTTGCTAAATAAATTGTTTGCTTTAAAAATCATTTGTGCGCTATATTCTTTGATGTGTGGCGATTAGATGCTAGTTGTCTAAACTTTGAATAATGTGTTAGAATTACAAATGATGCTTATGTTAACCGATTTTTATTGTTTGTTATTTTTTGGCTTAAAAAAAACAATTTCACAACAAAAATTCTTTATATATATATATATGTATATATATAAAGCCCTTTATTTTAAAACACGGAGGGAATTACATAATTTGGAATGATTAATTACTTTACCCTACAATATTGAAGAAAAATGCCTCGGCTTGCTAACCCCAAAAATTAGAGATAAATCTGAAATCGCTAATTTCCAGTTTTAAATATTTTAATAAAATTTAAGTATGTTATTAACAAACTTGTTGCTATAAACAAACTTAATAAATAAGTGAGAGATAAATAAACTATATTTAAGGCTCTTCCATCAAAAACTTCTAATACGTGATTTTATAAATACATGCAAATTCAGTCTGATTTCACTACACGCCATACTTATTCTGATCGACATCAGTTATATAAAATAAGGCTTTTTAATTGAAGAAAAGTTATTAGATAATTTTTAGTAGAGTACACTAAAGCAGTGTTGAGAGCCCTGATTTTTGTAAGATGAATTGGGATGGTGTAAGATTTTTAGTATCTGGGGTCACAATGGTGAGATATTATTGTACATGCTAGTGTTTGTTTAAAAACAATCTAAATCACTGTTCCGGTTATCACATTCCCCAATTTAAGTTTATGGCTAGTTTTGTATTAATATTGGCCTGTTACCTCTTTCAGTTTGTTGTGTACAGTGCATAGGATATACTGCTACCAACTTGATCAGTTGAATTTTAATTAAAGTATAAATGATTCCATAAATTTTCTTTACAAAACGAAGAAGGTAGATTGACAACAATTGGAGGATTAAGTATCAACAGAATCACTGTTTACCAAGTTACACAAAATCACCAACATCTCAAAAAGTAAGAACCAAAAAGGTTTTATTTTCAAGTTGAACAAACTTGTTGATTTTAATTTGGAAAACAAATTATCTCCTTTCAGTAACTTATACTTAAGGTTAGTGTAGGATTAATCACCTTTTTTTAACAGAATGCTTTATAAGTGATATTGTATTTTCTTGTCAAAGATATTATTTTTTGTCCTGTCTGTTTGTTTTTACTCTTTCTGATTAGTTATTAAATGCCAAACCTGTGTGATAGCGTTAATATAGTTTTTGTAAACAGCATTTCTTTATGTTTAACCACTTTAGCACATACTTCTTGTGTTAAAAGTTTTGAAGTAGGCAAACATACCAACTAATTGCCTAGTCAACTATTCGTTTTTATGGCATACCTTGTTTTTCTCTTTAAGGCATTTATAAACAGTTTAAATGTCTTAATTGCACATTGTTAAATTATTATATTGCAATCTAAGTTTTATTGGTTTGCCTTATTGCTTACTAAATTCTTAAATTGGGATACATACGACACACCTTTCTTTGCATTGCCTTTCTAAACTTAAGCTTTTTATTTTACAGGAGTTTAAAGGATGGCAGAGATGTGGCTTTGCTTTTCCTGTTGCATGACCAGTAGTGGACCTTCTGTAAGTTTTACCTTTTGCATTTTTGGTTATTTGTTTAAGCACACTAGCAGGGCCTTGTAAGGTCCCAAATTTGTAAAAAATAAGCATTAATATGTAAATGCAAAGTTCAAATTTGCGAAAAATTATTACCTAGCACTGGTTTCCATGGAATGCTGTTCTAATACTGAAGGGTGTCAAAAAATATTTTACATTCCTTTTGGTTCCGAGTTTGCTCTGTTAGTAAGCTTCTTGATAAATTTTTTAATGTCTAAATGTAGTGCAACTAATTAGGAAAGTGTGTCTGCTGTGTGCACAGGTGTTTATTTTTGCATCACAGTTAACCATTTTTAAAATACTAGTGCTATTTTTTTTTTAATTTCTGTGCGGCACCACAAGCCAAAAAGGGTAGAAGCTGCTGGCTTAGCTAATTACTCTTCAAAGACCCCTTTGTCCTTGAAAAAAATTAAATTCACTTTACATAACTCTGAGGAAACAATGCAAGAAAAAGTATTCAAGCACCCATAGCTGAAACCTGGGTTGCTCAGCCCCCCTGATAAATCTTCATGTGAAAAACTTTGTATTTTGTTTGATACATGTAATTTGAGAAAAAATTGCTGCAAAAATTCCAACAGTTGTTAACACAACTGCTGAACATTATTTCCCATAACTTGTACTTTGGCAAATATCTGCCTCGCGCATAATTATTACTTAAGTAGTTTGCTTTTTTAATGGAGACACTTACAGTAAATCTTAAAGACCGTTTTTCAACTTAAACGGCATCAACTGGACCATTAAGCATGTTCCAAAAAACGTGAGTTGCAGTCATTTGTCGAAAATTGAATACCAAAAATGAAGTATATCTTACTCCACATAAAAAATCATTTTTTTAGTGGGAAATTGTGAACAACAAAAGCCACATCTTTGCTTGTTACCCTTAGGTTGCTAACTTTAAAAACAAGCAAAAGATATATTAGTTGCAATTTAAACTTGTTTTCAGAAGCGCAAACCAAGAAGACGGAAGTTGGATCCAAGTATGATTGGTGCTCCGGCAAACTTTCAACATTTAAACCACATCGGATCAGGAGAATCTGGTGGAGATGATGTGAGTTTATTTTTTAATAACTAAATTGATATATTTAGACAAAGCTAGAAATAGACCAATATATCGGTTTTCGATAATGTCGGCTGATATTTGGCTTGTACCAATATATTAGTATCGGTATTGTAGGCTGATACTTTTGCTGTATATATTTTTTTTTTTGAAAATTTATCCTGTACAACAAACAACTCACCCATTTTTTAATAAAAAAATTGGGTGTTAGCATCCTGCCAAGTTTCCCAGATATAAAACAACTTCGGTATCAGTTATTGGTTGACAAATTTGTAAAAATCGGGTATTGGTATCGGTCCCAAAAAGTGATATCGGTTGATCTCTAGACAAAACAGTTTTCATCTGGCTGATGGAGTGATGGTAGAGATCTATGTTTTTCCTGAATGAGAAACATTAGGTTTCAATTTGTTTGATGTCAACACTTTTCATCTAATTTCCCAAGTTTAATACAATTAAAGGACTTTTAATGATATTGTTTCACTACTTTACAGACATGTTTAACCATAATATATACCTAGCTTATTTTATAACCAAAACAGCAGAGTAATAATTACATCACAATTTTTATCACAGACTTTCCTAAAATTAAATGTGAGCTCAAACCAACTGAATTATGTACGAGAGACTTCATTTTATATGAGAATATTAGTACTTTCCTTCATTTGTCAGTTGTCACATCACTCATTCCGAAACTTATTTTTGTGTTAAAACATCCACACCGAAACACAGTGGGCCATTGTGCACAGCGAGTTAGTGACATCAGAGTTATTGACCTTGCCTTTTGAGCAAACATTACGCTTCATAAGCAGATTATCTTAGAATTGATTTTTGATTGAAATCCCTTCTGAGGCCAAGGAAGTATTTTTTTCGCAAATTTGTCTTTTGTATTTTGTAAAGATAAAAAAAAACATCCTGCCGCAGAATGTGATTTTAAAGCAGGTATTTCATATACCATAATTTAAGGTTGATTATTATTTATCTTTTGACAACGTAGAGGTAATTCAGTTTATTACTTCTTTTGGAAATAACGTGATCTCAGCATTATGTAATTCTTTAACACACAGACATGCATAGTTTACAATCCAAACACTCATCAGGTGCATTTCTAATGTCCAACTTTACTGAATGACATCCAGTGGTAGACCATATTATCATGCCCATTCGGTTTGTTCTGAACTACTTTATCTGGATCTGATAAGTTTATAGAGCAGTGCAACTTATTGGTTAATGGATATAATATATATATTATATATATGAATAGGGTTTAAAAAAATGAATGCTGTTTTAAACATGATTAAGTTTACTAGTATTGTTTATGGCTATTCATGTGTTAAACCTAATATTGTTTTACTTGCACTTTAAACTTACATTTGTTTCTCTCTAAATAGGTATATTGTTAGTTTGTACCTTTTTTAAACCTATGTACACTTTCTAGTTAATCATTCTTGTGTAAATAGCCAAATGAAACATGTTTTATAGTTAATGCAAGTGCACTTTACCATCCCTGGTGTTGTCTAAACAGACGTCAATGCATGGTTACATCATGTCATGTCATTAAAATAGAGTCATATTACGTAATATTACAGGGTACAATGTGCCACCATATCATCACAAGTTGAAGCAGTGATTCCACATGTTTTTAGTTTTTAAAAAGTATTAAATAAGTTTGTCCCTTGCAAACACCCAATTAATTTGTACACAATAATTATTAAGTGATGAACAGACTCCTTCTATCACAATGGGAAACAAATTGCTAATGTAAATCACAAATTAAAATGAATAACAGAATGTTTTATATCAGATTGCAACAGCCAATTAAAAATTGCTTTAACTCTGTATTAAAGAAGTTTGATTTCAATGATAAAGTGTGAGTTAGTTATATTGCAATCATGTTTGTCTTAAATCATATATAGAACAAATGAGTTAAACCATTTCAAATTAATATTTAATTTGACTCTTTTTCCTCAGCTGTCAAACATTACTTGTTATATTTCCTGTTAAAACTAGGTCAACGGATTTGTGTAGGTGTCAGTGGAAATTTTTTTCACATTATATAATTTGTTGTGAAAGCAAATAGTGTTTTATCAACTAAAGCAACTATCTATAAATGTAAAAAATATGTTCACGGTGTTTGTTTAATATTCACTTAGTTAAAGTTTTTTACGATTATTAGTTCAGCTAAAAATATGGAGCTTTTTAATTTAAATGACTAACGACTTTTAGTTCTGATATGTTATTCATTTTTGCATTGCTAGTTACAAGATAACATGCAGAGCAAAGGTGGTTATGAATTTCGAACCGATGTTACTGTGGAAAGGAAACTGACTGACCTAAAACCTGATGCCTCATAGTGCCTAATGGTAAGCATCCTTTTGCATTTTACCTTTATAATTGTGGATTCTTTAACCATACAAGTGTAACAACTTCATTCATTTTACAAACTTTCCTTTAAGGAGTTTAATAGAAATAGTTGTTCTTAAATTTATTTATTTTTGCTTGTCCAAATTTTTTGACTGTATATTAGAAAAAAAGATACTACTAGGTCTTTCGGTAAAGTTGATATTTGCCTAACTTATTATTTTCTATTGCAAATCAAAAATATATAATTGTATTTTTTTTTCTTGTATATTTGGTTGTTTTCCAAATACCCTTTACATTTGTTCAAAAATACAACATAATAAGGTTTGTTTTTACACTTAGATAAACATACTATAAGAAGTAAGCACTTTTTATCTTTTTTTAGATTTAGTAAAGTTTATTCTTGCTTTTATTACCCGGACAATTGTGCATTGAAGATACTGTTAGTGGATTTCCACATCCCAATGCCATTGCCACAAATGCGAAAGGTGAATTCTGATCTGACGCAGTACAGAATGTGCCTTAACTGTCTGCTCAATTCCGTTCTTCCTAAAAGAAGCACTTGTCGATATATAAGCGCCTGACTTTTTTGTGACTTTACTTTTTTGTGCGAGATTATGTTTCAGTTTTTATGGGACTCGTTGTTTCACTTGCCTTATACAGGTCAGACACAATTTTGAAATTGAAAATAACCTGCTTCACATTTGAAAACAATGTTTTCTATTTCAAAACAGTGTCCAAATTCACAATGAAGGTGTTTGGCTTTTGTTTTTAGTCTGTGATTTAGTGAATTTTGATCATGCTTTCACCGAAAGTTCACCCATTTTGTCATTGACAAATCACTTTTCATTTGCAATTATATTAGCTTTGGATTGTTTGAGTCTTTGGGGAAACCTTGTACCTAATATGCAGCATAACATTATCACACAAAATTAGTATAATAAATTAGCTTATACTTAGCACTACAAATAAATAAAAACTGCTTTAGATGTTACCCTAAATTTCAAAAAAAAGCAAGACCTATTTCTAGACTAAAACTTGAACAATGTTATATATGCCTATTCTATAAGTACCTTGTACAATGTACATATACTATGATATGTATGACAATAATATTAATTTAGTATGTGGCAGTTTTTGATTTAAATCTGTTGTTCTGCATGCAGTTATTGGCCTTAGTTTATGCTTTTTTTCCAATTTTCTTATAGCCTGCACCTATTTGCACTAATGGTTGGTCTGGAAATAAATATATGACACAATATAGCAAACTACCTAAACAATAACTTGTATTAGTGATTTAATCACATTAAAATAATTTTTAACAAATCTAAATGTTTTCAATTTAATTGTTCTAAGCACAAATAGTAAGCTTAATATGTGTTTTAACAATTATTATTAAATTAAAACACTTGTCACTTTGCTATTTTTGCGCATTTTTACTGTGTCTTAGTTACCAATTCTTTAATGTGTGTTTTGTTTTACTGGTATTGTCTCTCACTACCCAACAGTTGTATTATTAGCAATTTTTAAGGGTCATGCAGAATGTTTTGTATATTTAAATACTTTGTACCAGATTAAATGAATAGTTTTCTGCCCCTTATAGATTATTTCATTAATCACAAGATTGTTCAACTAACAATATGCAAGCTTACTGTTGTTTTTTTTTTTGCAAGAATCTACCATATGTCAGTAAAAACTTAGAATTAAGTAAAACTCTTTTAAAAGTTTTTATCCTTTTATCAGAGTATGATGTTTTAGTTATGCTCAATGTTTTGTTGTAAAGTTACTGTTAGTGGTTACTTGCTTTTGCATCAAATATTATGCTTTGTTTTAACTCAACTTGCTGTTCAAAAAACTTTTAAAAATATTTTTTTTTTCATTTTGATTATACAAGAACAATCTTAATGCATTCTATTGCCATAAAGGATGTCAATATTATCCCTTTTTTAAGTTTGTATGCCATATCTCTTGTGCATTGTCAAGTGTTCAATGTGAAACGTACTTGGATACATGGAATATGTAGTTTAGATTGCACAAAGAATAGATCAAATTTAATCACATGCTTGTTTTTTCTTCAAATGTCATCGTACTCTGAATAGGGTTATATTGAAGAGTATCGCAATGTAAAACAATTGTATCGTTATTTATTTTTGTTTTGTTTTTTTGGTTTTAATTGATCCCTTATTTGAACAATCTTAAAGCGTGTATTATATCAAAAAAATTGTAACCTCTCTTTTAACTACAGCGTAAGTTCCGGTAATTTTTTTTTTAAACTAATGTTACCCTATCATGTTTTACAATAATTTCAAGTTGGCCTTAGGTGTGAAAATGTAAAGCAGGGGTGGGCAACCTACGGCCGGCAGCCAAGATCTGTCCCGCTACGCAAATCATGCGGCCCACAACTTATTTTACAAACTTGACAAAAGGCAATTCCTTATAATTTTTGGCTATTTCAACTACCTAAAAGCATTTTTTTTGCGCTGAGTGCAAATTTTAAAATACCTTAGTTTTATCCCTGATTACCAGTTGTTGTGGTAAGTATAACAGGTTTAAAAAAATGTACACAGTTAAAAAATAGCCTTTTTTTTGGAGGCCCGCGATGTTGCCCACCCCTGCTGTAAAGGTATGATTTGGTCGGATTGATTTTTTAAGGGATTTTGTTTTCTTGATGAAATATAATACTGTTATATTTTTGTTCACTGATATGCCGCGCATTCATCTACTGACCTTGCTTGATTTTGCAGTTACTCAGAATTTAATTGTGTAAGTAATATATGATCCGTAAGTAAACTTACAATCTGTGCATGCCTGTGTTTCCTCAGGAACGGTACGTTTATTTTAAAGCAGGAGATAAAACTTTTTTTTTTTTGTACTCCCTTTGCGTTAAACACACGCATTTTATGGTTTGTCCTTACATTGTTCGTTAACCCAAAACATTTTTTCTTATTTAAAATTGCCAGATGTCAAACAGTCATGCCAACCGGAGTGAAACGACACTTAAAAATGTTTAAATGTATGTATTCAAGCATCCAAATAGGTTTCAAAACTTGTTTCCAGAAACATAAAAAATACTTTTTAATGTGTGAATGACACTCAATATTCAAGCATCCAAATGGGTTTCAAAACTTGTTTCCAGAAACATACAAAATACTTTTTACTTTGTGAATGACTCAAAAATATATTTGAATGTATGTATTGAAGAATCCAAACTGGGTTTCAAGCAGGGCTGGGGAGCCACCGTAAAATAGCATTAGCTCCGGCTCCAGCTCCGGAGCCATCAGGCAATTATTAAATGGCTCTGGCTCCAGCTCCGGAGTCGTAAAACTCAATCCTTTGGCTCCGGCTCCAGCTCCGGAGTAGTAAAACTCATATCCTTTGGCTCCGGCTCCAGCTCCGGAGCCATCAAACACACACCCAATGACTCCGGCTCCAGCTCCGGTGCCACCAGTCATTTATTCAATGGCAAGTTTTAAAAATTGCTTTTGACTAAATAACGTTGGAGATGGAACAAAATATAATTTCTTAGCTTTAGCACCACAAATTGTAAAATGGCTCCAGCTCCACAAAAATAATAAAAAGGGCTCCGGCTCCACAAAAATAATAAAAATGGCTCCGGCTCCGGCTCCAGCTCCACAAAAATAATAAAAATGGCTCCGGCTCCGGCTCCAGCTCCACAAAAATAATAACAATGGCTCCGGCTCCGGCTCTGGCTCCAGAGAAAATGCTTAGCTCCGGGCTCCGGGCTCCAGCTCCGGCTCCGGCTCCCCAGCCCTGGTTTCAAGTTTCCAGTAATATAAAAAATATTTTTTAACATGCAACTCAGATTTTTATTGTCAATATGGGATGTAGCATCTCTTGTATGATTGTTCAGCAGAAGTGAGCTAAAATGTCACTTTCAGCGCAATGTAGAGAAAAATAGAAAAAAAGTGTTCTCAATTGTTCTGAACAAAAGGGTTCAGAATTTCCTCCATTCCGTCTTGTGGACAAATCAAAACAACAGAAGTACCGCGACATACAGTCAGGCCCAATACTCTGGTGTCTTCACTTTGCTTGTATGGATCATCCGGATCTGTGCAGAAAAAAATTATGAATAAATTATTATAGGTTTTGTTTATTTTGACACTGGAATTACAAATATTTAGTTCAGGTGGATTAATTTTTTAAGATATATTTTCTGTGCAATTTACGGTATATTTATTGCAGTTTTAGCACATATTGTCCCTGTTTAAATGTAAGAATGCTCTTCAAAATAATTGAAAAATGTGGCAAACATTACACTGTTTCAATTAACAACATCTTACCTCTTAATATTTCGGTTGTGCTATCCAAAACCAAATTTAAAAGTGGGTCGTAGCCTTTGAGAACTCCACTTGCTGTAAAAAAAGCATTTGGCATAGTTACTATGGTTTTAAATGTGATATTATAAAAAAATAAGAGAAATCAACAGAAAATTGGACGATAGTCTAAAATCCAACAACTTTTATTTTACAGTATAGAAACAATTTGTGTAAAATGAAATTGCAAGGAAGAAATCGATATGGGGTTACAAATATAATTTGACCCATCTGAACCAAAATGCTACATTGTACCTTAATCAAACAATGTTAGGAATATAACCCCCTGGACGAAATATTATATTATTATAGTTTGAAGTGGCTTTTTGACTGGATCGCCTTTTTACGCTTGCACCAACTTGTGATTATTTAGTTTTGTATTTGAAGCATACACTACCTTCTCTTCCTCCGTGAAATTTAACCCTTATCGGACGATCCAGGTATTTGGAAAGATCCAAAATACTTTCCTTCTTTTTCTTGTCCTGAAAACACAAAACAAACAAATCCGAGTTTACAAATATGAACACCCAGTAAATTAGGTTCACAATTATAGACCAATAGTTCAATGAGCTGCATTTCGCAAACTATACAAAATGTAAATCACTTTTCGTTATACATTGACAGTAGCACGTACCGACATAATAGAAGTGAAGTGATAACTTGCTGAGAATGTATGTAAGATATGTTCAGTGGTTTAACTTCAATGTGTCTATTGTTTTCTCACGAGCAGCTATCACAATCTTGAAATTCGGGAATTTCCCAAAATAACGACAAAATTTATTACTATTGTGTGGTCTGATTAATATTAAACGGAACCACAGGATAACTAAGACTGATAGATAAATTTTGTATATAAAACCTATTGGGAAAAATTTACATTGTTGATTGTTACAACATTACATTCAATAGGCGTCAGCAACACGTTTACAATGACAAGAGTTTGTATACCGGTATGCTACTTTATGTTTATAACTTTTTCATGGCGCTGCGATTGGTAAAATTTGATTGGGCCTATATTTATTGGTTTGTTGAAGCCACTTTATTGGTTTTCAAATCGTTCATCTGAAGCTTATTGCCGGGCTATGCGGTTAATGTCCAATGCAATAAATTAATGCCAGTTTATGAGGTTCTTACGTTCAAATTGTATTTCAGTTTTTACGATGTCCAGTTGTCTATTGTAAATTATCGAGTGCTTAATGTTTTGCCCTTTTTACCTACTTAAATGCGAATTCGCGCGTATATAACTTTCAAATATGCCTTAGTCCAGTGGTCAGCAAACTTTTTTGTCGCGGCCCAAATACTCTGGTAAGACCTATTGAAGGCCCGCTACGTAAAACCACCACGAAAACAGTGGCGGATTCAGGATATTTGTGTTTAAAGTGAAAGATTACACGGCGCCTAAATGCCCAAAACACTGCTGTGCCATTATGTAATTGTAAAACATAGGGTACGGTACTATACAACGAAGAATATAGGCCTACGCGCGAAGCGCGAAAAAATTTCAATTAGGCCTACATATTGTTAGAGTTGGCAAAAAAATAATAATTCAACAGGCTCTCAGGACCACATTTGGCACTACTGGCCTTTACAAGCTGAGCCAATTTAAAAATTCTATGTCACACCAACTTTTAAAATAAAGTGCAATGAATGTGGCCCACAACTACTATATGGTAACACTAAACTATTCAAAAGTAGGCTAACTGGCGGCCCACTAAAAATGGCTCTGCGGCCCACATTTCGCAGTTTGCCGACCACTGACTTAGTCCTTTTTAAAAATCAGAATATATAGGGTAACGTCGACAGAATAAAGAGTAACGTCGTGAGTATCACGGCAGTTTGTTAACATTTCTTTTTAAAAGGCTTTTTTCAGCAATCTCTTTATTGCATTGATGCCTGATATCAGTTGGTATTTGCGTGCGAAACTTAACTTGTGACGTCTTGTTATTACAATGCCGCACTTAAACAAAATTGCATGATCCACCATTGCTCGAATCCTTAATTGTCCTTTTTGTAGATTCAAGCCACAAAGTTCTTTAACATTGACAGTGTGATGGCATTTATATAAGAAGTCCTGAAGTGTAAATAAAATATCGCTTAAATGTAGTCTACACGCAATATTGCTAGTGTGCAACACAACAAATCTATGTGAGAAAAAGTATAGCCTCTATACTATTTAACTAAGTAATAAATATGTCTCTTAACTATGGTTGGCGACCCCTGTGCATAAGCAATGAGCATGCAACTGTAACATTGGAAGAATTTAGATTAGGCTTAATATAATTAAATTATTGTGACGACCATTTAAAGACTACAACTTTATCAATACCTGATGACTAGGCCTATTGCTTAAGGATATGCCGAGGTAAAACAAAATGATAGTTTGTTTCAGTTAAAAAAAATAAAAATAAAAAAGAATCCTTGTTAGGCTAAAATCTACCATAGCTGACATCAAAAAATTGTTAAAATTGCACGTTTAAAAATTAAAGTTGAATAGGCCTGTATAGTTACTTCTTTTTATGTTTTCCAGCCCAGTAAGGCCATCCAGTTTTTTGTGTTTTGTTTTTATTTGTTGTAGTGCTTAGCAGAGTGCTTAATCTACTTAACTTTTAAACAACACTTTTTTCAGTTTTGTTATGCTATGTGATAGTAAATTGCACTATAAATATGTACTTATAAATTTGCGGTATCCCTTAATGAGTTACGAAGTGATGCGATAAACGAGAGTTTTAAACCACAAATGCTCGCTCAGAGCAAATCAGTACTTTTTGACATCTACCGATTGCCTGCCGTGTCTATTGTTGTCACTGGGATGTCCAGGAGCACACAAAAATTACAACGGATACAGATCTTGGTTAGTGACTGTTAAAAAACGTGGAATTGGATTTTCAATAAAGTTATCATAGAGAACTACAAATGGCAACAAGATAACAAAATCAACTCCTACACGAGAATCGAAAAACAATCAAATATCAAGACCATGACAGTTCAAAGGTGAGTTACAATATTTCAAACAGTATATAGATATATAGTGTTGCAACATATTTCCTGGGCCGATACGATACGAAATTAAATTTATTACAATATGACAATAATCTTTTTCAGAGATAAAGCAATTTCGTGAGTATCATCACGGAAAGCATTGCGTTTGCACAACACAAATGGCCGATAATATCGGATTGGTGCCAATGTGATATTATTGAAAATTCCTATAATACCGTTCGACAAGATGTTGATATGACTTGACACTTACGTTGTTTCAAATTCCATATTTCTTGCAGTTAAATTTCAAAGAGCGAACTGCTTAAAGGGTTGTCCGCGTCATAGTCTGGAATCGTGTTGAGAAGAAATTAAAGATTGTGCGTTTAAAAGTCAAACGAATTGCGATGATATTTTTAGCAAACTGCCACTCGGTGCTGCTATTGGAAACTATAGCTAAGTTGAACATCGCTTTTTTCTTGGCAGTATTTGCGGTTTGGATCACTTGTAGGTAAATTAACAGCAATGATATTGTGCAAATCTTTGAATAAGTTGACGTCGAAAGCAAAAAAGCATCTTTTTAAAGTAAGCTTAACGCCCCAACGTAACCCGTGAGTCACGTGACTACATTTTCTATAAAAATGTTACGAATTTCCAAATGGTAGGCATGTGACCCATATTGCACCAAGAACCAAATTTTACAGGAAAAGTTTTAGGTTTCGGTCTTCGCAGGCAAGACAGCTTAAAGAAAAACCGAGTGTACGAATAATTCAGCTGCCAAAAATACGCTATGTCTTATCACGTTAATTGCGACCCGTCGCAACCACAACCCGTCTTCCCCGAAACGTGATTGCGACTATACTTTTTTTGGGAAAAAAACCTCGGAAACAGAAAACGCCGTGGACATTCGAGCTAATGACCATTAAAACGGTCAGCGCGCTGGAAAGGGCATTGGTAGAAAGAATTGCAAGAAATAGATAGGAAAAAATTAAAATTGGTTAAAATTAAAAGTATTTAACACAAAAATATTTTTTTTTTATAGTTTGGTAGCGGTTGTAATTTTTTATAACGTTATAATTTTCAAAGGGCATCCACACAGTGTTTTCTTGGTGGTAAAGTCAAGGATGAAAATCCTCTGATTTAACTGATAAACTTGGCGAAATTTTAAATAAATTTTGTTTTTCACCTTTCAAGTTTCAAGTACTGCAGTTATTCGAATTAGACGAATAGTAGTTGATTGAAGTTTTCAGTTTAATCGATTAACTGGCAGTTTGTGAAGATGAAGGTACACCTGATTATTACAGTTGCTGTTGGCATGGTATTTTCTTGTGACGGTGAGAGAATTTAAGTACATTGTTCAATTTTGTCTAAAATAAACAGTTATTGTAATTTAAACTTTACTGATAAGAATCGGAGTAAGTGATGTTGGGCCGTTTTTCAACTAAAAACATATCGAAGTGTCATATAAAACCCTAAAATAAATCACTACAACCCTTCAAGTCCAATATTGGTGGGATTAAACTCAAATGTAAACACAGCCTGTTTGTGAGTGTTCTGTACACCCAACAACGTTCACCTAAAGTTTTTATATAATATTAGGACATTTTTTTTGGTGTAGTTTATCACATTAACACAAGTCAGCATTAACAGTTATATGCCACACTAAAACGGCTGCCTTGCTTTCTACGTTTTCAAGGCGTTTTTTAAAGCTACATGTTTGTTTTCCTTTCGTTTGATAGCGAAATTGTTTAGGAATACCGAGGTCCCATATTATCTTTTCATATATTCTATCATAAAAAGTGAAAAATTGATATATATTTAGAAGGACCTATGTCATTTGTTTTGGCGAGGTAAGCAAGGAGCAGTAGGCCTATCCTCGCTGTAAACATGAAAAGTTAAATTATATTTTTCTGTCAGTGCTCCGTGCACCGTATTGGGTACCTTGTAAAGTGCACTGTCGGAAAGCGCGCTACAGACATGGCGTCATTAATCATGGTCGTTACAAAACTATCGCAGCAGTTAGTGGCCGGTGATCCCACAGCAAATTGCGAGCCCCGAACACTGTAAAATCCAGAATGTTTTCTCTCAACCTTTGTAAATCTGACAATTTATTTGTTTGCATTTTTGAAAAAAACGCTGAGGTAAAATAATTTTAAAGTACATGAGTATTTGTTTATGCGTTTCAAAAAATAACAAAGACTATAGAAAACAACAACGATTTTGTTTCGTCTTGAAAGAAAAGAGTAAATGTCTCCACTCGGTTGTATGTGTGAAGTCGAAATGAGTAAAACGTTTTCCACAGGAAAAATAACGAAAGTCGGCCTACATGGGGTGGATAATGAATCCCTTTTATTAAAATATATAAATCAGTGCATTTGGTTTCTTTTTTGCTTTTAAAATTCTAATATTCATAATGTGCGAAAAGTATACGATAATAACAATTCTCAAAATGCCGAGAAAAATATACTCCAGGATTCCGATTGAATTTTATTTGGTGCCCTTTAAACAAAATTAACAAAAATCGTATTGAACTGTGTTCGCATAGGTTGCAACAATCTGGGGGAAACCAATCTGACGGCCAGCGAGAACCCGCAGTACCTGACATCCCCTAACTACCCCATGAAATACGACAACAACCTAAATTGCAAATGGGCGATCCGCTGCATTAAAGGCGTCGGCCACTTGCACCTAAAGTTCACGTTCTTTGACACCGAATCTACGCTCGACTATCTCTCGGTAAGTCGAACAGTGACAGGGCTCGTGATTGGGTCACTGTACAGTGTACAGTAGTGTTGTAATGACTAGGGCGATTATTTTTTGACCTAAAAATAGGAAATTTTGACCTAAAATTTTTTTTTTCCTAAAAATAATAAGAAAAAAATAAGCTGGTTATTTTCGAAAATATTACATTTGTCCAATTTAGGGAGGTCTGGGTGGTTAATTATACCGGCTCGCGTATACCGTATATTGCTCTAATCAAGATATAATACAGTTAAAATGTCGTTGTACATAAATCAAAACTATTTTTTTTAATAAATTTGAACAACATATTGTGAGAAAACTTAACGACAATTTTAAAAAGCTGACTATAAGTGTATTTTTTAATTTGAAAACTATATATGTTCATTTTGTACGATTTTAACTTGAAATAATTTTGACAAATTTTGACCTAACATGTAAGTTTTGACAAAATTTTGACTTTTTTTGACAAGTCAAAAATAATCGCCCTAGTAATGACTTAAGGCAATGACTCAAGTACACTTAAAGACACTGATTTCAAATGACTTGACTCAGCTTAAGTTTTTTAATTACATTGACTTGACTTGACTTGACTTAGGTCATTTTTTCTTACAACTTCAGGTCAAATGAAGTGTTTTCATCAAACACATTTTAATTCAATTGGGTTATTTATCTAAAGTGTGCAGATTAAACAATTTGCATGCTGTATATTATATTTTTGTTATTTTTAGGTGTGTTATTGCTCATAGTTGGACGACTTTACTGATTTTAATAGCTTTAAACTAGGAAAACTTTTGTGCATGATTATTGGGCTTGTCGATAATCCCAGCAGGAAAGCAAATTTATGGGATTAATAAATCATTAGCCTAGTTTTAAAAAAAAAAAAACTTTATTGGAATAGCATGCTATTTTAAACAGGCAAAACAGGAAAAGGATTTGTGCGTTAACCCTCGTTAGTCGACATAGCAATGACAAGTATTAAATAAATGGCTACAAGGTCTAGATAATTACGCAGAAAAAAAAGTGTTCTTTTTTCTAGTTTGTACCTATATATACAATCATAGGTAAGCTAACTAAATGCAAAGTTGCCAATTTAAAAGCGTTCTGATGCCCTAGACCAACCCTTTCCAAAGAAGTTTTTCCGTCTTTCGATCAAATTTGGTGTTTTCTTTGTATGTTTTCACCTTGTGACAGGTGTATGACGGCTCAATCGGCGAGGAACATCGTCTTGCCAAATTGTCAGGAATACCAACAAATACGATTTTCACTCCAAATTCAACCAGCGTATTTCTGAGGTTCCACACCGACAGCTCTTACACGTTGAAGGGCTTCAGATTGCGTTACTTGTGTGTCGGTATGTACCACGGTACCTTAACACTGTAAATACCTTGAATTATGTTTACCCTCTATAACTGTTGTGTTAAGTAAAGGTCAAACAGCGGTTATAATAAGACTTTAATACATCTCAAATGTCGTTTCACTTTGTTTGACAACATTCAGTGTTTTTTGCAAGTCTATATGTTGTGAGTTTGGCAAAACTTAACCAAATTTCGGCAACAAGTACGAACATTTGAGCCGATACAAATGACTTTATTAATATTTTTAAATAGGCAAAGTTTCTGATATGAAGAAGTACAATGGTAACTTTTACAAAAATAATTTTAAGAAATTTATCTTAGAAGGTATAATATTTTATGTTAGATCATCAAACATTCCTAGTGGAATTTAATTTATTTTATGAACTTTTTTTTGTCGTAGGCCAACTTTGTTTTATTTAAAAATAACTTTGCGTTTAAATCTAATTGAAAAAGTTTTTTATTATAACCAAATTTTATTGAACTCAAAGTTTTGAAACTGATTAGCCTAAATGGTTTAAATAGTAAATTTATTTCGTGACATTCAATTCAATGTTATTTTGCATAATTAAGTCCCGTCAAACAACTTTAAATATTGGCTCAATGTCAATCAATTAAAATACTTAAATACTCACTGTTCAAATTCACTTGTCGATCACTGTCAGGGCATGCCATGCCTTAACGGTGCAACCTGCAAACGCGAAATTCAAAAAATTCAAATTAGGACGAATTTTTAGAAATTTATCTTTAAAGGTATAATATCCTATGTTAGATCCCAAACTAAACGTATACTAATGGAGTTACAGACCGGTATCTCCATAATCATCAAACATTCCTAGTGGATATAATTTGATTTAAAACTACTTAAAACCATTCTTTTTGTCGCAGGCCAAATTCGTTTTATTTAAAAAAAGTTTGCGTTTAAATCTAATTGAAAAATATGTTGTTAACTAAATTTTATTGAAACTTCAAACTTTTGCAACTGATTTGCCGGAATGAATTTGAAACTGGTTCAATCCAATGTTATTTTGCACAAAAGAATTAAGTTCCGTCAAACAACTTTAAATATTGGCTCAATGTCAATCAATTAAAACACTTCGAAATACTCACTGTTCAGATTCATTTGTCGATCACTGTCAGGGCATGCCATGCCTTAACGGTGCAACCTGCCAACGCGAAATTCACAACTACACCTGCGTTTGTGCTCTAGGCTTCATGGGACAAAACTGCTCTCAAGGTAAGTGGCGAGACAAAGCAACTTTTGTGAAACAATTATATTAGAAAAAATTGTCGTTACATAAATTGAACGCAGCTTACATTTTAAACGGGGTGATTTATATAATAATAGCAGGGCTGCAGCGAAATCGACAAAGTAGTTTAATTAGGCTGAGGTCAGGCTCGGGAGTCTCGTAAAAGATTACTTGGGTCCATACGACGTAAACTTGAGCTTGCGCTACAGCAAGCTCGAAACCTATAAGGCCGCGCTCTGTGAATCGTAAAAGTGGAATAACATAAGATGAAATATTGTTAATCCACGTTATCACGTTATGACACCCCAATGGTTGGATTATTTTACACCCACTCTATTTTGGTTAAGGCAATGGATAGAATACAGGGCTGTGGAGTTGGAGTTAGACACGGGACTTGACCTGGTGGCTAATCTGTTTGAAATCGGACAAGACTTATTACTTTTTCGGCCGAATTCGAACTAGCGTTGTTTAAACAGACTCCGCAGCCCAGCTTTGTAGTCGATAAACGTACAGTGTTGCTCGTTGTACCGAAACGCCGTTGAGTCATATACCGCTTTGTTTTAATATACTTTTATCATAATTTTTAAGCAGCGCCTTTTTAATTTTATTTTTTTAATATTTTGGTAAATGACAGGGTTAAATGGATCGGGTATATATTTTCAAAACTCTTTAAATAGTTCCTCCAATGCACATGGAAAATGTAATCTGACTTTCTAAATCAACTGACATCGAACAAACTGGTAATACGTTGACAACAATTATTTGCAAACTGAATCAGGTGGCAGTTAAGTGTGTGTAGGAAAATATATCTAAATGGTTAGCAATTGTTTGACGAGCGTATGGGAGGCGGCAACAGAAATTGAGAGTTGAGAAGCACTGGTTTAATGTCTTAATATAGCAGGATAACCAACATAAATATGTTTTTTTTATTTTACCTGAAGAAATCATATTGTTCTTAAGATCAACTAGATTTTTGTGCTTTTCGACAGGTTGTGGGATAACACAGATAGTGTTGAACGCTACAAGAGGGAATCAGTACCTTACGTCCCCAAACTACCCTAATAACTACCCGAATCGGTTGTTCTGCAAGTGGGAAATCACCTGCGGCTTTGGACGCATTTACATCAACGTCATGCACTTGGCCACAGAATCTGGTCTCGACACATTAAGGGTATTCATCAGATTTTAGGAAAAAAGATTCAGATCACATTCCGTACCACGCCTTAAAAAAACAGGCAGCCCTTCCTTTCAACATAACGTTAAATCTATTAATTTCAAGACAGACTAACTTATTTTGCGATATCACTTTAGCTAAAAAACAGACTCTAAGTCCTGAAAGAAAAATCCTGCCTTTTTAGTATAGTAGACATAATTAGGCCCTACGTGATGTTCGTGCTACATAATTAGCTTATGAGATTTAGTTAACAAAGTATCTTAATATTGATAAAAAACAGCTCCGCTGGTAATTGGTATTTTTAATCAACGTTTCAAAAACCTATTCAAATCGCCTTCTTCGAATCCCTGATTAAAACAAATACATTTTACAGAGAAGCTGTTTTTGAATATTATTATTATTACGTCTGTTAAAATATAAGTAAGAAAGAGTAATTGTGCCGTGCTCGTTTCCCAATCGAGTCGGGAATCTTGAAAAGTTTCTACCTGATAAAAACTTCTGCATGTTTTATGTAGCTCTACGATGGATCGACGTCGTTTCTTAACAGGGTGGCCTCCCTATCGGGCTTCAAGAACGATAGCATTTTTGACTTCAACTCCAGCAACGTATACTTGCAGTTTAGATCGGACAGGTCAGCATCGCGAAGTGGATTCCGCTTAAAATTCCATTGCGCAGGTCGGTGAAACAAATATAACCTAAAAAGTGTACAGCATTGCTATAACCTACGAACTTTTTGTAACATAACTATATATTAAAGCGCTTTGTTCCAGTTTGTGGCGACATAAACCATACATGCTAAATGGTGAATATCATTTTTTTAATATGTAAAAAGGTTTTTAAGAATATATGTTAAATCTACTTACTCGTAGTGGTTTAAAACACCAAGAAAAGAACTTTTTAATATCAGAGAGTTACGCCAGAAAACAAACAAAAAAAGTTGCCGTGATTAAATAGCGTCAAAAATTTCATATTTGCCCTCGTCTTAAGGTCAATTCACGATGGAGCGTATAGAGAACAAAGTAAATAACGAGGCACTATCGGCTGATTAGGTGAATTGATATATGGAAGGGTGGGTTAATGGTTTAGGGCAGTGCTCTTCAACGGTGTGCACGGTGCACCCTAGGGTGCACCAAAATATGCTTGGGTTGCACCATTACTAAAAGGTATACACGGGTACATCACAAACTTTTAATGAATCCTTAATATTTGACGTTGAATGCTGTTGTATGACATGCAATAGTAGGCTACTCGCAAGCAGCCTGCAGCCATAATCAAACTCTCACCGACAGTGTGTAAAACTTCGGCAGCTCCGCTCGGTTTAATTGACATTATGATATTGATATGCATAAGGATTTTTCATATCGCTTCTTACCTCAGTTTACCTTTTAAGTAAACAGGGTGCACGAGTTCGTCACAACAACTTTAAGGGTTCATCAAACCAAAAAAGGTTGAAGAGCACTGGTTTAGGGTGCTGTAACGGCAATTCGGGGATTTCCAGAAATTTCATTGCGCAAAGCTGTCTTTTTAGGGCTGTGTTGTTTTGTTGTGTGTTCGTGACACTCGTTCATTCGCCCCTCGTGCAAATATTTGCATTTTTTCAATTTCCAGACGTAACATATCATAATCATTTACGTTCCTCATGATGAGTATCGCACCATTGAAAAGCAAGAGAATTATTATTTTCGTCCAGAAAGGCTGTATCGAGTTTTGCTATTCTTGTGATTAGTCCAATACTTTTGGTTAATTAATATATGCGTTTTAATTCAGCTCCAACTAATATGTATAACAAGTTCTGTTCCACAAAAGAAAAATTAAAAATGACACTAAATTTGCAGTTAAAGTTAGCTACTATAATGTTAAACAAAAATCGACAAACTTAAAAATCAGTTTCCCTCGAGTTATTTTTAATTAAGTAGAATTTCATGCAAACGATTTGCTACGCCACGTCAAATGAACAATAAAGTAGGAGAGTAGTGCAGAAAGCTGGAAAAACGCTTTGAATGCTGTCAATAGCTGTCACGATGTTTTACGAAATGGTTTTGGCGGCCCAATATAATTCTTGGTGGCTTTTGGTTGGCCAACATTCCCATCATCCCATAATGTAACTTTCAACGATTGTGATTTGTTTTGTTACATGTTTAAATATTGTAAAATGTATATAGAAAGTGGGTGTACTTTTCAAAGGGTCTAGGTCAAACAACACATCAAGAATAGTGTAAACCTCTCAATCCACAACGTGTGACTCACATTTTTTTCACAGGGATTTTTTAGGTTTTAACTTAACAGTTATGTCTTGTCTAATGAGACCTACGGAAATGCTGCGTTAAACATTATTGGGTAAATCATGGCAATCGGAAAATAGAGTTTAGGAACAGCGCTTTCAAACAAAGACAATTGCCCACATTAACTCAGCGGATGTTCTCCTCAAACTTAAAAATAAACTTTAAAGCATTATTTTGCAGATAACACAACGGACCAATGTCAAAAAGGCGTGTGTCTTAACGGTGCCAGTTGTTACAACAGAATTACAAACTACACCTGTATCTGCAAGGCAGGCTTTACGGGAAATAACTGTGAAACTGGTAAGCAATACATATAGTATAGACCGATTTACCAGTTCCAGGCTTTGTATTGTTTATCTTTCCAACTTGTTTGCAAATCATTTTAATCAGATCAAGAACTTTATTTTTCTTATTATATTACTGAAAATGAACGTGGCGGCAAAAGCCACATAGTTTAAGCAACAATATTTTTCTTTTGTTTCGCAACATTATTACATGTTTTTTGAAGAAATTGCAAAAAAGCAGTAGGGTCAAAAAGCTTCTAATAATATAAAATTTTGTTTGTCAAATTTAAAATTTGGATCACTTAATCATAATAAAAGGTTTTAATATTTGGCTGCCAGACGTTTGTTTGTAGAGCGTTTTAAAGTTATCATAGTTTCATCTAGAGCAGGGGTGGGAAATTATTTTTAACCGCGGGCTGCATGAGAAACTTAAAATGTTGTGGCGGACCGGGTCAAAAATAGGATCTCAAATATCTCATTATTACGATTGTAGTTAAAAAATGTACAATTAACTGAAGCAAAAAAGGGGTTAGAATGAAAACATCTAAACTGAAGTATGCTAGTAAAATTCTATTCTGGGGCATTCCAGAATATAACGATTATTTGGCAACATAAAGAAAGGTATAGGAAAACATTTTTTTAACAGTGTACCTGGTAACATTTTGTTAACATGAACACCGTTCCAGGTTACTTTACCACCTAGTAAAAGCTTACTAGTGCAAAGAATCTCATTCATAATGCTGCTGATATACTGTAGTCTCGAAAAACGCTTCACCTATTCCAGCTGCTTTACAGAAATTAACGAATGTCTTTGGGATCCGTGCAAGAATGGGGGAACCTGCTCTGGCATGGTGAACTCCTTTAAATGCTCGTGTGTTGAAGGTTTTCGTGGAACAACGTGCTCCAAAGGTGTGGTTTGCCTCTAGGCTTAATAGAAAAGGTTTTGCCTACCTAAAGTGTACAATGACAACGCCTATAGGCGTTAGTGTAGTGTTTAGTGATTGTAATACAATAGGAAACTATTGAAATATTTTTTTTTATGATTTGAGTTTGATTAAACCGACCAAACGGCTGGGTCAATGTTAAAGGCTGCCCACACTTGCTGTTATACTGAACAAACGACTTGAATTACGTAGGCAACACCATCGAGCGTTTATTGTTCTATTATGTAAACCGGCATACATTACGTACCTGGTAAAGCAAATCTCTGAGGATTTTTAGTAAAACGCTTGTTTTCCTCTATATTTGCTTATAATAAGCATTTAAGGTAGATTATACTCTGTTTTTCCAAACCATGTATATGCAACTTGCTAAGGCGCTTATAAAACGCATTTAATGTATAGTGCGACGTAACATAAGCGCACAGTACATTGCTTAATCCACAGTGCTGTTCCGAGCAAACATTTTATAGATCTCCTTGTTCATCTTGATGTTGAGTATTTTCAATAAAAACAAACTTGTTTTAGGATGTTCTCCAAACCTTTATATTAACGCGAACTGGACAATGGGCACCATCAATTCCACAAACTACCCACGGAGATACGACTCGTCAATGAACTGCACATGGAACCTTGTTTGTCCCGGAAAACAAATTGAAATAAGGGTGGTCCGCCTTGAAACCGAATCCTGCTGCGACTATTTGACTGTGAGTTGTCCCAGGTCTGCCAAGAAGACAGCCTACTGCAAGGGTTTTGCGATAGTTTTGGATTAACCGCATTCCTATATAGGGTTTCGAAACTATTATGGTTTAAATTTTGCACTCGCCCTCTGGCCAATTATCTTAAACTCGAAATGCTAAAGATCGATAATGCCAAAAACGTTTTTCTTGGGCGAGTGTTATTTCGTCCGGACGGGTAATTGGTAGATAATGTTTGGCCCACTGGTGAGTGCAAGTTTTAATTAAGTATTAACTTCGTACAAGACATATTTTTTTCTTCAATGTTTGACTTTTTTTAGTCTTTGTTTCTACTGTAGACATAATGTATACGGCTCTTGAAATTTCCGTATCCCTGATAGGCCTGTCTCTGAGATTCAGATTTCCAGAAAACGGTCTCGCAACTTGACTACATAAAGGCGACGTGTATCAGCTAAGAATGCTATATTTAGGCTGAAAAAATGGTGTTGAGCTACACAAAATAAGCTTATTTAAACTTATTACTATATCCTTCTAATCTTTTCAGTAACGGCAGGAAAAATCCTCATGTGTATTGAAACGCATTCCATCAGTGCCAAATCTGCCTGCTTTAGGGTAATGCAAATGGCGAAAAAAACTTCTAAAAAAGGAAAAACACTTACAAACCGTCCAGTTATACTAAACAGCATGAAGTAGCAAAAAATCCAGTCGGATATGTCCGGATACGTAAAAATCGTGTGTTCGAGATGGGGAGCTCCAGTCGTGATACGTTAATCACAAAACGAAAAGTCACGCGCTTTGGAATTGCGTAATAGTTTAAAGACCTTGTGTCGCTAATTTCGGTTGGCTGACGAATGAGGAATACTTTAAAAACAAATTGGTTTTATTTTTGATTGGCGGACAGTTTTTTTTTTGCTAGGAAGAAGTATAAAATTTAAATTTCCACCCTAAATATAGAAACTGAAGAACAACAGAATTGACGCACTCTTAGCAGCCTATATATAACAGTTAGTCATTTAAGGGTAGTTTGTTTCGCGTTTTATTGCGATGTTCAAGCAGGTTGCAATGGCAATATTTTAAAGAACTGTCATAGGTCGATGTAGCGTTATCTTGTTCGATTCCATGGTTCGGAGGTAGGGTGAATTTATGATAAAATACCGGATTAACTTGTAAAAGGACCCCTGCGTGAGGAGGTTAACAGTTAGTTCACTCGCAAATTTTGCACACGAAAACAATATTAGGACACGATGTAAGGCCATTTATAAACGCATCCTGGATGTAACGAGGTAATTAACTCGCCTTACCGCTGTGAAGAAGCCCAACTCATTTGGCAATCATTTGTTTAAAGATCGCCCTGTTTTCAGTTTGTATGTAAACGGACTATTTTATTTTATTTTTTAAAGGTGCACATCAACAAATAGTTTTGTAGTAATTATTTTTTTATTTTTTTTTTACCTCAGTTTTGCTTTAGTGGTTAGTGGCAAAAATCGAAACATTTCCAAAACATTTTTAGTTCCGTCTATAGTCTATAATCTATATTGATCTTATTTCTCCCTCAATAAACCAATCGATTAAACTATCCAGCAGATCCACATCATATACATGAATAGAAACAAATAAGTATCCCATTTCTTTATTATTCACATATTCATACAAACATTTGCATTTGTTTTGCCCAACAACCAAATGTTGACT
The DNA here is from genome assembly GCF_963924565.1 of Ascidiella aspersa. Taxonomy (NCBI): domain Eukaryota; kingdom Metazoa; phylum Chordata; class Ascidiacea; order Phlebobranchia; family Ascidiidae; genus Ascidiella; species Ascidiella aspersa. The sequence continues at coordinate 23,962,070 of NC_139451.1, forward strand.
TATAATGGCAGTTTTGTAAACAATTCATTTTAAATGATTTTAGTCCCAGTCAAATCATTTGCTTAATAACATAAATTGAAAGACACTTGCAAAAATTATATCAAGTCTAGTCCAAGTCAAAACAATTTTTTTCGAAAACTTCTAATTTTCCATCAAGTCATTTGACACTATGAGCTAAGTCCAAGTAAGTAATTTATATATCAAGCTTACGGCAGATCAAGTCTGTTTGATCAAAAGAATCAAATCAAGTAAAGTAATATAAAAATGGCCCAAGTGCATATGAGTTAAGTCATTAACTTTAGTTGTTACAACAGCAAAAATAAGCTTCGTTAACAGGGATCATTATTTATTCTAAAAGAGTAATTAAAAAAGCAACTCTTGCAACCCTAAGTCTAACACAAGCCGACCTAACAATTATTATTGCTTAGATTAACAGCGGAAAAGGCAATGACACGAAGCTAAAAGGTAATGTTAGAGACCTTGTGCTGCACTACAACCGCCCATCTTTGAGGTTCAACTTTATATCTGACTCGTCTCTCTCCAGACGTGGCTTTCACCTCAAGTATCTCTGTCTAGGTCAGTGTTTCTTATCCTTTTCAGCGCTCGTACCATTTAAGCTTTCACAAATTTTTCTCGTACCCCTGTTTAAATGGCCGACGAAAGTAAATTAAAATTGTAACAATAGAAATTTAACTCAGTGTATTTATAACTTACGTTGAATGCATGCATTAAATACAGTTTTGTAAGTTCAACAATATTTACAGCACAGAAACAATCAGTCAATTTACTAATGGCTTTTATTGTTGGTTTTCGACAAATATGACTGAATAGCGCATTTCACACTGCATGTCGTACCCCCTGCTTTGGTGCTCCGTACCACCAAGGGGTACACGTAACCCTGGTTACGAACCACTGGTCTAGGTAATTGAAAAAATATCCCACGGAAGCAAATCCTGCCTTATGATTGACGAGAATGGGAAAATTAGTTTATTTATTTAGATCGGTAAAATATTTCATTAGCGCTACAAGATGCATCGGAAAAGTTAAAAAAGTAATAGCATCAATATGATATTAGCAGAAAAGTGGGCCCTTACTATATTAACGTAGAATATAATTTAAATCAAAAAACATCTGGTAATTTTAATTCTTGCCCTAACACCATGAACATCAGAAAAGGCGTGATGCTCTCGGCATGCTACAAGCAACTGCAGGATTAGAGGCAACACGTTATCGCTAATTGTTTTCTTATCGTTTCGTTGCTCGCGTTTTTTTTTCTGCTTTTTTTCTTTCGTTTCCGTTTATTGTTCAAGCGTTTAGTGTTATTCACTCAGACCAGTGCTTTTCAACCTTTGAAAAAATTTCCATCCGTACTTTTTTATTTCGAAAATTTTTCATCCGCACGAAACTAGCACAGAAAGTTTGCAACCTATAGTTTTTTTCCTTAAGTTTATTTTTAAGGAAAGGGTTTGTGTATTTAAACCTTAGGGGCGTGAGCCTATGCCTTGACCGATATACATTAGATAGTTTAAGCTGCAATGAAGCGCTGAGAGACTATACTACTGTATCTGTAACGCCTAAGTGGGCGCACCAGCTTATTTGATTACTGTAGTCGCATCATATGAAAAAAAGAACATGCACCATTTTCATCCGCACATTGATCCGCACAACGTTTGTCATCCGCATTACAATTTTTTTCATCCGCACAAGTGCGTACCATCCCACAGGTTGAAAAGCACTGACTCAGACGAAGGCGGATTGCAAGGTTGCCAAAACGTTGGTCAAAAATTGAAATTACCAGACAAGCTGTTTTTTTGATTTGTATTACTATGCTTGGTAGCATCAGTTTATATGTAGGATATAATTTATATTAAAGGTATATTGGAATCTTGAAGCCGTTTTTTATATATGCACTATGTTTAATGCTTATATACGTTTACAGTAGAGCAACTAAGGAAAAATATATCATCGGATTTGACGTCCGCTCGTTTTGCCTAAAATATTAGTATGGCGAAAAAATCTGTTTTAAAAAAGCTAATTTAAGCCAATAATGTCAAATGTTTGTGTAAATCCTTATAACACTTGGCATGATACCGACTTTTAAGCATTCTAAAAAGTTATCAGACCGCTTTGGCACAAATAGGAAGCTATTACATAGAAATCGTGGCAGAAGTTTAATTCCACACCTATTTTTCAGAATCTCAGTCGATCTGTGACATTAATAATCCATGTCAAAACGGAGCAAACTGCAGCGGAAATCGATTGGGTTACATTTGTACCTGCGTTAGCGGTTTTACCGGAAAGAATTGCTCAATCAGTAAGGCAAACTCAAAATAATAAATAAATACTGCACATAATAACAGTGGCGACAGTTTAAAAATCAGTTTGCTGCAACATGTTAAACATGTTAAGGGGACTGTGTATAGTGCTTTAAAAATAATTAAGTTTTAGTTGTATTCGTTCGTTTTAAAGTTCTGCATGTTGGGCTGTGATATATTTTCTGCGAGTTTTGCTGCAGTCTTTATTCTATCTTTCGATCTTAATACTAAAATCAGAATATAATCATTTTATAAATGTCGAAATATTAAAACGCTTTCTCATTGTGATCGCGCGTTGCGAATTTTTGCATAACAAGACGAGTTTTTTTACCGACCTAAACAAAACGGAAAACAAACGAAAGAATAAATGACCAACGTAAAACAGTGGAGAGCGACAGTTTTCGTAATATGGTTATATTAATATTTCCTGCCAAAGCAAGCTTTACAACTCTGCAGTTGAACAAAAACACAATGTTGAACCGACAAAGGCAGCACTGAAACATTAAAAACGTTATTTTAGATATTGACAACTGTTCTGGAAACCGGTGCCAAAACAATGGAACTTGTATCGACCTGGTCAACGACTATAACTGTTCCTGCCTGCCTGGATTCAGCGGTCGACACTGTACCGTCAGTAAGTTACTTTTCTATCGATGCCCCAAGGGGGCATTGCTACATGTGAATCAGGGTTTCCAAAAGTTGGCGGTACAGTATCCTTATGTGCATAAAGACGTTAAAGGGTCGTTCTGTGAGTGTTTTCTTTAATCAGGTGGTTTTCAAGAAACTTTGTTTTATCACGATTCAATTTTTTTCTAAAACGCGACAAAGCTACCCTTATTTGGCAACAAACACCTGTGACAAAGATTAAAGTGTACTGTTTAAGCCAGGGATGTCCAACATTTTATTATAGTGGGCCGCATTGACACTTTAAATAATTTAATGGGCCGCAGAACCTATTAAGTTTCAAGATTAAGTATTGCTCTTTAGAGTTATAACGGGCCTTTTGATTGACACATTGATTTCCCCAGAGACACTAAAATACGAGATAGAAATACCATAGCCTGCACGAAGTCCCTTTGACATAGGTATCTATATAAGAAAGTCCATAAAAGTATCAATATCATTGTTTTGTATACCAAATAGACCGACAACGTTTCAATAATAGTTCTGAAAATACAGGGTTTATTATAGTTTAAAAAGGGCGTCCATGCTTTTGATGATCTGTTACCGTTATTAAGCAAAACACTTAATTCGAAACTGCCCATTATTTAATTGCATCGAAAAGCAACAAAAAGCGCCTTTCTAGAAAAGCACATTCTGCGAAAATTTAGCGTAAGCCAAAAGAGTTATTTTTGCCTCCTAGCCTGCTACGGACTTGAGTACCTTAACGCAACCTTCAACGACCAGCGTTTGACATCACAAAATTATCCGAACAACTACAGGAACCGACGCAACTGTACTTGGGAAGTGATGTGCCCGGCAAATATGAAGGTCTCCATTCGCGTGGCAAGACTTAGGACGGAATCGTGCTGCGACTTTCTTTACGTAAGGCATTTGCTTAAGCGTCAAAACTGCCGTTTCATGTGACCCGAGATTTTAATTGATTAAAATTATCTGTAGTTCGGTCTAAATCTGAAAAGAGGCATTTTTTGCTAGCTGTATAGGAGACTTGTCCAACCGGGCATCTCAGTTTTAATTGGTGTATCAATACAAGACAAGAACTCTGATACATCATGATTAAACGTAGAACAATTTGCTTACCGTAATGGACATTTTTTTTACCGAAAAACATGGAAATTTTCAGAGTTGACGTCATAAAGTTACGTCACGACCGGACGTCCAGTACAAGTAAACTTATAAAACCTGAAGTAATTGTTTGATATCGTTCATACAAGTATATTTAAAACCTGATTTTAAATACATTCAAGACGAGATGGCCTGTTTTCAAATAAACATTTTTTTACCGGTTCGGCTTATCTGCAAAAATTTTCCTGAAAAACCTTTTCTAAACCAGCTGGGTATTGGCTGTGAGCCACCAGGTATATGGAAGCTGAATAAAACAGTTTGTTTCCAATTGTCAAACAAAATTGCCGCCAAAGCTTTTTTTTCTATTTCGACAAGTACAATTTACTGTCTAAAACTAATCGATTTATAGACCTAAACCAATAACTGTGTGGTAAGCAAATGAACAGTTCTGCTTAGTGTAAACTTTTCTGGTTGTAAGTTGAACCGCCTTAAACCCTATTGTGGTTTTAACTCTGCTTAAGTAGGGATTTAAATTGATTAGTTTTGTCGCTGATAAATTTGTTTCGATAGGTTTTAGGATTGGAGAAGGGCAATTCTAGAAGTAAGCCAACCAAAGTTGTTGATTTCGACGTTTGTAACAAGAAAAATATATCAAATGCTTTTAATACATGTAAATTACTGATACAGAGAAAAATAAATTGAGAAGAAATTACTGATACAGAGCTCGATGCGATCGAATTTAGCCTATATTAAGTAGTTTTACTAGTGGTGTTAACTGGCGAATAAATGTAATTTCAACAACCGCCATTACCACACAACATTACCTAATACCATTCATATAACAATGACAGATATATCAAAACAGTCTGACAAGATTAGACAGGATGGCAAGTCTTAGCGGCAATAAAGATATGCAGAGATTCGTGACCAACGGCCGCGTTGCCTACATCTATTTCAAAACTGACAGTTATGTTAATGAAGAGGGATTCGACCTCTCTTATAAATGTAAGTTGTTTGGCGATAAATGAGTTCAACTTCTGGAACAGATTTCTTAAAATACGCTGTGAATGTGGTTTGTGTTTTTAGTCGTATTTTAAAAATCGGCAATACTAAAATTGAAAAGAAACGGAAACACAAAATTTTTGGACCTTGAATCGTAGTACGATGTTGGTACTTATTTACGTAATGATTTTACAGTTTTTAAATGATCTTTTGTGGGGGGTGTATTTTTGCCTTTATCTAGCGTATGGCATAAATGTAGTATTTTTTAATTTTAAGTAGAGTTTTTACTGTTTCAGGTGAGAACACGATGTGTGAACTTAATCCGTGTCTGTACGGCAGCCAATGCATAATAAGCGGTAGCAATTACACCTGCAATTGCACTAAAGGATACGAAGGAAGAAATTGCTCCAAATGTTAGTTTGTTTTAAAAAAATACGTTACATGTAGTGGACATTTTCTTCTATAGTGTACCCGTAAACCAATGGTTCCTTTTTGTTATCGCTATTTCAGTTTTTAACAACCTGATCAACCCCTGATGTTGGTGTTATAGTTTAACAATCATGTACAATTTAAAAAATGTTTACATCCATACATTTTGTTCTAAAACTTGAATGTTCGGATTTACTCCATAAACATGCACAATTAGCTATAGCCTTCTGGTTTAAGTACGTTATACCGATTTTTTGTAATTTTCCTTGAACATTTTGTACTATAGTTACTATACCAAGGTTTTGGCCACGTCTGTTTGATAAACAAACCACTTTTCATGAATATGACAGATTTACAAAGTAGATTACAAATAAATTTTATCAGCACACAAAGTAAAGTTTGAAGCTTAGACAAATGTTAACACTCTTTTTATATATAGGCTAAAAAAAACAAAAAAAAAAACATAGGCTAGTCGTAACTAAACATTATCTATGCCCATTGGATTACAACTGGCGCTGCCTATCATTTTTTCTATTTTGTGTTTCAGTTGTCGAAACATGTCTCGCAAAGCCATGCAGTAGGGGAGCCTGTTTTAATCGACCGAACGACTATTACTGCGAGTGCCCTGCTGGTTATGTCGGCAAGAACTGTTCACTAGGTAAGCCGGCCAGCGGGATTCTACGATTTAAAAAAGCAAAAAAGTATTTTAAAACGTTGAAAAACCGTGTCGTTGTGAGACAAACATATAACCAGCAAATTTATAAAATTTAACAGTTTTTTTTTTAAATTGAGGCGTGAACGTTTTAAAACTTTTTATAAACTTTTTAGTTAAAGCAAGTCAATTCCAAGTCAAGTCCTTGCCATAAAAGTTACACGTTAAGCTCTTAAAGTTGGGCAAACTCGTCCAATGGCAATACCTTGACTAAAAAAAACAAAAAGGCACTTTGTCCAACGGTATTATTAGTCTCTCAGTCAAAACAAAGAATTTGAAATAAAACTCTTTCGATGGAACGACCTGTAGGTGATTTTTACCGTCTTAAAAGCATATGATATGCTAAAAGGCATAAAACTTAGCACACACTTATTCACCATTTACATTCTTATTAGAATAATTTCAATGAAGTTGATTGTGAATAATTAAATGTAATTCTACTTTGAATTCTAGTTTAAATTCGTTTTTTGACAATTCGTTAATTCTAATTCTAATCTAATTTGAGGAAACTCAAAATAGTCTAATTCTAATTCTAATCTAATTTGGAAAAACTGAACTGTTCTAATTTTAATTCTAATCTAATTTTAAAAAGCTGAAATAAATCTAGTTGTCCAAGTCTGCCTAATTCCTCCTTGACCAGCCACTAGTGATGACCTAGTAGTTTCCTCTTCTTTTACTCTTATTATGAATTCACCGTTACTATACGTGTTGGATACATGTTTTCATAATCCGATGGAAGAAATAAGGTACCGGTAATTAAATAAATGTTACAAGGAGTTCTTTACTGCTCATTTCAAGTGTCCGAATTGCAAAAAAGAAACATTCTGAGAGAAAAATTCAGACAAAAAGAAGAAAGCACGTTTATTTGGAAATAAGCACGTTAGTGTTTTGTGCATACACTGTATACTTATAGTTATAGGCACAAATATTTGAAATCATAAATGACTGGTAACCCTTGCTATCAGCGAAATCGCTTTTAACCACCGAGTTTTTCTGGCCCGTTGCTATTTTGTTATTTAAAGTACTCATGTGATTTAGACATTGACGAATGCGATCTTGGCTACTGCAAAAACGGTGCGTCGTGTACCGACTTGATCAACAACTACCGATGCCTCTGTGCACCTGGTTTTAAAGGACGAAATTGTGAAACTGGTAAGTAAGGGGGGGAGCATTTTCGTTGTTGTAGGGGGGGGGGGGGGATTTTCGTTGTTGTAGGAGGGGGGGCATTTTCGTATTTCTCTTTCTGGTGATTTTAGTTTTGCCCTTGCCTTACTAGCATTGGAATTTGCTGATGAACGACAGAAAACACCTGAAGGCCTTAGATAACACCTAGTTAATATCTTTGTCTTCCTATTTCTCTCACAATTTTCCCAAATTTTTAGGAAATCTTGTTTACAAGCACATTCTAATAAATCCCACCATATAAAATTACTGCGCTCCGCGGCCTAACCAATTTTAAAATTTTGCGTCGCTACCCATAGGTTGATAAATAGAAACACTATGATAAATAGAAAACTATATAGGTACCTAAAACTCGCTAACTGACGTAAAGTCATATACTGTTCGGACTAAAACATAGGCCGGATAATTTGTCTTAGTTTGCTACTAGCCATTGATTTGTAGTATTGGGGGTTATGAAGTGTAAAGAAATTTCTCTCTAGTTTAAAATTAAAAATTTTAATGCTATAAAACTGCTTTTTATAAATGTTTTTACAATTAACCTGTGCACAGAAATCAAAAACTGTAAAACCAACCCTTGCTACAACAACGCAAACTGCACCAGTCTGGTCGACGGCTTCAAGTGTACTTGTGCTCCTGGTTATACGTCAAACCTTTGTGAAATCGGTAAGCAAACCGAAATCAGTTGATTTAATAAGGATTTTTATGCAGTATAAATAAAGCATAAGTTTACTACTTAAGGCTTTTGGAAGTTCACGCACACGGAGCGTATGTTATACTGATTATGAACATTTCAGTCGGTCGAACGAAAGCCTTATAGCTACTAAAATTTAATACCTATAATTGATCACTTCGAAAAATAAATGTTTTAATTCTTGGACGTGTGACGTAACGAAATTACAATTTTGACGTTACCCCAAAAGAATCTTGACGTACCTCACCGCGGGCTAGATATTTTGGCCTTGCTTGTTCTGCGATACTGTTTTAGCCTACTGCGTTCGGTAATAGATTTTCCGTAGGCAGCCTTTGTACCTGGCTGTAAATGGTTTCCCTGCTTCGCAAAGACTTTACCGAAATAGGTTAGGCGAATCAGGTTTTTAGTGTAAGCAAGTCCGGGCTAGATGAAAAATCCAACAATCGTTACTTCATTTTTTTTCAGAAATAAACGAGTGTGATACGAACCCGTGCAAGAAGGAATACGCGTGCGTAGACATGATTGACGACTTTAAGTGCGTTTGCCCTCCTGGCAGCAAAGAAAAAGATTGTAAAAGCGATGGAATTGCTCCACGTTCGCCAGGCATGATGCTTGTGCTCCTTTCCACACTGTTTATCATGCTTGTTCAGAGGAGCCGTTGACAGTGTAGAGTGTAGACCATGGGTCGGCAACCTTTCTTGCACTGCGGACCGGTTAAAAACTAAAATTTTGTCGCGGACCGGCCTTGAAAAAACAACAAATGTTCAGGAAAGGAAACTTATTACAACTTTCAATGCCAACTTTATGCTTGTTTTGCCTGAAAGAGATGCTCCCATCTAAGAATTATTGAACTTACTGAGCGGCATCCGGCCAGCCAAACAATTTAGTTTAACCCAGCCCGCGGCTTATTTCAATAACACTTTTAGGCCGTTTTTTTCTTAAATTACACTGGTATAACATAATTACCAATTCCTATATTCTTACCAGCTTGATGATGTAAAAAACATGGCAACCCTAGTAAATAGTATTGCACGACAGATTTCGTTCTGCTATCATTTTATCGTCTTTATTGTATAATTTAGATCAGCGGTTCTCAACCAGTGGGCCATGGCTCACTGGTGGGCCTTAAGAACATTTGAGGTTGGCCACAGACCAATTTAAAAAAAGCTAGATTTAGTTTCATTTGTGTCGCTATATTTAATTTTACAGGAATAATGGCTTGGGAAGGAATTACAAAGGAATGTAAATTTATTGTTCAGCCGCAAGTATCTCAGGTTGAATATGCCCGGTTGAATAAATAATCTATTTTTAAATATGTTCTGCTGTGTTTTGTTGTAAACCTGTTTTACATTTTTTTTTAACTATTGGGCAACAGAATTTTTTTGCAACGTAAACGGGCCACAAAAGAAAAAAGTTTGAGAACCACTGATTTAGAAGATTGCTTTTACCATTTTAGTCAATATATTTTGCTTAGTTTCGATAATTATGCTTCCTTCTTAAAACTGTGAGATTTCAGTCTAGAATTCATTAAAACTGTTTCTTACCGTATTGCCGTACGCATTTGTTTATTCAGATAAAAATTTAGATTGCGCATAAATTCAAATTGACGTTGTACATTCCATTGAACTGTTTATCCTGCGAGAAATCTAAAAGCTTGTGGAAACATATATAACAGTTTTCATAGTTGCATATAACATCCGATGGCCAGGGAGACGTTTAGGTTTTTTTCTGTATTTGTTGGGCATGCTGGCTTCTGGCGTTTTAAAGTAATATACAACGCTTTGACGTAATCTGTAAGGCTGCAATCAAAGTGCCTTTAGTCACTTATTACCGCGAGACAACCTCCACAACTTTTTCCTTTTAACGTATTATGGGCTATCGAAATTATAGTCCAAAAAGCTGTACACAATGTTGAAGTTGTACTACTCATTTATAATTGATCTTGTCTTATATTCGACTTTTGACATAACATATTACAAGCCTTTGCGTTTTAAATAGTAATCCTGGTAATGGATATTGTAATGGTTCTTTGAAGTGTGTATTTTGGCTAAAAATAAAAATATTTTGCTCTGTACACTTAAAAAACATTAAGTGCATGTTCCACTTGTAAAGGTTCTTTTAAAACATGAACACAGGCTTAACCCGTTAGATAGGTTCTGTTTCGTTAGGACTTGTTTATTACAGGGGCTGATATTCACCAGGTTTCGTCAGTAAACCTGTTGGTGCTTAACGAAATTTCCAAGACCACAAAAAACTTTTAGCATTCTATTCAAAGACTGAATTCGTTTTATAGTTGCCCATTATATTCTACCATTGCAAGCGAATGTTTTTTTCTGCCTATTTTGTATAATTAATTTTTGCAGTTAAAATTAAGCGTTGTTGTGTAATCGCAAGTGCGTAAAAGGTTCCGGTTCCGGTTAAGCGTAGCCTAATTCCTTTCGTTTAGTATGTTTCGCTATTCATTACGTATTTTTGTTCCAATGAGGTGCATTGAAGGTCACTAGAACCACATCACTGCAGTTTGTACGCGACAATAAACAGTAATTATATTGCGTTACGCGGTGTCTGTTTAGGGCGGCCAGGCATCAGTTTCAAGATAATGCAGCCAACCAAAGATCATTACATATCTAAAGGCTTATAAAAACATAATGGACAGTTTTCGTAATTGCAGATAACAGCCGATGGCAGGGATGATGTTTAGGTTTCGGCTGTATATATTGACATACTTGTGTCTGGCGTTTCAAAGCAGAATGTACTTCCTTGACGGAATCTGTTTCGCTGCTTTAACAGTGCCCCTTTGTCGCGTAGTAACGCGAGACAGTCGATATAACCGGTGTCGTTTAATCCAGATCATTTTTTTAGGAAATATTGCCACCGCTAGGTAGGAGTACAGAGCTAAAACCAATTTTATGATGGCGTCATATTTTGTTTCCAATTTCTACCCCCAGCGAAGGCCCCTAGATTAATAGTCTTCTAAACCCTTAAAAGCTCATATTCATATACGCCTCCCTCTTTTATGGACATTTGAAGTCTCTCCAAATCATAGTTTTCCTGTAAAACTCTGGACAAAAAACGGTCTGAAACAAACCAAAAAACCCATAAAAGAATTCGAGCAAAAACAAGATATGTCCCGAAAATAATGTTTCGGCCCATATAATTCAAAAGGGTTTGAGATTGATCTGCCACAATACCAAACAACATATAAACAGGGTTAAGGCGTAAATCAATCAGAAGTTTCGCCGAGATCCAGGCAGTTACTTCTTCCCAGAAAGTTACTGCAAAAATAAAACACGTGCGCAAAAGTTTCTAATGCATCGCAGCAGAAAACACATTTATCTGATTCTTTAATTTGGTAAAGTTAATTTGTCCCAAGGGATTCGGTTTGGTAAAACTTGTAAGATCTGTTCCCACTTGATTTGCTGTTTGACTGGGGGGGACAAGCCAGCATCTTTAATATATGAATAAATTTCTTTAACTATGTCTTAAGTTTTAAGAGAAATTTGGTACAAGTCTGCAACTTGTTGTCAATCATGGATATGTTAGCCTACTAGGTTCATTCAAGTCATATTGTCCAGGGATAGCCAAATTAGTTTTAGATGTTCTAAATAATCCTTATGTTGGTGGAAAAGCTGTAATATTGGCAAGATTATCGTAAGACAAATAAAGGCCTGTATTGAAGATAAGATGAGCGTGATCCAATATGACAGCATTAATCATAGTCTTTTTAAAAAAGGTTTGTTTACGGTATCGAACCTGGTCGTTAATCCACAACGGCCTGCCGTTCCTTAGATTTGTAAACATTATGTTAATCAACTGTTTGCACTCCGCAATTGTTTTTCTGATAGCTTGCAAAGGAATCAGTTTTCGGGCTTTTTGAGAGAGGGCAGACTGGCTTCCGCGAAGCCAACATTCTATTTCATTGTTGCTTATACTACTTCTTTCCAGTTTTTTTCCAAACGGCCTTATAACTGTCATCAAACAGTTTTGTTACCCATTTCATACCCAGCGCGAGGATGTAGGCATCCACATCAATCTTATTTGCGCCACCTTGACCAACGCTAGCGCATAATTTTGTTCGTTTTATCCTCTCCCATTTAGAGCCCCAAATAAATTGAAAAAGTTTTGTTTTAAGTTTGCGCAGGAAGTTTTCTGCAAGGTTGATCGGGTTGACGCTGACCCTATAAATTAGTGATGGGATAACCAGGCTTTTAAGAATACATAGGCTATTCGTCCTAGAAGGGTGAGCCCTCGTGCCGATTATAAATTAAGTATTGTACCTAACTTGCTTAAGAAGTTACCGAAATTTAGTTTAAAAAGATCATCTCATGACTTGATTGGAACTTCTATGCCTAAATACCTAAATGATTCTGCAGGCCAAGCTAACCCTTTATCTAAAAAGGGACGCTCCGTCCTAACCTGTCGCCCGGGGCCGACGTAAAACGCAAGTGATTTATTCATGTTTATTTTACAACCTGACATAAGGCCGAATTCGTCGAGAACATTAAACACTCTGCCAAATACACCTGATCACCCTTGAGGAAAACCAAGGTGTCATCTGCGAGTAGAGATACTTTAAATTCGTTATTAAAAAGCTTAATACCAACAAATTAATCAGCGCGTAGTGTTGAGTGCTGAGGTCAGGCAGTTGCACAGTACAAAAAGGGTAGGGGAGAGTGGGTCGCCTTGCCTCACACCACGCTCGATTACGAATGCCAGGGATAGAAAGTTATTGTTTGTGATTTTACATGATGGGTTATTGTAGCAGCCAGTGTAAAATGTTGTTTCCTAAACCAAAGCTTTGCATAGCTTCCTATATAAAGTCCCACTCTACAGTGTCAAACGCCTTATATATGTCTAGGAATAGCACGGCTCCCGGGATCTCGCAAGAGTCAGTTAGATCCATAGTATCAAATAAAAGTCTGAGATTATCTCCGATAAACCTACCTGTGATAAAGCCGTTTTGGTCGTGACTTACAAGTTGTTGTAAGTTTTTCTTAATGCGATTGTTAATTACCTTTGATATAATTTTAAAGTCAGTATTAAGCAACGTGATTGGTCTGTAGTTGTTTGTAAACAAATGGTCTTTTTTAGGTTTAGGAATCAACGTTACTACGCCCTGAGATTGCGTTGGGCTGAAACGACCCGTTTTTTTGGTATGCGACCAGGAGTCGAGGAATATATCCTTAATCTCAGGCCAAAATGATTGATAAAACTCTGCCTGAAACCCATTCAGCCCCGGGGATTTGTTTTTTTGGCATACAAAGGACCGCTGTATGTAGTTTATGTGCAGTGATAGGCAGTTCGCTTGCGGCTAACTGTTCCGTGTTTCGTTGCGGAAGATTTAATTTAGCTAACCGTGATTTAATTGCAGGCAGTGAGTATTTATTGTTGTTGGTCTTGTAAAGCTGTTCGAAATAAATTGTTAGCTCTTCCATTATCTGAGTTTAATTTGTGCATATGGTGTCTCCCACATTTAAGCGATTTATTGCCTTTTTAGCGGTGTGTCTTTTTTCGAGATTGAGGAAAAAAATTTTTTTCTCCCATCTCTGCCCACTATGTTCTACTGCTTATAATAGCCCCCTTTTGTTCTAGTTTCAACTAACATGTCAAGTTCGTTTTTAAGTTTTGTTAGTTCATCATTTTTGTTGAATAGGGGATGAGTGGATGACGTTATTTCATGTTCGAGATCTCCGATGGCTTTTTCTAGGTTATACTGTTTGGCCTTAATTTGTTTTTAAACTCAGAGCTTTATTTAATTGACACCCCACGAACAACTGCTTTTAGAGCGTCCCACCTAACATGCGGGTTGACATGACCTTTTGGATTGGTTATGTTATAATATTTAATTGTACTACGAATTACAGTGAGGTACTTTTTATCCCCTTATAAGTTATTGTAAAGCTTCCAATAACCAGTTCCGTGCAGACTTGGAGCTAATTTAATATAAATTGTCACTATTTTGTGGTCTGACATGATTGTCGGTGGTCAAGACATCACACATAAATGTTTGGGAAACCAGAAAGAAATCTATACGCGTTGCTACCTTTGGATTAATTTAAATCCTGGAAATATTTTGGGGTTATTGGATGCAAGACACGAAACGCGTCATGCAAGCCTAGCGTGTTCATATGCGCTCTTGTAGTAGAGCTTTAGTTGCAGTTTGCGTGCTATGGGCCTGTACTCTTATCTAATTTTTCATTTAGTATAACGTTAAAGTCACCACCCATTATAAGGTCAGGGCTGCTTGACGTCATTAGGTTTGAAATTACGCTCTCAAAGAATGTTGGACTGTCAGAGTTTGGGCCATAAATATTAGTTAGTGCAATCTTTCTATCCTCAACTATCAACGAGGCAATCAAGAACCTTCCAAGTGGGTAAGCGATTAAATTTGTTACTGAGTACGTTAGTCCAGGGGTCGGCAACCTTTCGTACGTAGTGTGCCAGTTTATGAATAATGTCAAAGTATTAATAACTCACGTGCCAAACATTTTTCTATGTTTAGTTTCGCACTGGCAATCAGGGCTGCGGAGTTGGTTAAAAACAACCCGAGTCTGACTCCGGCCAAATATGAGATTTCATCGCGTCCCGAGTCCGACTCAGCCTCTGTGTTCACCAATTTACGTAACTAAATTAAGGTGGATATTTCGCAATCCACTCATAGGGTCATGGAAAATATGCCACGAGCATATGCTATTCCACCTTAACAATTTACAGTTTGCTGTCTTATCAGTTTCGAAATTTGGTAGTGCGCATGCCGCACACGTCGGACTCGAGTAGTTTTACCTGGTTTTAATCGAGTCCCGAGCCCGACTCAGCAGCCCTGCTGTGAACTGACATCTAATTTACGTATCTTTTTTCAAATATACTTCAATGATTGTTACATCTCCACGTTCATGTTATAGCAGTCTTGTTTTTCACAACTACGTAACAGTAACCCGACGTAACAATGGTTTCGGAATTGGCTTTGTTATCTCAATTGCTGTTTGCCGTTCATTTGCTAAACAAGTTTGAGAAGTAAGCTGTGCTGTACTTGTTAAGTTACTAATTGTTGAAATGTGTGTTTAGCAAACTTAGATAAAAAAGTATAACTGTAAAACCTGAAATTGAATAGACCTGCGTCGCAAAAATACTTGGTAAGTTAATTTACTCTGTGAAAATTTGTCGTTTATGTTCGTTTCTTAAAAGTTGACTTTCTTGTTTAGAAACCATGCTTCGTCCTTTGTGCTGCGTGAAAGTGCTTCGTTGCTGCTCGTGTACTGAATGAATTAGGCGTCATTAAACAAAGATTTGAAGACTTTCGTCTCTGTGCGTTAGGGCAAGGTGCTAGTTTCAACTTGACAGCTCCCTTTGTGTAACTCAGCCTGCAGGTCGGCCGTTTAGAGTCTACAATGATTTTAAGCCCATACCTAGAAGTGTTAACTATCAGTTTCGCTTTTTGTTGGTTTTTCAGTCGCACAAAATACACGTGTGTTAGTAATGTAATGGTAAAGTTAATGATGTGGTAGTGATATAATCGTTGTACTTTCGTAAGGTGATACAACATGCGCGTTAAATCAATTGACGTGCCACGCAAAATCATCTTGCGTGCCACAAGTAGCACGCGTGCCAGGGGTTGCCGACCCCTGCGTTAAGCGCCTGGAAAACAAAATAGCCACACCTCTACTACGTTTAGTTCCATGTGCCCATATGACTTCTCCGCCCCATTTCATCCGCCATAACTTTTCGTCTGCGGGGGAACAATGTGTCTCCTCAAGCAACGTAATATAATACTTTTTGTCTCTAATAAAATTAAAAATCGATTTACGTTTGGTACCATCATGAATACCGGCAACATTGAAAGAAGCAATGTTAATAGGCATAAGTATAAACATTAAACAAATAAAAAACACTTACATCTAAGAGAGTTTACACCCGCTCTACTCCTAAGTCAATGTCCCATTCGTATACAAAGCCACATGCACGTCTATATGGGCACCTAGGTTCGATTTGCTGTGCTGACTTTTGTCCACAGCTACGTTAATAAGTTTAAACTTACACAGGTGGTTAGAACATTCCTTGTTCGTAGTGAGCTTTGGAACCGGATTAAGGGTTTTGCATACACAAGCAATAGAGTACCTTTCACACTGGATGCATTCGAAAACGTTTCCGTCCACTCAGTGGCGTAGCAGCTACTTGGCAGTTCTGGCTCAGCGCAAGGGGCGGCAGGCTCCAAGGAGGCGGCAAAATGAGGCTGCACAGTGCACACAGCACGAGAAATGAAGTAATGCAAAAATAAATAAAAAGTAAAACAAGAAAATGATTTACAAAGAGACAGCTAGCTCACCTTAAAAAATTTAAGGATAGAAAAACAGCTAAAAAGCTCGAGTTGCTTCTTCTTGCGTGATGTTGGATAGCTGTAGCCTGTACTCCGTCTGTTGTTCAATTCTTAGTAACATTTATTACGTCATAAATCTGTTGTTATTCCTCACGCGCTGCTGCAAAGCGAAAGTCACAATGGATTCACCAACGCTTTAAAAAGCTCTTATGACGACGAGGTGGACTTTTTGGAGTTAGCTGTGGAAATTGACAGATGGCTGGTGCGAAGCAATAAAACCACGTTTGATCATAATGCAACAGCGTTTGATGTTTTTTTTTTCTGTGGTTAGCTAAATCACATCTACTTGATTCGACACCATATGCCTGTGTCTGAAATTTATCTTACCATTGGTGTTTCAATTGCGAGCTGTGAGGGGAGTTTCTCAAAGCTTAAAAAGATAAAGTCGAATTTATGTTCTACCATGAATAATGATCGGCTATCAGCTCTATCGATTCTTTCTATAGAAAGAGACTACGTTTAAAAACTTGATTTTGAAGATATTATCGCTGATTTTGCTTCGGCTAAAGCTAAAGAAGTTCAATTTTGAGGTGGATAATGATCTTTTATTTGCCTAATACATTTGTTCTCCATTTGTTGTCTTTTATTTTTGGCCTTAACGCTGAGACAGTGAGACTTCTTTCTCAAGCAATATAGAATTTCTGAGAGGCGGAACATTATTTGTAATTAATTTTATTGGAAAGATTGCTTGAACATGAAACTATTTCAAAATTTGCTGCATTCTACTTAGGGCGGCATTTTCAACGAAAGCCAGGGGCGGCAGCATATGCTCCTACGCCACTGCATCCACTTTCTGGCTGGATTTCCTGGAAACATGGCATCCACCGCATGCTGGAGTGGCATTTTGGGCAACAGAATTCCCTTTGCTTGACCGGGACCAGGTACATAGCATATTCGCAACAGGCCTTTACTATATTGAAATCACTCTTGCACTTGTAACCGTGAAAGTGCTTGGAATTCGGAGCCATTGCGCTTTCCGTTTTACATTTGGAGCAAGTCAAAGATATGGTGTCTTCGCAGAGGCTCTGCGATTTGCTATCTGGCAAAGCTGGAGGGCTCGTACGGAGACGTTTCTTGAAGTTTGTTGTTGGAAACGTTGTCTTGTTCGATGCTGCTTCATTCATATAACTTAAAATGTATTCTTAAGTTGTCATTGTAAGTAAATTTTAGATGTTTTACTATAATATAGTTTAGGCGCATTTGGCTTTTGCTTTTTAAAATTGAATATGATATATATAATTTTTTAGACTTTTGCTCCTTTTTCATCATAAAATATATAAAAAATATTTTTAATACTATTCCAGCATTTTTACCATTTCTTATGTTTTTTAATCTCTATAAAACTACTTAGGTACTTAATGTATTTTAGTTTTCATTTAACCATTTACACTGTTTAAATCCTAAATTTAAGCTTGAAATGTAATTTATGCAGTACTTTTTGTATGCTACTATCTGACCCTATCCGGCCTTTTTTTTGCAAAGCGCAATATAAGAGCAGTTTACTGTCAAACTTTTATACTACAAGATGAACGATAGATAATGCTGCATCTTGTTTTATATTATCGGTCCAAGTCACAGCAAATCGCAAAGTTTCTTTATACCATACCCCCTGGCGAACTGAAGTGTTGTTTTTAGGGCAGCATGTTTATTACCTTTCATGCCGACCCAGCCACCCTCGACTACGGCTTCAAGGCCACTTTCGAAAGTTAAGATTTAGGTTCTATTTGAAAGTTTTGATATAGGGGTTCCTAAACTAGGTTCCGTAAACTGTCTTTAGAGGGTCCATAAATCCCCAGTTAAAATATTATTGTATTATATATTTGAAAAGGGAATATAATTATTAAACAAATAGATTTTTATGAAAAAAACAGTTGATCCTGCACCTTGAATGTGTTTAGACTTTGTTTTATGTTAATCGACAGTGGTCCATGCAAGCCAAAACATTTTAGGGTCCCTCGTTAAAATAATTCAAGATCCCTTGTTTTTGAAAAAGGTATGGTTTAAATGGAAAACATATTGTTTTATTGTGTAACTTTTTTATCTGTATTTTGCTTCCCCAGCTGTTTAACTGAGTATTGCTCTTTATGCAAAAATAATTCAAAGATGAAAAAAGGACAAACAATGTTTTTTTTACCATAATATATTCCACTCGTTTAAAATGTTATATTCGCTTTGGAATCTGCTGAAATTTTTCAATACACTTCTTAAAGGTTTTAAAAGACTAAGCGTCTTTCAAGATTTTTGGTCTTAATTGTTCTAACAAATATTGATTACTGAGGTGTTGGGGACCAAATGATTTAATAATTCCAACTTGCTAATTACATTTTTTTTGGTCTACGCATCTACGTTAATGCTGCCTGCTTTAAATTTTTTTGCGTGTTTTAAATGTGCCAAGAAACACTTTTTAAACCTTTTTTTTCGGTTTGTAGGTGACATAAACGCCTTCACCCACTCGGACATTCTCAACACCGGGAACTGCACCTGGTGGATTAGGGTTCCCCACCAAAGCCGACTCGTCGAACTAAAGTTCTCTACTTTTGACCTTGAATCACACTCCGGATGCCAGTACGACTAAGTCAAGGTCACTAGTCTTTAATTTAATTGATAATATTTTTTGTGTAGCAATAAGTAGATATTTGGTTACTTTTTGTTGTTTTATTTTGGCATGTCTGAGTAAATATAGCTGTATTTTTTACGATTCATTTTCACTATTTTTGTATTAGGCTTTTTTCTAAATGTGTGCCTCTTGATTAGAAACGTTACAGAAAAGTTGATACATCTTAAATAAATAAAAAATAAAATATTATTGGAAAAAAAACTAAATATTTTGTAAAAGTTAACCTTACTATTGTTTATATCACGTTTTTAAAACGTTAAGAGTCTCTTATTAAAACCTGAAAGATTGAAAAAACGAGAGATTCTTTTGGAAAGAAAATACATTCTGTGAACATTCCCCCTTGTTTTTATGTATTTATGTAAAAAAAGTTCTGTCTTTTGTTTAGGTTTATGACGGCATCAACACGCAGGCGCCTTTGATAGGGAACTACTGTGGAAGTCGCGTCAACTCCTACATTGTCACAACTGGCAACGAAATGACCATAGAATACGTCACTGATGATCTCATTACAGGTCTGTTTTATACACATTTTTATAACCTAATAATTGTCCTAAAAGCAATACATCCGAGTTGCCACCGATTCTTTCAGTCTTTAAAAGTCTTTAAAAAAAACTGTTTTTTTTTCAAAAATCTTTAACCAGTCTTTGAATTTACTTTATGTATAACTTAAGTTATGTAAACAATGCAATTATAAACGAATGTTCAAAGTAATTGTTGTTGAATTGACCATTTACCATGATATTTAAACAGTATTGTTTTCGAATTGAATTTAAAAAAGTTGAACGGTACAATTTTAGGACTGTTAAACGCTATAAATTTTCATTAAAAAGTCTTTGAATTGTATTTATAAAAGTGCGTGGCAGCCATGTACACTAGTTTTTTGTTTTTTTTATACTAATTGCAGTCTTACATTATAGTATAGGTAACATATTTTGAACGTTGTGAAATATTCTTTGTTCATTTTCAATATGTTAAATACTCAATCTACAAATAGGGTTATAAGTTTTTATAGATAAGTTTGGTTTTGGGCGACCAGCGACCCTGCTTTTTGTTTTTCACAAAACAAATGTTAAAATGCATTTTCCTTTTACATGCCAAAAAATATGATGAGTTGATTAATTGTTAGTTAACTATGTTCCAGGCAACGGTTTCATAGCCGGTTATCGCGAGATGCCTGGACCACAAGAAGGCTGTGGCAGATCACTTACTGCAGACACAGGGACATTCTCATCAATTCACCTCGATAACTCTCGTAAGACCATCGTCTAGAAAAAAGGAAAATTGTATAACCCCTTGAGCCGAATTAAACTAGTTTAACGTATATTTACTGGTTAAAGTCACTATTTTAGCTGTATTATTTGTAGACAGTTACTTTTATATTTTGTTTGGCAAATGTCGTTTATATCTTTATTTTAGCATTTTGTGTTAATGACATTACAGTGATGAGATGTATACACTTTGAATCATACGTGTTGAAAGAATTTAAGTATTCTGTTTTTTGATTTACAATAGTCATGGGCATGGCTGCCAGTTATGCAGTATAGTACAAAAGGAACCTCTTTCGGCAAGTTCCTGTTTATTTTATCCGACGTTTCGGCATATACATGATTTCTTTACTAGGGAATGCAAATATATAAATTTATAAAGAGAACAACTTAGTTACGCGCCATTGCTCTTTTGTGCTTTTTACTTTACTTGGCGTTGAGCGTGGTTCAATGTTGCATTCTCTGATAAAGCCATCCTGTATTCTACTTCTAAGCAAGCATAATATTTTTAACATTTATGAACACCCTAAACGCCCCCCAGATAAAATTGTGCAAAACGTTGAAAAATTAGCAAGGTGCGACCACTAGCGGAATTTATTATTTCAAAACAACATTGATCTAAATAACTAAGAATTTGCCGAAAGCGCTTATTTTTAAGTATGGTCTTTGCTTCGTAGCCAATTACGACCCCAACTTAAATTGCATCTGGAGAATTGAAACCGATTTAAATAAAGTGATTAAACTGGAGTTCAATTCGTTCCGTTTGGAAAACGAAACGTCGGCCGGAGTGTGTGCTTACTACAGGGTTGACGTAAGTTTTTAATCTAGTTCTATTACCAAGGTATATTTTCCCTCCGTTAGACAAAAATTGCCAATACTGACATCGAATTGAAACCAGTTGATCGGACTAAATGAAACGTAAAGTGTCAGACAAAAACAATCTGTTTGTTTTTAAGCTGATTTGGTTTTTAGTCGGTAGTATAGTGGTTTTCAACCTGTGGGACACGAGATTTCATTTCAGGTCCAATGACTACTTTAGGAAATTAATTCAAGGCTTAAAAATGGTATAATATTATAAAACTGTAGCTAACGCTGGGAAGCGTGGTTTTTAAATTCATTTTCTGCTTAAATAGACATAAGTCGAATTTTAGAACCGATGTGTTGATCATTTGAAAAAAGTTAAAACAGTTACTTGGCGCTTAACCTAAACAGGATAACAACCGCTAAAGTTTAGGGCAACGGCCTTGGCCAGCCTAACCCAGATAAGGTATTTTTTAAATAGTTTTTTTTTTATAAGCGTTTTAAGGCTGATTTCGCCAGAGCCAGCTCACCTGTTCACGTTTGGGTTGACCCGTGTTTTCTAATAAATTGCTGCCCATTTTCGCAGGTTCAAGAAGGCACCAGTGAATTGGACACAGGTACTTGAAAGACATAGGTACTAATAATAATAACACTTGTAATGACTTAAGAAAAGGAATTGACTTAACTTAAGTGGTCACTATTTTCACAAGACTTAACTTGACTCGAGTCTTTCGGACAAATAACTCGGGTTGAAATAAAGTGTTTTTTAGGGTTGTTCAAAAAAACAGTTTTTTGTCAAATTTCAGTGGGAACCCTCTGGAATTGTTAGGTTGCGTCTGAAAACCCCACCAACCAAATCTAAGCACTTTTGGTTCAGTATTAACTGTGGTACGTCAATTTAAAAATTCAGATTTAGGCTAAAATTTTGGAAAAAAATAATTTATCCTCCCCCAGAAAAATTTTTTTGAAGGCAACGACTTCTTTATTATGATTAATATCCTACTGAGGTTATCTTCTGGTATAACTTCCTGTAATAATCAAAACACTAGAGCGCCATTAAAATTGCCATATGATTTTCTTAAGGATGTTATTGCCTTAATCATTCAAGAGCGAAAGAGGTTTGTTGTAGTCTGCCAGGAGGGGAGAATTTTTACTCTTCATTTTGTATAGTTTCCTGCAAATATAATCCTAGCACTGTACCCTTGCAGCATATCGCCTAGCTCATTTTGCTTTTTTGATTGCATTCATTCCGTGCAGAATGTTCAACCACCATTGGATTTTCATTGAGACAAACTACCATAACATTTAATTTTTCAAGTTTTAAATGTATATTTTCACACGTTTATTACTTGCAACATGTACGAAAACAATCAATACATTGTATATACATATTTTTCGGATATTTTTTTATTAGTAAGCCCGTTTATATGCACGTTTAAGCGGGATTCGAATCTATTTCGTTAATTCATTCTCTCTCGTTTTGGCGCTGGAATGAATTAAGTTCTCTCGTTTCTTAATCGGTATGAAGCGAGTAAAGTTAAGTAAATATAATGGTAACATAAAAGCACAACAAGGCGATAACGTAAAATTGTCTTAATAGTAACATGTTCCCAAGGGAGTTGTGTGTATTCTAGGCCACGAAAGACAGAAATATCGCTTTTCAGATTTTTACAATCACGGTAGAAATATACAATTGGTGAACATAGGGCGAAGATTTTGGTTTTTACACAGCATTGTTAATTTGAAATGTTCGCCTACAAAGTACAAAATGTAATTTGAATACATATCACAGTCTGTTTAGAGCAGGGTATAATGCTTGTAGCAAAAAATGGTAGAGATTTTAAACACAAACACTGAAATTGTTTAAAAAGTAGGCCTACATCTGCCATGTGTGTCGACTAAACGTAAATCCTAATTTGTCTAGGACTGACTGTTAAAGTTTGTTCATACTTATAAGAAAAATGTTCCAATTATTTTTGTAAAATGTTTCGCAAATGATATTGCCATTTAAAAAAGGTCTGTAGGATGGATACAGGCCACACCATAACAGTTTTAGGTGAAAATAATTTTGAGCTCTCCCCAAAACAACTGAAGTGGAATCGCGAAATATTAAAATATCTATAAAAGTTGGCCAAATTTTGTTAACCAAACAGAATGCTTTCGACGATAAAACTAACATTTAGGTCATTTAATTATTGCCGTTTGGAAGATATGGCGAGCCTTTGCACACAGCGTTTTTCTCCTGCTCCCTGCAGGATATTTCTCCTAATAGAAAGAAAGAGTAAGCCTAAATGGCTTTCTTCTTTATGCTTAATATCCTACTGAAGGAATCTCATGGTATAACTTCCCGCAATAATCGAAACACTAGAGCGCCAAGTAAAATTACCATATAATTTTTAAGGATGTTATTGCCTTAATCAGTTTAGAGCGAAAGAGGTTTATTGCTCAAAATCTGCAAGGAGGAGAGGTTTCTTCTCTTCACTTTGTATAGTTTCCCGGTACTCTGCCCTTGCAGCATATTGCCTGGGTTGTTTTGTTTTTTGTCGTTTAAATTTGATCTCACCCACTCTGTGAAGCGCGTTGGACCATCATTGAATTTCACTTTAGCATGGAGACCAACTTTTAAATTTATGAGTTTATTTCATCTTATTTTTTGTCTTACCGGTACTGCGGCATTAATATCGAACACACGTACGAAAAACAACCTTCCAATATCTTTAATTCATACACTTTTTAACGTTTGTTTATTTTCGTTTTCTAAAAAACTTGTCTGTCTCTCTTTACAAACATTGCATGTCAGATAAAATACATTTTAACAATTTTGTATTGGCAAATCAACATAAAAAAGCATGGGATCTATGTAAATGTAAATTTTCCATAATTATGTAAAATGGGGGCGAAATCCAAGTGACAAGTTTGTGTTGGCTACTAAGTTTCTGATGTGCCGAGAACGGTTTACGCCTTTACGGCATAACAAACGTACTGCTATTTTTGCACACGGGGCGGAGAGGCTCGTCTTCCGAGATGCAATGAGAGAGTTAATGACTTCCAATTAAAACCATCCGGTAAGTGGCAGAGAAGGATGCATTGATAATAATGCTGCAATTTGCGGCTGCAAGGTTAGCACCGACCTTTGTTTTTTATGAGTAAGGTTTGGTGTTGTGTAAATAAATTTAGGCTCGTTTAAGGATGTATCGTTACACGATTAGGAAACGTTTATCTTATCAAACAGAAACAGATTCACAAACAGCTACTTAGTTTGATTTAGTGGAAAATTACTGAACTTTTTCCACAAGTTGGTCAGATGACGATATCAGTACTGGCTGGAAACCAAAAAAAGCATACCCAAAGTGTATTTCCATTTTTTTACGTAGTAGGCTACAACACTCGTATTGTATGTTACACTAGACGCGTAATATTTTAAATCACCTTGCAAAACAAAGAGCATACATTGGCAAGTAATATTGCTAATTCCATCTGGCCACATACTTGTCAAAATAATTTTGACTAATTTATCAAAAACTCTAAAATGATTTGGTCAATAAATCTCAAATCTAATTGTATAAACAATCAAAATTTTTAAAACGTTTTACGTTAACGCCAGACGCGTCTAGTGTGAACCAACCTTATAAATGATGTCATCGACATTCAAACCTCTAACAACATCACTATCTATGCTTAAAAAGGGCCATAAGGTCGGAATAAGAACATCATAAACGTAGCAATAAAACACACATCTGAATAAGACCAAAATAGGATCGATACCTAATAGTCGTATAGTACGTATAAATTGAAATAAGTTTAAAACCCGTCAGAATAAGACCTAAATGGCCAGAATAAGGCCTAAACAACACTTTACCTAACCTCAAACCTCACCCTAAGTACATCACTAACTCTCCTAATAAGTTTAACCCCTAACCCCACCCATTACCTACCAATAACCCCAAACAGGGCCAAAATTCCAATGCAAAAACAGCGGCGTTATAAAGGCGCCGGTCAAACTATAGGGCGTCCAAACGTCGACATCAAAACGGCCCATGCCAGACCTAACACAGCGCCCGATCGACCCATACCCTCTCCCTACAGTTTCAGGCGTCATTTGGGCCATTTAGCTTTTATTCAGACGATTTTGATCTTATTCTGTACTGGGCAGTAATCTGCGTATTTGGCTTTATATGTCATTGGTCTTAATACTATGGGTTTATGGAATTTTCTGCTTTAGGTATTAGCCTATTGCTTTTTAGGTTTTATTGTGTGTTCGCCGAAAAGGTGATATAGCACAGAACGTAGATAGTTCTTAACTCGTTTGGAGCATACATAAAACGATTTATTTATCTACTCACACACAAGGCACATATTGACTCGACTCAGTCATTCGTTTTGAAGCAAAACTGTACTGTACCGGTAGTGGATCTGTATCATTGTCAGCCTTACAAAAATTTAACCTTAAAATATTGAGGGCCGAATTTTTTCAGGGCCTAAGGCTATAGCCTTATTAGCCTATTGGTTAATCCGGCCCTGCCTACTACCCTTGATTGCATTGATGCTTGATATCAGTTGGATATTTGCGTGCGAAACTTAATTTATGACGTCTCGTTATTACAATGCCGCACTTTAAACAAAATTGTGTGATCCATCATTGCTCGAATCCTTAATTGTCCTTTTTGTAGATTCAAGTCACAAAGTTCATTAACATTGACAGTGTGATGGCATTTATTTAAGAAGTCCTTAAGTGTAAATAAAATATCGCTTAAATGAAGTCTACACGCAATATTGCTAGTGTGCAACACAACAAATCTATGTGAGCAAAATATAGCCTCTATACTATTTAGCCAAGTAATAAATATGGCTCTTAACTGATTGGCGACCCCTGTGCATAGGCCTAAGCATGCAACTGTAACCTTGGATGAATTTAGTTTAGGCTAAATAATTTTAAATTATGGTGACGACCATTTAAAGACTACAACTTCATCAATACTTGATGACTAGGCCTATTGTTCACGGATATGCCGCGGTAAAACAAAATTATACTTTATTTCAGTTAAAAATATTTTTTGTTAGGCTAATCTACCATAGCTGACATCGAAAAAATTTAAAATGGCACTTTTAAAAATGAAATTGTAATAGGCCTGTATATTCACTTCTTTTTTGTATTTTCCAGCCCAATATGGCCATCATTTTTTTTGTTTTATTTTGATTTGTTGTAGCCTATAGTGCTTGACAAAGTGCTTAGCCTACTTTACTTTTAAACCACGTTTATTTTTCAGTTTTGTGATGATATGCGATAGTAAATTGCACTAGAGTTTTTTATACCATAATGCGATAGTAAATAAACGAGAGTTTTATACCACAAATGCTCGCTCAGAGCAAATCAGTACTTTTTGACATCTAGGCCTACTGATTGCCTGCCGTATCTATTGCTGTCACTGGGATGTCCAGGAGCACACAAAAATTACAACGGATACAGATCTTGGTAATTGACTGTTAAAAAAAAAAGCATTAGATTTTCAAAAACGGTATCATAGGAAACTTCAAATGACAACAAATTTACAAAGCAACTTTTACGTGAGTATCGAAAATCAATCAAATATCAAAGACCGTGACAGTTCAAAGGTGAGTTACAATATTTCAAACAGTATAATGTTGCAACATATTCCCTTTGCCGATACGATGCGAAATTAAATTTATTACAGTAAAACAAGAATTTCTTTCAGAGATAAAGCAATTTCGTGAATCTCAGCACGGAAAGCATTGCGTTTGCACAACACAAATGGCCGATAATATCGGATCGGTGCCGATACCCGATGCCAAGTGGTCAATACTTGGCTGATATCCGTGCCAATATGTTATTATTGAAAATTTCTATAATACCGTTCGACAAGATTTTGGTATGACTTGATACTTTTTGCAGTTTATTTAAATAGCGAACTGCTTGAACGGCGTGCTGTTGTCCCCGTCATAGTCTGGAATCGTGTTGAGAGGAAATTAAAGATTGTGCGTTTAAAAGCGATGATATTTTTAGCGAACCGCTGGTCGATGCTACCATTGGAGACTATAGCTAAGTTACACATTGCTTTTTCTTGGCAGTATTTGCGGTTTGGAACACTTATAGTTAAATTAACAGCAATGATATTGTGCAAACCGTTAAATATGTTGACGTCGAAAGCAAAAAAGCATCTTTTTAAAGTAAGCTTAACGCCCCAACGTAACCCGTGAGTCGCGCGACTACATTTTCCATAAAAATGTTACGAATTTCCAAATGGTAGGCATGTGCCCCATATTGCACCAACAACCAAATTTTACAGGAAAAGTTTTAGGTTTCGGTCTTCGCAGGCAAGACAGCTTAAAGAAAAACCGAGTGTACGAATAATTCAGCTGCCAAAAATACGCTATGTCTTATCACGTTAATTGCGACCCGTCGCAGCCACAACCCGTCGTCCCCGAAACGTTATTGCGACTATACTTTTTTCGGGAAAAAACCTCGGAAACAGAAAACGCCGTGGACATTCGAGCTAATGACCATTAAAACGGTCAGCACGCTGGCAAGAGCGTAGAAAGAATTGCAAGAAATAGATAGGAAAAAATTAAAATTGGTTAAAATTAAAAGTATTTAACACAAAAATAATTTTTTTTTTAGTTTGGTAGCGGTTGTATTTTTTTATAACGTTATAATTTTCAAAGGGCATCCACACAGTGTTTTCTTGGTGGTAAAGTCAGTGATGAAAATCCTCTGATTTAACTGATAAACTTGGCGAAATTTTAAATAAATTTTGTTTTTCACCTTTCAAGTTTCAAGTACTGCAGTTATTCGAATTAGACGAATAGTAGTTGATTAAAGTTTTCAGTTTAATCGATTAGCTGGCAGTTTGTGAAGATGAAGGTACACCTGATTATTACAGTTGCTGTTGGCATGATATTTTCTTGTGACGGTGAGAGAATTTAAGTACATTGTTCAATTTTGTCTAAAATAAACAGTTATTGTAATTTAAACTTTACTGATAAGAATCGGAGTAAGTAATGTTGGGCCGTTTTTCAACTAAAAACATATCGAAGTGTCATATAAAACCCTAAAATGAATCACTACAACCTTTCAAGTCCAATATTGGTGGGATTAAATTCAAATGTAAACACAGCCTGTTTGTGAGTGTTCTGTACACCCAACAACGTTCACCTAAAGTTTTTATATAATGTTAGGACATTTTTTTTGGTGTAGTTTATCACATTAACACAAGTCAGCATTAACAGTTATATGCCACACTAAAACGACTGCCTTGCTTTCTACGTTTTCAAGGCGTTTTTTAAAGCTACATGTTTGTTTTCCTTTCGTTTGATAGCGAAATTGTTTAGGAACACCGAGGTCCCATATTATCTTTTCATATATTCTATCATAAAAAGTGAAAAATTGATATATATTTAGAAGGACCTATGTCATTTGTTTTGGCGAGGTAAGCAAGGAGCAGTAGGCCTATCCTCGCTGTAAACATGAAAAGTTAAATTATATTTTTCTGTCAGTGCTCCGTGCACCGTATTGGGTACCTTGTAAAGTGCACTGTCGGAAAGCGCGCTACAGACATGGCGTCATTAATCATGGTCGTTACAAAACTATCGCAGCAGTTAGTGGCCGGTGATCCCACAGCAAATTGCGAGCCCCGAACACTGTAAAATCCAGAATGTTTTCTCTCAACCTTTGTAAATCTGACAATTTATTTGTTTGCATTTTGAGACAAAAAAACGCTGAGGTAAAATAATTTTAAAGTACATGAGTATTTGTTTATGCGTTTCAAAAAATAACAAAGACTATAGAAAACAACAACGATTTTGTTTCGTCTTGAAAGAAAAGAGTAAATGTCTCCACTCGGTTGTATGTGTGAAGTCGAAATGAGTAAAACGTTTTCCACAGGAAAAATAACGAAAGTCGGCCTACATGGGGTGGATAATGAATCCCTTTTATTAAAATATATAAATCAGTGCATTTGGTTTCTTTTTTGCTTTTAAAATTCTAATATTCATAATGTGCGAAAAGTATACGCTAATAACAATTCTCAAAATGCCGAGAAAAATATACTCCAGGATTCCGATTGAATTTTATTTTGTGCCCTTTAAACAACATAACAAAAATCGTATTGAACTGTGTTCGCATAGGTTGCAACAATCTGGGGGAAACCAATCTGACGGCCAGCGAGAACCCGCAGTACCTGACGTCGCCCAACTACCCCATGAAGTACGGCAACAACCTAAATTGTAAATGGGTGATCCGCTGTATTAAAGGCGTCGGCCACTTGCACCTAAAGTTCACGTTCTTTCGCACCGAGGCTAGGCTCGACTATCTCTCGGTAAGTCGAACAGTGACAGGGCTCGTGATTGGGTCACTGTACAGTGTACAGTAGTGTTGTAATGACTAGGGCGATTATTTTTTGACCTAAAAATAGGAAATTTTGACCTAAAATTTTTTTTTCCTAAAAATAATAAGAAAAAAATAAGCTGGTTATTTTCGAAAATATTACATTTGTCCAATTTAGGGAGGCCTGGGTGGTTAATTATACCGGCTCGCGTATACCGTATATTGCTCTAATCAAGATATAATACAGTTAAAATGTCGTTCTACATAAATAAAAACTAATTTTTTTAATAAATTTGAACAACATATTGCGAGAAAACTTAACGACAATTTTAAAAAGCTGACTATCAGTGTATTTTTTAATTTGAAAACTATATATGTTCATTTTTGTACGATTTTAACTTAAATTAATTTTGACAAATTTTGACCTAACATGTAAGTTTTGACAAAATTTTGACTTTTTTTGACAAGTCAAAAAATAATCGCCCTAGTAATGACTTAAGGCAATGATTCAATGACTTGACTTAAGTGCAATTAAAGACACTGATTTCAAATGACTTGACTCAGCTTAAGTTTTTTAATTACATTGACTTGACTTGACTTAGGTCATTTTTTCTTACAACTTCAGGTCAAATGAAGTGTTTTCATCAAACACATTTTAATTCAATTGGGTTATTTATCTAAAGTGTGCAGATAAAACAATTTGCATGCTGTATATTATATTTTTGTTATTTTTAGGTGTGTTATTGCTCATAGTTGGACGACTTTACTGATTTTAATAGCTTTAAACTAGGAAAACTTTTGTGCATGATTATTGGGCTTGTCGATAATCCCAGCAGGAAAGCAAATTATGGGATTAATAAATCATTAGCCTAGTTTAAAAAAAAAAACTTTATTGGAATAGCATGCTATTCTAAACAGGCAAAACAGGAAAAGGATTTGTGCGTTAACCCTCGTTAGTCGACATAGCAATGACAACTATTAAATAAATGGCTACAAGGTCTAGATAATTACGCAGAAAAAAAAGTATTTTTTAAAGTATTATTTTTAAAGTATTTTTTTTCTAGTTTGTACCTATATATACAATCATAGGTAAGCTAACTAAATGCAAAGTTGCCAATTTAAAAGCGTTCTGATGCCCTAGACCAACCCTTTCCAAAGAAGTTTTTCCGTCTTTCGATCAAACCTTGAAGGTGTTTTCTTTGTATGTTTTCACCTTGTGACAGGTGTATGACGGCTCAACCGGCGAGGAACATCGTCTTGCCAAATTGTCAGGAATACGAACAAATACGATTTTCACTCCAAATTCAACCAGCGTATTTCTGAGGTTCCACACCGACAGCTCTTACACGATGAAGGGCTTCAGATTGCGTTACTTGTGTGTCGGTATGTACCACGGTACCTTAACACTGTAAATACCTTGAATTATCTTTACCCTCTATAACTGTTGTGTTAAGTAAAGGTCAAACAGCGGTTATAATAAGACTTTAATACATCTCAAATGTCGTTTCACTTTGTTTGACAACATTCAGTGTTTTTTGCAAGTCTATATGTTGTGAGTTTGGCAAAACTTAACCAAATTTCGGCAACAAGTACGAACATTTGAGCCGATACAAATGACTTTATTAATATTTTTAAATAGGCAAAGCTTCTCATATGAAGAAGTACAATGGTAACTTTTACAAAAATAATTTTAAGAAATTTATCTTAGAAGGTATAATATTTTATGTTAGATCATCAAACATTCCTAGTGGAATTAATTTATTTTAAAACTACATGAACTTTTTTTTTGTCGTAGGCCAACTTCGTTTTATTTAAAAAAAACTTTGCGTTTAAATCTAATTGAAAAAGTTTTTTATTATAACCAAATTTTATTGAACTCAAAGTTTTGAAACTGATTAGCCTAAATGGTTTAAATAGTAAATTTATTTCGTGACATTCAATTCAATGTTATTTTGCATAATTAAGTCCCGTCAAACAACTTTAAATATTGGCTCAATGTCAATCAATTGAAACACTTCGAAATACTCACTGTTCATATTCATTTGTCGATCACTGTCAGGGCATGCCATGCCTTAACGGTGCAACCTGCAAACGCGAAATTCAAAAAATTCAAATTAGGACGAATTTTTAGAAATTTATCTTTAAAGGTATAATATCCTATGTTAGATCCCAAACTAAACGCATACTAATGGAGTTACAGACCGGTATCTCCATAATCATCAAACATTCCTAGTGGATATAATTTGATTTAAAACTACTTAAAACCATTTTTTTTTGTCGCAGGCCAAATTCGTTTTATTTAAAAAAAGTTTGCGTTTAAATCTAATTGAAAAAGATCTTGATAACTAAATTTTATTGAAACTTCAAACTTTTGCAACTGATTTGCCGGAATGAATTTGAAACTGGTTTAATCCAATGTTATTTTGCACAAAAGAATTAAGTTCCGTCAAACAACTTTAAATATTGGCTCAATGTCAATCAATTAAAACACTTCGAAATACTCACTGTTCAGATTCATTTGTCGATCACTGTCAGGGCATGCCATGCCTTAACGGTGCAACCTGCCAACGCGATGTTTACAACTACACCTGCGTTTGTGCTCCAGGCTTCATGGGACAAAACTGCTCTCAAGGTAAGTGGC
This sequence comes from Ascidiella aspersa, assembly GCF_963924565.1. Lineage (NCBI taxonomy): Eukaryota > Metazoa > Chordata > Ascidiacea > Phlebobranchia > Ascidiidae > Ascidiella > Ascidiella aspersa. The sequence goes on from NC_139451.1 coordinate 23,994,186, forward strand.
GAGACAAAGTAACTTTTGTGAAACAATTATATTGGAAAAAATTGTCGTTACATAAATTGAACGCAGCTTACATTTTAAACGGGGTGATTTATATAATAATAGCAGGTCTGCAGCGAAATCGACAAAGTAGTTTAATTAGGCTGAGGTCAGGCTCGGGAGTCTCGTAAAAGATTACTTGGGTCCATACGACGTAAACTTGAGCTTGCGTTATAGCAAGCTCGAAACCTATAAGGCCGCGCTCTGTGAATCGTTAAAGTGGAATAACATAAGATGAAATATTGTTAATCCACGTTATCACGTTATGACACCCCAATGGTTGGATTGTTTTACACCCACTCTATTTTGGTTAAGGCAATGGATAGAATACAGGGCTGTGGAGTTGGAGTTAGACACGGGACTTGACCTGGTGGCTAATCTGTTTGAAATCGGACAAGACTTATTACTTTTTCGGCCGAATTCGAACTAGCGTTGTTTAAACAGACTCCGCAGCCCAGCTTTGTAGTCGATAAACGTACAGTGCTGCTCGTTGTACCGAAACGCCGTTGAGTCATATACCGCTTTGTTCTAATATACTTTTATCATAATTTTTAAGCAGCGCCTTTTCAATTTTATTTTTTTAATATTTTGGTAAATGAAAGGGTTAAATGGATCGGGTATATATTTTCAAAACTCTTTAAATAGTTCCTCCAATGCACATGGAAAATGTAATCTGACTTTCTAAATAAACTGACATCGAACAAACTGGTAATACGTTGACGACAATTCTTTGCAAACTGAATCAGGTGGCAGTTAAGTGTGTGTAGGAAAATATTTCTAAATGGTTAGCAATTGTTTGACGAGCGTATGGAAGGCGGCAACAGAAATTGAGAGTTGAGAAGCACTGGTTTAATGTCTTAATATAGCAGGATAACCAACATAAATATGTTTTTTTTTATTTTACCTGAAGAAATCATATTGTTCTTAAGATCAACTAGATTTTTGTGCTTTTCGACAGGTTGTGGGAGAACACAGATAGTGTTGAACGCTACAAGAGGGAATCAGTACCTTACGTCTCCAAACTACCCTAATAAATACCCGGACCGGTTGTTCTGCAAGTGGGATATCACCTGCGGCTTTGGACGCATTTACATCAACGTCATGCACTTGGCCACAGAATCTGGCCTCGACACATTAAGGGTATTCGTCAGATTTAAGAAAAAAGATTCAGATCACATTCCGTACCACGCCTTAAAAACAGGCAGCCCTTCCTTTCAACATAACGTTAAATCTATTAATTTCAAGACAGACTGACTTATTTTGCGATATCACTTTAGCTAAAAAACAGACTCTAAATCCTGAAAGAAAAATCCTGCCTTTTTAGTATAGTAGACATCGTTAGGCCCTACGTGATGTTCGTACTATATAATTAGCTTATGAGATTTAGTTAACAAAGTATCTTAATATTGATAAAAAAACAGCTCCCCTGGTAATTGGTATTTTTAATCAACGTTTCAAAAACCTATTCAAATCGCTTTCTTCGAATCCCTGATTAAAACAAATACATTTGACAGAGAAGCTGTTTTTGAATATTATTATTATTACGTCTGTTAGCAACAGTTTATATAAAGTATGGTAAAATGAAGGGCATTCGAAAACTCACATCTACCTTTGAAACATTCGATAGATGACGTCAAATTTAAAAATATAAGTAAGAAAGAGTAATTGTGCCGTGCTCGTTTCCCAATCGAGTCGGGAATCTTGAAAAGTTTCTACCTGATAAAAACTTCTGCATGTTTTATGTAGCTCTACGATGGATCGACGTCGTTTCTTAACATGGTGGCCACCCTATCGGGCTTCAAGAACGATAGCATTTTTGGCTTCAACTCCAGCAACGTATACTTGCAGTTTAGATCAGACAGGTCAGCATCGCAAAGTGGATTCCGCTTGAAATTCCATTGCGCAGGTCGGTGAAACAAATATAACCTAAAAAGTGTACAGCATTGCTCTAACCTACGAACTTTTTGTAACATAACTATATATTAAAGCGCATTGTTCCAGTTTGTGGCGACATAAACCATACATGCTAAATGGTGAATATCATTTTTTTAATATGTAAAAAGGTTTTTAAGAATATATGTTAAATCTACTTACTCGTAGTGGTTTAAAACACCAAGAAAAGAACTTTTTAATATCAGAGAGTTACGCCAGAAAAGCAACAAAAAAAGTTGCCGTTATTAAATAGCGTCAAAAATTTCATATTTGCCCTCGTCTCAAGGTCAATTCACGATGGAGCGTTTAGAGAACAAAGTAAATAACGAGACACTATCGGCTGATTAGGTGAATTGATATATGGAAGGGTGGTTTAATGGTTTAGGGCAGTGCTCTTCAACGGTGTGCACGGTGCACCCTAGGGTGCACCAAAATATGCTTGGGGTGCACCGTTACTAAAAGGTATACACGGGTACATCACAAACTTTTAATGAATCCTTAATATTTGACGTTGAATGCTGTTGTATGACATGCAATAGTAGGCTACTCGCAAGCAGCCTGCAGCCATAATAAAACTCTCACCGACAGTGTGTAAAACTTCGGCAGCTCCGCTCGGTTTAATTGACATTATGATATTGACATGCATAATGATTTTTCATATCGCTTCTTACCTCAGTTTACCTTTTAAGTAAACAGGGTGCACGAGTTCGTCACAACAACTTTAAGGGTTCATCAAACCAAAAAAGGTTGAAGAGCACTGGTTTAGGGTGCTGTAACGGCAATTCGGGGATTTCCCGAAATTTCATTGCGCAAAGCTGTCTTTTTAGGGCTGTGTTGTTTTGTTGTGTGTTCGTGACACTCGTTCATTCGCCCCTCGTGCAAATATTTGCATTTTTTCAATTTCCAGACGTGACATATCATAATCATTTACGTTCCTCATGATGAGTATCGCACCATTAAAAAAAAAAAAAAAAATTTGGGGGGGAAATCTAAATTTGCAGTTAAAGTTAGCTACTATAATGTTAAACGAAAAACGACAAACTTGAAAATCAGTTTCCCTTGAGTTATTTTTAATTAAGCAGAATTTCATGCAAACGATTTGCTACGCCACGTCAAATGAACAATAAAGCAGGAGAGTACTTCAGAAAGCTTGAAAAACGCTTAAAATGCTGTCAATAGCTGCACGATGTTTTACGAAATGGTTTTTGGCGGCTCAATATAATTCTTGGTGGCTTTTGGTTGGCCAATGTTTCCATAATCTCATAATGTAACTTTTAAGGATTGTGATTTGTTTTGTTACATGTTTAAATATTGGAAAATATATATAGAAAGTGGGTGTACTTTGTAAAGGGTCTAGGTCAAACAACACATTAAGAATAATGTAAACCTGTTAATCCACAAGGTGTGACTTACATTTTCTCACAGGGATGTTTTTAGGGTTTAAATTAACAGTTATGTCTTGTCTAATAAGACCTACGGAAATGCTGCGTTAAACATTATTGGGTAAATCATGGCAATCGGAAAATAGAGTTTAGGAACAGCGCTTTCAAACAAACACAATTGCCCACATTAACTCAACGGATGTTTTACTTAAACTTAAAATTAAACTTTAAAGCATTATATTGCAGATAACACAACGGACCAATGTCAAAAAGGCGTGTGTCTTAACGGTGCCAGTTGTTACAACAGAATTACAAACTACACCTGTATCTGCAAGGCAGGCTTTACGGGAAATAACTGTGAAACTGGTAAGCAATACATATAGTACACCTTTACTAAGGTTAAGCTACAGTTCCAGGCTTTATATTGTTTATTTTTTCAACCTGTTTGCCAAATCATTTTAATCAGATCAAGAACTTTTTTTCCTTATTATATTACTGAAAATGAACGTGGCGGCAAAAGCAACAGCATATGCAACAATATTTTTCTTTTGTTTTGCAACATTATTAAATGTTTTTTAAAGAAATTGCAAAAATGCCGTAGGGTCAAAAAGCTTCCAATAATATAAAATTTTCTGTTTTTAAAATTTAAATTTTTGATCACTTAATCATCATAAATGGTTTTATTATTTGGCTGCCAGACGTTTGTTTGTAGAGCGGTTTAAAGTTAATACAGTTTCATCTAGAGCAGGAGTAGGCAGTTATTTTTAACCGTGGGCCGCATGAGAAACTAAAAATGTTGTGGCGGACCGGGTCAAAAATAGGATCTCAAATATCTCGTTATTACGTTTGTAGTTGTAAAAAAATGTGTAATTAGCTGAAACAAAGGAGTTGTTAGAATGAAAACATCTAAAGCATGCTAGTAAAATTTTAGTCTGGTGCATCCCAGAATAAAACGATTATTTGGCAACATAAAGAAAGGTATAGGTAAACCTTTTTTTACCGGAACAGTGTACCTGGTAACATTTTGTTAACTTGAACACCGTTCCAGGTTACTTTACCACCTGGTAAAAGCTTACTAGCGCAAAGAATCTCATTCATAATGCTGCTGATATACTGTAGTCTCGAAAAACGCTTAACCTATTCCAGCTGCTTTACAGAAATTAACGAATGTCTTTCGGATCCGTGCAAGAATGGAGGAACCTGCTCTGACATGGTGAACTCCTTTAACTGCTCGTGTGTTGAAGGTTTTCGTGGAACCACGTGCTCCAAAGGTGTGGTTTGCCTCTAGGCTTAATAGAAAAGGTTTGGCCTACCTGAAGTGTACAATGACAACGCCTATAGGTGTTAGTTCAATGTTTAGTGAGTCTAATACAATAGGAAACTATTGAAATCTTGTAGAAATGATTTGAGTTTGATTAAACCGACCAAACGGCTGGATCAATGTTAAAGGCTGCCCACACTTGCTGTTATACTGAACAAACGACTAGAATCGCGTAGGCAACACCATCGAGCGTTTATTGTTCTATTATGTAAACCGGCATACATTACATACCTGGTAAAGCAAATCTCTGAGGATTTTTAGTAAAACGCTTGTTTTCCTCTATATTTGCTTATAATTCGCATGTAAGGTAGATCATACTCTGTTTTTCCAAACCATGTATATGCAACTTGCTAAGGCGCTTATAAAAGGCATTTAATGTATAGTGCGACGTAACATAAGCGCACAGTACATTGCTTAATCCACAGTGCTGTTCCGAGCAAACATTTTATAGATCTCCTTGTTCATCTTGATGTTGAGTATTTTCAATAAAAACAAACTTGTTTTAGGATGTTCTCCAAACCTTTATATTAACGCGAACTGGACAATGGGCACCATCAATTCCACAAACTACCCACGGAGATACGACTCGTCAATGAACTGCACATGGAACCTTGTTTGTCCCGGAAAACAAATTGAAATCATTGTGGTCCGCCTTGAAACCGAATCCTGCTGCGACTATTTAACGGTGAGTTGTCCCAGGCCTGCCAAGAAGACAGCTTATTGAAACGGTTTTCGATAGTTGAGGAATAATCGCATTCCTATATAGGGTTTCGACACTAAATGGTTTAAATTTTGTACTCGCCCTCTGGCCAATGCGAGCGCAATTCGTCCCGACGGGGTACTTATTAACATTCATTCACCCACTGGCGATTTATGTAAGAAAAAATTGATTGTCGGTATTTAACGAATCGGCTAAACTTTTGGGTCTTCGAAAAATATTATCTTAAACTCGAAATGCTAAAGGTCGATAATGCCAAAATTCGTTTTTTTTTGGCGAGTGTTATTTCGTCCAGACGGGTTATTGGTAGATAATATTCGGCCCACTGGCGAGTGCAAGTTTTAATTCAGTATTAACCTCGTACAAGATATATATTTTTTCTTCAATGTTTGACTTTTTTATAGTCTTTGTTTCTACTGTAGACATATACCGCTCTTGAAATTTCCGTATCCCTGATAGGCCTGTGTCTGAGATTCAGATTTCCAGAAAACGGTCTCGCAACTTGACTGCATTAAGGCGACGTGTATCAGATGAGAATACTATATTAAGGCGAAAAAAATGGTGTTGAGCTACACAAAATAAGCTTATTTAAACTTATAACTATATCCTTCTAATCTTTTCAGTAACGGCAGGAAAAATCCTCATGTGTATTGAAACGCATTCCATCAGTGCCAAATCTGCCTGCTTTAGGGTAATGCAAATGGCGAAAAAAACTTCTAAAAAAGGAAAAACACTTACAAACCGTCCAGTTATACTAAACAGCATGAAGTAGCAAAAAATCCAGTCGGATATGTCCGGATACGTAAAAATCGTGTGTTCGAGATGGGGAGCTCCAGTCGTGATACGTTAATCACAAAACGAAAAGTCACGCGCTTTGGAATTGCGTAATAGTTTAAAGACCTTGTGTCGCTAATTTCGGTTGGCTGACGAATGAGGAATACTTTAAAAACAAATTGCTTTTATTTTTGATTGGCGGACAGTTTTTTTTTTTGCTAGGAAGAAGTATAAAATTTAAATTTCCACCCTTAATATAGAAACTGAAATACAAAACAATTGCTCTTAGCAGCCTATATATAACAGTTAGTCATTTAAGGGTAGTTTGTTTCGCGTTTTATTGCGATGTTCAAGCAGGTTGCAATTTGTAACATTTTAAAGAACTGTCATAGGTCGATGTAGCGTTATCTTGTTCGATTCCATGGTTCGGAGGTAGAGTAAATTTATGATTAAAATACCGGATTAACTTGTAAAAGGACCCCTGCGTGAGGAGGTTAACAGTTAGTTCACTCGCAAATTTTGCACACGAAAACAAAATTAGGACACGATGTAAGGCCATTTATAAACGCATCCTGGATGTAACGAAGTAATTAACTCGCCATAGCGCTGTGAACAGGCCCAACTCATTTGGCAATCATTCGTTTAAAGATCGCCCTGTTTCGGTTTGTATGTAAACGGACTATTTTATTTTATTTTTTAAAGGAGCACATCAACAAATAGTTTTGCAGTAATTATTTTTTTATTTTTTTTTACTTCAGTTTTGCTTTAGTGGTTAGTGGCAAAAATCGAAACATTTCCAAAACATTTTTAGTTCCGTCTATACTCTATAATCTATATTGATCTTATTTCTCCCTCAATAAACCAATCAATTAAACTATATCCAGCAAATCCACATCAGATACATGAACAGAAACAAATAAGTATCCCATTTCTTTATTATTCACATATTCATACAAACATTTGCATTTGTTTTGCCCAACAACCAAATGTTGACTTATAATGGCAGTTTTGTAAACAATTCATTTTGAATGACTTCAGTCCCAGTCAAATCATTTGCTTAATAACATAATTTCAAAGACACTTAAAAAAATTATCAAGTCTAGTCCAAGTCCAAGTCATCAGTTGCTCAAGTAAAGTCCCAGTCAAGTCATTATAAAAGCAGGTCAAATTTAAAACAAGTCATTGATATAAAAAACGTTAATCTATTAAATTGGGTATAAGCTCGTCAAAAAATAAGCATTGCCTCAACTAAAATTAACAAAAACATAACAAATAGAAAATTGTTAGAGGTGCAAAAATTAAGATATATATAAATCAATTTTATTAACAATTTTTTTCGAAAACTTCTAATTTTCGTTCAAGTCATTTGGCACTATGAGCTAAGTCCAAGTAGGTATTTGTATATCAAGCTTAAGTCAGGTCAAGTCTGTTTGATCAATAAAATCAAGTCAAGTACGGTAATAAAAAAATGGCCTAATTGCATATAAGTTAAGTCATTAACTTTAGTTGTTACAACAGCAAAAATAAGCTTCGTTAACAGGGATCATTATTTCTTCTAAAAGAGTAACTTAAAAAAGCAACTCTTGCAACCCTAAGTCTAATACAAGCCGACCTAACAATTCTTATTGCTTAGATTGACAGCGGAAAAGGTAATGACACGAAGCTAAAAGGTAATGTTAGAAACCTTGTGCTGCACTACAACCGCCCATCTTTGAGGTTCAACTTTATATCTGACTCGTCTCTCTCCAGACGTGGCTTTAACCTCAAGTATCTCTGTCTAGGTCAGTGTTTCTTATCCTTTTCAGTGCTCGTACCATTTAAGCTTTCATGAATTTTTCTCGTACCCCTGTTTAAATGGCCGACGAAAGTAAATGAAAATTGTAACAACAGGAATTTAACTCAGTGTATTTATAACTTACGCGTTGAATGCATGCATTAAATACAGTCTTGTAAGTTCAACAATATTTACAGCACAGAAACAATCAGTCAATTTACTAATGGCTTTTATTGTTGCTTTTCGACAAATATGACTGAATAGCGCGTTTCACACTGCATGTCGTACCCCCTGTTTCCCTGCTTTGGTGCTTCGTACCACCAAGGGGTACACGTAACCCTGGTTACGAACCACTGGTCTAGGTAATCGAAAAAATATCCCACGAAAGCAAATCCTGCCTTATGATTGACGAGAATGGGAAAATTAGTTTATTTATTTAGATCGGTAAAATATTTCATTAGCGCTACAAGATGCATCGGAAAAGTTAAAAAAGTAATAGCATCAATATGTTATTAGCAGAAAAGTGGGCCCTTACTATATTAACGTAGAATATAATTTAAATCAAAAAACATCTGGTAATTTTAATTCTTGCCCTAACACCATGAACATCAGAAAAGGCGTGATGCTCTCGGCATGCTACAAGCAACTACAGGATTAGAGGCAAAACGTTATCGCTAATTGTTTTCTTATCGTTTCGTTGCTCGCCTTTTTTTCTGCTTTTTTTCTTTCGTTTCCGTTTATTGTACAAGCGTTTAGTGTTATTCACTCAGACCAGTGCTTTTCAACCTTTGAAATTTCCATCCGTACTTTTTTATTTCGAAAATTTTTCATCCGCACGAAACTAGCACAGAAAGTTTGCAACCTATAGTTTTTTTCCTTAAGTTTATTTTCAAGGAAAGGGTTTGTGTATTAAAACCGTAGGGGCGTGAGCCTAAGCCTTGACCGATATACATTAGATAGTTTAAGCTGCAATGAACCGCTGAGAGACTATACTACTGTGTCTGTAACGCATAAGTGGGCTCACCAGCTTATTTGATTACTGTAGTCGCATCATATAAAAAAAGAACATGCACCATTTGATCCGCGCAACGTTTGTCATCCGCATTACAATTTTTTTCATTCGCACAAGTGCGTACCATCCCACAGGTTGAAAAGCACTGACTCAGACGAAGGCGGATTGCATAGGTTTCCAAAACGTTGATCAAAAATTGAAATTACCAGAGAAGCTGTTTTTTTGATTTGTATTACTATGCTTGGTAGCATCAGTTTATATGTAGGATATAATTTATTCAATATTAAAGTTATATTGGAATCTTGAAGCCGTTTTTTTATTATATGCACTATGTTTAATGCTTATATACGTTTACAGTAGAGCAACTAAAGAAAAATATATCATCGGATTTGACGTCCGCTCGTTTGCCTAAAATATTGGTATGGCGAAAAAATAAAGCTAATTTAAGCCATTAATGTCAAATGTTTGTGTAAATCCTTATAACACTTGGCATGATACCGACTTTTAAGCATTCTAAAAAGTTATCAGACCGCTTTGGCACAAATAGGAAGCTTTTACATAGGAATCATGGCAGAAGTTTAATTCCACACCTGTTTTTCAGAATCTCAGTCGATCTGTGACATTAATAATCCATGTCAAAACGGAGCAAACTGCAGCGGAAACAGATTGAATTACATTTGTACCTGCGCTAGCGGTTTTACCGGCAAGAATTGCTCAATCAGTAAGGCGAACTCAAAATAATAAATAAATACTGCACATAATAACAGTGGCGACAGTTTAAAAATCAGTTTGCTGCGACATGTTAAACTTAAAGGGGACTGTCTATAGTGCTTTAAAAATAATTAAGTTTTAGTTGTATTCGTTCGTTTTAAAGTTCTGCATGCTGGGCTGTGATATATTTTCTACGAATTTTGCTACAGTCTTTATTCTATCTTTCTATTTTAATACTAAAACCAGAATATAATCATTTTATAAATTTCGAAGTATTAAAACGCTTTCTCATGGTGATCGCGTGTTGCGAATCTTTGCATAACAAGACGAGTTTTTCACCGACCTAAACAAAACGGAAAACAAGCGAAAGAATAAATGACCAACGAAAAACAGTGGAGAGCGCCAGTTTTCGTAATATGGTTATATTGATATTTCCTGCCAAAGCAATCTTTACAACTGTGCAGTTGAACTAAAACACAATGTTGAACCGACAAAGGCAGCACTGAAACATTAAAAACGTTATTTTAGATATTGACAACTGTTCTGGAAACCGGTGCCAAAACAATGGAACTTGTATCGACCTGGTCAACGACTATAACTGTTCCTGCCTGCCTGGATTCGGCGGTCGACGCTGTACCGTCAGTAAGTTACTTTCTATCGGTGCCCCAAGGGGGCATTGCTATATGTGCAGTGTTTTTTTTAAGGTGTTTAGGTGGACCGAAACGGTCCCCCAAATTTCTCCAGCAGTTTTCCAAATTTTGGACTTGCAACTTTTTGGTATTTAAATATAACACTTGCGGTCTCTTATACTACTTAGCGGTCACCCAAACCAAACCTTAAAAAAAAACTGTATATGTGAATCAGGGTTTCCAAAAGTTGGCGGTACAGTACCCTTATGTGTAGGCCTATAAAGACGTTAAGGGGTCGTTGTGTGAGTGTTTTTCTTTAATTAGTTGGTTTTCAAGAAACTTTGTTTTATCACGATTCAATTTTTTTCTAAAACGCGACGGAGCTACCCTTATTTGGCAACAAACACCTGTGACAAAGATAATAATAAGGTGTACTGTTTAAGCCAGGGATGTCCAACATTTTATTATAGTGGGCCGCATTGACACTTTAAATAATTTAATGGGACGCAGAACCTATTAAGTTTCAAGATTAAGTATCGCTCTTTAGAGTTATATATATATATTTTTACCCATAATATACTAGAAGTGCGCCCCTAAAAGCTGAGTGGAAATTTTAATTAGGCTAATATTGAACGTTTGAAATACTACTTGGGAGTGAAAATGACTAGCGGGCCGCACAAAAATTTTAGACGGGGCGCAATGTGGCCCGCGGACTGCAGGTTGGACATCCCTGGTTTAAGCCTTCAATTAGCCAACCTTGAAAAAAGCAAAACAGCCATAGTAAATGAAAAGCAAAGAGCCACAGTAGCCTGTAAGGCGTACACCAATGGGCGACGACTTGTACATAAAGATCTGCATGCGGCTGGTGAACCGTTATCTAAACTGTTTTAAGGACTCAATAGGCTTACTGTAATGTATATTGGTATAAGCATATTGATTGACACATTGATTATATCTTGACACATTGATTTCCCCAGAGACACTAAAATACGAGATAGAAATACCATAGCCTACATGAAGTCCCTTTGACATTGGTATCTATATAAGAAAGTCCATAAAAGTATCAATATCACTGTTTTGTATACCAAATAGACCGACAACGTTTCAATAATAGTTCTGAAAATACAGGGTATAATATAGTTAAAAAAGGCCGTCCGTGCTTTTGATGCTCTGTTACCGTTATTAAGCAAAACACTTAATTCGAAACTGCCCATTATTTAATTGCATCGAAAAGCAACAAAAAGCGCCTTTCTAGAAAAGCTCATTCTGCGAAAATTTAGCGTAAGCCAAAAAAGTTATTTTTGTATCCAAGGCTGCTACGGACTTCAGTACATTAATGCAACCTTCAACGACCAGCGTTTGACATCACAAAATCATCCGAACAAGTACAGGAACCGACGCAACTGCACTTGGGAAGTGATGTGCCCGGCAAATATGAAGGTCTCCATTCGCGTGACAAGACTTAGAACGGAATCGTGCTGCGACTTTCTCTACGTAAGGCATTTGCTCATGTGAGCTAAGATTGGTTTTTCACTAATCCGGTCTATTTCCGAAAAGAGTCATTCTTTGCTAGTTGTATGTGAGACTTGTTCAACCGGACATCTCAGTTTTAATTTTTCGAAATCCACCAATACAACATAAGCACTATTTGAGATGTATCAGGTTTGAACTAGAATACTATCTTACCAGAACGCATGAATATTTTAAGATTACGTCACAAAGTTACGTCTATAAAACAAGTAAACTTCTCAACTTGAAGTAAATGCTCGATGTCGTGCACAAAAAGGCCCTGAAAATCTTATTTTAAATACATATGTAAGATAAGATTACCTGTTTTAAAAAGAAACGTTTTTTAAATCTTTTACCGGAACACCATTTCTAAACCCGCTGGGTAGGCCCTTTTGGCTGTGAGCCACCAGGTATATGGAAGCTGATAAAAACAGTCATTGCCGCCAAAGCTATCTTTTCTATTTCGACAAGTACAATGTACTGTCTAAAACTTATCGATTTAGGTCTACACTAATAACTGCGAAAGCAAATGAACAGTTATATGCTTATTGTAAACTTTTCTAGTTGTAAATTAAACCGCCTTAAACCCGATTGTGGTTTTAACTCTGCTTAAGTAGGGAATCTAATTGATTAGTTTTGTCGCTGATAAATTGGTTCCGATAGGTTTTAGGATTGGAGAAGGGCAATAAGTAAACCAACCAAAGTTAGTGAATTCGACGTTTGTAACAAGAAAAATATATCAAATGCTTTTAGTACATGTAAATTAAAATAAATTACTGGAACAGAGCTCGATGCGATCGTATTAGTTTTACTATAGTAGTAGTGTTAACTGGCAAATAAATGTAATTTCAACAAGCGCCATTACCACACACTATTATCTAATACCGTTCAAACATAAATGACAGATATATCAAGACAGTCTGACAAGATTAGGCAGGATGGCAAGTCTTAGTGGCAATAACGATATGCGGAGATTCGTGACCAACGGCCGCGTTGCCTACATCCATTTCCAAACTGACAGTTCTGTTAATGACGAGGGATTCGACCTCAACTATAAGTGTGAGTTATACTTGGCAATAAATCAGTTCAACCTCGATGACAGATTCCTTAAAATACACGTTTATGTGGATTGTGTTTTTAGTCGTATTTAAAAAAATCGGCAATACAAAATTGAAAAGAAACGGAAACACAAAATTTAAAGTTTTGAATCTTGAATCGTATAATACGCTGTTAGTACTCATTTACGTTATGATATTACAATTTTTAAATTTTATTTTTCGGGGTGTATTTCTGCCTTTATCCAATTTATGACATAAATGCAGAATTGTTTAGTCAATTTTTTTACTGTGTCAGGTGAGAACACGGTGTGTGAATCAAGTCCGTGTCACTATGGCAGCCAATGCATAACCAGCGGTAGCAATTACACCTGCAATTGCACTAAAGGATACGAAGGAAGAAATTGCTCCAAAGGTTAGTTTGTTTTAAAAAAATACGTTACATGTAGTGGACATTTTCTTCTATAGTGTATCCTTAAACCAGTGGTTCCCAGCCTTTTTGTTATCGCTATTTCAGTTTTTAACAACCTAATCAACCCCTGATGTTGGTGTTATAGTTTACAATAATGTACAATTTAAAAAATGTCTACATGTCCATACACTTTGTGTGCTAAAACTTGAATGTTCGGATTTACTCCATAAACATGCACAATTAGCTATATAGCCTTACGGTTTAAGTACGTTATACCGATTTTGTTTGGTTATTTTCCTTGAACTATTTGTACTATAGTTACTATACCAAGCTTTTAGCCACATCTTTTTGATAAACAAACCACTTTTCATGAATATGACAGATTTTCAAAGTAGATTACAAATAAATTTTATCAGCACACAAAGTAAAGTTCGAAGCTTAAACAAATGTTAACACTCTTTTTATACATAGGCTAAAAAAAAAAAAAACATAGGCTAATCGTAACTTAACATTATCTATGCCCATTGGATTACAACTGGCGCTGCCTATCATTTTTTCTATTTTGTGTTTCAGTTGTCGAAACATGTCTCGCAAAGCCATGCAGTAGGGGAGCCTGTTATAATCGACCGAACGACTATTACTGCAAGTGCCCTGCTGGTTACGTCGGCAAGAACTGTTCACTAGGTAAGCCGGTCGGCGGGATTCTACGATTTAAAAAAGCAAAAAAGTATTTTAAAACGTTGAAACAGCATGCCGTTGTAAAACAAACATATAACCAGCAAATTTACAAAATTTGTGAGGTTTTTTTAAAAAAAATTGAGGCGTAAACGTTTTAAAACTTTTTATAAACATTTTTACTTTAAAAAAAAAGTCTTAGTCAATTCATAATTAAACCATAAGTCAATTCCAAGTCAAATCCTTGCCATAAAAGTTACACGTTAAGCGCTTAAAGTTGGATAAACTCGTCCAATTGCAATACCTTAACTATAAAAACCCAAAATACACTGTATACTTATAGTTATAGGCACAAATCTTTGAAATCATAAATGACTGGTAACCCTGGCTATCAGCGAAATCGCTTTTAACCACCGAGTTTTTCTGGCCCGTTGCTATTTCGTTATTTAAAGTACTCATGTGATTAAGACATTGACGAATGCGCTCTTGGCTACTGCAAAAACGGTGCGTCGTGTACCGACTTGATCAACGACTACCAATGCCTCTGTGCACCTGGTTTTAAAGGACGAAATTGTGAAACTGGTAAGTAAGGGGGGGAGCATTTTCGTTGTTGTACTAGAGTTCTATTTGTTTTTTTGTTGTACTAGAGTTCTATTTGTTTTTCTGGTAATTTTAGTTTCGCCCTTGCCTTACTAACATTGCTATTGCTGATGAACGACAGAAAACACCTGAAGGCCTTAGATAACACCTAGTTAATATCTTTGTCTTCGTATTTCTCTCACAATTTTCCCAAATTTTTAGGAAATCTTGTTTACAAGCACATTCTAATAAATCCCACCATATAAAATTACTGCGCTCCGCGGCCTAACCAATTTTAAAATTTTGCGTCGCTACCCATAGGTTGAGAAACACTATGATAAATAGAAAACTATAGGTACCTAAATCTCGCTAACTGACGTAATGCCATTTACTATACGGACTAAAACATAAAGGCCGAATAATTTGTCTTAGTTTGCTACTAGCCATTGATTTGTAGTATTGGGGGTTGTGAAGTGTAAAGAAATTTCTCTCTAGTTTAAAATTAAAAATTTTAATGCTGTAGAAATTCCGCTTTCGTGTGTCGATCCAAGAAATTTTTCCAATAAAATCTTCCGATTGTTTCGGAATTACTTTTCTAGCAATCATGCCGAGCAAGTACAATGATAAAATCACACGTTAATTCATTTAAGGCAAACACTTATACTTTTACTATCTTGTCGTTTAAGGTATATGGTTTATATTTTATAAGGTCACCTACTGTTAACTCGCTAGCAACCTATTCAAAGGGAGCTATGCTACAGCGGCGTTACCCATTGTTATAATCTTGCTAAAATCTTAAAATATCATTACCAAATGTTTTTACGCTCATCCTACATGGCAGATTATTTTGTCTTTTTCAGATAAACTGCTTTTTATAAATGTTTTTACAATTAACCTGTGCACAGAAATCAAAAACTGTAAAACCAACCCTTGCTACAACAACGCAAACTGCACCAGTCTGGTCGACGGCTTCAAGTGTACTTGTGCTCCTGGTTATACGTCAAACCTTTGTGAAATCGGTAAGCAAACCGAAATCAGTTGATTTAATAAGGATTTTTATGCAGTATAAATAAAGCATAAGTTTACTACTTAAGGCTTTTGGAAGTTCACGCACACGGAGCGTATGTTATACTGATTATGAACATTTCAGTCGGTCGAACGAAAGCCTTATAGCTACTAAAATTTAATACCTATAATTGATCACTTCGAAAAATAAATGTTTTAATTCTTGGACGTGTGACGTAACGAAATTACAATTTTGACGTTACCCCAAAAGAATCTTGACGTACCTCACCGCAGGCTAGATATTTTGGTCTTGCTTGTACTGCGATACTGTTTTAGCCTACTGCGTTCGGTAATAGATTTTCCGTAGGCAGCCTTTGTACCTGGCTGTAAATGGTTTCCCTGCTTCGCAAATACTTTACCGAAATAGGTTAGGCGAATCAGGTTTTTAGTGTAAGCAAGTCCGGGCTAGATGAAAAATCGAACAATCGTTACTTCATTTTTTTTCAGAAATAAACGAGTGTGATACGAACCCGTGCAAGAAGGAATACGCGTGCGTAGACATGATTGACGACTTTAAGTGCGTTTGCCCTCCTGGCAGCAAAGAAAAAGATTGTAAAAGCGATGGAATTGCTCCACGTTCGCCAGGCATGATGCTTGTGCTCCTTTCCACACTGTTTATCATGCTTGTTCAGAGGAGCCATTGACAGTGTAGACCAGTGGTTCTCAACCGCCGGTCCGCGTCAACTCTCCTGCCGGTCCGCCAAATGTATTACAATTTTAAATCTAAATTGCAAATCTTTAAAAGAGTACACATACCGTACAACAGGGTTCGGCAAACTTTTTGTAGTCGCGGGCTAAAACCAAACTCAGAAAGGTCTCTGCGGGCCTCACAGGATGTTAACTACGAATTATGTTGCTAAAATATTAGAACAACTGTTAATCAGGCGGGCTTCGGAACTGTTTTTGCACTTAAAATCGTGTTCAGTTACTTTTAAGGAGGCAGTAAAGTGTTGGCGCAAAGCGGGACAAAAAGCGTTTGTCAGGTTCAAAATTTTTAGGGAGTTTACCGGAATTTCTTTCAAATTTCTTCCAAGTTTTTATTACATTTCAAAAATAAAAAGTAAAAATGTTTGTTCAATATTTTTGAACACGTTATTTACGTTTGTATGCGACGCACTTTGGCACTTGGCAGTCAGTCTTCAACAGCGCAAGAAGCGCTAAACTAGTTCAAATGACAGCATCATAACGTAAACAAACCTGATGTATAAAGATCGTTAAAGCAAAGCGCGAACATTTTTTCGCACTTACATATAGTTAAACTAGTCAAAAAGTATGAGAAATGGACTCGTGTCTAGTTTGTCAAAATATAAATTACATTTGCAGGCCGGATCCGGCCCGCGGGGCGTAAGTTGTCGACCCCTGCTGTAGGCTACAAAATATATGTGTAACTTTTTTAATTTCTTGTCATATCGCCACGGACCACCTGTGCATTCGTAGCGGACCACCAATGGTCCGCGGACTACAGTTTGGGAAACCCTCAGTTAAAGGTCTACTTTGGACTTCATTGTATCGTCACAATGCTGCAAGTGTTTTGTCCAACTGTTTAAAAGTAGGCTACAACGCGTTTAAGTCTTCAACTTTAAGACCAGTTGTATGTGAAAGATAACAGTGTTTTAGTTGCAACTGTTGCGTTGTAAAATGTTTTTTTTTTTTTATTATTTTTTTTTTTTTGAAGGTCCACCGGTCCGCAAAACTTGTTTTGAAACTTTACCGGTCCCGTAAGCTAAAAAGGTTGAGAACCACTGGTGTAGACCATGGGTCGGCAACCTTTTTTGCACTGTGGACCGGTTAAAAACTAAAATTTTGTCGCGGACCGGCCTTGAAAAAAACAACAAATGTTCAGGAAAGGAAACTTATTACAACTTTCAATGCCAACTTTATGCTTGTTTTGCCTGAAAGAGATGCTCCCATCTAAGAATTATTGAACTTACTGAAACCCGCGAGCGGCATCCGGCCAGCCAAACAATTTAGTTTAACCCAGCCCGCGGCTTATTTCAATAACACTTTTAGGCCGTTACAGTTTTTTCTTAAATTACACTGGTATAACATAATTACCAATTCCTATATTCTTACCAGCTTCTCAAAATAAGGATATTTAAGTTCGTTTTTCAACAAAATTTTAATCTTACAACCCTGCTACGGCCCGGTAACCAACTCCTCGCGGACCGGCGTTTTGCTTAGCTCAGGGATGGCGAACCACTGTCCCACGGGTCACGAAGTGACCCACCACAGATTTTACTGACCCACTTGTCTCTCTAGAAATACTGAAATATTATCAATCATTTAAAAAAAAAGTCCTTCGTTAGATGACACTATACTGTTTAAACCAGGGCTGGGAAATCTGTGGTTCGTGCAAAAGTGTTTTAGGGTGACGAGTAGGCCTACATTAACTGGAATTTAACAATTGAGCGCAGAAAAGCAAACAACTGAAAGCATTTTGCTTGTCGCTGTAAAACTTAAAGGGTGGCGAAGCTTTTAATTAAATTGATAGTTCGCAGACTAAAAGTTCTAAAAACCCGGTTTAACCAATAAACCATGCTGAAAAGCTTTCTGCTGAACTCCTGTATTCCCATAAAAATGCTACATTTGAACTAATAAGCTTCTCAATATTTGTGGGAATCCGAATTTGGAAATCATCCAAAAACCTTAAATTACCAACCCAGACAATAACACTTAAAACGACGCAGCAACAAAGTTTCACATAAATTTAACAAATAATTAAATATATGACTTACTTTGGCATTTTGTAAGGATTAAGGTCGTGTTTGTGACCCGCGCGATGAAAAGGTTCGCCATCTCTGGCTTAGCTATTTGTTTGCATTTTCGCATTATCTCATTAACGAAACTCCTATTTGGGATGCGAGATCTATCTTTTCATCGTTCGTTACTAATCTACTTTTAATTTCAAATAATGTTTTTGCTATGCTTACCACAAATGTTTAACAAAAGCTGATTCCTATTAACTTTAGGATTTGGCAGCTGGAAACAAACTTGTTGGTCAAGCAAATTTGTCAATGAAAACGGTGCCTTTAAAATGGTACTGCCCGGTTATGACACATTTAGTAATCGCCTTTCACGACAAATCAATTCGCGTTATGTCCTTATTTAAGCCAGACTGAGTCGGCTCTGTGTACTTTATTTCGGAACATTTTGTTTAATTTAACGTGTGAAATATACTAATGCATCACTAACTCCCATTACAAACGTACGGTCTCGGAGTTTCATCCCCAGCTTTGATGAATTGGTTTTCTTTTATGTCCTTTTATTATAAAACATTTCAGTTATATTTGAACTGTACACCACATTTCACATTTACGTGTTTTTTTTATGAAGTAACAGTGCAGTCACCGTTGGAATCATACATACGAAAAACAGGAAAAATATTTGTCACCGTCAGTCCATGCTTCATAATCACAGCAACGGAAAAATGTATTAGATGATTTTATCTATTGATAACACTGGGGAACAATTTTGTTGCATTGACACCGACACTTGCCCTTACCTAATTTTTGTGGAGCTGAGTTTAAATATGAGCAAATTTTGCATTACTGGCGCAAAATAATAGATTTTTTATTGATAACCAAGTGATCTATAATTAAGCGATCTCAACTCAATCTTGCTCATCGCGAACAACCCCAAGTTACCGGGAGTTCATCAATGTGACTATATTGAGGAAACGGAGCGATATGCTCATGTTGCACCCAAGGTTGTGATGAGCTAGCAGCATTGTATTTACCAGAACTTTTTTTTTGTAACGCAGTTTTAATTATTATATAGCGACACAACAAAGCGAGTGCGAAGGAAAAAAAAGAGGCGAGATAAAACACATGTCAGAAAGCGACGAATTAGCAGGAAGGCATTAAAATACAGTTGGGGATTCGGGGGAATACATGTAGTGAGCTTTAAAATAGCCCTTGCCACTTGCAAAGAAAGTCGTTAATTTTATAATTCCAAATGGCGATAAGATGTTCCGACTTCTGAACCGATTTAACCATACTTAGGAACAATTTGAAATTCGGCACGGATTCGGCGTACTTACAGCGGTAAATTACAAAACGCGCGCACAACAACAAACAACTAGACGGGGTTGCGGTTGATGTATATTTTGTCATGGGGTATTTTTCAGGGCCTTATTTTCATGGGTGATTCAATAATTGGGTCATTATAAATAGAGTTCTCTACCAGGTTAGTTTTTGTAGTATTACGTATTATAAGCCTACTTTGGTTTATTCGTTTTACGCTTTACATTAAGTGGTACTTTCTCTTGTCTTGTTTCTGCAAGCAAAAACAAATATGGGCCGAAAATTTCCTGCCTTCATTTCTGATGAGATGCAAATATTTTTTCAAAACAAAAATGCCTATTGATTTAACCCCCTCCCCCAAACAAAATAAAAAAAAAAAATAAAAAAAATAAAAACTTATTTCCTCCCTATTATCAAAAAAACTGCAGTCCATTAAAAAAATATGTTTGATTCCCCCGAAACCAGAGACTAGCGATAAGCAAAACTAACATTCTCCACCCAGGAGTAAATATTTCATTAACAAAATAATATTTTTAATTTTTCTTTCAAACGCCCTTCAAAAAATGCTACCCCAACCCTTTGGCCAAAACCACAAAAATCTACAAACTTCTTCATCATTTTTTTTTATATAAATTCAAATTAACTTTTTTTATTAATTTCCCACAAAAGCACCCGAATGTTGGGTTGTTTAGGCCTGAAAAACAAACAAGGGATTCGTAGTATCATTTTTATGGTTTACTAGCGGTTTGATTTAAATAACTAGCATATTGGCGACCACTTAATAAAGGGAGATATATTGCTAGATACTACTGTCGCTATTCGCTATAGGCGTAGAATGCTTCAAATAACTTAACGTCACACTATTTTATAGCAAAAAAAGGACCCGCTCATAATGTTGAACCTATAAACCCAATTAACATAATACACATAAATTTTAAAGATGAAAGCCGAATATGTTAAGTTTCAAAGTTTAACTTTATGTGTACCATATTATAGACCCTAAAAACTATTTGAGGCTCAATTACCAAAATCCGTTTTTCAAAATCGAACAATGAACATGGTATAAACAATTAAAAAAACGTTTTCGCGCTTTGCGCAAAAACACTTAACTTAAGCTGCTTGTTTGCGCACTGTTTCGCGTGACAACAGCAAGTTTCTTATAACTTTAAAAACGTTTTGACGTTTCCGGCCTTTTTATGCCCCCTTAAATCATGATATTGTTTATCAGAGATGATGTAAAAAACATGGCAACCCTAGTAAATAGTATTGCACGACAGATTTCGTTCTGTTATCATTTTATCGTCTTTATTGTATAATTTAGATCAGCGGTTCTCAACCAGTGGGCCATGGCTCACTGGTGGGCCTTAAGAACATTTAAGGTTGGCCACACAGACCAATTTAAAAAAGCTAGATTTAGTTTCATTTGTGTCGCTATATTTAATTTTACAGGAATAATGGCTTGGGAAGGAATTAAAAAGGAATGTAAATTTATTGTTCAGCCGCAAGTATCTCAGGTTGAATATGCCCGGTTGAATAAATAATCTGTTTTTAAATATGTTCTGCTGTGTTTTGTTGTAAACCTGTTTTACATTTTTTTTAAACTATTGGGCAACAGAATTTTTTTGCAACGTAAATGGACCACAAAAGAAAAAAGTTTGAGAACCACTGATTTAGAAGATTGCTTTTACCATTATAGTCAATATATTTTGCTTAGTTTCGATAATTATACTTCCTTCTTAAAACTGTGAGATTTTAGTCTATAATTCATTAAAACTGTTTCTTATCGTATTGCCGTACGCATTTGTTTATTCAGATAAAAATTTAGATTGCGCATAAATTCAAATTGACGTTATACATTCCAATGAACTGTTTATACTGCGAGAAATCTAAAGGCTTGTGGAAACATATAAAACAGTTTTCATAGTTGCATATAACATCCGATGGCCAGGGAGACGTTTAGGTTTTTTTCTGTATTTGTTGGGCATACTGGCTTCTGGCGTTTTAAAGTAATATACAACGCTTTGACGTAATCTGTTTGGCTGCAATCAAAGCCCCTTAGTCACTTATTACCGCGAGACAACCTCCACAACTTTTTCGTTTTAACGTATTATGGGCTATCGAAATTATAGTCCAAAGAGCTGTACACAATGTTGAAGTTCTACTACTCATTTATAATTGATCTTCTCTTATATTCGACTTTTGACATAACATATTACAAGCCTTTGCGTTTTAAATATTAATCCTGGTAATGGATATTGTAATGGTTCTTTGAAGTGTGTATTTTGGCTAAAAGTAAAAATATTTTGCTCTGTACACTTAAAAAACATTAAGTGCATGTGCCACTTGTAAAATTGCGGCAAACTGGTTAGGTTCTTTTAAAACATGAACACAGGCTTAACCCGTTAGATAGGTTCCGTTTCGTTAGGACTTGTTTATTGCAGGGGCTGATATTCACCAGGTTTCGTCACTAAACCTGTTGGTGCTTAACGAAATTTCCAAGACCACAAAAAACTTTTAGAATTCTATTCAAAGACTGAATTCGTTTTATAGTTGCCCATTATATTCTACCATTGCAAGCGAAAGTTTTTTTCTGCCTATTTTGTGTAATTAATTTTTGCAGTTAAAATTCAAAATTTTGTTTCATGCTAATCCTGGCGAATAATTATGTTTTCATGGTATTGTAGCAATAAATAAACGTTGTTGTGTAATCGCAAGTGCGTAAAAGGTTCCGGTTCCGGTTAAGCGTAGTCTAATTCCTTTCGTTTAGTATGTTTCGCTATTCATTACGTATTTTTGTTCCAATGAGGTGCATTGAAGGTCACTAGAACCACATCACTGCAGTTTGTACGCGACAATAAACAGTAATTATATTGCGTTACGCGGTATCTGTTTAGGGCGGCCAGGCATCAGTTTCAAGAATGCAGCCAACCAAAGATCATTACATATCTAAAGGCTTATAAAAACATAATGGACAGTTTTCGTAATTGCAGATAACAGCCGATGGCAGGGAAGATGTTTAGGTTTCGGCTGTATAGATTGACATACTTGTGTCTGGCGTTTTAAAGCAGAATGTACTTCCTTGACGGAATCTGTTTCGCTGCTTTAACAGTGCCCCTTCGTAGTAACGCGAGACAGTCGATATAACCGGTGTCGTTTTATCCAGATCATTTTTTTAGGAAATATGTCACCGCTATAGGTAGGAGTACAGAGCTAAAACCAATTTTATGATGGCGTCATATTTTGTTTCCAATTTCTACCCCCAGCTGAAGGCCCCTAGATTAATAGTCTTCTAAACCCTTAAAAGCTCATATTCATATACGCCTCCCTCTTTTATGGACATTTGAAGTCTCTCCAAATCATAGTTTTCCTGTAAAACTCTGGACAAAAAACGGTCTGAAACAACCAAAAAAACCATAAAAGAATTCGAGCAAAAACAAGATATGTCCCGAAAATAAATTTTCGGCCCATATAATTCAAATAGGTTTCAGATTGATCTGCCACAATACCAAACAACATATAAACAGGGTTAAGGCGTAAATCAATCAGAAGTTTCGCCGAGATCCAGGCAGTTACTTCTTCCCAGAAAGTTACTGCAAAATAAAACACGTGCGCAAAAGTTTCTAATGCATCGCAGCAGAAAACACATTTATTTTATTCTTTAATTTGGTAAAGTTTGTCCCAAGGGATTCGGTTTGGTAAAACTTGTAAGAACAGTTCCCACTTGATTTGCTGTTTGACTGGGGGGGACAAGCCAGCTTCTTTAATATGTGAATAAATTTCTTTAACTGTCTTAAGTTTTAAGAAAAATTTGGTACAAGTCTGCAACTTGTTGTCAATCATGGATATGTTAGCCTACTAGGTTCATTAAAGTCATATTGTCCAGGGATAGCCAAATTAGTTTTAGATGTTCTAAATAATCCTTATTGTTGATGGAAAAGCTGTAATATTGGGCGAGATTATCGTAAGACAAATAATGGCCTGTATTGAAGATAAAATGAGCGTGAACCAATATGACAGCATTAATCATAGTTTTTTAAAAAAGGTTTGTTTACGGTATCGAACCTGGTCGTTAATCCACAACGGCCTGCCGTTCCTTAGATTTGTAAACATTATGTTAATCAACTGTTTTCACTCCGCAATTGTTTTTCTGATAGCTTGCAAAGGAATCAGTTTTCGGGCTTTTTGAGAGAGGGCAGACTGGCTTCCGCGAAGCCAACATTCTATTTCATTGTTGCTTATACTACTTCTTTCCAGTTTTTTCCAAACGGCCTTATAACTGTCATCAAACAGTTTTGTTACCCATTTCATACCCATCGCGAGGATGTAGGCATCCATATCGATCTTATTTGCGCCACCTTGACCAACGCTAGCGCATAATTTTGTTCGTTTTATCCTCTCCCATTTAGAGCCCCAAATAAATTGAAAAAGTTTTGTTTTAAGTTTGCGCAGGAAGTTTTCTGCAAGGTTGATCGGGTTGACGCTGACCCTATAAATTAGTGATGGGATAACCAGGCTTTTGAGAATACATAGGCTATTCGTCCTAGAAGGGTGAGCCCTCGTGCCGATTATAAATTAAGTATTGTACCTAAATTGCTTAAGAAGTTACCGAAATTTAGTTTAAAAAGATCATCTCGTGACATGATTGGAACTTCTATGCCTAAATACCTAAATGATTCTGCAGGCCAAGCTAACCCTTTATCCAAAAAGGGACGCTCCGTCCTAACCTGTCGCCCGGGGCCGACGTAAAAAGCCAGTGATTTATTCATGTTAATTTTACAACCTGACATAAGGCCGAATTCGTCGAGAACATTAAACACTCTGTCGAAGTACACCTGATCACCCTTGAGGAAAACCAAGGTGTCATCTGCAAGATGAGATACTTTAAATTCGTTATTAAATAGCTTAATACCAACAAATTCATCAGCGCGTAGTGCTGAGGCCAGGCAGTTGCACAGTACAAAAAGGGTAGGGGAGAGTGGGTCGCCTTGCCTCACACCACGTTCGATTACGAATGCCAGGGATAGAAAGTTATTGTTTGTGATTTTACATGATGGGTTGTTGTAGCAGCACCGCAGCCAGTGTAAAATGTTGTTTCCTAAACCAAAGCTTTGCATAGCTTCATATATAAAGTCCCACTCTACAGTGTCAAACGCCTTATATATGTCTAGGAATAGCACGGCTCCCGGGATCTCGCAAGAGTCAGTTAGATCCATAGTATCAAATAAAAGTCTGAGATTATCTCCGATAAACCTACCCGTGATAAAGCCGTTTTGGTCGTGACTTACAAGTTGTTGTAAGTTTTTCTTAATGCGATTGTTAATTACCTTTGATATAATTTTAAAGTCAGTATTAAGCAACGTGATTGGTCTGTAGTTGTTTGTAAACAAATGGTCTTTTTTAGGTTTAGGAATCAAGTTACTACGCCCTGAGATTGCGTTAGGCTGAAACGACCCGTTTTTTTGGTATGCGACTAGTAGTCGAGGAAAATATACTCAGGCCAAAATGATTGATAAAACTCTGCCGGAAACCCATTCAGCCCCGGGGATTTGTTTTTTTGGCATACATAGGACCGCTGTATGTAGTTTATGTGCAGTGATAGGCAGTTCGCTTGCGGCTAACTGTTCCGTGTTTAGTTGCGGAAGATTTAATTTAGCTAACCGTGATTTAATTGCAGGCAGTGAGTATTTATTGTTCTACTCCTTGGAATAGCCCCCTTTGTTCTAGTTTCAACTAACATGTCAAGTTCGTTTTTAAGTTTTGTTAGTTCATCATTTTTGTTGAATAGGGGTTGAGTGGATGACGTTATTTCATGTTCGAGATCTCCGATGGCTTTTTCTAGGTTATACTGTTTGGCCTTAATTTGTTTTTAAACTCAGAGCTTTATTTAATTGACACCCCACGAACAACTGCTTTGAGAGCGTCCCATCTAACATGCATGACCTTTTGGATTGGTTATGTTATAATCTTTAATTGTACTACAAATTACAGTACTTTTTATCCCCTTATAAGTTATTGTTAAGCTTCCAATAACCAGTTCCGTGCAGACTTGGAGCTAATTTAATAGAAATTTTCACTATTTTGTGGTCTGACATGATTGTCGGTGGTCAAAACATCACACATAAATGTTTGGGAAACCAGAAAGAAATCTATACGTGTTGCTGCCTTTGGATTAATTTGAATCTAGGAAATATTTTGGGGTTATTGGATGCAAGACACGAAACGCGTCATGCAAGCCTAGCGTGTTCATATGCGCTCTTATAGTAGAGCTTTAGTTGCGGTTTGCGTGCTATGGGCCTGTACTCTTATCTAATTTTTCATTTAGTATAACGTTAAAGTCACCACCCATTATAAGGTCAGGGCTGCTTGACGTCATTAGGTTTGAAATTACGCTCTCAATGAATGTTGGACTGTCAGAGTTTGGGCCATAAATATTAGTTAGTGCAATCTTTCTATCCTCAACTATCAACGAGGCAATCAAAAACCTTCCAAGTGGGTAAGCGATTAAATCTGTTACTGAATACGTTAGTCCAGGGGTCGGCAACCTTTCGTACGTAGTGTGCCAGTTTATGAATAATGTCAAAGTATTAATAACTCGCGTGCCAAACATTTTTCTATGTTTAGTTTCGCACTGGCAATCAGGGCTGCGGAGTTGGTTAAAAACAACCTGAGTCTGACTCCGGCCAAATATGAGATTTTATCGCGTCCCGAGTCCGACTCAGCCTCTGTGTTCACCAATTTACGTAACTAAATTAAGGTGGATATTTCGCAATCCACTCATAGGGTCATGGAAAAAAGTTCATTTTCTAACCAAGTTTGAGAAGTAAGCTGTGCTGTACTTGTTAAGTTACTAATTGTTGAAATGTGTGTTTAGCAAACTTAGATAAAAAAGTATAACTGTAAAACCTGTAATTGAATAGACCTGCGTCGCAAAAATACTTAATTTACTCTGTGAAAACGTTTGTCGTTTATGTTCGTTTCTTAAAAGTTGACTTTCTTGTTTAGAAACCATGCTTCGTCCTTTGTGCTGCGTGAAAGTGCTTCGTTGCTACTCGTGTACTGAATAAATTAGGCGTCATTAAACAAAGATTTGAAGACTTTCGTCTCTGTGCGTTAGGGCAAGGTGCTAGTTTCAACTTGACAACTCCCTTTGTGTGACTTAGCCTGCAGGTCGGCCGTTTAGAGTCTACAATGATTTTAAGCCCATACCTAGAAGTGTTAACTATCAGTTTCGCTTTTTGTTGGTTTTTCAGTCGCACAAAATACACGTGTGTTAGTAATGTAATGGTAAAGTTAATGATGTGGTAGTGATATAATCGTTGTACTTTCGTAAGGTGATACAACATGCGCGTTAAATCAATTGACGTGCCACGCAAAATCATCTTGCGTTCCACAAGTAGCACGCGTGCCAGGTGTTGCCTACCCCTGCGTTAGGCGCTTGGAAAACAAAATAGCCACACCTCTACTACGTTTAGTTCCATGTGCCCATATGACTTCTCCGCCCCATTCCATCCGCCATAACTTTTCGTCTGCGGGGGAACAATGTGTCTCCTCAAGCAACGTAATATAATACTTTTTGTCTCTAATAAAATTAAAAATCGATTTACGTTTGGTACCATCACGAATACCGGCAACATTGAAAGAAGTAATGTTAATAGGCATAAGTATAAACATTAAACAAATAAAAAACACTTACATCTAAGAGAGTTTACACCCGCTCTACTCCTAAGTCAATGTCCCATTCGTATTCAAAGCCACATGCACGTCTATATGGGCACCTAGGTTCGATTTGCTGTGCTGACTTTTGTCCACAGCTACGTTAATAAGTTTAAACTTACACAGGTGGTTAGAACATTCCTTGTTCGTAGTGAGCTTTGGAACCGGATTAAGGGTTTTGCATACACAAGCAATAGAGTACCTTTCACACTGGATGCATTCGAAAACGTTTCCGTCCACTCAGTGGCGTAGCAGCCACTTGGCGGTTCTGGCTCTGCGCCATGGGCGGCAGGCTGCAAGGAGGCGGCAAAATGAGTTTGCACAGTGCACACATCACGAGAAATGAAGTAATGCAAAAATAAATAAAAAGTAAAACAAGAAAATGATTTACAAAGAGACAGCTAGCACACCTTAAAACATTCAAGGATAGAACAACAGCTAAAAAGCTCGAGTTGCTTCTTCTTGCGTGATGTTGGATAGCTGTAGCCTGTACTCCGTCTGTTGTTCAATTCTTAGTAACATTTATTACGTCATAAATCTGTTGTTATTCCTCACGCGCTGCTGCAAAGCGAAAGTCACAATGGATTCACCAACGCTTTAAAAAGCTCTTATGACGACGAGGTGGACTTTTTGGAGTTAGCTGTGGAAATTGACAGATGGCTGGTGCGAAGAAATAAAACCACATTTGATCATAATGCAACAGCGTTTGATGTTTTTTTTTTCTGTGGTTAGCTAAATCACATCTACTTGATTCGACACCATATGCCTGTGTCTGAAACTTTATCTTACCATTGGTGTTTCAATTGCGAGCTGTGAGGGGAGTTTCTCAAAGCTTAAAAAGATAAGGTCGAATTTTTGTTCTACCATGAATAATGATCGGCTACCAGCTCTATCGATTCTTTCTATAGAAAGAGACTACGTTCAAAAACTTGATTTTGAAGATATTATCGCTGATTTTGCTTCGGCGAAAGCTCAAAAAGTTCAATTTTGAGGCGGCTAATGATCTTTTATTTGCCCAATACATTTGTTCTCCATTTTTTGTCTTTTATTTTTGGCCTTAACGCTGAGACAGTGAGGCTTCTTTCTCAAGCAATATAGAATTTCTGAGAGGCGGCACATTATTTGTAATTAGTTTTATTTAAAAGATTGCTTGAACATGAAACTATTTGAAATTTTGCTGCATTCTACTGAGGGGGGCGGCAGCATATGCTCCTACGCCACTGCGTCCACTTCCACCGCATGCTGGAGTGGCATTTTGGCAAACAGAATTCCCTTTGCTTGACCGGGACCAGGTACATAGCATATTCGCAACAGGCCTTTACTATATTGAAATCACTCTTGCACTTGTAACAGTGAAAGTGCTTGGAATTCGGAGCCATTGCGCTTTCCGTTTTACATTTGGAGCAAGTCAAAGATATGGTGTCTTCGCAGAGGCTCTGCGATTTGCTATCTGGCAAAGCTGGAGGGCTCGTACGGAGACGTTTCTTGAAGTTTGTTGTTGGAAACGTTGTCTTGTTCGATGCTGCTTTGTTCATATAACTTAAAATGTATTCTTAAGTTGTCATGGTACTATGTATTTTAGTTTTCATTTAACCATTTACACTGTTTAAATCCTAAACTTAAGCTTGAAATATAATTTATGTAGTACTTTTTGTATGCTAATGTCTGACCCTATCCGGCCTGTTTTTTGCAAAGTGCAATATAAGAGCAGTTTGCTGTCAAACTTTTATACTACAAGATGAACGATAGATAATGCTGCAGCTTGTTTTATATTATCGGTCCAAGTCACAGCAAATAGCAAAGTTTCTTTAAACCATACCCCCTGGCGAACCGAATTGTTGTTTTTAGGGCAGCATGTTTATTAACTTTCATGCCGACCCAGCCACCTTTAACTACGGCTTTAAGGCCACTTTCGAAAGTTAAGATTTAGGTTCTATTTAAAAGTTTTGATATAGGGGTTCCTAAACTAGGTTCCGTAAACTATCTTTAGGGGGTCCATAAATCCCCAGTTAAAATATTATTGTATTATATATTTAAAAAGGGAATATAATCATTAAACAAATAGATTTTTATAAAAAAAAACAGTTGATCCTGCACCTTGAATGTATTTAGACTTTGTTTTATGTTAACCGACAGT
Organism: Ascidiella aspersa; assembly: GCF_963924565.1. Classification (NCBI taxonomy): domain Eukaryota; kingdom Metazoa; phylum Chordata; class Ascidiacea; order Phlebobranchia; family Ascidiidae; genus Ascidiella; species Ascidiella aspersa. Next base: position 24,023,642 of record NC_139451.1, read on the forward strand.
GGTCCATGCAAGCTAAAACATTTTAGGGCCCTCGTTAAAATAATTCAAGATCCCTTGTTTTTGAAAAAGGTATATATGGTTTAAATAGAAAACATATTGTTTTATTGTATAACTTTTTTATCTGTATTTTGCTTCCCCAGCTGTTTAACTGAGTATTGCTCTTTATGCAAAAATAATTCAAAGATGAAAAAAGGACAAACAATGTTTTTTTTACCATAATATATTCCACTTGTTTAAAATGTTATATTCGCTTTGGAATCTGCTGAAATTTTTCAATACACTTCTTAAAGGTTTTAAAAGACTAAGCGTCTTTCAAGATTTTTGGGCTTAATTGTTCTAACAAATATTGATTACTCAGGTGTTGGGGACCAAATGATTTAATAATTCCAACTTGCTAATTACATTTTTTTTTTGGTCTACGCATCTACGTTAATGCTGCCTGCTTTAAATTTTTTTGCGTGTTTTAAATGTGCCGAGAAACTCTTTTTAAACCTTTTTTTTCGGTTTGTAGGCGACATAAACGCCTTCACCCACTCGGACATTCTCAACACCGGGAACTGCACGTGGTGGATTTGGGTTCCCCACCAAAGCTGACTCGTCGAACTAAAGTTGTCTACTTTTGACCTTGAATCACACTCCGGATGCCAGTACGACTATGTCAAGGTCACTAGTCTTTAATTTAATTGATAATATTTTATGTGTAGCAATAAGTAGATATTTGGTTACTTTTTGTTGTTTTATTTTTGCATGTCCGAGTAAATATAGCTGTATTTTTTACGATTCATTTTCGCTATTTTTGTATTAGGCTTTCTTCTAAATGTGTGCCTCTTGATTAGAAACGTTACAGAAAAGTTAATACATCTTAAATAAATAAAAAAATAAAATATTATTGCAAAAAAAACTAAATATTTTGTAAAAGTTAACCTTACTATTGTTTATATCACGTTTTAAAAACGTTAAGAGTCTCTCATTAAAACCTGAAAGATTGAAAAAACGAGAGATTCTTTTGGAAAGAAAATACATTCTGTGAACATTCCCCCTTGTTTTTTTATGTATTTATTTTAAAAAAATTCTGTCTTTTGTTTAGGTTTATGACGGCATCAACACGCAGGCGCCTTTGATAGGGAACTACTGTGGAAGTCGCGTCAACTCCTACTCCTATTGTCACAACTGGCAACGAAATGACCATAGAATACGTCACTGATGATCTCATTACAGGTCTGTTTTATACACATTTTTATAACCTAATAATTGTCCTAAAAGCAATACATCCGAGTTGCCACCGATTCTTTCAGTCTTTAAAAGTCTTTAAAAAAAACTGGTTTTTTTTTCAAAAATCTTTAACCAGTCTTTGAATTTATTTTATGTATAACTTAAGTTATGTAAACAATGCAATTATAAACGAATGTTCAAACTAATTGTTGTTGAATTGACCATTTACCATGTTATTTAAACAGTATTGTTTTCGAATTATATTTAAAAAAGTTGAACGGTACAATTTTAGGACTGTTAAACGCTATAAATTTTCATTAAAAAGTCTTTGAATTGTATTTATAAAAGTGCGTGGCAGCCATGTACACTAGTTTTTTGTTTTTTTTATACTAATTGCAGTCTTACATTATAGTATAGGTAACATATTTTGAACGTTGTGAAATATTCTTTGTTCATTTTCAATATGTTAAATACTCAATCTACAAATAGGGTTATAAGTTTTTATAGATAAGTTTGGTTTTGGGCGACCAGCGACCCTGCTTTTTGTTTTTCACAAAACAAATGTTAAAATGCATTTTCCTTTTATTTAACATGCCAAAAAATATGATGAGTTGATTAATTGTTAGTTAACTATGTTCCAGGCAACGGTTTCATAGCCGGTTATCGCGAGATGCCTGGACCATAAGAAGGCTGTGGCAGATCACTTACTGCAGACACAGGGACATTCTCATCAATTCACCTCGATAACTCTCGTAAGACCATCGTCTAGAAAAAAGGAAAATTGTATAACCCCTTGAGCCGAATTAAACTAGTTTAACGTATATTTACTGGTTAAAGTCACTATTTTAGCTGTATTATTTGTAGACAGTTACTTTTATATTTTGTTTGGCAAATGTCGTTTATATCTTTATTTTAGCATTTTGTGTTAATGACATTACAGTGATGAGATGTATACACTTTGAATCATACATGTTGAAAGAATTTAAGTATTCTGTTTTTTTGATTTACAATAGTCATGGGCATGGCTGCCAGTTATGCAGTATAGTACAAAAGGAACCTCTTTCGGCAAGTTCCTGTTTATTTTATCCGACGTTTCGGCATATACATGATTTCTTTACTAGGGAATGCAAATATATAAATTTATAAAGAGAACAACTTAGTTACGCGCCATTGCTCTTTTGTGCTTTTTACTTTACTTGGCGTTGAGCGTGGTTCAATGTTGCATTCTCTGATAAAGCCATCCTGTATTCTACTTCTAAGCAAGCATAATATTTTTAACATTTATGAACACCCTAAACGCCCCCCAGATAAAATTGTGCAAAACGTTGAAAAATTAGCAAGGTGCGACCACTAGCGGAATTTATTATTTCAAAACAACATTGATCTAAATAACTAAGAATTTGCCGAAAGGGCTTATTTTTAAGTGTGGTCTTTGCTTCGTAGCCAATTACGACCCCAACTTAAATTGCATCTGGAGAATTGAAACCGATTTAAATAAAGTGATTAAACTGGAGTTCAATTCGTTCCGTTTGGAAAACGAAACGTCGTCCGGAGTGTGTGCTTACTACAGGGTTGACGTAAGTTTTTAATCTAGTTCTATTATCAAGGTATATTTTCCCTCCGTTAGACAGAAATTGCCAATACTTACATCGAATTGAAACCAGTTGATCGGACTAAATGAAACGTAAAGTGTCAGACAAAAACAATCTGTTTGTTTTTAAGCTGATTTGGTTTTTAGTCGGTAGTATAGTGGTTTTCAACCTGTGGGACACGAGATTTCATTTCAGGTCCAATGACTACTTTAGGAAATTAATTCAAGGCTTAAAAATGGTATAATATTATAAAACTGTAGCTAACGCTGGGAAGCGTGGTTTTTAAATTCATTTTCTGCTTAAATAGACATAAGTCGAATTTTAGAACCGATGTATTGATCATTTGAAAAAAGTTAAAACAGTTACTTGGCGCTTAACCTAAACAGGATAACAACCGCTAAAGTTTAGGGCAACGGCCTTGGCCAGCCTAACCCAGATAAGGTATTTTTTAAATATTTTTTTTTTTTATAAGCGTTTTAAGGCTGATTTCGCCAGAGCCAGCTCACCTGTTCACGTTTGGGTTGACCCGTGTTTTCTAATAAATTGCTGCCCATTTTCGCAGGTTCAAGAAGGCACCAGTGAATTGGACACAGGTACTTGGAAGACATAGGTACTAATAATAATAACACTTGTAATGACTTAAGAAAAGGAATTGACTTAACTTAAGTGGTCACTATTTTCACAAGACTTAACTTGACTCGAGTCTTTCGGACAAATAACTCGGGTTGAAATAAAGTGTTTTTTAGGGTTGTTCAAAAAAACAGTTTTTTGTCAAATTTCAGTGGGAACCCTCTGGAATTGTTAGGTTGCGTCTGAAAACCCCATCAACCAAATCTAAGCACTTTTGGTTCAGTATTAACTGTGGTACGTCAATTTAAAAATTCAGATTTAGGCTAAAATTTTGGAAAAAAATAATTTATCCTCCCCAGAAAAATTTTTTTGAAGGCAACGACTTCTTTATTATGATTAATATCCTACTGAGGTTATCTTCTGGTATAACTTCCTGTAATAATCAAAACACTAGAGCGCCATTAAAATTGCCATATGATTTTCTTAAGGATGTTATTGCCTTAATCATTCAAGAGCGAAAGAGGTTTGTTGTAGTCTGCCAGGAGGGGAGAATTTTTACTCTTCATTTTGTATAGTTTCCTGCAAATATAATCCTAGCACTGTACCCTTGCAGCATATCGCCTAGCTCATTTTGCTTTTTTGATTGCATTCATTCCGTGCAGAATGTTCAACCACCATTGGATTTTCATTGAGACAAACTACCATAACATTTAATTTTTCAAGTTTTAAATGTATATTTTCACACGTTTATTACTTGCAACATGTACGAAAACAATCAATACATTGTATATACATATTTTTCGGATATTTTTTTATTAGTAAGCCCGTTTATATGCACGTTTAAGCGGGATTCGAATCTATTTCGTTAATTCATTCTCTCTCGTTTTGGCGCTGGAATGAATTAAGTTCTCTCGTTTCTTAATCGGTATGAAGCGAGTAAAGTTAAGTAAATATAATGGTAACATAAAAGCACAACAAGGCGATAACGTAAAATTGTCTTAATAGTAACATGTTCCCAAGGGAGTTGTGTGTATTCTAGGCCACGAAAGACAGAAATATCGCTTTTCAGATTTTTACAATCACGGTAGAAATATACAATTGGTGAACATAGGGCGAAGATTTTGGTTTTTACACAGCATTGTTAATTTGAAATGTTCGCCTACCAAGTACAAAATGTAATTTGAATACATATCACAGTCTGTTTAGAGCAGGGTTTAATGCTTGTAGCAAAAAATGGTAGAGATTTTAAACACAAACACTGAAATTGTTTAAAAAGTAGGCCTACATCTGCCATGTGTGTCGACTAAACGTAAATCCTAATTTGTCTAGGACTGACTGTTGAAGTTTGTTCATACTTATAAGAAAAATGTTCCAATTATTTTTGTAAAATGTTTCGCAAATGATATTGCCATTTAAAAAAGGTCTGTAGGATGGATACAGGCCACACCATAACAGTTTTAGGTGAAAATAATTTTGAGCTCTCCCCAAAACAACTGAAGTGGAATCGCGAAATATTAAAATATGTATAAAAGTTGGCCAAATTTTGTTAACCAAACAGAATGCTTTCGACGATAAAACTAACATTTAGGTCATTTAATTATTGCCGTTTGGAAGATATGGCGAGCCTTTGCACACAGCGTTTTTCTCCTGCTCCCTGCAGGATATTTCTCCTAATAGAAAGAAAGAGTAAGCCTAAATGGCTTTCTTCTTTATGCTTAATATCCTACTGAAGGAATCTCCTGGTATAACTTCCCGCAATAATCAAAACACTAGAGCGCCAAGTAAAATTACCATATAATTTTTAAGGATGTTATTGCCTTAATCAGTTTAGAGCGAAAGAGGTTTATTGCTCAAAATCTGCAAGGAGGAGAGGTTTCTTCTCTTCACTTTGTATAGTTTCCCGGTACTCTGCCCTTGCAGCATATTGCCTGGCTTGTTTTGTTTTTTGTCGTTTAAATTTGATCTCACCCACTCTGTGAAGCGCGTTGGACCATCATTGAATTTCACTTTAGCATGGAGACCAACTTTTAAAATTATGAGTTTATTTCATCTTATTTTTTGTCTTACCGGTACTGCGGCATTAATATCGAACACGTACGAAAAACAACCTTCCAATATCTGTAATTCATACACTTTTTAACGTTTGTTTATTTTCGTTTTCTAAAAAACTTGACTGTCTCTCTTTACAAACATTGCATGTCAGATAAAATACATTTTAACAATTTTATATTGGCAAATCAACATAAAAAAGCATGGGATCTGTGTAAATGTAAATTTTCCATAATTATGTAAAATGGGGACGAAGTCCAAGTGACAAGTTCGCGTTGGCTACTAAGTTTCTGATGTTGCCGAGAACGGTTTACGCCTTTACGGCATAACAAACATACTGCTATTTTTGCACACGGGGCGGAGAGGCTCGTCTTCCGAGATGCAATGAGAGAGTTAATGACTTCCAATTAAAACCATCCGGTAAGTGCCAGAGAAGGATGCATTGATAATAATGCTGCAATTTGCTGCTGCAATTTGCGGCTGCAAGATTAGCACCGACCTTTGCTTTGGTTTATGAGTAAGGTTTGGTGTTGTGTAAATAAATTTAGGCTCGTTTAAGGATGTATCGTTACACGATTAGGAAACGTTTATCTTATCAAACAGAAACAGATTCACAAACAGCTACTTAGTTTGGTTTAGTGGAAAATTACTGAACTTTTTTCACAAGTTCGTCAGATGACGATATCAGTACTAGCTGGAAACCCAAAAAAAGCATACCCAAAGTGTATTTCCAATTTTTACGTAGTACAACACTCGTATATTGTATGTTACACTAGACGCGTGATATTTTAAATCACCTTGGCCACCTTGCAAAACAAAGAGCATACATCAAAATTTAAAAAAACGTTTAACGTTAACACCAGACGCGTCCAGTGTGAACCAACCTTATGAATGATGTCATCTACATTCAAACCTCTAACAACATCACTATCTATGCTTAAAAGGGCCATAAGGCCGGAATAAGAACATCATAAATGTCGCAATAAAACACACTTCTGAATAAGACCAAAATAGGATCGATACCTAATAGTTGTATAGTACCGTATAAATTGAAATAAGTTTAAAACCCGTCAGAATAAGACCTAAATGGCCAGAATAGGGCCTAAACAACACTTTACCTAACCTCACCCTAAGTACATCACTAACTCTCCTAATAAGTTTAACCCCACCCATTACTTACCAATAACCCCAAACAGGGCCAAAAATCCAATGCAAAAACAGCGGCGCTATAATGGCGCCGGTCAAACTATAGGGCGTCCAAACGTCGACATCGAAACGGCCCATGCCAGACCTAACACAGCGCCCGATCGACTCATACCCTCTCCCTACAGTTTCAGGCGTCATTTGGGCCATTTAGCTTTTATTCAGACGATTTTGATCTTATTCTGTACTGGGCAGTAATCTGCGTATTTGGCTTTATATGTCATTGGTCTTAATACTATGGGTTTATAGAATTTTCTGCTTTAGGTATTATTGCTTTTTAGGTTTTATTGTGTGTTCGCCTAAAAGGTGATATAGCACAGAACGTAGATAGTTCTTAACTCGTTTGGAGCATACATAAAACGATTTATTTATCTACTCACACACAAGGCACATATTGACTCGACTCAGTCATTCGTTTTGAAGCAAAAATGTACTGTACCGGTACTGGATCTGTATCACTATCAGCCCTACAAAAATTTAACCTTAAAATATTGAGGGCCGAATTTTTTCAGGGCCCAAGGCTATAGCCTTATTAGCCTATTGGTTAATCCGGCCCTACCTACTACCCTTTGATTGCATTGATGCTTGATTTCAGTTGGATATTTGCGTGCGAAACTTAATTTATGACGTCTCGTTATTACAATGCCGCACTTTAAACAAAATTGTGTGATCCATCATTGCTCGAATCCTTGTCTTTTTTGTAGATTCAAGTCACAAAGTTCATTAACATTGACAGTGTGATGGCATTTATTTAAGAAGTCCTGAAGTGTAAATAAAATATCGCTTAAATGTAGTCTACACGCAATATTGCTAGTGTGCAACACAACAAATCTAGGTGAGCAAAAGTAGGCCTATAGCCTCTATACCGGTCATGTTCAAATGGCGGATCGCGATCCGGTTCCGGATCTTTTCAACGTTTTGCGCGGATCTTCTAATGTACTCTTGAAAATATAAAATACTTACTTTTTGACTATTTTAACTATACGTAAGTGCGAGAAATTTTCGCGCTTCGCGCGAAGGATTTTTCTACGTCCAACTTGTTTACGTATTAATGCTGTCATTTAAACTAGATCAGCGCTTCAACGGAAAACGTATTCAAAAATAGTCATATATTTTTTAACTTTTTTTTTATTTTCGGCAATGTAATAAAAACTTGCAAGAAATTCAAAAGAAATGCTGGTATACCTAAAAAAAAATCGCGCTCGCTTCGCTCGCCACGTGCCCCTGACAAGTTTAACAAAAAATAAACAAGATTAACTATTATCGCGTTTCTTCGAAAGTACTTTTATTACACTTTTCATTAGTAGTATGGATGACGACGTTTGGGCTCGAATTTCAAACCAAACAAACGCCTTTTTTCGCGCTTTACGCCAACACTTTACTGTCTCCTTAAATGTAATTAAACACGCTTTTAAGTGAAAAAAGAAATCCGAGGTCCGTCTGATTAAAAGTTGTTCTAACAATTTAATAACACAATTCTCAGTTAACATTTTGTGCAGCCCACAAAGACCTTTCTGAGTTTGGTGTTGGCCCGCGACTAGAAAAAGGTTGCCGACCCCTGGTCTAAACCAACTCATCATTTTTCTCACTGAAACATTCTTGGTGCTGTAGCACACTTCATTTTTGACTTTTAAAAGTTATCAATATGTTGTAAGGTACATTTACACAAATAAAGCACCATAAAAATTAAAGCGTGACCAATATGTTTACTATTCGCATTTGGTGGATCATCATGTTGTCAGGTTTGACTGTGGTGGATCATGGCAGAAATCATTTAAACACCCCTGCTCTATACTATTTAGCCAAGTAATAAATATCAATCAAATATCAAAGACCATGACAGTTCAAAGGTGAGTTACAATATTTCAAACAGTATAGTGTTGCAACATATTCCCTTTGCCGATACGATACGAAATTAAATTTATTACAATAAAACAAGAATTTTTTCAGAGATAAAGCAATTTCGTGAATATCAGCACGGAAAGCATTGCGTTTGCACAACACAAATGGCCGATAATATCGGATCGGTGCCGATACCCGATGCCAAGTGGTCAATACTTGGCTGATATCCGTGCCAATATGATATTATTGAAAATTCCTATAATACCGTTCGACAAGATTTTGATATGACTTGATACTTACGTTGTTTTGAATTCCATATTTCTTGCAGTTTATTTCAAAGAGCGAACTGCTTGAACGGCGTGCTGTTGTCCGCGTCATAGTCTGGAATCGTGTTAAGAGGAAATTAAAGATTGTGCGTTTAAAAGCGATGATATTTTTAGCGAACCGCTAGTCGATGCTACCATTGGAGACTATAGCGAAGTTACACATCGCTTTTTCTTGGCAGTATTTGCGGTTTGGATCACTCATAGGTAAATTAACAACAATGATATTGTGCAAATCTTTGAATAAGTTGACGTCGAAAGCAAAAAAGCATCTTTTAAAGTAAGCTTAACGCCCCAACGTAACCCGTGAGTCGCGTGACTACATTTTCCATAAAAATGTTTCGAATTTCCAAATGGTAGGCATGTGACCCATATTGCACCAAGAACCAAATTTTACAGGAAAAGTTTTAGGTTTCGGTTTTCGCAGGCAAGACAGCTTAAAGAAAAAACGAGTGTACGAATAATTCAGCTGCCAAAAATACGCTATGTCTTATCACGTTAATTGCGACCCGTCCTCCCCGAAACGTGATTGCGACTATACTTTTTTCCGGAAAAAACCTCGGAAACAGAAAACGCCGTGGACATTCGAGCTAATGACCATTAAAACGGTCAGCGCGCTGGAAAGAGCATTGGTAGAAAGAATTGCAAGAAATAGATAGAAAAAAATTAAAATTAGTTAAAATTCAAAGTATTTAACACAATAATATTTTCGGTTTTATTTATAGTTTGGTAGCGGTTATGATTTTTTATAACGTTATAATTTTCAAAGGGCATCCACACAGTGTTATCTTGGAGGTAAAGTCAAGGATAAAAATGCTCTGATTTAACTGATAAACTTGGGGAAAATTTTAAACAAATTTTGTTTTTCACCCTCAAGTACTGCAGTGATTCGAATTAGACAGATAGTAGTTGATTAAAGTTTTCAGTTTAATCGATTAGCTGGCAGTTTGTGAAGATGAAGGTACACCTGATTATTACAGTTGCTGTTGGCATGATATTTTCTTGTGACGGTGAGAGAATTTAAGTACATTGTTCAATTTTATCTTAAAATAAACAGTTATTGTAATTTAAACTTTACTGATAAGAATCGGAGTAGGCTAAGTAATGTTGGGCCGTTTTTCAACTAAAAACATATCGAAGTGTCATATAAAACCCTAAAATAAATCACTACAACCCTTCAAGTCCAATATTGGTGGGATTAAACTCAAATGTAAACACAGCCTGTTTGTGAGTGTTCTTTACACCCAACAACGTTCACCTAAAGTTTTTATATAATGTTAGGACATTTTTTTTGGTGTAGTTTATCACATTAACACAAGTCAGCATTAACAGTTATATGCCACACTAAAACGGCTGCCTTGCTTTCTACTTTTTCAAGGCGTTTTTTAAAGCTACATGTTTGTTTTCCTTTCGTTTGATAACGAAATTGTTTAGGAACACCGAGGTCCCATATTATCTTTTCATATATTCTATCATAAAAAGTGAAAAATTGATATATATTTAGAAGGACCTATGTCATTTGTTTTGGCGAGGTAAGCAAGGAGAAGTAGGCCTATCCTCGCTGTAAACATGAAAAGTTAAAATATATTTTTCTGTCAGTGCGCCGTGCACCCTATTGGGTACCTTGTAAAGTGCACTGTCGGAAAACGCGCTACAGACATGGCGTCATTAATCATGGTCGTTACAAAACTATCGCAGCAGTTAGTGGCCGGTGATCCCACAGCAAATTGCGAGCCCCGAACACTGTAAAAGCCAGAATGTTTTCTATCAACATTTGTAAATCTGACAATTTATTTGTTTGGATTTTGAGACAAAAAACGCTGAGGTAAAATAATTTTGAAGTACATTGGGATTTTTTTGTTGCGTTTCAAAAATTGAAAAAACGAGAAAAAAAACAACAACGATTTGTTTCGTCTTGAACGTAAAAAGTAAATATCGTCACATGGTAGTACGTGCAAAGAAGTTTTTTTTTAATTCTAACATTTAAAAAGTGCGATTGGTATACGCCAATAACAATTCTCAAAATCCCAAGAAAAATATACTCCAGGATTCGGATTGAATTTTATCTGGTGCCATTTAAACAAAATTAACAAAAATCGTATTGAATTGTGTTCGCATAGGTTGCAACAATCTGGGGGAAACCAATCTGACGGCCAGCGAGAACCCGCAGTACCTGACATCCCCTAACTACCCCATGTTGTACGACAACAACCTAAATTGCAAATGGGCGATCCGCTGTATTAAAGGCGTCGGCCACTTGCACCTAAAGTTCACGTTCTTTCGCACCGAGATTTTGCACGACTATCTCTCGGTAAGTCGAACAGTGTCAAGGCTCCTGATTGGGTCACTGTACAGTAGTGTTGTAATGACTTAAAGCAATGACTCAATGACTTGACTTAAGTGCACTTAAAGACACTGATTTCCAATAACTTGACTCAACTTAAGTTTTTTATTTACATTGACTTGACTTAGGTCATTTTTTCTTACGACTTCAGGTCAAATGAAGTGTTTTCATCAAACACATTTTAATTCAATTGGGTTATTTATCTAAAGTGTGCAGATTAAACAATTTGCACGCTGTATTATATTTTTGTTATTTTTAGGTGTGTTATTGCTCATAATTGGACGACTTTACTAATTTTAATAGCTTTAAACTAGGAAAATTTTGTGCATGACTATTGGGCTTGTCGATAATTCCAGCAGGAAAGCAAATTTATGGGATTATTAAATCATTAGCCTAGTTTTAAAAAGATCACTTTATCGAAATAGCATGCTATTCTAAACAAGTCAATTGTGTGAAAAGACAAGGGAAACATTTTTATATTTTGCAAGATAAAAAGGATTTGTGCTTTAACCCTCGTCAGTCGACATAGCAATGACAAGTGTTAAATAAATTGCTACCAGGTCGAGATAATTACCCAGAAAGAAATTATTATTTTTTCTAATTTGTACTTATATATCCAATCATATGTAAGCTAACTGAATGCAAAGTTGTCAATTTGAAAGCGTTCTGATGCCCTAGACCAACCCTTTCCAAAGAAGTTTTTCCGTCTTTCGATCAAACCTTGAAGGTGTTTTCTTTGTATGTTTTCACCTTGTGACAGGTGTATGACGGCTCAATCGGCGAGGAACATCGCCTTGCCAAATTGTCAGGAATACGAACAAATACGATTTTCACTCCAAATTCAACCAGCGTATTTCTGAGGTTCCACACCGACAGGTCTTACACGATGAAGGGCTTCAGATTGCGTTACTTGTGTGTCGGTATGTACCACGGTACCTTAACACTGTAAATACCTTGAATTATCTTTACCGTCAATGACTGTTGTGTAAGTAAAGGCACAGCAGCGGTTATAATAAGACTTTAAAACATCTGAAAGGCCGTTTCACTTTGTTTGACAACATTAATTGTTTTTTACAAGTCTATATGTTGTGAGTTTGGCAAAACTTAACCAAATTTCGGCAACAAGTATACGACCATTCCAGTCGATACAATGGACTTTATTAGTATTTTTAAATTGGCAAAGCTTCTAAAACGGAGAAGTACAGTGGTCAATTTTACAAATTAGGACGAATTTTTAGAAATTTATCTTGAAAGGTATAATATCCTATGTTAGATTCCAAACAAAACGCATACTAATGGAGTTACAGACCGGTATCTCCATAATCATCAAACATTCCTAGTGGATATAATTTGATTTAAAACTACTTGAACATTTTTTTTTGTCGTAGGCCAAATTCGTTTTATTTAAACAAAGTTTGCGTTTAAATCTAATTGAAAAAGCTCTTTATAACCAGATTTTATTGAAACTTCAAACTTTTGCAACTGATTTGCCGGAATGAATTTGAAACTGGTTCAATCCAATGTTATTTTGCACAAAAGAATTAAGTCCCGTCAAACAACTTTAAATATTGGCTCAATGTCAATCAATTAAAACACTTCGAAATACTCACTGTTCAGATTCACTTGTCGATCACTGTCAGGGCATGCCATGCCTTAACGGTGCAACCTGCAAACGCGATGTTCACAACTACACCTGCGTTTGTGCTCCAGGCTTCATGGGACAAAACTGCTCTCAAGGTAAGTGGCGAGACAAAGTAACTTTTGTGAAACAATTATATGGGAAAAAATTGTCGTTTCATAATTTGAACACAGCTTACATTTTAAACGGGGTGGTTTTATATGATAATAGCAGGTCTGCAGAATCACTGCCGGACTCGCGATTCGGCGCAGTAGTTTAATTAGGCTGAGGTCAGGCTCGGAAGTCGAGTATAAGATTACTTGAGTCCAAGTATACGACGTAAGCTTGCGCTTGCGCCATAGTAAGTTAGTAACCTATAAAGCCGCGCACTGTGAATCGTAAAAGTGGAATAACATAAGATGGAATATTGTTAATCCACGTTATCACGTTATGACACCCCAATGGTTGGAGTGTTTTATATCCACCCATTTTAATTAAGGAAATGAATGGAATACAAGGCTGTGAAGTTGGTTAGGCATGGGACTTGACCAGTCGGTTGATTAGTTTAAAATCGGACTAGACGTTACTTTTCAGGCCGAATCGGACCAGCGTTGTTTAAACTGACTCCGCAGCCCAGCTTGTAGTCGACAAACGTACAGTGTTGCTCGTTGTACCGAAACGCTGTTGATAATCGTATACCGCTCTGTTATAATAAGCTTTTATCATAACTTTTAAGCAGCGCCTTTTCAATTTTATTTTTGTTTAATGATAAGTTTGTTTTTTAAATTCGAATAGGATTTGTCCCCTTTGTTTGTGTTATCTAATATACACCATACGACTATTATAAAATTCATCAATCAAATTTAAAATTGACATTAATTAATAGGCGAAAGTAGGGAAACCCAAATAAAGTTAAAATCGAAAGGTTGGACAGATCTTTGTAGTATGTATTATCAAAAGCTTTTGGTCAAACCGTTCCTCCATTACATATGCAAAATGTAACCTGACCCCCTAATAAACTGACATCGAGCAAACTGGTAATATGTTGCCTAACAATTCTTTGATAACTCAATCAAGTGCCACTTTAGAGTGTGGGGGGAAACTTGTCCAAAACGTTAGCAATAGTATTTGAGAACCGCTGGTTTAATGTTTTAGTATGGTAGTATAAAATTTGCGATTTCGAAACAAAATATGTTTCCGCGGAACGAATTGGGAACAATACTACGAGCGCATTGCAAATTCCTATAGAAGGCATCTCCAACATATACAGATTTTTTTCCCTGAAGAAATCATATTGTTCTTGAGATAAACCACATTTTTGTGCGTTTTGACAGGTTGTGGGAGAACACATATAGTGTTGAACGCTACAAGAGGGAATCAGTACCTTTCGTCCCCAAACTACCCGAATAAATACCCGGACCGGTTGTTCTGCAAGTGGGATATCACCTGCGGCTTCGGACGCATTTACATCAACGTCATGCATTTGGCCACAGAATCTGGTCTCGACACATTAAGGGTATTCGTCAGATTTAAGGAAAAAGAATTAGATCACATTCCGTACCACGCCTTAAAAACAGGCAGCCCTTCCTTTCAACATAACGTTAAATCTATTAGTTTCAAGACAGACTAACTTATTTTGCGATATCACTTGTCTAAAAAACAGACTCTAAGTCTAAATCCTAAAAAAAAATCCTGCCTTTTTAGTAGTAGACATAATTAGGCCCTACGTGATGTTCGTACTACATAATTAGCTTATGAGATTTAGTTAACAAAGTATCTTAATAATGATAAAAAAACAGCTCCCCTGGTAATCGGTATTTTTAATCAACGTTTCAAAAACCTGTTCAAATCGCCTTCTTCGAATCCCTCCCGGTGTCCTTCAGCCCGAAGAAGGAGATTTAAATTACCGAAACGTTGGTTAAAACAATTACATTTTACAGAGGAGTTGTTTTTGAATATTATTATTATGATGTCTGTTAGCAACAGTTTATATAAAGTGTGGTAAAATGAAAGGCACGCAAAAACTAACATCTATACCTTTGAAACATTTCGATAAATGACGTGACATTTGAAAATATAAGTAAGAAAGAGTAATTGTGCCGTGCTCGTTTCCCAATCGAGTCGGGAATCTTGAAAAGTTTCTACCTGATAAAAACTTCTGCATGTTTTATGTAGCTCTACGATGGATCGACGTCGTTTCTTAACATGGTGGCCTCCCTATCGGGCTTCAAGAACGATAGCATTTTTGACTTCAACTCCAGCAACGTATACTTGCAGTTTAGATCGGACAGGTCAGCATCGCGAAGTGGATTCCGCTTGAAATTCCATTGCGCAGGTCGGTGAAACAAATATAACCTAAAAAGTGTACAGCATTGCTCTAACTAACCTACGACCTTTTTGTAACATAACTCTATATTAAAGCGCATTGTTCCAGTTTGTGGCGACATAAACCATACATGCTAAATGGTGAATATCATTTTTTAATATGTAAAACGGTTTTTAAGAATATATGTTAAAACTACTTACTCGTAGCGGTTTAAAACACCAAGAAAATAACTTTTTAATATCAGAGAGTTACGCCAGAAAAGCAACAAAAAAAAAGTTGCCGTGATTAAATAGCGTCAAAAATTTCATATTTGCCAGTTCACGATGGAGCGTATAGAGAGCAAAGTAAATAACGAGGTGAATATGGAAGGGTGGTTTAATGGTTTAGGGCAGTGCTCTTCAACGGTGTGCACAAACTTTTAATGAATCCTTAATATTTGACGTTGAATGCTGTTGTATGACATGCAATAGTACTCGCAAGCAGCCTGCAGCCATAATAAAACTCTCACCGACAGTGTGTAAAACTTTGGCAGCTCCGCTCGGTTTAATTGACATTATGATATTGATATGCATAAGGATTTTTCATATCGCTTCTTACCTCAGTTCACCTTTTAAGTAAACAGGGTGCACGAGTTCGTCACAACAACTTTAAGGGTTCATCAAACCAAAAAAGGTTGAAGAGCACTGGTTTAGGGTGCTGTAACGGCAATTCGGGGATTTCCCGAAATTTCATTGCGCAAAGCTGTCTTTTTAGGGCTGTGTTGTTTTGTTGTGTGTTCGTGACACTCGTTCATTCGCCCCTCGTGCAAATATTTGCATTTTTTCAATTTCCAGACGTAACATATCATAATCATTTACGTTCCTCATGATGAGTATCGCACTATTAAAAAGCAAGAGAATTATTTTGTTCGTCCAGAAAGGCTGTATCGAGTTTTGCTGTTTTTGTGATTAGTCCAATACTTTTGGTTAATAAATATATGCGTTTTAATTCAGCTCCAACTAATATGTATAACAAGTTCTGTTCCACAAAAGAAAAATTAAAAATGATACTAAATTTGCAGTTAAAGTTAGCTACTATAATGTTAAACGAAAAACGACAAACTTGAAAATCAGTTTCCCTTGAGTTATTTTTAATTAAGCAGAATTTCATGCAAACGATTTGCTACGCCTCGTCAAATGAACAGTAAAGCAGGAGAGTACTTCAGAAAGCTTGAAAAACGCTTAAAATGCTGTCAATAGCTGTCACGATGTTTTACGAAATGGTTTTTGGCGGCTCAATATAATTCTTGGTGGCTTTTGGTTGACCAACGTTTCCATCATCCCATAATGTAACTTTCAACGATTGTGATTTATTTTGTTACATGTTTAAATATTGTAAAATATATATAGAAAGTGGGTGTAATTTTTAAAGGGTCTAGGTCAAACAACACATTAAGAATAATGTAAACCTGTTAATCCACAAGGTGTGACTTACATTTTCTCACAGGGATGTTTTTAGGGTTTAAATTAACAGTTATGTCTTGTCTAATAAGACCTACGGAAATGCTGCGTTAAACATTATTGGGTAAATCATGGCAATCGGAAAATATAGTTTAGGAACAGCGCTTTCAAACAAAGACAATTGCCCACATTAACTCAACGGATGTTTTACTTAAACTTAAAATTAAACTTTAAAGCATTATATTGCAGATAACACAACGGACCAATGTCAAAAAGGCGTGTGTCTTAACGGTGCCAGTTGTTACAACAGAATTACAAACTACACCTGTATCTGCAAGGCAGGCTTTACGGGAAATAACTGTGAAACTGGTAAGCAATACATATAGTACACCTTTACTAAGGTTAAGCTACAGTTCCAGGCTTTATATTGTTTATTTTTTCAACCTGTTTGCCAAATCATTTTAATCAGATCAAGAACTTTTTTTCCTTATTATATTACTGAAAATGAACGTGGCGGCAAAAGCAACAGCATATGCAACAATATTTTTCTTTTGTTTTGCAACATTATTAAATGTTTTTTAAAGAAATTGCAAAAATGCCGTAGGGTCAAAAAGCTTCCAATAATATAAAATTTTCTGTTTTTAAAATTTAAATTTTTGATCACTTAATCATCATAAATGGTTTTATTATTTGGCTGCCAGACGTTTGTTTGTAGAGCGGTTTAAAGTTAATACAGTTTCATCTAGAGCAGGAGTAGGCAGTTATTTTTAACCGTGGGCCGCATGAGAAACTAAAAATGTTGTGGCGGACCGGGTCAAAAATAGGATCTCAAATATCTCGTTATTACGTTTGTAGTTGTAAAAAAATGTGCAATTAGCTGAAACAAAGGAGTTGTTAGAATGAAAACATCTAAAGCATGCTAGTAAAATTTTAGTCTGGTGCATCCCAGAATATAACGATTATTTGGCAACATAAAGAAAGGTATAGGTAAACCTTTTTTTACCGGAACAGTGTACCTGGTAACATTTTGTTAACTTGAACACCGTTACAGGTTACTTTACCACCTGGTAAAAGCTTACTAGCGCAAAGAATCTCATTCATAATGCTGCTGATATACTGTAGTCTCGAAAAACGCTTAACCTATTCCAGCTGCTTTACAGAAATTAACGAATGTCTTTCGGATCCGTGCAAGAATGGAGGAACCTGCTCTGACATGGTGAACTCCTTTAACTGCTCGTGTGTTGAAGGTTTTCGTGGAACCACGTGCTCCAAAGGTGTGGTTTGCCTCTAGGCTTAATAGAAAAGGTTTGGCCTACCTGAAGTGTACAATGACAACGCCTATAGGTGTTAGTTCAATGTTTAGTGAGTCTAATACAATAGGAAACTATTGAAATCTTGTAGAAATGATTTGAGTTTGATTAAACCGACCAAACGGCTGGATCAATGTTAAAGGCTGCCCACACTTGCTGTTATACTGAACAAACGACTAGAATCGCGTAGGCAACACCATCGAGCGTTCATTGTTCTATTATGTAAACCGGCATACATTACATACCTGGTAAAGCAAATCTCTGAGGATTTTTAGTAAAACGCTTGTTTTCCTCTATATTTGCTTGTAATTCGCATGTAAGGTAGATCATACTCTGTTTTTCCAAACCATGTATATGCAACTTGCTAAGGCGCTTATAAAAGGCATTTAATGTATAGTGCGACGTAACATAAGCGCACAGTACATTGCTTAATCCACAGTGCTGTTCCGAGCAAACATTTTATAGATCTCCTTGTTCATCTTGATGTTGAGTATTTTCAATAAAAACAAACTTGTTTTAGGATGTTCTCCAAACCTTTATATTAACGCGAACTGGACAATGGGCACCATCAATTCCACAAACTACCCACGGAGATACGACTCGTCAATGAACTGCTCATGGAACCTTGTTTGTCCCGGAAAACAAATTGAAATCATTGTGGTCCGCCTTGAAACCGAATCCTGCTGCGACTATTTAACGGTGAGTTGTCCCAGGCCTGCCAAGAAGACAGCTTATTGAAACGGTTTTCGATAGTTGAGGAATAATCGCATTCCTATATAGGGTTTCGACACTAAATGGTTTAAATTTTGTACTCGCCCTCTGGCCAATGCGAGCGCAATTCGTCCCGACGGGGTACTTATTAACATTCATTCACCCACTGGCGATTTATGTAAGAAAAAATTGATTGTCGGTATTCAACGAATCGGCTAAAATTTTGGGTCTTCGAAAAATATTATCTTAAACTCGAAATGCTAAAGGTCAATAATGCCAAAATTCGTTTTTTTTTGGCGAGTGTTATTTCGTCCAGACGGGTAATTGGTAGATAATATTCGGCCCACTGGCGAGTGCAAGTTTTAATTCAGTATTAACCTCGTACAAGATATATATTTTTTCTTCAATGTTTGACTTTTTTATAGTCTTTGTTTCTACTGTAGACATATACCGCTCTTGAAATTTCCGTATCCCTGATAGGCCTGTGTCTGAGATTCAGATTTCCAGAAAACGGTCTCGCAACTTGACTGCATTAAGGCGACGTGTATCAGATGAGAATACTATATTTAGGCGAAAAAAATGGTGTTGAGCTACACAAAATAAGCTTATTTAAACTTATAACTATATCCTTCTAATCTTTTCAGTAACGGCAGGAAAAATCCTCATGTGTATTGAAACGCATTCCATCAGTGCCAAATCTGCCTGCTTTAGGGTAATGCAAATGGCGAAAAAAACTTCTAAAAAAGGAAAAACACTTACAAACCGTCCAGTTATACTAAACAGCATGAAGTAGCAAAAAATCCAGTCGGATGTGTCCGGATACGTAAAAATCGTGTGTTCGAGATGGGGAGCTCCAGTCGTGATACGTTAATCACAAAACGAAAAGTCACGCGCTTTGGAATTGCGTAATAGTTTAAAGACCTTGTGTCGCTAATTTCGGTTGGCTGACGAATGAGGAATACTTTAAAAACAAATTGCTGTATAAGAAGTATAAAATTTAAATTTCCACCCTTAATATAGAAACTGAAATACAAAACAATTGCTCTTAGCAGCCTATATATAACAGTTAGTCATTTAAGGGTAGTTTGTTTCGCGTTTTATTGCGATGTTCAAGCAGGTTGCAATTTGTAACATTTTAAAGAACTGTCATAGGTCGATGTAGCGTTATCTTGTTCGATTCCATGGTTCGGAGGTAGAGTAAATTTATGATTAAAATACCGGATTAACTTGTAAAAGGACCCCTGCGTGAGGAGGTTAACAGTTAGTTCACTCGCAAATTTTGCACACGAAAACAAAATTAGGACACGATGTAAGGCCATTTATAAACGCATCCTGGATGTAACGAAGTAATTAACTCGCCTTATCGCTGTGAACAGGCCCAACTCATTTGGCAATCATTCGTTTAAAGATCGCCCTGTTTCGGTTTGTATGTAAACGGACTATTTTATTTTATTTTTTAAAGGAGCACATCAACAAATAGTTTTGCAGTAATTATTTTTTTATTTTTTTTTACTTCAGTTTTGCTTTAGTGGTTAGTGGCAAAAATCGAAACATTTCCAAAACATTTTTAGTTCCGTCTATACTCTATAATCTATATTGATCTTATTTCTCCCTCAATAAACCAATCAATTAAACTATATCCAGCAAATCCACATCAGATACATGAACAGAAACAAATAAGTATCCCATTTCTTTATTATTCACATATTCATACAAACATTTGCATTTGTTTTGCCCAACAACCAAATGTTGACTTATAATGGCAGTTTTGTAAACAATTCATTTTGAATGACTTCAGTCCCAGTCAAATCATTTGCTTAATAACATAATTTCAAAGACACTTAAAAAAATTATCAAGTCTAGTCCAAGTCCAAGTCATCAGTTGCTCAAGTAAAGTCCCAGTCAAGTCATTATAAAAGCAGGTCAAATTTAAAACAAGTCATTGATATAAAAAAGGTTAATCTATTAAATTGGGTATAAGCTCGTCAAAAAATAAGCATTGCCTCAACTAAAATTAACAAAAACATAACAAATAGAAAATTGTTAGAGGTGCAAAAATTAAGATATATATAAATCAATTTTATTAACAATTTTTTTCGAAAACTTCTAATTTTCGTTCAAGTCATTTGGCACTATGAGCTAAGTCCAAGTAGGTATTTGTATATCAAGCTTAAGTCAGGTCAAGTCTGTTTGATCAATAAAATCAAGTCAAGTACGGTAATAAAAAAATGGCCTAATTGCATATAAGTTAAGTCATTAACTTTAGTTGTTACAACAGCAAAAATAAGCTTCGTTAACAGGGATCATTATTTCTTCTAAAAGAGTAACTTAAAAAAGCAACTCTTGCAACCCTAAGTCTAATACAAGCCGACCTAACAATTATTATTGCTTAGATTGACAGCGGAAAAGGTAATGACACGAAGCTAAAAGGTAATGTTAGAAACCTTGTGCTGCACTACAACCGCCCATCTTTGAGGTTCAACTTTATATCTGACTCGTCTCTCTCCAGACGTGGCTTTAACCTCAAGTATCTCTGTCTAGGTCAGTGTTTCTTATCCTTTTCAGTGCTCGTACCATTTAAGCTTTCATGAATTTTTCTCGTACCCCTGTTTAAATGGCCGACGAAAGTAAATGAAAATTGAAACAACAGGAATTTAACTCAGCAGTGTATTTATAACTTACGCGTTGAATGCATGCATTAAATACAGTCTTGTAAGTTCAACAATATTTACAGCACAGAAACAATCAGTCAATTTACTAATGGCTTTTATTGTTGCTTTTCGACAAATATGACTGAATAGCGCGTTTCACACTGCATGTCGTACCCCCTGTTTCCCTGCTTTGGTGCTTCGTACCACCAAGGGGTACACGTAACCCTGGTTACGAACCACTGGTCTAGGTAATCGAAAAAATATCCCACGAAAGCAAATCCTGCCTTATGATTGACGAGAATGGGAAAATTAGTTTATTTATTTAGATCGGTAAAATATTTCATTAGCGCTACAAGATGCATCGGAAAAGTTAAAAAAGTAATAGCATCAATATGTTATTAGCAGAAAAGTGGGCCCTTACTATATTAACGTAGAATATAATTTAAATCAAAAAACATCTGGTAATTTTAATTCTTGCCCTAACACCATGAACATCAGAAAAGGCGTGATGCTCTCGGCATGCTACAAGCAACTACAGGATTAGAGGCAAAACGTTATCGCTAATTGTTTTCTTATCGTTTCGTTGCTCGCCTTTTTTTCTGCTTTTTTTCTTTCGTTTCCGTTTATTGTACAAGCGTTTAGTGTTATTCACTCAGACCAGTGCTTTTCAACCTTTGAAATTTCCATCCGTACTTTTTTATTTCGAAAATTTTTCATCCGCACGAAACTAGCACAGAAAGTTTGCAACCTATAGTTTTTTTCCTTAAGTTTTTTTTCAAGGAAAGGGTTTGTGTATTAAAACCGTAGGGGCGTGAGCCTAAGCCTTGACCGATATACATTAGATAGTTTAAGCTGCAATGAACCGCTGAGAGACTATACTACTGTGTCTGTAACGCATAAGTGGGCTCACCAGCTTATTTGATTACTGTAGTCGCATCATATAAAAAAAGAACATGCACCATTTGATCCGTGCAACGTTTGTCATCCGCATTACAATTTTTTTCATTCGCACAAGTGCGTACCATCCCACAGGTTGAAAAGCACTGACTCAGACGAAGGCGGATTGCATAGGTTTCCAAAACGTTGATCAAAAATTGAAATTACCAGAGAATCTGTTTTTTTGATTTGTATTACTATGCTTGGTAGCATCAGTTTATATGTAGGATATAATTTATTCAATATTAAAGTTATATTGGAATCTTGAAGCCGTTTTTTTATTATATGCACTATGTTTAATGCTTATATACGTTTACAGTAGAGCAACTAAAGAAAAATATATCATCGGATTTGACGTCCGCTCGTTTGCCTAAAATATTGGTATGGCGAAAAAATAAAGCTAATTTAAGCCATTAATGTCAAATGTTTGTGTAAATCCTTATAACACTTGGCATGATACCGACTTTTAAGCATTCTAAAAAGTTATCAGACCGCTTTGGCACAAATAGGAAGCTTTTACATAGGAATCATGGCAGAAGTTTAATTCCACACCTGTTTTTCAGAATCTCAGTCGATCTGTGACATTAATAATCCATGTCAAAACGGAGCAAACTGCAGCGGAAACAGATTGAATTACATTTGTACCTGCGCTAGCGGTTTTACCGGCAAGAATTGCTCAATCAGTAAGGCGAACTCAAAATAATAAATAAATACTGCACATAATAACAGTGGCGACAGTTTAAAAATCAGTTTGCTGCGACATGTTAAACTTAAAGGGGACTGTCTATAGTGCTTTAAAAATAATTAAGTTTTAGTTGTATTCGTTCGTTTTAAAGTTCTGCATGCTGGGCTGTGATATATTTTCTACGAATTTTGCTATAGTCTTTATTCTATCTTTCTATTTTAATACTAAAACCAGAATATAATCATTTTATAAATTTCGAAGTATTAAAACGCTTTCTCATGGTGATCGCGTGTTGCGAATCTTTGCATAACAAGACGAGTTTTTCACCGACCTAAACAAAACGGAAAACAAGCGAAAGAATAAATGACCAACGAAAAACAGTGGAGAGCGCCAGTTTTCGTAATATGGTTATATTGATATTTCCTGCCAAAGCAATCTTTACAACTGTGCAGTTGAACAAAAACACAATGTTGAACCGACAAAGGCAGCACTGAAACATTAAAAACGTTATTTTAGATATTGACAACTGTTCTGGAAACCGGTGCCAAAACAATGGAACTTGTATCGACCTGGTCAACGACTATAACTGTTCCTGCCTGCCTGGATTCGGCGGTCGACGCTGTACCGTCAGTAAGTTACTTTCTATCGGTGCCCCAAGGGGGCATTGCTATATGTGCAGTGTTTTTTTTAAGGTGTTTAGGTGGACCGAAACGGTCCCCTAAATTTCTCCAGCAGTTTTCCAAATTTTGGACTTGCAACTTTTTGGTATTTAAATGAAACACTTGCGGTCTCTTATACTACTTAGCGGTCACCCAAACCAAACCTTAAAAAAAAACTGTATATGTGAATCAGGGTTTCCAAAAGTTGGCGGTACAGTACCCTTATGTGTAGGCCTATAAAGACGTTAAGGGGTCGTTGTGTGAGTGTTTTTCTTTAATTAGTTGGTTTTCAAGAAACTTTGTTTTATCACGATTCAATTTTTTTCTAAAACGCGACGGAGCTACCCTTATTTGGCAACAAACACCTGTGACAAAGATAATAATAAGGTGTACTGTTTAAGCCAGGGATGTCCAACATTTTATTATAGTGGGCCGCATTGACACTTTAAATAATTTAATGGGACGCAGAACCTATTAAGTTTCAAGATTAAGTATCGCTCTTTAGAGTTATATATATATATTTTTACCCATAATATACTAGAAGTGCGCCCCTAAAAGCTGAGTGGAAATTTTAATTAGGCTAATATTGAACGTTTGAAATACTACTTGGGAGTGAAAATGACTAGCGGGCCGCACAAAAATTTTAGACGGGGCGCAATGTGGCCCGCGGACTGCAGGTTGGACATCCCTGGTTTAAGCCTTCAATTAGCCAACCTTGAAAAAAGCAAAACAGCCATAGTAAATGAAAAGCAAAGAGCCACAGTAGCCTGTAAGGCGTACACCAATGGGCGACGACTTGTACATAAAGATCTGCATGCGGCTGGTGAACCGTTATCTAAACTGTTTTAAGGACTCAATAGGCTTACTGTAATGTATATTGGTATAAGCATATTGATTGACACATTGATTATATCTTGACACATTGATTTCCCCAGAGACACTAAAATACGAGATAGAAATACCATAGCCTACATGAAGTCCCTTTGACATTGGTATCTATATAAGAAAGTCCATAAAAGTATCAATATCACTGTTTTGTATACCAAATAGACCGACAACGTTTCAATAATAGTTCTGAAAATACAGGGTATAATATAGTTAAAAAAGGCCGTCCGTGCTTTTGATGCTCTGTTACCGTTATTAAGCAAAACACTTAATTCGAAACTGCCCATTATTTAATTGCATCGAAAAGCAACAAAAAGCGCCTTTCTAGAAAAGCTCATTCTGCGAAAATTTAGCGTAAGCCAAAAAAGTTATTTTTGTATCCAAGGCTGCTACGGACTTCAGTACATTAATGCAACCTTCAACGACCAGCGTTTGACATCACAAAATCATCCGAACAAGTACAGGAACCGACGCAACTGCACTTGGGAAGTGATGTGCCCGGCAAATATGAAGGTCTCCATTCGCGTGACAAGACTTAGGACGGAATCGTGCTGCGACTTTCTCTACGTAAGGCATTTGCTCATGTGAGCTAAGATTGGTTTTTCACTAATCCGGTCTATTTCCGAAAAGAGTCATTCTTTGCTAGTTGTATGTGAGACTTGTTCAACCGGACATCTCAGTTTTAATTTTTCGAAATCCACCAATACAACATAAGCACTATTTGAGATGTATCAGGTTTGAACTAGAATATTATCTTACCAGAACGCATGAATATTTTAAGATTACGTCACAAAGTTACGTCTATAAAACTAGTAAACTTCTCAACTTGAAGTAAATGCTCGATGTCGTGCACAAAAAGGCCCTGAAAATCTTATTTTAAATACATATGTAAGATAAGATTACCTGTTTTAAAAAGAAACGTTTTTTAAATCTTTTACCGGAACACCATTTCTAAACCCGCTGGGTAGGCCCTTTTGGCTGTGAGCCACCAGGTATATGGAAGCTGATAAAAATAGTCATTGCCGCCAAAGCTATCTTTTCTATTTCGACAAGTACAATGTACTGTCTAAAACTTATCGATTTAGGTCTACACTAATAACTGCGAAAGCAAATGAACAGTTATATGCTTATTGTAAACTTTTCTAGTTGTAAATTAAACCGCCTTAAACCCGATTGTGGTTTTAACTCTGCTTAAGTAGGGAATCTAATTGATTAGTTTTGTCGCTGATAAATTGGTTCCGATAGGTTTTAGGATTGGAGAAGGGCAATAAGTAAACCAACCAAAGTTAGTGAATTCGACGTTTGTAACAAGAAAAATATATCAAATGCTTTTAGTACATGTAAATTAAAATAAATTACTGGAACAGAGCTCGATGCGATCGTATTAGTTTTACTATAGTAGTAGTGTTAACTGGCAAATAAATGTAATTTCAACAAGCGCCATTACCACACACTATTATCTAATACCGTTCAAACATAAATGACAGATATATCAAGACAGTCTGACAAGATTAGGCAGGATGGCAAGTCTTAGTGGCAATAACGATATGCGGAGATTCGTGACCAACGGCCGCGTTGCCTACATCCATTTCCAAACTGACAGTTCTGTTAATGACGAGGGATTCGACCTCAACTATAAGTGTGAGTTATACTCGGCAATAAATCAGTTCAACCTCGATGACAGATTCCTTAAAATACACGTTTATGTGGATTGTGTTTTTAGTCGTATTTAAAAAAATCGGCAATACAAAATTGAAAAGAAACGGAAACACAAAATTTAAAGTTTTGAATCTTGAATCGTATAATACGCTGTTAGTACTCATTTACGTTATGATATTACAATTTTTAAATTTTCTTTTTCGGGGTGTATTTCTGCCTTTATCCAATTTATGACATAAATGCAGAATTGTTTAGTCAATTTTTTTACTGTGTCAGGTGAGAACACGGTGTGTGAATCAAGTCCGTGTCACTATGGCAGCCAATGCATAACCAGCGGTAGCAATTACACCTGCAATTGCACTAAAGGATACGAAGGAAGAAATTGCTCCAAAGGTTAGTTTGTTTAAAAAAAATACGTTACATGTAGTGGACATTTTCTTCTATAGTGTATCCTTAAACCAGTGGTTCCCAGCCTTTTTGTTATCGCTATTTCAGTTTTTAACAACCTAATCAACCCCTGATGCTGGTGTTATAGTTTACAATAATGTACAATTTAAAAAATGTCTACATGTCCATACACTTTGTGTGCTAAAACTTGAATGTTCGGATTTACTCCATAAACATGCACAATTAGCTATATAGCCTTACGGTTTAAGTACGTTATGCCGATTTTGTTTGGTTATTTTCCTTGAACTATTTGTACTATGGTTACTATACCAAGCTTTTAGCCACATCTTTTTGATAAACAAACCACTTTTCATGAATATGACAGATTTTCAAAGTAGATTACAAAGAAATTTTATCAGCACACAAAGTAAAGTTCGAAGCTTAAACAAATGTTAACACTCTTTTTATACATAGGCTAAAAAAAAAAAAAACATAGGCTAATCGTAACTTAACATTATCTATGCCCATTGGATTACAACTGGCGCTGCCTATCATTTTTTCTATTTTGTGTTTCAGTTGTCGAAACATGTCTCGCAAAGCCATGCAGTAGGGGAGCCTGTTATAATCGACCGAACGACTATTACTGCAAGTGCCCTGCTGGTTACGTCGGCAAGAACTGTTCACTAGGTAAGCCGGTCGGCGGGATTCTACGATTTAAAAAAGCAAAAAAGTATTTTAAAACGTTGAAACAGCATGCCGTTGTAAAACAAACATATAACCAGCAAATTTACAAAATTTGTGAGGTTTTTTAAAAAAAATTGAGGCGTAAACGTTTTAAAACTTTTTATGAACATTTTTACTTTAAAAAAAAAGTCTTAGTCAATTCATAATTAAACCATAAGTCAATTCCAAGTCAAATCCTTGCCATAAAAGTTACACGTTAAGCGCTTAAAGTTGGATAAACTCGTCCAATTGCAATACCCTTAACTTTAAAAAAACCCAAAATACACTGTATACTTATAGTTATAGGCACAAATATTTGAACTCATAAATGACTGGCAACCCTGGCTATGAGCGAAATCGCTTTTAACCACCGAATTTTTCTGGCCCGTTGCTATTTCGTTATTTAAAGTACTCATGTGATTTAGACATTGACGAATGCGCTCTTGGCTACTGCAAAAACGGTGCGTCGTGTACCGACTTGATCAACAACTACCAATGCCTCTGTGCACCTGGTTTTAAAGGACGAAATTGTGAAACTGGTAAGTTAGGGGGGGAGCATTTTCGTGTTGTACTAGAGTTCTATTTGTTTTTTTGTTGTACTAGAGTTCTATTTGTCTTTCTGGTAATTTTAGTTTCGCCCTTGCCTTACTAGCATTGCAATTGCTGATGAACGACAGAAAACACCTGAAGGCCTTAGATAACACCTAGTTAATATCTTTGTCTTCGTATTTCTCTCACAATTTTCCCAAATTTTTAGGAAATCTTGTTTACAAGCACATTCTAATAAATCCCACCATATAAAATTACTGCACTCCGCGGCCTAACCAATTTTAAAATTTTGCGTCGCTACCCATAGGTTGAGAAACACTATGATAAATAGAAAACTATATGTACCTAAAACTCGCTAACTGACGTAATGCCATTTACTATACGGACTAAAACTTATAGGCCGGATAATTTGTCTTAGTTTGCTACTAGCCATTGATTTGTAGTATTGGGGGTTGTGAAGTGTAAAGAAATTTCTCTCTAGTTTAAAATTAAAAAATTTAATGCTGTAGAAATTCCGCTTTCGTGTGTCGATCCAAGAAATTTTTCCAATAAAATCTTCCGATTGTTTCGGAATTACTTTTCTAGCAATCATGCCGAGCAAGTACAATGATAAAATCACACGTTAATTCATTTAAGGCAAACACTTATACTTTTACTATCTTGTCGTTTAAGGTATATGGTTTATATTTTATAAGGTCACCTACTGTTAACTCGCTAGGAACCTATTCAAAGGGAGCTATGCTACAGCGGCGTTGCCCATTGTTATAATCTTGCTAAAATCTTAAAATATCATTACCAAATGTTTTTACGCTCATCCTACATGGCAGATGATTTTGTCTTTTTCAGATAAACTGCCTTTTATAAATGTTTTTACAATTAACCTGTGCACAGAAATCAAAAACTGTAAAACCAACCCTTGCTACAACAACGCAAACTGCACCAGTCTGGTCGACGGCTTCAAGTGTACTTGTGCGCCTGGTTATACGTCAAACCTTTGTGAAATCGGTAAGCAAACCGAAATCAGTTGATTTAATAAGGATTTTTATGCAGTATAAATAAAGCATAAGTTTACTACTTAAGGCTTTTGGAAGTTCGTGCACACGGAGCGTATGTTATACTGATTATGAACATTTCAGTCGGTCGAACGAAAGCCTTATCGCTGCTAAAATTTAATACCTATTGTTCACTTCGCAAAATAAATGTTTTAATTCTTGGACGTGTCTAACAACAGTGACGTAACGAAATTACAATTTTGACGTTACCCCAAAAGAATCTTGACGTACCTCACCGCAGGCTAGATATTTTGGCCTTGCTTGTACTGCGATACTGTTTTGGCTTACTGCGTTCGGTAATAGATTTTCCGTAGGCAGCCTTTGTACCTGGCTGTAAATGGTTTCCCTGCTTCGCAAAGACTTTACCGAAATAGGTTAGGCGAATCAGGTTTTTTAGTGTAAGCAAGTCCGGGCTAGATGAAAAATCGAACAATCGTTACTTTATTTTTTTCAGAAATAAACGAGTGTGATACGAACCCGTGCAAGAAGGAATACGCGTGCGTAGACATGATTGACGACTTTAAGTGCGTTTGCCCTCCTGGCAGCAAAGAAAAAGATTGTAAAAGCGACGGAATTGCTCCACGTTCGCCAGGCATGATGCTTGTGCTCCTTTCCACACTGTTTATCATGCTTGTTCAGAGGAGCCATTGACAGTGTAGACCAGTGGTTCTCAACCGCCGGTCCGCGGACCGGTGCCGGTCCGCGTCAACTCTCCTGCCGGTCCGCCAAATGTATTACAATTTTAAATCTAAATTGCAAATCTTTAAAAGAGTACACATACCGTACAACAGGGTTCGGCAAACTTTTTGTAGTCGCGGGCTAAAACCAAACTCAGAAAGGTCTCTGCGGGCCTCACAGGATATTAACTACGAATTATGTTACTAAAATATTAGAACAACTGTTAATCAGGCGGGCTTCGGAACTGTTTTTGCACTTAAAATCGTGTTTAGTTACTTTTAAGGATGCAGGGTTGGCGCAAAGCGGGACAAAAAGCGTTTGTTAGGTTCAAAATGTTTAGGGGGTTTGCCGGAATTTCTTTCAAATTTCTTGCAAGTTTTTATTACATTTCAAAAATAAAAAGTAAAAATGTTTGTTCAATATTTTTGAACACGTTTTTTACGTTTGTATGCGACGCACTTTGGCACTTGGCAGTCAGTCTTCCACAGCGCAAGAAGCGCTAAACTAGTTCAAATAACAACATCATAACGTAAACAAACCTGATGTATAAAGATCGTTAAAGCAAAGCGCGAAAATTTTTTCGCTCTTACATCTAGTTAAACTAGTCAAAAAGTATGAGAAATGGACTCGTGTCTAGTTTGTCAAAATATAAATTACATTTGCGGGCCGGATCCGGCCCGCGGGGCGTAAGTTGTCGACCCCTGCTGTAGGCTACAACATATATGTGTAACTTTTTTAATTTCTTGTCATATCGCCACGGACCACCTGCGCATTTGTAGCGGACCACCAATGGTCCGCGGACCACAGTTTGGGAAACCCTCAGTTAAAGGTCTACTTTGGACTTCATTGTATCGTCACAGTGCTGCAAGTGTTTTGTCCAACTGTTTAAAAGTAGGCTACAACGCGTTTAAGTCTTCAACTTTAAGACCAGTTGTATGTGAAAGATAACAGTGTTTTAGTTGCAACTGTTGCGTTGTAAAAATGTTTTTTTTTATTATTATTTTTTTTTTGAAGGTCCACCGGTCCGCAAAACTTGTTTTGAAACTTTACCGGTCCCGTAAGCTAAAAAGGTTGAGAACCACTGGTGTAGACCATGGGTCGGCAACCTTTTTTGCACTGCGGACCGGTTAAAAACTAAAATTTTGTCGCGGACCGGCCTTGAAAAAAAACAACAAATGTTCAGGAAAGGAAACTTATTACAACTTTCAATGCCAACTTTATGCTTGTTTTGCCTGAAAGAGATGCTCCCATCTAAGAATTATTGAACTTACTGAAACCCGCGAGCGGCATCCGGCCAGCCAAACAATTTAGTTTAACCCAGCCCGCGGCTTATTTCAATAACACTCTTAGGCCTTTACAGTTTTTTCTTAAATTACACTGGTATAACATAATTACCAATTCCTATATTCTTACCAGCTTCTCAAAATAAGGATATTTAAGTTCGTTTTTCAACAAAATTTTAATCTTACAACCCTGCTACGGCCCGGTAACCAACTCCTCGCGGACCGGTAACGGTCCGCGGACCGGCGTTTTGCTTAGCTCAGGGATGGCGAACCACTGTCCCACGGGTCACGAAGTGACCCACCACAGATTTTACTGACCCACTTGTCTCTCTAGAAATACTGAAATATTATCAATCATTTAAAAAAAAAGTCCTTCGTTAGATGACACTATACTGTTTAAACCAGGGCTGGGAAATCTGTGGTTCGTGCAAAAGTGTTTTAGGGTGACGAGTAGGCCTACATTAACTGCAATTTAACAATTGCGCGCAGAAAAGCAAACAACTGAAAGCATTTTGCTTGTCGCTGTAAAACTTAAAGGGTGGCGAAGCTTTTAATTAAATTGATAGTTCGCAGACTAAAAGTTCTAAAAACCCGGTTTAACCAATAAACCATGCTGAAAAGCTTTCTGCTGAACTCCTGTATTCCCATAAAAATGCTACATTTGAACTAATAAGCTTCTCAATATTTGTGGTAATCCGAATTTGGAAATCATCTAAAAACCTTAAATTATCAACCCAGACAATACACTTAAAACGACGCAGCAACAAAGTTTCGCATAAATTTAACAAATAATTAAATATATGACTTACTTTGGCTTTTTGTAAGGATTAAGGTCGTGTTTGTGACCCGCGCGATGAAAAGGTTCGCCATCCCTGGCTTAGCTATTTGTTTGCATTTTCGCATTATCTCATTAATAAAACTCCTATTTGGGATGCGAGATCTATCTTTTCATCGTTCGTTACTAATCTACTTTTAATTTCAAATAATGTTTTTGCTATGCTTACCACAGATGTTTAACAAAAGTTGATTCCTATTAACTTTAGGATTTGGTGTACTTTATTTAGGAATAAAAATGCTCATGATATCACTGATAATGGCATGAGCATTTGCCGAAACGTTTGAACAATAAAGCATGTCGCTTTTTACGTCTATTTGGGCCCTTATTTTCACCATTAGACTTATGTTGGTTTAGTTACTTATTTGAGTTGAAATATGGATCAACTTGCATAGGTTAGCAATATAATAAACGATACATCACTAAATTGCAAAAACGGTGACTTTAAAATGGTACTGCCCGGTTATGACACATTTAGTAATCGCCTTTCACGACAAATCAATTCGTTATGTCCTTATTTAAGCCACACTGAGTCGGCTCTGTGTACTTTATTTAGGAATATTTTGTTTAATTTAACGTGTGAAATATACTAATGCATCACTAACTTCCACTACAAACGTACGGTCTCGGAGTTTCATCCCCAGCTTTGATGAATTGGTTTTCTTTTATGTCCTTTCATTATAAAACATTTCAGTTATATTTGAACTGTACACCACATTTCACATTTACGTGTTTTTTTTATGAAGTAACAGTGCAGTCACCGTTGGAATCATACATACGAAAAACAGGAAAAATATTTGTCACCGTCAGTCCATGCTTCATAATCACAGCAACGGAAAAATGTATTAGTTGATTTTATTTATTGATAACACTGGGGAACAATTTTTTTGTTGCATTGACACCGACACTTGCCCTTACCTAATTTTGTGGAGCTGAGTTTAAATATGTATTTTTTTTCTAGAAACTACAAATCATTTGCTGTTTAAGTTTCCCTTTTTAGAAAATTTTGCATTACTAGCGCAAAATAATAGATTTTTTATTGATAACCAAGTGATCTATAATTAAGCGATCTCGCTCAATCTTGCTCATCGCGAACAACCCCAAGTTACCGGGAGTTCATCAATGTGACTATATTGAGGAAACGGAGCGATATGCTCATGTTGCACCCAAGGTTGTGATGAGCTAGCAGCATTGTATTTACCAGAACTTTTTTTTTTGTATCGCAGTTTCAATTTTTATATAGCGACACAACAAAGCGAGTGCGAAGGAAAAAAAAGAGGCGAGATAAAACACATGTCAGAAAGCGACGAATTAGAAGGAAGGCATTAAAATACAGTTGGGGATTCGGGGGAATACATGTAGTGAGCTTTAAAATAGCCCTTGCCACTTGCAAAGAAAGTCGTTAATTTTATAATTCCAAATGGCGATAAGATGTTCCGACTTCTGAACCGATTTAACCATACTTAGGAACAATTTGAAATTCGGCACGGATTCGGCGTACTTACAGCGGTAAATTACAAAACGCGCGCACAACAACAAACAACTAGACAGGGTTGCGGTTGATGTATATTTTGTCATGGGGTATTTTTCAGGGCCTTATTTTCATGGGTGATTCAATAATTGGGTCATTATAAATAGAGTTCTCTACCAGGTTAGTTTTTGTAGTATTACGTATTATAAGCCTACTTTGGTTTATTCGTTTTACGCTTTACATTAAGTGGTACTTTGTCTTGTCTTGTTTCTGCAAGCAAAAACAAATATGGGCCGAAAATTTCCTGCCTTCATTTCTGATGAGATGCAAATATTTTTCCAAAACAAAAATGCCTATTGATTTAACCCCCTCCCCCAAACCAAATAACAAAAATAAAATAAAAAAATAAAAAACTTATTTCCTCCCTATTATCAAAAAAACTGCAATCCATTAAAAAAATATGTTTGATTCCCCCGAAACCAGAGACTAACATTCTCCACCCGGGAATAAATATTTCATTAACAAAATAATATTTTTAATTTTTTTTCAAACGCCCTTCAAAAAATGCTACTCCAACCCTTTGGCCAAAACCACAAAAATCTACAACCTTCTTCATCATTTTTTTTTATATAAATTCAAATTAACTTTTTTTATTAATTTCCCACAAAAGCACCCGAATGTTGGGTTGTTTAGGCCTGAAAAACAAACAAGGGATTCGTAGTATCATTTTTATGGTTTACTAGCGGTTTGATTTAAATAACTAGCATATTGGCGACCACTTAACAAAGGGAGATATATTGCTAGATACTACTGTCGCTACTCGCTATAGGCGTAGAATGCTTCAAATAACTTAACGTCACACTATTTTATAGCAAAAAAAGGACCCGCTCATAATGTTGAACCTATAAACCCAATTAACATAATACACATAAATTTTAAAGATGAAAGCCGAATATGTTAAGTTTCAAAGTTTAACTTTATGTGTACCATATTATAGACCCTAAAAACTATTTGAGGCTCAATTACCAAAATCCGTTTTTTGAATCGAACAATGAACATGGTATAAACAATTTAAAAAAACGTTTTCGCGCTTTGCGCAAAAACACTTCACTTAAGCTGCTTGTTTGCGCACTGTTTCGCGTGACAACAGCAAGTTTCTTACAACTTTAAAAACGTTTTGACGTTTCCGGCCTTTTTATGCCCCCTTAAATCATGATATTGTTTATCAGAGATGATGTAAAAAACATGGCAACCCTAGTAAATAGTATTGCACGACAGATTTCGTTCTGTTATCATTTTATCGTCTTTATTGTATAATTTAGAACAGCGGTTCTCAACCAGTGGGCCATGGCTCACTGGTGATCCTTAAGAACATTTGAGGTTGGCCACAGACCAATTTAAAAAAGCTAGATTTAGTTTCATTTGTGTCGCTATATTTAATTTTACAGGAATAATGGCTTGGGAAGGAATTAAAAAGTAATGTAAATTTATTTTTCAGCCGCAAGTATCTCAGGTTTAATATGCCCGGTTGAATAAATAATCTGTTTTTAAATATGTTCTGCCGTGTTTTGTTGTAAACCTGTTTTACATTTTTTTTAAACTATTGGGCAACAGAATTTTTTTGCAACGTAAATGGGCCACGAAAGAAAAAAGTTTGAGAACCACTGATTTAGAAGATTGCTTTTACCATTAGTCAACATATTTTCTTTGTTTCGATAATTATACTTCCTTCTTAAAACTGTGAGATATTAGTCTAGAATTCATTAAAACTGTTTCTTACCGTATTGCCGTACGCATTTGTTTATTCAGATAAAAATTTAGATTGCGCATAAATTCAAGTTGACGTTGTACATTCCATTGAACTGTTTATCCTGCGAGAAATCTAAAAGCTTGTGGAAACATATAAATCAGTTTTCATAGTTGCATATAACACCCGATGGCCAGGGAGACGTTTAGGTTTTTTTCTGTATTTGTTGGGCATACTGGCTTCTGGCGTTTTAAAGTAATATACAACGCTTTGACGTAATCTGTAAGGCTGCAATCAAAGTGCCCCTTAGTCACTTATTACCGCGAGACCTTCACAACTTTTTCCTTTTAACGTATTATGGGCTATCGAAATTATAGTCCAAAAAGCTGTACACAATGTTGAAGTTGTACTACTCATCTATAATTGATCTTGTCTTATATTCGACTTTTGACATAACATATTACAAGCCTTTGCGTTTTAAATATTAATCCTGGTAATGGATATTGTAATGGTTCTTTGAAGTGTGTATTTTGGCTAAAAGTAAAAATATTTTGCTCTGTACACTTAAAAAACATTAAGTGCATGTTCCACTTGTAAAATTGCGGCAAACTGGTTAGGTTCTTTTAAAACATGAACACAGGCTTAACCCGTTAGATAGGTTCTGTTTCGTTAGGACTTGTTTATTGCAGGGGCTGATATTCACCAGGTTTCGTCACTAAACCTGTTGGTGCTTAACGAAATTTCAAAGACCACAAAAAACTTTTAGAATTCTATTCAAAGACTGAATTCGTTTTATAGTTGCCCATTATATTCTACCATTGCAAGCGAAAGTTTTTTTCTGCCTATTTTGTGTAATTCATTTTTGCAGTTAAAATTCAAAATTTTGTTTCATCCTAATCCTTGCGAATAATTATGTTTTCATGGTATTATAGCAATAAATAAACGTTGTTGTGTAATCGCAAGTGCGTAAAAGGTTCCGGTTCCGGTTAAGCGTAGTCTAATTCCTTTCGTTTAGTATGTTTCGCTATTCATTACGTATTTTTGTTCCAATGAGGTGCATTGAAGGTCACTAGAACCACATCACTGCAGTTTGTACGCGACAATAAACAGTAATTATATTGCGTTACGCGGTATCTGTTTAGGGCGGCCAGGCATCAGTTTCAAGAATGCAGCCAACCAAAGATCATTACATATCTAAAGGCTTATAAAAACATAATGGACAGTTTTCGTAATTGCAGATAACAGCCGATGGCAGGGAAGATGTTTAGGTTTCGGCTGTATAGATTGACATACTTGTGTCTGGCGTTTTAAAGCAGAATGTACTTCCTTGACGGAATCTGTTTCGCTGCTTTAACAGTGCCCCTTCGTAGTAACGCGAGACAGTCGATATAACCGGTGTCGTTTTATCCAGATCATTTTTTTAGGAAATATGTCACCGCTATAGGTAGGAGTACAGAGCTAAAACCAATTTTATGATGGCGTCATATTTTGTTTCCAATTTCTACCCCCAGCTGAAGGCCCCTAGATTAATAGTCTTCTAAACCCTTAAAAGCTCATATTCATATACGCCTCCCTCTTTTATGGACATTTGAAGTCTCTCCAAATCATAGTTTTCCTGTAAAACTCTGGACAAAAAACGGTCTGAAACAACCAAAAAACCCATAAAAGAATTCGAGCAAAAACAAGATATGTCCCGAAAATAAATTTTCGGCCCATATAATTCGAAAGGGTTTCAGATTGATCTGCCACAATACCAAGCAACATATAAACAGGGTTAAGGCGTAAATCAATCAGAAGTTTCGCCGAGATCCAGGCAGCTACTTCTTCCCAGAAAGTTACTGCAAAAATAAAACACGTGCGCAAAAGATTCTAATGCATCGCAGCAGAAAACACATTTATCTGATTCTTTAATTTGGTAAAGTTTGTCCCAAGGGATTCGGTTTGGTAAAACTTGTAAGATCTGTTCCCACTTGATTTGCTGTTTGACTGGGGGGACAAGCCAGCATCTTTAATATGTGAATAAATTTCTTTAACTGTCTTAAGTTTTAAGAGAAATTTGGCACAAGTCTGCAACTTGTTGTCAATCATGGATATGTTAGCCTACTAGGTTCATTCAAGTCATATTGTCCAGGGATAGCCAAATTAGTTTTAGATGTTCTAAATAATCCTTATTGTTGGTGGAAAAGCTGTAATATTGGGCGAGATTATCGTAAGACAAATAATGGCCTGTATTGAAGATAAAATGAGCGTGAACCAATATGACAGCATTAATCATAGTCTTTTTAAAAAAGGTTTGTTTACGGTATCGAACCTGGTCGTTAATCCACAACGGCCTGCCGTTCCTTAGATTTGTAAACATTATGTTAATCAACTGTTTGCACTCCGCAATTGTTTTTCTGATAGCTTGCAAAGGAATCAGTTTTCGGGCTTTTTGAGAGAGGGCAGACTGGCTTCCGCGAAGCCAACATTCTATTTCATTGTTGCTTATACTACTTCTTTCCAGTTTTTTCCAAACGGCCTTATAACTGTCATCAAACAGTTTTGTTACCCATTTCATACCCAGCGCGAGGATGTAGGCATCCACATCGATCTTATTTGCGCCACCTTGACCAACGCTAGCGCATAATTTTGTTCGTTTTATCCTCTCCCATTTAGAGCCCCAAATAAATTGAAAAAGTTTTGTTTTAAGTTTGCGCAGGAAGTTTTCTGCAAGGTTGATCGGGTTGACGCTGACCCTATAAATTAGTGATGGGATAACCAGGCTTTTGAGAATACATAGGCTATTCGTCCTAGAAGGGTGAGCCCTCGTGCCGATTATAAATTAAGTATTGTACCTAAATTGCTTAAGAAGTTACCGAAATTTAGTTTAAAAAGATCATCTCGTGACATGATTGGAACTTCTATGCCTAAATACCCAAATGAATCTGCAGGCCAAGCTAACCCTTTATCTAAAAAGGGACGCTCCGTCCTAACCTGTCGCCCGGGGCCGACGTAAAACGCAAGTGATTTATTTATGTTAATTTTACAACCTGACATAAGGCCGAATTCGTCGAGAACATTAAACACTCTGCCAAGTACACCTGATCACCCTTGAGGAAAACCAAGGTGTCATCTGCAAGTAGAGATACTTTAAATTCGTTATTAAAAAGCTTAATACCAACAAATTCATCAGCGCGTAGTGCTGAGGCCAGGCAGTTGCACAGTACAAAAAGGATAGGGGAGAGTGGGTCGCCTTGCCTCACACCACGTTCGATTACGAATGCCAGGGATAGAAAGTTATTGTTTGTGATTTTACATGATAGGTTGTTGTAGCAGCACCGCAGCCAGTGTAAAATGTTGTTTCCTAAACCAAAGCTTTGCATAGCTTCATATATAAAGTCCCACTCTACAGTGTCAAACGCCTTATATATGTCTAGTAATAGCACGGCTCCCGGGATCTCGCAAGAGTCAGTTAGATCCATAGTATCAAATAAAAGTCTGAGATTATCTCCAAAAAACCTACCCGTGATAAAGCCGTTTTGGTCGTGACTTACAAGTTGTTGTAAGTTTTTCTTAATGCGATTGTTAATTACCTTTGATATAATTTTAAAGTCAGTATTAAGCAACGTGATTGGTCTATGGTTGTTTGTAAACAAATGGTCTTTTTTAGGTTTAGGAATCAACGTTACTACGCCCTGAGATTGCGTTGGGCTGAAACGACCCGTTTTTTTGGTATGCGACTAGGAGTCGAGGAATATATCCTTAATCTCAGGCCAAAATGATTGATAAAACTCTGCCGGAAACTCATTCAGCCCCGGGGATTTGTTTTTTGGCATACATAGGACCGCTGTATGTAGTTTATGTGCAGTGATAGGCAGTTCGCTTGCGGCTAACTGTTCCGTGTTTAGTTGCGGAAGATTTAATTTAGCTTACCGTGATTTAATTGCAGGCAGTGAGTATTTATTGTTCTACTCCTTATAATAGCCCCCTTTGTTCTAGTTTCAACTAACATGTCAAGTTCGTTTTTAAGTTTTGTTAGTTCATCATTTTTGTTGAATAGGGGTTGAGTGGATGACGTTATTTCATGTTCGAGATCTCCGATGGCTTTTTCTAGGTTATACTGTTTGGCCTTAATTTGTTTTTAAACTCAGAGCTTTATTTAATTGACACCCCACGAACAACTGCTTTGAGAGCGTCCCACCTAACATGCGGGTTGACATGACCTTTTGGATTGGTTATGTTATAATCTTTAATTGTACTACGAATTACAGTGAGGTACTTTTTATCCCCTTATAAGTTATTGTTAAGCTTCCAATAACCAGTTCCGTGCAGACTTGGAGCTAATTCAATAGAAATTGTCACTATTTTGTGGTCTGACATGATTGTCGATGGTCAAGACATCACACATAAATGTTTGGGAAACCAGAAATAAATCTATACGCGTTGCTACCTTTGGATTAATTTAAATCCTGGAAATATTTTGGGGTTATTGTATGCAAGACACGAAACGCGTCATGCAAGCCTAGCGTGTTCATATGCGCTCTTGTAGTAGAGCTTTAGTTGCGGTTTGCGTGCTATGGGCCTGTACTCTTATCTAATTTTTCATTTAGTATAACGTTAAAGTCACCACCCATTATAAGGTCAGGGCTGCTTGACGTCATTAGGTTTGAAATTACGCTCTCAAAGAATGTTGGACTGTCAGAGTTTGGGCCATAAATATTAGTTAGTGCAATCTTTCTATCCTCAACTATCAACGAGGCAATCAAAAACCTTCCAAGTGGGTAAGCGATTAAATCTGTTACTGAGTACGTTAGTCCAGGGGTCGGCAACCTTTCGTACGTAGTGTGCCAGTTTATGAATAATGTCAAAGTATTAATAACTCGCGTGCCAAACATTTTTCTATGTTTAGTTTCGCACTGGCAATCAGGGCTGCGGAGTTGGTTAAAAACAACCCGAGTCTGACTCCGGCCAAATATGAGATTTTATCGCGTCCCGAGTCCGACTCAGCCTCTGTGTTCACCAATTTACGTAACTAAATTAAGGTGGATATTTCGCAATCCACTCATAGGGTCATGGAAAATATGCCACGAGCATATGCTATTCCACCTTAACAATTTACAGTTTGCTGTCTTATCAGTTTCGAAATTTGGTAGTGCGCATGCCGCACACGTCGGACTCGAGTAGTTTTACCTGGTTTTAATCGAGTCCCGAGCCCGACTCAGCAGCCCTGCTGTGAACTGACATCTAATTTACGTATCTTTTTTCAAATATACTTCAATGATTGTTACATCTCCACGTTTATGTTATAGCAGTCTTGGTTTTTACAAACTACGTATCAGTAACTGACGTAACAATGGTTTCGGAATTGGCTTTGTTATCTCAATTGCTGTTTGCCGTTCATTTGCTAAACAGGTTTGAGAAGTAAGCTGTGCTGTACTTGTTAAGTTACTAATTGTTGAAATGTGTGTTTAGCAAACTTAGATAAAAAAGTATAACTGTAAAACCTGTAATTGAATAGACCTGCGTCGCAAAAATACTTGGTAAGTTAATTTACTCTGTGAAAACGTTTGTCGTTTATGTTCGTTTCTTAAAAGTTGACTTTCTTGTTTAGAAACCATGCTTCGTCCTTTGTGCTGCGTGAAAGTGCTTCGTTGCTACTCGTGTACTGAATGAATTAGGCGTCATTAAACAAAGATTTGAAGACTTTCGTCTCTGTGCGTTAGGGCAAGGTGCTAGTTTCAACTTGACAGCTCCCTTTGTGTGACTCAGCCTGCAGGTCGGCCGTTTAGAGTCTACAATGATTTTAAGCCCATACCTAGAAGTGTTAACTATCAGTTTCGCTTTTTGTTGGTTTTTCAGTCGCACAAAATACACGTGTGTTAGTAATGTAATGGTAAAGTTAATGATGTGGTAGTGATATAATCGTTGTACTTTTGTAAGGTGATACAACATGCGCGTTAAATCAATTGACGTGCCACGCAAAATCATCTTGCGTGCCACAAGTAGCACGCGTGCCAGGGGTTGCCGACCCCTGCGTTAAGCGCCTGGAAAACAAAATAGCCACACCTCTACTACGTTTAGTTCCATGTGCCCATATGACTTCTCCGCCCCATTTCATCCGCCATAACTTTTCGTCTGCGGGGGAACAATGTGTCTCCTCAAGCAACGTAATATAATACTTTTTGTCTCTAATAAAATTAAAAATCGATTTACGTTTGGTACCATCATGAATACCGGCAACATTGAAAGAAGCAATGTTAATAGGCATAAGTATAAACATTAAACAAATAAAAAAACACTTACATCTAAGAGAGTTTACACCCGCTCTACTCCTAAGTCAATGTCCCATTCGTATACAAAGCCACATGCACGTCTATATGGGCACCTAGGTTCGATTTGCTGTGCTGAC
This sequence comes from Ascidiella aspersa, assembly GCF_963924565.1. NCBI lineage: Eukaryota > Metazoa > Chordata > Ascidiacea > Phlebobranchia > Ascidiidae > Ascidiella > Ascidiella aspersa. The sequence continues at coordinate 24,064,769 of NC_139451.1, forward strand.
TTTTGTCCACAGCTACGTTAATAAGTTTTTACTTACACAGGTGGTTAGAACATTCCTTGTTCTTAGTGAGCTTTGGAACCGGATTAAGGGTTTTGCATACACAAGCAATAGAGTACCTTTCACACTGGATGCATTCGAAAACGTTTCCGTCCACTCAGTGGCGTAGCAGCTACTTGGCAGTTCTGGCTCAGCGCAAGGGGCGGCAGGCTGCAAGGAGGCGGCAAAATGAGGCTGCACAGTGCACACAGCACGAGAAATGAAGTAATGCAAAAATAAATAAAAAGTAAAACAAGATAATGATTTACAAAGAGACAGCTAGCTCACCTTAAAAAATTTAAGGATAGAACAACAGCTAAAAAGCTCGAGTTGCTTCTTCTTGCGTGATGTTGGATAGCTGTAGCCTGTACTCCGTCTGTTGTTCAATTCTTAGTAACATTTATTACGTCATAAATCTGTTGTTATTCCTCACGCGCTGCTGCAAAGCGAAAGTCACAATGGATTCACCAACGCTTTAAAAAGCTCTTATGACGACGAGGTGGACTTTTTGGAGTTAGCTGTGGATATTGACAGATGGCTGGTGCGAAGCAATAAAACCACGTTTGATCATAATGCAACAGCGTTTGATGTTTTTTTTTTCTGTGGTTAGCTAAATCACATCTACTTGATTCGACACCATATGCCTGTGTCTGAAATTTATCTTACCATTGGTGTTTCAATTGCGAGCTGTGAGGGGAGTTTCTCAAAGCTTAAAAAGATAAAGTCGAATTTATGTTCTACCATGAATAATGATCGGCTATCAGCTCTATCGATTCTTTCTATAGAAAGAGACTACGTTTAAAAACTTGATTTTGAAGATATTATCGCTGATTTTGCTTCGGCGAAAGCTAAAGAAGTTCAATTTTGAGGTGGATAATGATCTTTTATTTGCCTAATACATTTGTTCTCCATTTGTTGTCTTTTATTTTTGGCCTTAACGCTGAGACAGTGAGGCTTCTTTCTCAAGCAATATAGAATTTCTGAGAGGCGGCACATTATTTGTAATTAGTTTTATTGGAAAGATTGCTTGAACATGAAACTGTTTCAAAATTTGCTGCATTCTACTTAGGGCGGCATTTTCAACGAAAGCCAGGGGCGGCAGCATATGCTCCTACGCCACTGCGTCCACTTTCTGGCTGGATTTCCTGGAAACATGGCATCCACCGCATGCTGGAGTGGCATTTTGGGCAACAGAATTCCCTTTGCTTGACCGGGACCAGGTACATAGCATATTCGCAACAGGCCTTTACTATATTGAAATCACTCTTGCACTTGTAACCGTGAAAGTGCTTGGAATTCGGAGCCATTGCGCTTTCCGTTTTACATTTGGAGCAAGTCAAAGATATGGTGTCTTCGCAGAGGCTCTGCGATTTGCTATCTGGCAAAGCTGGAGGGCTCGTACGGAGACGTTTCTCGAAGTTTGTTGTTGGAAACGTTGTTTTGTTCGATGCTGCTTTGTTCATATAACTTAAAATGTATTCTTAAGTTGTCATGGTACTTAATGTATTTTAGTTTTCATTTAACCATTTACACTGTTTAAATCCTAAACTTAAGCTTGAAATGTAATTTATGTAGTACTTTTTGTATGCTAATGTCTGACCCTATCCGGCCTTTTTTTTGCAAAGTACAATCTAAGAGCAGTTTACTGTCAAACTTTTATACTACAAGATGAACGATAGATAATGCTGCATCTTGTTTTATATTATCGGTCCAAGTCACAGCAAATAGCAAAGTTTCTTGAAACCATACCCCCTGGCGAACCGAATTGTTGTTTTTAGGGCAGCATGTTTATTAACTTTCATGCCGACCCAGCCACCTTTAACTACGGCTTTAAGGCCACTTTCGAAAGTTAAGATTTAGGTTCTATTTAAAAGTTTTGATATAGGGGTTCCTAAACTAGGTTCCGTAAACTATCTTTAGGGGGTCCATAAATCCCCAGTTAAAATATTATTGTATTATATATTTAAAAAGGGAATATAATCATTAAACAAATAGATTTTTATAAAAAAAACAGTTGATCCTGCACCTTGAATGTATTTAGACTTTGTTTTATGTTAACCGACAGTGGTCCATGCAAGCCAAAACATTTTAGGGCCCTCGTTAAAATAATTCAAGATCCCTTGTTTTTGAAAAAGGTATATATGGTTTAAATGGAAAACATATTGTTTTATTGTGTAAAACTTTTTTATCTGTATTTTGCTTCCCCAGCTGTTTAACTGAGTATTGCTCTTTATGCAAAAATAATTCAAAGATGAAAAAAGGACAAACAATGTTTTTTTTACCATAATATATTCCACTTGTTTAAAATGTTATATTCGCTTTGGAATCTGCTGAAATTTTTCAATACACTTCTTAAAGGTTTTAAAAGACTAAGCGTCTTTCAAGATTTTTGGGCTAGGTTAACAAAATATTGATTACTCAGGTGTTGGGGACCAAATGATTTAATAATTTTCAATCACGTTTTTTTTTGGTCTACGCATCTACGTTAATGCTGCCTGCTTTAAATTTTTTTGCGTGTTTTAAATGTGCCAAGAAACACGTTTTAAACCTTTTTTTTTTCGGTTTGTAGGCGACATAAACGCCTTCACCCACTCGAACATTCTCAACACCGGGAACTGCACCTGGTGGATCAGGGATCAGGGTTCCCCACCAAAGCCGACTTGTCGAATTAAAGTTCTCTACTTTTGACCTTGAATCGCACGCCGGATGCCAGTACGACTACGTCAAGGTCACTAGTCTTTAATTTAATTGATAATATTTTTTGTGTAGCAATAAGTAGATATTTGGTTACTTTTTGTTGTTTTATTTTTGCATGTCCGAGTAAATATAGCTGTATTTTTTACGATTCGTTTTCGCTATTTTTGTATTAGGCTTTTTTCTAATTGTGTGCCTCTCGATTAGAAACGTTACAGAAAAGTTGATACATCTTAAATAAAACCCGAAACATTGAAAAAACAAGAGATTCTTTTGGAAAGAAAATACATTCTGTGAACATTCCCCCTTGTTTTTATGTATTTATTTAAAAAAAGTTTTGTCTTTTGTTTAGGTTTATGACGGCATAAACACGCAGGTGCCTTTGGCTTTGATAGGAAACTACTGTGGAAGTTGCGTCAACTCCTACATTGTCACAACTGGCAACGAAATGACCATAGAATACGTCACTGATGATCTCATTACAGGTCTGTTTTATACACGTTTTTATAACCTAATAATTGCCCTAAAAGCACTACATCCGAGTTGCCACCGATTCTTTCAGTCTTTAAAAGTCTTTAAAAACAACTGTTTTTTTCAAAAATCTTTAACCAGTCTTTGAATTTATTTTATGTATAACTTAAGTTATGTAAACAATGCAATTATAAATGAATGTTCAAACTAATTGTTGTTGAATTGACCATTTACCATGCTATTTAAACAGTATTGTTTTCGAATTATATTTAAAAAAGTTGAACGGTACAATTTTACGACTGTTAAACGCTATCAATTTTCATTAAAAAGTCTTTAAATTGTATTTATAAAAGTGCGTGGCAGCCATGTACACCAGGTTTTTGTTTTTTTTAGACGAATTGCAGTCTTACATTATAGTATAGGTAACATATTTTGAACGTTGTGAAATATTCTTTGATCGTTTTCAACATGTTAAATACTCAATCTACAAATAGGGACAAACGTTCGACGCATGATTTATAGATAAGTTTGGTTTTGGGCGACCAGCGACCCTGCTTTTTGTTTTTCACAAAACAAATGTTAAAATGCACTTTCCTTTTATTTAACATGCAAAAAACTATGATGAGTTGATTAATTGTTAGTTAACTATGTTCCTGGCAACGGTTTCACAGCCGGTTATCGCCAGATGCCTGGACAACAAGAAGGCTGTGGCAGATCACTTACTGCAGACACAGGGACATTCTCATCAATTCACCTCGATAATTCCGGTAAGACCATCGTCTAGAAAAAAGGAAAATTGTATAACCCCTTGAGCCGAATTAAACTAGTTTAACGTATATTTACTGGTTAAATTCACTATTTTAGCTGTATTATTTATAGACAGTTACTTTTATATTTAGTTTGGCAAATGTCGTTTATATCTTTACTTTAGCATTTTGTGTTAATGACATTACAGTGATGAGATGTATACACTTTGAATCATACATGTTGAAAGAATTTAAGTATTCTGTTTTGTTGATTTACAATAGTCATGGGCATGGCTGCCAGTTATGCAGTCTAGTACAAAAGGAACCTCTTTCGGCAAGTTCCTGTTTATTTTATCCGATGTTTCGGCATATACATGATTCCTTTACCAGGGAAAGCAAATATATAAATTTATAAAGAGAACAACTTAGTTACGCGCCATTGCACTTTTGTGCTTTTTACTTTACTTGGCATTGAGCGTGGTTCAATGTTGCATTCTCTGATAAATCCATCCTGTATTCTACTTCTAAGCAAGCATAATATTTTTAACATTTATGAACACCCTAAACGCCCCCCAGATAAAATTGTGCAAAACGTTGAAAAATTAGCAAGGTGCGACCACTAGCGGAATTTATTATTTCAAAACAACATTGATTTAAATAACTAAGAATTTGCCGAAAGGGCTTATTTTTAAGTGTGTTCTTTGCTTCGTAGCCAATTACGACCCCAACTTAAACTGCATCTGGAGAATTGAAACCGATTTAAATAAAGTGATTAAACTGGAGTTCAATTCGTTCCGTTTGAATTTCCTATGGTTCTTACAAACGCGGCTTATTTTACATAAGCATAAGTATGTATTTAAGATATAATTATATAAGTGTATGCCAACTGTTAGGTTGAAGTACGATCAAGGTTGCATTCGAACCCCACTTGGTTGCATTCGAAAAGCCCACATGTTAATGTCATATTTTTAACGTTTACACAAAATGTTATTTCTAACAGTCTGTACCCCTAAGCTGAATAGTGGCATTGGAAATGATAACTCTCATCGAATTTGTTTATAATTACGTGCAAAAAGTAATGAAATCCATGAAAATGTGTCACTCACGTTTATTGTAGTTAAGGGAAGTTTTAGTTGTCTCAACTGCCGATCCTGGCTTTGCAAAAAAAATAGGCTATAAACAGCAATACACATGACGCGTTCATTCCGTTTAACCTATTGTAAAGCGAGTAAAGTATGGGAGTAAATATCCTGTTGACATAAATGCACAATAAAACAGAATTCAAACTAAGTTTTGGATTCTTCTCAATGCATCTAAAATAGAAACGCGCAATATTAAAATATGTATAGAACTTTGATGAAATATGGCTAACGAAACATATTGCTTTCGATGATAAAATAAACAGTTTAGGTCATTGCTTGAAAGCAGTTTGGACGACAAAGCATTTTGCTCCTTGAAGATAATTATTCATCCTAATAGGAAGAAAGACTATCGCTTTATTTATTATGATTAATATCCTAGCGACGGAATCTTCTGGTTTAATTTCCCAAATGAATCAAACACTAGAGTGCCAACTAAAATTACCATATGACTTAAAAAAAAAGGATATTATTTGCCTTAGTCATTTAAGAGCAAAAGAGCTTTATTGCTCAAACCCTGCAAGGAGAAAGGTTTCTTCTCTTTATTTTGTACAGTTTCCTGCAAATAAAATCATAGCACCCTACCCTTGCACAATATTGCCTAGCTTATTTTTCGTTTTGTCGTTTAAATTTGATCTCATTCACTATCCAAAGCATTTTGAACACCATTAAATGTCACACGAAAATTGAGACTAACTTTTAAATTTCCTTGTTTTTTAGGTTATAAGTTGACCTATCTTATTTTTTGCACTTACTGTCGCAAAAAGCAAGTATGAAAGATAATGCTTTTTATGTCCCAGTGAGTCGTTGTGCAGACATACTGGTATTCTTACCCATTATTTTTTACGACATGTATAAAAACAACTTTTTTTCAAAGTTTTGTTATTGTAGCTTTTCACAAATGTCTTACAAACGTTAGGCTATATGTCAGATAAAAATACATTTTAACTTTATATTGGCAGATCATTAGAAAAATAAACATGGGAAATTAGCTGTGTGAATGCGAATTTCCCACATGTGAAATGGGTGCGAAATCCAAGTGACAAGTTAGAGTTGGCGACTAAATTTGCGATGAAATAGTTTTTTCGCATGATTAACATACAGCTATTTTTGCACACGGGACAGAGAGGACTCGTCTCTTTAGATGAAATTAAGTTAATAACTTCCAGTCTAAACCATCCGGTAAGTGCCAGAGAAGGATGCATTGATAATAATGATGTTCATCACAAAACATTTGCTAAGTTTGGTTTAGTTGAAAATTACTGCACTTCTTTATAACGTTTGTCACACAACGTCGAAAACATTTTACAAAGTTTTCTACAAAGCACACCCAAATGATATTTCTAATAAATATATTTTGTTAGTTGCTACAACACTCCTATTGTGTGTTACACTAAACGTGTAATATCTGAAATTACCTTGGCTACCTTGAAAAACGAAATTACATAAAAACTGCCTGTGTTTGGTAAAACAAAATATATTATATATATACCCAAAGGATTAACAGATGTACCAAGAACCGTTTTTAATTTAGTAACTATTTTTTATTTCTGCAATGAATGCATGAAAGTATTTATATGCTGCCTACTGTGTATGTGCTTTCGACATTTTGAAATATTAAAATATGTATAAAACTTTGACGAAATATGGCTAACGAAACATATTGCCTTCGATGATAAAATAAACAGTTAGGTCAATGCTTGAAAGCAGTTTGGACGACAAAGCATTTTGCTCCTTGAAGATAATTATTCATCCTAATAGGAAGAAAGACTTTTGCTTTGTTTATTATGATTAATATCATCGCGACGGAATCTTCTGGTTTAATTTCCCAAATGAATCAAACACTAGAGTGCCAACTAAAATTACCATATGACTTAAAAAAAAAGGATATTATTTGCCTTAGTCATTTAAGAGCAAAAGAGCTTTATTGCTCAAACCCTGCAAGGAGAAAGGTTTCTTCTCTTTATTTTGTACAGTTTCCTGCAAATAAAATCATAGCACCCTACCCTTGCACAATATTGCCTAGCTTATTTTTCGTTTTGTCGTTTAAATTTGATCTCATTCACTATCCAAAGCATTTTGAACACCATTGAATGTCACACGAAAATTGAGACTAACTTTTAAATTTCCTTGTTTTTTACGTTATAAGTTGACCTATCTTATTTTTTGCGCTTACCGTCGCAAAAAGCAAGTATGAAAGATAATGCTTTTTATGTCCCAGTGAGTCGTTGTGCAGACATACTGGCATTCTTACCCATTATTTTTTACGACATGTATAAAAACAACTTTTTTTCAAAGTTTTGTTATTGTAGCTTTTCACAAATGTCTTACAAACGTTAGGCTATATGTCAGATAAAAATACATTTTAACTTTATATTGGCAAATCATTAGAAAAATAAACATGGGAAATTAGCTGTGTGAATGCGAATTTCCCACATGAAATGGGTGCGAAATCCAAGTGACAAGTTAGAGTTGGCGACTAAATTTGCGATGAAATAGTTTTTTCACATAATTAACATACAGCTATTTTTGCACACGGGACAGAGAGGACTCGTCTCTTTAGATGAAATTAAGTTAATAACTTCCAGTCTAAACCATCCGGTAAGTGCCAGAGAAGGATGCATTGATAATAATGATGTTCATCACAAAACATTTGCTAAGTTTGGTTTAGTTTAGTTGAAAATTACTGCACTTCTTTATAACGTTTGTCACACAACGTCGAAAACATTTTACAAAGTTTCTACAAAGCATACCCAAATGATATTTCTAATAAATATATTTTGTTAGTTGCTACAACACTCCTATTGTGTGTTACACTAAACGTGTAATATCTGAAATTACCTTGGCTACCTTGAAAAACGAAATTACATAAAAAATGCCTGTGTTTGGTAAAACAAAATATATTATATATATACCCAAAGGATTAACAGATGTACAAAGAACCGTTTTTAATTTAGTAATTATTTTTAATTTCTGCAATGAATGCATGAAAGTATTTATATGCTGCCTACTGTGTATGTGCTTCGACATTTTGACGGATTGTTTAGGAATTACGTTTTTTTTTTTTTTTTTTTTTTTGATTTTTAGAGCACTGCTCTAACCCGTATAGTATAACACGTCTTTCAAGTCTGTTTCTCATCACCTTTTTTTCTTTCCAACTTAGAACATCTACAGAGACGAAGCTAGCAAGGCTCTTCACCAGTACTCTGTGGTAGCCGATGCACCTGATATTTTGCACGCAAAGGTCGTTGCCAAAATGTGTTTTATATCTTTTGCACGTATTTTGAAAAAATCGATAAAAGCCCATATAGCATACGGTACCTTGGCTCGTAATTTTACTTATTCCATCTGGCCATCTTTCAGGGAATAATTTTGACAAAATTTTAACAAACTGAAAAATGATTTCGTCAATAACCTCAAATTCAACTCTATAAATAATCTTTTTGACTTTGTGACAATTCATTTCGCGGATTGAACAATGGCCGGAAAAACAATAATTACAATTTGCAATAAAAGTTAAAGCCTTTCGAAAAGGGACTTAATTATTAGGGAAATTGAAAATTTGTAACAGTAAGCCTACGTTCGTTATTCCTTGCGCAGTTGAAAACTAATCATATGGTCAAATGCTTTACTATCAAATTAAAACAACGAACAAAGCCAAAGCACTACGGCAATATGCTGTAAAGACAATCTGCAAGGATTTGTTTTGCAGAAAATTATGCTCAAAGAAGAGAAGAAAATTCCTCCTTGGGGCAGAGTTGAGGAATAAACTTCCTCTTCTCTTTGATGATTCAGTCAAAAAAAAAAAAAAAAAAAAAAAAAAAAAAAACGCTTTTGTGTTGTTGTTATTCTAGGACAGTGTTTCCCAACCTTTTTACACTAGTACCCCCTTGGGCTCAATATTATTTCATATCGCCCCCTTCATCTTGTTTTACAGTAAAGTATTATATTAATCGTTGTCTTACATCATATTGTCTTCACTTTCGTTTTGATAAGCTGTCAGTCATATTTTAGGTTGTCTAATTAACATACATTCACTATGGGAATTTATAGATACATTATTTCACCAGGTTATGTCATTACCAGGATAATTTAAATCAGGGGTCGGCAACCTTTTCTAGTCGCCAACCAAACTCAGAAAGGTCTCCGTTGGCCGCATTTTTTCATCCATACTACTAATGAAAAGTGTAATAAAGCTACTTTTAGGAAACGCGTTAACCTTAATAGATAGTGCAGTGTTTGTTAATCTTTTTAAGTCCGGGCGCACCTGGCGAGAGAAGCGAGCGCGATTTTTGGGTGGTATACCGACATTTCTCTTAAATTTCCTGCTAGTTTTTGTTATTACATTGCCAAATAAATGTTAAAAATATATGTGTAATATTTTTTAGTACGTGCCTTCCACGGCGCAATGGTAAAGAAGCGCTGATCTATTTCAGAAACAGCTTCAAAATGTGTAAACAAACCGGACGTAGAAAAAACATTCGCGCGAAGCGCGAAAATTTTTCTACCGCACTAAAGGTAAAATCGTCAAAAAGTATTTGAAATTAACTCTTGTCTAGTTGTCAAAGGGGCGCGGCTGGCCGAATCCGGCGGCGACCCCTGCTTTAAATATACAAACATTTTACCGCGTATAAAACGGTGAAACGCAACAAACAACTTGACATAAGAAAGCCAATTATTACGTAAAAATGGTCGGGAAACTACTACAAGTTCGCAGTACGGAAGTTGCCATAAGGCTAAAAGTTACCTACAATGCTGTTTGTTACTATATTTATGTGAACCTTTTACAAAATTTTGCCATTAGTACTTTCATGTAACTCCCCCTTATGTGCGTTCAGCGCCCCCAAAATTAGAAAAAGACCCAAAACAAACCGTTGTAAGTCGCCAACGCCCACAAGGGGGCGGTACCGCCCACGTTGGGAACCTCTGTTCTAGAATGTAGGCCTAATAATAAAGTACTTCCTCAGAAGGGTGTTATGATACATAACGAAAGAGAGAAAAAGGTATTTCAAGCAAAAAAGCGGAGCGACGCCTTTTCAAAACGACAACGGCTCCCTCTTTATTCCGCCGATTTAGTAAAATACAAAACTTCCCACCATTAGATATAACATAAAACAAAAAACAATGATTGGTCTTATTTAAAATTTTACTTTATTAAATTGAGTGTGAATTAGGAACTTTATTTGAGGCAGCATATGCTGTGGTCAGGTTATAGGCTCTCCACACTTGTGACCCTCTACGTAGCTTTGAGAAATATACTTGTATAACGTCAAGGGGACGAACTCTAACCATAATATAAAGCACAAATTTGAGTTTATTTGGCTTATATTATAAGCATTATAGTGCCACCCCATATTTCTCTCCGCCACCCCCTGATGTTTGATATATCCCGATTTAGAATATTGAAAAACCATTTGGGCAAAGTGCTTAGCAAGTTTGAGCATGAAAGTTCTTTACAATTTTTGGTGCTTTTTTTAGTATGACATGTTAGACCAGGGGTCGGCAACCTTTTTTGCACTGCGGATCGGTTTTACAACTTAAATTTGTCGCGGACCGGCCTTAAAAAAAACAAATGTTTAGTAAAGGAAATTTATTACAGTTTTTTCAATGAACTAATACAAAAAGAGCGGAGATGTGGGCCAGTTGGACAGTTTAGACGTTTTTGGATCCGCAGGTTTTATTTGCCTAAAATGGGATTTAAAAGTCTTAACATGAAATTTAATCTATAATCATTCAACATACCACAACATTTAACTCAAAATATAAGCAGAAAAAAGTTTATTTTGCATGCAAAAAATGCTACTCAAATGAAACATTCGTCTATGGGTTGGCGACCATTGGTTTATATTTTACCACAACCGTTGCAGATTTTTTCTCTACTAGGAATTAAGAAAGATTATCCCTTTCTTTATTATGATTAATATCCTACTGAGGTTATCTTCTGGTATAACTTCCTGTAATATTCAAAACACTAGATCGCCATTAAAATTGCCATATGATTTTCTTAAGGATGTTATTGCCTTAATCATTCAAGAGCGAAAGAGGTTTGTTGTAGTCTGCAAGGCGGGGAGAATTTTTACTCTTCATTTTGTATAGTTTCCTGCAAATATAATCACTGTGCCCTTGCAGCATATCGCCTAGCTTATTTTGCTTTTTTGATTGCATTCATTCCGTGCAGAATGTTCAACCACCATTGGATTTTCATTGAGACAAACTACCATAACATTTAATTTTTCAAGTTTTAAATGTATATTTTCACACGTTTATCACTTGCCACATGTACGTAAACAATCAATACATTGCATATACATATTTTTCGGATATTTTTTTATTAGTAAGCCCGTTTATATGTACGTTTAAGCTGGATTCGAATCTATTTTGTTAATTCATTCTCTCTCGTTTTGGCGCTGGAATGAATTAAGTTCTCTCGTTTCTTAATCGGTATGAAGCGAGTAAAGTTAAGTAAATATAATGGTAACATAAAAGCACAACAAGGCGATAACGTAAAATTGTCTTAATAGTAACATGTTCCCAAGGGAGTTGTGTGTATTCTAGGCCACGATAAATCAACTTGAAAGACAGAAATATCGCTTTTCAGATTTTTACAATCACGGTAGAAATATACAATTGGTGAACATAGGGCGAAGATTTTGGTTTTTACACAGCGTTGTTAATTTGAAATGTTCGCCTACCAAGTACAAAATGTAATTTGAATACATATCACAGTCTGTTTAGAGCAGGGTTTAATGCTTGTAGCAAAAAATGGTAGAGATTTTAAACACAAACACTGAAATTGTTTAAAAAGTAGGCCTACATCTGCCATGTGTGTCGACTAAACGTAAATCCTAATTTGTCTAGGACTGACTGTTAAAGTTTGTTCATACTTATAAGAAAAATGTTCCAATTATTTTTGTAAAATGTTTCGCAAATGATATTGCCATTTAAAAAAGGTCTGTAGGATGGATGCAGGCCACACCATAACAGTTTTAGGTGAAAATAATTTTGAGCTCTCCCCAAAACAACTGAAGTGGAATCGCGAAATATTAAAATATGTATAAAAGTTGGCCAAATTTTGTTAACCAAACAGAATGCTTTCGACGATAAAACTAACATTTAGGTCATTTAATTATTGCCGTTTGGAAGATATGGCGAGCCTTTGCACACAGCGTTTTTCTCCTGCTCCCTGCAGGATATTTCTCCTAATAGAAAGAAAGAGTAAGCCTAAATGGCTTTATTCTTTATGCTTAATATCGGAAATCTCATGGTATAACTTCCCGCAATAATCAAAACACTAGAGCGCCAAGTAAAATTACAATATAATTTTTAAGGATGTTATTGCCTTAATCAGTTTAGAGCGAAAGAGGTTTATTGCTCAAAATCTGCAAGGAGGAGAGGTTTCTTCTCTTCACTTTGTATAGTTTCCCGGTACTCTGCCCTTGCAGCATATTGCCTGGCTTGTTTTGTTTTTTGTCGTTTAAATTTGATCTCACCCACTCTGTGAAGCGCGTTGGACCAATCACCTTCCAAAACAAAGAGCATACATTGGCAAGTAATATTGCTAATTCCATCTGGCCACATACTTGTCAAAATAATTTTGACTAATTTATCAAAAACTCTAAAATGATTTGGTCAATAAATCTCAAATCTAATTGTATAAACAATCAAAATTTTTTCGTTAACGCCAGACGCGTCTAGTGTGAACCAACCTTATGAATGATGTCATCGACATTCAAACCTCTAACAACATCACTATCTATGCTTAAAAGGGCCATAAGGCCGGAATAAGAACATCATAAACGTAGCAATAAAACACACATCTGAATAAGACCAAAATAGGATCGATACCTAATAGTCGTATAGTACGTATAAATTGAAAAAAAGTTTAAAACCCGTCAGAATAAGACCTAAATGGCCAGAATAAGGCCTAAACAACACTTTACCTAACCTCAAACCTCACCCTAAGTACATCACTAACTCTCCTAATAAGTTTAACCCCTAACCCCACCCATTACCTACCAATAACCCCAAACAGGGCCAAAATTCCAATGCAAAAACAGCGGCGCTATAAAGGCGCCGGTCAAACTATAGGGCGTCCAAACGTCGACATCAAAACGGCCCATGCCAGACCTAACACAGCGCCCGATCGACCCATACCCTCTCCCTACAGTTTCAGGCGTCATTTGGGCCATTTAGTTTTTATTCAGACGATTTTGATCTTATTCTGTACTGGGCAGTAATCTGCGTATTTGGCTTTATATGTCATTGGTCTTAATACTATGGGTTTATGGAATTTTCTGCTTTAGGTATTAGCCTATTGCTTTTTAGGTTTTATTGTGTGTTCGCCGAAAAGGTGATATAGCACAGAACGTAGATAGTTCTTAACTCGTTTGGAGCATACATAAAACGATTTATTTATCTACTCACACACAAGGCACATATTGACTCGACTCAGTCATTCGTTTTGAAGCAAAACTGTACTGTACCGGTAGTGGATCTGTATCATTATCAGCCTTATAAAAATTTAACCTTAAAATATTGAGGGCCGAATTTTTTCAGGGCCCAAGGCTATAGCCTTATTAGCCTATTGGTTAATCCGGCCCTGCCTACTACCCTTGATTGCATTGATGCTTGATTTCAGTTGGATATTTGCGTGCGAAACTTAATTTATGACGTCTTGTTATTACAATGCCGCACTTTAAACAAAATTGTGTGATCCATCATTGCTCGAATCCTTGTCTTTTTTGTAGATTCAAGTCACAAAGTTCATTAACATTGACAGTGTGCTGGCATTTATTTAAGAAGTCCTGAAGTGTGAATGAAATATCGCTTAAATGTAGTCTACACGCAATATTGCTAGTGTGCAACACAACAAATCTAGGTGAGCAAAAGTAGGCCTATAGCCTCTATACTATTTAGCCAAGTAATAAATATCAATCAAATATCAAAGACCGTGACGGTTCAAAGGTGAGTTACAATATTTCAAACAGTATAGTGTTGCAACATATTCCCTTTGCCGATACGATACGAAATTAAATTTATTACAATAAAACAAGAATTTTTTTCAGAGATAAAGCAATTTCGTGAATATCAGCACGGAACGCATTGCGTTTGCACAACACAAATGGCCGATAATATCGGATCGGTGCCGATACCCGATGCCAAGTGGTCAATACTTGGCTGATATCCGTGCCAATATGTTATTATTGAAAATTTCTATAATACCGTTCGACAAGATTTTGGTATGACTTGATACTTTTTGCAGTTTATTTCAAAAAGCGAACTGCTTGAACGGCGTGCTGTTGTCCGCGTCATAGTCTGGAATCGTGTTAAGAGGAAATTAAAGATTGTGCGTTTAAAAGCGATGATATTTTTAGCGAACCGCTAGTCGATGCTACCATTGGAGACTATAGCGAAGTTACACATCGCTTTTTCTTGGCAGTATTTGCGGTTTGGATCACTCATAGGTAAATTAACAACAATGATATTGTGCAAATCTTTGAATAAGTTGACGTCGAAAGCAAAAAAGCATCTTTTAAAGTAAGCTTAACGCCCCAACGTAACCCGTGAGTCGCGTGACTACATTTTCCATAAAAATGTTTCGAATTTCCAAATGGTAGGCATGTGACCCATATTGCACCAAGAACCAAATTTTGCAGGAAAAGTTTTAGGTTTCGGTTTTCGCAGGCAAGACAGCTTAAAGAAAAACCGAGTGTACGAATAATTCAGCTGCCAAAAATACGCTATGTCTTATCACGTTAATTGCGACCCGTCCTCCCCGAAACGTGATTGCGACTATACTTTTTTCCGGAAAAAACCTCGGAAACAGAAAACGCCGTGGACATTCGAGCTAATGACCATTAAAACGGTCAGCGCGCTGGAAAGAGCATTGGTAGAAAGAATTGCAAGAAATAGATAGAAAAAAATTAAAATTAGTTAAAATTCAAAGTATTTAACACAATAATATTTTCGGTTTTATTTATAGTTTGGTAGCGGTTATGATTTTTTATAACGTTATAATTTTCAAAGGGCATCCACACAGTGTTATCTTGGAGGTAAAGTCAAGGATAAAAATGCTCTGATTTAACTGATAAACTTGGGGAAAATTTTAAACAAATTTTGTTTTTCACCCTCAAGTACTGCAGTGATTCGAATTAGACGAATAGTAGTTGATTGAAGTTTTCAGTTTAATCGATTAACTGGCAGTTTGTGAAGATGAAGGTACACCTGATTATTACAGTTGCTGTTGGCATGATATTTTCTTGTGACGGTGAGAGAATTTAAGTACATTGTTCAATTTTATCTTAAAATAAACAGTTATTGTAATTTAAACTTTACTGATAAGAATCGGAGTAGGCTAAGTAATGTTGGGCCGTTTTTCAACTAAAAACATATCGAAGTGTCATATAAAACCCTAAAATAAATCACTACAACCCTTCAAGTCCAATATTGGTGGGATTAAACTCAAATGTAAACACAGCCTGTTTGTGAGTGTTCTGTACACCCAACAACGTTCACCTAAAGTTTTTATATAATGTTAGGACATTTTTTTTGGTGTAGTTTATCACATTAACACAAGTCAGCATTAACAGTTATATGCCACACTAAAACGGCTGCCTTGCTTTCTACTTTTTCAAGGCGTTTTTTAAAGCTACATGTTTGTTTTCCTTTCGTTTGATAACGAAATGGTTTAGGAACACCGAGGTCCCATATTATCTTTTCATATATTCTATCATAAAAAGTGAAAAATTGATATATATTTAGAAGGACCTATGTCATTTGTTTTGGCGAGGTAAGCAAGGAGAAGTAGGCCTATCCTCGCTGTAAACATGAAAAGTTAAATTATATTTTTCTGTCAGTGCGCCGTGCACCGTATTGGGTACCTTGTAAAGTGCACTGTCGGAAAACGCGCTACAGACATGGCGTCATTAATCATGGTCGTTACAAAACTATCGCAGCAGTTAGTGGCCGGTGATCCCACAGCAAATTGCGAGCCCCGAACACTGTAAAAGCCAGAATGTTTTCTATCAACATTTGTAAATCTGACAATTTATTTGTTTGGATTTTGAGACAAAAAAACGCTGAGGTAAAATAATTTTGAAGTACATTGGGATTTTTTTGTTGGGTTTCAAAAATTGAAAAAACGAGAAAAAAAACAGCAACGATTTGTTTCGTCTTGAACGTAAAAAGTAAATATCGTCACATGGTAGTACGTGCAAATAAGTTTTTTTTAAATTCTAACATTTAAAAAGTGCGATTGGTATACGCCAATAACAATTCTCAAAATCCCAAGAAAAATATACTCCAGGATTCGGATTGAATTTTATCTGGTGCCATTTAAACAAAATTAACAAAAATCGTATTGAATTGTGTTCGCATAGGTTGCAACAATCTGGGGGAAACCAATCTGACGGCCAGCGAGAACCCGCAGTACCTGACATCCCCTAACTACCCCATGTTGTACGACAACAACCTAAATTGCAAATGGGCGATCCGCTGTATTAAAGGCGTCGGCCACTTGCACCTAAAGTTCACGTTCTTTCGCACCGAGATTTTGCACGACTATCTCTCGGTAAGTCGAACAGTGTCAAGGCTCCTGATTGGGTCACTGTACAGTAGTGTTGTAATGACTTAAAGCAATGACTCAATGACTTGACTTAAGTGCACTTAAAGACACTGATTTCCAATGACTTGACTCAACTTAAGTTTTTTATTTACATTGACTTGACTTGACTTGACTTAGGTCATTTTTTCTTACAACTTCAGGTCAAATGAAGTGTTTTCATCAAACACATTTTAATTCAATTGGGTTATTTATCTAAAGTGTGCAGATTAAACAATTTGCACGCTGTATTATATTTTTGTTATTTTTAGGTGTGTTATTGCTCATAATTGGACGACTTTACTAATTTTAATAGCTTTAAACTAGGAAAATTTTGTGCATGACTATTGGGCTTGTCGATAATTCCAGCAGGAAAGCAAATTTATGGGATTATTAAATCATTAGCCTAGTTTTAAAAAGATCACTTTATCGAAATAGCATGCTATTCTAAACAAGTCAATTGTGTGAAAAGACAAGGGAAACATTTTTATATTTTGCAAGATAAAAAGGATTTGTGCTTTAACCCTCATCAGTCGACATAGCAATGACAAGTGTTAAATAAATTGCTACCAGGTCGAGATAATTACCCAGAAAGAAATTATTATTTTTTCTAATTTGTACTTATATATCCAATCATATGTAAGCTAACTGAATGCAAAGTTGTCAATTTGAAAGCGTTCTGATGCCCTAGACCAACCCTTTCCAAAGAAGTTTTTCCGTCTTTCGATCAAACCTTGAAGGTGTTTTCTTTGTATGTTTTCACCTTGTGACAGGTGTATGACGGCTCAATCGGCGAGGAACATCGCCTTGCCAAATTGTCAGGAATACGAACAAATACGATTTTCACTCCAAATTCAACCAGCGTATTTCTGAGGTTCCACACCGACAGCTCTTACATGATGAAGGGCTTCAGATTGCGTTACTTGTGTGTCGGTATGTACCACGGTACCTTAACACTGTAAATACCTTGAATTATCTTTACCGTCAATGACTGTTGTGTAAGTAAAGGCACAGCAGCGGTTATAATAAGACTTTAAAACATCTGAAAGGCCGTTTCACTTTGTTTGACAACATTAATTGTTTTTTGCAAGTCTATATGTTGTGAGTTTGGCAAAACTTAACCAAATTTCGGCAACAAGTATACGACCATTCCAGTCGATACAATGGACTTTATTAGTATTTTTAAATTGGCAAAGCTTCTAAAACGGAGAAGTACAGTGGTAAATTTTACAAATTAGGACGAATTTTTAGAAATTTATCTTTAAAGGTATAATATCCTATGTTAGATCCCAAACAAAACGCATACTAATGGAGTTACAGACCGGTATCTCCATAATCATCAAACATTCCTAGTGGATATAATTTGATTTAAAACTACTTGAACATTTTTTTTGTCGTAGGCCAAATTCGTTTTATTTAAACAAAGTTTGCGTTTAAATCTAATTGAAAAAGCTCTTTATAACCAGATTTTATTGAAACTTCAAACTTTTGCAACTGATTTGCCGGAATGAATTTGAAACTGGTTCAATCCAATGTTATTTTGCACAAAAGAATTAAGTTCCGTCAAACAACTTTAAATATTGGCTCAATGTCATTCAATTGAAACACTTCGAAATACTCACTGTTCAGATTCATTTGTCGATCACTGTCAGGGCATGCCATGCCTTAGCGGTGCAACCTGCAAACGCGATATTCACAACTACACCTGCGTTTGTGCTCCAGGCTTCATGGGACAAAACTGCTCTCAAGGTAAGTGGCGAGACAAAGTAACTTTTGTGAAACAATTATATGGGAAAAAATTGTCGTTTCATAATTTGAACACAGCTTACATTTTAAACGGGGTGGTTTTATATGATAATAGCAGGTCTGCAGAATCACTGCCGGACTCGCGATTCGGCGCAGTAGTTTAATTAGGCTGAGGTCAGGCTCGGAAGTCGAGTATAAGATTACTTGAGTCCAAGTATACGACGTAAGCTTGCGCTTGCGCCATAGTAAGTTAGCAACCTATAAAGCCGCGCACTGTGAATCGTAAAAGTGGAATAACATAAGATGGAATATTGTTAATCCACGTTATCACGTTATGACACCCCAATGGTTGGAGTGTTTTATATCCACCCATTTTAATTAAGGAAATGAATGGAATACAAGGCTGTGAAGTTGGTTAGGCATGGGACTTGACCAGTCGGTTGATTAGTTTAAAATCGGACTAGAGGTTATTTTTTAGGCCGAATCGGACCAGCGTTGTTTAAACTGACTCCACAGCCCAGCTTGTAGTCGACAAACGTACAGTGTTGCTCGTTGTACCGAAACGCTGTTGATAATCGTATACCGCTCTGTTATAATAAGCTTTTATCATAACTTTTAAGCAGCGCCTTTTCAATTTTATTTTTGTTTAATGATAAGTTTGTTTTTTAAATTCGAATAGGATTTGTCCCCTTTGTTTGTGTTATCTAATATACACCATACGACTATTATAAAATTCATCAATCAAATTTAAAATTGACATTAATAGTTATAACCCAGAATACCAAAATTAATTATTATGGTGAGAATTCAACATGCGTTAAATAAGATATTATACAGCTGTCTGGCTTGGTATTAAAAGCCATTGGCTGTACTACACAATAACAAAGCTATGGTTTAAAATAGCTTAGCCTTTGTCATCCGTCTTAACGTTGCATAACGTGACGCTACGTGTTTGCCCTGATAGAAATCGCAGTGTTGTAAGCACGTCATTTTGAAATGACGTAATTTAAGTATTATCAAAAGCTTTTGGTCAAACCGTTCCTCCATTACATATGCAAAATGTAACCTGACCCCCTAATAAACTGACATCGAGCAAACTGGTAATATGTTGCCTAACAATTCTTTGATAACTCAATCAAGTGCCACTTTAGAGTGTGGGGGGAAACTTGTCCAAAACGTTAGCAATAGTATTTGAGAACCGCTGGTTTAATGTTTTAGTATGGTAGTATAAAATTTGCGATTTCGAAACAAAATATGTTTCCGCGGAACGAATTGGGAACAATACTACGAGCGCATTGCAAAGTCCTATAGAAGGCATCTCCAACATATACACATTTTTTTCCTGAAGATGTTATATTGTTCTTGAGATAAACCACATTTTTGTGCGTTTTGACAGGTTGTGGGAGAACACAGATAGTGTTGAACGCTACAAGAGGGAATCAGTACCTTTCGTCCCCAAACTACCCGAATAAATACCCGGACCGGTTGTTCTGCAAGTGGGATATCACCTGCGGCTTCGGACGCATTTACATCAACGTCATGCATTTGGCCACAGAATCTGGTCTCGACACATTAAGGGTATTCGTCAGATTTAAGGAAAAAGAATTAGATCACATTCCGTACCACGCCTTAAAAAACAGGCAGCCCTTCCTTTCAACATAACGTTAAATCTATTAGTTTCAAGACAGACTAACTTATTTTGCGATATCACTTGTCTAAAAAACAGACTCTAAGTCTAAATCCTAAAAGAAAAATCCTGCCTTTTTAGTAGTAGACATAATTAGGCCCTACGTGATGTTCGTACTACATAATTAGCTTATGAGATTTAGTTAACAAAGTATCTTAAGAATGATAAAAAAACAGCTCCCCTGGTAATCGGTATTTTTAATCAACGTTTCAAAAACCTGTTCAAATCGCCTTCTTCGAATCCCTCTCGGTGACCTTCAGCCCGAAGAAGGAGATTTAAATTACCGAAACGTTGGTTAAAACAATTACATTTTACAGAGGAGTTGTTTTTGAATATTATTATTATGATGTCTGTTAGCAACAGTTTATATAAAGTGTGGTAAAATGAAAGGCACGCAAAAACTAACATCTATACCTTTGAAACATTTCGATAAATGACGTCAAATTTAAAAATATAAGTAAGAAAGAGTAATTGTGCCGTGCTCGTTTCCCAATCGAGTCGGGAATCTTGAAAAGTTTCTACCTGATAAAAACTTCTGCATGTTTTATGTAGCTCTACGATGGATCGACGTCGTTTCTTAACATGGTGGCCTCCCTATCGGGCTTCAAGAACGATAGCATTTTTGTCTTCAACTCCAGCAACGTATACTTGCAGTTTAGATCAGACAGGTCAGCATCGCGAAGTGGATTCCGCTTGAAATTCCATTGCGCAGGTCGGTGAAACAAATATAACCTAAAAAGTGTACAGCATTGCTCTAACCTACGACCTTTTTGTAACATAACTATATATTAAAGCGCATTGTTCCAGTTTGTGGCGACATAAACCATACATGCTAAATGGTGAATATCATTTTTTTAATATGTAAAACGGTTTTTAAGAATATATGTTAAATCTACTTACTCGTAGCGGTTTAAAACACCAAGAAAATAACTTTTTAATATCAGAGAGTTACGCCAGAAAAGCAACAAAAAAAAAGTTGCCGTTATTAAATAGCGTCAAAATTTTCATATTTGCCAGTTCACGATGGAGCGTATAGAGAGCAAAGTAAATAACGAGGTGAATATGGAAGGGTGGTTTAATGGTTTAGGGCAGTGCTCTTCAACGGTGTGCACAAACTTTTAATGAATCCTTAATATTTGACGTTGAATGCTGTTGTATGACATGCAATAGTACTCGCAAGCAGCCTGCAGCCAAAATCAAACTCTCACCGACAGTGTGTAAAACTTCGGCAGCTCCGCTCGGTTTAATTGACATTATGATATTGACATGCATAATGATTTTTCATATCGCTTCTTACCTCAGTTCACCTTTTAAGTAAACAGGGTGCACGAGTTCGTCACAACAACTTTAAGGGTTCATCAAACCAAAAAAGGTTGAAGAGCACTGGTTTAGGGTGCTGTAACGGCAATTCGGAGATTTCCCGAAATTTCATTGCGCAAAGCTGTCTTTTTGGGCTGTGTTGTTTTGTTGTGTGTTCACGACCCTCATTCATTCGCCCCTCGTGCAAATATTTGCAGTTTTTCAATTTCCAGACGTAACATATCATAATCATTTACGTTCCTCACGATGAGTATCGCACCATTGAAAAGCAAGAGAATTATTATTTTCGTCCAGAAAGGCTGTATCGAGTTTTGCTATTCTTGTGATTAGTCCAATACTTTTGGTTAATTAATATATGCGTTTTAATTCAGCTCCAACTAATATGTATAACAAGTTCTGTTCCACAAAAGAAAATTAAAAATGACACTAAATTTGCAGTTAAAGTTAGCTACTATAATGTTAAACGAAAAACGACAAACTTAAAAATCAGTTTCCCTCGAGTTATTTTTAAATAAGTAGAATTTCATGCAAACGATTTGCTACGCCACGTCAAATGAACAATAAAGTAGGAGAGTAGTGCAGAAAGCTGGAAAAACGCTTTGAATGCTGTCAATAGCTGTCACGATGTTTTACGAAATGGTTTTGGCGGCCCAATATAATTCTTGGTGGCTTTTGGTTGGCCAACGTTTCCATCATCCCATAATGTAACTTTCAACGATTGTGATTTGTTTTGTTACATGTTTAAATATTGTAAAATGTATATAGAAAGTGGGTGTACTTTTTAAAGGGTCTAGGTCAAACAACACATCAAGAATAGTGTAAACCTCTCAATCCACAACGTGTGACTCACATTTTTTCACAGGGATTTTTTAGGTTTTAATTTAACAGTTATGTCTTGTCTAATGAGACCTACGGAAATGCTGCGTTAAACATTATTGGGTAAATCATGGCAATCGGAAAATAGAGTTTAGGAACAGCGCTTTCAAACAAAGACAATTGCCCACATTAACTCAGCGGATGTTTTACTCAAACTTAAAAATAAACTTTAAAGCATTATTTTGCAGATAACACAACGGACCAATGTCAAAAAGGCGTGTGTCTTAACGGTGCCAGTTGTTACAACAGAATTACAAACTACACCTGTATCTGCAAGGCAGGCTTTACGGGAAATAACTGTGAAACTGGTAAGCAATACATATAGTATAGACCGATTTACCAGTTCCAGGCTTTCTATTGTTTATCTTTCCAACCTGTTTGCAAATCATTTTAATCAGATCAAGAACTTTATTTTCCTTATAATATTACTGAAAATGAACGTGGCGGCAAAAGCCACATAGTTTAAGCAACAATATTTTTCTTTTGTTTCGCAACATTATTACATGTTTTTTGAAGAAATTGCAAAAAAGCAGTAGGGTCAAAAAGCTTCTAATAATATAAAATTTTGTTTGTCAAATTTAAAATTTGGATCACTTAATCGTAATAAAAGGTTTTAATATTTGGCTGCCAGACGTTTGTTTGTAGAGCGTTTTAAAGTTATCATAGTTTCATCTAGAGCAGGGGTGGGCAATTATTTTTAACCGCGGGCCGCATGAGAAACTTAAAATGTTGTGGCGGACCGGGTCAAAAATAGGATCTCAAATATCTCATTATTACGATTGTAGTTAAAAAATGTGCAATTAACTGAAGCAAAAAAGGGGTTAGAATGAAAACATCTAAACTGAAGTATGCTAGTAAAATTCTATTCTGGGGCATTCCAGAATATAACGATTATTTGGCAACATAAAGAAAGGTATAGGAAAACATTTTTTTTAACAGTGTACCTGGTAACATTTTGTTAACATGAACACCGTTCCAGGTTACTTTACCACCTAGTAAAAGCTTACTAGTGCAAAGAATCTCATTTATAATGCTGCTGATATACTGTAGTCTCGAAAAACGCTTAACCTATTCCAGCTGCTTTACAGAAATTAACGAATGTCTTTCGGATCCGTGCAAGAATGGGGGAACCTGCTCTGACATGGTGAACTCCTTTAACTGCTCGTGTGTTGAAGGTTTTCGTGGAACAACGTGCTCCAAAGGTGTGGTTTGCCTCTAGGCTTAATAGAAAAGGTTTTGCCTACCTAAAGTGTACAATGACAACGCCTATAGGCGTTAGTGTAGTGTTGTGTGATTGTAATACAATAGGAAACTATTGAAATATTTTTTTTTATGATTTGAGTTTGATTAAACCGACCAAACGGCTGGGTAAATGTTAAAGGCTGCCCACACTTGCTGTTATACTGAACAAACGACTAGAATTACGTAGGCAACACCATCGAGCGTTTATTGTTCTATTATGTAAACCGGCATACATTACATACCTGGTAAAGCAAATCTCTGAGGATTTTTAGTAAAACGCTTGTTTTCCTCTATATTTGCCTATAATAAGCATTTAAGGTAGATTATACTCTGTTTTTCCAAACCATGTATATGCAACTTGCTAAGGCGCTTATAAAACGCATTTAATGTATAGTGCGACGTAACATAAGCGCACAGTACATTGCTTAATCCACAGTGCTGTTCCGAGCAAACGTTTTATAGATCTCCTTGTTCATCTTGATGTTGAGTATTTTCAATAAAAACAAACTTGTTTTAGGATGTTCTCCAAACATTTATATTAACGCGAACTGGACAATGGGCACCATCAATTCCACAAACTACCCAGGGAGATACGACTCGTCAATGAACTGCACATGGAACCTTGTTTGTCCCGGAAAACAAATTGAAATAAGGGTGGTCCGCCTTGAAACCGAATCCTGCTGCGACTATTTGACTGTGAGTTGTCCCAGGTCTGCCAAGAAGACAGCCTACTGCAAGGGTTTTCGATAGTTTTGGATTAACCGCATTCCTATATAGGGTTTCGAAACTATATGGTTTAAATTTTGCACTCGCCCTCTGGCCAATTATCTTAAACTCGAAATGCTAAAGATCGATAATGCCAAAAATCGTTTTTCTTGGGCGAGTGTTATTTCGTCCGGACGAGTAATTGGTAGATAATGTTTGGCCCACTGGTGGGTGCAAGTTTTAATTAAGTATTAACTTCGTACAAGACATATTTTTTTTCTTCAATGTTTGACTTTTTTAGTCTTTGTTTCTACTGTAGACATAATGTATACGGCTCTTGAAATTTCCGTATCCCTGATAGGCCTGTCTCTGAGATTCAGATTTCCAGAAAACGGTCTCGCAACTTGACTGCATAAAGGTAACGTGTATCAGATGAGAATACTATATTTAGGCTGAAAAAATGGTGTTGAGCTACACAAAATAAGCTTATTTAAACTTATAACTATATCCTTCTAATCTTTTCAGTAACGGCAGGAAATGTAGATTGAAACGCATTACATCAGAGCCACATCTATCTGCTTTAGGGTAATGCAAAAAAAAGGAAAAACACTTACAAACCGTCCAGTTATGCTGAATAGCAATGAAGTAGCAAAAAATCCAGTCGGATATGTCTGGATAAGTAAAAATCGTGTGTTCGAGATGGGGAGCTCCAGTCGTGATACGTTAATCACAAAACGAAAAGTCACGCGCTTTGGAATTGCGTAATAATTTAAAGACCTTGTGTTGCTAATTTCGGTTGGCTGACGAATGAGGAATACTTAACAAACAAATTGCTTTTATTTTTGATTGGCGGACAGTTTTTTTTTGCTAGGAAGAAGTATAAAATTTAAATTTCCACCCTAAATATAGAAACTGAAGAACAACACAATTGACGCACTCTTAGCAGCCTATATATAACAGTTAGTCATTTAAGGGTAGTTTGTTTCGCGTTTTATTGCGATGTTCAAGCAGGTTGCAATGGCAATATTTTAAAGAACTGTCATAGGTCGATGTAGCGTTATCTTGTTCGATTCCATGGTTCGGAGGTAGGGTGAATTTATGATAAAATACCGGATTAACTTGTAAAAGGACCCCTGCGTGAGGAGGTGAACAGTTAGTTCACTCGCAAATTTTGCACACGAAAACAAAATTAGGACACGATGTAAGGCCATTTATAAACGTATCCTGGATGTAACGAGGTAATTAACTCGCCTTACCGCTGTGAAGAAGCCCAACTCATTTGTCAATCATTTGTTTAAAGATCGCCCTGTTTTCAGTTTGTATGTAAACGGACTATTTTATTTTATTTTTTAAAGGAGCACATCAACAAATAGTTTTGTAGTAATTATTTTTTTATTTTTTTTTACCTCAGTTTTGCTTTAGTGGTTAGTGGCAAAAATCGAAACATTTCCAAAACATTTTTAGTTCCGTCTATAGTCTATAATCTATATTGATTTATTTCTCCCTCAATAAACCAATCGATTAAACTATCCAGCAGATCCACATCATATACATGAATAGAAACAAATAAGTATCCCATTTCTTTATTATTCACATATTCATACAAACATTTGCATTTGTTTTGCCCAACAACCAAATGTTGAATGGCAGTTTTGTAAACAATTCATTTTAAATGATTTTAGTCCCAGTCAAATCATTTGCTTAATAACATAAATTGAAAGACACTTGCAAAAATTATATCAAGTCTAGTCCAAGTCAAAACAATTTTTTTCGAAAACTTTTAATTTTCCATCAAGTCATTTGACACTATGAGCTAAGTCCAAGTAAGTAATTTATATATCAAGCTTACGTCAGATCAAGTCATTTTGATCAAAAGAATCAAATCAAGTAAAGTAATATAAAAATGGCCCAAGTGCATATGAGTTAAGTCATTAACTTGTTACAACAGCAAAAATAAGCTTCGTTAACAGGGATCATTATTTATTCTAAAAGAGTAATTAAAAAAGCAACTCTTGCAACCCTAAGTCTAACACAAGCCGACCTAACAATTATTATTGCTTAGATTGGCAGCGGAAAAGGCAATGACACGAAGCTAAAAGGTAATATTAGAAACCTTGTGCTGCACTACAACCGCCCATCTTTGAGGTTCAACTTTATATCTGACTCGTCTCTCACCAGACGTGGCTTTCACCTCAAGTATCTCTGTCTAGGTCAGTGTTTCTTATCCTTTTCAGCGCTCGTACCATTTAAGCTTTCATAAATTTTTCTCGTACCCCTGTTTAAATGGCCGACGAAAGTAAATTAAAATTGTAACAATAGAAATTTAACTCAGTGTATTGATAACTTACGTTGAATGCATGCATTAAATACAGTTTTGTAAGTTCAACAATATTTACAGCACAGAAACAATCAGTCAATTTACTAATGGCTTTTATTGTTGCTTTTCGACAAATATGACTGAATAGCGCGTTTCACATTGCATGTCGTACCCCCTGTTTCCCTGCTTTGGTGCTTCGTACCACCAAGGGGTACACGTAACCCTGGTTACGAACCACTGGTCTAGGTAATTGCAAAAATATCCCACGAAAGCAAATCCTGCCTTATGATTGACGAGAATGGGAAAATTAGTTTATTTATTTAGATCGGTAAAATATTTCATTAGCGCTACAAGATGCATCGGAAAAGTTAAAAAAGTAATAGCATCAATATGATATTAGCAGAAAAGTGGGCCCTTACTATATTAACGTAGAATACAATTTAAATCAAAAAACATCTGGTAATTTTAATTCTTGCCCTAACACCATGAACATCAGAAAAGGCGTGATGCTCTCGGCTTGCTACAAGCAACTGCAGGATTAGAGGCAACACGTTATCGCTAATTGTTTTCTTATGATACCGACTTTTAAGTATTCTAAAAAGTTATCAGACCGCTTTGGCACAAATAGGAAGCTTTTACATAGGAATCATGGCAGAAGTTTAATTCCACACCTATTTTTCAGAATCTCAGTCGATCTGTGACATTAATAATCCATGTCAAAACGGAGCAAACTGCAGCGGAAACAGATTGGATTACATTTGTACCTGCGTTAGCGGTTTTACCGGCAAGAATTGCTCAATCAGTAAGGCGAACTCAAAATAATAAATAAATACTGCACATAATAACAGTGGCGACAGTTTAAAAATCAGTTTGCTGCAACATTTTAAACTTAAAGGGGACTGTCTATAGTGCTTTAAAAATAATTAAGTTTTAGTTGTATTCGTTCGTTTTAAAGTTCTGCATGTTGGGCTGTGATATATTTTCTGCGAGTTTTGCTACAGTCTTTATTCTATCTTTCTATTTTAATACTAAAACGGAAAACAAACGAAAGAATAACTGACCAACGAAAAACAGTGGAGAGCGCCAGTTTTCGTAATATGGTTAAATTGATATTTCCTGCCTAAGCAATCTTTACAACTGTGCAGTTGAACAAAAACACAATGTTGAACCGACAAAGGCAGCACTGAAACATTAAAAACGTTTTTTAGATATTGACAACTGTTCTGGAAACCGGTGCCAAAACAATGGAACTTGTATCGACCTGGTCAACAACTATAACTGTTCCTGCCTGCCTGGATTCGGCGGTCGACGCTGTACCGTCAGTAAGTTACTTTCTATCGATGCCCCAGGGGGCATTGCTACATGTGAATCAGGGTTTCCAAAAGTTGGCGGTACAGTATCCTTATGTGCATAAAGACGTTAAAGGGTCGTTCTGTGAGTGTTTTCTTTAATCAGGTGGTTTTCAAGAAACTTTGTTTTATCACGATTCAATTTTTTTCTAAAACGCGACAAAGCTACCCTTATTTGGCAACAAACACCTGTGACAAAGATTAAAGTGTACTGTTTAAGCCAGGGATGTCCAACATTTTATTATAGTGGGCCGCATTGACACTTTAAATAATTTAATGGGCCGCAGAACCTATTAAGTTTCAAGATTAAGTATTGCTCTTATAACGGGCCTTTTGATTGACACATTGATTTCCCCAGAGACACTAAAATACGAGATAGAAATACCATAGCCTGCACGAAGTCCCTTTGACATAGGTATCTATATAAGAAAGTCCATAACAGTATCAGTATCACTGTTTTGTATACCAAATAGACCGACAACGTTTCAATAATAGTTCTGAAAATACAGGGTTTATTATAGTTTAAAAAGGGCGTCCATGCTTTTGATGATCTGTTACCGTTATTAAGCAAAACACTTTCGAAACTGCCCATTATTTAATTGCATCGAAAAGCAACAAAAAGCGCCTTTCTAGAAAAGCACATTCTGCGAAAATTTAGCGTAAGCCAAAAGAGTTATTTTTGTATCCAAGGCTGCTACGGACTTGAGTACATTAATGCAACCTTCAACGACCAGCGTTTGACATCACAAAATCATCCGAACAAGTACAGGAACCGACTCAACTGTACTTGGGAAGTGATGTGCCCGGCAAATATGAAGGTCTCCATTCGCGTGACAAGACTTAGGACGGAATCGTGCTGCGACTTTCTCTACGTAAGGCATTTGCTTAAGCGTCAAAACTGCCGTTTCATGTGACCCGAGATTTGAATTGATTAAAATTATCTGTAATTTGGTCTAAATCTGAAAAGAGGCATTTTTTGCTTTTTTGCTAGCTGTATAGGAGACTTGTCCAATCGGGCATCTCAGTTTTAATTGGTGTATCAATACAAGACAAGAACTCTGATACATCATGATTAAACGTAGAACAATTTGCTTACCGTAATGGACATTTTTTTACCGAAAAACATGGAAATTTTCAGAGTTGACGTCATAAAGTTACGTCACGACCGGACGTCCAGTACAAATAAACTTATAAAACCTGAAGTAATTGTTTGATATCGTACATACAAGTATATTTAAAACCTGATTTTAAATACATTCAAGACGAGATGGCCTGTTTTCAAATAAACATTTTTTTACCGGTTCGGCTTATCTGCAAAAATTTACCTGAAAATCCTTTTCTAAACCAGCTGGATATTGGCTGTGAGCCACCAGGTATATGGAAGCTGAATAAAACAGTTTGTTTCCAATTGTCAAACAAAATTGCCGCCAAAGCTTTCTTTTCTATTTCGACAAGTACAATTTACTGTCTAAAACTAATCGATTTATAGACCTAAACCAATAACTGTGTGGTAAGCAAATGAACAGTTCTGCTTAGTGTAAACTTTTCTGGTTGTAAGTTAAACCGTCTTAAACCCTATTGTGGTTTTTACTCTGCTTAAGTCAGGATTCAAATTGATTAGTTTTGTCGCTGATAAATTTGTTTCGATAGGTTTTAGGATTGGAGAAGGGCAACTATAGAAGTAAGCCAACCAAAGTTAGTGATTTCGACGTTTGTAACAAGAAAAATATATCAAATGCTTTTAGTACATGTAAATTAAAAGAAATTACTGAAACAGAGCTCGATGCGATCGTATTTAGCCTATGTTAAGTAGTTTTACTAGTGGTGTTAACTCGCGAATAAATGTAATTTCAACAACCGCAATTACCACACAACATTGCCTATAATACCATTCATATAACAATGACAGATATATCAAAACAGTCTGACAAGATTAGACAGGATTGCAAGTCTTAGCGGCAATAAAGATATGCAGAGATTCGTGACCAACGGCCGCGTTGCCTACATCCATTTCAAAACTGACAATACTGTTAATGAAGAGGGATTCGACCTCTCTTATAAATGTAAGTTATTTGGCGATAAATGATTTCAACTTCTGGAACAGATTCCTTAAAATACGCTGTGAATGTGGTTTGTGTTTTTAGTAGTATTTTAAAAATCGGCAATACTAAAATTGAAAAGAAACGTAAACACAAAATTTAAAGTTTTGGACCTTGAATAGTAGTACGATGTTGGTACTTATTTACGTAATGATTTTACAGTTTTTAAATGATCTTTTGTGGGGGGTGTATTTTTGCCTTTATCTAGCGTATGGCATAAATGTAGTATTTTTTAATTTTAAGTAGAGTTTTTATTGTGTCAGGTGAGAACACGATGTGTGAACTTAATCCGTGTCTGTACGGCAGCCAATGCATATCCAGCGGTAGCAATTACACCTGCAATTGCACTAAAGGATACGAAGGAAGAAATTGCTCCAAAGGTTAGTTTGTTTTAAAAAAATACGTTACATGTAGTGGACATTTTCTTCTATAGTGTACCCGTAAACCAATGGTTCCTTTTTGTTATCGCTATTTCAGTTTTTAACAACCTGATCAACCCCTGATGTTGGTGTTATAGTTTACAATCATGTACAATTTAAAAAATGTTTACATCCATACATTTTGTTCTAAAACTTGAATGTTCGGATTTACTCCATAAACATGCACAATTAGCTATAGCCTTCTGGTTTAAGTACGTTATACCATTTTTTTGTAATTTTCCTTGAACATTTTGTGCTATAGTTACTATACCAAGGTTTTGGCCACGTCTTTTTGATAAACAAACCACTTTTCATGAATATGAAAGATTTACAAAGTAGATTACAAAGAAATTTTATCAGCACACAAAGTAAAGTTCGAAGCTTAGACAAATGTTAACACTCTTTTTATATATAGGCTAAAAAAAAAAACAAAAAAAAAAACATAGGCTAGTCGTAACTAAACATTATCTATGGCCATTGGATTACAACTGGCGCTGCCTATCATTTTTTCTATTTTGTGTTTCAGTTGTCGAAAAATGTCTCGCAAAGCCATGCAGTAGGGGAGCCTGTTTTAATCGACCGAACGACTATTACTGCAAGTGCCCTGCTGGTTATGTCGGCAAGAACTGTTCAGTAGGTAAGCCGGTCAGCGGGATTCTACTATTTAAAAAAGCAAAAAAGTATTTTAAAACGTTGAAAAACCGTGCCGTTGTGAGACAAACATATAACCAGCAAATTTATAAATTTTAACAGTTTTTTTTTTAAATTGAGGCGTGAACGTTTTAAAACTTTTTATAAACTTTTTACTTTTTAAAAAAAGTCCCAGTCAATTCATAGTTAAAGCAAGTCAATTCCAAGTCAAGTCCTTGCCATAAAAGTTACACGTTAAGCTCTTAAAGTTGGGCAAACTCGTCCAATGGCAATACCTTGACTAAAAAAAACCAAAAAGGCACTTTGTCCAACGGTATTATTAGTCTCTCAGTCAAAACAAAGAATTTGAAATAAAACTCTTTGGATGGAACGACCTGTAGGTGATTTTTACCGTCTGAAAAGCATATGATATTCTAAAAGGCATAAAACTTAGCAAACACTTATTCACCATTTACATTCTTATTAGAATAATTTCAATGAAGTTGATTGTGAATAATTAAATGTAATTCTACTTTAAATTCTAGTTTAAATTCGTTTTTTGACAATTCGTTAATTCTAATTCTAATCTAATTTGAGGAAACTCAAAATAGTCTAATTCTAATTCTAATCTAATTTGGAAAAACTGAACTGTTCTAATTTTAATTCTAATCTAATTTTAAAAAGCTGAAATAAATCTAGTTGTCCAAGTCTGCCTAATTCCTCCTTGACCAGCCACTAGTGATGACCAAGTAGTTTCCTCTTCTTTTACTCTTATTATGAATTCACCGTTACTATACGTGTTGGATACATGTTTTCATAATCCGATGGAAGAAATAAGGTACCGGTAATTAAATAAATGTTACAAGGAGTTCTTTACTGCTCATTTCAAGTGTCCGAATTGCAAAAAAGAAACATTCTGAGGAAAAAATTCAGACAAAAAGAAGAAAGCACGTTTATTTGGAAATAAGCACGTTAGTGTTTTGTGCAGACACTGTATAATTATAGTTATAGGCACAAATATTTGAACTCATAAATGAATGGTAACCCTTGCTATCAGCGAAATTGCTTTAAAAAAAATGCTTTTAACCACCGAGTTTTTCTGGCCCGTTGCTATTTCGTTATTTAAAGTACTCA
This sequence comes from Ascidiella aspersa, assembly GCF_963924565.1. Classification (NCBI taxonomy): domain Eukaryota; kingdom Metazoa; phylum Chordata; class Ascidiacea; order Phlebobranchia; family Ascidiidae; genus Ascidiella; species Ascidiella aspersa. The sequence goes on from NC_139451.1 coordinate 24,096,978, forward strand.
TGTGATTAAGACATTGACGAATGCGCTCGTGGCTACTGCAAAAACGGTGCGTCGTGTACCGACTTGATCAACAACTACCGATGCTTCTGTGCAACAGGCTTTAAAGGACGAAATTGTGAAACTGGTAAGTTAGGGGGGGGGGGGTCATTTTCGTTGTTGTAGGGGGGGGGGGCATTTTCGTTGTTGTAGGAGGGGGGGCATTTTCGTTGTTGTAGGAGGGGGGCATTTTCGTATTTGTCTTTCTGGTGATTTTAGTTTTGCCCTTGCCTTACTAGCATTGGAATTTGCTGATGAACGACAGAAAACAGCTGAAGGCCTTAGATCAGGGGTTCCCAACCTGTGGTACGCGTACCACTTGTGGTAGGTGAAGGTTTTCCAGGTGGTACGCGAGTATCTTCCGTTTTTTTCACAAAAACCTGGTTGACAACTTTATGTTTTGTTGGTCTGTTTTTTACAAAAAAAATTCCCTAAAGCCTATTCATTGTTACGTAATTATTCCGGTTGTTTCGTACCATAACGATCTTCAAAAGACGGGTCATATCAAATGTCGACAAGGAGCGCAGTTGCTTTGTAAAGCGTACAACGCTGTTGAGCAGTGGGCGTTAATTATGTCAAACGATTGCTCTTGATAGATATCATCTACTGATTTATAGCTTATAATTTGCAAATAGCATTGAATTGCTAGTTGTAAGCTAAAAATAGGCAAAAATATGATTCGATTCTACAAGAGTGGTTTTTAACCGGGGGCGCCAAGCAAATCTTAGGGGGGCGCAAGCTCTATTCCTATATTTAACTTTTTGTAATGTTTTATCAGTTCCATGTTGCTTTAGTTACTAAATCTGCTTGTATGCTATCTTATGCATAACATCAAAATTAAACATGTTTAGAAAAGAAACTGAAGAAACGCGATCATAATTTAGCGATTTTCCGAACTTTGGGGCTGTGCCTATTCAGAACAGTATGATATGTTTGAAGAAGATCTAAGTTGTGCAGCATGCCACCCTCTCCACATACTGTGTTTTGCCAATTTTTACAACAAAACTACAAAAAATTTTGCGCTTTGCGCAAACTACTAACAACTTTTTGCGCATCACTAATTGGGTGGAACTCCGACTTTATTGCGCCAATTTGTAATGTTATTTGCAATATAAAGATAAAGAATTTGCATTGTGTGCCATCACCCCTTTTAAAACACGATTAACGCAATGTTTTAATTTTTACAACATGTTTGTCAAAATTAGCTCGAGGAAAACCAATATATCGAGCACGAGCAGCTTTTGTGTGTCGAAAATTAAGGTTTAGCCAATACAAACCAAATAAACGCAATTTCTTTCGCGCTTCACACTACAAATTTCCTTTATTATTGTTGTTTAATATCTAAGGGGGGCGCAAGGCACAGAACAATTACCACAGGGGAGGCGCGGTAGAAAAAAGGTGAAGAACCAGTGTTGTAGAAGAAGTGGTACGCGTGGCGTAAATAAACGTCCAAGTGGTACGGTATTGCAAAAAGGTTGGGAACCCCTGCCTTAGATAATATCTAGTTAATATCTTAGTCTTCGTATTTCTCTCACAATTTTTCCAATTTTTTAGGAAATCTTGTTTACAAGCACATTCAAATAAATCCCACCATATAAAACTACTGCACTCCGCGGCCTAACCAATTTAAAAATTTTGCGTCGCTACCCATAGGTTGAGAAACACTATGATAAATAGATTTAGTATGATAAATAGATTTTAGTTTAAAATTAAAAATTTTAATGCTAGAAATCCAAAGAAATTTTTCCAATAAAATCTTCCGATTGTTTCGGAATTACTTTTCTAGCAATCATGCCGAGCAAGTACAATGATAAAATCACACGTTAATTCATTTAAGGCAAACACTTATACTTTTACTATCTTGTCGTTTAAGGTATATGGTTTATATTTTATAAGGTTACCTACTGTTAACTCGCTAGCAACCTATTCAAAGGAAGCTATGCTACAGCGGCGTTGCCCATTGTTATAATCTTGCTAAAATCTTAAAATATAATTACCAACAAGTTTTTACGCTTTTTGTCAAACATCCTACATGGCAGATGATTTTGTCTTTTTCAGATAAACAGCTTTTTATAAATGTTTTTACAATTAACCTGTGCACAGAAATCAAAAACTGTATAAACAACCCTTGCTACAACAACGCAATCTGCACCAGTCTGGTCGACGGCTTCAAGTGTACTTGTGCGCCTGGTTATACGTCGAACCTTTGTGAAGTCGGTAAGCAAACCGAAATCAGTTGATTTAATAAGGATTTTTATGCAGTATATATAAAGTCTAAGTTTACTACTTTAGGCTTTTGCAAGTTCATGCACACGGAGCGTATGTTATACTGATTATGAACATTTCAGTCGGTCGAACGAAAGCCTTATAGCTACTAAAATTTAATACCTATTGTTCACTTCGCAAAATAAACGTTTTAATTCTTGGACATACGTTTAAGATCAGGAAATCAGAAAACAGAACAAAGGCACTAAATTTGAGCTGCCCATCAAGAAGACCTGGGGTTCTAACTGTGTCTAACAACAGTGACGTAACGAAATTACAATTTTGACGTTACCCCAAAAGAATCTTGACGTACCTCACCGCAGGCTAGACATTTTGGCCTTGCTTGTACTGCGATACTGTTTTAGCCTACTGCATTCGGTAATAGATTTTCCGTAGGCAGCCTTTGTACCTGGCTGTAAATGGTTTCCCTGCTTCGCAAAGACTTTACCGAAATAAGTTAGGCTTATCAGGTTTTTAGTGTAAGCAAGTCAGGGCTAGATGAAAAATCTAACAATCGTTACTTCATTTTTTTTCAGAAATAAACGAGTGTGATACGAACCCGTGCAAGAAGGAATACGCGTGCGTAGACATGATTGACGACTTTAAGTGCGTTTGCCCTCCTGGCAGCAAAGAAAAAGATTGTGGAAGCGACGGAATTGCCCTACGTTCGCCAGGCATGATGCTTGTGCTCCTTTCCACACTGTTTATCATGCTTGTTCAGAGGAGCCATTGACAGTGTAGATTATACGGCAAATTAGAGAAACAATATGCCATTTTCAATATAAACTGTAAAACATATAACAAGCCATGGTAGTAATTAAAGTATTACGAGTAAGTGGCAAAATCTTAATCATCAGGTAAAACATATAACAAGTCATGGTAGTAATTTAAGTATTACGAGTAAGTGGCAAAATCTTAATCATCAGGTATTAGTTATTTTGTTTGCATTTTCGCATTACCTCATTAATAAAACTCCTATTTGGGATGCGAGATCTATAACTTTTCATCGTTCGTTACTAATCTACTTTTAACTTCAAATAATGTTTATTGCTATGCTTACCACAGATGTTTAACAAAAGCTGATTCCTAATAACTTTAGGGTTAGGGAGCTCGAAACAAATTTGTTGGTCAAGCAAATTTGTCAATGGAAACGGTGCCTTTAAAATGGTACTGCCCGGTTGTGACACATTTAGTAATCGCCTTTACGACAAATCAATTCGCGTTATGTCCTTATTTCAGCCAGACTGAGTCGGCTCTGTGTACTTTATTTAGGAATATTTTGTTTAATTTAACGTGTGAAATATACTAATGCATCACTAACTTCCATTACAAACGTACGGCGTACCGAGTTTCATCCCCAGCATTAATGAATGTGGTTTACTTTTATGTCCTTTTATTATAAAACGTTGCAGGTATATTAAACTGTACACCACATTACGTGTTTTGTTGTACCGTTTTCTTTTATGAAGTAACAGTGCAGTCACCGTGTTGGAATCATGCATACGAAAAACCGGAAAAATATTTATCACCGTCAGTCCATGCTTCATAACCTACAGCAACGGAAAAATATATTAAATAATTTGATTTATTGATAACATTGGGGAACAACTTTTTTGTTGCATTGACACCGACACTTGCCCTTTATGTAGTTGTTTTGTTTTTTCTAGGAACTGCAGATCATTTGCAATTTAGGTTTTCCTTTTTAGCAAATTTTCCATTACTAGCGCAAAATAATAGTTTTTTTTATTGATAACCATGTGATCAATAAGCGATCGCACCTATAGGCTACATGCGGCGACTAACGTAAATAAGTTGCTCACAAACAGTAAAACAAAATGTTGATGGATGACACTTCACTTAAAACTTGGAATAAAAGATTTATTTTGTGTGCTCGGGGCAATCCCGTGCGATGCTCTAGCAGTAATCTTCCAACATGTTTTAGTCCCATCTCCAATGCTAGTCAAGTCATGTCATGATCATAAGGTACTTACGAAATTGCTTTTCTTGCTCATCGCTACCAGCCCCAAGTTATCAGGGAATTCATCAAGGTGATTATTGAGGAATTGGAGCTTGATGCTTATGAGGCACCTAAGGCCGCTAAGAGCTAGCAGCATTGTAATAACCAGAACGTGTAGTTATTTGTTGTTTGTTACCGGGAACGTTTTTTTGTAACTGCCACAAAAGACTTCCGTGCGGATTCTCTCTAGTATATTCATCTTTTTGACGAAGTCCTTATCAGGGTATAAGTCCATTGATCAAATCCGCCTTGATATGTATGCCCTGGATCGCATGCGGGACTAAAACGCTCACAGCTTACATTTTGAGTTCTTGTTTTTGAAATGTTTCCGTGTGAGATAACGCTGTTCACATTTGACACTTAAGCCCGACTATGTTTTGCGAAAAGATTATCGTTTCCAACTTTTGCACCGAAAAAAAGTTATGCTTTTTGTAAAATTTATATGATTTTCGTACACATACTACTTCAGGGGTCGGCAAACTATGGTCGGCGGCCGGATGCGTACACAACATTACAAGTTTAAGGATCCTATTCAAACTACACTACAAACTAGATTAACGATTGAATATATTTCGTTTCTCCAAAGTATTTTGTGACACCTTTACGTTATGATCATAGCAACGCCGTGTGTTTACATTTTAGACCATACAAACGCAACGCTGCTTTTGTCAAATTTGGTTGGACCCATTTTTTAATTGCAAAGCAATTCCGCCTCTGATTAACGGTTTTGCATTGAGAAGCCTAATAGCTATATGATTTATCAAAAAATGTTCCGTTTAATGCTAATGCATTACGGCCCGCCGAGACATTTTTGAGTTTAGATTTGGCCCTCGACTGGAATAATGTTGCCATTGTACAATTTTATAATGCCATTAAATCAGGGTTTTTTTCTAGTCGCGGGCCAAAACCAAACTCAGAAAGGTCTCTGCGGGCCGCACAAAATGATAACTAAGAATTGTGTTATTAACATTTTAGAACAACAGTGCATCAGGCGGGCCTCTGATCGTTTTTGTACTTGAAACGTGTTTATTTAAATTTAAGGAGGCTGTAAAGTGTTGGCGCAAAGCGCGAAAAAAGCGTTTGCTTGGTTCAAAATTCGAGTTCACACGTCGTCATCCATATTACTAATGAAAAGTGTAATACAACTACTTTGGGGAACGCGATACCTTTCAAAGTTAAGCTAGCTCAGTGTTTGTAAACGTTTTCAAGTGAAGGCAGCACTAGCGAGCAAAGCGAGCGCGATTTTTTTTTTTTGTTTACCGGCATTTCTTTCAAATTCTTGCAAGTTTTTAACAATTCGTGGCACTTCCCCCCCCCCTCTGGAATTTCAAAATGCAAATATTAATATTTTTAAGTGTAAATATTTAGTAATTCAGTTTTAGTAAGTTACTAATGGAATAATATTGATTTATATACTGATATAAAAATGTACATATTCATATCATAGGTAGCCTACTGAAGTTAAATTATTGTGTACATATTCCTATTGCCCCCTGCCACTCAAAGTGTTTAGTTACAGAGTTTTGCATTAGAGCAACAAACGTCTGGTAGCCAGGGGCCACGAGGCCATTTTATCAAAATTGCATTTGTTGCCTAATATAACAACGTAACTACAAAGAAAATTTAAAAAATACATTCCTGGTGTGTCTTAACCTATTTTGATAAAATTTTTTTAGCTCAAAGGCGTCATGCGCTCGTGGCACCATCACAAAAGAAAATTTTGCCAACTTAAATGATACAAAGGTGTCTCTTAGTTTTGCGTGATCGATAACATATATTAGCATCTTTGTAATGTAGCTTTTGTATTGAAAGTAATAACTCTCCAATCCAAAACTTAAAAAAATAAACGAACTGTGTGTTGTTCTTAAGGTTGCTTTTTATGACGTCACGTTTAGATGTAAGTTGCGACGTCATATCTATATATAAACGTTTCCCACAAAACAAAATATTAAAAATATGGTAATATTAAGTATTTTAGTCACAATTTATTTCTTCAACTCATTTTAACTCATAAAGAAACGTCAGCTTTTATGGCAGTTTTGCAAAGTGCCTAAATTTAAAACTTCATAATGTTTCACCTTGACATACAGTATGTAGGTATATGTATGCTTATTGGATTTCATTCAACTGTGGGACTTATTTTATTAACAATCCAACGAGTTGGCCTGCTAGTCGAATGAGGTGTGGTTATTGTGTAGCAGCCGGGCATAGCCGAACGTGAACTATACTGTGACAAAAAAGAACCCGATGTTTTGCTTGACGAAAATGCTGTTTGATTCTCGCTAGACAATGGGATATTTTGTACGCCCCTGCAGAGAATGAAAAGAGGAACTGTTCTGTGAAAGACAAACTTCATATTTGTTAACCATAACTAGCTTGAACGTTGATTAACCTTACGTTAATTTAGTTTCGTACGTTCAGCTATGGCAGGATAAATATTTACGATTTGCTAAAAACTCAGTTTAAATATTACGAATGTATAGTTTGCTGTAGAATACGTTTTGTTTCTCCTTTATTATTTGTATTCGAATTTTGTCTAAACAGAAAACATTTCTGTTTTTAAATTTAATTCATAGGAATGATTTTGTAGTTATCAGCAAAAATCTTATTTGCAAAGTTTGAACGTTTTGGATTTCGTACAATAACTATGTAAACACTAAGAAATAGAAAGGCAGGATTAATCATTTGGAAAGGGCAACTTAAAAGTGAATATTAACCCTGGGTTATTGTGCTACTGTCCAACACAACACGACCTGTTCAGTTGACGCTATGGTTGAATTGAATGGGTTGGTGTTTATGTGTTAGCTTAAATTAGTCAGACGTTATTTAGACCGGGGCCAAAGTTGAATGAAGTCCAAAGTTGGGGGTTTTGCTGAGTCAAGCGAAATGTTTTTTGCTCTTCGCTGTCTGCGCTTATATCCGATATTGGCGTAACAACTTTGTTTTTTCAACAGATGTATTTTATTGACAATGTATTTTATTGAATATATGTGATAAATTAGATGACAACTTAAGAGTACATTTTAAGTGATGCTTTCTTGCCATTGTTTAATATAAAAATTACAAGGTTTAGCTGTGTTTCATAAGAAAAACGCACAGTATCGTGTTGGGGGAAGTCCCAGATTTTAGCAATTTTAGTGTGGTAACTTTGGGTTGTCTGTGAATCTAACTTAGGTGTACAGTGGTGATATACGTATATATCAATATATATATACTTTAATTTGTTTTTTGATAAATGTGTAGTAATAATGTTTAATTAGCTGTGCAAGACTATCTTTTTCAGGAAGTGAAATTTATGTTAAAAAAAGTTTTTCAAGCGAAAACAAATGGAAATTGCATGTTTATTTAAGAATTTTAGGTATTTCATTCATAAATCAGCGCGCGCTCTTTCACTATTGTACGTAAAAAAATATTTAAAAAAAAGGTTACGGTAGCCAAATTATAGTCAATTTAAGATTGCGATCGCTGTGGGTAGGTCAGCATAATATTTTTTACTTTTTCTGAACCAGCTAAACACCCCCCAGATAAAATTGTGCAAAACGTTAATAAATTTAGCAAGGTGCGACCACTAGCGGATAGTATTATTTTTAAACCACAAAATAAAATTAAAAAACACATTGCGTGACAACAAACTTTCAGACTTTTAGGTATTTCATTAATAAATCCAAAAGCAATGGAAGTTGCAAAAGAATATTTCATGATGATTTGTTGCTTTACACTTTGTACACATAAAAGGATTGACTTAAATGAAACATTAAAAGGTTTGTATGCTATTTTTTTCCTAAATAGCAATTTAATTATTCTGTAAACAATCAAGTATGCTTTTAACATTTTAAAACTATTAACATACTTAGATTACACTGCTTTGTTTTTGTTTCAGGGCAATTAATGACAGCAAACCATTTGCTCTTTTCATCTTCTAAAACAACTTAGTTCACTGGAGATTAAGGGTAAAATTGTAAGTAAATTTTATTAACATGTTTTGTACTATAATATAGTTAAGGCGCATTTTGCTTTTTAAAATTAAATATTGTATAATTTTTTAGAATTTTGATCTGAACCTTTCATCATGGAATATATAAAAAATATTTTAAATACTATTCCAGCATTTTCACCATTTCTTATGTTTTTTAATCTCCATAGAACTACTTGGGTACTTAATGTGTTTTAGTTTTCATTTAACCATTTACATTGTTTAAATCCTAAATTTAAGCTTGAAATGTAATTTATGTATTACTTTTTGTATGCTACTGTCTGACCCTATCCGGCCTTGGGCAAATATAAGAGCAGTTTACTGTCAAACTTTTATAACACAAGATGAACTATAGATAATGCTGCATCTTGTTTCATATTAGGTCTAAGTCACAGCAAAATAGAAAAGTTTCTTTAAACCATACCCCCTGGCGAACTGAAGTGTTGTTTTTAGGGCAGCATGTTTATTACCTTTCATGCCGACCCAGCCACCCTCGACTACGGCTTCAAGGCCACTTTCAAAAGTTAAGATTTAGGTTCTGTTGAAAGTTTTGATATAGGGGTTCCTAAACTAGGTTCCGTAAACTACCTTTAGAGGATCCATAAATCTCCAGTTAAAATATTATTGTATTATCTAAAAAGGAAATATAATTAATAAAAAAATAGATTTTTATGAAAAAACAGTTGATCCTGCACCTTGAATGTATTTAGACTTTGTTTTATGATGTATTTCTAAACACCATTTAACCGACACTGGTCCACGCGAACCAAAACATTTTTAAGGGCCCTCGTTAAATACAATTCAAGAACCCTTGTGTTTGAAAAAGGTGTGGTTTAAGTGGAAAACATTGTTTTATTGTGTAACTTTTTCATGTATAGTTTGCTTCACCAGCTGCAACTGAGTATTGCCCTTTATGCAGGTTTGTAGGTGACATAAACGCTTTCACCCACTCAGACATTCACAACACCAGGAACTGCACCTGGCGGATAAAGGTTCCCCACCAAAGCCGACTCGTTGAACTAAAGTTCTCTACTTTTGACCTTGAATCGCATGCCGGATGTTAGTACGACTACGTCAAGGTCACTAGTCTTTAATTTAATTTATAATATTTTTTGTGTAGCAATAAGTAGATATTTAGTTACTTTTTGTTGTTTTATTTTTGCATGTCCGAGTAAAAATAGCTGTATTTTTTACGATTCGTTTTCGCTATTTTTGTGTTGGGCTTTTTTCTAAATGTGTGCCTCTCGATTAGAAACGTTAAAGAAAAATTCATACATGTTAAATAAATAAATAAATTAAAATATTATTGGAAGAAAAGTAAATATTTTCTAAAAGTTAACCTTACTATTTTATATCACGTTTTAAAAATGTTAAGTGTCTCTTATTAAAACCCGAAAGATTGAAAAAACGAGAGATTCTTTTGGAAAGAAAATACATTCTGTGAACATTCCCCCTTGTTTTTATGTATTTATTTAAAAAAAGTTCTGTCTTTTGTTTAGGTTTATGACGGCATAAACATGCAGGCGCCTTTGATAGGGAACTGCTATGGAAGTCGCGTTAACTCCTACATTGTCACAACTGGCAACGAAATGACCATAGAATACGTCACTGATGATCTCATTACAGGTCTGTTTTATACGCATTTTTATACCCTAATTATTGTCCTAAAAGCAATACATCCGGGTTGCCACCGATTTTTTTTTTTAAATCTTTAACCAGTCTTTGAATTTATTTTATGTATAACTTAAGTTATGTAAACAATGCAATTGTAAACGAATGTTCAAACTAATTGTTGTTGAATTGACCATTTACCATGATATTTAAACAGTATTGTTTTCGAATTATATTTAAAAAAGTTGAATGGTACAATTTTAGGACTGTTCAATGCTATAAATCTTCATTGAAAAGTCTTTTAATTGTATTTATAAAAGTGCGTGGCAGCCATAGACACCAGATTTGTTTTTTGATACTAATTGCAGTCTTACAAGCATATTTTGAACGTTGTGAAATATTCTTTGTTCATTTTCAACATGTTAAATTCTCAATCTACGAATAGGGTTTATATTTCAACAAACGTTCAACGCATCATTTATAGATAAGTTTGGTTTTGGGCGACCCGCAACCCTACTTTTTGTTTTTCACAAAACAAATGTTTAAAACTTTCCTTTTATTTAACGTGCAAAAAAATATGATAGTAGGTTAATTGTTAGTTAACTATATGTTCCAGGCAACAGTTTCACACTGCGGGTTACCTTGAAATGCCTGGAACACAAGAATGTTGTGGCGGATCACTTACTACAGACACCGGGACATTCTCTTCAATTGACCTCAATAACTCGGGTAAGACCACCTAGAAAAAAGGAAAATTATATATCCCCTTGAGCCGAATTAAACTAGTTTAACGTATATTTACTGCTTAAACGCACTATTTTAGCTGTATTATTTGTAGACAGTTACTTTTGTATTTTTTTTGGCAAATTCCGTTTTTATCTTTATTTTAACATTTTTGTGTTAATGACATTACAGTGATGAGATGTATACACTTTGAATTATACATGTTGAAAGAATTTAAGTATTATTTTTTTTTTTGGTTTACAATTTAGTCATGGCAACCAGTTATGTAGTATAGTACAAAAAGAAGCTCTTTCGGCAAGTGCCTGTTTATATTATCCAACGTTTCGGCCTATAAATGATTCCTTTAAACAGGGAATGCGAATATATAAAGAAAATGGTATATTTTCCCTCCGTTAGACAGAAATTGCCAATACTGACATCGAATTGAAACCAGTTGATCGGACTAAATGAAACGTAAAGTGTTAGACAAGAACAATCTGTTTGTTTTTAAGCTGATTTGTTTTTTAGTCGGTAGTACTGGTTTTCAACCTGTTGGACACGAGATTTCATTTCAGGTCCAATGACTACTTTAGAAAATTAAATTTTTTAATAAGTTTGCCTATCGGGGTAGAAACGTTGCGTTGGAACGCAAATCATGGCTGGAATTTCAAAATTAAGTTGTATAATCGGACCGGCACACAATACCTAATATCGGACGAGTTCCGATACCGCGACCGATTTTTTTGACATCTCTATTACAATCTTCTCTATATAATGGAGTGTTGCTCTTCCAGCAGTATATAGCTTACAACAAGAATCCTCTCTATGTAGTTTTGTAGTGCCGGCTTTCCCGACCCGTACCCCCACAACACAGAGTGCGAGACCACAATCCAAGTGGAGCCGGGATTTAAAAATCATCAATATGTTCGACGTCGAGTTCGAAGGAAACTGCGACTACGACCACCTTGAAATCAGGTGAAGTATGTTTTTTGTCCCGAATCGTTTTTATACGAAAAGCGATAACAGTCCTGTGTGTTCTGCAAAAACACGTGGATACTGTTATGTTTAAGTTTATTGTGTCACGAGTTAAATCGCCCTGGCTAAATGTTGTTTTTTTGGCAGGTTTACCCTGTACTTGCAGTAAGCAGGGTAGGGGCACAATTTTGGGTAACTTAGACATATAGAGGCCTTTTGCGGTTTGCGCGAATCGATAACATCGTAGCTTTTGTATTGAAAGTAGAACCTGACCAACCTAATTCTGAACTTTGTGACAAAATTGTCGTATAAAAATATAGTAGGGTAACTACCAGAGGTAATTAAACTTATAAAAGCAAATTTCGGCTTAATAACCTATGGAAAAAAATAATTTTTCAATTCACCTATATTTCCACCTATTCAAATCCACCCCCGCATTGTTGAGTGACTGTAAGTAAAATGTTTCTGATCCAAGTTTGAGGTTATTATTCACTCAGGGAGCCATGAGTGTTTGTGGTTGAATTGCGGTCTTGTAGCTTCTAAATGTTTTGTTACAGGAACGCTGACCTCTAGTGACCCGCTTATTCAAAAGTTGGGCGGCAATTACATCCCGGATCCTGTGTTCGTACATTCCAACACCGTCTATCTTAAACTGCGCACCGATCATTTGATTGTAGGAATGGGGTGAGTAAATTATATAGCAGAGTTTTTATCTTTTGTTACGCTATGAGCTGCTTGCATACACCACTAAGTTGCAAAATTACTTAAAAATGGAAAATAATGAAAGTTACTTTGGTGTCATATATATGTAATTCCTTTCGATATATTTTATTAATTGGACAATAAACAACCGCCCTTATGGATAAAAGAGTTTTATAATAAATAATATAATTTATCACAGTGTCCCCATGGGTCGCGACCCAAAAGTGTTTCGTTTGTTGGGCGGCGACTAAAGTAGATTTATTAAGATTGGTTCTCAGCAATATTTGTCCAAAATTTACGAAAATTGCGGAAGCAATACGGAGACATGACCCATATTTATTAAAATTGACCTTATTAATGCTATTGTATAATTTATTGTTTGTTTGCTTTAAACTTCAGTGAAGATAACTGTGTCCTCAAAGTATTGCTGTTATGCTTACTCTTGGTTATATTTGGGTTGCCGCGAAAAAATGTTGAGAAACACTGATATAGATAATAAAAAGGTGGTGCTAGCAAGATAAGGCATCTTTAGAAACCGAAACTTCTAAAAATGACTGAATAGTTTACATCACACTATAACTTTGGTTTTCGTTATAAACCAACACTTAGTAGAAACAGTTTATAACAATAACGTTGTGAATTAGCTCAATTAAACTTTGTATTTATCGTGCCTCACTGATAAGCTTTCCTGAAGAGGCGTAATTGCATTTGTATCGTTTCAAAACTATAGTTGTTTTGTTGTTCTATGCCCCCCTTTTGCTTTAACAATAATAACCCGTTGTTTGTCTGTTTGCCCAGTTATGACATCACGTACACGTCATCGCCGGGAAGTTGTGGGGGAAACGTCACAGGTGACCATGGCAGCGTTTACAGCACGTTATATCTACAGGTTGGTAAAAAGAACAACGCAGAATATTTTAAAATTTAAAGAAATATTTGAAAAGTTTTTGAAAAAATTTTTCAAGGCATTTTAAATTTGCAGTAAATAATGTATTTATGAGTAATTTCGGCACGACGATTAGGTTTGCCAAACTATGAACTGCTGGTCAACCCGGATTTCCTTAAAACTGAATAATAATAAACGTTTAGTATTCGAGGAGATGTAATGATATCGATACGTATATTCCAACTCGACTCCATTATCAACTTTTTTCATACTCGGTTGAGTGAAATAACTGAAAGTTATCTTTTTTAAATTAGTCACTTGCATCGAGCAACATTGTGGATTAAAATAATTTGAACAACATTTAATATAATTTACTCAACGAGTAACTATAAACTAGTCGACCTTGTCACTTATCGAAAGAAATTTTTTATTCTTGATTTGCATTGTCGGTAAACAATCCTTACTGTGGTGGAACATTTGCAAATCAAAACGCTATTTAGTTTTCAATTTCTTGATGTTCGTTTATTTTGAAGGCGTATCAGCCAATCACCGACTGTGGCTTCAGCATAAAAACACCAGCCCGCCGTCCAGTTGCCATCCACATCACGTACATCAATGTCTACTACGAGGTATTAAAAAATCCGTTCACACAAAAAAACTTCAATTTTTGGAGCGGAAATTTATTTCCGTTTCGAACAATTTAAATTACCGCATATTTTTTTAAATTGTTGTAGGCTAAGTTAACCAGAGAAATCTTTTTTCAAAGGGAATATACAAACCCTGTTCAGTAATCTATTTGAATCACTTTAAACTGATTTTGGGCAAAGTAGGAGCAAAAAAATGGGCCAAAGTTTCATATTCCCCAAAAGTTTTTTTTTTCTTTATGTATTTAACTATAGAATTGTGTTGTTTTCTGTGGCTGATTTCAGGCGCCGTACGCTGATTTCTGCTGAAAATAAGCCAAGAAAGTTATTTGTAAGCTTAATAACTATGTCAAGGTGCTGATGTTTTTTGCGCTGTGCATAAAACTTGAACGTTTTAGTGCGGAGATGGCGGATGCTACTGCGTGGACGATCTTCTTTACATTTACGGAGGACCTGACAAGACCTGTCCTCTGATCAGCGGTTATTGCGGTAACGGAAGGCTCAGCGATCTGCTAAGTCAAACCAATTCAGCGTTCCTAAGGTAAGGACCGATTGAAACCAAAATTTTACGTTAAGAAGCTCATAAAGAAGTAAGCAATTTAATATCCCAAATGAAAATGACCTTTTGTTTGGCGTTTTAGTATTTGTTCCATTGTGTAATGCTTCCTTTTTCAATAGTTCTAACCAATATTGTTTGTTACACCCCTAATCCAAAATCTTTTAATTTTTTAGATTGAAGACGACCGATTTTCCAGTTGGTAACCGAACCACCATTGGTTTGAGGATAGACTGGAAATTGTAGTTCAACCTGCGTTTTCTTTCCATATTTTATCTCGCCTTAATTTACAACCATTTCACAACCTTCCAATACTATAAAAAATGTGAAATAGTAAGTTTACTTTCCTATAACGTTTGGTCTGTTTTTCGGAGATACTTTTTTCAAAAATGAGGATCTTTTTGGTATAAAGCTTCTTTGGGTTTTCTTATTTTAAGTTATTACAGTTGCTAACTTCATCGATTTTGTTAACAGGACTTTAAAAGTGCAATAGGCCGAGTTTGTCACATTTTGTTATTTTTGTTATGATTTATCGTTTTATTTTGTCGTGCTTGATTTTCCGCTCATCTTGTTTTTTATTCTTCCAAACTTAAACCTTCGAATATTCTTTATGTTCTATAGTAATTCCGCGTTTCGCAGGTTGAAAAATAAAAGCAAATTTTGTGCTTTTGCACCACCAGCTTATTCGGTTTGTTTACCACTGGTTGTAAAGTTGTGCTTATCTAACGTCTGTATCGTTTTAATTGACTGGGCGAGGTAAGAAATGAATATTTTCTTGTCCACATTGATAAATCTGCGAAACAAAAATGCCCACCAAATTTTTTTATTGATTTTTGTATTTGTAGCTCAGCATACACGGGTGTTTTCACAAGTGATAAACAAGGCAAAACATGCCAAACAAATATAAGATTGCAATATTTAGTTAGATGAAAATCGAATATAAATACAATACAATTCGAAATCTATTGCAATTACTCCAAAAATTGTAAACAACAGTCACGATTGACGTGAATTGAAAATGAACATTTCAATAACTGAACTTGATTGTGGCAGCCAAAGAAGCTACGGGAAAATAATAGTTTAGGTTTTCCTAGAGGTTAATAATTGTATAATTCGTCGTGTGTCTCGTAGGTGTTGTTTTCTGTTCCACTGAAGTAACTACTTATTTGGTTTTTGAGTGTTAACATTTTAACTCAATGCTAATGTTTTACAAAAATGTTAATTTGGGGGAAACTAGGTCTTATATGATTTGCTTTGTCAGATTAGGCTATACTTTGTAGTATAACATTAAATGATCGATTTTACAAAAAATCTTCTTGTTGTTTCCACGCAGTTCAACCTAATATTTATTTTAGGCAAGAAATAGGAATTTTTAGGCAAAGAAATAGAAAGAAACACTCTGCACTACAGTTGGCGGGAATTGATTTTGTTGTGTTATTCTGAAAAAAAGTAACTGCAGTGCGAAGCACGTCGTTTAATGGGGATAACGGCAGTACTGCTAGGCATATAGGCCTATAGTTTGTTAATTATTTTAAAAAGCAATCAGTTTCTTGAATTCTTGTGTTGCAGTTTTACTTTTATTGACAGCGCTTAAGTACTCCTATATTGACTTGAAAAAGCAATCACAATAGTTGTAATTGTTGTTAAATAGACAAGTATGACATTCGCATGAGCGGATCAAGGGGTACTGTGTCATGCTTCTCCACTAAAATAAACTATAACTATTGTCCGTTCTATATTCATTGTCTGAAACTATAACTATTGTCTGTTTCACTTAAAAGATTTCGGCAAATTTAACCAAATAAATGCTGTTTGTTGTACTTTGCGCGTTTAAACTGATTTTAAGCTGCATGTTTTCACACAAGTTCGCCTAAAAACAGCTTATCTATGAAGCAGTGTCCGAATGCGCAACTATCAGATCACTATTTTCCTTCGCATACGGTTAATACATTCGTTGGTGAATACAACTTTAGAGACGAGGCCAGAAACGAAAAATTTGGGCCCAAAACGCTTGTCACCAAAAGATTCTGCCAGCCTGATACCAACTCTACCATTCGATTGAAATTTTACAGACGAACCTAAAATTTATACCAGGCATAGGCCTATATGTTATGTCAACCAAAAATTGGGAAAAAATCGAATCAAATCTAAATAAAACATACTAAATGATGTGAATAAAAAATAGAACAATTAACAAAAACTCATAAACTTTTTTTTGAAAAATTATCCAAAGAAATTTACTGTCTGTTTTCCTTGCTGCACTCCACAGGCTGTGATTGAATTCGGCGACTCTTAATTAGTTAATTATTATGTTATTTATTGAACATTCTATAGTTTTAGCAGATACGGTATTGGGAATTTACGGTTAATTTATCAGGTTCGAACCCGTGGAATGCTATCGTCTACCAGGAATAAAAATATTAGGCTACTTTTAAGAAGATTCCAACTCGGGCGGAGCGATTTTTAACCAATTGCGTTTCGGCAAAGTCACAATCCAAGGCTGATATTTTGTGTCAGAGATTTCTTGGTAACAAAAAGTCACAAGTGAAAAAAATCACAATTTAAAAGTTCCAACTTTGTAATATTGAAATAGGCATCTGGAAACTTATGGACGATGAAATAAAAGAGAGGTAATCCAATATGACATTGTATTGCTGTTTAATGACCATATATAAATAATGGTAAAGATTGTTTTCATAATTAATGGTAAGATTGTTTTTATACTTAAATGGTAAGATTGTTTTTATAATTTGCGTTTTGGATGGCCAATCCACCAGGTTTGGAGAAAAACTATTAACTTCTTAGATGCTACCCTTGGTCACTTAGGGTAGCTGTACTTTTATCAGTCGTGTAGCGCCCACCAACACCTTATAAGTCCCTTCTTGTATTAAAAAATTGCGCATCGTTTTACAGATTGTTTACAGTTTGTCACACTTTTGGACTGTCGTCTATCATGTGTGGTATGGCCTAATGGTAGGTTTCCAACGTGATGTATCATTGGTCTGTGGTTCGATTCTCTCAAGTGACAATCCAATTCCAGGATAATCAAACCTCATGTTAACCGCAGCGTTACATTATTATGTGCTGAACTGCACCTAACGTTTCCTTATAATGTTAACTAACAATCACTTATAATGTAATCTTAATCACAGCGAACTTAACCGCATAGCTCACCTGTTGTATAACGCCATCGTCCTTCCTGAACCTTACATCGCCCTTAATTGCAAATCATGTTGACCGATATACCTTTCATAGGCTATTAAAACCTTTGATCTTAACTATAGTAAGCCGATGTGGCCAGGTAAAAATCTTAAATTTTCAGGGTCATTTAAATTGCTCTTATCGAAACATCTTCAACATAGTTCCTCATCTCCTTGTTGTGGCGTAGCGGAAACGCACTCTGGTTAGAAACCGCGACGCCCGAGTTCGAACCCGGTTAAAGGTAAAATCTTTCCTCGGTAGCCGATAGAATTCTATGGGTTCGAACCTGATAACTTAACTGTAATTTCTCAATCTCTGTTAATGATAGAATTAACCATAAATAATCTCACAATGAACAAGGAGTCGCCGAATCCTTTCCCAGCCTGTGGCGGGATTCGGTTAGCCCGGTAAAGTTTCTTGTATGTCACGTTAAACCCCAATGCACACAGGTCAGAACACTGGTTAGGTAGCCGCAAGGTTTCCTAGGTCAGCTTAGTCAGGCAAGAAGTCGCTGCTTCGGGCTGGCAACAGTGTTCGAAAAACTTAGGCCCTCAGAGGGCGTGGCTCAGAGCCACACAATAGGGAACCAGCCCGAAGCAGCGCACGAGGAGTATAGGCAGCGACTTTTTTTGCATAATTTTTGAAAAAAATTTGTCGCGTTTTTTTTGTAGTTTTTTAATGTTTGTCACTTAAATTGGATGGCTGTGGCTAAGGTTTATATCATTGTCTTGTGAACGTTTTAGGTGGGTTAACGTGATTTACATTTATTGGCGACTAAGTTACAGCAGGTGAGCTATGGAGTTACAGTTAAGTTAGAGCAGGTAAGCTATGGAGTTACAGTTAAGTTTGCTATGATTAAGGTTATACTATCGTCTCTTGAACGGTTTAGGTGGATTAACGTGATTTACATTTATGGGCGACTAAGTTACAGCAGGTGAGCTATGGAGTTACAGTTAAGTTACAGCAGGTAAGCTATGGAGTTACAGTTAAGTTTGCTATGATTAAGGTTATACTATCGTCTCTTGAACGGTTAAGGTGGATTAACGTGATTTACATTTATGGGCGACTAAGTTACAGCAGGTGAGCTATGGAGTTACAGTTAAGTTTGCTATGATGAAGGTTATACTATCGACTTTTGAACGGTCTAGGTGGTTTAACGTGATCTACATTTAATGGCGACGAAGTTGTAACAGGTGAGCTATGGAGGAGTTTGAGTTAAACTGGCTTTATGATAGATTTACCAGGTAACGAATGAGCAATTGAAGGGAATCGAACCCCAGACCAAGTGAACATCATGTTGGAAACCTACCATTAGGCCATACCAGACATGACAGAAGACAATGCAAAATAGTTTAGAATCAGTAAACAATCTCCAAAACGACTCGCAATTTTTTAGAACCTAATATTGCAATTATACACTATAGCAGGGATGGCGAACCATTGACCCACAAAGAGAATCATTTCATACTTGTTAATCAAAAAATATAAAATGTAATGAATTGTTTTAGAAAAGAAAAAATGCGTCAAAAACAATTTAAAACCATTAAAACAATAGTTGTATCTTTGTTAACTTTTATGGGATCTTGAAATTTGTGCAAATCCTGATTTTCGAATTTAAAATTAGATTCGTCTCAATAAACTTATGAACTACCAACCAAGGATAATAATATTTGTAGAGAAGAGCAAGTACCACATTGAATTAACTTGTAATTTGCATATTTTTTCTAGGAGGTATAGGTCTTGTTTGGGACCAGCGCAATGAAAGGTCGGTACCCCTGCATTATAGTGACTATACTGTTTGTTTGGGCGCCATACCCGCGGACAAAAGTTGTGTCCTGTAGGTGTAAGATCTTTGCCAAGGTAGAGGTTAATATGGTCTTTAAACTACAATATAGGCCACATGTCATATTTGAATAAAACCGTGTGTTTTACATTGCGTCCCTGTTTTGGGCCAGATTCGAATAAAACTATTTCAATTGATGCTGGAACAAAGTGACACGAGCGAATATGCGTAAATTATACACAATTCCAGAGAGCTGTGGCTACACATGTAGGCCTACACCAAAATGATTGACTTCGGAAAATATAATAACATATAAATTTCAATTTAACAAACGAACGATATTTTTAATTTATTTCAACAGTAAATTGCAGTGCGATGGTTGCGCCTGCACAGTATTTACTATAGTTTTTACAAACGCGGCTCATTTCACATAAGCATAACCGCATGTCATGCTACACTTCCAAGCGATTACAATGTTTCGTTTTTCATATTATGCTCATTCCGCTGAATCCAGCTTCACAAAGCCATGTGGTTGAAAACGGAATGAGTATTTCAATAACATAATTAGACAGGGTAGGGTACGTTGATTACATCACATTGATTTGGTAGCTCTTAAGAGCTAAAAACAACAAGTTTATGTAGAAGAAATGAAAGCTTGTCCAACTATGCACTCATTCACGTTTATTGTGACAAGGAAAACAAAATACATAAATCGTATTAAAACAGTAGGAATATGATGAGTTATGGCGACCCCAGCAAAATTTTAGGCGACCCCACACGGTGTCGCGGCCCACAGGTTGAAGACCACTGCCACTGGTCTAAGCCACTAATGTTAACGTAACAGCCTCAGCCCAAGATATTGAAATGGTCAGTCAGGTAAAAACGATCAAAGTTTAGTTTTGCGAACATTTTCGGTATAATACATTAATTAGAGCAATACTTGGTGTCCTACGGGGGTCGGTAGAATTACCCAACCAGCTACGCCTAGATCAGGGGTCGGCTAAGTTCGCAACTGCGGAAAGTTTTGCTGTCATACCCTAGTTTGGAAGGGGTTGTGGCCGCGTGGAGTGTATTCAAGTCAAGATAAGAAATAATAGCTTATTCGCATTATCAAAAGAGCATATTATGGCTCGCGAGCCATAGGTTCCCGGTTCCTTGCCTAAATTATCGTTCAGCTAGAGCAGAGGTTCCCAACGTGGGCGGTACCGCCCCCTTGTGGGCGTTGGCGACTTACAAGTGGGCGTTCTGTTTCATTTTCAAATTTGGGGGGCGCTGAACGCACATAAGGGGGCGTTACATGAAAGTACTGATTGCAAAATTTTGTAAAAGGTTCACATAAAAATAGTAACAAACAGCATTGTAGGTAACTTTTAACCTTAAGTGGCAACTTCCGTACTGCGAACTTGTAGTAGTTTCCCGACCATTGTTACTTAATAATTGGCTTTCTTATGTTAAGTTGTTCGATGTTGTTGCGTTTCACCGTTTTATACGCGGCAAAATGTTTGTATATTTAAAGCAGGGGTCGCCGCCGGATTCGGCCAGCCGCGACCCTTTGACAACTAGACATGAGTTCATTTCCAATACTTTTTGACGATTTTACGTTTAGTACGGTCGAAAAATGTTCGCGCTTCGTGCGAATGATCTTTCTACGTCCAGTTTGTTTACACATTTTAAAGCTGTTTCTGGACTAGATCAGCGCTTCTTTACCGTTGCGCCGTGGAAGGCTACCAAGTGCGTCACGGAAAAACGGAAAACGGATTAAAAAATATTACACATATATTTTAACATTTTTTGGCAATGTAATAATAAAAACTAGCAGGAAATTTAAAAGAAATGCCGGTATACCACAAAAAAATCGCGCTCGCTTCGCTCGCCAGGTGCGCCCGGACTTAAAAACATTAACAAACACTACACTATCTATTAAGGTAAACGCGTTTCCTCAAAGTAGCTTTATACACTTTTCATTAGTAGTATGGATGAAAAAATGCGGCCAACGGAGAACCATCGGAGTTGGGTTGGCGACTAGAAAAGGTTGCCGACCCCGGATTTAAATTCTTGGTGCACAAAGTTAAAATTTTCCTGGTAATGACATAACCTGGTGATAATGTATATCTATAAATTCCCATAGTGAATGTATGTTAGACAACCTAAAATATGACTGACAGCTTTTTGAAACGAAAGTGGAATATGATGTTAGACAACGATTAATATAATACTTTACTGTAAAACAAGATAAGGGGGCACTAGTGTAAAAAAGGTTGCTAGGGCTTCGCTTTTGCTTATCGCATGGCTTGTATCTCTGATTAGGGTAATACAATTGAACAACATTTGTTGTGGTGATTTACAATTATGCTATTTCTTATTTTAATAATATATGCTAGGCCCGTCTTAATTCTTCGCTACTCCTATTATCTTGTATTTTAATTTTTAAACTGTTTATTCTGCAATTCCTTTAAAATAGGCAGCGTTTTTTTATAGGCTTTTCTTTAGTTTTGATTTTCTTTAGTTACATAAACCCGGAAAAAAACAATGATTTACTTTGCCCCGATCTTCAGAATAAAACGGATTTACTTTCCACCGATTTTCAGTATATACACCAAGGCTTAGTTTTAAAGCAATGTATTCCGAACTGGTCAAAAAAACTATTGCGATAATGATTTTTTTATTTATTTTTATATGTTTTAATTTTTCTTAAATTTATCTGCGACGGAGGTTCATAAATCTATAATTAATAAAATATACCTAGCTGCGAGGGCAGACCTAGAATTATTTTAAAAATTTTAACACTTCTTAAAGGCTAGCGACGCGAAGGAATAAAATATCAATTAGAAGTAAGCACTAAAACGGCAAATCGCAAGTGCATGGCGGTCAATTCGGCAAAATATTTTACACCTTTTTACAAGGGGTTTTGCTTAGTAAAATTTAGAAGAATTGGGTTCAGGATTAGCGTAAAATGAAAGCAAAAATCCTAAAACTGGAGTGACACATTAACAAATAACTAAAAGCAATACAACAAAGTAAAGCTGAAACATTGTAAAGCAAAAAAAGCAAAGTACAAAATGTTTTAACAAACTGCCGAAAACTAGTGTTTTAAAATAATAAGCACATTGTAAAATTACATTAAAATTTCCAAAAAATTGCATAAAAACAAAAAACAAAGCTAGTACGTAAAACTGCGCATGGAAACCTTGAAAAATATATTTTATAACTGATTTTATTGGACACGCACGAGCAAATTGCAACCAAAGAGGCAATGAAAGATTAATTTATGTGTGAAGCAGCATCGCATGTAAAATTGCCAATTTAAAAACACAATCCAAAGAGACTGGTGTTGTAGGATTAACGAAGTCGTTAATTCTCCGTTTGCTTGTTGATGTCAAAAGGTAGTGAAAACTTCGTGCTTTGTATGAATTCTTGGAAAGTATGCTGTATAATAAAGATAAAAAGCAAATTTAAAACTTGCTATATAGCATATCAAGTGGAATAATAAATCCATAATTAACTTTACTGTTGAAAAAAATCAAAAATGTATGATTTAATAATTCGCTGTCTTATGAAACCAGAAAACAACCAAATATCGAAATTTAATTTCACTAAATTATAAAATTAAATAAAATTAATGAATGTATAACGTAAATGTTAATTCCTTATGGTTCAAATCAGTGATATACATATTTTAATAGGTTATTGTTTAACAATACATTGGCGAGAAATGTAAGCACCTTGTTTGAGTAAAAAGCTCGCCAACGGAAAACTTCTTTCCTCATCTGTCCGTATTGCGTTCCATGGACAGGGTGCTCTTGAATCCTGGCTGTAAAACTTTACTGAAATCTGTAAAATTAACTTAATTCAAAATTCCCTTCGATGCAATACGTGACGCTTAAGGTCGGGGGTTCTTTTCAATCCTTTTAATTTTGATCAAAACAGCAGGTTTATTACGTTTACTTGTTTATGACGTCATCTCTAAACGCTTTGTTGACCCGGGTCCACGCAAACGAAAACAAAACTTTAGAAAAGAAACAAAAAATCCTGCTCTTAACACACTTATAGTACCAAGAAACACCCCGGCCTAGCCACTTTTCTAATTCTCCAGTAAGTTTATATTTCTACAAATTATGTTGACTATACTCTATGGTTCCCAACCGGCAACCAGACTGCGACGCCGACACCCCTTGTTAGATTTTATGTTGTTTGTTATTAATTGTGTCACAATATACACATCAACTCCAACCAATGAAGGAAAATGTAATTTAAATTTATCGTACTTCGTGTACAAAAAATTTTAAAAAGGCTTAACTGCGCCAAAATCTAATTTTTAAAGATACACTTATAACGTTTTGGCACCTTGGAGCATAACAAATAATAACCCAGGGTGTCGCAGTTCCTTTTAAAAACTAAATTTTAGTACACATAAGAACAAATGTAACTGACCGGGACTTAATCTTGTTCAGACAATTTCGGGATCTTGGTACAGAAATATAGAATTCGGCAGATATCAACGTAATTTCTCACAATCTGAAAAAACATACAGGGTTAGGGACTTTTCATTTTAATCGTAAAACTTGATAAAATAATCGCACAGTCAGCATATAACACTATAAAATTATTTTATAACCTTATAACTTTAAATCTACGGCCACATTTAAACACGTACCTATTCACAAATAAACTTTATGGAAACTGGCCGTTCTCATCAATCGGCGTGACATGTAGAAAACAAAAAAGCAGGTTAGCATTTAATAATATGCTACCCGTTTAAAAATGCCCCGTAACTGTTGTTTTTTTTTTGTCCCTGTTTTGACCGACTTGAAATTTTGCAAGTTTTGGCATTCCGGCAATTCCAAGAAAAAAAACTTTTTAGGGCTGGACAAGTGTTTCAGGGCTGTTTGCATGGAAATGCACCAGACTGCCTCCAGTTGCCTAATTTTTTTTGTCGGACTGAACAACTAATTGCAGCCTAAATACCGTGCATTCTGTTATTGACAAGCGTCCTAAACCGGCAATTCCACTTGGCCTACGGGTTTTTGGGGGAAGTGAGTGGGAGATACGTGGAATTGCCAGGTTAATCAATAGTCAGCTTGTAACCGGTATTTCCTGTTTTTGACCCAATCACTAACTTACAAGCGTAAACATATATTTAACAAATCACGGGAGATTTCACTGACTTACAGCAGTGAATGTGCAGACTTACCACTGCAGAATCGAAAGGTCTTGTGCAGCAGACTTACCACTACTGCACTACAGCACTACTGCACAATCATATCATAAGGGTTTGATGCAGCAGACTTACCACCACTGCACAATGATAAGGCCTTGTGCAGACTTACCACTGCACAATCAAGCAGAGAAAAAGAAGCACTGTATTTATTAAATTTCACGGACTTACCGTCATTTTTTCTCAGGGCAAGAATCATACTGGTTGATTTGTTGTTTATTTGCGCGATAAAACACAACGATATAGTAAATTATTTTAAAGTAGGACGCCAAACCGACGGTTGAAACGTCAGTTTGGAAACAAACTTCAAAGAGACGCCAAACTGCGGTGTTTTAGGCAAAGGATATCTAAAAGCACAGGAAGTTTGGAAGCAATCATCGGGGCTCAGATTGAGCAAGAAGATGTTTAGTTTTGCGAAGCAACTGAAACACCAGACTTTGGGAAACAATCATCAGCGCTCGATAAAGCAAAAAAGATAATTAAATTGTGTTGAATTTGCTTTGTTGTAGTGTAATTTATTTTAAGTCACGAAACGTGGCGCAAAAACATACTGACCGCTAACTTCCTGAACAAAGGGAGGCGAACGCGAAAGGGCAGAATGTCGGCAGCGGCGAAAGTGCAACTTTCCTGACACCTATACATAGGCTATAAGTTCGATAATGAATTAGTCTAACCTAGTGATAATTTTAACAAAAAATCGTAGATTTCGAAGGAGGGTGTCGTGTACTCGATTGAAACGCTCCAGCTCGTACTCGGTTCAACTCATCTCCGTTACACGACCGCCATCATCCGTCATTTGTCTTCTTATCCCGGTTATTTTGTTTCAGAGCGAAACCTTTACTTCACGAAAAACTCGAAAACGCAATTTTCGGCATTTCGTGTTATCCGCAAAGTTCAATTTAACGCAAAGAAGAAAGTTCGGACATAAAATGGACAACCAAAATTTTTCGTCGCCGCCGACGCGATCTAGCGATCCAGAGCGGTAGAGTCAACAAAAGACGGGTGCATGCAGTTAGGTGAAAAAACTCGCCGCCCTAGACCGCTCCTGACTGCTACACAAATAAAAACACAAAAAAATGGTGCAAAAAAATAGAAGGCGAGGCTGCCGCGCGATCTTACCGATTGCTGAAAATTGATGGGCATTACAGAGAAAGGGCTGGTTAGCATGAAAAGCGTTCTAGCGTTAAACGTGGGACGTTGGATACAAGCAATACAGCAACGCAAGCGATGACTGTGGGGTAAATTTGCACAACAATACCTGCTACAAACAACAGTCTAAAGCAAGTCGCCAGTGAAAAAAAAGCGAGCGCGTATGACTGGAACGAGTGCTCGGGCAGGTTAAGACAACTCGTTGCGTCCCACGGGGGACGGAGTAAAGGCCTACTCGGTTTTTTTCACCGTGAATTTGCTTTTAAACAGTGGTACGAAGGCGCCGTTTTACACATTGTGATTTAACGCGACCGGATCAAACTGGTTTCCAAGCGGATTCTCTTTTTCCGGCATTTTCAGGACCTAGTGGGACTGGGAGGTGGGAAAGTGAGAATGAAAATGCCAGGAAAAAGAACTTAAATCTTGCCGTTTGTGGCAAATACTAAGCGAAACCTGCACAGCAATTCTTTCCTGACATTCTATCTTGAAAACCAGTGTCTACGGGGACCAGTCACAGCGCTCAAAAAGAGTCAAACAAAAACCCTAGAGCTAACAATAATTGGGGAAACCAAGAAGTTACAACGAAGTTTAAGGACGGCGCCTGTCTCGCGCAAGTGGACCTAACTAAATCGTAGACACCATCCTTTACATAAAGACGTGAACCCAGGAGCGCAAAAACAATTTTTTTAACTAAAGGCAAACAGGAGGCGGTAAGCTAGCACGCAAAACCTTACGTTTTATGGGCGCCACACTCTCAAATATTCGACCTTGCGTTGACCTTGGAGGTCGCCCAGCACCCACTGTAGGTTAAAATTGTGTATCTAAATGCCACCCTATTTATTGAAAGGGTGCCACGCTAAGGGATGTCCTAACTATGGAGACCGGCTGTCAAGTGGCACCCAGCTTGTTGGACCGTCTCAAGTAAACCAAAGTCCCCTGCCACGACCTTGGTTTACCGTCGACGGTTATCTGAAAAGCAAGTGCGAGGTTAGCGATTTAGGCCTATGACCCCACAGTCGAAAGCCGGCGCGCGCGGTAGCCTCTATATGTATACAGCACTTTCTAGATGGTTTGATGTCGACGTCTCGTCGATGTCATCCGTCGTACGAAGAGCAGCGAAGTCTTTGTAGTCCGGCGTTTGTCTTGATTCCTTGTTTTTCTTTCATCCGAAATCCGTAAAGTATAATAAGTAATCCGTAATCCGCGCTTTTCGTTGTTCGATGTTCCGCTTTTCTCCATCCATGAAGATTCCATCTTTTTCCCGTCGCTTACCAGCCAGTTCCCCGAAACGCCGCCGAAGACAAATCAGCATAAAAATCCTGACAACAAAGAATATGCGTTTTCAGTTTATGACGACAAAACAAAATTACACGCCCTTTTAAAAGTCCTAAAAAAATAAAGCGAAACAATAATAAAGACCTTTGTGCCCACCTTGTGTCACTGAATGCCTTCGCATTTAAATTTGCTTCTCATAAAATGTTTGATTTGGTTTGATATTTGTTTCTGTGCAAGAATGTAATTGGGGTTAGTAGTGCACAGAAAACAACGTCACCTATAGGTATCTATACAATGAATTGTTTTATAACCGTTTGTGATGGTTTGTTATCTATTATTATATAGGAAGTTTGAGCAAAATAACGAACTAACCTTGTTTTGCGTGAAGCGGGTCATTTTTGGCAAGCGAATCTAGGATCCGGCCGACCGACGACTTGCGCCGACTCGTAACATTGATGTAGAAGGTAAAAAGTATTGTGTGATGTCATGACAACTGACATCATCAATGTTTATTCCAAATTGTTTGACGTCATTGTTCTAGACTGCTGATGCTTCTCTTGGTATTGCTAAAATGTAGAAAATTGGTCATTTATTGCTACAGTTTAATTAAAAAGAAACAATAAATATAAAACTTAGAAAACTAACGAGTCTGCTAATATGTAAATAATGAATAATAAAAAAAAAACTAAATTCAAATAATTAATTATAAACTCATTAAACACACCGCTGTCTTCTACAATGAATGTGGTTTCGGCGATTCCATCTTCTGTCTACAGACTGACTTCCCCGAATGCCGCCGAAGACAAGTCAGCTCTAAAATCTAAAAAAGGAAAATTCATCAAAAACCAATTGTTCCAACTAGATATCTCCTAATTAACAGAAATTTTAGTGTAAGCAAAATAATAAAAATAAAAAACTTTAATAAAAAGTAAAAACTCTGTTATTTACCATTATTGCGAAATGCCTTCGTAGTTGAATGTGCTTCTTATTTCCCGGTTGTGTGCTCGATGACTGTTATGCCTATAAAGTGCACGTCAGGTTAAATACAAGAAAATCAAACAAAAATCTGAACAAATGCATTGCTTTTAACAAATGCAAAACTTTTCAAGTCCTTGTAGGCCGTTAGATTTATTACTGGTACGCAGTTATTGCGTGTTTGGATATTACAACTCACATTGTTTCGTATGTAGCGCGGCGTTTCTGGCGACAAATTAGGAATACAGATTCTGTATCAGACGTTTCATCCCGGACGATTGCTGACGTATATATAGCGGCCTTAAAATGGCTTACGTCAATAAGTTGCATGTCCCGAAAATGTTTTTGAACAGTTCTTGAGCTTTAAGAGTATATCGAAGGGCATTCTCAAAATGTACTTTGTTATTTACAAATTGTTTGTTTTTTTGTCAATTGCAGGCGACAAATTTGCTAGACATAACCCCCAAAACAATAATGGGTGACCAATTGCTAGATATCACCCTAAAAGAATTATGGGTGACCAATTGCTAGATATCACCCAAAAAGAATTATGGGTGACCAATTGCTAGATATCACCGCAAAAACAATATGGGTGACCAATTGCTAGATATCACCCTTAAAGAATTATGGGTGACCAATTGCTAGATATCACCGCAAAAAACAATATGGGTGACCAATTTCTAGATATCACCAAACAAACAATTATGGGTGATCAATTGCTAGATATCACCGCAAAAACAATATGTGTGACCAATTGCTAGATATCACCGCAAAAACAATATGGGTGACCAATTGCTAGATATCACCGCAAAAACAATATGGGTGACCAATTGCTAGATATCACCGCAAAAACAATATGGGTGACCAATTGCTAGATATCACCGCAAAAACAATATGGGTGACCAATTGCTAGATATCACCCAAAAAACAATGATGGGTGAACAATTTCGAGATATCACCCCAAAAACAATGATGGGTGACCAATTTCGAGATATCACCCCAAAAACAATGATGGGTGACCAATTTTTAAATATCACCCAAAAAACAATCATGGGTGAACAATTTAGAGATATCACCCCAAAAACAATGATGGGTGACCAATTGCTAGATACCACTCTATAAAACAATTATGGGTGACCAATTTTTAAATATCACCCAAAAAACAATATGGGTGACCAATTGCTAGATATCACCGCAAAAACAATATGGGTGACCAATTGCTAGATATCACCCTAAAAGAATTATGGGTGACCAATTGCTAGATATCACCGCAGTGGGTGACCAATTGCTTGATATCACCGCAAACACAATATGGGTGACCAATTGCTAGATATCACCCTTAAAGAATTGTGGGTGACCAATTGCTAGATATCACCGCAAAAACAATATGGTTGACCAATTTCTAGATATCACCCTAAAAGAATTATGGGTGACCAATTGCTAGATATCACCCTAAAAGAATTATGGGTGACCAATTGCTAGATATCACCGCAAAAACAATATGGGTGACCAATTGCTACATATCACCAAAAAACAACATGGGTGACCAATTGCTAGATATCACCCCCAAAACAATATGGGTGACCAATTGCTATATATCACCCCTAAAACAATACGGGTGACCAATTGCTATATATCAACCCCAAAACAATGATGGATGGCCAATTGCTAGATATCACCCCAAAACGATTATGGGTGACCAATTGCTAGATATCACCACAAAAACAATAATGGGTGACCAATTTCTAGATATCACCCTAAAAACAATTATAGGTCACCAATTTCTAGATATCCCAATACAATATGGGTGACCAATTGCTAGAAAGATATCACCGCAAAAACAACATGGGTGACCAATTGTTAGATATCACCACAAAAACGCACATGGGTGACCAATTACTAGATATCACCCCAAAAATAACATGGCTGACCAATTGCTAGATATCACCCCAAAAATAACATGGCTGACCAATTGCTAGATATCACCCCCAAAACAATATGGGTGACCAATTGCTATATATCACCCCTAAAACAATACGGGTGACCAATTGCTATATATCAACCCCAAAACAATGATGGATGGCCAATTGCTAGATATCACCCCAAAACGATTATGGGTGACCAATTGCTAGATATCACCACAAAAACAATAATGGGTGACCAATTTCTAGATATCACCCTAAAAACAATTATAGGTCACCAATTTCTAGATATCCCAATACAATATGGGTGACCAATTGCTAGAAAGATATCACCGCAAAAACAACATGGGTGACCAATTGTTAGATATCACCACAAAAACGCACATGGGTGACCAATTACTAGATATCACCCCAAAAATAACATGGCTGACCAATTGCTAGATATCACCCCAAAAATAACATGGGTGACCAATTGCTAGATATCACCCACAAAACAATATGGGTGACCAATTGCTAGATATCACCCAAAAAACAATGATGGGTCAACAATTTCGAGATATCACCCCAAAAACAATGATGGGTGGCCAATTGCTAGATATCACCCTAAAAACGGACATGGATGACCAATTTTTAGATATCACCCTAAAAACAACTATGGGTGACCAGTTGCTAGATATCATCCAGAAAACAACTATGGGTGACCAATTGCTAGATATCATCCAAAAAACGGACATGGATGACCAATTGCTAGATATCACCCTAAAAACGGACATGGATGACCAATTTTTAGATATCACCCTAAAAACAACTATGGGTGACCAATTGCTAGATATCATCCAAAAAACAACTATGGGTGACCAATTGCTAGATATCATCCAAAAAACAATTATGGGTGACCAATTGCTAGATATCACCCTAAAAGGATTATGGGTGACCAATAATAATGAGATACCAATTGCTAGATATCACCGCAAAAACAATATGGGTGACCAATTGCTAGATATCATCCAAAAAACAAATATGGGTGAACAATAATAATGGGTGACCAATTGCTAGATATCACCCCAAAATAATCATGGGTTAACAATTGCTAGATATCATCAAAAACACGGTGAGTGGCATAATTTTAAACATTAATTAATTTGGCATTACGTTGAAAATGTTAATCTCTACAAGCACTTGACTTCTTTTAGACTGGAAATCAAACCTAAAACAAGAAGGTTTACCGTCAATTGAGGGAGACATTAGGATAAAAGTTTAACAACAATGTTACCTTGTGATGTTTCGATAGACGAAGTGTTACATTAGTATAGATGAGCTTTTTTTTTAAAAAATATTGGAAATTAGCCTGCCTATCCTGCCTATCTAATTTGCTGTAAGCTATTTTTTTCATTTTAACCTTTTTACTTTAAGCTTGATAAATGCTAGTCGGACTGCCACTAACTGATCAAAATTGTATTTACATTTACTGCTAGTAGTATGTGAGATTTGAACAAGATTTTGTCATTTCTATTCTTTCGAAAACTTTTAGCTTCGTAATACTAAATAACGCTTTTGCTTTTTATTTTAAATACATACCGAAGTATGCTAATAATTTTCTATTCTGCATCAACTGCCATGTAATATCAAGAAAACGATTTTTTTTGTAAATCACGTACGCGTACTGAAAACTGCATCTAAACGCTGTATTGAACTACGATAACACTGGGACTTTTGATGCGTATTACAAAATAAAATCACGCGTCCCATTCACACAGTGGGGTCAGTCTACATGCCACCCGGAATTTTTTTCTCGCGAGACCCAATAACCACCCATGGAAAGTCCCTACCCAGCCCTTGACCCCACAACCACACAAGACCACATCACAAATAACTCAAAAATCACATACGCACCAAAAATGACTAAATGACATGCATCTGAAAATACTCACTGGACTGCCTTTAGCATACGTGATTTCAGCGAAAATCGTCTTCAATCAAATACAAATATTCTGCTTTATATTTCGTTTTCTAGAACTGTAAATCCTCTACTTGTAAGCGATTCGCTTTAAAAAAATTTATCTTCAAACTTTTCTCGAAAATGTTTCTGTAAATTTAAGGTCTTCTCGAAAATGTTTCTGTCAATTTGAAAACTTGTTTTACTAAATGCTACATTAAGTATGCGCATTATAATAACCTGCTTGCTTCTCATCTATAACAACCTCGCTCCTCACAACTCAACCTCTCGTTAAAGTGTCAAACCTTTCTGGCAAAGAAACCATGATTTTTAACAAGGCTGCGCGCGCAGCATTCTAGAACACATAATCAGCAATTCCGCGCGGCGCATATTACTTAATTGGATTGCGCCAGTTTTAAGTGAGCAGTAGCAAATAGGTAATTTTCCATGCTTTACTCTGCAGAAAAATCCGTCAAATTGATCCCTTATTACATCTTTTCAACAAGGAAAAAATAGTTTAGGTTGCACAGTATTTTTGACGGTTAAGTTATTTTAGTGTGCGAACTAATTTAGGATTCAAAAATCGATTTTTTGCTGAAAAAACAAACGGCGGAAGAATTACAGCTAACCGCCTGAACGATCATGTGACCAGATTGGGCAGTGTGATTGGTTGGTTGCCTTATGCAATGTCCCGCACCTTTCTTTACCAGAAACAGCTAAAAATGTCAGACAAGCAATTGTCGTCCCTCCTCAACAAAAAGTTTCCGAAACAAAAACCTATTTTTAACGATATTCAATGTTGGATAAATTTTCGTCGTTCGTAGTGGCATTTTAATGGAGGTAGATGCAATAAAATGTTTATTTTACGATGGAGAAGATTTTTTGTTCAGATTCAATGAAATACGCAACTGATGTAATTTGTACATACAACGTGATCCTGGTAACTTTTAGAATATTGTTAATTGGCGCTAGTAACATAAGCACATAAGGTCAAACTAATAATGTTAAACAGCAACAATCAAACAAATCAAGATTCTCATTGAGAAATTATTTTACACAATTTATTGAAACAAACTTATAAAAATGAAACGAATATTTTATAAAAAGTTAACTAGAAACGGAAAAGTAAGATTTAACTAGACGGGGGTGCGGTTGTTGTATATTTTGTCAGGGGGTATATTTTTAGGGCTTAGTGTTTATTTTCAATTTTTATTTTATTTTTTACTTTTAGTTTTCAATTTTTATTTTTTAATATTAATTTTTAATTTTTTATTTATTTTAGGGGTGCAGCCTCATAAATCTCGACATTGCACCTTCATACCACTCTACGCCATGTCTGAAAATTTGAAAGTCCTACGATGTATACTTTTTCAAAAGCTCCGGACAAAAATCGGTCTGAAACATTTGAGCAAAAACAAGATATGTCCCGAAAATATATTTTCGGCCCATATAATTCGAAGAATGTTCAACACGAATTCCAGTAAATACCGTTATTTAATGACGCCTTTAAAAAATACGATCGTTTGTAAATGTGCAAAAATTTGGCAAGAAAACCGATGTGACGAACAGCAGCCCGTGAGAGTTATAGAACAGGTAAAATAAATTTTGTAAGTTTTAAGTTAGGGATGTGTGATAATATTGGACAGGAGATGATTTTCGATGCCAAGGGGCAATATCGGTACCAGACTTTGTTATTTGGTGACAACTAAGACGTATTTTGATATTTTTCCAAAAAATATGGGGTATCGTAATAATAACAAAACATCGGACATTCCTCCTGTCAACTGGGGTTAACCAAACGTTAGTTTGTAACAGAATATTGGCTGCAAAACAAAAAAAAACAAAATACTAGAGCGCGAGGGCTGTTTGTGCAAAAACGTACAAACAAACACCAGGAAAATAATATGCTTGTTTATGGCTGGTTTACATGCTACAAAAAGCGAACACTTTGTTATATCAACCACCCTATACACTGTCAACGAAATAATATACAACAGAAAAACGAAACGAATGGACTTGATTTTGTTTAAGTTAGCCCGTTGTAATGTTAAATTCTATATAATGGTTGCATTTCGAGAGTTGGGCTGCGGCTTTGTAATATCGACAAAACAAGGGCAAATGCGTCAACACAGCGGTTGTAAACGAATTGGGGCGAATGTTCGTGTTTGGAATAAGACGACACAAGAAAACATATCGAATAGATGGCACGACAATATAGTTGGGGCTACGGTCCTTTCACAGAGAGCGTGTTTGTGTTAATGTTGCACACAACACAAGCTCACATTCGTGTGAAAAAAAAACAATTATAAAAAACAGGCGTATATAGGTGCAAATTTGTGTATCGTCCGCGACTATAACCGCCCACATTGTATTGTTTAAGGGTGGCAGGGAATATTTTTTAATTTCCGTTCTATCTTTTAATTTCGTATTTAGGTATATGCTGCAAAAATGCAAAGAAACATAGACCCGTGTGAAGGCGACTTGATATAGTTTCACGGCAAAACATAGGAACATGCACAAAAAAGTACAAAATAGAAGGACAGATCCGCCATTTTCTTCTCCAAAGGGTGACGCAGTAAAATGAATATCAAAGGCTATACAGGGGTGGGTAGCACGTTTTAAAATAAGTGTCACTGGTAAACACCGAAATGAAAACACTAGATCCAACGTTTATTTGTCAAAGGGTAAAGTGCTAAAAGGAATAAATATTTATTCGAAAGGTTCACCAAATCCTTTCTACATCTGTATGGGCTTTTGTATTTATTCTACGTCTTCAACCTCCAGCCATTATGCTTTAAAGTGATGCGTGAAAATGTGGCTTCACCGCATTACCCAGTTCAACGAGAAAATAGAAACGGTAAACAGCACAAAAAATAATTGCGGTACGCCCGCCGACTTTGTAAGCGAAATTCGCTTTAGCTAAGCGATAGTTTACAACCTTTGAGCTTGGAAGTTACATCTTAGACTTTGGATTATAAGTTGATTTATTGTGGGTAAGTTGATTTATAAATCTCAAATTATAAGTTGATTTATCGTGGAAAAACGAGAATTTAGCTTCAAACAGACGCGATTATATTTTATTTGAAATAACTTTCCTTAACTCGGCATAAGAACCGAAATCCGCTCACGTACCGCCTAAAAAGATTTTGCCTACAACTAGTTGTACACGTATTACAGGTTGAGAACCACTGCTTAAGCTCAAAAAACCAAGATGCCGAAAATATAATATAGGGTAATCAGATGACAGTGGCACCATATAATAAAAGTTTCTACTTTGACCTGATGAAGCACGGTTGTGCAAAAGTTTGTCGAGAATCAATACAAACTGTCTTTATGCAGTGCCACCTGATTACCCTAGTCAGAATTCAACAAATACGGCCATTTACAACGAAAATATACAGTCCTTCATTAGCCATCCATCCTCTTTTAAACCGCAGGGCGTACGGCTCCACGCGTTCAAACTCCAACGTTTTTTGCAGTGCCCAAATGCAGGCTACACCCTCAGGCTCTCAAGCGTGTTGTTGTAGCAGATAGAGATCCAGTAGGCCTGGGCGGCGGCCCACTGTATTTGGTTGATTTCGCCGTCGGCCGTGTAGGCCAGGATCGGGTCTTCGATGGCGCGAGGCATCTGCTGAATGAAAAACAAATGTGTAACAAAAAACGTCTCTATCGAGAAATTATATATCTCCAACTTTTTTAGTTTCTTTATCTTGTTGATTGTCCGCGATAGTAAAAAATCGGTATACAAACTAAGGTTTTAATAAAGCAAGGGCACTGTTTTAACGCATTTTCCAACAATACGCAGCGTCTTAGAATAAATGCCGAACATTCCATCTAAAACTCCCTTGTAATCTTGTTTGGCTTTTGTGGCAAAGTCAGTTCATCAATGGGCTCATTTGATTAAATATTAAAAAGGCTTTCTATTTTTCTTGTGTGTAGTATTTAGGCAGTTTATGTGACACGATAGAAACCGGATTTTCTAAGAGCGCGCAAAGCAAAGTTTAATGCTTAAATGATCTGCTTGTGCTGCAGCATTGTGTATTTTTGCAATTACTATACATTAGGGTTGTTCAAAAAAACACTTTTTTTGTCAAATTTCAGTGGGGACCCCCTGGAATTGTTAGGTTGCGTCTAAAAACCCCACTAACCAGATCTGAGCACGTTTGGTTAAGTATTGACCGTGCTACGTCAGTTTGAAAATTCTGATTCTCATTTCAACAACATTTGTTAGGCTGTTTTGTACGAAAAATGGCTTTTTAGCACATTTTTTTGAACTTTAGATAAGTAATTGATATAATTGTGTGAAGACTAAATGCACTATTTTATTAATTTGATGTCATGTTTGCTGCATCTACTTTATTTTAAAATTTTTCATACAAAACAGCCTAACAAATGTTGTTGAAATGAGACATTTGTACCATGACTACTCACTTTTTTACTGCAAAACAGGTTTATTTATGGCCACTCAATTGCAAAGCAATGCAAAAAAAGAAGAAAAAAATTTTTTTAGGGGGAGGACAATTAATTTTTTTTTAATTTTAGCCCAAATCTGAATTTTCAAATTAACGTAGCACGGTCAATACTGAACCAAACGTGCTCAGATCTGGTTAGTGGGGTTTTTAGACGCAACCTAACAATTCCAGGGGGTCCCCACTGAAATTTGACAAAAAAGTGTTTTTTTGAACAACCCTACTATACATACGTACGTTTTCTTATGATTCATATTACTTGACGCCGTGTTATGACGGTCAAATGTAGGTTGAGCTATAGGCCCAGGTTACGATATTGAAATAGGCCGAGCATAATATCAACCAATATATGTTCAATTAAAGACTTTCAGCACATATATCAATAATCTGACCAAAATGCCATGAACGA
Source organism: Ascidiella aspersa (assembly GCF_963924565.1). Classification (NCBI taxonomy): domain Eukaryota; kingdom Metazoa; phylum Chordata; class Ascidiacea; order Phlebobranchia; family Ascidiidae; genus Ascidiella; species Ascidiella aspersa. The sequence continues at coordinate 24,133,700 of NC_139451.1, forward strand.
AGCTTTTCCGGGTAAGTGAAAACAACAAAAAAAATTGTAGAATTACCCTATATACCACAGTTTAAGAACCCCAGTCCTAGAAGTCCTAAACTGAGAGTTTGTCATAACTGAGATTTTTTAGATCTCACAGGACATAAAGACGTTATTTGCAAAAAAGTGAACCACTTGCCCTGACCGTTGGTGGGAGTCCATAAAGAACAAAACAAAATACCTCCATTCCTTCGACAGCCACGGTTGCCAAGTAGTTCGGATCTTGTTTATTCCAGCATAGACGTAGAAGGGGTTGGTGTCCTGAGTCCTAAATAAAATAAAAGGGTGACAGTTAAAATGTGGACATGATCACAAACTGCGAAAGTGCAACAAATCTTCAACTGCTAATGCAGTGTTTCGTGTAAAATTTTTCGAGGGGTACCGGTATTTCTCTTAAATTGCCTGCAATTTTTTTAAGGCACTCCAGCCTTTAAGACTAAAATAGTTATTTTGCCCATTTAACTCTTATTCCGATTAATTTTAAACTTATTTCAACATGTTTAGGTCTTATCTGGACTATTTTAGATCTTATTAAACCAGACAATATGTGTTTTGTGTAAGGGCCAGATTCTGTAATCGAAACACATAAAAAACTTTTGAAATTTTTAGCACTAACCTCAGGCTCATACAATTAAAATTGTTGAGTGTTCCAGGTGTCTCAAATCGAACATACGCACAGAGCCATCTGCACCAACAGATGCAAACATGTCCCTGCCACCACCAGCTCGGCTGAAGGCAATATCGTACACCTAAAATAAACATAACATGTGAATGTAGTACAGTGATAAAAAAACAAAAGTGAAAGAAAATATATTGGACTAAAATTCAAATTTTTAGACCAAAAGTAAAATTTAAATTATAGACGTTGTTCATGTAGTGTTAACAAAGACTGGCATTAGTTGTTATCGTTAACTTCAAGAAATGAATTTAACTGGCTTCTACAAAACCAAAGTCTCTGCTTTGTTCAAGGCAAAACTTAAATATGCAGCACAGTTAAAATATAGACAAAGGTCGGAGAGAACATTTTTTTAAACCTTTTTTGAAAATTTTGTTAGATTTGAAAATCAAGGTATAAATTTCAATACAATCACTTGCTGTATTGTTTTGGCAAGAATAAGTTTGAATACATTTCTCAGGATATATCAATATCAGTACACATTTTAATACCGCAGACGAGTTTAGATACAAAACGTAAATCATTGCGTTGTGATTAGAGATAGACCAATATATGGGTTTACCGATAATATCAGCCGATATTTGGTTTCCACAGATATATCGGTATGGGTAAATGTAGGCCGATACTTTGTCCGATATTTTAGTGCAGAAATATTATATAATTTTTTCTGTAGAACAAACAACTTACCCATTTTTTGAAAAAAAAAAAAGATTTAGCATCACGCCAAGTTAACATGTAAAATAATAGTTTAATAATTAATCGAGGTATATAAACTAAAACGTTATTTAGATTTTATTTTTAAATAATTCAAGTTGTGAACATTTCCCAGGTATTTAAAAAAGTTGGTATCAGTCACAAAAAGTGATATGGTCGATCCCTAGTTGTGATGCACAGTTTGAGAACCTTTAAAGGAACAACATTCTTGAGCTACACAACTGTAACTTACCTCTTGTCATGAGCTATTAGCTGGGTTTTTACATGACCAGAAACAACATTTACTCTTCTCAGGACTTGACCAGTCTCCAATCCCCAAATGGTGCAGGTGGTGTCAATGCTGCTTGTGCCTACTGCCTAACAGTGCACAACATAAAATAATAAGCAAAATTGGTTAAGTGAAAATAACTGCTTAAATTGTTTACAAAGTTTAAGTGGGGTAACACTAATTTACGGAATGATGAATGGTCGGAATGGTTGGAACAATCACTAATTTACGGAATGGTCGGAATTGTCAGAATTGAATAAATAGGGCCGAAACTAATTTGATGAATGGTCGGAACGGAATAATCTGTCGGAATGAAATGAACGAAGCTGTAGGAACAGAATGAAGGGTAACACTAATTTACGGAATGATGAATGGTCGGAATGGTCGGAACGCTCACTAATTTCTGGAATGGTCAGAATTGTCAGAATGGAATGAATAGGGCCGAAACTAATTTGATGAATGGTCGGAACGGAATGAACTGTCGGAATGAAATGAACGAAGCTGTAGGAACAGAATGAACTGTTGGAATGAAATAAACCGAGCTGTAGGAACAGAATGAACTGTCGGAATGAAATGAACGAAGCTGTAGAAACAGAATGAACTTTCGGAATGAAATGAATGAAGCTGTAGGAACAGAATGAACTGTCGGAATGAAATGAACGAAGCTGTAGGAACAGAATGAACTGTCGGAATGGAATGAATGACGCTGTATGAGCTGAATGAACTGTCGGAATGAGATGAACGAAGCTAACCCTAACCCCAAACCTAACCCTAACCCTTACAGTTCGTTCATCTCATTCCTACAGTTCATTCTATTCCGACAGTTCATTCTGTTCCGACAGTTCATTCTGTTCCTACAGCTTCGTTCATTTCATTCCGACAGTTCATTCTGTTCCTACAGCGTCATTCATTCCATTCCGACAGTTCATTCTATTCCGACAGTTCATTCTGTTCCTACAGCTTCGTTCATTCCATTCCGACAGTTCATTCTGTTCCTACAGCGTCATTCATTCCATTCCGACAGTTCATTCCGTTCCATCCATTCATCAAATTAGTTTCGACCCTATTCATTCCATTCCGACCATTCCGTAAATTAGTGAGCGTTCCGACCATTCCGACCATTCATCATTCCGTAAAATAGTGTTACCCGTTTAAGTGACATGGAATCCAAGTAAATTGGGTTCCACTTCATTCCAATCAAATGCTGTTAATGGAGCACAGAAATCAGAGTTCTTGTTGTTGTTAAGTAAACATTTGAAACTAGTTTCATTATCACTCACCTAAAAATGCAGATGTTGTACCTTAGCATTAAAAAAAACTCAGTTTAGGTATATCAATAATATCAGCTATTATAGTCACTTTGCACACAACCAATAAATGACAAAAAATGATGTGTAGTAGGTAAAGTGAAAAACAGTAAAATGAGGAAGCTTTGCTACATTACCTATAATGTACCATAGAACAGTTAACTTTTTAAGATGTATACCCAGTTTAATATGTTATTAGTTTAGAGCACTTGTCAACTTTCATTGAAAGAAATTTATGTTTGTTATGTAGTGTTAGCACTATGCTGATTTTACACACTTCCGTAAAAAAGTGTGGAAATATCCACATAGCCCTAACACTGCATAATAGACATAAATTCCTTCCAATGACAAAGCAAAAAAGTGAAGAGTTATGTAAAGATGTAGTTTCGGCCGCTAGTTATTTTGGGGCACTCTACGTTTAATTTTTTGGGCACTGTGCACACTGTGTTTTGTCAAGAGCAGCATTATGGAAACCTGTGCATTTTGGTAGTAATGAGAGAAACTTTAATCATTGATTGACCACTGGATAGGGATTGGGTCTCAAGATTTGGGCAGCAAATTTATAGAGAATATTTTGCTATCATACATAAAAACAGATTTACCAATTTCTGTCATATAAGTAATAATTTATGTAAATATCATCATTCAAACTTACCACTCTCCATAAGCGCAAGTAATCTCCACTGGTTGCGAGTAAATCTGGGTAAACCCCTTTAGCGTACCAAGCAGGGGAGTTTCCTGGATCCAAAAAAGTGGGGATTACGAATTTTCCAATTAGGGAATTCACCGTTTTTGCAGCTGACGTTAATGACGTCATAAAATAGTGATTGTGATGACGTCATAAATTAATAAAAAAACTAATCAGAAACCGTCCATTAACGTCTATACATTTAGATCTACGCGACGTAAATACTTTTAGATCCACCCGAACCCAAACGCTAACCTGTACGCTAACACAAAAAATGTTGCTATACTCAACTTAAAAAAATCCACAACTGTCAACAGATCTGCATAAATACAATACGGTTTATTGCTAAAATCATGGACATTACTTCCAAAACTGAGGTTCGGTCCACGAGGATTTGAAACTTTATCTATTGCGCGTGGGAGATGAAAAAATGCGTGGCTGAAAATAAAATTCCGACTTAAACTTGCGCGGCTGAAGATAAATCACTACCGACCGAACTTTGTAAGATGCGAAATTATATTAAACTTACAACGTTCGTAGAATACTTAAAACACTGCGCAACTTTCTGTTGGTGTGCGGGCGCAGCGCGCAGGTAAACATTTTGATAAGTATATTAAATGAGATATTAGGTACGGTACATTAATTCCTTAATCTACATTTTCTATCCATGAATTATCCGCAATTTTGCTAATATATCCATCTGCAGTTTACATCCCTGCTTATCCACCGAATAAATCGACATAAATCAAAGCACTATTAGAGGTAATCTTCGTCGGAATAAAAGACAGTTCGAAATAAAAACAAAATAGCACTAATACCAAGTAGTCGGAATAACGTCTAAATCGGAAAACACAGACCTGCACCCCCAGGAATAAGACCTAAAAGGCCAGAAAAAAGCCAATATAACCTTTTTAACTAACCTAAAACCCCACCCTAACTTCACCACTAACTCCCCAAATAATTTCAACCCTAACCCAAATTGTAAGCCCACCCTTAAATCTAAACATGGGGCAAACAATCAGGTGCCGAAACAGCGGCGCTCTAACTGCGCTGTTCAAACTAGGGCGTCCAAATGTTGACACAAAAACGGCCGATGCCAGACAGGTGTCCCCTAATCGCCCTATACCCTCTCCCTACAGTTTTACGCGTTATTTTGTTCATTTAGGCATTATTTCGTACGATTTCCTCGAGTCCCAATCTGGTTCCGACTCTACAGCCTGTATTTCACCCGCTAACGTAACTCAAATAAGATGAATATTCACCAATCCACTTGTATAGCTCATGGAAAATATGCCACATAGGCTATTTCAGCTTAACAATTAACAGATTACTGCCTTATAAGTTTCGAAATTTGCATGCGCACACGTCAGGTAGTTTTACCTTGTTTTACTCGAGTTTGACTCCGCAGCCCTGCTATGTTCTGCTAATTTACGAATAATCTGACATCTATTATGTTTCTTGGGAGACGCTATTAAACCTTATTTCATAAGTTAAGTTTTAGGCGCTGGTCTAAATACCTACCATATTTACGTCCGGGGTTTATATTGCTAACAATATTTGAGTTAGGGTGAGAGTTAGCGTTTGACAGGTCAAGTATTATTATTATTATATTTATTCTTACATATTTATGACTTCCTTGCAATTTCCAACTTTGACCTCATTTCGTTGCTGTTAAAATAATTGTGGTAGGATTCTAATCCAGCCCAAAATACTCTAATATACCCTAACACTGCTGAAAAAGACGAACTGTCAGGAACACAATACTGTGCCCGCTATTTGGGAATATACTTCGACGCTTTTCAGCCGATACATAGAAGTGTTAACTATTGGTTTCGCTTTTAGATTGGTTTCTCAGTCGCCCCAAAACACACCTGCTTACTTTTAATGTAGGCTACCTGCTTTCAGGGCCGGCTTAAGGGTACTATAGGTCTAAGGCTGTTTACTTGAGAAGGGCCTAATTTACTAGAGACGGGCATAATTACCATAACTTCCATAATCTCAGAGCCCTAGACCTAATTTAAAACAGCAAAATGTAAATAGTGCGACGTAAGTACCTCAACATTTGCTATTTGGTAAATTTGCTCCTACATGAACTTTAGTCATTAAAGTACCCGTGATGCACACTCTTTAACTGATAAAACAAAAACAGACAAATATAAAGAACTTCGTTAATCGTTTTGCGAGTGACAAAATACAACAATTTGTTTAGTTTAGAAAAAGTACCTACTTTTCTATTTGTTCAAGGTATACATGACAACAACTAAATTAAACATAAAAATGCCGTTTGGCATTGGACCTTATTTAAATTAAATACTCCATTACAACAACCGTTCGAGCGAGATTCACGCTCCACGGTGTTGAAAACGAAATTTTTCTGAAGCAATAAAAAATTACACCAAACATGTTCGATTGCGTTTTACACATGTGTTCCATAGCTTGCCGCGAAGTGCTTTCGAAAAAAAAACTCTCTATATATCACCAGTCGAACTCGACCCCCAGCTGGTGGTAAAAGGCTCGGTTGTACGGCTCATAGAACTCTCGCAGCCGCTGCATCGTCACCGAACTCGCGTTTTTTCGGCCGTTTCTCGTCTTGCCTTTGTTCGAGCCCAGGCACTGCAGGGTCTTGATGTACTCGGTGTCGTTAAAACGCCGCTCTCCCTGCTCCAAAAGCGTTGCGTTGTACTGACGGTAGCAGTAGAAGCCGGTGTCGGGCCGCGGCACAAAGTCCTCACTGTACAGCACTTTTGGAAGACCAAGGTATTCTTGTAGCTTCTCGATTTCAGGCCCCGGGTTTTTGACGAAGCGGTTGCCGTCGATTATGAGTAGCCTGGAAGCGTTGAATACTTTGTTCCAGCGCTCGTAGTGCGCCGCGTACAGGCCGTTGCTGAGTAGCGTGAGGGCGCGGTTCTCGTTAAAGAGCTGCACGATTCGCGTAGAGACTTCGGGCGTGATTTTGCTGCCGTTCCAGCCCTTAGTGATTTCCTGCAGTTGCGGCAGGTAGTGGTCGACGTAGGCCTCGAAGGTCTCGTAGTGCTTTATCAGCGGGTTATTGTATCGGTGGTAGCGGAATCTCTGAAACGCATTGTTTTTTTGGGGGGAGGGGGCACTTTTTTTCCGAAATGCGACGCAAAATGGAGATAGTTCTGCACAGGGGCGGATCTAGGATTTTTGTTTGAAGGGTAACATCAACTTTTTGGAAATGATATGACGAATTTTAGTCATACTGTGACGTCATTAAACAAATAATCTACAAAACACTTGTTGTCAAGTAAACTCGTGCAGAAAACTCAGCTGAAATCCGGTTTAATCGCAAACGCTAAAAAATGCTTCGAATTTGTTTAAACTTTAAAATAAGACTCGTGTCCCGGGATGGGATTAAATGTCAGGTTAATGACGTCCCTAATTACCACACATGGATAGCAGAAGCTATTCATACATACATTAATATTTTTAAATCCTGCCAATTTTCCTTGCCTTGATTCTGACACGATTGCGATCAAGACTAAATTTTAAAATAGAACACGTAACGCTTAAGGAAACATTAATGAGATATATTGCTTGAAATAAAGGGATTTATTGTCTAATTTTAATGATCCGCCCCTGATACTGCACTCTTCGAACTAACAACAATGTTCGCTATTTATGGTTCGATTGTTATTTATGGTGGAAACCATACACCATAACAAAGTCACTTAATTCGATTTGTTTTCAACGCTTATAGCGCTCATATTAGGATAATTCGGGGCTTTGAAGCGTCTGTGTTAAAACGTGTGTTAAAAAAATTACGCTTCTAATACAGTCCGCTTGAAACGTAAATTTTTTAACACATGTTCTAACACAGACGCTACAAAGCCCCGAATTATCCTAATTAGGATTAATATGAGCGCTACAAGCGTCTAAAACAAATCGAACTGGGTGACAAAGTTGTGCATAACAGTTTGTGCATTTATATTACGATGATGCTTTAAGTTTATACTGTCGGTATGCACCGCCGACCACGCTATAAACAATTGTATTATATGTATTGCTTTGTTGCCCACCATAAATAGTGATTTAAAATGATTTGTCATTCAACACTGTTTTGCTTTTACAGCAGGTTGCGTGACCAATTTTTTTATTTTCAAGGCGTTTGTTGGTAACTTTGGATCGATAAATGTCGCTACATATTTTGTTGCATTGTACAAAAAAAACGTGTGAAAAGAGTAATTTAATTTCAATCTTTATAAGTCAAGGGGCGACCAGCGCTTTGGTGTTTTACAATATACTAGAAAAAAATATTTTTTTTCGGAGAGTCCTTCGGCCCCTCGCAACCCCTTTCACGCCCCCAGTATAAGAACCCCTGGTTTAAACGAGAAAGCGTACAAAGGTTTACCTCGAACGCGAAATCCGATAAGGCACGTGCAGTTGGGTCGCACACGATCATGAACAATTTCACATCTGGCACCGTTTTCTTTATCCTCTCTGGTACGTTGTATGGTGGGGCAAAATAATAAATCGGCGTCTTTTCGATTGTCATCTGCTTCGCGTTTGTAAGCGGCAGTCGTTTTCTAAATAACTTTCAATCTTTAACGCTTCGAATATTTTTTACGTCAGTAGTTCTCAAAGTTTGTCAGCGGCAGACTAAGAAAGTTAAAGAAAATTCGCTGTACGCGTTCTGCAAAACGCTATTTTTTAGCTTTATGTTCACCTATAATACATGACATCAAGCCAATAAGTAAATACCATTATAATACAAAAGGTAATCGATTCGATAGTATGTATTTAAGTTTTGCAAGATTGTGTGCATGGTAATTTTCTATTACTAGTGGTCACCAATCTTTTTCATAAAGGGATGTACCGTATACCTCCAATAAATGGCGGTCATGGGCCCGATAAACAACTTTATATTCACCTTATCTGAGTGTATTAAAAAAAAAAAAAATAAGATAAAATAAGTGCATTTCTATTACATTTATACTATAGGTTCTTCGAAATTGTCGTTTATTTAAAATATCAGTAAAGCAAGTCATTTACCAAAGCAAGTCAATTAGGTATTAAAAAATAAATGTTAAACCAATAAAGCCGGTAACACGCCCAAACTAGCAGCACAAAAAGGTGCTTCTGTCGTTAAAAAGTTAAACCAGCCCATATTTTAAGATCCAAAAGATGTCTACTTCAAAAAATATTTATTACCCACATGAAGACGGCCAATTACATGAAACGAAATTTAGGTTTTTTGGACCTAAACTATGAAAATATACTACGCTGATTTCGGTATAAATTAATCGCTGTATATACTTGTACGCCATAATGCCTTCCTGAAATCGATGTGTGAAGAAAAATGTCTCCATCTCAATTGCTGGAACTCTAACCATGGGGTGGTGTTGAAGAAAAGTAAGGAGTCCGTCCGTACCGCACTTCTTTATCCCAATCCCAATCGCTTGCGGAAGACGGCGTTTTTCAAACTACAATTTAAAAAAAGTATATATATTTACAATAAGTAATTCGGTTTTTGCGATGGCAAGATATCGCGTCCCGGACAATCAACAACCTATTAAAAAAACATTTCCACAATAAAAAAACAAATAAAATAACATTTTCCGTTAAGTTTTCTTGGTGATTCGGTGTCGATTTGGATACAATACTTATGCACAAACATATCGTGTATAGTCTGCAACATAGGCGCCGAACGTGGGTGTGCAAAGCGTTTTTAGACGCCCTGGATTTCTGTCAGGGCGTTAAAAGCCCTTTGACCAAGTCGCACTTACAAATAGTGTGCAATTTCCACTCATAATGAAGATACGCCATAGGCCTACCAGTTGCACAGTTTAGGTTCATAAAGTTAGGTACATTTTTTTTAGATGATGTGGGAATTTACAGCGTGGGACAGTTTCCGTTCGCACATATATATGAAGTACTTTACCTTGCAAAATTATGCGACCGGCCGTATATTTATTTAGTTATTTCAAATACATGAAGGCATTTTTTGGGTTTGCGCCACCTTTATTAATGCATCTGTGTACCCTGAAACTATTCAACAATCAAAGTGCCGACAACTTCGAATGACTTATAACTAAATGAATTGGCTTTGTCGTTTTTTATTAGACGAATTTTCAAATGTCAGTTAAAATTTAATACGGGTCTGCCGAGACATTTTATGCTTAGCATTGACACGAGTCGCACATATAAAACACAGAAGCGCTAAATTGGTTTCCAAAGTATTACGTTTTGGTGGTGATTACTGACAAGTTAGCATTTTGTCTTAATTTAAAAAAACGCCCTGGATTTTTCAAAGTTCGGCGCCTATGCTCTGCAAGAAAATTTTAAATAATCTATTTTGTTTTAATTTACCTGTTCTGATTAGTATTTTGTTTAATGTTTATCGCGGTAAAGTAATTCTAAATATAAGCAGTGTACTATAAGTAACGTTTGGGGCAAACTACAGCCATTGATGCCCTCATAATATAGAATTTCTTTAGCAAATTTAGACTTTAGGCTTTGTAGCCAAAACCAAAATATATTTGCTTGTTCTCAAAGCTAATTTCACTGGGATTTTTGCTTAACTGACTAAAATTCTTTCAAATGTAACTGCACACGAGGTTTTATCGCAAATAAACACGTTTTTTAACCTTACGCTTTAGGTTTTTTTTGGACGAATTGACAACTTGGGTATCTGAGTTACTTTTTTTCATGCATGTAGTTTTCGCGTTTTCACCTTTACATTGTCGCTGTTGTATTTTTCCATTGCTTTAATTAAGGTCTCCCTTGATTCCCAAGCAGTTTTCTGTTCTGTACAATAAAATAAAGGTTTATACAGAAGTTTCAGATTTGTGAAAAAGCAAATTCGAATGTTTGGAAAATAATGGCTTGTTGTTTAATTTTTAATAAAATATTCCAAATCACAGGCTATTTTGGAAAACATGAGTTTATTGCTGTACAAATGACTAACATTACTGTATTATACTGCGGTATAGCTATTTTAAATAAGGTAGTTAAATAAGGTAGTTTAAATAAGGTAGTTATTTAAAATTTAGAATCGTGTGTTATCTATGATTCCACCGCTGTCAAGTAAGTTTTAAGTTATTTCTGAGTTATAAATATTCAAAAATTACGTAGGCCTATCACAAAAAAAGAATAATAAGATATCGTAGTTTGGCAGAAAAATTGTTTGTCCACCAAACCTTAAACTAACATAGGTTTAAGAGTTGTTAAAAACAATAAGTTTAGCCCAGTCATACGGAGGTTATCACAACACTGATAAAGTGGACATCACTTGTTCAGAAAGGAATCGTACTATCATTTTATAGGTAGAAGTTAAATGGTAACATCAATACTCACGTTTAAACTGGATATAATTTACTGAAACATTTGAAAGCCATATTGTCGACAACAGAACTGTTACACAACTAACCAGTACAAGCAAAGAAAATAACCCGAACTCGTTTTTCACTGACCCACTCGACATTTCAGCATGGCTGCCTAAAGCAAAACGAACCAACGTATTTAATAGTAGCCTAACATTTAATTTAGGTATTTGCATTTATCGCAAGGAGTATATTATCTAAATTAAAAGTTTTATAACCCACTGCAGCTGTTTACAAATGCAAATATACGTTGGCTGCACAACTGTAAATGATTGTTTATGAAAGGAATAATTGTTCAACCTATTGTTTAATTTTGGATCAACAAAGTAAAACAGAGTATTTTAGACGTGCGACCGGGTGTATACATAGGGTTATTTTACCACCCGCAACATTTATGTTTATCATATTGTACTACAGACCCTCTAAAAGAAAAAAAATCTTATTAACAGTAAAAAATATGATACCCAAGGATTCATAAATAAAGTGCATTCAAATTCAATTTTCAAGGCCTTATATGAGTTTATTTTTTTGAAGCGCTATAAAACTGATATAACGCAACACAAATAAAAAACACTTTTTTCTATCATTGTACCAGCAATCGTCAGGTCTATAGGTTTGGATTTTAATAGGAACTTCAAATATTTTAAATTCAGTTTAATCTTCGACCAATTACGATTACGAAGCCCTTCTTTATTTTGTGAATCACTTAATTAATTAGGCCTAGCGTTGCCAAAAACAGAACCTGCCTAAGTGGAAAGTTGCCTCTTTATTTTTGATTGATTAATCCAATTACCACCAATCACAATTCTCAGTTTGTCAGTTTATAAATCGTTTTAAAACGACCGGACTTTTTGGCAAACCGGCAACACATTTCCCAAATCGACTGACGGCCTACGTAATTTATAGCAGCGTATAATTTAGTCGCAACTGAGTTACAGTATACTTATACTAGGTAAATATAGCACAAATATTAATTTACTGTAACTGTCTCAGTTAGTTTTCAACCTTCATATTCAACCCTGGCGCTTTTATAGTTTAAAAATAATACTGAAAATGTTCAATAACGGGTAATAATTAAAAAAAATTAAGGATTTAATACGATTAAAGTAAAATACCTAAAACGACTCTGAATATTGCTCAAAAGTGACCGAATTAATATACCTGCTTAATCTAAAACTAAAACTTTCTTGCATTTGACTAATTAAAGTTGAACCCATTTCCGACACAACGTATGTAATCAATCATAAAAAAATAAGGCCTGCCTATATCTTGCTTTGTTAATAAACTAATTTGGGTAAATTTAGGAACCCTTTAGTTTAATAAGAAAATATAGGCTCTAACTTAGTTTTGTTTTTAATTAACTGATTTCAGACGAATAACATTGAGCATGTCTTATTATTTCGTGATCCTAATATCAGAGGTCATTACTATTGACTATACATTTAGATAGCATCTGCGTTTTAACGTTTCTTTCAAATAACATAGAAGGGAATAAAAAACTTATAGTACGAAGTTTTAGTTAACAACTTGAATAGCTGGATCAAAGGCTAACACAGCGCTACTCCCAATGCCATGACCATACGGTAATTTTGTATAGCCTGCATTAATTTAGGCCTTATTCCAGCCCTCGAATATCCTTACTTTTTTTTTTTTTTTTTTAACGAAATAATCTATTAAGCAAGATCCCGTCTTGGTGAGCAGTACACCCTATACGTTATAGGTTCTACATTAAAAGAAAAATTTAAAAAATGCTGAAGGTGTGCATACTATCAGATGCTTTCCTGTCACACTTCTCAGAAAAAGAGCAACTGTGAAATTTCCTAAAGACAAACCCTGGATCTATGATAATACTTGTTTGTTTAACACACAACAAGTGGTTATTATACACAAAATGTTTGATTAAAAAATAATTAATCAAAGAGCTCTATTGGGTATATAAGTCCTCGTTCAGAATATAACTCTATGTTTCTGTACCAGCAAGCTGTCTTTCGGCTAATTTACTGTAATTTATCAGTTAATAAACTTAGAAGATACTACCTCAATAAACCCAGGAACCGGCATATTTGATTTAAGAAACACAGATGTACAGCATAACACGTATAGGCTAAACCAATAAGCACACGACTCGCCAGGTCAGGTAATAACACCAGAAAGTGTGACTCGTAAGAGACCGCCTTGTATAAACCAAACACTCTTAGTCGTGCAAACGTGTTTGGGTATAAAGTGGCAACTCTTATTCTTAAGTGCGTTTCCGCCTGAAATCCAGGCCCGACAGTCGATAAAAGGCTTCGTTAAAAGGCTCGTAGAAGTTTCTCAGTTTTTCCAGGGTTTCCGGCCTTGCTCTGCGCTTTCCGTTCCGGGTGCGGCCTTTATGCTCGTTCAAGCACTTCAAAGATTTGATGAACTCTTCCTCGCTCAATTTCGTTTCCAACGTCAGGTCGCTGGAATTTTTTGGCCGGTAGCAGAAGAAGCCCGTGTCCGGTCTACGCACGAAATCCTCCTTGAGTAACACCTTGGGAATCCCCAAATAATCCTGAAGCCGTTCTATTTCGCTTCCCGGGTCTTCCAGAAACCGGTTTCCGTTGATTATCAGCAGGTTCGATTCGTTGAACACCTCTTTCCAGCGCTTTAAATGAGCTGCGTAAATGCCGTTGCTGATCAAAGTGGCCGGGGGAGAACTTGCGTAGAAGTTTACCAGCTGCTTTGACTGTTCTGCAGACGGATCTGAAGCGTTCCAATCCTTGGTCAGGCGCTGCACTTGCGGCAAATGGTGCTCCACGTATTTCTCGAACGTGTCAAAATCCTTAATCAGAGGGTCGCGAAAGAGTTGGAATCTGACGCGCTGCAAAATGCACGAAATGTGTTTGCATGAATCAGCAACAATAACACCAAGCTGCAGTAGAATGAAATATGCGCACACCTATGTGTTCAACAACTGTGATCTAGCCCTTCTGGAGCTGCCACAGACGCAAAGAAGTAAAACGTCGAAAAGAAAATCAAAATTGCAAATGAAACCTTTGCTTATAGTCGCATTTCTAAATAGCATTGCCGAGCAATAGGTTTAAAAATTGATACAGTACAACTTCTAAAAATCTTTATGCTAAACAAACGTTGGGGTTTTATAGTTTGGTATACTTTTGAATAATTCAAACGTTTTTCTTAAGAATACGTTCAGTCAATTTCGTTGGAATTTATTCTCGGTTTATGTTATTTTTGATTCAAATTGTATAGTTATTACGTGTACGTTTACGTGGTTTTAGCGAACCACACCAATTTTACATACAAAATGTCGCATTTGTAGTTAAAGTAATCTGAAGTGGAGTTGAAAATACCCAAGTGGTTGTGAATTATTTTCAAGTTGTTTTCTATATTATAGTCTGGATTTTTTCCAGTATAAGTTAATTTGTTTGGATAGGCATCTTTATCAAACCAATTCCGCTCAATAGTTATCATTTAAAAAAAGCAAAGTGGAGTTTGGTGAACTATTTTGATTCGGATTTTGATAAAACTTTGCGCATAGTCGCATTTCTAAATAGCATGGCCAAGCAAAAGGCTTAAAAATGTATACAGTACAATTCTTAATGCCACACAAAGGTGGGAGTTTGTAGTTTGCTATACTTTCAATTTAACGTTTTTTTTTTTTAAGAATTATTTTTGTCAATTTCGTTGGAATTAAACTAAGCGCCATTTAATACTTATCACTTGAAAATAGCAAAGTGAAGTTTGGTGGACTATTTTGATTCGGCTTGTGACACTATAATGTGGTTTTGGCCAGTTTTTAATTCATTTTGCGATAGCTGGCTTTTGCGAAACAACTATAAGGCTTCCACCTTCTCACCTCGTGAACATAGTCCGAATAGGCCCGCGTCGTAGGATCACACACCACCATAAAGAGCTTAACGCCGGGCACTGTTTGTGAGATGACGAGGGGCATCGTATGAGGCCGGGCAGTGTAGTAAATTGGCGTTTTTTCGATAGCCAGTTGCCTGGCGTTAGTCGGCGGCATTGTATTCCTGGATGTAAACAGATAGATTTATATTCGGGACATAAAATTTTAAAAAATTCCTATTTATTACTTGTAACTTTCCTTGTCAATTTTGGTTCTCCCAGTAAAGTAAAACGTCTCCTGGCCCGGTGGTATTTTAATTAGGGGATGGTGCTTCAGAAAACTTAGAATTCCGTCGGTTCCGCATTTCTTCACTCCAATACCGATCATAGTGGGAATGCGTTTAACCTCAAACTTGAAATATTTATAATTTGGTTAGTGCGCAAAACATCTAACAAAATTAAAGTAAAGAAATACTTTTATTTTTAAAGGTAACTTTCATTAATGGATGTTTTAACAAGATAGTTTGAGTTACTGACTTAATGTGGTGAAAAGTACCCAAACATCCCAGAAAGCTATAAAAAACTAATATATTCAAAATTGTATGTCAAATGTCCAACGAAGATGCGGTAAATTTGTGCCTAGAATGGCATTTAAAACAAGTAAAAAATAATTAAACTTCTTACATTGTTTTATATTTTTAAACTGAAAGCTGTAATTATAAAAAGTATCTATAAGCAAACAAAAAATAATGAAAATTTGATGCTTTTTCAACTTTTTCGACTGTAGTATATCCCCAAAAAAAAATCAAAAATGCATGTACCTTGGGTATAGTGTTAGTCATATAACCTTGCATCCAATACCTCTATATATACATTATTTTGTTTGCTAATTCGGAAGCAAAAAATCGCGTTAACATAACGTGAAAAAAATAAAAAAAAACGTCTAAAGTTTTCGCACACCTTCTTATGTTCTTTGTTATAGGTTTCCATTTCTTCGACCATGGCCTTTCGCAGTTTCAACAAATCCATGTGTTCTGCGATTGAACAATAAATCTTATATGTCGAAGTCAAATTCAAAGAAGTATAAAAAGTGTTCATGTTTAGTGTTGTTTCATGTTTACCAACTTTGCATTTTCGGTCGAAACACCAAACACATAATTTGTACGACGTTCATTTACGGTTAACCGACATAAAACTAACTTAGTGGTTCTCAACTGTGAATGGCTTGCGGCACCCCTCAGAAATAACAAATAGATTGCGGCACCCCTTCAAATTTTTTTCCGTAGGCAATTTACTAGAATGTCACAATAAACGGAACTAAAACGAAACGCACACCAACTATACACAACGTATAGCGTATAGGAAGTTATAATTGGATTTATTTCACTCTAATGTTTACCTAAAAAGATGTATGAGTTGAGCAAAAATCAGATTCCTAAAAATTCTCAAATATCTCTCGGCACCCTTGAGCATTAGAAATTGCACCCCAGGGTGCCGCGGTGCCCCGGTTGAGAACCACTGATATAGCCAAATTACAATAAAACACATTTGGCATGAAAGTAAGATTTGATGTAGTTCTTTCCCTTTGCTTTGTGGGTGCTTATACAAACAGGTGGCGATTGACATGTTACGCGTTTGCCGTTTAGTTAAGGTCCCGTTTGGCCGTGGTTGTCGCTTTGGTTTCTATAGATCTGCCTATTAGTGCCTTGCATCGCAAATCTAGCATAGCGCTTAATTTTTGTTTTTCATTGCGAAGCCTTATGGTGTTTTGTACAGTTTAAACCTAAAATTTAAGTGTGTTTTAGCCTAAATAAAGTTTTAAAAAGTGATATTTAGAGCGCTTTATGTTTTTGCTATACATTTCTTACATTTTTTGTTTTACTTTTCTTCGAAAAACAGATTTAATATTAAAAAATAATTTTTCATCATAGATCAGTGGTTCTCAAACTTTTTTTGAAAAATTTAGTAACGGCTAGCATTTTTATTTTAAATTGCTCACGGCCCCCTTAAAAAGATACACAAATAAACACAAAATTGCACATTGTTTTTTAATCGTATTTATGTGACGGGTGCACTTGCTTCTTTGCTAGCAGCTCGGCTATGTTTGGTTCCTTTTTGGACAACGCAACATTCACACCGTGAATCGCATCCAACTGCTTTCTAGCTTTTGGCTTGATGGAAAGTAAAACGTAATTCTCTTTAGCACAACGCAACACTATGACGTCACAATGTACAATTCAACTCAAGGCATGCAACCTCATGAATGAACACCTAATCGTATTAGTAGCTTGTGATGACGAGCGCAAACATGTTGGAATTAAATTAGTGTAATGTCGCTTTACGTAAACCGGTATATGTTGAGCCTGGGTTTTGGCTTTTCTCTTGTCCCACGATTGGGCCTATGTACGGCATAGTTATTGTTATTGCGCTCCCACAAATTGTCACGTGGACCCCAAAAGGCAAAAGGACCGCGGACCGCAGTTCGAGAACCACTGTCATAGATGAAAGTAGGGTACAAATTATGCAGTTTTAGGGTGCCCCAATATTTAGTTGTAATTGCAAGTAATTTTTCTTCATGGCTTAGTCGAAGGTTAACAAATATATCCATACTTACGTTTAAATTCCACATGTTTAATCGCAATGTTTCCGATCCATATTGCCGGAAACAAAAAGCACAGCAAAGCCAGCTGTAAAAAATAGTTTTTCCGAATTGGTGATTTGAGACAACCGCAAAACATTTTATTGGTGCGCCACTGCAAAAAATGTATGGTGAAAAGCCTTAATCAACACGTATTGCTTAATTTTATTCGTTAAAATAAGTCTTAAATTAGTTTGGACAAACGCTAATATTGGAACTAATGTACAAGTCATTTCAAAATGACTTAAGTAGACGCCAAGTAATTTTCTAAATATTAGACAAGTTCTATATTCCAATCCATTATCGTATAGCAAGCCAAGTTCCAGTCAGGTAATTGACCTCGAAATTGAAACTTAAACTATTAAAAACATTCTTATACTGAACCTTAGCAATATCTTAAACTGTTTTATATTGCAAAAGTTGACGTGCTTTTTTTCGAAAAGTCATTACATACTGAGGTCTAATTTGAATTATTTGCTTCAATAACTACGACTAGTCTTGTTGTTCGCCCTGAAGACAATCTGAAGACAATAGGCTAAGTTGAAAACAGTTAATCAAATACATTTAATTAAAGTTACTCAATTAAATTGGTGCGATGCAAGTGGTGTTATAGGTGCTCCTAGAAAATTATTGGACACCGACCGCCAGACTAACGCTATGTTAATGTGGCCATATATAAAACAAAGGCGTTTTGCCACTTGTTATGGCTTGTTTAAAAGATTGTGGTAACCGGGTCTGACACGAAGTTCAACTTTCTGTTGCTCCAATCGCTCCAATCAAATCAAGTTAAAAGAATATTTCTGGTTTTAAATCGGTCACTCCCGTTGTTCAGAATTTCGTTAAACAAGGCTTAGATCCAACCTATCTAATCTTTGAGTACAGGTTTTCTAAAGATTTTCGCCCAAAAGAGAACCCGTCACAATACGACAAATCACATGACCTCACAACATTGGTCCTGTAGGCCTACTGCATAGTAATACTGTGGGACTAAATATCTAATTCATAAAGGAGATACACAGATTTATAACAGCTATACCTGTACCAAAGTAAAAATGCGACAAGCCACTTCTGCTCAATCGAGTGACTGTACTCCTTTGAGCCAAGTTCAGGTTAGGCTATGGGAGGCGTTTTCGTTTTAGTTAACAATTAACATGCTTTTATTACTCGGGGTGTTTGCTTGCTAAGCAACGTTTGTGGGATAAAGCGTTGTAGTCAACGGCTATAGTGCCTTTAATACACATAAAGTTGCTGGTATGATATCAATAAACAACCCCATATAACCCGATATATAAACATAAAATTCTCTGCTGACTATTTACAGCCAATTATAGGCGTATTATACATAACGTTTTTATGAAATACCTATACCTAGTTTCAATACGCACATTTTTTGCGCTTCGCGCGCACCAGTTTCACCATTCTTATAACACTCGATTCCTTTTGCGCACGTTGAACGATAGCAGCAAGTTTCTGGAGCTTATATGTCTTTGACGATGCCTTGTGGCGCCTTTTAAAACATTTTAAAACGGGTGTCTGCTTGCTAAGCAACGTTTGTGAGATGAGTGTTGTAGTTAACAACTAGTGCCTTTAATACACATAAAGTTGCTGGTATGATGTCAATAAACAACCCGATATTACCCGATATATAAACATAAAATTCTCTGCTGGCTATGTACAGCCAAGTAGGCATATTATACTTAACGTTTTTTATGAAATACCTATGGGCTACCTCGTTTCACCAAGTTGAAGTTCAACAGTTAGGTGTTAGCAGTTTTATAAGTGCTTCGTCGCTTGTTGTTTTCCCACCACTCAACTGCACTCAAGAATGCCGCAGTAAAAACGGACCTTGTTGACAAAATAACTCATATACAGATGGGGTGGAGAGTGATCGACTGGTTAAAGGCTAATCTAATGTTTCGCACCTAAGTGGAATATTTTTCTTCCGGAAACTGATGAAATAATGTAATAACGATTGACCTGGTGGTCGCTGTGAGTTGCTGTCCGCTTGCAATATTTGAACTGATAAAGCTTGTGTGACAATATGACTTGGTTTCAGTCTTACAGGATCGTTCTTATACAATTAAAGAAAACAATTAGTAATGTTGAAAAAAAAATTAGACCCGTAACTAAATGAACATTAGACCAGATAATAAACTTGAACACCAGTTACAATGAAAAAATGAAGCAAAAATCCGAAAGTAAGTTTCTCCATACACCGTATGACATGCGCCAGCAGTACTTTCGGTTAACTCCTGAAATCCAAGCAAAATGTGGCATCAGTCGATACGGCATCGACGTTAAAACTCGTAGTTTGACTACGCCGTTCGGAGACCACTGTTTGGGGTGGGCAAATGGTGAAAGTTATTAAGGGCTGGGCAATGAGTTAGTGGTTAAGTTACTAGGCGTGGTTAGGGGTTAGATAAAAGCTTAGATCTTATTCATGCCGTTAAGCTCTTACTTTGACAGGTTTTAAAATCTTATTCCGACCTAAACCTTATTCTGATTATTTGGTGTTAGTTCTCTTTTGATCTTGTTATTAAAACTTAGATAATTCTGACCATGATGTCATTCATATTTGGTCAAATTGCGGGAGTCTATTCTAAATAAATCTCGCACACCTGTCTGAATTCAAAGCCCGTTATGGCTAATGTTTTGGTTAACACTTTAGAGCAGGGTTTCCTAAACTGTGGTCCGCGGAAATTTTCGCGCTTTGCGTTAACGATCTTTATACATCAGGTTTGTTTACGTTATGATGCTGTCATTTGAACTAGATTAGCGCTTCTTGCGCTGTGGAAGACTGACTGCCAAAGTGCGTCACGTACAAACGAAAAACGTGTTCCAAATTTTGGACATACATTTTTTTTTTCGAAATGTAATAAAAACGCAGAGGGAAGCAATCTCATCCGTCCCATTATGTTGTCAGTTTTGTAAATACATAAAATTTGGTTTTATTTATTTTTTGCTTTGTATTGTGGTCCGCGAAAAAACAGATTCACAAATAGTAGTCCGTGGTCCGAAAAATTTTGAGAAACCCTGCTTAAAAGCAGTGCTCAGCAATCTTTTTTCACTTGCAGCACACTAACAGAGCTAAAAAATCGACAATTGACAACAAAGCAAATATCTTAGGCTGCCCAGAGAAAAAGTCGCTAATTATGATAAAACGCGCCTTATTTTACATTCTGATTTTGCAGTGACGACCAAAGGGACTTTATCCATAAGACCGAAATTAGAACAACATTAACGATGGAATAAAACACTGTTCGAAATAAGACCAAAATAGGGTTAATACCTAAATAGTCGTAGCCTAATAACGTTTAAATCTTAAGTCCTAAACCCTGAATAAGGCTTATAGGACTATAACCTTATACCTAACCGCAAACCCAACCCGTAAATTTATCATTGTACTCTAATATTTCAACCCTAACTTAATTTCTAACCCCACACATTACCCAACACTAACCCAAAACAGGGGCAGTGGCGTTCAAAATAGAGCGCCAAAGCATCGACCCCAAAACATTAGATGCCCGACCGATGACCCCCGATCGTCCCATACCCGCTCCCCAGAGTTTCAGGCGTTATTCGGCCCAATTAGGTCTTATTCCGACGAGGTAATATCCATTCCGGCGTGTTTATGTCTTTTTGAGACGATTAAAGTTCTTATTCCGTCGCCGTTATTACTTTGTAGCCCACTTGGCTTTATTGTGTCGTTGGTCTTGATACAATAAGGCACTGAAGATATTATTCTGCTTTAGGAAATAATTGCTGTGTATTTATACTCCTGACACCTGCGGTATCGTCACGGCACATCTGGCATGATTTCGCGTCACACCAGTTGCGGAGCATTGCTTTCGAGTAAGCCTAATGCAGTGTTTTTCGCTCTATTGCAAACAATAATATCGAGCATGCCTTTGGAAAACAAAGAATATATGACTCTGTACATCACGTAAAAGTAAAACAATGGTTTTAGCAACTTTTATATACTACGTGTTATCATTTTCTCATTGTCAAACCTATACACGTGACATAAAAAGATGACATAAAAAGAGGAAAACCAAACCCCTCACTTTCGAAGACAAGTTGACCTGGGATGCCTAAGAAATAAAATTTTCTTTAATATATTTTGCTGCAATGATTAAAAATTATATGCTGTTAAACTGTCACTGAACAACTTTCTTTTTTATTTGCTAAACATAGTAAAATTTACAAAGGTGCCACCCTGAACTACTTCATGTCATGTCATAAAAATAGGCTTGCCATACGTCCCGGTTTAGCCGGGACAGTCCCGGTTTCGACGCCTTGTCCTAGTGTCCCGCCCGGTTAACCAACTTGTCCCGGATTTTTCAATTTGAGATTAACCAAAATGAAAAAAAAAATGTGAAAACTTTTTAGTTAGCCCTTTAGCAATTCTTTCTCAAAACTAAGTAATACTTTTTACTTTTCATTTTTGGTTGATAAGGCTGTCAAGCAAACTTTTAAACATAAAATAATTATTTTTCCAGCGAGTGTTCAGAAATATTTTTCTGGGGGTGAGGTTGCTGGGGCTATAGTTAATTTTTGTGTGTGGTGAGTAAACAAATTTAAATGGATATTATCCGGCGGGTGCTGGGAGATATCTTTTTGAGGAATGTAAGCGAGCGCCGTCGCAACCCGGTCACCATTAAGCAATTTTTATGTTCAAAGATTTTTTTTCACGTATGACGCAGTTTGGTGCCGGCATTATTTGCTTGAATTACGCAAGTGTAAACAATTGCTGTTACAACTTAAAGTTTAACGTTTGTTAGTTATTCTATATCGATAAATGTCGCGGGTTTTCATATTTACAAATCAAATTAAAGTCATCATACTGATTGCCTTAATCATTTTTTTTAATGTTTCGAACTTTAGACTTATATGTTTAAAATCTTCTTGATGTCTGGTACCGCGCAAAATTTAGGTTGAGTTCGCAAAATTCCGCATTTAATGCGACGGTTTCAATAGTAACCAATTTTCAGTTTCAAACGAGATTTTACCTATACGTTCAACGCAATGTGGTACAGAGATTACGTATCTGCTTAAAAGTTTTACGTATGTGAGTAGTTGCAAAATTGCTTTTGCTTACATACTTTGTTGCATTGTATAAAAACTTTAATAGCAATTAACTGCGTGGAAATAAAAATCAAATTACGTATATTGCCTTACTTAAACTAATTCCATTTAGGTTTAAGAACTTCTTGAAGTAGGGGACCGCGCAAAATTTTGCACAGGGTAAAGAATGTGACTCCATTTGTGGGAAAGCATTTAGTTACGCAAAGTACAACATAATATGTAATCATTTTTAAAGGCCAGCTTGATGGAATCTTACATTTTGCCTATTGTTGAGAATGGTTTTGTCCGGGGAATACGAATTTGTTATGGACACAGCGCCTTTGCCAACATGAACGGACTAATATTGTTGCTGCTTTCACGAGGGCCGCATTCTATTTTACTTGTAGAACGTATTTACCCAACTCATTTTTGTTCACATTACCGGTACAGAAAATTACTTTCGGTTACAATTTAAATTTCTTAGACAACCACCTCAAAAATAGGGCCCTGAAAATACTCCCTGCCAAAATATAAAAAAACCGCAACACCGTTAAGTTAATTAGTTGTATTAAATTATTTCGTATTAGTTTACATTAAGTTTATTTACAGTTTCAATGTGCGTCCCGGATTTACCTTTCTAAAAAATGGCAAGCCTACATAAAAATATGTTTTAGTCTGTTACTAATCACTACTAAAACATAGAAAAACAATGTAGATTGGGGAGTAGATGCACCTAATATCTCATTTAATATTATCCAACTTATAAAAATGTTTACCTGCGCGCTGCGCCCGCACACCAAACAAAAATTGCGCAGTGTTTTAAGTATTATATGAACGCTGTAAGTTTAATATAATTTCGCAGCTTTATTACAACTTTCGGTCGGTAGTGATTTATCTTCAGCCGCGCAAGTTTTAAATCGGAATTTTATTGTTAGCCACCCATTTTTTTCAGTGCAAAACCATCTACCTCGGGGAATATCCAAAGTTTCCAATCTGGCACTATTACATTACGTAGGCTGGTATATTCGTGGACCGAACTCAGTTTTGGAAGTAATATCATGAATTTAGCAATACACCGTATTGTAATTTGTAATTATGCAGATCTGTTGACAGTTGTACAATTTTTTAAGCTAGAGTAGCAGGTTGAAAATTGCTTTAAACAAATAGGCCTACTGCATTAACTGATTTAATGTTTTTTACTTAGTTTTATACATTTTTTGAAAATGCCGGTACTCTACAATTGTGGCATTAGTTTAGTCAGTAGTTATGGCCCATCGAGGCGTTTAAGTTTGGGTGGTAACTGGCTTAATATGGTTGAATTTAATTTTCCTACTTTTGCATTTGTCATCTGATTTTTAACCTTTTTTGTGTTACCGTAGCGTACAGGTTAGCGTTTGGGTTCGGGTGGATATAAATGTATAGACGTTAATGGACGGTTTATAATTAGTTTTTTATTAATTATGACGTCATCACAATCACTATTTTATGAAGTTATACCCGTCGCTATTTTATGACGTCACTAACATCAGACGGAAAATCGGGGAATGCCCTAAGTTAAAAATTCGTAACCTCCTCCCTTTTTGGATTTCTGGATATGCCCCTGCCTGACGCTTAAGGGGTTTATACCAGGGCTGCCACTCCTAGTGGTTTTTGAAATAATCTAGTGGTTTAGTGGTTTTCTTGTAGAATCTAGTGGTTTTTATAATCTTGAAATGGAGTAATAAACTTTAAGTTATTTCCCGGCTTCCATTGTTAAAAATGGTAAAGTGAATGAAAAATTCCCTTTTTTAAATCTAATGTAAAAGCCTGATCGTGTTTGGTGATCGTCGATGGCTCAATGCTTGTTAATAACAAGTTTCTATACTGATTACTGTTAGTGTCGGACAGCAGACTATATTTAGAAGTTTGTACAGCTGTAGTGCTGCTCTGTAGGGTGTGGGCCTATTTAATCACCGCTTGCCAAATGCCAACCAAAGGTGCTAAAGGGAGAAGAGGGGAGTGAGAGGAAGGAGCAGGTCTAGGTAGGGTATAGGTAAAGCTGATAAATTAGCCGGCAAAATAAAAAAAAATCTTTCAAAAAGTCGGCCTTTAGGGTCTTAGGGAGGAATTTTTAGCAATCTCTGGCTAGGACCCCCAGGGTCAGTTATACTCATTTATAGTGAATAGAACTGCCCCCAGGGCCCGAACCCAATCTTTGCGATTGGCCCTTTTATTGTACTTTACAGTTCAATTGATATCATAGTCGGAGTGTGATGTAACTCCACCACGAAAAAACATGTTTTTATCGCCTGTTTTACCGTGAATTAGAATAATGACAATTTAAAGCCTGACTGAAACCGGACAAGACTCATAGATATTCAGCAATATGCCAAGCTTGCTATATAAAGTTAAAACAACCAAACACAAGTGGCGTTTAATGTACCGTATGAAGACAGTGTTAAGCATAAAAGAAGAATACTGCCAAACTCAAAACCACTGTTGCTACATTTTTTTAAGTAGGTGCCTTAATATTCAACAAAAAACGGTAATAAAAGCAGAGCTTTTGTTGTGTATATTTAGCAAATAGTAGCTTTAATAACGCAATTATGGCACACAGACTTAAAAAATAGTCTGTTTTTATATTGATTAAACGTCTGGAGATGTTAAATCAACATAAAAATGGAAATATGTTGTCGCGATAACAATCTAGTGGTTTTTCTCCGGATCTAGTGTTTTTTTATGGTCCAATCTAGTGTTTTTTTTTATTTTGAGAGTGGCAGCCCTGGTTTATACCCAGATTTGCTGGCAACCAGAAGTGACTGGTGATTACTTGTGCTTATGGAGAGTGATAAGTTTGAATTACTTATAGGTTGATATGATGATAATTACATAAATTTCGACTTATATGACAGAAATTGGTAAATCTGTTTTTATGTATGATAGCAAAATATTCTCTATAAATTTGCTGCCCAAATCTTGAGACCCAATCCCTAACCAGAGGTCAATATAATGAGCGGAGTTTCTCTCATTACTTACCATATTGCTGCTCTTGACAAAACAGTGTGCACAGTGCCTAAAAAATAATACGTAGAGCAGGGGTGTTCAAATGATTTTTGCCATGATCCACTACAGCCAAACCTAACAACATGATGATCCACCAAATACCAATAGTAAACATATTGGACACGCTTTAATTTTTATGGTGCTTTATTTATGTAAAGGTACCCTACAACATATTGATACCTTTGTAAAAGTCAAAGGTGAAGTGTGCTACAGCACCAAGATTGTTTTAGTGAGAAAAATGATGAATTGCTTAAGACCAGGGGTCCGCAACCTTTTTCTCGTCCCGGGCCAACACCAAACTCAGAAAGTTCTTTGTTGGCCGCACAAAATGTTAACTGAGAATTGTGTTATTAAAATGTTAGAAAAACTTTTAATCAGGCGGACCTTGGATCTTTTTTTCACTTAAAAGTGTGTTTAATTACATTTAAGGAGGCAGTAAAGTGTTGGCGCAAAGCGAGAGAAAAGGCGTTGTTTGGTTTAAAATTCGAGCCCAAACTTCGTCATCCATAGTAGCCTACTAATTAAAAGTGTAATAAAACTTCTTTAAATGAAGGCGATAACTTTCATAGTTAATCTTGTTTAGTGTTAGTAACCTTTCTAAGTCAGGGCGCACCTGGCATGCGAAGCGAGTGCAATTTTTTTTTAGGTATACCGGCATTTCTTTTAAATTTCGTTTTTTATTACATTCCTGAAAATAAAAAATGTTAATAAATATATGTCTAATATTTTTAAATGCGTTTTCCATTAACGGTAACGCAGCGCTGATCTAGTTCAAAACACAGCATCTAAATTCGCATGAAGCGGGGAAAGTTTTCAAACTTACATAGTTAAAATAGTCAAGGCGGCGGGCCGAATGAATTACATTAGCGGGGCGCATCCGGATGTGGGGGGGCTGTAGGTTACCGACCCCATGTTTCAAACTTTAGGTCTTACAACAGCATTAAATTGGGGCTTCTGTCGCTTACTGATATCCTTAAACGCTCACATAAATTAGCATTTGGGAGCAGGGGCGTATCCAGAAATTCAAAAAGGGGGGGGGTTACGAATTTTCAACTTAGGGAATTCCCCGTTGTTTTTTCGTCTGACGTTAATGACGTCATAAAATAGTGACGGATAGGACGTCATAAAATAGCGATGGTAATGACGTCATAAACAAGAAAAAAAAAAGCGATTTTTTTTTTGGTATAACGGCGTTTCTTTGAAATTTCTTGCAAGTTTTTATTACATTGCCGAAAATGAAAAATGTTAAAAAATATATGTCAAATATTTTTGAATACGTTTTCGGTTTGTCCGCGACGCAATTGGCAGCTTTCCACGGCGCAACGGTAAAGAAGCGCTGATCTAGTTCAAAATACAGCATCAAAACGTTAACAATGGGACGTAGTAAGATCATTCGCGCGAAGCGCGAAAAAATTTCGCACTTGCGTAGTTAAAATAGTCAAAAAGTATTTCAAATGAACTCGTGTATAGTTTGTCAAAGAGGCGACGGGCCCGATACAGTAGGTTGCCGACCCCAGTCTTACACCAACATCTGATATTAACGCAGACAACAAACAGCGAGAAACATCAGCACCGTCTAACTCGACGTTTTCAGAGAGCGGAAACCGCTTGATTTATATTATTAATTGTCGAACACACACTTGCTGATTAGCCAACCCGAACGAATAACAAAAGGCGAAAGAGAAAAACTACGGTCGACCAAACAAAAGACGAAAAATGGCGTTTTGCTTTTGATTTTGGTTTCGCATTAGCTTAAGACGCGTGAGCCAATTACATTTAAAAACATGCAGCTTCGGACGGTGAGTAAAACTCCGACAAAAACGAACAAAAAACGATAATGTCACTTACGAAAAGGGGGGGTCCGAGCCCCCCAAACCCCCCTTCTGGATACGCCACTGTTTGGGAGTCTCGTTCTATGCTTGATTATTTACAAAATTCATCAACACTGACAATTCGTATTCACATGAAAACACTGTGGAAAGTTTATTTTTTCAAGACTACATATTAGAAGATCCGCACAAATCGCTGAAAAGATCCGGAACCGGATCGCAATCTGCCATTTGAACATGACCGACGTAGAGTGTCCGAAAATTATTATTTACGGCCGAAACTACATTTTTACATAACTCATCACTTTTTTGCATTGTCATTTGAAGGAAATTTTTCAATGAAAATTGACAAGTGCTCTAAACTAATAACATATTAAACTGGGTATACATCTTAAAAAGTTAACTGTTCTATGGTACATTATAGGTAATGTAGCAAAGTTTCCTCATTTTACTGTTTTTCACTTTACCTACTACTCATCATTTTTTGTCATTTATTGGTTATGTGCAAAGTGACTATAATAGCTGATCTACCTTAACTGAGTTTTTTTTAATGCTAAGGTACAACATCTGCTTTTTTAGGTGCGTGATAACGAAACTAGTTTGAAATGTTTACTCAACAACAACAAGAACTCTGATTTCTGTGCTCCGTTAACAGCATTTGACTGGAATGAAGTGGAACCCAATTTACTTGGTAAATGACTGTTTATGGTAGTTGTCAGATTTGGGAACATAAAACCCTTATCAGTGATATCTATATTTTAAAATATTTTAATTCCAACTATGTTTTACCCCTTTTTTATTCCATTTCACTTAAACTTTCTAAACAATTTAAGCAGTTATTTTCACTTAACTTGAAACCTCTCTCCTTTTAATCATGTTGCCTATGCCTTTTACAATAGTAGTTATCTGTCTTGTGATGGGCTTAAACAAATAAAAGAAAGATATTCCTGCTTTGTAATGTTCCTTATTATTTTATGTTGTGTACTGTTAGGCACGAGCAGCATTGACACCAGCTGCACAATTTGGGGATTGGAGACTGGTCAAGTCCTGGGAAGAGTAAATGTTGTTTCCGGTCATGTTAAAACCCAGCTAATAGCTCATGACAAAGAGGTAAGTTACAGTTGTGTAGCTCAAGAATGTTATTTCTGTAAAGGTTCTCAAACTGTGCATCACACTTATAGGGATTGACCAATGTCACTTTTTGTTTACCCATACCGATACCCGTTTTTTTACAATTTTTTTTACTTAATACTTGTCCTACCTGAGCCGAAACGCTAACCCAAACCCAATTAATATGCGTTAATTTAATACTTTTATTCGAACGCTGGAAAAAGTAATTATATTTGTTTAGGCTTAGTGTTGATATTGGGAAATAAAAGATACAAATGACTTGACTTTTTTTTTCAATGTTTGCAAATATGCACAAAAACAAACTGAATCTTGTATCCTAGAAGATAATATTTTTAAATACCCCAAAATACAATTTAAAAATACAAACAAGTAAACCGGAAATGTTCTTCTTAACACAGGGGTCGGCTACCTTTCATATGCCGTGTGCCAGTTTATGAATAATTTCAAAATATCAACAACTCGCGTGCCAAACATTTTTTATGTTTGGTTTTGCACTGGCAACTAGGGCTCCGGAGTCGGTTGAAAACAATCCTGACTCCGGCAAAATGTGCAATTTCATCGAGTCCAGAGTACGGCTCAGACTCTACACTCTACAGCAGGGGTCGGCAAACATTTTCTAGTCGCGGGCCAAAACCAAACTTAAAAAGTTTCCTGCGGGCCGCACAAAATGATGACTAAGAATTGTGTTACTAAAATGTTAGAACAACTCTGAATCAGGCGTGCCTCGGGTATTGTTTGCACTTCAAAAAGTGTTTAATTACATTTACAGAGGCAGTAAAGTGTTGAGGCAAAGCGAATGAAAAGTGTAATAAAATTACTTTTAGGGAACGCGATAACATTTAAAGTTAATCTAGTTCAGTGTTTATTAACTATTCAAAGACAAGGCGCATCTGGCGAGCGAAGTGATCGCGATTTTTTTCTATACCGGTATTTATTGTAAATTTTTTGCAAGTTTTTATTACATTGCTGAAAATAAAAAGTAAAAAAATTATATATACAATATTTTTTTAAACTTTTTCCCATTTTGCGCTATGCACTTGGCAGCCTTCGCGGCGCAACGGTAAAGAATCCCTGATCTAGTTGAAAATGCAGCATCTTTAAAACGTAAACAAACGGACGTATAATGGACACTCGCGCGAACCGCGAAATTTTTTTGCAATTGCGTAGTTATAATAGTCAAAAAGAATGTAAAATAGACTCCTGTCTAAGAGGTCAAAGAGGCGGCGGGCCGAATGAATTACATCGGTGGGCCGGATCCGGCCCGCGGGCCGTAGGTTGCCGACCCTGCTCTACAGCCAGTATTTCACCGATTTACGTAACTAAAATAAGTATGGCAATCCACTCATAGGGTTAATGGAAAATATGCCACCATTTGCTATTCCACCTTTTACAAATGATCTGACATTTAATTTACGCATCTTGGGGAACGCCAATCAACCTAATTTTATAAGATTAAATTGTATAAAAACACCCTAAACCTGCTGAAAGAAAACGAACTGTCACTAACACAATAGTGCCCGCTATTTTGGAATATACTTCGACGCTTTTCAGCCGATACCTAGAAGTGTTAACTATCAGTTTAGATTTTATTTTGGTTTCTTAGTTGCACAAAAACACACATGCTTTCTTTTAATGTTGAATGCCCAGCTGTAACGCAGTAAACATCACGCCAATTTTAGGCCTTTGTGACGTAATACAAACGGTTAGCCGTTACCAACAAGTTTAACGCCCACCAAAAACAATGTTAAATACAACAGTTAAGACACTAAGTTGTGACACGAACTGGAAATGTGTGCAAACATGCGCGTTACATCATATGGCGTGCCCGGAAAAATCATCTTTTCGTGCCAGGGGTTGCCGACCCCTGTTCTAACACAAAGCCTTTCCTCCGACTCGTTAAATGTCTTCAAGCTAAGATTTCAGTTGCATCTTAGCAGTGTTGTAATGGCATAAATCAGAGTGGTCCAATTGCAGGCCCGCGGGCCAAAATTGGCCCTAGAGTTCTGCTTTTTTGGCCCGCGAAATGGTCGTCAGCTTTGCTGCAATCAAGAAATATCACTTCAATTTTTGTTTTGTTGTTATTGTAATGGACAAAAAAACTTTGTAAGTGTGATTTCATAACTACCGTAGCTGAACAAAGGTGTAGATTTCAAAGTTAGTATAAATATATGCCATAGGCCAGCGGTTTTTAACCTGGTGGACGCGCCCTTAAGGGGGCGCGAGCTCCTAGTTAATATATAATTTTTTTACAATGACTTTAGTGGTTTCATTTGGGTTTTAGACCACTCCTACAGCGTTGTAGGATACAAACTCTGTTTTTGCCATGTTAAACATTGTAACTACCCAAAATTTTCCCGAATTTGGTTTTTCTACTTTTCTTGACTATGTTTTAGCCCAAAGTCTCTTTAAGTGCCATTACATGTTTTCATATCATTAAATTTATCTATAATGTTTTTGCAATAGGGCCGTTGTATTGTGTGTCGTCACATCTTGTGAAACAAGAAAACGTACTGTTTAACTCAATGTGTTGGGCACGAGCAATTTGTTGTGTGCCCAATGCGAAAAGCCTCATGAATTTACAGTTTTAGTCAATTCAATCGATTAAACTCAAATTTCTTTTGACCGAAAACAGACTTTACTATTTACAAAGTGTGAGTGATATTTAAAAAAAAATATGTCTTTACCAAGCAATAAATTAAAGAGGTTTAAATTAAAAGAAAAAGTTCTAAAAGCTTTTAATAGCTTGAGAAGCGCACCGCTTCGAACAACAATCAGTTAGTAAGGTCAAAACTTTTAATATTAATTTATAGTTAGTAAATAAACTTTTTATATTAAAAGTTTTGCACCTTGCTGACTGATTGTTGTTCAAAGCGCCGCGCTTCTCAAGCTATTAAAAGCTTTTAGAACTTTTTGTTTTAATTTAAACCTGTTTAATTTATTGCTTGGTAAAGACTTTTTTTTTTCTATTAAAAGCTTTTAGAACATTTTTCGACGAGAATGTGTGTTTTGTGTAAGGGTATATTCTGTAATGGAAACACATAACAAACTTTGATTTTTTAGCACTAACCTCATATATTATTGTTGAGTGTTCTGGGTGTCTCAAACCAAACATATTTTAACTGCCACCCTTTTATTTTATTTAGGACTCAGGACACCAACCCCTTCTGCGTCTATGCTAGAATAAACAAGATCCGAACTACTTGGCAACCGTGGCTGTCGAAGGAATGGAGGTATTTTGTTTTGTTCTTTATGGGCTCCCACCAACGGTCAGGGCAAATGGTTCACTTTTTTGCAAATAACGTCTTTATGTCCTGTGAGATCTCAGTTTAAGTGACTAAAATAAACTACCCAGTAATCACACCTTCTAGGACTTCTTAAACTGCGGTCTGTAAGGTAATTCTACGATTTTTTGTTGTTTTCACTTACCTTGAAAAGCTTCATTCATGGCATTTTGGTCAAATTGTTGATATATGTGAATGTGGTGAAAGTCTTTAATTGAACATATGGTTGATATCATTGGCCTATTTCAATATCGTAACCTGGGCCTATATGTCAACTTACATTTGACCGTCATAACACGGCGTCAAGTGATATGAATCATAAGAAAACGTACGTATGTATAGTAATTGCAAAAATACACAATGCTGCAGCACAAGCGAATCATTTTGGGGTTTGAGATGGTTTGCGTATTATTGAAAAAATGCAAAAAATTTTCCTTGCTTTATTAAAACCTTTGTTTGTATACCGATTTTTTACTATCGCGGAGAATCAACAACATAAAGAAACCAAAAAGTTGGAGTCGCGTCATTTCTTGATAAATGTACTAAAACGATCAGTTTACTAATAAATAGCAGTATTGTAAACACGTCATTTTAAAATACCTTAAGTCCAAGTCAAGTCTTTTTGAATAAATAACAGATCAAGTTCCAGTCAAGGTCATAATTAGAGCAATTCAATTTTAAGTCACAACCTTGTCATAAAAATTAAACGTTAAACTATTAAAATTTTTCAACTAGCACGATTATGAGCAATAACTCAACTAAAATAAGAAAAACGCAATATATTGTGAGGAAATTGTTTTGTGCAAAAACTGGGGTAAAAAGCTCAGTTTTATATAAAAAAAACTACTTAATGACAACATTTCATGTCAACCCAAGTGATTTATTCAAAAGACCCAAGTCTACAGAAAGTATGAACCTCCCTATATACAAGCTCAACAACTCTTTAAACATTCCAAAAACAACAACAGCCGTCACCTGAGATTAAATATTACCAGCAATAGTGCATCTTATTTTTGAAAAAATATTTTCATCGTATATCCCAGATTACAACGACTTTTTTATGCTTGTTCCAGGAGACGATCATCAGGCTCTGATCTGGGACATTCAGCAGATGCCTCGCGCCATCGAAGACCCGATCCTGTAATATAATCGCGGCTGTTTGAAGCTGAATTCTCGTTTTTCCACGATAAACCAACTTATAATTTGAGATTTATAAATCAACTTACCCACAATAAATCAACTTATAATCCAAAGTCATGCGGTGAAGCCAGATTTTAACGAATTACTGTAGTGTAAAGCATAATGGCTGGAGGTTGAAGACGTATAATAAATACGAAAGCCCATACAAATGTAGGAAGTATTTGGTGAACCTTTTGAATAAATATTTATTCCTTTTAGCACTCTACCCTTTGACAATCAAACGTTGGATCTAGTGTTTTCATTTCGGTGTTTACCAGTGACACTTATTTTAAAACGTGCTACCCACCCCTGTATAGCCTTTGATATTCATTTTACTGCGTCACCCTTTGGAGAAGAAAATGGCGGATCTGCCCTTCTATTTTTTACTTTTTTGTGCATGTTCCTATGTTTTGCCGTGAAACTATATCAAGTCGCCTTCACACGGGTCTATATTTCTCTGCGTTTTTGCAGCATATACTTCAATACGGAAATTAAAAAATATCCCCTACGTCCCTGAAACAATACAATGTGGGCGATTATAGTCGCGGACGAAATACAAATTCGCACTGCTGAACAAATTCACCTATATACGCCTGTTTTTTTATAATTGTTAGTTTTTTTCACACGAATGTGAACTTATTTTGTGTGCAACATTCACACAAACACGCTCTCTGTGAAAGGACCGTAGCCCCAACTATATTGTCGTGCCATCTATTTTCGATATGCTTTCCTATTTCGTCATATTCCAAACACGAACATTCGCCCCAATTCGTTTACAAC
Organism: Ascidiella aspersa; assembly: GCF_963924565.1. Taxonomy (NCBI): domain Eukaryota; kingdom Metazoa; phylum Chordata; class Ascidiacea; order Phlebobranchia; family Ascidiidae; genus Ascidiella; species Ascidiella aspersa. Next base: position 24,167,498 of record NC_139451.1, read on the forward strand.
CGCTGTGTTGACGCATTTGCCTTTGTTTTGTCGATTTACAAAGCCGCAGCCCAACTCTCGAAATACAACCATTATGTAGAATTTAACATAACAACGGACTAACTTAAACAAAATCAAGTCCATTCGTTTCGTTTCTCTGTTGTATATGATTTCGTTGACAGTGTATAGGGTGGTTGATACAAATAAGTGTTCGCTTTTTACAACATGTAAACCAGCCATAAACAAGCATATTATTTTCCTGTTGTTTGTTGTACCTTTTTGCGACAAACAGCCCTCGCGCTCTAGTGTTTTGTTTTGCAGCCGACATTCTGTTACAAACACTAACGTTTGCTTAACCCTAGTTGACAGTGGGAATGTCCAATGCTATGTTATTACTACGATGCCTGATATTTTAAACAAAATATTGAAATACGTCTTAATTGTCACTAAATAACCAGGTCTGTTACCGATATTACCCCTTGCCATCGGATTTCAGCTCCTGTTCGATAATATTAAACATCCCTACTTTAGTAGTCACGAAATTTATTTTACCTGTTCTATAACTTTCTCGGACTGCTGCTCGTCACATTGGTTTTCTTGCCAAATTTTTGCACATTTACAAACGATCGTATTTTCTAAAAGCGTCTTTAAATAACCGTTTTTACTGGAATTCGTGTTGAACTTCTTTGAATTAAATCTTACTTTACCCTTTCTAGTTAACTTTTTATAAAATATTCGTTTCATTTTTTTAAGTTTGTTTCAATAAATTGTTGAATAATTTGTCTATGAGAATTTTGAATTGTTTGATTGTTGCTGTTTAACATTATTAGTTTGACCCTATGTGCTTATGTTACTAGCGCCTATTAACAATATTCTAAAAGTTACCAGGATCACGTTGTATGTACAAATTACATCAGTTGCGTATTTCATTGAATCTGAACAAAAAAATCTTCTCCATCGTAAAATAAATATTTTATACCATCTACCTCCATTAAAATGCCACTAAGGACGACGAAACATTTATCCAACATTGAATACCGTTAAAAATATTTTTCTTTTGTTTCGGAAACTTTTTGTTGAGGAGGAACGACAATTGCTCGTCTGATATTTTTAGCTGTTTCTGGTAAAGAAAGTTGCGGGACATTGCACAAGGCAACCAACCAATCACACTGCCCAATCTGGTCACATGATCGTTCAGGCGTTTAACCGGTAATTCTTCCGCCGTTTGTTTTTTCAGCAAAAAATCGATCTTTGAAATCCTTAGTTCGCACACTAAAATAACTTAACCGTAAAAAATAATGTGCAACCTAAACTATTTTTCTGTTGTTGAAAAGATGTAATGAGGGATAAATTTGACGGATTTTTCTGCAGAGTAAAGCATGGAAAATTTTAGCACAATTTACTACTGCTTACTTAAACTGGCGCAATCCAATTAAATAATAAGCGCCGCGCGAAATTGCTGATTATGTGTTCTAGAATGCTGCGCGCCCAGCCTTTTTAAAAATCATCGGTTCTTTGCCAGAAAAGTTTGACACTTGAACAAGAGGTTGAGTTGTGAGGAGCGAGGTTATTATAGATGAGAAGCTAGCAACAGAAGGTTATTATAATGCGCAGTATAAATGTAACATTTAGTGAAACAAGTTTTGACTTTACGGAAACATTTTTGACAAGACCTTGAATTTATAGAAACATTTTCGAGAAAAGTTTGAAGATAATTTTTTTTAAAGCGAATAGCTTACAAGTAGAGGATTTACAGTTCTAGAATACGAAATATAAAGCAGGATATTTCAAAAGGCTAAGACAGATTTAACGATAGTTATTTCTGGTTAACTGTAATCGACTTCCAATGTAATTGATTGAAGATGGTTTTCGCTGTAATCACGTTTGCTAAAATCAGCTCAGCAAGTAATTGCAGATACCATTTTTGGTGCTTTAAGTGATTTTTGAATTGTTTGTGATGTGGTCTCGTGCGTTTTGGGGGTCAAGGGCTGGGTAGGGACTTTCCATGGGTGGTCATTGCGTCTCGCAAGAGACAATTTTTCAGGTGGCATAGACTGACCCCACTGGGTGAATGGGACGCGTGATTGTATTTTGATTTGTGTTACGTATTAGAAGTTCCAACGTTATTGTAGTTTAACTCAGCGTTTAGATGCATTGTTTAGTATACGTTCGTGATTTACAAAATAAATCGTCCTCTTGAAATGGAAGTTGATGCAGAATAGTATTGAGTTTACTTTTGCCTGTATTTAAACATAAAGCAAAGGCGTTATTTAGTATTGCTAAGAAAAGGATATAAACGACTAGATCTTGTTTAAATCTAACATAACAAATGTAGCAGACACAAATACAATTTTGATCAGTCAGTGGAAATCCGAGTAGCAAATGTAAAGTTTCAAAATGAAAAAGGTATCCTACAGGAAGTTAGAGAGGCCGGCTAATTTCCAATATTTTTTAGAAACCTCGTTTAAAAAGTTAGTCTATATTAATGTAACATATTTGTTTTTGGGGCGATATCTTGCAATTGGTCACCCATATTCATTTTTAGGTTGATATCTAGCAATTGGTTACCCATATTCATTTTTAGGGTGATATCTGGCAATTGGTCACCCATAAATGTTTTTTTGGGTGATATCTAGCAATTGGTCACCCATAAATGTTTTTTTGGGTGATATCTAGCAATTGGTCACCCATAAACGTTTTCGGGTGATATCTAGAAATTGGTCACCCATAATTGTTTGTTTGGTTATATATAGTAATTGGTATTGGGTGATATCTAGGAGTTGGTCATACCCATGTTCGTTTTGGGGTGATATCTAGCAATTGGTCACCCATGTTCGTTTTGGGGCGATATCTAGCAATTGGTCACCCATAATTGTTTTTGGGTGATATCTAGCAATTGGTCACCCATGTTCGTTTTTGGGTGATATCTAGCAATTGGTCACCCATGTTCGTTTTTGGGTGATATCTAGCAATTGGTCACCTACATTTGTTTTTAGGGTGATATCTAGGAATGGGCCACCCATCTTCGTTTTTTGGTGATATCTAGCAATTGGTCACCTATAATTCTTTTTGGGGAGATATCTAGCAATGGACACCCATGTTCGTTTTTTGGATGGCATTTAGCAATTGGTCATCCATAAATGTTTTTGGGGTAATATCTAGAAATTGGTCACCCATAATTGTTTGTTTAGTGATATCTAGAAATTGGTCACCAATGTTCGTTTTTTTGGATGGTATTTAGCAATTGGTTACCCATAATTATTTTTGGGTGATATCTAGCAATTGGTCACCCATAATGTTTTTTGGGTGATATCTAGCAATTGGTCACCAATAATTGTTTTAGGGTGATATCTAGAAATTGGTCACTTAGTTCGTTTTTTTGGTGATATCTAGAAATTGGTCACTCATATTGTTTTTTAGGGTGATATCTAGCAATTGGTCACCCATGTTCGTTTTTCGATGATATCTAGAAATTGGTCACCCATGTTCGATTTTTTTGGATGGTATTTAGCAATTGGTCACCCCCATAATTGATTTTTGGGTGATATCTAGCAATTGGTCACCCATGTTATTTTTGGGGTGATATCTAGCAATTGGTCACCCATAGTTGTTTTTAGGGTGATATCTAGCAATTGGTCATCCATGTTCGTTTTTTTGGTGATATGTAGCAATTGGTCACCCATGTTCGTTTTTGGGGTGATATCTAGCAATTGTTCACCCATAATAATTTTTAGGGCGATATCTAGAAAATGGTCACCCATGTTGTTTTTTTTGGTGGTATCTCGAATTTGGTCACCCATAATTGTTTTTAGGGTGATATCTAGTAATTGGTCACCCATGTTCGTTTTTTGGATGGTATTTAGCAATTGGTCACCCATAATTGTTTTTTTGGGTGATATCTAGAAATTGGTCACCAATGTTGGTTTTTTTGGTGGTATCTCGAATTTGGTCACCCATGTTTATTTTTAGGGTGATATCTAGAAATTGGTCGCCCATAATTGTTTTAAGGGTTATATCTAGCAATTGGTCGCCCATAATTGGTCACCCATGTTCGTTTCGTCAATTAGTGTTGTCTAGAAACTGCAGCTCAAAGAAACTTCAGTGAAAACTCTTCACTTTGGAACGATAGTCTTCAGCTCCTGGACTGTTCGAAAACATTTTTGTGACTCGCAACCTAATGACGTAAAGCATTTCGAAGCTGTTACATCTACGTCATCAATCGTCCGAGATGAAACGTCTGATACAGAAGCTGTATTTCTAATTTGTCGCCAGAAGCGCCGCGCTTCGTAGGAAACATTGTGAGTACTCAACAGTAATGCATTTGTTTAGATGTTTTGATTTGATTTTTCTGTATTTACCCTGACGTGCACTTTAGAGGAATAACTGTCTAATCGAGCAACACAAACCGAAAAAAAGAAGCACAATGAACTACGAAGGCATTTCGCAATAATGGTAAATAACAGCGTTTTTACTTTATTTCAACAACGTTTTACTTTTTGCTCTTGCACTAAAATTTATATTGATTAAGGAAGAAGAAATGTTGCTTTATTTATTTTTGACAATTGATGCTAATACATTTACATTTTTTAGATTTCAAAGGGAAATCAGTCTGTTTACAGAAAAGATGGAATCGCCGAAATCACATTAATTGTAGAAGTTGACGGTACGTGTTTAATTATATGTTTAAATTTAGTTTTTTTGAGATAAAATAATTTTGCAGTTTAAAAATGCACATGATGTAATTAAATTAAGATTTAAATATATATTTCAGGTTGCTCTTATCATACAAGTGAAGTATCTTAATTATTAACATATAAACAAAACATTTTTTTTTTAAGTTTTCAATTTATCTTTTCTTGTTTTGATCTTGCATGACTTAAACAATAAATTACCAAATTTCTACCTCTTAGCAATCCCAAGAGAAGCATCAGCAGACAATGACGTCGAAACTGTGATGTCCGTAGTTATGGCGTCACACAACTACTTTATACCTACTACATATACGTAACGAGTCCGCCCCGGAAAATGGAAGTTGTCGGTCGGCCGGATCCTAGTTTCGCCTGCCAAAAATGGCCTGCTTCACGCAAAAAAAAGTTAGTTATATTCCTCTTATAACATTTTTTTCATGCATTAACCCTTCATTCTTGCACAGAAACGAATATCAAACAAAGAAACAAAACAACTTTTATAAGAAGCAAACTCAAAAGCGAAGGCATTCAGTGACATTTTTTTTAATGCGTTTTGTGTTTTTGTTGGGAATTTTATAAGCGCTTGTTATTTCGTTTTATCTCTAGATACAGCAAACGCATTTTTTGTTGGGGAACTGGCTGGTAGACGACGGAATCTATGAAATCGATTCGTGGATGGACAAAAAACGAACACGGAACAACGTGTGCAAATCACGGATTACGGATAAAAGAAAAGCAAGGGTCAATATAAACTCCGGAATACAAATAATGGCCGCTCGTACGACGGATGACATCGACGAGACATCGACATCAAGCCATCTTAAAAGTGCTGTATACATATAGAGGCTACCGCGCGCGCCTGCTTTCGACTGTGGGGTTAGGCCTAAATCGCTAACCTCGCACCTTGCTTTTCAGATAACCGTCGACGGTAAACCAAGGTCGTGGCAGGGGACTTTGGTTTACTTGAGACGGTCCAACAAGCTGGGTGCCACTTGCCAGCCGGTCTCCATAGTTAGGACATCCCTTAGCGTGACACCCTTTCAATAAATAGGGGTGGCATTTAGACGCACTTTTAACCTACAGTGGGTGCTGGGCGATCTCCAAGGTCAACGCAAGGTCGAATAATTAGTGTGGCGCCCATAAAACGTAAGGTTTTGCGTGCTAGCTTACCGCCTCCTGTTTGCCTTGAGTTAAAAAAAATGTTTTCACGCTCCTGGGTTCACGTCTCTATGTACAGGATGGTGTCTACGATTTAGTTAGGTCCTTCTGCGCGTGACAGGCGCCGTCCTTAAACTTCGTTGTAGCTTCTTGTTTCCCCAATTATTGTTAGCTCTAGGGTTTTTGTTTGACTCTTTTTGAGCGCTATGACTGGTCCCCGTAGACACTGGTTTTCGAGGTAGTATGTCAGGAAAGCATTGCTGTATAGGTTTCAAAGGCAAGATTTAAGGTCTTTGTCCTGGTATTTTCATTCTTACTTTCCCACGTCCCCGCCCCACTAGGTCCTGAAAATGCCGGAAAAAATAGATTTTGCTTGGAAATCAGTTCGTTCGATCCGGTCGCGTTAAATCACAATGTGTAGAACTGTTCCTTCGTACCACTGCGTTAAAGCAAATTCACGGTTAAAACACCGAGTAGGCCTTTATTCCGTTCCCCGTGGGACGCAACGAGTTGTCTTAACCTGCCTGAGCACTCGTTCCAGTCATATGCGCTCGCTTTTTTTCACTGGCGACTTGCTTAGAATGTTGTTAGCAGGTATTGTTGTGCAAATTTACCCCACAGTCATCGCTCGCGTTGCTGTTTTGCTTGTATCCAACATCCCACGTTTAACGCTAGAACGCTTTTTATGCTATCCAGCCCTTTTTCTTTAAATGCCCATCCGCTGTAAACAGCCAAGATTTCAGCAATCGGTAAGATCGCGCGGCAGCCTCGCCTTCTATTTTTTGCACATTTTTTTGTGTTTTTATTTGTGTCGCTTAGCAGCAGTCAGTCTAGGGCGGCGAGTTTTTTCACCTAACTGCATGTACCCGTCTTTTGTTGACTCTACCGCTCTGAATCGCTAGATCGCGTCGGCGGCGACGAAAAATTTTGGCGTCCATTTTTTGTCCGGAACCGAACTTTATTCTTTGCGTTACCCTGAACTTTGCGAATAACACGAAACGCCGAAAATTGCGTTTTCGAGTTTTTCGTGAAGTAAAGGTTTCGCTCTGAAACAAAATAACCGAGATGAGAAGACAAATGACGGAAGATGGCGGTCGAGTTTCGGCGATGAGTTAAACCGAGTACGAGCTGGAGCGTTCCAATCGAGTACACGACACCCTCCGAAATCTACGATTTGTTCTTCATTATCACATAGTTAGACTTAGTTATTATCGAACTTATAGCCTGTGTAGGTGTCAGGAAAGTTGCACTTTCGCCGCTGCCGACATTTTGCCCTTTCGCGTTCGCCTCCCTTTGTTCAGGAAGTTAGTGGTCAGTGTGTTTGCGCGACGTTTCGTGACTTAAAATAAATTACACTACAACAAAGCAAATTCAACACAATTTAATCTCGAGCGCTGATGATTGTTTCCCAAAGTCTGGTGCTTAGTTGCTTTTGCCTACCGCCAAATATTGTCGCAACACTAAACTTCTTGCTCCATCCGAGCCCCGATGATTGTTTCCAAACTTCGCTGTGCTTTCAGATTGCCTTTGCCTAAAACACAGCAGTTTGGCGTCTCTTTGAAGTTTGTTTTCAAACTGACGTTTCAACCGTCGGTTTGGCGTCTTACTTTTAAATACTTTTTAGTATATTGCTGCGTTTTATCTCGCAAATAAACAACAAATCAACCAGTGTGATTCTTGCCCTGAGAAAAAATCGCACTGCGGTAAGTCCCATGAAATTCAATAAATACAATGCTGCTATTGCTCTGCTTGGTTGTGCAGTGGTAAGTCTGCACAAGCTCTTACCATTGTGTAGTAGTGGTAAGTCTGCTGCACCACCAAAGCTTATGATATGAAATGATTGTGTAGTAGTGGTAAGTCTGCTGCATCTGGCCCTTTTTATATGATCGTGCAGTGGTGATAAGTTTGCTGCATCAAACCCTTATAATATGATTGTGCAGTGGTGGTAAGTCTGCTGCATCAAACCCTTATAATATGATTGTGCAGTAGTGGTAAGTCTGCTGTATCAAACCGTTATAATATGATTGTGCAGTAGTGGTAAGTCTGCTGCACAAGGCCTTTTGATTCTGCAGTGGTAAGTGTGCAAATTCACTGCTGTAAGTCAGTGAAATCTCCCGTGATTCGTTAAATAAATGTTTATTGGGTCAAAAACAGGAAATACCGGTTACAAGCTGACTATTGATAAGCATGCCTTAACCTGGCAATTCCACGTACCTTCCACTCACTTCCCCCAAAAACCCGTAGGCTAAGTGAAATTGCCGGTTTAGGACGCTTGTCAATAACAGAATGTACGGTATTTAGGCTGCAATTAGTTGTTCAGTCCGACAAAAAATTTAGGCAAATGGAGGTAGTTTCGTGCATTTCCATGCAAACAGCCCTGAAACACTTGTCCAGCCCGTAAAAATATTTTTTTCTTGGAATTGCCGGAATGCCAAAACTTGCAAAATTTCAAGTCGGTCAGAACGGGGACAAAAAAAATAAAACAGTTACGGGGCATTTTTAAACGGGTAGCATAGTATTAAATACTAACCTGCTTTTTTGTTTTCTACATGTCACGCCGATCGACGAGAAAACGGCCAGTTTCCATAAAAAGTTTATTTGTGAATAGGTATGTTTTTAAATGTGGCCGTAGAAACTTGAAGGTTATAAGATAATTTTATAGTGTTTTGCTGACTGTGTGATTATTTTATAAAGTTTTATGATTAAAATGAAAAGCCCCTAACCCTGTGTGTTTTTTCAGATTGTAAGAAATTACGATGATATCCGCCGAATTCTATATTTCTGTACAAAGATCCCGAAATCGTCTGAACAAGATCAAGTCCCGGTCAGTTAAATTTGTTCTTAGTGTACTAAATTTTTTTTAGGAGCCGCGACACCCTGGGTTATTATTTGTTATGCCACAAGGTGCCAAAACGTTATTAGTGAATCTTTAAAAATTAGATTTTGCTTATTGAAGCCTTTTTAGATTTTTTTTGTACATGAAGTACGATAAATTTAAATTATATTTTCCTTCATTGGGTAGAGTTGATGTGTATATTGTGACACAGTTAATAACAAACAAAAGTCACAATCTGGTTGCCGGTTGGGAACCATAGAGTATAGTCAATGTAATTTGTAAAAATATAAACTTACCGGAGAATTAGAAAAGTGTGTAGGCCGGGGTGTTTCTTGGTGCTATAAGTGTGCTAAGAGCAGGATTCTTTGTTTCTTTTCTAAAGTTTTGTTTTCGTTTGCGTGGACCCGGGTCAACAAAGCGTTTAGAGATGACGTCATAAACAAGTAAACGTAATAAACCTGCTGTTTTTAATCAAACCAATGTTAAAAGGATTGAAAAGAACCCCCAACCTTACGCGGCAGAACCCCCAACCTTATGGCACGTATTGCATCGAAGGGAATTTTTAATTAAGTTATTTCTACAGATTTCAGCCAGGATTCAAGAACACCCTGTCCATGGAACGCAATACGGACAGATGAGGAAATAACTTTCCGTTGGCGAGCTTTTTACTCAAACAAGGTGAGCTGTTTACATTTCTCGTCGATGTATTGTCAAACAAAAACCTATTGAAATATTTAAATTGAGAAAGCTTACCATCACTGATTTAAACCATAAGGAAATAGCATTTTTTTTTATAATTTGATCAAATTAAATTTTGATAGTTGGTTGTTTTCTCTTTCCATAAGACAGCGAATTATTAAATCCTACATTTTTGATTTTTGAACAGTAAAGCTAATTATGTTCCTGTTCCTCTTGTTGCTATCTAGCAAATTTTATATTTGTATTTTATCTTTATTATACAGCATACTTTCCATGAGTTCATACCAAGCACGAAGTTTTTACTATACCCTTTGAAATCAACAAGCAAACGGGGAATTACCGACTTCACTAATTCCTACAACACAAGTCTCTTTGGATTGTGTTTTTAAATTGGCGATTTTACATGCGATGCTGCTTCACACATAAATTCATCTTTCATTGCCTATTTGGTTGCAATTTGCTCGTGCGTGCCCAGTCAGTTATAAAATATACTTTCCAGCTGCCCATGCGCAGTTCTTTGTACAAGCTTTGTTTTTTGTTTCTGTAATTTTTTGGACATTTTAATAGTATTTTACAACGTGCTTATTATTTTAAAACAATAGTGGTCGGCAGTTTTGTTCTTCGCCTTTTATGCTTTACAATGCTGCAGCTTTACTTGAAAAGGTCTGTATTGCTGTTAGTTATTTCTGTGTCGCTCCAGTTCTAAGATTTTCGCTTTCATTTTACGCCAATCTTGTTTAACAAAACCCGACTCTTTCAATTTTACTAAGCAAACCCCCTTGGGGTAAAAAATAATAGCTACGTATTAATTTTTTTCTGTGTGAAATGTTTTTCCGAATTGACCGCCATGCACTTTTGCTGTTTTACTGCTTACTTACTGATATTTATTTCTTTACTTTGGGGCTAGCGTTTAAAAATGTGTTTAAAGTAATTAATAGGTCTGCCAAAGCTAGGTATATCTTATCAATTATAGTTTTATAAACCTCCGTCGCAGATAAGTTTTAGGAAGCATTAATTGGTATTGAAAAAAATTAAAACCGATTAAAAAATAAATAAAAATCATTACCGCATTCGGTTTTCGACCCATTCGGAATACAGTGATTTAAAAACTACTAAGCATTGGTGAATACTGAAGATCGGGGGAAAGTAAACAGTTTTTTTCCGGGTTTATGTAAAACTCGCGTTGATATTTTAGGCGTATATCAAAACGATAACTTCATAAAAAACCTATGGAAAAAACTCTGCCCATTTTAAAGGAATTGTAGAATAAAAAGTTTTATTAAAATACAAGGTAATAGGAGTAGCAAAGATGTCACACAGCCTAGCATATATTATTAAAATAAGAAATAGCATAATTGTAAATCACCACAACAAATGTTGCTCAATTCTATAACCCTAATCAGAGGTACACAGCCACGCGATAAGCAAAAGCGAAGCCCTAGCATCCAGCTTAAAGGTAATTTAGGCAAGGAACCGTGAACCTATGGCTCGATCGTATGTGAACTTGCTTGCAATTAAATCTAAGCTATTATTTCTTATTATGACTTGAATAAACTCCACGCGGCCATAATCCCTTCCAAACTCTTTTTTAAACAAGTACAACAGCAAAATTTCTGCAGTTGCGAACTTCGCTACAGAACGTTTTTGCGCCTTACTCTAGAATTAGGTGTTGAAAAACATAATATGGCTGTCATGGAAATATAACCAAAAATATTTGGCTTTTGACACCCTGAGCTGAAAAGGTTTCCGACACCTGTTCTAGGCGTATCTGAGTGGCTAATTCTACCGGCTCGCGTACACCATGTATTGCCTAATTAAGAAATTAAACCAAAAATGTTCTTACAACTAAACTTTGATCGTTTTTCACCTGATTAACAATTTCAAAATCTTTGGCTGAGCTGGCCGAGGCTTTCACGTAAACATTTCTGGCTTGAACTACAAACGTTAAAGGCCACCAACAAATGAATTTTAACCAAATATGACATTTATATGTGTATATTGTAGTTTAAAGACCATATAAACGCCAGCTACTTATGAACGTTCGACTTCGTGGCAACTTTTTTTAATAATTAAGTTTTGTTTGGCCAATCCACCACTTAAAATTATTGTCTTCAAAGATCTTACACGTGCAGGACACCTACTTTTGTCCGAGTGTCTGGCGCCCAAACAAAAGTATAGTCACTATAAGATGATGCAGGGGTAGCGAACTTTTATTGTGAGGGCCACAAATAAGGCCTAGCTACTTAAAAAAAATATGCAAGTTACGTGTTAATTCAATGTTAAACTTGCAACTAACTCTTCTCTACAAATACTATTATCCTTGGTTGGTAATTATAATAAGCTTATTGAGACGATCTAATTTCAGTTTCGAAAATCAGGATTTGCACGAATTAAAGTTAACAAAGCTACAGCTATAGTGTTAAATTGTTTTCGACACATTTATTGTTTTCTAAATATTTTATTATATTTCGTAATTTTTAGATTAACAGGTGGCTCGCCAAGAATCTAAAATGGGTCTTTTGTGGGTCAGTGGTTCGCCATCCCTGCTATAGATTATAATTGCAATATGAGGTTCTAAAAAATTGCGTGTCACATTGGAGATTGTTTACTGATTCTAACCAATTTTGCATTGTCTTCTGTCATGTGTGGTATGGCCTAATGGTAGGTTTCCAACATGGTGTTCCCTTGGTCTGTGGTTCGATTCCCTTCAATTGCTCATTCGTTGACTTGTAAATCTATCATAATGTACTTCTGTAGCTGTTACACTCCACGCGTTCGATAGATGGTTAACTTACAAACTTGATTGTATGACAAGTTGTAATTCACGTCGCGAATATAACCTTAACCACAGCCAATTTAACTGTAACTCCTCCATAGCTCACCTGTTATAACTTCGTCGCCATTAAATGTAAATCACGTTAACCCACCTATACCGTTCAAAAGACGATAGTATAACCTTAATCATAGCAAAGTTAACTGTAACTCCATAGCTCACCTGCTGGAACCTCGTCGCCATTAGATGTAAATCACGTTAACCCGCCTTAACCGTTCAAAAGACGATAGTATAACCTTAATCACAGCAAACTTAAGTGTAACGCTATAGCTCACGTGCTGTAAATTCGTCGCCATTAAATGTAAATCACGCTAACTTGGAACCACAGCAAACTTAAGTGAAACGCTATAGCTCACGTGCTGTAAATTCGTCGCCATTAAATGTAAATCACGCTAACTTGGAACCTTACCGTTCAAAAGACGACAGTATAACCTTAAACATAGCAAACCTAACTGTAACTCCATAGCTCACCTGCTGTGTAGTAACTCTCAATCGCCAATAAATGTAAATCACGACCAAACACTACAAAAAACGCGAGACTAATTTTTTTCAAAAACTATGCAAAAAAAGTCGCTGCCTATACTCCTCGTGCGCTGCTTCGGGCTGGTTCCCTATTGTGTGGCTCTGAGCCACGCCCTCTGAGGGCCTAAGTTTTTCGAACACTGTTGCCAGCCCGAAGCAGCGACTTCTTGCCTGACTAAGCTGACCTAGGAAACCTTGCGGCTACCTAACCAGTGTTCTGACCTGTGTGCATCGGGGGGTTTAACGTGACATACAAGAAACTTTAACGGGCTAACCGAATCCCGCCACAGGCTGGGACAGGATTCGGCGACTCCTTGTTCATTGTGAGGTTATTTATGGTTAATTCTATCATTAACAGAGATTGAGAAATTACAGTTAAGTTATCAGGTTCGAACCCATAGAATTCTATCGGCTACCGGGGAAAGATTTTACCTTTAACCGGGTTCGAACTCGGGCGTAGCGGTTTCTAACCAGAGTGCGTTTTCGCTACGCCACAACAAGGAGCTGTAGAACATAGTTTAAGATGTTTAGATATGAGCAATTTACATGCCCCTAAAGATTTTTTTCACCTGGCCACATAACCTCAAAGTTAAAATGAATGCTTTTAATTGCCTATGAAAGGTTAAGTACGGGGTTAGCGTCATTTACAATTAAAGGCGATGGAGTAACAACGGATGAGTTAAAGTCTTAAGTTAGCTGTGGTTCAGATTACAATATAAGAAATTTTTACGTGCGGTGCAGTATAGCGCATATACTGTCAAGTACATCAGAGTTAATTTTTCAGTCATTGGATTGGCACTTCAAGGGAATCGAACCATAGACCGATGATACATCATGTTGGAAATCTACCATTAGGCCATACCACACGACAGATGACAGTGGAAAATATGTTGAAAAGAGTAAACAATCTGTAATAAAATTCGCAAACTTTTAACTCAAGAATGGACTTCTGAGGTGCTACATCACTGATAAAAGTACGGCTACTATAATTACCAATAGTAACATTTATTAGGAAGTTAATAACCTTGCGGCTACCTAACCATGTGTTCTGACCTGTGTGCATTGGGTGTTTAACGTGACATACAAGAAACTTTACCGGGCTAACCGAATCCCACCACAGGCTGGGACAGGATTCGGCGACTCCTTGTTCATTGTGAGGTTATTTATGGTTAATTCTATTTTTAACAGAGATTGAGAAAGTACAGTTAAGTTATCAGGTTCGAACCCATAGAATTCTATCGGCTACCGGGGAAAGATTTTACCTTTAACCGGGTTCGAACTCGGGCGTAGCGGTTTCTAACCAGAGTGCGTTTCCACTACGCCACAACAAGGAGCTGAAGAACTAAGTTTAAGATGTTTAGATAAAAGCAATTTAGATGCCCCTAAATTTTTTTTTCACCTGGCCACATAACCTTAAAGTTAAGATCAAAGGTTTTAATAGCCTATGAAAGGTGAAGCTCGGGTTAATGGTGATTTACAATTAAAGGCGATGGAGTAACAACGGATGAGCTTAAGTTAGCTGTGCTTTAAGTTACAGTATAAGTAATTTTTCATGAGGTGCAGTATAGCGCATATACTGTGAAGTAGGCTACATCAGATTTAATTATCCAGGCATTGGATCGGCAGTTGAAGGGAATCGAACCATAGACCGAGGATACATCATGTTGGAAATCTACCATTAGGCCATACCAGACACGATAGATGACAGTGGAAAATATGTTAAAAAGAGTAAACAATCTGTAATAAAATGCGCAAACTTTTAACTCAAGAATGGACTTCTAAAGTGCTACATCACTGATAAAAGTACGGCTACTATAATTACCAATAGCAATATTTATTAGGAAGGTAATAACCTTGCGGCTACCTAACCATGTGTTCTGACCTGTGTGCATTGGGTGTTTAACTTGTCATGCAAGAAACTTTACCGGGCTAACCGAATCCCGCCACAGGCTGGGACAGGATTCGGCGACTCCTTGTTCATTGTGAGGTTATTTATGGTTAATTCTATTATTAACAGAGATTGAGAAATCACAATTAAGTTATCAGGTTCGAACCCATAGAATTCTATCGGCTACCGGGGAAAGATTTTACCTTTAACCGGGTTCGAACTCGGGCGTAGCGGATTCTAACGTTCGAACTCGGGCGTAGCGGTTTCTAACCAGAGTGCGTTTCCACTACGCCACAACAAGGAGCTGAAGAACTAAGTTTAAGATGTTTAGATAAAAGCAATTTAGATGCCCCTAAAATTTTTTTTTCACCTGGCCACATAACCTTAAAGTTAAGATCAAAGGTTTTAATAGCCTATGAAAGGTTAAGTTCGGGGTTAGTGTGATTTACAATTAAAGGCGATGGAGTAACAACGGATGAGAGATAGACTTAAGTTAGCTGTGCTTTAGATTACAATATAAGTAATTTTTCATGAGGTGCAGTATAGCGCATATACTGTGAAGTAGGCTACATCAGATTTAATTATCCAGGCATTGGATTGGCACTTGAAGGGAATCGAATCATAGACCAATAATAAATCATGTTGGAAACCTACCATTAGGCCATACCAGACATGAAAGATGACAGTGGAAAATATGTTAAAAAGAGTAAACAATCTGTAATAAAATGCGCAAACTTTTAACTCAAGAATGGACTTCTAAGGTGCTGCATCCTGATAAAAGTACGACTACCGTAATGACCAATGGTAACATTTAGGAAGTTAATATAGTTTCTTTTCGACAAACCTGATGGATTGGCCATCCAAAACGCAAATTATAAAACAATCTTGCTATTTGGACAAACGCATACTTACAATAGATAGGGCCTGTAGGCCTATGTATATAAAGATGGTCATTAAGTACAATATAGTGCCATATTGGATTAGGTTACTGTACCTTTCTTTTATTTTATCGTCCATAAAGTTTTCAGATGCCTATTTTAATATCACACAGTTGAAACTTTTAAATTTTGATTTTTTTCACTTGTGATTTTTTGTTACGAAAGATACTCGGACACAAAAAGCCAGCCTAGGATTGTGACTTTTTGGGTAAAAATCGCTACGCCTGAGGTGGAATCCGCTTAAAGGTTGCCAAATGTTTTTCCCTGGTAGCCAATAGCATTTCATAGGTTCGAACCTGATAAATTAACGGTAAATTCTCTGTTTCTGCTTAAATTAGAATGTTATATAACCATAAATAACATAATAATTAACGAATTAGGAGTCACCTAATCCAGTCACAGCCTGTGGCGTGCAGCGCACAAAGGAATACAGACAGTATTTTTTGCAGGGAGTCGAACCGGAACCGAACCGGAACTTTTTGAACCGGTTTTGGGTCAATTTTATCCGAACCTGAACCGGGTTTTATAAGATTTTAAGGAGCCGAACCGGAACTGAACCGATTAATTTGAAAGTACCTGAACCTTAACCGAACCCGAACCTATAAACAAAAGCGGTTTGCTCCAGCATGACGTCACAACTTCTATTTTACAGAGTCAAGTTACGCCATATTCGAAATTTTATGAAAAAAATATGAATATTGAATAAAAAATCGTTTATTTTTTATTTTTTAGATATTTCAATATTGAGTTGCTGTTTTTTTTAATAAGTCACGTAACTTAGATTAAATGACTTACAATTCAAAGATTATTCTCTACATTTATTGACCCACATTTTGAGATTTAACGCAAAATATATTGTATCCGAACCGGAACTTAATGAACCGGTTTTGAAATAACGATGTTCGAACCGGAGCTGAACCGGAACTTCTAAATTGCTCCGAACCGAAACCGGAACTGAACCGGTTTCCGAAAAAATCCTTGAACCCGAACCGAACCTGAACCGGAAAAGTCAAACGGTTCGACTCCCTGATTTTTTGGCATATTCTTTGAAAAAAAGTTGATGACTTTTTGGTAAATGTTCTATTTGTTATTCATAACCTTTATTTAGAGTGTTTTAATAATTTTTGTTTCGATTTTGTTCCGTATTTGGTTGATAGGTCCATGCAGGGCCGGATTTACCAATAGGCTAGGCAGGTTGAAGCCTAGGGCCTCAACGTCCAGGGGCCTCGAAATTCGGTTTCGAAGTTTGCAATTCTTTTAAAAACTTGAAAAGTTTAAACCCTACCTAAAGTGTATTATATCAAGCTTTTCAGAGTAGAAAATTCTATACACAACTGGTTTCAACCACGTTGTAAAAAGTCATTATTACGTCGTTTGCATCATAAGAAGGCAATTATTACGCGCATTTTGCTGAAAGCTTCTATGTTAAAGTACCGTAGTCTACTCTGCAAAAACAGTATCGGTAGTTGACATGTTGCTGAAATAACTATTGGACATTGTGTTGCTCACTGTTAATGTGGTAAATTATACGTTTTATTAATTGAAATGTACTAATGTTATCGACTTTTTTATTATAAGGTACCTATTGCTAACCTGCGCTTCGCGCGAATGTTCATTTTATTTGCGGGTTGTTTACGTCTTGATGCTGCCTTTTCAATGTAGCGCAAAATGGGAAAAAGTATAAAAAACAAACAAACGCTTATTTTCGCGATTTGCGCTAACACTTTACTGCCTCCTTAAATGTAATCAAACACGTTTAAGTGCAAAAAATATCCAAGGCCCGCCTGATTTACAGTTGTTCTAACATTTTAATAACACATTCTCAGTTATCATTTTGTGCGGGCCGCAGAAACCTTTCTAAGTTTTGTTTTGACCCGCGACGAGAAAAAGGTTGTCGAACCCTGGTTTAGATCAAGCAATAATATTATTTCATAATTTTTTGAACTTCTTTTAATTCAAAATTTGCCCTCATGAATGTGGAAAATGAAAAGAACGAATATTTTAATGCACTCATATTTTTAACATTAAGCAATGACATGTAATGTTGTTTAGAGAGAAATTCTGAGCTCAAAATTAGGGATTTTTTTTCTCTCATGGTCTAAATCCGGCCCTGGGTCTATGGTATAATTTTAGGTTCGTCTCTGAAATTTCAATCGAACAGTAGACTTGGGATCAAGCTGGCGGAGTCCTGCCTGCCTTCTGGTTGTAGGCTAAGCTTTTAGGGCCCAAATTCTTATGTTTTTTGGTCTTGTCTCTAAAGTTACTGCTGTGTTCGCCAACGAAATATATTAAACCGTGCAATGTTTAAGCCAGGGGTCGGCAAACCTTTTTTAGTCGCGGGCCAAAACCAAAGTCAAAAAGGTCTCAGCGGGCCACACAAAAAAATAACTATAAGAATTGTGTCATTGGAATGTTAGAACAACTGTGAATTAGGCAGGCCTCGGATATTTTTTACACTTAAAAACGAAGAAGATTTTTTTGTAAAATGGATCTTGTTATACTACAATATATAGCCTAACCTGACAAATCAAATCATATAAGACCTAGTTTCCCCCAAATTAATATTTTTGTAAAACATTAGCAGAGAGTTAAAATGTTAACATTCTTAAATAACGAAAAACCTAACTAGTTACTTACGGGGAACAGAAAACAACACCTACACACGACGAATTAAACAACCTCTAGGAAAACCTAAACTATTATTTTCCCGTAGCTTTTTTGCTTGCCACAATCAAGTTCAGTTATAGTTTAATTTGAAATGTTCATTTTTAATTCACGTAAATCGTCACTGACGTTTACAATTTTTGGAGTAATTGCAATAGATTTCGAATTGTATTGTATTTATATTAGATTTTCATCTAACTAAATATTGCAATCTTATATTTGTTTGCCATGTTTATCACTTGTGAAAACACCCGTGTATGCTGAGCTACAAATACAAAAATCAATAAAAAAATTTGGTGGGCATTTTTGTTTCGCAGATTTATCAATGTGGACAAGAAAATATTCATTTCTTACCACGCCCGTCAATTAAAACGATACAGACGTTAGATAAGCACAACTTTACAACCAGTGGTAAACAAACCGAATAAGCTGGTGGTGCAAAAGCACAAAATTTGCTTTTATTTTTCATCCTGCGAGACGCGGAATTACTATATAATATAAACAATATTCGAAAGTTTAAGTTTGGAAGAAAGAAAAAACAAGATGAGCGAAAAATCAAGATGCGACAAAATAAAACGATAAATCACAACAAAAATAACAAAATGTGACTAACGCGGGCTATTGCACTTTTAAAGTCAAGTTAACAAAATTGATGATGTTAGGAACTGTAATAACTTAAAATAAAAAACCAAAAGAAGCTTTATACCAAAAACAGTCCTCATTTTTTTAAACAGTATTTCAAAAACATACCAAACGTTATAGGAAAGTAAACTTACTTTTTTACATTTTTTATAGCATTGAAAGTTTGAAACAGTGAAATGGTGGTAAATTATGGCGAGGAAAAATATGGAAAGAAAACGTTGTTTAAAGTACGATTTCCAGTCTATCCTGAAACCAATATTGGTTCGTATACCAACTTGAAAATCGTTCGCCTTCACTCTAAAAAATAAAAAGATTCGGGATTAAGGGTGTAACAAACAATATTGGTCAGTGGTCACAACTTTTGTAGAAGCGAAACCGCTAAACAAAGGACAAATTTTATTTTGTATATTCAGTGTTGTAAACAAGTCATTTTAAAATGACTAAAGTTCCAGTCAAGTCTTTTCTCAACATAACAAGTCAAGTCATTTTCAAGGGAAATCACTGATATCAAAATGAAACGATAAATCTTTAAAATTGGTAAACTAGTAATTCGATTGGGAGCAACAAGTCAACTAAAAAATAATAATCTGATCGTTTTACGTGTAACAGTTGAGAAAAAAAATTAATTTTATAACAAAATATTAAATAAATGCACTTAATTTCAACCAAATTCATTTGACTCAATGACTTCAGTCATTCAACACTGGAGATATTAAATTACTTAATTCTTTTATGAGCTTTTTTACTAATTCCAAAATATGTTAGTTTCTATATTAGTTAGAGAGATAAGTAAATATTTGTTTTATACAGTACAAAGGAAACACCTTCTTTAAAGATGTTTCGAAGCTTAAAAATCCACACTTCTAATCAAGCATTTTTTGCCCCAAAACACAGAAATAATATACCAACAATTCCAGTTCTTGGCGCCAGAGTTAGAAAATAAGGATTTTTTTAATATTTTATACACACAATTTACCAAAGGGTAATCGTTTAAAAGTACAAATGGGGGAAGCATGGTGCAACCAGGTCCTTACCTTGCGAACGCTGAATTAGTTTGACTTTGCAGATCACTGAGCCTTCCGTTACCACAGTAAGCGCTAATCAAGGGAGAGCTCTTGTCAGGTCCTCCGTAAATGTAAAGTAGATCGTCCACGTAGTACCATCTGCTATCTCCGTACTAAAACGTTCAAGTTTTATGCACAGCGCAATAAACATCGGCGCCTTGACATAGTTATTAAGGTTACAAAAAACTTTCTTGGCTTAAATTCTTGCAGAAATCAGCGGACGGCGCCTTAAATCAGCCCGAGAAAACAACACAATTCTATAGTAAAATACATAAAGAAAAAAAACTTTTTGGGAATATGAAAACTTTGGCCCTTTTTTGCTCCCACTTTGCCTAAAATCTAGTAGAATCAGTTTAAAGTGATTCAAATAGATTGCTGAACAGGGTTTGTATATTCCCTCTGAAAAAATATTTCTCTGGTTAAGTTAGCCTACAGCAACTTTTTCAAACGAAACAATTTTGGCCCATGGGACACACTGACACTGTGATAAATCATAAATTTATTATAAAACTGTTTTTATCCATAAGGGCGGTTGTTTATGGTCCAATTAATAAAATATATTGAAAGGAATTACATATATATGACACCAAAGTAACTTTCATTATTTTCCATTTTTAAGTAATTTTGCAACTTAGTGCTGTATGCAAGCAGCTCATAGCGTAACAAAAGATAAAAAACTATGCTATATAATTTACTCACCCCATTCCTACAATCAAATGATCGGTGCGCAGTTAAAGATAGACAGTGTTGGATTGTACGAACACAGGATCCGGGATGTAATTCCTGCCCAACTTTTGAATAAGCGGGTCACTAGAGGTCAGCGTTCCTGTAACAAAACATTTAGCTTATACACTGTAGAACAGGGGTCGGCAACCTACGGTCCGCCGATGTAATTCATCTGGCCCGCCGCCTCTTCGACAAATTAGACACAAGTCTAAGTGCGACCCGCAAAAACGGAAATCGTATTAAAAAATACTGGACATAAATTTTTTAACGTTTTAATCTTATTTTCGGCAATGTAATAAAAACTGGCAAGAAATTAAGAAATACCGGTACACCCCTAAAAAAAATCGCGCTCGCTTCGCTGGCCAGGTGAGTCAGACTTTAACGAACACTGAAACTAATAAACACTGAACTAAAATAACTTTATATGTTATCGCGTTTCCCCGAAGTAGTTTTATTACACTTTTCATTAGTAGTATGGATAGCGAGCGTGTGAACTCGAATTTTAAACCAAACAAATGCTTATTTTTCGTGCTTTGCGTCAACACTTTACTGAATCCTGCACCTTTTGGTAATTAAGATAAATAACATATTTTTTTTCAAATATTCTTAATAAAAACACCTCAATTTAGCCCAAGTTATTTGTCCGAAAGTTGTGGAGTAAAGAGTCAAGTCATTTAAACATAGTGGCTTAAGTCCAGTCATTGAACGTGCACTTAAGTCAAATCATTGTAATCATTAACTTAAGCTATTACAACACTGCTAACATATGTCCAAAAGCGAATTTAAACAAAGACAGTCTTGGATACGCAAATATGCAAAAGCCAATAGGATGAGTTCTATACCTGAAGAGCTGTCCAAACGTTTGATCTAGGTGTATGGTGCAATTGATCTGCTTGTAACGCAGCTGGAAACCGCTTCCACTCGCTCCTACGTCAGACCTCGGGTTCACCTACGTCATAATTAATAAGGTCTAAAGTTTTGTTGCAAGAAATCAAAAGATTTCTTACAGGTACATAGAGGCAAGACTTAAAGGCTTTTAAGGTATAGTTTGCGAAATGACAATTATCAGTTTCAAATCCAGCTCCGCTCAACTTTTTTGCAGAATTTATTACTCATATTAACATAGTAAGTTGCTTAAAAGTATTTGGCCGTAAATTTTCAAAGACTTTGGTAAAAAAATAAGGTTTTTTAAGGACTGTTTAATACGCAAATCAAGTTCAACATCTAATTTATTTTTGAGATATTTATTCGACTTTTATACTGAAATTGCGGAAACTTGGTAAGCGTCAGCTCTCAGTATATACGTTGGCTGTTAAAAAAACTGTTTAAAAAAGAGCAAGCGACGCAAATAACCTACATTAAAGCAGCTTTCTGCCAGGTTAAAATTACTCGGCCTAGTAACGATCATAACAAACCATTTTAATATGATGACTTTATTTGACAGCTATCATACAGCAAGATCAAAGGCAGCGGGTAAGTTTTCTTTAAACGTTTTTAAAGCGCGCAAATTAGTGCATTGGGTAGCAAATTGATAGTTAGTTCACCTGCTTAGCGCCTGCGGTAGATTGTCGAGCCCAATTGAAGTGAAAGGTGTGTAGTTTGGTCCAACATTGAACTTTTTCATCTTTGAAATTATTAGAAATTATTTTTTTCATCTTTGAATTATTTTTGCATAAAGAGCAATACTCAGTTAAACAGCTGGTAAAGCAAAATATACATGAAAAAGTTCCACAATAAAACAATATGTTTTCCACTTAAATCATACTTTTTTTCAAAAACATGGGTTCTTGAATTATTTTTAACGAGGGCCCCTAAAAATATTTTGGTTGGCGTGGACCAGTCTCGGTTAAATTGTGTTTAGAAATACATCATAAAACATAGTCTAATTACATTCGAGGTGCAGGATCAACTGTTTTTTCATAAAAATCTATTTGTTTAATAATTATATTCCCTTTTCAAATAATGCAATTTTAAGATTTTAACTGGGGATTTATGGACCCCCTAAAGATAGTTAACGGAACCTAGTTTAGGAACCCCTATATCAAAACTTTCAACAGAACCTAAATCTTAACTGTCGAAAGTGGCCTTGAAGCCGTAGTCGAGGGTGGCTGGGTCGGCATGAAAGGTAATAAACATGCTGCCCTAAAAACAACACTTCAGTTCGCCAGGGGGTATGGTTTAAAGAAACTTTGCTATTTTGCTGTGACTTAGACCGATAATATGAAACAAGATGCAGCATTATTTTGTAGTATAAAAGTCATTTTGTAGTATAAAAGTTTGACAGTAAACTGCTCTTATATTGTGCTGTGTAAAAGGCCGGATAGGGTCAGACAGTAGCATACAAAAAGTAATACATAAATTTAGGGTTGGGCATTTGACCAGTCAAATACTTGCCAAATAGGTCAAATACCAAACACACTATCAAAATGCAATTGAAATTAAAAATAAACCTTGATTTTGACTTCATATAAATATATGAACGTTAGGGTGGAGTGAAAAAAATAAAAATCACTAATTCAAAAAAAGTCCCCTCTCAATAGTTGCCTTTGGTCCCAAAACTAAGTTTAAAAATATTTTTTGGAAGTTGCCTCGAATACTCAGGTGACAACCCTGACGCAAAGGTCATGCAGGGGTCAAATCCCAGAAAAATGCCATAACTCTTTAACCTGTGGTGCTAGAGAGTTAGTTTTGATGCCAAAAGAAGCAGAATGTGCACTTTCCTATCTGTCCTAAAAGAACTATTTGTCCTAATTTCATTAGATATATGGTTATTTTCATAAAATGTCATTTTTGGTTCAAATATGAATAAGACATAGGATTATGCACCGTTTTACATCACAATAACATATTCACAACACAATAAATCAGTATAATGAGTATAAAATATCTCTAACCAATGAAACACACATTTGAGAGGTTTTAGATGAAGCACCAGCACAGGATGGTAACAGCAAACAAATATAAAATTGGGTTTCATAATATTAAAATAGCGTAGACCAGGGGTGTTCAGATGATTTCTGCCATGATCCAACACAGCCAAACCTGACAACATGATGATCCACCAAATAGGAATAGTAAACATATTGGACACGCTTTAATTTTTATGGTGCTTTATTTATGTAAACGCGATAACTTTAATACTTAATCTCGTTTAGTGTTTGTTAACCTTTCTAAGTCAGGGCGAGCGCGATTTTTTTTAGGTATAACTGCATTTCTTTTAAATTTCTTTCAAGTTTTTATTGCATTGCCAGAAATATAAAATGTTAAAAAATACATACGTCCAATATTTTTGAATAAGTTTTCCATTAACGGTAACGAAGCGCTGATCTAGTTGAAAAGACCGCATCAAAACGAAAACAAACCGGGCGTAGACTCGTAGAGAGATGATTCGCGCGAAGCTGGAAATTTTTTCGCAGTTACGTAGTTAAAATAGTCAAAAAGTATTTGAAATGGACTCGTATCTAGTTTGTCAAAGAGGCGGCGGGTCGAATGAATTCAATTGGCGGGGCGCATCCGGCCCGCTGGTTGTAGGTTGCCAACCCCTGTTTCAGACATTTTATGTCTTACAATAGCATCGAACTTGGATTTTCTGTTGCTGACTGATATCCTCAAACGCTTACAAAGATTAGCATTTGGGAGTTTCTTTCTATGCTGATTTTTTGCAAAATTCATTAACACTGACAATTGGTTCACATAAAAACACTGTGGAAAGTTTGTTTTTTAAGACTACATTAGAAGATCCGCACAAAACGCTGAAAAGATCCGGAACCGGATCCCGATCCGCCATTTGAACATGACCGGCGTAGACGTTCTGCCAGTTTTATGCAGGGAGAAAATTGCATCAGCATGAGGACCTAAGATTGGAATTGATTTTTGGTATTTTATCGCTTCATCAGTTTTCGTGAACGAATCTTTAGCTTGGTCAGGCCGTCACGTCTGTCGAAGCCAGCTACTGCTGATGAAGCTTCGGTTACCAGCTTTATGTGGCGCTCCACAGCTTGATTGTGGCATGGGTGGCGCATAATGAACCTTTCTTCTCTGATTTTTTCAACGTTGAGTTTGGTCAGGTGTCGAATTGCTGGTGGTTCATTGGTTTGGTCAGAATTTAAGTCCACAAGTTAGTAGTAAGATTTAGCATGAAAAAGTTTTGAAGCTTGTAACCGAATCTTAATCAGCAATAGCTGGCTTCGAAAGACGTGACGGCCTGACCAGGCTAAAGATTCGGTCACGAAAACTGATGAAGCGATACAATCAGGGCTGGGGAGCCGGAGCTGGAGCCCGGAGCTAAGCATTTTCTCTGGAGCCAGAGCCATTTTTATTTCTTTTGTGGAACTGGAGCGGGAGCCATTTTTATTATTTTTGTGGAGCTGGAGCTGGAGCTGGAGCCCTTTTTATTATTTTTGTGGAGCTGGAGCCATTTTTCAATTTGTGATGCTAAAGCTAAGAAATTATATTTTGTTCCATCTCCAACGTTAGTTAGCCAAAAGCAATTTTTAAAACTTGTCATTGAATAAGTGACTGGTGGCACCGGATATGGAGCCGGAGCTGGAGCTAAATATGAGTTTTACTACTCCGGAGCTGGAGCCGGAGCCATTTAATAAGTGCCTGATGGCTCCGGAGCTGGAGCGGGAGCTAATGCTATTTTACGGTGGCTCCCCAGCCCCGGATACAATACCAAAAATCAATTCCAATCTTAGGTCCTCATGCTGATGCCATTTTCTCCCTGCATAAAACTGGCAGAACGTCTACGCTATTTTAATATTATGAAACCCAATTTTATATTTGTTTGCTGTTACCATCCTGTGCTGGTGCTTCATCTAAAACCTCTCAAATGTATGTTTCATTGGTTAGAGATATTTTATACTCATTATGCTGATTTATTGTGTTGTGATTATGTTATTGTGATGTAAAACTGTGCATAATCCTATGTCTTATTCATATTTGAACCAAAAATGACATTTTATGAAAATAACCATATATCTAATGAAATTAGGACAAATAGTTCTTTTAGGACAGCTAGGAAAGTGCACATTCTGCTTCTTTTGGCACCAAAACTAACTCTCTAGCACCACAGGTTAAAGAGTTATGGCATTTTTATGGGATTTGACCCCTACATGACCTTTGCGTCAGGGTTGTCACCCGAGTATTCAAGGCAACTTCAAAAAGACATTTTTAAACTTAGTTTTAGGACCAAAGGCAACTATTGAGAGGGGACTTTTTTTGAATTAGTGATTTTTATTTTTTTCACTCCACCCTAATGAACGTTTTGGCTCAAGTACAATGGTTTGTAAAACAAAAACAATTATTTTTTCACTATCAATAAGAAGTTTTGCAAAACCATGCCCATATTGCAAGCAATACTATAGCAGTATTGCTGTAATTTTTACCATGGTTAAGCCATTTTATGACAAATGCGATTCATCATACACATGAATTTATTCTAAACAAAATAAATCTACTTTGCTACTACAAACACTTTGTTATTCCCACAGAACATGTGTTTGCATCAGGTAAACCCTACCATTTTATATTTCAATTCTTTCAAAAAAACTCAAATCACAAAACAACCCTTACAAAATTTACAACTTTTGAATCCAATATGATTATTTGACCGGTCAATTGACAGGCTTGCCAACCATACATAAATTACATTTCAAGCTTAAATGAAAACTAAAATACATTAAGTACCTAAGTAGTTTCATAGAGATCAAAAAACATAAGAAATTCACCCGATCCGTTAGAAATCAGTGCATTTCTAAGCAAAAAGGTCTACGACAATCAGGGCATCCAATGGCAGAAAAGTCTAGACTTTTAGACCTTGAGGTCCTGACAATGCACTGATTTGGACCTTTAGGTAAACTCCCGGCGAAGATAAATTAAAAATATTCATTAAAAGTTCAGAAAAGATAACAAAAAATATGAGATAGGATTAATAACACTTGACCCACCTAAACCCTAACGCTAACCCGAATCCTAACCCAAATAATGTGCGTTAATGTAATAATTCTTTAAATGCTGGGGAAAAAAGCCCAAACTCGGATGGTTTCTCGTCCATTGTATTTAAGATTATTACGTCACAAATTGAGGTATTGGGGCCTGAAGCGTTATAAGTATTAAATTATCGCACATTATTTGGTTAGGGCGCTGGTTAGCGTTTGGGTTTGGTTGGGTCAAGTATTGTTAAACTTAATCTTCTTATGCACATTTGTTAATGCAAATTAGTGCATTGTCCAAGACCTCAAAGTCTAAAAGTCGGACTTTTTGATCCTTTGAATGCACTGATTGTCGTAGACCTTTTTGCTTAGAAATGCACTGATTTCTAACGGATCGGGTGAGAAATTGGTGAAAATGCTGGAATAGTATTTAAAATATTTTTCATATATTCTATCATGAAAGGTTCAGAGCAAAAGTCTAAAAAATTATATATATAATATTCAATTTTAAAAAGCAAAAGCCAAATGCGCCTTAACTATATTATATATAGTAAAACATGTAAATGAAATTTACTTCTCCTGTGAACTAAGTTGTTTTAGAAGTTAAAAAGAGAAAATGGTTTGCTGTCATTGATTGCCCTGAAACAAAAACAAAGCAGTGTAATTTAAGTCAGTGGTTCTCAACCTTTTAAGCTTACGGACCGGTAAAATTTTAAAACAAATTTTGCGGATCGGTGTATCTTTAAAAATCAAAATCAATCCAAAATTCAATAACGCAATAGTATACAACTAAAACAGTTCTTAGCTTTCACATACAACTGGTCTTAAAGTTTAAGACTTAAACGAGTTGTAGCCTAATTTTAAACAGCTGGCCAAAACACTTGCAGCATTGTGACGTACAACGAAGTCAAAAGTAGACCATAACTCTATGTTACGTCACAATTACGGACCTGGCGAAGTTCTAAATTTGATGGATAAGCCTTCACATCTTGAATTTTGCAATTAATATATATAAAATTGTAATATATTTGGCGGACCGTCAGGAAACTTGACACGGACCGGCACCGGTCCGCGGACCGGCGGTTGAGAACCACTGATCTAAGTATCTTTAATAGTTTTAAAATGTTAAAAGCATACTTGAATGTTTAACAGAATAATCAAATTGCTATTTAGGAAAAAAATAGCATACAAACATTTTAATGTTTCATTTAAGTCAATCCTTGGCGCTGGTCTAGAATCCTACCACATTTCTAAAATCAACGCACAAAATTTGAGTTAGCATGCGGGTTAGCGTTTGGGTGTGGGTGGGTCAAGTATTATTATATTCCAATTTAATAATAATACTTGACCTACCTTAACCCAAACGCTAACCTGTACCCTAACCCAAATGGTGTTTCGTTGTGGTAGGATTCTAGACCAGCGCCCAATCCTTTTATGTGTACAAAGCGACAGCGTAAAGCAACAAATCTTTGTGAAATAGTCTTTTACAACTTCCATTGCTTTTGGATTATGAATGAAATACCTAAACTTCTCAAATAAACATCCAATTTTTGTTCCTTTTCGCTCGGAAAACTTTTTTTAAAAATAAATTTCACATCCTAAAAAAGGGTGGTACTAAATACCGAATGGCACCGAACGGCACCGAATGCCAACCAAACTAAACGACCAAAAGCTAGCCAACACACTAGCTAAACGAAGAAATTTCAAAGGCAAAAAAAACATATTTAACCTCATTTTTTTAGAAAAAAATTTTTACCACAACAATAAGAATGATCTATATTTACAAAATAAAAATTAAAAAATTAAAAATTAAAAAAAATATTAATATTCAAAATTAATATTCGCAATAATTTTTAATAAAAATTAATTTACGCAACTAGAGACCAACAAAATCGCATAGCGCTTGATAATACCTTTCCAACGATGCCACACATGACTCGGTGATAGTTGAGGCCATACGCTTTTATCGTCGATAACCGATCCTAAAATTCATAAGCGATCGCGGTAATTTTTAAACGCCCGTCACTTGCCCAATTTAAAGTGCAAGTGAACGAAATTTTATCAAGACATTTCTACAAACCTTATAATGCCATAGAAAGAAAAAATAGTAAAAAATTTTAATGTTGAAAATATTTCAAATTTAGCATTTGTTATGCGTAATATCGAGTTTTTTCATCCCACCAACATCCGACCAAAAAAGACCCAAAAATCAATTTATCGACGATAAAAGCGTATGGCCTCAACTTTTACCGAGTCATGTGTGGCATCGTTGGAAAGGTATTATCAAGCGCTATGCGATTTTGTTGGTCTCTAGTTGCGTAAATTAATTTTTATTAAAAATTATTGCGAATATTAATTTTGAATATTAATATTTTTTTTAATTTTTAATTTTTTAATTTTTATTTTGTAAATATAGATCATTCTTATTGTTGTGGTAAAATTTTTTTTCTAAAAAAATAAGGTTAAATATGTTTTTTTTGCCTTTGAAATTTCTTCGCTTAGCTAGTGTGTTGGCTAGCTTTTGGTAACTAAACGTCTGTTTTACTCCTAAATCTGATTTAATTTTACACTGAAGCATATCTTGTCGCATGAGAGTATTTTAAAACGTATGAGGCCTAAGGAGGGTTGCAATGAACATGGTACCGAATGAAACCCAAAATAACCCATTGTAACTCGTAGAATAATCACGAAATACGGAATGGAACCCAAAAGATTCCAATAGGACCTAATGTAGCTCGTTCGACCCAATGTAACTCGTAGGAGATTTACCGTACTAAATACCGAATGGTACCGAGTGGAACCCAATGGAATCCAAATGAACCCAATAAAAGTCATAGGAGAATCACTAAATATCGAATGGTAAGGAATGGTAGCGAATGGAACCCAATGGAACCGAATGGTACCGAATGATACCCATTGGAACCCAATAGGACTCACGGAAGAATCACTGAATACCGAATGGAACCCAATTATCTCGTAGGATTATCGCTAAAAACCGAAATGTACCAAATGAAACCCAATAGAACCCATTGTCACTCGTAGGAGAATCACTAAATACCGAATGAAACAGAATAGAACCGTTTAGTGATTCTCCTACGAGTTACAATGGGTTCTATTGGGTTCCGTTCGGTTCCATCGCTATCATTCGGTATTTAGTGTTTCTATTATGAATTACAATGGGTTCCGTTGGGTTCCATTCGGTTCTATACGGTACCATTCGACATTTAGTGGTTCTATTACGAATTACAATGGGTTCTATTGGGTTCCATTTGGTATAATTCGGTTCCATTCGGTATTTAGTGTTTCTATTACGAGTTAGGCTACAATGGGTTCTATTGGGTTCCATTCGCTATCATTCGGTTCCATTCGGTATTTAGTGTTTCTATTACGAATTACAATGGGTTCTATTGGGTTCCATTCGGTTCTATACGGTATTTAGTGTTTCTATTATGAATTACAATGGGTTCCGTTGGGTTCCATTCGGTTCTATACGGTACCATTCGACATTTAGTGGTTCTATTACGAATTACAATGGGTTCTATTGGGTTCCATTTGGTATAATTCGGTTCCATTCGGTATTTAGTGTTTCTATTACGAATTACAATGGGTTCTATTGGGTTCTATTTGGCATTTAGTGTTTCTATTACGAATTACAATGGGTTCTATTGGGTTCCATTCGGTTCTATTCGGCTCTATTCGGTACAAAGCGGTACCATTCTGTACAAATCGGTACCATTCGGTACTTGGTGTTTCTATTACGAATTACAATGGGTTCCATTCGGTTCTATTTGGCATTTAGTGTTTCTATTACGAATTACAATGGATTCTATTGGGTTCCATTCGGTTCTATTCGGCTCTATTCGCTACAAAGCGGTACTATTCTGTACAAATCGGTACCATTCGGTATTTAGTGTTTCTATTACGAATTACAATGGGTTCCGTTCGGTTCCATTCGGTTCTATTCGGCATTTAGTGTTTCTATTACGAATTACAATGGGTTCTATTGGGTTCCATTTGGTACCATTCAGCATTTAGTGTTTCTATTACGAATTACAATGGGTTCTATTGGGTTCCATTCGGTTCTATTCGGCTCTATTCGCTACAAAGCGGTACCATTCTGTACAAATCGGTACCATTCGGTATTTAGTATTTCTATTACGAATTACAATGGGTTCCATTCGGTTCCATTCGGTTCTATTCGGCATTTAGTGTTTCTATTACGAATTACAATGGGTTCTATTGGGTTCCATTCGGTACCATTCGGTATTTAGTGTTTCTATTACGACTAACAATGGGTTCCATTCGGTTCTATTCGGTACCATTCGGCATTCAGTGTTTCTATTACGAATTACAATGGGTTCTATTGGGGGCCATTCGGTACCATTCGGCATTCAGTGTTTCTATTACGAATTACAATGGGTTCTATTGGGGGCCATTCGGTACCATTCGGTATTTAGTGTTTCTATTACGATTTACAATGGGTTCTATTGGGTTCCATTCGCTACCATTCGGCATTCAGTGTTTCTATTACGAATTACAATGGGTTATATTGGGGGCCATTCGGTACCATTCGGTATTTAGTATTTCTATTACGATTTACAATGGGTTCTAATGGGTATTTAGTGTTTCTATTACGAATTACAATGGGTTCCGTTGGGTTCCATTCGGTTGTATTCGGTTGTATTCGCTACCATTCGGTACCTTTCGGCATTTAGTGTTTCTATTACAAATTACAATGGGTTCTATTGGGTTCCATTCGGTTCTATTCGGCTCTATTCGCTACAAAGCGGTACCATTCTGTACAAATCGGTACCATTCGGTATTTAGTGTTTCTATTACGACTAACAATGGGTTCTATTCGGTATTTAGTGTTTCTATTACGACTAACAATGGGTTCCATTCGGTTCTATTCGGTACCATTCGGCATTCAGTGTTTCTATTACGAATTACAATGGGTTCTATTGGGGGCCATTCGATACCATTCGGTATTTAGTGTTTCTATTACGAATTACAATGGGTTCTATTGGGGGCCATTCGGTTCCATTCGGTATTTAGTGTTTCTATTACGACTAACAATGGGTTCCATTCGGTTCTATTCGGTACCATTCGGTATTTAGTATTTCTATTACGACTAACAATGGGTTCCATTCGGTTCTATTCGGTACCATTCGGCATTCAGTGTTTCTATTACGAATTACAATGGGTTCTATTGGGGGCCATTCGGTACCATTCGGTATTTAGTGTTTCTATTACGATTTACAATGGGTTCTATTCGGTATTTAGTATTTCTATTACGAATTACAATGGGTTCTATTGGGTTCCATTCGCTACCATTCGGCATTCAGTGTTTCTATTACGAATTACAATGGGTTCTATTGGGGGCCATTCGGTACCATTCGGTATTTAGTATTTCTATTACGATTTACAATGGGTTCTATTCGGTATTTAGTGTTTCTATTACGAATTACAATGGGTTCTATTGGGTTCCATTCGGTTCTATTCGGCTCTATTCGCTACAAAGCGGTACCATTCTGTACAAATCGGTACCATTCGGTATTTAGTGTTTCTATTACGAATTACAATGGGTTCCGTTGGGTTCCATTCGGTTCTATTCGGCATTTAGTGTTTCTATTACGAATTACAATGGGTTCTATTGGGTTCCATTCGGTATTTAGTGTTTCTATTATACGATTTACAATGGGTTCTATTGGTTTCCATTCGCTACCATTTGGCATTTAGTGTTTCTATTACGAATTACAATGGGTTCTATTGGTTTCCATTCGCTACCATTTGGCATTTAGTGTTTCTACTACGAATTACAATCGGTTCTATTGGGTTCCATTCGGTACAATTCGGTTCCATTAGGTATTTAGTGTTTCTATTACGAGTTACAATGGGTTCTATTGGGTTCCGTTCGGTTCCATTCGCTACCATTCGGTATTTAGTGTTGTTACCAGTAGGATGATAGGGAGTAGTCCGACTTGGTACCACTCCTCTATCGGTCAAAAACTTTTTAAATTCACCAGAAGCAAAGGCTGTGCCCCGGTCACTGTGGACGAAAGAGGGTAGACCAAAAAGAGCAAAAAGCGAAGTTAGCGAAGCTATGACGGTTTTGGTAGTCATGCCAGAACAGGGAATTGCAAAAGGAAAACGGGAAAACTCATCCACCACAAAGAGAATGTAATGTCTTCTACCCCTGACAGGTCCTTTAAAATCAATGCTAATTCTTTCCCATGGAGCAGAAGCTTTGATCAAAGACTCATTAGACTTGCGGTGAAAACGAGGTTTTACTTCGGCACAAACTTTGCATTCTGCACATGTTTGCCGAACCTCATTAATAGAGTAAGGTAAGTTGCGCGCTTTTATAAAATGAAGTGGGCGTGTTACCCAGGGTGCCCCAATTGCCTATGGATTTGGACTAGTCCAGCATTTCCCATGAAAGATAGAGAAGAAATTCTTGAAAGGGTATCAGGAGCAGTGTTTAGTTTACCAGGACGGTGGTGAACGCGATATGAAAAGGCCCCCAGTTCAGCTCGCCACAGCTGGAACTTAGCATTTTTAATTTTACCTGGGCGCACAGGATCAAACATATAAGAAAGAGCACGCTGGTCAGTCAATAATGTAAAGGTGTTACCATGCAAGAAATGACTCCATTTTCTCGTAGCCTCCATAAGGTTCTCGTAGCCTCCATAGGCACAAATTTACCACAAACCGGTTCAGGTTCGGTTACGGTTCGAAAAAAATTGACCCAAAACCGGTTCATAAAGTTCCGGTTCGGTTCCGGTTCGACTCCCTGCTTATATCAACGCCTGTATACAACTATAGATAGGCGTTGCTTATATGTTCCGAGGTTATAATCTCTTTGATATGTACAATATAATAGAAACTTGTTTTTAAAACAAAATATGTTTAATATAAATAGTTCAAATCTATCATAAATCAAATATTTAAAAAAGACTACTTACTGTCATATGTCAAACTACCGGTATTTAATCTTGAAAAATATATAAGATTAGCGATACAGCTTTTCCTATAATAAAATCCGTGCCGTAGTTGCTTTCGTCGCGTGTTTTTTACTGCTGGCTCAATTTAAGTAGGTCGTGTCGGCACAAGACCGCATAGCATCGCTTTGTACTTTGGTACAAAGTAATTCGTAAGCTGCATTAATGAAATCAAATATTGGATTTAATGGCACGTCAAGAACCCAAACCCATATTTTTATTTTTTTATATTTATAAAATGAAATGATGCCAATTAGGACGCACAGATGTTAAGTTATAGGAAACCATGATTTAAGCCATTTTGTTTATTGTGATCTGTTACAACCATATATGCAAACTTGTAAAGTTAAATATTCAAAGAAATCATACATAAAACAACCGATCAGTGCTTTAAAAAAGCAATACCCTTCTCAACAATATCGCATCACGTCGATATAAAGGAATTATGCTATAACTTTGCTAGAATGCATCGAATTAAACATACCTATCAATTTGACGTGTTGAAATAAGTGTTTAATCGTCAACATATTTTAAATCGTTTATTGTGCTTCAAATCTCCCCAAAATCATTGTTAAACACGTCAAAATATCAGGTGTTTAGCACAAAATCGTTCAGGTGTTTATAATTTAAACATTGAAATTAAAATTGAACACGAAAGTGTTTAAATTAGGTGTTTAAGTGTTTAGATTATAAACGTGTTTAGACCTGCGATATGTCAATACTTAACGTTTCAAAAAAATAAACTCAAATGTTTCTTATGAAAGCGCTCTTAAAAAATGGAATTTGAATACATTTTATTTATGAATCCTTGGGTAGTACACAAAAAATTTCATAAAGATACCGTTCATAGCACATATTTTCTTTTGGAGGGTCGGTCGTATATCATAAACGGTAATGCTGCAGGTGGTAAAATACGCAGCTAACATTATACGACCGCTCGCCAGTGTAGAAAGTATAGATCAGGGATCGGCAACCCCTGGATCGCGTGTCACTTGTGGCAGCTAGATGCTTTTTTAGGACACGACAAATGATTTAACGCGCAGGTTTTATCACCTTACCATTACATACACATTATTACCATTATTATTACATCACTAACACCTAGCGCTTACTAAATGGTTTCACACATTTCCAGTTCGATCTGCAGTGTTCGACTGTTCGTGTCACAAATTAGTGTATTCAACTGTTGTATTTAACGTTATTTTTGGTGGGCGTTAAACTTGTTGTTTACGACTAACCGTTCGTATTACGTCACAATTCCTCAAACGAGGTGTGAGGTTTACTGCGTTAAAGCCGCTGATCTCTATCATTAGTTAAACCAGGCAGGGTCGGATTAACCATTAGGCTAATAAGGCTATAGGCTTAAACCCTGTAAAAATACGGCCCTCAGTTAGTTTTATTTTATTCAATAGTTGGAATTCAACACAGTTGCTGCGTGACTGGCGTCTATTGTCACCATTGTTAAGCAATTTCTGCGAACTAGGTTTGGCGACGTGGCACATTGGTGCATTATACGTAAACTATAGATGTCAGATCATTCGTAAATTAACAGATCACAGCAGGGCTGCGGAGTCGGACTCAAGTAAGACAACGTAAAACTACCCGAGTTTGATGTGTGCGCATGCAAATTTCGAAACTGATAAGGCAGCAATCTGTTAATTGTTAAGGTGGAATGGCCTATGTGGCATATTTTTCATGAGCCTTATGAGTGGATTGGTGAAGATTCATCTTATTTCAGTTACGTCAGTGGATAAAATACAGGCTGTACAATTGAAACCGCATTGGGACTCGATAAAATCGCACATTTGGCCGAAGGTCGGACTCGGGTTCAATATTTTGGCCTAAGTTGAAGTGAGGTTTTTTTCAACACGCTCCGAAGCCCTGGATGCCAGTGCATAACCAAATATAGCAAGATGTTTGGCATGCAAGTTGTTGATATTTTGACATTATTTATTATCTGCCACACTGCATAAGAAAGGTTGCAGTACCCTGCATTAGGCTAATAAGGCTATAGCCTTAAGCCAGGGGTGCCCGCAGAAAATTTTTCAGGTGGGGGCAATCAGGGGCGTAACCAGAAAATCAAAAAAGGGGTCCTGTATTTTCAACTTAGGGAATTCCCCTATTTTTCGCCTGATGTTAATGAATAATGACGTCATTAAAAGAGTGACAGAAGGACGTCATAGAATGGTGATTGCAAGACGTAATAGAAAAAAACCAGAAACAGCCAAATACGTCCAGCAAAAGCGAGCACGTGCGTCGTCGATAATCCTGTCAGGCGCCAGCTGCGAAACCACAGTGTGCAATCGTTAACTTCAGACAAAAAAAACAAACCAAGACCGTGAATATGTGTGATGAATTGTGGTAGAATCATACATAATTTGACCATCAGCAGCGCAGTTTTCAAGTTCCATGAACGGAACTAGCGCTAAATTACAAGCACGCCTTTCACCGCGTGCAATAAACGAAGATCGTATTTACCGGGTGTTCTTATGCCACGATTGGCGCAACATCTGCGCCGAGCTGTAGCCAAGTCAGCTCAATTACAAGCTGTGGTTGAGGGGAAATAAGTCCAGAAAAAAAGAAAATAAGCGAGAAAAAAAGAAATAAGGTTTGACTTAGCGTTGTCAATTGTCGAATACACACTTGCTGATCAGTCAACCTAAACCAGCGCTTCTCAACCAGTGGGGGCCATAAGAACATTTGGGGTGGGCCACAGACCAATTTAAAAAGCTAGATTTAGTTTCATTTTGTCATTATATTTCATTTTAAAGGAATAATGGTTTGTGAGGAATTAAAAAGGAATGTAAATTTATTGTTCAGCCGCAAGTATCTCACTAATGCACGGTTGATTAAACAATCTGTTTTGAAAAATGTTCTGCTGTGTTTTGTTCTAAACCTATTTTAAAGTTTTTTCTTTCATAAAAATTCCTATTGGGCCGCAAAATTTTTTGGCAAGGTAAATGGGCCACGAAAGAAAAGAGAACCACTGACCTAAACAAATAACGAAAGAGAAAAACTATCCAGCGTTTACGGTCGACCAAACTAAAGACGAAAAACGGCGTTTTGCGCTCGACTTTGGCTTCGCATTAGATTAAGACGCGTGACCCAATTACTTAAAAAGCACGCCGCTTCGAACAGTTTGTTAAACCATGACAAAAACGAACGAAAAACGATAATATCACTTACAAAAAGGGGTGGTAAGAACTCCCGCCCCCACTGGATGCGCCACTGGGGGCAATGGATAGTGTATATTATATTTAACCTTCATAAGTAATACACATTACACTTACAAATAATACTAATAATCACATTTTGAAATTCCAGGGGGGGGGGGGGCAAGTGCCCCCCTGCGGGCACCCATGCCTTAAGCCCTGGAAAATTTGGCCCTCAGTTTTATTTTATTCAATAGTTGGAAGTCAAGCCAAACATAAAGCGGCTTTAACTGTAAATCCGTAATCTATAACTTGTAAAAGTTATAAGCTTTATCCCTGTTGAGATTTCGAAGTC
Source organism: Ascidiella aspersa (assembly GCF_963924565.1). Classification (NCBI taxonomy): domain Eukaryota; kingdom Metazoa; phylum Chordata; class Ascidiacea; order Phlebobranchia; family Ascidiidae; genus Ascidiella; species Ascidiella aspersa. Next base: position 24,204,576 of record NC_139451.1, read on the forward strand.
TCCTGCGTTTCGTCACTGTCCAGTGGTTGCATTGTTCATGTTCATCCGACCGAATCAATTTCAAATAACTTAAATTATGATTTGATCTATTGAATGTACTTATATATGAATTGAGGTTATAATCTCTTTGATATGTAAAATATAACAGAAACTTGTTTTAAAACAAAACATGTTTACTATAAAAAGTTAAAATATGTTGTAAAGCAAACATTTAAAAAAAAACACTTACTATATAGTCATATGTCAAACAATTTAATCTTGAAAAATCTATAACTCTCGTCGCGCGATTTGTTTTTTAGTAGGTCATGCAGGCATAAGACCGCATAGCCTCGCTTTTTACTTGGGTACAAAGTAATTCGTAAGCTGCATTAATGAAATCAAATATTGGAGTTAATGGCACGTCAAGAACACAAACCCATATTTATATTTTTTATGTTTATAAAATGAAATGAATCAGGCCGCACAGATGTTAAGTTATAGGAAACCATTATTTAAGCCATTTTGTTTATTGTGATCTGTTACAACCATATATGCAACTTTGTAAAGTTAAATATTCAACGAAATTGTACATAAAACAACTGATCAGTGCTTTAAAAAAGCAATACCCCTCTCAAAATATCGCATCACGTCGATATTAAGGGATTCTGCGATAACTTTGCTAGAATGCATCGAATTAAACATATCTAACAATTGACGTATTGAAATAGAAAGTGTTTTAATTGTCAACATGTTAACATGTTTAAAATCGTTTATTGTGCTTAAAATCTCCCCAAAATCATTGTAAAGGACGTCAAAATATCAGGTGTTTAGCACAAAATCGTTCAGGTGTATAATTTTAACCAGTGTGGTCCAACTGCAGACCCGCGGGCCAAAGTTGGCCCCCGAGTTCCGCCTTTTGGCCTGCGAACCGATAGTCAGCTTTGCTTTAATCTAGCAATATCACTTCAATTTTTGTTATTGTAATTAACAAAAAAACTTCGTAAATGATCCTTGTGATTTATAGGGCCATTTTTATTTTAACCTAAAAAAAAAATTTTTTAGCTTTATTTTTATCAAATTTTAACTTTATTTTAACCTACCGAAATCGCTTATTTGTAGAGGCTACAGTTCTTTTGTATAGGCTACAGTTTTTCCTTGAATTGATGCCAGTTACCCAAACATGATATTTTGTCGATTTCAGACCCAAACGTAATATTTTGTCGAAAAGTCAAGGTGTTTTATGGATTTAAAAGTTGCTTCGTGTTTTCTGGCGTTAGATTTAGCTTGCTTAGGCATTTTTGTATTACAGAATATCAGTAGGCTATTCCTAAGATCCAAACTGTTGATCTTCGAAGAGACCACGTTTATGAAGAGGAAGTGTTTTATAAGAATTATTTAAATGCGTAACTATGAACAAAAAATATGGACAATTTGCGATGAAAGTTACTGCTGATCCAAGTGGGCATTGTTACATATTATACCTGCTTTGATAGGTTAATATGGTTTAATTGTGTCGCAGTTCCTGATTTACAATGCTTCCATGACGATTTTTACAAAAATTACTCTCAAGAAACAAGACTTTTTTGAAAATTTTGACTTTATTGCAAATTTTTACTTTATTTTAAGCTATAAATTTCTTAGAAATAGTCCCCTAGATGCTGAAAACAACTTTATTCTTTGATTCGTGGACAAACGAGCTCCTTAAAATATTTAAATTTATTGACTTTTGCGGGCCCTAGTGATTTCATAACTACCGTAGCTGAACCAAGGTGTAGATTTTATAAAGTTAGTATATATGCCATAGGCCAGCGGTTCTTAACCTGGTGCTCTTTTGAAACAAGATAACGTACTGTTTAAATACATGTGTCGAGCACGAGCAATTTGTTATGTGGCCAAAGCGAAAAGCCTCCTGAATTTAGTGTTTAGCGCCAATTCAACCAATTAAACTAGAAACAATTTTACGCTTCGCGCGACCAACAACACGCTTTACTATTTTCAAATTGTCTAAGTGATATTTAATTGAAAATTCCGAATTGCTTTTTGTAGGAGGGCAAAAGGCATTGAAAAATTACCAAAGGAGGTGCGACTGAAAAAAGATTAAAAACTACTGCCGTAGGCTATTTATAAATTATTTGCCAGCAATAAGCCTAAGAATCGCTATTCAAAAACATTGGCCGGCAAGATAAAAAAAAATTGTTTTTGGCCCGCGATGAAAAGAAGTTGGACCACGCTGATTTAAACATTAAAATTAAAATTGAACACGAAGGTGTCTAAATTAGGTGTTAAAGTGTTTAGATTATTAACGTGTTTAGACCGTTTTGGTGTTCAAAGCTAAACACCGTTCTGACAGTGATTGAAGTACAATACGTTAATAAATTCATTACTGTTTTTGTTCTTTATGCTTTAAACTTAAAGTTTACAATAAATATTGCTTGTATAGGTGGGATTAATACACGATTAATGTATTACTTCAGGATCCGATAGGCTATTTTATTTTCCCATATCGGGCCCACCGACTAAAGAAGTTGCCGGCCCCTGTGATATGTCAATGCCTAACGTTTCAAAAATATAAACTCATATGTTTCTTATTAAAGCGCTCTTGAAAAATGGAATTTGAATACATGTTATTTATGAATCTTTGAGTAGTGCACAAAAAGTTTCATGCAGATACCGAGGGTCGGTCGTGTATATGATAAACGTTAATGTTGCAGGTGGTAAAATACCCGGCGTAGGCTGCATACAGGACCGGATTGACCATTAAACTCAGTTATTTTTTTTTTATATAATAGTCGGAATTCAACACAGTTGCTGCGTGACTGGCGTCTATTGTCACCATTGTTAAGCAATTTCTGCGAACTAGGTTTGGCGACGTGGCACATTGGTGCATTATACGTAAACTATAGATGTCAGATCATTCGTAAATTAACAGATCACAGCAGGGCTGCGGAGTCGGACTCGAGTAAGACAACGTAAAACTACCCGAGTCTGATGTGTGCGCATGCAAATTTCGAAACTGATAAGGCAGCAATCTGTTAATTGTTAAGGTGGAATGGCCTATGTGGCATATTTTCCATGAGCCTTATGAGTGGATTTGTCCACTTTGGCGACGTGGCACATTGTTGCAACATCATTGTCATTATTTTTTTTCCAGATAGCAGACTTAATTGACTTATATGTTACAAGAAGAAATACCCGGCGTTGCCCAGGTTAAATAGGGTATTTACTAGGAAAAATAATATGCAGCCGTTTGCAATTAGCGCGATATATCATGTGCATTCGGCAATGCCCGTAGTTTGCGTGGTTAAAGAGGGTTGGGTCGAGTAAATACTTTCTCACAATTAAAGTAGGATGCGTCCCTTATGAAAGCAGCAACAGTATAAGGTCTAACTAATCTCGCAACTTTAGCAAAACAGCAGCAATTACGAAACAAACAGTATTTAGTTGAAAAGTACCTAACCAAACAGCGATTCTGTCGCAGTGTTTAAACTGTACGGCAATATAAAGCACGTATAGTTCAGCTGTGCTTCTATGCAAACTGCAAGCATTTAACAAACATAACTGTCCGTAGTTTCGTTACTGAACAGCGATCAACCTTACTCTGGAACTTAGTATAATCCGACAAAATCAATTTTACAAAAACCAAGCACGATTAACGAACTGTTTTGAAAATTTGCAAAGAATCGCACAGCGGGGTAAATATTTGTAATCTTGCAACTTTAACAAAACTGCCGGCGCCACATCATTTTCGGGATGCTTTAGTAAATAAGCGCTAACCTAATCGGCTTCAAATTAACGACATTTTCATATGTATATCAATCGGGAATCACTAACAAACCTAAATTTTATTTTATTTTACTTGGAACGACTAAATACCCAACGACTAAGCACGTCAAACATCTTTCAGGTGAAGAAAACTTGAGTTGTAGCAGCCATTGTTCGCATTACGTGGTATTCAAGCAAATACGTATTCCCGGTATACTGCGTCCAACGCAAGTAACTAAAAAATGGTTACTATTAAAATAAAACTAAAAAATGGTTACTATTTTGATTTTTATGTCCACGCAGGTAATTGGGCTTGAAAAAAAGTTTTGCACGGTTACGTTAGGAGGATGAAAGATAAATGTGGTAATCAGCATATACCCAAAAATTTAGCGGATAGCGCAATATCTTCGTAAGGGGAATAAATATTGCAGACGTAATTATTTAAAAGTTATAACAAATCTGCGTATCCCTAAACGTTTGCACTGCCTGTCACTAAATAGAAATTTCAAATCAAGTCATATCGTGTGTCTAAATGGCGTGTTTAACTATATGTGACATGTCTGCGTGACTTCAAAGATCTAATTCTTTGTCTCCGTAAATTTTCCAGAAAATTATTTGGTTTAAACAGTGTAAAGATGAAACATTAACGTATAACCTTAAAAGCAGTTTTGTGTCTGAAATAGGTCACAAAAAATCATTAATTCACGTGTTACCAGCATTGTATAAACCTGCTGAAGCCGTATATTATAGCCGACGATTAAAACAAAATTGGGGTATTTAACAAAAACAAATTGCAACGTTGTGTGTTTTTTAAATGGAGCTACTAAACACACAACTTTGGCTAAACACGTCTCGCATATTGTCTAACGAAAACCCGTGACATATATCGATCGAATAGCGCAAAAAACGTAAAGTCGTAGCAGCAATTATTCAAATTGGCAAAATTCAAGCAAATACGTATATCCCATACTGCATCCAACGAAAGAAAATCCTGTTTGAAAAGTAAATTTGCTTAGAGTTCAAACCGCTGCAATAAGCGCGATATTTTACTAACCTAGTCTAAATGTTGCGTAGTTTATACTCGGTTACGGTTGCTGTGCGTATTTTATGTAAGTGTCTTAATGTCTCATGAAAGAATGTTCCGGAAAACGCTGCAATAAACGCAATTTTTTGCGAACTTAGATTATCTTTTACGTGGTTAAAAAAACTGCCAAAAGTGTACTTCACGCAGGTGATTGCCTTATAAATGTGTGAAAACGTTTAACCCGTTTCGTCAAGAGGTTTTGTAAGTCGCACGCCCGCCCTTTCAAGGTAACATGTAACGAATGTTGCGTGTTGTTTTTGAACAGCGCTTGCTTAAGATGCGCGACTTTCTCTTATAGAAAGAAACAAATTTTTGTTCTGTCTGGGAGAACACGAGTTTCTTTATAATTTTCCCACTTGCCCGGCGACTCGCTTAAGAGGGAGCAAAATGAGCTACGTTGCTCTGTTTGTGTCTCCCTAAAACGCGAACATGCTGACGACTGACTCACAAACTTTCCATTTTATTATGTTAGATGTCTTTTCTAGCCTGGTTAGAATGTCAGTCGGGTTAGTTAGAGCAGTGGTTCTCAACCTTTTTAGCTTACGGTCCGGTAAAATTTCCAAACAAGTTTTGCGGACCGGTGGACGTTCAAAAATCAAAATCCACCCAAAATGTAATTACGACAAAAGTGTGAAACTTTAAACCAAATAATTAAAACTTCAATTTATTGAGCGATTTGCTGCTGTCTTTTCGATATCATTCGTGTTATTCGTGGTTCTATTGAAGTTTTTCGCACACAACTGGTCTTAAAGTTTAAGACTGAAACGAGTTGTTTGTAGCCTACTTTTAAACAGTTGGGCAGAACACTTGCAGCATTGCGACGTACGATAAACTGATAAAGTCAAGCTTTTAACATCTTGCATTTTGCAATTGAGATATAAAATTGTAATATATTTGGCGGACCGGCGGTTGAGGACTACTGAGTTAGAGTGTTTCTTAAATTAGGTCTAGGGCTCTAGGCTTATGGAAGGTACGGTAATTATGCCAATAGGTTGAACAATTCCTTTCATAAACAACCATTTGCAGTTGTACATATATTTGCATTGGTAGACTGCTACAGTATAGGCCAGGGATAGCGAACCACCGACCCGCGGGTCACGAAGGGACCCACCACATAAAATCATTTTCAGGGAAAGATAAATATTAAAAAACAATTCACCGTTTAATTCTGGGCGGCCTATTCTGTAGGTCGTGCAAAAGTGTTTTAGGAGTGATGAGTAGGCCTATATATTAACTGCACTTGAACAAATGTGTGCTGAAAAGCAGGCATCTATAACCATTTTGTTTATCGCTGTAAAACTCAGGTGACAAAAGAGAAGAAAATTAACAGCTCGCAGACTAAAAATTCTGAAAACCCTGGTTAAACCATGCTTAAAAGCTTTCTGCTGAACTTCTGTCATCCCATAAAAAATGCTGCTGCTTGTGCATTTTTGTATGGATAAAAGTCGTGTTTGTGACCCGCGCGATGGAAAGATTCGCCATCCCTGGTATAGGCTATAAATCTTTCAATTTAGATAGCATACTCCTTGCGCTATATGTAAAAACCTGATTGAAATGCTACTATTAAATACTTGTTTCGTTTTGCTTTAGGCAGCCATGCAGAAATACGAGTTCGGGTTATTTTCTTCGCTTCTACTTGTTAGTTGTGTAACAGTTCTGTTGTCGACAATATGGCTTTCAGTGAATTATCTCCAGTTTAAACGTGAGCATTGAATTGATGTTACCAGTCAATTTCTACCAAAAAATGATAGTAGAATACCTTCCCAAACAGTTAAAGTTCACTTTTTTAGTGTTGTAATGACTTCTGTATGACTGACTAAACTTATTGTTTTGTAACAATTCTTAAACCTGTGTTAATTACAAACAACACCTAAACTTTAAAAAATAAAGTTAGAAGGAAAAACTATTTTTTTTTTTTTTATGCAAAACTAGGTAATCTTATTCTATTTTTGCCAAAGGCCTACGTAACTTTTGAATATTTATAACTCAGAAATAACTTCAAACTTACTTTACAGCGGAAGAATCATACATAACGCATGATTCTAAATAACTACCTTAGTTAAAATAGTTACACAGCACTAATAATACAGTAATGTTAACATAGTCATTTGTACAGCTACAAACTCGTGTTTTTCATAGTGGCCTGTGATTTGGAATATTTTATTGAAAATTAAACAGGCACAACAAGCCATCATTTTAAAAACCTTTGAATTCGTCGTTTTCCAAATCTGTAACTACAACTTTTTGTATGAACCTTTCTTCTATTGTACAGAACGGAAAAGTGCTTGGGAATCAAGGGAGACTTTAATCGAAGCAATGGAAAAATACAACAGCGACAATGCAAAGGTGAGAACGCGAAAATTACATGCATGAAAAATAAATTAATATATGCATGAAAAAATAGAGAATTTACATTTAAGAGGATTTAGGTCAATTAATCAAAAATCCCAGTGATAAGAACTCTGAGAACATTTAAGTATATCTTGGTTTTGGGCTGCAAAGCTTTTGGTAATATCACATTAAAGTCTAAAGGACTCCAGCCATAATACCAAGATAAGAACAACACCAACGTCAGAATAAAACACAATTCGGAATAAGACCAAAATAGCACTAATACCTATGGTATTAGTACCGTCTAAATCGTAATAAGTCCTAAATCCGTCGGAATAAGACCTAAAAGGTCAAAATCAGGCCTAAACAACACTTTAACTAACCCCAAACCCCACCCCTAAGTACATCACTAACTCCCCTAAAAGTTTCAACACTAACCCATTTTCTAACCCCACCCATTACCCACCAATAACCCCAAACAGGACAAAAAATCCGGTGCTGAAACAGCGGCGCCCTTACGGCGCCGGTCAGACTAGGGCGTCCAAACGTAGTCACCAAAACGGCCGATGCCAGACCGATCGTCCCATACCCTCTATATTACAGGTTCGGGCGTTATTCTGGCCATTTAGGCCTTCTTTCGATGAATTTAGGCCTTATTCCGATGAACTTAAGTCTTATTCCGATGAAATTAGAACTTATTCCGATGAATTTAGGCCTTATTCCGTTCAATTTAGGCCTTATTCCGATTAATTTAGAACTTATTCCAAAGAATTTAGGCCTTATTCCGTTGAATTTAGGCCTTATTCCGTTGAATTTAGGCCTTATTCCGGTGAATTTAGAACTAATTCTGATGAATTTAGGCCTTATTCCGACAGATTTAGGTCTTAGTCAGACGATTTTGATCGTATGCTGTACTGGATATTACTGCGTATTTGGCTTTAATATGTCGTTTGTCTTAATACTATGGTTTTATAGTTTGTTGGGCTTTATGTATTTTTGCTTTTTAGGTCTTATTGTGTGTTCCCAGTCTAAAGTTGCTAGGGCAATTCTATATTATGAGGGCATCAACGGCTGTAGTTTCCCCCCACGTTACTCACTACATTGCTTAGACTTAGTTTAATTTCACCGCGATAAACATTAAACATTAAACAAAAAACAAATTACAACATGTTAAATGCAACAAAATAGATTGTTTGAAATTGTGTTGCACAACCACACGATTTGTTAGTTAGTGTATGCTCTTGTAACGACACCAAATCACTAAGAAAACTTTGTGGAAATGTTTTTTATGAATTGTTGATTGCCATCGTATAAACCGACTCGGTCATTGTAAATACAATTTTTTTTTGTAAAAATGTAGTTTGAAAAACGTCGTCTTCCGCAAGCGATTGGGATTGGGATAAAGAAGTGCGGTACGGACGGACTCCTTACTTTTCTTCAACACCACCCCATGGTTAGAGTTCCAATTGAGATGGAGACGTTTTTCTTCACACATCTGTATCAGGAAGGGATTACGACCTACAAGTACATCGAATAATCTATACCAGCCTTTCTTAACCTTGTGTAAATTTACCCCAGGGGATAAATTTTCTCGTTTTAGGGGGTAAATCCAAGGATAGGTATTCAAGCAGCCGTCGCACTGAATATAACTTATGTAATTTGGTAATTTCGTTTTTTAATAAATGAGCACCACTTTATATATTTGGGATAAATTTGATATTTATCTTTGTTAGGAGGGTAAAACATACAAAAAAGGTTAAGAACCCCTGATCTATACTAAAATCAGCGTAGAAGATTTTCACAGTTAAGGTCTAAATTTCGTTTCACGTTAATTGCGGTTTTTAATTGGAAGAATGCATATTTAAAATAGACTCTTTTTTGTCGGGATACCGGTATACGAAGCTTTGTAATATTATTATTTTAAATAGGCTATCTTGGAATTAGGGCAGGGGTGGGCAATTATTTTTAGCCGCGGGCCGCATGAGAAATCTAAAATATTGTGGCGGGCCGGGTCAAATATTAGATCTAAAATACATACAATATGACGTCATACTCTGACGGTGTAAAACAAATAATCAACCGATTTGTTATTACGTTTAGAGTTGTGCGAAAATGTGCAATTTAAGTCGGATTTAAAGAAGGTCACGAAACGCCGCGCAAAGCGCGAAAAATTTGCGACTATGTTTGTTTGAAAATGCAAACTTTAATTTAGATGGTAGGCCTACGTAAAGCATTGAGCACCGACTAAAAATGTATATTGCTTGATATATTAGCGTTTATTAAGTTGTGGCGCGCGTAACCCAAAACTTAAGATTAAAATACGTGAAAATTTAGTACGAAAAACTTACCTATATGTTTTTTCTTCTTTTTTAAAACTTTAAGTTACCGATGTGTTACAAAGTTTAACAAACTTAGCCTAATATTTATATATATTTTAAATATTGGGCTAAGTTTGTTAAACTTCCGTTGAAGAGAGTGCCACTGAGAAAAGGACGCTATTTGTTTTTATAGATGCAAAAAAATCGCGTGAAGCATACGAGAAAGACATAAAAGATTCGCGCGAAACGCGAAAAGAATTTCCGTTTTAGCATTTAGAACAGGCTAAAAATCTAAAAAATCGAATTTGTCCTGTCAACTTGCCCTGGTTTTCGCTTAGCCTATGTATTTTATTGAAAATAAGCCGCGAGCCGGATTAAACTGCTCGCGCCGTATGTTGCCCAGGTCTGAATTAGGGTGTATATATTTATTATGGTTTAAGTTGGATTATTTAATTTTAATTTAAAGACATAATTAACGCACAATTTTGTACTGCTAGTTTGGGCTTGTGTAACGGTTTTATTAGTTAAACATGTGTTTTTAACACTCAATTGACTCAATTGGCTTTGTTAATGACTTGCACTTGGCTTTCCAGAAAAGAAATGGCTTTATTTTGACTTATTTCCAAGCAACTGGATTACTACACTTATAGTACATAGATCAGTGATTCTATAACAGAGTTTCTCAAGTTAGTCGAGAAATGTTTTACAAGTTTGCAAGAACCTATTCGTGTAACACATGTGCACCAAACTATACGAACTGTTGGCTCGATCCTACCCGACGATTTCAATCTTTCGGCCCGCTACAGGTTTCTGTAATGTACTTAATTAACCGAAATGTTAATCGAATGCCAATCTTATTTAATGAAATATTTGTTGAGTGCAAATATAAGCTAAATCTTAATGATATTTTACCTAGACGACCATTCTATACAGACCATAGACATAAATGCAATCAGCATTTATTATTTCATTTCCTTCGTTTAATAATAATTAGGCTACTTAAAATGTGAATATAAAATTTTATATCCAGGCGGTGACCGCCATTAACTAGAGGTATTCGTCCCTTTATGAAAACGTTTGGTGACCATATCAAGTTAAAAAGTTATCGTTTTGTAGAACACGTGCAGCGGATTTTCTTTAATTTTCTTAGTCTGCCGCTACCAAATTTGAGAACCACTGACGTGGATACTATTCGAAGCAATAAAGATTGAAAATTACTTAAGCAAAATATAGTAACAGATTTCCAAACTAAGAAAACAACTGCCGCTTACAAACGCGAAGCAGATGACGATCGAAAAGACGCCGATATATTATTTTGCCCCGCCATACAACGTACCAGAGAGGATAAAGAAAATGGTGCCAGATGTGAAATTGTTCATGATCGTATGCGACCCAACTGCACGTGCCTTATCGGATTTCGCGTTCGAGGTAAACCTTTGTACGTTTTCTCGTTTTAAACCAGGAGTTCTTAAACTGGGTGGCGCAAAGAACTTTCCGAGGAAAACAAACTTTATTGCATTGTAACCTAAAGTAAAATAGATACGGTTTTGTTGTTTTTTTCGATTTTTTTGACAAATCGTTTTGAATCAATATTTATAGTGGGCAACAAAGCACAAAAATATAATACAATTGCTTTTAGCGTGATCGGCGGCGCATACCGAAAGTAAATCCCCAGACATTTATGTAAATAGATTATACGGAGGTCTATAGCAGTGCTTCCCGACGTGTATATATAGCAGTGCAGTGAAAAAAGCACCCAAAAACAATGCGTTTCAGAGATTCCGCTACCACCGCTACAATAACCCGCTGATAAAGCACTACGAGACCTTCGAGGCCTACGTCGACCACTACCTGCCGCAGCTGCAGGAAATCACAAAAGACTGGAACGGCAGCAGAATCACGCCCGAAGTCTCCACGCGAATCATGCAGCTCTTAAACAAGAATCGGGCCCTCACGCTACTCAGCAACGGCCTGTACGCGGCGCACTACGAGCGCTGGAACAAAGTCTTTAACGCGTCCAGGCTACTCATAATCGACGGCAACCGCTTCGTCAAAAACCCGGGGCCTGAAATTGAGAAGCTACAAGAATACCTTGGTCTTCCAAAAGTGCTGTACAGTGAGGACTTTGTGCCGCGGCCCGACACCGGCTTCTACTGTTACCGTCGGTACAACGCAACGCTTTTGGAGCAGGGCGAGCGGCGTTTAAACGACACGGAGTACATCAAGACCCTGCAGTGCTTGGACTCAACCAAAGGCAAGACGAGGAACAGTCAAAAAAACGCGAGTTCGGTGACGATGCAGCGTCTGCGAGAGTTCTACGAGCCGTACAACCGAGCCTTTTACCACCAGCTGGGGGTCGATTTCGATTGGTGATATATAGGAGTTTATTTTCGAAAGCACTTTGTGGTAAGCCATTGAGCGAGCGCAACTGTAAAACGCAATCGAACATGTTTGCTGTAGTTTTTTTTTTGTTTCAGAAAAAATGCGTTTTTTACACCGTGGAGCGTGAATCTAGCTCAAACGATTGCAGTAATTAATTTTAATAAGGTCCAATGCCAAAGGCATTTTTTATGTTTTAATTTGGTATTGTCTTGTATAGTATTGTATATACCTTTGGACAAATAAAAAAATAGGTAAATTGTCTAGCTAGGATAATTTAACAAAGTTATAGAGTTTGCAACTAGCAAAAAGATTAACGCTCGCAACTAGTACTTTAAATAAGTTCTTTAGTTTAAGTTGGACTCGGTATTTGTCTGTTTTTGTTTAATCAGTAAAAGAGTGTGTATTACGGGTATTGTGGCTTGATGACTAAAGTTCATGTAGGAGCAATTTTCATCAAATCACAAGTGTTAAGGTCCTTGACGTCTAGTTTTCTGTGGAAAGGCACTCTTAACATACATTTCGTGTTTTTTTCAAAAATTAATTTTACACTTTCAATTACCCACCGCCAGACCAAGGCCACGGTAATGGTGCCATATACAAACAAAGCGTTTTGCCACATGTTATGGCTTGCTAGAGACCATCTCACACCGTATCCGCTTGCAATAGTCCAGTGCTTCTCAACCATTTTTCACGGCGACCCAAATATTAAGCGTATAAGTATGATGAATAAGCTTTGGTGACCCAATTGTTTTTTGTAGTAAGCGAAATAAAAACTAAAAACTAGCTTCTTGTAAGCGAACAAAAAATAGGCATTAGCATAATGAATTTCGAATTTTAATAATTATTATAAACAGAGGCGCCGAACTTTCAAAATTCCAGGGCGGTTTTTGAACCAGTTCTAAAAAGGGGGTCCCGAAATTTCAACTTGGAGAATTCCCCTGTTTTCCGCCTGACTTTAATAAATAATGACGTCATAAAAAAAGGCGCAAAGCGAACATGTGCGTCGAAACCGTTTAGTGTGCAATCGTTAACCAGGCGAAAAACTTAACAAAGACGGTGAAGTATAGGTGTGGTTGATTTGGTAGAATCATGTTTCGACTATTAGACGCGCAGTTTCCCAAGCATGTACAGCACTGTGCTTAATTCCAAGCACGCCTTTCTCCACCTGTAAAACTAAACAAAGATCGTTTTCCCCGGGTTTTATTATGCCAAGATTAGCGCAACATCTGTGCCGAGCTGTGTGCCATGTCAGCTAAAATACAAGATGCGGTTGAGAGAAAATAAGTTGTGTAATTTACAAACCAAACACGTGGTATTTTGATATGAACATAATTTGACTGTCATTACATAAAAAGGGCGACTTTAAACAGTCACAGTTAGACCACCTTTGAACAGAATCTGCGTTAGTTACAAAAATTCCGTTGTAATACCCACATCAGATACTAGCGAAAAATGGGGGGAACGCGTCAAAAAACGCTCTGCACACCCACGTTCGGCGCCTATGATTATAAGACATTATTTGTATTGCTTCCTTAATTTTCTTAATTGAGAAATATTTCTCAGAACCAATCTCAATAAACATATAAACTACTGCGGTCGGCGACCCAACTAAATCAAACAGTGGCTCAATTTTGGGTCACGACCCATAGGTTGAGAAGCACTGCAATAGTCGAACCAGTGTTTTTTTTAAGGTGTTTCGGTCCCCCAAATTTCCCCTTTTCGGTCCCCCAAATTTCTCCAGCGGTTTCCCAAATTTTGGACTTGCAACTTTTTGGTATTCAAATGAAACACTTGCGGTCTCTTAAAACTACTTAGCGGTCACCCGAACCAAACCTTAAAAAAAAACCTGAGTTGAACTGACAAAGCTTTTGTGACAATATGATTTAGTTTCATTCCTACAGAACCGTTCTTATATTATCAAAGAAAACATTTAGGCATGCTGAAAAAAAAGTTGACCCACAAACTAATTCAACTTTAGGCCAGATAACAAAAAAACACGAAGCGACAAACCGAAAGTAATTTGCTCCATAATATTCATACAAAATAAATCAAAGGTGAATTTTATTAATTCAAAAAAAAAAAGTACACAGAACCAGCTCACTCGGGCTGATTTAAGGACATAACCAATTGATTTATCTTGAAAGCGATTCCTAAATGGGTCGTAGTCGGTCAGTGCTATTTTAAAGGCACCATTTTTATTGACAAATTTTAAATGAGCAAAATGCAAAAAAACTAACTATTATTAACTGATTATTGACTCAAGGAAAATCAGCATATCGTATTAGAGAGGTTTTTCGTGTCTATCTGTTTCGTAAATTGTTCGATTAATACCTCCGGTGGCACAGCCGATTTCTGTGCCCCAAAACTACTTCTTTTTGCACTCTAGTACATTGAATGCCCTCCTTTATCTGTGCATTTTCTTGCAACAATTAAGCTTTGTTGTTTATTGCTGGCAACAAGTAAATTTATATTCAGTCCTCAATCTGTTAAAGTCGGACGGCGCCGTTCACAAAACGCATTCTTATGAGACAATGAGATTTTTTACTAACTAACAACAGATTTGTAGCATTTTTTTTTCAAAGCAAAGACTATAATGGCATAATATAATTTAATTTACAATCCCCAAATAAAACTGTACTGTGAAATCTGTTTAAAAAACTTCCTTGTGGCCCAAGAATCTTCGTAACCCCTGATGTTCAATCTCGTACCCCAGGTGGTACGAGTACCCCCGGTTGGGCACCCCTGATCTAAACAATACAAATACTTCTTACTGCTAATTTTATAATCTTAAATTATAATTATTACTATGATGTTTTGTTATATTCTTACGGTTGATATTGAAAATGGCATATTGTTTCTCTCATTTGCCGTATATAATAATCTATCTACACTGCAGTCATTAAGATGTCGATATCAATGGCTTCGCTGAACGAGCATGATAAACAGTGTGCAAATAAGCACAAGCATCACGCCTGGCGAACGTAGGGCAATTCCGCCGCTTCCACAATCTTTTCCTTTGCGGCCAGGAGGGCAAACGCACTTGTAGTCGTCAATCATGTCTTGGCACACGCCTTCGTTCTTGCATGGGTTCGAATCACACTCGTTTATTTCTAATAAAATAAAAAAAAAATAAAAATTAATTAACGATTCTTCAATTCTTTATCTATAGCCTTGACTTGCGCAAACTTAAACCTGATTCGCCCCACCTATTTCGGTAAAGACTTTTCGAAAATGGGAAACTATTTACAGGATAATGTCTAGCCTGCGGTGAGGATTGAACTTAAGCCCTCGGTATTATTACGATATTATAATTCTTTTTTTCCATAGGCGGATTGATTTCAATAATCAACTGTAAAAAGTACCGTGGTGAGGACTATACTTCAGCAGAGATATATCACATACCCATGAGGATTCCATGACAGTTTTTTGCGCATATTGCGGTTCTTACACTGCATACGCGTTCTTAAAACAACTTTTTTTTTGTTTATTTTAGGGTCATAATTTTACTGCATAACGGCTGTACAGGCTACAATTTTTCTTACATGTTGCGTTACGCATAGGCTATACGTTTTCTTGCATGCTGAATTTTTTCAACAAACTATGGTAATGACGAGTATGATTGCAACATATTAGAGCGGTACATTTTATAATTTGCTTGCATGTACCAATTCTTTAGGGGTTACGTTACAATTGTTGCATAAATTCGTTTACGAACGCGTTACGTCAATATTGTTACACACAGTTAGAACCCCAGGCCTTCTTGTCGGACAGCTCTTATTTTAAGGTTTTGTTCTGTTTTCTAAATTTCCTGATCAGAAACGTATATGTCCAAGAATTAAAAGATTTCTTTTGCGAAGTGATAGAGTGTTATTATATATATTAGTAGCGATAAGGCTTTTTGTTCGATCGATTGAGATGCGCATAATTAGAAAAGCAAAATCGAACTATAACAGGGCAAAAACTGAAATTATTAAACTTAGGCTTTATATCTACTGCATAAAAATCCTTTATCCATCAACTGATTTTGGTTTTCTTACCGACTTCACAAAGGTTCGACGTATAACCAGGCGCACAAGTACAATTGAAGGCATCTACCAGACTGGTGCAGTTTGCGTTATTGTAGCACGGGTTGTTTCTGCATTTATTGATTTCTGTGCACAGGTTTAGTGTAAAAACAATTATAATAAACTGTTTACTTGAAAAAACAAATTGTTTACTTGAAAAAAAAGGTTATATGCCATGCAGGATGTTTGACAAAAATGCGTAAACATTTTTTGGTAAATATACTTTGGAATTGAGAAAGATAATAACAATAGGCTAACGCCGCTATAGTTCTTTCCCTTTTAATCGACTTTCTAGCGAATTAACAGTCGGTAACCTCACAAAAGATACACCATGCACTTTAAAAGACAACATGATGACAGTGCTGTAGAATGCGTTTTTTATGACTAGTGTTTGCCTTGAAATAAACGTTCAATTCTATCATTGCCCTTGCTTTACATGATTCCTAGAAATGCAATACCCGAAAGTTACCGAAACATTCAGAATGTTTT
Source organism: Ascidiella aspersa (assembly GCF_963924565.1). Taxonomy (NCBI): domain Eukaryota; kingdom Metazoa; phylum Chordata; class Ascidiacea; order Phlebobranchia; family Ascidiidae; genus Ascidiella; species Ascidiella aspersa. The sequence goes on from NC_139451.1 coordinate 24,220,985, forward strand.
ATCCAATTATTTTCACATGGCTTTATCATTGTTTTTCAATCTGAGTAAGGCAAAGCCAAAACACAAGTACAACAACAAGAAAGTCCCCCAACTTTGACATGATTCCTAAAACGTAATCTCCGTTACAATCGAAATATTTTGTTGGAAAACGTGACTAGAATCTACACATCAAATCGGTATTTAATAGGTGTTTGAAGTTATAACTTTAAGAGGAATTTCTTTACGTTTCGCAACCTAACATCAATTATCCAAATACCTAAATTCTCTTTATCTCGGACTAATTGTTTTGCACCAGGTTTTACAAATTTATGATGCAAATTGGGTAAAATCGAAGGCCTTCGAATCTTTTCTGTCGTTCATCAGCAAATCGCAATGCTAGTAAGGCAAGGCGAAAACGATGATCAACAGGAGGACAAAAAAGCGTAAGTAGAACAACGAAAATACCCCCCCCCCTAAATTACCTGTTTCACAATTTCGTCCTTTAAAACCTGATGCACAGAAGCATTGGTAGTTATTGATCAAGTCGCTACAAAACGCACCGTTTTTGCAGTAGCCAAGAGCACATTCGTCCACATCTAAATAACACAGACAGTGCACATGAGTGCTCAGAATTTAGACAAAGCAACAGGCTAGGTAAAACATTTCGCGTCTAGTCAGGGTTACCATTCACTTATTATTTCAAATATTTGTATACTTAACTGTAGGTAAGCTATATACAGTGGCTTTACAAAACACCAATGTGCTTATGATTAAAAAAACGTGCTTCTTTTTAAGCCTTGTGCTTATTTGCCTTGGTTTATTTCAACAATGTTTCTTCGCAATTAGGACACTTAAACTGGGGAGTGAAAAACTTCATTTGAAATTTATTTAATTCCCTTATTTGTTTCATCGGATTATGCAAACATGTATTTTCTGCACGTATAGTAACGGTGAATATGCATTGTTCTCTTCGAAAAGGTAAACTACTACGTCATCACCAGCAGGGCTGTGGAGTCAGAGTCTGACTCGGAACTCGGGACTCGAGTAAGACCACGTAAAACTATCCGAGTCACGAGTCCGACATGCGCATACGCAGACCCAAATTTTAAATTAATTTGGCCGCCAATTGGAAATTGTAAAGGCCCCGTATTGCATATGGTGGAATATTTTTCAACCATGTAAAATTACGAGTTAATGAAATATAGGACACCCCTATAAGTGGATTGCTGAATATCCACGTTATTTTAGTTACGTAAATTGGCGGATAACAGGCTGTAAAGACGACCGGGCTCGGGACTCGAAGAAATCGCACATTTAACCGGAGTCGGACCCGGGACTCATGAGTCGGACTTGGGTTATTTTTACTGACTCCGCATCACCAGGACAAAGGGCACCAGGCCATTTCACGCTAAGCCCTATTTTGCAAACTGTCACTAAGTAAATGCAATTTTTGTTCTCGCTTCTCTCGCGAACTTCTATTTCCCCCCCAAAGGCTACATGTATGTTATGATCTCATCTAAATTAGACTAAAAAACCCAATATATCAAGAAATATGCAAATATAAAAAATGTAAAAAGCTTTACAACTTTGACGCCTTAAAAATGTGCGAAAAAGCTCCTTAAATATCCCAAATTTGCTGGCTATAAATTTGTCTCACAACATGGTTTTTGCAACGCTTCAAAATACTTCGTTGTTCTTTAATCGTAAAAACCCCGCTGGCCGGCTTACCTAGTGAACAGTTCTTGCCGACATAACCAGCAGGGCACTCGCAGTAATAGTCGTTCGGTCGATCAACACAGGCTCCCCTACTGCATGGCTTTGCGAGACATTTTTCGACAACTGAAACACAAAAATATAAAACTAATAGGAAACGCCTAAAGTAATGGTAAAGGTTATTTTTATTCTTAAGGTCAATCAGCGGGAATTTTAATTAAATCGGCCCATACTCTTGTAATGCCAAGGGCATGGATAATGTTTAGTTACGATTGTATTTTTGTACTATAAAATTTGTATAAACCAAGCTGTAAACGTTACTTTGTGTGTCGATGATATTTCTGATAATCTACAGTGTCATTTATTAAAAAGGCGTTGCCAAAAGCTTGGACAAAATGTACAAAATGGATACCACCGGTCTAAGGGCATACCGGTACCATAAAAGAAAAAGGTACAAAATCTGTACTACATGTGACGTTTTTTTTAAATAAACGCACCTTTGGAGCAATTTCTTCCTTCGTATCCTTTAGTGCAATTGCAGGTGTAATTGCTACCGCTGGATATGCATTGGCTGCCATAGAGACACGGATTAAACTCACACATCGTGTTCTCACCTGAAACAGCAAAAAAAAAATTTTTTTCCTTAAAAATTTATTTCATACGCTGCTGGATAAAGGCAGAAATCACCCCGAAAAAACATACATTTTAAAACTGTAAAATAATTACGTTAGTCGTAAACGAATGCTAAGAGCGTATACCAAAATTCAAGGTCCACAATGCTAAATTTTGTATTTCAGCTTCTTTTGAATTTTGTATTGCCGATTTTTAACAATACGACCAAAAACACAAACCACATACAAAGAGTCTTTTAAAAATTTGTCCCAGGGGTTTAACTTATTTATTGCCAAGCAACTTACATTTATAGGTGAGGTCAAATCCATCTCTATTAGAGGAACTGTCGGTTTCGAAATGAATATAGGCAACGGAGCCGTTGGTCACGAATCGTTCCACATATTTATAGCCGCTAAGACTTGCGATCCTTGATAATCGTGTCAATCTGTCTTGATATATCTGTCAGTTATGTATGAAGAGTTTTAAGCAATTACAATGTTGTTGTGTTAATTGCGGTTGTTAAAATTGCATTTATTCGCTCGTTAACACAACCAAGTGCAGGGATGGCAAACCTTTTCATCGCGCTGGTCACAAGCACTGCCTTAATCTTTGCAAAATGCACAAGTGGGTGATATGTTTAACTATACTAATTTTTGGCTAAACTTTGCTGCTGCGTCGTTTTAAGTGTTATTGCCTGGGTTAATAAGAGGGTTTTTTTGAAGGATTTCCAAATTAGGAACCCCACGAATAGTAAGAACCTAAATGGTCCCTAATAAGCATCAGTAATTTCTATGGGATTTTAGGAGTTCAGCAGAAGGCTTTTTAGCATGGTTCACTGAGGCATGCGAGCTCCTTGTATTTTCTTAAAGGATCGCCACCCGTTTTGTTTTGCAACGATAAACAAAATGATTTTACGCACTGATGATGGAATAAGCACTTGCCGAAACGTTTGCAAAATAAAAGTATGAATTTTTTATCAGTTATTTGGGCTACTCTTTTTCTATTGGAGATTATGAACAGATCCGTGTTTAGTGTTCCTAAAAAATGATTTTAATTTTTCGTTTTACATTTATACTTTCTGAAAATGATTGATAACATTTCGGTAAAGAGACAAGGGTTATAACAAATGTGAGGTGGGTCACGAAGTGGGTCAGTGGTTCGCCATCCCTAACCGTGAATGCATGTTTTGAATGGGATAACTTCGATGATATCAATCTTTGTTCCTGTAATTTATTTTAAATTACCTGCACTAAAAACATTTTGATATGGTTTTCTTGTTATAAATGTCAAAATAGCCAACTTTGATTGTTTGTTTTAAAATTTCTCTTTTGTAATTCTAAAAAAAAACCTATAGGAACAAATTCATCAGCAACAACACTTATTTTTTCTGACTTATTCGGTAAAATCGGGTTCAATGCTGTCAAATTAACAACTAGAAAAGTTTACAAACATTAGTAAAACCGATCGAAATAGAAAGGGAAGCTTTGGCGGCAATTTTTTTCGACAATTAAAAACGTTATATATATATATATATATGTATATATACCTATAACCCCACGGCCCAGTCCCCGCTGGTTTATAATCGGTCTTCCGGTAAAACATTTTTTGCAGATACGCCGTACCAGCAAAACAGATTTCTTTTTGCAGGGCACCCCAAAGTGATTATATTTAGACTAATACTTTAGATACACTTTTATGCACGACATCAAACAATCACCTCAGGTTTCATAAGTTTACTTGCTTAGGCGTCCCGTTGACATAACTTTGTGACGTTATTTCTGAAAATCTTCAAGCGTTGAGGTAAGAAAATTCATACCGCACCGGTAAGAAAACTATTCTATTTTTTAACCTGGTGTATCCCAATGAGTGCTTATCTCGTATTGACTGATTATAAACAAACTAAAACTGAGATGCACGATTAGACAAGTCTCACATACAGCTAGCAAAGAATGGCAGATTTAGACCGGATTACTACGGACCAATTAAAATCTTAGCTCACACGAAACGGCAGTTTTGACGCCTAATGCAAATGCCTTACGTAGAGAAAGTCGCAGCACGGTTCCGTCCTAAGTCTTGCCACGCGAATGGAGACCTTCATATTTGCCGGGCACATCACTTGCCAAGTGCAGTTGCGTAGGTTCCTGTAGTTGTCCGGATAATTGAGTGATGTCAGACGCTGCTCGTTGAAGGTTGCGTTAAGGTACTGAAGGCCGTAGCAGGCTAGGAGGCAAAAAAAAATTGTTTGGGCTTAGGTTAAATTTCCGCAGGATGAGCTTTTATAAAAAGGCATTCATTGTTGATTTTTGTCGCAATTAAATAATGGGCAGTTTCGTAAACCGAAACCTGAGATATTAATGAACTGCAGTTAACAATGTTACGCGTTCGAAAATCCATGTTGTATCAGTCAAGTGAAAAAAATGGGTACAATTTAATTGTAATAAGCTTATACGGTTAAATTGTAATAAGCTTATATTCTTTTAGATTTAGACAACGTTGGTTCGCAAGCCGCATGCAGATTTTACGTAAAAGTCGTCGACCATTGGTTTACGACTTACATGTAATATGTGGCTCTATGATTTGAGCCGAGAAGTTTTACATGAGCCTCTTTTTTATTCAATGGTTGGCTACCGAAAGCTTAAACGGCACAATTTATTGTTTTATTTGTCACAGGCGTTTGTTACCAAATAAAGGTAGCTTCGTCGCGTTTCAGAAAAAAGATAAAGTTTCTTTTACGTTACCTAAATAAAGAAAAGACTCACAACGCCCCCTTGTAACGTCTTTACGCACATAAGGGTTCTGCGCCGCCCACTTTGGGAAACCCTTATTCATATATCATAATAACCACATGGAACATCGATAGGATGTAACTTACTGCCGGTACAGCGTCGACCGCCGAATCCAGGCCGGCAGGAACACTTATAGTCGTCGACCAGGTCGATACAAGTCCCACCGTTTCTGCACCAGTATCCAGAGCAGTCGTCAATATCTAAAATAACATTTTTGTTGTTTCCGTCTGGCCTTTGAAGGTCCGAACCATGCGTTCAACTGCACAGTTTTGTAGATTCCTTTTGGCAGGAAATAACTTGGTCATTTACTTTGGCTAATCGTTTTGTTTAGGTTGGTAAAAAAACTCTTTTGTTATGCAAAGTTTCGCAACGCGCGATCACAATAAAAAAGTGTTACTTCGACTTGTATTTAAAAAGGATTATTCTGGTTTTAGTATTAACGAGAAATAACGTTAAAGACCGTAGCATGGTGCAACAAACTGATATTCAAACTGTCGCCACTGTCGTTATGTACGGTATGTATTTTTTTTATTCTGCTTTCGCCTTACTGATTGAGCAATTCTTGCCGGTAAAACCCCGAGGACAGGCACAAATGTAATCCAATCTATTCCCGCTGCAGTTTGCTCCGTTTTGACATGGATTATTGTCACATAACGACTGAGAATCTGAAAAACAGTTGTGGAATTAAACTTCTGCCATGATTCCTGTGTAAAAGCATCCCGTTTTAGTACAAAAGCGGCCTGTAAACTTTATTAGAACGTTTAAAAGTCGGTATCATGCCAAGTATAATTAAGGATTTACACAAACTTTTGACATGAATGGCTTAAATTAACTTTTTTAAAAAGAATGCTTCGTCATACCAAATTTTTAGTTAAAACGAACGGACGCCAAATCCGATACTAGTTTTCATTAATTGCTATACTGTAAACGTACAAGAATCAGTGTAGCAAATTTGCAACTTTATTATTAAACAAATTATATCCTACATCAGTTTAATAAGGAATCCCGCCCTATTACGGACTTGGACAACTAGATTTGTTTTAGCTTTTTAAAATTAGATGAGAATTTAAATTAGATCATTTTGAGTTTTCTCAAATTAGACTAGAACTACATTTGCTGAATTCTTTATAAGTTTTGGCTTTTAGACTGTAAATTCATCCAATCCAAGGAAGTTGTTAACCAATTCTTTTAATTTAAATTCCTTCTTTCTATATTGATCACTAAATATGCCGTTGGACAAAGTAGAATTTTTGGGTAAAATCCGAATTCGACTTCAACTAGAATTAGAGCACACAATCAATTTACAAATTAGATTAGAGTTAGAGTTAGCCGTGTTTTATTGAATTCATTGAATTAGAAAACTAGAATTACCTATAGTTGTCCAAGTCTGTCCTCTCAACTTTTCTGTTAAGATTTGGACGCAACTAATTTTTTTGCTTGTCCGATGCATCACGTTGTGCTTATAAAAAAATTACCATTCTAAACAAATAAATTATTCTCAGTCTTCAATACTATTTTAGGATTTGTCTGCAAAAATACGCTACAATTTGCTTCCGTGGGATATTTTTGTAGTGCTTTGCTTTAGTTTAGGCCATTTGGGGAATTAGCCTACCTAGACAGAGATACTCGAGGTTAAAGCCGGTTCTGGGACGATACGTGCCAGATATAAAGTTGAACCTCAAAGAGGAGCGGTTGTAGTGCAGCACAAGGTTTCTAACAAAACCTTTTAGCTTCGTGACATTTCCATTTCCGCTGTCAATCTAAGCAATAAGAATAGTTATGACACAATTTTCTCCCACAGTCTCTAGTGTTGGAACTGTTAAATAATAAAGAAAAGCAGTTCAATTAAGCCAAAAAATGAAAGACACTTTTAAGCAGAATGTCCCATTTGCTTTACCCTAAAGTTGATAGATTTAGCACTGATGGAATGATATTCTAACAATGAGGATTTATCCTGCCGTTACTTAAAAAGATTACAAAGATGTATAGTTATAAGTTTAAAGGGACGTATGTTGTGTAGCTTAACAACACTTTTTTTATCTTAAATATTATTCTCATCTTATACACGTCGCCTTATTTCAATTAAGTTAAAATCCTTTTCTAAAAGTGTGAAATATAGAGACAGGACAATTTCGGAACACGGAATTATAGCGAGAGCCTTGTTGTCCTCGATTGCTTACCACAGGGGTCGGCAAACTTGCTTGTACTGCGGACTAGGCGAACCATCACCCCTTAGATGTCGCGAACTGTTATGAGGTGCAAGGCGTGCTTATACTGACAACATTTCCCAAAACGGCTATTACACCATAAAGAGTATTGCGCAAACCCTAAAGCTTTTTGCGTGGCAATAGTCAAAATAGGCAAAAAGTGAAACCCATGCGAATCTACACCGGACGTTAGTACGAAAAGTACAACCTGAACGCAAGTGTCGGTGTTTGGCCATCCCTGGTATAAGCATATACAAACCACTAACAACCTTCGCGCGGACAAGCAGCGGACCGCCCCCGGTGGTTGCCGACCGCTGGTTTACCGGGCTGTTAATGAATAAGGCTTTTTACTAAGTGTTGGTTTCATTTGTTATTGTACAGTTGCACAAACGCTTAATGTTAGCGATTTTTGCAATTATTGGACTTTAGCATATGTTGTTTAAGATACTATTTTTCGAAGACCTAAAAGTTTAGTCCGATTGGTTTGATACTAACAATCAATTTTTACGGCCCTATATAAGAATGCGGTTATTGCAAACATACCGAAAACCCTTTCAATAAGCTGTCGTCTTGCAGTCCTGGGACAACTCACCGTCAAATAGTCGCAGCAAGAATTCGTATCAAGGCTAACCACCCATACGTCAATTTGCTCTCCAGGACAAACAAGGTTCCATGAGCAGTTCATTGACCTGTCGTATCTCCCTGGGTAGTTTGTGGAGTTGATGGTGCCCACTGTCCAGTTCGCGTTAATAAGAAGGTTGGCAGCGCATCCTAACACAAGGATATCAATAAAAAGCGTTTGCACGTTACAGCACTGTGGATTAAGCAATTTATTGTTAAACGTCGCACTGTACACTAAATACGTTTTATACGAGCTTTAGCAAGGCAGACAATATATATTTTGTTGGGAAAACTAGTATGGTCTTCTTAAAAAACGTAGGAATAAGCAAATATCGAGGAAAATAAACGTGTTATTATAAACCCTCAAATATGTTGCTTTACCGGGTATGTAATGTATGCCGCTTTACATAACAGGACACTAATTAAGGTGTTACCTATACGCGATTCTAGTCATTTATTGGGTATAACACCACGTGTGGTTAGCCTTTAATAGATTCAGCCGTTGATTGGCTTAATCCAGTGGTCGGCAAACTGTGGGCCGCGGCCCAAATGTGGGCCGCAGAGCCATTTTTAGTGGGCCGCGAGGTACTTTTTGAATAGCTTAGTGTTCTCATGTAGTTGTGGGCCGCGTGATAGCCGTACATTCATTGCACTTTAGTTCAAAAGTTAGTGTGGCATAGAATTTTAAAATTGGCTTTGCTTGGAAAGGCGCACGCAACAAATGTGGTCCTGATAGCCTGTCGAACTATATTTTTTGTCAACTTTAACTATATGTAAACGAAAAACCGTTACTGTTTTTGTTATGGTATGTTTTACATTATGGCATGACAGTGTTTTGTGCATCGAAGCACCGTGTAATAGTTCACCTTAAAATCAAATATCCTAAATCCGCCACTGTTTTGCAGTGGTTTTGCCTCGTGGGCCTTCAATAGCTCTGAAAATAGTACTTTAGGCCGCGACAAAAAAACTTTGCCGACCACTGGCTTAATCAAACTAAAATCATTCGGGTAAGATTTCAATGATTGCCTATGGTATTAAGCTCACTAAACATTAAATTAAACACCAATAAGCTTTGTTTACTGTACACAATAGGTACAACTGTTTTTATACTAAGCTTTGTAGGCACATTTGTTTCACTATAGCTATACTTCTCTGTTAATATCAAGCTATAGTTCAATAAGCGACAACTGATTATTTTCTTGGAAGGGGTGTGGATATACTAAAACTATAAATTTTCAAATTTTCACATAAGGTATTCGTCAAAAATCTTGAACACATATAGCCTAATGTACAACTACAAATAACATAATAGAATATCGGCATACAATTCTTTAATATGTATATTCCAAGACTCAGAAAGTAGAAACACCCTACCCTACACCCCCTTCCCAGCCCGACAACACAAAAAGAATTTTAGAAATACTCCAAAAATGATACCGAATAATGATGCGCCAAAATACGCCCACTATAACTACTTCTCACCACCCAACACCGATACAGTCATCCACCCATATAATGACAACTCCCCAAATTGGAACTTACTCCATTTTAAAGTAGCACGTAACATCCTCCCAGTGAAATGAAAAAATTTACCAAACAACCCTGGCTTTGACCCAAAATGTTTCGTGTGTCATTCCAGATACAAGTCGAATGTCCATCTTTTTTATGAATGGCAACACGTCAAAACTCCCACAACCCACGTAAAACAAATTTATAATCGTCTAAACACAAACATAAAAACCTACTTTGATCAACCTATCGCTATCTACTTTGTCACCCCACGCTAAATCCCATTCTATAATAACGACCTGATCATGATCCTTAACACGTTTTTTTACCCCACAAATTGTAAAATACGAATTAAAAAAGCAACCAACCCCACCCTAATATTGTCGTACAGATTAAACATTAAACACTGCAAAAAGAATCAATGTTTGGATCAGTACTTAAAAACTGACTACAGTTTTCTTTGGTAGGCTTAATGGCTGCAGTTTTGCTGAAATTCAAGATTACAGATATTAACCGCGCTGTGCGATTCTCTGTACATTTTCAAAACAGTTTATTACTCGTGCTACATTCTTTATAAAGAAGAAAATTTTTTATCAAATTATATTAGGTTTCAAAGTAAGGTTCTGTAAAACGAAAGACAGTTTTCTGTAAAACTAAAGACAGTTCGATTTGTTCATCAGTTTATTTAGCAGTGGCTAAACTACGGGCTTTGTATCGTCATGCAGGTACTTTAAACGATGCGAAATAATCACTTTTGTTTAAGTACAGTACAACTGTTTAAGTACAGTACAACTAAATACAGTTGTTTTTGGTACTTACTGCTATTTTGCTAGTTGCGAGATAGTTTTTACATGCAATCCCAAATGGCATTAAATTAAGCCGGAATTCCTTACAGGCCAAAATTACGTCCACAGACATGATTTACCTGCGTGATTTATTACAGAATGACGCCCAGTATTTTGACACATTATCTGAAACTTCTGTAACCTGCAAGCCCACTTCAGCTTTGTGAGAAGTTCCGTGAAGACTTTGCGGAAGATTTTAAGCATCGCGCCCAACTACTTCAGTTAGATTTAGAACTTGGGTTACTCTAGAGAAAATATATAACCCAGCGCTTATAGATATAAAAACCAAGCTTAAGGATTTAAACAGACAAAGCTCCAAGAGTACGACCTTCCTTAACTATAACCCTACATTTGGCGATGCTTTATCTGCAGTTATAACTTCAAATGGAACTAAAGCTGACGACATGCGCGCCTGTCTGAAATCATCATGTTTGTAGACCAATGTCGATATCTTCAAACTTCCTACAAATATGAAGGTTCACCTGTTTGGCGATCAACTTTCAGGCCAGTAAAAAAATCGAAATGGACCAATTTCTTCGCATAGCAATGGCGCAATAAATCCAGACTCAATAAGCACAATGCTAGGCACTGCAGATGAACTGCTATTAAAGGTATTTCCCGGTTTAGAATAATTATTTGTCACGCCAATGGTTAAGCGACAACAATCAACAATATTAACTGATTGCAACTTTTGCAGCAACTTTCAGGAAGCACCACAACTTACAAGTCAATTATACCGGAAGACATCAAAAATTAATCGTTCACTTTCCGATAGAATTTTTGAACGCTTTGCAACCTTCCGGACTACCACCACACAAGCTAGAACTAAAAGTTGGCTCCCCTATTATGTTACTGCGAAACTTAGATCAGCCGCGGTTAAACAACGGTACTAGATTGGTCGCTAAAAACCTAGTAATGACACATGTTATTATCGCCACAATTATCACCGATTGCGATAAAGGTGAAGAAGCCGTGATACCCAGAGTTTCACTAATTCCAACAGATATAAATTTATAGTTCAGAAGACTACAGTTTCCAATACGCCTTAGTTTCGTCATGTCCATCAATAAATCCCAGATCAGTGGGAGGCATTTATCTAGAAGAATCCTTCTTTTTACCTTTACGTAGGTTGTTCAGTTGTTCACGTGTCGAAAGCCGTAGCCTTCGCTTCGTCTAAGATTACTAAAAACATTGTCTATCGACAAGTGTTAAGTAAAGAAGAGCAAGTTTGGCAATTATACTGTTTATTAAACGTTTTTGTTAGCATAATTTTTTTATTGATCCCAAAAACTCCGTTTAAAGATGGTATCTGTTCTTACTGTTGTGTATTTTTTTGGGACATCAGCAAAAACTATAATTATTGCTACTACATTGATTCAAACCATTTTGTCCGATTTGGTCTATGAAGGTGGGAAATTAACATAAAAGAAAACCTGAACGAAGGGCAGCCCCTTGACGCGGGGTCAGGCTTTTACTAAGACTGCCCGGCAAAACCTACGCTTTACTGCCGCAACACTGGTTGGATAGTTCTTGCAACCCGTTATAAACACTCCCTTATCGTGCATCGTTGTTAAAGAAAGTATTTTAAGGTTACACAGTGTTGATACAGGTAAAACCCAACAACACCTGGGCAACGCCGGTTATTTCATCCATAGTCTCCTATATTAGTGTGTCTGGGGGAATCAATATGCTGAGAATTTTTACCACCAACGAATATATGCCACAGTTGCAGTTATTTTTTTTCAAACAATTTCGCAGTTTGATATTAATTACAACCAAATGGTTGAATACAAGCAATTTTATGAAGTAAAGTATATTTTAGAACGCAAATTAAATGAATTGCATTCTAATAATTTTTTTGCACCTTCCAAATGAAAGTTCGTTGTAAATATAGCCTGTAACCACCAATAACAACCGCGTTTTAGACCACTAAGGTTTATCAGTTTCGATAATAATTATTACTATTATTTCACATCACTAAACAAAAATTAAAGACTTTAATTTGAACAGTTGTTCGTTATATCAAATAACGGTTCGATGTTCCTTAAAACAGCCGAAACCTTGAAAATGAATGAGCTGCATTCAACAATGTTACGCGTTCAAAAAGCGAAATTGTCGAAACCAACAACGTTACTGAGAAATGGAGACAATATAAATTGTAATAATCTCATACAAAGTCCTTTAGACAACATTGGTTCGCGAGCCGCATGCAGAAAGTCGCCCATTGACTTGCGACTTGCATGTACTATGTGGCTCTTCGCTTTGAGCGTGGTATGTTTTAAATGAGCGTATTTTTGATTCAATGGTTTGCTACGGAATTAGGCTTAAACGGCACGCTTTATCAATATCTTTGCCAAAGGTGTTTGTTACCAAGTTAGGGTAGCTTTGTCGTGTTTTAGAAAGTTTCTCTTAACGTCACCTAAATAAAGAAAGTACACAACGCCCCATTGTAACGTCTTTACACACATAAGGATTCTGCGTGCGACCACTGGAAAAACCTAACTTATATAATAGCAATGCCCACTTGGGACATCGATAGAATGTAACTTACTGATGCTACAGCGTCGACCGCTGAACCCAGGCCGGCAGGAACACTTGTAGTCGTTGACCAGATCGATACAAGTCCCACCGTTTCTGCACCGGTATCCAGAGCAGTCGTTAATATCTAATATAAAATAACAAAATAATCATCTAACGACAAAAGGCGCTTTATACTGTTTTTTGTTGGTCCTTTACTTAGGTTTATCGTTTTGATTAGAATATAGCGTTTTTATACTTTGACTTGCATTCATGAAAGGATTACTCTGTTTAAGAAGTTCAAATCGAAAACAAGAATAACGTTAAAGACTGTAGCAATACTCCTAGAAAAAATATCACAGTCCATTTAGGAGTTAAAAATGAACGAATAGAACTAAAATGAAGATCAAAGCACTATACACAGCCCCCTTCAAGTTTAACATGTTGCAGGAAACTGATTTTCAAACTGTCGCTACTTTCATTACGTATACGGCAGGTATTTCTTAATCTGCGTTCGCCTTACTGATTGAGCAATTCTTGCCGGTAAAACCTCTAGCACATGTACAAATGTAATCCAATCTGTTTCCGCTGCAGCTTGCTCCGTTTTGACATGGATTATTGTCACATATCGACTGAGATTCTGAAAAACAGTTGTGGAATTAAACTTCTGTCACGATTTCTGTGTAAAAGCATCCTATTTTTACCAAACTTTTTTAGAATACTTAAAAGTATTTATCATGTCAAATATAATTAAGGATTTTCACAAACCTTTGACATGCTTAAATTCGCTTTTTTTAAATAGAATGTTTTGTCAACCGAACTGACGTCAAATCGGATACTTTAGTTTTTCTTTAATTGCTATACCCTTAACGTATACAAAGAGAAGGAATTAAACGCAGTGCAATAAAAAAAAAACGGCTTCCAGATTCAGTGTAGCAAATAACAATATAACTTTCATTTTGAACAAATTATATCCTACATTAATTTAGTAAGGATATCCGCCCTACCAACCTTTCTGCTAAGATTATCTGGTTCTTAACCTTTTTTCTCTCGTGGCCCATTCAAGTTACAAAAAAAATCTGTGGCCCAATAAAATGTTACAAAAGAAAAAACTGTAAAATAGGTTTAGAACAAAACACAGCAGAACATATTTCAAAACAGATTATTTTTCAACCGTGTATTTGTGAGATACGAGCGGCTGAACAATAAATTTACACTCCTTTTTTATTTCCTCCCCCAAGCCATTACTCCTGTAAAATTAAAATTAGTGACACAAATAAAACTAAATCTAGCGTTTTTAAATTGGTCTGTGGCCCACCTCAAATGTTCTTATGGCCCACTGGTTGAGAACCGCTGATCTAGATGTACCTAATTTTTTTTTACTTCTCCAATGCATCTCTTAGCGCTAATAAAATAAATTGTCGATCTAAAGAAATAAACTACTCTCATTCTTCTCGTCAATACTATGTTAGGATTTGCTTCCGTGGGATATTTTAGGAATGTTTTGCTTTATGCCATTTGGGGAATTACCTAGACAGAGGTACTCCAGATTAAAGCCGCGTCTGGAGAGAAACGAGTCAGATATAAAGTTGAACCTCAAAGAGGAGCGGTTGTAGTGCAGTACAAGGTTTCTAACAGTTCCTCTTAGCCTCCTGGCATTGCCATTTCCGCTGTCAATCTAAGCAATAAGAATAGTTGACACAATTTTGACACAGCTGCAGCTTTCACGATCTTATCGTGTTGCAAGAGTTGCTTACTGTTTTACTCTTTGGAAGAAATAACTTCTGTTGCCATTAAAATGCTAGCAAATTTTAAATAAAGAAGAAGAGTAGTTCAACTTACATATAAGGATTTATCCATACACATAAAGATTATCCTCTTGCGACGCAAAATAAAACAAACATTCTGGTTCATTTATATTGACATTGTTATTATTTGGTTTGTGCGATTGACATAAGCGCAAAGAGTTTGCTTAACCTTATGTAATTGCTAAAGCTATCGCAACAAAGTCGGAACATAACATGACCCCAAATAGCTTCCTGATAGGAGCACTTGTTTATTACGTACATAGCAGAATAACTTTGCACTTTAATCACACGAACATAACAACCTTTGTTTCGTTACTGAAAAAATTATAAAGATGTAGTTATAAATTTAAAGGGGATTGTTTTGTGTAGCTTAACAATATTTTTATCCTCAAAGATATTCTAATCTTATACACGTCCCCTTTATTCAGTCAAGTTGCTAGACCGTTTTCTTGAAATGTAAAACACAAAGACAGGCCTATCTATAGGGACACAGAAATAGCGAGCGCAGCACGGTGTGGCCAACCCTGGTATAAACATACGAACCACTAAATACTTTTGCGGACAACGACCGGGCGATCCCTCTGGTTTTCGAACGCTGTTTTACCGGGCGGAATCCCTTTTACCACGTGTTGGTCTCGTTTGTTGTTGTATAGTTGCAGAGACGCTTAATGTTATCGATTTTTGCAATTATTGGCCTTTAGTACTTGGGAGTATAATCATAAGGCCGTGGGGTATTCTTACCATCCCAGATACATTCTGTTTAAAGCCAATGGGATATATTTGTCCACATCGCTGACTTGCGTTGTCTAGCGTATGAATTTTTGTATCTAAATTATGCGGTGTTGCAGTTTCTGGCTGACAAGTTTGTATTAAATATTTATAGTTTTTGTAAGCCAGTTTTAAGATTTTTCAAAGACCTAAAAGTTTAGTTCAAAAGACCTAAAAGTTTAGTTGGGCTGATACCGAAAATCAGTCTTTACTTAGAGAAATCGCCAGTAGGGCGAATGGATGGAAATAAGCTGTGTAGCCTTGTGTACGACGCATTTTATAATAACAGCCGCACCGACTGTTAATCAGAGATACTACAGTAAGGTATGCTATTTTGCAGTTGAAAGGGGGCCTGGGTCTAAGCTGCATGTTACATTCGATACATTGTAATATTGGTCAAGATTTGCGTTGGCGGGCCGGATTTGGCCCGCGGGCCGTTAGTTGCCTACCCCTGACTTAACACAATTAATTTTACCACAAAATTTAATCAATGGAACAACAAAATCTCTCCGACATTTTGCGAAAACCTATTAAACTTGCTTGTACTAGTTTTGCTATCATTCGAACTTGCGGTATACAAACTAGTTAAAACGATGGTTCAACGTTGCAAAGAAAAACTGAGTAAGCTAGAAAAAAAGTGTTGGTTGCATGTGACGTAACAATGTTTGGCAATTAGGCGAGCAGATAAAGAATTGCAAGTATACTAACGTGTAGGAAAAAATGCGTTACAATATCAAAAAAGGTTTAACCCTACAAGTTTGAGTTTAACAACAAATATTAAACATAGTGACACCGGTTTTGCGATACTACGACATTGCGACATACTTATGCTTGTGGCCCCCCAATGACAGCTCCGTGGCCCCCCTGGGGGGCCGAGGGCCACGGTTAAGAAACCCTGCCCAAAATTTTAGCCGATTCGTTGAATACCGACAACAAATTTTTACTTACATAAATCGCCAGTGGGCAAATGAATGTTAATAAGTACCCCGTCGGGACGGATTGCGCTCGCATTGGCCAGAGCGAAAGTGCAAAATTTAAATCATGTTGTGCCTGAAACCCTATATAGGAATGCGATTATTCCTCAACTATCGAAAACCGTTTCAGTAAGCTGTCTTCTTGGCAGGCCTGGGACAACTCACCGTCAAATAGTCGCAGCATGATTCCGTATCAAGGCGTACCACCCTTATTTCAATTTGTTCTCCGGGACAAACAAGCTTCCATGAGCAGTTCATTGACCTGTCGTAGTTCCTTGGGTAGTTTGTGGAGTTAATGGTGCCCATTGTCCAGTTCGCGTAAATATCACCGTTACATCCTAAAACAAGTTTGAATTTTACCATCGTCAATTTAAATTAAAAAAACTGAAAATATGATAATATTATAATTTGTTTACACTCTACGTTTTAAATATCTGACATGTCTTAAAAATACGTAATAGTATTGCAAAAAAAAGCATTTTGTTTCATAAACCATGTTGCTTTTGCTGTAGTAAGGGAAATAAAGTTCATAAATCTAAAATAATTGGGCAAACCGATTGGAAAAAGAAACAATGAAAAGCCTATTGCTGTAACTTAACCAGTAAACTGGTCTATTGTATTGCCTACCAGTTATTTCACAGTTATTTCCCGTAATGCCTGTTTTGCAGATACAGGTGTAGTTTGTAATTCTGTTGTAACAACTGGCACCGTTAAGGCACACGCCTTGTTGACAAGGGTCCGTTGTGTTGTCTGCAATAAAATGCTTTAAAGTTTATTTTTAAGTTTAAATAAAACATCAGTTGACTTGATATGAGGCATTATGTTTGCTTGAAAAGTAAATTGTGTTTTTTTTTTCGTCTTTTAACGTGGCATAGCAAAACATTTGCACAAAATTCTATTTAATTAAATGTAACTCGAGGAAAGCTATATTGACGTTTGTCCTTTTTAGTTCACCATTCCTACTTAGCTGCAAAATTAGAGTCATTTTAGCTTTTTCGTTTGTAGACTTGCTGTACCGTACATAATGTTTGGAGCTGAATTAAGACGCATAGATTAAATAACCAAATATACGCAAAGATTAAATTAACAAAAGTATGAACTAATCGCAAGATTATCGCAAAAATCGATACGGCCTTCCAGGAAAAAACGTAATAAAGCCCTGTCTTTTGAATAGAGGGATAATCATCATCAAGAACGTAAATAATAAACATATATTACATAACGTTTTGTGTGAAAAAAATAAAGAGACGCAAATACTTGCACGGGCGAATAACGTGTCGTACACACAACAAAAGCAACACTACCGCAAAAAGACAGCTTTGCAAATTGATATTTCTGAAAATCCCCCAATTGTCGTAAGGCCTACACCCTACATCAGTGGTTCTTAAACTGGGGTCCATGGGCCCCTTGGGGATCCGTGAACTAGTTTTAGGGGGCCCGTGAAGGCCAAAGTGAAATATTAATGTGCATTTTAGGGAAGTAAACATTTTTTATAAATAAAGAATTTAATAAAACGTTTTTACACTGAATGTATTTGCACTATTTTTTTCACATTTTCTGGACCGAAAACTGATTTCTAAAGTCTATTTGTATTGTGACATCAATTTATGATGTCATTTTTGAAAAATTCTTGCTTACCGTGGTCCACGCGAAGCAAAACAAAATTTTAGGGGTCCGCGGTGAAAAAAGTTTAAGAATCCCTGCCCTACATTGAACAACCCTCCTTATATCAATTTGCCTGACTAGTTAAGATGTCCTGTTATTATATGGGCCGAAAATTTATTTTCGGGGCATATCTTGTTTTTGCCGTTATTTATTTTGATGTCCATTGGGAATTGACCTTGAGACGAACGCAAATACGAACTTATGACGCAATATTTAATAAAGGCAAAAATTTTTATTTGATTTCTGTTCAGTTATTAACACTTGGTTTTTTATTTTTTTTTAAGAAATATAAATAAAAACGCTTTACATATTTATAAAAGACTTTAAAAAAACATAAAAAACGTCATTATCACCATTCAGCGTGTGTGGTTTATGACTCTTCAAACTGAGACAATACGCTTTAATGCAGTTATGCTACAAAACAGTCGTAGAGACTGGCAATACTGGCATTTTTTGGATTATATTTGTTTCACCGACCTGCGCAATGGAATTTCAAGCGGAATCCGCTCCGCGCTCCTGAACTGTCCGATGTAAACCGCAAGTACACGTTTCTGGAGTTAAAACCATAAATGCTATCGTTCTTGTAGCCCGATAGAGAGGCGACGTTGGTAAGATACGACGGCGCAACACCATCGTAGATCTACATCAAACATACACAAATTTTATCGGTTAGAAACTTCTCGAGATACCCGACTCGGTGGGTAGCGAGCACGGCATAATTACTCGTCCTTATTTATACACCCAAAAGTGACGTCGTTGACGAAATATTTTAAAGGTAGATGTTACTTTCGGCTTGTTAAAGAAGGTTGGAGGTTAATTTATTTGTAAATAACACAAAAGCCATGAAAAAAGCTACATCATTACTCGCACCTTCTTATTATTTTTGGTGGAGTAACGACTATTAGAAAACTGTAGACCGGTGGTGTTCAAATGGCGGATCGTTTGTATTGCGTTACATTGCGTAGGCATTCGTCGGATGGATACAGAGATTCGGGCGCATTTTAAGGACGGTTTGCAATCTCTTATAGTTCGAGACAAGCAGTAATTTAATGCGAGCACTTGGTGTGCATGTGTTTTTGCCTTGTACTGATTGCCGTACAGTCCAATCAACGTTTGCTCAAAACAAGTACGTAAGCAAGTGTCGTGGCGCCAGTATCCCGATTACTTACTTAGGTCTTATTCTTTGATTACATTATTTTCTCGTCGCCCCTCTTATAATACAGATGTAATTAAAATTTGTAGGGCTGGTAATTGGTATGCCTATCCACATTGTACACATCTCCTAGATTTTAATCATACGCTATAGTAACAGTTGTTAACAGTGTAATATTATTAATCAAAAACAACTTCTACCAACGTTACAGCGATTGACAAATTACCATTACCAGATGAGTCTTTTTGATTAATAGCCATACTCTCTGCTAACTAAATCTTATAATCTACTTATTTAGGGAGACCATCATAATGTCTATACTATATAAGCAGGACTGTTCTTTCAGGGTTTAGTGTTTTTCAACCTGAGTAACTATAGAGATATAACAAAAGTGAATCAGTGTGCGTTATAATGAATGAATTTAACACATTGTTGACTGTACAGAATGCGACCTGACTTCCTTAAAATCTTATGCATACCTTTAATTGGTCGAAACGTAACTCTGTGGCCAAGTGCATGACGTTGATGTAAATGCGTCCAAAGCTGCAGGTGATAATCCAATTGCAGGATACCCGGTTCGGGTACTTATTAGGGTAGTTTTGGGAGGTAAGGTACTGATACCCTCTTGTAGCGTTCAACACTACCGGTGTTCTCCCACAACCTGCCGAAAAGCATAAAAATGTGGTTTGGGAAGGGAAAAATGTAATATATTCCGAGAAAAAAATATGTATGTTGGTTATTCTGCTATATTAATACATTAAACTATAGTGGTACTCAAACTTTAATGGTTGCTGCCTCCTTCCATACGCTGGTATAACAATGCTAGCGATTTAGACAAATTTTCCCACACACTTTTAAGTGCCTCTGCATTGAGTTCGAAAAGAGCTGTTAGTCAACATATTACCAGCCAGTATGTTCGATTGCACTGAATTAGGGGACCAGGTTTGACGTATAGATTAATTTTAAACATCAAGTTTTAAGTTTATATTAGTTTCCCTACTTTCTCCTATTAATTGATGTTACTTTTAAATTTAATTGATAGACTTCATAATAGTCATATATGTAGGATTTTATCATTATATATTTCTTCAACTGTGGGACAAATCTTGTTCGAGTTTAAAAAACAAACATATCAAACAATACAATTTAAGAGGAACTTCTAAAAAACACGATAAAAGTATAGTAGAAAAGACCGGTGAACGATTCAACAGCATTTCGGTGGAACGAGCAGCACTAGACGTTTATAGACTACAAAGTTGGGATGTGGAGTCAATTGAAACAAGGCTATTCCGCTTTCGGCCAAAAAAGTCAAGTCAAATTCGATTCCAAATAGAATTACCGCCTGGTCAAGTGGGTGAAAAACAATCCAACCGTTGGGGAATCCACGTGATACTGTGGATTAAAGATAGTCCACCCTATGTTATTTTACCTTTACGATTCACAATGCGCGGTCTTATAGGTTTCGAGCTTGCTATAGCGCAAACACAAGCGCAAGCTTTGTTGGACTCGGACTCAAGTAGTCTTATACTCGACTCCCGAGCAAAACGTCTGGCCGATTCGCGAGTCCGGCAGTGGTTCTGCAGCCCTGCTATTATCATATAAGTCGCCCTATTTGAAAAGTCAGGCTGTGTTGCATTTCTGTATCGACAAATTGATTATTTCAAATAATTGTTTCACAAAAGTTAGTGTGTTTCTCGATTTACCTTGAGAACAATTTTGTCCCGAGAAGCGTTGATAACAAATACAGGTGTAGTTGTGAAGATCGCTTTGACAGGTTGCACCGTTAAGGCATGGCATGCCCTGGCAGTGGTCGACAAGCGAATCTAAACAGTGAGCATTTTGAAGTGTAGTAATGAATTAATCGACAATTGAGCCAATATTAAAAGTTGTGTGACTCAATTGTTTTATGAAAATAACAGATTTAACATTTAAGTCATTCAAGCAAATCACTTTCAAAAGTGGAGTTGAATAACATTTTGTTACAAAGATTGTTTTCATTTAGATTTAAACATAAAACACATGGCTGTGTGAAAACTTAGCTACATTTTGAAAGTATTTTCCTTCAACAGTGTTACCAATTTTTTTTAATAAAAACAAAAAAAAATGTTGTTTAAGTATAGTTAGTTTCAAAACAAAATTCCTTCCACCAGGAATGTCCAAAGATATCGAATCAAGGCCGATACCCGATGCCAAATGATTGTGGCGATACCGGCCTGAAACTCCGCAGGTGTATGCGTGATCAACCAACGATTGTAAAACTGATTAAGCCATTTTATTGCCAATTGGACTAAAAGTCTTTATTATAGCCGCTATTGTAGTTTCTTAAGGTCAAGATAAATTGAAAGCATTTTTTACAATGAAGGTACTGTGATACTCGATTTTTGTATTGCGTTTCTTCCTGTAGACCAGTGGTTCTCAACCTGTGGTACGCGTACCACTAGTGGTACGCGAAGTCATTTTGGGTGGTACGCTGTACGCAGTATGTTTTTAAGTAAAATTACAGTTTTACTAAAAGGTTAAGCATTTTTTTTATTGTAAACTATACATTCATCGTAATGATTGTATAGTTAAATTTTTTATGCTTCTTTAACGATAGGAACTATTATCTTTCCGGAACATCTATGCATATTTCTTTGATGACATCTTTGCTAGACAACAAAGAATCACAACACTTGACTACCATTATCTTGCAAGTTAAAAAAGTGAAACTTTTTTGAGGTGGGCCGCATTCGTTTTGAAATTTCAGGGCTAACTAATTAGCTAATCCACCCCTGTCAATAATCCTGTATACATTTTGAGTAAAGTTGAGTTTTTCGACATTTTGTTGGTACGCAACAAGATCATAGAAGCTCTAGGTGGTACGCAGTGAAAAAAAGGTTGAAAACCACTGCTGTAGACCTACCGACACACAAGTACCGCAATCTGAAGCCCTGCGACACCAAAGCGCTGTTGGTGCGGAACCTCAGAAACACGCTGGTTGAATTAGGATTAAAAATCCTATTTGTTTCTGTTCCGTACAATTTACCAAGAAGATGCTCCTCGCCGATTACACCGTCATAGACCTGTCACAAGGTGAAAACATACAAAGAAAACACCTTCAAGGTTTGATCGAAAGTCTGGCAAAAACATTCCAGGAAGGGCTTCTGGTTTGCGGCATTAAAACGGCCTTGAATAGTCAACTTTACATTAAGCTGTGAAGTTAGTTTACCCATGGTCTGTGGTTGAGTACAAACTAGAGAAAATATCAAATAATTTTTCAGATAATAGATGCAACCTCTGGTAGCCATTTTATTTACCCTGGTCATTTATATGTCAGCTAATGATGGTTGCGTAAATCCTTTTTATCTTATTGTTAAGTAAAAAATGTTCACCCTTGTCTATTTCAATACAAAATTGGCCCTTTCAAAATAGTATGCTATTTCGATAAGGGAACTTTTTACAAATTAATTGTTTGTTACTCATAAACATTTGTTTTCATGCTTGAAGCCCAATAGTCATACGCAACAGTTTAGCGATTTGGAAAATAGTCATTGTGATCAAAAGACTTGTCAAGTCATGAGAAAGCAGTTACTTAAATGCACTTGTCTTTGACTTAGGTCAGGTTACTTAAATGCACTTGTCATTGACTTAGGATGGCGAACCTTTTTATCGCGCGGGTCACAAATACGACCTAATCCTTAAAAATTTTGCGTTTATATACAGTTAAAGTTGATAAAAAAATATAGTTTGACAGGCTCTTTAGCACGTGGGGCCTTTCCAAGATGACCCAATTTAAAAATGAAATGCCACACCAATTTTTAAAATAAAGTGCAATGAATGTATGGCTATCATGCGGCCCACAACTACATGATAACACTGAGCTATTTAAAATTAGCCTAGGCCTAACTCGCGGCCCACATTTGGGCCGCGGCCACAGTTTTCCGACCACTGTTTAACAGCGATAAACAAAATGCTTTTAATTGTCTGCTTTCTACACGCACTTGTTGAAGTGTAGTTAATATAGGCCTATACTCGTCACCCCTAACACACTTTTGCACGACCTACAGAATGGGAAGCACTGATTTAAACAGTATATAGTGCTATTTAACGAAGAATTGTTTTTTACATTTATCATTTCCTGAAAATGATTGATAACATTTCGGTATTTCTAGAGAGACAAGTGGTTCGTAAAAAAATCTGTGGTGGGTCACTTCGTGATCCGCGGGTCAGCGGTTCGCCATCCCTGACTTAGGTCATTATAGCACTTCTGTACAGTAACCGTATCACACGTGAACTTTAACGGTTCGACTTACCAATAGATAATCGGCCATAGTTCGGGTGCGAAAGAACGTGAACTTTAGGTGCAAGTGTCCGGTGCCGTTAATACAGCGGATCGCCCATTGGCAATTCAGATTGTTGTCGTACACCATGGGGTAGTTGGGGGACGTCAGGTACTGCGGGTTCTCGCTGGCCGTCAGATTGGTTTCCCCCAGATTGCTGCAACCTATGCGAACACAGTTCAATACGATTTTTGTTAAATGCCATCAAATGAAATTCAATCCGAATCCAGGGGTATATTTTTCGTAAAAAATAATGTTTTACAACAGTGGTTCTCAAACTTTTTTGAGCGCGACCGAAATCTGAGTTTCATGAGCATCTCACGACCCAAGCCTCAAACATCAAAAATGTACTTTTTCTGACATGCATGAAATAGAAAAGACACAGACAACCAGACGTGGTACACAGTTCTATGAAACAATGATTGATTACAAACAAATCATTGATTTATTTCAGTGTGATTGGTGAAACTGAACTTTTTTCCTTTATAATATCAGCGTGGCTTGTTTGGTTACTAAAAGCTTACACCAGTCTTAGCAGCTACTGTAGATAGAGCGACCCATTTTTTGACCCCGTCACGTTTGGGTCGCGACCCATACTTTGAAAACCACTGTTTTACAAAATATTTATAACCGTCAATAACGTATACCTTTCTCACATTTTGAATAAGACAATCTAAAAAAAGATTAATTTCGTAACCAAATCGTTTTTTCTTTTAATATTATTTTACCTATGCGGATATTTGTAGACACAGCCGAACAAATAAATTGGCGGACTTTACGAAGGTTAATGCAAACCATCGTGCTTTTTTCAGTGATCAGGGTTTGCAATTTTGCTGTGTGATCGCACTCCGCTAACTGCTGCTATAGTTTTGTTGCGACCATGATTAATGACGCCATGTCTGTAGCGCGCTTTCCGACACGGCACTTTACAAAGTACGCCTTAGGTGTACGGCGCACTGACACAAAAAATAATTTAACTTTCCATGTTTACAGCAAGGATGCTGATGCTTATTCCGCGAAAACAAATAACGTCCGTCCTTAAATATATTCAATTTGCTTACACTTCATGACAGAATAAATAAAAATACGATATTGGACCTCGGTGTTCCTAAACAATTTCACTAACAAACCAAAAAGAAAACAAGTAGTTTTAAAATATGCCTTTATAAAGTAAAAAGCAAGGTAATCGTTCAATGTAGTATTTAGTTGTTACTGTGGACTACTGTGTGTGTGATTAACAACACCAACGAAAATGTCCGGACATGTTGAACTTTAGGTGAACGTTGTTGAGTTTACAGAACACTCACAAGCAGGCTGTGTTTGTATTTCAGTTTATGTCCTACCAGTATTGGACGTAAACCGTAAAGGGTTGTAGTGACTTACTTTAGTATAAGACAACTCAATTTTAGTTGAAAGGTGAACCAACATTACTTACTCCTATTCTTATCAGCAAAGTTCAAATTACTTGAAGTACAACTAATTATTTTACGATAAAATTGAACAATGAACTCAAACTCTCTTACCGTCACAAGAAACTATCATCCCAACAGCAACTGTAATAATCAGGTGTACCTTCATCTCCAGAAACTGCCAGTTAATCGATTAAACTAAAAATTAATTAAATACTATTCCGTCTAATTCGAATCACTGCAGTGCCAAATTTATTTAAAAATTTATCTGTTAAATCAGAGCTTTTTATCCTTTCAGATTTTTTTACCTCAGTTTCATTGCCACCGGGAACGCACTTTGTGGATACCCTTAAAAAATATTTTAAAAAAATTGACGTTCACCTGCTACCGAATAATAAATAACCCCAAAATAATATTGTTTTAAATATCCTACTTCTGATGTTAACTAATTTTTAAATTTGTTCATGTCTGTTTCTTGTAAATCTTCATTGCACTGATCTTTCCAGCACACTGATTGATCTAATGGTCAATAGCTCAAACGTCAAATACGTTTTCTGTTTCCAAGGTTTTTCCCAAAAATGTTTTTACGCGATCACGTTCCGGGGAGGACGGGCTGCGGCTGCGTTTGGTCGCAATTAACGTGATAAGACATAGCGTATTTTTGGCAGCTGAATTTGTCAAACGCTCGGTTTTGCATTGAGCCGTCTTGCTTGCGAAGGCCGTAACCTAAAACTTTTCCAGTAAAATTTAGTTGTTGGTGCAATACGGAGCACATGCCTACCATTTGGAAATTCCTGAAATTTCTGTGGAAAATGTTGTCACGCGCCTTGCTGTTTACGTTGGGGCGTTAAGCTTACTTTAAAAAAATGCTTTTTTGCTTTGTGCGTCAACGTATTCAACGGTTTTCACAATATCATTCTTGTTAATTGTTGTTCATTTATATATGGGTGATCCAAACTGAAAATATGCCAAGAAAAAGCGATGTGTAACTTAGCTATAGTTTCCAATGGCAGCACCGACTGACGATTTGCTAAAAATATCACAGCAATTCATTTGACTTTAAACGCACAATCTTTAATTTCTTAATTTCAACGCACACTCTTTTAATTTCTCAACACGATCCAAGACTATGACGCAGCCATCAGCACGCCGTTCAAGCAGTTCGTTGTTTGGAATAAGCTGCAAGTAATATTGAATTTAAAACAACGTAAGTGTCAAGTCAAATAAAAACTTGACAAAGTTATTATAGGAATTTTCAATATTGTCAGATCGGCAACAACTCAGCCAAGTGTTGGCGAGTAGCGATACAAGTGTTTCACAGTCATGGAGATAAATTAAACCCGTATCATACAGTATTAGAGTTAAGGTACTCACGAAGTGATCAAAGCAGTGTTTAAAAAATAGTCAATTATTTTAGGGTCTTATTTTTTGGAGCTGAAACTGTATCGCATATCTTTTATCATCAACATATTTGAAGCTATTGGGAAGAAATTACATGTTGAATCTCTTCAAAACTTTTAATTGCCTTAAAAAAAACCCCTGTAACTGTGCTGTTTGGAACTGGTATTAACAATGATCTGTTGAAGTGTTATGAGCGTGGTTCGTGTAAGTGGGCTGGCCTTTAGCCCAACCTGTCGCTTTTTGATAGGTGCTATTTTTTATTCTCGTCCGTCTTTCAATTGTGTTGTTTCAGTCCAAAAAAAACAAGCGAAAGCATGAGCAAAGCGAGAATAAAGGGCACGTAAGTAATTAATAAACATGTTATCAAGCGGTGTAACAGAGCAATCCTGTGTCCCCTCTAAGGTGCGCAACTGCACGAATTGCGCAACAGCACTACACAAAATGCTCCTTAAAATTTGTCTTTTGTGCATTCACATCTTTCTCAAATTAAAACTTAAATATTTTCACTTTTTTGCCATAACAGTTTAAGCATTTCGCTTTGGCCATTTTTCCTTAATGTTTATGTATGTAAATGCAAACAAGGAAAATCCGATTGTGGCGTAATACATGTTTTGCTGTAAAATGCTCTGCCGAATGATTAGAACCTAATCGGTTTTCATCATTCATGCTTTGTATGTATCTCACGTAATTAAATGTCTAGACTCTAGACAGGAAAATTCCAATCTTAAAATAATAGTTTCTCTTCCGAAAAGACGAGCTATAGGCGTCAGTTTTAGATTTCAGATTTTAGATTCCTTCATAGTGCGGTGCCTTTGAATTGCGCACTTATAGCGTTCAACAAACAAGCGAATTCGCGTCAGCATATATGATCGTGAACGCTCCCTAAACGCGATCAAAGTGCTCTCACAGTCAATCAACTCGACTTGATAGAATACTCCAAACGTGAACTAAACCGTAATCACATTTCGATTCAAGTGTTTGGCTTTTTGATAGCGTGTTCAACTGTCCATATGTATACGCGTGCATTGATTTGCCGCATTATAGCAGTAGTAGCATACTTGCGGATTAGGGGTAACCGTTTTTGTTGTTTGTTGCCGTTTTTCATTTGCGTACGTAGGCTGAATTTGTTTTATTTGAGAGGCCATATACTTTACATAAAACAATACTAATCAAATTAGGTAATATATTTTGTTATTTCGATGTAGTAGCATATCGTATTTGATGAACTGGCAAACAGGTCGGTCTTAAACCCTATTTTCATGAGTGATCATGTAAAGAGAAAAAAATGCAAATTTTGTACAAAAAAAGATTAGACGGGGGAAAAAATTAAGTTTGAAAGAAAAATAAAACTGTAATACGTTCAAAGCAAACGTTAATAGTATTTTTTTGCGTTAAATACTATTAGCTCATCTTTTGCCATTTGTTTAAAATTTAGGCTGTGTGTTAAAAAAAATGAGTCGTATAAAAATAAGCGACGTTTTTGTGAAGGTATTAATGCGACTACCAGGCTGTTTGTAGACGTTTTAACCGCGAAATCAACAGTTTATAATATTTGAAAGGCCTAGCCAATGATACATTTATATGCGTTGCAGTCTAGGGCAGTGTTTCTTAATTAGGTAAATAGTTCACCCCATGGTGAATAAAATTTTTGCAGGGGTGAACCAACCAAAAGGGGTGAATAAGGGTGAACTGTCAGAAATGGATGATAGCTTGCGAGCAGGGTGGATATTAAGGGTGGTCATTTTGTGCTGTTATATATAGACGACATAGTATTATCATATCATGTAACAAGGGTGAATGAAATCTGGAGATAGATGCTAGGGGTGAACCAAACTAAAAAAGTTTAAGGAGCACTGGTCTACATGGTATAGTTTAGTTTAATCAGTAAAGGCAATACCAAATCTATAATACAGGGGTTCTTGAACTGTGGCCTGTGGAGTAAATTTGAGGGTCCAGGAAGGAAGGCCTAGAATAAATTTCAAATGAATGACTTTTTTAAAAGACAAGAGATTAATTGACGATACACTTTGGCCTCTTCTTGAATATATTTAGCTTCAATTTCAGTTCGTATTTGCCCAGGAGCTCAACCGAAAACTACAAGTATACATGTCTTATGAGGTCATCTTTTCAAATGTTCAACGCGATCGAAAACCTTTTTTAGGAGGCCGCGTTAAAATAAGTTTGAAGAAGCCTTAGTTAATATAATTCAGAATTAGTGTAAGTGCTCTTTAAATATGTTTACTACCTGCATTACGTTATTATTCGCTGTGTTTGGACTTGGTTTAGTGTCTACAGAAAAACGATTTCCTGGAGAACCGTTGGAATTTACTGAGGTAAGTTATTATAAGTTAGAAAAAATATGATAAGAAATGTTGTAACTGTGTTCTACTATAAATCGGAGTTTGCGCCGGAACAGTTGCATAGCATAACTGTTTCGTGGAAACCATCGAATGCTATTTAAATGACTTTAATTATTCACTCGATAAGTAACAAATATGTTTTTTACTTGATTTATAATGCGCCTAAAAAAATGATAGTACTAATATAATGTAACATTTTCTTAAATCTTAAAAAATTTAAATTTAGCAACATTTGTTGGCATTTTTCCGTAGATTGTTTTGCTTATCCTCGCCAGAAGTTTTCGCTAAAAAAACAAATTAGGTTTCGTTAAGTTTCCAATGTGACGGAGGTTGCAAATTTTCATTGTTGTAATGAATTTTGTTAATGACTTGGACAAGTCACTGTTTTTCCAACGACGTGCCTTAAGTCATTTCGGCGAAACGCTTGACTTGACTTAACTATAATTCTTTAGGACAAATGACTTGAGTTGGTCTTAGGTCATTAAGTGAAATAATTTTCGTTTTGGTCATATTCAGCACAATGTTATTACGTTTCGTAGTTTAACGTTTTATTAGTAGGCGTATATCAATGACTTGACAAGGATTTAACTTCGGCAACTAATGGCTTAAACTGGGTCTTTGACTTAAGTTATTTTAAACTGGGTCATTGACCTGAGTCAATGGGTTCTCATGGGTTTCCCACTGGTGGGCCACAAAGCATTTAGAAAATTGTTAAGTTTGTGAAAATTTTAGTTTTAATTGTTTAATTCGTTAGTTCGTTTTACAGCTCAAGCTTCGCTTTGACAGCGTTATGTGTAGGTTATTATAAAATATTCTACTTTGTTAATATTTTTAGGTTATTCTTGATTTCTAACACATTTCAGTTATGTAACCAATTTAAGCAGAACTTTAGGAAGTAAGCCACGAACAATTTTCAAAACTAAAGTGGACCACAGCCATAAAAAGGTTGAGAACCCCTGACCTAAGTTATTTTAATGACTGGAGCTACAACAGTATTCATTTGAAAATTACATGTTTACACACCGTAATTTTTATGAAAAATTCCAAAATATTAACAAACATATTTCCTCTATAATAAATTGCAAAGCCAAAAAGATCGAGTAGATCGACATCATCTTGATTAAGACGTTTCGATACGAGCTTGTATCATCTTCAGTAAGATGATGTCGATCTACTCGACCTTTTTGGCTTTGCAAGTTATTATCAAGCTACATTACAGATACTAAAGATGATACAAGCTCGTATTAAAACATCTTTATCAAGATGATGTCGATCTACTCGACCTTTTTGGATTTGCAATTTAATATCAAGCTATAACATTACAGATCCGTGCATAGTGCGCCCAAAAATCCTTTGTTTAGACAAATGTGTTGTAGCAAAAAAAAAACAAGGAAAAACTAATAACAGCTATACCGACTTGGTCAACCCTGAATGTTTAGGAGCATAGAGCGAACATAATCGGAGCTCACAACCACGTGAGGTCGCACAATGCCACCCCGGTCTCATCCGATATGAGGCGAGTCACGTGGGACGATGAGCTGGCCTATATCGCCCGGGAATGGAGCAAGAATTGCGAATACAGGGAAAACAGTGTGGCGACTACAGAAAGGTGGAAAACGCTGGGACAGGTATGGAAATGGGGGAAATGGAGACTCATTCATGTCTGTACTTTAAATTATATTGTAATTTAATTGTTTAACTATTATTCATGCAAGATTGCAAGGTCGTTTGAATTTCGAGCACGAGTTTTACTAATGAAGATGCACATCTATGCAGGCCCTTTACTTACAATTGAGAGCATGAACATTTTTGGTCCTGAGGAAGTCGGTTTATTAGATTGGACTGACTGCCCGGGACCGACGTGACATTGACCAGTATCAATTTGGAACTAACAACGCTGTTCACTATAAACCATTCATGCCTTGCTTTAAATTAGATGTCGATTTAGTTGTTATATTATTTTATCCTAAATTCGTTACAATTTCGAGCACGAGTTTAACTGATAAACATGCACATCTGTGCAGGCTCTATACTTTATATGATTGGGAACGTGAATTTATTTTAAAGAGTCGGACTAGAAGGAAATCGAATTAGTCGGTTTATTAAGTTGGATTTGCCACGCAAGTTTGATGTGCCCTTGGCCAGTAGCAGGCGGGAATTCGAGTCATATTGTTACCGACTCCATAGCCCCTGTTTTACCTAACACATCCGTCACACATCCGTCACACATGCATTCGTGCACTTACTTTTACATCTTCAATTTGATTCTTGACTTTGAACCTGGATTGAACTGTTTTTGCTTAATCAGTAAATGAGTGTGCAGTAGGGGCACTTATATGTGGTTTGGCGAGTGATGTTCATGTAGGGTCGACAGCAAGACGTGTTAAGGTCCTTAAAATCACATCATTTACATTGATAAATTTGTATCCAAACGACTCAATTCCAAGTCAAAACGCGGAGTCACAAAACATATAAGCATATAGTGTACAATGTAGCGAACAAAAAACAATAACATTCAAAAACGCTTTAACTAGATACCTTTCTTCATACGTTACTGCAAATAATTAGGTCGTACATCGAAAACACCTTTCGGAAATAACAAAGTTTACTTGCATAAGGTTGAAAGTTGTATTAAGACCTATGTAAATAATATCTAAACCTTTACAAACTGGCAAAAAAGTGTAAAACCTTTACAAAGGTAGCCAAATTGAATCTATAATTAAGGAAGGAATGATTATATATATCTAGAGTTTTTTTCTGGCTAAACCCGATACCGATTGGACGCCGGAAATTCACTTTAAAGCGATTGGAAAGTGGCTGTGGCAAACCCGGCACTACAACTACGACACCGAAACCTGCCAAGAAAACTTATTCTGTCTCGAGTACCTCAACATGATCAACAGTAACACGTTTAAAGTTGGGTAAGTTACGCGATTGCCCGTTCTCAGTTTGTTTTATACAGTTCTGTTGGTTGCAAACGTATACACCACTTAGAGTTCCTTTTCTTAGAAATATTTCGGTTTTACCGTCGTTTTTTGCTTTTTATAGTTGATCGAAACATTAAATCATTTTGCCATTTCGACTGGCCACAAAAAGCATTGAGATAACAGAAATGTTTCCAATTTTACTGATTTGTTCGAAAAGTTGGAACAACGATTAGCGTAATAATTAATTTTTAAGCCTCAAAGAGACATCATTTTGATTAACTTGTTTCGACCCTATTTGTATCTTCTTCAGACTTTAACAGTCATATGGCATTACTCACATGACATTAAATAATGATGATAGAAGGGATATCAAAACGTCTTAACCAAGATGATGACGATTTATTTGACTTTTTTGGCTTTCATTATTAAGCTATACGTTACAGATCCGTGCATATAGTGAACCTAAATAATCAATGTGGCCCCCTGAACCTATTCAACCGATTTTAGGTGCGGCGCGAGCAAATGCAAGGAAATGAAGCCAGCGGAGCAATTTTCTGACAAGGACGTAATATTCTACACCTGCAACTATGGACCAAAAGGTGTCCGGGACACTTGCCCCCTCTGGAATTTTAAAATGCGATTAATATTATTGTTTATGTATTACTTATGAAGGTTATGGAATAATATTGAATTGAATATAAATTTCTACCGATATAAATTTACATATTAATACCATAGATACTGAAGTTAAATTATGTGAAAATATTAATATTGCCCCCTGGAAAATTTTCTGCGGGCACCTCTGTTTATTTCATAAAGTTAAAACAGCAAAACTTGCCCAAGAAATAATATAGTTTTAATATAGTATATAGAATATTTTAACTACACTGTGCACAGCTGTGTAATGTAGCTTAATAGTACGTATTGAATCGTCTTTACTAAGATAATCGTAATTTACTCGACCTTAATAGCTTTAAAATTCTGTATCGAGCTATAAAGAAAATAATAATTACCCCGCAGAAAAACGAGGCCATGATTTACATAACGTCACTAGAAACATTGAACAACACGGTCTGTTCCTACGCGCACTATCAAATGTTTTCGGCTAATCGCTATAAGAATACTAATCCTGTTGCCATAAGCAAACTATTGGTTAGATCTGCAATAAGATTCATGTACTAACAATACGTAAGCCGTAATCAATGGTTAAAAACTGCTTTAGAATGGCTAGATTAAAGTTGTTGAACACATATGTGTGTGCATCTTTCATTGGTTGGCGCGAGTAAGGAGATTAGCATCAGTCGATTATGTGTTTTTAGGCGACTTCAATCGCACGTACATGCCACAACCGTTCCTCGCGGGAAATTATTGTACTTCATGTGCGCCTGAAGACACGTGCCATATGAAACTATGCCAAAACGCGGCCAGAGATGCCGAGGTTATTTACGTCCCTCCAGTGGTCGTTGAAGAGTACAACCTGTTTGACACTGGCGGCGCTATTGCGGGAGTGGCAGCTGGCATCGCGTTTTTGATAGGGTCGCTTGGAACAGCGATTGGTTATCTTAAAAAGGTGAAGCTTTTTGCCAGTCCTAAAAACACGACACATATTTTTAACATTTCATGCATTTACATGGTTTTTAATTCCATTGGCGTCTATTGTTTAAAACAAGTCATTTTTAAATGTTCCTACTATATCTTTATTGGGTATGAATATCAAAGCCCATGCAGAAGTAGGTATCATTTTGAACGTTTCGAATTTCTACTTATTCATTTTCAACATAGTAAGAAAGCACTGACTGTAAATGCTTATCGCAGTACACTAACTACCCTGGTTTAGAAAGCAGATGTCTTTTCTCTTTTCTTCCGTCTGTGTCAGCAATATATATATATATACCTAGAATCAGTGCCTTCTCACTATGTTGAAAATCAATAAGGAGATTTTCGAAACGTTTGAAACGATAACTACTTCTGTATGAGCTTCTTCTACAACCTCAACCATTGTGCACCAAAGTCATTTTTAAGTAAAAATAAGTTAATTTTTCTAAAATATAAATCGTTTAACTGAGGAAGGTAATGGGTTAGAAGGTAATGGGTTAGAAGGTAATGGGCACTCAACATAATATTTTTAATTTTTTGTTACAGTAGGCCAAAATAACACAAACATGCAATATTTCCAGGTAAAATAAATAGATAAACTTAAGCATAGGAAAGTTCTTTAGGCAAAAATCGTGATAATTAAAGCTTTATGTCACTTTAAAAACACACACACAGTTATCCGACTCGCAATCTTGATATTTACAGTTATCGGGCCCTTTGTGAAAAAAAGTTTAGTGACTCCTGGCCTGAAACATTCGCTATTTCGCAGCTGAAAAGGGTGCTTCCAGTCGTCGACGAATCGGATCTGTCGCAGCGGGCGGAAACAGGCGACGGCAACTCGAAGCCCCCGTCTCCCGTGCTCGAAAATAGACAGCGCGAGGCAGAGGTCGAAATGAACCCGACGGGCGACGACTCTACGGTCAACTACGATAAGGTAGCAGCGCCGCGCTAGCCTTAGAGCTGCTGTTGCATAGGCCTACCACATGACCTCTTTTAGGAGGGTTTCTCATCTTTTCTCAAGAAAAGTGAATGGTCTTTCGAGGACGCTCAAAATGCCCAAATGTCCTCTTTTTTCGCATTTCGAGTTACTTGCTTATACTTTCAACAAGGCTTTTTGGCGAGACGCTGTATTTTTTTTTAATTTACTCTGGCCATGAAACATGCTGCATTGCTGGTTTAAAAAAAGGTTTTCCAACAAATTACACATTGATCTCGTTAAAAAGTGATCATTCCTATTGGCAAACGTTAAGGGGACCGCAAAGTATTCATGAGCTGAATTTGAAAAATAAATTTGATTTGTTGTTTTGGTGTCTGTATTTGTAACTTTTGCTTTGCTTTGTTTTGTAACTTTAGCATGCAAATACCAAGGAAATGTAAAACATCATCAAACTCAAGCGTAACAATTCTACATTCGTTTGTCTTGCCTGCAAAAAAGTCCGCTTTTTGGGTGCTAAATATATGGTAACCCCACTGTTGCGCGTGTTTTGTGGCGTAATGTAAACGTCAATTCACTGCTGTTGTCCGCATACAATCGCCAGTTAAGCATAACGCACGCCTATTGCAATAAAAATCGATGCTTCGTATTGTTATTTTTAAACACGACGAAATTTTTACTGCCACCTCATTTAATGCTCCAAGCCTAATGTTTTGCCGAGCCAATATTTTAGGGAACACTGAATCCCCTAATTTCAACGTGTTTTGGGAAATTATTGGTTTTGTCGGCTGCTATGAATTTTCACGAAAGTGTGTTTCCCCTGATTTTAGTTCTTGAAAGGTGAAGTGAATTCGCGCATTTCGAAAGCAAGGCCTTTGTTCTGTTGTCCAATGATGTTATCTTGGATAATTTGGTTAAGACGCTTTTTAGCAATATTTGAAAGTTTCGAAGCATGGTTCGTTGTGTGCTTGAACACAAATATTGAGTTTTGCTTTGCTTTATAGTGTTCCTATTTTGACGTAAATAATCGCCGTTTTATCTTTATGAATTGTTTCGTTTCAAGCGCTATTTTTCATAAGTTTTATTTAGGAAAAACTTGCCTGTTTATTTTCCCAACTCCATATCCCTTTGGTATGTTTGTGTGTGTTTTTACAACCGTAACCAGAAATGTCTGACTAATTTAAAAACGGATTTCAGAAACAGAATAATTGATTAAACACGTGTGTACATTTCGCGCCCTGGGTGGTACCGACCAACAAATAACGGCACGCTTGTTACTGGCAATTACACTTTTCGAACCTCATCAAACGTTCTGCCCTTGCTTTTTCTCTAACGGCAATCCTCATATATAAGACTGGTTGCGTTTCCCTTATTGAAGGTAGCCTATCTACCATTACAGCGAACTTAAGTAGCTTTTTGACATAAAATATATATATAACTGTTGTTACCGGGCATAATTGTAATCTCAAAAAACAGTTCCTTTACCCTGAAGTAGGCAACACGAATAGGTTGCCGAAACATCGACGAAGATATATAATAAGCAGAGAGCTTATTTGTTAAAAGTAATAAAATATGAATGCTCTTCGCAACAATTCGAGTCAAAAGAAAATGTTTGCAATTCCAACGTTTCAAAATATAAATTAGTTAAAAAATAACTTACCTATTCAATTTTGGAAACTCGCTTACGCCATGACAGACAGAAGAAAGAAGTCTCATTGCATCCGAAAACGCCCAAAACTCGCTTCGCCGGCCTTCGACCGACGCGCCGCTTCAAGAAGAGGTTTCAACCGATATCGGTTTAAAAACAGAGCAAGACGACACAATTTCCCAAGAGCAGCTGGCGCCTATCCATGAATCGAAGGTTCTAGAAACCGAGCACCACGTACGATTACCGCCGCTTGATTACAAGCCTACACTCACTGATTGCGATGCGGGCACAGGCGCCGACAACGGCCTGCCTTGAGACAATACAATTTTGTACTGCTGCTACCAGGAAAAGGATACTAGAAAGAAGCTCTTTGTGACTTATTTATTTCATCCGACGTTACGGACACGTATACGGAATACCGTATCTCCTTTGTTGTGTGTCGTTATAGTTTGCGTGGTGTTGTCGCATTCCCAAATAAAGGCATCCTGTGTAGGTAGATGAAAAGTCGGATAAAACAAAGAAAGTACCGGAAGAACTTCTTTCTAGTAAATTTTATACATTTCTAAAAAGACTCGCATATTTCTGGATTACGGTGTGGGTTAGGTATGCCAAAAAAACACACTTAAGAAGTAATTGTCATTACATCCGAAAATACATCTGTAGTTTAGGTGAGGGGTGTGTACAAGACATTTTCGCGCTGCATGCAAAAACTTTCATAACCAATACCTAAAACATTTGCATTAGACGAACTAGAGTATGTTCAAACCGCCGTCTAACATCTGCAATGGTATTTTAGGGGCTATTTTAACTGTCAAATAATTAAAGACCAGTTTGAACGACATATGGTGCTACATGAGCCGTATGTGATGGAATAGAATTTACCGTTTTTTACCTAAATTTCAGAAAAAATATTTTTTCGTCCTATATATTGAAATCTTAAAACACCACAACGTTTAGTTGATTTGGATACATTTAAAGAAGCCCAGCAAATTATTCAGTTCAGATAAGATCGGGGTAAATGTTTTCAACTAAACGTCCCGATTGCTGTAAATTTTGAAAACACGACTCCAATTTCTTATCAATATGTGTATGACAGATGCGTGGATTTTAGATTACATAGATTTGATCTCTTTCGGGAAAAGTTTTAACAAAATATGGTATCTATGATTGGGCAGGTTACACCTAAGCATAATAACAGGAGGTATTTTTTACATATAGTTTTATAATTTAATATATTTAAATACAAGCGAAAGTATTGGAGTTGCACTGTTTCATAAATAAAAGTATTAGTTAGCAAGTTGTACATTTGTTTACAGCTTTGTATCATTGGGTTGTTCCCGCAAAGCCAGCAGACTTATTCCGTTCTGTGTAGAATGCGTTGTATAATTCCGTATCATGTTTGGTCAAACGTTCAGCTCGTTTAACAAAACTTCCTGTGTGTTGATTTTAAAGCGTTACAACTTAGTAAATAAGCTAAGTATATGCACGCTGTCTTACATTCAGGAAAAGTCGTCCTAAAATAAACGTAAATATAAAGTACCCGCACAAGAAATGTTAATACAAAATACGGCATGTATAGGTGGCTTTATGGGGTTAACGCTAGTAGATAGGCCGACAACGACATCTAAAGGTAATGCAGTTTTTGAACGGCACAGCCTGCGTTAGTTTTTTTCCAGTAAATGTCCTTATCTTGTGCAAATTAAAACAAACTTGAAATGTCGTTTTTGCAACTTAGAAGCCAAGTGAACCTCATACTTAGCAACTACTTGAAGCAAGTATGAACCAGTGTTCAACCAAGCCGAAAACATGTTTTACAAGAGACATAAAGTTTACAAGACGATTACTCTCGGCAAATATGAATCACGTATGTTTTAGCTTGAGGCAACTGTTTCCAGTCAACAAGTTCCTAAAGCTCTGTCTGCGTCGTATTTTATTTTGACAGCATAACTTTGACTCGTGATCTTCCAATGAGAAGTAAACTGAAAAACAAGCGGATCTGTAGACAGATTTAAATTGCTATTGAACAGTACATCCGAGCTTAATTAGATCGGAGTAAGACAAAAAAAAAACAGCTTTTAGTTAGTTAAACTTAAACTAAGCAAACCAAAAAGGTATAAAATGTTATTTTTATTTTAAATTTGACTTATTGTTCTAAATAGTGGGTAGTAACGTAAACTGTTGCTAAACCTATATGCATATACCTTTGAAAAGCATCCGGTAAGTGATTTACACCCTGTAATGTTTTACTTTTCTTCGCACACTGATGTAGCCTATAGAACACATACAGGTTAGCGCAGAAAACTGGATAACAGCAAGACAGCAAGTTAGTTATGGAAGCAAGTAAATGTTTACATGCTATCTGAAATATAAAAAAGTTAATGTAATCAAAGTAATCAATCTCAGTTTTAAATGTTTTTAGACTTTGATACACACTGGTTTCCATCCCAAAATCATACGGTAAATCGGCCAACTGACGCAGTAATGGATACACTTCGGTTGCTTTTATTTACGGCGGCTTTGGTAGGAGTCAGTTCGCACAATGCTCATCACCAGGTGACGCTGTCGTGCGGAGATGGTCAAACGTCACAACCGGAAACGCTGGTGGGACCGCCCGGAAAACGGGGCCCAGAGGGTGAAAAGGGCGCAAATGGGGCGAAAGGCGAAAAAGGAATGAAGGGAAGCTGCCAAGAGTCCTGCCCAGACATAAAAGCCGAACTTGAAATCGAAATACAAAGACGAATAGGTGGGTACGGCAACCAAACGCTTCTTAACTTTTTATGTAGAAAAATATCAAAAACAAAAATTTCTATAGCTTAATTAGGATCTCTTGTATATTTAGATTTCCTAAGGGTCTACAGCTGAGTAATTAGCAAAACCATTTAAAAATATTTTTAAATTGTTTTTGTTTAGCATGAGATTTGTTATTTTTACCACATGAACCACGTTAAGAACATTTAAACAACTTAGGCAAATTTACTTGATTTTGACAAGCGGTTTAATGAGATTGATAATATCAATATATATAACGAGTCACTCTTGCAATTCTATTACTATTATTTTTTTGAGGAACGCAAAATCTCCGATCATTGCTCGTCCGAGTTAATTTAGCAAACTGGTTCAAACAAGATATCGACTCGATATTTTCTGTCTGTATTTTCCATAAGAGAATCTTCTCCCAACGAGCTGCCGAGCCTTACAAAGCAGAAGCAACGATAGCGGAGTTTACTCCGTGTACCCGTTCAGACAAAATTACGGCAAACCTCTGGAAGTATACTGCGACCAATCAACGGACCACGGAGGGTGGATGGTTTGTAAAAGCAGGGCTGTGGAGTCGGTTAAAAATAACCTGAGTCCGACTCCTGACAAAAAATTAACCCGAGTCACGAAACCGACTCCGGCTAAATGCACCAATTTTTGTCGAGTCCCTAGTTCGGCTGAGACTACACTCGCCTTTCACCCATTTTCGTATACTTAAATAAGGTTTATGGAGCAATTCTACAATAGGGGTCTCGAATAATTGATCCACCAACAACATACGATTGGAAAATGTTCCACTATTTTCTATCACACTTTTACAATTCACAGTTTGCGGCCTTATCAGTTTCTTAATGTGATAAAGCGCACGTCGGACTCGGGTATAGTTTCAAGGGAATTATGATAATAGCCTCTAAAAGGTTAAAACTAGTTATATTTGACTTACATATAACACACATGTGTATATTACTAATTGGAATCAGCAACTTTGGAAGTCGCATTGGCCACCGATATCGGCTTTGTATCATTAGAACTCCGGATTGCCAAGTTTAAATATACGTCTTTAAGATTAGAATATTTCGACCAAAATATATTTCGACCATGTCAAGTAGGAATAGCGTTACTATCGTCAAATCAGTCGCCGACAAGCCCTCCTCGCAAGAACACATGATGAACCAGGAAACTGTCCATGACTGTAATCTTCCACCTCAGCTTTGTGCCTTAGAGTTCTAGATGCTCTGATGGCCATGAAATGGCCGAGGTCGTGGCTTGGAATACATCGCTAGAACTTCTATCGGCCAAAAGACGTCCTGTTCATAATTAGCATACCTGGCATTTAAAAATGGATAAATAGGAATTTGTTACCATTCAAGTCGAGAATGACTTTAATAGTTTAGGAATACGTGCGTTTACAGTACAGTCAGCATTTATTGTTGCAAAAAATGCGAGTTTATTTTGACGCGCAATAATGGACGAATTTATCTAGATTCTAGTAATACCGTATCTTAACATTAACGATTGGCTAACAACTGAAACGCATGGATTTTATGCAGATAATCCAGCGACGAATAAACGGCACAGTAGATTTTCACCGAACATGGAACGAATATCGTAACGGATTCGGAGTCAAAGGGGGTGAATACTGGCTTGGTAGGTTACTCACAAGTTGTTTTAATGTTAGCCGATACACTTTTTGTGTTTCAATGTCAAAACGCTGACTATATATGAGCTACTAAATTGTTTAAATTATTTAATTTTAATATAGACCTTATACACAAACTTAACATAATAACGTTACGCAAAATCAAGGAAAGTATTCTTACCAAGTTTATAAGCAAGATTACTTAGATATTATAGACAAGGGTGTTATGCTAATTAAAATATAGCAAATACTATGTTATGTATTCTCAATCACTAAACGGTTTTGGACATTCAGTATGATATTTTCCGCAACAAAAACTATTTTCCTTTATAGGTTTGGAAAATCTTTACCAAATAACTAATCGATCTGGAGAAAATTATACATTGCGAATTGATTTGGAAGACTGGGATAACGAACAACGATACGCCGAGTACAGGTAACCCCATTTCTACTTTATCAGTTTGTTAAACAAACTTAATTTGCTGAATTTCCCAATCATGACGTTCAAAAAATTCTAAAATTACGCTCTTAGATTTCGTTTGTATCAATAATTTACCCGAACTCCGCAAATACTTCTGGCACTAAATTACTATTGTTCCAAATTTTGCTGCCCAATAGTTCGCCAATTGTTTTTAATTAAATAGTATTGTC
The DNA here is from genome assembly GCF_963924565.1 of Ascidiella aspersa. Taxonomy (NCBI): domain Eukaryota; kingdom Metazoa; phylum Chordata; class Ascidiacea; order Phlebobranchia; family Ascidiidae; genus Ascidiella; species Ascidiella aspersa. The sequence continues at coordinate 24,261,783 of NC_139451.1, forward strand.
AAAACTTTGTTTTTGTAGCGACATAATCTATGAGGAAGTATACAAAACAGCCGCCTGTTTTGTTCTAATTCCGCTGAATATGTGTTCTGCATTGATACGTTTGTTACAGAAAGTGGTATAACTTGTGCATGATATAATCCGATTGCAAAATTCAACTTAGGAAAACTTCATTTCTCGTTGTTCTTATGATGTTACAGGCCTATCAACCTCATCTTAACCCTGTACTAAGCTTAATGAAATAAATAGTGGCAATTTGTCGAATACTATTTGAAGCGAACTACAAAAACTGCCCGACGTCTCGCAACACTTTAAGCACACGGGGCGGAGGATTTTGAAAAGCGTAAAAAAAACTTTGCCAAGCCGAACTCACAAAGTAGGCCTACATAGCGAAAAGGCGCGTGTATTTTGTCAAAGCTGCCAAACATTGCTTATAAGACTTGCTTGAGTAGTTTACGTTGGAATAAAGTGTAATTTTGATAGAGCGATAAATCCACAGTACACACAGCTCGTTTATTTTGTTAGGTTGGTTGGATAAATGTTACTTCAATTACAAAGGCCACATTACAAAGATGTTAAAAATAAGCAAAAAAGAAACATTTATACTGTCAAATGATATTAGAGGCGGCTGTGGGCAAAAATCGATTTTATTAACTGACACAAGACACGCTAGAAAAACCGCCGAGAATTTTTTTAGAAAAAGGCAAAAAAATATTTATGGTGTACCACGTTCACCTATGCCCTTGATTCACATATGGTTATAACCAAAATAATGCTGGACATTCAAGTATTCTATTATGTTTAAAAAAAGTTGTAAATATAATGTTTATTTAGTTTGTTTTCTTTGGGAGGAGAAGACACGTTTTATCAATTACACATTGGAGGCTATTCCGGAACAGCAGGTAAATTTGTTTCTTCAATTTAAACAGTAAAATTAGATATTGTTAGATGTTATACCTAAAATGTACGGTTTACTTGTAAATAAAATAAGAATATACATAAAACATTCGTGTTCCTCAGAGCAAACAACTAAACCGATCTAAGAAAAAACTCGATTTAAGTTTTTTATCCTTGCACCTGCGTTTCTCAAGAACATTATCAACTCTCTAGTACAGGTCACAGTGTTGTACTGACTTGGATCAATTGCCTTTTACCCTGTATTTTAGTTTAACTGTTGACTTACAACTTTTTTTCCACTTTTTTTTAAATAACCAGCGTCTTGTTTGTCTTAAAAATGGCATTTTGGAATAGCTGTTTGTCTTTGTGATATAAATCATTTTTAAGAGTTTTGCATGTTTTCGAATAAACAACTCATTTAAGTTCTCGCGCTCATAAAACACTCCCAAACGCTCTTAACAACTTAACAGTAAACAAAGTATTTTGAGGGAGGTCAAAATTTGTCAAAATTTTGACATTTTAGGTCTAAATTTTTAATTTGATAGGTCAATAAATAATCGTCTTCGTGATCTCCTATTCTATTCTTTTTCTGTTATTTTTTTTATGTTTCGCTAAATTTTTACACTGGTGATGGCATTAACTAATTCCGAAACGTATGTTAACAGTAAACGTCGATCATACCGCAGGTTATGGTTAAGTGTATTAAAATTACATCGTTTAAACTTCCAGGTGACTCGATGAATTACCACGATCGCATGCCTTTCAGCACCAAAGACGCTGATCACGACAACAACGGTGGAACGTGCGCACAGCATGGTCCTTGGTGGCATTCCAGTTGCTACAACTCCAACTTGAACGGAAAGTACCTGAATGGTGCGGTGGAAAACTGGAGCGCATCAAGCTGGCTTGGTTTCAGGGGGCATAAATACTCGCTGAAGAACATCGAAATGAAGATTAGGTTACCCTAAACCAGTGCTCTTCAACCTTTTTTGGTTTGGTGAACTCTTAAGTTGTTGTGACGAACTAATGCACCACGTTTACTTTAAAAGGTAAACTGGGGTAAAAAGCGATATGAAAAATAAATATTATGCATATGAATATCATCATGTCAATTGAACCGAGTGCACCTGCTAAAGTTTTACACACTGTCGCTGAGAGTTAGATTATGGCTGCGGGCTGCTTGCGAGTACTATTGAATGTCATAAAACAGCATTTAAACAATCTTAAGTCAAATTATTAATGGTTCATTAACAATTCGTGATGCACACTTGTATATACCTTTTCGTATTGGTGCACCCCATGCATATTTTAATGCACCCTAGGGTGGACCGTGTACATCGGTTAAAGAGCTAAGCCAGGCTGGCAGAATCTTGTCAGCCTTCTGGTGACAAACATTTTTGGCGAAAATTCTTCGACTTTTGGTCGTGTCCCTAAACTTTTATGATGTGTTCGCCTGAGGAATCTATGAACCTTGCCATGTTTTGGCGATAAACAAGGCTATTAATAAGTAAACTAGACAACAAAACGTAGCGCGACAGGCGAAAATTTTTGTGACATTAAGTCATTAACAAGTACACAAGGGACATGTGAAGGTACAACCTGGGGCCTGGGGATGTACGTACATGTTTGCTTTTCTTGCTTTAAAACGTACATGTTTTGCTTTTGTGTACGTACATGTTTGCTTTTCTTGCTTTGTTACATAGATAGCTGTTTTCAGGCAAACCTGTGTGAAAACGTGCTGCTCAAAACCAGATTAAAAAGCACGAAAAAATATTCTTTGGATAAATTTTCAATTTATATTGCTCGAAATAATGATATTTATAATAAAATTTAATAGAAATGGTCACAGTCACAGTGCAACATGCCCCATAGTATGCATATTACCTTTGGGATAGATTTGCTGAAAAAAAAGACACAGAAACCCAGCAAAACCAGGCTAAAGTTCGCGCGGAGCGCGAACATTTTTGCATTTGCGTAATTAAACAACCAAAAATATACTTTAGGCCTTAGGTAGAGAAGCATAGCCTGCTAGATCCTTAATATGCTGATGCAAATGTTATGCCTGTACATTTAACAGGAATGGGGAATTCAACTCAATATACAGGAAAAAGTACTTGCCAATTCAAAGTAAAACTGCAAACACGTAAAAATAGTATGATCAAAAGTGTGTACTTTTTAAAATAATAAACAGTCTATATGCCTTACGCTGACGTTTTCTCACCAAACAATGTGCTTCACACTACCATAACCATATAACGTTTTTCAAAATGACACAAACAAAATTAATTTCTGCCAATTGTAGTATGTAATGTTATTACATATTTCCGCTGTTCAAAAATAGATGTGATTAAATATGTGTGGAAACAACCACAAGGTATTTTGTAAATTGGATGTCGGAAAAAAAACTTTCAAAAAAATTGTAAAAAAATTTGTTGTTTTTTTCAATTTTTTTTTTTTTACTTAAATTTTTTTTGCACCAATTTCTTCGGTTTTCTGGCTGATTCTTCGGCCGACATAGTCGCCAAGTCGACAGCATTCTGCCATACTGAGTTAAGCCCTCAACAACGTGAAAGGAAATCTGCCACCAGCAACATTTCGATATCTCTGTACAGTTTCTGCGATCAGTGAAAATTGCCAGGCTGCGGGAATTATACCCCGATGGCAAACGTTTTTTGTGATGGGTACATTTTTGGCAGTCCAAGATTTAAAATGCTTCAAAAAAGCAACATAAAAAATGGTATTGTGAGATAATTTTGATGATTTTTATTCATAAATTGACTGCGGACCATAACTTAATTATTCTTTAAAGGATTTTTTTTAAGTTGTAATTAAAATCACATTAGTTCTTTTTAAGGTTAAGGTCCCTAAAAAAGGTTGATAATTGCTGTGTTTGAGCAAGCCATAGTAACAGAGCTACAGCAAATACGCAACATACTTTAATATGAATTTCAACGTTATATTTTAAAGATATCAAAACGTTAATAATAAAAATTATCTTGTGTTCTTTTAACCTCGCCAAGTTGTTTGGATAAACGCTATAATACAAGCTTAAGCTATCATAGGCTTCTTTATTAGAAGACCATACTAAATAAAATATTGCTGCAAATGAAATACACGCCTGACATAAAAAAAAAACCTTGTAGAAGCTGACAACATAGCTATTGTTTGATTAAAACTTGACAAATATGTTAATATAGTTGCGAGACAAATATAATTGGGGGTAAAAGCAGCCTTAAAAATGTTTTGTTTTGTTATTGAATAGCGGTACGCTAAGGGTGTTTAAATCTTTAAAAAAAAAGTTAGCATTTAAACTCGCACCAATGCCAATCATAACACATTTATTTCGAACATTATTTAAAACTTTTTTATTATTGTATAAGTTAGGTAGGCTATACGACCTTTAAAACACCAACTTTTCCAAAATGGCCAGAGTGTGAAAACATCCGTTGTTCCGTGTGTTTAAAAACGGGTATCAAAGTAAGAGCAAGTCCGCTGATAATATTTAGTTTTGTTTAATGTACAGTAAGTAAATACCATTGTTTTCCGCATTGTCGGCTTTCTAAACATACCCCGAACGCGGCCTCGGCGTATACATGCAGGTCAAGTTTTGTAAACCATTCGTCACGTTTAGAAGTTGTCAAGTTTTTAAGTCTGCAAACAAGATGTCAATATACACGTGTTTGGAAGGCATAGGGGATATCCTAAAATACCAGTGCGGTTCCGTAAAATAAAATTAAAAGTTAATAATTAGATGAAAGCAATTTCGTTTTAGTAAACGACCCAAAAAAGCAGCTGCGAAATTTACATGATGCAAAGCATGTATTGTATTGAAGATTGCAAGTATATTCAAGCTAAAGCGATTTTTTGTTGGTAATATGATACCTACATGTCGAATAGTCCGTCAAAACATTTTTAGGAAGTCTCAAAAACGTATTTTTGTAAATTTTTCATTTAACTCTATTGAAATGTTTGTACGTTTTGCTACTTTTTTATAACGCCGTTTTCAACAAATTAAACGAAGGTTGTGCTTGCTACTTATTTTTTTAAATCGACATACGAACTTATCTATCATGATAAAATTGAATATTATGGCCCTTGTTTAAAATATAGTGCACATCCTTGGTGCTGCTTTTGGCACCGATCAAGATGTCGTTTGCTGATTTGCTATTCAACTTGGCGCCACGTTGTTTAACTTACCGCCGTTAAGTTACCGGTACTTCGAAACATAACACCGGACAAGCGGAGAAAGGCCAAACAGTTTAGAATTATTCTTGTCGCATTACTGACTGTTATGCCAGTCAACCTCTAAAACCACTGCCAGGTCACTTGCATCCTGTGCCATATTTAAAGTTTGCCCGTTGCCACACGAAGGCACAGAACGCAGAAAGTCAGTGAAACGTTCGCACAGCAAATGAACTCTTAAAAGTGCAATGGTAACAGAATATACTTTGGAGCATAATGATGGCGGTTGTAGTAAGACATATAGTATTAATGTAGAAGCCCATGCAGAAGTATAGGTAGCATTTTGAACGTTTTGAATAACTCTTTTTTTTTCATTTCTAACATCAGATGTTACTGCTGTATGGACTTTAATATTCTTGCTATATGTCTAACAGAATTTTAGTTTGCGAAAACATTTTAAAGCTTCTAAGTATTGTTTGATTGCCAAGCCTAATCAATGAAACGCCTAATTAAATGTGCCGGTAATCTTAAGTTGTCTCTCGAAAATGCGGCAATTTGTTATTGCAAAGAGGCCATAACCTGATGCCTTAGGTTGAACTATGGGACCACTATTGATCGCACTTAGACTTAGAACGCACTGTATGAGAGAAAGTGCACTGGAATTGTTATAAGTGTAATTTATAGCTACATCATATGTACTAATAACACACATATGAAAAGACAAAAAATTAACTCGTTTTTATAAAGAACTGCTGCCAAAATCTAATGTTTGTTCCGGAAAGCAATGTAAAAAAGAAAATTCAGTGTTAACCTATTTGTGAAGATTATTGAAGGGGCATTTCGCGCTGTAGATAATAAAAAAACTCCGATATATTGGTTACATTATTGAGCACGCTTAGACCTCAGTTTGACAAAAAAAACATAGCGGTGTTTGAAAGTTCGAGAGAATATCTGTTTTAAAATTAAATGCAGATAATGCTACATTTTTTGCAGAAACGGACAAGTTAGCATCATTAGTTTACACAGGGCATATAATCTAACTGTGAGGTTGCAATGAAGTTCGTCGCAATAGCAGGATTCGCATTAATCATAGGGATAATCAAAGCTGTCCCAGGTAAGCAACCTTATATACTTGTTTATTTTGTAGGAAAAACAAAAAGAAATCCCTTTGTTTGGCGGCTTCAATATACAGTAATATGCAAAGTAATATTTTTATAATACGAAATTGTGTTATCCGATTAAAACTAGAAATACACGGGTTCTACGCCGCAAACTCTTGCATATTATAACCTGGAAAAGTTTTAAAATTGCTTTTGCCTTGTTTTATTGTAGTTAAGAAAGCAATTTTTAACATTGACTTAATTATCTTTCCCCTACAGTAACTCAATGTCCGTCACAGTCCTTTATTCCACATGGAACAATAAATTGTACTGACGGCAACAACACTGGGTCGGTGTGCTCTTACCAATGCGATGCTTTGCCGTATTCCATCTACCCTGAAGGACGCAACAGTAGCGTATGTCAAGCTAATGGCACATGGAGTCAAGAGCTACCCTGCTGCGCACGTAAGAACTTACACGAAGAAAATATTTTGACAAATGGAACCTCTTTAATTAGCTGTAGAACGATCCCCAATAATTGTAGCAGTCGATTTAAACCATTTTGGAAATCCATAAATGTGACTGCTTTTCAAATAATAAACAGCGGCGTAATACTGAATGAGACTCCATTTATGCCAAACGAAACTATAAAAACGCTGAACCTATTTTTAAAGGCTAAGCATGTGAGTTGAAAATGTGCATGTAAAAGAGAAGCTTCTTCTTCGTCGGTCGTGTCGATTCGTATTGCAACAGTCTCACTAAAATGACTTAAAACAGAGGCTCTTTACTGCCTGTAGAACATTTTGTCATTGAACAACTTTTTTCCCCGAAGGTCCGTGTCCTCCATATGTGGTATTCGACTGGGTATCGCTTTTCAATTTCAAATCTGCAAGTGTCATGATGCCGTTGATTATGGATGAATTAACTAAGTAAGTTTGTTTTGCGTGCTAATATTTGTAAGGCCCATACAGAACTATGGGTATCATTTTGGACGTTTCCAATATATCTTTATTCATTTTCAACATCTCTTTTATTCATTTTCAATTTGTTATTTTTTAAATTAATTTCTAAAATTGTTTTCCAATTAACAAAAAAGTAATTGTCACTTGTATTTTGCAGTATAAATATCAAAGCGAATGTTTTCATTGGGTTAAGTTTGCCATAATAAATGAGAATATTTTGGCTAGCAGTCACTGTACTAAACGTATTTTTTCAAGTCATTGTTTACGCCTAAACAAACATTTAAGATTTTCAACTTGTTTTAAAATTATTGAATACTTTGAAATATGTTTGCCTTATTAGGAACACGATCTTAGCGGATGACTCCGTCCAATACGGCGCGCTGTACTTCAACGAAAACCCAGTCGTCTCTTCAGTGGTCGATTTCAATGATTACGATCATAACTTAACTACGTTCTACGATTTAATTGACATAAGAATGTCACAGTTATTCACAACTTCTAACGGTAAGTATCTACGAGCTTTATGTATTACCATGGCTAATTGTGTAGCTGGTCAAGGCGGCATATTATATAATTTCCTTTATTTTCGCGACAGTTAAAAAGTTGCATGTCATACAATCATGGGATAAGCCTCAATTTTTGGCACAGATGGTTTAATTGGTTACTATATTTCACTGTATGTTTGGTTTTTATGGAGCGGGTTTTGCAAGACATAAGTATAGAAAACTCATTCGAAAAATATTAATTGTCGCAATATTACAACATAAAAGTCAAATGTGAGAAACCAAACGCTTTAAATCTTGCTATTCTATAATGTTATTCAGGCCCGTCAAACGCCGGCGCCGCTGTGAAATACGCGATGGAGAACATGTTTAAAGAAAGCAAGGGAGCCAGACATGACGCACCAAAAGTTGTTTGCATCATAACTGACAACTATTCTGATGACGATGTAGTGGTAGCTGCAAAAGAAGCGAGAAAAGAAGGCTTCTTGGTAGGTAGCAATTATAAACAACATCATTGAAATGTCGAATCAAACCTGTTGGTTAAAATTTCTTTACCAAGTAGATCAAAATAGAACAAAATAGTTTTTAAAGCACATTAAAGGGACAACCTTGCTTATCTGTAACGATATATGTAATTTATAAAAAAAACGACTGCCACAAAATTACTTCCGCACCGTTAACACACGAGTGCAAATCACGTGTAGTATATATATATATTTTTTTTTGTTCTGTTGGATGTCATCTTAAAGGCGAAGGATTTTTCCTAACATTTCTACCAAACGTTACAACATAGTGCTTCTGAAACTTGTTTCAGTTTTGTTCACGCCTAGCATCTATCCGCCGATTCCATTCACCCTTGTCTCATGATATAATAAAACTATCGCGTCTATATACAGTATAACAGAACAAAATGATCAAGGTTGTTTAGATTTTTGTCAACTCAAGCTAAGTTTTACCATTGCAAATCTACAATTTCTCGAGTCCAGAGTTATAAAGCTACAAAAGCACAAAAAACACAGAATATCGGTCCTGTTTGCAAGCTATCATCCATTTCTGACGGTTCACCCTTATTCACCCCTTTTGGTTGGTTCAACCCTGCGAAAATTGTAATCACCCTGGGGTGAACTATACCTGATTAAGAAACACTGCGTTAGAAGACCTGTTTACATCCTTGTTATGTCCTGCTCCACATTTATAGATTATATTAGTGTAGATCGAAGATAACTACCAAAATTTGAAACTTTAAAATCATTAATTGAAATTTACTCGAGGCCAACCGGTATGCATTAGAACAGTGGTCTCCAACCTTTTTAACAGGCGACTCCAATTTAAATAAAATGAAATCAGAATTTACATTGCGACCCCATTTTTTTCGGATTCCTAAATATATTTAAATTATTGTTGGAACAAAGTAACACAATGAATATGCGTAATTTATACCTAATTAGAACACTACGTAATTGTTGGTCAAAAAGCAGCTTCTGAGGGACTAGATTACAGTTGTTATTAAAACACATATGTGTGACTATGTGTGTCTTTCATTAATTCTAGAGAACTGCGGCTGGACATGTGTCGTTCAATAACATAATTACACGAAGTCGGGTACGTTGATGGCATTGAAGTCCAAAAGTAAATATTTGCTGTAACTTTTGGGTATTTTACTTGAGTTAAAAGAAATGCGGTTTGCTGCATCCACTGTCATCCATTTTAGGCGACCCCATTTGGGGTCGCGACCCACAGGTTGGAGACCACTGCATTAGAATACCACATACCTATATTCACATGCATATTTTCATTTGTGATTTTTCTCTAACAGAAACAAAATAATGTAAACTTGCTATTTAAATTAAGACGAGTGTTTTGGTTGGTTGAAGTCCCAACGGTGGAAGAGCAAACCTGTAATTAATTTTTTTCTTATTTTAAGGTGTACGTTTACGCCTTCAATCGACCGGGTTTGACATTTGACCGACAACTACTGGAAACGATTACAGGGGACAGCGATCACGTTTTCATTTTTGATAATGACGTCACACTAGCCACAAAGTATTTAGAGGACATGGCCAAGCATTTCTGTAAAGACCCGTGTAACCATGTCGTTCACGATCACGATCATGAAGATCATGATCATGATCATGATGACGATGATGATGATGATGATGATGATGAAGACGATGATGATGATGATGATAGCGATGACGAACACGATGATTAAGTTTGAGTTTTTGTGATGCAAAAAAATTGTGTGATTTTAGGGCGATTATTTTTTGACTTAACAACAATAGTCAACATTTTGTCAAAATTTACACGGTAGGTCGAAATTTGTCAAAAGTATTTCCAGTCAAAATCGATTAGAAGTGCACATAAATCTACAAAATTAAAAAAAGTTTACAAAATTAAAAAAAGTATAGTAAGCTTTTTGAAATTGTCGTTTAGTCAGTTTTGAATTATAAAATAAGTAGCGTCTTGCTTTCTTTGTTATTTTGTAGTATGAGTTTTGCATAAACCCGACAAAAAGATAACTGATTTGTGTTCGACCGGTAGTCGGTTAAAAATTAAAAAAAACGTGTGGTTGACGACGCCAAGACACGATGCAGTACTTCAAACAACAATATATTGTTTAAATCAATGTTTTTCTAATAGTTTAAAATTTGTTGAGATTTCATTTTTATAGGTCAAAGTTTGTAATTTTTTATGTCAAAAAATAATCGCCTTAATGAGTAATGGTTATTGTTGAAATGAATTTAAAAATTGAATAATGGCGCTGTTATAAAACTCCTGTTGAGATATTCAACGACAATAAAACCAACCAAAATTAATGCGTTTTATTTGAGCTTTACACCTGTGTACTTTATCATCGTGTCGTGTGTTTGACGTCGCCAATTAATAAAAAACGTCTATGTTGCTTATACACGTTTTATTGTTGTTTTGTAATGGTACACGACGTTCGGAGATATTTTTAAGTTAGATATCTGAGACTAACACTCACGTCTGTGTAACCCATGTTATCCTCAGTTTACCAACCGCAGACTAAACAGACGATAATTGCAACAGAAATATAATTGTCATTTGTTTAAAATCTTGTAGGCAACGTTTTTATTAAAAATCAGGTAAATACCAGAATTTTTTTTTAATTTAAAAGGTAATTGAAATATTGTTTCCTAACTTTTGTTAAACGAATTTCTTAAATATTATTTAGCCAGAAGTTGCGACTGACATGGTTTTGCCTTAAAGCGTTTCTCAAAATAATGTCTAACGCATACGGGAGGGAACTTTGAACTCTTAAGTGTTATAGATAATTTTGATTTGTTTAAAAGATAAAATTGTTTTTCAGCAGAATTGGTTTTGCCCGTTTAACGGAAGTTGATTAAGGTAATTATGGTCAACGTAAATTTTGTCTAGCATTGGAAATTACATTAGAAAAAAAATAAATCATTTCTCGATTTTATTTTTAATATGAGCCATACATTTTGAATCGTCCTATATTTTAAGTAAAATATCGATCATCAGTCAACAATATATGGTGATAGGCTATATTTTCGCATAATAATTATTGATAAAAATGTTAGTACGTAAACAAAGTTAAAATAAAAATCAATAAACGTATTTGTAAAGAATGGGGAACCTGAAGAAAAAATGGACCAAATATGTTGAGCGGTTTAAAGCAACAGGCAAACTGGCCAAGTTTATATTGAATTATTAATTATATTTTACCTGTTAGCATTAAATTGACAATTGCACATGAAAACAGTGTTTACTGAACGCAAATGCGATTATTAGTGTTTTAAAAAGCAATGGGCTGTCGGTGTAAAAACTTAAAACAAAGACAGTTTTTTTTGCACACAACGCGTAACTCAAGTTTGAACAACTTTCATTGAGAAATAATTTTTATAGGTCTCCCAGGCCACAAAATATGGTCCCGAGTGCCAAATGCGTCCTGAATGCTCGTGTTTGACAAACCTGGTTTAGATTAATGAACATGTCTGGTTTGGACATTTGTTTGACATTTGGACAGAAATCACCATGTTTGAATGTTCACAATAAATATATTTTTTAACATTAAATGCAAATATGATTATATTCATAACTCATATCTTTAGTAAAATTCGCATTAATAATAGAAATAATCAAAGCTGCTCCAGATATACCTTTTTCCACATTTTTTTAGTTTTTTCACCATTTTTATGATTGAACATGAATAAAGAGGTATTGAATGAGTTTAAAATGTTAAATACTTCTATATGGGCTTTGATATTGTTTTTACGTATTAATGTTTTTTTTCAGCTGTCCACGCACCTCTTTCATTTAGGTTTTCTTTGTTTACTACGGATTTTCGGAGAATATTTTAGTTGATGATTTCAACGTCATTTCTAACTAACCGAACGAGCGTTAACCCGCAGGCGGTATAAATACGTTCAATTTAGCTTGAAACATAAAAATAATTTCAGCAGAGTTGATTTGACGGCTTAACAGAAGCATACTCATTTACAGTGCTAATTTATTGAAGCTTTTGTTGCAGCTCGTATAAACTTCGAAAAAAACGTTTTAGTAAATACCATTCGATAATCAAGGTATTTTATTTTAAAAGTGTTTAAAATTATAGTTCATTTATTATTTATCTTTGGTATAGGAAACCTGTACAATTGAACAGCATGAAACTGATTGCAATAGTAGCAGCCGCGTTGTGGGTGTGCAGTACTAAAGCCGTACCAGGTAAGTCCTTTCTATTTGCTTGTGTATTTTGTAAAATATATTTCACCACTGCTATGCAGCTTTGGATCCAACATTTTTAATTTCAATTAATTAGATTCGATCGGACATCACATTGCTCTTTTGGCGCTTACAAGAAAGCATCGCCATTTACAAATAGCATATTTCGAACAGTGGCAACTACCTTTCTTTAACATGTTGTTGTCAAAAAAGAGACTTGTGGCTTAAGGTCTCCACAAAACAGTTGTTCCAGTCGCATGAAGGCCTATGTAATCTTAACAGACCTACAAATGTCCGTTGCAAAACAATTTAATATATATCTCAAACAAGGGAATATTTATACCACAAGTACCAAAAAGCAATATTTACAGAATTCTCCGCAAAAATCAGAGATGTCCAAATCAGCCCAATATTCCTCACGGATCAATCAATTGTACTGACGGCAACAACACTGGGTCCGTGCTCTTACCAGTGCGATGCGTTGCCGTATTCCATCTACCCCGAAGGACGAAACACTAGCATGTGTCAAGCTGATGGCACATGGAGTCAAGAGCTGCCCTGCTGCGCACGTAAGAACTTATTTTACTGACAGAATAAAATGACATAATATATCTTAATTAGTAGGCAGCAGATAACGTGGGTGGTATCGCGCCCTATACTGTTCCTACTTGCGATTACATTGTACGATAGTATCACGTCGTAATTTGCTACTGCGCACGTCGGACTTGGAATAGACTGAAGTAGCCTATATAGTCTTACTTGAGTTCCGAGTCCCGACTTCGATTTCGACTCCGACTCCGACTCCGCAGCCGTGATAACCGGCTATGAATAATAAAATATAAAAAATTATCGCTGATGAGTTTCATTGGCAGGCTTATAGTTTCTGAATTAGTATTGAAAAAAGTGAAATCCAATAGTCTTGTTCATAAAACTATAGAAATAACAATTCGGAAACCGTCAAGGTTTGGTCCTCATCCTTTGAAAACACATAAAGCAATTTTCACCTATAGCGTTTTTTAACGATTGCGTTTAAAATGCGTGATAAAAGATCCATATAAATAGATTTAGGTTTTATACAGTGACCAATAATTTCATTCGTCATGATTCAGGTCCATGCCCACCATATATGGTATTCGATTGGGTAAATCTGCTCCATTTTACCGACGCAAGACCTCTAGTGGCAAAGGTACTTGGAGGTTTAAGGTAAGTAGACCTATATTTTTTTCTTTTAAAAAAATGCGTAAAATTTGTTAACTTTTCTTCAAGTTTTTATGGCTGTGGAAGTCTTAACCAGTATCATGGAACCCGCAGACTGGTCTATGCTACCTTTGCCACGCTGATGACCTTTTTTAGATTTTCATAATCGATATAACTTTCCAAAATCTAGAGGTTAATACTAGGTTTGGTTTAACTAGCGTTCAACTTTCCCTGTGAGCTTTCGATTAGTAAGATGATCTCAATCTCTCATTTGCAGTAAATAACACAGATTTATCTCTTATTTGCAATAAATAACACAGAATAACACAGAAGGAATTAAATTTGCTTCGGTTAACAATTAGTTTCATTTTTTTTTAAATAAATAATTGTTTTAAATAAATATTTTTCAGGAATAATATTATAGCCGAGGACGCGGTCCAATACGGTGTGTTATATTACAATGAAGAGCCAATTGAATCAACAGTGATCCACTTTAATGACTACGGACACAACATTACTGAATACTCCCGTCTTGTCAGTGCAAAACTGACTCGGTTTTTCAAGCCTTACACAGGTAATGTGTCATAGAGAATGACGATTGCCACTTGAACTTATCCAGGCCAAGTATATGACTTTTTAGTTGTTTGAAAAGGCAAAGGGCAGAAAAGCTTTTTTAATAATTAAGGTTTACTTAAACAATTTTAGCAATGGGCTTTAAATGATGTTTTACTCACTACTTTTGTAATCTTATATGATTTTTTTGGAAGAACGTTTTTATGGAATTAAGATGATAAAAAGAAAATCATTAAAAAAATAAGAAATAGTAGTAAATACTGTCGCCAAGTTGTGAGTCTGAAAGGGAAGGTATACGGAGAAGCTTACAATTCATATTAATCCTACTTGTTGATTCTCGAAAACTCGTTTTACTCAAAAAGGACATAAAAATCTTCAACATTTTCTTATCCTTTCTTTTTGTTTGTTCAGGCCCGTCAAATGCCGGTGCTGCTGTCACATACGCGATGGACAACATGTTTAAAGAAGACAAGGGAGCCAGAGATGACGTCCCAAAAGTCATTTGCATCGTGACGGACAACTACGCTGATGATGACGTCATTAGTGCCGCGAAAAAAGCAAGAGAAGAAGGATTCTTGGTGGGTAAAATCTTAACAAAGTGGATTCGAAAAGATAGACAAAAAACAATTACAAGTAAACATTTAAAGAATTTGTAGTTTTATGATTTCTGAAATGCCGCGAAGAACAATTAATTATAAATATAGAAGGCTCGTTGTCTGTAACGCGACACTATCAACCGCATCTTGAGGTTAAAACAGTTTTCGTATTACAGGAACTATAACACAAAAAGTTTAAAAGAGCTTGTAAAGGTTCTTATATTAGCCCAGTGCTTTTCTGTAACGATGTTTCTTTTTTTTCAACAAGCACGACCACCACAAATCCACAGTTCATATCATTATTGTAAACTATTGTATTGGACCGTTAAACTGATTTTTGCAATAAGATAAAATTCAATTTATCAATTAATTAAGTTAAATAAACAGTAAGTTATATCAGCATTTTAAAATAAGAAACTTGTTATCGCCATATAATTCGTGATCATGAAAGCCAAAATACTTGAGTAAAAAGTGCTCTAAACTTTGTTCTCAACATATTTACCTTCACATCATCAGAAAATAAAATCGTTTTAACAAACCTATATTGACAGTAAAATAACCGCGTTTGTACTTCAGCCTGCATATTTCTATAAAGTATTCGTCAACACTCAACAAATTAGTAATGTCACCTTGTTAGTAAAAATACTGATAAAAAATTAAATACAGACATCGAATAACTTTTTATATTTCCAGGTGTACTTTTACGCCTTTAATCGACCAGGTTTGACCTTTGACCCCAAACGACTAACAAATATCACCGAGGAAGACGATCACGTGTTTATTTTCGATAATGACGTCACACTTTCCGCGAAGTACTCACAAGACTTATGGGCCGATTTTTGTAAAGACCCGTGTAACCATGTCATTCATGATCATGATGATGATGAGAATAGCGATCACGATCATGATGATGATCACGACAACGATCATGATGATGATGATCACAAAGATGACGATGACGACCATAGCAATGAAGGTGTACAAGCTAGGCTCAGTTTATTTGCGTGTAATATATTTGGTCTTTGATTTTTAATATTTCGATCATAGGTTTTGGCTTCTCAAGATTTATTTTATTACTGCTGGAATTTGTTTAATTATGTCTGACAGAACATTTCTTGTTTACTTCAACGTTTAATTAGAAATTTCGGGACTTTCGAATAATGTTACCTATAGTTTTCTTTAGCTTTGTGTTGTTTGTTTTTTTACTTTTCAGTTTTTGACAAAAGCAATTTAAAAAACGAATTTGCAATTTCCAGGCTACTTAAAAAATAAATTCGGCGATACGCATTAATTTTAAAATTGAATTGAGAAATTTAAACAATCGTACCTGTAAGCAAAGCTCTTACATGGCAAAAAAACATGTTTACGCTATTGTATTTCTTTCTTAAAAACTACTTTCTCACGTTTGCCTGAGAACTTGTTGAGTTAGCCATGCTCACGACCCTTTTGGCAAATATTTCAACGTTGCATAACAGTACTGTAGCTGAGTTATTGGATTTGTCATCCATTGAATCATTTACGTTTAAGATAAAACGACTTGCGGCATATAGACTATATAGACTAAAGTAAATTTTAATATAGACTAAAGTAAATTAGTCGTTTTTGTTTCATGCACGAGATCCTATATTTAAAATATATCACCACAAGTGTCTGTTGCGAGACAATTGAACATGTCACAAAGCAATGTACACAAAGTACTCAAACACACATTATTTTTACCCTGCAAAATATGTTTTTCCGTAGGATAAATTCTGTGGTTTTTACCCTTGCAGAAGCCCAATGTGCGACGCAGCCCAATATTCCTCACGGATCAATCAATTGTACTGACGGCAACAACACTGGGTCCATGTGCTCTTACCAATGCGAAGCTTTGCCGTATTCCATCTACCCTGAAGGACGCAACAGGAGCACATGTCAAGCCAATGGCACATGGAGTCAAGAGCTACCCTGCTGCGCACGTACCAGTGGCACTTATTTTACTTAGCTGTAGATCAGCCTTTCTTAACCTGGGGTAAATTTACCCCAGGGGGTAAATTGTCTCGTTTTAGGGGTAAATGAGCTATCAATCAAAATATCCACATCAGCTGACAGGACAGAAAAAGTGTGCAAGCCGTATGTATTGGTGGCCTACTTTCCTAGTTCAGATTAACTGCTAATTCGAAGTTAGCCTATAGTAGCCTATTAATTCTTTATCATCTAGTGTCGGTAACTTTATTTTTCGCGATGATAGCTGTTTTAGTTAATTGGCAACATCCTTATCTCTTAGTAACTTCATTGTTACATCATAACTGATATAATTTGCTACTCGTTTTTTTTTTTTAAATAGAACCATTTTATATATTGGGGGTAAACTGATATTAATCTTTGCTAAAAGGGTAAAACATACAAAAAAGGTTAAGAACCCTGCTGTAGATCGATCCCGAATAACTAATTGTAGCACTATATTTATGCCGCATAGATTGTAGGTTTAGAACAACATAAACATGACTGCTTATCACACAATAAATCCGACATAATACTGACGGCGAAATCGCCAACACTAAAGAAATTTACAAAAAAGTATATCATTGAAGGCTAGGCATGTGAGTTGAAAATGTACATGTGTAAGAGAAGCTTCGTCTACATGACTATAAGCTTTAGTCCTCCAAGTTGGGAATATCGTGCCGATTCGCGTTGCAATAGTTCCACTACATCAGTGCTTCCCAACCAGTGGGTCGCGACCCTTTGCATATTCATTGCATAAGATTTACGCAACAGTGTAACAAACGCGTAATAATTAGATGATTGTGTTTTGTCGCATTAATTATTTCAGTACGTACGCCCATAGCATGATGCAGGTTTTATATAACTTATTTCCAAATATTTTTTTCTAATTATTGCTAAACAATTTGGCCATATCTCAATGTGGGTCGCATTTTAAAACTGCCATTAAAAGTGGTTTGCAAACTGAAATAGGTTGGGAAGCACTGCACTAGATGATTTTAAACAGATGCTCCTTAACTTCCTGTAGAACATTTTGTCAATGAATACTGTTTTTCCCTGAAGGTCCGTGTCCTCCATATGTGGTGTTCGACTGGGTATCGCTTTTCAATTTCAAATCTGCAAGTGTCATGATGCCGTTGATTATAGGGGAATTAACAAAGTAAGTTTGTTATGCGTGCTAAAACTTGTAAAACCCATACAGAAGTATAGGTATCATTTCGAACGTTTCCAATAAATCTTTATTCATTTTCAACATCTTCTTTATTGATTTTCAATTTTTACAATTAATTTCGAAAATTGTTTTCCAATACAACAAATAAGTAATCGCCCCTTATGTTTTGCAGTATAGATATCAAACCGAAGGTTTTTATAGGGTCAAGTTTGCGGTAATGAATTACAATATTCCGAATTGGCTAGCTGAAGTTAATGTCACTGTACTAAACGTATTATTTTCAAGTCATTGTTAACGTTTAAACAGACATGTAAGATTTTCAACTTGTTTTAAAATAATATATTTGATTAGATGACGAGAAAGAGTTTAAAATATGTTTGCTTTATTAGTAACGTGATAGTAGCTGATGACTCCGTCCAATACGGCGCGCTGTACTTCAACGAAAATCCAGTCGTCTCATCAGTGGTCGATTTCAATGATTACGATCATAACTTAACCACATTCTACGATTTAATTGACATAAGAATGTCACAGTTATTCGCAACTTCGAACGGTAAGTATTTACGCAAGAGCTTTATATATTGACCCAGGCCAAGTTTGTGCCTGCGATTAGGGCTGCATTTTCGCGACAGTTTAAAAGTTGCATGCCATACAATCATGACTAGGGCGATTATTTTTTGACCTAAAAATTGAAGTTTTAACAAATTTTGATTAAGAACTTTAATCGTTTGACAAAATTTTGACCTATTAGAAATATATTGATTTAAGCAACACATTGTTGTTTTTTAGAGTACTGCATTTGTGTCTTGGGCTCGTTAACCAAACGTTTTTGATATTTTACGGACAAACGGTCGAACACAAATCAGTTATTTTTTCGACTTTTTTATGCAAAATCCATGGAAATGCTTAATTGATAGTTTTGTCATTTTAAAACACAAACAACGTTTAAAGAAAAACAAGATGCTGATTATTTATAAAAAAAAAATAGTGTAAACATTTAATAAACAACTTAAAAATAATTGCAGAAAATTAACAAAGACCTAGTTATTGAAATAGGAAATGGGATAATTGCGAATCAGAAGCGAAAAAATACACCTGTTTTCAATGCATTTGTATTCAGGCTCGCGTATACCGTTCTGCAGGCTCGCGTATCGCTCTAATGAATACGGTACAGTGAAGATGTCGTTGAATATAACCCAATCTAAATTTGTTTGATAAAAATTTAACTGAAAAAAAAAATTTAACACGGCAATTACTAAATGCTGAAAAAATTTTGACAAAATTTTGACTTTTTTTCAAAATAATAATTGCCCTAATCATGACATAAGCCTAAATTTTTGGCATACATGATTCGATTGGTTGCCATAGCTTTTACGGTATAGTGGGTTTTCATAGAGCGGGTTTTGTATGACATAAGTATGGCAAATATATCGGAAAATATTAATCGTCGTAATATTACAACATAAAAGTCAAATGTGGGAAACCAAACGCTTTAAATCTTGCTATTCTATAACACTATTCAGGCTCGTCAAACGCTGGCGCCGCTGTGAAATACGCGATGGAGACCATGTTTAAAGAAAGCAAGGGAGCCAGACATGACGCACCAAAAGTTGTTTGTATCATAACTGACAACTACGCTGATGATGACGTCATCAATATCACAAGAAAAGCAAGAGAAGAAGGATTCTTAGTAAGTAAAATCTTACCGCAATGGATTTGTTGAAACGAGGAAAAAACAAACTTAACGCATAGGTAACGTTTCAAACCACGTTTTTGATTGATTTCTTTATCTAGTTCCATGATTTCCTAGAATGCTGTAAACGGGATATGGTCTTTTATGGGAATTTGCATTTTGTTCCCGATTTTATGAACCAAACATTTGTTGACATTTGAGTAAGACGCTCAATCAAGAGATTAGGTGCACACTACAAATTTGCTCGCCAGATGTCTCAAAAGATTAACAAGTGTGCCTTATAAATTGCGGAGGTTGAAAAATAATCTGAACTTTTTCTAGAAATGTTTATCGTAATGTCATCATACAATAGCGCCTTTTCAACAACCCTATAATCAGTAAAAAGGCCTAGTTTGCAATTTAGCCTGCATATATTTAAGATTTATCAAGAAATATAGCGCGTTGGCATTAAAGTTAGGTAGGCTATATTGTCAGCCCAAAACCTAATTGCAGATATGGATTTCAGATTACTTTTATTTTCAGGTGTACTTTTACGCCTTTAACCGACCAGGTTTCACCTTTGACCCCAATATTCTTACAAATATCACCGGAGAAAAAGATCACGTGTTCATATTCGATGATGACGTCACACTTTTCGCGAAGTACTCACAAGACTTGAGGACCCATTTTTGTAAAGACCCGTGTAACCATATAGTTCATGATCATGATGACGGAGGCGACAGCGATCTCGATCACGATCATGATCATGATAATGATGGTGATGATGATGAAGATGACAGCGATCATGATCACGGTGAGTAGATTACTATAGTTAAGTTTGAAAATGTTACAACTTTGCCAAAGCATTTCAAAAGCGTCTTAACGATGTTATTTACTGAATGGAACTGTTTGGATTTAATTTGTTTGGTTTTGATGAGTGTGACGACATCACGTTAAAACTCCAAACAATGTTTTTGTTGTGTTTTTGTGCCACGTTTGAAGAAGGATACCTTGGCCTTTATTTTTGTCGCGAGATCACCAATTCGACAGGATCCATTTCCTACGGCAACTATACATTTAAGTTTAATAAATTCGGTTTTCTGACTGCAAATAACTATACGAGAATGGCAACAGAAATTTTGCGACAAATTAGGGTGTGTTCTTTAAACCTACGGCGAATAATTTCCCATAAAAGATTTAACTTCTCACGTTGTTGAAAGAAAGTTGTTAAGTTGTTTGGCCAGTTGTGCACGCGTACATCGTTTGCCTTAAGCTTTCTGGGATCGTCACTTTGTTTACTGGAGATCTTACGTTCGGTTTAGGATTTCAAAGTCATTTCTAACTTAACCTCCAGGCGTTACAAATCCATACGGATTAAAAGGTAGAAACGATTTCTGCGCCATTGCTTTTTGCCTGCTAAACAGGATATTGCCTGCTCAACAGTATATAACGTGAAAACGGTTAATTTGAAAGCTCTTCTAGGACTCTTTACGGTTTTATTTGCAGGAAAAGGAAAAAATATTATAGGTTGTATGTTGAGAAATGTAGGTTCTTTAAAGCAATAAAATTTAAAGAAAAACTGCAAATCGGATCTATTTAAATGATTTTGCTAAATATCTTCAATAATTCCTATCAAATCTAGTTATAATATTAAAGTTTTCAAATCAATGTTTTATTATTTTTACGTACGATATAAGAAACGTGTAATATTGAAAAACATGGAACTCATTGCAATATTAGCAGCAACGTTATTGCTGATGTGCTGTACTGAAGCTGATCCAGGTAAGTGCTTAAGGATTGGTGATTTAAACTGTAACTACTGTGGAATTTGGTCGTTTATACAAATTTAGGATCTTTCGAATAGGTACATCTACCTTTCTTCAACTATGTTATTAATAAATATAGTTCATAAATGAAAAATTGCATTTTCTAGCTACTTTGAATTGGCGCACAATACACACGCTATCCTCAACAAAGTTGTTTAACGTACATTTTTAACGATCAAATATTCTTTAGAGTTGGGTATAATTTTATATTTCAAGTTAGTTCCTAGTATATCATCCTTAAATAAAAAGTAGCATTATACAAGTCCGCTGCGAGAAGGCCGAGCCCTCAATAAAATAATCATAACGCAAGAATCAAAAAAACATTATTTTTATAGTCTTTAAAAAGCAAGGTTTGTATTCAATTTAAATAAAGCACTTCTTCCCCATATTCAGTAACTCAATGTCCGACGCAGCCCAATATTCCACATGGATCAAATACTTGTACTGACGGCAACAACACTGGGTCGGTGTGCTCTTACCAATGCGAGGGTTTGCCGTATTCCATCTACCCTAAAGGACGCAACAGTAGCGTATGTCAAGCCAATGGCACATGGAGTCAAGAGCTACCCTGCTGCGCACGTAAGATCTTGTCTCGTAGACCCCACAAAACTTGGGCGTTTCGTAAAACATGTTTTTGTCGTGTCATTAAACCAACTTTAGTATGTTGACACCAAATAAAGTCGTAATAAAAATGTTACGAACAGTTAATCCAAATAAATCCTAACTGAATTTTCTAGTAAGCCGTGTTATTCATACTAAGAAAAAACAATCTATAAATATCCAACTCCCATAAATTTTCCCCTAAAAATCGTGAACTCCAATATAAAGATAAAGTACGTAAACAATGTGTTTTAGGCCCCTGTCCACCATATATGGTATTCGACTGGGTAAATCTGCTCCATTTCACTGATGGACCTATGAAGATGAATATACTAGAGAGTTTGATGTAAGTTTGTTTTGGATTAAAATATTGAAGTTTTTTTGTCTTTTTATTTAATATTACTGAACTGAAAATAAAGGGCTTAGTGACAATTGTTTTACTCATCTGAAGCTTCGAAAATATATTTGTTGGCAAGAAGTAGTGTTTATAGTTAGGAAATATTGAATGTTCCCCACAGGTGATATGTTGTGGAGATCTAAAAGTATAGGCACTATGTCCTTGCCAATATCCTTTAGAACAGTGGTTGTTATCCTTTATTCCCCCTTTGGTAATTCTCCTGCGCTTTGCCCCCCCCTACGTAGGGCAATTTCGTTATTTTTGATTTACATATCAGTTAGACAACATTAAAAATAGTAAAATGTATCGTTGGTCGCGCGAAGCGCTAAACATTTTTAGTTTATTTGGTTGAATTAGCTCAAAAAAGTTCGTGTCTATGTTTTTCTAACTTGTTATCATATATAAAATTGTTGGAAAAGAGGATAACTTTTATAGCTATAAGTTAGCCAAAACTATACCTATAAGTTAGCCAAACTATATAATTTGAATAGGGCCGATATATCTTCGATGAACGTTATGTCTTCGAAAAACCATGCAATGGTACTCACAGAGACTTTGTGCTAAAAAAATGTCAACGAATCAGATAAAAAACAAGAAACTAAAAGATTCACGCGTAGCGTTTCAATGTTAAAGTTGGGCAAAAAACAGAATTTGTACAGGCGTGTAGGAGTGGTGCCCAACCCATTTGCACAACCTAGATCGCATGTTTACAACTTACCCAAGTGTTCAACCCATGTGCACAACTTGCAACTATACCATATTGTTAACATAATTTTAACCACAAAATTAGCGAAATTACTTTTTCTACTAAATTAAGCTGTGGGTTGACAATAGGAATTTTCAGAAAATTGCAACACAAAGGCATAGATATATTAAATTCCGACATATATGCTTTACTGATTGTTCTTTGATTTTAGGAACAATGTTATAGCGGAAGATGCGGTCCAATATGGCATGTTATATTACAATGAAGAGCCAGTTATGTCAACAGTGATCGGTTTTGGGGATTATGAGCACAACTTGACAGAATACTTCCTTCTTGTAAGACAAAAACTGGTCCAGTTCTCAAAGCCGTATAAAGGTAATAATAAGTCGGACACCATAGAAAAATGTAGACCGTTAACTATAACTGATTATTTGGCCAGGTTGACTAACGCTTATTGCCACGATAAAGAATTTGTTATGCGTTATTAATTAGATAAAATCCACTGGAATTAAAAAAAAAGTAGAGATTGAATTTAACAGTTTGGTTGATAGAGAACACGAATTTTTACCAAAGCCTTATTTAAAAAAAATTACCGTAGAAATTACATCAAATGGGTACGGTCGCCAATATATATATTAGAGCCCCATGCAACTTACCAAAATTTTGCAGATAAAAAGCTCTGTATTTTTATAGTCCTTACAAAATGCCACACAAGGGGCCATTAACACCTGTTGTATAAGCTATTATTTATTCCTTTATCACTGGTTTTCAGGTCCGTCAAACGCCGGTGCCGCTGTCAAATACGCGACCGAGAACATGTTTAAAGAAGACAAGGGAGCCAGAGATGAAGCCCCAAAAGTTATTTGCATCGTGACAGACAACTACGCCGATGATGACGTCATTAATGCTACGGAGAAGGCGAGACAAGAAGGATTCTTGGTGGGTAATCCTAAATATTGATAAGAATAACATCCAAGCGGAAAAGTTAAAAAAAAATTAAACTCTGCCGTTTGACGCGTTAAAAAGAGACATGGAAGGTAGCGTCGCGCGCGTTGTTGAGTGTGCAATTTGTGCATGCTTTGTCGCGTAACGCTTGCACAAGAAACGCGACGCTTGACGCGAAACGTAGTATGTGTGCAGAGCCCTTAAAGACGTTGTTTGCTCGAAACGCAAAAAACGTCAAGGAAAAAGGAAATGTTTTTAATAACGCTAAAAATTGTATTTTTAACGTTAGTTTAAAGGTTTTGGACAGTGATGTAAATAGTTATGTAAACTGCGTTGGTCCTAAGTTGGCAGTCTAAATCATGTATATCAGTGAACGATTCTTCTTCCTACATGGAAATCACATGCGACCTAAAATGTTTCGTAAAAATACTCTTACTCACCCCTTTGCTTCTTAAATTGCCACAAATCTATATTTGATATTATCAATGAATTTTTTTCATGCAAACCCTTAATCATACTTTTACCGTACTCCACAAATTCTATTTAAATATACTCTAAAGCAGTGGTTCCCAACACGTCTTTAAGGCGACCCTATATGAAAAAAAATGTATAATCTTGCGGCCAAGCAAATACAAGATTGCGTTGCAAACAAACTGCACTACAAAAGCAGTTACTCAGTTACCTCCGAAAATAATATGTTTCTTAAATCACTAATGAGATAGTTGCTCGCTTGTTCTCAGTGGATTTTTGAAATCGAGGCGTTATTTTGCTTGAGCATGTAGAGTCACGCATGTCAGCTTTAACTTCCAGCCAGTTTCGCCGTTTAGTTTTCATATTTTGTGATTATGATTTCCAGTTTTGTGAAAAGATACAATATGCCTGAAAAACAAGCGACCCCAAAAGTAATCAGGCGTCCCAACTTTGGGTCGCGACCAATGCGTTGGGAACCACTGCTCTAAAGAAACCATACATTAAATCAGTATTTCGGTAAAATATTCTACTGTTGGCAAACAAGCCGTTTTGGTAATTCCTCATTATACAAACGCCTGAGAATTGTTTGACCTATTTTTTGAAAACATCTGGCTAAAAGTCAGTAAACGTTACAGGCCTTTATAATATGTACAAAAACAAGAAATGGATTGCATTTACAAGTTTACCTACACAATTTTATAACGTTTTGGTGCACATAAAACAGTCACGTTGTTATTGAAAAACATTTTTTTACATGGTTTACGACCTAATAAACCTGTTTAGTCATGTTGTAATTACATGCAATTACAGACATGAAAAAATAGTTACTGTATAATTCACAATTATTTTCAGGTGTACTTTTACGCCTTCAACCGGCCAGGTTTGACTTTTGACCGAAACGAACTGGAAAAGATAACCGGAGATAAAGATCACGTGTTCATATTCGACAAAGACGTCACACTATCCACAAAGTATTTGGAGGCCATGATGTCCCATTTTTGTAATGACCCCTGTGACCATGTCGTTCATGAACATGATCATGATTATGATGATCATGATGACGATGATCATGACGACGATGACCATGATGATGATGATCATGACGACGATGATCATGACGACGATGATCATGACGACGATGATCATGACGACGATGATCATGATAGCTAAAGCGAAGATTAGATTGTCATCGTGAATTTTAATAATGTGTGGACATTTTGTTACTCTGTCTTATTTGATCAGTGCTGACGGTTCTAAATTGCAAATAAATTTTCCGAGGGTATCTTTTTAATGTTATGGCTTGCGCATAAACTGAACCTTTTAATTTGGGATTGTCTTATGTAGAACAACCAATGATTACAGTTAGGTGACCGTTTTCAAATGTTAAGCTGTAATTTTTATATAGGTATTCTTTTTCTTACCAAAAGTTTTGTAAATTCGTCCAGGCTGTGTAAATTGCCATTGTAGCGAGAGACCCAATCGAATTATATTACTTAGATAAATATTAGATACATACAATAAAACTTTTCAGAATGTTGGATCTATGCTTTTGGCTTTTGCGCGTTTTAAAACGTACAGAGTGAAAATACACCTTAAATACCAAAAGTTTATTTGCAATTACTACGATATTGTTTTGCCGTTGGATTAAAGTTTTGGCTGTTGGATAAAGTTTAGTTTTGGCGTTAGCTAACGTTATGCACATTTCTTGGTCTGTTAATAAGCGTGCAACGCAATATCAGGTTTTGCCGATTTGTTTTTAAATTTATACAAACGGGTAAACAACGTAGCATTTGGTGAGCGTATTTGTGGAAAGATATCACAAAGGATCGGAAAGGGGTTGGAATAAGGTTTAATCGTGATCGTTAGTGTTTCTTTTCAGAAGAAAACCAGGTGCATGCCCACACCTATATAGCACTTCAAAGTTTGGTTAAGAATGATCAATTTTGTTGGAAGCCGACATATAAATAGGTACGGAAATTTTGGGCGACAATCCTAACTAAATATACTTAGTAGGCCTTTTAGTCATGGTTAGTGAACAAACAAAAAGCATCGAATTTTCCCTGGGAAGTGTTAAGTGTCTTATTATAAGCGAAGTCTCAATAAACTGAACTTAGGCCATTTTAAAAATAAAACTTCCACCAGGCAACATATCAATAGACAGAAATCGGTTTTTAGGTGTAAACGATGCTATAAAACGACGTTTCGGCAGCAGAATTCAGCTTACCTCATCAGGGTTAGTAATCAATCGAGAATGCGTTAGCCTGCTTATATACTAAAAAGAATATAAAATAAAAAGACTATAGAATAAAGATAAATCTAGACATCGCAGGAGAATTCGATGAGCTGTGACGCGACGGGGTCATCCGGTGCAAAACTGCACCGTCGTAAAACAAGCGTTTATCAGTCATGGCGTTAGCTACAACGACGAGTAGGTAGCCTAAAATCACTAATCATTTATGTTCATGGTGTTTCGACATTGGTTAAACCGAAGCGACACAGTAAACCGTTTTTGTAATTATGAGGTTCCCAATCTAGAATTTTACAATCCCACAAACAATCAATTCCTAAATACATGCTCTGTCAAAACCGACAGGGATGCCATTTCGTGGCTAACATTGCGGACATGTTTAAGTTTCCTAGTGTTTCCCCCAGGTATGTTGCGGACCACCTACAACAGGGAATTTTGTCCACTGTTCCTTGGTGTGTTTACGGTTTAGCTGGGGCATTAGCTGATTGTAAAAGGTTTTAATTTTCTAGACCAGTGTGAATGCTGTTGAAATATCGTGGCTATTCAAAATACGTTTTAGATTTTCGCCGAGAGGCTGGCTTTTCGGTTGTGGTTTAGCTGTTATATGATAGTTTGCTTTTGTGGTTTGAATAACCTATCAGCGTATCTGTTTTTCCGCGTTGCCTTTTTCACATATTTAATTTCGTTCGCTATGTCTGCATTGCTATACTGCAGAGTTTTAAAGCTCCATTATAACAACAATTTATAACAATGTAACAATTTATAACAATGTTTTTTTTTGCAATTCTAGAAGGAACAGGGTAAACCACACATGAATTTTACCCATGACACACTAATAGTAGTATAACATGATACTTATCCCAGTGGCAACTCTTGCCTTAACCATTGAACTTATGGAAAGAATCCAAGGCGTCCAAGGTATCCAAAGCAGAAATTGTACTGATTTTTTTTATAATATTATTTCCAAAATGCTTTGTTAACTCCTGTTTCAATACTGTCTACGTCTGTAAATGAAACGTCTGTAAATTGCGAAATGTCGATTTTATCGAATAATATGGCTTTGATATTTTTATTGAAATTACTACAAAAACCCGTGGAGTGTTCCAAAATACTGTCTAGTTTTTTGATAAGAAATATACTTCTGATATTCAAGGTGAAAATGAATACGTTTTCATGATACATTTACTGTCTATAGGGATGGGATGTTAATAAATCGTAATTAATTCTGGTATATTTATAGTAAAAACGTGAACACTGTTTGACATAAACTAACGTGTGAAATGACGTTTGAATGGTCTGTTCGCTATATGTAATTCTCATAAAAGTTTGTATAACACTTTATACTTGCGGCGCCAAAATCAAAAAAACATTATTTTTATAGTCTTTAAAAAGCAAGGTTTGTATTCACTTTAAATAACGCACTTCTTCCCCATATTCAGTAACATGTCCGACGCAGCCCAGTATTCCACATGCAATAATCAATTGCACTGACGGCAACCACACTGGGTCCATGTGCTCTTACCAATGCGATGCGTTGCCGTATTCAATCTACCCTGAAGGACGCGACAGTAGCGTTTGTCAAGCTGATGGTACCTGGAGTCAACAGCTACCCTGCTGCGCAAGAACTTGTTCGATCGATATTTCATATACATATAAAAAAGCGCGACTTTTTGTAACATTTGGGTTCGCTTCAACTAACAAACAAATTAATAGATGAAGCAGCATAACAGGGTTAATTGACTTGAAGTGAGACCAACCACAGTAACGCTCATGGTTTTAAGAAGGTCCGTTACTTTTCACCTTTTAGGTAATTGGATTTTATATAGTAAGCGACCAAGAAGCATGCACAGCGGACGTATAATGATTTCACGTGAAGCATGTTCATTGTTCATTGGGGCGTACAATTTTATTTTGGGAACTGTAAAAAAAGTTTTGTTTGTTTTTATGTATTAGGTCCTACTGAACGAATAACGTAAGCCGCATCTAATGAAAGGTTTGAGTGGTAATCTATTGATTCATGATTATTAAAGTCCGAGAAATAAACTGAACAACTACATCTATGTAGGTTAAACATTTTTACCATTTCGACCAACAAATTTGGAATTTTAAACTACTCTATCAATCCAATTTACAAAGATGATTACAGATGATGAATACCAAAAGGATGTTTTATTAATAGTATTTTATCCTATTTTATGAATTCAATTTCCAAAATGGTCACTTGCAAAAGAATAATTTACAAAACGCTATATTGTACTACAATCAAGTTCCCATTGAATCAACAGTGATCCATTTCGACGACTACGACCACAATGTAACAACATTCTACAAAATGATCGCAGCAAAAATGACACAATTCTTTAAACCCTACAAAGGTAAATATCTCACAAAGTGGGGTTTCTGCCTGCTAAACAAAAAGCTGGCAAGGCCTGATTAATTGATGCCAAGATATACGCATATCAAATTAAAAAAAGATGCATGTACATACATGTGCATGCAATCATTGTTATCTAGCCCTTCTGTAGTATTTTTTTGAACAACGATTATGGCTTGCCTACATTAGTAGGCTACGCCGGTAGCATCCCTAATCGGCTAGCCTATGTGACTCCTTGTGTTACATATCAGATTTATATAAGATTTATTTTGAAAAACTGGAAAATTTGAAAATAATTTGTTTAAATAACTTTTATTTTGACTTCAGTCAATTGAAGACGTCATAAGGTAACCCTGGAAATCGATATTAGCGTTTTTCAAAAATACTTTTAAACTACGACTGACATGGATAAATATTTAAAAAAAAGGTCCTAACTAATTTTTTAAGGCCCTTCAAACGCCGGTGCTTCTGTTAATTACACGATAGAGAATATTTTTCGAGAAGAAAACGGAGACAGAAATGACGCCCCGAACGTTATTTGCATCGTGACAGACAACTATGCGGATGATGACGTCATTAACGCAACCAAAAATGCCAGAAAAAAGGGATTCTTGGTGGGTCAAACTTCAAAAATCAAGAAAGTTAAAGCAAATAAGCCAAAAAATACTGAGACCCATACTGTAATCTCATGGTCAGAAATTAATAGCAGAAACCGTTAATTAGATTTGTAAATTTTAAAACGTTAAAATTAGAAATAAAGTACTAGGTTTGGCTTCGCATTTGCTAAATGTCACTAGAGGTAAACAATAATTTTCAAAACTAAATTACAACTTTTAACTTAAAAAACATTTATATACAGCGCTGCTGTAAATTTTGCGGCATCAAGTATTTTTTATAAAATGCATTTTGTTAACTGTAATCATCAGGCTACATGCCTTATATATCACGGCAGAAGATCCGTGCTATCTGATTAACATAACTATTTCATCAACCAATTTAACAAGGCTACATGAGTATTAAATAGGAAAGAACAAGTTGGGCCCAAGAATAACGTGGAAGAACAACCATGATGATTATTAATATGTTTATTATTCCCATGTGTACGTTTTAGCCTTTAACCGACCAGGTTTCATCTTGGACCCGAAACGACTGGAAAAGATCACCGGGGACCAAGATCACGTGTTCATATTCGATAATGACGTCTCACTAACCGCGAACTACTCACAAGACTTAGATTTACACTTTTGTAAAATCCCTTGTAATCATGTCGTTCATAATCATGATTACGATGACCATGATAAGGATGACCATGATAGCGAAAGCGATGACAGTCACGATGATTAGTTTATCATCTTCGTTATGTTGATCAATCTTTGGTGTTTTGCATAAATGGATTAGTTATTTTAAATCAACTTTCCTGAACCGTTTATAGCAATCATATAATGTTCTTGACCACGGTGTATCACGGCTGCCGATTCCCACATGCAGCCAACACATTTCGTTTTGTGAATATAAATCGTATGAGAATAGAAACTATTTTTTAATCGTCATTTTACGTGTGGAACAAATTCATAATCGAATTATAGCGATTTGAAAAAACAATCACCATACAGCATATTTAAATCTGTCAGATTTATATCAAGTCAAACTTTTATCTTGTTGGTAATTAGATATTGCTGCGTGGTTTTATTATGTTCGCATAAAATCCCTTAGAACCCAAAGATGACTTTATGCAGCCTGTCGAGGGATTTAACAATCCTGCAACTCGCGTTATTAAAACGTGCACAAAAACTTTTCAGAGTGCAAATCCATCTAAACTTTCTGGCTACTTGATGTTTATTTGACAAACAAAGTCGGTTTTGCCGCTGGCGGTATGATGAAAATATCCCGGTCTCTGTGTGGCATTTAAGCCGATCAACTTTTGGCAATCGTGCAACTTGGGTGGCAATTTTAGTATATTCTTGTAACAAATCTCGTATGCGATTGATACTGAAATGTTCTTGGCCTACCGAAATAATGTTCCGCTTTTGAGTAAACCAACATAGCAACGATTTTCACACGGAAGTAATTTGGAGGGCAAACTTAAATATTAAAGCTCAGAAGATACAATAAGTAGCTATTTAAAAACATTTTAATCACTGATTTTAGCGTAGTTCGCTTTTACACAGTAGTCTCCATGTAAGACATCTGGCTCATACTTAGAGATTAGGACATTTTTGTGTAAAACATTAGGCCGTTATTTGAACACATGTTGCCGTTTTTCGACGACCTATATTCTACACATGCTTGTAAACACGATGTTACCAGAGAACAAACTCGAACACATCCACAAAATCAGTTAGATGAGTTGTTTACTAAACAATAATTTCGGCTCCATGTTAGAACAGTGTTTTTACGAAGAAAAACATTTTTGTTATTTGTTTGTTATTAGGGTCCATGTCCTCCCTATGTGGTATACGCTGGGTATCACTACTTCATTGTACAGGGAAATCTGTTATGCCGAACATAATCCTTTCAAGTTTAACCAGGTAAAGTATCCGTACAAATTATATTTAGAGCCTGTCGAATTATATTTTAAAATATTTTCGAGTTTCGCGCGTATATTCTTCGTTTTATAGTATGTTTTACAATTACATTATGGCACAGCAGTGTTTTGGGCATTTAGGCGCCGTGTAATACCTTAAAATTAAATATCCTGAATCCGCCACTGTTTGCGTAGTGGATTTACGTAGTGGGCCGTCAATAGCTCTGCAAAGAGTACTTGGGGCCGCGAGAAAAAAAGTTAGCCGACAACTGCTATAAGGCAAAGTGTTGGTTGCAGCCGATTGTTTGAACAGTTTTTCTTTGTTTAGTTTATTACATAACTAAATGTCGCAGAATATACTACCAAAGAAAGAGACCTGAAATAGATGCCCTTGGCTGTTAGGACGAGGCCTCTTTCGAAGAGTGCAATCACAAAGTAGATTATCAACCACAAAAGATGCATTTAATGCAATACAATATGAATTGGACGAAGTAAGAATGTCAAAGCCAATGTAGAAGTAGGTACCGTTTTGAATATATTTTTATTCCTGCTTTTATTTGGGTTTTAAAATTCTTGCTATGAACGTCCAACCATTATACTCCAAATATACGATTTCGGTTTTGAAAATATAGACACCGCTATGCAGTGATAGAGAGAGTTATTCTGCGTTTCACTAAAAGGACAACTAGTAAAAGTTAAATTATGTTATATATTTTTAGGAACACTGTAGTAGGTTTAGACGCGGTACAAAACAGCTTGTTGTACTACGAAGACGTTCCAATTGAATCAACAGTGATCAATTTCAACGACTACGACCACAACGTAATAACATATTACGATTTAATCGCAGCCAAACTGATACGATTCTTTAGAACAAACCACGGTAAATATGGCCTACTGAAGTAATAAAACTGAATCTGGCAAATCATGCCGATGGCAAAATTTAGCA
The DNA here is from genome assembly GCF_963924565.1 of Ascidiella aspersa. Classification (NCBI taxonomy): domain Eukaryota; kingdom Metazoa; phylum Chordata; class Ascidiacea; order Phlebobranchia; family Ascidiidae; genus Ascidiella; species Ascidiella aspersa. Next base: position 24,294,363 of record NC_139451.1, read on the forward strand.
ACGCCAAACTGCATGAAATGGATTTATTGTTTTTTTTTTTTTAGTCATTGCACATTTAATATATTTCAGAGCCTAAAAATGTTTTATACAGAGATATCATAAAACAGTGGTTTTACTTTTACTTAGTAGTTGACCCTTTGATATGCCCTCAACGTTTCGTGCATATACCGATGTTATATGCGTGGGCTGAGGGCCATAACGGATAAATACTGTTTCAGAATAGAAACATTGTTCTAAAAAAGATTCATTGGTCAAATTATACCTTTATAAAGACAGGCAGGTTGGAATTATATCATCGATAACAGCCAAACAACAGGTTTAACATGAAAATACCTTAAGTGAGTGGTCGGCAAACTGTGGGCCGCAGAGCCATTTTAGTGGGCCGCGAGTTGCTTTAAATAGCTTATTGTTATCATGTAGTTGTGGGCCGCGTGATAGTCGTACAATCATTGCACTTTATTTTAAAAGTTGGTATGGCATAGAATTTTTAAATTGGCTCAGCTTGCAAAGGCCCACGTGCCAAATGTGGTCCTTGGAGTCTGTTGAACTGTATTTTTTGCCAACTTAAACAGAATTAAATTAAAAAGAATTTCGCGCTTTGCGCGTATATTCTTCGTTTTATAGTATGTTTTACATTATGATATGGCAGTATTTTGGGCACCAAGGCGCCGTGTAATGTTTCACCTTAAAATCATTTTACCTAGTGGTTTTACCTAGTGGGCCTTCAATAGCTCTGAAAAGAGTACTTTGGGCCGCGACAAATAAAGTTTGCCGACCACTGCCTTAAGTATATAGTAATCAGTTCTATTGATGCACGTTAGCCGTGACAAATACCATTGCTGCAGTCACATTCGCGATGAAGAACATGTTTGATGTAGAGAAGGGAGCAAGAAGTGCTGCTCCGAGAGGTTTTTGCATCGTGACTGACAGCTAATCCAACAATGACGTCGTTACGGCCACGAAAAAGGCAAGAAGCGAAGGATTTTTGGTGAGTAAACCAAGTGGTAAAAGTAAACCTGAACAATCCGAAACATTTTGGTAATAAAAATACATCAAAGATGTCGTTCTTTTTGTAAAGTATTTTTTTAGGTACTTCACATCGGTAAAAAAATTCTCAATTCTCAACAGGCCATGTCCTTTTTTCATCAGTCCAGCCCGCCATCTCCTTAAATGCATTTTAATCCAGGTTTCAGTTGCATATTGGTGCACTGCGCGATAACCCCAGGTTTCCCAAAATTACTTGCTTAGATGTCCCATTATGACGTAACATTTGTGACGTCAACTCAAATTTTTTTCAAAATTTTTCATGGTTTTCGGTAAAAACATTTTTATCGTTTGAGTAAGAAAATTATTCTACTTAGCACTAAACCCAGTCTGGTGACCCACGTTTCTTCGCCAAACTTTAAAAACAAAAGTCAAACACGACAATAATAAATTCAAATGAAGTTAATGCGCATTAGTATTTATTGCTTCTGCTATAATTATAAAGGGGTTCTTCTAACAAATATATGTTTGGTGCAGACGTTTCGATTACCTATACGGATAATCTTCTTCAGGGCAAAATACTTGTTACTTAACAGAAGGGTATATATAAAGTGAGTCAAAAGACAAAACACAAAAAAAAACACGGTGGCAAAACGAGGCAAAAAAAGAAAACAAGGCGCGAATAACTGCTTCTACTATGTTATCAAATTTTGAAGAAACCTTAATCAGAAAACTTGCTATCAAAATCTAACCTCGTGAACTGTTGCAATAGCCTACCACACAAAATAAACCGGCGACCAAATCGTCTTTAATGTTGATTTTGGTTGTTTTATTTACATTAAGTTTATAAAAATCTTGTTTTATAAAAATCAACAATGCCAAGTACCTTGCGACAAACCTTTTACTTAACGTAGAGTGGAATACAAACATTTTATAAAAACTATTAACGGTGTTATACTTCTTTTTTATTGGCAGGTGTACGTTTTAGCATTCAATCGACCAGGTGTGACCTTTAACCCAAAACGACTGGAAAAGGTCACAGGGGACAAAGATCACGTGTTCATATTCGACAATGACGCCAACCTGTCCGATGCATATGAAGAGGAATTAGCTTCTCATTTTTGTAACGACCCATACAATCATGTCGTCCATGATCACGATCAAAACTAAAGCAAACGCGATGACAGCCACTAATAGTCTACCTCTTAGTAATTTGAAACAAAGTCATGGTGATTTTTGTTGTATTTAATGTAATGTACATGTTGTTGCATTTTATTTTTAATTAATTTGTATATTAGAATTCACGTGAAATTTTATGTGATTAGGTGTTATTTTAACCAAATTAAAAAACTGCATGATATACATTTTCAAAAAATTACTTTGATTGATTAATTTGCCTATTATTATTTTTACTTGATAAGCCAGCCGAACTTCAATATTTTTACGTTGACCGAAAAGTTGTTAAACCAATTGGTAATAGAAAAAAAATTTTTTTTTTTTTTTTTTTTTTTTTTTTTAAATTTCATGAAATGGGCTCCTAATTAATGTAGTATATATTATGGCATTCTTTCAAACTAAAGCCAGGTTAGAAAAAACAGATGAAAAATAACAGACCGTCCAAACAGGAGCCGTCGCTCTACCAAGTAATCATTAATCGGTCAGTTGAAGACTTACACACTTATGTATGAATGTTTCGCAAGATCATAAGATTCGTGAGTTTGGAATATCAGTAAGCACCACACGAAAAAAAGTTCATATTTTTAAACTTTTCGTTTAGCTACTTTCTCATTCAAATTCTTAAGTGTATTTTTCTGAATAGTTTTTAATAGCACGACGAAGTTTTTTTTAAGGTGGCGTTCGACACGCATCTGAATATTGCCTTTCGTAGATGAATACTTCGCGGAATACATGAAAAATTGATGTCGTTCCTGAAGCTATGCAGACAGTGCGCTGCAGAATTCAGTAAAACTAGAGAAGTCGCCTGCTGAACAACATGCTTCTCAAGCAGGAAAGCTGATTCAAAAACTTTACAGAATGGAATATAATTAACATAGTATTTGTCGAATTTAGAAAGCAATGGCAGAAAGTTTAGAAACTGGCAAAATGCTCTTTACCGTAGACAACATGCTGAAATGTCTCTGCAAAGAAGACATATTATGTTTTAATTTGTAGTATTCGAGATGTCTGAAATTTATATGTTGTTCACCCTATTTATGTACGACTTGGAATTTTTATTGAATTTACTGTGAAAGACAAAATTAACATCAGTGTAACTTGTAAATTTATATAGGTAAAAGCCTTGTAACAACTTAAATCGCCATTTAAACGGTTATTTACCATAAGTAATACATTTTGTACGTGGTGAGATGAATTTGTTAAAAAATTTCGAGCTATAGTAGGCTTATTTGGAATTATTTTGGTTTAAACACTTTATTCAGTGTTATTGTAATGTTATACCGTAACTGGTTTATTAAAAAAATATTTTGGCCTATGAAGTGATATTTAAAAGGATATTATTTGTAGAAAAATGGAGAAATGGTCATTATTGGTTTTGTGGGCCACATTTTGCCTAAATCTGTCGTCTGGCATAGAAGATTTTTGCCCGAAAGGTTTCGTTATGATACGACCTAAACCGAGCATTTTTACCGAGCAAAGTACAAATCCACTACCTAAGCCGAAATGTTACAAGTTCATAACGGATAAAACCACATTTAAGGTAAGGAAATATTTTGCAAGTAAACTTTATACTATAGCAGTATTTTAAACTTTTATCAGTAGCCTAACATCATTAGCAATTATAATAAAGTACAAAATTACTGACAACAATTATTTTGTTCTGTAATTTTAGAACATAATTGCTATATAGCCTGTTGGAATAGTAATAATGATAAAGAAACAGCTCATCTGGTAATTGTAATTGAACTAATATTGTAATTGAAATAGGTGAACTGATTTTTTAAAGTCTGGGAAGAACTGATTTTTTAAAGTCTTGGAAATCACTTGTGCGTATATTATTTTATTTTTCACTTTTTGGGTAAGCGAAAATTCAACAGACAAAAATCCATCTATTTCAGTGCATAATTTTCCGGAATGCTTATATTTTAATGTGATTTGGTTTCTGGGTTAATAATGTATTTTATTGATCTAACAACGAAAGAAACAAAAACCGCACAGCCAACAATAATGGCTTACTTAAAATTAAGCTCAAGTGCGCTCATTAATGCCTTTCTTTTCATGCAAATACCCATGACGGTAAACGCTGCCGAAAATTGCTTTCTGCGAGGTCTATTGACGTTATTAACAGTTGTTGCATCAACACACATTAATATTAATGCGCCACTTAGTAGGTCGTTGCGTTATGAATTACCATGCAGGTAAAATCGAGTGTTTAACTATTACCAAATAGCTAATAAAAAAGAATCTTCGCAAAAGTTGCAAAAAATGATGTTTAATGATGAAAGTGTATTGAATAAATATTGGTTCACATCATCACCAATCGCCTTATAGACCCTTTTCCGGATGACTATTAAGTTTTTCGCGTTAGGTAAATTTATGTTTTGATCTTCCTAACTGCAATGAATTGTCGATTACTAAATTATGCAATTTGCCGTAATCATGTCATAATTATGCATCAATTTGCTCACTTGCCAAAATTAATTTATCACAATTATTTTCCTTAAACTTGTTTTTCTACATTTTGTAACAGAAATTTTCCAAAATATAATTTTCAAATGATACGACCTGAACTAATTCCCCAAAGAATCGGAAAAATCACAAAACTCGACAATAATGGTAAAAAAAAACGTTTTGTTCCCTAGAACGCCGAGAGCACGTGCAAAGAGCTGAGAGCAGAACTGGCCACGCCGAAAGAAAGGGAGGCCGCTGCTGGCATTGTTGATTACGTCATCACAAACGAAATCGAACCGAGGAAGTATTGGATCGGGCTCTCAGACAGAGTGAGTGACAGTCAGGGCCGGGCCAAGGGGGGCACGACGCACGTGTTAAAGCCATCCTCCCAAAAAAGTACTTTTTGCCTATATTCACTTCGTAAATACAAATTTTTTTCGCGCTCCGCCCTAATCTTGATTACATTTCTGGTATGCCCTATATTATGATATAGTTGTTCTAGCGGCTCTAGCCCAAAGGCTTCGTGTGTCTCATTGCATTTCTTAAACATTAGTTTTAGCAATTTTAACAATAAATGCGGTTATTTTTTACAATTTTAATTGTAATAAATCTTCTGTATTGAAAGTAACACCTGTCCTGTTCAGTTTATAAGTGTGGAAAGCACAAGCCTTTCGTGTTTAGGCAGGTTTCGAAAATGTCCAAAATATGTTAACGATCGTACTCGGATCCAAAGGGGGACTAGGGTATGGCCCATAAAACTGTATTGTTGCCAACACGTCATGACACTATACATGTGACGTAATGTCTGAAACAACATGCCTCCGAAAAATGAAATCCTGTATCCGGCCCGGCAATGTGTATAGGCGACAAAGAAAAGTATTTAAATTCTAGTGGTCGTCTTTCGCGAGGCTTTCACTAGATTTAAATTCGTAGGATAACGAAGGGTTTCTGACCTGGATCGACGAGGAACCATTGGATTCCAACGGGTATTCCCCTTGGCTGGCAAGGGAGCCCGAAAGTAGCGAAGGGGCGGAACCAGGAAGCAAAGGGGCAAGGGACGATTGCGTGGAAATGATGCTACAGGTGGGTTATTTCAATGAATGGTATAACTGAATGTTATCTAGCTGGGCATAAGCAAAGACGGCGTAGTAGAACGCGTACGCGACAGCCGATATTTTATATATTTTTATTTATATTGTCTTATTTCTTTTACTTCAGATTGTGAAACAACCGACATGCACCATTTTCAGTTTAGCTTTCACTTTGAACAAAAATTTCATTTCAATATTGTAAAAAAGTAAATGCTATATCGTGCAGCTTAAGGTTACATGAAGTTGGCAAAACTCGTAAAAAACGAACTTAATGTTAAAATATTTCAGTATTATATATTAAAAGTGTTTACACCATATTAAAAGTATCCATAACCCTTTAATTTGAATTATCTTATTAAAACCACGTGTTTTTTAAACGATATATTTAGTTTTTTTGTCAACAATAAAAAGCCAAGGCTTTCATAAACCTGAACGCTTATCTCGTTATGTCCAATCCAAGATAAAAACATAATAAATTATCCAAAAGTATGTTACCCACTTGCACACTGTTTATTAATATTGTGGTAAACTGAGATATAAATAGTAAGATACCAGTGTTTTGTATATCCGGTAGTTAACCTTTCTAAAGGCTTATAAACGGGTAAAAGTCCACAGGTCCATGTATGACCTTCAGGAGATTGGCGTGAGGTGTCGCCATCTTAAAAGCTGATCAAGTGTTTAATAAATTTTTAATCGTTCGCTGTGATTCCTTTGGAAATGGCCTTAATTATTTATTGGCGTGCACGTATGAGGCGATAATGAAGTGGTTTCGGACTTTTCCTCTGGCTATATTCGCGTCAGTTTCAAAATAAACAAAACATGTTTGCCTGATCATTGAACCGTTAATGCTTCTTTATCATGTAAAGCCGACTACAAATCATATTCTAATAACATTGAAATAATCAGGTGCTTTATCCTAAAATTTGCTCTACCATCAAAATTCTCCAAAATAAAAACAAAAACAATTTGGTGATTTACCAAGTGACACTTTCAGGATTCACTGCAGTATAAAGTGGTTAACAAAACGCCAGAACTATATCATTTAAGATAAGTTGAAGGAAGCTAATTGGTTTAATACGATTTACAGTTACAAGGGACGACTTACTCGGCCCGTTGGTTTGATACAATTTGCAGCAGAAAGGAAGCGTTTATTTGCGAGATGGACACATTGATACCAGTTGGGCCAATTCTTCCTACCACAACAGCAGGTAAAGTTGTGTATAAGTCTTATTATTTGGCGTGTTCAAGTCCGTATATGCGTACTTTGAACGTCTAAACGCATTTGAGCTAAACACAAACACTTTGTTTTTAGTTACTTAAAAAGCAATAGTTAGCCGTACACCGAAAGCCATCGCAGACTCACCGAGTCTGTTGATCTATGATGCAAGCAGGGCAGACTAGAAAAACAACTAGCCTGCAGTGAGGTTCGAACTCACGACCGGTCAAAGCCGGGACATATGTGTGAATGTTTCATTGAGTAGTTAACCGTACTGATGATATGTATAAAAAACAAAGGCAGATTTAAAACCACCAACTGATTGTTAAAGTTTTGTATAAAATTTAATAAACCCTTGCTCTCTTGTCATTCTTGCAAATAGTTTTTGGATTTTTGGCATTTGGTACAATAAAAGCACAAAACAATATTTTGTTAGCTGATGGTTCAACGTGACGATTCGACCATGCTATTTGGATATAACACGTGGATTGTTTTAAAAATTACGATGTAAATTGGCGTATAGTAAGCTTATCGAGGTGCTTTTCATCTGACTTTAACATGACAAAAATTATTTTGCGTAGTCGTCCCTACAAGAATTTGAGACGGATTATGACAAAACAAATCTTATATTAAAAATCTGTAATTTCCGATATACCACATCACCTAAATTTATTAGTCTCTTGTCCAAAATGGCCCACCTTAACAGCATGCAATACCGACCATGTTTCATCGTGAGTCATTCTGTTTGTCTCACCTGCCATAAATATTTATCCACATTGCGGTGGAGGCATCTAATGTGATCAAAAATTCATGAAAGTCCGCGAACAAATTGCGATTCGCCGCCGCCGTTTATTGCCGGGTTTGCTGTACAGGCGCGGGGATATTTCCTTTGTTTTCAAAGACGACACAATACTTGATTTAGAAGGCGAAAAATGTTGCTATTTAAATGATCTTTTTTCTGCCAATGTCACTTTTTTATGCAGCACCTCAGGGTCTACAGCCAAGAAAGGATTTGGGCACGCTCATCAAGATTCATGAACCCGAACCCAACCAGTTTACAACTGGAAGCGAAGTAAAGGTATATTGCCTTGTTTATCGCAAGTTAAGGAACACTTAAACTCTATTTATATTAAATAAAACCTGTAGGTTGCAGCCATCCGTATTTGCAAATTAAACCAATAACGTTTGCATACCTTATAAAGTAAGGTACGCCAGTAGAGCTAAAATTAAAAGAGTGTCGCGAATCCGTTTTTAATAATAGTATCTAACGCCGAATTTACATCACGTTTTTCATGATTTGGGCAGTTTTGGGCAACATGCATTGCATAATTGTAAGTTATCAAAAAGGCACATTGAATTAAAAATACTTATAGTTTCTCGTATACAGCACATAAATGTTGGTTTTTCTTGGTAAAGAACGAACTCACAATCACTAAATTATCTAAAATTTCAGAAGACGACGACATCACCAACTCAATCTGCAGAAATGACAACAGCACCAGAAGACATCTCACGTAGATATAATTTGTTAAGACGTGTAGTTTAAATTAAAAAATCAAAATGCTGACATTATATTTCCAAATGTTTCGCGATATTATCCGTATTTTTTATATTTCGTTTAATTCCTATAATAGTATTTGTACTCTGAAGGCTGTAAAAACAAAACTAAAGTTGGAGTTTAGGAAAACTGATTAATAATAATTTTTTTTCGCAACCCGCAGGTGTTAAAACAATAATAATATAAATAAATAGAATAAATCCTTTTTGTTTAGGATCTGGTTTTCCATTGCAAGTAGTGGAATACGTAGGAGACGCCAATTCGACAAATGCCACTCAATCTGGGAATGAAGGTAAGAACACAAGAGGTTAAATTTGTCCTGTAGACCTAAGTAAAGTCATTTACGAAATAATTGCAGTCCGCACGTCAATTCATTTGCGAAAAAATAGCAAGTAAAGTCGCAGTATAAGATATTGCCATATCAGGTCAAGTCCCGGTCCAAGTCATTTCCATCAACCCGTCAAATTATGGGCGATATTTCGATTTACTAACAACAAAAACGTAACTCATAGTGAGCAAACCGTCTCACCAGCGTAACTTGGGGTAAACAACAGGCCAAATTTTACAAAAAAATATTCACTGAAAACACTATAAAGGCTTAAGTTCAAGTTAGTCAAGATATTTATCCAAAATACTTAGCTCAAGTCATTCCCCCCAGAATACTCAAGGTCAAATAATTTAAATTTATTGACCTAAGCATGCGACTCTTTACCCAGTTTTATGCGTCGCCTACGATTATGTTGTAATGATTTTTGAGAAAGATCAGTCAATATGTGTGAGTGTAACGACAAATGAGCCTATTTTGCAATGGCAAGCTCGCGTATGTAGCTCTTGTAACTCCACGCGTGTACATTGGAATTTTCTAACACGACTCTTAACCCAGACTCGGGATCTGTTCCCTCGGGCCGCAAATCGTGCAAACTCGAATGCACGCCCAACGTTATGAGGGCCGTTTGTCCCATTGCCTTCTTTCCCTTGATCAACGAAACCACTGCCGTGCTCAACAATCGCTCGTGCGTGACCAGAAGAAACCGGACACACCTGATTGCGCACACCACCCTGGACGGCTGTGGTACCATCGCCAGTGTAAGTGATAAACCGTATCACTGACTCATAGTTTTTTTTTTATGCTTTCCAATCCATGGTTCGCGACCCAAAATTGGGTTGGTATTTAAGATTTCTGGAAGTGTCGCCGCAAATAAAAGGCGAGGCAAACTATTTTATACGTTGAAAATGGCCAAAAGTATTTTTTTTAAACAAAATCTCGCCTACAATAGCACTGTTTTTCCGTCACTGTTAAAGAGTCAAATCATATTCTTAGACTAGCGTGGCCGGCATACTGCGTCTAATTATTGCATTCGGCGTAGGGGCTTCTATCGTACCTGGGTGAAAAAGTGAATTATACCCAAATTCTTGCGTACTATTAAGAGTATACTTCAATAATCGCCCAAGTAGTATTCAGTAAATAATAATCAGAGATTAGACAAACTGTAACACAAAAAGTACGCTGACAAAAATCTAATTTCGGTATTTAATGCGGCTTAATGCGGCATTCATTGGTATTTAATGCGGCATTCAAGTATTTAATGCGACATTCATTGGGACAAGATTTTATCAAAAAAATGAAGACAGTTAATGTAAAGAAAACAATTGCTGCAGAATCTAAGAGGTGACCAGGTTTCGTTCAGAAACACGATTCGACTTCTTGCCAAAGGAAAAACGATTATCCGCAACGAACGCCTGCTTTCAGGCACAACCGACTTTATGATCCTCGATTGTCGCTTTCGGCAACGCCACCAGTTGCAGGTAAGTGATTGTAAGTAGGACAGTCAGATTGTATCGGATCGGAGCCGATACCCTATGACCAAGTCTTAGTATCGGTAGTTGTCCGATACTCGACTAATAAGTGTGCTGTACTGATACCAAATTAATTTATCCATTTATTTTTATCTATTTTCGCCAAAGTTTGCGAATTACCGGATCGTTTTTTAACTTTGAAGAATACTAAAGTTTATGAATAAAACCATAAAAAAACACACTGCTCTTGCTTATTTGACCATGGTAACGACGTAATTGGTATTGCATCGGACGGTTTTGCATAAATTTTAGAAATCGGTATCAAATTAAAATACGAAGTAGGCCTGTCGCACTTCAATTTTGAGTTGACGTTGACCAAATGGTTTATTATATACCATCGATTCCAAATAATATACCTAATTTCAACAGTCAAACAAATTGCTGTAGGAAAACAGATTTTGTCACTTTTAAAGCAAGTATTTGAATTTCAGGGCAAGGGTTTTGTAAATGAGGAGTTTTTTTATTGAATCTATTACATTGTGTGATTAAGAACCGTTGTAAAGACAAAAATGCTTTCATTATTTAGTTAGTACCACCCCTATTTCGTTTTCAAAAAATAAAGACCCATTTTAATACAAATTTTGTTAAAGTTTATAATACCATGTTAATATTTTCAATCCCCGCCATTTTCCACAGCAAAACTTCAAGCCGAAAGGCAATCAACCCAAGGTGGAATTTTCGCTTGGCAAAGGAGGTTCGCTCCCACATGCGTTTCTACTTTACAAAACCCAAGTGTTCGACTGTCCTTACGGAAAGACGGATTATCCTGTTCGTATCAGCATATCAAATCGTCTATATTTCGAGGTAATTTGGTGAAAAAGGAAACTTATCGATAGTGACTTGGGACCTTCACTTATTGATTAAAACCACTAATATTTTAAAAGTAAATACAACCTCTTGTATAAATAGACTTTAGATATAAAAAAGTTAACTTTTTTGCCTTTTTGGGAGATAAAACTCAAAGAATTGACTTTAGGTTGCGGTATATTAAAATAACGTTAAGGAAAAAAGTTCTGTATAACCCACTAAAATTATCCCAACTTTATACTGTACAAAATGACACAAAAATTACATGAACGTAACAATATTTTTAACAATATTTTTTTTTTTTTTTTTTTTTTTTTTTTTTTATTTTTTTTTTTTTTTTTTTTTTTATTATTTTTTTTTTTTTTTTTTTTTTTAACTTGTTTAAAACACATTAAATTTTAATGCCTCTCTAAGAGTTGTTTGAAACGTTCAAAATGATAACTATTTCTGTATGGGCTTTGATATTTTTATTACGTCTTACTACAACCTCCAACCATTATGCTCCAAACATTAAATTTTTTTTAACGCCGCATATGGCTTTAATCCAATGACTTTAAAAGTGGGGTATTTTAGTGTGTCGACAAAAGAATGTTTTTGGTCGTAAATCCAACCTCAAATGCGCTTGTTGTTGTTATAAACTTGCTGAACACCGTGTAAAAAACAGGTGCCCTGTTTTCAAAAAGTAACAACAGGTTAATGAATTCCGATAGGTCCGGCTTCGAATCCCGAGCAAGCAAGTTGAACTTCACCCAGTCGCGTGCCGAGCCACACCTGACACCAACTATCTGAGCAAAGACAGCTATAAAATGATGGAAGACGGGTGAGTAAAACTCGGAATTTTAACAATATTTGTCGTCCTACACTTGATCAAGTTAAACGTAACAAAAGAATTCTGAGGGGGCATATGAGCTGAGAATGATGTTTTATTGACTTTTTTAATGAAAATTTTTAATCGCAGAAGATAGAAATGAGACAATATTTTTATTTAAAATTTGTTAAATTTGGGCGTACTAAATTACAGCAGTAAATTTGGGATGGTATTTTTTAATCATTAACAAACCTTAGTCATCCATAGGAACATTATCGAACATAAAAATAAGGTTCCTAAATGTTTGAAATGAATATTGGATCCGTGTGCTTTTTAGACGGTTAACAGCTTTCTGTGTTTTGTAAATACTGTTTAAAAATGTATTAACTAAAACGGTAACGAAACACCGTGTGTGAACTAAATAAACACAAAACTGCACTAATACATCTACTAATTGAATGTTTATTTGTGAACTTGCTAATCGTTTGTTTGAAGCAGTTTTGGCCCATTAAATATTTACCAAAAGTAACGACGAAAATCACCTGGTCCAGCTTTTAGGATATATTTCATTGTCTTTCTTTTATCAATAGTATTGCAAAATATGCTTTTACTGAAATACCTTACATTGCGAGCGAGTTTTTACGAATAGGTTTTACTGGAATGTATAAGGCATGTAACATTTTTGCGACAATGTTTTAAAGTTATAATAGATTTTTGGGACCTATACGACTACTCTAAAAATGATGTAAGGTGCAGTTTCTCTATTCCGTTGTGAAGAGGTGCTGTAATGCTTAAAACATTGACAAATCCCGTTTAGGATACACTATTGCACCGGCCCGTTGCAAAATTAATGCGATAAATTTAAGGATTAGGCCCATCTGGTGGTTAGCCGGTGACCTAATGAATATTTAACAGTTTAGGTGTACCACTCTCGCTGATTTGCTTGTGTAAACTAACATGCTGCGCTGCAACCAAGAGTACTTATGTCTCATGATCCGGTGTGGAAATTAAGCTGAATAATTTAGGTCATTTAGAAAGGGCGACCTTAAAAAATTAAGTGTGTTTAAGGTGCATCTTGGATTCGACTTTCCGTATCGAAAAGAGTGAGGAAGCGAAGGTGTCCCGTTTCAGCGTTCAGGCGTTCACCTTTGCAGGATACTTTAGGGAGGTGAATACTTTGTTATTACCTAAGGTAACCTGCTAGGCGTGCGTAGTTGAAGTACATACAAAAAAACTTATATAGTAATTTATAAAAGCTTGCTAAAATCGTTTGCATTAGTCACTGAGCATTTAATAGTATGGTATTTAATTAACAAAGCAAAGTATGCTCCTCACGGTTAGGAAGATACTTAATGTAAGATCTTGTTGTTCGTTTGATTTTTTTTTTTAACTCGCCAAAAATCACGCATTACAATTTTCAAACAAAATAAAAATAACTGCATCGAATCGCCTATTCGAGCAACAGGTGTCCTAAGTTTAAAACAACTTGCTGTGCGGTGTATTTTTAGATTTTTGTCTACTGCGAGTTAATTGTGTGCAAACTTGGAAGTGAAAGCTCACCCTCATGCCCTTACGCTTGCTCTAAAGACAAAAAATCAAAAAAGAAGCGCGATTTGGATAACACACAGGTAAATGTAATCTAAATATCGATAGAAATAAGGTAGCAAATAAGATCTTTCTTCATGGGATATAGGTCAGCGTTTCACAACGCGGCCCTTTTGCATGAGATTTGTGTCAATGCTATTTTACAGTGGCTCCCTAGCCCTGTTTAGAATTATCTCAAAAATTCAATATCTTAACAACATGGGAGTATCCAAGGTGGCACGTGGCCATGCCCCCTACCCCAACTGTTTTTTTGGTATTTTAACTACGTAAAGTCATAATAAGTTTAAAATTTTAGCGCTTCGAGCGAATTTGGATTATGTTTTTTATGTCTTATCCCGTTTTTATAAAAATTAGTTTTATCGCAAAGACAAAAAATGAAACTTTTGGCACACAAATAATTTTTTATGCGTGAAATCGATAATATCTTTGCAATGTAGCTTTAGTTTCGATATTAAAACTTCTTTATGACGTCTAGTTTAGATGCAATTTAAGACGTCACCTTTTGACGTAGCTTTGTGACGTCACTTTTGACGTAACTTTGTGAGGTCACTTTTGACGTAACTTTGTAACGATATCGCTCTTAAACATTCCATTTAAATAAACAACACAGGAAAATTTTGTTTACTTCCAGTTTTTTTGTACGACATATGGGCCTGATGGTCGAGCATAAAATTGATTTCGGACTGTATTGTAATTTGCATCCAACTATGTAGCTTACGAAATTGCATACCTAATTATTACACAACAATAAATTAAGAAAAATACGATCACTGGTGGTAGTTTTCACCTGAAGGATCTATCATGGAACACTAGTATTCCACGTAAAACCAGTGGAAAACCACTGCTCTAACCAATATGCTTAACCCCAGACTCAATCGCCAGCAAACGCTTCAGTGATTCAAGCACACCTCGGCCCTATCACTTTTGTGCCTGACGACCCTGACCCGAGCACCACAGGCAATATAGCTACCGCAGTAACTAGCCGCCAAACCTCAGTGACGAGTTCAGCACAACATACCACTGAACACAAACTGGACTCCACAACAACGTCGCAACATGTTGATACAACGAAGGCTGAGGGCGCAGCAAGCGATGCTTCGAGTCAAATACCTGACGTCACAAGTCAATCAAGTTCTGTGACAAGCGCATCGAATGACGTCACGACGAAATCAAGAAGTGATGTTACAAGTAAACCTGAGGATGCAACAGCGATTGGACAAGGTAAAAAATGGTTAACAACTGTTTCTCTGTTTTAAATGTAATTTCATCTGGTATTTGGCATTGGTCTAAATTTATTGTAGTCAAAATGTAAAAACTAATTATGTAAACAAGCGTAAATCAGCCCAGTGTAGTTTTAGTAAAGATTTTTGTTCAGTTAATCATTACACAGTAGCCTATGCAACAAAACAGTAAAAGCGGATACTATACCAGTCGTAATAAATGAAACCGTATAACCAAATGTTATAAAATGGTTAACGAATCATTTACTTTGCAGTAACCCAGCGGAATCCAGCGAATTTTAAAGC
The DNA here is from genome assembly GCF_963924565.1 of Ascidiella aspersa. Classification (NCBI taxonomy): domain Eukaryota; kingdom Metazoa; phylum Chordata; class Ascidiacea; order Phlebobranchia; family Ascidiidae; genus Ascidiella; species Ascidiella aspersa. The sequence goes on from NC_139451.1 coordinate 24,309,442, forward strand.
AAAGGTATGACTGAAAAAATAATAACAGAACGTAGAATGTGCTGTCCTACAGGGCTCATTAAGTATGATGCACCATCAAACAAGTAATGTACCTGTGGGCTACATATATCGGCCTACGAGAGAATCGTTAAAAAACCTTCATATTTGAAGCGGGTTTCGAACGGTTAAATATATGCTATACATTTTATTTGTCAAAGGCGTTGCTTTGCTAAAACATTTAAACAACGAAGCTCTCATACATCCAATTTTGAGTATTCATAAAACACTTATTCTTTGGGTTGGAAAAAGAACCTAATTGATAAATAGCGCTTCTGCTGATTAATGACATGAAGTACTTATATTGGTCGTTTTTACAAATTAATTTTATATATCTATTTTTTTGCAAACACCTTTTGGTATTATGCCTCGCAACTATAGTACAGTAGGACTGGTGAGGTCAGCAACGGATCTTTAACGTGCTGAATCGTACCCAAACAAAAATAGAAGAAAAAATTTAGGGTCAAGTCATAAAAAAGAAGAATGGTATTTGTAAACTTCCCTTCAAATAAGGCGTGTTTTGTTTCGTCAGGCGCCGGCTGAGATAAACCAAGCGAAATTTGGTGGAGGCGATGGTGGAACAGGTAAGCTGGAGTAGGCTACCACAAAAAATTAGTTTATAGCTTAACAATTTTTCATAAATACAATAACACAGGGGTTCTTAAGCTGGGGTCCATAAATCCCTTGGGGGTCCGTGAATTAGTTTTAGGGGTTCCATGAAGGCCTAATTGAAATATTAAACAATTTTACAAAGAAATCAGTTTAAACTAAAGATAATAAGGTTTTGCACTGAATGCATTAGACTTCATTTCACTTTCACATTTTTTGGAACGAAATCACCAGATTTATTAAGTTTATGTGTATTGTGACGTTAATTTATGACATCCTTTGATGAAATTTTATTGCCTACCGTGGTCCACGCAAAGCCAAAATAATTTTTTTGGGTCCGCGGTAAAAAAGTTGAAGAACCCCTGAATTCTAACACATTTGTAGGGTTTTCAAAACTTTTAAAACAAATTAGTTTATGTGATGCCAATATAACAACAATAACTTACGCCGATATTTTACATAGATCAAGTTATGTAAAGCAAGCAACATTATACGTACTTCTAGAATAAATCTTAAATTTCAAACGATGTTACCTATAGGTGTGTGCAAAACAAAACTACTTTAGAGCATAATGGTTGGAGGTTGTAGTAAGACGTAATAAGAATATCAAAGCCCATACAGAAGTAGTAATTATTTTGAAAATGAATAAAGAGTTATTCGAAACGTTCAAGTGGGCTTTGATATTCTTATTAAAACTACTTTAATTCTAAGGTGTTGAAATGTAGAATCACGTTACACCTGTTTAACTATTGTTTTTTGTTCGTAGAAAATCTGAGCAGCCTACCTCTTCTTTGGATGCTTTGCGTGGCCATTGCGGCGTCTGTTTTGTGTTAAAAAGATGACCATTTTTTATTTCAACGAACATTGCAGTGTCTAAGGCAGTAGAGGTCCCCTTATAGCTTTAGGGGGCTTTTGACCAACCTGTTTAGCCTGTTTTCTTTTTATTTAAACTAATGTATTTTAGCGAATTATTTGATTTACGAAGATCAAGGTACTATTAATTTTGAATACACGGAGTAAATGTTTCTTGTATAACATTAATACTAACGTACCCAAATGGACAACGGAATTGGGTTTTACCTGATATTTACCCTGTATGCTAGATAATAGTTTCTTCATTCGTTTTTACTGGAAAATGTTATTCGTTTTTACTGGGATATTAGCTAGTACGAGACTATGTGCATATTTTGTAAAATATGAATTACCGTGCAAGTACGTCAAATACAATTGTGATTACAAAGCTTCAGTTCACGAGTGATATTTTTAGTTTCATACTAATATGCGTAAAAAGAGCGTAAGCTATACGAATTCAAAATACAGTTAGCTGAAAATCTAACGACTTACAATTAGATTAATCAGTTATTTTTAACTAGTCTAAACTTGGGTGAATGCTGTACCTGTACCTAAATTTGTAATCGGGTACCAACAAAAGTAGGTTTACTAGAAGTCGATTTCACAATTTTTTAAAAGGATGGTCAAATGTTTAACATAAACTTTTTTTTATTGCCGTGTAAAAACGATAGTGCCCCTATTTGGAAACGGGATTGCTCAGCAGTACAACTGGACCTATTTAATGTAAAGTCGTTATGAGGGAACTACAACTCAAAATGTTACCCTAAAGTCCATAGATAAAGAAACGGGAACACACAATAAGAGCCAATAAGCAACAAAACCTAAAGCACAAAAATCTATAAAACCAAACACATATTAGAACCAAATACGCAGTCAAATCCAGTACAGAACAAGATCGAAATCGTCTAAATAAGACGTAAATCTGCCGCAACACGCCCGAAAAGCTTAAATAACGCCCGAAACTCAGTCTTAGGTAAAGGGTACGGAACACCGGTCTGGCAAAGCCCGTTTTGGTGACGACGTTTGGTCGCCCTAGTTTGACCTAGTCCAAACTGTATCTTATTCTGACGTTAATATTGTTCTTATATCGGTCTTATGGCTGTAGTCCAGTGGTCAGCAAACTGTGGGCCGCAAGTTACTTTTGAATAGCTTGTTATCATCATTTAGTTGTGGGCCGCGTGATAGCCGTACAATCATTGCACATTATTTTAAACGTTGGTGCATACAATTTTTAAATTGGATCAGCTTGGAAAGGCCCACGCGCTAAATAATGTCCTGACAGTCTGTCGAACTATATTTTTTTCTTACAACAGTATTAAATTAAAGAGATTTCGCGCTTCGCGCGTATATTCTTCGTTTTATAGTATATTTTATATTATGATATGGCAGTGTTTTGGGCACCAAGGCGCCGTGTTATATTTCACCTTAAATTCATATATTCTAAATCCGCCACTTTTTCGTAGTCGTTTACCTAGTGGGCCTTTAATAGCTCTGGAAAGAGAACTTTGGGCCGCGACAAAAAAGTTTGCCGACCACTCCTGTAGTCCAAAGAAACATCGTGGTTGCAGCAAAACATTACACATGATGGTTTCTTCTAGTACGATTGTCTGTCATATTAATAGGCCATATAGACCTAGGCCTATCGTGCGTTAGACTGCCTCCCTGAAACGTCTCGTAGCAACATCTTTCTTTTGCACGACTTAAGATATACAAAATATTTAACCAGTTTTAATAATTTCAATGATGAGAATCGAACATGGTAATTATGTTCGGACGCAAAAAACGACAAGCCCTGTACGACAGCACTTTTAGAAAACAAAATGAACAAAACGCTTTGAGGACTGGCTGATAGCATATTCTTTGGCAAAAGGCAGAGACGTGCTTGAACTTTTTCGTACCAAAAACTGCCGCGAACTTTCAGGATTGACGATTTTGAAGAAACATGCATAAATCGAAATGGGTTCGCCTGGTTAAACGAACGAACACATTACCTTTCAGGAATTGAAATAAATAATAAATTTGTCCTACTACATTAGATATTAAAAACAATGCGGTTTACAATTTGCACTAACGTTTTCACAGCACCCTTAATTTACCGAATTACTCGAAAGTAAGTTTTAGCATCAGCAAAATGTTCAGATGAGTGACAGAAGCTCAAAACGAATAACCCAGATATTATAAACGACCTTGAAATGCTCTAAAATGAGACATGCAAGAATCAAACTGAAAACAGAAGCAAGCTGCAGTGTCTTTTATAGAAAAGACAAAGTTGTTTTGTAAATAAGCAAAAATATAGGTATGGAGGGTATTTTTACGGGGGTGCTTCGTCGGGATACTTTTCAGTGCCACGAGGTATCAAGGTATTCTCCTGTAGAAGTAAATGTAGCCGAGATTTTTCGGCGGGTTTTTCGACTCCGCAACCTTTTCGTCGTTAAAAATCACCCATCTGCATCAAAAAAGAGGCATTTTAGTATTGCGAACGAACAACAACACACGTGGTGAGACGAGTGGATTCAAAGTGGAGTTCACGAACACTTTGGGTTCAGTTAAGCAGCAAAGGAACGGCTATGGGAAGATTTTTAGTCCTAAATATAGATGTTAGATATTTGGTTCATGATTCCGAGGGCAAATATTCTGGCTAAAAACTTCCGCGATCCGATCCGAAAGTCGTCAGTACTTTGGTTACAAAAAAAAAGTAAACAAAATAAATGAAATTGATAATTGAAATACTAATGTAATAAGAATATCAAAGCCCATACAGAAGTAGGTTTCATTTTGAACGTTTCGAATAACTTTTTATTTGTTTTCCACATGTTGAAATTAAAAAAAAAACTCAATGTTGAAAATCAATCAAGAGTTATTCGAAACGTCCAAAATGATACCTACTTCTGTATGGGCTTTGATATTTTTATTACGTGTTACTACAACCTCCAACCATTATGCTCCAAAGTTTATTGTCAGCAATGGTAATGGTTTTCAGTGAATTAGCCCGAAATATCCTGATGCGTTGGAAAGTTTATTTATATATTTGACTTTTAACATAATATTTGCTTAAAACTTCCGAGTTTTGTTTCGTAAAAATTTTCCTCAACTTTAAGTTTGATCGTAAATTGTTGTTAAAATTCCTTTATTAAAATAGTATCGGACAGGCACAGATACGATACAACCAGAGTATCGTTACGCCAAGAACGAAAAATCATCTCAAGGAACTTATATATTAGTGATTTAGTCTTTTTTTTATTTAACATATTTTATTTTTACGTCTTTACTGGCCCAGGTCAATTAAATCGAAGGTATTGCTATAGCACGTCAATTCCAGGTCACGTAATTATTATTAAAATGCAACGATTTAACTAAAAAAACAAATAACAAAACAGGTTTATGCAAAAATATTAAGTAAATAGCCCAATTTTCTTTTTAATTGTTTTAAGTAAAGTAATTTGTAATAAGAAAGTCATTACAACACTGATTTCTGCCAATTCGCCGAACCAACCCTATTGTTAGTCAAAGCTTAAATCAGTGTTTCTCAGCCTTTGGATCGCAATTCGGTCGCCGTTGAATTCAGTTGGGTCACCGGCTGCATTAGTTCGCATGGTAAGATAAGATTGCTTTTAATAAGATTGCTCTGAATTTTGAGAAAAGTGTGGAAGAAACACGAAGACTTGTCTTATAGTCATTGATTTCGAATTTAAATGTGTCATTTGTCTTTTATTTTGTTCACTTTATCACGTCCATGTGATTAACACCTACGCTTGATATTTGTGTCGACAAAAAATAGGTTGAGAAGCAATAGCAATAATCCTTCTTGCTTTAGCAGCTCTGAAAACAAACTATAAAAATTCGTTTTCGTCAAAATATACTCACCTTTCGCCTTTCTTAATGTGACAGACGTAATGGCCGCTCATGGTGGAAGAACCCATATGACTGATGAACGCAATAAGTTCGTATCCTACAAAATTTAAAAAAAATAATAAGAAATGAACGTACATGTTACTCGGCATTGATCATGTCCGGGTAAAGGATAAAATATATAAACATTGCAAAAATACAAAACACTAAAATAAGCTATTGGAATTAGATGTTTTTCGGTTAAAAATTTATATAATTGTAATAATTTAGGTTAGTTTTCATACCGGACTCTGCTAACAATAAATTGTGCATTTTTTCTATCTTGAAAAATCCTAACAAAAACCCAGCTCCGATGGTTAAGTATATAGTTGGTATAAAAAACTGAAATAATCTTATTTTAATTTTATACTGATACCCGATATTTGTAACACCAGTATCGGACGAGTACCGATATTTTTACTTGGTAGCAGGTGTTGGCTAAACTTGACATGCTACAAATTATTTAATGTGAAAAGCAACAGCATATACACATTTCAAAAATTAACAAACAGTGGTATTGGTAGAATGACAGAATAGTATCAGTTTTTGTCCTAAAAATGGGGACATAAGAGGTCTGATTTTAATTTGGATTGATTTTGTCGTGTTTTTAGTATGATAAAAATTTCGCAAATAAGTTTTAAATGACACTGTTCTTGCACAAACCAGACCTCTTAATAAGTCAGAAACTACATAAATTCGAGTTAGTTAAAGCACATAAAATTAAGTGAGCAATACACAGTAATTTGTAAAAGTCACAGGGCTTATAAAAAAATTCCCATCCCTAATCCATGTATAAACGACAAAATCTCGTACGTAAATTTCGCAAATAGATTTTCAAGACTGTGCAAAGCAAATTGGTTAAATAGACTGACGCACGCCACACACACACTCACTGCCAGTCGTATTCCGGGGTGTGTCGAAGTCTTCAATCGTTAGGCCTTTCTTTGATTCGGCTTGGGACACTTTAGGTTCGGAGGTCGACTCCTTCGGGGCAACTTCGTCATCGCCCATATCGTCCATGTGATTGAAAATCCAGTCCGCCGCCCGTTCCATGTTGTTTTTCTGTTGCGCAAAAAAATTATAAATAAAGTTGCGCGAAAAAATTTGGATTTAAAACAGACAGAAAAGCAAAAATTTGCGTTACCGAAAGTTACGTTGATGTCCAAAGAAAACTTACGCTCTTTAAAATGTAAATGCTATTATGACAGGCAAATATACTTTAGTTAGACTTTCCTGTCTTAGTCAAGGTCAGCCGTTAATAAGTTCTAGTTATTTAAAAGAGAAATATATATCTCCACAAATAAGACATCATTAGTCTCTAGAAAAAACAACAACAAAACAATGTAAACACGTAAACTGGTTGGAAGCAATTTAAAGTAAAAATGACAGTAAAAGCAAAAGTTATTAATGACGGAATTTGACTAAGACGGGAAAGTCTAAAGAATATTTTCTCCTATTTGAAGTCATTTTCGTCATTTACGTGTAAGGGTGAGAGGAGATTTTCTTAACATTTTACACATTTCAAAGTTGTTCGAATTCGGCAGAAAAGCGAAAACTTGCGTCACCGAAAAATACGTTGATGTCCAAAGAAAACTGACGCTCAAATTTGACGCTTTTATGAGAAGCAACTTATGAAATTTCGGCGAAATATGTTTCGACATTTATTTGTGCATTGGGGCTAATTTTGGCCAACAATACCACTGGAAATAAGTTATACCTTATTGTTATAATAAACTATCCTTTAAAAGAAAATGATGGTTGAAATATCACATACACACAAAAATAATTAAAACTAATATACTCAATAGGGTAATCAGGTGGCACTATATGAAGAGTTGCGCTTGTGCTTCTATTTCGTGCATTTTAATTGATTTCATTTATACTTTGACCTAATGAAGCACGGTACGGGTGTGCGAAAGCTTGTCAAAATTGAATACAATTTGTCTTCATATAGTGACACCTGATTACCCTACCCTATTAACAATTAGACAAATACGGCCATTTACGAAGATTAATATACTCAAGTACATTATTTAACTAGGACCCAGCCTATTCAAAAATCGCACTGGCTAACGATAACGATTCCGTATCATAAAACAAGTGCTCACACAAAGACGCAGTGCCTTGGTGGCTTGTCCTTTGCTGAAACCCATTCTTGTGATCATCAGAACGTTCTCATCACTTACTGCTGCCGGGGCCTCCGGTTCAGGAAAACCTGCTCAAGGCAAAAATCAGACTTTATAACAGTGGTTCTTAACCTTTGTAAGCATCTAATACAAGTATAAACTGTCGATATTAAAAGAGCCGCAAAAAGATCAAGCAGTTTATTAAAAATAATAACAACAAACCACATCAAAAAAGGCAAAGTCTTTCCATATACTCTGAAACGTCCTATTTTCTTGCTAAAGGCAAGCTTTCTTCGAAAGTTGTTTTGGCATCGCGGTATGTTATGTGCAGGGGTGGATCCAGTATTTTTGTTTAAGCGGATGAAAATGTTCAGGTATGACGTCACAAAGTTACGGAATTAAACAATTAATCTAAAAACACCTGCTGTTGTCGAACGAAATCGTGCGCAAAAATGTTCTAAAAAATTATTTTATTTTTTAAACCCTAATGGGAGCCGCTCAAAAGACAGTTAAGAGCCGCGGTTGAGAACCACTGCTTTATAACAATTTGTTTTAGTTTTGCGTCAAATTGCACTATTGTCGCTAAATTATGCGCACACCAAAAACAGGCTTCGACTGGAAAAAAACGCAACAGTGGACCACGGATGTTGGTAAACAATCAGCTGTTAACAACTGAAACCCACTGTTGGGCTATTTCTCCATTAGCCACTTGTCACAGCAAAATGTCGATTTTATCGAATATGACTTTCATATTTTCATTAAAATTGCTAAAAAATGTATTGTGTTCCAAACGAAACACTGGTTTATTACACGGCTTTCACCAACCGTTAGGGTATTTCTCCATGAGCCAGTAAATGCCTTCCTCAGCGCTGGCGTTCGGGTTTGCCTTCACCGCTTCCCAGCACTTGTCCTGGGGAAAGCCGACCTGCTGCATCTCTCTCACTCTTTGCTCCTGCTCCTCCGAGTGCTCCTCCGGCTCCTCTCCCTCCGGCATGAGCAACTCGTCGCTCCTGGCTCCTTCTCCAAGCCACTGGGTGAGGTCCAGGTGGTCAGGCATGTCGATGCTAACGTCTGCCAAGGAGGAATAAACGCTGCAGTTAGAGCCGCGGTTGATGGCCTAAATCAGGGCTGGGCAACTTACGGCCAGCGGGCCAGATACCAACGCAAATCAACCAGTCCGTAACCTATTTCACAAACTTGGAACAAGGCCGTTCCTCACATATTTTTGGCTATTTCAACTACGAAAAAGAAAATAATTTTTGCGCTTTGCGTAAATCTTGTTCCTCCATCGAGTGTAAATTGCAAAATACCCCGGTTTATACCTCTAGTCAACTGTAGGTACGTTTGTATTAAGATGCGTAAAGTCTACACTATACACAGTTAACATTTACCGGTCCACAAAGACCTTTCTGAGTTTGGTTTTGGCCCGCGACTAGAAAAAGTTGCCCATCCAAGGCCTAAATGCATACTTGAACGTCTACATCAGCGTTTCTAACCCCTAAGTATGACAGGGAAGATTTGGCGACCCAATTCTTTTGAAAGGTTAAAATGGACAAAACACAAACAGGAAAATTGGGCTAATTCTCATGTTATTCTAATTTGTAAATAGCTTGTGCGCTCCAAAAAACGCTGCAGTTAGAGCCCCAGTTAATGACCTGAATGCATACTTGAACAACTTGATAGGCTAAAACATATCAATATTACCGCAAGAATATTTGCCTTCGACATTCTTATGAGAATAAATTTCTTATAAAATCTAATTTGTTTGTCGAATAATTGAATGTAATTCTAGTACAAATTATACATTGTTTTCTATTTTTTAAGGAATCGGTATATCTAATACTCTAATTCTAATTTAATTCGCACAAACTAAGTGGTTTAGAAGCTAAAATATATCTAGTTGTTCGAGTCGGCCGGATTGCCTTGTGGTGTTTAGAAAGTTGTAATTTCTGTGAGTATAAGATCTGTATGTAAAAAATGCCACTTATTATTGCATTTGTTAAAAAAATAAAACAATGTTTTTTTACCTATAAATACTGATATTTATACCATTTTCTACTCCTTTAAAAATGCGATATCTGTTTCTGTGACTTACCGAGCTTTTTTGGAACCCAATCATCGCCGACGGTGAACTTTTTCAGGTGCACGATCAAATAGTCGGGAAACGACGCGAAAAGTGCGCTTTTCAGTGCTGTTCCTTTGCCCTGTTGTAAAATAAATAGGCATTCTATGTATTCGTGCTTCATTTTACCACGTAAATCGGAAAACGCGGTAGAAGTTACTATTGTCTATAGGCTATTGGCTTTTTGGTGTGTGTAAACTTGCAACACCTCATTTAAGGTAAAGCATTTTTCCAAATTGTGAGCGACAATGTGTTAAGAGACCACGAAGGGGCGATCACGATTCATGAAAGGTAGATAACCATGGGTTAGACAGAGATCATTTAATAAAGTTATTTAAAAATCAGGTGCTAATATGTTTTCTCAAAACTAGCAATAGCGTTTGTTTGCCCAGTTAAGGCAAACCAAATCAACGCGGATTCTTAGTCGAGAAACAAACCCCCAACCTAAATAAGTAACAAAAGCAATTTAACGTTTTTTTGCAAAAATTAACAAAAAGGCAACTTCAGTCGAACTTTCACCGACAATCAAGTAACTATAGACCAGTGATTCTTAAACTGCCCGCCGAAACTGTTCGTACTTTCGGAAAACAACCTATTTGTATTACAAATAGGTTCGTTAGTTAACCACGCATCTTTGAGGTTTGCGGACAATTATTATCTAGTCGTTGTAAGGCCAGTCTCGCCATTTCCACAACATCTCTCTTCACAACTCTATATCTTGCCTTTCTTTGTTCGAAGGTCGTATTACCGTTTTGCGAAAAATTGATTAGGGTTGGAAGGTTTAAGCATAACAAAACTAAGCTTTTTTTCGTCGATTTAAAAGAATGAGTCGCTTGTTGGGTTAAAAATGGGATACGCTCGTGATAGCTTTTAGACTCGAACCTTTCACGAATATCACGGGAATGCTCACGATAGACGGTGAAGCGATATCACATGAAAATTTTTCACCGGACCACTTTGTAGCACGCGTGTATAGCAGCGTAGGTACACATCAAGTAAATAATTAATCAAGATACTTAGCAGCCAGTTTGTTGAGCGAGGTTGAATGTTTTAGAAGTGCATAACCAGAAGCGAAACTGGACCTTATTTTAAGGCAAATATGGAATAAATTTAATGATTACGCCACATATGTACGTCGTAACTTGTCGTCATAAAACAAGTTATTCTAATTTCTCATAAATATTTTCTTAAGTCCATCGACTTTGTGCTTACCCGAATCGCGGCGCTGTAAAAGTCCTCGACGATTTCTTGGCCTGTGAATTGCCGGACGCATTCGTGATGCGGGATTTCGGCGCGGACCACTTCGCCCACTTCCACCTTCACGTCCGCTTTCTTGTCTTCTTTTCGTTTCTCGTACGCCTTCAGCTCCTCTGCGCAAAAACAAACTATGCGCTAATACAGTGGTTTTCGATAAGCACACCGATATTTGTGTCTACATTTTTTTACCGTACGCGAGCAGCTTTCAGTTCTTGTCATGGGGAGTTAGGGAAAATTAACATTATTGCGACTTCTATGAGTTATATTTTTCCTTTACCACAATAATCGACCTCTTAAGTAACAAGGTTTTTAACGTTCCTTTTTTGTTTTTTTCTAGTTTAAATTATACTTTATTTTCTTTTTTTCGAGCATTGGGTTTAAGTCTAATTGGAAAAATTATAATGCACTATTCTTCTGCCAATCTAATTTTGAAAAGCTTAAATAACTCTGCATTTGTCCAAGTCAGCCTGTTGCCTTGCCGTTTTAAAAACATAATAATGCAAGCACCCGTGTGTTAAATCGTAAAAATCATATTATAGACAAATAAATTGAGCAAATTTTGTTCAGACAGATGTACTAGTTTCAAGTTCATTCTTATCTTTAACAAATCCATTTATGGTTCTTTAACAAATCCATTTATTATTACACGTTTTATGATACTTCGTAAACGAACTTCCTAGCAGATTATTTATTTAGTTTAGCTTTGTCAAATGTTCGCACAATAAGGACAAATAATCTGCCAATGTTTGTCCAGTTTGGTTAAACAGTATAGCAAACTTGTGCATTAGGTAAAAAGGTAACCAGAAATTAATTTTTGAAATATTATTATTTTCGAACTAATGTTAAAACAGCATGCCAGTCTCTGAAATGGATATTGAACATAATTTAAATGTGATAAAAAGTTTAATTCTATATAGGCACTTTTATCAGGTGACGACAACCAACAGAACGTAAACCAAATGAATGCATTCCAACAAACTTGTCAACTGTCCTTTACTAAAACAACCTAAATGGAAGGTAAATTACAAAGCAAAACTTCAATATGCATATACCTGGGTTGGTGGCTTTATCCATTGGTATAGGAAGCGACAAGACATAATCAGGCCGATAGGAATACTTTACCCGGTTGCTGCTTTGACATTGTACGCGATCTTGAATCTGGAACGTGAAACGAAAATAATATCTTTTCGACGTTGTAAGGCCTTTTTTCGCTAGCTATTATTTTGCTGGAAAACATATAGCACTTTTCCTATACGAAATTCAGCCTCTGGTATAGTAGGTGGCTTACCTTAAAAGTTGTGTTTGAAATAAAATGAGTTTGAATTTTACGTGGTATAGTAGGGGTTTAGTAATACATGGTAGGAACTAGGGATGTCCGATAATAGTGGATCGGGGCCGATACCCGATACCAACCAATGGAATTGGCAAAATATGGGGTATCGGTATCGGAACAAGATATTAAGCATCCTACATTCCTAGTTGTACCACTTCTGATTTGTTATGTAACAAAACAATAAATTAACAAGTAGTTAAGGGCTAAGGTTACGGTACACTTAACCAAAACTATATAAATCATAATAATAATAATCTAACTCAGGGGTTCTTAAACTGGGTGGTCCATAGACCCCTTGGGGGTCCGTAAATTAGTTTTAGGGGGTTTATGAAGGCCTTATTGAAATATTAGTGTAAATTTAAAAAGTAATCATTTTTTCAAAGAAAGCAGTTTAGTTAAAAACAAAACGGTTTTGCACTGAATGCATTTAGACTCCATTTCACTTTCACATTTTTTAGACCGAAATCAAGATTTATGAAGTTCATTTGTATACTGACGTCAATTTATGACGTCATTTTTTGAAAAAATTTGCCTATCGTGGTCTACGCGACGTCAAAAAAAATGTTATGGGTCCGCGGTAAAAAAAAATTTAAGAACCCCTAAACTAACTGATAAAACACACTATAGTATCGGTAGGCAACATACTGCTTCATAGAATAACGACACTTTTTGTTTTTTCCATGGCGTTGTTTGGTGTTTTAATGTAAATTAGTTACCATGAATAATTTATACATAAAAGCTTTTTTGACTGAAGGTTAGAAAATTTAAACCTTTTTTAAATAGAGAACAACAATAGTTTTTTTAATTAATTTATGTGCCTTTATATGAGTGTTTGTGTTTAAAATATATCTAGTAACAATTTTGAAATAACATAAATGAGATGCAAAGAATGGTTAAATATCATTTGTCCCGACTCTGCAAGACAAAGAGGTGCCCAAATCCAATGGATGTGGCCACTGTGGTCATCACGGCAAATTACAAACCATGTTTTCTTCCACGAATAAACTTATCACACAGAGTAAAACCATAAAACTACATCAATGTTTAAACTGTAAAAATTTCGGTATTTACGTTGCGTCTTGTGTTGTATGTAACGAACAATACGTTGGCCAAACTAAAAATTCATTCTCCACCCGATAGAATTACTACAGAGGGACGTGGAAAACCTTTTCCTTGTCGAAAGACGGGGGCTGCTCTTTTAAAGCATTATGCTTTCTATCATGCCCACACTTTTGCTTCTAAGCCACCTTTAAGTAATTGTTTTAAAGTGACTTTTGTAGAGCAACCCGAGGTCAACCAACTAGACCTGTGCGAGGACAAATGCCTTAACCTTATAAATGCAAGCATAAACATCCAAAAAATGATTTTACCTCGTTTTAAATGGTGTTTTATTTTATTTTGCTGTTTTACTTTGTTTTGTTTAGTTTTCTCTATTTTGCCCTCTCTTTTTTATTTTCCACCTCATGGCGCGCTTTTATCTGTCTTATCAGTTGTTACGTCATTTTACTGATTGCATCGTCATTTAGTTGCAGCAGTTGCGGCTTGCGTAGTGCACCACTTGCCTAGAACAGTTGGTTTAGGTTTTTATTTTGCGCATTCTTGACTTTTGTTGTGTTATGTTTTTAGATACTGAAGATGCTTTTATAGCGAAATATATTTATCTTTTTATAACATCCAAACAAACTCATTTTCGGTTTACTAAGTTCTGTGCTTAGTCTAATCTTTGTCTCGACTCTATAATTTTATATTTAAGAATCTGTATATTTTTGATTGAAATATTTTTTTACAGAATGCACATTGTATTTGATATTTGCGAATCAGACAGAAAACCGTTAAAACAACAGAACTTTTATAACCTAGATTTCGGCATCAAGTTATTAAAAGCATGACATCAAAAACAGAATCATTCCCTGTTATTTTTCTGCTGCACTTACGAAAAGTGGTAAAGTTGCTTCATTACTTCACAAGCACTGTGATATTTTATCATTTTTAAAATTGTTTCGCATAGTGGTCATTTTTGTCGCTTTTTATTTGACAGTATAGTAAGATTTCTCTTGTATTCGCTAGCGGCTAGCCTAATTTATTTTTATAATCAGTTTGGTTACAGCTGTTTCCCAAGCTTGTGGGCTGCGTTGATGTTAGCGTTTATTTTTGAAGGTATTCTTAGTGAAGTTGTTTAGAGTAGCAAAGTGTAAGTGTAAATGTAGAGTTAGTGTTGAGACGAGGGAGCTATATTTCAACAAAAAAAACGCTGTTTTATATATTTAGTATGGCAAAATAGAAAAATAAATAAAATTAGATTTTGGGTCATGGGATTTTGACCTGGACAGAAATGGGTCATAAGGGGAAAAAGGCGGTGTTATTTTCTGCTGCACTTACGAAGAACTTGAAGCAGTGTCCGGGCGCGGGTTGACCTCTCTTGTGCTCACTTCGCTCCATCACGTTGAGGATGTGGAGGAGAAACTCATGCGCGTCTTGCTGGCGATTTGTGGAGAATTCCGAGTGGCCCTTGCCGATGATTCGCTTCAGGTAGCGCGGCCACGGCAACTGGATTTTGTTTACATTTTTATTAGGTTGTTGTTTATTTTATAGGTGTTGTTTATAAAGGCGGGCTTGCCAGACATTTTTATGAAAAAAGTTCATTCGAAAAAAAATTTAAATCTTTTTTTATAGGTGTTGTTTATAAATGCGGGCTTGCCAGACATTTTTATAAAAAAAAATTCATTCGAAAAAAAAATTAAAGAAAAGACCTAAAATTGAATTACTTTTTAATATAACTCGAAACAAAAACAGTCTAAATTATGTACACTTCAATAAAAATTTTTGAAACGATTCGGCATTTTGGATTTATAATGTAAACGGAACTGACTGAAACGCTTTAATGAATTGAAGGAATAACGTTTCTCAGTCAAAACTTATTATTTCCAAGACGATTATCATTAAATTATTCAGAAAATTTCAAACACTTTTCAGAAAATTTTCGGTTTTTATAGGCCTATTAATGAATCGTTCAAAGTTTTCTTTAATAACTCAACATAACAGTATAAATGTCATGGTCAACACAAATAAAAAATATGTAAAAAAATACAGGTCTTCCTTAACAAATAACTTAAGCTGAACATAAAATAAATTGAAAGACGTAAAAAAACATGTTTTGTTTCGAAAACTTTTAAAGATTCTTTGTAGCACACTGTTATTAATGCAGGGTTGCCAGTTGCCACACACTTTTATTTAAAAAAATTCAAAGACCTTATTTCCGTGGTGGCCTAGTTGTCTTAGAAATTTTGATAAAAACATCCAAGCATTATATTATTCGACATATGCGTTGATCTAAGCTAAGGCCACCGTCACCGTAAAAGTTGCCCGAGCGATGTCGATTTTTTCAATTTTAAAGTTAGTTAAAGATTTTTCAACGAAAGTTTAAAGGATTGTCGGAACCTGATATTAAGTCATCGACATGTATGAATAAAATTTAAAAAAAAAACAGTATTTGTGCCATGGTCATCACAGTAACAAGTAGTTTAGCGTTTGTGTTACTACGGGAAGTTCTAAATTTACGACGTGGGTTACATTACATCAATCAAATTAAAGGCGATTCGAAGACGTTCAGAAAAATTAGTTTTTTTTTCAAAAAGTTTTTAATCGGCAAATGAAATCAAATATTTAAAGACTCTGTAGCCCTGTCGCAAATATTAATTTGCAGAACCCTGTAATGTAATGATATATTATTGAACTGGACCGATAAGAGTCATTAATTTTTTTATAATATCGTTTTAAATCAAAATTCCCAAATTTTAGAAACATGAAATCACCTCTAGTCGATTATTTTTTAAACTTTTTAATTAAAGTAATTTACATCAATAGAAGGTCAACATACTTTTGTTTAAATAAATCATTTTGTGTAAATTTTGGGCATTGATGCTTTTTAATGGAGTTAGCTTATATGTCAGATATTCGGCCACCCTAATAGTTTTAGAGATTTTAACAAGATTAAAACAGCTGGAAATGTACTTACAGCGATATCTGGCTTTTGTCCATCCTTTATCTCATGCATTGGGTTGTTGAGCGCATAGCCCAACTTGCACATGTGAAACTTAAAATCGGACATCATGTTTTCCACTTTCTTTTGAATTTCAACTGGATACTAAAAAAAGAGTATATAAAGTGGTGATCATCAAAATAAGAAAAAAAAAACAAGATTCGCGCGAAGCGCAGAAAATTTGCTGTTGTGTGTGTTAAAAAAGGAAAAATAAGGTTCGTGGCCAAGTATAGTTTTATTTAAGATCATGCTGAGTAATGATTGCTTATATGTTACTGCAAGCAAGATTTTTTCATTAAAAGAGCCATATGGTGTCACAAAACGAGCCATGTATGACCACTGCCCTGGTGGGTCGTTTTAAGTTTTCAAGGGCGTCACACAATATACTCAAGATGGTATTCCAATACTGATACCCTATGTCAAGCAAAAAGTATTGCAATCCAATCTGATACCAAATAATGGTTATTCAGCCCAAACAAGCAAAATAGGTGAAATTAAAATGTTTAAAGACAATTTTTCGAGGCCATTATGTCAAACTGTACTTTAGCAGTTCGGTTAGCTCCACTTGTTAACCTAACTATTTGTTGATAAATTTACCTTTTAAGTTAAATTGTTTTGTTGGATCACAAATCATGACTGAAATTTACATGTAAATTTAACATTGAGTATCATCTCCGGTCTGATATTAGTAGACATCCTTAGTTACCAATAAACAAAAAGTATAAGCGCTTTTATGCTTCACAAACCTCATAAGAGCCTTGTAACTGGTGCAAACCACTTTCTGGAGAAAACTGTGTCAGATAGGTTTTGAACAATTCTGTGCACTTTCCACTATCTGCATATCTGAGTGAATCAAAAAAGTATATATTACTGTTTGTGACATGATGGACTAAGCCAGTGGTCGGCAAACTTTTTTGTTGCGGCCCAAAGTACTCTTTTTAGAGCTATTCAAGGCCCACTACGTAAACCACTGCGAAAAAATGGCAGATTCAGGGTATTTGATTTTAGGGTAAAATATTACACGGCACTTTATGCCCAAATCACTGCTATATCATAATGTAAAACATACTTTAAAACGAAAGAATATAAAAAATTTTACATACAGTTTAAGTTGGCACAAATATAGTTCGACAGGCTCTTAGAACCACATTTGGCACGTGGGCTTTCCAAGCTGAGCAAATTTCAAAATTGTATGCCACACAAACTTCTAAAATGCCATGAACTGTCACGCGACCCACAACTACATTATAACACAAAGCGATTCAGAAGTAACTCGCGGCCCACTAAAAATGGCTCTGCGGCCCACAGTTTGTTTATTATCCCAGCTTTGTTTTTTTTCTGTGTACAAGATAAAAATTCCCTGGAATGCTGTTTCATCTTGCTGCATATATCGCCGATAGTGCTCGATAAATGAATTTAGGCAATAAAACTTCTTTAAAAAGCAGGTTGTATAGAGTAACAGTAAGAAATCTACTAAAGATTGACATAGTAATATGAAAAGCTATAGATAATAAACAAAGCATGACTAGTAAAAACTTTTTTTTTTAAATTAAAGATATTTTCCAGTCTTTTAATTATATTTAAATTTAAAGCGAATTTAAAAAAACGCTCTACATCATACCTACCGCCTAATACATTTAGCGATTAAGGTATGGCCAAAATTTGCAAAAACTTGAACCACACATTGAAGCCGAAAACAGCACTGGCAAAATCCGTACAATTCAAAAAACGAAACTTACACGTCATGAAAGTTTGGAACGGTGAGAAGCACTTGCAAGATCGAGTTCATGTAACAGGTGTTTCCCATGTTTCTGATGCCGGTCAAACCAGGACCAAACAGTTCCTTAAGGTTCTCTCCTAAAAAATGTGAGTGATTTACAAATAAAAGTTATAACTTTCTATTTTATCGGGGCTAGGATTTTACGCTTGTTCACTTGTCCGACTGGTTAGGGCCCTTAAGCAAAAATTGCTTGTTGTTATCAGACCTACTCAACACAATCTGCAACTGCTTAAACGTCAATTGCGTAAATCGCTAACTGTTAATGCTTTTGCAACTCAAAAATGAATTAGGTCAACTGTGCAATGTGCAATGTGCATGGATATGTACTGTAGCTTCATCAAAAAATATCAAATCAAGTAAAATCAACACCATCTTGATCAATACTTTGACAAGCACTTGTATCATGTCGATTTACTCAACCCATTTGGCTCTGCATCAATTAAAAAACGATTTTAACATGGTAAAAAGTGATACATATTTAATGGTTCAGTAAAAATTTTGGTTGAACATTTGACAACTGTATTTATGTGAAAAATATTTATGTGAATGGGGGGTAAAGCATTGCTGAAAAGAGCAGATGACAAGCCAACATTTTTGGCAAGTGTAATTTGTGTGGGTGAGCGGCAAATGCAAACTTTTAATTCAATATCAACCCTGTTATTTACAACAAAGTCTCTTGTTAGTGCTAGTAAGGCAGATTAAATGAATTCAAAACAGAAAACAAACCACATTGGTAGATTTATTTTTGTGTAAATGCAAAGAAAGGTCTTTGGTCACCTGCTTCTTGTATCAAGTCCCATTCACTTCCAACCTTCTGGTTAAGTTCAATTTCCATTTCTGTCATCGTTTGCTCCGTCTACTCAAAATTGAAATACGTATATAATAATCCATAGGCTGTATATAAAAGTATGCCTAGAGGTACACTGGAAGCAATACAAGATGCCAGTCTATGTTATTAATACACATTCGTACTGGGAAAGTAACAATGTGTTAACAAACAAATAGTGAACAATCGCACAGAACAACTAATATCCTAAACAAAACAATGATTTTCAAACTAAAAAACTAATGTTTCTGTTGAGTTAAGGTTATTATTATTGGAAAACTTCCACAAACACAAAAATTAATGGATTTTTTTTATTTTTACATTCTTAAAAAAAATATTCTTATAAAAATAATTCTTTCAACAACTAAAAAAGTAAAAATAGTTCTTTCTACACAGATAAAGTCAGACCCACCCAATGTACATAAAAATGTATCAATCTAATAAAAAGTATAAGATAAGCTTTGCATAAAATTTTGAAACTTTGAATAAAGGGTTCAACTAGAGAAAAATAAAATAAAATTAATAAGTTTCTGTTGCCCACCTTTTCCATATTCATCATGTTGATGCCAAAGTGGGCAAGGTGCCCTGCCAAGCCTGGGTCCTCAACCATGCAATCTTCGTCATATGAGTACACATCTAAAAGAAAGAAAAATAAATAAGTAATAATATAAGTTGCCACACAATTTTATGAAAAATATTCAAAGATATTTACAAGACAATTTACATCATTTATGGATCTAAAATATTGAAACACTTGACGATTTTTTAATATGACATTAAAAAAGAGGATAAATGCCAAGGTTAATGCAATAGCAACTACTTACAACAAAATGGTTTTATTACGACCCTTTCGAAACATAAAACTGCTCCGGATATAAAACATTGAATTTGAAAAATTTTAAAGACTTTTGTAATAACAATGGACTTTTCCTAGTTTTTATTACGCAAAGCATTTCAGATACATTGGAAGACTTTTAAAGATTTGAAAACTTTGTGGTAACCCTGATATAGATTTCTTTTTTTAATCCAGGTATTTGCTAAAACTGAACATAACTATTGTTTGGGGTATTTCAGGTTTTTAAACAGAAATTTTGCAATTTAGCAATCAGTAATTTACATAACAAATAAGGAAGGGTGATGACGTTCTGCAAAATAATTTACCTAAATGCAAATAATAACATATTTGATATTGAAAATGAATAAGAATTAACTCAAAACCTTAAAAATGATACCTACTTCTGTATGGGCTTTGATATTTTTACTTGTCTTACTACCACCTCAAAATTATGATATATATATGCTCCAATTAATAAACAGTTTTACTTTAAGTTGTTTTTGGGATTAAAGCTTAATTTCCTGTAAATGGGCAGAAATTAGTAATTCCAAACACAGACGTTAGTTGTTCTACCACCTGTGGGTAATCTTCGACCAAGCACAAATTTCATGCAACGTTTTTAGGCAGACAAAAAGTGAAAGCTCACTTGTACACAGAATTGTTTCAGCACTGGGGTAAAAACAGCTATGTACCTGCTCCACTTGCCGTGATCGTACCCAGCTTTACAGCAAGTGGAAAACCAGTTGACTGAAAGTGCTCAACCGCATGATTGTTTCCGCCCGAACCGTCGAAATATCTCCGGCCACACAAAATCGAACCGTCGGATAAATTCATCCAAAGGTTGCTTTCCAAGTCACACATGCAGCATTTCCAGCCACTAGGAGGCACTTTAACGCCGTTGTCGAGTTGCTTGAGACCCTCCGCATGTCTGTGTATTAAAATAGAAATTAAATATAGTAGTTAAAGTTCTTTAATAGGGTGCGTCTTTATGGAGTAAACAACACACAACATACTTACATAGTTACATTTACAGACTTTTGCTAATATTTATTGTTTGCTAATGCTATTATGAAGAGTCCTGCTTTCTACAAATTCAGTATCAATGTGAAGAATTCAAGGCACGTTCCTAAGTATAAATTAATATATGACTTGCTACAATAGAGAAGGAATCTAAATAATTTGGAAATCCTTTTACATAAAGGTAATTTAAAAAAATATTTGGATACAAAAATATACTTTTGATGAGGCCGGAGCCTTCATTCATTCAATTGACTTTTTGCTCATTCCGACAAGTTGCTCACAGTATAGTAGCCAACAGTAAAGCAAAAAAATGTCCTATATTAACTTAAGATATGTAGTTTAATAAGATGGTGGCAATTTACTTGAACTTTTTGCCTTTAACGCCCATTATCAAGATATCTATGATCCGTCAATCCACTAAACACTCTGGGTCAGGGCAGGTCAACGTTGACCATATTTAAAAAAACAGGCGTTCCATTTTAAAGGTATACACAAATATTCCTAAATCCCTCATGTGAATATCAACAATTTCCAAAAAACAGTTTTAAATTTTTTTGAGCAAAAAATTAAAATGAAATTAATTTACCAGTATGCATCTTTAAATAAAAACAAAAACTGACAATCTGACCATATACTAAGAACTAAGAGTATATTTACTGCTAAAGAACAATTACTGTTAAATAAACAAAGCTGAAAACATAGACGTTCCAAATCAATTTTCATCTTAGCAATTTTTAATAGTGAAAATAATTACTTTGAAACATCTCTTTTTTCCCCATCCCAGGCAAGGATCTCTTCCTTGTTAGCAGCGGAAGTTGAAGAGAGAACACCACTTACACTGGCTAAAATCTACAAAAGAAAAAAGTTCAAAATCAGACCTAAAGGAGAAAAGCTAAAGTCAACAAAAAGAACCTACCACTGAGTGGATATTTTCCAGGTCTTCGAAAGAGATAGCCTTGTGTTCTGGGAGCAGGTACAGGTTTTCTATCTGCTTATATTCAAACTTATCGTCTTTGTCAGGCTCAAAACCACCCTCCACACCTAAAACAACAACATAAAACAAGGATGGAAATGGACCAATGGTTGTTGATGCAGATATTTTGCAAAAGAAACCCAGATAACTGGTAATTCATGAAGTTTTACTAAAATCGTCAAAATTTGTTTTCTTAGTTGTTTGTGTATTGAAATGTCATTTTATTTCTGGTTTATATCACACATGCAAAAAATATTTTTGTGTATCTATAAAAGAACCTAAATATTGCACAACTGCAATAAAGCTGTTCGGTCCAATCTCAGATGGCAAAAAGCATAGTTTTTTAAAGTGTTTTTTTTTTCAATTATTGTGTAAGAAAGTCAATTACAACAACATGTGTATTCCTTGCATTCATTTTACTGCATCAAGTGACATTAGATGTAAAATTTATGTTCAATATAAAGTAAAACAGAACATATTATGTAATATAGAT
The DNA here is from genome assembly GCF_963924565.1 of Ascidiella aspersa. Classification (NCBI taxonomy): domain Eukaryota; kingdom Metazoa; phylum Chordata; class Ascidiacea; order Phlebobranchia; family Ascidiidae; genus Ascidiella; species Ascidiella aspersa. Next base: position 24,331,631 of record NC_139451.1, read on the forward strand.
AACCCAGTGATTCCCAAATTATCTGCCGCGGCGTACTAGTGTTCTTCTAGAGCTTGTCAAGTGTGCCGCGAAACTTTTTGCAATTTCGGAAAAGAGAGTATTTTGTATTACCATAAACAGGCATAAACGCCAATAATTTAGACTTAAATACACACTATTTAATTTTGAGACATTAACATATAGTTTGTCATGTGTTTAGGACGATTGTAAAATTATTCTGTTGTTGTTCGGTTAAAAGTGTGTTGCGAAATAGTTAAGATTTTTTAAGAGTGCCACAAGTCAAAAAAGTTTGGGAACCACTGGTTCAAACCATAGATCAAACTTACCAATTGCCAAACGTTTTGGCTTTTGGGCAGTTTCCTCATTGTCTGCTATAACTGGTAACTTCATGGAATATAAAAAAAAGTCAAACTCAATATTGGAGATAAATACTTATAAATCAGTTTTTTTATTACCTCTTTTTTCACCTTCTTTATCTGAAGGAACAATCGGTTCTTGGTCTCCGAGTAATATAAATCCAGGTATTTCTTGCTGAAAGCAAGGAAAGTGCACAAACAAATGTACAAGCCATCTTCACTCTCCTGAAACAAATAATGTTACACAGACTTAAATAGGGAACACAGCAATTCAATTATATTGACCTAAATCTTACTCAAAATAATGGCTAGCAAATCAATAGCTTGTTATGCAGAAACTGCCATTTTATGTATAACCTTGAATTGTTTAATAAAATTTATATATACAAGTAATATAACATATAGAAAACTTACAGGGGTTTCAAATGAAAAGCAACACTCATCCTTGTATATGTTGTCACCCAACCCAGGTATTCTTACACTAGGTGCACATGTATCCAGTTTTGATCGCAGAGACATGGCAAATTATATTGCCAAGGTTTTGACCCTGATGAAAAAGCAAACCTGCAATCGAAAAATGAACTTCCAAATGTGAAAACGACCTAGTATGAAGTAAATTAAGAAAGCATTTTTAATCCAACAAAACAAAAAAAATTCTAAATTGTTTGAGACTATAATGGCTAATGTGCATTTTTTAATCTTCTAAAGTTGAGGTTGAACATATACATTCAAATTGTACGAGCAAAATTATTTAAATATTTGCTTGAACCATATATTGTTTTATATATGTATACAAATAGCAGTTTGTAAACTAAGAAACTTTTCCAAGCAAAAATCTTTTGGTGGTAGCATGCTCTTGATACTCTGAAATCCGCCGAAAACGATCCTTCCTACATTTCTTCATCATTTTCGATTCAAATTCCCAATCTTCCTCAGTCAGCTTTGACAAATTCTTCTTCATTTCTTCGCGAATATGTTCAGGAATTCTCTCGAGCTCGAATTTGTGAACATGCATTGCAACTCCTGCAGGCAAGTTTCTTTGAATGTACTCCAAATAAACATCCGCAGTGGTTCCGGTTAAGAATTTAATTTGTAGTACTTTTTTGTGTGTACGGATCTCATATTGGACACGGTGCTTCTTGTAGATGTGCTTTGATTTCAGCAAAGTAGATCTGTCGGCGATGAACTTTGGAGTAAGAGTGTCACGTACGGTAATACCGAGTTCATTTGCAGCCAAGGTGCAAAACTCCATGTAACTTTCGAGGGCTGCCAACTCGTGACCTTTTACAAAAATATCTATTGCTCTGTACAGAATATCTGGAACTTCAACCTCAGTTGATGGTTTATTGTCCTGAGTTAGTACAACCTTATCACTAGTGTTTTCAACTTCATCACAATTATTTACTGTTTCACAATTGTTTTCAGTTTTGTCACCATAAATTACTGGTTCGTCAGTATCACAAATGTTTACTGGTTCACTAACGTTTTCAGTTGTATCACTATAATTTATTGGTTCACCACTATCAAGATTATTTACTGGTTCACTACTGTTTTCAGTTTTGTCACTATGATTTATTGGTTCATCACTATATGGGCGTTTCAGTAATTGCAATTGAGCTTTACCAAGTCCCGCCTTGTTCAAAAGTGTTGTTGAATGTAGTGTGGAAAATGACAGTAATCCAGTATGATTAGGGAAATTACAAATATCCTTTAGCTGGGTAAGGCTCCTTCTGACAAGTGTTGTACACAAAAGCCTTTGAAGGCTGCCAACATTCATGTTTAAACTAAAACATTAAACCTAATTGCATTAATACACTAAAAAACACATTAACACATTATGTAAGGTGACAAAAATACCGAAGTCTGACAATTAAGCAGATCACAATAGTTTGTATAAGAGGCACAAATTGCGATTTAAAGTTCTGCAAAGGTTTTTACAAAGTGTCACAATTATGAGCTGCTTAAATCATAAAAATAATATAACTTCTTCAATTTATGCCTAATTAACCTGCATGGATGTAAGGTAAGCAACTTGGTTCTGGTGTACCATCCTACCAACACATTTTCGTCCGTTGGTTAATATATTGCTAACATTGTTTGGTTTAGGGTGCGAGTTAGCATTTGAGTTTTGGGTGGTCAAGTATATATTTATCTTTTTACAATCATTTCCGCATGACGCAAAACGAAAAAAACATTATAGCTTCGTTAAAGAATTAAGTTGGAAAACGCGATGAGTATATACAATGTTATAGGTGAGATCTCGGATGTCCAACATTTTTAACATAATAGGCCGCATTTAAAAATTCAATGGACTGCAAAACTCGGAAAACCTAGGAGATTACACACCGAGCGCGTTCTACATGTTTTGATAGTAGTTAAAACAACGCCAACAATTGTAATAAATAGAGCTACTAACAGTTAGAATAGGTGGTGTATCGCAATGCGGCTCGCTGGACATCCCTGGGTTAGATGAACGACAAGTAAACAATTCATCATATTTCGTTGGTAAGATATAGAGAGAAGACGAGCGTCAAGAGTTTCGCCAAAGAGTCTATACTTAATACCCTTAACGAAACCTATTTTAAGATTTGACGTTGCCTACTATAATAACACCATTCTCATTTCGACTCAATAAGTTTTTATATATTTTTTTATTTTTTGTTAACACGTTTACCAGAAATTTATATCGTATATCGTAAACTAGCGGTAAAATAAGGCAAAACAAAACAACTTAGCGAACCGAGGAATTTTTTTTAAATTTTAACACAATACAGTTGAGAAATGTCTTAAAATCTATTTGAGAAATGTCTTAAACACTTTCTTTTTTAATCCGCGCTACAGGTATTTTTAACGAAATGGGTTTTTGTGGAACACTCGTGACGCGTAAATTAGCGCTAACGCAACAATAAAACAAAAATAAGGCAAAATACAACAACTTTTCGAACCGAGAAATTTTCTTAAATTTTAACACATTACCTTAGTTTCAATATACGCTTCGCCAAATCACATTAGGCCGTGTAGGGCAGTAAACGAGTGTTCCACAAAAATCCCTTCGTTGAAATTACCTCAAGCGCGGATTAAAAATGAAAGTGGATTGATGTTAAGACATGTCTCAGGTAATTTGTGTTAAAATTCCTCGGTTCGGAAAGCTGTTTTGTTTTGCCCTATTTTAGCGCTAGTTTACGATATACGAAGAAAGATTGTGGTAAACATGTTAACAAAAAATCCGAAATGAGAATGGTGTAATAAAAACACATGCATAAACGTCGCGTTCAGCGTGAGGCGAGTCGCCACTGAAAATAGAAAAGTGCTAAAAGTTGATGTATGCTAGTTTTATCATGGTAAAAATCAGAATTCTTAACGAGCCTGAATTGTTTTTTTAAGATTTTAGGGAGCCCGAACTGAATCGAATATTTTAAAAGAATTTGAACCTTAACCAAACCTTTTAAAATATCGTTTTTTGTTTTTGTTTTTCAGGGAGTCGAACCGTTTGACTTTTCCAGTTCAGGTTCGGTTCGGGTTCAAGAATTTTTTCGGAATCCGGTTCAGTTCCGGTTTCGGTTCGGAGGAATTTAAAAGTTCAGGTTCAGCTCCGGTTCAAACATCGCTATTTCAAAACCGGTTCATAAAGTTCCGGTTCAGATACAATATAATTTGCGTTAAATCTCAAAATGTGGGTCGATAAATGTAGAGAATAATGTTTGAAATGTAAGTCATTTAATCTAAGTTACGTGATGTATTAAAAAAACGGCAACTCATTATTGAAATATCTAAAAAACAGGGAGTCGAACCGTTTGACTTTTCCGGTTCAGGTTCGGTTCGGGTTCAAGGATTTTTTCGGAATCCGGTTCAGTTCCGGTTTCGGTTTCGAGCATTTTAAAAGTTCCGGTTCAGCTCCGGTTCGACTAAATTTATTTTCAAAACCGGCTTATTAAGTTCCGGTTCGGATGCAATATGAGATGAAAATGTGGGTCACTAAATGTAGAGTTACGCGGCGTAAACAAGCTAGCTCCTCGTTATTGAAATATCTAAAAAACAAAAAAATAAAATTTTATGTAATCACTAGTCATTATTTTCAATAAAATTTTGAACTTAGCATAGATTAACCCTGTAAAATAGAGGTTGTCACCTCGTGCTGGAGTGAACCGCTTTTGTTGACAGGTTCGGGTTCGGTTAAGGTTCAGATTTATTTAAAATATTGGGTTCAGTTCCGGTTCGGCTCCTCAGAATTTTTCATAAAACGGTTCAGGTTCGGTTACGGTTAGGAAAAAATTGGACCAAAACCGGTTCATAAAGTTCCGGTTCGGTTCCGGTTCGACTGCCTGCTAAAAAATAAAAAATCAACGATTTTTTCATTCAATATTCATATTTTTTCATAAAATTTCTAATATGGCGTAACTTGACTCTGTAAAATAGAAGTTGTTACGTCATGCAGGAGTGAACCGCTTTTGTTGACAGGTTCGGGTTCGGTTAAGGTTCAGATTTATTTAAAATATTGGGTTCAGTTCCGGTTCGGCTCCTCAGAATTTTTCATAAAACGGTTCGGGTTCGGTTACGGTTCGGATAAAATTGACCCAAAACCGGTTCATAAAGTTCCGGTTCGGTTCCGGTTCGACTCCCTGTTTTTTTCGCATTTCGAGTTAGTTGCTTAAACTTTTAACAAGACTTTTAGGCGAGAGGCTGTATTTATTTCCAAAAAATACTTGAATTGTTGGTTTAAAAAGGGTTTCTAGGGGGGCTCCAAGCAATTCGTAGGGGGGAGGCGAGCTCTAAGTTAATATTTAAATTTTTTGCTATGATTCTAATGGTATCGTTTTCGTTTTGGTTGTACACCACTCCTACAGCGCTGTACAAACTCTGTTTTTGCCAACTTTAACATTAAAACTGCCAAGACAAATTTGCGAATCTTCTGTTATCTAATTTTGTTTACTTTGTTGGGCACTTTAGTCTCTTTGAGTGCCATTGCATGTTTTCATATATAAGGTATATATATAGTTTGTGGATTCAAATAAAGGCAACTGTGTTTTTTGGTATACTTCACCTTGCAAATTAATTTGCAACGAAATAACAATTTAAAGTCTGGTATGAATTAAGTCCCAAATAACTCATTAGTCGCAAAGCAAAAGCATTAACCAGTCACAGACATCTTTAAACCCTGAAATAAAAGTAATTGTTTTGTTTATAACAGAATTAATTCAAGATTTATTTGCATCCAAATAATATAAACATTATACGACGAAAAATTCACATAAATTGCAGATCGGAGAATCTATAAATTTTGCCCAGAATTCAGGCTCAAAAATGCCGTAAACTAAATTGTATTTTGCGTAGTCATTTCTCGACTTGGTGACTTCAAACTAACGTTATAACGGTTCTATTTAATTATAATTTTTCTAACTTATAGATAAACGATAAAAGTCATCCCCCGTTTAAACTATTTTTTATCCATATTTTATATAATTGGATAACATATAATTTGGATAGGCTTGCAACAGGGGGACCAAATGTTTTGCGAAAAGCCTCCTGATTTTACAGTTTAGCGCCAATTCAACCAATTAAATCCAATTTTTTTCCCGCTTCGCGCGACCGACAACAAACTTCACTATTTTCAAGTTGTCTCAGTGATATTTTATTAAAAATTCCGAATTGCCTTTCGTATAGGGGTGCAAGTCATAGGAAAATTGCAAGGGTGCCGCTGCTGAAAAAATTTGTGGATATGGCACGTATTTCTCAAACGTAACAATTCTATTTTCGTTTTACTTGCAGGCAAAAAAGTGTCCTCTTTTTGGACGCTAAAAATATGGTAGCCCTTATAGTATAATTACAACAATTTGGTGACTTTGTTTTGTGCTTTTGTTGCTTTGTATTTCTGAACTCGAGAAATTGTAGATTTGCAATGGTAAAACTTAGCTTGACTGATCTTAACAAAAATCGAAACAATCTAAGTCATTTTGTGCTGTTATATATAGACGAGATAGTTTTATCATATCATGAGACAAGGGTGAATGAAATCTGGAGATAGATGCTAGGGGTGAACGAAACTAAAAAAGAAGCACTGCACTAAAGCATGACGCCACAACTTGTAATTCACCGCACCAGTCTTATACATGTTCGAAATTTACAAAAAAAGAATATTTATTGAATAAAACTTTGCTTGTTGTGCAATACGTCAGAACAATTAAATTAAAAATCAATTACTAAGTTAAAAATTTCCCTATATTTGTCAACAATTGTATCCGAACCGGAACTTTATAAACACGTTTTGAAAATAAGTTTAGTAACTCGGTACAAAGAGTTCAAAAGTCTTTGATGGTAACTTTTGAATTGCTCCGAACCAAAACCGCAACTGAACCGAAATCCGAAAAAATCTATGAACCCAAACCAAACCTGAAGCGAAATAGTCAACCGGTTCGACTACCTGGGTAACAACAAGCCTTGTAAAAATAGCGTAGTTGATAAATTTTAATTTAAACAGACTTTAACTTACAAGCCGAACGATAGATTGGGTTAGATATTAATGACCTAAAATCGTTCTATGTCACAGTGTTGTAAACAAGTTGCAAAGTCCAAATTTTGTTTAATTCATTTTTTTGCAAAATATAGCAATTAAGTGAAATCAAGTTCTAGAGCAAGTTATAAGTTGCCCAGGGTCAAGTCATTATTAGAGCAAGTAAACTTCAAGTCATTGACATAAAAATAAAACTATTAAAATTGGTAAACTGGATCGATGATAAGCCACAACTAAAATTAAAAAATAAATAAACGCAATATAGGCCAACAGCAAGTTAATGGTTTTATGTGCAAATTTTATTGAAAAAAATTTGATGAAAACCCTTAAGGGCGCGGTAGAAAAAAGGTTAAGAACCACTGCTTTGGACGATATTGACTTGCAGCGATCCATGCATGCAGCTGAAATCACGACTCTCCAATTTGCATCTTGTTTATCCCCCGTTTGTACGATTGCATGGGAAAATGACTCAACGATTGACACTTAATCGCTGTTTCACTTCCCAAAATGTTGCCAACCACATACAGTATATGCCCATTATTTTAAGTTTGACCTTTTTAAGTTGTGCGTTGGCAAATCGAAACTTTCCAAAACGCTACTTGACATTTCCCTTCTTATGACACAATCGACAGTTTGCCACTTGTGCTGAACTGTTTTTCAACTTTTCTCATAATAGTAAGGTGGTTATTTTGCCATGACTTGGTAATAGTCGATTGTCAAAGTATGACAATGTTCGTTTTTGAATGTGTGCTGATTTTTTTTTGTGGTGCGCCTTAAAATAAATCAGTTAACAGCCGCTGATTTAGAGTATTTAAGAAAAAACAGAGCAATTAGTTTGACAGCATACTGTTTTTTAGTCTACCAAGCTAAAATACTTGCTGTAGGATGTTTTATTAAATGCACAATGACCTAGAGAGTAGGATTCATAGCACAAGTTTGAATGGCATGTTACAATTTGAGTTTAGTTTTTATTTTAATAAGCTCGATCCAACATCAAAATTCTGAATCGGACAAAAAAAATCTGAAAGGGTTTTACAAAGATATTTACTCGACAAAAGATGAACAGAAAATCTTCCTTAGAAAAATACAGTTAAACTGAATTTGAACTTGAACAAGCGTCTAACGTAGCCAACATCTCGCTTTCAAACGGAAGCATTTCTTGAACCCCAATGAGTACCACGACTGAAATAAATAAGAGCGTATTGTGTCCAAATGACAGAAGTTTGTTTTAACAACAGGCGATCAGTAGCTATAAAAGGCTATTCTGTCAGAAAAGTTTTAGTTACAAAGCAAGTATTTTCACAGGTTTTTTTCACAGGAATTATTTAGTCTTTAAATATTTTGTTTGAGTTTTATTTGTTTGCTAAACTTCATCTAACCACAACCAATGCACTTTTAAAATAAACGCTAAGAAAAAAAATAAACGTTAAAATAGAAAAATAAAAAATAAACGTAAACATAAACAATAAACGTTAAAATAAAAAGATGCACAAAGGAAAATTCGCTTCTGGTTAAGCTATAGCATTACGTTATTTCTTTTGAATAGCTGAGCAAGATTTTATAAATATTTTTTCAATTCTGTTTTTTCAGTTTTGTTCAGAAAACAATGCAAATCACGAAGCTCTTGTTGATCTGTCTTGTTGTAGCGACGATATACGAATGCAGCTTGGCATCGTAAAAGCATTGTATTATTTATCATAAACGTTAATTAGGCTAAATTTATTTTTAACAAAATAATTGAAACAGGATTTTAAGAACAGTCGCCTAGTTACATTTTCGCAAAAACGTTTTTTTTTTATGAACTTTATTTTTAATGCAGAAACGAAATAACATGAATATACAACAATATTAACAGTTAGGCCTAAAGGCCCGTTTACACTACAGCTGCACTGAGCGGAGCTGAGCTGCACTGGGCGTGAAATTGTTTTCACTACTGCTGCAGTGAGCTGCGCTGGGCGTAAAAATCGCGACAAAACGTAATGTTTTACTATAGCTGCACTGGGCTTGAGTTTAGCAAAGCGTGGAAATCGCTCCAAAGCGTATTTTTTTTTTTTTTTTTTTTTTTTTTTTTTTTGAGTTTAGCAAAGCGTAACTTTAAGCTAGCCGCAGCTGCTGCACGGGGCTTGAGTTTAGCAAAGCGTGAAACGCTCGCCACAACAGAATTTAAATGCAAATTACGCCCAGCGCAGCTCAGTGCAGCTGTAGTGTAAACGGGCCTTAAGACCAAATTTAATCTATCAAGCAACTTAGCACTCTAGGTTATAAACAAATAAATAATTTTCTAGTTTTTAACCAACAAGGCTTAATTAAAGTTACAAGACAACAACACAACTAACTAATTAAAGATAAACGTAAATAGCATCTAAAGCAACAACCCTTAAACACATTTCTAACAATGCAACGACAGCAATTAATTTGGAAAGTTATAGAAATAACTCAAATGGATATAACAGTCGAAATAAATATCAACTCTTTAGCAGAGACGGAGGTAGACGACGTCGTAGCAGACAACACGGAAGAAGGAAACATAAAGAGAAAGAACATGGAATGGGTGAACATAAAAGTCGTGAACATAAAAGAAGAAAACATGGTGGTAGTCACCGTAGAAGAAGGCGACATCATGGAACACGACACAATTGCATTCGAGGTGTGTTCTTACGACCAGGTTTTGCTCTTTCCTAAGGTATCACACATTCACTCGCGGAGACAACCTTATTGAAATAAAATTCCTTGCTACACGCAAAACCAAAGTGAAGTCTGCAAATACCACAACCAGCATTAGGGCTACATGTATTGTATATACGACATGTTCATTAGACAGAATGGAAAGAACAGCAATTGTGCAACTGTGAATTAGTCGGTTAGTTTTAATTTTTTTAATCAAGAACAAATGAAAGCTTTCATTCGTTTTCTAAAACGAATGATCCGGTCATTTGCAAGCGAACGGTTACACCCAATCGCGATGACACCTCAAATTTCAAAACCACGACGTAATTATCCAAAGTAAACAATTCAAGGCGTTAAACTATAAAATATTAGATTATTACTCATCATCAATCCTTGCGGACTGCAAGGTGCGAACAAAACGAAATAATGTGGTCTTATTTTCTTTACTTTAGTGAACTGCGCCTGGGGCGGCTGGTCGGCTGCATCTTGCTCAGTGAGTTGTGGCTCTGGAACGCAACTCTTCACAAGGTCGGTGGCTAGAGGTGCAAGCTGCGGAGGCTCTGGATGTTCCGGTTCGTCTTCTGAAAGGCGGAGTTGCAACGCCGGCTGCTGCCCTAGGAACTGCGCTTGGGCCTCGTGGGGAGGATACAGCAGTTGCTCTCGCGGATGCGGCGGCGGAACGCAAACCAGAAGGCGGGATCATGCCGTGTCGGCCGCTTGTCGCGGTGTTGCTTGTTCAGGGCCTACGACACAGTCGGGGGCTTGCAACACGCAATGTTGTCCGGTACATTGCGTGTGGGGTCCTTGGACCGACTTCAGTTCTTGCTCTAAGTCGTGCGGAAGCGGATCACAGGAAAGAACCCGTTCAGTTGCCATACCACCGCTTTGTGGGGGCATTCCCTGTATCGGTTCCAACAGTTCATCGCAGCTCTGCAATTCCAAGCCGTGCCCCATCGATTGCGTGTGGGGCGACTGGACCCAATTCGGGGCCTGTCCTGTCACTTGCGGCAGCGGGACCCAAACAAGTTTGCGCGTGATTGCTGTGACGTCACAACACGGCGGGGCTGAGTGCGCAGGTCCTATGACGTCATCTCAGACATGTGGATCGGCGCCGTGTCCGGTGGACTGCGTTTGGGGCCAGTGGGGAGAGTACGGCGCTTGTAATGTGACCTGCGGAGGAGGGATTCAAACCAGGGCTAGAAAGGTTAGTGTCGCGGCTTTGTACGGAGGAAAAGCGTGTCTGGGTGATGCAACCGTGGATCGCGCTTGTAACGATTTCTGTTGTCCTGTCGACTGCGTGTGGGAAGTTTGGGGCGAATTTTCGCCGTGTTCCAAGTCGTGCGGGCATGGATCCAAGTTAAGATCGCGTCAAGAGAGGGTGATTGACTCGTGCGACGGTTTACCTTGCCAAGGTTCTAGAAGCGACAGGCAGCCGTGTAACACCCATAACTGCCCGGTGCATTGCCAGTTGGGGTCTTGGGGCGAGTTCGGAGATTGTTCGGCATCTTGCGGCGGAGGCCAAAAGAAACGTTCGCGAAGGGTTTCTGTCCCGGCCAAACATGGAGGCGACCAATGCACTGAGGCTCTTAACGACACTGCCACTTGCAACGAAAATCCTTGTCCTGTCGATTGCAAGTGGGGCGCGTGGAGTGAATTTTCATCTTGTTCGTTAACCTGTGGATCCGGCGTCCAAAACAGAACGAGAGCTGTTCTCACAAAAACATTGTACAATGGAAAGCGATGTGTAGGTAGCAACAACAGCTCACAGCATTGTAACACACAGCACTGTCCAGTTAATTGTGAGTTTGGTTCCTGGGGAGAGTTCTCGTCCTGCAATGCAACTTGTGGCGGTGGAACACAATTCAAGTTGAGAAATGTTTCAGTCACTGCCAAGTACGGCGGAGCGCAATGTATAGGTTCCGCAAACGTGTCGCGTTCTTGTAACGAGCAATGTTGTCCGGTCGATTGTGTTTGGGGCGATTGGACCGCGTTCGACTCATGCACTCTACAATGCGGTGGCGGTACCCAAAACCGAACAAGAGAAGTGGCGGTGAAGAAGAGTTGCGGCGGCGCGGACTGTTCCGGATCAAGCTCTTCATCGCAAGCTTGCAACACCCGCTGCTGTCCAGTCGACTGCCAATGGGGAGAGTGGTCGCAGTGGGGATCGTAAGTGCACATTATATCCTTCCAAGATCTTAAGCAACACTGGTTTGAATTACAGTTTATAAGTATTTTTAATCAAGTTTTGCAAGTGGGTCGTGCGGTGTTTGTAAGTTTGTGTACAGTACTACAAAAGCGAATAAGGCAATCTAGTTTGCAGAACATTTTGCTTTCCTTTTGATAAACTATATCCATGGTATTCTATCGCAGGTGTAGTAAATCGTGCGGCTCCGGATTGCGGGAAAGGTTAAGGTCAATCTCAAGGTCAGCCACGTGCAACGGAAAAGATTGCCTTGGTGATGCGAATCAAACTGAGACTTGCAACTCCGATTGCTGCCAAGGTGAGAACGGTGTGCGTGTGGACATTATGACGACACAGAAACAGGCCTGTCAAGTCGGACTCGGTTCTCGACACAGTCGGTTTATTTGCCTGAAGTATTGCTCTATAATCTATTAACAGAAGTGTTTGTAACGACAGTGACTTGACTTGACCTAAGTCGTTTGGACAAATGACTATTTTTTGAGTTAAATGACTTAGGTTAAAACTAAGTGTTTTTATTTAAAATTTTATTATAAATTGGATGCACGTTAAACGGATTGCTGCATGTTGTTTGTTCGTATGTTTTAGTTGAGGCATTTCTCATATTCCAACTAAGTCACCTATTCATTTCAAAAAGAATTGTTTACAACGCAATACTTGTGACACGTGTAGCACGAGATCTAGGAAGGAGTGAGTTCGTATTTTCCACACACTTTATTTAATGGACAGGGCTGCGGAATCAGAGTCGGATTCGGGACTCGGTACTCGACAGAATTGGTTTGTTTTACTGAAGTTGGATTAGGGACTCAACTAAAACCACGTAATACTACCGGAGTCCCGAATCCGACATGCGCAGTACCAAATTTCGACAGGCCGAAAAATTTAAATTGTAAAGTTGGTATTGCATGTAATAGAATAAATTAATTGAGGCCGCTATGGATGTTTTTGTCTTTATTTCAGTTACGTAAATGGGTTAAATGCAGGTTGTGTAGAGTCGGTGCCATACTCGGGATTAAATGAGCACATTTGGCCCGAGTCGGCCTCGGGGTAATTTTAGCCTATTTAACAGCAATGTTGGTGGTTTAGTTTTATAGCACCAACAAAAATAAATTGCTATATATCCCCGCTATTCTGATTCGGAAGATGAAAGGAATACAGTGCTGTGAATACAAAGCCGGCCATGAGAAAAGACGGAGTCGGTTAATTTAACTGAATTCGAACTCGGCATCGGCAACTTATTTGTCGGAGGTTTTCGGACTCGGGTTGTTTTAAACCAACTCTGTCCAATTCCGCAGGCCTCATGAGCCAGAGACAAATATTGAACCGAGTTAAATTAGTTACTTGGCTCACAAGCTTGTTAGATTTCTTGGTGACACTCTGAAATATATTGTGTGTGCTCTCGATAAGCGTTTTTCATTCAGAAATCGAAATTATGAATTTTACGAATGCTTGCATTTAATTTAATTTTGCACAGTTGATTGCCAAGTAACTTTCTGGGCACCTTGGAGCGATTGTCCGGCCAAATGTGGGGTTTCTGGAGTTTCGTCTCGCACCCGAAACATCACGTTGGAACCCGCGTGCCAAGGCCTGGCCTGTCCTCCCCTGACAGAAGAGAAACACTGCAAGCCCAAGTGCTTTAACGGAGGAATCGCCTTGAAAACTTCCTGCTTGTGCCTAGATGGCTGGAGTGGGCCTTGCTGTGATATCGGTAAGTATTATGGAATTGTTTCAAAATGCATTATATTTATTTTTTATTTTTTGCAACGTTGGCGAAAGCACTAACGAAGAGTATATTTACAAATTAGAAGGGAAATCCGATAAGGTCTGTTACACGGTGTCAAAGTGGTAATATCGGTACTTCTACGATATAGTAAGATGTTTATAAAGCCGATCCTATCCCAAATGGATAGAAGCATTTTTACCATGTTTTGTTATACGACGCAACGTTTTTTTTTTTTTTTGAGAAAAAAACAAAAACATTATAGAAATTTGTGAAAAGGGATTTTATTGAACTTAACCTATTTCATTTTAGACGGGAAAAATAGTTACCGGTATATACGGATAACGCTAAGAGTTCTATGGCTGTTTTTAAGTTACAGTATAAACTAGACAAAAAATTACAGTCATTGCGTTTCCACAAAAAAAAATACTTTTATCACATATTTTCATTGTGATCATATGACACAGTGGTAATTCAATTTAAAACAAACGAAATCAAAACAATTGTGTCGCGCGATCGCCTTACCGGCTTCGTTCAAACACTAGCCTATATACCCCACTCTCAATTGCAAAATTATTCTATAGTCTTGCCCCTGATTTCAATTGTTTTAATGAAATAATTAAAAAATACACGTTTTAGCAACAATAAGTAAACAGTATACGGCGCGTCAAATTTCTTGATGTAAAAAGATTTGTCCTTCTTTAATCTATTATACTGACTTAGCTCTGTACAATTTAGACGTTGATGAATGTTCCCTCGATATCTTGTGCTTTGAAACTGCTCGCTGCATAAACAATCCGGGAAGTTATGCTTGCCAATGCAAAGATGGATTTACCGGCGATGCAAATACGTGCTCGGGTAGGTTATACTCCAGGAAATACGTTTTTGATAATAAAAGTAAAGTATTAAACATAACAATATATCCATATCAGTAATCTGCAGAGATTTCTTGATGCCTGGTTCACTTTGATATTGTATGTTTTTCCCCATATTTTTCGTTGTGCGTTTATATTATAACCGGTCAAATAGCTATATAATTTTGACTCAGACAAGAAAGTCTAAAGTATAGTCCTTGTCGTCATTTACGTGTAAGGGCGAGGAGATATCTTCATCTTTTACATATTCAGTTTGCCAGTCAAATAGCTATAAATGTATATAAGTTACTCAACAAAATTGCGTTTTTACCTCGACTATTGATTTGAGAGCCTAATCCCATTAGAATTTCCGAATTATAGCGATTTAAAGTTTGATAAGTTTTAGATTACCGGTAATGTAGTCTGTCCATCATTTCTGCGGGTTTTTAGATATAAACGAGTGTGCCAGCAACAGCCACGGATGTCACGAAAACGCCGTGTGTGAAAACCTACAAGGTTCGCACGCTTGCTATTGCAAGAAAGGACTTTCTGGGGATGGATACCACTGCGAAGGTTTGAAAGGGCTGCTGTTTGCACCGATAATTTTTTTGAGTACGACTGTACGTGTAAAACTGCCTTTACTGGAGACCCCTACCTTGCTTACACTGGTATCTTTAAACTTTTACTAATTTATTTTGGGCAACTCTTCGGTTCCAACAGGAGCAATAAAACTAAATCTTAAACTAAAATAAAAATTTGCACGTGTTAAAATGGCTGCACTGGATTCCCCTATACCCTACTTACACCGGTAAAATTTACCTTAAACCGTCTCTAAAGAATTTTAAGCAGTATTATGGTGGAAGATCAAACTCCTTATTAAGTGACGCAAAGGATTATCTATTTTGAGAGTGTTTGAATACAAAATCGCATCAGCAATTTTAAATGTGATTGATTTTCCTCCTATGTGAAAAGCTTCTTAACATGTTCGGCACTGCAATGTATTTCTAGGCTTTGTTTAATATAAAACGCCTAGTGTAAACTAAAGTGAAAAAGCCTTTCAGATTTGTACAGCAAAATGTTTTAAATTGGTGGATTAGGCATCGCTTTCATTAATAAACCACTTAATATTCAACAAGGTAAACGATTCCAAAATTTAATTGAATTACTAAATGCTTTGCCGTTAAACGTCATCCAGAACCTGTTGGCAAAATTTGGCGGTTAATAAACCGATTTTGTTGAAGCTTTGCAGAAAGTAGGCTACCTTTTTCACCTTTTTGTGTATCGTTTTGTTCTGAATATAGCAAAGCTATTCTAATGAATGCAGAAAAAACATTTCTTACCACCGAATTGTTGCGGCTTACATCAAACAGTCCAGCGTTAGTATAACGATGTGATGGACAATTATAAATCAGCGCGGAATGTTTTCATAAGTCAGCTTACCAGTGTTGCAATGAACTAAGACGATTACTTGTGTCACTGTTTTTTTGCTTGATTTGACTTAAGTATTTTTAAACAAATTACTTTACTTGACTTAAGGCATAGGGACAAACGACTTGGGAAATAAAAGTGTTTTCATTAGGCATTTTATTTGACAAAATTGGGTTATTTATCTTAAGTTTGCACATAACACAATCTGCTTGCTGTATATTGCGTTTTGGTACTTTTTAGTTGAGTTTTTGCTAATATTTGGACGAGTTTTAATACCTTAACAATAATTTTTGTGACAAACACTTGACTTAGATTTTAATATCGAAGTGCAAAGCTTAACGCAGTATAATAACAAATTGCTTCCCATCTCTTACAAGTGATGCTTGAATTACCTCTCAATCACATCATCTGAAGATGATACAAGCTCGTATCGAAACGTCTTAATCAAGATGATGTCCATCTGCATTATATTTTTTTGGTTTTGTAATTTATTATCAAGCTACATTACAGATCACAGTGTGCCCAAGACTGTAATTGTACTTAAGTTATTTAACAAATCACTTGACTGAGACCTAGATCATTTCAAAATGACTTGTTTACAACACTGCAACTTACTTATGTTTTTCCTTTATTAAACGGTTAAGTGCCATATGTTTGACTCGCGCTGTTCGACTGTTTCGAGGCTACCTTTTCGATGGACGGCGATAGAGGGTGGCGTGCAACTTATTTGTCAAGTAGGCTATACTGTGAAAAAACAAGAATGAAAAAAATATTCAGTGACCCAAACTTAGTCATGACAAAGTTGAAAGGATTTGTGACAATGATGTTTTGCAGAACCGCTACCGAGTTTCGAACCTCGCGTGGACCTTAAAGAGCCTAAAAAGACGAACATCCAAAAGCTGGCTTTCTACGGGATCGCAGGGACTGCTGTGGTTATCATTGTCGCCTTGATAACACTGCGAGTAAGAGATAGTCACCTAACCACTAATCAACTATATTTACTATATGGACAATCACCTTCAATAAAAATAATTAATTTATGTCCCTATATAATTAAACGAAAGTTGTGCATTGAACATACAAGAAAACATATGCGAGGTAACAACTACTGCAATTTTTACCATTCTTTTTTACGATGAGGTTGCCAAAAAGGCCTACACCGATATATCTAATTTATCATTGATTTATATCAAATAGGCCTGTTACACTTTTCAAAAACTAAACTTAATTTAATAGATTTACAAGACACGTTCTACAAGAGTTGGCCCAAACGTTGACCAGCAGAACTCTGCAAACGCCAACTACAAAGAAACTGAGACCAGCGACGAAGTTTTCGACTCCCTTTTCGCAGGCGACAAAATTAACAACGAAGATCTATAATTTCTATTTATAGTCTTTTTTGTCTATAAATCATTTTTGTGCGTTTTTACGACCCAATTCAACTTCCTGTCATAAACTATACCCGAGTCAAGTCCACATCCAAGTCACTAATGCGTCAGCAAGTCAGTTCCAAGTTAAATCATTAGCATCACAATTAACGTTTGAAACTAAAAATATGATAAATTCGTTTCATAACAAGCATTACTTCACGTACCAACCACCTAAACAAAACATAAAAATAAAGTAGTATTTTAGTTAAAATCACAATTTGATCAGAACTAAATTTAGAACACACAAGTATTTCGCAAGTTTGATTAGAAATAGAATTATGAGCATATTGTTCTAATTCAGCATTTCATAACCTTTTTTCGCATGTTTTACCCTTCTAACAAAGATGAATATCAGATTTACTCCAATATAAAAAGTGGTGCTCATTTAATAAAAAACGTAAGTAACAAATTACATCAGTTGTATTCAGTGCGACGGCTGCCCTTGCTTTTTGGCAACGAATTTTTCAATGTCTGGTAAAGTAGTTGGTAAAGCGCAACAAATATCAGATTCAAGTCGGTTTTGTGCTTTAGATTTTATAGTAAGCAATGCAAAGAAGCCGCTTCGCATAGGTTAGTTGAAGAAACGAGACCAGAATATTTAGAGCTTGAATACCTATCCTTGAAATTAACCCCTGGGCTAAATTTACCCCAGGTTAAGAAGGGCTGCTCTAATTTTTTTAACGGACTGGAATTATCTTGTTGGTCAAAAACTAGAAAGTTCAATTATAAGAACTTATAAAAATAGTGTTTCAGTTCATCCAAACAGCTTGCCAAATTAACAAAAATTATGGCCTACATCTTAAAAAGTGTATCCAACCTTGATTTACGAACTCGCAAACGAGTTTGACAAAACATAGCAGATTTCTTCTGGGTTATTTTGAATGCCATAAAATAGTAATTTCACATTAAAAAAAACTAACTCTGCGATCACTTTCTTATAGAATAAACGTGCTGCTCTGTTTGACACGAGTTAATTAAATTTAGGCTAACCTAAATACTATATAGCTTGGTTTACTTTAAATAGTATTTAATGCCGAACAACGTTACTAAGACTTCGCGAGTTCGATAAATACAGACAGCTGAGATTTTACTTGTGTATAAACAAAAGCTTTCCGATATCTAATATTTCATTCGAATATCGATACGCGGTGTCGCGGAGAAAAAGTACGGCCGTCTTATTCGTTATTACCAGGGCTGCGGAGTCGGAGTCGGGACTCGAGTAAGACCTTGCAAAACTACCCGAGTCCCGCGTCCCGAGTCCGACATGCGCAGTAGCATATTTTAAAACTGATATGGCAACAAAATGGAAATTGTAAAGGCGAAATAGCATATGGTGAAATATTTTCCAACCATGCATTGTGAGTGAATGAATTATACGACAACCCTACAAGTGGATTGTTGAATATCCACGTTATTTTAGTTACGTAAATTGGTGAAATACAGGTTGTGGAGTCCGGGCCGGACAAGGGACTCGATAAAATCGCACATTTGACCGGAGTCTGACTCGGGTTTATTTTTTTGGCCGGAGTCGGACTTGGGTTATTTTTAACTGACTCCGCACCCCTGGTCATTACTATAGCCAAATACGCAAAATTTATATTTTATATATAAATACGCAAAATTTATATGTTTTTTAAGGATAATAAGCCTAATTTGTTTTAGCGAAAGGAAGCTTATTTATCTTCAATTGTTATGTACTTTAAATCTAAAAAAATAATTAACATTGCAAGTAAAAACAATGCGCAAATTCATTTGATATTGGCTCGGCACTGAAAGTTGTAAAGTATTAATAATGTCCAAAAGATATCATTCATAAAAAATATCACATCTAATACTTTTCCGTTTAGCATATAAAACTGCTTGGTGTTTTGTTTTGAAATTTATTAAATTTAAAGCAAAAACATTATCAATGTACAACTCAAAAAACGTTAATTGACGAACCAAAAATATACATATAAAAAATCAAAATCAGAGATCGTCGTTTTTAATTGTGTCGCCCGCGAATGCAGAGTTGCCAAATCCGTCACCGATTGGAGTTTCGTCATAGTTGGCGTTTGAAAAGTTTTGCTGGTCAGGGTTTTGGGTGCGGCCCGAAAGGCGCGTCTTATATACCTATGCAAAACAAAACAATTAAATAAGATTACCAAAGCCCATACAGAAGTGGGTATCATTTTGAACGTTTCCAACAACTCTTTATTAATTTGCAACAATGTGAGAAGGCACTGATTTATAGGTGTACTGTATATATACTGCTGAGGCAGACAGCAGAAAAACGGAAATAAGAATACAGTTGACATTTTGTGAATAAAGCCGTATAATTTTTTAAGGAAACGGCCATAAATTGTTGGAGTAAGTGACGTAGCAAGTTGAAACTGTGTAGCGCCACCCCCCCGGACAGTATGCTGAAATAGTCCAGTTGTTATTCTTGCGTATATTTCTATTGGTTTGCATAGAGAAGAGTCGAGTCACCGATGATATAAACAATTGAGTTTGAAATGACTCGAGTTCACCTTTGTTTTTAAGCGTCATTGTGGAAAAAATCTAATTCAAGTCCTTTTCATTAAATAGCAGATCATGTCCCAGTGCAAATCATTTGTATAGTAAGTCAAGTCCAAATAATAGAAAGTGCCGCGAAAATTGGTAAAACTAGCACAATTGATAAACTTGTCCCATTCCAAATTAAATTTCGCATTGCAAGCAAAACAAGCGGTAAGATTTTAAGTTTAATATTTGACGGATTTGTTTCCAAACGATATAAAAAATGTATAGTCTACTGAAATTATTTTTTACGTAATAAATGACTTTAAGTCCGCGGTGTTTAAAAGTGTTTAAATAACCGAAATCATATTTAAGTCATTAAAACCAGTGACTTAATTACAACACTGCACTAAGAAAACAAATAAAGTGTGTTCCACAAAAGACTTCCCACATAATTTCTAATCGGACAAACAATTTAAGGTAATCGTTGTCGATGTTGATAAGGTTAGTTGTAGTGTAAACGGAAGTATTAGTTTTTTGTCTCACCCGTAACGATATCAAGGCGACAATTAGAACCACGGCGACCCCGGCAATGCCGTACAGAGCCAGTTTTTGAATGTCCGTTTTTCCAAGTTTGTTGAGATCAACGCGGAAGTCAAAGCTCGGCGGATTTTCTGGAGAGAAAAATCAACGCCAATTACAACAACTGTATAGCTTGGGATGCTAAGTTCTTGACAGCAAAGTAAATTCCTTATTCGTTCGTAACTTGTCTGTGCTTTGTTAGGAGATTTTGTATTAGTATACAGCAGGGGTTGTTTAACTGAGGTCCATGGACCCCTTGGGGGTCCGTGAACTAGTTTTAGGGGGTCTGTGAAGGCCAAAATGTAATATTGATGTATATTTAAGAAATAATCAATTTTTCTAAGAAAAGAGTTTAATTAAAAATAAAACGTTTTTCACTGAATGTATTGAGACTTTTTATGGACCAAAAACTGCAGATTTGTAAAGTCTATTTGTATTGTGACGTCAATTTATGACGTCATTTTTGAAAATATTTTGCTTACCGTGGTCCACGCGAAGCAAAAAAACATGTTTAGAGGTCCGCTTTGAAAAAGTTTAAGAACCCCTGGTATACAGCATTGTGTAGATTCCCTGCTTTTTTGATTTAATTGAAAAATAAGCTAACAAATGGAATTAAGTTCACCCTGGTTTTGACACACGCACGCTCGCACGCAGACACGCACGGACACACGCACGCATGTGCACATACACATGCGCGTACCATTAGGATTAGGGTTATATAACTTAATGTACGAGTAATTAATACGCATAAACTAGCTATATACTAACCTATACATTCGCTTCCCACAAGTGACATATACTCGGGACAAGCGCATTCAAATCCTCCTATTGTGTTCGTGCAGCTTATGAACGCTCCGTTGCACGTTGCCTCGCATTCGTCAATATCTGGGGATAAGGATCGAGAAAACTTTAAGCAAAACCGAAAAAATGCTGACATAACGCTAACGCATTGCAGCGTGTCGTTTGTTTATTGTATTCGCGACACGCGACTTGCGTCTCGTTGTGTTGCATGTAAGGTCACTCGATTAAACTAAGTGCTGCCCAGAGGTTGTGTTTTAGTTTGGCCTACAACCTCCAAGGACGTTAAACTTTTTGAAAATGTAACACATTTTTTCGTGATCAAATAGCGGCTTCAAGGTCCTGGCCTATTTTTAACAACAAAATGACACAAAAACAAGGTGGAAAAAGTCCATAAAATTAAAGTTAGGACTAGGAGGCTGCATCCAAAGCGGATAACAAGGGGTGGCGTATGAATAATTCCTAAATGGTTAATACACTTTTTTGCGGAAATTCGATTTTGTACTATGAGCCTGCAAAAAACGAATGATTTCTTTAAAATGATTAAGTAAAAATCCAAAGCTATTTACCTGCGCAAGTAAGGTAGGGGTCCCCAGTAAAGCCATTTTTACACGTACAGTCGTATCCAAGAAGTTTATCGGTGCAAACAGCATTGTCACCACACGCGGGCGCACTCGGGTTGCTTTGGACGCATTCGTTTATACCTGGAACAGAATTTAAGGCACATTAACAATATTGCTTTACTGAGAAAACGCTTACTTTCGTTGTTACTTTAGAAGTAAATAATCATTCAAAGAAATGTTTGCTTTCATTTCAGCGCAAATATTGTGAAATATCAAAACAGTTAATTTTCGACAGTTTAAAATTTTACTGCAAAACTTTACGCTTGACTTGCACGTCGAAATTATTTTTTTTTGTTTTCAATTTTTGCCATTCTTCTATTTTGGATTTAAAGCATGAGAAATCTGTAAAAACAGGGACTTTCTAAAGTCTGATCAATTCTAGATGTCGCAAGGGCCAAATCTTGCTTCGGTAATTGTAATTTTAGGAGAAGATAATTTGTAACAGATTGTGCGCAGCTCGTTGATAAACTGTTGTAAGATGTTTTAATTCACTTGCAGTTGCTATTATTATTGTGCTGCTTTGCCGGACTTTAAATTTGCAGTTCGAAAAATGAAATTTTAACTACTTATAAACGGTTTTCGCGCAGATATTTCTAATCCCATTAAAATACAAATCGATTCAAACCTTCGCAGTGGTATCCGTCCCCAGAAAGGCCTTTCTTGCAGTAGCAAGCGTGCGAACCGTGTAGGTTTTCACACACGGCGTTTTCATGGCAACCGTGGCTGTTGCTGGCACACTCGTTTATATCTAAAAACAACGTAAAATGTTCAACCACGTGGAATACTGACTGCATTGGTTATGCTTGTCAAAATATATAAATTTTAGGTCAAAAACTCATCGCCATAGTACTAAGCTTCAAGATTTATTGCATTGTGGACCAGAGTGGGATCAATTACAATTACATCAAAACTGCAATTAATTACTTCAATTACAATTACAAAATTGCTATTTACTCAGTTTTCTATTCTACAATTTACTAAGTTTTCTATTGCTGCCGAAATATGGAAAACAGTTTATGTTTCATCGCTTACTAGAGAAAATAAACAACGTGGAACATTATTAAAACTTCAATTTTCGCAATATCAATTTATTGAGCCAAACTACAATTACAATTACACTGAAATAAAATGCCTCAAATTACAATTACACTTACATATAAAACTGTAGTTAATTACACCAATTACAATTACAAATTAAAATTGATTCAACTCTGTTGTGGACCTTATTTAAACGTTAGACACGTCCATACTTTCCTTACCCGAGCATGTATTTCCGTCTCCAGTGAATCCATCTTTGCATTGGCAAGTATAACTTCCCAGATTGTTAATACAGCGAGCAGTTTCAACGCACATGATATCGAGGGAACATTCATCAAGGTCTAATTTTGTAAAACAATTTGATCGATGAACAAAAACATGTTGCAATAGACAGCAGGAATTTTGCAATATACCACAGAAACAATCAACGGCACTTTAATAGTTCTTAATAGTGGCTTCCGTGTTATACGGAAGTTTTTCGCACGTACTTTAAACTGGGGTATTAGTTAGAAAGATTTGCTGTTGGCGAAATTTGTGACTGACATTATTTAAAAAATACAACCACCATGTTGAAACTTAACGTAATATTAGCTACTTCGGTATTTCCTTTAGCTTTTATTTCATTCCAGAAAGCATTTTTCAGCTAAGGCAAAACGATTTAGAACATACCTAACAGTCGTTACCCGGTATTGCAATATAATGTACTACATCAAACCATACTAATTAGTAATAACATGGTCTTACCTATTGTGCATGACTTCAACTTATGTTTATACTAATTTATGTGCACTATTAACTAAACAAGCAAATTTGTTATGGCCGAATCCCTGACACGCCACAGTATAGTTTGTTGTAATAGCGCCAGTAACGCACTTTTGGGATTCATATTTGTTTTTCCACTTAAACATACAGCCCTTATTAGCCTACTACTGTCATACCGAACAAAATTACAGCTGTCAGGAAATTCCGATGTTTAGTAAACCTACTGTAATTTCAAAAACCTACCGATATCACAGCATGGACCACTCCAGCCATTCATGCAATTGCAAGAGGTTTTCAATGCGATTCCTCCGTTGTAGCACTTGGGCTTGCAGTGTTTTTCTTCTGTCAGGGGAGGACAGGCCAGACCTTGGCACTCGGGTTCCAACGTGATGTTTCGGGTGCGAGACGAAACTCCAGAAACCCCGCATTCTGCCGGACAATCGCTCCAAGGTGCCCAGGAAGATACTTGACAATCAACTGTAAAAATAAGGAGACGCATTGCGGGCTGAGCTGCCAATTTGTCTTTCAGTCGTTGCTACGTGCAGTTGAAAAGGGCGTCATCAGAATACGTTCGAGGTACTTTTCATAGCTATTGAACTGTAAGGTTAGTCCGGGATATAAAAACGACATTTTTTTTAATTACCGATATTTTTTTAGTTGCATAATCAGGTGGCACTATATGAAAAAAATTTTATTGATTTACGACAAGCTTTCGCACAACAGCGCTTTATCAGGTCAAAGTAGAAAATTAGACAACAGCTATATCGAACGTCTACAATGCTATATTTTAACTCCATTTGGTTCTAAATGCAGTTTTCTTTGGACCAATACAAACATGGGGCCAGTCGGCCCATTTGATGGTTCTAAATGTACTGTAGGAATATAAGTTTAAATGTTTAAACATTTAAGTGATAGAACACGTCAGACTTTCTAGTAATCTGAAAAAGAGGACATCACTTGGCTTAACGATAATTTCTGGATCAATAAATAATTTATTCACACACGTTGTTCTCACCTGGACAGCAATCGGTATTACAAGTCTCAGTTTGATTCGCAGCACCAAGGCACTCTTTTCCGTTGCACGTGGCTGACCTTGAGATTGACCTTGATCTTTCCCGCAATCCGGAGCCGCACGATTTGCTACACCTGCAATTGAATTGCAAGGCTGAAGTTTTTCTTAAGAAACGTTTACATATACTGCATATACATGTTGCTTTTCATTTCCCAATTGGAGCTTGTATGTCACTGTATGGGAGACACTTGTTCAAAAAAATAAACACTCGTCTAATCTAAGTGACAATGCGGTAATATGAGGCTGAGATAGGCCAAATCATTAAACATCCGAGCTTCTATATAATGATTCGCTTTTATCTCAGCCTCATTTTACCGCACTGAAGATGGCATAAGCACTTGCCGAAACGTATGCAAATAAAATAATGAATCTTTTATCTATTATTTGGGCCACTCTCTTTCTACTGAAGGCTTTGAGCTGATATTACAATATTTCCCCACTTTGAAACAAAGTTTAAATTTTTTTATCACGGACCGACGAAGCACATTATCAGAAGAATTCAAGCAACACAAGTACTTACGATCCCCACTGAGACCACTGCTTCCATTGGCAATCAAGTGGACAGCATACGTCATTGCAAATCCGCACCTCTGTAGCGTTCCCCGAACACGGGGAACCCCCACAGACCTCTGCCTCAGACTGCCTTGTTCTCGAATGTTCTCCTGAGTAGTTTGAAAAGAAAATTTGCGTTGAACATGACTGACATCTATATGTAAGTGAATTGAAACTATAAGTGTGATGTCACATGGACGACGTAATCTGTTTCATAATGTACGTATACATTTTAATTTCGGTATTTGGTGTAACGGTATTCATAATTAGGCGACAGATGACCAAAATGTTACTTAGTATTTCAAGTCGTTGCAAATGGCAATTTAAAAAATCAGGAATAAACATTTGGTCGACTTAGCCAACTAGGTAGGCCTATGTTTCTGCATTTTGATACCCCTATTGTGAAAAGTGTTTGTAAACAATATATGATACAAACTTGACTGGAAGTTAATTAGTAAACTAAGCTATATGCTAGAATAGTTGTAAGCAGGGTTGCGTAGTCGGTTAAAAACAGAGTCCGGCTCCGACTCTACATCCTGTAATTAACCCATTTTCGTTAATAAGATAAGGTGGGTATTCAGTAATACACTCATAAGGGTGTCATATACTTCACCCAACCATAAAGTGTCTACAGCGATTAATGCAGTGTAAGCAACATTTACCTCGTCCGCATGTTTTGCTGCACGGCGTCCAATCTTGCCACTCTTTCCAGACGCAGTCGTAAGGGCAACAGACTTCCTCGTTGCAGATCCTGCAATTTACACAAACAACAAACACGTGAGTCTTTAGCTTTAAGACGGCCCTAAACAAGGAAGTGCCAGCGTAAAAACAATAAAGCTTGGTTGATTGCAAGACACATAAAACCCAGCGTTTTATTTTTTATTAGGAAACCGAATGAAAACTAAATTTTGTATTATGCATTATCTGTTAACGTTAAACTCATAGATCTTCTTTATACCAGTTGATCTGGTTAACTTGAAAAACATTTACACAATTTTTAAAATGGAACTGCGTTTTTACGATATAAACAATACAGTTGCTAAAAATCACCGTGAGGAAAGCTAAAAATCACCGTGAGGAATAAGTATAGCGTTCTTAAGAATTAATACTTCGATTTTCACAGAAACCAAACATTGTATTAATAAACAAGGAAAAAACTTACTTTAACTCGTAATTTGATCCGCTGCAGGAAAACCCTCCATTATTGGACTGAACTTTAACCACTCTTTCCCGCCTGGAAAATCCACCCTCGCAGGTCGCGTTACATTTACCCCAAGTGCCCCATGGTCCCCACAGACAGTCGATGGGGCAAGGGTGGGTGTTGCATGGGGTTGCGCTTGTATTGCCCCCCTTGCATCTCTTGCCGCCGCAAAGTGAAGGCACCGATATCGGCCTTGTCCTGAATTTCGAACCAGTACCGCATTGGGCGGTGCATTCTCCGTATTGGCTCCAATCTTCCCATTGGCAGTCGACTGGACAGCAGCGCGTGTTGCAAGCTTGCGATGAAGAGCTAGATCCGTAGCAGTCCGCGCCACCACAACTCTTCTTCACCGCCACTTCTCTCGTTCGGTTTTGGGTTCCGCCACCGCATTGTAGAGTGCATGAGTCGAACTCGGTCCAATCGCCCCAAACACAATCGACCGGACAACATTGATCGTTGCAAGAACGCGACACGTTCGTAGAACCGATACATTCAGCTCCGCCGAACTTAGCACTTACCGAAACCCTTCTTAACTTAAACTGTGTTCCACCGCCACAAGTTACACTGCAAGACGAGAACTCTCCCCAAGAACCAAACTGGCAATCGATTGGACAGTGCTGTGTGTTACATTGCTGTGAGCTGTTGTTGCTACCTACACACGCCTTTCCATTGTATTTTGCAACTGTCACAACAGTTCTCGTCCTGTGTTGAACGCCGGAACCACAGGTTAACGAACAAGATGAAAATTCACTCCACGCGCCCCACAGGCAATCGACAGGACAAGGGTTTTCGTTGCAAGTGGCAGTGTCGTTGAGAGCCTCAGTGCATTGGTCGCCTCCATGTTTGGCCGGGACAGAAACCCTTCTCGAACGTTTCTTTTGACCTCCGCCGCAAGATGCCGAACAATCTCCGAATTCGCCCCAAGACCCCAGCTGGCAGTGTACCGGGCAGTTATGGGTGTTACACGGCTGCCTGTCACTTCTAGAACCTTCGCAAGGTAAACCGTCGCACGAGTCAATCACCCTCTCACGACGGGATCTTGCCTTGGAACCATGACCGCACGACTTGGAACAGGGCGAAAATTCGCCCCAAGAGTCCCACACGCAGTCGACAGGACAACAGAAATCGTTACAAGCGCGATCCATGGTTGCATCGCCAAGACACGCTTTTCCTCCGTACAAAGCCGCGACACTAACCTTTCTAGCCCTGGTTTGAATCCCTCCTCCGCAGGTCACATTACAAGCGCCGTACTCTCCCCACTGGCCCCAAACGCAGTCCACCGGACACGGTGCCGTACCACACGTCTGAGATGACGTCATAGGACCTGCGCATTCAGTCCCGCCATGTTGCGACGTCACAGCAGCCACGCGCGATCTCGTTTGTGTCCCACCGCCGCATGAGACAGGGCAGGCCCCGAATTGGGTCCAGTCGCCCCACACGCAATCGATGGGGCACGGCTTGGAATTGCAGAGCTGCGATGAACTGTTGGAACCGATACAGGGGATGCCCCCGCAATGCGGTGGTATGGCAACTGAACGGGTTCTTTCCTGTGATCCGCTTCCGCACGACTTAGAGCAAGAACCGAAGTCGCCCCAAGGACCCCACACACAATGGACCGGACAACATTGCGTGTTACAATTTCGAGAAGAACTAGAAGATCCGGGACACTGGTCTCCACCACAAGAGGCAGTAACTGCGACTGGTCGAGATCTAGTTTGAGTTCCACCTCCGCATTCTCTAGAGCAAGTCCCAAAACCGCTCCATGAACCCCAAGAACAATGTCTTTTACAGCAATGTGTATTACAAGTCTGTGTTTGCGAAGAGGGACCCGGGCATTTAGAACCTCCACAGGTTGGCGTAACAGCAAACGATC
The DNA here is from genome assembly GCF_963924565.1 of Ascidiella aspersa. Lineage (NCBI taxonomy): Eukaryota > Metazoa > Chordata > Ascidiacea > Phlebobranchia > Ascidiidae > Ascidiella > Ascidiella aspersa. Next base: position 24,359,773 of record NC_139451.1, read on the forward strand.
TCACTCTGGTTTGCGAGCCGCCGCCACAATTCCTTGAACAGGTGCCGTAAGATCCCCAGGAAGCCCAAGAACAATGTACCGGACAACATTGCGTGTTGCAAGCCCGCGACTGAGTAGTAGGCCCTGAACAAGCAGCGCCCCGACAAGCGGCCGACACGGCATGACCCCGCGATCTGGTTTGCGTTCCGCCGCCGCATCCGCGAGAGCAACTGCTGTATCCTCCCCACGAGGCCCAAGCGCAGTTCCTAGGGCAGCAGCCGGCGTTGCAACTCCGCGTTTGAGAAGACGAACCGGAACATCCAGAGCCTCCGCAGCTTGCACCTCTAGCCACCGACCTTGTAAAGAGTTGCGTTCCAGGGCCACAACTCGCTGAACAAGAATGAGCCGACGACCAGCCGCTCCAGGCGCAGTTCACTAAATTAAAACATAACAAATCTTACGGAAATGTGCAATTATACTTCTTATCGCACGTTGCAGTGCGCGCGGGGAATTCTAAGCTAACCTTCTTATATGCATTAGAACCTTATAGCTGTCAATTTACAAATAGTATGATAGTATTCAATTGAGTAAAAATAAGCGAACTTGTGCGAATGTTACAGTACGCAGATTGAGAAGACTTTCTTTCAGCAAAATAATCTAGCAAAGCTAGCAATTCAGGTCAGACACATTAACCAGATCTTAAAAGATATATATATATTTCGCCAACTAAGGCATCGTCAGTATATCTGAATGAAAACAAACGCAACAGTATAAGAAAGAGTCAGAGTCAGTTAGTTATTTTACTTTGTTTTATTTAATCTTTAATGTTTCTGACTCTTTCTTATACTGTTGCGTTTGTTTTTATTCAGATATACTGACGATGCCTTAGTTGGCGAAATATATATATATATATATCTTTTAAGATCTGGTTAATGTGTCTGACCTGAATTGCTAGCTTTGCTAGATTATTTTGCTGTTACTGATCAGGAATTAAGGTCGACATTTATCTTGCAAGGGTCAAGGTGATTTCTATTATTCACATATTCAGTGCAACATCGACTTTCTTTCAGGTAGTAGTTTATCGTTGTCAGTTAGCAGTTGCTTATGATCAGTCTTTTATCGATTTGTGGATTTTGATCTGCACGTAAAACCAACTGCCAGATGTTTTTACTATGGTAATTTACATTTATAAGTATTATGTTTGGCGTTGTTTTATAATTAAACTGAAGAACACGTTTTCAAGCAAGAATATAGCGTTTTTATTTGAAACAGTAATTTTTTAATGGCTGCTCGTTCAGACAATGTTATCCATCTTATATAAAAACCATTCTAATAAAAATGACATATCTAAAATATAGATTAAAGCGTTAAAAACGTAATACAGGTAAAAAGCGACAATAGTGACAGGAAAAAAATCAGCTATACACATTAGCACCAACAGGTATTAAATAGATATGAAGGTGCCGAGGTGGTGTCGATATTAAGGCTTATTTTGTTATCCATACTATTTAACATTGGTCTGGTGGTAACTTATTACATTTAAAAAAGTCAAACGGAACCAAGGCCACGACTATTTTACAGCAATAAAATTACTTTTTGTTTAATCGTAAGAACATACCTCGGCTGCAGCTTCGTCGCCTTCTCCTTCGCCTAAAAAGTATGTTGATTAGAAATCGAAGCTTCTCTAAATCAGAGGACAATTTTATATCTCAATTCCAAAAGGCAAGATGTTGAAGACTTGTCCATCAAATTTAGAACTTCGCCAGTTTTGTAATTTGCAGCATTGTGGCGTATAATATTGAGTTAATGGTCTACTTGACTTTATCGTACGTCACAATGCTGTAAGTGTTCTGCCCAACTGTTTAAAAGAAGGCTACAACTCGTTTGAGTCCTAAACTTTAAGACCAGTTGTAATTGCACTTTCAGCACGTATGATATCAAAAAGACAGCAACAAATTGCTAATTAAACTGAAGTTCCCATTCTTTGCTTTAAAGTTGAATCCTTTTGTTGTACCATTTTAATTTTGAAGGCCCACAGGTCCGCAAAATTTGTTTTAAAATTTTATCGGTCCGTAAGCTAAACAAATTGAGAACCACTGCTCTAAATACTCGACTAGTTAGCCTATGGAATGAGCATCGCGAAAATACTATCCGTTGAAAATTTAAAAGTAGTTTAAACAACACTTTTTGATCTCAATGTTTCAAGTTAAAGTCTTTTCAACAACCTAAAATACGCTTCTTTTTGATACACAAAAAACATTTAACAGTGCTTATATCGAGTTGGAGGGTTAACTTTTAAAATGCATTACAAAACCATGAAAAACGTGAAAAAAAAGAATTCGTATCGATTACAGGTGGGCCTATTGTATTCGCGACATTCAAGTGATAATATCACCAAGATTTTCGAATCATTATTTACGCAATGCATCAAAATTCATCTGTTGTATTTAAATTGAGTATAGTTCCCTCCATTCTGATTTGCTTTACAACAGAAAACACTTCAGCTTCGGGTATTAATCTTGTAAATTATTATTTATAGTTTAATTTGCTACTGTCTTAAAAACAACAAACTCCATAAACACTACGTTGTTTTGTCTTACTAGCCCATTGGTAAATAAACGTTTTATTGTAAACTATCTTGTGACATCTCTTTGGATATTAATGACTGAAGTTACTAAATCTCTAGTCGACATTACTTCTCAAAACAGTAATAAAAATATAATAGATAAACACGAATTATTTTCGGAAGAAAATATTTCTTATTTAATTGTATAAAAATTTCACAATTTTTTATAATAAAGAAAACATGTTTTTACCATGCCAAACTATTATCCAATATGGTCAACACAGCAAGACAAATCAATAAAAGCTTCACGATTATCATTGTGAAAACTCGTGGAGGAATTTCTGAAACAAAAAAAATGAGGTTAACTCTTTGAAAGTAAAATTCGAAGAAAATAGGCACGGTCACAACGACTTTTTACTTTGTACACCGCCGTAGATTAGCTTAACCTTCTGATAAACGAATTGCGACAAAATATCTGTTGCAAAATGGCATCTGAACAGAAAGGTGCCCTTATTTATATCGTTTGAGGTGCTACTGCCATGGAATCTTAGGCTCAATCATGGTTTCTGATTACTTCCGATGTATGACCACTGTTCAATGCGTAATGTGTCTATAATACATCTTCTAGTAAAGTTTAAAGGTCTGTTCTTCGGCATTTCTGCAATACTGGTGAAATTTATTTTTTGCTCATTATAATAAAACAATTTGTATTTATGAGGACTTTGCCGCACCTTTAATTTTTTTGGTTTAGCAGGGTTTGAAATTTCTCATTTTATGAACATTCTATTTCGATCGAAGTTTCTTCTCTATTTGGTCGGCGCAAAATAACGAATTGAAAAACACACAAAAATCTATTTTCCCAAAACTTTGAATTATGGCTACCAAGTGAACTACATAAATAAAAATAAAGATGTCTAGTAAGTCGTAATTATTCAACGTGCGTTCTGTAGAAAAAAATCGATCTGCTAAAAATTGAAACATATTTTTCACCACTAATTAGCGTACAAGCACTTAATTCAGAATAGGGTTTCGAAATTAAACTCTGCTTTAAATACCATTTGACTCGCAGGGGGTAAAAATGATGAGCACGGGCTTTTGATTAGGTTGGGTTGGATTATGAGTAAATGGAGTTTGACTCAAGATTTTGGTAAAAAGTGCCGTATCATCAATAAGTAAACAAACTGCAAAGCACGACAAGGAAACAGGCCGATGGTGTTGTAACTAAAAAGCGAAAATTAAACCGTCCAAAGTGCGGTTTCTAGAAGGTTGAGTACGTGACTTTAGAAACAAGTCAATCGTTGTTGCGTCGTTCGAAACTGTCAAACAAGCGGGAAGTCAACAAGATCAAATAAACCTGCAGCCATTGGTTTCAGTTGCGTTGGATAGGGTGAGTTTGAAATGCTGGGCTTGCATGTCGTGACGAACGTGCTATGACTAATGGGCAGTCTGGCGACTAGATCTGTACCCTAGTACTTCCTCGAGGGTTTCACAATTGCACAAGCAACGTCACAACGTACGCCTGCACAACACGGACAACACGTAAGCAGCATGTCGAAAGCGGAAATTTAACCCGGGAATTTCGAGGTTTCAGCCACGTACAAAGCGCAGTATCAAAATAAATTCAACGAAATTTTAATGGGGTCAAAATTTTTATTGGGTTTACGCAGTTCTTACTTTCCTCTTCTCGTGTGACGCAATTGCTTGTAAAGGTGTTATTTTTTGGCGGTTTATCTTAAAACACGTCATAGATCTAGGACAGTAGTTTTTGCTAAAAAAAAAAAAACGTTCTCCCGAAGATTTGATAATACTCCTGCGAAATTAAAATTTACAGTATACCACCAATAGTGGTCCGCCATGTATGACTCTCTATGCAGAGCGTGCGTTTTCAACTTAGGTGATACACCAAGAAATCATTAAAACCCAAGACAAATTTAGCAGCATTGGAAAATTTGTGTAGTTATTAGAAATGACAAACTGAATCTGGAATTTGGAGCAATACGAAAGTTTCATATTTCAGAGATAGACTTTTTGCGAAACTAGCATCGGTCCCGAAGTACTTCTGAATGGGCTGTTACAAAGCATTGCTTAATTACTTTCACATATGTTTTTGAATCACCAACTCTTTAGTGGCGCGCAATTAAATGAACGATTTTTCTTCTTGTTCGCTTAACGCATAAAAAAGGGGAACTCAAAAGGTAAAATAATTTCACGCTCTATTTTTACAGCTGCTTTGAAAATTAGATTTCCTCGGTTAGATTATGAAGATACTCTTTAATATTGCCCTTGATTTCTCCAGGCTTGATCGTTCGCACTTGGTTTGTTGCCGGCAGACTGAAAGCATAAGCTAAAGATTTTAAAACCTGGTAAAGCAATACACATGCCAGAAATCGGTTGTTTTGGTTGGTATGAAAATGGTGCATGTTATTATTATTATTTTTTATTATGTGTAATACAGTAATCAAATAAGCTGGTGCGCCCACTTATGCGTTACAGGTACAGTAATATAGTCTCGTAGTGGGTTATTGCAGCCTAAGACATCTATTTTATATCAGTCATACACAAACCCTTTGATTGTTATTTCACAAATAAAACTAAAGGCTGCAAACTTACTGTGCTTGTTTCGTGCTGATGGAAATTTTCCGAAATCATAAAGTGCGGATGGAAATTTTAAAGGTTGAAAACACTGTCCTAAATATACGTCCATTTACAAAATTATAAAATGGCCATTTGGAAGCAGTCGACTTACAAACGAATGAACGTGTGGTTTTCGCATTTTTCACGATCTGCTGGTGTTGCTTTACTACCGAACAAATCGTGGTGTGATCAAACGACATATTACCATCTCCAACTCCAAAACGTGAAGTTATTCATGGCTTGAATCCTTCTGAGCCATTCTGAGCAATAAGAATGTCTAGCATAGTTTACTGCGCCGATTTCTGTGTAAGGTAAAATGTTCAAGTTGTACTGTTGCTGTTTGATATTGTGGTTTTCGTCTGAAGGATATTGCAAGATATCGCCAAGGTAATTTTTGAATGGGCTGCATTTGATTTGCTACTTTGCATTTTTTTGGGGGGGTGGTGGGGGGAATTGAATCACCAAATACAATGGACTGCAATTGCACTGGACAAATATTTTTTATCTTTTTTTTACCTTGCAAAATAAAAAAACTTAAAATAGTTTAAGGGTATTTTGGATTATGTAAGGTGCATTATTGCTTTTAAATCAGGTGGCACTATCTAAAGACAAATTGTTTTAAATTCTCGACAAGATTTCGCACAACCGTGCTTAATCGGCCGTATTTGTCTTTATATAGTGCCACCTGATTACATCATTTAGAATTAGACAAAGATTGTTTTTTCAACTGGTAATCATTAAACTATCACGCCTAACTTTCTAAAGCCATCAGGTTTTATTAAAAATGTTGTAATTTAACAATTTCACTTTTGGTATTGGGGTCGCTTTACGTTTGGTCGCTATAGCAATAGCGAGTGTTATTTACCCGGCGCGAATGTAGAACCGCCTTTCGCATAAGGTATAAATTTAGCAAGGTTTTGTGCAAACCAGGTTCGAGTTCGGTGCGACTCCCTGTTTACACCAGGCTTTACTCACATTCAAGTAGAAATATGTTATAGTGTTGTAATGACTTCAATTACCTGGGAAAATGACAATAGTTAAAGGTAAAATTCGATTGGTTGCCCCATGTCTGTTTGTAAAACAGATTGATTGCTGAATGCTACTTTTATTATTTTGCCCATCATCGCTTACAATTTGTCGTGTTTTACCAAATTTAATAGTTCAACCAATTATTGTTATGTAAATGACTTGACTTGACTTGATAACGATTGTAAAATGGCAATAATTGGAAATTTTAATTGCTCGCAAATGATTTCAATTGGAATTTAGCTATTCAAAAAGACCTGTTTGCAACCCTGAGTGTCTATATGTTTACAGTGCACCGGCGCCGCGCGATTGTCAATGGGGCCACTGGGGAGCCTGGAGCCAGTGCCCAGTCACTTGCGGCGGAGGTTCGCAATTTCAGGTCCGAGTTCACAGGATCTTTGCCAGCCACGGCGGGTCGGAGTGTCCCGGGCCGAGCGCGCGAACTTCCCGTTGCGGAACGCGCTGCTGTCCGCGCGACTGTGAATGGAGCAGGTGGACGGCGGTCGGGCGGTGCTCGGTAACTTGCGGAAAAGGGATAGGGTGGCGGACTCGGACGCGGACCGTCGAGAAATCGTGCGGCGGCAAATGCGCAGGACGCGGCGCGCGGTTCACGACCTGTGTGATGCCGCAGTGCTCAATTGACTGCCAACTAACGTCCTGGTCGTTCTACTCGCTTTGCTCGGCTTCGTGCGGCGGCGGCGTGGCGGTGAGGAGAAGACAGGTTCGGACGCGGGCGGAAACCGGCGGGAAACCATGCTTCGGTGCTTTGAACGAGCCGTGCAACAGCGGTTGTTGTGCCGAAGATTGTCCGTGGGGTGAGTGGGGCCCCTTTGAAGCCTGCTCCAGCAGCTGTGGACGGGGAATACAGCAACGTTTGAGGGCTGTGGCGGGCGGGGGTACTTGTCAAGGCGACGACTGCGTCGATCACAACCAAGAAGCCAGGCTCTGCACACTGGACCCTTGTCCTGTAGCGTGCAGCTGGCAGTCGTGGGGACCTTGGAGTGTCTGCGATTTAAGTATAAATTCGCAGCATCGTAACAGAAGCAAAATCGGGGATTGCGTTGGAAAACGCTACGAGAAACGCGTGTGTTACTCACGGTCGACGCTTCCGCCAATTTCAACTTCGACAAGTCAATCTGAAAAACTTACCTCCAATAGGCAAACTGAAATCACGACTACACTTAGTATTTCAAGGAACCCTATTGCTTTAAGTAGTCCGCCGATTTCATTTCCATCAAGTCATTCATGGAAATTTACCTCCAAAGGGCCAGCTGGAGGTATGACTACACTTCATCTTTCAAGCAACCCTATTACTTTAAGCAGTCCAAAGGTTTCAACCCCGCCGCCTATAACTCCCAGTACCCTTAGGCTCTGCTCATGGAGCCAGTGGACAATCTGCACTGCGACTTGTGACTACGGCACGCAGACAAGATTAAGATCTTCAACCTGCTCTCCAGCAACTGAGATTCGGGTCTGCAGCGTGGTTTTATGCCAGCAAAACGTTACCTGTGGCGATTGGGGCCAGTGGAGCGACTGCAACGGCACGTGCGCAAATCGTACGCAGTATCGGCAGAGAAGCACAGTTCCATCTCGTCAGCGTTGCCCGCTTGAAACGACTGAAAGACGGGGGTGCAAGTCTGCTTGCGGATATAGCAAATGGACGTCTTGGAATAGGTAGGTAACTCCTTGGATCGTACACAGGTGTACTATGATACGAAAGCCGTTATCTTCGTTCAAAGGCGAATTTAGAAGGGCTAAATCACAGTATATGCGCGTGTATCTTTCTTTGGAAGGTGTGAAACTTTTTGCAAATGATAGAGTTAAAATAATAAACGTTTCGGAATTAATGGATTCAAATTTCTTGCCGTAAGAAGGATAAAGACGAAAAAAGTTCGTTTTTGTGTGGTGTTGCCTAAATCGACCGCTCTTTTTGGTAAGGTTATGTTCGTGTAAAAGGGTCAAAAACATGTCGGATTCGTTTAAATTAATTGTTCTCGAACTCTCGAAAGATAACATATTTTACCTTATTTAGCAAACGAGATTGTTGCTGTTTACTACTTCCTAACTCTTTTTTAATGTTTTTTTAACTTTTAGCTGCAGTTCACTGTGCGGAAACGGAACTCAAAACAGAACTCGTTCCATTCTGGAAAGCCCGACCTGCGTTTGCAACAATGCAAGTGTTGAACGAAGAAGCTGTGTTGGGGGCATATGCAAAGGTAAAAGTTTAACATTCTATCACGCTTTCAAACATTGTAATAACATCAGGCATTTTTCTAAAAAGTTCTCGTACCAGTGGTTGTCAAATCGTTGTCCACCAAGCAGTTTTGGGGGTTCACAAAAGAAACGTTTTTTGTCCTAACCCATCTCAATAAACTTCGCTTTCTATTAATTACTTTTGTAATGTTTGTTTAAAATTATAACTGTTGCGATTTTGCTTTAAATAAATTTTATTTGCAAGATACCATGAATTACTGAGAAAATAGCAAGAGACTGCAAAAAAATCTTCAAAATATGAAATCACTGGAATAAGCAACGAATTAAAAACTATAGGCTCTTTAAAATAAAGCCGCAAACCAGGAAGTAGCGTTGGCAAGAGTTTCTTGCGCACGAAAGAAGTTAGTGCAACATTTGACCTCAAGCCACTGCGCGCAACTGAAAATTGCATGTCAGCCAACTTTGCTGTTTACGCTTTCCAGCAGCTGGTGTCACTCTGCGCCGAGATAGGTTGGCGTTTAAATCTCTAACAATTATTACTCTATTATAGTGATTCTCGAACTTTTTTATGCGAAACATCTGCTTTCTTTTAATAATTGCTTAAAACATCTGCTTTTCTTTTAATAAAAACTAATTAAAAGCCACTTTACACTAATTTCTATCAATCTAGAGAAGAATGTGCTACAGTTAATGAAATTTTTTAGTGAACTTAAAAGAATGAATTTAAAAGATATTGGGCAAATCACTAAAGAACTTTATGGAGCCCATTTTTAGATTTTTTTAGGCTTGGATTTAGTGCACAGGTTCAGGCGTAGAGAATTGGTAAGTCGACCTGATTAAATTTGTTTTTTCTCAAAAACGTGAGGCGATAGCGTTCTTAAATGGTTGATGAAGACAGTAAAGCCAAATATTTATTTCCATGTGGTTACTGCATCTGTGACATTGCGCGTGAACATTATTTCGCTAATTTCCGTTTAGGACCAAACTTGCGAGATTTCCAGAACAAATACATTCACACCAAAAGGAACGTGCTGATTGGAATCGGAGTTGTGATTTTTGTTGTGCTGATCATCATCGGAATAGCGGTAAATAGGAACGGCACTGGCTAACATGTTTGTTAAGGAAATCGTAAAGGTATATTGTTACGACAAAGCAGGGACGCCGGAGAGGGGGCGAGCAAGCGCCCCTTCTGCCCTTTGCTAAGGGGGGCAAGGGGGGGGGGGGGGGGGGGGGGGGGCAATAGTGCCCTTTTCATGAAAAATGATATATTGCTTTCAGAACGTTAAATATTATGCGACGCAAATCATAAAGCAGTGTTGTACACGCATTTTTTTAAAAGAAACTTGGCTCAAGCCGAGTACTAAAAGTTTCCTAAATTTTCTATTGTTTTCTATTGTTTAAGAGAACAATCGGAAAAATGCAAAAAAATTCGTAAAATGACATGGTTGACATTTGTTGAAACATTTTTCGTACCATTTAAGCCAATCTAGAGCCTCTAGATTATAGGGCGTGGCCGCAAAATTTTTTTCGGGGGAGTACCCTCGGACCCCCCAAAATTTCGGCTCGCCTGCGGTCTATGTTGCCCTTACAGAAAAGTCGCCCCCCTTGCCCTGAAATCGCTCCGGCGTCCCAGCGACAAAGCCAGATTCGGCCCGCCGGGTCAATTAATCCGGCCCGTGATATACTTTCTAAATGAAGATTTAAAGTAGAGTTGAACGGTTGTCTAATGCAATTAAAACTCAATTTCGATAAAATTTTAAACTCTACAAAATACTTTATGGCTCACTACAGTGTTTATTGAATAGTTTGTTATATTCTCTTCGTATAACGGTAATCAAGTTGATAAATTCGCCAAAAAATGCTATAGGCCTACCAGGCTCGATCACAAGTCCTAAGAGTTATCCGGCCCCGGATGGCCAGGCCTTATCTGGCCCTTAAATAGTTTTGGTAAACCCTGCGCTAGAATAAACAACAGTAAAACGTTGACTAACCCTGTTTTTAGGTTTACAGACGACGAAGATACGGCATGGGCACAACTACAAACAGGGCCCTTCCTTTCTTAGGACGCCCAGTAGACAACGAGCAAAACCTTTACATACACATGCAATAAGTGTATATATGAACTTATGTACCTGAAGTAAAATGAACTTGACACACTTGCTGGTACGTCAGGCTCCATTTGAGACAACTTTTACATCCTATTGACAATCGATGGCGTCATATGCTGGCTTTAATTTAACAAATATGGAAGTTCGTAATCTTAAACTACATATCTATATTTTCATAACACGCCAAGTAGGCTACATTTAAAAAATCTGTTTGTCTTTGAAAAAAATCTACAACTACCAACACCGGTAACTGAAGGGAACATTTTTGAACATTGCTATTTACGGCTTTTCTAAGAGAGAATTGCTGCCACTATTATGGCTGTCATAATTCCTCTCTATCAAATCCTCATGCGGTCTCCCCTGCAAAAAATAGTTGCCCACTCTTGATTCAAAGCAGGTGTCGGCAACCTACAACCCGACCCCTATTTTACAAAGGGGACAAAAGGTTATTCTCAATATTTTCAACTAATTTAATTATACGAAACGGCCAAAAAATATGACTCATTTTATTAAAAAATACATGTCCGCCCCTGATTACTGAACAAGATTATTTGTTTTAAAATGCCTAAAAATTACGCGTTTTAACAACAAAGTTCATAGTTGAAATTTATTACGCCCGCCCAAAAATTTGCTGAAACGTGCGATCCCGATTTAAAGGATCAAAAAAAGACTGTCAGCCAATAAGGCTGCGAAAAACTGTAATCTAAAAACACGCTCAACGCTTCTTGCAATGCAATCACACGGACGCTTTAAAAGGTTTCTATTCGCCGGCGTCAACACACTCACACTCAAAAGCGCCTGTCAGGGCGACAAGCGAAATGACCGGCAAGAAACCGGTGAGAAAGACCCGCGGCCGCCTTGAATGGGGGGACAAAACAGGAGAAAGAATAAAAATGTGTATAAAAAGAATGCGGCGACGCGGGGACTTGTAAACGACAACGAATTTCTTCACAACTGCGAACGTCTTTTGTGTTTGTTTGTTTGTTTGTTTATTAATAAATGATATTTATAGCAAAAAATGTCGTTTGGCTGGAGTGGTTGGCTGTAAAAATTCTCGCTTTTTAGCGAATACATTTTTTATCTGGTAACTTATTTTTTTACGTTCGGCTTCCATTGACAATTCCTCTGCACAATTTTGGCACAAAGTAATCGTAGAAAGGTTTAGAGTTTTTTTTTTGGAGTATTCGCAGACAGAGTACGCGGTCCCCGGGCGAAAAACGAGTATGCGGGAACGAACGAGTATGGGGTGGGGTGAGAAGAAAGTAACGAAATAACAAACGATAGAAAAACAAGGATGTCAACACCTGCTACACCAAATCAAACCGGGCACGAAAGCCATTGGAAAAGAAAGGAAAGGTGTACACGCGCACGCGACTAGTGACATTTCCATGAATGCTCGCATAAATTCAAAGGACAGGTATCTTCAAATTTTGAGTGAGCTATTTAGAAATACGAAAATACGAATTTCGGTGTAAAAAATTAGCTGGACACCGTCAGCCCGCCTTTTTTTGTTGTTCGAAAAGATAAGCTATTTTTTAACAGTTAGATATCTATAAGCTTGGCTTAAAGTGCTTTTTTATCTCTTTTTTTATGCGAGCGTCCGTGAAAATGATTAAGGAGCCTTTCTACTTTGAAAAAAAACAAAAACATTTTAGGTTTCCAGGTAAGAGTGTGGTTTCGGGGCCGACTCAGTTGAGATATCCGCTTCTGCTAAAGTTTAAAACGTTTTTTATTTGTCTGTGAAGTTTTGTTCTCAAGTTAAGTAACTTGACGGTATGGCCAACGCGTTGTCTACAGTTACTAACTCCGAAGACCATATGGATGCCTGAAACGGTTGCAAAAAAAAATCTTTAAAGGGTGGTCGTGTCAAATAAGAAAACTTTACACACAACGATGCCTCTCCACCCACCACGCAAACACTCTTTTCTTGAAAAAAAAACAACAGTTTACGACATTTTAGTCTTTGAGAGTTTCGTCGGACTTGGTATCATTCAATACGTTTAAAGAATTAAAAACCCAAATAGACTGACTCTACAAGCGGAGTGTAAAATTTGGCTCGAAAAAATATGTTGGATTTAGAAATTAGGCAATTAAAAATGGCAGTTTATTTTTAACTAACAGTTTGTGGTATGATTGTTTGAGAAAAAAGTTCACACAGCGTCCACGCTGCAATCATCAATGCGAGGTTTTCGATACGTCGTAAACGAACTACGTTAAACATTTATCAAAACATGAAATCAAAACAGATTTGGGAATCAAACAGAAGCAATGCCATACAGAAAGAAGGTCTGATATTCACCAGCTGTTTTTGCAAGGCACTCAACAAAGTGTCCAAGACAAGAGGTTTCGAACAACTAACTATAGGTTCCACACCACATCCAGACAAACAAACGATAAAACATCTCGATGCGAAATATTTATGTTTTAGTGAACTTTAAAATTGGCACAGTTCCTTTGCGCAAAGAGCATGGGCCATTAAATAAACTGTTAAAAAAAAAGAACAACGATAGTTCTTGTACGCAGGTGCTGAATTTGTATTAGAGGCCTGCAATACAAGCGAAACAGCAACCCAATGGCTGGGCTGCATTGCGTTTTGCTGACTTCAGCGAAGCCAACTGCTAATCAAATACGCAGTGTGACGTCACACAAAGGCTACCATAGAGTAGTGTAAAGACAGCTCGGTTCAAATTCAGGGTTAAACGTTATACCTGTGACACAACGTTACCGATAGTTCATTTAAGGCTGCGTGAGGTGTAATTTCGTTGATTTGGCACTAACGATAAAAAAATTGGGTGTAATTTTTTAATGGAACAAAGTTTGTCCAAATAATTTATTTTAAAGGCATACTTTTTGCCACATTGACAAAAGACCGGGGTTGACGGTACGTAATTGTTTTGTTGTACAATAATCTGTTTTGTACTTCTTTGACAGGAAAAGGTGACGTTAATATAACGCAAAACTATATTAATATTACGTAAAGCTTCGGACAGTTTTCAACTTGTTTAGCAGTAATTAGCAAATACTTGCCAAACTTGATAAATTTTACAAAATTACAGCCGAATTTATAATGACAAGCCGAAAAAAATGGTTTATGTCTGTTCTAATTTCCAACAACGTTGAAAAGAAATAAATGTGGACAAATTTGCTCATATTATGACGAAATGCTATATGAAAGTACAGTGGAAAGTATAAATGCACTGGTGAAACGTTTGAACTTTTCAGATAGTGACATTTACCCGTCAGACATTTCGCGACAAAAATGTAACAGAAGTAGAGGTTCCGACAGAAGAAATATACGCGTTTCCAGCAAATACAGCATGAAGATTCTTTCTGTTTCAACAACTTGTACTGGCGTTTACCAAAAAGCGATAACCGTGTAAAGTGAAGAATCTTTCTAAATTCCAAAAATCACCGTTTCTTAGCATTTCTTCACTCCCTTTCCGGGTCTTCATCAGCAAAACAAACAAAAAAACGCCACATGCGAGCGCACTAGTATTTTGAAGTCTACCAAACCCCTGGCTCGCTTGAAGCGGCGCCTGATTTTTGTACAACGGGCATTTAGGCACAGTGTTCGACCGCGGCCAGCCCCTTCCCTGGCTTTTGTTGCGCCAGTCACCTTTTAGTTCGCACACAGCGCGGTGGCCAAGGTGATTTCAAGTTTTCGACAGAACCGGTTGGAACCGGTTCGGGGCGCTTCACTCCGGCGTGTCGATCTCGCCCATGTTGACGCGGTCCGAGGCCGGGGTCACCGAGAATCCTGCGGCAAGAAACGCGAAAAAGATTTTTGTTTACGTTGAAATGAGCCGAAAGGGTGCGTTATGTTAAGGTTAGAAAAGTAAGGAATAAAGTTCCTAAGGATTGCAGACTCTCTGGTTGTTTTTAAGCTGAAGAACTTTTGTGCGGGAACGTTTGCCCCTGTTTAAGTTTAGTTGGAGGTAATGGTAAGGATTAGAAATTAGGTTAGGGTTGAAATTATTAGGGGATGTAGTTGGGTTTGGGGTTAGTTAAACTGTTGTTTAGGCCTGATTATGACCATTTAGGTTTAGGGCTTGTTTTGACAGATTTAAGACTTAATATGATTTAGATCAGCGGTTCTCAACCAGTGGGCCATAAGAACATTTGAGGTGGGCCACAGACCAATTTAAAAAGCTAGATTTAGTTTTATTTGTGTCACTATATCCAATTTTACAGGAATAATGGCTTGGAGAGGAATTGAAAAGGAATGTAACTTTATTGTTCAGCCACAAGTATCTCACTAATGCACGGTTGAATAAATAATATGTTTTAAAATATGTTCTGCTTTGTTCTAAACCTATTTTAAAGCTTTTAAAAGCTTTTTCTTTCATAAAAATTCTATTGGGCCACAGATTTGTTTTGCAACGTAAATGGGCCACGAAAGAAAAAAGGTTGCGAACCACTGATTTAGACGTTATTACGACTATTAGGTATGAGTCCAAAATTGATCTTATTCCGAACAGTGTTTTAATCCGATGTTGGTGTTGTTCTTATTTCAGTATTATAGCTGGGGTCCGTTATTGGCTGTAAGCTTTTCAAAACGCCAAACGGAAAATATAAAATAAAAGACAAAAACTACAGCACCTAATATGCTTGGGTCCACTTTCTGCAGCTTTCGTTGCTTTCTCTTGCCCCGTTTCGTGCTGCCGGTCACAAACTCGGTGTCTTCACCCCCCTGGGCGGGGGCAGGTGGGGCCGCCCCCCATCCGGGAACGCTGCCCTGCGGCGCCGCCTGGGCCTAAACGGCCAAACGGGGGCAAATTGGTTACTTTTCATTTACCACAGCAATATTTCTTTGTTTATCAGCAGAAACGTATAATATCAATAAGCAAGTTCTCTTTAAAAGAAGACAACCCTTGGTTGGTATTTATTTATTTATTTCATTGCTTATTTTTTTATTCTATTTTTTGGGGGGAGGGTGAAGGGGAGGTCACGAAACAGTCTATCGGGGGTCACAAATATATAATTATTCCAATTATTAGCTAGTTGAACTATTATGACGAAATTATTCATTATAAGGAAAACGTATTATATCAACCAGCTAAGATGAACTGACGTCAACCAGTTAAAAGAGTGTTTGAGTGAGAGTCGAACTTTTAACTCTTGAAAAGCGAGGCCATCGTGTCGATTTAGGCTTTATTGTTTGTCTTGAATTGCAAATGATAAAAGGAAAATACAGTTTTTTAAATGGTATAAGTAGCCCCGGATGCATTTTTCGAACTCGCACGAACAAAAAATCTACATTGTAAGCAAGTTCTTTTTAAAACAAGTCAACCCTTGTTTGTTATCTATTTATTTCCTTATTTTTTTGGGCGAGGTGAAAATAACACGAAACAGTCTATCAGGGGTCACAAAGATATAATTAATTTACATAATAGCCAGTTGAACTCGAATTTTATAGTCAAAATTCATTAAAAAGCCTCCCTTGTGATATTCAACATAGAGGTTTTTTTTTAAACGTGAACAAAGTACGGTCACAACTCACAAGTATTGTTGAAGGCCTATGTGACAGGGGGCACCAATCCTGAAAGGTTAAGCCAGTGTTTCGCAACCTTTTTAGGCTTGCGGCACCCTTGCTCGTATTTTTTTGCTGAGTTGTCAAATGTAACGTTACAATAAACGAGATTGAAACAGCACAAAATGTATTAAGAAGCTTACCAATAGAGCAAAAATTGGAATCATAAAGGATTTCAAAAATCTCTCGGCACCCGGGTTGAGAACCGCTGGGTTAAGCCATGGTACAAAGTAGGATCTACAAACCGAATCTTTACCTGGGATGATTTCTCGACTTCGCGGCGGTATCGGACAGTGCAACGTTCAAAAGTTCGCCGAGATTGATATGTGACGATTTTTTTACCTGTGGTGTCTTGGCGGGCTGCTGCTTGGCCTTTTGCTGTCGCTCCATCTGCTGCATTTGCTGCTGCTTCTTAGCTGCTGAGCGTCGCTGCAAGAAGGCCTCGGCGAACTCGCGCGCGTCCTTCGTCTCGCCCAGGTACGAAGTGACGTAGTCCTTGACGTCATAGGGTGATTCGACGTCACGCAGGAAAGCGACGAAGGTGGGGACTGTTTGTGAAAGGAGAGGTTGGGTTTAGTGAAAGATGTGTCGTCTGCGTTGTGGAGAGATTGTGTGTACAACTTTTGGGAATCGATTTTTTTGTATTTAATCACAATTTATTGTAAAATACTTAGTACTTACTGTTCAGTCATTTTCCACAAATATTTGCCATCGCTTGTGCTTTCACTTTGCAATTTGTCACAAACAAAACGAAAAACTTACAATAACATTTTTAATAACTTTGCTTTCATTTTGGGTAGAAACTGATTAACTGTAGAGTAATTGGGCAAAATAAACGGATTTAAACTTTCAACTAACATTTTGAGAGAAACTTTTTTATGTTTTTAGAATAATTTAAATGTGTAATTCCATTTAAAAGAAAACTGTAAATATCCTTGTTTTGAATAGGTCATAATGCATTTCAAGAGTAACTTATTCAATACAAATTGTAAACTCAAGAAAAAAACGTAAAGGACTATTTTTTCCTAAAAACGTTTTATGTAAAACGAGCCGCGGGCCGAATTAAATTGCTTGGTGGGCCGGACACAGCCCACGTGCCACAGTTTGCCTAGGTCTGACTCACTGTTTTTTTTAAGGTGTTTGGGGGACCAAAGCGGTCGGTTCCCCAAAACAAACCTTTAAAAACAACCTGGTCTGACTTGCATTAATCCTAAGTGTTTTTTTAAATAAAAAAATGAGATATCTACCTTCGTTTTGAGACGTAAAAAAGCTTGCTATTTGTTTTGTTTCAGGTGTTTACTATGCGAAATATTGGCTGGAAGGGAAAATTTTTTCAATAGGTAAAATTTATTTGTAAATTTAATAGTCAACGACTTAACTGGAAATTGACTTGCTACATGGAATTATTTGGATTTGGACTGGGTTGTAATATATTCAAAATAAATCGACTTGAATTGAACTGCGAATTGAGTTGTTATTTAATGGAACTTTGGCTTGGGACTAGGACTTGAAGTTAGTTGTTTACAACAACGACTAACAATCACAAAAGGTTGAACAACGTACTGTCCAGATTGGCGGCGGCTGGCAATTTCTTGATCTGGTTTCCGCACCAGGCCACGAACGGGTCTTCGATTTGCTGCTGCTGTTGTTGTTGCTGGAACAAGGCCATTACGCTGCTCGCATCGCCACCGTTACTTCCGCCTCTTTTGCTGCGCGACTGTTAGAAAGATCCAAGGCATTTGTTCTTAACGGTTTCAGTTTGCACGGGAATAAACGGAAGCTTTACTGTTTGTTTTGTATTGCAAATAAATTAAAAGTAAAATACATTTTTTTAAACGATATTAGTAGCCGGAAGAAATTTTCCGATTTATACGACACGAACCAGAATAAACGAAGTACACCACGTTTCTCTTTATCACAGATTACCTTTGTTCCAATGCAGTTTAAAGCCGAACCGCATTTGAATGTTCACTTATTTATTGCACGAAAAATATAAGCTGATTACATAATAGGTTACTAGGCCGTAGCTTTCTGGCGCTAGTTTAACATAATTTTTGATAAAAGTCGCCAAGGGGAATTGTTCATTTAAGGCAGTGTATATCAATATATGGGTGCCGTCTGATTTGGTATAGAGTCGCAGACTGCAGTAGTTCACATGGTAAGATTTACTGATATTAGTTCTAAGCAAGATTTATTCAATGTATATTTTAGTGTAGGTAGAAATTAGAAAAATGCTGAGGGAATACACAGATTTTGACTATTTTGGGTACTTGGGTAATTCTAACTATACTTTACGAAATTAGTGCAGTTTTGAAGCTTCTGTGACACTCGGTAAACAGAAGTAGAAAACAAACCAAATGAAAAAAAAATTGAAGTCGAGGCTGAATTTAGTTTGTAAAGTCCCCAAGTTCTTACAGAGTAAAAATCCCTTCTTAAACGTGTATTGCACATGCAACAATGTCTCTGTTACAAAAATGAGCACTTAACTGACCTTGAATTGGTAAATATAGACGTCGACAACCACCCATTAAATAATCATTTAAAAAAAACTATGAAGCATTATTGAAAAACGACCCCACCTTTGCTGAAGATTGCTGCTTCTGGTTGGCTTGTTTCTTCGCGTTGCTGTTTGCAGTTTGCTGTCGCTGTTGGGTTTGATTTTGTTGTTGTTGCTGTTGTTGTTGTTCTTGCTGTTGTACTTCCCAGTAAGCGGCCTGCTGTGTCTGTGTGTGCTGATACGGGGTTTGGCCCCACACGGAACCGCCTGATGGCCTGGTGCCACCCCAGGCCGCCGCTGCCTGAATGGTCAGGTCGGGTTTCGGTTGGGGCTGCAATTTTTTTTAAAGATGTATGTTAAGGTGGTTTGAAGTCGAGTTAGACAATATTTAGGTTTAACGATAATGCCGATATATATTTTAATCTCAACGATATATAATTTAAAGTTGTATAATTAAATAGGTAGATCAACTTTGTAAATGTTAATGTTCAATAGTTGAACTAACGTTTTTTACTGTATTTCGGGTATATGAAAAAATAGGTTATCGGTAGGCAAAAACATGAAAATAATTACCTGGGTTTGTTGTTGTTGTATTTGGCCTTGCTTCTGTTTTCTGGCCTCCTCGCGCTGAATCTCCATCAAGGTCATGGTGCGACCTTGGCCACCCGCCGGCGCCACAGAGCCACCACGAGGGGTCGCACCGGCGCCCCACACCGGACGCTGTTGCTGCTGCTGTTGTTGCTGAATGACTCGCATGTGCTGAGGGAATAAAGTCTTAGATGAAGTCAAAGTACGAAATACATTTGCTCGAACACTTGTCATTAAAAGAAATGCCTTGTTTAAGCTTTATTTAGAAATTGTTTTTTAATACGTTTTTATAAATCAAAATTGTTTTTAATAGTTTTTTAGGTAAATTGGCGCTTTTACAAGCTTTGGTGTCAGCAGATTGCTCCCAATATTATAAGCTTTAGATGCTTCCCTGTAAACTTGCTGGAATTAGTGGTGTTTTCATTTTTAACAGTGCACCTGTTTCTATGTTAAAGGCTTGAACCAACGGACCTAATATATTTCGGTAAGATTGTAGTGTTCTGCAAATAAGTACTATTCAAAGCTACGGTAACGTTCGCAACGATTTCGCAGCCGCTTTTCCGATTTTATCGAAAAATATGAGACCTCATAAGTTACAGAAAATTCAGGCCTTGACACATACAAAAACAAAACATCAATGAACGAAATACTTTGGGACGAGACCTAACGTAAGCAACGACTAATGCCAGATTTAATCAAGCTTTAGAAGCATATTTCAAAGGTTCAGAGGTTACGGAAAATTAAGACCGTATACCAAAAAAACGTTGTACATACCAAAACAAAACATCAATGAGGGAAATACTTAGGGACGAGACCTAAGGTAAACAACTCCCAAAATACCAGATTTAGCTTTGAGAGTATATTCCCAGGGTTACGTCACATACCTCTTGTTCTTTCTTGACCCGATCTCTCTCTTTTTCCTCTTGAAGTTTTTGGATCTCGAGAACCGAGGCCATGCTGGCTTGCTGTTGTTGTTGTTGTTGTTGCTGCTGTTGAGCCCAGTTAGCGGTTGACGGGAGCTTCATATCTTTCAGTTGCTCCTGTTGTCTCTGCGTTAAGACACGATTGGTTCAGGCATGAGCTAATATCTATCGCTTTAATGATATACTAGGACAGCGGTTCCAAAACTGGGGTCAACGGACCAACTGGGGTCCATACAGCAGTTTTAGAGGGCCCGCAAAGAGAATTGGTCTTCAAGTTTTTAAACTATGTTTTAAACACTACCTGTTATTATTATTGTCTTTATAGTTAACAGTTATGCTTCATTATTTGACCATAGTGTGTTTATGTGTCTCTTGTGACAATTGTGCACTACAAGAAAAATGGGTCAATTAACCCGTAATTTTATAGGCTGCGAAATATTAAAATAATTGCAACGGGTCCACCAGGAAATTCTTTTAAAAAAAGTTTAGGAACCGCTGTACTAGAGGTTACAAACGTACACCGAAAGTCATCGCAGACCCACCGAATCTGTCGATCAATGATGCAAGCAAGGCAGGCTAGAAAAACAACTAGGCTGCAATGAGGTTCGAACTCGCGACCTCCCGCCCTACCGGGACCGCCGCTCTACCAACTTCTCCACACAGTGAGATAGATCACGGTTGTTGAACACGTATATGTGTGTATCTTTCATTGAATACTATAGAGGTTTATAGACTTTTTCAACTCGCAGCGAACGAGGTACTCGAAACCTGACTTGGACACCTAAATTACTTTGGCTTTTTAAAATTAGATTAACATTAAAATTTCAGTTTTTCTAAATTAGATTAGAATTAGATCGTTTTGAGTTTTTTTTAAATTAGATTGAAATTAGAACTATTGAATTCCTAAAAAATCAAATCAGAATAGAATTTTAAACTAGATTTCCATTTAATTATTTACAATCAATTTAATTTCAATCGCAAATTATTCTAATACGAACTTGAATGGTATATGTGAGAGCTAATTTTTATGCTTTTTAGACTGCAAAAAATACATACAAGTCGTTCCAACTAAAGAGTTTTAATTTAAAATCTTTGTTTTAACTAAAAGACTAAAAATGCCGTTGGACGAAGTAACAATTTTGGTAAAATCCGAATTAGATTACAACTAGAATTAGATCATACAAGTAATTCTTAAATTAGATTAGAAATAGAACTAGTGGCATTTTGCTCTCATTCATGGAATTAAAAAACTAGAATAATCTAGTTGTCCAATTCTGCTTGAAACACAGGGCGATTGACTTTCGTTAAAACAAAGCAATGCAGACCTTCTTTGCAGCTTCATCCTTGATTCTTTGCGCCTCTTGCTCTTTTTGTTTCCTCGCGTTTTCTTCTTGCAACTGAAACGTAGCAAAACAAATCTAGTTTAGATTAGCATTGACGAATTGCAAATACCACTACTCATTGAGTTAATTAGATACAACATGGCGGCCACATGTAATTACGGTTAATAAAAGTCAAATAGTAAAAAAGTGTGCGACAGAGTGAAATTTTTAGAGTATTACAATATGAAACAATTACATATTTCTAAAGAAACAACTCACTTTAAATGTAATGTTATTGTAATTCTTCGCCTAAAAAAGACTACCAACTTAAAAAAAAACTTAAAAAAGGTCATTTTAAATCCAATGTTATTTTAACTGTATATTTAAAGACTAACGTAAAAAAATTCTTATTTAAGGTAAAAGCTACTCTTCATAATAAAAGTTTATGCTTCAAGACGACTAACTATTTAAAAAATTAAAAAATGTCTAATTTGAATTAAATGTTTTTTTTTCATAAGACAAGGGGCAAGGGCATTTATTTAAATGTAACTGTCAATTTTTTAAAAACAAGCTTTTTTTATTCAAACAACTTTAAATCTTTGTAAAAGTGACCCGAGTATTTTATTCAAAGACAAGGGTTTGTTATTTAACCATGTAAATTTTAATTCTTGCAAAAGTAACCTTCTTCTCTAAAGAAAACAACTCACTTTGAATGTAATGTTATTGTAAATGTATGCTTAAAAAACTACCTATTCAAAAAAAATACAATTTGAATCTATGTTTTTTTATACAGGCTAAAGTTTTAATATAATTTTCTTTTATATTAAAACTTTAAGCTTAAAGATTCAAAAAATTCAAAAAATAAAATATGCCTAATTTGAATCCAATGTTTTTTAATAATAAAAGTGTATAATTAAAGAACACTATGAGAAAATTATAATTTAAATTCAAAGCCATTTTTTTTTGTAAAAATACTAACTACTTAAAAAAAATTAATAAAATGTAATGTAATTTGAATCCAATGTGTTTTTTTATTAGAAGACCAGGGTATTTATTTAAACATGCAACTTTAAATTCTTGCAAAAGTGACCTTCTTTTCCTCTTGAGCCCTCCTTCTCATCTCCTCTTCTGCGGCTCGTAGCTGCGCCTGCCTCCTCTTTTCCTCTTCTTGGAGGCGCTTCTTCTCCCGCTCTTCCTCCAACTTGCGCTGGATCTCGGCTTCCTGGATTCTCTTGCGCTCTTCCTCCTGTTGCTTGGCAACCCTAGGATGATATAAGGTTAAGACAGTGTTGTAAACAAAACATTCGAAAAATAACTTGTGCCCAAGTGAAGTATTTTGCAAAAATAACAAGCCCCAGTCCAAGCCATCGGTTACCCAAGTCCCAGTCAAGTCGTTATGAGAGCAAGTCAATTTCAAGTCATGTCATTGACAAAAAAGTAAACTGCTAAACTATTTAAAACAGACCGATTATGAGCGACAATTTAACTAAAAAAATAACACAAATGTGCAAGAAAATTTTTACGAAAAACACTTAATTCAATCCTAAGTTATTTGACAAAATGACTTAAGTTTAAGTCAAGTCATTTTGGTCAAAAGACTTAAGTCAAGTCAATTCATTTGAAAACAGTGACTGAAGTGCACTTAAGTCAAGTCAATGACTTGAGTCATTACAACACTGGGTTGAGAGATAATTTAAGTAGTTCTTCTTAAATATATTTATTCCCAATTATTATCTTGGCTTGTTTTAATTTAAATATTTCCTTTTCTTTAAATTAATTTCTTTTGTGTGTTAAACTTTGCCCAGTGCCTGAACGGTACTGGTGTGGAGTTTTGATTTTTTCTAAACTTTCCGTTAAAAACCACGTAGCTCTGTATTAGTGTATAGCCAAACTCGGTTCAGTCAGTTAAGATATTTGATTTAAATTTTTTTTAAATCAAGTAGTTTTTTATGTGTGAAAACAATTATTTTTAGTGCTTGTATTCTATGATAAACTTTTATTCCCAAAACAAAGTCCAAGGCTACATTTAGCAAAATTCTAATTGCCTTTTATTCTTTGGCTGCTATGTTTTGTTTTGTTTTTTTGATTTTTTTTACAAAGCGGTTCCAACAGGGGTACGTTAAAAGGTTACAGGGTTTCGCAAGTGATTTTCGCGATTAAAAATTTATTAATTATAACATTTTATCTCTAGGGATTTTAAAGTTTAATTTGGGTAAAATATTGCATTTAAATTCCATTAATAATTATCAAAAAGTCTGTTTCTCTAATTATTGGTTGGGGCGTATAAAAACAAACCTGGGGTCATTAAGCCTGACAATTTTATTTGTGGGGGTGGGGGGAGGTAAAAAAGTTGGGAACCACTAAGTTCATCAAATCTTAAAAGGATTTTTCAGGCATATAAGCTTGTTGTAAAAAAAAAAGTTAAAATTAATTTCATTGTGCCTTTGTCTTGCTGCAGAAATAGATGTGTTTGTAGCATTTGGATGTAGTAGAATGTTTAACAAGCACTTGCGGGTAATTGCCTTTCTATTATTGGCCCCGTTTATTCGCTATTCGGGAAATTGAAAACTTTTCTCTTTATACATTATAATTTACCTCCTTAAGGCTTCTTGTCTTCTCTCCTCCATTTCCCTTCTCTTGCGCGCTTCCTCTTCCAATCTCGCTTCCTCCTCCTAGAATAAGAAAATATAAAAAATAACTAAAAAACAGTTACGTAAACCAGTGATTCAAACACTGTGTGCCGCGACACACTAGTGCAGGGGTTCTTAACCAGGGGTACGTGTACCCCTTGGTGGTACGTAGCACCAAAGCAGGGGGTATGGCATGTATTGTGAAATTATGAGCTGTTTAGGCATATTTGTATTTAGTACGAGAAGCAACATAAAAAAAAACAATATTAAATTAACTGATTTTTTGTGTGTTAATATTTGTTACTTACAAGACTGTATTTAATGCATGCATTCAACACGGAAGTTAGAAATACATTGAGTTTAATACCTATCATTACAATTTAATTTACTTCCGTCGCCCATTGTAGACAGGTGGTAGGAGAAAATGTCATGAAAGCTAAAGGGGTACGAGCACCAAAAAGGTTAAGAAACACTGCACTAGTGTGTCTCGAGAGATTGTCAAGAATTGTTGAGATTTTGTTGGTGTGCCATAAGCCAAAAAAGTTTGGGAACCACTAAAAATGTCTTAGGTAAGCTTTTATTGGGGCAACGCGAGCAAACGCACCGGAGTAGAGAATCGAGTAACGTGAAATAAAATAAATAATGTTTAATTATTAAGGACTTGCAGGTAGGAAAATAGTTTCTACATTTATAAAAGCGTTTTCTTCATTTTCTGCATTTCCCAAGTGCTTATCACTAATAGTTTATAAATCAGGGTTGTTGTATCGTCCCTGTTCTAAGTTGACATGTTCTTCTTTTTAATATATACATCTAAGAAGATGATTATTCTTATGTCTAAGAAAATTGTTGCTACATTTTTTCACAAGTGCTTATTAACTAGCTTACGTTTGCGTCGCCGTTTGTTTAAGCAATGCAATGCTGCGGGCAAAAAAAAAAGAGGGATAAAACTATCTTAGCCAAGAGTTTACATAACAGTACAACTGAACAAAAATACACTTTTAGGAGTCTTCTAAGAACAAGATTATTTTAGCTCGGTGCTCATATTGGACGCAATGGGCTTATTAAAAAAATGATTTGAAAACATTTCAATTCAGACGATAATTGCTGTGTCCCAGAAAATTAACCAACCTTTCTGAGTTGTTCTTCCCGTAATCTCATCTCTTCTTGCTCCTTTCTCTTTTGCAAAGCCTCTTCCTGGAAAGAGTAAAAAGAATAGTTAGAAATAGACAAACACGCACCGTTGTTTAATTGCTTTTTTAAAATCGTAGGGCAAAGCAACAAAATAAATTATTACAAAAGTTCTTAGATTAGGAAATGTAAAAGCGATTTACGCAACAAATACAGTTATAACCGATAAACACTAGAGATGTCCGATACTGAATAATTAATCCCTAAACCGAGAAACACTTATTTTGGGCAAAGTGATCGCTGATTTGATTGGATACCATATGACGTCATTGCCATAGTCAAATAAACAGAATTGATTATAAAACGCGGTTTCAATAATGATTAAGCCGAAATAACCTTACTGCTGCGAAACTTAGTAACCTTTAGCGTTCATATGAAGTTTCTAATCAATTTCCTTTAAAATTGGAAGCTGCTCGGTTAGATTACAAACTAGGCTGAAATTGTGAAATTAAGGATACCGGATCGCCAACCGATTTGATTGGGTATCGGATCGGCACCGCATAGTATCGGACGAGTACCAACAGCTGACGCTTGGCTTCGAGTATCGCCTCCGATCCCATATAAATCTACATCTCGCTTTAGCAAACAAGCATAACTTGAAAAACCTGAATGCGTTGCATTTCTTCCAACTCTCGTTGCTTGCGCTTTTCTTCTGCCTTACGTAACAAAATTGCCTCCTGTTTGGCCTGAATCATGCAGCAACAAATTACAGCAAATTTAGGATTTTTTAAGCCATAATTGAAAAAAGTATATAGAAATTATTTTTTTTATAGAAATTAATTAACATCAAGAAATTGAAATATAACACAAAAATTGATTTAAGTAAATGCAATCTTAAAATCTATATGGCTAGCACCATGCGCCAAATTAACATTCGCCAATTGAATTTATAAAAAAAGAGAGGATTATTTGATAGAAATTAAGTTACATCAAGAAATTAAATTCTAAAGCAAAAAATGATTTATGATTTCAACATTATGTTTAATCTTCCAATGTACATGGCCGTGCCCAAAATTAACATTTGTTAATTGAGTTTATAAAAAAAAAAGGAAAAAAAGATGACCTGTTGAATTCTCAATTCGTTTTGTTCCTTTCTCTTTTTTTCTTCCTTTTCTCTTTCATTTTGCTTTTTCTTGGCTTCAAGTTGTTCCTGAAATCACAATAACACATTGTAAAAATGCGGGACATTATAAGTTTACGTTTTGATAAAAAATGATTTTGTCAAGAATTTCCGAAACTATTCCGTTTAAAACTGTTTATCAGCGTAAGATTAAAGACTGTTTACGAATAAACAAAAAATTCACATTTACCTGTGAACTTAAATTAAATTCGATAGGACTTGTACAGCTGAGAACAAAACCTCTGAAAGAAGCCAGTCACTAAACGTTAACTCATTGCTTCACGGTTTCAGCAGTCAAATTCCAAATTAAACGCAACAAATAGTCGAGAGAATTTCTTTACCATGTCCGACTTCTGTTTGAGCAGTTCGAGGAATTGCTGTTGCTGCTGCTGCGTTGCCGTGGTAACAGGGGACGGTCGCCTAACAATGGCGGGGTCGCCATCACCCCAAGCACTAAGCTGGGCAGGCGCAGGTTCGGAGCTGAAAAGAATACAAAAAGATTAAGTATAACACCGGTGAAAATTTGCCAATCTGTAAAGAGCAGGGGTTCCTCAACCTTTTTTACACCCTAGCCCCTTTGAAAGTTTTTGGCACACCCATTTTTTTAACCATTTAAAAAAAATAGGAAACGTTATTTTAATTAAAAAACACTGGTTAAGCGGTAGTTAGATTGATAAAATGATATAAATACAAAAAAGACCACTTCCATTATACTTCCTTCAGGGGTAGCTATTGCGCAAATTTTAAAATAATAATATTTATTAATAAATCTAACAGTAAAGACAAACTCAAGATCAAGAAGTAGCCGATTGCTGTATCTTTATTAAATTTTAATTTATTTGTTTAGTTATAGTGGAGTAGACTTAGAGATGACAAAATTATGACAATTTTTTTTTGCCCCCATGCAAAAGGCTCATGGCCCCGAGGTCGGGAACCCTTGCTGTAGAGCAGTGTTTCTTAACCTTTTTTACTTAGGGGCGCACCTAGAAACGTATGAAAACGTGGCGGCGCACCTTGCGAGCGAAGGGAACGCGAAATTTTTGAGGTGTACCGGTATTTCTCTTAAATTGCTTGCATTTTTATATTATATGGGTTTTATAGTTGCATGTCTTTAAAGGGACTTACAGCCTTTGAGAATAAAAACGTATTTTTGCCCGTTAAGTCTTATTCCGATTAATTTTGGAATGATTTCGACATTTTTTCCTTTCGCTCGCGGCGCACCAAGCAGCCTTCCATGGCGCACCGGTTGAGAAACGCTGCTGTAGAGTTTAGTGATTCTCAGTATGTTTTCACTTGCGGCACCCTACATAATTCCTTAAAAAGGACATCCCGCATGGAAACTACTGATTAAGAAAAGGAGGTAACTGATTTTAAAAGGGGATCATGAGAGAGTAAGAAGATTTGAAAAAAATAATGATTCTTAAAAAGAGCATTGTTTTGACAAGCTGATGAGAGTAGGGAAAAGAGAGGTTGGTTTAGTGTAATGTTTTGGATGAAAATCCAAATTCAAGATAAAAAACGTAAGGGTTATGTTTCATTATAACAAGCAATATGTCTGACTCAAAGGTGAAAAAACACAAAATGGAAAACTATAAAACCAGCGATAAGTTTTTTTAATTGGGCAAAACTTTTCATTTTTTAACTAAAATTAGTATAAAGACAATCAAAGACTTTAAACGATTTAAGGATTTTGTGGCAACAGTATTCTTTGCATAGAGCTGGCAGCGAAGCTAATCTTAAGAAAGAAAGTGACGATATATTAAATGTTGCAAATCACCTGCTGGTGGCAACCTTGGCCTGTTGCTGCTGCTGCAGAAGTGCCATGTAGTGCGCCACGGTCTGCTGTTGCTGAGGGGCCGACATGGCGAGGAACTGTTCTGACTTGCCGAGCTGGGCTATCACAGCGTTGTAGAGGGCGTTTTGCTGGTGTTGCTGTTGCTGTTGTTGTTGTTGTTGCTGCTGTTGTTGTTGCTGCTGAAAGGTCCTGCTGAAAGCACAATGGACAATATTTAAGCGCACGTTTTTATTTTGTTTTAATAAAATCTGGCTGCACTGTTTCGCCGCAAAGTTTTATATTGACCCAAAGCAGAAATTCGTAAACCGTGAACCTTATAGATTTTCAGGTAATCATGCATATTAACAAACCTGTATATATGCAATACAAATAGGAAATTAGGCCAGACCGCAAGACTTTAATTGTCACTATATAACCATTAACTAAACGATTATGGCATTTACTTGATTGGTATGTTATGGTTTAATTAAAAATGTTCCGTTAGTCTTTTTTTTTTCAGTGTGCACGGTGATTAAGACTGGTCCAATTTTTAGGTTTGATTTACAGCTGGATGCATGTTTTTTTAATTTCCTTAACAATTATCTGACCGGGTGTTTTTAGGCACACACCACTATTTGATCAAGTGCTTTTACAACTTGTCAATATCTGTGACCTAATTTTTGTTTTTGTCACAATTTTATCTAGTTTGTTTTCACCTTATGAAGCATCAATTCTGGCGTTTATCATAACTGTGAGCACGTATTTTGCCTATATTAAACCTCACAGCATGTTTTTGGATTTTGTAAATTGAGGATAACTTTACCAAATTGGTTTGCATGAAATTGTAACTCTTTCAAGATAATTTAAAAAAAAACAGTCTATTTTTAGAAAAATTGATTTATAAAGTAAGCGTTAAAGTGGAATATAAAACAAGACTTTTTTACAATTTTTTACTAGTTGGGTAGCATGTAAAACAGACATTATGTTGTTTCATAAATGCATGGGTAAACCTAAATATATATGTAGATCAAACTATTATCAAGTAGGAAAAGCTTTTAAATATTTTCAATTTTTTCCACAAACCTTAGTAGCTGCTGTTGTATCAATTGTTGTTGAATTTGCTGCTGTTGTTGTTTTTGTTGTTGTTGCTGCTGTTGTAACACAAGCTGCGCCTGTAGTTGCTGCTGCAATGCCGATGTAATGTCTGGATTGGCCTGTTTTTTTTTAAGAATAGTTACATTTCAAAATCCCATTGTTTATGGTATAAAGGTAAATGTGCCAATAAGAAAATCAACATGGAAGGGAAATCAGTTATAGGTTCAATAGAAAATCAAAACACAACTAACCTGTACAGAAGTAACATTGTATGGGCCTTTTACATTATACATTATTCATTTTAGCACTGTATGAAACACACAAAACACGTGTTCTGCTAAACTTACTCTATATTTAGCTGCTAGAATAGGCTTACTGTACTAAAACATATTCAAATGGCAGCTTTTAACTATTTTGTTTTAAGTTTATGATGTTATTTAGGTTTAATACACATTTTCTGTGACATGATCATTGACTTTCAGAAAAATATTAAGAAAAGAAAAAACACACATCTCAATTTTTTTGTCAACAAAATTTTGCAACATGATTAATAAAAAAACGACTTTTGGGCAAGTATAAATAGTTAAATACACATGGTAATATAATAACTTTTGGTAAGTAACTCTTTCAGTACAGTACACTTTTTAGTAAGAAACAATTCATTATTTTCTGAATGTATCTTGTGGACTTTTGGTAATTAGAGTGTGTTTGTGTTCCTGTCCCCTAATCTTCACCCTCAGCCAAAAGCATGTCCTGTGACCCTGTCCCACACAAACTCTCACTTTTCAAAGCCCCGGTCTCGAGGACCCCTGTTTTGTGAGGGCATTTTACCTGCACAGGTGCCGGCATACTGAATGGAATTCCCCCTGTCCTCTTCATGAGTTCTCCAAGCGCAACATATACGGGATCACAGGCACGCTTTACCAGCAAGTTGAGGGTAAAATAGCCGGCCAGGAACCATTCGCGCATCTCTTGTGAGTTGAAGGGACCTTTATTGCATAGTTAAACATGTGTGTGTTTGTAAAACATACTATGCATAACACTCATAAATAAAACAGATGCATGCTGCAATTAGTCAATGTTGAAGTTTTTTAGTAGTGGGAAACCTATTTTAATAATGCAGGTCAAGTTATTTTTAACAATATTAAATCCATGTCCTTAAAAGATAAATATAAAGAATGCAAACACAACAATTCAGAAAAACTTTTCACAACTTACATAGCAAAACAGATTTAACTTTAAAAGCTAAAAGAGTGTTAAGTGGCTTTATTATTACCAGAAAGTTTTTAAATGCGAAACATTTTTGTAAAAAGAAAGTTGACAGCATCATGCAGTTGATGGTTTAACAAAAAGAGCCAATGGCAAAAATACATTAGGGAATGATTGGAGATGGAAATATTTTTGTTCATTTTTGATGTTTTTTAAATAGAAAATGAATATGGAAGTTGAGATACCTTGAATTTCGCCCTGAGGATCCTTGTAGAACCATTTCGTTGCCAGGTCTGGAATGTTAACACCAGTCGAAACCTTGTTTACTGTTGGATCTGGTGTTTTCTGTATTGAACTGGCAGAAATCGGCCAATCGGATTTGTCGTCAGCATCCGATAAGGAGTCCACCAACTTTAACGCCGCCTAAAAGGAAAAATAAATTTGGTTATTAAGACCAAACGTAACAACAGTCAGCATGAAAAGTTAGTTGAGCATTTTTAACTCAAAATAAGTATTGATATCTAATGCAGGACAAAAAAATAGCTTATGTAACATACATTCTTACTAGCAACATTCTGTTAGGGGTTGTTGACAGTACAACAAAAATGAAACCAAGTCTGTACAAGACATTGTCAGCCACACAGCTGTTGTTAAAAACGCCAGTATTTTTGTAAAACAACTTCAGAAAAAGTATGCAGAGTTACAGGAAATCTTCAAATAAAAAAGCTAGGGTGCCTCAGGCAAAGAGACAAAGTTCTCCAAATGCCGGCAAATGTCGCATTCCTTAGCATTATTAAAAACCTAAACATAATAGTCAGTAAGGTCTGAAATTAACTATATAATTATAATTTTCTCACAAAAGAAAGATGATTTTTTTAAACAAAACAGGTTCATCAGATATATGGTTTGCAGAAGGCCATTGGAATGGCTTACAATTTAAAATATTTGCTTGTGGTTTTGTGGTTTGGAATCAAGGTAATCACTTTAGCCCTTGTGTTTGCTTTGTCAGCCCTAATAATTCCATATTGGTGAATCATAAAAGATAAATAATTTATTCAGGTTTAGTACTTTCGGTTGTAAATTTTGAAATATATTTACTTCTTAAAGCCCATTTACACTACAGCTGCACTGAGCGGAGCTGGGCGTAAAAATTGCTCCCAACACAACGTTTTTCTATAGCTGCACGGGGCTTGAGCTTAGCAAAGCGTGAAAATCGCTCCAAAAAAAGTAACTTACTTGCTCCAAATGTTGCATGGGATCTACATCTTCTTGCAGAGAAGTACTTGGACCTAAAATCACAAAAAAGTTAAACATTTTTGCGTCAGAAACCAACACAGCAGAGATTAAAGTTTTCCACCTAGCCAAATGAAAATAAGAAGCCTTTAACTATATTTTGAAAAGAATACAGTGATTAGCTCAACTGTGATGGTTTATAAATTAATTGAGTATTTCTTTTTGGGTTAACACTGATTGTTTTGCAAAAATGTGAAAAACAACAGTGAGTTTTTTAGGCAAAGCACATATGTTGAAGATTGATTGTAAACTATAGGAATGGAAATATTTGCTGGAAAACATACACAAGGCAACTAAATCAATAACTATTGTACCTGGTAAACATTCCAATACCACAGCTATTGTTCATTTGAAAACTGCTTAGTATTGTCTTGGCACCCAAATATTAACATAAAACTCATAATATAAACTAACTAATATTAGCAACTAAATGTTTATAAAACAATATCTCCTCGCTCTTGTAAGTAAATGACTTCAAATCGTCTTTAGACTTATCTGTCGCAATTAATCAAATTTTTTGAAATCGTGAGACAAAGGGGGTGCCTCTCTGTCGCAATATATACCATCTAATAAAATGAGTTTGCTTACAACAAAAAAGTGTAAAGACTTTTTGAAACTTCTAGACAACAAATAACCTGGAATGGCACTTGTGGTTACAACAAGGATTGGTTGGCTTGCGTCTTTCGAGCTTGGCAGCGACTTTTCAGCCAGTTCATGATGAAGATTTCGCATGTGATGGTCGATATCTAAAGGCACTGGTGGAACCTGTTTTCTACCGGGAGATGGAGATATTTTGGCAGGAGATGTTTTCTCTAGGTTAATTGCAGACTCGCCAGGCGACGCTTTTACAGGAGTCCTGTCCGCTTCTTTTGCTTTGTCTTTCGGTGATGCATGAGGTGACCTGTTTTCTTTGGACATGGATTCGCTTGGCTGTTCTTCTTTACCTAAAGGGCAAGGAATTTTATTTACAAACCTGATTTTGAGCGAAGTGATATAGGATATATAGGTGTGGGACCCACTCAGAAGTAAACCCTGTGACAGTGTTTATGAACAATATTTATTTGAAAACACAATTCTTCCTACTGTGGCCTTTAATATTTTTTCCCTGTCTTACTCTACTCAATTGATTTTTGTCCACTAACATAGTGATCTTTCACAGAAGAATAGCTAATTTGACAGTATAAAGAAATTTAACTTATACTAAAGATTGAAATTGAGATAAAGATATTTTATTTTTATTTTTATGTTAATTTAATAAAAATCACAAAAAGGTTTTAAAAACAGTTATCTGCATATTAGAAAAATTTTTTTTTACACAATTAGGCAAAAGGTAAGGTGGACAAATGGAGAAAAACAAATCTGGGTCATTTTTAAATGAATTCGCAACAAATATATGTACACATTTAAACGCCATAAAGTTTTTACATAGCAGCCTGCAATGTTAAGAAAAAAGTTTTTGTATAGCAGCCCACAATGGTAAGAAAGGGCATGGCAATCAACAGAAAACTGATTTGCACCTTTAGATAGCTGTCATTACAATGTGAAAACCCATGTTGCGAGGACTTTAATATGAAAGGTTAGTTAATAGCGGCAACTGCAGTTAGTCAGATTGTAGTGGCCAAGTCTAGTCTACCAAAATCATATTCAAGCATATAAAATCCAGCACAATAAAGTTCCAGGATCTGGTAAATATTTAACTTTAAATCATAAATTTTGGAACATTTAATTATAGTTACTTGGAGAGGGGTATTCATCTTTATCACTGGAAGTACTTTTGTCTCGTTCATCAATTTTTCTTAACGACGGTTTGCCCACCACTGGTTTTCGGCTTGTAGCCTTGTCGTTTTCCTTGATATTTTTCCCTGACTTTTGGTCAGCTTCAGAACGTTTCTAATCCGAAAGAGGCGCCATATTATATTTAGCACTTTTTAAAAACAAAAACTTGGTTTGTTTATTACTACTAACCTCATCAACAATAAAAATTCATCCACAAATAAAACAATTAAAATACTTCTTGATTAAACTGTTGAGCTTTATACACAGCATTATCACACACCAGCAATCAGCATGAGGGTGCATATTACTAATTTATGTTAAGTGGGAAGTTATTAGGTAAACCGTACACTACTGCGAAGTGATGTCAAAACATGTGAGTACGTTTTTTAACATTTTTAATATGAAAGTAGTGAGATCATATTATACATATACCATAGCCCATAGGTAATTAAAAAAAAATATAAAAAGTGAAATTTTGCTGACGTTTTTACGGAAAAATGCGCTTTAAAAAGCCTATCCACACACAAAACTAAAACTTAGCAGTAACCAACCTAAAAAGTCTTACTATTAATAAATCTGTAATTTAAGCAAAATATTTTCTTAAGGCAAAAATCTGGCTAAGTCGAAAAATTTTACACTTTTACCCAAAAATTTTACACTTTTTTACTTTCTGAACAGCCTTTTTTACAAATTTTTGTTTAGATTTTAAGTAACAGGTTGACCAACTTACAGTTAGAAAAGCTCCAGAAGCATCGAAAACACCCACTTCATTTTCTTCCCCATCATCAGCCCACTCTGGCATCAAGCCAGAGTCACCCTGAAAGAGCAAGAAAAATTATTCATGGAGAAAACTATTCATTTACAACTTTTTTAATACAATTTTTTATTTTTATTTTTTTCAGAAATCTTAATTTACAACTTTTTTAATACAATTTTTCATTTTTATTTTTTTCAGAAATTATTCATTTACAATTTTTTAATACATTTTTTTTATAAGGAAGCTTATTTTGTTGACAATTTTATTGGATTAACATCATTTGAATAAATAATTCCCAAATAAAAATCTTCAGTAAACTGGCAGACTTGGAATAACTAAGATTAAAAAACGCAAAGTGGAATGTCTCGCAAGGCAATAAAATTATTTGATCAAGGTTCCTGGTAACCAAGTACAATTCTAAAATGTTCTCCGATTTCACTTTTTGTTCTCTTAAAGCACAGAACAGAATACTTACATCATATTTGCTGCCACCCAGTGACCTCGTTCTTCCAACCGTCCGCCGTTCTCGACTATAAGTTTCACCGGACCATTCTCGACTGCTTCCCCCATCACGCCAGTTATTAGTGTTCGACCGACCTTAAACAAACAGCAACTGATACAAGCAATTGAACCAAGTGCCGGTCAAACTAGGGAACCAAATGTTGACACCAAAACAGCCAATGACTGACGGCCCACGATCGTCCCATACCCTCTACCTACAGTTTCAGACGTTTTTTTTCAGACGTTATATTTTCAAAAAATATGAAGTTACTTATCCACTATCCAGTGCTTTGAGCTTAATTGTTAGTTTACAAAAACATAGAAAACCGATGTAAAAATTAAAATAAATTATTTTTGAGAAGTAGGTGAAACAAATTACAAGTAAAAATAATGGCTAAAACTTTGTCAAACTGTCAAAGCCAAAGAATTGTTGTCCCGCAAATAACAATTTACATGTAAGTCCCTCATAAAGATATTTTTTAAATGAATAAAAACAGTACTGGTTAGTTTAAATGGCTGTTTTTAATAATAACTTGTTATCTTTTTTGATAATAGCTTTTCAATTTTGATAATAACTTCTCAGCCTGAATTGTATAAAATTTAGAGTTTTGATAGTTTAACATAAAATAAACTATACCTATGTATATCTGTTTAAAACTTATGATAAAAAATGATATATACTTTGTGAAAAAATATTGGTGTCGAAAAAATTGTTTAGGTCATCCCTATCACCCCAAATCAATAATATGCATGAAATACCTCGCCAACTGTCCCTTCTCGATGGTGCCGGTGGCCTCCAATCAGACGCATGTTCGGTAGCACCCCCCTCCTGTTCGGTGCCGTCTCCGCCCCCTCTTATGATGTCACTCCTCCAATCATCACTAGCGTCGGAGCGGCGTACAGGTTTACGGTGAACCACCCCCTCCTCTGAAATACCCCGGCCTGAGAGATTTGTAAACGGCATAAATTCAATTCATCGCTAATAACAAAAACTGTTGTAAGTCCAAATTTATGTTTTTGAGAAAAACGCATTTTAATTTTTTTTTGTTTTAAAAAAGTCACCTTTTGTTTTGTTGTCAAAAAACAGAAATAATTTTTATATATAGTACCAAGTACTACATACAAAAAGTAGTTGAGTTAAATTTCTCATTGCCTGCTTTACACATTAGATTTTCTATGTTAAAGTAGTACTCTATAGACAGTTTTTCATAATTGAATCATTCTGTTTTTTTACGTTTGGTGAAGAAGTTACGACACTTTCCAACCAATCACTAAAGAAGCTAGAGATACGACATTATATGCAAAAAACACACAACAATTTCAGTAAAAAATTATTAAAAAAAACATTTTTGGCATTTTTTTGCCTTCAGACAGTTTATCAACAGTTTTAACACAATTTAATATTTTAATTTTAATCTTGTAAAATAAAAACGGTTGGGTCAGAAAACAATGATGGAAACCACTTTTATATTGATGGAAAAAAAATCAATGTTTGTTAAAAAAGACCTAATATCTGTTTGAACTTATGAGTTCAAATAAGCAGGAGAAACAAGTTTTACTGGTCAGCTATTCCTAACAGCAATAACGTTTTGTAAATAACTAATGCCTTCCCCCATAAAAAACAATTCTCTAACAAACGAAAAAACCTTTCCTTCCTTAGTTATTCGGTAGAAGTATACAGAACAATATACCCTAAAAAGGTTAGAGTATGATTGACCATGTAACAGCAGAAATAAAGTTTCTGGGGTAATTAGGTTAGCCATCATTTTATTTTCACCTCATGGCGCGTTTTTTTTCTGTGTTATCATTTGTCATGTCACTTTACAGACTGCATCTTTTTCTCCTAGAACAGTTGGTTTAAGTTTTTATTAGCATACTTCTAGACTTATATATATTGTGTTATGTTTGTAGATACTGAATATGCTTTTTTTAGCGAAATATATTTATTATATTATAACATTCAAACAAAATGATTTTTGGTTTACTAAGTTCTGTACTTAGTTTGATCTTTGTGTGATAAGCTATTGAAAATAAATCATTTTAGCACTATGCTGCCAAAAAAAGAACAAAACAATTAAAACAACTTTATACTACCATTCCGGCCTCTTTCATCCCAACTCTCCCTTCTCGCGAAATCTCTGGACCCACCGCGGGAGTAAGGGGGTCCTGTGCCCTCCTCGTTCTGGCTTATGCTGCGAGAAAATCCATCACCCCTCCCCCGGCCTCTGCCTCGAGGAGGGGCCGACCGGCCCCGGCCCGCGATTCCTCCCCTCGTGCGATAATGTATGTCGCTATTGACCACACCAGAAAAGGCTCTCTAAAAAATATGCTCGTAAGTACAATTTGGAAAGAAAAGATAAGCAATCTACTTTTGTTATTGAAAATACAACTTGGTAAGAAAAAAATAAGCAATCTACTTTTGTTGTTTTTAATCGGCATGAAAAGAAAAAAATAAGCAATCTACTAAAGAGTAAACTGTTTGTTATATATATAAATAAAATGATGGAAATTTAACCAATAAAAATTGTTAAAATGCCAACAATGTGCAAAATTATGCATTCAACAAAAAGCAAATTTTCATATCTACCGCAGATAAAGTAAGGTAAAAACTTAAAAATAGATCTTTTGTGAATGTAATGACTGAAACTTTTAATTTAAAATTCCACTATTAGACACTGCTGGGAGCTATTTGTTTCAATAAGCTGAGTGTTAAATTTACCTGATCTTCTTCCGTCAATGGAATAAGGGCAAGTGGCTGTAGTGGCGCTTCGCTGATAAGATGTGGGGCTTCTAACAGTTCTTCTGGCGTGTCGTTTTTTATAACAAACAAGGCAAGCATCTCTTCACGGCCATATCTAAAGTATAATAGATGGATTATTACAGCTTGGACCAATCTGTATGGCAGCGCAGCACAATATACAAACTGAACCACTGTTGTGTTTGGTTTAGAAAAAAAGAGAAGGTTTAAATCAAAGAAAAACCAACCGAAATTCTGCAAGTTTGAATTTTGCCGTAGACTGAACTGCGGGGGAGGCAGGTGGACTGGTCACACTTGTTCCACCGGACAGAGCGCGCAACCTAAAAATAAATACATAACCTCAATGCTAAATTCATGTAAATGTTGACTTAATTTATGTACGTCTATATAAATTGGAAGATGCTGTTTGGCACACCATACTGTAAGATAACTTTTGGGTACCACATCAAAATCCTATGCTAAAATTCTGCGATATATACGCATTACGCAAGAAATGATATTTTTCACCTCATCATGCCACTGTGGAAAGTAAGTGCACCCGCAAAATTTTTCAACCTTTCAAAAGTGCAGCCCCAAAAAATGTTAACTGCAAAAAAAACGTTTACAGTGCAATACAGAGTGCATCGTAAATTCTTGAAGTGCAGCGAGAAATTTAAAAGTGCACCCGA
The DNA here is from genome assembly GCF_963924565.1 of Ascidiella aspersa. Lineage (NCBI taxonomy): Eukaryota > Metazoa > Chordata > Ascidiacea > Phlebobranchia > Ascidiidae > Ascidiella > Ascidiella aspersa. The sequence goes on from NC_139451.1 coordinate 24,397,929, forward strand.
GCTGCACTTTTTTTTCCCTTTTTTGCACCCGGTTTCCCAGATTTTTTCGGCTGTGCACCAAGATCTCATCGAGATCCGCTATACTTTCCAGACTAGCCAACAGGGTTGTGGGACCGTAACCTCAACAATGTTAGCAATATAAACCCTGGATGAAAATTTGGCAGGAATCTAGATCAGTGCCGCAATCGGTACTTTAAATAATAACTGCACAACCTATATGGATTTGCAAACATAATTATGGTTTTATAAACAGGTTTTACAATAATGACACCCGACATATTTATTTTCTCCATAAACTTAAGCATAGCTAACCCATAGATAGATATTTAATTAGCACAATTGTAATGGTTTTGAAAACAAAATGCAAAGAACCAAAAAATTAACGCGCATAACTTGGCTAATTTAAATAAATATTAATTGCTCACCATTCTGGCCCAAAGTTAAGTGTCTCAGCTGATGACATTTTGTATTCGGTAGTAACAGACAACAGTAAGTCGCAATTGACAGCTCTTTTATTTATTAGCTGAAAAGGCAAAAGCTTGATTAACCGTTTGCACAGAAACTAGAGGCAAAACGAAAAACGTGGAATTTTGATCTAATAAAAAAATAACTTGCAAGCCCATTGTTGCTTTGCAAGAATAATTGTTAGCATTTCATCACCCATAAGAACATGAGCCGAAATACAAAGGTATTTAAATTACCTTACAAATGTTAAACATTTGCGATACTTTTTTGAAAATGTTAACTTATAAATGTTTTGCGAGGATTCAAATAATGGTAAACAAAATAAGTGTCTTTTAAGACTAGAGAGTTTAAATAGATGTTTGTAATATAATGAGATGCGGTTGATGCACCAGCGAGTTTCAAAAATTAATTTGGTTGAAAAAAACAAGACATACTTTTGTTTACATTGCCAAAGTTTAGGAAAACAAGTCAAAAAAAGTTAAGGACATTCGTTTAATTGTTGAAACGTAATCGAAGTGCATGAGAGGATCGCTCGAAATTACAAAACTGCATGAGAGTAACGAGTACGCGCAAATAGCGTGGAAAATATAATATTTTTTCACTGAGCGGCGGTCACAGGACTGCGGCTTATGAGCCAAATGCGGTCCGCGGACTTTCTTGCAGGCATTGGTATGTTTGGTAATAAACGAAGCTAGAATACAGTTATTAATAGTTATTGACAGGAATCTTCGTCGCGTGCAAAAAACAACTAAACTTGATATTTAATTTTAGGCCCATACCAAATTGATTCAGCCGGAAAGTAAACTGCGCATTTTTGAAAGAAAAATCATAAATGTTCTAGAATTGTTGAATAAGATATTAAACTTTCAAAGGTGATCCTTTGGCCCAACTAGACGTAAGGGTATTTTTTTTTTAAATCGTGGTTCCGCGACTCAACATTCCACACTTAATGGAATGCTACATCTATAAGTGAAAGTACCGTTATTAAATTATATATTTTCCTTGCCATATCGGGAGCCTACAGTTTTTCGTTGCTTATTTTTCCAAAGATTTGCAGACATGTTTTGCCCTTCTATAAACTAGCTAAAATAGCACATTGAAAGTTTAAAGCGTGGACTCAAGTGTTGACACAGGACATAAGCTCGCGTTACTCGCATAATAGACATCGGGGCAGGGGGTCCTCCGATTCCTTTGCCAATCACTCTTTTATATGGTGAAAGTAAAACTGTCAACTTATGAAGAGTTTTTCTAAAGCGTGTACCATGAAGGCCGTGAAGTGTTTCGCAAAATATTAATGGGCATTTGATCAGGTAGACCTGTGAAACTGTTGCGCACATGCTATCGGAATAAAAATGATATAAAATAATTAAAAAGTGTGTTGGATACCAGTACCCCAGGAACAGTAAAATGCAAAGGGGATTATCAAGCAAGAGAGGTGTTTACAATATATTTTTTATACAATGAAGGGTAGAAGCAATTGCCATCTTTAGGCTACTCCAAAAAGTAAATTTTCACCGAATAACTATGCACGGCTTGGTATACATAAACGTCTGACGAACCAGTTGATGGTTTTCCATTGCCATATTTCGTTGTTGGAAAGCAATTTGCTGAAATTGCATCCTGTTGGACGACATATTGCAGCTGGACCCAATACGCGTTGCATATATGTGTCGATATAGCTGTATATTTTTTAAAAACATTTCGAAATGTCACTGCTACGGAAGAAATCGTTCGCAACCGCAATGGTGCACTTGACCGCAGTGCGTACTTTGAATTATATAGTCTATCTTAAAATGGATTTGGTAGGGTGAAATAGGTGTATAAGAGTAAAATTGGCAAAAATGTTTAGGCCTACAGCAAAATCAATTCAATCTGCATTAGAAAAAGACTAAGTCGTTAGCTAACGCTTAACCTAATAACTTGAAGCAATATATAAAGAACAAAATATTCTAAATACTTTTGCAAAATATTCCATATACTTTTACTGCTTTATCGCACTTAGACTAGAGCTTTTAATTTCCCAATTTTAAAGTTGCAAAAGGAGAATTTCTAATTTGACGAAAAAAGTGCACTTCAATTGCGTGTGAAATAAATTGTAATAAATGCACACAGCCCAGTTCAATATCTAATCAGTGCAGGTATTTTTCGCAAGCGAAATAAAATTTTGACTGAACTGTGCGTTCCTTTTTATTACGTTCAAAGCACTCTGTGTGCTTTCTGTTATTTACTAAGACTGCCATATTTGTTTTCATCGATATATCATTTAAGTAAACTAATAATAATTTGGCAATAATAAAAAATGCAATTTAAAAAAAGTTATGTATTGCCAAGCAATTCTTAGACGGGCGCAAACTCCACTCCAATAGTTTACTCCTTGTAATGATTTTATTGGTTCAATGTTGCGTTTTTTTTTTTTGTTAATTCTGCTTTAATGCTGTCCTATGATTTACATCACAATTGCACATGCGTAGATCAGTAACGTAAAAAAAGTGGTCATGATTTTGCGATTTGCGAATTTTGGGGCTACTGCGTGTTTTAGTAGTTTCTCGGGTTTTGGACAATTTTCGCTACTTATTACGGCCGATTTGGCTGTGTTGCGTCAGAACAGTATTATATGTAATCACATTGGTTAGCGCCTGGGAACTTTTTTTTTAAATGTTGTTTGCAGTCTGGCCAATTCGCCACTATAGTGTGTCATTACCTTTTAAAACATGAATAAAATGTTTAATTTTTGCGCTTTTGGCGACATTGTTTTTAGTTTATACGCGGCCCTAAAACTGTAAAATTAATGCCCTCACAACAAGTTTGTCAAAATCAGTTCGATGAAAACTAATATATAATGAAAATTAATATATTCTTTGTATGCCCAATGCGTCAGGTCTCCTATATTAAAGTTTACGAAATTCAATCCAAATAAACACAATTTATTTCGCGCTACGCACGATTAAGAGTCAACTTATGTCTCACTGATATGCTATCGAAAACTATACTGAATTGCTTTTGGAATAATATTTATAATTATTATTGGGCGTTTACCAAAGAGGGGCGCGGTAGTAAAAAGTCTAAGAACCATCGGATGCACTTATAGGCTACATATATACGCCGTACGACTCAATACATAGCACAAAGAGACTTTGTAAACAACCAGCTGCTATTGGTAATGCACCCAGTTGGTATTGGTAATAAGTAACTTTAGCGCTTTAGTGCTTGAGTCATTAAAGTTACTTATAGAGCATGCCATACGATTATAACTTTGTCTAGTGATATATAAGATTGTACCTGAAAACTTGACTGAAGGCCCAACTATACTATAATTATGTAGGTAAAAAAGCAGTCCACCATATTGAATCACGCAGTTTATGATAAGCAGAAAAAGGCGATTTGTTAAGCCAGGTATCCAAATCAAATCAATACAATTCAAAAATGTTAGGTTTGACTTCTAAAATTCGCTAGCTGTATGTTATTGTAAATGTCAAGGAACAAGACGGAGAAGTTTAGACAAAAAATCACCTAATAGGTCGTCACAGCAATAGACCGAGAAGTTGTTAATGAAGTAAGATTAGTGACTACATTGACTACGCAGACTTTGGACTTTTAGGGCATATATATTTTATTTACGTCAGGGAAAAAATCATAACGCAACAATACAAAAAAAATGAGTTTGACATTTTTAAAGGAAATTGCAGTAGGCCTACAAAAATATTGCTGTTTGTTGCTAAAACATCTAGGAACAAGACAAAACAATTAGACAAAAATGGTGAGAAGTACGTAAAAGCGATTACCTGAGACGTTGTTAATTGAGTTGACTTACTGTTTTCCAATCAAGCCTAACTTTCGGAGAAATTGCTATCCACAATAGATATTCGGAATTGGTTATCATGTCATGTTCAATAATTTTATAAAATTAAAAGTATTCAAAATGTACGTGCTGTTTTAGAGCTGTTGTTCTTGTGATTTACGACATATGACGAGAAAAAGATATTAAAAAATGTCGTTAAAATTGCTAAATCAGGTTTATTTACTGACAACAAACACAACTATTTGTTGTTCTATGTTCAAACTCATTATTTTTTTTTTTTTATCTTGTAACACGCTTTTGTTTCGATATTTATTCATGTCAACTTTTAATTGGAAAATCATAGTTTCCTAGAAAAACAACTTAGCGATGCTCATTAGCAGAATGCGTGCACTATAGAAAGTGTGACTTCGTGAACTTTTCACAGGCGGTATTGGAATAAGGACTATATCATGAAGGCTGGATTACGCACAGAAAATGAATTAAGCAGCCGCTCCTGTAGGCACAAAATCAGTGCAAACAACTTCAATCGCAACGTGATCGCATTTGGATTTGCACAGTGATGCCGTATCCGCAGCTCAGTGCGCGCGGTTGAGACGCATTGTCGTCCACTAACTGTACTCGACTAACTCCCTGTTTGCTCAACCTTTTGTAAAGTGGGTTAAGCGAAGGAAACGCAGGTTGTTGCCACTTTTACCAGATGCAGTCGTCTCTTTCTTGTTATACGAGGGAGGCTACCTGTTTTTCTTGGTCATTCAGAATCGCGTTTTTAGTTAGCAGGGACGGTCAGCCTGTTTGGCAGCAAGGTTGCAAAATGAAATCCTCGTTTTGACCTGTTTAGATTGAAAGTTAAAGAAAAATAGTATAATCTACTTATGGTGCGTAGTTCAACGTTCTTAGCCTTATTATTTCAGTGTTTTTTCAACATTTTTCAGAGTTTTTTAGCCCAATTTTCATAAATCAAAATTGGAGACCATTGAGAACATTTTGAGCGGCACGCAAATCACTTGTCTTATGTGTCCTATCATTCTTAGGCAAATCTTCAGCTTCAATTTAATTAAATTTAGAAATCTCAAATTTGGAACAATAGACGGCCAGCAAGTTGGTCATTCATATGCGGGCGTTTTTCTAGGCTAGGCTTAGCATATACTGTTTGTGGAAGCAGAACAAAAGCACTACAAAAACACAGATCGCTTAGCCTTAGCATAACAATATGGATGGCAATGGCATCAAGGTTTATCTAATGAATGCTACAGAACGTGTTTTCTTGCTTATCGGTCTCATATCTAGCATTAGATTTTATAGTATTGCGGTATCGGGATAATTTATAGGTTTTTTATATGGCCAGCGGAGCAATATGAGTATATGACCTTTGAACCACATAACAAGGAGTATGGTATTTATCCAGGTTTGGGAGTTTATCTCAAGATGCCCGACCCTTCTCAGTAACGCTTATCGTGCAAAACAACATAAGGCCATATGCGATACTGAGTAACATATTTTGATCTATAAACTTTCGTTTAAGGATGGCAAATTTATTATTAGAAAAGCAATTGGTAATAAATATCCGAGCTTTCGAAAGTGTTGTCATTTTTTAAAAAAAATTAAAAAATGTTGCATCAAGATCAAGCTACAACTCGATAATATTTTTCCAAATTTCAGTTTTAGCTCTGTAATATCATTGTTTCGTAGAATACGAACAATGTTAAAGGTTTTTAGCATCTTTGCTTTGCTGCTGGCTGTCTGCCAATCTGAGAACGCATGGGCACGTAAGTATCTACCGATGCTTCGTCAACGTTTCACGATTTTTTATACCTTAAAAACGAAATTCTACGTATATATCATCGCTATATTTTTGGGTAAACTGATCTGCACAAAAAATGGCCCGTAAACGTTGTAATTCATATCAATGCTAACGTTGTTAAATCTAAATTTGATTACGAACCAAGTACCAATATAAAGGTTTAGTAAATGGCATCAAACAGTAAATGCCAAACCAGGGTATTACCGATACTTGGTATTCAATTCCGACACCAAAACTCGATATTTTGGATAAAAAATACCGCCAATCAAAACGACGTCATTAATATGTACAAATAGAAAAGCGTAATGCTAATGTTTTCTAGGTTTGATTTTTTAGTCCACCTTTTTACGGAAGAAAAACTCTAGTTTGGATTAAATTAAAATAGCCTATACATATAATAATTTTCTGTCGGATCGGCAGCGATACCACACGATAAGTACTGGACGAGTTCCGATACCATCACTCTGTATCGGGTATTGGATCCGAATCGATTGGACATTCCTAGAGTTAATTGCCACATTGCCACACCACCATTAAAAAAACATGTTTAGCTGCGTTTTTTTAATAAATTTTTTTTTTTTTAATTTTGCCGAACTTTGCGTTTTTAGCTGAAGAGGAAACAACACAATATTGGTATGACCTTGCAAGAAAGGAGCTTGACCAGGCTTTGTTGCTGGAAAAACTCAACATGAATGTGGCCAGGAACGTCATTATATTCTTGGGTAAATGCTTCACAATATTTTCTTAATGTCATACAGCTAACAAGAAACGATTTCGGGACGATTTTTTAGTTTTTTCCAGTTATTATCAAAACAGGACAATGAATTAATTTTTTTCTTACATCATATAAAAAAGCACTGTTTAAGTTTCAGTCAATTACGAGATTTAACCAACAGGACAAATGGCGTACCTGTAGTCATGTTGTACTGCAAAACAATAATTAGTAGAAAAATTGATATTCGCCAAGACCCCAAATAAAATTATACACAAGGGTGTCGAACACAATTGCCGAAATTTATAAAATGCAGGAGATTTACAAAAAAAAATGCAGGAGATTTTTACTTTTTTTTAAAGGAATATTATGTGTTGTAATACAATTTTGGAGTCACGGCAATACCTTAAAGCAGGGGTCGGCAACCATTTTTGCACTGCGGACCGGTTTAAAACTGAAAATTTGTTGCGGACCTGCCTTAAAATGCAACAAATGTTCAATAAAGGACAATATTACCACTTTTTCCAATGACTTATTAAAATGCATACGTTATTTTAGAAAACTTTCCTGCCTGAACATCAAAATAATCAATCATTTTATTATGGGACATTGTTTCCATGATTTTATTCTATCGCACTTTAAGGTAAGCACGCTTGAACATCAAAGAAACAAGATATATTTTGTAGGCTACATACGAGGTGTTAGATTTAACAATAACAAATGCATTTTTGGATGTTGTGGACGTTCCATGTAGCTCATATGGCCATAGCACTATTGTTTTAAACCTCACGACAGCTTGATAATAAATGTGATTTTTTATCATACAAAATAAACCATGGACTATATTTTTAAATTGAAACCAAACTTAATGTGTTTTCAATATAAAAATATATATTTAATTGTTTTTGACTTTTTTGGCTTTTAACGTAGCCTACAGTTTGGGTTTAAATAAAAAAATTTAATCTAGAAACCCTGCTACAGACCGGTAACGAACTCCTCGCGGCCGGTCCGCGGACCGGCGCACCGGTCCGCGAGTCGACGGTTGCCGACCACTGCCTTAAAGCTTGCGAAAACTGCAAGTAGTTAAACATAGTGCGGGATTTATCAAACGCCTTTTTATTGACGTTAAATCTAGTTTTTCATAACACATTACATCTCTGACGTTCTCCGGCTTACAGTAGCGCAATTTGATTTCTTTAGGTGACGGAATGGGCATTCCTTCTATTACGGCTGGGCGAATACTGAAGGGCCAGATGAGAAACGCAAGCGGGGAAGAGACCGAGCTGGCCATGGATAAGTTTCACAGAGCAGGACTTTCAAAGGTGAGGCAACCTTTCAGAGTTATATACAAGTCATTTTGAAATGACTTAAGTCCCAGTCAAGCCGTTAGTAAAATAACGTCCAAGGGAGGTCTATTGTAAAACAACTTTAGTCAAAGTTATATATTTTTTAATATTTGCAAGTCAAGTCCTTGTCATAAAAAATACCAAATTTGGTAAACTAGCTCGATTACGAGCAATAACTGAAAAATGAAAACCGCAAAAAAACAAAAACGCAACATAGCCTATAGCAAGCAAATTGTTTCATATACAATAATTAAGATAACCCAATTATATAAAAAATGCTTAATGAAAACACTTTATTTCAATCGTTATTTGCCCAAAAGACTCAAGTCAAGTAATTTGTTAACAATAACTTAAGTGCACTTAAGTCAAGTCATTGACTTAATTCATTACAACACTGGCATTTGAAAGCCTGTTATTTTACCTGAAGTCAGTTAATTTAAACGTCGTATTTATAACAGTGCGTAAGACAAAGGTGATTCGAAATTTATCGCGCTTGCCTTTTTTTCTCAGACCTATTGTGTTGACAAACAAGTGAGTGATTCGGCGGCGACCGCAACAGCCTACTTGTGTGGAGTCAAAACCAACAACTATCTCCTGGGGCTTTCTGCCAAGGGAAGATTAAAAGAATGCAGCACTGAGGCTGGAAACGAAGTCAATTCCATCCTTTACGATTCCTTTCAAGCGGGTAATACGTTTTTCATTGGTTCGGCGTGGACAACTCTTTGTTAAAATATGTAAATAGTTTGGTACATTATGCACGGATCTGTAATGTGACTTAATGAAGAATTGCAAAGCCAAAAAGGTACATTACATTGGCCAAGCCTGACAGAGTCTTTTAACAAGGGTCAAAGAACGAAGAGTAGATGAGAAATCAGAGGTTTGCAGACATCTTCTGCAGCATTCCGATCATAAGGTTGATGTTTGCAACCCTGCTCTTATCGAGACGTCTTAATAATCAAGATGATGTCGATCTACTCGACCTTTAAGGCTTTGCAATTCATTATCAATGTAAATAGTTGCGATTGTAGGCCTACTTAGTGTTTCAAATTATATTTCCAGGAAAAGAGTCCTAGCGCTTTATAGAAATACAAAAGCACACTGGAAACAATAGCTTCATGATGTATGATCTTTGCAGCATTTACATTAACAGTTGACGAAGAATGTCAACAGCAAAGAGTCGAGAGCCTTGGGCTGCCATAGCTATTTATTGACCTTCTTTTCAGGATAAAGGCCTCCTTAAACTTCAGTGTTGTAACGACTTAAGTCGGTGACTTGTGACTTGATGAGTTTATTTAGGTGTTAAATGCACCTAAGTCATAGCTTTAAATTGACTTCAATTAAGTCTTTTGGACAAAAGTCATTGAGTCAAATGACGTGGGTTGAAATGAGTGTTTTTTTTTAACATTTTGATATAAATTGAGTTATTTATCTCAAGTGAGACCGCTACTTGACTTGTTCATGTTTTTTCAAAAAGTCTTGACTTGGTCTTAAGTTGTTCTACAAATGTCTTTACTGGGACTTAAGTCATTTCATATTTCGACTTATGCCATTTTCAAAACACTGATTCTATATCAAAACAAAATGGTTATTTCGAAAGTTCTGTAATGGTGCTCTCGAGGACTTATCTGAATCAAAAGTTCAAAAAACAGTGGTTTAAATTGAGCCACGTGTTTGACTTGATCCAGGAAAATCCACTGGAATCGTGACAACCACGTCGATTAACCACGCGACTCCGGCTGCGTCATATGCACACTCTGCCAGCAGGACTTGGTACAGCGACGCCCAAATGCCGGCTGATGCGCTGACCATGGGTTGCAAAGACCTGGCGACGCAGTTTGTCGAAAGCTCAGACATGTTCACGGTGGGAAATCATTTATGTGTTTAAAGTGTGGTACGATCTCGCGGCAAATTATTTCGTATCAAAGCATAATTGTTAACACCAGATCCAGATTGTATAGACACGTCGACTTTATTTGCGACCGTACTCTGTTTTGTTCTTGCTTTAAAATAACGATGTTGCGTCGGCTACCTTTTTGAGTTTTTTAATCCCGTTTTTGTCATTATAAAAGCCAAACGCTTCACTCCGCAAAACTTTGCTATTCTTTCAAAGGCATTATTAACTGAAGCTCTACTATCTTTTCGTCCCGTTTTTTTTTCAACTAACAAGATTTTTTTTATTTAGTATTTACATTGGATGAATTACCTTCAGCACTACATATTAATCAATTACCGATTTTTATTGTTAAGCTATATAACAATCCTGTTCACGCTTTAACGTTATAATAAATCAAGGTAAGCACGTTAAAAAGCCGCAAGGTGTTTAAGGACCCGGAAATAACATCTCACGCGAACGAAGTTAATCGCGCGTAACCGTAAATTGTTGTTATCGTTCAAATTTCGTCGAAGGTCGCGCTTGGAGGCGGCAGAAGGTACTTCATGCCGAGTAGCGAAAATGACCCGGAGCACACGCTATTAAGTGGCACTAGGAACGACGGAAAGAATCTCATCGCACAATGGCAGGACGACCATGTTGAACTTAACGCCGAATATGTGTGGAACAAAGACCAATTCGACAACATTGACCCGATTACAACTGACAAGCTTCTCGGTGTGTGTTGCTTCTATGGACGATATAATTTACTAACCGCGCTGTTTAAACTAGGGCTACCGTATTTTTATCACCCCAAAGTAGAGCAATTTTGCCCCAAAAGGGTTCAAAAGTACAATGCAAATGGAGGTTGAAGAAGTTATCATATTGGCCAAATGTAACATCAAAAACAACACAAAAACATGTCAAATTTATTTGCCAGAATCACATAAATGTGTTGTTTCTATGGACCATAAAAATTTACTAACTGGTTTTGTTTGTTTAACCCAGGGGTTCTTAAACTTTTTTTACCGCGGACCCCTAAATTTTTTTTGCTGTGCATGGACCCCGGTAGACAAGAAATGCTCCAAAATGACGTCATAAATTGACGTCACAATACAAATAGACTTTATCACTCTGTTATTTCGGTCCGAAAAATGTGAAAGTTAAATGGAGTCTAACTCTACATTCAGTGCAAAACCGTTTAATTTTGAATTAAAGTGCTTTCTTTTAAAAATTAATTACTTTAAGTATACACTAGTTCTTTAATTAGGCCTTCATGGACCCCCTAATATCAGTTCACGGACCCCCAAGGGGTACATGGACCCCAGTTTAAGAACCCCTGGTTTAACCGCTCTTAAATCGTACGCAGTAAAATAGTGCCATTTACTTTTAGTCTTCAAAATTTCAATGCATTTTCTAAATCGGGTGTGTGACCAGTGTTGGAATGACTTAAGTGAATGACTTAATTACTTGCACTTAGGACACTGTTTTAAAATGACATGAATTGACTTAAGTCGCTTGGAAAAAATAAATTAACTTGGAATGTCGTTTAGGCAAATTATTTACACTAATATTTAATGTTTCACTTTTTGGGAAATAATAGATTAATTATAACGCATTTTTAAACGAAAAATGCTTGCTATTTGTTTCACGGTCGTGCTACAATATATTTACAGTAGGAAAAATATCGATAAAACAGGTAGTACCATTTTACCATTTGAACTAAACTTGCGTTACTTGACCAATTAGGATTGCTAAATTGCGTAACTAAAGTATGACCAATAAATATTATGACGTAATTTAGAGCAGTGTGCTTGTTTTGTCCACGTATTGTCGAAGGGATTCTTCTGGTGGTTTTTATCATTTTTTTTTTCATACGGAAGCATCTCTTTTAAGGTCTTTTCGAAAGCGAACACATGCAATACGAGGTGGACAGGTTAAGTGATACAGCCGGGGAACCAAGCATTGCTGAAATGACGGAGAAGGCAATCAGAATGCTTCAGAAAAACTCGAAAGGATTCTTTTTGCTTGTGGAAGGGGGAAGAATAGGTTTGTACCACTTTTCGCAATAAAAAAACTAAATTCCAAATATTGGCTATGAAGAGTTTATCATAACAAGATGTTGCTTATGGCAAAGGTTTTCATTGCTTTATCACAAACCTAAATTATTTTACTTACAAGCGGTAAAGTCTTTACAAGTGTAAAGTTTTCTTTAAGTCATTAAGTTTATCATAATTAGATGTTTCTTCTTCGCGGGCTATTATTTTAGGTAATTCAATGTACTTCTAACCTGGCCGAATCCACTAGGATTTATGTAAAAATCCGAATCAAATTTTTATGTAAAAATCCAAATTAAATTATTATTACGAAATTGCTAAACCAAAAAATAATTTAGTTTCTAAAGGGGTTGTTATTGCATGAAATTGCAGTGTACCAAATAAAAAAAAAATTCCTCGAACCATTCAAGTTTATCACATAGCAGTGGCTCTCAACCATTTTGTACCGGTGCGATACAGTATATGTTTGTTTTATGTTTCAGATCACGGACACCATGCCTCCAACGCCCACACCGCCTTACATGACGTCGTAGCGTTCGATGACGCCATCGCCAAGGCGGTACAACTGACGTCAGACAGCGACACGTTAATCGTTGTGACGGCCGATCACAGTCACACCCTTAACATGGGGGGTTACAGCGAACGGGGAAACCCAATTTTCGGTAGGCAGGAAATTTTGTTTGACAACGTGGACAACCACAGCAAATTTATTTTGCCAAATAATTTCCTGTGAAAATGATATATTTAAAGTGGTAAACTGTTTATCACGTTTGTATTGGCTTAGGGTTTTAAGCGTATTTTATAGTTAATTTGTAAAGTGCCTTTAATGACGTTTTTCCTGGTTTAGAAAAGTATTTTTGGAAAGTTGTTTCACTTTAGCTAAAGTAAAGCTATTTTAATATATGTTTTTTAACACTGCGAAAGTAACCACACTCTAACCTTAAACTTTAACAAATTAAACGAACTGTATGGTGTTCTTAAGGTTACTTCTCACGACACGTTTTGACGTAACTTTGTGATGTCACGTTGTGAAGTAAATTTGTGACGTATTTTAACTATACGTATCAGTAAATGCAAAACATTTTTCCGCTTGGTGCGAGTCTGTATTATGTTTCCATTGTAAGTCTAAGCCTATTTTGACAAATTTATTTTAGCCAAAAGATGCCGTGCGTCTCATTGCACCCTCGTTTTTTTGACAACGTAAATGATTTAAGTCACTTTATCTCTTTGCGCGAATCGATTATGGCTTTGTAATAAAGCTTTTATATTAAAGATAACAACACCCTAACCTTAAACTTTAAATAACTAAACGAACTGTGTGGTGTTGCTAAAGTTACTTCTTTACAAGACACGTTGAGAGGTAACTTTGTGCCGACTCGTTTAGACGTAACACCTAACAAAAATGATGTCCCCCCAAACAAAAATCCAGGATCCGCACATGGGGTAGCCTATAAGAGTATAAGTGCACAAATTTGGCTAAAATTATTCTATGAGTGCCATTTTTTCTTACTACACCTATAAATCCTCCTAGGCCTGGCTCCATCACAGGATGACCCCACGATGGGTGACGATAATAAACCCTACACAACCCTGCTGTACGGCAATGGACCGGGATTTCAGGGAAACGTCAACTACCTGAAGCCACAAGTGCGCGAAAACCTTACTGAGGTTGACACAGGTAGTACTGAAGTACCTAAATACTACAATTTTACCAAAAATGTATGAAACTAAAAAAGCTAAGGCGTTTTTGACTTAAATGCGAAGTTATACTGTGAAAGAAACTCGAACAACTAAATAAGTATAAATAAATGAAGTTGCTATCATTTTACGGGGATTTAGGCTATACCAGTGCTAATATTTGATTTAAAACGGATGTTTATGGTCAAATCTGAAACAAGATCTTACTTAACTTTGACCTCAAAACTAACGGTAATACTTTTTTCCTTCACTTGTGTCCTGCAAACAAGACGGCGGCGTCCCGACATCGTCTTTGTTTAAACGATTTGAATGAAAATTTGTCAATGTGTGTATAAGTATTTTTTTCAAAGGGTTAAGATTTCATGCCGTTATAGGTACCATTATGCATGCGATTCTGATAAGATTAATATTTTGTATTAGAAAGAAGAAAATAATAATATTTAGCAAAGGTTTTGCTAATTTTCGGCAAAAATCGCTTTGCGTTGTTGTGTGTAAATCTCAAAACGGTCTTGAAGTCGATCTTTCAGTTGTCAACATGCTATTATATTGATATCCTTGTGGGTTGTTACATTTTAAGCCATACTGTGGTGTTCATTACTTCGTAGCAAAACCGCATTGAGTTAAGCGGAGTTGCTCGGCGACTTAATTCGGAAACACCATGAGTGGTTGAAAGTTATGCAAGCTTTACTCCCACTTCAACCGATTCGTGATAAGCACGTACAGTTTGATTACTTTGGGCAGTTAATTATTAAGCCTAGAACGAACGTCCAACGGGGACAACAAGCTAATCATGACATAAATCAACACTGGGTTTGACGCAATTATTTGTTCTATCGCGAAAGTCAGTGCTTGCCGACAATTCTTTTTGTCTACATTTCATATTCATCCCTATGGTCTGCAAACTTTCTGGGAGTATAAATATGTTTTCCAGCTAGCCCAAATAAAAAATAGTTTTGTACTACGTCTGGTTTCACCTAGCGTTGGCGACGTAAAAGGTACACTCATGCACAACATTATTTACATTTAGCTATAGCGCGACACCGTTTTATTAACAACAAAGCTTCTACCTCAGGTTTAGAAAATAAATTTATTTCTAAGAAAATTAGCGTCTAGTGTTTTTGTTTTAACCAAAGTTGAATAACAGGGTGCTTTATGGGCCAGTGGCTTTCCAATTTTTATGTGGCAGACCACATGCAATTTAGTTATTGGTTGGTAATCCCTTGCAATAAAAATATCTTTAGGTGAAATATAGTTATACTAGGTAAAAATAATACAGCTTCGTATATATACTGTAACTTTTTTAAACAAATATCCGGGGATAATTTGATTTTAGTATTAAAGGCTAATTGTTTTGCCTGACGCTTTATGCAATTATACATCTAAATGGACAGTAGGCCGTTTTAAAATCTAAATTGTAGTTTTACAAAAGAAAATAATTTATGAATGTCAATTATTTTCGTTTATTTTTGTTGTTTATCTACATCATACGTCGGAGAGATCTCTAACCACTAAAAGGAATTGCTATATAAACAGAATCCTACCATACGTAAAACGCTTTGATTTGCAGGCGCAAGACTTTACCGACAACAGTCTGCGGTACCCTTGTCTTCTGAGACACACGGGGGTGAAGATGTAACCATAATGGCCAGGGGTCCCATGTCCCATCTGTTTCATAGCGTCCACGAACAAAGCTACATTGCACATGTCATGAGGTATTCCATAACCTTACATTTGAGAGTATTCCGAAATCATGTTTTACCTAATCTGCATAACTACGCATTAAAATAATAGATCGAATGTGTCGCCATGGTGACACGATAAAAATATGATGGTTTTAATTATTTTTTTCCAAACCCTTAGTTTAATGACTTTTTGCGACGCACTAAGACGTAAGACCAAATCTCGAAGCACGATTTTACAAAACCGGATAAACGTACATAATGACCATCCTTACTTAATGTTGTAACAAAACTCAATCACTTGAATTGAGTGCACCTAAATCTTTGTTTACTAATAAATTGACTTGGCCTAAGTGTTTGAGGCATAATTGCCTACTTTTATTTCAGGTACCAAAAACATTTATTTCGCCTAGGAATACACTGACGTAACTTTATCCCAGCATATATCACAACATTCGTATGTTGTTGAACAAGTTATGTTTGACAATAATGCGCTCTTCTAGAGCGTTATTATCTCAGCAGTCTGGCTCAATAAGAAATTAAATTTGGGATCAAAGGGAAAAAATCCACTACCTAATTTAATAGATATGCGTCGTGCGTTGGCGGCATCAACCAGCATTGCAACGGCGGTTCTGCGGTGGAGGAAACAGTGACAGATTCTACAGAGAGCAGCGTTGCCGCCTACTTTCTCGGTTACCAACTCGACTCGAGCTCGGCACAGGTCGCCCTTTACGTGCAATTCGTTTTGCTGCTGTCCATGACCTGTTTCGCTCTTTTCCTTGCCTACCTTATCCACGTTAAACTTAGCACGGTGAAGAACAAGGCCCTGCACAGCGGCCAAGCCGAGAATGCCTCCTTCGAAAAAAACGTTCGGCTGTAAATTCCGCGCTGTAAATATATGATTTAGATATTTTGCTTAAAAGAAGCGATGTAAAAAATGGGGTGTAATAGTCTAAAGGGCTACTTCAACTCAGTTTATATCAAACGAAAACGGAATTTCTTGTGTTAACCCTATTTGATCCGTATTTTGTTTTGTTTAAAAGATGTGTTACTTCAATTAGGCACATGCCAAACTGTTAACTGATCTTTTAACTGTTGTACTTATTTGCAACACTTCCATAATGTAACTGCTTGCTTCTGTCGATGCAAACCAAATAAATGTAAATAAATGCTACTGAAATTTTATTTGTGTTAAAGACACTAATATCAGTGTTAATTTTTACCCGAACATTATCTTTTTTCGTTTGTTTTAAATCATAGCAATATGCTTAGAGTCAGACAGCGTAATGCAGTGTAGTACTAGGTTAAGGTAAACACTAGGTTACTTCTGTGTTGTAAACAAGTCATTTTAAAATGATTTAAGTCCCATTAAAGTTATTTGTAAAATAACTTAAGTCCAAGTCAAGTCTGTTTGAATAAATAACAAGTCAAGTCCCAGTCCAAGTCATCAGTTGCGCAAGTCAAGTATGTCCCATAGAAATAAAACGTTAAACTATTCGAATTTTTAAACTCACATGAATATGAACAATAACTGAACTAAAAAATAAGGAAAACAGAAGATATAGCAAGTAATTTGTTTTTGTGCCAAAATTTGGACAAATAGCTCACTTTTATAAATAAAATAGCCTACTTAAAAAAACGCTTTATTTTCAACCAAGTCATTTGTTAAAAAAATTTAAGTCAAGTCAAGTCATTTGTCCGAAAGACTTAAGTCAAGTCAAGTCATTTTGCCCAAATGACTTAAGTCAAGTCATTGACCTAAGTCATTACAACACTGAGCTTCTATCTAATGCAGTGCTCGGCAAACTTTTTTGCGATCCAAAATAGTATTTCAAGGGCTAAATTGTTTGGGTGAGGCAGTGAAAGTTTTAGAAATGCGCCACAAAAAGTTAACGTGAAAAAACTTGGCGCATAAATCACTTAAAAGAGATTCGAATAATATTCGAACTGGCGGCATTTATGGCCAATTTAAAAAAACTAGGACTTTGTAGACTTTATGATTCACACTGCGCATAATGCCAAAGCAACAATAAAACAATAAAAGCTATTATTGAACAAAACAACAGCGTTTATAAATAGAACCAAACACAATAAAATAAATAGACTTTTAGTTTTAGGCTTTCGTTCAATCTGCCAAATAAAACAACTCGCAGAAGACATTTTTAATTTACATTAATGATTCCTTTGCTACAGAAAACACAGAATATTTTCGTCTCTTTTCTATCCTATTTGTTTCGATTAAAAAATTCAAAATATATTTTGAATTAATATTATTTTTGTTTTTCTCAAAATGAATTCGCATTTTTAGTAATTGATACATTCTTTTAATTTTACATAATGATCTGTGTTGCTTCGGTTTTTCGCCGTCACAGGCGACTAATTGTTTCTGTGACGTCACACAATCTCCCGCGAAATAAAACAACAATCGTTAAACGCAAATTTACAGTAACATCCCAGTCAGTTAAGTTCACAACTTGAACTTTTCAAATAATTCTGCGCTGTGAATACATTGTACTGTGTGACATTACGAAATGAACAAATCCAAAGACGCCAAACTTTGGTGCTAATGTAACTAAAGATTCAAGACTGATATACTTAGAACAGGCCTACACAATTTTAGTTACGGTTTTAGTTACTAAAAAAGTTATTACGTAGTTGGTCACATGCGGGCCGCACTAGAAGGCTGCGTGTGACCAACTACGTAATAATTTTTTTAGTTTACTACTTTATTTGTTGACTAATTGTGGCGCTAGTCTAGAATCCGATCACAACGCACATTATCCGGGTTGGGATATGGGGTTTGGGTCAAGTATTGTTATTAAATGATAAATATACTAATACTTGACCCACCCCACGCTTAAAATGCTTATATACACTTTTGCTTACAGTAGAATTAGCGGCGCTGGTCTAAAATCGTACCACATTTATTTTAATGCTAACGAAACAAGTGGTCAAAGTTAAAATTGCTAAGACAGAATAAATATGTAAGAATATACGATAATAATACTTACCCAACCAAATGCTAACCCTAATCCAAATATTGTTAGCAACAAAAACCCCGAACTAAAAAGTGATAGGATTGTAGACCATCGCCGAATTAGCTTATTTTGTTTGTCTTAGTTTTACATGTTATTTTTAATTCCTAGTGGTTTAGAGACAAATATTTATAGGAACATATTTTTATTATGAACTCATCGATGGATGTTCTTCATAATGCAATTGCTCAGTACATTTGCTCCTCTAATGATGCTGTTAGGTTTAAAATGAGTAAGTTTTTATCAAATATCTTCGCCATTGTTCTATAAAACATCATTAACAGATTATGGGTAAAGACCGATTGCTTTCTTGTGCCTTCCCGCCAAAGATCTTTGGCATGAAATGCTTGCAGAAAAACATATCAGAGTCGCCATTTGGCATAAAAAGTAAATTTAATTGTATTACTGCCAGACATTTTTAAGCTACAAAATCGTCCCCCGTGTACAATATCAAAAGTAAAGGGTGCACATTTTGTGAAGAATGCATGTATTTTATTTTTGAGTAACTGTAATTGACTTATTTGCATCCCAGTACCAATGTTGGTATTGTTTTAAGAACGCCAAAAATGCAATACAACATTTCCAGCTTTAGTATTTACATTTACTTGTTCTTTCAGTCAAAAGCTCAAAAGATCTTGCTTCCGAAGAAGACTTTTTTCATCCCGACATGTCCCACCAAATATTTGGTGAAAAGTATGTAAATATTTATTAATGTTGTTGTAGACAAATCTTTGAAACTAACCACAGAAGAAAAAAACAATAAAGTAAAAGCTGTTTAAGCAGAATCAGATATGCTGCAATTAAACTTGCACAGCCTGTTATCTGGTTGCCTATTTGCATCCCAAAAATTGCTTCTACCTTTATTTGCAGGGAACAGATTTTTGGATACAAAAATTTAAGAATCAACCTTTACTATGCAGCGACAACATTGCAACTATATGCAAATATCAAGTTTGCAAAGAAAATCAATCCCAAGTTTGCTGAAGGTGTTGAGGTATGCATCTATTTAGAAATACAGAACCATTTAATAGTGGATATACAATTTTAAATTACACTCATTACGTAAATTTGACACTTTTAAACAATTTGCCTGAAATTCTGTACTTTTATGCAAGATAAATTCCAGAAAGC
The DNA here is from genome assembly GCF_963924565.1 of Ascidiella aspersa. Taxonomy (NCBI): domain Eukaryota; kingdom Metazoa; phylum Chordata; class Ascidiacea; order Phlebobranchia; family Ascidiidae; genus Ascidiella; species Ascidiella aspersa. The sequence continues at coordinate 24,417,522 of NC_139451.1, forward strand.
ACATTACATCTTGTCATGCTAAACACATCAGTGGTAGATGTATAACTAATGCTGTCTTTAAATTGTTTATAATATACACTTGTACACTTTTGCGATGATATGTATGTCGTTGTTGAAATACCATGTTATCCTGAATTAGTTCAAATAATGTTATTCTTTAAAATCTGATTCTGTTTAAATATTTTTTGGTTTGTTTTTAAACCAATGATGGAATTAGCGGAAATCAGTTGGCCTGTAGCATTTACAATTGTTATGTGACCATTTATGTATCACACCTTCAATTTTTAGGCAGATGATCTGTGGGCTCAGCTTAAAGACATTCTTCCTGAGAGCTATTGTGAAAGCATCAATGAGTTTTCTATCAAACTGGAAAAGCAAGCCAACTTTACGCCACATGGAGAACTTATTGCAACTTACACCACACACAAAGCACAGAAACGGATTTTTAACATTTTCAAGGTTGCCAAATGAATACTTGCGCAACCAGTTTATTTTAACCAACACTCATAGTTTGGTTCAAATAAAAAGCAAGACTTTTATTACCGAAGATATAATTGCTTTTATTGTGTGTCACTTCCTAAAGTTAACATTCTTAGCAAGTTAGGGATTTAGTTAAGTTGTCCCTATAATTTTTGTAAGTAACTTAAATCAAAGGAAATTACAACCATTTCAAATTACTTAAATTTAAACTGGATTAAGATTTGTTTTTAACAGTAAAAAATCTCATACTTCTAGGAAATGTAGATATTAATGCTATATGTTTAATGCAAGTTTTATTGGCACAACATTTTGGCACTTGCAAACAAAGAGAAACTGAACTGAAATAATTGGAATCTTTTTTAACACTATTTATTTCATATAAATATGGTAACTGCAAAATACAAATGTGTAACAAATAAAATGGAATTAGGAATTTTTATCTAAAAAAGCAGTGTTTATGGTTTCAACTTAATGTTTGGTATTTTGCCTTTAGGCGGATATGTCGTGTCCTGGTTTTAAGCAATTCCATCAAAGAATGGAAAGCTTCATCTTGTGGTTTATTGATGCTGCTTCGTATATAGATCCTGATGATGAAAAGTGGGACTTCTTTACAATGTAAGAACAAATAAGTATTGTTACTTAACAGAAGAAAGAAAATATTTACACAAGGGATATAATTGGATGAAATAGTTTCATAGTAGTTTCTTTAGATATAATAAAAATTTCAAAGCACTTATACCTTTTTACAGATTTGAGAAGTGCACTGAAGGTGGACATGTATCATATTTATTTGTTGGGTTTTCAACCTGTTACAGATTTTATGCCTATCCTGACAAATGTAGACCAAGAATCAGGTAATATGCCATTTTTCACAAAACGCACTTCTGTTTTGTAAGTTAACTAAGAGTTTTCAGAATGAATACTGTTAAAACAGGACCATTTTGAAATTACACATTTATTGGGGCAAATGGTGATAAACTGAATTTTTGTATGTTTTTAGCCAAGTGATGATATTACCTCCATACCAAAAACAAGGACATTGTTCGCAACTGTTGAAAACCATCTACCAACAACTGGTTTCAAACCCAAAAGTCACAGATATCACTGGTTGGTGTGTTTTTTTTTGCGTTTACAGTATAGAAGACAATTGCAGCAGACGTTGAACACTTTGCAACCAGGTTTTTCTGGTGACTGCTAAAACAGAAGAGACCGTAATGGCCCCTTACAAAGACTAACTCCCACTCTATGCTATAGTTAAAAATTGGGTTGCGGTTCAACAAACCGCTTTGCCCCTCAAAAAGTCTTAAATAAACACTTATTTCAACAATATAATTAGAAGTTTTGACAGTTGCTGTGTTAATTAGTTTAAATACGCTAAAGCAGTGATTCTCAACCTTTTGTGGCTTATGGTACCCCTCAACAATAATAAATCAATTTTTGGCACACAAACTGGAATTTTTGTCGAGTATTTTCCTGAATTGTCACTACAAATGGATGTGGAACAATACAATCAAGTTAAAACATGTAGGAAAATGTCATTTGATATAATGGTCTCTAATCGTACACAAATAGTTGTATCAAGAAGCTTATTAATTGAGCAAAATTCAGATTCTCAAAAATCCTATCAGCCACCCGGTTAATGACCGCTGCGCTAAAGAGTAATATAATAGCAAAATGCTCCAGCAAAGCTAGTAATTTAGGTCAGACACGGCATCGTCACTCGTCAGTATATCTTAATCAAATAGAATCAAAAAAGAGTAATGTGATTCAATATTTTATTCAGCTGAAGACCCCTCAGACAACTTCCAAAGAGTGAGAGATTTTGTTGATGCAACAAACTGTGCCACACTCGATGCCTACGCACCTTCAAAATTACAGAAGAAGTTTTCAAACGAAATGGCCAAAGAAGCAAAGAATAATTTTAAGCTAAACAAGGTAGAACGTTTGCACTTTTTTATTGGTGTGAGGTGCAACTTTACCCAGACAGAAAAATTATTTAGTGTTTAAATAACATTCTCCGCTGAATATTTCTTAGATTTTTTGATGATTACAATAGAGTTATTTTTCCATTCAATTAAAGCAAAATTAAAAAAAAATCAAAAAAAGAAATAAGGAGACTATAAAATACCATATTAGTACGGTACCACATTACGTAAAAAAAACTATAGATAATTCCAAATTTTATTGTTACTTTATTTACATTAGAGGAATCATGTGGCACTATATAAAGACAAATTGTATTTGATTCTCGACAAGCTTTCGCACAACCGTGCTTCATCAGGTCAAAGTATAAATGAAAACAATTAAAATGCACGTAAAAGCGCAAGCGTAAATAAAAGACGATAAGAATGGTGACGTCTAACATATCCACAGGCACATGCTCGCAAAGCGTGTTACTGACGCAAAAACAATCATACTACGAGGCGTGCGCTTCAAGGTACGATGGGTGTAGTGCAGCCTGCTATGAGGTGTAGTGTGACATAAAGCCCAAATCCCGATTGAGCCCGACATTGATGGCATCGAACTTTTTAATTATGTTTTGTTCGACTGTGAGCCTCGCTGGGTGCAAATTTTTGCTTTTCGTCTTTCAATTTGCTGGTGACGACTATGTTGCGCGGTTGCCGAAAACTTATGAGTGGCTTCAAAGGAAATATCGAAGCGGTTGTTGGATTGTTATCCAGTATTGGCTGCAGGTCGGCGATTATGCGGTTCAGGTGTTGTAGCCGCGGATTGTACGTTAGAACTATTGGGGTCCGGTTGTTGTCCTTCTTGGTGGTGGGCGTCAGGAGGTCTTCTCTTTTGCTCATACTGGCTTTGATGATCTGACTTTGCACTAAGTTTTTTTTATAATTCAAATTTTCAAACGCCAATGCAAGCTTTTTTAGTTGTGCTGCTCTGTCTTCGGTTTCGGAACAGATCCGGATGTAAACGTAGTGCTTGACTGTAGACTATTGATCTGAAGATGTGCTAAAACTCTCTGGATTTAGAAAGTTTTCACTGTCCGTGGGCTGGTAAACCGTGGTCTGTATTAATCCACCTGCAATTGACTCCGTTGTGTCTAGAAAGTTGACTTTGGTTGCTGAGTGTTCCATCGTAAATTTGATGTTTTGATTTGCCGAGTTAAAATCGTTAAAGAACACCTGTAATTGGTGCTGCTCCCCGTGTGTCCAAACTAAAAAGATGTCATCGATTTATGTTAAATAGAGCCTTGGTCTTAGCTGACAGCTGCTGAGGAAAGCATCGTCCAATACTGACATGAATATATTGGCGTACTGTGGTGCCATCGTTTATTTACATTGCAAATTGACTTTTTAGAGACAAGCCCGCAGAATTTATGAAATACTTCGCCTGAGACACACAAACAAAAACGACGAAGACCAATTCACGAAGTATCGACTTATGGTGAAAGAGCGACTCAATATACCACTAAAAGTAAGTTGGTACATTAAGTTACTTAATCACATTTTGTTCAGCATTCAAATTTGCAGTGATTCGTCTTAAAATTGGCTGTTTTGAAATAATTTTACCTAAATCATTGCGAGTCGTTTAGTATCACTTATATATTACAAAAAACTTAAAATGTCATTACTTTGTTGAAAAAAAATGTCATTACTTTTCTCGCTAAACATACGCTAATCTCTACCGACCCTCGGGGTTAACTCGCGCGTATGTTATTATGCAGAACCTTAGGAAAGGAAGGCAACTTCAGTCAAAGCTAATGCCTTCCATTGAAGAGCGACATCTGTTTCTTGAGAAGGAGTTTCACCAGCACCTCGTTGAATATGAGAAGGTAGTTGCCCGCCTTGACGCTTCGTAGACGGGCAGCTTGGAACTGTAGCTTTCTCCCTGTTCCAGAAGATTGTGCATACTTCTTTCATTTTTTTAGTTTTTTCTTCTCTCGAATGACCGTTCCTGCATTTATTGCCTTGTGCGTCATGGAAAATAAAGGGCGTTTGGTGCCACCGCAATAATATGTAATAAACGTACGCTCTGTTGTGTTGTGCGATATACATGCGGTCCACAAAATAGTTATCTGAAGCCTGGAAAAAAATAATTTAATGGTTCCCATAATTTTTTCTTTTACTATTTCGAAATAAAGAGTTTGGAAATCCTGACAGTAATACAGAAAACGGTGGCTAACTTACCCAAAATTAATCATTAATCAGCACGGTAGCAAATAATACAAGTTTTAAGTTAAATGTTCAACTTATTGTGGAGTCTATGTTCAAATGTAATATCGCAACGTTTTACAAGATCTGAGTGAAGGCCTATAACATCGGCGTCTTGAGCATATTAGCTATTTGTATCGGTACCTCCGAAATAACATATAATTGTACACTATGTGGGGGGTATATATTCAGGGCTCAGTGTTATTCTTATTTTAATTTATTGAAGTGAACTAGTGGGTCATTACAAATAGCGTAATTTACTCGGCTTACTTTTAAATATCACTAATTTCACTTTGAACTAAGCCATCGCGTCACACAAGTTTAGTTTTTTTGTCCACGCTACGCCATGTCTGAAAACGGTGTAAAGTTCCGGACAAAAATCGGTCTGAAACATAGCATAACACCCAAAAATAAGATGTCCCGAAAATGAATTATCGGCCCATATAATAAGCCAATTTTAAGGCATCAACCTGCTAACAAGGGCGTACATTAGACACATATATTTTATTTTTTTCTAATCAGCAGGTATGCAATATTTTCAGGCATCGCACAAAAGTTACGAAGAATCTCCCTTGTTTACAATTTCGTATCGGGTGTTTATAAGTTAAGTGGTTTTATGACATCACGATATGACATAACTTATAAAATAGGTCGGCAACCCCCTTTTCTAGTCGCGGGCCAAATCAAACTCAGTAAGTTCTCGACGTGCCGTCAAAAATTTCCTTTACTATAAAAAACGGAATGCATGAGAGAAAAAAAATCATTGATTAAATTGAAGGAACTTTCATTTTTCCACTTAGATATAGCTTTCATGCGCACGTCGCCTTTGGTCTGATAAGCCCTCTCAAAACGCAAATATGCTGAAAGGGAAATACGATTCGCGCGAAGCGCGCAATTTTTTTGCATTTTCCTATAGTTAACATAGTAAAATATATTATAGTTAACATAGTAAAATATATTAGGCATGGCCAGGGGCGCCCGCAGAAAATTTTCCAGGGGGGGGGCAATCAGGGGCGTAACCAGAAAATCAAAAAGGGGTCCTGAATTTTTAACTAAGGGAATTCCCCTATTTTTCGTCTGACGTTAATGAATAATGACGTCATAAAACAGTGACAGTATGACGTCATAGAATGGTGATTGCAAGACGTGATAAAAAAAATCAGAAACTGCCAAATACGTCCAGCAAAAGCGAGCACGTGCGTCGTCGACAATCCTGTCAGGCGCCAGCTGCGAAACTACAGTGTGCAATCGTTAACTTCAGGCAAAAAAACAAACCAAGACCGTAAACTAAGTGTGATTAATTGTGGTAGAATCATACATAATTGGACTATCAGCAGCGGAGTTTTCAAGTTCCATCAACGGAACTAGAGCTAAATTACAAGCACGCCTTTCACCGCCTGCAATACTAAACGAAGATCGTTTTCACCGGGTATTTTTATGCCAAGATTAGCGCAACATCTGCGCCGAACTGTTTGCCAAGTCAGCTAAATTACAAGCTGCGGTTGAGGGGAAATAAGTTGTGTCCATTGCACACTTAGCACGTGGTCTTAGAGTATGCTTAAAGAGCATAATTTTGCGTTAACTATCATTACTTAAAAATGGAGACTTTGAAACGCGCACGACAGTCACCATTATACCTCCTTTTAATAATCTGCTTCAGTTAAACAAATGTCGTGTTACACCAACATCGGATATTAGCGCATAGACCGAACAGCGAGGAACATACTGCTTATAACTCGACGTTTTTTAGCGAGAGAAAAAGAAAGAAGGTTTGACTTAGCGTTGTCAATTGTCGAATACACACTTGCTAATCAGTCAACCTAAAGTTTCCTAAACAAATAACGAAAGAGAAAAACCATCCAGCGATTACGGTCGACCAAACAAAAGACGAAAAACGGCGTTTTTCGCTCGATTTTGGTTCGCATTAGATTAAGACGCATCACCCAATTACTCAAAAAGCACGCCGCTTCGAACAGTTTGTTAAACCATGACAAAAACGAACAAAAAACGATAATATCACTTACAAAAAGGGGGGGGGGTAAGAACCCCCACCCCCCTGGATACGCCACTGCGGGCAATGGATAGTGTATAATATTTTTAACCTTCATAAGTAATACATATTACACTTACAAATAATACTAATAATTGCATTTTGAAATTCCAGGGGGGGTCAAGTGCCCCCCCCCCCCCCTTGCGGGCGCCCATGGGCATGGACGATTAGCCGTATCCACTGTCCAGCTTGTGAAATAGGTCGCGGGCCAGAAGAAATATACTGGCCGGCCGCGGGCCGTAGGTTGCCGACCTCCGACTAATAACGTCACCCATTCAATTAAGTAGGTTTTGCGGCCGAATTTTTTAAAGAGGCAATGCGGCCATTCTGCTAAAAGGTTGGTCATTCCTACTCCAGTATATTTGGTTATGATTTATGTCCAAGCATAAATTAAAAAATATGAAAGGAATCAAGTAAGCTCTTATTCTTGCCATGGCAATAGTCTTGTACAACGCCTTTGTAAAAAAATGCTTTATTTGCTCTCTGCACAACTACCAATAAGAACAGTCATAAACAAATTTAAAGGCTATGATCATCATACAAATGCGTTAAAAAAGGTAAAAAGCACCAAAGTGGCAGCTTCGAAACAATACAATCACCAGTAAAAGCAACTAGCAGCAGCATGAAATAAAAAAGTTGAAGAACACTGCACTAAAATACGCCTATTCATCGTTTAATCTGTGGGGTTTGAAGGCAAACATTGGCAAAAAACCTGTGCCCTAATGCTGACTTGGCAGTGATTCGTTTCATCGGGTCATATATGATCATACTCTGAAAAACAACAACATTGAAACATTTGTTAAAGCGTATAAAACCTTATACCAGGGGTTTACAACAATCAAACTCTGAGTGTGGTCTAAATAAAATCGAGCCAGGCTCCATCCAAATTAACCAAAAGCATAAAGTTTGTTTCCGTCTTCAACTCAATAGCCCTGTTTTCGTTTTATCGCCGTAATCAAAATAGGGTTCACAACTTGATGTACATAAACCCCTCATAGAGATGTCATACAACTCACCAACCCCTTTAACGTGTTTGAAAAAATTTCAAATTATACCACCTTCACGTTCACGAGTTATAATGTGTGGCCTTATTGATACCAAACTTGTTAAATTAGGTCCCTGAGTCCAAAACTAGCCAAATAAACGTACTGTGTCCAGTACAGATTCAGGCTACACAGGTCAATACCAGGTAGCTTTACATACAAATTGCTTTCAAAGTTTATAACAGTAATATTCATCCACTCAAAAAGTTAGTTTTTTTCCTCCCAAAAAAAATACCTTCATTAAGTCGATTCCACTCTCATCCAAATCAGGGAAGATGGATTTAAAGGTTTGAGTCGGCCACTGCGGAAATTTGTTTTTGAAGTCTGGTAAAGAAGTGACACCAGGCCACACACTTTCAGTTGGAGTGCCCAAGGTTCGGAAGATTCGAAACAGCTGATCTATCTCTGAATCGCCAGGAAATAGGGTCTTTTTGTGGATCTAGAAATAAATGATGGTGACAGAGCATCGTTAGTTTTCATTTGTACCAGTAAGAATTTAAATTAATTCAGTATACATTTTTTAATAGTGCTTGCATTGTACAAAAATTTTGAATATACATTAAAAAAATATGTTTTAGTCGTTTTTTCCATACTACTAGGGTAACTATAAATGAAGTTATTTTATTTCAGTACCATTTCTGAAAAAATACATCCAATGCTCCAGATATCGACAGCAGTTGAGTAGTATTTGCTTCCAAGCAAAATTTCTGGCGGGCGATACCAAAGTGTGATAACCTTAAAAAAAGTACTAATTTTCAAAAGGAAAACTAATTTTCAAAGGAAATTACCACACCATGAATGCTCAACACAGTACATTTTTATATTGCAATCACTTGCCAAGTTATATAACTCCATGCTCACTCCAGCACTACACTAATTCTAAAATGTCATTGTTTCAGAAGTGAATAATAATGCAAAAAACATTGTTAACTAAAAAAAAGAAAAGCAATTCTTTTTCAAAAAATAAAAACTCCCTTTCTTACCTCGTGGGTGTACATTCTCACAGGCACCCCTATGGCCCTTGCAAGGCCAAAGTCAGCAAGTTTAATGCAACCCACTTCATCAATGAGCAGATTTTGTGGTTTCAAGTCTCTGTGTAAAACCCGGTGCGCATGGCAGTAGCCAATTCCTTGCAAAAGCTGGTACAGGTAACTCTAAAACATAAAGAAAATTAAACAGGTGGTATACCATGCGCTAACACTACATGTTCAGGGATCAGGACCAGCTGTGTGAAATATAAAAGAATTGCTTTAACAGTTTGCAGTTTAATATTAACATTCAGGCCAATATTGTACAAAAACATTTTTACGAACCAAATATTTAGGTACTTAACCGGGTCCATAGATAGTTCTATATATAATAACTTTAAAAAACTTTCTTTTCTTCACTATAGTTTTTTCTTTCACTATAGTAGTAAATTATGTAAGAACTGTGTTATAATAAAATTATGAAATTTGTGTATAATTGTGTGTCAGTCTTGCATTACAATCATTTTTACTCAATTTATATTTTTACTCCTTGAGCGACAGATAAAAAGGTGACAAACCTTTGCCAAGGGCAATGGCAAGCCTTTTGGTTGGGAATCCATAAACTTTTTTAAATCTTGATTTAAGAATTCAAATACAAGGTACAGCTTTTTTTCGCTGTGAATGACATCCATCAACCTAAATAGAATAAGTAAATTTACCATAAAGATATTTAATTTTTATTTAGGCTTAAGCGTGTGTCCCTCTATGGAAACTATGGCAATGGCAAAGTGCATGGTCTTTTTTTTAACGAACTAAACCTGCACTCGATATTCCCATGTTATAGTAGCGATCCACTTTTGACCTTAGTTACACCAGGTCACCCCAATTTTTTCAGCTGTGCACCTGCGAGATCTCGTTGAGATTTCATAATTTGTGGCATCAAGTAATTCATGCCATTTTTTTTTGGGGGGGGGGGGCAATATCCTACGCCAAAATCGGTAGATATCTGTGCCAAAATTGACAAATTTTTGGTAATTGTACTAGGCCTGTGATATTTCGCCAAATGACGTCACTAGCATGATTTTGGGAAAGCATCTTTGACAGAAAGGCAGTGGAATGCAATCAGGGTTGAGATTGGTCATAGCTTTCATGTCTCGCTAAAAATCACCAATAACTATTTTTATTCAAGAAAATATTTGGCGCTGATCTAGAATCCTACCCGTTAGGTTAGGCAATATTATCAAATATTATTACTTGACCCAACCTCACCCAAATTTTGTGTTGATTTAATAAATTTGTTTCAACTAGAGTTCTCTTTTTTCCGAAATTTTTTACTCCCGAGAAATAGGATTGAAAAATGAAAATTCCAGGGAATCCCGACAAAATTATTTGACTTTTGGTGCCTAATTACATCATTATGATGTTTATTACTTTATATTAGCTCCACAATTTTATTGGTAAAATAAATTTAATATAGTTTTTCCTCTGGTAAGCGCAAATAAAGCAACTCGGGACTTCAATAGGTTGGGTAATATTTGTTTGCTTTATATCAGTCAAAAACGACAAGTTTATAAAATTAAAGTTTTGGTATGTGGCCGAATAACTGGGATTACAAAAAAATTCCGAGTTTCGGGATTGTTATTTAGCTGGAAATCTCGGAGATTGACCGTCGAAACATTCTCGGAGAGGAACCCTAGTTTCAACTCTGTGGTAGGATTCTAGACCAGGGCCAAACATTTAAATGAAAAAATCCCACTTATTGCAAAAAATGTTTTACGTTCAAATTGAAAACAAGTAAGTCTAACCTGACTACATTGGGATGATCAAGTTCTTTTAAAAGCGAAATTTCACGAATTGCTGTGCTTGGAACGCCTTCTGTTTCTCTAAAAAAAGAAGAAATTACGACATTATACATTCAGCTATAAACGCACTATTAAAAACAGTTATAATAAACTTACGTATCCAGGCGAATCTTTTTTAGGGCAACCATTTTTCCGGTAAGTTTGTCATACGCTTTATAAACGATTCCATACGTTCCTTCGCCAATTTTCTCAATTTTATGAAATCCGTCCATGATTGCTAACCCTATGCTAATTTTCAGAAAACCTTAAGAATTTATTAAATAGGCCTTAGGCAAAAATAAACCAGATTAAATTTTTTTGCTTCTTCAACAGTAAACGTAAACAACACAACAAAAAAGCCGCTCAAGGGCTCAACTTTCTAATCCAATTTCCTTCGCGCGCGGTAAAGCCGAAAAATCACCAACCGTAACGAAAAAACTTGTCCAAATTGGTTGTAAGCATTACTTTTCAAGCCTTGAATTATAGCCAATGTTAATAAAAACTAATCAAAATAAGGTAAACATGTTATCGAAAACTTTGAAAATACAGATTTACAGTTAATTTGTAATATCTCTAAAATAACTTCGCAGCTAAAATTTAACTGTTAACGCATGATTGCTCAACAACAATTGATATCACCTTCGTGCAAGAAGCGCTGTCCTTAGCTTCAATTTATAGCGTTTTGTTAGAAATCGGCCTCCCGTTTTGAAGCTAATGTGTACAAACCTGGACTTTACCATCCAGTTTGTATTTTTGTACACGGGTGTTATACGCCTATACCGTCTAACAATATAGTTAGTTAAAGGGAAGCTGTTATTTTGAGTAATATTCACTGTTTTAAAATATCAAGTCAAAAAGTGGGCGCTCTTTCACTATTGTACGTGAAAAGTTATGCAAAAAAAAAAATAATAATCCGCATACCATAACGCATATTGTTTGGGTTAGGGTGCGGGTTAGCGTTTGGGTGAGGGTGGGTCAAGTAATATTATGTTTATTATTAATAATAACTTGACCCACCCTCAACCAAACGCTAACCCGCACCCTAACCCAAACAATGTGTTGTGGTATGCGGCATTTAAAGAAATTTTTTGTTTTATTAATTTTTAAGTACAATAGTGAAAGAGCGCCAAAAAGTGTTGGTTAAACTGAAGAATAATGTTTTATGTTAATTAAAGTTTTGCATCGATCGATAACATTTATTTTGCAGGTAAAAATAAAAAGCCGCTGGTCTACAATCCTGCCAACAATAATAAATCAACACACAATATTTGGGTTAGGGTGTCGTTTAGCGTTTGTTTAAGGGTGGGTCAAGTATTATAATTTAATAATATTACTTAACCTACCCAAACCAAACGCTAACATGTATCCTAACCCAAATAATGTTTGTTGTGGTAGTATTCCAGACCACCTGCACATAAAGTGCAAATGCACATCCTGTGAATATTTCACATTCACGCAATATGCACATTTGGTGCACAATTTGTTTAGTCAACCTCATACTTTTCATACTGGATGGAAAAGTTTACTAGCAATACTAACTAAATTATAATGTTAATACATATTCAAGTTGGGCATTTAAAAATTGTAAGAGGGTATTCCTTTGTTTGGTAACATGTTTTGGTTAAGTTTTAAAGGTGAAATGTTCCTCGTGGTGTAAACGTGTGGTTTGTGTTTTACATGGTGGAAAATGAAGATTGATACATGAATTTTAAACATGTTAACATAACTGTTATTTCAAAGGGCAATAATTAAATTATGTCCAAACTGAACCTAAAGATAGGTTCAATACTGTGTTTTTCCACATTTCTTGTTATATTTCTTGGATTCTGGTGTAACGGAAGGTTTAATAAAGCTCACCCGGAATACCCTGCATCAAGCAAATCTACCCAATTTTTCACAAAAGTGATTTACAATCGAGTTGGAAAATGTGGCAGCCGCTCACTGAACAATGTTATATTGCAGCTTAAGGATGTGCATGGGTTTAACTTTTACACTTCAAAAGTGACCAATGTCACTAGACCCAAAGTTCTTCAACTAAAAGCCGAAGTTAAGTTTATCGAAAATCTTCCTTCCCCTTTTCTGTACTCAAGGCACATTCACTTCATAAATTTTGAGAAATTTGGAGTCAAACCTCTAGTGTATATTAACATGATAAGGGATCCAATTGAGCGATTTCAATCACAGTTTTATTTTAGACGCTATGGTGATAAGAAAAGGGCTGGTCCCCGTTCTGCTAAGCACATGTTGGAAGAACAAAAGGAAATGAACATCAATGAATGTGTTTTAAATAATCACTTTGAGTGTACTGGCCTAAAGTTGTGGTACATCATCCCTTACTTTTGTGGTCAAAGTATGATTTGTCGTCAGCCAGGCAAGACAGCACTAGAAAGGGCAAAAAGGCATTTGCTTGACAATTATCTGGTTGTTGGAATACTGGAGGATTTCGAGGGGATGCTACAAGTCCTGGAAAAACTTATGCCAGAGTTTTTTGCTGGTTCAATAGACGTTTGGAGAAAAATGAGTGATTTAAAAGAAAGCACAAAGACATTACGTAAGCAATCGCTAAATCCGGAGGCATATGCCCATCTAAGAAATCAAATGCAACTGGAATATGAGTTTTATGAGTTTGCTGTTGAAATTTTTAAACAACTCAAAAATTTTCAACTCGGCCTGTAACAGAAGATTTGTAATTACTAATTACTTTTATATTACTACATTATTTGATACCTCATTTGTTTAAACCGGACAGCCTTATGTCAACTAGTGTTTTTTATTACATGCAATATCAAGTGTTGAAACTATTTTTGTCATATATTGATCTGCAAGTCGAAGTGTTATATCTGATTTATACACATTTTTTGGTATTCATTCGTTATTCTTCAAATTACCTTAAAGAGTAATACTAGTTTTATGTCAAAACTACCTACTATTTGTTGATCTTCAAGTCAAAGTGTTATATCTGTTATGCCTTTTACGGTAAATTTACAATGGCAAACTATAATGCTAAGATTTATACACATGTTTTGGTATTTATTCGTTATTCTTCAAATAACCTTAAGTACTTTTACATCTATACTACGTAATGTAGAAACAAAGACCGTATTCTTCGCCATCATTATTTTGGGTTTATAATAATAGCATATGGCACCTATAGCAATTTGTGTCGTTACTCGGTACTATTTGTTAACTATTACCCTGCCTCTAATCATGCTTTTTATATGAATTTGCTTGCCTTTTACAAACTCAGTATCCTTGAATCAATAAATAATTTTTTGTTTAATTTTTATTTGAATCATCTACTTTTTTAACTTTGTAACCTTTTTATATCAAATACCCTAATTGTGATAACTATGTGTGATTTTATGCAAAAATAAAATATGACAAGTTCTTTGTTTAAAAAAAATGTGCTTGTCTTATTTAAGTTTGTGTCTTAATTATCTATATATATTTGGTAACACGCTGCTGTGAAAAATAGGGAAATTTATGCGGGATTATTTTAATGTTCAAAACAATGAAAAATGTATAAGCAACTTCTCAAACTACAATTATTTCACATATTAATTGCTCTAATAAATCAATGGACAAATATCAGTGTTAAATGGTGCTATAGTGTCTGAAGCAAAAGTTTTACCGCTCATTAAAAAGCACAAACTGCCAACATATCCTTTATGTATAGGCCCTTGGCCCATCCGTTTATTGCATATAATTAGGTATTTGGGTATTTATTGTGCATGGTAAACAGGTTACAGCTTCTTCAGTGTTACTATAAGATTTCCTTAAACAATACACTGTACAATGAACAAATTACCACATGGATTGAACAGGTGACTAGTTTAAACTCAATTGCATTAACGCACTTTCAGATTATATTCACTTTGAGCTTAAAGGCAATCCTGCAGAACAAAATTAGAAAACAATCCGTTAAAAGTATTTAGTTGAAATATTCAAGCTAGACGCTACCAGAGAGACTAAACTTTAAGCAAACATTTTAAAAACAGCACCAAATGAAAATACCATATGCAGAAATGAACTATAAAATAGCCTTTAAAAAAATCTGGTATGTAATGTATGTATAGCCATTAGTTATGCAAACAATAAAATTTATATAAAATTATAGATAAATTGAGGTGACAAAATATATCAAGACCATACCACATTAGCAATAATAATATGATATATATATATCAGTTATTTAATGATTTTAACAGAAATCTCATTAAACTGGCTATTGCTCCAAGAAAAATAAAAAACAGTATGACAACAAAGTTATGAAAAATTGAAGGCATTTAATGCTGTCCTACCACAAACTACAGGTGGGCCTTTGTATTAACCAAAACACCGTACACTGTTATTTTTAGTATTTAATAAGTTGCTTAATTGTTTAAAAAAAAGGCCTGGCAGGAAAGAACACGTTTAAAAAACAAAATCTTTTGGGCATTTTTGTTGTTGTGAAAGTGTGTGCCTCATGAAATACCAATATTTAACTATTTGTGCCTTCAGGCCTATTCAAAGTTGCTTAAAAAGCCATATGAGACCGTCCTCTAGCCCGTTTAAGTTGTCTACAGTAATGTCCTGGACATACCATGGCCGGTCTATGATGCTGGATAAATCAAGTGTGGCAACTAATTCTATGCAAGATATTCGAGGAGCGGCAGCATTTGCTGTACAAGATAAAACAAGAAGAGGTCTTCTGTTAATTCCGTACTGCTGGCTTGATAGGCCAGTTAAGTGCATAATAGAAGACAATGCAGATACATTGGCTTCTTGAGTTGGCTGGACTTCTTCATTGGCTACCTGGGGTTGTTCAATCTTTTGGGCTTCTAGAGACCGTAGACCTTTTATTACCGCTTTCAATTCAAGCCTGTTGTAGGACAAGGTGTGAAGAGATTTATCTTTGGTCGCATCTACGACATAGATCAGTCTGCAACTCTGATCCCTTTGTTTGAAAAAGTCAAGGACCGATTCGCGCAAGCGAAACTGTGGGTTACTCTCCTGTACAGGTTCGCTTGAAACTTCCTGTGTGCTGGGATTCAAACTTTCTGCCATTGAAACTGCCTCTAAAATGTTGCTTTCTTGTAGACGTTCCAAACCCACTCTTCGTGCCCTGTCCCTACGGTTGCCAGAATACAAAGCGATAAGATTAAAGCGCTTTTCACCTTTGAATTCCAACTCAACCCCTGAGCCAACCCCATCTTGACTACCCGGGAGAAGTCTAACAGTCATAAGAAGATCAGGCCTTGCCCATAAGAGGCGTCTGAATATTTTACTTGTATTCTGTGATTCCATTCCAGGACCAAGCATGATAACCTCGCCGTTTCCCGCACGTAATCGCACCCAAAGGCTGCGAAGAAACCTTGGAAAGGTACGACTCTGCTGCATAATGTGACTTTCATCTGGTTCAAAATCACTGCTCGGAATAACCGGAGTAACGCCGATTAAACCTATATTTTTCTGCCTCTGATAAGCGCAGTGAAAATACAGGGCTTTGTAGTTTACATTCTCGCGGTTGCTTAACTGCTGGTGAAAGTTCAAGATGCCATCCTGGTCAATTTTCTCATTGCTTTCCGACAGTTCAGGACTAGGCAACAGTGGGTTGCTGTTGCTGCCAATGCTGTTCCATTTGTTCATGTCCCTGTAGAGCAATTCCCTCCACAAAAAGTCATCTCTACACACTTCACACCAGTGGCGGCTTGTCATTGACAGGTGACAGATGTCGGTTGTCTCCAACAGCGACAGAATGATGAGCTTACAGTAAAAAGGGAGGTCATCCAAGGCAACTTCAGTGTTTTGATTTTCTGGGCCAGCTGATTCTTCTGTCGTCTGTGATTGTGAACTCTGATCGTTATTTTGTTCTGTATCTGTAAAGGCACAAAAGCAAATTTGTTTCATAAACGAATTAACTTTATTTATTGCAGACTGTGTAAGTAATTATAAATACCGATATATCGGTTCGCCAATATTAGGCTTTTACCGATATATCTCTATTGGTAAATGTAGGCCAATATTTTAGTTAGAGAATATGATATAATTTCTTCTACAATAAACAACTTGCCCATTTTTTAATCAAAAAAATTGGGTTTAGCATCACGCCAAGTTAATATGAAAAACAATAGTTAATGAAGGTATATAAACTTAAAAGTTATTTGGATTTTAATTTCCAAAAAGTTGATATAATAAAAAACAATTAAAACACTGACAGAGGACTTAACAAATAGTGTATACAAGAATAACACATGTCTAATTCTTTATCAGCAGATAAATGTTCAGGTTTCATAAGTTAGGTTATTCATCATTTAACTAACCATGAGTGGTTCATAACAAAAGCAATAAAAGTATAAACAAGATGATTGGATACTGCCGAACACCACGATTGATTTCTGTAGAACAGGCATATTACAATTTTTAATTTCGGACACAAAAAGAATATATTAAATCAACAGTTAATGGGCAAAATTAAGTGTAAAACAGAAAAGTTACAATATAGACACCGGTGTTGCAATGATTTAAGTCATTTGACTTGAAGTCACTTTTTTAAAATGGCTTGACTTTAGTCTTTCTATCAAAATGACTTCACTGACTCAGTCTTTTTGGACTTTGTCAAATAACTTGAAATTTAATTAGGTGTTTTCTATTGAAATTTATCCAAAGTTTTGCACATTCAACACTTTTATTGTTGTTTATTGCAGTGCTTTTCAACCCGTGGGATGGTACGCACTTGTGCAGATAAAAAAAATTGTAATGCGGATGACAAACGTCGTGCTGATGAAAATGATGTTGTAATACAGTAATCAAATAAGCTAAAGCGCCCACTTATGCGTTACAGCTACAGTAATATAGTCTCGTATAGTGGATCATTGCAGCTGAAGCTATATCGGTCAAGGCTTAGCCACACAGTTTTAATACATAAACCTTTCATTGTTGTTTCACAAATAAAACTAAAACAGGGTTGTTCCTAAGAAAAAATTACACTCGCCAGGCGGGCGAGCGGCTATCAATCAGCACTCGCCAGGACGAAATAACACTCGCCAAATTTGTTGGCATGCAGTCTGCAAATTACCGTCCTAGCGCGGTCATTTCTTGGGTTATTGTTAACCTGTTGTATGGTTTCTATACGTAAACCTTAGTTTTTATGAAAGTCTTGTCGTTTATTTCTATGCATGGATGAACAAATTAATTCCCCATAAATCAGTTTAAGCTTGAAACAATGTTTTTTAGCCGAGATATTTTTTACAATCTTTAGTGAAAAAATAACAATTTAGTAGCCACGGCCTGCCTGTTTTCCAATTTTTTTAAATGCTCGCGCTCTTTTTTATCGTATTCTGGTTTTTCTGTGCTTGAAGGACGTTTCACCGCAGGTTGCTTCGCGCTAGAAACAAAACGCCACATTTCGCCTAACACTATAGTTACTGGTTGAACAGCAACGCAAAATAATTATGAATTTACAACTAAACCATTCTTTCACAGTTAACAACCATATGCCAGAGATTCTGTGCTGTACGACGCCCTATAGTGGCTCGTTTCAATTTTCCAAGGGCGTCCGCAATGGTTTCGATTCGTATCTTAACATAATTGCGATATGTAATATTCACAGACAGTTATTTTTTCAGCTTTGGCTCGGTTGAACGCTATGAGCTTAAAAGATCGCAACAACATACTTGACTCATTATTAATTCTCAGCTACAGAGACTCATTATTAATTCTCAGCTACAGTTACACAAGTAGGCGATATTTTAAAATACCGTAGTGTTCAGTGGGCCAAACGATTTTTAAAACGGGACAAAGAGTGTTTATTAAGAGCTTCAAACGTGACTTCGATTAAGCTTATTATTTGTGTAGTGTTAAATATACTTGGGCCTTAGTGTTTAACGAAATAACTGGCGCTAAGTAATATTTCGCTTAGTAGTGTTGCTTAACACAAGTTGAAAATTTCTCGCCGAAGCCACTCGCCAGTGGGGCGAGTGGGTGTCAATCAGCACTCGCCAGGAGCGATTTGCACTCGCATTGGCGAGCGGGCGAGTGCTTAAGCCCAACCCTGTAAAAGTTGCAAACTTTCTGGGCTTGTTTCGTGCGGATGGAAATTTTAAAGGTTTAAAAACTGGTATATTGCTTTTGAGTTATTTTTTAGTTGAATGGTTTCTCATAATCATACAAATTTTATTAGTTTAACAAGCTAATTTATGTCAATGACTTGACTTGAAATTGACTTGCTCTCATATTGACTTGACTGGAACTTGAATCTTTTCAAAATGACTTGTTTTCCACACTGATAGACACGCACTGCGATGGCTTTTTGGTGTAGCAAATTTACAAGTAATTACCTGTGGCTTCAGCTTGAGGATTCGGGTTCCGACTTGGGCTTTTTGTCATGCCACTGTTCCATTTTGTAATACACTGCTCCTTGAAATGCCGAAATGCTTCAAAGATTGTCTTTTCATTATTTCTAAGGCTTTGATAATTGTTTTGGTGCAGGCCCATTGATCCTTGACAATTTTCATTTTGAGTTGTCATTACAAAATTTATAAAAGGCAGCAAACAATAAGTTTAAAATGGCAAAAAGTCCAAACTGAAACAAAATCAAAGTTAAGAATATCAAAGCCCATACAGAAGTAGGTTGGGCTTTGATATTCTTATTACGTCTTACTACAACCTCCAACCAATATGCTCGAAAATCAAAGTTGTTTAGTATTGTTCATCATTCAATATTTGCTATTTGAAGGCCTTTCTTGCATTTGCTCTGTACTGTTCTATAACTTATTAGATTTTAACATTTGGGTCACACCTGTAGAGCCCTAAAATTTAGTTACAAAACATATTTATTTAAACTTCATAAATTAAATTTGCCTCATAGTTGCATAATACTCAAAGAACTAAGTCAAAAAATAAAAATTAAAACTCGAACACAATTATGTTTCATACTTTTTGTGATTTGGCTGCTGTGAATCTTCACAGCATACCAGCTAAGAAGTGTTGTATTACATAAATAGATTTTTTACAATACTTGTGTGAGGTAGGAAAAAAGAAATAAAATGAGAAAGTGCATATTGAACAAAATACATTTACTAGTAGCTTCTATGATAAAATAATATCCTAAACAAAACAATTGAAGGGTTACAACAAGATCTGCATTCTCTCGCAGGTGAATACAAACAAGATTTTTTCAAAAGCAAATTGTGCGCACAACTTCATTTTTTTGACAAATTCTATAACTGCAAACCAAAGATCTATATGAATATATTATTATTCAGTTCTAACATCCTAAAATTACTGCTCAATTAACAAATATATAATATATATTTTTTACATTTTAAAATAAAATAAAGACTGAAAAACAAATACAAGTATTTATACACGCCAACTGGCTATAGCACAAAAGTCGTTATCGCTTCACGAAAACATACATTCCAGTAGTTGTGACTCGCCTTTTGCAACGAAACCTTAAACACGTCACAGCAAACAACAGCCTCATTGTGAAACCAAATTCCTTTCAGTAAACAGAGACCAAGGCACGTTAGTCCAGTCGCGACGTCTGTCAGTTAATGGCTAATGCAATTTCTGTTTATTACATATGTTAGAGAATACCAAGTGATGTACTAAAATGTGTTTTACTCATGCTAGGCTTCAATGAACTTACTTAAAGGGATTGAACCTAGGCTTGAACTCACGAACTGACAAACCCAGAAACCTACCTCTTTCCGCGTGGCCAACTTGGTTGCTCTAGTGCCCCACTTAGCGGTAGTTCAACAATTGTTTATCCTAACACTAAATTTGCTAAAGAGTATAATAACTCACTTTCAGCATTACGAATCAAAAGTTTCAGTTGCTTAAAAACGGCATCCAAATTTTATAAAAATATCACTGTTAAACATTCGTTATATTACGCTGGGCAGCTTCCTGAAAAACATCGTTATTTTAAAGATTTAAAGATAATATAAACATTTTTTCCTGTCATTTTAGCACTAAAAAAATATAAAATCGTAGGTGCCTTCAAAAAACTAAATAATTACAATGTAGAAGTAAAAACGAGAAACAACGCAGTTTACATTTATAAAATCGTGGTAATTAATTTCTAAATAGTTTAAAAGAGCACCCATTGTATCTGATTAATATCTTTTATTGAATAAAGTAAAGAAATATTTCATGTTTTTGGACATATTGGTGGTTAGCGTAAAACATTCTCAATCAAAAAGTGAAGTCAATGGACTCTAAAGCAAAATCACAATAAAAACGGTTATTATAGGTGTGTTTATTAGACGCCAAAAGGTGATCTGCGTGCCTACCTAAGGAATAAATGATTTTTAACAGGCCGATAAAACGGAATTAGCATACAGCAAAGCACATGAAACCAGGGTTCCTCAGCGAAAAACCAGAGTAGCGATGGATTACAGTCACGCGTGCAACAAGTCAATAAAACTTCGCTCAAAAAAAGTCCAGGTACTTCCCCTGGTGGTAGCGGCGGGGCAGCCAGCGCAGAGCGCCAGAATCGCTGCTCTTGAAAAGTGATTTTGACGAACTGAGCGGGCGTGGCCAGCCTTTTGCCTCTGCTGACACGTCACCCTTATTGGCGTCATTCGATAACGGCAAATGTCGTTTGTCGATTGTTATATTTAATCGAATCACGGTGCGCCGTGGTTAACACAATTGACTGGCAATAAAGTTTTATCTTTTAACGGCTTTGCTTGTTAACTGCAAGTTGTGCGTTGACCAGGCGAACTTTGGCGAACCGTTAATGAAAATCGAGGTTTGTTATGATTCTGCAAAAACTCACAATCGTATCAAAATTTCCAGACGCCAGCTGATCCATAAGTGCTGGTGCTGACTTGCTTTGTTATTCCTGCTCTGAACACGTGAAGGCAAGTCAAGGCTTGTCCGCTTCCGAGAGTAAAGAGAAACAAAGGAGGAGGAGCTCCCACGCGAGAGGAGCGCGGAGCAAAACAGTCCGAGGGGAAGCACCTACACGTGAATCTCTTTTTTCCTTCTATTTCGGTTGGCTTTATAACGTTACGCAATGGCGCTGAAACATTTAGTCTGCGATAAGTTTGAAACGTTCAGCTACGCTCGGATTATTGTAACACGTTTACCTACGATTTAAAAGCGATCTGCTTTTTTGCAAACTGCACAGCATGGTGCATATGATGCATTTCTTTGTCGACGATCAACGTTCCGATAAACAACGTAAGTTTAAGTTTAAAATAAAAACTTATATCGCAAGTATGATTTAAGCATTTTACAGACGTAATTTCGCAGTTTTTCCTGATTGAAATTAGTGGACGAGCGAAATGTGCTTTTTTATTAGGATGTTAAAGTTTACGGTTAGAATTTTATAAAGTGTTGTATGTAAGGTTGATGGCCTTAAGGTTTTACGTATACCAAGCAGCGACGTAATATATCCAGCTCAGCCGTCTTTGACACGATAATATGTATTAAGCACAGGCGCCCAGCAAACTTGCAAGTTCATGTTTTACTTAACTTTTAAAAAAGTTGATTAAAGTTAACAAATTTGGCACTGGTCTAGAATCCTAGCACAGCGTTAAAACAACAATTATTACACAAATGCATATTATTGGTGTCGGTTAGTGTTTGTGTGAGGGTAAGTCAAGTTTTATTATTTAATAATATTGCTTAACCTACCCAAACCCAAACAGTAACCCACACCCTAACCCAAATAATGTTCGTTGTGGTAGGATTCTAAACCAGCACTACAAATTTAAATGTGTTTTCACATGGTGGCTGGTAAGATTACTATGGCCAGCTCACGTATTGCCCTACGAGTCAGCAGTCAAACGCTGCACCGCTAATTGTTTTAACAATGCAACAATGTCACGTGTAACTTTAAACAGAAGTGCGTCGTTAGCACTCGGACCGCCCACGCGGGCTTTTTATTAGCAATTGATGGCGCGCGCCGATCTCGTGGTTCGGAGTGCAACCGAGCCTCAATAAGTATAAATCAACACGCCAGTCGTATAATTGCGGGACAATATACAGACTACTGTGTGTTGTACTTGCCTTAGCAGACCAGCGAAGACGGGCAGGCTTAAGACTGTTACGTAAGCAGCTGTGGAGGCCGTTGTTGGGTTTTTAATCGATACGCTTGACTCATGTCGTTTGATTTTAATTAATCGGCCAGCGACGTCTTTGATGTAGCTGTTCCGCGCTTGCGATTTTTTTAAATAGTTGTCGCATTCAAGTATTTTGTATTTTGTGAAAGTTAGAAATTACCGGAAAATACCCAGTTATCCGAATTAATTCTCACTGCTTGTTTGACGTGGTACTAACTGTGGTTTTCCTTAAATACGGTTACAGTTTATTTGTGTCTCTTGTCAGAATAAAAAAGCGGGAAACTACTTCTATCGAAATTCGGCAACACTATCTGTATTCCGGGCTTAAAACTAAATATCAAACTTTCTTTATACGTTTCCGTTTCCGTTTTGCCTGACATTGGCGATGATTGCAAATCTTTTATTTTTGTCTTACAGGCCGCGAAACCACGCCACAGGTTCAGATCGACCAGTTTATCCAGGAGCTTTCGGGCGAACGGCATGACGCCGAGGCTCCGCTCTTTTCCATGACCAGCAACGAAGACACCTGCTCGACCCTGATGCAGCCCGAGATTCCACCGACCAACTGCAACGGCGACTTTGCCTTCCCCAGCACAACCGTACAAGAACCAGTCGCGAACGGCGGCGACGTTCAGACCCTGCTCTTCGGCCCGCCAATCTTGCAGCGCCAGTACTCCATTTCAACAGTCCTGGAAATGATAGAGGACCACACGATTTCGGATCGCACGCGCGAAAACCAGAACACTCCAAGCCCTGCCGTAAATATACCCGAATCCCAGAATCGCTACAGCAACTTCAGAGCCCTTCCCGCCGACTGCAAAGCTTCCTACGCTCAGCCGTCCTCCGACCGCTACGGTAATTCCCCGGCGCGCAGCGGGGTCTCCTGCAGCCCGCTGCCCCCGACCCCCTTCGCCAACTACCAGGACCTTTCCGACACCCCCAACTCATCACAGTTCGACCTCAATGAAGCCCCAAATGCCATCCTGGGTAAGTGTTTTTTTGCATATTAAAAAATTCGCTTTCAAATTATTTTTTGTTTTGATAAATTAATGCTAAATGTTATTTTCTGGTTGACTTGTGAGACGTTTTAAACAGGTCCATTTCGTAGAATTATGTCACATTTTATCCTCACTAGTCCTTTTTACCGCTTGTAAAATTGATTAGTCATTTACACCTTTGCCGGACAACGAACGACATCATAACTCAAAGGTTTCGATAAAACCGCCGCCGATTTCGATAAACCGCCGTTCCACCATATACAAAACAATTCAAACGAAAAAAATAAAAATTGGCCTGAAAAATCACGCCGCCATTTTGATTTTCGTGCCGCCTTTTACGATCTCCTGCAGCAGCAGCAGTTGGCAAAAAGTACGCCCACTCACAAAGGAACACGTGACGCTGATCAGAGCGACTGGCCTGCCTCGGCACGCCTACGCATTTGGCGCGCGCCCGTACTGTGCTGCTTCTGATAGCGGCAGGTGACATGTACAGTCGACTAATTGTTTCTCACGGGTTCGCCTGATCGTCGGCCCGCGCTTATTTACATTCGCCCTAACTCCCCGAAAACGGCCCTAGTCGGATCACGTTACGCGGGCCCGGGCCGCGGGCCGCTTTAAAATGGCCCAGACTGCCTTTTAAGCACGGATTTTTGCCCCGTTTGGCAAGTTTTTGTGGCCGCTTAGTGGCCACACTTTTTTCAGCACTGATTTGGCGAAAGCGGGTTGCAACAAAAAAACAAAAAAGCTGGAAACAGTCGCTTTTAAAGTGGCCCCGCAAAAACGACCATGTAATCGGGTTTAAAGCTCGCTTTTCGCGCCCGACGCTGCTTGCCCGGGCACGCCCTTGAGATTAGGCGCGTCCGGTTGTGAGTTGCATCATCACTCGTTATTGTTCCATAGGCCGATCGATTATTTTAGAGTAATCGCGCGGAAAGCGAAACACTTCAAAGAAACGCAATAACACGTGCCAAGCCAACGACGGCGGCCAAGTCCCTTTCATCTCTAATCGAATAACTGTTTACCCATTAGGAGCACGAACGTTTGTTTTGAACTTAAAAATAGCAAAGGTTATTTAAACGCTTCTTTTGTATTTTACAGAGGTCGACACGACGATTTTCGAAACAACGTGCACAGGAATCCAGGAGACAAGCCATACGCCGCCGCCTCCGTTCACATTCAACAGTAACAACAACCTCCAACAAAAACAGCACTGCGATTCTCCGGTATTCGGTTCGGCACCGCTCCAGTACGTCGAATTATCCCGTCACCAGGAACCAGCACAATCCGACAACCACCACCGACTGCTCACGAACGCAAGCTCGTGCCCGAACTTCGAGCCGATCAGCTCGCCGGAGACTGTTTTCGACATGGACCTGGACTCGAGTCCGGGCGTGTCGCGGCGCACCGTGTCCTGCTCGTCGTACAGCCCCTACAGTCCGATCTCGTTGGAGCTGGAGGAGATCGCCAGCATCCCGGAGGAGGAGTTCAACAAGCTGGACCGCACCGATCAGCGTCGCATCCGAAACAACATCGCATGTCGCCACTCGCGCATGAGACGCAAGCAGAAGAAGATTGAGAATGAGCGGAAGGCTGTTGGCCTCGAAAACGAGAATATCGAGCTGCGCAAACAGATCAGGCGTCTCGAGCTCGAGTGCAGCCGCACCAAGGCCACGCTGCTGCGTCGTATGAGCGAAACGTAGCTCTGCTCCAGCGCGAGAAAAACTCTTTTCGGCATCTGCTGCTGTGCGAGAAACTGAGACAGTTTTGCCTGCGTCCATGTACAAAGGACAAGTGCTGTAATTTTTCTTCCATCGCTATTAAGACCTAGAACCTGTTCTTCGGCATAGATGAGCAGTGTTCGCATGAAAGCACATATTTGCTTTTCCTGTTGTTTTCTATTTAAAACAAACGAATGACTTATTTTGTAAATCGCAGTAATCCTTTAACTTAACGAACACGCTGTTCTGAATTCATATTCATCTGTACAGATGCTCTATTTTCCCTATTTAAAATTTTCCCGCCTTTGATACTGTTTTTTGCTGTTTTGTTCTTTTTTTCATTCTTTCTTTTGTTTTGTTCCTGTTTGTTTTATGTCGGTATCAATCATTGTGAGTCCTGAGAACGAATTGGTAAGCGTAACAATCTCTATTCCACTGCGGCCTATCCAACTCCAATCCAAAAATTAAGCCTATTAATTTTGTCGCAAACCTATAAAGTTGCGACCGACGAAATTCCATCCATCGATTTCAATCTATTTATATTTATACCTAGAAAATGCGGAAAAATGAAGAAGGAGGGTTGTTTAGCGGATTTCGTAGTATTTTGTTGTCTTTCAGTTCCTTGAGGTGCCATATTGTGAATGTCGGGTGGTGGTGTTCTTGCCAAACTATATTCCTGTGATCGTTTTGTGTATGAATGAGAAACTTGCGCCAGTTTCCTCTGTAATTTTGGCCATTGCCTTGCAAGTTCCCTGTTTAATGTTTTTGTTTCTTTTTTGTTTTGTTTCTTTTTCGTGGTCTGTCAGCTGCTTGCAAAGGTTTGAATCTGGAGTGCCTTTTACCGATCACTGATTTAGAACGCTGGCGTTTCGATATCCCTGTGTCTGCTTGCTCTGCTACGGTCGTGCTGGCTGCGGCCGCTGGTTAGAGGGAAATTGTTTGTTTGTTTGTTTCTGTGTTTTTTGTATGTGTTTCTCCAAACGACGTGAGGCTGACACTTCCACTTCTTTTTCCTTTTCTTTTTCTTGTACTTATTTTTGTGAAAAAATAAACATATAAAAACTCAAAACTTTATGTGCGAATTTTGATGTGTAAATTAAAAACAACAGGTTAGATGTCTGTAGGAAGGCATAAAGTTAACGAATGATAAGATAATAAAGATTATTGAGATGCCTCTTAAAGACAATTTGCGTATTAACAAACATTACTAAAATAAATTGATACAAGTTGGTAAATTTGCCAAAATACTTTGTTTATTGCGACGACAAACAGAAATTTGTTTTCTCTGCTTGTCTTGTATTGTATTATAGGTAAGCTCTCACGTGAAAGTTATAGGAGGGTGATTATAGTCAGCAGAAACTCAAACTATGAAATTGAGTTTGGCACAAAACTGTGAAATCATAAATGTTGTACTCCACGTTTTATAAATAGCCTTTGAGACAGGGATGTCCAACAGGCGGCACGCGTGCCACATTTGGTAAAAAAAAATAATAAAAAATGAAAAAAATAAAATAAAAAATGGTACGCAAGCCCTTCCCAAAAAATACTAAGTTTGTTATACAGCCAATTGCCATTATTTGTTCACGATATAAAACAATCGCGGCACTCACGACAACCAACAATTACTTTTGATATAATAACATTATACTGTGTGGCATTCACTATAGCATTCACATAATATTATATAGCTTGGTGTGAACAAACAAAAGTCAGCTCAACGAGAGACACTTTGATGTAGTGATGCGCATTTCTACTAGACAGTTTTTTTTTCAAGTTTAAATAAACGTTCTTATTTTTGGTAAAAAAGCGCTTTTATGATTAAAAAGAATTGGTTCGGTTACGAAACTTTGGCACGGGAAGAAGTTATAAGATAAAAATTGGCACGCCGGCATGGTTGAATTGGATACCCCTGCTTTAAGACAATTGAGAAGAAACGCTTGTGGATGATTTCCATGTAAAACAACAGGCATTGTAACATGACTGTACACTAAGATATTCTCACTGGAATACAGTTTTGCAGCATACAGGCGAATTCAAAATGGACGACGGGACCATCAGAGCAGATTGCAGGAGCGATAAGGCAGCTCGGCCTTAAAAGTACGTAATTACACATAATTTGCAGCACGCAGCGTCGGACGGTTAATAAGCGGGGCCAGTTGTGTCACCAACACGTCGCAACCCCGCTATTATTTGCCCATGTGTGTGTGTGTGTATTATTTGCTTCTTGTCGAATAGAGGGCACCTGTTGACCCGCCGCGAAAACATTAACGCCCGGCAAACAATGGAGACCCCGTGATGAGAAGCTCTGAGACCGAGCTGTTTTCGGCTTAAGCGCCTAATAAACCGACAAACTTATATCGCTTCTGTTGTCGGAACTTGCTTGACTGCTATTGATTGGCAGCGTGCTGACGATTGGTTATTGTTGTGAACAAGTTATTTTGAAATGAGTTGGGTCCAAGTCATGTCATTCGCAAAAAAACTTAAGTCCAAGTCTTTTTCAATACATAACAAGTCAAGTCCCAGTCCAACTCATAATTGGAGCCCAACTTCACGTCAAGTCCTTGTCATAAAAATAAAACTTAAACTATTACAACTGGTAAACTCGCCCGATTATGAGCAATAATTGAAGTAAAAAACATAAACGCAACTTAGTATCCAAATTGTTTTATGTGCAAAAATCAAATCCAATTTAATAAATAAATGCCTAATAAAAACATATATTTTAACCCACGTCATTTGTCCAAATGACTTAAATCAAGTCAAGTAATTTGAAATCAGTGACTTAAGTGCACTTAAATCAAGTCATTGACTTAATTACAACACTTCAATTGGTAAGAAACACGAAAAAGTTTAGTACAGCAATATTTTCCAAACTTTTTGGTTCCCGGGACGTTGCGAGCTTTTGTTAATTGCAGTCATTTAAGCACAGCAGCGTTTCTGTTTGCTTTAGACTTATGCCCTTACTGCCATATGAAGCCATTTGGCACATATTGCGTAACAATTAAACACGAAACACGCTTTGGGGATTGAAACATATCTGGCCAGTAATGTTTTACACTGTTTGTTTTTTGTGATAAGTTAGCATGCCGAGAAAGTTACTCCTTGAACTTCATTCCCACTAACATTTGTTTTGGCGAACAATAAATGGATAATCTTCATTTAAGGAAAAAAAGGTCAATCACCAAACCGCCAGCATAAAATCGCCTCTCGTAAACCACTTTTTCACCAAAGTCAAGCTCAAGCATCAAGGGCGCGAGGGTTGGTGTTCTTTTACGCTTTAAGCTGCATTCAACAAAGGATTGAGACAAAGCACCTCGCTAAGTTGCAGCAAATGGTGCAAAGCTGCCAAAATAATCGCCCGGCGGGGTTTCACAATCAGCAGCCCTCCCCCCTATCTGGGTCGCGCAGGTTAAGTGTATTTCTGGACTCGAGTTACCGTTCGCCTTATCGCTCTGTCGAAGAACCGTAGCGCGGCAATAGAACCAGAAACCGTTTAGCTGTAAACAAACCGAGGGCGGCGGGGACAATGCGATATAAGTCCACGGCACTCGACTGAAATAGAAACGAGGCTACTTGTGCGCGAACCCGCCTCTGTAACGACTGTGACTCATCCCCAGCCGACAGAACCCTTTCATTGTGTGGCGAAGGTGAATTAAATCGGGAGAATATGGTTGGAAGCTTTCGGCCCGCTGGATGTCTAGACTTTTTGCAGCTTTAGACAAAAACTGGGGAAATTCGGCAATCTTGCAAAAAAATCTGCTGGAAACTCGGCAATTCTGCAAAGTTTGTATAAATAATATTTTTTTAGGTTTTCATTACTTCATGTTTTATTTCTATATATGTTGGCTTCGAACTCATTTGCTTATTTCCGTCGTATTTATCTAAAAGCAAGGGTGGGCAACCTTTTAAACTTGTCGCGGCTGAAAACCAACCTCGGAAAAGTCTCTGTGGGCCGTCATAAATTTTAATTGACAATTATGCATTCAGATACAATGAGTTGGCGAAACTTCCGTTGTCGATAGTTCCCAGGGTAGACATTACGCTTTAGGGCTGAAAATTTGTTGCATTTACCTATAGTAGAAATAGCCAAGCAACATCAGGAATAGCCTCTTACCCATTTAGTAAAGGAGGTGGTGGGTCGGATGATATTCATTGGCGGCCCGGATTTGAACCGCGGGCCGTAGGTTGCCCGACCCTGATTTAAAGAAATCAAAACGCGATGTCGAAACAATGTAGCGTTTCAAATTGTTACATTATGTCATGTGTTGATGCAGTGTGTGCCAACATATAATTATAAACAAATTCAATTTCAAAACATAAACAACAGCATACAATCACTCGTCTTAGGTTTTGGTGCTTTATAAAAGTGCAGCAAAATATAGAACTTAATGCGTTATTATATTCTCGTTAAACTAATCTGCCGTGCGTCCGAAAAATTACCTTTTCCTTGTGCTCCTAAGTAAAGATCTATGGCGATTTAAAACTCGTCAGGGCTTCTATGTAAACACGGCCGCAACAAATTTCGTAGTTAATCCGATGATTACACGACGCAAGTTGTCGCCGCCGTGTTTATTTGTACAAGTTCGTTTTACATAGAGTTCGACGAACGTTCGAGAAAGCGCTTTCAGCGGGCCCGGATAATTTTAGGGCGTTATCGACGGTGTCAAGTTCGCATGATTTGCAACTTGCAAAACTATACACGCTTGCGGCAGATTTGGCCAAATCCTTGCGATAATAAACAAAGGGGTTTTCCGACAAGGAAATGCAACGCCACCACGTAGAAAGGGGAAAAGTGCCTTAAGCCAGTTAACGCAGTAAAAACTAAATCAGTCTTTTTTAGTGATATTAGTCACTAGGTCCAAAAAACACACACACAATATTTGGGCGAAAAAGGTGGACCCGACGATTTCGGTGCTTATCTGTGTAATCTGTCATAGAGGACGAAATCTAACTCTATGAACAACACATATGGAAAAATATCATTTTATTTTTGTATTCTACTCGAACACAAAAAGTTTTATCTAGATTAGACAGTAGCCAATAGAGCAAAAATCAGATTCATAAAGATCCTCAAATACCCATATAGCAAACAAATAGAAGCTGCACCCTTGTTGGGAACCACTGCCTTAACACAACGCTAATAAGGCCAAAGTCGCATAAGGTTAAAAAAATAATATATAACAAATTAATAACGCAAAATGTCAAAAAGGCTCGGTTTTAACAGGTGTCCGGGCGACGGGCGGGTTTATAGCGGCCATAAACGCGAGACTATTATGTCTCGGCAAAATCGAGAAAAGGGATTAAGTCTTCGGGTTTCACTCGGGCCGTAGGACGGGAATCCTATGGCGTTTTATCTCGATCGGATAATCATCTGTATATTGTCCCGTCGCGACGGGGCAATTGGCTTGCGCAGATATCGCGAACTTAAAATGTTAGGGTGGCGACGTGTCGCACACTTGTAGATAAGTTTTAAGCGGCACCCGTTCAGGTGACCTTGGAGATGTATAAGAATAACCAAAAAAGGGAGTCGTTTCGACCTTGGCTCAGACCTGACAAGGCGTACAACATATTTTCGCTGCTTAGTTTTGTTATACCTTCACTACAAAAATACTACTGTAAATGCGTATAATAATCTATATCAGCTAATTCGATCTTTGGCTATTTAAGGATCGTAGCTTGTACGAAACACTGGGAAGGTAAGATTTTTGCCTTCGTACAACCTAAGTAAGCGTACAACCGTTTCCAATGTTTAACGTTTTTTTTTAACTTCACTATACAAATATGTTAACAGTAGGTTTTTGCATCCATGGTAAATATAAAAAATAATAATCCGAACACTCCTTTGCGCAAGTAACAATTTTAGCGTCGGTTGTGTTGTACCATGCGGTTGATGTGAACTCCCTAAGTGTTCAAAACTAAATCTATCGCTTCGGCGATATGCAAATGAGAGTCGGGCGCCGCGTTCAGGGCGTAGTCTTTATGTTGCTTGCGGAGCCGAGTAATGGTGTATTGCTTTAAAACGCGCATGGTAAAGCTGAATGTTGCCCTTCAAATTTCAAACAAGGGTTGGCGCCACAATTCATTACAAAGCCGCCTCGTCGATAAAGCGTATAGACGGTACAAGCGCGCCCTGTGAAAGCTTTTCTCCTTTTAGCTCGTGTTTCCAAAGGCTTCCAAATAAGGATGTTGGATACACCTGTTTATGGCGATGCGTCAGTCCAATTAAGCTAACACTACTATTTGGCAACATGGCACTTTAAATGTGGCAAAACTGACGTGATGCGACAGATTGCGAAGCAAATCACCCAAATATCGCAAAATATTGGCTTAGAAGTAAAACAAGAAAAATTCAACTTTAATTCCTATCACTATATTCCTAAATGTATGGTATTTGGAAGCTTTAAAATGTCGAATTAGCTGTCAATTCGAAAGGTTTGAAACTGCTTGGGCCTCTACTGCGAAACGTGCATAGACAAACTTTTCGATCCCTGTTAATAACCCGAATTAGCTGTATTACAATTAAAAAATCTCACAAACATAAAAAAAAATGATAAGAATGTTTGCAAAAGAAAACTTCGCGTTAATAGTAAAGAGTAATTATTGTATGGACTAGCGTTTTTACGCATTATAATCTCCTTTCTCACTCAAGCAATAACAACGATTCGCCATCCCTGATATGTTATGTGCCAGGGGTGACCAACACTCTTTAACCAGTTTTATGCAGCTCTTATGTTTGAGTTGCCACATTTTGAAAAACTAAAAATCGCTAAATGTAGACAAACGTTGCCTTACATTTAAAAGCAATCCGCCAATTTCCTGGATCCCCGGTTTAGAAAGCACTGGTTTACGGCATAAACCATCGCAAAGCGGCCGCGTAGGCGCCAGCATGTACCTTTGTGAGAATATCCATTGCCACCCTCATATTTGCCGAGCGGCGGTCGGTCGCGTGTAAGTTTGGAGTCGCTCTTTGGCACACTCCCTCCTGTTTTCGCGACGGCGCCAATTCAAAGGTCGTCATCGCGCAGTGACGTCACGAATTGTTGTTCGGCCTTCGAAAAGGCCCTCTTTCTCTTTGTTTCCCGCTTGTCGCGTGCGCCGGCCTAGTTTGGGGCGAAGGCGCGCTCGCCCCAAATCGCTACCTTTGGTAAAGAGTCTTGCGGTTGCGCTGCAAGTCTGTTTTCCTTAATATTGTTCTACGGCGCACCACTGCTAAATTCGATTTCAAAACATTAAGGTCTTTAACTCCATGCGATAATATTTTCCATTCATTTTTGTCTGATTGTTTTAGAGCGATAGACGCTTGCGCTTCACTTTATAAAATTCCTTACCTTAAACCAGTAATTTTCAAGTGTGCCTTGGTACATTTTGTAAATCAAAAAAAAAACTATTCGTGTTACATAAAGGCATTCGAGCAATCACAAGTGGACACCTACTTTCAATACGATAACCGGAAACGGTATTATTTGGAAGTTGTTAGGTGTTGTGATGTGTTAACGCGATTTTTTTATATGATTAGTGCGCTGCGAGATAAAATTATGCACCGGAAAATCACACGTTAAACCCCATCGCCGAAGAGTTCCGCTTACGACACGTGGATGATAAGTTGTACGAACTACCCTACTATCGCAACCCTTACAAAGCATATATATATTTCCCGAACGCCGAATTAAGAGAGTGGAGCCCCTCGTTTACTTAACAACCCGCTACATCGGAGTAGCGCTTCCAAACAAAAAGCCAAACACGGCCTTGGCGACGGTTCGAACAATAGATCGCTCGTGACTGGAAATTGCCGCTTTCGCTCTAAGCCTCCAGATCTAATTTCCCCTTTACGCCAATCACTGCCCAACGAAACGGAACACTTCTATGGCCGCTATTAAATTGGCCGACATTGTGCCGTTATGGGGAAATTGCCGATTCGAGACAGGCTGGATATTAGATTTTTGCTCTTTTACAAAGGTCAAATCGCTTTTTGGACTTGAACTTATATATAACGTAAAACGAGGTATTTTTTGTGTACTTAAAGCAGTGTTGTAAACAAGTCATTTGAAATGACTTAATTCCAGGTCAAGTCATTTGTAAATAACTAAAGTCGAAGTCAAGTCTTTTTGAATAAATATAATTAGAGAAAGTCAATTTCAAACCAAGTCCTTGCCATAAAACTTTACCTTAACATATTAAAATTGGGTAAATTGTCCGATTGTGAGCAATGCATCAAGTTAAAAAAACAAAAACGCAATATATAACAAACAAATTGTTGTGCAAAAACTTGGATGAACAGCCAAATTTTACAATAAAATGCTTATTGAAAACATTTTATTTCAACCCAAGTCATTTGTCTAAAAGACATAAGTCAAGTCAAGTCATTTGAAAACAGTCACCTAAGTGCACTTAAGTCAAATCATTAACTTAAGCCATTACAACACTTACTTTACGTCTAGAAAAAGTTTGTGGTCGCTGTTTCGATTTTACATTCTATTTGAGTGAAAGTTAAACGAACCCGAACGACGCTTTACTGTCTTGCGAACTACCAATGTAGCAGTACAATGCCAACAGGTTGTACGGTGGTGACATTGGATTAAACATTATTATCAGTGCGGAATAGTATAGACTCGCTATTGACACAGCTTGCGGCGTTACATATGTTCAAATAAAATTCGCGCAATACAGAATTAGCGCTCTTCCAGCTAAACAAATCCGACGTCGGCAACCTGAGAACCGCAGTGTTGTTAGATACCAGCTCGTGGCCCCGTGATATGATCTCCTTGTAATCATATGGATAGTTTTACAATTTTTATTTTTACACAAATCTTCCGAAATTTCAGTTAAATGTTCCTTTCCAATAAGAACTTTGGTAAAATTGTCTACCAACATATAACAATATCATCTTTAATTAAATATTCTTACGTTTTTAAACTGGGGGCCATGTACCCATGGGGTCAGTGAGAAAGTTTCAAGTGGTCTACACAACTTTTCACCTTTATGGACTGAAATTTATATAGGCCAAAAAAAACCTTTCTCATTGAATTGTAAAATAATAAAACGTTCGCCAGCCTTTCTAAATAGTTTCTGTTAGAGATGATTTGAAATTTAAACTAATGATTGTACAGTGCTGTTATAATTTTCCGCGTTAAAAAAATTGATGGTGTTCTTCCAATATGGAAAAAAGAACAAAAGGGTCCACAACACCACATTATTAGAACCACTGGTTAATGATACGAAGTGTCGGATTGAATATACTTTTTAGTAAAATAATGGGTTCCTCTAATATTGAAAAAAAATAACGAAAGGGTCCACCACACAATAATATGACAACTACTGGTTAAAATTACGTGTCGAGTTGAAATATACTTTTGGTCAACTAACGGCGCGCCAAACAGATTCGCTTTGTCCACTTTAACGTTCGATTCCAGTAAATGTCAAATATTATAGCGCGCGTTAATTCCCTTGTAAATCTTTAACAGAAGCCGTTTCGGGCGACGGCCGTGACGCCGCAGATAATAGACGCCTCTTGTGACGCCGAGCGCGAGTCATTGTTTGCGCAGGTTGGCTCGCTTCTTGACGCAATAATGAAGCGCACGCGCGTCTCTGGATGTACAGTACGCAGTCGCAGATGCTGCGGGGCTGGGCAGCTCTACGTGACTCATAGTTGGTTGCCCGCGCCAAGAAAACGCCCCTTTAACGCCAGTTGTGAACACCGATTTTCGCGAAGACCGTTTTTCCTTAGGTTGATTGAGTTTTTAGCTATTATTTGCTAATAACTTCTGTATTGTTTAAATCAATACAACATTCTTTTACAAAGTCGGTTTAAAATATTTTTTTTATTTTTAGTTATTTAAAAAAGACTATTTTTTGTGAAAACGATGACTGATTTTTGCGAAATCTGATTTTAGCACACTCAATAATGGAACATATAGAAAGTTACGTTTTATTAACGGATGATTTCTTTCAATTGTTTGTCAACACGCTTATGAAATTTGGATTTTTATTTTTTTAGGAAAAGCACAAAATGACTTTTCGGAGCGACAGTGGTAAGAAAAAGAAAAAATCTTTCTTTCTATTTTTTACCCAAATTTATTCCTGAAGATTCTCAATCCGTTCTACTTGCGATTTTAAATATATGCTAACAAATTATTTTAAAGTGCGAAAGACGTTCATAAAATTAAAGAAAGGTCCTTTTTTTGCAGAGCCGGTGGGTAAAAGGGCAAAAAACACACAGGCGAGGTTAAAAAAAGTTTGGTGCTCTTCGAATTGGCCACGAGACGTGACTCATGTTATGTAAGTACTCTTCAGTCGCACAAGTGCGCATATCACACAGGGAGAGAGAGTTGATTAACAGCTGCCAATTTAATTTTTTTAGCGATACAGTGTCTATTTGCAGCTGCACATGCAAGCACAGTCCCCATGCGGCAATGCAATAAGACCAGTTGGTACAGTAGCCTACTGTACGTGCCTTATCATGTGATAGACTCTCAAAGGGACACTTCGATGTATTACAAACTCCGTCGGTTGAAGTCAAATGTCAATAAACACAGACAAACCCCGACGACGTTCATATTAAAAGGGCGTGTCCATTTATCGATTTCCTTAATCCGGACATCAGTATACCGCTTTGTTTTTAGAAAGTAGCGGCCAAAATAAATAAACCAGAGTACGTTTGTTTTAATATGTACTCAAAAACTGTTTTTTGTGCCAAAATTATTTCACTTCAAAGGACCCGAACTAAACTAGTGTCAGTTGTATAGTTATGTTTAGTCCTACAATCGTGTAGAATTTCATTTTATACAAATACTATAAAATAATTACAGTTTCAGAACACACATACAAGAAAGTAAATGCTCCAATGTTGGCGCCGCTGCCATTACACATTCGCATACGTTTTATTTGACTGTGTGTCCAGCCACAACCTACACAACCAATTACAGTATGAGATAGCCAATCACGACTCACGAGTAAATCGTGCAGACTACAATAGAGGGCGTTTGTATATGTCTTGGACTCTGATACGCAGGATGGGGTTAAAATCCTTTTTTCTGTACTTGAGAAACGAAGTCTCTCCTTTTTCCGGATATTTTCGTTTTGGAAAACCAACAAGGATAAAAAATCGCGGACAACCCTTAAAACACGAGCTGCCCATTTTATTAGATTTAGGCGGCCGAAAAGGTTTTTGCCTATAGCATTTCAAACATCACTTTTCAATTGTCTATTTATTATACAGCGTATACTATTCGTTGTTTTCGGCAATTTTCTCATTCGAGCACAACTGCAAAAAAGACTACTTCAGTGGTTTTCAAAGTTACTTTTTCTCGCGCCCTACTAAAATGTGTTAATCTTGCGACTCACCCAGCGTTATTTTTATAATTTCTTTATTTGTGTGAAAAAACAGGACGATCAACTTTAATCCTACATTTGCGTTTTAGTTGCAACATTACTTTTCTCTTTTTATCTATATACACCCAGTGCCTATACACTATATTTTATAACGGAGCCAACGATATGTTGTGTCACGCCGAAAATCATTAAAAATATGATTGGTGCATATTAATCAACTGGTACAGTTTTCTAATAATGAGTTTTAATGCATATTATATAAAAGCATTACATTAGTATAGTTGATATACGAAACAGATATATTGTGCAACTCCCTTGGAAGATTAAACCGGCGCACCAGGACGACGCTGACCACAGTTTGAGAACCTCTGAACTACATAATAATAGACATCCAACGCAGCTAATTGTTTTCGGCAACGGGTACAGGAGAGATGGCCAAGTGCCGCGCAAAAGGCAGCACTTTCAAGTATAGAGCGCGAACTCAGGATTTACGCGTGACCTTATGGCACTGGAGTTTGCGGCGGCGGATCACCGCGCCAAAGAGCGCCAACAAACAAAGTCAGGTTTATTGGCGCGCCCGCCAGGTTTACGAGTTCAACCGTAAAAAAGAGAAGTTGCCAGGTCGCTTTCTGTGTGCATTGCGCGGCTCCACGTTTGAATCGTTCATTCACTCCCCCTTCCCGATCAACTTCACACCACGGATGTTATTTTGCTTTTTTTGTTAGTCTTGTCATAAGGCAAATGGTCGGTTAAACTTGGGTAAATAAACAAAGACTGGTCGTTTGAATATTGTGTTTTAAGTTTGAATGTAACCTTATAATAAGCAAGAAATTGAAATGACCACAAAATACAAGTATAGTCAAAAACATTTATTTAACCCTGACACATTAAGGTTGAAAGTACAGCGAGACAAACACCCCCACTGTCGCCTACCGTGGTAGTTATTACGAGTACCGAGGTAAGAAAGCCGATGTGTTTGCATTTCCACCTACAGCAATGCTTGACGCCTTATTTTGCTCCGCCCATGCACTATTCCGTATCTGTTCGATTGACACCTGGTCCAATTCACTGTGGGCGAAACTCTTAGCTAGTCCGACGTAACAAACACCACCTTTGGACGCGCGGCGGTAGCGCGACTTAATGAATCACGCAGCGAATATACAACAGAGATTCCTACACATTGTCATTGTCGTCGTTAATATATACTGGAAATATGCACTGTATATGTAAAGGTCGAAAAACAAATTTTTCGAGTCAGCGTTTCGTGACCTTATTGTTTACAAGTGTCCATCAGGATTCCCATGTTTTCCTGCAATTAGTATAGTCCGCGTTTTTTTTGGATGAACTTACTGTTTAATTCAACTGTGTATGTATAGGCACGACCACAAGCATGCAAAAAAACAACAAGATTGCGTACGGACAAATTAACAACATTTGCGAGTTTTCCAGTGTTTTAAATCCGCAATGCGTGTATCTCTTACCAACTTAATCTAAAGCTAAAATAATCTAAAGCTATTAGGCACGGCGATTTTTTTTTTATTCGTATAGCTTGCGAAAATGAACGAATCATTCGACAGCTTGTATGCAGAAGTCCCGATATTGAATGATAGGGTCTTTGATATAGCGTTATTTTAGATATCTTTTTTGATAAGTTTATGTGTCCCAACAATATTTTAAGGAGGCAAAACAGGCTCGTCAGGTGGAAAATTAAAAGGAACGTTAACATGTAGTATTTGAAAGCAGTTTTATGATTAATAAACCGCTGTCATTCGTAAGGTTTTTCAAAGGTGCCAGTCGACTGAAACCGTAGCAGATGAAAACGAAGTGTAGTTTGTAATATTTCTTGAACGTCTAATCTCAAGTTTGAAACCACGCGAAAGCGTCGTCCGTGGACCATTTTTGCTGCAAACACAAGTTGCAAGAGAAGCGGCATTTCGTGAAAAACTGGTTTGCGGCTTTGAGCGGCGGCGGCCGAAAAAAATAGGGCTGCTGACTCGTCGCTTTCGAAATGGCGCCATTTTCCAGATGGGAATCGCGAGTGGAAACTTACCGTGGGAGGTCCGGGACCCCTACGGCGAAAAACGAACGACAGCGCCGCAAGCTAAACGTGCAACGTACGCCCGAATCTCGCCACCGCCAACATAAAACGCTGCGCTTGCGATTTTTTGCAAGGCGTAGTAAAACGGCGTGTCAACAAAACAACACGATTTGTCTTGGATATGGCGCGACGTTGAATTGTGACACGTCAGCTGCGCCAAACGCGCGCGTGTGTGTGTGATGCTCCCTCTTAAAGCGACGCAACGCCAAGTGTCGCAATCTTGAGTCCATATTAATTTCCGCAATAGCGTAACGCAATGTTTACAAAAAGCTACGGCTTGCTCATCGTAAAACTGGCGCTGCGTCGGGCTGAATTGCACGCGTGCGTTTGCGTATGAGTGTGCGCGCGTGAGTTTGCGTATGAGTGTGCGCGTGCGCGAGTGTGTACTTGAGTGTGAGCGTGTGCGCTGGGCAGTCTGGTTAGGGACGGTAATACTCGGTTTTAATCGGTTTATGGGAAAGTCTCTTGTTGCCAAAACGGATTTTCGCGCTCTGCCTCATTTTCTGCAAGTCATATCGTAAAGTTTAACAGTAGATTAACAAGCGTCATTAAATTTAATTAACATATATATAAAAAGTTGTATCTATGTTTATTGTTTAAATTGAATGAAAATACCACGATCAGATTCGACTAAAAAATAAAAGTTTATTAGTGATTTCGGCAATTTCGAAATCGCGCTTGCAAAACCTGCACACCGACAGTTTTACAATATTGACCAAACCTACTCAACGCGCCTAAAATAACAAACCCCACTCGTTCGAACTTCGGCGCACTTAATTCGGTGCAGCGACGGCCCTTTTAAAGTTTAGGAGAAAGCCTCTCGTAAAAGTTGGGCGATGGAAATTGGAAAGACCCCAATGGCCTTACCGCGCTTTTGTTGTCTCGTGTTTAATGATTGAAACGAAAGCGATGGCTCGTGCGAAGTCGGGTGTTTGTTTAACGTTTGAAAATGGTGGTTTAATTTTAACAAAAATACGGGGGTGGTAAGAACTGCGAGGGTTGAACGTTTAGCACGTTTGTTTACACAATTTCTTAAAAACAACAATACCAAAATTTTGCAAACGACTTTAGTACATCGCACAGCATCGGGTATATAAAAAAAAAATTCCTAATATACATTTATTTCTCGTATGCTTGCCTGCATGCCTATGAAGATATTTATAGTTTATTTTTATTTTCATAAATTATAAAACGCTTCTGGACTCACTCAACAATATTATAAAATCTCTGCAATATAAAGTTGACATTTGTTACGAAAATGCTTATCAAGCCTTTACTTAAGGATAACTGTTGCACCGTTTCACGCAACCTGGGTCAACAAAAACAAAAACATAAAAATTAGGCAACAAAAATGTGGTTTTCGAAATGATATCTATGTATAAGCCTAAAAGGCTTAAGAGACCGACAAATACAATATCAAAACCAGCAAATTAATTCAAACTGATTAAAAACAAATACCTTAATATGGAAACGGGTCTGTATCGCAACTGTTTATCGTTGGTACACCTGTGACAATGATGTGCTTCTCACACGAAATTTTACAAGATTTCCAAACTCCATCCCAGAAGTTAGTGTATAAACGAGCTAAGTTAGGTAGGCAACGGTTTTTTTTTCAAATTCTTCAAAGCCATGAAGATAGTATTTAGAAATTTTACAACACAAATTTGTTGTGGAAATGGGACAGTCATGTGTATCAGTATACGCTATTACCATAGTTAACCTTCAGACAGCCGTATAGGCATATCCTCCTACCAAGTCCCTTGGCATGCTTCGGTAAGCTACAGAACCGCCAATCCAAATACCGGGGGAAGCCCCCGACGGTGAATCGGAAATCACCAGGATTCGTAAACGGGGAAGCCGGCTTCGGAAGGTTCGAGAATGTTAATTCACTCCAGGCGCCATGGCCGCATTTTAACCTGCCAAAAGGAACCAGCCCTCGCCCACGCGAGTTTCCAAGGCTACCTTCGCCTTACACACAACCCCAAAACAAAGAGGAGGCCTAAACCACAGGCTGATGTCGGCTACTGTCTGGTTTCGGTTCATCCGCAGCACACACCTAACAACACCGCGTGACAGGATCTTCCCTGTGTTTCGTAATTCGTTAATACTTTTTCGAATATTTTCGGTCAGCTCTAGAAATCCTTTTTGTTTCAGATTTTCATTTCTACTTCTTTTCTGAAAGAAATACGAAATTCTGCTTGGTTTTAGGTTTCGTTCAATTTATTTTACTAACTCTCAATAACAGATACAGACTTGCTTCGATTTAGGACCTAACAAATAAAAACATTCAAGCTCCTTTGTCTGTGAGCCATTGTGTCCCTCAAACGATTTTAACCATTGGATGCATTCAACGCCGCATGAAAAAACAATGACATGTATAAACAATTCAGATTTTTACCAAAAAATTCATACAAAATTTTACTAAAAATTTACATCGTTTCATTAAAACGTATTGCAAAATTTAACCTATGCCAAGAAAACCTTTGTAAAAGTCGTTAAACGAAAATCAAATGTTGAATTGTGTTCTTGATAAACACACATTAATGAACTAATTTGACCATTCCAGACTTGAAAAAAGGTTACTTTGAAAAGCAATAATATGTACTGTATACTTAAATACACGCTTGAACAAAAAATCTCTTTTAACACTTTTGGGAACTTAAAATATATCAATACTGTAAAATAACACAACAGAACTAAAGCCTTTGTTCTGTCGCGTTATAGCTGAAGAAAATTGATGGGGATTTAATTGATCTAATTAAACTGAAGTGCAGCAATGCTAATTGATGTCGAAATAATTAATTTCACTACCATCGGGGTGTGTCTCCTCCGATTTAGCAACGCGGTGTATCAAGGCTATAACAGGGCAAAATAACGATGATCATTCGGGTTGTTGAACTTTGAAGTCAAACAATCGACTATCGTCGCGCATTATTACTTGAAGGGTGCGCTGTCTGACAGGCGTGTTTGCAAGGTCAATATAGGGCCTTTGTTATTCCAAATGTAACCATCCCTATTCTACGTTCTTCTCACGAAGGCGGCCACTTCATTTTCCCCTGCGGATTGCGGTTTCCAGTGCAGCCGTGCATATTGGCACAGAGGCGGAGACAGAAAGCATCGAGGAGGTGCCGTGCTGATTAATGGCCCCCGGGTGGGATAGCGTTTGCACCGCGCAAGCAGCAAGCCTACTGTATATATGCGCCTTGCTGTAAACCTGCCAATCATCGGCCCACCCAGCAGCCAAAGTACACGTTACTGGCTTTAATGAAGCTTGAACTAGTGGTCGTTGGGCAGGCTTACGCGTCCTATTAAGAGAAGTGACGGAGCCTCCGTTTGAACCAGGGGGTTAAAAAGGTAAATGGTGTTTTGGGGGGATTTAATGCTCGTTTTTATTAGTTCCGACTTTTTCCACATAGGCTTGCTTGATCATGTACACTTGTGTACTTCTGTATTGTTATTTTGTTCGTTAAAACTGATACGTTATAAATGGTGCCACTTCAATAGGCATTTTCTCAGCCGTCCTGATTGCGGGGTTCTGTTAATAAACTGGAGGGAGCCCTTTCAAATCACTCGATGTAAAACTGATCATAGGGGCAGAGATAGGAGTAAAACGAAAAAAAGTGATTTTTGAAACGTCGATAAAACTGGGCTTCAGGTGGTAAAATACAGAAAATGTTGCGAAAAATTAGAGCTTGTCTCCCGTTGCCGAATAAAAGTTATGTAAACTATCCTGTTGGTAAAAACAAGCGTCGTATAAAAAAACATATTTTGAAATTCATGCCTTTTCTATATAGCTGTACCGAAAAAAATATAATTTTGCGTAACTTTGAAACTACACACATTTGGATTTTTCCTAGCAGCAGCGGCCTTCAACTATCCTTGGCATTTAAAAACGAAATAAAAAATGGCCAGAAAAGAAGCCCTGGGCGTTTTCAAAGCGGCCCTGAAACCTGGCCTGTTGCTTCAGCAGCGAATCGAAATCGTTCGGGGAACACCTGGAATTAACTGCGGTGGTCTTCTTTGTTCTCAGAACAAACAGGGCGCGCGAAGGACCGCGGTCTCGGCTGCCGAGAAACGTCAGCGAGCGGTTCGGCAATAAAACTAATTCGCGCGAGCACGACGCTTTTTGACTTGAGTTAATGACCTAGGTTGAAGTGCCAGCGGCGCGTTGCTCCCGTTATTGTAGGGGCGCTTGGTGGCCAGTATACGGTTCGGCATACACAAAGTCACCGACCAACTTTTTCCAAAACCTTGTAAAATAGTTCGGCATATAGTGACATCACAAAACCTTGTACTGATTTCTCTGGAAATAAGAAAAAACGTTGCTCTGACAAAACAAACAAATAGTTGACAAATGTGTTTTGTAATACTTTTTGTAGTTAGGTTGTTTAGAGCAGAAAAAGTCAGAAATGTAACTTATTATACAAATCAATGTAACAAATGTGGTAAAAAGTCTCAACCGGCTACTGATTTTTATTTTAAAAACGAAGCACATGTGGCGAACATAAATACCAATATATTTTATCATAGAATATTTTCTGAAAATTTCCATAAAATATTATGTGAAATTCTGTTTCAAGAACTGTTGATTGCTTCAGTTTAAAAGCATTAAAAAAAACACTTTCCCATAAGGCCAAAACTATATAGCAGCAGCAATGCAAATACGGTGGTGATGAAATATTGGAATATTAATTACATCACGGGTGGTTGCTCAGATAACAAAGTTGTCATGCAATATTAACGGAGTTATTTTGCAAATGAGCAGGTGCTTCGTGTGCTAAAACGGCGATAGAAAGACTTAACACAAAAGGACAAAAAAAAAACTACTCGACTGTTCAGCTGATGTTAAAAATGTTTATGACCGATCTTATGCAATAAAAAAGCCACGCTGTTGGGGCAGCTTCCTGTGTGTATTAGACCTGAAGTTAAATTTAATAATGGGGGATAAAGATTTTTGAGAACAAAATAGAAATTGAATGCTTGGCCGTGGTCACGTAATGCGTAACGTCAATGTGTTGCCCCTGTCGAAATTTGATCTTTAACGATTAACAATTTACACAAAGCACTATGAACTTGCAGTTTAAACTTTCCCTGTGGAACTTTTTCGCTGTTGTGTCTGCAGCCGACGCGTATAGGCTTTCTATAGAAAATTTTTGTTCTTGATGCGGTATCGGACATGATCGGGTGATGTTTGGGTATAGGAGGCAATAATTAAGTCTGAAACCCTATCACAGCAATTTATGAGGTAACGCCCATCGATAGCATGTTATGGCGATATCTCGCGTATTTATACAGGTGGGTCGTGCGGCGTGCGCGGTAGTCCCGTATGTTTATTGACTGATGCGATTGATGGGAGCTTTGTTATTCTGCCAAACCGTAAGGCTTTAAGTTAAGAATAGGCGAAGTTTGAACATGTTTTAATGGATGGTAATTCTATGAACTATAGGGCATTGTGACCTAGAGCTTAGTAAAACCACTGTAATAAACCCTATAATAGTTTGGCCTGCAATTGGTATAGCGTATTTACGCCACTTTTGTTATATTAAAAGGTTTATTTTTATTATTAAAAGTATTATATTTTAGGTAAAATTGAGGCGAAAATTCCTCCAATGTGCTTTTCGCAGTGTAAAGGTATGAAACTTGAAAATCTTCATTTCAAGTACTTTTTTAGACTTTGGTTGAAAGCAAAATATAGTTTGATTCTTGTCAGTTGATTTCTGCAATTGTAATAATTACCCAAGATAGTTGCATATAGAAAAATGGGGCCATAATCTGTTCGTGTCAAATGAATTTCTTTCTATTTTCACAAATATATCCCCATATTGTTTAAAATGGTCTTAATACGTTGCATTTGATTCATATATACCCTGCTTTAGACATATAAAAACCTCAAATCCGATGTCTAATAAAGTCGCCCGTGTATACTCTTTGTCGTCATATGTCACACACCCACATGACGAATCATCTCAGGATTATTTTGAATCGCTGGGTGCTCATTGTTCTCCTTTACAAAGAGAGTTTGACTCGTAACAACAGGGATTTAATTTCATTGCATTGAATTTAAC
Organism: Ascidiella aspersa; assembly: GCF_963924565.1. Taxonomy (NCBI): domain Eukaryota; kingdom Metazoa; phylum Chordata; class Ascidiacea; order Phlebobranchia; family Ascidiidae; genus Ascidiella; species Ascidiella aspersa. The sequence goes on from NC_139451.1 coordinate 24,462,336, forward strand.
AAGGGGGAAAACAAACTGGTTTAATGTTAAACTTCTGCCCGTAAATAAAAACGTGACGTTGCTATATCGTTTGAGAGCATGAAGTATACTTATAGGCGGACTAAGCATTGTAACACTAATATGATGTTGTATCCGTGAACGCTGAAAATCAACTGGATAATAAGGCTATATTTTTTTAGATTGTTCAATGTTGAATAAAAAGCAATGATTTAGGTCATTCTAGCTAGTGTGTTTATGCATTCAATGATAACAAGTAATACCTTTAATATTTTTTAAGGGGTATCAAAAATCCAACTGGTTCGTCTTGGCCTCCCAGCAGTAACAAACGTAAAACGGTTAAGAACTACTGATTTAAGAATACTCGCTATATACACATAAAAGAAACGCACAAAACGACTACCCTTTAATATTTAGACGCGTATTCGCAGTTCAACGAAATGGGAAAGTTTTTAGGGTTGCTGCTTATACAGTTGGGTTATTTTACAAGTTTCGCCCCTTTAGCGTACACGATTACAAATCCGTCGGACCGAAACTGGACCCAGTAACAACGTGGTTGCTTTGTGCCGTCACTATGCAAATGTCTCGTCATGGAAAACTTCAGATGGAATTCCGATTGCAGCAATCACAATAGTTCCCTTGTAAAATAAACATAGGCAGGGGTGTATAGCAGTATTTGACCAAGGCTATAGCTGTACAAAAGCTACAGATGTATTTGGCAAGTCGGGTTAAACTTAATATAACATTTAGGAGGGAATTGTGTTTATTTTATAATGACTTACAACAAGGTATGGACCCAGTTTCGGACTGTATCTCTGACAGAAGTATAACATTTTGATAACATACCAACTTTCTGACTCTTGTTTTAAGGGGCTTTAAATGATAATGTTTCACACAGGTTGCTTCGTGGTTCTTGAACACATACCATAAGCTCATTAAATATTTCCACCCACAAAGGAAACCGAAACGAAACAGTCTTTTGGAAAAGCTAACTCAAGATAGACAAAAAAAAAAAAAAATTGACAAACGCGACAACACAGAAAGGTAATGCTTTGTACTAGAAAGGTCGTATTTGGTGCTGTGAACTGTAAAGAGTGCATTGCTTTGGACACGTGGGTTGTTCACCTTAGAAGGATTAATATTCATTAAAGCGTTACAACTTTGAAAAAAAACGATCAAAGTAAAGTGTAACTTTGGATCCATAGATACTATTCTCAGGTGATTCTTTCAAAAGTTTTGTTACAGATTGATGGTCTCGTCTATAGTATAAATATTTCGCTTTAACTTTGATTCCGGGTCGATATCCATAAATTTTAAAGATAAACTGGGAATATTGTAGGATAGTTATTTATATTTTTTAAAGGCCATACCAACACAATTAATATGGAAAACTGTTTTTATGTTTCACAAGAAAAACCGAAAACGCGAAGAAAAACATTTCACAAATTATAAATATGATAGACTAAAAAACTCTAAATTAGCTTTATATGTTAGTGTGTCTGGTGAAACATTATACCATTATAATTTTGTTTGCATTTTTTTCATTATATTTAAAGACGAAAATAATCTACCCCTCTTAAGAATTATCAATACATATCAATTTCGTTTTCCTGAATAGTCCGAAGCATTGTCAGGCACATTCTGACGCAGGGAGTTCCGCTTTTCAGGCAAATACCGACCTCAATTACGGTCAACAAACACGTTCCAGACGTTTCTAAGTGACGTATACAAAACGAACCGAAAGTTGTGGCCAGCGCTACCGAGAGGGGATCTCCCCAACAAAATTTTTCGTTTTTTTTTGCGCGTTTTTGCAAACCGGACATTATACTCTAAGATTGAGGATACTGCTATTTATATTTGAATTGGTCCCATAATAACACGTCAAGTCCCAGTCCAAGTCATCGGTTGCCCAAGTCATAATTAGAGCAAGTCAACTTCAAGTCAAGTCCCAGTCATAAAACTAAAACTTTAAACTATTAAACAGGTCAAATCGTCCGACTATGTGCAATAACTCAATTAACAATGACATGTGCAAAACCTAAATAACCTAATTACAAACTGCTGAATGAAAACGCTTAATTTTCATTTGTTTAAAAGACTTAAATAAACTAAAAGGCAAATGGCCGCAAGATATAAGAATATAAATAGTGACGACTATATATTTGGGCATTTTGAAGATATAGCGCAAATGAAAGGTTGTTTGTTCTTAACGACCGCCAATTTGTGTTCTATTTTTGAAAGTTCATATCTAAAAATAGTAAAGAAAGTCTTGTAATATAGTATTAACGTCGATTTTGCACTTAGTGGGTAGGGTGGGATTATATAAATAGAAATAAGATACTGATTTAGGCCGTTCTGGCATTCTGGAGCAAATATAGCTCAAACCAACGACAACCGCTGAAAAAAGTTTTGTATTCATTTGATGGTTTGTTCTATTTTAATAAGTTTGGTATGTTGCAACATGAGCGTAATTGTGCAATGGCCAACATGGCTGGGTAATAAGTGACTTTCATTTGTTTTAAATTGATGGGGCTTACGTTAATTCGGAGAAAATATAGCGCAAACCTGTGAAGGTTGGTTCTAATTTTAGAATTATGCCAATATGAAATTGTGAACGGCAGTCTTGCCTTGGAGCCGCGTTTCTCAAACTTCTGTTTTACTTCCTTGAATCAACGTAAGCCCTATCAATTTAAAAAAGAAAAGTTAAAAAAAAAATCAAGGTAAAATCATTACTCCGATTTTCCAATCAATACTAACAGCAATACTTGCTGTAATAAAACATGTAAAATTATATTTTCTAACTGAAATCAATGAAAAGAATGGGCTCCCGTTAATATAATTTCTCAGCAAAAAATGGAGAGATGTTCCTAACCTAAACCTTTGAAACATCGCAGCAGACAAATAGCGACAATGTGCTAATCCCAACATAATCGATTATTATGCTTGCAAACATAAACAGTATAAGAACATAGTTGTAGGTAGGCTTATTATATGAGGAAATACAGCGCCATCAATCAATAAAGACTGTACGAGTGTACATGGCACAACGTGGTTTTGTTGTAATCGGAGGTAGGGTGACATCTCAAAGGTGTGAACGGAAGTCTTGCGATGGAACCACTAACCGTGGACACAAATAACGTTGTTGTGCAACGCCCGTGATTCTAAACAGCAGCCACATTCTCTAATTGGGCAGGCTCGAAAGCGGATACACAAGACACGGTGTCCTGCACAAGACAACGCACCACCACGTCCGGTCAGCTCAGCACACAACGACGAGGCCTTGCAAGCATCACGCGACCAACGCGTGCCCGCATTTGTGGTGACGTAATATGCAAAGCAAGCGCCTATAGCGACGCGAGACTCACTCATGACCGTTAGTCATAACGGACGCAAAGGACATTAGCAGGCGCTTTCGACAATTCCAATATAGCATATAGTCGCTCGTGATTTATAGCGCTGACGACTCCTTGCATCATCCCGAATTTATTTAACCTTTAATTAAAAGAATGCCGCGCGCACGGGATTATCGCGCAAAAGGTCACCGGAAAATGGCCTTTCGTCGCTTGTGCAAAGTCCGGTGCCGTTTTCAGTGGGTAATGTCCCTCTCAGGTGGAAGCCTTGCGCGTAGAGCAGCGAACGGTGATTTACCTGGTGGGTGGTTTGTGCTGCTTGCAAAGGTGATCCGTTTTACGGCCCATAAAGGGAACCCATAGCGGCCTTGTACTGCTTGCACTAAGCGCCGCTGTTTTATGTTTCGTAATTTTGCCCTAAAATCCGCTGTGTAATATTTCGTGGGCAGTCGATGGGAAATTTTGAAAATTTTTTTGTAAAATATAATTTATTTTAAAAAGGGGTTGGTATCAATTAGTAACCTACTGTATATGACCTAATCATGCGATTTGATTGCCACAATGCCTAAAAATGTTCACATTTAAGAATTATTGGGACAGTCATAAGTGGTCATCTGGTGTATAATTTCTGTCAAACAAATACACTCTACGATCGCTGTTGATTGCATAAGTAACCCTTTTTTGGTCATTGCATTAGTAAAAGTGGGTTGAAAAGCCGAGTCGTGTGAGGCATAGCGCTAAAGTGTTAAGATTCCCCCCTCCCCCTCCCCCTCCCCCCTTTTCCATTTGTATATTGAGGAACGAACAAATTGCAAATGCCGTCTCCTATGCTTTGTAGTGTGAGAATTACATCTATCTAATTTTACCAAATATAAACCGTAGTTACCAGGGAAAATATTATGAATTAAACAACACATCTCGTCTTTGCCATAAGTTGTACTATGAACGTTCGACGTCATTCACTGTGAAGAAGGCGACTTGAATAGGTTGTGTTGGAGAAGAATTTAAAGCGTTGGAGTAGAGATATAATTGCCAGAGAAACTGTGGTTTTAATTATTACTTGACTAAGGCTATAAAGTATATAAAGTATAAATTAATATTTCCCGGTTTGTGATCGTAGGTAATAGTGACAAATGCAGTATGTGGTTCTTCTAACAACACACGCATATTGATAAACGAACAAATTGTTTCCTTACGCTGCAAATTCCGTCTCCTATGCTTTGCAGTGTGAAGGGAATTACTTCTATCTCATTTTACTTAATATAAGCTGTTGTTACCAGGCATAATATTAATCAAACAACACAGTGACTCGACCATCTCTGTTCTATTTGCTTACTGTTGTTCTCGGTATTGTCATTGTTGTTGCTGCTGCAATACTTGAAGTGATACCAGGAAATCACGTTGCGGAATTTACCCGCAAATGCGAAAGTCACATACCGGTCGATGACCAAAGAAACGGTGCGTTGAGTGTATACGTCCCTGACCTGCCATAACCCGCATTTATAAAAGTCATCGCACACGCAGAAGCACTAGTTTATAGTCTATCTCAATTGCTGACTACGCGCTCAACGCTAAAACAATCGCGTGACGGGTTCAGTTTAATCAAACACAGGTTCTTTATGCACAGAAAGCTATCTCTGACGTAGAAGGGTTAATTGCCTTCATTGTCTCGCACAAGTGCATTGACGAAAGTCATTAATATCGTGAAGCCGCTTTCAAGAGGTCATCAGAAGGACGTGCTAATATAATACCAGGAAGTCGTATTACAGTTTTCGATGGACCGTTTGCTCGGTACGGAGAAACGCAGACCTAAGAAGCAAGACGTACTAATTTAAAACTCTGTACCTACTTTGCCATGTATTTTTGTTAAACTATAATGTTACACGCCAAACCAAAAACGTTACGATAATGGCTTGTTAATACAAAACAGGATCCCTCTATTTTCTGCAATAGCGGTGGCAAATGAATTTGGGCTAAAAAGGTGCGGGGAGTTCTGAAGGGTCCATCCAGTGGTCTGTTGTTCCCCGGCCATCCCTCTATTTTCTTGAATATATGTTATGACTAAACTGTGTTACGTAATCTCTGAAAATTGTCGTGCGTTCCTGTAAAAAATAATTTTATCGATCGAAGAAGAAATTGATTCTACTTTCACCCTTGTGTCAATCGTTCAACAATTTTCCTTAGGAGGGCAACCTTTTCTCAATACTTGAAGGGTTAAATCCTTGAACTATTTGCAAACTTGTCACGGTTAAACATATAACCTTGGATTTTTATAAAATTTCACAACAAATTTAACTTTTGTTCAATTTAATTGAGGGTTACAGGTTGATAAAAGTGGATTACCCCTATATTGAAATTATGGCGACCTTTTACAGCGCTTCCCGACTCAAGTTTACTCTCCAATAAAAGTTTTGCGTGCACACTTGCACGTTCAGGCCTTGGCGAACAAACAAAACAAGCAAAGCCAATATTGCAAACGACAAAACTGACGTCCTTAACTGCTCCAGAGCCCACGCAGTCACAATCATCGCACGATTTGCAAATGTTTAGAGTAGCGAGCGGATTTGTTTCTCTTTTGTGTCCAAGCACCTTTAGACAATACACACACTCACAAAGCACTCCCTATAGTTGTCGTTCCATGTAAAACAAAGAAAGTGTTTTTTTAAACTGGCGCTTTGCCTCCCCAGTGTTTTTTATTTGGAAGTGGTTAGTGCGTGGGCCCAAAGCACACTTCTCCCAAAGCGCAAAGTTTCACCTGGGTGTTAAGGGCGGCGACCTACAGCTCGTAGCTAAATGGGTCGACAAGCGCAAACATTGTGGAAATAAAATTAATGTGCGAAATCATAGAGTGGTCTCGTAATAGTGTGTCAAGAACACATTTAAATTTCCTCCCCGTCTTTACGCAGTACCTGATATAATGATGCATTGTTATTTTTTGGAGTGGTGTGTATTAATGTAATGCAAAACTACACATTTGACTTGCTTTATCTCACTTTCTCTTGTTTTGCTTAATTATCTTCACTTCACTTTATTTGTCTTGATGACTTTGCATTTGCGTTTTCCACTTATGACAACTAATGGTTTCCCGCCTTTGTTTTAATGTAAAGCACAATTCTTTAGTTTTTGCAACTGCTAAAAGTAAACAACTCCGCAGGCTAGTTGTTGGCGTTCTGTAATATAGTGCAGTTGGGAACGCTAGCTCCCTGTGCTACAGAATCAGTCTGGTGTTGGCGTCCGCGCCACACGGCCATACTGATAATAAACACATATGTTCTATTGGAGTGCGACATCCGGTCAGTGACAGATCGTCAAGCAGAGAATAATGAAAAGTCTAATTCTCCCTATATTGTACAGATTCGAGTGGCGAATTTACTTTGAAAAGCGTCATCCGCACAAATGCTTAGTTTTGCCAATTAAACTAGACTTTTGTTATTGGAATTGCAACGCCCACATACCAAGTGCACAAAAATTGTGTAAATAAAACCTAGTAGGCTATCAGGTGTGGCCTTTGCTTTATATCCTATACGCAAAAGAGGTAGAATAAAACTATAGGCCACCTTATCGGCCTTTGCAGCAAGGTTCCAAAATAGGCTAAATTTACAGTAAGCGCAAAACGTTTGGTGTCGGCAAATGAGTGGGGATCGGACTTTAACCATGGCGCACTTTTAATTAATTTATAACGCTTTAACCACGAAAAGTGAACAGGAAGACAAAAAACATCTCAAGTGCTGACATTGCCGACACAGTGGCCGCGGCACAAAGCCCTTAATAGCAATACGACCATTTTACCTCACTGGAAACCTATTATGTAAACGTTCGTGTGCAACAACCAATCGCAATCGAATAACATTATGTCACGTGACCGGGAAGACAGCAGCGAAGAGCCACACACTGCCCACGCAGCAATATATTACGATTGTTTGCATGAACGGCTAGTGTAAGCAACACATGTGGCAGCCGATGCGATTCTGCTCGCACGCATGTTTTTCTCGTAGGTTTCAACCGCATCGGCGCTTGAATAGGAGCATATAAAAGTTTATGGCGCTGATGGGGTGTGTAAATACAGAGGGCAGGTTTATGACACGACGGTTTCAAAAGCGACCGATTTCGAACTTTGAACTTGCTTTTAAAACACATTTTTAACCTATTTTTTAAGTTAGGGTTGCCATACGTCCGAATTTACCCGGACATGATAGGGGCAGGGGCGAATTCAAAAGGGGAGGGGGGGGTATGACCAAAACTGTAATTTTTGCCTACTTTATAAGTAATTTCAAAAAAATGAATCTTTTTATGTATCTATGAAAAGTCTTAGATTTTTTTACTTTTAATAACCTCACGTTTATATGTAACTTTGTAAAGTCACATTTTGGTGCAACTTTGTGACGCCATGGTATGACGTAACAAGGTGACGTAAATTCTGTGAAGGAATACTAGACATTTCGAGCCCACGAGGGAATCTTTTCCTGGGCAAATAAAGTTGCAAAAAATGAAATATTGTGCTTGGGGTTTAATCAATAGAAGCAAAATATACATAGTACATTATTAGTGCCTCTACAGGTGGTTACTGGCTGTCCCATTTGTTATGAAATTGTCTGAAATTTTACCTTTTCAAAAATGAAATACTTTTTCTAAGTGACCATGTTATCTAATTAAGAAAGGAAAGTGTGGTAAATAAAAAGTCTGTTGCGATTTAAAACGAGCATGCAGACAGGCCTTATGAGAGCGGTTATTCTCTATGATCTACAGATCATGCTTGCAATCGACAAAAACAAATTTCCATACTAGTCTCAGGCCATAATTTAAACAAGGTTTTCCTACAAGTTATGAACCTTTGATTAGTTTAAATATTAAATTGCCCTAGGCCAGTGGGCTTATATTAGGCTTACAGTTTCCTACGTTGAAAGATTGAAAAATAAACATATATTTTTGTGATTAATTAGAACTATAGTTCGCATGTGCAATTAAGTGGCTGATAGTAGCTTGGAGATGCAAAAATAATTAATGTTGGTAAGGCTGTTTGCCTATGGGGAAATCAGGATGATCAAATAACTTCTATTACCCCGGTAAAATCATGCCAACTTTGAATTCCATAATAAATGCATTACTCTCTGTTTCGCACAGACAGAAGTGGTAAAGCGTCAAAGAATACTCACACATTCCACCTCAACTCCTCCCACATATTTAGAGACCAATTTAAAACCAAAGTTTGCCCAACACCTACCTCTGAACCATTCAGTTATAGCGCAGGCGTGGCTGATGACCGAGTGACCCGTAAGTGTGCAACATCAGCAGTCACGTGATCCAATTGACCGCTATAGGCCTACGCAGTGAAAGCAACAACAGGCTTGTGAGAGTAGTGGCCTTAATATTGCTATCTTAAAACATAAAAAAGTCACTGATTTCCGAGTGATAATGATAACAGGGTATAATAGCGTCTACTATATGCGCTTGCAATTTACACGACCACTCCAAAGAAACAGATTTACGCTTTGAACCATATTTCCAAAGATTGACAACTTATTGGTTTTGGAGTAACACTTAGATGACATGACAACCCTGTAACGGTAGACAAAAATATGTAACTATTGCACAAGTGGTTTAGCAGGGACTCTCAGCTGGATTGGAAGAAAAATCGAGTAAACATTAGCCGCAGGAAACAATGGGTGCTGATTTAAATACTTGTGATCATTACCCTAATCGCGCGCCTGATGCAAGGACATCCTTTGTCCAGCGGCACGTGTCAACTTTCTCGGGTGGCAACAATAACAACGACTATAGCGCGATAGGCTGATCAGGAGACTGCCATTCAAATAGTTGCAAATTGCCACGCTTGTAGCGCAACACCGAGCACGAGACTGTATTGTAAGTCACTGATTTTAGTTCCTTAGCGTGTGGATTGGATTAAATTAAAGCCTTCCGCACAACGCCACCAACAAAGGCCGGATGTTTTTGCCCACAGAAGCGTCCAGTTTATGAAGGCGAACTTTGGTGAAACACCACACGGATTCGTTAAGCGCTTGCAATCCGCGCCGTGACTGGGCAAAAAAAGGTTCCCAAAAAAATTCAGAGCTTTAGGGGAAAGCCTGGAGCAGAATTCCCTGAAAATTTTACTCAGCTTTCCACAACGGTCGGCTGCGAATATCGATTCGCATCGTTGAGGTGCTTAAAACGCTTTGGAATGGCGTAAATGTATGGCGGAACACGTTAATGGCGAACCGAGTATAGTACGCCTAAATTTCATGTATGGTTAAACATAATACGCGTAAAAATGTCACACATATCTTGATAAAGTTGATTTTTCAAAAGGATTCATTTAATTATGATACTCGCAAATTGCAATGCCATATTAAAAAACGTAAACCTATAAAGAAGTACGTTTACCGCCTTACGTTTTAAGCTTTTAACGTTACCTACAGTCTCACGTCATCGTTAATGCGATATTTAGTTGGATGGAGGATATTAACAAAATAGAGAGTTTACGTCTCACAACTTCACAACTTCCGTCGATTATGTAACCGTAAAAGGCGAACTAAATAATATACAGCAACCGATGCGAAGTATGCAGGACCATTTTTTATTTGAATAAAGTCTAGGATAAAGCGATCTCATTATCCTACAGACTTGCACACAGGATTAAGACGTTTCGGTGAATTTTAAAAGCGATTAAACACCGGCTTTAGGTTTAGTTAAATTAGTTTTGGGAAACAATCAAGATTTTTGGATTGCTCTAAACATCCAGTAATTATGTTTAAAAGTAAATAATCGCTTTGTTGAGTTCTTGTTTTTTTTGTGATAAGTTCTCGTTTTTTGTGAAAGGAGAAACTAACGTAGCTTTCAGCGTAATGTCATTACCCTCCGGCAACGGAAAAATATGTCATTTATTTGCCAAAAAAGGTGTTTAAATAAATAACACCAAACAAGCTCACGGTGCCGTATGGAAAACGCAGCGTATATTTTACCAGACTTTCGTAAATTCATAAAACGCGTGTTTCGTGTTTCACGTGACAATTACGCAACCGTTTTGCCGTGTTTAGGCATAACAACAAACATCAGGATTTAATTTGCGTAAACCGCTTCAAAGTTTTCTTGTGGTTTAAGCAGTGTGAAAATTTCACGGTCTCTTTTTGAATTTAACGTTTACCTAATATGGCCGTGCTTAGAGTGTTTGATTTCAAATACGTCTCGGCGATATTTTCAACAGTCACGAATCCGTATTTCCGGCGTGATAAAGCTGCAATTCCCCAGCGCAACATTCGCTTCTCTGGGACTCCGAAAACACACCAGAAGGCATTCCTTATTTAGCCGCCAAAACAGTATCAAAATTGTTACTGCGAAGAAGCGATACTGGGCGATAATCCAGTCGAGTTAAAGCGACGGTTTTAGATTTTGTCAATGCCTAATTTGGCGCTGGCCAAAGTCTCTCAAGAAAAAGGCGCATTCGGTTTATAGCCTCGTATATAAGCATTTTCGAGCATCGTGCTAAAAACGCGTGCTGCAAGCGTGCCGTACAGTCGTGGAGTAGGCGCCTTCGGTTCAAACAGCAATATGCACGGGGTTGTAATCACAGCAGCATACCCGGAAGCAAGAATTTGAACTCATCAATTTTAAACCGGATAAATTAAACAAATATGTATATATATATATATATATTTATTAGATAAACTTTATTATTTTTTCCCCGTTATTTAACCTATCCAAGGCAACTTAGGCAGCCTGTATAATTTTCTCCCGATTGTCTATTTCTGAAAGTAATGTGGTCATTCATTTGTGATTAATCACCGAACGTAATGATGGCACATGCATTTGGTTGACGAATCACACGTCAATGAAGTTGTGAGCTTTGGGTATCTACATGACTTCACAGTTGAGTCACGTTTGTTCATATTAATAATTTTCATTTTTCACGACTAAGTATAAATGATAACATGTTTAATATAGTGCGGAACACTGCAAAAGTGTTATCTTTTTGCGAAGTATATTTAGTTGTAGCCTATAGTGCCATTATTTTGTAGATTGGATAGTTGAGGTAATTAAGTAACAAATAAGCTGAACCACTACTGCCAACTAGCGACACTTTTTAATTAAGTTATACTATTTTGTCTTGAACCTCTTCTGATATTTAAAACATTGGGAATACATTTGCCAAAATTCATAATTTAAAATTTAAATCAATAAAATGTTAGCAATGGTAGATTAGAAAAAAAAATTAATATAGGAATAAAGCATTATTTTTGCGCACAATTACTTGTATTGTAAAACAAAACACCAGAGATAGGAGAAAATCGCAAAAAGATTAGCCCACGCGTATAACATCACACACAAAAGGTAGAATTTAATCGAATGAGAAACGGCGCATTATTTATTCGTTTATGAGTATTTTGCGTCTCAATAGACCGCAATGTAAAGAGAAACCCGAAGTGGTGTGGAATTCGCACATCCCTCAGCCTCTTATGTAATCTTCATCATCTTCCTTGGTTTTAAAGCGCGTGTTACTATTAATAGCCATTTTCGAAAAGGACGCGCGTGGCGAAAATAATTCGGATGTCAAAATGTAATTGACGTAATGAAGAGCAGCGTTCCCTCTTTTGGCGCAACGTGTAAGGACGCCTTGTGTTTAAAAGTCGAACAAGCGTCTGCACACTACTACACATGCCGCAAATAGAAAATTAGGCGAATAAATTGTGTGACAGCATCGATCAGGAATTGCCCCCACTCCCCTCTGAGACACGAGTGCCAATTGCAGTCGGCAATTCCTGCCAATGTAAACAATCACGCGGACAAACAAAGAGCGCTTCGAGGTGATTTCGCGAAACGAAAAAGCAATTGAGCGCTGCCAACAACAATGGTTTTGTTAGATTACCGAACGAACGCGCAATGTTCTCGCGTGTCGAGCGAAGTAGTAGGTACAATACATTCACTCGGGGCCACGTAGCGTTAAGAGGGTCATCGCTTTGCCGCCTGCGGTTCTATTGTCACCAGTAGGCGGGCTACGTAATCCGCTATTTTTAGTAACCAAACATACTGCTAGCAAGTCGGACGCCCACCCCTTCGTACTGTGTACGCTGCGTCCGATAAGACGCATTTGCAAAGGCTTATATGGCCTTTTGAGTGTTTACCTTTGCGAGCGACGAATTCTTAAGGTGTCGCTGGGCTGGTGGTTTTTAAGACTTGGGTCGTATGCGCAATTTCTCTCGTGGAGTTAAGCTATTCTCCATTTGCGGTTTTGCGCGATACCGTTAAACAACCGATGGAAAGCCGGACTGGTTTGTTTAAGTCAGTTTAACCCCATATTTGGCTATGCAGCTCCGCTTTGCGTTAAAAAGACTAAATAATAATAACTTAAGTAACGAGACAAGATATGAAACGACTTACGGTCATATAATGATTGCCTATATATTAGTATGCCTAAGTCAGTCGTATTTTGAAACTTCAAAATTTAAGTAGTTGAATGAAATTGTTTTTTTAAAACTTAATTTTGCTAAATCTGAAACTAGCTAAAAGGGGTGACTTATAAGGCAATAAACCTGAAACACCTGCAAATGGGAGCAAAACAACATCGCGTGACAAAGCGATAATAAAACCGCAAATGCCACGCCCAAGGAATTACGTAATTGTTAAACCTTCTTCGCCAATTTAACAGCAGAAGCACGAACACAGTAGCACGTGAATATTAGGTAATCGCCAATTCCACGAGACGATTCTTACGTCAGCGGTATAAAGCCCTAATGCCAAACAGCTAGATTTAACAGAGACGCCGCCGAATTCTTTAGCAACAATAGTAGGCACAGTGAACGCCGCTTATTAGGCTTGCTGCTAGGACTTCGTGTACTCGATATGGCTGGGGCGATGCCGGGGTTGACTGTAACAGAATTTCTGTTGGTAAATGGTTAATACCTAATTTGGAATTTTTACAAACATTTTAGATCCATTGTGCTTTAGAAATGGTAACACGACGAGCATCTCTAGATTGTGGCATTGTTCACTAACAATGGATAGCGCTAAAGGGTTCGCTGTAGTTTACCCAACACATTAGGCTTGGTCCTATAGGGCGAATTTGATATCACCAGGGCTAAGCTGGGCCATGTTTGAACCAATAGTTACAAGTGAAACAAATAGCGCTCGTACTACTCACAAAATATTGCACATGTTTACATGTAATATGATAGCCTATCGGTATTTTTTTTACTTTAAAATGCGTTATTTTATCCAACAAATTTACCGGATTTATTTAATATTGCTATAGTCCTGTTTTCGAATTTCCAAATAAGGCAATGTAGAAACGTGCTACGGAACCGACATAAATGACCTTTATACGACTTGTTTAGTCAAACCTGTATCAAAAATCTTTTTTCTTAGGGGTGATACTGAAAAAATCTACCCTAAATATGTATATTTATTTCATTTGTTATCAAACCTTTATCCGTAAATGCGTGGATCAAGCTATACTGTTGTACATACTATCATTTCTTCCCCTCAATATAGAAATCTTGGTAATTGACCGTTCTGCCACCTTTAGGCGTTGGCCACTTTTTGTTGCTTTCCTGCTTTATTGTTTTGCTTGTCGCTTAATTACACGTAGTGTAGCGCTTGGCATACGACAGGCCGTAAGTATAGAGATCCTGCAGTTTGGCGTAACAGTTGAACTAAAATTTTGCAAAATGGTACTTGTAAACCACATGGTCCAAGTGGCTTACATTTCTCCCATTGCGAAAGTTACCGCAATTCCAGTTTAACAACTTTTTGTGATTAAATTGCGTTGTTTTTGAATTTTTGCGACTGTAAACAGTTGGTTCGTGTAGAGGGGACTTTCCCTTAAGCGCTCGCTTTATGCTGTGCGAGAGAATGGATTTGCAAGTCAGACAAACAACAGCTGCTGAACATTCGGCGGATCTTAGATTGCGCAAAAGGGAAAATAAATTCTAAAGTGGTGTAATGGACAACATCTAAAAATGTGCATTTATCTGTTTTAGGGGATTTTTTTGTACAGCTTCCAAACGAGTCACCAAACCACACAGCTGCTTGTAAATTTGTGTATAACAACTTTGGTAACTATTTAGGGAAACTAGTTTATTTTATCTTTAAATACGGTTTGTTCGGTGTGAACTTTGATTCAATAGAATAATATGTCTCACACGTACTACTGACTAAGGTTAACTTTCGTAGAGCTTCCTATAATGTTAAAAAAAAGAAATAATTCGTATTTCAACGTCAAATGCACTTTATAGCATAAGTTTTGAAACAAACAGGTTTATATACACCTTCAAAACGTAGTGATACATTTAAGTAATGTGTACTTTCCATGCATATAAATTATTTTTTTATTTTACAGGGTCTAAATGTACCGTACTCAGATTTGTAGTAAATATTTATTTTGCATGCACAAAAAATACAATCTTTTTAGCATTTAATTTGTCATATGTAAATAAAAGGCTAGAAAGTCTGAACGCTTATCTATAGGCTAGTCAAGCGACCATAAATTGCACAACATTGTTATAATATAGAAAATCGCGTCGGCCTAGAGCAAACCAATCATCGCGATCTCAAAACTAATATCTCACTGACTGATATTTATCTAAAGAGGTCGCTTTTCAAACAACTTGCCATGTTTGGGTATTTTCTCAGTCCAAAGTTTTCGCCCGCAGGGTAGCGCTAGTGACCCTAATTTAAGACGCTTACTGGTTACGTAAGGGTGAAACGAGATTTTCGTTCGCCTGATTCGCGAGTGGCGCAATCTATGTTTGGGTTCGCTCGATTTGCTGAAACTAACGTTGGTAACCCGATACAGAGGGGCAGGCGGTAAAAGCGCTGCATTTGGTATCGAGCGGCAAAGCGTTGGGTTTTGCAACATGGCTTGTGAAACTTTATTGTGTCGCAACGTATTTTTTCCTCAAACCTGAAGGCGTTGTAGGTTTGCCGTCCCAATGAAATTAACTCCGGGGACACGGTGGTGTTTCTATGGGTTAAAACTTTGAAGTCGGAATCCGGGTTTTAGATAAGAATTTAAATAAACTTCGTAACCTTTAGCCTTTTACTCATAGGCGTTCAACAATTTAGCAATAGAATCATCAAGGCAGTCAATAGTATAGAAAATATATTCGGTCACAGTAATGCTACAACTGTATACTGTAGACCAAAGTAAAACTTAAAAAAGGAGGAAAACAATGGTAATTCGTACCGTGCAAACGCTTTAAACCACATGTTCACGTATTTTAAATATTCTTCCACGTCTCAATACAAACACTCCAGCCAAAACAGTACGTTATCCTCCATTCGAACAAAGTCCAGTAAATACCGAGGTTATACAAACAAACCTTAAAAAAGGTCGTATTGCTTTAAATCTCTTGCAAGGCACAGAGCCGGGTCGTTATCCAAACATAATCACTATATTATTGCTTCATTTAGGATGACGACATGTGGCAAAAGCCCCTATTCACCTTTCGCTTGAATCTCGTTCCGTTTAATCAATAACAACATTTTTTAGCAATAAATATGCAAAACGATCAATAAAAAGGCTTATTTTCGTAGGTCTATGGCAGGGCAACATACGGCCCGCGGCAACATTTTGCCACATTTCGCTACTAAAATCATTACACTTATGATACTTTTAATAGCGAAATGTTGCTATCTTATAACGTCAAATTCCAAACAAACTGATTTTCGGTTTACTAAGTTCTGCACCTAGTTTATTCTTTAAGTCGGGAAGTAATCAGTATGTTTAATGTGCAATGAAAGTGTGGCCGTATTTAAAGAGTACCACATTAGCCGCCATTATGCGACAAAACATGCAAGATTTGGCAGTACTTAATCCGGCCCGCCAAGTACTCCATTTTCCCATATCTGGCCCGCCAACCGGGTTAAAAAACTCCAAAAACCCCAAATGCTTTTGAATTTTAACCCCATGCGAGCAAAGCGCTGCTACAAAGCAAACGTTGTAGCGTTGTAGCTGACTAAGATATAGTTTCTGACAATATTGAATTGTGTAACAATTCGCAATTCCACCGAAAACAACAAAACATTTTATCGTGTTACATATGTCAGAAAAATATTGTGTATTGCTACCTGCCGTACTACATTCCTAGTTTAGTAAACCAAAATAACGAATGTTTTTGCAAAACGTTTTTATTTAGTGTCGACGAAATAGATGTAAAACGTCGGGCTGCATTCGGTATCCAGTGGCAAAGCATTAATTTTAAAATGACTGGTGAAACGTAATGGTGTCGCAACTTTTTTACCTGAAACCTGAAGACGTTATAGGTTCGCCGCATCTTAACTACGGGGACACGGTGGTTTTCTAGGTAAGAACGGAAAACAATATTGTCTTTTAGTCGGAAACCTGATTTATAGGTAAAAAGGATTCAAATATACCTTTTGGCGTCGGGAATTTGGAAAGCAGAAAACCATGATTAGTGCGAAAGATGTCAAACTATAGACTAATATTTTCATAATAAGCGTTCATTAATTTACCAGGATAAATAAAAAGACCTTCAATATCCCGGTCTAAAACGCCCGGATATTTAATAGCAAATATATTGCGTTACGGTAATACTCTAAAATTGTAACTTGTTGTTACAACTATAAATAAGTGGGTAATAAAAATAATTTGAACCGTACAAACTAGACCCCTGCATGTTTACGTATTTCCATCATTTATCTCAATACGAACACTCCAGCCAAAACAATACGCTATCCTCCATTCGAACAAAGTCCAGTAAATACCGCGGTTATATAAACAAACCTTTAAAAGGTCGTATTGCCTTATATCTTGCGCGAAGCACAGAGCCGGGTCATTGTCCAAACACAATCGTTATTTTATCACCGAATTTAGGATGACGACATGATGCATAACGCTGTTTTTACCTTTCGCCTGAATTTCGTTTAATCAATGACGAAAGAATTTAGCAAGAAAAATACACGACGATCATTTGAGAGGCTGATTTTCGTCTATAGGCTTCTGGTTTACGTTACGTAATAAATTGAAGAGCCGAAAACCCAATATGCTTTCGAATTTGAAACTTAAAACATACTTATCAAGTACATAAAAATGTACTGTTTTTGCTGCAAAGGTCACATTTTGTAATGATTCGCGATTCCACCTTAAGCAACAAAATTTATCGTGTATTGCAAAAATTATCGTGTATTGTATTCTAGAAAAATATTGAGCATTGCTACTTGCCGTTCTATATGTTGAGTTTAGCAAACCTTACGAAAGCGAGCATATATTTACCGACGACGAAAGAGAATGTAAAACGTTTATATGCGTGAGAAATGTATAAAATCATAAAAATGTAAAACCTGAATGAAAAGCAAGATAAAGGCACCAGAAGCGAGATAGAAAATAAGACCGAGGTTAATTTAAAAAAAAAATGAAAAACAAAATACAATCAACAAAAATAAACGAAGGTGTCACTCACAGAAGACGTATACCCATTAACGGAAACGTTAAACTAGGATTTCTTAAACTTTTTAACACGGACCCTCTAACAACTTTATTTGGTTAAAAGCGTGGGGTCGACATGGAATTTTCCGAAATGACGCCATAATATGACGTTATACAACAAGCAGACTTCGGAAAGCTGTTGTTTTCAGTCCAACAAATGTGAAAAAACTGAAATGAAGTCAAATTACATTTAACGAGAAGTCACCAATGCGTTTTGTTTATTTAAACTCTCTTTTTTTATGTTGAAAATAGATTTTAAATAGTCTTTCATTGACTTCTGGAACTAGTCAACGTACCCCAAAGGGTCCATGGACCTCTCAGTTTAAGAAATCCTGCGCTAAACAGGCAAAATTTATTTGCCAATAAATACTTGTCCAGTTCACGCATCGAAATCGCGCTTTCGACAAAAGCTGTTAACGTCACTTCTTTCCTTTGTTCACACTCCGAAAGAAACTCTTTTTGGCCGCGTCCACCTTTACCTCAAGTTCCAAGACCAAGCGACGGAGGGATTCGTTTTCCTTGGTCAGTTGGTAGACTTGATCGTTCAGCCAGTCCCGCTTGCATTTCATCTTTTTCCTGGACTCCTTACAGGCGGCGTTGTTTCGCGATCTTTTTAGCGCGTGCCACGGTGATTTTTCTGCTACGGGAGATTTTGATGTGGACGGAATGTCAGCTGTGAGGTCGACTATCTCGCTGCGAGGCGAAGCGACGTTTTGGGTTTGGATTTTGGCTGGTTGAGTCGCCGATGACGCGGCAGTGTACGGATTGTGTTCCGTATACACCTAAATGCGGAAAGCTATTCATAATTTTAAAAGCTATTTCATAAGACTTTTTTTGATACTTAAGCAGTGAAGTGGCTGGGTAACTTGCTTGTTCGATTTAACGAATTCGCGACTTTTCCGGCAAAAAGTACGGCCGTCCGACCCGCTATAAAATATTTTTATTATCACAGTCAACTAAGATAAATTGATTTTCACGTAATTTTGTCAAAATTTCCTAAAAGTTTTGAACGTTAAGCTACTACATCCAGTTGTTAGTTTACTATACTTAACAAATTTCCCAAGAAAGGAATAAATCACATCGCAAAACTATGGTTCAAATGCCTATTCAGTATAGTATCAGATTACCATCAGTCAGACGAGCACCGATAGCTCCGCTCGGGTATTTTATTGCCAATATTGTGCGACATGACATCCCTATTTCCATGTTAGCATCCTATACAAAGGCTTTAAAAGCGTTTAAATTGTCAAGCAATAAAAATGTAGGAAAATGTTTTTGGGTCTGGCGGACAGTGCCACTGACAATGATCGACTCCGCAGATACGTAAACACGATAAAACATGATGTATTGTACTTTATACTATAAATGCCATTAAATTAAATGATGAGAAACCGACAAAAGGTAAGGTTGACAAGCAATAAAAAGCAACAAGTGCTTGCCCTAAAGCCGTATTTTCTGTAATACCGCATGTGGCCTGTTAGTCATACACTCATAAATCATTATTTTTTAAATGATTTTTTGTAAATGCACTAGAGATACAGAATACCAATGAGCAGTAAACAACTAAACATAACAATAAAAAGTGCCAGATTACGAACCGTGGCTTAGCCTTAGCCTACCTGTGGCTGTGGAAAAAGGAAATCCTCTAAACAAAATTCAACAAACTGCGTGTTTTGATGCATCGCGTCTGCGCAGCTCGATAAACCAGAAGTGGAAATTTTGCCTTGGTTAAGCTTAGCGTGATTTGATCTTTGGAATTGGTCAGTGGGTTTGCTGTTGTGCAAATCTTGAAACTCTGTATTAAAAAACTTTCGTAGCGTTTTTGCATATTATTAAAATACAGCAATATTTTGCTAAAAATATTTCGTATACAGCAATTCAGCAGCTACACATTATACCTTGTCTTAAGTATGCTGTACTTTCCATAAATTGCCCTTGCAGAGGTGCCTCCACTTCAATGTAACTGTTGGTCCCGGTTACTTGAGGTAATTCCCCGTGTAAAAACTCACTTCTAAGTCTTGTGGTCGAACAGCTTGCATCATCAAAAGTTTGCATTTGTTGGGGAGAAAATGCGCTGAAATAACTCTCGGTAAACGGAGTTTGCATAGGGGAACTAAACTGATCGTCACATTTTAAGGCTTCAATTGCCTTTTGCAGCGATGATCTACGCCTTTTCATAGTCTAATATTAGCAAAAGCAGATCTACAGTAACTTTTACAGACTTAAAACAAGTTAAACTTTTACAAACATATAACTGAAAAAGCAGTAATTGGTTTTAAATTGATATCTCTATAATAGGAATAAAATATTGGAACCTATCTAAAAACTAATCTCTTTTTTTCAAGTAGTTAAATATACAGCATAGCTATCGATGTCTATTTGCAACTATCAAATGAAACACTATTCTGCCTCACGTTCAGAACTGTTGCATCATAAAGCGGATGGTATTGCTCAACAATTAACAAAAAACAAAGTTTTATTACAACAGAGAAAACGGTTTTAACTTAGAGTTTCAATATTTTGTTAATATGAACCAACGTCGTTAAGGATACTAAACTAAACTTGATTTTCTAACTTCTGTCAAATCTTTTTTCGTTTTTTCGAAACTAGCACGTGGTAATTCCCGACATGTGGTTACGCTAAATACTACATTTAGGAGAAATAAAACGTTAAATGATGCAATGGTCGTGGGACGCCGGAGCTATTACTGTACTTGCAACCAAAGTTTTAAGGCTAATCTCCTAGGCGTAAGCATATCAACAAACAAAAATCGCTATTCCTCAATAATTTCGCTTGAAGAACAAGCATGACACGATAGATTTAACTACGAGGCAACTTTTCCGCTGAGTTTTGTGGTTGGAAATTCTCGTTCTCAATACAGAATATAGAAAATTCGGTAATATCCAAAGTTAACCTATTGAGTCAGCACGTTTTCAAAAACAGGATGAGTGTTTGAGAATCCGGTCTAACGCTATAATGCCGATAGTTATTTCTGCAAAGCTGCGATAATCGTAGTTGCGAAACTTGTTTATTCTGTTTCGAAATTTAAAGTAGAATTTATTTCAATACCATATAGTTCTCTACGACTAGTCGACTACCTAACTTTTCTGTTGTGTATAACGTAATGCTAGCAGCAGATTCAACCAATCCGAAGGTATGGACGCCACAAATGATTCTGCAAAACATCTTTAGTTTCGCCAAATTCAAACATTACGTCATGTCAGAAACTTGTATGTGTTTAAGTGGCGATAGAGTGGCGCAATACATTTGTGCAGGTTTTAGCTTAGCGGGGTTTAAGCGGATTATGTACGGATATTGTTTTTTTACGGAGTGTACCCGGGGTGGCATAAAAAGTTACCTTGAATAAAAACTGGCCACAAAACCACTACACCTATATGTTTTAACGATTCTGTGTTTTTGATTTAAAAGCGCCGATTTTAGTGCAGAGTTGGCAAATAGATAACCCATCACCCAAAAATAAAAATGCACCAAAATTATTGAATTGCTTAGGCTATAATACAATTCAGGCATTTTTTTCGATAGATGATAAATACAGAGGTAAATGTTTCCTAGGTAAGTTAGCGATTAACTAAGTTCGTAAATTTGTAACACTATTTTATAAAAAAAATCTTACTGAAAATCAAAAGCTCGTGTTTTTTGTACAGGCACTTATTTACTGTCACGTTTTCCGTTATGATTTTTTTCAATTTTACGTGCAGGTCGTGATTGTTTTTTTTTTCTGTGGCTCTGTTTGCCATTTATCGGTACATGTGTCACGATTGTGAACATTTCGACGTTATTCACCCTAGATTTGTTTTCTGATCCCACGAATAGTAGCCAAAAAACCTCACTTTGAAGTACATTTTTTACAGTTTTATTTGAAACTTCGATTTTTGCCAAGTAGTACATCGCGAAAAGGCCATTGCAAGATTATGTACATAAACCACATACGAATAAAACGTGAAAGCAATGCTATATTATGTTTATAGCAGGGTTTTCGTTTTTGTAATTTTTAGGACGTTTTTTTTTTGTTTTATAAAACTTGCAATGACACAAAAAACGCTGTACACACGCAAAACAATCAATCGTTAGTTTGTTCCAACACAAAATTCCTGATAAAAACAGGACCAGCTTTTTGAGGCGTAAAGGCCAATGTTCGCACAGAAGCGAAAAAGAGAAGAAACGATCAGTTATCAATGCAAAGATATGAACTTCAGCAGAAAGATAGGGGAACGAAGAGATAAATAGCTATAAAAATTGAAACTTTACTACAATTTTACTAGTAATTGTCAAACAAACGTGCGTGTCAAATAACAGTAACCAACAATTGCCGTTGAAACGTTATTGAAATACCCAAAAATGCATGATACCAATTTATCAAGCAATCGCCGTGTGAAGAGTCGGAGCCAAGAGAAAAAACATAAGCAAAGTAGTTGCTTTTACTTTCTCCATAATCTTAATTTGCGGCGGGTTTCTTGCCGGTCATACGCTGGAGAAGGGTCTCCCGCGTCTTCTTGACTTCGACCTCGAGATTTGCAATCATCTTTCTCAGGTCAACGTTTTCGGTCGCGAGGCGCTCGACTTTTTCCTCAGCTTCCATCTGTTGGGTCTTCTTCTTTTTACGCGACACTTTGCAGGCGGCGTTGTTGCGCGTTCGCTTACGCGTGTAAGAAGGGGTGCGGGTCATTTCCGGAAAGGTCATTGTTGAGGTGGACGGCGCCTCGCTGGTCAAGTCTATGGTTTCCGCTTGGGCCTCGTCGTTTAATTCTTCCTGGATGTCAGAAATTTCGACGGTGGACTCAACCACGATGCAGGTGACATTGTTGGATGTCAGTACCTGGATATGCAGAGGTTAATTAAAATACTGCTAGCCATCTTTAATAAAAAAAACATAAAAATGCAGTTGCCTATACTAAAACATTCATACACATATCTGTATTTAAAACATATTGACTGTGACTTATTTTGTGTTAGTTGTTTCAAGTTTAACGTGTGTTGTACTAAATAATTTAAAATGTCCAATATATATTAAATCACTAATAAAAGTTGTTTGACAAAAATGGAATGCGAATAGTTACCTCTTGTTGTGGAACATGGAGGTTATTGAGCAGGGAATCAATGAGCAAGGTCTGCTGAGGCGCGGAGGTACTTTCTGATATTGTGTAGCTGTCAGAAACAGCGGCGGCGGTGGTGGTGGAGCAGGTCTCCTCGTTGGTGGTGCTCACAACACTGTTGTTGTTGCTGTTAGTGTTCGCTTCACTTTGCGATTCTAGAATGTAAGTAAAATGAGTTAGTAAAGGCTGACAACCTATCGCTAACAAAATCAAAACAGTTAACAGCATTCCAAGACAGCACATGCACACATATAATATCGGTATAGGTTTTTGTTATATTAAGGGTTATATTAACAATAATTTACCAGCTTCTGAGCATCCAACGGCGGCAAAGGTCTCCTGCAGCAGGGCTTCAATGTCGACTTCATAGTTCTGATGAGCCGTAGCGTCTTCAGATGCAGATCTTGCCCGATTTGTGTCACTGTGCATTGCAGCCTGTGACAGATCGCTTGGCCAGGAAATGTTTCTATGTCTCGCCACAGAGGAACTGGGCCCTTCAAATTGGGAATAAGAAGGGGAGGGATGGAGTAGGTATTCACTACCGTCTGTGAACGGAGTCGAGATCGGGGAATCTTGAAGATCAGTGTCTTCTATTCCAGTGTTACCCAGAACTTCAATAGCCATGCTGAGAGAAGTCTGTCTTCCCATGCAGGGAGCAACGTCAAGGTTCTTGTTGATTGGGAAAGAGGAAAAGTTTTGCTGGGAAGCAGCAGGGAGGGGAGACATGTGGAGGTCCTCCAACTCACTGTAGGGAGATGGCGCCCAGGAGCCACTGTACATGCGGGTCCGGTCAGAGTCTGTTTTCTTTCTCTCCGATACAGAGTTCAGATCGTTAATGTTGCCATTGTTCGGGATAAAAGAGCAAGCCAGGTCGTCAGGGGTGTTCCAGTCCATGTCAGAGTTGTGAAAGTTATCATCTGTTAATATGCAAAAAATTCTTAAAATACATCGAACTTGTGTAACATCATAAGTTAAAGTGAAATATCAAGACAAGTAAAATAAAAAAAGCAAACTGTCAAAACGATTAATTTGTTACACTTATTAGTTAATAGGCAACTCATTATTTAAAGATTGATTTCATGATTACCTGGCATGGCGTTACCCACAATACTGGGTAAAAAGGGGTAAGTGTCCCCCAAGGGGTCCATCCGGTCCTGGATGGGGGAAGTCGGGTTGAGGGGACTTCCCTGCCCCATAGCGACGTCGCTCTTCAACATTGTAGGTGTTGGCGTGACGCGAGATGCGCTGAGCATTGGATTTCGATGCAACCATTCTGAAATGACAAGTGTGGATTATTATAAATAGGCGCATAAATTATGCAAACAGTAACAAGATGTATTCGATGTAAGTAGGGAGAAAGCAACAAATTTAAAACCAAACAACGCAAACTCGTCACGTACCTCAAAAAATCAAAGAGGCTTAAACAACAACAGAGTCAGTCACGCGTGCCTAAGTCGTTATTTAAAGGAAAAAGAGATGTACCAGCAGCGGCGTGCGGTATCCTCTCGTCAATCATGTTTCGTATTTGTCGATTTTGCTACGCAAAGTGTCAGCGAGTCGCTTCCCTTTAGTCCGACTTCGCTGGTTCTCCACAGCAAGTGCCAACAATTAAGGACCCGCGTCCGTATTTATACACACGGGAATCGATCACGTGGGTTCTCTCGTTTCTTGGCACCCCCCCTTTTTTCTCGCCTGTTTCTCTCGCTTGCGATCCGGCCCGGGCATGCCCGCTGAAGCACGTGACTGTGACGTAAAAGGCGACAACGCGGCGCTTTTGGACAAAACAAGTCGGGAGAGTACCGAAAAGTAAAACACCACAACGCTTAAACACTTATTGCAACAAATTTCAGGATATTTCAAAGATTTCCAAAAACTTCGTTTTTAACAACCAAGCAAATGAGAAAATGTCTAGGAAAAGTGATTTGATTAGTAATCACATGATTCGATTTAAATTACTTCCCTAAATCACATTTTTTTAAAATCATAATATTAATATAAAAATTCAACATTTTTTTACTTCACACAATTAACCAAAAATATCCAACCGAACTCAAAATAGCTTGTCACTGCCAGTGCAAAAAAACAGCGCAAAAATTCTTTCTAAATGCCGACGGAAAGACTTGCCGGTTTGGACGGGAGAAACGGGTCGAAACCTGTTTGCGCAGGTTCAAACTCACACCCACGAAACGCCCCGGCCGGCGTCGCCGCTCCTGGTTACACCACAACAATCAAGTGTTGCGCAATAACCGGCGTATGACGCGCAATATCAATCGCTCCTCAAAAGGCGGGAACCATTGGCGTTTGGCGCCTAAATACCACGCGATATGCACACGCAAAGCTTGCAGTCGGGGGTTTCTACGGAACCCTGGCGTTGCAGCGTCATTGCAAAAAAAACACAAAAATACATATGCGTGGTATGATTTAAGTTTTTTTCGATCTTAATTGTAAAATTTCAATCCTTTTTACTACCACAACAAACAAATATACTGGGCTGTTTGTTAATACATCGACGATCACGGTACAACGTGTGCTATCGTACTGCACTCTTTAAAAATGTAGATTATAAAGTTTGCAGTGGTTGCGTGAAGGCAAAAAAGTATTATCTAGTTTTAAAAAATGTGCTTTATTTTCAGAGTTTAAATAGAATACTAAATCAAACCATCTAAAGTTTCCCGTCTACCCGCGCCTAAATTCATGACAAAACTACTTTTCAAAGGCTATAAGCATTTGCACGAGTCATTTAAACAACTACTGACATTTTTAATATCCTTAAATTTAAATAACTTTATTAGAAAACCACCTTTAAATTGGGCTTTGTTGGCAGGTGGAACAAAGGAAACAAAAGTTCGATATTTAGAAAAAATAAATTCTCGAATTTAAACCGGTTTACACTATGGGGTAACTGTAACAAGCAGTTCCTTTAAAATCGTTAAATGGAGAAGCGCATAATTGTACAAGTTACGAAATGGACACTTAAAAAAAAAACGAGACCTGCTTTGTAGCCAACCAATGTTTGAAAAGCTCACCTGAATTAATTACTTAGCCTTTCGGCTGTTTAACGACCCGGTGAGGGAGGTTTGGTAAACTTCAGCGACGCCTAGGCGCACTGAAGTCTCATCATTTTCTTCGAATAGCAACAGCGATAATTACAGCAAATGTTTTGATGGGACTTAGGCTTAGTGTTATTCATACAGTGGCAGCGCCAACCCATCGAATAAAACCAAGATTTTGAGATTGAAACGTCGTCCGAAAAGTCGTTAATAGTTTTTGTAAAAATGGGCTCGTAAGTAAAACCGGAAATGGTGCTGGTTGAGACTGAAAACTGGTCAACGGTAGTGCAGCGAATCATCGAAAAACTGTCAAAAGCCTTGGGGAACCGTCTTTGGGAACACAGAGCTTAGCGACTTGGTAGGACTGGCCACGTAGGAATTTTGCGGCAAAGGGGACTTTCTCAGTACAACAACAACAACAGCAAAGTCTAACAAGTTAATATACTCTTATGTAGCTGAAAAATCATTTAATGAGATGTATTAAAAGCCGTATAAAACACAAAGGCTGTGTACCTTGAAACCAACAAAGGGTAGTATAGCAATAACAAAACAGACCCTAGGTAACTTCTCGGCGCTGGTCTAGAATCCTACCACAGTTATGAAATCAACGCACAAAATTGAGTTAGGTTGCCGGTTATTGGGTGTGGGTGGGTCAAGTATTATTATATTCTTTATTTAATAATAATACTTGACCCACCTTAACCCAAACGCTTGTGGTAGGATTCTAGACCAGGGCCAACTTGTCGCCTATTGGCAATTATCAGCGTCTAGTTAAACATTAACTGTAACCGTAGCTTTGTAAAAATAGAATACCTCTGTTTGCTAGTACATTAAACTGCTAACTGTAAACTGCCAAGTGCTAACTACAACTTTTACTTTTGAAAACGTTACAATTCCAATTTCCTAGTAGCTTCGACTGTTACCCACTCGCCGACAACCAGGCGCAATGTGACCTCACAAAAGACACGCCGGTTAAAGGGAAAGCAAATGGATGATGCAAGACTACGCAACGCGTGACGTCACGAAATCACGAGACAGCGAGCAAAACGACTTTAAAACGACCGCTGCTACAAGGACACGTTTTAATAACCGTACAAATCACTATCTCTATTTTTATTACAATACAGTGCTTCTGCAGTTAACGGAATTTAACAAATGCTTTACACAACATTTTAAATTAAAAAACGGAAGTGTGGTTTCTTTTCAGTTTCCACAAAAACGTTTTCTAATTTTAAAGACAACTGAGGCAATTTAAGAAACGCAGTTAACCCACCCGGGTGTGGAATTTGCTAAATATAAACAAACACAAATTATGTAGGAATTCATCGCTCAAATCCAAGAAATTAAATAAAACCGTACAACTTACTTAATGCGTAGACATACTATCAATTGCGGTTACAAAAACCCTCGCGCAACTATTGTGTTATGCTCGACCCAAAACTACAAATCGTAAAACGTTAAGCAAACGTTTGTCGAACGAAGTGCTTCAGCGCTCGTGATGTCATGGAAAATTCCGCAGCAATAACAACAAGATGGCGGCACCGCTTCAAATGTGCAAGTCATGCTGCCGAATCGATAAACCACTGCGCGTAGCGAGTAACACGGTTCAATGAACAAAAAACGAAGCATACCGCAGCAATCAAAAATTAACATCGCTGTAAACCTGCTAAAACCAGTTTGAACAAGCAATTTTCAGCACAAGTCCAAATATGCTGCAATAAAAGGCTCCGATAATTGAAATTGCTGCGTTCCAAAATACAGTCAAACCCTACAGATCGACCCAAAACTTAAAACAACAACTGACCATAACAACAACAACAAATGGTAAAGCGTTAGCATTCCCAATTAAGTACCGCTAACATCAATAACAAAAATTATTGTTTTCAATGCAGTCAAATGATTGTGAAACAATATAAATGTCAGCTGTAACCAAACGTTTTATTTGCAGCAAAAATACAACGCTTTGATATAGGCAAACTGTAAAGTTATGACATTAGCCCACAAACGCTGTAAATGCTAGAAGTGTTATTATTCCGTTGGAATCTAACATGCTTAAATAATAGGGGTACATGTAACTAGTGATAGCTATTTACCTGTTGTTGTGAAAGTTTCAACACAGTCAAAATAAGAAATTTCGGATGAAGTCTGGTTCAATGAAGAATAAATTTCGTTCTCTGAAAAAGTGTTACAAACGTACATTGACAATGTATCCTGTTTGTAACTTACCATTAATTTAGATTTAGGCTAGATATAGAAAAGGTTAACTTACCACCGTTGATTTGCTGAGAAGAAATTGTTTTCCTTGTGTGAATCCTTTTGTAGAAATTCGGGATCACTTTGAAAGGTCTTTACACCTGATACAGTTGGCAAAGGTCACCAACTCTCTTGAGCTAGCAACCGAAGTAAACTTAAATACGTTTCGATCTGGGTTAGTACCGCAGATCGATGAAGCTTCAAAATCTTTTAACAGCTTTTTAGCTGATGTACCTCTATAGCAGTATTTTCGCATGTACTGGCAAATTCGCAATGAAGATCCGTAGCGTAAATTGTGGCAGGGTTTTCTAGCGTTGTGGTATTGCGCCACGGTTGCGCAACACTATTTAGCCGTCGGTTGGGGATCTCCCTAGGTCAAAAGCTATTCCCCATTGGCCGGTTTTGTCACGTGGGGTGGCGAACCAATCGGAAGCCAGAAGGCTGAAAGAGCTCGGGGCTAAATGTTTTCCCAGTTCACGAATCGTGTTGGCAACGGTTACATCGAAACCAGACAAAGTACTGACCGTGCCTTTTTCGTGATACCGAATTCCGGCAAACGTTCTATTTTTGACGCAAACGTGTACAAATGTGTGTGCGGTTACCGGGACACCATAGTACGATCTAACCTTTCGTTAAATTACGGCGTATACCGATCGCTATTTTAAGAATAAATCACATTCTTTTTATTAAAGACAAGGTACTAGCTGTAACCTGTAAATGTACTTTTCAAATTCCAATTATACTTTGCTTGACTAAATAGACTTCCAATTATACCTTATTTGACTCGACTTTCAATTATGCCTCCTTGACTAGCTAACCGTTTTAACTAATCAATATTTTTGTTGGGTACTGCAAAAAACTATTACATCAAAACAAAAATATAAATAATTGATTGGCGTAGCTACACCAAAACTATGAGAATTTAACCATGTTTTCTTTATGTTTGATTCTGTTTGTCAAAAAAGTTAGAAATGGAAACTTTTAAAGGCCAACAAGAAACTACCTTGTTTTTTAAAATACGTCATTTCATGTTTGGTGAACGATAATGGTTAATTATCCCTGACATTTTGAAGTGTGGCCTAAAAATTATGCTCAGTCCCCAATTGATAATGTAGGAAAATACATCAAAACCAATAAGCCATTTTTAATAATTCACAACTTTTGTTGTAAGGAGTGATAGGTTTATCCTTCCTTTTTTAACCTCAACACAAACATATAATATGTACAACAACTTTTATGTTGGCAGAATGATGGCTGGTCTCGCATTATATGTGAGTGTTGTAATGAATTAAGTCAGTGTCTCGGATTAAGTCAATGTTTTTAAATTGCCTTCCTAATACGTTGGGGAAAATGTGTGGCTAGTTTGGCAAATGACTTGGATTTGGTCTTAGGCAAAATACTTAACTTCTAAAAGTGTTTTTTTAATTGAAAACATGTTCTTTAATGAGTAATTAAACTCACTTTTTACACATCAAAAGCTTTGGCTATCTGTTTCGTTTGCAAAATATTGCTTGTAATTGGGTACTTTATTTTAATGCCAAAGACTTCATTTGAAATCGACTTACTATGGCAATGACAGGAGTTGTATTTTTAAATGCTTTTGTACAACAGTTTACAACAGTAGTAAAATGAGCATACCAATCATTGCATTGCTCTAATGAACTAAACATGCTACATGGCCTGTAAAATTTCAGACATAAAAATTGCTACTTTTAGTTATTACTAAAGTAACAGTAGCACATTAATTGTTTCTAACAAAATAGCAGGTGATTTTATTCTACATATAATGTAAATACAAAAATGCACTAAACAATTGCACACAAGCATATAGCTGTCAAACAGAATTTAGCAGGTCTGTGTGGCACCGTATTTATGCATGAACATACAAAACAATATCTCCATAAACATTATATAGTAAAAGTAATGTCAGTAAATAAGTTCATAGTGATAGGTATAAATAAAAACAAAAATCTATAGTAGGTTAAATGGCATTTCAAGTAAAAGCATCATGATTGGACATCTGTCTCACCTAACAAATATGGGAGTATAAGTTTGGTTCAACACTTAATATATATATTTTCTTTCAAAATTTCCCTTTATAATATAGCATTAAACTTCCATTGATGGATTTGACCCTTTTCCAGCTTTTATCAACTTATCTTCTTGTTTCATCTTTGCCTTTTCAGTTCTTGTGTGCCACACTAAAACTTCTGAACAGTTATTGGCTTTCGCCTCCATTTCATGAATGGACAAATGCAAGCCAGTCAAAAAATCAGACTCTAAATAGCCTCTTGGCACATGATTTGAGAATTTCGCATCTGGATATTGAAACAGCAACTTTGTATGCACCGTGAAACCTGCCATATCAATTGGAAATGGTCTTTCTGGTTTCCAGGCTGTGTACCATGACAAAACTTTGCCATTTTTACAAGCTCCTGGGCCCTCAAATTTTAGACCTCCTGATAGACCAACAGGCCATACTGACGCCAACTTTGTAGTCCGTATTTCTTTAAACATTTGTAGAGAGTAGGTATTGTCATCATCCATAAAATAAAGGTACGCATCTGTTTGTGAGGAAATATGTTTTCGAATCCAATCCAGCCCAGTATTCCTCTGCGCTACACCTCTGGGTAGAAGCCAGTTGGGGTCTTTATCTTTTAATTTAAAATTCTGCTCTGTTTTTGCATTGAGGTGAGTATATTTCACTCCACAATTTTTCAAAAATCGTGTAACCAGGTCTGTTTGGTGATCTGAATCCTCAACCACTATCCAATGGAAGTTTTTAAGGTGCAGTAAAGTTTGGGAAAGTCTGGTTAAATCAGCCTTTTGTGTCCATCGTGCATATGTAGGTGTGATGGCGTAAATATAAGGCGTTTTAGGATCAAAACCCACATACCCAAACTTTGGATTGTCATGTTGATTAGTCAGCTGCTGTGATAAATCTTTCACATTTTTCGCTTCTTTCTTCGAGCAGTTACATCTCCAGTTAACCAGAGCATACAAGCCAATGATCGACAAATTTAGAGTCAATAACAACCGTATGCTATATATTGGTACAATACGCATGGGATTGCAACGAAAAAACTAGCAACATACAAGTGCAATCTGATTAATATTGACCTATCCCACAAACGTTTTCTAAAATCGTACACTAGAAGAGGGCGATAGGCAGTAAAGTTTGTTATAATTCGAAGGGTACGCTAAAAACTTTTTAAGAAGTACCAATTTAATTGTTGACCTATAATAGTGATACCGAAGGTTAAGCCAACTGCGTTGGTCATTTATTTTTTCACCATTGTTATTTTTATGTTAAATCTCTATGTTACTCTCCATAGAGGGGATTTCCAATTTATAAAACTTGTTTTTATTTTGATTAAAGAAGTTGTTGTATGTAAGTAAAGTGCACGAAACGGCATATTTTTAATACCTCTTCCTTATAAACATTGCACATCAGCATAAGCACAAATAAATATATTATCGGGCCAACGATCTAATCACCATGACAAGCTTTTTGAAGAGAGCGGGAAAACCTGCTTTGGCTTATTGCAAAACAGTTGGATTAAAATCTCCTGGCGTTTTGTTCTTTCCAGGATTCATGTCGAACATGAACGGCGGTAAAGCTTTGGCTTTAGAAGAATGGTGCAGGCAAGTTTACAGTAAACCCCAAATTTGATATACGATTTTTTGTTAAACCTGTGGGCATGACACATACATTTTAAACCTAATTTTGAATTATATGTTGTGTGGTTAAAATATATATTAATGTGATAATCACTAAAGACAGATTTTGAAAAAGTTCTATGTTGTTTGCCTACCTACAGAAGTGTTTCTTTATTTTGCTTTATGTGGCTATCCCAATCACATAATATTATTTCAAGTTTCAATCATTAGCCCTGTCTTTCAACGAGATCTCACGGGTGCACGACCGAAAAAATCAGGGTGACTGGGCCAACAAAAGTAAAAAAAGTCCACCTTGGGTGCACTTGATAATTTTCTGACTCACTCTTCATTACATACATTGCACTGTCAACCTATGCCGCTGCCATGGACAAAAAAACAAAAAACTTTCTCATGCCATTCTTTCCACAGTGACAGAATATAAAAGCAGTTGCAGTCAATCACAAGGACAATCATGTTTTTTTTTGTCAATTCAATAAGTCTAACATTAAATACAAAACTTGTGAGCACAAATAAACATAAAAAGGGATTTAGGCTTGCATAGTTCGATCACAAATATTTTACTACATAACTTATTTAAATTTATTTTTGTTAGATCTAATGATAGACAATTCACCCGGTTTGATTACTCTGCCCTTGGCCTATCTCAAGGGAAGGATCCAAAATTTGTGGACTGGGTTGAGGATGCCTGTGATGTGTTCAAAGAACTAACAGAAGGCCCACAGGTAAAGTTGGAATGATATTTAGATTCCACTTAGAATGCTTGATTTTTCGAGGCTGGTTGAATTGAAGGATGATGACTATTTGTGTTCAAACCTAACAAACGCTTTTCAGCATTGTTGCAAACAAGTCATTCCAAAGTTACTAAAGTCAAAGTCAAGCTATTTACAAAATAATTTAATTCCAATGTAGGTCCATTTATATAAATAACTTGTTAAAGTCATGAATTACCCAAGTTAATTTCAAGTCTAAGTCAATGACAAGCCAAATTATTGGCATCAAAAATAAATGTCAATTATTCCAATTAGAAATATTTATCTTTTTTTTCTAGCAAAATTTTGATTAGAAAAAAACTAAAACGAAACCAATGCGAGCAAAATCTCATGTTGAAAATTTGCGTAAATATTCTCATTTTTTTATGAAAATTGCTTTTCATTTAAACACTTGATATTGAACTCCAATGCGAAATATTTGTCCTAATGACTTGAGTCAGTGATTTTCTCCACAATACACGAGTCAAGGCAAAAATAGAGACTTGTATGAATGACTTTAGTCAGGTCATTTTCTGTAAAATAAGTGGACTTAGGTTAAGACATTGAAGTTACTACAACACTGATTTGTACAATTTTACATGTTGGTCTTATATTTTTATGATAAACTTAAAACATTTTAGTTTACTTGTCTTGTTCTTCTTACAATTTAAACTATTATGTAGTTTGTATAGAATATCGATCCTATTACTTACCATAGCATGATACACTCCCTGCAAAATTGTTACATATGTCCTATCAATGTAATATAAAATTGTTTTAGGTGCTAGTGGGATCCAGCATGGGAGCGTATGTAATGCTGCACGTCGGAAATCGTTATCCGGACCGTGTCGTGGGCATGGTGGGCGTCGCTCCTTCGTTTTTTCGCTCCATTCGCTTTTTCAAAGTAACGCCACCTGGCGGATTCATTATGCCGCCAGACTATACGCCAGATGGCGCTCCCGGTCTCCCGGGTACATTCGCGGACGGCGTTGCCGACTATGACCTTTTTCCTTTGCCTGATTCGCAATACGACCTTCGCTGTAAAATGCACGTAATACACGGAATGCGCGACGACATAGTTTCGTACACCGATACGGTGAAATTCGTCCATCATCATATCGCTAATTGCAAGCACGACGTCAAAATAACTTTGTGCAAAAACGGTCTGCACAGAATGTCCGAACCCGAAGACATTGATCTAATTCTTAACGTCGTACAAAGGGTTGTTGCTGGTTAAATCCATTAAATCACTGTCAAGAAACTTGCTTTTATACCTGCAAAGGATATTTATATTATACACGTTGTCAGTAATCGACTCCAACGTAAATATTTGGTTGTTTAATTTGTTGTAGAGCAAACTACTATTTTAATCGTTCGATGTAATGGCCATGGCCCCCCAAAATTTATAAATATTTTACTCTTAATAATTTGTTTTGTAGCATTTATGAGCAGTACCACAAAAGTCGATCACAGGCATGCCACACCTTCATTTGTCATGCATTGTTACGTCACAAACGATATAGTTAATATAACGTTTGCTATACCATAATGTAGTTTTACTACTCTTAGACAGTTTTTGCTCTTTGACTGTTTTTTGAGTATTGCGTTAACACTCCAGTCAGTTGCTGCTCGAAACGGTTTGCTAGCATTGTTATTTGTGTTCGTTGCGGCAGTTAATACAATGACAAAAGCTTAACAAAAAATTCCAACTTTTTGCCCCCCCCCCCGAAAAATTTTCGGCTGCCTACGTCACTGTGTAATGTTGCAATATTAAATCTGAATACGTTGATGTTGAAACAGAGATGTCCGAAATTCTATTCCGCTATTGATACCCGATATTTTGGACAAAGAGTATCGCGATCCGATACAAAATGACGTCATTCCTATGCTCAAACAAGCAGATTAGGTGAATTAAAATGTTGAGTTGTATTTTTGGTTTGTTTTTGGGCCAACATTTGCTTTCGTGTTTAGAAGTTTAGTTACCTTTACTTGTTAACCTATTTTTTTTGACAAATTTGCCTATCGTCGTAGAAATCTCTGGTTGCACCGCAAATCGTGGCTTAAAATTCTATATTAATTAGTTATCGGATCGGCACCGATACCACCCTATTATCGTAGCACTCATACTAACACTATGTATCGGATCCGGATCCGTTTAATACAGGGGTTCTTAAACTGGGGTCCATGGTTCCCCTGGGGGTTTTAGGGGGTCCATGAAAGCCTAATTAAAAAACTAGTGTATACTTAAAGTAATTATAATGTTTAAAAAAAAACACTTTAGTTAAAAATTAAACGGTTTTGCACTGATTGTATAGTTAGACTCCATTTAACTTTCACATTTTTCGGACCGAAATAACAGAGTCATGAAGTCTATTTATTTTGTGACGTCATTTTGGAGCATTTCTTGTCTACCGGGGTCCATGCAAAGCAAAAAAAAGTTACGGGTCCGCGGTAAAAAAAGTTTAAGAACCCCTGGTTTAATAGGTAATAATTAGGCCGCGAAACTACTTACGATAATAAATTTATCTTAATATTAAGTAATATATTAAAAGCAACATGTTTCTCGCTTAAGGTATATTATAGGATCTCTGTGCAATCCTGAATTTAGGAAATTGTTTATGTTTGTTAACACCGCTTGACACTTAAAAAGATGAAAAAGTGAATTGTGGAAACTTTAAAAGAATATATGCACGTCTTTACATCGGTGTATAATAATTTTTTATAATTGTTTAGTTGCCTATTTTTATTTTAGTTCATCCAGCCCACGAGGGTTCGGTTCCATAATTTCTTTCAACCCACGTGTGTTGTCGATTTTTCCTTCTGTTTCCTTCTGTGCCGCTGCCCTGATATTCCTTATTAAACTTAGTTATTTTGATTTGTTTATTCTAACCAACGGAAGGTGTTACTTATATAAACGATAAAAAGCTTACAGACAACTATAGTGTCACAATACTCATAGGTACACCTAGAATTAGGCGAAATATTAACAGTAATAGGCTTCTTCGCCATTTATATTGGTCTTTGTCGTTCAAACCACTGCCATTGCGTAACCACAATGCGTTCCAATATTTCTTGTAATGAAATAAATCATAGAGTTACGAAAAATCAACTGGGGTATTACCAAAGAACACAATATTTATTTTTTAGTTTTTTTTTGCTGAATCATGAAGTCAATGTTTTATGCTGCATGATATTCATGTTAAAGATAAGTATCATTTAATTTTTAGTTGCAAAACAAAAATACCTTACAATTTGTGTATTTGATACGAACCCCGTACCTCTATTCCTCATTAAAAATTAAAACTAAATTGTTCAATTCGATTTAGAGACGATGATACCAAACCTAATCGCATTAACAAAGCTTATTCAATTAGATTAAAATAAAAAACAATAAATAAATATTTCGCGGAGTTATGTAAGTTGAATATTAGATGCTGAACTCAAGTATAGTTATTTAAAGCACGTATCTTCTTATTCGTAATGGTAAAAGAGTGGTAGCTCAGACTTTGTGTATTTCATATTTAATACACACCGTACCGCTATACCTCAGTAGGCCAAAAGAAAACCGAATTGTTTGCAATTGGATTTAGAGTCGATACAAAACCTAATCGGATTAACAAAGCTAATTAAGACACGAACTGTTGCACGGCATTCCACGGCTAGACAAATCCCCACTCGAGGCGCAATATATCCTTTCGATTATCGCAGCATGCGCTGTCCAAACACATTTGTATATTGAGTGGTATCAGGGTATCAATTGAGCCTAATACAAGCTTCCCTATAAGCCGCACTATCGGTCCCATACGCGTGTCTGGGCCGTACTTGTATGTTTATTCAGGATTTGACGGTCTCTGTTGCTCGCGTGCCATTTAAGACGTTTTTATGCTATAGTAAGATTTAAAACTTTTTGACCGTGTGGACTGGTGTAAAACTAAAATTTTTCGCGGCCGGCCTTCAAACTACAAAAAGTGTTTAGTAATGAATTTTTTTCACAAATTAAGAACCTTGAGCTAGTTTTGCCTCAAAAAGTTCTAAAAGTACGCATTGAGACTAGTTACCTCACAGAAAAACAATAATGTTATATAAAAAGTACGAACGCTAGGTCGACATCTGTTAAAGTTAAAGTATGAACCTTCGGACGTGTAAAAAAATCCTCGCGGACCTGTGGTTGTCGACCAATGGTTTAAAAAGTCTTAAATTAAATAATTTTTAAAAACAAAACGAGGAGTGATGGGTTGGGCGCACAACCAAAATGCTCACCTAACTTGTCGAGCTCTAAAAATAATTCACTCCAAATCGTAATAACAGACAAAAAAACTTAATGTTTTGCAGTGTGTTTGATACATTTGGTATTGTTAGTATCCTTGACTTTTGTAATTTAAAATGCAAGCAGTGCACTACG
This sequence comes from Ascidiella aspersa, assembly GCF_963924565.1. Classification (NCBI taxonomy): domain Eukaryota; kingdom Metazoa; phylum Chordata; class Ascidiacea; order Phlebobranchia; family Ascidiidae; genus Ascidiella; species Ascidiella aspersa. Next base: position 24,499,369 of record NC_139451.1, read on the forward strand.
CAAAACCATGAGCCCAGTGAAACATAGCTATATTTAACATGTTGTTTTTTGATACAATTCGGAAACCAGTTTGTAATATTTTAGCCGCATGACCCGGTTGCGCTACCGACTGGGTATCGAAACAACATGCGGTTTTCGTATCTTTTGCTGCTAACCAACTAGACAAAATCACTTGGTGTTTTTTGCATTGGATGACTGTTTTTGGTTCGAGTTTGACTAACTTAAACGTTTTCTCATGCAGTTTTTGTGCGGTTTTTGTCTGCAGTGAGGGTACAACAACCCTTATTTGGTCCAAATAATTTTGGTCCCCAAAGGTAGCATAGACGTGGAAAACGGCTTCTAAAGATAGCATGTAGAATGCCTAAAAATAATGCCAGGCCCTATTAAAAGTGACCAGGTAAACCAATGTTCCTCAACCTTTGGGTCGCGACCCCAAACTTGGTGCCGTTTGATTTGGTTGGGTCGTCGACTTCAGTACTTTATATGGTTGGATTTATTGAAAAAAATTCAAAACTTCAAGAAAATTCGCCAGCAATACATAGACGTAGCCAACATTAATAAAATTTAAGTTGATTCATGTTTTTTGTGTTTTGTTCACTTTTAGCTTACAAAAGTTAAGTCAAGAGAACTGGGTCGTCGAAGTTCCTGTTATACCAACGCCTGTATATAACGGCCTTGGTTATACTGGCACTTATTATTTAGGTGGCTGCAAGAGAATGTTGAACAGCATCATGGTAAACCGAAAAAGAGTTAAAAAAGTGTTCTCAAAAAGCTAACCTGTCGCATTTTGAAGCTCAAAACAGCAGATAAACCTTTCAAGGCAGCTGAAAATCATTGCACCCATAAAATTCAGGCTACGAGATCTTACCAACCTTGTGTATTGCCGCGCCGCAAGGTGGCGGCACACTTACGAGGCCCATTCGGATTATGCTGTCGATGCCGGGCCGCCATATGGCCGAGGTCGCGGCAGACAATAACCGGCAATCTTTTATGCTACGTCTGTCGCTTCTTCGCTCAAGCAAGCCGCTCGGCATTCGCGTGCTTCCAAGACGCCCCGCGCTGAAGCAACAGAAGCCCAACACCGCACGCGCGCGCAATCGCGTTTTCTCGCAAATTTAATTCCGCCCCTTTACACCCCCCCTCCGTTTCCACTTCACCGACTTGTTGTTTGGCTTTTTTGCTGCGCGTCGACGCCAAACGTCACCTTTTCAATGCGTTTGTTTTGTAGTATTCGTATTAAATATACATGTCTGTGTGTGGACACAGTAAACTCCGCACGGATTTGTAACGTAGCTTGGCAATAAATTACAAATTCAAAACAATCGAGTGGATTGACATCATCTTGATAAAGACGTTTCGATCGAAGTTTGTATCTTTTTGGCTTTGTAATTCATTTTAAAGCTAGAGATATAGCTTTATTTGAAAGAAAAGTACAATTCACATTAAAACACACTTTGAGTTGAACTAGTGTGGCTGGCGACTCCAAAACGTTGTTAGTGTGGGCAATAGTTTGGAAAGACCTCTGTAAGAAAATATCATTGTGCACAATAATCAATGTTTTTTGTGTTAATTGACCCTTTAATTTTTTACTCGCTGTATATAAATTCCCCTACTGAGATTTAATATATTACGATCAATATTGTGTTTGTAGTATTGTAAACTACATTACGCCTCTTTGTTCATATTGCAGATGAAAGAATGAAAGAGTTAGTTGTACGCTGATGTTTTGGTATGTTGAGAGCATGTAATTGCAACGAACAAATTAATTACTGCAGCAAACCATTACGTCTACGTTGACACCAAGTTGGGCCAATAACAAAGCTAGCAAACGAGCAAGAAAATACTTTCTAGGACCACTCTTGAAAACCATATAAACCACAGAACCGTAAAACAAAATCTATGATTTACTTACACAAAAATGTTTTACATGCATAGTAATTGTAAGTGCAAGGATGCTATATACGCATTGGTTAGGACCCTTGCCTTTTAAAAAAAAAATTCCTTGAAATTATATACAATTTGAGGTGTCATATGCTTATCCGTTTGTTTTGCTGTAGCAATCTTGATTCGGCGAATCGTTACAAGTAGTTTTTCGTGTTCTATAAAGGTGAGAGGGCGAGATACCAGATTGACTTTCGCTGTTCCACTTGGCGTGTAATTGATTGTGGTCAGGTTAGCGCCGATCCACGGGTTTTGGGGCAAGCGCGACCGTGTAGGGACCGTGTAAACTTTACCACACGTCATTTGCCAGTGATTAACCGCGCTAAGTAATCCCGGAACGGCCAGCGCTCCCAAGTCGAAAAGCGGCTCGCCGGTGCATTCGGCTTACACAGGGGATTGGCAACCTTTTTGGAAGCCGGGAACTGCTTTTAAACCATTTTGTATCAATTTTAGAGCACCGTGTTCTGTGGATCTTAGTTTAAAATATGTAGAGTTACGGTAACTTCAATGATAGACTCCGTAGCAACTAAGAAACGGTATAAACTAGAGTTAGATAAGGTCTGAAGAGGAGGACATCTTAACACCAAATAAACTTCATCACAAATGTGTTGCTTATTTTTTATTAGACAACACAACAAACTATTTGCAGTCGTAAATGCGAACCGCCTACATCCTAAGGCCATACCATTGAGAAAAAATATGTTATTCTTACTTCGCCCTGTTTATATTTTACCGATTGCGAACCGTAAGGTCATTTTTATCAATAATAATATACGATATAGGCCATCATACACAAAATACACGTTTGCTGCAACTCATAGATTTCAAACGACCACAAATGTCCGCAGACAAATCAGCAACAATTACATAGTATAACGTTCGCTTTTAAACCAAACATAATCAAAGCAATTTTCTCAACCTTAAATAAATTGATCCTTGCCACATCTATGCATTATTATCGTAACTAGTGGTCATGGGTTTTCTCAAGAAATTCTGAAACTTTCAGGCCATAAAATTCAAGAGATAAACTTTCGTGTCACATCTTGACATCTACTCGACGAAAAACTGCGGAATACTCGTTACGCGTCATATAGAATCTATTAAACAAACATATCGTGAATGTCTACTTCAAACCTTCTAAGAAACACCCAAAAAAACTAACGAAGGTCACGTTCAAAAACACCATTTGGATATCAATGTGAAAGAACTGTTTTTTTGCGTACAAAAAAGGCTCAACAAATGGTATAGTCGCGCATCCGGCGGCCACCATTTTGGTCCGCGGCCAATTCAGGCGCGCGCGCTCGATCGCTTAACAATTGCCGGGGAAGAAGAACATAAGCGAGCGGCGCGATTCACATAACGCCATAACGCGATTTTCCTCCAACATCGCTTTCTACGCCCTGGCGGCACGTACAGGCAAAAAACGGCGGATGCGCCATAGAAATTCGCGTGACATCGGGCTAATTAATACGCAGCGCCTTGGCGGGCCCAAACCCTCTGGCTCTGATTTCACGCCGGGCTCCGGGGCGGGGCATTTGGGGCGTCCTGGCCGCGCGCGCCGCCGCCGCCGAGATGGCGACATATGGGCGCGCGTATAGGCGACTCAAGCGCGCATTAATTATACATGAAAAATATCGACTGGCCGCCGCTGCGAAATGAGATGCGACCAGCGCCCGCCTGTGCTCCATCTTATGCCGCATTTAGTATTTTTCTTGGGAGATTTCTTGCCGTTTTGCTGCAACTGCTTGACGATTTTGTGCTTGGTGTATGCCCGGCGGAATTCGGCTTCCGGCCACTACACTTTCTGGTGTTCTTGAGCAGTTTTCATCCCCAAAGTAGAGTTTGCCGCGTTCTTTCAATTTTTTCGCGTTTTCTTTGCAAATGCAATTTTCGGTGACCCAGAAAAATGGTAATTTTGGAAATAGATTTTTCGGTGACCGCTTGCTGCAAGGTGTTTTATTGTTTTGACAAATTACTGACTCATAGATGTACCCTACTGTATTTTTTTAAAGGTCTAATCCACGCGATAACTTTTACATCAGTTGAGATTTTACTTTAACTGTTAAAGCACCTATGCATCCTTACGGGAATAGCATTTTACGATGAACTACGCAACCTTTAACAATCGACCCTAACCCCAAAAAAACTCAACTAGACGTTTCACGTTGTTTTTTGCGTTGCGTCATTGTTACGTAACCTCGCGCCGGAGGGGGAAGGGGCCACAAAACAACACGACGACGTGCGTTTCTCCCGTTTGCGTCGCCGGGGAAGGCAAAGTTTACCGAAACGCGCGGGAGAAAAATTGAAACCGTTGCATAACACGAATATTTCCGCCGATATTTCCGTCGAAAACCTCTCGTTTCTGAGAGGTGGAGTGCTATTCGGGGCAGGCCTGACCTTAGTGTGACGTCATACCCACTGCCCCCGTGGCTGGATCACTCTTTTAAAGAAACTCTGACGTCACTATATGTTGTTTAGAACTAACCCCGACGATGCCGTCTAATGTCACACCGGGCGTACCCCGACAATGTACTTCCGAAACGCGACGATTCATTGCTCTGGCCTATCGTTTTTTCGTATAGGCCGCCCGCTGAGGCCCATTATCCGCTGACAGGTTCCATACCAGGCCCTGGCACCGCAAATCCTGCCTGGCGGACCCCGTGGTCGCCTTATAACGCCCCGCTTCCTATCAGAGCAAGTTTTCAAAGGAATGGCCACTTTGCACTCGCACCTGAGTCTCGCCAGAAAATCTCGCTGTTTCTGAGGAATTTGTACTGATTAAAAGAAAGCTCAACAGGATGCCAGTAAGATTCGAGTTTTCGCCCTGAGTAGAAAGCCCCTGGCCTACAGGCCATACATGGCGTAGTAAAATTTAGTGAGATTTTTAAACAAATTGCAACTATATATGCTTTGGCAAGCCAACAAGCAATAAATAGAGATTTTTTATTATTATTGTTAGGACCAATCTGTAGCTCCGGGCGTCCATGGCTGGGATTGAAGTCAGACCAGCGGGAGTATTGGAATGTCTGATTTTTTCGATTGGACCAGTTCTTTTGATTTTCATGCTTCGTAATTTAACGCAGAGTTTTCCACCTTAAAAAAATATATTGGATTGTTGTTAAATTATCGTGACACATAGTATTGACCAATTTGTTAGATTAGAACATTTCGCGAATTTTTTTTTTACTAATTGTTATTAGAAAAATCAGAGAAGCCAACACTATTTAAAATACTAGAATTTTCAAATAAGCGAAAGCTTTGAGTTATTTGCCAAGACAGGAAAACGGAGAACTTTGTTTGCGACGACGAAGCTCATTATTTTACTGACTTTCTCCAGATTTCCGCCTTTAGCGTTGACCCTCAGGGCCGCGAGTAGCATTACGTACCTTTAGCAGCGACGCTGACCCGCATTTTGTTTCACGTTTCACTTCGTACTTTAGAAACAACTGGTTGCGTTTTTTTTTTAATGCTAATGCTTTTTTTTAATGCAAAGCCATTTAACTGGCTTTGTATTTTTGCTTCGTAAAAATTTAAGAAAGCGTAAAATCAAAGTTTGTTTGTCGCGTGAGAAATATCCCATTCGCATTTGATGTTGTTTGGTGGGTCATGTTTTGAGTGCTTGATAAAAGCGACCTGATATAACACATAAGCTCCTAATACAGTGGTTCTCAACCGGGGTGCCGTGGCACCTTGGTGCCATTTGTATGTCTAAAGAGCGCCGAAAGATATTTGAGAATCTTTAGGAATCTGATTTTTGTTTAACTCTTACAAATCTTTGTGTAAGATTAGAGTGGAATAAATCCAATTGTAACTTCCTATGTTGTATAGAGTTGTGTGGTGCTTCAGTTCCATTTATTGCGACATTATAGTGAATTACCTACAAAAAATCTTGTATGGGTGCCGCAATCTATTTAATATCGCTTAGGGGTGCCGCTAGCCATATAAGGCTGAAAAACACTGTTCTAATGCATGGTTTTTACCATTTTTGGTGTTTATGCGAAACCTGCATGTGAGATTTCGCGTCGAGATTTTGCTTCAGCCCCAAAGCAGCCCACCCCCCAAACAAAAAACGAAATCGGCACGCGTCTTCCCTTTTCCTAATTTAACTTGGCCGACGCCATATGCGGAAGCGGCAGAAAATCCCGGGCGCAAATTTGCGCGTCGCCGAAGCATGCCGAATCAAGGCCGCGCGACAGTTGGCCGCTTTCCTTGTCTTGTGCCTTTGTGTTTGTAAACAGACAAGAAGGGGGAAGACGGGCAAAGGAAATAAGGCGATTACGGCCGGGGATAAGGGATGAGCCGGGCGTCGAAGCCGACAAAGTAACAGTTTAGCCGGGCCGTCGTTTGTTTTTCGACTTAATAAGTCACTGCCGCGTATTGATTTGACGCGATTGCGCAGGTTCAATCTGGCGCGGTTTTGGTCACTTCGTGGGAATTTTGTGTTTCGTCCGACGAAAGTCTCGAGAAGTCGAAACGGCGGCATTCCGCGGCCACTATAAGTACCTCAACTTAGTACTTAATTGTTAAAGGTAAAACATTGTCGCCTAAACCGTTACTCAACATTATTGAGTCTTGACGTATTAAAATCGAAAAACGACACAAAACGGATTTTTTAAACAAAGTACTCGAGACGTTTTTTTAAACACAAAAATGTTTCACAAATTAAAATGAAACGTAAAGTTTTAAAGAAATATTAGTGCCTGATTTTATTTGTGTTAAGATGATATTTAATCTATGAAATGCTGTGTGGATTAGCATAGTATCAAAATGCTTCAAGGGCCTAGAGCGACAAAGTGTTGTTTCGGTGCAAAATAAAATTGATTTACTAACAACGCGTTTTAATTAAATCAATGAAAAATGAAAAATGAAAAACAAAAATAATATCGAAATAAAAATTTATGTCTTCCGAAGTCAAAAACCAAAAGGCTGTTACTAATCTTATCAAAATGTTCCTATTGTGACGGTTTTAGTTTCAGAGTGCAATCCGTTTTCGGAGTATGACAGCAGCCATAGCGTTTAGCGCAGTTCAAACGACGGCCAAATCACAGCAGGCGTCTAAAAACGAATAAATTGAACGGGAGGGGAAAATTCAAGGGGAGATAGAAAAATCGGCAAATTTTTCTTTCGTAATGACGCAATGGACGTGTATACTGTTTGTAAAATGTCGGTACAGCGCATTTTAACAACGGTTGCAAATTACGGGTATGATTAACTTATAAGTTCAATTTGCTCACAATTTTCTATCACGCGGATGTTCTTAGCGCAAATGTCTTTCCATCGCACTTAAACAACTGTTACAATTGTGTGCACGGTTAACGTTTAATTTCAATATACGCAGTAATAACGGGCAGATGCGGTATCACTGCGACAGTTGCATTTACGATTCCCGTCCCCTGGGTGTTGCTTTCAGTTCTTCTGTCACCTGCCTGCTTTTGACAGCCGTAATGGTGCAATATGTATCGCGCATGTCACCAGAATCACCCCAGCATTTCTACTGCCTTGTCCTTTTATTTTAATCTTTTACAAATGCTTTTAAACTCGACTAAAATAATCAAGAATTGTTTTTTAGTTCCTTTTTGGTTGTTTTAGTACCGATTTGCTGTATTGCTTTGAGCAATGAGTTAAGTCAATCAATCTATTGTATTTATTTTACACTAATACAAAAAAAATTGAAACTTTTTTTAACGTTTGTTTTGTTGAAAATGAAGTAATTTTCGTGAAAACGTTTTCAATTTTTATTTCCACATTTAGGCTGTATTTGATATAAAGAAAATCCTTACAACGTTTTATTTTATGGTAAAGCTTTGGTGCTCAGTTTATTGTTTTCTGCGCCACGTTTTGGATCGCATTTTACACGGATGTGTGTCTCAACACATCTGGCAAACATGGCAAGGTATCTGTCTTAGACTCCGCGCAATATCAAGAGAGTTTAAAACCGCGCCCCTTACAACTTTCGCTTAACATATTATTGAAACCCGCCCGGCGGACATGTATTTCAGCCGCCCCTCTTACGGTACAGGAAACGTTGGAGTAGCTAATTCCTGCTGTGGAATACCCCGAGTCAAACGGGTTCAAATTCGGCCATTTTGTCTTATGACGCGCCGCGCGCCGTTCGGAAGTACATTTCATCGCACCGACCAACTTTCCACTTGTCTCAAAGGGCTGGATTTCGGCGATATGACGGCGACTTTACGCCGCCTCTGTGGCAGAGCGCCGCCACTGTGCGAGTTGGTATTTAAATTTAATATCCTGCCCCGGCGGACTCCTAACAAACAGGATGTACCTTTGGAAACCGCAGGCCGATCGCCCTCCCTATGGCCCTTCCCTAAAAGCCCTAGTCGTTTTCGGACGCTCACGCCGTATACTTTCCGTTAACGAGGTCCCGTTAGACTTGTTTCAATGACGCGTAATGCCCCAACAATTGAGATAATGACGCCGTAAGGGAATCGAACGGCCGCTGGTGCTGCATCTGCAAGCTCCCGGGACCCTTTTATTTTGATTTGGACGCTGGCGTTGTTTTGCCAGTTCCATTCGCGATTTTCCGAACCGCAAATTATTTTTAACAGTAATCGAACAGAAGCTTGAAACACAACACTTGTCATATTCAATCTTTGTAAATGGCCCTATTTGTCTTATTCTAAATAGAGTAATCAGGTGGCTCTATACAAAGACAAGTTGTATATAATTCTTGGCGAGATTTCGCACCACCGTGCTTCATTAGGTCAAAGTAGAAGTGTCATATTCAGTATTCTTTCGAAATTAGGAAACGTTTCAAATAATTTCTTTTCGTATGGGCTTTGATATCAATTCAACATCTCTAACTATAAAACTCCAGTCATTATGCTCCTTATAGTATTCGTCAAATATCCGATAAAAAATGTGTACAATTCTGGTCAGTTTGTATTGAAATAAATTGCGTGTCGCGCTGCTGTCGTTGAAAAATAGCGGGAATTGACCAGCAGCCTGTTTTACATCACCAGTATGACGTCAATTTGGTTAGAACCGCGACCATGCCTTGACTTGTGAACAGAGCCGTAATTTCCAGTGATATATCATGCCCATGGCGTACCAAGAACACACGCTATGGGCGATCGATAGGACATGTTTTCACCATGGATGATTCTTCTATCAAGGGAGAGCAGAGAAATGTTATATATAGAAGCTAAGACGAGTTAAACCTGCTTCGACATACCCTTACTTGGACAATTTCGCCGCGCGTGCTACTGTTTGCATGTCTTGTGTTGGATCGGATTTTGACAAACAGACTCCTAAATTTTACTGCGGCTTTTTGTCGCAGCCTTTTGGTTGTTTAAGGTTCTTCAATGAGGTATCACTTTGTCCGACTCCGTATTTTAGCTGTGAACATCTAAAAGCTTAACTAAATATTAAAATAATTCTCCTTAAATTAAATAAAGCTGTTGGCCCGTTTGTTCGAATATTACTTCTAATATATGTTACAACGATGGTAAGTACATATACTTCAGGTGTTACAATTCATCTTCAATTTTTACACCATGATTTTTTTTAATTTTCCATAAATTAAATAAAGCTGTTGGCCCATTGTTTGAATATCACTTCTAATATATGTTACAACGATGATTAGTACATTTACTTAGTGTGCAATTTACCTTCAATATTTCCTCACATCATTTTTTTTATTTTCCATAAATTAAATAAAGCCGTTGACCCCTTGTTCAAATATAACTTTTAATATAATATATGTTACAACGATGGACATAAACCTAGTGCGTTACAGCCTAACCTGATTTTGTTACTTTTACAATCATTTTACCCATTGTATATGAATAGATACATAATTTATACACAGTTTTGCAATTAACAATCGCCACAATATTCTTCAAATGTTCCCGCAAATTACGCACACACGACGCGTGACTATTCGAAATGCCGTTTACAAGTCTGGGACGAAAATCGTGATTTAGTGTGCGCGCATACGAGCGAACAAAATCTTGCGACACGCGCCCTGAAATATGTCTCCCGTTGTATTGCTGGCCTCAATTATTGCGGCGCGTTCGGCGGCGAAGATGTCATCCATCTGCCGCTGAAAAAGCGACGGGGTGCTTTGTATTGAAAAATTGAGCAAAAACGACGACTACGCTTCAAGGTTGATGAAACAGGAAAATTTGCTTTGTGCATCTTACGTTCTACGCCGGTTTTCACCAACCTTTTTAATCCGCCGCAATCAACAATTAAAATGTTGCGTTTGCTTAAATAAACTTTCGAAATCGAAAAAAAAATCCTGCGTTTTACTTGAAAACAAAAGCTTTAGAATTCGTTCGTGTGGCTCCTAACACTTAAGCGGCTAACAAAATTAGGACGTGTTTTTACTCACATATCAATGTTCGTCCATTTTGCGCATAGATATACCCGCTGAGTATACAAAAGACATCCGTTCCGAAAATAGACCAAAATTACAAACATTTTCATTGTTTTTTTCCGAAAGTTGTACTTACTTAGTTGATCTGAGTGTACCTTTCAAGTATAGGGGTTGCGGTTTGAATTTACGTTAACAATACGCGTGTGAATTTTGAGCAAATTGTGTTGCAAACATTATATTGTTTTACCTACCTATTTGTTTACTTCACCTTCAATTTGATGCCAGGTTAAACTATTCAATTAGTACATGTCAATCGTTATTTTGCTGAAATGTTAAACTGAATAAAAGCGATTTTTTTGTGTGCCTTACATAGCGTGAATCTTTTTTTGAAGCGAATCGTGTCGCTTACATTATTGTTTTAAACTACTTATTTGTTTAATTCCCCCTAAAGTTGATGCCCGGTTAAACTATTTAATCAGTTGAATACATATAAGTCGTTATTTTGGTTAAGTGTTACGCCAAACTGAACAACAGGGACACGTTTGTGCGTTGCGTGTATCTTCAATTTGAAGCACATCGTGTCGCGTAGATATGATATTGTTTTAAACTACTACTTATTTGTTCAATTCAGCCTAAAGGCGATACCTGGTTAGTGGTTATACTATTTAGGTTAATACATGTTAGTCGTTATTTTGTAAGTGTTTTCTACAAGTCACCTAACTGAACAAAAGAGTCATATATTTATGTGCCTTAACTTGGCGTGCATCTTCACGGTTCCCGAACACACTTCCTACCCGCGGTGCTTGGTTCTGTTCGGCCTCAACCGACATATGTCGAGATGCATCTCCATTGTTACGTCACAATTGCGGAGCGCGCGCGACTCAGATCGCGAATCTCATTGTCCTCCCGCCCGCTTTGTAAAAGCGCCCAGCAGCGCAGCGGGAAGCATTTTCGCTGTACCAACAGTGTGCAATTGGTGCATATACCCCTCGACTGTGCGCGTTCTACTCTTACAACAGACAACTCCTGCCCAAACAAAGTGGCACACGCCCGAAAGTGGTAATCAGCCGTTCCCCCGGTGTCAATTAGCCGGCCTTTGTTTGTTTTAGGATTCTCCGGCCGTTTGATTTGGCTTGTGTGTGTTTTTATTTTCGCTGCTAAGTTGCGCGGCTTTCTTTTGTGCGTCGATTAATCACCTGATGTTGGCCACATATGCTATTTGCCTCACAGGAAATGAACACTTGCCATTATCCCGGCACTGCCTTTAACACGTCAAAAGTCGTCACAAATCGCTCGTGAAGTTGTCCCGGTATCGATATTCCGAAATCGCTGGCGGGATTGTTTGTTTCGTTTCCTTCTTTGGCCTAAGCAAAATCAATGCTCGTAGCGTTACATGAAAGTTTGAATATGCCGTCAGAGAACGACGAATATTCTCGAGTGGTATGGTGTGGGAAGTTTGGATAAAGCGCTGTAAAAGCTTTTCTAATTAAAAAATAAATTGAAAGCATAGCGACGCCTTTAAAACTATTGTGCTTTAGTGTAAGTCAGTGCTTCTCAACCTATGGGTCGCGACCCGAAATTGGGTCGTTGTTTGATTTAGTTGGGTCGCCAACCGCAGTAGTTCATACGTTTATTGAGATTGGTTCTGAGAAATATTTCTCAATTAAGAAAATTAAGGAAGCAATACAGATAATGTCTTACAATTAATTACTTTGTGCTAATGCCTATTTTTTGTTCGCTTACAAGAAGCTAGTTTTTATTTCGCTTACAAGAAAAAAACAATTGGGTCGCCAAAGCTTAGCTGTCATACTTACGCCTAATATTTGGGTCGCCGCGAAAAAAGGTTGAGAAGCACTGGTTTAAGTAATAAATATTTGTCGCAAAATCGTCGAAAAGCGTCGCAAATGTATAATGTGATGTGCTTTGATTGTAATCCATTAGCGATGCTAAATTTGTTGAACATTACTAAAATAAAAGCTATAGCTACGGACCTTTTTTAGTGTGGATGTTTCTTAAAGCATGTGTGATTGGATGTAACTTGTATTAAATAAAAAATTCGTTGTATTGCGTCAAGTCATCACAAATTAAGCATTTACCGAAAAAATATTGTAAATTGCTTACATTTAAAACAAAAATAAAGTGCTGTAGGAATACCCAAATCTATATTTTATTCGTTTTGGTTAAAATTTCCTAAAACAGTAATTAAATTGAAATCGAAACGTCTTGTCTTTAATTAAAATCCTGATTCTCCATTTTTATCGTCTTGAAAATTTACCTTGCTAAAAATTGCGTTCTTTACCGGACCTGATTAGGAATAAAATTGAACTTTCGCATGAAATGTTTTGAATTGGTTAAGCAATATTTCCATAAAAAGAAAAACTTCTCACTCTTTTGTTAATATTTTCATATGAAAAAATATTGACACTCTTGTATGAGAACTTGATATACCGCGGTTCTTGCTTTAAGAAAACGCTCGGTCTCTCTTCGGCGACACTTAGTCAAAAATCGCGCCAGATGTCCGACCCGAGTTCAACACGATTAAATCTTGACTCCGGCTTCTGTCTCTTGCGACGCGCGCGACCCATCGCCCGGGAGAGTGGAATAAAAGTGGGGAGGGGGGGCACTCGCTTTCTAGCGGCACTGAGCCCGGAAAGGGAGAAAAAGGCTTTTCCAAATCCACGAGTGCCGCTGAATCAACTAGCACTAGAGCAGTGGTTCCCAAACTTTTTTATTCCATGGCCCAAATTTGGTTCGTAAAACAATTCGTGGCCCACCATGTGCCGCGAACCTTTTTTGTACGACATTTAGCCAATTTTTCGAATATGACTTGTATCTTTTTTTCAAATAATACTAAAATAAGACTGACTTATATGTAAAGCGAAATTTAATCTAGCAGTAACTAAATCACTTTTTTTCAAATTTAAATCAAATTGAATATCTCTTTCGGCAGACTGAATTTCAAAAGTGCACTGCCGTGTTAATTGCGTAGCGAAAAAAACATAAGTAAGACTACCTATTTTGTAAAAAAATACTTTTTGGAAACGCGACAATGTGAGTTGGCGAAACTTTTTTCATTGGTAATTGTAGGGTATAAGTGTCAAATTATATAGTTGCAATATTTTCAAAAATAGTTCTATGGCCCACTGAAAATGGTCTGGTGGCCCCACAGTTTGGGAACTATTGCACTAGAGAGAGGGCGAAAGAGAAAGAGAGAGAGAGAGAGAGAGAGAAAGAGAGAGTGAGAGAGAGTGAGAGGGAGAGAGAGATAAGAAAAGGGAAAAAGGGAATCCCGGTGCTTTCGCTGCGTCCGGGACTCGCTTGCCTTTCTCGCTTCCTCGCGAATCGAATATTATTTAGCAGGTCCGCCGGGGTAGCGACTGGTTAAGAAGGACGGCGGCGTGTCTCAGTGGACACATCAATAGTAGTTGTCGACGCTCTCTGAGGACTCCGCGAACAGGGCCGCACTGCAAGCCAGCGGGGTCAAGGCCTGCTGCAGTACGGGTCCCAGCGCGCAGTACGACCAAGCCAAGTCGAGGCCTCGGTTGAGTTGCAGTTCAGAGTCCCCCCGCCAGGGATTACTTGCAAATAGATCAGCAATAGAGCCGCTATGAGGATTCCCCGCGTGCATTGGGGATCCCGTAAAGTTTTTTTAATTGCCCGGCCCGATGCAAGGGCGACAGGGAATTGCAAGTTGTTTAGAAGTTTAAATTGTTGGAAATCGTTTAGCGGTAACTTGGTTATCTATGATATGATCGAAGGCGATTTTCTTTTCAGTTAAATAAAACTACGCGCGTTAATCCGAGTGTGCTTGGTTAAATGTTTTTTTATGAAACCGTAGAATCAATTTGATAAGCAGCCGATGCTTAAAGCTGTTCTTTAATGATAAAAATCACTATATTTAATAAAAGCTGGTCAGCCATTTATATATTTTTCTCAACCATTTTTTCATAAACTCTTGCAGATTTAAAGTCTTACCGCAATAGCGTATATACATTGTACTTCAGCTGCCGCTATAAGACGTATAGCGTCCGAGTAAGCACCGAACCCATCGCAATCGTTTCGATTACCTGCGTGAAATTTCAAAATGGCTGCCATGCCGAACCAGCAACTGGTTCCCGCTGTAAGAGGCTGGATGCAGACTTCACTGGTCGAAGGATCTCCAAGGTAAAATTGGATCTCTATCGATCGTTAAAGTTAAACGATAGACAAGGTCGCCGTGTGTTGTGCCCTATTTTTGGATACTTCGGTGAATTTTTCCCGTTGTTACAGCTTGTTTTCTTATATGTCAGTAAATTGTTTCTTTTATATGGCCTTTTTAACTTTGTTGGTGGGCTGTTTGGCACCCTTGTTTAGAAATAACTGTTTTTTTTTCACTGATCATGCAAAAATGTAACAAATGTGTGATTTTACACGAGTGGACGGTTTGACACCAATTTAAAATTGGAAACCGGAAAATAGTTCCCAACATTATTATTTATTGGTTGGTTTGGACATATTCGGAATGATTTTTGAGGGTTTGAATTTAGCACGTTCATCAACTTACACAACCGCAATTTAAAGGCCAAAGCAACCTTATAAATAGGTATGTATGTTCAAAATAAAGAATGTGCGTGTACTGGGATAGATCACATCACGTCGTCTGTTGCCTTGCCAAGGCGTCATTTGGGGATAGTTAATTAAGGCCCTAAGGTAGGCCAGGGTACCTTTGGGGGAAGCGGGACCTATGTGTCTAACGGCGGCGTTGACTTTCAGGCCGCGATCCGAAATATTGTCTAGTGTATAGAATTTCCCAGGAGTAATTTATCTAAGCTTGGAACACTGGGCGCGCCCCGAATCAGTTTAATGAAGGTTGCATGCTATGCGGAGCGGCTGCGCTAACTTTACAAATAGCTACCTGAAAAATTAACTTTGTACGCTACTTGAAAAGGCTAAGTAAAGGTAAGTTGCCTATAAGGGGGGTTTTTAGAAGGTTGAATTTATTGTGGTAGGGTATAGAATATTGTAACAGTTTGGACTTGTTTCATCAAGCTTTTAAATTGCCTTGAAACAGTAATTTAATTTTTCTACTTTTCAGTGTAGTAGTATAGGGAATAGAAAAGCCCATATAAAAGTGTGTATCATTTATGTACGTGTCGAATAACTCTTTTAATCATTTATCCTACTTCTATATACGAGCTTTAGTATTTCTAGTTCATTTAACTAAAACCGCAAACATCATGCTCCAAGGTATTTAGTGTTATATCATAATTTGTATAATTCTATCGTCCTATAACTATTATATCTGTACTGCGTGATGGCTTCCGGCATGTAAAAAAATAAACAAAGGGCACCCAAACGCGTGTATACAACATAGCCTGAACTTAAGCGCGATATTTGTTTCAAAGAATTTAAACTGTCTTTTCTTCCAGCGTTGGACTTCACCGGGCGCACTTCGAGAAGCAGCCGCCCAACAACCTGCGCAAAAGCAATTTCTTCCACTTCGTTCTCGCGCTTTACGACAGACAAGGACAGCCGGTCGAGGTCGAGCGGAGCGCCTTCGCCGGCTTTGTCGAAAACGACACCGTAAGTTTAAATAGCTTTGTTTTTACCTAATAAAAATATCAAGGCCCATACAGAAGTCTTTTTTAAAAAATGATAAGAGTTATTCGAAACGTTCAAAATGCTATCCACTTCTGTATGGGCTTTGGTATTCGTATTGCGTCTTACTACAACTTCCAACCATTGTACTCCAAAGCTTTGTTTTTAGGTTTTTTATGTAATTTTTTAAGGGATTTTTATCAAGTTTTGGTGATCCACCCTTCGAAGAATTTAAATTGTCTTGTTTTGACAAACGAGAAAGTTTGTAATGAATACACAAATTTGTCTATTCGATTTTATTTTAGATACTGCATTTACCTTTTTTGGGGGGGTTTTGACTTATTTATTTTAAGTTACTGCATAACTAGACACACCTTTGAGTAATTTTATTTTTATTGTTTTTTACAGGAAGTTTCCGGGGAGAAAACGAACAATGGAATTCACTACAGACTCCAGCTATTATATCACAATGGTGAGCGACCCTTGATATTTATATATTTAATATAGTTAATAAGCAAAACTTGTTTTAAATAATAAGTAAAACGATTTTTTTTGTTTAGAAAAATAAATTATTAAAAAACAAAACTTATTATGACAAAGAGGCATTGTTAAAACCGAAGCTACTAAGCGATACTTGAGTATATTTAATTTAGCTATATTTAATGTCAAACTTATTCTTATTCTTATTTTAAGTTGTAGCATGGTATTGAATATCTCAAACAAATTTAGATCGTTTTTACAAATGTTGAAAAACAAAAATGAAAAAACGCTCACACAGCATGATATAGACACACTTCATAGGTAATATATACCCTTTAGACAACAACATATATTTTGGAATAATTTTCAAGCCCACTTAAAAAATGTAGGTTTGACCCAATTGGCGATCGACCACGGTTCTTAGGTCCGCCAAACCGACCTTCATTTAAGCGCGCGAGGTCGCACAGCACGCACAACATGCACACACACAACAAAAAGCGTGCGATCAATGATGCCCGGGCGCGCAAATATATTACCAGGCGTATTAATAACCGTCTTCGCCTGTTGCCGCCTAAATTGCCCGCTCGGGAATTGCCGCCGCGGGTCCCGCAGGTAATAAGCGACTCCGCGAGTATGTGTGTAGCTTCTTGCCCCCCTCCCCTCACCCCCTCCTCTCACAAAATCGGGCAGATTGCAACTCGGCTAAATTACTTGACGTGCCGCCCGGACGAGTCGCCCTTTGTTTCTCAGTTTATGCCCGATATCGATTTGTGTAATTAATGCGCGCGCAAGACGCGATGGCCAACTTCATTTACTCTTGTCTTTCGCCGCGCCATATGGCCGCCTTACTTTCGCCTCGCGTTCGACCCAGTGAGTTTCAATACACATTTTCTTGCTAGAAAAGGTAACATTTAAAATACCAATGTTTTGCCTTGTGGAGATTTACAACCGTGTCGAGGTTTTGGTGGGTCCGGTCTTTCTGCAATAATAACACTGCTTCGCGTTTTATTGTCTGTAGGTTACTTGATACAAATAAAGCGGGAATTGTATAAATTAATCATTGATATAAATTAATCATTCGCCTCAAAGGAGTCAAACCCGCAATATAACACGAAACCTTTATTTCGGACTTCACTGTTTTAGCCTAAATTAAAAATGGAGTAAACTTGCACCAGCAAATGTATTTCGAGTCCCCTTGAAAATATCTAAACAGAACTTAAATTATGATTTCTAATGTCTAATGTTCCAGGTATTCGCACTGAGCAAGACGTGTTCGTTCGTCTCATCGACTCGGCCACGAAACAGGTAAGACGCCCGACGCGCTGTACAAAATGGCCGCCATTTTCGGTCAACCTGGCTTGGCAGGTGTACGGTCGAATCACGCCAGATTGTTACTGACACATTGCGAACCTGTATTTAGCATTTGTCGTGAACTGGAGAAACCAATTTTGGAAATAAAAATTAAATCAAATTGTAGCGATTTTTAACCAATTTTTTTAAAATAGAATATTCTAGTTGCTGTTGTTTTTTCTGTTTTTGAAAAACGAGTAACCTTCTTTTATAGTAGCGATAACTACTCTTTTTGGAATCCATTTACAACCCGGAGTAAAACAAGAATTATATTTCTTTATCGTTTTTTTGTTTTAAAAAATAAAACAAGTTAAACAGAAAATTCATAGTTAGTCCTGTTCAGATTTGTTCCTTAGTGAAACTGTTTTTCACTGGTAAAACGGTTTCTGCTTTATAGGACACTTTTGATTTTATTTTCGTTTCAGGCAATCGTTTACGAAGGGCAGGACAAAAACCCAGAAATGCGTCGAGTGCTGCTAACGCACGAAATAATGTGCAGGTAATTTAACTTCTTCCTTTTGTCATCTTTCTTTTGTTATATAGATTAGCTAAAAATACTAAAATTACTTAGCCGTTTGTAAAAGTGTATAACTAAGATCCGATGCTGCGAAAGTACAAGTAATTTTGTAGTATAATTACTTATTCTTGAGTATTCTAACATCGTCTTTTGTTATTTGCAGCCGATGCTGTGACAAGAAAAGTTGCGGAAACCGAAACGAAACACCCTCGGATCCCGTCGTTATAGACCGGTAAATATAATAAAAATACAAACAATTTATAGTCAACCAAACAAAAAATCGTGAAAACCTCTATTTTACAGTATTGATAGAAAACGGTTAGATAAATATTCCTTAGGCGAAGAACATAATCATGTTCTATAATTTAACATTTTTCAAAAAAATAGGCCCATGACATCTCACATAAGTAGCATCAGTATTTTTTTAAATAACCGTCATCGAAAACCTTAAAAGGTAATACTTATTTTCCGAGGATGTAGGAAAATATAACAGGTGCTAACCAGCAACTACCATATACACCTAAAGTGGACAGACCCCGCTTATTTTAACCTCGGGCCAAAAGCTCCGACAACTTAGGAATTCCAAACGCAATCGCAGCGGAAACTTTTTTAACGCCTCGTCAGCCTCGAAATCAATTGCGCCCAAAGGCTGCGCTTTAAGACAGTAGCAGCAGCAGCAGCTGTGCCGGCTCGCGTTGGCCCTATATCGAGTTAGCCGCAGCCGAGATCCTTAAATCACTTGGCCGCGACTGACTCTTTCTTCAGCCCGGTCGATACTGGAGACGGGGAACTTACTCACGCGCACTGCCTCGATGCCGTGTTTCAGTTTCTCACTGGGCTATCGACCCGCGGTCCAAGTCAATATTCGGTCTTCTCCACTTGGTCGTTTTCTCCCTTTCCCGATCTTTTCCGGCGTTTGCACCCGGGAAATTTTTAAGCAATCGCTTGATATAAATTGTGGTTACGCTGTATGGATCTTTTTTTCAACCAAACCGGCTTCTATTTGAGCATAACCAACTTTTAATTTTAACCTGATTTCGAGCGTAGCTTTTGTATTTATTTTTGTATGTTACAAATACCATTGGTAAACGACACACCGCGTGGTGAAGATAGCCCCAATAAGTAGGATTCACTTTCGATAACGATTGGCGCGGGAAATTCCACAGAAACAATTATGACAACGATCAAAGCGGATAATTCAGAATTAAGTGTTTCTGAAGTGTCTTTGCATCGCCTTTTTTAAAACCAAACTAGTTTCTAATTATAACTTTTAAATAATTTTCAGATAAAAGTATTTGTAAATGATTTAACTGTTCAATTTCGTTTGAATTGCCACTTTGTAAATGGCAAAAAGGTGCATAGTGTTTCTAAAGCTCCTATACTTTAATAAACATTTACGGTCTAAACGCTAACCCTACAACCCGCATCAACCAAGTCCAACAACTGTCACGGCTCCGAAAAAGTAAAAAAGCTCTTGGCCGGCATATGGCGGACTAATTGCACTTCGCGGCATAAAGCATCGGCGGCGGGCCCGCTTGCATGCACCGAAAATTGCTTGGCGCTTTCGGCGTGCCGCAAATTGCGTTACACGCTTGCGCGCTCTTCAGCCTGTTTTGTCTTCGGCGGTTGGCATTAATCGAACATTTTGCTTGAGTGATGACGCGTGGCTAATTGCGACTTGTTCGCCAGCTTTCGTTGCGCATTTGACTCGAGCCAAGCACAGAAACTTTGATTGGGTTTTGCGAATCTGCGAGTCGGGCGAGCGGGTAAACAAGTTTACTGGGGTTCAGCCATTAGAGGTCGTTTTTCTCCAAGTCCTAGGCGTTAAACAGTGAATTTTGCAATTGCTGAACAAAAAATTACAAATGCTTTTTCGATTAAGGTGACCCCCAATCACAGCAGTCTGACATCATATTTGAAATGATTTTTCTTTCAACAATAATTTGACCCCCTAACAAAAGAAATCAACTTTTTGCTCCTCTTGGAGTTTCGTGAGGTCACAATAAGAACTGGCTAAAGCTATTGCTGCAATATATAGCCACAGGCAGTATTTCGAAACCTAATTTAATGTGAAAAATAGGCCTTAATAGTTTTTCGTTAAATTATCTATGAAAGACAACCCCGTACCCGTAACGTCGCATTTAAATTTTCCAGTCAAAATTATAGTAGTCTTTTAAATCGTACGAAATATCCGTTTTATTTCGAAAGCACGTTCACGGCAGTGACACGCGCTGAAACTTAATGGACCTATTGCCGCGAAATAATATTTAACGTCAAACGGCGTATCCTCGTTTAGTGCCGCCAAATGCTATACGGGCGAATTTCGTGGAACCTTTGCCCAAAACAGCGAAAGCTTTCAAAGCTGTTGAGACGCGTGCCATTGCCCGTCATCCACACTCGCACTCGAAACATGCGCGCCGCTCCCAAATTGCATTAAACTGTCGATTTTGAAAAGCCGATTTCGACCACACTTTTTGCGTGCTTTTAAACCCCTTGCAAGTTCACGGTATATATATATGGTTGTAATATGATTAAACCGACGCCTGTTTCCGTTGCAAATTAAACCTGCTTACCAAAAAAACTGTTTGTTGTTTTAATTTAGTATTAGCGTCCTAATCATTTGTCTTGAAAAAAATATTTAAAAACTCACATTTAATGGTGAACCTACAATTATACTGGTTATATTATTCACTTTATTGGCAGCTCGACTTGATGACCGTAAAGGTCTTTTCGCTCTCCTTGTGTTATTCTTTATGCTATTTTTTTAATGATTGCAAAGAAGCACAAAAATAAATTGAATCTTGAATCTTTGCCCTTTAACAGATTCAAATAGTTTTATTATTTTAATAAACTCCCCATAAATTAATTTATTTTTATACAAATTATAGTCAACTATAGGCCCAAATACATGCCAGTCGTTCATAGTGCTTTGGATCCGCTTTTTAGCCCTTTTCCTTCGGCAATGGCCACCGAGGCTGCTTAAGTAACCGCATCAAATCACATAGGGTCGTTAAAATCGCTCAAAAACAGTAAGAAAGGCCGCCAGGCGAAATCTCGACCGCCGATTGCGACAATCAGTGCCAATCGAAAAGCTCATTCAGGCCTTTGAGCAACCAACTCTTATAATACACCGGTGATAATGCAAACGGGCATTGAGCAGCGAGCCACGGCCCGGCTTCGTTCCGGCGCGTTTCAAGCGTCCCAACTTCAATCTTCGGGCGTCCATCATGGCGCCTGAATAATTAATGCCCCCCCCCTCCCCTGTCCCCGCCCCCCAACCAAACGCTCCGCACGAGGGCAGTATTCGGTACGGATCGGCCGCTTATACAGCGTTCAAACTGTGACGAATATGTGCGTTCTGCATCGGCCCTGAGGAATGTAATGCCTTCTGTTATCTCTCGCTTTTTTGGAGTCCATTTTGTCTGAAGCGCGAAAATGCTGTCACCATTTTCAGACAAGCGCGCTTGTTTTTGCTTCTGCCTTAAAGAAAGAATGTTAGAATTTACCATATAATTTAACTGAGTTTACCTATTATTTTCTCAATACGCCTACATAATGTTGTTTTCGTTTTACTTTTGGCGTAATAGGTTGGCGCCGGATTTTATGTTTTCAACTATTTGCGTTTTAGAAATAGTCATTTCTTGTAGTTTTGTTTCAAAATATTGTATTTTTGTTCACCAAGATAACAACGAGGCCATATAGTACACTTACTTATGTGTAGTTTGATTAAAAATAATGCCATCATTCGTAGTTTAGTGACCTAATTATTAATCACGGTTATGTAGAAAGTTATGCTCTTGTAAATAGTTCCCAACCGCTTGGTTCTTTAAGGTGGTTATGACTTTTAATCATCATTCAATATCGCCATTTCGCACTGTACGCTTCAAACCGTCACATTTTACACGAAACAACCCTTAAAATCCATCAAAATACCTCGGAATTAAATTGTTGATCAGAAATTTGATGCTGTAATCACAGTTCGAACTACAATGCAGCAAAAACAAATCAGTGTGAAGCTCAAAAACACATCATAAGTTCGCAAAAAAATTCCCGAAAGCCAGAATTTACGTGACAGTGAATCACAAGCACTGTTTTGATTGCGGAAAGTCCCAAACACTGTCTCGATTGCGGCTGTTGCTGCAGCGCCCGAGGCTGTTGTTTACGGCGCCTAACCCCGCTAATGTTGCGCCCACCCGATCGCGACTAATGCAATTCGAGCAGCTGCCGTCGTCTCATAGCGATCCCCATTATAGCGCGGCTCTCTTTATGATGTCACAGTGGCAAGGCTGTGTTTCCCCGTCACTTTCACTATAGCGTCGAGTGTTGGGGCCTGATTGGCTTGAGTCTGGGTGCTTTGATTGTTTAAAATACAATGCTATGCCCAAGTTATGGCTAAATAACTACCAATGTTTCTTTCTTATTTTTTCTTTTGTAGATTGTTTTTTTTTTATCTTGTTTAATGGTATTTTTATTTATGCGACTTTCGTTTTGAAGTTTATTATTTTTTTCGTAAGTGATATTAGACAGCATTAAAACCCCGATTCGTGTTTTGCTTAGAACTGCGAACTTGCGATTAACTGAATTTCGTATTTTTTTTAGATTCTTTCTGAAATTCTTTCTCAAGTGCAACCAGAATTGCTTGAAAAACGCCGGGAACCCAAGAGACATGAGAAGATTTCAGGTATATTTTAAAATCGAACATAATTTTTTACTATTGTTTACGCCGTTCAAGGAAATGCATAATTGCTGGAATTTAATTTCTCCAAGTTATGTGGCATCAATGAATTTAACTTGAAATTCGTTTCGCCTCTGAATCACTTAACGACATTAAGAATCCCGAACGAATTAAATTCCAGGTGGTTGTTTCGACAACGGTTCATGTGGGTGGTCACGTGCTAGCGGTTTCCGACAACATGTTCGTCCACAACAATTCGAAGCACGGACGGAGGGCAAGACGGGCAGATCCCTCCGAAGGTGCGTGAAATAAGCTCCAAAGGAATTTAAAACAAAGTTTATGGCGAAACGTTATTTCAATTTTAAGTTTTAGTGACTTTACATCAGTGGCGTAGCCAGCCGAAAATTTTTGGGGGGGCCAAAAAGTTGGAATTTTTTGTTCAGCTTTTGTCATTGTATTAACTGCCGTAACGAACACAAATAACAATGCTAGCAAACCGTTTCGAGCAGCAACGGACTTAGTGTTAACGCAATACTAAAAAAACAGTCAAAGAGGAAAAACTGTCTAAAAGTAGTGAAAGTACATTAATGTATAGTAAATGTTATATTAACTACATCGTTTGTGACGTAACAATGCATGACAATTACAGTGTGGCATGCCTGTGATCAAATGTTGTGGTACTGCTCATAAATGCTACAAAACAAATTATTAAGAGTAAAATATTTATAAATTGTTGGGAGGGGGGGCGTGGCCCCTCAGGCCCCCCCCCCCCCTGGCTACGCCTATGCTTTACATTCACAATGCAATTTGTTTCACAAAATTGAGTTGTACGTACGAAGATGTCACTTTTTATTGACCTATACCATATTATGTTATTGTAATCGGATTTTTACTGTTAAGTTAGGACAGCTTCATTAGCAGATAAAAGCTGCTTGTAATGTGGTATATAAAAGTTAAGTGGTTTCCATCGTAAAATTCCCGACGGTAAAAAAAGCAGTCCCGACGGTAATCGAACTTGAATTTTCGCAAAATCAGATTTCCCTGAAGAAGTCCAATTCATGCTTTATCCGGATTTGAATTCAAAGTAAAACTCTCACAGGACGTATTGTGTTACGCCTAAAGTAAAACCAAAACGGGCAGTTTATTTTTAATCCCTGCGAAAAATTGGCCTGAATTCTCGAAGGAGATGACTTTGTTGTATCCAAAAGCCTTTCAGCATTTCGTGCTATCGGGTGACCTTTGGTTTAAGACCAGTTGGCCTGATTATGATGCAACAATATCCTTCTCTTGTTACGTCACACTCTGACATTCGGATTCCCAACGCTCCTTGGGGACCTTTAGTCAGGGCCAGAAAGCCATTTCGAAATCAACCGGGATAGGCCGCAGTTCTAACATCAGCAACAGCCTCTAACAGATGACTTACTAAGTTTCCATTTGTTCCTGTCAATCAAATGTGTAAGCGGCGTTGTAGCCGGCCTTGTGGCGCGGTTTTATTTTCCCGTTTGGAATGATTAACCCCATAGTAATGATGGAAAAATATGTTTTTCTTATATTTCATCTTCATGAAAGGGCATCTTTGCGACAGAGTTTTGTCATGCTAGTCGATTTTTTATTTGATAAAGCGCCTTTTTTAATTTGTCTGTCGGATCCTTAAAAATCACTACAAAAATATTGGAGCATAATGGTTGGAGGTTGTGGTAGAACGTAATAAAAGTATCGATACCAACTTCTGGATATAGGCTTTAATATTCTTATTACTACTAAAAAAGTCTTCCAATCATTTTTGTCATCTTTTACGCTGGTATACGGAAAAAATGTCCCTGTCATTACTTAACATCTCTTAATCTCTAGCGAAACCCGCGTCATTAATAACTCGCACAAGCCTTAGCTGAATAACGCGTCAGATAAAAAGCGAGCGATTTTAAAGCGATATCGGTCGAGCGCAAGATGCCAGATCGATAGACCAGTCAGGTGCTCTCTATTCCCAAGTGATACTCTGATAATTGCTCTGTGCCGTTGCTGGCTCCGAACTGTTCTACTTCTGTTTTAAGACCCTGGAGACGTTAGCTCTGTTGCACTGATCGTGTCTATCTTGCTTGAAGACCATCGATTTTTGTTTTCCGACTGTTTTCAGGCGTTTTCCGTTTATTGAAGCGTCCTTGCTTGACCCGTGCCCTAAGCCCGGTGGGACACAGCCATTAATTTGAATAGAATTCCTGGCGTCTTATATTAATGAGACACCTCCCTGATAAAAGCAGTCGCCACATTAATATAAAATCTATAAAAAATGAGCAGCTTTTGGAAATATTTTTACATACAGTGGTGCACCTATAGGCAATTTAATTTACTTCACCGATTTAAGTGTTTAATATACGCGTGTTAGTCAAAACATAATGAAATCCCGCATATGTTATAATACAAACAAAATGGCGACAAAGTAACATTTTCTGTTGAAACATTTACGTAGCCTGAATGGCTTTTTCTGCGATTTGTTTTTAAAAACAAAAGGAGCCAATGTTGACTGACTAAAATAGTTCAATTTTTAACGACTCGTTCTAATGTAACTTTGCATTTCCAGCAGCACCGTTGATCAAAGCGATCAACCCATCGGAAGGCTGGACCAGCGGTGGTGCTACAGTTATAATTGTTGGCGATAATTTCTTCGACGGACTACAAGTGATTTTCGGATCCATGGTTGTTTGGAGTGAGGTGGGTACAAAATAACTTCCTCTGTTATGCCCCGGAGCCCAAACGACTAAAACAATATTGTATTTATGCTATTTAAATAGAAGATCGCCTTTCAAAATGAGTCATTACTTTTTAATAAATTTGGTTTAAGTTATTTGCTGACTGCTTTTCCTGCTATTATGTACAAGAGTTACTTCTTGGTGCGATATTTGTCTTTCACTCGTGACTATAATAGATCGTACACAGCATGATCACAATTTAACAATCATTTGCCTATTTTTAATAAAATTAGCATTTAATTAACATACCTAACAATCCTTATTCCTTTCCCAGTTGATCACGCAACACGCCATCCGGGTACAGGCTCCGCCGCGACACCTACCGGGAGTTGTCGAGGTCACTCTCTCGTACAAAAACAAGCAATTCTGCAGCGGAGCTCCCGGGAGATTCGTTTACACCGGTAAGTGTTTTCCACCGTCAAGACTGCTTAGCCGGAACACTTTTAATAGAAGTGCACCCCTTTTGAAAAGTTTTGCTGACTAAAAAATATGTTGAGATAGTTGTAAAATTTCAGTTTTTTATAAGTGTTACCGAAATTGCTGTTTTGCGTAAAAAACTCATTGGTACAGTTTTGCAAGGCTTAATCTTAATTTGTCATTTGTATTACCTAACGAGTTAAGGATTCATGTTCAGCCACAAGGCTTTCAACTATAATTAAAATATTTACATTTTGCTTGAATTTGGCTATGCTGGGCGCAAACTTAAGTGATTGACGGAACATTCTGACTAATTTAACTTAACAACTAACGTTTTATTGCAGCTTTAAATGAGCCAACGCTTGATTATGGATTCCAGCGTCTTTTGAAAACCGTTCCCAGGCACCCTGGTGACCCGGAAAGATTGCCTAAGGTTGGTTTTGAGTTTCTCATTGAGATTAATTTGAAAGATTGTATAGCAACAGTTAAAATAAAACTAAAAAAAAATCACGAACATTTTCAAAAAAAAATAACAAACATTTTTCTCATTTTTTAGGAAATCATTCTCAAACGCGCCGCCGACGTCATGGAGGCGGTCATGGGCCGGCAGTACAATCCGCACGGGCCGCAGATGACGTCATCCGGCGCCGTGCCGCCCTCGCACCTCTGCCCGCCGCCAGGTGGCAACCCCGGGTCGTTCGTGCCGCAGTCGGCCAGCGTTGCCATGGCAGCGGTTGCCATGAACGGGTACGCGGCGGCGGCTGTGACGTCACAGTTCGTGCCGGCGACGGATCGCTACGAGTCGGCGACGGCGGGAAGTGATTCAGGTTTGATAGGTTTGTTCCACTTATATTTGGCCTGCCTCTGTGTGTCTGTGTGTCTGTGTGTGTTGCACTTGCTAAACCCATTGGTCGCAAAGGCCACTACAGCTGCATTGAGCTGGGCAAAGCGTAATTTGTATTTCAATTCTATTGTTTCGAGCTTTTCACGCTGCTAAAATCAAGCCCAGTGCAGCTTTAGAAAAACGTTACGTTTTGGAGAGATTTTTACGCCCAGCTCAGCTCAGCGCAGCTGTAATGTAAACGGGCCTTAAATGTGGATTGAGAAATGTTTGTTTCTTTGGAATAATTGCGACCATTCTCAGGGTAGGTTTCTTCTAAATTAAAATTCGGGTTTTCCATTCGAATAGACGCAACATGTTCCACTTTTTTAAACTGTGTCGCGGCGTAGTCCTATGGCTATTTGTGGATTGGCATTAAAAGGGATTACCTGCAGAAAAATTGTTAAGGAAAAAAACTATGTCACTTCAATTTAGTCGTATGACGACTAGGGAAATTGCATTCATATTGAAAACACCAGTTTTCTCTAAAATGACTTGTGTTTGTCCTTTTTTGTAACAACGTTTTCTAAAAATAAAATAAAATCGCAGTAATAATATTTCAAGCAACCCAAGCTTCTTTGTGCCTAAGTTTTCTTCTAACAAGTCAACTTATTTTGCAGGTTATTCCAGAGGCAACAGCGTGTCGCCGCGTAACGGGTACTCACCCCAGGGAACCCCCAACAGCGTAACCGGGGGCTCGGCTGGTGCCATGAGCGCCCTGTCCACCGTGGCCACGGGGGTGCCTGCCCCCTACAACGCGTCCCCGCCCTTCAATAGCTACACCTGCTCGGTACCGACTTTCACCAATATGACCAATTCCTCGTCTTCGGCTCTATTCTCAGGAACCAGCAGTAAGTTTTCTTTATATATTATTGCGTTTTGTGCCCTTAAACCAGGGTTGGCCAAAATAAAAAAAGCTAAAAAAAAGGCTTACCTCAAGAAAAGCCAAACAAACAAACAAACAAATATTTTGCAAACTCTAACAAGCCTTTGTTTTTCCTGGCATAATAAAAAATGCGATGGGTAAATGGTCATGCTGGTACTTTGAATTTATCTTTTTGTGGCAATTTTTCTCCATTCTTTCTGGTTTTGAAAATTTTTCTCTTTTTGGGTTAGTTTAATCTCTTCTTAACATAACACTCGTAACATTTTTCAATAAAGCATAAAAAGCCTAAATTTTCAAATTTGGCTTTAAAAAATCCCAACTGGCAACCCTGGCTTAAATAAAGATTTGCTTCGAACTTTGTGTTTGTTACACGGTTTGGCGTAGTTGAAGGACGTTTGTCTGATGTTTGAAAGCTATTAGGCGAGATTAAAGCTGTATATTTTGACTTATTTGAGGATCACCGCTTCCCATTTCCCAGTATGTTTAGTTGACTGTGTTTTTTTTGTTATAATTTATAAGCGAATGACAGTAAAGGGTTCCTAATGGATAATCATAATTAAAAACAATCACTGTATGTAACACGTTTTAGTTACTTAGTTGTAGGGCATTAGTGTTTGTTTAGTTTGTTCAGCCTATTACAAAAATAATCGCAAGAATATAGTGTATTAAACGTAAAAATGGATCGAACATGTTTCAATAGATTATGATCTGTCCTTAGCCTATTTAGTCTATTTAGTCTTGATAAGAGCAACGGTGAGCTATATTCCTTCGTCGTAGTTCTCCACAATGAAAGTAGATGTCCGTTTGTGCACACTTAACGGATCTGCTGCCATTGTAACTAACTGCGACGACCAAACACGAAACATCAACTCAACTTCAACGCTCTAATAATGAACCTATTTAAATACGCTTCGACGTGATTATGCACGCAAAGCATTTCCAGAAATGAAACGCCAGGTCGTACTCGAAATTTAAAGTCGGTTCAGATGTTGAAGCTAGTGTTTTTTAGTTTATTTTGTCACGGCGCACCTGTAGACATCTAAACTCTGGCGGCATATTCATAGCGAGCGAAACGAGCTCTAATATTATTATTTGGTTGGACTCGTTTGTAGAAAAGGTTATATTTTATAGGCCTCAAAGTTGACTTATCTTAAAATTCCGGTGGGCTAAATAAGCGAAGCCAAAGGAGAAAATAAAAGTTGACACAAAAACAAACGTTCTATGTTTTAGAATATATTTCCACATCCCCGCGTCGCACTTCATAACGTTTAATGGCGCACCGGCACAAGATGCCTTCGTTTATTCTAGAAACTTAACCAAGACGATAAATCTAACTGTCCTAATCCACTGAAAACTATAAAACTTGTAATTTAAATTTTTTTCACATGTTTCATTTTCGTTTTTAAAACGAATTTAAATCGTTTGAATTTTTTTTTAATTTTTTGCAAAATTATTTCCTCCAGTCCTCCCGTCGTCTCCTAGCAACGGCATGAATCCTCTTTCGTCATCGACGACTCCGGGCATATTCAGCTTTTCTCCAGTAAACATGATCGCCGGCGCCAAGCCCAAGAGCGCCTTCGCTCCCGTAATTCGGCCCCACAACTCGCCCTCCCCTCTACCGCCCACTAACGGCAATCTCGGATCGACCATAATGCACGGTGGGTTGCGCTAACGGGTCGAACGTGTTTGTGCGAGTTTTTCGCGCGAATTTAAGGGCGTGGCAATCCGAAATTCTGCTTAAAAATCTGTTATAAAACAAACCATCAAGCCCACAAAATCTTTTTGGAAAAATTGCTGTTACAAATTTATTTTTTGCTTAAAAATTGGAAAAGGAGGTTTTGATATACATTAACATCGACCATAAATATTGCGTTAAAACATGAATATCAAACCTTTGTCAATCCAATGATAAATCAACCGAAAATACCTTTTAAGCAACTTATGCCGAACCGTTTTAAAAACAAATATTTCTTGACCTCTATGTTTGACTTAAAAAAATATGTTTCGGTATTTCGCAAAAAACAAATCTTCATTACTTGAGAACCTCAACTGTTTTTCTTCCATTTCAGCTCTGAACGGCTACAGTTAACCGACCCGTCCCACCCAACTATTTTTCTTCAACGCAATCAGCACAAGTTGTTTACAGCCCGCATGGCAGTGCGAAAAACCCAGAATGCAGGAATCCTGAGTCGATTCTGAGTCGTATACATATTGTTCCAATCCAGAGTGTGCGTGTTTTTCTTGTCCGCAGCCGGCTGCTTTTTCTACGGGTCGACTTTGCGACTGACTTTTGTTTTTATTTCTTCCCTACCGCGGCAAGGTGATATCGGTTGTTTGCGCGTTTGGATAATCCCCGCTTGATTTACTGTCGTCTCCTGTTTTTTTGCGCTACTTTTGTTTTGCCACAACTTGTTTTTAATATGCTTTATAGCAAAGCATTTGTAACCGTCATTGTTGCCATATGGATTACAGGATTTAAGAACTATTTCTCACATTTTGGAAATGCGGAAAATCGATTAAGCATCTAATTAAAACCTGAATCTACAGATAAGTTTAACTCGGCAGATCTCGCTTCAAAATATCCCGGCCCGATAAGCAACATCAAATGGATAATTAAATTAAAAGGATGAACCGATATCACCGTGGATTGACTCAGAAAAAATTCCGACCTTACTGAACCCATCCAGATAGTGTGAGTCATGCAGGCTGGGTGCTGCAGCGACGGTCCCGGATCAAAATATCTTGCGGTTTTCAACTGTCTTGCACGGGCAGCCATCGCTCCTGATTTTGAGATCGCTGATAAAAAAGGGCGTGTACATTATTCGTTGCCGAACCCGTTAATCGAGTTTTATAGTTAAACCGGGAGTCGTTCCAGCAGATAGAAATCTTCGCCCACGGACGAGATCGTCTAGTTTGTCTTCAAACATGTACTTTGCGATTAATTAAAACCAACACCAACACCATGAGTCTTCAACCAGTTTTGCAAGGTCAATAGTCAAACGTCCAACGCTCATTTTATTTTGCTCGAATACGGATTTACAAACGTGCGCGAAATCCAAGTTGTGCTCTATATTTCCAGCAGATATATTAAGTTTGCGCGCCACTTTTTCGCGTTATTTCGCACAATCACTTGCAGTTTAATTAGGTTGCATAAGTGTTCGTTCTGTTGATTTAATTTTATATGGCCAGTACCCGTTTTTTTGTTCGTTTGTAAATAGACTTTTTCTCCTACATATTTTTGCTCAGCTTTTGTTAACGTTTTTTTAGTGTGCTGTTTTATTTCAATCGCGGCTTGCTTCAATAAATCTTCAGGGATTTCCATTTCGCAGTTTGTTTTATTTAGAGTCGCTTTTAAAAATGGTGCTTTATAGAGAAAGCTACATAGGTCTAAGAACAAGTGCAAAAATTTTGTCCACCAAACTTGCTAAGCTACTGCGCTATAGGTGTCAATTTTAAGATGTATTGTTTCTTGTATAATTGGCTCTTTGCATAATTTTCCTAAAGTTGAACAACATGTTTTTGTATGTAATATCTATGATCACTGATCAGCAAGTTCATAAATGGAATTCCCGAAAACCGAGTGATTTAGATTAATATTTGCAAGGCTGTAGGCCAGGGGCGTGCAATTGTTTATCGCAGCGGGCTATAATGTATAACTATGATGGTGGTGCGGGCCGGACAATCGAACAACAGATATATTTTTTTAAACAAATTTTTTTATTGGAAAACTGCGTAGAATCAAGTTACTCATTAAGCGATTAATGAGATGTGTGATATCTTCTCTCACCAGAGATCTTGTTAGTTTTGGCAGAAGTGCCAACTCGAAGATCACTTAACAAGTGCTCATCTGTGAGCTGATTCCTGAATTTTGTCTTGAACAGGCTTTCCTTTTTCGGCAATTGCTTTCGATAACTTATAGCCCAGTTTTGGGCGCTGGTCTAGAATCCTACCACAACGCACATTATTAGGGTTAGGGTGCGGGTTAGCGTTTGGGTTAGGGTGGGTCAAGTATTATTATTAAATAAAGAATATAATAACACTTGACCCACCCACACCCAAATGCTAACTCGCACCCTAACCCAAATATTGTGCGTTTATTTTATAACTGTGGTAGGATTCTAGACCAGCACCCAGTTTTGTAACAAGCTCAACGTCTTTCTTATAACAATGAAATACCTCTTGTTGTTTGCTCAAAGACTTTTTCAAATGCAGCATTTTATCAACCCGCAATTGACCTACAACGCTATCATAATTAGCAGAGTGTTTTTAACTATAGTGTCCCTTAGAAATTATACTCTTTTATTAATGATATAACGTTTTGACAAACTACATCTTGCTTGAATTTCCACCTTTAATAATCAACCTTTCTTTTTTGCCAGCAAAACAAGGCAGTTTTACTACAATGCACACTATGACGCAATTATGGAGGTTCGGACAGTGTGATGTAATACAAATTGATAAATGCCAATGATTCCGTTACAAATAACTTCTTAAACAGTGAAAGATTTAAAAAAACAATGGGCTACTTGACGTAGTCTGTGCGGGCCACGTAAATAGGTCTCGCGGGCCGTGCTGTGGCCCGCGGGCCGTATGTTGCACGCCTCTGCTGTAGGCCTTCATAACTATCAGGATACGATACCTTTCTTATTTTGTTTCGCTTGATAGAACACTTTTTAGTTTAAAACTTGATTTTGGACTTTCCTATGCGTTGCATTAATCAACAATAAGATAATTTTAGAACGATCGTTCGACGTCGATACTTCATGTACAGGCTATGGCTGGTTTTAATTTGCTACACTCTGCGATTTCTTATTCGCGTTGTTAGGTTACAATTCGCGATGTCCGATACTTAATCTTGTTATTCCGATACCGATGTCCGATATTTTAGACAAGCAAACAGTATCGCGATCCGATCCGACAGCAAATGACGTCATTACTATGGTCCAACAAGCAAAACAGATGAAAATGAAAGGTTTTAAGGTAGTTTTTCCAGCTTATTATAGGCCTGAATTTTTTGACTAGATTTTAGAAGTTTATGACTTTAGTTGGTAACGTAGGCTATTGTGTAAAAAAAATTCGAACCAGGGCTAAAATTCCTAAATTAATTTTGTGTCTGATATTTAGCACCGGTATACCACCCTAGTATTTTACATGTACCGCTACTAACACTTGGCATCGGCCACCGGCTCCGATCCGATATTATTGGACGTCCCCATAGTTACAATGTTTACATCAACTTTAGTATGCGACCCGCGAAAAATAGGTTTTCTTGTTAAGGCGCTGGTACCATTTCTGTAAGTTCTGTAAGCCTGTTGCATATTGCCTATGAGTGAGACATTTTTTTTATGCACATGTTGAATTCTACTAATTCTACGTGTCCGTACTGACTTTACATGTTTGATAATATAGGGTCGCTTTCTTTTTTATAGAAAATAGCATTACAAATCAGGGTAACTTTAATTTGTTACCCGGCCCGGGTTACAAATATTTTTTTACATTACAATTTTCTGATATGCATTCTAAACTTGTATTTAAGCCATAAACAAAGGCACCCCACATAGTTTTCTGCCACCAATTTATTGTACAATTTATCTTCTGACACACACTTGGTGCCATGAATCTCTTACAGGCAAGTCAAAAGTACGGCTTTAACAAAAAGGTTACAATGTACGATAAAAAAAGCACCACGAAATACGAGTTTGCACACAAAATACATCATACAGCTTTTCATGCGGTCTTAAGTCCATTCTTCCGGTGAAACAGAAGTACACTCTGTTCATTTTTTAGGGGTCCGTTCTGCGAAGAAAAAAAGGTTGGGTGTAAGCAATACATACGGAATGATAAAAGCAAAAGTTTTTTTATGAAATTATGATTTATATACTAATGTTTGTTGTTTGTTGTTTGTTTAAAAATATTTATTACAACTTAGAGATTCGCATCCACACAAAAATACCCCTTTTTCAGCATCATGACGTAACACTATCCTTCCGCTATTCGTTTATCCGTGATCGCGCTAATCACAAATCGCGCTCATTCCTACAGTGACTTTAGACGCTTTTTGGTGCTTAAAAATGACGCAATTCAAACGAACTTTGACCCGAAAGTAGGGGATGTCCGATACTTGGTTATTTATTTCGTTACTTGGTTATTCGTTCGGATTCCGTACTTGGTGATTTGTTCCGATACTTGGACATTTGAGTTAAATATTCAACATTTTCTTTATTCTAAAACGTCTACCACGACATTTGTATTTCTAACAATTGAAGTCACACTTTTCCACGAAAATATAGCGTGTTTTCCATATTTATGACGTGCTATTTATTAGCGTTAGTACTTGGTACCGAGTGACGTCGACTTTATCCATAACCTATAGCGTTTATCCGATTGGTGTCTAGTTATCGAAAGCTCAGTGCAAGTTAATACCGTAAGTGCCCTTTCATACACCTGAGCACACTTGTAAAAGGTGTTTGCGCGCGGCGGATTCAATCAGAGTTTTGACATTCTAAGTGCTTGACATTTGTCGCCGACTATCGTCAACGCGTTAATCTACGATAGCGTCGCAGTTTTAACAAGGATTTGTGAATGGAGACCTTATACACCTGTCAGATTTACTAGATTTCGTAAAAAATGGAGGTTATGACGTAGACTTTAAAGTGGCATATTCAACCAATTCGTAATTCGTAAACTCGGAGGCTTATTTTCGCAAAAGTCTTTTTAAAGCATTTTGTAGTCTTTTAAAATATTTATAATTCTGTGGGTCCGATCACTTTCTGGGCCCATAGAGCAGGGTTGGCCAACCAGTTAGAGAGAATGAACCTCATTTCTTAGTCAAACTTACGGCGTTATCCGCAAAAAAATACAATATACAAACAAATGACCAGAAATGAATAACAACCCATTTCTTTCCACACATACTTTTGCTCCGCAAATTCTACATTTTACACATCAACAATATTGATGCATAAACGCGGATTGTATAAACGGATAATTGTGTAATCAACGCTTCTATCGAGTGTTTGAATTTATAGAAAATAAAACAAATTACGACGTACCCAAAAGCGAGTTATATGCTGTTGATTGTTAATTCTAAAAACTGCATTACAAAATGAGCGTAACAGTCTCATAAAATCGGGTAAAAAATAGCATGTGGCTCGCGACCTGGGTGTTGGTCACCCAATTGAAAAATGCAGATTTTTTTACCTGTTGTCACTTTAAAGGTCCAGGACGGCTTTCCAACAGCGCCCTTGTCGTTTACGTAGGCCACCCTGGCCTCGTACACGGTACCCGATTTCAGGTTTCCAATAGTCAGGAACACTTGTTCGTCAACCTCTTCCGCCTTTAGCGTACCCTGTGGTTGAACAAAACAAATAACATTTGAGTCTTGGTTATGCAGATTAACGAAATATGCCAGTTCAGTGGTTCACAAACTGAAGTGGACAGACCCCGTATTTTAAATACATTCGCCGATGAATTATGTTAGTCGGGGTACAACCTTTCTCGTCAAGTTTGATTTATTCATGGTTACAATTATTTGACAGCTTTTGTAGTAGTTGATTAGAGATGGGTAAAGTAATATTATACATATTTTTATGTGGGCCGAATGTTGTTTTTGTCTGAATGATTTCTTATTAATTTGTTTTAATTTATGGAGTCCGTCCTCATTAAATGAAGCAAAGTGGGAGTTGCCTAAAGAAAAAAGCTTGCGAACCACTGTGTCAAGTAAGAAAAATGAGAAACCAAAATAGCTTACGTTAATTAATTTGTGATTAAGAATTCAGATAGCATGCATAACATGTATCCAAATTAAATGTCATCTTAAAAAAGGCAAAGTGTTGCATTTTTAACTTCCGAAAAAATAGGCTTTAAAATCGCTTTGTATTTGCGTAGAGTTTGCTTGCTATGTGTTTCTTATTTGCAATTTCATAATAGCTGTTGTGGTGTCTTGCGAGTTCATGGTAATGCGATTTATCTTTTACAACTTTAGCGATCCATCGGAATGTCGTGTGATTTATGGTCGGTAGATTGTTTTAATGTTAAGCCGGTGTTTGTGTTAGGTTTTCCAAGGACATTTTTAATTCTGCTTCCGATAACGGCTTTACCCTGAAAGTTCAAAGGCATCGCGATGACATTTTCCGCGCTGTTATCTTTAGTATGTCAGTTTAAGTGAATCAGTTTTCAAGAAGATCTCACTTGATTTGAAGTAGATAACTTGAGAGAGTCAGCGCCACCTTTTAAAACAAGTTAATGACAATACGGCAAGATAAAATAAATCAGTGATGCGATCTCTATAGCACATTGCGCAACAAGCTACGAACAGCGATAAAATGATTAGAAGCATGCAAAAGGTTAAGAATCTACGCTAGGATCTTTATTTGTTGCAAAAGTTGTCTCAGCTAAACAGCCTGAGCGTTGCGATACAAACCGCTGCTTAAAACAAAACGGCTTTCATATTTACGGAAGCCAGGTTGTAAAGAGACTGCGCTTTCAAAGCAGGTGCCAATTTACGGTGGAGTTTCCATTGAAAACATAGTTTGCCTCGAAGTTGCTCGAACGATAACGATCGGGCGTCTGCCTAAAACCGACTTTCCAGCGATTATACATGGCCTTATCTTCCCACAGGTCTTAAACAAACGCGAGCGCGCGATTCGGGCCGAATCGCGAAAACAAACAAGTCCAATCGTGGAATATAACGCGATCCTTGCACTTTTTTACCATATCATAGAAAATGCAAGTGTATAGGTCGTGTTGGTATTTGGGCGAATTTCTTACAGACTGCATGGGCGCATTTTCTTGCCAACGATTACAATGCAAATGGTTAAGCCACTTTCTGCATTCTATTCCAAAAGTTTAAGGTTTTTGAATATTGTGCGCCCACTTTTGAAATAGAACACACTGCAGCTGCTGGATTATCATCACTTTAAGAAAAACTTTTACGAAACTACATTTTACCTTCAAAAAAATAATACTAATTCACTAAAATTCAACAGGAAAACCCGAATCAATTGACATGTATTTTCGCTTAACAAGCTTGTTTTTTTTATCATATTATTTGCACAAAGCAATTTTAGAAAACCATATTTAAATGGAACTTTCCCTTGAAACGCATCAAAGTCATACCTTTAGTGACCTCTTGTAAACCATGCCAAGTTGGGGTCAGAAAAAAATCCAATGTTTACGCGAGACCAGTGGACGACCATCAGATAGGAAAATTACCCTTATAACCTTTCAAATCGACTGACCTAGTTTGCTACTGAATGATTGCGATCTTTCAATAGTAAAACGTTTATGTCTTGTATCGGTAAAGTGGTCAAGCATCCCTTACGATTATAAACACGCATTTATTTTAAGACATAACAGTGTTTCTAGCGAATTGAGTGCTCCTGGGAGTAAACGCTGTTCATTCATGCAGTTGCAGTGCGAGTCATTAGAAACCGCTGGACGTGTGTTGCGTATCGTAAGCCACAATAACGCCTGAACTTCGCAGCTACATCCTACCTTCTCACTTCGTATTGGAATTTGCTTCAAACTCATCGGCGCGTGTCAAAATGGAAACGGGAAAATGTCGAAATTCTCGCGTTATTTTTATGTTTACGCGACCTTTGCGGTTTCGTTGCGGCCCCCGTTCTAAACGTTGCGACCCGTTCGCAGAATACTAATATAGCGTGCGAGTCCAACGCTGTTTTGCAGCTTTATCGCGATGTAAATCGGAAAAGCTTGGTTTGCGTATAGAAGACTGTTGCAATTTTGCTGAGCAAACTATATTTAAATGCCGCTTGCAAAACACACACCCTTATGCTGCGCTCGCGTGGAATGCCATTTGACTTTGCACGCCGCTTATGATGCATCTGCTCTTTTTTAATATTTGCGCCGGGGATGTCCGATAATATCGTATCGGAGCCGAGTGCTAATATTGGTACTAGTCCGACACTAAAGTGGTCTCAGTGCCGCTCCGATACCAAATCAATGTAAGAATATTTATGATGATTGTTTCCTTGAAATGCAATTTTTTTGCAAATATTTGGTTAACAACTAGTGGTAATTCAACTTCTTAACTTTGAAGCAATTTTTTTGTCATAATAACGGGAAAATTATTTATTTTTGTGTTTTTCCATTTTATCTGTTTTACGCTTTTGATCATTGTAATGCCTTAATGTAGTATTTTTTATAATTTTCGGTGATAACCCTCTTGTGGTACAAATGTCCATGCCGTATGAGACTTGAAAGCACATAAACTGTGATATAACTGATATCAATATTATTAAGGCGATTTGTCATTTTTAGTCAGGTAAAATTTCGTTGGGTAATAAGTTCGAGAACCACCGCTATACGGCAAATATTGAAAAGCCTTCGAAATGCAATTGCTGTACGCTTACTTCAACTTCGGTGTCTTGTTCAACGTCCTTCAGATAGGAGATCTCGTAGCCGGCAGCCGATTCAATGTTCTTTACTCGTACCACGACCGTGTTCTCTGTCGTCAAATCACGAACCACGGTCGGCCATGGGCGACGAACTGAAGAAAATTTGAAATATTACGTGATTAGTATGGGAGCCACATATTTGTTAAGATAGTTTTCAAACTTAATGGTGCACGAGAAAATGCAAGCAACCGAATTCGAGGGTTCGCCGATTATTTTGATTTATCTGATTTGAGTAACTTTGCAAATCGTTGAGGAATTTGAAACGTTGTTAAAAGCTGTACTGCCAAGTTTTCGTGTAAAGTTATAGGCATATAACTTTAATGTGGTCAAATTTACGCTACAATGTTCCCACACATAACACTTTACTGGTTTAAATTTCCACTAGGACCAACATTAGACTGCTTCAATGCTCAATTACCGTCCTGTCAGCAAGAAAAAACTTTCAGAAGCTTAGCTTTTATTTTATTGTGTAATGACACTAGGTACGAGTGGTAAAAAGGTTAAACAAGTTACAACCGAGTTGTGGTTTAACTTTGGTTATTAACTGCGGAAATGTGTTGTTATTGTGGGCCGTTAAACACATGTACTCCTTATACTTTGTTAAAGTTTGAAGGCCCCATACACTCGCGATAAACGAGTAATTCGCTATCAACGTAAGATTTTTGAAAATAAGGTTTGCGCAAAGCTGGTAAAGGTTCATTTAAAAATGACAAACAAGCGGTACCCTATAGTTTTGATGATCTGTGGTTTTCAAAGGATGATTTAAAGAGAGCAAGGATAATTCAAATTATCCATTTAAGTTGATTGTGTTGTTCCAGTTCCATGTATAGTGGCATTTCAGTAAAACACGAAAATCCTAGTCGCGGTACCGAAAATCTATTTATTATGTTTGAAGGGTGCCGTAGCCTTAAAAGGTTGAGAATCACTGCGAGTATAACCGATTCCAAAGTTTGCTATAGCCCACTATAAGGGTTTGTCTTATACAGCAGGAACACGTACGTCTGCAAGTGGGCTTTTCCAACGCCCACTGTCCGTTCTTGCACATGAAATAGTAAGCGCCGTCTCTCACGTAATCGCCGTTACACTGAAAGAAGCACACGCTCTCTGGCGAGTTCCAGCGGTTGCAGGAGAAGTTGCCGTATTCGCTGAATTCGGTGATCTCCGTGCAAGAGCCTGGTGTAAAGCAAAGGAAAAACGGTGATGTCGAAAAATAGATTTGTTTCTTTAAACTGCAACACGTACGATT
Organism: Ascidiella aspersa; assembly: GCF_963924565.1. NCBI lineage: Eukaryota > Metazoa > Chordata > Ascidiacea > Phlebobranchia > Ascidiidae > Ascidiella > Ascidiella aspersa. The sequence goes on from NC_139451.1 coordinate 24,538,841, forward strand.
CAACACAAATTGCACAGCAAAAGTGGTACAGAACTGTCTGTTTTCGAACTCGTAAGAATATCCTTGTGATTTATACGGCTTAGGAGTAAAATTCAGGCATAAAGATCGTTAAAAAAATGAAACATACAGATTTAACGTCTTGATTGACAGGTGATGATGAGTGTCTGCTGCTATAAGGACTATAACAAATTATGTAACAAAAAACTCTTAAAGTCACAAGCCAAATGTTACTTTAAGGTTTCTTTTACATCCGACAACCTATTGAATCTTCTTTAGCTATCTTACGCTCAACAATAAAGAACAAGTAAGGTTAAAATACTTGCGCATTACCCGTCATATAATTTTGTAATGCTTTTAAAAACGGTGGTTTTTATCTTTTTTAAAGTATTTACTGGTGTATTTTTGTTTTCCTTGGGTCTATTATTTAGTAAATCGTTTCCTTTGCACCAAATTATACAATATGGTAGGCCTTTATGTGCAGTACATTACATATTTTATTTTTTGGAAATAGCATTCAAAGGAACCCATTGTATTGCCACCTTAATATAATTAAGGCCGATCTAAGATAAGCCCCAATAAGTACCGGTTAAAGCGTGGACCGAAGCCCAGTGTCATACCTGGACAGTTTTTTTCGTCAGACCCATCGGCACAGTCCATATCTTTGTCGCACCACATTCCCTCCGGAACACACTCATCGTTTGTCTCGCAAGTAAACTTTCCCATGCCGCAGGATCCTACCGGTGTCGGTGCTGTGGGTGGGGCTGAGGTCTGGATCAAGAAATTAAAACTCACGTATTGCGCCATTCTAAACAGGGCCTTAAGCTTCTTTTTCCGGATTTAGGGAAACGATGACGTGTAATGGGTTAGGTAATGCTTATGGGGTAACGGATTTAAATGAATTCCGTGACGTTTACCGAATTACTTGAATCCGTGACAGTCACGGACTGAACCTGAACCGGAAAATTGCAAACGATAAATGTATATTAAACAGACTTAAACAGGGCTGCGTGTTAACGTCTTGGGATTAAATCACATATTAATTTTTCCGTCTAACCTACGTTGCGCGAGCCATAACAAACAAGCCCATTATTTAGGCAACGAGTTTCAGTAAGCGGTTGTACGCGCAATAAACTATGACTTATTCGTATGATGGTACGAGCAACATGCTTCGAAACCGCTAGTTTGTGGTTAAATTTCGGCGCCAATTTTCGTTCAAAATCATGTAGAACCTTCTCGGGAAGTTCGTCTCGAGTGTATTATATGTAAAGAATAATTTCCGAAAAGCAATTAGTTTTCCGGGTGAGGCTAAACGGCCCGACGGTTAAACGTTTGCTGAAGGTAATAACAAAAAGCAAAACAAACACAAGACTTAAACTGTTGGATTAATTTCAAGCGGTGGTTTTGCAAATGGTAAGCAACAGATTTTACGCAACAGCGAAATTTGAAGTTGTGGTCTTTGAGAAATCTATAAGGTGCATTTATTGGATTTAAACGTGTATTGGGCGGGATGTGCGTCATTTTTACAATAAAACGTTTCACTTTAAAATTTTAACACTCAAGTTTAAAGTAAAAAACCGCGTTTTTTTGCAAATTTAACCCAGCACAGCCGTTGGTCAGAATAGTATGCAATTTTTTTTAGTGTGGGCCCTAGCGAAGAAAAACGCGACGACCCACCGTTGTGGTTGTTCTTCCAAACGTCCAGGTCCTTGCGGGCCTTCCTTGAGGACTGGTCTTGCCTTCTGGGCTGATGCATTGAACCCTAACGCCGTACACAGTGTAAAGCTTTAGGCCTCCAATCTGCAGAAATAACAAATCATAAAATGATTTTAAAAACTGCTATTGGATGTTACATCTTGCGACACATTTTCCTAAAAAATTGCGAACACATTTTACTAAAGTAAAAACTTAATCTAAACTGGTTTGCCTTTGGATGCACCCAACTATTCAGTGTTTTATTGACTAAAGTCAATGGCTTTAACCCTATTAAGTCATTGTTCTTAAATGACTTAAACGTGATTTAAGTCTTTTGGACAAATGACTTGGGTTGAAAGAAAGGGTTTTTATTTGTACTTTTATTTAAAAATTAAGGTTATTCGTTCTCATTTTCCACAACAATTTACGTGCTATATGTTGCGTTTTAGGTATTTTTTTTTTCGAGATATTGTCCGATAATTGGGCTTGACTTGGACTTCGATTAAAAGTCCAAAGCCATCATTTCGTTAAATACAGCTTTATTAACTGTAATTTAGCTCATTTCAGTGCAATGGTCGGACTAAGCAGTTTGGTCAGCGCAGATCATAAGCAAGGCTGAATAAAAGTGTTCAACCGTTGGCAAAGACGCAACACCAACTTACAATGCAAGAGGTCTCGGTCACGTTATACATCACTTCCATCGGGTTGTTTGTCTGACGACCCTCGTACACGAAAACGTTGTAGCCCCTAGCATTGTCCACGTTACTCCAGCGCACCCTGAAGTGGTCTCCCTTCACGTCGCCCCAACGGATCCAGGTGTAGTCGGGAGGCACCAGTTCCTCTGAGAGGAGAAGATGAAAATCACGTTGCTTATTCACATACATATGCTCATATCACTACCCTTGGGAAGTGGTTCTCAACCAGGGTACCACGGCACCCTGGAATGTCATTTCTAATGCCCAAGGGCGCCGAGAGATATTTGAGAATATTTAATAAACTGATTTTTGCTCAACTCTTACAACGCCAGAATCAAAGCGCGTCTAGTGTGAACCAACCTTAAAGCACACAAAACCTCAAAGAGCAATTTTGGTTTATTAAGTGCCTACACAAAAAGCGCGCATTAAAATAACAAATTTTTGACATGATAAGTAATTGTATATCAATCAGGCCGGTTGTATTTTATCATACGACGTTTTACGATTGAATTATGAGATATAGTTGCAACTATGTTTTTCATAAATTTATGAGCAATCAATAACATACTAACAAAACCTTATTTAAAAGTAAACTATTGTACAAGTTTTTTTGCTTAGGAAGTTACAGCGTCTGCTGTTGTTCAGCAATTTCGTAATTTTGGAACAATTGTACAGTAATTTTGTTTTAGAGTTTTGTATCGGGTGGAGTCAATGCCCGAAGGAAAATAACGCATTCCAGGAGGTAAGGTAAAAAACTGACGCCATAATTATGATCTATGAGTCAGATCAATGTTTAGATAGGCCAGCAAAGAACCCTTAAATTTCAAATGACGTTGCATTTCCGCAATAACAAACACACAACGTTTAACCGCGTGATTTTTCGCCGCGTTTACGAGCCTATATAGTTCAGTGTCCATCTCTCGCAAAGGTTATCTGAGAGGGTCATTGAATTGACGTCAGGGTCCTTATGTAGCAATTGGCGTAGCGATCAAATTTCAAACTTGCTAAACGAATTGCTTCAAGGTACGCGAAGCTCGTTCGAATTCCTGTCAAGTTCAGTCATGGCCGTAAAATCACATTAGCGTTGGTAGAAAGTCCGTGCAGCAAAGGGCTATTCGCAGAATAACGGGATGTGCTAGAGCGTTTTGTAAAATGGTAAAACCTGATGTCAATGAAGTCACGCTAGCGCTGTACTTTCACTTGAGCTGCGTCGATTTGCAAAATATATTACGAGTACTCTTCGTATCGGAAAACGTTAAATTTTTTTAATAAATGTACAAATAAAAGTACTGCAGAAATGCTAAATAAAGTTTTATCAACCAGAGTTAACAAAAGCTTGCATTGCTTAAATTTAGATTTTATTAGTTAACAGCAACCAACAGGATTTTAAAGAATCATTGCACTTTAAATCATTAGAAGAGCCATTATCATATCACGTGACGTGATGCTACGCAATCGATCACCTAATGGGCAATGGCATTGCGCAATCACGAAGCCCAATTGCGCAACGCATCAGCTATGCAGTTTAACTATATTAAGCTCATAGTTGTTTATGTTGACGGAACGCCATAAAGCATTTCCTTTGGTGACCTCTTAAATTTCAAAGCCCATATTTGACGTCAAGATACATCTCAAGCTAATTAGGGTCTGTCGGAGTGGTAACTTTTTAGGTTGATGCATTACAGGGCATATAGATTAACTAATTAAAATCATCTTATTGGAGAAGCTCTTGGTATTTTTTAACTACATTTGCTGTTAGTATTTATTTGAAAGCATTAAAGCTTGATCATAACAAATTTTGATTAAAACATGTTAACAAGTTGTTATTAAAATTACAAATTAATCTTGCAAATTATATTAAAAATCTTTAAAAACGTTTTTTAGCTAGGTTGATTTGTTTTATTATATTTTTAATGTGGAACTTATCCTTTTGGTTCGTTTTAACTTGAACTTTCCTATTTTAAAATTCCAAGTGTTTATGTTTTTTTAGGATCCGAATATTTGACCATGTTACCTGGGTAAATAATAATGGCAACAAATTAAAGCTAATATACTTAAATTTATCTAAATATGTATTTTTATAGAAGAGTTATTTGTTGTTTGATTTTAGTGCGCACTTGCAAAAATGGGTATCTTTAGAAAAGAATAACAAATTAGATGAATCACGGGCTGGAGATAAAAAATTTATTTTGTGCTCCGGGATAAACCTTATCATCGTGACGCATCTCTTTTCATTTGCAAATAACAAAACGAAGGTTTTCATAAAATACTATTCAAACACTTAAACCGAAAAAGAAGTTTAAAATGTAAAATGTATATTAGTTTTTGGGTTATAATTAGCAAAAAGTAATTTTAGTATTGTACTGTTCGTGACATACTAATTTAACCTGTTGAAAACTTTTTAAAATTGGAAGTAGAATTAGCGCACAATTTTATCATTTAGTTAAATTTCAGTTACATCTTTGATTAGAAATAGCAACATGCAAAAGAGTTGAGAAAGTAATTATAACTGCTAAAACTTACGGCATAAGGTTGCAGCAATTAGGCTGAACAGCGTGATCATCGTCAAAGAAGACATGTCGTCGATTTTCGGTCGTCGATGTACAATAACAATTCGAGTGACTATTATCGTCGTTTGCAAGTCGCAAAATGTGACCTTGGATCGCAGTCAAGCCTCTATATATAGGCCCTTGAAAGCAAGCGATAAAAAAGTTAGAGGGCGTCGCGGCCTTGGTGGGGACTTTTTCCTGCCATAATAACGGCCCGGTAAAAAAAGCTGCGTGACTCAATGGCGGCCCTTCCCTTCCGCCGCCCGCTATCGCAAGAACTCGGAATCTTGTGGGAAATTATCCTGTCGATAAGGGATCCCTTTCACCTGTGTTTGTGCGTGTATGGTGTTGCCATCGAACACAAGTCCATATACAAACTCGTGCAGTTTTCGAGACGTTTTGCGCCCTTTTGTGTGTGTTTTTACTACAACGCGACTGTTTTCGACTCTTTTGCAGGTGTCAGGTTCGGCCACAAGTTTGACGCGTGGCAATATACTGTTTTCCTCGACGAGGTGCAGCCGTGATGAATCACAACAACATAAACAATGCAAAAACAATGTAAAGAGGGCAGCTAATTGATAAGCCAGCTACGATTAAAATCTCTTCGTTGATGGATGTAACGATAACTTGTACAACACTCACGACTTTTCCGTAAAAGGAAAGAGAGTTTTACAAAATTTCCGTTTGATCCCCACTATTAAAAAATATTTGTAACACTGTAAATTTCCGCACCGCAGGCTTTTAAGTACGGGTACCATGTGCTTTGTTTCATAGCGAAGAGACGCCATTTGTTTGTTTTTAATTTTAGACGTTGAAGTAATTTTGTAAACCAACCATTTTGTAATATTTTAAAAATAATTTATTCTATTCCCTTTTTTAATTTAATCTATTTCGTTTGGAAAGTTTTTAGGTGCTGGACTAGAATCCTACGAGACTTATTTTAACAGTAACGAAAGGTTTTGTCAAAGTTGAAATTGCAAGGAAGGCATAAATGTGTAAGAATAAATATTATAATTATACTTGACCCACCCAAACCCAAACTCGCACCATAGCCCGAATTTTGTTATTGTTAACAATATAAACCCTCGGACGAAAATGTTGAAGATTTTAGACCGGCGACAAAATTTGGCGCTCTTTCACTATTGTACGTGAAAATTAATAAAATTTTTTTTTTCTTAAAATGCCGCTTACCACAACGCATATTGTTTGGGTTAGGGTGCGGGTTAGCATTTGGTTGAGGGTGGGTCAAGTTATGATTAATTATAAACATAATATTACTTGACCCACCCTCACCCAAACGCTAACCCGCACCCTAACCAAAACAATATGTGTTGTGGTAAGCGGTATTAATATTTTTTTTTGCATAACTTTTCACGTACAATAGTGAAAGAGCGCCCAAAATTTATTTATACCAGTAGCCTACAAGGTACATCGGAAATCAACCATCCATTTGCTAAACTTTTCGTGTTATTCTACAATATTGCTTTAGTTTGCACTTGACTTTAATTTTAATTGGTTACATACCGAACTGTTTTTATTCGTCATATCATACTTAGGCCTTTTTATATTGATAGTGAAACGCAATTTATTAAACATGTCTTCTTATGATGGTCCTTTAAAAGAAGAAGATTTACAGGGCCTTCTTGGTTGGATAGATCAAATTCCTCTTTCAAGAAAGAAAAAAAGTTTAACTAGAGATTTCAGTGATGGGTGTAAGTAATTTTGATTTTCAAATAATTTTTGTATTTTTGTGCACAAATTTTCACATCTGAGCCAGTCTGCATTCCATGCCGAGATCTTGGGTGTGCACACCAAGTTTTGATGTGTGCTGTTAAGGTATTATGCACACTAAAGGTTCAGGAATCTAGCACAACTCAACCATTTTCTTGAATTTAAGTGTGCAAATGCTAAATTCAAGTGTGCACCTATACCAGAGAATGCAGACAAGCGTGTGTACCTCATTTTTTAGGGAATGTTGTGCACACCTACATTTCATAAGATTGAATTGTGGTGGGATTCTGAATCAATATATGATTGCACATCTACAGTGTGACTGCTGAAAATTTGGTTGTACACCCAGAATCTCAGTGTAAAATTCCATAAAATGCAAAATGGCATTTTAATATTGTTTTTGCACAGTTACATGTAGCATTTTTTGACATATTTTATAATTTATCATTTGTTCGTTTAACTCAGGGCTGGCCAAACTGCGACTCATTAACAACTACTTAAATCCGAAAATTAGCAAAATTTATGAAACATCTTTAACTTTTCTATAATATCTCAGATAGTTTGGCTGGCACCTAACATACAATGAGCCTTATAGTAGCTTGCTAACAACTAGGCACAAATACTTTTTTGGCCTTACCTTTGAATGTATTTATGCTTGATTTCCATTGAAAAAATTGCACACAAGACCTTGTTTATGGTGTCATGACTTCACCATGCCTTTAAACAAAATTACAGGGACCATTCCTGCTCATATCCTATTGAATATAATATTCTTGACGCACCCATACCCAAACACTAACCCTAATATTGTGCGTTGATGTAATAATCAAATGTTATTCCTCTTTATAGAGTGAGGATAACAGGGTTTAGAAACTTGGAAAGCATGATGACATTTATTTTAAATCATGTATTTTTCTAAAAATCACTTAAATATAGCCTACAAATATTGTTAGGGTGCAACATCTACAATAAATGTAGCTGAGCAAAGGTATGTGTGTAGGTGAGGAAGAAACCGGGTGATATTTATTTTACGCCATGTGCAAGGTGTTGCGGTTTGGCGTTAACCAATAAGAAATGTAACTCTTAGTCTTCGACGGGTTGGACACCCATTGCCCAACTACATACATTTAATATAAAATCATATGTTTTAGTGCTGGTTGCCGAAATTGTAAAGCATTTCTTCCCAAGGAGAGTTGAAATCCACAATTATGTGTCAGCCAGCTCTGTCGGTCAAAAGTTGAACAATTGGGGTACTTTGAACAGGTAATAGTAAAATAATTTTAAATGATGAATACCAAAATAAAATTAAAAAATGAATTCCTAAATTGTTTTTTTTTTGTCTAAAATAAAGTTCAAGTTTGTTTTCAGCCTTTAAACAAAAAAAGGTAATTTAAGCTTTATCTTATTTAATTCTAATTTCTAAATGCCATGTAGGTTTTATTTAGCAATTAGGTTGTATAATGTTGCTTCATAAACGTGTAATTTTCATGCAGAAAAGTTCTCTCAAAGATGAATTACACCGTACCTGCTGACATCATGCAGAAAATTGCTGAATGTAATCCTGGCAATGTGGAAGTGTTTCTTCTTGGCTTATGGCAAAAAATTGAAGAATTGGCATACAAAGAAAGATCAGATTTGGTAATTTACACTACATTTTACTTTTGCCTTGTGTTCATCGTATTGTCTTTATATTAACAATCAAACACTTTGGCCTAGAGTTATTAGCAATAAATATATTTTTACATTTGCCTAATGCTATCAAGATATTTCCATTACACCATAGTAGTTCATTAGTGAAACAAATACAGGTCATTTGTAAGATTATATCTTATTCACATTTTGCCAAACCTAAATATTTATTCAATATTATTACAACAATTGTTTTGATCCAGTCTGGATATACTCCAGAAAGCCGTCCGTACTATCACGCCAGAACTGCTTCAGAAAAAAGTAAGGCGTATTCTGTTTATTTTCTTCTATAGACTGAGATTAAATTCAAGAAAAAAATAGTGCTTTTTGTTGCATTTTATTAACAAAAATAGACAACTTGTGAAAATATTTATCGAACTAAGTTTTTCACTATGTATAGAAGTTTAAAATGTATTGATATTTGAAAAGTATTTGCTAGTTTTTCTCCATTGGAAGTCTACAGTTTTTTTGTCAGGTCATAACCCAAACTTGGAAAGCTTACCACCTTCCCAACCACAGCAGACAGATTACGCTATCAAGAATCCTGTACCCCTTGCCCAGCTCAATCTTAATGGCCTGGACAGCCAAACACGTCTTATACTTGAAGAAAAAGAACAGGCCTTACTTGCTTCCCAAGAAACAGTACAGGTATTTTCGAGACAAATGTGTTGTTAACCGGCTATGAATTCAATATATTTTCTGAGGAATATTTCGAAAAATATTTAGCTTAAACTTCAATTTGGATGATAGCGTGGTATTTCGATTAGGAGTTAGCATTTATATCAGGGGTTCTTAAACTTTGATTACCGCGTATACCTCTAATTTATTTTTGTGTTTCGCGTGAACCACGATAGGCAAGAAACTTTTTACAGATGGCGTCATAAATTCACAATCACAATACAAATATACGTCAAAAATCTGCTGTTTTAAACTGTGTTTAGTGGAGTCTAAATACATTTAGTCCAAATTTTATTTTTAATTAAACTCTTTTCTTTGAAAAAGTTTGATTACATTTTTAAATGCACGTTAAACATTTTAATTAGGCCTTCATGGACCCCCTAAAACTTGTTCACGGACCCCTGGTTTAGATAAAACTCGTTGATATAGCTTTTAACTGTTTAGCACAGACCTGTACAACATGCGGTCCATGGGCGTACTATGTAATATTTTTTTTTCGTTTCATTACTTCTATTTTAAATCAGTGCGGACTTGCTTGTGTAATGCACAATCAAACGACATTTCATTAATGTTTGTCAAAAACAGTCATTCGTTGTGCCTGTTATGTTCTGATTGTCTGCAATTAATAATTTAGGAATTGGTCAATCCAGGGTTTGGCAAACTTTTTAGCTCGCGAGTCGTATTACCAGGCCAAGGCAGGGATAAAAATAACCTTAGTCCGACTCCCAAGTCCTACTCCGTCATACAAAAAATAAACCTAAGTCCGACTCCCAAGTACGACTCCGATCAACTGTGCTATTTTGTCGAGTCCCTAGTCTGTCCTAGTCTATTTTGTCGAGTCCCTAGTCTGTCCTAGTGTATTTTGTCGAGTCCCTAATCTGTCGGAGTCTATTTTGTCGAGTCCCTAGTCTGTCCTAGTCTATTTTGTCGAGTCCCTAGTCTGTCCTAGTTTATTTTGTCGAGTCCCTAGTCTGTCCTAGTCTATTTTGTCGAGTCCCTAATCTGTCCTAGTCTATTTTGTCGAGTCCCTAGTCTGTCCTAGTCTATTTTGTCGAGTTCCTAGTCTGTCCTAGTCTATTTTGTCGAGTCCCTAGTCTGTCCTAGTCTATTTTGTCGAGTCCCTAGTCGGGTCACTTTACAGCCTGTATTCTGCCAATTTACGTTACTAAAACGGTTAATATTCAGCAGTCCACTTATAGGGGTGTCATATAATTCATCCATTCACAATACATGGTTGGCAGATATCCACCATATGTGATTCCGCCATTACAATTTACACCTTACTAGTTTTAATATTTGATTTTAGTTTGGTGTATGTGTAATACGCTAACATTGGGGGTCGCGTAGGTTTTCAAAACTGTATAGGGTTCGCGACAGCAAAAAGGTTAGGAGCCACTATGTTATAAGGCTTAAATAAAGAAAATCTATTCAAGCGCTATGCATAGACCTACTACGACATATTGCGTCATGTGACTAATAAACTCTAGAAAGTGCAATTTCGTTTAAATAAGACTATATCTTATTTTATTTCGAGCAACATGCACATCTTTATTATGTACCTAATGGGTCACCTGTTAAATTGACATTTTGCAAATTTAAAGCAAATAAACGCATTTTTTAAAGATTTATATTTGTTAACTAATTCGAAAAACAGATGTTTTTAAGTTAAGTTTAATAACGTCGTAACTTTGTAACGTCATCTCTGAAAAATTATCAGTATGCGGCCAGCGAAATATTCATTATGCTTGTTGCGGCACTTGAAGGATTTTGAGTTGAACAAGCTTAGTGTAGCAGCACATGCATGCCTATAAATATGATTGTAGCGTGTTCACTTAATGCAAAAATCTCCAAAAAATCACCTGATCTCCATAGGCCTACTTATCGACACCTTTTTTCTGCTTAACTTCATTAAAGCGCAGTTATGCTAATTTTTTTCAAATGTAAATCAAATATCGCAGTCTGACAAACGGTTGTTCAGTTTCGACTTAAAGTCAGAATACTGACTTCGCTTTGAACTGCGATATTTGATTTACATTTACTATTCACATTAAATTAAAGCATTTTTATATTCTCAAAGAATATATTAGAAGTTCCTTCTTCTTATGTCGTTTGTTACGTATTAAATTAAAAATACATTTTAATTAACATTTTAATACATTAATCAATATGCTGCCAGCGAAATATTTATTATGCTTGTTACGGCCCTTGGAGCATTGTGAGTTGAACATGCTCAAGTGTAGAAGCACATGCATTTCTGTTGATATGATTATAGCGTGTTAGCTTGATGCAAAAATCTACTAAACTAACTACCCCGACACCTTCTGACAAAATTACACACTAATTAATATGCCGAAGCGGTTGTTCAGTTTCGATTTTATTAAGTCACAATACTGACTTCGCTTTGAACTGCGTTATCGAACTAAAACAAAACTGTTTGTTTTTTATGCAGATATTGCAGGTAAAGATAAGGCGACTCGAGCACCTTTTGCATTTAAAGGACTTGCGAATTCAAGACATGGAGCAAAGGATCACGAGATACGATTCAGTTTCAACTCTTCAAAGTAATCAACACCATTAAATTCGTTTTTGTTTTTTACGACATTCATCTTTATATATTTTCGCTTGACTACATTTAACTAGAAACCTTTAAAAACCAACATAGTTTTTTTATACTTGTTCGTCACTAATTTTAGCCATTGTTTTTAAATGTCCTGTTTATAGCTTGCGTTTCTGTTTTGTATTTTTAGCCGATTTTAAGTGTGTGTAATACAGGTTGAAAGAGCAGTATTATATAGGACGAACAGTTGTATTTTTTTAGATTGAGTGCCAGAAACGTAAAGATTTTTCGTGGTTTGCCTTTTATGTACCGCTTGAAATGTAAATTGTGTTTGAGCGTGATATCTTTAATAAACCTTTTATAAGACGACATTAAGTGATTCGTTTTTTAGTGTGATGTGTAGTCAATAAATATAAACTTTGCATAATATCATTTACAGCAGTGATTGTTAAACAGGGTTCTATCGGACCCTTAAGTTTTAATAAAGCTGTTTCAGAAGTTCGACGACAACATCCTCTGAAACATTCCCACTCAGCTTACTTTAAGCTCCGCGAACTTGTTTTCTCTGTTATTTGTATGTTTTAAGGAATCCATAAACGCTATGAATATTATGCCATGTTGCGTCATGTAACTCATAAAAAAGTGTTTTGTAGACAAACATATGAGACAGAAACAGATACTGAGCGAATATTTTGGGTTCAACATCGCTTCCACAATAATACAGGGGCTCGACAGGGTAGCAAATGTTAAGAACTACAGATTTAGAGTCTTAACATAGAATTAAAACGGTAGTTTGGTGAATATGTAAAAGAACAAGAATAATTTTCCAGTCGTAAAATACGTGATGTCTCAAGGAAGGTTGTCACGGTTTTGAACACGCTTAAATTGTGGTTTACATTTCTAAATTAAATTTCTCTGTTAATATTTTTAAGGTTTTTCTTAATATTTTGCTAAATTAATAATTTGTAAATAAAATTTTTAATATTACTAATTTTAGAACTACAGGTATTAGGTGTTATGGTGCTATAGCTCACATTCTTTAACACCTGATTTAACATATCGGTTATAGAATAACAAAAACACCGGGCATTGTTAAAACCACGTCATTTAATGCCGCGAAGTAGCAAAAATTCAACCGGTAAGTAAATGCTTTGATGATGGACACGTTTGTGCAGGATTGTTATAATATTTAGGATGTAGGTTACTTTTCAAGTATAGGTAAGCATAAATTCGGAAAACTGACCCAAGGATCTTTTACGGATGTTTTATTAGGCTGTCTCGAGTAAATGTTTCAGGCTAAGTTTAAAGTTAGTGATGGAATTCTGAACTTGCGGTGTAAAAAAGGGCGCTGGTCTAGAATGCTACCACATCGAACTTTATTTGGGTTAAAGTGCGGGTTAACGTTTGGGTAGGTTAAGCAATATTATTAAATAGTATTACTTGTCCCACTCTAACCCAAACATTAACCGAAACCCCAACTCAAATATTGTGCGTTGCTTTAAAAATTGTTTCAACGCTGTGGTACGATTCTAAACCAGCGACCAAAAAAGCTGTATTGAACACCTACATACCTAAAAAAATGACGTTACATGCCCACATCTATAGACAGAAAGTGACATGAAGTGCAAGACTAGCAAATGTAGTGTACTGTATATGATATTTATATATGCAAAACTCTCATATATGCCAATTAACGTTACCACAGTAAAGTAGAAGTTTTTCCTGCCGAACAAGATTTAACTATATATATATATATTAGCTTTTTAAAAACAGAAAATTACTGCAATATAGTTAGAAGTTAGGGATTAAGCATGTGAGTATTAACTGTAGTCTGTAAATGAAAAGTGTGAAGCAGTTTGTTTGTAACTGTTAAAGTAAATACTTAAGTGGGTTTGATTATACCAGGTTTTCTTGTTTTAAAGATTATCCCCTATACTTTAAAGGAATTAAATGGGTTAGCCAGGTAACAAAGGTTAGCCAGGTAACAAAGCCTATCTAAGTCATCATTAAGTAGGCTATTAAAAGGTTGTTTTGATATAAAAAATCTGGGTGTCTAATTATATTCAAGAAATCTCTCAAAATAATTCCAGTTGGGTAACATTTACTCTATTTTTAATTGTCCAACCTATTCTTATGTGTCTATTCCACCATTATAATAAATCTATCACGATGTTATTCCACCAAAGATTGAAGAATAAGTAGAAAGCTTGATTGAACAAAACAAACTGATTTTTCATAAGTACGAACAAAAAACCTGAATAATTATTGGTAATTCAGATCAAAGCTATTAAATGCCATAATAAAATTCCTTTTATGCTAAATATAAAAAAAGTATTATCATGGCAACAATTGGTCTTGCTATAATAGATAGAAGGTTTTTATTGTTTCACACTAATTTGGATTTTTTTAACTCAATACTTTGTTAAGACAATTAAAAGGCCATATGTACCTAAAGTACATTACCAACATGTTTTATTTTAGAGTACAGTTATGGCTTCAGCAAAACCTGCAGTGGCTGATGTAGCAATTTTAAGGCTTGCCGAAGTTCATGCAAACCCCAAGAACAAAAAATGGTCTTATGGAACTGCTGGTTTTCGTGGAAAGGCATGTGAAATGGATCATGTGTTCTTCCGGATGGGTCTTTTGGCAGTTCTCAGATCAAAATGCAAGAAAGCTGTGATTGGGGTTATGGTAACCGCATCTCATAACCCAGAGGTAAATTTTTGGTACATTTTTAAAGTAATGACAATTAAAAGGCAATTCTAGTGTGAACGTATTTTTTGTTGTTTGGCACTATTTGATCAATTATTTTTTGTAAGCACAATATAATGATAGGACAGGAGGTCATGGAAAACAAGTGAACCTTGCGAATAAGTTTGTGATCATATAAACTATTTTAAAAACTGTATGCTGTGCAGCTTAAATAAAATAGGGTGGTCCCGTTTTAAATCTAGCAGAAAAAAATTGGTAAGATTTTTGTGTGTAAATACGTAAATGTACTTACTAGTTGAACAAGCCCCAAAATTGTCGGATTAAACAAAAAAAAGCTTGTAGTGTTGAAATTATTAACATTTCTGTAAACAGGTTGTTTTAAAATGTATTTCAGTGTTTTACTTAATGTTTGTATGTGTGTATAAAACAATTGTCAATTTGTTGTTGTTTAAAGTTTAGGCTATTATGTAACCCAAGTGTTTATGAATAATTATATTATACTATTGTTTTGTAGCTACTTCCGTCAAAATTGTCCTTTGTCCTTGCATGTCCTTGCATAACAAGCGTAAATAATGCAATGAATGGTTAGCAGCCACTCATAAACTTTATTGCAAATTTTAGTCTACACTTTAGTAAAAGCAAAATGTTTTTTTATTATTTAATTTTTATTTGAAATACATGTTTCTATGGAACATTTTAGCATCTTTTAGGAATCCCAAATAAAAAGAGTGTAAAGTAAGAATGCCAAAATTGTATGCCAAATTTTCAAACTTTGTTTTTATTTTTAATTTTGCTGCAAAAATAGTGGTACCCCAGTATTTAAAAAAATATATTTATGTTCTACCATTTGTGTTATTAATTATGTTTACCACAAACTGTTGAAAAAACAGATGAATTGCCATTTGTTAAGTAAAATAAGTGTTTTTTTAACATTACAGGAGGATAATGGCATAAAGCTGATTGACCCCCTGGGCGAAATGTTAGAAGAAAGTTGGGAAGCTTATGCAACTTCTTTGGTAAATGTTGAAAATCATCAGATCATTGAAAAGCTGCATGAAATTGCCAAAAAGGAAAATGTTGACATGGAACAGTCTTCTTCTGTGTTTACCGCTAGAGATACAAGGTATTATTTGTTTGGCGATTAACTTTGTCATCTTATTAAATAAATTTAATTGCCTTACATTTTGTAAAAACAAATTTATTTATATTTTATTATATTGATTGCATGTTGCCTATTTATTTTTCTTTATGCCAGGTAGTTGATAAATTTATAGCTAATGGAATTCTTTAAGGAGAACAATCCACCTTTAAGTAGTTTAACGATTAGTGGTATTAAAACCAGGGCAGCAATTTAGAAACAGTTCGCCTCTACTTATTGCTGTAACACTGCTAGGCTGGCAGACAACAAACATTTACTGAGTGGTTTGGTAAACACTATTGGCACTTCGCTGGCACTCCCACAACAGAAAGTTTTCTCCACAAACTCCCAAGCAAGAAATCGCTACAGTGCTTTATATTAACCAGTAACCACCAAGCATGATCTTACAAACTCTTTTCAAATATTATCAGACAGATTTTTTGTTTAGTACCTATACATTTTGTTTGATTTTAAGAAATTTTTTTTTAAATTTTCTTTAAAACTCAAACATCAAATATTTACATTGCGAAATTATTAGTTTGTGTCCTTTTCAAATTTGTTGAGATGTTTATCAAAGTTGTAAAATACTGTTAACCCTTAAAAACACAAAACACATAATTGGTTGATTGGGTGATCCATATTTTTTGTGTTTTGCTTCAGGCCAAGCAGCATTTCGTTGAGTCAATCTGCCAAGGATGGCATATCTGCTTTGGGGGGCAGCTGCAAGGATTTTGGTCTTCTGACCACCCCACAACTACATTATATTGTATACAAATACAACACAGGTTATAAAGATGTGACTGAAGACTGCTATTACACTCATTTCGCTGATGCTTTTAAAGCCTTGGTAAAAGAGGTAAAATCAATAATTTATACTTGAAAATTTGAGACTGTTACAATTTGCTAATTGCCATACCACAATCAACAAATTGTAAAACAAACTTCGGGCCACCCTGCTGATCCAGCAAAAGGAAAGAAAAAAACTCTTAACACCTGTGATAATTTTAATTAATACTTTTAAAGATGTATATAAAGATATTTAAAAAAAAATAATTGTTCTGCAATCCATCCTTGCAGAATTAAGATCTATTCCATGGTTTTAGTTGTAACGAGTTCAAAAAAGGTTATGTTATTTTTACCAAATAGTGCAACACTTTGGTTTATTTGAAACCACTTAATTACCTTTAATATGAAATTGCAGCTTATTACTATTACACAATATGAAGCTCATTCACAGTAGAATCACCCAAATTTAATATTATCTTTTTGTGACTGTATTGCTAATCGGGTCGACCACAAGCTATTTAAAAATGAGAAAAAATGTTGACCAATGGTCCCTAAAACCCTGTAATCTTAACTCTTGCACAGGCTGCTTTGCTGAGGTATGTTGAATATTATTCTTTTCAAAACTTGCCTACTTTTTGCAGAGGTCCGATATTTCAGCTGTGACGGTTGATTGTGCAAATGGCGTCGGCGCTCCAAAGCTTCAAACTCTGTATGAGCATCTGGGCAGTAGCATTGACTTGGTCGTTCATAACAACAGTGACATTGGGAATGGAAAGCTAAATGAAAAGTGCGGAGCTGATTATGTGAAAATTCAACAAAGGGCCCCTGTTGGTAAGTGCTATGTTTGACTCCAAGCTTACATGTGTATTGTGTATATCACTTTATTATAGTGAATTTTAGTTTGTGCTATTTTTACATTCTAATTCCTAACGCTTTTTTACCTCAACTGTCAAGCTATATAATTATATTATTGTAAATGTTTGAGTTGCCAACCCTTTAACATTGCGTATTTTTTCACTCTTATTTACAATGCACCACGCAAAGTTGTTATTGTTCAAAGAAGATTGTTAACGAATACGGACCAAAAAAACAAAAATATCAAAATTACTTAAAATCTTGTTGTACTCTTTCTAAAGTATTTACATTTAAAAAGGCATTCTCTCTTCTGTGTTATATCTGTTGTATTGTGCACGGCCAATTTAATCGCACACCTGCACTATAGGTTGGCCACTCCTGTTGCAATGTTTGTGCTTTTATTAAATTTAATAAGTTTTGTTTCGCTCTGTTTTTTATTTACAGTGCGGTTTGCTTTGGACTTTCGTCTAAATTGGTCATTACGACTGGAATAATGCTGGAACGTTTTTGTTGTTGCAGGATTAAACATGGAGCCTTACCACCGATACGCTTCTTTTGATGGCGACGCTGATCGTATTGTGTACTACACCCTAGACAGCGACTGCAACTTTGTTTTGTTGGACGGCGATAAAATTGCCTCGTTATTTGCACTCTACGTCAAAGGCCTATTAACTAAAGTGAGGTCGCTATAAACTGCTCTGACTTTATATGAGTTAATTAGTTTATGGGCCAGTTACAATTAGCTGTTGATACTAGCGCTATTTATTAGGTCTATCAAAATTCGCCAGTTTATACCACTAATGAAGTAAATTCCAATAATCTTGTGTGATTTTGTTTTTATT
This sequence comes from Ascidiella aspersa, assembly GCF_963924565.1. Lineage (NCBI taxonomy): Eukaryota > Metazoa > Chordata > Ascidiacea > Phlebobranchia > Ascidiidae > Ascidiella > Ascidiella aspersa. The sequence continues at coordinate 24,556,765 of NC_139451.1, forward strand.
CATTTTGAGAGTTTTACGCTTTGCTTCGTGTACGAAACATAGTACTTTTGAGAACAACTTGAGAAAAAAACTAACATGATTTCACACTTTCATTCCATTAGTACGTTATGTATATTTGTTTAAAAAGCTACCCCAAATCATCCGATCATTATGTTGATGGCTCGCCTTAGAAAAGGACAATGCCTACAAAAAAATACCCTTCTGCAATCTAATTCCGATTACTTTTAGCTGTTTATACTGAACTCTACCATATTTGCCCAGGCAAACCTATCATATTTCTACACTTTCAAAACCCCATTTAGTCCCCCCTTTTGAGATTTATTATTTGGTCCATTGCGTTTTTACTTTCCACAATTATTATATATGACAACGCTGCAATTAAATGACTTCATTCATATCCTACGTCCAGGCAAACCTCTCTGCGAAACTTGGTGTTGTGCAAACCGCTTACGCAAACGGCAGCGCCACAAAGTTCCTCAAGGAAGAACTCAAGGTGGAAGTGGCGTTCGCGAAAACCGGCGTCAAACATCTCCACCACAAGGCCAGAGAATTCGACATCGGCATTTATTTCGAAGCCAACGGTCACGGAACTGTAAGTTGATTGGTGGCAAATGCTATAAAAATAAAGTCATTGATTTATGTGCTGTACAGAGCAATCAACAGGTTTGCATGTTGGTTGTGGCTGTGAAATGCAGTGAACTTAAAACCGGATTTTTTTCCATTTATGTTGAGGTGAAATTCATAAAACGAAGTTTAACAAAATATTTCTGTAAATATTTGTAAACGATTTTATGCTTTCAATATCATCTTATTTGAAAGCAAGAGTTTTTCTTAAATAACATTTTATTGTCTGCGGGAGATTCCTTTAACACCAAAGTGCTCCACTTTGTTAAACCAGTTGATTCGATCGTACGTCATTTTAAATGTTTTTTTAACCAACCTGTTGGCATCTTTTGTAATTGTCAGATCAACGTGAAAAACGAATGGCAAGAAATGTTAACACAAAGATGCGCCGACCAAAGTTTAGGAGACTCTGAGAAAAAAGCCGCCCATCAACTTCAAGTGTTTTTATCCGTTATCAACCAGGTATAATTTTAACTTATTTTTTCGAAGTTTTAAAGAAAAAATAGATTTTTGGTGTATGTTAAATTTTGAATTGAGCCACTAAATAGGTTCAAAATTGTTATTCACACGAATTTAATTACATTCTGTGGATCCTTGCTGTTTACTGTCTTCCTCTCATTAAATGTGTTGTTTTCAAGACTACACACAGTTTTTGTTTTCCATCGGAGATGCGTCCTGTTTTTTGGCCTTTAGTATTACCAGAAATGTGGAACAGCCTGTGGGGATGGTCTTTCCTAATCACGTATGCACCTTCACGTCATGCGGTTAGTGCGTACAAACATTTGCTTCCACTATTGATTACATTCGCTTTCCTGGTTAAAGCCAGTGGAAATCTTGGCAGAAAGCACAAACAATTTTTACGCTAGGCCGAATACGGTTGAGCCAACAATTAGATTGCTGGAAAGTTGGCTAATGTGTTATCGTGTTCTATTAATTATTTAGCCCTGCGAACTGGTATGAACTGTTAGCAGACCTTGTTTAATGATAAAGTAACATATCCGGTACATTTTTGTATCACACGAACCGGGGTTCCGCGGCTTAAAACGTGGTTCAAATTCTAGAACTCAAGGGTGTCAAACGATATCTTAGATATTCTGAATTCTAAGGGTATGCACCATTGTCCTGTGCACGATTTAAGTGCAACAAGTCAAAAATATTTTTCTGCATAGTGCGCAATCGTTGTGTATTGTTTTCAATTTTGTTTGAAATCAAAGTCAATGAATTAACTAAAAATCCCGTATGCGTGTCGATACCAAACTCGGACAACTAGACAATTCTAGTTGTTTGGTTCAATGGATTAGAACGTGTTGCTATAGTTCTGATCTTTTTTTCCCGATTTTTACCAAAAATGCTAAAAAGTCGTTTTTTAGGTTCCCCGTCGGAACAAATATTTAGCAGTGCAGGTAAATAACACAGTCCTGAAAAGCAATCTTGAAATCTTTGACATGTGCAATCCTATAAAAAATGCGGTTTTATAAGAAATGATAATCAATAAATGAAAGTCATTTTAAGCTGATTTTAGTTCAAAATTTTAGTTCAATTTTAGTTTTATTCTAATTTTAATCTTTGGAGCATAATGTTTGGCGATTGTAGTAAAACGTAGTAAGAATATCAAAGGCCATACAGAAGTAGGTATCACTTCAAACATTTCGATTATCTCTTTACTTATTTAAATCTAGTTATCCCGTTTATTGTTTGCCAAACGTGAAAGGGTTACACAAATAAGCTACTTTAGGCAATATACCCGTTAAAAACTAAACCGTTTCGGATATTGAGTTTAAAGCCTGTTGGATTAGAACGAACGAGTTTACACTAAAAGCGTAATCATTATTGATTTTCGTGTTGGCCGGTTGGGATAATTACGAGTCTGTTTTGAAGGTACATTTACATGTAACGCAGCTAGATGAACGCAGCTAGGTCACTTTGCCTGAAAATAAAATTTGTTTAATTTAACGCGTTCAAGGTTACACTCACCTGTTTGCTTGTTTTGACTACGGTATATGGATCCAAGGCCATATATTCTACTAGTCTATTAGGGCTACATCTTTATTGCCGTTAAATTGCCCGGTATAATCAGGCAAGTACCGAAACAACCACTTCGAATTCGCCATCGATCAACACATAATATAAGACATCTGCACTAATGATTAATTGAGATGTTTTTTGATAAGTGTCCCATACAACAGTGCTTCTCAGGTTCTCTTTGTGGTCTCCCAATTACTATACTCCCAACAAGATGCTTATGGACTGCGTAATTTATTCAGTTATTCATGTGCGTTTTTGTTTTTGTACAATTGTGAGGACCAACTTAAGATAGGGGTTCTTGAACTGGAGTCCATGGTCTAGGCGTGTACTAAGACTACTTTTAGGGGGTCCTTTAAAGCCTGATTGAAACTTTGGTGTATAATTTAAAAAAACAAATAGTTTTTCAAAAGAATAGAGTTTAATAGGGTATAACGATTTTTGCTTTCAATGTCCCACATCATGTTATCTATAAATCAGCGAAGTTTGTTCATAGTCTGATACGAAACTGAATCTGTAGGTCAATTAACCTTTACCAATCGGTCGGTTTTAAGTATTGATGTCACTACCGACGCTTCAAGGCCCACAGGTAGACCAGCTCGATCGGGGTAATTAATGCTAATGAGGCTATCTTGTATATATAGACCTCGCAACGTCCGTAGTAATACCCTCAATTTGCACCAGCGGACTCTGGTTATATTGGTCTATGACCTGACGGCGATGCTATTAGTCATCCCTGTGTTTTAGACTGTAGGAGACGCAATGTCCGATATGCTGGCCGTCGAGGCGATCTTGCATGCCATCGAGTGGGGAGTGCGCGAGTGGAGTCAGATGTACATCGAGCTTCCCAACAGACAAATGAAAGTCAAGGTGACTCGACTGTTTAGCACAATGTTTCCAAAGTTTTTTGGCTTGCGGCACCCTAAAAATTCTTAACTATTTCGCGGCACACTTTTAGCAGAACAACAAAAGAGTAATTTTATAATCGCCCTTAGCGCACGACGAACTATATGTAAATCTCTGAATATTATTAATTTGTATTGGATAGGGCGAATTTTGGTTTAAAATACTTGCGTATATGCATATTGCTAATACAAATTATTTTCCAAAATTACCCAAAGGTTGGCGACACACTTGACAATCTCTCGGGGCACACTAGTGTGCCGGAGCACACAGTTAGTGAATCAATGGTTTAGCAGTTGATATATAGAGCTTATATCCTCACAGTTTGCTGCATAAACCAAAATTAATCCCATGAGTTTTAAATTTGTATCTACCTTAAAATAGGAAAATTTGTTTTTGTTGAAAATAAGGTGTATGTTCGATAGGGTTTAAATATTGAACCAAATATATAGCTTTTAAAGTTTAGATTTGCCAAAATTAGGTCTTTAGTTCGGCCTTGTATTTTTCGTTGCTCGTATGTATTGTGCATTAGTTTTCAATTACAATTGTGACATTAGGAAATGTTTTGCCGGATAGTACAGTTCGCAAGCACCCGTGGGAGGTAAATCATTCGAAAAGGGGCATATTTGACACTTTGCTTTTCGACACTATTGAGAACCCTCAAACATAATTCAAAAGTTAATCATAATTTTTCCTAAAAAAAACTAGGGAACTAAAATAGCCAACATAATAACCCTCACTAACAAAAAATTCCCCATTATGCTACAAAAAATACCGCTCAGTACAGGATTGTCACAAATACTTTCAATCCTTAAATGTCTTAGATTGTAGTTGATTATTATTGAAGAGTCCCCAACCCTTTTTTTTTCCGAAATGAATTTAAGTTAAATGTCAATTCAAAATTCTACTTTGGACAAAGATGTTATTATAACCGCCAAAGTTTCGATTTCCTAAAAGGGAAATCTTCTCCAGGGCAATAAAAAAATAGGTTTTCTTTGAAAAGACTTAAATGTCCAATGTCCATGAATTTGTTTATAAACCATATTTTGTAGCCTTATTGTACTATTGTTGTGACACAAACCCATTTTTAAAGGTTGCCGACCGCACTGTGATCGAAACCGTCGACGCCGAAACTCGAACCGTGAACCCTCCGGGTTTGCAGCAGGCCGTCGACCAGCTGGTGGCGCTGTTTCCCGAAGGCCGGTCGTTCGTGAGACCTTCGGGCACCGAAGATGTGGTTCGGGTTTATGCCGAGAGTGACACACAGGTAGAGTTGTATGGCTTGGGCCAGACCTGGGCAAAATACGGCCCGCAGGCCAGATCCGGCCCGCCAAGCAATATAAATAATTCGGCCCGTGGCTCATTTTCAATAAAACATTTTTAGGCAAAAACAGGCCTTAACATTTTTTTTTCTTGATTTCAGAATATTGTATTGTTGGGCGAACATATAACTCTTGTAAGGCATCCTCACCAATTGATATTTATAGATTCTTTTAAAAGGAATCGGACGGCTCGCCAAGACACTTTGTGTTTCTTATGCGGCCCGCTGTCAAAAATAGTAATTTCCCACTCCTGGCGTTGGCGAACCGTACTTGCATTGCCGCTAAACCTTTTATGACTGTAGTTCTCAACCGTTTTCATCCCGTGGACTCCTTTAACCGCTATTTAAAACTCGAACCCTCCAAGAAAAATAGCACATGTAAATTTGCCAATATACGAAGAAAGGGCATACCCATTTAAAATCTCAACCTTGCAGTCGTTACAGGAGTACTAAGTTATCAGTTTCGCAACATATGGCTTACCATGGAGATACGGTCTAAGGTGGCGGCTCCTAAAATTCGAAAAACGAGCCAAACTGGCGTTTTTCATATTCCATTGGTCAAATATTTTATAATGTGTGATGGCCGACTATTGAGGGTTTGATTTTTAATGTCAGTCTATTTTTATCAGTAAGCAAGATATATATGTCTATTGTATATATTCAGTTTCCCGTAATCTATAAAGTCATATGTTAACCCATAGATATATTATGCGTAAAGACATCTATCGACCATCAGTCCACCATAGATACCAACAACAAGGTCAGATAGAAGCAACATATAGACAGATAATGGACAAGGCCATCTAAAGACAATCAAGGAGATCATTAAGCCACTATAGATAAACAATCGATCAAACATATTTCGACCGCCTTAATCACCTGCCTTTAAAATGATCATTAAAGCCTTATATGGATCACCAATCTGCCATTTACGCTTTATTGTGTTATAAATAACCTTGTAAATAAGCTGGTGGCACAGCCCTATTAAAGTGGAAGAGAACACTTCGCAAAAACTAAAGAGCACCACATTTTAGTAGTTCTTCTCTCATTTCATTGGACAAACTCAGTTGTTCAGATTTCATGAAAATCTATTATGACACTTTCCCTATATAATTTTGCAACACAACGTTTATATTTATAAAACTACAAAACTATAAACGCAATATTTTGGTGAGATTAAAATAAAAAATGCTCAAGTAACAACTAATAACGGTTGCCCTGCATAACAGATTTCTATCAATTTGCCGTGCACTGACGGACCTATTAAACCGGCGAGCCTCTTGGAATCTTAAACCCTGTATTACGATAATGAATAAGAACCTCGGCAACCTCAGCATATAACGTCTATTTTGTATCTTTCCAGGAAAATGCCAATTCTCTGGCGGAAAAAGTCTGTGCAAAGGTTTATGAGCTCGCAGGTGGAGTAGGCGAAATACCCAAATGCTCATAGGGTCGTCCTTAGTATAGTATAAAGTAACGACTGAGCACCCAACTTGTAGCAGTTTTTATACATTTTTATTCTTACTACATATCTGTAGTGTGCGCTGTGTATTTTTTTTTTTTTTCGAATGCAATTGTACCATTTCAATAATTTTTTTTCACCGAGAATTTTCTAGTATTTAATGCAATAGTAGCGAGTTAAATACACCATGACTGCCACTAAAATGAATTATTGCCCTTCAGTAATCAAGGATAGCAAGCAATTAAGCCTGTTATATAATGTGCTTACAAGACCTTCACATTCATTTTTTTTAATTTTTTTTTTGTGTATACCGTGTGCAAAAAAATTATGTGCCGCAAAATACACACCGTTGCAATTTCAATTATAAAGGGGTAGAAACTTATCCAACTTTGAGTGTCGTACGACCTGTAGTTATTCTAGAAAGTAGATATATCTACTGCTGTCCGTTAAATAACGGTTTAACTATGACGGCTTCAATGGACAGCAGACTGTTCGTTTCAACATTCTGCAAATTTAGTGACCGTGACGAAATTGTTTTTTGCAGTATTAAATATATCTGTTTTCGAAATGTGTTAAGGTTTGTCATTGGAAAAGTCTGCAAAGTCGCGTGGTGCTTTTGCAACAGAATCTGTGCAAATGTCAATATTTTCGAACCCACGTTTGTTTTGTTGTATTGTAATTAAAAATTTTAAAATAGACTCACGGCTTGTCCCATCAATATTTAGTTTTGGTCAAATTTTTATTCATCCAACTAAAGTAATTTTTCTGTTCAAATATTTTTCCTTGAACACTATTTAATAGCGAATATTCCTATCTAACCAATAATGAATGATAGGCTTGAAATCGAATTTAGAATAAAATTTCCCTTCTATTTTTTGACTGTCATTCATTATTGTTGAAAACTCCCACCCTGCTATTTAGGTCGAAGCTAATGAGTCGTTAAATACGTAATTGTTATTTGATGGATTTGTTTTTGTCTTTTAGCTATTTTGACTTGTACAATATTGACGAATTTCGTCTGAGATTTTTGAAAGACTTTCGTAGACCAAATCTTATTTGAACAGACACTTTCTTCAAACCGATGCTTTATGGTAAAATACATGATGTGATAAAGTTTTCTGTATACCGAAAAAGAGTTAAGTGCAATTTGAAATAAACTTTCGCTTTTGTCTTTCTCTTGTTCATGAAAATACAGGAATGATGAAATGTTCCCGTTCCCAACCTCAAAATTAACATGCGCTGCTTGAAAGATTACGCGACGCGTCTTTTTACACTTCGCTTTTGCTTTAAAAAGTCATCACTGGCCAATGATCAATTTGTACAGGGTACCCGTTTCCTTTTTGTAAAGTTATTGTTCAAAAATTATTACTGGAGTATTGGCAGGCTTAATCAAGCTTTTGGACAAAAATAAGTGTTGTAACCATTAACCAAGGGTGAAAGTAGAATAATTTTAATCACGAAACACGTTACCATTTTCCCAGATGACGCCACAATGACTAAAATTTTAGTTTTACCATATCTTTACCTGCACGGCATATCTTTACCTATACGGCGTACCTAAAATTGTATTACAGGAAAGCCGTTCCGGCTTAACTCTCACCACTGCCATAAACTAATGTTAAGTTGTAACCAAATGTTAATTGGCCCCAATCAAGTCCTGTTTTCCGTTGTTATCTCACTGAGAACCAAAAAGGCACGGCATTTGCTTTTTAATAAATTACGTATACGTATTGCCAACATCGGCACATTTTAATCCGGGTTTATCGAATTCGGATTTTCGCTACTTTACACCTGTGCACTGTTATGGCTTTGCATTTGAGGTCGGGCTCCAGCTTTGGTTTGCTTGTTGCGAGACAACGTTAAAGTCTGTTTTGGTATTTTGTATTTGGCTCCGATTGTGGTGTTAAACCGTTTCTGTCAGTTTAACATATTAGACAACACCAGCAGGTGTTGCCGCATAATCGCCGATTAAATAAATGGTGAAAAACAAACAGTTGTCAGTTTCTTGTTCGCCCTTTGGAAATTCTTGCACGGAAAGACGAGACTATAACCGATTCCCTTTTTTCTTTTATAAAACTTACCGGTTGTAAAATGACAAAATTAATTTTTTTAGGAATTCTACCTCTACCATTTGATTAGCGTACATCGTGATTTATATTGTGTGATGATTTTAGATACCCATGATGCTTTTGGTAGCGTATACATTTATCATATAACATCCAAACAAACTGATTTGTGGTTTACTAAGTTATGTACTGGGGTTAATCGTTCAACCAGAATCGTTTGTTTTTCACCATTTGATTTGAGTTAATTCTGTTATTCGTAAGGAAATTCAGATTAGGCTATAGCAGTGATTCCCAAACTTTTTTTCTCGCGTACCATTTTGAGCTTTTGTACAGTGTTCATGTACCACCTAAGTTAGGCCTACATCCGACTAAAATATCTCAAACTATAACTATTTTAGCATATAGATAAGAAAATGAGCATGTAGCTGTATTAAAGTTTAACAAATGTCATTCCAGGAAGACATAAAAGCCATAAATTATACAAAACACAGCAAATAGTTTTAATACGATGGATGTGAGAGCCAGCGCACCTCCGTGTAATAGAGAAGACAGGTGTAATTGGAACTAACATTCTCCCAAAGACGTTTAAACAAGGCCAGATGTTTTGACGCAATTTACTGAGCTTCTCCATTGTGTTCAATAGCTATAAACCCGTACCTTAGGTGACCCTGACTGTACTTTCGTTTAAACATGTTCCTAAATTTTTAACAAAATGTAGTTCTCTCACTATTCCTCTATTTTAGAAGAAATTAGTAGTACTATTCAATAATAATATGATTGAAATATCAATACTACACTGCTGCTATTAGTTCATTATTATTGCACACATATTAAACCAGTTAGCGTTTTATTATCTTGACAAGATAAATGTTACGACATAAACGTGCAAAACCAAAGGTAACTAAAACGACATTACAAGTTACCCAATCTGAACGTTTTAAAAGTTGAAAGTTTTCGCAAATTTATAAGTATGCTGAAGTTAGTCGCGTACCACCTGAAAGATTCTTGCGTACCACTGGTGGTACGCGTACCACAGTTTAGGAACTACTGGGTTATAGGCTACGTCTACCTCTATTCTTTTTATTGCTAAAGTGATAGTTCGACATGTTTTTAAGGATTATTTAGATGTACTTTGAACAAGGCCCACAAAAAGCATTTTAACAAGGTTCACAAAAAGCATTTTAACAAGGTTCACAAAAAGCATTTTAACAAGGTTCACAAAAATACGTCTGGGGTTTCAAGTCAGACGAATGTGGCGACCATTCTGGAAGCTTGTTGAAATACGATTTAGTTTCTGTATAAGACGTGACACAAAAATAGCAGGCCTGCGGAGTCGGACTCGGGACTCGACGGAGACGGTTTCTTTTGCTGGAGGCGCGCTCTAGTTCATTTAGTTTTGGTCGGACTCTGGTTATCTTTAACCGACTGTGGGGCCCTGAAAAACTAAACTACAAGTCCTGAGGTTTTAAATTAATAATTGTTTATACTGCTATCAAAGCGACTTGTTAGACTTTGCGTAAAACAACCCAAGTCCCGATCCGACGTGCGATCACAGTATAAAATTTCAAAACTGATATGTGCGAAAAATGAAAATTTTAAAACTGTATAGTAGCAACTGATGGAATATTTTCCAACCTTGTAGGCCTACTGTGGGCGGAAGAACTATATGACACTTCTATCAGTGAATTGCCGATTATGCACCTTATTTTAGTTACCGTACGCAAATAGGTGAAATACAGTCTGTAGAACCGTACACGAGACTGGACGAAATCAAACGTTTAGCCGGAGTCGGACTCGGGTTTATTTTTTTTTGCCGGGGTTGGTCTCTCAAAAATACTATTTCGAATTCCAGCTTGGGGTTTTAAACTAAAAAGTGTTATGTACCACTGCTATAGGGTTCAACCGAAAGTCCTCAGATATATTTTTGTCTTTTTTAAATAGCTTTTTTGCCAACTTAAACCAATAAAAAACATTTTGGCGTCATAGTGCACCAGGGCTCCAACTCACAAAGTTACGGCCCTTTACAGTGGGCTATTTTTGGCACATATATCTCCCAAATATTAATATTAAAGCTTCTTTAAGATTAGCGGGCGTGCCTTTGGAGAAAGTATATTGAAAGTATCAGTACTAAGTACGTTTTAAAACGCAAGATTGGCGCAACAGGCAACATAAAACATTTGATTTTAAACTCTTGTGTAAAAGGATTATAAACATACGTAAAAACGCCTGTGATTGTGATTAGAGATTACAAATTCAATGAAATCACTGTGATCTAGCCCTTCTGAAGCTTCGTTTTGACCAACGATTAAGGCTTACGTATCATCAGTACACCGAAAGCCATCGCAGACTCACCGAGTCTATCGATCAATGACGCAAGCAGGGCAGGCTAGAAAAACAACTATAGCCTGCAGTGAGGTTCGAACTCGCGACCAGCAGCTTCAGAAGAACTAGATCGCAGTGGTTAACACACATATGTGTGTCCATGTTTCATTGAATAATGATAGGTCTATGATTACTGTAGATCCTCTTAATATGAAGTTGCTTGTACTAACAAAATGTGGCAAGCATTGGCGTATGGTTGTTTCTCTACTCTCTCTTCTCTGAGGCTGATGTGTAGCGCAGTTGGTAAAGCCGGTATGACCGGAGGTTGTAAGTTCGAACTCACTGCAGGCTAGTTGTGTTTCTAGCCTGCCCTGTTTGCATCATTGGTCGACAGATTCAGTGAGTCTGCGATGGTTTTCGGTGTACTAGAGATAACAAACGATAAACAGTACACTCGCTCGAAATTGTTTATAAATTTGAAGCTTTTCGCGCGAGACGTCGTAAAATTGGTTCGGCCTGTTTGAAAACTAAGTGTGACCTCTGGACGGATAAAACTCAACCTCTGTTTTCTTGCTTCGGATTTGTTATTTTTTCAGCTTGTTGGACCTCTTCAAAGTAGTTTATTTTTTTAATTTTTACGTTGAAAACTGCTGATCTCGAAAGAAAACATTACATCGAGTCGCGCGTTGGCGCAATTGGGTAGCTTTTGCGGCGATTTTCTGCGATTTCTTAAAGTAATAAAATCGATCAGCCGCTTAGTGTGCGACGTTTAAAATTAAATGCTTAACAAGTTGATTATTATACTTTCTTTGTGGTATTGCTTTTTACCATAACACAACATGAATCTAACTTAACGTTCGGGTATAACACAAGACGGATTGGTTGACTGATTTCAACAAATGTGGTTTGACAGCCTATATACTTGTGTTCAAAAATCGCCACAACTGTATTTAATTAACTTGACGCAACAAACTTGTGCCAAATGTTATGAAGGACGAAACCTTTTTTTTACGGTCCAACAACGTCATTAAACGGCCGTGGCGTTCGTTCCGGGCGCGGGCTTAGTTATCAATGATTAACCAGCAAGCTTTCCCTAACAAAATGCCCCTCGGAATTGCTGGCCATAAACTCCCCACGGTGAAGCGCACGCGCAAGAACATAAGGCAGTTTTCTCCGAAGTGTGGCAATCTTCATGACGACTTGTTTGCTATGGCTTACGGTAGGCCATCAAATATTTGTGTGCCAGATACTCGTTTAAATTGGAATAACAGAGCCTAAGTTGTTTGTGAACTCCAACGGTGGCCAAGTTGCTCGCTAACTGAGCCCCACTTTACGTTTACATAATTAAAAGTTACAACGACTGCTTTTAATCAGAAGAGTTCCGCAGAAGATTTTAGGCTACAAATATTACTTTTTATGTTTTTGAAGATATTTTTGCGAAGCGACTATATACTGCACATTATTTTATGCTTTATTATTTGGTTTTGAGTGAAACATATTTAAAACATTATTTTTTTAAGCGTCGCGTGGTGTTAATATTCGTTTTATGACGTCACGTGGTGTTAATATTTGTTCGGTTTGCCAATAATATTTGCGCTAAAGTACAAATACAGCAACCAACAAACCTCAAATAACAGATGGTAATCGTTCAAGTATAAGATAAGTTGAATCTTATGGTCAGTGCGACATTTGCAAAAGACGAAATGTAATCTTTACATGTCACACACAAATCGTATAATATTTTCGCAGTAGCCGCCGTTTTTTTTTCTGAAGTTTTAAAAGTCAAGCGTGATTTCTTTTTCCGGCTACTGGCTGGACCCGTTGAAACTCTACAATCCATTATTCCCTTGCAGTGGTATTACTACTAATAATGGCAAATTCATTGAAACGTAAGGATTGCTTAGAAATCATTAAGTGTATCAGGCTATACCTTGTAATTTTTTGGAGGTATCAAGTTGTTGTTCAGAAAAAAGATTAGGGAACACTAATGTAAACTAAAATACAGTGGTGTTCTCAACATGTGTTGTACTTCTTTTGAAACTTTTGTTGGTATGCAGCGTCAGTAAAAGGCCACTATGTTACTACTAGGGATGAAACAAGTGGTATAACACAATTTTTTTTCTTTTAGGCGTTTTTTTTTTAAAACAGACAAAAATTAAAAGTAAACATATTTCATTTGTCTTAAAAAGACTTACATGTCCAGAATGTAATTATTTTGGTGAATTTCTGTATATTTTTTAGGGTTCTTATAACGGCACACTATACCCTGCGCATAACAGTAATAAAACATTGCATATACGTTCACATAAGACTCAATTAGCTGTTTGTTGATTTAATTTAACCTACTGATGTTGCACCGATTATTTTATTGTTTGCGTGGGCAGTCGATTTTGGGCGAGCTTGAGAATACATTTAGGAAAGCTTTATAACTGACGTTTCTGCCACCTTTTCAGACGTTGGCTGCTCTTATTGTTTTATGTGTTTTGTTGTTATTTACGTGAGCTTATATCAATACAGTTTACGACACGTGTAGCGCTTGGCATACGACAGGCCGTAAAGTATAGATATCCTGAAATATTAGTGTAACACTCATACCAAATCAAATCACACTCACTTTCGGCTTAGTAACTTTGCGCGTTTAATGTAAACACAGTCAACGACACGTCGACGAAAAAATCACGGACACGTACAAAAAGCGCGCAGAGCGGAAATGGCGAACGTATAGAGGGTTAAACAGGCTACTCTGGGTCGAACGGGCGATCGCAAAACTGGAATGCAAGCCATGTATTTTACGAATGCCGTCGAACGGAAACATACCTGATTTTTTACTGTGGCAAACGAACGCGCGAAACGCAACAAAACGCAGGAACACAAAGGAAACAAACACGCATCTGGCAGAGCGACGTTGCAGTCGCAAATTTTTTATGGGGTTGACAATGAACGTTGGCGGACGAACGACATCGGTTTTATAAGACAATCGCTTTTGAACGTGCAAGTATAGTAAAATGATTGCCTTTTGTTGAGATCCAATTTGTGTCGCTGTGTTATTTCACAGTGATTGTCACGAAATCAGGTTGATTGGGAAAGGGTAATTCCAATGATTCAGGAGGGGGGGGGTGCGGGTTAATCTGCGTTGCTTTCACAGGATTCGAACGAAAAATCGCAGCGTGCGTAGCAGTTTTCTTCCGTTGGTGCTACAGCAGAGGCGCGTACAGGACACACGAGTTACAATTGCACAAAAAAAAACAAGAAAAAAAACGAGTGTTTTCTGCGTTTCGCGAGGAGCTTACATGGAAAGTATACATACATACGCTGTTACATGGAACCTTTATGGACGACAAGACGCGTGTTAAATATAATGGTAAGTGCTGATGCCCTTGGAAAAAAGAAAGAGTTACGCACGGTATACGAAAAACGATAAACGATAAACCAAACACAGGTCTTTAGGGCGGTCTAGGCAAACATATATATTTCAGGGAGATTTTCTAGTGTTTTTGCGGTTTAAAATCGACACGGCAAGTGAGAAGTCTACTCTAGTGTACACAACAACGAGACGGTTTTAAACAGTGCTTCTTAAACTGTTTCACTTACTTGCCAGTATCGTGGCAGACTACAAAATTAAAATTAGCGACGAAGCTTAAAATCTGACCGGATTCCGTTCTCGAGAATGAAAGCAAACTGTTGAAAATGCAAGGCAAAAATATTTATTCCTCTCAAAAAGACTGAGAATATCCAGAAGGTAATTATTTGTTAAGGAATCCGGTATTTTTCCCGGTGGCATATGATTATGCTTAATGTTAACTCTACAGCGAAACCGTTTAACGTAATTGTAACTTTCACCCCAATAACCGACAACTGGTAATCGGTTAGCAATAATAAGTTTGCCGCAACTTTGAGAGTTGTATGAAAATGACAAACATTATATGGTTGGAAAGTTTTGCAATAAAGAAAAAAATGCGAACAGGCAGTGAATTAGCTCAAGAAGCACTGACAAGTTTTCCGACATAGTACACTCACAAACGTGTCAGACAAGTGTTCAACAAAAAATCGAGCCATAAAACATAATTATCACTTTAAGTATATACTAAAACTGAATAGTGACAGCAATTTTGCGCCATAAAGTGTTTATTCTAACGACAGAAGAATTGCGTTTGGATTTTATGTATATTTGATCCAAATTGATATTAGCAACTGTCGGATCATACTGTGTCGAAAAGGGATATTTTTGGTACTACGGGAATAAAACCTTCAAGCTTGCCAAGATGGCTCAATTTAATCCAGAATTGCCATTTTACTGGGAATATATTGATAATAAAGAGAAAATTGAGTGTTCGTTGTCGAAAACGGAAATCCAGCCATAACTTTTCCGAAATCCCGACTCGATTCACCACGCTTATATGGGACCCGCCTCTGTCCATCCAAAATGCACTACTTCAGGCCGGTGCGAACAGCAGAAAGCAGACTCCAGGGGGGCCTTACCGTTTTTATTTTGCCGCCTTTACTTAACAGCTTCGCGTTCGGGCGAGTTGGCAATGTCCTTGAGCAGCTCAATCAGGTTGGTTAGGCCGAAAATGTAGCCGTGATCGGGTCCGTCGTGTACAAAGCAACTGTCCATGTCCTGGTGCGTCGATTTAGCGAAGTCTATCATACGGATATCGACGCGTACCGCATCGCCGGCGGCGGCGGGACTCGAACCACCCACCTCGGGAACTTGCCCGTCTGGCTGGCCGTCGTACATGACGAGCAACGAGCTGGAATAGAAGCGGTAGGTGCGCAGGCGCTTTAGACTGTCCCTTATGGATCGAAGGCGCTGCAAAACAGGCAGAAGCAGCTCATAGCGCGTTCGGTGTCCATCGTGGAAGAAACGACGCAGGGTCGAGCGCAAACCGGTTTTGTCCAGTTTGCGCCCGTAGTACTTGTCCAGGCAGAAGACCGTGCCGGATTTGGCGTCGAACACCTGCAAAACAGCGCACGGTTTAGGCCCAGATTAAAGCGAAAAAGTTTATTTGATTCTACGGTTAAAAACCTAATTTTCACTCTTCAGTTTAGTGAATGTTCATAAACATGTGTGTACACTGTACAACTGTGTCCTATCGGCCGAGGTCGTGAGTTCAATTTTCACCACATAGATACGGTACTTTTCTAAACGTATCTCGGTTGCACGGAAATCCTTATAAGCCGATTGATTTCAGTAGACCCTCATTGGACTTCCGGCGTATCTGTTACGTTAGTTCGAAAATGCGGTATTAGTTGAAAGCAAACGAAACGATTTAAGATCTAATCTTAAGATCACAAGAACAAACGGCATTACTGTTACCCTTGCCTGTTCAGCAAACAGGCGCACACGCAGAACAGTTGGGGATTTACTTTCTTGGAAAACGAAGGGACTGAGATTGAGCGATAGCTTTAATCGTGACTGCCACGCCCGCTGTTTTGACAAATCGAGTCGGAGTTGCTGCCACTTGCTCAAACACCAAGTGCGCATTGGTTTTGTGCTGCTTGGCGAGCCATTGCCGCAATTGCAATATTGCAAAGCTCAAAGTGTAGGAGTGACCTATGACTCTCCGTTTTCATCGCCCTTTTTTGAGCTTTGCACCGCCTTAAATACATAAACGGCCAAAAGCCTCAAAATGCACGAGCAAGTGTACGTACCAAGTGTTTGTTGGGTCATGAACTGGGCTTAACCACACAACCCGACATCACAACTCTCGAAATCACAAGTCATGCAATGCCTGCATTTTCACGAGTATAGACAGGGTCACGAATTTTTGTTTCCATCAAGGGATCGAAGATTTTAAAGCTAATAAACGCGAGCCGGATTTAATTTTTTGTGTTGATTTTAATGAAAATGTAAAGATAAAATCATTATATTACAAGATTATAGTGAGTTATATGAAATTGTGGTTTGTTTTAAAACTTGATCAAATTTTTGCTCAGTTTTGCATATTTTTCGTGAATTAAGTAATGTATTTCGGATAATTAGGGAAGTATGCCGGGGCCGGAAGAATCGAACCGGCCAGCCGAAGTTTAATGGCTCCTGGTGTAGATGGCGTGAAAACGCAGTATAGTCACATTCTAACCCTGCATAGATTTGCGTATCAAAGTCAAGTGCTTGACTCTGCATTGTGCACATTACGTACACTAAATCACAGCTTAATCAAAGAAGAGCACGTTCATAAACAGCTGTAACGTGCATTTTAATGTGTTATCTTATCATCGGTGTATCATCTGTACAGAATTTAAAGTTTCGCAGGTTTACGAACAGTTGCCGGGCGTATTACAAACGTGTTGTCGTGTAAAGCCGCCTGAAAATGTCTGAAACGATATAGCACGTACCGAAAGCAAAAGCGTCGACCAACGGAAGTCGTTAGGTTTGCGTTCTCGATAAATCATTTTAAAAGTCGTAATTACCATCGTCCGGCGCGTCAGGCCACCACATCACAAATGGTGGTTTCCTTTTGTTTTTAATTAATTTAAATTAAACCGGCTTCAATTGAACCGGAATGTATGTATGACGTTGTCGTAACGATTTTGACGCCGTTCAAGTCAAGCAGGTGAGTTTAACTATCACTAGGGGTTACTTTAACCTGATTTTGAAAAGTCCAAGCGGAAGAGCATTTAGAAATTGGGCATTAAATAGTGGGAATACAATTCCAAAGTTCAGCAAAACTTGGCCAATGATCTGTAAGCGGAAAACACAAAATACCGCCACCCTGTGACAAAAGTCCATAAACACAATACAATGAGATACCGTACGACATATTATAGTTTTAATTCTTTACGCGACAACGTCGTAACACTTCCTGTTAACAAAGTTCAAATCATCCAGCACGTAACGCATCCATACACACAATAGCGGTGTTACGCCACAAACAAAGAAAGCACAAGGGCCAGTGTTGGCGAAAACCAGGAAAACAATAGCAAATGACGTAAGTGTTTCGCGTCGTCCATCAGGAAAGCGAACGGGCGGTATAACTTAACGATTGTAATCTCGTGGTGTAACGAGGCGCACTTTCTTTCAAGCTTGCGTTGTAATTGCGGTTTAATGGAACTCAAACAATAGCTGGTAGTTTAATTGGGGGAAATTAGTCCATAATTAAATTCCGAGTAAATTTGAATAGCTTAAGATAATTTCTCCCGTTCTAATTACGCGAAAATGTGAATTAAAATGTTGTATTAATCAATACCCTTAAAATTCACATTTAATTGTCAAAATTAAAAAAATGTTTACTGGGTTACGTGCATGATAACGCATTTTCAACTAAATTCATTTAAAAAATAACCTTTAAATAACCTGTAAAATTGTCATAACTTTTTGCAAGGCTACAATATTACACCATAGCCTATAGGGCAGAATTACGCGATTTTAGGGTAACCGAGATTGCGTTCAGATATTTGCTCTTCAGGCGTCATTACTACACAATTTGTCAGCTTGTTGTCAAAACAATCCACTCGAGTTATCAAAACTCACTTGAGCTCAGCTGATAAAACTGCAAACGTTTGCAGATGCTCACCTCGATAAGTTGGCGCTTTTTCGCACAACGGATAATTGAGTTCTTTAACAAATAACCGTCGAATGTTAAAATGACGCCTTAGAACGATACTAGGTATTGACGAATTGCAACCAAGGGTTATTATTTAATTAAAAAAACATCTTTAGAGAACTATCATAATGCTCAGTATTTACAACTGCCCTGGCGTGAATTTATTTTGCCATGGATATCTATCACATTTTAAAAGGCACGTTAGGTTGATTTTTTTTTTCAGCACGTTAGGTATAGCAGGTCTGTTCAAACTACATTAGACGGGTCTGGGTTTTTTTCTTCTTGATTTCAGAATATTTTATTTGATAAATTAGAGAAAGGCATGTTCACCTATTCATACTCTTACCGCCTATTTAAAACAGGAATATGTATATTTCGTATCCAATTTTTGAACAACATTTCTTGTTTCTCATGCGCCCCCCCTGTTAAACATTAATTGCTCCCCTAGTCTAGAGTGATTTATTTTAAAATTACCAACTCTTAGATATTGAGAACAACGGTTAATGGCTGTCCTAACAGAAAGGCATAATACTGCATCAAAGGCAAAAATAAAATGACAAAGGACGGCAACCAAAAAAGGCAAATAAACTACGCCGCTCAGGTCAAGAGAGTCGGTTTTCGGTTGCCGGTAAGCTTTTGTGTAACTTAGCCTCTAAGTATGTCACACGCCCTACAACATAAAAGACGCGTTGAGCATGTACAATCATCGGATCTGTACGTTAGCACTATAGCGGCAAAATAATCGTCGGCTCGAAATGATTTACAACCGACTTAAGCCTGCTGAACAACACTTGTACAGTTCACACCCGGGCTTGAATGTAATGCGCGCCAAGGACATAGGGGTCACAGCTCACAACATGGCCGTACTAGATTCGACACTCGTAAAATCATGAGTAATTGACCCGAATTGCGGTCAACGCATATCATAGTACATCGAGTTTTATCGGCGTAACTACGGGTAATAAGGGCACTGATTTTGCTTGATAAGTCGTCATTCACTTTGAAAATGTTTTAGTACATCGCTTTGCATCTCCGATTTTCTCAATTTGTTTCTTTTTATTGTACATATTTTTATATTAATCTTTTTAAATATTTGTGTGAAATCACTTACAATTTGACCTGATGAAGCACGGTTGGGCGAAAGAGATTTCAATACAATTCGTCTTTATATAGTGCCACCTGATTCATATATTTTTATATATTGCTCACATAGCTGTATTAGGTTCAAAGGTCGTAAAATCCCAAGTGATTGAATGAATTCCGGTCGGCGCTGAGCATAGTACATTCCGGTTACGACTTTCTCCCCACCTTTCAACGTAAAAGCTACGCGCGGGCCTCGATTTGTTTCTCAACGTGATTCAGCTGGTGAATCGATAATTTCCAACTCGAGGTTTTCAGAAATGGTCTTTCGAAAATGAACTCTCTCGTGGTAACTCTGTGTGCTTTTAGAAACCCCCGTGCACATTATTGACGTTTTTGGCACTGGAAGTAAACCTCGCCAGGGTTGTGTTGCTCATAGGAAATGAACTGTAGTCGTTATGGCGTGCGCATATCGCACGAATGCCACTGGTGCTCTTCAATTAGCGTCTCATCGACTTACTGTAACTTCCGTCCGCCTTTGAGCGTGTTCTTATTATTGGCCCACGTACATTAACGGCAGATTTTTTAGGCGCAGTTAAGACGTTTGGGCGCGATATATTATACATAAGCTGGATTAGTAATTTACCTAGTTGTCGCAAATGTAACGTAATAGTCCACAACAGAAAAGTTGTCATACTTTCTGCGTGTTATGACGTTCATCGGCCTTGTATTTAGGAAACCCGGTCAACAAACCCGGTTAAACGTTTTCTTGAGCCTATAAGGCTTGAAGCGTTACCTACTTTCACGCACGTACTTTGTCAATTTGAGCTGCTTCTTTGTAAGCCTGCGACAAATATGGTGCCATTTAATGGTGTCGGACCGGTGCATGGCTGCACGATGCCATAGCGTTGGGTTTCAACCGCTGGAAAAAGAGTTGTACCGCCTGCCCGGTTTAGGCGATATTACGGCAGCAGGATATGCGTCGAATGGTAAGGTTTCGTGAGCAACTGAGAAACGTTGCGTGGCCTATACGTGCGTCGTGCACCTGCTGATGATTTTATTAATTACCGACTACGGGCGACCGGGTGATATCATAGGGTGTCGTGCAGCTATTTTGCGCGAAAGAGCTCTGCAATGATATGACACAGGCGTCCGGTTGTTTTCTATGCACGCACAGAACAACTTTTGCTCGTTACTTTTTGTAAAATTCATAAGGGATGGAAAAGGGCGGCTCTTCTAAAGTTGCAATCAAAACCAGGGTTTGCCAAGTTACAAATAGGATAAATATCAAAACTAAGTATTTTTGTTGAGCAATAAAACAGCTTACAGCTGTAACACTACACCAGTATTGTTGCTAAAATCGGTAATGAAATGTATTTAGTAAAAAAGCAATTTTTTCCAACCTATTTTTGTACTTGACGATAAAAACTAGCATGGTATTTATATGATTAGTCAGGATTTACCATGGCATGTTTTCATGTTGCTTTGCTAAAATTATTCGCACACCTAACTAAGCATTAAAGAACGAGTTTATCTTAATTAATGGAAATTAACAAAATGCAGACAAACATCTTGTAGATTTAAACGCAAGAATCAGACATTATTACCTAAAAACTGCCATCCAATTCACACTGGTTACACAAAGGAATTACACCTGAATAACACGCTGTTAACTACTTATGCTGACCCAACACTTGTGCGGTTGCACTGTCCGGTGAATTGCAAATTGAATACAAAGTGCTTCATCAGGTGAAACATGAAATCCTAAAGTAAATCTAAGAGGTCATCAAATTACCTTTACAGAGCCAGTACTTGGTTTTAAAGAGAACTTTACAGATAAGTCACTTTGAATTGAATGGTAATTTTGCTGTTACCTAAGGGTGTGACTGAAAAGTAGCTAAGATTACTTTAAAGATTAAAAATTTTATAAAAAAAAATTGAGCTCCAAACTTTTAATGCCCAAAGGTGTCCTTATTTGGTAAACCCGACTTACATACAAGGCAATTTAGTTGCAGTTAATACTGATAACACTGTCAGACACAGTTATCAACTGACACGGGAATTTAACAATGGCTTTACTATACTAAATAGTCATATGCATGTATTATCCTAATGTATGATAAGAAAATAAATGGAGTGTCCATTATTATTAGCAAGTAACTTTCAATGGGCTAAATCACAGCTGTATTCACACATAAATAAACCGTTCACTTCAAACTGATTCAATTTATAAATACCTTTATAATCATATTACTTAACCGCCTGACAATTCTTATTTTCTATCTTTTACCTGCATCCCTGAAAGCCGTACTCCGAGCTGTTGAGTTGTAGTGGAGGCGCATTTAATCTCATGGTGGTTTTTCTTGCACTCATCATCATAATCTCCATGGATACGAGTGCCCATCTTCAGATCCAAAACGCAAGGCTTGTGGAATTGGGATGTCACATTTTCAAGAAGGATAAATTCTGTTTTGTCAAAAAAAATAAGCATGATTTTGAGATTTTACTCTTATGTACACTGGTTGACACCAATCATAACATGTTTTTAATTAGATCTAAATTTTATACTTTGTTTCTTTTTCATAACAAAAATGCCAACCAAAAGTCTTGTGACCTAAGTGAACGTACAACATAAAATAAAAACATTGAAAACAAATTGCCCAAATGTAGCAGCATAAAAAAATATGACCCAACGTCTTTGTTTATGTCTTTATTTATCAATCAATCATGTTTTTTATTGATGAAATACAAAGTTGGTTACATAAAAAAATTGAATGTAAAGATACTAATAAAACTGTCTATTAAGCTCTGGTTTTATTAAAGTTGATTGTAGTTATGTCAGAGGAACACCATTGATTGCTTTACCATGACAGAAGAAAACTCAGTTGCAGCTAGAACTCAGTGAACCTACAGGCTTGCTTGACATTTAAAACCATCAAAAACTAATGGGCATGAGTATTGTTAATTAAAACCACTAAACTTTGAAAAGTCGGTCGAAACGCGGCCAATTGGGAAACTAATTGCAAACGAGGTTTACTCACGCTTAATGACTTTGTGCTTGCTTTCCAGTTGTCTCTTGAGACCCTCTTTGTGAACTTTAAATATCCAGGGGTTTACTGTTTGGTGATTTGTGGTTGGCGTCTGGCCAGAGTGACATCCCTCATCCACAAACACACTTCCGGTCCGCCGCAGCTTTATTCTGCATCATGCAAAGAGTACACAAATTAGGCACTACTATAAACAAACCAGCGAAGAGCGGTGCAGGCTGCACGGCGAATACATTGCCTTTATTCATGGGATACAACTTATTAGTATCTAACTGGCATGTATGCTAAGTTGAAATTAAACCATAAGTTACACAAAAAACTCCAGTTACTTTCTTTGATTGGAAAATATTTTTTATATGCAAGTTTGGTTTAATTCATTGCAAAGTAAAGTAAGTTTTACTAAACCACATTAGGAGAGGTGTTTTAAAAAAATGTAGTAGGTGGCTAAACTTAACAGTTTGGTGCACATCTTAGTTTAGGTTCACCAAAGAATATAAAAACAATGTTTTACGACCTTGCAAGTTAATCATTTAAATACTTTTTGCAAACCAACTTATTGTAATACGGCACTTTTGTAGTAACACCAAATCCAGTCAAAATAACTAATCTATCCATTTTTTTGAGGTAAATGTAAGGACGTTACGTGGTGGAGCTGCTGGATTCCAAGAATTTGAGATGCGAAATGCTTAAGGTGACTTTGTTGCAGGGGGAAATACTTGCCTTTTGCACACACTGGTGGATTTGGACTTTGGTGTTTGTTCCATGGCGATGGTTTGTAAAGTAATATCCTGAGAAATAAAAATGTCAAAGTTAAACTGGAGTCCGGGTTTGAAAACAATGTGCAAAGAAAACTTTTTACGAGTAATAGTAAACCTTTTTACAACAACTATAGACGCCAAGTTTGGGGTGCTCAGAACACCCTAGTGAAAACTTGGGGCTCAGCTCCCCTGAACAATGATAAATCTTCCTGTGAAATATATATACGTTATATCTCATTTAATGCAAGCGTTTTGAATCTCTGACAGTTACTTTTTAGCATTATTTCTCATGACAGAATAAAAGTGTGAAATATTAAAGTTGCAATATATAATACTTCTGACATGAACTTTTTTTTCAGCCTGTTATAGTGACGTCATTTTTAGTGGAAAATTTAAAATCAAAAGTCGGTGTTTACGATTCCAAACGCTAAAAAAATCTATTTAATAATAAAGCTGAATTTTTTGTATGCACACAAATTTATATCAAGGGCAACTTAATGGTGATCAAGTGTTTTATAAAACGTTCAACGTAATGTTGTTTCTAAGCTTTGACTACAAGGGAAAGCTACAAAAACAAGACAAGGCCTGGTACAAAGCAGTCTAAAGTGAACCAAGCGTGTCACGAAGCAAGTCACAAAAGCCAATCAGGATGTTGTTGAAAGCTGACACTATGCTCATTGTACCAGCACGGAGCACCACACCTTAATCAGAAATAGCACCTGGACTACACAGTTATATTCAATTCAACCTTTTCTAATCATTGGTTCAATCTCACAGTGCAAAGGTTTTTATGCCTGTGTGTGGATTTCTGATTTGAATGAAGTAAGTTAATTATAGTCCATTGGCTACCGTCATAAAATAACTCAAACAGAAAGCCTAATATACTAACAATTAACAGCCTAAGGATTACCAGTATTTAAATTATTACCCCGTTTTTACCCACAAATCCTGATTTCTAAGAAATAATTAGTAAAGATACTCTTATATACAACTCAAATATACACAACAAATAAATCCATGGCAGTTAAATATAAGCATGTGTACTGAGAGAAGGCGTTCTTTAGCAAATATTTGTAGAAATATATAATTAAAAACCTAAATTACTGGTATTTACCTGTTCCTCTTCACTGCTATCCGATGTTGAAGCATCATCCTCAGATTTCCCAGCCATTTCAAGCCTCGTGTCAGGCTCAAATGGATAAGCTGTGAGGGCCACATACCCATCAGGAGTTTCTTCAATGTTTACATTCACAACACCTGTAAATAAATTGATATTATTTCACACTACCATACAAAAAATCACTTCCAGAAATATTCACAAACACAAGGTTTAAAGCCATTTGGCATATTTCTATTTTTTTTTAATTTATGGCGACATATGGAATAGAAGGCCTACTTAAAAAATCAATAATACCTTATTGTTCTGTAAGAAACATCTCAAATCAATACATAGTATACAATGCAGTAAATTTAAGAGATATCTTTCTACATTCTGATATTGAATAGTTATTTTTTGTTGGATTTATATTTACCATATTTCCTAACCTACCTTTATATCTAGGTGCAAACTGTTTAATATCAGCAGGTAAAGACTTGTAGAAGAAATGTTCACGGTAGTTTAAAGGCTTGCAAACAGTTGTCTCATTCAGGCACATCATAGTTGCTCGGCCAGCCACCTTGTAAATAAATGTCTCAAATAAATAAGAGAAATTTTAGTTGGGTTTAGACTGGAGTTAGTAATTTGGGTTTTGAGTTGGTTTACATGTACTAAAAATACATGTTTAAAAAACTAAAGCACAATGTAATTACTGCTTTACATACCCAAAGTACGTCTGGTGTTTGAGTGCAGTGTAGTGAATTCACACTTTAAACAAACAAACCATCGAAACAGTCTATACATTATACAACTTGTATCCCTAAACCTTTTGAGTAAAGTATACCTGTGTTATTATAGGACCAGACCATAATACAGCATAGGTTAATAGGTTAGATAGACCATGAAAAAGCACCCAAAGTTTCTATTTGGATGCGATAAAGGTTATTTTCAACTGTAGGTTGTTTATAATCACAATGTCCACTCAACGAAAAGTACCTAAAGTGATAAAAATAGAGCAACTGATTGACAGAAGTCTATTTATGTTTAATCTTGTTGTTTTGAATAGGTATAAAAGAAAAAAAGATCTTCAAACCTGGTGTAGAAATGGTTCCAGAGTTATTCCCCGTCCAAAGTTTGCAACATCTTCGTTAAGTTGCAAGTTGTGAGCACTACTCATAATCACCATGTCGCAAGTAAAAAACGATAAATTAAGGAGTAACTTAACACACAAAACACACGCAGACAGAGGCAAAACAAAAGGTGTAACTGCAATGCAAAAATTCTAATGTGAATGATGTTGTTTTTGGCCCCAGGCCATATTTGCACAAGATTTTGATTTTTTTATAAAAGGTTTTAGTTCAGAACTACTATGCTGAATTCGAAACTTGTTTTGCCTGCAATAAAAAGTTGTTACAAATAAAACAAATTTAGATTCGTATCATTTTACTTTATATCAAAACCTCTTGTTGGTCAAACATTTTATTGATTACACCTTTAACTCCATACAACTTTAAATCTAGGCATGCACACACACACCTCTAATGATGTTGTTGTAAAGTTATGCAACAAATAAAAATAATGTAACAATAGCGGAATTATATTTTAATAATTATTTTCCTGAGACCATGTAAACTCCTATTTATACTAACCCACTCCAACATTTAAACTATTTGCCTCGTTTAAAACATCTGACAAACCTAGCAACAGGACAAAACATATATTTGGTGATCTTAATCTTACCAAACAACGCAAAAACTTTTGTTAGTAACTATAGACATAAAGAGGTTGAAATTATTTTTTTTCTTGTTGTTTTACCACAAATGCTGTTTGAAATGGAGGATCATAAAAAGAACCACACAACACCAGTAAAGCATCCCCAAAGCATCTTATCAGAAAAAGTGAAATAAATACAGCCCTGGTTAATGTATTTTTTGCCCTAAGAGTTTGTTAGCTATATAGTGGTTATACATGGAAACAAAAACAATATCATCCAAAAATGAACTGAGGTCTAGAAATCCTACTATAGCGTTAAAACAATTATTAAAACAACGCACAATATTTGGGTTAGGTTGTCAGTTAGTATTTTGGGTGAGGGTTGAAGTATAATTATTTAATAATACCCTAAACAACCCAAACCCGCACCCTTACCCAAATAATGTTCGTTGTGGTAGGATTCTAGACCAGCACCGAACTGAGTTCTACAACGTCTTACTTCCTTCACCAATTATATACTGAATGGCAACTGCTAACCTTCGCTGCATGTCTGTTCTGTAGCCGAGCGTATCAACTGACTCGGCAACAAAGTCACACAGGTCCTTCCTTTTCAAACAAGGACGTGCTGCTACCGCAGCCTAAGCAGTTTTTTCAACACCAGAAAACTACAGCTAGTGTCGACTACACAAGTCAACGCTATCGAAACCCTCAATATACTGATGTTGCGCAAGATTTCGCCGTATGAACCTCGGTTTCTGCGAAGTCTGGCTCATAAAGAAGCAATGTTTGACTTGTGACGTCACGGCAGCCTGTCACGTGATAGTTTTGACCCTCCATTGTCTCTCGTTTGGAGTTTACGATTTTCGGCGAAGCATTTTTGTTTATATTTCTGTCCAAATACGGCGCGTGTCAGTTCTTACTTCTTTTGTATTGTACTGATTCACGCAGTCGGTATTCTTTTGACCATTTAAGCTTTAAGGTAAAATTAACTGACACAGGCGGCATACGTAGTTACAAAGCAAACAATGATGACAGAATGTTTATTAAGACTTTTTTGTGGAAAAGTGGTGAATAAACAGCAATGTTTATATTGCAAAAGCTAAAAAGTGTAAAATATGACCAGCTAAGCGAAATGGAAAAACAACAAACCGAACGTGCTTTCATTTTACAGCATAAAACATTTAACAAACATGTTGGATTAAGTTTGGGACATGCAACAGGGGAGATTTATTTCCGGTCATACACGGAATGAACTGTTATCGAGTTGAATGCTCTCGGAAGTTAAGTTTGGAAATTCAAACTCGCGTTGGGCAAACATCGTGGTTTGCTGATCACGTATGTTGTGCGTGATTGCGAAATGCGCCGGCGCGTGATTTTTCCAGACCTGACGGCGTTCATTGCGCATGGGCATAAACGCACGTGTATAAGGCAAACATTGAAAAAACGGATGGTAGTGGCCAATGGTTGTGTCGTCGGCTATGTACAACAGTTGTATGCCTTTGGCAATTAGGATAGCAAGAATCATGACAAAGACATACAGTTATAAATGCAAATAACTGAAGGTGCAAATACCTAAAGTGCTGGCTTGTATTGCTTAGCCATTTCAATATTGGTTGTGGCAAAGACGTTGCCACCTGTTAGAACCTATAATACAATTTTTTTTAATTGGCAAGAATATATTTATGCAAACTTCTTTAACTGCAGTAGTTCACATGGTTAGATTTATTGAGATTAATTGCGCACCAAGTTCTACATAATTTGGGAAAATTATAAAAGCAATAAGAAGACATAGCTTATTTAATTTAATTTCAAATTTATTCATGATATTTTGTTCTTGGTGTTTTATTTACTCTAAGCTTACAGAAAGTTCGGGAAACTTTACTGGTAAGCTTACGCTTAAGATTTAGGTCGATTTAATTTGTCTTTTGTGTTTATTGCTTCGTCGTTATAACCTATTGCTATTGTAAGCAGTAAGGCCTAAATTAAATTGTTCAAAAAGTAAGTTGTACGCGTTTAAAACATTATTGAAATTTAGACCAGTCTTTGGCATGGTATTTTAGGCAGAGGTATAAATTAAAAAGATGAAAACGATTTCCACCGAAACGAATAGAAGTTTTCGGAGGTGGCGTTACATAGAAAACTAAGGTTATATTTCGATGTAGCATACAAACATGCAACTGGAATCTTAGTTTAAATACATTCAAAGAGATGGCGGAACGACGGGCATGTCTCGGTAAAAAACGTCCCGCAAACATTTATTTTAACGGCGTCCTAGACTAGATCCGGTTTATTTTAACCACTGATTTTAGGTTAAACTAGGGCATTTAAAGCGCTTCGTGAAACGTCAAACCAATGTTGCAAAACCAGCGAAACTGCTTTAAAGTTCTTTTGACCCAAATGACATTAGGTTTAGCAAGCACTTTTTGCAATTGTGCAACAACACAAATTGTGTTTTTAAACGTGTCTGATATTAACAATATCATGTTGTAAATCAATTGTCGGCAAACTGTGGGCCGCGGCCCAACTGTGGGCCGCAGAGCCATTTTTAGTGGGCCACGAGTTACATTTGAATAGCTTAGTGTTATAATGTAGTTGTAGGCCGCGTGCTGATAGTCGTACATTCATTGCACTTTATTTTAAAAGTTGGTGTGGCATCAAATTTTAAAATTGACTCAACTTGGAAAAGGCCCACGTGCCAAATGTGGTCCTGGGAGCCTGTCGAACTATATTTTTTCCCAACTTGTACTGTATGTAATTAAAAAAATTCGCGCTCATATTCTTCGTTTTATAGTATGTTTTACATTATGATATGGCAGTGTTTTGGGCACCAAGACGCCGTATTATATTTCAGCTTAAAATCAAATATCCTAAATCCGCCACTTTTTCGTACTAGTTTTACGTAGTGGGCCTTCAATAGCTCTGTGGAGAGTACTTTGGGCCACGACAAAAAAAGTTTGCCGACCACTGTTGTAAATGATGGAAGTATAGTATATTTCAATGATGAAAATAACGGCCCAAATAGACGTTAAAAGCGACATGCTTTATTTTCAAACGTTTCGGCAATTTCTAATGCCATCATCAGTGAGATGTATGTTTAAAGCTTTATCATATTATTTACACTGTGCAATATTGATTTATCTTAAAGCAATACATCATGCTCCATTTAGTTTCTGGTATTGACTCTTTGCTCCCTAACATTCGTTTTGTACTGCTGCTTCTTGCGTGTACTCTTTTGAATGTATCGTTTGCGAAGCTTGTATCTGGAAAGCGAAAAAGCAAAGCCTTATGAAAACAGGCGAAACCGATTTATAGCATATAGCAACTTTGTAGATAAATAAATAAAACTTTTACCTAACTTGTTTGCTTAAGTGTATTTGTGATTCTTATAAGAGAGAGTTTAAATTAAATGACAAATTAATTGACTTAAAACAAAGGATGTCCAACAAAATCGGGTCTGACCAGATGCCCTGCCCGATTTCAAACATTGTTGTTCGTTGGATTGTAGGGTGGCATGGACGCCTATCCAATACCAAATTAATATAGGAATGTCTGGCACAATTTGCGATCCAACAAATTGATTTTCCACCTTAAACGTCGCACATTTTATTTGTTTTGTTTGTTTGACCATAATCGGCATTTAATGTAAAATATGGGATATCCATACTATTAGTAACTAGTTTAATCCTTAAACCTCAAATTTACCTCCATGGATCCTGGTTCAACCCCTGTACTAGTTTAATTGTTCAACCTCAAAATTACCTGTTGCAAGTGAAAAGGTCAGCGACTTGCATCACACAGCAAACGTAGCCGCGCTGGAAGTGCTTGCTGTTCCAGCCGTAGATGAAGCTGTTTATAGAAGAGTTGCACATCCCCAGCCAGGACGTTGGACGCTTCACTGGAAAAGCAAATGGCGATTCGAGCATTGTTAATGAATTTGTTGTTTGTGCAGGAACAGAGCCTAGACAGTTGACTAGGATGGATTTAAAACTAGGGAGTTTTAATCTTTTCAAACTGGTTTAGAGTTCATAAAAGTAAAATCGAAATCGAGCTAAACACAAACTTGTTGTGCAGATAGTTTAGTGAGGTTCCATTCGCAAATTATATCGAATCGGAAAAGGGAAAGACTTGTGATAATTTGGTTCAATTGCTTCCTGTGTGATGAAATTCTTGTATAAACTTTAACCTGTCTAAAATTACACTTGAATTATTGGTATTCAGTGCAATTTTCGACGAATTAGGCAAGCTAAAAAATTATTAGTAATTAATCCGTCTATTACTGTACCGTATGCCCAAATTATATACAAGAAAACGAAAACATTGTTACTTTTCTTGCCCGTATTTTGTTTTCACAACGGTTGTCATCGCAAATATTCCATGTTTACGCAACCTTTAGAATTTCATCGTTTAAAATTCATTGTGGCAGATGTTGTCGACCAAGGGAGAATGAGTTTTGAGTTTACAAAGGAGAAATTTGATATTTATGTATTTATATAGGATATCACGATTGAGTAAATTGTTCATCGTCAATGTTTGTAAAAATTGTAAAAAACTATTTGTTTAGGTCAAGTTGCTTACTATTGAATATAATTTTTGTGCAAGCACCAGCGTACGTATTAACGTTTCGTTTACCTTCTTGCCTTTTATAAGGCTGCGTTTTAGGCAGGAGTGCATAGAGGCAAGCTGTTTTGCCGCCGAATTGTTTGCCCTCTGTTTAGAATCAGTGGCCGAAAATGAGCTGTGTTAGAAATTAGGTTCCAATTGAAATTATTAGGGGAGTGATAAAGTAAGCGCGGGGTTTGGAGTTGGGTCAAATGTTGTATAGGCCTTATTCTGGCCATTTAGGTCTTATTCCGACTATAATTTAGGTCTTAGCCGATTTAGACGATATTACGACTATAGGTATGTCATATTTAGGCGTTATTCCTAAGTGTTTTATTTCGACGGGGTTGAACGGTCTTCAGGCTGGAGTCCGTAAAAACTTACCACTCATTTATCACAGCTTTTCTCTGTGACCACAAGATATTGAGCTATGTGGGAAACAGGCTTCAACAAATAGGAGTAAAACAACAGTTTGCCGGCCGCAATGCTGAATTTTTTGACTAAACTTTAACATCGAACTTTAACATACTTAAAAGTAGAGATAGACCGATATATCGGTTTACCAAATAATATCGGCCGATATTTGGCTTCTACCGATATATCGGTATCGGTAAATGTTGGCCGATACTTTGGCCGATATTTTAGTACGAAAATAAGATTTAATTTTGCCTGCGTTATTTGAATTTTATGTCAATTATTTTAAGTTTTCCAAGGTATATAAAAATCGATATCCGTTGACAAAATTGTAAAAAATCGGTTATCGGTATCGGTTCAAAAAAGTGATATCGGTTGATCTCTACTTAAAGGTGTGTTTAAGTTTTGTACATAAGCGTTACAATTCCAATATTAGGCCTATGAGGTTAAATGACCGACGAATGACCAAAAATGTATATCTAATTTATAAATGGCTGAAAGCAATATTAAAAACTAAATGCGACATTAAGAAAGTTCTGTGAATTCCAAAAAATATAACTGAAATACATTGTGATTTAAAAACTAAAGCTAAAATTTATACTACACAAACACGAAAAATTGCACGAAATTTGTGGTCGACATGTTTTTTCGGAGATTATATATTAATTTAAGTGGTCATAATCTGCCTGAAAAAAATATATTTAGAAATTTGTTTTAACGGAGTCATAGAAACCACGTACGTTATAATCAGCACAAAAATTTACCACTGCCACGAATTGCAGTCTCCTTTCTTAAATCTTGCCCTTTAGCATATAGGCTGCTTCTTGCTTGTGAACCTTAAACACTGAAATAGGGATCACGTGTGACAAAACAGGGCAAGTCGGAAAAAATCGTTTTCGCCGAAAGTCGGACCGCAAAGCAAAGGTAAAGCTATAGGTCTGCGGTGGTAGCTCTACAAGCGAAGCATTTCTGCGACAGGCATGTAGCGGTCTCAGATGAACCACAATGCAACAAGGGCGAACCGTAACGGGTTAGCGAAGAACCATTATGACATTACCGAAATGAATCGCCCGTACATGGAGTATGGGTTAAATAAGAGCTTTTTGTATTTAACCGAGTGTTTCTCATCCAGCGGTATTTTATATATAACATTATATAATACTGCTGGATTAGCAACACTCGGTTATATATTATGGCAGCAATAGCTTATTTCTTTTTGTATTTATCGAGCGTGACAAATCGCTTTAAAAACGTACGCTTAATTTTGATGAAATCGACAGCAGCAGTGAACAATTGAGCCCGGATTTTATTAAGCGATAAACTGCCCTCTAGCGCCCAATGAACTGAATGATATGCGAAACGTCGCCCTATGTAACTAAAAGTTGGTGTCCTGATCTAGCCTTGTTTATCCCCCGCGTTGTTTTAAGGAAACCAGCTTAGCGTGAAAGACTGCCAATGAGCTGAAAGTGGCAGTTTTTTTTTATCTAAAGGCAACGATTTTGCATTTGTCGTCTATACAACAATAAATAATACCGCATTACTGAACGCCTACAATGGCTACGTGATTTATACCGTACCAAAGCAAACATTTTATAAAATGTATCGAATCCAAACAATCTAGGTAAGAAACGAAACAAAGTGATTTAGCTTGTCCAAATGGCAAACAACTTCTCTACCAGCGTTTGACTCAAAAAGTTAATAGAGATTAAGTTAAGTGCAAAATTGAAACCCGAAAGCTATGCTTCAAGTTTAATATGTACATATGAGTGATATATATCTATCGTATGAC
Organism: Ascidiella aspersa; assembly: GCF_963924565.1. Taxonomy (NCBI): domain Eukaryota; kingdom Metazoa; phylum Chordata; class Ascidiacea; order Phlebobranchia; family Ascidiidae; genus Ascidiella; species Ascidiella aspersa. The sequence continues at coordinate 24,589,525 of NC_139451.1, forward strand.
ATCTAAACACACTGATCTTTCCATTTATTGTACGAGCGTTCAGTGTCATTCACCCTGACGAAGGCGGCTTGTATGTTGCCGAAACGTTGGTTAACAATTACAATTACCAGAGGAGCTGTTTTTGATTTATATTACTATGCCTGGTAGCAACAGTTTATACACTGATTTATTTTTAGGTTTTATTATTAGTTTAAGTGCAATTAAACCTGAACACACATATGTTTGTTTACAACTGAAATCTAGGCCTTCTGAAGCTGCATTTTAACCAACGATTACAGCTTACATATCATTAGTATACTGAAAGCCATTGCAGACTCTTGACCGATCTGTCAATTAATGATGCAAGCAGGGCAGACTAGAAAAACATCTGGCCTGCAGTGAGGTTCGAACTCACGCCCTCCGGTCCAAGCCGGGACCGTCGCTCTACCAACTGAGCTATGCAGGCTCAGACGGGAACGAGTCGAGAAACAACCATTCGCCAATGCTTGCTCATTTGCTTGCATCATTGATCGACAGATTCGGTGAAGAGTCTGCAATGGCTTACGGTATACTAATAGTTTAAGTGCAACCAGAATCGTTTTTTTTTTACCATTCCAATTCAGTCAGAGTTAAAATTGGCTATGTGGTACCAAAGTCAACCTATATAAGAACATTAAGACATTGCTGTGAGCTATATGGCAAGGGATGTGGCTGTTATGGATACCATACAGCTAATTAGTTGCTCGCTATAGTTTCAACAAACTTGTTTCGCACGAAAGACGTACCTAAAAGAGAGACAAAACTCACGATGCGGATTTCGAATGTCAAAGTCCCATCCAAGAGAGGAAAGCAGCACTACGCTGCAATAAGGAGTCCACGAAACCAGAAAGCAGACCAGAACAAGCACTATGGTGTGCAGGAGCTTTGCTTCTCTTTTCTGCATCTGTGGTGCCACGTTGCGCGATTTCATCGTCATTTCCGTTGCTTTCCTGTGTGAAAAAGCGTTTTTTTTTTCTAGTTTTCTGCGGTTTGCCTGGTGAGATTCATTAGGCCTTATATTGGTTGACCTGTATCATTGCGGTCGTGATGCCCGTACATTGTCCTACCGCAAACCAATGTTGAAACGACCGTCCTGTTAACAATTAGCCACTCCAAATTATTAATAGGATTTCAATTAATAGTTGTTACATTTGGCCGTATAGTGAATATAGCTGATGAAATGATTGTAGTCAGCAATAAGGCATATTGTTTTGTTTTTCGCTTGGTAAGTGATGCTGTCTAAATTTACATGTGTTCCTCATATCCGAGTATTTAAGAAAAGCTGTTAATAATATTATACTTAAAGAGAAACCGTTAGTTCGCTATACATAACCGCCTTTAAAAATATTCAGTATATGGATTATATTTATATGATAACAAAACACATTGGTCTGCATAAATTTCGCCATGCGGAGATACAATACCTTGATTGAATTACTTCAAGATGTTTTTCGGTCCTCAATTTTGAAACAAAAAAACAAACTGATTTAGAAAGTATTAACAAGAGGTTTAAATTTACAACCTTACGTTTTTGCAAAAAAACGTTTTTTGTCAACCTTTTCATTTTATGTATTCGTACCGCTTGACACGCTGGAATAGAATCCAATAGCAGAGTATGGAAATAGTTAGAGGAACGAAGTATGCCAGGGTGATGTAGGATATCATGAACTGTGGCTTTGCAACGTCATCCCATGCGCACATGCCTAAAAACACAGCACGGAAAATGCGTGAAATCGTTCCACTACATAACAAAAATTACGCTAATTGTATTTTATAAAGATGAATAACAATCAAGCGATGCCGCAAGTTTAGTTTAAATCAAATCAAAAGGGGTGTTGTTTTGTTGGTATTAACCATGAAAAGAGTGGTAAATCTACCATCATCCAATTAAAAGTATATAAAGAAAATAACTAAAACACTCTGTCAGCAGTTTCCCTCTGTGCACCCATCCACCTTTATATAACTTATTTGGTATAATATTTTTTAGATAGTGGTACTGTCTGAAGACTCTAGAAATTGCTATATGTAGTTTATCCTAATTTTTTAATCCATGTGCTTTACTTTTGACCTAGATACCCCGGCGCAATTTATCTATAGTTAAGTAACTTACATATCAGCAGAACGTAAAGGTACTCGTTTCAAGTCCTAATTTTAAGCCTTTAAACATCATGTTTAACAAAAATAATTTCTTATTTAGGTAAATACTTGCTCCTTCGTCGTATATAAGTAGCATTTTGTTGTTGTGTGGTTGGCGGATTAATAGAGGCGAAACGAGCATTGTCGACCAACACCAGATAAATATGGCCGTCAAAAAAGTGGTAAGCGGTCTTTTCAGCAGTTTCTTCTTTTGTACATTGGTGACAGCCAGTCTGAATAATAGACAAACATCTTGATGTGGGCTTTTAGCTAGAAGTAATACAAACTACCCACTAGGAATGTAAACCGCTTTACTTTCACTTTTTATTTTAGGCAGGTCTTATCAAACAAGTTATTTTCCCTTAACGACTTAAAACCAAGTCAAGTTGTTTGTCTCAAAGACTTAAGTCAATCCAATTTATTGACTGGATTGTGTTATTATCCTTAAGGTATGGTTATTTTTTCTCCTAATTAGTTTTAAAGTGAAGGTAATATGTTGAGGCGAGGCATTGTGTTTTTCATTTTTAAATCCTAATAATAACTACGTGGATTTCGTTTTCCTGTGGATTTTAATTTTTTTTACTAAACGCTCCATGCATACCATATGGCACTTTTTTAAATAAAATTTAAGCCAAATTGAAGTGCTTGAGCGTAACAACCAGTTTCTTGTAACTATATCAACTTATTGACTTCATTTTGCTAATGACAAAAGGACTATTTAAAATTCTGTCGTATGCTGAATAAATTCCTTTTCTAACAAACTCCCTTAGAGCATCGTTGGCAAAGCGGGAATAAATGAAGAACGAAACATTACTATAAACCAGATGTAAACGACACCGTTTTATAAACTGATTATATATGCCCATTTTCTCCACACTGCACAAAGCCGTTAAATCATAAATAAGGAACACAGTACATCAATAGAATCTGACGATTCAACCATTACTTGTAAATTCTAGAACTAAAAGCAAAAAAATTGTTTGAAAAACCTAAAAAAAAACGAACTTGCCTTTGCGCGCTGATAAACATGAGATTTTCGATGCTAGCGTTGCAACTGAGCACCAGCAGAAAACCGAGAAAGGCACAGACGGGCTCTGAAACCACGCTCTTATTGTGATTCAGCATGTTGGCGGCCGTGATCGGAAAAAGCAGGGCAGTAACTATAAGGTCTGCCAGCGCAAGGTTGCAGATAAAGATGTTGCCGGTCATGCGACGAAGCTCCTACGAAAGTATAATGTAATCAGTGACTGGATTAAACCGGTTTGAAGCGGTTCGCGAAAATGATTTCTACTTGATGTTGCGATGGCGGACAAACATATTGTTTTTGAGCCCTGCAGTGAAATTGCCTGTTTTTTACGATCCATTCACACAATATAAGATATTTCAACACCTTTTTTCTGTCGATGACATAAGTTTGATTTACATCCAAAATTTAATGTGCGTTGGATAGCAATGCTTCAGCTTAACATCGTTTGTGGAAAACACGAACTATGTAAAAAGCATACACATTGTACAGGACTCGCTCAATGAGGCTGTGCAATTCAAAGCGTCAAATTGGGCTGTTTAAAATCGCAAAAAATCTGCCTTGCCGTTTATTTTGTGAGGTGTATATGTTTTCCAGCAGTAGATTTGTAGAAAGCTTAACGCAACCACGATTGGTTTTATTAGCCTTCTTACTATAAGGGACTGTATATTTTAGATTTAGGCCTAAATGCCAAGAGATTAAAATGATTGAATAATAAATTAACAATTTGCCCTAGTGAGTGGTTTAACAGTTTTCAAGAAAAGTTAACTTACATTTTTTTGTTAAATTAGTTAAATAAATTACCTTCCAATTTATTTTAATTAGTTATATCCGATAATATCGAATCGGAGCCGATACCCGATGATAAGTTGGTAGCATCGGTGCTCGTCCGATTCTAGGGAGGTATCGGTGCCGATCCGATATCAAATTAATATATAGGATTATTCAGCCATGTTTTTTTTATGCAATCTAACTCGGCAATTTCTCCCTCGAAAGGTATTTTTTTAACAAATCGTAAAATAATAACTGGACTTAACCAATCTTATTTACGTTAAAGCAAATTGATAATTACCTAAAAATATCATTAAACGTTTTAATTTTTTAATTTAATCTATTTTTTGGCATTGTAATGACGACATTCGGTATAGGATCGGATTGCGAAAATTTAGTGAGAAAAATCGCGTATCGATGTCCAGTATCGGATATCCCTGATCTAAATACGTTTTCTTTTTCTTTTGGTTTACAAACGATAGGTCTACTTGGCAATCATGTGTGACTTGTGCTTACTTGCTGGGTGATGACAGCGTAAACTATAAGAACATTTCCTATAGTTCCTATCACCGAAATCAGGATCATCACAGTAACAAGAATGAGTTCAGCTGCTGATAACGCTTCTTGCGTTTCCAACATAACTCTGAAGCTTTGGTTTCCTGAATACAATTAACACTTTAACGTAAAAAATGTTAGTCCAGAAATTACTCAGGTTGGATTGTAAAATCTAAAAAAAAGTCTTGCAATTTTTAAAACAATTCAGGTAATTGTTTGAACCATATAATCAGTCTGAAAGATTGTTCTCTCATAATATAATGCTATACACATTCAGTTATCCACATGTAATTGTCATACAACTAAACAATCTGCGAAAATAGTATCATACTTATCCAATGTTGTTGTTCTTTGTCTCAACTCCATTGTACACACAACTGAGCAATATTGACCGTACAAGTATTTTAATAAAAACTGTCTTACCAACTTGATTGGAAACCCAGTGTCTTGATCCGGCCTCATCGGTTGTATTCATAATGTTGCTTTCTTTGCGAGAAATTACTCAAATACTGTGGATTCCCGATTTGCTAAAACTATCGAAAGTTAAATATTTGGCACATTTATTTTTCTACAAATTGTTTGCTTGGCAAGTTATATTTAGACCGATTTTTTCAACTTGGTGCTCTATGAGTCTATGTCGCCTGTCTTTTCATTTTTCATCGAATTGCCTGCATTATCTTTGCTTTGTAAAGAAGTTTAAAATTGAATATTTTGCTACTAATACTTTTTTCATATAGCACTCTTTATAGTAATCTATCATTATGTCTGTTTACTCGTTTTCGAATCACATTTCCTGAGAACAAAACTTGTGCACTTTCGTCTATGCTATAATCCTAATTTTATTTTCACGTTTAAGCACAAATACATTTTTGGTTTAGCTCTATATTATGATCAAACTTTATAGTTTCACGTAATTGAATCATTTAACATCCATTATAAGCGTTATTTGCTCACTGCATGTACTGAAATGAAAATGTTAGGACTGAAATGTTAAGTTCTCTCTTAAACTAAAAAGAGCCCTTCAAACAAACTCTCTTAGTGCACCATTGACAATGCGAGAATAAATGAATGACATCGTTGCAATATAAACCAGGTGTAAACGCAATTAAACGGCACCAATGGATAAATAGAGTATATGTCCATTTTATCCACACTGCACAAAGCCAGGAAATCATTAATTGCGGGCTACAGTGGCATAAATGGAAAACGATTCAACCGCAATAGCGTATGAATTTTTAAACTGAAAACAAAAGATATACAACAATACGTTTCTTAATACATAAAGGTTAAACGTATACACTGGTCATTATTTTAGAGTAAAATGTCGTGGCTTTTTGACACTAATTGAATTGAATTCGGTTGATTTTACAGTTTTACTAATCGCAAACAAAGTGCCACGAACATAAAGGCTGAAGGTTTAGTTAGACGAAGCAGTGTTGAAAATCAATAAAAATATATCCAAAATGTTTAAAAAGGTAACTATTGTGTTTGGGTTTGATATTCCTATACTAGGATGCCAAATGGTTAGAATGCTTTTTACTAAAAGACAAGAACACATAAAATTAAAAAAATCCGCGTTTGACGTGCAACTTAAAAATCTGCGTTTGGAACTACATGAACCGAAAAGCATTACTATAGCTGAAACGCCCACATAAATAACGTTAACCCACAGTTGTTCCCATTTAGAGTAAAACCATAATTTTTTGGAACTTAAAAAATACACACTTGCATAATACATTTTCAGGATACAACTTAACACAGCGGACGACTGAGAAAAAACGAATGTTACGTAAATTAGGTCGTTGGCGACTCGAATATTAGCCTATATTGCAGCATCTACAGTACAAATTAAAGCAGGGTCTGTAGAGCCGTAGTCGGACTCGAGACTATTTTGGACTACGGAGTAGAGAAAGACTCTTATAGACTCTTATAGTGCGCTTGTGCAGTAAGTTTGGAATCGATAAGATCGCAACTGCAAATTGGAATGGTTGAATAACAGATGGTGAAAGATCATTCAACACCAAATTGTGGTGCTTTTGAGTTAAAGACAACCCTATGAGCGGATTACTGTATGTTTGCTTTATTTTTAGGGGGATAAGTAGCACATAGGATGATAGAGTCGGTTTCGGATTTGGGACTCGGCGGAATCGTTAAATTTGGCTCGAGTTGGACTCAGGACTCAGGAATGGGACTCATTTTTATGTTTTCGGTCAACGTCGGACTCGGGTTGTACAAAACCGACTCCGCAGCCGGCTTTAAAGCAGGGTTCGGAGTCGGACTCGACATATTTGGTTTGTTTAGCTAGAGTCGGACTCGAAACTCGGGACTCGAGTAAGACATTACCAAAATTTCAAACTAACAAGGCAGCCAACTGTAAATTGTAAAGGTGTACGAAAATCGCACATTTTGCCGGAGTCGAACTCGGGACTCGGAATCGGGTAATTGTTTTGTCCGAAGTCCGACTGTTATTTTAAACCGACTCCACAGTCCTGCTGCAAAGTATCAGTTTCTAAGCCAGTCCTCCTTTCCGACACCTTTCGGTGCACATCACCAGCGCAGCGCTGAGCAGCGAACAGAAACCGATTATATAATACAGGCGTGAAATCGGCAGAACGATGCGGTCTTTTCGTGGGACGTAATCGAACCCATAACCGCTTTCCTCGAGCTCTATCAAGTAGCCGAAGTTGTTTAGAAACAGTTCGACCCGATTCGAATCGTTGGCCGGCACAAGAGCGGCGTCCGTGATTTGTGCGGCGAAATTCTCGGAACCGGGCCAGAAACCGCGGTGGATGATTTTACCGTTGCCCGTCGCGCGATCCATCAGGTCGTAGACTATGTGCCAAGCCTGAAAAAAGGCCTCCTTGTTGGAGCCGATGTGCCACACGAACGGGCCCATGTAGTGCAGCGTGCTCGGGTACACGTTGTCGTCGTACACCAACTTTATGTTGGTCGTGTTCTTGCCCAGTTTCGTTCGCAGGATTCCGGTAATGAACACGTCCTCCAAATGCAAGTCGTACCTGTCGATCAAACAGTCAATGAAATTTTATTTGTTTAACTAGTTGTTTTCGTTTTTTGATTGGTTATTTAAGAGCGACCCCCTAAACTAAAGTTTTAATCTATGAGAATTACATCTGATTTAACGTTCTGTCGACAACCAAACGCAAGCGTTACAAAAATGGGTTTAAAGCAAAAATTTACAATTATCTGATAGACCGCGCTGTTAATTCACACAAAAATTAATACTGCAATTTCGCAAATCAATTGGTGGACCTTTTGTTATCGCTAACCTCCAAACTGCGACAAGCTTTATTTTATTATTATGTTCAGAAAATAAAATGTACTGACATCATGTTTTAAATAAATGAACAAAATACTCTTATGTTTTATATTACGAGCGTGAAGCATCGATACGTTAGCTATAAGCCATCTAGTGTCACCTTGGAGTGATTTGAGCTTGCCGATAGATGTCGCTCAACATGGGGAACATCATCACGATAAAACCTCCGTGACAAAACGGAGCCAGATACCCGAATGAGTAGGTTTCCTTCGAGAGAGAGTACTTCCCCTCTCTGTAAAGAAAGCTTTAAAGTTAAAAAGATTCTGAAAGACTAAAACAGGTGTATTGCAGTCACGGCTGAAGTGTAAGCGTTGAAATTAGTAGGACAAATACAAATACACATATTTGTCTTCAAAATAATGGAATCAGGCGGTTATGTTTAAGAAAACCTTTTTGAAATTTAAATGTCTTGCTTACTTAAACCTCTACATTAAGATAAACTTTATAGTTGAAATTGTATTACATATTTATTGCCCCAATGATTTAAGACAGGGGGTTTCTAGCAGCTTATAGTTTTAGGAAATGCTCCACTGTAATAAGCGGTGGCGAAAAAATTAACTTCAACCCTAAACCCCGTGAACACAGTTTATTTTTTTTGTTGTTATCGTAATTTATTTGTTTATAATTCTTGTAAAATAGCGTTAGAGAAACGGAACTCTACCTTGCAGGTCCAATTTGTGCGCTGTACATGAATGGACAGTGCATCGTTCCGTCTTTGACGAACTTCCGCTGATTGGTTGTGAAGTAATCGTACGTCAGCGCCATATTGATGACGCAATCGTCGTCCGTAAATGCGTAGTAATCGCTGACATCACCAGTGACGTAGGTGACCCATTGGTAGGCTGCCAACACTTTGTCGGGCAAGGTGGCGTAGTCATCATTGATGTCACATTGGAGAATGTCGCCGTATTTTTTGTTTTCCGCTTCTATTGAAGCCTGTAGTGTTTTGTTTTCTACTCTTCCCACAAGGAACAATGTGACAAACCTGCAGAAATTTAAACAACCTGAAAATCGTTAAGTTAATCGGAAGCCAATGCCCGATACCAAGGTGTACTATTAGTATTCATCCAATACTATGTGGCAGACTTGGGCAACTAGATTTATTTTAGCTTTTTAAAATTAGATTAGAATTAAAATTAGAGCATTTACTGAAATTCCTAAAAAAATAATTTTCGACTAGAATTTGAACTAGAATCACATTTAATTATTTACAATTAATTTGATTTAATCGTAATTTATTCTTATAAGAACGCGAATAATAAATATTTATGTGCTATTTTTTTTGTTTTTAGACAGTAAAAATTACATACATGTCGTTCAAACCAAAGAGTTTAAAATTGAAATTCTGTGTTTTAACTAAGAGACTAAAAATGCCGTTGGACAAAGTAGGATTTTTGGTGAAATCTGAATTAGATTAGAACTAGAATTAGAGCAAACTAGAATATTACAAATTGGATTAGAAATAGAATTAGCCGCATTTGCTCTAATTCAATGAATTTAAAAATTAGAATTATTTGGAAGTCTGCGGTATCCGATATAGGGTGGTAAAGACCGATGCGATATAAAATTTATCTAGGAATCTCAGCCGTGATTTGCTATTCAATGGGGGAAATCCGAAAGATAAGTTTATCAACAAATGTTTGGGTAGAAACTGGAAGTAAATAAACTTATTAACGATAAATTTCGGTCTAATAACCTAATACAATACTTAATTTAATTTGGTATCGAATCAGATCGCAATATTTTTATGATAAATATCGGGAATTCGGTATCGGAATAAAATGACAAATACAGGGAATCCCTATTAATATGTATATAGCTTTGATCTTACCACCTCGTGTGATATATCAGCAAGGTGTTTACTAAAGAAGACTTGCCTGCGATGGGGTAATAGCACCTCAGCCAAAGTAAGCTACTTTAAACCAGTGTTTTAAAAGCAGGTTATGCGAAGGGTACATTTTATAGTGTCTACTAAAATTACATCGAACACTATATAGTTCTGGTAGTTTGGTCAAGAGTTGTGAAATGAAATTGGAGCTTTTGTACACCAGTGCTCGTTAGAAATCACTTCAATTTCGTACACCTGAAGCATATAAACTGGCACCTGATATACCGTCAAAAACGGCAACCTGCATTTATTAAAATTTATGTCGTCAGATAAGCAAAAATCGAATCGAGGGCACAAACCCATGACATTTGTCAGGGCGGTCTACAAATGCGTTAGTTTAGCAATCACGATGCCAGGATGATACAATGCATGTGGTTACCCCAAAGCGCCCAATGGTTCTTGGCCGATGCGGCTTCCTAACCAGCACGGTGTTAATTAGCACAGATGTTAAAATCTTCATTTAGCTCACACCTCTTACCTTCTGTTGTTAATTTTTGCTACAGCGCCCCACGACTGTCTAACGTTGTTTCTTCGCTCTCTCGAATGCACAGCCGTTTTCACGATGATCAGCATGAATATTTTCCCTTTACTGAAGTCGAAAGCATTCGGTCTGCACATGAGAGAACAACAATAATAATCTGTTAGACACAGACACGGTGATAAATCCGCAAAACATAAACTTGCATTATACATGCGCAAATTTAGTAAGCGCAATTTTCGTAGCTTTGAAAATCCATTTTACTGGTCACCCCAACCTTTCGTAAATAATTTTTATTTAAAGAAATCGACAACTTAAAAGCACCGCAAGTCCATGTGCTTCGACAGTAAATTAGTTACATTATATTAAATTACCTATTATATTCATATAAATTACAAGGCCACGGACAGCTGATCCTTCGTCTCGTAAAACTTTAGCATGAAGAGAAACTAGGCCTACTTGTGAGGATTCAGTCGATAAACGCTCTAGTCCAGTGGTTCTTGATTTTTATGTAGTTTGTTTCTGTGCAGCCTTACTCCTGTGGAGTCAATATCTTCGCAACTTGTTTGTCCAAATGAGCTCGACAAAAACCAACACAGCGAGCTCGAGCAATTTTTTGTGTGCCCATTACGTCTGGTCTCCTATATAAAAGGTTACCCTAATCAAACCAAATAAAGGCAATTTTTTGTCGCGCGATTAAGAGTTAATATTTTGTATTTTTCTGTTATCTTAGTGATATGTAATCGCAAAATACGGAATTGCTTTTAGTATGATATTTATTTTATATGTACGGGGACGCAAGGAACATGACAATTACCAAAGGGGGCACGGTAGAAAAAAGAACCACTTCTGACCCTAATTTCTAAAGAACTAATTTGCGTTCATTTGAGGACTTGCATAATATAAAAATGGGCGACTTCCGAGGTACATGCTTCAAGCTAACGATAGGTTAATATGTGCATATTACCTTCAGGTTAATTAATTCGGAACTTAAAATCTTGTTTAATTGTTGTCGCCCCTTTATGAGGATGCAGCTGACAGCGATATTGCCCGATAGCGTCGCGCCTTCCTATTATAATACGGCGGTAAAACGACACTCTATGGTTAAGTCAGTGTTCCCCAACCCTTTTTAGCGGCCACCCTAATACTAAGCGTAAGTACAACAGTAGTCCAATTATCTTCACTGAACTTTTTATAAGCGAACAAGAAAAGAAAATAACATTTTTAAGTTTAAATTTAGTTAACATAATCCAGGTCTTTCTATTGCTTTCGTGGTTTTCCTAAATTTAGAAAAATTAAACGAAGTCCTGCTCAGAACCAATTTCAATAATTCTAATCAGGTGAACTACTGCAGTCGGCGACCAAACAAATACAACGGCGACCCAATTTGGGGTCGCGACCCATAGATTAAAAACACTGGAGGTGCGAATTGAACTATCCCACCGGCTACACGCGCTAAATGTATATTAACCTGCCCAACTTACGAAGTCACCAACACCAAATTTGGTGGAACTAACACAAATTTGGAAACCCGGTGTTTTAAAAAAGACTGATTTTAATCCGTTCCGGTGACCGATGTTTATGTTGAAGTTATTTTTCAACATGACTTACCTATCTCAGGTTAATTCAACAAAGTCAAGTTAAGGTATTCGAAAACTTCGACACCGTACGCGTCTGGTAATAGTATAAATTGCTTACTGCAACAGCCATTTGCTGGTAATATTCCTGGGCTTGTGTTCCTTTTTAAAGTTGTCCGGCACATTATTGAATTCCGTTCTTTTGTCTGGACCGTCCAGCAACTTACGCTCCAATTTCCTAAAAACAATAGTCCAGATATAAGGGCATCTTTTCTGCTAAAAAGAGTTGTCCATATCGTGGTGCAATATGACCATATTGTATCGTACATAACGCCTGAAAAAACCATTTTGTCGACTTTGCGAGTTAGGTCGAACGCAGGAAAACAGCAGGTTTTTAGTAATTATTTGTTTTGACGGCGCCACGTAATGACGAACCAATTTTAACATGAAAGTTTAAAGCGTTTGACACGCGAAACGCGTGTATTACATTCCTGGAGTTAGTATATTCATGGTTTCATTTGGCACTAAAAGCGGCTTGAGTTTGATTGTTCTGGTGCGACAAAAAAATTTACCTGTTGCATATATTCTTGTTCAGTTACAATGGCCCGTAAGTGTCTCAATTTTAATTGCAAGGCTTCTAAACACCGTACAGTGTTGCCAGTTGCCCCATGTCTGATTTAGCTACTTTCTACTCTACTGTGAGTTTTTCATATTGTGAGGCTCACCGGACAACAAAATGTGGCTAAATAACAATTGCCTTATACGTTGGGTTTTCTTTGTTGTTTGAGCATTTTCAAAATTTAGATCAATAGTAAAACAATCTTGTAGCCATTTAGAGTAAATACTTGGTCTAATTAAACCAAAAAGCTCAAATATATTTTGGCTTCGCGCGGGACTATGGTGTAGAATCATTTTTTATCTTTCTCTAGTAAAGGATGGCAAAATATTGTATTTTTAATAGGGCCTATATATACATTTGTTTTTTTTAGTTTTTTGTTTTTTTTTAACACGAAAACAAAACGCTATGGCATAATATCTAAACCTGTTAAATTAAGTTTAATATGTTTGCCGCCTTCTTCTTGCATTTATTTAGACTTTACTTCAGTTATATATTTTTTGACTCAAATTAGCAGGTTTCTTAGGTCTTCCTGTTTTATCAATTTATAACGACCTCTCTGAACAATTTCATGCCGACCCTGGTCCACGCGAACCAGAAATATTTTTAGTGGTTCGGGTTAAAAAGAAGTTTAGGAAGTTTAATAACCCCTGCCTTAAATCGACAAAATCTCTCACCTGAGTCCTTTATTTCTTTGCGTTTCGACAATCAGACGTGCTGGCTGAATGTGTGAATATATCTTGTTGCTAATAAATGAACAAAACAAAAAATGTTTGAACAACAAAAGCCGTTTATTAGGATTCAATAACTATGTATTTCGAAATCACATAGCCTACTTTGGGGTCGGGGTGGATTTGAGCCCATTTGTTTTAAGTGGATTAGGGCCTATTAGTTTGGAACTTTTTAGTTTGTACGAAACTTCGCATTCAAGCATTCAAAAGACTCGTGGAAACTTTACAGTCGTCGAAATCGCACCACGACTTTGGCAGCAATTTGTCAGATTTAAAACGGAAATTTTCGTGTTCGACGTTGTCAGTTCTCATCGTTATGTAGTTAAGCCGGAAATACTATTAGGATGCTACATTGGTATTGCTCGCAACATTACACAAAATAAGCGTAGCACATTTTTGCCGGTTTAGCATTCCAATTTTATCGTTTTTTCGAACTGAATCTAAACCAGGAGACAGCTGACTCGATGAACCTTACGGTCTTTCGCTGTCTCCTGGGAACGTCAAATATTTCAAAACATTGTGATTTCGGCGATTCTCGTTTTTTGTTTTCGTTTTTTGACGTTCCAAATAAAATATTATCCTTATCCTTATAGACCCATCTAAACTTTTTAATCCTAGATTTCTGGCAGAATATTTGGCAACAATTTAAAGCTGCCTTACAGCACTTACATTTTAAAGCTCATTTTAATGCCATTGGGTCAAGAAATACTTTATTACATAATTGTGTTCAGCATTTAGATGTTCTGAAACTGCCTATATAATCGATCGCGTTGAAACTATGATAGAATTTAATATGACCCCTTTTTGAAACAATATTTAGCATTCTATTTTCTAACCATGAGAATTTCGCTTTCGACACAATTTAACGACAAATATGTTTGGTTTGTTAAAGTTGTCTAGAGAAAAAAGACCCTAATTAATCTGTCAAAATAAGTTATCCAATCGTACAATGCTGGACACAAAGAGTTATTGAAAACGTTATATACTTGTAAACAGGACTTCCGCGCTTATGGTCTGTCAGAGTTGGCTGTCTTTTCTGTCGAGGAAGCTGTTTTTGCCACAGAGAATTCACGTTGCGTTCCATCGCGATGAACAAAGCAGTGCATGCGATCCCGATCAAAAATACGCTGAACAAAAAACGATTCTTGTACATAATTGACCCTAAACCGACTCTGTAAAACATAGTCAACTCACATAAAACAACATTCATTTGTCCTCCATTTATCTCTAAACCTGATGTTCTACGAATGTCGCATGTGTCTTAAAATTGTTCGAAAGATAATTAGGCGGCCTCTTATGTTTCAAGCTTGTGTTGCCTTTTCGACTGGTAGATATAATAGACTGCATCAACGTCGTTTTTTATGGACCGTTCTTGTTACATCTAAGCTGCTTTCAATACGTTCACAAAAGCGTGTTTTTACTCATACAAGTTTCTTCCACCAAAACGACAACCAGACGTTTTCGTGAAGGATTAAAACAATGCTGGTCCAACCAGGGATGACGTCAAAGTTACAAGCTGCGACTGTTTCCCAATATACAACTCATTTTTTATAAGAAGAGTTCAATTACGGTATACTATAGACCAGTGATCGGCAACCGCCGGTCCGCAAGGAGTTCGTTACCGGTCCGTAGCAGGGTTGCCCGATTAAAATTTTGATTTAAACCCAACTCATCGGTTGTATTCATAGTTGTTGCGGTCTTGCAACATCTTTAGCCGTTAGTAATTACTTAAGGAATACTAAATTAACACATTCAGTACCCAATGGGTTTTAAACATTCGTTCATTTCATAGGCGCCGGTTACCACGATATTACCTCGCGAATCTGTGTATGACTATAGCATGTGAGGTCACGCGAGGATTGTGAAATTTAAGCAAAATGGTTTGATTATGTTTCGTTATTGTTTCAGTAGTGATAAGTTTTTGTTCGAGAATGTTATAGATTGTTAGTGTTTTGTCTTTTTGTATTGATGCGGTTTTGAAGATATATTCTATGATAGGTAAAGTGTTATGTAAAATTATTTGATTAGTTGTTGATTGTTCAGTTGCTAATGTATGTAAATTATCGTTATTTGCAAGCTCGTTGTTGTGTGAATAATTAATAATGCTAATTACCTTTTTTGGTATTTTTGAGAATCAGGCAGATATTCTTACTAAGGCAGAACATTAGCGCTGAGATACAAATTATCAGAGCTCACGCTAAATTGTTGTTACAAGTCGTAAAATTGGTCCTCGAGTGACTTGACGTTTTTGTTCTGCTAAGGTAATATTTGTAATAATACATTATAATATATATATTTTTGTTTAAATTTGATAATTATGCAGTCAGCAAAGAAAGTTTTAACGCACCTAACGGATAAAATTTTGGACGTCGATGACGATATTGTAGGCACATCGCCCAATGAGAACGATTTAACTACGCTAGCACAGGAGCGGTTGGCAGCTATTGACCGTTTGAATGCAGAAATATTAGAACTTCGGCTGTCTAATACTCAACACCTCAATGCTTTAGATCTCTCTCGACATAACACACGTCAGTTGAAAGAACAACTTCGCATAGATCATCAGGCACACTCGTTAGCGATAAAGCAAAAGGAGACTGACGTGAAACAACTAGAGAAAATGATAAAAAGGATGATCGCGTTAGATCAGTGGCGTTGTCAGCTTTAGCAAAACGGCCAGCAACCGCTGCTATCCTACAGGAAATTCAAACAACCGTTTCTGAAGCAGCACCCCCGTATACGTCCCAAATTTATCCCGAACTGCCTACCAGCAGTGCGAATACCGCTCACACAATATTAATCACCGAAAATAATCCGCCTGATAGTGCAACAACCCCTTCTACAAGCAGAGCTCATTTTGATACAACTTTGCCTTCCTCGTCTGCATACACACCCATTTATTCTCGTGAAATCCCTGAGCCGCGAGGTTTGTTTTCTAGCAGTGACGAGCCTCAGACGTTAACCCTTGACAACTCGGTTAGAAAAAAGGTTGATTTAGCACAATTAGTACGCTGTGTACCGGGACAGGAAAAGATTTGGTTTGAATTAAATACTAGCAATCTGCAGAAACATGGTTTGACGACACAAAACATTTTAACGACCCTACTTGCAACGACTGATTTACACGCAGACCTAAGGAATTATTTACAAGCTTTAATCGTAAATGCAAATATGAATGCTGATCAGAAACTAAGAATCTTGGGAGTATACATAAAAGAAACATACACTAAAACTAAATTGGCCACAATGCAGGGGCTTAGAAAACAACTTGAGAGCATTAAATTAGATAATACCTTCATTTCTCCTTTGCAGGCCATCAGCACTATTTTTGCACAGCAAGGTTTGGTATTGGATGGACGGGCGACCGATGATCCTCATATACAATTAGTTCAGGAAATTTTGTTACAAAAATTACCAACCACTATTGCTTTACAGATCGAAGGAAAATCTTGGTTTGAAACTCGGAAGATATTAAGTCGCTTGCATAATATCTCACAGGCAAAAACAACGGACAAGCCTACGGATCTAGTAATGTATAGCCATCCGACTGACAATATGCCTGTTTCTAATCCAACAAAACCTTTTGACTTAGATTCTATAACTAGTGATATGAGTGAATTGCGTGCTTTAATACTACAAAAATCGGAAAACGAGCAACCACTAAATAATAAAATATGTCTTCCATCTTCACAGGAGCAGCAAGAGATCCATAAGTATTCGGTCTTTCACATTTGCTCGGAACATGGCCATTTAGCACCTGACTGTGACATAACAAGGATTATGCACAAAAAGGGCTGGAAGGTAACACGTGACCCATCGGCAAATCTTGCTTCGATTGACCCTTCCATTCCAAAATGTCTTCGAGGACGAAACTTCAGAATGCCCTGGACTCAATTTCGTGGAAATGACAGGTTCAATTATCCGCAACAGGACCGCAATGATAGAGGTAGGAACGATTTTTACCATTCCACCCGACATGCAACGCCACCACAGGCTTTCCGTGCCAATTCTAATCGCTTTCAAAAAAACAAATTTCGGGTGCTGCCAAGTCCTTGCCAGCTTTAAGCCCCCAGGCAGTGTTTTTACCTAATGACTATCCTATTTTAGCATCTGTTAACAGTACTAATCTGCATTTATTTGTAACTGATGAGGTCACTTGCCAACCATTTTTATTGGACACGGGTGCATCTTCCAATATCGTACATTCTTCTGCATTAGGTTCTACGAGTGAAGTATTACAATCTAATTCGACATTTAACACATTAAATGGGTCGATTGCTCCAATTGCTTCCCAAGGAAAAGTAAATCTATCAATAAATATTTCAGGCCAATCACGCAGTTTGCAGTTTGAAGTTTTAGATTGCACGCCATGCAACATAATAGGGTTGCCTGATATAATGAAATATGATCTATTGCCGGAAAGCAGTCTGGCAATACATGGCACGCACCAGGAAGCGGCCCACGTATTAACAATTTTGCGCTCAGCTGACAAAGGACTTTCTAATAACAACATTTCGTATGATCAGGCCTGCAGAATTGCTAACTCTCAACAGCCTCGAACTAAAGTTGAAACGCCTGCGAAGACTTTGATTTCACCAAATAAAATTGATCCAATAATTGATTGATCCAATAAATCGTCATCCGGTTTTCTTAGTAAAAAAAAAGCCAAGTGGATTTCGAGTGGTGGTTGATTTTAAAAAGTTAAACTCTTTGATGACGACAGACGATTACAATTTGCCGAGAATGGATTCTGTGTCGAAGTACATCCAAGGTAAAAAGTTTTTTTCTTCAATTGATTTATGTAAGGCTTTTCACCACGTTCCGGTGAGTCCAGAGTCTCGTAATTACCTTGGCCTTGCCACTGAGTTCGGGACGATGGCCTGGTCACGATCTCCGATGGGCATTAGAAATGCGGCCCGAGTTTATCAAGCAAATATGGACGTTATAGCTAAAGAAATATTAACTAACTATAATGAATGGCGCACCAATCAGGGCATGCAACCCGTCGCGGAAGCTGTAAAAACCTATATAGATGACATATTAATTTCGACGGCAACCGAAGAAGAACATTTAATTTTAATCGATTTAACCTTTAAGATGTTATCCCATTACAATTTGACTGTAAACAAGGACAAATGCAATTTTGGAAAAGATCGCGTAACCTTTTTGGGCCACATCGTTTCTGCTGAAGGTGAACAGCCGCTGCTTTCACGACTACAGGGTTTAAATGACCAACCTTTGCCGCGCACGATAAACGATTTACGCAAATGGCTTGGTGTGGTGCGATATGAAAAACGTCACGTTCCTCACTTAGCAGAATTAACAGTTTCACTAGATCAAATCGGCAAGAATGTCAGCGCGAAGGAATCATCTAAAACAATGATTCAGTGGACACGCGAACTTTCAGAAGCGTTCCTCTTGACACGTGAAGCCATGTTAAATTCAGCGACCCTGCGTTCTTATGACCCAAGCCGCCTTTTGCAAATTGCAACTGATGCATCTGGCCTTGCAGCAGGAGCAGTTCTTTTTCAATTGTCCGCAACAAACAAAATTGAACCGCTGGGGTATTTCAGTCGCGCTTTTAACTCTGCTCAACAGCGCTATTCGACATTCGTACGCGAACTGCTTGCCTTACGTTTAGGTTTGCAATATTTTCGAACGTACCTTGAGTCCAACACTTTCATAATCCATACCGATCACGCCCCCTTAATGAAGGCTCTACAAGGAGGCAACACGCCTCTTAAAGGATTGTCAGCGGGACTGGTTAGGTCAAATCCTTGAATTCAGTTTTGAAATAAAGCATGTAAAAGGGTGTGACAACATAATTGCTGATTATTTCAGTCGTGAGGGCTGCAACACGTCTAACGCATCTCAGAAGACATTTTTATACTTTGCAAAAACCCAGTTTCCCCCCTCTCTGTCTATAAACCGCTTGCATAATCTACAACTAGAAGCATTCTGTCAATGCAAAAGCAACCAATGTGCTAAACGCCACGTCAAACCGTCTCAAATAACTGATCTACCTAAAGGGCCGTTGATAATGTGCGACGAGCCAGGTTTACTTGACCGTGTTTTGTTACCTACAGAACCTTCACAGCGTTTTGTGTTTGATTCGTATCATGGCTATACCCATCACGGCCCGAGCATAACTTGGAATGCTTTGCGACAGATTTATCATGGTCCCCATTTTCGCAAAAACATATTGCGTTGGTCTAACGATTGTCAGGTTTGCATAAAAAACCGTCCGAAACGCTTAGAAGAGGTACCGTTAAAACCATTTCAATATCCAAGTGGAAGATTGCGCACTGTTCATATGGACGTTTTTGCATTACCTCCATCAACTACCAACCCTTCCTATACCAAACTTCTCACAATGATCGACCGCGACAGTTCTTATGTAGTTCTTGCGCCCCCTTTACATGAAACCGCCAGTCAAATCATCGATGCATTTCGCAAATTCTGGCTCGCCTATTTTTCCGCGCCTGAAGTTCTAGTGTCTGACAATGGCCCCAACTTCCGGTCAAATGAATTTCGTTCTTTCTGCTCTGATAGCAATATCGAACATCGTTTGTGTACACCTTACAACCCCCGCGCAAATGGAAAAATTGAACGCATGCATCGCTCTCTACGTGATCTAATTTCTGCTCAGCCGTATAAAGAAGCGTGGTTACAATATCTAGCGTGGTTACAACTTTCCATAAATTCTATGTGGCGCGAACAAATGAACACTTCATCTTTTCAGTCCCTTTTTGGAATAACGCCACGCACTCCTGTTCATGTGACTGCACCGCTTTTGTCCAGTTTTCCTCCTGAGCACACTGGAAGTGCTCCGGGTCTGATACATAGTCGACTGCCTCAGAAATCTGTAAGTGACGCTGCCCCATCTCGTTGGGAAGACGCCACTCATGCCTTTTTGCCTGTTCGTTCGCGCGGAAATAAAATAGCACCTGTAAGGGAAGGTCCTTTCCGCATTGTACGTTTGACGCGCACCAATGTAACTGTCGATTTGTCGCAAAATGAATTGCGCACGATTCCGCGTGATCAGGCATATCACTCCACACGAGTATGCAAAGGAATGCACTTGCACCCGTGTGGAACGACAAGTAACTCTTTGCATAGGAACTAATGAAATACGCGTACCATCATTACGTAACACCTGGGTAAAATTTCGATATTCATTGCCAGCTGACAAACTACCATCTCTCTACGTTAATTCGTTCACCTTATTATCTTTGTTTTTAACAACTTTACTCGAAAAGTTTGTACGGATAAAAGCGGTAGTAACGGTTGGGTCTGCCTCTTACCTAACTAGAAATACGTCGATTGACGATTTCGTTTACTCTGTAATTCCTAATATTTGTGACACTCATCTCACAACCCGATTACAGGTTTTAAATGACGCAGAACCTTGCAGCACAGCAGGTTGTGTTGGTGCCCTTCGCCTTTCAATCCCTGTTGGCACGATAGGTCATTATAGGACAAATGTACGCGTACATGACGACGATAATAATGTGCCCGGATGTTCAGAGCCTTATCTCAGTTTTTGGTCGACCACCCAACAGATTGGCACCATTTACCGAAAACCAAAAACTGCCCCTCGCATCTTTGTAAACATATCGCTATTTGAACCTCGTTTTTCTCACTTTTCGTCTAATGAATTAATTGTTACTATACAACAACGGGGTAATTTAAACGCTCGTCTCCTTGATTTATTTTTGTTAGCTTATCCACAAGAATGGTTTCCCAATAACACCATAATAACGAACCGTAAAGCTTCCTTTCCTGTTCGTTAGCTACGGACCGCGCATGTCTAAAAAAAAGTCGCGCCCCTTCATGTCGTTTAGCAACTGGTTCTCCAAGGGTCGCCATAGCACATAAAATAACCCTTGCCCCTTTTTGGCAATGCAAGTAATATTCCAGTAGCTCCCGTACGTTTTAGACCGACTCACTTTCGTACAAAGCGTTTTCTTTTTATGTCTTTGATTGCTTGTTTGTTTTCCGAGGCAACGATTCACTATGAAATGCACAAATTTAAAACAGAACTGAATTCTAGGCTAAATACCCTCCAAAAACAAATAGACCAAAAATTCACGGCTACTGAACTCCAGATCCAAAGCATGGCTTCTTCCTTACAACAAACAAGTTTTGCAGTTGAAGATTTACACGACGGGACAGAAGCACTCGCCCGCGACTTGCGAAACTTTGAACAAATGCAACTTTCCGAAGACCGTCAATTACTCCGCCTAATACAACAAAACCGTCTCCTTGGGCTACAAAACCAACGTGAGCAACTTGAGGCGTCTCAAATTTCTCTCGCCACTTCCACCGCTGAACGTGATTTGCTCCGTGCCTGCCTTCGTTCACTACACACCCTTGGAAACCTCACCCGGGATAACACTTCGGTTTATTCCTTCACCTTATCAAAAGGCATTCTAAGACTTTCTCGCCTTGCAAAAATTGAGTCTATGGAAGCCTCCAACACTTCCGATACGAACTTCACCGGAATAAGCGCGATCCTTCACCGACAAGACACAAACATCTCTAAGACACTTGAAGAAGACATCGCACGTCTCGACAACACAAGTATGAATCTAACGTTCACCTTTCGTCCTTTGGTTTTCACTGAGGATAGCCACCTATTCAACTTCTCGCATGACGATTTTTTTGCCGATGCTGGTGCAGGACTCAACTCAATCGAAGGCGTCCTTGACACAGGACTAAACGACGTAAGGGACGTCGTTGACAACACAGTAGATGACGCCACCGGACTTTTAGGCCAACCCCTTTTAATGGTTGCAATCATCGGAAGTTCGGCGCTAGCAGCATTTTTACTTCTCATCGGCGGATGCTACGCATGGAATCGTTTTCGTCACAGTCAAGACAATGGCAAACACCGACAAGGAATTGCGTTATCAACTCTCTAAAAAGGGGGGAAGCATGTTGCGGTCTTGCAACATCTTTAGCCGTTAGTAATTACTTAAGGAATACTAAATTAACACATTCAGTACCCAATGGGTTTTAAACATTCGTGCATTTCATAGGCGCCGGTTACCACGATATTACCTCGCGAATCTGTGTATGACTATAGCATGTGAGGTCACGCGAGGATTGTGAAATTTAAGCAAAATGGTTTGATTATGTTTCGTTATTGTTTCAGTAGTGATAAGTTTTTGTTCGAGAATGTTATAGATTGTTAGTGTTTTGTCTTTTTGTATTGATGCGGTTTTGAAGATATATTCTATGATAGGTAAAGTGTTATGTAAAATTATTTGATTAGTTGTTGATTGTTCAGTTGCTAATGTATGTAAATTATCGTTATTTGCAAGCTCGTTGTTGTGTGAATAATTAATAATGCTAATTACCTTTTTTGGTATTTTTGAGAATCAGGCAGATATTCTTACTAAGGCAGAACATTAGCGCTAAGATACAAATTATCAGAGCTCACGCTAAATTGTTGTTACAAGTCGTAAAAATAGTGTTGCTTTCTTTGCCAGAAATTACTCAAATATTCTGGATGCCCGATTTGCTAAAACTATCGAAAGTTAAATATTCGGCACATTTCTTTTTCAACAAATTGTTTGCTTGGCATGAAGTTATATTTAGATCGATTTTTTTAACTTGACGCTCGATGTCGCCTGTCTTTTTATTTTTCATCGAATGGCCTGCATTATCTTTGCTTTGTAAAGAAGTTTCAAATTGAATATTTTGCTACTAATACTTTTTTCATATAGCACTCTTTATAGTAATCTATCATCATGTCTGTTTACTCGTTTTCGAATCACATTTCCTGAGAACAAAACTTGTGCACTTTCGTCTATTTATGCTATAACCGACCTAATTTTATTTTCACGTTTAAGCACAAATACATTTTTGGTTTAGCTCTATATTATGATCAAACTTTATAGTTTCATGTAATTGAATCATTTAACATCCATTATAAGCGTTATTTGCTCACTGCATTTGCTGAAATGAAAATGTTAGGACTGAAATGTTAAGTTCTCTCTTAAACTAAAAAGAGCCCTTGAAACAAACTCTTAGTGCACCATTAACAATGCGAGAATAAATGAATGACATCGTTGCAATATAAACCAGGTGTAAACGCAATTAAACGGCACCAATGGATAAATAGAGTATATGTCCATTTTATCCACACTGCACAAAGCCAGGAAATCATTAATTGCGGGCTACAGTGGCATAAATGGAAAACGATTCAACCGCAATTGCGTATGAATTTTTAAACTGAAAACAAAAGATATACAACAATACGTTTCTTAATACATAAAGGTTAAACGTATACACTGGTCATTATTTTAGAGTAAAATGTCATGGCTTTTTGATACTAATTGAATTGAATTCGGTTGATTTTACAGTTTTACTAATCGCAAGCAAAGTGCCACGAACATAATGGATCAAGGTTTAGTTAGACGAAGCAGTGTTGAAAATCAATAAAAATATATCCAAAATGTTTAAAATGGTAACTATTGTGTTTGGGTTTGATATTCCTATACTAGGATGCCAAATGGTTAGAATGCTTTTTACTAAAAGACAAGAACACATAAAATTAAAAAAATCCGCGTTTGACGTACAACTTAAAAATCTGCGTTTGGAACTACATGAACCGAAAAGCATTACTATAGCTGAAACGCCCACATAAATAACGTTAACCCACAGTTGTTCCCATTTAGAGTAAAACCATCATTTTTTGGAACTTAAAAAATACACACTTGCATAATACATTTTCAGGATACAACTTAACACAGCGGACGACTGAGAAAAAACGAATGTTACGTAAATTAGGCCGTGGGCGACTCGACTATTAGCCTATATTGCATCATCTACAGTACAAATTAAAGCAGGGTCTGTAGAGCCGCAGTCGGACTCGAGACTATTTTGGACTGGGAGTAGAGAAAGACTCTTATAGACTCTTATAGTGCGCTTGTGCAGTAAGTTTGGAATCGATAAGATCGCAACTGCAAGTTGGAATGGTTAGATAACACATGGTGGAAGATTTTTCAACAACAAATTGTGGTGCTGTTGAGTTCAAGACACCCTATGAGCGGATTACTGTATGTTCGCCTTATTTTTAGGGGGATAAGTAGCACATAGGACCATAGAGTCGGTTTCGGATTTGGGACTCGGCGGAATCGTTAAATTTGGATCGAGTCGGACTCGGGATCATTTTTATGTTTTCGGTCAACGTCGGATTTGGGATTCATTGAACCGACTCCGCAGCCGGCTTTAAAGCAGGGTTCGGAGTCGGACTCGAGACTCGACATATTTGGTTTGTTTAGCTAGAGTCGGACTCGAAACTCGGGACTCGAGTAAGACATTACCAAAATTTCAAACCAATAAGGCAGCCAAATGTAAAGGTGTACGAAAATCGCACATTTTGCCGGAGTCGAACTCGGGACTCGGAATCTGGTATTTGTTTTGTCCGGAGTCCGACTGTTATTTTAAACCGACTCCACAGTCTTGCTGCAAGGTATCAGCTTCTAAGCCAGTCCTCCTTTCCGACACCTTTCGGTGCACATCACCAGCGCAGCGCTGAGCAGCGAACAGAAACCGATTATATAATACAGGCGTGAAGTCGGCAGAACGATGCGGTCGTTTCGTGGGACGTAATCGAACCCATAACCGCTTTCCTCGAGCTCTATCAAGTAGCCGAAGTTGTTTAGAAACAGTTCGACCCGATTCGAATCGTTGGCCGGCACAAGAGCGGCGTCCGTGATTTGTGCGGCGAAATTCTCGGAACCGGGCCAGAAACCGCGGTGGATGATTTTACCGTTGCCCGTCGCGCGATCCATCAGGTCGTAGACTATGTGCCAAGCCTGAAAAAAGGCCTCCTTGTTGGAGCCGATGTGCCACACGAACGGGCCCATGTAGTGCAGCGTGCTCGGGTACACGTTGTCGTCGTACACCAACTTTATGTTGGTCGTGTTCTTGCCCAGTTTCGTTCGCAGGATTCCGGTAATGAACACGTCCTCCAAATGCATGTCGTACCTGTCGATCAAACAGTCAATCAAATTTTATTTGTTTAACTAGTTGTTTTCGTTTTTTGATTGGTTATTTAAGAGCGACCCCCTAAACTAAAGTTTTAATCTATGAGAATTACATCTGATTTAACGTTCTGTCGACAACCAAACGCAAGCGTTAAAAAAATGGGTTTAAAGCAAAAATTTACAATTATCTGATAGACCGCGCTGTTAATTCACACAAAAATTAATACGGCAATTTCGCAAAATCAATTGGTGGGCCTTTTGTTATCGCTAACCTCCAAACTGTGACAAGCTTTATTTTATTATTATGTTCAGAAAATAAAATGTACTAGCATCATGTTTTAAATAAATGAACAAAATACTCCTATGTTTTATATTACGATCGTGAAGCATCGATACGTTAGCTATAAGCGACTGATCAAACCATTTAGAAAATGCAATTTTTTAAGCTAGGTTGTAAACCGGCCGTGTCCCTCTAGTGTTACCTTGGAGTGATTTGAGCTTGCCGGTAGATGTCGCTCAACATGGGGAACATCATCACGATAAAACCTCCGTGACAAAACGGAGCCAGATGCCCGAATGAGTAGGTTTCCTTCGAGAGAGAGTACTTCCCCTCTCTGTAAAGAAGCTTTAAAGTTAAAAAGATTCTGAAAGACTAAAACAGGTGTATTGCAGTCACGGTTAAAGTGTAAACGTTGAAATTAGTAGGACAAATACAAATACACATATTTGTCTTTAAAATAATGGAATCAGGCGGTTATGTTTAAGAAAACCTTTTTGAAATTTAAATGTCTTGCTTACTTAAACCTCTACATTAAGATAAACTTTATACTTGAAATTGTATTACATATTTATTGCCCCAATGATTTAAGACAGGGGGTTTCTAGCAGCTTATAGTTTTAGGAAATGCTCCACTGTAATAAGCGGTGGCGAAAATATTGACTTCAACCCTAAACCCCGTGAACACAGTTTATATTTTTTGTTGTTATCGTAATTTATTTGTTTATAATTCTTGTAAAATAGCGTTAGAGAAACGGAACTCTACCTTGCAGGTCCAATTTGTGCGCTGTACATGAATGGACAGTGCATCGTTCCGTCTTTGACGAACTTCCGCTGATTGGTTGTGAAGTAATCGTACGTCAGCGCCATATTGATGACGCAATCGTCGTCCGTAAACGCGTAGTAATCGCTGACATCACCAGTGACGTAGGTGACCCATTGGTAGGCTGCCAACACTTTGTCGGGCAAGGTGGCGTAGTCATCATTAATGTCACATTGGAGAATGTCGCCGTATTCTTTGTTTTCCGCTTCTATTGAAGCCTGTAGTGTTTTGTTTTCTACTCTTCCCTCAAGGAACAATGTGACAAACCTGCACAAATTTAAACAACATGAAAATCGTTAAGTTAATCGGAAGCCAATGCCCGATACCAAGGTGTACTATTAGTATTCATCCAATACTATGGGGCAGACTTGGGCAACTAGATTTATTTTAGCTTTTTAAAATTAGATTAGAATTAAAATTAAAGCATTTACTGAAATTCCTAAAAAAATAATTTTCAACTAGAATTTGATTTAATGGTAATTTATTCTTATAAGAACGTGAATAATAAGTGTTTGTGTGCAATTTTTTATGGTTTTTAGACAGTAAAAATTACATACATGTCGTTCAAACCAAAGTGTTTAAATTGAAATTCTGTGTTTTAACTAAGAGACTAAAAATGCCGTTGGACAAAGTAGGATTTTTGGTGAAATCTGAATTAGATTAGAGCTAGAATTTCACAAATTAGATTAGAAATAGAATTAGCCGCATTTGCTCTAATTCAATGAATTTAAAAACTAGAATTATTTGGAAGTCTGTGGTATCTGATATAGGGTGGTAAAGGACCGATGCGATATAAAATGTATCTAGGAAACTCAGCCGTGATTTGCTATTCAATGGGGGAAATCCGAAAGATAAGTTTACAAAAAAATGTTTGGGTAGAAACTGGAAGTAAATAAACTTATTAACGATAAATTTCGGTCTAATAACCTAAAACAATACTTAATTTAATTTGGTATCGAATCAGATCGCAATAATTTTTATGATAAATATCGGGAATTCGGTATCGGAATAAAATGACAAATACAGGGAATCCCTATTAATATGTATATAGCTTTGATCTTACCACCTCGTGTGATATATCAGCAAGGTGTTTACAAAAGAAGACTTGCCTGCGATGGGGTAATAGCACCTCAACCAAAGTAAGCTACTTTAAACCAGTGTTTTAAAAGCACGTTGTACGAAGGGTACATTTTATAGTGTCTACTAAAATTACATCGAACACTATATAGTTCTGGTAGTTTGGTCAAGAGTTGTGAAATTGGAGCTTTTGTACACCGGTGCTCGTTAGAAATCACTTCAATTTCGTACACCTGAAGCATATAAACTGGCACCTGATATACCGTCAAAAACGGCAACCTGCATTTATTAAAATTTATGTTGTCAGATAAGCAAAAATCAAATCGAAGACACAAACCCATGACATTTGTCAGGGCGGTCTACAAATGCGTTAGTTTAGCAATCACGATGCCAGGATGATACAATGCATGTGGTTACCCCAAAGCGCCCAATCGTTCTTGGCCGATGCGGCTTCCTAACCAGCACGGTGTTAATTAGCACAGATGTTAAAATCTTCATTTAGCTCACACCTCTTACCTTCTGTTGTTAATTTTTGCTACAGCGCCCCACGACTGTCTAACGTTGTTTCTTCGCTCCCTCGAATGCACAGCTGTTTTCACGATGATCAGCATGAATATTTTCCCTTTACTGAAGTCGAAAGCATTCGGTCTGCACATGAGATCGAAACAACAATAATCTGTTAGACACAGACACGGTGACAAATCCGCAAAACATAAACTTGCATTATACATGCGCAAATTTAGTAAGCGCACTTTTCGTAGCTTTGAAAATCCATTTTACTGGTCACCCCAACCTTTCGTAAACATATTTTTATTTAAAGAAATCGACAACTTAAAATCACCGCAAGTCCATGTGCTTCGACAGTAAATTAGTTACATTATATTAAATTACCTATTATATTCATATAAATTACAAGGCCACGGACAGCTGATCCTTCGTCGCGTAAAACTTTAGCTGATCCTTCGTCGCGTAAAAAAAACAAAAAACTTTTTTTTTTATGAAGAGAAACTAGGCCTACTTGTGAGGATTCACTCAATAAACGCTCTAGTCCAGTGGTTCTTGATTTTTATGTGGTTTGTTTCTGTGCAGCCTTACTCCTGTGGAGTCAATATCTTCACAACTTGTTTGTCCAAATGAGCTCGACAAAAACCAACACAGCGAGCTCGAGCAATTTTTTGTGTGCCCATTACGTCTGGTCTCCTATATAAAAGGTTACCCTAATCAAACCAAATAAAGGGAATTTTTTGTCGCGCGATTAAGAGTTAATTTTTTGTATTTTTCTGTTATCTTAGTGATATGTAATCGCAAAATACGGAATTGCTTTTAGTATGATATTTATTTTATATGTACGGGGACGCAAGGAACATGACAATTACCAAAGGGGGCACGGTAGAAAAAAGAACCACTTCTGACCCTAATTTCTAAAGAACTAATTTGCGTTCATTTAAGGACTTGCATAATATAAAAATGGGCGACTTCCGAAGTTCATGCTTCAAGCTAACGATAGGTTAATATGTGCGTATTAGCTTCAGGTTAATTAATTCGGAACTTAAAATCTTGTTAATTGTTGTCGCACTTTCATGAGCATGCAGCTGACAGTGATATCGCCCAATAGTGTCGCGCCTTCCTGTTTAAAGACGGCGGTAAAACGACACTCCACATATGGTTAAGTCAGGGTTTCTCAACCCTTTTTAAGTACATCAATAGTCCAATTATCTTCACTGAACTTTTTATAAGCGAACAAGACAAGAAAATAACATTTTTAAGTTTAAATTTAGTTAACATAATCCATGTCTTTGTATTGCTTTCGCAGTTTTCCTAAATTTAGAAAAATTAAACGAAGTCCTGCTCAGAACCAATTTCAATTATTCTAATCAGGTGAACTACTGCAGTCGTCGACCAAACAAATACCACGGCGACCCAATTTGGGGTCGCGACTCATAGATTAAAAACACTGGAGGTGTGAATTGCTATACCCACAGGTTGAACGCGTTAAATGTATATTAATCCTGCCCAACTTACGAAGTCACCAACACCAAATTTGGTGGAACTAACACAAATTTGGCAACCAGGTGCTGTACAAAAGACTGATTTTAACCCGCTTCGGTGACCGATGTTTATGTTGAAGTTATTTATCCACATAACTATCCCCAGGTTAATTCACCAACTCAAGTTAAGGTATTCGAAAACTTCGACACCGTACGCGTCTCGTAATAGTTTAACTTGCTTACTGCAACAGCCATTTGCTGGTAATATTCCTGGGCTTGTGCTCCTTTTTAAAGTTGTCCGGCACATTATTGAATTCCGTTCTTTTGTCTGGACCGTCCAGCAACTTACGCTCCAATTTCCTAAAAACAATAGTCCAGATATAAGGGCATATTTTCTGCTGAAAAGAGTTGTCCATATCGTGGTGCAATATGACCATATTGTATCGTACATAACGCCTGAAAAAACTATTTTGTCGACTTTGCGAGTTAGGTCGAACGCAGGAAAACAGCAGGTTTTTAGTAATTATTTGTTTTGACGGCGCCACGTAATGACGAACCAATTTTAACATGAAAGTTTAAAGCGTTTGACACGCGAAACGCGTGTATTACATTCCTGGAGTTAGTATATTCATGGTTTCATTTGGCACTAAAAGCGGTTTGAGTTTGATTGTTCTGGTGCGACAAAAAAATTTACCTGTTGCATATATTCTTGTTCAGTTACAATGGCCCGTAAGTGTCTCAATTTTAATTGCAAGGCTTCTAAACACCGTACAGTGTTGCCAGTTGCCCCATGTTTGATTTAGCTACTTTCTACTCTACTGTCAGTTTTTCATATTGTGAGGCTCACCGGACAACAAAATGTGGCTAAATTACAATTGCCTTATACGTTGGGTTTCCTTTGTTGTTTGAGTATTTTCAAAATTTAGATCAATAGTAAAACAATCTTGTAGCCATTTAGAGTAAATACTTGGTCTATTTAAACCAAAAAGCTCAAATATATTTTGGCTTTGCGCGGGACTATGGTGTAGAATCATTTTTTATCTTTCTCTAATAAAGGGCAAAATATTGTATTTTTAATAGGGCCTATATATACATTTGTTTTTTTTAGTTTTTTGTTTTTTTTAACACGAAAACAAAACGCTATGGCATAATATCTAAACCTGTTAAATTAAGTTTAATATGTTTGCCGCCTTCTTCTTGCATTTATTTAGACTTTACTTCAGTTATATATTTTTTGACTCAAATTAGCAGGTTTCTTAGGTCTTCCTGTTTTGTCAATTTATGACGTCCTCTCTGAACAATTCCATGCCGACCCTGGTCCACGCGAACCAGAAATATTTTTAGTGGTTCGGGTTAAAAAGAAGTTTAGGAAGTTTAATAACCCCTGCCTTAAATCGACAAAATCTCTCACCTGAGTCCTTTATTTCTTTGCGTTTCGACAATCAGACGTGCTGGCTGAATGTGTGAATATATCTTGTTGCTAATAAATGAACAAAACAAAAAGTGTTTGAACAACAAAAGCCGTTTATTAGGATTCAATAACTATGTATTTCAAAATCACATAGCCTACTTTGGGGTCGGGGTGGATTTGAGCCCATTTGTTTTAAGTGGATTAGGGCCTATTAGTTTGGAACTTTTTAGTTTGTACGAAACTTCGCATTCAAGCATTCAAAAGACTCGTGGAAACTTTACAGTCGTCGAAATCGCACCACGACTTTGGCAGCAATTTGTCAGATTTAAAACGGAAATTTTCGTGTTCGACGTTGTCAGTTGTCATCGTTATGTAGTTAAGCCGGAAATACTATTAGGATGCTACATTGGTATTGCTCGCAACATTACACAAAATAAGCGTAGCACATTTTTGCCGGTTTAGCATTCCAATTTTATCGTTTTTTCGAACTGAATCTAAACCAGGAGACAGCTGACTCGATGAACCTTACGGTCTTTCGCTGTCTCCTGGGAACGTCAAATATTTCAAAACATTGTGATTTCGGCGATTCTCGTTTTTTGTTTTCGTTTTTTGACGTTCCAAATAAAATATTATCCTTATCCTTATAGACCCATCTAAACTTTTTAATCCTAGATTTCTGGCAGAATATTTGGCAACAATTTAAAGCTGCCTTACAGCACTTACATTTTAAAGCTCATTTTAATGCCATTGGGTCAAGAAATACTTTATTACATAATTGTGTTCAGCATTTAGATGTTCTGAAACTGCCTATATAATCGATCGCGTTGAAACTATGATAGAATTTAATATGACCCCTTTTTGAAACAATATTTAGCATTCTATTTTCTAACCATGAGAATTTCGCTTTCGACACAATTTAACGACAAATATGTTTGGTTTGTTAAAGTTGTCTAGAGAAAAAAGACCCTAATTAATCTGTCAAAATAAGTTATCCAATCGTACAATGCTGGACACAAAGAGTTATTGAAAATGTTATGTACTTGTAAACAGGAATTCCGCGCTTATGGTCTGTCACAGTTGGCTGTATTTTCTGTCGAGGAAGCTGTTTTTGCCACAGAGAATTCACGTTGCGTTCCATCGCGATGAACAAAGCAGTGCATGCGATCCCGTTCAAAAATACGCTGAACAAAAAACGATTCTTGTACATAATTGACCCTAAACCGACTCTGTAAAACATAGTCAACTCACATAAAACAACATTCATTTGTCCTCGATTTATTTCTAAACCTGATGTTCTACGAATGTCACATCTGTCTTAAAATTGTTTGAAAGATAATTAGGCGGCCTCTTATGTTTCAAGCTTATGTTGCCTTTTCGACTGGTAGATATAATAGACTGCATAAATCGTTTTATTGACCGTTCTTTTTACATCTAAGCTGATTTTCAATACGTTCACAAAAGCGTGTTTTTGCTCATACAAGTTTCTTCCACCAAAACGACAACCAGACGTTTTCGTGAAGGATTAAAACAATGCTGGTCCAACTAGGGATGACGTCAAAGTTACAAGCTGCGACTGTTTCCCAATATACAACTCATTTTTTATAAGAAGAGTTCAATTACGGTATACTATAGACCAGTGATCGGCAACCGCCGGTCCGCAAGGAGTTCGTTACCGGTCCGTAGCAGGGTTGCCCGATTAAAATTTTGATTTAAACCCAACTCATCGGTTGTATTCATAGTGTTGCTTTCTTTGCGAGAAATTACTCAAATATTATGGATGCCCGATTTGCTAAAACTATCGAAAGTTAAATATTCGGCACATTTCTTTTTCAACAAATTGTTTGCTTGGCATGAAGTTATATTTAGATCGATTTTTTTTAACTTGATGCTCGATGTCGCCTGTCTTTTTATTTTTCATCGAATTGCCTGCATTATCTTTGTTTTGTAAAGAAGTTTCAAATTGAATATTTTGCTACTAATACTTTTTTCATATAGCACGCTTTATAGTAATCTATCATCATGTCTGTTTACTCGTTTTCGAATCACATTTCCTGAGAACAAAACTTGTGCACTTTCGTCTATTTATGCTATAACCCGACCTAATTTTATTTTCACGTTTAAGCACAAATACATTTTTGGTTTAGCTCTATATTATGATGAAACTTTATAGTTTCATGTAATTGAATCATTTAACATCCATTATAAGCGTTATTTGCTCACTGCATTTGCTGAAATGAAAATGTTAGGACTGAAATGTTAAGTTCTCTCTTAAACTAAAAAGAGCCCTTCAAACAAACTCTCTTAGTGCACCATTAACAATGCGGAAATAAATGAATGACATCATTCCATAAACCAGGTGTAAACGCAATTAATCGGCACCATGCATAAACAGAGCATGTGTCCACTTCCTCCAAACTGCACAAAGCCAGGATATCATTAATTACGGGCTACAGTGGCATAAATAGAATCTGACGGTTCATTCGCAATTACGTATGAATTTTTAAACTGAAAACAAAAGATATACAACAATACGTTTCTTAATACATAAAGGTTAAACGTATACACTGGTCATTATTTTAGAGTAAAATATCACGGCGTTTTGATACTAATTGAATTGAATTCGGTTGATTTTACAGTTTTACTAATCGCAAACAAAGTGCCACGAACATAATGGATCAAGGTTTAGTTAGACGAGGCAGTGTTGAAAATCAATAAAAATATATCCAAAATGTTTAAAATGGTAACTATTGTGTTTGAGCTTTGATATTCCTATACTAGGATGTCAAATGGTTAGAACGCTTTTTACTAAAAGACAAGAACACATTATTTTTTTGGAACTTAAAAAGTACACACTTGCATGATACACTTCAGGATATAACTTAACACAGCGGACGACTTAGAAAAAACGAATGTTACGTAAATTAGGCCGTTGGCGACTCGACTATTAGCCTATATTGCAGCATCTACAGTACAAATTAAAGCAGGGTCTGTAGAGCCGTAGTTGGACTCGAGACTATTTTGGACTGCGGAGTAGAGAAAGACTCTTATAGTGCGCTAGCGCGGTAAGTTTGGAAACGATAAGATCGCAACTGCAAATTGGAATGGTTGAATAACATGTGGTGAAAGATCATTCAACACCATATTGTGGTGCTTTTCAGTTAAAGACATTGATGTACGTCCACCTTATTGATGTACGTCCACCTTATTGATGTACGTCCAGCTTATGTTTAGGTAGATGTGTTGCATATAGGACTATAGAGTCGGTTTCGGATTCGGGACTCATCTGAATCGGTAAATTTGGTTACTTCGATTCTATTTTTCGGCCGAAGTGGGATTCAAGTGTGTTCAACCCCGAAAGCCCGGCTTTAAATCACAAAGATATTCAGCAATCCACTCATAGGTGTCACATAACTGTTCCACCCATAGTACACGGTGGGGAAATATTACACCATTTGCTATTACACTTTTACAATTTATAGTTGGTTGCCTTACCAGTTTCGAAATTGGTAATGCGTACGTCGGACTCGACACCAGTTTTTTGTAGTCTTACTCGAGTCCCGAGTCCCGCGATTAAAGCAAAACAAACCGAATCCATCGGGTCCCGATTCCGACTCAGCAACCCTGCTTTAAAGCATAGCGTTGAGGAATCGGGTTAAATGTTTTGTCCGGAGTCCGACTGTTATTTTAAACCGACTCCACAGTCCTTCTGCAAAGTATCAGTTTCTAAGCCAGTCCTCCTTTCCGACACCTTTCGGTGCACATCACGAGCGCAGCGCTGAGCAGCGAACAGAAACCGATTATATAATACAGGCGTGAAGTCGGCAGAACGATGCGGTCTTTTCGTGGGACGTAATCGAACCCATAACCGCTTTCCTCGAGCTCTATCAAGTAGCCGAAGTTGTTTAGAAACAGTTCGACCCGATTCGAATCGTTGGCCGGCACAAGAGCGGCGTCCGTGATTTGTGCGGCGAAATTCTCGGAACCGGGCCAGAAACCGCGGTGGATGATTTTACCGTTGCCCGTCGCGCGATCCATCAGGTCGTAGACTATGTGCCAAGCCTGAAAAAAGGCCTCCTTGTTGGAGCCGATGTGCCACACGAACGGGCCCATGTAGTGCAGCGTGCTCGGGTACACGTTGTCGTCGTACACCAACTTTATGTTGGTCGTGTTCTTGCCCAGTTTCGTTCGCAGGATTCCGGTAATGAACACGTCCTCCAAATGCATGTCGTACCTGTCGATCAAACAGTCAATCAATTTTTTTTGTTTAACTTGTTGTTTTCGTTTTTTGATTGGTTATTTAAGAGCGACCCCCTAAACTAAAGTTTTAATCTATGAGAATTACATCTGATTTAACGTTCTGTCGACAACCAAACGCAAGCGTTACAAAAATGGGTTTGAAGCAAAAATTTACAATTATCTGATAGACCGCGCTGTTAATTCACACAAAAATTAATACGGCAATTTCGCAAATCAATTGGTGGGCCTTTTGTTATCGCTAACCTCCAAACTGTGACAAGCTTTATTTTATTATTATGTTCAGAAAACAAAATGTACTGGCATCATGTTTTAAATAAATGAACAAAATACTCCTATGTTTTATATTACGATCGTGAAGCATCGATACGTTAGCTATAAGCGACTGATCAAACCATTTAGAAAATGCAATTTTTTAAGCTAGGTTGTAACCCGGCCGTGTCCCTCTAGTGTTACCTTGGAGTGATTTGAGCTTGCCGATAGATGTCGCTCAACATGGGGAACATCATCACGATAAAACCTCCGTGACAAAACGGAGCCAGATGCCCGAATGAGTAGGTTTCCTTCGAGAGAGAGTACTTCCCCTCTCTGTAAAGAAAGCTTTAAAGTTAAAAAGATTCTGAAAGACTAAAACAGGTGTATTGCAGTCACGGCTAAAGTGTAAACGTTGAAATTAGTAGGACAAATCCAAATACACATATTTGTCTTCAAAATAATGGAATCAGGCGGTTATGTTTAAGAAAACCTTTTTGAAATTTAAATGTCTTGCTTACTTAAACCTCTACATTAAGATAAACTTTATACTTGAAATTGTATTACATATTTATTGCCCCAATGATTTAAGACAGGGGGTTTCTAGCAGCTTATAGTTTTAGGAAATGCTCCACTGTAATAAGCGGTGGCGAAAAAATTGACTTCAACCCTAAACCCCGTGAACACAGTTTATTTTTTTGTTGTTATCGTAATTTATTTGTTTATAATTCTTGTAAAATAGCGTTAGAGAAACGGAACTCTACCTTGCAGGTCCAATTTGTGCGCTGTACATGAATGGACAGTGCATCGTTCCGTCTTTGACGAACTTCCGCTGATTGGTTGTGAAGTAATCGTACGTCAGCGCCATATTGATGACGCAATCGTCGTCCGTAAACGCGTAGTAATCGCTGACATCACCAGTGACGTAGGTGACCCATTGGTAGGCTGCCAACACTTTGTCGGGCAAGGTGGCGTAGTCATCATTGATGTCACATTGGAGAATGTCGCCGTATTCTTTGTTTTCCGCTTCTATTGAAGCCTGTAGTGTTTTGTTTTCTACTCTTCCCACAAGGAACAATGTGACAAACCTGCACAAATTTAAACAACATGAAAATCGTTAAGTTAATCGGAAGCCAATGCCCGATACCAAGGTGTACTATTAGTATTCATCCAATACTATGTGGCAGACTTGGGCAACTAGATTTATTTTAGCTTTTTAAACTTAGATTAGAATTAAAATTAAAGCATTTACTGAAATTCCTAAAAAAATAATTTTCAACTAGAATTTGATTTAATGGTAATTTATTCTTATAAGAACGTGAATAATAAGTGTTTGTGTGCAATTTTTTATGGTTTTTAGACAGTAAAAATTACATAAATGTCGTTCAAACCAAAGTGTTTAAATTGAAATTCTGTGTTTTAACTAAGAGACTAAAAATGCCGTTGGACAAAGTAGGATTTTTGGTGAAATCTGAATTAGATTAGAACTAGAATTTCACAAATTAGATTAGAAATCGAATTAGCCGCATTTGCTCTAATTCAATGAATTTAAAAACTAGAATTATTTGGAAGTCTGCGGTATCCGATATAGGGTGGTAAGGACCGATGCGATATAAAATGTATCTAGGAAACTCAGCCGTGATTTGCTATTCAATGGGGGAAATCCGAAAGATAAGTTTACAAAAAAATGTTTGGGTAGAAACTGGAAGTAAATAAACTTATTAACGATAAATTTCGGTCTAATAACCTAATACAATACTTAATTTAATTTGATATCGAATCAGATCGCAATAATTTTTATCATAAATATCGGGAATTCGGTATCGGAATAAAATGACAAATACAGGGAATCCCTATTAATATGTATATAGCTTTGATCTTACCACCTCGTGTAATATATCAGCGAGGTGTTTACTAAAGAAGACTTGCCTGCGATGGGGTAATAGCACCTCAGCCAAAGTAAGCTACTTTAAACCAGTGTTTTAAAAGCACGTTGTACCAAGGGTACATTTTATAGTGTCTACTAAAATTACATCGAACGCTATATAGTTCTGGTAGTTTGGTCAAGAGTTGTGAAATTGGAGCTTTTGTACACCAGTGCTCGTTAGAAATCACTTCAATTGCGTACACCTGAAGCATATAAACTGGCACCTGATATACCGTCAAAAATGGCAACCTGCATTTATTAAAATTTATGTCGTCAGATAAGCAAAAATCGAATCAAGGCACAAACCCATGACATTTGTCAGGGCGGTCTACAATTGCGTTAGTTTAGCAATCACGATTCCAGGATGATACAATGCATGTGGTTACCCCAAAGCGCCCAATCGTTCTTGGCCGATGCGGCTTCCTAACCAGCAAGGTGTTAATTAGCACAGATGTTAAAATCTTCATTTAGCTCACACCTCTTACCTTCTGTTGTTAATTTTTGCTACAGCGCCCCACGACTGTCTAACGTTGTTTCTTCGCTCTCTCGAATGCACAGCCGTTTTCACGATGATCAGCATGAATATTTTCCCTTTACTGAAGTCGAAAGCATTCGGTCTGCACATGAGATCAGAACAACAATAATATGTTAGACACAGATACGGTGATAGATCTGCAAAACATAAACTTGCATTATACATGCGCAAGTTTAGTAAGCGCACTTTTCGTAGCTTTGAAAATACATTTTACTGGTCAAGCAAATCTTTAACTTAAAAGCACTGCAAATCCATGTGCTTCGACAGTAAATTAGGTACATTATAATAAATTACCTATTATATTAATATAAACTGCAAGGCCATGGACAGCTGACCCTTCGTCGTGTACAATTTTAGCGTGAAGATAAACTATACTTGTGAGGATTCACTCGATAAACGCTCTAGTCCAGCGGTTCTTGATTTTTATATGGTTTATGTGCAGCCTTACAACAGTGGTTTCAATATCTTCACGACATGTTTGTCCAAATGAGCTCGACAAAAACCAACACATCGAGCTCGAGCAATTTTTTTTGTGTTCCCTTTACGTAAGGTCTCCTACATAAAAGTTTACCCTATTCAAACCAAATAAAGGCAATTTTTCGTCGCGCGATTAAGAGTTAATTTTTTGTATTTTTCTGTTATCTTGGTGATATGAAATCGCCAAATACGGAATTGCTTTTAGTATGATATTTATTTTATATGAACGGGGACGCAAGGAACATGACAATTTCCAAAGGGGGCACGGTAGAAAAAAGAACCACTTCTGACCCTAATTTCTAAACAACTTATTAGCGATTTCCGAAGTACATAGTTAACGATAGGTTAATATGTGCGTATTAGCTTCAGGTTAATTAATTCGGAACTTAAAATCTTGTTAATTGATGTCGCACTTTCATGAGGATGCAGCTGACAGTGATATCGCCCAATAGTGTCGCGCCTTCCTATTATAATACGGCGGTAAAACGACACTCCACATATGGTTAAGTCAGTGTTTCTCAACCCTTTTAAGCGGCCACCCTAATACTAAGCGTAAGTACAACAGTAGTCCAATTATCTTCACTGAACTTTTTATAAGCGAACAAGACAAGAAAATAACATTTTTAAGTTTAAATTTAGTTAACATAATCCATGTCTTTCTATTGCTTTCGTAGTTTTCCTAAATTTAAAAAAATTAAACGAAGTCCTGCTCAGAACCAATTTCAATAATTCTAATCAGGTGAACTACTGCAGTCGGCGACCAAACAAATACAACGGCGACCCAATTTGGGGTGGCGACCCATAGATTAAAAACACTGGAGGTGCGAATTGAACTATCCCACCGGCTACACGCGCTAAATGTATATTAACCTGCCCAACTTACGAAGTCACCAACACCAAATTTGGTGGAACTAACACAAATTTGGAAACCCGGTGTTTCAAAAAAGACTGATTTTAATCCGTTCCGGTGACCGATGTTTATGTTGAAGTTATTTTTCAACATGACTTACCTATCTCAGGTTAATTCAACAAAGTCAAGTTAAGGTATTCGAAAATTCGACACCGTACGCGTCTGGTAATAGTATAAATTGCTTACTGCAACAGCCATTTGCTGGTAATATTCCTGGGCTTGTGTTCCTTTTTAAAGTTGTCCGGCACATTATTGAATTCCGTTCTTTTGTCTGGACCGTCCAGCAACTTACGCTCCAATTTCCTAAAAACAATAGTTCAGATATAAGGGCATCTTTTCTGCTAAAAAGAGTTGTCCATATCGTGGTGCAATATGACCATATTGTATCGTACATAACGCCTGACAAAACTATTTTGTCGACTTTGCGAGTTAAGTCGAACGCAGGAAAACAGCAGGTTTTTAGTAATTATTTGTTTTGACGGCGCCACTTAATGACGAACCAATTTTAACATGAAAGTTTAAAGCGTTTGACACGCGAAACGCGTGTATTACATTCCTGGAGTTAGTATATTCATGGTTTCATTTGGCACTAAAAGCGGTTTGAGTTTGATTGTTCTGGTGCGACAAAAAATGTTACCTGTTGCATATATTCTTGTTCAGTTACAATGGCCCGTAAGTGTCTCAATTTTAATTGCAAGGCTTCTAAACACCGTACAGTGTTGCCAGTTGCCCCATGTCTGATTTAGCTACTTTCTACTCTACTGTCAGTTTTTCATATTGTGAGGCTCACCGGACAACAAAATGTGGCTAAATAACAATTGCCTTATACGTTGGGTTTCCTTTGTTGTTTGAGCATTTTCAAAATTTAGATCAATAGTAAAACAATCTTGTAGCCATTTAGAGTAAATACTTGGTCTATTTAAACCAAAAAGCTCAAATATATTTTGGCTTCGCCCGGGACTATGGTGTACAATCATTTTTTATCTTTCTCTAGTAAAGGGCAAAATATTGTATTTTTAATAGGGCCTATATATACATTTGTTTTTTTTTAATTTGTTTTTTTTAAACACGAAAACAAAACGCTATGGCATAATATCTAAACCTGTTAAATTAAGTTTAATATGTTTGCCGCCTTCTTCTTGCATTTATTTAGACTTTACTTCAGTTATATATATTTTTTGACTCAAATTAGCAGGTTTCTTAGGTCTTCCTGTTTTGTCAATTTATGACGTCCTCTCTGAACAATTTCATGCCGACCGTGGTCCACGCGAACCAGAAATATTTTTAGTGGTTCGGGTTAAAAAGAAGTTTAGGAAGTTTAATAACCGCTGCCTTAAATCGACAAAATCTCTCACCTGAGTCCTTTATTTCTTTGCGTTTCGACAATCAGACGTGCTGGCTGAATGTGTGAATATATCTTGTTGCTAATAAATAAACAAAACAAAAAACGTTTGAACAACAAAAGCCGTTTATTAGGATTCAATAACTATGTATTTCAAAATCACATAGCCTACTTTGGGGTCGGGTGGATTGAGCCCATTTGTTTTAAGTGGATTAGGGCCTATTAGTTTGGAACTTTTTAGTTTGTACGAAACTTCGCATTCAAGCATTCAAAAGACTCGTGGAAACTTTACAGTCGTCGAAATCGCACCACGACTTTGGCAGCAATTTGTCAGATTTAAAACGGAAATTTTCGTGTTCGACGTTGTCAGTTCTCATCGTTATGTAGTTAAGCCGGAAATACTATTAGGATGCTACATTGGTATTGCTGGTATTGCTCGCAACATTACACAAAATAAGCGTAGCACATTTTTGCCGGTCATAGACCCATCTAAACTTTTTAAGCCTAGATTTCTGGCAGAATATTTGGCAACAATTTAAAGCTGCCTTACAGCACTTACATTTTAAAGCTCATTTTAATGCCATTGGGTCAAGAAATACTTTATTACATAATTGTGTTCAGCATTTAGATGTTCTGAAACTGCCTATATAATCGATCGCGTTGAAACTAGTATAGAATTTAGTATGACCCCTTTTTGAAACAATATTTAGCATTCTATTTTCTAACCATGAGAATTTCGCTTTCGACACAATTTAACGACAAATATGTTTGGTTTGTTAAAGTTGTCTAGAGAAAAAAGACCCTAATTAATCTGTCAAAATAAGTTATCCAATCGTACAATGCTGGACACAAAGAGTTATTGAAAATGTTATGTACTTGTAAACAGGACTTCCGCGCTTATGGTCTATAACAGTTGGCTGTATTTTCTGTCGAGGAAGCTGTTTTTGCCACAGAGAATTCACGTTGCATTCCATCGCGATGAACAAAGCAGTGCATGCGATCCCGATCAAAAATACGCTGAACAAAAAACGATTCTTGTACATAATTGACCCTAAACCGACTCTGTAAAACATAGTCAACTCACATAAAACAACATTCATTTGTCCTCGATTTATCTCTAAACCTGATGTTCTACGAATGTCGCATAGGTTCTACGAATGTCGCATCTGTCTTAAAATTGTTCGAAAGATAATTAGGCGGCCTCTTATGTTTCAAGCTTATGTTGCCTTTTCGACTGGTAGATATAATAGACTGCATAAACGTCGTTTTTTATGGACCGTTCTTGTTACATCTAAGCTGCTTTCAATACGTTCACAAAAGCGTGTTTTTACTCATACAAGTTTCTTCCACCAAAACGACAACCAGACGTTTTCGTGAAGGATTAAAACAATGCTGGTCCAACCAGGGATGACGTCAAAGTTACAAGCTGCGACTGTTTCCCAATATACAACTCATTTTTTATAAGAAGAGTTCAATTACGGTATACTATAGACCAGTGATCGGCAACCGCCGGTCTGCAAGGAGTTCGTTACCGGTCCGTAGCAGGGTTGCCCGATTAAAATTTTGATTTAAACCCAACTCATCGGTTGTATTCATAGTGTTGCTTTCTTTGCGAGAAATTACTCAAATATTCTGGATGCCCGATTTGCTAAAACTATCGAAAGTTAAATATTCGGCACATTTATTTTTCAATAAATTGTTTGCTTGGCATGAAGTTATATTTAGATCGATTTTTTTTAACTTGATGCTCGATGTCGCCTGTCTTTTTATTTTTCATCGAATTGCCTGCATTATCTTTGCTTTGTAAAGAAGTTTCAAATTGAATATTTTGCTACTAATACTTTTTTCATATAGCACTCTTTATAGTAATCTATCATCATGTCTGTTTACTCGTTTTCGAATCACATTTCCTGAGAACAAAACTTGTGCACTTTCGTCTATTTATGCTATAACCCGACCTAATTTTATTTTCACGTTTAAGCACAAATACATTTTTGGTTTAGCTCTATATTATGATCAAACTTTATAGTTTCATGTAATTGAATCATTTAACATCCATTATAAGCGTTATTTGCTCACTGCATGTACTGAAATGAAAATGTTAGGACTGAAATGTTAAGTTCTCTCTTAAACTAAAAAGAGCCCTTCAAACAAACTCTCTTAGTGCACCATTAACAATGCGGAAATAAATGAATGACATCATTCCAATATAAACCAGGTGTAAACGCAATTAATCGGCACCAATGCATAAACAGAGCATATGTCCACTTCCTCCAAACTGCACAAAGCCAGGAAATCATTAATTACGGGCTACAGTGGCAAAAATACAATCTGACGGTTCATTCGCAATTACGTATGAATTGTTAAACTGAAAACAAAAGATATACA
Organism: Ascidiella aspersa; assembly: GCF_963924565.1. Lineage (NCBI taxonomy): Eukaryota > Metazoa > Chordata > Ascidiacea > Phlebobranchia > Ascidiidae > Ascidiella > Ascidiella aspersa. The sequence continues at coordinate 24,632,315 of NC_139451.1, forward strand.
ACAATACGATTCTTAATACATAAAGATTAAGCGTTTACACTGGTCATTATTTTATAGGAAAATATCACGGCGTTTTGATACTAATTGAATTGAATTCGGTTGATTTTACAGTTTTACTAATCGCAAACAAAGTGCCACGAACATAATGGATCAAGGTTTAGTTAGACGAAGCAGTGTTGAAAATCAATAAAAATATATCCAAAATGTTTAAAATGGTAACTATTGTGTTTGAGCTTTGATATTCCTATACTAGGATGTCAAATGGTTAGAACGCTTTTTACTAAAAGACAAGAACACATTAATTTTTTGGAACTTAAAAAGTACACACTTGCATAATACATTTTCAGGATATAACTTAACACAGCGGACGACTTAGAAAAAACGAATGTTACGTGAATTAGGCCGTTGGCGACTCGACTATTAGCCTATATTGCAGCATCTACAGTACAAATTAAAGCAGGGTCTGTAGAGCCGTAGTCGGACTCGAGACTATTTTGGACTGCGGAGTAGAGAAAGACTCTTATAGTGCGCTAGCGCGGTAAGTTTGGAAACGATAAGATCGCAACTGCAAATTGGAATGGTTGAATAACATGTGGTGAAAGATCATTCAACACCATATTGTGGTGCTTTTCAGTTAAAGACATTGATGTACGTCCACCTTATTGATGTACGTCCACCTTATTGATGTACGTCCAGCTTATGTTTAGGTAGATGTGTTGCATATAGGACTATAGAGTCGGTTTCGGATTCGGGACTCATCTGAATCGGTAAATTTGGTTACTTCGATTCTATTTTTCGGCCGAAGTGGGATTCAAGTGTGTTCAACCCCGAAAGCCCGGCTTTAAATCACAAAGATATTCAGTAATCCACTCATAGGTGTCACATAACTGTTCCACCCATAGTACACGGTGGGGAAATATTACACCATTTGCTATTACACTTTTACAATTTATAGTTGGTTGCCTTACCAGTTTCGAAATTGGTAATGCGTACGTCGGACTCGACACCAGTTTTTTGTAGTCTTACTCGAGTCCCGAGTCCCGCGATTAAAGCAAAACAAACCGAATCCATCGGGTCCCGATTCCGACTCAGCAACCCTGCTTTAAAGCATAGCGTTGAGGAATCGGGTTAAATGTTTTGTCCGGAGTCCGACTGTTATTTTAAACCGACTCCACAGTCCTTCTGCAAAGTATCAGTTTCTAAGCCAGTCCTCCTTTCCGACACCTTTCGGTGCACATCACCAGCGCAGCGCTGAGCAGCGAACAGAAACCGATTATATAATACAGGCGTGAAGTCGGCAGAACGATGCGGTCTTTTCGTGGGACGTAATCGAACCCATAACCGCTTTCCTCGAGCTCTATCAAGTAGCCGAAGTTGTTTAGAAACAGTTCGACCCGATTCGAATCGTTGGCCGGCACAAGAGCGGCGTCCGTGATTTGTGCGGCGAAATTCTCGGAACCGGGCCAGAAACCGCGGTGGATGATTTTACCGTTGCCCGTCGCGCGATCCATCAGGTCGTAGACTATGTGCCAAGCCTGAAAAAAGGCCTCCTTGTTGGAGCCGATGTGCCACACGAACGGGCCCATGTAGTGCAGCGTGCTCGGGTACACGTTGTCGTCGTACACCAACTTTATGTTGGTCGTGTTCTTGCCCAGTTTCGTTCGCAGGATTCTGGTAATGAACACGTCCTCCAAATGCATGTCGTACCTGTCGATCAAACAGTCAATCAATTTTTTTTGTTTAACTTGTTGTTTTCGTTTTTTGATTGGTTATTTAAGAGCGACCCCCTAAACTAAAGTTTTAATCTATGAGAATTACATCTGATTTAACGTTCTGTCGACAACCAAACGCAAGCGTTACAAAAATGGGTTTGAAGCAAAAATTTACAATTATCTGATAGACCGCGCTGTTAATTCACACAAAAATTAATACGGCAATTTCGCAAATCAATTGGTGGGCCTTTTGTTATCGCTAACCTCCAAACTGTGACAAGCTTTATTTTATTATTATGTTCAGAAAACAAAATGTACTGGCATCATGTTTTAAATAAATGAACAAAATACTCCTATGTTTTATATTACGATCGTGAAGCATCGATACGTTAGCTATAAGCGACTGATCAAACCATTTAGAAAATGCAATTTTTTAAGCTAGGTTGTAACCCGGCCGTGTCCCTCTAGTGTTACCTTGGAGTGATTTGAGCTTGCCGATAGATGTCGCTCAACATGGGGAACATCATCACGATAAAACCTCCGTGACAAAACGGAGCCAGATGCCCGAATGAGTAGGTTTCCTTCGAGAGAGAGTACTTCCCCTCTCTGTAAAGAAAGCTTTAAAGTTAAAAAGATTCTGAAAGACTAAAACAGGTGTATTGCAGTCACGGCTAAAGTGTAAACGTTGAAATTAGTAGGACAAATCCAAATACACATATTTGTCTTCAAAATAATGGAATCAGGCGGTTATGTTTAAGAAAACCTTTTTGAAATTTAAATGTCTTGCTTACTTAAACCTCTACATTAAGATAAACTTTATACTTGAAATTGTATTACATATTTATTGCCCCAATGATTTAAGACAGGGGGTTTCTAGCAGCTTATAGTTTTAGGAAATGCTCCACTGTAATAAGCGGTGGCGAAAAAATTGACTTCAACCCTAAACCCCGTGAACACAGTTTATTTTTTTGTTGTTATCGTAATTTATTTGTTTATAATTCTTGTAAAATAGCGTTAGAGAAACGGAACTCTACCTTGCAGGTCCAATTTGTGCGCTGTACATGAATGGACAGTGCATCGTTCCGTCTTTGACGAACTTCCGCTGATTGGTTGTGAAGTAATCGTACGTCAGCGCCATATTGATGACGCAATCGTCGTCCGTAAACGCGTAGTAATCGCTGACATCACCAGTGACGTAGGTGACCCATTGGTAGGCTGCCAACACTTTGTCGGGCAAGGTGGCGTAGTCATCATTGATGTCACATTGGAGAATGTCGCCGTATTCTTTGTTTTCCGCTTCTATTGAAGCCTGTAGTGTTTTGTTTTCTACTCTTCCCACAAGGAACAATGTGACAAACCTGCACAAATTTAAACAACATGAAAATCGTTAAGTTAATCGGAAGCCAATGCCCGATACCAAGGTGTACTATTAGTATTCATCCAATACTATGTGGCAGACTTGGGCAACTAGATTTATTTTAGCTTTTTAAACTTAGATTAGAATTAAAATTAAAGCATTTACTGAAATTCCTAAAAAAATAATTTTCAACTAGAATTTGATTTAATGGTAATTTATTCTTATAAGAACGTGAATAATAAGTGTTTGTGTGCAATTTTTTATGGTTTTTAGACAGTAAAAATTACATAAATGTCGTTCAAACCAAAGTGTTTAAATTGAAATTCTGTGTTTTAACTAAGAGACTAAAAATGCCGTTGAACAAAGTAGGATTTTTGGTGAAATCTGAATTAGATTAGAACTAGAATTTCACAAATTAGATTAGAAATAGAATTAGCCGCATTTGCTCTAATTCAATGAATTTAAAAACTAGAATTATTTGGAAGTCTGCGGTATCCGATATAGGGTGGTAAAGGACCGATGCGATATAAAATTTATCTAGGAATCTCAGACGTGATTTGCTATTCAATGGGGGAAATCCGAAAGATAAGTTTACAAAAAAATGTTTGGGTAGAAACTTATTTATAAGTAAATAAACTTATTAACGATAAATTTCGGTCTAATAACCTAAAACAATACTTAATTTAATTTGGTATCGAATCAGATCGCAATGATTTTTATGATAAATATCGGGAATTCGGTATCGGAATAAAATGACAAATACAGGGAATCCCTATTAATATGTATATAGCTTTGATCTTACCACCTCGTGTGATATATCAGCAAGGTGTTTACAAAATAAGACTTGCCTGCGATGGGGTAATAGCACCTCAACCAAAGTAAGCTACTTTAAACCAGTGTTTTGAAAGCAGGTTATACGAAGAGTACATTTTATAGTGTCTACTAAAATTACATCGAACGCTATATAGTTCTGGTAGTTTGGTCAAGAGTTGTGAAATTGGAGCTTTTGTACACCAGTGCTCGTTAGAAATCACTTCAATTTCGTACACCTGAAGCATATAAACTGGCACCTGATATACCGTCAAAAATGGCAACCTGCATTTATTAAAATTTATGTTGTCAGATAAGCAAAAATCATATCGAAGGCACAAACCCATGACATTTGTCAGGGCGGTCTACAAATGCGTTAGTTTAGCAATCACGATGCCAGGATGATACAATGCATGTGGTTACCCCAAAGCGCCCAATGGTTCTTGGCCGATGCAGCTTCCTAACCAGCAAGGTGTTAATTAGCACAGATGTTAAAATCTTCATTTAGCTCACACCTCTTACCTTCTGTTGTTAATTTTTGCTACAGCGCCCCACGACTGTCTAACGTTGTTTCTTCGCTCCCTCGAATGCACAGCCGTTTTCACGATGATCAGCATGAATATTTTCCCTTTACTGAAGTCGAAAGCATTCGGTCTGCACATGAGATCAAAACAACAATAATATGTTAGACACAGACACGGTGATAGATCCGCAAAACATAAACTTGCATTATACATGCGCAAGTTTAGTAAGCGCACTTTTCGTAGCTTTGAAAATCCATTTTACTGGTCACCCCAACCTTTCGTAAACATATTTTTATTTAAAGAAATCGACAACTTACGAGCACCGCAAGTCCATGTGCTTCGACAGTAAATTAGTTACATTATATTAAATTACCTATTATATTCATATAAATTACAAGGCCACGGACAGCTGATCCTTCGTCTCGTAAAACTTTAGCATGAAGAGAAACTAGGCCTACTTGTGAGGATTCACTCGATAAACGCTCTAGTCCAGTGGTTCTTGATTTTTATGTGGTTTGTTTCTGTGCAGCCTTACTCCTGTGGAGTCAATATCTTCGCAACTTGTTTGTCCAAATGAGCTCGACAAAAACCAACACAGCGAGCTCGAGCAATTTTTTGTGTGCCCATTACGTCTGGTCTCCTATATAAAAGGTTACCCTAATCAAACCAAATAAAGGAAATTTTTTGTCGCGCGATTAAGAGTTAATATTTTGTATTTTACTGTTATCTTGGTGATATGTAATCGCAAAATACGGAATTGCTTTTAGTATGATATTTATTTTATATGTACGGGGACGCAAGGAACATGACAATTACCAAAGGGGGCACGGTAGAAAAAAGAACCACTTCTGACCCTAATTTCTAAAGAACTTATTCGCGTTCATTTGAGGACTTGCATAATATAAAAATGGGCGACTTCCGAAGTACATGCTTCAAGCTAACGATAGTTTAATATGTGCGAATAATTTCAGGTTAATTAATTCGGAACTTAAAATTTTGTTGAATTATTGTCGCACTTTCATGAGGATTCAGCTGACAGTGATATCGCCCGATAGTGTCGCGCCTTCCTATTTAAAGACGGCGGCAAAACGACACTCCACATATGGTTAAGTTAGGGTTTCTCAACCCTTTTTAAGTACATCAATAGTCCAATCATCTTCACTGAACTTTTTATAATCGAACAAGAAAGTTTAAATTTAGTTAACATAATCCATGTTTTTCTATTGCTTTCGTAGTTTTCGTAAATTTAGAAAAATTAAACGATGTCCTGCTCAGAACCAATTTCAATTATTCTAATCATGTGAACTACTGCAGTCGGCGACCAAACAAATACCACGGCGACCCAATTTGGGGTCGCGACTCATAGATTACAAACACTGGAGGTGTGAATTGCTATACCCATAGGCTGAACTCGTTAAATGTATATTAATCCTGCCCAACTTACGAACTTACCAACACCAAATTTGGTGGAACTAACACAAATTTGGCAACCAGGTGCTGTACAAAAGACTGATTTTAACCCGCTTCGGTGACCGATGTTTATGTTGAAGCTATTTATCCACATAACTATCCTCAGGTTAATTCACCAAACCCAAGTTAAGGTATTCGAAAATTCGACACCGTACGCGTCTCGTAATAGTATAAATTGCTTACTGCAATAGCCATTTGCTGGTAATATTCCTGGGCTTGTGTTCCTTTTTAAAGTTGTCCGGCACATTATTGAATTCCGTTCTTTTGTCTGGACCGTCCAGCAACTTACGCTCCAATTTCCTAAAAACAATAGTCCAGATATAAGGGCATATTTTCTGCTAAAAAGAGTTGTCCATATCGTGGTGCAATATGACCATATTGTATCGTACATAACGCCTGAAAAAACTATTTTGTCGACTTTGCGAGTTAGGTCGAACGCAGGAAAACAGCAGGTTTTTAGTAATTATTTGTTTTGACGGCGCCACGTAATGACGAACCAATTTTAACATGAAAGTTTAAAGCGTTTGACACGCGAAACGCGTGTATTACATTCCTGGAGTTAGTATATTCATGGTTTCATTTGGCACTAGTTCAGTTACAATGGCCCGTAAGTGTCTCAATTTTAATTGCAAGGCTTCTAAACACCGTACAGTGTTGCCAGTTGCCCCATGTCTGATTTAGCTACTTTCTACTCTACTGTGTGTATAATGTGTGTATAGTTTTTCATATTGTGAGGCTCACCGGACAACAAAATGTGGCTAAATAACAATTGCCTTATACGTTGGGTTTCTTTGTTGTTTGAGCATTTTCAAAATTTAGATCAATAGTAAAACCATCTTGTAGCCATTTAGAGTAAATACTTGGTCTATTTAAACCAAAAAGCTCAAATATATTTTGGCTTCGCGCGGGACTATGGTGTAGAATCATTTTTTATCTTTCTCTAGTAAAGGGCAAAATATTGTATTTTTAATAGCGCCTATATATACATTTTTTTTTTAGTTTTTTTTTTTTTAACACGAAAACAAAACGCTATGGCATAATATCTAAACCTGTTAAATTAAGTTTAATATGTTTGCCGCCTTCTTCTTGCATTTATTTAGACTTTACTTCAGTTATATATTTTTTGACTCAAATTAGCAGGTTTCTTAGGTCTTCCTGTTTTGTCAATTTATGACGTCCTCTCTGAACAATTCCATGCCGACCCTGGTCCACGCGAACCAGAAATATTTTTAGTGGTTCGTGTTAAAAAGAAGTTTAGGAAGTTTAATAACCCCTGCCTTAAATCGACAAAATCTCTCACCTGAGTCCTTTATTTCTTTGCGTTTCGACAATCAGACGTGCTGGCTGAAAGCGTGAATATATCTTGTTGCTAATAAATGAACAAAACAAAAAATGTTTGAACAACAAAAGCCGTTTATTAGGATTCAATAACTATGTATTTCAAAATCACATAGCCTACTTTGGGGTCGGGGTGGATTTGAGCCCATTTGTTTTAAGTGGATTAGGGCCTATTAGTTTGGAACTTTTTAGTTTCTACGAAACTTCGCATTCAAGCATTCAAAAGACTCGTGGAAACTTTACAGTCGTCGAAATCGCACCACGACTTTGGCAGCAATTTGTCAGATTTAAAACGGAAATTTTCGTGTTCGACGTTGTCAGTTCTCATCGTTATGTAGTTAAGCCGGAAATACTATTAGGATGCTACATTGGTATTGCTCGCAACATTACACAAAATAAGCGTAGCACATTTTTGCCGGTTTAGCATTCCAATTTTATCGTTTTTTCGAACTGAATCTAAACCAGGAGACAGCTGACTCGATGAACCTTACGGTCTTTCGCTGTCTCCTGGGAACGTCAAATATTTCAAAACATTGTGATTTCGGCGATTCTCGTTTTTTGTTTTCGTTTTTTGACGTTCCAAATAAAATATTATCCTTATCCTTATAGACCCATCTAAACTTTTTAATCCTAGATTTCTGGCAGAATATTTGGCAACAATTTAAAGCTGCCTTACAGCACTTACATTTTAAAGCTCATTTTAATGCCATTGGGTCAAGAAATACTTTATTACATAATTGTGTTCAGCATTTAGATGTTCTGAAACTGCCTATATAATCGATCGCGTTGAAACTATGATAGAATTTAATATGACCCCTTTTTGAAACAATATTTAGCATTCTATTTTCTAACCATGAGAATTTCGCTTTCGACACAATTTAACGACAAATATGTTTGGTTTGTTAAAGTTGTCTAGAGAAAAAAGACCCTAATTAATCTGTCAAAATAAGTTATCCAATCGTACAATGCTGGACACAAAGAGTTATTGAAAACGTTATATACTTGTAAACAGGACTTCCGCGCTTATGGTCTGTCAGAGTTGGCTGTCTTTTCTGTCGAGGAAGCTGTTTTTGCCACAGAGAATTCACGTTGCGTTCCATCGCGATGAACAAAGCAGTGCATGCGATCCCGATCAAAAATACGCTGAACAAAAAACGATTCTTGTACATAATTGACCCTAAACCGACTCTGTAAAACATAGTCAACTCACATAAAACAACATTCATTTGTCCTCCATTTATCTCTAAACCTGATGTTCTACGAATGTCGCATGTGTCTTAAAATTGTTCGAAAGATAATTAGGCGGCCTCTTATGTTTCAAGCTTGTGTTGCCTTTTCGACTGGTAGATATAATAGACTGCATCAACGTCGTTTTTTATGGACCGTTCTTGTTACATCTAAGCTGCTTTCAATACGTTCACAAAAGCGTGTTTTTACTCATACAAGTTTCTTCCACCAAAACGACAACCAGACGTTTTCGTGAAGGATTAAAACAATGCTGGTCCAACCAGGGATGACGTCAAAGTTACAAGCTGCGACTGTTTCCCAATATACAACTCATTTTTTATAAGAAGAGTTCAATTACGGTATACTATAGACCAGTGATCGGCAACCGCCGGTCCGCAAGGAGTTCGTTACCGGTCCGTAGCAGGGTTGCCCGATTAAAATTTTGATTTAAACCCAACTCATCGGTTGTATTCATAGTTGTTGCGGTCTTGCAACATCTTTAGCCGTTAGTAATTACTTAAGGAATACTAAATTAACACATTCAGTACCCAATGGGTTTTAAACATTCGTGCATTTCATAGGCGCCGGTTACCACGATATTACCTCGCGAATCTGTGTATGACTATAGCATGTGAGGTCACGCGAGGATTGTGAAATTTAAGCAAAATGGTTTGATTATGTTTCGTTATTGTTTCAGTAGTGATAAGTTTTTGTTCGAGAATGTTATAGATTGTTAGTGTTTTGTCTTTTTGTATTGATGCGGTTTTGAAGATATATTCTATGATAGGTAAAGTGTTATGTAAAATTATTTGATTAGTTGTTGATTGTTCAGTTGCTAATGTATGTAAATTATCGTTATTTGCAAGCTCGTTGTTGTGTGAATAATTAATAATGCTAATTACCTTTTTTGGTATTTTTGAGAATCAGGCAGATATTCTTACTAAGGCAGAACATTAGCGCTGAGATACAAATTATCAGAGCTCACGCTAAATTGTTGTTACAAGTCGTAAAATTGGTCCTCGAGTGACTTGACGTTTTTGTTCTGCTAAGGTAATATTTGTACTAATACATTATAATATATATATTTTTGTTTAAATTTGATAATTATGCAGTCAGCAAAGAAAGTTTTAACGCACCTAACGGATAAAATTTTGGACGTCGAGCCAACCTGTGACAATGACGATATTGTAGGCACATCGCCCAATGAGAACGATTTAACTACGCTAGCACAGGAGCGGTTGGCAGCTATTGACCGTTTGAATGCAGAAATATTAGAACTTCGGCTGTCTAATACTCAACACCTCAATGCTTTAGATCTCTCTCGACATAACACACGTCAGTTGAAAGAACAACTTCGCATAGATCATCAGGCACACTCGTTAGCGATAAAGCAAAAGGAGACTGACGTGAAACAACTAGAGAAAATGATAAAAAGGATGATCGCGTTAGATCAGTGGCGTTGTCAGCTTTAGCAAAACGGCCAGCAACCGCTGCTATCCTACAGGAAATTCAAACAACCGTTTCTGAAGCAGCACCCCCGTATACGTCCCAAATTTATCCCGAACTGCCTACCAGCAGTGCGAATACCGCTCACACAATATTAATCACCGAAAATAATCCGCCTGATAGTGCAACAACCCCTTCTACAAGCAGAGCTCATTTTGATACAACTTTGCCTTCCTCGTCTGCATACACACCCATTTATTCTCGTGAAATCCCTGAGCCGCGAGGTTTGTTTTCTAGCAGTGACGAGCCTCAGACGTTAACCCTTGACAACTCGGTTAGAAAAAAGGTTGATTTAGCACAATTAGTACGCTGTGTACCGGGACAGGAAAAGATTTGGTTTGAATTAAATACTAGCAATCTGCAGAAACATGGTTTGACGACACAAAACATTTTAACGACCCTACTTGCAACGACTGATTTACACGCAGACCTAAGGAATTATTTACAAGCTTTAATCGTAAATGCAAATATGAATGCTGATCAGAAACTAAGAATCTTGGGAGTATACATAAAAGAAACATACACTAAAACTAAATTGGCCACAATGCAGGGGCTTAGAAAACAACTTGAGAGCATTAAATTAGATAATACCTTCATTTCTCCTTTGCAGGCCATCAGCACTATTTTTGCACAGCAAGGTTTGGTATTGGATGGACGGGCGACCGATGATCCTCATATACTATTATTTCAGGAAATTTTGTTACAAAAATTACCAACCACTATTGCTTTACAGATCGAAGGAAAATCTTGGTTTGAAACTCGGAAGATATTAAGTCGCTTGCATAATATCTCACAGGCAAAAACAACGGACAAGCCTACGGATCTAGTAATGTATAGCCATCCGACTGACAATATGCCTGTTTCTAATCCAACAAAACCTTTTGACTTAGATTCTATAACTAGTGATATGAGTGAATTGCGTGCTTTAATACTACAAAAATCGGAAAACGAGCAACCACTAAATAATAAAATATGTCTTCCATCTTCACAGGAGCAGCAAGAGATCCATAAGTATTCGGTCTTTCACATTTGCTCGGAACATGGCCATTTAGCACCTGACTGTGACATAACAAGGATTATGCACAAAAAGGGCTGGAAGGTAACACGTGACCCATCGGCAAATCTTGCTTCGATTGACCCTTCCATTCCAAAATGTCTTCGAGGACGAAACTTCAGAATGCCCTGGACTCAATTTCGTGGAAATGACAGGTGCAATTATCCGCAACAGGACCGCAATGATAGAGGTAGGAACGATTTTTACCATTCCACCCGACATGCAACGCCACCACAGGCTTTCCGTGCCAATTCTAATCGCTTTCAAAAAAACAAATTTCGGGTGCTGCCAAGTCCTTGCCAGCTTTAAGCCCCCAGGCAGTGTTTTTACCTAATGACTATCCTATTTTAGCATCTGTTAACAGTACTAATCTGCATTTATTTGTAACTGATGAGGTCACTTGCCAACCATTTTTATTGGACACGGGTGCATCTTCCAATATCGTACATTCTTCTGCATTAGGTTCTACGAGTGAAGTACTACAATCTAATTCGACATTTAACACATTAAATGGGTCGATTGCTCCAATTGCTTCCCAAGGAAAAGTAAATCTATCAATAAATATTTCAGGCCAATCACGCAGTTTGCAGTTTGAAGTTTTAGATTGCACGCCATGCAACATAATAGGGTTGCCTGATATAATGAAATATGATCTATTGCCGGAAAGCAGTCTGGCAATACATGGCACGCACCAGGAAGCGGCCCACGTATTAACAATTTTGCGCTCAGCTGACAAAGGACTTTCTAATAACAACATTTCGTATGATCAGGCCTGCAGAATTGCTAACTCTCAACAGCCTCGAACTAAAGTTGAAACGCCTGCGAAGACTTTGATTTCACCAAATAAAATTGATCCAATAATTGATTGATCCAATAAATCGTCATCCGGTTTTCTTAGTAAAAAAAAAGCCAAGTGGATTTCGAGTGGTGGTTGATTTTAAAAAGTTAAACTCTTTGATGACGACAGACGATTACAATTTGCCGAGAATGGATTCTGTGTCGAAGTACATCCAAGGTAAAAAGTTTTTTTCTTCAATTGATTTATGTAAGGCTTTTCACCACGTTCCGGTGAGTCCAGAGTCTCGTAATTACCTTGGCCTTGCCACTGAGTTCGGGACGATGGCCTGGTCACGATCTCCGATGGGCATTAGAAATGCGGCCGGAGTTTATCAAGCAAATATGGACGTTATAGCTAAAGAAATATTAACTAACTATAATGAATGGCGCACCAATCAGGGCATGCAACCCGTCGCGGAAGTTGTAAAAACCTATATAGATGACATATTAATTTCGACGGCAACCGAAGAAGAACATTTAATTTTAATCGATTTAACCTTTAAGATGTTATCCCATTACAATTTGACTGTAAACAAGGACAAATGCAATTTTGGAAAAGATCGCGTAACCTTTTTGGGCCACATCGTTTCTGCTGAAGGTGAACAGCCGCTGCTTTCACGACTACAGGGTTTAAATGACCAACCTTTGCCGCGCACGATAAACGATTTACGCAAATGGCTTGGTGTGGTGCGATATGAAAAACGTCACGTTCCTCACTTAGCAGAATTAACAGTTTCACTAGATCAAATCGGCAAGAATGTCAGCGCGAAGGAATCATCTAAAACAATGATTCAGTGGACACGCGAACTTTTAGAAGCGTTCCTCTTGACACGTGAAGCCATGTTAAATTCAGCGACCCTGCGTTCTTATGACCCAAGCCGCCTTTTGCAAATTGCAACTGATGCATCTGGCCTTGCAGCAGGAGCAGTTCTTTTTCAATTGTCCGCAACAAACAAAATTGAACCGCTGGGGTATTTCAGTCGCGCTTTTAACTCTGCTCAACAGCGCTATTCGACATTCGTACGCGAACTGCTTGCCTTACGTTTAGGTTTGCAATATTTTCGAACGTACCTTGAGTCCAACACTTTCATAATCCATACCGATCACGCCCCCTTAATGAAGGCTCTACAAGGAGGCAACACGCCTCTTAAAGGATTGTCAGCGGGACTGGTTAGGTCAAATCCTTGAATTCAGTTTTGAAATAAAGCATGTAAAAGGGTGTGACAACATAATTGCTGATTATTTCAGTCGTGAGGGCTGCAACACGTCTAACGCATCTCAGAAGACATTTTTATACTTTGCAAAAACCCAGTTTCCCCCCTCTCTGTCTATAAACCGCTTGCATAATCTACAACTAGAAGCATTCTGTCAATGCAAAAGCAACCAATGTGCTAAACGCCACGTCAAACCGTCTCAAATAACTGATCTACCTAAAGGGCCGTTGATAATGTGCGACGAGCCAGGTTTACTTGACCGTGTTTTGTTACCTACAGAACCTTCACAGCGTTTTGTGTTTGATTCGTATCATGGCTATACCCATCACGGCCCGAGCATAACTTGGAATGCTTTGCGACAGATTTATCATGGTCCCCATTTTCGCAAAAACATATTGCGTTGGTCTAACGATTGTCAGGTTTGCATAAAAAACCGTCCGAAACGCTTAGAAGAGGTACCGTTAAAACCATTTCAATATCCAAGTGGAAGATTGCGCACTGTTCATATGGACGTTTTTGCATTACCTCCATCAACTACCAACCCTTCCTATACCAAACTTCTCACAATGATCGACCGCGACAGTTCTTATGTAGTTCTTGCGCCCCCTTTACATGAAACCGCCAGTCAAATCATCGATGCATTTCGCAAATTCTGGCTCGCCTATTTTTCCGCGCCTGAAGTTCTAGTGTCTGACAATGGCCCCAACTTCCGGTCAAATGAATTTCGTTCTTTCTGCTCTGATAGCAATATCGAACATCGTTTGTGTACACCTTACAACCCCCGCGCAAATGGAAAAATTGAACGCATGCATCGCTCTCTACGTGATCTAATTTCTGCTCAGCCGTATAAAGAAGCGTGGTTACAATATCTAGCGTGGTTACAACTTTCCATAAATTCTATGTGGCGCGAACAAATGAACACTTCATCTTTTCAGTCCCTTTTTGGAATAACGCCACGCACTCCTGTTCATGTGACTGCACCGCTTTTGTCCAGTTTTCCTCCTGAGCACACTGGAAGTGCTCCGGGTCTGATACATAGTCGACTGCCTCAGAAATCTGTAAGTGACGCTGCCCCATCTCGTTGGGAAGACGCCACTCATGCCTTTTTGCCTGTTCGTTCGCGCGGAAATAAAATAGCACCTGTAAGGGAAGGTCCTTTCCGCATTGTACGTTTGACGCGCACCAATGTAACTGTCGATTTGTCGCAAAATGAATTGCGCACGATTCCGCGTGATCAGGCATATCACTCCACACGAGTATGCAAAGGAATGCACTTGCACCCGTGTGGAACGACAAGTAACTCTTTGCATAGGAACTAATGAAATACGCGTACCATCATTACGTAACACCTGGGTAAAATTTCGATATTCATTGCCAGCTGACAAACTACCATCTCTCTACGTTAATTCGTTCACCTTATTATCTTTGTTTTTAACAACTTTACTCGAAAAGTTTGTACGGATAAAAGCGGTAGTAACGGTTGGGTCTGCCTCTTACCTAACTAGAAATACGTCGATTGACGATTTCGTTTACTCTGTAATTCCTAATATTTGTGACACTCATCTCACAACCCGATTACAGGTTTTAAATGACGCAGAACCTTGCAGCACAGCAGGTTGTGTTGGTGCCCTTCGCCTTTCAATCCCTGTTGGCACGATAGGTCATTATAGGACAAATGTACGCGTACATGACGACGATAATAATGTGCCCGGATGTTCAGAGCCTTATCTCAGTTTTTGGTCGACCACCCAACAGATTGGCACCATTCACCGAAAACCAAAAACTGCCCCTCGCATCTTTGTAAACATATCGCTATTTGAACCTCGTTTTTCTCACTTTTCGTCTAATGAATTAATTGTTACTATACAACAACGGGGTAATTTAAACGCTCGTCTCCTTGATTTATTTTTGTTAGCTTATCCACAAGAATGGTTTCCCAATAACACCATAATAACGAACCGTAAAGCTTCCTTTCCTGTTCGTTAGCTACGGACCGCGCATGTCTAAAAAAAAGTCGCGCCCCTTCATGTCGTTTAGCAACTGGTTCTCCAAGGGTCGCCATAGCACATAAAATAACCCTTGCCCCTTTTTGGCAATGCAAGTAATATTCCAGTAGCTCCCGTACGTTTTAGACCGACTCACTTTCGTACAAAGCGTTTTCTTTTTATGTCTTTGATTGCTTGTTTGTTTTCCGAGGCAACGATTCACTATGAAATGCACAAATTTAAAACAGAACTGAATTCTAGGCTAAATACCCTCCAAAAACAAATAGACCAAAAATTCACGGCTACTGAACTCCAGATCCAAAGCATGGCTTCTTCCTTACAACAAACAAGTTTTGCAGTTGAAGATTTACACGACGGGACAGAAGCACTCGCCCGCGACTTGCGAAACTTTGAACAAATGCAACTTTCCGAAGACCGTCAATTACTCCGCCTAATACAACAAAACCGTCTCCTTGGGCTACAAAACCAACGTGAGCAACTTGAGGCGTCTCAAATTTCTCTCGCCACTTCCACCGCTGAACGTGATTTGCTCCGTGCCTGCCTTCGTTCACTACACACCCTTGGAAACCTCACCCGGGATAACACTTCGGTTTATTCCTTCACCTTATCAAAAGGCATTCTAAGACTTTCTCGCCTTGCAAAAATTGAGTCTATGGAAGCCTCCAACACTTCCGATACGAACTTCACCGGAATAAGCGCGATCCTTCACCGACAAGACACAAACATCTCTAAGACACTTGAAGAAGACATCGCACGTCTCGACAACACAAGTATGAATCTAACGTTCACCTTTCGTCCTTTGGTTTTCACTGAGGATAGCCACCTATTCAACTTCTCGCATGACGATTTTTTTGCCGATGCTGGTGCAGGACTCAACTCAATCGAAGGCGTCCTTGACACAGGACTAAACGACGTAAGGGACGTCGTTGACAACACAGTAGATGACGCCACCGGACTTTTAGGCCAACCCCTTTTAATGGTTGCAATCATCGGAAGTTCGGCGCTAGCAGCATTTTTACTTCTCATCGGCGGATGCTACGCATGGAATCGTTTTCGTCACAGTCAAGACAATGGCAAACACCGACAAGGAATTGCGTTATCAACTCTCTAAAAAGGGGGGAAGCATGTTGCGGTCTTGCAACATCTTTAGCCGTTAGTAATTACTTAAGGAATACTAAATTAACACATTCAGTACCCAATGGGTTTTAAACATTCGTGCATTTCATAGGCGCCGGTTACCACGATATTACCTCGCGAATCTGTGTATGACTATAGCATGTGAGGTCACGCGAGGATTGTGAAATTTAAGCAAAATGGTTTGATTATGTTTCGTTATTGTTTCAGTAGTGATAAGTTTTTGTTCGAGAATGTTATAGATTGTTAGCGTTTTGTCTTTTTGTATTGATGCGGTTTTGAAGATATATTTTATGATAGGTAAAGTGTTATGTAAAATTATTTGATTAGTTGTTGATTGTTCAGTTGCTAATGTATGTAAATTATCGTTATTTGCAAGCTCGTTGTTGTGTGAATAATTAATAATGCTAATTACCTTTTTTGGTATTTTTGAGAATCAGGCAGATATTCTTACTAAGGCAGAACATTAGCGCTAAGATACAAATTATCAGAGCTCACGCTAAATTGTTGTTACAAGTCGTAAAAATAGTGTTGCTTTCTTTGCCAGAAATTACTCAAATATTCTGGATGCCCGATTTGCTAAAACTATCGAAAGTTAAATATTCGGCACATTTCTTTTTCAACAAATTGTTTGCTTGGCATGAAGTTATATTTAGATCGATTTTTTTAACTTGACGCTCGATGTCGCCTGTCTTTTTATTTTTCATCGAATGGCCTGCATTATCTTTGCTTTGTAAAGAAGTTTCAAATTGAATATTTTGCTACTAATACTTTTTTCATATAGCACTCTTTATAGTAATCTATCATCATGTCTGTTTACTCGTTTTCGAATCACATTTCCTGAGAACAAAACTTGTGCACTTTCGTCTATTTATGCTATAACCGACCTAATTTTATTTTCACGTTTAAGCACAAATACATTTTTGGTTTAGCTCTATATTATGATCAAACTTTATAGTTTCATGTAATTGAATCATTTAACATCCATTATAAGCGTTATTTGCTCACTGCATTTGTTGAAATGAAAATGTTAGGACTGAAATGTTAAGTTCTCTCTTAAACTAAAAAGAGCCCTTGAAACAAACTCTTAGTGCACCATTAACAATGCGAGAATAAATGAATGACATCGTTGCAATATAAACCAGGTGTAAACGCAATTAAACGGCACCAATGGATAAATAGAGTATATGTCCATTTTCTCCACACTGCACAAAGCCAGGAAATCATTAATTGCGGGCTACAGTGGCATAAATGGAAAACGATTCAACCGCAATTGCGTATGAATTTTTAAACTGAAAACAAAAGATATACAACAATACGTTTCTTAATACATAAAGGTTAAACGTATACACTGGTCATTATTTTAGAGAAAAATGTCACGGCTTTTTGACACTAATTGAATTGAATTCGGTTGATTTTACAGTTTTACTAATCGCAAACAAAGTGCCACGAACATAAAGGCTGAAGGTTTAGTTAAACGAAGCAGTGTTGAAAATCAATAAAAATATATCCAAAATGTTTAAAATGGTAACTATTGTGTTTGGGTTTGATATTCCTATACTAGGATGCCAAATGGTTAGAATGCTTTTTACTAAAAGACAAGAACACATAAAATTAAAAAATCCGCGTTTGACGTACAACTTAAAAATCTGCGTTTGGAACTACATGAACCGAAAAGCATTACTACAGCTGAAACGCCCACATAAATAACGTTAACCCACAGTTGTTCCCATTTAGAGTAAAACCATAATTTTTTGGAACTTAAAAAATACACACTTGCATAATACATTTTCAGGATACAACTTAACACAGCGGACGACTGAGAAAAAAACGAATGTTACGTAAATTAGGCCGTTGGCGACTCGACTATTAGCCTATATTGCAGCATCTACAGTACAAATTAAAGCAGGGTCTGTAGAGCCGTAGTCGGACTCGAGACTATTTTGGACTACGGAGTAGAGAAAGACTCTTATAGACTCTTATAGTGCGCTTGTGCAGTAAGTTTGGAATCGATAAGATCGCAACTGCAAATTGGAATGGTTGAATAACAGATGGTGAAAGATCATTCAACACCAAATTGTGGTGCTTTTGAGTTAAAGACAACCCTATAAGCGGATTACTGTATGTTTGCTTTATTTTTAGGGGGATAAGTAGCACATAGGATGATAGAGTCGGTTTCGGATTTGGGACTCGGCGGAATCGTTAAATTTGGCTCGAGTTGGACTCAGGACTCAGGAATGGGACTCATTTTTATGTTTTCGGTCAGCGTCGGACTCGGGTTGTACAAAACCGACTCCGCAACCGGCTTTAAAGCAGGGTTCGGAGTCGGACTCGAGACTCGACATATTTGGTTTGTTTAGCTAGAGTCGGACTCGAAACTCGGGACTCGAGTAAGACATTACCAAAATTTCAAACTAACAAGGCAGCCAACTGTAAATTGTAAAGGTGTACGAAAATCGCACATTTTGCCGGAGTCGAACTCGGGACTTGGAATCGGGTTAATTGTTTTGTCCGGAGTCCGACTGTTATTTTAAACCGACTCCACAGTCCTGCTGCAAAGTATCAGTTTCTAAGCCAGTCCTCCTTTCCGACACCTTTCGGTGCACATCACCAGCGCGGCGCTGAGCAGCGAACAGAAACCGATTATATAATACAGGCGTGAAGTCGGCAGAACGATGCGGTCGTTTCGTGGGAGGTAATCGAACCCATAATCGCTTTCCTCGAGCTCTATCAAGTAGCCGAAGTTGTTTAGAAACAGTTCGACCCGATTCGAATCGTTGGCCGGCACAAGAGCGGCGTCCGTGATTTGTGCGGCGAAATTCTCGGAACCGGGCCAGAAACCGCGGTGGATGATTTTACCGTTGCCCGTCGCGCGATCCATCAGGTCGTAGACTATGTGCCAAGCCTGAAAAAAAGCCTTCTTGTTGGAGCCGATGTGCCACACGAACGGGCCCATGTAGTGCAGCGTGCTCGGGTACACGTTGTCGTCGTACACCAACTTTATGTTGGTCGTGTTCTTGCCCAGTTTCGTTCGCAGGATTCCGGTAATGAACACGTCCTCCAAATGCATGTCGTACCTGTCGATCAAACAGTCAATCAAATTTTATTTGTTTAACTAGTTGTTTTCGTTTTTTTATTGTTTTTTTAAGAGCGACCCCCTAAACTAAAGTTTTAATCTATGAGAATTACATCTGATTTAACGTTCTGTCGATAACCAAACGCAAGCGTTAAAAAAATGGGTTTGAAGCAAAAATTTGCAATTATCTGATAGACCGCGCTGTTAATTCACACAAAAATTAATACGGCAATTTCGCAAATCAATTGGTGGACCTTTTGTTATCGCTAACCTCCAAACTGTGACAAGCTTTATTTTATTATTATGTTCAGAAAATAAAATGTACTGGCATCATGTTTTAAATAAATGAACAAAATACTCTTATGTTTTATATTACGATCGTGAAGCATCGATACGTTAGCTATAAGCCATCTAGTGTCACCTTGGAGTGATTTGAGCTTGCCGGTAGATGTCGCTCAACATGGGGAACATCATCACGATAAAACCTCCGTGACAAAACGGAGCCAGATGCCCGAATGAGTAGGTTTCCTTCGAGAGAGAGTACTTCCCCTCTCTGTAAAGAAAGCTTTAAAGTTAAAAAGATTCTGAAAGACTAAAACAGGTGTATTGCAGTCACGGCTGAAGTGTAAACGTTGAAATTAGTAGGACAAATACAAATACACATATTTGTCTTCAAAATAATGGAATCAGGCGGTTATGTTTAAGAAAACATTTTTGAAATTTAAATGTCTTGCTTACTTAAACCTCTACATTAAGATAAACTTTATAGTTGAAATTGTATTACATATTTATTGCCCCAATGATTTAAGACAGGGGGTTTCTAGCAGCTTATACACTGTCATTCGATTAAACACCAAAATTAAACACCTGAAATGGGCGAAAATGTAACATGTTTAAAAATAAACGTGTTTAAATTTCAGGTGTTTAGACGTTTTGCCGTTTATTCGGTCAGGTGTTTAGGGCTAGTATTCAGTGTTTCCAAATCAATTCCACAAAAATTTCATTAGGTAAACCAGTTTATTGTGCGAAAAAGGTGAAAAACAACACAAAAAGCTCAACACAGTTAAAGTTGAAAAAAAGGGTTAAACTTGAAAAGGAAAACTATACATTAAAAATTGAAGTGCTCATATTAGAAATAAAAAGAGGTAGGAAAACAGAAAACATACAATGGAAGTGTTTATGCAAACAGAAATATGTATGCGACATAAAATAAAAAAGAGAAAAAGTAAATAAAAACAACAAAAGATATATATATATATTTTTTTTAATAAGGTTGGGTCTTTAGTAGGTTGTTTGAAACCAAATTAAGTAATAGTTCAAATTTTTTTTGCAAACAAAATGTGATAAAAAAACAGAAAAAGTAAAAAAAAGCACAGAAAAAGGAGATATATTACAAAGTTAAAACCTTTATTATAAGATTTATAATTGCTATGCTTGGCAAATTTTCACGGTGGGGCCTTAATTAAGTGGTTTAAAAACATATAAACACAGAGCAACAGGGTGGATAACTTAAATCCAGTGCATATTAACAGGCTCGAATATTAATGAAATATAACTTAACAATTCGTTCAATAAGTGTTGTTCTTCCACAAATTTAATGTCCATCCACTAATATACAAATGCAGAAACGCTGCTGTGCCGTACAAAGGTTTGCCTGTTAAAGGCCTTAAAGAGTTCTTCTTTAAGACGAGTTGATCATGGCTGCCTAAAAAATAAAATGGAGATCAATATAATATACTGCAATAATTAAATTATACACTGTCACTGAACAACTTTTTATTCATTTGCTGTTATTCACCAAAACCACTACATGCCACGTCATAAAACTATGTTTTAGTTTGTCACCTATCACTACACAAGCATATTATTATGATGTGTTCTAGGTTTGGTGGCAATGTACTATTTAAGCATAGCATTAGAAAATGTATTAATTAATAGTTATGTTACACTGTAACTTAATGACAGCGCAATGATTACAAAATAAGTTCATTTTTATTTGTATTGATATTTCCATGACCCTCTAAAATTAAAAAAAAGGTTTAACCCTACTTTGAAAACCAATTAAACCATTAAATAATTTCAGATAAAAAGTAAAAATGTGGGCCAGAATATTGTATTGGCCATTATGTTCTATTAAAATAGTTGCTTAAACTAGTGATACACAATCTGACCTAAAAAATTTGCCCATTACTGGGACATGCAGACCAAACATTATACACAAGTTGTGTAACACAACACACATAAATTAAATATCCATTTAACTATGTATTTACCACAAATTTTAAAGTTCGATAAAAGAACTTAAGAAGAAAATTTGAGTTTGTTTACCTTGTGTATCAATTTCAGTAGATCTGTACTCTTTTGTTGTTTTCCGCTTGAACTTTGTCACAGACTTTCATTTTACCATCTTACACTGGATTTAAATTCCTGTAAATAAATAAAAACTATAATTATGAAAACTATATCATTTTATTAAAGGGTGAGTAGCATACCAAAAGTACTACAGATTAAATTTTACATTTAAAGCTTGAATGTAATATTTAAACAATGGAAATCATAAATTAAAACTAAAAGACATATTAAAGTACTTCAGAAATTGTACAGAGATTAAAAAAAATAATTTTCTGGCTGCTACTACCAAAATAAAAGCCAAAAGCGAATAAACTATATTAATGTAAAACATGTAAGTAAAATTTACTTACATTTTTAACCTAATCTCCTGTGAACCAAGTTTTTTTGAAGCCGAAAGAGCAAAAGTTTGCTGTCAATGATCAGCACCCTGAAACAAAGAAGTGTAATCTAAATACCTTTAATAATTATGAATTTAATAATACTTGATTGTTCAACAGAATAATTAAATTACTAGTTAGGAGTGGACAAGAAATAGCTTACAAACCTGTTTCATTTAATCTCTTCATGTCTACATGTGTAAGCACCAAACTATTATGAAATAGTCTTTTAAAACTTTCATTGCTTTTGGATTTATGAATGAAATACCTTTTCGTTTTCGCTTGGAAAACTTATTTTAACATACTTTTCACATCCTAGACCTGTCAGTCTTGCACAGCTAATGAAACATTATTACTACACTTCTATCAAAAAGCAAACCAAAATAAGTAATATTTATATACATCACCACTATACACTTTAGTATTTGTTTAACATCAATCTTAGCAACTCGAAAGCCAAAAATACGCAAAAGCTTTAACTGTAATGTATAACTTGAACGGTTCAAACTTTTTTCGGCATTTTGAAATCCCGCGTTCGTCACAGCGTCACAGACTAGTGGATATGCTTTGTTAATGTTCATCGGACCGAATCAATTTCAAATAATTTTAATCATGAGTTGATCTATTGAATGTACTTTATATGTACAATATGAAAGAAACTTGTTTTAAAACAAAACAAAATATACTATAAATAGTTAAAATATATCGTAAATCAAACATTTAATAAATAATACTTACTATTCGTCATACCTTCTTGAAAAATATATCAGCTTCATCGCGATACAGCTTTGCCCTAGAAAAAATCCTTTCCAAAGATTGTTTTCGTCACGCGTATTTTATTGCTCGCGCAATTTAAGTAGGTCATGGCGGGACAAGACCACACAGCTTCGCTTTTTTACTTTGGTGGTACAAAGTTATTCGCAAGCGACATCAATCAAATTAAATATTGGATTTAATGGCACGTCAAGAACACAAACCCGTATTTTTATGATTGTCGTTATATTTATAAAATGTAATGATGCCAAATAGGCCGAACAGATGTCAAGTTAGGAAACCAAAAATTAGGTCATTTTGTTTATTGTGTTCTGTTACGACAATACATGCTAACTTGTATGGTTAAATAAAAAATTGATAGACGAACTCGTACATAAAACAACTGATCAGTGCTTTAAAGTACCAATACCCCTCATCAACATCTTCCAACATAAATGGCTTGAGCTATTACTTACCAAGAATGTATCGAATTAAACATGTCTAACAATTGGCGTGTTGAAATTTGAAGTGTTTAATCGTAAACATGTTTAAATACGTCAATTGTGCTTAAAATCACCCAATAATCGTTGTTAAACACGTCAAAATATCAGGTGTTTAACATAAAATCGTTCAGGTGTTTGTAATTTAAACACCAAAACTAAAATTAAACACGAAGGTGTTTAAATTAGGTGTTTAAGTGTTTAGATTTTAAACGTGCATAGACCGTTTTGGTGTTTAAATTTAAACACCGTTCTGACAGTGTAGTTTTAGGAAATGCTCCACTGTAATAAGCGGTGGCGAAAAAATTAACTTCAACCCTAAACCCCGTGAACACAGTTTATTTTTTTTGTTGTTATCGTAATTTATTTGTTTATAATTCTTGTAAAATAGCGTTAGAGAAACGGAACTCTACCTTGCAGGTCCAATTTGTGCGCTGTACATGAATGGACAGTGCATCGTTCCGTCTTTGACGAACTTCCGCTGATTGGTTGTGAAGTAATCGTACGTCAGCGCCATATTGATGACGCAATCGTCGTCCGTAAACGCGTAGTAATCGCTGACATCACCAGTGACGTAGGTGACCCATTGGTAGGCTGCCAACACTTTGTCGGGCAAGGTGGCGTAGTCATCATTGATGTCACATTGGAGAATGTCGCCGTATTCTTTGTTTTCCGCTTCTATTGAAGCCTGTAGTGTTTTGTTTTCTACTCTTCCCACAAGGAACAATGTGACAAACCTTTAAACAACATGAAAATCGTTAAGTTAATCGGAAGCCAATGCCCGATACCAAGGTGTACTATTAGTATTCATCCAATACTATGGGGCAGACTTGGGCAACTAGATTTATTTTAGCTTTTTAAACTTAGATTAGAATTAAAATTAAAGCATTTACTGAAATTTCTAAAAAAATAATTTTCAACTAGAATTTGATTTAATGGTAATTTATTCTTATAAGAACGTGAATAATAAGTATTTGTGTGCAATTTTTTATGGTTTTTAGACAGTAAAAATTACATAAATGTCGTTCAAACCAAAGTGTTTAAATTTAAATTCTGTGTTTTAACTAAGAGACTAAAAATGCCGTTGGACAAAGTAGGATTTTTGGTGAAATCTGAATTAGATTAGAACTAGAATTTCACAAATTAGATTAGAAATCGAATTAGCCGCATTTGCTCTAATTCAATGAATTTAAAAACTAGAATTATTTGGAAGTCTGTGGTATCTGATATAGGGTGGTAAGGACCGATGCGATATAAAATTTATCTAGGAATCTCAGCCGTGATTTGCTATTCAATGGGGGAAATCCGAAAGATAAGTTTATCAAAAAATGTTTGGGTAGAAACTGGAAGTAAATAAACTTATTAACGATAAATTTCGGTCTAATAACCTAAAACAATACTTAATTTAATTTGGTATCGAATCAGATCGCAATAATTTTATGATAAATATCGGGAATTCGGTATCGGAATAAAATGACAAATACAGGGAATCCCTATTAATATGTATATAGCTTTGATCTTACCACCTCGTGTGATATATCAGCGAGTTGTTTACTAAAGAAGACTTGCCTGCGATGAGGTAATAGCACCTCAGCCAAAGTAAGCTACTTTAAACCAGTGTTTTGAAAGCACGTTGTACGAAGGGTACATTTTATAGTGTCTACTAAAATTACATCGAACGCTATATAGTTCTGGTAGTTTGGTCAAGAGTTGTGAAATTGGAGCTTTTGTACACCAGTGCTCGTTCGAAATCACTTCAATTTCGTACACCTGAAGCATATAAACTGGCACCTGATATACCGTCAAAAACGGCAGCCTGCATTTATTAAAATTTATGTCGTCAGATAAGCAAAAATCAAATCGAAGACACAAACCCATGACATTTGTCAGGGCGGTCTACAAATGCGTTAGTTTAGCAATCACGATGCCAGGATGATACAATGCATGTGGTTACCCCAAAGCGCCCAATCGTTCTTGGCCGATGCGGCTTCCTAACCAGCACGGTGTTAATTAGCACAGATGTTAAAATCTTCATTTAGCTCACACCTCTTACTTTCTGTTGTTAATTTTTGCTACAGCGCCCCACGACTGTCTAACGTTGTTTCTTCGCTCTCTCGAATGCACAGCCGTTTTCACGATGATCAGCATGAATATTTTCCCTTTACTGAAGTCGAAAGCATTCGGTCTGCACATGAGAGCACAACAATAATAATCTGTTAGACACAGACACGGTGATAAATCCGCAAAACATAAACTTGCATTATACATGCGCAAATTTAGTAAGCGCACTTTTCGTAGCCTTGAAAATCCATTTTACTGGTCACCCCAACCTTTCGTAAACATATTTTTATTTAAAGAAATCGACAACTTAAAAGCACCGCAAGTCCATGTGCTTCGACAGTAAATTAGTTACATTATATTAAATTACCTATTATATTCATATAAATTACAAGGCCACGGACAGCTGATCCTTCGTCTCGTAAAACTTTAGCATGAAGAGAAACTAGGCCTACTTGTGAGGATTCACTCGATAAACGCTCTAGTCCAGTGGTTCTTGGTTTTTATGTGGTTTTCTGTGCAGCCTTACTCCTGTGGAGTCAATATCTTCGCAACTTGTTTGTCCAAATGAGCTCGACAAAAACCAACACAGAGAGCTCGAGCAATTTTTTGTGTGCCCATTACGTCTGGTCTTCTATATAAAAGGTTACCCTAATCAAACCAAATAAAGGCTATTTTTTGTCGCGCGATTAAGAGTTAATTTTTTGTATTTTTCTGTTATCTTAGTGATACGTAATCGCAAAATACGGAATTGCTTTTAGTATGATATTTATTTTATGTGTACGGGGACGCATTACCAAAGGGGGGACGGTAGAAAAAAGAACCACTTCTGACCCTAATTTCTAAAGTACTTATTCGCGTTCATTTGAGGACTTGCATAATATAAAAATGGGCGACTTCCGAAGTTCATGCTTCAAGCTAACGATAGGTTAATATGTGCGTATTACCTTCAGGTTAATTAATTCGGAACTTAAAATCTTGTTTAATTGTTGTCGCCCCTTTATGAGGATGCAGCTGACAGCGATATCGCCCGATAGTGTCGCGCCTTCCTATTTAAAGACGGCGGTAAAACGACACTCCACATATGGTTAAGTCAGTGTTTCTCAACCCTTTTTAGCGGCCACCCTAATACTAAGCGTAGGTACAACAGTAGTCCAATTATCTTCACTGAACTTTTTATAATCGAACAAGAAAAGAAAATAACATTTTTAAGTTCAAATTTAGTTAACATAATCCATGTCTTTGTATTGCTTTCGCAGTTTTCCTAAATTTAGAAAAATTAAACTATGTCCTGCTCAGAACCAATTTCAATAATTCTAATCAGGTGAACTACTGCAGTCGGCGACCAAACAAATACAACGGCGACCCAATTTGGGGTCGCGACCCATAGATTAAAAACACTGGAGGTGTTTTTGAACTATCCCACAGGCTAAACGCGCTAAATGTATATTAACCTGCCCAACTTACGAAGTCACCAACACCAAATTTGGTGGAACTAACACAAATTTGGAAACCCGGTGTTTTAAAAAAGACTGATTTTAATCCGTTCCGGTGACCGATGTTTATGTTGAAGTTATTTTTCAACATGACTTACCTATCTCAGGTTAATTCAACAAAGTCAAGTTAAGGTATTCGAAAACTTCGACACCGTACGCGTCTGGTAATAGTATAAATTGCTTACTGCAACAGCCATTTGCTGGTAATATTCCTGGGCTTGTGTTCCTTTTTAAAGTTGTCCGGCACATTATTGAATTCCGTTCTTTTGTCTGGACCGTCCAGCAACTTACGCTCCAATTTCCTAAAAACAATAGTCCAGATATAAGGGCATCTTTTCTGCTGAAAAGAGTTGTCCATATCGTGGTGCAATATGACCATATTGTATCGTACATAACGCCTGAAAAAACTATTTTGTCGACTTTGCGAGTTAGGTCGAACGCAGGAAAACAGCAGGTTTTTAGTAATTATTTGTTTTGACGGCGCCACGTAATGACGAACCAATTTTAACATGAAAGTTTAAAGCATTTGACACGCGAAACGCGTGTATTACATTCCTGGAGTTAGTATATTCATGGTTTCATTTGGCACTAAAAGCGGTTTGAGTTTGATTGTTCTGGTGCGACAAAAAAGTTTACCTGTTTCATATTATTCTAGTTCAGTTACAATGGCCCAAAGTGTCTCGATATTAATTGCAAAGCTTATACACACAGTACAGTGTTGCCAGTTGCCCCATGTCTGATTTAGCTACTTTCTACTCTACTGTGAGTTTTTCATATTGTGAGGCTCACCGGACAACAAAATGTGGCTAAATAACAATTGCCCAATACGTTGGGTTTTCTTTGTTGTTTGAGCATTTTCAAAATTTAGATCAATAGTAAAACAATCTTGTAGCCATTTAGAGTAAAATACTTGGTCTATTTAAACCAAAAAGCTCAAATATATTTTGGCTTCGCGCGGGACTATGGTGTAGAATCATTTTTTATCTTTCTCTAGTAAAGGATGGCAAAATATTGTATTTTTAATAGGGCCTATATATACATTTGTTTTTTTTAGTTTTTTTTTTAACTCGAAAAACAAAACGCTATGGCATAATATCTAAACCTGTTAAATTAAGTTTAATATGTTTGCCGCCTTCTTCTTGCATTTATTTAGACTTTACTTCAGTTATATATTTTTTGACTCAAATTAGCAGGTTTCTTAGGTCTTCCTGTTTTGTCAATTTATGACGTCCTCTCTGAACAATTGCATGCCGACCCTGGTCCACGCGAACCAGAAATATTTTTAGTGGTTCGGGTTAAAAAGAAGTTTAGGAAGTTTAATAACCCCTGCCTTAAATCGACAAAATTTCTCACCTGAGTCCTTTATTTCTTTGCGTTTCGACAATCAGACGTGCTGGCTGAATGTGTGAATATATCTTGTTGCTAGTAAATAAACAAAACAAAAAACGTTTGAACAACAAAAGCCGTTTATTAGGATTCAATAACTATATGTATTTCAAAATCACATAGCCTACTTTAGGGTCGGGGTAGATTTGAGCCCATTTGTTTTAAGTGGATTAGGGCCTATTAGTTTGGAACTTTTTAGTTTGTACGAAACTTCGCATTCAAGCATTCAAAAGACTCGTGGAAACTTTACAGTCGTCGAAATCGCACCACGACTTTGGCAGCAATTTGTCAGATTTAAAACGGAAATTTTCGTGTTCGACGTTGTCAGTTCTCATCGTTATGTAGTTAAGCCGGAAAT
This sequence comes from Ascidiella aspersa, assembly GCF_963924565.1. Classification (NCBI taxonomy): domain Eukaryota; kingdom Metazoa; phylum Chordata; class Ascidiacea; order Phlebobranchia; family Ascidiidae; genus Ascidiella; species Ascidiella aspersa. The sequence goes on from NC_139451.1 coordinate 24,660,860, forward strand.
ACTATTAGGATGCTACATTGGTATTGCTCGCAACATTACACAAGATAAGCGTAGCACATTTTTGCCGGTCATAGACCCATCTAAACTTTTTAATCCTAGATTTCTGGCAGAATATTTGGCAACAATTTAAAGCTGCCTTACAGCACTTACATTTTAAAGCTCATTTTAATGCCATTGGGTCAAGAAATACTTTATTACATAATTGTTCAGCATTTAGATGTTCTGAAACTGCCTATATAATCGATCGCGTTGAAACTATGATAGAATTTAGTATGACCCCTTTTTGAAACAATATTTAGCATTCTATTTTCTAACCATGAGAATTTCGCTTTCGACAACATTTTATCGACAAATATGTTTGTTTTGTAAAAGTTGTCTAGAAAGAAAAGACCCTAATTAATCTGTCAAAATAAGTTATCCAATCGTACAATGCTGGACACAAAGAGTTATTGAAAATGTTATGTACTTGTAAACAGGAATTCCGCGCTTATGGTCTGTCAGAGTTGGCTGTCTTTTCTGTCGAGGAAGCTGTTTTTGCCACAGAGAATTCACGTTGCGTTCCATCGCGATGAACAAAGCAGTGCATGCGATCCCGATCAAAAATACGCTGAACAAAAAACGATTCTTGTACATAATTGACCCTAAACCGACTCTGTAAAACATAGTCAACTCACATAAAACAACATTCATTTGTCCTCGATTTATTTCTAAACCTGATGTTCTACGAATGTCGCATCTGTCTTAAAATTCTTCGAAAGATAATTAGGCGGCCTCTTATGTTTCAAGCTTATGTTGCCTTTTCGACTGGTAGATATGATAGACTGCATAAACGTCGTTTTTTATGGACCGTTCTTGTTACATCTAAGCTGCTTTCAATACGTTCACAAAAGCGTGTTTTTACTCATACAAGTTTCTTCCACCAAAACGACAACCAGACGTTTTCGTGAAGGATTAAAACAATGCTGGTCCAACCAGGGATGACGTCAAAGTTACAAGCTGCGACTGTTTTCCAATATACAACTCATTTTTTATAAGAAGAGTTCAATTACGGTATACTATAGACCAGTGATCGGCAACCGCCGGTCTGCAAGGAGTTCGTTACCGGTCCGTAGCAGGGTTGCCCGATTGAAATTTTGATTTAAACCCAACTCATCGGTTGTATTCATAATGTTTCTTTCTTTGCGAGAAATTACTCAAATATTCTGGATGCCCGATTTGCTAAAACTATCGAAAGTTAAATATTCGGCACATTTATTTTTCAACAAATTGTTTGCTTGGCATGAAGTTATATTTAGATCGATTTTTTTTAACTTGATGCTCGATGTCGCCTGTCTTTTTATTTTTCATCGAATTGCCTGCATTATCTTTGCTTTGTAAAGAAGTTTCAAATTGAATATTTTGCTACTAATACTTTTTTCATATAGCACTCTTTATAGTAATCTATCATCATGTCTGTTTACTCGTTTTCGAATCACATTTCCTGAGAACAAAACTTGTGCACTTTCGTCTATTTATGCTATAACCCGACCTAATTTTATTTTCACGTTTAAGCACAAATACATTTTTGGTTTAGCTCTATATTATGATCAAACTTTATAGTTTCATGTAATTGAATCATTTAACATCCATTATAAGCGTTATTTGCTCATTGCATTTACTGAAATGAAAATGTTAGGACTGAAATGTTAAGTTCTCTCTTAAACTAAAAAGAGCCCTTCAAACAAACTCTCTTAGTGCACCATTAACAATGCGGAAATAAATGAATGACATCGTTGCAATATAAGCCAGGTGTAAACGCAATTAATCGGCACCAATGCATAAACAGAGCATATGTCCATTTCCTCCAAACTGCACAAAGCCAGGAAATCATTAATTACGGGCAGTGGCATAAATAGATTAGGCGCAAATTAATAATTAAAGTTAGAATTCGCAGTGGACAAAATGACAACAAAAATACGCTACATCGCAAACAAAGTGCCACGAACATAATGGATCAAGGTTTAGTTAGACGAAGCAGTGTTGAAAATCAATAAAAATATATCAAAATGTTAAAAATGTTAACTATTGTGTTTGGGTTTGATATTCCTATACTAGGATGTCAAATGGTTAGAACGCTTTTTACTAAAAGACAAGAACACATTAATTTTTTGGAACTTAAAAAGTACACACTTGCATGATACACTTCAGGATATAACTTAACACAGCGGACGACTTAGAAAAAACGAATGTTACGTGAATTAGGCCGTTGGCGACTCGACTATTAGCCTATATTGCAGCATCTACAGTACAAATTAAAGCAGGGTCTGTAGAGCCGTAGTCGGACTCGAGACTATTTCGGACTGCGGAGTAGAGAAAGACTCTTATAGTGCGCTAGCGCGGTAAGTTTGGAAACGATAAGATCGCAACTGCAAATTGGAATGGTTGAATAACATATGGTGAAAGATCATTCAACACCAAATTGTGGTGCTTTTGAGTTAAAGACATTGATGTAAGTCCACCTTATTGATGTACGTCCACCTTATTGATGTACGTCCACCTTATTGATGTACGTCCACCTTATTGATGTACGTCCACCTTATTGATGTACGTCCACCTTATTGATGTACGTCCACCTTATTGATGTACGTCCACCTTATTGATGTACGTCCACCTTATTGATGTACGTCCACCTTATTGATGTACGTCCACCTTATTGATGTACGTCCAGCTTATGTTTAGGTAGATGTGTTGCATATAGGACTATAGAGTCGGTTTCGGATTCGGGACTCATCTGAATCGGTAAATTTGGTTACTTCGATTCTATTTTTCGGCCGAAGTGGGATTCAAGTGTGTTTAACCCCGAAAGCCCGGCTTTAAATCACAAAGATATTCAGCAATCCACTCATAGGTGTCACATAACTGTTCCACCCATAATACACGGTGGGGAAATATTACACCATTTGCTATTACACTTTTACAATTTACAGTTGGTTGCCTTACCAGTTTCGAAATTGGTAATGCGTACGTCGGACTCGACACCAGTTTTTTGTAGTCTTACTCGAGTCCCGAGTCCCGCGATTAAAGCAAAACAAACCGAATCCATCGGGTCCCGATTCCGACTCAGCAACCCTGCTTTAAAGCATAGCGTTAAGGAATCGGGTTAAATGTTTTGCCCGGAGTCCGACTGTTATTTTAAACCGACTCCACAGTCTTGCTGCAAAGTATCAGTTTCTAAGCCAGTCCTCCTTTCCGACACCTTTCGGTGCACATCACCAGCGCAGCGCTGAGCAGCGAACAGAAACCGATTATATAATACAGGCGTGAAGTCGGCAGAACGATGCGGTCTTTTCGTGGGACGTAATCGAACCCATAACCGCTTTCCTCGAGCTCTATCAAGTAGCCGAAGTTGTTTAGAAACAGTTCGACCCGATTCGAATCGTTGGCCGGCACAAGAGCGGCGTCCGTGATTTGTGCGGCGAAATTCTCGGAACCGGGCCAGAAACCGCGGTGGATGATTTTGTCGTTGGTGGTCGTGCGATCCATCAGGTCGTAGACTATGTGCCAAGCCTGAAAAAAGGCCTCCTTGTTGGAGCCGATGTGCCACACGAACGGGCCCATGTAGTGCAGCGTGCTCGGGTACACGTTGTCGTCGTACACCAACTTTATGTTGGTCGTGTTCTTGCCCAGTTTCGTTCGCAGGATTCCGGTAATGAACACGTCCTCCAAATGCATGTCGTACCTGTCGATCAAACAGTCAATCAAATTTTATTTGTTTAACTAGTTGTTTTCGTTTTTTTATTGTTTTTTTAAGAGCGACCCCCTAAACTAAAGTTTTAATCTATGAGAATTACATCTGATTTACCGTTCTGTCGACAACCAAACGCAAGCGTTAAAAAAATGGGTTTGAAGCAAAAATTTGCAATTATCTGATATACAGCGCTGTTAATTCACACAAAAATTAATACGGCAATTTCGCAAATCAATTGGTGGGTCTTTAGTTATCGCTAACCTCCAAACTGTAACAAGCTTTATTTTATTATTATGTTCAGAAAATAAAATGTACTGACATCATGTTTTAAATAAATGAACAAAATACTCCTATGTTTTATATTACGATCGTGAAGCATCGATACGTTAGCTATAAGCGACTGATCAAACCATTTAGAAAATGCAATTTTTTAAGCTAGGTTGTAAACCGACCGTGTCCCTCTAGTGTTACCTTGGAGTGATTTGAGCTTGCCGATAGATGTCGCTCAACATGGGGAACATCATCACGATAAAACCTCCGTGACAAAACGGAGCCAGATGCCCGAATGAGTAGGTTTCCTTCGAGAGAGAGTACTTCCCCTCTCTGTAAAGAAAGCTTTAAAGTTAAAAAGATTCTGAAAGACTAAAACAGGTGTATTGCAGTCACGGCTGAAGTGTAAACGTTGAAATTAGTAGGACAAATACAAATACACATATTTGTCTTCAAAATAATGGAATCAGGCGGTTATGTTTAAGAAAACCTTTTTGAAATTTAAATGTCTTGCTTACTTAAACCTCTACATTAAGATAAACTTTATAGTTGAAATTGTATTACATATTTATTGCCCCAATGATTTAAGACAGGGGTTTCTAGCAGCTTATAGTTTTAGGAAATGCTCCACTGTAATAAGCGGTGGCGAAAAAATTGACTTCAACCCTAAACCCCGTGAACACAGTTTATTTTTTTTGTTGTTATCGTAATTTATTTGTTTATAATTCTTGTAAAATAGCGTTAGAGAAACGGAACTCTACCTTGCAGGTCCAATTTGTGCGCTGTACATGAATGGACAGTGCATCGTTCCGTCTTTGACGAACTTCCGCTGATTGGTTGTGAAGTAATCGTACGTCAGCGCCATATTGATGACGCAATCGTCGTCCGTAAACGCGTAGTAATCGCTGACATCACCAGTGACGTAGGTGACCCATTGGTAGGCTGCCAACACTTTGTCGGGCAAGGTGGCGTAGTCATCATTGATGTCACATTGGAGAATGTCGCCGTATTCTTTGTTTTCCGCTTCTATTGAAGCCTGTAGTGTTTTGTTTTCTACTCTTCCCACAAGGAACAATGTGACAAACCTTTAAACAACATGAAAATCGTTAAGTTAATCGGAAGCCAATGCCCGATACCAAGGTGTACTATTAGTATTCATCCAATACTATGTGGCAGACTTGGGCAACTAGATTTATTTTAGCTTTTTAAAATTAGATTAGAATTAAAATTAGAGCATTTACTGAAATTCCTAAAAAAATAATTTTCGACTAGAATTTGAACTAGAATCACATTTAATTATTTACAATTAATTTGATTTAATCGTAATTTATTCTTATAAGAACGCAAATAATAAATATTTATGTGCTATTTTTTTTGTTTTTAGACAGTAAAAATTACATACATGTCGTTCAAACCAAAGAGTTTAAAATTGAAATTCTGTGTTTTAACTAAGAGACTAAAAATGCCGTTGGACAAAGTAGGATTTTGGTGAAATCTGAATTAGATTAGAACTAGAATTAGAGCAAACTAGAATATTACAAATTAGATTAGAAAACTAGAATTATTTAGTCTGTGGTATCCGATATAGGGTGGTAAAGGACCGATGCGATATAAAATTTATCTAGGAATCTCAGACGTGATTTGCTATTCAATGGGGGAAATCCGAAAGATAAGTTTATCAACAAATGTTTGGGTAGAAACTGGAAGTAAATAAACTTATTAACGATAAATTTCGGTCTAATAACCTAAAACAATACTTAATTTAATTTGGTATCGAATCAGATCGCAATAATTTTTATGATAAATATCGGGAATTCGGTATCGGAATAAAATGACAAATACAGGGAATCCCTATTAATATGTATATAGCTTTGATCTTACCACCTCGTGTAATATATCAGCGAGGTGTTTACTAAAGAAAACTTGCCTGCGATGAGGTAATAGCACCTCAGCCAAAGTAAGCTACTTTAAACCAGTGTTTTGAAAGCAGGTTATACGAAGGGTACATTTTATAGTGTCTACTAAAATTACATCGAACACTATAGTTCTGGTAGTTTGGTCAAGAGTTGTGAAATTGGAGCTTTTGTACACCAGTGCTCGTTAGAAATCACTTCAATTTCGTACACCTGAAGCATATAAACTGGCACCTGATATACCGTCAAAAATGGCAACCTGCATTTATTAAAATTTATGTCGTCAGATAAGCAAAAATCGAATCAAGGGCACAAACCCATGACATACCAAAGTTAATTTGAAGTATACTCTACAACAGAGGTTCCCAACGTGGGCGGTACCGCCCCCTTGTGGGCGTTGGCGAGTTACAAGGGGGCGTTTTGAGTCTTTTCATAATTTGGGGGGCGCTGAATGCACATAAGGGGGCGTTACATAACAGTACTTATATCAAAATTTTTATAAAAAGTTCACATAAAAATAGTAACAAACAGCACTGTTGGACATAGGTAACTTTTAACCTTGAATGGCAACTTCCGTACTGCGAACAGTAGTAGTTTCCCGACCATTGTTACGTAATAATTGGCTTTCTTATGTAAAGCTATTGGTTGCTGTTGCGTTTTACCGTTTTATATGCGGCAAAATGTTTCTATATTTAAAACAGGGGTCGCCAACCTACGGCCCTCGACCCGCCGCCTCTTTGACAACGAGACACGAGTCCATTTTAAATACTTTTTGACTATTTTAACCTAGTACGGGTGAAAAATTTACGCGCTTCGCGCGAATTATGTTTCTGCTTCCAGTTTGTTTACGTTTTGATGCTGTCTTTGCACTAGATCTGCGCTTCTTTACCATAGGGACGTGGAAGGCTGCCAAGTGTGTCGCGGACAAACGGAAAACGTTTTCAAAAATAGACATATATTTTTTAATATTTTTTATTTTTTGGCCAATGTAATAAAAACTATAGCAGGAAATTTAAAAGAAATGCCGTTATACCCCCCAAAAAATAATGTATGTATAAATTCCAATAGTGAATGTATGTTAGACAGCCTTAACTATGACTGACAGCTTATCGATACGAAAGTGAAGACCATATGATGTCAGACTACGATTATTATAATACTTTACTGTAACGCAAGATTAGGGGGCGATATGAAATAATATTGAGCCCAAGGGGGCACTAGTGCAAAAAAGGTTGCGAAACACTGCTCTACAACAATGACTGCTGAGGGTATTCAGGGCAGTGTTCCCCAATCTTGTAGCACATTTAAGAATCTCTATATAGGCACACTATACTGTGCCGCGGCACACAGTTTGGGAATCACTGATTAGGAGCATAGATTAATTTGGATACAGGCTCTGGACATTTGCATACTTCAGATGTGTTCATACTATGGGGCGAAACCAGGCGTTTGATTCAGGGATGAGCGTTTACAATTTCCTAAAATTTGCATGATTTTAGTGGAATTACACCTAATTACGTCGTGTTTACAAAACACACAAAAACAAAATTCAGGTTGCGGTATCCGCGTTTGGCAGGGCGGTCTACAAATGCGTTAGTTTAGCAATCACGATGCCAGGATGTACAATGCATGTGGTTACCCCAAAGCGCCCAATCGTTCTTGGCCGATGCAGCTTTCTAACCAGCACGGTGTTAATTAGCACAGATGTTAAAATCTTCATTTAGCTCACACCTCTTACCTTCTGTTGTTAATTTTTGCTACAGCGCCCCACGACTGTCTAACGTTGTTTCTTCGCTCTCTCGAATGCACAGCCGTTTTCACGATGATCAGCATGAATATTTTCCCTTTACTGAAGTCGAAAGCATTCGGTCTGCACATGAGAGAACAACAATAATAATCTGTTAGACACAGACACGGTGATAAATCCGCAAAACATAAACTTGCATTATACATGCGCAAATTTAGTAAGCGCACTTTTCGTAGCTTTGAAAATCCATTTTACTGGTCACCCCAACCTTTAGTAAATAATTTTTATTTAAAGAAATCGACAACTTAAAAGCACCGCAAGTCCATGTGCTTCGACAGTAAATTAGGTACATTATATTAAATTACCTATTATATTCATATAAATTACAAGGCCACGGACAGCTGATCCTTCGTCTCGTAAAACTTTAGCATGAAGAGAAACTAGGCCTACTTGTGAGGATTCAGTCGATAAACGCTCTAGTCCAGTAGTTCTTGATTTTTATGTAGTTTGTTTCTGTGCAGCCTTACTCCTGTGGAGTCAATATCTTCGCAACTTGTTTGTCCAAATGAGCTCGACAAAAACCAACACAGCGAGCTCGAGCAATTTTTTGTGTGCCCATTACGTCTGGTCTCCTATATAAAAGGTTACCCTAATCAAACCAAATAAAGGCAATTTTTTGTCGCGCGATTAAGAGTTAATATTTTGTATTTTTCTGTTATCTTAGTGATATGTAATCGCAAAATACGGAATTGCTTTTAGTATGATATTTATTTTATATGTACGGGGACGCAAGGAACATGACAATTACCAAAGGGGGCACGGTAGAAAAAAGAACCACTTCTGACCCTAATTTCTAAAGAACTAATTTGCGTTCATTTGAGGACTTGCATAATATAAAAATGGGCGACTTCCGAGGTACATGCTTCAAGCTAACGATAGGTTAATATGTGCATATTACCTTCAGGTTAATTAATTCGGAACTTAAAATCTTGTTTAATTGTTGTCGCCCCTTAATGAGGATGCAGCTGACAGCGATATTGCCCGATAGTGTCGCGCCTTCCTATTTAAAGACGGCGGTAAAACGACACTCTATGGTTAAGTCAGTGTTCCTCAACCCTTTTTAGCGGCCACCCTAATACTAAGCGTAAGTACAACAGTAGTCCAATTATCTTCACTGAACTTTTTATAAGCGAACAAGAAAAGAAAATAACATTTTTAAGTTTAAATTTAGTTAACATAATCCATGTCTTTCTATTGCTTTCGTAGTTTTCCTAAATTTAGAAAAATTAAACGAAGTCCTGCTCAGAACCAATTTCAATAATTCTAATCAGGTGAACTACTGCAGTCGGCGACCAAACAAATACAACGGCGACCCAATTTGGGGTCGCGACCCATAGATTAAAAACACTGGAGGTGCGAATTGAACTATTCCACAGGCTAAACGCGCTAAATGTATATTAACCTGCCCAACTTACGAAGTCACCAACACCAAATTTGGTGGAACTAACACAAATTTGGAAACCCGGTGTTTTAAAAAAGACTGATTTTAATCCGTTCCGGTGACCGATGTTTATGTTGAAGTTATTATTCAACATGACTTACCTATCTCAGGTTAATTCACCAAAGTCAAGTTAAGGTATTCGAAAACTTCGACACGCGTCTGGTAATAGTATAAATTGCTTACTGCAACAGCCATTTGCTGGTAATATTCCTGGGCTTGTGTTCCTTTTTGAAGTTGTCCGGCACATTATTGAATTCAGTTCTTTTGTCTGGACCGTCCAGCAAGTAACGCTCCAATTTCCTAAAAACAATAGTCCAGATATAAGGGCATCTTTTCTGCTGAAAGGAGTTGTCCATATCGTGGTGCAATATGACCATATTGTATCGTACATAACGCCTGAAAAAAACTATTTTGTCCACTTTGCGAGTTAGGTCGAACGCAGGAAAACAGCAGGTTTTTAGTAATTATTTGTTTTGACGGCGCCACGTAATGACCAAACCAATTTTAACATGAAAGTTTAAAGCGTTTGACACACAAAACGCGTGTATTACATTTCTGGGGTTAATATATTCATGGTTTCATTTGGCACTAAAAGCGATTTGAGTTTGATAGTTCTGGTGCGACAAAAAAGTTTACCTGTTTCATATTATTCTAGTTCAGTTACAATGGCCTAAAGTGTCTCGATATTAATTGCAAGGCTTATACACACAGTACAGTGTTGCCAGGTGCCCCATTTCTGATTAAGCTACTTTGTACTCTACTGTAAGTTTTTCATACTATGAGGCTCACAGGACAACTAAAGGTGGCTAAATAACAATTGCCTTAATATTAAAACAATTTGTATCCTTTTAAACTAAATACTTGGTCTATATAAACCAGTGGTTCTCAACTGGGGTCCGCGGTCATTTTGGAGTCCGCGAGACAATTTTCGTGGACCGCGAAGGATCTAACCAAAAATCAACACGACGCTCCTGATGAAGAAAACTTTTTGTGCAATAAAATTTTCAGGCAACTTACTTTTCAAAACAAAGCTGAATATAGTTATTTATTAAAGTAATTGTACGCTTAGAGTTGAATTGTCCATTGTGACGTCATAGTGTTGCGTTGTGCTAATGAGAATTGCGTTTTCACAGCTTGCTGCGATGACACTGTGGGCTGTACGGTCAGTCACGTTTTTAAAATTGTTTGTGATTGCTTTACTCAAATAAAGTTATTCGTTAGTTAGAGGTTAACATAGCCCAGCTGAAAGCAAAGAAGCAGGTAACCCGTCCCATTTATACCATTAAAAACAAATGTTATTTTGTGTATATTTTTGAGGGACCGTGAGCGATTTAAAGAGTTGCTGAGGGGCCGTTGCGTAATTTTTTTTAAAAAGTTTGAGAACCACTGATATAAACCAAAAAGCGCAAATATTTTTTGACTTTATACGGGACTATGGTGTAGAATATTTTTTTATCTTTCTCTAGTATAGGAAGGCAAAATATTGTATTTTTAATAGGGCCTATATATACATTTGTTTTTTTTTTGGTTGTTTTTTTTTAACACGAAAAAAAAACCGCTATGGCTTAATATCTAAACCTGCTAAATTAAGTCTAATATATCTTTGCCGCCTTCTTCTTGCATTTATTTAGACTTTACTTCAGTTATATATTTTTTGACTCAAATTAGCAGGTTTCTTAGGTCTTCTTGTTTTATCAATTTATGACGACCTCTCTGAACAATTTCATGTCGACCATGGTCCACGCGAACCAGAAATATTTTTAGTGGTTCGGGTTAAAAAGAAGTTTAGGAAGTTTAATAACCCCTGCCTTAAATCGACAAAATCTCTCACCTGAGTCCTTTATTTCTTTGCGTTTCGACAATCAGACGTGCTGGCTGAAAGCGTGAATATATCTTGTTGCTAATAAATAAACAAAACAAAAAATGTTTGAACAACAAACGCCGTTTATTAGGATTCAATAACTATGTATTTCAAAATCACATAGCCTACTTTGGGGTCGGGGTGGATTTGAGCCCATTTGTTTTAAGTGGATTAGGGCCTATTAGTTTGGAACTTTTTAGTTTGTACGAAACTTCGCATTCAAGCATTCAAAAGACTCGTGGAAACTTTACAGTCGTCGAAATCGCACCACGACTTTGGCAGCAATTTGTCAGATTTAAAACGGAAATTTTCGTGTTCGACGTTGTCAGTTCTCATCGTTATTTAGTTAAGCCGGAAATACTATTAGGATGCTACATTGGTATTGCTCGCAACATTACACAAGATAAGCGTAGCACATTTTTGCCGGTCATAGACCCATCTAAACTTTTTAAGCCTAGATTTCTGGCAGAATATTTGGCAACAATTTAAAGCTGCTTAACAGCACTTACATTTTAAAGCTCATTTTAATGCCATTGGGTCAAGAAATACTTTATTACATAATTGTTCAGCATTTAGATGTTCTGAAACTGCCTATATAATCGATCGCGTTGAAACTATGATAGAATTTAGTATGACCCCTTTTTAAAACAATATTTAGCATTCTATTTTCTAACCATGAGAATTTCGCTTTCGACACAATTTATCGACAAATATGTTTGGTTTGTTAAAGTTGTCTAGAGAAAAAGACCCTAATTAATCTGTTAAAATAAGTTATCCAATCGTACAATGCTGGACACAAAGAGTTATTGAAAATGTTATGTACTTGTAAACAGGAATTCCACGCTTATGGTCTGTCAGGGTTGGCTGTCTTTTCTGTCGAGGAAGCTGTTTTTGCCACAGAGAATTCACATTGCGTTCCATCGCGATGAACAAAGCAGTGAATGCGATCCCGATCAAAAATACGCTGAACAAAAAACGATTCTTGTACATAATTGACCCTAAACCGACTCTGTAAAACATAGTCAACTCACATAAAGCAACATTCATTTGTCCTCGATTTATCTCTAAACCTGATGTTCTACGAATGTCGCATATGTTCTACGAATGTCGCATCTGTCTTAAAATTGTTCGAAAGATAATTAGGCGGCCTCTTATGTTTCAAGCGTATGTTGCCTTTTCGACTTGTAGATATAATAGACTGCATAAACGTCGTTTTTTATGGACCGTTCTTGTTACATCTAAGCTGCTTTCAATACGTTCACAAAAGCGTGTTTTTACTCATACAAGTTTCTTCCACCAAAACGACAACCAGACGTTTTCGTGAAGGATTAAAACAATGCTGGTCCAACCAGGGATGACGTCAAAGTTACAAGCTGCGACTGTTTCCCAATATACAACTCATTTTTTATAAGAAGAGTTCAATTACGGTATACTATAGACCAGTGATCGGCAACCGCCGATCTGCAAGGAGTTCGTTACCGGTCCGTAGCAGGGTTGCCCGATTAAAATTTTGATTTAAACCCAACTCATCGGTTGTATTCATAATGTTGCTTTCTTTGCGAGAAATTACTCAAATACTGTGGATTCCCGATTTGCTAAAACTATCGAAAGTTAAATATTTGACACATTTATTTTTCAACAAATTGTTTGCTTGGCATGAAGTTATATTTAGATCGATTTTTTTTAACTTGATGCTCGATGTCGCCTGTCTTTTTATTTTTCATCGAATTGCCTGCATTATCTTTGCTTTGTAAAGAAGTTTCAAATTGAATATTTTGCTACTAATACTTTTTTCATATAGCACTCATTATAGTAATCTATCATCATGTCTGTTTACTCGTTTTCGAATCACATTTCCTGAGAACAAAACTTGTGCACTTTCGTCTATTTATGCTATAACCCGACCTAATTTTATTTTCACGTTTAAACACAAATACATTTTTGGTTTAGCTCTATATTATGATCAAACTTTATAGTTTCATGTAATTGAATCATTTAACATCTATTATAAGCGTTATTTGCTCACTGCATGTACTGAAATGAAAATGTTAGGACTGAAATGTTAAGTTCTCTCTTAAACTAAAAAGAGCCCTTCAAACAAACTCTCTTAGTGCACCATTAACAATGCGGAAATAAATGAATGACATCGTTGCAATATAAACCAGCTGTAAACGCAATTAAACGGCACCATGCATAAACAGAGCATATGTCTATTTCCTGCAAACTGCGCAAAGCCAGGAAATCTCTAATTACGGGCTACCCCAGTCAAAAATTTATCTTGGGCCTTTACTTCATTTATGATTGATTATCTACTAAATATATATGGCCCAAGTATATCGGGCGTATAAGTTTCAAATGTTACAAGGGCCCATATATGCGCCACACATAAAACTTCTTACTTGATTCCTGTGTGATCAAGTGTGGTTCTTGTAATATTCTAACACTACTTATCTCACAAACTTCTACACTTTGCCACAAAAATCACTTTAGCACAGTTGGTTTTATTGATACACAATAAACACTCAATGTTGGTCAGTAGCTCGAAGTTGTCGGCCACCATCCCAATCCCTAACACCGTTGAATACTCTTTTTATTGCAAGGGCAATCTCTTCATATTTAGTACTCATGTGGGCAGTGAACTGCAACAATTCTAAACAACGCAAGAGTAAAACGTGTTAAATGTTTTTTTTTTTTTTTTTTTTTTTTTTTTTCACTGTAGTCTGTAATATACTTAAAAAACTTATTACATAAAAAAATACTAGTGCAACGTAACAATTCTTAAATTATTTTTAGTCACTTTATTATAAGCTAACTTTTATAGAGGTGAATTGTTAAATTGAGTTTGACATAAGGTGTATAAACAGACGACCATTTATTGGAACTACAACAAAAATCAATTGGTTATATGGTATCATATGTTGCTAGTATGCATGTGGGTGTGTTATACATTATAGTTAAGCTACTCTTATTTAACTATCCGACTACTACTATAATTGTACATGGAAGTTATCTTAGGACAATTAACTGAGCAACCTATTAGCGGGCAAGAGTATGATAGGTAGTTTAACAATTATTTTAAAACAACTAGCCAATTTAACTATTTGTTCTTTTAAAGGTGTAACACTTTAAAACTAACTTTGCCAGGAATACCAAAGTGATTAGTGTATTAATAAACCTTGCTAACCATAAAAAGCAAAGGTTTGTCACAATACACACTCAGTCCATAAATTTTTGTAAAAATTGAAATGAAATATTGCACCAGTAGAGCATTATTTGTTTAATTAGAATGAATAACTTTATAGACATTGCTTACCATGAAACATTGAATGGAGTTGGTGCTGTTTAAATGAGACTTAGGCTTACAGCCTTTCTCCCATTTCCGAGCCCAGACCAGGAAAATTTTTCTGCTAGATCCTTTGTCATAAAAGTCCTTAAAAAGTTTTTGAAAGTGCCTCTCAAACGTCGCACTTCTACCTTTCTTGCAAGAGCTTTAAGATCCTATGAAAAGAAACAACATTTAAACTTAAAAAGAGAACACACAACAGGACCTACAAATCAACAAAATCCTTAGAATTAAAATCATCAAATATTATGGCTTTAGTATTTTTATTGAAGACAGAACAACATCTAAAATTGTCTAAATAAGACCTAAACCTGTCGGAATACTTTCTAAATTCATCGAAATAAGGCCTAAATGGACAAAATAATGCCTAACACTGTTGGGAGAGGGTATGGGACGATTGGGGGACACCTGTCTGGCATTGGCCGCTTTGGTTTCAACATACGGGTGCCCTAGTTTGAATGGGGGCGTTTGCCTCTGTTTGGGATTAGGGACAGTTAATGGGTGAGGATGAAGATTGTGTTTGGGTTGAAATTGAGTATTATTATTAATATTATTCTGATTTAGACACTAATAAAACTTATTAGGTATTAGACCTATTTTGGTCTTTTCCTAAATTGTGTTTTATCCGAGATTATTGTTGTTTAAAATCTTATGGCCGGAGTCCCTTACAGAGCCACTAATATACACGACTTACAAAATTATTCTTTAGGTTTTCATTTAATTCATCTGTACTGTTTGCTTGTTGGATTTCCCATCGATCACTTGAGGATCCAGTGCTAATGGATTGGTTTAGGTCTGATAATTTGTCCAATTTTTCATTTAGTGCACTAAACTCCTTTCGAATAAATGAATAACCCTTGCGTATTTCTAGAAGTAAAACCTCATGATCTGCCGTGGATTGATTTGGCCCTTTTGTTCGGTAATCTATACTGTTGGAACTCTTCCTGCATAATAAAAATGGTCTGAAACCTATTCTATAAAATATATTACAAGAAACAAACCTTTTCTGGCTTGGAGCACCTTTTACATTCTGAATGTAAATGCTATCACTATCTGTTCTGACAAGTGGTGGTGGATTCCAATCTTCATCACCAGAAGTATCACTTAATAGGCATGATTTATATGCTCTATCTTCAAACTTTTTGTATTTACCTTAAAAAATGAAGTTAATTTGCTTAATTGCTCTGTAAATTAACTTCACATAAAAATAAAACTTACTTGATTGGCATACAACAGTACATGAACTAATTGTCTTTATGATTCTTTAACATGCCAAGATAACTTTCAAACGGAAAACAGGACACATTATCCAAATTACCATATCTAATACAATCATAGGTAATATGAATAAGCGAGTGCACATTATAACTTACAAAAGCTTTTCCATAAAATAAAGTAGAGTCTCTAACAAATCTATACAAACAATCGGATGACATTTGCAATTTTGCAGTTGAAGAACTAGTTGAAAGTAGAATTCTAAATGCACAGCATAACTTTAAAAAATGTAAATATTTAGTATTACATAAAGCTGTTTGGCTTTTTAGCACAACAGGTCCAACATAAAGCATAAACAAACAAAATTCCATTGCCTTCCAGTGTAAAATATCCTTAAGAGGGTGCAATTTTCTGTTAAACTCTTTAGGTATATATTTCTGGTAATGTAATATTTTTAGAGATATAAAATTTAATGCATTTAGAGACAATTTTGCCTGTAATTGTTGTCGGACACCTTTCCACCACAACAACAAACGTCTCATTACCCCTAAGCAAGCCAAATGCATGTAATCTAATACAAAATTGGACACCATGTAGACATTTCTTTTTGCTAAAATTGATAATCCAGTGTGATGTGTTTTATCGTTTTGTGCCTTGAAATCCTCATCGGTTCGAGATGTACAATCTATTTTCGGAAAACAAACTCGGTGGCAATGATATTCCTCTTTCACTGTACATCTCTCACAGCTGTATTAGCCTGAATGAGACTTAATCAGTTTAAGGCTTGCACGAGCAGGAGCATCACATACATAAATTCCATTATTGCCCAATTTATTAGTAGTAGTATTATTCACAATCGGATGTTGAAAGAGGGCGTCAAGATCACTGAGAAAATTCTTAAGATAAATATCGGGCAATGGGAGTTCTCTGTCAGTAGACTTGTCTGTGCAATAAATTCCAGCACAAAGGCAGTTCATTTCTGTCAAATACACCTTTACTAAAATAGGATACAGCTTATAGTCTGGGGATGATTTAAATAATGGAAGCCCATCAATGTTAATGACCAAGTAATAAGTAAGTTCATGGTCTTCTGTGTCATCCATTGAGATCAATATTTTTTTAAATCCATCTAACCAATTAGGGAAGTGTACATAAGTTCCTTCATTCATTTTATAAAAGTTTAACTTTGATTGTGGCAATAAAGTGGAAAATGAAACAGGCAAATCATCATGAAATGTTTGGAGTCGTTTCAGTAAATTCGAAATTGCGCTCTTTGGAACATTTGGTTCAGAGAGATTCCATGCCTGTAAAGAATTATACAAACTGTTTCTAGCTGTATGCTGCATAACTTGTCTTGAACAAACTAAATGAGAATCCTCATCATACTCAGGTGAAAATGATTCCAGTAAATGTGGGGAATTACTCGCAATACTTGAAATCATATTTTCGTAATTATACTCATAATTAAATTCTTCTCCAGAATCACTATGGTTTGACGATTGTAAAGTGTTAGTCATTTGCAAATTTTCAACTAATATTTTATGCTTTCTCTTTCTCTTCCATTTTTGTTGTCTCGAGAGTTCTCTTGGCATTTGAACATACACAAATTAAATAAAGCAACTACGTTTATTCAATGTCAAAAAAGTTCTGAATTTTACGACAGGTTTCGTCTAGGATCCGAATTTTTTTTTCACCGCACTTCAAAAATCAAACGACCACGTGGTTACGCATGAGTAATTATTAAACATTTCGAATATAAAAACGGTTCCGATAAATTTAAACACAAAAAATATAAAAGTCATGGAACTGTGGTATGATTATTAAACACATTAGAAAATTTATATATACTAAATAATATTTTTTTTATCATTTTAAAGTTGAACTGTCGATCTAAAAAAAAATAGAACAATTTTAGAAGTCGATGCTCCAGTGCACTCCCCGGTCATTTCTTAAACATAGAACATTATATTTCAAATGTTCAAGAATATTTTGTGAAAAAACTTTTTTTTCTACATGTTAACTAGGTGGTATGGAGGGCAAGATTACACTTCAAATATAAAGGAATGGCCATACAAGGGCCCAACTTGCAATGTATGGCATATGATGGTTTTATCAACACAGGGCCCTACCTGAGATAAGCCAATGATAAATGACATATGGGCCAAAGATAATCTGTCTAAATTTTTGACTGGGACAGTGGCATAAATAGAATCTGACGGTTCAACCGCAATTACGTATGAATTTTTAAACTGAAAACAAAAGATATACAACAATACGTTTCTTAATACATAAAGATTAAGCGTTTACACTGGTCATTATTTTATAGAAAAATATCACGGCGTTTTGATACTAATTGAATTGAATTCGGTTGATTTTACAGTTTTACGAATCGCAAACAAAGTGCCACGAACATAATGGATCAAGGTTTAGTTAGACGAGGCAGTGTTGAAAATCAATAAAAATATATCCAAAATGTTTAAAATGGTAACTATTGTGTTTGAGCTTTGATATTCCTATACTAGGATGTCAAATGGTTAGAACGCTTTTTACTAAAAGACAAGAACACATTATTTTTTTGGAACTTAAAAAGTACACACTTGCATGATACACTTCAGGATATAACTTAACACAGCGGACGACTGAGAAAAACGAATGTTACGTAAATTAGGCCGTTGGCGACTCGACTATTAGCCTATATTGCAGCATCTACAGTACAAATTAAAGCAGGGTCTGTAGAGCCGTTGTCGGACTCGAGACTATTTTGGACTGCGGAGTAGAGAAAGACTCTTATAGTGCGCTAGCGCGGTAAGTTTGGAAACGATAAGATCGCAACTGCAAATTGGAATGGTTGAATAACAGATGGTGAAAGATCATTCAACACCAAATTGTGGTGCTTTTGAGTTAAAGACAACCCTATGAGCGGATTACTGTATGTTCGCCTTATTTTTAGGGGGATAAGTAGCACATAGGATGATAGAGTCGGTTTCGGATTTGGGACTCGGCGGAATCGTTAAATTTGGCTCGAGTTAGACTCAGGACTCAGGAATGGGATCATTTTTATGTTTTCGGTCAGCGTCGGACTCGGGTTGTACAAAACCGACTCCGCAACCGGCTTTAAAGCAGGGTTCGGAGTCGGACTCGAGACTCGACATATTTGGTTTGTTTAGCTAGAGTCGGACTCGAAAGTTGGGACTCGAGTAAGACATTACCAAAATTTCAAACTAAAAAGGCAGCCAACTGTAAATTGTAAAGGTGTACGAAAATCGCACATTTTGCCGGAGTTGAACTCGGGACTCGGAATCGGGTAATTGTTTTGTCCGGAGTCCGACTGTTATTTTAAACCGACTCCACAGTCTTGCTGCAAAGTATCAGTTTCTAAGCCAGTCCTCCTTTCCGACACCTTTCGGTGCACATCACCAGCGCGGCGCTGAGCAGCGAACAGAAACCGATTATATAATACAGGCGTGAAGTCGGCAGAACGATGCGGTCTTTTCGTGGGACGTAATCGAACCCATAACCGCTTTCCTCGAGCTCTATCAAGTAGCCGAAGTTGTTTAGAAACAGTTCGACCCGATTCGAATCGTTGGCCGGCACAAGAGCGGCGTCCGTGATTTGTGCGGCGAAATTCTCGGAACCGGGCCAGAAACCGCGGTGGATGATTTTACCGTTGCCCGTCGCGCGATCCATCAGGTCGTAGACTATGTGCCAAGCCTGAAAAAAGGCCTCCTTGTTGGAGCCGATGTGCCACACGAACGGGCCCATGTAGTGCAGCGTTCTCGGGTACACGTTGTCGTCGTACACCAACTTTATGTTGGTCGTGTTCTTGCCCAGTTTCGTTCGCAGGATTCCGGTAATGAACACGTCCTCCAAATGCATGTCATACCTGTCGATCAAACAGTCAATCAAATTTTATTTGTTTAACTAGTTGTTTTCGTTTTTTTATTGTTTTTTTAAGAGCGACCCCCTAAACTAAAGTTTTAATCTATGAGAATTACATCTGATTTACCGTTCTGTCGATAACCAAACGCAAGCGTTAAAAAAATGGGTTTGAAGCAAAAATTTGCAATTATCTGATATACAGCGCTGTTAATTCACACAAAAATTAATACGGCAATTTCGCAAATCAATTGGTGGGTCTTCAGATATCGCTAACCTCCAAACTGTAACAAGCTTTATTTTATTATTATGTTCAGAAAATAAAATGTACTGGCATCATGTTTTAAATAAATGAACAAAATACTCTTATGTTTTATATTACGATCGTGAAGCATCGATAGGTTAGCTATAAGCCATCTAGTGTCACCTTGGAGTGATTTGAGCTTGCCGATAGATGTCGCTCAACATGGGGAACATCATCACGATAAAACCTCCGTGACAAAACGGAGCCAGATGCCCGAATGAGTAGGTTTCCTTCGAGAGAGAGTACTTCCCCTCTCTGTAAAGAAAGCTTTAAAGTTAAAAAGATTCTGAAAGACTAAAACAGGTGTATTGCAGTGACGGCTGAAGTGTAAACGTTGAAATTAGTAGGACAAATACAAATACACATATTTGTCTTCAAAATAATGGAATCAGGCGGTTATGTTTAAGAAAACCTTTTTGAAATTTAAATGTCTTGCTTACTTAAACCTCTACATTAAGATAAACTTTATAGTTGAAATTGTATTACGTATTTATTGCCCCAATGATTTAAGACAGGGGGTTTCTAGCAGCTTATAGTTTTAGGAAATGCTCCACTGTAATAAGCGGTGGCGAAAAAATTAACTTCAACCCTAAACCCCGTGAACACAGTTTATTTTTTTTGTTATTATCGTAATTTATTTGTTTATAATTCTTGTAAAATAGCGTTAGAGAAACGGAACTCTACCTTGCAGGTCCAATTTGTGCGCTGTAGATGAATGGACAGTGCATCGTTCCGTCTTTGACGAACTTCCGCTGATTGGTTGTGAAGTAATCGTACGTCAGCGCCATATTGATGACGCAATCGTCGTCCGTAAACGCGTAGTAATCGCTGACATCACCAGTGACGTAGGTGACCCATTGGTAGGCTGCCAACACTTTGTCGGGCAAGGTGGCGTAGTCATCATTGATGTCACATTGGAGAATGTCGCCGTATTCTTTGTTTTCCGCTTCTATTGAAGCCTGTAGTGTTTTGTTTTCTACTCTTCCCACAAGGAACAATGTGACAAACCTGCACAAATTTAAACAACATGAAAATCGTTAAGTTAATCGGAAGCCAATGCCCGATACCAAGGTGTACTATTAGTATTCATCCAATACTGTGTGGCAGACTTGGGCAACTAGATTTATTTTAGCTTTTTAAACTTAGATTAGAATTAAAATTAAAGCATTTACTGAAATTCCTAAAAAAATAATTTTCAACTAGAATTTGATTTAATGGTAATTTATTCTTATAAGAACGTGAATAATAAGTATTTGTGTGCAATTTTTTATCGTTTTTAGACAGTAAAAATTACATACATGTCGTTCAAACCAAAGTGTTTAAATTGAAATTCTGTGTTTTAACTAAGAGACTAAAAATGCCGTTGGACAAAGTAGGATTTTTGGTGAAATCTGAATTAGATTAGAACTAGAATTTCACAAATTAGATAAGAAATCGAATTAGCCGCATTTGCTCTAATTCAATGAATTTAAAAACTAGAATTATTTGGAAGTCTGCGGTATCTGATATAGGGTGGTAAGGACCGATGCGATATAAAATTTATCTAGGAATCTCAGCCGTGATTTGCTATTCAATGGGGGGAATCCGAAAGATAAGTTTATCAAAAAATGTTTGGGTAGAAACTGGAAGTAAATAAACTTATTAACGATAAATTTCGGTCTAATAACCTAATACAATACTTTATAAATTAATTTGGTATCGAATCAGATCGCAATAATTTTTATGATAAATATCGGGAATTCGGTATCGGAATAAAATGACAAATACAGGGAATCCCTATTAATATGTATATAGCTTTGATCTTACCACCTCGTGTAATATATCAGCGAGGTGTTTACTAAAGAAGACTTGCCTGCGATGGGGTAATAGCACCTCAACCAAAGTAAGCTACTTTAAACCAGTGTTTTAAAAGCACGTTGTACGAAGGGTACATTTTATAGTGTCTACTAAAATTACATCGAACACTATATAGTTCTGGTAGTTTGGTCAAGAGTTGTGAAATGAAATTGGAGCTTTTGTACACCAGTGCTCGTTAGAAATCACTTCAATTTCGTACACCTGAAGCATATAAACTGGCACCTGATATACCGTCAAAAACGGCAACCTGCATTTATTAAAATTTATGTCGTCAGATAAGCAAAAATCGAATTGAAGGCACAAACCCATGACATTTGTCAAGGCGGTCTACAAATGCGTTAGTTTAGCAATCACGATGCCAGGATGATACAATGCATGTGGTTACCCCAAAGCGCCCAATCGTTCTTGGCCGATGCGGCTTCCTAACCAGCACGGTGTTAATTAGCACAGATGTTAAAATCTTCATTTAGCTCACACCTCTTACCTTCTGTTGTTAATTTTTGCTACAGCGCCCCACGACTGTCTAACGTTGTTTCTTCGCTCTCTCGAATGCACAGCCGTTTTCACGATGATCAGCATGAATATTTTCCCTTTACTGAAGTCGAAAGCATTCGGTCTGCACATGAGAGAACAACAATAATAATCTGTTAGACACAGACACGGTGATAGATCTGCAAAACATAAACTTGCATTATACATGCGCAAATTTAGTAAGCGCACTTTTCGTAGCTTTGAAAATCCATTTTACTGGTCACCCCAACCTTTCGTAAAAATATGTTTATTTAAACAAATCGACAACTTAAAAGCACCGCAAGTCCATGTGCTTCGACAGTAAATTAGTTACATTATATTAAATTACCTATTATATTCATATAAATTACAAGGCCACGGACAGCTGATCCTTCGTCTCGTAAAACTTTAGCATGAAGAGAAACTAGGCCTACTTGTGAGGATTCACTCGATAAACGCTCTAGTCCAGTGGTTCTTGATTTTTATGTGGTTTGTTTCTGTGCAGCCTTACTCCTGTGGAGTCAATATCTTCGCAACTTGTTTGTCCAAATGAGCTCGACAAAAACCAACACAGCGAGCTCGAGCAATTTTTTGTGTGCCCATTACGTCTGGTCTCCTATATAAAAGGTTACCCTAATCAAACCAAATAAAGGCAATTTTTTGTCGCGCGATCAAGAGTTAATTTTTTGTATTTTTCTGTTATCTTAGTGATATGTAATCGCAAAATACGGAATTGCTTTTAGTATGATATTTATTTTATATGTACGGGGACGCAAGGAACATGACAATTACCAAAGGGGGCACGGTAGAAAAAAGAACCACTTCTGACCCTAATTTCTAAAGAACTAATTTGCGTTCATTTGAGGACTTGCATAATATAAAAATGGGCGACTTCCGAGGTACATGCTTCAAGCTAACGATAGGTTAATATGTGCATATTACCTTCAGGTTAATTAATTCGGAACTTAAAATCTTGTTTAATTGTTGTCGCCCCTTAATGAGGATGCAGCTGACAGCGATATTGCCCGATAGCGTCGCGCCTTCCTATTATAAGACGGCGGTAAAACGACACTCTACATATGGTTAAGTCAGTGTTTCTCAACCCTTTTTAGCGGCCACCCTAATACTAAGCGTAAGTACAACAGTAGTCGAATTATCTTCACTGAACTTTTTATAATCGAACAAGACAAGAAAATAAGATTTTTAAGTTTAAATTTAGTTAACATAATCCATGTCTTTCTATTGCTTTCGTAGTTTTCCTAAATTTAAAAAAATTAAATGAAGTCCTGCTCAGAACCAATTTCAATAATTCTTATCAGGTGAACTACTGCAGTCGGCGACCAAACAAATACAACGGCGACCCAATTTGGGGTCGCGACCCATAGATTAAAAACACCGGAGGTGCGAATTGAACTATCCCACAGGCTAAACGCGCTAAATGTATATTAACCTGCCCAACTTACGAAGTCACCAACACCAAATTTGGTGGAACTAACACAAATTTGGAAACCCGGTGTTTTAAAAAAGACTCATATTAATCCGTTCCGGTGACCGATGTTTATGTTGAAGTTATTTTTCAACATGACTTACCTATCTCAGGTTAATTCAACAAAGTCAAGTTAAGGTATTCGAAAATTCGACACCGTACGCGTCTGGTAATAGTATAAATTGCTTACTGCAATAGCCATTTGCTGGTAATATTCCTGGGCTTGTGTTCCTTTTTAAAGTTATCCGGCACATTATTGAATTCCGTTCTTTTGTCTGGACCGTCCAGCAACTTACGCTCCAATTTCCTAAAAACAATAGTCCAGATATAAGGGCATCTTTTCTGCTAAAAAGAGTTGTCCATATCGTGGTGCAATATGACCATATTGTATCGTACATAACGCCTGAAAAAACTATTTTGTCGACTTTGCGAGTTAGGTCGAACGCAGGAAAACAGCAGGTTTTTAGTAATTATTTGTTTTGACGGCGCCACGTAATGACGAACCAATTTTAACATGAAAGTTCAAAGCGTTTGACACGCGAAACGCGTGTATTACATTCCTGGAGTTAGTATATTCATGGTTTCATTTGGCACTAAAAGCGGTTTGAGTTTGATTGTTCTGGTGCGACAAAAATTTTTACCTGTTGCATATATTCTTGTTCAGTTACAATGGCCCGTAAGTGTCTCAATTTTAATTGCAAGGCTTCTAAACACCGTACAGTGTTGCCAGGTGCCCCATGTCTGATTTAGCTACTTTCTACTCTACTGTGAGTTTTTCATATTGTGAGGCTCACCGGACAACTAAATGTGGCTGAATAACAATTGCCCAATACGTTGGGTTTTCTTTGTTGTTTGAGCATTTTCAAAATTTAGATCAATAGTAAAACAATCTTGTAGCCATTTAGAGTAAATACTTGGTCTAATTAAACCAAAAAGCTCAAATATATTTTGGCTTCGCGCGGGACTATGGTGTAGAATCATTTTTTATCTTTCTCTAGTAAAGGATGGCAAAATATTGTATTTTTAATAGGGCCTATATATACATTTGTTTTTTTTCAGTTTTTTTTGTTTTTTTTAACACGAAAACAAAACGCTATGGCATAATATCTAAACCTGTTAAATTAAGTTTAATATGTTTGCCGCCTTCTTCTTGCATTTATTTAGACTTTACTTTAGTTATATATTTTTTGACTCAAATTTGCAGTCTTAGGTCTTTTTGTTTTATCAATTTATGACGACCTCTCTGAACAATTTCATGCCGACCCTGGTCCACGCGAACCAGAAATATTTTTAGTGGTTCGGGTTAAAAAGAAGTTTAGGAAGTTTAATAAACCCTGCCTTAAATCGACAAAATCTCTTACCTGAGTCCTTTATTTCTTTGCGTTTCGACAATCAGACGTGCTGGCTGAAAACGTGAATATATCTTGTTGCTAATAAATAAACAAAACAAAAAATGTTTGAACAACAAAAGCCGTTTATTAGGATTCAATAACTATGTATTTCAAAATCACATAGCCTACTTTGTGGTCGGGGTGGATTTGAGCCCATTTGTTTTAAGTGGATTAGGGCCTATTAGTTTGGAACTTTTTAGTTTGTACGAAACTTCGCATTCAAGCATTCAAAAGACTCGTGGAAACTTTACAGTCGTCGAAATCGCACCACGACTTTGGCAGCAATTTGTCAGATTTAAAACGGAAATTTTCGTGTTCGACGTTGTCAGTTCTCATCGTTATGTAGTTAAGCCGGAAATACTATTAGGATGCTACATTGGTATTGCTCGCAACATTACACAAGATAAGCGTAGCACATTTTTGCCGGTCATAGACCCATCTAAACTTTTTAATCCTAGATTTCTGGCAGAATATTTGGCAACAATTTAAAGCTGCCTTACAGCACTTACATTTTAAAGCTCATTTTAATGCCATTGGGTCAAGAAATACTTTATTACATAATTGTTCAGCATTTAGATGTTCTGAAACTGCCAATATAATCGATCGCGTTGAAACTATGATAGAATTTAGTATGACCCCTTTTTGAAACAATATTTAGCATTCTATTTTCTAACCATGAGAATTTCGCTTTCGACAACATTTTATCGACAAATATGTTTGTTTTGTAAAAGTTGTCTAGAAAGAAAAACCCTAATTAATCTGTTAAAATAACTTATCCAATCGTACAATGCTGGACACAAAGAGTTATTGAAAACGTTATATACTTGTAAACAGGACTTCCGCGCTTATGGTCTATCACAGTTGGCTGTATTTTCTGTCGAGGAAGCTGTTTTTGCCACAGAGAATTCACGTTGCGTTCCATCGCGATGAACAAAGCAGTGCATGCGATCCCGATCAAAAATACGCTGAACAAAAAACGATTCTTATACATAATTAACCCTAAACCGACTCTGTAAAACATAGTCAACTCACATAAAACAACATTAATTTGTTCCCCATTTATTTCTAAACCTGATGTTCTACGAATGTCACATCTGTCTTAAAATTGTTTGAAAGATAATTAGGCGGCCTCTTATGTTTCAAGCTTATGTTGCCTTTTCGACTGGTAGATATAATAGACTGCATAAATCGTTTTATGGACCGTTCTTTTTACATCTAAGCTGCTTTTCAATACGTTCACAAAAGCGTGTTATTACTCATACAAGTTTCTTCCACCAAAGCGTCAAAAAGCGTTTTTGTGAAGGATTAAAACAATGCTGGTCCAACCAGGGATGACGTCAGAATTACAAGCTGCGACTGTTTCCCAATATACAACTCATTTTTTTATAAGAAGAGTTCAATTACGGTATACTATAGACGTGGCTTAAAGGAACTATATTTGGTATATTTCTTAGTTTAAACCTTTCTTGATCTTAAATTGCTTACGCTAACTTCTAAGCACCTTTTCCTGTCGTAGCGTGTACCGTCTGGTTTCAGACAAAACCATTTTGCTCAATGGTATAAAACTTTACTAAACCTAAAATAAAAACCTGAAAAAAATTGCCTTTTTGCGATTTTGACAACGCTATTCTGTCAAACTATCAAACCTTTACGCTCAGGGTTTGGGCTAAGGTAACTGTCGCAATACCTAAATATTAGAAGGTTTAGGTAATGAGATATCACTTTAAAAATTCCGTAATATTCGTAGTAAAAACATTCAGTAGAATGAGAAGGTCTAAAACTTTGATTATAAATCTGCCATTCGCCATATAAATGATTGGCGTAATCAGTTTATCTGTACAAATAAATAGTAAAAAATATTAAAAGGGCGAAAAAAAATAAACAAAATACATCAAAGACTATCATAGACAAAGACAAGCTTTAACGACAACCATAAGTAAAAAGAATAAAGAAAAGAATCATGATATGTAAAGCGGCCGGTTTAAATAACCACGACCCAGAATATATGCGGTATATGTAAATTAGTAATGTAACGAAAATAGGGAAACACCCACACCATAAGTTTTACGGTGAATTTCGTTGAGATGCCAAACACCAGCAAGCTCGATGAATGCGAGGCTAAATGGTTAAAAACTGACCAGAGCCTCAATTAACATTCAAAAAAATATATTATTCCAAATTCGGTAGCTGTCATGGGCGCCCCATGGGGGGGAGCACTCCCCCCCTGAAATTTCAAAATGCGATTATTAGTATTATTTGTAGTCGTATTAACCCCCTATTTGTAAGTTATATTATCGTTTTTTGTTCGTTTGTGTCATGGTTTAGCATACTGTTCGAAGCGGCGTGCTTTTTAAGTAATTGAGTCACTCGTCTTCAGGGCTGCCACTCTCAAAATTAAAAAAAACACTAGATTGGGTAATAAAAACCACTAGACTCGGAAAAAAACACTAGATTGTTATCGCGACATTAAATGGCCATTTTTATGTTGGTTTAACACAGGGAGTCGAACCGGAACCGAACCGGAACTCTATGAACCGGTTTTGGGTCAATTTTTTCCGAACCGTAACCGAACCTGAACCGTTTTTTATAGGAATTTAAGGAGCCGAACCGGAACTGAACCGAATAATTTGAAAGTATCTGAACCTTAACCGAACCCGAACCTATAAACAAAAGCGGTTCGCTCCAGCATGACGTCACAACTTCTATTTTAGAGAGTCAAGTTACGCCATGTTCGAAATTTTATGAAAAAAATATGAATATTGAATGAAAAAATTGTTGATTGTTTATTTTTTTAGATATTTAAATAATGAGTTGCTGTTTTTTTTAATAAGTCACGTAACTTAGATTAAATGACTTACAATTCAAAGATTATTTTCTACATTTATCGACCCACATTTTGAGATTTAACGCAAATTATATTGTATCTGAACCGGAACTTTATAAACCGGTTTTGAAATAACGATGGTTGAACCGGAGCTGAACCGGAACTGAACCGGATTCCGAAACGGTTCGACTCCCTGGTTTAACATCGCCAGACGTTTAATCAACTTAAAAAATAGATTATTTAAGTGTGTGTGCCATAATTGCTTTATTAAAGCCACTATTTTTTATGAAAGCCACTATTTATTATGAAAAGTTAAAAAATAACAAGCATTTGAAAACATTATTACAAAGCGAGATAATTTGTTGTTTTTATGCTTAACGCTCTCTTTGTCAATTTTGTTTGGTTGTTTTAACTTTATATCGCAAACTTGGGATATTGCTATATATCTTTACATATTTGCTGTAGGCTATATCCGATTTTAAGCAGGTTTTAAAGTTGCCATTATTCAACCAATTCGGGCTAAAAAGGTTGGCGATTAAAACTTGTTTTTTCGTGGTGTCACCACTTATACAACATCCTCAAAGTCTGCTATATCCGACTAGGACATCAAATGAACTGTAAAGTACAATAAAATGGTACGGTCTATTATAACTGACCCTGGGGGTCCTAGCGAGGGATTGCAAGAAATTCCTCCCTAGAAGCAAACTTTTTGAAACCAGCATTAACTATAGCATAGAATAGATAGACAATTAAACATGCTTCTTTCTTTCACTCCCCTCTTCCCCCTTAAGCATCTTTGGTTGGCAAGCGGTGACTAAGTAGGCCCACACCCTACAGATTTCGTGCAGCACTAAACCTGTAGGAATTTCTAGACAAAGCATGCTGCCTGACACTGACAGTAATCAGTAGAGCAACTTGTTGTTAACAAGCATCTAATCATTTTTTTCATTTAGCTACTACCATTTTTAACAATGGTAAGAAAACCACTATACCACTAGATTATTTTAAAAAACACTAGATATATTGGAAAGGAAAACACCATTGTCATTTCGGCGAAATAAATTGTTGTTATTTGTTCCAATTTTTTTTACATCAGTTTACCACAATACATTAACGTCTCTTTTTTGATACTTACTTCAAAATAAGCTGAAAATTGCAGAAATGCGAGTCTAAACATATCTTATTTGAATGGCATTGGTCTCTAACTCTACCCATTCACCGTTTTCCAACGAAATAACTTTTTCGAAGACTAATTACTGCGAATTACGCAAAGTAACGCCACCTAACCAAGTTTAGCAAACGCCAAATATTTTTCCTTATTGCAGAATGAGCTGAAAATTGCAGAAATGCAAGTCTAAACATCTCTCATCTAAATGACATTGGTCTCTAACTCTACCCTTCACCGTTTTTCAACGAAATACGTTTTTCGAAGACTAATTACTGCGAATTACGCAAAATAACGCCACCTAACCAAGTTTAGCGAACGACAAATATTTTTCCTTGTTGCAGAATGAGCTGAAAATTGCAGAAATGCAAGTCTATACATCTCTCATCTAAATGACATTGGTCTCTAACTCTACCCATTCACCGTTTTTCAACGAAATAACTTTTTCGAAGACAAATTACTGCGAATTACGCAAAATAACGCCACCTAACCAAGTTTAGCGAACGCCAAATATTTTTCCTTATTGCAGAATGAGCTGAAAATTGCAGAAATGCAAGTCTAAACATCTCTTATCTAAATGACATTGTTCTGTAACTCTACCCATTCACCGTTTTCCAACGAAATAACTTTTTCGAAGACTAATTATGGCAAAAAACGCAAAATAAAGGCGGTGAACCAAGTTCAGCGAACGACAAATATTTTTCCTTATTGCAGAATGAGCTGAAAATTGCAGAAATGCAAGTCTAAACATCTCTCATCTAAATGACATTGGTCTCTAACTCTACCCATTCACCGTTTTCCAACGAAATAACTTTTTCGAAGACTAATTGCTGCGAATTACGCAAATAACGCCACCTAACCAAGTTTAGCGAACGACAAATATTTTTTCCTTATTGCAGAATGAGCTGAAAATTGCAGAAATGCAAGTCTAAACATCTCTCATCTAAATGACATTGGTCTCTAACTCTACCCATTCACCGTTTTCCAACGAAATAACTTTTTCGAAGACTAATTGCTGCGAATTACGCAAATAACGCCACCTAACCAAGTTTAGCGAACGACAAATATTTTTCCTTGTTGCAGAATGAGCTGAAAATTGCAGAAATGCAAGTCTATACATCTCTCATCTAAATGACATTGGTCTCTAACTCTATCCATTCACCGTTTTCCAACGAAATAACTTTTTCTAAAACTAATTATGGCGAAATAAGATAGGCAGCGCTGAAGTTTTATACGCTGTGTGAGTGGATTAACCTTTTTTCGTTATGCTGGAATACCTTCATAACACGTGTGTCGACGTCGTGTACTCCTGTAGGCTATATGACTTCTTGCAGTGTAATGGATTGTTTCTTACAAAATTTAACCAAAATGGAGAAAGATTTAGTAGCTAAGCTGAGACATTTTTCAAAACTTAAGGTGAAGAAATTGGTGCCTCATTATCTAGGAACCTCACCGCACGTCACTGCTTCAGAATAAGACCAAAATAGGACTAGGACTAAGTCGATCACCTTGTCCATGGCCAGCACGTTCTACGAGGGAATGTTACTTTCAACTTACCGCAGTTAGGGGAATTGCGCACTCCGCACCTGGAATAAACATTAGTCGCTCGCCCGATAACGAATGATTAACACTTAATTACTAAGCGAAAGTTATCGCGAAACGCGAAGTAAATGTTCGCCCGAAAATAAGCTGAAACTGCAATACCAGGATACATTTAAAGCAAGCACTATTAATGTGTCGCCACTGCAACAGGCCTTTATCTAAACTTGTAACTCGCGTATGTACAATCAGGCGCAACCATCGGTGGTGAAACATAAAAATATATCCGTTCCAATTGGGAACACACAACAAGACCTAAAAAACAACAATATCTAAAGCCAAATATATAAAACCATAGTACTAAGACCAACGTCAAATAATGAAACCAAATGCGCAATAATATCTAAATTCAATGAAACATTCACACATATGTGTGTTAATACTGAGATCTAGCCCTTTGAAGCTGCTCTTTGACCAACGACTACGGCTTACGTATTATTAGTACACCGAAAGCCATCGCAGATCCAACGAATCTGTTCATCTATGATGCAAGCAGGGCAGAATAGAAAAACAACTAGCCTGCAGTGAGGTTTGAACTCACGACCTCCGGTCAAGCCGGGACTGTCGCTCTACCAACTGAGCTACAAAGGCTCAGAGAGGAGCGAGTCGAGAAACAACCATACACCAATGCTTGCTCAATCTGTTAGTACAAGCAACCTCATTGAAGGGGATCCACTGTACCATATCATTTATTCAATAAAACATTCACACAAATGTGTGTTAATTATTAGCTCAGTTGGTAGAGCGACGGTCCCGGCTTGACCGGAGGTCGTGAGTTAGAACTTCACGGCAGGCTAGTTGTTTCTCTAGTCTGCTCTGCTTGCACCATAGACCAACAGATTCGGTGAGTCTACGAAGGCATTCGGTGTACTATTATCTAAACTCAACGGTATAAGGCCTGATAGGCCAAAATAACGCCTGTAACTAAAGGTAAAGGGTATGGGACAATCGGGGGCTATGGGTGTGATATCGGCCGTTTGCAACTGTTAGGTTGTCACAAATTTAATTATGGTAGCCCTTTGAAGCATAACTAATGTGTTAGGCCGCGGGAACTGCCGTCCGGGTCGGGTACCCGTCGCCACGGTTTCCCCTCAGGAATAGGACATTGTGTGAATTTCGCAGTTTCGGTTTTCTCAGCGCTGCGTGACATCTTTGTGTCGATTTCGTTCGCTATTGCGTGGTGTCGTTTTGGTATCATTCGTCGGGTGGATACCGAGAGAATCGGACGCATTTTGAGCACAGTTTGCAATCTCGTGGGTTAGAGACAAGCTGTAGCCTTATGCGAGCACTTGGTGTGCATGGTTATTTGCCGAATACTGATTGTCGTTCTGTCCAATAAACGTCTTGCTCGAGAAAGTAAAGTCATTCCTATCCTTAGCAGCTACTTTGGGGATCGTGTCCCGATCTAGTCTGCGACAACTGTGGGCTCGTCCGGGATTTAAAACAAGGTTTGACTTAGAGACCTCTTCAAGACGTGGTAGAAATGGACAAGATAGTCGAGGCAGGAAAGAGCATGGGACTCACAGGTGATGACCTGGTGAAGTTCGTGCAGCAGGCCGCAGAACGCGAAGAACGTCGCTTGGATCGCGAAGCAGCGGCCAAAGAAAGGCGGGCCAAAGAAGCTAAGAAAGACCGCAGAGAAGCTCGAAGAGAAAACGAGTTTCGGTTAGAAATGAATCGGTTGGAAGTTGAAATAGCTCAACTTCAGCATCGGAGCCCAGTCCTATTAAAGCTGGTCCCAGTTGTACAGCGACTTCGGAAGCGGAAAACGAAAGGCGTTGTGATGACGCCCAGTTGTACAGCGAGGCTTCGGAAGCGGAAAACGAAAGGCGTTGCGATGACGCCCAGTTGTACAGCGAGGCTTCGGAAGCGGAAAACGATAGGCGTTGTGATTACGCCCAGTTGTACAGCGAGGCTTGGGAAGCCGAAAACGAAAGGCGTTGTGATGACGCCCAGTTGTACAACGAGGCTTGGGAAGCGGAAAACGAAAGGCGTTGTGATGACACCCAGTTGTACAGCGAGGCTTCGGAAGCGGAAAACGATAGGCGTTGTGATGACGCCCAGTTGTACAGCGAGGCTTCGGAAGCGGAAAACGATAGGCGTTGTGATGACGCCCAGTTGTACAGCGAGGCTTCGGAAGCGGAAAACGATAGGCGTTGTGATGACGCCCAGTTGTACAGCGAGGCTTGGGGAGCGGAAAACGAAAGGCGTTCTGATGACGCCCAGTTGTACAGCGAGGCTTGGGAAGCGGAAAACGAAAGGCGTTGCGATGACGCCCAGTTGTACAGCGAGGCTTGGGAAGCGGAAAACGATAGGCGTTGTGATGACGCCCAGTTGTACAGCGAGGCTTGGGGAGCGGAAAACGAAAGGCGTTGTGACGACGCCCAGTTGTACAGCGAGGCTTTAGAAGCGACAAACGAACGTAGGGTTGAATACGTTCAGTTGGGCTTTGAATCATTGGAAGCAGCCGATAATTCGAAGGTATAGGAGTGCGTGTAAGCAGATGATGTTCGAAAGGCAGGAATCGGGGTCACACTTTGCACCTCTTACTCAGAGGATGACGTGGAGCTGGAGTTCTTGTGCATTGCGGATGGTCTACGGGCGTTTTCGAAGGTGGTTCAGGTTGGAATCAAGGTCATTACGCCGAACAACCTCAACAGGATCTTTGACATGTCACCGGTTGCGCAATATGTGCGGCCCTCACCGGACAGAGACAAAATTGAGCGGCGCGCGTTAAAATGGGTCATGGCGATGACCAGAGTTGTGTAAAGTTAAGCGACTGTAAATGTGCATGCGACGTTTTCTCGTCTGTTGTTTTTCATTTCGTGATCTTTACAATTTGTGCTTTGACGTGTATGTATCATGGGACAGCTTTAAAGAGAGATAAATTTCGTCTCTCGTATGCGAATTTGCTAGTATGTTTGTCTTGATTTTGCTGGCTTTCTTAGTTTTGTGTCTTGCTAAAATGTAAACATGGCAAAGTCGTCTTAAGTTGGGGTAAAGTGTGGACTGCAGTTTGTTAATGTTTGCTGGAAATTTGTGTTGTAAATTTACTGTGTGCCATCGCGAAGTTAACTTGGGCTAAAGAGTGTATCGTACTTTTTATTTTTACTTCGTTTTAAATTTGTGTTTCGTGAAATTAGCCAATCGCAAGGATTGTCTTTAAGAGGGGGTAAATGTCACAAATTTAATTATTGTAGCCCTTTGAAGCATAACTAATGTGTTAGGCCGCGGGAACTGCCGTCCGGGTCGGCTACCCGTCGCCACGGTTTCCCCTTAGGAATAGAACATTGTGTGAATTTCGCAGCCTCGGTTTTCTCAGCGCTGCGTGACATCTTTGTGTCGATTTCGTTCGCTATTGCGTGGTGTCGTTTTGGTATCATTCGTCGGGTGGATACCGAGAGAATCGGACGCATTTTGAGCACAGTTTGCAATCTCGTGGGTTAGAGACAAGCTGTAGCCTTATGCGAGCACTTGGTGTGCATGGTTATTTGCCGAATACTGATTGTCGTTCTGTCCAATAAACGTCTTGCTCGAGAAAGTAAAGTCATTCCTATCCTTAGCAGCTACTTTGGGGATCGTGTCCCGATCTAGTCTGCGACATAGGTATTTAGGCCCTAGTCCTATTTTGGTCTTATTCTGAAGCAGTGACGTGCGGTGAGGCACTATTCACCTTAAGTTTTGAACAATGTCTCAGCTTAGCTACTAAATATTTCTCCATTTTAGTTAAATTTTGTAAGAAACAATCCATTACACTACAAGAAGTCACATAGCCTACAGGAGTACACGACATCGACTCACGTGCTATGAAGGTATTCCAGCATAACGAAGAAAGGTTTCATAGTTGTGACGTCATAATTGCGACATGTCTCCAATCACAGCTTACTCGTTTAATGTTTTCTGGGCGACTTTGCGAAAGAAAAAGGCACGCACACAGCGCATGAAACTTCAGCGCTGCCTATCTTATTTCGCCATAATTAGTTTTAGAAAAAGTTATTTCGTTGGAAAACGGTGAATGGGTAGAGTTAGAGACCAATGTCATTTAGATGAGAGATGTTTAGACTTGCATTTCTGCAATTTTCAGCTCATTCTGCAACAAGGAAAAATATTTGGCGTTCGCTAAACTTGGTTAGGTAGCGTTATTTTGCGTAATTCGCAGTAATTTGTCTTCGAAAAAGTTATTTCGTTGGAAAACGGTAAATGGGTAGAGTTAGAGACCAATGTCATTTAGATGAGAGATGTTTAGACTTGCATTTCTGCAATTTTCAGCTCATTCTGCAACAAGGAAAAATATTTGGCGTTCGCTAAACTTGGTTAGGTAGCGTTATTTTGCGTAATTCGCAGTAATTTGTCTTCGAAAAAGTTATTTCGTTGGAAAACGGTGAATGGGTAGAGTTAGAGACCAATGTCATTCAAATAAGATATGTTTAGACTCGCATTTCTGCAATTTTCAGCTTATTTTGAGGTAAGTATCAAAAAAGAGACGTTATTGTATTGTGGTAAACTGATGTAAAAAAAATTCAAACAAATACCAAAAATTTATTTCGCGACAATGGTAGGAAAACCGTCCACTAGAAGTTGCAGTTTGCAGCTAACGCGAAACCAAAATCGAGCGCAAAACGCCGTTTTTCGTCTTTTGTTTGGTCGACCGTAAACGCTGCATAGTTTTTTCTCTTCGGTTTTTCGTTTAGGTTTAGGTTGACTGATTAGCAAGTGTGCCTTCGACAATTGACAACGCCAAGTCAAATCATTTCTTTTTTTTCTCGCTAAAAACGCCGAGTTAGGCGCAGTTATTGTTCCTCGTTGTTCGGTCTCTGCGCTAATATCTGATGTTGGTGTAGCATCGGCATTAGTTGAAGCAGATTCTTAAAAGGAGATAAAATGATGACTATCGTGCGCGTTTCAAAGTCTAAATTTTTCTGTAATGGTAGTCACTGCAAAATCATTCTATATAAGCATATTATAAGACCGCATGTCTAGTGTGCAATGACATAACTTTATTTCCCACAACCGCAGCTTGCAATTTGGCTGACTTGGCACACTGCTCGGCGCAGATTTTGCGCCAATCGTGGCATAATAACACCCGGGAAAAACGTTCTTCGTTTTGTATTGCAGGTGGCGTAAGACGTACTTGTAACTTAGTGTGGTCCCGTACATAAAACTTGCGCTGCTGATAGTCGAATTATGTATGATTCTACCACAATCAATCAGGCATATTTCACGGTCTTGGTTTATTTTTCGCCTAAAGTTAAGATTGCAGACTAAGCGGTTTCTCAGCTGGCGCCAGTGGCGTTACTGGCGTAGCAGTCACTTGGCGGTTCTGGCTCTGCGCCAGGGGCGGCAGGCTGCAAGGGGGAGGCAAAATGAGGCTGCACAGTGCACACAGCAAAGAAATGAAGTTATGCAAAAATAAATAAAAAGTAAAACAAGAAAATGATTTACAAAGAGACAGCTAGCACACGATTCTTGCGTGATGTTGGATAGCTGTAGCCTGTACTCCGTCTGTTGATCAATTCTTAGTAACATTTATTACGTCATAAATCTGTTGTTAATTCTCACGCGCTGCTGCAAAGCGAAAGTCACTATGGATTCACCAACGCTTTTAAAAGCACTTATGACGACGAGGTGGAATTGTTGGAGTTAGCTGTGGAAATTAACAGATGGCTGGTGCGAAGCAATGAAACCATGCACGTTTGATCATAATGCAACAGCGTGTGATGTTTTACAGTGGCTAGCTAAATCACACCTACTTGATTCGACACCATATTTATGCTTGTGTCTGAAACTTTATCTTACCATTGGTGTTTCAATTGCGAGCTGTGAGGGGAGTTTCTCAAAGCTCAAAAAGATAGTGTCGTATTTACATTCTACCATGAATGATGATCAGCTATCAGCTATATCGATTCTTTCTATAGAAAGAGACTACGTTCAAAAACTTGATTTTGAATATATTATCGCTGATTTTCTTCGGCGAAAGCTCAAAAAGTTCAATTTTCAGGTGGCTATTGATCTTTTATTTGCCTAATACATTCGTTCTCCATTTTTTGTCTTTTATTTTTGGCCTTAACGCTGAGATGAGGCTTTTTTCTCAAGAAATGTAGAACTTCTGAGACGCGGCACATTATTTGTAATTAGTTTTATTGAATAGATTGCTTGAACATGAAACTATTTGAAAATTTGCTGCATTCTACTTGAGGCGGCATTTTCAACGAAAGCCAGGGGCGGCAGCATATGCTCCACGCTACTGGCTTGCGCCTGACAGAATTGTCGACGACGCACGTGTTCGCTTTGCGTCTATCGGTTTGCTTTTGCTGAACGTTATTTTGGCAGTTTCTGGTTAGTTTTTTTATGACGTCTTGCCATCACCATTCGATGACGTCATACTGTCACCGTCTTATGACGTCATTGTTCAATAACGTCAGACGTAAAATAGGGGAATTCCCTAAGTTAAAAATTCACGACCCTCCTTTTTGATTTTCTGGACACGCCCCTGATTGCCCCCCCACCTGGAAAATTTTCTGCGGGCGGCTCAGGTAGCTGTGTTTTTCGTCTTTCGGTTTTCGTTTTGCGTTGTAACGCTTTATTTTTGGGTTGTAAGTTTTATACCGTTTCCTTGCTAATCTGTTATTTTATTTTGCCTTTCTCCGTCATCCGATTTCCTCATCTACCGTGCTTCTCTAGTTTAAATTATAAAAATGCCCTTAACTAGTTTTAGCGGCAAAACCCGTTACCTTATTTGCAAATATTTCAACACATCTTGCCGTCTTGATAAAGCAAACAACTACGTCGGAATAATCAACGGATAGGCAAACTGTTAGCCTTTGAGCCACTTTTTGTCTACCGCGACCTATTGTTCAATATAGTTTGCGGTTATTGTGTATTTGTAGGTTGCATTAAAGTCACACATTCACTGTACTGTATTTAGAGAGCCCTACACTCACTGTAGCTTACTGTATTTAGATAGCCTGCCATATGTCCTCTTTTAGGAGGATTTGTCCTCTTTTCACAAGAAAAGTGAATGGTCCTCGGAGGACGCCCAAAAAAGCCCAAAGGTCCCCGTTTCGCATTTCGAGATAATTGCTTTACTTGCTTATACTTTCAACAAGTTTTATAGGCGAGACGTTGTATTTATTTCAAAAAAATACTGTAGCCGTGAAACATGCTAAATTGTTGGTTTAGAAAGCTTTCCAATAAATTGCCCTACCAACCCTACCTTCTTGATAGTTATTGCAAACAAAATTGTAACCGAATCTCACATGTAAAAAGGCACATTAATAAAGCAAAGGTGTGCGATTATTGACTTTAAAAGGTAGGATTTTAAATCGTCACTTAAACTCTTTTCGTAGCCGCCAACAGCAAAACCGTCGCGCTCGCAACAAATAAATCAATATTTACGTCCGAGTCTGCCAGCAACACCAAATTTCATATCAAACGTTAATCCGAAAATCCCAAAAACAACCAAACATCACGGAAATCAGCATATAACGTCATCAAACTCAAAAGTAACAATTCTACTTTCGTTTTACTTGCTGGCCAAAAAATATCCTCCTTTTTGGTGCTAAAAATATGGTAGCCCTAAATCCCTAATATAGAGTCTTACATTCACTGTACTGCAGTGTATAGAGTTTTATAAATTCATTTTTAAGCAATATTCGAATTTATTTTATACTAGACGAAATACCCGGCGTTGCCCAGGTTACAAAGAATAGGGTAACACTAATTTACGGAATGATGAATGGTCGGAACGCTCACAGTAATATTATTAAAGATAATAACACTTGACCCACCTTCACCCAAACGCTAACCCCCACCCTAACCCAAATATTGTGCGTTGGTTTAATATTGTTTTAACGGGGTAACACTTAAATTAGTGAGCGTTCCGACCATTCCGACCATTCATCATTCCGTAAATTAGTATTACCAAAAAGAATATTTACCGGTTATTCGTAAGATATTCGTAAATGACATAAATAATGCAAACATATTTTTTTAAATGTCATAACAAATTTGCTTATGCCTAAACGTTTGAACTGAGTGTCACTAAATATAAATTTCGAATCATGTGATGTAAAGTCGGTTAACTACAGCGCACAACACTTGGCTAAGCATGCAATACATCTTTTAAGTAACGAAAACCTGTGACGTTTGTCAATTGAGAATAACTCCCAAACGTAAAACTTTAGGTTGCAGCACCAATTGCTTAGACTTGATTAAAAGCGTCATGTTTAAGCAAATACGTAATTCTGGTGCTAAACTGCTTTAAACGTCAGAAAAATCCTCATTGAAAAAACAAATGCTTACTGTTATAAACGCAATATTTCGCAAACTCTGCTAAGTATTGCGTGGTAAACACGTTGTAAGAAGTCATTAGGCTTTGGCCTCAATCACTATCGCTAACAAACGGCTTAAAAATAAAAATTCAATTCTTCGTAAATTTGCGAACTTTACCTAATTTTTTCGCGTAAACAGGCATCAATAAGTTCCTAAACATAATAGTCTTAGTTGGAAACATTAAAATTTTACTTTATGAAGGAAATGTACTTATTGTTTTATTTTTTTATTTCCCGGCAGGTAAATTAAACTTGGACTATATTCTACTTACTGCGACAACAAACGCGATATTTTGCAAACTCTGCCAAAATTTGGCATTGTTAAACTTAAGTCTTTATTTGGAACGTTGCACACGTTTGTTAGTATAGTTTATAATAGTGGTTCTCAACCGGGGGTACACAAAAACTTCGCAATATACCTATATTAAATTAACTAACGCTGGGGCTTGGGATACATGCTTAAAACACAATCTTGGTAACATTGTACCATGTTGAAAATCGCATTGAGTGTGACGTAACATTTCGATTGTGATGTAACACAAATTCATTGTAAAATGACTTTGCGACCATCTTGCCACATTAGTTGAAAACATTAAAATTTTACTTTACTAAGGAAATATACTTACTTTTATTCTTTCATTTCCCGGCAGGTAATTGCGCTTGAAAAAAAGTGTTGCGCGGATACGTAAAATAGGGGAATTCCCTAAGTTAAAAATTCACGACCCTCCTTTTTGATTTTCTGGACACGCCCCTGATTGCCCCCCCACCTGGAAAATTTTCTGCAGGCGGCTCTGGTAGCTGTGTTTTTCGTCTTTCGGTTTTCGTTTGCGTTGTAACGCTCTATTTTGGGGTTGTAAGTTTTATACCGTTTCCTTGCTAATATGTTGTTTTATTTTGCCTTTCCACCAGGGTTGCCAGATTATGAAAAGGTTTTAAGGCCAAAATAATACAAAAAAAGGCCAAAAAAGGCCAAATGAATATTTACCCGTTTGTATTCAACATAAAGGGGTAAAATATAATAATAAGTAAATATAATACACTGACACCAGTTACAAATTGAAATTATAGTAAATTTCTAGTTCTTGTGCAAACTTGAAGTTAACTAGAATAACCACAATAATAAATATAAATTGTGCTTTTTAAATGTAGCCTATTAAATAGGTTAGGTTAAAATAATAGAACTAGATAACTTAACCTGCATCTACATAGTTCTAATATTTATTATTATGGTTGTTATCCTAGTTAAATTCCCAAAAAAAGGAAAATAAAAAAATGCGGTGGGAATTATCTTAGGAGGCAATATCTTAGCAAGGTCCAACAGGAAAGAGTCCTTGTGTTGAACAAAGCTGAACACTTTTTATAAGAACGCCAAATATGAAAGCAATCGATATTACAACGTCATCAATAAATCAAGCTAAATTCATCATTGTATTTAGGACTATGTGAGTAGCCTATTACCACCTTAATTAATATACTTGTCACAAACGAGATTCCTTTGTGAAAAACCAAAAAGGATTTTTCGCACTGTTGGTGTGTCCAAGAAGATGATAGACACTGCTATGTCAACAAAAGATTCTTTTGTAACAAGTCTATGATCATTAATGTTATTTACCCATCACAAAGCATCACAATATAACGGTAATTTAAAAGGTATTGCTCAGCAACTCAATTTTTGAAAGCGTATAGATTAAAAAGTGAACACGTTGCGTTTCTGTATACTAAGTTTTGAGAGTTGACACTATAATTCTAAAATGATGTCTATAATATTCATATTTATCGATAGTTTATTACTTGTAGTGGATTTCAAAAAAAAAGGCCAAATTTAAGGCCAAATCTATAAAAAGGCCAAATGTATAATTTCTAAGGCCAACCGATTCTAAAAAAAGCCAAATTCAAGCAATTTGGCCTTGAAAAGGCCAATCTGGCAACCCTGCTTTCCACTGTCATCCGATTTCCTAATCTACCGTGCTTCTCTAGTTTAAATTATAAAAATGCCCTTAACTAGTTTTAGCGGCAAAACCCGTTACCTTATTTGCAAATATTTCAACACATCTTGCCGTCTTGATAAAGCAAACAACTACGTCGGAATAATCAACGGATAGCCAAACTGTTAGCCTTTGAGCCACTTTTTGTCTGCCGCGACCTATTGTTCAATATAGTTTGCGGTTATTGTGTATTTGTAGGCTGCATTAAAGTCACACATTCACTGTACTGTATTTAGAGAGCCCTACACTCACTGTAGCCTACTGTATTTAGATAGCCTGCCATATGTCCTCTTTTAGGAGGATGTGTCCTCTTTTCACAAGAAAAGTGAATGGTCCTCGGAGGACGCCCAAAAAAGCCCAAAGGTCCCCTTTTTCGCATTTCGAGATAATTGCTTTACTTGCTTATACTTTCAACAAGTTTTATAGGCGAGACGTTGTATTTATTTCAAAAAAATACTGTAGCCGTGAAACATGCTAAATTGTTGGTTTAGAAAAGCTTTCCAATAAATTGCCCTACCAACCCTACCTTCTTGATAGTTATTGCAAACAAAATTGTAACCGAATCTCACATGTAAAAAGGCACATTAATAAAGCAAAGGTGTGCGATTATTGACTTTAAAAGGTAGGATTTTAAATCGTCACTTAAACTCTTTTCGTAGCCGCCAACAGCAAAACCGTCGCGCTCGCAACAAATAGATCAATATTTACGTCCGAGTCTGTCAGCAACACCAAATTTCATATCAAACGTTAATCCGAAAATCCCAAAAACAACCAAACATCACGAAAATCAGCATATAACGTCATCAAACTCAAAAGTAACAATTCTACTTTCGTTTTACTTGCTGGCAAAAAAATATCCTCCTTTTTGGTGCTAAAAATATGGTAGCCCTAAATCCCTAATATAGAGTCTTACATTCACTATACTGCAGTGTATAGAGTTTTATAAATGCATTTTTAAGCAATATTCGAATTTATTTTATACTAGACGAAATACCTGGCGTTGCCCAGGTTACAAAGAATAGGGTAACACTAATTTACGGAATGATGAATGGTCGGAACGCTCACAGTAATATTATTAAAGATAATAACACTTGACCCAACTTCACCCAAACGCTAACCCCCACCCTAACCCAAATATTGTGCGTTGGTTTAATAATTGTTTTAATGGGGTAACACTTAAATTAGTGAGCGTTCCGACCATTCCGACCATTCATCATTCCGTAAATTAGTATTACCAAAAAGAATATTTACCGGTTATTCGTAAGATCTTCGTAAATGACATAAAAATGCAAACATATTTTTTTAAATGTCATAACAAATTTGCTTATGCCTAAACGTTTGAACTGAGTGTCACTAAATAGAAATTTCGAATCATGTGATGTGAAGTCGGTTAACTATAGCACACAACACTTGGCTAAGCATGCAATACATCTTTTAAGTAACGAAAACCTGTGACGTTTGTCAATTGAGAATAACTCCCAAACGTAAAACTTTAGGTTGCAGCAGCAATTGCTTAGACTTGATTCAAAGCGTCATGTTTAAGCAAATACGTAATCCTGGTGCTAAACTGCTTTAAACGTCAGAAAAATCCTCATTGAAAAAACAAAAGCTTACTGTTAACTACTGTTATCAACGCAATATTTCGCAAACTCTGCTAAGTATTGCGTGGGTAAACACGTTGTAAGAAGTCGTTAGGCTTTGGCCTCAATCACTATCACTAACAAACGGCTTAAAAATAAAAATTCAATTCTTCGTAAATTTGCGAACTTTACCTAATTTTTTCGCGTAAACAGGCATCAATAAGTTCCTAAACATAATAGTCTTAGTTGGAAACAATAAAATTTTACTTTACGAAGGAAATGTACTTATGGTTTTATTTTTTTATTTCCCGGCAGGTAAATTAAACTTGGACTATATTCTACTTACTGCGACAACAAACGCGATATTTTGCGAACTCTGCCAAAATTTGGCATTGTTAAACTTAGGTCTTTATTTGGAACGTTGCACACGTTTGTTAGCATAGTTTATAATAGTGGTTCTCAACCGGGGGTCCACAAAAACTTCTCAATATATACCTATATTAATATACCTATATTAAATTAACTAACGCTGGGGCTTGGGATACATGCTTAAAACACAATCTTGGTAACATTGAACCATGTTGAAAATCGCATTGAGTATGACGTAACATTTCGATTGTGATGTAACACAAATTCATTGTAAAATGACTTTACGACCATCTTGCCACATTAGTTGAAAACATTAAAATTTTACTTTACTAAGGAAATATACTTACTTTTATTTTTTTATTTCCCGGCAGGTAATTGCGCTTGAAACAAAAGTGTTGCGCGGATACGTAAAATAGGGGAATTCCCTAAGTTAAAAATTCACGACCCTCCTTTTTGATTTTCTGGACACGCCCCTGATTGCCCCCCCACCTGGAAAATTTTCTGCGGGCGGCTGGTAGCTGTGTTTTTCGTCTTTCGGTTTTCGTTTGCGTTGTAACGCTCTATTTTGGGGTTGTAAGTTTTATACCGTTTCCTTGCTAATATGTTGTTTTAATTTGCCTTTCCACTGTCATCCGATTTCCTAATCTACCGTGCTTCTCTAGTTTAAATTATAAAAATGCCCTTAACTAGTTATAGCGGCAAAACCCGTTACCTTATTTGCAAATATTTTAACACATCTTGCCGTCTTGATAAAGCAAACAACTACGTCGGAATTACCAACGGATAGGCAAACTGTTAGCCTTTGAGCCACTTTTTGTCTGCCGCGACCTATTGTTCAATATAGTTTGCGGTTATTGTGTATTTGTAGGCACTAGGCAGGTTTATAGTCACACATTCACTGTACTGTATTTAGAGAGCCCTACACTCACTGTAGCCTACTGTATTTAGATAGCCTGCCATATGTCCTCTTTTAGGAGGATGTGTCCTCTTTTCACAAGAAAAGTGAATGGTCCTCGGAGGACGCCCAAAAAAGCCCAAAGGTCCCCTTTTCGCATTTCGAGATAATTGCTTTACTTGCTTATACTTTCAACAAGTTTTATAGGCGAGACGTTGTATTTATTTCAAAAAAATACTGTAGCCGTGAAACATGCTAAATTGTTGGTTTAGAAAAGCTTTCCAATAAATTGCCCTACCAACCCTACCTTCTTGATAGTTATTGCAAACAAAATTGTAACCGAATCTCACATGTAAAAAGGCACATTAATAAAGCAAAGGTGTGCGATTATTGACTTTAAAAGATAGGATTTTATATCGTCACTTAAACTCTTTTCGTAGCCGCCAACAGCAAAACCGTCGCGCTCGCAACAAATAGATCAATATTT
Source organism: Ascidiella aspersa (assembly GCF_963924565.1). NCBI lineage: Eukaryota > Metazoa > Chordata > Ascidiacea > Phlebobranchia > Ascidiidae > Ascidiella > Ascidiella aspersa. Next base: position 24,705,095 of record NC_139451.1, read on the forward strand.
ACGTCCGAGTCTGCCAGCAACACCAAATTTCATATCAAACGTTAATCCGAAAATCCCCAAAACAACCAAACATCACGAAAATCAGCATATAACGTCATCAAACTCAAAAGTAACAATTCTACTTTCGTTTTACTTGCTGGCAAAAAAATATCCTCCTTTTTGGTGCTAAAAATATGGTAGCCCTAAATCCCTAATATAGAGTCTTACATTCACTATACTGCAGTGTATAGAGTTTTATAAATGCATTTTTAAGCAATATTCGAATTTATTTTATACTAGACGAAATACCTGGCGTTGCCCAGGTTACAAAGAATAGGGTAACACTAATTTACGGAATGATGAATGGTCGGAACGCTCACAGTAATATTATTAAAGATAATAACACTTGACCCAACTTCACCCAAACGCTAACCCCCACCCTAACCCAAATATTGTGCGTTGGTTTAATAATTGTTTTAATGGGGTAACACTTAAATTAGTGAGCGTTCCGACCATTCCGACCATTCATCATTCCGTAAATTAGTATTACCAAAAAGAATATTTACCGGTTATTCGTAAGATCTTCGTAAATGACATAAAAATGCAAACATATTTTTTTAAATGTCATAACAAATTTGCTTATGCCTAAACGTTTGAACTGAGTGTCACTAAATAGAAATTTCGAATCATGTGATGTGAAGTCGGTTAACTATAGCACACAACACTTGGCTAAGCATGCAATACATCTTTTAAGTAACGAAAACCTGTGACGTTTGTCAATTGAGAATAACTCCCAAACGTAAAACTTTAGGTTGCAGCAGCAATTGCTTAGACTTGATTCAAAGCGTCATGTTTAAGCAAATACGTAATCCTGGTGCTAAACTGCTTTAAACGTCAGAAAAATCCTCATTGAAAAAACAAAAGCTTACTGTTAACTACTGTTATCAACGCAATATTTCGCAAACTCTGCTAAGTATTGCGTGGGTAAACACGTTGTAAGAAGTCGTTAGGCTTTGGCCTCAATCACTATCACTAACAAACGGCTTAAAAATAAAAATTCAATTCTTCGTAAATTTGCGAACTTTACCTAATTTTTTCGCGTAAACAGGCATCAATAAGTTCCTAAACATAATAGTCTTAGTTGGAAACAATAAAATTTTACTTTACGAAGGAAATGTACTTATGGTTTTATTTTTTTATTTCCCGGCAGGTAAATTAAACTTGGACTATATTCTACTTACTGCGACAACAAACGCGATATTTTGCGAACTCTGCCAAAATTTGGCATTGTTAAACTTAGGTCTTTATTTGGAACGTTGCACACGTTTGTTAGCATAGTTTATAATAGTGGTTCTCAACCGGGGGTCCACAAAAACTTCTCAATATATACCTATATTAATATACCTATATTAAATTAACTAACGCTGGGGCTTGGGATACATGCTTAAAACACAATCTTGGTAACATTGAACCATGTTGAAAATCGCATTGAGTATGACGTAACATTTCGATTGTGATGTAACACAAATTCATTGTAAAATGACTTTACGACCATCTTGCCACATTAGTTGAAAACATTAAAATTTTACTTTACTAAGGAAATATACTTACTTTTATTTTTTTATTTCCCGGCAGGTAATTGCGCTTGAAACAAAAGTGTTGCGCGGATACGTAAAATAGGGGAATTCCCTAAGTTAAAAATTCACGACCCTCCTTTTTGATTTTCTGGACACGCCCCTGATTGCCCCCCCACCTGGAAAATTTTCTGCGGGCGGCTGGTAGCTGTGTTTTTCGTCTTTCGGTTTTCGTTTGCGTTGTAACGCTCTATTTTGGGGTTGTAAGTTTTATACCGTTTCCTTGCTAATATGTTGTTTTAATTTGCCTTTCCACTGTCATCCGATTTCCTAATCTACCGTGCTTCTCTAGTTTAAATTATAAAAATGCCCTTAACTAGTTATAGCGGCAAAACCCGTTACCTTATTTGCAAATATTTTAACACATCTTGCCGTCTTGATAAAGCAAACAACTACGTCGGAATTACCAACGGATAGGCAAACTGTTAGCCTTTGAGCCACTTTTTGTCTGCCGCGACCTATTGTTCAATATAGTTTGCGGTTATTGTGTATTTGTAGGCACTAGGCAGGTTTATAGTCACACATTCACTGTACTGTATTTAGAGAGCCCTACACTCACTGTAGCCTACTGTATTTAGATAGCCTGCCATATGTCCTCTTTTAGGAGGATGTGTCCTCTTTTCACAAGAAAAGTGAATGGTCCTCGGAGGACGCCCAAAAAAGCCCAAAGGTCCCCTTTTTCGCATTTCGAGATAATTGCTTTACTTGCTTATACTTTCAACAAGTTTTATAGGCGAGACGTTGTATTTATTTCAAAAAAATACTGTAGCCGTGAAACATGCTAAATTGTTGGTTTAGAAAAGCTTTCCAATAAATTGCCCTACCAACCCTACCTTCTTGATAGTTATTGCAAACAAAATTGTAACCGAATCTCACATGTAAAAAGGCACATTAATAAAGCAAAGGTGTGCGATTATTGACTTTAAAAGATAGGATTTTATATCGTCACTTAAACTCTTTTCGTAGCCGCCAACAGCAAAACCGTCGCGCTCGCAACAAATAGATCAATATTTACGTCCGAGTCTGCCAGCAACACCAAATTTCATATCAAACGTTAATCCGAAAATCCCCAAAACAACCAAACATCACGAAAATCAGCATATAACGTCATCAAACTCAAAAGTAACAATTCTACTTTCGTTTTACTTGCTGGCAAAAAAATATCCTCCTTTTTGGTGCTAAAAATATGGTAGCCCTAAATCCCTAATATAGAGTCTTACATTCACTATACTGCAGTGTATAGAGTTTTATAAATGCATTTTTAAGCAATATTCGAATTTATTTTATACTAGACGAAATACCTGGCGTTGCCCAGGTTACAAAGAATAGGGTAACACTAATTTACGGAATGATGAATGGTCGGAACGCTCACAGTAATATTATTAAAGATAATAACACTTGACCCAACTTCACCCAAACGCTAACCCCCACCCTAACCCAAATATTGTGCGTTGGTTTAATAATTGTTTTAATGGGGTAACACTTAAATTAGTGAGCGTTCCGACCATTCCGACCATTCATCATTCCGTAAATTAGTATTACCAAAAAGAATATTTACCGGTTATTCGTAAGATCTTCGTAAATGACATAAAAATGCAAACATATTTTTTTAAATGTCATAACAAATTTGCTTATGCCTAAACGTTTGAACTGAGTGTCACTAAATAGAAATTTCGAATCATGTGATGTGAAGTCGGTTAACTATAGCACACAACACTTGGCTAAGCATGCAATACATCTTTTAAGTAACGAAAACCTGTGACGTTTGTCAATTGAGAATAACTCCCAAACGTAAAACTTTAGGTTGCAGCAGCAATTGCTTAGACTTGATTCAAAGCGTCATGTTTAAGCAAATACGTAATCCTGGTGCTAAACTGCTTTAAACGTCAGAAAAATCCTCATTGAAAAAACAAAAGCTTACTGTTAACTACTGTTATCAACGCAATATTTCGCAAACTCTGCTAAGTATTGCGTGGGTAAACACGTTGTAAGAAGTCGTTAGGCTTTGGCCTCAATCACTATCACTAACAAACGGCTTAAAAATAAAAATTCAATTCTTCGTAAATTTGCGAACTTTACCTAATTTTTTCGCGTAAACAGGCATCAATAAGTTCCTAAACATAATAGTCTTAGTTGGAAACAATAAAATTTTACTTTACGAAGGAAATGTACTTATGGTTTTATTTTTTTATTTCCCGGCAGGTAAATTAAACTTGGACTATATTCTACTTACTGCGACAACAAACGCGATATTTTGCGAACTCTGCCAAAATTTGGCATTGTTAAACTTAGGTCTTTATTTGGAACGTTGCACACGTTTGTTAGCATAGTTTATAATAGTGGTTCTCAACCGGGGGTCCACAAAAACTTCTCAATATATACCTATATTAATATACCTATATTAAATTAACTAACGCTGGGGCTTGGGATACATGCTTAAAACACAATCTTGGTAACATTGAACCATGTTGAAAATCGCATTGAGTATGACGTAACATTTCGATTGTGATGTAACACAAATTCATTGTAAAATGACTTTACGACCATCTTGCCACATTAGTTGAAAACATTAAAATTTTACTTTACTAAGGAAATATACTTACTTTTATTTTTTTATTTCCCGGCAGGTAATTGCGCTTGAAAAAAAGTGTTGCGCGGATACGTAAAATAGGGGAATTCCCTAAGTTAAAAATTCAGGACCCTCCTTTTTGATTTTCTGGACACGCCCCTGATTGCCCCCCCACCTGGAAAATTTTCTGCGGGCGGCTGGTAGCTGTGTTTTTCGTCTTTCGGTTTTCGTTTGCGTTGTAACGCTCTATTTTGGGGTTGTAAGTTTTATACCGTTTCCTTGCTAATATGTTGTTTTAATTTGCCTTTCCACTGTCATCCGATTTCCTAATCTACCGTGCTTCTCTAGTTTAAATTATAAAAATGCCCTTAACTAGTTATAGCGGCAAAACCCGTTACCTTATTTGCAAATATTTTAACACATCTTGCCGTCTTGATAAAGCAAACAACTACGTCGGAATTACCAACGGATAGGCAAACTGTTAGCCTTTGAGCCACTTTTTGTCTGCCGCGACCTATTGTTCAATATAGTTTGCGGTTATTGTGTATTTGTAGGCACTAGGCAGGTTTATAGTCACACATTCACTGTACTGTATTTAGAGAGCCCTACACTCACTGTAGCCTACTGTATTTAGATAGCCTGCCATATGTCCTCTTTTAGGAGGATGTGTCCTCTTTTCACAAGAAAAGTGAATGGTCCTCGGAGGACGCCCAAAAAAGCCCAAAGGTCCCCTTTTTCGCATTTCGAGATAATTGCTTTACTTGCTTATACTTTCAACAAGTTTTATAGGCGAGACGTTGTATTTATTTCAAAAAAATACTGTAGCCGTGAAACATGCTAAATTGTTGGTTTAGAAAAGCTTTCCAATAAATTGCCCTACCAACCCTATACCTTCTTGATAGTTATTGCAAACAAAATTGTAACCGAATCTCACATGTAAAAAGGCACATTAATAAAGCAAAGGTGTGCGATTATTGACTTTAAAAGATAGGATTTTATATCGTCACTTAAACTCTTTTCGTAGCCGCCAACAGCAAAACCGTCGCGCTCGCAACAAATAGATCAATATTTACGTCCGAGTCTGCCAGCAACACCAAATTTCATATCAAACGTTAATCCGAAAATCCCCAAAACAACCAAACATCACGAAAATCAGCATATAACGTCATCAAACTCAAAAGTAACAATTCTACTTTCGTTTTACTTGCTGGCAAAAAAATATCCTCCTTTTTGGTGCTAAAAATATGGTAGCCCTAAATCCCTAATATAGAGTCTTACATTCACTATACTGCAGTGTATAGAGTTTTATAAATGCATTTTTAAGCAATATTCGAATTTATTTTATACTAGACGAAATACCTGGCGTTGCCCAGGTTACAAAGAATAGGGTAACACTAATTTACGGAATGATGAATGGTCGGAACGCTCACAGTAATATTATTAAAGATAATAACACTTGACCCAACTTCACCCAAACGCTAACCCCCACCCTAACCCAAATATTGTGCGTTGGTTTAATAATTGTTTTAATGGGGTAACACTTAAATTAGTGAGCGTTCCGACCATTCCGACCATTCATCATTCCGTAAATTAGTATTACCAAAAAGAATATTTACCGGTTATTCGTAAGATCTTCGTAAATGACATAAAAATGCAAACATATTTTTTTAAATGTCATAACAAATTTGCTTATGCCTAAACGTTTGAACTGAGTGTCACTAAATAGAAATTTCGAATCATGTGATGTGAAGTCGGTTAACTATAGCACACAACACTTGGCTAAGCATGCAATACATCTTTTAAGTAACGAAAACCTGTGACGTTTGTCAATTGAGAATAACTCCCAAACGTAAAACTTTAGGTTGCAGCAGCAATTGCTTAGACTTGATTCAAAGCGTCATGTTTAAGCAAATACGTAATCCTGGTGCTAAACTGCTTTAAACGTCAGAAAAATCCTCATTGAAAAAACAAAAGCTTACTGTTAACTACTGTTATCAACGCAATATTTCGCAAACTCTGCTAAGTATTGCGTGGGTAAACACGTTGTAAGAAGTCGTTAGGCTTTGGCCTCAATCACTATCACTAACAAACGGCTTAAAAATAAAAATTCAATTCTTCGTAAATTTGCGAACTTTACCTAATTTTTTCGCGTAAACAGGCATCAATAAGTTCCTAAACATAATAGTCTTAGTTGGAAACAATAAAATTTTACTTTACGAAGGAAATGTACTTATGGTTTTATTTTTTTATTTCCCGGCAGGTAAATTAAACTTGGACTATATTCTACTTACTGCGACAACAAACGCGATATTTTGCGAACTCTGCCAAAATTTGGCATTGTTAAACTTAGGTCTTTATTTGGAACGTTGCACACGTTTGTTAGCATAGTTTATAATAGTGGTTCTCAACCGGGGGTCCACAAAAACTTCTCAATATATACCTATATTAATATACCTATATTAAATTAACTAACGCTGGGGCTTGGGATACATGCTTAAAACACAATCTTGGTAACATTGAACCATGTTGAAAATCGCATTGAGTATGACGTAACATTTCGATTGTGATGTAACACAAATTCATTGTAAAATGACTTTACGACCATCTTGCCACATTAGTTGAAAACATTAAAATTTTACTTTACTAAGGAAATATACTTACTTTTATTTTTTTATTTCCCGGCAGGTAATTGCGCTTGAAAAAAAGTGTTGCGCGGATACGTAAAATAGGGGAATTCCCTAAGTTAAAAATTCAGGACCCTCCTTTTTGATTTTCTGGACACGCCCCTGATTGCCCCCCCACCTGGAAAATTTTCTGCGGGCGGCTGGTAGCTGTGTTTTTCGTCTTTCGGTTTTCGTTTGCGTTGTAACGCTCTATTTTGGGGTTGTAAGTTTTATACCGTTTCCTTGCTAATATGTTGTTTTAATTTGCCTTTCCACTGTCATCCGATTTCCTAATCTACCGTGCTTCTCTAGTTTAAATTATAAAAATGCCCTTAACTAGTTATAGCGGCAAAACCCGTTACCTTATTTGCAAATATTTTAACACATCTTGCCGTCTTGATAAAGCAAACAACTACGTCGGAATTACCAACGGATAGGCAAACTGTTAGCCTTTGAGCCACTTTTTGTCTGCCGCGACCTATTGTTCAATATAGTTTGCGGTTATTGTGTATTTGTAGGCACTAGGCAGGTTTATAGTCACACATTCACTGTACTGTATTTAGAGAGCCCTACACTCACTGTAGCCTACTGTATTTAGATAGCCTGCCATATGTCCTCTTTTAGGAGGATGTGTCCTCTTTTCACAAGAAAAGTGAATGGTCCTCGGAGGACGCCCAAAAAAGCCCAAAGGTCCCCTTTTTCGCATTTCGAGATAATTGCTTTACTTGCTTATACTTTCAACAAGTTTTATAGGCGAGACGTTGTATTTATTTCAAAAAAATACTGTAGCCGTGAAACATGCTAAATTGTTGGTTTAGAAAAGCTTTCCAATAAATTGCCCTACCAACCCTATACCTTCTTGATAGTTATTGCAAACAAAATTGTAACCGAATCTCACATGTAAAAAGGCACATTAATAAAGCAAAGGTGTGCGATTATTGACTTTAAAAGATAGGATTTTATATCGTCACTTAAACTCTTTTCGTAGCCGCCAACAGCAAAACCGTCGCGCTCGCAACAAATAGATCAATATTTACGTCCGAGTCTGCCAGCAACACCAAATTTCATATCAAACGTTAATCCGAAAATCCCCAAAACAACCAAACATCACGAAAATCAGCATATAACGTCATCAAACTCAAAAGTAACAATTCTACTTTCGTTTTACTTGCTGGAAAAAAAATATCCTCCTTTTTGGTGCTAAAAATATGGTAGCCCTAAATCCCTAATATAGAGTCTTACATTCACTATACTGCAGTGTATAGAGTTTTATAAATGCATTTTTAAGCAATATTCGAATTTATTTTATACTAGACGAAATACCTGGCGTTGCCCAGGTTACAAAGAATAGGGTAACACTAATTTACGAAATGATGAATGGTCGGAACGCTCACAGTAATATTATTAAAGATAATAACACTTGACCCAACTTCACCCAAACGCTAACCCCCACCCTAACCCAAATATTGTGCGTTGGTTTAATAATTGTTTTAATGGGGTAACACTTAAATTAGTGAGCGTTCCGACCATTCCGACCATTCATCATTCCGTAAATTAGTATTACCAAAAAGAATATTTACCGGTTATTCGTAAGATCTTCGTAAATGACATAAAAATGCAAACATATTTTTTTAAATGTCATAACAAATTTGCTTATGCCTAAACGTTTGAACTGAGTGTCACTAAATAGAAATTTCGAATCATGTGATGTGAAGTCGGTTAACTATAGCACACAACACTTGGCTAAGCATGCAATACATCTTTTAAGTAACGAAAACCTGTGACGTTTGTCAATTGAGAATAACTCCCAAACGTAAAACTTTAGGTTGCAGCAGCAATTGCTTAGACTTGATTCAAAGCGTCATGTTTAAGCAAATACGTAATCCTGGTGCTAAACTGCTTTAAACGTCAGAAAAATCCTCATTGAAAAAACAAAAGCTTACTGTTAACTACTGTTATCAACGCAATATTTCGCAAACTCTGCTAAGTATTGCGTGGGTAAACACGTTGTAAGAAGTCGTTAGGCTTTGGCCTCAATCACTATCACTAACAAACGGCTTAAAAATAAAAATTCAATTCTTCGTAAATTTGCGAACTTTACCTAATTTTTTCGCGTAAACAGGCATCAATAAGTTCCTAAACATAATAGTCTTAGTTGGAAACAATAAAATTTTACTTTACGAAGGAAATGTACTTATGGTTTTATTTTTTTATTTCCCGGCAGGTAAATTAAACTTGGACTATATTCTACTTACTGCGACAACAAACGCGATATTTTGCGAACTCTGCCAAAATTTGGCATTGTTAAACTTAGGTCTTTATTTGGAACGTTGCACACGTTTGTTAGCATAGTTTATAATAGTGGTTCTCAACCGGGGGTCCACAAAAACTTCTCAATATATACCTATATTAATATACCTATATTAAATTAACTAACGCTGGGGCTTGGGATACATGCTTAAAACACAATCTTGGTAACATTGAACCATGTTGAAAATCGCATTGAGTATGACGTAACATTTCGATTGTGATGTAACACAAATTCATTGTAAAATGACTTTACGACCATCTTGCCACATTAGTTGAAAACATTAAAATTTTACTTTACTAAGGAAATATACTTACTTTTATTTTTTTATTTCCCGGCAGGTAATTGCGCTTGAAAAAAAGTGTTGCGCGGATACGTAAAATAGGGGAATTCCCTAAGTTAAAAATTCACGACCCTCCTTTTTGATTTTCTGGACACGCCCCTGATTGCCCCCCCACCTGGAAAATTTTCTGCGGGCGGCTGGTAGCTGTGTTTTTCGTCTTTCGGTTTTCGTTTGCGTTGTAACGCTCTATTTTGGGGTTGTAAGTTTTATACCGTTTCCTTGCTAATATGTTGTTTTAATTTGCCTTTCCACTGTCATCCGATTTCCTAATCTACCGTGCTTCTCTAGTTTAAATTATAAAAATGCCCTTAACTAGTTATAGCGGCAAAACCCGTTACCTTATTTGCAAATATTTTAACACATCTTGCCGTCTTGATAAAGCAAACAACTACGTCGGAATTACCAACGGATAGGCAAACTGTTAGCCTTTGAGCCACTTTTTGTCTGCCGCGACCTATTGTTCAATATAGTTTGCGGTTATTGTGTATTTGTAGGCACTAGGCAGGTTTATAGTCACACATTCACTGTACTGTATTTAGAGAGCCCTACACTCACTGTAGCCTACTGTATTTAGATAGCCTGCCATATGTCCTCTTTTAGGAGGATGTGTCCTCTTTTCACAAGAAAAGTGAATGGTCCTCGGAGGACGCCCAAAAAAGCCCAAAGGTCCCCTTTTTCGCATTTCGAGATAATTGCTTTACTTGCTTATACTTTCAACAAGTTTTATAGGCGAGAGGTTGTATTTATTTCAAAAAAATACTGTAGCCGTGAAACATGCTAAATTGTTGGTTTAGAAAAGCTTTCCAATAAATTGCCCTACCAACCCTACCTTCTTGATAGTTATTGCAAACAAAATTGTAACCGAATCTCACATGTAAAAAGGCACATTAATAAAGCAAAGGTGTGCGATTATTGACTTTAAAAGATAGGATTTTATATCGTCACTTAAACTCTTTTCGTAGCCGCCAACAGCAAAACCGTCGCGCTCGCAACAAATAGATCAATATTTACGTCCGAGTCTGCCAGCAACACCAAATTTCATATCAAACGTTAATCCGAAAATCCCCAAAACAACCAAACATCACGAAAATCAGCATATAACGTCATCAAACTCAAAAGTAACAATTTTACTTTCGTTTTACTTGCTGGAAAAAAAATATCCTCCTTTTTGGTGCTAAAAATATGGTAGCCCTAAATCCCTAATATAGAGTCTTACATTCACTATACTGCAGTGTATAGAGTTTTATAAATGCATTTTTAAGCAATATTCGAATTTATTTTATACTAGACGAAATACCTGGCGTTGCCCAGGTTACAAAGAATAGGGTAACACTAATTTACGGAATGATGAATGGTCGGAACGCTCACAGTAATATTATTAAAGATAATAACACTTGACCCACCTTCACCCAAACGCTAACCCCCACCCTAACCCAAATATTGTGCGTTGGTTTAATAATTGTTTTAACGGGGTAACACTTAAATTAGTGAGCGTTCCGACCATTCCGACCATTCATCATTCCGTAAATTAGTATTACCAAAAATAATATTTACCGGTTATTCGTAAGATCTTCGTAAATGACATAAAAATGCAAACATATTTTTTTAAATGTCATAACAAATTTGCTTATGCCTAAACGTTTGAACTGAGTGTCACTAAATAGAAATTTCGAATCATGTGATGTAAAGTCGGTTAACTATAGCACACAACACTTGGCTAAGCATGCAATACATCTTTTAAGTAACGAAAACCTGTGACGTTTGTCAATTGAGAATAACTCCCAAACGTAAAACTTTAGGTTGCAGCAGCAATTGCTTAGACTTGATTCAAAGCGTCATGTTTAAGCAAATACGTAATCCTGGTGCTAAACTGCTTTAAACGTCAGAAAAATCCTCATTGAAAAAACAAAAGCTTACTGTTAACTACTGTTATCAACGCAATATTTCGCAAACTCTGCTAAGTATTGCGTGGGTAAACACGTTGTAAGAAGTCGTTAGGCTTTGGCCTCAATCACTATCACTAACAAACGGCTTAAAAATAAAAATTCAATTCTTCGTAAATTTGCGAACTTTACCTAATTTTTTCGCGTAAACAGGCATCAATAAGTTCCTAAACATAATAGTCTTAGTTGGAAACAATAAAATTTTACTTTACGAAGGAAATGTACTTATGGTTTTATTTTTTTATTTCCCGGCAGGTAAATTAAACTTGGACTATATTCTACTTACTGCGACAACAAACGCGATATTTTGCGAACTCTGCCAAAATTTGGCATTGTTAAACTTAGGTCTTTATTTGGAACGTTGCACACGTTTGTTAGCATAGTTTATAATAGTGGTTCTCAACCGGGGGTCCACAAAAACTTCTCAATATACCTATATTAAATTAACTAACGCTGGGGCTTGGGATACATGCTTAAACACAATCTTGGTAACATTGTACCATGTTGAAAACCGCATTGAATGTGACGTAACATTTCAATTGTGATGTAACACAAATTCCTTGTAAAATGACTTTGCGACCATCTTGCCACATTAGTTGAAAACATTAAAATTTTACTTTACTAAGGAAATATACTTACTTTTATTTTTTTATTTCCCGGCAGGTAATTGCGCTTGAAAAAAAGTGTTGCGCGGATACGTAAAATAGGGGAATTCCCTAAATTAAAAATTCACGACCCTCCTTTTTGATTTTCTGGACACGCCCCTGATTGCCCCCCCACCTGGAAAATTTTCTACAGGCGGCTCTGGTAGCTGTGTTTTTCGTCTTTCGGTTTTCGTTTGCGTTGTAACGCTCTATTTTGGGGTTGTAAGTTTTATACCGTTTCCTTGCTAATATGTTGTTTTATTTTGCCTTTCCACTGTCATCCGATTTCCTAATCTACCGTGCTTCTCTAGTTTAAATTATAAAAATGCCCTTAACTAGTTATAGCGGCAAAACCCGTTACCTTATTTGCAAATATTTTAACACATCTTGCCGTCTTGATAAAGCAAACAACTACGTCGGAATAATCAACGGATAGGCAAACTGTTAGCCTTTGAGCCACTTTTTGTCTGCCGCGACCTATTGTTCAATATAGTTTGCGGTTATTGTGTATTTGTAGGCTGCATTAAAGTCACACATTCACTGTACTGTATTTAGAGAGCCCTACACTCACTGTAGCCTACTGTATTTAGATAGCCTGCCATATGTCCTCTTTTAGGAGGATTTGTCCTCTTTTTACAAGAAAAGTGAATGGTCCTCGGAGGACGCCCAAAAAAGCCCAAAGGTCCCCGTTTCGCATTTCGGAAAAATTGCTTTACTTGCTTATACTTTCAACAAGTTTTATAGGCGAGACGTTGTATTTATTTCAAAAATTACTGTAGCCGTGAAACATGCTAAATTGTTGGTTTAAAAAGCTTCCAATAAATTGCCCTACCAACCCTACCTTCTTGATAGTTATTGCAAACAAAATTGTAACCGAATCTCACATGTAAAAAGGCACATTAATAAAGCAAAGGTGTGCGATTATTGACTTTAAAAGGTAGGATTTTAAATCGTCACTTAAACTCTTTTCGTAGCCGCCAACAGCAAAACCGTCGCGCTCGCAACAAATAGATCAATATTTACGTCCGAGTCTGCCAGCAACACCAAATTTCATATCGAACGTTAATCCGAAAATCCCAAAAACAACCAAACATCACGGAAATCAGCATATAACGTCATCAAACTCAAAAGTAACAATTCTACTTTCGTTTTAATTGCTGGCAAAAAAATATCCTCCTTTTTGGTGCTAAAAATATGGTAGCCCTAAATCCCTAATATAGAGTCTTACATTCACTGTACTGCAGTGTATAGAGTTTTATAAATGCGTTTTTAAGCAATATTGGAATTTATTTTATATACCTTATACGTCACGTATCCTTTTAATTTTTTACCAAAAGTTTTACCAACTTGAAACAAAAAACGCGTTTTAGCTACATTTTTGTGTTTTTTCATTATTTAAGAACAACAGGGGTTTAAAAAAAATATTGTTGGCGTAACTTTGGACGCCATTCTAAAAAAAACATTCTTTCCCAGGTGTCTTAGTGGTTTACGTAGTGGGCCTTATAGCTCTGAAAGGATTTTTTTGGCCGCGACAAAAAAAGTTTGCCGCCAACTGACTTATGGCGTCTATATTTATGCACACGACCGGTAAACAAATGTTGACTTAGTCTCTCAGTAGCTTTATAATTTTATTAAAATATATTTACACGTACAAGATGGCGTATTACGAAGATCACAGTTTGGTTACCCAACACCACTTTTCATGCAGTTGGTTCAGCTCCAAAATTAACGTTTGCGAAATAAATGCGAAGATTAATACGGCATGTCTGATAAAATGCAAAAGTTTTATGTTTGCAACAACAGTATAAATATTTTTTTTATAAAACCGTTACTGTAGTGACGTAACAAATAAATGAGTATATGAACAGTTATTCAATGTTGCATTTTGTATTGTACTACAAGGCAACCTTTCCCGCTTCTTCAGGTTGCGTTGGATTTGTGTATTACCCCGGGGTTTTAATATTCGTATAATTTCTTTCCTCGAAAAGCGTTTACGATACAGGCGGAAAAACTTAAAAAAAATCAACGACAGAACGCAAAAAACGTCGCGTTATTACGACCTGGTGGCCACGGCGGTGATCATTTTGTTGATCTTGTCCTGATTTCGCTGGATGTTGGCCTTGGTGGCGGCCATCTGATTCCTGTAGGACACAATCTCCTGTTCGGCCTCTTCCAGTTCAATTTTGAGCGGCTCGGTAGCGCGAAGCGAGACGCTTTCCTCGTCTTTCAGTCTCATGGCGTGCTCCTTGTTCTCTTTCTTCCAAGTCTGCAGCTCGTTCTGCATGGCGTCCATGTCTTCCTGGATGTAGTCGATGATCTTGGCCAGCGGCGTGGCACTCTGGCACAGCTTCTGGACGGATTCGCGCAAGCGGTCGATCTCTTTCACCACCAGCTGCCTTTCCTTTTGCTGTTGGGCGCTGGCAACGTTGTTGCGCTGTATCTCGGTGTGCTTCACTTGTTTTCCTCCAGCCGAGTGTTCCAGCTCCTTTTTGGTCTCGAGGATTTTACGCACCAGGCCGCCGTGCTCGCTATCGCCGTCCTCATCTTGGTGATCGACGGTGTCTCGATCCTTTACTTCGAACTGATCCATAGCGTCGTTCGCCTCTTCGACAAGAAACTGATCATCCTCGTCGTCCGATGGAGTGGAACTTAATCCGTTATCTACGATAATCGGCGCGGTGCGATGTTTTCCTCCGCTATCGATCCTCGCAAGTTCTTCATCAGCAGGATCTCGCCTCTTTACTCTGGGAGCAGCCGGTCTTGCGCTCGGTGGTCTAACCAGCTTTTTAGGTTGAGTTTGCGGTGGCTCTTCAGGGCTATCTGCTTGGCCGTCTGCTGGGATTGCGTCACGGCCGCCGTGAGGCCGTCTTCGCTGACCTTTGGCCGAAGCAGGACGCTGGGCTCGAGTCGGTGTACTTTGGTCGGCACCGTCAGTCGCCTCTCTTGAACTCGGAGTTTCCTCCCTTGCATTACCCCTTGCGGCATCTTCATTTTGCGGAACCGTGTCTTCTTTCTCTGCAGCCTCTTGGTTTTTGCGACTCCTTTGACGCCGCCTCTCCTCTTTTTCTTCAGATTTAGCCACTTCGGAAGACCGCTTCGACTCACCGTCTTTCCGTTTCTCTGACCGCTGTCTTTTGTCAGCGCTCTTTTCCCGCCTTCTCTCGGAACCTTCAGCGCCACGGTCGTGTTTGCTCCTTCTTTCTCGCGGCGCCTCTTCTGGGTCCTTTGGCTCACCCTGCTTTGAATCAGACTTTTCTTTTGACTTTGGGGGTTTGGCTGTTTTTCCGCTCAAAACCGCTTCCACTGCTTCTGTGGAGGACATGCCCTTTCGTACACATCTGGCCATCGCCTGCAGCAGCTGATTTGTCTTGTCCGGTTCGTGACCTGCTATAATTTTAGAAGGCCGTACGGTGAGATTCTCACCACCGACCATTGACACGCAGTCGACAAGCTTCTGTAGAAACGCCACTTTGTCTTCTTTCGCCGTCACATTTTTCGAGTTCATTTCATGGGTGTTGTACAGACCTTTGAGGAATCCACTTGTCCTGATTACCTCGGTGACAATGTCATGCAAAAAGCGGAATGGCGGCTTGCCGAGCAAATGTTCGGTTAGTGGTGGTTTCTTTATGACCTTTCCCAAAGAGTCTTGGGTTTTCTTAATAATCTTGGGATCCATCGCAACTTAAATATAACTCAACCAAAATATGATCAATGACTAAAAAACAAACGGTAAACGTAATATATTTATAACTTGCATAAAAACAAACAAATTAAGGCATAACAACAGATGCTTTTTGTCATGCTATATACATTATCAAAGTTTGGATTCAAAAAAAATTAACTCTAGCAAATAACTATTTTACATGTTGGGTAATTTACTGTCAAACAGTAAAAAGCAGAGCAGAATGTAGTTATAAGTAATATTATTTTACCAAACAATGTACAATTACTAAATACATATATTGTATATAAAACTGCAGAGCAACCTAAAAGCTATGCACATGTAAGATTTACCAGGTCTAAATAGTAAAAACAGCCACAGAAACATAATGTAAAATGATTTATAATGGTTTGTGTGACAGCAGTAAGAGTAGTTCACAATAAAGAGGATTTGATGCAAAGTTTAAAACAATTTTTTAAAGTGGAATTAAGATCCATTACCTAATAACTTAATTGTTTAGAAAAACTAGTTTAACATTTTTAGGTGTCTATAGTTCTTATCTGAGGATTTATAAAGCAGATTCCACTATAATGACAACACCCAAAATCCTTGCATTGCTTGAGAGTTTTAAATTATATTGGCAGCCTGAGATATGGCCCCATCTAACTAAAATGAGATTGTGTGCAGTTGCCTGAAAATTATTGTAGCTTTGCCATTGTGTGCAAAACAACAGATGTTCAAAAAAATATTGCAGGTCATTCAAGATCTAAATTAACATTTATTGTGTATTACCATTTTAAAGTTACCATTGCAAAAATACTAATTGAAGTTTTTGATGGCAATATTACTTTGAAAAAGACCTATGGCTGCTATTTTTAAAACTTAGTTGCACGCCACTTTTTAAGGTGTAGGCTTAGATTCCTTGCGCTTTTCTACAGTAAAATTTCAAATTGGGAAACCATACTTGACCAGACACAACAATTAAAAAAGGCTAAAAAACTCCCTAGGGCTTTAGGCTACTAAGAGAACACTGCTAGGAAAACTCCTAAAAACTTCTACCCAGATTAGAATCTTGTGATATTGCCTGAGGCCAACAAAGGGGTCTATAAAAGGTTAAAATTCTGTGGCTGTAATGAAGTTCTGTGTGCGATGCCTCTGGTAGTGCAAATATAACCATCACTTGTAGTCAATATCAATCAGGCTAGCTCATTATTATTCATAACTCCTTGAGTTCAATATTTGGCCTTATGAAATGAAAGCATACTGAAAACAGCATATAATAATTCTGCTAGAGATTTGCCATTTTTACACATTTCTTGAATTTTGCTCTAAGCAATTTCAAGGAAAAAATATTGATATTTCATTAATATCATTGATATTTTATTACTATTATATGGTTGTGTATTACTAATTTAACTATGACAAGCTAAAAAAAACGAAATTTTTTTAGTTTTTGACTGTAAAAAAGATAATCAGGTTGCCCGAACTTGACCCAGCAGAACCCAAGTGCTAACCCGCACCGTAATCCAAATAATGTGCATTGATTTAATACTTATTTCAAAGCATTGCCAACATTATTTCAATTAGGTTGCTATGGTGAGCGTTTGTGTAGGTCAAGTAGTATTACATTTACTCTCCCTTATTTATTTTTTCTTTGCAATTTAAATTTTGACAACTCGTTTTGTTACTGTACCTATCGTCACAGTAAACTAAAAAGGTGGAAGGATTCTAGGCAAGCTAGACCACTGCCAAGTATTAGAATAAAGGCTTCCGGTTCAAATAAGTTTAAAATTATTGGCAGCACAAGTTTAATAAATACCATTTTAAACATATCTAAGTATTTAGCAGCAATGAGATGCACAATCATGTGTTACTAGACAATTAATACAAAATTTAATTTATTATATTTTATATGCATAAATGAACAAGTTACAATCACTTCTACTTAGCGTTAGGTGACTAGCAACTACAAAAATTCGATTTATCACAGAGGCATTCTTAACCAACGACATCCCATGAGGGAATCGACATATTTTAATTTTCTTAGATGTGATGTCAGCAGACCTGTTTGTTTATCGCAACTTTTGTATAAAATATATGGTTGAGTATGGCACAATTACTGTCATAATACTTTTAGTATGAAAGACAAAGTTCAAATGTATAAAAATATCCTTGGTTATTGTTAAAATGCAACTTTGCGATCATCCAGTGTTCTGCACCAACTTTATTCATGCGTAGCAACATAAACAACTTAAAATTATTTTTGGCAAATTAATCGGTAACGCACGGTTTATATTGAAAAGGAACTGTACAAGTTGTATAAGGTGTAACTGTGCTTACTTTTACAGGAAGACGGTTTCAGCACCCTGTTAAACGCATTTTGCAACGCGAACATCCCGGCCGACCGATTGTACTATTTGCGCGATTGGCTTTTTTACGCTTGCACCCATACATGATTATGCATTGATTTAGGTTAGGGTTAGGACCAAGCGTTGGGGTGGTGTTAGTAATAAATTTTTTGCATAATTTTTATGCATTATTTCTAACTCGATTTAAGTTTTCGCCTTCTAAGAGCTCTTTTGCATATTTTCATAGGTCGTAACCGTAAGGCGTTAACTTGTAAGGGTTTGGGTTCTGGTGGGTCGAGTAGCCTACATGTTAACCTATTTTCCGGTTTACGGCCATTTTGCATAATGTGCTTGGCCGCATATTTTCGTTTGATCGTTTAGCCTGTCATAGTTAAATTAGGGAAACACTCACTTAATATTGACATCACCCACGCATATAATATTAATAAAATATCAATATTTTTCGCGTTTCTATCGAGCGATTTCGACTATACCTGAATCCGTCTCTGGTATTTACGACATGTATCTTCGAATTGTCGAAAATTAGAGAGCAACAGAACTGAGATTTAACAGGTCAGTTTAATTGAAAGTGTGCTTCTATGCCCACAGAGATCAACATGAAGGAGCTATTTATTAAAGGAACAGCATTGACGGGCACTTCTACAGCCCGGAAGCAACACAGGTTACGACACCCATTAACTTAACACCTCTAACAGTATTATGATTGGCGTTGTTATAAATTCGCCACGTCTGTTTGCATGACGGCTGCCATATACTCCGATGCCATACTTTGCCACGAATAAAGTACCGGTACATTAGATTTAGAAAATTAAATTAGGCATATAAATGTAGATTCGTGAATACCCTTGGTTGAAAGCTATAAAACTAATAGTTTGTTTAGACACGTCGTTTAAGTCTAAAATTCAAGGCTCATCGTAAATAACCCAGCTTAGATAGTGTCTATGGCAGACTGTCGTAAATCACTATAGAAAAACTCTGCGACGTATCGACACGCTAAAGTTTAGCGTTATTTATTACGGCGGGCCGCGTTCAAGAGATTTAGAGGTAGAAAGTATCGGACGGGCTGCAGTATTTAAGCGATCGCGCTTTAGGTGATGTTATCAATTGTCAACAAGAGTAGTTTAGCTGAACAGTCAGAATGAAGCTGCTTTTTGGAATCGTTGTTGCGTGTGGTTTGGCCAGCATCATCTCAGGTAAGCAACCCGGGAATTTATTCCATTTTTCTCGTTTGTTCGGCATATTATTACCTACCGTTTTACTTTAGGCATTCCTTTTTTAGTTTAGGGAAATCCAATTGTTTATCTTAATTTTGACGTTCAGTCCTAAAAAATGCTAATTCGAGTTTAAACATCTTGGTAAAAATATCAGCCTGTTTTACAAAATTTGTTTTTCGAAAATCGGTTTACTTATTAATCAGTTTTCTTGTTTCAGGTCTGCAATGTTTGAAGTGTACAAACAAGTACAGCATAATGTCTTGCGACATGAAAGCGAAGATAGAAACTTGCACAGGAGGCTTTGTAAGCAAACATAGTTGTCTTTTATGAAATTATTTTATTTAGGGCCATGTCAAATGAAAATATTTTTGTTAAGTACCTAAACTTTCTTAAAAACAGGTAAAGCCTAAGCAACTTTAGTTTATGTTATCCAAGTGGGGTAAATCAAAGCAATACATTAACCTAAAAAACAAATAAAATGAACATATAACGTGATTTTAAATTTGTAATGGGTGTCTGATGACAGTTTTTTTATTTAGGTCCGTGTAAATCAAAACGCAAATTTAAAGTTTTTAAATATTTACTCAGCTTGTAGCGACTTGTTAACATTTGTCGCGGCCTTTAGGTAACATAGAGTTAATTTTCTAATTAGATAGAGTTTTTCGATAGAAGTGTGTTTAACGTATCTGGTTTACTTCAAAAAACACGAAGGCGTCTCAAATTTTTAAACAGACTTTTGTGAATTGCAGCAATCTTGTGAAACCGTCGTTAGACGGGAAAATGGCCGAACGGTGATCAACAAGGGTTGCAAGCAAACCAACGCATGCAAAAACAATTATAAACAGGTGAATTTTAACTCCATTGACCCAAAACAGCATTTAATATGACTACTAGCAAAACCAAAAAACTTCTAAAAACATGCTAGCAATTAAAATAAAAGAAAAGGGATGAGTTTTGTTATTTTTAAAACTTAAAGAACAAACGTACAAATAATACTGTACAAAACGCTTTAGATAATTTCCATATTATATTTAGCATTTCTGCGTCACCTTAATAAGAGCTACTTATTGACACTTTACGAGCTACTTATTCACACCCGCTTTTACTTTACAGCCTGTACTTTACCCATTTATGTCAATAGAATAAGGTGGATTCACTTATAGGGTGTCATGGAATTCATTCACTCAAAAACATGGTTGGAAAATTTTCCGCAATAACAGTATGCTATGTCACCTTTACGATTTACATTTTGCGGCATTATTAGTTTCCACATTTGGTAGGCTACTGCATTTCCCAAATCGCAATATCGACTCCAACTCCGCAGCCCTGTTGATGGCAAATGATCTTCATTTACACAAATCTACCGCCTTTTTATCTGATTTAGTTTACCCAGGGTTTCGGCCAGACTGCGCAATGCAACCAGGACCAGCTTTCTTCGCTTTGTACTTGCTGTTGCGAAACGGACAACTGCAACAGAGGCGGCCTGAACTGCTTGCCAAAACGTGACCCAATCGTTTCTGTGGCAGGTGAGTTTTATTTGTACGCGTGTGTTTGGCCACAAAGCGATGCGTTATTCTTTAGTATGCCAAAGGTTTCACTGTTTCAAATAAATTGCCTTGAAAACACTCCTGTCTTAGTGTTTAGCAAAGGAACCTAATTCTAAGTCGATCACGGGTATGTTAAAAAATGTATTTACCAAATTGCCGTCCCTTAAAAAAGTTATTAATAACACACAAAAGTATTTACATGATTTTGAGTTTTAGGAAATAACCTAATATTCAATTATAAGGTTTACATATAAATGTAGGCCTAAATTTAAAAACAAAAAAATGAAATGGAATGTTATGACTGTAAAAGTTTTTTGTACAAAATTCTAATCGCTTTTTCGGAAAACATTAAGGAAATCCACAGCTTGCCATGGTAAAACATAGAACCTACAGTAGCCTACACGATGGGATCAAAAGATTGACAAAAATGAAACGCTTCTCCCTATTCCAGTCATACATATAGTAAAGGGCATATCTTTATGGAATCCTAAACCATATAGGCAGCAGGTTTCTGTTGGTCGATCACTGTTCCGCCGACGCGTGTATTAACAATAAACCTTAAAAGTTGCGTCAGCGGAACAGTGATCGACAAGCAGAAACCTGAGTTTATTGTTGTCTACATATAGCAGTGTTGTAATGACTTAAGTCATTGACTTGACTTAAGTGCACTTAAGTCACTGTTTTCAAATGACTTGACTTGACTTAAGTCCTTTGACCAAAATGACTTGACTTGACTCAAGTCTTTTGGCCAAATGACTTGACTTGGACTTGAGTCTTTTTGGCAAATAACTTTGGAGTAAATTAAGTGTTTTTCATTAAAATTTTTCTCAAGTTTTGCGTATTAAACACTTTAATTGCTGCGTATTGCGTATGTGTTTTTTTAGTTAAATTGTTGCATATAATCGGACGAGTTTACCAATTTTAATAGTTTAATAATTTACTTTTATGTCAATGACATGACTTGAAATTGACTTGCTCTCATAATGACTTGACTGGGACTAGACTTGGGCAACCGATGACTTGGACTGGGACTTGACTTGTTATTTTTGCAAAAGACTTGACTTGAACTTAAGTTATTTTTCAAATGACTTGACTTGGACTTAAGTCATTTCAAAATGACTTGTTTACAACACTGACATATAGTAAAGTTAAACCTTAATCTCTTAAAAAATAGCTTGCCTTAGAACGAAACGCAGTACACCAAACGATAAAATATGGTTTTAAATATAGGACTTTACCACTTGATTCATTCAGCTACAATTTCAGCTAAACGCAACGTAAATCTTGTACATTGAAATAATTAATTTACCAGCTGTAGTAGTTAAAGTAAAATAGAAAAAGACCAAAACAAACATGTAGAAATAATACAAATTAGAAATATAACTAAAATAAAACCACGAAAATTAGTATATGGTACTAAGGACAAATATATATAATAGCCGAAGTAAATATAATATAAGTATTAGCTTTAACACTTTGTTCATTTAGCTACCACCTTGCCCGCCGTCAAGTGCCCTTCCCTTAAAGCTCCAAGCAACGGGCAAGTGAGTTGTGGCGACGAGAACGAAGTCGGGTCGACTTGCACGTTCGAGTGCTCCGGTGACCACCAGGTGTCGCCCGCGGGAGGCTCGCAGGTCACGTGTTCGACCGACGGCACTTGGAGCGCACCAGCGCCTTGCTGCAAACGTAAGATTAATAATACTGATTTTGTCTTAAAAAAATTGACTTTGTCTTTAATTTTCGCTTACGGTGACGTTGTTTGGTGAACACCTCAACTCAAAATGATCAAATTTGTTCTTTTTGTTTTGCAAATATACTATAAATTAAGTTTTTGGTTTGATTTTAGGTTTCAGCAACCCGTGGTCTATAACGATAAATTAAATACACTAAAACTGTTTAACACTTGATGAACTGCTTTTAAAATGTTAAGTGTTTTTAGTCCGCGATTTGTACGGTAAATGTTGGATAACAATCTTATTTTAATTGTTTTTTTAATTTTTATGTTGTTGATTTTCTTCTAAAATACCCGTATACCCCGTAGTAAGTTAAGCTTGGAAGATTCATAACGTTTAAAGTTCAATAAAACCAGTGAATTTAAGAGCATTTTACGCTCTTTGCTTTATCGTAGGGTTAACGTATGTATTTCATTCATAGAGCGACATCGAAAGTTAAATGTAAGCAATATTGCTCTATGTTTGCCTTCAGTTTTGTCCCCTTTGCAGGTCCCTGTCCACCCTTTCTCACTATGGATGCGGTGATCATGTACCATCTGAAATACCCAGAATCGATGAAAACACTGCTGGAGATTCGCGAGCGCGTGGTCGGGTAAGTTTAGTATTTCGAGTCGAAACGAGTAGGTTGCTTTGCCCGTCTCTCAAGTTTTTTTACTTTTTTTATGATTTTTTCGAAAAATATTAATCACACAGAGCCGCAGTGCCAAATACCCCATTTTTTCTAATGTCGCAGATCACACTTCGAAACATTACCCGAAAGACAAATTTGTAAACTTTTGCAAAACAATAAAAATTAATTTAAAAAATTATTTTATTGCTTAAAAATAATAGATACTTGCCAGTTTAAAAAAGGATCTTATTTGATTTTTAATAAACCCATTTTTTCAGTTTTTGCAAAAATTTACAATTTTGCGAACAAATGATTTTTTTTTCAGCAACCTCCGCATTGGACCAGAATTCGCCAAGTTCGCCGGTTTCTATTTTACGAACGAAACGATCTACGAGACGATCTACAGCTTCAACGAGTACGTCGATAACAAGAAGAAGTTTTTGAACTTGGTGGAAAATCGCTTGTCCAATGTTCCCGCCAACCAGAGTAAGCAAAAATGAATAGTTTTTCATCCGATGGTACCTGAATTGCACCTGTACGCAAGTATTTTGAATATAATAACACGCACACCATTACATCATTGGATATGTCTCGAGGAACGAAAACTTTTAACAAACCTAAACCTATATTTAAAGATAGAAGCGCGAAGTAATAAAAAATGTTAGAATCCAAAATCGACATATTTTGCAATTGATAATAGTGCTTTAATGTCAAATAAACACGTGACACAGGCATAGCTTTTTAACAGGTTTTTACTGCCTTTAAATTACATTTTTAAACCCTAATCTAAAAGGCAAACAACTCGCTAGTTAATATTTCTAGCATAGTGCTAAGGTTTGTCGTATCAAAGGTTTTCCTGTTAACAAAATAGGTTTGATTATGCAAATTGTCTTCTTCTTTATATTAATATTGTTAAGAGTAATATACCGATTTTTCTTTTAAAGATAATTTGGTTTAAAGAAGTTATTTAAACTTATGCCCAATTATAGTAACCTCTGAGTAATTACTTAATTTAGGGGGGGGTCCAAAATTGCTTGAAGCTGGCCCAGAATGCAATAATTACACTATAAACTTCAGTGATATGATTTATCGGATTCTGTTATGTTGGTCAACATTATAATATTTAAGTGTACTATGCAAGGATAAGTAAGCTTAAAAATGAATTACAAAGCCAAAGGAAGACCAAATCTAGATTATATTGTATTTGTTGAACTTCTTGATAAGGGGCGTATCAGAACAGGGATCAAACCTCTAGATGTAAACGCCAGCGAAGAGTGTTAGGCAACACTTAAATAAACAATATTTTGCGAGCTGCAAATAATACTATCTCAGACCTGGGTGTGGACCTCCCTGATCGAACTTAAACTAATAGCCTAAGTCTAACTAATGCAAGTGTTTTATAATCCCAATTCGATTTGTATTACTTGACGATTTAATATCCGAAACGCTCCAGGTTGACCAATGTATTTACAAGTTAGTTAAAACGACAACAATTTTGTCGTTACTTTGCAGACGACGTTCCTGTGAACTTGGCCGACGCTCTCTGGTACTCGGTAAACTACATGTTCAAGGAAGACATGGGTGCACGTCCCGATGTGCCCAAGATCACCGTTTTGTGCATCGACGTCAACTCGGACCAAAATGTCAAGTTTCTGGCTTCCGCCGCCCGTGCTTTGAGAAGGGACGGGGTTATGGTGAGAAGATGTTATTTTAATAGTGTTTTGTACAATAGCCACTGTATACGTAATAGGGTTTCTACTGCTGTATAGGCGTGATTGGCCGCGCAACAAAAGTCATCTATCACATTTCTGTCATCACGTTAACGCTGGTAAGCTTCTTAAAACCGCCAACATTTTTTATTATATTAAACTGCGTTAGAGCATCGCGAATTTACAATTAACTGCATTAAAGTAGCGCAATTTTAAGCTGCATAATCTTGCCCTTGCAATATGCAAAGTGTCCAATTCATTACCGAAACTTTTCGAAATCTGAAAAACAAATTATGATAACCATAAAAGGAGCTTTTACTTTAAAGGCATTTAAAAAATTGAACAATGTTCATTTTTTGGTTGATGAATTCAAATGATTTGTAGCGTTGATAGAGACCCGAAGCTTAATTCAATATTTCCAAACCGATTCTAGATGTTATAGGCAAAAAAATACCTGTCGGATTCCAAATTACGCCAAAGCAAAATTGTTTTTTGTTTTGTTTAAAGAAAGTAGTTCACAGTTTGCTTTGGCTGTATAGAAAAGTTAGTTAACTCAATGATTAACTCTGTTTTCCGGGAAATTTGGTTCTCAAGGTTGAAATTGCAGTGTTGAATCACAAGCGTATAGCTGAAATATATATATAATTATATTAGTCTGGTATCGAATCGGCTCGATGCCAATCTAGTGTCACACGTGTATAAAGAAATAAATGAACATATAGCATACAATAGATAGAAATCGCTCTTCTGGTGTAAACGAAGCATAAACAGACGTTTTGATTTCTATTTATTGATATGTTGCCTGGTGGAGCTAACTCTATACAAGCTGAATAAAAATGGGATACAGAACAAAAAGGATGCATTGTTGGATTAGGCTTGTTCTCGAATACCATACAGCGACATCTGTTCTGTTTAGTTCGATTTTAAAAGGCCGAGGGCGTGTGTTCGAATGTCATCGCACAGTTCCATTTAACTGAATGCTAGCGAAATCCTACAAAATTCTACTTTGAAATTTTGCCAGACGTACGTCTTCGCAATCGAACAGGAGAAGATCACTTTTGACGAGGAGCAGCTGTTGGCAATTGCCGGCAAGCCAGAACACGTGTTTAAAATTGATGGAATGAACCCCGACTTTACCGGTTTCATGGAAGACCTTACCCTGCATTTCTGCAACCAAACTTGCGACAATGTCTAATGATTCAACTTGCGCCATTAATTGTGATCCATAAATCATAAGTTGTTTTCTATTGCTATGAAACACTTGCCGGTTTTCCTATAGTTTGCCGCTTGTTTCATATTTGATGCGTATATTTGTGGCCGCCAGTGGAAACCAAACGTTTTTAAATAAAGTGATATTATCTATATAATCACAATTTGTCTTTAGATAGTGCCACCTGATTACCCTCCTTAGAATTAGACTATAACAGCCATTTACAATTTCAGTTTATGCGTATCCAAGCTATTTGTTTAGAAATTATCTTAAGGTTCTCTAATGTGGATAAGGCAATCACTTGAAATCCGCTAGGAAAACACTTAAGTTGACACTGTAATCAAAGTGTTCTTTCGAATAACAAAATCTGCCTGAATCCGAATGGTGAAAACAAATGATTCTGGTTGCACATCAATGATAAAGATTAAACTAAGTACAGAACTTAATAAACCGAAAATCAGTTTGTTTGTATGTAATAAAAAGATAAATATATTTCGCTATAAAGCATCATCAGTATCTCAAAACATAACACAACATAAGTCAAGAATACGCTAATAAAAACCTAAACCAGGGGTGTCCAACAAGCGGCACGCGTGCCAAATCCTATCATGTCCACATTTTTTTTTTGCTTCCAAGCCACTTTTAAGTAATTGTTTCAAGGTGACTTTTGTAGAGCAACCCGAGGTCAACCAACTAGACCTGTGCGAGGACAAATGGCTTAACCTTATAAATGCTAGCATCCATAAACATCCAAAAAATGATTTTACCTCGTTTTAAATAGTGTTTCATTTTGCTGTATTACTTTGTTTTGTTAGTTTTCTCTATTTGCCTTCTCTTTTTTATTTTCCACCTCATGGCGCGCATTTATCTGTCTTATCAGTTTACGTCACTTTACTGATTGCATCGTCATTTAGTTGCAGCAGTTGCGGCTTGAGTAGTGCACCACTTGCCTAAACAGTTGGTTTAGGTTTTTATTAGCGTATTCTTGACTTATGTTGTGTTATGTTTTTAGATACTGATGATGCTTTATAGCGAAATATATTTATGTTTTTATTACATACAAACAAACTGATTTTCGGTTTACTAAGTTCTGTACTTAGTTTAATCTTTAAGTTGACACTGTACAACAAAAATCTATAACACGCGTGCTAATAAATTAATCAACAAATTAATCCACAATAAAGTACTATTTATAGCTTGATTTTATTCCCTGTGTCCCCGTAGACACAATTGTCCGTTCAGGTTTATATTTTAATTCAAGTTACCTTTTAAGTTGGAAAACACGCTATACGATTCATCAAAACTCAATACTTAAATGTACCAATAAATTCGGTATCAGATTAATAACGATACCACACGAGTATAGTACGGGTGTCGATATTATCACTTTGCTGTCGCATTTTGGCTTCGCATCGATACTATGAGGCAACCGTTTTGCGCAAAGTAGGTGGCTATACAACATTAAAAGACGGCCATGTCACTATAAACACCTAATTTTATTCCTTTGTTCAGCTTTGGTAAAATCAGCACGGTCTGTTATGCCTATTAAGATATTCAAGTGTCCAACTGTAAGTCCTTCAAGGTTGGCCTATTTATATTTTCGAAAGTTGCGATACTGACTAATTTGGACAGCTATTTCTGCAGTAAAATGCAAGAGAACGGCGTTGAAGTAATTTCCCGGTGTCTCGTTGTTTAAAAGAAGTGGTTTCGATTTTGAGAACTTCTTGTTTTGATCAGAAACTCGTTCAAGTCTGCAATTTTTAGTCGATTTGCGTACACTTGCTAAGCTGCGTTTTCAATGATTTGATATCGCAGTTTTACCATAATAGTTTTGAGCAAGCAACACAACTATCTTAAATTTTACACTGAGTAGGCCTATAAGTAAGAAATATGTCCACTCCAATGACATTATCTTTCTTACCTTTTGATATTCGCAACAAGAATAGGAATTGAAAAACAAATATCAAAGTCATTATTCTAACTTCTAATGCATTCGTTGAAACGTTCGTAAAAATCAATTATAACTGCAGTCTTACAACTGAAGTGCTGTACTGTATATAAGACTCATGATAACTTTCTGTATATAATAAAGCATAGTAACGTTTTTTTAAACTGATTTCATTATACAATATAATATAAACAAACAAAACTTAAGTAATCTTTATTTTATTGAACCACAGCAAACGAAATGTTTAATGTTTACTGTTTCAAACGTTTAGAAATTATGTTGTGTTTATATTTGATAATGCCGTCATTCAGTTAAAGAGGATAATTGCAAACATGAAACTAGCCTTCGTATGGCATTCATTTAAAAAACATAAGAAGAGCCAGATTTCGCGAATTCCTTGTTGTTTTACGTTATTTTGCAATATGGAGTTACCCTGTTTTACAGTTATGTTGTTAACACCTTCCTACCCCTTCCAAAATCGACACATATTTTGCCAACCACTTGGGAGACCGAGCTCTACACATGCATTTTATGGGATTAGGGTAGGCCTACGACAAATAAATATGTAAAAAAACGCTTCAGAGCGGTTGGAAACGAAAAGTTACGGCGTCTTAAAGTTACAGGCTAAACATGATAGGAAGGGCCTACAATTTCACACATATAGGTCCCATAGGCATAATCAAGTACGGTTTACAATGAACACGTGTCGGTGCAGAAGTAGCGACGAGCATCGCTGAAATATTCCCCATAGTTTGGTTGTTCGAGATCCAGCTGGAAAAGGTAGTTTGGATTGCTGACGAAGTTGCGAAACTCATCCAGGTCTACTCGCTTGTATTTCGATTTTAACAGCAACACGTACGTCTGTTGGAATGCAAATAAGAACTACAAATGCTTGGAACTCACATTAGAAAAGTTAAAAACGGCATCGATAGGATTGGCACCGATAACACGTACAGTATTGTGTGGAACTTTGATAGAATGTTACCACTTTGGCTTTCGGTTCCAATTATACTCTATCGGACATCCCTACTTACAATGTATCCTTGTTCCTTTGCTCGTTGTGCAGCCTCAGCAATACTGTCGTCAGAGTTGGAATCGGTAACAATGATCAGTATTTTGGGTACATTGGGCCTCGCCCCGTTTCTCTCCAGATAAAAGTTGTCCAGCGCGTAATTGAGAGCTGCTCCGGTGTTCACCAATCCGTCTTCTGTCAATAAGAGTTTTCTTTGGCATTTGTAAGTGAATATTTTTGTCGCCAGTATGTTGATGTATACGTACTTTGGATTAGTCATATCCATTAACAAGCGTTTTCCATTCCTATTTTTATTTTGTGACTTTTTGTCATTTTGTTACATTAATTCACTACCTACAAACATGGGCAGATCCAAGGGGGGCGGGCACATGGCCATGGCAGGGGCGGGCACGTGGCCATGGCTCTTAACACAAACTTTATTTTTTGCCTATTTAACAAACCATGTGTTGTTCAAAAGGTTACATTTTATGACGTCACGTTTATATATAACTTTGAGACGTCACATTTTGCCGCAACCTTGTGACGTCATGGTGTGACGTAACTATGTGATGTTATGTTATGACATAACTTTGTGACGTCATATCCTCCCCAAACAAAATTCCTAGATCTGCGCCTGCCTGCAAACCGTACTTATTGGCGTCCATGAAGTAATTAGACTTATCGAGAGCATAAAAAAAAGTTAGAGAAAACTAAACCAGGTCACAAACTAATGCCATTCAATAAAAAAACATCACGATACTAACCGGTATTAACCGGAACAAAGCGGTCTCGCAGTAGGGTCATTAGTCTTGTTGCATTTCCCCCGTACTGGTTGAACAAAAAACGGGTGGAGAGGCGTGGTGTTCCGCTGTAATAGATTCCAGCAAACAGGGTCGCGTCTTCTCCGGTTGCTATGTGTCTGTATGGATAAACAAAAATGTTTCTGACATTCACCATCAATCTTACGCAGACATGGAACGCACGTCAATGAAATATATTCTTTGTGGTATGTTGAATGGTGGAGTGCTGTTTTTTTTTAAAGAAAAATTGGTTTAGCTGTTAAACAGATGATTTATCAATGATGTCTTTTTACGAAAGAAAGAATTTATCAACATTTAAAAAAATCAAAAGTTTTACTTTAAAAAGTTATTTTTGACAGAAACCAAACCTATTACCATGGTATGTCTTCAGGCGACCCAGAAATGTATTAAACAGGCAACAAACCATTATTACAGAATGGTTACAATAGCTCAAACGGCGATGTCACATAACTCTTTAAGAGTTCAAGGGGTCGGCAAAGTCACATACTGTACGAACATTGACACTTAGTTTGCCATTTTTATGTTTTACATATACGTCTCGTCGTTTGCCCTACGGGATTATGTAAAGGTTTCGAAAACAAAAAACAAATTATGCTATCCTGAAGGTTGGTTCACACTATACGCGTCTGGCTATAACGTAAAACGCTTTTGGTAAAATATTTGAACTGTGACGCTTTCGGTTGGAACAGAAGCGAATAAATTTGCTGTTAACGCTGGCAACGCGTTATGTGTCAACTGGACGACGCAAGCGTTTTGTGCCAGACACTAACTCCAGAAGCAAAACGCGTCTAGTGTGAACCAACCCTGAACCTAACGAAATCTTACGATACTGTTTGGCTGAAAAGAGTGGAGACAACTTGGAAGGTTTCGTTGTTCGATACATGGTAAACAGCAGCTGAATCGTAATAGTAGTAGGGTGGACATGGTACTGCAATATTGAAAACTTTGAGTTAGTTTTAGCATTGAAATGCGTTTGTTAAAGGTATCAAAATACGAAATGTTAAAAAAACTAAACTATTTGTTGTCCTTGGGGTACACTATGCACGGATGTGGAAGCCAAATGAGTAGAGGAAATCGACATCATTTTAATGAAGAAGTTTTGATACGCACTTGTTCTTAATCATCAGTTCATGACTGAGACCAATTAAACCCCGAGACAATACAAGTGCGTATCGCAACTTCTTAATTAAATGACAACCATTTGCTCGACTTATTTGGTTTGTTGTACAATATGTAATTTGTAAGTTAGTTTTCCTTGGAAATGTAATGGTTTACGCACTTCGGTCAATACTCTTTTCTGATTTTGCAATAGGCCATTTTACATGGCTTAATCGCGTGGAAGTCAACAAAATATAATTAGTGTTTGAGTGGGAAACGCGTTTTACCATACCCTTGTTTGGCGTTAACTGTAACGAATATTTTATTGTAAATTTCAGGGTGAAATACTTACGCTTGCAACATGGCTGGGGTTTGTTCCATGAACCATTCGTCAAACAAATCAACTTATCTTGGCCGGTGGGTTCGTAGGGAGGTGTACATTGAAGCTGGCAAATTGTCCCAGTCTCTTCCACATTAGAGCAAGTCACACTGCCGTGTGGGACCTCGGGAATGTGTTGCAAACATTGGGTGCCTAAATGCCAAAAAAACGTTCGTTGCAAAATAACAGACTTACAAGGTTTGAAATCCCAGTATACTTTACGATAACATTGTAGGTTTCACATTTCCAAAAAAATTGTTGGAGTTTGCAGAAAGAAATCTCAATAACTTCACAATACCCAAGTTATAACAACTTTGAACATGTGCAATTATACAGGTAAAAGTCTGCAACTTGAGATAATTGCTCGAAAATTGTTTTAATGCCTTGAAGAAGCACATAGTAATCAGCAGTTACAGTGAACACTTCAATTTACACACCTTGCTTTGACTAACAACGAACGCCATGTTTTACAAGACGTGCACCATGTATTGAAACAACTATATAGTATAATATGTTAGTAAAACTCGCAACGACTTGGTTTGTTCATATAGGGAATCCAGAATCCTTTTAAACGCTTTTGTAGCTGCAATTTAATACAGTTTATATTTCAAATAGAAACTTTACAAAATTTAGATATGCCCAGAATCGATTTATTTGTGTACGTAAATAACAACCCATTGACATAAAATTGATCTAAAAATCACGATAATAAACACTTTTACATAAAACCGTTCTAAACTGTAAGTGTTTAGCTAATACCAACAAATGTGTAGACCTACTTTTTGTGTCGTGCAATGTAATATCCAAGCAGCTCAATACATTCGCATTGCAGGAGGTAATGTTACAGCAACATGAGCACACGGAATTCGCTTGTTCCGAGTTGCAATGTGTTGATGCTCCAGAAATTGTGGTGTTCTGAAGCAAAGAGATTTACAGTTTGATTTCAAAACTTGTAATATTTACAACCAAAATACATCTGTCAAAATTGTAAGGTAGATAGCAACAGAAATGGTAAATAAGTAGCACCTTCTTCAAAATGATAAGGTAGATAACAATAGAAACAGTAAAAGATAGCTTCTTTTGAAAGCAGTTTAATGCACATCGAGGCCGTATTTTCTACACATCGGTTATCGGTATATCGGAAAAGCTAATTATACCAAACTACGTCATTAGTATTGTTAAACAAACAATCTTACAAAAAATAAAATGTTCATAGGAATTTTATTATCACGTTATTAAACCTAAATTTTATTTAACGTTTTTTAGCTAGTTGCCTATTTTTCTATCAATTTAGTATAGGATGGGTACCGAAACCACCCTAGATCGTGTTAGTCCGACAATGACATTTGGCATCGGGTAAAGCGTACAACCAGACATTTTCCGACGTGAGGCGTGTTTTTCAGCTAAATGTTTACACATGCTGGATTCAATTCAGTCTATAGGCTACCTGTATCATATTGTTGTGACAGGCATTCTCATGCTTGCATCCTTTCGTCACGCGATATTCTTTCCCGTCCCTTCTCGCTACCGTCTCACACATTTGCTGAAAAAGTAAACGGAAAGCCTTGGAAGATCATTGTCTGTTTTTGGGACCACAGTTTTATCCATTTGCCAAACATCGTAGACAGGGGCGCCCGCAAAAATTTTTCCAGGGGCAATCAGGGGCGTAACCAGAAAATCAAAAAGGGTGGTCCTGAATTTTTAACTTAGGGAATTCCCCTATTTTTCGTCTGACGTTAATGAATAATGACGTCATAAAACAGTGACAGTATGACGTCATAGAATTGTGATTGCAAGACGTGATAAAAAAACTAATAAGAAACAGCCAAGTCCAGCAAAAGCGACCACGTGCGTCGTCGACATCAGGCGCCAGCTGCGAAATCACGGTGTACAATCGTTTACTTCAGGCAAAATCAAACCAAGACCGTGAAATATGTGTGATTAATTGTGGTAGAATCACACATAATTCGACTATCAGCAGCACAGTTTTCAAGTTCCATGAACGGAACAAGCGCTAAGGTACAAACACGTCTTTCACCACCTGCAATACTAAACGAAGATCGTTTTTTCCGGGTGTTATTATGCCACGATTAGCGCAACATCTGCGCCGAGCTGTGTGCCAAGTCAGCTAAATTACAAGCTGCGGTTGAGGGGAAATAAGTTGTGTCCATTGCACACTTAGCACGCGGTCTTAGAGCAGGAGTTGGCAACCTACGGCCCGCGGGCCGGATGTAATTCACCGGCCCGCCGCTTCTTTGACAAATTACACACGAGTCTATAATTGCGAAAAATGGTCACGCTTCTCGAGAATGTTTATTTTACGTCTGGTTTGGTTACGTTTTAATTCTGCCTTTTCAACTAGATCAGTGCTTCTGTACCGTTGCGCCGTGGAAGGCTGCCAAGTGCGTCGCGCATAAACGGAAAACATATTGAAAAATATTGGACATAAATTTTTAACATTTTTTTTATTTTTTATTTTCGGCAATGTAATAAAAACTTGCAAGAAATTAAAAGAAATACCGGTATACCCACAAAAAATCGCGCTCACTTCGCTCGCTATGTGCGCCTTGACTAAAAACGGTTAACAAACCCTGAGCTAGATTTACCTCGAAGTAGTTTTATTACACTTTTCATTATTAGTATCGATGACGAACGTGTGAACTCGAATTTTAAACCAAACAAACGTTTTTTTTCTCGCTTTGCGTCAAAACTTTACGGCCTCTGTAAATGTAATTAAACACGTTTTTAAGTACAAAATATATCCAAGGGCCCGCGACTAGAAAAAGGTTGCCGACCCCTGTCTTAGAGTATGCCTAAAGAGCGTAATTTGCGTTAACCATCGTTACTTAAAAATGGAGACTTTGAAACGCGCACCACAGTCAACATCTGCTTCAGTTAAACAAATGTGGATGTTACACCAACATCGGATATTAGCGCAGAGACAGGACAGCGAGGAACATACTGCGTATAACTCGACGTTTTTTTAGCGAGAAAAAATAAAAAAAGTTTGACTTAGCGTTGCCCATTGTCGAATACACACTTGCTAATCAGGCAACCTAAACAATTAACGAAAGAGAAAAACTTCCAGCGTTTACGGTCGACCAAACAAAAGACGAAAAACGGCGTTTTGCGCTCGATTTTGGTTTCGCATTAGATTAAGACGCGTGACCCAATTACTTAAAAAGCACGCCGCTTCGAACAGTTTGTTAAACCGTGACAAAAACGAACAAAAACGATAATATCACTTACAAAAAGGGGGTAAGAACTCCCGCCCCCCTGGATACGCCACTGGGGGCAATGGATAATGTATAATATTTTTAACCTTCATAATTAATACTAATTACACTTATAATTAATACTAATAATCGCAATTTGAAATTCCAGGGGGGAGGGGGCAAGTGCCCCCCGCCTTGCCCCACCGTGCGGGCGCCCATGATCGTAGATGTATAACGATCTAAGCCAGGGGTTCATAAGCTTTTTGTAACACCGACCCCCAAATAATTTTTTTTTTTTTACTACTTATGAGCAAATATTAAACTCAAATTGACCCTAAATACAATTAAGGAGATGACAAAACTAGTTTTTATTAATCCCTTTTGTTTTGAAAAATCCTTCTATTTTAAAGTATGCACTAATAAATCAAATTAGCCGTTATATACCCCATAAAACTAGCGGTCCATGGACCACAGTTAAATATCCCTGATCTAAGTTATTAACAAGTCGTGATATAGTTGAATTTCTACGCATCGCAATTACAATCCACGTATATATAGATTTATTTCAAATTGAACTGGCATAACATGTGTACAAGTTTACTTGTTGCGCAACACCAGATTCTTTCACGAGCAAAAATTCTATTTACAATGAAGTTGTTAAGCCAATTTTTAGGATTTACTCTTCTGCCTAAAGGGCTACAGAGTGTTCATTTTGCCTAAAAATGTAAGAAAAAACGTCGTTTCTAGAAAAATCGCTGCATTAATTCTTACACTTTCGCCAATACACGTTTCAAGTGTTCCCCTGATTGCACATTCGTCGGCACTTAGCATCTCTTGACAAGTCCAGCATTGTAAGCCTTTATAACAACAAAGATCTTTCTAATTAAAAATGCTAAAATACCGTATCACAATAGTTCAACCATAATATCTGTTTAGCTTAACGTATAGCTTAGGATAAGAATAGGCCTACATTACATTAGAGCGGTTAGGGGTTAGCTAGTAATTATTTCGCTTAACACTACACTCTTGAATGATTGATTGGTTTTCATACCTCTTGCAATTTCCAACAAACCTAACAATTGAGCAAGAAATGCCAATTGCATTTTATCTGGTAAAATCTATGTCGCAAAATTCGTGCCACTAATTCCGGTTGTCTGATCAAAACCTGCGCTACTGATTGCGATCCTTTGGCTAAAGCTCATTGAATGAGTCCGCTATATATAGCCCGAAGCGGCGAGCATACCCAATCCAAATATAGGCACTCAAGTTTGACCGAAAACAAACGACATACAAACGGATTGCTTTATTACCACACGAACGGGGTTTTTGCTGTGGACATTGATGCAATCGTTTGAAAACGTTATTTATTTTGATCAGTGGGGATTTTTTTGCCACCAGGCCGGTTAACTTTGGAAGGATTGCCAACATTGGGTTTCCCAAACTTTCAAATTAATTATATACGACGTCGAGTAAGAACGATTTGCTTATTCAGAGACTATAGGTTACAAACGAACGGAACAGTCTCAGAAATGCAACTACTTTCACATAGATTTGAAATCTTTTGAAAGACAAACTTTGCGCTAAAGATACACAAAATGCCAATAGAAATTTACAAAAATGCGCAAGTAGGCTATTTCGGTGACTTCTGTTTCCAAAACAAATGGGCCAGTTAACTCTTCATTCTCCGAATGACACCACAGATTATATTAAAAGTCATTCATCATTGTCAAATAGGTCTAATTAAATTTAGTTTCAATTAGTAGTTGATAGCCTAACCTTGTTAAACTCTTGATAAGATAATAAATATTCTACCGGTACTTAAACTAATAAAAAATTCGCATTTCGGAAACTGTTACAGGTTCACAGTTTACTAAAAACACAATCATCCTTAATATTCGGCTTGAGTAATAAAAACACTTAGCCTACATGTTAAAGACTATAAACAATCAATCAATCTGTCAAATTTTATGTAAACAGCACAATTTATTTTGTGTTTGTTTCGTAGCAATAATAAGACATAGATCAATTTAAACGCTTATCCAACCCTTTGTTTGAAAGGAAAAATGTAGCAAAATTATAACCGTTGTAACTTAGATAGCGCCACGATTCGAACAACCAACCTCTGGAACCTGCTCCGATCATATTCCGCCCAAGTAGCCTACAGCAAAGAGATTTTAAAGTCTCTTTGCCTAGAGTAGGTACACTGTACGCTTGACTGCGCACCGGACGCCTGCAGGTATGACACGTACCGAAGCGGATTTGCTCAGTCGCAAAAAACGTCGGCAGGTCTGCTGTTCTGTGATAGGCGCCTGGACTGATTGTTTTCGTGGCACACGTGTCGTTTAAACTTCCTGGAAATCGGACGCTACTGGCGATTAGAGAGCCTTCAAACGCTGCAAATTGGCCGCGGATTTCTCAAAAAACTTGATTGTCTATTTTGCTGTACGCCTGGTGCTGAACAACAAACGCTGCGAAGATGGTTTTCGATTTGAGACGGTGAGTGCAAAGTCTAATTACCAGCATACCACCAGAGATTATATAATTGCGCAAATATTAGGAAAGTGTAATTATTTATGTTGACTTTTTGTTTTATATTAGCTCTATTGGTGGTTTTTGCTAAAGTTTTATTCATATTATTTTTAGTAATGCCAAGCACATACAACAATCCTTTTTTTGTTGAAGTGTATCTTTAAAATTGCCATTACATCAGTTTTAATATTTGATTTTCAATTAAACTTACATCGTTAAGCAAATGATTTTATTTAAAACATACTAAACTTTGTATTTCTTTTATAGATTTGACATTTACCGAAAAGTACCAAAAGACCTTACACAGCCAACAAACACAGGAGCTGCTAGTAAGTTTTGCTAGATGTTTGTTTAGCTTTACTAAGTACTATGTTAGTTTGTGTTACGTTTAAGTGTAATATATGTTTAAAGCAAGTTTATGATGATAAATTTGATTGTTATTCTTACAAATATGTAATTATAGCTAATGATTCATGATCTTAATTTTTTGCTATTTTATTTTCAAATATTTGTTTTTTATTTTTAGTCTCAGTTGGATGTTGCTGCTTTATATTCTTTCTACTCATTTCTGAACTAGCCAGTTTTATCAATGTTGAAATGTAAGTTGATTACTTTTTAAATATTTACATTTATTTTTAAATTTATAAGTATTAACTGGCAATTCATCTAATTGCATGCTAAATTGTATAACTTTATTGTGATGTAGTCTTTTGTGAGTGTTGTAAACACTACCAGTTAAGTCATTCGGTAAACAACAAGTCTAAGTTAGGGAAAAATAAAAAGCTTTGTAATAACACATCAAATCCAAGGCATTTATTGCATAGCAAAAGTGTATCCAATTAAGCACTAGTCACCTATCCAATTGACTTAAAGTCATTTTGCACTAAGGAACTAAGAGTGAAGACACTGTGGCAACATTTAGTAAATAATCACCTTTTTAGTAACGGGAATAACATTTATAGGTTAACCTAGTTTTATGTTTTAAACATTGTTTCAAGTGGGTTGGGATGGAAAAGTTAAAGCACTTAACATTCAGCGAAACTTTCTGGCCATCTTTGAGTTACCTGCAGTTAGTTTCTTTAAGGTGATTGTTTTTTTATGTAATGTCTATTGCAAAATATTTACAGACAAAGTGAGCTATATGTTGATGACCCGCAAGTCGGTGACCGCGTACCTGTGCGAATTATAATTGAACTTCCAAAGATGCCATGCCAATGTAAGTTCCTATCGTTACGTTAAATAAACCATTTTTGGCTCTCTAATTCATATATTAAATTTTGTTTTTATGTGTAACACGAATTTAAACTTGCTTAAAATATTTGCCTTTGATTCAAACCTTCAACCTGCAATAAAAAAAAATTGCCTCTATATATATATATCCTTCAATTTTGATTTTTTGACCTTGTCCTATTTTTGTCTGTTAAGTACCTTGACATATGTATTTAGAAATTAAAGCCTATCTTTATTAATTGAAAAGCGTAGTTAAGTTAAATGCTATTGCTTGCCATTAGGTATACAAGGAGTATGTATATATCATTCTAAGCATTGTTGGACTGTGGTGTCTTTAAGTTCAAAATTCCCAATAGGTGGTTATTGTTTAATTTATAGATCTTGGAATGGACATCCAAGATTCAATGGGTAGACATGAGGTTGGTTTGGTAGAAAATACAGATAAGGTGCCAATAAACGAAGGAACGGGTTGCCTCTTTACCTCAAGCTTTCAAATAAACAAGGTTAGTAGTTCAAATATAGCTGTTTTTAACCTACGTGCTTCTGTTTAGGCCAAAACTCTTACCTGAAGTGTTTAAAAAACGGTCAACTCTAATCTACAACACAGTTATTAAAAATGAAATATTGTAACTAACTTCCCATTGATTTCCAATATTAATCTTTAGAAATCTTATTTTAAAAAAATAATCAATTGTTTTAATTTGACCAAACAAAGGCCACCGAGATGAAATTTCTACATTTTATATAGGTACCTGGAAACTTCCATGTCTCAACTCATGGTTCAGCACAGCAACCCCCGAATCCTGATATGACTCATTTAATAAAAGAACTTAAAATTGGAGACAGAATCAAGGTATTTGTATGTGTGTGTTGTGACACGTGATTTTCTACTATCGACAATGTAAAGTATTTTGTTTTAGTACTATGTACACAACCATTTCTATAAAAAATATCAGCACTATGTATATATTCTGAAATACCTACTAAGAAAATGTTTTGTTTTTAAAGAACTAAATGCTAAACGAAGGAAAAAGTTTTCATAAACAGTGTTAGTGATTTATTTTTAATTTGTATGTGACAACTAAATTTGACATGTTAAATTAGTTACTACTATAATATTATTTCACTAGATTCCAAATGTCAAATCTCAGTCCTTCAATGCTTTGGAAGGAAAAAACACTCAAGATAAGCATCGTAAGATTAAATAACTGTCATATATATATTTTGTCATTTGAGTAGCAAATTAATAAAAAACAGTTAACTGGTAAATTATTGTTTTAATTTTTTTTTGATGTTTAACTGATTTTAACAGCAGTAAAATCAAACATCTGTACATTGCTATTTAACAAATACCAATGTTCTAAGTTTTGAGTCTAAATGATGTTTGAAATTAGAATATCTTAACTTGCTGTTTGTTTCAGCTCTGTCATCTCATGACTATGTAATGAAGATTGTCCCCACTGTATATGAATCCATTGATGAAAATCTACATTATTTGTATCAGTACACACATGCATATAAAGTGAGTGACTTGTAGTGTTCTATTGTATTAAGTATTTATGAATATTTAATCTATATACAAAAAATATGTAACATATTTCTCATATTGTATATGTATTAAAACTGAACACAATATACATGTACAACACACTGTTATAACAATATGATAATTACACCTGCTAATACCCAAATGCACAGTGTAAACTTGTGTGTACAATGTAAAAAAACGTATAATATAAATTGAAAAGAGACAGTTGTAGAGTAAGCATGCATAATCTACAACAAATATTTAAAACCTTTTAGCTAGTACTTTTAACATGAAATGAATTTACACAAACATACAATTATACTGTTGTGCACCAATTATATTTTTAGGACTACATTGCATACGGACATGGACAGAGGGTGATGCCTGCAATTTGGTTTCGATACGAACTCACTCCAATCACTGTCAAGTACACTGAAAAGAGACAGCCATTTTACCACTTTATTACGATGGTGAGATAATGGTGCATGGTGCAATATATAAAGTCATTGAACAAACAAAAATGTTGGCCAATTTATTAATTAGCAGATATTATTTGCATTTAATGAAACTATTTCAAAAATGTTTTTTTATTAAATTATTATGGTCGGAGGTTTTAGTTAGACATAGTGGAAGTATCAAATCCCATATAGAAGTAGGTAACACAAATATTTTTTCCTGTAATCCAATTAGGAATTAAAAAAAATATATATGTAGAAAATCAATAAAGAGATATTGGAAACCATCAAAATGTTCCCTACTTCTATATGAGCTTGATATTCCGGAGGTTTAATCAAAGTATTTAAATTGTGTTTATGTCATGTCCAACCCATCACAGAAACAATATTATATCCCAACAAAATACATGTTTGTTTTTTAGGTTTGTGCTATTATTGGCGGTACATTTACAGTGGCAGGAATTCTCGACTCTATGATATTTTCTGCAACAGAAGCTTACAAGAAATTTTCACTGGGGAAGCTTTCGTAAAATCATCATACCTATCGCTGCTAAAATCGCAATTGTATTTTTGTGCCTTAGGAAATTGTAAATCCTATTTATGGCAGTCATCAGCTTTTCTTATGAAGTGAACACTTTTGCAGTACAAAATATATATGTCAGTAACATA
This sequence comes from Ascidiella aspersa, assembly GCF_963924565.1. Lineage (NCBI taxonomy): Eukaryota > Metazoa > Chordata > Ascidiacea > Phlebobranchia > Ascidiidae > Ascidiella > Ascidiella aspersa. The sequence continues at coordinate 24,746,115 of NC_139451.1, forward strand.
GCTCTATATTATAATATGTATTAAATGTGTAAATGCGTTGTCCAAAATATTTACTAGTTTTGTATCTCATAATCTAGTCTAGAGTGTAAGTTTGTCTTTTATACAAGTCTATATTTTTGAATTTGTTTTATCCACTTGTCGCATTGTCATGTTCGAGTAAATTGGTCATTGGTTTGAATAATGTGTTATCCCATAAGTTATCAGATATACAGGATTTATCATGATGAGAAATCCCTATAAACATAAATGAGAGTCTCCTTGACAGTGTTTACATAGATAATTGGCATTCAATGGTCAACTGATGGAATATAATGGTTCACCATGGGTACAGGTAAAAAGTTTTATGAACTAGTCAGCTTTTGTTAATCTTCAATCTTCTTTTGCTGCTATCTTTGGCTTTTCAGTCCAAGGCGGTAAAATTGCAACTGACATTACAAATCCCATAAATAGAAAAAAGACTATGATAGGGCTCTGTATGCCATAAACTCCCCATAAGGCAATGGTCCAGCTGAAACAATAAAGAAGTTTTAGAAATAATATCAATAGCCAACCAGTTTTCCTTAACCAAATACAGGGTAGGGTCCAAACTCCGGGACTCCAACCAATAAAATAAACCAGATTCCTGAGCTGACTCCATATAAATGTGCGATTTTGTCGAGCCCCGAATCAGGCTCCCAACTCTACAGCTTGTATTTCAGCAATTTAAGTAACTCTACTAAGGTTTGTATTTCTGCAATCACCGGATAAGGGTGTCATATAATTCATTGATACACAATGCATGGTTGGAAAATATACTTATACGATTTACAGATTGCGGCAATAGCAGTTTTAAAAAATGTTTCCTGGACAATCTACATAGTGTGTCTGATGTGTCTTTATTAAAGTTATTTAGTACATAATATAACAGTAACCAAATTCTAAACTTACAACACTTGTACTTCATGGCATGTTTTATTTAAAATGCCATAATACCTTTAATTTTTTAGTGTTGTAAACAAGTCATTCGTCCAAAAGACTAAAGTCCAAGTCAGGTCATTTGTTCGAAATACTTAAGTCAAGTCATTTTGGCCATAATACTTCAATCAAGTCATTGACTTAAGCCATAATGACACTGCATTTTTAATATCTACCTTATGCCTGCTGAAACTCCACAGCCAGTAGCTACTGGAATACCATAAGGTGACTGCTTTTCCCAATCATCCGAATCTAAACCTTTAACCATACTACACCAAACGATGAAGTACAATGCAACAACTACTGTGATTGCAGTAGACCAAAGAGCAATGTTGTAGAACCATCTGAGCAAAAATAATGTTTTTCATAGCTTCACCTGTTATTAACATTGGACAAAAATTAAAATATGTAAAAATTACATACCCTGAAATTCTAGAATCGATCATAAGGGCATTGATAATGTCAGTGTAATAGACAGTAATAACTGCAAGTGCAATCCAAGCAAAAGTGTCGATTCTGAAGTGAGCATTCTGTTTCGCTTTTACCTTTGTGACTTCCTGTTTTTCATCTTTGTTATCCACCCGTTTTTCGTTAATTATTATTTCACTATCCATCATAAACTATTATATTCTAATTTGATTTAAAGCTGATAACTACAAGGGTAAAAAAATACCTTTTCTCTTCAAACAATTTTTTTATCACTTTCCAAAATAACCAGGGAAATACCCATTTTGTCGCTTGTCGCAAGAGATAAAAAATAAGAAATAAAGAACAAAATGTTTTTAAAATAGGTTTTGTTGTAAAGATAATATAGATGCCTTGATTATTTTTATGATTTTTCCATTTTGAAATGGTATACTATGTCGAACCAACCTAAAATATAATTTTGGCTTACTAAAAAATAGAACCTTCTTTAAATGCAGTTGTTTATACCGCAGATCAAAGGGTGCCACCCCTGTCAGTGTCACCCACAACAAATTAAAGTTTTATTCAAGTAAATTCGGTAAAGTATGCTTGGAAGTAAGATAAATAGTTAACGCGCCAGGAAATGACCCAGTAAATAATTGCAAGGGAAATTCCGTTGAGCGTGTCATTGGGCTTAGCTAGAAGATTTTATAAGGAATGTCAGAGGATATGCTTCGGTGCATATGCTCTTTGGTAAACAGGGAAACGAGAGCAGCCAATGCAGCTAAGCTTAGCCTGAAGTTTGCCTTTCTCATTCTTCCGAACCTATTTAAAATTTCGTAGCAGTGCGTGCGTAATGTAATACTAATTTGATTTTGGTCGCTTTTTAGTTTTTATTTAATAATTGGATAACAGGAGCTAATAGATAGTCAACACCTGCAGATTTATTGTTTTTAGTTATTTTATTAGTAGTTGGAAAGTAAGGCCTACGGCCTACGCGGGGGATTTATCCAATTGCAGCATTGTATAGCCAATATATTGGTTTTGTTTGCAGAAATAGGTTTTGAAATTGCTTGCTTTAAAGTCCACTATGGTGGCCAATGCAAAATTTTATGTAAAAGTCGGAATTTTCTTGTTATATTTGTCGTTTTGTTATGCAAATATCGATACAAATTATGCAAAAGATAAAGGTATGTGGTTTTCTACTTTGCTCATTTATATAATTATATTTGTTTTTACACCAAAGAATAACATATATCATTAAAGATTATTGTTCTGTATTTCTTAAAGTATAAGTAAAAAGTTTATGAATCTTATATTTAACAAAATAATGTTTTATCATATATGTTGCAAACATTTTTTCTAGCTGTTGCCTTGCAAACTTTTCAACCTCGACAGTTTTATGATTGGTCTCACATGAAAAGAAAAACTTCTATAGAAACCTCCATTAAAGAGGTTAGAAAATTTTGTAAACAGTATACAGTTGTCAAACATTTTGTGTTACATTTTTTTGTGTAATTTTACACAGAAGAAATTTTCAATGTTGGGACTGATTTATTGAGGGTTTTTTATTATTTATTATATTTGGTTCATCATAACTTTGGTTTTAAAATGTAAACCTTTATAATTGCTCCTGCATAATGTAATTACTAAAAAGTAAACCAAGGGCGGGCAACTTATCCAGTCCTCGGGCATGATATGGTAAAATGAAGTATTTGGCAGGCCGGATTCCTGTAGTGATACCTTAATCAATTATTTATCCACCTATACAAGGATTACATCATATTGTTATAATCTTTAAACACGGCAGCACTTTCATTGCAAACATACTGCTTTCTTGCCGGCTTGAGTGAAAAAGTAATTTGTTATTCAATTCTTATTAAATTTGCGACACTATTTGTCAACTTTTCTTTTAAGGCAATATCCATTGGCAAATACTTATTGTAAATTCTAATCTAATTTTAACCGAAAGGAAAATCCGAAAACGCAAAAAAACAAAAAAATGGTGGGCCATATGTTGCCCGCCCCTGATGTAGACCAACTTTGTGTGATTATATTCCACTTATTATTATTTTGCAAACACTGAATTTATATTTGTGCCTTTAGGCACCTGGGCATCATCATTCTGATGCATTTTACGAGATTGAGTTTGATGGAGTGAAATATCACCTGGATTTATCACTCAACAAGGATTTGCTTCCGAGCAGTTTTGGCATTACTGATTTCCATGAAGATGGAACTTTACAAATGTACCACCCCTCAGACCAGGTTGGCATGTAACGTTGATAACCTTTGTTACAATGCAGTCTATGATTAAAAGTAGTGTTATTTTGTTAGAAAGTTTACTGCTATAGTGCTCTTTGGGCTGAATGGATTTTATAGCTGAAACATTAAACCCCCTAACCAATTAAAAATTTGTTGTTATAAACTGAACTTTCGTATTTTTAACCTTATTCTACAAAAGTGATGAATTTTACCCAGTAAACTACTAATTTCATTTTAAAATAGTACCTATTCTGTACTGGCAATCTAACTGGTATTTGCCTTTAGGCTTTAATTTATTGTATTTATAGTTATGGCAATAAATGCATTATATGCAGGAAAGGAATCATTGCTACTACCATGGTAGTGTCAGGGGATTTAGAGACAGCCAAGTAATGCTTAGTACATGCGATGGACTAAGGTTTGTTTCTTACAGTGGAGAATCATTTTTTACTAAAAAATTATTTAATTGTCAAAGCTATTTCAAGAAATAACTTTACCAAATATGCATATTGTTAAGGATTGGACACCTTGTAAATCTATTAGAACAATATTTCAATCTGATGTTCTTTGGAACTTGTAGTTGTTTATTTGAACTTCGCATGAAACATACTGATAATTGTTACTTAAATATTTGGCATGTTGAGGTTAAGTTTAGTATAGCATTCTCTCTTTATTTAAATTTGGTGCTATTTAAACCCCCATGTCAATCAATTTCAGTTATCCGGAGTCAATAAAGAACCCACTACACATAGGTAGGCCTATTAATTAAAACATGTGCTTGTATGTTCAGTGGTGTTGTGATGATGGGTGGTGACATCCTTGTCATTACCCCAGTTGATGAAACATCAGATTCAAATCTATCGCATAGCCCTGACAATCATATAATTTACCGTCTTGTGAATAATCCAGAAGCAACAGGCACATGTGGTAATGCGGACCATTCTCACTCTCACAATGTTTTGTCTATTGTTGATTCGTTGTTCAAAGGTAAAGATACAATAGATGTTTTTTATTGATTTTGTAAAAAAAGTACAATACATCAAAGATAAGCATTTTTATACTAATTAAGGGAAACTTTTTATTCGTGTTTGTGTTGTTTAAGCAAACTCGTTTTTTTCACATTTTCATTTTAAAAATTTTTGCCTAAGACATACACATTTTTTGTCTATAAAGAATATATGAAAAAAGTGAATGTTTTTAATTTCAGAAATTGAAGCAATAATATTTAATTGAAATATTGAAAATTCATGAGAAGCTACAGATTTTGACTTAGCAGTACATTAGAAACCTCTCGAAGGTACTATTATATTATTTTGTTTAAGGTTCTAACGAGACACAGCATTCTCGTCACAAAAGAGACACAGGAGAAAAAAAGTTTGTCGAACTGATGGTTGTGGCAGACAATGCAATGGTATGTTTGTTAAACTATGATTTTAAAACTGTACAGCAAATCTAAATATTTTATTTTAAAATGTAAAAATAAGATGTTACAAAACTCCAGCTAAGTAAATACACAAGTTTTTGTTAAGCACAAAAAACTCTAAGAAAATATAACCAGACAAGTTCCAGAATGCAATAAATGTTTGTTTGTTAGTTTTATCGGAATTAATAACATTACACTCTGTTTCTAACTTTTTTTGGTAATTTTTATGCAGACTAAAAAGTACACCGCAATTGAATTGGATAAAAAAATAAAAGAACTTGTGAACTACTTGGATGGATTCTACAGCAAGTTAGGAATACGTGTTGTCCTCTCTCACATTGAAAAATGGACTAACGGTGACAAAATTCCATTTAAAACAAGTGCTAAAGATGTGAGTTTTTAAATTTATCTGTCAGTTGGTATCCAAATTTTTTTCTCTTTTATTCCAAATAAACTATTTCTTTGCTGATCTTAGAAAGTTCTTATTGTCCTATTCTTAACATGTTTACAAAATTATGTTAGCCTCTGTTATAAATGTATGCTTAGAAATTAAAAAAAATAACTTATTCATATTATAAATTGTCTACAGGGATGCATGTTAGACTTTTGCGTTCTATTAATTCTATTACTGATATCCTATTATGGTATTTACCTATTTTCTTGCCACTTAGTAAGGTGTAAGTCAGGTTAAAATTGTTTTTTGGAGTGTAAAAAGTGTGTTGCAGTTTTTATATTTCTATAAGTGTTATTAAATAGAAAATCGTTGTCAAGCAGTTTTGTCGCAAAACAGTGCTAGCAATGGCTGAAATGCCATTCCTACATATTTATCAGCCATTGCTATCACAATACATTCATAGTCTATCATTGGTTCTTTTTGCAGGTTTTAAATGAGTTTCTGGGATATAGGCAATCGAAAATAAAAAGCGACTCCGAGGCCTCACCCTGGGTTTATGCAGACAACATCCAGTTTCTTTACGGAGGATCATTTGACGGGTCCACCATTGGCATGGCTACAGTGGGTACAATGTGTGGCTCAAGATCAGGAGGCGTAAATGAGGTCAGACCCTTCATAGTAATAAACAAGCTTAAAACTCAGTTAAAAAGTTTTTTTTAAGTTGTGTAATGTTGAAAATCCTAAATCAATATGGACACTATATTTAGATACTGTGAATGACATTTTCAGAATCTGTAACATTGACATCTTATGAGCTCAAAGCCTGGTTAAAAAGTTTTTTTAATTGTGTTATATTGAAAATCCTGAATCAATATAATTAACACTATATTTAGATACTGAAATGACATTTTTAAAATCTGTGACATTGAAATCAATTTCTAGCCAATGTTTTTTTCCTTCCAAACACTTTGGTGCGAAATGATATACAAATATATGTTTTAGGAACAATAACAGCCTGCTAAAATAGTCAGAACAAGAGCTTACGTAATAATGCAAATCCTGCTGTTTAAAGTTCTGTAATATATATTGCAAATCCTGTTTTTTTAAAGTTGTATAACATTGCAATCCTGATTTCGTAAAGTTGTGTAACATTGCAAATCTTGAATCAAAATAGTTGACATTACATTTAGGTACAGGGTCTGGCATTTACAAAATCTTTTAATTTTCCAGCCATTGTTTTTTTAAAAAAAAAAACGTTTTTACAAGTTGATACTCAACTATATATTTAGGAATAACAACAGCCGGTTAAAATTGTCAGAAAAAGAGCTTATCTTTATTTTTAAGGTTTAAGTTCACATTCTATAAACCTTAATAACATTTCCGAATTTGGCAATCAAAGCAGTCTGTAAAATCGTGGATAAAGACAACCTTTTTAGAATCTGTCTTTTGTTCAGGACAAGAGCAACGTGTTGAGCGTAGCTGCCACCTTTGCGCACGAAATGGGCCATAACTTCGGTATGAACCATGACACGCCTGGCTGCGAGTGCCCTGCTAACACTCATTGTATCATGGCCGCTTCGGCTGGGTAAGTCTGGCTATTCCACAGTCTCTTGAAAATGAGGTTTTAGTAGTGAAGTAAAATGCCGAAAATATCCAAAACTTAAAAAAAAAGGATAATTGCATCATATCGGACTATGTGTAAACGTAAAACGTAACCGAACATTTTGTTATTATAAACCATCATTTCAGAAAAAAATTGCTTCATGAAAATGCATTTAAAAAACTCGTGTTTACAGCTATATATATATAGACAGTGAATGTCTACTCTCTTTTGAAATTGCTATTGATAGATTCTCGAAAGTGCTTTGTGGTTATTGAGCTACTGGAAATTCGCTGTACCTCAGCTGCGTTAAGTCTGGCGGTTTATGTAGTTCAGGCAGGAAAATTTGTTTTTGTACAATGGGGTTAGCTATTTAGGCCTGCAGTTTCTGACTCCCAGCCTACTGAGTAAAAATCATTATGCCCAAACGCACATAATGCTTCCTTAAAATTTGCAAATTTCGTATCCAACGGTGTGGTAAATAGAGATAAGTCGTACTCGTTTTTTTCTCCAGACTATTCATGAGACAATATAGACAACCGTGTTACTCATGTGCATTGTCTTGATTCACATTTCTTGCGAAAGTTACCTCAACGTCACGTAAATCTACCACAGCCGAATTAGTTCATTGAGTTGCGTAACCTTTATTGGTGATAAAGACGCTAATGAATCCCCATATTTGGAGGTAATTCTTTCAGGTCGTAGTCAGCTGCGTTGTTATTTTGTATTGCTTCTAAGACCAACTTATTCGCCTTTGAACGTTTGAAGTGCAGAGTGAACTAAACGCACATTAAAATTATTAGGTTTTTGTCTGTTTCTGCTTTACAACTAAACGTACATTAACATTGATTTTAGTTTTCTTTTTCAAAATGAACGCTATATACCTACGTTGTTTTTCTATAATTTCCAAAATAAAAAAGGAGACCTAATAAAATACAGCCTTCATATTTTTTCACGTTGTGTGGAATTTTGTTTTGATATTATTTTAGAGAACTAATTAGGTGTAAAATTGCCTTTTTTGCGTCAATACCAGTGTACCGCTTATTTATATCTGGTCGGCATTCAAGCTGAGTAAATTTCACTTCAAAGTTACTGTTAAAATGTACCTCAATAATAGTTCTTCGTTGTGGATTGTGTAAGCTTAAAAAAAGAAAAAAAAAGAAATATCGCGGACTAAGGAAACGTCTTTTTTGGCTTGGTGCGGTACTTTGCGGAATAATTAGGTTGTCTGTGTTTCTCCTGATTTGCGTGACACAGTGTCACGTTGCCGCTATTTATGGAAACGTCATTAAATCGGCGCCGAATTTCATACGTCATTGATGGCGATTTTTTCATTATTGTTTTTTGCATGACGCGGCGCTCGCAATTGTTTTAAAGCTATGACATCAGCGTTCGGTAATGGCCGCTGAAAGCCACAATAAAAAAGGGTGCAATAACAATAATACAGTAATTCATTTGATGCGTTTACGTGTGGCTGCAAGGCTTAGCGGTTAAATTAATGCCTGTACGTCACCTCGTCACATCTTTCCGGTTGTTAAGCAATAATGTATGTAGGTGCATTTTTCTGTATAACAACTATAGGGCCAAACGCTTCGCAGCTAACCTTTGTATCTTCGAAAGTTTAGTTTAACATTACACTTTTGACGATCAAAAGTGGCCTGTTTAAAATATAAAAACGTACTAAAAAACATTGAAGTGTTTTGAAATGGCATACTGTTTGTGATAACACACCATTCCCCCAACTGTTTGTTACGTTATTCATATGCCAGCTGCATTATTGCTTATTGTCTGTCCTATGTGCTATATGCCGACATTACTCCAATTGATTTGACCATTCTATCGATTACCTCGTACTAATTTAAACATACACATTTACAAGTGAACAAGATCAAATTAGCCAACTGACACCGTTTGCCTTGTCCAGCGATCGGACATGTTTCTTGTTGTAACAACACGTACAGGTCCAGTAACTTTTACATGGTTTACTTTACTGTAATAACGTCATTTCTAAACGTTTACAAAAGTTTTACTACTTTAAAGTATAATTTTAAAATGGCATTTGGTAAAAGTTTAATTTTAAATTCTTCATGCATTAAATAGGTCACATCCGGCGCTTAATACAGTTGTGGATATGTAACCTTACTGCTATTGTATAACGTGGAGGCATGTGACTCAAATTGACATCACTACTAATAGCTTTAATGTTGTCTGCATTTTTTTATTATTAATTTGTCAAATTTAAAAAAGCCAGATAACTCCCGAGGCATTCTGCTATTATCACATATTTTTTAAAAATTGACAAATATTATTGTAACGTCATGCAAACATCAACCACTTTGGAAATTCGTTGACTGATTTTGAATAAATTTGTTGAAGGATATGGTGATGGGTAAATTCCTTATTTGGAAGAAATTGCTTAAGGCCGAAATCAACTGTGTGGTAATTGTATGATTTATTGTGATTCCATAAAGTTTGACGACTTAAGACGCAAATGGCTTCATTGAGAGTTTTAGGGCTCTTGAGAATCAGAAAAATATTTATGGGTTAAACTTGAGATATCTCAGTTGTTGCTAAAATTGAAAAACCTTAGAATAAAATGACCAGCGCTCTATTCTTCAAAACATTTTAAACTTCTGTAATCTTTGGATTGTTTGTGACGTTGCTTCATCTTCCTACCGGGTTTAGAAAGTTGCACCCAAGTATTTTTTTCACTGATTCGGTTAGTTAAAAGTGTTGACTTTGATTTCGTGGCTTGTTTCCATACAAAATGTGCCTGCATGATTAGATAAGTTAAAGGTAAATCTTGCTTTTTTAACTGGTAAGCAACGGGTCACTGGTTTGAAAGTCTGTGTATGGGCTTCCAACCATGAAAGGCAAAAGCAACTGCTTGGGACCCTTCCTGTATTCGCCTTACTGTGCAACTTCGAAGCAGGATGCGTGACTGTACATTGTCTTCCCTGGAAATAGAAAGTGGTTCAAGCTCCTGCCATTGTGCGGAATTCCCGGGATCTTTTGAAACGTGTCGTTTGTTTTAGCCCAGTGGTTCCCAAACTTTTTGCACACTAAAAAAATCTTAACCATTTCGCGGCACACTTTTAACAGAACAACAATAGAGAAATTTTACAATCTCCCTTAACACCCGACAAACTATATTTGAATGTCTCTAAATTGGAAATTTGTAACGAATAATGCTTAATTAGGTCGAAAATGCTTGCGTGTATGCCTATTGGGAATACAAACACTCTCTTTTCTGAAATTACAAAAAAGTATCGCGGCACACTTGACAAATCTCGAGGCACACAGTTTGGGAATCACTGTTTTAGCCAATCGGAAACGCAAAGTGTGACTTCACCGAGTGTGGGTGGAGTGTGAAGCATCGAAAGTAGGTAGTAGCTCGAAATATCTCTGTGCTGTCAATTGTGCCCCAGCGTACACCTATTAAATGAGTGGTTACTAATTGACTAGACATTTGAAACAAAGCTGGTTATATGAAAGATGCACACACATATGTGTCCAACAACTGTGATCTAGCCCTTATTTAGCTGCCTTTTGACCAACGATTACGGCTTACGTATCATAATACACTAGCAGACTAACCAAATATGTCGATCAATGATACATTGGTTAAACAAAAGTGGGTTCTAAAATTTTACTTAGCATATTTGTTTTGTGGCCTCTTTGTCTAACAAGTTAGATTTGCTTAAATAATATCGGCGTATTTCCTACCAGTGTAAAACGTGATACTATTATAGTATACTTTCTCTATGGTTTGTTTCCGAATTGTGGCGCTTTAAAGCAACCATGATTTGTGTTGGCCCCAAAAATTCAAAGCAAGGGAAAGTCGAAGGTTAATCAGTCTCTACTAATCTGCTGCACGGTTTGGGGAAATCCTACCGTGCCTTGCTGGCTTAATCGCCATTCCCCAAAAATCGGTCTCGTGATTCCAATGGCACTAGCCAATCCAACTTCTCGATTGCTGTTTTTGCTTGGGCGTCCGGTCGACTCAAACAAGCCTTGTTGTTATGAATCATTTCAAACCGCGAACCCTTCGCCTTATTTTCGCTCAAAATCGCCAAAGACATATGGTACTATGACGTAACAGTGCCCCGAGGTCATACATTTTTTTTTCTGTTTACCGCCTCCGCAAAACAGGAGCTGTCGTAGTTTGCAACAAACCGTTTGTCCCACGCGCATTTACACGCTGGGCTTTTTTTACGTTCGATGACGTAATTTCGTGTTTATCACAGTGAGGTTGCAGTCTTTGACCTGTTTTGTCATGAACGCTTGGTTCGTCTACCGATTTTTAGGTTCGTCGACCGATTTTTATGCGCGGTTCATTTGCTGATACTATGCCAAGCCTACGTTACAGCCATAAGCCCCATTAGAAGACCAAAATTTTAGACTTTAGTGTCCTTTATATGTGTTTAAATATATATTGCATACTGAATTATATATGTTGTATAAATATGTATTTGTTGCATACTGACATATTTTAACACCAGTTGGCCTAACGACACAGATATTTATGACACCTAGCTAACTTTTTGAGAATGGTGTTACTTTAGTTATTGAAAAGGCAATAAAAGCATTAATATTGTGGCGATTTAAATTTCGGCTTTAAAAACTCTTAGGCTTGACAACACTATGTTTTGACATGGATTTCCTAATGCCCTACAAATTACCACTATTGCACCCAGCAGTCGAATTTTTTCATGCAAACACACACTGAAATTAATAAGATAAAAGCGCTTTAAAAAAATCCCAATTTTTTACATTTTCTTGGCAGATTTGGTGGAGGTGCATTACGCTTGTCTGTATTTCTAAAAATTATTTTGTAATAAGCTTTATTTTACCCTTGGGCGTATCGAAAACAGTACATTATTGACAACAGTGCAGCCAGCCTTAAATGCTCAAAAGTAACAGTAGCAATTGCTGGTTCGGTGCCTTCCGCCATCGGTTACCATGTAATCGTGACAACTTACCAATTCCGGTATTTTGGGCTTTCGTCACGTGCGCTGTAAAGCCGAACCAAATTGAACCAGTAACACATCGTTTACCCTATCACAAATCAATTGCTTTTATAGGAATTGAAAGTATTAAATATAAACTGCTTTTACAAAAGGTTTCACCTGGGGGTTAGTGATGTGCGCTGTCAAGTTGCAGTCAACCGCTTTTAGTGATTAACATAATAATACATATAACATTAATATTTTGCTTTTGTGTCCGTTTTGACACAGCATCGCTCTTATGATGGCTGCTTCCTGATTTTTGCTCAAGCAGTTAGACGGCATATATAACGCTTTAAATTTCTAAAATAACGCGCTATTTAACAAATAAAAGGCTAACCACCCTTCCGTGACTACATAGGTTTCGTTTCCTTGTTTCTAGCTTTGGATATTAAACAATAATAAAGAAGGCCGGCCACATCTGCTTCGTTTCGGTTCACTTTAACATATACGAGCCAGTGTGTTGACGTTACGTCCCGCTTACAGTTGATGGTTCGAGATTGCAAGATTACGCTGTGCTAACAGTGTGTGACCACAGTTTTCCATGAAATCGAACCGCACAAAAGCGCTTTTCAGGCTGTAGTAATACATGACATACGATCGTTTGAAACATGTTTCTTCACTTTATGATTCCGATTGCAATAGTAATGTTTGTACGGCTGTCACCTAAAAATCAAGGAGTTAGCAATACACAAGTCCACATTATTTCGAAACTTGCTTTTCAGATATTACTATTTGACGTTTTTTGATGCGCATATGTAAAATTTAAGATTATTGCCTCCCTTAATACTATTTTGACACATAAAACCGACCACCAGGTGGACATAAAATGTTAACTTGATTTATTGTGCCTCGATCACATACTTGTATTTGTATGGGTGTTATCTAAAAATCAAGGAAACAAAGTTAATGCGTCCCCAAATACTATTTTAACGCACAAAACCGACCATTGGTGTGCATTTTGTTTGGTCTTGGTTTGCTGGGCCACGGACTATGACCAACAACCTCGCCCCAACTCATAGTGCCTGAAATCGTGTGTGTTTTGAGAGCTGCGCCTGTTTTTTTTTGACTAGTGGCGCGTGAACACCACACTTTCCGCACTTTCGTGGATAAATCACTCAGCCGAACTTGGTAGGCGATATCGATTCATATAAATTACGGGATGGTTAGATTTTTTTAAATTGGTTTTGAGCAACATTTCTTTATCGGTTTAGTAAATTGTGCGAGCAATAGCTAAACATGGCTAATGTTATTTTATTTCGAACTTTCGAATTCTACTGTCTTGTTTGCGTTGCAAAAACTTTAGGCTTACAAAAAGTCCAGTGAAAAAAAAACGCCAAAACTTTGCTGGTAAATACCTACGCTTAGTATTTGTCGCCTCCAAAAAGGTGAAGTAACACTGTTCTATACGCATTTTTCCTAAAGTAACCGTAGCGACGCAGCTTATAAAGTGGGTTAAAAGTAATACGATGGCCGGCTGTTAATACCTTTAAACTACACAAGGTCGCCAAATAATTTTAAACCCAGCGGGGAATATCGGCTTAAGCCCCAGCGAGCACAGCCTTTAGGACACATTTCATTTAATGCAGACCGGAGTGTGTGCAATTCCAACTTCCTGGTTGAAACACGGCTATTTCGAGCAGCCAAATTCAATGGTATGTACGATTGTACACCGATACTGTCGCTGGAAATGTCTATCAGACCTGGCCTCAAAATCAATAGAAATCAAGTTATCTGTTGCATTGCACTGTGTTCAGATTGCTGTGGTCTTTGGGACTTTTTCTTATGGCAGTTTTATAACTTTACTACGCTTTTGTTTTACACACTTATACACACGTTACGTTACTTCCTCTTATTATTAATTGGCTATCCAGGGTATGTTGATTAATTGATGTTTTGGTAGTTACAAAGCACGGTGTTAGTTTATGGGGATTTCATGCGACAGTTTTTATTTAAACTAGCTTTACATTTCAGTTAAAATATCTCCCGTATGTTTTATACATATATGTTAAATTTATGGGAGCTGGATTTTTGTAAATCTTAACAAACGATTGAACCTGGTACGCAGATGCTTGTATAAAAATTGGGAATTTCATGGTTGCCTAAAATACACCAGGTAAAGTTGTTCGCGTCCCACAATATAAACTGCTCTTCTAATAATAAAAAACTAGAGTTTTTTATTTGCGTCAGTTTTACCAGCCTAAGTACAAAAACAGGCCATGTATGCTAGACTGGTGATCCAAGTCTATTTCTTGGCGCACAAGTGTTAATTTTCCACAAACCAGTTTGTTAATCAAGGCGTTTGTTAATCATCCAAGTGTTGTACAATGTACAGGTCATGAAATGTTTATTTTTGAAAGCTTATTTTTGTTTTGTTTGGGTCCATTCTGTGACAATCTCTAAAATACCTTAATAACTAAACGGATCTGTCATATTTTTCTTATTTGTTTAGTGCTAATATTGAATTTTTGGTAATTATAAATAGCCGAGATGCCGATAAAACCGACCGCTTATCTCGTCAAGTATTTAAAAGCACCGCCCGTAGTTTTCGATTATGTTCTTCGAAGGTGGCCTTTTCGCGGTGTGTTTTCCGCGGTGCTTACTCCAGTTTAGCTTGTCTCGATATCAAGCGATTAAATTAAAAGTTTCGCCACATCGAAACCTTGCGAAATGAATGCCCGCGGGCCAGTATGCAGTTCACCAGAAAATTGAAGAGTGGTGAAATACCAACCCTGGCCTTATGTCGCACGCCTGCAACTCGTCAAAGCCTTGTCAACACATTTTGGTTTTTCAATCCAGCTGTTCTGGCGTTGCGGTTTGTTCTATTTTCGTATCTCGTTCACATGATTTGTATAAGTGTAAAGCAAGGTGGAAAACCGTTTTGCAACCTGTGTCCGCATTCGGTCTCATAAGCACAATTTGCGCAAAACCGTGTCAGCAGATTTTTATGAGTGTTATTTCTAACTTTAGAGTGCCATATGTTTAACGTGCGTTGTGCTGTGTGACACCTTGAGGCTTTAGATACGTTCATACCTCGCCCAGCAAACGACGTTGTAACTATTTATATGCTAATATCAAAAGATTTGCATTTACTGTTTTGCGGTTTGATTTACGTGATTTTGTGTAGTCAAAGAGCTTGCCTGACCATCGAGCCAGCCAAGGATTTTGAAACGTGCGAACGGCACGATTTTTTAGCGCCTGCTTATTATGTCCCGACTCGCAAAATTCTCTGAAAAAGTAAAACATATTTTTGAAACACCACAAAATATACGAATTTACACACTTAAGGATAACTTGATTAGTACAAACAATTAATTTTGTATCGTATGTCAGATCAACAGCCTCACTGACAATACTTTATGAATGTCATTTTTTGACCGACAAGACTAAAATGTACACAAGGTACCAAAATCCCCAGGCCTTTACTTACTCCTTAATGTACTAATACATATTCCCTAAAAGCCCAACGTGCTTTGTAAACCCCTGTCAATACTTACAGGCACACTGTTGTTAATTACATTATTCTAAATCGCCCTCCCTAAGGCTTGACCCCAGTCTAAATAGCATTTTTGGTAGACAGGGTCCACCCGGAAAAGAACTGGTCTTCTTGCAGCAAAGAATACCTAAATACCCCTGCCAATGCTTACAGGCACACAGTCCATTACGTTATTCCAAATCGCCTTCCCAATGTATGACGCCAATCTGAAAATAAACTTTTTTGGTCGACAGGGGCCACCCGGAAAAAGACTGGTCATCTTGCAGCAAGGAATACCTTAACAAAGGCCTCAACCTAGGTCTGGGCAACTGTCTGCTCAACGTGCCGCCTCCAAACCGAATTTACGGCGGGCCCAAGTGCGGCAACGACATTGTGGAAACAGGGGAACAGTGCGATTGTGGACTACCGGAGGACTGCACAAGGTAAAGGACGGAATTTGCGGACTAACCTATCGCAGTTATGCACCGAAATCGATAGCTTTTTGAATTTGGTTTGCAATTTTGTTATCGTATCGCTTGTGTAGCTTTAGTAGGTTTTTGGGTATACACTAAAAGCGAGAAAAACATATAGAACCAGAGCTAATCATTTTATTCAAACGTCAAAAACTGTGTCATTGTTAAATGCTATTTTTGTGTCGCTAACGCAATTTAAACGCAAGGTTTACGCTCGTTATAAATTAGATTTTGCCGATGTTCTTTTATCTCTTTTCCAACAAATGCTGCGCTGTTTCAAGTATTTGAATCCAAGTATTCACCAGGGCAATCACAGCACCGACAATTGGCCTACATTAAAAATGATATGTTATAAAGCAGTTCAAATTACCTCTACGTCCCTTTGTCTTTTTTCCAGCAAATGCTGCAATGCAACTACCTGCTTGCTGTACGAGAACGCAGAGTGCGATGCGGGCGTTTGCTGCGAGTCGTGCAAGTATTCCAGGGCCGGCCAATCGTGCCGGGGAACCAAGGGAAACCCGTGCGACCTGCCAGAGTTCTGCACTGGACATTCGCCATATGTAAGTGCCAGTGTTGTAAACAAGTCATCTTGAAATGACTTAAGTCCCAGTCAAGTCTTTTTGAATAACTAACAAGTCAAGTCCAAGTCAAGTCATAATTAGAGCAAGTCAATTACAAGTCCTGGTCCATTAAAATTGGGTAAACTAGTCCGATTATAAGCAATACCTTAACCAAAAACACCAAAAAACAAAAAAATACCAAAAAATACAGCAAGCAATAGGCAAAAATTACAATATATATTAACCCAATTTTACAAAAAAATGATAAATGAAAACACTTTATTTCAACCCAAGTCATTTGTCTAAAAGACTTAAGTCAATTCAAGTCATTTACTCAAAAGACTCAATTCAAGTCATTGACTTGGGTACACTATGCACAGATCTGAAATATAGCTTGATAATGAATTTCAAAGACAAAAAGGCCGAGTAGATCGACATCATCTTGATTGAGACGTTGCGATACAAATTTGTATCATCTTCACGTAATTTGTCTGAGAAGATAATAATTGCGTCACACCTTGATTTAATTCAGTCACATTAACTGAAGATGATTCAAATTTGTATCGCAACGTCTCAATCAAGATGATGTCGATCTACTCGACCTTTTGGTTTTGCAATTCATTGATCAAGTGCCAAATTATTGTCGATTTGTGTTGATAATATATTGGTATGAGACACTGCTGGCCAACAACATACTTCAGCACTAAACCGAATATCTCCGACCTGAACCGATACATGTTGCGAAGAGGTGTAACAAGTTGATTCAAGGTAGTATCGGTCTCGTTCCGATATTGTCATTATAAACAGTACAGCGTTTCTCGTCTCGGAAGGTAACTTACTCATAAAATAGTAAAAGAAGAACTAAGCTTACTCGCCCCAAAGAAAAGTTTTGCCGAACGACTTGACAAACGTTTTCTGGGTACATTTAAATTTCATACGTTTTGATTTTTCGACCATAATATTTTATCGGGTATCAGTATCGGAATGATATGGACACCTCGAGTTATATACTGGTATATGCCTATGATAGGCACGATATAATACAAGCAATGGACACTTAATGCAAACAGTTGGTGAACACTCGGTATATCAATAATGTGAAAGTCTTACATGCCACAAATTGAAACACACAAAAACAAAAATTTCCACAAAATGTTTGAACTGAAAGAATATCCGAGATTTCCAAAAGATCATTCTATTATTAAGTGTCATGTAATGCGCAATCCCCGCACCGGCTTGTCATAGAAAGTCATTTCGATTTGCTTATATTTTTAATTATTCATAAAGCATAATAAACAGATCGAGCTGGTTCCCGTGCGTATTTTTATCTTTGCGAGCATGTTTAATCAATACGACATAACTTGACATGAAATATAAACTGTTATGTGTAATATAGGCTATGTAACATCTATTGTGGAGAACTTTCAACTCTCTTTAACTATTCCTTGCTAAAAATGATGCTTTTTAGCAGCTTTCCTTGAAATTAAGACCCTTTCGGTTTGGGGATGTTTTTTCAAAATCCGGATACTAAATAAATGCATTTCAATTTCGCTTTTGCTAAACGCCTTTCGTTAACTCACACCTGCACATTTTGCACTAATAGTTTTCATGTTAGGAACTATATGGCAATATGGCTACCGCCAATGTGAAGTTCTTGTAAGTAAATACACTTTGGTGCCGTGAAGTGCGCTCGAGTTTGCTATCAAAATGCTCTTCGTTTGGTTTGTTTTTTGTCTGCCTTGGCCTTTGCCGAATTCTTGTTAACCTTTTAACGGTTGGAGTTTCAGACACATATAACTTTTATATATGTCGAGTAATCTGTTTGTGAACCCCCAATCCCTAGTCCAGTGGTTCCCAACCTTTTATGGATTGCGGCAACCATCAGAAATAATAAATAGAATGCGGCACCCCTACATGATTTTTCCGTAGATAATTCACTAAAATGTCACAATAAACTGAACTTAAACAACACACATCAAATCTACACAACTTAGGAATTTATAATTGGATTTGTTCCACTCTAATCTTACACAAAAAGTTGTAAGAGTTGAGCAAAAATCAGATACTTAAAGTTTCTCAAATATCTTTCGGCGCCCTTGAGCATTATAAATGGCACCCCAGGGTGCCGCGGCACCCCGGTTGAGAACCACTGCCCTCGTTAATATGAACCCCAAATCCCTAGTTTTCGTTGTCCTAGGTAAAGCTTAGATTCACTTTTTATCACTCTAATATAGCTTTTTGCTACAGGTTTTTACAGAACTGCCACCTTTATTTAACCCAGTGGTTTCCAACCTTTTTTTTTTTTTTTTTTTTTGTAAATAGTTCTTATAACCCTTGCTCGCGTTTTTGCTCATTGGTTAAGTGTAACGTTACAATAAATGAGATTGAAACATCACATACTGTGCAACAAGGTTGAAAAACTTATTAAATATTGGCACTTTGATGGTGCACAACAAATTGTATCAAGAAGCTTACTTTAATAATGCAATATTTGGAATCCTAAGATTTTGAAATATATCTCGGCACCCTTGAGCGTTAGAGTGCCGCGGCACCCCGTTGAGAACCACTGGTTTAACCTAATGTTAAACTTAAAGCAGTTAACATATCTCCAATCATCTTCCGTTTTACAACAGTAAACTGTATATACTGTTTTTTGAAAGTTGAATAATTCCACGCTGTTCAAAATTTAATCTTTACAGCATATGAAAATTTAAGCATATGTCAGATGGAATTCTTTTAAATTACCCCAAAATACTAGTATTGGGCTCGTACTTTTGGTTATAAGGCCGTGATTGCCACTTTTAAGTAATTAAAGTTTAACACAACATTGATGTAGTAATTAAAGTATAGCACAACATTAATGTAGCTTTTTTCGCGTTGTCCGATTGTTGGTTGTTTATCTCGATTTTCTCGCATGGTAGTTTAGAACGTGGTCTATTGTGTTTTTTACTTGTTGTTTGTCTAGTATGCATATATATTTTTTCGCTTATGATTGCAATTATATTGGCCTGAAGAAGATTTCCCAAATAGGTAGTCGAAACGTTGGTACTTTAATAAAATTTTGCCGCAATATGAATATACACTTAATTTAGCTTCAGTACCTATATGATATTGATATGAACATACGATTTTATATCAGTAGAAATTTATATACAAATCTATATTATGCCATTAGTAACTTAGTAAAACTGATAAGCAGTAATAAATATATAAACAATAATGATAGTCGCATTTTGAAATTCGATAGGTGACAAGTGCCCCAACAGGGGGCGGGGCGGCCATGACAACATTGCGGTTAGATTTGTCCATGCTCGCTTCCCAATTTCGCCTGTTTTGTTTCAGTGCCCTGGAAACGTGTACAACGAAAACGGCCATCTTTGCAGCAACGGTAATGCCATGTGTGTCGAGGGAGTGTGCCTTACTTACGACTTGCAGTGCCAGAACATTTGGGGAACAGGTAGACGATTTATTATGGGAACAAATATTTTTACGTATTCAAAAGGTCTGGTCGCATGCCGTTGTCGTTGCAATATGCGTGCATGTGATAAAGCGTTGTTCATATCGATAAGGTTTTATTGCGAAGGCTAACTGTATGGAATTTAGTCAATACGTAAGCGTATAAAACTAATTAATTTATTTTGCGTATCCATTGGTTAACGTCTTAGTTATCCAGGGCATAGAGTTTCGTCAGGTTTGTTAATACTATACTTCACTGCAGCCTTTCTGTGGCCTGTGATATCATTAACTTGCATACAACTTCGTGACATAGATTTAGAGGATGACATAAATACCTTGCATTACAGCAGGAATTATCTGTAAAATTTACACATTCGATTTGCTTGCGTGAAAACTAAGGACAATTTTAACAGATGAAAACAAATTCCAAAAAACGAGTTTAATTTGCTTAAAAAACTGAAGGTTATCCATATATACATATTGTATCGCCCATGATGGCTAAAAAAATGTTTTTAATTTTGAAAAATTTGTTCAAGAACCATTCTGGTAAAAATGATTTATTTAAATATTTAAACCTCGTGTAAACATGTTCTTTGCGGTGCATTTTTAAACCGACAACAAGTTATCAGACAGTTTCAGTTCACGCAACTTTTGTTATGGTGGTAATGCCGTTTCTTTTTTGTGTAGGCGCCACCAACAGTGACGACATCTGCTACAACGTCATCAACAAGAAGGGAAACGTCATCGGAAATTGCGGAAACGGGAACAACGGCACTTTTATTCGCTGTTCAGACATGTGGGTTTTTTTTTAGAAAAACACGTTTTGTACCCTTTTAACTCTGAAATATCCCCCTTTTGACTACAATGCTTTGCATTTAGTTATAAAAGTTATAGCTGTACGTATAAGCCCTTGTTTGAATTTTTTTATAATTTTCTTACTGGATACCTGATGCACGTTTTAAGTGTATATTACCTTTTAAATGTATATTTACACCAAGCCACAGTTAGTCGTTTTTAGAGATTAGCTTTCCCGATCGCTATTTTTTTTAACAATGTTTGTAAGTAATAATAGTATTGTGTTATTCTACAAATGTGTTATTTCTGCAAATTCTAATGCAATTCCCATTTAAAAAATTGCAACAAGCATGTAAGTTTCCCCGTTTTTCAAGCCCTTATCTTATCTTTTCATGGAAACACGATTTTGAATATTGAGAAATAACCCTATTTTGACTCCAATGCCTTTGAATTTAGTTTAATTTGAACAAGTTATAGCCGAACGCTCTTGCTTACGTTTGATTATTATTCTATTCTCCCTAGATTCCTGGTGCATTACCGTTTAAATGTATATTATTTACACCCAGGCACATTTTTGAAATAGTCTCTCTTAGGGATTGGCTCTCCAGATCGCTTTTGTAAAAAGTAATGTTTGTAACTAATAATAGTATTGGTGAATTTTGCAATTTTAAAGGTTTTATGTAGTCCCTAGACTATAAAAAAACAAAAGGCCCCACAAACACTTCAGTAAACTTTCAACATGTCATATTAATTATTTTGTTTTCTATTTTTTACCTAAATATTAGCTGGAATAAATGATTTTATCCGCATTTAATCGACCAATCCAGTGTTTGGCAACTACCCTTTAAAAAACAAACAATTTTAATGAACGTCATAATTTTTTTTAACTTTTTTTCAGTGGAAATTTTCTGAAGGCCTTAAATCCAACGGCAAATTTACTATCTCGGCCATGGTAAATTCGCTTCCTCTTTAAGGAATAGTTACGGACGTGTGCTACTCTTATCTTCTAATACAGCGGTTCTCAAACTTGAAACTGAAAATTTTTTATACACCATGTGTATTGAATAATCAAGCCTTTCAGGGTCGTACTGGCCAACGATAACGGCACTCATATACATAGGCTTACCGAAATCAGTAATGATCAGGATCGTAGTGCAAGCAAGAACAGGCTTGAAAAATTAGCCTGCGATGAGGTTAGAACTCACAAACTGAAAGACGAACTGAACTACACAGGCCTAGAGGAGAACGAGTCGAGAAACAACCGTAGCAAAGTTACATTTTCCTCCTGTTCTTGCATACAACATTAATCGAAAGGGATCAGCAGACCGTATTTCAGCAAGTGATAAAAAAATCAGTTATATATACACATGTCCAGCTGCAAATTTTTCGGCGTTCCGCAGGCTAAATTAAAAACTAAAGCCAAAGCACACAAAAAAGTTTTTTTAGCTTAAGCCGATTCAGATTCAATTTATTTTTGTTCATCCTTGCAAACGTTGAAAAACAAAATAACATAAAAAATAACACAAGGACAGCAAAAGGACCTTTCGGTCATCGAGTCGAGCAGCCCATAAGCCCGGTTGAATAACCGAAATTTTCATTTACTTGCAGGGACATAATGTGCGGCAAACTGCAGTGTCAGGGCGGCGAGAGCAGTCCCATGGTGAACTCGAACAAAGTGAACTGGAACAATCGCCTGCAATTCGACGGCGTGACGTACTCGTGCAAGACTACGTCATCAGCTGCCACTGACGTAGAGGACGCCGGGCTTGTGAAAGACGGCACTCTGTGCGGCAAAAATAAGGTATTTTTTATGTTTTTATTTCGTGTAGAGAAGGGGTTCTTAAACTGGGGCGCATGCATTCCTTGAAAGTATGTGAACTAGTTTTAGGGGGTCCATGAAGGCCTAATTGAAATATAAGTTCAATTTAAGAAGTAATCGATTTATCAAAAAAAACAGTTAAATTCAAATTAAAACGGTTTTTGCACTGTATGTATTAAGTCTGCATTTCACTTTCACATTTTTAGACCAAAATCAGGAGATTTGTGCAGACTGTTTCTTTTGTGACTTATATTTATGACGTCATTTTTGAAATTTTTTTTTTGCCTACCATGGTCCACGCGAGCCAAAAAAAATTCAGGGGTCCGCGGTAAAAAAAGTTTAGGAACCCCTGTACTACAGGGTTGCTCTCCAAGCTGTTATCTTGTCTTAAGCAGCAGTCCATGACGAAATGTTAAAGCATAGTCTTGTTAATAAAACTACTAAGGTATATTTTACATCTATATATCTTTTATTTATAAGTTGCTTTCTGCCCATACAGCCAAGATGGGTTTTTAATACTATAAAACATAAAAAAATATGTTGTCCTCGGATCAAATTGTTAGAAGCCAGGAATGCTTTTTGGTCCAAGCTTGCCACTTTTAAAACATGTCAGTAGACAATTTGACTATTTTATCCTACAATAATTTATTAAAAATGTTTTATTGCATAAATGTCGAGGTAAGTCCATATTTAATGTGCCGCGCAATGATTTTTTTTTCACGGAACCAACACATTGTTAAGCAGATGCGTACTAGATTCAACAACTGGAATGCATTTCGTCAACTGTTTTGTTGCGAATTCTCGCACTACTCAGTTTAAAGCGCTATGTTTAACATTTTGTTTGGCCTGCCCATGATAAAAAAAAATTAAATAAAAAATTACAAAATGCTTGTTTCTATCGTCACGATTAAACATAACGTCGTTATGTTCTATCTAAAAAGTAGATGGCTTGTTAAAAATCGTGGTTCGGCCAACGATTGTAAGTTACAACATTTAAACGTTTTAAACGAAAAACAATTTTTGGTAACTTTTGGTTTGTTCAAGGTGTGCGCCGAAGGCCAATGTAAAGACGTTCCGCCGCTTACTTGCTCAAGGACATGCACTGGACACGGGGTGAGTCGTTTGGTGCTTTAATGTTGATATACTGTGGATGCTATAAACTATTCCAGTGGTTCTCAATCGGGAGCCGCGGCATCCTACAGGGTGCTATTTCTAATGTTCAAGGGTGCCGCGAAATATTATCTTGAGGAATTTGATTTTTGCTGTTATTCTTAAGCTTTTTGGTAGGAATCTATTACTTTTTTGGAGGGAGGGTGCCGTAAGCCGTAAAAGGTTGTGAACCACTGTTTCTAATCTAACAGTCAAAATAATATGTGATATTATCCTGCTTAATCTCAATAATACCAAGCTTTTTTATTATACCTAATTTTTCTTCGTAATCACTGTCTTTTACACAATCTGTCTAATCCTTTTTGAAAAGGTCTGCAACAACCTCGGCCACTGCCACTGTGAGTCGGGTTGGGCTCCGCCCTATTGTAATAAAGAGGGAACGGGAGGTAGCATTGACAGCGGCCCGATCAACGACGGACTAGGTAACTTTAAAAATTAATAATGCTTGACCCACCCTAGCCCAAACACTAACTGACACCCTAACCCAAATATTGTGCGTTGCTTTAAAATAAATGTTTCAAGGTTGTGGGTGAATTCTAGACCAGAGCCAACACTTTCCTTATGTAATGTGCAAAGTTTTCAATTTGGACTGTTATACTGTCCAGAATGGCTCCAAAATAGTTGCATTCAATTGACATACATCACGCGTTGTAGTTTATGACTAAAACGGGCGGAATTCCATCGTCTAATATTGTGACTGCAGCGTTCTTGTCGGTTAACCCCCTTTCCCCAAGCTCAATCAACATTCACGGTGCTGAGTGAATGATGAAATTTTTGAGATTTTTTGGTCAACATTTATTTTTTTTGACTGACTAGCTTTATCTCTCGATACCTTAGGGCTATCTCGGCTTTGTTTCGTCTCGTGTATGACACACCTGAAAGCCCTTTTAAGTGTAAAATATTTATGAGATATGTACTTAGTGCACCGAATTAGTGTACAACCGATCGTTGAACTATTGCATTTGTGGCGTAAAATTAAGGTTTTAAATGTCTTCAAAGCCTTGCACAAAAATTCAAGGAAGTTGTCCTGCCATATATCCGCCTTATGTCGTAGTGAGTTCGATGTGACATTCTTTTTGCGTTTATTTTATTTTCATTACGTGCAGCCTTAATCAAACTTTTCGGCTGTCAATCAACACAAGCTTTCTCTACTAGTCTAACTATAGTATTCTTTAGTAAAATACTAAACAAAGTAAGTGTAAGCTTTACCTAAAATCACGATTTGCACGTTTGTATTCCTAATATATATCTAATGTCTTTGATTTGATTGTTGTGCGTACAATTTTCATGACCATGTTAAAATTACACCTCTAATCCACACCACATCTGGTGTTTTATGTTGAAAAAAGAGAATAAGAGGTATTCCAAACGTCCGAAAAGATACCTGGTACTGTATGGGTTTTGATATTCTTACTATACGTCTTTTACTACAACCTCCAGCCATTATGCTTCAGCCTTATTCAGTTGCTACACGTTTACAAAACGCCGATTACACGGATGTACAGGGTTCGGCATTACAAATCTTTGTCCCTTGTTCTTCTCTATTGACATTATTTCTCTAATTTTTAGCCGACAAACAGATGATTCTGATGATCGTCATGTTCGTCGTTGTCCTCCCCCTCATACTTGGCGTTGGTACCTTCCTCTGGTACAAGTACTGTGGTGGTCGCGCCTACATTCAAACGCTGCGCAAAAACAGGTTGGTTCGTTGAAGATATACCACGGTACTGTGTTCCTTGTTTATTTGAATTAATGTGATCGCTTGTAAGTACGCGAGAATGCTACGTTTAGTTGCTGCTGTGTTAAGCCATTCGTTCTTAAAATGTGCGCCGCTGAACTATTTTTGTAATGTTGGAAGATTAGCATGCAGGTAAAAATGCGAGTCTTGAAAAAAAGTTCATGCATACTACCTACCAGTGTTGTAAACCAGTCCCAGTCCAAGTCATTGCCATAGCAAGTCAATTCCGGTTCAAGTCATTGTCATTAAAATTAGGGTTATAGATTAAAATTTAATTCACCTAATTTAAAGCAATATTTGCATAGCAAACATTAAAAAACAAATAAATAGCGTACATCCAAATTTTAAGCCAAAATTACCCATTTTTTACAAAAAAATGTTTTATATAAAACACTTAAGATTAAGTTGAACATTTACCAAGGTGACTTAAGTTTAAGTCTAATAATTTATCAAAATGACGTAAGTAAGGTTATTTGAAAACACTGACTTAGGTTCACTTATAGAAGTTATTACAACACTGCTATCTTCTCCATCGTATTTACCAATTGCCTTGTAGTCTATAAAGGGTGATTGTTAGAGGTAGAAATGTATTTGATTGATTACAAAGTTTTGCCTCGAATATATATTTTTATTTTCTTCTTGTGCCGCAACTTGAACTCGCATAACAATGACTGTGTAAAAGTGAAACACACGATCGAATTGTACGTTATACGTCCGTCATGCATAAATATGGGTTTGTTGTGAAATAACCCTTTTTGCACGAAACGTGAAAATAACTTAAATATGTTAACATTTTGTGCTTGATTATATGTTAACTACTTGTTAAGGTTGCGTTTATTTTAAGACTCGTGTCATTGCAAAACCCCCAATCAAAATGTTGCGCATTTGGTTTCGTAGTTCTCAGTCGCCAGGCTTGCAGTACAATAATGGTGATTTAAAAATATATATTTTTAAGTCATTTCATTTCACCACAGTCCATCTTTCCAAGGCACTACTCGTTCGCTCCTCACGCGTGTATATTATCTCTCGTGGCTGTTTTGAGAACACTGCAAAAGTTGGTACAATTCAAAAAAACGTTTTGGGCTGACAACAATTTTCACATAGCGCAATATTTAGGACGTGCCGGCAAATTCAAAAGATCTTTGCAGTACACGCTAAAAAATCAGTGTGTAGCTGATTCTACCCATGCGGTCACCCCTGGCTTTCTCTACTAGTAGCATTCTACCCTGCAACGAATACTGCACTAATTTACGATTGAAGCCTTCAGTAAATCTTCAATATATTCATGGCTATTTTACTAATTTGCGTCTCGTCTCATGGGTACCATGCCATTCCAAAACGAACAAAATCATCTGCGCTTTTTCAATGTCTATATCTGCAAGGTCATTTTAGGTTTGGAATAATAGTGCCCTTTCTATATCTCGTTCGCTATATGAAGGCCTATCTTTAAACAAGCACTCTTGTCCGTGTGGTATACGGTGTGAAAAAGTGCTTTGGATTCAGCAGTGAACAGATCTGCACCCGCGCTATAGAGGTGTGCTGCAGCTCAAATATTGCCGCGCCAATTTGCATTTTCAGCTTTTCGCTTGCGTTTGCAGGGAAAGACGACAGAACACCATTAGACAGAATAAGCAAAGTAAAAAGAACTCGATTTACCGTCAAGTCGACTCAAATCTGCCTGTCGAGTAAGCAATTTAGCGATCTCAGCTAAAAGAGTAATTGGCTTGAGCCTGCTTGCAATCGCAATTAACAATTTCAAACTCATGTAGAAACATGCTTTAGGCTTCATTGTATAACTTCATTAATTGCCATTGGTGACATTAATTGTATCATTGGTGGCAGTTTGTGTTATTTCGCTCTCTAATAGCCAGACACTGCCTTCTACCATTACAGCGTGGTAAGCTTCACTGTAATAGATGTCTAACCTCACACAAACCTTTCGACCTCTCTGTTTTTTTAAAGAACGATTAAAACGTTTACTTAATAGCCTACGTTTGGAGAGTGTTGGACTAGAAAAAGTTTTAAAGATTGCTCAAATGTACCTCTTTGATACACACTGGCAATCTTCTAACTCTAAGTTAACCAAAATTTGGCGAATTCCATACTGTGGTTTGTTTTAAATTCCCTATGTTTTACCTAATTATAAACTTGCCCCTATTGAAACTTTGCCCCTTGCCTTTTAAATGTAGAAAACTATTGATGCAAATTTATTTTAACTAGCAAATCTAAGCTTATACTTTTGTCAACTTTCATAATTTTTTATGATAAACAAAATAATGTTTTTTAGTTATATTCTTAGGCCTGTGCTGATTTTGTCTAATACGAATTGCATAACGCAATTTTGCCTGTTTCATTCTAATTTGCATGAACAGCCTGGTAATTATTGTGTAGATAGTTGCTTAAACCTAACAGCATTACCATGTAGTGCTTAGAAATTAACCACAAATTTTCAATTAATTTTTTTTCATACAAATGTATTATTATTTATGGTTAAAAACAGTAATTTTTTTGTTGCAGAATATTTTTGTTTAATGTCACTTTCGGCATTTTTAGCCATTTATGTCTGTAGACTATACAATTGTTTGTTTCGTATTTAGGTTTCCTATTTAAAAAAAATGTACATCCCAATAGAATTTTCCTGTGTATGGATAACAGTCTAAATCTGCCATTTTATTTAAGGCAGTCTAAGAAAATCGATAGTCTATGCACAGAATTCCGTTTATGAAACATTTTTTTTGTAAATCAGACGATTTAGCCTATTTGAATATTTTTCTTTGATATCGTTATTGTTGAACTATTATTTTCGACAATCCGAGCATAAAACTCGTGGTCCGAAACAATTCAATCGCTAACATCTCTGGATCACCGTTCTATTTACGCCCTCGCCAAGTATAGTTTCCACTATTTGACAAAAACATCCCCCATCCGCAGGGAACAGCGCCTTGAAGCGGTGCGTCGCAATAAGCTGCAGTCGCACGGCAAAAACTCGGGCGGCGGGAAAACCGCTTCAAAGACGAACCTCATCGACCAGCCGTTGCCCCTGGCGACCGCGCCTGCGCAGTCGCGCGAGGAGGGCTGGACAACTGACCCGGCCACTGTGGCCCCGTACTCGTGGGACAAACAGCCTAAGCAAAACAGCTACGGTAAGCGTCGTGAAAGCAGTGTGTGGTGAAGTTTTTACTGTTTGGTTGAATAAATTATATATAGACCAGGGTGGTCCAAACCTACGTCATTTTTTGTGGCCCGCGAGGCAATATTAAATTATTGGAACGCGTGCCTTTGAGTGTTTAATTAGAAAAAATATAAGTGACAAACATACAGGAAGCATGTTCAAATTAAAAAAAAAAAAAAAAAAAAAATTTTTGCAAAGTTTTAATTGGTTTATTAATTCATTATTAAGCTATGTTTTAATAAACTTAAAAAACTTCTTTCAGATCAAAATTATCACCAAACGGACGACCAATGGGAGAATGGCAACAGCTACCCCCAAAGCTACACCGCCGTGGAATACCGACCCCAGATATCTACCCCAAGTCGGCCCCCACCCCCAAAAGTGGCCCCACCTTCCCAATTACCCCCACCTCGCCCCACCATCAGTGCCCCAGTTCGCCCACAGTCGACCCCCCAAAGGGCCCCCCTGGGTCCGCCACCCGCCCCACCTGCGCACCCAGTCACGGCCAAACCGCCCCAGGTGCCCATGGGAAAGCCCCAAGTGCCAAGCGCCCCATATACAGCCCCAGCGAGGGCGGCACCGGTACCTCCCCAAGCTAAACCGGTAAGTTTTCTATGCTAAACTAAAATGCGACCTATAGCATATAGAAATCCTAACCTTTTTCGCGTGGGGTTTTCAACGACTATTTCGTGTTATATTGCACCAATCCTGCAGTGAAACTGGCAAACGCAAGCCACTGTCGCACTGGTGTATGTCAGGTGAGGCCAACCTATGTTTGATTGCATGCTACTGAAATATTTTTTGACTCTCGATCGACTGGTTCGGTAAAAAAGTGACAAGAACACTTATCAAACAGTTTGAGCGCTAATTGGATTCCAAGCAAGCAATGGAGGTTAATTTGTTACGTCAAAGAACGCTTTGTTAGGCTTAACCAGACAACAATTGGTCTTTTTAGTGACCCGCTTGTGTGCGACAGACACTGTAATCACGTAACACATAACCAGGTTAAATGTGTCTACCCCTGGTATACAACAACGATCTCACTATCATGTACGAGCAATCTTAACACAAAACCTAGTGGTATATTGCTGCATCACTGGTGAAAAAATTATTTAGTGGCTTTTAATCTTCTGTGGTTCTTAGGCATTTCAGAGACCTTTATAGCCCCGCCTATAAAATCGATTTGCTTTAGTTCATTTTTTCGCTACGTCAGACGCTGATCAAAACAATCAGTACAAAGCTTCATTTTTATGTGTCATTTATAGATTCCTATAGTTATGTGTAGGCTAAGCTTGTTACACCTCGTAAAACTTCTTTAAGACACAGAAATCCGAATATATATAATTCAAATATATTAAATCAAAAAATATAAGTTATAGCCTTTTTTATCGACTGTCGCAAAATCTGGCCTATAATTGAATACAAATATTTCCACACATGTTTCCGTTCTATAAATAAAACATTCATCGCTTTTCTTCACTTCTTATGTTTGTTTAGAAACCAGCCCTGCCTCCGTCGATTGCCAAAAAGCCCCACCACGGCTCCATACCCATCCTGCCCACCCACCCGAAACCCACCTTCACCCAAACGCGGGCCCCAAGGCCCCAATCAAGCGGCACCTTCTCCGACACCGATCCCTCCTCGCCCGACGCTGCCAACCTGTCGGTCATGGAAAAAGCCCGCCTTTTCGGACAGCAGTGATTTCGCTGTAGCGAATAAATCTTGTTGCTGCTGCTGCTGGTTGAAACCGGATCGATCCGGTTTCGTTGCTCTGTGGAAGGTGCTGTTTTCTAGGTTTGCCTTCGTGCTTTTGAGCATTTAAGTGAAAATCACCCGTTCTTGTATAGTTAATAACAGTGGTGTCAGTTGGTTAAGGCGTGTTTCTAACTGCATTGAAACGAAAACCGAACAAATTTAAACATTTTTGTTGAGAAATGTCAGCACTCAAGCAGAGATATTGCCTTAGTTTGGTGAAGTAGGTTTATTCAGTTTGTTGTTAAAACTGCCTTACAAAAAAAAACTACCTTTTTTCTGTTCATAAAACAACCACTCTCGTAAAGTTTTTTCTTGTAAACTTGTGGTGCACATTACTCTAGGTCTAATCGATATCCAAATTGCCTTAAAGCAGAAACCTTACCAAATTACACATTTTTGTTTGAAAAGAAATCCCCATGGATAATTCAGCGCGTCCGTTCAACCTTTCAGCAATGCCAAAATGGCCAGCAACTCATTTTTCTATTTTCATTAAATTGGTGAAAATATAGGTAAAGTGATAACTATATTTTCGAACACTCCCCTTAAGCCAGTGTTTCTCAACCTTTTACGAGAAGACCCCAATTTACGCATAACCGCGTAGCTTTGGCGACATAATCCTCAAAACTGAAATCCTTGTAGGTGAACACAACATAAGACAAATAACGAAAATAAAATCGTATTTAATTAATGTGCACCTTGCCTTAACATTTCCCCCAGCAGTTTCCCATTAACCTAACCATGTGATCTTCTACAGTCGGTGACATAATCTAAGTGAAAAACATTGACCCAGGCCAATTTGTCCCAACTTTTTACGTTTTTCACGACTGTAATAAGCATGTATTGGGATTTGCTGACTTTTAGGGGTCGATTAAATCAGCAAATTTAATAATAATAAATC
The DNA here is from genome assembly GCF_963924565.1 of Ascidiella aspersa. Classification (NCBI taxonomy): domain Eukaryota; kingdom Metazoa; phylum Chordata; class Ascidiacea; order Phlebobranchia; family Ascidiidae; genus Ascidiella; species Ascidiella aspersa. Next base: position 24,777,473 of record NC_139451.1, read on the forward strand.
CCCTTCAACATAAGCCTATTGGTATCATAGCAAGTTCAAAAAGGTTACTGCCAGCTCTTTTTGCCGATCTATTGCCCAAAAAGTTTTTTTACTGGCCTTTTTTTTACCATTCATTGAGTTGTATTTCGTTTGTCAATTCACCGTTACTTCAAATTTAAAAATTCGTCGCTTCTGCCTTTGAATTCGTCGCTTCTAACCAGAGTTATTTGCTAAGCTATTAACTAAACATAAAACAAATTTTATTGCTATAAAGTTTCTGATCATGTACCTTATAAATCATATAGAATTGTGACGGATTGTTTTCATACTCTTTGGGAACATATTTTAAGTTATTATATTTTTTAAATCATAAAAAATCCCAACAGCCTTTTCCCTTGTCCTTTCATATTACAGAACCCTTCGCGCCTCCTAAAAATTCAGCATTTTAATTTCTTACCAGCTACATTATCATACCTCTACCAATCGCCATTCTTCATAACACAGCATCCCTTTTCAATATTTAACGTGTACATAGTAGCATTTATACAAAATATTATCCAAATGACTGAATAAATGGATGAAAGATTTGCTCAAAACGTTCAAACAGCGTTTTCTGCCATTCTTTACGTCAACGTTTCTTTTTTTTATATACAATAATTAAAATAATTTATTATTACCACAATTCATCTTAGACGCACCAACAAGGAAAATATGATACTTCGTTTAGTCGAAGCATTTATTTCCTGCAGTAAAACGTAACATACACTTGGACGTCATTATTTTTATTTGGTCGCCGGCAAAAATATGATAAAAAAAGGGTCTTTGTTTCATTCTACCAATGTGGTCTGAGATGACTTAGCTATGCAACGTAATCTCGTTTCATTTAGAGGGCGTACACTCTAGTGTATTTTACCTTGTCCAAATCAAGTCGTAGTGAACCCGATAATTCAACTAAGTTCTACATTGCAATATAGCCATCCCAATAATTTACGTTGCACCTCTATGAATTTTACAACTTAATGGCGATTCTTGGAACATTGTCGCTTGTCTTACTTTTACTTACTAGCATTTACGGATGATGTCATATTGTTTTTTTTTGCGTGGGTGAATTTTCATACTACGAAAATGTTAAATCGTTTATATTTTTAACCAAATTGTTCACTCGAATAATCACACCCTTAGTCTTTGACTATCGAAAGCTATTCGTTGGTGAATTATTAATATTCGTTTTTCTTTTTATCATTGACAACCTATAAACCGTACCCGTACATACGCTTGTGGACATTTGCCACTAGAATCATTTTTTCCCTTTGGCAACCATAACGGCACCGTAAGAGCCCTTTGCCGTAGCCTTGTAAAATACTAACAGAAATCAGGTGGCCAATGAGTGTTAACTCAAAATGTTTTTAGTGACCGTTAAAACTAACGGGTTATAATGTTCAGCAAAGTTCCGAAACCGACCCCTATTGAACCCTTCACTAATCAATTAATTATCTTACCGCAGTAATCACTATGTTGTTTATTATCGGTTATGCGCGGAAACGTTGCGCGTAAGGTATTTTGGGCAACTTAATAATTGTTACTTGGTATTGTAGAGTAGCTGTTATACAAAAAAGTGTAATTGATGGCATTGCTTATTAAATGTATAAAAATCGCGCGTAAACCATCATTATTTTCCTGTAACAACTTGCACTTTCTAATGAGTTAAAATGTTAGGTTATTTCGAGCGTACAATGCTTTTTATCTATTTTGTTCAAATCAACTAAAACTTTTTACGTTCGGCCAAAATGTTTCATTTTTTTGTTTCGTAGAGCCAATGTCTTTATAATGGTTGCCTCTGCCATTATAATCTTGTTTTTTTTTTAGTAGAAGGATTAAAGGCGATACAGCGATACATTTTTTGATAGGTTTTATTTTACATGCAAATTAGGTTGCATGTCTATTTAGGTTGGAGGGTTACTTTATTAGAGTCCATTTGAAACGTTATTAAATCATTTGAAACGTTATTAAGATTTTTATTCCATTTTTTAGTAAATCTCGTGCAAAATATTTTATTTTCGTTCGTCGTATTTCGTGTACAAGTGACCGTTCTGTTGCAGTATGTTACAAGTAAATGTCAACATTTGCTTTTTGCACTTCTGTCTGCACTATACGCCCGTATTTGTCGTTTCCAAGCACTATGTAATCTCGCCTTGCGTGAATTTCCGTCGATTTAAAACGGACCAACCCTGAGACTTTGTATTTTTTTAATTTTAGCCAAGTGCCTCTGTCTATAATTTTGCAGTATAGAGCTAACTTAAAGAAGATTTAAAAAGCATTAGTAACGTTAAATAGCGTTGAGACTAAGCAAAGATAAAAATGTTTAAATCGGCGTTTTTCTATCTGTTTGCAAAGGCACAAACGTGCTCTAGGATGGTTCCAAGGGTGTTATTTACTATTAAAAAAATATATTGTCGAGTGCAAGCGCATCTCTTGCGTTACAGAACTGTTAATGTTTTGCTATTTAACTGTTGTCTTGTGCTGTAAGGCCGACTGTTAAGTTTAGCGGTAGTTTGTTTTGAAGATATCCCTAATTTGACCTGATGAATTACGGCTGCGCAAAAGCTTTTCAATATGGTAAAACAGTTTGTGGTTAAACAGTACATCCTTGTTTTTGCAAGCTCGCAGTTTAAAAAATGTAGATCCACCAGTTTCAATTAACAAAACGACATTCGAAACTGTAAAAAATCTTTTTTATTTGTTCAGGAATTTTTTTGTTAAAACAATGTAAACAAAACCTGTTTGTATTAATCGCCATGAGATTTTATGACTTAATTGCACTTCGTTCTTTATATTTAAATGAGTTGACTTTGACACTGTTTAACTATTCGGCCAACTACTTTTTTATTTAAATCTTTAGACAAATGATTTGGATCAAAAGTAAACGTTTGAATTGAATACAGTTTTGGTTAAATTGTGTTCTTTACGTCATATTTTTATATAACACAGTTTGCGTGCTATTTCGTTTTATAATTGTTTTTACTTCATATCAATGGTGTGCATGTTTATGTCGACCGGGGAGCGTGCAAAAGGCATTGGTCCTCAAACCGATTCACCTAGCTCAGTGATTCTCAACCTGGGTACCGCAGCACCCTGATCTGCCGTTTCTAATCTTCAGAGGTGCCGCGACATATTTGGGAATCGAATTTTTGCTCAACTCTTACAACTCTTTTGTAATGGAGTGGAATAAATCCCACTATAACTTCTTACGTTGTGTAGAGTTAATGTGTGTTGTTCCAGTTGCGTTTATTGTGGCATTCTAGTAAATTACCTATACGGAAAAATCTTATAGCGTTGCCGAAATCTATTTATTATTTTTGAGCGGAGCCGCTATAGCCATTAAAGGCTGAGAATCACTGACCTAACTGGAGTGCTTGCACACTGAAATCCGAGTTCAGCCTGCTGTGGAGTAGTCAGGCTGTGTTGCGATTTACTGAATTACATATCTCTTCAACCGCCCATCGCCTGTTTCCGCGCATTGTGTCTTATTCAATAGTGACGTCAAAAGTTGGTGTGCGCGTTGTTCACCAAAAGCTCCCTTACATACGAATCGTAGCCGTCGCATCCTGCCAGCATCGAAACGCTAAACCTCGCCGTTTGTCGCTTACCGACCGTTTGCGTGTGTCTTGTTTTTTCAGAGATCGTGGTTGACTCTTTGCCCTGTTGCCGGCTGGATGGAAACGATGCAGAACATCAGGACCGCACTGAACTTTAGGTAAGTGAAGTTCAAGTGATTTTAGGCACTTGAAACGGCCGGTGGAAACGTCAGTGAAGATATGTTTTCGATAGGTAGCATTGTGACGATCGTGTTATGTAAATTGTAAAGCACATGTCCATAATACTGATGGTCAAAAACATGTGCAGATGTATTCGTAACACCCACATTTAATGTTTGTGACTCCTAAGAGCAAAATACTATTTGAAAATTGTTTTTTTTTTGTAGAATTTTGTTCTTTACCATTAATTCTGTACATATGTCGCCTTGGTCACTGCCAATAACTTGTTTTTGGTGTGTAAGGTTTATAAATTTATTTGATGACGTTATCTTAATCGTAAATCATTACTTGCAGTCCTACCTTAAACAAATACTATGTATAACGTTCGTTGTATGCGCCCCGGTCTATGCGCAGAACGTTATGCGTCTCTTATTTCAGCCACTAAACAGTCACGCACAGTTTGAATTTGAAGCTTGTTGTAATGAAGAATGAGTGAAAGAAGCTGACACAGTACAGAAAGGAGACGGTTTCTACACAAAAGGCAATGTGTCAAAAGCAATTAAGTGCGCACATTTTAAAAGGGCTTCAAAAATATGCGCACTTTTTTCACAATGTGCGCACATTTTGGCGTGCACATTTTTACGCACATTGTGTAAAATAACGCCACGTCCCCTGTTGAAGTAACCAGCACAATTCGCGATCGGGAGTCGCTATTCGCCAGCACGAGTCTTGACGATCAGTTGACGCACGATTCCCTTGCGATCACGAAGTAGGGCCTACATCGATCACACGACCCAGAAGCCAATTGCTCCTAGGCTGGTTGTCATCTGCCACCAGTAAGAAGTCGCGACTAGGTGTTAGGGGTTTTCCCAAGGAACCATTTCGTCGTCGGCAAGAGACGCCCTTGCCCAGAACACGTCGTACCGCTACACCACATGTAATGATCCAGTAGCGTTGCCTGAGGGACGACCACGTGTACCCATCTCAGCATGTCCGACTTCATCATGCTGTTGCATGATTACCAGGTCCGTCACTCGGTGGTTATATGGAAGGATGATTGGGTGCTTTACATCAAAGTCGATCATCGCTCGTTCAAGTCTTCCTTCAACTCTCAAAATTCCGTTCACCAAACTCAGTCTTCTTTTGTAGGCAAACAGCTTTGTCCTTTGTCTCAGACACCGCAGCGATTTCTTCGCCGAAACTGCTTTGCTGCACGTATTTCACTATTTCGACCTCGGCAGCTCTGAGTTCGACAACAGTCAGGCGACCCGTCGCAGCTTGATATTTCGACGGGAAAAGCTTTGACAGCAACATCAACTTGTATCGAAGTAACCATCCAGCAGCCCTTTTCAGGCGATTCCAGGATGAGTATTTGGCGATTAGACGATCAGTGGAAGACCCATTGGCAATCAAACAGACGGTTTGATCCTCCTTCTTTTCATTTAAAAACTAGAATGGCAACGGCGACAAGTCAGGTGGGGAGGCCCAGGTATCCTCGCTTTAGGTATTTTTTGACCTTTCAAGTATTTTTTGACGTTTAATCCACGTGATGCCTCGTCGGCCGGATTTACGTTCGTGCTTACGTGCCTCCATTGACTTGGACTAGAAACATCTTCAATTTTGGCCAGGCGATCGGCCACAAACACGGGAAAGTGCTTCTTGCAGTTGCGAATGCTTAGCAAAACCGCCGTCGAATCCGTCCAGAATACCTATCGACACTCGCCCAAATCCAATTCCCTTCTCACAAGTCCAATTTGACCGCGAGAACGGCCGCAGATAACTCCAAGTGCGTAATTGAACATGTCTTTAGGGGAGCAACCCGTGCTACCCATCACAAATGAATAGTGAATTAGTCCTCGGTCGTCTACGAATCTCAGGTATTTCACCGCACCGTAGGCTGCAGACGATGCATCAGCAAAGTGGTGTAATTCTGGGTTCGCACCTTGCCAAAAACGTGTGGCAGCACGCATCTAGGAAGAGTAACATTTTCCAGGCTCGGCAATTGAATCAGCCACTTTTTCCACGTTTCGGTGTCAAGGTGTCAAATACAATTAACTCGTGGTACGATTTCAAATATTATGCTCACTAACTATTTGGTGAAACGGAAGAATTTGAATCGGCGTCAGGTACATAACATTTCAAACGCCTAAATAAAACATGCAATTTAACCAACAAGGCCTCATTATGACGACACACGCATGAACACACTTACCAAGAGATTAGGCAAATGTGGTCGCCCTCTTTGGATCGTGAAGTTTTTTCACAAGAGGTGTGAACTATACTTTGCCGTGACTGACATATATTATTTTATGTAATCAATCACTTAATCTCAATTATTCTCAGTGATATGGATTTTATTTATCCGACCTTGGTGTGACGCAAACCAGTTCTGTAATGACTTAAGTCAATAACATGATTTAAGTGCACTTAAGTCAATGTTTTTAAATGACTTGACTTGACTTAAGTCTTTTGTCTTAAATAACTTAACTTGACTTAAGTCTGTTGGACAAATGACTCGACTTAACCTAAGTTTTTTGACAAATAGCTTGGGTTAAAACACTTTCATTCAGCATTGTTTTTCTAAAATTGGGTTATTTATCTCAGTTTTTGCGCATAAAACAAGTTGCTTGCTATATGTTGCATTTATGCTGTTTTTGTTTTTTATACTTGAGTTATTTCTTCTAATCATACAAGTTTACAAGAAAATAAAGAATTGGTGGTTGTCACATAACAAACAACTTTAAGTGCTCCATGTTACTAGGCCTAGTTAAATTGCTAAATTAACGTTTTGCTAAAGAAACCACGGATTTTAACAAATAGGAAATTGAGGAGAACCCCTGAATAAGACGATCCACATAAATACTGTAACAGAGCAACAATAAGATTTTTACAAAATTAAGACACTTCGATTTAGCGCTCTTGCTGGCCAATAGTTTTACGATTTTGCAAGTATAAGTATACACCAAATTCATATCATAGCTAATGATGTTGTTTTACTTGATTTTGATAGGGGTATTGGAACCTTTCACTTTGAAATCAGCCTTAGATTATTGGCCGGCATGGCTGTCGGAATTTTTCTTTCGACATGTTTAGTTCCAAGCAACCTGTGTTCTACCACTGTTTCTAGACCGCCAAAGCGACAACAAGGCTTGTACATAGGTAAATAAATTATAATTTAAACCCTAACCCATTTACAACCCCACCCTTTACCCACCAATAACCCCGAACAGAGCCAAAAATCCAATTCAAAAACAGCGGCGCCCTAAAGGCCCCGATTAACTAGGGCGTGTAAACGTTCGAACCAAAACGGCAGATACCAAAGTGCCAGCCCTAAGGCTGTTGATCGACCCATATCCTCTCCCTACAGTGTCAGGCGTTATTTTAGTCGTATAGGCTCTATTCCGATAATTTATTTGGGCCTTATTCCGACAGATACAGGACTTATTCATTTGATCTTACTCTGTGCTGGATATTACTGCGTAGTTGGCTTTATTATGTCGTTGATTTTAATACTATGGTTTTATAGAATTTTATGCTTTAGGTATTGATGGGTTTTTCGTTTTATTGTTTGTTCCCGCCTTTATTAATAATACAGCAATACATTAAAAAATTAAAATGCAAGTATTTCAAAAACCTGATGTTGTAGAAAATAATTCAGCGCCGAAAATACTTTAAGAATCAATCTATCACACCCCGTTTAAATGGTCTAGTGTGGGGGAATGCACCAGGTCATGTACCCGAAAAACTGTAGTTTTCAATTTGTACTCTATATGTAACTGCGAAATCAGCCAAAACTAACGACAATTAGTACCGGATTTTCCAATAAGTTACTCATTTCTACTGTTGTAATGACTTGAGTCAATGACTGTACCGTACTTAATTGCATTGTTTTAAAGTATCTTGACTTAGGTATTTTGCTCAAAAGCATTTTGAAATCAGTTATTTCGGCAAAAAACTTTGGGTAAAATTAGTTTCTAGCCAAACTCAGTAGCGTAAAATTAAATACCATCACATTTTGGTTAAATTAATCTACTAATTGTTGCAATTTGTTTGTTTTGTAATAAGGATATCATTTTTACTAATTTAGAACATTTATTCTTAATGCTACTGATGAAACTTGGACAAGGCCTTAAAATTAATTTGACTAGAGTTGTTTTGTAATTCATTTGGCATTGCTAACATTGCTAGCAAAATGACTTGTTTACAACATTGCTAATAGCGATATGCAATATTGACCAGGAGTCATGTCGGCAAACAAGTTTTTGTCGGAGCGCGTTGTAGCTGCGTTGGAGACTTGGGCTCGAGGCGTCAATGCCAGGATTGAGATATTCAGTCAGTTCACTTTTTTTTCGAATCTATGGGGTTATACGATGCTACGGAATTTGAAAAGCGGTCGTTCCATAATTGCGCTTCCCGGTGTAGACGATAATGCCTATCCTCCGCAAAAGAAGAGCTTCTCGGCCGTCAAGTACATGTACGACAACTACATCGACAAGTAAGACCACACTGTCTGTTCAAAGTGCTGGATTTGGTGGTTAGTTTAATTTTGAAACTTACTGTGTGTCTCTATAATTTGACAGACAATTGGTGTTTAAAACGATTTGTATACTTGATATTATAGGCCTATATTGTAATTGAAATCAGTTTCTAGTTAAGTATCCGATTCCTTTTAGTTTTTCGGAGTTTTTGTGTATTTTGTTTTTTTGCTCTATGTTAAAGTTTTCTAAACAGGGCCTGCCCCTAGACTAGACCATGCCCTTTTTCTAGGCAGTTTTGCTTTTTTAGCAGACCTATTCTAGTTTAAAACTCTACCATTCATCGCTTCACACACTTTTTGGAATTTAAAGGCAACCTCAAGTATATTTAAATCGTTCAATAAATTTTCCTGCAGATATGACTGGTTTCTGCGGCTGGATGACGATGCTTACGTAGACGTCGACAAGCTTATAAGATTTCTGAGTCTCATAAATTCCTCGAAGCCCGTGTATTTGGGCAATCCCGGGTATGGAGCGAATGCCGGAGATCGCGTGCCACCCGGTGAAAACTTTTGCATGGTGGGTAAATGTCAGTGTTGTAAATCAGTCATTTCGAAATCCCATTTAAGTTTTTTGTGAAAGAACTGAAGTCCAAGTCACTTATCTTAATAAAATAACAAGTTGAATAGCAGTCCAAGTCATCGACTACTTGAGTAGGCCTAAAATCAAAAGTCCAAGTCATTATTACAGCAAGTCATCTCCAAGTCACATTACTGATATTCAAATAAACGATAAACCTTCAAAATTGGAAAGCTCTTCCAATTTCGAATTATAAGTCAACTAAAAAGATGAAAATACAGCTTAAAGCAATCTGATTGTTTCTACAAGAAAAACTTTAATATTTTTATTGGGGTTTAAACAAATGTGTGCCAACTATATAATTGTATTGCCGATGTCAATTCATAAAACTGTTTCTTGTCGCACAATTGCGAGTCGATGAAACAATGTTATGCGAAAAATAGGTGAAAAGCCCTTTTTAAAAATTAAGTAGGATTTTTGACTCCATTGTCACAATTGCCAAATCAATGATATATTTTGTCTGGCTTCTTTTTCAACTTACCTAAATCTTTCGTAGAAAAAAAACTTTTTTTGCGGTTTGACTTTTGACAATTCTGTGGCCAAATCAGTATTTCTATTTTGTCCAACTTTGATAAAAAAAATTACATTGCTGTTAAGTGTTCATTGTTATATTTGCCGACTCGCTATTTCTATTTTATCTTGCTACCGTTACCAGTTAGCCACACAACTATTCAGGCTGCAACGTTTCTATGTTTAGGGGGGACCCGGAGTGATTATGTCACGTGGCCTGCTGAGAATGTTGGGACCAAGTCTGAAAAGCTGCTTGGGAACGCTCTACACTGAACATGAAGACATCGAGTTTGGTCGCTGCGTGACCAGAGTGACTGGGGTGAAGTGCACGAACGCGTACGATGCCTCCGCCCTCTTCCACTTGTACATTAATGCACGCGGAACACACCCGGAGGACATCACGCACATTTCTACTGGGGTAATCGGTAAGGTATATTTGGGCGCTGTTCTTAAATCCTACCACAACGCACATCTTTCGGGTTAGGGTGCGGGTTGTTAGAGTTTGGGTTAGGGTGGGATATGCAATATTATTAAATAGTGAATATAGTAACACTTGACCCACCCACAACCAAACGGTAATCAAACATTCTTCATTGATTTAATAACTGTGGTAGGATTCTAGACCAGCGCCTATATTTAACACAGAGCCTATGTCTGATGCGAAGTGCAAAACTAGTCCTTCAGTAAAATGAACACTAAGCGCCCTAATCTTTAAATTGGCTACGCCTTTCCAGCAAACTAACTTTTAGCAAAAAATATTGACAAAAAGTAATATTCAACAATATAAATATTAATACTCAGCGATATTCACCCTTAGCTGTCGGACAAGCAAGTTTAAACTTTAATGATGTAAACTAGGAGGCACCATTTTTAAAAGAGCCACAGCTTATGTTCTAATTTATTCGGGAGGGTTGTTTGATGTTCCGACGAAAATTCATAACGGTATGGAATCCATTTGCGAATTAAATTTGAAATTTTAGGCATGTTTGCCATGATTGGCAAGTTTTCAATGTTTTTTTTTACTTTGCTAAAATGCAGCATATTGTTAACAAAGGTAACTAGGGTTAGAAATCGATCTTCTGGTGTAAACGAAGTATAAACCGACGTTTCGACAGAAAAATAACGCATTCGGAACGCTACTTGAATTTCAGATCGGACCAGCCTCCACAGCACAAACGCTCGGTTGTGAACACCCTGCTAAACCGAGCTTTAAAACTTTGCACTAACAAAAAGGTCTAAGTTAACGAAATTAAACATGTTAAAAAGGCCACGAGAATAAACGGATACCCCGACTGGTTGTTCAAACCGAAACTAACCACTTAGCAGCTAAACCAGAACCTAAAGGTCTGGCCATTATTCCTTACATTGCAGGTCTGGGAGAAAAACTAAAACGTATTTTGAAAAGATACGGAAAGCCGTAATCGTTGGTCATAAAGCAACTTCCGAGGGGCTAGATCACAGATGTTATTGAACACATATGTTTGTGTGTGTCTTTCATTGATTGATACGGACTGATGATCCCCCAGTGTGAAGTTGCTTGTACTAACAAAATGTGCAAGTATTGGCGCATGGTTGTTTCTCGACTCGCTCCTCTCTGAGCCTGCATAGCTCAGTTGGTAGAGCGACGGTCCCGGCTTGACCGGAGTTCGTGAGTTCGAACCTCACTGCAGGCCAGTTATTTTACTGGCTTGCTCTGCTTGCATCATAGATCGACAGATTCGGCGAGTCTGCAATGGCTTTTCGGTGTACTATTGATACGGAAGCCGTAATCGTTGGTCATAAAGCAACTTCCGAGGGGCTAGATCACAGATGTTATTAAACACATATGTTTGTGTGTGTCTTTCATTGATTGATATGGACTGATGATCCCCCAGTGTGAAGTTGCTTGTTCTAACAAAATGTGCAAGTATTGGCGCATGGTTGTTTCTCGACTCGCTCCTCTCTGAGCCTGCATAGCTCAGTTGGTAGAGCGACGGCCCCGGCTTGACCGGAGGTCGTGAGTTCGAACCTCACTGCAGGCCAGTTGTTTTTCTGGCTTGCTCTGCTTGCATCATATATCGACAGATTCGGCGAGTCTGCAATGGCTTTTCGGTGTATTTTGAAAAGCCCCGACATTTCTACAGCTTTCAAACCGGCTAGGAAAATTAGAAACATTTTTACCTTCACCGAAAGATCCAGTTAAACCAGAAAATCGTCAAGGGGTTGTTTAGGAGATTCTCTGTGGAGGTTGTTCAGCAACATACATAGGGGGATAACGATCCTTTCACACCAGGAAACTTCAACATATACGTGATGTCCGCCACGAAAGGACATCCCGATCAGCTCTAGCAGAGCAAACGGTTGAACTTCGACACCGAATTGATTGGGATAATTGTAAAATTCTTTACCGGGAACCGCACTATTACAAAAGGCGGTTCATCGAATCATTCCGGATTGACAAATGTCCTAACACCATGAACAAAAAAGGATTTCGTGGTATTCGGTTACCTACTCGTCGTCATAGCTAACGCCATGGCTGATAAACGCTCGTTGTCCGACGGCGCAGTTGTGCACCGGATGACTTCGTCGCGTCACAGCTTATCGTATCCTTTAGCGACGTCTAGATTTATTAATTTTAATTTATAGTCTTTTCATTTTTACTTCTTAGTACATAAGATGGCTAAGGTACTCCCGTTTTAATTATTAACACTTATGAGGTCAGCTGGTATCTGCTGTCGAAACTTCGGTTTATACTTCGTTTACACCAGAAGAGCGATTTCTATCTATTGATATGTTGCCTGTTGGAGCTAACTCTGTTTTAAAGGTAACGAAGTTTCGCAGAGAGATAAAGCATTTGTTTTTTAAACAACAGGCAAGTATTACGCTGTTGTGTAATAATTTGTCTAATTTTGTTTAATCGGCCAAAGTAATGACGTCACTCGGGACTACAAAAAGTTTTGGATCTAAATTGGGTCCTACCAAAATGGGCGAAGGCAAAACGATTTTCCGAAGGCGAGTTATACTGTGTCCAGTACATTTCAAGAAAAACAAAAACAATATAAACGTAGGGCGGCATAAAACTGGATAAATAGCCCCATGTGGCCCACTCCTGTTGTGTTTATATGCTTGTAATACACTCAGAAACCTTTTCGTTTCAGATCATGCTTTGATTTATCACTGCAACAAACACCGTGAAGCGCAGCTTTCTCTTCACAGCAAAGTGCTTAAGCGAAGAGCTGAACAGCTGGCTCTCAAAATTGACCATATTCAAAAAGACCTGGCAGAGTGGAAATCGAGACCGAGTGCCGCGGTAACCGTTTTTAGCCGCGAATTTTTAAAGAAATTATACGCCAGCCAGAAATAGTAAACGCTCCACTTAGTGGCTTTTCACTGTCGCTGTGTACAACCTGGTTTTAAAAGAAATCTTTTTTAACAAATTTCAACCAAAAAATTATAAAACGTAACTGTATATTCAGATTATTTCATGTATCCAAGAAAAAATATAACCTACAGCACTCTTAATAATATCACACTTTCGTTTGGCGCGAAAGCTGCACGCCTATCACAGGTTAAAAACCACCGGCTTATGGGCAAACCTTGGCCAAAGAGTTTTAAGTAAACGTGCTAATCCCATTTTTCGCCTTTTTATAATTTGACATTGTATAATTTAATTCAGTTTTAAGATTGTCAGTTTTGCAAGGCCCTTTTTACGATCTCGGGTACACCAATTTTACGACCTTATATATCGTGTTTAAAAAATGACGGATAAATGACAAAGAGGCCAGCCCTTCGGAAAAATACTGAAACATTTTATTCGTACAATATTAATTACTACGTTTGTCATACCATTTTATTATGGTAGATTCTTCTACTTATAGAGTCCGCAACGGCAGCATGCTGTTTATTCAACGTACGCCAAGGGATGGTCCTATCGAGACGGTCCCTTTCCAAAGAAGTACATTGACTCGTCTGAAAGATTCATTGACCAAATCATCGTGAAGAAAGCCCAATCCGAGATCTACTCGTCCACCAACAAGCGTATGGTGTGCAACACTATACAGACCTATATCAACCCAAATTCGCCCAGTTGCTTAGACTTGTACGTCCACGTGGCTTGCAACACTCTGACCGAGACAGTAACAAGGCGCCAAGAATTCCGCTTCTCTCTCAAGTACGGCTTTACCCAGATGGCGATCTTCATGAACGAACGCCGGCCGCTCGCCGCCACGGTAACACAAATCATTCGCAAACTGAAATGCAAGAAGGGAGACAAGGGTTGCGGCATCAAGCACACGCCAGTCCATTTCAATTTGGAGCTCAGCGACCGCAAAGCTAATTTCGAGCGCTTTCTAACGAGCTTCGAAGACAACTTTCTGTCACAAGATGACAACGTCCACCTTCGCGTGTGCCAGTTTTGCAGTGATCAAAGCTCCTGCTCGAAGGGCGAGTCGGGATTCGACGCGGCGGCGTACGTGGCCAGGCTTGGGCTGCGTTACCCGCGCGCGATGCTGAAAGTTCACAAAATGCCAACGGGGGCTCCGTTTTCGCGCGGCGTCGGCTTACAGTCTTGCGCCAACCAGGTGGTAGACGACGGTGGAATACTGTACTTTGTCGACGTCGACTTGGTTTTTCAGCCTGAACTCTTGATCCACATACGCCGGAACACGGTTCGCCACTCCACGGTGTTTTACCCAATGTTCTTCAGCCAGTACGATCCCAGCAACGTGGGTGAGGTCGCGAACGGCATAAACGAGGCGAACGGCTTCTGGCGATACTTCAGCTACGGCATGTTTGCCATTTACAAAAGCGACTTCGCAATGATGAGGGGCTTTGACCTGAAGTTGAAAGGCTGGGGATTGGAGGACGACCATATGGTAAGAAAGACATTATACTTTAATCACAAAGTTTACCCATACACAATATCTATTTTGCCGTTATACTACAGTATTCACTATTCTCTACATATTTAAATCGTAAAATATCAACCTTTGTTCATTAAACAAACGGACCAGTTGTTAAGTTAGCGTTAATAGCTTAGCGAAATAGCCGACAACGAATTTCATCACGTGCTTGATTTTACCGGTCACTGTCTTGCTTACAGTGAGATTTTGATGGGCCTTTCTAATATTAGTACCAACGATAATCGCCGTTATTGTTGGCCACTTTAAAAGTGACAGATCTTAGTTAATAATATGCGCATATGATTAGTATTTATCAGTGTACAAGTCATTTTGAAATGACTTAAGTCCCAGTCAAAGGCAGGCCAATTCCAAGTCAAGTCCCTGTGACAAAAAATTAAACATTATAAACTATTAAAATTGGTAAACGAGTTCGATTACGAGCAATAACCGAATTAAAAAATAACAAAATACGCAACATATTGCACATCATGTTATGTAAAAAAATGAGGGTAACAACCTACTTTTGTAAAAAAATGCCTAATAAAAATACCTAATTTTAATCGCAGTCATTTGTCCGAAAGATCTAAGTCGAATCAAATATTTTTTCCAAATGACTTCAGTCAAGTCAAGTCCTTTGAAAACAGTGACTTTAGTGCACTCAAGTCATGCCTTTAAGTCATGGTGGCATAAGTCATTGCAACACTTGTGTTTATGGTCGGCCTACTTGTTGTATGCCGAACTCTTAAGCCTACTACAAATACAGTTCTCTTCGAACCGACAGAAGTCTGTCACCGTATAGGCGTATATAGTGCTTCGTACTACATGCAGTCATCTTATTATTTTAGAGTATGGCTAAGCAGCAACCTTTATTTTATTTATCTTTCTAGCTGGAAACCATCGTTAAAGCGCGTTTTGATGTCTTCCGAAGCAGGGAACCCGCACAGTTCCATATTTTCCACAACAAAGTGTGCAGCAAAAATCTCACCAGGGTTCAATACGTAAGCTGCCAGCGCTCCCGGGCCGAACATATGGGTTCAAAAAAAACGTTGTACGATATTTATTCAAAAACACGTGCTTAAAACGCGGTATTATAGAGCCTAACTAGTAAGCGGAAACCAGACCATTTTTTTCTGAGATTAAATCAGCATAAATATACACATGTATGGCGGATAACACAACTGCAAGCCATGGACACATTTTCAAACATGCCAGCAATTAAAAAGGTTTTTTGCACTTGCTCTTTGGATGGTTTTAACCAACGCCAATTTCAACCAAAGCTTCCTAAAATACTAGATTTCGATAAGTTAGGAACTTACAAATTTCGTGCTGGTTAAACTGTACCGTTTAAGCACTAACGCTGCTCAAACTTGTTTTATTTAAGACTATTTATTTTATAGTTACGCTTATTTGGTTTTTTATTTAAATCTGTAAATTTTTAAGAGATAATAAACAGAGAGTTATCCATTGAAAAACTTTATTGTGCTGTCAGGACTAAAATCAAATTGTTTTAGCCGAGTGCCTGTTTTTATCAAACTTCTATTGAGGAACTTGCAGTTATTTCAATAAGAAAATCGTGTAAACTTGATATTATTTCTTCTACTTGAAACCACTTGCACCAAAACACTTTGGTGAAAACGACTAAATAAACTTACACCACCACTGAAGTTTTAGGAATTCTTTAAATACCATCAAGACGGACATTATCCAATGCTTGCCTAGCTGGTTTCTAAACCAACATAAAAGGTGGAGCAAAGCGATCAATGCTTTATTTATAGAACGACAACAAGTGTGAAAATCTTTGCAATCACTTATAGGCGAGCTTCTGCCACAGTCGAAAAAAGCAGTAATTTCTACTTTTAATTAAAATATTGGAAAGATATGTTTGGAATCCAGTGTCCCAAAGAAGTTTTACGAGTCGCAACAAGCTTAGGCTACAAACACCTATAGCAATCTATAAAAGCTCTGACCCATAAAATGAAAAGTTTCGCACTGATTGTATCGATCAGCGTCCGACGTAACGAAAAAATGAAGGAACTTTTTTAAAACAAATCTGTTGTATAAGCGGGGGCCAGTTTAAACTTTTTGTAAATATGCAATCAAACCGTTTTTAGCAGCAACTGACTGAGTTTTAGCGCAATACTCAAAAAGCATTCAGAGATCAAAATAAAAAAACAGCTAAAAAGTAGTAAAAAGGGTTGGGGGGTGGAACTTGCCCCCTGGAATTTTAAACCTTTCGATCTCTGCGCTAATGTCCGATGTTGGTGTAACATCGACATTTGTTTAACTGAAGCAGATTTTTAAAATGAGTAATAATGTTGACTATCGTGCGCGTTTAAAAGTCTCCACTTTTATGCAATGATGGTTAACGCAAAATTATGCTCTTTAAGCATATTTTAAGACCACGTGCTAAGTGTGCAATGGACACAACTTTTTCCCCCTCAACCACAGCTTGTAAGTTAGCGCACTTGGCACACAGCTCGGCGCAATTGTTGCGCTAAACGTGGCATGATAACACCCGGGAAAACCGATCGTGGTTTAGTATTGCAGGCGGTAAAAGGCGTGCTTGTAATTTAGCGTTTGTTCCGTTCATGGAACTTGAAATCTGCGCTGCTGATAGTCTTATGTATGATTCTACCACAATTAATCACACTTAGTTTACGGTCTTGGTTTATTTTTTCGCCTGAAGTTAACGATTGCACACTGTGGTTTCGCAGCTGGCGCCTGACATGACGCACGTGCTCGGTTTTACTGGACGTATTTGGCTGTTTCTGATAAGTTTTTTTATGACGTCTTGCAATGACCATTCTATCACTGTTTTATGACGTCAATATTCATTAACGCCAGACGAAAAATAGGGGAATTCCCTAAGTTGAGAATTCATGAGCCTCCTTTTTGATTTTCTGGTCACGCCCCTGATTGCCCCCCCCCCCCATGGAAAATTTTCTGCGGGCGCCCCTGCTTATGCCCCATACTAGTGGCATCGAGTGTGGTATTGCTGGAAAGGTGCGATCAAGGTCTACAACAATTTGTTAATTAAACGGTGCGGAATTGAAAATTTGATCTTTTTTGGGGGATGTTGCTGGGAGCAAAAATCGCGATATTGTACATATTCAATGATAAATATCGAATTTCTTAAACTTTAAATTTTTTGAAAATTTTTCTTTGTTTAGCCAGGTAGGGTAGACTACAGCGCCGTGTAGAAATTTATGACCAATTTTAATATTGAATATCAATATTTTTCATAATTTTTTTTTAAATTAAAAAAATATAGACCATTCTTAGTAGGTATTGTGATATTTTTTTATAAAATTTTTGTCGTAAATACGTTTATTTTGCCTTTATTTTTTTTGTGCTAACTCTTTGGTGCTGTGTATAGCCTTTGGTAAAATATATATGATTTAAATCAGGGGTCGGCAACCTTTTTGGCACTGCGGACCGGTTTAAAACTACATTTCGCCGACCGGCCATAAAAAACAACAAAGGTTTAGGAAAGGAAATTTGTTACAACTTTCAATGCGAACTTTATGCTTGTTTTGCTGCAAAGAGATGCTCCCACCTAGGAATTAATAAACTAACGGAAACCCGCGGGCGGCATCCGGCCTGCCAAGCAATTTAATTTAACCCAGCCCGCTGCTCATTTTAATAAAACTTTTAGGCCTTTTTTTGTTAAACTACACTTGTATACCATTATAACCAATCCCTATACTCTTACTAGCTTGTCAAACTAACGATATTTAACGCATTCTTTAAAAATAAGTCACACTTTTGTATAACATATAATAATGTATGATTCCATTTCCAGGCCCTACATGGCACTTTCAATAGTTAGCCTAACGTAGTATAAACACGAAAAAATGGCACTTTGAAAAATTACGAACCGCAGACCGACACCTGAAAAGTATAAGATAGACATCCGTACATGGCTTGCCAGAATAGCTTTTTTGACAACAAAAATCATTTTTTAAGGTGGTTGATGTCAGAAAAATCGTTGGGCTTTTTGGCTTTTTTGTCATTTTTATAAAGTCTAAGACTAATTAATGCACATACGTTTTTTCGAAACCTTTCCTGCCTAAATTTCAAAATAATAAATTATTTCATTATGGGACATAGTTTATAAACATTGTTTGCATGCAATTCTATTGCACTTTAAGGTGAGCACGCTTAAAATTAAAACACGTGATATTTTAGCCCATTTTTCGATATATTGTAAGTACTAGAAGTTAGATTTTGTAATAAAAATATGCAATATGGATGTTGTGAAAGTGCTATGTAACTCATATGGCCACAACACACTAGTTGTTTTGAACCTCACGAGAGATTGATACTATAATTGAGATTTTTTATCATACCTATCAACCATTGAGTAGTAGGCTATATTGAAACGAAGGTAAATGTGTTTTAAATATAAAAATACGTTTAATTTTTTTTTGACTTTTTATCAGGTTTTTCCCTACAGTTCGTGGAACAAAATTTTAATCTGACAACACTGCTACGAACCGGTAACCAACTTCTCGCGGACCGGCGTACCACTGATTTAAATTGTGACAGCACCCCATGGTTTTTAAATGGGTAAATCCCTGTTTTATTACATTTTTGATAATGTAATGAATTAAAAATATACATGAACTGTAATTTTTGCATCCTTTTACTACAAGCAAGACTTTTCTAAATAAACCACAAATGGTGTTTTCTTTGACGTACCGGCATATTCATCTAAAACAAAAAGAGCGGAATGCTTCAAAAACAAAATATACAATTTAAATGACAATCAAATAAGCGTAAAAAGCAAATAAATAGTATTTAATGAAACAAGTTTGAGCAGCGTTAATGCTAAAACGGGACAGCAGAGAATTTGTAAGTTCTCAACTTTTCGAAATACATAGTGTAGTATTTTAAGAAACTTTGGTGCAATTATAGGCGTTGGTTAAAAGCATCAAAAACAAAACACATTGTAGAGTCTACAATGTAGACGCAAAAACAGTTAAATTGATGGCATGTTTAAAAATGTATTTCTCATGGCTTTAAGCTGAGTTTTCTGTCATTTATGTGTATATTTATGCTGATTTAGTTACAAAAAAGCAGATTCAGCGTACAGTGTGTTTGCCAATTGTTTAGGGCGCTCTAAAATATCACCTTTTCGGCGGGTGTTTTTTTGAATAAATATCGTACAACGTTCTTTTTGAACCAATGTGTTCCGCCCGGGAGCGCTGGCAGCTTACATATTGAACCCTGCTGAGAGTTTGGCTGCACGCTTTGTTGTGGAAAATGTGAAATTGTGCGGGTTCCATGCTTCGGAAGACATCAAAACGTGCTTTAACGATGGTTTCCAGCTAGAAAGACAAATAGAATAGTAGTTGCTGCTTAGCCATACTTTAAAATAATCTCCTGACTGCATGCAATACGAGGCAATATATATTGGGCGACAGACTTTATCCGGTTCGAAGATAAATGCATTTGTAGCAGGCTTAAGAGTTCGGCATACCAGATGTTCAACAATTCGGCCGACCATAAATAGCATTGTTGTAATAACTTAAGCCACTGACTTGATGACATGAGTTAACTTAAGTGCACTAAAGTCTCTGTTTTCAAAAGACTTGACTTGACTTATGTCATTTGGGTAATAAAACTTTGACTCAAGTCTTTCGGACAAATGACTGGGTTAAAATTGGGTATTTTCATTAGGCATTTTGTTACAAAAGTAGGTTGTTTACCCTAATTTTTTTACTTAAAACGATGTGCTATATGTTCCATTTTATGTTATTTTTTAATTCGGTTATTGCTCGTAATTGAGCTCATTTACCCATGTTAATAATTTAATGTTTATTTTGTCGCAAGGACCTGACTTGGAATTGACTTGTTATAGTTATGACTTGACTGGGACATGATTTATGACTTTTTGGGAAAAAAATTGACTTTGACTTAAGTTATTTTACGAATGACTTGACTTGGAATTAAGTTATTTCAAAATGACTTGTACACTGATAAATACTAATCATATGCGCATATTATTAACTAAGATCTGTCACTTTTAAAGTGGCCAACAATAACGGCGATTAGCAAGTTAGTGTTGTTGCTGATGTTAGTAAGGCCCATCAAAATCTCACTGTAAGCAAGACAGTGACCGGTAAAATCAAGCCTGTGATGACATTCGTTGTCGGCTATTTCGCTATTAAAGCTAACTTAGCAAACCGACCCTTTAGTTCAATAAACAAAGACGATAGTGTCCGATTTAAACCTGTAGAAAATAGAGATACCAGTAACGGTAGTATAACGGCAATACCAGATATTGTAAATGAGTAAACTTTAGTTCAAGTATAATGGATTTTTTACCATATGTTCGTCCTCCAATCCCCAGCCTTTCAACTTCAGGTTAAAACCCCTCGTCATTGCGAAGTCGCTTTTGTAAATGGCAAACATGCCGTAGCTGAAGTATCGCCAGAAGCCGTTCGTCTCGTTTATGCCGTTCGCGACCTCACCCAAGTTGCTGGGATCGTACTGGCTGAAGAACATTGGGTAAAACACCGTGGTGTGGCGAACCGTGTTCCGGCGTATGTGGATCAAGAGTTCAGGCTGAAAAACCAAGTCGACGTCGACAAAGTACAGTATTCCACCGTCGTCTACCACCTGGTTGGCGCAAGACTGTAGGCCGACGCCGCGCGAAAACGGAGCCCCCGTTGGCATTTTGTGAACTTTCAGCATCGCGCGAGGGTAACGCAACCCCAGCCTGGCCACGTGCGCTGCCGCGTCAAATCCCGACTCGCCCTCCGAGCAGGAGCTCTGATCGCTGCAAAACTGGCACACGCGAAGGTGGACGTTGTCGTCTTGTGACAGAAAGTTGTCTTCGAAGCTCGTTAGAAAGCGCTCGAAATTAGCTTTGCGGTCGCTGAGCGCCAAAATGAAATGGACTGGCGTGTGCTTGATACCGCAACCCTTGTCTCCCTTCTTGCATTTCAGTTTGCGGATGATTTGTGTTACCTCGGCGGCGAGCGGCCGGCGTTCGTTCATGAAGACCGCCATCTGAGTAAAGCCATACTTGAGAGAGAAGCGGAATGCTTGGCGCTTTGTTTCTGTCTTGGTCGCAGTGTTGCAAGCCGCGTGGACGTGCAAGTCTAACCAACTGGGAGAATTTGGGTTGATATAGGTCTGTATAGTTTTGCACACCATACGCTTGTTGGTGGACGAGTAGCCCCTGGAGCGGACTTTCCTCTCGATGATTTGGTTAATGAATCTTTCAGACGAGTCAAGGTACTTCTTTGGATAGGGCCCGTCCCGATAGGACAATCCCTTGGCGTACGCTGAATAAACAGCATGCTGCCGTTGCGGACTCTAACAGTAGAAGAATATATCGTAATAAAATGGTATGACAGACGTAGGATACAAAGAAAGATTATAGCCAACGATTTGATCGAGCCTTAAGCCAATTATTCTTAACTTGTGATACGTATGCAGATTTCACGTCTAACGTACGTGTGTTATTCTTAAGACTGTTGTAAGATGCAAGATTAAATTTATTTTTGTGCATATTTGCAATCATTGAAAAAGAAGAGCACGACAAATAACCAGCGAAAGAAGACAGCGAAAAGTAAAAATATATTTCTTCTTGGACACATTAATTCTGCCCGTAATCGAAACTTACAGTTAAATTTTACAATTTTTTTGGTTGAAATTCGTTCTAAATGGTTTCTTTTGAAAACCAGTTTGTACGCAGCGACAATAAACAGCCACTGGATGGTACGTGGCTAAAAAGGCAGAAACCCGCTGCCTGTAACGACGTGTACTATTTCTGCAAGCGTACATTTTTTAATTAGCAGTCAAAACGTTTACCGTCGCACTCGGTCTCGATTTCCACTCTGAAAGCTCTTCTTGAATCTTATCAATTTTGAGAGCCAGCTGTTCAGCTCTTCGCTTAAGCACCTTGCTGTGAAGAGATAGCTGCGCTTCGCGGTGTTTATTGCAGTGATAAATCAAAGCATGATCTGAAACGAAAAGGTTTCTGAGTGTATTAAAAGCATATAAAATATGACAGGGGTGAGTCACACGGGGCTTTTTATCCAGTTTTATGCGGCTCTTCTTTTGTTTTGTTTTAGCGTTTCTTAGAATGTACAGGACACAGTATAGGGGTCCATGAAGGACTCATTGAAATATTAGTGTATATTTAAGATGTTATCAATTTAATAAAGAAAACAATTTAATTAAAAATAAAATGGTTTTGCACCGAATGTATTTAGACTCCATTTCACATTCACATTTTTTGACGAAAATTAGCAAATTTTTGAAAAAATCTATTTGTACTCTCTGACGTCAATTTATGACGTCATTTTTTTTATATTTTTCATCTTACAGTGGTCCACGCGAGATGAAAGAAAACTTTAGGGGTTCGCGGTAAAAAAAGTTTAAGAACCCCTGCTCTAGGCTATATGCAATATGCATATCTATACCTGTAATAGAAGAACAACCGAGATATGATCAGTCCGCCAAGAAAACCAGTTATAAGAGAAAATATTTTTTTGTAAGTTTCTTCTATCTAATTGGAATAAGAGAAAAATTGTGTCAAGAATATAAATGTTTTTCTTTTGTGATTTCAGTTTACCACTGTAAGCGATGATCGTTACTTGGTATTGAATTTTCAAAAACAGAGACGGGACAAAAATACCGCTGTTCTAAACTAATGCCAAATTACATTATCACCCAAATGACGTTATTAGGCCAAACAAACATAATTAGACAAATTAATACGCACCAACGTAATGCTTGCCTGTTGTTTAACAAACAAACGCTTTAGCTCTCTGCGAAACTGCGTTACCTTTGTTAATAATATGCTGTGTTCTACCAATAAAAATTTAAGTAGAAAACGCTCAGTGAAATCGCAAATGATGGCAAAAATTGTAATTTGGTATGGTACATAATCTATGGTTCTTAGTGAAGATGTTGTCTTCTAGTTTATGCCTATATCGTTAACGTTGAACTTGTTTGCTCGACAGTCAAGGGTAAATATCGTTGAATATTATTATTCATGTTTGTGAATATCAATTTTTTGAAATATTTTTTCTAAAAGTGTGTTTGCTGGAAAGGTGTAGCCAATACAAGGATGATGTAAAAAATTCACTTTGCAACATCACAACTTTCGGAGATATTGCTCTATAAAAATCTCGGCGCGCCCACTTCGCTCAGATTACTACAAGAGGACCATAGTTCAGCACTTTGCATCGGGCTTATAGGCTCTGGTGCGTCATGATGACATCTTTAATCGCGAGGTGTGGCAAAGGTAACCTACCGATTACCCCAGTTGAAATATGCGTAATGTCCTTTGGGTGTGCTCCGCGTGCATCAATGTGCTGGTAGAATAGGGCGGGGGCATCGTACGCGTTCGTGCACTTCACCCCAGTCACTCTGGTCACGCAGCGACCATACTCGATGTCTTCATGTTCAGTGTAGAGCGTTCCCAAGCAGCTTTTCAGGCTCGGTCCCAACATTCTCAGCAGGCCACGTGACATAATCACTCCGGGCCCCCCCTAAACATAGAAACGTTGCAGCCTTAATAGCTGTGTGGCAAAGTGGTAATGGACTTAGCCAGATAAAAAAGAATAACCTGACTAGGACTTAATGTCATTTCAAAATACTTGGTTTACAACACTGACATTTACCCACCATGCAATAGTTTTCACCGGGTGGCACACGATCTCCGGCATTCGCTCCATACCCGGGATTGCCCAAATACACGGGCTTCGAGGAATTTATGAGACTCAGAAATCTCACGAGCTTGTCGACGTTCACGTAAGCATCGTCATCCAGCCGCAGAAACCAGTCATATCTACAGGAAAATTTATTAAACGATTCGAATATACTTGAGGTTGCCTTTATATTCTAAGAAGTATGTTGAGCGATGAATGGTCAAATTTTAAACGGGAACGGGTGGCTATAGGTCTGCTGACAAAATAACTGCCTGAAGGAAAAGGCATGGTCCGTCTAGAAGGGGACGGGCCCTGTTTAGAAAACTTTAACATAAAGCAAATAAGTATTAAAAAAATTAGGAAAACTAAAATAAATCAGGATACTTGCCTATACTAACTGATTTCAATTACATTATAGGCGAAATATAAAGTTTGCAAGTATTAAACACCAATTGTCTGTCAAATTATAGAGACGTACAGTCAGTTTAAAAATTAAACTAACCACCAAATCCAGCACTTTGAACAGACAGTGTGGTCTTACTTGTCGATGTAGTTGTCGTACATGTACTTGACGACCGAGAAACTCTTCTTTTGCGGAGGATAGGCATTGTCTTCTACGCCAGGAAGCGCAATTATGGAACGACCGCCTTTCAAATTCCGTCGCATCGCATAACCCGATTGATTCGAAGACGAAGTGAACTGACTAAATATCTCAATCTTGACCTCGACGCCTCGAGCCCAAGTCTCCAACGCAGCTGCAACGCGCTCCGACAAAAACTTCTTTGCCGACATGACTCCTGGTCATTTTTGTATACCGGTATTAGCAATAGTATAAACAAGTCATTTTAAAATGGCTGCAGTACCGATCAAGGGAATTGCAAAACAAATTAAAGTCAAATTTGCTTTATTTTAAAGGCCTGTCTGGTGAGTAGCGTTAAGAATAAATGTTTTAAACTATTAAAAATGATATCCTTATTACCAAACAAATTGCAAAAAAACGGCCTTACATGTAAAATAAATCAATTTAACCGAAATGTTATGATATTTAATTTTACGCTAATTAGTTTAGCTATAAAACATGAATAACGTAATGTGACTCTTAATTTGCCTAAAAGACTGAATTCCAAATATTGTCTTTAAGCACAATACCGAGTTATTTTTCAAGTTAGTCAGGTTATTATTACATTATTTAAAAAGAAGGTTTATTTAAAGAAATATTTTATACTCAGGGGCGGATCCAAGACAATTGATTAGAAGCCATGAAAATATTAAAAGTGACGTTTCCACGTTACCTCCAAAAAACAAAAAATCCTAAAACACGAGCTGCTCTCGAGCGATCTCGTGCGGAAATATGCATCCTAAAACCAAGAAAAATGCGTTCATTTGGTTTAAAGTGGCACAAATTTTAATATAAGGAAACGTGATGCATTGAACACAAAAGATAGATTGCTAGGTCTATATTGCCCGGAAAATGTAATTTATAGTCTAATTTAACTAGAACCGAACTTTATAGAGTTCATGGGGTCACACTGCAAACCAACCTTTGTTTGCAATTGCCTTTTTGCTGAATAGATTTCGCTAAACGGGCAAAACATACTAAAAGTGCAAAGCATTTAGCGAGAAGGGGGTGATCATTTCGTTGTTACACATAGAGTACAAATTCAAAAATACAGTTTTTCGGGTACATGGCCTGGTGCATTCCACCTTACTAGACCATTGGTCACCGCCTCTCTCACCAAGCGGCGGATATGCAATAGATTGAATCTTAGAGTGTTTTCGGCGCTGATTCTGAAAATGCTCGTATTTTTTTTAGCACATCAGGTTTTTGAAATATTTGCATTTTATTTTTCTAAATGTATTGCTGTATTATTAACAGTGTTGTAAACAAGTCATTTTCAAATGACTTAAGTCCCAGTCAAGTCATTCGTAAAATAACTTAAGTCCAAGTCAAGTCTTTTTGAATAAATAACAAGTCAAGTCCCAGTTCAAGTCATCGGTTGCCCAAGTCAAGTCATAGTTAAAGACCAACGACATAACAAACTAAACTGCGCAGAAATCTCCAGTACAGAATAAAAACAAAATCGTTGGAATAAGACCTAAATCTGCCGGCATAGGTCCTAAATTTATCAAATCAGAGCCTAAACAACCAAAATAACGCCTGACACTGTAGTAGAGGATATATGTCGATCAACAGCCGTAGGGCTGGCACTCCGGTATCTGCCATTTTGGTTCAAACGTTTGGACGCCCTAGTTTATCGGGGACCTTTAGTGCGCCGCTGTTTTGGCATTGAATTTTTGGCTCTGTTTGGGATTATTGGTGGGTAATGGATGGGGTTATAAATTGTGTTAGGGTTTAAATAATTTATTTACCTATGTACAAGCCTTGTTGTCGCTTTGGCGGTTTAGGAACAGGGGTAGAACACAGGTTGCTTGGAACTAAACATGTGGAAAGAAGAAGTCCGACAGCAATACCGGTCAGTAACCTGAAAAACAACTCTTGCGTTCACTAAATATTGTAGGCTGGTCGGAAAGTGAAGGTTTCAATAACCCCTATAAAAAATCAAGCAAAGTCCATAACTACGCTAAGTTGAACATCTGCTGCTTTTTCTGTGCCAGTTTCAGGTTGCCATCACAGAAAAGCAACTTCAGGATATCTGACCTAAAAGTTTGCGACAATCAGCTATTAGATGAATTTGAGGTCTATTTATTCCTTCAAAATCGTGAAACTATTGCCCAAGAGCTTTTGCATGGATCGCCTAATTCAGGATTTCTTAAACTTTTTAGGTCCCGCCGCCCTCTACAAGATTTATCGAAACTCGCCTACCCCCCTCTACGAACAATACGTTTCATGGCCACAATTAATAGCCTGCATGTAAGACGGGGATACGAGCAATTTTGCACAATGTCCGCACATTTTGAAATAACTGAAACAATCTTAAAAAAGTGCGCACGTTTTTTGCACATTTTAGCGTGCACATTGTTTCGCACATTGTGCAAAACATTGTCACGTCCCTTGTTGCTGTATGCACGTTCAGTCTGTATAACACACGCATTATTCTCATAAAATATATTCATCGTTCAGTGCAAAGAGACGCTTTAAATGTTAAATGTATGAATAAATTTCTGTTTTGTTGATATCTTCAATATAACAAGGCGTTAATTTTAGCAATATAATTATACGTCAAGACATAAAACAACTAATCTTAAAAAACTGCTGTTCTTAATGAACCTTGTCTTTAGAAAAAAACTTTAAACTATTAAAACTGGTAAACTCGTCCGATTATGTGCAATAGCCTTAAGTCAAATCAAGTCATTCAGGCCAAAACACTTAAGTCAAGTCCGTTGAAAAACAGTGACTTAAGTGCACTTGAATCAAGTCATTGACTTATTCATTACAACACTGTTGTATAGTATGTAGGCCTATCGAGTCAAGGTTGCGTTAACTGAATCTACAATACGGATAAACAAAATTTATATTACTGAGCATAATGAAGATTAAGTGTTTGATGGGCATAAAACAATATATGTCAGCCACGGCAAAGTATTTAAAAAATATATATTTGTGTTTTAAAACCAAATTATAAATGATTAAAAAAAATGCAAAAAAACTTCACGCCTCTTGCAAAAACTTCAGACCCCAAAGGGAGCGCGCCTATGCGCTCTACACAACGCGAACTTGCCTAACGCAAACATATTTGCCTAAAATCAGTTGAACCTCCTGTGCCTAAAATCAGTTAAACTTCACTTACTTTAAGTACAGTCCGGTCCTAACCTTCTCCATCATTTGCATCCAGCCGGCAGCAAGGCAAAGGGCCAAGCACAGAACACAATCATTACAGAAACGAGACACACGCAAACGGTCGGTAAGCAACAAACGGCGAGGTTTTGCGTTTCGATGCTGGCAGGATGCGGCGGCTACGATTCGTGTGTAAGGGAGCTTTTGGTGAACAACGCGCACACCAACTTTTGACGTCACTATTGAATAAGACACAATGCGCGGAAACAGGCGATGGGCGGTTGAAGAGATATGTAATTCGGTAAATCGCAACACAGCCTGACTACTCCACAGTGGGCTATACTGACTGATGGACTTCTGGAGATTTGGCGTTAGTATGTCAGGACTCCGGTTAGGTCAGTGTTTCTCAGCATTCTATTACTAGCGCCCCCTCAGAATAATAAATAAATATATTTCGACACCCCTATAAGATAAAAAAGATTTTTCCGTATAAGATTTTTCCGTATAGGTAATTCACCAGAATGCCACAATAAACAGAAACATAATTCGGTAAATCGCAACACAGACTGACTACTACTCCACAGTGGGCTATACTTATTGATGAACTCCTGGAGAATTGACTTTAGTGTGCCAGTACTTCAGTTAGCTGAATTGGTTTGATAAACCAATGCCCTTTGCACGCCTCCCGGTACGCCTACAAATGCACGCCCTTGATTTACAGTGAAAAAAACGTACAACGAAATAGCACGCAAACTGTGTTACATAAAAATGTGAGGTAAATAACTAAATAACACAATTATAAAGGGGGTTCTTCCGACAATTATTTATTCTGTGCCGACGTTTTGATAACCTATCCAGGTTATCTTCTTCAGGGTATATTAACGTTTATATACCTTTCTGCAAGGTTTCAAGTTAGTTTGCCCTGAAGAAGATTACCTGAATAGCTTATCGAAACGTCGGCACAGAATAAATAATTGTCAGAAGAACCCTCTTTATAATTGATTTAATGCCTGGCAGCAACAGTATATTCATTAAATAACACAACTTAACCAAAATTGTACTCAATTAAAACTCTTACTTTGATCCAAATCATTTGCCTAATTGACTTTAATCGAAATTTGTCCGAAAGATTTAAGAAAAATCAATTTACTCCAACTTAAAGACGTAAAATATAATGGCTTAGGGCAGGGTTTCTTACTTTTTCTAACGCGGACCCCTAAATTTTGTTTTTGCCTCGCGTGGACCACTTTAGGCAAAACGGTTTTAAAAACGACGTCATAAATTCAGGTCACAGTACAAATAGACCTCTAAATTTGCTGATTTCGGTCCAAAAATTGGAAAGTGAAATGGGATCTAAATACATGGCTTTCACGGACCCCATAAAAGTGGTTCAGGACACCTAAGGGGTCCATGGACCCTAAGAACCCCTGGCTTAAGGGTACATAAATTGAGTCAACGACTGAACGTTTTGCGAGACTGCAAATTTAACAGAGTTTATTACAAATGGGAATTGGTTAAGGTGTTGGGGGAGACTTTTCTGAAGTCTAAATTTGATTAGCCTACACCTTATAGATGTTATTATAGCTTTTAATAATACTTTGCTATCGCAAACAAATAAAACCGCGAACGGTCACATTTTTTTTTCACTTATATAGTCGAAACTTTCACTTATACAGTCGAACTTTCTTGAAACCAAAAGGCACTTTTTTAAATTTATAGTACAATAGTGACAAGCTTACAACTTTCTGTCACAGGACGACAACGTCCACCTTCGCGTGTGCCAGTTTTGCAGCGATCAGAGCTCCTGCTCGAAGGGCGAGTCGGGATTTGACGCGGCAGCGCACGTGGCCAGGCTGGGGTTGCGTTACCCTCGCGCGATGCTCAGAGCTCACAAAATGTCAACGGGGGCTCCGTTTTCGCGGGGCGTTGGCCTACAGTCTTGCGCCAACCAAGTGATAGACGACGGCGGAATACTGTACTTCGTCGACTTGTTTTTTTAGCCTGAACTCGCTAACTTGTCAATCGCCGTTATTGTTGGCCAGTGTCACTTTAAAAGTGGCAAATCCCAATTAATATTATTGATATAAGGTAAGTATTTATCAGTGATGTAAACAAGTGACTTAAAAAGTCCTAGTCAAGTCATTTTCAAAATATCTTCCAAATCACTAGTTTTTTTCAAAATATCACAAATCAAGTTCAAGTCCTAACTATGGAAAGTCAATTCCAAGTCAAGTCCTTGTCATAAAAAGTAAACGTTAAACTACAAACATTGGTAAGCGAGCTCGATACCGAGCAAAAGAACGACTTAAAAAATAACAAAAAATGCAACAAAATGCAAACAAATCGTTGTATGTAGAAAAATTAAGTTAAACAACCAAATGTTGTAAAAAAATCTTAATAAAATTACCTCATTTTAACCACGTCATTTGAAAACAGTGACTTTAGTGCACGTAAGTCAAGTCATGTCATCAAGTCATTGGCTTAAGTTATTACTACAATGGTATTTATGGTCGGCCTAATTGTAGTACATATGGTATGACAAACTTTTAAGCGTACCGGTACTACAAATACAGTTTTCTTCGAAACGACAGAAGTCTGTCACCGTACATGCGGGTGCCTTGCATTAAATGCAGTTGTACTCAAAGTATGGCTAAGCAGCAAGCACTGTTCTATTTATCTTTCTAGCTGGAAAGCATCGTTAAAGAGCGTTTCGATATCTTCCGGAGCATGGAACCCGCACAATTTCACATTTTTCACAACAAAGCGTGCAGCAAAAATCTCACCTTCAATACTAAAGCTGCCAGCACTCCAAGGCCGAACACATGTACGATATTTATTTTTAAAACACGCGCTTAAAAGGTGATATTTTTTAGCCTCAACAATTGGCAAACACACTGTGCGCTGGACCAGCTTTTTTGTGACTAAATCAGCATAAATATACACATTAATGACAGACAACTCAGCTGTTAGCCATGAGAAACACATTTTCAAATATGCCATCAATTCAATTGTTTTTTTGCGTTTACATTGCAGACTCTACAATGTGTTTTTTTGGGATGCTTTTAACCAAAGAGGTTTTATTGAAAAAAACTCTTTGTTTTAACCAACGTCTATAGTTGCACCAAAGTTTCCTAAAATACTGCACTATATATTTCGAAAAGTTGGGAACTTACAAATTCTGTGCTGGTTAAACTGTACCGTTTTAGCATTTCCGGTAATCAAACTTTTTTTTAATACTATTTATTTGCTTTTTGCGCTGATTCGCTTATATGCTTGTAGTAAAAGGACGCACAAATCGCAGTTCATGTATATTTTTAATTCATTAAATTATTAAAACAGGTAATAAAACAGGGATTTACCCATTTAAAAACCATAGCCGGCTGTCAGGATTTAAATCAGATTTTTTAAACTGAAGGCCTGTTTTTTATCAAATTTTTATTGAGGAACAAGAAAATCGTGCAAGCTTGATATTCTTTCTTATCCTAGAAACCACTTGCGCCAAAATATTCGGTTAAAACCACTATATAAACTTACACCACCACTGAAGTTTCAGGAATTCATTGAATACCAGAAGGAAATTAAATGCTACATTTACCAAAGCTTGCCAAGCTAGGTAAGTTTTAGTATTGCTGAACTTGGCAAACTACTAATGCCGCTGAATATAGTCAAACAAATGAATTTTTTCGATCAACTATTGACTATATATATGTTTCTACAGTAGAATATGCTAAGTTCGTTGTGCAGAACATATTTGTTGTCAACAAACTTTGCATCTCAGTGAGCAGTGGTTAACATGTAGCTTGTAGTAGTTTTTTTAGTTGCATAAAAGTTGGTTTATTTATTTTTAGTGGACGTTTTATTGATCTTTGATTACTTTACATACAGAGTAATTTGCAAACATTTACAACTTGAGTTTATTTGCATTAGACCATGACTTGTTTATATTTAACACACATTTTTTTACAAAAGCAATTGTCAGAAATATTGTACAAAAGTATTAGTCTCAGTATTTAAGAAAAACAGAAATTATTTAAATAAACAACTTATATTTTGTTGGAATTGTGTAGAGATTTAAAACCACTGCATTGACAGCAACAAGATTGGTTTCAATTGAATTTTACCAATATTTGAGTTGTTATAAGTTTCTATTTAGGTTGACGGTACGTTTTCATGGTGCTTAAGTTAAACGCAAAATTTTATGGCTATGTCTATAATCAGAAAATAATCAACTCACAATTTGTGTGGCAACCTTATAATATCAAGCATTTGTGTTCCAAGGGCATAACAGGTTATTGTAAACCACTTTGAAACTTTTTATCCAAGGCCGGGATTAGTAAACCAGGTACGTTTAAGATAATACAGGTAAATTTATCATGTTATACCAATATCACGCTTTTGCAATTACATGTCAGTTTTGTGATAAACGTATCTACGTTAGTCACTCAAAATAAACGTCCAATAACCGGGCCAACTACTGTGGCGTTAAAACAAGAACAGGGTCAGTGATAGGTTTCAAACAGTTGCGCCCTTGGTTGCACAAAATAAAAGCAAAATCCGCAAAAGCGATGTGTCAATTCTAGGCTTATCTCGTTTCCGCGCACAGTCCTTTTTGCGTCACATCATCAATCGTTTAATGTATGTCGGTCTCCAGCGGGGACAGCATGAAGTCTTTTGTCTTGGAGACGTTCCGTAACGGCGAGACACAAAGCGAGGCCGAATAATCGGGAACAGTCTCGTCCGAAGTGATCATGGGCGCCGTCATAAGTACACTGCTAGGCGGTCGACTGCGATTTCCCGTCGAGGAAAGGGCATCGTCCGGAGCGAAGGTGCTCGTCGTCTTTCCGATTTCTCCATAGCCTTGACGATCGGGCGCGAACTTGTCTAAGTATTGTGGGCGTTTCACAGCGCTGTTGGACATTGTCTGGTCTTCAGGCTTGGGCGTTTGGCTGGCACTGCAACAACACTGATGGTAAAACGGTTGAAGAGGTTAGATATAACTGGGACTGTCAAAATATCGTTGAAAAAATATATAAATTACTGAGGATGTGGTAATACTGTCGCACGTGACATGGTTAATTTAATATCATTGGTGCTATTAAAATACTGGTAAAATATGTTTGAAGAGGTTTTGAAATATTCTGGCTCTGTGGCAAAACTGGTACGGTACCAAAATGATTTTTTTTTTATTATACGCATTTTTTCTTATTTTTTTTTTGTACCGCAAGCATTAATACGTTTGATGACCACTGCCTTAAATACATCATACGCCTTTACCTGTAACGATAGAGATCGGAATGACTGGAGCCGTTGTCAGTCATTTTCCACGGCGGCTCGGCTCGAATGGCGTTCACCGGGACCGCGCCCGAATTGGTGCCGTAACCGCGCCGTAACCTGGCGGCACCGGAGCCGTTTTCGTAGGCCAGGGGCGTCGTATCCAGGCCTGTGTACTGCGCTGGTGGCGGCGGAAGCGAGCGGAAATCGCTATCCCTGCTGTTGTGGTAGTTGTGTGGCCCGTAACCTTGCGTAAAGCGTTGCTGCTGCGGTTGTTGTTGTTGATGCTGTTGGCGTCTACAGTTGTTCGGGTTGCATTCCTCGTGAAGCGCGTCGGCGCGCGTCATCGTGGTCGTGTATGTAAGGTAGCGGCCGTCTTCGATCACGTGATGCTGCTGCGGCTGCGGTTCCAAGCAGCGCTGGTTGGCCACCACGTAGTCCCGCGTTGCTTCTGTCGGTTGTTTTTGGTTTGTTTGTTTATTTTAATAAGTTAAGTTTTTCCTTATGGGAGCTGCTGCGTAGAGTGTCGCCTTTTTTCTTGGTGAAAGCTGTTTTGCCGTTCTCGTTTTATATGATGGACACTATTACCTACTTGGCGGAACCTCCACCCTATAGGGACTCAAGCCATAAGACCAAAATAAGAATTTAAAGTCGGCCTAAAAAACAGTTTGAAATACGCGCCAAGTAACTAGTATCTTATAGCCAGAATAAGGTATAAATCAGAAAAAAATACTAACCCGCTGAAATAAAACCTATAGGGCCAGAATTAAGCCTATTCAACCTTTTAGTTCTCCACCGAGCTGATTTATCAGAAAATCCCGACACCAGATTTTATCAGAAATTTTCGACTACGGTCAATGGGATGGAAACCATCTACAACTCTTGCCTATTTAAATGCAAAGATACCACGATTACCATGTACACTGTATTTTCTTAAGAACGGCAATGCTCGCGTTTTCTCGCCCATCGTGTCGCCCAAAATGTAGGAAACAAAAAAGCTGAAAACACCAAGTGTGTTATATCGTTGTTTTTTTTTAAATATAAAACTGCATGTTTGTTGAGTAGTATTTTGCGATCTGTAAGGAGTGTATTTTTTAGAGATTGATGACTGTGCCACGAACCTTTTTGTTATTTAAAAAAAATAAACCTATAGGCGTATTGTTAAAAGCAATGTAAGCAAACATTTGGCAATTCAAAGTTTGTTTACACTATATCTAGCGTCACCTTGATGAAAGCGACTTTTTCTTTGTAGTTGCATTTAAATTTGCTAGTATTTCGAATTTAATTAATCAAGCCAAGCTTTCAAATACGCGAGATCTGCCCGCACTCGAGGTAATTAGCGTAATTAACTTGTTTCGCTTATGCGCCGAAACGGGTCTTGCAACGAAAAGCAGTTGTATATATAAAAAAGTTGTTGAAGCAGACTAACTGTAGGCCAGGTATAATGTCAAGTACTGTGGGATATCGTGAGCGAAATTGCCGCGGCTTTAAGTGTGGATTTAAAGTTTTCGAACGCGTCAGGTTTTCACTCATTTTACCGCATGGCAGATGGCTGGAGCACCCTTCGTAGCGTATGCAAATTACAGTCTTTTTTCTTGATTCTGTATTTTGGCGCAAGCCATGCATTGAGTAACAAGCGATATGCAAGTGATAAATTACATTTGTATTTCTTTGTTCAGTTGGGAACACACAATGAAACCTAAAAAGCAGTAATACCTAAATCAGAAAAATCTATGACACCATAGTAATAAAACAAACGACATAATCATGGCAAAAACGCGGTAATATTCACGACAGAGTAAGAACTTAATCGTCTGAATAGGACATGAACCTGTCGGAAAGTCCTACATTCATTGGAATAAGGCCTAAATGGCCAAAATAACGTCTGAAACTGTAGGGAGAAGGTCTGGGGACGATTTGGATCCAAGGGTATGGCATCGGCTATTTTTTTGTCGATATTTTGACGCCCTAGTTTAAATGGCGCAGTTAGGGCGCCGCTGTTTTGACACTGGATTTTTTGGCCCTGTTTGGGGTAATTGGTGGGCAATGGGTGGGGTTAGAAAATGGGTTAGGCTTAAAATTATTAGGGGAGTTAGTGATGAACTTAGGGGTTGGGTTTTGGGGTTAGGTAAAATATTGTATAG
Source organism: Ascidiella aspersa (assembly GCF_963924565.1). Classification (NCBI taxonomy): domain Eukaryota; kingdom Metazoa; phylum Chordata; class Ascidiacea; order Phlebobranchia; family Ascidiidae; genus Ascidiella; species Ascidiella aspersa. The sequence goes on from NC_139451.1 coordinate 24,812,533, forward strand.
GCCTGACCATTTAGGCCGTATTCTGGTGGATTTTAGACTTATTCCGATTTAGACTGTATTACGAGTTACGACTGTTAGTTATTAGTCCTATTTTGGTGTTATCACGAATTGTGTTTTATTCCGACGTTCATGTCGTTCTTATTTCGGTCCTACGGCTGGAGTCCGTTCAGTTATCACGACTTCGTTGGGAACCTTTTTGCAATAAACGCTTGCGCATACGTTTAATTGTTAGTTATTATTTATTGCCATTAAGATAGCACTGTTATTGCAAGGACGTGAGTATTTAAAGTCCCTGGACAAGTGGGAACAAATCAGGGTCAGATTGAGTTAGTCTAACACTACTAAGCATACCGTTCTTCTTTTCCAATTCTCTTTTCGCGTTTTCCACGTCTTCCTCTTTTCGTTTGTCGAGTTTTTTGCCCCAAGTTTTGACCTAAAAAAATTAAATTAGTTATTCTGCAAATCATATTCGTTGACCAAACGATATTGTTGAAAAACAACAGCTGAATACTCCAAAAAGCTGGCAATTTAATTTAATTCAATTCAGTCTGACCTGAATTGAGTTGCTATAGCTTTGGTAGAGTTTTCTGCTGTTACTGACCTGGAATTAAGGTCGACATTTATCTTGCAAGGGTCAAGGTGATTTCCAATACCACATGTCAAGTGCTACTATTGGAAACTATTTGCTTTTACACCAATGCTTCGTAACCTGTAGTGGCACACTGTGTGCCAAGAGACCGTGCCTAGTGTGCTGTGTAAACTTGTTTACTTGGGCTTGTTTCTAAAGGCGCTGTCTAAAGTCCATTAACAAATCGTACAGCTTAGGCATACATTTTGATTAAAATGTCTTTCTTTTCGTACAATATATATAAACTTTTTTTAAACGCACTCGACCACCAGGCTATTATTTAACGCTCCCAAACTGAAGAACAACCACAACAACGAAACTTCTTTGTGAAATAATGGGCATGTTTGTCCTTATTATCCGCTTTGTAACTTTGTTGGTGTTCCAAATGGGAAATCGGGGCAAGTTCCGAGATTCCATACGGCTGGTTTTAGAATTTAAACAGCCTCAAATTAAACGTTAAGAGAATATAGTATAAAACGCTTTGTAACATGAACAATCTATACGTCCTCGGCTGGCTCATGTGTCCATCATTATTTCAGGTATATTTTTGTAGGCGTTACGGAGCACTGTTTTTTAGCACGTTTTAAAAATATATCAACTGCCAACTTACCTTTATGACCTCATAGAAGTAGTCGAACAGCTCGAGAATGGTCAACAAACTCGCACCGATGAACAATCCCATCTGGCCGCCGATATCACCTGACGAAACGAGCGTATAGCATTGAAGTAGGTTTGATTATTTTAGAGTTTTGTTGTGAAGTTACTGTAGCCGTTCGAATATTTTTAAGCTCTGTTTAGAGATGTCCTATTCATTTGAATGAAACTGTTATCTCACATTGCTTAGCCGGGTAATAAAGTTTTGTTATGCCATATACCGGTGCATTTTTTTCCGCGGCCCAAAATACTCCAAAATACGCCACACACTCTAATTTTTAAAATTTAGTTCAATAAATGTACGGTTATCAGTCACGCAGCCCACAACTACATAATAAAACTAAACTATTAAAAATGGCTTAGCGGCCCACAGTTTGCAAACCACTGCCATAAACCATATTTCAGTATATGTTTTATATATATTTCGTCGAACATTTTGACAACCAAGGCACAAAAATATATTCTTACGTAAACGTCGAACCCGCACGTCTCACGCAATTTACAGTTTACTTGCTTTTTGACGAAAAATATTTTTTTTTTTGTTTCTAACTGCAACTTACCGAGGAGTCCCGGTATTTCGTATGCCCTCTTCTGCTCAATCGTTTCGTAGTTCAGGGCCTCAAAGAAAATGTTTAGTTTGACGTAGTTGTTTCTGAAAAGGAATTTTAAAAGCTTGCAAAAACACGGCAACTTACGCGCAGCTGATCCTATATTACAGGGATGGCGAACCTTTTCGCCGCGCGGGTTACAAACAAGGACTTAATCCTTACACAATGCATAGGTGGATTATATATTTAATTATAGCATGCTAATTCTATGCGAAACTTTGCTGATGCGTCGTTTTAAGTGGTATTGTCTGGGTTGGTAATTCAAGGATTTGGGACGATTTCCAAATTTGGACTCCCACGACTATTAAAAACCTAAATAGGTAACAAATGTTGCAGTATTTTTTATTAGTGGAGTTCAGCAGAAAGATTTTCAGCATGGTTTAACCAGCAGGGTTTTCAAAATTCTTAGTCTTTGAGCCCTTAATTTTCCTTACTATTCCCACCCTTAACGTTTTACCGCGATAAACTAAATGCTTTCAGTTGTCTGCTTTTCTTCACACATTTGAAGTACAGTTAATGCTTTTTTAATTTATCCTTTTCTGAAAATAATTTACAACATTTCAATATTTCTAGAGAGACAAGTGGGTCATTAAAAATGTGTGGTGGGACAGTGGTTCGCCATCCCTGCTATATTAACATGTACCTCTACGCCTTATTGTGACCTGATTTATTTCAAGTTTTAATTTTTCAGGAATTAGGCCGACATTTGTTATGGAAGGGTCAAGGTGATTTCGATTATCACATAGTGCTACCCATGTCAATAGCATACAAATGACTTTGTCCGGGATAACCTAAATCAGTCGTTCTTTCTCAAATTTGTGCAAACAAGCACGGGCTAGAAAATAGGGATATCCAATACTTGCTGTTTTCTGTCTATACCCATACCTGGCATACCACATATTCCTGACAAAACGTATTGCGATCCTATCCGATACTAAATTACATCATTGCTAAGCTCCACCATTTAAATGTATTTTTCTCAAGGTTTGGGAACACAATTTCCCATACTTTTACGAAGTATATTAGATCAACAATAAATTTCAAAGCCAAAAAGGTCGAGTAGATCGACAGCATCTTGATTAAGACGTTTCGATACGAACTTGTATCATCTTCAGTTAGTTATTATTAAGCTACATTACAGATCCGTGCATAGTGTACCCAAGTATATTAGATCAATTGTCAAACAATCGTTTTTTTTTGAAAAGCTGGCGTTTTAAGATAAAAATTCTACTTTTATCGGACAACCTTACTTGAAGTATTAAATTTCAACAGAATAAATGTTCGTAATCCCTAATTATATCTAAACTTTGCAAAATATACGCGTGCCCAATTTTTGATTAGGTTAGATTTTCGTTTTTCGCTTTGTACGCCAGTGAATAATTAATCGGCGTTCTTTCCCGGCGCTGTTGTTGTTGCGAGTTGAAAAATTAACAATCTGCGGAATGTCTACAAGCCGGCGAGAATGAAGTCAGCATTTTAAATTTGCAAACGCCTTGTTAGGCTTATTTACGGTCCGTCAAATCGCCATTACCGATTTTGCGCACATTAGTCGCCAAGGTATTGATTCGACTTTCGACCGTTTCCCCTTGTCGCATAATGGAAGTCTATCAACGCGTTCTCTATCGCTGAACCGAATGATTTCGCCACAAAAAGCCTCGTATCCATTAGGTGCTAAGTCCCGGCATCGAATTGTTTAACAGCTATTCTTTGCTGATATGTTTGCCCTTAATTCGTTGCGGTTATTTGACGTAACCGCTCTTTCTTATGAGCGTATAGCTTAGATTAGGATGGTTTCGGCTGTTTTTCGTCTTTAATACTGAGTGACGTAGTCTGTACTATTCGGTAATTCATTATACATCAGATACTGCGCCCAAACTTTACTTGCCTACGCCTACGTGTTAATATGAAATTAAAAGTGCATTCGTCAGTTGGGCGTCAACCAGTTTCGCATTCCACAATTTACAGTTTACTTTTGTGGTTTGTCGTCTAATTAAGCAAAGAAAATCGAACTACATTGGAAAAAATGTCGGTATACCGCTCTTCGAATTTGTATCGTCGACCTCGATTTTTCATCCAATTATTGAATCGTAGTACTTTTTGTCATGTCTAATGCACTGGTATAACTCGTAAATGGTTGATTTTATGCAATAATTAACCTTTACTCTTGGTCATTTCAGATACACTCTTGGGCATTTTTAGTTTGTCGCAAATCTACATAATTTGTTTAGTAATAACAACAACTAATTTATGCTTAGGGGAGTGACACTCCAGTCGGACAAGTGGGTGTTAATCAGCACTTGCCCATATTCCATAGCGAATTGCATTCGTATTGGCGAGGGCGCGAGTTAAAAAATTCCAACCCTGTGCTTTGTGTGAAAACTATTAACTGCTATATCTAGTAGCATGTCATCCATGTTGCTTAATCGAGTGACAAATTATTAGTTTTGAAGAACACAAGTTTCGGTGAGTTTTTGAGTTGTTGTGTCGGTAATTACCAAGTTTTTTACAAAATGCTTATCAGCATGTGTGGCTAGAACTGAGATTAGTTGTGAACTTGTGATACTCAAGTACTAGTTTTTGTATATATGACTCATTTTGTTTGGTGTAATGACACAAAATACACAATTCAACGCTTGCGTCGTACGTCGTACTGTTAAATTGTGAAAAAGTTTAGACAAATTGTGAATATTTGGGTATACGGCCTATTGTGCGACTGGTTGGTGTGGAGTTGTTTGATCCGATGCTAGACAATGTCCCCGTCGAATTCGATAAAAATTAAACCGTTGTATTGTACAAATGAAAATATAGTAAGTTAAAACATGCAAATGGAACATTTTTCTCGTGTAATAAGCCTTTGGTTTACCTGAGAATTTCTAGTCAACTTTGATTTATCGAACCAAACGACCGATTCCACCATATAGCATGAGTACGGATGTTACCACTTACTATGAGTATGGGTTTGCGGTATATAATATAGAACAATGGTTCTCAGCTTATGTTTCTAAAACGATCCCTTTAGGTTCTGTCAAAACGGTCACCAGACCCCATATAAAAATAGTTTTGAGTCAATAGAGTACCTCTCAATTGAACTTAATGTTATATACAGTATAGACAAGCAGGAAAATTACCTTTGATACAAAAGATAATGATGGAAATGTTCGAGCCTGTTACACAAACAAACACATACCATTTTTAAATGACATCATTTGTCAATCATGCTAAAAATTAAAAATTTTCACAAACCCCCTAACATCTTGGGTTAAGACGCGCCGAAAAACAACATGCCTACAATATCAACCCATTTCCGCCTAACTGCGATTTACTCACTTGACGTAATCCTCGCTGACTTTGTACTTGTAAGCCAGGTAGCTGAGTGCCTGGGTGCTTGGAAGTTGTAGAGTCGAGGTCTCCAAGTTGTACCTTCAAACACAGGGGAGCAAATTTTTAAACGGATAAATACCTACGAATGATATATAACAATCAACCTAAACCTCCTTATGTTTTAGTCTTGGTGATTCGTCTGCGCTATAACTATCATAACCTTCACAAATATTTTACTATGACTGCCTGTAAACCGAACTCATTTAAGAAGGCATTCTGTGTAAAGACAAATTCTAAAACAGCGCGCCACGTCCGGGTCTTATTTTCTAGACCTAAGGCATATTAAAAAACCTATGGTAATTCAATTAAAAAAAAACATAAGGAAAATCATTAACTGGTTTGCTGTAGTACAAAGTCGCCTTTTATTCTAGCCCTAATTACGACATATTGTACCAAATCAGCCATGCGCATCTAGGTTTAGATAAGGGCGCAACCGCAATCCTTTATCTTACCCTACTCTAGAAAATATTGCTCACATTGCTTGAAAGTGCACTTAAGTCACTGTTTTCAAATGACTTGACTTTAGTCGTTTAGGAAAAATGACTTGAATTTACTGAAGTCTTTTGGACAAATGACTTGGGTGGATGTGAAGTGTTTATATTAAGCATTTTTTCATAAATTTAGTTTTATTTATCTTATATTTTTGCAACAATTTGCTTGCTATATCTTTTTGTTATATTTTGTTTAGTTATTGCACATTATAATTGGACAAATTTACCATTTTAACATTTACTTTTTATAACAAGGACATGCTCTAAATATACCTTGACTGGAACTTGACTTGTTATTTATTCAAAATGACTTGACTTAGATTTAAACTATTTGGGATCTAATTCATTTCCTTTACAACACTGTCTTGTTTACAACACTGTCGTTTTACCAGCACGATTATGCGAAAACGTTTTCACAATAAAATACAATCAGCCAACCGTCTTACTTGGCTTTAGGTATTCACATAAGTCATTTGTTTGACTTAAGTCGTTACTACACTGCTCACAAGACATTCACCAATATAACCCGGGACTCACGAACCTTGTAACCTCGCAGGGCGTTTCGCAGACGCACTTCTCCACGTCTTTCATGACCAGAAAGTCCAGAGCGGGGTCTGCGCACAGTTTGTACTGTTCCGGGGTGCAGTACGGTGTCGAATCACCTGGGACGGAGAGGAACAAGTTGGTAAGCCAGTTTTAATATTAGATACGTATGTAGGACAACTCAGTATGTGGCTTTGCTAGAAGACAAACCTAAATATACCTGTTTTTTGTCGAATTATTCACAGATTGCTAAAACGGACTGTTTTTAAACGTCTTAAGAAAGTCTGATTTAAATAGTTTATGTGACGTTGTATATATTCGGCGGTTGCAGAATTCTTCGACATTGCAATTTATCCAAATAGTTTCGACTTTTGAGGAATTATTGACCTTCCTCGTATGTTTTAACCCGATTGAACATTACCCTTATCGTTGTAGGCAACGCTGCGCGCGGGAACTTTGGACCTTTTTATTAATTAAACCTAATCGAATGAATTGCCGTTTTTCGCTTTCGCAGGACTTTTTCGTTTCTATTGTCCATCCTTTTAGTGGAAAAGGTTGCCTAATAGCGAAATAACTATAAAGTTTTACGACTGGTTATAGGTAATTTAATCCAGGTGCACCCTATACAATTTTTTACCGTATTTCCGGACTTGATTTGCCACTAACACATCGGAAAAAAATATGTGTACAATAACACCACTTTTCCGAAAACTACAAAAATGCTGGGCAAAAATGACTGTGAGCTCTATACACAGTCGAAACGAATCCCCACATGGAGCAAATAAATCAATAAACGACATTACATGGTCCATTGTTGCTTTTCTTTTAATGTTTGTCTAGTATATATATATATTCCGCATATAGTTGCAATTATTTTGCCCTGAAGAAGATTGCCCGAATAGGTGGTCGAAACGTTGGCACCTTAATAAAAATATGCCGGAAGTACAATTTTATAATTAAACGTTAGGAACTTTTAACATATACCTGGCATGTGTATCATCCTGCACTTGCAGTTGGCCACCACGAACTTGGTCTCACACGTGATACGGCAAGCCGAGATGCTGTAGTTGTTGAAGTGGTAATGCTGCGATTTATTGAAGCCCTCGATGCAGTTTCCCCAAGGCGAGGGAAGGAAGGTGATCTGCAAACAGCAAAAAAATGGTTTAAATATATATTTATATAAATATATAGTTTGCACTTCAATAGGGTTATTCGCATAAAGTTGGTGTGTGGACGTAAATATATAGTTTGCACTTCAAAAGGGTTATTCGTTAAAATTGGGTATTATTGCAATGGTGAGTTAATGTCTAAGGCCCTAGACTAGAGGTTCTCAAACTGTGCGTTCCTCCAATTGTCCAAAAGGTTCACATATTCTTCCGTTCCTGTCTCAACTTCATTGCGGTAATAACAGGCTTGCAAATGTATTATATTATTGAATAGTTATCCCCTGACATACTATGCATTATCTGCGAACAGCAGAAAAAATGGTTTAATGTGGACGTAATTATAGTTTGCACTTCAATAGGGTTGTTCGTCTAAAACTGGCCTTTATTGCAATGTTGAGTTAAAGTCAAAAGCCCTAGACTAGAGGTTGTAAAACTGTGCGTTACTTCAATTGTCCAAAAGAGTCACACAATGTTTACGTTCCCGTAAAAAATACAATTGCCCCACTTGGTGTTACATAAAGACTACAAGTTACGAAATCTCACCCACCCTTTGCTCTTGTGTAGCTATGAGCGTCTGAAATCCAGGGGAAACCCCGAAACCGAGTTCGTGGATAAAAGGGGGCTCGGTCTGTGCGTGGATCTGAACTTTGAACCCGGCCTCCACTGAAATTTCATCTATAGGAGAAAAAAATTTGTTACATCGATCACTTCTACACTGGAGAAAAGGTCATTACCATATTTTTCTACAGTATAGTGGCTTGCAAAATATATGGTTTGAATAGGTTCATATTTTTAAACTTGATTTAAGGGCTGTATTAATTTAAAACTTAGAAAATGTATCACTTAAACAATTTTGATTCGGTGGTAAAATAGCATTCTGTGTAGACTACTAAGTATATTACTATGCTGTAAAGATAGATACAGCAAGAAAGACGACTTTAAGTTAAACCTTCGTTTTAAACTTGTGCACTGGACTGGAATGTTAATTTTTTTTACTGCGGTCGTAAAATCTTCCATTTTATGTGGTAGATAACCCTTAATATCTCAAATTATTTGACTTTACTTATGTTTATGTAGAGAGATTATGAATTACACCAAACGAGACAAAAAGCAACATAGGTAAATCACACATTGTCGATATAATTTGAACGTCTCAAATATAGAGTTCCTGCTATTTAATGGCTGCTTTAATTGAATCGTGTGCAGCCTTCAATATTTTCAAAAAATGCAAAAAAACAACAACTAGAGGCTTAATCGCACTTACAACATCATCATGTATTCTACAATAAATCTTTAGAGAATTTAGCTTTGATTGAATCGTGTGCAGCCTTTAATATTCTCATTAGGTACAAAAAGCAACCAACTATAGGGTTAATCGCACTTGCAACATCTTCATGTGTTCTGCTATAAATCCGTTTTTAAAGTTTCGCGACAAAACTATTCCATATGTACCTGACTCGTCCCACACCGGCAGATACTCATCCTGTTGTGTATCAAGCAGTATTTCCAGTCCGTTGTCGATACCGCCTTTAAGGGTTTTTAGCAGCGGCGCGTCCTTGCCGGAATTGAACGTATAGCATTTGCCGTATCTTGTGAACACCTATATGAGAAGGAAGACACGATTCATGAACAGTTCGCAGCATAATGGTTTGAATAATTATATTTATTGTATTATGTAAAACTGCTGGATGAGCATCACTCGGTTATATATTATGCCTGGCAGCAATAGCTTATTTCATAATGGTTTGAAGTTGTAGTAAGACATAGTAAGAATGCCAAAGCCTATACAGAAGTCTCTATTCATCTTCAACATACTGAGGCACGGATTCAAAATATATATTTACTGCCGAGGCAGACGAATAAAACAAGGAAACATGGAGAAATACACTTTCACTACATAAACCAGAGTATAGTTAGTGTATGAACAGTTACATTACCAATTAATAACGAAGCTGGAAGAAATAATTTAGCTAAAAATAATGTTGTTGAGGTTTGTCACACTACACTAACTAAGAAATCCATTCGTATTTACAATATGGAATTGTTTGTTTATTTGCTTTCTTGTATGTAACAATTTATTTTCCTTTTTCCTTTGTGTATTTGATATTAGAGTGTTTGTGAACATTTTTGTCGAGCAGTTTTACTTGTATTTTAGGTTGATCATCTAAATTACTGACAGCCATGTCATCTAATTTGAAGTCGTTTTAGTCTGCTTTACGTTTATATAAAACACCATAAATCACACATCCTACTGACAAAATGATAGCTCGCGATAGGAACATAGCTTTTATTACGAACAAACAATCAAAATAGGCACATAACATTAGTTATGATTAGTTTTGTGTCCTGAAAAATAAATCGTACACTTGCAACACTCAAAACCAAATATAACTCAAGAAAACTACCGTAAACATATGCACATATCATAATTTTACAATAGTTGTCAAACTTACCGGTATCCACTGTATCTTCTTACATGGTTTACCCCTGTACCTACAAATTTTCAGTAGGCCGTCGAGGCTCTGCCCGGTTCGATTGTAGAACTCAAACATGTCAAAGCTACGCTTGGTCGGTTTATAGTCGCTCCTCTGACGCATAATCGGTCGGATTTGACGCTCAACGAACGGCCAAGTTCTGTTGTCACGAAAGCTGCGAAAAGTTGTGATTTTGAATGAAATGCCGAAGAGTTATCAGAGGCAAATGGGCCACAAATTACATGCTGGAGGCAAACATATTGTGGACGGTCCAAAATTGTTAAGCAATAGTACCCAAAATATAGTATGCACACGGATCTGTAATGTAGCCTAGTAAATGTCAAAGCCTAAAATGTCGAGTAAATCGACATCATAGACGATTCGATACGCACTTTGTTTCATCATCAGTTGATGTGACTGAAATATATTCACACTTCACTTCCTTCGCTTACCTGTAAGTGAGATTGGGATATATTTCACATTACTGATAATGATACAGGTGCATACCCTGAATAACGGAATAAAACTGATTTCTCTGAATGCCTTCAAATAAATATTTTACTTTTGAACTATATATATATATACATATACATATATATATATATACATATTCTTGTCAATTCTGAAAGCAGGTTATTACAATAGGCACTGCTATTTTTGTAACTTTTATCTATTGGCAATTTGGCCATGAAGTGGTAAATTTAAACCTTGTTTGTTTATGAGAACAATATTTGTTCCGCGTGTTTTTTCATTAAAGCCATTACATCCCCTACTGTTGTATCCAAAACAACCCACCTATTAAAAAAAACACATATAGAATAGCCGACCCACGGTATCTGACCGAATCTGGAGTTGTTTTATTTTTCTCGTTGTTTTTTGTCTCACTGCCAACCTTGTGACCCAGACATCACAAAAGGATGACACTGACTTGCTTCTAATGCCGTTCGACCCGTAACATTGGTTCGTCGTATCGCCAAGAGGCCTATATTGAGCGGCTGGAATGTGTTCCGAAGTATTTTTCATGCATTATTCATGGATCTAGTTTTGTGATCTGTAAATTCGACATGTTTGTTTTATGTTGTACATGCAAAAATCGAAATCCGTTTTCGGAACTTGAATATTTAATGACTGAATGTTGGTTCTATGGTAATGACTTCGTAATTTGATCTTTCCCTGTGTTAGTGTAGCGTTTATGCGATGGTAACGTCAAGGTTAAAATGTCATTAAGCAAAGAATAAAATCTAGACGATATTATCGTGGAAACAAAGCTTCCGCCACAGCTAATACAACTATGAGGAGAATTATATGAGCTTTGGAGGTGGTCTGGACTCAGGAGAACTGTTTTATTGCACACTGTTGCGTTTACCACTTTCATTGCGACCTACAGAATGTCCAGCAAAAATTATATAAGCAGTTACGTGATATTGCCTATATTTGCTTAACTTGTGGATATCGATTGTTGCGTAAACGCTACGAACGCTACACTAAAAATCCGCATGGGAACTATAGAGTGACTCTGTTTGCACAAAACTTAAACCAACTGGTTCCTTACGATAGTTGGTTAGCGTTTCTATACGTTAAGTACGTTAGCGGATAAATGTAAGGACCATAATAGCAAATGCAGGGTCTTTCGGGCTAAGGATTTAAATTAGCCGCCACACAAATCTTCGGGAAAAGTTTTCGGTATACTTTCGAATACACCTTTTTGAATTTAATTGCGATTACCTTTTTCTTTTTAATTTTTTCTTTTTTTCAAGATTTGTGTAAGTGTTTTTAAATAGGATTTTTTGATAAATTCATTTATCAATCTAAATTTTTTTAAAAGTTTAACGTTTACTTTTTATGTCAATGACATAACTTGAAGTTGACTGGATCTAACAATGTCTTGACTGGGACCTGGTTTAGGCAATTGGTTATATGGACTGGGACTTGACTTGTTATTTTGTAATATACTTGACTTAGACTTCAGTTATTTTCGAAAAACTTGCCGGGCAATTAAGTCATTTCAAAATGACTTGTTTACAACACAGTACCACGCACTAATATGTATTGCGCCACACTCCTTACCCGACTTTCAGGCTAAAATCCGAGTTGAACAGGCCCAGAACGCTGCCGGCGTAGTAATAATCGTCGGTCGTGATTTCGCCAAGCCGAAACGAGTTGACGTTGCAGATGGTGAGGGCGGGAAAACTCATTTCTGCCGCTTCCTCCTCGTCTAGTTTGGTGACGTGGGGATGCTGACTGTAGTAGCTGTACCTGTCGTAGGCCTGCAACGAAGTTCGAGTGGTTGGTTGTTGTATAATCACCATGTCATACAGAACCAGCAGACAGTGTTGGAATGACGTAAGTCATTGACTTGATTTGACTTACGTCTTTCTATCTAAATGACTTGACTAGACTTAAGTCTTTTGGACAAATGACTTGACTTTAACTATTTTGTCAAATATCTTGGGATTACGTTAAGTGGTTTTTGTTAGAATTTATTTCCAGTTTTGTACGTTAAATAATTTGATTGCTGTAGATGTCGTTTGCCTTATTTTGTAACTGAATTGTTCTTTATATTTGGCCGAGTTTACCAATTTTAATGGTTTAAATTATGTCAATGACATTACTTGAACTTGACTGGGATAATCATTTCAAAATGCCTTTTTAACAAAACTGCTATCACATAATTTGAATAACCCTGGATCAACAGCAATACTCTAACAATGCGAGTAATCAAGGTCAAAGACTTTATGTATACGGTAAAATAAATATAGCCTATCAACAAATTTCGCCCGAAAACGGTCATCGTCATTATATTTTAATTTGAATTAATGACACTTTGGATATAGAGTCGGAATTGCTGCGGCGCCTCGTAGATAGCTGTAACCAGTGTTTTTAAGGTGTCTAAGAGGAAACGCGACCTCTTAAAATATGTAACCTTCGTCTGTAAATGCAACAGAGAATGAGCAGTTTAGTACTTAAATAAGGGTCGTTGCGGTCTCCTGTTATTGCTTTCTAGCAGTCACCACACATCAATTTACAAAACTTATGGTTATACCTATTTTAACCCTGAAACACAGGTCACTAAATTTGCATGACGCTTGAAGATTGTGTACTGATTAGGCTTAGTTTCCTTAACAATTTGACGAAATATGAACTATAAGTTTTGCAGTATGCTGTAGTTGCACCACTGGCAAACATTTAATCTTTTACCACGTTGATGAAGATCAAAATAAGTACCAAGCATAATAAATCGAAAAACAGTTTGTTTGGATGTTATGCGATAAAAATATTCCACTCCTATGGGCATCACAGTAACTAAAAACACAACAAAATATAAAGCAAGAAATACGCAATTGCGGATGGCGTAATTTTGGCTTTATATTTTGTTGTGTGTTTAGATACTGATGATGCTTCTAGAGTCTACAGTTTTGTCCTTAGTTTATCAATTGATGTTCAACCAGAATCGTTAGTTTTTAACCATTCGGATTCACGCAGATTCTTTTATTCGAAAGAAAATACTGATTTTACCATGGATGAAGGTTTTTTAATAAATGTTAAGTTTTTTAAATGGTTTGTTTTTACACTTTTTCAAGTCTAGACAAATAGCATTTGACTTTTGTAAGCTTTAAAGAATCCAAAATAATTAATTTCGCTCCTGAATTTAATAGGGTTCGTATTATAAAGAAGAAAATTCAATTAAAGTATGGGTCAAAAGTAACAAATATTTATCGACAAGAGGTACTTTTACACGTTTCAACATCAAATTAATCTGGCGACATGCAGAAGAAGACGAGTTTTTTTTTAAACATCGCAGGTGGCTATTCAGAAAACATTTTTTACCGACACCTGCTGACTCACAACGTACGTGACTCACAACGTACGTTAAAAATACATGTAGAACCGCACGTGGCACTTCCAAGAGCACAATAGCGCCACATAGCACTTCCAAAAGCCACGAAGCGACTCGCGAGCCGCGGTTTGGCAACAGTTGACCTTCACAGTTAATTAGGCTAGTCCTGTGAAGTCTACACCTTTCCAAGATAATGCACACCGCCTTAATACCGGGTTAACGATGTACTTTACCAACGATTTAAGGCTGAAAGCGAAACAAGTGGTCAACTTTATAATTTTTAATTTTGGTAAAACGTCTTGTTCCGGCGAATAATCCTTATTGGGCAAAACCTTTAAAACACTTAAAATGAACTGTTTTGAATCTTAAACCGCTTCATCATTACAACCTTAGAAAAAAAATTTCCAAGGATAAAATGATAAAAGCGTTTTTTCTATGTATATTTTGCGTTATGGATTGGCGCAGCAAACGTACGGTGGCCCAACTTTGCCCAATATACATGAATTTTTAACGCATGAAACGCCGTGTTGTTAAAAACGGTTGATAAACAAGCTTGGAAGATCCCGAGCCGCGGGACCTTTACGTTTACGTTGCTACCCGTTCAATTAGGCGCCTGCAAACCCGATTGGGTTAGCATTGACGTGTGCGAATTTTAAATTAGGTGTAAGCCGCTACAATGCGACCCTTACCAAATTTAGCGATCATACTGGATGCCTAAGCCACTGAGCGAAAATAAATACCACGTTTTAAGCCTCATAAACGTGATATGGGGCCTATGCTGAGCAATATGCCGTGCTTTACATATTTAGAAATAAGGAAAAAAAGAAATGCTTTTTGTAGCTAAACAAAAAGTGCTTTGTAAAGTAACATTTGGCGTATGGACGGCTTTTCAAACTTGAAATCATTTAATATTAATGCCTTAGTTTTTGTGCTTATAATTTATTCTTCGCATCTGGCGTACTTCCACCTTTCACACTTCAGTTTTCTCCGCTCCTGCTTGACAGTTAACATAAAAAGGCTCGTTAAACTTGCCTCGAACTTTAAATCACCTGTTCAAAGTTTAAAATGGGACAAGCAACGCGAAAAGCGGCGTAATTGCATTAATATTGGGATAGTCGGTTTGTAAGCAAGCGTTTATCATTGGTGCATCATTTGAAACTCAATTAATTGTGACGTCACAAACCTGGTTGAGAAACATTCCAAGCGACGAGAAGAAGAAGATCGCCCAGAGAGCCTTTCTCAGCGTGAAGCGACTGGGCGTAAAAATGTGGCTGATGCCGTGGAAAGTCGAATTCGACGCGAAAAAAACTAAATCCGAGGGCCGGGGCTCCTTTCGCTCTACCCTTTCCTACAGAAAAAAATTCGATTTAAAATTTACCTTTAAATAGGGTTTTGGGTGTGAATTCGACCACCATCGTTCAACGAGAACTAAAATCAAGTTAGAAGTCGGTAATTCGCCATGATTTCAGAGGCAATTTTATTTCATTTGTTTTATTTTATTTCCTAAAATGAATCGTAGTCGTTTGTCTTATAATCTCCTTAAAGATTATTATAACTGACAAAAATATGTGGAATTGCCCATATATAAAATGGTATAAACTTTTCGTTAAATAAGTTTTAACAATATCCGTACTTTACACATATGTTTCATAAAAATTTACGAACTTTAATCTTTATAATGAAACACTATTTTATAATAGTTATACCATAATAACATGCTTGCTATCCGTTTCGTAAGCCGTTAAAACAAACACACCCTCACCTTGCGATACGTGTATGCAGATCGTATAGATTCGGGGACATCCCGGTCGATGTCTTGCCGTATTTGTTCTTCACCCTTCTCCACGTTCCTCTCGAATATTTCCTCCTTTAGAACGTCCCCGTTTCTCACCTGCTTGCCCTGGTCTTGGTACCTACTGGCAACTTCTGGTTCCTGCTCAATGGCGGACAACGACGTGAATTTCACCCCCGACTGAAGCTCGTGTGATGTTATCATGTTGTCGCTGGCCGACCAGCCATTGTTGGCGTACATCCTAATGCTTACTCTCAAGTCTAATGGAAAAATTCAAATTGTAAGCTTTTATCGAGAAGACAAATGTGTTTTTAATCGCAATCTAGCAAGAAAACACATTATGCTGCCTTTCTTCACAAAGTATTGTTGTATATAATCTTATAAATCAGAAAACCTGCCTCATTTTATTCTTTTCTTTCTTTGATATACAAGCTGTCATTTTTTTTTATCTTGTTGACAACTTGTTCTGAATTGTTGTTTTATAGAAAAACTTTACTTTCAGTTTTTTTTTTTTGCTCTCGTTGCTTGTTTCAAAGTAAACGCTTTCGTAATGTTCTTATAAAGTTAGGAATAAAAGACTGCTTTTGCAGAATCTACCACCATAAAACGATATAACTGCGAATGATTCACATCTTTCAACCGTCTAAGCTTACACTTTACTTCGTATAACTTTCGCTTTTCCTTTTTTGCATTTTTGCTCTTTACACCCGAAAACATTTCATCCTGCAACTCTCTTATGCGGCCCTGTACTGGACCCAAATTTCTGGCAAAGGCGCGATCCTGTTTTAAAACAAAAACGAACGTTTTAATTATCCTTTTACCCTGTGTATAGTGCTTAATGAAACTATAACACGTTCAATTCATCTCTGTCAGCCAACTGCCTTCACCTTAAGCGCAGAGCCCTCTCTGTTTTGCATTTGTCTATCTAGACTACAGTTGCGATCGAACCGTATGCCCTACAGTTTTTATAGGCATTTGGAGAAAAAAACTGTCGTTAAATTCTGCTTTCCTAAACTGCGAATGCCTTTTTTTTTTTTAATCAACATGCCGGCGTCTCCTGAAACACCTGTCTGGCCACAAATCAATCAGGGAAAACTTTTGTCCAACGCTATGCTGAAAATTGCACGTGCGTGGTCGTTCCGCCTTTCAAACTGAATACACACACTAAATACCCTTTTACCACAACAACCTTAATTTATGAAATGTTCTTCAACTATCGATCAGAGATTTCTGTCCTAATTTAAAGCATGGACTTGTGTTTTATTTACTAACGAAACTGCATGCCTTTAAACTAGCAGTAGTTTTGCCCTCAAGAGCAAATTCGCATTATTTCGCACTTAATATTTAATATATCTTCAATTGTCCAGCCTTTAATAATTTAACTCAAATTTGCTTTATTCTTAGGCTACCATAGGCTGTTTAATTGACATTTTCCAGTCCCAATTTTTGCAGTACTAAAGCAAGATTTCTTGAAGCTAAAACAGGCTGTCTATTTTTAATTTCAAAGTCATTTATCTTTAGAGCGAATTCACATTTCTCTGAATCTAAAACAGACAGTAGAGCTCTCCAGTGTTGCAAACAGTTTGCGGAAGTGACAGTTTACTAAAAAACAGACAGTTTGTCAATGATTTTTGGCTGTCTATTTAACTCTTACAGTTCTTTTTCTTTAAAGAACGAACTCTGATTACTTATTTGTTGATAACCGTATATCTCTAATTCTAAAACTGGAAACCAGGTAGCACTCTTATCGACAAATTGTATATACTGATTTTCATATTACTCTGATTCGAAAGTGATGTATTTACCTACGCTTTGTCGGTCCTTTTCCGCGAACACAAAAAACAGGCATCCGCAAACTGGCATCAATTCGAGATTTCTTGAAGCTAAAAACAGGCTGTTTATATTTAATTTTAAGGTCAATTATTCTTAGAACAGCATCTCATTGCTCTAAATCTAAAACAGACAGTCGAGCTTCAAAGTGTTGCAGACAGTTTGCTAAAGCGACTGTTTATTAAGGAAAGTCAGTTCACTGAACTATCTTTAGTTAGTTTACTATTAAGTTTTGAAAGCTTTCACAGGCTGTCTTTTTAACTATTGAGTCCTTATTCTTTAACTCGGACTCATATTACTTAAAATTCAAAACAATCAAAGTGATCCATTTGCCTGCGCTTCGTTGGTCCTTGTACGCAAACACAAAAACAAGCATCTGCAAAATCACATCTTTCAGCCCAAAACGAAGCACCTCTTCTATACCTACAGCAACTGCCTATCCGCAGAACGCAACCCCAAACAGACGGACCGGACCTGACTGGCTCGTCTCCCTGTTTGGCCACTTAGCGTCTCGCGCCGCCGCCGAGCGCGATTTTGCGCCGGCCTATGAGGCCACTGTTTTTCCTTGTCATCGCGCGACTCATTTACGGTGCATTACGGCCCTTTAAACAATGCGCGCGCGCGGTGCGTGTCTCGCGGGAGCCCGAAATAAGCCCTCCCTGTCAGTCGTCCCTCGCCGCCGGCCCGAAGCTGCTTTGCAAAACGGGGGCGGGCTGAGCGGACGAGAATTTAATCTCCCCTGGTTTTGCGCGACGACATGGCTCGTATTATCTCGCGCAAATTGACCGGAGAACTTTGCCCCCCCTCCCCCCAAAATTTCCCCGCGGCCAATCCACCTCCGGGACTCGGCGTGATTAATTTGGCCGATGTGAACCTAAACAGGGGGGTCCAGTCGATACTTTTGCCGCGCAGTATCGCGCAATCTCGCGCGTGTCTATTAGCGACTGATTTGCGATTGCGAGACGCTTTTGTTTCCGTGCATTAGCGGCGAGTCGTCGCCATTTCGATCGAACGTCTTTTTAATATCTCTCTGCTGCGAAATTGATCTTTCGAGGTAATCGAAAATTTCGAGCAAAAACCTTTTTGTTATAACTCTCCAGTTTCGACTTCCTGATTCTTAATATTCGCGCCGGTCGATCTTGCGGAGCCAAAATCAATTCCGCAGCAACTTATTGTATACTATACCCTTTTCATAAGATAATTGCAGCGCTTCTTAAGATTTTGGCTCGCCGTTCATTGCTAAGAACGGCTTCTGCTGTTATCGTCGCTGCCAAGAAGATCTAACCTTTAGGACCGCCTATGTGTTTTTTCCTCTTTTTTTTGTTTGGCGTGGTAAATGCCACTTTCGTAATAATTAAAATTACCAAACAAATTTTATTTTAAACGCGTGATTCATATTTTAATGACCAAGCTCGTCTTCATACAGTAAAGTCTATTTGTGTGTTTTGGATGTATGATGTTATAGGCTACACCCAAAAATATTTGTATACAAAATTTCCATTACGAGTTGTAATTCACTTTGTCTGTTAATGATATTTAGTTACTAAATGTTTACTAAAAAATGCGACGAAAATTTGGTCGAATTGTGAAAATCTGTTTCACTTTGTTCGTCAGATCTGCTTACATGGCTTTCTTTTATGGGACAGTGATAGTCGCAGCGCTCTAAATCAGTGGATATGGGGACAGGGCTGCAATGAGAACAGAAGGCCTCGATTCGAAGGCACACGCGCCGCTCATGAATTTTTAATAGGCGAATCTCGGCCAGGACCTGCTAATTTACGGTCAGATTCTAGCACCAAGGGGCCCCTTCACTTCTTTCTGCACAGTTACCTTTTTTTAAAGTTATTCCCATTAGGCGCGTGGCGTGCGTTTACGTTCCCCGAAAATTTTTTTTTTTTTTTCTCGAAAAAGATCGGGACATTCCGGAGACAAATCTTTAACAGAGTTTTTAGTTGTTCGATTCGATTAATCAAACTTCGTGTTAGGTCTATTTTCATTTTGTTTTGCTTCTCCAAAGAACTCCGCCAATGAAAGTATTTAAGAAATGAGTTTTTTAAACATTTATGTAATGTTGTAATGAGTAAGACTTACGTCAATGACTTGACTTACACTAAAGTCACTGATTTCAAAGACTTAAGTCTTTTGACAAAATGACTTAGATTAAAGTTAAGCTTTTTCATTCAGCATTATTTTTTTAAATTTATTTGTCTTAATTTTGCACGTAAAACAATTTGCTTGCTATGTGTTGCATTTTTGTTATATTTTACAGTTATTGCTCACAATCGGACTAGTTAACCAGTTTAAACTTTGAACGTTAAAGGTTTATTTTAAAGACAAGGATTTGACCTGAAATTGACTTGCTCTTATTATGGCTTGACTTGGACAACCGATGACTTGGACTGGGACTTGACTTTTTATTTATTTAAAAAGACTTGTATTGGACTTGAGTTAATGTACGAATGACTTGACTGGGTCTTAAGTCATTTTAAGAATACTTGTTTACACTGGATTTATGCTTAGTGTGGACTGTGGATGTCATTCCTATTTTGCGCTGGTCGTTGAATATGTGTTTTTTTAGTTTAAGCAACACATTTAACATCAATTGTTAATATTCAGTAACTGAACGGCTTTACAAAACACTGCTTTAAACAAGTATGATTTTAAGCAACGTATTTCAAAGATAATATGTTCGTAAGTCATTTAGATCTTAATCATTTTTTTACACAAACTTATAGCATAAATTAATCTTTCAATGGAAAATTCCACATCAGTAGTTCATTTGAGTTATTAATATACAACGCAGTTCATGTAAAAATCCCCTGAGCTACTTTATCGATTCGGATAATTAATGGCGGCCTTTAATTAACGTTATTTTGCTTCAGTTCAAGTTTAGTTCGCTTATAATACGTTACACGGGTTCTTTGGGGACATCTAGCGACAATTTTATTTAAAGAATATATTAACGAGATTTGGACTCTTTTGAAAGAGTTGCTGCCGCTGAAAATATATTTGTTCCTGTAATAAAACGATCTTTTATGTTAAAATATACTTTTTATTACGACGGATTTATTAAAAAAGTTAAGACGGATTTATTTAAAAAGTTAAGTTGAAATTATTATGGGCATTTCACTTATGACCACACAATTGGTGTCAAAATATCGTTTTTGGGTGAAAATATACGTTTGTTTATCAAAATAAACATCAAACTTGAAAACTTGGAGGCCATCAAAATTTTCTAAGTTAGCCGAGCATGTTCTGTTCGCAATCAAGACGTATATAAGACTGCGATCCCAGAAGCTGGCACAATTGGATCTACTTAATATATGGCGCATACCGGGTAAATATTTAACTTGTCAGGTTCTTTTACACAGAACTAAAACATGTGATATTCACGTTTTGACTTTTCTGGAAAACTTTGGTGTGCCATTTCTTACTTTTGCGCGGTGCCCTATATGCTATATCCCCTGATGTACGCTCCAGTGTCCCAAAATCCATACGCTTTCATTGTGCGTTCAACACAATAGGCCGACAATAATATGGAAAACAATAAGTGATTGAACCAAAGCAATACCATGAAATGCAATTTTCTAATACAATGCCATGATCGACAAACCTACTTTCCAGGAGATTGCTGTATACCATTGTCCGTATCGGTCTACTTAAGTAGGTGGAAAAGCTAATCAACGAATTTGCTGTTTTTTAGTGGATTAGGCTAATTAACTTACACCATTTTTTATCGTTAGTTACAAGCAGGTCAACCGAACGAAGTAACAAAAACGTGTTTGTTTATTTTTTAAGCGGGTGAAAATGAGTTTAATTTTCACATGAACATTACGTTTGGAATAGAATTTTATCCAATTAACAGCATTTTCGTTTGGTAAACTAAAACGTTCTAACTGCTTTTTGTTTAAGGTTTACTAAAACTCGTACTGCTAAAAATTAAAACTTGTAAAGACTTCATTAGAATTGACAGACCGATGATGCCTTATTTTGTTGCGAAATACATTTCTCTTATAAAAGACTGACTTTAATTAAGACAGGAAAATATAAAGAATGTTCACGTGTTATATTTGTCTGTGTGTAAAAGCTTTTGCGACCCAAGCCAAAGACCAAATACATGTTTCAGAAAGTGCGGACAAGCTTTAACTAAAAAACACAGTTTTAATGCGAATTTGTGCATTAACTGGTGGAACGTCTTTCACGTCGGCCACGTTCGTCTTTCAAGGCTGCCAGCAGCCTAATGAAGAACATTGTAACGGTCTAAGATCGTTATTTGTTGTTGTCGGAGATCGTAATTTGTTGTTCGCCTACAATCCGCTCTTGTCCGACATGCATGCATTATTCATTCCTGCGGTTGAGTGACTTATTATTTTAATAAATTCCAGCTCGTGCTTCGACAGGTTTGCACCCTCTCTTACTGCTAATCATTATTTCTGCCAATGAGTAAATTCCATTAACGCTAATCAGGATTTAATTGCGTTATTTTAATGCACGGATTTTAGTTATGTTTGCAAGTATTCGCATTTATCGAAACGCGAATCAGGACGTTTAGTTCACTGTACCTTTGATTGCTGGTTTTCCATAGTTCACTACGTAAAACAAAAGTATATACTTATACAAAAACAAGAACATTTTCCTGTAACGCACACCTAATAATACGGTCTAGAAAACGTAGTAAGACTATCAAAGCCCATGCAGGAGTAGCATTTCAAACGTTTCGAATAACTCTTTAGTCATTTTCAACATCTGAATCGATAAAAATATATTCGAAACGTTCAAAGTGATACCTACTTCTGTACGGGCTTTGAAATTACTTCTAGGTCTTACTACAACATCCAACTATTATGCTCAACAATCTCTACTCTAAACATTTGACAGATCATCTTCCAGGTTTTATAGCATTGTTATTTGCCCTACAAAAAAGCATTGTTTAACTCCAACTGGCTTGTCTATCAATGCAAAACGTCAAGCTTTGCAGTTTACACCCAGGTATACGACGCATGATTGCGTTTTGATATATTGATGTATATTCAGAGTGCAGCTCTCTCGATTTACCTTGCGATATTTCGCTGCACTCTGGATTTTAAACAACCTCCCTACTTTGTTGTAAATTTTTATATTTTATCGAGAGGTTTGCAGTTCCAAATAAAGAAATCTATAATTACACCGATTTGGTTGTATTCTAAACTCAAATTTGGCCTCGAAAGGTCGCCAACACCTTTCCGATCACTTCTTTATAAGAAGGCACTTAAAAAAATGGGACAAAACAAGACCCAGCTTCAATTTAAATCAAATATGGCCGGGAAATTTGCTCGAACGCACACATTGCAATAATGGCTTCCAAAAACGATGTACCGACAGATGTCGCCCCAGAGTAATCCAAATAGAAATCTAACCTCGGTGAAGGATGTGTGGTTGCACTGCTTTCCTCTGTACTTGCAAGTCAGCAATATGTCTTGAATGTTGTGCCCGGCACGGTTGTAAAACTCGAACATGTTAAAATTGGCGTTGGGCCTGAACGCAAACGAGTTTTTTTTTTAGTCAGAAAAAAAAACAAACACTTGGAATGATTCATCTGATAAAAATTGGTACACGTTTGTACAATCCAAGTAAATTAGGCATCACAACATATGCTTATCTCGGTATTGACTTTACGCACAAAAAACAGCTTAACCATTATGTTTAGTTACGAGGCTAATTATGTCTAATGTTCGTAAATGAAAACATATTTTGGCTGATCCCGAATGTGCTGGTAGATTACCTTGTGACGATAAACCGTTACAAAAAGGATTAAAAATAAAATAGCCTAGTATGTGGGTATGGTTTTTAAAAATAATTAGGACAAACCTCAGGTCAAAGTTTGCACATTGATTAACAAAAGTTCTCCAATATTATAAACATTTTATTCCTCGATACCATTTGTCTGATAACAAATGTAGCTTTATTAAGATTCTGATCAGTCTGCTGCTGAAGTTAAACAACTCGTACGCACAGTTTATGCCAACATATATTTTAGTAAAACAAAATGTATATAGTTTCAATATTTTCAATTAGCACTATGGCCAACTTAAAGTAGTCTCATGGCCCACTACTGGACCATGGCCCGCAGTTTGGGAACCACTGGCATACACAAAGGTCATCGCTTATATAGCATCTAGACAACGGCCAAAACGTGCTAAACAGATTTCCATTTAGGTGGTGATGTCTTCCAAAATGGGTTGTTAAGGTACGGAGTTGAAAAATATTTACCCACTATAAGACCAACCCATGTCTAAATCACCTGAAACCAGAGAAATCCGATAGCTGTTTGATTCTTCTCTCGAGTTCTTTCATTTTGGGGATGGCACTCGGCTCCAGACTGTCCATGTTGTCGAAATACTCGGGTCTGATCAAGGTATCGTTTTTATCGAGGAACCCAAGAAGCTTCCCTGTTGCAAAACCGGCTTTTGTTTGTGTTTGTCAACAACATTTGTAAATTTATAATACATACATAGTTCTGGCAAAGCACTGTAATTTTATAACTTCGAACGAGTTTTTAATGACGAGGTATGCGAATGCTTATAACAGCCCGTGTAATATATTTCAACCATTTTTGAGGGAATATTTTTTGCGAAAAATGTTTCGGATAAACTTAAGTCGGTTTTGATGTGGGCTTAATTATATGCCGACTTAGTTTTACAATTTTAAAGTAATAACAGCAGCTTGCTCGTGAACAAATCAGTGAGTACCACTATAAAATATAAAGCTTGGGTCTGATTTCTTTCTTATGCGTTAAAACAACACCCTTGATACAGCGAAAATCGTATTTGGAAATGGTTATACTGCGTAGTCTAGTGGAGATTGAGCAAACGCTTGAGTTCTCCCGGAAATCTAACTCCAACAAGCCGCAATAATCATACAATTTGAATACTGCAAATTTGCTATTATTATTCATCTAGAAATTCCACAAAAAAACATATAGAAAACGCAGTGTGCTTACCGATGGTATAAATACTTAGTGTTAAGGCTATAAAGTCAAAAGTGTATGATATTGTTCGATAAATTGCCTCTTTCATCTGTTTATTATCGTCATAAAACAATTAGCATAAATCTCGACGTTTAAAGTAAATAAAACAAATAGACTTTAAAAAATGAATCTATAAACTGACAGATATAAAGTCCCCAATGAGTTTCAACCCAAATTCTCCATAAAATATGATTTAGCTGTATGAATCCCACGAGCTTTGCCGGATAAGCCATACCGGTGCAGCGGGTTTTATTCCGGTTTTGGAAAAATTCGATTGCACGCGTCCCCGATCAAAAAAGAACAGTTTGACAGTCTTGGTATGTCAGCCGGACCGTGCTATTCCAAACAGGTGATCGATATATTTCCCATTATCTTATCTAATGTCACTTGCTGTTTTTTAATCTTATAATCGCGTCTTTCCGCTGCGTTCTCTAATATTTTTTGGGTTCCGGTTTATAAACGGTTAAAATGTGAAATCCATTTTCCAGCAAATGCCTTTTTCTGCTTTGGAGACCAACAATTGTTGTATAGAGCCGTTTATATGCCACCAAATACTAAGGCTAGTTTTTGTTAATCTGTTTTTGAAAATTTGGAAACTCAGAATAATTTCGCGGCACATTTTACAAAACTATGCAGTTATGACTTAGCAATCAACCTAGCTGTTTAAAAAATTGGAAGGAAAATATTTAAATATCATCAATTATCAAATGGATAGCATAATTCAAGTTTCGCCTGCATGGATGCATTCCTTTTTGCTAAATTACCAAAATATTCCGAGACATATTTGGCAATTGAGGCACACTGGTGTGCTGCTTCACACAGTCTGAGAACCACTTACAAAGACTCTTTTTATAGCCTTACAGGTACAAGGTTTTTTACATTTTTCCGAAGATAAAATTAGGCTTCAAAAGTAAGTGTTTTTGTTATGCAGAATTACTGCTTAACTTTGGTAGTAAAGGCACATTATACAAATGCCAAATTCCATGTGTTTTTCCTTAAATGGAGTAGTTCGGTTTGTTTTCCATTTAAGTCCTGATGCGTTGTGGATTTGAATGACAGCACGAAACAGTGTGCAATTTCAGCGTTTGTGTTAATACCACGCGTAATTATTTCCACGTAAGTTAATAAACAAGGTTCGATACACGTTCTATTCATTTATTTTTTCACACCCAAAAACAAGTGTAAAAAATATCAATTTACTCGACCTATTTGGCTTTGGCATTCACTTCAAGCTACATTACAGATATGTTCATTATAGCTAAAAACAACTTACCCAAAATATTGTTTACTTGTCCCGTTCGAAAAATCAGAGACAAGGTGTCAGACAAAGGCCTAGCTAAGCGGTCGACATATAGGCCACAATAATTAAATCAGGCAAAGCTTCAGGCTTCCTTACCTACGTGGAACATGTCGTTTTTCGTGATCTGCCCAAAGCGCAGCTCGTTCAGGTTGCAGATGGTAATTGAGGGAAAATCGAGGTCCCCGGCCGATACCTCGTCGATTCTGGTCACGTGCGGGTAGCTGATGTAGTAAATCGCGCGGTTGGAGCTCTGAAATCGCATGACAGGCCTATTTACATGGTGGCTTTCTTGAATCGTCACGCTTCCTTAACCAAGCGAGCTTTTGCGACCACTTTGAACTTGCACGACCGCTTTGAAATCTACAGAATTGCTGCATTTCCAAGTCTTGGTCGGTTTACATGAGGTGTTCTAAAACTTTTTTTACCGCGGACCCCTATATTTTGTTTTGCCTCGCGTGGACCACGGTAGCCCCCAAAAAATCAACAGACGTCATAAATTGACGGCACAGTACAGATAGACTTCATAAATCTGCTGATTTCGATCCAAAAATGTTAAAGTGAAATGAAGTCTAAATAGGATTCAGTGCAAAACCGTTTTATTTTTAATCAAACTGTCTTCTTGAAAAAAAAAATGATTTCGTTAAAAAAAATGCCTTATGAACCCCCTAAAACTAGTTCCCCAGTTTAAGAACCCCTGGCTTACAGCATTGCTTTTAAAAGTAAAAGGCTTTTCCTGCAATGTTTTTACTTGTTTTACCTTGATCTCATTGCTCCAAATCTGACCCAACCTGTAATCCGTAAAGCCCTATATCATAATAATATTAAAATCTGTTAGAAAATGCGTTTTTAGGTCAGCAAGTTGGTTAACTACATAAAACTATATTTAAAGAGTTTTTACATTATTTTAAAGATAGCAAATATATACAAAATTAAGTCGGGTTCGTAACTATATAGTCAAGTTGAAAACATGGTTACTTACGGTAGTTAATTTTTTACAATAAAACAAGAAAACTTTCTATTCCCTCTTTTAAACTTTTTTGTAATTTTTAAATCCGTCTCAAGTTTGTAAGGCTACCAATTAGACGCGAAATAGCCTACACTGTTTCCAAATCAGGCTTTACGTTTCAAAATATCATTTAGATAAGAAATGCCATTGGTCAGGATTCACGACCAATCCAGCAACACACTAGTTTTTACACTTTAGGACTCACATATCCACTTGAGTTCTGCTCAATATTGTGCGCTGTCCAAAGCCTAATTACGACGCGGAAAACCCCTCGTGAAAAGAAAATATATTGTCGGCTTTCTTCGTAAGTTAGTTTGCATCGACTATCTGGACAGTGTCATGGAGGTTCCTCGAAAAATAAAATAAAGCTTCCATGTGGGTGAATAAGGTCAATTGGGCTACTTTGTTTAATCTTCCTTTTGTGTAATTAGAGGGAATGTTATCTGGCATGCACTTTGTTTTTTTAGTTTGTTTGCTGTCAACGGTAAATCTAACTTTATTAGCAAAATTTGATTGCCTAGTTTTGTGTAGCTCCGCATCTTCGTTTTATCTCATAAAACTAGAACAGCAAGAACGGCCCGAAAGAATCAGATTTTTTTTATTAGCGCATCGATGTTTTACTGGTACAACACGAAACTTTCATAGTCCCGAATAGCCTAATCATACCACCAAATAAACCTTAAAAAAAGACAATAGAAACAAACGTTTTAATAAAAACAAGTGCCAACAGTTAGATTGGGCAGTCCCACTATATACGGAGTTGGTCACAAACTTGATCATAATTTAAATAAAACCACGACCGATCTACATAACGAAGACAATATTTGGACGAAACCAACTGTTTTACTGGATCAACCAGCCGTTAATCACAAGCAAGCTTACAACATTTAATTCGCACAATCCGTCCGTCCCATATCGTTGGGAACACCTGAACATATTTTAACGCACAAAGCTAGAGCCTGGCTAAGGGAAAACAGCTTCAGATTCGTGAAAAGGCGATATTTAAGAAAATAATATAAGTGATCCACTCACGTACCCACCTACAGAAGAGTCAGTGTTAGCTTGTGTAAAAAAATAATGATCACAAACCAATAGTTAATTAGAAACACGTGCCAACAGTCGCCGACAGTCGTGCAAACAGTGGATTGATAACAAAAGTGAACATAAGTTGAACAAAATTATAACCATAGAAGAAAAACAGCGTCATACTAGTGGGGAAGACGACATTTAAGGAATGGTAGGCGGATCACTGTTTTTGCACCAAGTTTAATCTCACAGATGGTAAACAACCTGAATACCGTTTGACATTAACTTCAACAAAACTTTAACCTAGCTCCGCAGCAAAATAGTTCAAAACTCATAGGAAGATACCATTCAACAGTCACACACTTAATAAAACAAACGTTTCCGGTTTGCTTTGGACAATACCATAACCTTTGGCCACCAACCTGGCAATATCTGACGAATTAAGTTTTACTACAGTGTTTCTTAACCGTTTTTCGAGGAGACCCAACAAATAACAAGCTGGAGTAACAAACTTTGGTAAACTTTGGCGACCCGTTTTTTCTACTGAACTTTTTGTAAGTGAACAACACGTAAGACACATCATCTATAACAAGGTGGTTTCATGAATATCTATAACAAAGTAATTTCATACTAATCTTGACGAATCAATATGAACTACAACAGTTAAATCAATTTTGGGTCGCGACTTATGGGTTGAAAAACATCTCAATTTGGACGAGCCACCTGCAGGACAAACAGCGTCACGCTTATAAGGAACATGATTGGACCCAAACAAACTGTTGATAAAATACAATTGGCCGACAGGTTATTTTTTTAAGCCTTGCATTAGTCAAACAACCGAAACTAAAAACCTTACCCACATCAGAAGAACGTAAGGCTTGCAAGGAGAGTGAGACATTCCAACAGATCACCAATGGTTCGCCAATGGTTCCTTTTTTGCAAATCTGGCAATAGTTGGACAATCTAAACTAGACGAACCAACCTACAGCAGGAACAGCGCCAGGCTTGTGAGAAACACGAACAGACACAATTTAACAGTCGTTCAGAAGCAAGTTGCCAGCACAATTTTTTTTTTGTCACAAACATTAGCACTTTTTAACGACAAAATTAGACAAACCCACCTGCAGAAGAAAGAGAGTTATAGGCTTTTGAGAAAGGCGAATATACACAACTAAACAGTCGATCACAAGCATTTTTTGTCAAAAACCTTAGCACAGTTTGACGACAAAACTAGACGAACCCATACCTGCAGCAGAAAAAGCGTTAGACTTGTGAGAAAGGCCACCGTCCAGGCGAAGCGACGCAACGAGGAATGGTGGAGAGCGAAGATGTGACTGAATCCGTGCAAGGTTGAAGAGGCCGAAAACACGTGGATGTTGGAGGGACGATTGAGTTCCGACGTGTTGTCGTCGCTCTCCGTCATGGTCGCGTCATCTCCGCTGAAGCGAAACGTGACGTCATTTTGGTTGCTGAGTGAAGCCGAGAGACTGGTCACGTGGTTTTGCTTCATGGCTGCTGCTAAAGTGAGGTTTTACTCAAGCAAGGAACAGTCCGCCTGGTTTAGCCCACCTATAGATAAAAAGCAATGATTTAAACTTGGGTTGTTTGCGAAAACAACTTATAAAAACAATAATCCAAGAAAAAATTGATATCAATGCCTTTATTTAGGCTTAAAGGAGTAATATGAATAATTAACAGTTAGATCGTAACTTGTAGATCGTAAGTGATATTGTGCTATATCCTGATGGCGTATCAAATCGGTTATACTATTCGAGTCACTCACTGCTAAACTAAACTGACTGCACAAGATTTTCAGAAAACCACCCTTCACCATATCTATTCCATCATCTAATATTAGCCAAGTCCTACATATATTTCTCACAATACTGTAACTGCATTCTTTGAACTAATTCAATAACAATACATTATTATCTATAAGACTTAGAATATGAAACAAGCAAATATGCGTGCATGCTATCGTGTTTATTTTACAAATTAAAACATTTACATCTTTCTCGATCTGCTTTACTTTAAATATAAACGTTATTTGTTCAGCAAACTTATCCTAATTAATTGAAAAATTAAAAATTGTACAAATACCCAATTGAAAACTAACTGCCACTTTGTGAAGAAAATCCTACACCCACTAGATATCCATTCACCGTTGCGTCGAAACATCAACTTCAGATCATCTTGAAAATAGGCTCTACACTACATATTACTACACAAGTTATTTAGCTCGAACTTTCCCGATACGTCCAAAGTCTATTAGTCATGATCGCAGTGATTGATATTGATTTTGCGTCTCTGCGCTGTTCCCTTTCAAATTATTTGTTTTAACTCACCGTCCGCGCGCGTTTCACAGATTTAAATCAGCCAAATGAATGGCTTCTTTTTTTTTTTTGAGGGAAGGTTGTTTCTATAGTCGAACCTCGCCAGTGCAATTTTGCCATTTCCTAAATCCCGCGAAAATGTGAAAACTTCCGCACTTCTAATGGTTTATAGCAGCCGACAAGACCAGCTAATTCGGTTACCATCGATGTTTCAACCCGTGTAATGAAACACCTTCAACAGGACCGATGCCTCTGAGGGCATAGTCGTTACGTAATGACAGAATCTAATCAAAACGAATCAGAGAATCGGTAAAACATTAGGGTATAAAAAAACAAAACCAAAAAAATCGACCCCCAAAATTGAATTTTTAAACAATACAAAAGGGAATTGGACAACACTAAATTTTCAAAAAATACAAAAAAATGGCCAACATTACATTTTTAAATCCAAAACAGAAAATAATCCGCCAAACATTAACTTTCCAAAACAAAACAGAAAAAATCACCAAAATTCGAATTTTTGAAAGTTAGTAAAAAATATTCAGCCAACATAACACTGTACAACTATATAAAAATAATTCGACCCCAATTATGTTTTTAAAAAAAAATAAAAAACAAAGATCGGCATACTTTAAATTTTTAAAAGGAAACAAAAAAGACTCGTCCAACATTAAATTTTCAAAACATTACTAAACGTCTTATTCATCGTTTAGGATCAGTCGTGCTAGTGTTTTTCTGGCCTCAGAAAAGGGCGGCGTGACTTTTAACAAAATATACAAAGCGTCAAAACCACGACAAATATGCAAAAAGCGTCGGGCAAACAGAAAAATCTCTACAGCATGGTCTCTTTGATGTCTTATTTTGGGTCGCAGTATTTTAAGCTTGACTCTGAGCAGGACTTAAAATAAAATCAATGTTAAAACTACCGCAGCGTTTCTCCTGTAAAGCATTCTTAAGAGCTTGGCTATTTTCTGTGCTCTAAAACATTGCACTGTTTCATAAAAATCTGTATACTGAACTATCTTCAAAAAGTAATTTTTAAGTTTATTAATTGTAATTTAAGTCCTCATTACTGTCACATTCTAAGACTTAAAGCCAAATTTACAGCAGTTTTTATTTCTAAATTTTTGTAATTTAAATTCTTCGTCTGTTTCTTGCAAATATCCCACTGTCTAATTCCTTCTTTTGTATAAGGCCGCTGGTGCCTCGATGTACATCAAAGCCAGCAGCGCTTCTAATTACCCCCGGCCTTGAATGGGAGACTGAATTCAATTCGTCCAATGAGCAGTCCACAGTCGCGACTGTCATTGCACGTTGCTTGCTGCAAAATCGCGCGTGTTTAACAGTATGTAATTTATTCCCACCGGGTTTGATTATGTCATAACAGCATTCGGGCGAGTATTGATCCGTCTACGCGCTCTTTTTAATAGAAAAACACGGTCCGGGCAAATAGGAAAAGACCAGACATTCCTCGCCCCCCTCCCCAGTTTTCTCCCATAGGGCTGAGCCAAATGAGCATATAGTTATTGACAAATGAACCAATGCCTTTTGGGTCATTTCGCCGCCTCGACTTCATTTCCAATGCGCAGACGAGATTATTATTCATGCCAGACTGTGGTCCTTCGGATCGAATCGGACAATTTTTCTCCTATACTTAGTAGTTTTTTTAAAGGGCATATATTATCCAGTGACAGCAAATTCACAAACAAATTATGCTAAAACCAAGCTACATTTTTCTTTATTCCTTGTGGAATTGTTTGTTGTCGATGAACTTTGTTGTATTTTGCAATATGCGCCGGATAATTAGGTAAACACCCTTTTTTACGAGAATCTGGCAAATTAAAAAATCATATGCAAATTGTGCAGCTGAATTTTGAAATATGTAACTTTTAAAACTTGTGAAATACCCGTCGACGTCTGTTTAGGTTCAGTCTATTTTAGCCGCAAAAAAACAAAAATCGACATATTTAAAAGTTATCATATATTAGTGAAGAGATAGACGCAGATTTTTACAGCTATTTGCATTAGTTTGACTATTTCCTTCAAGGTGTTAATCCACATACGCGCGCTCTTTTTTGTCCAACGCGACATTAAATATTAATTAAGCTTCTCGTGGGCTTAATCTCATCAGATGCCCGTGCTGATTGCGTTCGGAATTATCAAAAAACATGTTTCGATAAATCTGTTTTGGGGAAATTCCGCCGAGTAACTAGCATCGAGTAGTTACTCGCCGAGTACTCGCATATGCTGTATGACTGTGTCATTGCAGAATTTATTTTTTAATAATAAGTTTTAAACAGATTACTAGAGGGAAAAAAGTTAACAGTTAATTCTGTACCGTGGACATTTCCTTCATAGTATAATTAAAACAAAAACGGGGAATCCAATATTTAAAGGAGCCAAATAGGTCCGCTATATTATGAAAAAGTTTACAAAAATTAGTTTGATAACATAAGGTTATTCGTTTGACTCACATGTGTCAAAATATGATTATAGACCTTCCATAATAATATGGAGTAGCGCACTGACATCCAAATGACATACAAGTAAATGTCAAAGCTCTTTAGGCACATATTTGACAGCATGACCCCTTTGTAGCTTAAAAGTCTATAATACTGAACCCTTTTCACAAAGTTTATGACTGTTTGTTTCATATGTCTACCAGTAAATAATCCTGATGAGCAGTCCATAAAGCATATTCATTTCACATACAGCAAGTTATGTTTCAACCGTATTTTAACGAACAATACTTAAATTTCAAGTCTACCGACCAAACTTCTGTTGAAACGCTCTAGGTTTAGGGTTTTGCATGTATAACAAGGATCTTTCTTAAAGTGTTAAATCTGTAGGGCTTTAAAATTTCTATCGGCAAACTTCTAACAAATTCAGTTAAGCACTTCAATACGCGAAGTTATTTGTATCAATCCGACAACGTCGAGTAATCTCAGCTTAATCATAATGCAAGTAGCAAGGCTTTCTCGTTTGGTGATCTACGTTTATCAGACTTCATCCAGTTGATTAAACCCATTTAGCCAATCATTTCACAAGCAGCAAATTATTGTCCCTTTCGGTGGTAGCGAACAAGCTTGTGTTCTGAGTCTATACCACGACAACCTCAAACGAATTCTGCTCACCGACCTCGACCTAATAATTACGCAAGCAGCATCTACCTCTCTTCAGAAGCAAATGAACAAGTTCCTTGGTAGCGTCAATTCTGATTGACGCGACGAGCCTTTAATCATGTCGGCCTTATTGTTGTGTCGCATGTCGCCTCCCTGGCGAAATTAACGCCGTCGCCGCGGCGAAGCTTGATTATTTATCGCCGCGTCGAAAATCGTTCCCCAGTGCTGGATTTTCGCGGCTCGCTTCTGTTGAATTTGTTCGACACACTTGTTCACGTGTGTTTGCTTGTAGTTTGCCGGATATTCGGTATTGACCGGTCGCTGGAAATTCGTTTCGTGTCGCGTCTGCGCACCTTTGACACCTCGCGTATAGGCTTCTGAAAGGTTGACTTGGAAAAAGTGACAAAGTTGGCGCAATAATTTCGATTTTCGTTAGTGAAACAATTATCTCGCTAATTGAATAGGGATTTGAAGGGATTTTTAAATTGTGAAAATGTGACTATATTTGTCCAAACAAATCCGTTATTTTTTCGGAGAACAGAGTTGTCCAAAAAAGATCGCAAATTTGTCCGAGAAAAACCCTTTAAATTTTCTTTGTGAAAATTAAAACTTTTGGGAAAGCCTAAGAAAAAAATTGTGAACCTCATAAAATGTCGCGATTTGCTTCTCTAACGCATTCTGTTACACGAAACTGTGCGAATATACTTTAAACGATAGTCATTGCTGTACGTGTGTTATATAAACATATTCTTTAATATTATATCTGTTTTTCGTAAAAACCTTTTCGTGAAAACGATTATTAATTTAGGCCCAAACCAGTGGTTTTCGAACTTATTTTAGCGGCATACTGCGAAAATCAAAACTAAATTACACTTTCCACAAACCAATAAAACCATAACATTCAAGTTACACATGATTTGTCAGAATGCCTATTTGTAATACGAATACGATATTTTCCACTTCACAAAACGTTTCCGGTACACGCAGTGCTTTTTTTAAGGTGTTTTGGTATTTAAATGAAACACTTGCGGTCTCTTAAAACTACTTAGCGGTCACCCAAACCAAACCTTAAAAAAACCCTGCACCTGAGAATCTCTCTAGGCACATTGGTGTGCATTTGCAAACAGTTTAAAAATCGCTACCTTAAACTGTCAATCGATCTCTACTCGTCTTACAAAGTAACCTACCGGTATTAGACAAACAGGTAAGAGTTCTATAACATGTGCGGTTAATTGCTCCTTCAGAACGAACACCAAGAGTCTACACTTGATCGCAAAAGCGGACACTGGAAAGCCTAACATCCATAACGAGATGTCGCCATAGTCTTTTGTCGCGAACCTTCTTATACCTGCCCTTGACTTCATCTCGTGCACGCATGAAAATCGCCGAAATGGCATCTTATATTAAAGTGTACAAATTGATCATTGCGGTGAATTTCAAGGGCACCGAATAGCGAAAAAGCTTTAAACACGCCAATCGTCAGTCTGTTATATTTACCCGCGTTAGACCTTTTCCCGTTTTACCCGGTGCTTTTACGCCTTAACGCCCAGATATGTCTCGGCTGCCCTTTCTAATCACGACTTTATTGGGTTGCCACATGTTTTTAATCGTTTCCGCAGTTAATTTTTGCGTTCAAAGCTTCAGTAACTATATACAACCGTAAAAAAATGCAGGCGTTTTTTGTTGTTTAGCTATATAACACTTCCGTCGTCAATGTCTTTCATGTCATGTTTATTTTATTTTTAATAACTAAAATTAGGTTTTCTTTAACAACCTTTAAAACCAAGTAAATTCATCAGCTAAATTTAGGAAAAAAACACCCCGTCTTTTTAGGTTTTATCTTGCTTATTTACCAAAAGATATAGTAACGAACTATTGTTTCCTAATCCTCGGGTTGTTTTTGACAACGCTACAGTACGAGAATGGCTGCATCCGAACCGTTGTGTTACGCTACACTTTTCGAGCATAAAAGTATATGCACAATTATTTTGCTTTATAACCGGGTTGTCCTGTTTTGAGCAAAATTGCATATTTGCCACTTTCTAAGCTTAGCTATCGCATCTCACAATTGTCACGATTGCGTTGACATTCGCTGGTTTTATTCACCCTTTAGTTTTCCCGTAACCCGTATAGGTCAGCTCGCATAAACAAAGGGTAGAAACTAAAAACAAAAACAAAATAAAGGTTATGTTTGCAAAAGAGTCCTTGCCATTTAAAAAAAAATAAAATCCATAAGATTCAGCGTGATGCTCTAAATACGTGTGTGAGTTTTGCGCAGCGGATTAACAATCGAATGCAATCTTTCTAGTATAATAGTATAACAGTGGCATCTTCACATAGAACTTCGGTTTCTCGCAGCATTCGGGCCGAAAGGCAATGCCCGTATAAGTCCATCAGTTATCAACATTAATAATTAAGCGGTATTGAATCCCGAGACCGGGCCGCGACAAAGCCTTTGCTGAAGGCAAATATGCACGTCGGTCCGGACTGCCCCGCACCCCCAATCTGACCGGCCGGCTGCCTGATGCAGATGGAAATGGATTCGTGGCTTTTCGCGATTCGGTAACATTCGTAAAGCATGCTTGTCACTTCTTGTGAAGGCTGACGAATTACTCACTACATGGCAATCTTTATACGATATATAGGCTTCATTCATGCGCGGCTCTTGTTGAACTGTTCCATTGCGAGACCAGAATTAAATTCAAGGTGGGACAAATAAGCGTAAATTTTCACAGGCGGTAGAGCCAAACTATTTTGGAAAAACACTTAATCTTAATTCTTAAATCACTCTATAGCAGTTAGATGTAAATTTCTGCACATATTTTGAAGCTCAAAAACTTGTTAATAAATTAAACGGTTTTATTTATTTAACAAAAACATACATTTGAAATGTTTTTAACTCTGCCCCTGCTAATATCAATTTATTTCTTGGTTACCAGATGACCTTTGATAAGTAAAGAAAAAATGATTTATAGGATTCTCTTTCTTAATAGCTTTTGCTGCTAAGTTTATATTTTAGCTCATTAAACATAATTTTTTTTTAGAAAAGGCGAATACCTTTTCTATTGGCACAATTTAAATCAGTAACACGTCTTTTCCTGTTAATAGGCCGTCTCACTTTAATTGTTTGATCTATATGCAAAACCGTTAAAATACTTTACTTCAAAAACCGCAGAAATACTTCTTGGTTGATCTAAATATCACTGAAATATCACTTCCAAATATTCCTATTGTTGTTAAGCTGTATCTCTACACGAAAATCGACTGGTTTTCACCTTATTCTTAATACGACAGTGTATCATTCGCACAACTATCACGGGCGCTTATGAGAGAGATTTAATTTAGTTGAAAAAGTTAGTCTTACGAACTCTTCTTCACCACAGAAAAAATTCTTTCTATAGGCTGGTCAACCAATTAAAAATGCACCATGGCGAGATTTTGAGAGGTAGGTTGAGAATTTTCGACCATAGAAATTACTAACGAAACCACTGGCACCAACTGAACAAGAAATGTTGTCTAAGAAAAATGTTTTCGCATCGTGAACATATGTCTGAGAAAAAAAATCAGAAATTCTTACACATTGCTTGGTCTATACAGCGGTCTCAAATCACAATTATTTTGCACAATTTTACTTCAACAAAAATATATAGATATAGAATGTTTGTAAAACATGCTGTTAAAGTATAGAGTAAAATCGTCTTGGTCTATATTTATTGGTATTTTATGACTACAAAGAACATTGGAATAAATTTACCTTAATTAAAAAAATTATTGTCAAGGTTTGACATGCAAACCAGTCAATTGTCTTTTTTTAAAGTATTATACCTTTTGGGCGGAAATATTGCCGTTGACTATGCCGCACAGTTGACCAAACAAGATAGTTCCAGAACAAAAAGAATGGTTTTAAAACATGAATTCGGTTCACTTCGGCCAGGCTACAGAAGTACGATTATGTAGAAATGCACAAAAGAAGGACTTTAAAGTTATTTATTAATACGTACAAAGGTTGCCTAAAGATATCGGTGCCAATACTCTATTTATACAATTCTCATCTCGACACCAAGTTTTAAAGGTTAGCGTTTGTATGAAAAATAAATTAATTAACGTCTTTAAGGGCAACATTGGGATCTTAGTTGAGGACTGATTGCAAATTTACCAACGTTTTTATTCGTGACCGGCAGAAAAAAAAAGTCTAATATGATCTTAAAATAAGATTTTGTAAAAAATGTATTCTTATTTTGTATCAATATAATTTTTATGTAGACCTTAAACTTTTTGAAATTTGTTTAAATTCCTACTGATATAAATGTAGCAAGGATGTAAAGAAAATAATACAGATGATGGATAAAAAAAATGTAAAAATAATAAAAAGACAAAAGGCGGCGTGTCGGCTTCGCGCGACGTCGGAGATCGATTGTTTCGTCACGCCCGTCACGCTCGTCACAAAGGCATTTGCGTCGCTGCGTCGCGATTAATCGCCGCAAATATGCCTAATTACGAGCCCGGGCGCCGAGTCTCCGAGGACCGTAGCTGGGCGACGTCGGATTTCGCGGATTTGACGCAAATTGCCGCTCCCGCCCCCAAGTTGTCGCTAATTGCGTTTTTCCGCGGAGCGCTACTTTTCGCCCGGCTGTTTAGTTTGGAGAATTTCGCTTTAGCCTTCCACCCGGATTGACGGTGTACATTGGATGTAAAAGGAATTTCGAGAATTTGGAACATACAGAATATATTTTTAGAAAAGCGATTTTTGTTATCTCGGCGATGTGAATCTCGTGTGGAATTTCGAACATTGCGGCCTACAGCACATATTATCAGAAAAACTATTTCGATAACTCGGCCATGGTTTGTAATCTACTGTTCGCGGACACCATTCTTGGTTCGATATTGGAACACCGCTACTTTTATGATTAAAGTGGTATTTAGCCCCTACGCCTAAGGTGGCGGGTTTGAATCACAACGCAAACTATAGTGGATTTTCTAGCCTTCGCTCGTATTAAACTCCTTAATTGATCGACTGATTCGGTTATTCCATAAGGCTTCCGCTGTACTGTAGGCTACATGATACGTAAGTCGTTATCGTTATTTAAAAAGTAATTTAGAAGGAGATTGATCACAGCTTGTTTTTGGTTATTTTTTGCCGCGCATATTTGTCGAAAGAATAATTTTATAATTAATACCACGTCTTGCAGCAACGGTTTATTTCAGTTGTTGTAAAAGGATTAGTATGTATCTTTCATTAAACTGTTCAATTGTTAGAACGACGGTCGCTGTATGGTCGAGGTAGTGAGTTTAAACCTCACCGAAGACTTTAGTTGGTTTTTTGCCTAGCCTTGCCTACATGGAAATTCCTGATTAGTCTAAGGCTCCTGATTCATCTAATACAGTCATTCTTAACCTTTTTCTGAGCTGCACTCCTTTTTAATCAGAATAACCTAAATACCAAAACCATTATAATCTTATTTTTATTTTTATTTTTTTATTTTTTTTTTATGAAACTGAAAACACAGTACCACGATACCAAAATATGAGTTAGTTTTACATTTAAATGAGCAAATAAATAAATTAAAGTAATACATTTTCAATGTCAGATTCAGCTTCCCCGTACCCCTTTGGAACAATTCCCGGACCCCCAGTTAAGAAACCCTGATCTAATATGTATTTGTTCTTCCCTTGGTATACGGGTATTCCCCACTCACGTCTAGGCGTTTTTCTATAGCTAATAAGGATTACGGATTGGGTCACGGCTTTTTTATGTTTCGCCGACATTACTGTGCTGGGAAATTCCACTCGGTCCAACGGCGGTAAACATCGTCACGTGCACAGTTTGTGACGTCACATAAATAACCTTTATGCTGTCACATATTAGGATCGAAATTTGTACTTTTTGGCGAGCAATTTGTCTTTGCGGGTACGGCGGGGTTTTTAGTGTGGCAATTTCGCGAATCAGAATGCAGCTTTCAATAAAAACAATGCTTATATGGTGAAATATCTTCTTATTTTTTTTTAGTTTTTCGCAGTGGTGCATTGCTATATATCGTGCTGTGTAAAACGTTCCGTATTATTCGTTTTTTCTGCATATAATGTCGAGTTTATTTCAGGAAATGTAACTTAAAATGCGACGAAAAAGGTAATTGAGGAATAGCATGCGGTGAAATATTTGTGAACCATGTATTGTATGCGGATTCATTATGATACCGATATGAGTGAATTGCACAATATCCACCTTCATTTACTTTGGCTGGAGTCGGACTCGGGGTATTAACGATAACGCTTTACGTATAAAACAGTACATTAAAAACCTTTGACCGCATTACTTGGCGCATCCTGTAGTAGACTAACTTCACATTGAAGGAGATCTGCAGTTCCATGTCACGTCAATGAAAGATACATTTACAATTGCACACAACAATAGCAATCTAGTCCTTCTATAGTCGTTTTTTGATTAGCGATAACGACTTACGTATCATGGTATACTCCTGGATCCAATGGACTAAATTGAACCAGTCGAAATATTCAAAGGTCTACAGTTGTTGTACGATATTGTGTGTGCACGATTCATTGGACATTGTATAAAAGGATTTCGGTTAAATTAAATTGATATTAAAAATGTGTTTATAAAGCACATTGCAAGTAATTCTGTTTGTGAGAATATCAAAGCCGCGTGTTGCCTATATAGTATTGCATATGTTTTGTCTTGGTAACTTAATGAATCAGGGAAAACCTTTCGTTAATGACCTCGAATGTCAGACCGAATATGCAAACAGAAACTCTGAATTTCCAGTGCGTAAACAGCATTAACCTTTAGATGCCGCGGAAGATGCATTAACCGCATGTCGCGCGTCTTAACATAACTGCATTGCGGCAAGTCGTCGCTCATAAATTAACGAACACATTTAGTCACCGGTCGGACGAATATGATGTGACTGTCATCTGGCCTTCTAGCGACCTACTTTAAATTATAGAAATCTGTGTGTGTCTGATTTGTGACCTGCCAACTTTTGTTTTTTGGGGGTTTTCAGACGCATATTTTTGAACTTAATTGAACAGCAAAATGATATGCAGTATATTTCACCGAGTTCGCGCTTTGCAAGTGTTAAATCACCTCTATATGTGTAAATTGTCAAATCCGTATTTTTCATCTTCCTAAAAGTTGACTTGTTAAGAGAATAGAAAGTTTGTTTTTCGACGAAACTTACTGGGGCAAAGCTTTTACAATAAAATTCGTAAAGTTACATTAGAAATCCCCACCCTAAACTACAACATCTATAGGTTTACGTTATCATCGTAATCACTTGATCGATAGTAATTTGTTAGCACGACATTGACCACTAGAAAAATTGGCCTCTAGTGAGATTCGAACTCACGACCTCAACCAATACCCGGTCCAACGCTACCGACTGAGTTGCACCGGCTTGGAGTGGACCAGATCGGTAAACAACCAGAAAACACAATACATTGAAACGAAATTCAGGTGCCAATTAATCAACTTCTAACTAATACACATATTTACTGGAGGCCTTCAGGAGAATAACCGAATCAATCGACCAATTAGGGATTT
Source organism: Ascidiella aspersa (assembly GCF_963924565.1). NCBI lineage: Eukaryota > Metazoa > Chordata > Ascidiacea > Phlebobranchia > Ascidiidae > Ascidiella > Ascidiella aspersa. The sequence continues at coordinate 24,853,289 of NC_139451.1, forward strand.
TCATTCAATCAAGGCCTGGCACGAAAAGGTTGGCTGTGAGGTTCAATCTCACGACCTCGGCCATACCAGGAACGATCAACTAAGTGAACGCGCAGATGAACACAGTACAATTTACTATAGGATTACCACAACGTTGCCGAACTGCTAGACAAAGATAACATCTTTGTAGTCAAAAAGGGTTTGTCAACTTACCATTAGTACCAAATTTACTTGAGTATATAATAACTTAGTCGGCAACTAAAAGTCAAACCTGGGACGAGCCAAATTACTTAATTAACAACCAAATCGTGCTCATTGTCATACAGAAAATAACTGATATGTGCGACTTGACTGAACTACACTGTTAAAAACTTTAAATGCTAATTTACTCAGAATTTTAAAGGACTAATGGTTGTATGTAATTATACTCTGTTATGCTGCTATATTACCAATGGTGTATTTAAAGGTAATAAAGCAACAGATATCAACTTGGGTTAAAATCTAGCAACACCAAGAAACAAGAAAACTTTCCGTTTTACTGCTGCCTCTAGCGGATAAAATATTAGTAAATTTTGTCCGCCAGGTGGAACTATGCAGTTTCCATATGTTGATCATAAATGTGTAGACTGGTACCTGTTGTGTTTTTATGCTTTGTGGTTTTACAATTCTGGTCAAATTAATATCCTACATTGATAATAAATTGCAAATCCAAAAAGGTCGAGCAGATTGACATCATCTTGATTAAGACGTTTCGATACGAGCTTTATTTAATGTCACATTAATTGAAGATGATAAAAGCTCATATCGAAAGGTCTTAATCAAGATGATGTCGATCTACTCGACCATTTTGGCTTTGAAATTTTTAAGTGAATTTTTAAAGTGTACATTACAGATCCGTGCATATTGTACTAATATGTCCTACATTTTTAAAGGTTTACTGAAGCATATTTTCTTAACTACAACGCATGCAAAACACAATATCAGCAACACAATCTAATACATATCTGGCGAGAATAAATTCGTGGGACCAGGGGCATTACTTGGTTTTAACTAAATCAACCAAATAAATTTAAATTTTTTTTTAGTTTATTTTTTGAGACGTCATATGTCCAAGAAAGTTGTAAGCCTATGTTGAAATAACTCAAATATTTTTTTTATCTATTGATTTTAATAATTTTAGTTGTTCTAAAATAGTTTTAATAAAATTTATATTATTTCTTGTGGTAAAACAATTCATATGGCAAACTTTCAGTTTTGGGGGACAATGTAATAAGTTCACTAAACTTTAAAAGGCTTAGTCTATTAGACTTTATATCCATTACTGGACTTTCTATGGAAAACAATTGTACATACCCTAGTAATCCTTTTTATTACGAAATATACGTTGACTATATAAAATACGGCCACTCAGTTCGTCGCTTTAAAACGGAATTAAGCACCGTAGCATCGCAGTTAAGTATCCATTTTTAGTCAACTCCGTTTTCGTGTCTTGGTGTGTATTACAATGTCGGCGCTGCCCACACGCCTGGAATATCGCACGAGACCAAGCCAGGAGTAATCGTTCTTGCCTCTGTAAAGACCCCGGTAACCCCATTGATCCGGGGTAATTGTGTTACACGTTAATTGAAAAGGGTACAACAACACGAATTAGCAAAGCCTGCAACGATTGGACCCGATTTTTTTCGTCGGCAAAGGTTAATTTATGGGATTTACCGTAAGTCAAAGGTTTATTGCATGTATAGTTTTTTTAAAAGCTTTTTTAGATGTTGCTGTATCGTGAAGCGTTTAAAATAGGTTGGCAAGTAATATCGTAAATGCAGTTATTTTTTTAAATATAGTGGTTGCTTTTAATATAGTGGTTACTGTAGTAGCAAAGCCAAAAGCATGCATTAATCAAGTTACTATTCCTGATTGAATACCGGGAAATTTACATCTTTAGCGCCACCTTTTTGCGACGTTTTTCCAGAACTTTTTTGCCCGAAAACTAATATGTTTTACTGTTTGTGAGATATAGAGCATGCCTTGATATTCTGTATAGCAAAAGAGAAGGTATTTTTCGCGTCTGTGTTTAAATTACAGAATCAATATTGTTGTGTTTTAGTTTTCTGCCTTAATTGCGGCCGAATTTTGTTAGAAGCAAGGGTTAAATTAGCGACTGATGAGCAACAGTATCGACAGGTATTTCGGGCTAATGATCTCGTTTTTAAGAAATGGTGCTAGTATATACACTTGAGGACTAATTTATTTTGCCGCGTGTAATATATTTTTTAAATATTTTGGCGCCATAATACTATGTAATTGTTCACGCAATGGTGCTAATATATACACCTGGGATCCACTAATTACTTTGCCTTGGGCATTGTTTTTTGAAATATATTTAACCCTACTACTACTACTTTTTACGCAATGATGCCAATATATACACTCCAACCAACTTAATTAATCCCCGGGGCTAATTATGTTTAAAACGCAATAGGAATATTGTTATTACTTTTGTCTAAAAAGGTCATGGTAATATCTAACATTTTTAGCATTACTGAATAATAGCGACAAACGTGTTTTGAATCATATCATTTAAAAAAAAGTACAATTTGCATCTACCTTGATATTTCATGCTTGAGTGTAAAGTGCGATTTTGTATTTAAATAGTTGGTTTTGGAAGAGCTTTAGATTTTAAAGAAACACCATCGCAAAGTAACGAGTTTCTGTAAAAAGCGGAAGGGAGACGAATGTGTAAATAATGGACTTTAAAAGTCGGTGCAACAAGTCCAATGTTGCCTAACTTAAAAGCGGATCAAAAAAGGCCGAAACATTTGACGAAATACGACTGAAAAGAAGTGTTGCAAACAAGGCATTATTAAACCAAAAGTCCAAGTTAAGTGATTTGTTCAAAAAAAAAAGCCAAGTGAAGTAATTTTACCAAAATGACTAAGTCACGGTATTTGAAAATATTGACTTCAGTGAGCATGAGTCAGGTCTACCCAGAATGCCATCATCAGTGAATGTGACAACACCCCGCAAATAAAAAACGATACAAAAATTTAATGTTGGGCTTAATGTTGTTACATTCCCTGTTACAGGCTTTCTGGATAGCTAGCCAAAACGTCGGATAAAACAACGAAGTACCGGAAGAACTTCTTTTCAGTGTACCCTATGCCTGGTAGAAACAGCATATATATTGAACCAAGTCATTGACTTAAGTCATTAGGCCTACAACACTGCTGCAAAGTGAGGTGGAATAGAAATACGGAGCCCCAGCGTCTTGTCGTAATACCTGCAAGTAGGTTACATTTATTCCTAGTTTTGGGGATTTGGTCAATAATAAAGTTTCATTATTCAAACAATGCTATATTTAATAGAATTTAAGAAATCGATTGTTGTTTTTTAGTTTTTAACCTTTAGTTTACCTCCCAATTCAGGTATTTCGAAGTATATTTTCGAGTTTTTTTTTTAAGATTTAACTGCAAAGTTGGGTGAATGAACGTAACGATCTTTTTTGTAGTTATTAAGTCTTTCTATTTTTTAAAAGCCGGTTTAGATTACCTCTTCCTAGGGATGCTCAAAGTAGAATATCGAATCCTTGCCCAATTCTGCCGTTTATTTCGGGTAATTGGAACTGATATAATTTAATGTTTTACCGCCGATTGTTGCGCCTAATTGCACAAACGCGTGTGGTAAGTTGGCCTGTCGTTGCGGCGACCAATTTATAGTGCTTGCTTTAAATGTAACCTCGTAGTGCAGTGTCAGCGTTTTTACCGCGTCTCGCGATAACGTTCCAATTACCGCGTCTCGCGATAACGTTCGTCTAATAATTAAGTGTCAATCAAGCGTTATTGGGCGAGCAATCAACGTGTAATGTCTGGTGTGGAGTGCGCAATTTCCCTAAAGCCGATAAGTTGCAAAAGTAGCATTACGTTGTAAAACGTTCTGGCCGTCCACAAAATGCGCTATAGGGTTACTTAAGGTCAACTTTAGGCCAATATTCAGCGAGGTTATGAAGTTATGCGCAGTGTAATTGTCAACAATTCATTAAGTCAACAGTAACTTTGTATTCTTTGCTGTACATTATTTGACTGCATTACAGATCACGTTAGTAAAAAAATAATCCCTAAGATCCAACAATGCTTGAAAAAACGATTATTTTTTGCGCAAACATATAAGTTTCTCGACTTTATCCGCCCTAATACCTGCAAGAGACGACGGTATTAGGCGAGCAGTGATTGCCCAACGCTGCCTGCAGCTCGGCGCCAAATTATTTTCCTTCGTCGCGGTAATCTCCGTTCGCTCGGGGACCCCGTGGCCTTTCGATTCGCATCAATAATTCAGCGATCCAAGCGGCGGAATTATTTTCTGTCCGAGGGGGGTTGGGTCAACGCCCGGCGCGCGGTTCCTTGCCAGTGACGTGATATACAGTTAATTTTCGAACCCTGTAGGGTCGCTTTTCCGTCGCCTTGAGGCTTCATCATGAACCCGTTTGTTTGTCGTGATGTCTAGTTTTTTGTTTGTTTGAATTTCTGGTCGATACGCGAAGATGAACGCGTGGGCTTATTTTGACGGGCAATGCGTGTTTCGCGCCGGAGATACGAACTGTGTAGGCTTGGTGCGTTTTAAACTATAGAGGCATGCATTAACTTTAATAAAATTGGTAAAATTAGCTACTTGTTTTATCTAGATAAATCATTGCATATGTAAGCTGGAATACCGTTTGTTCGATTGCTTAACTTAAACCTTTCAGTTGAACTGATTGTTTGTTTTTTACTCTCAATGAAAAGACTGTATATATTGGTGACTATAATCTTAAAGAACCTTTAATTTTTATTCCTATTATTTCAATCAAATTGCATATAGTTTACGAAAACTAGTTTTATTTAATTTGTTTTGAATATTTATGGCTTGCTGGCGCTGCGTGCTTTCCATATTTTAGTTCGATTTCCAATCCAGTAAACAACTCAAGCAACGCCTATTTTGTCACAGGTCTTTAACCCAATGGAGAATCCGTATTATAAATACGTCACAGCCGTGACGTTTTGACGCGCCAAGACGTCAAAAAACATTGTTTATGCCCGGCTGAAGGATTGACGTGTGCGGGACCCGCCACAAAACTCATTAATAAATTAATATATATTTAGTTATTTACCTTTGTCCAAGTCTCGCCGGTCGTTTGCGTTGCGAGTAGAAACGATCTCATAACCATATATGTCCTTTGATTCTGCGACGAAAGGCTTTTCTCACACACGAAGAGCGCGCAGAAGCGATTTGATTTCTGCTCATTCAATTTCTGCCTTTGCTCTGACGCAGTAATGCCGCATTCCCGAATACGTAGTATTTTGCAGTCATCGGGCCGCGGTAAAGTGTCGCAAATCGCGAATGCCCCAAAACGGGTCGATACTCAACTTTGCCGTGTTGTGCGATTAGGGCAGTGAAAGCTGGAGAGGGTTTGGCGTGTCTCTCAGTGCCTGACGCTAGTTCCGTCTTTCTGTCAGTCGCTGGGATTAGAGCGTTGAAGCTCGTCTGAATCAGATTACCAGTATGCGGCGGCTCTCTGATATAGCCTTCTCGCTTTTTTAGTTGTTGCAACTAGTAATTCAAGTTTGAAAATCCCGAGTAAAATGAAGACTTAGATGCTCGTCTCAATCAGAATACCAGTATGTGGTGACTCTTTAAGAGCATTCTCGTTTTTTAACTGTTGAAACCAGTGATACAAGTTGAACAATCTAGAGTCAAATAAATGGTTAGGCGTTTGTTTAAGGAATATGCATCATGCCTTGGTATAGCGTGATCATTTTTTTTTAACTCAAATGATTTTGTTTTTAAATGTAAGTTTATTATGTACGCAAAAGCAGAGCAGGGGTCGACAAGTAAAAACCTGCAGTCAATGTTCCCGGGTTGTGTCTTTTTTTGTTAAAATACGAGAATAATCGTGGCCATAGGATTCCTTATTCCGTTTCAGCAAGTATTTTCGACGTTTTTTATTTAATTTACCTGCAAAGTTGGTTAAATAAACTTAAATTTTTTAAGTCTTTTTACTTATAAATATCCGGTTTAGTTTACGTCTTGTTTTCTTAGTTTTTGATTTTGAGTTTAGGCTTTTATTGCATAAGATACACTGTGACCTTGTATGGTTGAGTCGCTGTATAAGTACAGTGTATTTATTCAAGATTATTTTTGACAATGGTCTGGTAACTTACCTGCAAAAGTAAAGGTTTTTTTATGGTCGTTCATAAATACAGATTAAAATGCAATAAACATCGTGGCCATTTCGTAGGTAACGACACGATATTTGCATCCTGTGCTTGCGTTCAGATTGCATTACGGTAGATTAGAGGACTGTGATAATATATAGCAAGGACAGTTTAAGTACTAGAGGTTGATACTGCAGTATTTATCATTTGGTTGTTTAAACGTAGTAATGTGGTGAAAATATGTTTGCTAGAAATACACAGAAAACTATATAAATCGTTTTTATGTTTCAAATAACAGAAAACATGTAAATGGTTACTTCATTGATAAACCTTAAATCTGTAGATTTACGATTATACGCGTCAGCAGAGCATCAATTAATAAACAGGAATCGGATTCCAAAGATTTGAAGTTAAATAAAATGCATTGTTTTGAAATATTACAATAGGCCTACACAAATCAATATACTCCATTACTCTAGTGTGTCTCAAAAAATAAAGTGTACTATACGACCTTTTTTAATTTCGGGAAACAACCTAACCACATGATAAAAAGGTACGCGAGAAACAAATGTACACTCATCATTTGGGAAACTGATATTATTCGGGTAGGCCTACTTACCCATTGACTTGCGTATAGTAAGGGTGATTTTTGACTTGCGTAATGTAAGGGTGTTCTATTATAGACTACCGTAGTACCGGTATATAGATTTTTGGGGATGTAGAAAATGACGCAATTTTTTGTCATTTTATTATTGCGTCGCAAGCAAAATAGTTGATAGCGACTGGCATACTTACGAGTGAGCTTGTATTGTTGAACGAATAGAAACTTTTATATTACTAACCATGTTGAATGTATTTCTGTTCAGTGAAAACATCTGGCTTATATAGTATAACAGCCGACCGGTAAAAGTGTTACCAAGTAAAGAAACACTATAAATTTCGCAAATGTCAAAAAAGATCTACAATATTTTGCTGCCCAGTTGGTTAGTATTTAGTAACGCCCTTTTATTTGTTATGGAACCGGTTAGTTTTGTAAAGCACATGACAATTCTCTTTGTTGCTAAAATATTTTGTCGTTCTACGCTTTCATGTTTCGTATTAAAAAGCGTCTGGAAATACGAATCGCGTAAGCATTAAAAATCAATTAAACACCCGTGGTGGATACGTTCGTTCCCACTAATGTACCTAAGGCACTACATTTTTAATAGACGAGGTCAAATATTAACAATGCAACTCAAAGTTTAAAAACCCGAGTTTCAATCAAGTTTTATTGTTAATATACGCGTCACCAACAGTAATCAACAAGCAGAAGCCTGCTACCAATGGTTTTGAATTCCATAAAGATACGCCCTTTTTTACGAGGTCAAACATGTCTTGCTAATTGCGCTAACTATGTTGACACGATGGAAAATTAAAAAAAGGCTTTAGGCTTATTGTAAAAATGCGGTTTTGTCTGGTCAACATTGAAGAAAGTAGCAAACCTACGAAAACACTATACGCTTTAAAAACAAGATTTTATGGCGCGGAACGCAAGAAATAATTTCTGCATTCTTTCTGAACTAAAGCTTAACGTTTTACATTAAAACTAAAACAAACAAAATCCTTGGACCTTGGAGCATAATGTTTGGAGGTTGTAGTAGGATGTAATAAAATAATAAAGCCCATACTATGTAGACTATGTTGAAAATAAATAAAGAGTTATTCGAAACGTTCAAAATGATAACTACTTCTCTATGGGCTTTCATATTCTTCTTACGTTAAAAAATCCTGTTTTGACAGTCGTAGTATTTTACCGAACGATAATAACATCAACATAAAAATAGCTGCGCAAAACGTACACAAAGTGTCACCAACCATGGCTTTTGTATGTGTCCCCACATTTTCAGGCGCTTACGCGTCATTTCGACTTTTGCGAAAAGATGTCCGAAACGCCAATGGTAATCGCGTTAGGCGCTTGAAGACAGCCTCTGACGGCCAAGCCATGTCCAAGGCCGTAATGCTGATGCTCGTAAAAGTTGTCACCCGTATAAGGTGTAGGTAACCGACGCCGCAGTCACGCATGTTCACCCCTGACCGGCGACGGATCGATTCGCTCAATCATTATTCATTTCATTATTCATTAAAGTCTGACGAGCGCGGATTTGGGTTTAATCCGTGTCTTCTCGCCGGAATAGTATACGCAGGGACGCACGGTGTGCGATCCTCGCCGGTCTATTTATTTTTCCACGCGCCAGAGCAATGTGTATTGAGATGTCGCTGGTATGACATTTAACAAAAGTTTTGAGCGTAGAGCAGGGTTTCTTATAACCAGGGATGCGAGAACTGTTCCAAGGGGCTGTTGGGATGCTGAATCAGACCGAGAAAATGTAATAATGTAATTTATTTCTTTGCTCAGTTAAATGTAAAACTAACTCACATTTTAGTATTGTGTTACAGTGTTATCACTTACTTGTATAAAATCAAATTACACTTATGAACAGATCCGTGTTTAGTGTACCAAATTACACTGGTTTTGTTATTTAAGCAATTCTGGAAGGGGTGGGAGAATTGATTGGTGATTTTAAAGCAGTGCGGCAGGAAAAAGATTAACAACCACTGGCCTGGAGAATCATTATATTTGTCAGCTTGCATTATGTTAAGATCTTCGAAACAACATTTAATTGTATGTAGCTTCGAGTGCTGACCTTCTTTGCCTTTTTTTTATGGTGACCCTTAAAGATCTATATTTTGAGAAAGAAGTAAGCTTAACCCGAAAAGACAGACAGAAAGCGGGGTTGGGTTAAACTAACATATTAGAAAGGCAAACGAACTTTTAAAAATTTCATTTCCATTGTACGATTTAAATTAAGACGCATGCGAAAATACAGGCCTGCTAGCTTAAAAAAAAGAAGGTAAGCTTCATGTATTGAAACAAAATGGAAAACATGTGTTTCCTTTATAAGATGATCGGCTGTGAGTGTTACAATAAAGGCAGTCATTTGTGCTTTAGTTAAATGTGCAAGATTATTTTGTTTTTCAAAAGATCAACAATACCATTGAGCCTAAGTCAAAACATTTGGATGCTGTTTTACCAAAACGGTTGCGGGCGTTACGCTTCGCAAACCTAACAAAAAATGACTGCAATAACGCCGTTCTCTCAAATACCTCATCTGCGAACCAACGCAGTCCAATTGCGCTTTTTTGCAGCATGTTACTTTTTGTCGAAAAATCGAGCGAGTTTTTTGAACTGACGTTTTTTTTTCAGGGTGTTTGCAAAAAGGCGTTCTTGTAGACATTGTGCTTGGTAACACATATAGTTCACAGGTAGTCGAATATTAGTAAATGGGCGTTTCGTGGACGAAAAAACAAACACCAGTATATATAGGCAACTTGTTTTATAGTGCAAAATAATCACGGTATACGGTGTATTTTGCTCTGGATGAGGTTGCCTTAACCAATTTCAAGTTATAATACTGGACAGAAGTGGGCAACATGCCAAATATGTTTTTCAAGTTTTTTTCTATTTGAAAAGTATATGTGATGTCCAGCGTATCTGTATTAGTGTTGCGCCAAAAGTATAGAATCACTACTTAGCGGCTTTTCAGGTGGCTGACCGCTACCAGAACCAGAGACATCCTAACAAATGGATGGCGAGAAATTAAATATAGACAAAAATAATAAAAAGGCTTAAAACGACAGCAGCGGCCAGCGACTAAAACTGAACATTATCGAAACTTGAAATATGTGAGTGTTTTCAAAGCTTCCCAGCTCGAATCTGTTTTCATTTTTCCAGTCTGTCTTACCCTTAACCACAACCTGAGGAACAAAAGGCCGACTGTAACTTAGGAGTCTACAGAAAACGTGATAAGATAAGAATAAAACGTAAAAGGTGAGGAGTCGACGAACAATAACTTGTGTGTAAAGCAAGATAGAAAATAAGGAGCTAAAACCAACACACATGCTGCTTAACGATAAAACAAAAACAACGTTAAAATATTCTGTGCAGCATTGTCACTACTAAGTTTGCCGCTGGCTTATGCTTGTAGATTAAGTGATTTTTGTATTGACCCAGTTTGTTTACCCCTGGAAAAGTTTTTTTAATGCAGCCCAAATGTATTTCGTATACTTTTTAAAGATTAGTGAGATTTTTGAACAATGAAGTATGGCTGTTCGTTGCATTCACACATCGCTCTTAATTTCTATCTCACTTATTTTGCATGTAACAAAGGAAATAAAAGCGAACTACCATTTGTTACAGACCAGTATCGTTTGTCACATTTAATTTTTCAGTTTTGTAATAAATTAAAAGCTTTCCATGTACAAAAAGCTAAGCATTAAGAGCGCACAGTATGGCGTAGAACCACAACCTATAGCTAAACCACAAATAAAAGGTTTCATTTTGGCAAAAGAGAAGGGACCCATAATTACAGCGCGTATTTTAATATTTTAACAGGGCCGGGCGTGCATTAGCGGTCGGCGGATACTCCAGCACCTAAACGCCGCGAAATTTTAGGCAAAAACTCTCGCGTCGGGCCTTTTTTGTCATAACCTGCCACCACGGGTTCGCAACTGCCGTTGACAAAATGAAATGTCGGCGGAAAATGCTTTGAAATCACCCCGTTCCGCTTTGGCGACTGCGCTGACGGGTTGGCAGCCTCGCGGGACTTTTGATTTTGCTTTTCGTTATTAAAATCGTGTCGGTATATCTTTGGGGACCCATCTGTTAAGCTTTGGCGACGATGTCGTTGGTCGTTTATACCATGGACTGTTGAGGGCCTTTACCGAGTCTAAAAACCTCAACATTGTAAACGCTAGGCAAGTGTATTGTTTATACCAGTGACTGTTAAGTACTATGCTTTGGAAGTGTATTGTTTATACCAGTGACCGTCAAGGGCTCGCTGAAAACAAGTCTAAAAACCTCCACCTTGTAAATGCTATGGAAGTGTTTGTTTTCTATTGTTGAAGCCAAATCTTAAATCTCAGCATTCTAAATTCTGGGCAAGTTTATAAACTGAGTCGTATTTCAGAGTAGGATGTAGGTAGGTACAAGAAACCTTCAAGTTCGCAATGCTAGTATTCAGTTGATTTACTTCAAATACCGATTTACTACTACTACTACAGAAGTTTGCCTTTTAGTTGAAGGAAATAAACTTGATTTAGCGTTTCTTGGTCCAGGTGATGTTATTTTGCGATAAATCATTTTTCCCTATTTTACGTATGCAGAACGAATGACACCCTAGTGCAGGGTTGTTACACAACCAGTTTTAGCGAAGGACTAGTTACGAAAGAACACACTGTTTTTTGATTTGGTTGTTGAGCTTCATAATTTAAAAATAGTGCGACGCAACATTTCTCGAAAGGTTAGGACGATTTAATGTCAAGCTGAACATTTTTTAATTCACCATTTTGTTCAGTAACTTGTACGTTTGTTGAGGTCCTCAATCAACATGCGGTCTGTCATTTGATAAGCCTTTCCTCATTATAAGTGCGCTATACCATGTGGGTCATCTAAATATTTTTCAGTAGAGGAGAACTTTGTTTTTTGTAAGTTTATATACATGAGAAAATTTCCGTTTCATGTGAAGATTTTCATTGAGTTTTGATGGCATATGAAAAACAATCTAATATTTAAGCGCGGAAAACATTGGCCTAAATTAGTTTTTTTTTTGCCTCCTTCGAGTATGTCTTTAAAGTTCGAACAGAAGCCTTTTATTGCAAAGCCAGAATTCTGTCAATGGAATAAAAATTTCTTTTTTCAACGAGTCAATTGCTTTTGAATAAATCGATTACAAGTAAATGGGACGTTTTCAGACGTTTTTTTTTTCAACCAAAAATAAAGCTACCTTGTTGTTTAGTACTGATTTAGAAAACATACTCGCTTTCTTTGAATAACACCGGTTATATTCTTAGTAATTTCCAACTGATACAAACACTTCAATGGTTTCTAACTATTTTTCCACAGGAAAAAACCTCCACCGTTTATACTATAGCAAACCCTCCCTAGGCGCACAAAAAAATGAGAAATAGCTGCGAAACGGCCGATCTGCCGATTGCTGAACGCGCTCGGAGCAAGCGAAGGCGAAGGTACATCGGAGACGATGAGTCCAACACTGAAAGTGACGATTCCGACGCCTCAACTCGACCATCCAACATCCACGTGTTCTCTGCCTCTTCGACCTTGCACGGATTCAGCCACATCTTCGCTCTCCACCATTCCTCGTTGCGTCGCTTTGCCTGGACGGTGGCCTTTCTCACAAGTCTAACGCTCTTTCTGCTGCAGGTGGGTTGTTTTGTTTTTGTCGTCAAACTGTGGTAAGGTTTCTGACAAGAGAACTGTGTTGGCCACTTGCTTTAATCGACTGTTTAATTGTGTGTATTCGTGTTTCTCACAAGCCTAACGCTGTTTCTGCTGCAGGTGGTTTCTTCTGTTTTTGTCGTCAAACTGTGGTAAGGTTCGTAACAAAAGAAACTGTTGGCCGCTTGCTTCCTATGGTCTGTTTAGTTGCGTTTATTCATGTTTCTCACGAGCCTAGCGCTTTTTCTGCTGCAGATGGGTCCTTCTAGTTTAGATTGTCCAACTGTTGCCAGGTTTGCAGTGTTGTAACGACTTAATTTAATGACATGACTTAAGTGTCATTGTTTTAAATAGACTTGGCTTGACTTGACTCAAGTCTTTTAGACAAATAAATTGACTCGACTTGAATATTTTGGACAAATGACTTGGGTTGAAATTAAGTGTTTTCATTAAGCACGTTTTGTTATAAAATTGGGTTATTCATCTTAAGTTTTGCACATAACACAAATTGTTTGCTATATGCTGTGTTTTGTTGTTATTTTTTTTAGTTAAGTTACTGCTAATAAATCGTACTGCTTTAAAATACCAGTTTATAAAGGTTAACGTTTAATTTTATGACCAGGGACTTAACTCGAAATTGATTTGCTCCAATTGTTATTTGCATGGACACGCAGGTTTGTAATAAAGTGAACTATTGACCACTTTTAATAATCTGTTGGCATATCTCTCATTTTATTTACAAACCTCGCACTGTTTCGACGTGGGTAGGTTTTTTAAATTTCTTGTCGTCAAACTATGGTAATTGCGAACCCAAGTCCCTTAGACCCTAATTTAAAGTAAGGCGCAAATTAATAATTAAAGTTAGAATTAGCAGTCGACAAAATAACAACAAAAACACGCTACAGTCGTCAAACTATGGTAATTTTGAGGAAGGGACATTTTACCACTTGTTTTAAAATAACTGTTCGTATCTGTTTATTGAACTTTCTCCGACGTCTGACACTGTTTCTGCTGCAGTTGAGTTTGTCTAGTTTAACTTTCAAATAAACCAGTCTGATTGTGAAACCGTAAAGTGAAACCTGACTCCTGAGTACCGAATCCGACTCAAACCAAATTAAAGTAAAGGTTTTGTAGTTTTTCTGGTCAAAGTATCATGAATGGACAACTTGTTTCCTTTAAACGTTTTTTTCCTTACAAGTCTGGCGCGTTCTTCTAGTTCAGCCTAAATTGCGGTCTTAACTTTAGCAGTTTGTTACCATATAAAACAAAATCGAGCGAAAAATCAAAGGATCACTCGTTTTCCTTCAATGTCGTCTTCCATGTTGCCTAAATTATGGTTAAATTAGATTAATTGAGAGATGTCGTGGTTGGAAGACACAGTGTTTAACTTGGTTCATATACTGTTGATTTCACCTTATGCAAAACACTTAGTTATGTTTCGCTGCACTCCAAATAGGATAAGGTGTGACCAAGTACAGGTGATGCAGGGTTGTCGACTGAGCGGTTCCAAAAACTGGCACTATTGGTACTCCACACAGGCTTTAGTTTTGTTCATCAAATTATGATTAAGGCATATTTAATACACGAGACGAAATAGTGCGGAGGTACAGTGAGCAACTTGTTTCATTTTACGATACAGTATTTCTATCGTAATTCGTTTTACTATAGCATCAAGGATGCTGCTTTTTATAGTAAAGATGGATCCTCTCTGGGTTGCTCATTAGTATACGGTACGGCTCATTCAAAACAGGAGGTTAGAATTGCCCATATATATTATAATGAACTTATTTTAGGTAGGCTAATGTTTTCAATTAAATGTTTTCTCATCGCCTGCGTTTATTTTTACTGCAAAAAACCTAGACGAATGTAACAGAGTGTTCATACTAAGGGAAGAGGGTTTGTTGCACAAAATATAATCAGGAAGAACTTGGTTCAAAATAATACCAAATGTTTCAAAGCAAGCTAATCATGAAACTAGCCCTAAAGTAGTTGGTAAAAACACACACCTTTTTACTTTTAATTGATTTGCTGGGACTCAGGACTGTTTTTAGTTCCTGAAATTTGACAACCTTGAACCTTTAGAAAAATGTATTTCCTTGATTCAGCTTCGAGACAGACTCGGGACTCGATTAAAATAATAAATTTAGTTTGACTCGAGACATGGGGTCTTGCTATGGTGTGTTTTTTTGGGGGCTTTCATTTAACGATTTACGTGTTTATTTTTGTTCACATACCACTTTTTGGAATTGAGCAATAGCCGAGAACCTGTAAGTCAGGTTAGAGTTTGCTTATTTACAGACACTTCAATTAAAAACCTGCACCCTATTAAAATAGAATAACAACCGGTTTAGTTGGTACTTCAATGTACTCCTAAGCTGTGACTTAAATGCTCAATACGTCTGTTTCTTTTTCGTTAGAGCTCCAACCGCGTGATTTACTATCTTGACTTTCCCCACGTGACGCGCATCGACGAAATAACGGCGGGAGACCTCAACTTTCCGGGTGTTACGATTTGCAACCTGAACGAGCTGCGTTTCAGCAAGCTAACCAAGAACGACATGTTTCACGTTGGTAAGTATTCATTATAGATTTTACACAGCTCAGCTCTGTCGAGATGTGCAACCTAACTTTTAACAACGACAGAGACAGACACTCTTTGTGCCTTTACGAAAGATGACGAGACTTGTTTAATTACCTTAATCTTAAACGTATTTGGCTGGTTTATCAAACGAAAACATGTAGTTATGTTGCGGTTTTTAACCGTATGTCAATTACCAACACAAAATGTTGTCTAGAAGTTGGTTTAAAATAATGAGAAAAACTTAAAAAATATTTTATTTGATAAGCTATACACTACAAAGATGTTATAGCTGTTATAGCGCAAAGCCTGTAAACGCCCTATTGCTAAAACGGTTTAATCAAAATTTACTAAGACATTTTTGTAACGCAATTTAGAAAAATATGCATTTGCGTATTGAACATAGACAAGACTACAGTTTGACGGGGCATTGTCACGTGTTCAAGTCAAACCCTTGTCAGAAAAATAAAGCTTTAAACTGTGTAAATAAACTGTTTAAAATTTTAAGATAAATAAACCAATTTTATATCAGCTTAATGAAAACAATTTATTTCAACCCAAGTCATTTGTCCCAAAAGACTTAAGTCAAGTCAAGTCATTTTGCCCAAAAGACCTAATTCAAGTCATTGACTTAAATTTTTACAAAACACTGAGCTGTAATACGTGAAAGCAAATTGGATGCAGTGCAGTTAATTTTTTATTTTTTAACAGGCAATCTGCTGGGGTTTTTGGACGTCAATGATTCACTGATAAAGCCGCAGTTCTACAACGAAATCGACATGCTAGAACCTTCCATTAAAGCCAGGTTGACTGCAGTTAAGGAGCGGATAGACGACCTAACCAACTTTAATAGCGCTTTTATGTAAGTGTCGATCTCGCCTATTAGATCCATCGATTGTCTTAGTAGTTTATAGATTAAGAAATTACCAGACCAGGGCTCTAATGTTCGAAGCCCGATGTTTGTAATTTGTTAGCTTGGCAAACGCTGTCAAACAATAATTGTAACTAATGTAGCGCGGACGTGAAACAGAATCCGCCAGTGCATTGCTTTAAAACAGTCGTCATTTCGCACAGCCAGTACGGCCCTGATAAAAGTTACATGAAGTTCGAACAAAGCATAAATTGTATTGACATGCTGCTTTAATGTTGTTTATGCTCATTCAGTCTAATTGTAAGTTGAAATTCCAAGCTGGATTTCGCTTATCATTGTTTTTTCTGTAAAACCACCTTAAATTGCGCATAGTCCACGATTTTTAACTATATGTTTGTTTCAGGGTGAATTTCTGTGGTGTCGCATTTTATTTACTAAAAATACTTCATTTTGCCAATATTCTAAAACCAAATACTTCTAGCATGGCTATTATTCTCAAAATGAATGCAAATACCAAATGATTATGTTTTATAGTTTCGATTCAATATTTTAAATAACATAACGATACAACTATTTTTTAATAAACATTTTATATTAATATTTTTTTAATAAACATTTTTTTATAATTTTTAATAAACATTTTATTATTGTTACTGCAGACCAAGGGGGCAGTTCAACATGTCTGAGTTCTACTCGCGGGCCGGCCACGACATTCAAGACATGGTTCTGGAATGCAAGTACAGAGGACGCATATGCGATGCCAGCTGGTTTACTGAGGTTAGAACTTAACAAACAGTGACATGCTACTTATGTAATCACCCTTTGGCTACAATGCCTCCTGCAAGCCGCTTTGAAAATTATACGTACTTTTAACCGCAGTCTTGCCTTAAGTTAGAACGTTAATTTGACTCACATTGCAACGGTTTCCTTGTTTGTGTGAGTAATTAGTGTTTGGAACTGTTGTAAGAAAAGATTGGCTTAGCCATTTGAAAGGTACTTTTGCCTTGAAACTGTGGAAAAGTGAAAGTATTTTGCGGGACGATCAGCACTTATTAAAGCTGCTTTTAGGTATACGCTCTACATAAAAAGTTTTTGTTGTTGCTTTACACTACTCATCTCTGTATTTTTATCACTGTAGTATGATCAGATAATCTTAAAAACTATCAGCCTGTACTTTTATGGGTGAACAGTTGTTGTTAAGAAGCTGTTTATAGGTTGTAGTCTTAGGAAGTAATTTTCCTATCTTACCGTAATGCGTTGCCCAACTTGACGTCACTATACACGTGACCGGTGTCCACTGACGTTTGACCAACGCCTGGGCGAGTGGGATTGACGTTTCGCGGTTTCATATTACTTTATTTTATGATATTTGCTGGATACAGTTTGATACCAACGGCTTGAATCACTGTGTTACGTTGTCGTGTGTCCTGAGATTTGTCAATATACTCAACATACAATATCAACGGAGTGAAATGACTCTGTCAAGAGTTCAAGAAGTTAAGAACAGGTATTTTAGCGTCCTGCTTGTTTGAATCAGGTGTATACAAGGAACGTGTAAGAGAGTTTCATAGGTATACATGAAAAGTTTTTTGTTGTTGTTTGATATCACAGAACTGTATTTTGTCACTGTAGTATGATCAGATGAACCTAAATCTTCCATCAGTCTGTGCCTAATTAGATGTCAGTTACGCTGTTATAGGTGACCAACTTGTTTAGATTATTTTTATCGAAATTGTGGATGGTCAGAGTGCAACATAGCTTCCATTTTATTTGATTTAAAATTTAATATTGATAAACTTGTATTTGTAGTAGCATAAATATTCTGTTTGGCTTGCTAGAGCTAAGATATCGCCTGTGGAAAAGCTGGATGATGCATATTAACTAGAATACTGCTGCTTCATATAAATAGCTTTTCAGTTATCAATAGACAACAGGCTCATATTAGAAGTCTTCACCTTTACTCACGACAAGCTATGTTTTAATGGCAAAATAATAATCTCTCTGTAGAGTCAGCGTCAGGCTCGGGGTGTTTTACGTTTATTTATTTATTTATTTATGGTTCTCCGGTCTAATGCGTTTGGGGTCACCCGCCAACCCTGCTAACAGCATATCGGCCATGTAGTCAGTCTGCTACTCGTTTTATGCTCTAAGCCCCATTAATAATTCACGCCCTTAAATGGCTTCGGATTCGTCTAGCTGTTAATCAGAAGTCCGATTAGTGTCGGCAATTTAAGAGAGCCCGTGTTTTTTTCTCTAGCCAGATAGCCAACGTGGTTGGAAGCCATACAAAGATGTCTGGCAGAAGATTTTGTTTTCTTGATACGCTACTAAGTTTCCCACCTTGAACGAAAGCTTTTTTTAGCTTTTTTTTTTGTAAATTCGATCAATTGTAAAGCAGTGGTTCGACAGGTTCTCAAACATCTTGCTTTTAATACTTTTGTTCTTTTTGCGCTATCACATTTTTCATCAGAAAAAAATGTATTATGATGTTTCTTAATCCGAAAATTAGAAAAATTTAAGTTAAACAAATAAACAGTAAATGCATAAAAAACGATTTGACAAATGTTGATAAGAGTAGTGTTGTCTAAACTGCAAAGTGGTTAAAAATGTTGTTGAATCTGTTTTGCATTTAAAATTAGAACGTGCTTCGCCAGGCAACATATCAATACATACAATTATTTTTGTGGTGCAAACTAATTTATATGCCCACTTTTTCTAAATGTTATCCTTGGTGTATCATAGTTTTACTTTATGATACGTTTTTTTTTATGTTAAACGCCTTCTCCAAAATTGCTAACATGCGCTTACATAACTTCGGCGCAGTTCCTTTAGTCGGTGACCTTATTTGCATCGATTACTAATTAGTTGAATTTTACGCGTCTATTTTCTGTTCGTCTAACTAACCCTTCGTCCTGAGTTCCTCAAAAACGATTTCGCCAGACGACATTCCGGCAGGACAATGTGTTTTTTAACTAAGCAATTACTTTTTTTCTGGGCAGGAATTGTCATGCGCCTTTTTATAATCAATGAAACTTAACATTTCTGTGTATACAAGCGTTTGAGTATTCCCCGAAAAATATGAAAGTTTTTAGCTTCCAAAAAAAGAAAACAATTGTCTAGTCGTTGAAGTTAAAGTTATTGTCAGTGTTGTAAACAAGTCATTTAAAAAGTCCCAGTCAAGTCATTCATAAAATAACTTAAGTCCAAGTCGAGACTTTTTGATTAAATAGCAAGTCCCAGTCAAGTCACAATTAGATAAAGTTAATTCCAACTTTTCAAGTCAATTTCGTGTAATAAAAATTAAACATAAAACAAATACAATTTGTAAACTTGTCCGATTATAAGCAATAACTCAACTGAAAATTGACAAAAACGCGAAATATATAGTAAGCTCATATTTGTGCACAATTTTATAAAAAGCTGTTAAATATAAACATTTTATTTCAACCAAACCGAAAGACTAAAGTCAAATTATTTGACTGAAATACTTCGGGACAATTGAAAACAGTGACGTTAGTACACTTAAGTCAAGTCTGTGACTTAAGTTCTTACAACACTGGTTATTATGGTCTTGCGAAAATGCGTAGTTAGATATTTCTTCAAGGGTCACACCAGGCCATGTTTGTCTAACGATGTTTTCAAGGACCAATTTGTTGGTAAAGGTCTCATTATAGGGACTACCTGTGTCAACGTGACGTGATTTTAACCGGCTCCGACTAGACGCTAATTTCCCCCGGGGATAAAATTCGCCAGGGTTCAAAATTAATGCACCGAGGCGCGGCCTAGCTTCGGTTTATTGCGCGGCGCCAACACAAAGTGACAACCTTTAAATCGCTAATGCCACGCCAAGGCAATACGCCGATTATACTTGTGCGCGCCCTCTGGCGGTAGTTATGGACTTCGACCTCGAACCGCTAGCTCGCGCTGTTTATCGTTAGCGGTTGCATTATGAAACTCGTTTTTTGTGTAGTAATTCTTGTAACTCGATGACACACAGTGTTCATATCAACTAATAAACGTCGATAACTAAAGGATAGACGGGATGCATCCATTGTGAATTGAATACGATGAACCAAATACGAATTATTGTGTATATTTGAGCTAAAATGGTCGAATAACAGACCGATAACTGTCGTAAAACGCAGGTACTTCACTTACTATTGTAACTTTTTATCTTTAAGTGAATTTTTCGAAAAGGAGTTTATAGATTTGTTGCACACTATACCTTACGCGAAAAACGTTTGACGAAACAACAAAAAAATTGTTGTGTTTTTTGTAGCAAAATGCAAGTAAACGTTTATATACCTGGATGTAAAGATAATAATGTTATATCGCATATTGCAACAGCTGAAATTGAAGCGTTTATAGTTACGGCGCATTTTAAACTTGGGTCAAAACATCACAAAAATACTTAGATCAGATTATGTGTTTAGCACAAGCAGCAATTGAAGTTACGACAGAGTTAAAGGTGATTAAAGAATTACAACATATCGAAAGATCATATTTTACTTTCTATATGTTCTCTTTTTCCCCAAAGACGCAATTTTGTGTTTGTTGTTTCAACGCAAACATCAAAAATGACGCGGTTTGTTTTCTATCTGGTACAGAAATTTCACCCTTCCAATGACGTCAGGTTTTCGCAGGCCTGGGGGTGCACAGAAAGTTGCTCGGTATCGGATCATGTCAAATCAATGGGTATTCGATTAGCCGTGGGCCTACGCGCGCCCGCATTCGCCCCCTCCTTTATTTACCCGGCTTAATAGGCTTACTTCGTCATTTAAACGCCAAGGCCGCGCACTATGAAATATTCATTGCGAGCAGGGCAGTCTTCTGGATTAAGGCGCGATAGAAATTGAACGCTACTCACGAATATCGCTGTCCAAATCCGCCACCCTTGACTTAGGCGAAGTTCATTGCGTTTGATTTGTTCTTTTAGTCAGTCTTACTTGTCTTGTTGACTGTTTCTATAGAATCGAAACTTTTGCCTTTGTCACTTTTATTTCACATACCTGTGCTGAGCTTTAGTTTTTGGTTAGGCATTATACTTGGTCGTTTTTGCTAGGTTTTGATTATCATTAGTTTTGTCAGATATAGTTTATTCAGAGGGTTAACGGCAGCTTAGACGAAGTTACAGTTCAGTAGAAGCTTCGACTTTTACATTGATGAACTTTTTTACATTTTTCCGGTAAATATTCGCCGGCCGTGACTATAATGTTAAGAAATTTTGAGTTTATATGGAAGGGCTAAATGGGTTATGTTTCATGGAATGAAACGTATAAGCTACTTTTGCAACATTGTCACATTCAACGTGAAACTTTTTAATTTTACGATTTTTTCTTGAAGTTATACACATTTTCTTCCCATATTTTAGAAAAAATAAATGAAATATGTGTTTAATTTTAGATAATTGTAAGTTTAATTTTATGCTATTGTTTTCAGTGGGTATTGTAAAGATTTCACGGATTAGCGTATTAATCGAACAATCACTTTTATAAACTATGGAGCATTATGGTTGGATGTTGTAGTGAGACGTATAGTTAGAATGTCAAAACCCATTCAGAAGTAGGTAGCATTTTGACATAGATTATGTCGAAAATGAATAAAGAGATATTCGAAACGGGCTTCGATGTTCTTACTACACTTTTATAAAAGTGTGCATGAGTTTAATTAAATTTAGTGCAACGTGCTCACATCGTATTGGTTAACCCAAATTTGCGTTGCGACCCACTGTTCGCGACCCTTGGTCTAGATCACTGCTCTTTAACCCTTTTGGTTTCATAAACCCTAAAAGTTGTTGTGACGAACTCATGTACCTGTTTACTTAAAAGGTAACTGAGTTTACTTAAAAGGTAACCAAATTTTTTCACGTCTGCGGCCTGCGACCTGCGACCTGCGACCTGCGACGATATGCCATATTGCTGGTGATTTAGCGGTTTCGGTCGCGCGCGCGCCAGATGTGATCGCCGCTCTCTAGGGGGGTGGGGGGAGGGGGGACATTCTCTCTTCGTTAAAGATCAAGTGAATTACGTCAGTCGCTAATCCGGATTTTTTCACGAAGCGTGAAAGTTGAGTTAGGCGCGAAAGGCGACTGTGATGTGTTGAATATTTTGGAATCGGGAGTATGCGTTGCGCGAATATATCGTTTTATGGTGGTGTTTTCGGACGGTGGTTAGCGTCGCCTGTGTAAAAGACGACCTAAACTGCCGCTTTGGCGGGTTTTAAATTAGTCGAGTACTTTACAGATCGAGCGTATTTCGAAAATGGACGGTGCTGCTACTTTGGTGCAGTTACCTAAACCAAAAAAAGTAAAAAGTTTATATTAAAAAGTAAAAACGCCAGCACGCTACTAAATCCCACATATTTTTCCGAGGCAATTTATGTAAACTCAACCAGCTGGTCAGTTTAAATTCTGTTAAAAAACATGTCAGGCGAATATGAGCGGTACAGCTGTAGCATCTTATCAGTGTGCTCCACATATTCTAAAATATATTTTTTTGAAATTACTTGAAGCATCGATTCGTTGTTTTTCTGATAAAGAAATTGTTTATCGACGTATCGATTGCTCCCAACTTCAACGTTGCTAGTAAATTTCTTTTTTGGATATAGATTGATATAGATAGCGGCGAATGTTCATGGCTAATATTGTGATAACGTAGTTTGGATGCACATGCTGTCAGTTGATTTTTATTTGTTTTTATAGAAAAGTTTTTATGTGAATCCTTGTTCTAGTATTTGTTCAATAAAACAAAAAAATATCAGCGAAAATTTTCAAAAACTGATAGATTAATGGAATAGAACCATCGGTGACTGAATAAATTATAGTGTTTCTCACTTGGAAAATATTTGTTTCGGAGTTTGGCCAATCTGGTTGTCTGGTCATTTTTGATCAAGTTGTTGTATTGATCGTCGCAGGGTTGACTATATTTTCGAACTCCGAGCGTTTTCTGTTCGTTGTTAGTGTTTTAAACCCAATAATTGTTTTTTTTTTCTTATCACGAGAAATAGGCAAACGAATATTTACCAAATTAAAATATAGCTCCATGTAAGAGAAACATATCTAGTCTATTTTTCGGGGATATATTAATCTCTAAATAGCCACGTGGGCGGTGTATAAAGAAAAAGGTTGGAAGATCTACATTAATTGCGTAAATTAGGCATCTATAAGTCTAAGATGCAAGTTTAAAAATTCATAAAAATTACCAGGAAAACACGGTTAACTATCCTTCACTGTGGCGCTGTATTAATTTCAAAGTGCCCATGGTAAAAACTGTTTTAAAATTTGATCGTGTCCATGAATTGCTTTACACTATACCTTGGACAAGATTCGAGTCTGGGAAAACAACATGAAATCCCTAGAAACAATCACCCCTAAATAACCCTCATTGTGGAGCTATATTAATCCTAAGCCGCCCCAGGGACTGCGTTTAAAAGCTAGTCTAAAAGAATCCCGTTAATTGCGCCATTGAACTGTGAACAATAGAGCGATATTGGCGCGCGCAACAATACGCCACTTTTAAAGCCTTTCAATTCCTCTCGGGCAATTTCGGTTTTCTTTCTTCCGACTGTCATGCGGTTGGGCACCCGCGGTTCGATCGAAAATGGGACGGAAAGGAATCGATTGCCGTTGGATGCCCTGCGCCTCGCCCTGCCGCTTCCGCGCAATTATTGTGTTCCTTCAAGTAAAGCGCCTGCGTCGAGCTGAGCTTAGCAGTCCGGGGCATTCCGTCTGGCCCTGGGTTAGAGCGAGATAGGCGTACATCACGCTTTAGCCTTTCTAGCGGCTCGAAGGGTGCTTTCGATAATATGATTGACGCTTTTTCGTTTAAGTGTATTCAAAAGTTCTTGTTTTTTTTTTGGTTAATATTTTAGAACGCCCAGCAGCAGTCAATTTTTGACTTAAGGTGTAGGTTTTTAAGAGTCGTTTAAAGTTTGATGAGAGATGTTCGTTTGCGGTTAGACACAGCTACACCTGTTGTGAAGTTGGGTTAGTTCAAAGGCTTTTTTAAAGCTTATGATGGCGGTGCCTGTATCAGTAAAACGACTTTAAGGTTTAGTTTGAGGTATTATCAATCATATAAGATGTATATGAGAAATTTAAATTCTTGCGGATAACCACAGCAAACCTTGTTCGATTTAAGAACGTTCAATTTGCTTTAGTTGGAAAGAGTAAAATACAGTTTCTGTGCTTATACTCAAGTTATAGGTTAGATAAAGTTTGAGTTTTTGCCAATTGTTTAAAATGTTGTGATAGCCAGTAATGTTTGAAGTTAAAGAGTAAACTGAAAAATACAGTCGGAGCCTTTTCGCAAAACAGTCACTGTGACTCGTAGTTTTTTTTAAAATGCTGTAAGAGCTAGCTGGTCCGAACCAAAATTTAAGAACTTCACAGTGTGCTTTAAGCTTAAGTGACTTGTCAGAAAACAGGCTTTGCCTCCTCGAGCAAAACGTTCACTGAGGCGCAGTGGTTAAATTTTTTGTCTGTCGTTTGACAGTTGGAACGAATTGTTTTTAAGTCAATCAGACTTAAAATCAGCCGGGTTATCATAAGATCAAGAAATTTTGGATACTAAACAACAAATCTTATAAATAAGATGCTTATTTTTCCTTATTTTAAAATTTATTAAGCCTCCCTACAGTGTTTAGTGCACGGTTTCCAATATTTCCTTCGTTTTACGATATAATCAAGTTAATCAAGTTCGACAAAAAATATAATACTTGGCCCACAATCGTAAATCCTACCAGTTATCCGCCCCCCGATAGACAGTTTTAAATTAAATGTTTTTTCAATTCATCAAATAAAATCATTTTTCCGCTTTGCGTGATTCAGTTGCTTTAAGCTGCATTTGGCGCAGAGAATATTAAATGTTTTTAGGATTTTTCGTCCAACCCCCCCCCTAAATTCTGGATCCGTACCAAGTTATCAGATCTTAGCTTTTGGTCTTAGCAGGTGGTAACCCTGCCTCTAGAGAACCATCGTCACAATAATGATTGACTTAGGTGTTTATTGATGCAGTTCAACATGTTTATATTAAGCGGATCAATATGACACCTGAGAATACACGGTGCTATTAAAATAAGCTATTTATCTTATATGCTGAAAAGGCATCAGCAAATCTGCCTGCAATAGATTACAAGGCAAGGTACAGTGAATACAAAAGTGATAGCTAAGATGTGTGGTAATGCAGGATAATATAATCAAAAAAATACCAAAAAAAAACAATTTATATATAATATATAGCTATTGACAGTGATAAGCTTACAATAAAAACTGTATACCAAAGTCGAAACGACCAGTTTCGCCGTAGTTGAGTAAGCGTATGTCCTGCGCTTCGTGCGACAAACAGTATACTTTTATTAACAACTGTTTACTGATGTTGAATATTATTGAGACCAAAGGCACTATATGAATTCATATTGCAATCCTACTTTTGTACAACAAACCTTGTTATACAAACTGCAATGCTTCAATTGTATCTTTGTGTTTGTAGCTGCTCGGTGTACGTTAAACCTATAGTGTGCCTGTAACTCCGCACATATCGCTATTCTAACACGGCGCCGCACTCTGTAAGGACGTTATATAGTTAGAAGTATAGGATTTTGCGCGCACAATTCTGGGACCAAAACATAGG
Organism: Ascidiella aspersa; assembly: GCF_963924565.1. Taxonomy (NCBI): domain Eukaryota; kingdom Metazoa; phylum Chordata; class Ascidiacea; order Phlebobranchia; family Ascidiidae; genus Ascidiella; species Ascidiella aspersa. The sequence continues at coordinate 24,878,802 of NC_139451.1, forward strand.
CCGAAACAAAGCCGTGGGCTTTTCGATGGAGCCGACCGGCGACAAGCTCACGTTCGAATCGGAAAAGGTGCTGTACGTCGACATGCCGCACGAGCATAGCCGGGACGACTTTATCCCAACGCCAAGTGAAATCGACACGCGGTCCAACACCTTTCCGAGGCTCAACAACAACTTGCGAGCACGACAGCGCAACCTGAATCAGAACGCTTCGGCTGCCTACAAGTCGCAGTCGATGGAAGTCTTCGCTGTCCAGCAGCATCACAAGCAGCAGCAGAGACAACTGGACCGAGGACAGCAACAGGCCCGGGACAACGGAGCGGCGGCCTTTGCTCAGGACTGTCGCGGCTCTTTCTCGGGGGATTCGGACATGTCGAGCAACTGCTCTAACAAGGAACCTGTAAGTGTTAAAGGGCTCGTTGACTTCGATCCGCCAACGTTGTCGCTACTTTTTAATGGCTTTCGAAGCTATATCTATTGGCCGGCAACGATGGGTCTCCCTGTGTTTGATTTCCAATTATTATTATTATCATCGGTGTTCGTTTTGGGATACTGCCATTGGTCTTTCTAATCGATGCTGCTGTAATCTCAGTAAATAGCTCAATGGTCAAATGAAGCCTAACGTTTTTAATTTATGCTGCATTTTAAAACTTAGTATGCCTTTTCTGAAGAATGTCATAAGCACTTGCCGAAACGTATGCAAACAAAAGAATGAATCTTTCAATACTTTTTGCCATATACAGCAAAAAATCACTCAATTAAGATACTTTTTACTGTTCCCAATTTCTCAATTTCAAACGTAAATTATTCAAGTGTTTATGATATTCTTGATTTTCTTAAAATTTAAATCTGCATTCATAGTTTTAAATCAACTTGTTTACAGCGTGGCAGGCGAGAACCCAAGCCGTCGGATTTTATATTTTTCGCGTCCAATTCGACCTTGCATGGAATCAACTACATTTTTACCGCGGGCCGGTTTACCTTCAGGAAAGCCTTATGGGTCATCGCATTTACTGCCTCGCTATTCCTTTTTCTTTACCAGGTAAAATACTTTTTAGGCAGTATTTCATCCAAACACTTGTAAAACAGTTCATGTATCATTCGCAATCGGATTGTAGTCTGGATCCATACTTGACGTTATCTATAGTTTGTTCGTTTCTTGTATCGTTATATACCCGATACTGAAACAAGCCGTAGCCTTATTAAGCTAAAATAATTCAGATCTATTTTTTAAACCTGCAATATATTTTGGTCGGAAAATGATAGGTCAACTATAATGACAGCAAGAAATATTTCTCTAGATGTAATCCGACAGTCAGTTAATCAATGGGGTTTAACATTGCCTGAATATGTCTGGTGACCCATACTGCCTCTATGTTGGGCATTTTTATGGCGGGCCAAATACTATTATTTAAAAGCGCACTTCGCAGGATTGGCATTAAGAGTTACTCAAATGTATAGCTTGTGAGATGCTAAATGAGCTTGGTTTTTCGTGATTTTTTTAATTTACTTTAACCGCGCGATCATTAGTGCATAAGTGATTTCGAACCCAAGTCGGTTTATTTAACCTTCGCTGTAATATTATATTGGCATCGAATCTGACGGCCTTACTTGGTTTCATAAAACACGGTTCTTATGAGTAATGACTCACTCCATCATTATTTTTAGGATATGGTTTATCAGTATCGTCTAATCTCTAATCAACTTCGTGATATTTCAGGCCTATGATCGTTACACGTACTACAGCTCCCATCCTCATGTAACCAAACTAGACGAGCAAGAAGCCACTGAAATCGACTTTCCGGCACTCACGATTTGCAACATGAATTCCTTTAGGCTAAGCGAAGTTACCACCGACGACTATTACTATACTGGCGAGAAAATCTTCGGGATTTTCGACTCGAATTTCTCGTTTCAATTAAGGTACTTGTAAGAGACTCTTTTTATTTGTGTGTTATTTAATATTTAATAGGTTGTGGTCATTTACCGTGATCCCTCGGGTTACGCATACCCCCATTCGTAATTATACATTGGGTGGGGATTTTTCTTTGTTTTCTATACATGTTTTGCCAAAAATATAGTAAAAATACGGCGGGTTTTCTGCAGGCCTTACAGAGACAACAAGACCTGGCCTTTTGTTTGGAACAAAATCCGGCCCTTGGTAAAACTTGGTGCCAACTACAAGCCTACAGCCAAGTCGTTTAACATGTCCGAGTTCTACGATCGAACCGGGCATCAGGTGAACGAGATGGTAAAGAGCTGCAAGTACAGAGGCAGGGATTGTAGGTCCTATCGCGACTGGACAACGGTAAGTTTTTGCTTTGTGTGTGGAACAGACTTGAGATAGTTCTATGTGGCTGTTTGGTTCGATGAATTAGAGATATCTGCTTCTTTTGCTAATTCTCATTTAATTTGTGATTTTTTTCTGGGATCTAATTGTAGTTTCCATCTCATTCCTGTTTAAAAAGGATTGTGCTTTGTCCAAAGGCGTTTTTCAGGTTCCCAGTCAGGACACATCTTCAGCCATGCTGCTGAATTATCAGTACTAATCTTTGACATTCACATTTTTGCAGTAAAAAAATGCATAATGGGCGAACTTACTTTGTGCAATAAAAAAAATAAAATAAAAAATTAAAAAAGGTGGAATAATTTATAGTAGGTACTGCGTTTCATCGCGGAATTCGCTTTCGCACAACTGACAAACGTCCCTGCCAGGCCAAAGTGTTAAAATTGCCTTGAGAAAAGTAATGTATTTTAAAAGCTTTATATTTTTACTGATGTAATTTGGCTTATAAAGTTCCATTTAATTTGCATTTTTAGCCAGGCAAATTCTACCACCAAGATAACGGTTTAAATAACACCATAGGTTATGTTGGAACTTTGACATAGCAGCACACAGTTATCCAGCTGTTGATTTCAACAATATAATTACCTGTACGTTGATGCAAGTGAAAATAAATAAAATATTATGTGTATGTTTATTGTTGCATTTTTACGAAATAAACAAAACTAAAACAAAACTTTGCACTATCTGATGGCTTAAGTTAGAATTGTTTTAAAGGTTGCAATAGTTATCCAATACACAGTTCAGACAGAAATATGTGTCTTGCAGCAAAAAAATGTGTTTTTTCGTGACCAATACAGAGCTTTTTGCTTTTATTCTGAGTGTGTATTTTGATTTATCTCATTGAGTAACATGTGTATGTATTTGGTAATACTACGAGTTTGCGAGTACTGGCGGTCAGTGTTGTAATTACTTAAGTCACTGTTTTCAAATTGCTTTAATTGACTTAAGTTCTTTTCGTAAAATGACTTGACTTGACTTATAGACAAATGACTTGACCTGGACGTCAATGAGTCAAATGACTTGGGTTGAAATTAAGTGGTTTCATTTAACATTTCATTATAAACTTCAGAAATTCTTCTCAAATTTTGCACGTAAACCTAGAAGATTGCTACATGTCGTTAGTTGTTATTTTTAAGTTGATTTATTGCTTATAATCGGTTTGCACTATTTTGTACTACATTCGTCTAACATGTTTTTGTGATAACCTGTGTTTTTGTGAAGCATGTTTTATGCTGTAGCCGGCTTGATACTACGGCACACAGCCTCGTATCCCTTGTTTATCTTATAAGTTAAATATTGCAACGCGAACGAGGCATATGTTCGATACTTGTATTGCCTCCTCGTGCTCTAATTTTAAGCCGAGGCGGAACGGACTGACGACTTGTAGCCGATTTCACGCTGGTTCCAAAGGGAGCGGATTGTTCCGGCCGCATTCTTACGGCCAGGCTCTCTTTTAAGTCTTGTTTATCGGCCTGGTAAACTATATAACCACCCTAAAAATGGCAAGTAAGCCCTTGAATAAAGAAGCATATTCATTGGTCGGATTAGTACGTTTTTTGCGGCAAAATTGTCGTAAAACCAGTCAGGGGCCGTTTTAAGGTGGCCAAGTGGGCCGTTGTTCAGGCAAATTTGGCCTTTTGGTCTCGCGACGCCGACCGACTGATCTTGTGCACTGCACCATGTTCTCATCGCTGCTGCATGAAAAATTTATGGCAGCGTATTAGTTGCGGCTTTTCCAACTATCGACGGTGTCGGTGCTTGAGGGAATTGGCCTCGTTTTGTCTCCCAAGTCGCCGCCGTAAGGCAAACGTCCCGATCCACTTTTCATACTTATCTATTTGCTTTTGGATTTTGCAGTTGATTTGGATTAACTTTCCGCATGTATTTTTTTGATTTTTGGAGAAATTTAAATTAAAATGCTGTTTCTGTTTATCGTAAAGCTTTTCTCTGTTTGTTACAAATAAGTTTAATCCCGTTTTAGACTGGCAAAATACAACTTGGTTTTATAATACTAACTTTTCACTGTGTCTTTAGGAGTATATATTTTTCTCAGTTTTTTTTTTCAGGATTCTCTTTCTTTCACAATATAGTTTTTGTACAAAGCCAAAAAAACTTAAATGTAGCCCTCGGTTGTATAAAGCTTGCTCATTACTGTTTCTAATCGCTGATAGATCTGTCGTTACTAGTTGTTGACACATGCTCTGTTATAAACTCACACCATCGGACTATGAAATCAAAGTGAAGAGAGCTTGAAATCCCAAATGATAAGCCGATAAATAACTCGTTAAGACTATATCCGTCATTTATACTGTGTGGCCCGACTGTATTAACTTATGGATCACTAATTTCAGCAAGTTGTTAGCTGTATTTTTAGTGCTACTATTTTTTCACTTTTGCTTACTGTTCTGCCTATGTAATATACCAAAGTACTAAACCACATAGCCTTCATCAGATAATCTTACTTATGATGGATGTAGAACCACATGGTGTGTTTTGGAGCATAATGGGTGAAGGTTGAAGCTAGACGTAGAAAATTAATCATTGGGCAGAATATTCCTTTTGGGCATGTAGTCAAAGTTTTTTTTAAAAACTAAATCATGGCAAATATTTACAGCAATACAAAATAAATGAACAGAAACAATATGATTTACATTCAAATGCGGTGTTTGGTTTAACTGTATGACAAGCAAATCGCGAACAAACAATATCTTGATCTTGATGATGAGTCTTCATCAAAACGTGTATATCTTAATCTTTTTAGATTAAGTCACAAACAGTTAAGATATGTGGATTACGTTAAAAATATGCTACCTTTACATATGTATGGGCTTTGATAATCATCATCGTGCATCGTATGTTACTAACCAATTTCCAGAGTTCGTTTTTTTTGTTTGTTAAAAGCACAGCATCAAAGCTATTTCATGTCAAACCTATGGCTTTACTTGTTATCCAGTTTTGTTGTTCAAAAATTAAACGTCTTGTAGATTAGTTTTCCTTTTGTCTGTTTAATTTCCCAATGGACGTAGCAAATTTCCGATAAAAATGCTTTCTTTGTTATGAAGCTATTTCTTGTAATAGTGCCTCTTGTGATTAACATTAAATTGCATTTAAAAAAAAAGCTTAGTAGGCAGCTAGATCGATTTTAATTACGGCCTTTAACTAAAATACTACACGTCGTTCTCTAAAAATTACTCGTTCCTGAAACTAACAGTAAGTCCGTACCTTTATAAACTTTCCGCGAACGAACCTCTGAAAAAGCCAATGAAGCAGGGTGTATAACTAAGATTACCGAAAAGAAGCAGGACAAAACTAGTCATATTTTCCACAATTACTCTTTTTGTGAGTTTGGAATCTGATTTAAGAATATACTAAGGTTTTACAATCATCTAGAGCAGGGTTTCCTAAACTGTGGTCCGTGGACCATTGGTGGTCTGAGGCAATATGACAAGAATTTAAAAATCACACATGTACGTTGTACACTACGTAGTACCCTTTCAAAGATAATTACCGCAGTTATTCACAACTTAATGATTTCGAAAGTTTTCGATGCTGTCAGTTTTGTAAAGAAATAAAATTCGGTTTTGTTTATTTTTCCTTTGTATTGCGGTCCGCGAAAAAACAGATTCACAAATATTGGCCCGTAGTCCAAACAAGTTTGGAGAACCCTTATCTAGAGGTGTATCTCTACTTGTGAATATGTGACACCAAATAAGACAATGGCTTTTGTTATTTGAACACAGACATCTCTCTGCTTTCTCTTAAAATTATCTGAGTCGCTAGTTACGAAACTGTGTGTAGTCAAATATATCGCATGTTCCAAGTTATCGGATACGAATACTTTGAGCTGCTTATCCATGGCTAACCGTGTCGTCTCTTTACAAAGGTGTTCACCCGCTACGGCAAGTGCTATACCTTCAACTCGGGCCAGCAGTACCCGCCGCTCAAGACCCTCAAGGGCGGAGTGGACAACGGCCTTGAAATCTTGCTCGACACGCAGCAGAACGAATACATGCCGGTGTGGCAGGAAACTGGTAAATAACACTTTTTTAAAATCTTAGTCCAGGGCATATGTTTTATACTTAAAGCATTTCGTTTACGATGATTTAAATGTCAATATATTAAACTAAAATAACACCACCCTTTATATACAGAGGCTATACATGGGTCGGTCGCATTATCCCGGTATTTTTTTCCCAGTCAAATAATTAACGATTTTTTTTTTTTTGTTTTTTTTTGTATTAGTTCAGGGTTAATTAACGGGGCTATTCAGGGTTTTCGGGGGGTCTTTGATCATATGTTATTTAATTATTCACCAAATGCACTCAAATTTGTTGTGTTTCATATTACTGCATAGATTTCATATTATGTGACGCATATTTTTATCACGTGAACAGGGGCCAACCAATTGTTGAGAGAGTCCCGAGCCATAAAAAGTTAAGAACCACTGTGCTGGTCAACGTTAACATTGCACTTAGATCACAGGGTGCCTTATGACGGCATAATCAGTAGACCTACCGAACATTAAAAGACAATCTTTTAAATGATGTAAATGATGTCGGATAACAATTTCGCTCGCGAACTTCAGATACCATTTTTCCTATTCGGAGTTTATAGTTTATTTCGGAGTTAATAGTTGTTTAAATATTTATTCTTTTTTTTTTCAGATTCACGGAGTTAAATAGTTTTTATATTATTTATTATTATTATTATTGTTTATATTGGGATCTAAAGCTGTTCCAACATTTCTAGTTGTTTATCTTTTATCCGTATCGTAAAATCCAAACAGAACCGCAATGGGTATAAAAAAAATATAAGACAAGTTTATTCAAGAAGAACACAATACCATAGTTAGTTCTGCTTGAAATCTTAATTCAAATGAATCGTTTAGTACTCTGCTTTTATTAAATAAAGTTGTTTTAGATCGTTTTTATAACATTTGTGCTTCTGTTTGAATCTAACCAAATACTTCTTTGTATAATCTTCACAATATCTTGACAAGAACTTGAATTTAGCTACAAATTCTAGTTTTGATCACAGCCAAGTATAAATTTTTTATCACCCTAAAAACGATTTTTTTTATTTTCCTTACAAAAGGTATGAAACTCAATTTGTTTAAAGGCGAGCAAAAGCAGTCGTCAACTAACCACGGTCGTTCGTGTTGTCGGCTATCATTCAGGAATAGTTAAACTTCCAAAACACGAAAAACTGTTTTGTTTCAGACGAAATTTCGGTCGAAGCTGGATTCAAAGTCCAGCTGCACGTTCAAAGTGAACCGCCTTTTATTCACGAACTCGGTTTCGGTATTTCACCGGGATTTCAGAACCTAGTTGCCACCCAAGAACAACGGGTCGGTTTTTGTTCAAGTGGTTTCATTTTCCAAATTTTTCGAAACTTTTTATTTCAATTGTTAAACCTTGTTAAATGTTTCGTAAAAGATTGCAGACTTTTCATGGCAATTTCTACAATACGTTTAAGCTGTAATTATCAACGTAGGTAAAATTATAACGGGCATCGAGAATGGAGAATATGGTGGACATTTCACATTTCTTGGTACACTATGCACGGATCTGTAATGTAGCTTAATAATGAATTGCAAATCCAAAAAGGTCGAGCAATTTAAAGCTAAGACAACTCAGAATGATGCCAATTGCTCCCCACCTTTCATAAGCGATGCTTTAATTTACTTCTCAGTCACATTAACTGAAGATGATACAAGTTCGTTTCGAAACGTCTTAATCGAGATGATGTCGATCTACTTGACCTTTTTGGCTTTGCAATTCATTATCAAGCTACATTTTACCATTTACAATAACAAACGCTTGATTTGGTACTTTTAAGTGTTTTGCAGTTAATTGAAAACATATTTTATCAAAGTGGGTCTTCGTACTGTGTTGCCATAAAAAGTAATTTCGTATAATATAAAGGCCATTCCATTGTTAGACATTGTATTGCGGTATAATTTAACGAAAACGATCTTAATTTCATCTGGAAACGTTTTTTTCGCCAAATATCTTTCCCGAGTAATTAGCTTCTATTTGGACTGTCATGGAAAAAAATATCTTTAATACATTGCAAACATCACCTTTCCGTGTTTCAACTTTATAAATTTTGCTTATTTTGTATTAATGACGTAATTTGGCATAGGCTCAAGAAAACACGTTGGGTTAGACGGAACACTGATATAACCTCGACTCGTCTCACACACCATATTTTTTTACCCAGATTACATTTCTTCCCGACCCGTGGGGTTCTTGCGTGCAAGACTTCGATCGCTCTCAGCACCAGCACTTCAAGAACTACAGCATCTCGGGATGCCGTATCACGTGCGAGACCAAGTTCGTAATGGACAACTGTAACTGCAGGATGGTACATATGCCAGGTGAGATCAGCCATATTACCGATTATAGGTATGTCCGATTCTTGGCATTCCATTCAGATACCCTATGTTTGGAGAAAAATGTTATCGGGATCCGATATCGATTGACGTTTACCATGGCCTGAAATATTAAACTGAATATTACGGTGGTTATGATTTTCACAGTATTAGGCCGAAATTTGTTATGCCAGGTGAGCGATCAGATCAGCCATATTACCGGTTATGGGCATGTCCGATACTTGGCATTTGATTCCGATACTGATACCCACAGGGTTTTATTTAAAGTTTGGTTTTGGTGACCGCTAAGTAGTTTTAAGAGACCGCAAGTGTTTCATTTAAATACCAAAAAGTTGCAAGTCCAAAATTTCAAAAACACCTTAAAAAAAACACTGGATCCCCATACCCGATATTTCGAGAAAAAAATATCTCAAATCGATTCGATGCCAAATCACGTCATTACCATGTTCAAACAAGTAAAATAGATAAAATTTAAACATTCATAGGTCATTTTTTAGGCTCTTTAGCACAAAAATTGTTTTAGCTTCAGGAAGTTTAGGTTCATCCAATTGATAACTGTTTTGAGAAAATATTATCGCGACCCGATCCGATACCAAATGACGTCATCACTATGGTCATATAAACAAAATTTGTCAAACTGAATATTACAATGCTAATAATTTTCAAGGTATTAGGCCGAAATTTGCTTTTGCGTTAGGAAGCCTTTATCTTCTATTTTTTATGTAAATTTTTTTTGCAAATTTGCCTTTGAAGTTATAGAGAACTCTGCGTTGAATCCCAAAACATGGCTGTTAAGCGCAAATTAATTTGGTATTGGATTGGCACCAAAACCACCCTCCTATCGGACGAGTACCGATACTATTACGTGGTACCGGGTATCGGCTTCGAACCGTTATTTTTGGACACCCCTATCACCGATACCTGACTGGGATCTTGCAGATCAGTGGTTCTCAACCCTTTTTCTTGGAGAAATATAACAAAGCTTTGGTGACCATATCCTCTTGAATGAACTTTTTGTGGGTTCAAACTGGAGTTTAAACTCTACTCTATATTTACGGACGGTCGTAATGGAATCCAAAAAGAGTATGAATTTCGCCTTGAAGGCATGGTTTCAAATTTGACGAATAAATCTGATCCAAATAAGATTTTTCCTTGAAAGGCACATGTCAGCCTATAATTTCAAATTAAACGCAACGGTTTACAAAATATTCAAGTACAGGATTTGAGGCGTTTTTTTACGCAAATTGAATGTGTAAAATATGAAGATATCTCCTCGCCCTTACACGTAAATGACAACAAGGACACAAATGGCAGCAAATATTCTTATGATTGACTGACTTTGATTAAGAGAACAAATTCTAAAGAATATTTGCGTTTTTTTACACTATTTTACAAGACACACAATGACACCCAACTAAACACGTGTTTTAAAAAAAATCAGTCGAATAAGAAAACTGGCAAGTTTGCTTGATTGAGATGTAAAAGCGATGGAGGTCAAACTTTTCAAAATTAAGAAAAAAATTGGTTAGTTAGATTAAACCTTCCATTCCGTGACCTTATCAAGCGACTTGCGAAAACTGTAAAATCGGTCAAATTCGATCGCTGCACACACCCACCGCCTTACCCTAATGAAGGTGACCTTACCAAGCCGCCAAACCAAGTGTCGACAAAGACCCTTTTAGCACGAATGACGCTTTATACCTCAAATAGTTGCCTGGTGTGTGGAGAATAACATACCCCGAGTGCCAGTCATTTTAGGCTTAATAAAGGCCAGAGTAGTACGCTCAACACTTTGTAACCTTATTTCTGCCACAAAGCAGTGTTTGTGCATGAACGTTCTTCTAAAAAAAAAAGCTCTTTAAAGGTTCAGCTTAAAAGTTATTTTTTTCCAAATAAGCTTCTTTTTTTTAGTTTTTTATCTAATTAAGTATGAAAAGAAATAAAAAATTCCAACCGTTTTCTCGTTGCATACACAATACACACCCTCTAGTGTTCCACGAAATTTCACGTTATCTTTGAAAATACACTTTTATGTATTGCAAATAGGCATGTGGGCAAACATGTGAGACTAAGACACTTTAATCATTAAACAACTGATAATAATAATATGGTGTTTATGCATTGTCGTCGTAACTTGTTTTAGGGAAGATGTTCAGTGTTCACCAATGTCTAGGTATATGATACTATTCGATGCGAACTTGTATCATCTTCACTTAATGTGACTGAGAGGTAATCGTCAGTTGATATAACTGAGAAATTATCTTCAGTTAATGTGACTGAGAAGTAATCTTCAGATAATATGACTGAGAAGTATTGTTATCATTATTGATCAATAATGATAAGAATTGTGTCCCACCTTTTATAAGTGATCTTTGGTTTATTTCTCAGTCACATTAACTAAAGATGATACAAGTTCGTATCAAAACGTTTTAATCAAGAGGATTGATCTATTAGACCTTTTTGGCCGTGAAATTCATTATTATCAAGCTACATTACAGATCCGTGCATATAGTGTACCCAAATACTATTGTTTTGTAAGAAGGGTGTCGTCCCGAATACCTTTTACTTCAGCTGTTGTTAACACAGCGCACGGGCGTTTAATTAAAATCAGAGCACCTACACGCGCAGCAGCCCGCGTCCAAACTTACGTCACCGCAGCAGGTCAATAAATTTTAAGACATCACCTGTCCCCCGCACCAGCTCAGTCACTGCTCCGCCACCGTTGGGCTCCTAATGGCGGTAATTTAAGCGAGTGCTATAACCAGGCGTAATGCCTTGACACCTCAATTTAATCCGCCACCCGGGTGTTTTCTTGCTTCACTGCTTTCCACTGCGGCTAATAAATTCTCGCGAAATTGATTGGACCGCGTTTGCGGGACTCTTACATCGGGCCCTGATCTTAGTTGTTTTGTGTTGGCGAAGAAACAGTTTTTGTAAAAGTCGCGTTCGGAAACCGTATTTAATCGAACGGAAAGTTTACTGACCTAGAAATGGCGGGTTTTAACGGTTGTGGAATTAAAAAAAGGTTTTAAACCGGAAAAAAGATCGATTTTTATAAATTTGATTTTAAACTAGCTACCGGGGGCTAGCTTTAATTCAAAAGTTTTTTTAAATGCATTTTGTTTGACTGGCAAATAAGTATCAATATTTCGGACCGAGTTGGTTGCAGACTTTACAACGTTGATGCACATTTTTTTATGCACATTTTTTTTGATACTTTCATTTCATGTTACCATGTTAGACATTTTATATATTATTACTAGTGTACAATCAAATAACGAGTACAGATAAAACGTAGTTTTGGGGCTCAAGTTAAACCGTAAAGTAGAAGTATATCAAAATATGTATAATAAATGTTGCACTGAATGTGAGCTATTTAAAATCTTTTTGATACTTGCAATATAAATGTCGACCTTAATTTCTGTTCAGTAACAGCAGAATACTCTAGCAAACTAGCAATGTTGGTCAGACACTATTAAAATAGTTTAAAATATATATATATATTTCGCCAGCAAAGGCATCGTCAGTATATCTTCATTCGAATTAAAATATACTGGCGATGCCTTTGCGGGGGAAAAAATATATATCTTTTAAGATATATCAAAAATGTCTGACCTAAATTGCTAGCTTTGCCAGTGAATTCTGAATCAAGGTCAGGAATTTTAATATAGAGATTTATGTGAAATATATATCATTGTATATCTTTTAACACCCACATAAAATTCTGATCTTATTAACTAGCACTACTGGACTACTAAACTATATGTTCAATGGAGACTGGAGTAAAACCCAAAACCGTTTAAACTTTCCATATAGCAAGCCACAAAACTTCAATATCGGTAGTCCGAAAGGTTGGCTGTTAATCATTACACGAGTCATTGAATGTCTCGCCCTCTTTGACCGAACTCAATCGCTTCATCATTATATGTTCTGTTTTCAACGGTTATTTTTACAGGCGAGGCCCCGTTCTGCAGCCCAGAGCAGTACAAACAGTGCGCCGACCCTGCCCTGGACTTTCTGGTCAAGGAAGACGAAAAGATTTGCGTCTGCGAGACTCCATGCGAAGTGACTAGGTACGCTGTCTGTCTCCTTTAAGTGGTGCCACGGTTATATAAGGTTTGATGGTGGCTGGATTTGGAAATATTTCGGGTCCGGGTGAATATCATCCTTTGAGTTTTAAATGCGTTACGGAAATTTGCGTGTATTTGCGTTGAATCCAAAATCGTTCTTAGTATTCATTTAGTAGGTTGGTAACAGTTATGATCAACTTTGGAGCATAATGGTTGAAAGTTGTAGTAAAACGTAGTAAGAATATCAAAGCCCATACTAAAGTAGGTATCATTTTAAACGTTTCGAATATTTCTTTATTTAGTTTTAACATCGAAAGAGATATTCGAAACGTTCAAAATGATATCTACTTCAGTATGGGCTTTGATATTCTTACTAAGCTGTAATCAAGTTATTTTAAAAATGATTTCACTTTTAGTCAATTTATTTGCTAAATAACCTAAGACCAAGTTCAGTCGGTTTACATAAAGAAAACAGTCATGTCCCAGTCCAAGCCACTACTATAGCACGTCATTTCCACTTCCAGTCATTACTGTTAAGTTAAATGATTTAAAACTAATAAAATAGTAAACTGATTCAATCTTTTGCATTGTTTCATATGGCAACCAAAACTTAATAATATATTTCAAAGCCAAAAAGGTCGAGTAGATCGACAGCATCTTGATTAAGACGTTTCGATACGAACTTGTATCATCTTCAGTTAGTGTGAAGATGATGAAGATGACACACTAACTGAAGATAATACAAGTTCGTATCGAAACGTCTTAATCAAGATGCTGTCGATCTACTCGACCTTTTTGGCTTTAAAATTTATTATTAAGCTATTACAGATCCGTGCATAGTGCACGCAACCAAAACCGTTTTAAAAAAGTAAATACCCCAATTTTACCAAAATTAAATGTTGAAAATCAATCAAGAGATGTTGCAAACGTTGAAAATTCTACCCACTCCTATATGGACTATGATATTCTTTCTACGTCCAACCTACATTTTAGTTAATTAAAATACCTAATTTTATTTGTCATTTCGTTTGATTAAACTCGAAGTCAGATCATTTAACCTGAACTACTCAAGTCAAGTCGTTTAAAATAAAATTTGGCAACAAAGTTGTAATGATGAATTGAATCAAGTCATCACAATACTGGCCAACAGTCTACTGCTGCGTAGCATGTCAATGTACATAAATCCACAAGCAACACAGGCAAGGTCCAAAATGCTTGAAGCAAAATATACCTATATACGCTTCCACACTTCGCCATTTTGTTTAGCTATCGTTGGTAAACTTTAGGCGACTGTAGATTTTGCAAAGAAACCGTGCTAACTTTAGACGATGTTTTGCACTTTCTTATCGTTACGATTTCATTAAATCATATTTTGCATCGATGCAAATGATTTGTAATGTTTAGGTGTATTTTTGTTTTCTCACAGCTAAACAAATTGTAGAGCGACATCCAAAATAATGTTATCCTACCAGTTGATATTTTTCGTTTAAATTTATTTTTACAAATACGAAAAGCTACGACTACATTTTTGTTAAATGTGTCCGTTTGAAATGTGTACAATAGATGTTTAGATCAGAACTTAATTCGAAAATCAGTTTTTTTTCTATAACTTGGTTCTGTTTTGGCAGTGAAATCTACTAATCTTTAACATCTCGAAAAACATGTTATTCGGCTTTTATAGGATCTGTTTTTAGGTCTATTTACTTTCTGTAAACCCGGAAATCGTTTGTTTTTCTACGAACGTCCAAAGCCCTATTATTATTATTAATCTCAATTAGGGATATAGAATGCAGGACAGTTAACCAATCATAAAACCGTCTGTGTCTCATTGTGTGCAGGTACAACCTGGAGTCGTCTGCACTTCGTCTGCCGAGCACGCAGGCACTAAGCTATCTCGCCTACAAATACAAGGTCAATGAAGATTACGTCAGGTAACACACATAGTGGCATAGCGACAATGCATTTCAATCACTATTTTGTGATTTAAGGTCGATTTGCAAGTTGGAGGCATTGCTTTTCGAAATGCAGTTTAAAATGTCTGGTTTAAGCAGGTAACATACATAGCTACATGAAAACAGTGATGACAAATTGTAGGTGAAGTGCGGGACCCATGGAACATGGGGATCAATGGAACACCGGCATATTGCGCCCCCTGTTGGCAGAACTAAATAAAATTTTGGTTGTGGGAATGTGATTTTGTGTACGGAACTTTGTCCAAAAAGTTCTACAGCGTGCTTTTGGAAATGATTGATTTATTCCAAATTTTCACTTTTTTTTTTTGAAAAATGTACTTTTTAGCTTGACATTCGTAAGGTGTTTTGATAGTCTTTAGGTAATTCTAAAGCAGTGAATATTTTTTTGTGGAGAGAGGGGATATATATAGGTAGGCTACATGTTGAAAGTAAGTTTGATTAATTGTATTCAGAGTACTGGCTAGCCATGACGGTTTTTATTAAAAATAGCGATTGGAGGAACCTTAGAACAGTCTGTTCCATTGGTCTCTCGATCATTTTGTGATCATATTCTTAAGGATAGTAGTATGCCAACTTTTAAGACAAGAACATCTAATAAGGGGTTGTTCACTGAGGACCAGAGCTGCGGAGTCGGACTCGGGACTCGAACTAGAGATTCGAGTAAGACCACGTAAAACTATACCAGAGTCCCGATTCCGACGAGCGCATGCGCAGTACCAAAAACTGATATTGCCGTCATTTGCAGTTTATAATAGCGAAATAGCATATTGTGGATATTTTCGAACCATGTATTGTGAGTGGATGAATTATATGACATCCCTATGAGTGGATTGCTAAATATCCACCCTATTTAGTTACGTAAATTGGCAGAATATAGGCTGTAAAGTCAGAGTCGGACTCGAGACTCGACAAAATCGCACACTTGACTATTATTATATTTGCAGATATGTTCTCCTAAAAAAGAAAAACAATTGATATAATAAAAAAAGGTTACAAATTCTACCAGATATAAAAAAAAATATCATTTCAGCATTTTGTGCTTGTTTCCATGTGTTTTTATTTTATTTCTTAAAATAAATTTTCTTGTGCCACATTTCTACACCATTAACTGAGTAGTTGCATTTTAGGAAAACTCAGCGCAGTGGTTTTAGATTCAGTCATGCTCTGTTCCATAGGTCCCATGGGGTGTTCCATAGGTCCTGTGGGGTGGGACCGATGGAACAAAAAATCGAAAAATTTTTGTTCGAAATTTAGTTTAAAATGTAGTGATTTTACGTTGATAGGCAAGTTTACTTAGTCGCTAAAATGAAGATGTAAAATTCGAACCGCTGTTTAAAAAGGCTGGTTTAAATAAGAGACCTAAGCTGCATAAAGACAGTGTATGTTTGATGATAAAATTTATTAATTTAACGTTGATTGGAAATTTACCCGGTAGCTCAAATATAAAGTAAAATTCAAAATCTGATTTAAAATGTTTATTTTAAAAAGGTAAAAGGCTAAACCTACCTAAAGACCTTGTTTTTTTGATGAAAAAACTTAGTAATATAATGTAGATTGCAAATTGACCCGGTAGCTGAAATATAGAGTAACATTTAAAATCTGATTTAAAATGTTTGGTTTAAAATGGTAAGATGCCAATGTTATACAGACAGATCCTTTATGTTTCTGGCATAACCATGTACCATGTAATTTAGCGTTGATTGGAAAATTTACCTGGTCGATTAAATAAATAAAAAAAATATTTTAAGTGGCTTCATTCAAAATGTAAAAATACTTATCGATTGCAATTCAGGAATATACGGAATAAAATCGGAGGACATATCCTTCTCGAATGAGCATTACGATGTTTGTGATGCGAAGAACGCCATAAAAATATAATAATTTTCCTACATCAATCTTTGAATTTATTTTATTCTAATGTATGGTTAAGTCTGGCATAATTAATGGTGTGCGGGTGGTATTCATAATCCGGTATATTGATTTGTCCCGTGTCTTATAGATTTGGCACTCTAGGTTTAGCCGCCAGTTTTATTCCAAATTAATCCCAAAAATAAAAACTAAAACAGCGCGTCGAAAATCAGTGTTGATTGTTGAGGCCAAACTAAACACTAAAATATTTTATTGCTAACAAGCTTAGAAACCTCTAAAAAGTCTGCTTAGCATTTAAAGCCCCAAAAATTAAATAAAATTAAAAATACATTCAGCCGCCAATCTTTGTAAATTTCAGCTTCTGTTTAATTTGTGTTATTCTACCTTTCAGCCTCACTTTTTTTTGGCATTTCTTTCTGTATTGTAAAATTCGGGTTTGATGTTAAGGAGTGACATCATACAGTTAGAATACCTCAAAATGTGACGTATTTTTGATATTAAAAATACTAAAAAATGTTGCAATTTCGAGTAATCTGGATTGACGTTTTCCGCTCGGTCTCTCGACAAATAAAAGAGAGGATTAAATTCGCAACGATGTGTGAACGTTCGGTCATTAATTTTTAATCCCCCTCACAATGCCCCTCCCCAATGCTCCGCTTTGGTATCCCGTGACGCAATGGAACGCGGCAAACAGGTTTTGCGATTTCACGCATGTTTTTGCTACATAAGTCGCAGATGTTTCCTTTGTATATTGAAAGGTCTTCGTTATTCGCCTATTAAATCTGCTGTTTTTCGTGCTGGCATCTATCTTACTTTAAACTCAAATGCCAACGCGTCACTATTACCTTATCAAGGCCATACCGCAAATGGGCTTGACCTATTGCTGGTAAACGAAATTCCACGACTTTTATAGAGAATTTACGCTGTTTTGTCACATTGCTTTTGCAATGCATTTTCCAGCCGCTTAAAAGCGACATTTTTCGCGCCAAACAATCATTAAAATCAATAAAAAGTGTAAAACAAGCCTAACAGTTTTCTAGTTTTCGCTGCTGTCAAACTGTACGTATATGTTTATCTTGGCAATACTCTAACTTTCGCTTATTTCACTGTTTTATACCCTAAACAGTAATTTTGTAGATAAGTAATGTTTAATTTGCACACAGGGATAACTTCGTAAAGCTCAACATATTCTTCGAAGCCCTTAACTACGAAACCATCGAACAAAAGGTGGCCTACGAGATTCCTGGCCTTCTTGGTGAGATTTCAAACATTTTTTTAGTCGCTTGGTAAACCAAAATATTTATCGAGGGATTTAGTTCAGAAGGAGGTTGAAGAAATCTCCCATTTTCCAGAATTATGGCATTTTTATCGCTATCGTCAAACCTAAAGCCTGTTTTTGATATTACATTGTACATATTTTGCGTGTGGTGGCAATTTAAAATTTCGATATCTTTTGTTTTATTCCGATACAGATACCCAAAAACTACAGCTGCCCGATACCATGGCATTAGTTTGATTAATGTGATTACATAGACAAAATTCAAAAAGTTAGAATGAATTATAAGTAACCAAAATTAGGCCTATCGTTAACATTTTTCTTATACTCTCAGTTTTTGAGGACAAACAACTGTTTTTGTGTTATGTTGGATCGCTTGTGTAGGATTCGATCAAATAAAATCGAACTTTCCTGCGCGTTTATGGAAATTTACACCAAACTAAACAATACACGCTTGTTTAAATCGAAATATTACCGTGTTCATTTCCTCCGTCCGCCTGATCATTTTGTCTTTTGAACAACATTGAATATTCAATTGCAGGTGATATTGGGGGTCAGATGGGACTTTTCATTGGAGCAAGTATTCTAACGATACTGGAACTTTTCAATTACGTGTACGAGGTCGTTAAGGTAATAAATTGACTTCTATAAAGATAAGAAATAATTATGAAGGGTGATTTGCGTACCAAGTAAATGCAGTACACCTAAAATCCAAAATTATTTACCTTTATTTTCTACTTAGTCCAAACTGTTTTTCAATAATCGATTTGTTACAAAAAAAGTAAGTAATATACCTATATTTAATTATTATCCATTTAAATGATAATTTTACATCTAAAAACACTAAAAAAAATGTAGAACCAGTTACCAGTTTAATTAGCCACATGCTTTATACAACCATCCTAAATAAAATAATGAAATAAAAGTAAAACAAAGTATTATACTTATCTAAATGGAAAATTGTTTTAGCCAAAAGTATGCAAATTTAATAAAAATTTGCATTTAATCCCTACACGAAAATATTAATTATTTCTGGTTATTCAGCCCTGGATATTTTAAATGTAGCGATATATGTGGTATTGATTAAACCCTATCCCGTCAAATGGCAGTCAAACGAAGTAGAACTTTTTTAACAAAAATCTGTAAAATAAAATATAGTTCAAAATTCCTAGTCGTGTCCGTCCAGTAATAAAATGCTCCCTTTTGAGGCGCCGTGAAACCGTCAGCGTGTGAAAACGTCTTCGGTAATTACAACGGGCTGGCAGCGACCTGCTAACGACCCGTTAGGACGCTAATCGATAATAAGACACCTAATGGGATCGATTGGTTACCATATAAGTACGTTCTAAAAGGACGGAAATTTATTTGCTTCAATTTTTCGTCGAAGCATTTTCTTTGAAACGCGAATCGTAAGGGTACACGCTCATCTGGCTTAACCTTTGACGAATTCTTAAATTTCAAATTCCCTGATTGTATGTATTTTTTTTTCGTTTCACACTTCCCTTTCATCACAGATTTACGAAAATATCGAAATCCTAAATAAATTGTATTTTACTCCTAAAAAGAAATACTACTTTACAGTACAAAAAGTAGATATGCTAAAAACTGAAATGCTAAAAACTGAAAGAAAAAGTTGCCTCATTTGTGTAAAAAAGAAAAAAAACTTTATTTTAAAGGATACGTGACGCATAAGGCACATAATTAAAAACTGCGTTTATAGTCGAAATAACGGCATTTATAGTCTAATTAAATAAAAAGTGTGATATGTAGAGTTTATGTGCCACACAGCGCAATTGTAACTTTGACGAATTCTTAAGACCCGTCATGTAAAACGTTGACCACCCGTTGCCTTGACAAAACTGTGTGTAATATTCAAACGAATACTAGTCTACAACAAATTGCTAATCAATGCATTTATGTTATAAACAACGCCCAACTTAAAACGAAACTCCAATAAAAACCAAAAATGTTGCACTGAATAAATGATATTGGAAATCCTTGACACTTGCAAGATAAATGACGACCTCGATTCCCGATCAGTAACAACAGAATAGTCTAGCTAGTAATTAAGGTCAGACACTATTTGCAGATGTTAAAAGATATATAAATATTTCGCCGATGAAAGCATCCCTGGTATATCTTAATACGAATGAATCTTTTAACATCTATAAATAGCGTCTGCCCTGAATTACTAGCTTCGCTACTCTTTTCTGTTGATAAACTAAACAAGAAAGGTTTATGTAAGATCATCTGATCATGTTGGAACAAACAGTTCAAATTCAATTCCCTGATCATATAAACTTTTTTCTTCTCGCACTTAGTTTACGTTTAATCAACACAATAAGTATAAGGTACTTCAGAAGGGCTAGATTACAGTTGCTGAGCACATATGTCGTAATAGGTATCTTTTATTCAATCGGGAAAAAAAATCACAATCTTAAAAAAATTGCATTTTAATATTAAGAAAAAATATTAAAGTAGGCTACACAACGTTGTGAAAAGTAAAATTAATGTAAAAACGTCAACAAAAACGCCAAAGGCGACATCATGTTTTCATTTTACACTGTGCTTATAATCGAAATCGTTGTTTTATTTGTAGGATAAAACGTGGGGAAAAAAGTTGCGCAGAGCCAGGCGAGAGGCGGCCAAGGAATCTCTTCGAATGGAACTGCAAAACCAGCGAGGTGATTATCTAACTTAGTGGTTCTTAACCTTTTGACACTCGAAGACTGGTAAAAATACAAAAATCCTTTCACGGACCGGTTCCGAGAATTTCGAAGAAACAAAATTTCGCGATTCTTTATTAAGACAACTATAGGGAAGGTCATTGATTAGATAAATTAGAAATAGTGTGCCAGAAACTAGACTCGGCGTGTTTGTGTGCTGAACAGATTTTTCCAAAATGGGTTTAGCATACCAAAGAAGTAGAGTAAATTTGAAGCGCTAAAGTTTTTGCATTTACGCGTTTAAAAGTTTTAAAAACAGACAGTTTTTAAACTACTTGGCGGACCGGTACTGGGCCACCTATTTACGGTTAAAAACCCTTGATCTTACTGGTCAAACAGTTTACATTGTTTCTGCTACGTTCTTTGTAGAGCTTAACAACGGATACCGAATGGTGAACATCAGTGAGCCAAACGAGATTGGCTACGAATTGCAAGAGAACAACGTGAATAGACAGGTTCCCACAGGATACAATAACAAGCTTTCGCCCCTTCGCGAATCTCATCATTTCGACGATGGCTCCGGTAAGTTATGTGGCTATGTGCAAAAAATTTAAATTGATATGTCTAAACTAAAAACGTAGTTAAACAAGAAACCAAACCATTCCACTAACGTAGTGGTTGTTAACCGTTTTCTTGCTGCACCCCTTTCAAATAACCAACCAATTCTGGCACCCCCTCTACAATGGCGTATATAACAAAACCATTGTATTTTATTTTTATACAAGTACATGATAACACAATAACGCAATACAAAAATGTGAGTAAGTTTTACATGTAACTGAGCAACGAAATAAACTATACAGTAATACATTTTCTGTTTGTGATTCAGCAT
Organism: Ascidiella aspersa; assembly: GCF_963924565.1. NCBI lineage: Eukaryota > Metazoa > Chordata > Ascidiacea > Phlebobranchia > Ascidiidae > Ascidiella > Ascidiella aspersa. Next base: position 24,900,286 of record NC_139451.1, read on the forward strand.
CCCCGTACCCTCTTGAAACAGTTATCGCGCCTTGGGGTTGCGCGCACTCCTGGTTATAAAATCCTGCACTGACTCCTCGGGTAATATCTCACCTTTTCTTCAGACTTGCCTCCGGCGTTCCAAAGCCTGCCGCCCCCTCCCGTCCAGTACGGCAACTCGGGCCTGGCGGAGGATCGCAACGAACTGCACGAGACGTACTTTGGCCAGCAGAAGCCTGAGACGCGCGAGACCAGCTTCAGCTACAGCGACATCTACCGACCGTCTAACGGCGCCCAGTGGCCGCCACGCGATGTCTCTAAATCGCAGCAGTTTAATCATCTGCCGTACGAGCCGTACGTGCCGACTACGGCCGGGACCATGGACTCGAGACAGCCGGGGTACTTGGGTCGTGGCCGGACGGCGAGGAATAACGAAGTCTCGCTGACGCCGCTGTCCCTGATTTCTCCGCACACTTCCAATCCTTCAATGGTCACCAGCCCAGTGCACCATCACTTTATGGACTCGGTCGACTGCACCACCACCTCCATTGAGACGGATATACACTAGCGCGCCGCTGTTTGACTGCACAACTACTGTCCGACAGCAAGTTGCTGGCTGACTTAACAAGTGTCACACGACTGTACACTAAACTGTTCAGCTGTTGCTGATTGGATTGTTGCTAAATGACCGTACAGCTTTGTTGCGACTTCACAGTTATCGCCCGACCGTATAGCTCAGGGGTGTCCAACATTAGCCACGCGTGCCAAATGTGGCACGAAAGCCCCACAAAACACAGACAATTGTCAAAAAAGCTAAATTTGTTATACAGCCAATTGCCATTGTTTATTCAAAATACAAAACAATCCCAGCAATTACGACAACAAACAATTACTTCTGATATTATAACACTATACTGCTTTTATTTTTGGTATAAAAGCGCTTTTAATATTACAAAAAAAATAGTTGCTAAGCTTTGGCACAGGAAGAAGTTATAAGATAAAAATTGGCACTTTGGCTTGTTTGAGTTGGACACCCCTGGTATAGCTGTTATACAACTGTACAGATTTTGTACGACTGGCCAGTGACTAGCTATTGCATAACTGTACAGTTATTGTAATACCGATCAGCTTTATTGTGACTGTACAGTTTTGGACAACTGTATAGTTAATGACGTGTTCTGTTTATTTGGTGTACGTTTCTCTTGTGCAAAAATACGGATATCCTGTGACTATACAGCCAACGTTTATATGTTTTAGCCTGGTTTTGGCAAGCTTAATAGTACGAAAAAAATGATACGTCCTATTAGGCGTCCGACAAGGGTGGTAACATATCACTCTGTAAGTAATGTATACCGTATTGCTTGAAATGAATTTTTAGATCTGAAAATTAGCATTTAGCGTCCGGGTGGATGCTTTAGGGGTGAATATAAGACTTCAAAACTAAGTTGTTTACCCAAAAATTATTTTGACGACCTATGGGCGATATTTGGATAAAACTTTTGTGATTGCTATTTCCGACCAATGGTTGATATTTGTATAAGCTTTTGTGATTAGAAAATACTTAGAAGTTGTTGGGTTTGCATTTTTTAGCCTACGTCTAATGAAGAACACGCGCGATATTGTGTTTTGCACCATTATCAATTAACGTGACATCCAAAAATTTCGCAAAATGTTTAAATCCCTTTTCAATTCCAATCCACCGGAAGGTGATAGCAGTGTTGTCAACAAGTCATTTGGAAAAGATTTAAGTCACAGCCAAGTCATCTGTTACCCATTTCTAATCCCAGTCAAGTCATTATTAAATAAAAACTCTTTATTCCAATCAAAGTGATTTGACTCAATGACTCAACTCCAAGTCAGGTCCTTTGTCCAAAAGAGATCTTCAAGGCAATTCATTTATCAAAACTATTAAGTCAATTCATTTCAAAACTGTGGCTTAAGCGCACTTAAGTCAAGTCATTACAGCACTTGGTGATAGTATGTCAAAATCATATCGTGTAAACTTGTTTCATGTAAAGGGGACTAAAAAGGCGGTCTGTCAACCCACTGCTGCCTGTGCATTTTAAAATTGCAATTTCGTTAACCGCCGATTGATCTTCGTTAGTTTGATTTTGTGTCGAAACGCCAAGCTTTTAACTTTGTTTTTTCCCGTCTTCCAAGCTGCGATCGAATTTTCAAGTGTTTGATTTGAGCGCAAAACGATCAATTTGTCGATTTTGATCGACAGGCGTGATTTAATCTCGGCCGAAGTTGTTAGTTCTTTTATCGTCGTTTTTATTGTCTGAGGAGTTGTATCTTGATAAGCGTCCTTTGTTTGTATTCTACACATTACACAAATTTTTGTTAGTTGTGTATTATGTTTGAAATTGATTTTTGCTGTCTATTCTGCTGAACGAAAGATAACCTTTACATTTTGCAATTTTTATTATTTCTAATTAAGGTTATGAAAATATCTTGTAATGCAATGTAAACAAACAAAAAAACAGACTAATGTTTTGTAATTTTCTATCTATACCAATACTTAAGTTCCTATAGATTGAATAATAACTTTCATGATTTTAAAATAACTTATTCATAATTGTTTTTATTTATTTATTAGTAAAGGAGTGCTAAAAAACTATGTTTTCTTTAAAATGTGTTTCCAGAACTCGCGTATGTTTTATTTTTTCCAAAAACTGCGTATGAAAAATCGTGTTTAGTTGTTACATTTTCGCTTTTTACTTATTGTGCTTAATAAAGACATGTTCAAACATTGCAAAAAGTTGAAATGCGTTTGACTTCCATCGCTGGTGCTACGATCATCAAACGTATGAAGAAATTAACCTTTGAGTGAACTGATAACACCGTTTGTTCGCTTAACGATTATTCGAGAAAACTTTAAATTGTTGCCTGAATTTAAAAAACGCAGGCTTAATGTCGTCACAAAGAAAAAATGCGTCCTTTATTTCGAAATTGGTTTCGAATTTTGGCTTGTGTTTAGCAGCCTGTTTCACCAATTATTATAGCTGCTGCAATTTTGGATTTTGCTTGGTCTTCGAGATAATGCCAACAATTTAGGTGAAAGGAAGTTTTCGAAAAAATTAGCCTTCAATCTTCTGACTGACGGATATTAAACTTAAAAGGAATATTAATAAAGAAAAACATGTTTTTTCAGGTGAAGGGATTTAACTATATATACGACCTTTTTCAAGAATTGTTTTATGTGTATGTAAACTGGGATTTAAGCCAAAAATAAATAAATTTAATAAAACTCGTTTCCTGGAATTTCTTCATCCGTTGTATGGCCGAATGGTAGGCGGCCCGGCATTGTGTTTCATTGGTAGATGGTTCGATCCCATCCATTACTCTGCGATCAACCCTGATTAACCGTGCACAGCAAACTCTCCAATGGGCATTAAGCCCTCAAACGTTACTATAACGTAGGTCAAAAGGACCTTTAATACCACAATCACTTCAATAAACTTAACTGTAAATTCATTGTGAACCACTAATTGCTGACGTAAATATCCTCAATACCACAATTACTTCAATAAACTTAATTGTAAATTCATTGTAACCCCTAATTGCGAATGTAAATATCCTCAATACCACAGTTACTTAAAAAAACTTAACTGTAAATTCATTGTAACCCCTAATTGCTAATGTAAATATCCTCTTAACCCTTGTATAAATGCCTAAACATTCTAACATACAAAATCCACTCACCAACTGGTAAGCGGTACAAGCAGTTACAATTAACACACTCCCAATTAACAACACACTCCCAATTAACAACTCCACTCCCAACTCAGGGATTTCGTTAAAATTAGCATAACTAGAGAGAAGTAGTCCAAATCTTTACTTTAAAAAATTATGCAAAAAAAGTCGCTGCCTATACTCCTCGTGCGCTGCTTCGGGCTGGTTCCCTATTGTGTGGCTCTGAGCCACGCCCTCTGAGGGCCTAAGTTTTTCGAACACTGTTGCCAGCCCGAAGCAGCGACTTCTTGCCTGACTAAGCTGACCTAGGAAACCTTGCGGCTACCTAACCAGTGTTCTGACCTGTGTGCATTGGGGGTTTAACGTGACATACAAGAAACTTTACCGGGCTAACTGAATCCCGCCACAGGCTGGGACAGGATTCGGCGACTCCTTGTTCATTGTGAGGTTATTTATGATTAATTCTATCTTTAACAGAGATTGAGAAATTACAGTTAAGTTATCAGGTTCGAACCCATAGAATTCTATCGGCTACCGGGGAAAGATTTTACCTTTAACCGGGTTCGAACTCGGGCGTAACGGTTTCTAACCAGAGTGCGTTTCCGCTACGCCACAACAAGGAGCTGAAGAAATGAGTTTAAATTGCTTTGATAATTTAAAATAGAGTTTTCAATGGGTGATAAGTAGCCATCAATCTTCAAGCTGTTTTCCACCAAAGTTTGCCCGTCTAGATTTGGCCTAATGGTAGACCATTCGACGTAATGAACCCGTGGTCTATGGTTCGATTCCCGTCAAATCTTATTTCATCAACATATAGTAGTACGTGATAGACAGTAGCGCACCTTTCCCCGATTAAAACTTGTTGCTTCAAAACCTTCGAACTGTATTGAAACAGAACATTCACAAAATCCGTAACTATAACACGTCATGTTAAATGTATCTCTATTATAAAACGGTAAACTGTAGATCTTGTTAAATCGACCATGTAGCTATAAGAAAGGATTATCCCCTCTTAGATGTCACGTCATCACTGTAATGTCTTCATGTAAACTTCGATAGTAAAGTCCCAAAAGACACTAATGCCCCATTAGTTCATGTTACCACCTTGGCGTTATACCGGAAGTAAGAAATCGGAATTCAAAATAAAAACTACCACAATAGAAGCTAACAAGAATAACATAAACACCGCGGCCATTTCAACTAAAAATAAAAAAATAACTAAACAGCCATAAACTTTTATTTTCTAAAATTATGCAAAAAAAGTCGCTGCCTATACTCCTCGTGCGCTGCTTCGGGCTGGTCCCTATTGTGTGGCTCTGAGCCACGCCCTCTGAGGGCCTAAGTTTTTCGAACACTGTTGCCAGCCCGAAGCAGCGACTTCTTGCCTGACTAAGCTGACCTAGGAAACCTTGCGGCTACCTAACCAGTGTTCTGACCTGTGTGCATTGGGGGTTTAACGTGACATACAAGAAACTTTACCGGGCTAACCGAATCCCGCCACAGGCTGGGACAGGATTCGGCGACTCCTTGTTCATTGTGAGATTATTTATGGTTAATTCTATCATTAATAGAGATTGAGAAATTACAGTTAAGTTATCAGGTTCGAACCCATAGAATTCTATCGGCTACCGGGGAAAGATTTTACCTTTAACCGGGTTCGAACTCGGGCATAGCAGTTTCTAACCAAAGTGCGTTTCCGCTACGCCACAACAAGGAGCTGGCGAAGTGAGTCAAAATTGGTTTGATAACTTTGATTTGTCTGTTAAAAAAAAAGGAGAAACAAGCTAAGTAAAAAATATTACAAAAACGGGTAAATTTTACTATTATTTTATGCCTTTGATAAGTAGTATGTTTTTAATAATTTGTTAACAATCAAAAAATAATAACGTATTTTTTTTAATTGTGTCAAAATGTTGTTTTATTAGCAATCGGGTAATTTGTATGACCGATGGTATACCTAACAACCTCTCCTGCTATGTTAAATCTTCAGCAGCGATAGAAAAACTGAAGTTTTGAGACTAACTTAACTGATTTTGTTAATATTTAGTTTAAAATTGGCCCAATTTATGTATACCCAATGAGATAACGCATTAAAAACATTGATTTAAATACCTTTTTAAACTATTTATTCACATGGTAATGCCCTACGTTAAGAAAGACAACATTTTGAACACAAAATATTTATTAAACAAATGAAAAACAAAACAGCAAACATGAGGCACGAAAAGAACTAAAACGTATGGGTGCCGTAAATACCTCCAAAGTGTGTGGGGGGCACTGAAAAAAAGAATATAATCTATGTTTAGTGTCAAGTCCAGCTACCGAGACAAATTATATTGAAAACACGTATAATGATGAAAAAATGATCCGAACAATTTAATAACACTTGAGTGGTGTTGATTGTTCATGGGACTCGAAATTCTGCACAAGTATTCAACTTAGCTTAATACAGTTCATAATTGTGACATACCAATCAACTTTAATGGGCTAAAGACGATGAATAAATTACTATATATCAACACTAATGTTGTGCTAAAGAAAGTCACAGATATCAAACATATTCTGCACAACTTCACAGTTTAACATTAGCGCCACATTTCACTAAGCGATGTTTATATTGGATTGAAATAACTGCTTGCAGAATGCAGATCGTTCTACATTAAAGTAAGATTTTTAGCACATGGGCTTCGTGGCTCCGAAAACATAATATCGGAAAGAGGACTCCAGTTTCGATGTTTTTTTTAAGGGGACGCGACCTCAAAAGTGTAAAAAACCCTGCATTATATTTTGTATTCTTGTTTTTGTTCCACCACTTCATTATTACAAAAAAATTCATTAAAAACTAGTTAAATCCCATGTGCCCGCGATAAGCGCAAATTCTTTTACAAGAAACATTTGTTTGATCAACAAAGACCAAAGCAAAGACTGTAAGAGAAAATAATAACTAGGTTTAAATAGGTATATGCTTAATCGGAATTTAAATAAACGGTAAATCGTGGAAACAATACCAACTGCATGTTATATAGCCAAAAAAATCAGCATAGTTTTCACAACCAAGAAACATCTCTTCTACTGCGTCATCATGAAAATGGAGCTTCGTGCGTACGTTTTACAGTTGAACTGTTAACACAAACAAAAAAATGATTAGACAAAATTTATTTTATAGCTAGCAAGCCAACTAGTAATACCATTAAAATAGCGGTCAAGTTACATTTATTTCCTAAGCCGAAATATATTAGCTATGCCTTTCACTGTATCAATACGAAAACGTAACGGTAGAAGCATAAATATAGCTATTTTTTAAGAGTATATTTCCCATTTTAAACATCGGAGTTAAGACTCCATTTGAAATGAAAAGAAATATATATTAGCTGTAGTGACCACTGCTGGTATACTATGGTTACTGTAGAAATTTATTTGGTATTATGGTCCTTCCCTTCCTTCAAGATTTAAGACCTGAAAACAAAAACCTGGAATATTAAAACTAAACGAATCAATACAAACTGCGTTAACATTTTACGTATATATACATGATGTTATTAGCCGAGACGATTTCACGACGTGTTAAACGCAATGCCGCTATTATTTGGAGATTTATTTCGAATTTTGTAGCATATAATATCGTCATGACACGCGCATGTGCTATTTAAACGTACTTTGAACAGGTTTTGAATTTAAGGGGTAAATCAAATATATTGTGAATAATGTACACATATAGTTTTTAGTCACACAAAGATTTTTTTTTCTGGAGGTTTTCTGGATCCTACACGCGAATCAGGATTTTGATCAAAGGACATTTAACAGCCTGCGCCTCTGGAGTCAAATATGTACAAAGAACGTGTAAGAGACTTAGGCAGCTGTCGGTCCTCGCCCTAAGGACCCGCAGCAACAACCATCATTGTCAAAAGAACACCTAAGCCCCAAGGGAACTATATGGGCAGACTTGGACAACTAGAATTCTAGTTTTCTAGTTCAAAAAATTAGAGCAAAATGCATATAATTCTAATCTAATTTGAGAAATACATGTGTGCGCTTATTCTAGTTCTAATCTAATTCGGATTTTACCAAAAATGTCTACTTTGTCTAACGGCATTTTTAGTATCCAAGTCGAAAAAAGAATTTGAATTAAAACTCTTTGGTCGGAACGACTTGTGTGTAATTTTTGAAACGCATAGGCCAGTGGTTCTCAACCGTCTATGCTTCGTGGCCCCCTGCTAGCATTGTATTTATGTGTTTTCACTTGTTTTACTTATCCACATAAGTAACAAACAGCAATTAAACGAAGTCTAGCGAATAAACTTACTTACTTTCAAATAAATTCACAAGTCTGTTATTTCACCATAAATAAATGTAGTTCGTAGTCATCTGTTTTGTTTTGAGCCACTTCGTTTATTTCACGCAAGATCAGAAAGTCCAGCTTCGCAAAGATAGTTATAGCGGCGAACAAAACGCGCATTACGACAGCCTTCTTGCTGAGTAGTGAGTACGAATCTCGAATAGACACAAACAAAAACTGGAGCTATTACTTTTGTTATTATATGAAAGCATCATAGCAAAAAAACGTTCATTTCAAAATGCCTGACGTCTTGACGCCAATCAAAGGATTGAACTTTTCCGCGATAAAACACCCATAATACTTCTAGCAATAATTCCAAAATAGTAAACTGGCGATTAGAGATCCGCAAGGCCTACAATCCAAAGATATTCCACAATAATAGGTTTCGAATCTAGAGTAACGAATCCAGAATTGCGAATCCTAATGAGCTTTGAAATTATTTGACAGACACCTAAAAAAAAAAAAAAAAAAGTGCTTACGCCACATATATGGTTGCATTTGAAGCAGCACAATAATTGTTTCGCCACAGCGACAGGCGGCGGTAGTCCAAACTTTTTCGATAAAACGAATAAATTATATCGGTTCTAATTACCTCACTTAAACGTCAGACGTTTTGTAATACCATGACCGAGCTTGAGCGGTATGCCCGTGGCCCCCTAATCACCGCTCCTTGGCCCCCCAGGGGGGGGGGGGGTAACGGCAACGGTTGAGAAACCCTGGCATAGCCTTTGGTAAAAGAAATAACATCAGAACAAGAATACTATTAAATTCATTGTTAATAATAAATGCAATTCTAGTTTAAATTCGTTTTTTATAAGAATTCGGTGATCTAATCTAATTTAAGAAAACTAAAATGAACTAATTTTAATTCTAATTTAATTTTAAAAAGCTGAAATAAATCTAGTTGTCCAAGTCTGTATATCATATGGCTAAGCCTAAAGTACGCAAAACACACCTGACGACTGGCTAAAAGGCGAAAAACGTCGTAATTAAATTTTAACTTACTGGACCAAATAAACAATATCGCCGAAACATAGAATGCTGACATTACTTGTATAGTGAAAAGCTCCCTTAACAAACATTTCTGCAATCTAACACAAACCTAAACGTAACCTCTACACTAACTAAGTGGTTCTCAAAATGTTTTTCTTGTAACACATTTGAAACAGTTTGTTAAATTTACAGTATAGGGAAATTCAAGTTGTCGCGCGAAACGCGAAAAATTTTTGACTATGTTTGTTTTGAACTGCAAAGTTTCATTTAGATTTAGAAGATGACGTGAAGCATTAAGAACAGACAAAAATGGTACATTGCTTGATATATTGGCGTTTATAAAGTTGTGGGGCGCGTTGACCCAAAAGTTAAGATTAAAATACGAAAAAATTTAATACAAAAAAACTTAGAATGTTTTTTTGGCTTTTTAAAGCTTTAAGTTACAGATGTGTTACTTGCGGTACAATATAAATCGGATATGGCATTAACTAAAACACAACATGGCATTAACCTAAATTAGGTTAACAAAATGCGAATCGGTATATTTCAGAGTTTAGAAAACGGTCGATTTTTCGCTCATACTTTAAAGACGGAATACTTTTGATGGGCTAAAAACATATAATAGTATTTATGCTAAGGTTGTTTAACATTTTGGAGAGAGTGTCACAGTGCAGAGGATGCTATTTTGTCTGTAAAGTTGCCGAAAATATACGAGAAAGAGATTCGTGTTTCGTGCAAAAGCGCGAAAACAATTTCTGTTTTAGTATTTCAAACAGGCTAAACATCGAATTTGGCGGGGTCATGAGTCATGACTACATCCGTCCTTGAAAAGAGTGTTTACGACACAACCCAACATGTAGAAACCCGTCCTTATTTTCGCTTAGCCTAGGTATTTTAAGGAAAATAGGCCGCGGGCCGGATTAAACTGCTTGACGGGCCGGATCCGGTTGCCCAGGTCTGATCTAAAACTTACATATACACAATGTGTATTCTGTGATCAAGCCCTTGTGGAGTGGTACCAACATCAAGGCATCTCGCGTAGCCTACTATATGTAGCCTTTCATAATTATATTACCTCAATTGAGTTTAGATTTTAGATAGTAACGGAATCATTGCGCAACGCTTGTAAAATATTGACAAATGAAAGCAAGCCAACGCACAATATAAAAACCTCTAGATTAACTGACAACTGTTATATTTCCAAACTAACTAACGCTGGTCTTCATTCAGTATAAAAGTGAACTAACAAACTAACTTCAACAAAGCCCAACGATTATGATCAGACTTAACCTGAAAGCAGCAAGACATGTTTACCTTTTTCTTACCATATTTGGGTCGAAACTGTTTTCCCGTTTTCGCTAATTACGAGCACTTCAAGGCAAAATCCGACCTCGAGGCAGAAACGTGATTGTTTTAAGAGGGTGCTTTAATTAGTAACTTTGCCGACCAATACAATTATTTGACGTAAAACACTCACGTCAAATAGTAAAAAGTTGTGAAGGAAAGATCACATGTTTATACTTTAGTATAAAATTGCAAGCCGTCATAAATTAATTAAAACAAAATTAATTAATTTAAAATCAGATTTCGTTTATAAAAATATATCTTTCGTGAAAAATCGCTATTGTCTACCACATATTTAGTTGCATAACTGCAAGAGCCACACCTTGCACATAGGCAAAAATGAATACCACCGTGTTTCTTCCGCACTTATAGGCCTACACACATAACGTTGATCAGATAGATCAAAGAGATTATAATCTCTTTGGCTAGATTTAGTATAAATTTTGCACAATAACAATATTGTGTAGGCCGCATGGTACATTTGAGAGGGTTTCATTCACACTGCAGGATTTCGCAACTCCATAGTTCTAAAATCTGCTGAATTGACTTAACGAAAAGAAATAGGAACTGTGAAGAGATGGATCCTATAATTTTGTTTGGGGTAGCATAGTAAAAATGTGACGAAAGTCTGGTGCGCAAAAATGGAAATGAAGATAAATATATTTTAGGGTAAGGCGACATAATTTAGTTTGGTAGTGTTTAGCAATACCCAATATATTTTCTGTGCGCTTCCTGTATATACTTTCTAGCGTATGTGTTTACGATTGTTGCCAAGGTATGAGTTTTTGGCAAGAGATGACGGCCTGAATCTCTTCTGAACGTTTGATAAACGTGATCCCACATTTCACGCGCTTGTTGTTTGGTACTGCGACAGAAGAAAAATATGACACCCTACTTGATTGTTAACTGCTGTATACACGTTTTTGTCATATTACTCGTTAAGTACGCCGAAGTAGCGAATTTAAAAACTGCCATTATCTTGATCAAGAAATGACTTCAGTAATGTTGTATCACAGTTTTTGTACACAAAACCCGTATACATCTTATATTGACTTCAATACATCAATAGCAAAGGTATATCTTCACATACACTCATAAGGATGGCTGTTAAGTTGAAAATGAGACCAAAATAGTGCAATGCGTTATAAAAATAATAACAATTTTTACATTCATTGTTCAAACAGTTCAAAATACTTAAGCACAGCTAGCAATTCAGGTCAGACACAATAAACATATCTTAAAAGATATATATATATATTTCGCCAACAAAGGCATCGTCAGTATATCTGAATAAAAACAAACGCAACAATATAAGAATAAGTCAGAATCATAAAAAATAAATAAAACAAAGTAAAATAGCTAAAATATAAAAAACTATTAAAACGTCAGGGTGATTTCTATTATCACATATTCAGTGCAACATTCATTGTACAAATACAAAATTGTCGTACTGAAAACAAGTAACGCAGTGCTTCCTAATCGGTGCGCCATGTAAAATTGCCAGGTGCGCGGGGACAAAGACTATTGCATAAAACATACATTGTTCCATTTATTTTTTCGACTTAGCCCATTTATCCCACAGTACTTTAGATGCAACTACGAAGCCTATTTAAACGAATATGCGCAACTATATGAAGCCTGTATGTAAAAAAACATATATGTGTAAATACAAAGCTTTTGTAATAAAAATATTGCAAACAATTCAACAGAAATAAAGAAAACTCACACTCCTTTCGCACGCGGTGCGCTATTACGTATTAAAGGTCTACAGGTGACTCTGAAGTTAGGTTACGAAACACTAATAGGTTAAGCGCGTGTTTTTTAGCTGTTCATTGTCATTGTTGACCGACACCACAACACTTGTTTTTGAATTTAGCAACTCAATTTTAAGATATATGCTTTTTGACATTTTTTTTTATTTCTTTTTTGACATTTTTTTCTTAAATATAATTTTTCTAACATGAATTTGTTTTGCCAACTTGAACCTCATGTGCTTAAACTATTGCCGCGTTTAGTTTTAATCGCGTGCATGTTGTCAGTTTAACGATTATATTGTTTGACCGTTGGACACTCTTTCGACGATAACTCATACAATAACGTTTTTATTTCAAAATTAGCGAAATCGTCTTTGGATGAGTCAAATAAGCGGATAAGCTCTTTCAAAGTAATATGCAAATCTTTTGCTGTTCGCGAGAATAGACGATGCCTTCGGCAAAATTACTTTGACTTTTTGAGCTCCGTTCGACACGTTTCTCATAAACAGTTTCGCCCGGATTAGATAGGTCACTCATACTTAACCTTCTGCACCGAAGTTAAAACGTTTTTTATTGAAATTTCTTACATACGCGAATGTACATATGTCATTCACACAATTTAACCTCGCGTAGTTTTGCCATGATTACTAATAAAATTCACGAAACGGCATATGTTGCTCTTGAAAGCAAAACACATTTTTGTTTGACAAATGTGAATCGTAAAAACCACCGTGGTAGTTTTTGGATTGGATTAACAGCGGTTTTAGATTGGTGTTGCAACCGGTCCTTTATGCAGTTCGATCTTAACCGTTTGGCCATACTTTTGCCTTGTCAGTAAATAAACCATACAGAACTAGATAGGAGTCCTTCTACGATGTACACTTTTTCTATAAAGCTTCGGAAAAAAATTGGTTTGAAACATACCATAGCAAACCAAAAAAGAATAGCGGCAAAAACAAGATACGTCCCGAAAATAAATTTAAGTATCACCCATACGGTTGCAGCGTGTCTATATCGTGCTGGTTCGGCCTAGGACCGTTAAATACCAAGCCAGCGAAGTCGCTAATCTGGAAAAACCACTTGTTGCTCAATATGTTAGAGAAGTAAAACGTGCGACAACGTACCGCATCGTAAGTGGCTGAAAACCAGCGTCTTCTGTTCTCGAAAAGCGAAGGCATCAGAACCGGTTTAGGGCCAGGAAAACGTCTGATGCTGACGGTAGCCGCATTTTCACCTCGGGCGTTGTGGTGGTAAACTGGTCATAGAATTAAGAGTAGCCTATGCACCGATCGGCTTTACAAACAAACACAAAGCCTCGGTACAGCACTTTACTAGCACAAAATGCAAACGTATATATAGATTTTGGCAATGGCAACGACACGACGACAATCTTGTTAACTAGTGCAATAATTATGGAAATAAAATCAGGCCTGCGTCCTATCAGGTTTTCAGACCAAGTTTTAGTCCAGCTTTTCTTTCAAAGAAAACGCTGGTTTGAGGCCTGTGTGCTGTCCAGACTTAAAGAACTAGATAATTCTAGTTTTCTAATTCAACAATTTAGAGCAAAATGCCGCTAGTTCAAAATAATCTTATTCGTGAATTTCTTGTGTGCTCTAATTTGGATTTTACCAAAAATGCTGCTTTGTCCAATGGCATTTTTAGTCTCTTAGTTAAAGCAAAAAATTGGAATTAAAACTCTGTGGCCATGCCAATGATCTTTTTATATCCAGTTTTCAACGTTTTGATGCTCTTTTTGAACTAGATCAGCGCTTCTTTACTGTTGCGCAATGGAAAGCTGCCAAGTGTGTGGCGGACAAACGGAAAACGTATTCAAACATAATCGACAAATATTTTTTAACCATTTTTTTTAAATGTAACAAAAACAAGAAATTAAAAAGAAATACCGGTATACAAAAAAAATCGCACTCGCTTCGCTCGCCAGGTGTGCCCCAAATGGTTAACAAACACTAAAATAGATTAACTATAAAAATCTATCGCGTTTTCTCAAAGTAGTTTTATTACACTTTTTTAATAGTAGTAAGGGGGGAACGACGTGTGGACTCGAATTTTAAACCAATTATACGCTTTTTTAGCGAATTTGCGCCAAGACTTAACTGCCTCCTTAAAGGTTATTATTATAAATACGTTTTAAAGTGCAAAAAAATCCGAGACCCACCTGATTCACAATTGTTAAGTTGTAATAACACAAAATCTCATTTAACATATGTTGTGCGGCCCGCAGAGACCTTTCTGAGTTTGGTTTTGGCCCGCGACTACTACACAAAGGTTGCCGACCCTTGTGTAAGGATTTGAATAACCTATCTAATGTTAGGATTAACTCTGCATAGAGTTTTTTCTCATTTCATGAACCTTATTTGGCAAAAACCAACTACAGTAACTTAAAAATTGAGAGAAGTGTCATGAAAGAACCACAGATGACCGCAGCAGACAACGCTATGATTTTATTGCGACGTGGCCTCGGCGCTTTTTCGGTGGCATGTGCGGTTGCTCTCGCCTTTTCGGGAAAAAGCAAGATGTGTAGACAATAGACATGGTGGCGTCTTTCAGCGATATTCTTCATACCGGGTCAAACTAGGAAACCGGCCCACTGTAGAGGCTAACCTTATTACTTTTTCATGCTTTCAAAAGGTCTGTTTTTCGCGTTATTTTGCAGGAGTTAGTTTATTCGGCCAGCCGATGTTATATTTACCTGAATTATGACGTCACGCAATGGTATACTTTTGTGACGTCATATCTGACAAAAATTCATGGCCCTCCCCAAACTGAAATCCTAGATCCGCGCCTGACCTTGACATGTTATACTGATGATGACACAAATGCCAAAACGTTTAAAACAGAAAAAGCAATTGCCTTTTTTAATGTTCTGGCTAATTTGTTGAAAATAATGTAGTTTATTGTTTGCTTTAAAATTATATTTGGTTCTTCCAATCCGTTTTACATTTTTTTATGATTGGAAGTCGTCAGCCAATGCTGTAGCCTGCAAAGTTGAAGATACGACGAATTTTATTGCATATTACGTAAAATTATTTTTTCACTTGACTGATCACTGACGGATTTGTAATGCTGGAGGCGTTTCTTGCAAACCAAAAGGTCATATCGCCTCTTTCTGTGGATCATTATTTTCAGCAATAGGCCGAATAGGTTTTACGTTTAAGATTAGTATATATGTAACAAGCTTTCAAATTCACTAAAAAGAACCTAACGGATATTGTTTTTTTGGTTTCGTCAGGAATTACTTATCCTAGAAACGTAGAAATCTACAAAAGAAAATGCAACGCTTATCTTTACCTTGTATCTTGTCTGGCGCCCTGCTACTTATTTTGTTTGCAGTCGGAGGTAAGCCCAAGTTAATAATTTGCAATAAATAGCCGTCCACGTCCCGGTCATCTTAATATCAAGCCACACCATTTGCATCAAAATAAACTAAAAATTAATAAAACTGGCAGCCTATTAACACATTTTATCTTGATTCTTGAGCGATATTTTAATAAGCCAACAACGACAACGTAATGTTCAGCGAGAAAACTATTTTACAAGCGGGAATGAAGGTGAAAAACTTATTTTACTAAAATTATTTGAAAGCACTTCAATATGAGTCAAGTACTTAAGTTACATGAACCAAAGACGTAAGTTAAATTGCATGAAGGCCAATGCATGAAGGCCTGTTATATTTTTACATTTTTTATGTATCCACAGCCGAGCGCTGTATGGCCTTCGACTCGGTACAAACTGAAATTGATGTCAAATTCAGCCTTTTAGGCTGTGGAGATAATATAGTGTTAATCTTTTTTGTGTGTTCAAGTAAACTCCAATGATAAACAGCGTTCTTTGCGCGATGAATTTGCTTTGGTTGCGTAATTGCACATCAGTTGTTTAAAAAATGGGATGTTTCTAAAGAATACATGAATTATGACGTATTTGTGACGTCATATGTCCCGCCAACCAAAACCAAAACATAATCTAAGTTACTCAAAACACAAGCCAAGTTACTTGAAATCAGTAAATAAAGTGCACTGACAACACTGAGAAATAATACTTGACACAACTTCCATTTAACTGTTTGTCAGGGTCTGCCCTAAGCTGTTGGAATTGCAAAAATGCGCCAAGCTTCGCCGAATGTGCTGCAACAGGAAATATGGAAACGTGCCACAAATATCAAGTAGGTGGCTGTCTTTCAGTTTAGTGTAGATTTCGGCGATACGTTTTTTGCCGACATTCGTAAAATAAAATGGGTTACCGTTTAATTTGGTTGGCTTTATTGAGGTTGATTCTGATTAGGATTTTCTCCAATATTCTTTTTTAAATATTTGGATAGTAGACAAAATTGCATTAACAATGCAAATACTTGGATTATATTAAATTAATTTAAAGTATTTTTTTCCAATGTGTTATGTTTTGGTTTATTTACAAAAAGTTCAGTAAATAAATTTATGAACCCCAAAAAATGTTATTATATCGAATTAAGCCCAAACTAAGTTTAAAACTTAAAAGAAATCATTCGAATTAAGATACTGATGATGCTTTTAGTAGCAAAATATATTTATCTTATAACATCCAAATAAACTGATTTTCGGTTTACAAGTTTTGTACATTTTATTCTTTAACATTGATGTGCAACCAGAATCGTTTGTTTTTACCATTCAAATTCATGCAGATTTTCTTATCCGAATAAATAAAAATTCTGAATATTCAAATTAAGCCATTCGAATTAAGCCTGAACTGTTAGTATGTTAAAAAAAAAGTCAGCCAAGAATTCGAACTTGGCTGGCAATACAGTAGGGGATGACTTGTCTATATTTACAAACTGCATGTAATTACAATTAAACTTATTTAATCTTCTGTTTTTCAATGGTATTTAACATTACTTATTCTCAAAAACAGACCTGGGCAACATACGGCCCGCGGCCCGCCAAGCAGTTTAATCCGGCATATTTTCAATAAAATACATAGGCTAAGCGAAAACCAGGGCAAGTTGACAGATCTTGTCAAGACCCCGCCAAATTCGATTTTTAGCCTGTTCTAAATGCTAAAACGGAAATTCTTTTCGCGCTTCGCGCGAATCTCTTCTGTGTTGCTCGTATGTTCCACGCGAATTTTGGGCAACTTCACAGACAAATAGCGTCCTCTGCTCAGTGGCACTCTCTCCAACGAAAGTTTAACAAACTTAGCATAATATTTAAAATATATATAAATATTAGGCTAAGTTTGTTAAACTTTGTAACATATCGGTAACTTAAAGTTTTAAAAAAGAAGAAAAAACATATAGGTAAGATTTTCTGTACGAAATTTTCGCGTATTTTAATCTTAAGTTTTGAGTCAACGCGCCCCACAACTTAATAAACGCTAATATATCAAGCAATATACATTTTTAGTCGGTGCCCAATGCGTCACGTACCATCTAAATCTAAATTAAAGTTTGCATTTTCAAACAAACATATTCGCAAATTTTCGCGCGACGTTTCGTGACCTTCTTTAAATCCGACTTAAATTGCACATTTTCGCACAACTCTAAACGTAATAACAAATTGGTTGATTATTTGTTTTACACCGTCAGAGTATGACGTCATATTGTATGTATTTTAGATCCTATATTTGACCCGGCCCGCCACAATATTTTAGATTTCTCATGCGGCCCGCGGCTAAAAATAATTGCCCACCCCTGCTCAAAAACAAGCTTTCTAAAGCACTGAAAAAAAGCAATTCTTTGCCAAAAAAGCTGATACGTCTGCACTAAACTAAGCTTTATTATCTTAAACTATTGTTAGTTCTGATATTTAGTATGCTTTTGAAAATTAAGTTATTTCATAAAACACTGGGAGCCTTCGGGAGACTAACTGAATCAGTCTTTCATTTAGGGATTTGCCCAGGCTAAAATTTAAAGAACTGGATGTAAATAGCAGAGTTGCAGTTTTGAACCAAATTGGTGTTTTGCAGTTTTCTTTAATTTTTAAAGAAGAGTTTATATATTTGTTTTTGCGTGTACTTCTCACTGTGTTTTCTGTGGTCCCGCATAGTTAAATTATAACATTAAACTGGCATTAAATAAAAAAATAAAATAAAAAAAAAGTAATACGTCCTGCGTAACGTTACTGATTACCACAATTGCCCCCGCCGCTAGTAGACCCCTTATAGAGGTCAAAGCCCTTGCCTTTTTCGGTTCTCTAGCGCCAACTTGTCGCTTCGTATTTTCGCCAGCTTTCAAAAGCGCAAGTGCACAACCCAGTGTTTTCAAAGCTTTCTTTTTTGTGCCTTGTTCTCTTTTTTTTTAATTATTCTCTCTTCAAAAAAATTGTGCAACTTGGGATTTAGTTTGTACATGGACGGGTGACCACCTAGGAACACCAATTGATTTAGGCAAAAACAATAAAATTGCTTCGAGTTGAGATGAAACGTTGAGACGAAAAGTTCGTCTGTTCCGCGTTTTTTTATTGACCCACAGTTTATGTCTTGCCCAGCACACTTTTTCTAACTTGTGATTTACCTTATTTATTTTAATAAATCAAGACGCCCTGTTCTTTAGGTTTGTTCAACAGAGGTACGCAAGGCAAATAACGTTATCAGCATCTGGAAGGGTTGCAAGCAAAGGAAAGCTTGCGTGTACCAGCGATTGCAGGTGATATGTATAGCTTAATATTTCACAAGTATTTTTTGCAGTGTGACGAAATTGAATAGTTCGACAAGCTTGAAGGTTGACTTTACTTTTTTTTTCGCCCTTCCTTCATAGTTAGACTTGACATACGTATTTTGCTAAAAAATGACTTGTTTCATATATATATAATAATTTGTTATGAATTCTTCTTATATCAATACATTTTGCTAAATGATTTTTAGTTGGGCCGATTAAGTTGTGAAATTGATTTGTGGAAATATTGTACATTAATTTACCCAAAGTTATTAAGGACTCTAATACAATATATAAGAAACGTAATTACAAAGAGATGTGGATTTATCCATCGAATTAGTGACTGACGTTTTACCAATTAAATTTTAGTTGACTTCCAATGGCTTGGACACCGACTTTTCTTGGGCACTTGGGACTAATATGTTAGTTGTTTAAATTTAACTGGTGTCGATTTGAGTCATAAATGATTTCCATGGCCAACGTATCCTGAAGAATGTTTTTCATTGTTGAAAAAACGAACGACTTGACTAAAGTGAACTTAAGGCACTGTTTTCAATAGACTTGACTTGGCTTAAACATTATGGGCAAAATAATTTGACTTGACTCTTTTGGACAAATTACTTGGGGTGAAATAAAGTGTTGTCATTAAGCATTTTTTGTACAAAGTTAAGTTATTTATCTCAATTTGTGCATGTATAAATATTAGCTTGCTATATTTCGCGTTTATGTTGTTTTTTAGTTGAGGTATTGTTCATAACTGAACGAGTTTACCAATTGTAATACTTCGACGTTTAATTTGTTATGACACGAACGTGACTTGGATTTGACTTACTTTAATTATGACTTGACTTGGACGTGAGTTATTTTACAAACGACTTGCTTTAAACTTAAGCTGTATAACAAATGACTTAACTGGGACTTAAGTCGTTTGAAAGAGGTTTGTTTACAACACTGGTTCTTGTCGATAATACAAAACCAGCAGCTCCGTCAAATATTTTAATCATTTGTTTTCGATCGGTTTAGGACGCTTCAAAAGCGTTAATATCAAAAGCCTCGTTAACGATTTCTTTTTCGTCAGAACTGGGCGAGAACTCCATACAAGTGCAACAGCGACCGCGACCAATCACAGTGCTGGTGCTTGTGACACCGATTCGTGCAATAGCGAAGAAACATGCGAGGGTATTCTCCTTGTCTGGGTGTCCACGTGAAGGCACTTGTATTTAAACCGTTTAATGCAGGGGTTCCCAACCTGTGGTACGCGTACCACTAGTGGTACGCGAAGGTTTTTCAGGTGGTACGCGAATAGCTTTCGTTTTTTTGAGAAAACCCTGGATTCACAATTTTATGTTTTGTTTATCTGCTTTTGTTTCCAGAAAAAAAAATTTCCGAAGCCCATTTCTATTGTTACGTAACTATTTCTATTGTTTCGAAACAATGCGATCTTCAAAACACAGAATATGTCGATTGTCGACAAGGAGCTCTGTTGCTTTGCAAAGCGTAGGTTACAACGCTGTGGGACAGTGGGCGTTGATTATGTCAAATGATTGCTCTTGATAGATTTAATCAGCTGCTTTATAGCTTAAGCTACAAATAGCGTTTAATAATGCTAGTTGTAAGCTAAAAATAGATCAAAATATGAATCGATTAAATTAAGTGTTTTGCAAGAAGTGGTACGCATGACACTACAGAGCGTCCAACTGGTACGACATCGTAAAAAGGTTGGGAATCCCTGGTTTAAGGGCTTCATTATTAGGGTGGAAATAGTACGCGATGAAAAAAATTTTAACCTTTCTTTGCTAGAACTTTTTTCGCAAACATATTTGTTTAAATGAAAACACGCCATGGAAAGGGCAGTTTATTCGAAAATCACTGAAATAGTAAATACTTTGTTTTATAGATAACTGTGATATCGCTTTTATGTAGATCGGTTAGCTTCACTCCCAGAGTTTTTGATGAAGTGATATTTGGTTTTGATGTACTAAAGCTTTCCGATACTTTCTAAACCGAACCCTGATATTTCGAATAAGCAAACTTGAACAATTCAACTAAATAACGTTTGTCGTTAATTAAAACATTGATTTAACGCCTTGTCAATAAGTATACTTTATTGGCAATATATCCATTCAAAAAAAAAATAGTTTGCAAAATAGAAATAGGTGCCGATCTGCTACCAAAATGAAATTTGAGATCTATTTGAGGGATTTATTATAACATAGTATAGGTTAAAAACTGAAGCCTGACGTGCATCTCTATTTAAAAACATTGGTCGGAAAAACGTGGGCCGCAGAGCCATTTTTACTGACAGCGATTTACTTTTGAATAGCTTAGCGTTATCATGTAGCCGAACATTCATTGCACTTTATTTTAAAATTTGGTGTGGCATAGAATTTCTAAATTGGCTCAACTGCGAAAGGCCCACGTGCCAAATGTGGTCCTGAGAGCCTGTCAAACTATATTTTTGGCAACTTTAACTACAGGTAAACGAAAGATTTTTCAAAGTTTGCGCGTATATTCTTCGATTTATAGTATGTTTTACATTATATATGACAGTGGTTTGAGTACAAGGCGCCGTGTAATATTTCACCTTAAAGTCAAATCTTCCGAATCCGGCACTGTTTCGTAGTGGTTTTACGAAGTGGACCTTTAATAGCCCTGAAAAGAGTACTTTAGGCAGCGACACAAAAGGTTGCCGAGCACTGATTTAAAACATCGCGTGCATTTTTGGCCAGTTACCACCTTTACATGCAAGACGCCATCGCTTGAGCTTGATCACGGAGAAGCAAGTTGCACCAACGCCAGTAACCTGGGATCGTTATGCAGCTACCGATGCACCGGCGACGGGTACCATGGCTTGCCGCTGACAGACTCGAAACGCGATCGCCTGTGTCTCGGAAACGGACAGTGGAGCGAAAAGAAGCCTTGCTGCGTTTGTAAGTGGTTACGACGATTAGGGATGTGTGTTTTAGGAACGAAACGCCGCTTGCGGCATAACCCAGAAAACAGTTGAAAGAAACTAATATGATGTAGTAGAACAGAGCTTCTTAAGTTTGGCGATCTGTTGAAGGTGTCAATTGATTTTTTTTTGTGAAGAAGTACATTTATTGCCGAGAAGAGATAAAATTTATGTTGTGTCAAAAAAACAACGTATCAACGGTAACTATCCTCCTTCTTATGCCAAAACAGCTCTTCCGGTACTTAAATATAGGCTACTGCGGCTACCAGGCATCATAAAAGAATATCTTCCATTTTTGCCAAAGTTTCGGCTACCTATATGCAGGATGCCTTCATCATTTGTCGAAAGTCCATTTTAAATAAGTTAAAAAGAGTTGCGTCGATTTTTAGCAATAATGTACAGATAAATTTGTTTAAGGTCTTGCCAATAACGAGGTTCTGTTCCTGTGCGTTTGACACATAGTGCACTAGAAATGCTGCTTTACATTATTTATCCAACGTAATGCATGCATATTTATTCTCACTTGTAGTGTCATGTCCCCCTTATGCTCCTTTGGATGTGGCCGCTGTGGTTCAGTTCAACAACGCAGAGAGCCATCGCAACCGAGTGAAGAGCTTCGGCGCCGCGTTCACGTAAGAACTAAAACACTTACCATAAAAAAATGCCGTTTTGTTAAGTGTGAAGAATGTTTTGACAAATACTGAAAAATGTACAACTCTATCAAAGTTTTAACGCCACAGCTACGTAAAACCAAGCGAAAATTATAATGATTTAATTTTGTAGAACAGACATTTCTCATGAAAGTTGCCCGTTGACGGGACTAAAGCATATATTTGCGACTCCCTTTGTATCAATTGGCCAGGACAAATCCAAAGTAACGTTGTGCAAAATTGACTTGCTTTAATTCATACACTTTCGTTTGAGCAAATACATCAGGTTGATTTCGCTATTGGGAACAAGATAGTCGGGTTTGAATGCTTTGCTTTGATTCCAGAAACATTGAACGGAGCGACGAATATTACCGGCACTATAGAGTCCTGTACCACGATAAAGTTTACGAACGTCTCCCGACTAATTCCAATGGAAGTGGTGGTAGTTATCAGGTCCCAGGTATGAGAGACTCAATATAGGATAAAGCAAGGCTGTGCGACAGTTTGTCGAGAATTTAATACAATTTGTCTTTATATTTAGTGTCACCTGATCACCCTATATTTAGAATTCGACAAATACGGCTATATGTGCAAAGGTATGTAGGGCAGTGGTTCTGAACCACTGGTCATGATGCAGCGTTAAGCAATTGTTTTCGGCATAAGGCCGCTGGAGAAACAAAAAATGTCTCGAAGCTCCGCGGTCAAAAACAAGATTTAAAATAAACATAATATTTTCAAATAAATTTACAAATAAGTTGAGAATCACAGGTACATGTGTTCGACAACTGTGATCTAGGCATTCTGAAGCTGCTGTTTGACCAACGATCACGGCTTGCATATTAATAGTACACCAAAATCCATCGCAAACTAACCAAACTTGTCGATCAATAATAATGTAAGCAAGGCAGGCTAGAAAAACAACTATACCTTAGTATACTGGTTTTTAAAAGATAGACATACATAGATTTGTTTTAACAAATTGATTAAAGTAGCAAGAAGTGGATGCCAAACAGGGGTAATATAATCAATAAAAAATCTAAAACCTAACAAAACGCCAAGTTATATTTCTGAAAAACGTTAATGGCGAATAAACGGCGCGCTGTATCGAATTGCTTTGCGGCCCGGACCCGGTTCTGGTTTAAGGGTTATTTTGGCAATGATATTACAGGCTATATCTTTATCCGCTAAAACTAAACCTAACATATCTTCCTCATCGGATGTTAGACATTCAATTGAATCGTGTTATAATTGTGTAAAAAACACTATAAAATTAAGTCTATAAAGCAGTTATTCTCAACGCAGTGATTCTCAACTGGGTGCCATTTCCAATCCCCAACGGTGACGCGACATAATTGAGAATCTTTAGGAATCTGATTTTTGCTAACTCCTAACTTTTTGTTTAGCATTAGCGTGGAATAAATCCAATTATAACTTTCTACGTTGTGTAGAGTTGGTGAAAACCTCCCTTAACAAACATTTCTGCAATCTAACACAAACCTAAACGTAACCTCTACACTAACTAAGTGGTTCTCAAAATGTTTTTCTTGTAACACATTTGAAACAGTTTGTTAAATTTACAGTATAGGGAAATTCAAGTTGTCGCGCGAAACGCGAAAAATTTTTGACTATGTTTGTTTTGAACTGCAAAGTTTCATTTAGATTTAGAAGATGACGTGAAGCATTAAGAACAGACAAAAATGGTACATTGCTTGATATATTGGCGTTTATAAAGTTGTGGGGCGCGTTGACCCAAAAGTTAAGATTAAAATACGAAAAAATTTAATACAAAAAAACTTAGAATGTTTTTTTGGCTTTTTAAAGCTTTAAGTTACAGATGTGTTACTTGCGGTACAATATAAATCGGATATGGCATTAACTAAAACACAACATGGCATTAACCTAAATTAGGTTAACAAAATGCGAATCGGTATATTTCAGAGTTTAGAAAACGGTCGATTTTTCGCTCATACTTTAAAGACGGAATACTTTTGATGGGCTAAAAACATATAATAGTATTTATGCTAAGGTTGTTTAACATTTTGGAGAGAGTGTCACAGTGCAGAGGATGCTATTTTGTCTGTAAAGTTGCCGAAAATATACGAGAAAGAGATTCGTGTTTCGTGCAAAAGCGCGAAAACAATTTCTGTTTTAGTATTTCAAACAGGCTAAAAATCGAATTTGGCGGGGTCATGAGTCACGACTACATCCGTCCTTGAAAAGAGTGTTTACGACACAACCCAACATGTAGAAACCCGTCCTTATTTTCGCTTAGCCTAGGTATTTTAAGGAAAATAGGCCGCGGGCCGGATTAAACTGCTTGACGGGCCGGATCCGCCCAGGTCTGATCTAAAACTTACATATACACAATGTGTATTCTGTGATCAAGCCCTTGTGGAGTGGTACCAACAGCAAGGCATCTCGCGTAGCCTACTATATGTAGCCTTTCATAATTATATTACCTCAATTGAGTTTAGATTTTAGCCCATTTATCCCACAGTACTTTAGATGCAACTACGAAGCCTATTTAAACGAATATGCGCAACTATATGAAGCCTGTATGTAAAAAAACATATATGTGTAAATACAAAGCTTTTGTAATAAAAATATTGCAAACAATTCAACAGAAATAAAGAAAACTCACACTCCTTTCGCACGCGGTGCGCTATTACGTATTAAAGGTCTACAGGTGACTCTGAAGTTAGGTTACGAAACACTAATAGGTTAAGCGCGTGTTTTTTAGCTGTTCATTGTCATTGTTGACCGACACCACAACACTTGTTTTTGAATTTAGCAACTCAATTTTAAGATATATGCTTTTTGACATTTTTTTTTATTTCTTTTTTGACATTTTTTTCTTAAATATAATTTTTCTAACATGAATTTGTTTTGCCAACTTGAACCTCATGTGCTTAAACTATTGCCGCGTTTAGTTTTAATCGCGTGCATGTTGTCAGTTTAACGATTATATTGTTTGACCGTTGGACACTCTTTCGACGATAACTCATACAATAACGTTTTTATTTCAAAATTAGCGAAATCGTCTTTGGATGAGTCAAATAAGCGCATAAGCTCTTTCAAAGTAATATGCAAATCTTTTGCTGTTCGCGAGAATAGACGATGCCTTCGGCAAAATTACTTTGACTTTTTGAGCTCCGTTCGACACGTTTCTCATAAACAGTTTCGCCCGGATTAGATAGGTCACTCATACTTAACCTTCTGCACCGAAGTTAAAACGTTTTTTATTGAAATTTCTTACATACGCGAATGTAAATATGTCATTCACACAATTTAACCTCGCGTAGTTTTGCCATGATTACTAATAAAATTCACGAAACGGCATATGTTGCTCTTGAAAGCAAAACACATTTTTGTTTGACAAATGTGAATCGTAAAAACCACCGTGGTAGTTTTTGGATTGGATTAACAGCGGTTTTAGATTGGTGTTGCAACCGGTCCTTTATGCAGTTCGATGTTAACCGTTTGGCCATACTTTTGCCTTGTCAGTAAATAAACCATACAGAACTAGATAGGAGTCCTTCTACGATGTACACTTTTTCTATAAAGCTTCGGAAAAAAATTGGTTTGAAACATACCAAAGCAAACCATAGCAAACCAAAAAAGAATAGCGGCAAAAACAAGATACGTCCCGAAAATAAATTTAAGTATCACCCATACGGTTGCAGCGTGTCTATATCGTGCTGGTTCGGCCTAGGACCGTTAAATACCAAGCCAGCGAAGTCGCTAATCTGGAAAAACCACTTGTTGCTCAATATGTTAGAGAAGTAAAACGTGCGACAACGTACCGCATCGTAAGTGGCTGAAAACCAGCGTCTTCTGTTCTCGAAAAGCGAAGGCATCAGAACCGGTTTAGGGCCAGGAAAACGTCTGATGCTGACGGTAGCCGCATTTTCACCTCGGGCGTTGTGGTGGTAAACTGGTCATAGAATTAAGAGTAGCCTATGCACCGATCGGCTTTACAAACAAACACAAAGCCTCGGTACAGCACTTTACTAGCACAAAATGCAAACGTATATATAGATTTTGGCAATGGCAACGACACGACGACAATCTTGTTAACTAGTGCAATAATTATGGAAATAAAATCAGGCCTGCGTCCTTTCAGGTTTTCAGACCAAGTTTTAGTCCAGCTTTTCTTTCAAAGAAAACGCTGGTTTGAGGCCTGTGTGCTGTCCAGACTTAAAGAACTAGATAATTCTAGTTTTTTAATTCAACAATTTAGAGCAAAATGCCGCTAGTTCAAAATAAACTTATTCGTGAATTTCTTGTGTGCCCTAATTTGGATTTTACCAAAAATGCTGCTTTGTCCAATGGCATTTTTAGTCTCTTAGTTAAAGCAAAAAATTGGAATTAAAACTCTTTGGATGGGACGAAATTGTATGTGATTTTAAGAGTCGGAAAAGAGCTATGCTAAAAGGCGTAAATATCAGCACACACATTTACCATTCACATTCTTGTTAGAATATTTCGCGATTTAAATGAAGTTGATTGCGAAAATCAAAAGTAATTATAGTTAAATTTTTGAGAAGAATTCAGTAATTTTAATCTAATTTGCGAAAATGCGACTAATGATTTTCGTTTTAAACACAAATTTATATTTAAAATCTAAACGTTAAACCAAATATCTCCCTCGTGGCTTCTTCAGCATTTCTTAAGCGCCCTGTTGAAGTGCTTAACAAATTAATTTGCCGTAAAACAAGTATACATTAACTCTTGAACAATAACTCTTTGTTTTCCTGATGTGATTTTGGCCCCTTAACCTTGACCAGGGGCGGATCTAGGGGGGGGGGCGATATGGCCATGCCCCCCCCCCCCCAAACTAAAAAAGATGTACATTTTTTTTACTTAATAGGCACCTTATTTTCGCGGTTCTCTAGGTAGTATGGCCTATTTTTGCCAAAATAAGACATATTTTTAAGCTTTGTAATGGTGTACGAGCTTATGGCGCCATAAATGAATATTTCAAAAAAATTGTAAAATTCGTTTCGCGCACTCGCGCAAAGCGGCGTTTTTCAGATTTGCAGAGACGGCTCAAGTGACCGTACGCTGACCTCGACTATATAATAACTAACTTAAATCCAAGTACAATTAAAAGCTTTTTTGTTGTTAATGCAAATCTGTATCAGAAGATCAGAACCAGCCTGCCAATATACTTCATCCGGCCCGCCGCCTCTTTGACTAATTAGACACGAGTCCATTTTAAATACTTTTTGACTATTTTAAGTGTGTAAATGCGAAAAACTTTCGCACTTCGCGCCAATGATCTTTTTACATCCAGTTTTCAACGTTTTGATGCTCTTTTTGAACTAGATCAGCGCTTCTTTACTGTTGCGCAATGGAAAGCTGCCAAGTGTGTGGCGGACAAACGGAAAACGTATTCAAACATAATCGACAAATATTTTTTAACCATTTTTTTTAAATGTAACAAAACAAGAAATTAAAAAGAAATACCGGTATACCAAAAAAATCGCGCTCGCTTCGCTCGCCAGGTCTGCCCCAAATGGTTAACAAACACTAAAATAGATTAACTATAAAAATCTATCGCGTTTTCTCAAAGTAGTTTTATTACACTTTTTTAATAGTAGTAGGGGGGGGAACGACGTGTGGACTCGAATTTTAAACCAATTATACGCTTTTTTAGCGAATTTGCGCCAAGACTTAACTGCCTCCTTAAAGGTTATTATTATAAATACGTTTTAAAGTGCAAAAAATCCGAGACCCACCTGATTCACAATTGTTAAGTTGTAATAACACAAAATCTCATTTAACATATGTTGTGCGGCCCGCAGAGACCTTTCTGAGTTTGGTTTTGGCCCGCGACTACTACACAAAGGTTGCCGACCCTTGTGTAAGGATTTGAATAACCTATCTAATGTTAGGATTAACTCTGCATAGAGTTTTTTCTCATTTCATGAACCTTATTTGGCAAAAACCAACTACAGTAACTTAAAAATTGAGAGAAGTGTCATGAAAGAACCACAGATGACCGCAGCAGACAACGCTATGATTTTATTGCGACGTGGCCTCGGCGCTTTTTCGGTGGCATGTGCGGTTGCTCTCGCCTTTTCGGGAAAAAGCAAGATGTGTAGACAATAGACATGGTGGCGTCTTTCAGCGATATTCTTCATACCGGGTCAAACTAGGAAACCGGCCCACTGTAGAGGCTAACCTTTTCATGCTTTCAAAAGGTCTGTTTTTCGCGTTATTTTGCAGGAGTTAGTTTATTCGGCCAGCCGATGTTCGATTTACCTGAATTATGACGTCACGCAATGGTATACTTTTGTGACGTCATATCTGACAAAAATTCATGGCCCTCCCCAAACTGAAATCCTAGATCCGCGCCTGACCTTGACATGTTATACTGATGATGACACAAATGCCAAAACGTTTAAAACAGAAAAAGCAATTGCCTTTTTTAATGTTCTGGCTAATTTGTTGAAAATAATGTAGTTTATTGTTTGCTTTAAAATTATATTTGGTTCTTCCAATCCGTTTTACATTTTTTTATGATTCGAAGTCGTCAGCCAATGCTGTACCCTGCAAAGTTGAAGATACGACGAATTTTATTGCGCATTACGTAAAATTATTTTTTCACTTGACTGATCACTGACGGATTTGTAATGCTGGAGGCGTTTCTTGCAAACCAAAGGGTCATATCGCCTTTTTCTGCGGATCATTATTTTCAGCAATAGGCCGAATAGGTTTTACGTTTAAGATTAGTATATATGTAACAAGCTTTCAAATTCACTAAAAAGAACCTAACGGATATTGTTCCTAACAGATATTGTTTTTTTGGTTTCGTCAGGAATTATCCTAGAAACGTAGAAATCTACAAAAGAAAATGCAACGCTTATCTTTACCTTGTGTCTTGTCTGGCGCCCTGCTACTTATTTGGTTTGCAGTCGGAGGTAAGCCAAAGTTAATAATTTGCAATAAATAGCCGTCCACGTCCCGGTCATCTTAATATCAAGCCACACCATTTGCATCAAAATAAACTAAAAATTAATAAAACTGGCAGCCTATTAACACATTTTATCTTGATTCTTGAGCGATATTTTAATAAGCCAACAACGACAACGTAATGTTCAGCGAGAAAACTATTTTACAAGCGGGAATGAAGGTGAAAAACTTATTTTACTAAAATTATTTGAAAGCACTTCAATATGAGTCAAGTACTTAAGTTACATGAACCAAAGACGTAAGTTAAATTGCATGAAGGCCAATGCATGAAGGCCTGTTATATTTTTACATTTTTTATGTATCCACAGCCGAGCGCTGTATGGCCTTCGACTCGGTACAAACTGAAATTGATGTCAAATTCAGCCTTTTAGGCTGTGGAGATAATATAGTGTTAATTTTTGTGTGTTCAAGTAAACTCCAATGATAAACAGCGTTCTTTGCGCGATGAATTTGCTTTGGTTGCGTAATTGCACATCAGTTGTTTAAAAAATGGGATGTTTCTAAAGAATACATGAATTATGACGTATTTGTGACGTCATATGTCCCGCCAACCAAAACCAAAACATAATCTAAGTTACTCAAAACACAAGCCAAGTTACTTGAAATCAGTAAATAAAGTGCACTGACAACACTGAGAAATAATACTTGACACAACTTCTATTTAACTGTTTGTCAGGGTCTGCCCTAAGCTGTTGGAATTGCAAAAATGCGCCAAGCTTCGCCGAATGTGCTGCAACAGGAAATATGGAAACGTGCCACAAATATCAAGTAGGTGGCTGTCTTTCAGTTTAGTGTAGATTTCAGCGATACGTTTTTTGCCGACATTCGTAAAATAAAATGGGTTACCGTTTAATTTGGTTGGCTTTATTGAGGTTGATTCTGATTAGGATTTTCTCCAATATTCTTTTTTAAATATTTGGATAGTAGACAAAATTGCATTAACAATGCAAATACTTGGATTATATTAAATTAATTTAAAGTATTTTTTCCAATGTGTTATGTTTTGGTTTATTTACAAAAAGTTCAGTAAATAAATTTATGAACCCCAAAAAATGTTATTATATCGAATTAAGCCCAAACTAAGTTTAAAACTTAAAAGAAATCATTCGAATTAAGATACTGATGATGCTTTTAGTAGCAAAATATATTTATCTTATAACATCCAAATAAACTGATTTTCGGTTTACAAGTTTTGTACATTTTATTCTTTAACATTGATGTGCAACCAG
The DNA here is from genome assembly GCF_963924565.1 of Ascidiella aspersa. Taxonomy (NCBI): domain Eukaryota; kingdom Metazoa; phylum Chordata; class Ascidiacea; order Phlebobranchia; family Ascidiidae; genus Ascidiella; species Ascidiella aspersa. The sequence continues at coordinate 24,930,840 of NC_139451.1, forward strand.
AATCGTTTGTTTTTACCATTCAAATTCATGCAGATTTTCTTATCCGAATAAATAAAAATTCTGAATATTCAAATTAAGCCATTCGAATTAAGCCTGAACTGTTAGTATGTTAAAAAAAAAGTCAGCCAAGAATTCGAACTTGGCTGGCAATACAGTAGGGGATGACTTGTCTATATTTACAAACTGCATGTAATTACAATTAAACTTATTTAATCTTCTGTTTTTCAATGGTATTTAACATTACTTATTCTCAAAAACAGACCTGGGCAACATACGGCCCGCGGCCCGCCAAGCAGTTTAATCCGGCATATTTTCAATAAAATACATAGGCTAAGCGAAAACCAGGGCAAGTTGACAGATCTTGTCAAGACCCCGCCAAATTCGATTTTTAGCCTGTTCTAAATGCTAAAACGGAAATTCTTTTCGCGCTTCGCGCGAATCTCTTCTGTGTTGCTCGTATGTTCCACGCGAATTTTGGGCAACTTCACAGACAAATAGCGTCCTCTGCTCAGTGGCACTCTCTCCAACGAAAGTTTAACAAACTTAGCATAATATTTAAAATATATATAAATATTAGGCTAAGTTTGTTAAACTTTGTAACATATCGGTAACTTAAAGTTTTAAAAAAGAAGAAAAAACATATAGGTAAGATTTTCTGTACGAAATTTTCGCGTATTTTAATCTTAAGTTTTGAGTCAACGCGCCCCACAACTTAATAAACGCTAATATATCAAGCAATATACATTTTTAGTCGGTGCCCAATGCGTCACGTACCATCTAAATCTAAATTAAAGTTTGCATTTTCAAACAAACATATTCGCAAATTTTCGCGCGACGTTTCGTGACCTTCTTTAAATCCGACTTAAATTGCACATTTTCGCACAACTCTAAACGTAATAACAAATTGGTTGATTATTTGTTTTACACCGTCAGAGTATGACGTCATATTGTATGTATTTTAGATCCTATATTTGACCCGGCCCGCCACAATATTTTAGATTTCTCATGCGGCCCGCGGCTAAAAATAATTGCCCACCCCTGCTCAAAAACAAGCTTTCTAAAGCACTGAAAAAAAGCAATTCTTTGCCAAAAAAGCTGATACGTCTGCACTAAACTAAGCTTTATTATCTTAAACTATTGTTAGTTCTGATATTTAGTATGCTTTTGAAAATTAAGTTATTTCATAAAACACTGGGAGCCTTCGGGAGACTAACTGAATCAGTCTTTCATTTAGGGATTTGCCCAGGCTAAAATTTAAAGAACTGGATGTAAATAGCAGAGTTGCAGTTTTGAACCAAATTGGTGTTTTGCAGTTTTCTTTAATTTTTAAAGAAGAGTTTATATATTTGTTTTTGCGTGTACTTCTCACTGTGTTTTCTGTGGTCCCGCATAGTTAAATTATAACATTAAACTGGCATTAAATAAAAAAATAAAATAAAAAAAAAGTAATACGTCCTGCGTAACGTTACTGATTACCACAATTGCCCCCGCCGCTAGTAGACCCCTTATAGAGGTCAAAGCCCTTGCCTTTTTCGGTTCTCTAGCGCCAACTTGTCGCTTCGTATTTTCGCCAGCTTTCAAAAGCGCAAGTGCACAACCCAGTGTTTTCAAAGCTTTCTTTTTTGTGCCTTGTTCTCTTTTTTTTTAATTATTCTCTCTTCAAAAAAATTGTGCAACTTGGGATTTAGTTTGTACATGGACGGGTGACCACCTAGGAACACCAATTGATTTAGGCAAAAACAATAAAATTGCTTCGAGTTGAGATGAAACGTTGAGACGAAAAGTTCGTCTGTTCCGCGTTTTTTTATTGACCCACAGTTTGTGTCTTGCCCAGCACACTTTTTCTAACTTGTGATTTACCTTATTTATTTTAACAAATCAAGACGCCCTGTTCTTCAGGTTTGTTCAACAGAGGTACGCAAGGCAAATAACGTTATCAGCATCTGGAAGGGTTGCAAGCAAAGGAAAGCTTGCGTGTACCAGCGATTGCAGGTGATATGTATAGCTTAATATTTCACAAGTATTTTTTGCAGTGTGACGAAATTGAATAGTTCGACAAGCTTGAAGGTTGACTTTACTTTTTTTTTCGCCCTTCCTTCATAGTTAGACTTGACATACGTATTTTGCTAAAAAATGACTTGTTTCATATATATATAATAATTTGTTATGAATTCTTCTTATATCAATACATTTTGCTAAATGATTTTTAGTTGGGCCGATTAAGTTGTGAAATTGATTTGTGGAAATATTGTACATTAATTTACCCAAAGTTATTAAGGACACTAATACAATATATAAGAAACGTAATTACAAAGAGATGTGGATTTATCCATCGAATTAGTGACTGACGTTTTACCAATTAAATTTTAGTTGACTTCCAATGGCTTGGACACCGACTTTTCTTGGGCACTTGGGACTAATATGTTAGTTGTTTAAATTTAACTGGTGTCGATTTGAGTCATAAATGATTTCCATGGCCAACGTATCCTGAAGAACGTTCTTCATTGTTGAAAAAACGAACGACTTGACTAAAGTGAACTTAAGGCACTGTTTTCAATAGACTTGACTTGGCTTAAACATTATGGGCAAAATAATTTGACTTGACTCTTTTGGAAAAATTACTTGGGGTGAAATAAAGTGCTGTCATTAAGCATTTTTTTAAGTTAAGTTATTTATCTCAATTTGTGCATGTATAAATATTAGCTTGCTATATTTCGCGTTTATGTTGTTTTTTAGTTGAGGTATTGTTCATAACTGAACGAGTTTACCAATTGTAATACTTCGACGTTTAATTTGTTATGACACGAACGTGACTTGGATTTGACTTACTTTAATTATGACTTGACTTGGACGTGAGTTATTTTACAAACGACTTGCTTTAAACTTAAGCTGTATAACAAATGACTTAACTGGGACTTAAGTCGTTTGAAAGAGGTTTGTTTACAACACTGGTTCTTGTCGATAATACAAAACCAGCAGCTCCGTCAAATATTTTAATCATTTGTTTTCGATCGGTTTAGGACGCTTCAAAAGCGTTAATATCAAAAGCCTCGTTAACGATTTCTTTTTCGTCAGAACTGGGCAAGAACTCCATACAAGTGCAACAGCGACCGCGACCAATCACAGTGCTGGTGCTGTTGTGACACCGATTCGTGCAATAGCGAAGAAACATGCGAGGGTATTCTCCTTGTCTGGGTGTCCACGTGAAGGCACTTGTATTTAAACAGTTTAATGCAGGGGTTCCCAACCTGTGGTACGCGTACCACTAGTGGTACGCGAAGGTTTTTCAGGTGGTACGCGAATAGCTTTCGTTTTTTTTGAGAAAACCCTGGATTCACAATTTTATGTTTTGTTTATCTGCTTTTGTTTCCAGAAAAAAAAATTTCCGAAGCCCATTTCTATTGTTACGTAACTATTTCTATTGTTTCGAAACAATGCGATCTTCAAAACACAGAATATGTCGATTGTCGACAAGGAGCTCTGTTGCTTTGCAAAGCGTAGGTTACAACGCTGTGGGACAGTGGGCGTTAATTATGTCAAATGATTGCTCTTGATAGATTTAATCAACTGTTTTATAGCTTAAGCTACAAATAGCGTTTAATAATGCTAGTTGTAAGCTAAAAATAGATCAAATTATGAATCGATTAAATTAAGTGTTTTGCAAGAAGTGGTACGCATGACACTACAGAGCGTCCAAGTGGTACGACATCGTAAAAAGGTTGGGAATCCCTAGTTTAAGGGCTTCATTTTTAGGGTGGAAATAGTACGCGATGAAAATTTTTTTAACCTTTCTTTGCTAGAACTTTTTTCGCAAACATATTTGTTTAAAGGAAAACACGCCATGGAAAGGGCAGTTTATTCGAAAATCACTGAAATAGTAAATACTTTGTTTTATAGATAACTGTGATATCGCTTTTATGTAGATCGGTTAGCTTCACTCCCAGAGTTTTTGATGAAGTGATATTTGGTTTTGATGTACTAAAGTTATCCGATACTTTCTAAACCGAACCCTGATATTTCGAATAAGCAAACTTGAACAATTCAACTAAATAACGTTTGTCGTTAATTAAAACATTGATTTAACGCCTTGTCAATAAGTATACTTTATTGGCAATATATCCATTAAAAAAAATAGTTTGCAAAATAGAAATAGGTGCCGATCTGCTACCAAAATGAAATTTGAGATCTATTTGAGGGATTTATTATAACATAGTATAGGTTAAAAACTGAAGCCTGACGTGCATCTCTATTTAAAAACATTGGTCGGAAAAACGTGGGCCGCAGAGCCATTTTTACTGACAGCGATTTACTTTTGAATAGCTTAGTGTTATCATGTAGCCGTACATTCATTGCACTTTAAATTTGGTGTGGCTAGAATTTTTAAATTGGCTCAACTGCGAAAGGCCCACGTGCCAAATGTGGCCCTGAGAGCCTGTCAAACTATATTTTTGGCAACTTTAACTACAAGTAAACGAAAGATTTTTCAAAGTTTGCGCGTATATTCTTCGGTTTATAGTATGTTTTACATTATATATGACAGTGGTTTGAGTACAAGGCGCCGTGTAATATTTCACCTTGAAATCAAATATCCCGAATCCGGCACTGTTTCGTAGTGGTTTTACGAAGTGGACCTTTAATAGCCCTGAATAGAGTACTTTAGGCCGCGACACAAAAGGTTGCCGAGCACTGATTTAAAACATCGCGTGCATTTTTGGCCAGTTACCACCTTTACATGCAAGACGCCATCGCTTGAGCTTGATCACGGAGAAGCAAGTTGCACCAACGCCAGTAACCTGGGATCGTTATGCAGCTACCGATGCACCGGCGACGGGTACCACGGCTTGCCGCTGACAGACTCGAAACGCGATCGCCTGTGTCTCGGAAACGGACAGTGGAGCGAAAAGAAGCCTTGCTGCGTTTGTAAGTGGTTACGACGATTAGGGATGTGTGTTTTAGGAACGAAACGCCGCTTGCGGCATAACCCAGAAAACAGTTGAAAAAAACTAATATGAAGTAGTAGAACAGAGCTTCTTAAGTTTGGCGATCTGTTGAAGGTGTCAATTGACTTTTTTTGTGAAGAAGTACATTTTTTTATACTATCAACGGTAACTATCCTCTTTCTTATGCCAAAACAGCTTTTCCGGTATTTAAATATAGGCTACTGCGGCTACCAGGCATAGTATACCACAAAAGAATATATTCCATTTTTGCCCTAGGCAGGATGCCTTCATTATTTGTTGAAAGTCCATTTTAAATAAGCTAAAAAGAGTTGCGTCGATTTTTAGCAATAAGTTACAGATAAATTTGTTTAAGGTCTTGCCAATGACGAGGTTCTGTTCCTGTGCGTTTGACACATAGTGCACTAGAAATGCTGCCTTACATTATTTATCCAACGTAATACATGCATATTTATTCTCACTTGTAGTGTCATGTCCCCCTTATGCTCCTTTGGATGTGGCCGCTGTGGTTCAGTTCAACAACGCAGAGAGCCATCGCAATCGAGTGAAGAGCTTCGGCGCCGCGTTCACGTAAGAACTAAAACACTTACCATAAAAAAATGCCGTTTTGTTAAGTGTGAAGAATGTTTTGACAAATACTGAAAAATGTACAACTCTATCAAAGTTTTAACGCCACAGCTACGTAAAACCAAGCGAAAATTATAATGATTTAATTTTGTAGAACAGACATTTCTCATGAAAGTTGCCCGTTGACGGGACTAAAGCATATATTTGCGACTCCCTTTGTATCAATTGGCCAGGACAAATCCAAAGTCACGTTGTGCAAAATTGACTTGCTTTAATTCATACACTTTCGTTTGAGCAAATACATCAGGTTGATTTCGCTATTGGGAATAGTCGGGTTTGAATGCTTTGCTTTGATTCCAGAAACATTGAACGGAGCGACGAATATTACCGGCACTATAGAGTCCTGTACCACGATAAAGTTTACGAACGTCTCCCGACTAACTCCAATGGAAGTGGTGGTAGTTATCAGGTCCCAGGTATGAGAGACTCAATATAGGATAAAGCAAGGCTGTGCGACAGTTTGTCGAGAATTTAATACAATTTGTCTTTATATTTAGTGTCACCTGATCACCCTATATTTAGAATTCGACAAATACGGCTATATGTGCAAAGGTATGTAGGGCAGTGGTTCTGAACCACTGGTCATGATGCAGCGTTAAGCAATTGTTTTCGGCATAAGGCCGCTGGAGAAACAAAAAATGTCTCGAAGCTCCGGGGTCAAAAGCAAGATTTAAAATAAACATAATATTTTCAAATAAATTTACAAATAAGTTGAGAATCACAGGTACATGTGTTCGACAACTGTGATCTAGGCATTCTGAAGCTGCTGTTTGACCAACGATCACGGCTTGCATATTAATAGTACACCAAAATCCATCGCAGACTAACCAAACTTGTCGATCAATAATAATGTAAGCAAGACAGGCTAGAAAAACAACTATACCTTAGTGTACTGGTTTTTAAAAGATAGACATACATAGGGTTGTTTTAACAAATTGATTAAAGTAGCAAGAAGTGGATGCCAAACAGGGGTAGTATAATCAATAAAAAATCTAAAACCTAACAAAACGCCAAGTTATATTTCTGAAAAACGTTAATGGCGAATAAACGGCGCGCCGTATCGAATTGCTTTGCGGCGCGGACCCGGTTCTGGTTTAAGGGTTATTTTGGCAATGATATTAGAGGCTTTATCTTTATCCGCTAAAACTAAACCTAACATATCTTCCTCATCGGATGTTAGACATTCAATTGAATCGTGTTATAATGGTGTAAAAAACACTATAAGATTAAGTCTATAAAGCAGTGATTCTTAACCCGAGTGCCACTTCCAATCCTCAACGGTGTCGCGACATAATTGAGAATCTTTAGGAATTGATTTTTGCCTAACTCTTACAACTTTTTGTGTAAGATTAGCGTGGAATAAATCCAATTATAACTTTCTACGTTGTGTAGTGTTGGTGAACATTGTTCCTGTTTCGTTTATTGTGGCATTATAGTGAAATTAGCTACGGAAAATTTTAGTAGGGGTGCCGAAATATATTTATTATTTCTGGGGTGTGCCGCTAGCCATAAAAGGCTGAGAAACGCTGCTATAAACCTTTAAAAAATAGCATTACCCTTCCAACGCATTTTCCCGCGCTTTTCAGACAACGACGTGGTAAACACGGGAGCCGCGCTCACTTATGTGCTCAACGTTGTGGTGCCGCAGTTCCACGTGGGAAGAAAGCATTCCGACGTTGTCTTTCTGGGCGTCGAGAGGTCGTCGGACGATGACGTCACAGGACCGGCTGCGTCACTGAGGAACGAAGGGGTCGACGTGAGTTAGCGTTGTTGCGATCATCTTTAGATAAATCGCCAGGATATTTTACCTTAAGCAATCCAATAAAGTAGAGGGCTGTGGATTCGGAGCCGGTTTACTAGGTTGGAGTCGGAATCGAAACTCGCGTAAGACCCAGTGGTGGGATTCAGCCAGTTCGCAACGGTTCTGTGGAACCGTCTCACGAAATTTTTTGAGATAGCGAACTGGTTAGCATTACTGTCAATGGATTTTTGCATCTTATCTGTTACACCGATTGTTAAGATCCAAGTAGTTCACGTGTTTTGTTTTTTTTTCAAAATGAGCAATAGTCAAGTCGCACATAACATAGTGTTAATTTTTTAATTGTAGTAATTTTCCTTTGTGATAGTTTGTCTTAAACTTGAATTGTTGCGTCATAAGTACAAGTCATGAGACGGCTGCTGCTTTTTAGTGTGGCTGTTCGCAGTGGTGGAATTCAGCCGGTTCTAACCTTACGCTGGAACCTGGGGTTGCCTTCTGTTATTGCAACTACTTTAATTATTTGCCGAAAAATATCACTTTTTATAACAGGACTGGATGAAAAATATGACTTTTGTAATAGAACCGGCTGACGAAAAAAATGAAAGAATATACGAGGCACTTCTCGAGTCTAAAGTACGACATTCGCTAGCGCAGTTGAAAGTTAGGAGCCGATTAGGCCGCACACTGTAAATCGTAAACTTGTAAAAGTTGTATAGCAGGGTTGAATTATGTGATAGTATGCCACCCGTAGTACGGTAATAGGTGGGCTCGAATGATAGTCAAAGCATGCGGTTGAAGCTAGACACGGAACTAGGCGGAGTCAGCTAACTTGGCTGTACCTGAGACTATAGTGAGTTCGACTCGACTGTGTTTTTGCCCGGAGTATGACCCAGTGGTCAAACATTAAGTGCGAAAAAGAAGATTGGGTTGGTTAGTTGCAATAAATTAAAGCGAACTATAAAACCGTGGTACATTATTTGAACCGCCAGGGTTGGCTATCAAAACAGTCATGAGTATGTCTTGGATTTTGCCTGGTAAAGAACTGTAACACTCGTTCTGTGCCCAGAGCAAGTCGTTCTAAAGTGGAACTTTGTAACTGAGGTTCGATAGACCCCTATGGTTTCAATCGTAACATTTTTTATTTACAAAAGTATAATATCGTTTGTTAAGATCAACAAAACTCTGGTTGCTGAATGAACCCACAAAAACAGGTACTATTTACTGCGTACAACGGAATAATGAAAATAAATCTATATTAAATGCAATGTATGGAATATTATTTAAGCCTTTTTAATTTGGGCGCAATTTGCTGGGTACAGCTGAACATCGGAATAAGTAAGAGTTAATACCTTGTTCTAAACTTGAATCAATCCGTCTGCTCGGAAAACCGTTAAGTTAAGCCGAACTGTTGACGCATGTTTACCAAACGATATGAAACCCATGAACAGGCATGTGTTGTACGGTCTTTTAAACCTAATACACCATATATAAGAGGTTCTTAAACTATGAGTCGCAAATTTCCCAAGGGCGTCGAAGAAATTAATCCGTTTAGTAGAAACTCAATTGCGTTAATAAAATGACTAACGGATAAAATTATACCCCGACCAAATTAAGTGTTACGAAAACATGTAGAGCAACTGATTATGATTTTCTCAAACAAACCAACAAATAAGTGTAATTTGGAGTAAAACAAATTTTCAAGTTAAGTTTGGTGCGTTCAAGTCCAGTAAACTTATTCAAGGGGTGACAATGCAAAAACTTTGAGAACGATAGTCATAAATTTTTGCGGTTCGTGTAATCGACGCTCCGCGAAATTACTTCCATGCCCAGATGTTTCACAGGTTTAAATCTGCGACGTGCTATACAAATTTTTCAGTCCGGAAACCAGGCATACTTAACTGTAGTGCAAAATTCTCCATCTCACTTGGTCATTTGAGACCGTTACAATTATTACCTCGAGCAGATACGGAATTAGTCCTTTGCGATATATTAATTTTAACCTTGTGGCTTCGCAACGCGGCAGTACGGAATCGTGCTTCACAAATAGTGGGTTGAACTTTAACTTGAAATACCGTAATTATTAATCGCAGTACATCTTACACTCCACTGTTATGCGACTTTCTTTTATTACTTTTAAAGTTATTTTCCTCTTGTTATTTATATATTTGCGTTCAGAAATGTCTTAACCTTCGGTGCTTTAACATTCCACTAGCACAGTGGTCCCAAACTGTGGGCCATGGCCCAGGAGTGGGCCACAAAACTATTTTCATTGAGCCATAGAGCTATTTTAAACATTGTAACTTAATATGTTATGTTTTACGAAAATAGCTGTAATCTTTATATAGAACTTTCATATTTAGAACTTTAATAGGAACGAGGCTATTTTTGGCTATTTTTAAACTATAGGCCTATACGTAAAGGCAAAATCTCACGACACATGTTTGTTTCGCTACGCAGTTAGCAAGGCAGTTTACTTTAAATTCAATTTATTGTCATCGAGATAGTTAATTCCAATCTAAAAATGAACCGGAACTAAATAGGTATTATTAGGATGTTGTTAGAATCAATGTCTTTATCGGGAAAGTCCGACTATGAATAGGCGTAAATTTGAATTGCAAAAAGGTAGCGGCACACGGTGGGCCACAAACTGTTTTATGGAAAAAAATTAGGCCACGGAAAATAAGTTTGGGAATCACTGTGCTAGCATCTTAGGCCACTCTCTTTTTGTCGCTAAATAAATCGAAGTGACGTCATCAAGCTATCAGTGTCAGACAAAATTGTTCTCGACATCGTCTTTGTTAAATGTTTACGGTCCGGAATAAAATTTCAAAGGTGACGTGTTTTGTCAATCTCGTAAACGAACGAAACATTGTGTTTCCAGATCTACTACATTTTCTTTGAGAGCGCCGAGCACAGAATAAACATGACTGAGGCAAGACTTGTTGCTTCTTCGGAAGATCACATCATCAGAATAAGACGAAGAGACAAGCCGGACATGTCGAAACTCTACACTAATGCCCTTAACGTGGCTTGCGACTATCCTTGCCCTTCCGCCGATGAAGAGTGAGCCAAGTCTGGCTGTTAAATGGGAGCAGTGAAAATGCTCAGGGTGTGCCATTGTAACCGAATAACCACCGCTCACCACAGTAACTAACACATCCATGTATATCGTTGTCACACTTCGTAATACAGTTTCACATGTAGCTTTCGTTAGAGTTTGTCGTAATTTTGGAAGTAAATCAACGAGGGAACGTTCTTACGGGCCGAGCATTATAACAGGTGAACTTTGCTAGAAAACTCACCTCAACTATAGTTCTTAAGTTTTTGCAGGCGCGCACTACCTTCAGTAATGGATAGGGTGAAATCATGTCAAAGAATCATGTCAAAGTATTAACAACTCGCGTGCCAAACATTTTTCTATGTTAGTTTCGCACTGACAATCAGGGCTGCGGAGTTAGTTAAAAACAACCCGAGTCCGACTCCGGCCAAATATGAGGTTTCATCGCGATCCGAGTCCGACTCAGCCTCGGGGGCCCATGCCCCCCCAAAAAAAAATTATAAATATCTTACTCTTAACAATTTGTTTTGTAGCATTTATGAGCAGTGCACAACAGTCGATCACAAGCATGCCACACCTTCAAATGTCATGCATTGTTACGTCACAAACGATGTAGTTAATATAACGTTTGCTATACAATAATGTAGTTTTACTTCTTTAAAACAATTTTTGCTCTTTGACTGTATTTTGAGTATTGCGGTAACACTCCAGTCAGTTGCTGCTCGAAACGGTTTGTTAGCATTGTTATTTGTGTTCGTTACGGCAGTTAATACAATGGTGAAAAATTCCAACGTTTTGGCCCCCCCAAAAAAAGTTTCGGCTGGCTAAGCCACTGTCTAAAGGTGGTCCAAGGTTAACAGTATCGCGGGCCACAATATTTCTTTGATATACTTGGCTAGCCACATAAAGTAGGCTATATATGCGACATGCGTGCTAGGAGCGATCAACGATTTTCGTAAGGTATGAAACATTTGAAGATAACGACAAAAAGCATCGCCAAAAAGTAATGTGATAATGAGACTGCTGGCAAAATGGTGCGCGCGAAGCGCGAAAAAGTTACGTATTGACAAAACAGAATACTGCATTTATAAGCGTAGAATGTTTAAACAGAATACTGCATTTATAAGCGTAGAATAACTAGATATATTTGGCTAGAATTGCACGATGGAAAGGTCCAGTGCGTTAACCTTTAGTCACGGTGAAATCCTGTAAAACAATACTTTCCCGAAGCGCTATATCTTTCATCGTTCATTTATACCTCAAAGTGGCAAAAATAGTAATTTATATAGGGTCGTACTTTTTATGTTATGTTTACTGGTCCATTAAAAAAAAACGCAAATGTAACCTACAAGTTCGCAAAACAGCCATTTTGGAAAGTTCAAACCAGTCTGACAGATACAAAAATTAGGCGCTCTTGCCACCCCTGGATTAAAACTTGATGGGTGATAGTAAACCGGTTAATTTATTTAATAATGTAACTAGGCCTACAATCAAACAATTGCAATATGCTTGCCGATGATCGTTGGTCAGTTATATTTCTTTGATTAAATCCTCAACTTTACGTACTACAATAATTCAACAGTGCTTCGCGGGCCACAAAAAATGATATCGCGGGCCACATGTGACAATAGCATTTATGTTTCAGAGGACGTTCTCGCGGAACCCTTGAAACAACTGCGTTGAACCCCAAGAGCTCGATCGAATCCTGGTTAAAACATACTGACCTATGTGGATGTTCCAAAAAAAAATTCTTAATTTGAAAAAAGAGAGATATGTTTAACAGCAGCCGCAATATTATTCGACTTGTGCTAATTTCCCTAAACTCTCCATAAGACGCAAAAGCTGCTCGCGTACCACTATAGTAATACGTGTGGCACAGTTAAAGACCAATGGTAAGTGCTTCCCAACAATTTTACGCGGCGACCAAATAAGCTCAATATAATTGCGAAGTTTCAGCGAAACATTTCTATTCACCGAACTTTTGTAATCCTTAAAAAGTGACACAAATAAGAGATTAAGGTGTATAAATTAAAAAGAGAGTTCTTCCGACAATTATTTATTCTGTGCCGACGTTCCGATAACCTATCCAGGTAATCTTCTTCGCGACATATTAACTTGTACCCTTGCAGAAAGGTATATATACAGTGAAGAAAACGACGAAAAAACAAGGTGGCAAAAACGAGGCGAAAAAGGGAAACAAGGCGTGAATAACGTGGAAACGCGATAACCGGCTGCAGCTTTCTAATGGCCACTACTGCACAAAAATATGCGAACTTACAACGTGTATAAGTTCGCATAGAATTTATATGAAGCATTCCTTCGTTTGGCGTCTCCAGTTTTCCCAATAACGGAACAAATATGGCTCAGAAGCGATTTCAAAAACATCGAACCACATTAACTGCTGCAGTCGGCAAAACAACAAAAAGCGTGGTTTATTTCGGGCGCGACTCATGGGTTAACAAACAATAGTCGAGATGTGGTAACAAGTACTAGATAGCCGCTAAACCAGGGGTTCCCAACCTGTGGTACGGGAAGGTTTTTCAGGTGGTATGCGAGTAGCTTCCGTTTTTCACAAAACCCTGGATGCACAACTTTATATTTTGTTTATCTGGTTTTGTTTACATAAAAAAAATTCCCCGAAGCTCATTCTGAATATTACGTTACTATTCCCATCGTTTCGAAACAATGCGATCTTCAAAATACAGGCCATGTCAATTGTCAATAAGGAGCACAGTTGCTTTGCAAATCGTACAACGCTATGGAACAGTGGGCGTTAATTATGTCAAATAATTGCTCTTGATAGATATAATCTACTGTTTTATAGCTTAAGCCACAAATAGCGTTGAATAATACTAGTTCTAAGCTAAAAATACATACACACATGATTCGATAAAATTAGTTCTTCTGCAAGAAGTGGTACGCGTGACACTAAAGAGCATCCAAGTGGTACGAGATCGTAAAATGGTTGGGAATCCCTGCGCTAAAATCACTGCTTAATGGAGCAGATATCAGCGAGACAACATAAATGTTCCTTGCCCACGTCCGCTTTCAGGCGGCAGCTCATAAATTACCGGCGAACTACAAGCTACGATGGGGATTTCTGCGGTAAGATCAGATTTCGTTCCCAGTCCTATTCAAGATGACGAATTATAGTTATCGGCTTCGTAGTTGTACAGTCCTTTGCACATTGCCGCATTTATTCTTGGTCGCAGCATATACTGACTTAAGATTGTCGCAAAGCGCCGACGCTAGGCAAGGAGTACATAACGTTAGACCAGCTTTTTTTTATGTATAAGAGTCACGCGCAGTTTGACGGTTTTAGTAAAAGGCGTGATACAAGCTTGCAGAAATATGCACCAATTAGTATGTGTCAAAGTAATAAAGAGTTGTTCCTCTAATTAGGACTTGACTTGAGCAACCGAGGCCTTGGATGTCTAGGACTTGACTTGTTATTTATTCGAAAAGACTTGACTTTGATTCAAGTTGTTATACGAATGACTTAATTAGGACTTTGCACCTTGCACACTGCCTTTTAAGAGGTATTTAAAGTGTCAAAATATTCTTTTTTTTTTGGTAAAAAAAAAACATTTCTGGTATTTCAAATACTAAACGAAACGTCCGTTAATGTAATACGTCTACCATCCTTCCAATTTTAATAGCTTTAAAGTTTCTTCTCAGGTGATCTAGATCAGCGTGGCCAACTTCTTTTCATCGCGGACCAAAAACATTTTTTTTTATCTTGCGGGCCACTGTTTTTAAATAGCGATTCTTAGGCTTATTGCTGGCAAATTATGCATAGCCTATTGCAGTGGTTTGAACGTTGTTTAGCCGCGCCCCGCTTTGGTAATTTTCCTGAGCCTTTCGCCACCCTACAAAAAGCAATTCGGCATTTTCATTTTTTTCGCTTACAGCGCTGTAGGGGAGTGGTATAAAACCTAAACGAAACCATTAAAATCAATGCAAAAAAGTTTAAATATTAACTTGGAGCTCGCGCCTCCCTAGGCCCACCAGGTTAAGAACCGCTGACCTATGGCATATATACTAACTTTATGAAATGTACACCTTTGTTCAGCTACGGTAGATATAAAATCACAAAGGAACATTTATGAAGTTTTTTTCACAATTAGAATAACAAAAAATGATATTGCTAGATTGCAGCAAAGCTGACTATCAGTTCGCGGGCCAAAAAAGCGGAACTCAGGGGGCCCGGCAGTTGGACCACACTGATCTAGATATTCATACTGTACTGTGGAGGAAAGCCACAGTCATGCAGATCAGTGCTGGTCAGCGAGCCATACTGTAGTGCATTGGTCGGCAAACTTTTTTGTCGCAGCCCAAAGTACTATTTTTAGAGTTATTGAAGGCCCACTACACGCAAAACCACTAAGAAAACAGAGAGGCAAATTGTTTTTCGAAATACTTGTTGTTCTCGAACGAACTCGTTCGCAAATATGAAGGTAAAATCCAGTTGTCGAGAAACTTGGGGTATAGAAAATAAGCCACGAGGCGTATAACTGATGCACAAAAGATTAACGCTATATCCTCTCCACAGCTGAATGGCAGCACCCGTCATCACATAAAAAGAGTCATAATACAATGGCCATATTACAAAGTTAAATAGAAAATTACATTAACTAGATATGTTTTGGTAAAAATTGCATTTTGTAAGGAATCTAAGTCCACTCAGTGTAAGGTTGTAGACACCAAGAAAATGTGAAATATTACACGGCGCTTTGATGCCAAAAAGACTACCATGACCAAAGGTAACAAACCGATTAGGTTGGTATTAGTGCATTTTATCAACTGTGACAGAATACATTTTTCTCGCCCATGTTAGATTTTTAAGCTGCGAGAAACGCTTTACTGAAATACCAGTGATTATTTTTTTAGTCTCGTGCATTGCTAATTGTAAGGTATACGAAGTTAGTGGGAGGTGTTTAACGGTATACAGCTAAAAAAAAAGACTGAGGAGCACTGGTCAAGATTCGCTAATGTTGTACAAAATTGCGATCTAGTTTTACCCACCCCCGTAAAAACACTTTGGTGCGCCTATAGTCCTCTATGTCCCAAGCAAAGCCGATAAATCTGTACTTTCTTTACCCCTGTTTATCTTAAAATCCCCAGCGCCCACAAACCGATTGACTTTACACCCACCCTATACTCACACACATACTTGAAGCTATAAAAAATGCCTGACTGCACTTCATACTTCGTTTCTCGACCACAAGGGTTACAATGTGATCGACGATTTTCCACCGAAAAGCGTGACAACACGCTCACTAAGTATCCCAGTCGAGAAACAAATGATGCAACCGTGTTATTTCAGGTTCCAGTCAAGGCACGTATTTTCCCAAATTTCGACACGCGCTTCGGTTAAGCGGAACCGACTGTGGGACTAAAAGCGTACAAGGCTAAAATTCAACACCTCTCGTCAGCTGATCGTATCGAGAGAGCGAGAAAAAATTTCTCTCGGTGTTTAGAGAGTGGGGCTTGGGGCAGCAGGGGAATTTTTGACAATTGAAGTACAGGGTCGACCGAGTCATACAGGCTTTAATGATTTTTAGTGATGTGTGACTGCGTTTGTGAATCTCTTATGATCCAGGTCGTCGTTCGGGTGTGAGCTTTTGATTTGAGTCGAGGCCGGAATTAAAGGTTACTGGAAATTTCCTAAAAAGGTGGACCTACTTGTCAAACATTTTAGCCACAAATCCTTGCTGACTATAACAAGCCCTAATTTTCAACTGACTTGCTAAGTTTTGTTCGTTAAAATTCATTTATTTTTTGTATAACTTGCTATTCTTTACTATTTTAAATTCAATGATGTCAAATGTAAAAAACTGTCCTCGATGTGTGCATTTAATAGGTGTTATTACAGTACAGTACTAAATCATCGCCGTCAACGGAGGCGTTTCACACTCCAATTACGATGTAGTTGCGGTTTCTCTAAATTCCCTTGATTAATGCTTGAGCATGTGAAAAGGCGACGGTCACAAATCGGAAAAGGGCACAGCTTAATAGTGTGGTAGGTGTTCTGAGTCTATTATCTGTAGTACTCTGTTGCCAATAAGAACGAGGTATTACTAAATTTGGTTTTCAATTTGGACTGAATTCCCCCATCACAATAGCGACTTCATTCATGCTCGGCTGCGTGGAAAGCCATCTAATGAACTTGTTCAAAGGTAGTAATCGGAATCTGACCAAATGGTTTGGCTGATGGACGCCAGATATAGCGGAATATTTATTTGCAGCTTTAAATTTGTCGCGGTTGATGGTGTCAACTCGCTTAAGCTGGTTCAAAACTTAGGGCAACTAACTTTTTTTTTAGTTTTTTTTTTTTTTTTACAATGTATGCTAATTGTGTTTTTATTGTGATGATTTTTTATTTTCCTTTTGCTAATTATTTGCAATCCGAGCCTCATAGTATTGCTAATGTGCTATCCAATCTATTTTACCTGAGTGTAAGTGCAACATTGTGTTTTAAAAGCGGCAGCATTGGCGTGAAGTGCGTAAACTTCGGGACCGAGTTATCTTTTTCTCGGCGTATATGGTAGGGCATATCGCCGCGTATAGACATTGATTAGGTAGGCGTATTTTCCAGCAGACTTACCGAAACTGCGAACAAGGCATTTCAGGCTGCAGTTAGCTTGCAAGTTTCGCCGAGCTAGCTTCCTGATATTGAATCGAGTATATGGCTTATGCCAAGTATGCAGCAAGTGATTTACGACTAGATCGGTAGCAGCACTGGACCGTTTTATTAGAAGTTCATTATGGGCTGCAGAGAAAAGCACACACAAGGCATTGTCTTGCATACTTCAAGGGCATTGTGTGAATCAAAATCAAGGAGCGTTGTACAAATATAACATGAAACTAATTGTCGGTTGTTCTGCTGACTTACATCGGAAGATCACAAGTAAGAAATGTTGACTCTGGGTATATTTTTGTGTAGTTTGTTTGACCCAGAGGTGTAGTAATTATTGAGATACTATAGCTTAACAGAGCGGCAGCATGACGAGCAAAAGTGTTGCACCACCATTTGTTGATATTTCGTCACTGGTGTGATTGGAAAAACTTGGGGCTACGTGAACGCTATCCAAGAGACCACACGTGATCGAGGATTTTCTTTTTTCGCGTAAATTTAATTTTTTCGCAGCCCTTTAGCAGGGCTTGGGAGTCGAACTCGGGACTTGAATAAGACTAAGTAAGTCCTAAGTCCGATGTGCGCATTACTACATTTTGCAAACTGTATGTTGTAAAATTGGAATAGCCTATAGTGAGTATTTTCCAACGATGAATTGTGGGTGGATGAATTCGATTTTTTTAATGTAATATTGAAGGTAATGTGGAAAGCTCTGTAAAAGGAAATATAATATCACGGCGACATTTTTGCGAGTTTATGAAACATTAAATTTTCTTTTGGTTTCAAGTAACCCATGTTGCGTTTGTTTACTATAAGGTAATTAGTCGTGACGACGAACTTCTTTGATTATATGTTTTCGCTAAGCTTTATGTTGGTGTCGTTCCTTAGGAAAACACTGCTAAACAAAGGTTTTCTGGTTTTGTTAGTACCAATAACTTATGACTGGAGACCCGCGTGAGTTGTTTTTCAACTATAGCACGTTTCTACTCAATCTGACGCTGTTAGTGAGAGGTTTAGTAACAGTGTTAGGTTTCTTCTGCTGAATAGAAATTAGTCGAAATCACACGTGACATGACGTAATCAACACTATATCTTGTTTCGGTGGAAACGTTTCCGGTCTCAAGGAGGTCAGTTCATATGACCACCAAGAAAAGGCCTCAGTTTTAACTTAGCCTAAGAACAGTCGGCTATGTTTTTCGTTAACTCTTGTAAGCTAGAAATAGAAACCTATCGTTTTCAAGTGGTCGTGTGAAGCACGCAAAGCAGAGCAGATCACGGTGAAAAGCAGCAGGTTATATGTTTAGAAACGCTATGGCCTATACCTATACAGTCGGGTAAACAGTCCGCTATTCCATTTAAACTCATTATAGTCAGACACTATTCAAAGATCGTAAAAGATATATATTAATATATCTCGCCAGCAAAGGCATCGTCTGTGTTTTCTAATTCAAATGAATCTTGTTATTCATTCGTTGTAATTCGTCCGTATTAAGATATAATTAAGGTCTACGTTTATCGTGCAAGGGTCAAGGTGGTTTGCAATATCACATTCCGTGCAACATTAGTAAAATCGGCTTATCGTTTTCGAAGTTGCAAGTACTACGTAATACAGAGGCCAAACCAACCGATGTGTTTTTGCGTTTTTGAGGTGGTAATGTGCTGGAATGCCGGCGTCAGCGCGTCTTCAACTGACGGAAAATATTTACGCATCCATCTCATAGTTTTGTTTCAACAAAGTCATTCGGGTTTGCCTGTGTTTGGACTGCGGTGACGCTCACTTTCTACGTTTTGTGATTTTAACTCGATAATGTCATACTATAATAACTATACGAATATTCTTTAGTCAATTTAGTCGTAATCAACGTCAGTCATATTAGAAGATACAAAAATATGACGATTTCACCAAAACGCCTTTTTTAGTCTCCTTAGATTGAATTAATTTCGTATTTAAAATTATTTAGACAATACGAGTAAGTTGTTTGTACACGACCAGTTTAACGGATTGAACCACAAAAACAAGGTGGATTGTAAATTGAGATTCTGTCGGTAAACTTTCGTCACAGAAATGGGGTTGTCCATATAGACAGATATATTTCAAAAAAATGTTAATTGCATTATATGCCCGGTATGGTATGTATAACTGGCCTGTTTAAATAGCTACGTTTGAGGAACATTTTAGTTTTCCAATACCCAGCGAGGGCTCAATGTTTGTTTATCAATTAGGAGCTTTTGCCAGATTCGATTTCCAATACAAAACGCATAAAAAGGAAACATCCCGCTTCCAACTCAAAGACTCCGACATAAAGGAAACAAAGGGATGGCTAACAAAATCTTGCCTAACAAATATTAAATACAAGTAAAAAAATGCCTTAAAAACATGAAGACATACCAACGAGACAGTCAGTCGAAACCGATTTTATAAGATACGACAAAGTTATTTTTGAACTTTTATCCACGCATGTCGCATGTGCAGCAAGAGGTTTAGTTTCAGGCGCACTTAAAAATCTGCCGGCTCCGATTTATTTTTACCTAAGCGAGAAGAACTACACAAAACGAACAAAGGCAGTTAGCTTCCACTGAATAGAGTTAGACGGTGATCACCACTGGATAAAGGGGTAAAAAATACAACCCAGGTTTCCAAAAGGAAGCCTACAGCGCATTTCGAAATGGACAAGTAAAAAGTAGCGTTTGTTTGCGAGGTTTGAAACACATTTCGGAGTGTTTTAATACCTACATATGTGTTTTCCGCGCAGCGGAGAAAACACATTGGAATCTGGTAAACAGTGTCACGGTGAGGGCGTTTCAATGGCCCTTGTGAATTGCGATGCGTCGCGGGTGAACGCAAGTTTTCCAACTCCGTCTCGGACAAATATTGACCCGACTGCGTGCTGTATGGCAATAGCAACGTTTATGTTTTTTATTGCGCAGACACTTGGCGTCCGAGGTTTCGGCAATAATATGTTGATTAGGCCTTTTCTAGAAAGATTGTAACTGTCATGAAAAATTCAATTCTGATTTTGCCGTTTAAAATTTTGAAATTACTCGATTGGTTTACCATTTACTGATATATATGTATTTTTCAGTCTACGATGTTGATGTTGTAGTTTAGTCTTCTTTGCCAAACAAATAAAATTGTTTAGGTTAATTTAGTGTCATCTCAGTCGTAGGAAACCCATCGAGTGTGACGCAATATGTTAAATTCAGCCTACTATGTCAATTAATTATATTGATAACGGATTAGTGTTAAATGAGTTTAAACGTTTTAAGAGAGCTGTCGAGTAGTAGAATGCTTTGGTTGGATCAGAAAAATAGCGTAGGCTGGTAAGTTAAGACACCCGGACATTCGTCGACCAATACGTATACATGACTCAAAATAGCGTAAAAGTTTACAAAAGTGCGTGAGATTTTATTTATATCCAGCATGCACACAAAGTCCTAATTAACTTTTACTTTGGTTAGGCTGTAGAGCTAAAACAACACGATTGCTGCTTTTTAAATGAGAAAGTAATCCCGGTGATGGCAGCCGAGCCCTCCAATGTACTAACCCTTCTCGAAATGAACGACGAAACTTACCAAAGCAGCATTGCAGAGGACATTCGACGGCTGGTTGTCAAAAACGACAACGAAACCGCAGATGACTTGTTGGCGATAGCTGAAGAAAACGCGTATTCAATGTGGCTCGTATCCATGGTGTTTTCGGTGGCGATCTCCGCGTTTGTACTCTACATCATTGTAGCGCTGAGTTGTTTCAGCTGGAGGAAAAGACTGTGTTGTACTGGTAAGTACGACAAGTACAGAAGTTGGAGGTGCTAGATTTTATAGTTATATCGTTGTAATGAATTAGGCCAGGGGTGAGCAACCTATGGCCCGCATAGGTCAATAAATATCATCCGGCTTTCACCTCCTTTACTAAATGGGTAATAGGCCATTTCTAATATTTTTTGGCTATTGCAATTAGGTAAATGCGAACATTTTTCAGCCTTAAGGAGTAATGTCTACCTTGTATTTGAACTATCGACAAAGGAAGTTTAGCCTACTCATTGTATCTGAATGCATAATTGTCAGCTAAAATTTATAACGCCCTGCAGAAACGTTTTGGAGGTTGGTTTTGGCCCGCGACTAAGAAAAAGTTGCCCATCCCTAATTTAGGTCACTAATTTTTTGAAATGTTAACTTAGCTATTTTGGAAAAAATTAATTGATTTTAGTTTTTCATATAAATGGTTCACTTGGAGTCTTTTAAACAAATGGACTCTCATTAAACTGTGTTTTTATTAAATATTTTTCACCTAATTTTTGCACGAGAATTATTGTGCCTTTCACTTGTTGGGTCTTTGTCGTTCTCACATTCGATAGGGTTTGGACGAGTTAACCACTTTTAATGCTTTTCCATTTTATTGTTTGGCAAATGGACTGGAATTACACTTAGGACGAGGCTGGTTTATAAATAAGTAAAGTCAGCGCTGCTTAAAGCGGTAACAGTTTCATCTTATCTCTAACCGCTTTGTCGTTCACTTGTTTCCTCAATAGATCATACTATGCGTTTGAGGTTCGTTTTATTAGTAATATCTAATAAGGAACAATGCGGGGTCAGACAAAACGACTTCAACGGCCTACACCTGAATATATTTCATTGAATAAAACAAGGTCTTTACAAAACGGGTTTTAGAATACAAGAACTATTAGTAAGTCGCACGAAACTTGGTAAGGAATGTGGAAAGTCCGTTTCGTGCGATGCTGAAAGTCGTCTGGAAATTCCTTGTTATGCTACTAGGGGGGTTTGGGGTTGTTTCGAAAGGTAAACAAAACGGTTTGTTTAGGACAATAATCGGTTATTTCCTAAATAGAGAAATGAAACCTTTGCAATACGGATTTGTTTTGATTTTAAAATAGACACAAAACCACGAAATTAAGCGCTACATTAGGATTCAAACGTTTTCGAACCCGTAAAACGATTTTTTTTTAATTTTTATTTCGATTTGTTGGTGGAAAGAACAAGCTTGGTATTAGATTAAAACATAGCAAGGTAAAGACTTTATTAGGCGAAAGTATAAAGCAATGGAACGGGAGTTATAACGGAAGTTTCCCAGGAAATTAGAAAAACCCAAAACAATCCTTCTATACATGCCAGTGTTTTTCAACCTATGGGTCGCGACCAAACATTGGGTTTGGTCTGGTCGCCGGCTGAAGTTATTTATGTGGTTTTAATTATCGAGATTGGAGAGAATCTTAGCAATTTTTTCTTTTAATTATAGAGAATTTTGGCAAGTTTTTTCCAAATTTTACGACGATTGCCGAAGCATTACGCATTGTTCGAATTCAATAATGCCACTATCTTATTTCTTCTTTGTTTAAGTTAACCTTGCAAAAAGTTTAGTGAAGATAATTGAGTGTCCAAAGCTTCCCTGTTAAACTTACCCTTAGTAATTGGGTCGCCGCGAAAAAAGGTTGAGAAACCCTGTTCTATGCCAACATTGTATAAAAAAAATCGCACCTTTACGTTTCACAGGAAAACAGAGTCCCGAGAAAAACGGAGCGACGTTGCTCAACACTTTGCCGCTAATCTGCGCCTGGTCGATCCTGGTCTACTTCCTGGTCGAGCTGCCACTCTTCGTGCCACAGCGCGAGCCCTTCTGCGGCGTTCAGCTGCGCATAACAACCGTGTGTGGCATCCTGACCTTCGGCTCGGTCTACTTCGCGCTTTGGTTTCGCGTCTTTTCTGTTTTCTACAGCAACCCGCTCATCAGGAAGGAGAGCAGCAAGCTGGTGCGCTTGGTCAGCAAGCTGGCCGTCGTCTTCCTTCTTCTGATGATGGTCACCATCTCCACAGTTTTCCTGACGGCTCCCGACTACCAGACATCGGAGCTGGGCTGCCTCAAACTACAAAGCAAAGACGGGAACGCGTTTAAATGGGGGATGCTGGTCTCCTCGACGGTTATTTTCCAAGCCACATTGCTCTTCCTAATGGTACATCCTCTGTACTTGCACCGCAAGCATATGCTCCATCACGGTTTTGACTCGCGGGCAATTATCCCGGTTATAAGGCGCGCCTTCGTAACCGCAGCCATTTGCATTGTGTCGGACACGATCAACGCCGTGTACGCTATCAGCAACACCCAATCGTTGAACTACGCCAGACACACGGTGTACGGCTGCAATATGGTCATCAACCTGGTCGCCCTGCTGCTGTCCTTTGGCGACTGGCGCCGACGCATTGCGCCCTGCTTTCGCCGCCGCACGAACCTGGGAAGCTTTCAGGGCCGGAACCGGACCGTACTTACGCACGTTTACAGCATAAGCTGAATTGTGCCGACGTCGTTTGTGTTTCGTTGGTCAAAAAGAAGCTTCAGAAGAGCTAAATTTGTCAAACACATATGTGTATGTATCATCGATTGAATGATTTGGTACTATAGAGTCTAGATACTCTTCAATGTGAAATTGCTTGTACCAACAGAATGTAGCATTCATTGGCGTAAGGTATTTTACTAGAATTGTTTTACATAAAATAGTGTCTGAAATACTACAGCATAAGCTCAATTATGCGTCGTTTGGTGCAAACACCATGGGGTACTCACGCATTACGGGAATAAACTTAACAGCGTTGCGGCAAATTTTGTGCATTGGATGTCTTTTTTAATTCATGATTTTTTGTAGTATTCTTTAAAGTAAGTAACCTTAGCAGGTTTTAAAGTAAGTTGCGAACCGTACTCCACGTATTTACAGCAAAAGCTGAAAAGTGCATTCCGAACTTAAACATTCAACTGTTTCCTAGATTCTTACCAGCAGTTAGCCTACTTCTGCGCCGGTGTTAAGAAAGTTCCAAAAAAAAAAAGAAACGGTAAAAGTAAAAGTTTATAATGATAAATAAATGACTGCTAAATTTTTGTACTTTTCAATTTTTTTACAACCTTTAGACCATCTCCATTGTTTAGTTCCATGTAGGCATATAGCGGTTTTAGGAATTGTGAAGCCATTATTAAATCGGTATATTTGAGTAACATTTGTATTTCCACATCCATTGTCGTTATGTTTTTTCTATAAAATTGCTGTTTCTCAAGGTGGTTACTCGTTTGACTTAACACGTCAGAACTGTTTAATTTGACGATGTCCCGTGTTGGACTGATTTGTTAAATGTTGGAAATTTCAAATTTATGAAATGGTAAAAGCCTATAAATTGATCGCTGGGATACAAATTTGCCAAAGCAAAATATTGTTTGAAAGATTGGTCGGCTGTTTTCTTATCTCACGTTTAGAAAAATGTCTTGCGTTATACGTTTCACGTGGAATTTGTCAAACGATCAGTACTATCCCTTCACGCGATACAAATTTCGTTTTCTAAAATAAAAAAAAAATATTTTGTTATCTTTCAAAGAGATGTTTGGAAAACCTGTTTTTGTTACTCACAAGAGTCTCAATAATGTAATGTAACGATTTAATAATGTACGGAAGTTTAACAACGTTTGTTTTTTTACTTTAACTAGCAATTTTGTTATTTGTTTTTTTTTCGCAAAAATAAAGTATTTGCAAAGAGAAAAAAGTGCTTCTTGCTATGAACTCAGAGCTAAGCAAAGGAGTTAGCCCGCCGTAGACAAAGATAGCCTGCCGCCCTTTCTGTTGCAGGAAATTGAAGATCGTGTAATCGTTGATTAATAGAAAGTGACAAAATATTGAAGCTAGGCCTTCCACAATTCAGGTGACTAATTATCCTAACGCCGTTAACAAGGCAATTTAACACTAGAATTACTGCGTGGTGGACATACCTGTAGATTACAGGGGTGAACAATTATTTTACTGCGGGCCGCATGTGAAACATAAAATATTGTGTCGGGCCATCGAAAATAGGCTTTTAAATACACGCAATATGATATGTCATGCTATAACGCTTTAAAAGAAGTAAGCTAAAGACTTCTTATTATTAGGAGTTGTGCGCAAATGTACAACTTAAGTCGATAAAGAAAAGGCGACAAAGCATAGGGCGAAGCGCGAGAAAATCGCGACTATTTTGTCTAAAATGCAAACTTTGATTTAAATTTAGAGGGGGCGTAATGCATTGAGCACAGATAAAGTATATGTACATTGCTTAATATGTTGGCATTTATTAGGTTGTAGGGGGCGTTAACCCACTAGCTAAAAATCGCTGAATACGCGAAAACAATTTCCATTTTATTCTTTAAAACAGGTTAAAAATGGAGTTTGGCGGACACATAAATCCGTCCTTCGAATCAGTATATGTTTCAACCAAACATATAGAAAGTTTTTAAAAAGAAAGAAAAAATGAGCCTTAAAATAAAAAAGGGCCGTGTCAAAGAATAATAAACCGCGGGCCGGATTAAACTGCCTGTCAAATTGACCGTTGGTCCAATAAAAAAATGCATAATAATTTAGCTTTATTTCATGCTATATAAGTTTCTTTTTACTATTGAGCGACCTAAAACTTTGTAGGTGTTAGAGAGTGAATCGTTGTAGGCTCCATTATAATATCATGTTACGGAATTTACTTCTTAGGTCTTGTCTACGTACTGATGCATTGTAGGCCTTCAACCTGCTTTTTAACCGCGTTTTTAAATAAGGTAAAAATATCAAACGGTTATTTTTTTTCTTATGCTGCTTGTTACATGGACAACAAGTATACCAACAAATTAGCAGCGCTAAGCGCAATCCAAATGTTCAACTTTTCACAGAACTTGTACAATTTTTTCACATCATATAATTCTGACTAAAACTAAGCCCACATCGGTCGTAAAAAGTAGCGATTATAGACCAAATACCGAGAAACTTTTTTTAATTAGTAGCGAAGCTCGCAAATTACAAAACCGAAAAGTGTTTCTTCAGTTACTTATAGGCACACGTGTAATTATAATGTACAGTATAGGCCATAGGTCATCATAGAAAAAGAATTAACACGAAACGAAACCAAAAATCACCACAAACGCTAAAAATTGGAGTAGAGCTCGCGACCCACAAGAATTGCTTGGCGCCTCCCTTTGCCAGGTTTTATTTCTTGTGTTTCTGAACAAAGCAAAATGTATAATACAATGTTACCTATGAATTTAAATTATAGGCTTGTTCCGTATTGATTTCGGACGGCAGGCATATGAGTAAAGCTTCACAAACGCCGGATTGTTTTATTTTCTCTTGTTACGTTTCGTTATGAAAAAACAACACGCAGTTAACCCCAATCGCGTAATACTAGCATTATCGTCAGTTCTGACATTATCATAGTTTCGTTAAGTTAAGAGAAACGTTTCAGCTATTACGTAAAGCGCGCACTCCAAACGTGTCTCTCAGTCGTAACAGGGGTCGTTTGAAAGAATGGTTAAACCAAAAAGTCCCTCACACATTCAAATAGAAAGGATCCGTTTACCAACTACAAAAGTCACATAAAGTGGTGCTATCGGTCATGTTTCAGTAGTGAGTAGCCCCAATGAGAAAATTCAATGGTGAGAGATGCCAGGTGCCTGGTGTAATATATTCGAAGCACGTTTTTAAAATACAGTTTTTGGAACAAACGCCATTGCCTATGCATAAAAAATAGGCTATTGGTCACTTAGACCCTTAAGATACTTTTAACCACACTAAAGAGTCAACGACGCAAGTAAATAAGACAGTCACAAAATTATACTATTTATGCTAAAAAGGTTTTGGTATAGCTTGACCATTTTAAACTTGTCTTTTTGTCTTTCAAGAAAACCAATATAGACCAAAAAAGGGAACCTGGTGCATTAATTAAACAAAACGATGTTTATGAGGTGATTGCTGGCTCCGTTTAGCTAAATTGATATCACGCAAACAGTTAAGCGCAGCAGACACACATTGCGTTTAACTGGTTTTAAAGGTTAGATAGATGTTACTCACCATACAACGGTGTTCTAATGACTTACATCAATCACTTGACTTAAGTTACAGATTTTAAATGACTCGACTCGACTTAACTCTTTTGGGTAATAGTGACTTGACTGTTTTGATTAAACAATATTTTATAAAATTGGGTTATTTGCCTTAAATTGGGTTATTGCATGTAAAAAAATAATTATCTTGTAAAATGCTGCTTTTTTGTTATTGTTTAGTTAAGTTATGTTCATAATGAATCGAACAAATTTACAATAAAGAAGGACTTGACTTGGATTTGGGTAAAATTATGACTTGGCGGGGACTTGACTTGCTGTTTAAAACGACTTATCTTAGACTTAAGTTACTATAGGCCTACAAATGACTTGACTGGTACGCAGGACATTTTAAAATAACTTATTTACCACATTATACACCAACCATATTGCAAAGCATTAGATTTTTTGACAAAAAACAAAAAAATTGTAAATTTACTAATTTACTTATCGAAAATGCTGGTAGGCCTAAGGGCACCACCTGAGTTGGATCGATTGTAATTTGTAATTGATGTAATTAAATACAGATTTTAATGTTATTGTAATTGTAATGTAATTGAGGCATTTTCATTCTGTGTAATTCTAAATGTAATTGTAATTTGCTAAATTTTAACTCAATACATTGATATTGGGAAAACTGAAGTTTCAATGTCAAGAAATTGTAATTGATGTAATTAATTACAGTTTTTAATGTAGCTATAATTGTAATGTAATTGAAACATTTAAAGGGAGTAATTGTAATTGTAATTGAACTGAATTAATGTAATTAATCCAACTTTGGGCACCACCGTCCATTTGTCTCAAAGTGACATATCGTCAAATATATTGGTAATCCCTGTATTGGGGAGACGGGCTAACGGCAAAGCTATTTCATTCTAATTTACATTTTATGTTGGGAAGTTCAAATGAATTGTCAAGCCTCACACTGTGCTGTGTACAGTTCCAAAAGCTAAGGGGATTTATGATTCGTGTCTGATGTTGGGGCACACTTCCTATTGCTGCTGACAAAAGCGTGAACATTAGATCGGCTCGCTTGCGTTCAAAGAAGGGGCCTCGCTTTGAGCTGAAATAGGCAAAGCTCAATGCTGCCGGCGTTAGTATCGGTTTTGCAGCCTATGTATTGTATAGTCATCTTCGATAGGGTGCGAGAAAGATTAATTATAAAGCAGCAGATAAAGCTATTGTATTAAAAGTTATAAAAGACAAAGAGTAAAATTCTCAACACGGATTTGATTTTATTACTTTAAACGGGGGAAGTAAAGGTAAACGAACTTCATACTATTATTTGCCAGTGTTTCCTCATTGGTTAGATTGGTACAAATATATAGAAAAACAATTTTTGAAAGTTGTCACTTGAATGCAACAAAATGCATATTTTAATAACGAATCGTTTAAAATTATTTTTATCTTGCGTCAATCCGGTGTTTAGTATATTTTTGTACATAATTTTACTGAGCAGCTTAGTGTGATTAATAAATATGTTGTCAAAAATAGCAAGCTACAGCCGTATTGGAACATTGTTTAGGATAAACCCTAAATCAGCAACAAAAGTAAATTAAACTTACCAATTATTTCTGCGACGCAGGTCTATTCAATTACATTCAGTTTTTTACATATGCTTATTTCCAATTTTCGCTAAACGCAAATTCCGATAATTAGTTAATTAGCAAGGTACAGCACAGCTTACTTCTCAAACTTATTTAGCAAATGAACGGCATTACGGCAAACATGGCAATTAAGAAAACAAAGCCAATTCCAAAACCATTGTTACGTCGGGTTACTGTTACGTTGGCTAGTGAACAATAAGATTGCTATAAAGTGAACGTGGGGGTGTAACATAGTTGATGTACAACTTGGTTTAATCTGTCGACGTGTAGAAGTGTGTCAATTTATAACAGTGATTGTGAACCTTTTATGGCTAAATGCACCCCTCAAAAATAATAAATAGATTTTCGGCATTCCGACTTGAATTTTCGTTGAGTATTTTACTTAAATGTCCCTCTAAATGGAACTGAAACAACACAATTAATTTAAAACACGTGGAAATGTTATTTGATATAATGGTCTCTAATCGTACACAAATGGTTTTATGAAGAAGCTTACCAGTTAAGCAAAATTCAGATTCTTAAAAATTCTCAAATACCAATCGGCACCCTTGAGCATTAGAAATGGCACACCCGGGCACCGTGGCACCCCGGTTGAGAACCACTGTTTTATAAAATGTTGCCATCTCTGTATAAACTTCAAGTTTCAACTTTATTGCAGCAAGCGTGTAGTGACACCCTGTATATGTTGGGGCAGAGCAGCGAACGCGCAAATAATGCCGGGCCGAGGTTTCGACAATATCACTGTCAACAACGTCACCTACTTTATCGATATCGCGTTGGTTAGGAAGGAGCGATCAATCAGTCTAGCAGTGGTCTTCATCGATATCATCGTCACCACCTATATCCTCACGGTCGCTTCCCTAAGTTCGTGCAGAAAGCACAACTTCAGATGTAAGTGAGAACTTAACATTGACAAGATTGACATTGATGTTGCGTCAAAAGCGCCGATCGAGATTGAAAACGGATTTCCACTTTTTTGAAATGTTTTAAGAAGGAATAGCTTTACTTTGCGCTTTTTGGATTGACTTGGAAATACCCTACCAAAATTTGTATGTCAAACAAGTGTTGCAAAATTGATTTTAAAAAATCTAATTTAGTTCGTTAGCAAAATAACTTTAGTTCGTTTCGCAAAACAAGTAATTTGGTTTAAAAAATAAAACTACTGAAATCTGGTCAATTTCAAACATTTGCCCGTGTTACAAGCGCTTAAAAGGAAGAAAGAAAGCCATTGTTTTCGGCTTCTTGGCCTATTTATAAAAAAGAGCAATACCACTAAAATTCGCGCTCGTTTACCAGGTGCGTCGCCACATTCAGAGGTCTACAGTGCGCCGCATAGTAAAATAGTTTAAGAAATACTGACTTAGATCAATGCTTCTACTAAAACATTTTATGACAGCGCCACTGCTAATGTACGTTTTTAAGATAAACTTAACACGAAATTCAACAATTTGGCAGAGTATATTTATTACAACATTCTTCCTGGAAACAAGCACAGCAGGAAAAACATTCTGACAGTCTTGATCACACCCAATAATATTTTTTTAATTTAATCCGCAGCTACAGGGGACAGTCCGCTTGTGACGAAGCTCTTCAATCTCTCGAAGATAGCAAGCGCAACGCTGATCCTGGCCTACGTGGTGCTGCAGCTACCGGTCACCTATTCCAGTCTCCACCCGTACTGTCAGGTTTACAACAGGATAGAGTACACCCTTGCCTGGCTCAACATATCGCTGACATATTCGATTATCTGGCTGCGGATTTACACTCTCTTTTACTCGAACACAGTCAATCAGGCGATGATCAGCCACTGGCTGCTGAAGTTCAGTCAGAGCTCGATTATTTACTTTGCTTTGATCAGCGTGGCCAACCTTTGCCTGTTCTTTTTTTCTCCTACCTACGCCTCGACCGACCACGGCTGCTTGAAGACGCAAAACGACGCCGAATCGACGGTCAGGTGGGTTGTGTACGGCGTCACCAATATCGTCTTCCAGGTGTGGCTTATGTTCTTGCTCATTTACCCAATGGTCCTGCACCAAAAGCAAATGCACCAACAGGGATTCCACTCATCGACCATGCTGCCGCTCATCAAGCGCGCCGTGGTGACCTGTTCGGTTTGCATTGCGGCCAACGGCATGGCTGTTGTGGTCGAGATTGTCAACAACAGCCCGATGTCCTACATTCGCAACGCGGCTTTCGGAACCGGCTTGATTATCAGCTTGATCGCGGTCATCCTGACCTTTGACAACTGGAAGTTGTGGCTCATGCCTTGGCATAACACCGACGCCTACGAGCGAAAAAAACGAAAGCGAAGCTCGAACAGAACAGTGACGGAGCAAGCCGCCGTGTGAAGTCAACAGCGCAGTGGTTCCCACCCTGTGGTACGCGAAGACCTTTTGTGATAACTATACAACTGCCAGAAGTTCCAAAATATATGCACAGAGCTAAACTTGGGCGAAATGGTTATTTTAAAGTATATATAGGTTGAACGGAGCGACAGTAAAAAGTACCCGGTTGGTACCTGGCAAGAAAAAGTTGAGAACCACTTGCTCAGGTATTCCTAAATGTTGTTTTGCACAACGACACGCTGTGTTTGTCATAGCAGGGCAACTGCGCTCAAAGCTTGATCGATGAGCTAAAGTTAAATGCTCGCAGCCATAACACGTTGCCAAAGTCGAATTCTGAATAGATTTGATTGTACGCGCTATGAGTAATATTGAGGCTGGTTTTTCGCCCCCTATTTCCATGTACCACAAGAACCGGCGTTTGCCTCAGTCGGAAAATTATGGTTTTGCCAGGGTTTGCATACGTACTTTATTTGAATGCGAACCTCTGGCTTGCGGCTATATGGTTTTCAAATGCTTGTCTCGCAAGAACTGTATTTGGTTGGGTTTTGAACCAACCTAACAAACTGCAATACGAACACTTGCTTCTGTCATATGCGCATCAATGCACGCCTTATACAATACTGTGCGATATTGCAAGCAGCACTCAGTCTAGACGAGTGATTGTGAAACTTTTCTTGGCTTGCGGCACAGTAAAAAAAATATTCGCGGCACACTTCCTACCAAACAATAATATCATAAATTGACAATTGTTCTGAATACAAGGCGATCCGTAAATGCCTTAGTATTATCATATTTCCAGAGGACATTAAGTTCCGCATGCTGGCATGTCTATTGTCTATTTGCGTTATGAAGTTTCGCGACACACTTATATTCTCTGGAAGCACACCAGTGTGCCGCGGACATAGTTTGAGAAACACTGCTCTAAGACATTGTAGGAGGTGCTATAATTAAGTTAAACAAATGGTATATTTTTTAAGAAATCTAGTGCTGCAATGTCAACAATCATTTAAATATTTTAAAAGTATTGCAATTAAAATCGTGCGATTAATTTGAGTGTGGACCCATTTTTTCACATTCGTGACAAAAAGGTGTTTGACAATTTAAGGAAGTTAAATCCGTGCTTGATTTTCGTGTAGAAACCTTGCAGTTTCTATTTCGATAGTTTATAATGTACCGGTACATCGTTCTGTAAATTGAATATATAGCACAAGCTGTTTTTTCAAGCTACATTACAGATTCGTGCATAGCGTACCTAAGCTGTTTTTGTTGTTGTCAAACTAGTATACCAAGCTGAAAGCTATACATTGTGCATGTTCTGTACATATCGTTGAATGTTTCGCACTGAATATATAAGGGCTTTAAGCAGTGCGAATTCATCGGCCTCATTTTCTGTTATTTTAATTTAATGCTTAAGTTCCATTTTAAGTCACTTGAGCAACTCTGGAGTCTATACGGTTAACGTAAAACAAAAAGCACGTTATACCTAAGCAATCTTTGTTGATGACGTAATTGTCTATTTTCTAATCAGGAAATCAGGTGGCACTGTTGAACGACAAATTGCATTGCAATTTTGATAAGCATTGTATTTTGTCAATAATTATTAGTTTTTGATAAGCATTCGCACTACAGTGCTTCATCAGGAAAAAGTAGGTATATCTAACCTTAACGTGCCTTTGTTTCACGGGTGGCTTTTATACGTGACAATCGTGATATCCTACAATGGTACCCGGTCATTTCTCGTCTGAGCTGTGTCAGTAATCAGTAATACATTGAACTTTGGTGTAGTGTTGGGCAGTCGTGGTCGCAAGTTTAACCTTTTACCTATATAAATTTGCAATCCGCAAGGAAGCTACCGCTATGCAGTCGAACTGAACACGGTAGTCAGCGTAGAATGCAAAGAGGGCGTTACGTATTGTCTATAGCTTACAGAAAGCAATATCTAGGTGGAAAGGCAAACCCTGATTTGATTTTTGTTATAAATCAACTTTTGTATTATAACTGGAAGATAAATATTCTGTATTACGCGGAGAAACTATAGTTGTCATAGTTTGAACGTTTTAAATGGTGATTTGTTTACAACTTCATATTAATTATTTGAAACGTTTACAATATGCTACTACTGTTGTTTGGGCTTCGGGATTCTTTCTATACGATCAGCTACAACGTCCAGCCATTATGTTTCGAAGATCTCTACTATATTTACAATTAAGCGCTTTCATTACTTGTTACAGGAAAGACCTACCTTCCCCTTACAAACACACTTAGTATTTGACTATATTTTAAAGTAAATCGTCCTAAAAATGACTAACAAATCGTACTTACCAAATCTGTTTTTGATCGAACCACTGGTTTTTGGTTGCTTTTTCCACAAAGATTTGAGACAGATGGTTACACAATATGAGAGAATTTATGAGCTCATTGCAAACAGGTAAAGTGCCACACTGCATTTGGCCTGTTTTTCCATCATCGCTCATATGAAGAGCACCACGCAATCCACATTCAGCGCAATTAGATGCAAGTTGAGTTTAAATTGCCCGATGTGAATTATCACTCATGCCAGTGTCTTTAAACTGTGTGCAGCGGCACACCAGTGTACCTCAGAAGACTATTCAGCAAGCGTTATTTATTCGGAACTATTTTGATATGCAAGGCAAACGAGCGACACCTAAAAGCACACCATTTAGGAAATAACTAATAATATTATGGTGTTGTATATAGTCTTGTTAGACAGTATTTGTTTTGGTACCGGATTGTGTGCCCCTGTTTGGAGTTAGTGGTGGGCAATAGTAGGGCTTAAAAATTAGGATAGGGTTAAAAAATTAGGGAGTTAGTGGTGTACTTAGGGTTGAGGTTTGGGGTAAAAGGTTGTATACGCCGAATTCTGGCCATTTGGGACCTATTCAGGGTTTGAGGACTAATTGCGATTTAGACGTTATTGTGACTATTAGGTATCCTTATTTTGGTTTTATTCCTATACATTTATTATTCGGACGTTGATATTGTTCTTAATTTGGTCTTTTGACTAATTACTTTGTCGATAGGAATTAACAACTGTCTTTATTCAAAGTTCGTCGTAAAAATACACATCAATTTTCCTGTTGAGGGGCCGTTTTATTTCGGCGCCAATTACACAGAAAATGTCGTCGAAAAATTTTTGGTAAACTGCGCACGTGATACATAACCAAAAACCAAACAAAAAGCATTGTTCAGTCACAGAACCAACAATAACAAGACAAAATTCAAATTACCATCCGAGTAATGGGCAAAACAAACAGAATTCGGTAAAACAAGCAAAATAGAGTATCAATATTGCTGGTGGGGTCGCAGTAAATGTTTATTCAAGGGTTAACAAACAATAGACAATATTTTTTATTATAGCCCCACAATGCAAAGAAATAGAGTAAAAAGCAACAAAAAAGTCGCGACTTAGTTACAGAGGCTTGCAGGGAAAACTAATTGTGACATTCTGTGCTTTGTGGCTGGTATAAGATTTTTTACAAAGCACGACAGCAAGATAAACTTAAAGCGATTTAAATCACACCCGTGTGCATAAAATATAGTTATTGGGAGCGGCATACATTTCTTCATATATTGTTAAATGAATTTAGAAACCGGAAAAACATAGCTTTATAACGGCGAAGGCCAATAGTTATAATTAGGTGTAAACAAAAAGTCGCAAAAAAACGTTTCTAGGTTTGCAGCAATAAGCACTTACATATGGTCGATTACAAAATGCACAAAAGTTTGGTTCTAGACGAAAACGAGTTTAAGTTTTGCTATTCTTTCGCGAAAAATAACCATTTAAATGTAGAATGAAACTCAACACCAGCAAATTAGTTCGCAAGGCAATTGAGCGAGAAGCGTTTCTCCCTAAAGTTAAAAAGGTGTATATCTGCAACAAACAAATGTGTGTAACTTCTAGCCGTGCGTGACGCTACAGTCAGCAACCCAAACGAAATGAAACAGCAGCTCGTTTAAAACGCCTACGAAGTCATTCTAATTACTGACATGTATTGTAACGTAGTCGAATGTCGCTATGGGCATGTTTTTAGGCAACACATACGAATGACGTCATGATCTGTTCCAGACGCGAGACCACAGTCCTATTTGAAAACAGTCTAGAAAGTTCGCGCTCTAATCCTAGCTTTACGTCACTCACAGGTGGCTTTTTCACGTCGCACTCTGTACAACAGCGTCGCTAAAAACCCGCTGCTCTGTGATATAACGGTCTCGTCGCAAAATATTGACTTTTGAGGTGGGGCCGGGTGTTTGGGGGCAAAATAGTACACGAAAAACGTGTGATACGTTTCTGGGCTAATGGCAATTTATATCTGGACTGGTGACTTGGCCAAGTATTTAAATCTTGCATTTTAAGCTTTTTAAATTAATAGAACGCAGTTTCGATGGATGATTAGGATTTACAAAAAAGTAGTAATAAATCAAAGTCACAAGTTCACTTAAAAGTCACGCGCAAAGTTTCTGACAAAATACAAACAAGTTACTATACTTCAAAAAAATGCACCTTATCGCTTTAAAGATGGTGCAATTTCGAATTTACCTTTTTGTTTTTGAGCAAAGGCGTGTTGTACAAATTTTCAAGCACTAGCAGCATCGAACAATATTTTTTTAAGGTAAATAATTATCGGGAATACGCTTGAAGACAAATATAATTATGGAACTTGTGAGCACAAAGCCCGTAAAATTTGGCACCGATGATAATAATTATACTTTGGGTTAACTGAGCGTGAAAATAAAAGCTCAGCACTCACACAACCTTAGTTCAAATGCCAAATGAAATCACCAATGTTAACACAATACCTCAACTATTAAGATGTTTGTGGAATAAACAGATTAAAGAATGTTTCTATAATTTGACACTTCACTGTAAATGCTTTTGTTAGTAAAATAAATTTGCGGCCTGTGCTAGGCACACAAAATAACGTTTAAATTGTGAAAAGGTTACCAGTGACGTACTATTAGATGGATCGTATGACGTAATGTTCCACGCAAGTGTTAATGAACAATTTCTTGTAATTGGTAATTTGTAAATATGGAAAAACAATAAGAGTTTGCGTTTTCTGAAACGCCTGAAGATTTTCAATTGAACTTTTATTTAGTTTGAAGGATTTGTGTAAGAAACATACGTTCTGAACTTTGTGTGTAACTAGTAATAAGTAAACGGGCAGCATTTCAAAACAATTTTAACAGGTTACAAAGATATTTCCATAGTGGAAAAAGACATGTATACTGTATAGTTATTTAATCTTTTAGCAACTCTTTAGATTTGATTGACAAGTTTTTAACATTTTTTTCTTGGTAAACCTTTTTTTAGGTTTTAACATTACAAGCTAAACAAAGGCAGCTTTTAGAGCAAAATACGCAGCGGCATGCTAATATTTAAAGCAGGCTGCTTCACCTAACTCCTGCATTCCAAGGTGTTGCACAATGTTCAGTAGCGCGGAAAATCGCGTTTCTTTTGGAAAAAAGGAGGTTAATCACCATGTGTGCGTGCTCTAAGGGGAAAATTATACTTCGAAGAATTTTACGAGAAACAAGGCTCTCATCAAACAGCTCTTAAGAGGGAGATTTCAGCAAAAATTGATCGTTATACAACAATCCAGACACACAGAAAATTAAGGCGGCGTAAGAAATCCTTATTAAAAGCAACAGAAATTATAGGTGTGTAATTAATATAGATGCTGCATATATAAGCCATATCTCCTAAACCGAATTCAGCTCGTAAAAAAAAACTAATGTTACCTAGAATTTAAATTAGGTTTGCGTAAACTTCGATTAAATTTCAGCAATTATCAAAAAACGGTCCCACCCACGTTTTTTTTAATAAACTTTGAATTTTAAAAGGCAGGCCTAAAAAAATTCGCTAACTAATTTAAAAATTTTAGCAGAGTTCAAAATTGCACACAATCAAAAAACAATGGCGTCCGAAAAAAAAAATACATCGGAAACAGGCGACGACATCTAGCGGATCAGGGCGCGGGAAAAAATCACTCACGACTTCCGCACACGTCACAAAGGTTCGTTTCCGGGTTGTGTCCAAGTTGAATTTCACAGTGATCTCCTGCCGGCTTTTTGCCGTCTGCTAGCGGACAAGGGTCGGGTCCTAAGCCCCTTTTTGACCGCGTATTTGGCTTTGACGTGGCCACGCTTCTTTTTATTGGTCTAGGGATAAAAATTCAAAAAAAAATTATGAAAAAACGATTTTTCATAAAACAAAAAGTTTCTGCACGAAAACTAGAGCAAGATGCGTCAGGTTCTTGAACTAAAACTTAAAATAGGATACTTTCACGAAAAAGTAAAATAACACATAAGGTAAAAAAATATGAGCATCTAAAAATGATAATAGCAATATATTATTATATTGGCTTTTCGGGTGTGTGCTTCATTATCTTGCGAGCTGTGAATTTCCAAATAAAAAAGTTTGCACAGAATAGCTATTACCGCCCATACGCTAATTGTTCACTTTATTATAATATAGGGTCAACAACGGAGCCATTTGGACAACGCTCCATAGTGCAGAAGTTCTTTAAATGTGCTTCGTAAGGACCTGGTTGTTAATTTTAATTTTCCAAGGGCATCGCACAATAATCTCGTTTCTTATCCAAACAAAATTGTGGTAACAAAATTGAAAGTGATACTGAACACTGTCAAAGCTTTTTCCAAAAAAAATTGGTGGAAAGAGAAAATCTAAAACAGTCTCTTGTAGTTTCCTAAAACAATTTTTTTCACATGTCGGTTAGAGGAGGTTCGCTGGCTACCATATTAATCACGTACCTTGCGAGAGATGTACTTGGGCTTGTACCTCTTGGACTTGAGAGAGTGGCCCAGAGGCTTTCGGTTGGCAGGCTTCAGTACTCTGCATCAAATTGAACAATGTTATAAATTATTACAACGGTGAACCTTCTACTGTTAAAATAACAGATTGTTGCTGTCATGAATGTGGACAGCCAGTTTTTTTTTGTTTCTAATTATTGCATATGATCCCATAGTAATCTAAAGGGCATACATTGCAGTGTTATTTTTTATTTTCAGTTTTAAACGGAAAGGTAAAGCTCTTAATTAACTTTAAACCTTTAAAAAAAATCGTAAAAAAACATACAGGTGTGTGCATCAGCACTTAGCATTAAATTCCAACAAATTTCATCTAAAGATAAATAGTATGTTTTAGGCATTATATTATGGATTAACACATTATTTAAATTATATCCACATATTAAGCTCCACGTAATAATTCAATGAGCCGAAACTACTTTGTAATTCGGCGGTTCATTATTTTGTTTAAAAGTTTTTTTTAACAAATGGCCCTTCCGAACATACTTATTTTAACACAGATGAAGAAAAAAACTTCGTAGTTATTGAAAGGAAACCACACCTAGGCCAGAAAAAAAAACGATTTATATTTTGAAGTAACACGGTTGCTGGTAATTCAGTGACGTCAAAGCATGTGGTTTTGTGTGTAAACGGTTTTAGCTGCCGAGCCTATTTGCGTACAAATTTTGCGGTGTGCCATTTAGGCTGAAACAGCATCACGGCATTCTCTCGGGCGCTTCAAATAGTTCATATTCAAGAAAAAAATGAAAAAATATTTTCAAGGTCAAAGTTGTATATGCTTTTTCAAGTTGACTCTTGCCTTGGAAATTCTATTTTTGCTAGAAACATTTTACTGTATGTTAAAGCTATTTGCAATCTACCTGCGTAAAGCTTATAATCCGATGAACCCTCAAAAGTTAAAAAACTTTTTTTTAAAAGGTAAATATTTCATTATAAATACCGAATTAACCAAATTTGTCCCCCCACCTAGTCCAAAAACACAGAGTTTTTAAAGTAAAATAAAATAGACATCCGGTAATGTAAAGGCCCCAATTACCTCTCCAAAAATACCTAAAAACACTAAAACGGGTTGCTTTGAAATTTAAAGTGCTGCTTACTTGTATATCCTGACCAGCCAGTGCTCGGATGTGAAAGCTTCCTCCAAATGTTCGAACTTGATGTTTTTGTTGCCGATCTCGGCATTTCTCGTTCGATCGAAGCCGGGAGGGGAACGGAAGTCCAGCTGGAGTTCCCCGAACCTGAGAAGAAAATTACAATTTTAATAGAAAGGCCGTTTTGGCCCTACACAGAAAGGGTTAGTGCATTTAACACAAACGTCTAACGGGCGCGCGAAAATGAATAAATGTAAACAAGTCAAATGACCCAGTCAAGTGATTTATAACATAACTTAAGTGTAAGTCAAGTGTTTTCGGATAAATAACAAGTCAAACCCGGCCGGTCATAATTAGAGCAAGTCAACTACAAGTAGATTTATTTTCATAAAGATAAAACGTTACCTGGTAAACTCGTCCGATTATGATCAAAAACTCAAATAAAAGATATCATAAACGCAACGTATAGTAGTCAAATTGTTTTATGCAGAAAAATTAAGATAAATAACCCAATTTAAAAAAAGCTTAATGAAAAATCTTTATTTCAACCCTCTGTCCGAAAAGACTTAAGGCAAGTCAAGTCATTTTGCCCAAAAGACTTAAATCAAGTCATTTGAAAACAGTGACTTAGTGCACCTATGTAAAGTCAAGTCATTGACTGAAGTCATAAGAACAACACAGGCAGATAACATACGTATTTCGCTTGTATCTACCAGCAAAATTATTTTCACATTCGTGCTATTATAAGTAAACAGGTAACGATTTGAGTTTTAACTGAAATGACAATTTTCGCTTTAGCAAGCACAGATTGACTTTTTAACGTGTTTTAAAGTGTTAACATTTCATTGCATTTCTTTACAAGTTAAAAGCACAAAAAGTACAAAATCGAAACATTAAAACGGTTAAAAACAATATTTAGCATTGAGTAAAGCAAGGTGTGTCGTCGATTTCTTAATATTACAGAGTGTTTCGTTTTTGGCCATATAGGGCGTGTCCAAGCCTAAGCGAAGCTTTGAGAGAATATAGTAAAAATAACCATTCGGAAAAATCCCAGTTAGAAAGTTCTGCAAATAACTGTTTAAAATAGGTTAAGTCCAAGTGGAGCGTAAAACGACAAAACGTCAATAGTGCAAAGCGCCAATGCGGTTAGCTCTGGAAAGTTCCGCGTTGTAACTTTAGCAACAGACCCAGGTAAAATCCAGGTGTGTTCATGTTTCATTGAATCAGTTCAAGTGAGGTGGAATTACGTTCAACTTGTACATATTAAGCGTGTTCTCAAGTGTACAAATAGACGCGTACATGACCTTTTTTCTTTTAGTCTACCGAAAAACTGATTAATAATAGTAATTTTAAAATTAGCGATTTTGTAAAGCATTTACGTGTTCGAACTTTGCGTGTATGAAATCGTTGGCTAGTGGCTAAACCGTACTTTACTAAAAATCAGTTAATTATTTGAAATTTTAATACTCATTATCACCCTTTAGATCCGGGTTGTTCACAATTTCCCTCTATACACAAACTATATACACAAAAAAGGGTTTGGAAACACTACATTGAAAAACGTTTCAAGGTCTGCAAAATGCTGCCGGGTTCAGAACTTCGGATCACCCTGTTTTAGATAAAGTTTCAGCTGGCCACTAGTTTATTTAAAAAAACGCATTCATTTTGATATTTTTTCGTCGATTATTACAACTTTCAACTAATGCAACATATCCAGACCTGTAGTAGCTCATTTTGTACATGAGGCAGTTCAGCAAAGTGGGCGAGCCTTCCCTGTCGACCCGGAAATCTCCGTTTTGTGTGAAGTAGTTGCTCTCTTTGATGTCGCCGGGGTGTTCCCCTTCTGCGATACGAACCTGGAGAAATATTTTATTTGAAATAGGTGGAGCGACGCTACAGGCATATGCTCCGAACTTTCAAAATGCTAGGGTGTTTTTTGGACCTGCGCAAAATGCTCACTAATCACCAATAAAACGTAAAACTTCTTGTGAACCTTTTTTGCGCTTTTGCATATATCACTAAAACAATGCGATATGTATCTTGTAATTTGGTTATACTGTTATTTAATTGAACACCAAAAACGCTGCAAAGCAAGTTGAGAAAACAGGTTAACACTTTTGTCTAATTCAGACTCTGTGGATGACTTCACACATATTTTACCACAGAAGCTTTAACAGAACTCTATCGCCCTTGGTGTGGCCTAAAATTTTGAGAGCTTCTGTTTAAATATTTGTAGGTAAGAACGAAGGGGGGCGTAGGTAAGGACGAACGCTTTTGCAATTGGTACTTCCACACGATGTAATTCAGGAAAGCTTGGCACACTGTTATTTAACCAAAACTGTGCTACTGATGGCGCAAGATCGGCCCATGTCTACAGCATCCACATTTTGCGATAAATTACAGTTTACAACAGCATTATGGCTAAATTTATTAAATCGACCTAAATGACCCATTAGCTTACAGGGTCTCATGTAAAGTAAACTATGTAAATAACAACAAAAATGGTATTAGTCAGTATTAATGCGACAGTCAATAGCTAACCTAAAAGGTTGTCTAATCATTGCAATAACTAGTAGGACTGCAGCTCACGTATTGCCCATATCCACTGTCGTTA
The DNA here is from genome assembly GCF_963924565.1 of Ascidiella aspersa. Classification (NCBI taxonomy): domain Eukaryota; kingdom Metazoa; phylum Chordata; class Ascidiacea; order Phlebobranchia; family Ascidiidae; genus Ascidiella; species Ascidiella aspersa. The sequence continues at coordinate 24,972,268 of NC_139451.1, forward strand.
GTTAATTCAACACATCAAAAAGCACCACAGTAAGGGTGTAAAGACACTTACCATCCAGAGAAACTTGTTGATATCGTCCCCTGAATAACCGATCATTCCACCGAATATAATCAGCACGTAATCCACGTCCAACTGACGCATTATCTCAATCGACTTGTCCTCTGTCGACGCCATTGCTTTTCCAACCTGACGTGAAAAAGTTTTTTTTTTTAGTTTTTAGCGAGCAGTATTTGGCTACAAAAAGTAATGCGCAAAACTATATACAAACCAAATCGTTAGGTTTAACATTCAAATCAGGACTTTTTTTTATTCGAAATACACTCAACTCTAGAACTCCTCAATAAGAGGTCATTAGGTTTAATGTACAAGGCAGGTTATGCGTTAGGTGTAACCTAAAAAAAACAAAGATTATTACCAAAATCTTAGTTCTACTCTTTCTGTTTGTCACGCTTTCATGGAAGCAACAAAACCTGTCGAATTCGCCTATCTTTGTAAATTTAAGAAAAAAATAAAGTATATGCAAAATATACTGTATGACGAATGTTTAACAATAGCAAACTACCAGCAAAATTTGCAACCACAATCGCCCATATTTACGGTTGCTTGCTCATGATTTTAATTGCCGGCCAATATCCCAAAAATATTATTGTTTTTATGATTTAGGGTTGCAAGACCTGAAAATGTATCGTTTGACAATTTTTGAATATAATTCGAAAAACAAAACAACAGTATAAATGCCATGGCATATTTTTAACGTCGCTTTTAAAATTTAAGCTAGACATAAAAATAAATTCAGAGACTTTCTATTATGTAAATTAATTCAAAAACTTTGTTGCAGCCCTGTTAATATATTAAACATGCTGACTGCTTATATTTCCTCAAAAAACGCTATTATTAGAGTAAAACAACTTTCAAGGGAGAAAAATTCTGTCGGTTTTGCAATTTTAAAGTCACTTGTAACATAAAAATCAGGAAATCACATCAAAAAGCAACCAAACAGTCCAAATGTGCACATTTCTTAGTTAAAATTAAAAGGAGCCGTGGAAGCGTAACATTCACTCACCAGCGCTATGTGGCTGTTATTCCAGGTGTTATTATCCACCAGCGTGGTACGGTTTGCCATTCCCGCTATCTGATAGCCGTAATCCCACCACGACATCACTCGTGCGCGGTCATGCGTGTTCTGACGTAGCCAGTGGTAGGCCTCGCGGAAGTCGTCCAGGATCACACGTGACCTATTGTTGACGAACAATGCAAAGGGTTTATTTGAAAGAAAACAAATCGGACAGGGAGTAGAGTACCTTATGTTTATGGTAATAGAATAGCGATTGGTAGACACTAGACAGTTATCGCTTTTTGGAAATATTGAGTAATATTTGTAGGGACTAAAAAATGTATGATTTTAATACAAGTATTTCCATTCCATTTATTGAAAAATAGCTTGAGAGATTTCAGCCAAGTAATTTAACAATAGCCCAAAGAATGACAAAACACGTTTTTAAGAATACATACTTTTAAAAACGTTTTAAAAAGGTTGTTGGAAACTTTTGGCAACATTTTGATATTTAAGTTTTTTCAACAAACGTTTTTTGACAATACATTGTTTTTAAATTCGCTGTACATACTTTAGGTAAAAATCGATTTCCATTGTAAAAGCACAGACAACATTGGAGCATTTTACGAGAGGAATGTCAAGCTACGTCTTTTCTGGCACATTAACGACCTTTCAGTAATCGGCAATTCCAGACAAATGATAAAATTATTTCGCATCACTCATGTTTGCTACGACCTTGTAAATTAGTTTTCGACAAGGTTTCTACTCCGAACACGTTTAATGTTGTTAATTGAGAACCAAGCGCTACTAATTAGGATTTCGATTCCCTTTTTGGTGGATGTTAATGTAACATGTGCTGCAAAAATTAGGCTGTGTTTTAACTTGTCAACTCTGAAGTGTTTGGAAATTTTGTTCCTGTAAAATCTTTGTTACAAAACCATTGGGATTTACTCGTACTTTATTTGGAATTCCTGTAAACCCATTTCGTGGGGCTGTACACCCTAAGGCAGGGGTTCTTAAATTTTTTTTTTTACCGCGGACCCCTAATTTTTGTTTGGCTTTGCGTGGATCACGGTAGGCAAAAAATTTAACAAAAATGACGACATAAATTGACGTCACAATTTAATAGAGTCTACACTCAATGCAAAACCGTATTTTTAATTAAAGGTTATTTTAAAATTTGATTACTTAAATATACACAGTACTATTCTTCATGGCTAGTTAACGGAACCCCCAAGGGGTCTATGGACCCCAGTTTAAAAATCCTACAGTTGTGATTTCAAGAACCCCACGGCATAAAGAGCAGATTTAAGCTAGGACTTGACCTGCTAGTTGCTGAAAACCATCAATTTGCGTATGACTTGATTCAAAAAGACTGGCTCACACAAGTGCAACAACTCACCCGTCGTTATTGTAGGAAGCAAGCACCACACTGGGGCTGGAGTAAGCGTTGCTGGTCACCCAGGTACAATGCACAACGAACAGCATCAAAATAAGTAGGAGGGACATAAGGACGAGGCCCTGAAACAAAGAATGACGTAATGCGCATTTTGTTTAAGCAATAAAAAGGGTATTTTATATCTGACACTTTCGCTTTTTGTTTCCGATTATAGTACACCGAAAGCCATCGCAGACTAACCGAATCTTTCGATCAATGACGCAAATGATAGTAATGATACGTAAGCCGTAATCGTTGGTCAAAAAGCAGCTTCAGAAGGCCTAAACCACAGTTTTTGAACAAATATGTGTGTAAATCTTTCATTGTTTCCGACTATATTGCTAAATATTTCTTGCATTGTGTGCTAAATTTATTTTTTACTCCGCGATACTAAAAAAAATACAAGTTTAGGATTCGAATAAAATTCACAACGTAAAAAACAGACAAACAAACAAAAAGGATAGATTCTGGCCCATTTCACTCAACACGTTTCTTGATTCTCATTTTCCAGCATTTTTGTTTTCACAGCACTTTTTATTATAACGGACGGCAACGGCTTCGCGTATTTAAATCGATGTACTACAAAGCCAGCACAATTCAGTAAACATTTTAATAAATTATGTCATTAAAAATATGTCAAATAAAAAAAGACGTCAGTTACAAATAATATTATGTTTTTCAATAATTAATAAAATGGCGAAAATAGCCCAAGAAAAAAAATTATAATAGAAAAACTCTCATGCAGCTAACGACCAATAACTTTTGTGTACCGTTGTCAAAAAGAATAATTTTTGACGTTTAAAAGAGGTATGCGATGTTATAGCGCCAGCTGGCGACCAAATGTCGTAGATGTAACATTCAGTGATTTGTGTGCGATCGACAGATTCGGCGAGTCTGCGATGGCTTTTCGGTGTACTATTGATACGGAAGCCGTAATCGTTGGTCATAAAGCAACTTCCGAGGGGCTAGATCACAGATGTTATTAAACACATATGTTTGTGTGTGTCTTTCATGTAACATTCAGTGATTTGTGTGCGATCGACAGATTCGGCGAGTCTGCGATGGCTTTTCGGTGTACTATTGACACGGAAGCCGTAATCGTTGGTCATAAAGCAACTTCCGAGGGGCTAGATCACAGATGTTATTAAACACGTATGTTTGTGTGTGTCTTTCATGTAACATTCAGTGATTTGTGTGCGATCGACAGATTCGGCGAGTCTGCGATGGCTTTTCGGTGTACTATTGATACGGAAGCCGTAATCGTTGGCCATAAAGCAACTTCCGAGGGGCTAGATCACAGATGTTATTAAACGCATATGTTTGTGTGTGTCTTTCATGTAACATTCAGTGATTGGTGTGCGAACGTATTTCAATGGCAACCTTATTGTGTAGCAGAAAACAGAATCGATAGTTTATCGATTTGGGAATGTTTTGCCAGTGTTTCCGCGCATCTCTTTCCCAACTGTCTTAATTAAACGTTGAAATAAAACCGCAAAAAGTGAACTTGCTTGCGGCCCTACTTGATTTACTTTGTTTCCTTTTTATAACTCGAGACAACTAGGTAACATGGTTAAGCAGCGATTTTAAAAATCCGTGTGCTTACCTGTTGCAATAATCTGGGTTGCCAAACAGTTAAAAAAAACTAGAATCATTTTCAGAGAATTTTTTAGGTTTTTCAAGACCAAAAATCGGATCGCTCAACGTTTTTTAATATTAGTCGAAAACAAAAATTGAGCAAAAATGTCATGGTCAACACAATAAAAGAAATTTTTTAGGTGAATTTTTTTAAACATATAACTTAAGCTGGACATAAAATACTTGCGAAAAAATGTTGGGCTCGTAAAAGACTTTTTAAAGCGTAAATTAATTCCAATAAACACTTAAAAATTTTTTTTAAAGAATTAAAGACTTTGTGACAACCCTGTTTATTCACATCAGTTTAGCACCATTTACCTTTACGTTAGGTCCAAGGCTGAAAGCTTCCTGCTTGTTTTTCTTGTAAGTGGTTCCGCCTGAAGCTGCATCAGTTTTCTTTCCACCTGAAAATAACACACAAAATCGCATAAAACACAGAACATTCAGCTTTCAAGAGAGTTGTTGGTCATACAACGAATCCGTTAATCCTAACCGACCGTGGAAAACAATACTTATAGATCTTTGTAATGAAGTTGCTGATAAATTATTGAAATTATGAAAGGCGATCTTCTGTATGGACAGCTTTACTTCACGTACGTTTTAGCTTTCCGAAATGACTGGACAGAAAAAATGTACTTTTCAACCGCCGATCCTACTTCGGTTTTTGTTGATAAATATTTCATATGAATCCATTAGCTGTTTCGCTCAATTGAGGGTTGGGATCAGAGATTTAAACTGAAAATTATATCTTCCATCACTAAACAGCACAATACTCTAGCAAAGCTAGCAATTCAGGTCAGACACTATAAAACATATTATATATATATATTTCGCCGGCAAAGACATTGTCTAGGCCAGTGTTCCTCAACCTTTCATGGCTTGCGGCACCCTTACAAGATTTTTCCGTATGTAATTCGCATGAATGCCACAATAAAATGAATTGGAAAAAGAGTTAAAGCAAAAAATCTGATTCTTAAAGATTCTAAAATATCTCCCGGCACCCTTGAGTATCAGAAATCGCACACAAGTTAAGAAGCACTGGTCTATGCTGCTGTACAAGAAAAAGATCGAAGTCTATGCCTTTGCGTTAGTTCGGCTGTTACTGACCAGGAATTAAGGTCGGCACCTATCTTGCAAGGGTCAAGGTGATTTCCATTACCACATATTCAGTGCTATATTCCACCACTAAATTAAACATTAAATTGTAAACCATTGGTGATTTTTTTTAAATCCAGACTCACAATCATATAACCTGAGTACGTATAGCTTTGAACAGACGAACCTTTCTGTGTAACTTTTCCAGCTTTATCGTAAAGTGCTTTTCCGTGTTGAGGCTTTTGGTGATTTTCCTCCTCATCTGCATCGCTGAGATCGTCAGTAATCGCCGAATATTCTTCGGAACTCTGTACGTTACAGGTACACAATTAACAACAAATGAAGCCACTTTAGGTTTAATATTAAAGTAAATATAAAAGGGTGTAGGATAAAATCAAATCAACTTGAAAATATAAAAATAAATAAGTAGAAAAAAAACGAAAGTTCTATTGCTCGACTGAAATACAGGTAACATTTTTTCCGTTGTCCAATATAATTTTAAATACATATTTAAAAAAGGCTTTATAGTCCCTAAATATTAAATCATAATATTTTTTGAACTCTTACGCCTTTCAGAGATTTATTTTTTGAGTTTTCCTTTTTAGAACAATTTATAAAATATAAAAAAGTATATACCTAAAAAACGTATGTCCAAAAACGTAATAACAAATTTTCTGATTACCGTTGGTCAATATAATTTAGATGACACACAAAAAGGTCTAAAAAACAAAGTTATACCATTTTGGAACACTTACGCCTTTTAGAGACTTCTTTTTTGAGTTTTCCTTCTTTGATTTTTGCACAACTTCGTCATCCTGCAAACAAACCAAACGTCATGCTTAGACGTTTGCTGTGTAATAAAAAGCCAAACAAACAAAACGAAGTAATTGTTAGTACAGCAATGGACTGTCAATTAGAAAATTTGACACGACTTTGCCTAACTACATGATGATACAGGTTGGTAAAAAAATTGGTGCACATATGATTGAGAAGTAAAAACATGTCTGTTACAAATATATATTTTAAATTGTGCAATTATCTCATACTATATAGGTTTGTAATAAAATACCTCCTTAGAGAGATGATAAACAAAAATGCAAAATGTTTAAACTATGACAATTGGCGACACAATGTTTAGTCTCCAACAATAAAAGGCAAAAAAATTGAAAAAAAATTGCTAACAACCTTGATAAAGTGGCTGAGGGTATTGGAGAAGGTTATTCCGGCCAAAATACACACGACAGGTGTTAGTGTGAGCATGAGACGAACCATGACGCCAGCAAAGTAGGCTGCGAACACTGCGTACAGCACCACTAAAACAAAAAAAGAATCCATTGTAAGAAAGTGGACCAACTGGTTCATCCGTCAAACTGTCCAGTTGTTCATTATTTGGATTGGTAAACACCTTTTCTTTGAATAAATTTATCATACTTTAAGTCATAACTGTTTGCATTGTAACCTCCTTTGAAAACTTTTATAGTAAAATGTATTGATTGAAAATTAAATTTAAATTGTTATGCGTAAAATCCACAAAAACTGTAATATATTATCTGATTGCATATAATTATGCATGCACCATTGAAAGTCCCTAAAACAGTTTAATCTGTATGCCTCATAGGTATTCTTAAAAGCTTAACTTAAGTGTAAAAAATTAAAAAAATAAATTGGTATTTTAACTGCATTTACTTTTATATTTATTTAGAAATTTCACCCTTTCTTCTTTTCAATGATTTTATATTTAATCAAATTTTTCTCTACTTGCGCCAGCAGGCTGTTGTAATGTAACACTTTCATGAAAAGTTACCCACCGAACACCCTTTCGTCGTTCATCTTCTGCACGCAGAACCAAAGACCGGCTGGAAAGGCACAAGACAAAACATGGAGGTCAAAAAAGAAGGAAGACCAAGTGGTGGGTTGATGCTCGGACACGGAAGCAATGATGGGAATGTGGATTTTGGCATAGCCGGTATCCCACAAGGAGTAGAAGCGACCACTCCAGGGCGCTATGTAACCTGCAAAAAACAAAGGGTAGTCATATAGCTGCAAAAACAAAAAAAGGATATGTATGTCAACCAAAACCAAAAAGGCCTTAATAGATTTATTGTTTGTTTGGGAAGCAGGTTCCCAGGGAGCAGCGAAAGACCGTTAGGTGATCAAAGTCAGCCGCTTCCTGATCGCAATGTCACCATACAACATGTACAAGTATATGTTTAAGAGAATAAATAATTGATTAGGTAACCAATATAAAGACGAGAAAACAACACAATTTCGGCCGCAATGGAGGCTACTGCATCAGTGAACAGCGCTATATTATGTAGCTGCAAAAAACAAAGAGAATATATACAAGATGCAAAAAACAAGGGGTATTTATGTAAACTGCAAAACAAGGGGTATATGTGGTTTAAAAAAAAATCATGGTGGTACATGTAACACTAGTGCAGGTATTCTTCTTAAACTAGGGTCAATGGACCCTTTGGGGTACTTGATTAGTTTTAGGGGGTCTTTTGTGCATTATTTAAAAACTGTAAAGAAATTGTCAAATTAAATGGGAGAATTCTCAAGCTATGGTACATGTAACACAGTAGTTCTCAACCAGGTGTACATGTAACACTAGTGAAGGGCTTCTTCTTAAAGTTTAGGGGGTGTTTTGTACATTACTAGAAAAGAGAGAATATTGAGGACAAAATATAAGTTGAATATTTATGCGGGGGGTTAATTATAACAGCAGGACCTTATTATATATAGTTGTTTTAAAAAAAAAAAAAATTATGGGTTTAAAAATTGTTTAAACAATTTAAGAAACCCCTGCACTAGTGGTGTGCCGGGGATTCTTGGAAGGGTATTTTGGAAGCTTATGCAGTTTTTATGCAGGTGTTATTATTGCATCTGGCAAAAGTTGTAATCCATTTGTGTCACATTGAGTTGACTAGCAGTGGGAATAAGAAATTTTTCAATTTGTTTAAAACTAGGCCTTATGCAATGATAGTAAAACAGCTACTAGGTGGTACATTGACAGAGTCTGTCCATAACCACTGTATTAGGATTTTTTGTGTGATAAATCCAAATTATTTTTGTAGGATAATGGTTGGAAGGTGGGACATTTATTGAGAAATTTTTCTTTGTTTTCGATCTTATGTAGCTTTAAGATTAGAAAAGCATGTTTATTTGTGTAGAATAATATATTAAGTTCACAACAAGTAATATACACAAATTTTTGTTTACCATTTAGGTAGCATAGGATTTAAATAGTGGTATTAATTCTATAGCTTGTGGCATTAATTCCTAGTACAAATAGTATTTATTAATAAATGTTACAAAGGGACAAAATTATTGAAGAATTTATTTAAAATTTGAGAAACAATTAAAAAAGAAATAGAATTTACCTTCCATATCACTTGGATAAAAACAGATTATATATTGTAAAGTTATATATAAAAAAGTGAGGACGATTTCCAGAGAGATTTTAGCAATTGTGTATCGCCCTTTTAGAAAAATACGCCTTGGCTCAACCACTAAAATTGTTGTGTGCCCATGGGCTATTGAAAGTGATGTGGCAATGTAGCAAATTGCCTGCGTAGACTTTAAGAGATATTTTTTGGCACTATTCTGTATGGAAATGACTTTCTGGATTTTAAAGGATGGACGAGGCTTTCGAAAAATATACATAAATATTCCCTAAAAAAAATGATATAACACTACAGTAGTATGGAACACTATATACGGATCTGTTCATAAGTTTAATGGTGAAAATAACGGCCCAAATAGACGTTAAAAGCGACATGCTTTATTTTCAAACGTTTCGGCAATTTCTAATGCCATCATCAGTGATATCCTAAACGTTTGAAAATAAAGCATGTCGCTTTTAACGTCTATTTGGGCCGTTATTTTCACCATTAAACTACAGTAGTATCTATCAAATATTGTGAGTTTCAAGTTTAATAAAAATAAAAAATAATCTGCTTCAACATAGAAGGTACATTTTGCAATGAAATTGGCAACCTAGGAAATACAAGATTAGATAATATATGATTTGTTCCAGACTAACTCGAAACAAGATCTTAAAGAGATCTAGAGTGAAGCTATCTTAATAAGAATCACATTTACTTGTGTTAAAAAGCTTTTGGCATATGTTCTACTAGTGCACATCTGATAAAGGGTCCTCAAAACTTTAGATGGAATTGTGATTAAATCCTATCTAACTGACAATAAGTGTCACATGCTATGTCTGTCTGCACATCAGTGGATTTGCGAGATACAATTTATTCCACTGTTTTTGTTTTGACGACAAATGAGAACAGAAAATCAATACAAATTCTATGTGCATTGTGATGTTGTCAATTAAATCAATGTTTTATTTCAACAAAATCACCATAAGAGCATTTAAAGAATGTTTTTTTATTATAGTATAAATTTAGGCCTATATTGTAAAACTTTTTTATTACAATTGTTGACTGCTTGCTTTTGGCATTTATCATTAGTGAAGATTGAAAAATGTTTACCCTTATTAAGTAAATGGGATGTACTTGGAATAGAGATCTTTAAAACATTGCAACGTAACACATGTTTAATGGCAGACAGTTTGCATTTAAAACAACAAACAGGACAGATAAATTTGAACAAAGTATTTGCCAGCAAAAACAACGGCTAGCTGTTTTAAACAAGCCAAACTCAATCTCAATTTATGTAATATGGTATTTTAAGTATTATTTTCTGTGAAGTCCTATCATTGCAATTAAATATTTCAGTATCCAAGCAGTCAAGTCAACTTAAAAGAGCTTTATTCTCCACAAGCCTTGTAAGAATACAACTTTTTGTTGTTTAATAAAAAATATAAGGTATATACGACCAGTAGATCTGATTCGCCCATTAACATCAGTGTGGTTATAAAAAAACAACTTGAAAGCCTAGTATTTAAATAATTAAAGGACCGTTTTTGTTAATTTACCTGCCCAGGTTAGCCCAATAACACCCAAGACCAGAACTCCGCATAACAAGATGATTGAAAACAAGAAGAGGGACTTGAATTGCGCTTTGGATGTCCGAGAGCGAATGTAGTCCAGAAAGCAGTAGACTTGCAGAAGAACAAATATACCTGGAGACAAATTAAAACCATGGTAAAAACTACTTTTAGGCACATAATAGCCGTCCAGTGTTTTCAAAGTGTTAACGGATTTTTAAACTTTCCAAGGTTCTCTCAAATATAGCCTTCTTGTGTAACTACAGCAAATGACTATCAGTCAGTTCTTAGATAAAATAATTCTACATGTTATTACTTTGAATTGGTCACACTTTGTACTTTTAAACACCAAAATTAACATTTAATGTAGTTTAGGTTAAAATTTTTAAAGAGTAGAATTCTTAAGAGTTAAGACCTTAATATTTATTTAGTTTTCTATACAAATGTAATAAACAAAAAAGAGTTTAAACTTTCCCACCTGCTGATGCCATGTGTTCACTTGTCCTAATTGGCTGAAATCCGACAAAAGGAATTTGCATTGAGCACACTAGGCCAAGTATGAAGAACGTTGTGTACGCTGAAACAAATTTCGTTACATGTTAAAATGCTTTTCAAATCAAATGATTTTAAAGGTAATATTGGAATAGGGTTGTCTGGTGAAGAATAAAACCCAGTGTGACCCATGTGAGCTAACTAAAAAACACCAAATTAAGTAAATGTATTTGGAGAGCAATTTTTTTTCAAAAATAAGTACATATACACAACATTAGTCATAATGTAGAGATAGACTAAATATTATAATGATAAACCAAACATCTACAAAAATAATTCGATTAGCTTCCTTCATTTTTTAACTGATGAACCTACCAACATAGACTCTCCTGGAAAACCTTTGCATGAGCAAAAGTACAAAGACATGAAGGGGAATCAAATTGATGATGAAGACATAACCTCCCCAGGCAGACACCTGCAACAAGCAATTACACGAAATAAAAAACAACTTAGAAAAGTTCAAAGAAATATGTTTTTTATAAAATGGTAGCTATTACAACAACCATGTATTAGTATGCTTTTGATTGTGCCATTCTATTTGTAAAATGTTAGTTTGCAATACCCAGTTTCAGGTATTAAATGGCAAAACAATATTGCCTTTTGTTTTTGCCTTGAAATAGATTAAACAATAACAATTTATGTCACTTTTTCAAGCTAACTAAAGTCTTCCGTTTCACAAATTAAGAGAAAGAATAGAGCAAAACATTACCAAGATGAACAAGATAGTTACTCAAAGTAGAAATCTTATTAGAAAAATGTACCATGTAAAAATATGACAGAGCAGTGCAGGCCGCCCAAAACACAGATCCATTTTTTAATGCCTTGATCCACAAGAAATAGGTAAATTGCAGAGCAAAGATTGCAACTCCTTCATTATCATAACTTCCTGCCACTGAGCGAGAGATGTATCCCGGCACTGTAAAGACAATATGAATCAAAAACCTGAAATTTTTTCTTTTTAATTTGAATTTGAATTTTTTTTTTTGGACAGAACATCAACCTAGCAATTTTATACAAATGAACGTTTAAACGATTAATATTGCTAAAAGTTAGGTTTTTATAACCCTGAAAGTTTTCTAAATCTTAAAATAGTTATGTCGTCAATTTTTTTTTACCAATTAACCACAATGAAAATTTATATAAAACTGATTTTACAAGGTTTATATATTGGGTATAAGAAGTTCACCAAGCTAACAACACAAATGTTGAAGAAACCAAATGACAGATAACCTTGGTAAAAAAATTAAAATTATGATAATTTGAAAGCGAAGTTATCTTTAATTCATAATTTAGTAATTTATATAAAAAAATAATTTTAAAATCATTTTTTTAATTTGATAAAGTTGGATAGTATTAAGAGAAATTGTTTGTTGGGTATTTTTCTTTACCAATCGCTATAAAGCAGGCAGCAAAAAGAGCAGCTCCAGTGCTCCAGAGTTCCTTGGTGAGAAGGAAAGTGGCGATTGAAGTAAAGCCACTGAAGACCGGTGCCAGGAAAACACACACATCACGGATGTGAACAGTAATGTGGAGACTGTTTAAGACCCAGTGAAGAAGGCCAGCAGTGACCATCAAACCAGGGTAAATCTAGGCGACAAAAAAATATTTCTCTAAATTCAAAATTATTCTGAAGTTCTGTGATGTATAACCAGGGTAAATCTAGGCAACAAAAACATTTCTTCAAATTTAAAATTATCCAAACTGTGATGTATACGACCGAAATAAGTAAGAATAAAATACATTGCAAGTAGTTTTGCAAAGCAGGACATTTTTCTAAAATTAAAACACAGACATTCGCCATGCTTTTAATTTTGTTTTACGAAACTGCATATATTGAGACAAGTGGCAAAAACATTAAATTAAATCTAAGAAATCCATAACAACACTGCACTATTTATCATATTTTCGCAAACTATATTAAAAGATTTATGTCATGTTTTTTAGACAGTGCCATTACATACAGTAAAAATGAGAAAGATTTATCTACTAAAGCTGATTTCAGCAAATACAGTGTATTTAAAAAAGAAATAAAATCATGTACAATTATATATGTAATTTAGTGTTTACCAACAATTTAATACTTTTTAGAATTTAAATACTTTTTAGGATTTTTTTAAATAATACTATTACAGCTAAAAAAAAAATATATGGTATTGGGCTGTACTATATTACAAAAATATAACACCAAACAAATAAATGCTATCCATTATAAATCACTCACGGTTCCCCCCACAATTCTTCCAAGTGGGTACCAAGCCCTCTCATCAAACCAGTTGAGAAAATCATAAAATCCAAATGTTGAAAGACGATGGGTTGCTCTGTAGTTAAACCTGTGGAAAGATAAAGACAAAGTAAAAGCACAAGTGGATTTTTATGACAATAAAGAATTAAATAAAAAAAAATGCTGAATGTTTTTCAAAAAGCATGAATTTATTTCATAAGTGACAGTTTTCTGCATGTAATAGATCACTGTATTTTTATATGAAAAATTATGCTTTATCCCATAAACGCAACGGAAGGTTTTAAAAAAAAACATACATTAGAAATACATACTGAAACAATGATTAACCATTTACCAAGGATCGAATTCATGAATGATGCTTTCAAAGCGAATCACTGCAAAAAGGCGAGTTGAAAATCCAATAATGCAACAGAGTGCCAGCACCACCACTGTGATAAGTGAGGTGAGTGCGCTTGGGTTGCGTATGGCTTCCAAACTGCTGACAGACATGGTTGCGTATCCCTGTGCAACCTAAAACTAACCTAGCATATAAAAGCAATAAATGCATTATAGTTGTGCTTAAGAATAGTTTACGTAATAATGACAGGATTTAATTCAATTTGAATAACAAATTTAACACAGACAAAACAATGAGCTTGGTTAAAGGGTAGTTAACACAACGCTTGCCTAGAATTGCGCCACTTTTTTACAGTCCAAATCAAGTTGTCAAAATTTGAATTGCAATAAATAAATGAATTTGGAAGAATAGATATAATACTAAAACTTGACCCACATAAACTTGCAGCCTCATTCAATTAACGATTGCAGTATAACGCCCGGTCGAAAATGTGTTACTAGGATTCTATAGACCAGTCCTGATAATACGGACATAAGGGTGCAAAAGGTAACTTTCTATTTGCTCAAACCACAAAAAATGTTACTGAAGGTTAATTTTTGCAAGTGAATTTATTATTACAAACACAACAAACAAGAGGTTGCAGCGAAATGTCCCATATTTGCTAACTTGAAAATCAATTATTGAAATGTCATTAGGGATTTTAAGTTAAAAGGTTCGAACAGGCTAACATGAAGCATACGAATGGTAGTAGGCCCCCCACAAAAATTGGGGGATTTTTGGAATATCTAATTGTATAACTGCTTAAACGTAAAATCCATCCACCTACTACTAATGATATTATACCTAACAAATAGTTATAATTTACAACTCCTTCAATAAAATACTACTTTTGTGCAAAGCATGACTGACTGCATTCGCCGCTAAATTAGGTCATGCGTAAAATTGTCGGCAACGTGTACTTAAATAGAAATCAAAATCGGTTATCAGCATCGCTTTATGCAAATATAAACAGGACAAAGCAAAATTGTACTTGGTGTTATGTTATAATCTATGCTATTGCTACCCTGTAATGAAACAGTCGGTTGGAACTTGATGTTTATTTAATCGATATATTACAACGTATACGAACCGCACCAACAACAACAAAAAAAATAACGAGAAACAAACTTGCTGAAAAACAAAAACATTTTTAAAAAATGATAAAAATTACGGTAAAATTGCATTAACTCTTTAAATTTTCTTCAATATAGAAATATGGAATGGTAGAATACCCTTTGTGAACCGGGAACACACAGATTTACATTAACAAAAGATGTATTCATTATTATGTTGGTGGTGTTCTGCATATTGTAAGATGTCATAATGCCAACCGTTTTTGATAAAACCTAATCCTCTTCTGTCATCTATAGTCAGCTTTCCATTTGTGACGGCCATGTTGTCTGCCTCACTTCAAATTCGACATTGTAAGAGCGTCTTGTTATCACCTAAAACGTTTTACGCAGTGCTTGCGGCCTTCAAGCATATCTAGTTTTTAAAATTTCCTTGGTTCGTTCAAGAATAGCCATCATAAACCGACTGCAGTGTTTTCCAAAAGCTAGAAAAAACAGCTTACAAAATCAGAAACGGAAATAATGCCGATTTCGGCATAAACAAACGGATTAACAAGTAGTGTGGTTTAGTTCAGTGTAAATTATTTGGATTTCAGCAGAGCCAGCTTGTTTTCAAGCCAAATAATCTTTTCGGCTTCTTTTTTGGAGTCTTGCAACGATTTGATATGAGCGTTGACCTGCCTACGTAACATTTTCGTTTCGAAATCAGCCCGAAGACAGTTCTGCATTAGCTGCTCAGACTCTTTTACAAAGCGCGTGGTTTTCCGTTTCAGTTTGTCAAGTTTGAAATACGAGCACTGAAACTCGCGACTAAGGCTTTCAACTTTTTCATCAATATCCATATTCAGCGCATAAAGTCACAAACTTATTAAAGCCTAAATTGACTGAATGAAGTTGACTGAATGCAGAATGCAGATCACCAATCACCATTACATTGTTTTCAATTATGCTTTTTACGCGAGCTATCAATTTATTTTATGTTGTCATAATCAATCAATAGAATTTTAATTTCAATATTACATATTAAAATAAACATTGTATATCAGGGGTGGGCAACTTCTTGAAGTGGCAGGCCAAAACCAAACTAAAGTAGGTCTCCGCGGGCCGTTATATGTTGACTGTGTAGACTTTGCGCATCTTATTAAAACCTCAACGACAGTTAATCAGGGATATCACAAGGGTATTTTGCGATTTACATTCGATGGCGAAACAAGATTAACGCAAAAGCGCAGAAAATTATTTACTTGTAAAATAGGCCGCAGGCCGGATGATTTGCGTTGGCGGGCCGGATCTGGCCCGCGGACCGTAAGTTGTCCACCCCTGTATTTCATTATAAGCTACTTTCAGTGTTAAATTATTTGCAAAGTTCTCTTAGGTTGCGCATTTTAGCAAGCTGCGTTGAACATCATAATGTTAAGATGGAGTTTGTTTTATCTTACTTTATTGTATGTTGTGGAACTTGCTTTGGCACAATCCGGGGTCTTAGACTCTACGGAAGTTTCAACAACCACCAAAACCACAACTGCTAACCCCCAACACGACACAACGGAATTTTATTTGCAGGAACATTTGATACCAATTACGTACACTCCAAAGGGTACTTACTTGTTCTATATGCAATAAAAAATATAGCACATGAGCAGGGTAGATTTCATTCAGAATATTTAATTGCCTTTTAATTTGCAAAACTTAAAAGATGAGTGTTTTCAATAAATTATATAACAGAGTAAACTGACATCAGAAAGGCGATCTTCTTTTTATCCGATTTACCCTAAAAACGTTCACCTTCTACCAAAAGCTAGATTTTCCGTGGAAAAAAGTTAAAAATAAAGTTATATTTCGTACCCAAGTAATTTCGCAATACTCACGTATAATCGCGAAAATATAAGCTAGATTTTTCTTGTTCAAAAAGTGTTTGTTCTTACAAACTATTACTGCAATTTTTGTTACAGCCAAGAACGCCTCTGCTCGTCGTCCAGACGTCAGCCAAGAAATTACCGGCCCGTATATAGTGAGTTTACAGTTGACTTATGCGTACTTGATTGTGTGACTATGAAACAGTGTTTATTTTAGGTTTGGCATTACAAAAACAACATGACCCGTTCACAATAAATCCCCATTCAAGTCGTTACCATAGGCATAGCCAGGGGGGGCCAAAAAATTTATTAATATTGTGCTATTAATACCTAGCATTTATGAGCAGTACCACAACAGTCGATCACAGGCATGCCACACCTTCAATTGTCGTGCATTGTTACGTCACAAACGATGTAGTTAATATTACGTTTGCTATACATTAATGTAGTTTTACTAGTTTTAGACAGTTTTTGCTCTTGGAATGGTTTTGGAGGATGGCGTTAAGATTTTGTCAGTTGCTGCTCGAAACGGTTTCCTAGCATTGCTATTTGTCTTCGTTACGACAGTTAATACAATGACAAAAGCTAAACAAAAATGTTCAAACTTTTTGGCCCCCCCAAAAAATTTTCGGCTGGCTACGCCACTGGTCGTTACGATTAATATTTTAGATTAAGCGTTTCCGAACGAAATGGCATTACAAAAAAAATCTTTATGGCACTCAAAATAGGTGTTTGCCCTAAGTTATAACTCGGCTAAAATTTATTGAGATTGATAATTGGATTCTCACTTTTGTTTCTTGAGCGTTTACTGCAAAAACGCCCGTCCACGTTTACGCGGCCATATTTATTTTGTTAGCTAGTTTATTTATTAGGGCTTCGCTTTCGCTGTGAAACGAATTTATGTTCAAAAATATGACGTGTATATAGGAGATGATGTTCTATGCCAAGTGGTAGTATCAGCACTCGTCCGATACTCGGGTAGTATCGGTACCGATCTGAAAACAAATAGTATATAAATAAAAGCCTTTATTTGCGCTCCAACGATTTCTACCTTTAGAAGGTAAATTTATTAAAAAAATAAACCAAACTTATTACCGCTTAATCAATATTTAGCACATTTACCCGTGAAAAAAATACTTTGGAGCTTTATAATTTTGACTAATTTACCAGTTTTAGTATAGTAATGACGTCATTTGGTTTTGGATCGAATCGCAACATTTTTTGTGAAAATGTCGAAATAAACGATTAACTGTCTGACAACCATATACTAGGAAATATAACCAAACGAGAAACTCGGTATCGTTGCAGTCGTTTAATACATACATTTGCAAAATAAAATAAGTGAAGCACTTTTTTAACAGGACGTGGCGAAACACCCGATTGAAAATCCAAAATGCCTTCTACAAACCCTGCCGGACCTTGGCAAGTCTAGCAGTCCCGCTCAGTCAAAATTAAACGAACGAACCCCTCTGACTCGATTTGACCTTATCAGCGAGAAGGTAAGTGCATCGTAGTTGTAATAAGACGGAATGCTCTTTCGGTTAAAAGTATTAATAGGTAAAAATATGTATTTTATTTTACAAAACCATGTCCAAATTTCTTTCACCTATTTTAACCATATTTTTACAATTAAAATTGAATATTATTATATCGAGCAATGTGGATTCTTTTTTTTTCGGACCAAATGTCTGAATTTTTTGTTGATTTGAACCCAATTAAAGAATTTCTTGTCGCGTAAATACTTCGTCGCTAACTTCTAGAATGTATTTAAACCATCAGATTTCAGCATGAGATCGAGCGATAATTTTTAGGTTTTCCATAAGGCTACTGCTTTTTGACTTCACGTTATAACGTAACTTTGCTTCGTCATTTCCAAAATATTTTTTTGCCAAGGATCGCGATAGGTTGCAATACAAACTTTAATTACAGAGCGACATACAAATACTGTTTTATTGTTGTACAGATTCAAGTGGCGACGTTTCTTGCTGTTAGTCGCTACAGCGAACTCAATTCACCGTTAGAGTTGGTGGAGATTCTTGGAGGATGCAAAATGGTAAATTATTTTACTAATCAATTAGTCGCTGACTTATACTTCAGCGAAGGGTCTTGTCGCCCTTTTTGTAGTTAAACAAACAGTTTGCGATAAATACACATTTTTATTGGATACAATGTAAAACGATGTTGGTAATTAGCCTATACCGGTGCTTCTTAACCAGTGGGTCGCGAAGCTATTTTAGGTGGGTCGCGAAGCATTGCTAAATGTCAAACTTTTCTATTAGATCGAGGAATTATTGCATTATCATTAGGTAACATTTATGCAACAATGTAACAAATTTGTATCAATTAGATGTGTTGTGCCGAATTATTATTGCAGTACGTACGCCGGCAGAAAGGATGCAGGTTTTATGTAACTGGTAATCTTATATCACTAAGTTGTATTTTAAATTATTGCTAAACTATTTGGTCGTATCATATTGTGGGTCGCACAATAAAACTTGCATTTAAAATGGGTCGCGAACTGCAAAAGGTTGGGAAGCACTGGCCTATACGTCATAAAAGTAAAACTAAAGTACGTCAATGCTACGAGGTATGAAGTTTTTCCAATGGCAACCGATTAAATTATGGGTAAAGAATTTTTTTTGTTATGATGGGGCAACTTAAAATTTTTTTCTTATGTCGTCAAATTAACTAACCCTTTCATTAAATAGGCGCTGGCCGGGGAGCTGATATTCCTGGCATTCAAAGCACGTGAGATACGCACATGCGTAGAAGGAGGTGTTGTCATTGATAACCAGGCAATAAACTGCACAAGTAGCCAGACTTTTTTGACGGTAAGTAGGTTGTTTAAGCTTTATACTGCGTGTTTGTGTAGTCTATATTCTCTCATTTATTATAAATTTTAACGAAACCTGACCCTACTAAACTCAAAGGATTCTCGGTAGCCATCCATGTTAATATAGCCTATGTATATTTTACGCCAACTTAACTATGTTAACAGAATTTGTTTCGCGCTTCGCGCAAACTTTTGCTTATTTTCACTTAATAATAATATATAAATCGGGATTTAGAATAACACCTTAGTAGGGTATTAAAAATTTAGGACCAACAGCAGAATAAAACCAAATAGGCTAAAATATATCATCTAAAAATTCTAACGGGTTTATGCCTTATCTGGATTTATACCTTATTTCGATTATTAGGTATTAGCACTATTTTGGACTTGTTTCGAACTCTGTGGTGTTCCAACGATAATGTCGTGCCATTTCGGTCACATTCCAGATTTCTCTATTCTTATCAGCTGATCAAACATATTATCTGATTCTACAACCTGTACGTTGTTTAACCTCGAGTTGTCATGTTTAGTTTGACCGCGAGTGCCGCGCAAGGGTTTATATCAGCAGCTTCGCACCGTGGAACCCATTCTATGTGAACTGCAAGTCGGCCGAGTACTATGCTCTGCCTTGGAGAAGGGTTTCAAGCCAATGACATCAACCGATAGACATGGCCTTTGGGTCTTGATACCATTATAGTATTTACACAACAGTAGCATGACTGTCACTTTAACAAATGTTGTTGAAAAACACCACCACCAATAGTGTACGAAATCAATTGAACTATACCCTTATGATGAGAAGTGAAAATAAACTAATTTTCTTACAGGAACGCATAATTTTTAAGATGACGTCACAAAGTAACGTCATAACGGGACATCTAAAACCAGTGATCATAGGAAACCTAAGTTTTGTTCGTTGTGGTGCACATAGATGCAACTAAAATCTTAATTTATATAGGCTACATTCAAGATGACGGAATGACCTGGTGAAAACACACTGGTTTATCGGTTTCCGTGTACCTGCGAAAATTATTTGACCGGAACGGTACCTTTCTAGCTTACTTTCATTGCTGCATATCTAAACAAATAAAACATCACGGTTTGACCAACCTTCATTACTGCTTATGATTCTTTAACCAAATACAATATCACATTTTGAAGACGATACTACACAGTGGTTTATAGACGTTACACATTGCAAGTTTAGTGCACGTTGGTCTCGGTCAGTGGTTCCCAAACTTTTATATTCCACGGCCTATATTTTTTTATAAAAACAGTTTGTGGCCTACAATGTGCAGTAACCTTGTTTGTATGCCTTCAGCCCATCATCCAAATAAGATATGTTTACCTGGCTATTACAAATATAGCAAAATTGCCTGTCTGCGCTTTACGCCTACATAGTCGGACAATTCTTCAATGAATGCATTGAATCTAACAACATCCAAATAATTATTTTTACTTCCGGATCATTTTTAGAGTTGAATTAATTACTCTATGACACCAAACTGAATTTAAAATAAACGTAGCCTATATAGCCTAGTTCAAAAAAGCCAAAATATGGAAAAGGCCTCGTTCCTATATAGTTTTAGATATGCTTACAATTATTAAAAAAAAATACTTATTTAGTTGCAATATTTTCGAATAGCTCTATTGCTCACTGAAATTAGTCTTGTGGCCCACAATTTGGGAACCACTGCTCTAGGTTCCTTGAAGTTGTATACATATACATACGAAATCTCCAAAGGGAGTCTTACAGCAGCCTTTATAAAATTAAGCGGATTTAATTGCAAGTAATACTCCAATCGCCATTATTTTGATTCTTTTAGCACATTTTTAAACGCTCTTTTGTATTGTGAAACAAGGTCGAAATGCTTAAATTAATTTGGTTTGAGATCGGCATGAATACCACCCTTATGCAGGATAAGTACACAAATACAACAACCTGGCATCGGCTATTTGCCCCAGCTCGGTAATATCGAAAATACCGGATTGAAATGTTTGCGTTTTTCAAACCAACTTTGTTAAAATAGTGCGCCATTTGAAAAACAACACCTTTTGCAAGTTCAAGAGCTTTATTGAGAGTAAAGATCACGAACGCTCCAGCATACAATAATGCATAAGATAACACATTTTGAATTTATGAGCCGTTTAAACCACCAGCGTCGACGAACAGATACAAAGTGATCAAAAGGGATTATTGACGTAAATTTGTGAACCAAATGGTCGTTCAAAAGATTAAAAACGAATTATTAGGTAAATTATGCCGGTGAAATAATGACCTGAATTGACAAGTTTTTGTATGCTGCTCACATGAATAACACAATATTATGGCAATAACTAGCTGGATTTAGCCACAAGACATTGATCACTTTTGTACATGAAAAAAGAAAAAGCAAAAATAAATAAAAGCAATGTAGCCTGGAGAATTTTATACACAACGCTATATATATAAGGATATCCTGTTAAAATGTACACAAGAGTATATATTTAACTATATTTCATACATGTGCAACCAAGTTTTTAAAGATATTGGCATAAAAATAAATAGAGCGCTATAGTTTAACAGAAGATTTGTTAAACATTGCAGCTCAGTCGTTTTGTGAAACCTATACTTCTGCATGGGATTTTTTTAAATTCGTGTTTCGTGTAACTGTAACTTTTAAAAGCGTTTATATTGTTGTAAAAATCAAATAAGTTAATCGAAGGATCATTTAGTTATTTATTTTGTTTAATTTAACTTATCAAACTTGAAATATATACGGGGAGGGCGTATAGCGAATAATAGGGTAATTTAGGCATTGAAGGAATAAATCAAATTTGACAATAAAATAAGAATTTAAATATTGCAACACAAAGGATTGACACTATTTAAAAAAACTAAGGTTTTTACCGAATGCTTGGTGTCTTAAATAAAGGTGGAGAGATATTTAAAACCTATTTCTTTCCAATTTAGCCATACGTAATTGCTCCGCTGCGGTACCTTGTGAAATAGATAGTTTCGTCTTATAACCAGCAGATAATTATATCAAAAGTCCATGCAGCAAGTTAAAAGCACAATATATAAAGAAACATTTATTCCGACTACGAAGTGAAGTGTAGACTGTAGATAAACCAAAATCTATACAAAAAACAATTGAGCAAAGGCGGGCGCTTAAACTAAACCTGGCAAATCCAGTCGTAAACAGTGCTTTCGTGAAGCAGCTAATTAAGAGGCTTCGTCCCGGCTTTTAGTCTATCTGTGGCATACAGAAATTGCACCAGTGAAATGGTCAAACGTGATTGGTCAATCGTGATCACATGAGCGGCTGCGTGGGAACCTGGCTGGTCGTGGGAAAATGCTGGGGTGACCCCCCGGAAGCGTAACCGGAAGGAAAGGGCGAAGCCTAAAACGAGGTTAAAAAAGGTCAAATCGAAGGGTTACTCGAGGTCAATTTGACCAACTTGCAAAAGTGAAAATGTGTTTAACAATTATGATGTACAACTGATCAAACAGAGTTATCGCGTTAAAATTGTTAGTATCTTTTATAAAAGAAAAACTGTATGTATGTTTTATTTGCCCCAACATGTCCTAAATGGCATTTTTATGAAGATAGCCTGCTTAAAAGAATGAAAGCACTTTTCGACGAAGTTTTTAACTTAGAGTTTGTCGTCTTAAAATACTCCACAGTATGTAAATCATCTACTATTAATTATAAAAAGCACCATACATTAATGAAAACGATGTTTTGTAGACAGGATTTTCCAAACAAAATTTACCCCATAAGGTTATTTAGAAATGTTATAAATCTGACAAATGCCAGCAACGTTTATCTATATCGTGATTTTTCCTGTGTAGGTAAAATGTTTAACATTACTATTCTTCTAAAAAAATACCTGTTCATGATAAGGGTGGAAAAGAAAAAAAATGTGTGTATGTTGCTTAATCCTAAGTGGCATTTTTATAAACATAGCCTGCCTAAAATTAAAGCACTATATAGACGAAGTTTAAGTTTGTAAATCATCTAGTATTAAAACTTGTAAAAAGGCGGCATACACAAATGATACAAAAAGATTGGTAGAGAGGTATTGCAACTGTCTTTTTTACGTTACCTGGTCATGATAAGGTGGCATCATCGGGGCATTGTATCCACCGTTTGGTTGCTGTACTGGTCCTGAACTACTGTGGACAAGCATAGATTTCTTTTAGTGGCGTGTTATTTGATGGACGTAGTATGATTGTTAATTGCGAGATGAAGTGCATTGATTTTATGTTTATTTTGATAAAATGTTTTTTCAACCATTTTTGAGCCACGGAACAGCAATGCATTAAATTAAACAACATGACAACAACTGTATTAACCTTCTTAGTACGATATATGCGCCTGTTTTCATGAAACACTAGTGTTCCGTGGAACAGCGGTGGAAAATCACTGATTTAAACCACCCAATGTTATATGAACTTTTGTTATTTTTTACAAGGGATTGCAATTAAGTTGGATGTGAAAACTTATTGCAATTAATTTGAATGTGAAAACTTTTTTGTGGACAAACGATGCATATACTGAATCGGTTGTCACAGCAACGACAATACATGCAAAACAATATGACGATATACAACATGTATAATATCAGTTAACACAAGATAACAGCAGTCGCCAAATTGCAAATGAAAATGGCAACAGAACTTTATAATTCGCATGTAGATTTAAACCATAGAATAAAATTGCAGTATTTTGATCATAAATTACAACCCGCGTAATAATGGTTAATTCGAGGATTTTCAGAAAAATATTGGTCGTATTTACCTTGGTACGGCAGAATAATTTTGCGTGCCATAAGCAGTGGTGCCTGGATAACAGAATCATAAAGTAATTAAGCAATATAAATCAAATCTGACTAAAGTAATGAAACGAAATAGAAAGAAATAACAAAAAATCGGTAAAACATATTTAACCAAAAATAAGTGGAAACACAAAATTTTTGTGTGAAAGACTGAAGGTTTTTCATCCTATCCAAAATACTTTCTTTTACGCTCAGGACAATAATTTAAAACATTACAAGTTTATGATTACATTATAAACGCGGCTTGTTAATTAATAGTCGATTAAGTATTAATATTAATTATCAATTATCACGTCTGTATTACATTAAATTATGGCAATTAAAATTATAATAAAATCACTTTTAAAACCGACTTACTTGTCTGTTGCATGGCTGCTTGTTGGTCGATTGTCGTGATATTACCGTTTGTGGGCGGGTAGGCAGGGTTAGGCTAAAAAGAAAACAGGAGCACAAATTTACAAAGCAAATTTTACAATTTAGCAATCGCCATAGGATAAACATCGTAATTCAGAACATGAAAAAATAGGCTTGTAGATAAAAATATATGCTTATCTTATAAAGAAATATGTGCTATGCTACACCGGGTGCCTTCGGAAAGGCTTACCAAAGGCAGTCAGGTCTAATCAGGATTTCGTGCGGGGAGGCTAGAACTCACGACTTCCAATCACACCGGGACCGTCGCTCTACCGACTGAGCAACTCAGACTCAGAGGGGAGCAGGTTGAGGAACGATCATAGCACTGTCGTCTGAGCGACGGTCCCGGTGTGGCCGGTGGTTATGAGTTTCAACCACACCGCAAGTTAGTCGTTTTCTAGTTTCAAAAGAAAAATGGCTAATCTAGTCCTGGTTTACGTTAATTGCACTTGTACGTTTTTGCCACCCATTTCCAATTAACAATTATCGAAACCAACTGCGCCGAAAAATGTCGGCGGCAAAATAACATGGAAAAAACGTTTAACCATGCTTTACCTGGTACATGGGGTTATATGCAGCTTGTGTTGGTGGCATTTGGCCCTGCATTTGGGGCATTGAAACTGGGGCAGCTGAAGGTCCCGGTGCACCAGGGTTCATTCCCTATAAAAACAATTAAGCTGTGAAAATAAAGGGTACAAGTACAACACAAATATTAGCTCCGAAGGCGCTCAAGGGGGTTTGTATAATGGGTTAAAAAAACAGATAACTACAACAGTAAAAAATTAAACAAAAAACTACAATTACCTGTTATGGCGCCCATGGGTTTTTATAAAAAAAGTTTTTGAACAAATAATTACATAATTACAATAGTAAAAAGTTGGCCTATTAGGAATACATTGATTTAACAACGGTATATTGTATGAAGTATTGCATTGGTGTAAAAATGAAGAAAACAGCTGGAAAAAATAAAGAAAAGGGTACACCCCAAATATTACCTTCTACGGCGCTCAAGGGGGTTTATAAAAAAGTTTGAAGAACAGATAATTACAACAGTACAAAATTGGTGAATAAAAAACTGTCTTTCATTTAAATTTTTAGAAATCATTCAAAAGTTACCCCAAGAAAAATACTTTTTTTTCGAATTTTTTTTAGATATCTGAATACAAACAGTTTACTAAAGTTAATCTGCAAATAAAGCATATGGTTTACTGAAAACAGCTGTGTTTTTACGAAGGACTGTGGACTTGCTTAAATGACTATTTATAAAATAAAACTAACCTGAACCCCTTGCTGGGGCATATATGGGTTTCCTGGTGGATAAGTTCCTTGTGGGTAACCTTGCATTATTTGTTGGGGTGGGGGTTGACCGTACATAGCCCCCGCAGGGGGCATTTGGCCTTGGCCTGGCATAAACTGGGTGGGTGGTTTGTACACTGGCATTTGCTTCATTAACCTAACAACAAGTAATTGTGATTAGGCTAAATTACCATCCCATTAAACTTTTTTTTTTATGGCCAAATAGTGTTTCCAAATGTAGCTACAGTTGTTATATTGTGCTAAAGAAGGCGTTGCTTAATTTTGGTTTTCTAAACCCTACCAATATTGGACAGATGGTGCCTGTGGTTTGTATTAGAAAAAATTAACATTTATGTTCCCTGGCTTTTATATATCAAGTTATCTTGTTCAATTTTTGGAGATTTATTTTATTAAAAAAGGTGAAAAAAGCAACATATGAAATGTAACGGATAAACCAACTAAAAACTGCTCTGTTTCCCAGCCACTACAATGAAAAAAGGCGTTGGCACTCGTAGCTATTTAAATATATGTCAGGCAATGCTTAAATTACACCACAATATCATGTGACATTTTTCACACTAATAAAATTAATGGGTAGCAATTATCCCATAGCAACTGAAACAAAACAGAAATTTACTTAAATGACACAGCTTCAAGCTGTAAACGCAGAGGAAATTCTTAGACTGTAGACATAGGAATATTATATTGTAATTGTAAGTTCTTGGTTTGATGTTTACTTACGTGTCATAAAGCTGCAATGATTCAAGGATTTTTTCATTTAACATTGAAAGCTCCAAATGCCTTCTATCAAGTGTTTCCAGTTTGCTGTCAATTAGCTTTCCCATTTGATTGCAACTTTCTGGAACAAGAAATCGTAAAATGCACTCAACTTTGGAAAATTAATAGTTAATGTTTACAGAACCATAACGTTTACAAAACAACTCAATTAAAAAGCAGAATACTGCAGGTTTGGCAAATATAGCATCACCAGTTCTGCTAAAAACTTTATTTGAATGAATTTATTTGTGGTTCTTTTAGATTTTATGACATGCATAAAAGACTAACAATTGGCAGTGTTGGAACAGGATTAAATAACTTACAGGCTACTGTTATCTAGGTTGTAGTTAGCATAATTTGAAGAGCTCTGAAACAGCCAACATAAAAAATTCAGCCAAATAAGAAAAAACTAGATGCTGTAAGCCCTGATCTAATATGTAGCTGTTAGCTTTAAAAACAAATTATCATACCTTCATCACGCAAAAGTTCAGGCGGATCAGTTGCAACTGTTTCTGGATCTGTGCTTTGGACAGCAGCTAACGTCCGATCTATCAAGTCCTGAAAATCAATTGTGATGCTGTAAATTATATAATCCAAAACATAAAGCTATAAAAACAGAATAAAACACATGTGTGCCTGAGGTATTGTTTTATCCCCATAGAAGATAACTTTACAGCAGGATGACCAAACTATATCATAAATAAAAAAATATCCTTTAAAAAGTTTGGGAGCCTATGCTTAATATGATAAAGAGTAGGAATATTTGTTCTTCCAAACAAATTTACGTTTTTTAGAAAATATTGCAATTTATATGACAACCTCAACTGATGTGATATATAAATTTGGTAAAAATGCATTCAACACCGAGTAAAAAAAACAGTAGTTAAGTAAACAACTTGTCTTATCAGGCAATTTTAGTCACATGTTTAGGGCCAAAACTTAACAAACATTGCAAAAGAGTTAAAAAAGTTAAAATATGATACTAAGTTTAGGAAGTCTTAAGCATGTCAGTTTTAACATAAAGACTCATCTAGAGATGTTTTTTACTTCAAATATGACATTTTTGTAAAGTATGTACGTACTGCTCTAGTGCTCAATACAATTTGGGACCAGTGATGGGCAGATAAGAGGAACCATTCCAAGTGCTATCTATTGTGAAACAAACAATGAAAACTGCAGGAAGCCTTAACAAAACCAAAGATAGGCGGCTATTGTGAAAGCACATCAATAATTGCTGAACATGAAACTGGGTTTTAAATTGAAATATTTAAGCACCTTCATAATCTTCATATAACTTTGAAGGTTAAATATATGCATAGGAGGGAGGGGGTAAAATGGATCAAGTTACCGATTGAATGGAGGGGTAAATAGCAAAAAAGCTGTAAGGCTGGGTATTTTAGTAAACCCAAGATCATTTTATGAGTCTCCTAAATCACCAAGGTTAGTAAGCAGGATAAAATATGACTCCAACCAAGAAAAAAACGAAAGTAGAATACCATTACGGTACGAATCAAACACAGCTTAGAATACACCAAAATAGGACTATAAACTAATAGTCAAAAAACTTATATATATAATGTATAAATCAGCCTCCGGCTCTCAGGCTATTCGGGATTGTCATTTTAACAGAGTGGTGCCCACAAATGCATCTATGCGCATGAACCCATCATAGTACAAACGTACCAGGGCCACCAATGAACTAACTAATAATTTGCTATAATAGATGCTGTTGTCAGACAGTGCAAACCATCTTGGAGATTCAGCTAAAAAATAAAATTGATCGCTTCTTTTGGTGTTTGTATAGCTTTGTATTTAAAATATTTTTAATATTGTTTCATGCTCCAGCTATGCTCTTAGCATACTTCTTAGTACAACAGAATGTGTAAAATAATGATCCTATGAGAACCACGGCCAATCAATAAAAAAAATTATATAAAATTTTTGTTAATGAATATAAGGCATATCATTCAAAGCACAGTTTACACAACAGACCTCGTCAACTGCCAAAACTGGTTGATCTTTGTCAAATTCCTTTGTTTCGGGATCATCGTTAAACTTCACGACCGTTTCCCTTTCCTCTTCTTCTTCCACGGCTGCAGTTGAGGTTGTGACCTCGGACTCTACATTGGCAGAAAGGTCGGAGGTCACGAAGTTGGAAGGAAACAAGCCGTTGCCATTTGAACCTTCCCCTTTCCACCAGTTTGCATCGCTAAATATTTATATATACACACATATACAGTTTAAATCACACATAAAATGAATTCAAATATAAAGATGTTGTCATTTATAGTAATCCTAACTAGGGATTTATCCGTTAACATTAGATCAAACTGATAAAAAGCCAAGTTGTAATATTGGTATTTATTCAACACAAAGCTAGTAGTAGCACCGATAAAATGCAGAGTTAATTTGTGCACTTTATCTTTGTTAGTCAACTAATTCAATACTTTTAATTTTAAAATCTAATTGTTTTAGAATGTCAACCAATTAAAGCTTTCTTTTGCACCCAATTAAATTGGCAAAATTTTAACTTAACAACTTCAGTAAAAAAATTGTCTGAACAGAAAGTACAAGGTTTGTCAGTTTTAAGTATGTCCCAGTGAAGTCTTTGGTACCGGTAACAGAATAAATAAGTATAAGACTTCCCAATCCTAGCACAGCTATAATAATCGTGAGGCATTAGTGTCTCTCAGGGGTTTAAAACTCATCATGGACATTTATCGCCCCCTTTTTGATAAAAGTAATATATCCAAGATATCTAAGTGAGGGGTGTGCAACTTGCAGCCCAAGCAAAAAATATGTGACCTGCGACAGGCTTTAGTTATAGGCCTACAACATGAATTTTTCTTACATTAGTTTAATTTGCTGTGTTGTGCCAATGAAATTGCTTTAGTATATGGCCTGGTTACAAAATTGGCTTTAGTTTATGAGCTAAAGAGTTCAAATCCCCTCATGAATCACACAATTTTATGAACAAATTCAAAAACAGTCCAACCATTTTTTAAGAAAATTTAGAGGTTTTTAAAAGACCTAAAACTGGGTGGAATTTATTTTGGCAGCTATTATGAAATGCACTTAACCTGCAGTCTAAGTTGGGTACACAACTACACATATTTGGCCTGTGGTCTTTGTCGCATACTTGTCAGAAGGTTACACAGTGCACAACCCTGACCTACGTCAAAAGAATAGCCTGCCTGTCCCCCACACCACACATATTTGCCATTAAATCCGAGTAACAATTTCCGTTATTGTTTAATTTGTACTATTTTGGTTTTTTATTGCATTTTCGTTTCCATTGTTATTATTTTCTTCCAAAAGGCAACAATTCATAAAAAACCCAAGGCAAGCTGCTTTGTTGTTAAATTTAGACAACAAAGGCGGGCAACATACAACCTTGGGCAAGAGTCCAGCCACCGGCACCTATTTTTGTGGCACATCCTTTATCAAGTTGTCTATTTTACCATTATATTGTATATAGTAATGGAATCAGAAACATTTTGACTTCATTATTATCATTAGTCCAACGACAATTAAATTTTGGCTACTGCTGCTAACTCAAGTTTTCAGAAAACAGTAATTATCTCTTGGAATTAAACAAGTTAAGCTCAGATCTGTGTAAAAATGTACTGGTATATATAATTTGCCTTAAGCATTGTTATCCTTCGCTTAGGGGAAGTGCCACACATACAAAACACAATGCCTATTGCCAAATTTCTACTCCTCATAAAAAGTAAGGTTGCACTTGCAGGGATTGACATTTGTTTGTAATGAAATTATCTATCAACATTTTTCATTAAATTTGGTTCACCATTTAAACTGGTCAAATTTCTTTTTATATAATATACCTGTCATCTATAATAAATAGAAAGTCCCCAGCTTTAAAAGTTAATTCGTTATCTTCTGCAGCTTCAAAGTCATATAGAGCTTTTACTTTCTTCTTCGGAGCAGGCGTGCCTAAAAGAAAGAAAAAAAGAGTTTACTAATTTGCAAAATTTCAGACTGTAAGGGAGTAAAACAAAAAGTGAATAGGAACCCCAAAAAAATAAACTGATCTTAACTGCAAGTGGTCTTAATAATAATGTATTATAAAAAGCCTGTCTAATTAAGCTACAAAAAAAGGTTTCACCTTATATACATTAAATAACATCAAAGAAGAAGTTAGACAACATTAAGTTTTAACTGGAGTCATGTGATGTAAGTGTGCCTAAAACTTTGAGGTAATATTAAAGGAACAATGTTGACAAAGCAGCTGCAACTGATATAGTCTCACATTGAATGAAAATATTCAGTGATTAATTTTGGCATTTAAATAAAAATACACTTAGCACCTTACAACAACCAAAATATAGTTTTTTACAAAGCTTGAGGCCAAGTCTGTCGCTTGTTCTAATTTTGCAGTCAAGCTTTTTATTTATTTTAAAACATTTTCAACAAAAAGCTTGATGTTGGTGAGTTATGAATTATTTACTACAAATTTCAAGGACAAGTTGTCAACTGTGTGTAAAATTCTAGCTGATTTTAAAGGCCAGCAAATTTAATTTGTTGACCGCACATTGCATAAAGAAAATAAGTGTGACCAGAATAACAAGGTCACCCAGACAATCAACAAGTCAAAACATCCCAAATAGTTGACCTTTTACAAGTCATTTAAATCAAGAGGTTAAAACGAATCGTTTTATCAAACGACGAAAATATGCAAAAAAAACTTTAACTTTCAAAAAACTAAAAAAGCAGGTACTCATGTATGTTATTGATTCATTTGAACAGCAATAAGCCTAAAAGCAACCATATTCAAATCAATGAATTCACCAGCAGATGTGTATGACGCACCAGAGTATGACATCCCAGTTGGGGTGGAACCTCCTAACATAGAAGGATACAGACTGGAAGTTAAGGTAGCAGCTTGGCTTGATGAATATCCTTTTTTCTGTTGTTCTTCTTTTAGTGAAGCTTCAATAGCTACAAGATAGAGCAAAATTAAAGTACAACTTCAGAAAGTTTATTACTTATTATTTTCCGAGAATCAAAACTTGTCTGCTACTTAAAAATAAAATCCCTCATAAAACATTTTGTAGGGCAAAAATTTGATGTGCCCAAAATAACTTGAAATGCAATCCAAATTTTAAAAAATTCCTTAAACATGTGCAGCCATATTTGAATGCAAAAAATTTCAAATGTTTAGGCTCATGTTTAAGGCTATTGATATTCAAGCTAGTTGGCATTTAATGCACCACGTGCATACCACTGTCAGAAATTTACCATCTGTAAAACAAATTTCAACACCAAAAGTTAGAAATGTAAAAATTTAATTGATTTATTGCTGATTAAATTTCCATTAATTTCTATAAAAACACCAGCGAACAAAGTACCAAAGGGTTATGGTTAAAAGTCACTGTCCTAAAGCCCTATCAGTTTTGCTTTAGGGTGGTTTTAAAATATATATAATCATTTCCAAACCTTTAGCAATATCATCGGCCTCCTGTTGGCTTGACACACTGTCAGGGTTTGTGCTGATTGGTTCAACTTTCTTCGGTTCAGTCTCATCCTCTTCTGGAAAGTCATAACCGTCGCCTCGAAGTTGGTAGTAAAATGATACAAAGTGCCTGAATATATGATGTCATTAAATGTTGTTTCTTGCATTTTTTCGTTTTTTATATATTATATTTTCTCACATTTTTTTTGATAACAAGGTTTGGGTAACAATTAATAAAACTGGAAAATAAATCTACTTGTAACAAAGACAAGTTTATACAACACTCTACCATAGGCTTTAAAGGTGGATGCTACATACATGAAAATAAAAATATAAAATTAATAGTTGATTTAAAAAACAAACAAAAAAAAATTAACCTAACACTATAAAGAATTGTCCAGCTTTTATTTTATTTGTTTGGCAATAAGAACACTATATTTATAATGTTTACAAATCTACTAAACTACATCTTTACAAACTTACGATAGTTCTTGGTCTTCTTTAAAGTCTTCTGCCCATTTGCGAATTAAAAATCTTAGCTTTTTAGTAACCTTTTTGTTTTTGTAATTCATTAAAATTTCTCGCAAACAATCGGTGAACCCCTGTAAGAACAAAATAAAGAAATAAATGACCAAAAGTTGTATAGTGGGAAATAAGAGTAATGATTAGAAGAAATACTACTTTACAAACTATAAACCTAGGCGAAGAGAATACCAGTTTATGAAGATTTCAATCATAAAAGGGCGCCATAAAAACAAACTTGGATTAACTGTTAAGTGGACCATTGCTCTAATGCAGGGGTTGGGAACCTATGGCTCTTTTGATGAAAGAATCTTGCTTGCAGATAAAACCTAAGCTATCATTTCTTTGCATTGGAGCATAATGGTTGGAGGTTGTAGTAAGACGTAATAAGAATATCAAAGCCCATACAGAAGTAGGTATCATTTTGAACGTTTTGAATAACTCTTTATTCATTTTCAACATCTTTCAACATCGTTGAAAATGAATAAAGAGTTATTCGAAACGTCCAAAATGATACCTACTTCTGTATGGGCTATGATATTCTTATTATGTATTTCTTTGCATGATTTTAATAAAATTCAATGCGGCCACGGCTGCTTTCCTAACTTTATTTTTACTTTTTAACACACATTTAGTAAAATTTTCAGCGATTTGCGGGAATCCTATTTGTATTTTAGGGAAGTCTGTTATCCCGTTTAATGGAATCTCTTTAGGTTCAGCAGGGCCATGCTCTCCCAACGGGACTCCGTAATGAAAGTTGTGCAAACTTAGATCTATTTGATTTTTTTCGTGCTAAATAGTCTTTTAAATGAGAACAAAATAAACGAAGGTCCCTGTTTAAAATTTAATCTATAATTAGATGTGAAAATGTATAATATGGCTCTCATGGAAATACAACCAAGAATATTTGGCTTTCATGGCTCCCTTAGATAAAATTGGTTTCTGACCCTGCTCTAATGCCTTGACTAAAAAGCTTTGAACCAATATGTAATTTAAATTTGGTCTACATTGTATATTAAAGAACTTTGAATTTCATGATATGTAATACCCTCAATATAAAACAGACATGATTAATAACTGAAAAACAAACCTGAGAGGCGATTTCCTTTTGAAATTCTTTGCCACAATTATTAACACATGAATCAAGTACAGTAAGGGCTTGCATGGCAACATGTGGCACACGGTGGTTCATTTTAGGTAGGATGGCATTAGCAAATTCATGTGGTCTGTAAAAAAATGTTATCAATGTGTAGTTGAAACAAATTCTCATGAAGGTTGCTTCAAAGACAAAAAAAAACAAAGATATTGTTTTAATCAGTAATGTCCGATAATATTAATAAAGTAATATTAAAAAATTAGTACTCTACCAATTCTGAGATTGTATTGGTGCAGATAAGATAGCAAAATATTATAGGAACTTCGGCCTTATTGTCAACCTAAAGATTTCAACCTTAAATTATAAGTTTCTGAGAAAATAATAATTCAAATCGAATATAAATTTGTTTCCGAATAGGAACAGAAAAAGACGGCCAAATAAATTTTCCAATTTAATTTGCTTTTTTGAGCATAGTAATGCTGTCATAAGATTCCATTCGGTTTAAACAAACTTTGTAGAGATTCATTTTAAATGATTAAAAGAATGTAACACAAACATGTGTTCAAAAGAGAGCATAAGTAAAGTGGTCAAACTAAACCTCACTTCGAAATGTAAGTATTACAACACAAAGCCAAAAACTTACCCTTTGGATGTTGCTTTAATTTTATCGCAAATTGTAACAATGAGTCCCCAATCCGTTTCTGTGTTCATTTCATTTGTTGCTTTGTCTAGAAGAAAAATTAATAGAATACAGATATTTCACAAAAATTTAAAAGTTAACACAATTATTACAAAGAGATAGTACAGTAAAAATCAACAAAATACGGTGATTGCCGATTTTAAAACATAACAATAATATGTACTCCACTGGGTTAAACATTTGTATGATAAACAAAGGTAACTTAGCAAAAAATATAATTGAATTTACCTAATGGCTCATCAAAAGGTGTTGTTGTACTAAACAATCCCATTTTGGTTTGTCTTCAGTGTAATTGCCAGAAATGTTTTTTAAACAAAAATATGCCAAAATTAGGTTACAGTTTAAATCTAAGTGACACTTGTTTAACACTATAAGAAAACATCAATAAATTAATCAAATATTGCAACAACTTTTTGTCATATTTTCAACAAATAAGAAAATATTATTTTGTCTAGACATGCTGAATAAACATAAACCTAAAGAAGCCTTAAAAACAACTCTGAATCTGGTTCTAGCTGTTTTATTTATTTGCGAACTATAAAAGGGATGAAAAGCAAGTTCCCAACATGTCACAATACATGCAATTTCAATACACTTATTACATTTCTTAGTGATAGTCGCATGACCAACGTTAAAATCCACACAGTTCAATGACAAAGATAGCATTACATACAATTTAACGCTTCAACAGTTGTGATTATAAAACCAAGATAATGAGAATGACCAGTTTTAAACAAAGGCCCACAACAGACCCTTTCATCGTTAATATTTTTGACTTATTCACGTTAATTTCACATGTATTGTAAAGTTGGATACCCCTATACTGGTGTTCAAGATCCCTTTGATTACCTAACCCCAAGCAGCCTATGCAAACAAAGCACATAATTTAATAAATAATGTATTAAAAAACGAAAATGGTTTGAGACTTGTTAATAAAGAAATTTATTGTTTCGAAATTTTATGGACTGAGACTGGTTGATAAATAAATTTATTATTTCGAAATTTTATGGATTATTAACGAAAAGACTTTCGATTAAAACAAAATGAACTTTTTTGAAACAACGCGTTTTTTTGAAGATGTTACAAATATGGAATACTTAAAAATCATTTTTTGCAGAGATCAGTCGAAATTGAACTAAACATTTTTGCACAATAAATTTTAATTGATATATTACTACAGTCATATAATATTTTACTATGAATAAGAAAATATTGCTGCCAATGAAGGCGTTTAGATAAAGTTTGCCACGCCCACTTTGGGGGAATGACCTAGACTACTGTAAACAAACTAGATTTTCAACTACGTGGAAAGGTGAAGTCTTAAATTTTTAATATTCGAGTTTCTTTTCTTGAAAAAGTCCTAAAGCTAGTTTCACTTTCATCATAATTTTCGAATCACTGTTTTTTAAATAAAACGTTACCGTATTTTAAGGAAAATTTTATACTGCTGCAGCAGTAGGCAATTGCATTGTTTTTTAGCAAAATTAAAAAAAAACAAAGATGGCAAGCGCTCTTCGTTGCTTTAAAAAGTTTGAGCCCAAATTCAGAAGTCAAATTTGTCAACAGTTTTCCAGAAATAATGTAAGTTGTGAAATTTTCTTGTTTTTATGGCTGCTAATTTTGTTTTACATATTGTAATTAAATACTTCTTGCAATTTGTTTAATACTGGTAAAGTCATTTTTTCATATCACAAATATATGATACCTAATATTGAAATAACATAATTATTTTTATTGAAGTGTACTGGAACTATTGGATTCATTGGCCTTGGAAATATGGGAGGACCAATGGCTTTAAACCTCCTCAAAACAAACCACAAAGTCATTGCGTTTGATGTTATGGATGCTGCTATTAAACCAGTTGCAGAAGCTGGTGCTGAGGTAAATTGACTTCTTTTTAAATGAGTATAAGAAAATATGTTTTATGGGAAAGTAAATGTAGACCTTTGGAGCATAATGGTTGGAGGTTGTAGTAAGACGTAATAAGAATATCAAAGCCCATACAGAAGTATCATTCAAAATGATACCTACTTCTGTATGGGCTTTGATATTCTTATTACGTCGTAAATGTAGACCAATCAATGCACAGCGGAAAACTTTTATCATGAATTGTTTAACACTTTCATTTATGCACAGTCACTTTTGTCTATTAAATAGTGTTAAAACAATTTAAAACATTGAAAATATGTAAGTTATGAAAAAACATGTAACAACTATAATAATGGACAATTTCTCACAGTTTTACTTAGTGCATTCCCCAAGCAATTTTAGAAGCTTTATAAACATAAAAATTAATTAATAGACTTGCTTGAATTATATTACATAAAATCCTACTTGATTATATCTTAAATATCAATGCCCGCATTCCCAGAAAATTATAAATATTCATGCTAGTCTTGCTGTTTATCTTAAAAAAATAGCAATAATTTTAACAGTGACAAAATCTAATATTATTTTGTCAAAAACTATTATTACTTGTTATATAGTAAGGTATGATAAAATTGGTAGGAAAGTTGAAAATCAATAAAGAATCTTTTGTCTATGATAGGTGGTTGCTACACCATCAGACGTTGCAAAGAAAGCTTCCCAAATCATTACCATGTTGCCAAATAGTTCACATGTGGAAGAAGTTTATATGGGAAAGAATGGAGTCCTTGAGTAAGTCAGAATTTACCAGCACATTTGTTTATTTCTTTGATTTAACCTTATCTATTAGTGCAACATACTGCTATTTTTTAAACTGTGTTTGTCTCCTTAATAATGGACCAACTCATTTTAGGTCAGTGCAATCGGGGAGCATTTTGATTGACAGTTCTACTATACACCCGAATGTATCCAAAAAAGTGGCCGAGGCTGCAGCTTCAAAATCAGCCTATTACTTGGATGCACCTGTTTCTGGAGGTAATTAATGCAGCACTTTAAATTGGTGAAACTGAACAAATTTGCATTTAAAGTAATACGGATACATTTGATTTGTATGCATTGTCCAAATTCAAATAAAAGAATGTTGCCTATAATATGTTAACTATAATATTTTGCAAGACCATGGTTATTGCAATACTCTAGTTTCGTTAAAGTTTCAAATAATAAATTATGTTGAAATGCCTATATATGACTGTGAAGTAAGGTTTTTGTGCAGCACTATCTCAATTTGCAATACCAAACAGATGTGTGTGTTATATTTGTGTTTTAAGCACCACACAACATGTGGCTAGCGTGACAGGAATTGCTGTTCAGCATTGACGGGAAGTGTTATTGTTTTAAGGTGTTGGGGCAGCTCAGGCAGGAACCTTAACTTTTATGGTCGGCGGCAGCAAAGACAACTATGAAGTAGCAACTAAAATTCTCGCACATGTTGGCAAGGTATAGTCTATCCTTGCTTTCAGGCCATAGTTCCTTGTTGTTATGGCACATGCTTATGTGAATGGTGTAAAATTAATCGTTACAGAAAATTGTGCATGTTTTATCACAGATACTTGCGCACCAAATGAGTAACAGCACAACGAAATTGAAAAATAATGCTTAAACTTTTACCCCTCAGGAAATCCAGACTATTTTTTTGATGTGAAATGCAATTTATTTTGACCTCTAAATCACTAAACATAAACAGTTTAAAATAAGGTAATTCCACTCAATAATAAAATTGCAGGCCACACAAGACAAGACAAGTGCATTTCGGACATACCCTTTGCTGTTTTGTTTTTGTCTTACCAAGGCCTCACTTTACCCTTACTTTGTAGAATGTGGTTCATTGTGGTGACGTTGGAACTGGACAAGCAGCCAAGATCTGCAACAATATGCTCCTGGCTATTTCCATGATCGGCGTTTCAGAGGCCATGAATTTGGGAATAAAGTGAGCCATTTTGTGACATGTTTGTTGTAATTTGTTAGCTAATACTGAGTGCTAATTGAGTATTGAAGAAATACGATGGGATTCCATATTTTTAATTAAATGTTGAAAAATAGTTGCTATTCCACTCAATACTGTTTCAGAGACTATTGGCAGACTGTTTAGAATATTATAATTTTTTGTCATGGCTAGTTATATTTAAGGCTTGGATTGGACCCCAAAATCTTGGCTGGTATCATGAACACAAGTAGTGGAAGATGTTGGTCATCCGATACGTACAACCCAGTACCGGGTGTCATGGAAAATGTCCCAAGCAGTAACAACTACCAAGGTGGATTTGGAACTGCACTTATGTACAAGGTGGGCTTAACATTGTGGCCGAACTAGTCCCCCTTTGTTTTAAATTATTACTGGTTCTACTTTGAACATAGTCAGGCATTGAGGTTGGTAGTATATCAATTTTATTATACAACTTTTTTTTTACCTTGGGCTTTGTTACAAACAGAAAATGTTTAATATATGTTAAGGGTCGGGCTAAAAAAAGGTTCTCAAAAATATCGATAAACATGTGTTGAAGTGTAGTTTTAAACAAAATCTGTAAATACCATTGTTTTAATATATTAGTAAGAGTAGAGAAAATAAGGTTGTATATGATAGTCAATAAAATATTATAACAAGGTAACGCATTTTTGCTTTTCCCATTTTAGGAAATTGTTTAAACCCTGAAATATCATTCAAATTTTATTTCCCTAAAAACTTTTATCGCAGGATCTTGGTTTAGCCCAGCTAGCTGCAAGTGACACCAACGCACAAACCCCATTTGGTGCTGCTGCACATCAAACATACAGGACTTTGTGTGAGAAAGGATTCGCACAAAAGGACTTCTCCTCCATTTACAAATACCTCAGTGAAAACGAATAGAAAATTGACAATGCAAGTGACAAATTGAAGCCTGTTACTGACATGCGACATAGCTGTAAATAATCTCATAACATATGTTTTACAGCACTACAATCATTCCTGGTTTAATTTAAAGGTACTTCTGCATGTCTGTCCATTCATTTGCATCATTAAACTATTTTACCTATAACTTAAATCATGTTTTACACAACGTTTATTGTACAAGTATGTATATCCACCAATTTATGCAAGGTTTTTCCAGGCAGAGAAGTTTTTTATTCTTTGGAAAAATAGGGGTTTTGATCTATGATTTCCTACTTTAGTTGTGTGTATTTTTAATCAAATTTGATTTAAACAGTGCATTTAAAATATTTTTTTTAATTTTAATTGCCTTGCTCTTCTGCCACTTTACTTAGCGACCAAAAAAATATACTAACCTTTGTCAAGAAAACAATTGTTGTTATGGATAAGTATGAAGTAAACTAGAGAAACTTAATTAAGCCAAGCTTTAAGATTAAAAGTATTTAGTACAGATGAGGTAGTTTCATTTCTATTTGCAAATCAAAAAAATTACCAGGCTTGTCCCTAAAGATGCCGACAATTTAGGATCAGCCAATGTAGTTTATCTGGCCCACTTCCTCTTTTACAAACTACTCACAAGGCAAATACCCATAATTTTTGGTTACTTAACTACACATAAATATTTTTTGCGCTATGTGCACTAGTCCCATCAATACATATATTATGTTGGTGTTTTAAGGCAATCTTTCAACATAAAGGTGCCATGCAACTATATTATCAAAATAAGTTTCACCAACTTAGTTTCTGAATGCATTTTGTTGCTTTTCAAATTCGTGGAGTCTTTTAAATACGAGCATAAGCTTTGAGAGTTTAACAGCCCTTGACATACTTTTACGCTTCACAATGAGACCAATTTTCAGTTGCAAACCTAGGTCAATCCCTAATTTGTTATAATTGAAAACTTGAAACTACATGTTTTAACAACAAAATTGTTTATTAAAATTTAGGATTGCCCATTAAGACCTAAGTGTTGCTTTGGACTAGAACAACTTTGTCAACCCCTGTTCCTAAAAACTAACTAGAATAACAGTGGAAACCTATATTTCATATGGAATAAATCCGAATTGGCAGTCTCTTCTTAAAGTAGTTAAGTGAAAATAGCAATATATTTTATTTAGAAAATTTAAAGTCAACTTTAAAATCAGAAAAATTCTCTTCATTATTTGATATTGCATATGTGGTTGAAATTAATTAGGGCTTGCAATCTGAATGCCAAATAAAACCAGAAAAAAATATTTTGTAGTGTGTAATCAAATAAACATAACCAAACCAACATAATACAAAAATGAAGATTAACACAAAATTGGCATCATGACAAGAATTTTGACTAATTTGAACTTGGGACCACATTAGCTAAGTGCATGGCAAAGGAGTAGCTTTAATTGTTACAAAAAGCAAAGAGAACAGTTGTCAACCAGAACTGCATTTCTGTTAAAAGCTTCTAAATGTTTTTTTAATAGGTAGTTATAATTCATCTTTGCTTTCTTCAGATCCACAGTACTCTGTAAAAATAGTTTTAAATAGTTTTTAAACAGTTATTTGTAACTGAACAAACATTCTGACAATTTTACTTAAAAATAAACATGAAAATGTATAAATATGAAATGTATAAATATTACATACCTGCAACTTCTGAGCAAATTTTCATAGAAATGTCTGGAAGGTCTTTTTTAAAATGGTGCAAAATTTCATCCTCATAATCTTCAACTATCGCTTCACACTTCATATAGTAACAAAAATAAATGTTTACATCTTGTAATTTGTTATTACAGTTTTTCACGAGTTAGGGTTGGCATGCAAGCAGCTATTAAATTAAGATATTTGTAAAAACGTTAACATTCCAATTGCAAACCAGTAAATATTGTTAAAATGTTTTTGTATATTCCATAATATTGAGTCTCTACCTTGCACCCCCCTTTTACAAAGCAATTTACAATTTGTTGACTATGTTTTAGTAAGGCAACATTAAAAGAAAATAACCTTCTTGTATTACCGTCTTAAAAGTTTTTTATTTTGGATTTAAATTTTTTGTAGGGCTTTTAAGTTTAACAGATTATCAGATTTTTTGATAATGTGCACCTAAAACGGTTTGTACTAACCCAACAGATTCAACAGAAAAGGCTTATCAAATAAATCCTTGCAAATTTAATACTTGGTAATACGCGACTACTTACAGCATATTTAACATCCTTAGTTTTGGCATCTGGAGGTGTGTCTGCATTTTGTTGTTTACTGTCTTCCATTAACTGAGTGAAATCAATATCTGATGACATTTTACCATCATGTGTAACTATTCTTTTCAGTCTGAAATTCAAAAAGTTGACAAACTGTATAAGATTATCAGACTATTATCAGTAATTTATTTTTAATAAAAGTGTCATTTTTTATTACAATGCATAACACAATTTTAGTGTTAAGAGTTTAGTGTGGGCTATCCTGTGCATGCTCAACACATATCCCTCCATAATAATTTTGAAACTTTAAATACCATATATCAAATTGTCGTTACACATTTATAATCTTTTAACGCAATCGTTTTTTCTTACACTTTTTTTCCTGTCTCCGGATCTTTTGATTCAACATAATTGTCAGACACTTCTTTACAAACTGATTCCAGCAAATCTGTCAGATGTGTTTCCGATCTTGCATATGATTTCTAGGCAAAAAGCAAATATAAATAGTTTGTGGGACATAGATATAAGTTTATCAATTGGATTAAAAATCCCATTTTAACTAAATAAAAAATTATAAGATTTAAAAAAATAATGCTGGTAAAGCTAAAAATCTGGTTGTTAACAAATAAAAAGTCATTACCTTGGTAGTCCTAGTTTTGCCATCAGGCGTTATTCTAAATCCTCCAACATCAATTTTCTTATTGGGGTCCACTTTACTAACACCGTGTTCAATTTCACTTATAATGGCTTTGCAAGCTTAACAAAAAACATGCATCAATAAATAATATTCTAACAAAACTCAAATGGAGAACAAAACTCTCAAATATTGTTCTTATAACTTACCATCACAATATAGATCTTTATTTTTCGCAGACAATACAAGTTGAAAAAACAATGGCAGTATTGCAAGAATGAACTTCATTATAAATTGAGATATTGACAGATTATGTACTTTTAAGACAGTCTAAAAAACATCAAAATTATGTAATTTAGATGATAAAAATACTATTTTGTCTTATAGCTCTTTTTAAAAGTTAAAATACAAAGGTAATAAGCTTTTCTATGATTTTCACTATAAACTATATATCCCACAATTAAACAAAGAAGGTGATGGATTAGGTGACCCGCATGGCCGCATTCTAATATTTTTTAACAGGTTTATTATACATTTGAGATTTTATTATTAGTTAAAAAAGTGCAATAGTTTAAAACATTTCATACCAGGTTATTTAATTACCATCTGTCGAATACTAATTGATAATTTTACCAGCAAATAAAACAGTATAGCGATTAACAACTTTTAACTATTCAATAAAAAAAGTAGTAAAGGCGTAATTAAATATTCAACAAGCCTTTACATTCCTAATTCTATATAAAAGGACTACCTGGATTTAAAATCAGGACCATCAATTACTACCTTATATGT
Organism: Ascidiella aspersa; assembly: GCF_963924565.1. Taxonomy (NCBI): domain Eukaryota; kingdom Metazoa; phylum Chordata; class Ascidiacea; order Phlebobranchia; family Ascidiidae; genus Ascidiella; species Ascidiella aspersa. The sequence goes on from NC_139451.1 coordinate 25,014,906, forward strand.
CAATTTTTTAACACATTCAATTGAAGTACGTTTCCTTCTTTATTTTGAAGCGAAAATATGGACGCGTGGCTTTACTACAGTCAGCTGGATTTAGTCAAGCGTAAAACTTCATTATTTCGCTTAATAACATAGAAGACGAAGTTTTCACTTGCAAAACGAATGGAAACAACTGCGACATATTTTTTACGTCAAAGGATGGGAATTGAATTCATCTAAATGCGAAAAACATAACAATAAAAATCGCGATGCGAACTTAACGCGTGACGCTAACAAAGCGTAACGAACCATGACGTCAGATGAATGTAAAGTTTTCCTTTTCAACCGGTAGTTGGTAATAACAAATTAAAAGTTACAAAGTGGTAAAATTACTTAAATCCATTTAGCACATCGTTAACGGTGCATGAAAACGAACGTATAAATATCAATTGACGAATCATATCTAAAAAAATCGTTGTCGTCTGATTTGTTTAAAACTGCATGTACTGTAATTGTACTGGGCCATGCCTCTGCTCTGCAAAACCTGCAGTCTTGTGATTAAAGCTTAGGGCAGGTTTTAAACGTTTGGGGAGAAGACTAGATTAAGTTATTTTACTTGACAATGTTTGTTTGTGATGGCCAACTGACTAAAAAGTAGTTGAAAAGATATTCGTGTTAGCGGCGCTCTTTCACTTATGTACGTGAAAAGTTATGCAAAAAACAAAACAAAATAATACCGCATACCACAACGCATATTGTTTGGGTTAGGGTGCGGGTTAGCGTTTGGGTGAGGGTGGGTCAAGTAATATGGTGAGGGTGGGTCAAGTAATATTATGTTTATTATTAATAATAACTTGACCCACCCTCAACCAAACGCTAACCTGCACCCTAACCCAAACAATATGCGTTGTGGTATGCGGCATTTGAAGAAGGTTTTTTTTTTATTAATTTTCACGTACATAAGTGAAAGAGCGCCGTGTTAGCGAACCTCAATAATAATAAAACAAAGTTTTTTTTTCTCAGAAAGCCCTTCACAACTTTCTAGTTAGTTGTAAAATCTAGAAGCTGCTTTCATAGATTAAGTAATGTTTTTTGCTTAGTAAACTTTGGCCCTGGAAATGTTTTCAAATTGTATGCTATATGTGTATAATATTATTTAACATATATTATTTACATATTACATTTATATAAATGCATTTTTATATTTTAAAGTATGTGTACATATGCTCTGCGGCTCTCTGTGTGATAAAGGTTTTCATGCAAATCTATATATGTTGAAGAACTTATTAGTATTTTATTTGTATGCCTTAAATTTATACAATTTTATTAGTGTTGCAATTTGCCACTTCTATTGAACCGTTTAGCAAGGGTCTTAACTCAAATGTTTTTCTGGTTGACCACCCTTGTCCTACAAAACCAATTTTAATGTGTATTTAATATTTAATGTCCATATAAGTCCTAGGTTGACAAGCTTGGCCTGAACCCCGAATCTGTTTAGGAGCACAAACATGAATCAGCAAATGCGTAAAAATTAAGCAGTTATTTTTTGTTGTAAGTACCATTGTCATAAGTTGATTTATTGCCATGCAAAGTTTAAAAGCAAATTCATTACAGCTGTGTAATTTTTGGCATTTCCCATGCAGTATCCAAAGTTTAAAGTTTCTGAAAGATATTAAACCCATTAGCTGTTTTTATGAATGTTACATAATTGACTATGCATTCAACCTGTTTTCTTCAATTATACATTTTATTTCAGTTCCAGTTTATAAAAAAAAATTTACCACCAAAACATGGCTGATACACCTACTGATGGAGAAGTACCACCAATGGACGGTGACAATGCACCCCCAGACTGGATATTGAGCCTGTTGAAATGGGTGGCAAAGGACCCTTGGGAATTCGTCACCACTGTGCTAATGATACTTTCACCTTTCTTCTTTATCAGTGCCTTTCTAGCCTATAAGCTCTCAAAGCAAATTGAAGCAAAAGAAAAAGAAAAGAAGAAAGTTCTCAAACGAGAGAAACAAATCAAGAGAAGAGCAAAAATTGACTGAATTTATTATGCATATCATTCATCATAATTTTCGTTCGTTTTCTTGTGATTATAGGGGATTTTTTATTTTTTTAATGATTTACCGTGGTCAGTTATTTTTGCTACCTCCAATTTTCTGGAGAATTCTTGTGGAAAAATACGACAACATTGTTGACTGTTGACCTATAAACAGTGGATCTTGTAACCTAATTATGTGTTCTTTACTGTAATTGGCTATGCACCACATGTTAATTTATGTGGTCAAATGACGTATGTCTTAGTTTTCTATTATGGTCAAATTTCAACTAAAATTGGTTGTCCTGTTTTCTGTCTAATGTATGCATAATTCATCATAGATCCATAATTAGCTGACTTGTGGTAAAAATTATTTTGAAATGTTAAATCAAGAACTTAATTTAAAATTTGTTTTAAATATGCAAAAGGTATCATACTGAAATCATTTTGTAGTAGGAATTCTCAGTCCTATTAGTTTATAGTGTTTTTAATGTGCAACACATTATTATGCTTCCTATTTAAATTGACTTTTTATTTTAAGAAATGTATTGGATAACATTGCCTTTCACAACCGACCTGAAAAGACCTAATTTAATGTTTAACTTTTTTAGTATGGAAGTGAACAACTGTGATAAAATTAATCTTTTTATCATTTTTACCCCATATGTATAGCCTGGATGTAAATTATTAAGAACTAGAGTCCATACTTTTTCATATTTTGGTGAAAGTTTTAAAATGTAATTTTTTGTATCTGTTTACATAGGGTTACTGTGAAAAAGTATTTTTAATCTGCCATATTGCTTCCAAAAAGACATTTTGAATTTTATTGACCAATTGTTGCTTTATGTTTGTGTTAATAGGTTTTAGAACAGAAAAACAAAACATGAAAGATTTTACCAAGTGCCATGTATTACATTTATTGAGCTACTGTGTATGAACTCCAAGATCTAAAAGAAACATTTCAAAAATTAGGCAGCGTGTTTCTAATCTGCAGTAATATCAAAACTACAAATGACAAGGTATTAGGTACTATTGGGGGACAGTACGCAGTCCAAGACTTGAAAAGATTAACTAAACTCTCAGAATGAAACACTTTATTATATATAGACCTACATATTTATTTCTTTTAATTGCGAGAATAATTTTATCAATTCATGTTTAATTTCAGTAAACGTGTGCAATTTTTTGTGAGTAGTGGTCAATCTTCAAACTGTTTTTCTATACGTGAAAAACCCTACATTTTTTAGACTGCGGATTTCTCCTCTATGTCCTTATTTAGCGCAGATTCCAAGCCGAAAGTTCTACGAATTCCAAGCCGAAAGTTATACATGTCTTCATTAAAACAGTTGGCCTAGGTTCGGCAGTAGAAGTATGGCGTTGGAGCGAGAATGTCATGCTAGTTTTTTATCAAGCTGTTGTTGGTAGCCATGTTCAGATGTAGGCATGAACAAAATACTGGGATGAAGTAAGAAAATTACTTGAAAACGTGGCGTTACAAGTTACCTTATAAAGTAACGTCAAAACTCGACGCATTTTCAAGATATATAGACAGAAAAAGTCGCGTGTGAGTCAAACGTTCATTTCAAATATAAAAGTTCGTATCTGACCGTTTCTAGGCTGTAATAAACGTGCCGTAATAAATTTCCGGTCCTAGTTTAGCTTACAGCAGGGGTTGGCAACATACGACCCGCTGGCCAATCTGGCCCGTTCAACACAAATTATGCGGCCTGCGACCTGTTTCACAAACTGGACACGAGGCCATTCCTCATATTGGGTAACACTAATGTACGGAATGATGAATGGTCGGAATGGTCGGAACGCTCACAGTATTATTATTAAATATAATAACACTTGACCCAGCTTCACCCAAACGCTAACCCCACCCTAAACCAAATAGTGTGCGTTGGTTTAATAATTGTTTTAACGGGGTAACACTTAAATTAGTGAGCGTTCCGACCATTCCGACCATTCATCATTCCGTAAATTAGTATTACCCCTCATATTGTTTACTGCAGCCTAACAATTTTTTGCGTTTTCTGCAAATCTTGTTACTCTATCGAGTGTAAATTGCAAAACACCCTAGTTTTATCCTAGGAATAACAGTCATTATGGTTGTTATAAAAAGATGCGCCCTAAAGTCTACACAGTTGAAATTTAACCGCCCACAGAGACCTTTCTGAGTTTGGTTTTGGCCCGCCACTAAAAAAAGGTTGCCTATCCCTGGCTTACAACACCATAGCTGGGTATCCTACCAAAGAATAAACAAAGCGCTAATCATTTAAAAACATTTGAACATATCTTAAACATGAGTTCGGGAAACTCTTCCGGCGGCAAATTTAAGGATAGAGTAATTAAGTAACCAACCAAAATTGCAACAAGCAATTATCTTCATGTTGTCTACAAAATTGGTAATCTTGACAATACAAGAAAAATGCCGTTGTTAAGCACATAAAATGATTTACTTTGGGCAAAAGTAAACTAATTTGGATTATTTTGGGCTGTCAGGCAATAAGATGTAATAAAGCAAATGCCATTCACAGCGGACAAAATTTATTAAAAATGTAATGTACGGTAATTTGTTTAGAGACCAACGGACCATTTCACATAAGGTTGCACCACGCTTCGTAACGCTGAATCTGTGAATAATTGTGGCAAGATTTGCTGAGTCACATTCTGTAGGTTAAAAACGCTCTTTCATACGGTTTACACATTTGGCTTGTGCATACAGGCCCTACGCAGTAAAAGTTTTGTCTTGTGTTTTACCTGTGGGCTTATCAAGGACTTACCAGGAGTAGCCTACAAAAGATATTTTTAAGCTTACTGTCCGAAATGAATGTGGATCGATATTTAAATCGAATTAACTACACCGGCTCGAAAGCAGTCAGCGTGGAAAATCTCAGGGCCCTTTGTCATTGCAATGCAACCAGCGTACCAGAAGACACGTTGGACTTATTTGGTGGCCCTGGAAAGGTCCCCACTTTGGAGGCCATTTATCAAAACGTAGTTGAAAAACCGTAGAGGGTGGTTTCTGCTATGAACAAAACGGCATTTTCGCTTGGTTGTTGGATCAGCTTGGCTACGACGTTGCCATGATAGAAGGAAGTTATCATATGACCGAGGAAGACGAGTTTAGTTATCCGTTTAACCACATGCTTTTAAAGGTAAGAAAGTTGTGTAAAATATGCTTACTTTACAATTGATTGGCCTAATTAAAATTATTTCAGATAGAATACTAGCGTTCAATATTATATAGAAGTGGTGCTGAATCCCGGTGCCGGTTCGAGTTTTTTGTCGATCAGTCAAAAAAGTTTCAATGATTTGTTTTGATTGCAAACTATTCTAGTCGGTCAACTTTAACTATATAATGTAAAATCGTGCTTTAGAATTTCTGGTTACCGGTGCGTAAAATGATTTTTGTTTTGTTAGCGATCCGCAGGCGCCAAAAGGTTAAGAACCACTGCAATATAGAACAACTAAAACGCAAATTTTGACTACTACATTCATCTGCTCAGACATATCAAGCATTATTCATAATTTTATTATAACGAATGAAGTGTTAGATCTTAGATAACAAAATAATAAATACGCTTTTCTATGCTCAAAATAAATATTTTAACAACGTTGTTACAATAAAAATATCGAATATTGAAAAAAAATTATATTTTATGGTTAGCCTATTAGATCTTATATAACAAAATAATAAATACGATTTTCTATGCTTCGCTCAAAATAAATATTTTAACAACGTTTTACAATTAAAATATCGAATATTAAAAAAATATATATATTTTATCGTTAGCCTATTGGAGCTTATACAAGTTTAGTTATCCGTTTAACCACATGCTTTTAAAGGTAAGAAAGTTGTGTAAAATATGCTTACTTTACAATTGATTGGCCTAATTAAAATTATTTCAGATAGAATACTAGCGTTCAAAATTATATAGAAGTGGTGCTGAATCCCGGTGCCGGTTCAAGTTTTTTGTCGATCAGTCAAAAAAGTTTCAATGATTTGTTTTGGTTGCAAACTATTCTAGTCGGTCAACTTTAACTATAATAATGTAAAATCGTGCTTTAGAATTTCTGGTTACCGGTGCGTAAAATGATTTTTATTTTGTTAGCGATCCGCAGGCGCCAAAAGGTTAAGAACCACTGCAACAACTAAAACGCAAATTTTGACTACTACATTCATCTGCTTAGACGTATCAAACATTATTCATAATTTTATTATAACGAATGAAATATTAGATCTTAGATAACAAAATAATGAATACGCTTTTCTATGCTTCGCTCAAAATAAATATTTTAACAACGTTGTTACAATAAAAATATCGAATATTGAAAAAAAATATATTTTATGGTTAGCCTATTAGAGCTTATACAAAAAAAATAATCAATACGCTTTTGTATGCTTCGCTCAAAATAAATATTTTAACAACGTTTTACAATTAAAATATCAAAATATTTAAAAAATATATATATTTTACCGTTAGCCTATTGGAGCTTATACAAAAAAAAACTAATCAATACGCTTCTGTATGCCTCGCTCAAAATAAATAAGTTACCAACGTTATTACAATTAAAATATCAAAATATTTAGGAAATATATATATTTTACCGTTTGTATAATTGTTTGGGCGTCTTATGGCTATGGTGCTTATTCGATGTCATTCCTTTTATTTTTTCTTGTTTTGAGGTTACCATTGGAAAGCAGGATTGGATTGTAGACGTTGGATTTGGCTCCCTGTCTTTTTACGAGCCTCTCAAATTCATAAATGGCCTGAAACAAGCACAATCGACGGGTTTATTCAGGATTCGGCAAGCTAAGGACCACGCAGTAGGATTTTTAATAGAAAAGCACATAAAGGAAGTTCAGGATATGGACAGTAAGTATAAACAAGTTACTTGAATATAGAAGTTGTGTAGCAGGTAAGTGTAGAAACCAGTGTGTCGAAATGTCGGGGGGTCCTAGTTGCTTTTATGGCTAAACTAATTTTTACTACACGCCAACTAATATAAGTAACCTATGTGTTGAGATTTAAGCCTAGATCTAACAACTAAGATGGCTTTCGTTGTACTAATGATAAGCCGCAATCGTTGGTCAAAAAAGGAGCTTTAGAAGAGCTAGATCAAAGTTGTTAACACGCATATATGTGTGCATATTTCATTGAGTCATGTTTAACAACTTATAATTTAATTAATTGTCTTGTTTTGTTCTGTTATATTACAATTTTTTCTTTAGTTAAATTTCCACATGTCGAAGATTTATGGAGAAATATCACATTTATTTTTAAAGTTGTCCTAAAAACGATATTTAAACTCTTCTGTAAATTAACTTTAAGGTGGAAAAATAAAATCCAAAGGCTCCAAAGCGAAAAGCAAGTACGAAGTGGACAAAGATTGGAATATCATGCTGCGATTCAGGTACTGTATACAAGAACTTGTGACTTAGTAAGAAATGCATTAATAAAATGGCTGTTGCACTTTTAAATAAAACTATAGCCTAATTCGGACTGAAAACGAAACAGATAACGCCAGTGTTCCTTCAAAGGTTGCCATACACCACTTTTAACGACATTTAAATACTTTTTTGTTTTACTAAACTTGCGAAACAGTAGGTTTTAGATATTGTGCATGACAGCTGTGTGACGTTATAGTACACCACCACAGAAGTGGGAGAACTTCATGGTTGGTTGGTCACTTCACGTAGATGACGAAAAGTCATGGATCAGGACGAACTCGTTTTTGCAGGTGACCTACATGAGTTATCGTTTGAAAAAGCACATCGTTTTATTATTTCTGTTGCACGAGATTATGGACACTTTCCATTATGCTTTAAAGCAGCGGCTCGCGGGCGTCGTTAATTGATTTACCACTGTAAACGTATGGAAAGCGAACATCCGTTTCAGAAGCTAAATATAAAATCGGTCGCTTTTTATTTTCCAAATTACGGCTTCCAAAATTATGTTACAAAAAAGTACTCATTCTTCCTTTAACTGCGATTGGCACGTAGCTAGCGTTCCTAACAATTTTAACTAAATGACGCTGCATTGCGAACCACAATTAAGTGTTTTTCGTACGATTAAGTGAATTACCTGCGTTAAAAGTCATACAGCCGTGTGTTTAAATGAAACTCACGCCAATAAAAAAAATATTTTTCAAAATTTCTTATTTTTAATTTCTTTGCGACCAATGGTACAATGGGTTTAAAATTAGCACAGGATTACGTTAGAAAAATAAATAATTCTTTCTTCAACTGCGATTTGAACGTGACCTTTCTGAAAAAAAAAAGTGATGCTGCATTGCAAAATACCTTATATTTTTATATCTTCGCGTCCACTGGCTCAATTGGTTTTCGCAGATTTTCACCGAAGACGGCAGCATATTTTTGTGGGGAACAACGCTGATAGAAAAGACGCACTGCAGTCCACTGGTGGAGAAATCGCGGCACACTGAGATGATGACAGGAGTTGACAAGGACAAAGACATTTCAGCCATTAAACAAATCATGAAAGATAAGTTTGGAGTCGTTTTGGACTTTGTACCCGAATTTGCTTCTGCCGATTACAGACCAAAATATAAGTAATGATAACGATGTATGCGTGTGTAGTGTGGTGCAGTGAGGGCTGCGGGTTCAATTAAAAACAACCAGAGTCCTACCCCGGCCGAATATATTAACCCGAGCCCGAATCCCGAGTCCAGTGTCCGACTTTGGCATATTGGCCGACGAATCCCTATTCCGGTTCCAACTATATAGGCCTACCGCCTGTATACTATCACGTCGCTAAAATAGTGTGTATATACAGCAATTTACTTACAAAGGTGTCATATAACACATCCAGCCACGATATACCGTAGGACAGGTGGTTGAAAATGTTTCACTGAATGCTGTTTCACCATTACGATTTACTGTTTGTGGCTGCTTGGTTTCGAACTTGGTACTGCGCATGCGCACAACGGACTAGGAACTCGGGTAGTCTTGCATAGTCTTACTGGAGTCCCGAGTACGACTCAAGCTAAACAAACCGACTTCGTCAAGTTCCCAACCGAACTCCCCAGCCGTGGCAGTAAATAATGGCACCTCGCTAAAACGGTAGCACTAAAACGACTTGACAATTCGGAATTTGAAAATTATTGGATGAAAAATTGTGTTTTGTAAACAAGTGCCTGTTCTCGCAACTCTAAACGTCAGCATAGGTAAATAGTTTTTGTTTTTTTTTTCTTTGAGAAAGTTTGTTTTCTGTTTGAGATATTTTCTTTCTTTTATTAAAAATAAAAGTTTACGTTAATGAAGGTAATCATAGACGATTTTATATAGTCAAAGAAATGTAATACATCGTCTATCGTTTTTTTCATTGTGTGACTTTTCAATTATCTGTTTTTTGTATTTCATTGCATCATTTGTGTTCTTCTTGAAGAATAAACTATTGAATATTACTTCAACCACTCTTAATCTATTGTGTGCAGTCAAACTGTGCAAACTTTACATTGGTAATCAAAGCTGCAGTACAGTCCTGCATTTCGATATTCTGGCCAAGTTTAATTTAAAGCACGATCCAAAACAGACCGACAACTTTACTATGTTAACTTCAGACTGCTGTAGTCTAATCGTGTGATCCTTACGGTATAGCAAGACCTGTTGGAGATTCTCTGACAAAAAATCGTTCTGCTAAAGCACAACGGTATTCGTATTTGTGAAGATATTTAATCGGTGCTTAGGGGATCGCGTAACAGTATCAACATTATACTTTTTTAAAGCATGATAGTCACAAATAACGACAAAAGCGATAAAATACAATGATTGCTGGAAAAAAGACGAAAGCGACAAACGCAAATTACATTTTCGGCGAAGAAAATAGAACGTGTCTTTAAAAAGCACTTGTTCCAGTGAAACTTAATTTCGTGACCTTCTGTTTCACTGTAAAGAGTCACATAAAAATGGGGGGCCTTCAGTTGGGTATATAGGGGTGGTACAAGACCCCATTACTCTAGGTTAGGGTACGTTGGTTCATTGGAGAAAAGGGTCCACCTTAAACCTCGCAAAAAGTCATGCTGTATACAGTATAAGCTACACAACGGACTAAACTGACGAACCTTGTTATTTATAGGTAAAAAAGGCTCGGAAAATGTCAGAGATCCAACGAAGGACTTATATGAATGAAAAATAAAGCAATTGCTACAAATATATTTAAGCTTAAAGCACCAGCAAAATTAGCGCAAACTGAACGGCACGTTTAAGCCCGCTGCACCTCAAAGCAAATTATCAATAAAGTGCCCACACCAAAGCACTTTTTCTAGTGTCGTGACGAAAAAGCAACAAAGTTAAACAACTGACGAACTTGAAAGGAAAACATTCGGGGCAGTGAGCAAAAGCAATGCGACGGGGAAATTCGCTTAAATTAACAAGCAGCCAGAAGCAGGTAGCTAGCCACGACGACAAAAACAAGCAAAAAAACTTGGTTGCTGCATTGAACAGGACTGGGATACGAAAAGTTGGTGCGCGTTATAAAACTAGATAGGTACAGAGGACGCTGTTTCCAACAGAAATCGCCTCAAATTGGTGTTTTTTGGCGACGGGATTCGACACAGCGCTATGCTGTATAAATATAAAGTAAGTCATTTTTATTTGATGCGCTTTAAAATGGATATTATCACACGACAGATATTTTTTGCATTTCATGTATCAAAGGTGGCTGTTTTTAGGTTTTTCTTCACTTAAAGTTTTTTTTCAAACAGATAAGCACAGATAAAAAATAGATAGGAAAAACGAAAAATAATTAAAAACAACCCGAAATAAAAAAAATCACTTTGAAGATAGCACAGCGTTAATTACCAGAAAAGCCCAAAGTGGGGTTTTGCCGCACAACAAACGAAGGCGGCTCACAGATCAGTGACAAAGGACGCGCGAGCTGGGTCCAGCATCATGTGTGACGTCACTCCTCCGCCACGCCGCCTCTCGTAGTTAGCGCCACCTAGCGACAATTGCGACACGTCACCGCAAAGCGACCGCGAGTCGTCTTCATAGGGAAAACCCCCGCTGGTCGGGTGCCTGGGGTCTTCGGACATGGAGCGGCCGTACTCGGGGACCCGGGGTCGGTGGTGGGGGTTGGTGCGGGGCAGGGGACGCCCCGGGGGCGCTGCGGCGCCGTTGGCCAGGCGCCGCTGCACGTGGGGAGAGGGCTCGGGGGAGTAGGGCGCCAAGCTTAGCATTGACTCGGCCAAGCTCTCGCGCGAGTTGCCGCGACCCATCTTATGCTGACTCGCTGAGTAGAGCGGTGCGAGTTGACCGGGCGAGTCGTGATGCAAGTGAGTGGGTTGATGCGGAAGGTAGCCATGGTAACGCGGCTGCTGGTAGGAGCGCGAGAGATCGGCGGGAGACGGCGAGATCCCCCTATCTCTCTGGCTCCCGTGCTGCTGCGGCTGCTGCTGGATGCTGCCCTGATGGTGGCCATTGTAATTGTTCCCGGATGAGTTGACTCTCTGTCGCGGCTGCGGAACAGGGATGATGTCCGACGATGCTGAAGAGGGACGAGAGAGGCGCGAACCTCCGCCTCCCTTTCTCATTTCCTCCTTGATGCGCTCCACCAGCCGCTTGATCTCTTTCATGTTGTGAGGGGGTGCAGTGCGCTCGGCCTCTATGACGTCACACAGGGCCGGCTGGAGTCGCCCCTCCTCGCGGAAGACCCGGGCGCGCGCGTACAGCGCCTCGTACCAGAAGGGCTTGAGCTCGAGGGCGCGCGAAGCGCTTTTTTCGGCTGAAAAAATAAAAAAAACAGTTTGAGTGAAATTAAGGAGAAAATCGCCAAAAAAAAATATTTTTTAAAGGCGAAAAAATTTTTTTGATAATTATTTTTTTAAATTCAGGTGGGTTTTTGGCTTGGAATTTTTCATTAAGAAAAATTTAGTTAGAAAATCACATTACGTAAGATAATTCACATTTGCCAAAAAATATTTATAACGGCATTCTCGAATAGTTTTACCGCGACTAAATTTATTAACTTTATTTTCTGTTACAATATGAGCAAATGTCGCCAGCAAAATGATATAATACGCATGCATACCTCCTTCCAATTCCCCAAGTTTCCTCAGACACCTCGAGTATCCTAGCAACAGGTGCGCTGATAGGTCGGCCAGTTTGCTTTGCGCGGTCATGCGTTCACCACGTGACTGCTGTGACGTACCGAGTTCGCCGACATGCTTGAGTGCGCGAGCGTACACGTCACTGGCGTGCGTGAACTCAAATGCCTTGTAAAGGTTGTTTCCCTCCTCAAGACAGTTATCTGTGGGCAAAGTATATACAGGTTAGTAAGTCTGCAACAGATTTTAGTAAGTCTGCAACACTTAACTTTCTGGTCAAGAACATTGCGTTTAGAGAAAAGTTTAAAATTAATATCCTATAATAAAAAAAAACAAAGGACGCCGTTAAAAGCTGTCGTTATTTTAAAAATATTTTTCAAAAGTACTCACTGAGTAAGGCTAAGGTCACGTCGACCTTGTCTGTTGCCATGGCCCACGAGGTTGGCAGGATCTGGGCCCCGCGACGCAGTAACCTAGCAACCACCGCGATGTTGCGACATCCGATGGCACGGTCCAGTGCGCACATGCCGGTGGCATCCACGTGACTTATGTCTGACCCGGCGTCCAATAGGAGATCGACAATCTGTTTGACAAGATTTAAAGTTGATCGTTTAGTTTGTGACAGTATTAATTAGGTCGTTAATCAGTAATGTTTTGTAAAAAATGCCAGTTCTGCAGAGCTACAGTACATTTTCGTAGCTGGAGGTCTTTTTACCTATGTGTTAACATTGTATTACACAATGAACGTCAAAAAACGACGTTTTCTTTGTGTTTTTTTTAAACGAAGTATTGTACAAATGTAATTAACTGTAAACAAAAGTAGACTAACAATGGTTTGAAGGCCTAGCTAGCGATCTAATTTTACCTGGGGATCGCCAAAGAATGCGGCCAAATCCAGCGCCGTTCTTCCGCTGGCATCACAGTGAGAAATGTTGGAGCGTCGGTCGATCAGTGATCTAACACACTGGGCTTGACCTAAGAACAAAAACGTCGATTTAGGTTAAACATTGGACCGAAAAAATATACATCAATAAGAGAAGTAAGTTTATAGTGGCCAGACACAAAAGATAAACAGCGTTGAATGAAAAACAATTCGGTTTGACATAATTTAATCTTTATATTTTAAATCATATTGTGGTTTAGAAAACGTTTTTATCATAAATACATTACATTAAGAAATCTAACTCAACGGATTTTCTCTCACCTTGCAAAGCAGCCCAGCTGAGAGCAGTAAGACCTTCTCGATCGGCGGCGGTTATACTTGCGCCTGAAAAATAAAGAGTTGTTTTACACAGGGTTTCTGCATTAAGTCAACATTATTTATTACCTTTAAGAAATTCAAAAAACTTCACCGAAAATCACAAAACCCAACATTAAATAAACGTTAATAAATTAGTCAAATCCCCAATCACCCTAAACATGTCATATGATTAGTCTGTAATATTGTTCTCGAATTCGGGGATGTACCAACCTCGAGATAAAAGAAGTTCCAGGACGCCGAGGTGTCCGCTGCAGGCGGCCATAATCAGGGGGGTTTTACCGCCGGCGTCGCGGGCCTCGAGCGCAGCCCCAAAGTTTAGCAGAAGGTCGGCGACCGCCCATTCACCCTGTTGTAGAAAAAAAGGATGATAAAAATCGGTGTTAATTAAAACAAAGAAGTACAAAATACTGGGAAATGGTTGTGAAATTACGTTTTAAATCCATGTCGTTTAAACTTTTAAGCCAGCGGTTCTTATGGATTATTTGAGAATTTGAATTCTTCACAAAGTAAACGATATTACAACGTCTAAGAGCCACTTCTGGAAAAATTGTTATTTCCTATCCGGAGGTCTGGCATTTTTTCACATAACAATGCATCACAACAAGTAACCAATATTATTGGGATAAGAACACCTTGTTAAGTTTCAAGCCAAGTTTTGCAATACTTTTCAGCAAGCGTACCATACAGTTTCATATGAGCTCCAAAATATCAAATTTTAAGTTTTACGGCGCAGAAAGCCGCAGCTTACAAGCATATCTTAATTTGCAATACCAACAGCCTTTATAACTAAGGAATCGGCCAGTATTCAAATACCACCAAAAGCATTGAAACTTACATGTTTCACGGCGCAGAAGAGAGCAGTGAAGCCGAGCTTGTTCTTCTGCTCGAGCTTGGCCTTGCAATGGCGCACCAGGAACTCACAGGCTGACGACTTGCCATGGGCCGCGGCCGACGTTAGTGGGGATTCCCCGTTGCTCGGTTCCAGGCCGTCGACGTCACAGCGGAAGGCCTCGGTCTCGAGGAGGTATTGCATCAGCTGTGGATGAAGAAGTCATGTTATAGTAATGCCGCTACAGCTATAAGAGGTCGATTTTGAAACGGCTGATTGAATTGACTTCATTTTGTAAAATGTGTTTTAATTGAAATTTTAAGGATTTTTTAGGGGAAAACTTACTTATATGAATATATTAAAGTAATTTAGAAATAAAAAAACTATTGTGGTTGTCAAGACTTTTTTTTTTCGATATTAAAAACGACGAAATTAGCATGGGCCTACTGAAGTTCAAGTATGGAAAAAACATGAAAAAAGTGACAGCAATTAATTCCAAAATTTGATAATTCCCACATGTTATGTTTTCTCTCTCACAATAACTTTTCGCCCAATTTCGTGTTATTTACTATCTTTAGAACAGTTTTTCATTATTTGTCAAAATCTAACTCCTTTTACCCAATATTCAATTAGTAAAATAATTCAATTACCTGCACGTCTCCAGTGGTCGCAGCAGCCACTAGCGCCTGTTGGGCAGCGAAAGTGCGGTGCTTCTCGGTGACGTAGAGGTCACAGGTCAGCAGCAGTTTGGCTGCGTCGCTGTGACCACGTGATATGGCGTGCAGGAGCGGGGTGTGGCCGTTTTGATCTTCCTGGTTTAGCTAAAAGAAAAAAAAACGATTTATAAACTTTCAGTAGGCCTACCACTTAAGTTAAGAGGCCGGATGATATCATTTATTTAATGCTCTGTCCGGATGTTATTCGTCGCATTTACAGCTGAATTAGATATCTGCCTATGTTAATTAAGTATCGAAATCGCGCTAGACATGATAAACTTCTATGTCTGATACCCAAACCTAAAGAATATTAAGATTCAATTCCATGTTACAAATGGCATATAATTCATTTAATTAGACGAATTTCCCACGATGTTTTCTGTCCCATTTACAACTAAAACATATTTCGGTGTAAGTCTATTTAAAATAAAAGGAATAAAAATCGCGCTAGACATGATATTCGTCTCCGTGTGATACCTAAACCGGAGAAATATTATGATTTAATTCCATGAACAATTTACAATCTACTAGGTGGTGACAAGGCTATGGAACTAAATTTAATCAGGAGAAATCATCCATCTTCACACTTACCATGGGCCTGTATCTCAGCAGCAAGTCTACCATCCTGACTCGACCGGCTGCAGCGGCGAAAGTGAGAGCCGACATTCCGTTGGAAGCTTGCAGGTTGACGTCAGCACCGAACATGAGAAGAAGTTCGGCCAACTCGAGACAACCTGAGAGAACAAAAAGGGGGAGTTAGTTAAGTAACCAGTGTAGCCCCTGCAATTTTGCTGCGATATATGCCGAGGTTAACCACGTCCTACATTAACCACGTAACCACGTCCTACATGGTTTTAAATATTCATTATCGTAAACCATAAACACCAATAATTTTGACCACCTAATTTGTTCTTCGCTAGTGGATTACTCCGAAAGATATGGCCAATAAAATCAAGCACATTTATTTAACAGTTTGTGAAACAAATCTCACAAATCTTAATTAGAATTTCCATTTTTTAATTTGTTAACTTACCTGTATGTGCGACTACTGCCAGTGGTGTTGCGTTGCAGAACACTTGGGTCGGTACGTTCGGGTTTGCTCCGGCTCGAAGAAGTAATTTGCTGACCTGGAAATAAATAGAAAACATGTGAAAATTTAATTAGGTTAATATTTTAATATGTTCCGAAAATATTTTTCATCCTAATAAGCAAAAACAAAAAACAGACCCATCATATAGCATTAACTATTGTAAACGAATTTGCACTTAGTCCTAGTTCTGAAAAAGTATCCAACCAACCTTCATATTTGGGTAGAACATGTTCCTAATTGATGTGAGGGCTTCGGTGAGCTGGTGACTGCTTTCTGCCATCAGCTTGGCGTTTCTTTCACTTGCACTTATACCTGTAATTCATCGCGAGTGTTACTTTTAAAACTCGACAACATTGGTTTAAGCCTAAGGTGTGCGTAAATAGGTTGAATATCGAAGAGAAAAACTTTTAACAGTCAACATTAGGAATAAAACAACACAAATTACAGGTAGAGGTTTAATTTATTAAAGTCAAATAGTCTGCAATTATTTAGTTGGGCAAGAAAATAAGTCTAATTTAAAATAAAAAATGGTAAAAAAAGGATTCTGATTCAAAGTATCCTTAGTTAGTATCTTAATGCTGTACAACTTGTTTTTATCGACCATTGTTTCATAACGAAGAGTAGACGATTGTGGTAGCAAGCCCATAGTTTTTCTTAAAAATCCCTTGAAGTGTTTGCCCACCTGTTTGCTTTGAGCTGTTCTTGAACATCGACGCCTTGAGCACGTGATGTGCCAACTCAAGCGTAGCGTGCTTGTGGAGTCGGTCGGGCGGTTGCTTTGACAACACGGTGGCCAATAGCAGGTAGCCACGTTTGATGTCCACCTTGAACTTGCTCGACGATTGCACTGCAACAAAAATAACTGTTGTTTACTTGTGAGCTGGTAAATGACGGTTGAGATAAAGTGCTAGTCAAGGTTTGGCGTCACGTACTATTTCTATGCGAGTTTTAGTTAAAAGTTAAAACGCTAAGAATTTGTTTCTACTTCTTTATTTACTGTGGAGGTGGGTTATTATAACATAAGTCAGTTACAATGTCTATGTGCAACTGTTTAAAAGGAAATGCCTATGTACTGTAAACACAAGTACCTGAAATATTTAATATGATATTTATTTTATCTTATTTTAGGTGTATTTACAATGTACACAACTTTAACACAAGCAAAATCAGGGGCGAAAATTTGAAACTTACGCGTTCCG
Source organism: Ascidiella aspersa (assembly GCF_963924565.1). Taxonomy (NCBI): domain Eukaryota; kingdom Metazoa; phylum Chordata; class Ascidiacea; order Phlebobranchia; family Ascidiidae; genus Ascidiella; species Ascidiella aspersa. The sequence goes on from NC_139451.1 coordinate 25,032,098, forward strand.
TTGACTTGCGCGGGAGCCGTCGACTGTCCGATAAGCCACTCCCGGAAACAAGGATGGAAGAAGGTTCTTCCGGAGGTTGGGGAGAGCTGGATAAGGAGGTCGGTGAGAAGATCCATTCTCTGCTTGAATTTGGGCCACGTCAGCTCTTCGTTGGGTGGCAGGCCAGAGCAAACGGCCTGAAAATTACAATGGTGGGAAATTGATATTTGCTTTGGTGCGTACTTTTTAATGTGAACTGCTGGTGCATTTTTTAAGTATTTGCAATTTAAAAACAAACAAACGACAATTACCTGATACAGTTGTTCGTCTTTGAGTGGGTAAAGTGACGCAAGGGCGACTGCGATAATGCTGCGCACGTCATCATATGACGTATAGCTCATGAACCGCAGATTGCATTTCAGTAAGAACACCTGAACACAAATGGTTTTAATGTAAAATGTAACTCTTGATACATCAATGCAAAGCGAAATAAATTTTGCATCAATTCTATATTTAGTCAATCTAATTTATTTTTTAAAACAACAAAAATGCTTCTTTTTACCTCGTGTAGACTCATGGGGATGACTTTAAATCCGGAGCTTTTGGGTACGATGGCGCCTTGTTCGATGAGATCCAAGGTAAGCCTGAGGTAGAGGATGTTTCCCTTGGCCAGTTTTATCAAATGCTGTGAAAGCTGCTTTTGCGCAACTGCAGGATCAGATTTGCCTGAAAATAAGGTCGTCAAAACTAAACGTTCGTCAAAACTAAACAGATAATACTTTAAAATAGATAACACATAGGCATTTTCATTAACATCATTCAGAAAAAAATTAAATGAATTCTTTTGGGAAACTAAACTAATTTGTTTAAATGTCTTTAAATTTTCAAGTTATTTTTTTTTTGCAAAAATACCGAATTATTTAAAAACGTGCTCACTAAACGTTCAAGTTCGACATTTAATAACACTAATCTAGCTTACTGCGTTTAGAGTTTTACATGTAGTCACGTATGAGACTCCTTAATGATGTTGCATTGTCACATTTAAACGAATTTTTGTGCAAATTTAAAATAAATGTACTTCACAGAGCCAGAATCTCCCTGTAAAAAACACGAATAAAACACCCACCTGACAAAGTGAGATTTGCGAGGCTGCTTGCCGTCGTCACCCTGTGGCTGATGTAGAGCTGCGCGTCACGTGACACGTTGGCGTCGTCGCCGTCCAATGAGATGAAGTGCACCGGGAAGCCGTCGACCAATGAGCGGTCGCCGCTGCGACACGTGGCCACCACCTTGATGAAGTCGGGAAAATCCGGCAGGTGTCGCTGCAGGAAGGTGACGACAGAAAAGCCGTAGTCGGGACGATACTGTTCCGCTTCGCTGAGCGCGTCCACTAGGATCACGAGGTTTGAGCGGGGAAGCTTTTGGTCTAAAAGGGCAAGAATAAATTTAGAATTGGGAAACATCAGTTGAAGTAGCGGTGACTGGGCCAATATTTCAAGTAGAATAACATTAACAAACGTCCGCAAATATTTAAAATAATATAACGCTAATAAATGTCAGTAAACGGATAAATGTAAGTGTGATGTTCTTGTTTGATTGCCCACGTAACTATTTTAGGCACTTTGCAAAGCACATAATAACGTTAAAATTAGGAGTAAGGAATGTACTTGAAGAACATCACACTTACATATTAGGAGTAAGGAATGTACTTGAGAAGGTCCTTTCATATTAACATAATGGGAATTTCTGCCATTAGGTGACCTATATTTACAGTTCAAAAAACGTAATTTTTTACGGACTCAATCAAACATAAGGTTACCTAATCCTCCTTACTCCAAATCGCCTTCAACTAAACTATATGAGAGTTTAAGACGTAATCAATATATAGCTACCTGCTGCGTACGGTTCGGTTTTATAACGATAACTACTCTTCTTCACATTAAGCTAGAATTTCTACGAGTTGTACTGTTTAAGACGTTCAAAGCACTAATCAATATATAGCTGCCTACTGCCTAGGTTTCGGATGCTATAAATCATACACCCCCTTCTCTTGAACAACTTACTTCGCTTCAGCATAATGAGCGGCTCGATGATGGCCTTCATCAGGGCTTGGGTCGGGTTCTGGATGCAACTCCTCACGCTGACGAGGTTCTGCAGGTGAGGCTCGGCAATCAGCAGTTCCCTGTAGGCGGTCAGCTGTGGTGCCTGGGTAAGCTGGGCTGCGATGCTGTTTATGAACTCGGGAACGTAGCAAGAGGTGTTGTTGTCCGACTGGCAGAAGTGGAAGGCAACCACCTGGATTGGAACAAACGAGCGTTCAAATTTTGCTCGGGTGATGCCATTTGATTTTTAGTTTTGCAGGATGTATGGAGCTGATAATGTTGGCTTGAGAAAGCGAGTTATTCTCGAGTGCTTTGAATACATTGAAGTTATTTTAAGAAGATTTGAGTAAAAATAGTTGAGAATAAAAAGGTCGATTTTACATATTAGATTAAGAAACAGCAATAATTTTCATGTCGAGAGCATTTTGGGGGATTAACGTATACGTTGTTGGATTAAGAGCCATTTAGTTCGACAGATGAGTAAATTAAATCGAAAAACGAAAACAACCTTATTACAACAACTTGACTTTACATTCTCTTCCAAAGCACCTCCGAGTTTTTTGTAATTAAAGTCACATTAAAAAAAAATCTATCACTAATGATTTTCAATAGCTTGACTTTAAACTCTGTCTCGAAGCACCTCGGCGTTTTTTCCAATAAAAGTCAACTTTTCTTAAACAAAAATCTCTCACCTGTGATGCCACCTTTCGGCACGAGTCCTCGGTGAGCGAGGTTTGCGATCCGGCCCTGCTATTGGCTGCGCTTCCGAAGGCGGGGCTGTTGGTCCTACTGGAGTGGTTGGAGGCGTGGCTGCTGCCTGTGGAAGGGTTGTAGAACTGACGGGAGTTGGCTGCCAGGGGACTAGCTGAGCGGTTGAAGTGCTGGTGGCTCACGCGCTGTATCGTGTCTGGGAAGATGTAAAGGAGGATTAATGAGAGGATTCATGAAATAAGCTATTGCTCTGCCATCATGTATGACCGAGTGTTGCTCATCCAGCAGTTTTATTATGAACAATCGACGTTTCGACGTCCTATACAAGACGCCTTTATCAGGATAATGACATATCACGCTAGACAGACTGTCTTGAATAGGATGTCGAAACGTCGACTCAAGGCACCGAAATAAATTTGATTTTTTTGGAAATAAACAAAAATACAAAAAAAAGGCCTTGTAGGTAAAAGAGGGTGAGAGGCTTGTAAAGAACGTTGTTTGCACTTTTTTTTAAATTTTAGTCACTTACCACTTTCAAACTTAAGTGTCGAAGTGTTGGACTTGTTGTTCTTTAGACCGTGGTAGCTGTACGACACCAAGTGGTTGATCAGGGAGGTTTTTCCGTGTCCGGACTCGCCAGTAATGATCTGGAGACAAAGGAGTAAGTTGAAAGAAACGAGACACACAAACCTGAGTACAGATACGATAATAAAAATCACAAAAAAACTTGGTGGTCATTGGTTTTAGTATGGCATAGCCTTACAAAGTGGAGATTACAACAAAACTTGAAACTGTGCACTGTGCAGTCAACCAGTTTAAAAAAGAGAAGCAAGATTCAAAACAATCAGATTTAATGAATCAATCATTGCATTTAATTAGTCAAACCCCAGTAAAAAACAATCACTTACCACTCCCTTGTTATGCTTTAACTCGTTGCAAGCTAGCGCGTTGAGAATCTCGGTGTACGCCCAATCCCTGCCGACGAACTTTGTTTCCGTGGTTACAGCGAGCGGGAGTTCAAAGTTCAAAGGTTGCAAGGTGACCTCCGGGGATCGATAGGGGGCGAAGCGGACAACTGGAAAGAATACAAATGAGGTCAAAACACGATATTTCAATTTTCATTGAATTACTACAAGCAGATTATGAATAATTTGAACTTTAGGAAATCTTCGGTTAATCACCTTTTGGGTCCGTATTGCTATTTCGCCTTTTCTCCCCGGGGTTTGATCTTGAAGACGACCTCGTGTTGCTATGGCGACTGAACGTGTCCTCGTCGTACGTCACAGTGGGGGACGAGTTCCTGAAATCCGACAACAATAAAATATAAAGGGATTTCCAAGATCTTTCACTTATCAGGAGAGTACATCCAATAAAAACGCCAAAACAACTTCATTTTTTCAAACCAATCCAGGAGTAGGTATACTTTTGAACGTTTTGATTAAGTCTTGATGCATTTTGTATAGGCTTTGATATTATAATTACATTTTAATACAGCCTCCAACCATTATGCTCAAAAATTTTAATTTTCTAATTTTCGATTTGAATAAGGAAATAAGCCTGTGTAGTTTATAATAACCTAGATTTAATTCGTATTTACAACCTTTATAATTCGTATTTTATTTAATAGAAGTTTGAATATTTTCTTAAACCTTAAAGCGTGATCATACCGTAAAACCCTGATCAAAAAGATACAAAAAAATGTTTCAAAACTCACCTGTCGTCATGTTGCAACTCTGATACCACCACAGCGGGCGGGGGAGGTGGGGCTGAATTGGAATGGGGCCGGGAATTGTCCCACAGGGCCCCAGTGCTGCCATGCATCGACCTGCCCCGGGATTCTCCCATTCGCCCCATCGATTCGGCCCGGCTGAGCCCCGATGCCGACATGGACTGCGAGAGATATCGGGCTTGGGTCTGGGGCGGGTGTTGTGGGTGTTGCGGGTGTTGGGGGTATGGCAGGGGCGGGGCTTGCATCTCCTGCCTAGCTTCTTGTTCCCTGTTAAAAATGATTGAGGGGGTAAAATTACTTACTCTCAAAATGGCTAGAAAGATAAAATATAGTTAAAAATGGTTGAGACTATAAGAGCTAGCGAAAATAAGTTGTAAAAATAAAAGGTAAATAAAAACTGTTTCAAATATAAAACAAAGCGACAAAATTGTTCCAGGCATTGCATATCGCTTATATAACGTTTAAAAGATTTAAAAAGACCTACAGCAACTAGTAAAACCTGCATAAAAAAGTAAAACCCTGCTTAAAAGGTTTTGTAAGACGTCGTTTGTTTTATTTAGGAAGATAAAATGATGCTTAAAATGGTTCGGAAAGTAACGCAAGACAGTTAAAAAAGCGGACTTGACAAATGGAATCATTCAGAAAAACACTCGCCATTTTCAGAGCATTTGTCTTGATATTTCACCCGAAACCACTATCTAACTTGTTCGTGTGACAAGGCGTTATCTTACCACATTCGGCTCCTGTTTTCCGCTTCGTTTTGGCCCGTGCTTCGTCCCATTGTGTTGCTATCGGAAGACAACCTCAACCTTCCGGTCAGCGTCGAACTGGCAGTTCTTCCAGGATCTTCAACGTAACTCTGACTCGAGACCAGCCTCTCAAACGGCTGCCTTTGCTCCACAGATGGGGTGGGTGGATTGGAGTAGGCTCTCGCAGCCGGCACGCGGAAGTTGGTGTCGACTTTCGGTGGCCGCCGGGGTGCGCTGTTGCTCGCATCGGTGTCGACGTGTTGTTGCAAACGGAGCGAAAGGGAGTCTTGCAGTTGAACGGCTGAAATATGATGTGTTTATTGGCAATTGTAGCAAGATCGAGGCCTATTTTCCATAGAAAATAAGATATTTCTATTTTTTTCATAGAAAGTTGTTGTGGGGTTTCAATTGTTTTAAAGTTTGTTTGCGTTTTTACAGTCTTGGTCTTTGTTGAATACGCAAATACCCATTTTGCTTTAACTTTTTTACATACTCAGTGAACAACATTTATATAGAAAAACAATAAAATTATTTCTAAAACATAAAGAGGGGGTAAAGACTAACTTCAATACTCGCAACCTTAACTCAAACCCACTTGGGATTTTTGCAGAATTTTCCAGAAAAACTGTTTCTAAAACATTAAAAGAAAACTATTATTCCGCTGTTTTAGCTCAAATCACACTCTTGTTTATTTAGTACCTTTGGGAGGCAGGGGCGGTGGGGGCAAGGTATCCTCCATGTCTTCCTCCAAAGCTGGTGGTGGAGGCGGCGGAGGGGGGAGATCCTCCTCGGCGTATTCCATCTCCTCTTCATCCATGGGAGGTGGGGGAGGTGGCGGGGGAAGAGGATCGTTGCTAAATCCCTGGAAATCGACGGAGTTAGTTTAAAACAGGAGTAAATGGCAAAATTCAACTAGGTAAACAGATAACTGATTAACAAAGGATGAAAACTTATGAATTTGCTGTGTATTTGCGATTTACAACTAAGGATTTGAGGCCCTTCCATTTTAGTTGTTAAGTATATAACAATGTAACAGGGTATTGATTGTTTTGTTTTGTGTATATTCTCGTCATTTTTACATCTATTCGTCAGTTCAACGACATACTGCAAATTCCTTAAAACGAAAACGTTTCGTTGCAAAAAAGAGAATAAAACCTCTATTAAACTATACTTATAGCCGTTTGAAGTACTTATAGCCGTTTTTGGAGTTTTTCTTTTATGCTTTGCAGATGTTTTTTGCTTTGTAGAAATGCTACATTAAGGCAACTGAATGTGCAAAAAGCGCATACGATCTTTTATATACACCATCGGCCTTGGAAAATTACACCACAAAGCATTACAGGCTAACGTAAAACGATAGATCTTATCGCGAATGGCGCAACAGGCTTTTCACCGAGCAAAGCGCCAATTCAAAGTAAAACGCTTACACGCTGATATCAGTGACGCAAAGGTGTCGCAACAAATAGGTAACACAGAGCTGACGACAGATTTGGACTACTAGATTTATTTTAGCTTTTAAAAATTAGATTAGAATTAAAATTAGATCATTTCGGTTTTTCAAAACTAGATTAGAATTAGAATTAGATCATTTCGAGTTTTCTCAAATTAGATTACAATTAGAATTACCGAATTCTTAAAAAAATCGAATTTAAACTAGAATTTGAACTAGAATTACATTTGCTTATTTACAATCAATTACATTTAAATCGAGAAGAATTCTAGCAAGAGTGTGAATGGTCAATGTATTTGTGCTAAGTTCGATGTCTTTTAGATTAACATATGCTTTTCAGACTGTAAAAATTAAGTTCAAACCAAAGAGTTTTAATTCAAATTCGTTGTTCTGACTAAGAGACTAAAAATGTCGTTGGACAAAGTAGCATTTTTGGAAAAATCCGAATTAGATTAGAACTAGAATTAGAGAAAACAAGCAATTCACAAATTAGATTAGAATTAGAATTAGCCGCATTTTGCTCTAATTCATTGAATTAGAAAACTAGAATTATCTAGTTGTCCAAGTCTGGCTGACGACGGACCTTGTATCAAGTTTACGACAAAAACAAACTTCTAGACCAATGGTTCTTAGCTTATCGTAATTACCCCGCTGGAGAAAATTATACAAATTTTTATTTTGACGATAATATCAGGTACTATCTTTCAGAAAAAATAGAATTTAAGCCTTCTGTTTGTTCAATTATAAGGTTAACTTTGTATGCAAATTGTTAAGCCATTTTAGTGTTGTTTATTCAACTACTAACTACAGGTCATAACTTTTTACTTAGTATCTTTCAGGAAAAAACGGAATTTAAGCCCCCCTTTTTAAAGTTTAAGTGTAACTTTGTATGCAAATTGTTAGACCATTCTGATGTTGTTTATTAAACTATTAAATACAGGTCATAAGTTTTTACTTAGTTTCAGGCAAAAACGGAATTTAAGCCCCCCTTTTTAAAGTTTAAGTGTAACTTTGTATAAAAATTTTCAGACGATTCTAGTGTTGTTTATTAAACTACTCTATACAGTTCATTGTTTTTTTCTTTTTCTAAGGAGAAATCAAAAAGCATGAAAGTCTTTTCAGTGACAACGACACCCAAAATGCTAAGAACCACTGCGAGACCAAGCAAAACGCGGAAACACAGATACAGCATAGGTGGGAATCTCACCCCTGTCTTGGTTGCCTTCAGTGACAGGCGTCCGTTCGAACCCACTTCGCACACAGATACCGCTGGCGTGACGGAGCGTGACGAGGACACGCTTGAGCGCGTCGAGTGGCTGGGAGAGTCTCGACAGAGCTGAGGCAGCTTGACGACTTCGTTGCTGCTGGCATCTGGGCAAACACGAAAGGCGGTTAATTAAACGACACTTCGGTCGCAGTTCTGCTGTCGCGTTTGAACGCGAGGTGCTGTTCAGAGCGGGGCGCCAACTTGGGGTTTACTTGAAAAGCAGGTGGAACGTGCTGGGGGAAAAAACAATGTTGAGCGTTTCAATAAAACAATTTGTTTGATCAACGTAACTCACTGGCTGTATGCTTTAATGAGGGGTAGACTAATAAGCAACCATTTCGGAACGTTTCAGCAAACATTTTTTTGCCTAAAAGATTCATTAGGATTGAAAAGCTAATTAACTTCGAAATTTTGCTTTCGCCTTATACTTAATTGCGTCACAGGATACTTCATTTCATTGCGGAATATATTTAAATACTATTTTAATGCACCTCGATTGCGTCGGTAGCGGTTTAAACGTTTTTCTCGCAAAAATCTGGACAGATAGCAATCCTTATTTTTTAAATCTATTTCAAAAAGGCACGAGATGTCTATTAGTCATATTTTTCGGTATTTTCCCTGATGAATAATAAACCGTTACAATTGGTTTCAGCTGACTACCCTTCGGGAACTGGAACTAAAACCTTGTACCAAAATAAGCGCAAAAGCAACTTTCGGAAAACGGTGAGATTTACGTCATATTATGCCCGGGGCGAAAGTTTTTGAAGTTAACTCTCGAAAATAAAACTGATCCGAACGCGCTGAACGTTGCCGGCAACCGTATAAGGCTACTTCTGTAAACTCCACAAAACTCCCAAGTATTGATATCGGTTTACTATTTACGAGGGAAATTTTAACCTAATAGAAGTTGGGAGTTTTCAGGGATTTTTTCTTACCGTGGTTGTAAATCCCTCTCGCTACTAGTTCCCCTAAATGTAGTCCGTTTAGAAAGGGTATCTATTTACAACGAGCTTAACGATAGCACGGGGCAACGTATTTTACAGGTAAGAATGTTATAGTTCGACGATTTGAGTTACATTTTCCCTCCTGAAATTTCCCCAGGGTCGGATTATGTCAAACGAAAATAACCTACTTTGGGAATTTTAAAGAAACTTTGTCAGATTAGGTGATAAAATTCCACATATAAGTTCCCTATCACTTTGAACGATGACTCAAAAAAGTCTATTTTTTCACTCAGTAAGCCTTACGCTAAGGCACCTCAAAGAACACCCGATACCGTTTTAATACTGATGCGACGAAATATATTTTTGTCAGGATGCCCACGGATACATTAGCTTTACGAAAAAGGTTCGGTTTTAAATCCCCGGTGTTTCGATACAGACACGAGTCGCCGACTTCTCAAGGCTTTTAGCACAGCTTACGTCATTTTTCAAAGCTGGCAGGACATAAGTGGCGGCCACATACACAAGCAAATACAGCCTTTGATTATGGGTTCCTTAGAAAGCCTCTGGAGAGTAACGCCATTGGTCACTGTATGCCTCACAAAAGGTATGCTGTACAGCATATAATAAAGCCGGATACGAGACGCCCTTTTGTGTGTGCTCTGTATTATTTACACGGCCTGGGATGGGAAACCATATACGCAATTGTAGTGCAATGGCGGCTTATTGGTATAAGAACCTCGCTCTTTATATTTAGATATCAAAAGGCGTTATTGGCATTTCAACTTTCAAACACGCTTAATCTGGTGTTTGGATTATATAAGGTCGGGCCTTTAACGCTTGGCACAATACAACGTTTGTTTGGAAAACGTGACGTCAGCAATTTTCACATTAAGGCGTTGCCTTCATGACATTGGCGATTAACGAACCAACCCGTTTAACAACGCCTGTATATAATTATTAATACACACCTACATTACATATTTCTAAACGTCTTAACACTTCATATATGAGCAACATGGGTGGTGCGACTAAGGCCCTAATTTACACGATACGCATTTTAAGTTAAACGAACAGACTGGAAAAAAAGATTACAAGGAAATGGTTATAATCAATGTAACAAGTTGATACCGCACCCTTAACGCCTACACGTTGAACTTCAACTTATATTTGGATCAACGGTTTCCATCTCCTTAAAAGCCCGCATCTTGAAAGATCGCGCTACGTGTTTAATTTCTGGTTAGCTTTCGCCTAGACAAGTGCGTGGGCCAATTAGGATAAACAAACTGAGGGGCGCAACAGTTAAGAGGTTTGCGGGGCGTCTACAACACATAGTTAAGGGCGTGATAACAGGATATTACCAAGAGGAATTTTATTTATAGGGTGCAAATGGGAAAGTAATTATTCCAAGGAGTTTTAAAATCGAGCGATTAGCGATACCAGATATTAGAATGCGAAGAAAGCATGAGAACATAAGTAAAATTTCCAGAGTAATAGTGAATACTAACACAAATCAAAAAACAGTAGTTTTATCAAATCAAAAAATTGTATTTTTGCCAGCGTTAAGAAATTGCAATTACCAGAGGAGCTGTTTTTTTATTTGTATTACTATGCCTGGTAGTAACAGTTTATATAATGAATAATTATGATTTAGTGCTAATTTGACTGTATTACCTCGGTTGATTATTTCCTAATTACTTCAAAGTATTTAAGCATTTTATAGCTTACCTCTTTCCATTGAGGAATCGTTCTGGCCCCTTTGGCGCCGCGTGGAAGGGCGTCTTGGCCTGATGGACGAAGGTCGTGGGGGGATTTGGCCACTGCCCCTCCTCGGATCACAATTCCACATGGCGGCGCTAGACTGCTCGGCCAGTTTGGCTTGCATTATGTTTGTGGAACTATAGAGAAAAACACATGAATGTTGCATTTTTTTAATTCGAATGATGCGTTCTTAATGTGACGTCACAAATAGAAAATTAAAATGGTTGGAATTGCAAGAAAAACGTTTCACTAGTCACGACAAGGACTGGTGAAATAACAACAATACCTTGTATTATAACAATTACAACTTCAGAAGTCGTCAGTTGTTAATCACTACCGATAAAAAAACATGTGCAGTTTCGCTTAGTGGTTTGTATCGTCCCAATAAACGAAATTTAAAACAATAAACATCAACTGTGCTCATCAGAAAAATGTTTCTTGATTTATTGTACTCCATTCGTACATCAAACTTTGTTACAGGCTTACAAATTGGGCAAATCTACAACAAATTAAAAATACGAGTCTTCAAAATGTCAAAACATCTCTAGAAACTGTTGAGCATAAGAAACAGTCACCGTTGTTGTATAGTACATGAAAAAACGTGAAACTTTGGTCAAAATAATCAACTTACTAAGCGGATGAGCAAACGATGTCAGATGAGCTCCTTGAATGATTTGGGATTGGAGTATCGTTGATGGAGTCAGAGTAAATGATGTCTTGCTTCCGGGAGTCCAAAGAACCCGATCTGCTCGCATCGTATGAAGACAGGAGAAAAGTGGAGGGAGCGTTGCGCAGCTCGGAATCAAAGGATCCAACGCTGCTTCCTGGAGGATGGGCACAATGGGGCATTGTTACGAAACAGAAAGAAATTGTGTTTTATTTTGGTTTGAAATTCACATTAATAACACTATCGCTTTAGCAGGTAGATTGAACAGTTGAAGTGGAGTTTAGAAAACTTTTAGGCTTTCAGGGTAAAGGAAACATTAGACAGATAAGAATAATTTCTGTTTAATCTGGCACAAATATTTGTGGCCATAAATGGGGAAAAATGTCAGGAATTAACATAGCAAACAATAAGACAACCTTATATAGGCTATTCAGAACAAGTAAACGAAAAAAATGAAAACTTACCAATTCCTTTATCGGACAGCGTGGATGCCGGGCTTGTGGTCTTTTCTTTTCGTACTTCGGCGGTTGGTACTACGTTTGCCCCGATGCTGGCGTGGTCGAATAGCGGGTGGGGGTGGCTGGTGGTCTTCACATGACTTACTCTGCAAACACGAGCCATATTTACTCTATCAGTCAAGCGATTTAGACAAAGTTTACCAGGCGGCTTGTCGGAAGACTGCTTAATAAACTGTCTGTATTTTTATTCTAAACTGATAATGTAAAATGCAACTATAACCCAACAATTACTCGTGTCACTGTTGGAAGACATTGTATCCTTGGGGGATTAGTTTTTTTACCTTTGTTCTCCTACGAGAAGTCCCAGCTTCGCCATCAGTGACGGATCTGGTTCATCGGAATCCGACACCCTGCAGTCGTCAGCGACGATTAAATCCGGGTCTGCAGAAAAGCATTATGCATTTTTTTCAATAAAAAAGGGTTTAGAACATCTTTACACCTGTGGGTGAGAAGGAAGTTGTTTATCGCTATAGAAAAAAAACACAGGATAAGAAAAATACTGTTGACGACAGTCAAATCGGCAAATATGGGGCATTTTGTTGTTATTTCTTGTCATTTGCTTCATAAGTGAATGTGTATCAATCTGTAATGTAAACCAGTAAAACTTGGTGAGGCTAACCAATTGGTTCTTGTTATTTTCCAAAAATCAGCAAGCTGTTTCGTTTACTGTTTGTCAAACATTAGCACCCACATAACAGCCCTATTCATTCCGGAATGTGTACTCTTCATAAAGAGCAGAGCAGCTATCCATTTTCATGTCATGTCGAATTTGTCGCCCGCCTTTTGAAACACGTCCCGATTTAGCAGCGACACACTTCGACTCGCATACCGCACATACATGTGTCAGGTTCGCGACAACACGCAGAAGATATTCAGCACCATCCGTGCAAGTGTCACCAACACGAAACGCTCGCATTACGTAACTCTGGTATGCCGGGCGGCCCGAGCCATATCGCGACTCGCAAGTTTGCCTCGGCTATATTTAACGTAGGCTTTGGTCCGTGTGATCTTTGCCAGATGTTCCCATCAGGTCAAACAAGTTGCCCAGGGATTGGACGATTGCCTGTCAAGCATAAAGCTTCTCTACGCGCAATGTTAATCTGCTTAGTTCATATTTGTTTCCACACTGAGGGCTGTAAGTGTTATTATATTACAAATAATCCTCAGTGAAAAATTTCAGAACGATTTTCATGATTTTCCAACAAAACAAGGTTTAATCACCAAAGAACGGCAAATCTACTTTCTTTTATAGTTTTTTTTTTAACTACAAAGTCAAAAAATTATATCTTATAGTTGGCTGTCATTTTAATTGCAACTTGAAATAATCTTCAGTGACTTCAATAACAACGCTTTTCAACTAAACTAGACATATCTACACAGTGCATAAAAACATTGATTTGAATAAAACAAGAGCTAAATATACTAATATTTAAAAGCTTTTAGCTTTGCTACACGTGATGGTCACATTTCTTAAAGCTACATGTTTGTCGCGTTTCCTTCTATTAGCTCAAACACAAACTTTAACTTGACTCACACTATATAGTTGCCTGTTACCATTCCGGGATCTCTCCCTCATAATAAGAACAGTACGAGATATTCCGGGCTACAAACTACTATACTTCAATCGCCCAAGTATTGAATTTCTGCCTTGAGCCGCTCAGGTCCAGTCACCGGCTCTACGCAGCCGCAAATGAACCGGCGAGTCCCGGCGCATGCTTCCGCATTAACAACGCCCAGTCGTCTACCTTATCGATTCTCGAATGCCGACGAACATCGGCCGGTCGGGCCCAACAGCGCTGGGGAATATAGGCACGTCGTGAGACTATATGCGGCGCAGCATGAGAACATAAGCGGTTCCCTGGAGAGCTTTTCGGGGCCGGATTGCGCGAGCTCGATATAAGGAGGATTCGAGTCGCGGTTTTAATCAAAGGTGAGGTCGGCGAACCTAACGAGTTTCATCTTGGCCCTTGCGCAATTCCCCCGGGTACTATATAGAGACCCGGTGTGCGTTTCCCATGGCTGAGGAATTTATTAATGGAGGTTCGGCGCTCAAGTTGCCGTTGGATCAAATCACTGTTTCATTACGCATTAACAATAAGGTTTACTGTACTTAAAACATCCGACCTCAACTGACCCGTGTCGATATTGTAATGGTTTGGAAAGCCTTCAGCGAAAATGAACTTTCAATTGCAACCAGAATCTGTCCAAAAGCCGTGGAAATTCAACAATTCGGTCATTTACTGTTTCATCGCGCATTAACAGTAAGGTATAGTGTTCTTCAAACACCTGGGCTGCGGTATTCTTTCACCTAAACCCGACCTCAAATGCCCCGTTTCAATATTGTAATGGTTTTAAAAGCCTGCACCGAAAATGAACTTTTAATTGCCACAAGCATCTGGCCAAAAGGCGTGAAAACGCAACAATTCGGCTTTTGATGGGGGCCACTTAAAAGTCAGCTGCCGTATTTTAAAGCAGAGCATGGAAGCAATCAAGACAGAGAACGTGCTTTTCGACCCCGATCGCTTCCTTTTATGGCTTCCAACGGGAACTGTCAATCAGTCTCAAGCCTTATCGCTGCACGAAATCGGCAAATATTTCGTTTTAAGCACTCCCTTCGTTTTGACCACTTTTTCGCTTTGCGTGCAGAAACGGGCAAGTTTGCTGCCTTCGAAGAATTTCATATCGATTCCAACGATCACGCAAAAAAATCGTTAAACTTTCGCGCTCTAAAGCGTTTCTAGAAAATATTTTGCCTTGTGTGAACTTGCCTGAAAAGAAAACGACATAGAACGCAACCTTTCGAACTATTTTTTTTGTCTCCGGCGTCTTTGACAATTGCTCTAAAGCGCCGCGTAATAGGATTGCTTGGTGTTATCGGCCCGGCGAAGAAACACATGAACTAATCTGTCTGCATTGCAACCGTACTTCAGGCGCCTGTAGGTCTGTTCTTTACCCTGCCGCTGTACAATAATGACTGGTTCTGTCGGTTATTCACCTATCAGTTGGTAATAACCTGTGGCTGATTACTTAACCACTTCAATAGAAGCGGATTTTGAGCTTTTTTATTTGCCTAACGCGGCTTTAGTTCCTACTACGCAATGTATGTTTTAGGGATTAAATATTGCAATGCATATGCAAGGTATATACATTTCCTATATTATTTTTATTGCTCAAGTAAGCTGTTGTCAAATAAGTCCTGGCATGTATTTAATAGAATTACTAACCTTACAAATCAGCCCTAAAATGAGCAAAGATGTACAAAATTAAAAGTGGCGTCTGATCAACACATCTTATCATTGTATATTGTGCAAACACGTTTTTCATCCTCAAAAAACTAAACTGATCAATCAAAAAAATAAACCTTTTTGTCTTTGGGTTATTGTCTCGAAACCCCTAGGAATTAAATTAGTTTTTCTCAGCAAACAGTATAATATCGGCCTTTTGCACACCTTGAAAACAAAGTGAAACGACTGCATAAAACCGAGCAACAACGCACTTGAACTAAATTCATTGAACAAAACATCGAAAAGTCGTCAACCGTAAAGCGGTAACAACGCAACGTTTCAGTAGCACTGACTGCGTCGCGTCACCTCCAAAACAAAACTGGGCGCAAATCAAGCCTAGAGAAAATTGCTCGAAGCGGAAACGGGCGACGGGTCTTGGGGTGAACCCGGTTTTACTTGAACTGAGCGCATTGTTGCGGCGGATTGTCGACTTGCAGATTTACCCGACCGGAACCGAGCGGGCCGTTTCCCGCAGAAACCCGCCGCATTTTCCCGGCACCGGCGTTGGCGCTGAATACCGCGGGTTTGGCGAAGTGTGACGAAACCGGGGACACACGAGGAAATCGCGGTCGTTTGAGGGAGCCAAGGTCACCATTTTTTTTTAGTTTTTTGGTTTTATATAGTCGGAGTTTTGGGCTGTTCTTTAGACAAGTAAAGCAATGGCGTAAACCGGAAAGTTATTTTAAAAAATGACTCATAAAAGACGTCGAGGCGTTTGTTTCGGGAAAGAACCGTGAAATTGCTAGTAATTTGAAAATATTTCAAAACTGTTACAAGGAACTTTAAAAATCTCTTCAATTAAAAAAAAATTGTTTTTAAAATATGCGGAGTCCTGGAAGTCTCCTACAAATACATTAAACTAATTTCCTTCAGCCATGAAGATTGTTTGCTATGGAGTAGGGCGGAATTCCTGTTAAATTAGATTTTTTCAAGTTTCAGTAAAAAATGCGATGTTAACTTATTGATTTGGCTAAAAACAACTGACCGTCAGAAAATATGAAAAAACAATAAGTCTTCCTTGAAACCCGTGAAACCGATTTTCGGCAATCGGCCTGTATAAAGAGTTTTCTTGAAATTTCGCACGATTAGCGATTGATATAAAGCGACTAATACTGTTAAGCAGTTACAAGAGACCCCCTTTTACAAGAACAACCGTGATTCACCAACGGGGGCCCACCCACAACGATGTTGGCCGGGCAACCAAGCAAAGGCGACAAATCAAAACGTTTTCCTAGACAAGAGGAAACGCTAATGCGCGGCTCCGGTGACTGACAGATCGCCTTCAGTGGACGATAACAATGACGTAGGCTGTCTATTTTACGACCAATAGTGACGCAAGGCAAGGTTTGGGCGCAAGTTTGACTGGAAGAGTGGAAGTGTAAGGACAGCACAAGCGCTGTAATTGAATTCGGTGGATTAGTGTAAGGGATTTGCATTATTCTTGAACACGATGTAGTCAGCTAAAACGCAATGCACGGTTAGTGATCAATGTGGGATCACATTTCCTGACAAATTCCTTGACTTTTAGGAAACTAGAAACACTTGTTGGTCACCGTTAGAATGTTTCATTTTTTCAGGAACGTTTCGGATAAGAAATCCAAACTTTTCAAGAGATTTATTTCTATGTGGGCGCTGGTCTAGAATCCTACTCCTTTTTTACAGTAACGCAACGAGTTGTGAAAATTGTAATTTCCAGGAAGAAATAAATATAATAATAATACTTGATCAACCCAAACCCAAACGCTAACTCACACCGTATTCCAAATAATGTTAGCAATATAAACGGCAGGAAGAAATTGAAATAGGATTCTATACCAGCGCCAAAAAAACAGTTTGACAAAAACTATTCTCACCTTCTTCATCAACGCCGGGAACTGTTGGTATTTCGACAAACTTTGGTCTTCTATTCACAGAAGCTACAAAATAAACAAAAAACATTTAAATCTGATATCCGTTAGTGTTATTGCAACGTTCTGAAAATATCTACAACTTATTAAATTGATAATATATTTCCAAGTAGTGTTCTAGGAAAGGTTTTGCAAACTTTCTCACCTCTTGAATTTGTATCAAATGACGCCATCGAATCTTGATTTGCTGTGTGCTTTAAATAATCCAAAATAATATTTAGTAAAAACAAATAAATATACTCAGCAGTTGGGTAACAGAAATTTCATTGTACAAGTTATTTTCTGCAAAAAAGGATAAACGTAATGGTTAAGACATAATCCCCTTTAAACTTCACTTAGTTCAAATAAATGTAAAAAAATTATATAAATAGCAGACAAAACTCTGAATCAATAGAATATTGCGACAAACATGATTGCCACATTGCACTACATTAGCTATTTCTGTTCTGCTCGGCAGCGTACAGCGAAACTTAATTAAGGCTCAACAAACCCTTCCACAATCTTTGGCCACAGTTGTCATTCAAGAGAGCGCAAACAAAAAACGACAAACGACAGAATAACTATTACCGACGATAATTACCCGCTATTCAGCGCCCATTAGGCCCCGCCCGATCCTCTCCTGCCCTAAGACCTTGGCGCACACGTGTCTATGACGTCACAATTACATGGATGAGGCCTTCGCGATGCGCACACAGCGCCAGGAAACTTCTCGGCCGAAATCGTAGACGAATCAGCTGAAAAATCCCGTTTGCAAGTTGTGCTCGGGCCTCCTTGAAGCGGTCTGTTTCGGAAATGTACACGCGCACTATTGGCTGCCTTTTAAATAACCTTCCCGAGAGTGAGGTCACAATGGCGCCGCGATACGTTTCCTTTATTGCGTCACGCTGTGCGATATCGATGCAAACGCGAGCGGCCTGCCGACGTCCTCTTTGGAGATGACTAAAAACTACTTCGAGAGCTGATTTCCGAAACCTCGTCCGATTACTTTTTGGAAGGATTTCCGACAAAACTAAAATTAGCATAGGAAGATGACTTAACGTTACTCACCAAGTCAAATATTTCCAACTAACTCCTACATATTGCTTGCCTCGCTACTAGCACTGCTCAGCAAGTAGCGTGAAGTGCCGACTGACCCGACTCTTCTAAACCCATAATATTTATAAACATTGTCAAGTTTGTGACTCGCACACAATCCTTTCCAACTAATTGCAGTTCAACATAATCCTCTCCGCAATGCGTCCAAGCCACTTCAGCATAACCATTTAACCACTGTACAACAATACAATCAACTGCAAAGAGTCGTAAATCTGCTTGAATACTAATGCTGAAAACGTGCAATCCCTGATTATACCTTTACTTTACAGCAATACAAACGACTCATTAGAGATTGTTTTGCAAAACAAACAACTGCAACTTTACTGTTACAAAGGGCACTTGAAAACGAAATACCAACTGCACAACAATACAGTCAACTGCAAAGAGTGGTAAATCTGCTTGAATACTTCTGCTGAAAACGTGCAACCCCTTATACCTTTACTTGGAAATACCAGCGACTCATTAACAACTTTTTTGCAACAAACCACGGTTGCAACATTACTGTAACCAGCAAGAGCACTTGAAAAAGAAACTGCCAGTAAGCAAGCAAACAACTGGCTGAAGCCAGTTAAGAGTCTAGAAAACCGCAGGGACCGAAGCAACAGCTTCAACAGCCTCGGATTTGTTTGCCTTTAGCGCCCAGCAATATAATCGAAGGCGGGCGAGCAGGCTGAGGTGCGACTTTTCGTGCCCGTGGCGCAATCGGCTCGAGGTACAAACGCTTCTTGGCGTCTCTCCAACGCTGGGGGCGAAATTAATTAGCAGAGGTTTTCTATTTGCGCGCCCGACAACTGACGATTCGCCGAAACATCAAGGTATGGGGAGATTTTTAGGAAAATAAACTGCTGATTGATTTTTTAAACACACATTTTTCAAACTAAAAAAAAGCTTTGTTCAATTTGTTTCATATAAAAATAATCGTCTACTTATTTTCGATAAATTCAGTAAATAAAAAAGTGCTTGTTATTTAGTAGGTAGCAAAATTATTTGTTAATCTGTATATTAATCGGTAACGAGAAAAAACAACAATTGTAAATTAGAAAAAGTGGAAGTCTTTTAATTACATTCGTTTCAACTGAGGTGACTTGCACCTAAGCAATTACAGCTTTTCAACACCGTGGCACTACCAGTCGCTTTAAAAGGCGTAAATAGCCAAAACCACAAACTACTGGTGAAACATTAACCCAAACTCCGCGAGGGGGGCGCTCTTTTTACGTCACAATACTAACACGCGCGCGATTACATGGGAAATAAACTTCCAGGCGCATCCGGCGCCCGCCCTCCGCTATCTGATCGCGCCCGAGTAATTTACAAGCTGATACGAGGCCGGTCCGGTAAAAATAAAAGGCAACGTTCGACTTTCGACTTTCTTGTGTACTTAAGGTCACATTTGATAGATTCGGTCGTTTACCTTGTTACTGGCATGAGAAGAACTGAGTGCATGTAAACCTTCAGAACCTAAAGGGATAACCTGAGCGGAATAATTGATAAACAACATCAGCAACAATAATTATTATTTTAACGACGAATACTAATTAAAATTTATAAGGGGTAATTAGTCACACGTTAAGAACCACGGCTCTACATATATGTTATCGCTTACCTTGCGTTAAAAGCCATATTTTAGTTCAAAAACTTGCAGAAACACAGCTGTTGTACAAAACGCCAATACTTTTTTTAATTTCTTTCTTTGAATAACGCTTTTCTAGTTTAATTTCGGCTGAAGTTCGCCTAAACGCAGTTTGAAGCGATTTAAATGCGAGTGATTTAATGCTTCTTTATTTGTACTGCCGTTTCCTATTCCCGTACGTTGGCGGATTAAGTCATGATCGTAGCGTCGCGACCGACCGACTGATTCACAAAAAGTTTCCTGTTGACATATAAGCCCTATTTGCGTGGGATTCTCACCGGGGCTTGGGACTGGGGTTGAAGTTGTTCCCTGTATAGTAGCCCCAAGTTAAAAAAACGTACGTGGTTGAGTTGAATTCCGCTTCAAAGCGATGGTGAAATCTTGAAATGTAAAGTTTGTTCGTTACCACTTCCGATTGCAACACAATGTAGCAAGTAATCGTTTTTGTTTTTTTTTGGTTAACATTATTTTTTGGGGGGGATTTTTGGTTAACATTAATTTACAAAAAGAAACGGTTTAGAAAGTCGCAATTAAGTTGTTAAGTATTATTTCGCTATAAAATATTTCCGCTGAATTTATCAAAAACACATAAAACTACAAGTCAAACAAGTTCATTCGATGCACCGGAGTCTCGCAGAGCCTGCCGGCAGACGACAAACATGCTCGACTTTAATTCGCCTAAATTGGCCGCAAAAAGCGCAAGAAGCCGCCTAACCACGTTAAAGTGTCGGGACGTGTCAGCGCGAAAAGCTGGAATGTGACCTTGCAGTTTAAAGGCGGTAAACAGAGCAGCACCAGACTTCACGCCAAGCTCAACAAAATGACTGAAGACCACACACGGCCTATATAATGGCAACAGTGGTAGCCAGACAACAGTGTGCTCTGGGTGTTTTGACAAGCCGGCCATAAAAGTACACACGTAAACGCCGGTAACGCCGGTTCAGGAATTCCTAACATTCGAAGAGGTTCTTCACTATTGCTAGCTTAGCACTCAGTAACGCGCACATATCCAAACAAAGTAGGGTGACCGTAAAAACTACTTGTATCTGCTGCAAACAAAGTTGTAAACCGATGTTTCTCGAACAGGTGCCTGTTAACCTCATTAAGATTAACTAACTGAAACTTACGAAGGTTAAACATCTTCTCATTGACTAAGAGCTTACCTGGTGAAGCTATCTCTAACACAGCTCTGCTTACAAAATAAAAACTAGCCAGTAACAGACAGAAATAATTGACGCTCAAATACACTATTTTGGAAAGTCAAGCCAACACCGCACACCATACTATAGAAAGTTTTTTTTTAGGCAAAATTTCTTTTCCCGATGTCAAATCACAGCCTTTACACGCAATCGCGACAAAGTTTCCGCGAAATGCCCAGAAAACTCGGGAACAAGTGCGAGCCTTGTGCGTGGGGCCGCTAATCACGTCGATGAATCAGCAACTCGACTCATCGCTGTTTTAGGTTTCAAACTAAGCGACGTAATTCGACACAGAATACGATTGTGACGCTTACGAAATCCGTCAAGCCGCTTCGAGTTATTTTAATTCCAGCTGATTAAACACATTAACCTCCAAATCCAATCAAAGGCTAATATAACCGAACAAGTTTTAAACGATTTTTAATTAGATTGACTATAATATTAATGAGAGAAGATCTTCATATTTAATCACATAAACCCAAGATTTGTAAAATAAAATATAGGTTAGTTGGCAACACGTGGGTAATAACAATTTTTTTTTACGAAAGCGCAAAAATATTTACCTCCAGCGTTTTTACTAAACGTCAACTGCGTTTTTTCTTTACTTATTTAACTAAACTATGAATGCGAAAGTTTCTCTTCTAAAAGTCTCGATGCAACCTCTCCCAATACAAACTTTTTACACTTTACTCGACAAATATATCTTTCGTCTTAGTTCACTCCCCAACTGTCATGCGGTTGACAAATGAAGAATAGTCAGGGCCTCGATGGAAGAGTTACAAGTTGCAATGCTCCAAATGCCCCCAAGGCACTGGTTTTGTTCGTATTCGTTCGGTACCAGTCAGCAAATAAGAAGGGATTTACGTCAATATACTTCGTAATTGGATTGGTTAATCGCCTTCATAATGATGGCAGGCGTAACGAATTGAACGCAAATATGTTTCAAAGGAGTGTCAATGTAAAGGCATTAGGGTTTGCTCAAGAGTGATATTTTAACACCGCTAAGTAACTTTCAGGCGGCATTTAGATACCGAAATAAATATAATTTCTACGGACTTTAATCAGTCAAAAGTGAAAGTCTTAAATCTGTTATTTTCATTGAAAAATTTGTGTGACCTTCAAACACAGTCAACATACCGGTTTGAAAGATCGCAGTTTAGTTTTACACAATTAACTAGGTTTAATTCAAACATATAAAAATTAACTCGTTTCATGAAAAGATTTAAAAATTGACTGGTTTTCTTGAAAATTCTCACGACTGGATAATGTCTTATCGCATCAACCTTGACAACTTTAAAGCAACCCGAGACAGTGTTTACTAACACGACCGAGAAACGATAACATTGCAACGTTTCGTGAGAAAAAATTCTTTCACTGTTTTATTTGAACCCCAGTATACTACCTAATGAGCTTGTTCTTAAGGCAAAGTAATTGCCCTGTATGACTTCGGTAGGATAAAAACACAGTATATAACCAACAAATGCATATCTACATCAATAGTCTATTTCTTTCCGACAAACGATGTTATTGCAACAGACCGCTACAAATACCCCCTAGTGTGTATTTCTAGCTTAATACAGAAACAAATTGTTGTCGTAATACCCAGCCTTTCAATTTGCTAAACCACTTGTTAAATCGTCTTTTTAGCACAGATATACGTCACGAAAAGCTTATGGTTTCCAGCAATGGTAGCGCAATTTCGACATGCTATCCAGTTACAACCTACGTCACTTTCTTCTGGCCGACAATAAAACAAATCGAAACATGATATTATTACGATAGCTCTACCAATTAGTTCTATTCTCGATTTTGCTGTGAATGGAGCCTGGGAAATTTTCGTTCCTTCGCTTGCACCACTTCTGAAAACAAACACGGCCGTCGTAAAGCAATCGAATCTCGCGACTTCTAAACCGCACGTCTGACATGATACACGTTTCATCAAAACACGGCGCTCTTTAGTTGGACAAAGTGTCCCTACACAAAAGTCCCGTCGCGGGTTGCAATCGAGCAACGTAGGTCAGTAAAACAAGGGTTTGGTAAGGAGGTTTAAGCGCACTAAGCAGTACTCAACGTCGCCCGAAGCCCTTGGTTGATTCACGACCCCCGTTGGCTAGAAGTGTCATTCAACAGAGCAAAAGCAGAGAACAATGGGCTGCGGAGTGCGCGAGAGCTTTTATTTATTACGACATAGACGCGGGCTTAGCTTAAGCGGGAGGCACGTTGTTAGTTCATAACACTGTCCGGGATACAATAGGATTATCTGAGGTTACGTAGGGGCGTTTTTCGCCTCTGCTTGACAATTTTAAGATGAAGGATCACACTGAATCCCGTGTTATTGATTATTTTCCAATAGATCGTTGCTATTGGTAGTGCCTTGTCGTTACAAAGGCTTAGGATTACTGACCATTTTTATATTGTGATTAAATGAGGCTTACATATAACTGTAAAAACAAATATATAGCGCAATATTCTAAACTCGATTCACTTGATATCTGAAGTCAGTTTGGGTATTGAATTGGCGCGAAAAATATTACCAAAGCCTCCTTTGACGTGAATTAGACAGAAAATGTACTTTCGACTGGCTAAGCTGTAAATCAATTTTAACTGAACTGAAAAGTACAAGTTGCCACACATAAGACTGACTCAATAAAAATGCCGAGCGCGTTACATCACATATAGTTACAATGCTGCAGGGCATTAAATACGGTTATGATTACACAGTGCGGAGTACCTCTTGAGAGTATAGGCACCGCACAACGTTTGAATTGTGAGGCATCGAGCAATTGTTAAAGGTCAGATAACTCGTCTAATGTCGGATTATCGTCAAGTTAAAGCACCACAGATCGGTTATAACCACTTCTATTGAGACTTTATGTCGGTTTTCGTTATTCGACTAATCACAACGAACTAAAAGAAACTTGTAAAATACTACCTTTTCCAAAACTTTCTGTGATGAATTAAAATAAATTCGGTCCTTGGTAACTCTTGTTAATTAGATAATACAAATAACGGATGAAAATATTTTCAATATCAAAGTCAGTGTTTTATTTTACTTATGTCTAACAAGGATCGCTAATCCTTTGATCGCAACCTCTCTTAAACATAATAAACGCCGCTTAGTCATATTCACGCACATGTCGTTCTAAACGCAAGTCACCGAATTAGACTTGACGACGCAGTGGAACAAATAGAGAGTTTCTCCCCACCTCACAAACCACTCTATTTCCGATACAAAACAGATAGAGCACATCGTACCGAAGCGGATCATATCTGTCGCATCCGCATTGCCTTTTTCGCAAGGTAAATAAGGGCCGAGGGTTAACGACTTTCGAGTCCGTTGCTGTGCTGGTTCTGTGAATGGATCCTTTCATTAAATTTCTCGCAGGCAGCACGCGCTTGATTTTAGTACAAACAGGTTGCAAAACGAATCCGGATACACATCGAAGTTGTGATTTCACGTCTTGACAAAACCGCTTTCTGCAGAACGGACGAATTTAGTAAATGTTTACCGTTTTAACGCACGAAGGGCACGTAATTGAACTTTGATCGATTTTGACAATTATAGACTGCTTTGTAATTGTATTTTGGAGCTGGGTGTTTTCGTACTTATAAAATTCCGTAGAGGTTTACACAAACTTTGTTACTTTTCAATGGTTTGGCATTGCAAATTCGACCAACGACCTAATACTACATTCTTAGTGCTGATCGGCTACATTTATTTTCCTTAGGCGATCTAACAAAAAACCTGACTCGATTCTATACTGGAACACACATATAACGTTTGACATGTTTTCACTTTCTGTTACATATACGATAAACTGACTGCTGAAAAGCTGTAGTCCAGCTAATCCTCGTCTTTCGCGACCCATATACCACAATGCATGCGCCACAAAGCAGAGCAGACCGGACTGGTTGTCCAAAAGGCGTCTTTTAAACAGTCGCCCACTCCACGGTTAAATATTAGCCATAAAAATGCTCCGACAAAGCACTGGAATGACGTAATGTTGACTCGAGTGTTAGTGGTCTATTTCAACACTAGCCTATTATTGCCTGGACCTACTCATGCCGCTTTACTGCTGGTAGTTGGCTCAAGGTAGTAACTTTTTATTTCTCGCTCTTTTATTGCTAATGATAAGAGGAGCTGGTATTCTTTTGTCCGCCTTTGCGTTTCCAAGTTCAATACCTCTACAATAAACTTTATAGACGAAGCGTAACATCTACGGCTAGGAATGCTTCGATGTTGACAAGGAGTTTCCATTAGGTTGTTTTGTAGATATTACTGTTTTTTTATTATTTAGGCTGATTTAACACTATGATAAACCTTTTACACTTTGGCGCATCTGATTAAAAACATTTATATTGCATATTATGTAACAGCGACATAACACTATAGCCTACCAGCATATTTAAATTGCCAAACTTTGTCAGTTGTCCTTACAAAGCGTATTTTTTTCTTGGGGACTCCAGAGACTTATTAACGAAGTTAAGAGAGGGGTTAGCCTACCGGTAGATCATTGCAACACCTTATCTCCTCAAACCCCTAAGTGTTGAACAGCACCATGGGTACAGTTAAACATCAACTGACAAGCTAGGTTTATGCAAGTTTGTCTTGCACTTGACACTTTCAAGGACACCCTCACGATCGCGATATTTAAAACACAAGAAGATCGAAACGTTATGCAGCTATGGCAACGCATCTTTTAACATGATTACCTCAGCTGGTAAATTAAAAGTGTGTTGACTAGAAAGAAGAAAAAGAATAAATTTGATGTTTCTCAGAGGAATGTTTAGGCCATTGGGCAATGAAATGTTCGCAACCTCACACAGCGTTTGTGTTTTAAAATTGATGACGTCCTTTTGCTTTTTTTTCAGAAGATAATATCGCACCATCCAATTACTGGGCGAGTTCTGCGGTTCGGACCAAAGCAAGGCGAACGTGTTTTGACTCCTTGAGCCTTGGGAGTGAATTGTTCCCGCCAACCACATTTCGCAACGTTGCAGCCAATTCCTTGTGGAGCAATTTGCCCGAATTCAACAAGGCTCTATAGCTTTTTAGCGAGACTCGAGGGAAATATCCAACGCCAAGACATAAACCAAACACAATTTGATAGCACGTCGACGGAATTGTTTGAGCAGCTACAGTCTCCAAGGGCGTTAGTGCTAGGGATAAAACAGCGGGGGTTCATTTATTTTTCGTAGCGCTCTCGAGTGTGTGGGATATCCAGCTGTTATCGAAAGGTCTAATCCCTTCTGTACGGCCGCTGGTGAAAGTTCTTGACATTTGTTGTTGTTTTTTTCGGGCAAACTTTGCGCCTGTAATGTAAAGTCCCCGAGGAAATTCAATTTCTAACTTCATTAGCGTTTCGCACGGCCTCTTCACATTCCACTTGTCAACCAAAGGCTGTTCGTAGTTCAATAACTAAACATTTACCCAGATTATGTAAGGCATTTAAACATACTTAACGGCTTACCCTAATGAGTAATGACATTGTAAACCGCTGTATTTTATCACGACAAAAACTGGCCAAAACTTTAAATTTTTGAGTGGCAGAAAATATTTCCGATTGCATGGATTAGTCGTTCGCCAAAAGAGCCAGAACCTTGCATTGTAAGTTTGTTCCGTTTTTCAAACTAAACCCTTTATTTAGAACTAGGTAAATGACACTTGACTCGCCGCCAAATGAGTAAAGGACAACTACTAATCGCTCTGCAAACATTTCAAGTCTCGGACTCCCCGTTTAAGAAAAAAACACAACAACAAAAACGCTCCGGTCGAGTGTTGCCGTGTTTATGTTGCGACGCAAAAGCAAACGAGCAAGGCAAAGAAATCGGTTTCACGAGAACCCGACAGCTTACAGGGCCCTGTTTTCGCCAGTTTAGCGCCCGGCGAAAATGTGTCGAGCACACTTTGGAGTTGTCGAGCAAAGTAGAGCGCTTGCCGACCCAATGAAGAGTAGTGGAGCTTTTTTAACGGGCGATAAAGTCTTCGCGACTGCAGCGTGCGTCTTTACGGCCGCAATTGACACACAAGCGGAATTGGCATTGCTGTTGTTTTTTTTTCTTCTTGCGTGGCAACTGAACCGTCTCGTAGCTCTGTACGGTTAACGACATCAATTAAATAATTTTACAACAAAAGTCAAATACAGATACAATTCCTGCCTGGTGCACTGTCCAACACACGATTGTGTTTGTTTTTGAAACTGTTTTTTTTTTCGCATTTAGCCCAAGATAAAATAATGCGTTAACATTTTAAAACTCAATCTGAGCACTTATAAAGGCACCTGATATATTACAGTCAGCATACAAGCTCCAACACACTTATCCTTTTTTCTATTGACAGCTTTAACTTGAATTAAAAGTATTTTCGTGTCGCAAATAAGTTCTGGGAACTTCCATCCTTCCTTCGACTAAAAATCTAAATTTTAATTACGAATGTCATAAAAAATAATCTGAGTCTGAGTGAAAGTTACGTTAATAGGGATCATAACGTGCTTGACAGAAATATCGCACTGGCGCCGCATCGAGTTTTCTCCTTCAAGACCACGCGGCGCTTATCTGTCACCTGCCCCACGTCCGTCATGACGTAACAGTGAAAGTGCGCGATCGCGTCGAGCGTTGTTGCGAAACACCGCGCGTCACGGGGCGTACATGTGGCGCTGGAAGCTTTTAAGGCTCACTGATCCAAAAACGAGATTCTTTCCAGCCGCCTTTGCCGCTTTTGTGGGATTAGGAGGAATTTGCCGTCATCGGCTGACAACGCGAAAGCCGGTATTTTAAACTTGCCAAAAAGCCTAAAAATCAGCCGAGAGTCAATTGCAGTTTACAACCAATCCCTGCCCACGTGTTTACAAGGTTTTCGCACTGTGAAAAGTTGTAAAATCAGTACTTTAAAAATATTTAAACAGTAGTTTATATAAAAGCGAACGAATACTACTTAAAATTATAACTACTCTCAAAAGTCACTCATTGGTTGTTCAAGGTTAAATATATTCTCCCAAGGTCAATACAAACCACAGGTCGGCGTATTTGCCATCCACGGTCGCAAATAGAAACGCAAGGTCATCCAGAATTCAATACGCGCGAATCGAAGTGTCAATTAAAGTTATTTCTGTTGTTTTTTTAAAGTGCTACCGGTCCGAGCGAGTTAATAATGACCAGACTTGGTTCAGGCAGGCGAAGTTCGGGCGTCAAAAAGCAATCAAGAACGCTGGATTTAGCCACTTCAGTACATCCTCACTTCGCCTGTTCGACCCGCATCGAATTCCCGCTATTTCGCTTCAAACTTGTACCTTACAAAACAGTCTCGAGAGCCTTTGAGTGCTGCATTCAATGTCGAGTCTGGCTTTACGGAAAATAAGGCACGAAGGCCTTCAATAACGGCCAGCCGGAAAGGTTATTAAAATGAACAATACTTTTATGTGAATGTTTTAGTTTAAATGGCTTTCACTGTGTTAAAAATGAATAAAGAGTTATTCGAAACGTTCAAAATGATACCTACTTCTGTATGGGCTTTGATATTCTTACTACGTCTTACTACAAGCTCCAACGATTATGCCCCGTAGCTTAAGTTGTTTATTAAAGTTTCAGCTACGACTTTAAAACCTTTAAAGTTATACTATGAGTGATACAAGGCTGGCACATTATAAACCATTATGTGGAACTTGAAACACCGGCCTTAAGGAAACCTTAACGTCTGAACATATCGCGTGGGTTAAATGGTGTTTCTAAATCGAGACATGAGCGCAATTATAGTCTGGAATGTAAAAATACGGAAGAGTAATTTCACATTAACAGTATGAAGTTAGTTTAGTGAAAAGTAAACTAAACTGGTATTTTTCGTTTGCAAGAAATTTAACGTTACTGTATGGACATTAAATGTAAAATACCTTGACAATAAACCAACGATACCGATTAAAGAACATCTGCGCTCTTCGCAATTCCTACCAATTTACGCCCGAGAAGTGTATTTAACGCAAGTTCTTTCTCCAATCTCGAAATTTCTGTGGCGAGCCAGAAATTACACGATAGAATGCGTCTCGTAACACTCGATTGCATTGGTCGGAGAGTTACCCGGGCCGTCGAACCCACAATTAACATACTTGGAGCCCGGGCTGGAATTGTTTTCATAAGCGAGAGAGGCCTCGATAAGCCGACGCTACTTCAAAGCCGTACAAGGCAAGCTATGTAGAGGCAGCGAAGCGAATATTATGTCTAAATGTGCCGCCCCCATTGCGCAATGTCACTGAAAGATTGCATTGCGTTCCTTAGAAAAGCTGTGCAAATGGTAGAATACGATAATTAAGTTTGAGTAAAAGTTGTAAAGTTTTCAAACTAAAACAGTCCATCTGATTGGTTCTGTTTTATCTGGCAGATTCTACTTCAACCTTTAACAAGTTAGTTATAAAAGACGGGTTACCTGTATATTACATACAATATAACACTAAATATGTTCAATTTGTAGACAACACAATGTTACTCAGCAACAACTCAAATATTTCATACAAAGCCCAATAAAACACTAAACTCTAATCTGTAAAGGCAAACTACCTTATTCGATGGTTTATTCCTCTATCAATATTTCGCTGTAGCAAACACCTTTCAGCTAAACATCAATAGTTAAAAAACCTTAACGCTAATCCGAACAGAATCAAAATAAAGCGTACTAGACATTTCTTTCGGGTTAAGTTTTTTGGAAATAAAACTATACAAAGCTTCTGACATAACCGGTCCTTTCTGTACCTTTCGGAATCCAAGGCATTCAGACACCTTTCGCGTAAATCACCGACCAAAAAGCGGCTGAGGAAAAATCTCGACTAAGCCGTACAACGCACGAGGATAAATCCAGTATCGAGTTTTGGTGCGCGCACATACTTGGACTGAAACAGAGCGGAGCCGCGATGATGGCAGAGAAAAAAGGGGCCCCGCGGCGAGCCACTAAGATCGTAACTCGAGCGTACGCCTTTCGCCTTTTTCTCGCGCCCCCTTGTACTTTCATTGTTACGAAAGAATGCGGCGCTTTTTTGGCCCTTTTGAGGCGTGTCGTCATCGATAAATAGCCCTCTATGCGCGAATAACAATGCGGCTGCGCGCTGAAGGCTGCGAGATTAAAGTGCTTCGGAAATTAATTAACGGAAATTAATTTCGTTCAATTTTAAAGTTATTGATTGTTTTTTTGTGTGAATGTTTCATCCAAACTAACCCGAAACCATAGTTTCATTTTAACCAAAAAACTCCTTACACAAGTATTTTTATTTTCTATAAAAATTGAATAAAATTAATTAACGCAAATCTTTTTGCTAAATTTTAAAGCTATTGATTGACTTCTTGTTAAGTTTTTAATTCCCAAAACCCGCGGACACAACGGTTTTATTTTAACCAAAAAGTACTTATACGAGTATATTTATTTCGGTTTTCTTTAAAATTGAATGAAATTTAATAACGCAGTTCCTTTTGTTAAATTGTTAAATAAGTTATTGATAGACTTCTTGTTAAATTTTTTTCCGAAAACCCTACACGACGGTTTTATTTTAACCAAAAAAGTACTTAGACGAGAATATTCACTTCTATTTCTTGTTTATTTATCTTTGGCCGGGCAAATATTTAACGAAGCAAACCCCGACAAAACGATAAATTTTAGATGTTTTTACCACCCTTACCAGTCTCTGCGGGTCAACGTGAGTTTACGATAGCGTAAAGTAGATAGTGATCTATCGCTTACGAAAGGCGGTTTGCGCAAATTGGTTGACGCACTACCAACAGAGAATTCGAAAAACCTGGCCTTAAATGCGGAGTTTGAGTCACACAGCCTGCGTAATTGGAAAAGGGCTTGACTTTTTAATTAAAGCACCGATTTCTTTTAATCGCGGTTTGATTCGCACCAACAAAATAGTTTTCCCTCCTACTCTGATTGCGATTTGGAGTGAATGACAGCGATTGATTACCAGCCACACATTTTTTGTTTGCTTTTCAAACTTCCAAGACAAGAACACGTTTAAAAATACTTTGTTTTTTGTCGTAAACGACTAATAAACTAAGGACAAGGCAATTTATCCAATTTTAAAATGCTCTGTTTTTGATTGAAAAAAACTTTTAACGCCATTTTTTTCGAGATTGTTTTGTGTTAGCCTCGGCAATAGAAAGCGGTTCAAGCCTGTTAATCCCAGTAGACGACAGCAAAAAACGCCAACAAATGCAACGAGGACAGCGCCAGAAATGCGATTAAGCGAAAAAGAAGGTGCGTACTTTCCTGTGTACACACCAAGACATTAGAACCGCGTTGTTGCCACTCGTAGCAAAATCCCGTCCACAGCAACTTAACGGGTCAACGCAAGGCCGATGGGCATAGAGCGTTAACAATTAGGAGAATATTTCGACGCACTCCATACTGGCTTGGACAAATCGCCTTAACAAATCGAAAACAAAACGTCTTGACACGTATTCGAGCTTAGGCCGATTAGTTGGCAAATTCAATACCAGGAAAGACATTGAATTTAGGTTTGCGAGAGGGTGTATAGATGGCAATCCTGAACGATAAGCTGCCTTGACATACACACACCCCTATAATAACCCTGCCAATAAACATGTTTGTCTCGCAAGTGCCAAATATGCATTGTCACACCTTCCAATGCTGTAATACGAATACTGAATGCAAGTATAAAAAGACACGTTTAAAATACGCTACAAATTTTGTAGGACAGAACATGACATTTTTGGAGGATTAACTTCAAGGAGTTAGGACCAGAGTTTTTATTCGGAGACCGTATACAAGGTAAATTTAAATTGCATTTTTAGGTTATTGCTGCATAAAAATTAAAATAACATCAACTAAAAAAGCCATGCAAAAAGAAAGAGCTATCACTGAAGGGTCAAAACGTTGTTTTAAGCCACAAACCTGTGGTACAAAAATGGCTATTTTTGAATTCCCGGAACGACTTTCGAACAGAAAATTGCTTGCTTTGAACTTCAACTTACTTGTAAAAGTTAATAACTGCAAATCAGAATTATAAAGGATTTCTAAAGGTCTGCTACGTTCCTTTACACTTTTAAAGTTCGCATCAGCGGGTAAGTTCGATTTTAATCCGACATGAAATGCATAAACACGCCGGGATTAAACTCGCACTGAACCTCGGGTTTTCTTCTAAGACGATTTAACTATAGTCAAAGGACCTCCAACGAGACTACCTAGCCAAACCACTGCTGTGCTGCAAACGTGACAACTTACATTTAAATTTCTACACAACCACAACGAAGTGGAAAAAGTTGATTAAATATGTCTTTTATCGTATTTATAAAAAGCCAGATATTTTCACAGTATTTTGTAGCGGAACAGATGATCCTTTTTGGCTTAACTGTGATAATATATGTTAAAAGAATATATTTTTTGAAAACTTTTTCATTTTAATTTATGTTTCAGAAACGAGTGAACAACCGCTTGAAAGTCTCAAGTGTAGCCGCACAGCAAAATTTAATATCTTGCTGTTTTCCTTAGAAACGCGGGACCTTTGAAAAGCCTGGTCAGTACTACAAGTTAAGTAAGCTCCCTATAGAACCCTAGACATCGTCCATTTTATCAGGGCGTTTCCTCTGTACAAGCGCGATATTTTTGTGAACTTAATAATGTGAGTAGTATCGCAGTAAAGGCAACGTGTGATGGGCGTTTCCAGATGAGCATACTGACGTGTTACCTCTCTGTAAAAGCATACAGAAGCAGTAGATACGACGTTCAGTCGAGAGAGGTGCGTTACTGCGAGGGCCATAAATCCCTTTGTGGGTGTTTACCTACGAAATGAAAACCACGTTATCTGCTCGAGGAATGTTTATACCTTTCACGCGCCTCGCCGACCTTATCCAGTCACAATATATCACCTTTCATTGTTGTAATAGTGACGACATAAACGCGTGGTGGGCCGGTGCGTGGTTTGAATTTTAAACCGGTTTTAACAGGTATTAAGCAATGAGACTGAACTAATTGTTATAGAGTTGCTTCTTTTGCTTACAACAATCGCTTACTGAAACTTGCCAAATTCAACCTTCACTTTCTCTAAAACTGTTGTAGTTCTATATTATTATAACTGGTCCGAGTTATTGATTTTAATTCGTGATTCCGAGCTTTAGAAATGTAGAGCTAAATTTAAGCATAATATCGATGTTTCGATTGCCACCTTCGTCGGTTTAATGACAGCCCTGTATCTAGGAATTTCGAATAATATGGTTTAATATTTAGGTGGTAATTTGACCCCGGGCATCCAAATTCATTTTAATCGGTCTTTGATCCAAAATATTTCAATCAAATGCTGGATAACACCTATCCCTGTATTTTTGTCGAAATGTAAAATAGAATCTTTGGAATGTTTTTAAGTAGGAAAAAAAGTAAAAAAAAAACGTTTTTTAATCCTAAAAAGTTGACTTTTTGCAATGAATTTATTGTTGCTGCCAGGTATTGTATCAGTTATCAATTTCAAAATTGATCGTCCAGCAAATAGTTTTTATTATTAAATGCACCGACGTTTAAAAAACTTATACGGGAAATCTTCATTATCGTAACGTCGGTACATTTATGAAAATGTATATATAGCTTAGCTATCCTCGGCAAATAACAGAACCATTCGTCAATTTTATTGCAAGAGTATACCGGCCTAAAAGTGACGACTCTCTAAAAAATGACTTCACACATCAAAGCTCCAGTGTAGCAGCCGAACGGCGGAAAGAGGCTTTCCAGGATTAACTTCGGGACAATATTGACAGGTTTATGTAACGTTGGCGCAAATGCAGACTTGCTGTCTCCGGCCATTCGGTCCAGTTTCGAGAAAGACCAGAGTGCTCTTCTCAGCAATAAAAACCTAACCCGGGGCCACGTTATAATTACGCAGGCTGGTAAACAAGCAATTTGAGCACGTACCACTTCATAGTTAAGGATGACGCAGTGGCAACGTGCAAAAACAACAAGCAATAAAACTTGACTGCCCTTGACCGCATAAAACTGATCAGGCAGTAAATTTAACTGCCTGATGACCTTAGCTTTACAAAAGGTTCTCAAAATTTTCTGTGTGTATAGCGCCCGTACAAAAATCCCGGTACAACTTTTACTAACAAGGTGATTAACCTTAACTGTCGGCCAAGACATTAAACTAACACCATAATGTTACCAGTTATATTCAAATAAACAGTGTGCATTTGGGTTTAGTATGCTGCCTGCAAGACTTATATGCCCATTTGCATTACGAATTGGATAATATAAAAAAATACAATATATTTACACAGTTTGAGAACCACTGGCTAAAACTACCCTGTCTTGGCAGTATTATTCTACCTCCCAGAATCAAATTGTCAAAACAGCACTCCGTAAAGTACGATCAACTGTGAGATAAACACTCTGGCAAAATAACATCGGCAAAACCTCACCACCTATCTCAACCCGAATCAAACACGTGCGCTTCATGGGAATATATAGCCTTAACGGGGTTTTGTTGGCAGATTTGCGTCAGCTGTATAATGCAGTGGAAAAACAACGGCCGAACATTCTCCAAAGTGAAATATAAACTAAATCAGTCACAAGAAGCACTCGGTGACAGGTTTTCAAAGTTTTCGACGCCCTTTAGTACACTTCGTTGACACCTTTGTTTACACAAGTATGAATTATTAATTTTAAATTTAGAGAAATATAAAGGACCTAAGATCGTAGAGTTTTCTGCAAGAATCAAACATTAAATCTTAAGAAACGTACTCTTATGTAAACTTTAGAAACAAATCACAAAAACAAAAAACATATACGTTATCTTGGATCAATAAATTTTGAAGAAACCGTTCGCAATTTTTTATTTAAAAAAAATATCCGCACGAAACAAGCACAGTAGGTTTGCAACTTTCAGTTTTCCCTATCTGTGAAATACCAATGAATGAGTTTGTGCATTAAAAGTTAAAACCGTGAGCCTTGATCGATATTAAATTGATGTCTTAGGCTGCAATAAACCACTGAGAGACTATATTACTGTACCTGTAACGCTTTATTGAGCGCACTTATTTGATTACTGTATTATACATAATGAAAAATAATAATATGCACCATTTTTATCCACATTACATTTTTTTCATCCGCACAAGTGCGTACCACTCACGGGTTGTAAAGCACTGACCTACACCAATGCGACAGCGACTTGCGTTTGCCAGCTTCACTGCACGAATGGTGCGATATAACACGAATCAGTCGTTAAAAACCCCACGCGAAAAAGGTTAGGATTGATATAATGCTATATGCTGCTTTCATAGGTCGCGCTCTTAATTCTTCGCTGATCTATCACGAACTCGATTACTTTCTAACGCAGCAGGCTTTGGCAGGTGACTGGATGAAATGCCTGCCACTGTGCCTTTCAAAAAAAGTCTAAAACATCGCAACGCCGTTGTAAGAGCGAGCAATTAGGCGATGATAGAAATCGGCACCACAATAGACACAGGAGAAATAGCAGAAGAAAAAAAGTTGGCCTCTCTGAATAGCGTTAATGGACACAATAAAGGCGCGGTTTCTCATTGACAACATCAGCTGGGAAAGTAAGGATAAAAGAACCTCGTGTTTTCGTTTCGAGTTGAAGCCGCCCGGGCCGGTATTGTCCGCCGACGTGATCTTTTAAACGGTGTTACGCGACACTGTGGGAGTGCGATAGGTTAACTGGTTAGTTGTGTTTGCGTCTCGAAACTGAATGGTAACTGAAGACTGATTTGCCATTCGGAACATCGCATCATTGCTGAACCGACCGAATCCCGATGATGCACACCCCCAGTTTGATTTTCAGTTGACAAACAACTTTCTCGAAGAGCGTGTTTCCGTTTTACGTATTAAGTTCTGTCGTAAACGCGATTTCGTTTGTTCAAATCTACCAGTGATGTTTAGATCACATCGTGGTAACAAGGTTCCTGTGGATATTCCACGACACTACTTCGTTTCAACGAAAGCTTGTGAACAGCAACTATGTTGACGGAAAATAACTTTCGAAAACAAGATTCCGCTTTCACTTGAATAATGAAAAGCAAACCGCCCTAGACCATTCAATTATAAGCCGAATTCAAGGCCTAACACTGGTTATGTTCCAATGCTTGACAAGGCCATGTTACTGCAAGCAATAACTAATAGCAGATTGCAGTATGTTTGCTATAAAACACCGTTGTTGATGATATTGAAATTAAACCGAATTTCAAAAACATAATTATTACATAATTTTAAAGGAAGATTAACACACAGTAATGCCTTTTCTTAAGGTTTATCCGCATGTCGCTTGCTATCGATTTGTTGTACCTTATCAGAAGGATCACCGCCATATGACAATGTTTGCAAAGTCAAACCAGGAATGCCGTATCGATTATTTTGCGGCACCGTGCTATGAGATGCAACGCAGATTTCCTCGCCAACAATTTATAATCCAGCGTTAATATTAATAGCAAAGAAATAGATTGATCGATCGGGTACATGGAAATCAATGTAACTGTAAAATGTGTTGCGTAACATGTAAAAACAAACCATTAAAATGACCTGAAATGCATCAATTGCTTGTGTGAAATGTATTTTTAAATAACTTTTACACGCGGACAACAGATTGCCCACAAATAGCCTAAGCAAAGGCATTTTTTTAGGAGAACAATGCGCAGTTTTCAATAGACAACAATCACGAATATCGCTAACAACAACGTGTTAAACACTCGAGGCTTTATTCAATTCAAGACAGGAAAATAAACACAATGGTGTCGGATCGATGTTCTTTCCCACAATTTTCTTAAGGCGGCCGCATTCCATTCCCATAGAGGGCTAAGTACAACTTTCAAAGCCGCGCTTTGCTCGGTGCGTGGTTCAACCTAGCTCTATTGTACCTGGACCTAGGCTAACAAGTGGCCTAGCAGCATTCACACACACACAAACACATTGGCTCTGGAATGCAGCCAATTCAGTCGTCACAATTGCCATTCAGAGCCGACTGTGGCAACAGTCGTTTTATTGTTCCGCCATAAAGCCTAACTGACTTCCGACACAGGCCGCCGGGCGCAATGTTTATGTTGGCGCTTAGTGGTTTGGCCTTGTAAAGACCCAGCGGTGGAAAGCAATGCCGGGCGAACTCGATATCAAGTTTTAAATTGATCCTAGCCTTTAAAATAACACAGTCACATTCCACATGGGCCTGTAGCACCAGGCCCGTCCACACCTGCTCAAGGGAGTATATTTAGCATTTGAAACCCAATATTTTGAACAACGCCGGTTTATTGCACGCAGGCCTCGAGCGTGGAAAGATAAACAGTCGACTTTAAATTCGTTTGCGTTGTATAGCAATGGAAAGAAACGCTTATTCTCGTAGTCAAACTCTCACATTTTTTTACCTAGAGGAATCATTTTGATTTTCTGAAATAATGCAGGACCATAACAACTTTTAAAACAGGGCAAATCAAACATAACATCGCAATAATTACAAGAACATTGAAATCCTTACTTATAAAATCTGCTTACTATACACAAGCTGCCAAATATTTTATTATGGTAAAACTTGGCCTAACTTGGCCTAATTCGAATAGTGTGCCACGGGATGCGGCAAATATAATTTATTATTATTAGTTAATGAATTCAAAACGATGTTTTGCAGACCGCATAATTTTTTAACAAGACCCATCTTGAGAACGACTGATCTAAGGTAAAGATAGTTAGCGGCAATATTTTCCTACGAAATTAGGTGACGTAAGAATTTGTCGATGAATACAATTATATACAACTCTATAAACAGCAATTGAATGTATGCCAAGCATATTTGGAATCGACGAACTTTCACGTAACATGCAGTCAATGATGTCTGGTGCTCATCGTGTTTTCAATTCTATGCATTCCAAAAC
The DNA here is from genome assembly GCF_963924565.1 of Ascidiella aspersa. NCBI lineage: Eukaryota > Metazoa > Chordata > Ascidiacea > Phlebobranchia > Ascidiidae > Ascidiella > Ascidiella aspersa. The sequence continues at coordinate 25,069,947 of NC_139451.1, forward strand.
AGCATTCGCTTTTAAATCGATACCTCAAAATTTTCCATAATCAACCGAATCAATAAAACAAGATTTGGCGAAAATTACGGGTGGCTCATTCCTTCAGGTGTTAGTTTAAAATTTTAGATCATCAATACCTTATCAAATAATAAATTATTTCTGATTTCCAGGCGAACCAAAACTCTTAACATGCATATAACATAAGTGCACAATTTTGTCAGACATTTTGTTCTCTTCAGCTTTTTAGGGGCAGCAACATGGCCCTCCACACCATAAAATAAACTTATTATAAAATTAAAGGACTCTGAATAAATCAGACGTTTATTGTTTTTGTTTAAAAAAGTTAATTGTGGCAGGGTTAGAAATTTTCGAGAAAAACAATAAAGGTATTAATGTTCTTTATACACAGTTTTGAGTAAATTTGAATTTCCATTTTCATCTTTATTTAATTCTGGGTTTGATTTTAGCTTAGAATTGTATAAAAAAAAGTAAAATACAAATAAAAAAGGCAAATGTAACTGATACCCCCAAAAAATAATCATACAAAAACATACCGTGTAATGGTGGGAGATCCAATCACTTAGCTCTTTCGGCGGCCCTGGTTAAACTCTTCCATAAAATCAACCTTCAACTTCTAACTAACGCCTTATTCCACGGTGAATCATAGTCGGTAAGCGAAATATCACGTTCGCGCGATCAATACGCAAAGCGTTCCATGCAAACCTCAGGTTGAACGCAGGAATCCACCCTTGCCTTTGATCAGCCCGGGGAGTCTGCCAAGCGTCAGGAAAACCAACGGAATCCATAAAATCGAAGCTGATTAAGAGCCGAGCCCCGGCGCTCGCGCGATGAAATCATCACCGGATTGTGACGCGCAAATGATCGCGAGGTAATCGAGATCCTACATTAACTTGAAAGGGTGAAACGGGTTGAACCTCATGTTGTTTTCAATACAGACGGAAATAATATATATAAATGGAATAGCTCTATATGTAATTTAAACCTATTGCTTAATACACTATTATATTTAAGCGTATAGGGTGAATATTGAAGTTTATATATACGTTTGGTAGAATGTTTTGAACTCTTTAATTATTAAAAAAAATTAAAACGTTAAAAAAATGCCACCTTTAACTATAGAAACTTAGACTGATAACAATTGCGCCCCACCTTTTATAAGTGATGCTTGAATTACTTCTCAGTCACAATAACTGAAGATGATACAAGCTCGCATCGAAACGTCTTAATTAAGATTATGTCAATCAACTCGACCTTTTTCGCTTTGCAATTCATTATCAAGCTGCATTACAGATCCGTGCATAGTGTACCCAATGCTACCTTTGTTGGTGCAATACATTCTACGTCTAACTACAACCTTCAACCAATATGCGCTAAATTGTTTTGCGTTTACTTTTATTGTTTATTTTACTTTTTGTAAAAATTGTTTTGCTTTTAATTTATATGCTTAGCCTACTGCCTGGAATTCGGTTAAAAACTTCCACAGCAGAATAAGAGAAGCAACTCTTAGTTTTTAATCAAATTATTAGCAATTGAAATGTCAAGGCTATGTTTAAGTATTGCCATCTATGTCGCTTAAATTGCATTTGAAAAATAGTTTGCCTATATTAATGCACTAGAAAGTTGAATAGATAGGTGAGTGTTACACAGCTGCAATTTCATCGAATTAAGAACAGATGTGAAAAGGGGCGTTTACGAGATCATAGTGTGATCTTGCGTTGTGCACATGTTCGACAATCGCTAGTCACTTATACGTAGTTTACTTGCAATCGGCTTTATGCCAACCGGCTGGCGACTTAATATTGCACCTATTTCCGTTCGCGTGAACACCCAAATAAACACGCGTTACTTTCCCGAGTCTGAAGTAGTCTGTCTGTGCAGTGTCCAACCTGTTGACGTTTTTTCGGTAGCGTTGTATATTAGTCGATTTTATTGCAAGTAAATGTAACGCGCTAAACTCAACTTTATACCATATTAGTAATGATGTCCGATGCTTCGTTTTTTATCCCTATATCGAAGTCCTTTTCGGGAAAATGTATAATGGTCTGATCTATACCCAATAACTTCGTTTCTATGCCAAAATAAGCGAAATTAATGAAACTAAAGCAAGTGCAATATTTCATGTAAAGAAAAAATACTTTAGCCCTGATAATTATTTAAGTTAACTGTTAATAATAGGTTCTTTTCTCGAAAAATCATATAAACAAAAAATCACAATTTTTTTGAATGCTTAAAACGCCAAATTGTGTTAGTTATTTTGCCAATGCCTACCCTGTCCACGGCATTTTGTAAGTTTTTTTATTTAGCGAATTCCTTGGCAAAGTACATGCGTGGACAATTTCAACAACAAGCGACTTAGTGTTTGTATATTCCTTACCGCGTGACGCGTCATTTAATGCTATTGTCGGGTATTAAGGCGCAGTTTGTTTAGATATTGCGGAAGGTACAACTTGAAGACACAAACAGTTCGCTGGAAAGGCTTGACATCAATTTACCTGGAAGTTGAATAAATAGAAAGGAGAAATTCTGCAACCAAGCATTGTCAACAATTGAATAAAAACAATAAAACTGACAAATGAACCGATCTAAATATTCGCCCTGTAAAACTGAAACTGGATGTCAAATCTCCATTTTATTATATTTTTGTACAACCCCTCTAATCCCAATAAAAGATTAGATCAAATATTGAAACAAGAAAAAACTTTATGAAACTTTGATTACAAAAGTGTTGAGTGCCTTACTGCAAAATGAGTCATCACATATGTCGGTTCATCAAAAATTTTAGACGCCCAAATTTACGAAATGGCGAGTCAGCAAAACATAAGCTCTCAAACGCAATTAGGAGCCGCGCACAACCCACAGTCGCTTGGGGAGTCTATTAGAAATCCTCACGCGATGCATACCCGGATAGTTTCCGCGCCTTTAATCTCTCAACACACGACCTTCAAGCCTTTGCGGCGCACCTAACATGGCTCAGCAAGGAGCAACTGTAGAATGCGGTCTTTTTATCTTGCCAACGCAAGGCAGCAGCCCGCTAGAATGTCAAACTGTTCTCCGCAAACCAGTTGGTCGGTCTGTGTGCATTCTTTCAACACACGCGCCCGCAAAGCACCCCCGGTTCGAGTAAATTCAGATTTTGAACTATAGGCGGGTTGTAGAATTTTTCTAATTTAATTGGTGGTCGGGCAAAATTTTTACCAATTAAGACGCTGGTTTCCATAACAGTTAAGTTATATCGGCGTCGTTCATTAGTTAGTTATGTAAATTTCCCAAAATGAATGGACTTTACGTGTGACATTTAGGCGATAAATGGTTGGAAATATTACATAATCAAAACGAAGCAAAAACGTTTGTCAAAACAATGTAAACTCTGTTAATAAACCAAAGTCATCTATTATACCAGTCATAGCCAATTTTTAATTTATTATGCCCTTCATTTAATTAATTTTGTTTTTCAGTTAGATAATTTCGATTCCAAAACAAAATCGCGTTTCACCAAGATTGCCTACCAAAATGTGCTAAAGATAAAAAGTCAACATTTTGATAATGGTAAATTTCAACTGTTGGTGCTTGCGTTAAACCACCTTGAGCATATATTCCCTAACTAAAAGAGATCTCACACCAGTTGAATTTTTATTCGTTTAAAGCAGCAATTCGTAAACTGTGCCACCCCATAGCAAAGTGCCCTGGGACATTCCCAAGAGGGACGTGAAACATTCCAAAAAACTATTTGTATTAGAAATAGGCAAACAACAAGCACGCAAGACTTATACCTAAAGTCCTACATTATCGTTTAAAATAGTGGATAATATGATGCTGTGATATTTACATGCTGCCTCGCCTGCGGTCAACCCCCTTGTGCAATTACTTTCAAACCAATGAAAAAATCTAGCCTCGCGTGCAAACCCTAACTTTGCATTAAACACCAGAAACCAGTTTCCCACAGAATCCCAACAACGATTCGGGGAATCCCCTTTGCTGTGCTCCCGGGGTAATAACCGCTCGACCGTGACGCGCGCGTGACTTGTTGCAACACGAGGGCGAAATATTTCGGATTCTCGACGTTTCTACGGTGACGTAACACCGTCGCGTGTCCGCCATTTTTCAGATGGCAAAATATTGGCGAAACGGTTTTGGAATAATGAAAAATCGTGATTTCTTCGACGGGTGTATGTCCGATATAGTGGATGTTTTGTAATGATACCGATACCCGATATACCGATACCCGATATTTTGGATGAAACGTACCTCGTCCGATTCCATACAAAATATGACGTCACTTCTTCAGTCAACCAAAGATGAAATTAAAAAGTTCAAAAGCAATTATATTTTTCAGGTAATTTAAAAAAAGCCGAAAGAACAGTTGTTAGCCTACTAACTTTTATTAAATTTACTTTTGAAGGGAGAAATAACTCCGTTTAATCGCAAATCATTTGGTTAAAATTATCTTTTATTTGATTTCGGATCAACACCGACATCACCCTCGTATTTTACGAGTAACATACTACCACTTTACATCCAATATGGTCTGGTAACCGTTGTTACAGAGTATCCATAGTTTCCATTACTTAAATTTTTCACAAAAGGCAGTAAGTTTAAAACTTTCTTAGTTTTTTTTTATACCGGTATTTTGTTAGAAAACATTTGTCGTTAGGTGAAGCATTAAAAATAGAGCATCCTTGTGAGTTGTACGAATAAAACCGAGCATCGTTGCAAGGCAATTACGTTTGGAAAACAACAACCATAATTACAACGACACTTAAAGTTTTTTGGATGTTTTCTTAGTTTGATTATGTTTACTTACAACAATTCTTCATCGAACATCGTTTGATTTCTTGTCGCATCAGTATTCAATCAATCAAACTATAACATATCCGGGTACCGCCTATCAGCATTGAACTGTTCAAAAAGCCACGTTCGGAAACAACCTGTAATGCTCCCTCAGAGGTCAAGCGCGCTCTTTGCCATTCGGGGTTTAAAAAGCTGAGTACAAAACCGGCTTTGCCTCGCTTGAACGGGTCTCAAAAGGTCGGTTGTAACGCGACCCTCACATCGGCCGTGTCGGTTCACGCCCCCGGAACGAAATTTTGTTTAGCCGTGGACACGCCCTATTCCTGTGACGTAACGCCACTGCTGGATTTTTTTACGCAAGGCTGCTACTACTATACAAATAGAGTGACGAAACACATGCGTAACATTGATTTGTAGCAAAATCTATGGAAATAGAACCAAGAGCAAATAACATTTTAATTAATATTTTGCCGAAATGATCAAGCGTTGTTTAACTAAACCTTATGTGCTGCCTTATAAAACAGCAAAGTGGACAAATTTTAGGTTTAAGGCAGTAATTCTCAAACTGTGTGCCATAGATTCCCGCGAAACAATTATTAATTTTTGTAAAAAAATGCTGTACTAAAAATAGGCATACGAGCAAGCATGTAAGACATCCACACTTTCAAACTACTCATAATGTCATATTACAATATTTACATATTTTTCTTGTGGGCGATTATCAAACTGTAAGTTGTGACACCATTCTTTTGTAAAAAGAGTATCACTTTTTAACCACCTTTTTTTAAAAAAGAGTAATGACATTTTCTCAATTTTTGCCAAGTGTGCTGCAAGCTAAAATACACTGGTTTAAGGACAGTGTATAAAAAGTCAATACGAATTTAGAATTTGTGACCCTAAAAACATAGAGGAAGAATAATTTCATTTGGCAACATTTTCCAGGTAAAATCAAACCGAGTTTATTAATTGTCAATATGCATTGATATCTACGCGGCAGAGTGAAATAAATCGAGTCAGAAATCGATTTCATATTTCCGCGCATGAGCGATTGGTTGTGTATGGTTGTCGAATTTTGTTACATCGGTATTCGATTGAAAAAAAATTAAAATTGGTTTCAAATACGTCTACCTTTGCGCCAGTGAACTTAAATCACAATAACCCTGATCATTTTTTTCAACAAAGGAATGAGTTTTATTGAAGGTCAGCGTTGCGCTCACGAACGTATAGGCGTAATGAGCTCCAAATTGGCAGATTTCTTTATTCCGAGGCAAAACTTGGCAGAAGTTGGCGCAACGATCGGTGGGAAAATTTGTTTTTGCGCAATGGAGGTGGCGGCAACTTTACACAATGGCGGAAGTCAATAGGAAACCTTTATTAATGTTGAGCGTGTGAGGCGCGTTTATGCTTTGTGCGCATGCTTTCCTATGCGGAGAATGACGTAATAAAATTACGCGAAAAACCTGTAAATTCGCCTCAACCATTTTCTTCATACATGACTTCAAATCTAATGAACCTGAGTAATAAAAAAAACAAATTTGCTGTTTTGTCTTCCTTTTTGAACCATGCGCAAAGCAATACAATTTTTATGTCTTACGATTTTAACCATGTGTAAAAATTGTGCTTTTATGAATATACTATTGCTTCTATAGGCATTGTATTAATTGTAAAATTGTTCTTGCAATTTGTATTAAATGCACCGATGTTTCGTTGTTGTTGTTCTATCTTACGAATATAGGCATGTGTAAAGAATACTACATTTTGTTTCAAAAATTAATAAAAGCGAATTTTTTTTGTTTTAGGCAATTTGAAAATAGGCGACCACTATATAAATATAAAAAAAAACATTCTCTCTAAAAAGTTTGGAATGTCTTATTCGAGTTTCAATTCTTGCTGAACCTCGAAATCGAATTAAAATCACAGTATTGGTGCGGAACACACAACAAAACCATGTTTAACTTCTACACAGTAATCCCAAACACACGTAACACCGATACACATCTTACAGATTAAAAATGGAAGCTCGTAAAACCGCAAGCAGGTGCCGAAAAGTCAAAGGTTTAAGCTGGGCCTCTTACACGACGAGGTTTGACAGCATTCCTGTGGTATTGCACCATCACGATACGCGCGAGTGTACGACTCATTTAACCTCGACCACCCCTTGTGCTAGAACAATGTTTGCCGAAGTCAAGAGGGTTTTGTGGGAATTAAACCCACTAAAGTTAACTGTAAAACTTCCGTAAAACAAAGATAAGGGCAGGGATGAAGTGAGCATTGTTTAGAGGTTTAAAAACATAAGTTTCTTATTATATCTATAAAAATAATATATATGGTTTTAATCTTCTGTGTAGTCAATTATTGCCAATGCAGGACAACTCGGCACCACTGTAAGTTCCGTAAAATAAATACGAAAAATCCTATCAACAGTTGTTGCTAAAATAGTTTTATAATATTTTAGCGGGATCATACAATCTAACAATGAAAAATCACAATTATTCCCAGACCCAAACACACAACAAATCTAAGACACTCTTTTTGCTGATAACACGTTCGGCAATAAATTCAAGAAATTCTTTAGGTTTTTCGTACAAAATCTAGAGGTTTAGAGCAAGACACATCAGTCAACGCATGCGAGGCATGAAACAAGGCACCAACCTTTGATATAATCCACTCCACTCCATTAGCGCGTAAAATTTCGTCTCCTTTCCCACCTATGCCAACGCACTGACCGTCGAAAGCAATTCCCATCACTCTTATACATGCTGATCTGATTCCCTCCGCTTAAGATGAATGGAACCTCTCGACAAAAGATGGGATGCCTGAGCAATCTTTAAGTGGTCGACATACTTCGACAAACTTTGGGAACAAAAATGCGGTTGTTGTATCGCAATATTCAAATATCATTTGGCTTATGTAGACAAGAGATTACAAGTTGATATTGTGCTCAATAACTTATTACGTTAAATTTTGATTGATCGTGGTTTGAAGTATATTGAGATGGTTTATGACATCAAGCACTTGCCGTGTTCACTTCACCAGGAGTGATGCTTCTGTGTTTAATAAGGAATTTTAAAAGGTTCAAGTTTACCCAACACGTTTTTATATGAAAGGACTTACATAAAAATGTTATCACGTGTCCTCTACTGTAAACATAACCGCTTTTTAAGTTTACATTTTGATTATTGTCCTTGCATATAGTTTTATAAATTTGATAAGTTATACCTCAACCTAAATCAATTACAAACTCATTTAAGTTTATTTTAACAGTTTTTGTTTAAATGGGTATTGTGAAAAGCGTTTCATTATTAAATAATTCAGTCTTTAATTAGGAAAATATTCGAATAAAATTTATATGTTTTTGTTTGAATTCAACCAGGTTTTTTGTATCTCCTATAAGTACATTCTGTGAAAAAAACCTTGAAGCAATTCAAGTAGGAAGAACGCAAAACCGAACGATTGCGCAATATTTGCTCGGGGTGGCATCGTGACGTTTTTGCTTAAACGGCATTTCAGTAATCCTAGAAAAGTAGCAAATTGATCCAATTTCGGGCACGCCGCAAAGAGAAGTAGCACGTGTCAAGCATCTTGGCAAAACAATGCGGTGTACGGCTTGCCTGGGCTTGTCCTGTCTCGCCTCTGGCAGAATATTTTGCCAGTTTAAAGCAGCAAATTCGAAACGCGCCTGAAACCGGTTTTAACAGATGTTTTTCTATATATTTTTACTGGCTTTCAAAACATAAAGCAGTGGTTTAAAAATTCATTGGAACAATCTAGAGTTACAATATCACGAACGACTGCAATGTAAAAAAGGTCGAATTGGTTTTACACTGCCTTGAAAATTTTCTAAGTTTGTTGCTTTTTAAGAACGTTAAAATAGCAATTTACAAAATACATTAAAGCACGACAAAAATCCGACGAATTTATTAAATATCCCGATTTTATATTTTAACCAAATTGCTCCTGAAACTTATGAACTGTTTGGAAACAAACGAAGCAATTTACAAAAAATCAACAAACACAAATCGTCCATCTATTTATTTAGTATTTATATTTTCAAACAATCGATTATGCTAGTACTATTTTTATCTAAATTCAACAAAAAAAATTTGATAACTATTTTAAAATAAATAGTATAAACTCCGTAATACATGTTTTCATTTTTTGTTCCTGTAGATTTGTAGCCTACACCTTTTTCAAGTCTGCAGTTTGGCGCTATCTATACGTAGAATTTACGCAAACAAGACTCGGTTAATCAAATGTCATAATAAACAATGTGTTTGGGTCACATCATATTAAGTGCAGGTTGCCGTAAGGCATAAAACAATTTACAGTCAGGCATAGAACAAACATTCCACGTACAGTAGTATTAGGTAACATTTTGCAGCGTTTCAACAAAATCTTTATTTCTCTTTTATCCATAAAACCAGGGCTGCGGAGTCGGTTAAAAAAAACCCGAGTCCGAGTCCCGAGTCCGACTCCGGCCAAATGTAAGATTTTGTCGAGTATCGGGTCCAGCTCTGAATCTACAGTAGGCCTACCATATGTCCTCTTTTGGGAGGATTTGTCCTCTTTTCTTAAGAAAACTGAATGGTCCTCCGAGGATGCTCAAAAATGTCCAAATGTCCTCTTTTTCAGCATTTCGAGTTAGTTGATCATACTTTTTTTGCGCTAGCTCTAAGTTAATATTTAATTTTTGCAATGATTCCAATGGTTTCGCTGTGTTGTACACCATTCCTACAGCGCTGTACAAACTCTGTTTTTGCCAACTTTAACATTAAAACGGCAAACAATTTTTTTCGCGAAATCTTTTCTACATGTTAACTTTGTTTTGCACAAAGTCTCTTTGAGTGTCATTGCATGTTTTCATATCATTAAAGGTATAACGGCCCCATTTAAAATTTTGCTAACTTATAGATAAACGATAAAATTCATCCACCGTTCGAACTATTTTTTATCCATGTTTTATTTAATTGGAAAACAGGCTAGCAACAGGGGACTCAAACTTTTTCGCGCGAATCGATAATGTTTTTGCAATATTGCTGCTGTTGTTGTGGGTTATCACATCTTTTGAAACACGATAACGCAAAGTTAAATTTTTGCGCTTACATTTTTATTTGCGCTGACATCGCAGCCTTACAACTGTGGAGTGAATGCCCTCACGACACGTTTGTCAAAATCAACTCGTGCACGAGCAATTTATTCTGTGTCCAATGCTAAAATCCTCCTGAATTTACAGATTAGCGCCAATTAAACCCAATTTTTTTCGCTCTTTGCGCGACCGACGATTTTCAAGTTGTCTCAGTGATATTTAATTAAAAATGTCGAAGTGATTTTCGTAAAGAGGGGTGGCGCAAGGCATGGGAAAATTACAAAGGGGGACACGGCTGAAAAAGATTCAGAACCACTTGTCTATGGCATCAGGTGGTACTCAGCAGACGCTTTCTTTAAATTTAGACAACAACAAAGCAAAATATAAGCTATACATTATAATGCTGAAATAGAAAACTCTTTTTACTGATGAGCTACGCCAGAAGTATCCGTGTTTCAGAAAAGGACGTGTTAATTTCGAAGCTGAATGCAATACTTGGATATGACACGTTTTTCTCAAACGTAACAATTCTACTTTCGTTTTACTTGCAGGCAAGAAAATGTCCTCTTTTAAGGTGCTGAAAATATGGTAGCCCTACTCTACAGCCTGTATTTTAACCATTTACGCAACTAAATTAAGGTGGATTTTTTGCAATCCACTCATATTAATGTCATAATTGATCCAACCGCCCGCATTACATGGTTTAAAAATATTTCACCATTTGCTATTACACTTTTACAACTTACATTTTGCCGCCTTAACAGTTTTGAAATTTGATACTGCGCATGCGCACGTCGGACTCGGGACCCGGGTAGTTTTACGTGGTCTTACCCGAGTCCCGAGTCCCGAGTCCGACTCCGGCAAAACAAACCGACTCCGTCGAGTCCCGAATCCCGAGTCCGACTCCGACTCCGCAGCCCTGCATAAAACGACTTTAAAAGCACGTCTAATTTGTTTTTTTACCTCTTATTTTTTTTAGAAAAACTTTGCGTTTATTTGGTTATTTAATATTAGGTTTTTGCTAAAATTAATAACCCCTTCGTTAGACATGCGCTCTAATTCTATTACAGCTTTTGTCTTTTTTGCTATTAATCGCTGTTCTATAGCGCTCGTAATGGACATTCATTATATTATCCACTTTCCGCTACATGTCGCTGCTGGTCAACCCACGTGACCAGCATCAGCTGTTGCAGTGGGGTGACGTCATCGGTAAACAACGGGCAATAATCGCCGCAAAGCGGAGATTCTCAGTGTGGCCAAAGTACATGCGCGCTTACTGAGAATCGCAATGCACATATCGCGTGCGTGTGACGATAAAAAAGTGCATGCGTAGCAAGTTGTAGCATTAGGCTCTTGTTGTTTTTGTGTAGTGCCGTGGTCGTTTGTTTGCCACCGTTTTTACACAGCTTGCAATTGTGGAATGAGTTTACTTTGTGCGCTAAGGCGGATTAGTCATAAAGCGTTATATAGGAATGTAAGCATAGTTCACATAGCCGCAGTGTTGCAATCAGTTGAATGTAATATAGTCTCCTAACGAAGGCTTTTAAAGAAACGTTTTTAGTTTCCTAACGTGTTCATTAGTTAGAGATGGGTTAGTTATTTCGCAAGATTTGACTTGTTGTTTTCTTTGAACGAAATATTATACACTTGTTGTATGGTGTGGTAAATCAGAGATTTAACTTACAGTTCGGGATGTTTACTGGTCGCAGAAGCAGCACGCCGTAAGCGTTTCCCATTTCTTAACACGTTTTTAACGACGATTAACAAGTTGACTCAAGTTGCTCGAACAATAGCAAATCGGCAGCAAGAGACTTAGACTGGCGTTCAGCGTCATTTGGCATTTTCGTTCGTACCCCGTGCAATATTCAACAGATGTCGAGCAAATGGCGTTTGGAGAGGTGGTCTCAGTAAACCGCAACACCAGGAAACACTTCGGGCGCTGGCGTTAGTTGCAAAACATTTGAATGCGAAGCTCGCCCAAATTGTCTGAAGGTCCGTTTTGACGAATTTTTATTAGCGAATGGCCCAGCGTGGAACATTTTCTAGTTGCTGCAATATCTTAGGTCGTAGCGTAGTATAATATCTATAGGCACAAAATTTCCAGCCTATTATGCTTTAAATTAAGGTTTACGTTACCGCTGCCACGCGTCTCGATTTTCAGTTAACCTATAACTAGATAAGCAATTTTAACAATACAAGAAAAATTTGGAAGTCTTTCGCCCTGACAACAAGTGAAAATAAACAATTGACAGGTGTAGCTTTCGATGATATAATGCCTTAATTACCGAAACGTACCGGAGTCGGCAGTATTTCAAACCGACTTTTCGCGAATTTAAAGCTATTTTGAAAGTTGATGTTTAACAAGTGACTTTTGTGCACGGTAATTAAAATACTATGCTGCAAACGCTTACAATGTAGCACTACAACGAATTCTTGGAATGTTCACATATAGTGGGTAATGTTCGTTTTGTCTCGACGCGCGTCACCGAACATTGTAAGTTGGTGGACAAAGCTAAATATGTTACTCATAGTGCGCGGCCAACACGTTAAATACATGTCGATAGTTTTCTATGTCGTATTTAAATGTTCTATACTACAATAATAGTAGCAGGCTTATTTATATCTACGAGCTTGTGTGGTTCATTCTAAGTACAAATTTGTTTCTAAAGTGGTTTTAAGTTTGAATGAGTTCGCTGAATAACAGACATAGCATTATTGCAACCTTTAAAAATGTAAATTGCGTAGCATTTACACGATTGCATTTGTATCACATGCGTATACGATATCGTCGGCCTGCTGTAAATTTTAGACATTAGCACGCTATCTCACAATTTAAGGAAAACTATCGCTGTTGGCAAGTTTATTGCGATTCAGGGGTTTTCTTTAACTTTATTGTGGCCCGTTTGTGTGCCTAAACTATAAGATGTGGTTGGGATTGATGTTGTCTTTGGCGACGTATCTCATCATCAGATTCCGCGTTGCCTTGGTTGTATTAGTGCAGTGTTTCTCAACCTATGTGTCACGATCCAAACTTGGGTCGCTTTTTGACTTGGTTGGGTCGCCGTCTGTAGTAGTTCACATGGTTATATTTATGGAGATTGGTTCTCCGCAATATGTCTCCATAACCTGAGAGAAGTGCGGAAGCAATACGAAGGCATGGCTCATACTAATTGAATTTAGATTTAGTGACGCGCAAATTGTTTTATTGGTGTTGTGTTCACTTAGCTTACAAAAAGTTCAGCAAAGAGAATTGGGTCGCTAAAGCTTAGCTGTTATACTTACGCTTAGTATTTGTTGCGCCCCTTAAAAAGGTTAAAAAACACTGTATTAACGCATTGAAAAGTAGGTGTGCATATTATCTCTGTAAGATGTCGTGAAGATTTACTCGGGTGTGACTTAGCACCGAAATCGGACACAAAGACGAAAAATGCCTTATAACATCGTGTTGACCATCTGTATACATGTGGCAGAGCAGAATTACAGAAATATTCCAGGTTGCCTTATAGAGATCGGTGGTCACAATACGCCGAAGTTGTGCGCCGATACAACTTCCATACAAAGCGGCTGTATATAGCGCGTGAAAATCAATTTACTATGTCACACGTTGGCGGAGTAAGCTTCCCCTTCGACGGCGTTGCGAGCCTTCTAAACGTAAACAGATGTTTGTGTATATACTCTGCCCCGTCGTCGCACCGTTTGGCGACATTGCAAGCCAGTCATCACCGATAGTAGTGTTTTGCTTATTCTAAAAGCCAGTATGGCAGCAATTTGATTATTGGTTGATTACCTGATTTACGAAAGTAACTGTATTAGCGTATATAGATTGATTATATTTTATTTCCGATATAAGACAGCAGTTTAAATAGTTGGATTAATTTAACAAAGGTAAGTTAAACAGCGTAACACTGATAGAGACAGCAATTTAAATAGTTGGATTAATTTAACAAGGTAGGTTAAACAGCGTAACATTGATGGAGTGTATTCACTTTCAATGGTAATGTTTAACCGTGTTTTTGTTATGATATTTAGGATCCTGTTATATTGAAAAAAACATTACCAGAGCGTTTAGTGCTACAATTATATGGTATTGTAAAGGAAGGAGTTTAATTTTTCCGTTTGACATTAGCTGATTCATGTTTATCCTTATGCGTGGCAAATAAAACGTACCTACTTACTGTTTTTAGTGAATGGCATTATAAATTCAAATTATTGTTAGACATCCTAAGAAAGGAAGTTGTCTAAATATCATTTGTATATGCTTTACAATTCGTTCGTTTTGAGTGTAACACGACAATCGACGTGTTAAAAAGTTTAGTAGGCTTTTCTCTAGTGAGGCGAATGAGAAAATATCACATACAATAGATGAAATATACGCCAGGCAAAGCGATTCAATAAACGCCAATATATTACGTTTGGGTTTATTTATTTATTTTTCTACATTGTCGTTGTAGTTTTCGCTGAACCTGTAACATTGAAACTTTGTGGCATCAAAACAGGGTGATTTTGAACTTTTACCCAAACTCCGTCAACGATGCAAATGCCTTTTTTATTTACATCATCCAACGCATATAAATTATTTCAATAGAATTATTTCAATCTATGCGTAAATCTATTTTAGCATTTTATACAGTTGTCAAACTTTTCTATGACTCATAAAGGTTGGATGATTGTATACGCGACATTTGGACTTCGTGTTTCATTTGCTTGAAGTTAAGGTTACTCGAGTTAGGTTAAACTTTTGTGCCTATACCAGCTGTTGACAAATTTTTACAGTACTTCTTATGAGGATACTGTTATTTATCTTCCAAATCAAACGAGTCTAATGTGTTGCCAATAATATAGGTTTGTTGTTTATTTCAGGCAGTTAAGTGTTTTTATTAGAATTAAATAGTGTTTGGCTTGACATTCTTCTAAAGAGTATAAATCAAGAATCGACAAATATGGTTTTGGTGAGCATTTATAATATTGTATTTTATAATATATATATTATATCTTTTTGATTTATATTTTATTTGCCTGTGCTTTTATTTTTGCTGTTTAACGTTTGTTAATTAAAACATATTATATTTTATTGTACTTAAGTTGTGTATAGAGGTTGTAAAAAGTGCCCCGTAAGGGCCGTTTGGCACTTTACGTAACTCTAAAAGCAAGTTATGTTTTATACAATGTCATTTGCAGAGCTGGAACAAAGGCAAATGGCTTCATTCGCACGAAACTTTGCTGAATTCGAAAGTCACCTACGTAGTAAAGGTATACGAATTTAGCAGCAGTGACATTGACGTGGTCGGTGCTTTTAAGAGATTCTGTAAATGTACAGTAATCTAAAATGTATTTCAGTCACAGCTTTTAATTACACAATATCGATTCGGAGAACGCGGATTGTTTTGCATTTAGGAAATATTTTTTGTTCGAAACCTTTACCGCGCGATAACTTTTTGGAAGATAATAATCGCGGGTCTGTTCAAGATTCAAAATAAAAATGGTCAACAGTTAATTTAAATTTAAATCATTGTTTGTATGTCGAAGTTTGTATCGATGGCTGCTTTTCGAATTGAATCAACCGCAGCTCAGTTAACCAGGCCCTATCTAGGGAAGGCTTAGAAAAGCTAGTACACCAATTCAACAATAAACCTGGGCAAAGTGTATCAACATTAACAAGAAAAAAATAAACACATAATATATAAATAAATTGATCAAAAAATGAAGTTAATCAGTTCAAAAAGCTTTTCATTAGGTCCAACTAAATATTTTTTAGTTAAGCAGGACTCAACCGCCCTAAATATCCATGCTAACCACTAAAAATCTTGTGTAGAAATTTCTTAGAGGGCAAGTCAATGACTTGAATTAATTGCACTTAAGTTACTGTTTTCAAATGACTTGACTTAAGTCTTTTGGGTAAAATAACTGACTTTTTTGGACTTGGGTTTGACTCTAATCGAAAAAGACTCGACTTGAAACAGAGTTTTTTCAAATGACTTGACTGGAACATCATTTTAAAATGACTTATTTACAACACTGGAGCACAGCACTGCATGTGTCTATTTTGGTTTATATTGTTATACTTAACAATTCTGCCGTGTATTTAGCTTGTTGGGGTGGTCGAGGTTAGCGATTCGCGCGGCATGGAAGTGGTTAAGGAGGCGCTGCAAAAACTCAAGTTTTCCCGCCATATTAAGCGTTCAGAGGGAACGAAGCCACCAAAGGTGGAGATAAGCATCAATATCCAGGGAATGAAGATTTGCAACCTAAGGACGAAGGTTAGTCTGAAGATTTTTCAGCACATTTGATAAAGAAAAAGGTCCAAAGATTCTTTTATCTCATTAAGGTTTAATTTAATTAGTAGTCCTGTAAATCTATATTTGACTATTTACCCTTATTCGGAATCAGGATTACTGACGTTAGTGATTACTTTCCTCCATGATGTGTCTATCAATAATCAAATTAGAACACATATATAGCTATTCGGTATTTTATATAACTTATTATCATTTTATTATTGAGATCGATCACCGATCTTTTTTTTCACTGAACAGTTGATTCAACAATGTAACGCAAAAAGGTTATCTATCTTAAAAGAATGTTAATGGTTAGTTCAGTACATTTGATAAATAATTTATAGCACGCGCCAATGGTTGCCCGAATCAAACGGCTACATTTTGTTTTTTGATCATTGAACCTTTTATAAATGGCTTTGTGAAATAAGTTAAAAAAAAAATATAAATTGGCTGTTATAAACTGCATTTTCTCAACAAGGTTTTGTTTACATATGTAAACAAATGGGCTAAAATCACGTTACCAACGTCAGCTGCCTCAGTTATGCGTTGTGAATCAATTTCGTTCCATTTTAAAAGAGACGATTCAACTTAAACAGTTTCAAGTTCGCCAAACCATTCAATAGCAAAGTTCCTGGTCCTCAAACGTGCTTAGGCTTCAGGCTGTCAAACATACGAAGGGAAGGAAGTTGTCTGACTGCGGATATCAATGCAGCCCTGAAGGACCATTCCTTACACGAGCACGCCATTGAGCAAATTCGACCGTTCGTTGGATCAAATTTCGGCGAACCATTTATGCATAATTCAGTCAGGATTGAATTCGTGGAATGAAAACCACATCGAGCGACTGTGGTTTTGTTTGCCTTGCGAGACAGATTCCTCGAGTGCTTTGAAACATATAGTATATAAGAGAAAATGCAAATCATTCTAAATAAGAATAACAAAGCCCATACGGAAGTAGGCATCATTTTTTTACTCTTTATATAAACGTTCAAAATGATACCTTTACCTACTTCCGTATGGGCTTTGATATTATTGTTACATCTTACTGCAACCTCCAACCATTATGATCCAAAATTATAAATAGTGTATCAGTTTTATCAATTCACAACAAAAACAAACGGTCGGTTAGTTTTGCAGCTTGGTTTCGTTTGCCTAACAGGTCTTTGAATTGAACTGGGATAAAGATTTATTGCACAATATTAACGCTAGCACAATTTGAAATATTTTGTAATTGTTTTACCGGTCCCGGTGTTTTTGCTAATAATTTGATTTTCAAGCTACTCAAAACACTACTTTTAAAATAGACAAAGAGTTTCGGCCACCTTTGATAAATGAGTATTAGTTCCATTCACCCAGCAATGAAAAGGTTTGAAGTTTCAGCCTTGACGATCCAAGAAACTGATGGTAAAATGATGTAAACGCTTTATTGGCGTTTTAAAAGAAGCACCAGTTTGATTTAGTAGGCTACCCTTCCGTGTTCAACCGCTGTGCATATATCGCCGTATCCACATACCGCCCAATTACCACGTTGTTATGCCCACGGGACTAGATAGGACGTCTTGGTTATTCCAACGGTTATGTTAACTAGCAGACCTCGCTAAATAAGCCCAATGAACTATCGACCTATAATATGGCGTGCTCTTGTTTTCCAATGACAACAAAGCTGTAATCTAATCTTGTTTAGACGAATAACATTGCGCGGAATTACCAACGTTGATATAAATTCATTTTCGAAGAAGGTTCAGTCTAATAAGTATGGCGCCTTTTAATAGATAGGTGTTCAAAATTAAAAATGTATTGATTAAAATAGCAACGTATCCGCTAGAAGTTTAACACCAAATAAAACCCTGCTTAAAATCAAGTTATATTATTGTAAGCCATAAACAAATATATCTAAATAAAACCCACGTGCTTTGTGCACTTTAAGTTTAAAAACACAAAGATGGCGACTTGTTATGTATGTGACGTAAACCTCAAACCACAATTGAAAGCGGCAATTTGCTGGCTTGATATTATGAGTGTTTATCCTGTTCTATACACTAAACGTGGGATGCCACACGATTCAATACGCTGGATGGCGGTTTGTTGTTAAATTAACAATAGCTTTTTCGTGGAAAAGCTGTTTAGGAAAAAAAAAAAATTTCCAACGCTTGCAGGCTGTTGAGAATATGCTTGCAAGACCATGTCAGCTTAATCATTTTAAAAAACACTTAAACCAATCCGTAACTAAGCATTTTAAATTTGAATGAAAGACAAATTTAATTTTGAATTGGCTCTTGTAAATGCACGAAAATTAGTGAGCTTTCTGAACATATGCAATGTATTAACACGAGATCTATCTTTTTGTCAGTAAAATAAATTCCAGGATTTCATTTTTTAGTTACTGCCCAAACCACCGTAACGTCAAACATACATTGTAGCCCGATCAAGAAATTCATCAGCTATGTATTACCCACAGCTGATGGTTGATACCCACAGAAATAGATTAAAACTGTCAAAAAAAGTTTTATGGGCTATAACCTTAACAGGTTTAATCATGTTAGCTAGTTGGTTTGTCAAAGTGGTATTTAAGAGCCCATATAGAAGCAGGTATTATTTTAAATGTTTTTTTTGAAACGTTAAAAATGCTATACTTCTGTATGGGCTTTGAAATTCTTACGACGTCTTACTACAACCTGCAACCATTACGCTCCAAAGTTTGTCAAAGTGTTTTTTATTATTTGTTTGACTGGTAACCGCGTCTCGCAATTGAAGCAAAACAGGCTTTAGTCACGTATACAATGGTCTACACATCGTTAAAATAACAGTTGAACTTTGAACCATAGAAAATCGTATTATACAGTATGATTGCCGCATTTTAGCGTGACGCACAGATTGATTCCCACTGGTTACGATACGATATGTTTTTACGCATGCAAAGCAAATTCTTATCGACAGATGAACATGTTAAGGGCATTAGCGCAGAGCGATGAAATCGCATTATCAAATTTCATATTCAATTACTGCAGTTGTATTGTAACGTCTGATGTTTCCCGTTTCACCAGCACTACTGAAATTTTAATCGATTTCATGCAATCGTGAATTCAGTCATATGTGTTGGAATGAATCAACTTGGCTACAACAGGCTAACAGTATTTCACGATTTGACTTTGATTTACTATTAGGACTAATTCGAAAAGCGAAAGCCACATCGCAAGTTAATGAATTACATTAGGCCGGTATTCAATGTTGTTTAATGGCAATTCCTTTTTTTGGTATTTCATCTCCCCGAAAACCGGTAAAACAGATACACGTTTTGTTCAGCGCGTAGCCCACAATCCTATAAAACAGGGATGGGCAAACTTTTCCTAGTAGCGGGCCAACACTGAGAGAAAAAAGTCTAAGCGGGCCGTTAAATTTTGACTGACAAATATGTTGTTAAAATGTGTAGTTTTTGCATCCAAACACAGTGAATGCATGAACACGATATTTGCGCAAATCGAAATATTTTCGCATTTATGTAGTAGAAATAGACCAAATAATATATCGTATGGACTCGTGCCCGGTTTAAAAATGAGGTGGCGTCCCGGATGAATTATATTGACGGGCCGTAGCTTGCCCACCCCTGCTGTACAAAGTGCGGCTTTCAATTGCCATTGAAAACCACGCTTATAGCATTACGCTTTAAATTATTATTACCTGTTGCGTGGGATATTGTGATCGATATGACATGAAACTAATTGGCCATTACATAAAGGAGAAACCTACCCGCTTAGAGAATATATTACAAATGTGTTGCACCTATGCCGACCCTGTTATACCACACTGCACTTCGTTGCAAAGCTATACTTTCTATTACTTTGAAAACTTTACTTGCGGGAAATACAGTGATTATTTTTTATCTGCGATTCGACATTGATAGATGTTTGATGATTTGCATTCGGACTGTTAGAAAATTTTCGTTTACTTATTTTTGGATAGTTAGCGCATATACAGCCGAAGTAACAGTATACAAAACGACAGACATGGCAAAACTATTTGGTACATCCGCACCATGAATATTTGTTGTTTTCCTTATTTTTTTTTCAATGAGCAGCATTGATAGAAAAATGACTAGGCCAGGTTGCATATGCTTTCGCCGAAATGTCATTTCACCTAACATAGCTTGATTTGATAGGTCACAACAACATATTTTGTTAAAATTTTTGTTGAAAAAAAATTTTGATTAACATTTTGTTAAAAACAATAAAACTGCAAAATAACGCCAATTGAGCGTTTATTAGTGTGCTCTATAAACCAATTGTTTTTATTTCAAAAAAGGGGGACACAAAGCACATGCTAGCCCAAGGTAAATAAACCAAAAAATCAGCAAAGCAACAGTTCTATCCACAGAAATCCAGTTTTATGTTATCCGATAAAATATCCTAAGCGTGCGATTTTTATATTTAAATCAGTTTGTTTTGGTTTATGCTGATTCCGCTTGTATTTCCTACGCTCAAATCGATTTTGTTTTTTCGATTCAAACAAGCCGCCTTTACAATAAGAGAAATACTTGCCTATTATGTAAAGGCAATAATCGCAACGCATATCACAAGCCCATCCAGCATGTAATGTTGTATTTTAATACAGGAAGTGTTACATGACATCAAACTACATCACGTCTCGTTTTGCGCCGAAGATAAGGAGGACAAGCGCATGTTTACCTTCATTGCAAAAGGATCAGATGGAAAGCATTTCTGCTACGGACTGGATTCTTTGCACGAAGTGGGTATATTGTTGGAAAATATTTTACGCTGTGTTTTTAAGCAGTTTGTTTTTTAATATAATGGTCTTAGTTGATGCCTTGTATTTCTTTAGATGTTTCGCCTTAAGCATACAAAAAGCGCTATAAGATCTAATTTAAGATTCTATTTAGATAAGATACTGAAGATGCTTTTAGTAGCGAAATATATCTATCATATAACATCCAACAAACTGATTTTCGTTTTACTACGTTCTGTACTGTGTTCAATCTTTATCATTGATGTGCAACAAGAATTGTTTGTTTTTACCATTCAGATTTAAGCAGACTCTGTTATTTAAAAGAAAATTTTGTTTAAATTATTAATATTTTTTAGGAACTCACGCAAATGTAGTGTTTTAAATAGACATAAAATCGCAAAATGCCTCTTCCCAAAACTGTTATCATTTGGGTATGATATTTTAAAGAACAAGTGTTCGCAGAACATAAAGGTATTATTGGGTTGTTTGATTTATCAGTCGACTTGTGGGCACTGGGCACGCATTGTAGTGGGCGTAGTTCTATCAGCAGTAGACAGATAGTTACTTAAAGTCAGTTTATAGACAGGTGTAAATATCGTTGAATTTTAAAACTTTACATTTAAACAATTTATTGCCAGAAATACAGATAATGCAGCTACATTACTTAATCTTAGGCTAGCTAGAGGTTTGCTTTGTACTAACATTGTTATAATACTGTAGTAGGCCTTATAGTTGCAACGCATTTTCACTGCTATTGCATTCATGCATTTATGGTGTGACTCATATTGATTGGAGCTTGTTCTAAACGTAAAATAAACCAATTTAAAAAAAATATCACTGCAATTTTGATTTTAAGATTTTAAAAACTTCTTGCATAACGGTTACTCTTTTGTAAAGACTGTTATGCAAAAATTATTGTTTGACCTAAAAACAAACGTATTTAGTATATTGGATTGACGGTTAACAATATAACAAAATTGTTGCATGATAGACTTATATTTGTGTTGTGGAGTTTGGCCCGTTATTTTACAAATTTCAAGAAAAACCCGCCGAATTTCTTGAAAATGTCACTTCATAATACATAGGGCTACATACCTTATATTTCTCTATTAAAGTAACGTTTGTGAGGGCAAAAAATGGTGACAAAGTGACTGACATAATACCTTATTGTAACAAGTTAGAGCCGTATACTCAGTCGCATAGGAATTTGCGCCATTTCTGTACGATGATAAAATCATACGCGAGCGCTAATAAGTAATGACGCACTTTGGTAATTACACCTAACGAGAAGAGAAGGGCGATATGTACGTATACTGTATGCCACTGGTAGGCACTACCTTGCATCAAAAAACGTCAAAGTAATTATCGGGTAATTCGCAAATAAAGCTTCTAAAAGTATATGTTCATAAATAGAGATTCTCGATTATTTATATTTTGTTACGATACCGATATCCGATATATCGACCAAAATTAAAGAGCGACAAAAGTGATACCGAATGACGTTTGACCTATAGCCCGATAACTGATATGAAAAAAATTGTAACTTGCAAGGTGCAAGCGTATGTTTTGGTCTCTAGGTTCTTAGTGCCTAACTTGCTAATACGCTAGAAAACGTGATTATCTTTAATTGCAAAGAAAGTATTTTATACAAACATACAGTTGCAAATTGTTATAGGCCACGTTATTGACTTTCATCCGATATTATCGAATATCCCTAGTTTCAAGTAATATATGTGTTTGTTGGCCCAATACCGGTATACAAATTCAGAACTGCGGACCAATTGTGTATCGATATTTTTATTCAACTAACCTGATTTTACCTATAAAAGAAAAACCTACCAAACATTTAGTGCAGCATGTATATATTATAGCCGCACGTAAGTGGGCTAGGGTCGTTCGTGCTTTCCAAATACGGTTCCCTTGAGGCACCGAATTTAACGTCCCTTTTTGTCCCTACATTATAACACGGGTATAGACACTGTGGCATTTAAAGCGCAGTAAAGGTTTAGGGCCACTGCCAAAACAAGTTTACTGCATAGGCGAGTTTATGTATGGGCTTGAATTGAACCAACACTTGACAACTATAGGTATGGAGTTGTACAAGATTGTCTTTCGAAATGCATAACGTAAAGATGTCAGCTATAGTTTTTCAAGTTATAATCTATAAAATACGTATAAAAACTTTTTGTCAGTGTTTCCAGGCCTATAGTTATCTATGAAATAAACTTACTTTGATATGATGCTCCTGAAAATAAATTAACGGTGGTAAAAGACGTATGTAAACGTATTTTACGGTGTTTCCAGCCCTAGTTGTCTAAGACATAAACGTTCTTTGATATGATGCTATTGAAAATATACTGACAGTGATTCTCTCTCAAAACGTCATTATTAATTCATATCGCCGAATGCATATTTTACTGTACGTGTACGACCATGATCAAAATGTGCGACATGAAAGGGTGGAATTCGCACGGGAAGAAGGCCGGCTTTATTATGCCTGTGCTCATTAATGTGCATATGTCAGCAGACGACATGTTGGCATCTTGGAGAGCGACTTTGTATTGTACGATGGCCTGACGGGGTCGATGCTGTAGTTTAGACACATAAGAGAGTATGAAGTTTTCCATTTATTGAATGTGAAAGGAAATGTGTACAGGCATAGTCAGCAGAAAATTTAAGTGTAATGGGTTAGCAGGATTAGTTTGAGTCCAACATAGATAAAGAACTTTCTCCATTTAATGTTAAAAAGCAAAACTTCATGGTTTGTAGCATAATGGCTGGAGGTTGTAGTTAGACGTATATTGAGTAGCAAAGCCCATACAGAAGTGGGTAGGAGCTTTCGAACGTTTCAAATAATCGTTTGTTTAAAATCAATAATAACTTGTAAAATAAAAATATATAAAAACGTCAGCTAAGATATTGAATTTCGTTACAGGTTGAAACATTATAGCATTTAGGCTCACTGTTAATCGTGGAAAACGACAATGAGTTTACAATTTCCTCATGTTGTTGTGTACACGTTAAAAACACATTTATTATGTAGAAAGGCTTAATTGCAAATTCTATAAAGCTACATATTGTGAAGACTTTTTGTTTTTTAAAAACGTTTTAGCTTTACTTGAGTCAGTGGTTTTAAAGTTTTAACGGATCGGCATAACATATTAAAATTAATTGTTTGAACATATTAGCCGTAGCACAGTGTTGTAAGGATAACAAATCATTTGACAGCCTGTGTGCAGCGCAAATAGCGTTATAAGTGATTTAAATCGTAGAATAATGATTACTGTGGTTGTAAAGTTTTTCTTGTTTCAAAATTAATACGGTCCTAGAGTATTTCAAGGTGGCAAATAGAGTAAGCCAGGTGAAATGTTTCAGTACAATTGACCTAACTCGATGAGTAGGAAACCTATTTTAAACGAGAGTTTTTGAACTTCTTGACCTCTCCGTAGGGTTAAACCGCCTTTGAGGTCTGGCGCGAATATAGTGTTGACAGATTTGTTTACGTTCGAAAGGCCAACGACATCACTCTGACGATCGGACAAGCCTTTGAACTTGCCTACGACAGATACTTGAAGACCGACAAAGGAATGGCCACTTCAAAACAGGTATGGCTCGTCGGGGTTAATTGGGGTTAACTTCGGTTCGTCCATCCGTCGCATTTATTCCGAGAATGAGACATTGAAAAGGATCTAGTTAAAGTTTATAACGGCATTTGATTCAATTTTATTCTTTACTGCGACCTAAATATTAAAATCAATTCTCGTACTAAACAAAACGTTTTTTTGAGATGCATTTTTTGCTCTTTTTCATATGTTACGTTTTACGTTATAGAAAATTTCCTTACTTACATTTATACAATAAAAGTGAGACTTTGGTTTTAATAATAAAAAGAGTAATGAAAGCTCTTAAAAGTGTTTCGGTCGCAAGGTTTTTTAATTCTTACTAAGGAAACGTTCGCAAATTTAGGGCTACAACAAACCGCAAACTTGGATGGCACGTAAAAAGATTTAATATTAATGACATTTTCTGTTTAACCTGATAGATTTACTTCTCACTCCAAAATGCAACTGTTGCGCCTCTCCACGCAATAATGACTCACCATCATTATAACGATGACGTAAAAATGAAAAGTCACTTCAGGCGATATAATGCAATTTACGCCAATGCGGATGATTAATAGTAATTAGTGCAGCTGCAAATTAGTATTTCAAACCAAACTATGATTCAACATCAAAGCGATTTGTTTTTTGATAAGCACTTGCAACATTTCATTTTTTAAAGGAGTTGTTCAATCAAAATATTTAAAAACACCTTTTTTAAATACACACTAAGCCAAGCGCTAGACCGTAAAAATGTAAATGCAAGGATTTACAATGTGTAAAACATGACTTCATATGGAGGCTTGGCTTTCTAATGGATACAACAATTGATTACAAACAGTTACAATTTAAGAAGGGTGTTTTGTGTGTAAAGAATTTCTTTGGATAAGTCAATTCTCTCGGCACTATCAAATAGGCGGATAGTTTTCAACGTTGTGATAAACAATTGCGAATAGTTTTCAAATGAAATACAGCCCAGTTAACGTCGGATGTTGTATAAATGTTCCATCTTCACTTTGTGTAGTTTTACTATTTAGCAAACATAAGTGTTTTGATTTTAATATAACTTTAATTCTAATGAAATCGAAACCTTTTGGTGTTAACGACCAAAAACAGTTTTGTAATAAACAAGATTTTACGCTTGTTGCGGAAAGTTCCTCGAGTAACTAAATAGACGCGCAATTTCGAAAGGAAATTCTGTCGGCGTTTGCATCGCCTGGCCTCGCCATATGCTTTTTAATTGGCTGTCGCAGGCCTTCAGCTTGCAGTAGAGAAACAGACAGCTGCCCTAGGACAGCCAAGTTAGCGATTAAACAAGTATCGACTGCTGCGGTGTGCCTGGTGGTCCCAAGCTCAGTTGACCTTGTTTATAAGGGTTGGGACTTCCGCCAATAATCCTCACATGACCTGTACGGTTTTTTGGCCTGCGCCACAAAAAAGACTAGAAACCCCCGACATGTTGGAAATAAAACCAAAACGAAAGCTAAAGTAAACGTAACTTTAATTTATACAAACCATTTTGCCTTTCAATATATTGTTCATTAATCTGGTTTCCTTTTTTCTTAAATGGCAGTTTTTCAACATTCAAGGATCAGTCCCCTATCCAATTGGTGGTCCCACCCGTTGCTATAGACATACCGAAATCATAATATAACTAATAAATTGAATCGTTTTAACCCTTCAGAGTGATTTTCTAACCCCTTGCTGTTCGCTTTCAAACGGACCAGGACTAATATGTTGCAGCAAATAGACAAAGATTCGCAAAAAACAAAAACAGGTAAAAAAGGACCAGAATGCGTGATCTGGTCAGTAACCGCAAGTCTTTTAATATGTAAAGCCAATTAAGAAAGCAATCGTGCAGCTGAATGTTTCAAACACCCCATTTATTTTGTAGTAATATTTCAAACGCAGTTATTAGGAAAATATATTTTAACCAAATGTTAGAAATATCTCAGGCTGGTCAAGGCAGGATAGGGTAATGCGTACTGCGTACTGCAGCTATTTAGTTGGGTTAGGAAGCACGTTAGCGTTTTGCTTAGGGTAGGTCAAGTATTTTTATATTTATTCTACTAGGTCAATAGATGACTAAGAAATACGTCATATTATTTGGTTGCGATAGCTACATAAAGCATTACGCCATACCCTATCCCGCCTTGGACTCAACATTTGATCAAAGTATTTTCCCAGTAATTACGGTAAAATTAAACGCTGGCAAAAGGCTAGCATGCTAAGTCGAAAAGTCGTCTTTTGGCTGCCAGCACGTACTGATTTATAACCGGCCAGTATGGACATACTAATGGCGTGTACCGGACACACTAGTGGATGTGGTAAGAATTGATCAATTATAAATAGCAGCGGATATTGAGTTGCGTGTACGCGCCGTGAGTATGTTTAAAGCCCGATAAGCTTGTGAATTTAAATTATAGCATCTTCTATTAACGCCAAATCAGTTTTATATTTAAAACTTGGTCTAAATCATCGCGCCCACCTTTCTTTTCGTTGCAAGGCAGTAATTTTGTTTCATTGGCAATCCTAAAACACAACATCTTAATATTAGTTATTTGCCTTTGCTGTCTGCGTGTTTGCAGAACAAAACCAAAGATAATTTTTTCGGCAACATTAAAAGACCTATATTGTGACTTCACTGATCTTAAAAGGTTAAGACCTTGCTGACTGATTGTTGTTCGAAGCGGTGCGCTACTCAAGTTAATACAAAAATAACATTATTATTATTACGTATTTTAAACAGCAGTCAATCACCAACCTGGCAAATATGACTCCTTAAACATGGTCTTATACAAACTTACACTCAAATCTTTTTTAGCATTTTTAAATAGTATTCATTTGATGAATAGTTTTGGCAAATTAATGTATTTCATGATGTGAAAGTTTACTGGATGGCGGATCCGTGTCAAATCTGTAAGACTAAACGTTTAATTTTCTTAAATAAGCTCAAAATCTCTCACTGCAGCAGAGAGATTAAGATCCGCAGGTTGCCGA
The DNA here is from genome assembly GCF_963924565.1 of Ascidiella aspersa. Taxonomy (NCBI): domain Eukaryota; kingdom Metazoa; phylum Chordata; class Ascidiacea; order Phlebobranchia; family Ascidiidae; genus Ascidiella; species Ascidiella aspersa. Next base: position 25,097,447 of record NC_139451.1, read on the forward strand.
CCTGTCATATTGTTTTTGGTTTATACTTTATAGCTTTAAAAGGTTTAACAAAACCTGCACTAAACACGTTTAAAACAGGTTTTTACTTCTCATGAAGGTTTCACGTTTCAATTCAGACCATGTTTGTACCAATATCATAGTAAACATGTGTGGGGATTGTGGCACTTTTGACGCACAAGTTGGTAAATTTACCTTTCAAGGTCACATGTTGCATTAAACATTAACAATATGTAATCATGACGCCTCTGATTGACAACTCTATTCAGGAATTTTTGACAAACGTCCGTTCGAACACTGTGAGGCATTTACTCAGTATTTTGCAGATTTTGAGTGGGTGGCGTATCGTTAAACCACAAATCCCACCGTCTGTGGGATTGCTTTAGTAATTAAATTATCAGGCATTTCTGAGTTGAATAAGTAATTACGATGCACTGTGCACAAATCTGTGCGATATATGACGCATTTAAAAACGCGGTAATATCAGTTCAAGCAACTATGATACATTTACTGGGTGAAGTACTGAAATCTACTCTGATCTAATAGTTACCTATACCACCATTTTATTTAAGTTAGTTTAGCTGTTCGCATTTACATTGTTCTGTTTTTAAGATTGTCTTTATATAGTAAAATGCCAAGTAATCTCTGTAGGACCAAAACCCTATGTTCATACACCTATCAGTTAAAGCTAGCTGGTATTTTTGCAACGACGCAATTAAATTAACCAGTCACTTTATGGCGCTGTACATGCACTCCTGTTTAGAGCTTTAGTTAAGCTGTGTCCATTGCTGTTAATGCGACAAGCAGCGAGTAAAAAAAACCTGCTACTACGAACGTAAAAATCTTAACTATTAAAGCAGTTGCAATACAAAGTTTTATTACCTTTACTTTTTAAAACATTTCAAGATATTTGTAATTAAAACAATTTTAAACTTACTGATGATTTTATAAGGATTCTGTGATGCATATAATTAGTTTTTTTTTAATTTTAAATGAATGGCGATTCATTAAGCCAACAAGTACCAAAAACCTATGACGATGTATGGGTTTGCTTTGATATTTATCAGGCATTTCTGAGTTGAATTAGTCATTACAATGTACTCGGCGCAAATGCGTGGGATGTGACAAATTTTGCAAAGCGGTAATATCAGTTCAAGCAATTACGATAAGGTTACTTTTTGTAATCTGGACGAACTCCGATCTAGTATAGTTACCTATATACCACCATTAATGTTAGTTTACATGGTCGTATTAACATCCTTCCATTTTATCATTCATATAAGGTTTTATGTCATTAACCTGTAACACTTCAAGGAAACCGACTTAAAACACACTTTTGTTCAAATACGCATTTGTTTAAGATAACTATATCCATTTGTTTGCAAATAAACAATCAAATATACTTGTCAACTTGATTGCAATTTAAGCGTAGTTTAACGCTTGTCATTGCGTAATCAGGGCGTGTAAATAAAAAGGGAATTTTGTGTTTCTAGGTTATGGAGCTGAACAAGCGAATCGAGCAACTGGAAAAGGAGAATACCACTCTTAAGCAGACCATTTCTGGTCTCACCCAAAAAGCGAACCGCAAACCTACCGCCATTGTGAGTTTCAACATCGCAATTCGGCCGCCCACAAAACTTGATTCTTTGCATTGGGGTGTTAAATGCAACGCTTTTTATTTTAACGTTCAATTAAAAAACGATCAATGTTAAACTTTAGACGCTATGTTAGAAATTGTCTGTTTTTTAAAAAAAACTTAAAATCAGCATTTGTTTCCCAGCTTATTGCATTTCTATTTAGGCGTTCTCTATCTTTCTATTCTTCTTTGTGTGTTAAAATTTAACTGTGTTTTCAAGCTTTCTACTTCTCGTTATAATCCTTCTCTTATTTTCCCTGAACAAGGATGCTGTTTCTCTGAAAACCCCACAAGCCGAACATGACAAGCCTTCTTCAAGTGGTTTGAAAACCTCCCAATCAGTTGATTATCAACGTCTTGATTCCAAAAGTCTTGCAACATGTGAACAAATCAGCAAAAGTGAAGAACAGTTGACCTCGAGTAACCTCTTAACCACGCTGTTCCAAGACAACGCCCTTTCCCACTCACCAAACAACAAGCGCTATTTACAAGCGAAGATCGGTTCTTCTTCCACAGAAGGTTCTGGAAGAAGGAGACTGCAAAAACAGGCCTACATCGATCAAACCATTGCCTCAGTAGAACGTGCCAAGGCTTCGTTGAAAAATCTAAAGGACTACGTGCACCAGCGTAAGTTGCGAAAAAAACAGAGGTCCAATAGTGACACTAGCGTTGGTCCGAAAGTGAAGCAAATTAGACAGGCAACGTCGGTGGACGACGAGGACATTAACTACGCCAAGATCTCCGACATCCGCGACGTGGTTAAGGATTACAAGGCCAATCTCAAGAGCGACACTTCCAGCCTTAAAAAGCCTGAAGCGAAACCGCCAACTCCGACTAAATCGCGACAGGCAGTTAAACGCCAATCAGCGGTTACTTCCTTGCCTGCGATCCCGGTTGAAAAGAAGAACTCAAACCAGAAGTTGGTTCGACGCAACAGCGCAAACAGTCTGTACACTGGCTTCGACGAGGTTATCAGCACGCTGAAAACAATGATGGTGTCAGACGAGAATACGAAATCTAAAACGCTTCCAAAAGATCAAAAGATTGAGAATATAACTGATAACAAAAAGCAGCCAAATAGTGACCCCGTAATTCCACTGAATCTGCCTGAAACGATAATAGACGATTCGGCCTGTATAACCAGCAAGCAGAACTACATTAACGTTCCGTATGCCTCTATACAATCCAAATACAAGCATCTGTGGAAGAAAGGTGAAGACGGGAATTCTTCTCCTCCAGCATTGCCTCCACGAGATCACCCCTTAATACCTCCAAAGCCTAAACACCTTCTTCAGTTGGACGACGCCAGCTTTAAGTCATCTTCAATGGGTTCCCTTAATTTTTCGGTTACAAGCAGCGAACTTAGCGCTTCCACCGATAGACACGGCGACCATTCTTACTCATTTGATTCTCCAGACGAATCTATTTACATGAACAAAATACCTGTTCCTCCACCAGCAATAACAGAAGCAATAAACAAAATCCAAGAGGATCCCATACGAATTAATCCACTCTACAAATTCAATGAAACCTCTGATAGGCAAAATGTGGCCAGAAAACGCTACAGCAATCCTGGAAAGCTGAATGTCGCTACCATGCCAGACAAAAAACGATCGAGCAACGTTGCGATGGAATCTGTAGGCCAGACTGGCAAATCATATCCGAGCAAAATGGTTTTGGATTCAACATTGGAGCGCTATTCTGGACAAGACGGTTATCTTTTGCTAAAAGAGGCCAGCAAAGTTGCTCAGTCCTACCTTCAGAGCGACGACGGTACAACGAATGTCGATTCGACTTACGACAACGTTTACAACTTGATGAAATCGGTTCGCAAAGACGCCAGAGAGGCCAGTCGAGTTAAAGAGCAGAGCTACAAAGCACAGTACACATCGAATACGGCGGAAAGCCTGGCGTCAGCGGATGTGCTAGACGCGCGAGACCTCATAGAAATTTTGCAGCAAGCGGAAAGGTTGGATTCGAAACATTCAAAGGCCCCTGGCAAGCAGCAGCGTGACTCCGGAAGCAATTCGATGCAAGGTTCTTCTAAACAACTTGCCCCGGCCTTGCTCAAACCACTACCATCGGTACTTTACTCTATACTTTCATTTTCCTTTTATTCTTTTTTTCTCTTAGTAAACAATTTTACTATTTCAACATGTCTTTTTCTTTCACGTCAACAGGTTGTGATGGATTACTTAATACAGCTAAACACCATTTAGTTATAGCAACCTTTTTGTTTCTACAGTTTTAAATAACAACAATTTGGTCGGCGTATTGCACTCGTAAACACTTTCATATCCATTTTATTTTTTAAACTTGTTTAGAATGGCAACTTCAAATCATAACGCCAGTATGGATATATGTTTAACTTTGTGCAAATTTATAACCAATTGCTAACGTAAAGTCGAAGATGAAACGTTTCTTTTTTTAAGTTTGTAGGTGATTTCTATGAATCTCAAGCATAGGCTTTATAACAGGCATTTAAACGCCTGTTTTTTAACCTTCGTCTCCGTCAAGGTCAACGCCCAGCCCACTTTGTCGCGGGACGCCTTCGACATGCGCCCCTTCAACGGAACCCAATCCTCCGGGGAATCCCCGGTCGTTCGACTGCCCTCACCCGACGAGGTTCACCCCAAAACCCCGCACCGTCGAAGGTCGATGGCAAAGAAGCAAGAAGGTAAATTTTACTTACTGTTCTAGTGTTGCGGTGGAAACAGTCATAGACGGAAAGTCGCATTTCTAAGTTGGTTTTAGTCATTAAGGTAAATGCAAAATAGGAAAATAAATTAAAGCGAAATGAACCCAACTAAACCTCGCCAAATATTATTGTTAGTTTTTGTTTAGTATGTGTTTCCACAACATGATCTTGCCCTTCAATAGAATACATAATGCCGAAGAAAAATGTTGTAAAATTTTATAAATTTTTATTTAAATAATCGCAAAATAGCTCGAAGATTTTTAATTTGAATGTGTTAAGACTGGTGTAGCGTATTTTGACACAGCAAAAACTTCATAAAACTGACTTATATAGTAAAATAATTGACATATCCACCTCTAAAAAGGGTCATAGTCGCCGATCTTGACAAAATATGGCTACAAACTCAAACGACAAAACGTGTTTCGCTAAAATGTGTGGCGTACATACTCCTCAAAAACATGTGTTCATGTTGATACGGGGACTTCCACGATAGTCAGCTAAGTAGTTAAATAAATCATATCGTTCGTAGGGAGTAAATTTAGAGGGAGCGCCCAATAAATCTGAACCACATGTTGAAAGATGTTTAATTAAATTCACCTTGCAAAAATTATTTTCCACCTCAGCACTACTTTAAGCAAAAAAACATACTTTAAGCAAAAAACATATAATATATTATTGATTCCGAATGTTGGGTCACCGTTTTATTTTTTTCTCTAAATTATGAAAATATAAAAATATTTTGTAAACTGGTATCTGGCCCTAAGTATGTCTATAACCTGTAACCTTACTTGGGCTTTTTTCTTCTAGTTTACAGATTTTGGACTTTTTTTGCTATTATATATGCTTTTACTCAAAAGATACAGTCTAAACAAGTATTTTAATAACAACCTCTGGGTCCAAACATTTTTGATTCGCATTGAATATTGTGTCGCTCACGCCCATTTTGACCGACCTCTCATAATGCATTTTTGTTTAGATCTTGCGAGGCAACTTTTCGATGATCCGCTTGGAGAGCTGACAAAACTGGACGAACAACTTCAGCACAACGAGGTAAGCCTTGGACCAGTCTTGTAAAAAAGTCATTAACAAATAACTTAAATTCCAGTAAGATCATTTATTAGTTGTCCACGTTTACTCAGGTATTATCGTAACGAGCTCGGCCGAATTACGCCATTGATATACAAATATATTGTTACTATAAAAATGAATAAGTGATCCTGAGCAAATATTTTGAATAACAAACGACCCGTAACATATAGAAAGCAAACTATAACTTTACCAAAAAAGATTTCAGTGAAAACAATTAGGTCGAATTCAAGGCGTTTGCCTTAATGCTTTTGGTTAACCTCGGTCATTTATTAAATTAACTGAAATTATGTCAAGTCATTATGTGTAAAATTCTAAAGTCAAATCAAGCCATTTGAAAACAGTGACTTAATTCAAGTAATTTGCTAAAAACTGGTATATTTCACATTTTCAGCATACGGTACAGAATTTTTGTCGTGTAGTTTAAGGAGTTGCAACATTTAACTGTCGTAACAAAATATAAATAAAGAGCACATGTAAGCTATCGCAATATCTGCCCGCGATACGCGGTTCAAAGTCGTTTATTTAGTGAAACTTATTGTCGGCGAAGCTCACAATTCAGAGTTGATCATATGTCAGCATTTAAAACTGCGCATACAGTGACTCAAAGTCTATATATGTTTCTTTAGATACGTAATTTCCGTGTGGGCCACCGGGCGTTATGCGCACCAAACGGTTAAATTACCGGGTGTTTATCAGTAATCTCTGTTAATAATACGGAAATACTGTTCAAAGGATATATGTCACTGCGACTGTAATTGAATATTTTTTAGATTAATAACTCTTGCCATGATTTGTAACCTGTTTTGTCGAAATTCTGAATTAGTTATTGACAAACGGAATGCATTAAAATATATAGGCAGTCAGTTTTGCTTTGTTGATTGCAATCAGCACGTGCTTGATGTTCTTAAAGGATATCTACACTTGACAAAACTTGAACAGATCGGTCTTCTTAATATAAAGAGCTTAATGAAGAAATCTTTGTAAGTCATTAACCATGTCATCAACCAATTTTGTATTTTCTTGAACAAGCAAACCTCGAATTATTTGAAAAAAATGTCGCATTACTGCCACCCAGCGAGCGCGTTCAAAATATGCCCTACCATTTTTACACTGACCTTCAGACAACAATATGGTTTATTACGTTCAAAATAAAAAAAATATTTTATTAATCAGTATGTTGGAACAATCTCTAAAGGTTATAACGCTTTGCGTTACGAAACGAAAGGTTTCTATATAACTATAGTATAGTTTTATCTTTGGTTGCTTTACAACCAATTCACCATTCTTATTTCTCTGTTTCTTATACCTTTATTAAACACTATCTATACGAACTTTTGCAGGATTATTTTCTGATCTATTTTTTATCCTTTTTTTTCATCTTTCCTTATTTTCCGCCCCTTTTAGACTGTTTCTGATTACGAAAATCACAGTGAAATCTTTCGGAAAATAATGCGCTCCTCAAAACTGTCCGCTCTTCTTCAACAACACGTGGCAGACGAAGGTCATGTTCAAGGTCAGACGGCGGAACAAGTTCAGTCCTTCTTTAATCCCCTAATCGACGTCGAAGGCAATACATCCAACGAGAGAAACACAGATTCTCAGGAAATTAAACATCGAAGGAGTTTAAAGACGCGGGAAGTACGACAATATATTCTTGACCACCATCTTCTCCTTTTTATTTCTTCTACTTTTCGTTTATACTTTTTCTTCTTTGTGAAAGATTTTTCTACAAAGAGTGTGTTTTCCTGGTGGTACACAATATAATGTATTTTGGTACACAATATTCGTATTTTAAACGTTCTCTTTTTGTTAAGCCCCGAACTTGCTGCTTTTAACCAAACTTTGGTAAAAGATACAAGCACATTTTGTTCATATACTTTTATGAACTAATGAAATCAGCATGGTAAACGTTTATATCAGTGGTTCTCAACCTTTGGTGGCTCGCGGTACCCTACAGAAATTACAAATGTGCAAATATATTTTCTACTTCTACAAAGTGTGAACGTTACATTAAATTCTTTAGGGTGGACATTTGCAATCCAGTATGATGGTAGACGACACCGATGGGTCGTTGGACGCCTTCGACCCTCTCAAGAGCCTAATCTAATGACGCTGCAGTGACGTCATTCCTCTTTTCTGACTTCAGTCAACACTCTTTTCCTCAACACCTAGGTGCAATGACATGTCAGGCAAATGGTCGGATATTGAACATTGATATTTTAAAGTGTCGGTAATGTTGCGTGTTGTTTGTTCTCAAGGCTTCTTTATTTTGATAACTGTGTATCGTTATAATAAGAATATCAAAGCCCATACAGAAGTAGGTATCATTTTGAACGTTTAGAATAACTCTTTATTCATTTTCAACATAGTGAAGAGTTATTCGAAACGTTAAAAATGATACCTACTTCTGTATGAGCTTTGGTATTCTTAATACGATATATTACAACTTCCAGCCATTATGCTCCAATGTTTATCGTCAATTTGCTGTTTTTCTTGTGAAAAATGCAATATAAAATGTGCTGAATTAAGATTGGCCCATGCACATCCTGATGCTTCAAATCGACAAAAATCTAATTTCCTGTCTTTACAAAAATCAAGGCCATAAGCTGCAACTTGCACCCAATTACTTGATCTAATGCAACACGCTCAGTCGCTTACATGTTATTACACCTCCGTTGTTTTTTGAAAGTGATAGGTTAGTTTTGACCAGGGATGCGGAGTCGGTTAAAAATAACCCGAGTCCAACTCCCGAGTCCGACTCCGGCCAAAAAAATAAACCCGAGTCCGACTCCCGAGTCCCGAGACCGACTCCGGTCAAATGTGCGATTTTGCCGAGTCTCGAGTCCGGCCGAATTCTACAGCCCGTGTTTCGCCAATTTACGTAACTAAAATAACGTGGCTATTCAACAATCCACTTATAGTGGTGTCAAATAATTCATTCCACTCACATTACATGGTTGGAAAATGTTCCACCATATAATATTCCACCTTTACAATTTAAATTTGGCGGCCATATGAGTTTTGAAATTTGGTACCGCGCATGCGCATGTCGGACTCGGGACTCGGGTAGTTTTACAAGGTCTTACTCGAGTCCCGAGTCCCGAGTCCGACTCCAGCAAAAACAAACCGACTCCTCGAGTCCCGAGTCCCGAGTCCGACTCCGACTCCGCAGCCCTGGTTTTGACACAATCGTGTTTGGCTGAATTTTGTTTTTACAACACTAAGTATACTCTTCTTTCTTCCTTACCCTTTTTGCTTTTCTTTGGTGCCCTTGATTTAAAGTGTTGCTGTTTTTGCTATTTTCTTTATTGTGTTTATTTCGAACTAAGCTGCAGTATTTTTAACGTTTTTTATTAACGTTAAGCTGTAAGTAAAATAGTGACATTTTACAAGTTTTGGAAAAATGCTTTTATTTAGTTTGACAAAATTGATTTCAAAATTAATAAAAATTTAAAACAAAAAAATTACCCCAATAAACTAAGAACTAAATAAGTATTAGATAAGTATTATTGTAATGAAATATGATCAAGGCATTTTAGGTTTTCCTAAATTGAACACGAAAACCAATTTGTGAGGTAACGTATAATATTGGTGTAAAAACTGGTTTTTGAGTTTCTTGTATTAACCTTTTCGATTTCCACAGTCAACATGTTACTCCTTTCGTCTTCAACTTTTCTTTTTGCGCTATTGCTTCAAGTATTGATCGCTTTTCGCAAACAAGTATTTTGCGTTTTTTGGCAGTTCGTATGTGTTGTTACCGATATTTTTAATGTTGGCCCGGGTAAAATAATGTTAGCATATGCGCTGCGGAATTTTAACTTAAAGGCTTCGTGTTCAATATTAATGAAGTTCACCTTGGACAAAACATATCGCCATGGACTTAGTCAGCAGTTGAAACTATTTTATTTTTTACTACGTAATATTGTAAGTCGGTCAGAATTAACCTAAAGGTGAACGTTAAATAACAAGTAGATAAATGTAGAGTTTGAAGTTCATTTCCGTGTCAATAACGTTTACGTCATTGCCTGATTGTAAATAAATTTGTTACTGCATTGGTGACTGGTCAATGTTAGTGTAGCAGTCGAGAAAAGATTAGTTATTACTGTGCATAGTTTTGTAAAAGTATGTTTTCTTGCTAATCTATGTATTTTTCTTGCTAAATGGACAAAACACTATTCCTTATTGATTGAAACGAGGGGACGGTAATAGATATAGGTGATAGAATAATATCGAAAAAAAATGTCTTACGTATTTGTCGTCATCTACACTGCCAACACGCACAATATACTTCCCTAGGGTTTTTCTAGCAATGAAATAACAATTTACCGATCGGACAATCATGCTTTTTTACCCTTAATTTATTGTATTTGTTGTATAAACGGCTCGGTAAAATGCGATTTTCGTTATAAATGTTACACATTAGTCACATGCTAATTTATTTTTGTTAGTTACTGTGATCTAAAATAGGCTGGATACGCACTTACACACTGTCCATTTTAGCCAGAAAGATTACATATTGGGCTACTATATTTTAAAAGTGTATAGACAATTGATATTCAGCAACAATACAAAAATCGTTTAGTACAAAAGTTTGCTGTGACAGTAAAAAAAACACATTTAAATGTCTTGTCAAATTGACGAAGAAGGTTCATTCCATATTGCTTTCAATCGGAGTTGCTTAGATCGAAATTTGTGGATTTTACATTTGGCAAATAAGCTTCGAAAGGAAAGCGTCATCTGGAAACTGAATAATAAATTAAAATATACTTTGCTTTTTGATGAGGCAAGGCGTAATAAATCTGTCACCGACCGTTCTTGCGGTAACGCACCCCACACAAAAGTATTTCGGCTGCATCAGTATTCTCTTCAACGGTAGTAGCTTTATCATCAGCATAAGTCGTTTTGAAAACCTAAGTAGGCCTATAAGTCCCAGACCAAGTTATCAATTGGCAAAGTCAAGTCTCACACAAGTCATTTTCAGAGCAAGGCAACTTTAAGTCAAGTCACATTGTGGATGGTCCGTATATATTCCAACTAAACAAAAGTTGTTTTGGCACAATGACTTCAGTCAAGTCAATTCATTTGCAAACAGTTACTTAAGTGCACTTATGTCAAGTCTTTGACTTGTTGTAAACAAGACATTTGAAGTCACTTCTAGTCCCAGTCGAGCAATAACTTATGTCTAAGGCTCTAAGCAAAGGAAAAACTTTTAAAATTGGTAACTCGTCCGATTATAATCTATAACTAAATAATAAAAAAAAAACATGGAGAAATATAATCGTTTTACGTAAACCATAAGAGATAAATTGATCAATTTTATTAAAAAATGTTAAATAAAATTACTTAATTAAAAACCCAGTCCTTTGACCCAAAGACATTTAAAAAAAACAGTGACGTAAGTGCACTTAAATTAAGCGTTTGACTTAAGTCACAACAACACTGCATTGCTTCATGTTTTCCTAGACTTATAGGTAAGTTTTTTTTAGTCTACTCTGGAAGGGAAATTTAGGTTTCGTTGGGACAGTCTGTTAGTACAAGCAACCTCATAGAAGGGGATCCAATACCATATAGTTTGTTCAATGAAACATTCACACATATGTGTGTTAATAACTGAGATCTAGCCCTTCGAAGCTGCTTTTTGACCAACGACTACGGCTTACGTATAATTAGTACACCGAAAGCCATCGCAGACTCACCGAATCTGTTGATCTATGATGCAAGCAGATTGAGCAAGCATTGGCGCATGGTTGTTTCTCGACTCGTTCCCTTCTGAGCCTGCATAGCTCAGTTGGTAGAGCGACGGCCCCGGCTTGACCGGAGGTCGTGAGTTCGAACCTCACTGCAGGCTAGTTGTTTTTCTAGTCTGCTCTGCGTGCATCATAGATCAACTGATTCGGTGAGTCAGCGATGGCTTTCGGTTTCTCTAATTATTAATATTTAAAATTTTTTTATAAAATTGTGAACATTGACTCTGCAAATACAAGTTGTGGTGTCATGCTGGAGTGAACCGCTTTCGTTTACAGGTTCGGGTTCGTTTAAGGTTCATGTTCTTTTAAGTTATTCGGTTCAGTTCCGGTTCGGCTCCTTAAAATTTTACAAACACGGTTCAGTTTCCGTTGCGGGTCGGAAAAAACTTGCCCAAAACCGGTTCATAAAGTTTCGGTTCGGTACCGGTTCGACTTCCTGGGATCAATTCAATTTATTCAAAAAACCCTTCGGGTGAATTGCAAAACAACTCTTCGGGAAAATAATTTCTCTGCTCAACAAAACATGTTTTAAAGCACTGGATATGAGTGTGGTATTATAAAAGTTCAAGGTCCCTGATTAGGAAATTGTTCTTAGTTTAGTTCGTTTGGATTGTCAAAGTTTGAATTGGCTTAGGTTTTTAGGGTATCGCAAAATTATTTTTTTGCAATTTTGCCCTCGAAGGCATCCCCTCGTTGCTCACACAGGATAGTGTAAAGTACGTCCACGTTTAATCCTCATCAGGGCTGCGGAGTCAGAGATTCGGGACTCGGAACTGGAGTCGGTTTATTTTGTTGGAGTCGGACTCGGGACTCGAGTAGGATACGTAGTACCAAATTTCGAAATCGATAGTGCCGCAGTCTGTAAGTTGTAAAGGTAGAATAGAATATATCATTCAATATTTTTCAACCATGTATTGTGGGTTTGTGAATTATATGACACCCCTATGCCTGTGTTTTTAAACTTGTCAGAAATTTAGTGTGAATTTGGTTTGTGTCCGGACTGTGATGAGATTGTTAAATTTCGGCCTGAAACAGCCATTCCCATTCCATATCGGGACAACTGCCGACGCTCTCTTTCAGCCTTGGGATAGTATTTCGCTTCGTGTGGAGTTAGTGTAATTTCACGATATCACACTCTTTGTAGTTTAAATTTACACCATTTTAACCTTCGTCGAATGAAATTAAAACCTCCGGATGAATATATAAAAAAGGCGATTATCACGAAATACAGAACCAATTTGAAAAAAAGGATGGTAATATCCAGCTCAGAAGCCCCTAAATTTTGTAGAACGACTTCCAACGTTGTGTTGTCTTACTAAATATATTTAATTAGTCCATTACAGTAGTAATGCTATAATCTGGACAAGAGTGATAACTAATCAAATCGATCCCACCTCATTTTAGTTGTATTTTTTTAAATGTTAGTTAAGGGAAAAGCAAATAAGTCATATTGGTTTGGAAAGTAATTTTTAGTCTGCTGTTTATAAGCAGCTGGGCTACAGTTTGTATTATTAGGATGTCTGTTATTGTATTCGATTTTGTCGGCTTCCTGTGCAATATTCATCCCATATATATCCCAGACGACAGTAGCGTACGTAAGTGGGTGGTAACCAGTGTAAGCCTGCCAAATCCATAACAGCCAAAATATTTTAAAAATAATATTTTTAAGTAAAACTCTTTTAACTCTCGTTAACCGAACTATTTCGCTATGTCATGCATTCCACTATGTCATGCATGTTCAATGTTCATGGCTAAATAAAAGAGAAACATGTAAATCAATTATCTTACATTGATAAACCGTGACATATCTAATAACTAGGTTACTAGGACTAGTATTTTTTGATCTAAAAAAGAAATATTTCGACTTTTTTCATAAACTTGGCCGAAAAATACTGTTTTACAAACTTTCGATCTTTTAGGAATGTATTGATTTAAACAACGGGTTGTTGTATGACGATGTATGTGTACTGTGTTAGTGTCTTACTGTCATCAGTAATTTGATTTTATTGACTTTGACTTGAAATAGTTTGAAAAATACCCCTTCTAATAGCACACGGCGTTTTTAGAATGCAATTAGTAACTTAACTGTTATAAATAGGACAATTAAAAGTTTGGCAAAGAAGTTAAATCTTTCGTCAAGATTTTAGCGGTAGGTCAAATTTTTTATTTTGACTTTTTGCAGTATTTAACTGCCCTAGTTATAACTCTTAAGTTACTATTTGCATTCTTAAAGTGCCGTGTGCTATTAGCAGTGATACCATTTGCTGAGGCCAAAAAAATATTTAGCCGGATTTTGTAATACCGTAGCAGTTTACAAATACTAGCGCATCTTATATTGACGAAGTAGCACCGCAAATCTTTTAATGCAAGGTTTTAGTTGACTCCTCTTGCAATTTTTTTCGGTTTAGAATTCGGAAAATGCCACAGTTTTAAATCATACCTTTTAAAGGGCTCGTTATGCTTAGCATCAAGGTAAGTTTTTGCTTCAGCGAAAACAATGTTCATTTTTAAATTTGATTTGCGATTAGCAAGTATATTTTTCTAATCGTCACAAAAAAAACTTGCTTACGTTTACTCTCTATATGAGCGGTAGGCAACCTACGGCCCGTTGGCCGGATCTGGGCCGCCAGTGTAAATTATCCGGCCCGCCGTTTTAAACTGGGCAAGAGGCGATTCCACATAATTTTTTCTATTTTCGCGCGTATCTTATTTACATATATATTATATGCTTAAGTATTGCGGGAATCTTTTCAGCCTTAGCAGTCGTACATAACCTTGAATTATTATCAACAAAGAAAGATTCGCCAACTTAGTATAACATAACTGAATGCATCTTATTGTGTTTTGGAGTAGTTCATCTCGTCTTTTAAATACAAACATTATATCGAGAGTTTAACTGTAGTTTACGGCGTAATTTAACCTAGTTACTAGACAGGGGTTCTTAAACTGTGGTCCAACTAGTTTTAGGGGGTCCTGGCTATATTAAGACTCCATGTCACAATTCCATTTTTGAAGCGAAATCAACAGATTTATGAAGTCTAAAAAAAATTAATAAAAAAAAAATTATTCAATCGGTTATATGCAACTCAAAGCTTATTTAACTGTAATGATTGGTATTGTAAAGCGTCTATCAGTATTAGGTCCATAATCTAAGTCTATTGTTTCATCACAGTTACATCCATAAATATACACCAATGCAGGTATTTTTACATGGTATTTTTTTACAGGTATAACATTAATACCTACGTCATACGTTCAAACAAACTCAACTTTCAGATAATTAACGCATCCAATTTTTGCAAAAAGTCTTGACTTTTGGCGCAGTAGTGTCTTATTGCAGCTTTACTGTTTTTAATTTTGACGATTATTTTCCTGTAGGTATGATTTCATGTCACCAGGCTAGATCGAAGTAATAAATAAAAAGGCAATATTTTTTATGAAGAGGAATAGTGAGCTTGTAAGGGAGGAATATGAAAAAACCTTGAGAACCACTGTTCTGAATAATTCGGCGAATCGTTGATTTTAGGCGACAGTGGACAGGTGCTTAAAAAGTGGTTAATGCCACAAATACTGAACCTACAACAGAGGGTGAAGACTTGTACAATATTTCTCACAAAATCAGAGTCATAGTTGATAAGGTAGGCCTACCATATGTCCTCTTTCAGGAGGATTTGTCCTTCTATCTCAAGAAAACTGAATGGTCCTCCGAGGATGTCAAAAATGTCCTATTTTTTCGCATATCAAGTCATATTGCTTAAACATTTAACAAGGCTTTTAAGCGAGACGTTGTATTCATTTCAAAAAAACACTGTAGCCATGAAACATGCTGAATTTCTGGTTTAAAACAGGTTTTCCAACAAATTTTTCTAGCAGCCTTACCTTCTTGATTGTTATTGCAAACATTGCGCCCCGAAATTGGCAACAGAACCTCCCATTTAAAATTGTGTAGGCCTAGCCTACTATATCAGTGTTAATTACTGTATGGTAGGCTATGTTCTTATTTCTTACAAAAGCTTGTCTAGTTAGTCTATAGCAGCGGTTCTTAACCGGGGGTATAGTTCTTAATGGTCTATAGCAGCGGTTCCTAATTTGTGCAATGTTTCTAATGGTTTCGTTTTTGTTGTACACAACTCCTACAGCGCTGTACAAACTCTGTTTTTGCCAACTTTAACATTAAAACGCCCAAAAAAGTCCACCCGAATCTTTTGTTCACCCGAATCTTCTGTTTTCTACTTTTGTTAACTTTTTTAGTACCAGTACAAAGTCTCTTCGAGTGCCATTGTATGATTTTATATCATCGAAGGTATAACACCCCTATTTAATTATAATTTTGCTTGCTAAACACTGTCGTTGATTTCGGATTTCCAGTTTCAAGTATAATATTCAAGAAATATCTTGGTTGTGCTGAGCGCCGGTGAAATTGTAGCAGACAGTTATAGCGTCACATTCTTGAAATAGCGTAATACAAACGCGTCCTTCTCAAAGGCTCTGTTTAGAAGCAATAAAATGAATCTCCTTATTGCTGTATATAGAAAGTAGCCAACGTCGGCGGCCATTCCACACCCGAATTTATTTCAAAATTACCTTTGCTGTTACTATAATCCAGGCATTCTTTTTAACTCTTTTGATATTATGCTGGAAAATGGACCTAGACTAGCTCTGGCAAGGGTTGGCCCCTCTTCAACAACGACATTTTTTTCGCTGTCTGAACAACGAATATTTTATTATTGAATGTATTCCACAAAGTTTCTTAGTCACTTCGTAAATGCCATGGCCTACTAACAATGTTTACTTACGTTAAGTTTACGACGTATTTCTGTCATGGAAAATTTGTATCTTACGGCAAACTCCAAAACGGTTAGTACTAATTTTGCAAGTACCAAACAGTTAGTAGAGAGTCCTCGTACTTAAAAGTTTCCGTAATCGGCCCCCAGAATTGCTTAAAACGGGCAAAAACTGCAAAAACAAAAAGCGGATTTTTGCATTTCCTTAGTAAAAGTTGACATCAGATATAATCTCGGGAATCATGGCCTGGTATTCTTCTCCCTGAATCCAAATCTTAAAAATAAGCACGGAAGGCTAATCCTGGCTAATAATAAGTTACCAAAGTGCAATATTGCAGCTAGCCTACCATAGAGCGCCAACTAAACCCAAAAGAGGGTAATAAAGAAAACTGAAAGCGGTAGAAGATCGTCCAGCAGGACAACGAAAATAAGGGAATAGAAACCTCTATTCAAAAGGCACAGGGTCTACAGTTATATAACTATATGTATGTGCGCGCATTGAGTGCTCTAGGATTTCTGACAATAATGCTAGAAACCTGAAGTGGCCAAGTTCAGTAAAGCTCAATGGTACTACAGTTTCCTGTCAAACCGGCTTGCTGTGCATTTAAGGCTGGTAAAACGCTCAGAGTGGTACAAAGGATAGGTTTGTAAACATCTGAGTTTTTTAACTCATGCTTGTATGAAACGGAGAGATTTCAATAAAGGGATATCGACGTTGGACATACATATAAAGCAAAATCGTCTTTATATACCATAAAAGATAACATGGTAACTTCGCAAATGTATGTCCGGTGTGAATGCATTTCCAAATACGAAGTTCGTTTTGGTTAAATCACGTGGGGGTTCCGCATCATCGGCGTTTATTTTGTCGTTGTTGAACATGTCGTAATTTACCGAGGACAAACAATATAAATAGTGATTCGAGAAACAAGGCGTTACATAAGACAAAATAAATATGGTTTACAGCGGTCAAAATCATAATAAAATACTCAACGGAAACAGATGTTATGAGCAATCTACAAATAGAACAAGTTTTCCAAAGATATCTCTTAATATTTTCTTTAAAATGTTTTAATTTTGTGTGTTGTGTTTAGCAATCTTCTATAGTTTACTTTCCAGATTTATCTATAAAAGTTTGTACATGACTATACGACAGTGTCATTATTTAATTTGTGATACGTCCGTACACAAGTTTATTATCCTGCCTAAGCCCCAACAACTTAAGAGTTTCTCGGACAAACCAGCAAACATCCTAAAAATGTTTCGTCAGTTGGTTAGATGCAGGCAACTTGTATAGTTTACTGTGTAACAGGTAATTCTAAAGCCTAAAGCAAATTTACTTGTGCTCAAAACATGTTTATATTTCAGGCAAGGTACGTTGTTATAACAGTGGAATAACAACATAGGAACACAGTTCTTAGGATAATGTTAAAGCGTGGTGGTATTTTTATTCTGATTTAAATGTATATTACACCATACTGAGTTTGCTACACAGCAAATAGTTGTACCGTTTAACTACGTCAACAAATACCCTCATAAGTTGATTTAAACGAAACGTGTATTTGACTTTACCAATTCGGTTTTTAACAAAATGCTACGGAAGAAAGTGTTAGGTTTTATGTTGGCAGTAAGATATAATATCTCTCTTTTAGAGCTTATTTTTCACCTTGAAATGAACGCTGCAAAATATTTGGATTTGTAGATTTTCTAGAAAGCACAAACCAGTTGTGTACACAAGTCATTTAGAAATGACTAAAGTTCCTGCAAGTCATTTAAAAATAACTTAGGTCCAAGTCAAGTCATTGTCATAGCAAGTCAATTTTAAGTCATTTTATTGACTTAAAAGTGCACTGTTAAACTATTAAAATTGGTAAACTTATAAGCAACAATTCAACTGTAACATGAAACAACGACACATACGCAATATACAGCAATAAAAGTGTTTAATGTGCAAAACTTGATATAAATTAAAAAAAAAACGCTTAATTTAATCGTTATTTGATGAAATGACTCAAGTCCAAGTCAAGTCATTTGTCCGAAAGACTTAAGTCAAGTCAAGTCAAGTCATTTTGATCAAAAGACTTAAGACAAGTCAGGACATTTGAAAATAGTGACTGAAGTGCACTTAGGTCAATTCAATGACTGAAGGCATTACAACCCTGCCAAAAACTTGCCAGTAGCCTGTAGTTCTTTACCAAAAGGAAGAGGTAATTTGGCAGTTTTACGAGGGGATTTTTGCAATGTTATTTGACCTATGATAAATAAAAACGAAAATAGCACATGGTATTTCCAGCAAATAGTTTAATTGTGTTTCTTATTACGATGCAATTACACAGTCTTTCTGGAATTTGTATTCAATATTTGATAACAGATTAAACATTTGCACTTATAGTGGAAATAGGGAAGTGGAATACCATAAAGTTCTTCTTAAGTGTAACGTCGCTGAAAGGGTTAAGAACCACTGCACTGGTAAACAGTTCGCAGTTTACCCAAAACTAAACCCAACAGCGAATAAAAGATAACCTTTGGCCTTGAAGTGGCCTAGCAGTTCGTTAATGTCACATGCGTCGAGTCACAATCAAATTGCAGTTTTCAGCGACGTGGTGTCACAGTCTGATGCCCAACGAATAAAGGATATCATGTTTCCCCAAGTCGAGCGTAGATTTTACGCCCGCCGCTCTTTCCTCTCACCCCCCACTCTTTTCTACGCTCCTCTCCCGCCTTGTTTCTTATATTCAAACGCGCAGTCTGGGCTCCTCGCCGCCGAGTATTTGGTTTAAAGGTTGCACCAACCGCCAGCGCGCAAAGAGAGGGTAAAACGATTTTTTTTAACTGTAACTGCTCCTACAGTTGGAGCCCCGCTTCGGTTTGAAAAGCCGACAGTCAATCAATACAATTGACTAATTGTGACGAAACTTTGCCATTGACTTTTTAGCTCATACCTATAGTTTGAAAGTAAACAATGTGCGGTGGAGCATGGATAATTCCGTTATTGGGTACGGTATTTGAAATGCCTCTATCACATCTCTTAACAAATCACAAGACAAGTCATTTATGTAGTTAGAAATAAGAAATCCATATTATTAGATATTTCGGATCCACATTGTGAATTAATAGGTCATTGATAATCTCCAAAGTACACGTTAAACCTGAGTTGAGGTACATAATACGGTTTTATGAAAAAATCTTGGTAATTCAAGAACTAGGGTGATCGTATTTTTAGCTGAGACCTGTAGTTTTCATTTTGATCATCACGGGTATATACCAACGGATTAAATGTATTACGTTTAATGATTGACCAAAACAAAAGCACTTGTTTCTCTGCGTTTCATAGCGTCCAGCTATATATTGATATCCCGTCGGTAATAGACCGCAATAAAATTTACATTTACATTAGATATCAGTCAGCATTTGCACTGCTATATGAGTTTAGTGGTATACAATAAATAATAGACGCGTGACTAAGGGCTATGAGCCAAAACGGATGCAAGTTTTAGGTATATTACCTAGCATAAATTAGGTTTACAATCTATGTAGGTGAAACTAGTGAAACTTTCCCAGTGGAAAGAACCACCAGTCACGGCAATCAACAACCAAGGCTGTCACTACAAGAAAATATGATATATTTAGCAACAAAAAAGTACATTAGTCGTATTATAGATATTCGGTACAAATCTAATTATATTTCTTCAACTTATAAATACAGAACAGAAAATCAGGACTTCTGTGTTGACAGCTGCCTGAAATCGCCCACGTGAAACTGCAGCTGAATAAAGTAAACGATGATTATATAATGTGGACACTGAAGCGGTGCTATAAATGGTATTCTGTTTTGAAAGCGGTTCTAAACAATATTACACAGCCATCTATAGAGCATTAGCATTTCACGGAATTCAGTTTATGAGAACTTATCGTGGATACAATAAATATTAAAGTTCACACATAAACCAGGCTAGAGTTATGTAACGCTAAATTGTTACATACCAAATGCAGTGAACCTTTGCAGTATGCATTTCCAGTGCCCACGCTACCATAACGCCTAAAAGTAGCGTGCTGTAATAGAATAAAGCACGTAAAAAAGCCGAAAAGTATGTACACAAGTTCATTTCGTTTGTGATTTCTCTTGTAGGTTGGGCTACTGGCCTATAGTGTTTTTAAGAGATTTTGGAAATTAAAACAGTACAAAAGCCTAAGAAAAACCCAATTTTAAATAACTAACAAAACTACGTAACGCATACAAATGTAATTATCTATATCTTAGTAAAAGCTTATATCTAAACCTAAGTAGATTTAGGATTTCATTAAGGAGTTGGGCTTGGTTTAGGATAAA
The DNA here is from genome assembly GCF_963924565.1 of Ascidiella aspersa. NCBI lineage: Eukaryota > Metazoa > Chordata > Ascidiacea > Phlebobranchia > Ascidiidae > Ascidiella > Ascidiella aspersa. The sequence continues at coordinate 25,117,728 of NC_139451.1, forward strand.
TGGCTTCTCAGATTAAAGGACAAGTGGTCTGCACGGCCGGACCTAGGATTTTGTTTTAGGGTGCCATGAAACTTTTAACAAAGTTACGTCAAACGTGGCTCTATAATACATTTTTTTTAAAAACACTTTGTTCTAAATAGTGCGCAAAATGCAGCTGAATTTATTGAAAAACTGCGTATAATTTGTTAAAATTGACGAAAAAGCAATTTAAAAGGGTTCGTAAGGCATTAGGAACTTGAAACAAAATAAAACACTTTTGGTCGAAATAGCAGGATTTAGTTTACAGTTTATTTTAACCAAAAACTGCGCTATATAGAATTTATGATTTCACGGTGTAACATGTATGTACGGTACGCATGGCGTCTTATAGGTCTGAATACATTTCCACAACACAGACAAAACATACGTAAAACATATTGAAGTTTGTGCATACCGCCAAAAAAATGCATTTACTTAGAAACAGTTGAAAAAATAAAACATATAGTTGGTTCCCCTCTCCTGGTTCACCCCCGTTGGTCTGAAGCCGTAGCATAATGGTCTACCCTTTTTGACCTAATTAGGCCGATTAGGGTTTACGACGATTCTTATTAATATTTCATAATTAGCAATAACAATCAGTATCGATCATCACAGATATTGGTTACTAGGCGAACTGCCACAAGATGTACTTATGAATTTTTCACTGCCTATAATAACAGCTTAAAAGGGGTCTAATGATTTCATTAAAATCCCTAATCATCAATTAGTTAGCTTACTTTAACCAAATTGGCTCTGGCGTTAGATTTTATCCATTTTCTGTTGTGAAAAAAAATGTCAGTCTAAGAGAAATATGATCTTGTGATGCAAAACTGCATACACGAAACCGTAAAATTGTATAGTTTTATTGGTCAAAAGAGCAATTTAAATGTAACACTAATAGAGTTAGTTCTGTAGTTTTGTCAACACTTAACTGTACTAATAACTTAGGTAAACGATAAAATGATAGTTAACCTATAATTACAGATTTTGAAAGAACTGAATGTATTGTTCAGCTTGGGATAGAAAAGTGTTAGTTATAAGCTTCCAAAAAATAATATCTCATGTCCGTAAAATTACCCAACCTTATCTAGCCGTTGACCTTCTGGACAACTATCCCAATAATTAATATGATCACTGAAAAACGAGTGACCTCTAATCTTTGGGAAGGCTACTACCACCTATGCCTGAACCGGCCTTTCACAACCGTTGCCCGCGGCCCACTGTGGGCAAAAAGGTTGAGAACCAGTGATCTAGAATCTAGATAACTATATTTGGACAAACTTTTTGGACAACTGTGTTATCATTTGCAATCTTGACAACAACAGCTTGATTTATCATTTGGACGACATGCACCAATGTGTCGTACGGATAACTATCCACAAGAAAGTAGCCTATAAAAACCTTATTAGAAAATTTCCTACGAAATCGCAAAAAACTTCCATAAGACTTTAAAGAACATATATTTTAAACAAACGCCTCCTACAGTTGAGTGAATTACTCCAAAAGCAAATTACCTTAACATTTTGCAAACTACCTCGTCTAGGGGTTTACCATCGCCAAATACCTGCTGTGCAAATACATTAATTAAAAATTAAACAGTATCTGGACAACTACTTTCATCAGATAGCCTGTAGACAACTGCCCCTTCAAAACCCACCGAGAGAGCTACCCAAAACAACTTCCACCCCATCTGGACAACCGCTTCGCCGATTTATAAGTGGACAGCAACCCCGACTGATTAACCACGGAAAAGGCACCCCACCTAATTATCCCTTATAAATCCACACACAAACACAACCTCTCACCAAATACCAATTTACCAAAAGTCTAACCAGCTATATTCTAGTTAATTACCCCCACAAATGACCCTCTTGGAATAAAAAAGCATAAATACGGTACCTCGATGACATCTACGGCAACTACCGATCGGAAAATCATCACTTAGGCAGCTACTCAACCATGTTGGCCAATACGCCTATAAAGCCCCATTTAATTAGGCTACCATAATGAAAATTTAGAAAACAAAACATGTCTCAGGTATTACTTTATGGACAATTCCACCCATCAACTACAAATATCTGACCAACAACTATAGTTTCAATTGTCATCTGAATCGTAGCCAACCCAATACTCCTTACAACCATTCCACCTAATTACCAACTAACAAACCAAACGTGCCCAATCATTGGACCATAAACCCAACAAGCATATGTACTGGACAATTACAGCTTGGCAATAATCCAAAACAAACGAATCCATTTACAACCAAAAACACTTTCCTGCAAATAGCATATATACTATATAGGCTACATATCGCAACAAATGTTTGAAAGTTTCATTAATGCGCTTCAGTAAATACTTACCTAGTGTCAACAAAAACATTTTTGATTTAAGTCCGTCCAAACCGACAACAATAGTCCTGATTAATTATAAAGATTGTTTTGCGACGACAAAGCTATGTAAGTTGAGTGTGCAGAGCATGAACATTTCGCAAATCCTAATAGTTGAGTGTGCAGAGCATGAACATTTTCGCAAATCCGTATAGCAGACAAACATATCGTGCCTTGCATAAGCTTTTTTGAAGGTTGCTTAAACAGAAAATTTCAAGCATTCAAAACCATTTTTATGGCAAAAGTAAATGGCATGCCATTAGGGATTAGTTTCGTTAACAGATGTTTTTTTGATTGTAGCCTATTTAAGAAAGTGGATGATCCTATTTAAAGATACACAGCTTATGCAAATGAAGTTCGACCATTCGTTAATCCTACACATTCCCATAAGCCAGATATATATTTCTTACATAGGCCCTTGTAGCAAATCTATTACTATCTGTAACTTGTAATACATTGTTCATTAAATAAATTCAACTTTTTATCGGTCGTTTAGGCATGACTTTTCAGATAGTCAGTTTTGTTCGTTTTAAATAAACTGTTTACGTTTGCTTAGTAGGCTGCGGTGTTTGACCTTTGAAATGTCGCATAATATTTTAGCCCCAAATCTTGAAAAAGCCTGTTGTAATTTTACCGTGCATATTATTAATATTAAATACACAAATGCAACATCAGGCGTTCTAATATAATAATGCCCAAGTGAGATTACTCTGCACTTAAACACCAGTCATTAAATTGCTGACTGCTATGCTGCCTTTAAAATATTGATCTAGCCTAAAACAATATTTTTTATTCGAGCGCAGTGCAACACAAACCAGAAACTAAAAGACAACATCTCACGTTGTACATATTATGTTTGATGAATCAATTCTACTACTCATTGCATTCAGTGTGGTCAGTGTTGTAAACAAGTCATTTTGAAATGAATTAAGTCCCAGTCAAGTCATTTTAAAAATTAATTAAGTCCAAGTCCAAGTCATCGGTTGCCCAAGTCAAGTCCCAGTCAAGTCATTATGAGAGCATGTCGATTTTAAATCATGTCAAGGACATAAAAGTAAACTGTTACTATTAAACTATTAAAATTGGTAAACATGTCCGATTAATTATAAGCAACAATTTAACTATCGAAATAAGACAAACGAAATATACAGAACTAAAAGTATTTAATGTGCAAAACTTGAGATAAATTTTAATGAAAAAACACTTAATTTAATCCCAAGTTATTTTGGTCAAACGACTTAAGTCAAGTCAAGTCATTTGAAAACAGGGACTTAAGTGCACTTAAATCAAGTCAATGACTTAATTCATTTCAACACTAAGAGTTGTACACAAACCATTAATTTATGACCCCAAATTCAAGTCATCAATTGCCTCCAATTCAAGTCATCAAAAGTATCTTTACAAGTCATTGTAAGTGAAGTCCAAGTCAAATTATGGACATCAACATTAACGTTAAACTATTCAAATCGGTAGGCTAAACTTGTGGGATCCCTAAGATTTTGATTAGTAAAGGGCCGAAACGAACAAATTGCGCAACGTGCAAAACTGATAAACAGTAACCGATTGAAGCTAAAACATTTTTGTAATAAAAATACTTGAAGTCTTGTCATTTGTCTCGGGGACTTAAGTAAACTTAAAGTCAGTAGTATTGTTCTAATGACTTGACTTGACTTTAGTAATAAATTACTTAGATTACAAGTGGGTGTTTTATACAATTGCGGTAAAAAGTGTTTTTTTTGTTTTAGTGGTTGCTACATGAAATAACGCTAGAGATAAAATGATGAAATTTTTTCAATTTTTAAACATTTAATTTTGATTCTAATGACTTGACTAAGAACTGATTTCATCAATGACTCTTGGTCTGGGACTTGACTTGATTTAATTACACTATGACTTCGATATTTCTAGAGAACGATTTTACTAGAACATGCGTTATTTAGCAATTGACTTGAAATGACTTTCAAAATGACTTGTTTAAACTAATGGTTATAAGTCAAAAGATTTAGTTAGTTCAAACAACTTAGTACAAGTCACTTTATTTTCAAACAGTACAACACTGACTTGATTTACGATCTATGGTAATAATATAGAGAATTATAAATTTAAACAAATAAAACTTACCGCATAAAATAACATACGAGGTTACATGTTGCTCTTTAGGGTAAAGTGTATCTTTTCAATACACGTTTTATCAAAGTGTTTGTTTGTTTGAGTTGCTAAATAAATATATCAGTTAAAACATTGAGCTCTTTTGACTAAAGTGTTGACTTTTTATGTGATTTTTACCAATTTTTCAAAGTCAAACGCCAATAACTAACTTAAATTAACTTTTTGACTAACGTTTATACATTTCGGCAAAATTGGGGTAGTCACTTAAATTCTACAAATAAAATAGTTTGGTTTCTATATTATGTTTACATTGGTAGCAATGTGATAGAAGAGTCAGAGTGGAATAATTTAATAAGTTTTAATAGTTTAACACATTTATTTTAAAACAAACAACCTGACTTGGACTTGACTTGCTATTGAAAAATTTGGACCGGAATATGTTATTTGTTAAAAATTAATTGAGTATGACTTCATTTGAAAGGCAATAATAAGTAATTTTAAAGGCAATAATATCAGTAAAAGATACACACACGTATGTGTTAAATAACTGTGATCAAGCCGTTTTGAAACCGCCTTTTGACCAACGCTAACGGCTTACGTAGCATAGTACACCGAAACTCATCAAAGTTTAACCAAATCTGTCGATCAGTGATACAAGCAAGGCAGACCAGAAGCAATTATATCAGAGTACAAGATCACACCTAAGCTTTAAAGCAGTATGGTTTTCAACTTTTTTAGCTAAGGCACACTAAAAAAATCCTAAATATTTCGCGGCACTCTTTTAACAGAACAACAATAGAGTAATTTAAAAATTTTATATTGGATAGTGCGTATTTAAGTCTAAAATTCTTGCGTGTATACCTATTGTTAATACAAATAGTCTATATTCTCAAATTACAAAAAGTTTTGCGTTACACTTGACAATCTCTTGAGGCACACTAGTGTGCCGCGACACTCAGTTTGGGGATCACTGATTTAAAGCAAATGATCGGTTTGTGCATTATATAACCATGGCCGCGGCCGCACACACTGCACGTTTTAGTCGTGTTCAACGGCCTGCAGCAATGTGTCACGCCTAGTTGGTGAACCACGCGGCGCTCTATTTGTCAGACAAGGCCAAAACGTCAGCGGCTGTTCAATGTTTCCGGGAGCGGTTTTAGTAAAGAGAAAGCGACAGGATTTCTGCTTTTGCAATTTAGCATACGACTTGGCTCTATTCGTTACTGCGCTTGTGTGCTTTTTTTCAGCTGAACTCATCCGAATTTGCACAACTGCCTAAACAGTTAAGGAAAAACTGCTTCTTTGTTTTGTTTACTTAGGCAAAAAAAAGTTAAAAAAATGTTTCCCATACTGGAGATATGTGTACATAAAACTGTAGTGTGTTATAAACATTTAATTTGAAACCTCTGTTTGAATACGGTATAAAACTGATTTTTAAGTATGTTTAAAAAAAATAATATAACATAAACGTTTTAGTTGTTTGAAACCTAAAGCCCGTAACACATAATTGATTTACTTACCGCCCATATCAGTGGTTCTTAATATTTGATGAGTGTTGGCCCCTTTGTATGTCAATAATTTGTAAACATTTACGTTCCTTAAACGAATGGGTTGGCTTAGGATAGGAAGGAATGCACTCTAGTTCGTGTTTCCTTCTAAATATACAATACAGTCTTCAAGAAAAAAACCTTTAGAAATACAGTCCACAAAAAAAAAAACGTGTACGGCAGTGGTAGCCAAATTGTAGGGGTAAAATTAACGAATATTTTTTAACGCTTTAAAAAGCAGTATCGCCATTCTTTAATTATACACAACCAATTACGTTACGAAAATGGTACGCCGTGGCTATAGGGATGTGCGATACTGATATTTACCGATACCCGATATTTTGAACAAAAAATATCACGATCCAATTTGATACTAAATGACGTCAATACTATGCAAAAACATGCAAAAATATACATTTGAAGCGTACAAAGTTATTTTTTCCAGGCTGTAGGGCTAAAATTGTTCCTGGCGTTGAAATGTTTATTTACCTTTAGCTGCTAACCTACTACTTTGTAATAAAATTACCTTTTAATGTAGGATAGCTGCAGTTGATCGTAAACCATGGCTAAAATTTCTAAATTAATTTTGTATCCGCTCGGTACCGATACTTCCCTAGTATCGGACGAGTACCGATACTTCCCTAGTATCGGACGAGTACCGTTACTGCCACTTGGCATCGGGTGTTGACTCCGGTCAGATATTACTGGACATCCCTAGACAACATTCTTTTTTTATATATGAGTTTGCCAAGGGATCGGCAATCATTATTTTCTTCGCCAACTTAAATAAGTTTCACAAAGAAGTCCAAATGCCCTGACGTCCAATGTGTAGAACAGACACCTGAATTTATGACCATAGTAACCATACAGAAGTTTGCCTTATAATAGTTATTCAATTTTTTTATGTTTGTATTCACAAAATTATGTTAAAACAGGGCTCCGCAACCAGCGGCCCGTAAAACATCTACAGGATCTCCGTAATTGCAGATTTTTTCAATTTAATGTGAAATATTTTGAATGTTTATGTTTAAGCATTTTATTTATTTATTTATATCGACTACAGTATCACGTTTTTCGTAGGAAAGCATTAGAAGATTTCAGCTTAGTTTTGCACATATTAGTTAGGGTCAGTCTTTAACAGGTGGTGGTCCATAACTTAAAGTGTTTTGGTTCGTTTTTGGAAAATCTACTCAACCCAATGGCGCTATATGATTCTATGACATTTTACGCCATGTGCCTCGCAAACCCTACAAAGTGCAATTCGACAATAAATTCGATTAATTCCTGCAGTATGCAAATCTCTTTCATATACCTAATGCGTAACGTATTGTTTTAAATTAAAAGTTTGCCGAATATTGCTACAAATTATGACGTAAATTTGAGACGTAATCCCTGATAATTTTTATGTCGCCTCCTAACAAAAATCCTGGATTGGTTCTTGCCAGACTGTTATAAATGTTCTTTAATATAATAGATTATTACTAGGACAAGTATTTTAAAAGCAAAATTTGAAAAATATGTATTTTTTGAAATATATGACCTATAACAGTGGTTCTTAACCTTTTAAGGCTTGCGGCATTTCTAAGAAAAAATAAATAGATGGTCACCCCTACAAAAAAATTTCGTAGGTAACTTACTAGAATTTAAAAATAAACGGAACTGGAACAACACACATTAACTCGTAGAAAGTTTTAATTGGATATATTCCACTCTAATCTTACACAAAAAGTTGTAAGAGCTAAAATCAGATTCTTGAAGATTTTCAAATATATCTCGGCGCCCTTGAGCATTAGAAATGGCAACCTGGTTGAGAACCACCGACCTATAATATATTGTTTTTCGACGACTCGCCACCCTTTAAAACTAGCTCAGATGGTAGAGCGACGGTTCCGGTATGGCCGGAGGTCGTGAGTCCAACCCTCACTACAGGCTATAGTTTTTCTAGCCTGTCTTGCTTATAACATTGATCGACAGATTCGGTTAGTCGGCGATGGCTTCCGTTGCATATGATCATAAATAACTGTTTTGGGCATTACATTTTTAAAAATCTCAGTAATTTTTAGAAGTTTTTTTAAACTATTACATAGTGTATTCCAATAACGAACGAAACACTTGTTTTAACTTAAAATTACAAAAAAAAAGCTCGTGGCGAAACGTCTTAGTCAAGATGATGTCAATCTAGTCGATCTGTTTTGCTTTGCAATTCATTCTAATTGTTTATCCATTTTAAATTTCATCTTCACGTAGAAATAAGGAAGAAGACTTAAACTCATTGGACCAAAAAGGTTCAATTACCCTAAATCAGTGGTCTCGAACCTTTTTAATAAGCGACCCCATTTTCAATAAATTGAAATCATAATTAACATTGCAAACCCATTTTTCTTTTCATATATAATACTGCTTGAACTAAGTAACACGAGGGAATATGCGTAAATTATACACATTTTCAGAGAATTATGGCTAAATATGTGCACCAAAATCATTTATTTTAGAACGTTTTACTCAAATTATGAATTTGAATTGCATTTAGTGTGCTGGTTGCGCCTGCATATGTCCACCAGTATTGAAAAACGCGGCTCCACTTTGCATATGTAGCCTAATGCTATACTTCCGTGTAATACTCTACAACCGATTTACCATGTTTCATTTTTTTTAATTTGCTCATTGCGCTGAATTTCATTAAACCAAGCCATTTAGTTGAAAACGGAAAGAGTAGTTGACACACAAAATTGGACAAATTCGGATAGATTAGTTACATTGGTCCAAAAGTAAATATTTATATGCTGAAATCTTTGTAACCGTTAGCAGCTCTTTAGGCCTAAAAACAACTATTTTATGTTCTCTGGATAACGATTTCTTAAAACCGGTCAAATATTGCCGCGAAAGCTTTTTAAGCCATCGGGCGGGGTATTGGGTATAGTTTTCAACTAGCAATAATCGCGCCTCGGATAAACCTCATCAGCTACGATATCGCCACTGCGCAAACTATTTTATAAGATTATCTTTTCTATGTTCTCAGTTACGTTTATTAGTATGACGTCATTGTAAAGAAAAAAAAATACATACATCGTCCACAAACAGCTGATATATGATGAGTTATGGCGACCCCAGAAAAATTTAGGCGACCCCACTTGATGTCGCGACCCACAGGTTGGAGACCACTGGCCTAAATAATACTTAAAACTGAAGGGATAGGGAATTGGACGAAGGCAACCGGTCTAATATCATCAATCGTTGTGGTGTCAAACTTAGGGCGTAGGCTTTAGACCTTATTTCGACCGTTTAGGTCCTGTTTTGTTTCCACGGGTTTAGCTCTGGTTCATATTTAAACCTTATTTATATGTGGTATGATAGTACATTTTTTTGTACTCCGAACTATATATGTGTTGGAAAAAAATTTGTTTTAAGATGCTTTTAGGCATGAAAACTCTCGCGGCTTCCCTTATCCACAAATCATTAAATTTCCATTTCCACAGTTGCTTCTTGGACTACATCTACGAAGTTACAATTGAGTTCAATGTTAACATTATAAAGAAAAAACTAAAAGTCATATTTTATTACCAAAAACATGAAAATATGACTTTTCATGACTTCATGACTTCTTTAATAGATCTCTAAACAACTGTATTCGTTTCCTGTTTTTGCTAATTTTACCGCAAAAAATATGTCTTTAATGACTTCTACTGGCCCCAGTTGTTACTATAACTCAATTGTAACGCAAAACGGTTCACGAAACCGCCTTATACGCCAAACTTATCTCAACATTTTAATCCTAATAAAAAATCAAGAATTTTTGCGAAGAATTTCCTAAGTTCATAAAATACATCAATGATGTTTTAGCTTCGAAAAGAAACATTCGCTTCAAAAACAGGATGGTTTTATTTAATTGCTTTTAAATAATACCTTTGCCTTAGGGCAAAAAGTTTGAACCCGAAATGGTTTCTTTTGGACCCTATATGCGAAACGACAACAGTTTATTATTGCTGGTAAATCCAACCTGTCGCAACAGGTTTCTGTTTGTTTACTTCCTGTCCTTACACAGCGTACAGTGACGTTACGTCATTTGTTGTTCAAGAAAATGTACAACTCTACAAACAGCTTTGAAGCAGTTAAATATTCTCAATTTACAGAACTTTAAGCATCTTTGGAAACAAAAGAATCTTTTGATAAAACAGGTTATATTCTCACTTGTCATGTTTAGTAGACATATAATCCAAAATCTAAAACGCGTGCTATTGTTTTTAATTTATTGCTTGCCCTAAATAAACCGAATAAAATTTTTATTTATTTTTTATTTTAAGTAGTGTTAATTAAAGCAAAAAGCCTCGGGTTGGTACGAGGGCGGTACATTCTAAGATCAACTGCTTTACAAGTGAGTCATCTATTCTGACAAGGGGTTCAAAGTAAGTGAAACCGAAAGTAACTACATCGAAACTTTAATCTATTCCAAGAACGTTTAACAGACAAATGGCACCACGTTGGAAAACATTGCTATCATCTCCATTTTCTAATATAATTTGGTGCAGTTCCCAAACGGAAAATATATGACGTAATATTATTGGGTGTGACTGATAATAAATATTTTATATTGGGTAATTGGACGAGATCTGCTAGTCATGATTTCTTATTCTAGCATCGAGCAAGCACGTGACAAAGTTACCCGGAATGGCCACGTGATAGTGACATTAATCAATAGGAATGGAAAATTGGGTAATTCCGGATAAAACAGATTTCAGATCCATTGTCACTTAGGCTCGATGAAGTTTCTAAGAGTCCATTGGTCCAAACTGTTTTATTTAATACTAACAGCAAGTTCACCCGAGACACTGAGTGGCAAAACCCGGCATTTAGGCTTGACACAGTAAAATATCGACACCAGTATTGTCTTTCACTTATGGTTAATTTAGAGCAAAAAAACATACACATATTTGCTTTTGAATGTCTTTCCTTAAACGAAGGCTTCCATAGAACCTTTGACACTTGTCCGGTTAAAAAGTACTGCGATCTACGCACTAAAATGTACAAACCATTTAAACATAAAACAATAAGCCGATAAGGAGGTTGAATTTTTTAAAGAGGTGTTGAGTAAATTTGCCAATTTATCTTCGGAAAACAAGTTGTTATTTAGTAGGTAAAACATCAGTTTTAAAACACATGTATACTCTCTGTTTTAATCGTTGATTTTTGCTAGATCCCCTTACTGTGGCATGCAAAATTTGACATGGTTTCAGCCAGTGTTGTAAACAGGTTATTTTGAAATGACTTTAAATAATCCAACCTTTAAATAATCCAGTCCCAGTCAACATAAAAACAAACTGCTAAATTATTAAAATTGGTAAACTCGCCCAAATGTAAGCAATAAAATACCACAAACGCAGTATACAGCACTAAAAGTGTTGAATGTGCAAAAATTATAATTTTACAACTTACTTGACAAAATGATTTAAGTCCAAGTCAAGTCATTTGTCCGAAAGACTTAAGTCAATTCAAGTCATTTTGGTCAAACGACTTAAGTCAAGTAAAGACATTTACACCAATGACTTAAGTGCACTTAAGTCAAGTCAATGACTTAAGTCATTACAACACTGGTTTCAGCAGTGTTTTTAATCAATGTGCTTGTAAAACCCTATATGATCAGTAGCTGTTTTCATTCAAATACAGTCATTGTTTGCCTTTCTATGGTGCAACCATGGCGTAGTTCCATGAATAGAGTTTCGTTTGGGCAGGGGAAGCGAAACTTGTGATTCACTATCTGGTGAAATCTCTGTGATGCCCAATTAACTTTACAACCGACGTTATTTTCCAACATCAAAATGGAATTGCGGTGTTAAGATACTTTTACAAAAAGGAAAATACACTTGGTTTTAACAAAAAATGTTTTTATTCGGCAACCTTTTTGAAAAGATACTCATCACGTTTTTAATACTGAAACATTAAATTTGGTATTTGATTTTAAACTTAATGTTATCAGATGGTTTGCGTGTCGTCTATAACGAATGAAGTCACTTAAAATAGACCGTGCCTGGCATGATTAGTTGTTTATGGTCACAATCGAAAAGGAATTCGAAAACTCGTACTTCTGTATGTCGTACTTAAAGAACTTAGCCGGAAACGCAGCTACTAATTTCCTATACATAAAGGCTAAAACGGATATTTAAAAAAATAACGAAGTTGTCAAAGTGTTTTAAAATAGTTATAAAATATAAATTCCTAAAATCTTGTTACTTAAAAAACGGTTTGTCCTAAACATGTTTAACAAACAATCACTCCTGTTTCCAGTGGTGTAAAGGTCTAGGTCTAGGTATTTTACCCAGTTATCAATCTTGTTAAACTGCTTTATACACAACATCAGGTTTGACAAAATGTCTAGCAATTCGCTTAAGTTCGCAATCTTGATGTTCGTTTCGACGAACGAAAATGTTTTGGACAGTAGGCCTACAGCTATGAATAGTCCCGCCTGTTCTTTAGTGTTTGCAATTGGATGACGCAAACGCAACGACTTTAGGAGGTATTACTAAAATTGGTCGGACGAAATTACGATTCGTCTTCCTTAGTTTTGCAATTCATTTTTTAGTCGTTCGTCTTCTATATACAATATTATAAGTCGAACTGAAGTTCTGCGAAATTCCAGATTCCCCTGTTTTAGTGCGACTAAATGGGTCTTTTTATAGGCAAACCCTTACAAAGTGCCGAAATCCCACTTTCTTTCCAAATTTGTTGTTTAAAGTGTAAACCATCAAATGCCAAGAAAATGTGAACTAATTACCTTTAATATGGTTTTCAACAAGTACTAAAAGTGTGGTTCCTGTTCTGTTAATTTGAGTTATTAAATTTTTCCGGTTTAATATTTTTAAGCGCATTTTTCACCAATTATTACTCGTAAATAGTTAAACAGGAATTTTTAAATTTGCAAGATGGTATCCAGGGGTATTTTGTTAGATTGCGAGCTTTATAGTATTTCTTTCACAATCTTCAACAGGATCTTTGTTTGACCAAAGTACATTTAGTGGGATTAGAAGTTGTAAAACGTTGCCATTCAACCATGAACCTATACTTCAATCAATTTTAAAGACCAGTCAAAACTTCTTTGGTAAACATGTATTTAATCAAAGTAAAATTTCTGTTGTTGGCACTAAAATAGAAATGGGAAAACCAAGCTTGATTATCGATATATACTTTAGGCATGAACCGAAAATAACCTGTTCGAGGGTTCGCACTACAAATACTAAACATGCGAGACATTAATATACACCATAGATAATTTTAGGCACTGATATAACCATGAGGTATTTAATCATAAGGTATTATGAGGTACGTATTGCCTTACTGATTTATGAAGTGTGAAGCAACTTTGTTTAAACAAAAGTGTGCCGCGAAAATTTATTTTTAAACAATTCATGAACCAATGATTTAGAGTTGACCACAACTCCGTACTGCAATAGGGTCTCCCGCATTCGCCGAGGAAATTATGTCTTGCACCATAATGATCACTAACACAAAAGGCAGAAAACAGCGCATTGTGACTCATAAACGACAACGAGGCACGTCACAATTTAAGAGCGACGTTGCGTTAAATACACAGGGCCCCAGAGCGTTCTGATTGGCCCACATGGCCGACTCGTGGATATCACGTGAGTGCGTGTGCGCGGCAGTGCGTAACGGGTGTGGTTTCGCAAATCATTGACAAGCTTCTCGTGAAGAGGTCACGGTTTTACTGCCATATAAGGCAATGTTGCGTCTCGCCTTGAAATAGAATAATAAATGCCATTTCAAAACGTTTTTTAATCTAAATTAAATAACCCTGACAAGTACAAGTCTTACGGCTTTTAGACTTGTTCTTTTTTTTATTTTCCCACGGTTGCAATAACTCCAAATGTTGTCTGCTTTAATACATCTGACTAAAAATGAAGGTAACGATCATAAGTTATGTTTCTATTTAGTAATGAGAAAAACAGTTAATTTATAACAAAAAGTTAAGGGTTAAAAGCGCCACACCCAATTAGAGAAGGGCACTTTCGTTTCCTTTTAAATCTAAAAGAAGGCCAAATGTCATTTTCTGTTATAGCAAAAAGCATGGTAATCTATTTACTTTGGAAACATAATTTATGTTTTGAAGCAAGGGCAGAGAAACTCTATTGACTGGGGGCGTTTACCAAAAAGGCCAATTAAATATTTAGACAAGATTCGGCAGTGAATAGTTTCTGTGAATAGAATGATAATCTTAAAAGATATTTAAAGTATACGTGGCAAGGAATCTGGATAAGTTTTAATATAACTTTATGGCTGTTATTAAAACAGAGGATGTACATGTCGTACTTAAACAACATTAGTTACATTAACTGTGAATGTACGACAACAATAAAAATCGTAATAATATAAATCAAAAACGATTTGTTCAAAATGAATTAAGTTATAGTAGTGATTACATTTTAAATGATAAAAGGCGATATCTATAAAACGATTAGGTGAAATCAAACGAACTTTAAATAGTTTGCGAACAAATTTAAGTTTTGAGTATATTTGCGGCCCTACAACAACGCCTCTCTTAAAAATGAGTTTTACACAACTGAGTAAATGCAAATCGGACTATAAAATAGACACAATAATGACGTAAGCATCTTAGTTGTGTTGGTTACACATTACCTAAGTCCAACTATATTCCTGTTTGTGTGTACATAATTTTCTTTAAACAGTCTCCGTGTAACGCGAGATTTACATTGAGAGTAAAGGGTAAAACTACAAAACTACATACTTTAAATACCTAATTAAAATGCTTTAAAGTTTTTGTGAAAGTTTTTTAGTGTTGTAATGACTTAAGTCAATGGCTGGTCAAAAGCTTGACTTGGTGAACTTAATTCACTGTTTTCAAATAACTTGGCTTGACTTTGGCTATACATGACTTGATTAACTTGAGTATTCTGGATAAATAACATGTCTTGAGTTTGAGTCAAATGATAAGGGTTGAAATTCAGCGTTTCCATAAAACCATTGGTTATTACATTGCGTAATTATCTCATTCTTTCCACCTAAACCCAATTTGCTTGCTATGCGTTTTTTGGGCAATTTATTATTTAAGTTATTTATATTCTGAAAACGTTGCTAATTGTTAAACGTTTTATTTTCAACAAATGATTTGACTTTAAGTTAACTTTTTACAACTATGACTTAGACTGGGACTTATTTTTTTGCAAAAGACTTGATTTGGACTTATTTTATGGATCACATGACTGGGAATTAATTTAAAAAATAACCTTATGATAAGACTTGATGTTTTAAACTGTATGAAAACAGAAGATTTTCTATAATACATGGTTAATGGTAATCTAAGTGGCGACTTCAGAAGAGCAATATTGCAGTTATACACTTATGCACTGATGTGCATATATGTAATGTAAATTCATTTCAATGCTTGCTTAATGCAAGATTGTCACCGGATTTTAAAAGGCTAAGCCGTGTTTGAAATTCCCCACCTTGTTTTACGCTCATTTGTAAAACCGCAAATGTTGCGACGTACATGAAGTCGTGGCGAGCTCCAAAAAACGTTACACAATGAAATCAAGTTTTACAGCAAACAAAGCCAAAGACCAGAACGGCCGCGGAAACACGATAGCTTAAAAGGTAATATAAACCAGCGCTCGTGACAGCTTTCACAGGTTACTGGCGACGGCAAACGCAAACAGCTTTCAAACTAACACAGCCGGTTCTAAGTGTTAAACATTTTGCTCTACATTTTACAAGTGTAAATGGTTAAGTTGTTAAAAAGTCTGCGCGTTTGGCCTATAGAATAAACGTGTTTTTTTACCGTGGGGTAAAAATGTGTACTTCAATGACACAAATATAAAATTAACACAAACAAAGTTTCAAGTTTTACGGCAAATATAACGGAAATCTTTTGTAGCCATATGTAAAGTTTCATTACACCTATAATACTTTTATTGCCCAACACAAAAAACCTTTCGAGTAAAAATAGCCTATGACTTTGAATAACACAGATATGATATTAAAACACTATTTTGAAGTGTTTTGAGGAATCTTTTGCGGCCATATGCAAAGCTTCATTACACCTAATACGTTTATTGCCACCTTAATTAAAAAAAAAACGTACCATGCAAGTAAAAACGGCAAACTTTGAAAAAAAATATTTGTTCGACGTTGTTTAGTGTCGCACTTTAACCATGAAAAACGTGATTTTCTAAATCACGATTTTTAAGCGGAACTCAAAAAAGATGTCAAAGACATGTCGTTAGTCATTGATGTGAAAACTTCGTGATTTGACTGACGCGCAAAGGAAAAGTATTCCCCACAGTAAAAGCCAAGTATAGACACTGGACGGGCTGGATCTGGGAACCAACCATATAACCAACGAAGTAACGGTTTCTCCACCGTAATTATCTATAATAACATAGTATTAAGACTGATGACAAACAGCGTGAACAAGAAGAATAAAATGTACACCCAAACACACAGAAATCCAACAACGCCCCTTGTACTTTTTTGATATAATGTATTTTGTGCGACATATTTTTTGGCATAATGTGTTTTGTGCTAAATATTTTTGGTAATAAAGTATTTGTGCTAAATATTTTTTCCTAAGTTTTGACTTTTCAATATGTCTTAGCCTGGTTTGAGAAATCTTACCAGTATAAACGCACCGTAGGTTTCCTAGATTCTAAGGGGCAAAGCGAAGGCCTTTGCCGCCAAACCTTCAATTTATTTATTTATGCTTGGCTTTCGTTTCCTACTTGCGCATGAGACTTATTTATGGCATAAGGTTTTATGCCCTATAAAAAAATTACGGAGTGCCCTTTCAAAACAATTACGGAATCTATCCCAGTTAAGATCCTATCACTTTTGTATAGTCAAGTCAACAGGTTTTAAAACTCCGACAGTGTGATTGCATTTATTTCAAAAGTCCTTCAGTGTGAATTAAAATTCGCCTAAATGTGGCCTATACACAATACTATTAGTATGCAACATCTAGAACAAATGTAGTAGAACAAAAGTATGTGTGTAAGTGAGGAAGAAACCGGGTAGGCTAATCTTTATTTCTGTCCACGTTTAAGGTGTGGGTCTTTACGGCAAACCAAGTAAGAAATGTGGCTCCATGTTCTCTAATTGTTTGGCAAACTCTGTATCGTCTATAAAGCCCGCTCAGCAATGAAAATAAAAGGATGGACCACGTTGCCTTATTTAAATAAACACGCCATTTTAACCCACCATACCTAATACGTGGCGACAAACAGACATGCGAAGTGCGTGTATTGTGCGTATAGCGTCATAACGTCACACCAATAAAATGACCTGACTATGGCCTGCGTTCTGTATGTTCATTACGCTTTAGGAGAGGACCCTTGTAAAGCTACCGCCTCGGGCCTTTTATCGGCGAGAGATAGTGCTTATACACAACGTCTTTTCACATACTTGTGGAATAGTAAAGCCTTTCTCGATTATACCGGTTTTAAGGCACATAAACTTGAAGGCGATTTACCTAAAATATATATTACAGAGGCGGTGATTGAAACAGTTTACAATTTAATATACATTTTAAAGAATATATCAGTTTATATAACTTAAAAATACTTTTTATACAAGTGTTCTATTTTAATGCTATATTTGTTGCATATTTATATTAAAAGGGAAATCTAAGGCTCTTCTATACTTTGTTGGAATTTCACTGTAGCATTTTTTATGCACAGTACTGACATTACGAGTTACATGCAAATTGGTACATCCGTCGTTATATAACTTTACAAAGGCAACATAATAAGGTGCCAACACCTTGTTTGCTTCGCCACTATGCGTTCTTTTTACTTTTTCGACATTTTAAATCACAAACATTGTTTATACTGGGATGTCATATAAGTCGGACGGTTAGGCTACTGTATGTAATTTCACAATCGAAAACAACCGTAGCCAGCGATCTAATAACCGAACCATAATTGCTTCTGTGAAATAAAAACAATTTCCTTTTATTTCGACTTCCTCTGTTCCTATTTTTCTGATGTTCCAGTGTTTTTCCCATTTGTAAGTTTAACTCAAAAGCTGAACTGAATACACTTTTTAAAATACATTTTTTAAATTAGTAATTAATTTTCTAACATACAGTAGCTCAGACTACTTTTTCTTTAGACCATTGCATTTGTTAATGGCACTTTATTTAACTACTTTAGAATAAACAACATATTTGTTGATTCCCTAGTTGGACAGTAGGCCTACAATATCTAAATATCCCCCCGTAATAAACACAAACACACGCTTTTGTTGGAAAACAAATTGCAGCGAATTCTGATAACAGCACGCACAGTCACACACGCAAGTAGCACTCAATGCGCTAAATAACGAAAAAAACAGTAAATTGCGAAACTGGAAAGTTTTGACGAAAGTCCATATCTTTATTATTGTAGCTGTGGGTCCATACGATTTGTTTTAGGGAAGAAACAAGTGATTAAACTTCAGCTAAACCAGTTGTTTTTAATTTTTAAATACCAGAAACATACATTTTTTGTTAAAATATCAGTACAGCATTCATCGCCTTGGAAATTTAATTTTAGAACCATTTATTAAACGAATATTTGTTGCGAAAGACATAAAAGAACAAATTCGCAGGTTGAAGAAAAAACAGTCTTTACAATATCCAATACTAAGTACTGGTGCAAGTAAACAACAGACAAAAAGCTTAGCAACAAAGAAAAACATAATTCAGAACTTTGGGAAAAGCGTCGACATTTTACTTGGATCAGTTGCTTATAGCAGAACCCAAGAAAATCGCGGAACAAGACCGAATTTATTGCTAAAACGAAAATTTTAAATATATAGCTTTAGAACAGCGGTAAGTCATAGTAATACAATAAGATTTTTAAGCGATGTATTTGCCGATTTAAATGTTAGGTATGCCTAACTTTTTATTTTTTTAACAAAATTGATTAGTGCTTCTCGATTTTCACAAAACAAAAGGGTTAGGTTCAAAAGTTAGCTGATTTGAAAGCACAGTCCGGAATTTAGTGGCAGAGGCTAACTTACAATGACTAAAAATATATCTTCGAGAGGTCGTAACCGAAAGACTGTAGAAAACTTTGGACAGCTCTTTCAAAACTCTTGAAATTTCCGACTAAAGCAGGTAATATTCGTGATAACTGTAGGCGCTTGATGTTTAACATTTTCGTACAATCCTTCAGTAGAATGCAAGGCTATTTAAAGTCCAGGCGTTATGAAAGTACCTATTTTTGCCAAGAACTGACCAAATTTTAAACGAACAACAGAGTTGTTTATAATAAGTCCATCTTTAAAGGACTGACTATATCGCCAATAATTCTGTCTGTAAATCGGCATAAGCTGTTTCGAATTCCGCGGACGTCGAAATCTAGGACTTCTTCATGACGAGACAGAGAGGTTGATCGCTGATCGCGTGATTGACAGCCGGAGGTGTAGGAGCCGAAGCAAGGGAGGAACAACTGGACTGAGAGGTCCTCCTGGTTCTTGCAGTGAGCTCCAAGGGCATCATGTCCGGGCTGAGAGGTTGCGGAGTCGGGGTCCTCTTCCTTGGTGGCGGAGGACCGCTCATGGAAGGAGAAGGAGTCTCCCTAGATTGATGGGCTTTAGGAGGAAGCATGTTGGGCTTTTTAATCGGAGGTTGGTACTCGGAGGAGTTTCCAAGGTCAGGTATCGGAAGAGGATAAGCTCGCGAGCTCCAGGGACTCTTGGTTCCGGCAGGAGGAGTCACGACCGGAAAGGAAGGGGAACTCTTCTCCCTGGAAGTCGACCTAGCGCGCGGAGGTTGCTGCGGAAGAGCGGAGGTGGAGGAAGATGGACGGAGTTTCTTTTGACTCGCGGCGATCCGAGCTTGCATCTTGGAAGTGAGCTGTCCGTCCTTGAGCTGCGAATACAGCATCGCGGTGGCCTGGTCGTTCCTTCCTAAGCGCAACTGCTGCTCCTGGTGAATGCTAGGACGCCCTTGCCGCTGCGGATGCGGTTGCGCGGCAGCGGAGTGGCGCGGTTTGGAGAGCAGCATCCTCTGTGCAGCCGCGGCAGAAGAAGATGCGGCAACCTGCTGTTGCTGCTGCTGCTGCTGGGGATGCGGTCCGTGCTTCAACGACTTAACGAGCGCTTTCGTTCGTTCGATCGTCGTCTGGTAAGGGTCGTGGATCGTGTTGCCTCGTGGCTTCTGCATTTGCGGCTGCTGCAGTAGAGCGTTGCTGAGGCGCGCGTTAAGCTCGCTGGAAGGCGGCGGACCGTCGATCTGCGGCCTTTGGTTTATCATGGCGCGCAGTCTATCGGTGGAGAGGGCGTCCAGGGACCGCCTGTGGTGATTGGCTCCGTGGGCCGGGGCTATGTTCCTTTCGATTCTGCTAAAGCTGTTGTTGCCGGGTTGGTTAGGACGCGCCTGGAAGCTTCCCGAGGTTGGGAGCATCTTGGAGGGAGCTCTGACGAATGGCTTCACGGAAGTTTGCACCGCGGCTTGATGTCTCTGCTGTAGGGCCTGATGTTGTTGTTGTTGTTGTTGTTGATTTCGCTGCTGCTGTTGCTTTTGCTGCTGTTGCTGTTGATGGTGTTGCTGTAGTTTTTGCTGATGTCGTTGTTGTGAGGTGAGCTGACGTTGTTGTTGTTGCTTCTGAAGCTGTAGCTTGTGCTGCTGCTGTTGTAGCTGCTGCAGTTGTTGTTGTTGTTGTTGTTGTTGTTGTTGTTGTGTTGTTTTTGTGTTATTCTGCATCTGTGCGCGTCCGTTTACGTGTTGATAGCTGGAAGTGTACACAGACTCCAAGTTGGTCTGCGGCCTTCGCACGTTTCCGTTGCTCTCCGTACGGGATTTAAACCCAGAACCCTCGGGTTTGAACCTAGGTGACGGGGCGTTGTGCGGGCGTTTGTTGGGAGACGAAAGGGGTCCTTGTTTAAGCGACGGGGCCGGCGTGACAGAAGTGGCAGCACCTTGCACCTGAGGGTTATTCGCGTTACCCATCGGATAGGTGGACTTGTCGTTCTGGAAGATGTTCCGGGTCGGCACTCCGTGTCGCAGCTGAGGAATTCCGTCGCTGCCTGTCATAACAAGCGGTGAGAAGTTACTGGAACTACTGCTGGTGCTGCTACTGGTCGGGGCTTTCGGAAGAATTGGTCTCTTGTGAGCAATCTTTCGATCCGGCTGCAGCTTAACGCTTCCCATTGAGTGACGCGCGGCTTCAAAAGCAGCCCTGTGCGCCGCCTCGTTGCTCAGCATACTCAGCTTCTGGTTCAGGACAGAGTGGTTGTTGCTACTGGCGCTTGTCAGTTTCGGCCCGTTGGAACGGGCAACCGACTGAGGCACGCGCTGGCTGGTGCTGACGCTGGCCAGAAACTCGGTCGTTTTCTGCTGAGCAACGGCCGGCTTCAAAGTGGCGTCTTGAGGGTGGTTAGTTCCGGGAGCGCGCAGAAGAATAAACTGACCAGACCTTCCCTGAGTGTTGTTGCCACTCGGGCGTTCTTGCGCGAGTGAAGCTTGCGGTAAGCGTGCGCCTATTGGGGTGTGTCCGTTGTTGGGATGGGACACCGGTTCTTTGTTGAAAATCTGTTGAGAAGTAGTTCGTTGAGCGGGGGCGCCGTTTTGGCCACCGGCTTGCAGGCGTTGGTGATACGCGCTGTCTTGTTTATTGGCGGTGTGGTGCATGGGGTTGGTCGGTTTTCTACGGTTCTGGCGCGGCTGCGGGCTGGGCGTCTGTTTCACTTCGACGTTGCTGGGCAAGGTTTGGCGGACGAACGGCAGCAAATTGACGGCGTCGTCCAGTTTGACTTGAGCGCGCGGCGCCTGCGGAGTCACTTCTGGCACTTCGACCGGGGTGGGCGGTTTAACTCGGACGGCCTCGTCCACTGAGATGTTCAGCATTGCGTAGCTCTGAACGTGCTGCTTGCTCGGCGCTTTGCTGCCGCTCGAATTAGTTTCGTTCAGTGGCTTTGGAGCAATCGGCGAGACACGTTTGGGCTGGAGCGACTTAATGGCTTCACCGTTTGCTTCTTTTTCGGTTGTTGAAACGACTGGATTTTTGCCTTCTAAAGTGCGATTTTCATCCGGTTTCACTTCGGCCGGCTTTTGCGCGACTGCGTTTAATTTCGGCGCTTCGCTCTCGTTTGTCTTTGGTTTTTCGACGGTGGTGAGCTGCACCATTCCCAGCAGCTCGATCTTGGCGTGATCTTCGCGATTCTTCACCGCCTCGGCGTTGTCCATGATGGCAGGTTCGCGGCGCGACGGCAAACTGCTCGGAATCGGTTTTCGCGGCATCAGTTTCGGTAGCGGCTTAGGGGATTTCTTGGGTACTTTCTGGCTGGCGAAAAAGGCTTTGAGGTTCGGCATGGCCGACGACTCCATTTTGCGCTTCTTAGGGGCGTCTTTTTTCGCTTTGGCGTCCTTCGATTGGTTGCCGTTGCTGTTGTTGACGCCCACGTTGTCCCAGGTTATCGGCGAGAGTTTTCGTTTGAGCGATTTCGGTACGAAGAGGCCGTACTTCAGCTCCAACGTTTGGCTCTGCGAAAAAACAAACGTTAATAATGAAAAAAAGACAAACAAGTGTTCAACAACTGTGATTTTCAACAACTGTGAAGCAAGACAGGCTAGAAAAAGTGTATGACCGGAGGTTGTGAGTTCGCACCTCACCGCAGGCTATACTTGCTTTTCTAGCCTGCCCGGCTTACATCATTGATCGACAGATTCGGTGAGTCTGCGATGGCTTGGTGTACAAACGTCAACAACTGATGTTTTACTGAAGGTGACGATTTAAGTTCGTGGTTATTTAAAGTTAGCGACGATTTTTTTTATTTGTTTTCCACTTAAAATACATCTTATGTTTAAGGAAGATTAGCTATGCCGAAAAGGAAATTCTGAATCCGATAAACGGTTGAACTTACTAAGATAAAAGGCAAAATGATCGGTTTCCACACGTACACACAAAATTATTTAATAAACTAACCATTTTTAAAACCGGTGATAATATATTATTTGAAATAGCTAATTAACAAAATCATTCAATAGGTATATAAATAATTTTCTTTTAAAAATTGACCCTTTTTCTCCATAAACGCCTGAACTTACCACAGAACATGGAAAAATGTCCAAAATATCACCCAGGGTGTACTTGGGCGGAATAATGACTTCGCCGCAAAATATCAGAACCTGAAACGATTAACAGAACGTTAGTAAACACATAAGAAAAATTGTATTTGGTGTGTACGACAAAAAGAGAAATAAGCGGTCTCGCGCGAAACCGAAATTTAAGAGCATTTTAACGAAAATTGTTTTAACGGTAAACTTGTTTACCCGGCCAATAGTTATGTCGCTTTTTGTGAAATTATGTAGAATTCTGGTCTCTGGACTATATAACCTGTAGTTATGATTCTATTCTTATAAATTGGCGGGCCTGATTTTATGACTCTATTGTTTCTACGTTTAATACAGAAAGGACCTTTAGGCGGTATTGCTTCTACGCCACGTCATTCACGTGGAAATAAGTGACTTTACATATTACTCTTAATGGACGATGTTCCATCCTTCCAACAACAAAAATGCACCTAGAATTCCCGAAGAGGCCTTTTTGACGTTTCCAAAAATCTATATAATTTTGCTATGATTTGGTCCTGTGGTCTCACGCTAAAAGGGGACTTCTAGGTTGTTTTTATTATAACAAAAAAAGGAGAAATCGAGTTGTATTCACAAAGCAATCACCTGACAACCAATACATGAACGCTATCACTCTAAACCAGTGGTGATTAAACTTTTTCCTTGGTGCACCCCTTTAAAATAATCAAACAATTCTCGCACTTATAGAATTGCTTACATTACAAAACCATTGTAATTTTCCATACAAGTAACTGATAACACAGTAACACAATACCAAAATGTGAGTTAGTTTTACAATAAACTGAGCAAAGAAATAATATACGGTAATATATTTTCAGTGTCTGATTCAGCACCCCCGCACTCCCTTGGAACAGTTGTCGCACCCCCTGGTTAAGAAACTCTGCTTTAAGCAAAGGGTTTTCCGGTAATTTTAACGTTAGGATTAACATGCCGACCCTCTATTACCTCGACTTCTTCCGTTTCTTTAAACTTGAGCCGAATCAGCTTCTGGATGTGTTCGACTGTTACGTCATAGGCGCAGCGGAGGTATCGCTTGGAGCCTTCTTTTTCCAATTCCCGCCACTCGCTGCCCGCATCCGATTTTCGGTTTCGCCTGTGACGTCGACAATGAATCGGATAATTGGGCGATTTTTACGCGACAAAAGAGAAATTATTATTGAACTGCTTCACGCATTTTGCGCTTTTTGGAAACCATGGCGCGAAAATGTACCAGGATGACAACAAGCATAAATAATTCAAAAGCAATTCGACTGGGATATTCGACGTGCGTTTTTTAAATCTATATATTTTGCGTTTAAGAACTAATCTTCCGAAACAAACAACAAAACTGGAATCATTGTCCAGCAATTTAAGTTATATGTCGGTGTGGCACATAAAGGAATAACTTAAAACTCAACCAGACAGTTCAGTTTCGCACGAGTTTTATCTTTTTAAGTGTCCAAGTATGAAAAAAGGTGTTTTTTGTAGTCATTAAATTTTGGTTTTCGCTAATCTAAAATGCACAAATCGTGTAATGGCCGATATTTGCCTGTTTTAAACAGTGAGAATTACGTGTAAAGATCATTCATGTTTCGTATAACAATTTACCTGGCTTTTGTGGCTAGGATAAACAGGCCAATCTAAGATTTCCTAGCACTTTTTTACCTTTTAAATGGTTCTATCGACAGGCAAAGTTTCCTTGCGATTTTCCTCGGGTTGGCCAAGTTTTCATCAGCCTCGCCAAGGTCTTCCGGCGTTAATCCCTTTAAAACTGCAAAAAAGGTTGAGAATAAATCACGGGCCCCTTCATTTAAATCCCGAGTCCAACTCCGGCTAAATGTGCAATTTCGTCGAGTCCAGAGTCAGGCTCCTATTCTACAGCCTGTATTTCACCCATTTGCCTAAATAAAATAAGGTAATTACTTGTAGGGGTGTCCTTCAATTCATCCACCAACACTACATATGTGGAAAATATTCCGCCATTTGCTATTCCAGTTTTACAATTTACAGTTTTCGGCCTCATTAGTTTCGAACCGTGGCGATGCGCATGCGCACGTCGGACTCAGGACTCGGATAGTTTTACGTAGTCCTACTCCCGAGTCCCGAGTCCCCATTCCGACAGCAAAACAACCGACCCCGTCGAGTCCAGCGTCCTGAGTCCGCCTAAAACTCCGAAGACCTGGTTTTAGGACACCCCGTTAAGTAGGGCTCCTGTAAATTGGTGTAAGCCCGAGTCCGTCTAAAACTCAGAAGCCCTGGTTTTGGGACACCCCTTTCTAAGTAGGGCCCCGGTAATTTGTTGTAAGAGTTTTATCTCACCGTCTTGCTTGACCATTTGGTGTTCGCTCCAGAACTTTCTCCGTCGCTGCATTTCGCCTTGACGAAGTCCAGGCACCAACTTATAGACGATCTCCTGCAGCGACTGGTCACTTCGTATGTTGAGCAGGGGGCGAGTCTTGTGGACCTGGACTCTGCAAACCGGGCACGACTTGTGGTCGGTCAGGTAGCGGACGATGCACGTGCGGCAGACTGCAAAAGACATGGAGAAACGCAGTGTTACTGTTGTTTTTAAACTGTGCTACACGCCTATCACTTAAGTCGTTATACTTTTTGAGCCGACGCGCTAACTGCTTTTATGGGATTACGAAAATTTATGCAAATATTTTTGTGGTTGTTTAAATGTATATTGCTTTTTGTTCAGTCTAGCGCTGCAGATTTGCTTAATTGCTTGAGAGAATTGGTTTCTTGCCAATAGGTGGTACGCGACAAAAAAGGCTAAAAAAAACTATTTTAACTTATTTTTTTAATTTTCGGTCGTAAACCGGGGGAATATTGTTGGCAGGCCTTTAGTATTTTTATCCTCCTGGAGGGCTTTTATTTAGATACCCCCCTCTACAACATGTTTGGTTAATGAAGCATGACAATCTGAGAAACGAGGTACAGTATAAACCGCCTAACTGCTCTATTGCGTAGGCAAAACGTACATTCCACGCAAAACGGCATTAAATTTCAAATTCAAATTTCGATCGCATTGCAACTTACATGAGTGTAAGCATTCTATGATGGTGGTGGCATCGACAAAATAACCGTCACAAAGGGAACAGGTCACGTGAGCGTTCATCTCACGAACAGGGAGGTTAACTTCTTGGTCCATTTTTTCTTTTTTTAATTAGCGGGTACCGCACATAACTTTTTTTTCAAAAAACCTGAAAACATTCTGATTTTTAATCACAGTAAAAAAGAATACAATCCGGACAACGAATAACTTTACTGGGTCGCAATAAACCTTGGGTACTTTCCAGATTCTATAAATTTTATTAAAAATATCTATTTTAGGAGGATAGTCCTTTTTTCATAAGCTCTCCGCGCTTTGTGGTTCCACTCGTTAACGTTTTACGACACGTCAACACAAAAAAGGTCTAAGAATCGAGCTAATAAATTTTAACCACCTATTTAAAATATTATATCATCGCGGCCTCCTAGAAAAACCCCAGTCTAAACTATATTTTGTATTTCTTTTAGTTATATAGGAACTCTTTCGTTGTTTTGGCTAGGTTGCTCTTTTATACGGAATTGGCCTGGAAAAAATTGTTTGACGTGTGCTTTTAGGTAGCGTTGCTGGGCTGACGGAAATGTCACGCTATTGCAAATTTCGTAGGTTGGTGTAAGAATTCCCTGGCGATTTATTTCATAAAGCGTGTCAAAACAAGAAAAACGGCCATGTTCTGGGTTTAGAGAAACCCTTTAGCTTTAGTTCGATTGGTAATACCGTGCAGTTTTTAAATAAATAACTTGTTCCAAAAACTAATTGTTTAGCAAATTAAGAATTCACGTTATTGTGGCTAAAAAAACTTGGTATTGCTATAAAGGTAAAAATGCGGTTTTAAAACATTCATAAAAAGTCTAAATAAGGTAACGCGTTATTAGTTTAACAGGCAACCGACTACAATGAGAACTGTAAAAACTGTAAATTCAGTTGTCCCGTGAAATCAACACCCCCGCTTCGATTTCAACAGCAATCGCAAAGTAATTCAGAACCCGTAATCTCGTTGCCAATGCAATAAGCGTTAATTGCCTTTCCACGGGGCATCTAGAGGGTGACTAAGCTGTTAACACGTGATGGTCAGTCGGTAACAGAACATGCAACACGCAGTCTTGTATCTCAAATCAAGGGATGACTCACTATTGATTTGACAAGGCTGTGACACAAATACTCTTAACCGGTTATAAAAAAACTGGCCAATTGTCTCGCCACAAAAGTCATTGTCCAGGTGTTTACAGTGCAATATATCAGGCGAGATATTTGGTAATAGTAAAACACGTACTGGGTAACTAATTTGCAAATAAAAAAGTAAAGTGTATGTAGAAATGACAAATACTGCTTCTCTTCCACAACTAAAATGCGTAGAAAGCGCGTAACCCATACGCCTCCACACGAGCTAACGAGTCTACACCTAGCTTAACATGCTAGCGTGGATATTGCCTTTTTCCTTTCCGCCCTAGAAGCGTCGGGTAAACAGGCAAAACCTGGCACAATTTAACGAAGACCTGCGTTACATTTGGCGGGCGGCAGAAAAACGAATTTGAATTCTACACGAAAAAGCCTAACCTTTTTTCCTGCCCAACAGAAACGCGCACCAGCTAGTAACACAATATGTTTTCGACGAACGGCGACAACAGCACACAACGGCGCAGTTTCTACTTGTGACATATGCGCCATGACAAATAGCTGACACACCACTGTTCTGTTTGAATAACGAAAACCAACTGCAAAGCACTTTGAACATGAGGCCTCGATAACTTCCTAGATTGGGCTGTGCAAAAACTGCTGCGCCTTTTTCTAAGTATGTCAAGGCCCGAAAGCGTGCAAGAGAAACATTCGAAAGCGACAAGGCAACCAACTGGGCCCCAATACGCACGACTACTGAAGGTGACTTAAGTATTTCTGCACTAGACTAAGCTGGCATCGTGTTTTGCGAACCAAACGGAAAGGCGAGAGATTTTTCCGATGCTGTTCAGGAGAAGGCAAGAGAATAAAACGGGCGCGGAGGGAAAAAGGAGGTGCATCATTACAGTCTGTGACGAAACAATCGTTGCGTTCTTTCAATGGCTGTTCTGTCATCTCTTTTCACTCCCGATCTAAAGCGTTAGCCTGCCAGTTCACCTCGCGGCTACCCAGTTTTAATGCCTTCAAGGATACGCTGATCTTTGCATACAAGTAGGCCTGCTGCTTGTTTCCATAAGCAAAGCAGGATGTACATCAGTTTACATGCACTGTTAATTTATAGCCTTACATAAGACAGAAATGCCTGGACTTTTTATAAAACTGTAAAATAGCTTTCATCTGCTACTCTTCTTAAGCCTACCTTAAACTGTGAACTTGGTTAAATATGACATTTATATATTACTAATTTTTCTAGTGTAAGTTGGGTATTAATGTGTCTTGTTTTTTTTCAAATAATTATTTATAACCATATACTTACTCAACTATTTACAAGCATACGAGTGGCAGTATGTTTTTTATTTTTTTAAGCTTTGATCAACCGTATATGTGATATGTATATAACAAGTTCTTTAATGAACGCGCGCTTAAAAGCGTCGACGTTGCGTAATTAACACATACATAACAGGGATCGACTAAAGGTTATTTCGTCGAAATTGCGCCACGTGTGTTGTTTGTTCTGATTAAAATGCGTTCCTCTGATCAGCATATCGCGAACGTTTACAATCACCGTTGCGTAACTGGTAATATTTCATGATACTGACCGCATGTTGATTCTACATTTATTAATGAAGATTTAAACGTTTACCATGAAGAAAGTTTACATGAATACTGCTGGAGATGAGTGCGTTTTTTTCGCACTTGAGAGTGAAACATCTTAAATCTGTATCTTGTAAATATAGAAGCTATACTGCAAAACATTTCAGTCCACAGTTGTTTTCCGTATTTTAGCAACTTACACTCATTAGTTGTGTAGGAAAGTCATTGTTTAAAATTAAAAAAATATTCACGGAGGAGTAGTACCAATGCCAATAGTTGTGTCGTAATATTTTCCCATGTTCCTTTTAACATTTAAAATATAAAAATTACGACAGCGTTTTGAAGTGGTTTTATTATTCAGGTCTCCAGGCTATCCTCGATAATAAACAGAAATCACTCTACATAGCCAAAAAGCATTGTATAATATACAAGAAGTATACTTGCAGCAGCTTTAGGCATCATCCTCATCTTAAAATAACTTGACCAATATAGAAACGGTTATTACGTCAGCCTGTTCAAATAGCAAAATACTTCAAATAGTACGCGACTATTGGAATAAAGAGGAAAACTTCGCTGAAATGCACACGGTAGCATGACGTGTGTTTGAAAACATAAACTATACAATGCAAATACAAAAGTTCTTAGCATCATGATTACATGTAAACACATAAAAAGTTTAACATAATATAATCTGTTTTTGAGATTTATTTATGTTTATTAGGATTTTAATATGGTCGTGGTTTCGTTAATGATGAATTTGATTAAAACATTTAAATAAACAAAATGCAATTTATTGTCTTTCGAAATCCTATGAACTATCAAACTGACCACGTTTCCTAGTGATTTTATCAATAAAATGACCTATTTTGTAGCGTTTTCTTCGACATTTTAATATTTCATCTCTCAGTGCATCTAATCTTTGTCCAGCAGATTGACCGAAAAGGCTTTACGTGTTTAGCTATCGATTCGGAATGCGCCGAACGGAGGCATATCCGTGCAATTTTTGACTAAAACTTCACACTTCAATATTCTTCACACACTTCCAACTTTTGGAGTATTTGATTTGGCCAACTTTTTTTGCTATAGTAAACAACCGTCTTGTGTGGGTAACTTTTAAACCATCTTCTGTAAAAAATCGATATGGCCGGTCAAATGAGGTTTTTATTAGGTTATATATTGTTGATGGGTTGCCGGGGTAAAGGTGAGAAGGCGTTTGTCACGTTGGTTAGGTTATGTGATGTCAAACTCACTGTGGACATCTTAACAACACAGTTGTAGCACTACCTTCAATTACTCCCAGTTATGGTACAGCGACTCATTCAGCAGTAGCCTATGGGTGACATACAACAGTACCAAATAGATGAAAACACTAAATAAGGGCATTTCCTCTTCTAGAATTTAATATGTTCATATATCTATATAACGTCATTTTAAACGCATGGTGTGTAAACATTTATCGGAAATGAATATCGACTTACTTGACCTGGTGTAGTTTTCTTTTATAAGAACGATTTAAATAAAATTGCATTATTTTAGAAACCAAAACAGTTTAGACTTTCTTGTCTCAGTCAAAATCAGTCACTATAGGTTCTAGTTTATAAAAGAGAAATATATTTCGCCAATCACGGCATCATCAGTCTCTAAAAAACGAATACAAAATAATGTTAACACGTAAACCAGGTGGTAGAATTTCAAAATAATGGGAAAATAATCATAAAACCTAGAGCAACAAACTACGCGACCAGGTTAAAAATATAAAAATATAGAAGATAAAAGTTATAGGTATAGGGCTATAGAAAGCACGATAAAAAAAATCCTAAAATATTAATTAACGACTGTAATGACATCCTTTACGACAATATTAGACGTTGGAAACGGTATGCAAAACGTATGTAAACCTTAATCCTTATATTCACCTAGCATGAAGCACGGATTTAAATCTCTGGTTCACATTAGGGCTTTCTGTCATCCTTAATAAATAAACATTTTATATGTAAATCATTTATTTTTGTTGTTGTATAACCACAAGACCTGGATACCTAAAGGGCATTTAACTAATTAGTTTAAAAAGCATTTATTTTTACAAAATTATAATATCTTTTCGCCAAATTTTGAATATCAGCCACAAACTAAGGAAATGGAATAAATAGTGTTTTGGGGATTATTGAAATGTCGGTATTTCCGAAATACGACTCATTGCGTCGTTTTCAACTTATTCCAGGTAAGGATCGGTAGACAACACCGATCCTTCCAAAATAAAACCAACCCTGACCTTCGGTCGGTTCTCCGAAATAACTTTGACGCATATATCCCGTCCTATATCCACGCTCTTGACAACAAAAGCGTTGCTTTGTGACGTAAGCGAAACGCGATCGATTAACAATCGATGTTTTAAAATTGGATACGCATCGTTGAGCATTCGCGTTTAGGGTCAATATTTCGCCTATTTTCGGGGTTATTCGTAAAGCCTAGGTTAAAACGTCAGTAGAGTCATTTCCCCGTTTTTATAGACAAATTTAGGAAATTTAAAATTTAGTATAACCGTCAAACTGTTTAGTAAGGACTACAAACACCGTTCAAAAACTGCTATTCTTTACGCAAAAATAAATGCGAAACATGTATTACCAAAATTTACCAACTGAAGTCGAAGCAGATATTAAATGCAAATTAGGTATAGTCTGATGGTTTGTGGCCAATGTCTGAATCGAATAGTGATCAGAAAACAATTCTATGTGCCTTGGTATTCGCAAAATACTTTGTCTGAGTGCCACGTAAACCCCATATAATTTAAAATATTAAATATTTTCTGAAGTCTGCCTTATCAGCAATGACCAAGTTCTTCTTCGCCATGTTAACAACTATAAATTTATTTGTAACATTCACAAAATGTTCATTATTTCTGTATGGCTTTAATATATATTTTTAAGTGAAAGTACCTCCAGCCAATACGCTTCAAAATTTTAAATTATTTCTTCATTCCTATATTACTACCTTTTTTCTCAATGGAATACTTGAATTCTTATTTATAGGTTATTGTTTTGTCTTCCATGCCTTACAAACAATCACACGGTTTTGCCAGAGCAAAGATATAAACAACGCACTTTTTGTCCAAAAAATTATTTGTAAAAAATTGAAAAAAATTTAAGCAAAATAGATACCGAATTATTTAAAGGCGCTTCCTTAGTTGTCATTAGTGCGCGCCTTTCAGTGAGTTAAAATTAGTTTTTACTATAAAACGGTATCTTATATGAAGTCCGTTTTCAAGAGTCACAATGTATAGTGATTTTATTGAATGGCCAGGTTATCTAAGGCGGTTTTTAAATACAGTCTGTAACCAAAATTTCGACTCGAATAACAAAACATTTTCGTAAAACAAAATCCTTATGTCGGAAACTGTTAAGCATACCTTAAAAACAAACACATCCTGTATTTCAAATAATTTTAATGTTGTGTACGTCAATAATGAATTATCAAATAAACAAGAAGCTATACGTTTTACAAAGACAAGAGAAACATTGTAGCAGCACGTGTTGCAGGATACAATACTAATAGATATAATTAGGAACTTTGAGGCTAAATAACTATCAAGTTTGTTGCAAAATTTGTTATATTAGAAAATGTTCGTGATTTTGTGTAAAATGTGCATTATTTGTCAAAAGTGAAAAGTGCATTATTTGTCTTAAAACATAACACATGTGTCGGCTTAAACTTTAAAGTCTGAAAATCCGTAACGTATAATTTACGAAACAAACCTAATAAAATGTTTTCGACAAAATTTGTGAAACAATCATTCAGATCTTTTCACATCTTAGTTAACCGCACTCGTAAGAATACCTTGAAAGGCTGGTAAATAAAAGAAGATGTTTTGATGTTGTGACGCCAGTTTTTTTTATTGCAAACTGACCTGAGTTTACGATGTGTGATATTCGTTATGCGTTCACCGTTTCCTTGACAGCTGCGTTTTGCGATGTTGTTTTTCGCATAAAGCGCATATGCTTTTACCTGGTCTGGCATCGCTTTAATCGCTTTACTCACGGAAATGCTTGCAGTTATGTCAAGCAACGGCCAGCCATTCAATTGAGGCGCAATTGTTGTTGGTGTGGGCTGCATCCTTTCGTCGTATTGTGATAAGCCCACGTTGCTAGCACGCATACCGACCGCGCGCTGAAGGATAAACAAACCTGTTTTTACTGCCTCGTCGAATATTCGCTGCTTATTTGCTGATAAAAAGAGTGGCGTGACGACCCTTCAAGAATTAATCGTTGCGTCCACATCAGCAGGGAAATTGTTCATTCGTCGGGTTTAACGACGTTGCGAATCACGTTCAACTTAAAAGAGCGTCGAAAAGATAAAATGCAATGAATCTAATTTTTCAACCTGTCTATTACGTCAATTCAAGAATTGTTTAGTTTTACATATATTAACAAGAATATTTCCAAAAGCTTTAACATGTTGTTATTTTTCTATTTAAAGAAATAACGATGTATTTTTTAAGATTGTTAAAAGGTTTCTTTCACTGCTGTTTTACAAAGCTTTTGCCACCACTACAAGGAACCTATAGGAACCCGTTTTACAACTTATTTTCATATTTGTATAAAGCAATGTGCCAAACAAAAGTTTGCCAGTTCCTCAGGCACAAAACTTGCACAGCAAATCGCCCAGAACAAACATGACAGGAAAAGCTATAAAGGCTCACTCAGGAAGAAAAGCAGATAACACAATGAGATATCGACGGGCAAGTGGGTTAAATTTCAACTAGGCGCGTGGGGTGAACAAAGGATTCTTTTGATAGCTTTGTCATTTTCAACAACTCCAACCGAGCTACAAAGTCAGTGAAGTATCGGTGTTATTAAATAAACTATTCTGCAGTGAATAAGTTGGATTAAAAATGTTGTTTCCGTACTTATTTTTTCTTAGAAATACAGACAAATAAGTGATGAAAAAAAAGAACAGCTTTATTAAACACAAATTCGTAATCAATACGTAAACAAAAACTATTGTCACATGTTAAACCTGAAACGATATCAAACGTTGGTAAGACCTATACTTCGTTGTTTTTTCCAAAAACATAAGTTGTAAATAATTTTAGTACTTTAAAATATGTACAGCAGTTCTTGATTTTTAAATGTGTGCGGCAGTTTAAATGCTTTGAACTTATCTCCATTTGAGCTTAAATTTTGATTGAACCAGAAATATATTTCAAAAGTTTGTTTTCCAGAATAAACTAACAAAGAATTCCATTATAACTATGGTATATACGTACATTGCTTTACCTTATCGCCTAACTAAATTAACTAAAACGCCGACTACAATTTGGCGGGATTTATAAGTTTAAAATGGTCAGTTTGCAAGCGCGTTTCTAGCCTAAGTAAAGGGTTCTATGCGGACTCTTAAGTTAATGATTGGGTGTTAGGATTTATATAAGGCTAACACATAGTAGTTTTATTTTCCTGTATTCGTCCAAGTAATGAATTCAAGTAAATGACCGAGTATTGGTCGCAAAGACATAAATTTTTGAGGTACAGTACATAATTGTTTACAAAAACCGACGTCAAAATATTAATCGAGTAATAAGTTTAAATCGAGTAATAAGCAACGTTACACTCTTTAAAATAGTGGGGAATCATAGAGTAGGTATTGTACTAGAAATAACCCAAATGATTAATATGTTTAACAATTCAGAAAGAATTATGAGGGCAATACAAAAAAAGAGCTTAAATAGGTTTGATGGGCCAACACAGACAAAACTCAGCTGTGACGCTATCACAATCACACTAAATATCTTCTTTGGAATTTATTTCAAAAGCAGAAGGTTTAATTTGAATAAAGAATAGATAACTTTATTTTTGTTTAAAAATATGAAAAGCTGTGTCGTGCTTTGAAATAAATTCTGTCTGACTTGTTTTTGTTATGGCCTAATTAAAATTTATTATCGTTCTGCAAGCTCTGCAGAACTTTGTTTGCCAGTTAAACTCCGCTTGTACTAGCCATACACTCACTAGAGTTTAACGTGCTTTAGGGAAGTTCATCTAAATATAACCTGACAGGCCCGAGCTTATATTGTCCTGGCGATAAGGATAAAGACCAGATGCTGAAGTTCCCAACTAACAAAGCGTTACAAAAACGCCTGTACAATTGCGTTTTTCTCTTCTCCTGTAAGTTTGGATATTAAAAACAGTACGTTAGGACAGACAAACCTATTTCGTAAACAAACTTTCACCAGATCGACGGATTCACTGAACATGTTTAACGTTAACAATATTTTTTTGTTCAAAGCTTACCTATACTGCAAATTTACGAATACCTATTACGTGGTGAAAACAATTTTCAGAAGAAAATAATTTAACATTACAAGGTTGTTGGCATTATACAAAAGTATGATGCAACGTTTGTCGTTCAAACAAAAACCACAAAATCAAAAGATACGTCTTTTCAATTCGTATAACCTGCTATAAACAAATAAGTTGAGCTTTACGATCATCACTGAAAGAAATAAAAATTTGCATTTGAATAAATATTAAGAATTTAAACAATTAAAAGAAAACAAACTTTTTGCCATTAAGAGTTGTTAGGCTAAAATGAGTTTAATGTTTCTCAATATATTTTTTTAGTTGTGACCATCGACTGCAGCGGAACATTGTTTGATTTTTCGGTGCCGGCATATCTCAGGAAAATATTGATCAAAATTCCCAGTACAACGTGTAATAAAAGTACATACAAAGTGGGAATCCGTAACTACCATATATATTTTTGTGAATCTTGATCTTATATATTTTTAGGTTTAACTATCGGTTTTAAACTATAGGTAAAAATACAACGCGACGCGTACCGAAAAGGAAAGTGCAAATATTCGTTCCCAGTACTTACTTAATTACTTTCGCATCCGTTGTGAGCAACCGCTGCCACATTTCGTTTCAGGGTCGATAACATCTGAAGGAGAATTGGAACCTACCCTTTATTAGGTTCGTTTCACTGGCGTGAAGCGCGTGACGTATTGGTATGAGGTTTAACTCCCGGGTTTTTTGGCGTTTCTAGCTAAACGAATTTTTCCGAAAATTGGAATTTCTGCTAAATATAGCTGACTGTTCATTTTGACAACAGTTTGGTGTTTAATCATTACTCACGCGTTTTAAACCACCAGTGTATTCGCTTCAAAAACATATCTCGTCTCCGACAACCTAATTTATTTGTTCTTTTAAGTTTAAGATAATATGGGATAGATCGGCAAACTGCGTCTTGACAGTGGCTCTTCTGTTCGGAGATTTAACACCAAAAACAAGGCAGAGAGGTTTACATCATGTTTAAAAATCTGTGTCAACGTTTAACGACTGATTGTATTAAAACCTTGACAAGATTTCGTACAAACGTGATTCATCAAGTCAAAGTAGATAACTTTACGTAAAAGTGACTTCTATAACCAAGACCTGATAAAGCACAGTTATGCGAAAAACTGTCAAGAGTTGAATACAATTTGTCGTTAAACAGTGCCAACTGATTTTTAGATTTTTTCTAG
Source organism: Ascidiella aspersa (assembly GCF_963924565.1). Taxonomy (NCBI): domain Eukaryota; kingdom Metazoa; phylum Chordata; class Ascidiacea; order Phlebobranchia; family Ascidiidae; genus Ascidiella; species Ascidiella aspersa. The sequence goes on from NC_139451.1 coordinate 25,154,140, forward strand.
ATTAGCAAACGTCTATCAACAAAGACCAATATTGAAACTTCGCTTCGTTCATCACTGCTGTGTGGTGTAACAAAACAGCAATGTTTTTCATATAATCTCTTATTTGTTACTGCTTCAATGAACCAAACCACGATGTATAACTGTTGCAAATGCCTTAAACAACACAGTCTGTGAAAATCCATAATTTATGATTTCTTACGATGTTTTCAGTTGTTATTATGTGAGCCCAAAATAGCGCAAAAAAGTTTAAATTGTATTACGCGGCTCTTTGAAATAATGGATTTCAGCATGCGTCTAGTGTGCTAAAAAAGTGTCCACCCCTATAATAAGGCATAGAAAAGGGTAAACATTTTTTTAAATGAACATACAATCGTGTACATTTAAAGAGCCTTGTGCTTATATGTATTGTTGTAGCAAAACAAAACAGTTCCAACAAACGTAGACAATTGAATTGCGGTAACCTAATTTCAATACTCAAAAGGAAGGAGGTCGAATTTCCAGAAAATACATCTTTTTTTAGTTTGAAAAATTTGAATGAAGGACCAATGTCTAAAAACAAATTATTGTCGTTATCACTTTAAGGTCATTTTTGTAAGATTTGCTACGGTTTAATTTTTAAGTAGTTTATCAGCCTATTTTTAAGCACACATAAAGAGGAATGCGATTACGAATATCATTTTTTTAATGTTGCAGCATCAGGTTTTCGATTTAGAAAGATAACTTATTTTCCTAAAATAGGCATACACTAAAAAAAATAAAAAATAATAAGCATAATGAGTAAATTTGTTCCAATGAACACTTTTAGGAAGCTTAGTGCGGTCGTTAAAACGCATAACGTATAAATAATACAACCGTGTAGGGGGGATCAAGGTTTTTGTTGGCATTAATTTTTTGGAGGATGGCGTCACTAAGTTAAGCCTATCTTAAAAACGCTGTTGTTATTGAGCGAACTTCGCGTGCAGCTGTATCGAGTCTAATAAAAAAATTGCAGTTATTTGGTTTTTATTGACAACTTTCAATGAAAAAGGGTACGTGACGCAGTAGGCACATAAAAGAGATTCGTATATTTGTTTAAATAGAATTCATAGTTTAACTTAACAAAAATTATTCTTGATAATTTTATGAGTTCACATGGCGTAACATGCCATACTATGTATGGAGCTTTGGGCTGAAGCAAGCAAGAACATGTTCATAGCTGAAAGAGACAAGAGCAAAAATTAAAATGGACAGAAGTTCGAAGCGCGAAAAACATATTTTTTATAAGTAACCCTTTGCTTGATGCCGCTCCTGTATCCGTCCCTGCATCCGTCGTTTTTAAATGTTACTGTAGCACATTAAATGGGCCTCGAGAGTTTCAACTGGTCGTAGAGCTTTTACTTTAGAACTACTCTATTTATATTACAAAGGACATGCATACAGCATGCGAGACTTTAACACTATTATAAAATATAATTTTACGGCATTTATGTGTAGTTAGGATAAATATTAAGCTATAAGTGTAATTAAAGTAAATACTAAATCTATGTGTACGCCTTTAGCGTCATGGGAGTTTTTTGTAGTAAATTTATAGTTGATCTTCTTCAATAAAAACCCAACCCACAAAAAATCACAGGAGAAATGTGCTTCACTATCACGGGTCGGGTATGTGTAGAAAAGGTTAAGTGTGAGTGTCTGTACGTCTCATTTAACTTAGACGACATTTCATTCCCCTCTATTTCAGTTATTTCTACGTACTTTCTTGGCAATTGACGTCACAGTGATGTGCAATTACGTCATAGTAATGCGCAGTGGACTATTGTGACGCAATTGTTGGCGCGTTCGTTACGGTGGCAGGCTTTTCTAATCGATTCAACCGCGACAAAGAATATTTGTGTACTGGCGCTAGTTGCTAACTTCACAAGTGAAACAAACATTTGTTTTAAAAAGCTTCTTTTAAAACACCTAGTTCAACATTTCAAGTAATTTCAAAAAGTGGATTCGAAGAAGTTTTTCTCAAATAACAATGACCCAGTGTTACGCCTAAATAAGGACAAACCATCAGTTTGTATTGATTTAAATCTACATGTAAATCGACACCTATCAAACTGTGTGTTAGCTTTGCTCTGCGACTTTGGGAATAGTAGACTATAATTTATATGTTTTAATTTCTAGACCTTATTGGTTATGCATAGCTAGATTTCTTATAATAACGGACATTGTAAACCGCAGAATTACAATATCTGTCATTTGTCAATGTTAACACTGTGTCTAGCTTCTGCGAGAAACTATATGCATCAAAATTCCAAATTTAGCAATTTAGGCTTATATTTATTTTGAACCTATAATCCTAAAAATTATGTATAAACACAACTGTTTTTACATGTAGTAAAACCATTTTTTTAAATAAAATCTATACTTTTTCGTTAAACAGTAATTTATTTATTAGCTTTCTGTTTAACGATGAAAGTATAAAATTTATGGTAAAAAAAGTAAAAAGCCAGTCAGTCCTAAACTAGCCGGAGGTACAAAAACTGGCACTAAACTTGTTTTACCTGCTGTTTTAATTAAAGCGTATAGACCACACCCATCAGTTTTGCTAAAATCGTGTTGTGATTGTGTCAGTTTTGCGTAAGCCACTTGATAGAAGTCACGTTTCGGACATCATCATTAAACCGGCGACCACATACCTGTCTGGCGCAAAAAACGTCAGAACACGAACAAAAAAGGAAAGTCCAATGCAAAGCGCTTCGAAACGTTCGACATCGGACCAGTTGGGTTTTTTCTTGTGTCTAAATATACGCTGCTGTCAGCCAGCGCTCTTAAAAGACAACGGAAATTTTAGAGGCACACACAAAAAAGGATTATATAGAAGGCATCTTTTATACTTCCTCAAAATGCTATGTTTCAAAACCCAGATCTTGTTAGTTTTGTTCTATGATTTGCATACAGAAAAAAGTTTTAACGCATACAGAAAAATACAGAAAAAAGTTTTAACTTTGATCAAGTTTAGAAGTGTAAAATCAATTTACATTGACGAAAAATGTCTTCCTAAATACCCCATCGTTTTATTTATTACGTCGTAAACTTAAAACAAAGGCTTTTCCAAGTTATGCTTACAATTTTGGTATTTAAATCATAGGTTATCACAACCACCCTACAGTATATTAAGAAAGATTATAATATCAATCATAGGAGATACAGATTAATGTCTCGGTTAGAATAGTTAAGTTACATGTTTTAATCAAAAGTAGAAAAAGTATTTAAGACAATACATTGGTCAGTAGCATCGTGTAAAAGTTTTCAATATATTTGCCTTATTGAATTAAAAGTTTAGTTACATTTTACCTAATTAGTTACATTTACTTAAAAACCGCAACTTTCGGTTACTCTGGTTAAGTTAAAAACCGCCTTAAATGTTTGCTAGACTTTATAGGCTGAGTAGCGACGAATACAAGTTTAGTACACCATAATCTAGAAAATCAAATATTAAAACAATATATACATTTACACATTTGTTGTTACCAATAGGCATACACTCCAGCATTATGGACTTAGATACGCACTATCCATCACAAATTATTTATATGAGACATTTACATAGTTTGTCGTGTGTTAAGGGCAATTGCAAAGTTGCCATATTGTTGTTCTGTTAAAAGTTTGCTGAAAAATATTCAAGATTTTTTTAGTGTGCCGTGAGCGAAAAAAGGTTGGAAACCACTGCTTTATAGGCTAAGCAGCGACTAATACAAGTTTAGAACACCATAATCTAGAAAATATTCCTTAATTGTCGAGAGAAATAAGCGTAACACGCGGATAATAATGTTAATTATTGAAACAATATATATAGACATTTACGTCCATCGAGTGCAGTGCTGTGGTAGATTTTGTCACGTTTAAAGCTAGGACAAATTACAAATCGAAAATGAGCTGGGCCTTCAACACGTAGCAAGCGCCACACATGATCGATTTCGGTAACCCTAAATCGCTTGAAGGGGTTTGCGGCTTTAGATTACCTCCGCTGGGATTTCTAGACATTCAAGACTCGAGCACTGAGTTTCGCATTTGAGTAGATTGCAATTTTAGCGCCTCGGTGTACTTGGAAAACTATTTGCTTATTGCTAAGTGCAGGAAGGTAAGCCAAACTTATTAATTTTCCCGTTTATAAACGAAATAGCAATGTATTTGCAACTTACTAGCAATTCTGTTTCACAGACCAACGAAGGTTACGAAGGTTGAATAAAGCTTTAATTGTGTGAAAATAAGCTCTTATAAGCTATGATTGATCCACTTTAAAATGAATGCAGGATTGCAAGCTTTTACAAAATGAATCTAAAAAAAATAAGAGTATTCAGAATAACACTTTGACATTTATTCTGAGATTAACTGTACCTCACTATTTTTTGTTTGAATGTCAACACAACATTTTACCTATTACCTAAAATATAGTCGCAGTTTCACTAAAGAGTTATAAAAAATATTATTCAATGTCCCTTAACGAGTTACACCTGTTTCGGTATGTGACAAGCGTTTGTAACATTTGATTTGTAAATATTTTCTAAATGTGTGATTATAACATTTATTTTGTGTAAATAAATATTAACCCTGTTTGTCCCCTTAAGTATAGGCTTACCAGGCATACGTGCATTTTAGTCGGAACAGATACGATTTGTAGGGCTTTGTCCAAACGACCCGATTTGTAGGATTTAAAAATGTTTTCGTTAAACTTGGTCTGTTTTTACTAACTTGATGAAGAGTAATACCCGATGTGCGTCTTTTTAGTTCCTTGCATTAAATGTGAATATAATTCCTTATATAGTTACTATATAACAATCCATAAGTGTGCCGCGACATAATTGGAAATTTTTAGGAATCTAATTTTTGCCTAACTCTAACAACCTATTGTGTACGATTAGAGTGTATAAATCCAATTATAACTTCCTACGTTGTGTACAGTACAGTAGAGTTGATGTGTGTTGTGCCAGTTCCGTTAATGCACTATAGTGAATTACCTGCGTAAAAATCTTATGATGGGGGTGCTGCAAAATATTTATTATTTCTGAGGGGTGCCACGAGCCACAAAAGGCTGAGAAACACTGCACTATAACGTGTAATTGGTCCAATGGTGGGTTAACTTGTTAGGCCTTTGCTAGTTCAATCATGGATTGTCTCATTTTTATTGCACTTTTGCGCGAGAATTGGTTTGGCAACAACAATCCATCTTAAGTTCAATATTTTGTAACGTCACGCCATGTCGTATTTTTATGACGTTACACTTAAATGGTCAATGAACCGATTTTAAGCCTAAAAATACGGTATAGCTAAACTTTGTGCCATGCCTAATGATATGCCCATCTCTATACGGGAAATCTTTAGGATATTAAAGAGACAGACAAAAGGTAATAGGAGAAGGATCAGATCCGACAAAGTTAAATGGTTTTATTTTCCGTTTTCTGCCTTCAAGCCGTGTAATAGATAGCTGCTGTTGTACTTAGGCCCGTTGATGGCTTACCCAACACATTTGAGCATAAGTCATGAACGAATGCAAAATTGAAAACTCAGGGTAATTTAATTGACCTACACTATCCTAGCCCAAACACCAATCAAAAAATGATGTAGTATGTATTCCAGTGAAAAAATATTCTTTGCTTCAAATTATGTTTTATAAAGGTGAGCCACAAACGCAATGCATAAAGCAAAGTTATTTTAACTGGACGTCCTATTTTTTTACGGCTAAGCAAATAAACATTAACGGCCTAATTAATACAGTTAAGCTAATGATGTGACCTCAGGTTACATCCACCAGTAAATCTGCAGCTATACATCTTCTGTTGATCGGCTTAAAGTCCTAATAGAGAATATATTTAGCCGGTCCGAAAGTAGTCAGGTAAACACTTTTTTATCTCTTTTCCACAAAGACAACACGGAACTCAATATCGAAACCGATCCAAATCCGAGAAAATGCTTCAGTGCAGGAATCGACAATAGTAATTTTGGGAATATGATAAAAACGCTCAAACCATACATATTAACTGACATAATTTTGACGTCTATTTCTACGGACTTATTCAACTCTCGTATATAGACTGTATTTGTATTACATTTCTTAGCTGCTTTAAATACGAGTGTGTTGGATTGTATGTTCAATGGTAATCACAGTTTAAAATTCCTTTAACCTATAGTTTACCAGCTCCTAAATTTTAAGAATAGCCAATGTGAGTCAAACAATCAGTCAGGCAACTTTTAGTTGGGTAACTGAAAACATTATTTGATGTGCTATGAAGCTGATTAGATAAATTACATATAGTTGTTTAGTTGAGAAAAACGTTGGTCGATAAAGGCACTTAACATTTAATTAGTACAGCTTAGGTTTTTACTTTTGTTATTGGGCAATTTATAAGGTTATAAATTTCTTGCTGTTTTTCAGACCCAATATCGCCCGGTACAGTTTCACCAAACTCACGTAATAGCCTATAACCTGTCCTAATAAAGAAAATGATTTTTTCATCAAGACAACTTTGATAAAACAAATATTGATGCAATCACTTACATTTTTGTCTAACTAGAATTTCGGTGCCGAATGTATACTCACAACAGTCAACAACAAATAACATTTGATCGAGTGTGATATACTCGGGTCGAATATTTAGGTTAGCCTTGTACAATTAAATTTTGTTAGGCTATTCCCTTACAGAAAGTATGACTCGCACAATTGTATCAGCACTGCAAGCTTTCAATGCATGAATCAAATATGGTTCGAAACTAGGAATATTTTAGTGCTTCACTCCTAGTATACAAGGCTATATATCTGCGCGCCAATTTAGACATTAAGTGGAATGTACTGTGCCCAGTTTATTTTAATAGTAAATGCTTTACATATTAAGACCCAAAAAAGTCTAAATACACGAATGGTTCAGTAGGCCATACAAGATTTTAGCCTTTAAGACGTGCTTATGGCGAAAAGTGTATAGTTCATGTAACGTATTTATAAGCAAAGCGAAGATCGAATGTTGAGGCCTGATCTTGGTACAGCATTAATAAACTTTGTCCACATTTAATTAGCAGGCGTCGTATGAGCGTTTAAAACAGGCGTCGTATGAGCGTTTTTTTTAACATTTATTATTGTGTATGCGAATCTTTTGCACATTTGCAAACGACCACCAACAGTTGACGATTTTATTTATTTAACCGTCAAAGTTTCTATTCAAACAAAGCACCAAGTCAGGATCTTCAGAAAGTCGGACTTCAGACAGCAACCGCTGCAAAAATTACCCACAGCAGATGTTTATTTTACGGTCAAACCACTACGAAGCCGTTTGGGTATAGAAAAGCATTGGACCATTAAGTTCACACATATGCTTGCACCTGAGTGTCAAACTATGCTTGACTGAGTTTAAACACAGCTAACATGTTTTAGGATTTTTTTTTCAGCACAAAAACATTGATCTTTCACCAAAGCTTATCATTTGTAGTTTTGCTGTCAAAGTTGGGTTTGAAACTGGGTAACCCTATAGGACTAATATTTGAGACTTTAAATAAGGTAACTAAGCGTGGGACTATTTAATGAATGTTGGACAATGAATAACTTAAGCTTAGGTGCATTATAAATAAAATAAGGTTTTTATTTTGCCAATAGTAAAATACTACGTAAAAATATTTGGCTTAAAAGTGTAACTTTATTATGAAGTGTCCTCGTGGCTTAAATATCCTACATAAGGTATTTACAAACTTTTTTGCTAATTATGTGTTGTCATGTGGAGAAAAATCATGTAAAACCAATCCGAATGTGAAACTCAAATAATGTATAGCCGTATCGCGGTGAATACTAAAAATAAACTTATAGTTTTAAAACCTGATCACATCGATACAATCTGAGGTAAGAAAATAGCACAAATTGGTTTAAAGTAGAACCTATCCAAAACAGCCTAAACCTAAGTAAGATTTTTTAAAGCAGGGCCCCAACCTTTTTTACTCCGCATGAAACTTGAAATGAAAAGAAGCCCTTCACCAAAGGTCTACGCGTAACCCATTCCACAATGTTGTAAAATTCACTGTGAGAGCGTCATGTTATTGAAATAAATTAATTCGCAATGACGTCTGTGCCACATGGCGCGGAAACACACAGGATGATGGGTTTTCTATTCAATGCAGAATATAAGGGAGGATTTAGGTAGTTCTAACACACAATACAGGCTCATCGTATTAAAGAGGTATTAAAAAGTTTGTGGAAAACACCCATACAGCGCTGGAATAGGCTGGATGGAAAAACAATTGAATAGGTTCAAAAAGAAACTATTAACCGTGTGACGTGTCGAAACAGAAAAAGGAAATGAGAAGTTTCGCTGTAAACAAACTAGCACTTAATAACCACTGTCACGTTAAGCTGAAAGTTGACGAGGTAAATACTGTCAATCGGGGATTATCAAAACATCAAGTGTGTTTTCAGTTTTTTCTAAGTAAACTTGAAGTCGTAACTGCAAACATGCGGAAGAAAATTCGTGTTTAATTCTAAGTTTGGCGTCAGCTTTTATCATACTGTGTATTGCCATGATGATTCAGTTTAATGTCCCGCTATAGAACTGCCATGACTAAACGTTGACGCGTCGGGAGTATCATTTAAATAATGCAAAGGAGCATTCCAGCGCATCGTTATAACAACAGGCCTGTTTAAATGTTCAATATAAAAGCGCCCATAGTACTTTTAATCTTTACCTTTTTCGAATTTCAAATGTTCGAATATCAGCCGTCTTTTGACACCACTTTGTGCATATTTTCAGTCCCTGGTTTGTTTAGTTAGATTTTTGCACTCTTTCCTATATCTTTTTGTGTCACTTTTAATTAGATCACAATATGGTTGTAAAAGGTCAAGCGTGTGGGAATGTATCCTACTTACAATCTAAAGTTTTTTTTTTTAATTTTATGCCGAAAATTTGACAAGTTCTGTTTTAAGTGGTTGTCTTTTTTAAATACGGCAATTGAAGAAATAACTATTCTAGGGTCGTTACACTTGGCCTTTTCGAGAAATGCGACAAGGCAGCAAGGGAATGACTTTGCTGTTTTAAAATAACATTGTCAAAATAATCCTAAGATACGCGTCTCTTCGCTCAAACTTCTATTTACACTTTTGTTTACCAGGTTGAAACATGACACAAGTCGATTAGCTTTGGTTCAACCTCGTCACGATTTTCTGTGTATTTTAAAATACATAACTTTCAAATTACTCCAACGAAATTTCGATTGTATTTACAAGAAGTGTCTGATTTGAAATAGCATTTTTCGACGACACGAAAGTGATTTGTAAAGTCAAAGAACAATGAACCCTTTCCAATGCATGTAAAATTACTGTTTACTTTTTTGGATTGCTTACAAGTTTTCACTTTTGTTTTCACACTTAATTTATCTTGAATTAGTTTTATTCGCTTTAAGTCATTAGCTCTTCTACTCCAAATGTCGATAGCTTTGTCGTCTGTATAAAACAAACCCTAATACGTTAAATGTTTTATTACCTAATTAAGACAGACAATGAAACATATGTACACACACAGTGTTTTTTTAAGGTATTTTGGGGGACCGAAACGGTCCCCCAAATTTCTCCAGCGGTTTCCCAAATTTTGGACTTGCAACTTTTTGGTATTTAAATGAAACACTTGCGGTCTCTTAAAACTTCTTAGCGGTCACCCAATCCAAACCTTAAAAAAACCCTGTACACACATATATACCGGGACCGTCGCTCTACCAACTGAGCTATGCAGGCTCAGAAGGGGACGAGTCGAGAAACAACCATACGCCAATGCTTGCTCACTCTGTTAGTACAAGCAACTTCATATTGAATCTGCAATGGCTTTCAGTGTACTAATTAAGACAGTTTATGGCTTAGAAAGATGGCAAACACGAACATGAAAAACAGATGAAGGGTCCACCCTACCACCGAAATTGGTCAGTTGATGTTGTAGGGCTCTAGATAGGTCGACAGTCAAAAATGAAACTTCATGTTTTTTTTTACATCAACAGGAGTTTCATGAAAATTCAGGGACTAGAGAAGAGACAGCACATTAGGCCGTCCTTGGTATGACTGAGCCTCTGCAGAGAATTTCAAGGCATTTATAAACTGGTTGTAGTTTTATGGGCTGTTTTTCTTAACTATAGTTAGCCAAAAATGTATGCTATTTTGGGGTAAACGTATTTTCCAAATCTTTCTTCACAAAAAAGGAGGACGTTTAACAGGTTAACAACCAACTGTATTTAAATAATACCTATAATTCTCTTCACTTAACTTTTTGTAAGTTAATGTGGACAAAACGCAAAATAGACCATAATTAGTTGAATCAAAGTAAAGTGGCCCTCGTCGTGTTGCTGGCGCATTTGTCTAAAGTAATGGAGAAATCCTGCACAGAATCAATCTTTGTAAATATAACCACTCAAAACTGCTACGTTCAGCCACCCATAGGTTGAGAAACACTTCTTTAAGCCAAACGTTGGAAATACAGGTTGTAAAGTAAAGATAATGTAATTACTAGCGGTGTGTTTTATTTATAGACAAACTGGCGCCAGAATGCGTGGAAAATTAGCTCATAAAGCGACCATTTAATGGCGTGGTAATTAAAAAGTGGGTTTTCGACTATGGAATAACTACACTCACGAAAATTGAATTGTTTCTGAAAACTTTCATTCTCAACAAGCAACATTTCAATTGTATTTAAAAACTTCATCAACCTTAGGCCCTTCAATGGGATCTCTCGCCTAAATCGAAAAGTTTAATTTTAACGCTTTTTTTCTGGATTATAGAAGTCGAGCTTTATTTTTAAAGCGACTGATTAAAGTTATAAGTTTACAAGAAAAGTTTAAAAAGTCGACATTCGATAAAATCGACATATCTTGCTGTATTTAGAGGTTTCGATTATAACAGATTATATATACCACCATCAGTGTAGAATCAATTTATTTCTAGACAATGTTTTTAATTGGCGTTTGGCGATCGGCAGACAACGGACATCCTAACATTTCTTTATTGTGTTTCTTTACGGTATTAGGGGAGCAAGAGACACTACGGATAGGTAAAACATTCTATTTAACAATGGGTTAAAGTATCAGATAACCCCCTTCGTATGCCGAACAATTAACCGCATCACATTCCCCGTGCTGAGAGGCTACACCGCTGTACAACAAGGATTCTTAATCAGAGTTTGAATGGGCAACCAAGGGAATTTTTAACTATAAACCTACAGAAACAGAACTGCATTTGTTTTGTTAGGGCTGTTTTTGGGTAGGAAACTTACATAAATTAGCGATTCAATTCGACGCATTCATATGGGTTGAATTTAGTCATTATTTATGGGAAAATTTTGCAAAAACCTTTTGTATTTAAAACGTTAAAATTTTGATTTTTGTTGTTGTGCTTAAAGAGACGTTCTCTGTCTGTCTATTACACTTGCGATATTATTCAGGTAAATGTCATTCAGTTTGCAGAATAGTTAAACAAATCGTAATGAACCAAACGTGGTCCAAAAACCTTCGATCTTAGTGTACATCGCTTTTATGTCAAAAAATATTTTAAGCAAGGTTTAACTTCGACTAATAGGTTGTATTTTTATGAAACATAAATAGCTTGGCAATATTGCACCACCTTTCGCAACATATTACCTCGAAGGAAACTTATTCCAGTTCCAATCCAGAACAAAGTGAATTAATGGACAAATATTTAGTAGCAGCTGCTTTACATGTATTACTATATCTAACGTTTCCATTTTGAATACTGTTGCGATAAAGCTGACAATACATAACGTTAAACCAAGCAATAGTTCTATATATGGTGAGTATATTGCAAAAGGATAAGCTGGTATTCTATCAAGTTAGAAAACACAACGCTAATGGATATTAAACTTCCAATACCTTCAAATTTGAATGCATTTCAAACCAACAAATCCAAAATAAACGTTACGTAATCAGACAAAATAAAGAACGCATACAGGCGTCTCCACAAATGGAGGCGACCGTATTGACACCCCGCCAATTGACACAACAACGAAATGACACAACCGCGAAATGACATTACTCTCTTGAAACCTAAAACCACGCACCGAAAACGTTCCACAGGTATTTGGTTTAGTGCCTGTATCGTTTCCATTAGGCATTCATGGTGTTTAGGTCTTATTTATCGGATTTGGAACTAGAGGGTCAGCAAACCCATAGAATGCAGAGGTTATATGCTTGGTGTTTCATATAGCTAGCTGGTTTGGCAGCCTTTCGTGAGCATGTAATTTTCTAACGTCTTTTAAAAATAACGTAGTTTTGCAACTACCAAAAATGCCAATTTCGCTGTAGTGTGTAGCTTCGTCAACTTCCAGCAATAGCATATTGTCCAAAATGCCATATAACTTTGATGTTACTATGCATAACAGCCATTTTGCTGTGATGTCATTATGCAGAACTGTCATTTTGCTGTGATGTCATTTCGCTTTGATGTCATTTCGCTTCGATGTCACTTCGAAGAACTGTCATTTTGTTATTATGTCATTTCGCTTTTGTGTCATTATACAATGCTGTTATTTTGGTTTGATGTCAATATGTAAAACTGTCAATCTTCTGTGATGTCACTTCGCTTTGATGTCATTATGCGGAACTGTCGTTTTGCTGTGATGTTATTTCGCTTCGGTGTCATTACGCATAACTGCAATTTTATTATTATGTCATGTCATTTAGCTTCGGTGTCATTAGACATATCTGTTATTCAAGTGTGATGTCGCTACGCTTTGGTGTCATAATGCAGAACTGTCATTTTGCTGTGGTGTCATTTCGCGACCATGTTTTACGAGGTCAATAAACTGCTGTTTAAATGTTAAATCGACCAATAAAGTATTTTTACAAGATCGATACAGACTTTTGTAAACATTGAATCACAAGTTGAACACTGTTTGCTGTGCATGGATTCTGTCAAGCTTATATACTTTCGTTTTAGGAAAATGTGAAACAGCTTGTTCCGTGTGATACAACGATTAATGCGACGTCCTTTGGTAGAAGTGTTTAAAGAGCTTGGAGCGTATGACACATTATAAATGTATATATATGTTCAAATAAGAAATATATAATTCCGCTTTGGTAAAATACATATTCCTGCAAACGTCAGATTTTGCTATTTAATTAAGTTTTACTTGTTTATATGTACAAAACTTATGTTAGTCAATATATCTATCTTCCATCACAAAATTATTGCAGTTGATACAAGGGCAACTGAAATGCTTAAAAATTAAGTTAGGTTTTCTGTGGTTGTTTTTTATTACGTTAAAGCTGTTTTGACTTTTTTTCTGTTTAACAACTATAAAATGTAGGTTATACGTTTTTTATGTGCGATGTGTTATTTTTTTCTTACACACCTTGTACTAATTTCCTTTCAACGATAAGCATTAAATTGCGTGATTCTGTAAATTACAGGGTATAAAACTAATTTGTAATGTTCACTTTCAACCAATTACAGCCCGCAACCTTTGACAGACAAACACTTTCAGATGAAATTATACAGCGAATTAAACTAAAGATTGTTTGTCGCCTATGATTTAAACGGGGCTTACTAAAAATAACTGGTACAATTCGTTAGGAAGAAAGTAAGTCAGCAATTTAACCAAACCTCTTCAGACATTTTACCAGAGAATTGTTTTCGTGGGAGGTGTATTGCCTACCTATAGTAAACGCAGAGCAGAACTGCTGTTTAAATATTTTTAGTAACAGGTTGTTTAAAGTAAAAGGTGCTTCAGGGTTAAAGGTTAAGGTAACCCCGGGTTAGAGTAGTAATCTTACTAATGTAGGGGACAAAGTTAAACTTGTAGGTATAGGTCACCTACTACAGCGGCACTGATCTTTGTTAAATCTAATACTTTGCGCGTATTGTAGCTAAAAGGGCTCCCCAGGGCTCTTATCTCAACCAGTCTGGGACTTGACATTTCACGTACGCCAATATGATGAAAACGCATTATTGACCGCGATGGCCAAGTATAGCTACGTGCGCAGATAGCGCCACTCCATATTGCCCAAAAATATCACATTAAACTATACAGGAAATCTAGATTATGTGTCTAACCCACCAAGGTTTTAGTGAAAAATGATGAAGCGGTGCCGAATTCCACGAAGGTAAATTGCATTGGAACAACCTTAATAATTTATTATTTGTGTTCGAAAACGTGTAAACACTACAACTGTTTTCAAAATTTATATTCAGACAGCGTACAACAACTTGCTACGTTTAACTAGTTTAGCCACCTTTCTGGTGACAAAAAAACGATACCAAACGCTAAAACTGTTTTACACCTTACAAGTCAATAGTACTTTGCTCTCATGTTATCGCGAAACGCTCTCACCAGAACTTATTTAAATAAAGCTTAAATGGTAAGTTTATAAATGCATTATAATTTTAATTGCCGCTAATAAGTTTAACCATATGCACACCTCTTGTGAAATGGCTAACAGGTTACTGTTTAATGAAAATTAGGCGTGAATTTGTAAACAATAGCGCGCTCGTAAGAGAAATCCGGCTTAAGCTACTGTACTGTAAAATACACCAGCCCAGTGCAAAAGAGCGTCGGCGGCGCGTCCTTTGAAAGCGGGGGAGTAAAACGAGGCAAAAGTAATGGCGGGTGCGCGTCGTCATGCCGCGAAGGTCGGTCACGTGACGGAGATTAAAAGATCGCACAGTGAGAAAAAGGCAGCGCGTGGGAGCGAGAGAGCAGGAAAGGCGCACAAAAAAGAAAGAAGGCAGGAGCAGACGGAGGTTAAATGAAGGGGCGTGGATGTTTGCGCGTTGCTCGCGCACCGTGTGTGTGCATTCGAAACTGAACAGGGTCAGGGCGGCCTTCTTGATTATAGCGTTTTGCGGAGGCAGGAATTGGCCTCGGCTAGCGTTTCCCGTTTTTTTATTCTTTACTACTTGGGTCCGGGGGCAAAGAAAAAGGCCTCGCAATGGCTGGCGTCGAACGAGCGCCATATTGCTTTCGAAAACTGGCGTGAACCGAATGCAGCCTTACATCTTAGTGAAGTGACTTGCGACAGGGAATGCAATCCGGGTTGGTACTATTTTGAAATCGCATGACGTTTGAATTTATTATTACCGGTGACGCGGTCTGACGATAACAAAATTTCACGGCGGCTAAAATTACCTATACAGAGCAATAAATCAATATAATTTAGCCCAGTCAGACAACCTCAAAAACGAGGCATGCATCTCGATTTTTATATAAGAAGGAAACAAATTGTATCACATTTACCTTTAAAACAAAATTTTAGAGTAAATTAATATGAACTCTAAAACGAATGACACTAGGTTATACTGCTTGTTGATCATTGCTGTGACGACCCGAATAACTGGTGCCACAGAATCTGATAAACCACAAGCAAAGCGTATAATACTTTCAAAACAAACTATGTTTTTTGTTGTTTTACTCTTGTTTCAAAGTTTATGTTTTACTTGATTACCTTGGTACACTTAACTTAGCTGTGTACGCTGTTCAACACTATAACCCTTTTATAGCAGGTGTCTGGTTTTGTATGGACCCCATCAATATACAAATACCTTGGATAAATATTCTTCCCAATGAAATGTAAAGTTCCACCTTTTAACATTTGTATAGTTTAGCGGAACAAAAAACGGCGAGGTAGCTGCATTGCGATGTACTAAAAAATATTCTATAACACACTAAGTTGTTGTAGGAGGATGACATTCGAAATAGAACCTGCATAAACGACTGAAAACAAGTTTAAACTTTGCAAATTGCGGATGGCAGTACATAAAGAATCAATAGCTAAACAGCAACCAAATAGCGTTGTACACCAGTGCCATTGAGTGATCAAATTAATGGCAGCGAAAGGCGTTTCACGCTTATGAAAAGGTTTGATTTAAACTAAGTGATGTTTGGGCATTTTTCTGCTCCAAGCGTTTCACCAAAACGAAATGTGATTTCTAGCGTTTTGTACCATCGGGTCACACGTCCAAATACCACCAACAAAGTCGTTTACTACATTGTATCAGCTCATTGCTCATTAAATAAAGTTAAAGAGCTTTAAACCGAAATCAAGAGGACTTAAATCAAACTGAACTTGAAGATTTTAGATGTTTAGTAAAGCAGTTATACACGAAATACTCAATCCAGCAACCGGTGTCTTGCTAAACAGTCGAATCCCTTTTGATCAACTTTTTTTTATATTTGTAACCCACTCTACTGAGTAAGCGTGTCCAATTTTATTTATATCTTGATCGTATACAATTGTTTTACTGAAAAGCCCCAGGTTTGGTTGTCAAACCGTTATAACAGTTGTCAAAATAAGCAAAATAGATTTTATTTTTTAAACCACAGTACATCCAACCCAGGCCTTAATAGTCGCACATCCTGTTCCTAAATCCTATTTCTTTCAAATAAAATTCTATTCCTTTTAATTGCTCGTTTGGTTTTCGAGGTAAGCTAACCTTGCCGTACTTGGCGTTACATGGAACAAATTACCATAAAGAGATTAACAAACCATCTTGTTGTTGGCTTGCGGCAATGCTAACAACTTAAAAAAAAAATGGATGTCGAAAAATATTCGAAAATGTAGGCTAAACGGCCGGATATCATATAAAGCGCCAAAAATCAGTTTTAAAGTTCACATAAATTTTAGAAGGCCAATTGATTTGGACACTTAATTAAATCACAAAAACATCACCCGTACAAAGTAATTTTTTTACATATAGGGGCCAGTTGGTTGACAACAGGATTTTGTTTAAATTTGGGCTACATTCATTTGTTTGCGATTTATTTTTAATCCACTTACAAAGATTTATTTTTATACACTTACAATTTGGTACCTTTATTTAAAGTTGCATTTTAATGATACAGTAGTTCAATACTGAATTATAAGTAAAACAGTAAAATATAAATTAACGACATTTTAGTTAAATTGGGTTCAAAATTAACCTGGCCGCAATTTACTGGTAACTTGCGTCTTTCTAAACAAAAATACTAATGTCAGAAAAGAATTGAAATTGTATAAAACTTCCGTTTAAAGTTTAGATTGCATTATTGGATATTTTAGGGTTTGGCCAACTTAAAAAAGGATGTACCTTTGACTTAAAAAAAATCGCCAAATTGAAATTCGAATTTTCAAAGTTAAAAACATTCAATTTAATTGACTAATACAAAAAGCGCTTCTGGTGAAAAACGCCGTTTATCACGTCCGTTGCGCAACGCTGGAGTTTTATGCATTGTCTGTACAAGTAAAGTTTTAAGTTACAGTGGCTGCTGTCTGCTCCTAATGCATTTACTTGAGTGCACATGCCGTAACGGTTTCACAGCCTGTGTTGTGATATTACTGCTGATAAAACAGTGACAGTGATTGTTTTGTGCGTTTCCCGAAAAAGGCAATATTATCGTTCCATGCTGGCGTATATACAGTATATACCTGTATTTCAGTGCAAACGCTAAATGCGAGTACAGATAGAGCGTCTAAAATGACGGAATACCAATGGAATGGTGGTTACTTTCACAGTCGTCTGACCTTCACAGTCGTCTGTAATAAGCTAAAGATTGCTGGTTTCTTAAAAAAAAACTATTCCCATGGGGTCCTTGAACAAAAACCTGTAGGTTAAAATAGTAGAATTACCAACGAAACAAAAATAAAATGCAAACCATAACAAAATACCATTAGACGCGTAAAAGTAAAATGGACTCCAGCCATAAGACCTAAAAACGTCTTGGACTCTTGGTGTCAATACTATGGTATAGATTATTTTGCTTTAAATATTGTTGCTTTGTAGATGTGTGTTCCCGATATAATACAAAAAAGTTGACTTCTAAATGGGGTTAAAAAGGAAAATCCACGGCACATTGACAGCCACCGCCATTATTTGTACTCTGTCACAATGGGTTGCCCAATCTGTATTTTGCCTTCCAAAGCTCTGAACCACATTTGAACCTGGGTATTGATTGGTTTGATGCAATTTGATCTGTTCGTTTTAAAAATTCATTAATTAATCAGAAGTCTGTGTAAGGCCACCATTCCAAAAACCTGTGTATGAAATGACAGAAAAGGTTTATTGGGAAACGCATAGAGGTTAAATGCGTTTAATAAGCAGACTCGGCGAGAATGGGTGGCGCTCTGTTGGCAATACAAATATCCAAAAGTTCAAATAGTTGTAAATCATTTGCTTAATAAAGTTATCCGTTGCTTGGCCAAATACGCACAGCATCGGACGCTATGGTCTTTTGACCCAGATGAGAAAGACTTAAATCGGCCAGCTACGGTGGCGTTCAATTTAAAGTGCTGGAAAACCTAATCTAATTGCACCTGACTTCAATTAGCTGGCGTTTATAAACGGCGCTAAATGGCAAAGGGCACGAATTTCCGTGGCAATTTCAGCGGGCTTTTAAGGCACTTTTAAGCCACGGTGCGGATTGGACAGGGTGTGTTTAAACGTGTTTATGAAAAGCGAGTCGCTTAAGGCATTATATAGGCCAATTACTCAAGAGGCTTCAACATGAAACGGGTTTGTCAGCACGGCCGCT
Source organism: Ascidiella aspersa (assembly GCF_963924565.1). Lineage (NCBI taxonomy): Eukaryota > Metazoa > Chordata > Ascidiacea > Phlebobranchia > Ascidiidae > Ascidiella > Ascidiella aspersa. Next base: position 25,172,637 of record NC_139451.1, read on the forward strand.
GTTATGAATGAAATAAAAAGTAAAGGTCTCACAATTTTGGCGTCACATTTGATTTCCATCCGTAATGCATGATTTTAGCAAAACTTGCATTGACATAAAACTGTATCTCAAATTCATCTGTCTTTTCTAAAAAATATCAAACTGTTTTTAGGATTTCCACCATTTTGAAATTAATTTTATAGTTTCTAATAATACTCAGTATCTAACAAATGTAAAATAGGTTTTAAAAATGGATGTTCTTTACTTTTATGAACTTTGAACAGCAAGTACGAACTAAACCGTTAGTTCTAAACATGAGGCATATCTCCTAAGACAGTGGTCTTCAACATTTTAACCAAGCGACCCCAATTTGAAAAAAATGAAATCAGAATTTACATTGCGACCCCATTTTGTGTCAAATACCAATTAAAAAAATTCAATTATTGCTGGAACAAAGTCACACAAGCGAATATGCGGAAATTGTTCGCAATTCCAGAGAACTGATGCTACACATGTGCAGAAAAATTGATTGCCTTTAGGAAGTTTTAGTTAAACCTGAATTTAACAAACGAACGATCACAAAAATTGCAATTTGTTTCAACAGTAAATTGCACTTAGTGCGATGATTGCGCCTGCAGAGTATCAAATAGTTTTTGCAAACGCGGCTCCACTTTGCACAAGCATAACCACCTATGCTTTACTTCAAGCGATTACGATGTTTCGTTTTTAATATTATGCCCTTTGCGTTGAATCCAGCCTCTCAAAGCCATGTAGTTGAAACAGCAATGAGTATTTTAGTAAAATAATCACAATTAGAAAGAGTGGGGTACGTTGATTGCCTCATATTGACTTAGCAGCTCTTAGCAGCGATTTTATGTAGAAGAAATGAGCTTGTCTCACTTACGCATTCACTCACGTAAATTAGTGTGACGCCATCCTAAAGGAAACGAAATACATTAATAGTAATAAAACAGCAGGAATATGAAGAGTTATGGCGACCCCAGAAAAATTTTAGGATTCACAGGTTGGAGACCACTGGCCTAAGAAGCCTTTGATAATAATTTCTTATCGTGATTTAAGCTCATATTTCAAATTTGTATTGACTTTTTTGCTGCCGTTCGCTTGCTGCTATGTTTGCTTTTATGGTTTCCTATACTGTGGAGTTGTCTTTTAGTCTCCTATTTGTTTCTAATTTTCTGTGTTAAGGCTACGTTGTACCGTTGCTACATTTTACGACCAACTTGCCGTATTTTTACGCACAACAATCCCGGCACTGGTTAAAAGTTAGAAGAAATCATTTATATTATATTTGTATAAATAAAACTTAAAAAAAAAAAATCAGAATAGGAAACGTATAAATTTAATCCAAAAAATTTAATAAAGTCAATTAATTCCGTACCTATATTTCGAAAAACGGGAGTTTTTATTTTGTGGTATTTTGCAATCAAAAGTATGTGATCATTTTTGTATTATTGTATCTTACCTATTAGCGCCGAACCCTGTAATAGTACAAGGAGGAAACAAAACAATTAAAAATCTATATCTGTTTTTGCGGTTACAAATGGTGTCGCGTTAAAAAAGTAAGGGAAAGCAAATAATGAAAGAGAATTTTTCGAGCCATAAAATCTATCATCAGGTCGTTTAGTTTTATTTTGTTAACCTTTGACTATAGGATTACTAATTTGTTGAGTACACCATAGCCCAGGGTGGCCAACCAGTCAGATACCAAGATCCACATTTCTTACTTGGTTAACCGCAAAGAGCTACACCTTACTAACATGGAACGAAAAGAATGGCCTATCCCTATCACTTCATTTCTTGGTCACTTCCACAAAGCGTTCGTACGAAGCGCGAAAAAGAGTGCCTTTATTTGGTTAAATGAACAAAATTGTAATATAGAAGGAGACGCGACGCATTGGATGAAAAAATGTACTTTTTTGATATAATTATTTGGGCAAATAACTTGTGGGGTTAATAACCCACAACTCTATGGCTGCACAGAAACCCAATAAGTGTTTTCGCAAAGTGAAAAAAGTAATACGTTTTGCGTTTATTTTGTTTAAAAAGTGTTGCTTAAAACACAATTGACTCAAGGCAAACAGTCTGAGTCGGAACCGGCAATAATCGATAACTTAACGGTCAACCAAACGTAATCAACAGATTCTAGAAATCGTAAGTGCAAAATGAACGAAAAATCCGTATAAAACTGTGTGAAGAACCGCATGAGGTGCTTTCAAAAAGGAGCTTTCAAAATTTCAGCTGCTATTCAGGTTTTCCAAGCGAATCCTACGCGCCTCTCTACTAACCTTTCCAGCAGCCCCGGGTCGTCCTATAATCCATTCCGTTGGGCTTGCGAAAGATTGTTAAATGATATTGTGGCCCACTATATGCTGGCACAATGTTTAACCACCGTGATATAAGCGTTGGGAAGTTCGGAAAAAATATTTCATAAATCTTTCAAATTAACCACATTTGTTTTTGCGTTATTCTTTATTGCAAGTCAATGTATTTTTAACCTAGTCGCGTAATTTTATTTTCCTATATGAATTCTAATTGCTACCACCTAGTTTACGTATTTGCATTAGTTTATGTTTGCTTTTTCAGAGACTGATGATGCCGGATTGGCGAAATGTATTTCTCTATTAATAACTAGAACTTATAAATGACTGATTTGACTCAAACAGAAAGTCTAAATCTAAAGCATATTGCTACCATTTGAAGTCATTGTTGTCATTAACGAGTATTAGGGCGAGGAGATGTCTTCTTTTTTACATATTATTTAGTTTGCATAGATGTACACGTTTAGTTTTATCGCGCAAGTCTATTGTGTTTGTACTGAATTTGCAAGACGAATGGTGAGCTGAGCTCCTTGGTTGAAAAAAGCAGAATGTACGTTGCGCCATACATTCGCATACTTCGTAGTTTTTTTTATATCGCATCAAATAGGACAGAAATGCTATTGACAATTTCCAAATAAATCAAGCCGGTTTATGTTATAAATAATAACATTTTGACCATTAAGTTATTTTCGTGGCATAATAAAATGCGAAACCAAACACCGTATTGAAATTTTTAAACGATAAAGCGCAAGTTTGAATTTTTTTTTATTATCTCGGTTTGTTTTCAATGCTCATAAAACAGTCGTACACACGGTAACTAAAATTGTTTTTTTTAATTGTCTAACCAAGGGCCACCAGGGTTTAGGCGTCCCTATAAAGAAGGCAATGACATAAAAGATAAACTATAATCAATGATCTATGGGCCAAAAGCAATACTAAATGTTGCGTGTCTTTAAACGAACTTTTACAAAAGTAGAATAAGGGTCGACCAAGGTATTTCACAACGGGGAATTGTGTTGCTTCGACATTGGCTAGGTCAGATGTTCTCAAATTGGGGTACGCGATCCAGTTCATATTGATACGGTTCAATTTGGGATATAAGGCAATCGTGGATGCTTGCGTCAATGTTAAGAGCGATAAAAAATTTCAAACTTACTCAGCGCAGCGAATAAGCCAAAACCAAGATGCTGCGCATGATAGGGACTTGCTGATAGACATCAGAATATAACTTCATTAGAATGCACAATAATAAAATCTTTCCACCCATAACCAGAACTTTGTTGTGACAATATTTTCTTGACATTCGGTGGTATACTATCTGATCGTAACAATTAGGCTTAGGGTTTATTTAGGAAAATTCGGAACTTAATGGCCCAACTTTTGTTTTTGCTAAAGTTAAGTTTTTTATTGCACATAGACCCAAGTTGGCCGTAAACACAATGCAATTTCAATTCATTACTTTTGGGGGTACGCCGTAAATCGTACATACAGCTAAATCAAAAGGATGTGCAGCTAAAAAGTTTATAGGAACCCTTGTCTTGAACAGGCGAATACAAACGCACATTTAGGTCTTATAGTGGGTTTGTCATTTTTGACCTATTTTAATGCGCTGTTTTGACAACAGATATTTTTAAACGGTTATTATATTTGGTATATTTTAGTAATTCGTGTGCCACAATGCTTTTTGTAGGGCTTAATGACAAAAACTATTTATATCCCAGAATTCGGGTGTAACGTGCAAACTTACTATAGTAGTTATCGATTAGTTGGCACAATGACTCGACTATACTACAGAAAGGTAGGATTTGTAGCATCCCCATGACTAGTAAAATACTTACATTTTGTAGGTCAACAAATGGTGCATAGAAACACTGGTGGCAATGGATGCTACTTCAAGTTGCTCAACCAGCATGAAGTTCAACCACCTTTGAATTGTGGTTAGTTTCGGCAATACTGCTTAACCGCCTTTGCAAGGGTGCAATGAGCCTTAAACTTGAGCATTTTTTATTTGCGCGCATTTTAACTTATCTTCGGTATTTTGGTAGTTATAAATAATGCTATGGCTGCTATTATTCTGATGCTTACCGTCATAAATTCCACGCTTTTGTCGAAACACAAACCACAAAAAACACTTTGATTTCAATGATATAAAATCTTACCATTTAAAGCAGACACAAAACACAATGATTGCAAGAAAGTCGAACCTCTACTAATGTTTGCTTGCTTTCGAAAACAGGTTGGGAATATTTGAAAGGATTTTGGTCAAGTAATTGTAAAACATTTCTTTAGTCGCTAAAGCCAACGCCAAATTATTTTCACTATAGAAGAGCAAAACATATTTTGAATAATAATGAAATGATTAAAGAAGACAAAAGGTTTTACTAGCGTGCAGCCAACACTAACTACCATTAAACGTCCGCGACACATTGCTGTTATCAATGTGTGACGTTCATTAAAACGGAAATGACACGCTGGACTAAACGTTTGCTTTGTCACATACTAAAACAATGCTACTCAACTCCCACTTTTACCAATCTTTTTGGCTTTCTGTAACTTTTAACAACCTTTATATCCTTGCACTTACTTTTACCAGCTTTATCATTGCTGTCACTTTTACCAACATTTTTTGCCTGTTTGTCACTTTTACCAACCTATTTATCTTTGTTGCCAATCTTATCAACTTTTTCATCCTTTTTGCCAATTTTGCCAACCTTTCTATCCTTGGTACAACTTTTACCATTCTTTCTATTCTTGTTTCTAAACTACTACCAACATTTTTATCTTTGCTGTAACTTTTACCAACCGTTTTATCTTTGCTGTCACTTTTACCGAAGTATTTAACCTTGCTGCCAATTTTAGCAACATTTTTATCCTTGCTGCCAATTTTGCCAACCTTTCTATCCTTGCTTTCACTCTATTAACAACCTTTCTGTAAAGCGACTTAGCACTGCGCAATAACCCACTGGTTAAAAATCTCTGAAATTTGGCGATTTGGCGAATAATTACGCCAAACAAAACACGGCGTTTTGTTTTGTAGGTCTACTGATGTAAAGTTAGTATAAGTTTGCAACTAAAAAACTATTGGCATTTAATAAATTTTAACTGGCCTAAAACAGCAAAAAATATACATATTTAGATGACAGTAATTGTTTGTTTTGGAAAGAGGTGCAAGTCACGTTTTGGTTACCGGTACTAGAAACAAAATTCTGAGGTTTTGTGTCATGTTGGATTGTTGGTGTCAATATCAGAACTTGCAAAGTCATGTATTCCGTTTATCAGTGAATGTCAAAATGGTCTAAAGCAGTGGTTCTCCAAGGGAACCACTTGGCTTCCTCATGGAGGAATGTAAAAACTGGAAAGGAAATTTGTTCCAGGGAGGAAAATGGATAGAAAAAAAGAAATTATTTAATAGGTTATATGCCATTTATTTAACTGTAATGAGCTTGTTTAACTGTAATGATTGGTATTGTAAAATGTCTATCAGGTTACTAATTTAAGTCTATTGTTTATTCACAGTTACATTTGAGAATATATACCTATGCAGGCAATTGTACATATGTATCAAATTAATACCTACGTCATACGTTCAAACAAACTCAACTTTCAGAGAATTAGTGCATCCAAATGACCAAGTGTTGGCTTTTTAGCAGATATTTCTTATTGCAGTTTTACATAATCTTTGACTCTCTTCCTGTAGGTCTGATTTTCTGTCAGCGGGTACATGGAAGTTATTTAAAAAAATAGAATGTTTCATGTTTTTTGCTGTGTAGGAATTCACAGTGTTTGGCTTGTAAAAAAGAAATATGAAAAACACTTTGAGAACCACTGGTCTAAAGCATGGGCGTCCAACCTGCAGGCCAAGGCCTTAGAAGCAGGACTGCGGAGTCGGTTAAAAATAACCCGAGTCCGACTCCGGTCCAAAAATAAAACTAGATAACGTAGATATTCAGCAATCCAATTATAGGGGTGTCGCATAATTTATTTACTCAAATACATGGTTGGAAAATATTACACCAAATACTATTCCACCTTTACAATTTCCAGTTGGCGGCCATATTAGTTTTAAACTTGATAGTGCGCATGCGCATGTCGGACTCGGGTAGTTTTACGTGGTCTCCAGCAAAACAAACCGACTCCCCGAGTCCCGAGTCCGACTCCGCAACCGTGGTATTGATAGAATCAAAAGCAAACACTCTACTTCGTTCACAATGTATTGTGGCGCCTCTTCGGCAATCACAATGGAATGGTGAGCCCAACAACACACATAGCCAATTGCTCACCTTTAACAGTAATAACGTTGCGGCAAAAAACTATATGTGGGAAGACGAAAAATAAGTTTCCATCCGTTTGTCTACCCGCCGTTTTTTCATGAAATGCATTTTGACACAATGTCTTAAGTGACAAAATAGCGTTGCCGCATCATTACGCCACATTTCTAATTTCTAAATGCTACATTGTACAGTTTTTTTCTCAGTCCCGGTTCTGCATGCAAGATATTTACGAAGATAAGTGGCTTAATAAAATGAAAGCCAGTATTTACAAATTGTTATTGCCCCAAATCAAGTATCGCCTGCGTGTCGTTATTGTATTCCAACAACGCGTCTTTCGACCTGTGTGATTGTTTTTGGACGGGAGTTTTGCATGCTGGACTCAACTTTAATTTTTTTTTTTTTTTTTTTCTATATGTGTTCATTTACTATTGTTTTAACTATTTTAGGTTAATATTGTTGCTTAATTGTTTCGACTAATGTGTATACTGTTTTGTGTTTTTGTTGTGCGAATTACATACATATAGTCATATATACACAATTTTTAACGCCGTCTGGCTTTGACACTGGCATTGTTACTGTAGGTCAGGGGTGCGGGCTGCATGCGGCCCTTTTCCATTTTTTGTGCGGCCCTTTACCTTCCTCCAGCGATTTTTACCTAAATAAGGATATTAGTGTGCACCATCTTGGGACTTTTGCTCTATCATTTTCCTGTTTGAAGTGCGATGTAACTCATAGGCTACACCGCTACACTAATGCAGTTGAACTCAAATGGGAAGCATCTATTACAAAACAATCTTCATTCATAAAGTTTTACTTGTGTCACGTTGTTATGATAAAAAATTGTTTTTCATCAATTGCACTTGTCTAGTACGCTAAAGGGATAACAGACTTTTGCCACGCGTATTGACTGAGATGTCACCCGTGCTGTAGGTCATTCTGCAGTACAGGTGTTTTTCACAACAAAAAACTCATGCCTGAAGTGTACAGTTTCTTATTATTTCTTCAAAATTCGCTATTATGATATCAGTTAATTACTGCTACAGCATATATTGTAAAGTTTATTACTAATAATTTGGTACTAACAAGCAATCAAATATATACTCTTTCCTGTGTTGACATATTCAAAGGTAGGCCTACTCATTTTCAAAGGGGATGCTTATTAGGAATAAGGCGTTACTCTTTTTCACACAATCTTGCAGCCAAAGGAAGACTAGCGCCTTTGCTGTTTTGCAATGATAGACTTCGTGTTTTTGATTACCGCGAAATGCACAAAAAACGCATCGCATATTATGAAACTTCTATTTACCTAACGCGTAGCTTTAAACGTTCACAGAGTGCAATGTTTAACACATATTTAGCAAACTAAACACATTCGTTAGAGTATTTTTTGTTACTACTAAAACAAATTCAGCCCATCTTTGCGGACAATGGAGGACTGAGGACTCGGCAATTTTGGCTGGAGACGGACTACTCAAATTTATTTTTTGTTCGGAGTAGAACTCGGGTGATTTTTAGCCGACTCCACTGCCCTGATGCAGTATAAAATATTCAGTATTATAGAAGATTTAGACCAATAAAAATACTCCACCTGGATCACACCAGGGATTCACGTATAATATTACAGTTATAGGCCTAAATACAAAACTAACGAATACAAATTCGCGGCTATAGTACATTGTCGTACATTTTATACTAATTATTGGTCCATTAACATCCAAAAGTAGTATAAGTGCACATCAGCTTCGCATGCGTTAGATCAGTCGTTCTCAAAGTGTGTTTTTTATTCTTCATTTACAAGTTCAAACTATTGTCAATTCCTCTCAGAAAAAAAAAAGTATTATACCTTTTAATAATATTACTTGGTGTACCCTGCTGACTAAATGTCAAACCTACAGAAAAAGAGTCGATGTACTGTTAATTGGAATTGACTTGCTATTTTTTGAAAAATACTTTTGGGCGGAAGTTATTCGGCAAATTGCTTGACTGGCACTTTTAAAATGACTTCTTTGCAACACGGTTAATGCCCTTTTGTTATAGATGTGTTTGGCACAAAAGGTAAAAAACTCTATAGGTTCGCCAAGTACCAAAATAAATATTTTAATTCAGAAGAAATTATATTTAGTAGAGTATACGAGTCCACATGGGCGCTTGTATGTGGTCGCAAAAAAAACGTATAAGAAAAATGTTTTCAGGAAGTGGAATTAAGTTTTACTATATATCCAAAGTTTACCTAACTATAAAAATTTTAACTAAAATATGACTGTCATACTTTACAGGTGTTATATATAGCTGTCACCTGTCATACTTTACATGTTAAAATTAAAGACGTGAAAATATGCTAAGATTTGCCTAAAATAAACTAGAAAAATAAAAAAATATTTTGCATTTACATATTGAATTGAAACTATCAATATAGTGTTGGGGTCCATGGTCTGGTGTCCCCTCCCTTTTAGATCGAACAGAGATTAGTTGGTAAAAGGAGGAAATCATAATACAAAAGTAAAGTGAATGTCTATTAATATTTAGGCGGTACAATAAACAACAAAATTACAAACAATTTATTAAAATAAAAAACACTGACAAGTGACAATTACAAAGTTAAACTTTAAAACGTATCAAATCTGGCTTGCATAAGCCAAAAAATGTTTAGTATGGCAACTAGGCTTATAGGTTTTGGAACCATCACGTGACTGGGTCAAAATCTTTAACAATAAATAGCAATACTTTTGGACTGGGACACTGCCTTTTATTTGTAAGCTTAATTGATGTTTATGATTGTTGCAATTTTTGACATTCGGTAACAAGGGAATATTCAATCTTGTTTAGACAGTAGAATTCGCTATTGGTGACACCCAAAGGGTCAGCAGAAAAAGTTTCACAAAAGGCGAACTGACCCCATATACAGAGCGTTTGCAAGTTACGTCTCGCAAGAATGACCGCCTTATTTGAAGGCATCGATTTCAATAGTGATTGAAGGTTACGAGTTCAGCCAAACTTGCGTCTGTTTTTCAGTAAAGTGGTTAACTTTTTTAACTAAAATACACCGAGTATTTGAATGGCCATATATTAAAATAATGTAATCGTTCAATGCTGATTTAATGAACATTTAAGTACCCACAGGGCTCCACAAATTCGACGTGTACGGAGTGCCGACATCAAGTTTTTTTAAAGCTGGTCGAAATCAAATTCATTCCACAACACACTTAGTGTAATATTTATTTAGAGGAATTCATAAGTTGAAAGTTATTTTAAGCACGATTTAAGTATTAACTATGTGCCTCACGTTTCTAGCAAACCTTGAAGTACAAACTATACAGGCCCACAATATATGCATCGCCTAAAAATAGGACAAAAAGTAGAATGAAATTGAAGTTTTATTTCTAAAAAAAGGCTATTAGCTCTTTTTGTATATTCATTCACATAAACAGCAAAAGTAACAGCAAAAAATACAATCCACCTATGCAAATTTGCTTGGCATATTCACATCGTATTTTTTCTAAATTGTGATCAGACAAATGAACAGACTTCCGCTTTCGCCGAAAAGTCATTTGACTCAACGTAAGTCTCAAGCCGAAAGGTCACATATAACAGTGTTGTTCAACCTTTTTACGTTTGGTGAACCCTAAATATATTGTTGTGACGAACTCATGCACCCTGTTTGCCTAAATAGTATATAAAATAAACATATATGCATATCAATATTATCATGTTAATAAAACCGAGCGGAGCTGCCGAAGTTTTGCACACTTTTGGTGAGCGCTCGATCATTTAAAAGTAAGAAGTCCACAATTAATGGTTCTTTAAAAGTTTGTGATGCACCCTTGTATACCTTTTCGTACTCGTGCACCCCATGCATATTTTGGTGCACCCTAGGGTACACCGTGCACACCGATTGAAGAGCACTGACATAGAGTATAATACTGTTAAAACATAAGAAAACACAAACGGCTAAATACAGGACATTGGAGTAGTTTTCAGCTGTTAATTATTTTTTGTGTATTAAAAGGAATAGGCATAGGCCTACTTCTAAAGGAAAACAGTTATACAATAGCTTGAATAGCTTAACATTTTTCCATGGTTAAGATTACTTTAAAAAAAACTTATACGTTAAATTTAACACACGTATTTAAGTTAAATTTCTAACCTAAACTTGCAACATTTTTGGAACCTGACCATTACAGCTAAAGCTGTTCGTTTACTGCTATGGTGTTCAACCTGCGGCCGTCGATGAATAATTATGCGGCCGTTAACACATATTTTAATAAGCATGTTATGGTGGCCGTGCTGCCCGTGCTGGCATGCGTTTGTAGTTGATATGCTAAATGCAGATTATAATTTTTACGACTGTTGCAAAAAGAAATCATTGTAGAACAGCGGTTCTTAACTGGGGCGCGAGATCAGCGGTTCTTAAGGGGGGCACGAGATCTACTTTTTTTGCAGCGATTTTATTGGTTTTATTTGGGTTGAACACCACTCCTACAGCTGTACAAACTGTCTGTTTTTGCCAATTTTAACACTGAAACTGCAAAAAAATTTTGCGATTCGTTCGTTACTTTTATATTTTTTAGCACTAAGTCTCTTTGAGTGCCATTGCATGTTTTTATATCATCGAAGGTATAACGGCACTATTTAACTACAATTTCGCTAACTTATAGATAAATGATAAAAGTTATCCCCCGTTCAAACTATTTTATGATAACAGGCTGCTAGAAACAGGGGAACTCGAACTTTTTCGCGAATCTATAATGTTTTTACAATATTGCCGTTGTATTATGTGCGTTTTATTTGCAATACGATAACGCATAGTTTAATTTTTGCGCTATACATACCAGCCTTGTATACTAAATGCTCTCACAACACGTTTGTCAAAATCAGCTCAATAAAAATTAATGGTTCGAGCACGAACAATTTGTTGGGTGCCCAATGCGAAAAGCCTTCTGAATTACAGTTTAGCCAATTCAACCAAATAAACTCATTTTTTTCGCGCTTCGTGCGGCCAACAATACACTTTACTACTTTCATTTAGTCTCAGTGATATTTAATTGAAAAATGCCGAATTGCTGTTAGTAGGGGGGTGTAAGGCATAAAAAAATTACCAAAGGGGGCGCGGCTGAAAATGACGATAATTAACGACTGAGGAGGCATGTGTTATGCGAGTTTTAAGTGGAGTCATGGCAAAACTGAGGGGCAGGCTGAGGGGTAGTTTTAGGAAGCCTTGTTTAAGCGAATAAGATTGTGTGAGTGTTTGTTAAACTGTTATTGAGCAAATGGAGAGAAAATGCATTGAGGATTAAATGCCCGGACGCAAAAATTAATCTGTAGTTTGTTAACAGGCCAAAAACCAAAAAAAGAATAAGTCATAAACCACAGACAGTAGGCCCGGGGTCCTAGGTCAACGAATTTGGTACCACTCTGGAAGTGCATGCGCGCCGTATTGACGATCAGTCGATCAGCCTTTTAGCTGCGTCACGTCTTACAAAAAACAATAAACGCATTTTTTTCTTCGCGCCATAAGACAATATTGGAGTTTTAAATTCTTGCACGAGATGATTAGAGAACAACAAGTAGGCCTATATGTTTAACAATATTTGTTCTATGACGTCACCTTATGATTTAACTTTCTGACGTCATATTTAAAAAAAATTACTGGCGGCCGTGAGATCAATAAAGATGGTCAATGCGGCCGTCAACAGCTAAAAGGTTGGACATCCCTGGTTTACTGTCTAAAACTGTAAAATACTAACTGGGATGCTACACTGGTCTCACTTTAGGAACTCTAGTAAGTGAAATCGTGGTAGCATACTGTTGGCAATTACTGGTAGCTGTAGCATTGTTTCCAGTAAATTTCGACACTTTAAATGCAACCATTGAAGATTGTTTATTTTGGCCTGCACTTCTGTTTCATTCCAACCTTGTACACATTTTACGTCTGTCTTTATTTACTTACGTCTGTCTTTATTTACTTACCCTTTAATAATGTTCTTGCTCTATAGATATTCGAAGTCAAGGTAAAGGGCCAAAAATGACTACCCCACAGTAGGACTCGCAAATAAAGTACCAGGCGGGACCAGCTAATATCCGTTATATACAAGGTGTTTATCATTGTGTTTCCTTTAAGTCTGAGTCTAGGATACTGGAGAATCATTCATTGTAGACGGTTATCTGTTCTATGCGAGTTCTGCTGTACATTCAGTATGGTACGATACAAACTCAAATACTCTAATGTCAGGATATACTTTTTACAGTGTACACCCGCTTTCATACTCTGAAAGATTGACATCGAGTTTTCGCACATGGTAATAATGCAACTTCTTGGCGTTTACACAAGGAGTCAGCTAAATACTTTTTGCTCACGACTTTTTGCTTAGATTTTGAGTTCAACGAATACACCCTTCTCTTTGAGTTTAGCAGCTGTACAAACTTATAAATTATGATGGATCGATCAAGTATATAATGACAGACCACCTGGCTTAGGCCTACGTTGAATCAACTGAATTAAGAAAAACAAAAACTTTGGAAAAACTCGCAACCACAGTAGCTTACACTCAGTCTGCTCATAAACGTAGCCTATAATTAGCGAAATTAAAATGTTGCCTATAATAAGCGAATTCTACATTTCTACGGTAACTGATTTCAAGAGCTGAAACCAAAAAATGTGTGTGACGTAACAGTGAATGGAAAATAAAAACGAGAAAAAGACGAGGCAGTCTAGGACCGAATGCTATATGTTATTACTCGTAAATACAAACCTAATAACTAAAGATTAGGCCCTATACAATTTTAATCAAATTCCCATAAATATCGGAAAACGATATTTGTGAAATCATTTTCGACACGTTTTTAAGCACATTTTAGCGCTCTTCCTGCAAATTCCTAATCTAAATTCCATGACTTGTCTAAACTCCTATAAATTGTTGTGAATGAACCGAAATAAGCCACATTGTTTTAGAATAGTGTTACCTCATAAGTCATGAGAGTTGAAAATTCCAAACCACTTGAATAACTTGAATTCACAACCTGTCAACAAAACGCAACTGCTATTGAATTTTTAAAACATAGAATAGATATCAATTACTTGACCATAAGCAAATTTACCTTGCTTCTCTTTTGGGGTTATCCATATGCAGAGAAAACGTAATACACTTTTAATTTTACAAAAGCGCGGCAACATCTTAATTTTGGCTAAAAACCACATGAGTGTACCAAATTAACAAATAAATAAATCGTTTAATATTTGTTGAATGATTCGCTAAAACTTGGAAATAATTAAAAAAGTAATATTGTAAAATGCTTTCAGCTATTTATAAGATTGTTTAACTGTTTTTACGTTTGAGAAAATACTTTGTAGGCGATCTACCTACGTTACTAACCCAAGCTTTTGAATTAAAAAAAATATTATTGGGAGCGGTCTACGGGTTGTCTGCTAAAAAATAAATAATAGAATACATTATGAAAATTAAATAATAGATTCTATAGATCTATTCAAAGAGACTTCAACAAATCTCTTTGATCTATAGTCTCAAATGAAATAATCTCCAATCACCAAACAACAATAAGAAGTAAAACGCACATGTATCGTTTATTTCGTCACAAGACAGCTAAAAACCCCACGCTGTGACTGTGAGTGCTGTAATTTGTAGTTTGTGGTTATCATATTTAGCAATGGCGAAGACGACAAAGGAAAAGTCTTCGAAAAGCAAGAAGGGTAAAGCCCAGCCAGGAGTCTCCGAAGGCGATGCACTTAAAAGCAACAAACTTGATAGCGTTATCACCAAAGTCGAGAGGCAAAATGAACATGAGAAAAACGCCCAAATGCGGATTTTGTTTCCTCTGACGAGTAACAGAATTGTTTTAAATAACCTATTTCTTTTTTAAACGTTTACGGATTTTTAAAGATTTTTTTCTTAAGGTTTGTTACTTAAAAGTGGAAAACATATAACTTAAATTTGATCTCATTAACCTATCAATAACACTGGGAACCAAATTATTAAGAATTGTAACAAAAACGAATCTTAGTTTAGATTCAGTTAATTTAGAATTTGAGTCTACCATATTGGTCTAAAATTAGGTTATTTTATATATTAAACGTAGAATGCAACAGTGAGCCAATTGTACACAAGGAGGCAATTTGCAAATCCATGTTTTGTGACGATTCTCGAAGTGGTGATTATGGCTTTGAACCCAACCCTGAGGTTCCTGGGACTGTGGTGGTTTTGGAGGATTATCCACAAAAAAAACTTGAAAGTTTGGATGGTAAGTGTTTAGATATACAGTAACATAATAAATAAATTTAACATTTATACATACAGGTGGGCCTTAAATCTACTCTTCTATACAAAATGTAAGTTTCTCTACATTAAACTGGCAATATATGATATGTAAAAATATATTGTTTTTATACCATTTTAATATTCTGATATTACAAAATAAACATTCCTAAATAACATATTCTTGGGGAATGCATTAATTAAAAGGTCATAAAAAGTTCCTAAGAATTTTTAAGGTAAATGTGGCTGTAAGCTCATGTAAGGACCTACCTTTTTGTTATTTTCTTTAAGCATGCATCAGATACTGATATATTTTTCTTTAATAAAATACATTGAGGTCAGCTTTTTGAATACAATATTCATATCTCTGGCAAGACAAAAACTATAAACCAAAAAAAAATATCTTTTCGAAATTAAATTAACCCTTTTTAATTGCTAATTTAATTTAATTGAAGCAAAATTGATTACAAAATTTGCAATTTACATTGCCAGACGTTCCCTACGATTCTCCAAGTGGAGCTTATTCCAAAGAAATTGAGGAAGAAGAATACAATCTTTTAGATAAACTAGAACATGCAAGTACACTTGATTTTGTCACAAGGAGGGTGGGAAAGAAAAACATGGATGCCATTATTGGTCATCTTGAAAAAACTGTTGTCATACCTTCCAACAAAGATTCCTTTACCAGTGAGCAAAAAACTGTTTTGTTAAATTTGTATTTATTTATTTTTCGATATAACTTTTTTTAAGATTATTTTTGTTTATTTTACAGGTTTGATGTGCAGAAAAATTTGTGCTTTCCTTTGCATATTTATATTAATTCTATTAGCTGCTGTAAGTTTACTTCTATTTTTGATTTTGTTCTTATATCAATACTGTCTTAAAAGTAAAGTTGCAATATTAATGTGTAAGCAGCTATTTGAAATGCCAATCATGTTTGTAGTTTCAAAAAAATAAAAATAAAGATCGTGGAAAATTTTAAATGTTAACAATTTTAAATTGAACAGGTTGATGAATTTGTTAAATAACAATGATAAATAACTTTATGCTACATATTTTTTTTACTTTTCAGGGAGGAGCAGCATATTACTTGATGATAATTAGAAAACCCGAACCATTGCCACCAAAAACTTTCCCTGTGGTAAGAAAAGTTTGAATATCGTAAAATCAAAATATCGTAAATTAAAAAAGCAGACTCGTATTTGCTTTTTTGTGATTCGGGAAAGTTTCGGAAGTAATTACCTTATTAAAGCAGCCATACACACAACAACTGTTATCTAATTGCTATCCAGGCTCCCGTTGTTCTATGAAACCTGTGACGTTAATCAAAACCACGATTTTTGAAGAGCTAGATCATATTTCAATAAAAATATCAAAGCCATAATAATCGATAAAATCGGCATTTCCCAATTTATGGACGTTTCAGCAATAACTCATGCCATTATCAGTGTAAAAATCAAGTGAAGATAAAAGCGATAAAACATAAAAAGAAAGTAAAAAGGGACAAAAAATAGCAGCGAAAAAAGGCGATGTATGGGTCAGTGCGTACCGCTAGGTATTAAAAAGATATAAGGGTGCCGAGGTACCATCTATATTTGGTTCTGGTTTGTGATATTATGGCTTTTATATTTTTATTAAAATTACTAAAAAAAACGTGTATTGTGTTCCATAGATCGTACTTATTGTACACCTATGTCTATAAATGTTTAATTAAGCGAATGGAAACACTACTGAAGATTCCGTTTAATGTTTTGCAGTGACTGTATGCAGTAGGTGAGTAGGGAATAGTGTATTTTTGCTTTTTTTACTTCACGTATTTTAGTATAGTTAAATGGCCACCAAATGCAGCCCGCATGACGCATGTGTATTGCCTGGTGTTATTCATTAGTCATTACTAATTTCTTTTTTACAGGATGACGATTCGGCTTTTGAGTACTTGCCTCCTGGTAAAGCACTGGTTAAGGCCGCCACCATACTCTTTATTCCACTGCAGTGTTCCGTGAATGCTGGAAAAGAAGCCAAGATAGGCGACATTCCATTGGGAGCATTGGTATGGCACTCTGAAATCTCCAAATTAATGTCTATTTTTTTTTCATTTATAAAGGGATTTAAAAAAAAATCAACCCGCAAGTAGGGGATAGTGTCTGAGACTTGAGTTGTTTTGCCTTACGTGTTTTCTTTGTTACCACCGTTAGTTAAAGCAACAAACCTTATACGTTGAGCACACGCTGTTTATTTTCGATTGATTTGCGTCATGTATGCAGTTTTAGGCAATGTCAGGTTGTGCGTTGAAATCTTACGACAGCCTTTGCTCTAGGAGCGACCAATGCCTTGATTACATGACTTACTACTTACCCCAGCTAGACTAACCGATGTTTTCTAAATCAGGGGTCGGCAACCTTTTTTTGCAATGCGGACTGGTTTAAAACTAAAAAAATTGTCGCGGACCGGCCTTAAAAAAAACAAATGTCAAGTAACGGAAATTTATTACAACTTTTTTTAGGTTGTTTTGCGTAGATGTTCCCATCTGGGAATTATTGAACCGAATGAAACCCGCAGGCGGCCGACCCGCCAAGCAATTTAACCCAGCCCCGGCCCATTTCAATAAAACGTACAGTTCGGGTTTAAATCAAAGGTTTAGTTGGGCAACCCAGCTACGGACCGGTAGCAAGCTCCTCGCGGACCGACACCGGTCCGCAGACCGGCGGTTGCCGACCACTGCTCTAAATAAAGCGCGCAGTTTGCATTAATTTTTCATATGATTTTTTTAAATAACCAAAGGAAAACATAGCTAGTTAGGATATGACAGGTAGCGGTTTTAAAAGGATTTTGGTTCTGTTGCTGTTTATTTCGCCTACAGGGGTGGCCAACGCTTGATTCTATGCACCATTTATTTACTTCTTGGTCAGATGCGCACACAAATTTTCAGATGCCCCTTACTCACAATTATGCGATGTCTAGATTTAATTTCATCCCAGTATAAGTCAGGAAGTCGAACCGTTTTACTTTTCCGCTCCGGATTGGATCGGGCTTAACGAATTTTATATATTTATAACTTCCGGTTCTGGTCCAATTTAATCTGCGCTAAACCCAAAACAGCGGGAATAAATTTACAGAATAATTATTGAATTGTAACTCGTAATTGATTTAAGTTCCATGAAGTATTAGAAGAACAACCAGCTAATTTATTAAAACTTCAAATTTTTAACAGTAAAACTCATTTCCATCTATAAGGAACTTAACCCTATAACTGCTGAATTCTTTTTCGCTAAATCTTAAGTTTTGACTGGGTGCTGCTTTATGACTTCTCCTGCAAAAGTCTTAGAAGATAGGCAATAAGTTTCTCTGGAAAAGTTGTTCCTCTTGAATTTGTCTACAAGTTGGGTGAACAAATTTGTTGATGACGTCATCACAAAATTGATGACGTCACTTTGAAATGTATTTTTATGAAAAAAACAACTTTTAAACATAAATTTTCAAAAGTCTTAACGCGTGTTGTGCCTTGAGACTAAAAACTGTTTTTTTTTTGTATTATCTCTTGAGTGTTTGTAATCCATTTGTAATCGTACAGTGGGCGCATGTGCTATAGGTTGGCCGCCCCTGGCCGTTATAGTTTATTAACATAACACTTTCCAAGCCTGATTGTTTTGTTTAGTTTTTTAGTGCCTTTCAGCGAGCTGGCTTGAAATTGCAAAACTCCTACATACTAAATCAACAAATATTACCCAACAACACATTGCTGGTAACTATATTTTATCTTGTTTAAAGCGACATTTGTTTAATTAATCTACATTGTTTCAACTTCAAAAAAATTCCCAACAATTCGAAAATCAATAGTATATTCTGTAAATATGCTGTTGCTACCAGGCATAGTACACTAAAAATAAGTTTCTTTTAGGGCTGCGGAGTCGCACTCGGAACTCGAGGAGTCGGTTTGTTTTGCTGGAGTCGGTCTCGGGACTCGAGTAAAACCACGTAAAAATACCCGAGTCCTGAGTCCGACGTGCACATGCGCAGTACCTAATTTTTAGACTGATATGGCCGCCAACTGGAAATTGTAAAGGTGGAATAGCATATGGTGGAATATTTTCCAACCATATTGTAAGTAAATGAATTATACGACACCCCAAAAAGTGAATTTGCTGAATATCCAATTTTTGATTTACGTAAATTGATGAAACAAAGACAGTACAAGCGCAGTCGGACTCTACGAAGTCGCACATTTGACCGGAGTCGGACTCGAGACTCGGGAGTCGGACTAGGGGTTATTTTTTTGGCCGGAGTCGGACTCGGGTTATTTTTAACCAACTCCGCAGCCCTGATTTCTGTTATATATTTTTTTGTCCAACGTTTCGACTAACTATTCAGAAAGCTTTCCCTGATGAAGACGGAAGAACTTATTGTTAGTGTAGTGTATTCTGTAATCTGTTTGTGAAAATTAAAAGACTAATTTCAACGGTAATTTGGCTGTTTTGTCGTTATAGGGAAAGGGGGTTGTAGATTTAAACCTGTATGGAACTTTTCCTATCCTGCTATGGTACGGCATGGACTATTTGGACAACACGATGTCAATTGAAAGACAAATGTACATTTTCATCAGGGATATCATAATGGTGAATATGGGCAACAATGCTCATCCAGTCAATTGCAACTGCACGTCCAACGAAATAAACGGTAAATTGTGTAAAAACGACAGCACTTCGCTATCTTTCTAAACGTATCTCGACTCGATTTTATTTGCATAGGTCGACCAAACTAAACAATTTTATTTGTTTCGTGCAGGGAGTAGAACCGAACCGGAACTTAATAAACCGGTTATGGGCGTTTTTTTCCAGAAACATAACCGAACCCGAACTGTTTTTTGTAAGATTTTAAGGAGCCGAACCAGAAATCAACCGAATGTTTTAAATTGACCTTTACCGAATCCGTTTAAAAAGCGGTTTATTTCCGCATGACGTCACATCTTGTATTTTACAGAGTCATATAAAAAACAAAAATAATTATGATTATAATCATTAAATAAAACGTTTTTTTTTTCAGATATTTTAATAACGAGTTGCTTGTTTTTTAATACTTCACGAAACTTAGATTAAATACGAGTTACAAATTAATTATGAAACATGAACATACATGTGTGTTTACAACTGAAATCTAGCCCTTCTGAAGCTGTTTTTTGATCAACGACTACGGCTTACATATCATTAGTATACTCAAAGCCATTGCAGACTCTACACCGAATCTGTCGATCAATGATGCAAGCAGGGCAGACTTGCTCAAGCAAGCATTTGGTGTATGGTTGTTTCTCGACTCGTTCCCTTCTGAGCCTGCATAGCTCAGTTGGTAGAGCGACGGTCCCGGCTTGACCGGAGGTGGTGAGTTCGAACCTCACTGCAGGCTAGTTGTTTTTCTAGTCTGCCCTGCTTGCATCATTGATCGACAGATTCGGTGTTGAGTCTGCAATGGCTTTCGGTATACAAGTTAATAATTAATTATTCTCCACACTTCTAGACTCACATTTTTAGGTTTAACGCAACTTATATTGTATCCAAACCAAAACTTTAAAAATTGGTTTGAAAACAATTTTAGTCGAACCGGAGATGAACCGGAACATTTAAAATGCCCCGAACCAAAACCGGAACTGAATCCTTGAATCCGAACGAACATGGCGCAATTTTGTTTTGCAGTATTAAAAGGAGAATTTTAAATACAACATTTTTATAACACATTGTAGTACATTTTGATCTTCTGGTAGATTTCATCCCCATAAAAAAGTTCGAAAAATACAACAGGCACAGGCACAAACGTACGCACAAAATACATATTAGACTGCACAGCTAAATTAGTGCACCTAATTAATCATGTAAAAATTCCACACGAAAAAAAAACATAAAACAGAAACATTGCGTTTATCTTATTTTAAAAGTGGGATAGGTGTTACTTACGATACCCAACTTAAAAATATTTGCGTAATCAGCAAAGATTACTGGATAATTTAGCTGACTTGATAATAAATTGCAAAGCCACAACCCACAATGTTTTTCATTTAGATTTTAGACAGTTAAATTTAGTTTTGGGATCATTGCAAAATCAATTATCAATATCGACCATAAAAATGATATCGATGAATTTGCAGTTGCAACCATGTTATCGACTCCGAACCTAAAATATCGAAAATCCATGTCCGATACTGCCAACATCCCACAAACCTTACGTCGGGTCTCAGCTCCCATATTTTGATCAAACAGTTCCATCATGGAGACGAACCGTTTGACTTTTCAGGCTCAAAGTACCTTTTCAGAATCCGGTTCAGTTCCGGTTCCGGTTTCGGTTTCGAGCAATAGAAAAAAAAATAATAGAAATAAAAAGTATAATCTTTGAATTATAAGTCATTAATTTAAATTAGTTTTACGTGACGTATTTTTTTTAATTACGGAACGTATTAGAAAAATAGCTTATTATTCAAATATCTGAAAAATAAAAAATCCACGTTTTATTTTTAAATCAATATTTATAGTTTTTCATAAAAGTTCGAACATGGCGTAACTTGACTCTGTAAAATATAAGTTGTGACGTCATGCTGACGTGAACCGCTTTCATTTACAGGTTTGGGTTCAGTTAAGGTTTAGGTCCTCTCAAATCATTCGGTTCAGTTCCATTTCGGCTCCTTAAAATCTTACAAAAAAACGGTTCAGGTTCGGTTACGGTTTGGAAAAAATTAACCCAAAAGTTCCGGTTCGACGCCCTGCTTTTCATCGCAGAAATGTTTTTTCCATTAAAAGGCCAACCGCAATTCACTAAGCAGATCGGAGCGCTTTTCCAAGAGTACGTAAAGCAGCAAGCCCCGCAAAACGCCGACCCTCGTTTGAAAGGCTTCATCCGGCGAGAATATCAAAAAATGGTTCGGTGAACGCTTTATGCCGTCGACTCGTTACAGTTCTAAGCCCGGTCGGGCATTGCCGCTACACAGTGGATAATATCAGAGGTCTGGAGCTGGCAATTTTCCTGTCGCCATGTGTATAATCATTAGAGGCCGACCGATATCACGTTTTTAGACCAATACCTATTCCAGATTCTTTTACAATTTTGTCAACCGATACCGTTTTTTATATATACCTAGGAAATGTTCAAAACTTAAATTAATTGAAACTAATAACGTTTTAGTTTATATACCTTTATTAATTGTTAAACTATTATTTTGCATATTACCTTGACGTGTGATGCTAAAACCGATTTTTTTTTATCAAAAATAGGTAAGTTGTTTCTTGTACAGGAAAATTATATCATATTTTCGTACTAAAATATCGGCCTACATTTAGCGATACCGATATATCGGTAGAAATCAAATCTCGGCAAACCGAGATATCGGTTTATCTCTAATAGTCATCCTGTTCGCAGCGCTTCGCAAACTCGTTTTTTATTTGAGAAAAAAAAATCCCAGCACCCTTACTACAAAAACAATTCAGATATAATTACTGTAACAACACTGCCGACCAGGCAATATTAACATACCACAATGCTATCAGTTTTTTAATGGACGGTGTGTATTCAAGCTTATTTTATTGACGAATAGGTTATTTTCTCAATTTTTAAAAAGTTTCTCGATACACATAAAAATCTCCGAGGTATACATGTTGAGAATTACTGTTTCGACGTAATGTTGGAAGTTACTTTTTATCTGGCAAAGAAAACGACTCTTAATCTTTATCGTTTTCAAGTGGAGAATAAAGCAATTGGCATTTTTTTTGTCGCTTATCAATGTATTTGATAGTATCGTTATGCCTTGAAGGAGCTTAATGGATTTAATGACCCCCATTTCGAAAATGGTTGTTTTTTTACCTGTACAATGAGTTTAAGTAATATAGTAGGTTGAAACTACATTTTTGCCATTGAGCGTAATTGACAACTTACAAAAGTGCGGTTTTAACGATGTGCAAATTATTTAAAAATACAAACGAATTGTCCGATTTTTTTCTGTAAAAATCTACAGGCGATAATTTATCTACCTGTTTTTTTCGTAAAATTTTGTTCATAATTCTAAAATTTCTATGAACGAACATGCAGTAAAAAGTATTTAACTTATAGACAGTAACAAAATTCGTACATTTTAATTTCATTCAAACCACCCAAATATTAACAAACCAATTTATCTTTGTTTTTTGTCCCTTATCGACTTATTTGTGAATGTTGCGTTATCGTTTGTGTTTAACAATAAAAATTATGTCTTAAATTGCTGTTCTGTTTCCTCAACGAAGTTCAGTCGTTTGGCTCCAAAGTTGCTAAATTCTGATTAAAATTTTTATAAATACACCATAAACGATGCTCTTTAGCTAAGAACGCAAAAATACTCACGACAGAATAAGACATAAATCGTTTAAATAAGATCTAAACATGTCGGAATAAAACCTAAATTCCTAAGAGTTTAGCCTAATGGCGAAAATAACGTCTGAAACTGTTGGGAGAGGGTATTGGGCGTTTGGGGGATATCGGTCTAAAATCAGCCGTTTGGAGTTTTTTTAAACAACGAGAAAGATATATTTTATATACTTAGGCCTATATAGGAAGCACTTGGGCTACAAGCGGTGGTAAAAATAGTTTTTACAGTTGCTTTCTGTAATATCTCTCACATGTGAGACTAACTGTATGCTGGGGCGGACACTAGCCCTAAGGCCGAAAAAAGAAAAATATCAACGTAAAACGCATTTCGCAATAAGACTAAAACTTAATTGTTGTAATAACGTCTTGTTCGCAATAAGATCTGGACCCGTTGGAATAAGACCTAAATGGTCAGAATCAGGCTTAAACAACGTTTTACCTAACCCCAACCTTAAGTAGCCTATGTATCAATTTCATATTGTCATTTTTTTTCTACCAATCTCAGCATATCAACATTATTGGCCGTTGAGAGTCAGTTTATTTCAGGTTTAGAAGGCAATACCGGTCTTTATCCATACATGATTTCACATAATCCCGTCTAGCAATTTTTTTTTAAATTTCGAAAGATGATATCACAAACTTATGTTAAAATGTGAATTCATAGAAAGGTGTACTTTTTCGTCTCAAAGGTGGAACGCTTCGTTTAGCCTACGCAATAGTTTTAGTGGCAATTATCTATAATATAAATCTAGCTGGGCAAAGGTGTGCAGGCTACGTGTCATTGCAGAGGAAGATACAGGGTATTCTCGTTCCTGCTTTTGTTCAAGGCGTGGCTCTAAATTTGGCTCTTGGTCAGTTTGACCAACGCTGAAGTAGTATTTTGGGCCAACGGGGTCAACAACCAAGGTAAAACATTTCAGTACAAATCAAGGATTTTTTCGACACTCTGATATAATGACGTCACCACATTTCAGACACGCGCGGCGCTACATCGGCGTGCGGTTCTTGGCGACAGCTTTGAAATATGATCTTTTAAAATGCTTTTATTCAATCGCGATTAGGTCAGACGGACAAAGTCTTGTAGTTTTTAGCTAAGACAACACGCAGCGATGTAGTATGTTGCTACAAATCTGAACATTCGATCGTGCGTGAACAAAATCGAGGTTTAAACTTAAAGTTATTAATTTATTATAAAAAAGTATGGCGCTCTATCACTATTGTACGTATAGGTTTCTAAGAACCCGTTCAAGGTATGCCTGGTATTAGTCTGACAATCGCCGTTAGCGTTAGATAATATAACTTTTATTCTATTTGAGGGCAGTTTATATTTTTATTCTTGTTGAGGGGAGTTTAAGGTGTTAAAATAGTTACAGCAGTATTTCCACAAACTTTTTTATGTAATCTGTTTTTAATTGAACTATGTAAGTTTAATTACTTTGTCGAAGAACTATATATGTACGATAATTTAAACTTTTTAACAGTGTTGTAATGACTTAAATCAATGACTCGACTTTAGTGCACTTTAATCACTGTTTACGAATGACTTGACTTGAGTCTTTTGGATAAATGACTTAACTTGGAATTAAGCCATTGAGGCCACTGCTGGAAAGTACGGCAGATCTTGATGGGATCTCGCAGGTACACGGCCGAAAAAATCCGGGCGACCGGGTGCAACAAAGGTAAAAAAGAGCACTTTATGATTTTCAGATGCGCTTTGTATTGCATACATTGCACTGTAAACATATTCCGCACAAGCGTTTTACATATTTCGGGTGTAGTTCAGATTTTTTCAGGGTGCACTTTTAAAAGGTTGAAAAAATCTTGCGGGTGCACTTGTCATACTTTCCACAGTGGATTGAGGCAAGGAGTTACTCATCAGATGCTCATCAGACGAGTTTAACCAATTTTAATAGCTTATTGTTATCTTTTTATAACAGTGATTCTTAGAGTTGACTTGTGCTAATAAAGACTTGACCAGGGTTGACTTTGTAAACTAATGAGTTGGTTTGTGACTGGGACTTAATCAATCCAAAATTTGTTTAGAACCTTGCTTTTAGGACTTAAAAAAAAATAAATACTGTACTTTAGGCATGCATGATATACATTTCCATCCCGGCTTCAGGATTGCATATAAATTGCCACTTGCTTTTATACCAATTGTTTTAGGTGTTTGACAACAAAATGTTTTAAAAAAACTTTTTCCACCGTATTTTATTTGTATTTTGCTTGAATTCTTGCACTGAACTATAAAAATGAGTACTTTGGAAGAACCTCTGGCTCCAACTAACAACAACATTCGCCCACCTTCTAGAATGAGACGGGATAAATCAAGATCAAGCTCCAAATTGAAATGGAATAATGTTTCTACCCCGGCAGATGGTCCAGCGTAAGTTTACCCAGACTTTAAAAAAAACCTTTAATTTAGTCACAGATAATCCAGTCTGCATTCCATAGAATTTTTCAGAAATTTGTGTATTTTTAAGTTGTGCAATTAGTTTAAGTACATTTAATCTCATATTAAAAGGCCTGTTATTAGTTAGAATACTTGCTTTTACTTTTTATAGATTATAATTTTTAATATTTTATATATATCTAATTTTGGGGGAGAGAGGGCATATGATGATTTGAATGATAAAATCCTATTTTAAAACCAGGTTTGGATTTTTAACAAGTCTTGTTTTCTTTTTACAGTTATAGTAGATTTTACAAATTTACAACTTCACAACAATATTTATTGTTCAGACAAAATCCTAGTCTAAAGGTACAAGACTATGAACCAGGATTTGCCCTTCGCAAAATCGCCCTGCATTATGAGAAGAACGAAAATGAACAAGTCGCCAAATTGATCAACAACCTCTCCACAGAGACACTGAACAAAATTTATCCTGACTTTCCAATTGAAATGTTTATTGACGGAGTACCTCGTAGTCTCTGTATTATTCACAACTTATATTCAAGAGTATTTTTGGAGGTCAATAATAAACTTTATGTTTATTTTTTAAATATTTTTATAACCTAATTAGCAGTTTTGTTTATTTTAAATATTTTTACATTGTAATTAGCAGTTTTAACTTTAGACAGGTTATGGCTGCAAACTGGTTATTGCTGTAAGCAAACCTTTTGTTTGCAAACTAAGATACCTATAAAGTTTTTGGCAAATTACAAACCCTAGCTATAGTGTGATTCAAATCCTTGACAAAACCAATTCTGGCTATATCTCTATCTACTAAAGCAGGTTTACATTAGTGGCTTTGGAATTTTTTTTGAAGAATAAGTAATTTAATCATTTTTAGCTTTATGACTGAGGCAATAAGTTTGAATCACGATGCGATTTTTTAACCTTGCCTTAAATTTTCTAACCCTTACTGTAGATATAACACTTTGGCTGACCCCTATGTGGCCCAATTTGCAACTTCCAAACCCTATTGCAGGGCTCTTGCCAGACTGTGATCACCAGTTTTGGACTTTGAGTAATGCTAAAGTTATAACACTTTTAATGTGACAAAATATTTATAAAGAAGTTTTGTTTTTAAATCACCAGAACCCAAAAAACTTTCCTACAACAACTCTTCCCTTGAATAGCTTGATTATGCAGATTGTAAAGATGTATGCAAGAAGTTTATCAAAAGACCTTCCTAAACTTAATAACTGGGAAAGGCAAGAAGCTCAATGCAAGAATCTTTTGAAGGTGATTCATTTAAGTAAATTAAAAAGCATTAAATTGTTACATCATGTTAACAGTTTTCTGTTTTTTGATCTGATTTCACAAAAACATAATAAAATACATGTGCAGTATAATTAAAAATAATGTTTATAATCAGAAAACATTCATCAGTTTACCAACCTTCAAATAAATTTTGTATATATATATAAAATTGCAGATCATAGCCTGTGTTGACGGTGTTGCAATATTGAAAATGTTACGTCACCGAAGAAGGTGTCTCAATCGTGCACTGGAGGGCCTTGGAGAGCACGGAATGGTGGAGGTCGAAACAACTCCGATGGGAGAGGAGGAAATCAAAAGTGAACTTTTGCCAATGGCGCCGGCGCTCAGAGTGGAATTAGAGCGAATGATAACAAACTGTAAAAAGTCAATTCAAAAACTAAATCGGACAAATCGCAGTCTATCAGAACAAGATCCCGAATCGCCACAATCCCCTATGGAAAGGGTCCAGAGCATTTTTGCTACTATAGATGGTAATAAACCAGAGAAAAGCCCGCCGTCAGAATTACCGTCACATTGCAATCACCAGAGACTCATGCAGCTTTCCTCCACTAATATTCAGGTAGGTTTATTCGCAATAAAAAAATTGCTTATGATGATATCACTTCAGCTTTTTTTCTATCAGCGTTGATTTATTTTGATCGCGACGATTTGTACAGTCAGAGTGTTTCTGTTTATTTATGAAAAATGTTGTTCCTTTCACAGATATTTACAACCTACTTTTTCATTTGTCCAATGTATGATATTTTTCTTTCAAGGATCGCTTATACAAAAACAAAGCTGTCCTGAATGTTATTGAACCAACATTAAACTATGCTCAACTCCCAAGATTGGTCTCAGTTCTTCAAGTATGTTCATTAATTTGTTCACCCACTATTATTTCAGTAATTTTTCTACAAACGTTTGTTTGTATATCTATGTATCTAATTTTTCAGGAACGGATTGAAAAAGACAAAGATCTTCTTTTGACATTTTCTCAACTCCGAAAAGAGATTGCTTCAGTTCCTGGCGATGCTAAACTGGCTCCCTCGTTAAACCATTATTCACAAGCATTTGGTTCTGTTATAGAAGTTTTAAAGGTTACTGCTGGCAAAATATTTTTTATAGAGAAATGTATTTTAAATATTGTTTTAAAATGTGTAAAAATAAACACACATATGCAATTGTAAAATTGTTCTTTCCGGCATATTTTATATTTAAATTATTGCAAAAAAGATTGCCTGAGTTGGTGATCGGAACAATGGTACTTTTATAAAATTTCGCTGGAAGAACAATTTTACAATTTAAACAGTGCCTGGCAGAAACACATTCATGTTAATGCAATGTTTTCATTTTCTGACTGTTGTTAGTTTGACAAGGTGTCACTAATACTAATAAAATATAATAAAGAACTCATTTAAATTTTACAACAAAACTATAATTTTACACTATTTATTCTTTATTAAAACACATGATTTTTTTAGGAGTTTGTTCCAGACGACCCTGGAACACCGGAAACCTATTCAACGGGGGAATTTCGAAGTGAGAGTGGATCCAATCAGAGTCCAACAAAATCATCTTTAGCTTCTCCAAGCCACAATGGTTAGTTGTGTAAATTAAATAAGAAATGTAGTAAGAATATCGAAGGCCATACAAAAGTAGGTATCATTTTGAACATTAGAAATGAAATAAGAGATATTCGAAACATACAAAATGCTATACTTGCTTTTATGCCATGGGCTTTGATATTCTTACTACATCTAACCAAAATCTCCAGAAATTATTCTCCAAAATAAGATACGCTGTCTTTAAAATATAAAAATGTAAAACTTACATGTCTACT
Source organism: Ascidiella aspersa (assembly GCF_963924565.1). Lineage (NCBI taxonomy): Eukaryota > Metazoa > Chordata > Ascidiacea > Phlebobranchia > Ascidiidae > Ascidiella > Ascidiella aspersa. Next base: position 25,201,412 of record NC_139451.1, read on the forward strand.
GCCATGTAGGCTAAATATAACAGATAATAAGCTGCACCTCTATTCCAATAAATATTCGACGAAACGTTTTTGTCACCTTTAAACAAAAATCTTAAACTTTTTTTTTTAAATAATCAAACGCGAATTGTAAAAAAATTCAACCATTTTTAATGAAAGTTTTGCTGCTATATCTTTCAATGGAATATCCCCAACCTGAAATTACCCTTGAAATTACAAGCCACCTTGCCTTACCCTTTCATTAAAACGCTACACCATTATTACCAGTGCACTGTAATTTTCATTTAATGATTGGACGCCATTGCTTTAAAAATATATAAATATTTTCCCATATGTACAAGGCTTTTTGCTATATATATACACACTGCTGTAAAAATCCCTTTGGAAAATTTTGAGAGTAGTTTTAATGATATAAACTTGTCATATCACTGAGCAAATTAAACATGTTTTGAAATACAGATACAGATCTGTTTTAACACATTTTTGTTATGTAGCAATTTTTAAACCAAGCACCCATAATTGCCCCAAAAGACCAAATAGATAGACATGTATGATAATGAGGGCTTGGTAAAAAATAGGCTTAGCCAAAATGAAGTTTTGTGTCTTTGCGAATAGTAAACTTTTAAAACCAGAAAACAACTAACTGCTCTGTGGTGATTCAGATTGGTGGCTGATGGTACTTTAACCTCAATTTATTGAGTGAAATAAAAAAGCACCGCACTTAAATTAGGAGCAGAGAATAGAGTCTTATTAAAGGGCCTTGCCTGGTGGCAGCACTCAAAGACACTTGAAATATTAGATTTAGAGGCACAAGTCCTGTTGTTCTGCCATTAGCTGAATGTATCAGCGATTTTAAGTATTTGTTTAGTAAACCAGCGTGCCATTGAAGCTCTGACGTCAAAACCCACCATGACCCTGGGCTAGGCCTGGCACTTTCAATTTATGTTGTGAAGTGCTTAGTCTATCCAACACAAGAAATTAATAAACATTGAAAGAATATTTTTCCAAAAACCACCTAAATATATTTTGAAAGAAATATTTTTTTTATATAATATTTTCGTTTTAGGTTTTGAATTCGAGGGATAATGGTAAAATTGGGTTTACCTTTTGTTGTGTAACTACCTAAATACACTAAACTCTTTACCTTTTTTTAAAAACATTACACATTTTTTTATCTGCTTATATGTATCACAATTGTGTTGAAAAAATTACCCTAATAACAAGTGTTTGCAGCAATTTCAACTATTGTATTGATTAAAACAAATTGTTAAACGACAAATTAACTTCTAGATAAAATAAAACATAAGATACAAAGGCGATTGCACCAGAAATTATGTAGAGGATTTACTCTGGTTCCCATACGCTGTGATAAAAATAAGTTGGCGCCACGGAATTGCCCGTTGTGTCATAACAAAACCACATTACATTGTCACAAAGCACCGCACGTTGAATCATCCCTAACAGCAGAGTAAAAACTTTGTGACCTCTGCCTGGCAGATTCCACGACCCTAAGGGGATCAATTATGTCCCAACATTCTTACCTAACTCAGATATTCAAGACACAGCCACAATGGCTTTTTGTGTGCCTACTCTGAAATCAGATAGCCACATCATTGTTTGGGCACTTCTTACAAGTTTAAATGGACGCTACTGGGGTGCTTTGAACAGGAATGCTTGGCTGCTCGGTGGACAAAGAAAAAAATTAGTCAATTGTCATAACAGATTAAAATCGCTGTAGTGGCGTGTGCTGATATCGAAAGAATATCTCCCCTTTGTCTTATTTGATGTCAGATCTTTGCTAAGCTGTTTTAGTTGGTTGTGTTTGGGTTAATGTCTTTAATGGTTTTAGATGTTGTTTGACACCAAGAAAACCATATATACTGATTTTAGGTTTTAATATAAACATTTTAAATTCCCAAAGGATAAATAATGTAATCATTTAATCATTTTCCAATTTCCATAAAATTAAAATGTATAAGGGGAGTAAAATAAATTGTTTGTCTGCAATGAATTACAATATTTACATTTTGCGTTGACTACAGTTCACTAAAACCACAAGCCTAAAAAAGATAGCACAGGCTGCTGTTTAGTCATCAGCAAGCACTTAAACATACTTTCACTGTAACCTGTCGGTTTATTTATTTGAGTGGCATTTGTAAAGGCTGTGGAATGTGGGACGTGTTTCAAGTTGTTGTAACAATTCCAGGGAGGTTTCTTTGCAACATATTTTCGGCACATCTTGGCACTATAAATTTTCAGATTGGGTTAAATTAACATATTTAAAACATATCAACATTTTTAATAGCTCTACACTTTTTGCAGTAATTTAGAATAAATAGAACCAAAGTTCTTAAACAAGGGCACATCCAGTTAATAGTTTTTAAATTAGCCTATAGTTCAAATTTTTATTTTTATATGTTAGCCCACTGGTGCATATTTGACAGGTTAAAATACTTTAATGTCCTCGTGGCCAGCCTTATTCTGAACAATGTGACCAATCATAATGGCAATATAAACATGACTTCTTTGTTGCATGAATAACACAGACGGAAGTGTGGTGTGTAGAGGAGCAAAACACACTTTTTTTCTGTCCTATGTTATTGTTGAAGACCACTGTTGAAATGTTAAGAAACTGTTTAACATAGTTATCTTCAAATAATTATTTTTGTTAACCTAATTATTTTGTTAACATAATTGTGATAAATTTGGATTCTATCTTTTTGGAAAAAATAGGACATAAACAGACACAGAATCTTTAAAATACTTTTTTAAATAGTTAAACATTCACAATACTCAGTCTCATTCAAAGCTTTAAAGAACGGTCAGCCAAAGACTATAGCAAGATGTGCCAAAGTTAGGTGTAATAGATATAAAGTTAACATCGCTTTAACGATTTAAAACTGGAAAATTCTCTTGACCGTTTATCCAAAGTAAACAGAGTTTAACGGCCCTATATTTGCATTGCGTACTAGGGCAAACAATAAATGTTCTACTTGCGTCAGTCAACGCAAAATAGGCCTACGTCACTGCATTTACTTTAATGTTCGAGGTACTTTGTTGCTCACTACTATCAATATTTTTCTGGCTTTTATTACATAAATGACGTCAGCTTGAAGAGAAATTTTTAAAAACCCTTGATTAAAAAGTTGTCAATAGCCTATCAATTTTCCCTTATTCATGTTAATAACCTTTAAAATAGTATTGTAGCCTTGTTTTGTATTAGTTGACTTGTTAGGTGGAAAATAAATTCAAACTTTTATGACCAAGGTTCGGCTGATTTTGATTTGGAGGAAAGGAAACGAACTTCTGCTTCTGATTCATCTCCGGGTAATTCATAAAAATTTTATCATATTACATTACCATGCTTAATAACACTTGTTTAAATGTATTTTATACTTTTAAGAATTAGACTTTTTTTTAAATGTACCTTATCATGATGTGTATATGTTATTTCAGCATTGTAATTGTAGTTTTAAGTTTGACATAGGGATGTCCAATATTATCTGATTAAAACGGATACCTAATACTTATTAGTAAAATCTGTTTTTTTTCCGATACTAGAACATTGGGAGACGTACTGATCTGTTACCAAATTAACATGTACATTGGATTAATGGTCACAATAAGACGCAGCCTTTTCTACCTTGAATTGTAAAATATTTTAATAATAGTACAAAAAATATTAACAACTAAAAGTATCTAAATTTTTTAACCATAAAGAAAATTTGGGCCTAATATAGTAATGGCGTCATTAGGTTTTAGATCCTACAGCAGTTCACTTTATTTTAGGTATCTGGTACAATAAGAATAAAATATCAAGTATCAAGCATACGTAGTTTGATATTTATCAAAAATTAGTCTACGACAGTCTGTAGCACTTTTTTTAATTCTTAAAGGAAATTTTTGTTTTCAGAAAGCACAAGCGGTACGGCTATCGTAAGGACTCCCAGACGTTCGCAAAGTTTTGAGGCAGTGGCAACTTTGCGAAAAGAATGCGACCGCTTGAGGCATGAGCTGCATCGATCACAAAAAGCAGCTGAAAAACTAAAGCAAAGAGAAAAGGAACTGGTGGGAAGGTCAGTGTCTACCAAAAACTCAATTTTGTGTCATTTTGTTTGTATACCTTAAATTTGTTTTCTTCTTTTTGTGTATTTGGCTTTAGGGGTTATTTTGGTTTTAATTCACTCAAGCCTTTCATTGTTTTTATTTAAACAATATGTTGTCTATTTTTAAGACAAAATTAAATTTCTGTAAGCTATAAAGCTGATTAAATGATTCAAATTGAAAAAAGGTACAAAAATGCTTTGATATATATATATATAATAGATTGTTTATTAAAAATCGTTAAAAAATTGCATAAAACACCAAATCGTTATGGTACTCTTCAAATTTACTTTATATGAACAGACTATCAAGGCAGGCACAAAGATCGTTTGATGGCGGCAGCGAAAGTTTCGAGGAAATCACTGATGGTTTCATCAGACCAAGTGAGCTCGCGAGAAACTTCCGGAACCTTTACAGCGATGGGAGATTACAAGCCTTGGATGCACTTGACGAATCGTGGACCAGCGGAGAAAACGACACCGTCAAGTCCAAGCTTTTGTTTTCTGTTATGGTGGTAAGAGAATTATTTTGTTTTTGCTTTATGAAATGGACCCATCTTCAAGATGTGCAGTATTTTGAAGTTTTCGTTTTGTGTTTTTGATGGGGATGTGTTGTATACCTACTTCCCAACTTACACATTAACTTATTTGTTATTTGTTTGGCGTAATTGTATACTTAACTGTTTAATTATTATAATTATCTAATTCGAAAACAGTCACAACTTATGCTGGACAAAACTGTCAATAATATCACCCTGAAAATAAATAACTATAAGTTTAGAACAGGGGTTCTTAAACTTTTTTTACCGCGGACCCCTAAAATTTTTTTTGGCCTCGCGTGGACCACAATAATCACTTTTTTTTTAAATGACGTCATGAATTTACGTCAAAATACAAATAGACTTCATAAGTCTGCTGATTTTGGTCCAAAAATGTAAAAGTGAAATGGAGTCTTCATGCATTCAGTGCAATACCGTTTTTTTTTTAATTAAACTGTTTTTTTTTTATGGGCCCCAGTTTAAGAACCCCTGGTTTAGAAGCTTTTGCATAGGTATATGACATACACACACTTACAATCTTACATCTTATAGTATTTTTACACTAATAATATTTAGCACTATTGTTAGCTGTCTTTTGATTTATTTATTTTGTGGTTTAATTATGTAATCAAATAACTGGGTGAAACTTTTAACCCTAATAAAAATAGCACAGTTAAGTTTTGATGACCAACAGTTATTACCATCAGCAAAAACATGGAACTGATTGCTCAAAAAAAAAATTTTCTTAGTTATTTTACTTTCAATTTTTTATCAATTTTTCATTCCCTAAGTATCTAATCCTATAGTACAGTGGTTTTAAAAACTTATCAACCCTCACGGCGGCTTAATGTCTTCAAATTTGCTTTTATGTTATATTAAACGTAATATCATGTCTGTAAAAAACCAAGGTCATGCAGGAACTTAATGCCCAATATGAAAAAAGGTTGAAAAGCATTGCAAAAGACCTAAACAAAAAAATACGCAATAGAGTATGGCAGTGAAAACCGCAACAACAAATTTCACGTGCTTTCACGGCGCTTCTGGCAAAGTCTTTTTTTGTTGTTTTCAAAACTTTCTCACTCATTTTTGTAATTTGTATCAATTTTTTATTCCTCAAGATTTAAGGCCATTTGGTTGGGGTTTCGAATCCTTCCACAAGCTAACATGGTCTTGCTTGCACAGATGTCCTTCTTGGGCAATTTTATTTTATTTATTTTTCAATACTCCTGGTAGTATCGAGTTTGAATATTGTTAAAATATTTTTCAGTTGAGCTTCCGATCGGCGTCAGATACATTGGACAAGATTCGCCATCAGCTGCGTGAGATAATGTGCGCATCGCGGGTTCTCGCCGACCCTAAGAAAGAACTGGTTGTAAACGAGGTGGAGAATTCATTTAACTCCTACCTTAGAAGAACAACGCAAAACTACGACATATCAGAGAATGTGGAGGTAGGTGTGATAAGGATAGAAGAATTTTTCCTTGCTGGAAGTGTTTTTTGCTATTAAATAAGTTTTAAGCTACTTAAGGTCAATTCAGTAATAGTCAGTAACTGACACTAACTATAGGTAGATATTTTATTTGACCATAGTCTTCGGTGATGATTGTACTTTTTGTACCTAAGTAAAATATTTTCAACTAGATGACTTCACCTACCTGTCCTTTCAAATTGCAAAAATGTAACAAAAAGGACAATTATGAATAAGGCTCAAATTTGATCATAGAAATTAACTGGTATTGTCTACATATTTTGACGTTATATATCACTGGTCCTTCATTTCTGTGCTCTTGTGAATCCGAGACCACGAGGTTATTTAGGAAAATTTTGTGTCGTCTTACATCCCTGACGGAGATACTTTGTGGAGTAAAGTTGACGAGCCAAAATACATTAACTCGGTGCAACCAATCTTTAAAATACTACTATTTTATTACAAATTTGCAGCTAGTATTTGTAATTATGTAATACCATGTTCCTAAAAATAATGTTTTCTAGTCAGGGCTTCTGTTCAAATGTAAATCAAGCGCAACTACAAAACATTAGTTTAAATGATATCTCTGCGTAAGGTTAATTTTGAATATATTCAATTAAGGTAGTTTAGTGACTCAAAGTAGGCTTAGTTGGCGACAACTCTATATACAATATACATACCAACTTTTTAAATAAGCTAGGGCAAAAAATGTGTAACATATGTAAAACGTTTTTCTAAAATGTCGTGTTTTTAAATAGCCCACCAACTTTTGTTTTTTAGGATGTGTTGGAACAAATTTGCCAGGCTCTCTACGACCGGCCGGGCCTCGCGCAATCAGCAGCATTCCGTTCCTACATACAAGAGTGCGTTCAGCTCTCGTGGTCAATCGCTGTCCAAACCCCTCCGCTCTTGCTAGAGTACGATGCAACATCTTACGAGGAACACAAGCACGACCGTTTCCACACGTCTGACCGAGCTTCCGACCTCATTGTGTCCTACCTATGGCCTTCACTGCTGGAAAAACAGTCCGGCAAATGTGTGGCAAAGGGCATCGTCATTACGGGTGTCTGATCACATCGAGCGTTTTGGACCTGCATTACAAACAACCAGATCTGCTTCACGTTTAATGTGCCCTGTCACATCAGATTGCTTCTTATCGGATTTGGCGAAAAGGCACGAACTATAGCTTAGTTGCTTTAAACAAATACAATACTGTTAGTGATTATTGTATGCTTGAAAAAACTTCTAAACGACTTGCTGAAATGTCGGTCTGTGTGCCTGCAGCAAAGTTTGTTTGGTAAAACGTTTTTTTTTAGGTTGGGTTCTTAAAATGTAGTAAATGTTCTAAAAATGTATTACTTGTAGTTACATTTGTATAGCTTTTTAAATATATATTTTGTGCTTATTTTTTTAAATCAATTATTATGTTCTATATTTATTTACATGACAAGGGACCTATAAATCTATCATTGCCAGTTATCTCACAACCCCTTTTAGGATGTTTTTTATATAAAAAATGCTTAAAAAATTTAGGCATAAAAGAATGCTAAATGTTCTTTTAGGTTTCAGTCACTAAAATGCCACAGCACAACTAAAAATGTAAAATTAAATAAAGGATATATTTAATTGCGTTTAAATCGCATCTCCCAAAAAGGAACGGTATATATAATTTTCATATTGTTATTTTTAGTTTTATTCTTTACTTAGGTAGACATAATTTTGGGTTATCGCAAGTCCCAAGGAAAAGATTTTAAAGAAAAGTAAAAGTTAACAGTTGATTTTGTTGCATACTTTGTTGTGGAGATTATCGTACTGTAGTGACTCTCAAGTGTAACAATTTTTTTCCAACAACCTCTTAAAACTTTCTGTCTTGAACTATTTTCCTAAAGCGTACCATCTGTATTCTATTGTTGACTTCTTCAAATCGCTTAACAGGGTATAATAAAGTTTATTTAACGGACACAATTACCGTTTAATCAATTATTATCTATCTATAAATTATTAACACTTGGGTGATCACAGTTAACATTGTACCTATTTCTGAGTCTCTGGGCGTGAATGACCTGTGTTGTATTTATATAAGAAACTTGAAGTGCTTCTTATCAACTTTGCTAATTATCACAAACCTTTTGAGTATATTGTTCTTAAAGTACTATTTAGGTACGCGCCGAAATTGATTTCAATGTATATCATCTTGTACTAGTACTGTAAGCCAGCCAAGTCATTAATAAAGAAAGCCAAACAATGGAAAACAAGTGTTAAACTCATAAAAATGGTAAAACGCTCGTGTTTTGAGTGGTATTTTGCATATTTGTTGGGTTTAATGATTGACTGAAAACACCTAATTTAACTAAAATGTATTCAATTAGGTCACCCTTTGCGTAAATAACTCCAATCACGTAATTTTTCCTCAAATCACAAGTCAAGTCAAGTCATTGCGACACTGTGTTTTACTCAACATTGTTGACACGTCATATTTTTGAACGAAACATGCTTCAATAAAGTTTTACCAGTTGACCGTTACTAAACTTTTAAGGCTTGATTAAACAGGACTCAATAAATTATTTTTTTATATTTTTTACCACATTGTCTCTCACTGTTTGCACTTCTGTGTTTCTTTTCTACTCACTTTCACTGTAATTTTGCTCATGACAATATTTGTAATGCCGCTGTGAATTATCAAGCAAAACTTCCATTGTAAATAAAAAATATGTGGAACAAGTAATTAATAGGCGTAAGGTTATTTTTTGTAAAAATGCAATCATTTCTTTTACTGGCCTTCCAAACAGTAGGTCGTGTATAATTTCATTGGCCGGCGAAGCATTTTTAAATTTTAGAGTTTTATCTAAGATCGTGACAACAGCCAAAGTAACAGTTTAAAATACTAGCACAGCTAGTAATTCAGGTCAGACACAATTAACAGATCTTAAAAGATATATATATATATATGTTTTAAGGTCTGTTAATTGTGTCTGACCTGAATTGCTAGCTGTGCTAGAGTGTTTTAAAATGTTACTGTTCAGAAGTTCAGGTCGACATTTACATTCAGTGCAACAACAGACTAAGTGGCTATACCTTATGACGCTAATAAAATATTCAAAATACAAGTTTCTTAATAATAATGAATTGCATGTGGAAACATTATTTCTTTTGTAATATGTTAATACCTCCTTGTAGCAAAGACTGGGTCGCGAACTGAAAAAGGTTGTGCTCTTGCCCACATTTCAATTCTAGGTAATGCTTAAAGTTCTTCAAAAAATAAAGTTATTTATGTGAATCTGCATGCTAATTTGCTGGTACAAATTCCACAAAAACAATACATGACATATTCATATGTATTAACATCAAAATCTACACATATAGTGGAGCTACACGAATGGAAATGATTTGCAGACAATTTTATCGATTTTCTTGCAAGAGAGGGTCACATAGTTTCTGCAATTAGCTAGGCAGGTCAATAAATGCAAATCACCACAGACATTGCTCAGCAATACATACTGGGGCACCGATCAATATTTCAATTACGCTGCAAATATGTTGTAAACCGTAATGGTGACATGCAAACAATTTGTTCATCGCCTAAAAGCTTGCCAAAAGAGAGCAATCTAGTACAGTTTCTTGACAATAAAATTCAGTAAATAACAAACTTCGGAGGCATATAATTTTACAAGTGAAGTACAGGTGTAGAGCGAAAAAAAAATCAACTTTTTAAAATATTTTTGTTTTTTAAGACTTTGAATTACTATTGATATAACATGAGCCTGTATATTGTTGATGAAAACAGACATTAAAGACATAAATGGTATTAAAAACGCAGCAAAATCTTTCAGGTACATGGGGATGAATGTTTCCTACACAATCGATCGACTGATATATGAGGAGGAATGAAAGAACAAAAATTGCACAATCAGCAACTAACCAATAACTTTCTATTGCTTAGATTTAGCTTTGAATAGAGGCTGAATTTGCTAGAACTGGAATATTAATTTAAAACAATTTTGTGCTCCATTTCTGAGTGGTGGGTTTGGATATTATGCAAAAACAGAATAATACCCTAGTAAAACAACATTTCTCAGTTCGTAAAAGCATTGTAGTTTGAATATATGCAACCTTACCGCTAGTTTCACACAGATTTGGAAAAGATGCTAACAAAAAAAACAATATCGGAAAACAGTATACTTTAATAAAATATAGGATTCTCCATTCAAGATTGTAAAGATACCTTTGGATCGTCACTTAATAACAAAAATAATAGAAAAGCGCTTTATATTTTATGGTTGAATGCGAATTACTACACAAATGGTTATCTTAAATATCAAAAATCATGGTCAAGATTATTTAATCATGGTGGTAGTTAGCATAACAAACAATGCTAGTGTAAAACTTTTACTCTGTCAAGCAGTTTGACCTTGACAGCATAGTCAAGGTCGAGCAGTATGACCTTAAACAATTGGTCAAGGTCACTTGGCCTCAGGGACAGAAACTGGGCGGGGATTTTGCTTTAGATGCAAAAGTGAAGAGCGCATGCGAGAGACGTCTTTGCTGCCTTTAGAAACTTTTGGATTGAAGTCACACAGCTTTGACACACGTTCCCACTCTGAGCCTGGGTTGGACTGGTCTCGCTCCTTGATGAATTGCTCTTCCGCTTTCCTAGAGGAGTTAGAACAGTATTCAGTTAGTCTAAGGCTTTTGTCAGAGTGTCTCAACCTTTCTTCACGGCGACCCAAATACTATAAGCGTAAATATAATAGTGAAGCTTGTCAACTATGTGAAAAAAACATAAGACGGAAAGCACAAATAAATTTGAATGTAATTAACATGAGCCATCTAGTTTCCTAATTTTAAAGAAGTCTTGTCTTGGATCTAAATAACTAATTATAAACACGTGTAAACTACTGCAGCCGGCGATCCAGCTGAATTAAACAACGGCCTAATTTTGGGTCGCGACCCAAAGGTTGAGAAACACTGCTTTATGTAATAGAACTGACTTTCTTCGAGACCAATCGAAAATAAAAGACACAGGCACAAATAAAAAAGCAACACTACTAACACATCTACTCATCTAGCTACAGATACTTTACCCAGGCTTTATATACCATTTACAATAGATAGTTAGAAGAACCGTGAACAAAATGCTACCTACTCCTGTATGGGCATTGGGCATTGATATTCATTCCGAGTCTAATTACAACCTCCAGACAATATTCCCCCAAAATGGAAAGTTACATTGACTGATAGTTACTTTAGGACTTTTCAGGATAAAAACCGAACTTAGCCGAAAGGCAATGGTAACAGCTCATATTAAAATTTTCTTTTCATTCACACTCAAAAGTTTCTATAATTTTATCCTGGGACCTTATCTATATTCATTTTTAACATTAAAACAGTGTCTTGTTGTAAAATACGTAATTATAACTTGTGTGACTTAAACTTTAGTTAAAAGACATTTACAAACATATTCAATTTTAGAAAGCCATTTGTATTATTTTACCTAACTAATGTTTTCTCCAGTAATAACAGTGTGGTAATTTGGAAACACAAGATAACTAAAAACTAAAACATAAAGCTTGATAGGATCTAAAATCACCAATAAAACGACACACCATGCAAAATATTAAAGAACCAACAAAGGTTTAAAGCAACAATATATGGCAAACCCTACCACCAAATAATCAATATTTTGTGGTCTCTGTACATTACATACATGCAGTGCAGTGTCACCAAATAGAAACCCAAATTGAACCACAGTCAAACATTTTGCAAACCCTCAAAAAAAAAAATATTGAAACAAAAAAACACTTTTTAGCTTGAATCAAAATTTTAAATTGTCTAGCTTTAGGATTCAACTAAAAGAGACTACCTAAATAAATAAACGCAAATTAAGTGTAGAATTATATCAAATGTCTGGTGCACTGACAGATAATGGTATCCTAAAATTTGTTTTTACCTGCACCCTCTAAATATTTTTGTTTATGTTAGTTTTGCATTGGTCCTTGTTTTTTTTTAATTTTAGACATTTTGTAGGTAAAAGTGATTAACAATCACCATATAGAATAATGATCTGTTTGCTTGGTTGTATTGATTTGTAGCCAACAATGAGTGTAATGTATGTCAAGCAAAATTGAAGTGTACCTCTCAGAATGTCTAGCCTGGTTGAATGTTTTTTTAAGCCAAAAATAAAATAGATGTCAACAACACCTTTAAAACGGTTTAGGATACCTTTTACGAGCAATAATTCTTGCTTTGTTTCAAAACGATAAAGCTATTTTAGTGGTTTTAGGTTATTTTTCAATATGAACCTTGTCTGTTAAAATAAATTTACATATACAGTTCAAAACAGAGAAAAATAGATGATGTGTTGAACCAATTTATAAAAAGCACACCAAAGCCAATACCCCACTGCCTGTAGAATAAATACCACTGTCCAATGGCTATGGCCATGCAAAAAAACTACTAAAAAAAGTCTACAAAAGTTGTTTTGTGTGCAAGCTTAACAGAAACCACAACAACTAACACCTTGCATATTACAATAGCAAGCTAGGGCAGCTTGTATACCTTTCTTTGATGAAGGCTTCATTTGCAATCCTGCATCATTTGAGAAAAGATTTTGTCATGCATTGAAATAAAAAAATCATAGCCACGGGTAACATTTTTCAGGATGTATTTAAAATAAGATAAGAGTATTAGGAAATTAGGTTCTTAAAAGGCTTTATAGAATGGTGGTAGCATCACAAGTAACACACTAGTTTTGTCATCAAGAACACCCTGATGGAGCAGGTACAATAGAAACAACAGTTCACCATTTTTACACCATAACAGACCAACGATTAGAAAAAAATTTAAACATATATATAAAAAAAGACATTTATTTATAACGGATAAATAAAATTTGACATGAAAAATCATAAATGTTTATATATACTTTTATATATTTTTCCAAAAAACATGAAAAAGCTTAACAAACACCACAAAAATAATGAAACAATTACCAACCTGTTGCTTTCTTTGGTTTTTTCGAGTTGCTCCTGGCGGTTTCGTTCCCACTCCTTAAGCTCCTTCTCGGCCTGCGCTAACCACTCCTGTTGTTTTTGTTCAGATTCTTGGTCTGAAAGATTAGAATGGCAAATTTAAAACTTGCAATAGGCAATATTCACTGTTATGACTTATACACAGCAGATAGTGGCACACATAGGCTCACTTTTGGACACTCTGGACTTTTGACAGGGCATTAAAACGTTTGGGAATTTGACCAAGTTAGGCACTCAACAAGTGTGCAAAATAAATCCCTGTAGTCTAATGTCACCTAAAGCAAGGGTTCTTAACCATTTAATGGTCGTGGCCCACTAATGTTTTGAAAATACTCAGTGGCTCACTTCTTAAAGTTCTGCGTAAATTGTTGATGGCCCGGCAGTTAAGAACCTGAGACCTATTTAAAACTTTTTCTGAATTACCACGATTTAATGAAATGTTTGCCAACTTTAAAGGAAACTTTTTAGGCCTAAATATGCTGTGAAAAAGTCATACAAGGCAAAATGGTTTGTTTATGATATTGTACAACAGCACAAAAGCTGTTATTTAAGAGCTGTCACATTTTTTATTTGATTAGCAAGCATTTTTGCACTGTTTAGAAAATAAAGCTTTGAAATTTTGAAAGTTCGGCGGCTATGGTGGCATAGATATTCAAAGATTTGAATCATGTAAAAACGTCAGCAACCACACAAACTGACCTTTCTCAGTTAAAAGTTTTGTGTTTTCTTCCCTCCACAGTCGAATTTTCTCGGGCTCCGATCTCAGTTGGTCGAGTCGGGCATCTGCGGCTGCGATGGCCGCATATGCCATCGATGGGTCCATTATTTCTTCCTGTTCGCCATTACCCATCCCGAATTCATCGCCACCATTTGTCATTGGAACTTCGGACTGCTGAGGTGCATTGAAAAAGTCATCTGAAGAAAAAGCACCATCGTCATTCACAACAACAAAATAAACAAGCCTGAATTAAACAATTACTAAACTAAATAAAAAAAAACAAGGCGAATAAACAAACATAGAGTGAACTTAATCTAAATTTTCAAAAACTCATGATAACATAATTAGAAATAAACCGATAAATCGGTTTATCGGCCAAAATTTGGCTTCTACCGATATATCCGTACAACTAAAACATTAATTAGATTTTATTTTCAATTAATTCAAGTTTTGAACATATCCCAGTTATATAAAAAAAAATTGGTATCGGGTTTCGGTATCGGTCCAAAAAAGGGATATCGGTCGATCTCTAAACATAATACACAAACAGTATAGGGTTGTATTATTGTACAAGTTCATAAATGTAAAGATTCATGTTTTATTTTACCATTCGCAGGAGCATCGTTAGCTAAGAAATCATTTCCATAGCCATTATAAACAGGTTCTTCGGCAGCTGGTGCATCACCAAGTATGTCGTTTTCAAGTCCTGTCAAAAATTGGGATTATAAGAATAAGTGTAAATTTGAATCTAAGGCAGAAACAATAAAATTAAAAAAACATTTTTTTACTTGTTAAATATAAATTTAACCTAGTTAACAATCATCTTTTGCATTTTTTTCAATTGTTTTTTACAGTTATTAGTCTAAATTTCAAGCAAAATATTACAGGTTGCTCCAGAACTTTTCAACTTTGAAATACAACTAGCCCACATTGTTTTTTTAAGTTCCTGATTTAGAAAAATACAGAGATGTCAATCAAAATTAATCTGTAAGAGCTTGACATAAGTTCCAACTTTAAGAAAACAGCAATATTACTTATCGCACAAATTAATTTATTGTTTAAGGCAGTGGTTGTTAACCTTTTTCTTTCCTTGCAAATTACCAACCAATTCTAACATCTCCTTCTAAACATAGTTATTTTCACATTTGTTTAAAACTACAATGGCCAAAAGCAAGTCTTATAAACAAAGAAACAAATATATAGATTGACAAGTTAAAATTCATTTTAGTGACCACCAGTTAACTTGAATCTAGTTATTAAATTTAGGTAATTAATGATTGCCCACAAATATGAACAAAATTATTTTATTAACTGTAAACTTACTGACAAGTATTTACAATTGTAGTAATCTATCAACTGAAAAACAATTATTCACCAGACCGATGGGCTATTCTCCAGAAAAGATTCTACAAAACTTTCTATATAATAGTTAAATAATGGGGTAATTCATAGACTGATGAAAAATTTAAAAACAATGAAAAATTAAAAACTTTAAATACCAGCAATTTCGTCTTGTTGTTGCGCAAGAAAAGCAGCCGCGGGATCTTCTTCAACTACAGCTGCAGCTGGTGGCGCTGCTTCCGTCTGTTGTTCCATGAAGTCGGTATCAAATAAATCAGCCATTTGGAAGTGGAGGTAAATTTAGCAAGGGTCGAGTATTATGTACAAATTAACTACAATGAGACCTAAATGAAATGTTAAAGTGGTTTGTATTAAAGTGGTTTTCATTTACTAAAAAATGGTTTTGTAATATTTTGGCGCTGGTCCAGAATCATACCACTTTTTATACAGTAACAAAACGAGTTGTAAAAAATAAAATTGATTGTGTTGCGCAACAACTTTTAATGGTTTCTTCTAAATAAATTCTACTATAGCAAGTTAACAGTGTAAACTAAGAGTTAAAATGAACAATAATGTGTTTCAAGTTGACAATTTCAAACATTTTTTTTAGATATATCGTTGAACTTCAATAAATTATTTACATCGAATTTAAGTTTTAAGATGGATCTATTTTTCGATTTAAAACATAAATCAGAGATTATTCCCTAACTAAATATCATATTTACACGGTTATACATCAGTATATTTCGGAAAATAGCCACGCGAGTACGGTATTTGCGGTGACTGGTACGATTTCCTAAACGGACTTCAGAACAAACTAAAAACCAAGCCAAAGCAAATGGAACGTTGCGTTCAATCAAGCGTAACCCGAATTGTTGGCCACCTGACATGACGTCATTCAAACATAGACAAAAAAATATGAAAAGCGTTTTATTAAAATCAAAAACTTCAACGGAATGAGGGTTCATAACAATTAACTGAAAAATCAAAATTACCCCTACTATTTATCTTTTTTTTTGTTTAAATCTAATGAAAAATAGTATAAAAATTCCGAAATTTGCTGTTCTTATTACGAAAAGAATAATTTATTCCTTAACCTGATTTAAAAATTTGAAAAAAAATACGAAACTATGTTTGAAATTCTTCTTAGATTATCATTTTTTTAGAACATCTTAGTTTTCTTGGTTGTTTTTTCAATAAAGAAGACCAACCTGCAATTTCGTTTTTCTCATATTGCGTAGTCATCATTTGTGACTAAGCACTACTAAACATCCCGGATGAATGCAAAACACCGGCCTTTTCAACGCAGAGAGGCAAGGTAGAAGTAATATTTAGTTTTTATCTGACAATATCTTTATGATCCAAGCTTATTTGACACCTTAATATACTTTCTATGACATCTCAGACGTAACCTTATCCTTCAACAAGTGAATATTATCCTATAATGGACATGAGATGTTACATACAGCTTTCAATGTAACCCTACTTTTCAAATCTAAATCCGTTTATGTTCGTTCAGATGAAGTTTAACAAGCTCAAGACCTCATCACGCCGGAAGAATAGGAAGGAGTATTTCAATGCTCCGTCCCACATCAGGAGGAAGTTTATGGGAGCTCCTCTTTCAAAGGAATTAAGGACGAAATACTCCGTCCGTAGTATGCCCATCAGAAAAGATGACGAAGTCCAGGTAATTTGTGTTTTTATAGCGCATTCACTGAATTGACACCATTTCTAAATTATGAAGGATTTTTGGGCGCTGTTCTAGAATCCTACCACAGCATTGAAATAATTATTAAAGTAACACACAATATTTGTGTTAGGGAGTCGGGTTTGAGTTAGGGGGTGTTCAAGTTTTATTATATTAAATAAAATTGCTTAACCCCAGATTGGAAACTTTGGATATTGTGCGTGGGAGATGTTTTTTCAGCTGAAAAAATGCGTGGCTGAAAATAAAATTTCGACTTGAACTTGCGCGGCTGAAAATAAACCACCAGGCTACTGAACGTTGTAAGTTGCGTCATAGAGTCAAACCATGTCAAATCAACACAAAAAAGTTACTTTTTTGACATGACCTTCTCAGATTCTAACAAAAATTAAAATATATGTAAAGGAACTTTAATTGAAGATGTGTGCCAAATTTTATTCTAGTCTGTTGTGTATTTGCAAAGTTATTTAGGTTTTAAAAATATGCATATTTTCCACTCGAGGGCGCTGTTTCTGCATAAAAACAGCCATATCTTTGGATATACAAAAGCTAGATTAACATGTAATGTATCCTTTGAAAGGTAATTTTGTGCCTTAAAGGCCTAAAAAGGATCTTTTGAACATAAGTATCTGACATAACCCCTACATGGTAAACATTTAAAAAAATGTAACCGTTGAAACGGGCACTTCTGATACTTTTATTTTACGATTTTTTTTCTTTAGGGTAAAGAGTTATATTTGTTTGGTAACTAGCAGGAAAATTGGTATGGTGTTCTTTGCTTTTATTCAATTATGGAAATTTATCTATGACATACATTGTCACTTTCTGAGCCATTTCTTCATTGGACCTAACTAAATTGCAAGTACAAAACAAAATTCCACTCAACATTTCTGTAGTCAAATTTTGTTTTTTGCTTAACATATTTAAGACATGTTATGCATTTTGTTGTTCTTTGCTGGTCAATTAACAAATTCTTTCTGTGGCCGCTGATGGATAAACTTGTAGAAAAGTAACCATCACTTCATCTGATTTCTTCAATAGGTCTAAAATACAGGAAAGCCACCATTGGTTGTTGTATTTGCAAGTAACAAACCCCCTTTGCTCATCCCAGTGTAATAGTTGTTTTAAGGAATGTCACAAATCCAGACCTTTTAATAATCTAAACATGCTGAAAATTCAGACACCTTGATGTAAGTCTGGCAAGATTCCTCTGGAATAAAGCAGTGGTACTTTTGGGTTCCACAAATTGTAATTTAGCCAATTTAAATCTCTTCTTAACCATGTACATTCTTTTTCTACTTCCTTTTTCAATACAAATGAAAAATTAATATTGCAGATATTTGATCAGGCATCTCTCTTTTGGGGTTTGTATACAATGTTTTCCAATTTTCTGCAGACTTGCCCGAGCAGCCAATCTTTTTACAGTTCCACCTTAACCCATCACATGGTCCTTTGCCATTTAACATATAAATTAAAGTCTTGTTAACACATTAGATTTAGAAGATTTTTTCTGATTTTATATTGTCCAGCAGCACCATCTGTAAACACACTACTTTTTTAACAATGGGAATTTTATTTTGAAATAGTTTAAGCACTACAGATTAAAGAACTTTGTGCTTTTCTACTGTAAAAAAACCTTCAGAAACAGATAACGATGGCAGAATTTTTTTCCTGGCACCAGATTAAAATATGGATGTTCCAAACAGAAACTGAAGATAAATTTTTCTAACATTTTTCATTATTTTTGTGCCTGCTGAATAGGTCACAGCAAGCTTTGTTATGATATGCATAACGTTGTAAATACTTTGTTGTTTGACAACACACAGGGTTGTAAGATTGTCTGTAAGTCTACACCTTCTTCTTATAATTTTAAGCTCCTCAGTTGTTAACTCAGAAATTGTCTCTTTACTAGAAGTTGCTATCTTCATTTAGCAATGATCCAATGTCACAGTTCATTTTAAAGATTACTAAAAAAATATATATATGTACAATATGTTATTGTTTAGGCCTAATCTGCAAGCCATTATAAGTTTTTTCTGTCACTAGTTTGCTGTTGAACTGCCTGCCAGCACAGCTTAAAAATGATACCTTCTTTATTCATTACTTAATAACAAAGAGTCTAATGTAATTTTTATTTTTCCTTTCAATCTTTTTTCCTTAATCTTTATAACTGTTTTTTCTTTGCAAATGCAACTTTCAGATTTTTATTACTACAGACCCCGTTGAAATAACATATTTTTTATAAATATATTGGACAAAACCCCACTAAAATGTTGATGTTTTATGAAAAAGAAGTAATTAAACAATTTGTCTGAAAAAAAAAATTATAATATTTTTATGTCCGGGGTCATCTGATTACCCCCTGAAACTTCAAGTACAAAATCACCTATAATATTTTTTCTGGTCTGAAGCAATATTTATAACCCAATAAGTAGCATGCTATACATTCTAACCTTTCTTTTGATATATTACAAAAGCTTTTGTCATTTTCCAGTCAAAGTTATCAACAAAACAATGCTAAAAGTACGCCCTCGTGTGGAATTTATGCAAAAACTTTCCTCTATCATTACTCCTACATTTCTCGACCGATCGGGCTGAAATTTGGTAAATCCCATATTAATGACAACTACTTTATTCATGTTAAATTTGAATAAAATTGAAGGAGGTCATGTCATATGGGTGTGTTGATTTGATATGGTTTGACTCCATAATAAACTTACAGGTTTACAGCGTTCATAGAATACTTGAAGCACTGAGCAATTTTTGGTTGGTGTGCGGCGCAGCTAAATATTTAAAAAAGTTTGATAGTGTTGCATTTAATGTGCAATATTACTCGATATTGCCTAATTTGACTTCACTATACACATGACTGTTGTCCACTGATGGGTGACCAAAACGCAGAACTGTGCGTTTTTAGTGTTTTGCAGGGGATTCTATATAATGCATTATATTATATATGTCCTATAAACTAGCGTTGAAAAATGTTATGCAACTTCCGTATGCGGCCCGCCAATTTTTTTTTGTGCTTGTTGTGGTCCTTGTACCATTTTAGTTATGCAGGCCTGATTTAAGGTGACACATTTTCGGTCATACACGAGTGATGAGTGAATAAATGTGACGTCACTTTTACTGAGCCATTGGAATGCTTAGCCTAGTCAATTTAAAAAAATAGCGTCTTTTAGGCATAGATTGTCATATTTTGGTCAATCTTCGACGGCCGCAAATTATGAAATGCAGGCTGTGACATCTTTCCAGATGGGTTATTGAGCACTGATAATTAGATTCCACTTTGTATTTCATGCACTTTTACGGAGTTGTAGGATATTTACTGCCAAATTTTTTTAATCATTGTTTTGTGAACACCAGAGATTTGGAAACCCACAATCTATATAAATTAGTTATCAATAGGAATCCCATATGTTGGTGTGCAATTGACAAATTAGGTTGTGCATACAAACTAAAACAAATCTGGGTGCAGGTTTAGTCTAAAAAAAAATAAAATATGCACTTGCCATACTTTCTACATCTGGTTGCAGCTTTGGGCAAACTTGTAGTTTCTTTTTAGTTGTTTTACCTGGTGACATGAACGCAAATGATTTTAAATAACTTTGAATTGATTGTTTGATAATCTTTGGTGCAGCTTAAGTAAAGTGTTTTCTGTTCCGTAATAAAATATTAATTATGTTGACCATGCAATATATGCTGTTTTAAGTGATGTATTTGCAGATTGATATTAGTTTTAGTTTTTTAATAACTTTATTTGATAATTTTTTTTGTAAATGTTGTAATGTTTGTCAAGTTTTTTGTTCATGTACATTTCTATTTTTTATGATATTATACGTTTTTATTTTCATATCCTTGTTAACAATTCCATAAACCAAAATATACTATGTCATTTACTGTCTAACTAGACTCTCTGAAAAACATTTGTTGTATTTTGCAGATTGTGCGAGGACATTTCAAGGGACAACAAATTGGAAAAGTAATCCAAGTTTACCGCAAAAAATATGTCATTCATGTTGAAAGAATCCAGCGTGAAAAAGCCAACGGTGCAACTGTCCATGTTGGAATTCACCCAAGCAAGGTATAAGATAAGAAATCCAGTTAAACCTGTACCTATCAACTACTAACAAAAAAATATATTTAAGGGAACACAAATGTTAATTTTAGCTGTCGCTTAACGTTTTATGCAACCATTTGAAAGTGTGTGGCATATCTAACACTGGATTTGCCTATTGTCACAAATTTAATTGCCATAAACCCTGGTGCCTGACTATGAAGCAATGCATTTGGCTGCAAACTTTTTAGATTGGCTGACTGTCAACTTCTATCCCCAGAGATATCATTTTGTTTGGTTTTTGTAACCCCTATTTATTCAGCGTTACATGGTTTCTTTGTGGGCGATTTTCGCAGTTTTCTTTATATTTTGTTCTATAGAGTCAGCAGAAATATCTTATCCAACTATATTTTTCTCAGACATATGGATACCACAGAAAAAAATAGTTTTATAGCATTCGTTTTTGTAAGAGTGAAATGATCAAATTGTTTTTCAAGTTATGAAAAGTTGAAAATAGTTTGTTTCAACGACTAAAAATAACAGAACTACTCTTATTTTCAAAGCTTAGATATCATGTTTTCCCTAAATCCTTTGCATGCAATTGATTTGATTTTGATTATTGTTTTTATGGTTTTGTTAACTATTGGAAAATGTTTGGTGAATAAAGATAGTTTGATATACCTGAATTATATGAATATAATACCTATTTTGTGTTAAAGGTTGTCATCACCAAGCTGAAGCTGGACAAAGATCGCAAGCGAATCCTGGACCACAAGGCAAACTCAAGGAGGGTAGACTTGGAGAAGGGCAAACACACGGAGGAAAGCATCCAAGCTATGGAATCCTAAACTGTGTCTGCACTCAATACAAGTTCTCCCGTACAATAAGTGTGTTATTGTATGAGTTTACTACAGAAAGAAAAGCACAAATTGGTTCAGTGTGAGGGGACTTTTCTGTACAGGGTTTCTCAACATTGAACGGCATTCCCGCAATCTTATTTAGTTGATTTTGTCTCGCGAACAGAATACGGACTATTTTAGTGCCGGGTTTCTAAAACTGAAAGGCAGTACGAGATCTTATTTAGGTGACTTTGTACAATATTCAAAAAAATACTAAACCACATGTTCTCGTCAACTATCCCAGTTGTGATTTCCGGATACTTTACGTTCTATCCCGATATTTTGGAAGAAAAGTTTCGCATTCTGATACCATTTCCGGTAATGACGTCATTACTATGCAAAAGCAGAATAGGTTTGATTAAACTACGTTTAAACGTTATTAAGTTGGTTTGTTTCCGCTTGCTATCCAATACTGATTAATTTGTTTTATTAAGTAAAATCAGCGCGTGTGATCACAAACTATGGCTCCCCTTCCTTTTTAATTTGGAATCGAATGGGCACTGATACCACAGCTAGAATCAGTCGAATACCGATACTGCTATTTGGCATCGGGGATCGCCTCCGATCCAATATTATCAGACACTCGCACTCCTTGTTGTCTACAGTCGACACTGTTCTTCAACGAATGTTTGATCAGCGACATATTTTATTATTTTGAATTGATTTATCTTTTTGGGGGGTTTCACTTACTCTTTAAGCCTTCAATAGACTAACCAAACCAATTTATCAATTAAGAATTTGTATGCGCTAACGAACTCAGTAGAGTTAAGGTAAAATTAAAAACAACCAGAATTCGACATCGGTCGAAAAAATAAAGTCACTCCTGACTTCAACCAATTTGCTTAATCCAGCTCCGACTGTAAGGCAGGGAGTCGAACCGGATCTTTATGAATAGGTTTTGAGCCATCTGTTTGGGAACCGTAACCAAACCTAAACAATTTCAAGGAGTCGAACCGGAACTGAAACGAATATTTAAAGAAACCTGAACCTTAACCGAACCCAAATATGTCAAGAAAGCGGTTTACATCCGCATGACGTCACAACTTGTATTTTACAGAATCAAGTTATACCATGTTTGAAATTTTATAAAAATATGATAAAACGTTGATTTTTTTATTTTGGAGATATTTAAATAAAAAACTGCTTGATTTTTTAATATGTTGCGAAACTTACATTAAATACGAGTGACAATTTCATATATATTCTTTACATTTATTGACCCACATTTTTGGGTGTAACGCGTGTCATATTTTATCCGAACCGGAACTTAATAAACCGGATTTGAAAATAAATTTAGTCCAACCGAAACCGTAATTGAATCGGCTTCCGAAAAAATCCTTAAACCCGGAGTCCGGACTGAACCTGAACCGGAAAAGTTTAACGGTGTCACTGCTGTAAAGCCCGTATTCCATTTTTTAGAAAAATTATATTAACTTTAAATTTCCTGGACGTGTATGGCTATTTAGTCCTACTTCAAGGGTGATATATGTTGGCCGTTTGCCTTACCGCCTCCACCGCCCTGTTTCAAAGAATAACGTAATATACAATAGTGACGCAATGAACACAGCATGGATTGTTTCAGTTTGTTTGACCACGCAAAATTCTGGTTGATTTCGCAAATATTTGCCCAAATTGCAGGTTAGAAACTCTATTTAACCTGGGCGACGCCGGTTATTTTATCTAGTGCAGTAATTAAGCAATGTACGTTCATTTTTATTTCTTCACTAAAACCCGCAAAAACACATTCATAAATACCTTACGCTTTTAACAAATTTGGTCATCCGTTAAAACTGCCGGGAAATTAAAAATAAGGGTTATCCCCGTTTTAGTTTAGTTCTTGTTGTTATTACGTTAAAACTAGGTACAGACATTCTGGAATTATTTGAGGTGTAACAAAACATTGATATTCCATATTTTACCAAAGCGGTTAACTGCTGACCTAAGTAAATTTAATGAATAAGGTTTACTGCAATTCATAGTGCACATAGTTACAAATTTCCATGTTGTATACCCTAAGCTAAATACCAGTAATAACACCATCCACCAGAAACAAAACGTGTAGATAATTTCATACCTCAACGTTTGGAAAAGTTTACCCTAAAAGTATGACTCTTCAGTTTTTCTTTAAGGCAGTCACATAGTGTTCTCAACTTTTTTCTCAATTTCAATTTTAGCAAGTTTTTACAATACTTGTCAAATGAATGCATATAAATATAGTGATAATATTTGGAAGTGTTTTATTACGGGTGTAGTGTAGTTTAGATTAATTTGTGCGACAAAACATTTAAACACACATGTTACTGATTTATTTTTTGCGTAATACCAAGCTTGTGTGTTTAAGTTTAATTAATAAAAAAATACAAATTAATGCAAAAATATATATTAAGATGTATACTTTAATTGAAATAGTTTACAGCAACACCTAACTTACTTATAAATTCATTGCAAAGTGATACTTGGAGCATACTTTTATGTGTTATTTGAGTAATCATGTGCAACATACATTGTTTAGGAAAGTGATATTTAGTTTTCCGCCCATATTGTCCAGTCTATAAATTATTAATTAATAAAAGATTTTGCTTAACAGAAAAACTTAATTTGACTGTTAAAATGGCCACATCCAACAGAGTAACTTTTGAAAAGTTACAGACATGGCTGTCATCTGAACTTGGCATTTCAGTTGCCGAATCGCACCACTCATCTGATCATAAAACTGAAATTGTTGGAACAACAGAGTTAAGAAAAATGTGGAAGCACGTCATGGCAAATGTGCACAGCACCGACTACATTAATTTGGTGTCCGACAATTTAAAGCTTCATAAACTTGAACTCGAGAATATGGACGCTGACTTGGAACTGTTGGATAAACTATCTCAAGTGCGGTCGTTAGACACAGACATCAAGGATTTAGAAGCACAACTTAAAAGTTTGAAAGTGAGCTGCTTCAACAGTGAACTTGAAATTGCGCAGTTGCAAAAAGAATCGGAATCTTTAAATCACAAATCGCTGTTTTACAAAACAGATGCCCGAAGATCGCAAGACTTGTCATCGCAAACTGCATCTTTACAGGAAAAGTTCCACATCCATCAACAAGTATTAGATAAAAGAATGAAATACGATGATGTGAAGGAAGGTTCCTGTGTGGTGAAAGTGAAAGAACTGATCGCCCTCATCAAGGAGCATTATGAAAAATGCTTGGAAAGCAATTCACCTTTTTCTGAATCTTATAGACATCTTGCCAGTCAAGTTGTCAACATTGTTGAAAAATTTCCTGCTTGTGATGTTTTGTCAGTTTTGTGTTCAATAGCAGATGAAGAAGGTGAAAAGGTAAAGAAATATATAAATAATCTTTGTGGGTAGCCCTATTTGTCTAGTTCTAAATCAGGGGTCGGCAACCTTTTTGTAGTCGCGGGCCAAAACCAACCTCAGAAACGTCTCTGCGGGCCGCACAAAATGTTAACTAAGAATTATGTTATTAAAATGTTAAAACTACCATGAATCAGGCGGACCTCGGATCTTTTTTGCGCCTAAAAACGTGTTTAATTACATTTAAGGAGGCAGTAATAAAGTATTGGCGCAAAGCGCGAATAAAATGCGTTTGTTTGGTTTAAAATCTGAGTCCACACATCGTCATCCATACTACTAGTGAAAAGTGTAATAAAACTACTTTGAGGACACGAAATAACATTAGTTAATCTAGTTGAGGAGTGTTTGTCAACCTTAAGTCCGGGCACATTTTTTAATATTTTGGTATAACGCCATTTCTTGTAAGTTTTCATTAGCCTACATTGCCGACAATAAAAAATAAAAAAATGCTAAAAAATATATATCCAATATTTGTGAATACGTTTTCCCTTTGTCCGCAACGCACTTGGCAGCCTTCCACGGCACAACGGTAAAGAAGCGCTGATCTATATTTCAAAAGACAGCGTCAAAACGTAAACAAAGCGAATGTAGAAGGATCATTCGCGCTTCGCGCGAAAATTTTTCGCACTTACGTAGTTAAAATAGTTAAAAAGTATTTGAAATGGAATCGTGCCTAGTTTGTCAAAGAGGCGACGGGCCGGATCCGGCCCTCGGGCCGTAGGTTGCCGAACCCTGTTCTAAATCATAAAATCAGGTGACACCCCTTAACGACATATGGTATTACAATCTTGACAAGCTTTTACACAGCTGTGCTTCATCAGGTTCAACTTTCACCTGAATTTTTTTTAATTTTTTTTGCATCAATTTCTTCAGTATTTTGAGTGACCGTCAGCCTTCTGCCTGACCTTGACAAGGGATTTTTATTTAACCTCTTTGTTGAATTTCCTTATTGTAGTTATCAATTGTTTTTTTTTTCTTGTATGTGAATTTTCTGTTTAACATATATATTTTTTATTATATTTGTAAGTTATTAAAAAGAGAATTATCTAAAAAAAAATATTTTTTTTCGTCTGGCAACTTTTAGAGAATTTGCCAGTTGGGTCATAATTCTAATGAGGCCAAGTGAAATACAGATGTTATGCCTAAACAGTTATTAAAATGAAAGGTTTGAAAGCAGTGATGCAGCTTGATATTGAACCTAGCAGAATAAAATAAATTGTTTAAAAAAAATTGGATTATGTGCATTTAAACTTTGATAATTTGGGTTTTCAGCACACGTATTGTCAATTCGGGTTTTTGGCTCCTTGTAAAACATTAAGGGGATTACTTATGACAGCTAACGATTAATAACCTTTTCTAAATGTTATTTATACAACTGCACTGAAAAAATCATAGGTGTCCATTTATTTACCTGGGATAGTATTTATTGCCTGATAAAATGTTTGCTGACTAAAACTGTAATTATCCTTTAGCCTTGCAATTTTCTTTATGTTCATACGATCCGATTTTTATTGAAGGTTGTTCAATGTGAAAAGGATGCCAGTCGATCAAGTGAAAAACTCACAACAGAGAAACTAGATTGTCAAGAAGAAACTCCAAGCATGGCAATAAAGAAACTGTTGCGGGTTTGTAGCTAAATTTAGGAAAATTGTCCTAAATATTCAAAAACGATCAACTTAATCATATCTGTAAATTGATTATACACATTTTATGTTACTAAATCCAAATAATCAAAACAGATGTCAGAAAATCTGTTCTATGTTTTTAACCATTTTACTGTATTAAAAAATTGTGGCCAACGGTTTTTATTATACCTACTTTTTTTACCTACAATGTAAATGTTGTTTAAATGAACTTTTTTAATTTGTACAGGAACACAATGTCACAAGTCTCAAAGAACTTACCTACATCAAAGGTGCTGATAAGTCAATCAAGTTAAACCAGGAAAAGATAAAGGAAATAGCCCAGCATCTGCAAAATATTATTCAAGATAAATACAAATTGAATGCAGACCAACAGGATCTTGCAATGTAAAGTGCCCACCGCTCACCCACTAAAACTAAAATATATCTTGAAAATACTTTATATTTGTGGTAATGTGGTTAACTTTGAGGCCTCATTTTTACATAAATTCAGACAGTTAGTCAAATTTTTCCCATAACTTAATAAATACTTCAACTCTTTTTACACATATAAACTTATCTTTTTTAGCAGGCATTCTTTGACATTATTTTTAACACAAAATTTCAAGCACCCCTGTGAAAAACAAAAGGCTTTTTCTATGCTCACTTTAGTTAGAAAAGCTCACATTTATATAAATATTTCACGTAGTATAATCTTTGGGAATAATTTTTTCATGCATGCCTTGTAACTGCAGAGCTTTTAAATTGTTTACAGTTATTACACTGTTTGTCTTTAACAACTGCATTTTTTTTTCAGTAAAATATTAGAGGCAGAAATGCACTTAGCAGGGCTTCAAGCTACTTTTCAATCTTTCGAGGAATCTGCGCATGATTTACAAGAGGAATTTAAAGAGAAAACTAAAGTAAATGACCAACACAAGAAAGTGCTGGCTGAGCTTAAGAATTTCAAGTCCATTTTGGTAAGTAAACTTTTTCAAAATGTTACATTTGATAAACTTTGTTTTTTGTTATTAAAGCTTGTTATTTTCGTTAGGATAAAAACCAATACCAAATGATTGTGACTACAAAGCAAAACTCTGCTTTCCGTTCTGGACTTAAGATGCAACAAACTGATGCATTTTCAACAACAACTGATCTGTTGCAAGAACAATTGGCCGTAGTTGACGATGTAACCACCACCTTGCCAAAATCCATGCAAAGCAAACTCCAGGCATTTAATGATGCTGATATGCTGAAAATGTTAACTGCCAATGTTGATAGGTAAATAAATGCCTTACATTAGACCCATATTTATTACATAATCCAAGCCTAAACAAAGTTAGCCAGATCTAAATAATTTTTAAATTGTAACTAATTTTTTAGTCTTTTTAATAATGTTTTAAATATGACATAGACTTTATCAGTATTCCTTAATTTGTATGTAACTTTCCTAAAATGTAATTTGATATTTTGATGTTTTTGACAAAACATTAGAGGTTGTCTTTCACCAATAAAAAGAAAACTATATTAGCCATAATTTTTTTAATATTTTGTTCAGTTTTAATTACTTGGTTATTTCAGTGTTGTAGGTTTATTCAGTTCATAATTAAAAAAGCAATGTAGTCCATTTATATTTATTTTAAATAACATTCTTACAAAATTAGTAACCGCCGTCCTTTAAATATAGCCGTATGTTCTGTCTTTAACTTGTAATGTAATTAATATTTTTTCTAGAACAAAAGTGCCAGTATATGATCTATCTATTCACCGCTCAATCAATACAGATCACTGCAACGGGGGTTTGGCATACCAAAACATTGCCTCCTCACTTCTTGTATGCTCAATGAAGGTAAAAAAATCTTGAACTTTTTCTAAACGGCCATAAAAATAAAACACCGTTTAGGAAACTTAAAGTAATATATTGTACACCATGTTGTTAAAAAATTAAAAACAATTATCCTGTTTTTCAACTTATTTTACTTACACTGGCCTGTTTTTTTTTTTAATTTAATGCAACTTTACAGCTGGGATTAAATTGAGTGCTTTTAATTTCATAGATATTTCAGAGTTTTATCTGTTTTAAATCTGGAAATCAGATGGCACTGTTGAACGTCGAACTGCATTGTAATCCTTACAATCAGGACAACAGAGTTTGTCATTCAACAGTGCTTCTTAATTTCCAGATTTAGAATTAGACAAATATGGCTATTTACAAAGATTTATGTCCTGCTTTTTATTGAATTGTACCCACACTGGACTCTTATTTTTACTTTTTGTTAACTTTATATCTCTGATACAAATTGAATGCCCTTACTTGTGGAAATATTTGCGAAATTTGGGATGTTTTTGAGTGCTAGCAACCATCAAAAATTATTTTTATGTGTGCTGTTGAATTATTTTTGTGTGCTTTTGAAATTGCATACAACATTGTTTATCATTAAATTAGTTTCCCAGTGACTTCTTGGACAAGATATGTAACCAGAAAGCAATATCGCAAATGCAAAATTCTTTCCATGATCTTGTCAGTACAAGGGAAGACAGAAGTCAGGAGAGTTCAGACTCTTTCAACAGTAAGTCGTACAATTTCTGGTAACTACAAATGCTATAAATGTGAAGCTTTTGTAGAAGTATCAGAAACCATTGTAAAGTTATATTTTTTTAAGTTTTGTGTGTTTGCAGATTTTTTGATATCCATTTTCAGCTATGTTCCTAATTAACTTGGTTTGTTACAAATTGAGATAACTATATTTCCATAAATTGAGACAGCTCAAATTTTTTTTTAATTTATAAGTATTTTTAAGCATAAAAAAGGCTGCTTGTTCAATATTTATGCAAAAGTAAAGTAATAGTTTTACATTGTTATGTTTTAACAACTTCTAAAACGAAACTGCCTTAAACGTTTTGTCGAAAATACCTGCATGTAGCAAACGCCTTTCTGAAAGAACTAATACTAAAAATGTGCAAAAAAAACGTCATAAGACACTCCAAAAAAACATGGTTCGTTGCTGAATTGGTTGACGATGTGTTAAGGTTTACTGGAGCAATTGCGTGCGTCGGATTTGGAGCAAACGACATCTACTCTTCCCGAAATCGTCCGAGGCCAAAAAGCCGTGGAAACTGTTCAAGGCGAAATCACTAAACTACAAGCTGCCCTGGAAGAGTGGTGAGTCATAAAGACATATGCGTGTTAGGCAACCTAAGATACAACGAAACGCGTTTTTTCCGGAGGTTTATTAAATGTGTTTTTCAAAGCTACATTACATATTTAGTAGATTATTACGAAAAACAGACACCAAGGCAGACAATTTGACCGTGTGCCGTAATCCAGCTAGATCTGTATGAACTTTCGTTTGAAACGTAATGTTTAATCGCCCAAAGGTATATTTCACTACGGCCTATAGTTTTTAACAAGCTTCTCCACCTGACACAATTGTTCAATCCTCATACCAAACCGAAGGAAAGAGAACAATTTGTAAAGTTATTGGTATTTTGGCCTTAATACTACCACCTCGGTTCCGCTGTATATATTAACCTAGGTTGTTGAGCTGCAGTAAAATTAAGAAAAATAGTATAAAGCTTAATTTTCAAGCTTTTTTTCCGAAGCTACTAAACTGAAAAATCGATTAAAATAAAGCATTTACCTATTTCCTGTAATATAAGGATGATTACAAGGTAGGAATAGTTATGTTTCGTGGATAATGGGCCATAAATAGTTTACATTTTAAATGTACATCAGGCGAAAACGTGTGAGAAACTGAGTACCATTAGTGTAATGGGAATGGGTTGGAAAACTAATAATTACCGACCTGTCTTTCAAGTGTGACAGCAGCGGGTTTCGCAAGTGAACTTGATCGTTTCGGTTGCGGATATAACTAGCATTTCGCCCTGTTTTGAACGTTTTGAGTGACAGATAATTCCAACATTAGTTGACTCAATTCCCTGGCGTAGGTTGAACTTCTATGAATTTAATGCTGGGTTTCTCAGTACATTGTCGCACGCGATGTAGCGATATGCAAAGCCTGGCCATTGAAACTCTTTTTACTAATACACCTACTCTCATTTTAATTATTTCCGCTATGAGGCCAGCTGGTATTTAACGTAATTCATAATTTCATTTACACCACAAGAGTGATTTTATCTACTAAAAATTGTTATATTCAATGTATTTTGTAAAAACAATGGTCACCATCTCCGGTCCGCGGGCCCAATTCGGGTTGAATTTTTTCGTCCCGGTGATATTTCCTAAAACAAGAATATTAATAGTCTATTTTTGTCAGTTGCGAAACTAAACTAATTTTTGATAAAATTATAAACTACACGAAAATTTCATTAGGCTTATATAAAAGTTTTTGGTAATCTTTTTTTGTTTGTTTTTTCGTTATAAATAATTAGGTTCGATCAAGACAATACAAATTTTTGAATCCGGTCCGCCCATTTAATGTTTACATTTATTCGGCTGTAACGATCGCCAATTCCAAAATCCGGCCCTTTATGAAAACAGTTTGGTAACCTCCTTCGCTAAATTCTCTTTCAAAATTTGCAAAAAAAGTACGCCAAGTACTAAAAGAGAATGTAAGCGTATGTCATTAGCAAACGCACATGAAAAAATGAATGAAACCGAAAATGCAAACTCTTCTCGCTTTCATATTTACGTGCTTATGTGAGTGCAGTTTAAGAGAACCGAAAACGCGGTAATGGCCTTGCAGTTTCGCAAGTGATCACTAACAACGTAGGTCCAGACTTGTATAACTGGAATTTTCCGGTTTGTCCAATTCATATGGGAATTTGAATCTCCGAATTCGCTGTAATTGAGAAATAAAACTATAAAACGCCGTTAAGCAATTTGGAATGTGAATGGCAATAATTTCTGCGCTATAAGATTGGGACTTTTGGGGCTAGATAATCCACCTGCATCGACTAAAACTTGTTAAAAAACCAAAACACGCCGTTGGAACGAAATAAAACTTTAGAATATTTAAATATTAATACTCACAAGCAATTCACAAAAATGCTTAAAATTAATTTCTCAGCAATCCCTTGAATTTGTCCAAATAGACCAATGATTCACAACCGGTGTGCTACACATACCACTAGCATCGCGATAAGGCTTTTACAGGTGTTTGCGAAGTTAAGAAAAAGTAACGCAGCCGTAATATTATTGCGGCTGTTGTTGTTTAATATATTGATTTTGGTGTTAATAACTTAAAATAACAAGAGCAGTTTCTTTTAAAAATATAACAAAAAATAACAAAACAGTTTCTTTTCGGACCAGGTTGAAATTGAGTCACACAACACTGAATTATTTGATAAACAGTCTTATACGAAATGGGACGAAAGCAAGAATCTTTCTTTTACTTTTTATTGTCTGCGGGAGATTCCTTATTTCCGAAATGTTTCAACACTGAATTAGGCACTTATAATTCGAGTTTGTCGTATAGTGTACAATGTACATATTAAGTCACACGTCGTTTCGTTTGTTTAGGGCCGATCAGCCGGCACAGCACTGCATACCCTGGGTGAAGTTTGGGGGAGCGACATTGGCCGAACTCAATCAAACAACGACGCCCTGCGATGGTTCCAACTAGTAGCCACTACATTCTGTCGTTTTTCTAAATATCCGTTAATGTATGCTAATAAAGATCTTTATAGAAACTGTTGCTACCAGGCATGGTAATATAAATCAAAAACATAAATCAAAAAAACATATAATTTAAAAACAGCTCCAAAGATCTTTATATTAATTAGCGTTCTTGTGCTTGGTGAAGGCCTAATTCTTTTGAAGAGCTGAGTTTAGATTTGACACCCGACTCCTTTGGTGTACAGTTGGGTTAAAAAGTCGAAGAATGTTGCAATATGTTTTGCTTATCGCAGGTTAAAGAAAGCACCTTAGAAGGTCCAGGCTCAGTTTAATACGGATGTTTGTATATAACTGCAGTAACTTTAAAGTTTGGGTGTTGCTCAATTTCGCTTTACACAAAACTTGTGGTTAGAATCATGTTTGCCACTGGGCTGAATATACCAGCGCAATATCCAGTACAGGCCTTAAATCTCTCGAGAACTGATGTCAGACCACATAAAACTATTTACTCCTTGCGGTGTTCATCCATGAAAGAGTTACATCCAACATGTTTACGCGATAAGCACGTTTACACATAGTGAGCGAGGTTACCAATTCGCCTTACTCAATGCGGCAACTTTGACACCTTCTAGGCTACCTTTAATTCACACAAAGTTAACCACAGCCTTAATATGGCTATTCTATAGCTTATTTAGTCCCTACAATTTCTGGACAAGCGAAGGGTTAATTGAATACAGTTTATCGGCTGCTTTATCAGCTTGGTCAAAGTTCGTTTGGCGATTGCGACATGTTGAGCTATGATCGAAGTCCGTGTGACCCTATTTTTGACGACGGTTTGGCGACGGAAATGTTTGCCTTACGATAACCACCGGAATTCCACAGGAAAATGGCACGTACGCAGTTTTCAACAAGCCGGGCTCCATACCGCATAGAAATAGATTTTGCGGTCTAAGTAGCCTCACGTGGTTTTGAGGAAAAGTTTATTTTTAAATTTCCAAAAAAAATATTATTATCAGAATCACCTTTGTTCAAAAAAATTTTTTTTAAATTGTTTTGCAACACACCTTTAAGAAAAAAATACCGATTTTTTTTAGACTTCGTTCTGAACTAATTTTTTGTTCGGCCTATTTCGGAAAAGCTGGAAAACGTT
Source organism: Ascidiella aspersa (assembly GCF_963924565.1). Classification (NCBI taxonomy): domain Eukaryota; kingdom Metazoa; phylum Chordata; class Ascidiacea; order Phlebobranchia; family Ascidiidae; genus Ascidiella; species Ascidiella aspersa. The sequence continues at coordinate 25,234,983 of NC_139451.1, forward strand.
AGCCGAAGCAGCAAAAAGTTGGAAGTGCAGCGCTGTAAACGTGATAATTGAAATCGGAAAAAATCGTTTGGATGCAGTAGACAACTTGTCGCCTTGGAACTTTTGTTCTTGTTTTTTATTTAACGTTTCTCGCGCCTATGAAAGATCAATAATGCAAGTTTCGCTAGAAATCTATGTTCTTACAAAAATTGTATTTAAGCATCATTTGATTGTTTCAAGAGTTAAAAACAGAAAATCCATGATTTGAACAACATTTTTGACAGCTTTTTCCTACTTCAATAATATCGATGCCATTATTTGAAAAACGGAAAAAAATATGCCAAAACTGACAAATTATTTATTATTTATACAAAAAATGAAAATGTTATGAACAGTTTAACATAATTTATCAGTTAAAGTTTTTAAAAATGTCATGAAGAGCGCAAAGTGACCTAGGGCAAATCGTCCTTTTCAAGTTGCAATTCGCCATGACCAGTTTGCTTTGCTCACGTGCGCACGAACGCTTATGTAAGCCCTTTCTTAAACTTAAAGAGTGCCAACGGGTTCGCCAAAAAACGCATCCGTATAAGCGACAGCTTAAAACGTGCACATATACTGTCAGTTGTTGTTGCAAGCAGGGCAAAAGGTTTGCGTGAGTCATTTTGTTCAGGAGAAGTTGAGCAAGTTGGTTAGCAGCGTTCTAGTTGTGAATCAACGAATGGGTGTGAAAAGCATGTTATAAAAGCAACATTCTTTCTGTTTCCGTTGATTGTTTAACCTCTGCAAATATGCAAAGAATTCACAGAGCTATAGCGTTAATGTTTTTGCAATAAAGTAAAGTATATTCCGAAGCGTTATGACGCTATATATTTTACGCTGATTGGACGATTTATATGTGTATTTGGCGGTAAGTTCAAAGGTTTTCCAATAAAACACGTGTTCAATTTTACATTAGGTTAATAAGATTTGCAGCCAGCTTGCGTTCTGTGGCAAGTGCATACCTGATATTTTTTTTAATTGTGTACACAAAAGTTAATTGGTATGTTGCACACCTAAATTTCGTAAAAAGAGCTAATTTGTGGAAGATTTCAACGGAAGGTGTGCAAAAAAGATAATTGCACACCATAAAATTTGGCGCTGCACATAAATCTTGGCGTGAAGTGACATGAAATGCGGACTGGGTTTGCAAGAGTTTACCGGATTATCGCCTGACAAATATGTTTGCTATTTATGTGTAAAAATGTCGTTTAACCTATTTTTGTTGTTATATGGATTTTCAATTAGTTTAAAGTGGTAAAAATAGCTCTCTTGGGACAATAAATCACAATGTCTTCCATTAACTTCATGAGTATGGTAAGTAGGTGATTAAAATATAAATATTTTTTACTGTAGCATTTTTTGAAAGTTGGTTTTCTCCAAATTATATTTTTACGTTTTTTTTTAAAGTCACTAATTTACATTATAATGACATTGCATAGTGTGAACTGTGAAATTTTTATGTAAAAGTGATGTTTAACAGCTAAATATCAGTGTTTTAAAATTTATTTTAGTTCAATATGTTTTTATATATATATTAGCCTACACCTTACAGCAGAGGCGGGCAACTTCTCCGGTCGGCGGGCCAGATATGGCCAAATGAAGTACTTGGCGGGCCGGATTAAGTACTGTCAAAGCTTGCATGTTTGTCGCATAATAGCGACTAATGTTGTACTCGTTAAACACGGCAACACTTTTTTGCCGACTTAAAGAATAAACTAAGTACAACTTTATAAACCAAAAATCGGTTTGTTTAGATGTTATGAGATAAATAATTACATGTTAGGTAAAAATTTGTCAAAATTATTATATATACGCGAGCTTCCGGAATTATCCACCGCATTAGGCTCAGCTTCGTTTTTTGCATTATACAGTTATTTATTTCTGATTTGGACAAACAGTATTTGCTGTTTGTTTTCTCTTGACAACATTTTTTGAAATAACCAGCGTCTTTGTTTTCTTCGGCAATTTATAGTTATTTGACTTTTTAAAGTGCCAAAAATATCAACTTTAAGGATTTCAATAATTTTGCATAAACCCGAAAAAATAGCTGATTTGTGTTCGACCGATAGTCAGTAATACACAAAAAACGTGTTGTTGACGAGCCAAGACTAATGCTTGTTGTTTAAAATAATCAATATATTTATAATAGGTCAAAATTTTGTCAAAAAAATATATTTTTAGGTCAAAATTTTTTTTTTTAGTTCAAAAAATAATCGCCCTACTGATGATGCTTTTATTAGCGAATTATATTTATCTCTTAACAACCAAACATTCTTTATTATTATTGTTGTGCAACCGGAATCATTGGTTGTTCACCATTCAGATTTTGTTATTCAAAAGAAAATACTGATTCTTGCCGATTTGAGTAAAAAGTACTTGGGCATTCAATCCTTGTTAAATTCGCGACACTCCTTCTCAAACTTACGTTTCTGGGCAAATCCATGGGAAAATATCTTTTTTTAACCCAAAACAAATAATCTAAAAACACAAAGAAAACAAAGAGCCAAAGAATAACTAACAATCTTCATAAATTGACGTAGTAAGCAAGTAGTGAGGGATTGTGGCAGAATGTGGCCGTGGGCCACATTATCATATAACGCCAGAAACTGTCTGCGGGCCGCTCAAAATCTCTTCGCGGGCCGTATGTTGCCCGCCCTGCCCTACAGAGATGCATTATAAACCTATTCCACTTGTGACTTGGTCAATTTATTAGTAAATCTTAAAGAAATATAGCTATTTTTTTTATTTTAGGATGGCGATCCTACAGCAAAAAATTCAAGGTTGCGCTGCTGTACTATGTGGTTCGTTGTCTCAATTATCATAATAGTTGGACTTGTAATTGGTTTAATCGTTCTTGGTACAAAACAAAGTAAGCTATTTTTTTATATTAAAAATTAATGTAATATGTTTAGCTTGTCAAACTGAACTTTCCAAAAAAAAAATAATTTTGTGTCTGTTAAATTTTTTTAGCAAAGGGAGAAGTCTTGTCAATTCATTAATTATTTAACCAGTTTAATCATAAAGGTTATTTCATGTACAATAGTGTCCTTTTTGTTATGGAAACTTTGTAGCTCTAGTTATGTTTAAATGGGACATCTATAATTGCTTTTTAGTATTATTCCTTTTTTAACATAAACAAAATTCTTTATACCATTCTATGAAGTTTCATGTTAAAAACTAACATAACATCAATCTTGTTAAACTGTAAGCCTGTATAATTCTATACATAAATTTGTTAACATTGTTATGTTCTACTCGGATATTCGGGTTTAAAAATTGTAACTACTTCAAGTTAACTGATTTGTATTAATTTGTAGCTGCCTCAAATGATACAATCTCGACAACACCCCTTATAACTTGGTGTACGGTGAGTACTGATGAGCAGGCAAAATGTCTGGAAATGAATAGGAACATCCCTATTAAGTGTCACCAAGAGAAGGATGTTGATAGCTGTGTCACAGCTCTTGGTTTGGGCAAGGCAGATGCTGTTACTTTGGATGGAGGCCATATTTTCTCTAATGAAGACAACATCAAACCTGTCATGGGAGAAGACTATGGAGAAGGTATGCAGGTTATAATGTCAAATGACCATTTTATTTTAACTATATTTTCTCAGTCAACAAAAGTATTATATCATAACCAATTTGTTACCATATAAAGAATCTTTGTATGTGTATTAACAACAGAATCTGGCCCTCCAACAGAACACATAATGCCGACGATAAAAGTTCTAAAATTTATTAATAAAAGCTTGAGAAGCGCACCGCTCCGAACAAAAATCAGTCAGCAAGGTGTAAAACTTTAATACAAATATGCATTTCGCCTATAAATGGCATCATCAGTTTGTCTGTACAAATAAATAGTAAAAAATTAAAATATTAAAATATAAATGTAAAATAAATACATCCAAGATGAACAAAGACAAAGAACGTCACTGATTTCTCATACCGCTTCCCTCTGGGACGTGTTTTTATCAGTGGCTTTCTGTGGCCGCTACACGTAGCGCATGCTCCTTTTGCTTTTGTTTTACAGTAGTGGTTGGGGTTTATACGCAGACTGTCTTTGTCTTTGTTCATCTTGGATGTATTTATTTTACATTTATATTTTAATATTTTAATTTTTTACTATTTATTTGTACAGACAAACTGATGATGCCATTTATAGGCGAAATGCATATTTGTATTAAAGTTTTACACCTTGCTGACTGATTTTTGTTCGGAGCGGTGCGCTTCTCAAGCTTTTACATATAAAGAATCCTTTGCAAAAGTAACCACAAATGTTTCTATAATTAATTATAGAACTTCAAATAGAAGTGTTGATATGTCATTAACGGATTTTGAATTTTAATTCTGTAGTAGCTGTTAAGATATTACTTAAAGACTGTTTTTTTTCAGGTGACGCAACATATTGGGCTGTTGCTGTTGTTAAAAAGGCAGACACAACAACCTATTTTACCAAGGCTGGTCTCCAAGGAAAAGTTTCCTGTCATACTGGGTATGGAAAAACCGCTGGATGGGTAATGCCACTTGGGGCCATGAAAACGAAAAGTAAGCAAGCAAATCACTGTTGTTTAAACTTCAGCAAAATAAGACAATTATAAATTCTTCTTTCTTCAATAATCCAACCAAACATCTGGTTTGTAAAGAGTATTCTAATATTATAATTTAACATGTCCCAACCAATTTTTGTTACAGACATAATAAGTGGCTGTAATATGACGGCTGCTATCACAGGATTGTTCAGCAAGAGTTGTGCACCAAATGAAATATGCACTGCCTGTAAAGGCACATGTAATAGAAATTGTGACGGGGAAGATTATTGTGGCTACACTGGCTCATTCCGGTGAGTTTTTATATATTTTTTTAATAATAATGATATTTCAGGATATCTGTTTTTTACTCTTTTGTAATATGATTTCTATGTCAATCAAAATAACTTTTTCAGAATTATTTGTTGCAAATTAGTTTTCACAATTAGGTGTAAAAAGATATAAAGATGTCGAGATGGTACAAGTCTTCACTTATTTTTTAACATTTCATCTTAACTTTAATTTTTACACTGATCATGACAGGAGCTGTTGCATATACGCCTGAACACAGAGAAATATGTTAGTTAAAAATTGATTATATTGGCTTAATATAGTTTTTTCAAATAGCTTTTGTTGGAGAAAATTAGTTTAATAGGTCTACTTTTACAGGTGTTTGGCCGAGGGCAGTGGAAACGTTGCATTTGTAAAACACTCAACTGTTGGACAGAACACAGATGGACAAAACAATGATAGTTGGGCCAAAAACCTAAGCTCTACTGTAAGTCAAGCGGACTTGGCTGCCATCATTGTGTACCTAACATGCATTTTTATACATTCATTGCAAGATAAATTGAATGTTCTAAAAAAAATCCTAAAAATCCATTTCAATTGGAAGCAGTAGCCAATGCAGCCATGATGTCAAAACATCTAATATTTAATGCACATTCTACATAAAGTATTATGATCTAACTCTGGACTAACAAAAATTGGTGCTGAAAATTAAATTGGCAGCCTAGGCTAGGTATGTGTAGTACTGTACACTCTACACTGTACATTCTTAAAACAAATACAATATAGACATAAGAGCCACATAAAGCTGGGCCCAAAACTGTACAAATGATTTATATACAGCAAAAAAAGCATTTTTCATAGTCACTAATAAGTACTACACATTAGTTCTTTCTAATATATATATACTTCTGGCTCATTTTCTGATCTGGCAATACAATGTCTTTTGTAGGACTTTGAACTGTTATGTTCTGATGGTTCCCGTGCACCCGTGTCAGCCTTTTCGACTTGTAATTTGGGGAGGGTCCCATCTCATGCTGTTGTTGTGAAGAAGTCTGCATCCAGTGAACTCGTGCAAAAAGTTGTTGAATTTCTAACAGTGGCCCAGGTTTGTTTAAAAAGAGATGATAACCTTGTGTTAAAGACACATTAATCAGGCCTACATTAAGATGTATATTGACAGAGTTAGTTTTCGTCAAAACCAAACTATGTTCCGCATTTAAGGCGTGTTTTGTTCTAACTGATTATCATTTTCCACTTTTCATTTGTATAAGACAAACTAATTTTTTCAGCAAATCGTTTTCTACTGAACAACTCTGAAACATTACATTTGTAATGTGCGAATTTTAATTTAAGACATTTTTTCTGGGTTCTGACATCATTTCGCATCACATACAATTGACAGTACTTTTTGCTAAAAAATCAGATACCGACATTGCAATAAATCTCACTTAAAAAAGAACTGTAAACAAGGCTATCTTTCTAGCCATATGTTTATCTAAAATTCAGATTTTTTTTTTAATAAATAGCAAAGATTTAAATAGAATATGATTTTAGCTACGATATGGTCCACACACATCAAGTGATTTCAAGATGTTTGGTGGTCCAATTGATGACCTGATGTTCAAGTCGTCAACACAACAACTTCTTCAACTAACTGAAACCTGTACTGCTGAGGTAAATTAGCAATGCATACATGTTAGTGTAATCTATATAATATGCATTTGGAACCGCCGTATATGTTGATCAAAGTCCTATTACAAGGCAACATTACAGGCAATATTTGCATCATACAGGTTTAGAGTGTTTTATATTTGCCATGCTCAAAATATATGATTGTAGGACTGGTGACTAACCATTTGAACATAAATCATATTGTACAAGGGGTACTGTACTTTTTTGATACCAAAAGTAAAAATTACAATATACCTCATATCTACATAAAGGAACAATATTTTTAAATAGTGATTTTGTAAGTAGTGTATTATCCACAATTGGGTATTTATACTTTTATAAATGCCAGGATTTATAAAATGTATATCTCCTAATTTTTCACTAAAATGAAGAACGGAAAAACAAAATTCCTTCAGTTGGGAAACCCATGTGATTCTTCAGGTTTCTGTTTAGTTTAAAGATTAGGATGACAAAGGTTTGGGTTTTCCACTATACACTGAGAGTCTCTTGGGGGGTCTTTTTGAATAACCTATTGTAGTTTTGGGAACTTTTCTTAAATCATGTTTGCCCATTTCTTGAGTATAAGGTTTTCGATAAGTTCAAGTTAAGGTTATGTTTGAGTTTTGAACAATGAACTCTTTGTATAAATCTGGTTTATATAAAAGTTTCTCTTGCATCACTAAATAAATATTTATAGTAATGAACACAAATAGATGAAAACATACAGTTTATGCGAATTTTGATTATGACTAAATTGTATAATTCCCAACAAAAGTTAGATTTTTGCCTGAATTTGGATACCAATAAAGTTTATTTTTATTTAATGCAAATTAAGTCCTGGTATGGATATAGTAATTTTATCAAGGGAGCTTGAATAGATTCCGGATGTAATCAAATAGTTATTATTGTCCGATGTTATAGGTTGGGCCTTTCTTTGAAATTTGTATTCTCAAAAAACAACTTGAAAAAGTAACATTCTCTTTTATCTCATTGAATTTAGAGTTTTCTAGGCAATGGTTACTTGGCAGCACAAAACAACCTGATTTGCCAGACATATACACCAACTGCATTGGAATCCTGTTTGTTGCCACAAAATCAACAAAACTCAGGTTATTTTTTAATATTATGGCAGCCCTAGTTTTGAGTGTGATAGCAGTTCATTTGGACAAAAGTCTAGTTTTTAAAATGCAAGGGAACATTACCTAAAAATAAAATAGTTTAATTATGGAAATCTCCCATTCTATTCAACAATATTAACTTTGAAATGCTTTTCTTTTACATATATTATTAGCTAGCTGGTTTAGAATTTGTTTTAGAATAATTTGACAGAAAGTATTTTTTTTAGCTTTTACCTGGCAACTTTTATATTTTTATAGACTCAACAGTTAGATGGTGTGTTACAAAGGAAGATGAATTCAAGAAATGTCAGGAAATTGCTGCAGCTGTTGTTTCATTGCCTGCTAGTGACATGAAAGTTACATGTGTTTCAGGTATAATAACAACAAAACATTTTAAAGCACTGCAAATAGAAAAAATATATTTCTTTGCATTTAGCTTATAATTTGGAAACATTAGAAATTCCGCTAGTGACATAAAACTAACATGTGTTTCAGGTAATATTAAAACAAAACATATTGAAGCACTGCAAATATAGAAAAATATATATTTCTTTCCATAGATTATAAATTGGAAACTTTAGGTTTAATTAATTGAAGCTTTTTTACAAGTACTACAAATAAACAAATTCATTGCGCAGGTGGCAGTGTGCAAAACTGTGCAACTTTGTTATCACTGAATTCTGCCGATGTGGTCACAATGGATGGTGGGGAGATTTCAACCGCCAGTCGCGAGTACAACTTACAGCCTATTGCCTCTGAGGACTATGGTGGAGGTACTTCAAACTGAATTGCTTCCTTGAGTGGGCATGGTCTTAGTTGACCAAAAAAATGTTTTGTTTGTAATTTGAGTGAACACTCGACATTTCTTAGAACATTGTTGGTAAATTTTAGAACTTTTCCATTTTTTGTTGTAGTTTTTAAACTTTTTGTAACGTGTGTTAAACAGTGTTTTGTGACTTAAAAATCACCTGTTATATTTGTTTTTTCTCAGTGGTAAACTTTGCTAAAAAATTGGGCCCATATTGATTTAAATAAAATGATTTCACTGGAAAACTTTAAGACACGTTTTGTTACCTTAATCTTTTTTGAAACCACTTATATTATTACCCAGATGAGGGTACCAGCTATTACGCCGTTGCTGCGATAAAGGCGAGCGATGTAACCACATTTTTCAATCATTCTGGTTTGCAAGGGAAAAAGACTTGTCACACAGGTTATGGAAAAACCTCTGGATGGAATGTTCCCGTTGGGCTAATGTATGAAAAAGGCAAGTTAAGGGACACTATTATAAATTTACAATTTCTTGTAATAAGATAAAACAAATGGGATGTATGTTTAGTAAAGTCCTAACAGTTTATTCGTGTAACAGTTACTAATGTTAAAAAAAACTTGAATGTTGACTCACATACAGACACCGGATACAACAGAATAGTTCGGGGGACACCTACTTTTTTTCTTGAAAAGGAAAGATTACTGTGTGCCAAAAGACGGGCCAGATTACTGTGAGAATTTGCGATCGCAGGCCGCATATAAAATATTGTGCTGAACTTGATTAACTATTAGCAATCAATATAGGTAAGATAAATAATTGTAAAAAAAGAACTACAGTAAGCGTTATAAAATAAAACTAATTGTTATTTAGTTATTTGTAATGAAGAGGGGCGTTAGTTTATTACAGGGGTCGGCAACCTTTTTGTAGTCGCGGGCCAAAACCAACCTCAAAAAGGTCTCTGCGGGCCGCACAAAATGTTAACTAAGAATTATGTTATTAAAATGTTAAAACTACCGTGAGTCAGGCGGACTTCGGATCTTTTTTGCTCCTAAAAACGTGTTTAATTACATTTAAGGAGGCAGTAATAAAGTGTTGGCGCAAAGCGCGAATGAAATGCGTTTGTTTGGTTTAAAATCCGACTCCACACATCGTGCAAACCTGGCGAGCGAAGCGAGCGCGATTTTGTTTTGGTATAACGCCATTTCTTGCAAGTTTTCATTAGCCTACATTGCCGACAATAAAAAATAAAAAAATGCTAAAAATATATGTCCAATAAGTTTAATGATGATCATGATCACTGATGATGGCATTAGAAATTGCCGAAACGTTTGAAAATAAAGCATGTCGCTTTTAACGTCTATTTGGGCCGTTATTTTCACCATTAAACTTATGAACAGATCCGTATATAGTGTTCCAAAAATATATGTCCAATATTTGTGAATACGTTTTCCGTTTGTTCGTGACGCACTTGGCAGCCTTCCACGGCACAACGGTAAAAAAGGGCGGATCTATGTTTCAAAAGACAGCGTCAAAACGTAAACAAACCGAACGTAGAAGGATCATTCGCGCGAAGCGCGAAAATTTTCGCACTTACGTGGTTAAAAAGTATTTGAAATGGAATCGTGCCTATAGTTTGTCAAAGAGGCGGCGGGCCGGATGTATTTCATCGGCGGGCCGGATCCGGGCCGTAGGTTGCCGACCCCTGGTTTATTAGGTCATCAAAATCAAGTGTTGAATTGCATTTGCATCCGTCAGTAGTATACTATGCTGCGGGCGCCCCAAATTTACCCTGTGGCCGTAGTTTGACGACCAGTGGAATAGTAAAAAGCATATTTTTTAAACTTGTTATTTAAAATCTTTTTTAAACTCAATTTTTTTGTTTAGACATCCTGGTGGGCGACTCCAAATGTGACAATGCTGCAGCGGTTTCGAATTTCTTCGGTGGAAGCTGCGTTCCTGGCATAAGAAAGGAAAACAAAGGTGCTTCGGTGGAAAACAAGCTGTGTCAGCTTTGCAATGATTCCTGTGCGAAGAGTGACAAATATGCTGGATACACTGGTTCTTTAAAGTAAGATTTTACTGAAAAAAACGCTGTAAAATTACACCTTTAAATTCGACAACGAAACAAAAATCCCCCAAAACTGCATCCTTCGAATTTATTTGCATTTAAATGCGAACTAATTTTGTCTCATGGGCTGCTTTCATTAAAAAAAAATATCTAAGCAACAAGAAAAAACGATAAAGTTCGACATTGACAATCGGCGGATGAAACTGCCAACTGAAACATTTACAAGCGTGTCATAATTTTGTACTTAATCAAATTTATTTAGTTTGCTACTGATTGTCTCACTATAAGATTTACTTTCTTAGTTAATTTAACCAAGGATCTTGTTTTGTTTTTTAGTTGTCTCAAAGAAGGTCTGGGAGAAATTGCATTTATCAAACACACGACAATCAGTGATGCTGAAAGGTCTGGGTTTAAGTTACTCTGTCCAGATGGAACAATCGACGACGTTGCAAATTACTTGCAATGCAATCTTGCCAAGGTAAAATCAGGCCTAATCAAATCTGTCCAAAAAAAACACGTTTTATTTTGACCTTAGAAGTCAACAGCACTAATTGTATTATAGGAAAATGTAGTAACTTGTACCTTTTTCGCTTTTAGAATGTAACAGCTATATATGTATTTTAAAGGAATCAAAATTAAAAGACAAGTAAATTGACATCAACTACCTGAAGACGTTTCGATACACACTTGTATCGTTGTATCGTCATCAGTTATAATTTACTGATGATATACAAGTTTGTATTAAAACGTCTTCTGTAAGATAATGTCGATTACCTCGACCTGTTTAGCTTTGGTACATCTTTATTTATTAGCTGCGTTACAGATCCACAGTGTACCTCAATATACGTGTATTCCTATCTAAACATTGGAACACTTTGTGTTTTTTCATAGGTTCCGGCTCATGCTTTGATGACAACTAACTTCCACAGCTTTAACTTCAGAGAGAAAGTTTGGACAATGTTGGAACAAGTTCAGGTAAATATCCTGAAATGCTTAAATAAACCTGTCTTAAATCGTCAAAATTGCAATATATATCTCCGGAATTCAAAGAAATGATCGAAATAATTTAAAAAAATCCTACCTATCTATCAACAAACCTACAACACTTTAATAGGACCGTTTTTGCTAAATAGCCTACTTCCTTGAATAACTAAAAATAAAATATTGCTTTAAATAACTAAAATAAAAATGCATTGTAATCTTAACCCAGCAGTCGGTATGAGTTATGAAAAGTGTTTTATTATAATGGTGTTTCTTTATTAAAAAAAGAAGGTAAACTTATTTGTGCTTTAGGATGCCAACCCGAATCTACTCTTTACAAGCCCAGATGGTTCCAGCAATTTGATTTTTAAGGTATTTTTTAAATGCTGGAATTAATACAAAAATAAATATGTTATCTTTGAAAATTGGAATGGAATTACTTTACTCTTAATTAATGCATAATGGTGTTAACGGTTACTTGTTAATTCCTAGGATTCAACGGTTTGTCTTCGTAAGGTGTTTGAGACTTGCAGATGGCCTAACTTTCTTGGCAAAGCCTACCTTGATGCCATTGAGGGTTTGCAATGCACAACCGCCGAAACTCCATATGAAACTGAGCCACCATGCCAATATGTTGCCTCCGCCCAATGCCCATCAAGCAAATAATTGTTTGATATGACAAGGCAGTTTAATTACTTATGAATAGCCCTTAAATTCAATGCTGTTTTTTTGTTATTTGATATAAACTTAAGCTTAATTTATTCCTAAAATTTGTCAATGAAGTTCATAGTTTAAAAAAAATAGCTATATCTATTAGTAATCAAGTAGAATTAGGTTAATGTTAACATCACCTGGACCTAACATTTTTTTAATGCATGAAAAAACACATTTTAGGTAATTAAAAATTGCATTTTTTAAAACCTGCTTATTGTGATAAATTTTGTTTTTTAGAATCTAATAGTAGTTACTGCACAAAAAAACACCGGTTAAGATTTGTCTGACAATTACCTGTTTGTAAGTAAATTCACCCATTCCCTAACCATGGGCAATCCAATCAATGCTCTTGTAAATATCCTATCGCCTCTGTTTGCAAAATAACTATAACTGTTTAAATAATATGTTACGCTGTCTTTCTAGCCACAGACACCTAAAGTTGAAATGAAATTATACATATCGTCGACTATTTGCAGTAGGTCTTTCATTTATGTTGTTGATGAAGTCTGTCGCAGACTTGTTTGGGACAGGTTCCCCAAAGTAGCTGTCAAGGTTACATTTATGACAAAATCGTGAAACTTCGCCAAATGTACATTATATCTTAAAATTCTTAAACCTCCTACAGTGCGTCCTTCAACTTTTACTAAAACCTGATAATTTTAAACAGTTAATGTAATTCGTGTGAGTGTAAGTGCGTTTTATAACTAATTGTTAATCCTAATTAACATTTTGTGTGCTGATTTGTAGCAAAAACCCTTCCGGAGTAGTACATCCTGTGACCAATTGACTACTTGTGTGCAATAAGTGCAAGACCAGTGTGCCTTCGTTTTTGTACCTATCTTTTTTCTATTTTACACAAAGTATTTCGTTTGCACTGTGCGAGGCCAGTGAGTCTTCCTGTGCCATTTACTTTACCACTTTTTACTGCTTTGAATTCACAATCATCGTATCGCCAACCTTCATATACTGCAAAATCAAGTGTACCTTCATATATCTGTATTGCTGTGTAACGTGTGTTGTAGTTTTGACTAATTGATCCAATAAATCGAAACTAAATGTACGAGGTATTGACGAAGTTACAAGGCTGTGCTAGCCTTACATTGCTTGCACGAAAATCCTGATTTCGGTAAGCTTGTTCGAGTATCGCGTGAAACTTCGAGTATCGAGTATCGCGTGAGCACATGGACAAGTTGTGTATTAGCGATGACGCTTGGCTGATTGTTAGCAAATGTTTTTTATGGTATCAGTAAATGTTCAGGGCCACTTAACCTTACGCGGCGCCTTGGTGAAGTTATTAACAAACCTGATCTCTCAAAGTCTAAATTAAATCTTATATTGTCAGGTCAGTTGTCTATGTACCGCAGACATGCTATAAGTAAATAAACTTTCTCTTTTTTTACGTGGTGCAGACCAGTAGTGGTCCGCGAGAAGTTTGTTACCGGTCCGTAGTCTTATACTTGTGTCGGCCTCTCGTTTGTACTTTTCATATTGCTGTTATATTAGGTTTTTCTGTGTAATAACTTTGTTGTCTTATTAAATCCTCCAGGAGATGTTGCAGCAAAACTGGTTTCTCATTGAATCAAACATGTAATAAGTTTTCATAACTAAACATTTCTTGTTTTTAAGGCCGGTTCGTGATAAAATTTCAATTGAAAAGCCATTTGCGTTGCAAAAAAGTAGCCAACATTGGTGCTACTTTTACCAAACCTTTTGAACCTCGGTCTTTCGCTAATATATTTTACGTGGCAGTCCACATTGTTGAGAAGTTATTAATGCCCTATTATCTATACATGGCTTTATAGTAGATATGTCTGATACTTTTTTTTTTCTCTACCGATACCCGATAATGTGGGCGATCCGCTGGCGTCATTGCGATGCTCAATACAGGCAAAATAAATACAATTGAAACGTTAGGAGATATTTTTTAAGTTATAAGGCAACAATAGACTTGGCTATAGCATTATAAAGTTTGGTTACCACTCGTTGATAACCTCGTTCTAAAGGTTTTGATATCCAGTCTTCTCGTGGTAAAATATCTTCAACTTTATATTAGTTTGGTGTCGGATGACTACCGATACTATATTATGGAATCGGGTATCGGCTCCGATCCGACATTATCGTACAAAGTGGGAAAGAAACTAACTACTGGGTGTTCTTTAATTTCCTGGGGTTTATTACAGTACTGCAAAGATGAAGGTCAAACTGTTGACAAAAAGTTCGGCTGCCACAAGCAACACAACAATATACGACGATTGTTAGGTCCTAAACACCACTTGCTTTAAAATAAATAGTACGGTTTATATATTCGACTGGTTTTATTGAAATCAGTTTCACGATTGGAAAAAGAGCAGTTGCTATTCTAACACCCGAACAACAAAAACAATGGTGGCCATCAAGCGCTTCAAAACAGAATTTGATTTCTGTAGTGTTTCATCATTGTCTTATTATTGGACGTCGATAACTTCTGTTGGTACTTGTTTTTCATGTTTTGGATAAACTTCATGTCTTTGTCGTGAAGTTTCATAATAGATGTACCTAAAAAAATATCATTTTGGTTGAAAAAAAGTTACTCAGCTGCTGCTACAAATTTTTAATCAACAAACTGTGGGTTTGATCATATTGGTCCAACGGTTTGATTTTTGATATATTTTAGAATAAAAATGTATACAGCTATCCTTAGCTTTCATTACCTGATGCACTGCCATGCCATCCAATAGCCTTGTATTGGGCCATAAGACGGTCGATTCGTTTCTTTCCAGTCTTTTGGCTGTGTCTTTCAATGGGTGGGAATTTTTGTCGGTAATACCTGCGGGTCAAATCGTTTGGGTATTAGGGTTACCAAAATATCCAAGAACCAGTATTTGGAAAATGAGATTTGACCACACACCAGTGACTTAATTGCAGTGTTGTAATGACGATGACTTGGTGTTTTGGGCAAAATGACCTACGCCTATTGGACAATTGACTTGACTTTACTTAGGTCTTTTCAAGAATGACTTCGGTTGAAATGAAGTGTATTCAACAGGAATTTTTTTTTTTGTATAAAATTTGGATATTTATCTCAATTTTGCACAAAAAATAATTTGCTTGCCATATATTTTTGAGTTGGGTTATTGCCCATAACTGAACGTGTTTACCAATTTTAATTGTTTAAGGTTAAATTTTTATGATAAGGACTTGACTTGGAATTAACTTGCTCTAATAACGGCTTGACTGGGACTTGACTTGTTCTTTATTCCAAAAGACTTGATTTGGATTAGGGTTATTTCACAAATGACTTGACTGGAACCTGTTTACAACACTGCATAATTGAATATTACTCCCCAAAATAAACACCTCTAATTCATGCAAGAGGGTCAGAAATTAAAAGAAGACCCAAAGGCGCACTTACCTCATCAGACTTCTGTGTCCAATCCTTGATCCTGATGGAAGTACAAGCTCCATTTCTTCCTCATAATCTCCCTTGTCTTCAGTTATTTCGCTGTCTAAAAGTTCTTCGTCCTCGTCAGTATCGGGGTTGTAGTCGGGGTAGCTTGGTCTGTGTGTTTACAAATAAGCATTAGCCGTATGTCATAAAACGTACAGTGAAATCGGTTAGAATTTATATCCTTGTAAGATTACATTCGTTTTGGTAATAATAAAAAGTAAGGATTCATTGGAATCTCCGTATCAACTGTACAGAATGTTAGGATTCATTAAACAATAAACATGCATGTTCGACATTTAACTGTTGGTGCCTGGCATTTTTTATGGAAATAGAACGGCAAGAAGAGCTGTATTGGGTTGAGGATTTTTCATGATATTTAAAATACAAAGTGTCGATTTTACAGTAAAACTTCACCAAGCAGGTTTTATTTTTTTTAATGAAGCGGGATTTGTTTGGGCGTTTTTTTACCTGAAATCATAGAAATCGGCATACTCCAATGCTGAATCGCCGTCGGTCATCATTTTTGTATGTCCCTTGTCTCTCATGTGGGTTCGGACAGCTTTCAAAGAGTAGAAGGCATGACCTTTCTCATTACACCACAGACACACATTTCCAACGCCAACCTTTTCCCCTGAAAGAGCAACAATAAAGTAGAAAAGGTTTCAGAAAGGCATTCTATGGGTATGAATGCTAGGTTTGGTTTCAAATACTTTCAGGTCAATTTACAATAATAACTTAGGCCTTTATATTTGTGCGGGTTCATAGCGTTTAGCTCCAATGTAAAATAAATAGGTCAACTCAAAAAAGTTTGGCATTAAAAAAACATCAGCATTACCAATTTTTCATTTGGTTTATCCAACTCAAACATGCGGACGTGCCAATTTTTATCTTCTAACTTCTTCCTTTGCCAAAGTTTAGCAACTAATTTCGAATATTAAAAGCGCTTTTTATACAAAAAATAAAACAGTATAATGTTATAATATCTGAGGGAATTGTAATTACTGGGATTGTTTTATATTGTGAATAAACAATGACAATTGGCTGTATAACAAATTTAGCTTTTTTGACAATTGGCTGTATTTTTGGGGGGCTTGCGTGCCATTTTTTATTAGGTCGTGGCAAGTGTGCCTCATGTTGGACACCCCTGGTTTATACGCAACATTTTATGATGATTTCATTGATTAGATATCTAGGAAAAACCTTTTAAAAAATCATAGGACTCGACTCAAGGACATGAATAAAATAAAACACAATTTTCTTCTTAGCTCTTCTTGAACTGCACACTGCACACTCTGATAGTAAAGGACACAAAATTGAAGACAGGAATTGAATGTTTACCTAAATATGTTAAGAGTCCTTCCATGTCGATAAGGAATGGTAGTTCCGGGATGAAGAAGCCGTGCGAACGAGACATATGTGATACATTGGCTTCGGCATGCTGGGACTTCTTTTGGCAGAACAGACACTCATTGTTGCCTAGAAGTCGTTGGTTTGGTCCTACTTCAGATGCTAGGGACTCAATGTCGGCATCGGAATCGAGTTTAACTCTAAAAACAAAAGTTCAATGTAGTGAGTTATGTTGTCAAAAGAAATGGTAACAGGTAATGGATGTATTTCTGACACAACTTCACTAGAGAAGGGGTAATTTAAGGTTTAAACTGTCTGTCACTATACACTATAATTATAATTTCCAAAGGCATTGCACAATGATTCTATTTTACCTTAAAACTTCGTAATAAAATGCCTACTGAACGTACTAATTCTTGGCATCACTGTAAATAACTAGCAAGTTAGTTAAATGTCAATCGCAGCACAAACTTTTCTGAAGTTGCAAAAAAAAGTTTAAGGTTTTCAGTCAATGATTTAAGTCTGGTTAACAGTAAATTGGCATTGACAGTCACTTCATCAAATGGTCTTTTAGTGTAGGTAGGGAGTTATTCTTAGTATAAGAAATACTAAGATTTGTGTATTTTAAAAAATGAAGTTCTTACTTTGATAAGATCCCTGAAAGATGGGAGGCGTCGGTTGTTGTAGATTCCACTTCAGAATCACTTTGATCTCCTGTTAAACAATATATTTCGATCTCCTGTTAAACAATATATTATATAATGTAAGTTATGGTAAAACTGGTCATTTATTTCCTGCGGAAGTGAAATCATAACTGGTATTTTTGGATTATCAAAAGTAGAACATTATATACTTTGAATTCAACTCCGAAAGTATTAGTTCTAATATTGCTGTTAATTGTAGTGTAGAATGTAGATTATAAAACATTGGGAAACAGAACTGACAGGCACATTTGGAATTACATTTATATGCCATGTTCAGGTGGTAACAGTAAACAGTGCCCATCCAATTAAAAATTAAATGTGCATTTTAATTATGCAGCAGTTCCTGTTTTGGTTTTTCACAGCATTGCCAACTGATATCTGGTCAGACAGCCATACTTATTGACAGACCCAGTATGGTAGAAGTCACGATGTTCAATTTACCAGTTTATTTTGCTTGCCTTGTTTAAAAATTCGGTACCTGCCAAAACAGACATATTTTTGCCTAAAATATTAGGGAATACACTTGGAACAAAATTGAAATTTTCAAACAGCCTCCTACCAATTGTCTCCTCATCGTCGCTCAATTCTTCCCAGTCTTCATCATTTTCCTCCTCAGATAATTCTTTCTCTGTCGCCTGAAGCTGTTTTACTTGTCGCTTGTACCAGCGCATCCGGGGGTTGTCTCCCTTTGCAAACCTGATAAAAAGAAAGGCAGAAGTGTTAGCCTGTGTTAGGACAGATGACTCAACCTCCACCCCAGATGACATACTTTACATAAAATGCAAACATCAAACTGTATGCTTGAGTTACAGATTTATGTTGCTTAAAATGTAAAATTCAAAAGTTAAAAAAAAATATTTTTAATATTCATCTGATGTCTATTGCTTGACAGGTACCAGCTAATGATTATCTATGCAAGCTCAGTAATAAAACAAGTTTAAAGTTAACCATAATCTATGTTTGAGATTTTCCACTCTGTCGCTTGCCAATACCAATGCAGGTACAATTTTGATTTGACGGTACTGATTGACACCACTTGCCAACTGGCGAGTGCCCTTAAGCAAAAATGGGTTGTTGTTACCACATCTTCTGGATTTAATTTGTTGATCTGTGACAAATTATCTTAACTGCCTAATACAAGGTTCAAACATTTTTGTCGGGTTAATTTTGTCCATGCCAGTCCTGATTTGTAGACACAGCAAACATTAGTTCATATATCAACCCTGGAAATAAAGTTGATTACGTACGAAAAAATAATTCAGCAGCATACAGTGCTACCTTGTGTAGCTAAGTGGGTAGAGTAAAGACCCAGTATGGAAGATTGGTAGACTCATGACAGTTTAAATCTTACCTAAGTTATTTTACTTGTATTGCTTGCAAATGAATTCTTAATGGACTGACCCCAAAATTCCTTTGGAAGGCTTTTAGTGCATAATTAAGTGAAGCATTTAATTGGCGATTTACACAGGATTGAAATGCTATTTCAATTAAAACTTACTGCTTTTCGGCAGGCTTTACATCTGCAGATTTAAGGATTGTTGGTTGCTGCAACTTTTGCTTTGCTTCGCTCAAGGCTTTATTGACGGCTCTTTGTTCCAGTGTTTCCTCGTCACTTTCAGCAACATCTTTAAAAAAGACAATTGACTACCAAGAGGGACAAAATAGAAACCGAGTTTGTGTCGACTATCCAATATCATAAACAGATATATTTTCACAAATTTTCTTTTCTACCAATGATGAAATTTGGGTAGTATATTTGCAACCCAAATTTATGCATATCTGACATTGTTCTAATTTGATATATACACTTTTGTTGAAATCAACCTATAAAATTAGGGTGCTGGTGTAGAGTTCTAGCATTTTTTTGTGACAAGGTACAGCAACACAACTATAATTTGTCAAAATTAAAATTGCAAGCTGAAGAAATAATTATTATGGACAAATAACTTATAAAAAAAAAACTTAACAAACCAAGACGCTAACAAGCACCCTAACCCAAATTATGTTAGCAATAACCCCCCAGACAATACATTATTTTATGCCCAGCCGAGTTTTGAGTTATTTCCCAGGATAACTCTTTCAAATAGTTATTAAATCACTGCACATTAGTTGGGTAGGGTGCAGATTAGCTTTTGGATTCGGGTGGAAGCATTATTCTAAAAAAAGGCGAAATAATTCAGGTCCAGCACTCTAAATCAGCATAAATAGCAAACAACTAGTCCTATTATATTTTATTGGGCATGCGGATTGCACACAAAAATAGGATCTATATATTGGTACTGAATTTTACAGCAATTTCGAAGTAGTTTACTCATACAATGTGTGGAAGAACAGTGATTAAAGACTTACCCTTCTCAAGTGTGGCTTGTTGATTTTCTTCTAGCTTGTGTTTTATATTTTTAATTTCCTTTTCTTCTGCCTCCTTGTGCTTCTTTGATTTCAAGTGGTTGTTGTAGGAATTGAACGAATTGAAGCGCTTCTGGCAGATTTGGCATGCCACTCCAACAATATTTTCTTTGGACTTGTTAGTATCAACCTACATAAAATCATAATAATAATTGATCGAACATTTGTTTTATTTTAATGTATCCAGCCGGAAAACAGAATTTTAAACAACATTGTTCCCAAAACAGTGATTCTTAAACAAGGTGCCTTGAGATTCTCAAGTGTGACGCAGCATATTTTGTAATTTTGCAAAATAACGTATTACAAATTCATGTGTAAGACTTAGATCTACACTATCCCCGAGATAACTAATGACATTATTATAATAGACCGAAAAATATGCTATTTGGATTTTATTTTCTACAACTTTAAATTATTACCTTGATAGAGATATTAAAAAAATCGGCATCTGGTGACGCTTGGCAAAAACATGAAAAATCGTGTATATATCAGGATAAGTCAATCTCTAAATATTATCCTGGTATTTCATTTAATAATTTGATGTGTATATTGTGAATCTAGTTGTAGGGTTTTCTAAAAAGTGTGCCTAATGTTTAGTAGAAAAAGAGTGGCCCAAATAAGTGATAAAAGATTCATTTTCTTATTTGCATAAGCTTTGACAAGTGCTTATGCCATCTTCAGTCCGGTAAAATTAAAAAAAAAATTTTTAGTGCGACGTAGGCTAAAAGAGTTTAAAAACAAGTTAAAAACCTAAAACTTCCTAACAGTCATAAAAAGGAAGTTAGGTAAACAAAAACAGTTTAACCATCACATTTTCAGCAAACAAATAACAGGATTTATACCAGAGCTTTTTGGGCTGCTACTTTTTCCTGGAAGTTTTCAGCAGAAACAGGTGGAAGAGCAACAACTTTACGCTTGAGATTGTAGCGATGCCAGTCTGTCTTGTAGTGGAATCTTTGTAGGTCGGCATCAGTGAAGGCCACGTGACATGTTATGCATGTGAAAAGCTCCTGTGACATGATTAATCACTTCTACTTTAAACTATATAACATGTATGAACACAATCAAAAATATCTGCGGACAAATTGATTAAATTGACATTTTTGTATGTTCAATATTCCAGGTTAAAAAAAATATGAATTTAGTGCAACGCCTATGATTAGGATGTTGTCAAGTGAAAATTTTCACCGCCACGATTTATGCATTTAAGAAGAAATATGCTGATTTTAAAGTCTTATTTTTTTTAGCGCCTACTCTAGAATCTGCCCACAACGAATATCTCTTGGGGTTTGGGTTAGCGTTTGGGTGTGGTGGGTATAATTAGGCTTGACCCACCCAAACCTAGACGCTAACCCGCAACCTAACCTAAATATTGTGCGTTGATTTAATAATTGTTTGAACTCTGTGGTAGGATTTTAGACCAGCGCCTATTAATTTACTAATTTTTCTCCTTTGTAAAACAGGTTTAAGTGTAAAAACGGACAATACAAATGCTAAGAAAACTAAGAACTCGTTGATCGTAAATTCACATGTGCTACGCATTGCACAACTCCACGAAACTCCTGTCAATCAAGTAGTGTTTACCTATTGATCAGCCAACCATAACCGAATAAAATATTTTGATTTTCTTGCAATTTGAGTTTTGCTGCAGACAGTTATAAGACGAAAATATCTGGGAGCATTTTAACAAACAATGATTAAACATACAAAATTGTAGAAAAAACTGCCAATTAAATTAACTTTTCCGCTAGTAGTTTTTCCTGTTGCTATGGTAACACCTTTGTTTTCGTTTTCTTTAGATAAAACCGTAGGTAAAGATATTAAAGAGTCGTATTAACTAGTTCTGATTTTCATTGACGAAAGAGTGCAACATGAAGTCAAGACAAGCTGTAGCGCAGGGTGGAATGTTTGGGCCTACCAACCCACAACCACTTAGCAATGAAACGAAAGATTTATTAAAAGGTTGGCCTTTATTTGTGTTCTGTATCGTTATAGGCGTTACATTCGTTGCAAGCATGCATAATTCTAAATAATTTCCGTGAATACAAAAAAAAATCCGTTGGTTTTATTAATACATTCTCAACGGAAAATTATTTCTATTATTTTGCAGTCATGATGCAAGAGTCAAAACTCAGCAACTTTCAAAGAAGAAAACTAACAGACACAGTAAGCCGTAAGTTTTGAAAATTCCTACATCTTTTTATTTGAAATGATTAAAAATACATTCTCGTTGTTGTTTATCAAAATACACCAATGACTGAACATGTTTATTAATTTTGAAACTTAACATTTTATTTTGATGAAAATGTCTTGACTTAACATGACAAAGAATTGCGATTTTTACATATGACTAGACTAGGACCTACGTTATTTCAAAATTACTTTTTTGTAACACTAAAAACATTTTTTTTTACTGTTGGCTTAGTGCAAAATCAGCAACCCGTATATAGTATAAATACATAAAACATAATTTGTTTTAAGGGGGTAATACACTGCCTTTGAAAGTTGCTCCGACATGCTCAGAAAAAGCCGAAGTCTTTGAAGAATTTGTACTGCCCCAAAAATCATTTACAATGCGCGGAGTGCCTTCTCCCTCAATTCGCAGCAGAGCGGATATCGAAGAGAGTGGTGCTTACAAAAGAGAGCAATTTATTCCCAAACCCATAAGTATGTTCAGTACAATATTTTGTATGTTTCGGAACAAACATTAATGCTGCATTGTTTTATTTTTAAGTTCTTTAATTCTTTAAAATCATTTAAAAATAAGATTTTTGTTTTTAGGATCTCTTGAAAAAGAAAAACAAAGGCTATCAAACATAATGGCATTTGGCGAGGACATTAAGCCAAAATCAAAGGAGCAGAAGTTGAAAGAATGGAAAGCAAAAATTAAAAATAGGCCAAAAGTTGACCGTTTTGATGAAAGTAGGTTTTTGTTATTGTTTTTTGTTATTTTTCCACAAATTTGATTTTCAGGCGGTTTTTATGCATTGTTGATTTTAGCAGTGGTGTAAACAAGTCATTGCATGACGACTTGGTCCCAGTCAAGTCATTTGCGAAATAACTTTCAAGTCTTTTCAAAACATAACAAGTCGTCCCATTTCAGTCCCATTCCAAGTCATTAGTTGCGAATGTCAAGTCATTTTTAGAGCCATTCATCTGTAATATTACCTATATAAAACAGTAAATCTTTGAAATTGGTAATCTTATCCGATTACTAGCAATAATTCAACAAAAAAAATTAGAAAAAAATACATGTAGGAATCTAATCATTTTATGTGAAAACTTAAGGTAAATTGCTAAATTTAATAATGAAATGTTAAATATAAACACTTAATTTCAACTAAAGTAGTTTGACCTAATTGACCTCATTGGTCCACAAGAGTCAAGTCTATAGTCATTTTAGCAAAATGACTTATGTCAAGTCAAGTCATTTTAAAACAGTGACTTTAGTCAAATCATTAAAACACTGGATTTTACTATTTTTTTACTTATTGCAATCAGTAATTTTGCATTTAGTTCAAAAGGAAATTGAGGAGCGGCAGAATTTCCTCGACGACATGGAAAAGTTTGGCCAAGGAAAAAAATATCGCCCAATCATATCATCACAAATTTCACTTCTCATTCGTGAAATGGAGATCATCGACAAGGAGAGAACGAAACAGTTGAAGCAAGCCATTGCTGAGAAATATGAAACTTGAATGCAAAATGAACAGAGCCAAAATTTTGTGAGATGTTAAATGGGATACATGGTTAGTCCTTTGCATCAGTCCAAGAGTAATATACATGCCGAAGTATCACTCACTGTGTTTCTATGTTGTGCCAATAACATAAAACAGTACTAAAAATTTAACTTCTATAGATGTATTTGTAATACATGTCTGTATCCTTGCAATGTTGATTTTTTGGTTTATCCTCTATTGATTGATATTTTAGGATGATTTAAATACAAAGGAGCTTGTTGTATGCAAATCGCTGTATATTATTACATACTACACATTAAGTGGTTGTTCTCCAATCGTATATATCTAAATTAAAATGTCATTCTTTTCAAAAAGATTATCTAAACTTTGTATCAACTTTTTCTCAGGCTCAGGATATTTATTTTAAATAACATAATCTCGTTAATGGGGTATACATAAAGGTAATGTACATAAACATTCCTCAATGTCACTATAATAATAAAGTTAACTCTTAAATTCCCAAAAGTTTAATTGGCCTTAGCTGTATTCCAGCTTGTATTCCAAAAGAAAAGCTTTTGATAAGAAATTCAGCTTTTTATATCTTGGGCAAGGCCGGGTACCTTTGCTGTGAAATGTAAGACTTGGTGTATATGAGAGGTGTGCGTCATGACACCCTGGGGCGTCGTTAAATTTTTCAAGGGTGTTACACAATTTAGCTTTTATTTCTAGGGGGTCACAAAATATCATATCCAAACTTGCGTTAATAAAATGGTTACATAAATAAATTGGGTTTGGTGTGTCGCAAGTCCAACAAACTTTTGAAAAGGCATCACAAGGATGTAAGTTTGACAACCACTGATGTATACAATAAGTTTCAAAAACACACTAAATATTTGATGACATGCAAATTTATTATGGTAGTTTGGTGTACTACAAAATGCGCTGAATGAAACTTTTCACAGAAACAAACAATGTAAAGTCGTTGAAATATAAAATACTCGGAAGGCAATAAATTGCACCATTATTAGGATTCATAAACATAAACCAACATACATAAAACTAGTTAGCATAGTGCAAATAACGTTTTTATCTACAGTCTAGATAGCGAGGGTGAATTACTATTATGAATCTACTAACACTATAAGCTGGAAAAAATTGGTTTACTACTTATAGTAATTAACTAGTATTACTTTCAAGTTGGCTATATGATTTAATTAAATTCATCTACCAATTATATACCAACTGCAGTGTGGAGTGCTAGGACTATTTAAAACACATTGCCAAGAAAGTGAATCATTGTTAACAGTAACAGGTCTTCTTGAAAGAGTAGGTAAATTAAAGGGACAAACAAATATTTGTGCACAAATTGTGTTACTAATGATTAAAATACAAGATTAGTTTGTATTCTGTTGAGATGCAAATTAAAATAAATTAGATTTTTGGCTGTCAAAACATGCAAACTAAAGGAAAATGGAAGCAATGCAATTTCATGATTCAGTTACCTAAAACCAATTTTTAAGGCAAATATTTTTAATGTAAACAATCAATTGTACTGACTGTTCTTGCTTTAGCATTTTGCTGGTATTATTTTTTTTAAATTGGATTACAACCATTATGCGTTTTTAATATTGACAAATTAAATGTGGCAGAGGCAGTATTGTTACACAAATTTACATATATTTTCAGATGAAGTATTTTACGAAATAGACATAATAAACAAGCATATCCTTTACATTAAGTTAATTAACCACCTCACAACCCAAAAAACCCTATCTAGCGCTAAAACACTTCGCTATAAACCAAATGATTTCTACAGTTCAAATGATATAATGTGATAAAATGCACTTTTTTAATGATACTATGAAACAAGCAATACCGCTCAGCCAGCAAGCGGTTTTAAACAGTAAACATATATACAAAGTGTAACAACAAATGTGGCTTTAAAAGCATCTAAGCAACACTTTTATCAACATGCTATAAAAACTAATCATTAAATAACTAGTTGTGAACTGGATTGGTGTAATTTAATTTTACAACTAGTTCTACAATAAAATACCATGTGGAATTACAAAACAATAGCCCAGTTAACACCATTCATTAGCAGTAACTTTTTATCTAAGATTACCATATAAAAAAATATAAAACCATATGTAGTAAATTCACACTTCCCAGGAAAAATGAATATGTATATTTTGCATGTGTGTGAGTTAGGAAATTATGGTGAAAATAGTGAAAAGTTAGTATCTCTGCATACCTTTATGGTATCCTGTTTCACACACATGCCCCAAAGCTATGTAGAGCAGTACATATAGGTAAACTGCCATGTTTGATTTTTGATTGTATAAAGATAAAATTGCTTACTGCTTTTACATGCAATACGAGTCTTACCTAAGTGTAATTGCAACTAAAAATCGTTTTCATATTGAATGGTAAATACACTTTGCATGCAGCATGGCAAATAAAACAAGTGAAAAAAAGAAAAAAACATTGTTCATATTGCATTTACTGTTCTCTGAATACTTTTTTATGAATTTGAAGTAAGTATGGCAGCACATCTTGGTTAGCGGTTATTCACACTCGAAATTACTTTTTCTTGGTTTCTGGCGTGGTGAAGGTTTTCTCTTTTTTATTTTTCTTGCTAAACATTTTTTTGACTTTATTCTTTTTCTTCTTTTTTGTGCCATCGGAATCATTTGGAGAGTCCCTTTGCAACTTTTTCATCATGTCATAGGCAGCATCTTCTTCTTCTTCCCTACAACAATGAAAACATTCTACTTTGACATTAAGCGTTCTGACATCACAGTGGAAAAAATTGAATTAACACTACATGCCCTAAACTTTAAGGCTGCCTAAAGGTTATTCCCAAGTTGAAGTAAAGTAATTCCAAACATTGACGACCACATGTTTTAATGCTTTAAATTCATGAATACAAAATTAAAAAGGAATATGATCTATGCCAGGGATGTCCAACCTTTTAGCAGAATGGGCCGCATAGCCACTTTAAAAATTTTGATGGGCCGCAAAACCTCTCAAATTAAAGGGATGACGTCCTAAGTTACGTCATATCGCGACATCATAAAACAACCTAACTTATAAGCACCCGCTCTTCGAGAGTGAACTCATGCAATAATATGCAAGTAATCTTAACCTTATTTAATTTTTCGAAAATTTGAGTTTTCACATGTTTGGGCTGACATATTTCCTTAAAACGGTCCGGAAACATACACATTTAGAAAAACACACATCTTGCTTAGCAATAATGGGTGCAAAAAGTGTTTGATGGCTGTTGAAATGCGACATTAGACTCGATTATAGTCCCAGAAAAAACATAAGATTAGGCCTACATCAAACACTGCGAGTTTTACACGTTTTGATGATAGTCGAAACAATTGTTTTTAATAAAGGCAACTGAAAGTAAGAATAAGTGGCGGGCCGCAGGTTGGACATCCCTGATCTATGCAGTACAATCTGCAATACAAGTTTTACAGATGTCTTAAATATCAACAAAAATCCAAAACAATGCAATACATACAGTTTCATGAAAGATATAATTATTGCATTATGTTATACTTTATAGCAAATATTTGACTTTTTACTTAAAAAAAAAAAAAATTAACCTAAAATGATACAAAACCAGAAAACACTGCTAAGCGCTGGTTTAATGAAAACTCTTTATGTTGGCTTCATATATAACTTTAACAATTCAGATGAAGAAATATTAAAATCCAAACTTTGAATAAGTGATGAAAAAGTCTTAAAACAAATAATAATATTAACAATAATTAAAGTATTACAAAAAAAGTCATTTTTTAAGGTAAAACATCCTAATCAATAGCATTGTTTTAAAAGAACTTATCAAAGTTTTAGCAAATGTATTTACCAAAATATTTTTTTACAAAAAATTAAACCAAACTTACTTGACCCTTTCTTCTTCTATAGAGTTAATGATTGTGTTCCTTCGTTCCACAATTTTTACGAGCTCCTCGACCAGTTTACCTTCTTGTTCCTTTTCCGCCTCTGTTTTTTCGGAATCTAGTTGGTAAAATCGAAAAGATTAGAGCATTACTAAATAAAAATTTGTTTTGATTTCGATTGTTTATAAATTATAATAGATAGTAATTCAGAAATGCAAAATATTTTAATAATGCAAAATGAGTATGCCTAAATTAGTTACTGTACCAACTAACTTTTATAGCAACTTATCAGCTCATAACAGTAATATCAGCTTGCATCTAGCATGATTTTTGCCAAAAAATAATATCAAATTAATTTTAAAACTTCTCTCATGGGGCCTAATGTGAAAATCCTTATATCCCTATGGACATACAACACAGCATTTATCTCCATCAAAAAAGTGACTCATTATAGAAAAAGGTCAGATGCTTGTAACCTAATGCTGGACTGATAAACAGTAAACAACTTTAACACAGGCAAAGCAAAGCTACTTTTGTACACACCTGGTTTGTTGAGAAGCTTTCGTATCATGAATTCTACATCAGCATGCTGCTGCTCCAGTCTTTGCTGCTGCATCCTATAAAAAATCATTTCATTGTATGATTGCTGTAAGGCAGTGGTTGTGCAATTTTCACACCTGGTGTCCTTTGCTTCCTAAAAATACTTATCACAACATGCTAAAAAAATGGAATTTAAAAAAAAAACAAGGAAAAATTCCACTTAAATTCTAATCAGTACTTATCATAGTGCTTACTGTACATAACCCAACAATCAATTTATTTATTTATTATTATAACTTAATGAAAAAAGGTGTTCATCATCTAATATAATCTATCAGGTAATAATCAATGTCAAAGTCAAAATGGTCAACTAAATCGACATCCTGATAAAGATCTGTCCATACGCACTTCTATCATTATCAGTTAATGTGGCTGAAATATATCCCAACCGGACTTATAAAAGCTGGAAGGAACACAATTCCTATCATTTATGTCAGGTAATGAATTTCAAATAGTTATGCAGACCCCTTGTATCCTTACAGACGTTTGAACCACTGACTGAAGGTTTTTAAAAAGGCACAGAACAAATACATAAACTTACTACAAAATTTTATGTTATCATGGCATTTTTTTACATTTAATTTGACAATACTGAAAAATAATAACAAGTGACAGATCAGGGTAATACTGATATATATGTACATCAAAACCTTAAAGTTAAATTTTGTTCAGCTGTAGTAAGTTTCATCCATGGATTTGGCATGGTTGATCAAGCATATAATTTTAAGAATTGGGGCTGTCTATGAGACTGAAAACGGAACTGGTGCCCCAAAATAAAGGTCACTTTTTGAATTCATTTAAGGATTTGTCTGAACAGAAACCTTAAGACTTGTAACTAAAGTATTTTCTAATAAGATATGCCGACCCACATAAAACAGGCTGTGGACATCAATCAGAGAAATTATAATTGGTTAACATTTAGGTGACAAAAAATGGACCATCTTATAACAAAACACTTACACTAATACTGACTAGCTTTTAAACAATTTAAAAATTAAAATTCTTTCTATTTGAACTCATATATTTTATAAAAAAAGAATCTTACTGCTTTAATGTGCACAATACAAGCAAAAGTTGACTTACAAAAACACCAGCTCTGTTTCCCGTCGAACCAGCTTGTTCTTCTGGTGAACCAGATCAAACCATTCACTCAATAACTGGTCACTTTCTGGTTTGGAATCATTGCCTGCAACAGTATTAAAAGGTTAAAAAAATACCTTATCCACACACTGTGATATGATGTGACCTGAGTGAACAAAAATAAACTATTTGAAAACAATGAAATATCTACGTATGGCCAGTTTGTGGATTCTGTAGAGCATAATTTAGTTTGGCTATTCTTGCTGGTGTATTTTTTATGTTTTACATGGTTCTAAGGTCAAAGTTTGAGACACTTTAATAATAATGTTTATTATAAACGGATAGGCAATTGAATATTGAGTTCAGTTGGATTCCTGTATAGAGGCATATTATTAAAAATTACTTTGAAATGTGTAATGTGCAGCCTATCCACATTTAATGCCTCAGAAATTTCTAAATATTCGAAATATTAAATATATAAAGTAACATTTATATACTGATTTATATTATTACTGTTTTCTTGTATTCCAACTATGGTTATTTCATTTCACATCACACAAAACTTTGCGTATAAATCACTGCTGTAAAATTTGCAACAAAATCTGCATTATATATATATATAAACATTCAGGGACACAGTGCATGTCTGCTTATTTATTTGAAATAAATAGGTTATTTAAGGCAAAACACAAACTTTTGACACACGTTTTGTTATTCATTTCAAATAGCACTGGGCTCTGTTGCAACAAAACAGAGAAAACATGCACTTTAGGAAATCATTTACCTTGATTACCTTTCACTACCAACAATAAAAGGGCCTTGCAGTTTCTTGGTAAAGTGCCTACAGTAGTTTATAATTAAACGAAATTATAATTTATTCCTAAAATAAAACTTTTTAACCTGATTTAAATAATTAAAACAACCATAAATATAAAAACACATAAGGCCAACAGTAGTTTGTAATTAAACTAAATTATAATTCATTCCTAAAATATAACTTTTTACACTGATTTTAATCATTAAAAAAAAAAAGTAAATATAAAAACACATGTACAGAAGCTTGCGGGTTTGTTGGTCTTATAATTAAAAAAAATATTTTTGAAATTTATGTTTCTGCGAAGGAAATAAATTTTTAACAAATTAAACAATTGGGGAAAAAATAAATATCTGAAAAAAGCTAATATTGGAAAAAATAGTAAAAAGACTAATATTTAAATCTTACCTGACTCCATATCCTCCCTTAGTACTTCTTCCAACTTGACACCTTTTCTTTCCAAGTCCTTTAATTGCAAATCAACCACTGCCATTTCGCTAGTTATTTCCTCTTCAGTCATTTGACTTTTAACCTGAAAAGAGAAAAACAACTGCATAAGAATAAAAATGAAGATATGTTATGGAGCTATATTGGAAGGGAAATAGACATAACATTTATTGACTACATACCCAAAATTAATAAAGCGTGTTCAATGGCAAAAACCTATGTGATGAAGTTAAATGAAATTTTTTACCCAAGATATAATTAATTTTAGTTTGACTTCCCATTAAATTTTACTGTTAAATTTGATGCACATGTCATGCTTTTAATTTTGAAAACTTAATACATAATATTTACAACTTGGTATTTGGCAACAAGCAATTTGTAAGTGTTAGTTTAAACAACAGTAGCATATGGATATATGTATATTATTTTTTTTAAACCAGCACCACCAAAATATACTTCTATTTACACTTCCTACAAAAAGTTCCCAAAGTACTTTTATGTTCATTAAAATATAAAATGGCTTTACCTTTCTCTTGACCAAGGGAAAACCAAAGCCAGGTGCTGCTCTAGTTGGTTTTGATGATGGGGCTTTCGTTACATTAGGCGAAGGCACTGAAAAAGGGGATTATTATTTCATTTTTTTTAAATTTAAAGAACCAGCACTTTTGTTGTGTTTATTTGCTGTCTGTGTAAAATACACTGCCTTATTAAATCATTGATAATGAAACCGGACTCCGTTACAAAAACGGTTTGTGTTAATAAAACTAAACAATTCAATAACATAGAGCAAGTCTATGGTTGTACTTGTGATTATGTTGTGTTGTATATTACACAAACACAGTTGACACCAATTCAACTGGTCATTTGGCAATAAGAACAATTAATATTACTGCAGTATGTTCGCATTACTTCCTGCACTTATGTGATAAGGTAGCAAATGAAATTTAACGCAGGAATGCCTAATATTTGCACAAGCATGCTTAGAATGCACGGAAAAATGTTAAGTTACAAACATATATTGATAAGCCTTTGTAGTATGATTATAATAATAGAAACAACAATATTTTAATTTGTGTTACTAACTTACTATTACTCCATTTGTAACCTTGTGCTGAAGGTCAAGGTTAAGTTGTGTTAAATTGAAGCCCTTAAAAGCAATCTGGCCATAAATCACTTTTAATGCTTTTAAGAGATGTGTGAAATGTTTTAAAGCAGAATGAGGTCTAATGGCACCTCCTTGTGTAAACGAGGTAACAGAAAAAAACAGGTGACTCACTTTAAATTAAACTGCAACTCAATATGTCACGAGCAAGACATCTGTTTTTTTTATATTGACAACCAAAGTGAAGGCTTAATCTGCAAATTTGTGACACAAATTGTCTGAGTGCCTAAAAGCAAACAGAGCAATAACAAAGCCCTGGTCTCTCTTTTTTCCCTTACATAAGTCTGTCGGCCTGTAATTACCTTGTGCATTGGAACATGCAATATTCTCTTGGTGCTTTGGTGAAGCAGTTTTATCAGTTTTTTCAACATATCTAAACACAAAGTTATACTTTTTTAAGAAATGTTGGATTAGTGGGCGACCAAAATACATTATAGGCCTGCTCCTGTTGAACATTTACTAATCTTCGGAATTCAATGAGCTTTAAAGAAATTGTAAAACTACAAATTTAATTAAGGTAACTAACAATAAAAGAATATATTTGAATGACACAAAGTTAACTTTTAAGAAAAATTAATACAAATATTTGAAACAGAAATAAATCAATAACTAAACTCACCTTTATCAGTCTTAATGAAATTGTAAAACTACAAATCTAGTTAAAGTAACAAAATAATAAAAAACATGTTTAAATGACACAAAGTTAATTTGTAAGAAAAATCAATACAAATATTTGAAACATATCTTACTTCTTATCAGTCTTATTGTCCTCATTTAATTTCTCCATCTGCTTCTCAACATTGTTCTTCCAATTTGGAGCTGGCCGCTTGTTTCTCACCGGTGGGGTGACAGGAACTTCTGGAGTTTTAACCACACTCACAACCGGGGCTTTTGGGGGGGTATCTGTAGTTGGTTTCGGGGGAGCTGGGGCTTTGCCTTTACGACGCGAAGGAGGCCTAGGTGGCGTCCCGGTAGCTTTTTGGCTTAAATTTGGAGATTTTTTATCCTCATATTCGTCTGTGAACGGGTTTAATCTATTTTCTCCAGGGCCAACCACATTTAAAGTCTTGTGCCCATTCTCTTTTGGTGTTTCTTTCTGGTTAGGTTCAACATAAGCCTCCTCTTCATCACCAAAGGGATTTCCCTCAGAATCGGATTTGTCGCCATCAATGTCATCCACATCGTCATCATCCATTTCAAATGGATTCAGCGACTCCTTTATTTCCGGAGATGGCTCACTACTGCTTGAACTATCCGGCTCCGCAAACGGATTTAACTCGTCATTGTAATCCACAGAATCATTGCGATTTCCGGGGGTTGAGTTGGTTGAGGCTCTACTAAGGCGAGGTTGAGGCTTTGGGGGATCCAATGCCACATTTGGTCTGGGGCTTTTCCTGCAAAGATTAAAGTCATTGTTTTAGGTGTGAACTTTCCAGGAAATTAAAATTAAACATTTTGTTTAATTTTATGATTTAAGGAAAATATATTGTTAATATCCTATTTAACAAATATTGTCCTCCCCATACTAAAGTTGTCTCACCCAAGCATTTACAGACTTATTGTCTATGACAGTGTTTCACAACCTTTTTAAAAAAATTTTGTGTTAAATTTATTATGATGGCCAATTCAACAAGATCCCGATATCTATATTGAATATATATTTTACATTTATAATTTTTATGATTCTATGCAGATTAGATTATTAACCTATTATCAAATGATGTACTCTGCAAGCTAAAGCTGTCTCATCCCCAAGCATTTACAGATTTATTATCTTTGGTTATATACAGTTACTGAGACAAACCTTGCACTCGGAACAGGCTTATCAGAAACTTTGGGAAGCTCTGCGATGAGTGGGGCAGTTTTGGAAGATGGCGATATGTCGTCATCTTTAGGGGATAAAAACCTATCTTTTTCCTCTTTCCGCTTATTTTTGACATCAGAAAGCGATTTCAGAAGGCTTGGCAGCATTTCTGCAGTAGTCTCATCATTTTTTAATTTTGAATCCACTTTCTTAATTGGTTCCTTGTTGAGTTCTTTAATATCACTGCTCAGGTCTGTTGGCCGTTTACTTTGAGATAGCAGTGGGGTTTTAGCTGTAGGTGATGTTGACTTTGGGCCCTTGGAGGTTTCCACTGCCTGTATGTTTGATTTGCTGCCAGTTTCACTATCAGAGGCAATATTTGTTTTTGCTTGTGATTCGTCTTTCGTTAAGGCCTGTGAGCCGCCACTTGGAAACAAACTACGGGCAACTACATCTCCGCTATCACCTTTACTTGATTTAGGTGCCTTATTTGGTGCATTTATAATCGTTTTACTAGATTCTTTGGTAGAAACCACAATAGAAGTGTCATTACTGGAGCTGTTTATTTTACTAGATTTTCCACTGCTTTGTGCTGAAGTTTTGTCGGCTTTTTCGTCGCCAAATGGGTTTAAATTTGTCTTTGAATCGGAACTTGCAGTGCTGTTGCGATTGCTTGAAGTCGAACTCGGGGTTCCCGAATTTATTTTGGAAGGGGGTGTCCACTGTTGCTGACTGGGTTGTGTGGTTGAGAACTTTGAAACCATATCGGTTACCTTGAATTGCTTTACAGGAGATTTTTCCTGTGGCTTTACAGCTAAATCTTTATTGGCAACTGAAATGTTCGTTTTGGCAGGAGTAACCTCCATGGCACTATTGGCTGGGTTTTTATTGGTTGCTGGTTTAACAAAAGGAGTTCTATTTGTTGCGGTCTCTTTTTTAGGAGGCTCTTTTGTGTCTTTGGCGGAATTTCTTTGTTCAACGTTCGTTTCAGAAACTTCCATGGCTGTGACTTTAGCTTTCACGCCTGCAGAAGTGGTTAGGTTGCTTTTCACTTTATTCGGAATAGGGGTTGTTTCTTTTTTAGTTGGCGATTTCAAATTGTCCATGTAGTTGTGCATTAAGGCAGAGCCGTCTCTTCTATACATTCCACTCAGCGATTTGGTTCTGAAAGATAAATCATAATTAACACAAGTAGCTATGAAAAAGAGCAACCAAATTGGATTAAAACCAGTGTTTTTTATCGTTGTTTTTTTTGTAAAAAAAATTTTATGTGAACAATTATATCTGTGTATGTTTTTCGTGAAAAATGTATGTTTTTCGTGAAATGAGTTTTTTTTTTAAGTCAAAGATAAAGGTTTAGAAACTGAGCACAATTTCAAAAGTGTTTCACCTGTGACAGTGGCGGTGATATATTTTGCCTTCGTCAATAAATCGTTCGACGAGATGCACTTTCTTCTTGCAAATTTCACACAAGCTGAACTTCTGTACTTTTTCGACAAACATTTTTGGTGGCTCTTCAGGCTGTAGATTAAATATTTCAACAAATACTCTTTGTTACAAACTTAATTGATTTCTGAAGTTGCGGTACTTAACATATAAGTCAGGCGATTAGACACTTAAAATAAGTTTGTTTTCCATTAACATAGACCGTGTTAAATGCTTGTCAGTTTTTACACATGATATTATTTTAAAATTTAAATAATTTTGAAAAGTGGTATAAGCTACAATTTAGTGTCCATTGCCAAACCATACGACAAATAACTTGAAAACCCAAGTTGGTAAAACAATTTCGTAAAGTTCTCTTACTTTAGGCGAGCGTTTAACTGATGATTCTTCAAGTCTAAGTGGAGAAGCACTTCTTTTTTGTGGTTTGCTGCTTGTACCTAAGAATATAAAATGTCGCCTTTACACTTGGTCATTATTCGAGTAAATAGCATTAGGAACTAACACAAAGTGAAATTACCTACTGTTAGTTTGTTTAATTCTACATTCCATACCTTAAAAGTTTATAGAAACAGCAATAACAAAAGAACTAAAGTAGTATTTCTATTAATTTTTTTTACATTGTATGTAAAATAGCCCAATATAGACAAACAAGATAATATCAAAGAGGCAGCTTTGTACATGTTTAAAAAAATATATAATTTATCTAAATAATTATGTTAAAATTTAATAAAAAAATTTGAGGAAAATTACCCCCAGCAACTGGAGTTAGCTTGTGAAGCACATTGTAATATTGAGATACATAGGTGATGATACTCAGTTTGTCTGGCACTTTCATTGCCACCATATCTTCAGCGTCGAGTAAAGCAGCAATGCCAAGCTCTCTTTCAGCCACTTCAAAGGCCAGCTGGTTATTTTTTAATATATTTTCCTTTGAGAGCGAGTCGAAATCTCTATGAACACACATGAGGCATTTATTAGAATTTTCTCACAAACATAAAAAGGTTTAACAATAATATATTGGACACTTATTAATATGTTCTTTCCGGAAAGGAATAGTGCAAATATTATACACTTTTACACTATAGGTTTCAAATAGGGTTTATTTAAAGCAGTTACTACTTCCCTTTGTTAACCTATTTTTTTAAAGAAAGCCCTGACCTTTTTTGTGACACCTAATTTAAGCCCACTTTGACTGTTAAACACAACATTTCTTGTTGTCTGGATCTACACACATTTGTTAAAGTGGCAAATTGTGTTGGAACTTAGGGATTGGGGTGGCTTTGATATAAATGTTTAAAGTTAGAAAAAAGTAAAATATATATAAATGTACTTAAAGACTTTGTTGAAATGATTGTAAGCCTACTTGCGACTCCTCAAACTTGTTGACAGAAGCCCCGCCTTAAATGCCAACACAAAAAATCTCATCCTAAAAACAGCTTTCCATTCAATTGGGTCTAGTACCATTATTTTCAATTAGTAACAATAATAACAACTTACATTAAATCTGGTCGGTAGTGATGAATTAGGGCACAAAATGCGAGGCCATCCCTCCAAGATGTGGTCATGTTTGTTATGTTGACATTATTGTGATCCTTTACCTGCTTTTGGCACCAGGTCTGCAGTGCTTTCATTTTGCTCGCCATGATTGTGCTTGTTATGCCAGTCAGTTAGCAGCAATGTAAAAACAATAACTGAAGGATCTTTAGCTTTACAGAGGCATTTTGCTATGGCCAAGACTCTATATACAAGCACAAAGTTTTATTATGGCAACCACTCTCTGCAGTGCATTTCATGTCACTTCACGCCAAGATCTCGGGTGTGCAGCACCAAATTTTGAGTTGCGCAGGTGTGCAATAACGTTTTTCGCACATCTGAGGTATGCCAACAAATTTCAACCTTCTTTCAGAAATTAACTGTACAACACTAATTTAGGTGTTCACACGAAGTTGATAAAAAAAATATCGGGTGCGTACCTGCTGGACCCATTGTTTTTAATCTTCTTACAATATTTACATACATAAAAGTTTGGCGCTCTTTCACTATTGTACGTAAAAATTAATAAAAAATTTTTTTTCTTCAAATGCCGCATACCACAACACATATTGTTTGGGTTAGGGTGCGGGTTAGCGTTTGGTTGAGGGTGGGTCAAGTTATTATTAATAATAAACATAATATTACTTGACCCACCCTCACCCAAACGCTAACCCGCACCCTAACCCAAACAATATGCGTTGTGGTATGCAGTATTATTATTATTTTTTTTGCATAACTTTTCACGTACAATAGTGAAAGAGCGCCAAAAGTTTTTAGGTTCTTAAATCGCAAAATTATTATCCTATTGTAGTAATCTTTAATTTTGTGCAAATGTTCTAATTTTCGGCGCTGGTCTAGTGCGCGTTAGCGTTTGGGTTGGTCAAGTATTATTATTATTACATTTATTCTCTCATATATATTTCTTCATTGCAATTTCGTTAACGGTCGTCCTTATTGCTAAAATAAACTCTGCTGGTTTGCTAAATACTGTAAGCTTTGACGGTTTGCACCCTGACAATTTCGACTTAAATGGCTCATACTATAGCAAAATAGGGCGCTGGTCTAGAATCCTACCACAACGTTGAAATGATTATTAAGCAATGCATAATATGTGGGTTAGGGTGTCGGTTAGTGTTTGGGTGTGGGTAGGTCAAGTAATATTGTTTAACACTATTACTGGACTCACCCAAACCCAAACGCTAACCGGCACCCTAACCCAAATAATGTTCGTTGTGGTAGGATTCTAGACGAGCGCCCAAAATAGATCTTAAACGAACGCCGGTGTTTCCATCAGAGATTCAATCAACACCTTTTCTCGGTCGCGTAATTAATCTATGCGCTGTACTACACAGCAATACAGCATAAAGTCGTAACGAGACGCCAGACTTGCAATTCAGGACTTCTAACTGAAAGCCGCTGTTTGTTTACATATCACTATTTATTACGCACCTGACTTTACACGTCATTAAGCTTAATTTGTTGTCAAACATAAGAAAACCAAAAACTTTGCTGATTTTACAACAACTAGCTTAAACTGCAAATATTTAATTTTTATCTCGCGAACCCCAACTGAAAACGCCCATGAAACAAAGTTGTAAACAATTTTTATGTTGTTTGATTTCTATAGTCTCGCGCCAAATCTAGAATTCAATTAAATCTCTTTGAGGTAATCCAATTCTGCAAATCTGCATTACAATAGTTGAGCACGTCAACAAAATAAAATAATGTTTCACTTGCTTTGTAACAAATTCTTCAAGTCAGTCCTTGTCATGAAAAGAAAACTATTAAAACTGGTAAATTGTCTGACTACAAGCAATAACTCAACTAAAAATAACATAAACACAACATATCGCAAGCAAATTGTTTTGTGTGCAAAAATTAACATAAATAACCCAATTTTACAAATAATTGCTTAAAAAAAACACTTCATTTTAACCACGGTTATTTGTCTGAAAGACTTAAGTCAAGTCATTTTTCCTAAAAGACTTAAGTCAAGTCATTTGGAAGCATAGGGACCAAAGTGCGAGTCATTCACTTGAGCCATTACAACACTGGTCCTCTCAAAATAATATTGCTTCTGTTTTTAGCTGTTTTATGGCTTAGAAAAGATTAAATAATACTGTAATAATGTCGTTTGAAACCCAAATATATACCAGCAACCCAAATGGAGATTTTAATAAATCTGTTTTATTGGTTGGTGACATTGAAGAGAATAATATGATGCAATTTGCTGAAATGTTATTTAATGAGGCGGATAAATTAAATCAAGATCTAACAGTAAATATCGCTAAAATGCTACCACTAAAAGGTAAATATTATTACTTGTTTTATTTTCTAAACAGTTTGTTTTTTTCTAAATATATATATGTTTTTTTCTAAATATATATAAAGACAATAATTAGTGTCAGTTTATACCCAAAATTTCAAACCTTTGGCCCCCAAATAATAATATTCAAAACTCTGACTTTGAAAGTTATTTTTTTATTAATCTGATTGTATAAAGTTAATCATAAAAAAGTTTGCTTAAGTTAAACTTGATCACTTTGCTGATAATTAGTAGCAAAAATAATTCTCTACATTTTATTTCAACTGGTTATTTTAATGAACTTATGAATTTTGTCAGATGCCATCAAAGATTGGATGACTTCATCATTAATAGCAATTTTTACTGACTTGGGCAATGTAGAATCGCTCAACAGCTGCAAGGCTTCACTAACATATGCCCCTAAAGAGTATTTTCTCAACAAAGTTCTATTTGTAGGTAAGTATCTTTATAATTACAATTTCCTTGTTTCAAAATGTAAATAATATCATAACGTTTTTCTGTTTTGTGTAATGGTTTATGTTTTTACTTTTTTACCTTGTCCCCTAGCCTAAATTGTCTTTGTTTGCAAGAGTGGGTGTACACAGTTTTCTCCAGCGGTTTCCCAAATTTTGGACTTGAAACTTTTTGGTATTTAAATGAAACACTTGCGGTCTCTTAAAACTACTTAGCGGTCACCCAAACCAAACCCTGGGTGTACATCTTTATACATGTTTTAGGATACAGTAAAATAAAAAGTATACAGATTTACCTGTAAATGATGTATGTATAGTCAGTTGCTTTTAATCCTTTCAACTTATTTGAATTAAAAAAAAATACTTTGTTTATTCAAATTATTTCCATGTTAAATGATGGGCGGATACTATTTTTAGGTTAATCAATTCATTTATTGCAATATTTTCTGTATTTCTGCACTACAATTAGGTAATTCAGGAATACATAATTTGAAGTATATATATGTTTTAGTTCCTGTTATACTTGCTGTCATGATTTTAGTTTTTTACTGCAAACTTAACAGCAAATAAATGTCATGTCTTTATGCTTTATCAGTATCTTGAATTCCAGGTATCAACTTTAATTCAGGCAACTCATGGTGCGTAGAACCAGAGGAACTGTCCAATCTTGCCAGTGAGTTAATGTGCCCTGTTTTGTGGGCAGACCTTAATCACCAAACCAGCTCAGAAACTTTGGCGAAGCAAATTTTAAAGAAGTTGAAGTTATTGACATGCGACGACATCAATGTATGTTCTTTGTTACATACCGGTGTTTTAAGTTTACAAAGTTCTTGACGTTTTTAGCATCTTTCGTTTTTCGTCTGTATTTCTTTTATTTTGTTGTTGTAAAGATTGAACTATTTATATGGTCTGAAAAATTATTTTGGGGACATATTTTGTTTTTTTAATAAAAATATACCCCCTATAAAATATACAGCCACCGCACCCCCGTCTAGTTTTTGTTGTTCTTGGTGTAAGTACTGTTGTTAAGTTCTGGGTTATGATCCGCGGTCTTTTTAGGGATTTGAACCCCCCATTTGTCAGCACATGAAAAAAGACAAAAATCGAATTACATCACACAACTTGTTTTCTGTCTATTGCTTTATGAGTTAATGGCAACATTTTCGAGATGTTTCAGTCCGGACGCGATCCAATTAAAAATCTTTTGCATGCGTCATTGTTGGACCACGCACGTCACAATTAACGTACGTGGATCGCTATATGACTTGCTTTTTATAAAGAGCAGCAAACAACATTAATTAGTCTGTACGCGTTTGAGACAAGTCTTTTATTTCTGCACATTCATTCGAACAAACAAAATCAAGTAAATTTCGAACTACTACTGGATTGAACAACATAAACAAAATATTTGTCAGAAATATGCGTATTTTCGACAAATATGGTAAATCACTGCAACGTAATTAAAAATACAGTTAGTTAAAATATTAGTCCGTTTTTAATCCATTGGTGAAATATAATGCGTTGCCGTGTCCTTGATCGCATAGGCGTAGCTAGGCCGCAGGGGCCGTTTCCTCCCATAAATATTGTAAAAATATTTTTTCTAGCCTTTATGAGCAGTTCCACAAGAGTCGTTCTCACTGTTGCTTCACAAACGATGTAGTTAATATTACGTTTGCTATACTTATTAAGTAGTTTTACTACTTTTTAGTCATTTTGATTTTGCTCTTTGAATGATTTTTCAGTATTGCGCTCAGTCAGTTGCTGCTCAAAACGGTTTGCTAGCATATTTATTTGTGTTACGGCAGTTCATACAATGGCAAAAGCTAAACAAAAAAAGTTCAAACTTTCCAAAAATTTATGGCTGGCTGCGTCACTGCTTTTGGACATAATGGAGTCAGGGGTGTTTGACGTCAAACACAGGAAGTCGAGTTTAGGAAGCTAAGTGCGGTGTGCAAAAAAAACTGCAGGTCAAGTCATAAAGATAACAGCGTGCGATGTCTAGCTGGAAATGACCGCAACTATTTCACGAAGCTTAGCACTAGCCATCGATCAAAACCGAAAATGCTCTGCCATCACGACAGCGCAGCACCACCAGGCCACTAGGCCGGTAAAATCGCATCTTACGCATTTGCAGGATCAGCTATATCTATTACGATTTAGCATACGCATTGAAAAAGCACAGTAACAAAAAAGAGATGACAAAATATGTTCGTGATACAACTTCGTACAAGTACATAAACAATATAATTTGTTCAGGTATCTGCTAACTGTGACCAAAACAATATTTATGTCCCATGAAACAAATACTGTTTGGTATTTTGAAACGCAATACTGGGGCCTAAATTTTACTTTTCAACGGGTAAATTTAGTTTAAAAAAATGTAGTCCTGTTATTAAAACGTTTCGTTTTATGAATTTGAGAAACAAAGTTTGAACAGTATGCAAATCCAGCAACTGAAGTGTTTTTAAATTCACAGTGTTTATACCAATAGTTTGTGTTATAATTGATTTAAAAAAAAAACATGACTTGTATACGTCAATTGGCAGCCTTATGATTTGTAATGCGGCGATAAAACATTTAAGCAATAAAAGCAAACCCTTCACTAATCGAAGGCGCTTTTACAAAACCGTGACATTTCTCAGCGGAAGTGTGCCTTAATAACAAGGCATTCTACATGTTTTGTCTGGCCAATCGTTTGGTGACATTTCCTTTTAAGACTAACTTCGTATTAGGTTTAACTTAGAAGCAGCGTTGGTTTACGTGATAAGCTCGTGTATGAACGTGGTTGCCTTTAAAAACGCCTTAATCGCTGCTCTATAAATATGGCCCAGCAGTTATCCAAACAGAAAAACACGGTATTCCTCTTCGGCTTTCACACTTGCCGATTTGATGAAGTCACAGTCTTCCATTCAAATCCTTGCCACATTCCTGTTAGATATCATCACAGCTTCACCGCGAAATTTTTCTTTCCGTTGTGAAACATTTCTTCAACTTTTTGAAGGAGATTTTCTGCCCGCGGACAAGTACCTGGGTTTTGGACTGTACGAGGGCAGTTTTGTGTATTGAACCTTGCTTTGATCTGGAAGTTCAACAACGAAAAACGTGGTTACCAATAGGCTAAGCTGGTGGTAAAACGATTAGTGTTTGAAAATATCTGGTGTATTTAATCCTTTAAACCAGGGGTCGGCAACCTTTTTGTAGTCGCGGGCCAAAACCAAATTCAGAAAGGTCTCTGCGGGCCGCACAAAATGTTGACTAAGAATTATGTTATTAAAATGTTAAAACTACCGTGAATCAGGCGGACCTCGGATCTTTTTTGCGCCTAAAAAAGTGTTTAATTACATTTAAGGGGGCAGTAATAAAGTATTAGCACGAAAAGCGAATAAAATACGTTTGTTTGGTTTCAAATCCGAGTCCACACATCGTTATCCATACAACTAATGAAAAGTGTAATAAAACTACTTTGAGGAAACGCAATAACAATAGTTAATCTAGTTGAGTGTTTGTTAACCTTTCAAAGTCGGGGCACACCTGGCGAGCGCGATTTATTTTGGTATGACGCCATTTCTTGCAAGTTTTCATTAGCCTACATTGCCGACAATAAAAAATAAAAAAAAAATGCTAAAAAAATATATGTCCAATATTTGTGAATACGTTTTCCCTTTGTCCGCGACGCACTTGGCAGCCTTCCACGGCACAACGGTAGAGAAGCGCTAATCTATATTTCAAAAGACAGCGTCAAAACGTAAACAAACCGAATAGGGAAGGATCATTCGCGAGAAGCGCGAAAATTTT
The DNA here is from genome assembly GCF_963924565.1 of Ascidiella aspersa. Taxonomy (NCBI): domain Eukaryota; kingdom Metazoa; phylum Chordata; class Ascidiacea; order Phlebobranchia; family Ascidiidae; genus Ascidiella; species Ascidiella aspersa. The sequence continues at coordinate 25,278,081 of NC_139451.1, forward strand.
TCGCACTTACGTAGTTAAAATAGTTAAAAAGTATTTGAAATGGAATCGTGCCTAGTTTGTCAAAGAGGCGGCGGGCCGAATGAATTTCATTGGCGGGCCGTAGGTTGCCGACCCCTGCTTCAAATGTTAACAGGACTTTTTATTAGGTTTCATTGTTTACTCTGAATGATCGTAAATGTCCCCGCATTTTAAATACTAAAAGTTAAATAACTGAGAAATGTTCTTTCTTTTTTTTTAATTTAAATCTTGTTACAAATTGCAAAGCCTACTAAAATATTATATTATATTATTATAAAATGAATTGAAAATAAGTCTAGTCCTTAATGTGAATTTATCGTTCTACATACGTTCTAAAACAGAAAAGTGTGGCAATTTTATTAAAAGGATATGGTCGAAAACTACTTGTGTTCTTCTACAGCTTGTTTACATTTCAAACATATGCTGACGAAAGAGAATATACTGACTCGATATCATGAACCTTGAAGGGGAATTTACGGTTTTCACGGGAAGTTTTATATGACGAAACACCATAGTGATTGGCTCACGCCCTTAAAACCGCTGGACAACGCCCTGCTTTCGAAACTTTGAATGAGAAAAACATTGTCTCGTCTAAACCAGCAGGATCGGACCTATTTTGGGGGATGGGACATGAACATTTTCTTAATAACATGACATAGTATTTGAAGTTATCTTGCGAGAGCGTTTCGTACGAACTGGTGCGCAAGTACGCAGCTAACATTAAATTGGCAAAAACCTTTACTTTAAAAGGGCAGTTGACCTATATTATTAAAATATTATCACATTGATCTATATTTAGCGAATGATTGACAACTCAAGTCCTCGACCCCAAAATAGAACAGCAACCATTGCGTTTGTCCTGTTTAAAAGTTACCGAAGTGTTGCTCACGATACGATTACAAAGCCACCTGCATGCAAAAACCTATATATTTGCGCAAAAGTTGCCAAAAATTTGATCTTGTAGAAAGTCTGGCCAAAGGGTGTTTAAACCTTGCGGCCTTCGCGACCAATTCGAGCAGCCCGCGAGACCTTTTTAAAACAAAAATATTTTTTCGGTAAGAGCTTAAATTGGTTTGCACGTTCTAAATTCGGACAGTTCGAAGCAAATTACAGTCATAAAGTTGTGAAAATACTTTTCAGAACCAGAGTTTTGTAATCCGCACAATGTTGTTTCAGTTAGCACAAAGTAGCCTACAATACCAACACAAAAAAACAAAACAATTAAGAAAGTACGGTCGCGTTTTAAAGAGTTCTTCCAAATCAACCCGGTTTGAAAAAAGATTCCAAATCACCCGGTTTTTACCTGAAAATTGACGGATGGTTGCCTCGTCCACGTCCAATGAGCGCAAGAGACGCATCCAGAAAAATCTGAGACGACAACTCAGCTTGAATTCGTCTGTTTCTTCAGGTGGCCATTGCAGGAAACTCAGACCGCAAAACTTTGTCGGAATTGGACTGTCTGGTAAATTATTCTAAATATTTAACCCTTGGTAAGGTAAATATCAAGATATAATGCATAAAATTTACTAAAGCCTATATAGCCCTACTGGTTATTCAGGTGATGTCACTAGCAAAATATTTTGAAAAAAAACGTGGACTAAAGTTAGAGATGATCCAAATGCTTAAGCAATTTCAAAATTTAAACATTTACAAGTCCTCAGAATGTTACAAGCATGTCAATATTATTGTAGGACATCTTAATTGGTGAGCGTTCTTAAAAAATGTTTCACTAAAGTTTTACAAAAGCTATACAGATTAAACATTCTTTAACTGTGATTTCTATTAAAACATAAAAATAAAACCCTTTTCACGAAATCCACGTGATAAAACAATAAACTTTCAACGTTTGCTCCAAATGCACAAAAAATGCTTTTTAAAAAATATATATTTTTTTAAATAACTTGATGCCTTTTTACCACCCCCAGAAGATTGGGTTGGATTTTCCGAGCTGTCCCATTAATTGACGGAGTCATGGCGAAACTTGCGCGAAAAATCACAAGTTCAAACAACCCGTGACAATTCGAAATTTCTCAGTCGCCAAAAATTTGTTTCCTACTGTCCAAATAACAAAGGACCCACCGTCGAGCACCAAGGGTATTATCCTCATGTTTTTGCCGTTGGGGTCCAGGTGATGAGCCATCACTACTTCGTACTGCTTCCACGACGAAACTGTGTACTGATGACTGAAGCACACGATCGTCTGCCGCGAGTGATTTACCGATTCTGCACAAGCAAATACAGTATACAGTAAAACACTGTGGCCACGTGTCGGCAACCTTTAGCTACAAAAGGACCATTTGGTCTTGTTTTCGCCTTTAGCCAAAAATATTGAAAATGGCTTCGTTCCCATTTAGTTTTAGATATTCTAACAATTATTTTAGTAAAACAAAACATATTTAGTTGCAGTATTTTCATAGCTCTATGGCCCGTTGAAAATAGTCTTGTGGCCCACTCCTGGGCCATGGCCCACAGTTTGGGAATCAGTGGTCTAAGTCCAACCTGCCCTCAAAAATACATCTTATCTAAACCATTTTCTAAACGTGTTTGGCAATCGTGTTTTACCGTAACGATGTTAAACCTTCTGGAAACCTAAATAAGATCTAGACGAGTTCGGGTTTAAGACGATTTAAATTAATATTGAAAACGTTTTGTGTTCAATGGGATACTGGCTCTACCTAAAATAAAGCCCAACGTATACGGATATGATTTGAACTAATGTTTTACAGTTATTGCAGTGAGGTATGTAAGACGACACTCATAGTTTACCTAAATAAGTTCGAAGCTGTATAGGGGTAACTTAATTGATCATCGATACTTCCAGGTAAGGATTTGACATTTTATTCCGATTGGACAAAATTACCACAATTTAACAAATATCACGATTTTATGGCTACCGTCAAAGAAGCAAAATAGATTTAATTGAAATGTTGGTACTTTTATTTCACGATATTAGGCCAGAAGTTTGCTTTGGTGTTAGAAGCTTAAATTTAGGTACTATTTTCTTAATACATTTGCCATTGAAGGTAGAGACTACGGTACTGCGTTGAATCACAAATCTTGTGTGAAAGTGAAATTTCAACATCAATTTGGAATCCGGCGGCCGATACTTCCCGAGTATCGAACGTGTAGGCCTACTGATACTATCACATAGCATCTGGTATCGGCACCCATATATTATCAGACATCCCTACTTCCAGGTTGATGAAACAAAATGTTTTTAAGCTTAGCTTCGGCTGTTAATTTACTATTTTCCGATTGTAAAGTAACCGTTTCAAATGACTTGAGTAAGGCCATTCGGACAAATGACTTGACTTTGAACTAAATCCCTATGTTAAAGACTTAAATTTAATTTAATTGCCAGTAAATACGTTTGAGTAAGATTAGGTTATTTACTGCAATTAATAAATGTAAAAACTGTAACTTGCTAATTTATTCGTTGTTGATGTGTTTCTATGCGAAATATTGTAAAAGCGTAATACAATGAAAACCTATATCTGATAATTTAGGGATATCCGATGATGCCAGGAAAATAATGCCCAGGATGTAAAGGAAAGCAGTTAAGTTTCGATTGGCAATTTACTTTTACACTTTTCAATTTTCTTAATTTACGTTTCAACGCAGACAACTTATTCGCAAAACCATGACTGAAATACATTTGTTAGTTTGGCATTTACTTGGATCGGGAGCACCTCTACCCTAGTAGCCTATAGGATAAATTCTTATATACGACAACTCAGTGTTGTAAACAAGTCATTTTGAAATAACTTAAGTCCAAGTCAAGTCATTTAAAAAATAACTTAAGTCCAAGTCAAGTCTTTTGCAAAAATAACAAGTCAAGTCCCAGTCCAAGTCATCGGTTGCCCAAGTCACGTCCCAGTCAAGTCATTATGAGAGCAAGTCAATTTCAAGTCATGTCATTAACATAAAAGTAAACTGTTAAACTATTAAAATTGGTAAACTCGTCCGATTACAAGCAACAATTTAACTAAAAAAACACACAAACGCAATATAAAGCAATAGGAGTGTTTAATGTGCAAAACTTGAGATAAATTCAAATGAAAAACACTTAATTTACTCCCAAGTTATTTGACAAAATGACTCAAGTCCAAGTCAAGTCATTTGTCCAAAAGACTTAAGTCAAGTCAAGTCTTTTTGGTCAAAGGACTTAAGTCAAGTCAAGTCATCTGAAAACAGTGACTTAAGTGCACTTAAGTCACGTCAATGACTTAAGTCATTACAACACTGCTACAACTTGTCATAAGGCGTGGGATAAGGCGTTATCTATATGCGGCTGTTTCCCACGATAGGATACTCAAAAAGACATGTCGTGGAATTAAAGAAGCCGCTTTTTTGCTTGTGACACATCACACGTTTTTCTAGAGTTAGACCCTACGTTGTTTTCTATTTATATTGATTCAGCAGTATCGGTTCATATATTAAGCCCTTGTGGCATTTCGCCAACGCTTTCCTGGCCTTAATAAAAATAATTTAAAAATACTGAAATAATGATGTGCCATATTAGATTACACCCATGGTAGCCATCTAGAAAACAAACCAAAAATAAGTATAATGCCATTTTTTAACTAACTTTGATATCTACTGGCAATTAATGTTTATTTAAAAAAAAAAAAAGTCCTAAATTGCCAGACAAACATCTTACCTGAACAATAAAACTCAAAGCTTAAAAACTCGAATAAAACTAGGATCAGAATTTTTTTAAAGGAATACATATTTCGCCTATACTGGCATCGTCAGTTCCGTAAGGATTGACTCGCGTTTTTAAACTTTGGGCGTTATTGTTAATATACGCGTCAGCGGAACAGTAATCAACAAACAGAAACCTGCTGCAAATGGTTTTGGATTGCATAAAGACACGCCCTTTTATACATCTTACCTTCTATAGTTTGTGATGGACTTACTCCCGTTGGTCGGTCTCTCTCAAACAAGAAGCACCTCAGTTGGAGTTTGGTTTCCAATATCGGCAAGAGATACTTTTCAACCCAGTCCATTTGCTCAATGTGGCAAGAAATGTTGACGTCGTACAGATAGTTATCTGAATAGAAAAAGTCAATTTTGTGAGAATTTGTGCTAATGTTTTTACAAACCTTGACTTGACTTTAAGTCTTTCGGGTAAAATGACTTGACCTTATAGTCGATTGGTTAAAGGACTTGATTTCAGCTGAAGTCATTTACGCAGATAACTTGACTAAAATGTAAATGTTTAACCAAGTACATTGAGAATAGCCTAATTGCTCATAAAAAAGCGCGTTACGATTCTGCAGGTATAATTTTTATTTTTGATCAAAACATCCAAAACTCAAAACTTGGATTTGACATGTTATGCCTTAACTTGGACTGGCACTTGACTTGCTATTTGTTAAAAATAACTGGCTTCGATTTAAGTTGTATTGCTAATGACTTGACCGATACTTAAGTCATTTCAAACAACAATTCCTAAATTCTGGTTCCGTAAAGTAATTTAAGAGGCCACATTATAGTTTCGCGTAGGCCTACCAAGTAAAGTTTTGTAAAATCCAAAAAAATTACAAATTGAAATTTCATAACTTAAACCTGCTCGTAATTTTGTTAAATGCACGTGTAAAGAATCTTACCGTTTCCGTTTGACTGGCACGCATGGCTGGAGTTGGTCTGCGCTGCGTCTTCTATTATTTCCACGACATTAGTGCTAATCGTTTCGGCGTTGTTTTGCGTCGTAGCTGTCGAAGAGCTGGACTTGTGGCTACTTGTTCTGTCCGCTTGCGCCCTTTTTCGCTTCCAGAACATTCTCTGCTTCTGATGGCTGCAGTCACGACTTTTGCTTTTTTGTTGTGAGCTCAACAGACTTAAGTGGCACATTTTTTTCTCTGTTACACAAAAAGACTGGCTTTAAGTGGTAGCGAAACTATGACGGCAAAAAACGTTTTGTTATACGCATAGGGCGTGTTTCTAAAAAGCTCGTTTAGATTTGAAAATATGTGGCATGTTTACGTCTGCGCTTGACACTCAACACGCATTTGTTACAGCACAGCACATATATGGCGTAATTCCTACCAACCCAATGACTCAACTATATGTTAACTTTTTTTAAATTATCCTCACACAAACAAACGTATCGCAGTCCGCATTAAAGCTACTCATTTCTTCTTTCAAGTGTGGCCCAACTGTAGAACGTGGCACCGCATCGAAAGTCTCTGTTGTACAGCTTCCTGACAAACAAATTTCGGTTCCACGAAATCCCAAGTAAACGTTCCTGCAGTCTCAGCCACAGGGTTGTTTGCGTATCCGCAAAGCTTTGCGACTGATTGGAAATGCTCGTGTGCATCTTACGCAGCCAAAAAAATTCCGCGCTGTAATGGCTTCCGCTGTTCGGGGCGTGCAATTCAATTCAGGGATGTTGGCCGAAGGGGGGAAAGGGGGCATCTTGCTCTCCTTATGGCAGGAGTTCTTAAACTGGGCTCCGTGAAGTAGTTTTAGGGGGTCAATAAACGCCTATTTAAAATATTAGGGTGTTTGAAAGTAAATCAATATATCAAAGAAAAAAGTTTAATTAAAAACAAAATGGTTTTGCACTGACTGTATTAGGACTCCATTTCAGTTTCACATTTTTTGTCCGAAATCAGCAGAATAATGAAGTCTATTTGTATTATGACGTAAATGTATGACGTCATTTTAATTTTTTTGCCCAATGTGGTCCACGCGTTTAGGGTTCCGTGGTAAGAAAATTTAAGAAACCCTGCCTTAGGGTAATAGAATTACCAATCATCAAACGAATTGTCCCCATTGTCGTTTATATCGCAAACGAACATTTTGCTGAATATTACCTTATTTTTCTCTGTGGACAATGTTTGTCTGTACAGCCATGTTTAGTTTTCGGTGCCTCCTCTTTAAGCTTTTTTGCTGCTCGAAGTATTGACGAGGGAGGGAATGGTTTCCGGCGTCTATTCACCCTTATAAATGTCACGTGGTCCCAGTGCACGGGGGGCTATACAACGTGGTTTGGTTCACGTGTAAGCTAGTCAACACAAGTGATGGAAATAAACGCGAATGGTCCGTAACGGTCTTCCGGTAAAATATTTTTTGCACGTTTATATGATGTGTAGGTAAAACGAGTTTTTTCCTAATTTTTTGTCAGTCCATTCCGCTAACTTTTTCAATGTATTTAAACAACGATTCAGTTGCGTATTTCTGAACTCTTAAGATTAATCGTTTTAGACGTCCCGCTATGACGTAAATTCGTGACGTCATATCTGAAATTTTTATGCGTTCCGGTAAGATTTTTTTTCTCTCCCCCCACAAATAATAAACATGTGATATTTCTCTAAATTTGCGTTTTGTCTGGTGATTTTTTCAATCCGAAGCGCATATTACCGTTACTTAGTTGGCTAAAGTCATATCCATGAACGATATATAAGATCAACGTCATTTGATAACTTTTATCTAACTTTCTTTACATTAGGTACTTACAGCTACAACAGCTACCTTCAAAAAGGGTATTACTTATTACCAAAATTAGTTGCCCTAACCAGGATTTTAGTGCAAGCAAGACCACGACCTCGATCATACCGATATAATATATGTTATGATAGGACTACCATATTTTCAGCACATAAAAAGAGGACATTCTTTGGCCGGCAAGTAAAACGAAAGTAGAATTGTTACTATTGAGTTTAATGATGTTTTAAGCTGATTTTCGGGATGTTTGGTTGTTTTGGGATTCTTAGATTAATTTTCGATAGGAAATTAGGTGTTCCTGGCCGACTCGAGCGCAAATATTGATCTATTTGTTGCGAATTTTGCTGTTGGCGGCTACGAAAAAATCCTACGTTTTAAAGTGAATAATCACACAGCTTTGCTTTATTAATGGGCCTTTTTACATGTGAGGTACGGCTGCAATTTTTCTGGCGCTATGTTTGCAATAACAATCAAGAACAGGGGTGGACAATTATTTTTAACCGCGGGCCGTATGAGAAACTTAAAATGTTGTGGTGGGTCAGGTCAAAAAAAAGTTCTCAAAACACGCAAAATGACGCCATGCTCTGACGCTATAAAACAAATAAGCTAATACGTTTGAAGTAGTTGTGCGAAAATGTGTAATTTAAGTCAAAATTAAAGAAAGTCAAGGCATCAAAAAAAAAAAAATTGCGACTATATGGGTTTTAAAATGTAAAGTTTAATTTAGAATTAGAGGGGCATGACGCATTGAACACTGCTAAAAAATATACATTGCTTGATATATTTGCGTTTATCAAGTTGTGGGGCGCGTTGACCCAAAATTAATCATTAAAATAGCCTACGTAAAATTTCGCACAAAAAAAATGAAAATGTTTTTTTTTTTGCTTTTCAAGGCTTTAAAAAAGTTACCGATATGTTACTTGCGGTACAACGGCCATATTGCAAAGACGACATAAATGGGGAGAAACACACAAGGTGGCATTCACTAAGTAGGTCGAAAAAATGTGAATCAGTATAATGTTTCAGAGTTTAGAAAACGGTCTGTATTTCGTTTATATTTTAGTCAGAAGCGCAAAAGATATATAAATATTAGACTAAGTTTGTTAAACTTTCGTTGGAGATAGTGCCACAGTATATATGACGCTATTTGTCTGTAAAGATGCCGAAACATCGCGTGGAACATACATGAATGACAGAAGAGTTTCGCGCAAATCGCGAAAACAGTTTCCGTTCTAGTTTTAAAACAGGCTTAAAAAAGCGGTTGGCATGGTCATGAATAGATTCGTCCCGGGAAAGAGTGTTTACGATACAACCAAACATGTAGAAACTCATCCTTGTTTTTGCTTATGTATTTTAAGGAAAATAGGCCACGGGTCGGATTAAATTGCTTGCCGTATGTTGCCCAGGTCTGATCAACAAGGTAGGGCTGGTAGGGCAATTTGTTGTTGAAAAACCTTTAGCCTACTAAACCAGCAATTCAGCATGTTTCATGACTACAATAATTTTTTTGGAAATAAATACAACGTCTCGCCTAAAAGAATAATTGAAAGTGTAACTAACTCGAAATGCGAAAAAAGAGGACATTTGGCCATTTTCGAGCGTCCTCGAAGGACCATTCACTTTTCTTGAGAAAACAGGACAAATTGTTCTAAAAGAGGACATATGGTAGGCCTAAGTTATGAGCGTTGGTCCTAACTAGGCTACTTCAACAGGAATCACACAACGATTTTATGGCTTATTAAGTTAAATTATTTATGTGATACGTTATTCAAAACTTCCGCAAAGTAATCTCTATTTTGCGGGAACGTAGCCTACCTATTCTTACACAGCGAAGTCAGCGCAATTCGTTTACGCTTTAAATTTTAAACTCTTTGTGGCAGTGTGGCTGTCATAAGAAATGCACGTATAATCTTCAATGTGTACGGTACAGTAGAGCCTGGGCTCCAACGTACACGGTGTGTTTTGTTGTCGCGACCATACTGCGCGGCCAGGAAGCTATCACAGCTAATTCAAGAACGTTTAAGCTTCCCGACTCGCAGTATTAAGTGGATTTTCAGTATAAATATCCTCCAAAACTTAGCATATTTGCAATAATTTCAAAAAACAAATTTAACTCAATTTTATTTTAATTTTAGTAGTTCCCTTAAAATAAGCAATTGCGGAAACAGTTTTAAAATATTAGAGATTATATATTTAGAACACAGCGTATCCTTTTTTGTTGATTTTTCAGTTGTTTACAGATGTAATTTTATGTTAACATTTCATTTATCAGATTTACATAAAGTTATTCTAAAACGGAAAAAAACTCAATTCAGGGGATTTTTCTGCGTTATTTCCGTCGTGGTGGAAATTTCGTCTGGTTTTAAACTCTTGCGAAAAAAAGGGTTTTTGATTTCTATGCTTTTTGTTTAATAATATCATAACGTCATCTGTCGGAAATCCCCGATTTTACTTCTTCATTTCCAAAGTTGCACCTGTGTAACTTATTTGGCCTATTTCCGTTACTTTTCATTTTTCAAGATAAAACAGGGTAACACTAATTTACGGAATGATGAATGGTCGGAACGCTCACAGTTTTATTAATGAATATAATAACACTTGACCCACCTTCACCCAAACGCTAACCCCCACCCTAACCCACATATTGTGCGTTGGTTTAATAATTGTTTTAACGGGGTAACACTTAAATTAGTGAGCGTTCTGACCATTCCGACCATTCATCATTCCGTAAATTAGTATTACCCAATAAAACATTGGTGCAATGAAAATGTTGTGCATCCTTGTTGGGTAGAATATTGTGTTGTTACTCTTTAAGGACTAATTTTACGTTTGTAAGTTTTGAAAGTCTTGTTTGTGTTTTCTTCACTTTTGTTTAATACAAACATCGCAGTACGACTTGATATTACTTTTTAAAACTGCTGCCGGAAAAAAAGGCTGTTAATTTTAGTTAGTGATGGTGATTTTCATAATTTAATAAGTACATAGTGAGACCGCACCGCTCATTCGCTCTTTTCTGTTCGAACTAATGTGTTTGTTGGTAACTATAAATACAGTAGCAAAACTAGAAAGAAATTTTATGGAAATTAAACAAAATGCCAAAAGGAATCTAATGTTACTCAATTGTGAGTAAAACATTTTTGGCCGAGTGCTTTTTAGTTATATGAACTAGAAATTAAGGTCGTTTTAGATCTTGTCTTTGGTAATTTGAATAGTCATTTAATAAAGCAAAGTGAGATTACTTGTTGTAGATTCAGGTTGCCACAAAGTAATTGAATCTTTAAAAGCGTTCCAATTTTAGGTCTTTAAAATCCTACAAATGTTCTTTGAATGTCGTTGAATTTTTTGTATAAAATTGTGTGGCAACCCTGAGATTGTAGAGCAATTTCTTTTATTTAAAATCATGTTGTATGTTACAATGTAAGTTGTAAATTTGAGTTCCCAGCAGTCATTAAAAAAATAATATAAACAAGCTTATCATTTTAACTTATTTCGTATAAGGACTGTTTCTTTATTTACAAATTATTTTTACCTTTTTTAGTAAAATACAAAACTGTTTTTCATTTTTTTAATTGTTTTGGAAGTTCTTTAGTTAAATGGCAGTTATATTTGTTACAACGAACATAAATAGACAGTTCTTTCTTTACAGCGTTATGTAACCTGTAACTGAGTTAATATATGCATATAGCATGTTATCCACAACTCACAAATGGAAGATATAGCAAGAGAAAATGGGACAGGTGTGGAAAGTCCACAGAGTTTTAACACTGAATCAGAATACAGTATTATAAGTCGTACTCCAGGTAAAAAATTGTGTTTTTGTATTACTGATGTTAGGCTGGTCATTAATAACATACATAAAGGAGTATGGTATTATACAAAGTTGTGATAAGCACTCTTATAAACTAATTTTTCCAGATGAACACCCGAAATCCGTGAGAAAGTTGCTTAACTTGATGCAATCATATAGCTTTATGTAAACTCTGCTCATGCAATTAATAAAAAGAATAACAATGGCATTTTCCATACATATATCGCAAAACTATTACTGAGTCATGCAAACTTGTAGTCTTAATCAATTGTTCAGTGTTCATGTTTTTTTCTGTTCTTCGAATGACTACTTTTGTGTGTTTTCCTGATCACAAAACTATAGGACTTGACTGGTGCTTAAGTATCACTTATTTAAAATCTGTTTATATATACAATTTAATAAATATTGTTCCATTTAATGCGGTTTTCCATTTTCTTTATATGCTGCTGTTTTTTAAATATTTATATATGTAGTTATACCAACTTAATTTTTGTTCAATTTAGATGCTAATTCTTACCTTTCAAGTCAACTTCTATCTCAAGTTCCTGGATTTATAGGGTAAGTGTAAGTTTAGTCACCATGAAATAACTTCATCTGTAAAGCTGCGTAAAATAATTTCCTTGTAAGGTACTTTTTGGTTAAAGGGTTCTAACACTATTGCCAGTAGTTACCTACCCAAGATTCATAATTTGATTTTAAAATGGATAAAAATATTGCTTACTACGTTCTTTATCTATCATACTAAAATAGCAACATAAACTTTCAACAATAACAAATTCAACCATAGCAACCGCTCCATATTAACTGATTACCCTGAGGGCATTTTGGCAGACTGGCCATGTCATTCTTTTATGTTACAGATGAGTGTTGTAACCCTGTAAGATGCCTAGTCAAATTTGTCACATGTTTGATGGTAATTGCCCAACAATTTGATTATAAATTTAAGTTTTATGCCTTTATTTAGGTAAATTTTAACTTTTTTGTACAAAACTGTAAATAGTGAAAAGAGTTTTATATGAGATTATGTATAAGCTGTATGACAATGTTTCAGAGTTCCGTTGTCTTTTCACAATGTTTGACAGTTCAGTTTTTACCTTAGAAGTGTTTCACTTGGTAATTCAGTTTGTTTAAAAGCTTTAATTAAAAATTTATACAAAACAAAGAGCAATATTATAAATGTGAGAATTTTACCCTCATATTAAAGTTACAAAAACTGTAAAAAACTTTTGTAGCTTTCATAAATCCAAAGCTACATTGTTTCGGGACACATATTGTTTTTGGGGTGTTTTTGTTCTCATTATTTTTAATCATTGCTAGTTTTAAAATAACAATATTGAGGTTCTTACCTGTACAATCCTTACCTTATTCTATTAAAAGAGGTTTCTAATTATATATATGTATTAAATAGTTTCAAGGGGTTTCAAAATGTCCTATTTTTTATTCGGAGAAGCTATTGATGTCCCTTAATGCAAATCTAAGTTTTAAATTCTGTTAAATATATAGTTCCTCCGTTGATACCAGTGCTACATCTGAGAATGAGCACTTGTACATGTCGCACCATGCACTCGCCACTGCTTACGAGCACCTCAAGATAAAGTTCAAGAATCTTGAACTGACAAACCGAAGCTTGCAGAAACGAGTGTCTGCTTCGTCCAAGCGCGGAGAAAACGGCCTTCTGGTAAGCTTTGACTAAGACCCTGAACTATATATATCCCACAAACTTACCCCAAATTCTCAAAATAATTCAAATTGGGTCATTTTGCAACAATTCTTAAATACTTTATGACAGGGCATCTCAATGTTTTTTTTTCTAATAAATACTTTAATGTTCTAGATGTTTAATGACCCTTTAAAAGTTTAAACCAAAAGAGTATTTTCTTAAACTCAAAATGTATTGTACTTTTGCAAGTTGGCAAGCATGTGAATTACTATCTTTTAGACAGGCACTTGAAATGATAAACTTCATTGCTAAATGTAAGATGCCGCAGATTTGGCTTAAGGTTTTGTTACAACAACTAAGTTCAGATGGTATACAATTTCTTAAGAATGTTCTACTTTTTTACCTGTGTAATTTTTCAGTCTGCCTCTGTGATGAATTCACATGAGAACAATATCACCAAAGCGTGGGAGGCCTACACAGACAAGACAAAGGAGTGTCAGAAACTTCGAGATGAACTTCGTGCCACAGAAATGAAGCTTGCAAAATCTGAGGTAAATACTTTCCTGAGAAAAGGTGCTGGCCAACCTATGGTTGAATGGACATAATCGTGTAATTTAATAATTCAAATAAACTGAATGTATCTATTTATTAAAAAACACAGTGGAGAACAACTGACATGTGTTGATGAGATATTTATAGTTTTGTTGTGGCTAACCAGCAAGCCCGCCACCCCTTATTGTAGACCTTTTTTCTTTGTTCTTACTCGCTCTAATAAGTGAAACATGACTAGCATAAAAATAGGATACACTGTTTATCATATCGCAAGTGTCATGTTAAAAGCATCTAGAATTGGTATGTGGGTCTTATTTAATGTAGTGTTCTGTTCAGACTGTCATACCCATATCCTAAGTTAACAATTTTTTTTATTTTTCCTGATTGAAAACATTTTTGTACTGAATATGCCTGCAGAATTATTGCTCCGTTTTACTCAGTAAACCAAATAATCTGTGTTTTCATTTTAATATAGCGATAATGGTTTTGTGTTTAAAAAATTATGTAAGTTATGGTTAAGGAATAAAAAGTGTGACTGTCATTAATTATTATATTCAACCGCCTACTTAGGATGCTGCCAGGGACCAATCGTTGCGTGGTGACGTGATTCGAGCTCAGTCGATGCACGACGACTTGAAAAAACGACTTCAGCAATCGGAATTGACCATTAACGATCTGAAACACAAAGAAGAAATGGCTAGAGAGGAACTAGAAAAGGAAAAGGTTTGTAGTTTTCACCATAATCTACATCAAACTTTTGCAAGTATTTTAGCCACAATCTAATACGAATGATAACTTGTTTGGGATGCCGGCATTTTATAATTGTCACATATAAGCTTGGTATAGTCATACTTTAAAGAACTGTACAACAAGTAGGATTCCGCCTACATGGCATGACAAACCCACTTATTTGCCAACCTGGTCACCCAGTATGTTAATAAACGAGGCTCACTGTTGGCTATACACGCCTAATTTTAGATATACATCAATGCTATGGCCACGTCATGTGTAGAATATATACACCTTTACCCTTTAAAAATAAAGTTTCTGTTTACATAATAATCGTTCAAAAAACTGCAGCAATTAGTGTGATTTTTACAGGAATATCAAGAGAAAGTGTTGCGATCTGCAGAAGAACACCACCACAAGATGCAAAGTGAAATTGCAGATTTGCAAAGTCAAGTCCAGGAAAAGGTACATTGCTTGTAGTTTGGAAAATTTGGTCCCTAGGTTGTTAGAATAATTTGCTGAAGAGAAACATGACAAAGACTTCCATGTTATGCAAACCTAAAACATTATTAGTGTTATTAATATCAAAATGAAAGAGTAGTTTATTTTGTGTTATCAGTATTTATTAGACAAATTATCAATATTATTTTCCAAAAAATTCTATAAAGAAATTTTTAACATGTTATCTTCTGATAGTGTAAGGATTGAAACATTAAGCAACATTTCTAGGTAATGCAAACATTTTTATTTGTTTTAAACATCATCAATATAAGAAAAGCATTGTAGCGGCCCTGAAATTTCCCACATTTGTGTCCACACAGTAAACCTTTTTTCTGCTCTCCTTAGCATAGTAAGTTATAGTTTATTTTACAGTGTTGTAGACAAGTCATTTTGAAAGTCAAGTACAGGTCATTAGTTGTCCAAGTTACGTCTCAGTCAAGTCATTATTACAGCAAGTCATCTCCAAGTTAAATCACTCTTATTAAAATAATACGATAAATCTTTAAAATTGGTAAACTCGTCCGATTTGAAACGATAAGTCAACTAAAAATAAGAAAACAACATGTAACCATGTGGTCGTTTTACGTGTAACAATTAAGATAAACATTAATTACTCAATTTTATAACAAAATCTTAAATAAAAACACTTAACATCAACCCAAGTCATTTGACTCAATGACTTAAAACCGAGTGTTGTTCATCCAGCAGTTTTATTACAATCAATCGACGTTTTAACGTTCTATAAAATACGCCTTCACCAGGATAATATTATATATCAAGCAAGACACATTTGTTATAGAACGATAAGTTGCATCACATACAAAACAGCGATAACATGCGATTACAGACTCGCCACAAAGAAGTGATAAAACAAACTCAGAGGCGTAAAACATGTTTTTATTATCATTTACATTCCAAATTCAAGTTATTAGTGATTGCTAGAAAAAAATAAAGACCTTTTTTAAGTTTGATTTTTAACAGGAGTAACTGCGTTTTTAGAATCGCAGAGTCCAAGAGTTGATCAACAACCAAGAAAAGCAGAAGAAGTTCGCCCAGGACCTGTTGGATCAGCAGGAGGCCACCTTCAAGAAGCAGTTATCCGTTCTGGAGGGAAAGGTGATTCGGGAACAGGAGGAGAGAGCGAGGATCGCAGAAGAGCTGAAGCTGCATCAGCAGGAGATGCGCAGTTTCCACAACTCTACCGGACTTCCAATGAGCATTTCGCAGCTACATCAACGCAAGATAGATGAGCTGGAGAGAGAAAGCGAAAATAGCAGGTGATGCGCTAAGGCCCAAGCGGTGTTGTAATTGCCATGTTAATTTTATTTAGTGTGTTAAGGCTTTTTTCTTGGCGAGCCCAACACCCGTATAAAGATTACTGACATATAAAACAATTAACAAAGTAAATACGTTACCCCAAATAAACGATAATGTAAGAAACACTTTCACTAAGTAAATGATTACATTCATTAGTCCTGTAATTCAAGTAATATAAAATAAATATAAATACAGTTAATTATAAAAAAAATTGTGTTTCAGTGCCTGCAGTGATATCGACGCTGCCGAACTGGTTTCAGAGCTGCAATCCTTAACGGAGGAAATAAACACGTTGAAGAAACAAGCTTCCATGCAATCCTTAATGCTGACTCGAATCACTGAAGACCCCCGAATAATGGAGTCCATTACAACCTCACTTCAATCCTTTGACTACGAAGCTATATGTAAGCTCGTGTATACGTGCGCAATGTACTTTTAAGGCGAATTTATACTTTTGTTTATTTTCTTTTAGTTTTGGTATTTATAGTGAATATACTGTTGCTGCCTGGCACTGTATTTCTAAAATTGTAAAAAATATAATAAATAAAAAAATATTGCCGGAAGGAATAATTTTAGAATTGTTATTTAGGTGATTTAACATTTTTTGGTTTTGTATTTTTTTGCAAGCATAAATCGCGTAAAGATGTAAACATTGCAGGTAAATTTAGACCTCTAAAGCAGGGGTTCTTAAACTGGGTACATGGACCCCTTGGGGTGCGTAGTTTAATTTTAGAGGGTCCGTGAAGACCTAATTGAAAGATTAGTGCATTATTTATAAAGTGATGTAACTCTTTCTAAAGAAAAAAGCTTCAATAAAAAACGATTTAGCACTAAATGTATTTAGACTTTATTTAATTCCTCATTTCTTGGTATGAAAATAGCGGGTTTTAAGGTCTAATTGTTTTACGACATCAAATTATGATGCCAGCTCTAAAGAGTTCATGTAGAGTTGTTGACCCTGATCCATGCGAACCAAAAAATGTTTCAGGGTTGCGCATTAATAAAAGGTGAATGACCCATTATCTAGTGTGAGGCTACAATTGTCAGGCATTTCTCGCCCACTGTCTGCAAAAATAGAACCACGGCCCAAGCTGTGTTCTGTTTGTTAAAGCATAAAAAGGCTCACCCTTTATGTTTGCTACATATTTTTCAGCCACCAACCACATTCCCAGCTCGCAAATCGTTCCGGTCCAGTGCACGGAGAACGAACCAATGGGAACGGGTTCCGCTGATCCAAGTATTGATCCTAGGTAAATGTGTGCTTTAACAAGGTTCCCCATAACCTACATGTGTTGCACTGAATATGTAAAAATGGTAATCACCTTGATCTTTTTTTTTTTTTTTTTTGTGATATTTTAGTAGTGTCTGACCTAAATTGCTAGCTTTGCTAGAGTATCTACTGTCAACTTCTATGTGGCATGGCCTGATGCCACCAATCAAATATATGCCCGAATTCCATATTCGTTAAGCGTAACTTTGGTAAATAACCTAATATTTTCATGCAATAAAATAACTTTTATATGAATCTATTAGCTAAAACTAGATAGGATTAAAGATTATCATCATAATTGTGTACAGTAATACCTTTCGGTTTAATTTAAGTTGTAATTTTCTGCGTTTAAAATTTGATTAAGAAGCAATGTTACTTTAGACAAATTATGGATGCGTTGGGCGAATCAAGTTACGTTTCAAGGTCATCTTCTGGCGACATAACGCTTTCAAGGTCATCCAATCTCGCTGTATCGAGGTAAACTTTTAATTTAAAGTTCTTTACTGAAAACTTGAATGTGCTGTCGCTCGTTTTACACTGTTATACATAACATTAAAAAGAATGACCAATTTTGTTTTTTTCTAAAAAATTGCTATGGTGCCATTGTGAATATACTGGTTTGTTTTTGTTTAAATATATATAATTTTTTTTCTAAATTGTGTAACAAACGTAGAAAGTTCACTGATGAGTGATGCTTTATTAACGAATGTAAATTTATTATGATTTTTTGAAGACAATATATTTATTGGTTTACTTACATATCGCTACTATTTCCCTGGCAAATTATCCTGTACCGCAGGCACATCCACGCCATCCAAGGCCCCAGCAGCGGCGAGAGAGGCGGCGAGACGTCTGCGCACCGGATTGACATACCGCACGATCCCGCCGCTTTGAACAACGCTTTCAATAACCTTCGGCTTGCCAAGGTCAACGACAACGACTTGCTGCAACACGTGAACACCACTGATGAGGTCGACCCTACCACATCTTACTACACAACCTCGCCAGGTTGGTAAAGAAAACAAAATTGCTATTACAGACAACTTTTTAGTTGAAATGAGCGTAATGAACTGTGATTTAAGCTAAATTGGACCAATAGGTTGTCTTATCTATATAGTCAACACTGTATTCGGACTTAACCAGAATGGAAAACGTTACTTTCCAAATTCAGGTAAATCGGACATCAACTAAATTTTAAAGTGATATTGCTTTCATGGACAACTTTTGTCTGATTTAGCCTAAATGAACTGTAATTTTGTCCTATTTAAATTAAGTTAGACCAATAGATTTTCTTTGTTGTAGAGTCAACACTGTATTCCGATTTAAGTATTCAATTTTAAAGTTTTGAGTTTAGTCATGGTCAATTTTACTTAAAAGTCAATATACTTTTGATTGTAGAAGTATTCAACAAACGGCTGTACTTTGTTGAAAGTAACTTGATTTTTGTTTAAGGTGTGGTTTGAATCTGTACGTTAAAATAACAGGAACAACCTTTCTAAACTAATGACAACTATGTTAATGGCTTGATGGCGTTTTCGTTAAGGTCAAGCGCACTCACTTTTTCCAAGTGGTATAATACTTGACTTGATTCCCTACTTGGCATACGTCATTGCAAACCGACTTGTTTACAGTGCTGAAGTTTAGGTTTGGGTTCACTTCGTTTGCTTAAGTTCGATAACGCTTTGTCTGATGTTTTTTCTCTGTTTTAAAACTGACTTAAAACCTACACTTAGAAGAGACACCTTGATAATTTTTAATTACTGGATTTTACTTCAAATGTTTTCCTACCATGATCTTGCTTGAATCGTATTCAAATTCCCACTCTCCTCAAATTCCCACGCTCGTATAAATAGCGTAACAATTAATATTTCTAGACATATGATCTCGAATCAGTCATATTGACGATTTTATTGACGCTAAAATGACGTAACAAACTCAAACAAACCGCGCGTTTATGACTTTTCTTAACATAATTCGAATTTCCTTCTGTTGTTGAAATCAATATTGGTGGCAAATCACTTTGAAGTCATTTCAATAATTAAAATGTCAAAAAATGTACATAGAAACTCCTTATTGAAAACAGGTTCCTCTGGCAATATATATTATTTTCTACCAACGTTTCGGCTTACTATCCGGCAAGCCTTCGTCAAGGACACACACAAAGCCAACAAGACACAGAGTAAAATCACAATAAGAAAAAAGGAGATAAAAATGTGCGAGACACGTTCAAACTACAAAGCGATGAAACAACGTTCAAAATACAAAGCGATAAGACAACGCGCAATTTAGTGGTTATCTTTTAGCACCTGTCGGTACGGCGCTGGAAACAAAACGTCCGTTTTGATGTTCATCGTATCCGGCGTTCGGTGTATCTGCCAGGATTCGCGAAACAGACGTTTTCGGTAGTCGCTCTCTCTTGCAAGAACAGTGCCCCCATCGAAATTAATATCGTGTTGACGACTGCAATGGGGGCACTGTTCTTGCAAGAGAGAGCGAGGTGCTTGATTTTAGCCTCGGATTCCGACTTTGAATTATCTGCCGTCTTCCTTTTAAATGACTTAACATGCAGACAAATGACTAGGACGACAAAATAACGAATTAAAAAGAAAAAATGTTTTGATTTCGACCTGAATTGAATCCTCATCCTTTGTGCTGTTACAGGATTTATAAAAGATTTCCCTTTGCCATTGGTTAAAATACGAGCTCTTGTGTGTTTAAGAGTTTTCTTTTTTAACACGATCTTTCTTTAAATCAGACCTAAATTCCTCTGTGTTCTCTCTGGGTTTGAAACATATTTCGACTTGCTATTACTACTTAGCGGTTAAAATACGAATTGAAGTTCTTCCCGTTCCGCCGTTAAGAGATTTATTTCTCAACACGAACTGTTTAAATCACTTGGATTCAAATCCCAATCCTCTGTGGTGTTACTGGGTTTGTAACAAATTTCGACTTTTGTTTTTTTCCCTTGCGGTTAAAATACAAATTGAAGCACTTGCGGTCCACGCATTTAAAAGATTTCTTTCTTAACACTTAACTTTCTTTAAATCAGAACTGGATTCGAATTCCCTCCCCTCGGTGGTTCCCGCTTCTTCCCACCGACGCGCCCCCTCCAACTCCGACTCCAACAGTGACGTAACAATCCTGGGCGCGGCCGTCGCCAAAAACCCGCACCTGATTTCGCCAGAAGATGGCGTAGTAGTGCGATACCCTCCCTCAGGTGGGGAAAACTCACAACCGGGAATGGCCGCCATCTGGCCGTCGGCCGGCAAACGGCCCAGTGGAACCAAAACGGCCGCGTGGCCCCCCGGAAACTCGCCCGGGCCCTCTTCCCGGGTCACCCCCTCTTTTGAACTCATTTCCGGTCAGCCTACGTCGTCTAATTATGACGTAACAGAAGAAAGTCGCGACGCCGAGGGAAAGGAGTTCGAAGTGCAGTCGGTAGGTTGTTTATTAAGTTTTACGTGTTAAATGTGCACAGAAAATATTTTAAGCGTAGTACATTCGGCGATCGGATTTCCAAACCTCTCTTTAAAGCAGTGGTTCTCAACCTTTTTTCAGCAGGTGGACCCCTTTAACCGCTTTAAGTCTCTTTTAAGAAAAATATAGCATATGTTGTTGTGTCATTACGAAAAAAGAACGACCTCTTTAAAATAAGAAGCTTTATAGCCGTTGATTTAGTACCAAATAATTAGTAGTAGTCAAATTTTACAAGTAATATTTTAATAAAAACGTTATTTGTAGTTGTAGTTAAGAACAAAAAACAAACAGATAGTTTTATGACGAAACAATAAGAAACTGTATATATACTTCAGTCGTAAGTTTGCCATTTGCCATTTTTGAGTTTTTCTTGCACTTTCATTATGTTTTGAAAACATTACCATGTCTCATCTAGGTTAAAAATGAATTAATTGCCTATACATATTTTATTGACATAAAACAGTTGAACATCCGACACACAATACCACAGTTTGCGCGTGACTAAACACTGTTGTGATTTTGTAACAACCTGGACATTTAACGTCCATAAAATATGAGTTTGGTGATTGAACCAAGCGCTTCTTTTTGTGCCTTCTGGGTTCTTCATCTGCTGAAGGGTGAAGTAAATCTTTGGCCAACGACAGGGTTAAATGAAGAATAATTTACTTACCGTAACGCATAAAATTTTCGAAGATGACGTCCTTATAAGCTTTTGCCACCAAGCTCAGTCTTGGTCAAGTCAATTTAAGCTTATTGTTTGTACAATTCTGGTATTCCAAAACATCCCTACTTTTAATTAATTTACGGTTCCGCAGGTTCGATGGCCGACTAAGCTCCCCCCACGTGACGTTACACTACCCCCCGCACACCCCTCGAACCGACCCACAACCAGGGCTCGGATGGGTGAAAGGTCGTCGTTGGTGAGTGGAGAAATATACTTGAATTTCGTTGGTGCTCTTAAAAAAACTAAAGTTATTGCCAGTATACGAATGTCAAATTAAAAAAATTCTGGTTTCATCTTTTAATTTTATATTGGCCTAGTTGTAGGTGTTGTAGCCTAGGCAGTGTACCACTATGTTAGAATATAGTGCTCTTTGGGAGTCGGGTTCTATTTACGCGTTTTAAATTTAACGTTTAAAATCAACGTTGTTTTTCTTAGTAAGTTTTAAATGCAAAGAAATGTTTTTCGGACTGCGGAAAAAACGTGTTCGATCCGCAAACAAAGTTTTGTGTGGTTTAAGCTACAGAACAAAAAATGTTCGAGCTACAAAAATCCTCAAAGCTCTTTGTTTGTCAGGGCTCCGGGACCTCAGGGTTGAATGGGGCTGCGTTTGGCGCAGAATCCCTTCTGCTTTCATATTAGTTTAGTTCCCAAACAAAAAAATGTTTAAACCACGCGAAAAAACGCTTTACTTCTTCACTACAGTCCGATTTCATTGTTTTGTTTTGTTTAACTGTAGAACAAAAATGTTCGAAACTACAAAAAGTCCTTTTTTTATCACGGCTCAGGCACTTTTGGGACAGCATCTATCCTGTTATATTCTTGGTTTACACCTACAGAAAACAAAAATTGTGTAAAGCATCGCGAAAAAAAACGCCTTTTTCTTCTCTGCAGTCCGACTCCAACTCTCCCGCCGCAGCAGCAGCTCAGCAACAACAGCAGCAGCAACGGGACCGCGACCGTCACTTGCGACGCTCTATGGGGTCAATCGAGGTCATCGGGGAGCCGCGAGTGCCCACCGACGACCGCGCCTTCATGTCGAACGAGCACCTAGACATTCGCGACTGTCCCGTTTGCGGCGAACTGTTCGGCAGCGACGCGACACACAATAGCATGCAGCGCCACATCAACGGACATTTCAGTGAAGACGAAGACGATGGTATTGTCGTTCCCACATTCTACGAGCCCTAGAGCAGCGCGCGCACCGGCTGAAGTGATTAGGCGTTGCTGCCGAGTCTCTCTATCTAGAGCAGTGGTTCTCAATTTTTCTGCGGTTTGCGGCCCATTGAAATAACATTACAAAAAATCGCGTCGCTTGGTTTTATAATACATCGTTATGTGACAATAGAATTAAAATCTAACTTACCCTTATTACAGAATTCGCGACTTTTAATTGTAATCTAATTTAGGAAAACAAAAATGATCTAATTCTAATCTATTTGGAAAAACTGGAATGCTCTAATTTTAATTATCATCTAATTTTAAAGACCTAAACTAAATCTAGTTGTCCAAGTGTTCCTATAGAGCAGAACGCGCACTGGCCAAGGCGTTTAGTCGTTGCTGCCGAGTCTCTAGAGCGGTGGTTCTCAAACTTTTCGGATCGCGGTCCATTAAAAAAGGTTAGAAAAAAATCCTGATGTTGCAATACATCGTTAACGATAGGTAGCCAACACGTCGATCGCGATCGACCGGTTGATCGCCACATTTCACCTGGTCGAGCGCGTCGAATATGTGCTACGTCATTAGTAGCTGTCGCACACAAGCGGAACATTGACCAATTGTTGTCTGCACAAGCATAATAAAGCATTCTTTAGCGTTACAAATAAAAGCTTGGTTATGACTTTTTTGCCAAACCAGTCGATCAGGAGTCTCTTAAAAACATTTCAGTCGACCGCAATCAAACCTGAGTTGTCTCCACCTGATATTTACCAATCAAATTAAAATATAACTTACCCTTATCACACGGAAATACAATATGTCAGTGGTCGGCAAACTTTTGTGTCGCAGCTCAAAAAACTCAAGAGCTATTATAGGCCCACCACGTTAAAGGTGAAACCACCACAAGGGGCGAACTCAATATTTTATTTGCTATTAGGCTCATGAAAATTGCTAAGATGACTTTACAAACTTACGTCATCAAGCACTGATATTCTCGAGCGAACTTTTGAACAGATAAGCAGCAACAATTCAGTCTTAATTAGGGGTTTTCGACTTTGAGTTTTATTGTTATTTTCTTAAATTAGAAAAAGCGAATCTCTCTCCTACTTTAGAATCTCTCGAGGCACAATGGTTTGCCGACCCACACAGCTTGGGAACCACTGCCCTAGTGCTTTCTGATACCTATTTTTTGTTTCGAAACGCGTTATTTGATCCAAGCCGTTTGTTAAGTGAATAAGGTCAAATTAAGGCATGTGATGGTAATTAAATATGAGTCAACTTTACAATATCCCATCGATATGTGATTTGTTGTTGTTGTTGTTGTTGTTGTTTACGTGATATGCAGCAAACTATTAATTTGTTTTCCGATATCGAAACAAAACTATATGTGCTCGAAATTTCTCTGCTGGTGATTTGAAGTTAAATTTATTTTATCGGGGTTTTACGTACAGTGCTAGTAATACTGCAGTTTTTAAGTCCACGTTGTATAGTTGTCAAAAAGTTTGGTCGCTTCTTGTCTGACTAATAATGTATAGGGATATCAAATTTGGAACTTTTGAAACAACAAAAAATGTAATCATGTCACCAAACACTTTCTGAGCTTTATTCTGCGTTAATGTGTACACCCAAAGTAAAAAAGCGAACCACAACACTGTTTGCCACCTTTGGCTGGTTTACTTAATTAAATATTTCATGCTCTGCTGTGACTTTTTTGAAACAGATTTCTTTCAGCGCCTTATCTTCAATATTGAATACAACAATCTACTACAAGTTGCTATAGCGTTCAGGTTTACTAAACATTTTTTCAACATGTACGTTTGAGTTTAATCAATAAAAATCTAAATTGTTTTGAGTAAAACACAGCAATTACGAAACTTTGCTCTAACAAGATGGCGTCGTAGCTTTTGTTGTACATGTACTGTGTGCGGAAAGTTTGTCGCAGCATATAAACTCGACTTTTTGATTGTATTGCGCTCTTCTGATTTAATGAACTGCAAAAAATTTTTCGGATTTTTTTACAACTTTGTAGTGTTTCTGTTGCATTTTTCTCTATTCGTTTTCTAAACGTTTGTTTGGAAATCCCTACTATTTTCCAAAGTAATTTCTGTTTTCATTTTAAAATCAGTTTATTATTCATTTTGTTTAATTAATTTTCTGTTTTTAGGGCTAGGTTTTAATATGTTTTAAAGAGTAGTGATTTACAACGGCCCACTTAAATGTAGTTAAGCTACAAATACTTATTATTATTGTTATTTTTAAATGTGTTTCTTTTCTTAATTTCACGTGATGTTGGCTGTGAATAAAGTTTCATCTGACAACTTATTAATCAAAAGTGTTGTATTGACTCAAGTCAATGAATGACATTACTCTTTTGAAAAAAATCCTTAACTTGGACTTAAGTCATTGAGTCAAATGACTTGGCTTGAAATGAAGTGTATATATTTAACATTTTACTATAAATATACTTTTCTCAATTTTTGTCCGACTTCGGCCAAATAATAAAACCGAATCCGACTCCAGCCAAATGTGCGATTTTGTCGGGTCCTGAGTCTATCAAATACTCTACTACAGCCTGTATTTCACCTATTTACGTAGACTATAACTAAAATAACGTGGAGAGTAAGCAATCCACTCATAGGGGTGTCATCCACCCACAAAACATGGTTGGCAAATATTCCGCCATTTGTTAAAACTTAATACACAATACAGTTTGCCGAAATTTGGTACTGCACATGTACTCGGGTAGTTTTACGTAGGCTTACCCGAGTCAGACTCCGCAGCCCTGGCTCTAATTATGACTTCACTTTGGTAGCTGATGACTTGGACTGGGACTTGGCTTGTTATTTTTTTAAAAGACTTGACTTGGAATGAAGGCATTTCACAAATGACTTAACTGAGACTTAAGTTATTTAAAAAGAACTTGTTTACAGCACTGCTAACCAACCCACATGATACCCGGGATACACTTGTATTTTTTTGGAAAAGTGTAAATTTTCTTACCGTACAAAACACTCTTTATTAATTTTCTGACATATTTTTTGTCTAAAATATGTGATTCTGTCCAACCCAAAAATTGTGTCTACCATCTATAAATCATTCCTCTTAATACCCTTGAAGGACAAATTAAAACGATTAACAAAAACAAAACACGTAAAATGATGAATAAAAAAGCTGTAGGCCTACCGGTACTAGAAGTACACCACAAAAACAACCCTTCACTAAGTGCTATTTTTTGTGTTTCAGAATTTACTTTAGAAGGGTTGCTAGCAGTTGTGAAAAATTTATTAGTAGAATTCAGTAAATTTATTAGTAAATTTCTTCATTAGTATAGGCCTAGAAGTAAACGCCCAGGAAATTTATTGAAAAAACTCTTTAGCGCCCTCGTTGATTTTTATCAGGTTTGCTCAAAACGAAAATACTTTTAGTCAATTTCAAGTAAAAATTTAGTAAATTAATGTAGACGAGTCCCTTAACTTATGTTGGCAGGTCACTTTGTTGGCGTCGTTTGTTAAAGAAAAACTTCAAAAACAGTATTTTAAAGCAGTGATTTTCAACCAGGAACATCGAAAACGTATGCTGCGTAACCCTGAATTGAGTACTCAGCATTAGGCCACGGGACTGTTCCCAATCACAATTACCTTTTATTACGAAATATAGCCGTACTGTCATGACACAAAATATTCAGCTGGTAAAGCTTTGCGACTGTAAAAATACAGTAGAATAATCTAAAATGAACGCCTCTGCTTATAGTAACGGCAGTAGATATGTAACAGTTTATCGTCCGAAGCACCCACTACAAAGAGACAGTTGTCCTGTCATACTAGCTATCGTACTTAGTTTGGTCTGTATGTTAGCTTGGATGAAAGGCGACAAACTGAAGAATGGCTACATTGGTGAGCTACTTTGTTCTTGTTCGCAATTTTTCATGGCGTCTTAATATTTTTAGAAACTCATATAGTTCCTATAAAAGTCTGTGATAAGATAATAAGTAAATTGTTAATGAGAAATGTTGCATAAAAGCCCTTTTTAAGTCTTATATTTGCATTGTTTGCTAAGATGTCAACCCATACCCTTTTTTATTATTAAAGCAAAAACGTTAATACCTTTTTTATTGTTTAAAGCAAAAACGTTTTAATTTTTTCAGCAATGCTGTTCTTCGCTGCCATATTTATATGGGCTGTCCTGACACTGCTCTTCTTTTTCTGCTGCCGATCACGTAGGTACGGTTTAAGCTTTATTAATCTAATTATGTAGTGCTACTGCTACAAACTTAAAAATACAATATGTCTTGTAGCAAATTTTTTTATAAAAAAGTTTTGGGTTTTATTGTGTATTAAAATTGTATTTATATTTGTGTTTAAGCATTAAAAAATTTGGTTGAACATATTGAATTGAATATATGGCCCCCTGAAAGTTCATAACCTTATAGAATATAATTGAACTAAGCCTACTTATATTAATAGCCTATAAAATGTGAGTGCAGTTTTTAGTGCCTTTTTACGACATAAGGCAGATCCTGGGAGGAGGAATCAGTCTATTACGCCCCTTACTATATTTTTGCCAGCTTTCACGTAAATACAAAAAAACGAACTTCTGAAGGCTGCATTTATACTAAGATTTTGTTCTGTTTTAAGAAAATCTATTCAGCCCAAAGACCCCGTGGATACTATGACATGTTACGCCGTGTGAACTTATAAACTCTATAAAAGTGCAATTTTCCTAAGTTAAACTATCAATACTGTTATATCAAGTAATATGCGAATCTCTTTTATGCGCCTAATGTACCACGTAGTCTTTTGCCAATTCAAACCAAACTAACCCAATTTTTTACGCTCTTCGCGTGATTAGACTGGATTTAGCAACCATTCACACACGAGATCGCCCAAGCAAATCAATTGTTTTATAGCATCACGACATGACGTCTCTGTGGCGTCATCCCTACAAAAATGTCATGACCTCCCTTTCGAAACAAAAATCCGCCCCTGCATATAAATATATGTAACCTTTCTTTAACTGTGCGCAAATGACGGTCTTACACGGAAAAATGCCCCTTTCTAATGTTTTAAAATACAATCTTTTTGTGGTCCATTTATCCGATTCCGAATTTCAGCACGCCCAATGTTAGCCAATGCCCTTTTTTTGCTTTACCGTTAGATACGATGACATCGACAGTGATTTAACCAATGTCGATTCCCGTGAAGATTTTGCGATCCTAAGCGGCCCGGGCATATTTCCCCATGAACGGATGGCAGTCAGGTCAAGGTAAGTAACCTGTTTTTTAAATCAGGGCAATGACGTCAAATTAAATTGAGTCCGAGATATGTCATTTGCATTCAATACAACAAGCAAAGACAGTCGAATCACGGTTTTAAACCAAAGCTTAAATTTCATGTGTATTGGTTATATCGAGGTTTGTTCGTTGTTTAATTTATTATTCACTTATCAACGAAAACACTAGGACAGGGGTGGCCAACCAGTCAGCTAACAAAAGCGGCATTTGTTACTTGGTTAACCACAAAGAGCCGCATCTTACACCCATGGAACGAAAAGAATAGTCTATCACTCTATTTCTGTCTTACCTCGACAAACCGTGAAAAAGAGTGCCTTTATTCGTAAATAGACAAATATTTAATTTAGAAGGAGACGCGACGCATTGGATAAAAACATGCACATTTCTCAATATAATGTCATTTATCAAAATGACTTAAACAAATAACTTGAGGGTAAGTGACCCACAGCTGTATGGCTGCACAGAAACCCAGTTTATTATGTTTAGAAAATGTTACTATAACAATACAGGCAACCAGTCCGATTTGGGACCGACAACAAAAATAACTTTGCAATACAAAATCGACACATTTTCAAAACATCCCAAATGCAAGATGACAAAAAGAGCCGCAGAAAAGTGGTTAAAGGGCCGCATGTGGCTGGCGAGCTACTGCGTTGAAAAAGTTTGACAGGCTGTCATAATTCTAAAATGTCGTTCTTCAAGAATGTTTGTAATTTAATTTCAAAAGAAATCTTTTAACATATATGTAAAACACCAGCTCATTAGGTAATGTTTGACTACCATAACAGGAATGTAAAAGACAAGTCGTTATCTTTCATAAATCACGATCCAACAAAATTATGATAAGTTTGGCATGCCTTCTTGAAAAACAAATTGCTTTAAATACAACTATTCTCCAAATTTTATTGCGCGCTGTCAATAAGAAGATACGGTACCATAAAATCATCAGCTCGCCTGTGGATACTGCATTTGTGTTCAAGTCTGACATGGTGACCTGCAATTTGTAACACGAATAAGTTATTTGGCAAAATAACGATTCGCGGCTTACTTAATAATCTATCGAGGTACACTGGTTTACTGCTATACGCAGATTTGGAATCACTGATTTTTATAACTTAATTTCACATGCGCTCATGGACTTTACTGCGGCCACGTCCAGTTGAATTACTTGTTTTATTTTGCCACCATTTTGACGTAAATTGGGACGATATTTTGAAAAAGACTCGTAGCCCTCAAAGCACAATGTCCTAGTTTGCCATTGATGGGCAGTTTTATTTAAAAATCAATTTAATAGGTGTTAAACCGAACATATCGCTTTTTAACTTACCCAAGTGGTTAAAATTAGGGAAGCGGTCCGGATCCGGTAAAAAGTATATGCATATAAAAAAATAAAAAAGTATATATCTCAGTTTTCTTAAGGTTACCTGTTGGAAACGTCCCATAATGACGTACCTTTGGGGCGTAATCTCTGAAAATTTTCTTGCGTATCGGTAGAAAAACAAACTAATCGTTTCGATAAGAAAATTATTCTACTTTTATCCCTCTCACCCCAAATTGCCGATTCCTTACTGCACATTAGTCAATGCAAGTCCACGTGTTACTCAGATTACCGCCAGTGGGGGCGAGAGAGCGTCAGCAGGTCATCGTCACGGTTGACAAGCCACCGAGCTACGAGAAGTTGGAATTCAACCCGGTCGTTCAAATTTCCTCTGACGCCAGCGGCAGCAGCGCCTCTAGCGGTTCTTCTCCGCCTTCTTATGACCGCGTCACCGAAGTTTGATTTCTGTGTTAACCTCGCTATACATTTAATCGACGATAAAAAACGCTTCATCGAATGACGAAACCTTGCGATATTGAATAAACACGAAAACGCAAAACATTGGTTTTATAATCCTAGGCCTATAGGCCCATATGCACAATAATCGTTATTAAACTAAAACATAGAGCTTACTAGACTTGTGGTATCAACCTGTCAGGTTATACAATACTTAGATTTTGATCACAACAAATTATTTTAAAACTTTAGATTGCCCTACCCTTGCTAATGCTAGGAATGTCGGATATTGCGGGTTGTTTTTCGAGAAGAAATCAGTTGTGATACAATAACAGTGCTCTTTCCTACTGGTAAATTATTAAATTAGGAACTATTAATTTAAGTAGTGTCCTCTTCTTTAGCGATGCTATAATTGCCCTACACATATTAGCAAAGATATAGCAAACAAGAAGTATTTTATCGTATTTGTACATTCCTAACCAAAGCAGAGAAACCTGCAATTGCTTTTCCGGTGACAGGCTCGTGCCAACACCGGACTCACACTCAGGGGCATTTAGCATATTTAAAAAGTCGCCAGAGGCCAGGTCACCCCTGTTCTGGAACCTTCGCTTAATCCGCAAACCCGACTGCGGATGCGGTGCTTGCTTGGCTGCCGGATTACAGAACGCGTATTATCAGGTCTAGGGGTCCACGCGGGAACCTTTGTTTCCACGCTTTATATTCTTGTAAACGTTTGATTTGATATAAAAAAGATGGTCAGATGTGCGCTTGTGTTTCAGTTAAAATGGAACCGCTTGGCAATGGATTATACGCTTGAAATATTCTCGTTTAATAGGCGCTTGTTTTGTTCTAATTAGTTTTGTAATAGATTTGCTGGTGGTGGTTACTTTTAGGTAAAAATGAAACCTTTTGCAGAGGAAATAATGTAGGCGATATATTCTCGTTTGTCAGCGCTTGACTATTTACTTAAGAAGGAATTGCCACTGTATCTGTACATGGCTTTTAGAAAGGGTTTAACTGAGATATGATTAGTTTGGAAGTAGCATCGCAATTTTTAGAAGGCTGTGAAGCTAACTGATTGCAATATCTATTTACTTTTAGCCTTTGACACGTACACACACTAAAGGTTCATCGGACGTTGGCTGATTTCGGCAAGTTTTGCGAAGACATCCGGTAAACTTTTAGCCAATCAAAGAAAATTTGTGAAATAGAACCTGTGTAGTATTAAAGTCCGAACGCGTTTGCAAATCCGAACTAAATGTTACAAAAACGTCATGATATAACTTTTGTCGATTTAGGTTTGTTACCTAAGGTTGGGATGTGAATTTATCTCTTTTACAGACCACTATAAAAGTCAATTAAACTGCCAAAGACGCCGATATTTGTTGCTAGCTGTATGAATGAAGTATGAAAATTTACACCAGTTGCAGTTGTGTAATAAGGGCAGACGTTAAAAGTAATCAGCCATCCAACCAAATCATAAAACGTCATTAAAAGTTTACGACATGCAAATGATAAGTCAAGAAGACACGGAAACCGTCCTAATTCTTCCCTCGTAAAATGCCCTCACTCGCTCCTTTTTGCCCGTGGCATCTTTTCCTTTTACTTATTGTTTAATTGTGTATTTCCAGAGGCCCTTTCGTTTCGTACGCCAGACCAGAAATGTGGCGTTTATGTTTAGTCTTTTTTTAATTTTATTGTTTTAAAGGAGCTTGTTTATGGCAAATCAAAGACGCATTTCGCTCAGAAATTAGGTAAACAGTAAATCACGTACAGTTTATATTTTGTACCATTTTGAGCCCGATTTGAAAGGATCTACTTGTATAAGGCATAATCTGAAGAAGTTGTTTTTTACATTTTGGCACAGTTTATTTTCTTGAAAGCTAAGAACTGCTAATGTTATATTGAAATCCAACAATTGAAGCGTTCGAACGGTATTTTGCATATTAGGTATTTTTCAAATACGATGCAGTGAAGTTCGCCACAACTATTTATCCAAACAAAATGTTATGGTCAACTTGTGTATAGCGTTTAAAAAAATTATTTGTAAATGATTTTTCACGTTCCGTTAAAGCGGTATTGCAAAATGCTAGACTAGAGCAAAAACTTTATGACAGACCAGAAATTAAAGGCAAAAAAACATCGCACAAATTTCTCGTTTAAAAGTATTTTGCATCTCCACTCTCGACACAAAAAGGCTCGAGCGGCCACGCTTTCGGAAATTTTTCACTTGTGCTAAATGCACGACATATTTACAAGCAATTGGTCCGGGTCTGTGCCGAGCTGATCGGAAACAATCCAGTTCCAGAGTCGAGAGCGGTGCCTGGGACAAATTAACAGATGACTTTGCGCGAAGTCGCTGGAAAACCTTTTCATTGAAGCCAGCAGCAAATAAGAGTTTATTTCCAGAAGGTCCAGATTCGAGCTAACGTGCAAGGTCGCGGCAATTTGGCAGCGCTTTTGGCTCTAGTTTGCGTGGAAATCGGCAATTGTGGCAAATTTGCTGCCTACGTAAAGCAACTATAGTTCATTCATTAGGGTTTCTGGCCCACAATAAACAGTTGAAGGCCGCTTTGGAAGTCTTACACCTAACTGTGTTGGACTGTGCAATAGGTAACACCTCGTTCCCCCATAGGTTCTAACGGCTTGGTTTGAGAGTAAGATCTACGGAAAAGTAAATGTTAGTTATGTTGTCTACATAGCGTATCCTCCTGCATAACGATATAGTTTAGTAGTAAAACACGCAAAATTAACGTTTAAGAGACGTTTAAGACGTTTAAGCTTGTCGTAGATTTCAAACTAAGATCAGCACGTTTTTCAAGGCTATATTCGCCTTCTTGCCGAATTGCATGTATATGCTGCGTATTACAATAAAGCCAATTGAGAGGTTAGGAACGAATTGCAGGAACTGCAGCTCTAGTCAGAATTCCATTCAGAAATATTCGAGTAGACGTAAATAGCATTTTCGTGTACTGTCAATTGCGAGCTGGTGACTAGCACAGGGTAGCACAAAAACGACTGTGACCCGAGAATTCGAAGGACTTTGATACCAATAAGCTAGGTTTGATGCTTGAATGACGAACCAGAGTGTGTAGTTTTGGCAATGCAGTTTGTTGGAATTTTGTGAACAAATTAGGAAAGCTTAAATAGAAATATATATTACTTGCAATTTTAAGTAGACAGCGCCAAAAATGAAATAGATTCTCTTACCTAAAGTTTAAATCGTGATGGAAAAACATGGATGATAAACAACTCACATATTTTACATTATCTTTCGGCGCTGCTAAT
The DNA here is from genome assembly GCF_963924565.1 of Ascidiella aspersa. Taxonomy (NCBI): domain Eukaryota; kingdom Metazoa; phylum Chordata; class Ascidiacea; order Phlebobranchia; family Ascidiidae; genus Ascidiella; species Ascidiella aspersa. The sequence goes on from NC_139451.1 coordinate 25,311,096, forward strand.
TCACCCCACAGTTATATAAAGTGCCAGCAGCTATGAGGACTACAAAATACAAACTTGCAAGTATGTTTTTACGAAAAAGCGGTCTATTTTATACGAAATACCGGTCAAATAAAATTAGAGCTCGCTTCGTCGCCAGGTGCGCCGCTAGGTTTTTAGATTACAAGTGCGCCGTGAGGCAAAAAAGATTAGGAAACAGTGGGTTAGACATTTGCATATTAAAGGCCAAAAAAATACATTTTTTAGACATGAAAAAAATACTTTAGCCTTCTATGTGACTACTATTAATCTCATTAAAAAACAACGCAAACATTTAAAAAAGTATTTTCCTTATCTTAAATATAACAAATTTTCAACATGCTTTTAACGGGACGATTTTTCGGCTCTTAAACATCAGATTGAAACTAAAATTAGATCATTTCAGTTTTCCTAAATTCGATCAGAATTACCGAAGTCACAAAAACCTAGTTTTAAAGTAAAATCTGACCTGATAGAATCGCTTTTCCGAAAGTTGAAGAACAGAAAACCAAGATTGGGCCTTATGGCTAAAAATTTGTTCCGATTAAAAACTCGCCGTTAGAAAAAGTAGCGTATTTCAAAAAACGAAAGTTAGATTGGAAATTAAATTAGCATCGTGACACACATGTGATCCACAAATCACACTACAATGAGAATTAGCCACACATCGCGATGTAATTCGTTCAACTAGAAAACAACAACTATCTAGTTGTCCAAGTCAGCCACCCTTGCCCCGAAGTGGGTTTACCGCGTCAAAGCGTTGAGTTTCTTTTATTTTTTGTAGAATGTGTTTCTGCGTGGCACCAAGTTGGGTTGGAATCAATGCAGGAAACTATTTTGTCCGAACGCTTCCCAAATAACAAACTACTTGTGCTTGATCCGTGCAACAGAGTGGGGTACTACTGTACAGTCTCCCGGTAGTCCCGCGCACCACACATGACGACCTGTTTACTATAAAACTGTTCCTTGGGTAGTTTGCCTGCAAACATGGGCAGGAATTTTTTATGAAGTGTACTGTTTTACATTTTGCCTTTTTACACCAAGCATCCATGTAAGCTGTTTAAGTAAACATTTATTTGGTGGTAATATATCAAACATATATTATGCATAAGTTGATAAAAAAAAACCTTTAAAGCAATTTTTGAGATTTGCAAAATAAAAAAATACACTAAAAAACAACGTTTTTTTTACATTTTCGCTGATAAAACAACTTGGATTAGCAATAATTTTTTTGTTTGACATGCCGGTTGTTTTATGCCTTTATGCGTAACAAAGGGCGAGTGGCATCGTTTAAATCCCCACAAAAACTTGGGCTTATATTCCATTAGTTACAACGGAACGTGTATTTAATTGTCATTTGTTTTTCACGCAGAATTTGTTTTATGGCGTAACAAAGTCCAAGCTGCATTGTTTAAATTACTCAAGAATGTCGTGCCGCGATTTTTTCGCGTTTCTGAGGATACTTGTTTTGTTTCTTTCCGCCAACCTGGCGTTATCGCTTAACGCAACCTCCAACGTCACTTCTATGACGAATACGTCATCTATGATGACGACGATGCCTATGATGACGTCGAAGATGACAACGTCATCACCACAGTCCACGGCCATGGACAATACGACAAGTACGTACCACGACGTTAAAGATGGTTCTGCTTAAATCCTAATTCATTTTTTGGACATATTTTAGCTTGTTTTGAAAAATCCAAACATTCGAGATGGCATTTTTTCTGTAGTTTAAGTAACATCGAAAGTTAAACAAGATTAAATAACACAACACAATTTTTTTGTTAAGAGTACGTCTGTTTGAAACAAGTCTTGTGTCCGCCCCCGATTACAACTGTAACAGATTTGTTCGGATTAAAATAATTTCACTTATCTTTATAATGTTTCAACAATTTTAACAAATTAGGTTATTTACGGCACGGCTGCAGTTGCCTACCGAAACAAACAAGCAAAGTCATCTTTCTGTCGTGATTTGAGAGACAGTATAACATTAGATTGCAAATTGTTTTGCAGTTATTTATACGATTGGTGGCAATGCCGGTGGCGACCCGTGTTTATTTCCCTTTACATTTATGGGTGTAAGCTACAGCACTTGTACAACTGCTGGTCGCTCCGACAATTTGCAATGGTGTGCGACAACCTCGAACTACGCGAAAGATTATATTTGGGGAATTTGCCCGAAACCGGGTAAGTTTGAATTTTTAGTTGATTGCTAGACCTAAACAAAAATCGGTATAAAAGCTCTAAATGCAACCTTTGCTTGTTAGTTTACTGTAACATTAAAAACTATAGTATTTTACACTAGCTGGGCCAGGTGCGGATCCAGGAATTTCGTTTGGGAGGTGGGAAACGAAACAAAACACAGGTGGCGTGACAAACTTACGTCGGAACTTAACGTCACAACTTTACATGACGTCATAAAGATACTTTCAAACCAAAAGCTAACACACGAAGGTGTTAGCGATTCACACAAAGCGAAATAATTGTCTTTTGTTTCGCTTAAGTTGCCAATTTTTTTTCGATGTTTTGATGAGACACCGCACGAACCCTTTCGGCTTAAACATTTTTACCCAATTGGTGGGTCATGGATACTTCCCTCCCCCCTAGACCCCCCCTGGGTTGAGCATACATAAACGCAAATTGAGTTCTCAACCTAGGCCCTCAACTCCCCTATCACAAAGCAATCTCGGAGTGGGTTGCACGAACATATAGATTTGGTTATTAGGCAGTTTAATTCAAATTTGTGTTTTTTTATTATAACTTTAGGGACTTCCCTTGTTTCGTTCCGCCATGTATTTATTCTGAAATATGAACAGGGGGGCACAAAGTGGTAAGAGCCCATGGCAAAGGGGCCACAAATCTAGAAAAATTGAGAACCACTCTAAAATAGGCTATAATTCAAAAGGAACATTTTTTCGCCCATTATTTTAAACGTCCTCAACACGAATATAAAGAAGGAAATGTATTACCCTTGTTTTCGATAAGATGTTTAATCTTTAGTAGCCCAACAGTTGATTGTATTGAACCGCTGCGTCCTGTATTTATTACCAACGCCGTTTTTGCAGTTGACGGTTGTGGAGAATTTTGGTTCGAGGGACAGTTTGGAAAATATTGCTACCAGTTTAACTTACAATCCGCCCTGACGTGGGTCCAAGCCAGAGATGCATGCCGCCAACAAAACGCAGATCTTCTGAGCATTGAAAGTCCAATGGAACAGGGTTGGATTGCCGGTAATTAGGATTCACTAAAATTTGCCTGAACTATTAGACCGGTTCTTTAATAACTGACTCAAATTTTATAGTTTTTTGCTTAATTTATAAACACTGCAGCTCAAAATGTTTATTAATATCAACTACTTGACATTTGCCGTAAAAAAATTCGACGATTAAAATACTTGGAGTTTCATGTTTTGATCACATTATTTCCTGTCGATTGGTTCGTATTGCTTGTTTGTTCACTATAATTTGTTTTATTTCAAATTTTTTAGCTTAAACCTCTACCTTGCGCAACACTAAAAATTTGCTACAAACTTTCTGCAAAACAGTCGTTTCATAACTTGTCAATAGCCCTTAATAAACAAAATACTTCGCAAGACAACTAGTAAATGTCATAGTATTTAAGCATAGTGTGCATGTAAGTCTAACAATAACAAGCTATTTGTAGTAAGAGTAGCTCATTTGCTAAGGTTACAAAATGTTTGGCGGCACATATATAAAAGTTATATCACTTGTCTATATCTTGCAGGTCGTATCAGCATCGTTACCACGGTAATGTGGCTTGGAATGAGCGATATCACTGTGGAAGGGAATTGGGCTTGGAGCGACGGAAAGCCCCTAACGTATTTAAACTGGCGAGAAGGTAAACAGCTCATTGGATTTAAAACCTTACCAGACGAATCACGTGATTTAAAGTTTATAAAATTATGGCGCTAAAGAAATTTATGGATGTATTTTTACTGAATACGGTTATATTTTTGAAACTTTTAGTTGTTCGCTAAGTGTATTTTTAGCAAAGAAGTGTGCAAGTCCCACTTGTAGCATATTTGCATGTCTGTATCTACCTGATATCCAGATGTAAGCTAAGTAATTATTTTGTAATAGTTATAAACCAAAATCACAGGTATTTTGTTTTAGATCAGTTGGGTTTGAGTGTATAGGTTATTAATTTTTAAGCCAAAAATATGTTAAAGCTATCTTTATTGGCAGAACCCTAACTTTTTTGCCCTTTCTAAAGGACAACCTAACAGCTATGGTGGCAATGAGGATTGTGGTGCAATTATCACAAGAAATGGTTTATGGGGAGACACACCTTGTTCAAGACATCTCAGTTTTATATGCAAAAAATTAGGTAGGCCACCATGTTAAGGTTACAGAACAACTATGTGTTTAATTATGCGTTAATGGAATAATTCCTGCTTTAAAACTTTTGTTTTAAAAAAAAATGAAAAATAGAAATCAAGAAAGTATAAACAAATCAAATATTATTGTTTTATTACATGAATAGCAGTAAACAACAAATATTTAAACCTATTTAGGAAATGTTTACCTAAGGTTTTTTTAATACGACAACAAATTTATAAATATACGTAGCTTCATATTTATTGATAATAATTCAACTTGTATTAATAATACTGTGCATTAAGATGAGACCAAGGCAGCTAACTTTGCTACAACCGCACCTGCCCCCAACACCACATTGGCAGTCAACCAAGAATGCTATATTGGAGATGGAACGGCATATATGGGCTCAGTCAATGTCACTGCAAAAGGAAAGATGTGCGACGATTGGTCGACGCGTTCAGTAAACTACGGTAACTCAACTTTCGGAATAAAGTGCACGAAAAATGCTTGATTAGGACAGCACAATGAAATAGCATCAGATAAATGTTGAAATACTGAGTATCTACTAAAGCGAAATTTTAAATTAGAAAATACTTTACCTAAATCAAAGATTTTCAGTATGTACAACATACACCAAGTGGTATGTAATGGGCTTTTCAAATTGCATGCATGTTATTGATACTAGCTCAGGTATTTTTTGCCTTTTTATATATGTTTGACCAATAATGTGATATCTTATTGTTGCTACAAAAGCAAGATTTAAGTTGGTTGTTATTTAACTCCATATTGCAATAATCATTTAATTAAAACATAAGTTTTTATGTCTACCAGGTGGTGTCCATAAAAACTCAAGAACCACTTATATTTTTATCATATGATCCTACAAGATACCAGTCATGAAAGGATTTGACTCCCCCCCCCCCCCCCCCATGCACGATTCGTTTTGACTGGTTGCTACATAGTTGGCTAAAATATATTAAAATTAAAATTTTGTTGCAACACAAAGGATAATGTTTATTGTACACAAAGTTAAAAAAGTAAATCTGTGATTAAAAGGCCTTACTGGTACAAGCTGCAGAAACCCAGACCACTCTTTGATGCCCTGGTGTTACGCCAAAAATGGAACATGGGAATACTGTGATGTCCCTCTTTGCACTGGTGAGTTATTTAAAATTCAAATTATTTATTTGATAAGAATTACAATGTATTGTTTTGTTTTGAAGCAATAACTATTTTAGGTAAAATTTAAGATTGTTTTACCCCAAAATATATTGGATTTAAAGACATGTGTATATTTCAAACAGCTCAACAGAATTACACACATTTTTGTCATTTTAGAAGAAACATTAAACAACCTAACTTGTTGTACTTGTACACTTCAGAGAAATTAGAATATCAACCCAATTTTAAGCTGAATTATTTATTTTCCATAGTATTATTCCATATTTACAGAGTACAGTTCACAAACATTTATACAAAATTGTATTATTTTACTCCAGTGAAAAAATTCTGTCCAACTGGCTGGTATCCCATTGGTAAACGGTGCTTTCAGCTTGGTTGTACAATTCCTTCAACGTGGCAACAGGCTCAGCTTGTGTGCAAGAAACTCGGGGCAAATGTGATTCGCATTGCCTCAAAACTGGAACTTGATCAGGTCTTAGTTTGGATGAAGCAAGTTAAAGCTACAGCAAGTAAGTAAGAGGTTTGTTGGATGGGTATATTTGCTTTCTGAGTGAAGATGCCTTGCATGATTCTGGAGATATTTATTTGCGTGTTGTAACGAGTATTTGCGTGTTGTAACATGTGTATTTTAAATAGTGGACAATTTAGTACCATTAACTGGAAATTCTAAGGGTGCTGACTTGTCTGATTATTTTTTAGTAAATATTATAATGTTTTAGTCAGGAAAGTTTGTATGGGAAATACCCAGTTTAAGATTAATATTTTATGTTAAATGCTTAAAGCTATACATTTGCTGCATAAGTTTGTCAACATATGTTGCTATATATTCTGAAAAACTTACCACTTTGTCTAATGGTTCTTTTTCTATATTTTTAGGTTCAATTTGGATTGGCATGAATGACATCAAACATGAGATGCAGTTTGTGTGGGACGATGGCGTCAAACCAACCTTCACAAACTGGGGAAAACAACAGCCAGATGACGTGAAACGTAGGCTTGTTTTTTTCTGTTTAGCAAGTTAAAAAAGTATCTGGCATTAAATTAACTCCATTTCTTGACTTAAGTGCACTTAAGTCACTGTTTTTAAACGACTTTGACTAAGTCTTTTTGCTGGAATTGCGTTTTTGGTACTTTTTTAATTACGCATTGCTCATAAATGGACGAATTTGCCCATTTTGATAGCTTAACATGTATTTTTTCTGACAACGAATTGACCGCTCTAATTATGACTTGGCTGGGACTCGACTTGTGATTTATTCAATTAGACTTGACTTGGACTTAATTTCTTTTTATAAATGACGTGTTCACAGAACTGGTATATGGTATAATTTACCCAAGTACTTTTTATTTAATGTTGATGTTGTGCAATTTCAAACAATTTGTCAAAAGAACAAAAAACGTTCGTTTCGATTAGGCTTCTTATTAGACCTAATGTATACTTGCTCCACTGTTTAATTAACCTAATTGCTAAATTGGTGTTTGACAAATAGTTACTTACATAGATATGCCAAAACAACTCCATATATTTTTTTGGTAAACATATCTCATCATGTTTGTGCATTTTTTCAGCGGTCGACGATTGTGTGGCGATGAACATGGCCACCGGTTTGATTTGATTAACTAGGATAAATATATTTGTAGCTTAAATATCAATCTCAAAACTAAATAGGGCGCGTATAGACGTTTCGATACGCACTTATTTCATCATCAGTTAAACAAATAATTTATGTAAACCTAATTGCTGAATTGGTGCTTGACAAATAGTAACTAACATATATATGGTTAAAGGACTCAAAATATTTTATCTGCAAAAATGTGTCTTACGTTTTTCCATATTTTCAGCTGACGATGATTGTGTTGCGATGAACATGGCCACCGGTCTTTGGAACGTTACTGATTGTGCAATAAAGAGGCAGTACATTTGCTCGAAGCCAGCCAGCGAAACTATTTCTCCCAACCCCGATACTTTAATAGGGATTTGCACAAATAGGGGACCAAGCTCAGGCGGAAACTCTAGTGGACCACCCCTACCTAGTCCGCCGACTCAAACAGGTATTTTCCTTCGTTATTATCGAGCAAACATTTACTTGCAGTAGACAAGTATGACGCCGATTTTTAATACATTTTTAGAATATCAGAAAAAACCTAATTTGGTAGATAAATACCGAAATAGCATATTATTATTATGCTACATGAAGTCCCAATGTAAATTAGTTAAGACATGGGTGGGCAACAAGGCGCGCGGGCCAAATCCGGCCCGCCAATGATTATCTTCCGGTCCGTTACCTCAGCGAAATGGTAAGGGGCCATTTCTATTATTTTTCGGCCATTTAAACCAGGCAACAATTTAACTTTAACTCATTTTATCTGAATGCGTTGTTGACAGTTAGCATTTATTACAGCCCACAGAGACGTTTCTAAGGTTAGTTTTACCCGCGACTAGGAGAAGGCTGAGCAACCCTGGGTTAAGAGATTTTTCTGCAAAACTTTTAAATTAAATCGCATTCCCAATTAAAAAGTAAGACATAATTTTATTGTCTCTCCAATCTATACACTATCTCCGATATTTTGGCTAAATATAGGGAAGTTAAGACAAGACGAAAGTAAACCTTTAGCACACATATTAGAAACTGTAAAATAAAACACCAACAGGAACAATTGTATTAATCTTTTTTCAGTGGGTTGTCCGACCGGTTGGTACGGTTTTGGAACTTCGTGTTATAAGTTTGAGGATCTCACCACAAATTGGACTGTTGCTTATGCCTACTGCATATCAAACTACGGATCAATGAGTAAAATGATTGCACCTAAAGACAGGTAATTTGAATTCTTTAGAAACTAGAAAGAAGAAGATATATCATTTTATAAAACAAGACCACTATTTTTGTTAAAAAGGATAAATAAATGCCAACGTCTTAAAAATCAAGAAATTGTGCAAAATTGTGCGTGTTATTTATTTCAAGCAGTACTTATCGGAAAACAAACTGGTGCTGCATATGAAAATTCCTATTTATTTTCATATAATTTGGGTCGGCTACTTAAAATGGTCGGATACCACTGCTAGAGGGGGTGGTCCATGGTCTCGTCCTCCACACAGATACAGTCAGGGGCGATGTTGTATTGAGTTAATTGTTGTTTACCATCCGAAAACGCAATAAAGAGTCAGTACGGCTTGAGAAGGGCTGATCACAGTATATATCCATGTGCATGGCTACGTTGCTTGATCCAGACGGTTGAACCCTTAACATTACGTTGTATATACGAACAGGTTGCAGGAGGCCACGGTGCTATGGTCGATTCTCGACTCACTCCTCTCTGAGCCTGTGTTATTCATTTGTTAGAGCAACGGCCACGGTATGGCCGAGGTCGTGAGTTCGAACCTCACCGCAGCAAGCTTGCTGTTTTCCAGCTTGCTTGTAATATTTTCCTGATTCGGCCAACTGATTTCTGTAGTAACTTTTCAGAAGGCACCCTGTCTACACGATTAAAGAGATTAGAAAATCATTTTTTCTTTAAATGTTTTCGAGCATATTGATTGGAAATTGTAGTAAGACGTAATAAGAATATCAAAGCCAAACATAGACTATGTTAAAAATGAATAAAGAGTTATTCGAAGCGTTCAAAATGTTATCTACTTTTGTATCGGCTTTTTTTATTCTTATTAAGTCTTTAAAATGTGTTTTTTATTCTTGATTTGTCACATATTTGTCTTTATTCCTTAGGTTCCAGCAGGCGTTTTTATCGAGTCGCGCCGCAAGGTACGCGGACGTAGTGTCTTTCCACCTGAATATTCTCGCCATCAAGTCGCGTACGAACAACTGGCACTTCTTCGACACCAACATCACCAGTCCCCTCTCCTCGCTCAAGATCAGATACACAAACTGGGACAGACGGCAGCCCAATACCAAGAACGTCGACCCGGGAACGCGTAAGTTAAAACGTTATGTTTACCTTTCTTGTTTTGAGCCAGGGGGGTGTTGACAGCATTTTTTGAAGTCTGAAATGAATATATTTTGAAATACAATACACTGGTTTGTTTAGTAATTTCAATAAAAAAATACTAGGGCGATTATATTCGGTAAAATCGACATTTCGCTGTTATCAACGTTTCGGCAATACCTCATGCCATCATTAGTGTAAAAATACAAGTGAAGATAAAAACTATAACCCATATCCAGTTATTTTTGTCCCTTTCTCTTTTGGTATGTGTTATTGTATTTATCTTCACTTGTATTTTTTACAATAATTATGGCAGGAGGTATTGCCGAAACGTTTGTAAACAGTGAAATGTCGATTTTATCAAATTTAATGGCTTTAGTATTTTAATTGGAATATACAGTGATTTGAACAAAAATACCGCCTGCTTTTGTACCAAATTATAGGTTACTTTATACAACGTCGAGCACCAACGCTAAATATTGATTTATTTGTAATTTTGAAACAGTGGTCCCTGAGCATGGGTTCCGACAGATAAAAAAATAGATAGCGTGGGGCGACTCGAATCTGTCAAAAAGAACACGAAACTCAAATTTGGGTAGCATTGAAAAAAAAAATGTGACGCTCGAATGTCAAATCAACAAGATGCAGCAATGCAGCATATTCAACGACCACTTTTAGCGAAAATAACGACCATTGTCAAGTACAAACTAACTTCCAAGTTAAACGTTCAATACAGCGGTGCCTTTGAAAAGGATTACTGGTTGGGTCGGCCAACCTTAACAATTAACATTTAACACTTATTGTATTTTTAAAATACGAAGGTACCATTCAATGTTCATTTATTTTTCACCCCCGTTTTTTTGCTTCTATAGTTGGCATGTGCGTGTCTATGGCGGCCGGCAGCAAAGCCGGGTTATGGAAGGTGGCCAATTGTGCCGACAAGAGGCGAGTGATTTGTACTCTTCCCAGGGAAGGTGTCACGGCCGCCCCTATTCAACCAACGGTCACAACTGCTGGAAGTTGCCCTGAACAATGGAAGGTAGTGATTTCGACTTACTAGTGATTAAATATATGTTTTTTGTTGACCCCGCGTGTTTTACTTAAAAATTTAGGATTCGCGTTACCCCTGACACGAACAGGTTGGGATTTTTGATTACCCTTCTTCTAAATTTTCTTAATGTTGAATTGAATGCAAATATTTGGGCCATTGTTGGGTTATTTATGCATTATTGTATTTGCGGTTATGACCTTCAGAATGACCAAAATATTTTCCTTTTTAATGAACTTAAAAACCGACTGGCTATAGTGCCTTGAGCCAAAACTATAGTTGTTGTTATCGTCAGACCTACTAAACTCGATTTGTTGATCTACGACAATTTAGGACAAACTTTAAAAGATTAAAGGCCAATTATTGCACAAATCGCTGACGAAAACAAAAGACGAAAATTCGCACGGCGTGCCCGCATTTTTATGAGTGTAATTTCGTCCGGGCGAGTTGCTGATTGCTAGGCACTTACCCGACTGGCGAGTGCATATTTAGTTCAATACCAACCCTGTTAATTCAAATTGATAAATTTGAAAAAAAAGCAAACGCGAACCTTTATATTCGCAGCAAGTGAACAACAAGTGCTACAAGGCCTTCAGCAATATCGACCGACGCAAGCGAAAAACCTGGACCGAAGCGCGAGATTACTGCAGGAGCCTGACCGGCAACGGTAACCCTGGCAACGGTGACCTCATCAGTATCCATAGCGACAACGACCTGAGTTTGTTCACGGTTAAGGTTCTGCCCGGTTGGTTGCCCGCCCCGGTCTGGGTTGGACTCAATGACAGGAACTCGGAGTCAAGGTGACTTTCGTGCGATAGAGCAGACCTAATTAGATAACAACATATCACTGATCTTAAGACTGTTTATGAAAAACAGGTATAAATCATAAAATAATTTCTTAAAATTTACAGAAACATATATTTCGCCTTGTAAATAGACTTCAGTTTCTTAATTCGAATTTGATTCCGAAAATATATATTTCTGTAAACATTTAAGAAACTGTTTTATGTTTTATACCTGTTTTTTTTTATAAACAGTCTTACGATTATTTAAAACGAAAGAAAGATTCTTTCTTTTACATTTTTTTGATTACTTACTTCCTAAAGTGTTTTATCAACCCTTTCAATGGTACGGCAATAAGTTCCATTCAGGCTGTATAGTTGTTACTTAAATGTATCAATTTTTTGTAAAGTAGATCACTACTACCTTCGCCTTTAAAAACTGTTCTCCAGTTTACTTGTTTTCAACCCATCATTTAAAAAAAAACACCCGTGCTTGGTCTTCCTAATCATTGCGAAATTCACAGCAGTTAATTGAATGCTTATTTGACAGTACATAATCGTGTCAAAATCCATTGATCCTGTATACTTTATATATTTTAACTAAAATGTATCAAATTTGTTGTCAAACCTATTGCTCTTACTTCTGTGAGAAACCTCAAAACACCGTGAAAAACATCAATGCCCTCTCAAGTGCGGGGCGTAGATCATGAACACGCCCATGTTTGCCAAATATCTCGAAATTTGCAGCATTAATATAAACACCCTAATTTTCAGATGGCAGTGGTCGGACGGAAGCGTGGTTGACTTTGTTGTTTGGGCGGAAAATGAACCGAACAATGCGGCAGGAAATGAAGACTGTGTCGACTTCCATCCGCGCACGAAAGGCTGGGTTGACTCCAACTGCAACAACCTGAGAAACTGGATCTGCCAAATGGAGTAAGTGTCAAACGGCGCTTCCTTGGATATACTATTACATTGCTATTTGCATTGCACTAATACTACTATTGCATTTGCACTAATACTGACCAAATTTCACGGTTGCCAGAAAGTCTTTTATTCTTCAAAAGTTGAATTGATGTATTAAAATCCTTTGAAAACCCTATGTTTTCTAAAAGTAAATTTATTTTATGTTCAGCTTAGATATGTATTTAGAAAGGTTACGTTTAAAATCAATAAAAAATATCTTTTTAATGACTTGACTATGGCATTTATACTGTTTTGTTTTCGAATTATATTCAAAAAATGTCGGGCGATCTAATTTTAGGTCTTTAAAAACCTACAAGAAAAGTTTTAAATGTCTTTCATTTTTTTAATTATGTGGCAACCCTGTAATCTACATACCCTTGGTATACCCTTTGTGAGTTGTATATCCTATGTTGCATCCAATAGACACTTGAGTATACAGCATATTAAGACATTTTTTCCTTGATACAGCCCCGGAGTTCCATTGATTGACATGACCAACGTTACATCACCTGCCCCGCCAACCTGCAGTGAGAATTGGCTCTACTTCAACGGATCTTGTTATTTTTTCAGGTAATGACCTATCCCATTTACCTTTGTTTAGTATTGCCTTTATTTTTCCCAAATACATATTTTACAAAAAACTAAAATTTGAACCCGACTTTTCTACGTTTTGCGCAGACTAACAATTTTGGAATCTTTTTTATTAGTTGCTAATTTTGGTAAGCTTGCTATCAAATTTTCTTGCTACCTGTCCCGATTTTTATTAACTATTCAAATATCTTGGGATTGGTTTAAATAAAGGTTCAATCATTGAACTTTAGGAGCACAATGGCTGGAGGGTGCACACCTAGAATGAATATCAAAGCCCATACAGAAGAAGGTAGCATGTTTGAACATAGTTGTGTTCAAAATGAAAGAAAAAATAAAAAAATATTTGAAGCGTTTAATATGCTACTTACTTTTGAATGGGTTTTGACGTTTATCAAACGTCTACTCTAGCTAGGCTAGATGAATACTTTATGTTTACCGAAATTTCGCAAATGAATCTAGAGATATGCTGAACCGCAATTTGTCTTGTTTTCGTAAAGTTTTGCACCTGTTTATAATGCTCGGGCAAGTTTATATGCAAATCCCTTTTTTCTTTGACGATATTCCAGCAACCGAATTCGGAAGTCCTATTATCAAGCGCGCCAATACTGCCAGACGAACTACTCCGAGCTCACATCTATAAGTGGAATCGACGAACAGAACTTTCTCCACCTCTCCGTACAAAAGCAGTCGCTCATGAAATGGCAAGTTCTGCGTCTAGTGCCTCCCCAAATTAAAACGTAATTGTGTAAACGAAATGCGAATGTTTATAAACGGCGAAAGATACGTGTTTTTCTCTACAAGTCTAAGAGCTGATTTTGTTTTATTCAGGTGGGTTGGTTTGGATATGAACAACGGTGATGGGGCGTTTAGATGGCTGGATGGAACTCCACTTGGCTTTCAGATGTGGGCTAAAGGTAAATTTATGAATCAAGTATGTTTTTTATAAAACGCCTATTTAATGAAAAAACCTATCAAACGTGGCAAATATAAGTTACTTCGCTCGATTTCTTAATATTTTTTTAAGTTTTAGTTTTTAATTGTTACAAGTGAGTTCAATTTATGGTTGGTATTATATAGCATGTATTAGTTGTATAATCTAAAATATATGTACGTCATATAATAGAAAAGAAAAATATCGGCCCCAAATTGGAGTCCAACTCAAACCCGAGGTTTCTAGTATTTTAAGACTGACAAAAACACATTATACGGGTTCCTGGTCGTAAAGCCGTGTTTCTAAATCCTTTGGTCGCGACCTAACATTGGGCCGCCGTTCACTTGGTCGGGTCTCGGCTGCAGTAGTTCATATGGCTAACTTCATTTAACTTGGTTATGAGAAAAACTTCCCGAAAAAAGCAATGCGAAAACATGTCCTATTGAATTCGAACTTGTTAATGTATTTTGTTTTGGTCGCTTACAAATCATTTAGTGAAAAGATTCGGGTCGCCAAAGCTTAGCTAATATACTTATGCTTAGTGTTTGGGTCGCCGCGAAGAAAGGTTGAGAAACACTGTCGTAATTTCCAGCTTAAGTTGTGTTCAGAAAGTGACCTTACAAAAACAATTAAAATATTATTTTAATTGTGTTAACCAAGAAATTTGTACTGTTTTGGTTTCCGAATTATATTGAAAAAAACGTTAAGCGATTTATTATTAGGTTTATAAAATCCTACCAATTTTTCAAGAAAAGTCTTTGAATGTCTTTGAATCGTTTTGATAAAATTATGTGGCGACCCTGCATACTTTCATTATACGTTCGTAGACGAACCGAACTACGCCAACAAACAGGAAACTTGCGTGAACATCTACAGACAGAACGGCTACTGGAACGACGACAACTGTGGCACAGTGCTCAGGTAAGGCTGTCTTCCTCAATTAACAGACTTAAATCTCGAATTTTATAGTGCGGAAGTTAATCTGTTAAAATGCATTGAAATAATGACTAACGAGATATTCAAACCGTTCGAAATGTTGCCTTCTTCCATATAAGCTTTGATATCCCTATCGTACAAAAAACCTGTGCTTTGCTGTGTAGCTCCTCTGGCGAATTCTAAAATTGCGTCATTTTTTGTAGAAGAATGCAGTTTTAAAACCTACAGCAAAATCCGCCCGCGGTTATACAGTAAAGGTTTTCAGTTCAACATGCCTTGTTCTTATGCTCTAAGTTACTTAATATCTTAATAGCCGCTACCTTATGTTTCATATATACACCTGATATTTTCAGCTTCATTTGCAAGCGTTCGAACCAGACTGATACGTCAGCAACCACAGTGGCACCTGTCTACAATCCTAAGGGTTTCTGCCCAGCTGACTGGATGGAGTACCGCGGATATTGCATTAAGATAAAAGGAAACACCGAACAAAATAGGTACATAGTTGTAGAATTTTGGTAAATTGTGTCATTTATAAGAAAAATCAGTAGTAATTCTTGACGTTTGAAACCCGAGTAATCAAAGCCTGATCCTTTAATTTACAAAGGTTTTTTTTTAACTTTTTCCTCGTTTATTAACGCCTCAGCGTATCAGCGATCGACATTCAGAAAAAACTTGAAATAATATTACCCGTATATTTTTTTTAAATCTTTTCAGGAACCGAAACGTTCTTTCAACTTTCTTAAATTGTCCCTTTACCTATAGCCTATATACTTTTTGTAAACAGCAGAGAATTCGCTTATAGAGAAATAGTTTGGTTCTACAAAATATATTTTTGCGGTCTTTCAATTTTCCTAAAGGTCACCAAAGCCGAACTCCAAAAAGTGTCATTGTAATTAAAGTAAATAAAGTATTTTTATTTTTCACAAAGCCCTTTCAACCTTTTATTCGTACTGCGAGTAACACAACTAAATATTGGTAGATTTTTTACTGAATTTTGTTTTACCACCAACATAATTGTTCAGGTTAAACTGGACGGACGCGAGGGACGATTGTATGGCCGATGGAGGCAATCTGCTTTCCATCCCGAACGCACAGTTCCAAGCTTTTTTAACGGTACGTAAATGTTTTATTTGCCTGCGGTCATTTTCCATTGGCTGTTTAGTTGTTTACGCCGTAAAACATCAGTTTATTTTTGTTAAAAGTACAGGCTATTTAGTAGACACTTGCGACCCTTCATGCTTTAATTCTATACCGATACCCAAATTACGTTGTCAAATGTTTAAATAGCTAAATTAATTAAATTGAAATTCAAACTATTTTTTTTTCTTGATCGTCAAGCCAAAATAGTCTGTAGCGGCATTAAAGTAATTTGCTTTTAATTTTTATGGAACTACTTTCCACTAAGCTGTCAATTAGAAAAAGCTACAAAAAATAAAATAAAATGCCAAACCGAACAGGTAAAATCAGTAAAATGCCAAACCGAACAAAGTAAAAACGCTTTAAAGCGGACCCAAACTCCAGTTCTAAAATAGCAGAAAATTGACACAACATCACTAGAGCATAGGGATAAATTCAACACCTAGAGATGTTAAACCGCATTAAGAAAGAATCATGGTAAACAATTGAGCTCAGCATTAAAAACATTTTTAATTTTAAAGTAAAACATTCAACACTTGAAACAACATTGACCAAAAAATGTAAAACCTAACGGTAAATTTAGTCAAGCGTCCCAAAGGGAAAGATAATTCTTAACGACGAAACTCAGACTGAAGTCATGTGCGTTAAAAAAATAAAAAAATAAAAGCGTTATAAAACTAAAATAAATATTTCAAAACCGACGCTTAAAATGTACAACAAGATCACTATATGAGCATGGCTTTAAAACATTTTTAATATGAAAAGTAAAACATTCAACAGCTAAAAACGTAAAACAACATTGGCAAAAAACTGCACAACCGAACGGTAGATATTGTCCATAAAGGGAAAGATAAGTATTAACTCAAGTACAGTGCGTTAAAAAAATTAAAGCGTCATAAAAAATATATATTTCAACATCGACAGAGCAAACTGGTGAATGCAACGCTCGGTCCTCTGTGGATCGGCCTGAACGACCTCGTTCAGGAGAGCCGCTTCATGTGGCGAGATGGCACCGAGTATTCGTTCAGCAACTGGCAGCGGGGTGAGCCCAGCGGTCCGTACAGGAGCAGATACGTTTCAGGAGGAACCGATGTAAGTGCTGAGAAAATACTAGATGTTTGACTGTTCGCAGTGAAGTAATTTTTCGGAGGTCCTTGTATGTTTGAGTTCGTGAATTCGGGTCTCATGGACCCTATAGTTGTGTGTGTACTGCGGTATTAGGTTAAGAACGTGTGTTCGAACCTCATCTGAAGCTAAATTTGTCTAGAAGGAAAAACCATTAGGTGCTTAGTAACAATACATATCCGTTACCGTGAAATTAACAATAGTTTTGTCTTAGGTTTTGCTATAGCTATTATCGAGTCTCAACGTCACCTTTTTAGGTTTAGGTTAACCAACAGGAATAATAGATGTAAGTGCTCAGAAATACAATAATTATAGATTGTAAACTGCTTTCGTTGAGACACCGATTGCTACCGGTGTACTATGACTATAACCGTTGGTTGGAACGACTTATTGAAGTTAATTTTTGACTTTATTCGCAAGTATACAGTTTGCGTTTTTTTTTTAATGTTTCTGATCACTTTGCGCCAAATTTCTAACAAATTGGTAACAACTTTAAACAGTGCGGTATTAAATATTGTTGTTAATTTGATTCATGGCTTGTGGAAATACCGCTTGCAGGTACAGCCAAAAGTTTCCTGCCCATATAGTTGCTTTGAATAAATAAACATTGCGATTGCACCTTTGTAATCGCGGAACAGTTGGAATTTTGACAAAAACCCGGCATAAGGAAACTACTAAAGCTTTACAGGTGTTGGTCGCCAACATTTAAGGCAAATCTAGGCGGTTCTTGACCTTTTCAAAGAAAGCAAACTTAAACGAACTTGCATACAAATTGACCCATGCCTCAAATTTATTTTTTAAATCAACCGGTAAAATAATTTTATAGCGCACTTATGCTGAATACGTGTGTCTCCCCTAAGCCTGCGTGTTTGTTAGAAAATATTTATGTTCCAAAAACCTGAAGCGGTACGGATCGATACAAACAAAATTAAACGTTTAAATACTGTCAACAGCAATTAGAACCATTAACAATGGACCATTTTTGTGTAAGATTAGCCAAAATTGTTCGACCAATTAAGGATTACCATACAAGTATAGCAAGTTAAAACAACTTTCCTTTGGTAAGATTTGAACTCACGGTCTCGGCCATGAAAATACTGTCGCTCTACCAACTTGAAAATGCAGGGCTAATGAACCAAATTTTATACAATAGAAGCACAATAATACCTTATAATAAATAGTGCAGGCAGCCTTAAATAGGATATACTGACAAGGTTGTAAGTTCTAATCTACTTGAAGGTCATTTGTATTATGGTGTGTGTGCCTTTATCGTTGGTCAGTACGAATTCGACTTAGGTAACCAATAACTTGAACTGGGCTGTTTGTTAAAAAGGACTTGGCTTGGCCTTCACTTATTTTACAAATACTTGTCTGGACTTATCCACCTCTGGTGGATGTAACATGCAACTATCTTACTTGTACAGCAAGACTGCGTCGCCGTTGTAACCGAGAAGTTCAGCGTTGGCAAGTGGGCCGACTACGTTTGCGCCGAGAACAAGTCCTACATTTGCGAGATGCATAAGTCGGTGTCGATCGACAATCTCTGCATGGACCACCCGAAGCCAACTTGGCAGACAATGTGCTCGGTGAGTGTTTGCTGTACTTTTTGTGTTTGACCTATAACAATGTTTCGACTACTGGGTCGGACGAGATGGGGTAAATTCAACGTAGTATGGTCGTGGGCCAGGGGTCGGAAACCTACGGCCCGCCAATGTATTTTGCCCCGCCACCATTTTGACAAACTATAGACACGCCCATTTCAAATACTTTGACTATTTTAACTACGTAAGTGCGAAAAATTTTCGAATGATCTTTATACGTCCGCTTTGCTTACGTTTTGATGTTGTCAGTTGAACTAGATCAGCGCTTCTTTTCAGTTGCGTCGTGGAAGGCTGCTAAGTGGGTCGCGGACAAATGGAAAAAGTATTTAAAAATATTGGACATATTTTCGGCAATGGTATAAAAACTTTTAGGAAATTTAAAAGAAATGCCTATATACCAAAAAAAATCGCGCCCGGACTTTAACAAACACGTTAACAAACACTCAAATAGAACAACTATAAGGTTATCGGGTTTTCTCAATAGAGTTTTATTACACTTTTCACTAGTAGTATGGATAGCGACGTGTGGACTCGAATTTTAAAGCAAACAAACACTTTTTTTCGCGCTTTGCGCCAACACTTTACTGCTTTCTTAATTGCGCCAAACTGTCCCCTTAAATGTAATTAAACACTTTTTCAGTGCAAAAAAATATCCGAGGCCCTCCTAATTCACAGTTGTTCTAACATTTTAATAACACAATTCTTAAGTTAAGGTTGCCGACCCCTGTCATAGGCGAAATAACGTGATTAAGCTTCACCTTTATAGCGAAGACTATGGGCGTCTAGCTTTGTGACGACATAACGCATAAAAGCGTTGCTTTAACACGTTCCTTCGCCTACGACCATACCACGTTGAATCCACCCCATCTCGTCCGATCTGGGAAGTTAAGCAACGTCGGGCCCGGTTAGTACTTGGATGGGTGACCGCCTGGGAATACCGGGTGTTGTAGGCTTTTGGTCGATTTTTCGCTTTTGTTTAACAACTTATAACTTTTAAGCGTTAATTAACATTTTAGCGGAGATTTTCCAATGCTTAAACCTGCACCAGTTCTCGGTATTTAATCCGTTACTGGAGTTGTATTTTACTTTTTCTCACTATTGTAAGAAATACTGACAATGTCAGTATATGCGAAATATATATTCCTTAAAAAAATGTCTAATTCTGGTTTCCAGTTGGTTTGGTCAACAAACCGTTCGATACCGGTTAATGATCCAAACAGAACCTCAAAGTTTATAAAACAGCTCTATAACATCTTTATTCAAAAAGAGCAGAATCATACAGTTGCGCAAAATGCATTATCAGGCGCGCTTAAGAACTATTTGAATGAGCTATAAGCCTTATAGCTTATTCAATCAAATACTATTAGCCTTACAGCTTATTCAAATAGTTTTTAAGTGGACCTGATGATGCATTTTGCGTAACTATAGGATTCTGCTCTTTTTAAATAAAGTTGTTTTTTAACATTTTTATACCCTTTGTGGTTCTATTTGGATCTTACGATATGGATGAAAGATCAACAACTAGAAGTATTGCAACAGGATTAGAACTCAATATAAACAATAAAAATAGTAAAAATATTATTATTTTGTCAACAAAATGTCGCTTAACAGTTAGGATTTTGATTGAGCGCAAACTGGGAAGCTTAAGAGTGTCGTGGGGCACTTCTGCTACAGAAAGTGTTGTATGTTATTCAGTGTTTGGTTAACAGGGGGCACTTCTGCTACAGAAAGTGTTTTATGTTATTCAGTGTTTGGTTAACAGTCAAAAGCTTACAAAATTTGCGCCCCTCAAGATTCAACGTGGTATGGTCGTAGGCGAAATAACGTGATTAAGCTTAAATTTATGGCGAAGACTATGGACGTCTAGCTTTGTGACGACATAACGCATAAATCCGTCGTTTTAACACGCTACTTCGCCTACGACCATACCACGTTGAATCCACCCCATCTCGTCCGATCTGGGAAGTTAAGCAACGTCGGGCCCGGTTAGTACTTGGATGGGTGACCGCCTGGGAATACCGGGTGTTGTAGGCTTTTGGTCAATTTTACGCATTTGTTTAACAACTTATAATTTAATAAGGTTGTTTTTTAACATTTTTATACCCTTTGTGGTTCTATTTGGATCTTACGATATGGATAAAAGATCAACAACTAGAAGGGTTAAAACAGGCTTAGAACTCAATATAAACAATAAAAATAGTAAAAATATTATTATTTTATCAACAAAATGCCGCTTAATAGTTAGGACTTTGGCTGAGCGCATAAGAGTGTCGTGGGGCACTTCTGCTACAGAAAGTGTTTTATGTTATCCACTGTTTGGTTAACAGTCAAAAGCTTACAAAATTTGTGCCCCTCAAGATTCAACGTGGTATGGTCGTAGGCGAAATAACGTGATTAAGCTTAACTTTATGGCGAAGACTATGGACGTCTAGCTTTGTGACGACATAACGCATTTAAGCGTTGCTTTAACACGCTACTTCGCCTACGACCATACCACGTTGAATCCACCCCATCTCGTCCGATCTGGGAAGTTAAGCAACGTCGGGCCCGGTTAGTACTTGGATGGGTGACCGCCTGGGAATACCGGGTGTTGTAGGCTTTTGGTCAATTTCACTTTTGTTTAACAATTTATAACTTTTAAGCGTTAATTAACATCTTAGCGGAGATTCTGAATGCTTAAACCTCACTAATACTCGGTATTTAATCCGTTAGCGAAATTGTATTGTACTTTTTCTCAGTATTGTAAAAAATACTGACGATGTCAGTATATGCGAAATATATATTACTTAAAAAAATGTCTAATTCTGGTTTCCAGCTGGTTTGGTCAACAAACCGTTCGATACCGGTTAATGATCCAAACAGAACCTCAAAGTTTATAAAACAGCGTCGGGCCCGGTTAGTACTTGGTTGGGTGACCGCCTGGGAATACCGGGTGTTGTAGGCTTTTGGCCGATTTCACTTTTGTTTAAGTTTTAAGCGTTAATTAACATCTTAGCGGAGATTTCCAATGCTTAAACCTACACGAATTCTCTGTATTTAATCCGTTAGTGAAGCTGTATTGTACTTTTTCTCAGTATTGTAAGAAATACTGACGATGCCAGTATATTCGAAATGAATATTCCTTTAAAAACTGTGTGATCCAGGTTTTACTCGGGCTTTAAACTTTGTATTTTAGTGCCATGAGAAGTATTTACCTTAAATACTTTCACTATGTTTTGAAATACGATTTTTCCCATGTGCAGGATATCACCAAAGACATCGACTGCAAAACGCTGAGACGCCGACAGCAGAAGGCTTGTATGAAGTCGTGTAAGATGTGCGACAAGTACGTCAGACTACCGCCCGTCGTTCCATCTATCAAGTGTCCCGCCGGCTGGCATTACTGGAACAAAGAGTGCTGGACTCTGTCCAAGAACGCCATGACCTTTGACGCGTGAGTGGATGCTTGGTTTGCATCTACTAAATGCAGTTACAGTTTGGTTGACAAACTGTTAGATACCGGTTAATGATGCAAACAGAACCACAAGTGTATAAAGACGATCTAAAACAACTTTATCCAAAAAGAGCATAATACTAGTATAGTGCATCATCATTTCCGCTTAAGAACTTAGTTTTTAAGCGGACCGGAGGATGCTTTTTACGTAACTACAGTATTCTGTTCTCTTTTTGAATGAAGTTGTTTTTAATCGTTTTTTTACCCGTGGTGGTTCTATTTGGGTCTTCCGATATGGATTGTCACATTGATGTTTATTTCTAAATAGGGTAATCAGGTGGCACTATATAACGTCAAATTGTATGGAAATCGATGTCATTTCTACTTTGACCTGATGAAACACAGTTGTGCGAAATTTGTCTTTATATAGTTCCACCTGATTACCTTATTTAGAATTAGACAAATACGGCCACTTGCAAAGATTATTATTAATCATTAATAGCCTTTTAACAGTTAGCGATCTTTATAAGTCATTTGCCACAGGGAAAAAAACAAAATATAATAGTTATGTTTTATGGAAAGTGTGTCGAGCTCTGTTTTGGATTTTTTGATGTACCGCTAGCCAGCCACTGGTCTATTGACATTCACTCTTTTATCTACTAATAGAACTCAAAGTTAAAACACGAGTAAAAATAGGGATCAGACATTGTTTTAGGAATATGCATTTCGCCTACACTGGTATCGTCAGTTCCTCAATTCGAACGAATATCTAAAAAACATATTTTTCTTTAGAGCTAAAACGTGGTGCACGTCGCAAAAGGCCGCTCTTGCCACAATACCCGATGACGTGTCGCAAGCATGGGCCTTCAGCATGTTGGCCGACCCCACGGAGAACCCGGAGACGGCCTTACCAGGTGGAATCACCGCCTGGATCGGTATGACCGGTGATAAAGCGGCTGCTGGTGGAACACTGTACACTTGGTTGTCCGGATGGTGAGTTTTTGTTTCTCTTTTTACGGAGTTCCGGAGCTATTAGTGGGAGTTGCATTGGCATATATACGATATCTAGAGGTGTGATATTTTTTTAGAAACGATTTTTGATTTTTGTTCTTTTTAAATCTAACCACACCGTAAACTGCTCCGGTTTAAATGCAATGGTTTGGGGATTCATACGTGGGGCTTAATACAGCAAAATTAAGTTAGCTCAGTACAAAGATTCGTCACACAGGTGGGAATCACTGCCGCGGCTCACAGGGTGGGAATCAATGCTTTTAAACCGACGTTTAGTTTGGAATTTATTGTTTTTTCTCTGGCAGGCCGACTCACTACTCGAACTGGGGCCGCGGTCAGCCAAACGACAACAACGGAACCAACTCCGGTTGCGTAGCGATGGATGGAAGCACTTCGCGGCTGCAGATGCGACTGGGTGGCTTCTGGTACGACCAGGAGTGCAATAGAACACTGCCCGCGCTTTGCCAGAGGACCAAAAGAAAACCACCTAAGGAGGTGGAAAATTACCCGGGGAGATGCCCCTCTGTAAGTGAATCGCGCTGTACATCTTTAGTGCTTACACAGACTTACGTCCGACGTTATAAAGCGTATTAATTACTATAAGTTTGAGCGATCATCAAGGTTGGCCAGTGACCTTAATAAAGTCATTTTGGTAACACGGTTATTTGAAATGACTGAAAGTCCTAGTTAAATCCTTTGCACAAATACAACAAGTCCTGTGCCAAGTCCAAATCATTTTCAGAGCAAGTTAATTTTAAGTCAAGTTATTAATATATAAATGAAACGCTCAACTATTAAAGTTTCTTAAATCATCCGATTATGAGCAATAGCTTAACCTAAGATAGCAAAAACGCACCACTTAGCGAGCAAATTGTTTAGTGCCTAAAACTTAAGATAAATAACTTAATTTTATACAAAAATTGTTGAATAAAAACACATTATTTTAACTCAAGTCATCTCACGTATAAACTTCAGTCAAGTCATTTGTCCAAAATAGTTTTGTCCAAATAAAATATTGACTTTATGTCGATAAAGTATTGACCTAAGTTATCACAACACGAGATAAAGGGACACGTATAATGAAGTAAATACACTTTGATCAGAAAAATATGCCTCACGGTACCAATTGACAAATTTTTTCCTTAAGGGCTCAAAATATCTCTCACGTTTGCAGAACAAGTGGCGTCCGTACAAGGGCAACTGCTACTACTTCATACCGACAACGCAGATGGCCTCGTGGTACCAGTCCGACTTCGTATGCCGCAACATGGACTCGCACCTGGCGAGCATTCATTCCAAGGACGAAGAAGACTTTGTCATGCGAAACTCGGGCGCCACTAAACGGGGATATATCAGGATGAATGTGTAAGTTTGCCAACTCTAATAGAGAAAACCGCTGGTGGCATTTTTAGTCTTTCGAAATAGGATTTTGAATCAAGCTTGCTTTTCTGGTAAAGTTCTTTATGTTTCGATGTTCTACACAGGTCGCCTGAAAACCACTAGTGGCACTTTTAGTCAGTTATAATAGGGTTTTTATTCCCAACTATATTAGAATAGGACATCTGAGCGGTGGAATGTCAATGGTGGGAAAGCTGCGACTGGTTGGAATTAATAGAAAAGAACCTCTAAAAATGGTTGTATTAGGGGTGGAAAACGAATTTTCAACCCATTAGGTTAGAAGAAACAATTCTTACCCGGGTTTTTTCTAGGACTAAATGAATGACTCGTACGTGTAATGCGTGGCAAAAAAGGAAAAAATAAAAGTACCAAATGCAAGAAATTAGTGGTTGTTGACCACACCTCACATACATTTATAAATAATCAAAATGTTTGGGAAAAATCAAAATGTTTAAGGGTTTGTCCTTGTGTAACGCAGCTAAAAATTAGATGTTCGATGACAAGTTGTTTTTGCGCACGAAATCGTTAAACGAATCAGGGCACCGGAAAGGTTGTTAAAAAAAAGCGCCTAATAAAATTGAACGTTTGACACGAACTTTCAGAAATCATTTTCCTGGGTGTTTTTCTTTTTTTCCAGGGCAAAAATTTCACACCAATGATCAATGACACTTAGTTGAGGTTACCGCGTTAACGAAAGCAAATATAGCACCACTTTTAAGTCGGTCTAATATAAATGTAAAAAAATGATCTATTAAAAGGTTGATAATAAATTGCAAAGCCAAAATAGTCAAGTAGATCGACAGCTTCTTGATTAAGACGCGTCTATACGAGCTTGTATCATCTTCAGTTAATGTGACTGAGAAGCACTTCAAGCATCACTTATAAGAGATGGGACGCAATTGTTATCAGTCTGAGTTTCGAAAGTTGGGGTTTAGCACTTTTCATTATTTAGCACTTTGAGGTGTTGGACAGGACAGCGGGGTATTGATGAGGTGTCAACGTTCAGTTCGGGGCTGCAGTCTATTAAAAATGTGCAAAAAACTTAGCACACTGTAATTAGGTTTATATGTTGATAGATTAACTGTAAACCGTGTGTTCGTATTCTTACTAAGAGTTTATAACTGTTTTTGTTTTTTGAACGGTTAACACCAAAAATAACGAATCTTTCTGGAATTCTCAATTTTTTATGAATAATACACAAATATATTGATTGGTAAGTAACCAACTGAGCCATGGAATCCACACATGGGTATATATTGTAAAATCTAGGACTGCTGAAGTAGTGCTGACCAACCAACCATTAAGCCTTACTGATAATGATTTAGACTTTAGAGGGTGCCTTTGGGCATGCTATCACATTTAACCTCTCGACCAGCTTCCACTAAGCCTGTGTAGCTCAGTTTGAAGAGCGACGGTTGCGATGTGGCCGTAGTTCAAACCTCGCCACAAGCTATATTTGTTTAGCCTGGCATACAAGGCAATCCTAATTAGGCCAACTGATTTTCCCATAATAGCCATTCCGAAGGTACCTTACTTTCCTGAGTAACCATTGATAAAGCAGGACGCCTTAATTTTCAGCTGGGTCGGTTTGTATCGAAATGTAGACGACGATGAGTTCAAATGGACGGACGGCACGCCGATAGATTACCAGAACTGGGGCGACGGGCAACCGTCGAAAGGAAACCGCTTCAGAAAGGTAAAGTTTTAAAAACGGCAAGAGTTTCTAGCATACATTTTTTTTATGGAATAGCTATGAGTCAACACGTCTGCGCATGTGTTTTAAGTCCTTCAGCGACCAAACGGCATCGTAACTTCTACAGAATTATGGTAAAACTAAAAAAGTCCTAGCGGTCATTAAGTCTCAGTCTAAGGCATAAGTTGCCCATGTCAAGTCCCAAATAAATTCAAATGTTCAAAAGGCTCCAGTCGAGTCACGTCACTTGAAAACAGGCACTTGAGTTAAGACAGTGAATTAAATTATGACAATATTTACCAAAGCCAAACCTTAAAAAACCCTTCGTCTATAATTCTGTGTTTTGTACAAATTATACAATGTTCACTGTGTAAACGATTTGCAAATCTTCCGAACAAACCTATAAATCCGTAAAGCTCAAAGTTTAAAAACAAAAGTAAAATCAGGATCCGACATTTTTTTTAAAAGGAATATATATTTCGACTATGCTGCCATCGTCAGTTCCTTAATTCGAATGAGATTCAACTTTTAGTTTTATTGTTTATATACTCGTCAGCGGAACAGTGATCGAGAAGCAGAAACCTGCTGCCAATGGTTTTGGATTCCATAAAGATACGCCCTTTAAATCTATATAATCCTAACCCTAATCAAACCTTTCTTCGCTTTCTTAGGAGTTGTGTACAGAGCTGACGCTTCCGGAGAATAAGTGGAACGACAACACTTGCAACAAGCACGGCATCACGGTTTGCATGACGCCCAAGATAAACTTCGACACCACAGTCAATCCAATGAGCACGAAGCTAGGTTTGCAGTAGCGTATATTAGAACATATTCTTACGTTACATAACATATATTAACCTAATTGATATAGAGGGGTTGTCATTTTAACATGTCATATAGAGTCAGTTTCTACACGTGGCAAAGCGAGTTATGACGCCATTATTTAAAACGGCACTCTGTCTAACATTCCTATGCCCGCTAAATTTTGTTAAACCCTTTTGGCCGTTGCTTTTTTGACGAGGCTCGAATTTAGTGATTAAGGTAGAAATTCCACCCGCACTGTTTTTGGCGATTGTTCGATAACTCGCAATCCTGAAACTTGTTAAGTAAGTTTAGTTCAAGATAAAAAAGGTTTACTGCAGGGCGATTTTTCTTAAAAAGTCAACTTTTATTCAAGCCAAAGCCATGTTAGAGATAAGTCAAAAGCACATACCGTATTAATTATCGATACGCAGCATCCATAGGCACCTGAAAAAATATCAGATTTTTATAAATATTTAGAATAATATAGTTACGCCAAACTGATATCATTTCAAAATCCAGCCTTGTTTCGGGAAGAAGAACAAAATCGGGTGTACGTTTTTATCATCAATTTCACATGCCCGAAAAGCAATAATCGGGACTAGTCAAAAGTCTTCATATCCTCTTTCACCTCCTCCCTAACCTCCCTCCATTATTCCGCAGCATCAGTTGGAGGCAGCAGCGCTGTTGGGATCGCGGTCGGACTCACAATCATGATCCTACTCCTGATCGTCCTCGTCTTCGCCGTTTACCAGCAAAAGATCCGCAACGCGAAGAGCACCTACTCCCTGCATCTTTCCTCCGTCTCCTTCCGCGACTTCCTCGCATCCGCAACATCCGGACTTAGATCCTCCGGAGCCGCGGATCAAGGCGACCGAAAGGGACTTGTGTCCTCCTCCGGGGATGACGACCACGGCCCGGAGGACACCATCTCGATCTGATATTGGTGAACATCCACCTTTTGTAGGACAGTGCGGCTGGGTTTTAGATCTGAATGTGAAGTCTAAAGCAGCGGTTCTTGGCCGTTTTTACCTTTCTGACGAGAGCTTCGTATAATAAAACTAGCGTCGCCTAGGTTCTGCAACTTTTGCTTTTTAATAATGTCTACGGCAGGGGTTCTTAAACTGGGGTCCATGGACCCCTTGGGGGTCCGTGAAATCGTTTTAGGGGGGAGGGGGGGGGGCATAAAGGCCTAATTAAAATACTAGTGTATATTTAAGAAGTAATTAATTTTTCAAAGAAAACAGTTTAATTAAAATTAAAACGGTTTTGCACTAAATGTATATTTAGACTCTATTCCACTTTCACATTTTTCGGAACGAAATTAACAGATTTATAAAGTCTATTTTATTCTGACGTCAATTTATGACTTCATTTTACAGCATTTCTTGCCTAACGGGGTCCATGTAAAGCAAAAAAAAATTGGGGGGTCCGCGGTAAAAAAGGTTTTAGAACCCCTGGTCTACGGTTACCTCTGCTCCACCGTAATTAGCCTCTTTACGGTTACTAACCTCTTAAATATTTGTGCTTTTGTTCGAATGTTTACGGTTACTATCCCCTGCTTTAGACTTCATTCACTCAATTTTTACACAACTAATTTAAAACATGTAAAGACACACTTGTGCCAAGGCGAGCCTGCGACGTTTTTCTTCCGGTAAAAGGCGGGAA
This sequence comes from Ascidiella aspersa, assembly GCF_963924565.1. Lineage (NCBI taxonomy): Eukaryota > Metazoa > Chordata > Ascidiacea > Phlebobranchia > Ascidiidae > Ascidiella > Ascidiella aspersa. The sequence goes on from NC_139451.1 coordinate 25,339,699, forward strand.
ATTTTTCTGTAAATGGCAAATTTTTACCCTTGTAGACTTCAATAGTTTTTAATGGCGTCGTGAATTTTCTATTTTTTTGACTCGTCTTGCCAATAGGTGCCTTACTTCACTGCCATCCGCCGTTTTTCTACGTTCACATTTTCCGAGCTAACTCGCTCATGGACTAACATTTCGATCACCCGCGTTTTACCCACCACTTATTCGAATGCGCACTTCGGGACAGCATATGGTGCTATGGCGCGAAATAAACCCTGTCACGAAAGTCGGGCTCTTTGTTTGTCACTTTAAAAGTTCGTATGTTTCGTCAAATTTTCTCACTCGATTTAGAGCCGCGAATGAAATATCAAAGGGTCCGCGCAAACAATTTTGGCACGCGAGCCGTACTCTGCATTTAACGAGCATAAAAAGTTGGTTTGGAGGTTGTAGTAAGACGCATAATAAGAATATCAAAGCTCATACGGAAGTAGGTAGCATTTTGAACGTTTCGGATACCTCTTTATTCATTTCAACAATGTTTATTTTATAAAACCACGCAAGAGTAAGCTGTGAAGCCACAAAAAATATTTTTGAAAACATTGTAACAATCGATGAATTTTATGGATGTTTACCAGATAGGATTTTGCCTTTTTAATAGCCGAAACATCGCGATTGTATGGTTCTTCAATGTCGCTGCACTGAATGTTGCATTACATGGTAAACTATTGTTTACTACTGGGTTTTATGAAATAACTTTAGAGTTTTGTCAGAATGAAATGTATTAGTAAACGAAACGTAATTTACACGAAAGGTAATTTTTTTTTTAATTTTTCGTGGTATTACTTTTTCCAAATAGCCACAAAAGGACGTCTAGGATCTTGGTTATCAATTACAAAACGTTTTATTTTGCGTACCGTATTTAAAATTTAGTTTTGAAATTAAACACACCGCTCATAAACAAGCTTACAAGTTAAGGTGGAAGGTGTTTTACCGACCGGGGAAGTACCACCGCCCATTGGTAAACGCAAGTATTTACCTTAAATGTGGGATGCCGGGTCAAGTTCTTGCCAAAATGCTTAAGTTTGACTTGAATGCGTTCTCAACTGAATGTTTATCATGTCCTTATTCTGCTGCACGCCAGCATAGCAGACTAAACAAAACAGGTTCTTGCTTTTCCAGGCTTTGTAAGGTAGGCTAGGCGAGGACCTTGGTTTAGTTAGGCACAAAAACATTGGTAAAACGATATAGGTAAAGAAGTGAAGCCTAACACATTTGTTTTTCGAAAAAAAACTTTGTTTTTAATCTCGCTATACCAATGGTGCCAATAATTTGAACTACAAAGTACAAAGTGATTTTTTCGATTATGTTGTTTGTCAATATCTTGTCCGTTTCACTCTGTTTTAAACACATTTTTCATAAAGATGTAATCGAAACTACACAAATCGAACATTTTTGAAAAAAAGTGTGGTGTGTTCAACCTAAAAAACGTAAAATTCAGAACAATCAGCAAATACTTTGCGATGGAACAACTCCGGCCAAGCAAAGATTAGAATGGAACAACGACTTTACCGCATAAAGTAAGACTTGCGAATGGCAAAATGGCTTTCTACAAAAAAACAGCACATATGTTGGTAGCTTATGCCGCCAGTGGCAAAATCTTTTAACAATTTTAAATTCATCTGTAAGATATTACTGTTTAAGTATTGAGTAGGCCTACCCAGTTCAAACCTTTATCAGGAAAAATTGTTTTAATCTTTTAATTTTTTTGACTCTAAAACGCCTGGCGCAACTTGGAAAAGTTGCATACTGCAATAATACACGACCAATCCGCAATGATTTTGCTTCCTTTTATCAAAAAAATCTAAGAAGAGTTTCCAGCGGTGGAATCCAATTCCAAAATCCGGCGAGCGTATACTCTTTATATATTTGGCGGCCAGCTGCGTCGCTTTTGCAGCCCCAAATCCCCAGAACTTTTAAGTTTGACTTTCTGAGTGATTTACGAATTGATTAGTGCGGAGCCGTTTCCCTGTTTGCTTTTATCCACGACCTTGCTTCCCCTCGGCTTGACCAGTTTCCATTTGTTTTCGTTCGACGCGTCGCTGTTGCGATCCTCGTAAACCGCCAAGGACGCCCGGGTTAAGGCCCCTGTAACGAAAAATGGTGCAAAAGGTTCAATTAGAAAGCGAGATTTTTTGACAGGTTCAATTTTGCTTTCTCCATCGTACCCATTGGGGCCACGGGCGCATACTATTCAATTAACAGCTTGTCAAACTTAAATTTCTAGTTTTCATTATGACTTCAGAGACCATCCTTGTGACGTAACGGTAACGCGACGCATTTTTCCAAGACGCTGGGGGAAGACCCGGACAACTAAATTTATTTTACCTTTTTAAATTAGATTAGAATTAAACTTGTTGCATTTCAGTTTTTCCAACTTAGCCTAAAATTCGAATTAGATCATTTACGTTTTTCGAATTAGATTAAAACTAGAACTACTAATTTTCTGCAAACCAGAATATCAATTAGAACAGCTATAGTGCTCTTCAACCTTTTTTGGTTTGGTGAACCCTAAAGTTGTTCTGAAGAAGTTATGCACACTGTTTACTTAAAAGGTAAACTGATGTAAAAAAAGCGATATGCAAAATCATTATGCATACTAATATCATCATGTCAATTAAACCGAGCGGAGCTGCCGAAGTTTTACACACTGTGGGTGAGAGTTTATGGCTGCAGGCTGCTTGCGTGCTATTGCATGTCATAAAAAAACACCATTCAATAAAACTTGATAAAATAGCAAAGAAACTATTTAACGACTGTTGTCTTTAAAAATCTTAAATAATAATGGTTCATTAAAAGTTTGTGATGCACCCTTGTATACCTTTTCGTACTGGTGCACCGCATGCATATTTTGGTGCACCCTAGGGCAGTGGTTCCCAACATGTTTTTGAGGTGACCCATTTTGAAAGAAAAATTAGTTTGGTATAAACCTGCGACCCAAGCAAATTGTCGTAATATCACATAAGATTGCGTTGCAAATAAACTGCACTACCAAAGCGGTTACTTTTTCCGAAAACAATATGTTTATCAAACCACTAATAGATAGTTGTACTCGCTTGCTGTCAGTGAGGTTTTGAAATCGAGGCGTTAGTTGGCTTGAGCATAGACCCGTTCTGCTTTATCTTTAGGCCGGTTTCGCTGTTTAGTTTATATATTTTTGTGTTTATAATTTCCGGTTTGTGATCTTTTCACGTTTTAATTTTTCTTTTATTGTTTTTTTTTTCTTCCAAGATATGCCTAAAAAACAAGCGACCCAACTTTGGGTCGCGACCCATTCGTTGGGAACCACTGCCCTAGGGTGCCCAACGTTAAAGAGTACTGAACTATACTGTAGCGGAATTATAATCGATTACGATTAGTTTAGTTTAAATCGCAATTTAATCTCAGGAATTTAAATGGCAATTATTCCTGTGTTTTTATACGTGTTACCTTTTATGCTTTTCAGGCTGTAAAATTCACCTAGAAGTCATTCCTTGCAATTCAAATTCGACTAGGAAACTAAAATTGCCGTTGGACAAACTGGTATTTTTGGTAAAATCCGAACAAGGTTTTCACAAATTAGATTAGAATTGGAATTAGCCGCATTTTGCTCTAATTGGTCGATTTAGAAAACTAGAATTATTTAGTTGTCCAATATTTAGTTGTGATAAGTCTGGCGCAGGTCTATACCGGTTGTGAGCCCATGTAAGCAGGACAGCACGAAATTTTTTGAAAAGGTATTGCAGGAGAAAAGCCGTACTGCAGGAAAAACACTAATGTGTTAACGTTTAGATTTTCTCTAATAAAAATATATTTAAAACAAAAATCTTAAAAGGGTATTGGCAGCATTATTCAATCATGTTATAACCCAAACGCTTTCTACTTCAAATGTTTTGGCCTATGTAGATACATCTAGTCACAATCACCCTGGCTAGCATTCAATTCGAAACAAAATCGCTACTCACTGATTCCCAACGGTTTTCGAATTGCGTTTCTTCTTCTCGCCGCTCCCCTGACTAATATCCGCGAGACGTCGCTGCGGAGTCGACTGAGCATGAACGTGTAAACGATCGGGTTTACGACGCTGCTGAGGTAAGTGGTCATCTCGATTCCCTCGACCGCGAATCCCGACAGCGTCTCACCGTAGTGAATGCGGCTGTAGTGACTGCCTGTCAATGAGAACGCCAGTGTTGTAGTGACTTAAGTCAATGACTGACTTTACCTAAGAGCACTTAAGCCACTGTTTTAAAATGACTTGATTGGCTTAAGTTCTGTGGCCGTAATGCCTTGACTTGACTTAACGTTTTTGGAAGAATGACTTGACTTGGTCTGAAGTCATTTCGTGAAGTACCTTGGGTTAAAATTAAGTGTTTCCATTAAATATTTTTAAATCAAATTGGGTTATTTGTCTCAATGTTTGTACATAAAACAATTTCCATGCTGTGTATAGCGTTTTGTTACTTTTGGTTGAGTTATTGCTCACAATCGGACGAATTTACCAATTTTAATGAACGCCAAAAAGAGTAGGGGAGATGCGGGACCCATAGAACGGATTTGTTTTTTCCGTAATATCTTGGAAAAAATAATTTAAATCTGACATATCTTTCTAAGTTTTTTTTTATTTAAAAAACCTAAAAAAAATTTTTTTTTTACACCCGATGGGACCTATGGAACCGACCATGACTGCATCTAAAGATACTGCGCTGAGTATTCCTGATGTGCATAACTACTCAGTTAATGGTGTAGAAATAGCGGCACAAGAAAATGGATTTGGAGAAATAAAATAAAAACACATGGAAACAAGTATACAAAATGCTGAAATGTTATTAGTTTATTTCTGGTAGAATTTGCAACCAAGGTTTATTATATCAATTGTTTTTATTTTTTAGGAGAACATATCTGCAAACATAATAATAGTCAAATGTACGATTTTGTCGAGTCCCGAGCCCGACTCTGACTCTACAGCCTGTATTCCGCCAAATTACGCAATCCACTTATAGGGATGTCATATAATTTATCCACGCACAATAACTGGTTCGAAAATATCCACCATATGCTATTCCGCTTTAACAAACTGCAATTGACGGCAATATCAGTTTGGGTACTGCGCATGCGCACGTCGGACTCGGAACTCTGGTAGTTTCACGTGGTTTTACTCGAGTCTCGAGTCCCACTCCTTCGAGTACCAAGTCCGAGCCCGACTCCGCAGCCCTGTCCTCTGTGAACAACCCCTTATTACATGTTCTTGTCTTAAAAGTTGGCATACCAATATATTTTTAAAATCCAAAAGTATGATCACAAAATGATCGGGAGACCAATGGAACAGACTGTTCCAAAAGTCCTCTAATCGCCATTTTTAATAAAAACACTCATGACTAGCCCGTACTCTGAACTAAATTATTTAAACTAACTTTCAACATGTACCAAGATAACCCCTCTCTCCACAAAAAAATATTCACTGCAAAAAAAAATATATATATATTCTACAATTACCTAAAGACTATCAAAACACCTTACGGATGTCAAGCTAAAAGTACATTTTTCACCTAAAAAAGTGAAAAATTGGAATAAATCAACCATTTCCAAAAGCACGCTATAGAACTTTTTGGAAAAAGTTCTGTACACAAAATCTCATTCCCACAACTAAAATTTTATTTAGTTCCGCCAACAGGGGGCGCAATATGCCAGTGTTCCATGGGTCCCGCACTTCCCCTACTTGGTAGAAAATTGCTTTCAACTTGCGGTCATTTTTCGAATGTAGGCCTCTATACGTTCATAAACGTAACTGGAGGAGAAAAGTTACTCAGGAATATAGACTGATTTGGGCTAGTGTGGTAAATAAACCTAGGTGTTTTTTAAGCCAAACCATAGTTATAGATATTTTTTAATAAATTTTAAAGCCTAAAAGGTCGAGTAGATTGACATCATCTTGTTTAAGACATTTCGATACGCACTTGTATCATCTTAAGTTAATGTGGCTGAGAAGTAAATCATCCCACCTTTTATAAGTGATGCTTTGATTTCACATTAACTGAAAGATGATACAAGTTCGTTTCGAAACGTCCTAGTCAAAATGATGTCGATGTACTTACTCAACCTTTTGGCTTTGCAATTCGTTATAAAGCTACGTTTCAGATCGGTGCACATTGTACCCTAGTATATTGGTAACCATAAGTCTATGTATCAAGAAGCGTCTATGAAAAATTTATGAAAATGAGAATTTTATTGTGGTATTGGTAGCCCTAAAGCAAACGCAGTTAAAATGTAAATTAAAGCGCTTAGTTTATTACAACTTGCCATTTAACATAGGCTAACCAGAATCAGTTGAAATTTTAAGTAGTAACCATACAAACAGGCGCGAAAAGCGTCATAAGCGGTAAGAATCCAATTTACGACGGCGGCTTTCAGGGCGGCGGCCAATTTAGCTAAGGCAGTGGTTCCCAACAATATGAGTTTGGATCTCAGCGCAGGAAGTTTTTTGCGCTACATTTTTGAGAAAAGCATACCCGTCACTATAGGGATGTTTGGTAACACCTGAAACGTTTAATTTTTTCTGTAGTTTGCTTGTATAAGCATAGCAATGAATTAATTTAGTTTCGGACCGGATCGCGATATTTTTTGTCTGAAATATCGTTATCGTAATAAAATGACTTAATTCAGTGTTTCCCAATCTTTTTAGGCTTGCGGTACCCTAAAGGAAATAGAAATAGTTCGCGGCACCCTTGCTCGTATTTTTGCTGAGTGGTTGACTGTAACCCTAATATAAACGAGATTGAAACGCCACATTACCTGTTCTACAATGTTGATGAAACCTTTTGGCACTTTTTTCGTAGACAAAAAATTGTATCAAGAAGCTTACCAACGGAGCAACATCCTGGAGTGCCGCGGCACCTCGTTTGAGAACCACTTGGCTATAAGCATTGTATTTCACCTCGTTCAACACACGAGCATGTTAAGCATTCGGGAGGACTTTGTAAGTTGTCAAAAAAATTAGCAAATGTTCAGGCGCATGTAAACCTGAATTTAAACGGATAAATCTGTTGGCCAAAGCTTTAAAGACGAAAGGAGATTTTTATTTTAAACTGTAAGCGTAATTTTGACTATTAGCGTTCGGCGTGTATTTCGACATGACTTGATACGTTTACGCGCGCCAACATGAGGTGACGAGGTTTAAAGTAACGGACATTCCTCTAATTCCACGGTTTTCTGAATTACAAAAAGGCGCTCACCTGTTTCGGTTATAAATGTGAACACGATGTAGGGCACCGTTGACATCGTCATGCTCAGCGTGATGATGCACGCGAAAAACGACGAAGTATCCCGAGTGATCCCGAACGCGTGACGTAGTCGCAGCTCGGCCTGTCTCCCCGGGCCGAGATCGATCTGACAACAACAACAAGGACATCAGTTTGTGCGAACCGCATTTCGGCGCATTTTAGATCCATTGTAATTCGCTTAATGGCAACGAGCGACCGGCTCCGTCGCAGCTTAAACCTCGGCTTGAAATGTATCTTGTTTGGAGCATAAAAAACAAACTGATTTGCGACTGTCGGTATGATCAAGCAGCCCAGATTGTGATTACAGGCATTTCACCACATTCTGGTCATTTAATGAAAACTCATTGAGATCAAGTTTTGTGTGTTTTATTTTTACAATTTGTTGAGATTTTACCCCTTTAAGTCAGATTAGAATCAACACAATTAATAAAAGGAAAAGGTTAACACTGTATGAACGTTACGCGAATTTTGATGTTTTCTAAAAATAAGTGGTTTTTTAACCTTTCGAGTCGATACGCAAGGAGTTTTTTAAAATTAATACAACCGTATAAAAATTACCTTCTACCAATTAATGAATAAACAACACATAGAATGACGTAGCAACTTACATTATAATAAACAACCAAATTGAAATAATATGAGGGTAAAATTTGTTGTGCAACAATCTTTCAGGATTTGTAGTGTTCTAATAAGACGCCAAAGTATGTTCTGACAAAAAAAAAAGATTCTCATATTTTTGTTTTCTTTATCCTTTTTAGCAGCTACAAAACACCTGTCATTTGATAAAGGCAGCAGTTCGTATTCGTAATCGATAGTAACTAAATTAATTTGGGCGTAAAATTTTTTCATCGTTTTTGAACTCTCATATCTGACTTAAACCCCCCACTTTTATCGAAAATGCGTCATGGCATTGACGTTCCTCCAATTAGTTTGGGGAAATTCTACTTTAACTTCGTTAAAGATGCTTCAGAAAAAGAAATAACATTGTTTAACGTAAAAGGGATAGAGCTCAACGTGTTGTCTTGTGCTAAAGTGTTTTGAAATCGTCTGCTTACATTTGTGTAAGACAATCTTAATTAAGTTTACTTAACCCCAATAAAAATACCAGTTTATGGCAAAAAAGTAATGTATCTTACCCAAAGCTATTACTGAAACACAAAACTTTGATCCCTTTTTGTATGCGTTAACTATCGTGAATGAAGTTAATCTTTCGATCAATTTCGATTGTAGTAACTAGTAAATGCATTTTTTAAGCGAAGGACCCCTGATCCTTAATTGTTAGTTTGTCTTGCTGCAGCTTAAAATTGTGCTTTCAAAAATAGACTTACCTATTAACGCGCGATTTTCTTCACAGCACACAACTAATGATTCTTAACCTATATATAATACCAACGCCCACAAGGGAAAAGGAAGTTAAAAATAGCGCTAATGGTGCCAGTAACGCATGGTCACGATTTCTTGTCTAGAAACATGGTTATAAAATTAAACCTACGCTTTATTTTGGAGGTTCTCGTGCCAACAATGACCTTTAACGCTAATGTGTTTTCCATTTGCCGCCCAACCTTCGCCATCATAACCACTTTTGTAGACAAGTGATTTCGAAATTTAGTCAGTCATTTTTAATACAGAAAAATAAGCAAGCATCTCCGGTCAAGGCATTGACATTAGAATTTAATCTAAGAAGTAAAATTTCGCGAAGCAAACACTAAAAACAAAACAAATGATAAGCGAGATTTTTTACGCACAATATATAAGTACAATAACCCAGTGGTTCTCAACCGCCGGTCCGCCAAAATGTTACAATTTTATTTCTCAATTGCAAAATTCAAGTTGTTGAAGGCTTATCCATCAAATTTAGAACTTCGCCAGCTCCGTAATTTGCAGCATTGTCACGTAAGGATAAAGTTAATGGTCTACTTTCTACTTAATTGTACGTCACAACGCTGAAAGTGTTTTGGCCAACTGTTTAAAAGTAGGCTACAGCTCGTTAAAGTTTTAAACTTTAAGACCAGTTGTTTGTGAAAGCTAAGAAGTGTTTTAGTTGCATACTGTTGCGTTATTAAATTTTGGGTTTATTTTGATTTTTGAAGGTCCACCGGTCCGTAAAACTTGTTTTTTAATTTTACTGGTCCGCATCCTAAAAAGGTTGAGAACCACTGCAATAACCCATATTTTACGGAAAATATTTTCATATATGACACTATAGATTAATTCCAGTCATGCAAGTCAAGTCCAAGTCAAGTAATTTTCTGCAAATCACCGAAGTAATTTAATAGGGGTGTTAAAAGAGAAAAAGAGAATCGAGGTATTGACTTAACCAATTATTAAATCGAGTTATTAACTTAAGCCATCATAACTCTGATAATAATCATCATGAACACTGTTGGTGATCAAAGTAATAAAATACCGAAAGCAGTCATATTTGGAACACTCTGATGTGCAAAATATCTCATGTAAATTTCTACGAATCAAGCTTGCATTTTCTGTTTGTGTTAAACTCAGAACATTTTAAGTTAGCCGATTCATAGAATATTTAAGTTAGCCAGAGAAGCTTGTGCGTGCACTGACGTTTATACGATCTCCGCCAAGTCAGTGTAGTCATCCAAAAATCAACCTTAAGCTTTTAAAGCGAAGCCCCACTCAATAACCATTCGGTTTTCAACGATGTCCTTGCTTTTTGTTATCGTTAAACACATGATAACTAGTTGCTGTTTGTTACAAAAAAAATACTATTTTAAGTCAATTTAACATATAATGGCCTATAACTACGAGTGTTGTAATGACATAGTTTATGACTTAGGTCACTGTTTTCAAATGAATTCAGTAATATGACTTGATTTGCCTTAGGTATTTTAGACAAATGACTTGACTTGGACTTAAGTCCTTGACTTAAATGACTTGTGATAAAAAGTTTTTTCATTTAGCATTTTATTATAAAATTATGCTATTTATCCCAAGTTTTGCGCGTAAAACGATAATATGACTAGATGTGTTTTTTTACATTTTTTGTTGAATCTTTGCTCCTAATCGAACGAGTTTGGCAATTTTAATGGTTTATCGTTTTATTATTATATTAGTCGTTTGACTTGGAGATGAGTATCAAGAGATGACTTGCTCTAATATTGACTTGACTAGGACTTGAGTTGGGCAGCTGATGACTTGGACGGGGACTTGAGTTGCTGTTTTTTTAAAAGACTTGACTTGGACTGAAGTCATTTTAAAACGACTTGACTAAAACACAGATAACGAGCATTAGAAACTCACTCTTTGAACGGAGGTTTTGGTGCAGGTCGTTATGATGTTGCAGAGAAGCATTAGGCCGCACAGCATAGTGTTACATGCGCTCAGCATGATCAGGTAAACCCTTCGCGTAGGTGCCTTTAGCACTGAACAGTCGTAGGCCGCTGGATCCTCTAAAAACATTTTCTTTATTTACGTTCGGTGTATTTAAACCTTTCTCCATTAAATATAGTAATCAAACTATTATTTTGGAGCAGAATGGTTGTAAGTAATCGGGTGGTAAAAATGAATGAAGAGTTATTCGAAACGTTCACAAAATGCTACCTATTTCTTCATGGACTGACTGTTCCTTTCTGGGTAAATTTAGTTGCCTCTCGACTTTTAGTTGCCTCTCGACCGAACGTATAAGTAACGCCAATGGGAAATACTAATTCCTGGTTCGTTGGCTTTGTTGGCATTATGATCATGTATGTCATCTTTTTCACAACTACTTGGAGCTATTTTTCCTCATATGCTTGCAGCACTTTTGAAAGTATTTTAGGTATAATGCAAGAATCGATTGATCAGGTTGGCTTTGTCACCTACTAAGGTGCTTCTCATTTCCATTTTGATTAAGGACATTTTTACTTTACTTTTATTAACAACTACGTGTAGTATTACGTAGTAAAAATATCAATGCCCATACAGAAGTAACATTTTGAACGTTTCGAATAACTCTTTATTCCTTTTGAACAACGTCCAAAATAATACCTACTTTTATAAGGGCTTTGATATTCTTATTTTGTCTTACTATAACTTCCAACCATTATGCTCTAAACATGTAGTATTGTTCGTGCAAAGTATTTTTGTTGAAATGATAATAATACATATTATCTTTCTCCGCGAATATCTGGCGAACTTTTGTCATTCCACAACTTCGTTATGTTTTTGTCATTTTAGCAGTTTAGCTTACTGAGCATTTCACCTATAAACAACCTCACACCACTATGTTACGTTATACCGATTGGCCGTGTGGTTTACCCGGCCGTTTGCAAATTACCTTTCCGATTTTCCCCAATTATCAGTGTTGGAAAGACTTAAGTCATTGACTTGACTTAAGTGCACTCAAGTCACGGTTTTCCAATTACTTGACTTGACTCAAGTATTTCGACCAAAATGACTTGACTTGGCTTAAGTTTTTTGGACAAATGACTTGACTTGGACTTTTGTCAAATAACTTGGGATTAAATTAAGTGTTTTTCATTAAAAAGATTCTCAAGTTTTGAATTTTGTTGCTCATAATCGGATGAATTTACCAATTTTAATAGTTTAACAGTTTACTTTTATGTCAATGACATGACTTGAAATTGACTTGCTCTCACAATAACCTGACTGGGACTTGACTTAGGCAACCGGTGACTTGTACTAAGACTTGACTTGTTATTTTTGCAAGAGACTTTCCTTGGACTAAAGTCATATCAAATTGACTTGTTTACAACACTGCCAATTTTACCTGTTTGATCGAGTACCTCATCGTTCTCTACAACCAGAAACCTAGTCAGGTTGGCGTCGGGGTTCCTGGAAACGCACTGCGTAAGATCGGTATGGCAGTGGTGCTTGATCGGAGCGAATATGAACGCCATGGTAAAGACCCAAATGGTGCCTATGAGCATGCAGGTGACGCCTGGACTGCGTAGAGCTGAAGTCTTGCCCAGGCAGATTTGTGATTTGGTCGGGATGGCAGCCGCCCTCGCCAGAGCTTGCGTTGAAGTAATTCTCAGCACCTGGGAATTAAGTTAAATTTTTTAAGAAAAAAAAACGAAAATTGGTGCGATATTTCCGCGTTGAAATTTGTGGGCATTACACTTGGTTCCGTATCACGTTACTGTATTTTTTATGTCCGCAGCCACTATTTCCCCTTACACTTGTTAAATAAAAAAAAATTTACCCGAGAAATGACAAAAGATACTTATATTACAAGGTTGTCTATATTTTTTAGGTATTTTTTAAGAATTAGCTAAAAAGTTTAAGAATGTCAAAGATGCCAAAATAGTTAAATATCATTTTTTCCAAGCATGTTATTTTGTAGTAGTTCAATTTTTCAAAAAAGCAAGTAAATTATGAATTATTATCGATTTTTTCTCATTACAAATATACAATCTTACCAAAAAAACTCTAAAAAATGAGCTCATAAGTGACGTTCTCTAACTTTTTTGCACACGCGAAAAAGTAATTGCGCGACATAGGAGGTGCAAATCTAAGAAAATTCCGGAGTAAGAACCCACCAGGTTGAGCAAAGTGGCGCTCGCGATCGACACGAAGATACTTCCGTGCAGAACTCCAGTGATCAGGTTTCGAGTAACTTCCTGAAAGTTCTCGCCGGAAAAGTTCAGTCTGCAAACAGCAGTGTTGTAATGACTTAAGAAATTTAAGTCACGGTTTTCAAATGACTTTAGGTTGACTTGACTTAAGTCTTTGACACAATGACTTGACTTGACTTAAGTCTTTGACAAAATGACTTGACTTGACTTAATTCTTTGACAAAATGACTTGCCTTGACGTAAGTCGCACAATTTATAAGATACTACGAGTGGATAGGCTACTTTGTGGAATTTATTTAAATAATATATTTCAAAACAAAGCGACCGATCAATTTTTTATTGAACTACAACATCCTAATAAAATTACTCCTCTATTATAGAGCTCGGTTTCCGAAGGGCGCGCATTTCCTAACGAAAGACATTAAGCGGAAATATTGAGCTCGCTTTTTGCGGAGAACTGGCCCTCTCTTAAGGGCTATTCGTCTTCATTTTACTGGATTACGAACGCCGACATTTGGCTGAAAAGCAATTTATCAACAGCCTCTGTCAACATTAGGGGGTAATCAGTAGGATATATAATTACACCAGGCTCACAGTTTACCATAATCTATGACCCACTGAAATCCATTAAACTTTAATGCGATCCTTCTGTCAAGTTGGCCTGCAGCGTGTTGTAAGCTGGCACCTTTATTATCGCTCTACACACCAATAGGGTCTTATGCACAGGTTTGTGCAAAATGCCGAAAACAAAAGTCCTGCGAAGATACGGCTGACAAGAAACGTATTCATTCTAAAAAAATCCTTTTTAGTAAAAACTAATTAATTCCGTCTTGATCTCTTTCTAGCGGTTTTAATGGAACGCTTTAACCTTTTTCAACAGTTCTCATATGCAGTTATGGGTTTTTCATATGCAGTTAGGTATTACTCCCATTTAGGCTTCACCGTAGATCAGTGGTTCCAAACGGACCATGGTTTGTTGCCTTTGATACTCAATGGAGCCAAAAAAGTTGGTAACCACTGCTTAAAACGTTACCAAATTTAAAAGGCTCAATCACGTATTTCAGTTATGTAGTAATTTGGTCAAATTTGTTAAAACTTTTTCTTAAAAACGTATGGCCTTATCGAGAACTTAAGAGAAATGGAACGTTATGAAATCGTTGTTTTTTAGTCCGGTGTTGATATTTTGTGGATTTCATAGTGAACAACAACGTGTCAGAACCACGTTTTAGGATGTCACCTTTGAAACAGGCACATTCAGCATGTCGCTGTTCTGTGGTATGCTAATTTTATTTCAGTGCGACCTGAATCTTTGAGTATAATAAACAATAAAAGTGGTTGTCATTTTGGAAGTTGTTATATCAATTGTGAACATTATAGATTTGCCGGACGCTTAACTAGCTTCCTTATATCGAGTGTTGTAAGGACTTAAGTCATTGACTTGACTTAAGTGCACTAAAGTCACTGTTTTCAAATGACTTGGACCGACTTGCGTAACTTAAGTTTTTTTGGACAAAATACTTGGCTTAGACTTGCATAATTGAGTTAAATGAGTTATGTTGAAATAAAATGCTTTATTTAAACTTTTTGTATAAAAATACGCGTTTTGCACTTAAAACGACTAGATTGTTACAAGTTCTTTGTTGTTTTTTAGTTGAATTATTGCTCATAACCAAGTTAAACTATTTGAAATGTTTATCGTTTTATTAATGTATCAGTGATTTGACTTGGAGATGACTTACTCTAATAATGAACTGACTGGGATTTGACTTGGGCAACTGATGACTTGACTTGAATTACAGTTATTTCACAAACGACTTGACTGGGAGTTAAATGGCTTTACTGGGATTTAAGTATTTAAAAACGATTTGTTAACAGCACTTTAGTGTTGCCAATTAATAACCCCTTTTCATGGTTTTCTAAGTAAGCAATTATGTAATTTTCACAATTAAGAGATTTTCAACCGCAATAGTGCGCAAAAGAGTTTATCATTTGGCCGCAATCGATATGTTGTAATCCACTCATCATTGGTGTCATATCGATTACGGGCGACCAAAAGAACGTTTATATTGATTGCTCTACCATTGCGGTTGCGTTTTGTTCTTGGGATTAAATTAAAAGTTTTTTATCGTTTCTTTAGCAAAGGTTAGTCAATTTCGAGCACGATTCCTTACTTTTTTAAGACGCCTACGGCAATCAAAAGAGCAACAAACTAAAAATATCGAGTTTTGTGTGATAACCTGGTTTGAGAAAATAGCTCTGTTAGAGCACGTACATATTTTTTATCGATATTACTAAGTACAAAAGCATGTGATGATCACAATCAAACAATTATCTTCGTTTTATGAAAACAAGCAGTGGTAAGTATATAATCCGGCGCGTGAAAGATTTACAGATATTACAAAAAAGAAAAATAATCTTAAGGGTTCTTTAAATTTCGTATGCACACAGGTACACCGAATATGTTGTAATCCGCTTCATATAGGCCTGCCATAAACTCATAAATCAAAAGCAACTTTTTGGAAGATTTCTTTAGATATTTTCAGCAGCTTTTTGTAACGGAATACGTCATTAGTTTAGTGATTGGTTAAAGGTTTTTCGTAGACCACACACCGACAATCAACACGTCAGTACAAATATCAGTACAAAGAGCAACAAAATAGCGTTCTTGTTTCTAAATGCAAACAAAACAGGTCTCGATAGTTAAATTTGTAAAGCCCTAGATAAGGGGTTCTGAAACTTTTCTTTTGCGTGAACTACGGTAGGCAAGTTTTTCAGAGATGTCGTCATAAATTGACGCCACAATACAAAAGATTCATAAATCTGTTGATTTCGGTCCAAAAAATGTGAAAGTGAAATGGAGTCTAATATAGTCGCTGTAAAACCGTTTTTTCTTTTAATTAAACTGTTTTCTTTAAAAAACTGATTACTTCTTAAAAATACACTAATATTTCATGGACCCCTTAGAAGTTCACTTCACGTATATGAGCTCCATGGATCCCAGTTTAAGAACCCCTGTCCTAGATTAAAGTCTCTATTAGTTTTTTTGCACAAAAAACTCACCCGCCCTGTACGGTAGCGTTAACCAGCCAAAGTATTGCGTGAAGCAGCAGTATGGTGCCGTACATGAGGTCTGCTGACACCAGGGACATGAGGTAGCGGTAGAGGTTTTGCTGTCGCGTTATACTTCGCCAGTTCTGCACCAGCGCCGTCATCACCACGCCGTTCTCTGCGTATAGAGGTCGAGAACATGACAAATCTTTATGAAATTCACAATGAACGTCAAGGCCCAAGCGTTCGAGTAAATCAACATCATCTTGATAAAGACGTTTCGATACAGACCTTACTTATAAAAGGTCGGACACAACTCTTATATCATTCTAAGTCTAATTGTTTAGTTAGAGCAAACGGTTGTTAAGGACTATATTTAAGATTTTAAAGTCCATTGACAGCAGGTTTGTGCTAATAACGCCTCTGATCAGTTTGCATAAACAGATAGATTTAAAAACATAGATATAAACCATATTTTCTTGTTGGCTCCATGTCTACATTCGTGTGTTTCATTAAACCTAATCCAACAAGTGCAATATCTGGTTCAAGTGAAAAAAACAAAAAAACGACAAAGGTTGTCATGAAACTAATAGAAATGTCCACAAGCATATTTTAATGAATTGTTTCACAATAATAAAGACTCAAAATACTGAAACAAAACTTGAATAGAAAAACTATAAAAGGTTACAATCATGCTGAGATTTAAACTCAAATTTGTGGTTTTCGTTATGACTAGAGACTTTCAGTGACATATTTTTTGCAAAACGTGAACAAGCGGGCCGCAAAGTGTTAAAAGCATACGGAAGAAGGTGGCCACACATTGACTTGATTTAAGTGAACTTAATTCATTGTTTTTAAATGACGTGTCACGTGTCTTGAATTAAGCCTTTTGAAGAAATGACTTCACTTGGACTTCATTCATTGAGGCAGACAGCTTTGACTTAAAGTGTGTTGAAATATTTTTTGGCAAAAAGAAATTTTTTTTACGCCATTTCTACTCGTAAAACAACTTTCTCGTAACTGTTACGTTTTTGCTGTTTGCTAATGAAACTAACGGCCAGGATCGGACGAGTTTACCAGCTTTAAGAATTTAACTTTTTATTTTATTACAAATTACTTGACTTGGACTTGGATTGCTACGAAGACCACTTGGATAGGACTTTCCTTGCTATCTTTGATAAAGGACTTAACTGGGACTTGTCAATTTCAAACGACTTGGTTACAACACCTGTGCGCACAACTTAAAGTTCGTTTTTCCGAGGCTCTTTATATGATTAAAAGTGCGAAACCGTTTTCATATTTACTATGTTATCGTTTACTATGTTATATTTGTTTTGCCGTTTAAATGATTTGCTGCTTATGTCATCAGTATCCAGCTAAACGTGTGAGTACAAAGATGATCTACTCATACCTTGACTTTTTATAGTCACTAGCAAAATATACGTTGAAAAAGTGGAGGTAATGTTGCAAAACCAACCTTCAGAAATGTTTGCAAGTTTCTTTGGCGGATATCGGTTTAGCGAACAGTCCCGTTTTATCAATGGCAAATCGTGTCCTGGCAAAGCTTTAGGGCGCCATCAGGAAATCGAAATATATTGAGTTTCAATGACAGGTGCCAATTGAGTCGTTATGTTGTCATCACAATTTCCACACGACTGCTGCATTTGGCAGTTAAATTCGGTTTAGACCCTATTAAACCTTTTATACAAATTTGACGTGAAAATTTAATGACAAACTCACTTTAGGAAACTCGTTTAGTTCAGTGAATCATTTGCATGTAAACCGCCTTTATCGAATACGCAATTTTCCCATAAATATTTTAACTAACCTTTGCGGAAACAAAAAGGGCGATACATAATGAAATAGATAAAGTTTAATGAGGGGAAAAAACGTTGTTATTACAAACCTTAAACGGGCAAAAGTATGTTTTGCAGCAGACTAGGGCAACGGGATAAATCCGGTTGTTTTTTGTGGTGAATTAGAGCGATATGCTGTTAATTGCAATCCTAATAACACTGTCTGTGGTTTCTTGTTCTAGTTCTAATCTAATCTCCGTTTATACCAATAATGCTACTTTTTTTAATATTTTTTAATATTTTTTTTTGTTTTTTTTTCGTCCGAATTGTTTTTCAGCAATGTAGGTAGATTTTAAGGCCCGTGTTTACCACTTTTTTACATTTTTATTACTATATGCAAAAATATGATTTTTTTTAAATGATTGTTAATTGAGGTAATGCTAGTTACGATCCGGTTTAATTTATGGTTTTTGCAAATGCGATAGGGAAAAGTTTCACCTAATTTTAAAACCTAAAATTTTTTTAATAGTTGCCTAATTCTCCTCAACACATTGGAAGTGTCGAAAGTCTAACTACATTACTTGGTCGTAACGAAACATATCCAATTGCTTCGTTGAAACACATTAGATAGATCAATAGACCCCCAGAAAAACGTTTCATTTTAGTATCGTCAGGGCAAAAGGTATTTCCAGGTGAACCGAAAAAATCATTCAATTTGTAAATTTGTGCTAATATGCCCACGAATACATTTGTTTTCAATTTCCACGCAAACTAAAAACGGCGGTTTCTTTAAATCTTCAATAAAAGAGAGTTTCCCATCTCTGTGGCCTACAATGCTTGTTAAAACGTTCCCAGATAAATGCGTAATTGTTTGCGTGAAACATCAATTACATTGTTTCTGTTTGTCATGTTTTCTTTTTCGACGGAAGGCACATCACCAATCGAATTCAGTTACGCAACAGCGGCATCAAATTACTAAAGAGTGACGTTTTTATTAGATTTTAGTCTCGTGGCTCTTTTGGTTTCGGGATACTAAGGCCATTCAATGTAATCTGTTGGAAAAAGCCACTGGCAACACAAGAAAGGCATCCCGTGATGGAACTTAGCTGTCGGCTTGAGTAGGGATATTGACAAACGTATAGCATAGATCGAAAGTAGCTTAATCCATGAAATCCATAAAGGCAGTATCGCTACCGTGGAAAGGTTTCAAAATAAGGAAAATGCACATTTAAGAAAAAAAATGAGTTTAGAAAGATTTGTTTGTGGTGAATTGATTTTTAAAAGTTAGCGCTCTATAAGTTAAACTCCGGGGTTTTACGTTTTAAAACATACCCAATCCCCTTATTACTATATAACAGTGGTTATCAAATTTTTTTGGGGGCGATATAATCAACTACGCGAGCGAATTTCACTGTCACATGACATAAAAACCTATTTCTAGTTTTAACATATGTTGTTGTCAAATATCATAAATATTGTCCATTCAAATCTGGCCCAACTACACCACGACAATATTGATTCAACCACAAAAAATCCTCAAAACAACATAGGCTTATTATGTTAAACGGGATTGTGCTCATGCGCCTTTCAGTTACTTGTAGGTACGTACATTGACGTCTTTTCGTTCATCGGTTTGTGCCCGGTGTAGGTAGTGTATCGCTACTTTTGTGATCAAAAGATATGCCCTTATCTTGTCTTCACCATACATAAAATATTTAAATTCGAAGTAGGCCATATTGTATAATTCATATGTTCCTGTTTTTAATTCATTATTTTATGTTACATGAAAACATATCCAACAGGAATTTTAGGTTACATAATAGGCAATGAATTATATTTATATATGTGGTCCGGGAATATCGTTGGAAGTTGATACTGACTTATCAGTTTAAATAATTTGAAATGTTCAAACATACTTCGAATATATCTAAAGCACTAAAAAGGCTTCATGTTGGAAAATCGAGTCAACCTTTATTAAGCGTAAGATATTTTACAAAAAGAGATTGTTTAATTAACATAATTATTATAAGATGCCTCGATCAGCGATACTAGAAATAACATCGTAAGAAAGAAGTTAAGTAAAGGGGTTAGTCTGCAACATTGTTTAATGTTGTGCATACCGGACTATCCTAAAACGAATTCGCTCGAGTTACGCAAACCCCACTAAATGAAAGGTTTGGGGTTATCATTTAGGTTCGTTCAGGTAGTGTCATAGTTAGTACTAAGAAATGTACTTTTTATTTATTTTTTATTTTTATTTTGTGATTTATCGCCTCATCAGAGAGTCTCAACTGTACTTCTTGACGTCCTGGTGCGACGTTCCAATTTCCCTAGAATGTTGCGTCGTTGCATAGTAATCCTGTTTCGTAAGTAAACTGTATTGCGGTAATAAATTTGTTGCAGATATTATTATCCGCTGAACTTTCATTTAAACTTATTATCATGAAAAAAATACAGCAATTTATAGCGATTTGTGAAACAGATCAATAAATTGACTTTAGTGCAGGAAAATTAGAGCAAAAATAGCTAAATTTCGATTTGGTGTGTCGCAAAGTCTAAAAGCTTTTCCAGAGGCATCGCAAGAAACAATATAATTGAGAATGACTGCCCTAATCCATTTCAATGATTTTTTTAGCTGGGTACGCAAACGCCTATCAGTGATTAGGCATTAGTTTAAATTACTTTTTAGCCTGACGAAAGCTACTTTCTAAAAGACGAACTTGTTTTTAAAAATTGTTTTGTGCCAGTTGTATAGTGACTACTAATCACTGTCGGCATTATTTCAAGTTTTATCTTACCTTGACCGTTCCAAAAGGATAAATTGCATAAAAACGTTAACACGATGCCATTTTCGCGATCGGCTGTTCAATTAACACGTTACCAAAGAAACCAAAATGCATTACCGCGCAGTTCTCGTTTCACACTCAATTAACCGTCGTGCTGATGAATGTTGCCCCTCAAGGGACTATTACACGGTATTCAACCGCGCTGTTGATTGGGGACCTTAAGGTTCAACGTTATACAGAAACAGATCAACCAAAAATGATTTTCTATTGTTAACTTTCTTAACTTTTAGTTGCGTTAGACTTTGCGTTAAGCCCAATTAAAGTTTTTGAATAAATAACAAGTAAAGTCTTAGTGGAGTCGTAATTAGAACAAGTCAATTCCAAGTAAAGTCCTTGTCATAACCATTTAAACCAGTGATTCCCAAACTGTGTGCCGCGGCACACTATAGTGTGCCGCAAAACTTTTTGTAATTTCGGAAAAGAGAGTATTTGTATTACCAACAGGCATACACGCAAGCATTTTAACTTAAATAAGCACTATTTATTACAAAATTATAATTTTGAGACATCACATATATTTTGTCGTGTGTTGAGGGCGATTGTAAAATTATTCTATTGTTGTTCTGTTAAAAGTGTGCCGCGAAATAGGTAAGATTGTTTTAATTTGCCGCGAGCCAAAACAGTTTGGGAACCAATGATTTAAACGTTAAACTATTGAAATAGGTACACTCGGATTTTGAGCAATACCTTAACTAAAAACATAACACAAAATAAAACATATACCAAGCAAAAAAGTAAATGTATAATGAAAACACATCAAGTCATCTGTCCCAAATAAATAAGTGCCATTTGTCCAAAAGACTTAAGTCAAGTCAAGTCGTTTTACCCAACAGACTTAAGTCAAGGAAATGCACCCAAGTCAAGACATTTACATAAAAGTCATTACAGAACTGATACAGAACATGTATTTCTTTGGAATTATCAAGAAAATCGTTTCAAAGGTGATTGAATGAGTGATTTTAGCAGTTTTTAACGATGCCAACTTTTCCAAATGGGCAAAAAACATTTCTCTACAATGTGTTTCAATTTTACTCGGCACGTTTTTCTTTCCAACCAAACGCCAACGTCGGGTATATTTCACACAGTTATATCAAAGTTTAAAGCGCGGCAGGGGAAATTATAGATTTTTCATTCGTTAAAGCTAATTAAAATACTGCCTCCATTCCACCTAATTATTTAATCAATAACAGTCTTGAAGAAAACTCGGGAAGGCTTCTATATACAATTTTAAATTGTTTCCAAATGACGACATCAACTTATTTGCCAACTTACCCGTAATAATAACGATTGCAACGGTTGCTTTGATGACGTAAACCCAGTAAGGTGAATCTTTGCTTTCTATACACCAATAGTTTTGGCTATCGACGATTTCCATCTTGTTCTAATTTGTATACAGCCCAGTCGAAGCCATAAACAATTCCCAATTGAACGCTAAAAGAAGTAAAATAGTTTCTAAGTGCACAGATTGTAAAATCGCAAAGACATAGCCGTTGTGTCCAAAGGGAATCAATTGTTTTTTTATTTTAGCTTAACGGCAGCTAATGATAGCTTTCATTGCAAGTGGAATACTAATCCTATACCAAGAACGCCAAAGCATCTCTTTGATTAATTCTTGTCATTTGCAAAACTAGATAGATATGTAATTTCCTATTCTGCAAAACGCGGACTAATGTATTTCAGTTTAAGAGTGAGCTTCGCGAGTAGTTCTGTTGGTTTAGTAGTTCTGTTGGTTTAGCTGCCTATAAATAAGCTTAATTCCGCCACTCAAAACATCTGTGACAGGAAGGGCTGTCATATGAACACCAACAATCGATTGAACAATTAGTTTAGCCGTATGAAGTGTGCTTCTAGCATCTAACCAGTCTTTCATGAGAAATTAAATAATCTCAAAGGAACCGGAGTGACTCAATATGAGGCCTATAGTAAAGCGTTTATAGAAGCGACTTTGAACTAAAAATGAACCGATTCTTGTGTGTCTAAACATCATATGGATTTGACAGTCTTTTTATAATAGGATTTCAACCAAAAAAAACAGAACGAAGGACTTATTTATATGTGATAATTTTTTTAGTCGAACTGCGACCCTGTAACGTTGGGAGCTGACTTGATGAGGCGCAAGGCTAAATTATTATCAAAATAAAATGTCAACTATAACTCTTTCAAAAACCTCGATTCTGCATGCAATGTTCTTCTTTCCATAATAAAGCTTCGAATGTACTTCTGCAAGGTTAATTTGTGTTAAATCGGGCCTTACTTTTTCCTATACCTGTCTAGCGCAAGGCGTAACAGTTGGCCTTTTCTAAAAGGCGCACTAATTACACGCAGGTTTCCTGAATTAAACATGACTACACGTTTTGTGCGGTTTCTATTGATCCGGCTTGTGGTCAGTAGATATAATTTCAATCTCATCTCAAACCTATACGTTGGTTGACTTTAACCTCGAATAGTTTTAACCATTATAAAAGGATGGAAAATATCATAAAAAAATAAAATAAAAAGTCTGGTAAAACAGCTTTTTTCTAATAAACAGCGTTTTTATTTCGAAAATCGTTTTTTTTTGTTTCGCAAATATATGTCTCGCGTTTGATAATTACTTTTTCCGACGACGTAAATAATTTTCTTGACTTTGGAGCATAATTGTTGGAAATTGTAGTAAGAATATTAAAGCCGATACACATGTACGTTTGTATACTATGTTGAAAATTAATAAAGATATATTCGAACCATTCAAAATAAAACCTACCGTACTTCTGTTGTGGCTTTGATATTCTTACTGCGACTGATATTAACATATTTGGAATCGTAAATATCAATTGCTTTTAAGTACTTGGGTAAACATTAATATTTTTATGAGTATGCGTCTTGACTTCTAATTAGGTTTTCTGTTTTAAATTAAAATATTAAACATATAATTATATACGTGCTTGTAATTGATTCTAAATATTACAAAACACTTTCAAGGGCCTAAAAAAAACTTGCAGACATATAAAGGGATCTTTCGAAAATACCAATCTTTTTTGAAAACTTCTCTTTTTTAAGTGTGGCAGATATCGTTCATCAATAACTTTTTTTCACGGGAGTCTATTTTTATTTTTGTGGCTCAGCTGTTTTTAGCCTGTTTTTAACACAATTTGAACGTGTTCAGCTATTGCTTGTTTTTCGTGCTTGATTTAGGCGGACTTTTTACGCTTCAAATGGTTGCGGTGTAATAATAATCGATTAAAACGGTAAGCAAACTAATCGTTGTGCGACATATACTTCGCAAGTCTTAAAATTATGAGTTCTAAAATTTTTGCGCGCATTCAGGTCCACCAACGCTTGCTCGTAAGTCTGTTATTTGTATAAATATGTTATTTTTTTTAAAATAGCAAAATGTTCCGCGACACACTTGACAATTTCACGAGACACAAATTTTGAGAAATACGTCTTTAGGTTAAGCTTAAACTGGGTTAGCGATTAGAAAATGTGATTGCTACGGGTAAGTAGGCGCTGGCTCATAAGCCGATGGCTGCCTAAACCTCTTTACACGTTATTTGTTAAACCTGTATCCAAGAAGTAGGTCGCCAAAATACCTGTCCTTAACTTCGTGAACGTTAGATAGAGTCACTTCACTTCGTCGACTTGCTATTAAGTATATATTCACAAATCCCAGTATAAACTATAAAAGCTAGTAACTAGACCGTATCAAGTAGAATTGCATCACGAATCCATCGCGAAACGCCCAAAACACTCGGTTCGGGTGCTGGTCACCACTCAGTGGACACCGGTTACGTTTATCGTGACGTCAAATAAAAAAGCACTGTCATAATGCTTGATAAATACTACACTGGTAATAACTAAATCCAGAAGCACAACGTATTTTAAATGTTTACAGGCACCCTTATCATTCTCTCTAATGCGGTTCTGTGCCTAGAGCATTCTGCGATACCAAATCGCTGGGCAACCCTGGCGTTAGCTGTGATTGGTCTCTTGATGACAATGACCAGTCCATCGGGTTTTCACTCTTACAGATCAAAACGCCATTGAAGAAAGCAGCAATCACTGGTTGCAAAATCAATACCAGTTGGCCGCTCCCATTATTCTGACCTCTGCATTGTTTTCCTATTGTTACTGCACTGTCTTCAAGAACAATACTTGTCAACTAAGAAGGTCTCCGCTTTCTGTTTTCCAAGTTAAACAAAGAGGTCTCATAGGAACACAATAATCCGACTGTCAGTCGTTTCCTGTAGAGGAACATATAATTGCATATACTGTCCCATATATACACTTGCAAAATATTTTCTCCTATACTAACTAAATCTATGCCTTTATTCCGGAATATGACATTGATTGTTGTGTCTGCAATTCTAAAACAGCTGTAATATATGATTATTTTTGACAATAAAACTGTGTTTTATAAGAAAGCGTCAAATCGAGTCTTTTCAACAGAAAATCCCTAAATTTTCGTTTTCGTTTTGTGGCAGTTGTGCAGATGTGCGCGTTGCGGATAACGTATAACTGTCAGCAACAATTCAACTACGATTGTTTGGTGAGTGTCTTACTGTAATTAATATACGATATATTTCAACGCGTTTCACTTTGACTTAATTTTACCGTTACCTTACAAATAGCCTAAGCCAAGTATTTAAATGTTAACCATTTGTTGTTGACATCTTACAAACAGGCAAAATCATCAAAAAAGAATTAGATTGCGGTTTTTTGATAAGGCAGCATATAAGTTTAAAATTGTTTCAATTTGTTAACATCCAATAGTAGCAAGTTTTTTTTTCTTTCTTAGATAACTCAACCTTATTTTAACTTGAAAACAGATCAGACTTTATCAATCCTGTTACCGTCATTACAAAAATAAAACGCGATTTGCTTGGAAGTTTAATTTTAACTCTATACGTTTAGTTCTGTTCCTTGCAGGACGACTGGCAGCACGCCGAGATGATGCGCCACATTTTGGCTGATATTTTTTCTTCGAAAAACCGCCGTCCCTTTTTCTCCAGCCAATGATGCCTTGCGAGTTCGGCACACATATGCGCCAAAAGAACCTAACATAATGTTGAAAAGAATAAAGATATCGGGAGAAGCTACTACTTCTAATGGGGTTCAAAATGCTACCTAATTCTGTATTTTTTAATATTCTCACTACGTTTTGGTTGTAGTAACAACTCCAATCATTATGCTCCGAAAGCCTTAGCCGTTTAAAGTTAAAGTGTAATTTTAAGTTAACGTATAATTTTTTTCGTTCAGTGTAAAAATAAATGTCTTAGTTTGGTTATCAAGTTGCTATATCTTGTGCGACAAAATTGTGTTTGTTTAGATTTTCTTGCTGCTGCTATCGACTTTATTGGGCATATAAAGACTTTGACTTGGTCGTTTTGCAATTATCTTGGCTTAGACTTGAATCATTCTCCAGCGACTTATGAACATCACTGATTTATACCATGGAATTACTTGTTGATTAATAGGCCAGTTGTTAATCGATGTTTTGGCCGAGAGATGTTTTTGATTAGAAGATAGCAATTATTTTAGTTAGGTAAGGTCGGGGAATAATTATATGCAGCAGGTGTATTTTAGCAAAATGGGACATATTTTGCTATTAACATTTCCAACCGTAATAGTTGTTGCTTAGTGTTTATATCCAAAGCTACTTACTTAATTACGAGCATATTTTTTTTGGTTCATTTTGGTACTGCCGGTAAACCTTTAAAAAGAAAACTGCACAGTGCTCTGAAAATAATTGCAATTGGTTTAAGACTTTATGAATACAATATCTGGTATTCTAAGTAGGCCCTTGGGACCGCGTTTTTGTTTTAAAACGATGAACTAAATCATTTTGTTTGATCATACCTTAAGATGGAGTAAATTAAACTTGATCGTCAGGGACTTTTGTTGCAATAAAAGTAATCTGTCAAGTTCGGCTACAGATTGTATTAAATATAGATCTTCGAAATCGATTATTCGGATTAAAAGTTTGAATTAAAATCAATCTCATAAAAACAAAAACTGAAGACAATCCAGATTAGTCTAATTGTATTCCAGTAGCTCTGGGTAAAGATAGAGCGAAACATTAAATCAACCTTTAACAATAAAATGCAAATTACGTTTGTTGTGAACTGTAGTCATTACGACGTTAGTGAAAACAGAAAATTGCATTAGACCAGTGGTTCTCAACCGCCGGCCCGCCAAATATATTACAATTTTATTTCTCAATTGCAAAATTTAAGATGTTGAAGGCTTGTCCATCAAATTTAGAACTTCGCCAGCTCTGTAATTTGCAACATTGTCACTTAACATAGAGTTAATGGTCTACTTTCGACTTAATTGTACGTCACAATGCTGCAAGTGTTTCGGCCAACTGTTTAAAAGTGGCATTGTCAGTTTCTTATAGTAAAGTAAAATACATAGCACTATAATAATAAAACAATAAAATATCAAAAAACATATGAAGCAGAAAACCTGCTGCCGAAGGTTTTGGATTCATTTAAGAATACGCCTTTTACATAGCCTATTAATTTGAACTGGCTTCTATGCAAAATATATTTTGCTAATATAAAAATTAAATGCTTACATTTAGACCACAAATAGACCTATTGAAAACGGATTTGACAGAAACCATTTTTTTACTGATAGATAAAATATGGTTGCTGTTTATTTTGTTATTTACATGTATTTTATTGTGTTTTAGGTTAAAGAAAGTGCTAGTACACGTTTATTCTTTACATGCAATGATACAATCTTAGTTTTATCAGTATTTTTGGTGGTTGAAAGTAGAGATAGATCGATACATCGGTTTACCGATAACATTTGCCGATGTTTGGCTTCTACCGATACATATATCGGTAATTGTAGGCCGATACTTTGGCCGATATTTTACTACGAAAATGTAATATAATTTTCACCCATTTTTGCTCTAAAAATTTGGGATTTAACATCACGCCAAGTTAATATGCAAAATAAGAGTTTAATAATTAATAAAGGTGTATAAATTAAAACGTTGTGTGGTTTTTATTTTCAATTAATTCAAGTTTTGGACATTTCCCTGATATGTAAAAAAACAACGGTGTCAGGTATCGGTTGACAAAATTATAAAACAATCAGGATCGGTCCAAAAAAGTGATATCGGTCGGTCTCTAGTTGAAAGTGTTGAAAACTACAGTAAAGACGTTTGCCATGTCTGAGTTTTATGGTTAAGGTCAAATGTTAATAAAAACAAAGATTTCGGAATTACTATTTGTCTGAATTAAGGATGGATTATGGGTGGGGTTAGATTTTAGGCTCAGGTTTAATTTTTCATTTTATTGATTGGATTTGTTAAATCGTTAAGCAATTTTCGCGGCTGGTGGACAGCGCCACAGCGCATGCAAGCGGTAAAAATTAAAAATAAAAATTGTCGCCAGACAGCGCTTTTCCAACGTAAATGCAGTTTGGCAAAAATCAGTATAGTCGCATGTTTGGACCGGGTTTGTTTGGAGGGGGTATGCAACCCTTCGATTTATCTGCAAGCATGGCGTACCCCTTAAAATATGGAATTGAAAATACAAGACATGTAACTTTAGAGTTAGAACCAAAACTGTTTATCTGTAAAAAAAAGTAGTGAAATTCACTACCGTTACTCTGTTTTGCGACCAGTGACTTATTCTAAGGTCGGAAAAATCTTTTCACAACAAATGGTTATGCTGGAAAAAATTAATAGTTTTCTACACATACATCTCATTCCAATAGCAGTGATTTGTTGGTGTCCCATTAGCAAGTCATGAGAATTCACAGAGGGATGGTTTTATATCAAAATCTACGCTTAGATAGAGTAAGCTTAAACTTTTTTTTGGCTCGTCATCTAAACGTTAGCAACGATTTCTTTAAAATATTACTACTAAAAATCGTAGTAATATTTTTTTCACTGTGCCAAATATTTCTCGCGTAATCCTAAGTTGACAAACCCTTGCTTAGTCGACAAAGGTGACTTATTCCTTTTTCATGTACAATACAGCGGTTTTGGACTATAGGGCAAATCATATAAAGTTAATTGGATTAAATACACCACTAACCTGCCAAGTCCTGCTGCAACAATTGAAAACGCCACTATAAAATATACTATAAGGTAAGTTAACGCGTAAATTAAAAAAATTCCCCCATCCTTCAAATATATACCGCACTCTGTTTAGTAGCCTGAAAAGTTATCTGAATACCCCTGTTTAAATGGTGACAAGACTCAGGTTACTTAAATGTAGGTGATTTTGTGCAAAGCTACGATTTTAACGAATCATAATAGAGAAAATTTGTTTAGACCAGGCTTTCATACTGCCGGGCCAAATATGTGTATTCGGATTAGACCACGGGCCACTTGCATGTCTCGTCGTCTACCTGTTAGTGCAGTGGTCGGCAAACTTTTTGTTGCGGCCCAAAGTAGTCTTTTCAGAGCTACTTAAAAGCCCACTAAGTAAAACCACTACGAAAACAGTGGCGGATTCAGGGGGATATTTGGTTTTACGGTGAAGTATTCTACGGCGCTTAATGGCCAAAAAACTGCCATGCTATAATATAAAACATTATATAAAAAAATAATATACGAAAAATTTGCGTTTACATAGAGTTAAAGTTGGCAAAAAATATAGTTTTACAGGCCCCCATAAGACCACATTTCACACGTGGGTCTTTCCAAGCTGAGCCAATTTAAAACATTATATGCCACAGCAATCTCAGCTGTGGAAACTTATTTAGATCGAGATGTTCGCGGTAAAAAAAACTACTTTTAGCTGCGCTGCGCAGAGAAATTTGTTTCTTTTTTTTACAACTCACATGAACATTGAAATTGAATATAAAACAATAACATTTCAAATGAGCGAAAAAG
The DNA here is from genome assembly GCF_963924565.1 of Ascidiella aspersa. Lineage (NCBI taxonomy): Eukaryota > Metazoa > Chordata > Ascidiacea > Phlebobranchia > Ascidiidae > Ascidiella > Ascidiella aspersa. The sequence goes on from NC_139451.1 coordinate 25,369,057, forward strand.
ATCAAACGGACATTTTTAATACGTTTCTTTACATGGCCATAAGTAGCTATTCGAAAGCATTTCAAGAACAAAAAAATTGCAGCGCTCAGTGCAATTCACTTTCACACCAAGTTGTAGACTACGCTTTCAGCAACAGCATCCAAAACACATTTTGTCGTTTTATTTTGTTGGCAGGTCACATTCTATTCTAATATGTAAGCAGGTCACATTATGTTATTATTCTAATAAACTAAAAATTGACATGCTATATAAGGCGACCTAGACTGAGGAACAGTCAGGAAGTTTCAACATTTTAACAGTTACCTGAATGTTTAGTGGTGCGGGCCAAAAACCAAAGCACACCGCGGGCCACATATTTTTGTTCCGCGGGCCGCAGGTTGCACGCCCCTGGTTTAGACCATAGTACAATCGATTTGGTGGCGTTAAAATACTTTTTTAATTGCCTTGTTTTATTTAGTAAGAATTTAGGAAAAAGTAAGGATTATAAATTTTTATTTTCTGTCAAAAATGAAATTTATAAACAGTACACGTATTTTTTGTGAAAATTATCGGATGGCGACGCAAGTTTCAGCATCTTCATCGGTTTTATTTTTGCTATATTACGACACACAAGCGTTTATGACAAGACAACACAGCAATAATTTCGAAACACAACACGGGAGAAGATCAGCTAACGAACAAATTGGTCCCTCGCTGCTTTTTACACTCGCGCAAAGCGGAATTTCTATGTGACTCTAGCTTTCCAAAACTTTCACCGACGCAATTTCGTCGTCCTTTCCATTCCACGATTCCGGGTTGGGGTATTTTCCCGGTTGTAGGTTGTAGGCCGGTCCGCCAAAATTCTCCTTGTCGTAGACCGTCCAACTTTTAAAAAAGGGAATAAATCTCAAAGAAGCCGAATTGACGGTAATACCTAATAATTGCATTACAAGTAATGCCTCACATTGGATTACGGAGTATTGACATTACATTATGCAGAACTTTCACAGTAAACAATATGTTAACTTTTTTAACCCTCTCTTGTAATGTTTAAAGGAAGAAAACTCTGTGTTGTTTGCAATTTATTATTGAAATACACAAATTATATGGGCCCGATACCAAACTAGTACAGGACGAGCACCGATAGGCATCCGGTATCGACTGCGATCCGACAATATTGTAAATCACTAGTCATCAACAGTCAACACGCATACAGTATTTCATGGTTAAGATCTTATTTTGAGCTAAGATCTAATAGCGTCGTACATATTGCTGTGCATATTTGGTTATAGTATGTCGTTTTTCTTCATACTATCTCGTTGGTCTTAATACTATGATATTAAAGAATATTCCGCAGTAGATATTGTTGCTTTATATGTCTTATTGTGTGTTCCCATTTGAAGCTTTGTTCGTGCAACCATGTGAATTACGTCACCATATTCACTCAGGGTAACAAATTACATAGAGCCTAAATAACAGGCAACCTATACCTGACAACCCGATAGATGCTGTATCCATGTTGCAAACCAAAGGCTCTTTACAAATTCTGCTTTATTCGGTCGTCAAATTATACACTTATTGAACTAAGGATTCAGTTTACATTAGTGAAAACAGAAAATCGCAGTAGAATTAGGTTAATTGAAAAGTGCGCGACACTAAGTTAAAATGTTTATTAATTTGTACTGACAATAAAACTCGCAGTTTAAAAGCCCGAGTGCAACCAGGACCGGACATTTTAAAAGAAATACATATTTCGCCTAAAAAAAAAGAAAATTTTACTATTATTTTACTATTAGAAACTGACAATGCCAAAATATATATTTAAAAGAAATATATATTTTGGCATTGTCAGTTTCTAATAGTAAATAAAATAGATAGCACTATAATAATAAAATATCTAAAAACATATGAAGCAGAAAACCTGCTGCCGAAGGTTTTGGATTCCATTAAGAATACGCCATTTAAATGGCCTATTAATTTGTACTGGCTTCTATGCAAAATATTTTGCTGATATAAAAATTGAATGCTTATATTCAGACCACAAATAGACCCATTGAAAATGGATTTGAAGAATTTGTCAGAAACCAATTTTTTGCTGATACGATAAAATATAGTTCCCGTGTATTAGGTTATTTACATGTAATTTATTGTTTTTTGTTTAAAGAAAGTGCTGACTACACTGTTACTCTTTACATACAGTGATACAATCTTACTTTGATCTGTATTTTTGGTGGTTGAAAGTAGAGATAGATCGATACATCGGTTTACCGATAATATCTGCCGATATTTGCCATCTACCGATATATTGCTTTTGGTAAATGTAGGTCGATATTTTAGTACGAAATTCTAATATAATTTTTCCTGTGCAACAGCCATCTTACCCATTTTTGATCAAAAAATTTGGGATTTAACATCACGCCAAGTTAATATGCAAAATAAGAGTTTAATAATTAATAAAGGTGTATAAACTAAAACGTTATGTGGATTTTATTTTTAATTAATTCAAGCTTTGAACATTTCCCAGGTATGTAAACGAACAACCGTGTCAGGTATCGGTTGACAAAATTATAAAAAAAATCGGGTATCGGTATTTGTCCAAAAAAGTGATATCGGTCGATCTCTATAGTTGAAAGATCGGTCGATCTCTAGTTGAGGGTTTTCGAAAACTGGATTCAAAAAAATTGGGACTTACTGGTCAAGCTTTCACTTTAAAACGTTTGGTGGTTACCCAATTCGATAGTAATATTTATAGATTTCGGACTTACTATTTACCTGAATTAAGGATGGATTATTATGGGTGGGGTTAGATTTGGGGTTCACAATTAAATTTTGGTTTTCTTGATGGAATTTGTGATAATGTTGAGGGTGTGGTTTAGGTTTAGGTCAGGGGTGTCCAACTCAAACATGCCGGCGTGCCAATTTTTATCCTATAACTTCTTTCCGTGCCAAAGTTTGGTAATATGATTCTTTCTAATGATAAAAGCGTTTTTTTTTACAAATAATAAAAACGTGTAGTTAGCAGTGCGCATTACTGCATCTAAATGTCCGTCGGTGAGCTGACTTTTGCCTTTTGTTTCTTCACACCAAACTTTATAGTTATGTGAATGCTAGCCTCCACTACAATGTAATGTTATGGTATTAGAAGTAATTGTTAGTTGTCGTAGTTGTAGCAATTGTTTTATATTGTGAATAAACGATGGCAATTTACTGTATAACAAATCGAGTATTCTTTGTCAGTTGGCTAAATAACAAATTAAGTATTTTAGGGGGGATTGCGTGCCATTTTTTATTTGGTCGCGTGCCACATTTGGCACGCGTGTCGCTTGTTGGACACCCATTGGTTTAGGTAAAAGCAATTCTCGCATCTGATAGACAGCGCCACAGCGCAAGCAAGCGGTATAAATTAAATATAAAAATTGTCGCCAGACAGCGCTTTTCTAACGTAAATGAAGTTTGCCAAAAATCATTATAGTCGCATGTTTGGACCGGGTTTTTTGGAGGGGGTAGGTGGCGCAACCCTTCGATTAATCTGCAAGTATGTCGTACCCCTTAAAATAGGGAAGTAACTTTAGGGTTAGAACCAAAACTGTTTATCTGTAAAAAAAGTGCTAAAACTTTCGTAACCCATGTTTAGATCATCGGCATGGCAGTCGATAAACTGAAATTCACTATACCGTTACTCTATTTTGCGATCAGTGACTTATGCCAAGGTCGGAAAAATCTTTTCACAACAATTAATGGTTATGCTGGACAACATTAATAATTTGCTACATACATATATCTTATTCGAATAACAGTGATCTGTTGACGTTCCATTAGCAAGTCATGAGAATGCACAGAGGGTTAGTTTTATATCAAAATCTACAAAAGCTTAAACTTTTTTTCTGGCTCGTCATGTGAACGTTAGCAACGATTTCTTTAAAATATTACTACGAAAAATCGTAGCAATATTTTTTTCACTGTGCCAAATTTTTCTCGCGTAATCCTAGTTTGACAAACCCTTGCTTAGTCAGCCAATGGTGACTTATATTCGTTTTTCATGTGCAATACAGCGGTTTTGAACTATGAGGTGCACATCATATAAAGTAAAAGGGCTTAAATGAATCAGTAAACTGCCCAGTGCTACTGTGACTTGAAAACGCCACTATAATAAACTATAAGGTAAGTTAACACGTAAATTAAAAAAATTCCCCCACCCTTCAAATATATACCGCACTCTGTTTAGCAGCCTGAAAAGTTATCTGAATAGCCCTGTTTGAACGGTGACAAGACTCAGGTTACTTAAATGTAGGTGATTTTGTGTCAAACTACGATTTTAACGAATCATATTAGAGAAAATTTGTTTAGATCATAGTACAATCGATTTGGTGGCGTTAAAATACTTTTTTTAATTGATTTGGTTTATTTAGTAAGAATTTGGGAAAACAGTAATGCTGATAAAGTTTTATTTTCTGTGAAAAATGAAATTTATAAGCAATACACGTATTTTTTGTGAAAATTCTCGGATGGCGACGCAAGTATCAGTATCTTTATTGGTTTTATTTTTGCTATATAACGTCACACAAGCGTTTATGACAAGACAACACAGCAATAATTTCGAAACACAACACAGCAGAAAATCAGCTAACGCACAAATCGGTCCCACGCTGCTGTTTACACTCGCGCAAAGCGGAATTTCCTTGCGACTCTAGCTTTCCAAAACTTTCACCGACGCAATTTCGTCGTCCTTTCCATTCCACGATTCCGGGTTGGGGTATTTTCCCGGTTGTAGGTTGTAGGCCGGTCCGCAAAAATTCTCCTTGTCGTAGACCGTCCAACTGTGATACAAAGCCAAAACACCTTAGAGAAGCAAAGTCGTGCACCAAAGTGATTTTTATTATTGAATTACAGGTATAGTGTCTCACATTGGCTCACAGATTAATGATATTATATTGTGCATAACTTTCGCGGATCAACAATATTTTAACTTAAAAAATCATTAAATCATGTTTTGTCATAATGCTTGTAGTTTTAGTTGGACGTAGTAAGAATATCAAAGCCCGTGTAGAAGTTCGTATAGCATGTTGAACGTTTCAAAGATCTCTTAAGTTCTCAACTCATTTTCAACATCATCAATGAATAAATAAAAGATAACAAAAATGAATAAATAGGTAATCAAAACATTTAAAATACTACGTACTTTTAAATGGGATTTAATGTTTTTACTACGTCCAACTAAAACTACAAGCAATATGACCAAACATGATTTAATGTTTTTAAGTTGATTTTACAGCTCAAGACAAATGTTTGCAAATCATGCATCTACAAAAAACAATCAACTTGCCTCAATTGATGCAACGTATTTATTGATATCTCGCTTGTAATTTCGGTTAAAGGATAGCATACTGCATGTTGTGGAGTTTATAAATATAGCCGAAAAATGACCTAAGCTTATTGCGACCCTTTTTAGCACAAAGTTCTTTTTAACATTACGATATTTAATAAATAACTAAAGCATTTACAAGCAATGTATATGGTGTTTAATCAGAGCCTTAAAACCTGTGAGGCATACAATCAGTCTGGGAACTGTAAGCTGAACCCTTCGTACAATAAGCGTGTAACTTGACGACCGAATAAAACAAAATTTGTAAAGAACACGTGGTTTGCAACATGGTTACAGCACCTATGGGGTTGCCAGGTATAGGTTGCCTGCTATTTAGGCTGTATGTAACTCGTTACACCTGAGTGATTATCGTGACGTAATTCACATGGTTACTCCTCGGTCTCATAAAGTCGTAAGGACGAATAAAGCTCCAAATGGATACACACAATAACACATACATAATCTACAACTCACAATATCTACAGCTACTACGTCTAACTCAGCCTCCAGCCAATCATTTCTTAAAGTATTTTCTGACCTTCCCGACTCCACGTATACGGAGGATACGATTCCGTTAAACCCGAATCCGACCAGACTCGCCTCGCTCTGCGTCAGTTCCAGCTTCTTACCGCCGAAGTCCACGTCTTGGTAGAGGATAATCTATAGGAACGTAAAAATTTCATATGTGTAGATTTGAAATTGTAACATTAATACACACATTGTGTATATTCTGTTATAAAGCCCCTTTCTGATTTCTTTAAGCATTTGCGAAGGCATCCGTTGTAGAGTGCGTGTGCTGTAATGGTTGGTCAGTACGGCTTTGGAAGGCCTCGATCACAGAATATGTACAATGCGTATATAAGTCTTTCGGTTGATGAGTAAGAGCTGTTAAACCCTTTTAAATAAGTTTGCATGTACGAACAGGGTGCAGCAGCCAATGAAGCTATGGTCATTTCACGACTCCGAAAGGTTGTAGTTCGAACCTCACCGCAGTCATGATTTATTTAATCCTAACAAATTTGGAGCCGAGCTCCCAGTGTATTGTTTAGGTCCTTGTTTCTTAACAATTTTCGGTGTAGCGTAAACTTATGTTATCTTATCGTATACCCAATTTAAAAGGTATTAAATAAAATATTTAAAAATACTACATTTGAAAAGTAAAACTCCCCGAAAGGCAAATAGACATTTCTTGGGACATTCATGTAGTACATTTTCGGCAGAGGCGGGTTTAAGGTTTATATGTGATGCCACAAACTTTTTCTTAGGTATATGTTGTCAAACAATTACGACCTAAAAATAAGTTAAGTTAAACAAAGCTGGTCTAGCCAGTCGAACTCATGCGTGAATTTGCAATCCAAAATCTAAATATATTTATGTTAACTGCGCTAAAACACTAATCGGTTAGGGGATTATTCAACTTCAATAGAAGTGTTTACGCATATTTAACAAAACGTTTGTAGGATTGTTTCATCTCGCGCGAAACGTTATCGCATTTGGTTGTGAATCCATCTCCTCGATGGGAACAATACATTTTGCAACGAGTGAAAATCTCGAAATAGGTCTCGCTCCGGAAATATTTGGCTCGGAGGAAAACCAACTGGTGTCAAGTCAACCTTCAGGAAGCTTGTGACCTTTGCAATGGGAATAGTGACTTTCTGGACGCCAAATTACACCTGGCAAACGTATTGCTTTACATGCGCGCATTAAACCACCGACATTGCTTTGGATAGACAAAGAGCATTGTAGGTTCATGTAAACACGAATCATATTTGGAATTTGGATTTCCTATGCATCTGTAGTAATTGCGAAAAACATGCCCGAGGCTCACCAGTCAGTTACTGTTAGGAATCAAGTTTTTACTGATAAATATGCGTGTACGGAATCACAAGAGTTTAAAAAAGGGAAAAAAACTCTTCAGATCTTCAATGTTTTAAACACGATAAAAAATATGCACATTAAAGATACAAAGAGTAACAAGTTCGATTAAACATAACGACAGTTAACGGAATCCTTATCGTTTGATTGCTTGCAATTATTTTGTCGGCTAAGTTTAGTCGTCCGAGAAATTTACCATCCCTGATTCCATGGTCCATTAATAGATTATTAAAGCGACCCCTAAAACTCGAAGAAGTTTTGGTAAAAGCAAGGCCTTGAATAAGCCTGGTAAAAGTATAAAGTTGCTACTGAGTAAACGACTGACAACAATCGTAAACGGTATAACTTAGTACACAATATGCCCACGGAGAGGCTTACCGAAATCAGTCAGTCTGATCTGATCGGAATTGTAGTGCAGGCAAGGCAAGGCAAGAAAAACAACTATAACTTGTGGTGAGGTTCGAACTCACAATCAACGGTCAAACTGAGACCCCGGCTTTTTTTTTTTTTTTATATGACGGAGGCCGTGTTTTGCCGATTGGGCTACGCAGACATAGGGGTAAAGCAATTTGTTAAGGGTAGTTTAATCTATTGAGCAAATTTTGGATTTCACAATAGGCTAGTTTTTTTCAAGCTTTGTATTGTCTTGCTTACATCAAAATACCTGTTATGACGATTTATTTTGGTTTATAAAGGGCTTGATCACAGAACACACATTCTGTACTAGTTTACGCGTCATATAGCAATAGGCTTAAAAGTATTGTAGTTTAATTACTGTGCTTATCCCTTTAGAGACCAAAAGATATAAAAAGTACAAAAAAAAAATTATGTGACTTAGGTCTTCATGAATTTTCCTCGTTTTCATATTGATTCAACAGACAATGAACCCCGATTCCCACAGTTCGTTCAGTTCTTGGCCCGCCAATGGCGTTTATCAATGTCAAGTGCGAATCGATACAGCCTTCTATTTCCTGGATTATGACAGTCGAATTGATTTTGCCGGCATCGATTACTGTCATTATCAATGCCATTGCTTCTCACCGCCGGTTGTCCTGTCATTTAATACTCAACCCGCCATTCGTCATAACTTATTCTATGCGAAACACACGTTGTTTAATTGTGTACCAAGCGTTTGGCGCCCCGGTATGAATAATTGTCATCTGTCGAGTATCTTCCTTAACGATGTCTAGTGTTGGTACAAACCATCGGGAACATATCGATTATATCATTTTGAATTACGATCGAATATATCCGCAATAGAAGTGAATTGTGTAATTGTACTGAAACAGTCTGGTGGTATCAGAGCTCATATCCCAAATTATTAATTATATTAGTAGCCTATTATCAGTACTTGTCCTAAACGTGAAAAATGGCATCGCCTACTAATTTAAACTCTATTTCAGTTAGGGTTCACGGTCTTGCGTAAATAGAAAACCAACCATAACCATAACCATAAAAATATTTATTGGCCGAAATCAATACAAATGACTTTATCACCACACTTAAACAAGCAAAATAGGTATCATTTAAAAAGGTAATTATTTTTGCCAGTTTAGAAGTTTAAAATTTGCTTTAACCTTAAGAGGTTTGGTGAGTCAAAAAATAACACTCTCTCTGTATAGCTGAGATGAAGTTGGGGTATGAATTTACGAAATACACCAAAATTTTAAGCTAAAAAGGTTTGGTTACCTCCAGTCGGTAACCTATAATATTTTTGACGTTTTCTTTGAAGGTAGAATGGTTAGGTTGGATCGCAAATAATCGCCTGAAATTTCTCTATTAATTGGGCATCAAATCGGTAACGATACCACCCTAGTATCGGCCGGCTACTGATACTACCATTGAGTATTGGCCCCGATTCTATATTATCGGACTATCCTAGTTTAAACTTGCACCATAAAAATATAGTTTCGATTAGACTTGTAAGTTAATCGACCCACATTTGAATATCTGGCAAACAAAATAAAGATTGATTTCCAGTAAGTTTTCGATCACGTAAGTTCAAAACGAGTAACGGTCATGCTACCTGGAATAGCTATTTTTGATATAGATTTTGAATTGGCATGTTAAAAACAAAAGTCAACTGATTTTAAGATTTTAAAATACGTTCTTACCTTTGACATACTTTCTTCGTCGTTATCAAATAACTACAAATTCAAATTTATAAATGCACCTGCAATTACAGTAAACTGTGTAGTTTACAAAGTAACGTATTTTTGGATACTAAATACCAACATGGCATAGGTAGTGGAATATGAGTAATAAAGTTACTTTGCAGTTTTCTCACTTATTGAATTATTTCACTGTAAACGTTGCCGCTGGCATATCGTATATTTAAAAAAAAAAATTTTTTAATAACTTTACAATTTTAAAAATACCTTAAGCCAAAGGAAACACTTTTAAATAATTCTACAAATCACATGCGCCGTACTATTTGACGAATACAGTGTTTAGATATAATCGTTCCTGTGGAGAGACGTGTTTTGCAACCTAAAGACGAAAACGAATTTCTAACAAGAAGAACCAATTATTTGGATTTTAAACTTTGGCTATCTGAGGAAATCACACATATATTCTTACATTGAGAAATAAACGCGAGTGTACTTTACTCCTTTCATAAACACTGCACAAACCATAAAATTTAATTCAATTCGGAGTGAATAAATAAGCTAGATCTTGCTGTTTGCTAAAACGAACATTGCTCGTTAATTTATAATTTCTGGAAGACGTTACCATTTTCAGTAACATTTTCTTTGAGGGAAAACCTGAAAAATGAAAAACTTTCCCTCGTGTGTTCTATAAGTCAAAAGTATATGCTGAATATAAATTTATAGAATTTCCTTCTACTACGGGTAAAGTAGATTAATTTTCAATAGCCTTAAACGAATTTTTCTCTGGCAGTTTAGAATAACGTGTTTTAATAATGCTGCAATACAAGCTCTTCGTAAAGTCTATGTCGAAAATAAAACCCACCGCCATCGAATAAGCGCCAAATGAACGTTAAAACCCTGAAAACGATCCCTGACGAAAGCTGCCGACTGAATTTAAACCAACTCATTAGAGGCTGTTTAAGTTTCGGAGAACCTGTTATGACAAACGCTAGACGCGAAATGCCTTGTTATCGCAGCTTATCCGAGCACGCGCCGGTCATCAATAATTTACCCCGATGCATTGACAATCAGCGTTGTTTCTGGCTGAGGCTCAATTTCTTCCCGAACTCGTTTGTCGACAAATCGGTCCCTCGTACCACTTCCTCGATCCAGGATTACGCCAATTCCCGGAACGCCGCCCACTTTGGCGTTTTAAGCGCTAGCCCCATGCGACCTGTATGCCGGCTGCTTAACGACGGGATCAATTTTGCTTTCTTGAACTACTTGACGACCCTATTAATTTTTTAACAAGTAAAATTAAAAAATATCACGGTGAATAAAGTTACTCTCCTATTCTAATCGGACGACTTAATGTACACAAGCTGTCAAACTATAATCATCATTCAAACTTGTAATCTGTATAGGTCAATGTCGTGCATATCTCTTGAAGCATTCTCACAAGTGGTTGTCAGATATCAATTTGAGAACACTTGAAACCTGTTAGATCAGTGGTAAGAGCAAAAGATTTTTTTTCTTCGTTGTACCTCTAAACATGTTCCTATTTATTTTCACCAGACCGTGTCTCTTCGTCAGCAGACTATACCGTAATATCCTTTAATGTATCTAAACTAAGATTTCTGTTCCGAACTATAACCACAGGTTCCCCATAAGGTGACTTGTTTACGAAGTCCCCTATCATGTTGTAAATTGGTGATGTCATCTCTGAAAATTTTCGTGCGTCACGCTAAGAAAATGATTCTACTTTTATTCTACTTTATAACTCAAACTACTGCACATTTTTCCCTTCCTTTTTTAATTATCCAACTGTTTTTTTTTTTACATATATGTATAATCACTCATATGCTGTGTATATAGATAATAAAACCGACGTTAAACTACCATAACGTTCATTGCGCTTAGCGGCAAACTAAATTCTGTTATCTGCTAACTATAATTATTAATAATGCTCCTCTCCTATATAGAAGCCTTTTAAGCTAAAGCGCTAATGAAAAAATGCAACTTGGTTTCAATCTAAAGCCATTAGCGTAGCGGCCACTTAGCGTTGTGAACATCGAATTAATATATCCATGTTCGAGAAACCATGGCCCCTGTAATTGCAAAATGATCCTATCGCCAACAACCTTGCTAAGCTTCACAGAGTGCTGGATAGTGTGGAACTGCTACACTTTCGTAAATTTCAAAGCTGCGTCGCGTACGAACTCTTAAGCTTGCAACAAAGTTTCGAAGGTACTTCTCCTTAATAAAATACTAACTGAGGTTACAAAACGGTGACTATTGACCGCTAGTCTACAACCTCCGATGCTTTGTATACTCGCCATTTGTTCTTGCGTTTTTGACATATTGATGTACCTATACATCATGTTAAAAATAATCCATATTAGAGTGTTTTCACAACTAGTAAAAATGGCTCTTTTAAGCAGTGCTTACAATATTAGTTGTCAAACCAAAAGAGATAACAACTCTTTAAATCACAACTGGTACGTTTTTGTGCATTTTTAAACAACCAACCCTCCTGTAAAGCTGCATTTCTCTCTCTTTATTACGGAGGTGGCTATTTGCGGTTCTTAAATGGAAAGTGTTAAACCAATTACCGTGACCGTATTGATCGAAACAGGCATTTATAACTTTAACCTAATGTAGCCGCAGTTAACATTTGCAGTACTAACAGTGGTAATTTAAATAGTATTTTTCCTTAATTTTGACATATCTGTGGGCAATTTAGCCGCACGACAATTATTTTCCGTTTTCACAAACCGCATCTAATAAAAATTGCATGAAGTGATGTTTTTTCTGCTAAATTTTCATGACTCATATTACACTGCCTCCCTTTCTACTCAAAGGGTACTTTGCGTCGGCAATTGACGACTTTTACGTCACGAACCTAATTAAAAACGAATTTTGGGATCCAATAAAAGTTTTTTAAAACAAACAGAACTTTAATTGGTTATGAACGAAACGTTCTGTGGGAAATTACGACTAGTAGGGTTTAAGAGATAAGCAGTACAGCCGATGTGCGATTAGCTAACAATAATGTCTCAAAATTAAGCGTTTTTTTATTATGCTGCGTGTTGTTTGTTGTTCAGTGAACGCTTTTAACAAAAAATTATTTTTTGCCAACACATTTTCACGTATTAAACGAGGGCTATAAGGCAACAAGTGGCGACTAAGTAGAGTGCTTTTTAATAGAAAGAGTGATTTATTTCACAAACCTGCTCATGGAAAAAGGGTTAACACTCTGACTTGCTGTACAGCAGTTAAATTCAACCTCGTGCCCAGATATGTACAACCGTTCCTCAGTAAAGCATCTAACTGAATTTATTAAAGCAAACTTCAGTAAAAGTTTAAAAGTTTTTCTACGGCAACAGCGATGTTTCTTTGCTGTTTGACAAAACTAAGACAGTTAATCAATTTCACGTTAATGTCGATTTTATTGAAATACAAACATAGCAAAATAAAACGCCGTATATTAACACGATCAACAATATTAGCAGTGCATTACATCTACTAATTATCTTGTAAATCACCCTATATTAGTTTGTATAAACACAAAATATTACAAAAGCTGTGCACTTTGTCACATTATTACAAACAGTTGTTACAATAGTAAACAGTTAAATCACATACTTCCCATTTACAAATATAGACGAAAACAAATTCCAAGATCTACCATCCAATAAATGTTCCAAAGAAAAGCAGACGATTATGGCAACAAATGGCGATCTTCATATTTCCTGATTATAATTATAATTGTATAAAGGCGGTTGTGGAATACAATTTCATATTATTGTTATTTATCGAATAAATGATTGTTTTTTATCGCAAAATAGCAACTTTAGGTGATAACGTATTGAGCAATGTTAAAGGCATGCCAAATATAGAATGCGAAACATGTTAATGTGCTACAAGTGACCCATACAAGTGCAATACGTCTTTACTTGTAACGTAGGGACTATTTTAGGGACTATGCGTATGTAGAACGTCCACTATATGTACATCACATTTAGTTTTTGTTGCTCTTCGAATTTTCTGCTTTTAAAAAAAAAGTCGTTTCTGAAATAAAGTGATCCAATCATCAATTATAAAGTGGTTCAATCATCAATCATAAAGTGGTTCAATCATATTTTTCCGACCTTGTTCGTCCTTTTTTGCTATCCCGACTTTTGTTTCCTTGGTCAATCCCTTCGACAACTTTTCGCACAGTTATCGGAAACCCACTCGAATCGGTGTGTACGTAAGTCGGAACCCCGAATAACTTTTGACACTTATCTAAAACGGCACAAGTCTGTCAAACAACACCCCACATTCATGGTAAGTTTAGAAATAATTAATTATCCATTGACCTTATATTAAAAAGTATTTATTTGTCATCGGTTTTTGGAAAAAGGTTACGGTTTGAATTCGTCAAACTATTAGGAGAGTAGCTTCAGAACTAGCATGGCAGCAACAACAAAAATGCTAACTGTTCGCGGTTAACTGGTTATGTTTCTTTTGAAATTGAATTCCTTTGGCACATTTTAATATTTGCGTTGTAAACCGATCGTGAAACTACTCGTGAAACACACCACAGCAAAAATACACCATCGCAAACTGTCTCTATAGTTGTGCGATAGGTTTATAAAACCCTTCACCAAACAACCCACGAAATATCTTAACCAACAAACCAACAACGGACAAAATACCTCAAACCTTTATGTTCAAGCGAGTGGTTATCAACCTTACTGGATGCCGACCACTTTAGTAGCTCTACCCGGTTTAAAAAAACATAAGTTTTCTGATAATGTTTATTGAAGCCTAAACTTGAATAAAAAACGCGCCTCCAGCACTAGTCGCTTATACTAGATCGCAGGTAGATTAAATGAGACAAAGAGAGAATATAACTTGAGCTAAAACAAATAAAGTTTGCAAAAGACCCGAAAGCTTGTGTACAGCCAGAGGTAAACTACAAACCACAGCCCCTAACTTACAATTCTTTGTTTGACAGTCGCGGTAATTTCAATTTGCCTTGGTGTTTTCAATTTGCCTTTGGTCCCTATGTGGTCAAGGTTGTATCCTGTTTCTACACAATTATATGACAGATCTATAGTGAAGCACATTGACTGGTAAAAACCCACTACCCGAAATAGACTTGTGCCGTTGCTGCATTCTAACGCTCATTGACATCCACGTGATTCTCTATACGAGCACCGCAAGACGGACACTGATCCAATCCGTTGCCGCAGCGCGAACACGTGATCAGGTGTCCGCAGGGAAGAAAAACTCGGTTAGAAGGACGTGATCTGCATTGGCGGCAAACGTTGTCTCCGCGCGACGCGTTGGCCGCTTGGGGCGCTGTGGATGCAGCTGTTGTTGTTGTCGCTAAAAATCGCAAGAAAGCGTGTTTAAGTATGAAACTACGAGTATCGTGTATTTTTGCCGCAAGATAAAACGTTTGTGAATTGTGTCATTTTATGTGCATGGTATGTCGTTTATCAATGCAAATATGCTGAAAAATTCCCCGACTATGTTACACTCTTTCGCGATGTTATCTTCTGTGCGATCGAGCTTCTTTCGAGCTTATTTCGGCTTTAAAAGAGGAAGTATTGCGATACTCAAAAGTAAACGTAAGCTGCCTGAGAGCTTTTCTATGATAATTTGTTTTCCTTGTGCTTTTTTGCCATTTTATTTAATATTAAAAAAGAATCGCAAGAAAATTGTCCTTAAAATTTTGGCGTATGCGTCGTGCAATGATTCTGTTCAAAATTGACTTTTCGATTGTTGTATGTAAGTAACTGTGACCTATACACCGGAAAATTCCTTTACAAATCGATAGCTAAGCCCAACATAGAAACATTCCATTAGTTTTTTAATAATAGATCTACCTGCGAACATTAGAACTACCTACAAAACTAAACAAATGACAACACCTAGAATAATTCAAAAATCTCCAACGTAAGCGCTGACATCGAAGCAAATCAATAAACGTAAACACACTTACGTTGCAATGACGATAAATTTGCTGGGCCCGATTCGACTTCTGGCATGCGCTGGGCAGCAGCGCCCGCTACCGGTGGTTCTGCGCGCCTAGAAGCGTCCACCGGCGGCGCCTGTTCATTTGGTTGCAGTAGCTCTTCGATCATTTCTTCGGCTGTGTCAAACATTGTCCCGATAGTGTTGATACGCCTAAAAGAAAAAAGTGAACATATATATCAACGAACTATACTTATACACGCTGTAGAGATTTTCAGGGCCGCCGGAGCGATTTCAGGGCAAGGGGGGCGAATTTTTTTGTAAGGGCAACATAGACCGCAGGCGATCGTAGCGAGCCGAAATATTGGGGGGTCCGGGGGTACTCCGCCGGAAAATTTTTTGCGGCCACGCCCTCTAGATTAGCTGAAAATGGTACTAAAAATGTTTTAACAAATGTCAACCATGTCATTTTACTTTAAGCATTGTGAATCATCGGCTAGATTTTTGGGATAATTATAATTAAATTTAGTTGTACAAATGTTCTCCCGACAAAATTTTTTTTTTTTCTTTTTCAACGTAATATAATCGCAATTGCAACTAAAGGCGAAAATATGTATATATATATACCAAACAAACAATAAAAAAGTATATATATACCAGACAAAATAATAAATAAAAGGAATAACAATTGTACAATTAAACAATGCCTGACAGCAACAGCATATTCATATAATTAAATTGTATTATGTTTGTTCACTATAGTTTCTTAACTTTTTACTATTTCTCTTATTTTGTGAGTTTTTTTTTGTACTAATCACAGACTTTCTTTTATTTTCTCAACCACAACTTTAAGCGCTAGGATTAGGGAGAAAGAAAAACATTTTTACGCGATTTTCTCACCTTCTGACTATCGCTTCGATGTCGTCCAAGAGAAATCCCACCTCCCTGACTCGATCAATGATATTGGATTGCATGGCTTGGCGAAACGTCACTCGGTCGTTTGCGTTCTGTTGTTCGCCTTGTTGCTGTTGCTGAGGCTGTGGCCGAGACGGTTGTTGGTTGTTATTGTCACGAAATGATTGTGTGAAGTTCACGCCTTGTGCTCTGTACTCGACGTGTCTTGTTCCTCCTGCGAAAAATTGCCAAATCAAACTAAGTTGGAAACTACACTATTCACTGTAAACAACTTTGGATAAGATAAGTTGTATTGAGCTCGTTTGCTTGTCGGAATAGATAAATAATTACAGTTATGCCACAAGAACTTTTCTAGATTTTCCGTTTCTTAACTCTTTTTTTATTTATTTCAAATTAAACATTCGTTACACATTTTTTTTTAATAAATTTTAAGTTGTGAGTTTGAATGCGACGATAAGCCACTTGTTTCAAGGTTACCTTTTCTTAACAATATATTTTTCTTAAAAATACAATATATTAAACTTTAAGATATAACTTTTGGTATTTTTTAGGAGGAAGCATCCTTTGATTCAAACATTCTCCAGCGTTTTTTAATCGTATCTAAAAAGGCATGTTTAAAACTATGGACGAAAAGTAGGGAAATTTAACAGTTACTGATATCAGAACGGGCTGTATGGGTGTTTTCAACACTCATGTAACCTATACAGGGCCTCTCATGCTTGAAATCTTAGACCAGCACCCAGTTCTAAACAATGCAAAGTTATAAATAAGCTTGTAACGTTCGTTGTGAAACAACTACAGTGTTTTCACTGGAACAAGGGGCCCAAAATATCCCAAGATTACAAAAACTCTCATTTTTCTACCTGGGCTCACTGCCTCTGCGCGTTCCCAGGCCAAATCGCGCGGATAGACGTTCATCCCCGGTGGGGGGCCACTGGGGCGAAAGACGCCCCCATGTCGCGGCTGCCTTCTTCCAGGAGGAGCGTAGTGATGGAAAATACCGCCACCACCCCCATTTCCGTTTATAAACACGTTCCGTACCATGGGACCGTAGTGATGATGCTCATTGGGGTTATTATCGATTGGCCCCCGACCAAAGAGGTTAAAAGTGTTGGGTCTCGCATTGCCCGCGTTAGGGTTGGCGACCCTAACGTTCGCTCTCCGGTTTGCGTTTTGATTGCCTGCGGCAGGGTTTCTGTTGTTCACGTCCCTTCGTGGCATGTTGGCGTGTTCCCTGGTGGTGCGCTGCACAAAGTCGAGACCGCGCTGTTGCAGAAGGTGCTCGCAGCTAAATGAAAATAAGAAAAAGTTACTAAAAAGACTAAAAGCATCGGAGTGGTATTTCTGCGCGCTTTGTTATTACCTTTTGCGTATTGCAACGTGTGATTGTGCTGCAATCGTGTTAAAACATTGCTTCACGTTTAACCTCCATAATTAGGTTTACGGAATAGCCTAATGTCGTAAGTGTCCTGTATAATCACCGCAGGCTCTGCCTCTGAAAACGCTACGGGACTTTACTTATATTTTATATGCAGTATGTATTGTAATTTTGCTAATCTGGAGTGTCAGTTGGACTTGGTTTCCCGTCGTTAATATACAATTTAATTTTACAGTTTGACCTCATGCTTCAAGATTAGACAGAACAATTAACATCAAAAATCATGGTAATCGAAATAAATATTAATAAAATTAAAAGTAATAAATTTAAACGTTATACACTACAAGCTTAATCGTTCACAGATGGCGAATAATAGACATTCCGGGAAAATCGGTAAAAATATGGAATTCGAATTGGTATTTGTAAGACATTTTTTCATCCAAAAAAACTATATTTTAATTTAAAATTAATTCCGTAAAGTTTTACAAAAGAGACATGATTGATCATTGATGGAATATTTTATTGATACTATGGATAGCCTATATTTCGTTGGTGCAATGACTTAAAACCAATAGAGCAATAAAGTAACCTAGTAGTTTGCCTTAGGTCAATTTAAAAAAGAGAATTTACCAACATACTTATTTCTCTGGTTAGTAAAACTTTTTATGGCTGTTGGGTTAATTTCAGTATACTCTTACATTGGATGCCATCTTGCGTGTTCCGTCCAAGGATTGTCATTTCGTCTCCAATTCTCCAATCCTCCACCACAATACCAGCACAGGGTCTGATCCCCGGGGCCTAAACGCAATGGTAAATTTAATTTCAGGCCCTTTTTGGAAACATTAGGCCTTTTAAAAATTTTAAGTACCACACAATTTCGCAAAATACAAACAGAAAAATCTGGGACGTCGAAATTTCCCTTTTTCCTTGTTAAATTTTTCCTAGTCCTTATACGGCTTTGCTAATAGCCTTACAAGAGGAACCGAAAATAATTCAAGTGAAAGGATTGTGTTGCAAGTTGACCACACGGTGCCTGGGGATTACCGCAGGCAGACGTAATGGCAAACAAAGCAAGCATATATTTGTCCGAAGTAATGGTAATAATTTCATAAAAGGTATTTGTTGTTCCCCACTTTACTATAGCAGCCTTATTTGCAAACTGTCATGACATTTACAAAAGGTTAATCTTAATTTTAAGGAATGAAAGCTATACGTCAAACTAAAACATGACAGCATGTTTGTAACCCTACCAATAAGGTGCCTAATATCAGCATTTTAGTGAATGGTTTTTAATAAGGGACAGCACTAACGGTCAGTTTTTAAAAGCATTTAAAATTGGTGTCAACATAAAAATGATGATGGATTGATGGTGTATAGCAGTGTTTTAATGGCTTAAGTCATTGCCTTGACGTAAGTGCACTTAAATCACTGTTTTCGAATAACTTGACTTGACTTAAGTCTTTGCCCAAAACGACATGACCTAACTTAAAGTCTTTTAGACAAATAACTTGACTTGAACTTAAGTCATTTTGTAGTGTTTTTCATTTAAAAAAAATATTTTTTATTTAAATTTATCACAAGTTTGGCACGTTAAACAATTTGAATGCTGTATATTGCGTTTATGTTATTATTTAGTTGAATTGTTGCTCATTCGGACGAGTTTACCACTTTTATAGTTTAACGTTTTATTTTTATGTCAATGACATGACTTGAAGTTGACTTATTTCATGACGACTTGACTAGGACTTTAATTGGGCAACCGATGACTTGTACTGAGACTTGACATGTTATATTTGCAAAAGACTTTTTACTTCACACATACCGATGTAATAGAAGCCGGCTTCTGCAATTTCGCGTGGTGAGCAGTCGGTGTGAAAGGGTTGCCAGCCTCTTCCAAAGGTCCGCACTCTGGCGTCTACGGATCGCATTTCTGGGTGCCTTGGATTTTCGCACGGAAACTGCCGGACCCTTTGTCGCTCTTCTGGTGTCTAAAAAAAATGTTAAATTTAAGGTCGTTCGCAGTTGAACTGTCTTGCCACGCTTGATGCCGATAAAACCTTACCCTTTTACTAATATGCACCGAGCTATTTTAACTAAAATATATGCAGTTGACAGAGTTGCCAAAACCAGGCTTTAGAATTCCCAACAAGGCCGTAAAACATAAAAATGCACGAAAAACATACATACGCTTGACTCCGGCATTCAATACTTAACCCATGCAAGAACTCAGCATAGAATTTTACTTAAAAATGGACTGTCATGAACCAACATTCAGGTTGGTAAGGTTTGGACGGTACAAACAGATTTTGTAATGTTTTGATAGTTTTCTTGTAAGCAGATTTCAACATTTTTACTTTTGAAATGCGCATATCAAACTTATGCGAAACCTAATTTCCAAGTGAGAGCAAAATATTCTTTCCCAAATAAGCGCAAAAGCGGGCAACGAGAAATATTTTCTCTGTCAAACTTAAAAAGGGGTCGCGAGTTTTGTTTTATTCATGTAAGGGACCCGCAGACTATAACGTGAGAAAAATACTGGATTAAAAGATTCCGATTTCCGAATATAACGCCTACATTTAAACTGAAGTAGTTTACCAAAATAACGCACCATATATCGCGACGCCGGGTCGAAGTATGCGTAGAGATTTTGTGGTTGTGCCGGGGCTGGTCGTGGTTCCACTTCGCGCTCAGCAGCGACGGCAAAATTACGAAAAGGTGCGCGGTTCCTGTAATAAAAACAATTTTCACGACTTTAAGGTTTTAGTAAATGACTTTCGCTCAGGTGGGTATTAACTATTAAGTGCGATGCATTTGTTTTAAATGCCATACAACACAAATCTGGTGTGGTAAAAAAGCTGTGATCACATAAAACGCAAGTCAGTGGTTTTCAACCTTTTACCTTGCTACACCCTTTCAATTCAATAAACAATTCCCGCACCCCCTTTTAGAATTGCTTAAATAAAAACACCATTGTAATTTTATTTTTATACAAGTGATTGATAATACAGTGATACATTACCAAAATGTGTGTTAGTTTTACATGAAACTGAGAAAAGAAATAAAATACAGTAATACATATTTTGTGTCTGATTCAGTATTCCCGCACCCCCTTGGAACAGTTATACCACCTCTTGGGGTTGCGAGCACCCCTGGTCAAAAACCCTTAAGTTATAGTTACATGTCTCATCAATACAATGTCTAATCAACTTCAAGGGATCTCAACGTTAGGTTAGTCATACTAGATAGCAAAAAGCACTTCATTTTTTTAGCTTAACAGTTACCCAAGAAAACTAAATGCAACATTTTCCCCAGGCCAAATCTCTACAAAGTCGAGAAAACAGTGCAAGCAAGGCTGCCTCGTGAAGGAAGGCATAATCCCCTTGCGTTCTCTAACCTTTCATAGGTCATATTCCATCCATTGACAATAAATTGTGGCTGCTGTCGGGCTCTTGGTACTTCCCGTTCGGCATCTATTTCCCGTTCGACTTCCCTTTCCCCGCGTGCGCGGTTTTCCCGTTCGTACCTGTCCCCGTTCTGGGCGGCGGCTCCGTTCCGGTTGTCAGTGGCACCTTGATTGAGGTTGCCAGTGGCGGCCGCTCGGTTGCCACTCGCCACTTGCTGTTGGGGTCTCGTCGACTGGTTACGGTCTCCTAAAGGCGCGAAACTGCTACCCCGCATTTCGGTTCTGTTCCTGTCGTTTGAGCTACCAGCAGTTTCGCTTCCACGCGAGGCTATGCCTCTGCTTCGGCTTTGATTCAGGCGTTCTCTCGCAGCGGCTGCTGTCATGCTACGGCGTGCGTTTTGCGCCTGTATAGGGACGTTATTTCTGTCCCGGCCGTTGGCGAAATCGCACTCCGGCAGGTGGCGGTAAAGAGCTTGGTTGTTTGGGTCGCTGAACCGATGCTTTACTCCGCAACTGGAAAAATCGGGTGCCATTTACATGCAGTGCTAAACACGTTTATGAACTATAGTCTCAAAGGTATGCATCGTGTAGCATATTTTCATTATGCCACCTAGCAGTAACAAAACATTAATTTTATTTATTTAATCAGTATCCCAATGAGATGCACAAGAGAATTAACAAGGTTGGTAAAATTTTGCTTTATCCTTAAATTTAATTTTTTAGGGCTAAATTAAAGTGATGTTTTGTTATTCGGCAATACATGCTGCAATTACGTTACAGTTGGTTCACTTTGATAGGTTAGTGTTATTCCCGAAGAAAAATAATTTATATTTTTAACTGGTCATAAAGTTTTAGTGTTGTCTTTGCAGTTCAATCTGTAAGTAAACAAGTAGATGTTGCTCCAAATTATAAAGTCCATACGATGTTTTCTTTCACCACCTTGTAACACCATTATTATTATGTTTTAGGTACAATACTTCCTCCTGTAATAAGGTTTTTTTATCATATTTTGACTGGCGTATTTCAGTATATACATTTTACAGTCGCTAAGCTAAGGTATAGAATTGCGCACTGGCGGTCTATAGATAGCAATAATATATTGCCTAGCCGTCCTAGCCTGTAAGGATTCCGTTTTAAGAGCATACCTGAAACATTCCACATTATTATGCCTCCGGTCGTAAAAGAATCCGGATCTGGCGAGCAAGGTTCCATCAAAACCTCCCATTTCATCTTGAAAGGTTCTCTGTCGATCTAGTTCCTCATTAAATGTCGGATCTGTCGTACATAATTAGGTCTGTTAAAATCACCTTTGTTTTCAATGTTTGTACAACGTTAAGTTCATTTATGTGGTTACTGTAATTGGTAAATCAAATCGGCCTATTTAGAAGACGCATTGGGCATCGATAACGCCAGTATAAATATAATGCACTGCGTAATGTTGTCCAGGCAAAATTATATTTTAACAACATAAAACTGTATTAACAAATACCTAATCAAGATATAACATTTAAACACCTGAACAAAATTATATATATACAGGTAAGCTTTAAAAAAATAAATAATACTGTAGAATATTTTTTTCCCCATAGATTTTTTTTCTGTTTGCTATGATTACGTATTGCCTGGGCCCTGGGGTCCTCCAAACATCAAATAAAAAAAGACGAAAAAAAAAATGCTCATGGAATACATGTGACGAAACATGCTCACGTATCCATAATATCACGTTAAGTGTTATGCACCAAAATACTGCGTTTTAGTTAAATGAACAACGCTTAAAGTTTTGTATAGAGCAGTAACGAAGTCGATTGCAACATTTACCGCTGTTTACCAGAGCTGTTAAAACTATTGACCTTAGCGCAAAACCAATGAGCAAAAAAGGAACTTTGTTGTTCGGATTAGCTTAAAGTGACGTGTCCAATTATGCGTCTATAGGAACCAGGTATTGGCACGCGATCAACTAAGTGCAACGATAGCGTTTCGCAAGGGCAACCTTTCCACATTTTGTTGTTACTTTAGGTAACTTGGGGATTTTTGTATTCGCCCGTACGTTCCGGTTCGGGTTGATTAAGCCTTTGGTGTTAAAAGAGTTGCAGACATTTTGCGTGGCGAATACGAGGGGAGCACCTTATAGCGATAGGACATCGGGAAAACGATGTTATTGTTATTATATTCTCGTGAATCTTGAAAGTCTAAAACTGTAAATCGCAAAAACAAGTATAGCGTTGCAATGAAAATGTATCACATGTATACTTAGGCCGCGGCTTGAAGCGAATCTATTTTTAACCGATATTTAAATTGAAGAAAAATTAGATGCGTTTACACAATATAACTTAATTAATTAACTGGAAATAAAAACTATTTTTTTTTCGTTAAAGCAAAATAATAATAACCAAGAAAAAATACCTTTGAGCGTTTTAACTTTTAATTCCACCTATTTTTCTTGTTTATGCATAGTAATGACGTCAATTTATTACGGATCGGATCGCGACACTTTCTGTGAGAAATATCGGGTATCGGTATCGGAATAAAATATCCAGTATCGGACATTCCTAATTTTAATAACATCAAGTAGGAATGTCAGATACTTGACAAGTTATTACGATACCCGATACTTCTCACAGAAAGTATCGTGATCTGATACCAAATGACGTCATTATTATGCTCAAAAATGATAAAATTGAAACGTTTAGTGGTCATTTCTGCGTATTAGCCCTAAATTTAATTTAGTTATTTATCCCGAAATTTGATAGCGTTAATATGTTTGGCTACCACCAGTTCTTAACATATTATGTTTTGACAAATTTACCTTTAAGGTGGAATCGTTGTTTTTGGTCTTAAAATTAAAAAAAAAGAATTGTATCGGATTGGCACTGATATCACCCTAGTATCGGATAAATACCGAAACTACCACTTGGCATCGCTTATATGTTCCTATCCGACATTAGCGGACATCCCTACTATAAAGAAGAATCCGATCAAACATTCGTAATTCCAGGCACTTACTTAAAGGGAGTTGGGTCGGAGCGCACCACGTCGAACTTGGACCTGCTTCTTCGAAGTCCTCTTCCGGTTGACGAATTGGCGTTTCAGAGCGATGACCGTGACTTGACCTTGAACCCGGCATGGCATTATGTTCGATCGGGTCAAACGATAGTCGTGACTGGATCGGAGTTCGACTGAGGACCTGGACTGGACACATTTTAGCACGTAACGATAGTTTACTTTATTTACAGAATCTTGCAGCTATTTACAGAGTTGAAAAACTCTCGATTTGTTTCTCGCAAGTATCTTTGTAAAAGTCTGAAATATATATTATCTTTGTAAAAGTATATTATTATATTAACTTTGTAAAAGCCTATACATTTTGACATAGATTCTTTCCAGTATATATACTGTTGAGTTATTACATGTAGTTCCTGTAAACCGTTTGTTACTTGTTGTAATTAATAAGACGACAGAAGGTTTTCTTCAGTGGTAAGACTACTGCCTGATTGTCATTAAATCAATAAACAAAGCCTGAATATGAAATCCATCAAATTGGTTAAATATCTTTTCTCCCAAGCGTTTTACTGTTTAAACTTAAGTTACCAAACGGTTATCATTTCATAAACAAGAACGAAACTAGAAAAAAAGCTTGATTTACAAATCGAATTGTATTTTTTAAAACGCACGAGGTAAGTCAATACTTCTCCATTGTCATTAGTACCCTTTCGATATTCAAATCATCTTGTCTGCTTTAATATATAATGCATGACTATGGGTTCCCGTTGCGTTTTGTAAACATTAAGACAGAACACCCCGTGGAAAGGGGATAGCGCTTAAAAATAACTCCAGAGTCAATCACTCAAATCTAAAAAATACGTTGGCCATTAAAACACAAATTGGATTCCTTTTTTTCAAAGAAACTTAACACAAAACTAAACAAAAGTTGAATGAGTCGCGTTGTTATGCTTTAGTCCTATCAATTTCCTCGCTGAGCGTCAATTTAATAAATAAACACTGAATACCATACCCTAGTCAATATTAAATTTATATTTTAGCTTGTAGTAATGGAAACACACTGCAACTTCCGTGTTTTTTTTCAAAATACTGAGGTGGCTA
The DNA here is from genome assembly GCF_963924565.1 of Ascidiella aspersa. Lineage (NCBI taxonomy): Eukaryota > Metazoa > Chordata > Ascidiacea > Phlebobranchia > Ascidiidae > Ascidiella > Ascidiella aspersa. The sequence continues at coordinate 25,394,127 of NC_139451.1, forward strand.
TAAAATAGGTTTTACAAAACAAAACTAGACAGAAAATGGCACGAAACGGCGCGAAACAACGCAGGGCGCATTTTTTAAAGTCTTCGTTTGAATCGACGAATTGGGTTGACACGTTTCGGTTACGCAACGCAGCGTAACCTTATACGCAACAGTGCGCAACCGTTATTTCTTTCGACATCGTCGCAATACGCGTGGATACGCAACTGAACTCGTGCCATTCGTGCCATGGACACCGAATCACAAGGTGCGTGACATTTGATTAGGAATTTGTTCCTTTTCTTTAAATATACCTAGTTTACAATCAGAAACTTTGGGCGATATTTAGGCAATTGCAAATCCTTAATCGACCGTTTCACTGATGCAGTAGTCCTGTGGTGCGGTGCCCGACAATATAAATATCTTTTTTTGGAACTTCCGCGTAAAAATCTTCAAGGCGACATATAGAGGATCGTGTGTCAGAAATGCAGCATCCTTTTTTTAAAACAATCGTCACTGCTTTTGGCGAATTCGCAAACGAATTTTTAAACTATAAAAACATTTTCAAAATAATTTACTAACTAGGACGCACTTTAGAGGGTGTAGGTTTAAAATGTCCACCTACTGGGTGATGGCATGCGTCTCGTGTAACAATTTATAAATCGATTAATTGCGTCATTTTTGGAAATCCCTGTTTTAAAACAAGTATTGCAATGAAACAAAACGGGGCTATTCGCTACCGTTAAAATCAAACGTCCTGAAAAAATACCCTCTTTAGACTTCAGAGGGTTTTTCCGCGACCTGCCAACAATCCAAATATCACCGAGACAAAGAACAGATCGAAAAATTCACTAGATATTAAAATTTCGCGGACTTAAACTACATCAAAGAAGAAACATTCAACCATATAACATAAGGGACACAACTCGCAATGCAACAAAATTCTGCGCTTGCTTCCCTAAGTTAAAAACCGTGTTCTGATAAAAATTAAATAATTAATAATAAAAACAGCCTAGCCACACATACATGTTATAGACCTGGAATAGGCTTTTACGGTGCCACAAAACAAGATAATTTAAAGAAAATCGGATTGGTCACATACAGCTTAACACCTCAGGTTTGTTTTTTTGAGTAGCCTCAATGTAATAATACAACACATGAGTTAAACTTTAGGTTTGTTAAGAGCTATGATAAAAACGAAAACTGTTTTGCCAAAGTGAAATACAAAAAAATGAAACATAGTTCAAATATGAGATATCACCTCTAACTCTAACAGTGGTGAACATAGGTCGAAAGAGGCCGAAAAATCCTTAGCAAATCCCCTACCGAAACGGCGCTCGAGTAAAATAATTTTAGCACGTACGCTATATCGGTAAAAATATATTATTTTTCTATGTCCCTTTTTAACCAAGCTAACTTCAGGACATCGACAGATATAATCGAAGGTTCCCTATCAAGTTACTATAGTGTTAGATGTACCGTTATAACGTAACTTTGTGACGTACCCCCTAAAATTTTTCATGCGTTTCGTTTAGAAAAGTATTGCACTTTCACCTCTGAACTCCACTCTGATTTGGACACTACTCTTCAGTCTTCAGCTGTAAGAGCCACAGTACATAAATCGGCGGACCGTAGTTTACACACCTCTGCCACAGACCCTGATTCAATAGGCGCTGCTTATCTTTTCAGTACTACCTCCTGTACACTTGTTTCAGTTTAGGTCAGCTTGAAAAGTATTAAAAAACTGTCAGTATCTGACAAAACTTAATTCGCGCTAAGACTGCCAGGCCGTTTAAAATACGTTTGCATAACGATAATAAGCAGTGGATGCGAACCATCTATAATTAATAATAAGTTTGACTCAAAGGCCGCAACACCATTCAATTCGTTTTCAAATCTATTTTGATCAGCACGACGAGAAACATTTCCCGTATAATAAGTCCCAAACCAAAAAGGAAATCAATGAGTTATATAATTCACGTACGCAAGCTGATCTGTGAGTCACCATCACAAGTCTGTTTAGTTGTGGCGCCTCGTTGATGGTATTGTGTTGATTGATTTATCGCTACAGAGTGACATCATGTATGATCTGGCTACATATTGATGACTTTGTTGTTTCCGTGGTACAGGTATATTTTGAAACGTTAAATAACAGGGATCCCAAACTTTTTGAATATGGGCTAGATAGCGCTAAGGTCGGATAAGCGTAAGGCCTGACGATCACGGGTCGGGTTTGAAATTTGTGTTTGACTTAATTTACTTGATAATTGTTAAACGAAGAAAATATTTAACAAAAAAGTAACTGATTTTCGTTTAGTTAAAATTTCATCAGTATTTAGTTTGGAATTACTTCGACAACATTTCAAATACATTTTAGCTTCATTAGACAACTGCGGGCCGAAAGACCAACAAATCAAGACAACTTAAAGGAGTCAAGTAAAGTTAAAACTAAACAGCGTACGATCAAACAAGAATCAAATTCAATCTATAGGACAAAAAACACTCCTCGCCTTCTTTCCGAAATAAACCACACGACAAAAGCTGCCTTAAAATGGCAATTGTTTTTTCTTTTAAATTAACTCGTAGCAACGCCTGCATGAATATTTTGGTCAGGTTACTGCATACAGTTTAATTTCAACAGTTTCTTCAACTGCCACTTAAATAGCCGCAAATTATTGTTCATTGCTTTAAAGTTTAAACTATATATTCGCCTGCCGTAAAATCTATTGCTATTAAACTGATCAAGACAACTGCCGTAAAATATGGATAATTTCACATCAAAGATAAAATGAATCTTAAAATTTTTATCTGATGACCACTCAAGCACTGAAATATAATCCAGCTCTGTATAAAGTAAATATAGCGAATATCTTGCGTTTTTAATCTTGCCTGAACAAATTTGTCCAAATGTAAAAACATGTTCGTAAACTATTTCAAAGACCTGCTATTGCAAATTCAGTGCTCATTTTCACACAAACGTGGTCTTTTTATATTATTCGTTTTCTCAAATGCATATAAATAAATAAACAAACATAAGCAACTTTCGCCTCATAAGCCAAATATGGAATTATATCTTGACAACCAAAATGGCCGCAGAAAGCAAAAAAACGAGACGTCAAACTTCCTTGCCAACCAAACCGAAAAAGCTTAAGCTGTGTCATACAACGGCAGCATACAAAAAAACGCGGTGGCGCACCGGTCGGTGATTCCCCGTTTGTTTTCCCTCGCTGGACAGTTTAATGAGTCAACAGGCGCTTTGAGTGTTCAGCCGTTCAATTTAAACGAGTGCTCTCAATCTTTATAGGGTTAAAAAGAACTTCGTGTATTTCAATTACACTTTTTTCAATTCATCTATAGAAAAACCATCGCACAATAACCGAATCAGTCGATCAATGATTCAGGCAGGCTAAAAAAAACAATACAAATAAAGTTAAAAAAAAGTAAATTCAAAAGAACTTAAAAAACAAAAAAAATCTACGTTAGTTTTAAATATAATTCGACATGATTGTCTAAAGACTCTAAGTTACTCATACTCTTCTAAAATGTCAAATTACCACTTTCGGGGTAAGTTAAAGTACCACTTTTCGGGGTAACCCAATATTCACAAACACCGAACTAAGCGGACGGAGACGAAATGTTTTATTATTTTAGGAATGTATGCTTAAAGGTTCTAGCAATCTTTTCTTGTGCCGCTGGGATGATCAGGCGCACAAAATTGCGACACGACATTTGAGATATTTGCAAATCAAACACATCTTGTTCAATCGGTGTTTATTCTCGTCATCTAAGGTGACAGATCCGCACAACTTTGATTTTATTTACCACAAACAATTATAAGCTAGTCTCACAGACCAATTATAAACCAGTCGATAATATTGCTTGTTATGTTTATTGTTCATTTGTTTCAAGGGTTTTACTTAAAAAAAACGTATGCATCCCGAAGGGCCAAATAAATGTAGGCCTAAGTGTAACTGGGCGTATTATTCATGTAAATGGCATACAATACACGCTTTGTGCATTATGCAAGCGTCAAGACTTAAAAATGGGTTGTTTACGACCGTGATATACCCCGACGGAGATCTATTTGTCCGAACAAAGAGTTGTTTGTATAGAAAATTGCTGTAGGCTACCTTGGCAAAAGTCCCGATCTGGCGTTGGAGGAAGTATCAACTATCCCAAGAGCATGAATTCAAACCCTTAGCCAAATTTTCAGCTAGTGACTATACGACAATCTTCTTTTAAACTTCACACGTCTTTCTTGAAAAAAGTCGATCGTTTATTTGTATCAAATAAAGTTCTAAGTAGCCTAATAATTAAATTAAGTATACTTTCACATTTTGTAATTGCGATGAGTTAGTCATTCACAGTGTAAATAGAAAATTGCGTTTCTTTGATTTAAATTGGCTAAAAGTTTACTTATAGGGAGACTTGACGCAATGGGCACATAAAAAACTTAAAACGAGGGCAAGTGTTGCTAAACAAATGCAAGGCTAACACTAGATATCGGCCCCTGTAATGCCTACTCAATACAAAGAGCTGTTAGGGAAATCTATTTTTTGGCCTCTAGCAGCATTTTTTAGATTAAAACGTATTTTCACAAAATAGGTAGGCTAATTAACATGTTTCGGTTACTTAATTTCCTAACTTTATAGAACAGTTTCGCTTATTGACCTTGAAATAATTACACTTTTTACTTCTTTTGATTTTTTGGGGGAAACATAAAAACACTAGTAACGCCATGACGTCCCCAAAGATCGGACTCTGGTTGTAGTATTTTTTTTTGGTACATGTTCTATGTTAATAAAACACAATAAATCTACCTGTCTACCTTATTTGACAAAGTCGTCTTGACAGTAATTTTGAACAATGTAGGAATTTTAATTGTGTGGTCAGGGCGTCAAGTTTCCTTTTAAATTAAAAGTATTTTTATTCAAACAAGATAAACATTTCTTTAATGCTTTTCCGTTATCTCTAGGCCAGTTCTATTCAACCGGTGTACACGGTGCACCCAACTATGCATGGCGTGCACCAGTACAAAAAGATATACAAGGGTGCATGAAAAACTTTTATTGAACCATTAATACTTAACATTCTGGATTTTATAAAAAAAATGTACGTTTCAACAGTTGACTGATATATAAAAATGCTGTTTTATGACATGCAATAGCACTCGCAAGCTGCATGCAGCCATATCGAACTCTCGCCGACAGTGTGTAGAACATCGGCAGCTCCGCTCGGTTTAATTGGCATTATGATATTGACATGCATAAGGATTTTTCATATCGCTTCTTACCTCAGTTTACCTTTTAAGTAAACAGAGTGCATGAGTTCGTCACAACAACTTTGAAGGTCCACCGAACCTAAAAAGGTTGAAGAGCACTGCTCTAGGGTATAAGTGTGTCAGAACGAGTTTCAGTTGCTCATTAACGTAGGAATTTGACGTGCAACAGAAAGTTACTTTAGGTTATTGTCTCATAACGTCATGTTGTGACGTAGCTTTATGTCGTCTTCCCTAAAAATTGCCATGCCCTCAACAAGCAAATATCCTAGATTCGCCCATGGTGGCGCAAACATGTGCTATTGTGGTTAAAATAACTTCGTCACCGAACACTTTACAACAAACAACGTACGCAGGATTTCAAATTTACGATCTAACGTGTCTAATTGCATTATTGTCTTGCACTAGACATAAACACCAAAAGTTAGGAAATATAGTAGTCTACAGTTGTTACCGTACGAAAAAAATTGTTTTATTAAATGTGCTTGTTAGTCCGACGAACGTTTTGTCTCTCTTTTCTTATATGACACGAAGGTAATTATTTTACCCCAATTTGCTACAATTAAATCGCAAAACATATGTATCACAGGTGGATGGATACGTTTATGTTGCTTGAATAAACACCCATAAAACATTTAGGGAAGTATTTGTTGATCGAATAAAAAGCAATCTTTTTACCTAATGGGTTTTCCCCCAAAGGTGCTAGGCGACTTCCCCTAATAAAAGATGCCTCAAGAGTGCAAAGTGCGATCTTCCGGCAGTAAATATGCTTTGCTATTTTCTTTTTTTTTTATTTTGCGTTTTAACCTACAGGTTTATTTGGCCAACAGGTTTATTTGGCCAACAGTGCAATTTATTAGAAAAAAGAAGTGATCGTATTCTGAATATCAAAATTGGGAAAGCACCATAAAATTTCCGTGATTATGTTGAAAAATTGTTTTGCAATATTTTTGTCTTTTGCAGAATGCAGTTAACATCTTGAAGCTTTAGAAATTACTGTTCATGTAACGGTGTGTTCTTACTGTGTGTTGGGTTTATCTTTGCCTTTAATTTGTATAATTTCTCAACAAAATGGAACAGGTGAGCATTAGCTGTCATTGTCAGGCTATTTTTGAATTGTAGTAAATTGGCAAACAAATAAATTGAGTGGAAGGCTATTTTTAAGAACTTATTAAAAACTTATAGATGGCGCTGGTATAGAATCCTATCAGATAGCACCTTATTAGGTACAGTCACGAAACTAGTTGCCAAAACTGCGAACTAGTATAATAGTACACCGAAAAGCCATCGAAAGCCATAGTATAATATTATATAATAATACTTGACCCACACCTTAAACCTAATAATATGCTTTGATTTAATAATTATTGGAACGCATGATAGGATTTTAGACCAGCACCAAACTCTATAATTGTCTCACAGCTAAGTCTACCTTTTTAAGCGCATTTAATAATTTCCAGTCTAAAATGACATCCTTTGTGGTTAGTATGTTAATTGAGTCAGCGCTGGTCTAGAATGCTGCCACGGTGTTTAAAGAATTATTAAATCAACACACATTATTTGGGTTAGGGTGTCTGTTAGCATTTGGGTAGGGGTCAGTCAAGTATTATTATATTTATTATTTAATTGTATCACTTGTACCCTAATCAAACCCCAACGCTAACCCGAACCCTAATGCAAATAAAACAGGTTGTGGTAGGATTGTAGACCACCGCCAATGAGTCTACTAACTGTGAAAGGATTGGCACTCAAAAATTTTAATTTTGTGTCAATTAATATATTTTTTCTACAATTCCAAAGACTTCAGTCCCACTGATAAAACCTGAAGACATTCTGACTACTGAGGATATCAGATACTACATGGGCTGTGGGAGTTCAGCTAATGTTCGTCGATGTTGGAACAAGCGTTGCAAGGAAGATGTGGCGGTGAAGCTTTACATCGTCTCTGGTTCTCAGGATGAAATTATTAAGCGTGAAAAAATGTAAAAAAAAATTATCTTTAAGTCATAAAATAGTAAGTTTGATTTATTATATTAATTCGGTTCAATTGCAATTACAATTACTCTGTTAAATGTTTCAATTACATTACAATTACATTAAAAAGTGTAATTAATTACATCAATTACAATCACAAAATTGCAATTTACTAAGTTTTCTATTACTGCTAAAATGTTAAAAACAGTTTATGTCTCATCGCTTCCCAAAGAAAATAAACAACATGGAACTATATTTAAACCTAAATTTCCTCAATATCAATGCATTGGGCCATAATTTTAGCAAATTACATTTACAATTAGAATAACACAGAATGAAAATGCCCTAATTACATTACAATTACATTAAAAACTGTAATTAATTACATCAATTACTCTATTTTGTGTGTACGCTTAAGGAAAGTTTTGTTTGATCAAACACATTATAATTCTTTGATAAAACACATTATAATATTGAACTTCTACATTATCACTGTACACTTAAAATTATTTGTATACAGGATTAAAAAAGAAGCAGATGTTCACTTTCATTTAAATCACGACAACATCGTTAAATGCTTTGGAAGCCTTGTTCTCGGACAGGCCACTGGTTTGGTTCTTGAATATTTGCCGCTGAACTTGGAGGATTTAATTGTTGCAAAAAAACCCATTCCCGGTGACATCAAGCCCAAAATTTTCTCTGACATTTCGCAAGGTCTGAAATACCTGCATTCCTACAAAAATCGCAAATCGATACTTCATGAAGATCTTAAACCGCAAAACATTCTGATTAGTCGAAATGGAGTTGCCAAAATTTCTGACATGGGGTCTGCCAATTTTATAAAGGCTGTTGAGGCTTCTAAAGATTCTCTTGATGGTTATGAGAGATGCCATCGATACACCTCCTACTACCTTGCCCCGGAAAGATTGAAGGACTGTTCAAGCAACTATAGTACAGCCAGTGATATTTTTAGGTAAATTTAGGTTTTAGAAGTTTAATACACAAGTGTTATTATCAGAATTATTGAATGTCAAGCATTACTATTATAATCTAATTGCTGATAGACTTGTGCTGCATACTCATAATAAAGAATGCAATTTTGATTAAACGTATTTGAAAATTAAATTACATAAAACATTTTTTTTTGTCATTTTTCACACAGCGAATTAATTAAAGCAGCATATGTATAAAGTAAAATTAAATTATATTATTTCATTTAATGTAAATCTGTCATTTCCAATTAAATTGTAGTTCACTTGTACTAATTAGAACAGGGTAACTCTATTGCTTTATATATATTTTGCCAAAACTATTTTTACAGTTTTGATCTAGGTCTGCTCTGTTTTTTAAATAAAATATTTTTTTTCAGTTTGGGCGTAACAGGCCTCGAACTCTTGATGAACAAATTATGCCATCGCCACTTCGGAAATACTTTTATGTTTGAATCTTTAATTGAAAAAGGTAAAGTTTTGGATAAAGTTTTTTTTGCAGAAGAAATTTCCGTCAAAGGTGACCTGGATTTCTTCAAAAGCATAATTAAAGATTGTTTATCTTTTTCGCCACAATATCGACCCAACATTGAACAAGGTAATCGTTGTATTTTTTAAGGGGTTGGCAAATTAATATTGCTTAAATGTTTAAAATAACATGCGCTATTTTATTTAAAATCAAACAAGTTTATTTTAGTTGGTCTTTTCTTTAGCAATCTACCTAAAAATTGCAAAACTTTTTTAGTGGTAGTTTATTGAACCTATTGTTTAAGAATGTAGACTACATACGTTGAGCTAGTTTGCTGAAATAAAATGAAACTAATCGAGTGGAAAAGTTTCTTACTGTTTTTGCTGAAGGAATCATATTTTCACTTTCAGTTTGCAACAAATTGAAGTCTGCAAAATTTAAAGTCAAGAGTTCTTCTATGAATGCTATTCAAAGCACTTGCAAGCTGAAAGACAATCAAGCGAAAGTCAGTGAAATGATTCCACTCTCACATCTTGAACCACCATATCGAGGTCAAGAAAAGTCATGTTTAGGCAAGTAATTTTCTTGTTTGAAGTATTTAAGTCAAATTTAACATGTAACCACAAAAGGAAATAAGTATATTGTAAAAATGATATTTATCTTTAAATGTTTTAGTTTTGTCATTCTAAAAATTGTTTTATAAATTCTGTTTGTTTTCTGAACGGTGTTTTCCATCCTTACTTGTCCAACTGTAAATCTAATTGTCATTTCATTCAATAGAACGTCAACCGGACAGTAAAAGAGATTCCATCAATACCCTTGAAGGAAAAACGAATTCTCACCAGCCAAATCAGCCCAACAGCGCCCCTAACGGCCATTCTGAGGACTTTGAGTCAGGTTGTGCCCCGTGTTGCGTGGTTTATTACACCAAAAGCAACGAAATACAGTATCGAGACAACTATGAGTCAATTGAACATTCAAGGCCAAGCAGACTTAGCAGTTGTTCGAAAAATATAGTTTCAAAAGTTACATTTTTTATAATATTTGTAATCCTTATCACAATCGTAGTTGTGTTATTTAAGAAAAGGTAGGCGATTGTTTTCCTTGACAGGGTTACTTTATTGTTCCCGCATTATTTTACTTCTTTCATATTGCATCTATCCCGTTTGCAAATGATATATTTTATTTACTTATATTATTTACGTTTACGTAAATAATTTAGTTATTGACCTCTTCAAAGCAATATCAGAAAGATTATTTATTGTCCTCAATGCCTAAATAAGTGGTTCTGAACCTGTTTACGCGATAGAGTTCCACCATGTGTCCCAAACAGTGTTTATTATACTAACAGAAATCCCGTCGTTCTGTTTTCCGGCTAGTTTATTTTGTTAATACCAGGTTGGACCGAACCCATGCCCTAGGGCCAAATGTGGAACGGAAAATAATTTACTGTAGACCGTAGAACTTAGCCTTTTATATGTGGCGACGCGAAAATACGCAAGGGCAATTTGGGACACCATGAGCTGCGCAATATACAGCCTGACCAACTGTTTATTATTAGTTTTGTTTTGTTTGTAGTGCACACATTAAAAACCGCAGTCCTTGACACAAATTAGAGCAGTATTTGTTGTAAAATTATTTACAAATTAGAGCAGTATTTGTTGTAAAAGGGTTTTTTTTTTATTTCTTCTGTTTATTTACTGTGTGTTTTTTTAAAATCGTGGCGATTTGTTTTCCTAGCTTTCTGACTTTAAATATTGCTTCTGTTAAATCACTGCACAAAGCTGACATAATATTGCGTTATTACTGAATAAATATTAATTTTTTCTGCACCTGCTTCGTAAGAAAAGTGAGCCTTTGAAAAAGTGCGATTTTTATTCTAGTTTGCGACAAATTATCGTTCAAATTGGTTGCACGACGACCGAACTGCTTTGCTTCTGGCTGGATGATGTGGCGCCACCTTGTGTAGGCATGGTGCACGTTGCATTGTCCGCTGGAGGGAGCGATGCGACGCGTGGCGCTTTAAATGGAAAAATGCGCTCGCGGTAGTTTTTGAACGAGAACAGAAGCCCCGCGATGCTGATCAACGAGTTGAAGCCCATCAGGAACGGCACGAACGAGATGGAATAGATGTCGGCGTAAGCGCTGGACGTCAAACCGACGGCCAAAAACGAGACGTCGCAGGCGACGGCGACACTGGTGCAGGCGGAAATGCGCTTTACTGCTTCGTGGATGGGCGCCGCCCTGGTGAACATGTTGTGCCGCAGATGTGTAACGAGGGGTATGAGGGCCAGTATGAGCAACATGATCTGGCACGCCGAGTAGACGATGTAGGAACCGCCGATGGAAATAGGCGAAGTGCCACGCGCCAGAACGCAGCCTCTTGCCGCGAAGAAAGCCGGTCTGAAATCGGTCAGCACCGCCTGCGCTATAGGGTTGAGCACCAGCCCTAGTAAACTTACGTAGCTCATGACGGCGACGATTTTTCTAAGCAGCGGGTTAAACTTGAAAACCGGGTTCTTGTGAAGTGTCCACTGTCGGATCCAGAGCGCACCGAAAACGGCGACTTTTGTGACGCCGTTGAAAGAAACCACCACCGTCTTGAAATGCCTGCATATTGTCGCCATAGCGTTGCTGTTATACACGTCCATGCATAACAAGCAAAGCATTAATAGATGAAAGAAAGGCGCTATCACACCCAACACGTTTGTCCAAGCCATCGTTTTTTCGACTTTTTCCTGTTTCACCACGTAGATTATGGCGGCTGCTGTCAAATAGGCGCTGAATAAAATCGGAATCGGTATCAGTGCTCTCTCGTAGGGGCTCGTTGCAAACTCCGCAGAAACGCCGTTCTGGAAGTTTAGTTTCACGCTGTTGTTGAGCCAACTCGCATTCTGACCATCAGGAAGGTTTTCCATTCTCTGTTTTACTTTTTTGCCAATTTCTTTGCTAAAACCAAGTCCATAAAACTCAAAATAATGATTAATGATCAAACTAGAATAAGTAAAAGAAATGCTCTTTAGATACGTTTTGTGTCGTGTAAAAACAGAAGTGCACTTAAGTCCAGTGATTGACTTAAGTCGTAACAACACTGGATATCGGCTCTAATCTAAAGTTATGGAACTAAGCCTTCGTGGTAATACCTTTAGTAAAACAACTTCAGTGGGGCTAGATCACAGTTTGTACACAAATTTGTATGAATGTTTGGTATAAAGTTATCGTACATTTACTGTATCAAGGTAAGTGCGCGTTTAATTATGCTTTCCCGAGCTTTTTTACGCTTCGACGCCATTTATCAGGCAAATATATAGTGTAGGGGTTCTTAAACTAGGGTCTCTGTACCCTGCGGGGGTATGTGGACAATTGTATGTGGTCCGCCAAGGCCTAAATGAAATTTAAGAGTTTAATTGAAAAACAAAACAATTTGGCGCCTTCTCCTCAAATGTATTCAGGATACATTTCAATCACATTTCTTAGACGGAAAACAGCTTATTTTATAAGTCTATTTGTTTTATGACGCCATCCCTAACAAAATCATGCCGACCCTAGTACAAGCGAGCTAATGTTTTATCGGGGTCCGCGGTAAAAACAGTTCAAGAACCCCTGATCCAGTGCTTGACAAATATTACGGGATCGAAAAAAAAAAACATTTATGGGCGCAATAACCGACACAAACTATGCGTTTCAGTGCACGCGTTCTTTCTGTTTGCTCGGCCCGAGTTTTTGACTTGCCTCGCAAAAATGCGGGCTGTTTGTATCGGAAGAGTACAAACAGGCGTCGCATTGTTACCCGTGCTCGTAAAACCCGTCTGTGCCACGCACTAAACAGTGTTCGGGCATTGCTCAATCGCACCACGACCCCGGTAAACCCTAACGTAGGACGAACTGTGTTTGCGTGTTACGTCAAAGCAAGGTGTACCGCCGATCAAAGGTTGGTGGATAGAGGCCTTCGCCATTTTAAATGCGCGGTGTAGTTTTCCAAAGGTTTTAAGCAAGTAAACCAGTGTTTCCCAACCTATTTATCGCGTACCAAAATTGATTTGGGGGGTCGCCGACTGCAGCAGCTTCACGTGGTTAAATTCATTACTATTGGTTATGAGAAAGATTTCTCCTAAATTTGATAATGTTGCCGTAAGCAATACGAAGAAATGGTTTATATTTGTTTTAATTTGCACTAATTAATGACAATTTCTTACGTTTTGTTCGCTGACAAAACGTTCAGTTAAGAGAATTGGGTCGCCAAAGCTTCTCTGTTTTTCTTACGCTTTAATTTTTGGACCGCCGCGAAAAAAGGTTGAGAAACACTGTTTTAACTGTCTATAATTACTTAAAACAATACAACCTCTATACGCCCACGTCAATTTCAGCGTCCGATTTTACCTTATTTGGCCTTGATTTATATTTTTCAAAACTTAGTCCTATAGTTTTACCAACCACATACAAAACGATTTCGCGGTTGGTTCATTGGCATATTTTTTGTTTATACAAGCCATGATCGCAATCAAGGTAAGTTTGTACAGGACACATGTGCCACCTGAACATTTTCAAAAAGTAAACAAAGACTATTAACACGTAGGCAATTTGCATAGGTTGCCGAAACGTTGCCTAAAAATTACTATTATACCAGAAGAGTTGTTTTTGATAAACAAAGATTATTGCTTTGTGTTAACATCGTCCCACTCTATTTCGTCGAAAAATTCGTTTCGCAGGTTCGCTACGTCAAAAAGTACAGTAATCTTAAAAAAACATATTTTTTGCGAAAGAAGTGGTGTGTAATTATAAAGCACAGTTTGTAACGCGAAGCACATAAAAAATCGTAGGCAAAACGTTTACTATACAAATACATTTGTGGTTGTAGGAGGATTGATATATATTATTTTCACCACAAAGTGGATTGGCACAATATTATCACCACACCTTAATTAAGCTCTACTGAAATAACGTAAAAAAGGTTTACACGAAGCTCAAAAGAGCATACTTTTCGTTTATTATGTTTTAAAATTTATATAAATTTGGATTCTTTGTTTTTCCAAGAAACAGTTCCGACCCTAAAAATTAATTTAAAAGAACACACATATGTTTAGCTACCCCTATAATCATTTTCTTTTTGCAAAAACTTTTGAAAACGCAGTCACAAGAAAAAAGCGTCAATTTTAATAAAGAGGGGGACGCTGTTACTTTTTGGAAAAGGCCATTAAAAATTTTAGAGATAACGTCATAAATTTACCGTCGTAAAACAAGTTATCTGAAGAAAACTGCTTTTGAGTTAACTCGTGCAACGATATGCAACTGCGAGAGATGTAAAAAAATATATTTTTTAATAAAAATGATTCCTAAAACGCTATCCTCCAAAAGGTTTAAGAAATCAGGAACGAAACTAGGGCGCAAGCAATCTAATATTTTCATATTTAAAATTTACTAAACTAACAGCAGCGAAATAAAAAGTGGGAAAATGCAGTTAAGTGTAGCCGGGCGATTTGATCGCGGGCAAATCAAAAATAAATTTACCTTTATTTTTCGAGTTCGATTTAAAGACGCGGCCATAAATATACACTATTAAAGAAAACTCGCGGATATCATTAGTTGGACCACTCATCTTTAAACAAGCTATATAGGCCTATTCTATATTTTACAATTGAATATAGTAAACTTCACCTGCCTGTCGATGGTTTGTAGCTCTACTTTATATAGAGCTCAGTTCGCAATTAAATACGTCTGTTAATCAATATCTATTTAAAAATTAAACCTAAGTCGTCGGTTACTGTTTGAAAATTGCTGAGCAAAAAACATAATTCCATTTAAAAAAAAGAAAAAATTTCGCTTCGAAAACACCTGTTCTTTTTACGGCTGCAGTTTAAATGCGTTCGCTCCAGATGTTTGGAAAACACCAATGAAATTTCTCACTCATACAAAATCCTTGATGTCCTTTACAATAACGACTAACGTATAGTTATTTTTCTTCAGAACACGCCCCTTGTAGGTAGTTCCTTATCGTGGATTTATCTTCAGTTTCCCAAACAATCACGATTCAATCTGTTGTGATTGCCGAGCTTTGCTTGCGCGCAAAGTGCTTTCACCAACAAACAAAGGCGCCCTGTGAAAATATTGCCGAAGGAAAAGGCAATTATATTGATTCGGGTGCACGAAAGTGTTTAAAGTTTGGGCGCTAACCTTGTTCTTTAGTTTACACACCCATCTCAATTTTACGCCTTTCATCTGGCTTACATTTATTGCAAAGGGCCGTTTATCTTCAATCGTCTGCATATTTTCGTGCAACTTATACGAGGGTTGGCGAACTGCGGATCGTCGGCGTGTTTTTTGTAACTCGTTTTGCTAAAGAGCGTAATAGCCATACAATGATAAAGAGTTGATACCTCACACTTCAAATGTGTTTCATTGCCTTTGTCTTTTCATACTCGCATATAAATGGTTTTGCATAGCGCCGCATAACCAATAGTCTCCAATTACATTATATAATATTGCAGTTCGATCGCTTCAAAGAACCAAAAGCCTAAATGATCCCTTTGAGAGAGCGTACCATATCGTTGTACGTCATTATACCGTGGGCATTTTTAAATGCTATACAGGCCTGGGTTATTGAACCATAACATATATTATTTATTGGCAAAAAGTGAAAAGGATATTAGGGCGAAGGTCAACTGATATTTACGTCATTTTTGTGTAATGCAACAGCTGCGGTGGCACTTGGTATGAATTGTTAAACGCTTACATAATCGAAAAACCAACGGCATGGCAGAAAAAAGCACTGTTCTATTTCGGGAAATATCAGGTTTATAATTTCTTGTATTATTAAATACCACTTAAATCAGGTCTAACAACTCAAAGTGATTCAAGGGCCACAAAAAGCAAAACACACAGTTTGTTAAGTTCATAAATTTAACAAAACGGCTTTGTATTTATATAAATTGATTTTTGGCCTGCATTTCGTTGTACAAATGTCAAGCTGGCGAAACTAAAATCTAATTCGATATCCGCTCTATATAAACGCCAGGGAAACACGTTGAAATCGAAAACATGAAAATAAACTGTTTTTCACTAACAAACGCGAAAGAGGTCTATGGTGGCTCATGACAGCCATCCTGTTTTTTTCAATTTTTTTAAAAAAATTACCGGTATTAAATAAATAAAAAAAATAAATTAAAAAAAATTATTTTATTTATTTTTTCTTCTATTTTTTTTTTAATTTTTTTTTCAATAATATTTTTTCAAGTGCTTTTTTATTTATTTAATAATTTTTTTCAAAAAAATTGAAAAAAACAGGATGGCAGTCATGGGCCACCATAGAGGTCACGTAATGCGTTGAATGGAGTTGCGGACAGAACTTTCGAGAAACCCCGCTTTGAACCACTTAATTTCGAATTATGCGTCTCGCTTGCAGATAAAGCTCGACCAAGTGGGATTGCGGATAAGATGTTTTATTCGAATAGTGTATGCCATAAAGCTATATTCGTCAGAGTATTCTGGCCGCGGGAAGCCTTCCGCGGGCCATATGTAGCTCCCGGGCTGCTGAGTCGGTTAAAAAACCCGAGTCCGACTCTGGCCAAATGTGCGATTTCGCCGAGTCCGACTCTACAGCCTGTATTTTACCCATTTACGTAACTTAGTTGAGTAAAGCGCAAATGGATAAACAGCAATCCACTTAGAAGCGTGTCAGATAATTCAACCACCAACAAAACATGGTTTAAAAATATTCAACCATATATTCTATTTCCACAATTTACAGATTGCGGTACTATTAGTTTCGAAATGCAGTACTGCGCATGCGCAAGTCGGACTTAGGACTCGGGTTCACTTACGTGGTCTTAATCGAGTTCCGAGTCCGACACCCACAAAACAAACCGACTCCATGTAGTCCCAAATCCAACTCCGACTCCGCAGCCCTGGGTAGCACAACCCTGGTGCATACATGCGAAATAGTCAAATGATTTTATTAAAATTTATTAAATGAAAATCAGCGGCTTAAATGATCTTCTTTAATAGTGCGTACCATATCTTCGTAGGTCAGCATACCGTAGGCATGTTTTTAGTTATTGAACCATAACATCTATTATTTAATGGCAAAAAATTAAAGGGGTATTAGGGAGAAGGCCTACTGATGTTTACGTCGTTTTTGCGTGATGCAACAGCTGCGATGGCACTTAGTATGAATTGTTGATTCAACGCTTACATAATGAAAAAAACCCAACGACATGGCAGAAAGAAAAAAACACGATTCTAATTAGGGGAGTATCGGGTTTATGATTCCTGGTTACCAGATATCGATAAAGTAATAAAATGCCACCTAAATCAGGCCTTACAACTAAAAGTGGCTCAAGGGCCGCAAAAAAACAACATACTATTTCGTTTCCCGCATACCAACGTTGATAAAACTTTGTAACGTGAATACAATGAGATATCGAAGAATATACAATTAGGGATATATCATATATATATTTAAGAAAATAAGCAGTTCGGTCACTGTTTTCGCTTCTGGTATGGTTCAGTGGGATTCCCTTGAGATTTGGGGAGTAAATAGCCTGCCGAACAAAAATACTTAATTGTTAATTGCCACATTCGTTTTAAATAATCGTCGGCATTACCACGGGGATAACAAATTGGCAAAGTACATGCTACAACGTAACATGCAAAGGTGTTGAATAACATGATGGATTCTCACATTTTTGTAGATCGGGTTTCCTCAAGTTACTTATTTTAGACGTCACGTTATGACGCAACTTCGTGACGTCATTTCTACAAAAAGTATGCGTTCCGGTTAGAAAATTATTCTACTTTCACAACTATTAAAATAAAAGCTGTAACACTTGACACGAATTGTCCTTTCGATGTTTCAAGCGTATAATAGCAATCTTTCGACACGCTTAAATGTATTGTGAATACGCTTCAATTTATTATATACCACACAAACCTGTTGGTACAGTGGTATAAAATATGACAAGGTAAAGCAGAAAATAAATTGAACAAGAGAGGGCCGCAGGCAATACTAGCTCAACTTCTCGTTAAAAAGTGTCTCTATTAATAAATAGCATTCGCAAAGAGGCCGCAAATCTAAAATCATGTTTCTTTTGAACTGTACACTGTTATTGATGCACATACACATTGTAAAGTGTAAATATGTATGGATTATGAAAATGCGAAACCAGCATCTTATAAAATATCTTATTTAAAGGAATGCACTACTAAATATAACATTTGAGATTATGCTATACAAGCAAGGCTGCATATATTCAAATCGTAATAACAAGCCGAAAAAAGATTAGTTACAAATTAACTAGAAGCAATATTAAACATTAATTTTAATGCAACAATGGTTACGTTTAGCCTATGTATGATGAACGGGATATTGCAAGTTTATGAAAATTAGTAGGTGAGCTGTATCAACTTTAGGCTTAACCTAAATCTCGTATAGCTTTGTAATGTATTCAGCGTGTTTTAGAGAATTGTTGGTAGCACAACTCATCCTTCGCCTTCGCGCAAACGTTTGCTGTTGTTTCAATACAAACACTACTCCTTTAACTAAATAAACGATAAAATGAATTGCGTTTCCAGAATGTGTTTGTCCTCTTGCATGGGCATTCCACATTTTGTGCACCCAGTTTACGGTTCATGAAAATATGTCGCAAAGCAAACAAGGAAGTTATCTTAAGTCATGTTGAAATCAACAAACTTGCGTTTTTTTGTAGTTAAAATATTACATACTGGCGGCCCCACCGAAAACAGTTACGTCCGCCCAGAGTGGCAAAGAGCCGTGCTTAAGAAATTGCATAGACAAGTTATTTTCCCACATCATATTATTAAACGACAATATATCGACCATTTTTCGGATAGCAATTGTGTTTTCACGTCACCACGGCTACTTCTAAATTAAATGTTTTGTCAATTTATATCAATTAGACGCAATTCATGTCCTTTTTTTAAGCAATACTAGTTGTCGATTTTCGTACATGACTTCAAAGAGGACCAGAAATTTTTTTATAATGACTTGTCATGACGTCATGTCATGACTTAACTTTGTGACGACATGATTTAAAGCCCCTTTCAGTAAAAAGCCTAGATCCATCCCTAGCATTGATCGACTGATTTTTTATTAAGCTTTTAATATAGCATGCATGATATTAAAAATGTTTCTTTTAATGGTTCAATAGCGGACAATTTGTAAAATTATATTTTACCTTATTTTTTTAAACGAAACAGATATGATTACCATCGTGCCCATTTTAGTATGCATATTGCCAAACAATATCAGCAATTTGACTAAAAACACCTCTGTTTCTTTAAGAATGTTGCTGGTAAGTTATTTTGCCGTGCTTGATATTTTGGATTTTTTTAGCATCTTTTTTTAGGAAAAATAATGTCTGGCGTTCAAATATGTGCAGCCCTTCGCAATTCGCATTGGCTACAGAGGACAAAATGGAACGTCTGTTATATGGAATAGCCAACCAGGCATTAAAACGCGATTTCGTGCAAGGGTTTTCTGTTTTAGTTCGGTTTCTACTTTCACGCAAGAAAGCAGGCCAAGCAACGACTCTTTGTGTCAAGGTCACGGATTAAATCTCGTGTTTGCGTTTTGTCTCGTCGCATTGTTTGCAATGGAAACGTTTAAGGGTCTGTGCGGCATGCGGCGTGCATTGGATATGATGCGATAAAAAGGAACTGCGCCCGCCGTTAAATTGTTTGCAAGCCGTTCTGGCGCACGTATCACTTGCATAACGTTGATCAAGTAAACTAAACTGCCACAAAAGGCATATGCCCGACTGAGCGATGGATGTGCTGTTTGGGTCTTATGTATAATGTGGAAGGATAAAAAAATGTTTGCCGATATAGGAGCTAATAACAAAAAATAACAATTAAAATATAATTTGGCAGATTACTGATTAGGATCTCATTTGGCATTATTAGTGAATTTTATCTTACTTAATTTATTTGATAGTGTAAAGGTGTTGGTTCAGAAAAAACACAGAAAAAATGATTTAAAACTCTCAAGAGATAAATTATTAGAAAGATATAATTTAAAGTAAAAAAAAAATGTTTTTGACATTTATGCCTTATAACATGACTTCAGGAAAAAAACACAGAAGAAATGATTCGAAACTCGCAAGAGATAAATAATAAGAAAGATATAATTTAAATTAAAAAAACTGTTTTCGACATCTGAGCTATAAAAAAATATAAAAGTGTAACATGAATGATTAGAAAATTGGTTGTGAACATTTAGCATTGCAAATAGGTAAGTAGTCAGTCCGACAGGACGGAACTAAAACTATGTTTTGGGTTCATGAAACTAACATGACGTCAGAAAGCTACTTAATACGGGAAGTCATGATACAAAGAAATTAAGAAACTTCCGAACTCTTTTTTAAATGTGCAACCATAGAATTTTGTCTTTATACATTAAAGGAAATGGCGATAAAAAGTCGCGTTAACCCAGAATTTTTTTTGGGAAGGGCATGGCTTGATAATACGCTTACCTGCAAACTAAGAATTTATAAATTTACTTGTCTTATTGTAAAGAGCACCCCTAAAAGCAGACAACCAATCACACTAAATTATAAAAGTTAGGAAGCCTTATTTTGTCCAAAACTGTGTCGCGTATGTTTCCTTATTTTCTAGGGTAGGTACCCCAAGCAAAACAAAGTCCCTGCTATAAATGTTCATGGTTATTTCAACTGTAGTATTGTGCAAGAGTTGGCAATTTTTTATGACAGGGTGCGTATAATATAATGTTGAAGTGAAAGGTTCGATAATGAAACATGGCTGTACGTAATGTTTTACCCGGCTTAAATAATGTTATGTAGCGTAGTTTTGCTACAGGGAAAGTTGATTCGTTCCGAGTAGTTCATTGTTTCATATTAAATTGTTGTGGCTAAAAAACAGAATGACAGGGCGCATGAGAATAAGAAATAGTCATGGATGGCCTGTTCAAAAAAGGAAAATAAATTTTAAAATACACATATTATTAAGTGTGTGACAGGTTTAAAAAAAAATCAGTATAAAAAATATTTTAAGAGTAGAAAGAAGTCTATAATATGTAGGCTAATGTAAAGATCCGACCCGCTGGCCGTATTTCGCCATTGTCTGGTCTTGTGCGACCACTGTTGACCAAATAGGAAAAAGTGATTTTCTATCGCAGGTCTACGGCGAAAACTTTTGTTCTCCTAGAAATGCCGAAGTAAACCCGGCAGCATGAAACTTTTCCAAAAAAGTACTTTATCTCTGCTATTTCTTGCCATCTTTCCTTTGGTTTTCACCCCAGGCAAATGCGAAAGATACGAAGAAGATGACAATTACGTAGCCGCTGTGTCTTCATTCTCGGAAAAGCAGGCGCAAAAGGCCTCTGCGACTTTATACACAATTGATGCACAGTAAGAAACCCCCTGCAAACTTAACAAGTCGCGCTGCGCTGTTACTTTATTTAGCTCGAAATTCGTTTGTGCTGTTCCAAAGCCAGCTACAAATTAATTATTGCAGTAGGCTATATTGCTTGTGTTTTTTAAACAAATATACATTAACTTTACGTATTTACGTTAGTTGCTAACGCGCTCCAGCTCTTGATTGTTTTCCGCGTGTTTAGGCCTAGGACGATATGCCGATTGTTCTATATGTTTTGAAAATTATTTACAAGCCCAATTCGTCAAAAAATTACCACTAAGCTAAACTTTATAATTCGTGGCTGATTTTGGTTATAGACTTTGCGTTTTAGCATATAGCTGCAAAATTTCATGAGATGAAAACAAATGCATATAGAGAGTTGCAATAATCAGGGGTTGGCAAGTTTAACTAATACCTTTTAACAGAAGAAACATTTCACTAAAAGGCAGTTTTGTCGGACAAATCTGGTAAGGACGTTTTGTTTGTTTCATTACGCAGCCGCTTTACCGCTTAGCTTACATGAAGGTTAATACGGCAAGAGACTCGACTTCAGCTATTTTTATAATTTTTACTACATGTGCTTGACAACCTGCGATTTAATTTGGTAATCCTCCTTGGCCTGATACAGCTAGGTTGTGCAAAAGCACGTTTAAATTAAAACACTATTTGCTTCGACGTTTAATTGAGAAATGCGGCTTTTGTTTGATGTTATGAAGTTGACCAAACCGTTGCATGGGCGAAGTAGGCCTATCATGCACTGTGCAAGTTTAACTTGCATTTTATTTAAAATGATTGACGTCGATTTAGTGTGTGTAAGGTATACCCTACACGAAGGCGAAATAATAACCTGTTAATTGTATTTCTGTCAATTTTGCAGACCACGCATGTACACCTCTGGCGGTCACCTGTTCTTTCAGACAGGTCCGAGTTATAATATTACCTTTAAAAGCGACGGGCAACTGGGGCGAATAAACCTGAACGACATGGACTTGATTGTTTTGATGGAACAGGTAAAAAGGCTTGTTTTTATCAGTGAAAATATTTTTACAGCCTTCAAAAAACTGTAGTCTACTAAAAGTTCTTCTAATCTAAATGTTTGATTAAGTTGCGGTTCGAATCTTTAAACTATCATGAAAAACAGATCAGGTTTAATTACTATTTGTATAAAATGCTCCAAAACTAGTTTGTGAAGTTTTTTGAGTTCAGTTCGTTTCGACGACTTTTAAAATATCTTCGCCAAACCAAAGAGATCTCTTTGCGCCAAACAATGTATTGGATACCAACAGCTAGAAAAAAGATTTATTTTCGCGCGTAAACTTTTCAATGTTTGCATTTTCTCAAAGGTTCAAGTCAATCAAGACGACATCGCGTATATTAAGGAAAATGGGGGTGGTGACATACCCCCTGGACTTCAGACTCAAGTGAATGACAACCGAGATGACATTGCGTCTCTAAAGACCGATACTACTAGCCTGGATAGCAGATTGGGAAGTTTAGAAAGCCAAGTAAGCTAAAATTGTATTTTAGCGATAATAAAAGTAAGAAGCTATTTACCCCTAAATCAAAGTAGGGAAATCGATATATAATCACTAATGGCCAACAGACACTTACTAAGGCTATTTGGCGCTGGTCTAGAATCTTACCACAACGCACATTATTTGGTTTAGTCTGCAAGTTAGCGTTTGGGTTTGGGTGGTTTAGGTGGGTATAGTTTAAGCAATATTACTGAATAATAATACTTGACCCACCCTCACCCAAACACTAACGGGTAACACTAATTTACGGAATGATGAATGGTCGGAATGGTCGGAACGCTCACAGTATTATTATTAAATATAATAACACTTGACCACCTTCACCCAAACGCTAACCCCCACCTTAACCCAAATATTGTGCGTTGGTTTAATAATTGTTTTAACGGGGTAACACTTAAATTAGTGAGCGTTCCGACCATTCCGACCATTCATCATTCCGTAAATAGTATTACCCTCACTAACCGACCCCTGAGCCCAAATAATGTGCAGAAGAGGGTACTTTTTAGTTGCAAACCAGTTCTATAGCCATTTACTGAACTTTAAATTTCGAACTTCGGTGACTGGCTCATTCTTCCATATATGAAAAATTGGTTCGGCTACTGTACTTAAATTTCGAAGTTCGGTAACCGGTTGCCGGGCAAATAGCCTCTTTCTTTAATATTACAATCTGGCGAACCCTAACCCCTATAATCAAATCAATGTAAAATTACTAACAGGTCTATTTGCGTACCGTACCTGAGTGTTCAGGGCAAAAAGCCCCTTCCACCACTATGGAAAGTATGGCAAGTGCACCCGCGATTTTTTTTCAACAGACACCAGACCTGCATCCCTAGAAAATAAATATGCACCCGGTTTTCCTATATGTTATAATAGCGGGGTGCACTTTTCATCTCAATTGTACCCAGTCACCCCATTTTTTTCGGCCGTGCACCCGCGAGATCTCTTCGAGGTCTTCCATAATGAAAACGATTTTCACTTGTTATTTTGTGTTTTAAAACATGCTGTGTTTTATTTTAGTTTTTACTGTTGTTTTTAGTTTGCAACTCTGCAAGGAATAGTTACAGATCTACAAAACGTGAGTCATTTTGTTTGTGTTGCAAAAAATATCAGAGTGAACGGAACATAGCATTGATATTAAGAATTGGCACAAAATAATTTTAACTTCCAACTTGATGTTTGGTTTTGTTGGTTTTAGATTAAATGTAACTCAACAACAAAGCGATGAGAATTATTACTACAAAAAAGATTGACTTTTAGCAAAAAAAAAAATTTGTTTCTTGTACAGATAGAAGTTCTTTAACACCATTTGCTTTCTTTACCACTATTTTTTATTGTTATTTTTTTTTCTGCTTTAATTTGCCTTTCTTTGTGAACTATTTTGTTTTATTGTTGCCAAAATAGTCATATGTTTTTCTTATGTTAGAAACTTGAGAACGACGACAACTGTGCTTTGTCCCCATGCCTCCACCAGGGAACTTGTATCGATCTTTATGACGACTTTCTTTGCCAGTGCACAGACCAATGGCAGGTATTCAAGCTTTTATGTGAACCAGATTGGAAAGTTTGGCATGTGGGGTAGTTGCACCCTCAGCTACAGTCATACCTGCGCATTTTCCATAAAATGTGTTTAAACGCTAAAAGGGCTTTCGATAGCTATATGGCTTTCGAGAGTAAATTAGTTTACTGCCATTCAAGTATTTTTTCTAATTGAACGCCTTACAGCTAGGTAAATTTGAGCAGTATGTTTATAACAGCTGCACACAATTTTAGGCTAAATAAAAATCCATGTGTAGCCAAAACCCAAAATTTTCAATTTGGCATCAGAACACTATGTTAAGTGTTCTGGCGCTAATGTTTAGCCAACACACCTTAATGTTTTATAAGGTGATATATTTGTGTAAAATATCAAAATAATGTGTATGAAAATGTAATGTTTAATTTCATTTCAACATATCAACACCAGTTTAAAAGGTATAGGTTAGTAATGTACATTACATTGATAGGTTAGCAAAAACTAATTAAAAGAAAAATAAAGAAACTTTTGTTGTAATTAACCAACAATGTTTGAAGGGTCCCACATGTAATGAAGATGTTGATGAATGTTCTCGCTTTGCGTCAATTGGTTGGGGATGCCAGAATGGTGGAACTTGCACCAATTCACAGGGCAGCTTCCAGTAAGTAATAACTGCTGTTTGATTTGCCTTGTTACCAAAAGTGATGGTATGGGTTTTGTACATATCTTTATTGTAGAACAAACACCCACCAACCTGACTAATGACAATAAAGATAGTTGCATGTTACATTTTAAATATTTGCAAGTGGGACATTTTTGAATTAGTTATTTACTTGTCAAAGAATATACTGTTGCTGCCAGGCATTATATCAATTTTAAAGAGGGTTCTTTTGACAAATATTTCTGTGCCAACGTTTCGATTACCTATTCAGGCAATCTTCTTCAGGGCAAATTAACCAGAAAAGTATATATGCAGTGAAGAAAAACGACGAAAAACCAAGGTGGCAAAACAAGGCGAAAAAAGGTAACAAGGCGCGAATAACATGAGAACATGATAACCGGCTGCAGCCTTCTAATTCTTTCCCTGTATACCTTTCTGCAAGGTTTGTTAGTTTGCCCTGAAGAAGATTGCCTGAATAGGGAATGAAACGTCGGCACAGAATAAATATTTGTCAGAAGAACCCTCCTTAAAATTGTTACTTGTCATAGTAACAAAGTAACAAGCCAGCTATTACTTTGCCTATCTTGCCTTGCTGTATGAATAACTATGCAAATCCAAAGTTTATGTGACATAAGTACTATTTTATAATATATTTAAGGACGGAAATGGTCTCCTAAAGTATAGCTTACTTCTAACTACAGTGAACAATTAGCTGTTTTATACATACTTTAATATAATAGTTGTGGTTACTTAAAACTTTTAAAGCCACCACCAAAGCCAAACTTAATAAAAACCCTGGATATATACCTTACAGAATGTGAGTTAATTTCTTGCCTCATCGCCCTTCAATTTAAAAAAAAAACATTGTTTAAATTAGGTCAGAAATTTTCTGAAATACTTTGGGGATCTCAAGTTGAACATATAGTTAATTCATTTGTATCCATTTTTTTGGCATTCTTCAGATGTAGCTGCCCTCCCGACTTTTTTGGGCCTTTCTGCACCTCCCAGTTTGACGATTGTTCAGACGGAAATGCCAAGTGTGTCCACGGCCTGTGCATTGACAACCCAAGGGATGACCCAAGTACTCCAAAGTATTCCTGTGTTTGTGATGTGAGTAAGCATTATTCATGTTCATATTTCATTGTAAGACACCGGTTAAAACAGTTTAATAAAGTCAAATTAGTGAAATACATTCATCCAAGCCAAAACAAAATGGGTAGCATTTTGAACCTTTCAAATAACTCTTTACTTATTTTCAACACTGATTTTGTACTTGATCGCCTTTGATATTCTTACTAGATCTTACTACAACCAAAAACCATTATGATACAAAGCATTTATCCAGAAAGCTAAATGTCCTTGTTTTTCAAATATGTCTTTAGATATAAAGGTAATGATATTTAAAGGAGGACCATTTGTTTGTTTTTACTGCATTAAATAAATAAATTTGAAGGTGCCAATAATAACATATTTAAAGGACTTTGCAACAAAAAATCTACAAAAATGCATCTTATTGTCATGTTTTAGGTCAAAACTCAGAAGACAATTATACATTTGTAAAAAAAAATGTTCATGTATTATTTCCAAAGAAAATTATAGACAAATATGATAGTGCCTTAAGAAAGCAGTTAAAAACAAAAAAAATGGTGCTTTGTAATTAGGATGTTCTGAACTCAATCTATTTGCCAACTATTATTTTTATAGGAAGGGTGGCAAGTTGTAGATGGAGCCGGTCCTGCCTGTACACAAGATAAGAATGAGTGCCTGGAGAAACCATGTTCGAAAAACCCAGAAGTGCAATGCTATAACAACCCAGGATCGTACACCTGTGGACCCTGCCCCAATGGTTGGTAACACTTATGATAATTTGAAAAATATTCTTGACTCTCCCTTTGAGCCTGTGTAAGTGTGTATCTCAGTTGGTAGAGCGACAGTCACGATAAAATTTGTCCTGAGTTTGAACTGCACTGCAGGCTAGATGTTTTTCTAGCCTGCCCTGCTTGCATCGTTGATTGACAGATTCAGTTAGTCTGGGGTGTACCACTATAGTATTAACCAAAGTGTTTATTAAAATAATCTTTGTGAAGCAGGGCTCTTTTGGTGTATATATTAACATATTTTTGCAAAATGTCCTTAAACTTTACATGCCTGTTTATCTTTTCAATGTTTTATAACCCACCAAAAACATCTACAAGGTTTACTGTAAACTGCCCGATCACAAAAATGCATATAATTTCTACTTTCAGGTTTTGTGGGTGATGGTTGGGCTTGCACTGACATCGACGAGTGCGCCACAAACAACGGCGGTTGCTCCTTGGTTCCTGTCGTTATTTGCCATAACTCTCCTGGTTCATTCTACTGTGGTTCATGCCCATCCGGTATAATGTAGGGATATACCAGCAATATTTCTGATTGCCTTTATTATATATACACCTGCTATGTGATTATTGCTACTGACATTTTTACAAAGTTCTTGAATTTTTTAGGTTACACCGGCGATGGTTTTGTGTGTACCCCACTAGACCCATGTACAGTGAACAACGGCGGTTGTAATTCTCTGGCCACATGCTCTGTAAACCCAGGTAAATACTTTTATGGTTTTAATGATTTCGATCTGATGCAACAAGTTTATTGACTTGAAATAAAAGTAGGGGTTGAAGTGGCTTTATATTGTAGTTAATATGTGACCCAGTTGGACAGTTGGAGATAGCACTCATAGCTTTTATAGTCAAACAATTGCATAACATGTTTGTTGTGTCAAGTGTTTCTTTATTTTCACCTTTTTTTGTGAAGGAGATCAATTCTTTTTAAAATTGAAATTTGTGTCATGGTGATTGAAGTTGTATTAGTTTTTAATTCATCTGTGAAAAAACTATTGTTTTTCTTTTCCGTAATAGCATCTGCTGAAAAATGTTTTTACCTTTGTTTTAAAGAGTTCTACGGTATTACTTGATAATAATTAATGTGTCACATTAACTAACGATGATACAATTTCGCATTGAAATTTCTTTTTAAGATCATGTCGATTTACTCAACATTTTTGGATTTGAGATTCATTATCAAGCTACGTTACAGATATGTGCATAGTGTACCTTTATATATTGATATTCTCAAGTGTTAAGTCATGAAACCAATTCCATGTCTTGTTTCAGCGATTGGCCCAACTGTAGTGTTCTGTGACTGCCCGCCTGGCTACACTGGCAATGGGTTCGGTTCCAACGGATGCACTCCTATCGATTGCGCAAGTTCATGTCAGAATGGGCAGTGCACGGTAAGTGTTGTGGGATTGACTAACCAAGCCAGAGTAAAGAAAACAGCATCACACTAGTAAAAACGCAACATTAAATGGAGAAAAATGCATGCTGTGTATACCTACTAATTTTCCCATTTATATCATTCCATTTCCTTTATGTATATTGTTGTTATACATGGGCATTGGGCATAAACAGTTATTATCAATGCATTTCACTTTTTAGGATCATTGTGAGTTAGTTAGTATACAACTTTGCGGAACGTTGCTTAATACAATAATGTTTTTTTTATATTTTTAGTAGGCATATATTGCCAAGTTTATTTGGAAAAGGTGTAATTTTACCTTAATGTTATGCAAAGCAACAAAAAAGTGTTTGTTGGTATATCCCAAAACAATTTTTTTGTATATGATAAAGTCATTGTTATCAAATTTACCAGTACAAATGCGTTATTCGAAAAGTTAATAGTTTTGTGTGACACTAGAAGACAGCTATATGTATACTTTAGTCAAACAACCTTAGAAATTTGTTATAATTTTTATGTTTTGACAAAATGTTACAACAGAAGTATATGTTATTATTAAATCAAAGGTTTTGTTATATATATGTAAAATAAATTGTTATCAAATTGAACAGTACAATTGTGCTACCTAAAAATCAACAGTTTTGTGTAAAAAATTATAGTTTTGGTGTGTATACTCTTCAATGAAAATGCTGTTGCTGCCAGACATTGCCACACTTGTAAAATTGTTTTCCGACAAAATAACAATTTTACAAGTATACTCTTTAGTTAATCAACTTAAAATATGTAAATTTTTATATCTTTTGCATCAGAGCATCGGTGGTTTAGAGCTGTGTGATTGCTTTCCTGGATGGGACGGAAACACTTGCAGTAACAACATAGACGAGTGTGTCAGCTCTCCTTGTCAATCGGGAGGCACCTGTATCGACGGTGTTAACGGATACTCATGCTCTTGTACAGCGGGGCACGGAGGGACAAACTGCGAAAACGACCAATCAAGTAACTGGAACAATTTTCAGTTGTATGGCTCCTACTAACTAGAACAATTTTGTAAGACGGGCTTCGAAAAAATCCATACTTTTGCTACCAGGCATAATATTAATAATGTTATCAAACACAGTTCCTCGAAACTAAGGTGTCTTTCACCCAGAAGGCGACTTGAATAGGTTGCCGTTGTAGCGTGTTTTTCTTGCCGTAACGTTGTGTAAGAATTCTAAATACCAGAAGAGCTGTTTTTAAATATTATTTGTTGATTTTCATTGTTTTTTAGAAATAAAAAATAAATATTCTGCTTTTAAAAAAAAAGGAGATATTGTGAGATCCTTGAGTAAACTTGTCTTAAAGATAAAGCTATTTTATTTATTCTTGTCCCCTTGATTGATTAACTTGGTGTGATGACTGGGCAATATTAACATGAATTGTCAACCTTCAGAAATTCACTTCATGCTGGTACATCAATCAACTAAAAAAATGTACGCCAAGTTTTTTTATTTTCTGTAGCACACAACAAAGGTTTATCACCTTTTGTTTAGGTTGTGGAGGCTGGTACAGTGGGGATTCGGGTTCCTTCAGCATGCCACAAGTGCCCGGGCTGAATTATGCCCCTTCTCTCAACTGTGCCTGGGTCATTCAAGTGTCACTTGGAAAGGTGGAGTTTGATTGATCTGCAATGATATGCAGTTACCTACTATTTAGTTATATGCCACATTCTTTCTTTTCATTTTCCTTTTTGTTTATCTTTTTTAATGTGTTGTTACTAGATAAGTCGGGTAAAGTGATAGGGAGGGTTACATGTGCCTGGGTCTATCAAGTGACACCTTGGAAAGGTGGAGTTTGACTTCAATGAAAATAATAAAGCCCTAATATTTAATAAAATGAACATTTTGTTGTTGACAAATGGTTCAACACTTTCAGCAATATGTTTGTTAACCACGAAATATCGATTTTACTGAATATTATGGCTTTATTATTTTAATTAAAATTAATAAAAAAAAACTGTGTATTGTGTTCCGGAGCTCATTGCAGTTTGACTGTTCTGCATTGAAATGCTCTTCCCAAGCATTTTAAACCAGAAGCTGCCTGTTATATGTCAATTTTTTCTTTACTTTTCGCTTTTTTTACCTGATTTTTGCTCCAAACATATGGGCGATGGGGCCCTACAGAAATTACATACTAAAATTAATTGATATGGTAGGTGGTTTTTTAAATAGATGTTTTTCCATGTGATAAGAATGCAGGTTGTTGTGGTAAAGTGGCAAACATGGTATAATAGGCGTTTTATTTGGGTCATGTAGGTTCGTATGGAAAACAATCATGTTTCACACTAGTTTTTATAAATTCACTAGTACATTTTTGCTTTAAGGTTATTGATCTCACCTTTCCTGTATTTGACATTGAGAACTCTGAAAACTGTGTCAACGACTTTTTGCAAATTCACGATGGCCAGTCTGCATCTGCGCATCAAATTGGTATGTACTCATGTAAACAACAAAGTTATAGACTTGCTTGCTTGGAGTAACACCTATATAAACTGTAGCTTTCTCATTTACAATTAAGTATTGTGCAGTGTTCAAACTGTGTTATTGCTTCTCACAATATTGGGCTTGTGGTTGTTTGCTTTCTAGTTTGTTTAAATACCTTTTTGACATAACCACAAAGTTTGCTTTTATGTGTTTTGAAGTGCATGGCGTTTAAGGACTGATAATACTGTTACAATGTCTGACTATGTCCTACATGTGGCTCTGCACTCTCTTTGACCTAAGTGATAATGTTTGGTCAGCACTTATGTTCTCTAAATATCATTTTTCGTAAAAAAACTGTAGCAGATGGATTCTGTGAAGCCATGTGGAATAAGCTCTTTCAGAAGAATAAAGACAGAATTAAAATTCGAAAAAAACAAATTCACAAGTTACAAGCAAAAATTAATGTATCCATTTATGTGATATTTGTACACTTTATCAGGAAAATACTGTGGGACCTCAGTGCCTGAAGTTCCCTTTCTTTCGACCCACAACACTTTATACTTCTGGTTCATTTCAAACTCGCAGAACCAAGGCCTAGGCTTTGAAGCAAGCTGGCAGTCAGCTGACCCAGGTTAGTGGCCGAAACATTTTACTTTCAAAAGTTAACAACTATTTTAATAAAAAATTTAAATAATTTTAAATCTTAATTACATAAAAGCCTACATTTTGATTTGTACTAGTGCAACCAGAGATACATTAGTAAATTTTATCGGGTAAATGCACCCATTTTTAGTTGATAATTATTAATTAACTTGTCTCAATACTTACTCCTATCTTTATAGGCAATATCGGTAAAGCTTAATTTTTAATTTTGTTCTTGTAACGTTTTTATATTTGGTTAAAATAAAAAAGTACAGAAAATGTATAAATCGAAAATAAGTTTATTCTAATGTAAATAATTAGCATTTTAATTTTTATTTGAAGTATATTTCTTTTATTTTGTGAAAAGAATTATGTTTTTTCACCTGTTTTAATGTTTTTATGTTTACTCTGAATTTAATTTTCATCACCAAAGTCCAACCAGAAAATAAATCAATGTTTTTTTGTCTTTTTAAATGAGCTATGTTTTTTTTACCTATTTTACACTTTTTGTCCGACTAGAAAATAATTTTTTGTATTTTGCCTATTTGAAATGAATTTGTTTTTTAACTATTTCAATGTTTTATGTTTACTCATGATGTTATTTTTATCACTGAATGTCCCAGACAGAAAATGTATTTATGTATTTTTACCTAATTAGAACTAATTATGTTTTTTACCTATTTTAATGTTTTAATGTTTACTGAGAATTTGATATTTATCAATGAATGTACAGCCAGATCACTTGTTAGCAGCATTTAAGTACAGATTCTTTGTTTAAATAAAATTTTTATTTCAGTGTGCGGCGGAGATATTGTCGGTCAAACTTTTGGCGACATTTCCTCCCCCGGTTACCCAGGTAACTACCCCATCAACACCGATTGCTATTGGACGATACAGGTGGAGGCCGGCAATGTGGTGCAACTGCAGTTTGGTGCTCTTTCGCTGGAGACGCATGTCGACTGCAACTTTGATTATCTTGAGGTATTTTTTTACCAAATGTGTTTTGTGCATTAGTACCAGTGATGCAGACAAGTCTTTTTAAATGGAAAAAATCCCAGTCAATGTATGTGCGAAATGTCTTAAATGAAGTCATTTGCAAAATAGTGTGAAAAAATTTCCAAAAAACAATGTTTTGGTGCACAACTGAAAAACGAAATTTAACGGTTTTCAGCTGTCAAATGTGAATCTGCTTAATACCTAATTTTTTATAAGTGTTTTTGGTTAAGTTATATGCATTAAAATAAAATGTAAAATTATTAAAATTGGTAAGCTTATCTGCTCCTGAGCGTCATTTCACAAAACAAACATCAACAATTTATACCGGGCATTGTATGCGAACTGTTTTTCAACCCACTGAAGAAATTTTATTAATTATCATTTAAAACACTTTTTTTGTAATCGAGTAGTTTTTTCTGAAAGATGTAGGTCAAATCAGGGAATTTTTACCAAAAAGTCTAGTCAAGTCACTTTAAAACAGTGTCATTGACTTCATTACAAACTAATATTTAAAAATTATTTTTCATTGGTACAACAACATGCTACAAAAAATATTACAGCAAACAAAAAAATAAGTCTTGATTAGAAATAGAACTAACTTAGAAGACAAAAGGTACTAAATTTTTTGTTGTTGAAATATTTTATTTTGGAAAGAAAGACAAAAAGAAATAACATGAAAGTATTTTTATTAGATTTACAGATAAATATTTTTCAGATTTTAATTGTAAAATGTATGTTTCTTGTTTAGTTAACTAAATTCAATTTTTTACATGATAGCTTTGCTTTAATCGGTGATTTAGAAAAACAACAAAATTAAAATATTTATCATTTTAAATAAAAGTTGAACCTAAAAAATGTATGTTTTGCCACCATCAATTTGACACACAATGCTTGCAACATTTATTTGGCAAACAAATACTTAATTTAAAATAAAAAAAAAAACAGAACCAAAACTAATTCACCCAGCTTATATAATGTTTTTGATAAGGCTCGTTGTACTGTGATTTATGAATCCAGGTTCGCAACGGGTAACTTGAAAACATTTATTTGGCAAACAAATGCATAATTTAGATAAAATAAAAACAGAGTCAAAACTGATTTACCCAGCCTATATATGTTTTTAATAAGGATTGTTGTGTTGTAATTTAGGTTCGCAATGGGTTGCTTGAGACCAGTCCCGTCCTTGCCAGGTATTGCAGTTCCATTTCTCCCCCTCCCCTTGTCACGACCGCTCCTGCTGCTTTCGTGCATTTCCACTCCGGACCCATCGACACTGACCAGGGCTTCCACATCGTCTGGTCCAGCCAACCAGGTGAATTTGTGTCCGAATACCTAATGTGTGGTTCTAGATTGCTTGTATCTAGCCCATTGTAGAGGTAGGTAGCAGTATGAATGTTGTTTTCAAGGTCTATATATCTACTTCTCGGCTTTTGTTTGGTATACGTCTAACCTAACACCAACCTATATGCTCACAACAACACCAACCTATATGCTCACAATAGTTTAGTGTTTTTAAATAAGTATATTTTTTCTTTCCATAAATATTTTGAAAGTAAAAATACTAAAATTAATTTAATTTTGTTAAAATATTTCGGTAACACTAATTTACGGAATGATAAATGGTCGGAATGGTCGGAACGCTCACAGTATTATTATGAAGTATAATAACACTTGACCCACCTTCACCCAAATGCTAACCCCCACCCTAACTCAAATATTACGCGTTGGTTTAATAATTGTTTTAACGGGGTAACACTTAAATTAGTAAGCGTCCCGGCCATTCCGACCATTCATTATTCCGTAAATTAGTATTACCCAAATATTTGCATGACTTTCCTTAAAACGCCAACAACTAGCTGACATGTATGTGTTTTTTGTTTTTGTTTAATGAATTAGTATATTGTACATATAAACGGCCTCCAAAAAATAAAAAAGTGGCTTTCTTTTTTTTAGGTTCATTAATTTTTGCAGTAAGTTAAATCTATACTTGCCACTAAATTTAAATAAATTATTGGTTCAATTAAAATAACCTTAATTGATTTTTTATCTCTTATATTTATGCATTGCAAAAATAACAATGTATCTGTTTTTCTTCAGTTAGCATTAGCGGTTGCGGAGGTTATTTCGATGCTGATGATGGAATAATCATTTCTCCAAATTACCCTAATCCATATGCTAACAGCCAGGTAGGATTGGAAATTTGCTTCTACAGTACCATTTAGCACTCTAATGATGAACTAATTGAGATGTTAAATGCCAGAGTTAACTTTTGTTCATAGGTCTTTCGACAGTTTATATAATAGTTGGTGAACCTTTCTTAATATTTGGATTGCGATATTTTGCATTAAGCTTTTTTAGCATTAAGCTTTTTTTGCATTAAGCTTTTTTTGAGTGTGTTTTAATGAGTAAAATATTGCGCATAGTTTTCAAACCCTTGCATGTATATTTCAAAAAGTGGTTAACATTTAGATTTTTGTCTTTACGTTGTATTTCAATAGGAATGCTTCTGGCAAATCCACATTAAAGACAGGGGACAGATTTATCTCGAGTTCACCGACATGGATATTGACGATCGGGAAACTTGTTTCTGGGACTTTATAGAGGTAACATCCTGCGTTGAAACCAGTGTTTTTGTGTTATGATGAAAAAAATATATGATCTGTGAAGACGCGCGAAAAATCACCACGACCACTTAATCTAAACTTAACCCCAAGTTTTACAAGCTCAAGGCAGCTAATATAAAAATAAATATATTCCTTACACCAGGCATAAAACGTTTTGTATTTTGCACCTTTTTTATTTGAATTTAAACTAAAACCTCCTTCTAATAACCTTTTCACCCGAGCATCATACGTAATATATCGCAATAACTTTGACAGACCAGTTATTAAAAGTACTTTCTATAATTTGCTGGACATAATTTAAAAATTCAATATGAAATATGAATTACCAGCCGTTCATTTTATCAGATTTTTTTTTAATAATATTTTTTTTTAATAATACTACAAAGTACAATTCTTTTTACTGACAATACACTTTACCAGTTCAAGCTAACATTTCCAGTAAATTTTAAAAATAAATTGCTATAAACATTTACTTTCAGGTTCGGGACGGCCCCAACGAGATGTCGCCCCTGGTTGGGACGTTTTGCGGACAAGAGGTCCCCCCACCTTTTACTTCTTCGGACAACGACCTTTATTTGCGATTCAAGTCAGAAGACACACAAACTGGTGCCGGGTTTAGGGCAACCTATACCGTGGCTTGCGGCGGTACTTATACAGGTAAAAAGTAAAGAAATTGAGTATCAATATTATTAAGTTAACACACATTTTTTGAAGTGAGAAAATCTAAAATAGGGTTGAAAATGTCAAAAATAATGGTCGGTGAATTTCACTCTTCGCATGTTTTTTTATAACTGTTTGACGATTATATTTGAAACTTTAAACAATGTTTCATATGTGTCGCTTTTAAATCTTCGTTTTGGTTTTGAAATCTAAATCCTAATGTAATCCTTGTTTTTTTTAAAAAGCACAAAAATTTTGAAAACATTAAAAAGTCAATATGTCTGTCAATCGAACGAAAATTACTCTATTTCCAACTAGTTTTAACTAATTTTAGCTACGTTCTTTGCAAGTATTAAACACTAATAAAATATGCTGCGGTTTAAAACAAAAAAAAGAAAAATAATTCTAACAGTAGGATTTCTTTAACTTTTCTAAGCAACTTCTGGAAGCCTGGTCTCCCCCTACTACCCCAACACTTACCCGGACAACAAAGACTGCTATTACGTCATAAGGCAGCAACCTGGCTACGTTGTGACATTGACAATCACTGATCTGGATCTAGAACGTTCTAGCACTTGCGAAAATGACTATATCGATGTAAGTATTTCTGCTTCTGCAATAGAGGTTATTTGATTGACAATAACGGATTTAATTTTTTTCTAAGTCATCACTTAATATGTACCTGGTTCTAAAAAAGGCAAAATAAAGTTTTTTAGCCCAAAGTGCGAAAAATAAAGTTTTAAAAGGCGAAATGTTGGCTCAGTGATAACAGGCAACATCTGTTATCTAAGAGCTCATTATTTTTGTCTAATTGATAAGCAATTTTGCACATTCTAGAAAATAACGCAATTTTGAAAGTTCAGCTCCTATGGCATATTTTCTAGTTTCTGAAATGCTTGTTTCTCGAAGGTTCGCGACGGCGTAGCTGAAAACTCACCCCAACTAGCTCGCTTCTGTGGCGATAGTGTCCCGGTCCCCGTTCGATCCACACTCAACCACATGTGGGTGCACTTTCACACCGACTCGTCCTCGGGAGCCGGCGGGTTCAGAGCCACCTACGACTCGCAGTTCACAGGTAAACGGCCTAAAAATAAACAAAACTGGCGATTTGTGATAGAGGCGTTGAATAATCTCTGTTGTCTTTTAGTTATGTAAATTATTTATAACGGATTAAATTGGAAAAAAAGGACAAATTCGCTTCCCCAAACTTTTTAATTATTTTTTTAAATACTGAGCTATTTTTTATTTTATACAAATCTTTAAAAAATACAGCATAAAAACCCGTGTTTTTCAGGATGCGGTGGGGTCTACACGGAACCGTTTGGGTCCCTGCAGAGCCCCGGACACCCCAGCCCTTACCCCCACGGCGCCAACTGTACCTACTACGTCAGCGTGGACCCGGCCTTCATCATCAACTTCCACTTTATCGCCTTTTCGTTGGGCGAGGCCAGCAGCGACGGAACC
Source organism: Ascidiella aspersa (assembly GCF_963924565.1). NCBI lineage: Eukaryota > Metazoa > Chordata > Ascidiacea > Phlebobranchia > Ascidiidae > Ascidiella > Ascidiella aspersa. Next base: position 25,431,030 of record NC_139451.1, read on the forward strand.
TGTGGTGATTTCGTCGAACTTTTTGACGGACCTGACATCAACGCGCCATCTCTTGGGAGGTTTGGGCAATTTCTAGCTTATTTGTAAACTAAACACTGAATTAAAAATCAGAAAAAAAACGCTTTTAAAAAAAATATTGTTTAAGTTTAAGATTATTTCGATTGGTATTTTACTAATATGTTGTATTTTAACTACTATTTTGCTTCTTAAGCACTTAACAAAATTCCTAAGAAAATGTGTACGCTGCTTACATCGTATTTTTTCATCGCTGATGGTAAATAATTAAAAACTTTTCCAGATATAAAGCTACCTGAGTTGTTATTCTAAATTCTTGCATGTGCCCAGGCGCTGAACTTTCAAAATTCCAGCGTGTTTTTTTGAACCACAATCAAATGATTTATCACCAACAAAACGTAACAGCTCTACGAAAAACAATTTTGCGCTTCCGCATTCAATGGGAAATGTGTTGTGTCTCTTTTAATTTCGTCAGAACAAATTGTTGTTTACTAAAGCGAAAATCGGTCCTGTTATTTCAGACTTCGGTTTATATATTTGTAGGTGCGAACAAACACTTTCGCATATCATACTTACCCACGCTGTAATTCCGGAAAGTATCGTACACTGTTAATGAATTAAATTGTTTTACTGGCGGCGTCTTTTTTGCGTTATATTGTAATAATATCCACCAATGATACTTAAAATCCAGGTTCTAAGCCTATGTATGTGCCACATTCAATCTAAATAACAGAGTATTTATGTATTGATCTTGTTAGGTATTGTGGTTCCATCGTCCCACCCGACATGGTTTCATCAGCTTACCAGTTAACCCTCTTTTTTGTCGCTGACGATTCCATCAATTCGGTGGGTTTCGCTGCGGCTTATTCAACCATCAACGCTAGCACAGGTAAATCCTACACTGCTAAACTTTTATCCGAAATAAAGTGTTTCTGTGAGATTTGGTGATTCCCGAATTACCAGTGATTCCGAAACTGTGTATGATTCTTAAGAAAAATGATTATTTGTTGTTTTTTATTGGTAATTTTTATTCCGTACACTTTGTCTTTAAGCTTGTAAGTTTTTAACGATTCTTGTTGTGTTGTTTTATCATCAATTGAAAACAGGTCATAACTCATATTTGATATTGATACGTTCAAAAGTACATATAAAGCCAAGTGTTTTTAAAATGTTTTTATTTTGAGTGAACTAAATGTTTTGAGTGAACTAACGTCCTTTCTAATTTGGATTGTCTGTAACCACAGTAGAGAATAAGGAACTATATTAACAAATATTTGCAGTCTCTTAAAGTTTGTTAAAGCTAAATGTTTAAAACAAATCCTAGATCCATTTATACTTAACTGATTCAACTACATTAATCACGTACTTTCTTCTCCGATTAATGTGCCACATCGTTTTTGTTGTATTTTTGTAGCTTGTGGGAAGCGTATCACAGACAACCAGGGTCTGATTACATCGCCAAACTACCCCAACAACTATTACGACATGAGGGATTGCGTCTGGGTGCTAACTGTGGATGCAACAATGCAAATCAGGGTGAGTTCATTTAAAGTTTTACACTTTCGCTCCCATTCAAAAAATGGCTTCAAAAATCGGATCAGTATTTTATTGTGATTAAAAAGCCGTAGAACTCAATAGAACCTAGTAGCACTGACTGCACCATAAGATTATACCTGTTTTTAAACCTAATATCTGGTTTTTAAACGGCAGAGTTTGTTAAATGTACCGAATTATTACCTTTTTGTATTACAAATTAGCATACAAGCACGCATGATTTTGACTTAAAACGTGTAAATTGTATTTAAATTTTTACTTGTTTTTTCAAGATTTTTTTTCGAACAATCGCCCTTCTGATGATATTGTGGTGCTTACCTATTGCCTCGCCCTGTATTGGGGGCGATGGTTAAGTTATGATAATATCGTTTTGTAGAAAATGTGCCGCTAATATTTTTTTGATTTTCTTGGTCTGCCGCAACTTAAAAAAGTTTGAGAACCGGCACTATCCTATACCTACTGTCTGTTGCACTGAAAGTGTATTGAAAATCGCCTTTACCCTTACAAGAGAGATGTCTGATCAGTAAGATCAGAATATTCTAGCAAACTGTAGTGATTTAAATTAGACATTTTTTAATGGAATATATATATATATATATATTTCGCCAATAAGGCAACGTCAAGATATCTGAATAAACAACGTAACAGTATAAGCATTTTATTTATTCAGATATATTGACAATGCCTTCATTGGCAAAATATATATATATATTATATATATCTCTTCTAACATCCATTAAAAGTGTCCGGTCTGTCGGTTTAAATGTTTTAATTATGAATCGATTTCAGGTCAACTTTACCGACTTCGCGTTCGAGGGAATGAACGCAGAGGGCGTCTGCATTTATGACTACTTGGAGTTAAGGTACTCCTGTTCTGTTATTTTTGTCCCTTTTTCCTCTTTTTTTTATGTTTTTTTGCTTTTATCTTTATTTGAATTTTAAAACTGATGATGGCATGAGGTATTGCTGAAACATCTGTAAACTGCGAAATGTCGATTTTATCGAATATTATGGATTTGTTATTTTTATTAAAAAACAAAAAAAAAGGTTAATGTGTTTTAAAGGCACTCCTGCTTTTAAACAGTAGTTAATACGGGGGTGTACAAAAAAGGTAACTATGCTAGATATACAATTGCACATATAGTAAAATGCTAATAATTTATGTAAAAAATTAATGTGATTTAAACCTAACAAAATGCCAAACACGTTGGTCATGTCGTTGGACCGATTCTAAAATGTGCCCTTGCTTTAAGATTTATGTACCTAAAACTAGAACTTGTCGCTGGCCATATATTTTTCTCTCTGAACTGCGGATTCTCTGTGAACTGCGAAGTAGTTGATAAGGGCGTGTGTAACCTTTTATTCTGACTTGCCAAATATGTGCATCTGAATTGCCGAACGGACCAAAACGCATGTTTCAACGACCAATTTTACCAGTGAGCAAAATCATATCAAATAGAACTAGTGTTTGGTAGCATCATTACTGGAGGTTTTAGTTGGACGTAGAAGGAATATCAAAACCTATATAACTGATGTTAAAAATGGATCAAGATACACCGAAACGTTCGAAATGTTATCTCCTTGTATGAGAACAACTTCTCTTACTTTATTCGCAGATAATAACTTAAGAAACCCAATTTTGCGATTAACTCATTTTATATAGATGAACCACAAAACTACCTATCAAAGTATTCCTGTCGCCGGCTCAAAACAAAAACAAAAAAACCTGCCGCGGGTAAAAAAATAAACCCCCTCAATCAAGGAAAATTAATTTAAAGCTAGCCTAACATCGACGGCCTAAAAGTAGAATCTGTCGCGAGCGTCATGTCCCCCCCTGTAGGTTGCACCCCTGAATTAATAATTAGTTTACATTTTGCCAACGCACTTATGCTCAAACAATTCACCCCCCAGGAACGGGGGTTATGACGATTCGGCGCTCATTGGCACTTTTTGCGGGAGCAACTCGCCCGGGATATTCATCACACACAGCAATCAAATGTACATGAAGATGCACACCGACCCCTACGTAAACGCCAGGGGCTTTCTCATGTACTATGACGGCAGTCTTACTGGTTAGTGTTTTGAGTGTTGTTTTTTGTTTTTTATTCCATATATTGCACAACCCAGACTTTAATATGTATATATATATTGGGGTTATGATGATTATAGAAGTGAAAAGTGAAGCTCCTTGTTTGATGGGCATAACATATTTTTTTATTCATGTTATTAAATGTATTCACATGTTGTTTCTCGACTTCGTCCCCTCTGAGCCTGCTTAGCTCAGTCGGTCCCGGAATGGCTAAGGTGTTGATATCCACCAAATGACATTTTTAAAAGAAGCCTATTTTTTCCGGCTTTGTTGGCATGAAAATCGTTAATTAATCGGACTAATTTTTTTGTTGAATTACAAACTGGTAGTGTAAACCTCAAAATAACATGGATGCCACCAAAATACATTTTTCCATTATTTAAAACTATTTTATTAAAAAATGTATAGTGCTAAATATGCTGAATTTGTCATTGAGCTGATTGTAAAGGCGTTGTTGCTTCAAGTTTTGTATAATAGATTCTCATATTTGTATAAAATGACAATTGTTCAGCACAACTTTTAGTAAACAAACAGTCAAATACATCACGTAAAAAAAGAAAATCTGGCGTTGCTAAAACAGTCGGGCAAAACGAGTAAAACAGTTAAATCGCTGGTAAAACACAGGGCCAGTTTTGTGTTTCAATTCACATTTTCGTAAGTGATTCTGTGCTTATAATTCCCAGGCTGCGGCGGCACACTTACATCGGCCGACGGCTACTTTCAATCTCCCAACTACCCGTTCGCCTACAACCACAACGCAGAGTGTATGTGGCTCATCAAGGTTTCCGAGGGTTCGGCTGTCCGGCTTACCTTCACAACGTTTGACATCGAAACACACGGCTACTGCGAATACGACTACGTTGAGGTATGAGTCGTGACTGAAAGTTGATGTCGACTGAAGTCTTTATCAGTTAACAGACAATAAATACAATGATGGCTGTAACAAAATAAACAAAAGGTTACCGAACACTTTTATTCGACACAAAATAAATATAAAACTTAAACTTACACAACGAACGAAGAAGACACGTTTTTGGCGAGGCAATGCGCACCAATAGGAGCACAGTTTAATAAAATAAAATTCTAAAAGGTTAACAGTGGCTGTACGTTTTTTTGTTTAATTATATATATTTTTTTTTTTTTTTTTTTTTTTTTTTTACTTTTTACTGGGGTTATGGTAACGCGTATTGTTTTGAACGCTACAGAGTTGCATTTAACGCTACAGAGTTGCATTTACTTAATTTTTAATTTCGGTTTCTATTTAATTTCGGTTTTAATTTTTAATTTCCGTTTTGAAAAAATGTATTAAAATGGTGAAAAAAAGTAAATATGCTGGATGTGTGATTGCTCGGATTGCAAAATGGCCAATATTCTAGATCAGGGGTGTACAAATGAATTCTGCCATGATCCACCACAGTCAAACCTGACGACATGATGATCCACCAAATGCGAATAGTAAACATATTGGACACGCTTTCATTTTTATGGTGCTTTATTTATGTAAATGTATACCCTACAAAATATTGATAACTTTGTAAAAGTCAAAAGTGAAGTGTGCTACAGCACCAAGATTGTTTCGATTTTTTTAGGTATACCGGCATTTCTTTTAAATTTCGTTTTTAATACATTGCCGAAAATAAAAAATGTTAAAAAATATATGTCAAATATTTTTGAATACGTTTTTCGTTAAGGGCAACGAAGCGCTGATCTAGTTCATAAGACAGCATCAAAACGTAAATAAGTTGGACGCAGAAAGATCATTCGCGCGAAAATTGTTCGCACTTACGTATAGTTAAAATAGTCAAAAAGTATTTGAAATGGACTCGTATCCAGTTTGTCAAAGAAGCGGTAGACCGAATGAATTACATTGGCGGGGCGCGTCCGGCCCGCAGGCCGTAGGTTGCCGACCCCTGTTTTAGACTTCAGGTTTTACAATAGCATCGAATTAAGACTTTCTGTCGCTTACTGATATCCTCAAACGCTCACAAAGATTAGCATTTGGGAGTCTCGTTCTATGCTTGAATTTTTACAAAATTCATCAACACTGACAACTGGTATTCACATAAGACACTGTAGAAAGTTTATTTTTTCAAGACTACATTAGAAGATCCGCCCAAAACGCTGAAAAGATCCGGAACCGGATCGCGATCCGCCATTTGAACATAACCGGTGTAGGTATATTAGTGAAAAAAATAAAAAAAATTAACCAACTTTTAAATACTTTGATTATGTCGTTGCGCGGATTGTAAACTGGGCTGTTGCTTTAGGACAGGGATGGCGAACCATCGTCCCACGGGTCACGAAGTGACCCACCTATCAATCTAGAAATACCGAAGTGTTATTAATCATTTTCATAATGGATTAATGTAAAAAAAATTCTTCGTTAGATAGCACTATACTGTTTAAATTAGGGCTGGAAAATCTGTGGGTCGCACAAAAGTGTTTTAGAGGTGGCGAGGCCTACATTAGCTGCACTTCAACAAATGCGCGCAGAAAAGCAGACAAATAAAGGAATTTTGTTTATCGCTGTAAAACGTAACGGGTGTCGACCCTTTAAGGGAAATTAAGAGTTCGCGGACTAAAAGTTCTAAAAACCCTGGTAAACCAATAAACCATGCTGAAAAGCTTTCTGCTGAACTCCTGTAAGCTTAAAAAAATGCTGCAGCACTTGTTAACTATTTAGCTTCTTAATATTTGTGGTAATCTGAATTTGGAAATCATCCAAAAACCTTGAATTACCAACCCAGACAATAACACCTAAAACGACGCAGCAGATTTTCGAATAAAATTAGCCAATAATTAAATATATGACCCACTTGTGCATTTTGTAAGGATAAGGTCGTGTGTGTGACCCGCGAAATGAAAAGGTTCGCCATCCCTGCTTAAGGATATATATATGTGCTATGTGCAGTTAGTTCTTTTAGCATAAAAATTGAAATCGTTGTTCTTTTTCACCGTTCGAATTCAGGCAGATTCTATTATTCTAAAGAAAATTCTGTTTAAATTACTAATGACTTGATAAATATACATCACATTTAATCAAAGGCCTTTCGCTAATGCATCGAATAAACACTAACAGCTTTACATTGTGCGTTTCAGGTGTTCGACGGCCCCACAGTGGGCTACCCCTCTCTTGGGCGCCAATGCGGTTCCAGGCTTCCACCTCCTTATGAAAGCAGCGACAACCAAATGACGGTGAAGTTCAGAAGCGACCCGTTCGTTGCCGGATCCGGCTTTGTGGCCCAATACCACGTCCGTAAGTACAAGGCTTGTCGTTATGTGCTTTAGTATGACACGTTTGTTTTGTAACAAGCTTGTTGTGTTTTTGACTATTGGTGAACTTTTTGCAGGGCTGGTGTGGTAAGGTTTTTAACGAGTAAAAAATATTGTCTCAATCCCAATCCTTGTTTTGCACTAACCTGACCTGACGATCTATTTTCCACTCAAAACTTTTTAGCAATAAATAAATAAATAAAATATTATAAAATAAGACTAAAGAAATAGTCGTTGCCTAAGTTTTTACCAAGGCATTGTTTCTATAAACCAAATTTTAATCCATTTTTAATGTTTTCAGCACAGTTTCCCTGTCCGATTCTGTTATACTATTTTACACACAAATTCGAATGTTATTTCCCAGAAAAATGTCTGAAATATTAGAAAATCATGGTTTTCCTGTATTTCTAATGTTCCTCAGGGCATTCCTACTGTATAAAATATAAACCAAAAAGAGTTTTTAAATTCTAAAGTTGAAATGGCATTTGTTGAAAATTTTTCCAACCACGTATTGTGGGTAGATGAATTATATGACACCCCTATGAGTGGATTTTTGAATATCCACCGTATTTAGTTACGAAATTGGCGAAATACGTATAGTCGAACTCGGACTCGGGACTCGACCGACTCCGTAGCCCTGGTTTAAGCATAAGCTTACACTTTTTTTTCTCAGAATGTTCTAGAACAATCAGCACCAAGACATCAGGCCTAATTCAGTCGCTGGACTTCCCAAGCAACTACCCTCCGAACAGGGACTGTCAGTGGTTGGTGCAAGGGACGAAGGGCAACAACATCGACGTTATCTTTAGCTACTTCGCAATGGAATACTGCGACAACTGCGCTTGCGACTATGTCGAGGTGAAAATACTGGTCTTACTCGCAGTACTAATATTTGTAAAACTTGCCGAATAAAAATGATTGTTTTTTCTCTTTCGTAAAAAAAACAGTCCAACATTCCTAAGAACACAAGGCTCAGTTTTTCTAAAAAAATGCAACATATGTATTTACAAACAAAAAATAAGACGCACTTTTCCTTTCGCCTTCGTTTCTTGTTTGGAAGTAGCTTTTTTACGTTAAACTTGTGTTACAAAACTGGTAAATATTAAAATACAACTGCTACTTAAACAGTGTCTTTAGATTTGCAGGCAATTTGTTGTTTACTTTGGATATACCAAAATGCCTTTTTCGAAAAACTACCGCATATTGTTACATGGTTAAAAAATACTATTTGTCTGTAACCAGTGCCACTCGACCACTTAGCTGCCGCCCCAAAATTACCTTTACAAACGAGCAAATCAATTTGGTGTTTGTTTGTATGTTCCAGATATACGACGGCGATGACCTTCACGCCAGCCCCAACCTTGGTCGGTTCTGCTCTGGTAACCCTGGCCCGTTCCGCACCACTGGCGATTCACTGCTTGTCGTATTTCACACTGATCCATACATACAAGCGCCCGGCTTCGAAATTACTTGGGCCGTTGACGGGTGAGTGATTGAAAATAGCTACATTAAATTGAACTAGCGGTTAGGAATACGTTGTGGCTGATTTTCGAGTGTTTTATCGGAATCGTACGAAGTTTTCCGAAAAACTTGGAAGTGGGTAAAGCGCTATACTCACGAATATTTGTACAATGTTAGAAGGTACCTTTTTCACGATTATTTTGCATTTTTTGACACTTCGTAAATATACGAGCTTAAAATTACAGTAAATCAGTGATTTCCAAACCGTGTGCCTCGAGAGATTGTTAAGTGTGCCGCGAAACTTTTTGTAAATTTGGAAAACAAGTTATTTGTATTATCAATAGTCATACACACAATCATTTCACATTAAATCCGCACTATCCATTACAAATTAAAAATATTGAGACACTTACAGATAGGGTGTCGTGTGGTAGGGGCGTTAGTAAAGTTACTATTTTCTTGTTCTATAAAAAGTGTGCCGCGAAATATTTAAGGTTTTTTTAGTGTTCCGCACGCCAAAAAGTTTGAGAACCGCCGGTAGTGATAAAAAACCTTTGTGCGAATAACTTGCCCGATGCTTTTAATTTAACGATCGCAAATGCATTGTTGCTGACATTCTAAGTGTTTTATTGAAAACGTACGAAGATTTCCGAAAAAACATGAAAGTGTTAGAAGGTACCTTTTTTCGCGATTCGTCTTAAATTTTTAGACACTTTTTAAAAATAAGAACTTTAACCTTTTTAACCCTAGTACAGTTTGGACTGCTATACAATCTTAAAACACTTACCTGAACAACTAGTTTTTACATAAAAATGTTGGACATCTACGAAAAACCATTTAGTTATTTAGGATCTTAACATAAATATCGTGCTCTCCGTCGCAAATCTCGAAAATCTCAATTTCCTTTGGACTGAGAACCCTTGAGACGAAGAAGAATCTTTCCATGTTTATTTTTACGACATTTACCGATTCGTTTTGGGGGGCAATCACCGCATTAGTTATTCCGTTATTCACCAGATGCGGCGACACGTTGACCGACCCAAGCGGCACGATTTCGAGTCCCAACTACCCTAACAACTACGACGACAACAGGGAGTGCATCTGGCAAATAATCACCAGTCCTGGCACAAGTGTGGAGCTTACAGTGACAGTGTTTGACGTCGAACACCACCCCAACTGTGAGTGCCTTTTTACAAGAAACTTTATTTGGAAGCTCATTGAAATGACACTACTTTATTTTGGGCCAAAAAAAGTTTTGCTTTCTATTGACAGAATGAGTTCGTCCCGGTTTGAAATTTAGCACTCGCCCGGTCACCAATGCGACAGCTGATCGACGCTTACTCAATATTATATCTAGTGCTATTTCGTTCGGGCAACTTCTGATTGGCAAATACTTGACCGACTGGCGAGTGCAAATTTTAAGTCATTATTAAACGTGTAGTCCGAACCAAAAGCGGGTAAATTTGTTCAAAGAAACAGTGACTTGTGAAAAACTACAAACATTACCGAGTCGCACAATCATTAGTTTCAACTATCAATGCAAACATAGACATTGAAATTAATTTATCTAGCATAGCTATAAACAAAAAAATCGCGGTTAGCCGCAGATGCCCCTGTTTATCCTACACAATAATTGCTTTAAAATACCAATAAAGTTTAATTAACTCTCATGTTGTATTGCGACGGGGCTGTGATTGTTTGTTTTTATAAACTATACACGTACATAACGTTTCGTCATTCGTCCAAACGTTAAAGTTATTACTGTAGAAATAAGTTAAAAAGATTTTGTTGTTGAAGCCAAATAGTTTTTGCTTTTTTGACTCTCGCCTACTATGGGCAACCCGAAACCCGCAGTTTTAATTACCTTTTTTCGTGATGCCAGATTTTCGCTGTCTCCCACATACATAAATTCACATTCTATATATTGTATAACGATCGTAGGATAATAAGTAATTTTAGAACTGTAAGTAACCCGAAAAATTTTTCTTTGTTTTAACATCCGCCAGTTTATTAGGCGACTACGACATTGTCTTTCACTTAATAACGTTTAGGGCTTCTTAATGGTGGCCTTCCCCCCTAATAATTGAGTTTCCACATTCAATTATTTTATTAATACCATTAACTCGGAATGTCCTATATTTAACATTTGTTTCCGATACCCGATAAATTTTGGGCAAAAATATCGTGATCCGATTCGATACCAAATGATTCCGTTGTTGAAGCCAAACTGTTTTTGCTTTTTTGACGCCCGCCTGCTTCAGGCGACTACGACGTGCTGGAAGTGTACAACGGCCTGGCGGTCGACCCAAGCTACCGACTCGCCCAGCTCTGCAACACAGGTTCCTCACCTCCCAACCTTCCTATGAAGGTTACTTCAACTTCGACCTTCATGACGGTCAGGTTCCTAACAGGTAACGAGCAGTTTATGCTTAAAACTTTTATGTATAGTTTTATAATTAACTGCGATTCGCTCTGCCAATAACTTACGCCGCCCTCAACTTTTACTATTTACTCAAATAAGCTAACAATTGCGGTTACTTATTTAAAGTGGACAAAGCTAAGGCCGTGAGTCCCAATTCTCGTTGCAAACTAGTTTTTGGCCACGCCTTGTGCTTGCATAAAAACCTTAAATGAGGTCGACGAATTTCTGTGTATGAAAAATGAAAAAGTCGCCTGGTTCTTCAGAAAGCCTGTTTTTTTATTCTCAATTGGAGCGAAAAGTAAGGCTAAGTTTAGCTAAATTGAAGAAACGCATTTTAAAATAAATAACAACTATTCAAATGTTGTTGTTTTTTTACCAGCAGTATGTTTTAACAGATAATTTTGTTGATGTGTTCCATATAAGTGCAGCTGTATAATTGTAAAATCCTTTTCAACCAAAAAGGCAAACATTGAAAAAAGTTTTTGCAGGGTTCATCATAATCAAGACAAGTGTTGCGTATGGTAGTTTTATCGGCACAGTGCAGACTTTTTTATTCAACCACCAACTGTATAACGCCTCAACAGATGCGCTGGTGAACGGCAAGGGTTTCACCTCCAGCTACCGTGAAGTGGCAGGTCAGTGCGGTGGCGACTTCCATGCAGCCAGTGGCACCATCACCTCGCCTAACTACCCCGGCAACTACGCGTCAATGCAGGATTGCGAGTGGTACATCGATGTCGGAGAAGGTAACTATGCTCTGCTCTAAAAAAGTTTCACATACGTTTCAAATGTGTTTGAACGTTAACTTCGGAATTTTTTGTTATTTTAATATAATAATTGTGTATAATTTTTGCTATTTTAATATACATTAATCCTGTATAATTTTTGTAATTTTTTATGTAATAATTCTCTATAATTTTTTTATTTTAATTTATATTAATCCTGTATAATTTTTGTAATTTTAATATAATAATTCTCCATATTTTTGTTATTTAAATATAATAATTCTCATGAATAAAAATCTAGTAAAAATACTTAATTTTACTCTGACCGAAAACACGGTTTGTGTGAAAGCTGGTCAACAATAAAATACAATTTGTCAAAGGTGACACTTGATTGATTTTTAGGTTTTTTGTAAGATTAATATGACATCATCCAAGACTATTTTCAACGTTTATTGGATGTTGTTTTAACTCCGTGGCGCAAGTCAGTCCCCGCCTTTATTTTATTATTTGGTCTTTAACACTTTAGACCAGTGATTCTCAAACATTTTAGGTTGCGGCACACTAAAAAATCTTAAATATTCCGTGGCACACATTTAACAGAACAGCAATAGAGCAATTTTATAAATCGCCCTGCACGCACGACAAACTATATGTAAATGTTTCAATATGATTAATTTGTAATGGATGGTGCGTATTTAAGTCTAAAATGCTTGAGTGTATGCCTAATGGTAATTTACTAATATTTTGTTTCCAAAAATACCAAACGTTTCGCGGCACACTTTTCAATCCTTCGAGGCACACTAGTATGCCGCGGCACACAGTTTGGGAATCACTGCTTTAGACGGATTTTACCCAACCTTATCGTGTTTTAATAGCAACAAGCTTTCGCTTTACGTACTTAAGTAGTAAACAAACTAAAAAGTTTACTAAAATTCATTTCTTTTCCAGGCAACACAGTTGTGATAACGTTCGAGACGTTTGACATCGAGCCTGAAACGGCTTGCGGCTACGACTTTGTCGCCTTGTACGACGGAAACACCACCAACGGAGAGTTGCTCCTTAAAGCTTGCGGATCGGCCGTACCCGACCCCGTCCAAAGCATGGGTCATCACGTGCTATTTCAATTCCACTCCGACCCATTTTCGACGCACACAGTAAGTTTTTGCTGGAAAGTTTGTTAAGATACAGAAATTGGCCGACTGCTGACTAATCATCTTGGCTTACCACCTGTTTTCCTTCTATTTTGTTCCCAACCTTATTGGCGCACACAGGGGTACACACAATAAGACAAAGTAACAATATATCTGAAGCGGAATTATCTACCATACCATAGTATTAGGGCCAACGCAACGACATAATAAAGCCAAATAAACAATCTTATCCTCCGCGGAATTTGACATAATCTTGTTGAAGTAAGGCCGAAACCTGTCGGAAAAAGGTCTAAACTTTACACTGGTACTGGTTCTCAACATTTTTAGCTTACGGACCGGTGAAATTTCAAAACAAATTTTGCGGACCGGTGGACCTTCAAAAAATCAAAATCAACTCCAAATGTAATTACGACAAAAGTATACAACCTTTAAGAAAAAAATGGATTTGAGATTTTTATTATTTATTGTGTTAGTGAAACAGCTGGTGTGTGTACCACTACCAGTCACCAAATCACAACGTCATTTTGTTTTGTTCAGGGCTTCAAAGCCACATTCGCAAGCGGGTGCGGCGGCAGAATTCTAGCGGACCAGGTGCGTAAATAAAATTGTACATATCTTTGTATAATTTCTTCATAATCGATGTTGCTCACCTATCTACAGTTGTCGCGGCGTTCGTCGATTTTCGGATTAGAAATTTTTCTCTTTCCAGACTTAAAGCCGATCAAATCTTATTTTCTATTTAAAGAACACAATTACATGAAAAACATATTTTTGTTTAATTTTTTTGCACACTTAAACTATTTATTTGATAAGTAAGCTAATCTTTGCAGACAAAAACTATAAATAGAGTTGTTTTTTGTTTTATTATACACTATGTCAAATTTAAGTTTTAACTTGGCTAAAACACCAAAAGTTCAATTCATACGTACATTAAAATGCCTTTTTACGCTTTTACACCCTTTGTTCTCCAGGACGGGGTAATAGCGAGCCCCAACTATCCCGGTTATTACCCCGAAAACACCAACTGCACGTGGACGATGTCTGCCCCCGCGGTAGACGGACATATCACCCTCACATTCACCCACATGGACATGTGGTTCGACCCAGACCACGACCGCTCATGTGGGGATGCCAAGTAAAAAAAAAATTACTTTTTTTTTGTGTTTTTCAAAGTAAAATAATTATTTTATTATTGAATTACTTAATTTGAAATTTAAAACCAAAGAGAGCAAGTCAATCAAATGATAATAAGTATAATCGCCACTTATGTCGCGCGCTTACACTATAGTTAGCATGACCAGACTTTTGGTTTGGAAATTATGGTTATTTTTACATAGTTAGGTTGTTGTGATCCCTTCCATTTTCTGATTGATTACTTTTTAAATGCCATATAAATTATTTTTTTTATAAAATACTACTGATTAGGAAGACAAACAGTTCTTATATTGCTTTTTTTCTTTTCGGAAACATTTGAAGTCAAAATTTACAAAAAAATATATTTATATTTTACTTTAAGCCACATTTAAATATACGTTAGGGAAGCGTACTATTTTAAAGTATACTGAGTGTGTTTATTTTTTCATTGACAAAAAACATGACATTTTTTAATGGAAACAATTAGGCGTGTACTAATTATGATGCAAATTTGTGTTTTTCGCCAACTGTATTTTATACCAAGGGTCATACGTTGTGTTTTTTGCCGCAGTTCGACTTATCGGCTCCTCGACGATTACGTTGAAGTGCTCGACGGGGCAAGTTTGACGTCACCGCTGTACGATTATTACTGTAAAACGTCACTACCGCCTCCCATTACGTCATTCAGCAACGCGTTCACAGTGACAATGGTGTCCCATGTAAGCTAACTGTAAAGTGTATATAAAACCTAAAACTTACGACCGTTCTTATGTCTTATGCCTGTTTTAGATCACCGCTGTTTTAAATCCTATACTTGTGAAGAGAGCATATGAATCTGACGAGGCCGAATATAGTGTTAATCGTATATTTTGGTAAAACTCAATTAGTCTTTTGCAATGGTTAATTTTTCTTAGACATTTACTAGTTAGTCGAATAAAAAAAAATTAATGCCGGTACAGTGTGACAAAAGGCATACCTCTGACGACACCAACTTATTTACCCAGGTTATTGAAGCACAGTTTTCCCTCTATTTTTTTACCACGTGCGCAGGTTCCCAGAATTTTGCACTGGTAATTTCAAGAACCACGCGTTTTTAAACTTAATTTGTTTAGCAATTTCTAATTTATTTTTTAGGCATTTACAGTATACTGTATTTTTTTGAGGGGGGGGGGGCTTGTATATTTAAAACATGTCGAGTGATTTAATTTTATGTCAATACGAAAAACGATTGGTAAGCAAGATTACAGCTGATAGTTACTGGTTGTACATACCAGGGCTGGGGAGCCGGAGCCGGAGCTGGAGCCCGGAGCTCGGAGCTAAGCATTTTCTCTGGAGCCAGAGCCGGAGCCATTGTTATTATTTTTGTGGAGCTGGAGCCGGAGCCGGAGCCATTTTTATTATTTTTGTTGAGCTGGAGCCGGAGCCGGAGCCCTTTTTATTATTTTTGTGGAGCTGGAGCCATTTTTCAATTTGTGGTGCTAAAGCTAAGAAATTATATTTTGTTCCATCTCCAATGTTAGTTAGCCAAAAGCAATTTGTAAAACTTGCCATTGAATAAGTGACTGGTGGCACCGGAGCTGGAGCCGGAGTCATTGGGTGTGTGTTTGATGGCTCCGGAGCTGGAGCCGGAGCCAAAGGATTATGTTTTACGACTCCGGAGCTGGAGCCGGAGCTAATGCTATTTTGCTGTGGCTCCCCAGCCCTGGTACATACTAGTTCTTTTTACTTGAAAAGTTCATTGGAATTTGAGAATTTCTCAATAAGAGTTTTAACATAAACAAAACAAAATTACAGTGATTTAAAAAAAGAACGAACATATTTTTTACTCGATTAGCACATTTCCTAAAACTTTGGAAATAAAAAAGTTTAGTGCTCTTTGTTTATATTTATATGTCCATGCTGTGTTTATATTTATATGTCCAAGTTTTATCTTCCCAGGGCGTATATCAGCGCACAGGCTTCCGTGCTCTCTACAGTGCTTCCACGTCACGATGTGGCGGCGACCTGACTGCCGAAAGTGGAGTCTTCAACTCGCCAAACTACCCCGATCCCTACCCAACCGATGTCAGCTGCGTTTGGAGCATAAGGTATGTTTTTTATTACACTCCAAAACCACACCTTAAGATAACTTATAAAAATCGCACTGACAAACAATAAGGTTTAGAATCTGACTCCCATGTTGCTGATATGCGGTTATCTTACTTAAGACTTTCCTCCGACTCCACCCAGGGTTAATATGGCACATTTTTTCCGCTAGAACAGCCAAACTCAGAATTTAGACACGAATTTTTCAGAACACAAATCATTACACGTTATCTTTGGCACAACAAATACGAAAATACGCGCGGTAGTCCTATTTTCCAGTATGTGCCCCATCGTTGTTTCTTTCGTCTAACTCAGTGGTCGGCAATCTTTTTTGGTCGCGGCCCAAAGTACTCTTTTCAGAGCTATTGAAGGCCCACTACGTAACACCATTAAAAAAGGTGACTGAATAAGGATATTTGATTTTAAGATGAAACACGGCGCGTTGGTGGCCAAAACACTGTCATATCATGATGTAAAACATAGGATAAAACGAAAAATCTATGCGCGAAGCGCGAAAAATTTTTCATTTATATACAGTTCAAATTTATAAAAAAAATCTGGTTCGACAGGCTCTTATGACCACATTTGGCACGTGGGCCTTTCCAAGCTGAGCCAATTTAAAAATTGTATGCCACACCAACTTTTAAAATAAAGTGCAAGGAATGTACGACTATCACGCGGCCCACCACTACATTATAACACTATAAGCTATACAAACGTAACTCGCGGCCCACTAAAAATGACTCGCGGCCCACAGTTTGCTAAAAATGACTCGCGGCCCACAGTTTACTGGTCTAACTAAACAATCTAATCCTTATGCTACCAATTTTTGTTAAAATTTCCGAACTGTGCTGTACAAGGTCTGTTCACAAAACTGTTTTTCGAAACAAGAAGTATAACTAAAATGAATACAAAAAACTTCTTTTCCGCTTTTGGACCGAAGTTGCATGGGTTCTATATTACTTTCCGTGTATTATAAATAATATTAGTATTTTAGAGTTTTAATTTGAACAATAAAAGCGTTTGCTTAAACTAGCGATGAAATACACGCTAAATTTCGAATCCCGTCAAGCCACTGTTCTCATGTGATTTCAGTTCAGCCCCAGGGAACGGAATTTCGCTCAGTTTTCTTTCGTTCGACCTCGAAGACCACTCTAACTGCTTGTTCGACTACGTGCAAATCAGGGAAGGTAAGTCGCACACTATACACAACCCTTTTTCTTCATCACACAATACACCTTTTCTATTAGTATTTTATTTAGAGACACAACTAAACGAATGCGATAGAAAAAGAGGCGCGATAAAACACATGTTAGATGGCGATGATTTAGCAGGGAGGCATTAAAATACAGCTGGAGGTTGATTCGGGTTTCCGTGTACTGGGCTTCAAAAGAGTCCTGTTCACTTGCAGAGTCAGTCGTTCATTGAATTATTTTTAGGGGCGATACGAAGTTCGAATCTGGATCGATTTGATCATACTGCATGCAACATGTTTAAATTCGCAACGGATTTGGCTTACTTACATCACACGATACACCGACCCCTTGTTACGTCATACGGTGGCGTAGCGACCCCGTGTGTCGTACTTTTTGCCCCAATTTTCACAAACCTGTAACGGAATATCGCGCAGCCATATTCTCACTCTAATGCTAAAATCTCTCACCCTGATGCTACGATTTTACAATGCGCTTTATCGTACAGTCGTGTTTTTTTATTTCTCATAAACCCTGATCCGGTTCATTAAAAATAAGTGATTAATTTTGAATCATATTAAGGAAATATTTTCGAGTGTCAAGTCAAATCGGTGGAAAAGTAGCTATTTCTAATTCCATTACAACTACTCATATACATTGATATGTCCCCAACTGACCCGGCTGATTAGTGGTTCACTTTAAATTATGGTAATGAAATAATTGGCATCGCGTCTTTTTTACCACAAATATCAGGCGTTAGATTAAAATACGCGGTATTGTACATGCTGATGGTTATTAATTTACTGCTCGAGGCTTAAATTCGAAATCTAATTTTAACCCAAGACAAGGAATCTAAAAACGCAAAGAACTAAACAACAACTAACAATCACTATTATTTGACGTAGTAAGCAAGTAGTGAGGGATTGCGGCAGACTTTGACACGGGCCACATTATCATGTAAAACCGGAAACTGTCTGCGTGCCGCTCCCATCGCGGGCCGGTTCTGGTTTTTCTAGCCCAGTGGTTCTCAAAGTTTTTTCATATTTATTCAACTTTTCACAGTGTATGGATATAATGAGCAAGGTGCATTTTTTTATTTATTTTAGAGATAAGAGTGAACATTACAAAAGCAGGGTACAATTGAAAAACAATACAAAAATGCAAAGTACAATTTTACCGAACGAAATTTACATTACGTATTAACAAAGTGTTTTAATCAAGTAGACGTGAGCCAAGTGGCTCCCTTTGAGAACCACTGTTCTAGCCTGTCTTGCTTGCATCATTGACCAACAAGTTCGATTAGTCTGCGATGGCTTCTACTGTACTATGATACGTACCTAAAGCCTATTAATCTATGCAATGCTATAGGTTCCACAACTGGCCCGGTAATCGCGCAGTTCTGTGGCGTTGAAGTTCCCACCAATCTTACCACGATCAACGGCCACCTTCTCTACATCATTTTCCGTAGCGACATCAGTACTGTGGGTCAGGGGTTCCAGGCCGCCTACCAACACACCTACGGCAGCACAACCATATCGTGAGTCGGTTATTAGTTGTGCTTTAAACGCAAAACCTTTCCACTAATTTTAATGTAGTCGGCCGATAAATTTCGATCGTTTTCTTTCCTACGGAACATAACAAAGTAGATAAAGTTTTCGTCGAAATAATGTTTTTTGCCATTGATATTTTTTATTTTTCGTTTTCTTTGGTGTTTTTGTTTCTTCAATCATATTTTGTTGTTGTGCATTTAGGTTTAATATAATAAGATTTTTTATTTTGTGTAAAAAACTAAAATCATCATTGCGTATATCGTGAGTTAGTTGTGTTTGAAACGCCAAATGTTGGCCAATAAATTTTGGTCGTCTACTTTCCTATGAAACATAAACTCAAAAAATATAGATTAACTTTGGAGCATAACGGTTGGAGGTTGTAGTAAGACGTAAAAAGAATATTAAAGCCCATACAGAAGTATAGGTATCACTTTGGACGTTTCGAATAACTCTTTATTCATTTTCAACATCAATAAAGAGTTATTCGAAACGTTCAAACAATATAGATTAAGTTTGTGTCAAAATATTTTTGTTTTGTTTGCCATTAATATTTTCGCATCTTTCGTTTTTTCGTTCTTTGTATTTTTCCAACCATATTTTTTTTGTTCTGTCTTTAGGTATAATATATAAATTTTTTAGTTTTGTGTAAAAACTAAAATCACCATCGCGGTTAAAAAAATCCAACATAATTAAACCACTTTATTATTAAAACAAACCTTCTTCCTGTATTTGCTTCGAAAGGACGTAAATGTGGTACGTGATTGACTAATACAAACTTGTTTTCTTGATAGTTCCTTTTGCTTTTTTTGCCAGGACGCGTACCTTGTTAAAATATTTTTAATTTTATTAAGGTGTGTGATCCACTTTAGGAATTGTCACCGACAGACTACTGATTACTGCATTTTGGTTCATATTTCATTTTGTAGTAAAACATTTAATTAAAATGTCACTCTGTATTTGAAATGTATCTATATATTTTATGAATATATAAGCAACACACATGGCATCATATCAATAAGATAGTGCATTTAGTATTCGCACGATTGTATCAAGTATTTATCTTAAGTTCATGAAAACATGCTAAAAAGCCATTTTTCGTATAAAACAACTTAACAAAAATTTTAACCTAAATCTGAATTTTTAAATTGACGTAGCACGGTTAATGCTAAACCAAACGTTTAAAAATTCGACAAAAAAGTGTTTTTAATATTATATATATATTCAGTAATCCACGCACAATGTTATCCACTGTAAGGGCACTAATATTTCGCACAACTAACGTTCTGCAACCTTTGATTTTAACTCAGAAACTAAAGAAGAATACAAACACTTTTCGATTCGAACTTTACAATATTTTTTAATTTCTTCTGTAATAATGTCATTAAAGTTAGCAAAACACGCAATCTTGACATATCTGGTTTGGAAAAAAAAGCTACCGATACCAAATATAAAGCTACCGTGTCCAATTTATTTGACCGAATCGCCGTTCCGAATGGTTTCGGGTTACTTTCACCACTTGTTAAGCGCGCGCGCTGCTTTTAATTTCAAAAGCAACACGCATATATGTAATATATAATATGAATATTTTATGAATATATATTAACGCACAATGTTATCCACTATAAGGGTTACCAATATTTCGCACAACTAAAGTTCTGCAACCTTTGATTTTAACTCAGAAACTAAAGAAAACAAACACTTCTAGATTCGAACTTTTTAAACGTACCTAAAAATTTAAACTTTACCGTTTTATTAATAGGGAATACGACGGCAACATCGCCTCTCCAGGTTATCCAGGTGCTTACCACAACTACATAGACGCCTACTACTACGTGTACGCTCCTGTTGGTCGACATATCAGCTACTATTTCACCCTGTTCGATTTGGAACCGGCCGTGGAGGGAGAGGGGTAAGTTTTCAACTCACGTTGCAAAACCAAAGTGTTTTAAGTGTTGTTTGTTGAGTGGGGAATGATTGGTGATTTATTTCGGTTTACAAAACTCTAAATAATCCCTTAATCTTAATTTCGATTTATTCGAGAATAGACTGAAAACTACTTGCTTATTTTACCTCACTTAAAAAAGATTTTTTTTATTCTAAGGGGTAGACTAAAAAAAACAGTTTGGACTATTGTTTTCTAATAAACGTAAAAAAAGTTCTATTTTTTTTGTTGTTTTGTTGTTATTGTAGAAGTACAATTTACCGATCTACAAGATTTACCTTCAGTGTTTCACTTTATTTAAATGATAGTCCTAAACTAAGTTCAGTAGGTGATGGAACTGGTAATATCTAAAAATAAACTGGTAATATCTAAAAATAAAGACCACGTAAGACTATCCGAGCCCGACGTGCGCATGCGCAGTACCAAATTTCACAACTGATAATAAGGTCGCAAACTAAATGTTTAAGGTGGAATAGCATATAGTAAAAAAATCAAACACCGTAATATTATATTTTACTGGACTTCTGGGTAAGTTTTTTTCCAAACCGGGTTAAAAAAAGAGAGTATTTGCACCAAAAAGGAATTTGTAAGCCACAAAGGACAACAACGCAGACAGTTATGAAAATCATGTTACCGCGAGGTAGGACAATTAACCGAATGACGTCATAATTGTTGAGAACAAATAACGACGCAAGTTTATTTAGAGAATTGGGTATCACGCGCAAACTAAACGTTCAGACGTTAATTCGGTTTCATATACACATTGTCACGTATTTTCTCGCCGCATTGTCATGGCCTCTTGCCTTATTGTCAGCGTTGCGGGTGTTGAAAAGAGTAGTAGTTTTTTCATTTTAGGTGAATAACATTCTCTGAATAATTAATTACGTTTACGTAAACACTTTTCAATGTTTCATGATTTTTCGCAGCACGATTTATTTTTCCAGTTTGACGACTGCATTCACTGTATTTCTACCGCAAACTCATTATTCATGTCTGCATTATGCACACTATGAAATTCAAACACAAACACCAGCTCCATTGTGGTTTTCTGACCAAAACCAAATGCATATACATAAATACATTACAGTGCCCCTCGAAATAATTCACTTGTCTGTATGCAGGGACGTTTTATTTTCACTTTAACGCTGAAATCCTATCGATTTGATTATATATTCAAACGCCGTAATACATTATCAAGTATAAAAGTAATGCACAAAAAAAAACAAAGTAAAACTAATTTAACACTTTTAATCCAAAAAATAAAAATAAACCCCAATACGCGCGGCACAACATTGTAATTATTGGTAGTAAAGGCATTTACCGCATATCGCAGACAACGCATTTCGAAAAGCATTTTCTTGTCAAACATTAACACAATAATGAAAAAAAATCTAACATTTTCTTCCTAACGGGTTTTACGCGCTCTTGATATTCTGGGGTTATTTTCGTAACCTAATCTGTTTTTGGGGTTTTGTCACGTAAACTCTTGTCACATCCCAGCCCATGTCGACTTGTGTTGAGTTTTTGCGTGCGTATTTAGCACTTGCTTTGAGTGGGGAGAAGCTTTCTGTCAAGAGTAAAAATAACCCCTGCGTTGTCGGATTCCAGTTTATGTGTTCTATGATAAGCAGCAAGTTGCCTTGAACTAGAACCAAAACTTGCGTAACGTGCATAAGATGCGAATAAAATAAATACCATCCATAGCTCGTAGCGAAGTTTGTAACGTTATTTGGACGCTGCAACCAAACTTTCATTTACGCTTGCTTGCATCGATTAAAAGTTTAAAACTGCGTCTAAAGTCTAATTGTAACCCCACAATATTAAGACTCTAAAAATCAGGGTTTGTAGATCCACCATTAACATGTCTGCGCCCAATTACATCCGACCATATAAGGTTGGCTGTGGTGTGTGTGATATCGAAATAAATAGTCAAGTACATTTCCGTGCAAAATAGCAAATGCTTTAAATGGGTGAGATATCTCTGATTACTTATCAAGGGTAAGTCAAGCAAAAATCAGCGCCTGTGTCTACAAGATCGGGTTTTCTTTCACAGCAAAATAGGTTTTCTCAGCACAGTGCTATTTAGTTGCACAGTAATAAAGACTTTTATAGCTTTCATCTAAACAAGTGGTTCCCAACAGTTTTACAAACAGTTAGTTTGCGCCACACTTTCACCCTTACATAACAAACCACACCATGCAATTATAACTTGACAATTACAGCACGTCAAGGAATACCTACCATAAATATTGTCAGTTATAGATGGCATGCCCTTTATATCCTGCACGTGCACGCTCACACATGCCTATTTGTAAGACAAAATAGATAAGTTTTTTCAAATTACTGAAAGTTTTGCGCCCCCATTTTGTAATCTTTAATGGCACCATGTTTAGAACCACTGGTTTAAATGAACTAAACGCAATATCACAATTCCGGTTGGTCTTTTATTTATCAAAATTGCTCTAGTATTGAAAACAATATATAGAGATAATCAAGAAACTAACCGAAATTTCGTAATGTCTCTGTTTTGATAATTACACCCGTTCAATGTACGACAAGCATACAACGTGGTACAGCAAACTAGTAGAAAGCGTGCAAAATTAAAAAAAAAAACTTTCTCATAAATTTTCGCCTGGCTTCTTAAAAAAGGCTGGTTAGTGGTTAGGTTAAACGTATACCTAACGGTTGTTTACACACCCTACTCGCTCAGACCAATGACCAGCATATACGACACATGCTTCTAAATGGCGCAATTTTCCTTTCGATTAAGACTGGTAGACTTGAACGTCTGTCCTTAATGCATAAAAAAAAACGAAATCGTCGACGCCCGAGATGTGATCTATGGCGCAATTTTCCTTGCAATTAACACCGATAGACTTGTACTTGTCCCCACGTTTAGCATAAAATAAAAAACTTAAATCATCGAAGCCTGGGATGTGATCGGCTCCTCCTTGGGCGCTTTGCAAGTGAAAGGCGTTAGCAATATCTGTGTCCAGTAGCCGAACGTGAGCAGCACGGCGCAGAGGTTTATCGTCGAGCTAAAAGCGTAGCAGACCAGTGGCAGGTAGAAGGTGTGCTTGGCGTACACGCCAATGTACAGGCCGCTGGCCCCGTCGCTCACCATACACACAACAGTGGCGGCCACCAGACGAACCAAAATCGCTTTCGTCTTCTTGTGCTTTAAAATACTCTTGCGCGCGAACGGGTAAATGAATAGAAACAGCATAGTGGCCTGGCAAACCACGTTCGTGCACGATACAGCCAGCGCCGGCCCGGAAATGTAGTCATCGGAAAAACCGCACCCGCTTTTCTCAATGTACACGAAACTGTTCAAGGCGTTGTAGAGGATTGCCTGCGAGTGCAGTCCGACTGTCATGATCACGATAGCCGCGTTGCTGCAGCGTTTCAACAGCCTCTTGTTCAGTCCGTCCAGCGCCGGGCTCTCGTAAATGATGCGCTGGCGAATCCAGATGAAGATGTAGATGCCCGAGGTTCCGAAGATCGACAGTTCGACCACCACCTTGCCGATCACGTTGCAAAACTCGCTCGACCTGGCGCTCTTGCCGTAGTTGTACGCCAGCAGGCAGCAGGAAAGAAATGCGACGTCGAAAAGCCCTGAAGTAATTGCGCACCAGTAGAGCATCCTGTCTCGCCTGCGTTGTCTTCTGTTCGACGAACGGCGCTTTTTCGCCATGTATACTATCATTGAGATCACGATTACAGTGGCCACGATTAGGCAGAGTATGCCCAGCACGTTCGCGACTATGAATTCCAGTTCGTCTTTTAGTTTGTCCGGGTAGTCGTCGTCTTCCTTCGTCACAGTGGAGTTGGTGTCTCCAGTCGCCAAAAGACTGCTGCTTTCGGTGGACATTGCGAGATTTAGGAACTTAACCACGGCTGAGGTTGTACAGTAGCCAAATGCCTTTTTCTCTAATGGAAGTTGCTGTGCTGAAGTTTTATTCGTTGCTTTTATGCTTGGCAATCCTTTAGAAATAGCAACTCAAAACTTCAAGAGAAATCTTCTTTTGATTTAACCCTGCATTATTAAGCCCACAAAATATTGAAAGGCTCGTTTAAACATGGCTGCAAAGGCCTAAATCTAAAAGGTAAGAAAACGCGATTAAATAACCTTAGTATATACATACTGGTTCAAAATAGTACGATTTATATATATAACTTCATTAAAAAATTCTTTAAGTATTCTACTTGGTAAAAGCAAATGGGCTCTATTTTTGTAGAACTTAATATGCTGTCATGTTAGGTTGCATACCATGCCGCTATGGGATCGAATACAACAAAATATACGCGCTGTAACCTGAACTACAAAAAGTCTGTTTTCTTGCAATCAACGATTCACACCCGAGTTTTCCGCTATGCTCGCAGATAAATGCAACAAACACTTCCTTCTCTAATTACTGTCGCCTACGCGTTTGCCCATAAAACATTGCCTTTGGCTAATAAACTTAGGCCGGTGTGGTTAATCTCGCTAGCTTGCAACTTTATGTGAAGAATTATGTGTATTCGTCAAAATTTCGCTAATTCCTTAAAAAAAATCTACTCAACCATCAGCCTGGCCTGTGAAGAGCCTACATTTTGTCATTAATGATTTTGTTCAAACGCATGGCAGAGTACTTAATATTGCGATGGGCTAAACATTTTCTTCGTGCTTATTTTGTTTCGCCAACCCTTTTCATTCTGAACGTTGGAACATAAAAAGTTTCCAACAAGTATTCAGGGTTTGTTGTATAAAGCAAAAATAACAAACATGACCGTATTTAAATTGAACGCTTTTCTGAATTTAGTCCAGTCAGCTGTTTCATATTTAACAAATTCTGAGGTTACCTTTTCTCCATTTCACAGGCCAAAAGTTTAACTTGAATGTGGAATATAGAAAAAAAATATGTTGGGCTGTTTAGAATTTTCATACAACGCGAATCGATAATGGCTTTCGAACTGTAGTTTAAAAATAGAAAAAAAAACGGGGCATTAGTCGATGTAAATCACACTACTTTCCAATCATAGACATACACAATGTTATCAACGGTATTGCCTTTTCAGTTGCATTAACAGAACAGTCAATGAATCCCCGAGGTCCCTCCTAAAAGACTTTATAACGTCTGATTTGATCAAAATTAGCAATTAAATCTTTTGTATATGCGATCAACCTATCAAAATAAAATCACGCACTAAAATCAAAAGTCGTTTTAAACGCTTGTTCGACAGCATGGCCAGTCTGCAAAACAAATCTGAAACGCGGTTGACATCCACGCAGCAAAAACGTGGTCTCAAATTACTCGTGCGCCTCGCTCGTTGATCTTGTATTCAGATATCTTGAGAGTTGCTATCGCTACGCTATTTTTCCCTATGTGGTTATTCCGCACACGGAAATGCTTAATGAATCACTGCGCTCACAAAAGCGGTTAACATTCCTTCGTCTAAGTCCTACTCTAAACCAGTGGTTCTCAACCGGGGTGCCGCGGCGCCCTGGTATGTCATTTCTAATGCTCAAAGGTGCCGATAGGTATTTAAAAAAATTGAAAAATCTGATTTTTTTTTAATTGGTAAGGTTCTTGATTTGTGATCATTTAGAGACCATTATATAAAATGACATTTTCCTACATTTTTTTTTAAGTTGATTGTGTTTTTTCAGTTCCAGTTGTAGTGACATTTCAGTAAAACACCCGACAAATGCCAGTCGGGTTGCCGCAAATCTATTTATGTTTTTGAGGGGTGCCGCCATAAACGGCAGAGAAACACTGCTCTAACCCATTAAAAAACGCTTGTTTATACAATTGTTGCACTGTTCTTACTTTTTTAAGTTGAGGTGTATGATTCGGAGTAACACTACCGGATGATTTAAAGGAAAATTAAAATATTCCAAGATTTCCAAGCTAATGTTTTCAGGTTAATTCGCCGAAATTTACATTACTAAGAAAAGTAGAAAGTGCGGCTTTAGGTTGCAAGCTAATAGAATCAAAACCGATACCACCTTAATATCGGACTAAAACCAAAATTACCACTTGGCGTAGGATGTCGGCTTCGACCCGATAATATCGGACCAACTAATCTGAAGTACTTTTACCAACCTTTAAACGACACCCAATTTTAATGTGTACTGTAGCCTTTCGTTACAACCTCACTAAAACCAGCCGATATGTCTTTTTTAAGCGACCTATTCTAGGTTAATTTAGCATCACGTCTTCAGGTTGGCGTTCAGAAACGAATTCATGTTCTACCCTGAGAAAAATTCTAAAAATACCTTTTTGGCACGCGAATGCTGCTTAAAATAATTACAACCCTCAAACACGTGAAGCTGCAAAGCAGTCGAGTTTGTTGCACTCGTTTCACGCTAGTACAATATTTGTCTGATGCTAAAAGAGTAGCTTAGAGATTCGAGAATGTTCGGTTTCGAATTGAAGTTTGTTTGTGATATTTCGTCGCAGGGATTTCGTGCGTCTTATACAGTGACCTCCGTTTCTTTATAAGCTCAATTTACAGTGTGTGGGATTGACTTTTCCCGACCTAATGATGCTATAAAACCAAATAGATGTTGACTATGTAAGTAATACTAAACTAATTAAAAATGTCCAACAGAACTTTTATTTTTATAACCAGACCAGGTTATGTATCTCTACACAAAACACCCGGATATAAGAACACTACATTTTTTTAAATTAAGTTTTTCAACGAAAATGTGGTATCGGATTGTTTATTGGAAATCCCGGAATAGTTTCATAAAGATAAAAAGCATTGTATAAATCTAATTTTATTGTCAAAAAATGTAGTTTTAGATTTAGTTCAGTCGGTAAATGGCGTTACGATGATTAACGGAGTATTAGGCGGATAACTGAACATGTTGCTCAGTCAAAACGGTTGTCTGTAAACATTTTGCTGTACGGCTAGACCAAGCTGCAACAGAACACACGCTTCGGCTACTGGCTTAACCCTGGGTACTCTAACTGAAAAGTGCGAGACATTTAAACAGCTATTTCGGCTTGTTTTCACGTGGTCGGTGCGACCACACATAATACAAGGATTGTTTGCCATGTTTCGTCCAAACTTGAACTACTTTTTCTGAACTGAAGATAATCCAGACACATCTGTCTGTGCAATGAAAGCTATATAATCCCCAACGCAATTTACCCGCTGAAACCAAAGTCTTTTCAGCTAACGCATGTTCTCCATGCAATTATCCCCAATTCAAACTAAATCTAAACCGAATCAAACGCACAAATAGAAGTAAAACATACCCAAAGTTTAAAAACTTTAGGGTCACGGTCTACTTTCTACTCTGACGGAACTGACAATTTGTTTGTATTGTCACACGCCTTTAAAATACCAATGCAACCTCCGCCTTTCACGTTTCGCTTGACTATACGCGCGCTTGCAAAACGCGCATTGTACTAGTCTCGATTCCTCTTAAATAATATCTAATCTATCAGACGCTGTTAAATAGTGGAAACTGCGTTCTAACTGTAGCGAGCCTTATGTAAGACTAATGATTCAAACGTCAGCCTATGCACGCTTCGCTAAAATCCGGTCATGCATACAGGGCGGTTGTTCGCTTAACTATACCCGACACCTCTGCTTTTTCTCTGGGTGCTTACGCAGGCCTGTGTCTCTGACAAGCTGGCGAAACCACGCGCAAAATTTGTTTACGAGGACCGCGCTTAAAAAGTGCTACAAAAAGGCAAATCGACGTTGTGACTGACTTGACTGTTTATTTTGCTGTGTTTTGCTTATTGCGACGCCACATAATCACGGGATAACATTGACTGGGTTTTGGCGCGACAGATTTGCGTGGATAGACGTCGTTCAATTCGCATCTTGGTGGTAGGATCAGACTTGGACAACTTTTTTTAATTATCTTTTTCAAATTAGATTAAATTTCTGCATTCCAGTTTTTCAAATTAGATTAGAATTGAAATTAACGAATCCTTGAAAACTAAAATTACAAATACATTTCGAAGTAGAATTATTTTGATTAATTTACACTCAATCAGTTTAAATCACAATTTATTCTCTTTTGTACGTGAATGGCAAATATTTCCGTGCTAGTATTAGTACTTTTAAAGAGAGTTCTGCTCTTCAGACTATGAAATTCACGTTTCACGTGACTGTTAAAGTCGTTCTAACCAAAGGGGCATTAGTTCGAAAATTTTGCTTCGACTAGAGGCCTCAAAAATGACGACAAGTAACAGTTTAAGTAAACCAGGAATTCCCTTAAAACGAGAGTTAAATTAAACAAGCAATATACATTAGATTAAAATTACGATTACAGTTAGACCAGTTTTACATTTATTCTTTCAATTAAACAACTAGAATTATAAAAATGTCCAAGTCTGGTTTTGGTTTTAAAAAAAACTTTCTTAAACTTTCTTTTGTGTCGTTTATCACTTTTGGTCTCCCGTCCACCAATACAAATGTCTGTTTTGTGTTTAACGATACACATAGCTCATAAAAAAGTACTATATGCATTAAATAAACTAAACACGTCGCCGTCAAAATTAGTCAGTGCGTTTTATAAATTAAGAGCGTTCAAGCGAAATGCGTCACGAAACGTCACAACGGTGGTCTGTGACATCATATTGATTGAGTTTAACTCGCTAATAACTAAAATCGTGATACTTTTTGCAACTATAAGGTTAGACCGACGGTCCCAGCTGAGAAAACCAGCGCCACACAATTGTCTAAGCATTGCATCTTTCAACAAAATATCGAATACATTTACATGCAATTTTACCCATAAATCTCGCAAGCTTGGTGGTAAACACTGCTCTGATTGGCTATCGTTGTGCTTTCAAATCGACAACCGCCAGAAAATAAACTTAAACGACGTTTTTATTATGTACTTGCTTTTCAACCAAATTTTCCAGACATAGTTTATAGTTTCCCACTAACACGGAATTGGTCGCATAGCAACTTATATATACTATTTGATCTTTACTATTCAGTTTGATTGGGAATTCACAATTAGGCAAATCCTGTACTGGGTATCATTTTTTTACGTTTTAGTCTAACAACTTTGTCTAGTAACATATAAATTATATTTTACAAACCTGTTTAATAGTAGGGAGCACTTATTTATTTTCGTTTCCGATTTATTGACGTTTGAATGCCAACATAATCCAGCAATTATTATCTATATAATTTATCTATGCCATTTAAGCTTGCGATGTACCAAGAAAAAATGGCAAAACCCATATACAGAAGGTATAGGTAGCATATTTCCAACGTTTTTCCAATATTTAAAACGTTTGAATTTTAAAATATACCTCCTACAGTGCTGTTGGGGTTTAGGATTAACACTACGTCTAACAACAACCCTGAACTCTTTCAAACTCTATTTTCCTGTTGACTACGTTGATATTCATAAAACAAAGGGTTTATGAATACAGCTAAACAAATTCTCCTGACCAATTTGCATTTATTATATTGCACCTACCACAGCCGCCGACCTTTCTATTCTAAATAGGGTTCTGGCATTTTTACAAAGGTTTCTTGGGAGCATATTGCCCTGAGGTTCTATAGTTAGACATATAGAATGAATATCAAAGTATAGAAAGGTAGCATTTTTTGAACGTTTTAACTTAACTAATTCACCAGATGTTGAATATAAATAACGATTTTTTTAAAGAGTTTACAAAATGCTGACCTTTCTTCTGTATGGATTTTGATATTCAGTCTACATCTGAGCTTCAAAAGATTTTCGCAATACCTCTGAAGAGTGCCAATTCCATCCAAAACAACAAATGCGTTAAAAGGCTAAACAGTATAGCAGTGTTCAGATTCGCGGGCCAGGGTATGTGGTAATCTATCATTAGGGCAATGATTGATCATTACTAACTGGTCTCTCTATCGCAGGAAGGGTTATGGGCGTCACGGTAACATGTCATTAAACGGTGGCGGCGCTCATTGTAGTAATTTTGGACAGCTATTACCGTTATACGTTCTGCGGAAAAATGGGGAATTTTGTTCCTATTTTTAACCGGCGAAAAGTCGCTATAAATATCTGTTGGAGGCAATCAAGGCAGCCTCTTATAAGAGAACGAATGGAATTTTTTTGTTAACTAACGAATTCAGTAAAATTAAAAAAAATATCAAATAAGAAATTATTTTAACTCTCTATATAAGTAAGTTTAAAAAATGTAGAAGTACCTAATAAATGTATCATTAGAATTTTTTAAAAGTAAACGCAGCAAATGTAGAACAAAGCAATCAATGTATCCTTGTATCTTTCTAAACCAGTGATATCTCAAACACTATAATGTGTCGCGGAATTTTTCGCTATGAACAAATTCTAATCGTATTATTCATTTCAACAAGCAATCAAGTTAAATGTAGTATACATTCATAACATTATAATGTTTACCTATCATCTTTCCGTGTATTAGGGGGAATATGACGCTGAAATGTTTTCGTTTTGGAACAAGTTTTATTTTTTAGTTCACCGCAAGCTAAAAATTACAAAAAAACGCTGTTAGGTTTAAGTGAGAAAAACAAACTTATAAGTTAACGATCAAATGTAGAAAGACGTTTTCAGAAAAAAGAAACATAACGACTGTACAGTGAACGTTTTTTTTTTAACATTTACTTATCTTAAATTTGAACCGACACCGAAAAAAGGTTTACAAAAAATGGCCCAAATAGTAAATGGCCGTTTGGAAAGGAAATTTAAGTTGTGAAATCAATTAAGAACTCCTTTAATAACCACTTTAAAGTTCAAACTTGTTTCAAGGATATTTTATTTAAACGCAATTGCTCACCATTGTCAAAACGTATTATACCCAAAGCCCTTTTACACGTTTAAAAACAGTCTCTAAGCTTTTGTAGTTACCTATACTTATACTACGATTTAAAGCTGTTTGGACCATAACAGACTATTTTTAGTCATGATTGCTGACCATACATACTTTAATTTGAAATTGCATTGCACTACTAATGAGCGTATAGAAACAATTGTAAGTCGATATACCTCACTACACTGGCGAATAAAACAATTGCACTGCTAGGTGCTTAATATAGAACTAATAACTTGGGTAATTTGTACTTCAACTTATCTGTCTTCTGTTTCGCAAGTTTCCGCGTTACTAAGTATATCGGCCATACTTCTGCTTATATATCCGACAACTAATATACGCAATGGTCCTGACGTGTATACGCTGTATACCGCAAATTGACCGTACTTATAAAAGTTTAAATTCGAATAAGCTCGCAACGAGCACCGTAAAGGCGCCTAAAACCTCCTTGCAATGAAAAGCACGCTAAACTATAGGTGTATGTTTTGGACTTTTGTATCGGATCGTTCATGCTGAATAGCATTACAAAAATCAACAGAAACAAATCTTAATTAGGCCACAAAAACGTAAATTCGTCAGCGGATTTCAAAAGGATCATATAGACACCATATACTGAAAAATAGCTACCGTATATATTAGGGCTTCTCTTTAGGTCGGCCATAAATGTTGTTTAACTGAGCTATTTTAACTTTTGGTTAGAGCCTATAAAAGCTATACCCTTTTCCAAAAACACAATAAGTTTTGGTATAGGTGAATTGCTGACAATTTTTGGCCAGTTCATGTATATCAAAAGTTTAGAAATTGATACGAGATAAAAAAAAAGTAAAAGTGGTTCGCGGCTAATAAACGTTTACAGGCACAATCGTGTAAATATATATATATCAATTTTGATTCATATGTGTTTTTGATATTATACTATAACGCAGACCATGCATTACTTCAGAAGCCATATGTTCTTAAACTGTCATTTACAAAATTTGGTATCAAAGTAGGCAATACTACGTACCCAAAGTTAAGACATGCCCAAATACAGTACGCTGACCGACATAACTCACTGCGATAACTGGCTAACCTGAAACGTACACGCTGTGCTAACCCACTGCTTATTGAAGAGGGCAATTGACGACGCGTTTTGAATTACACCACCAAGACCGCCGCAATATGTGACCGCACCGATATCCTGCCTTTCATCGGGATGATAATTTGACCGTATATTCACCACGCTATATTTTTTCACATTCTTGGCACAAAGTAGCGTTGAATCTGCAAATATACAGGATCGAATCGTGCGAAAATTTACTGAAAGCTATAGGGTGCGTGTCTTTAAAAGTTTGTACGATGGCAGGGTTTGCACGAATTCTTTGAATATTTGGAAGTCTTTGAATGCCTTTGGATTGATTTGCGTATTTAAAATCTTTGAAAAAATCTCTTTTTGGTCTTTTAATTTATTTTATTTGCAGCTTGGAGTTATGCGTTAAAAAGATGCGCTTTAAATCGATTTTTTGAACTATTATTTATTGTTTTAACCATGACATTGCGCCAACGAACCAATTTGGGGTCTTCATATTGCTTCAAATTTGCGTGCAGCCGTGTTTGCTAAAGCAGCAATCCTGCAAAAGTGTTGAATGTATTATGGTTAACCAACAAACCTTTTGTGGAGCTCGATAAAATCATAAAGACAAAACTATATTAATTTCTTGCAGTTTTGTGGGGCACATATACGGAAAAAGATGTTTTTGCTACAAGAAAAACCTTCTCACATGCTGTAAACTGTTTAGACATTTTTTTTGCCCAACATGTTCTAGAATCTAGATTGTCTTTAAAATAGAGAATGCAATTAAATAAACATTTAACCTGAAGTAAAACGTAGCATACTTGATTTCTAACTTAATTGTAACAGTGTGCTATACAGTGTCTTTTTTTCACAAGTATCCTCCCTATTCTGTACGGACCTACCTTAGAACCGATCACTATTTTAATAAATTACTATCGTGATTACTAGACTTATATTAAAGTAGAACTAGCTTTCTTTCGAATTATCTCGAAATTACCCCTGTCTACATCCGTGTATGTGATTAAATACCACGCTATTAAAACTTTGTAGCAATGCAAAACAATGGATTGCTTTATATACGCAAAGCAAAGCTACCGTATTGTCACGATCATGAGACTCTAGCCGCGTAATGATAACCCATTACAACTCCAACGAATTGCATCCTGTTACATCCTGTACGCGCTAAGCGCTGAGCTGAGTTTAACTGTTGTGCTGCGATTCTGACCGTCTTCACGGTATAGACGAGTTTACAACCGAGCCACTAAATGTCTGGTCATTGACGTTCTTGTTTTTCAACGTTTCGCTAAACGCTCAGTCATTTAACGGAATTTTTAGTTTTAAAATACGCACAAAATATTTGACGTAAAACCTTTATTTTTGGCTGTGGTAACATAAACAATAATATCGAACCTTCTTTAAAAAAGTTGTAAATTATTTTGGCCTATAGCAAGCTATTTAAACTATGCAAACCTATGGTGTTGATTGCCATTTGGGACCTACCTAAACTTGCCACGTTTAATTAACAGCATTTCGAATGACATACATTCGTCTAAACGACAAATTTTGAATACACCTCCAGCAACCCTTAGTACAATGTAAAACATGTTTTTCCACTTTTCCTGTTCAATATACAACGCCTCCACTTGCTATACTTCTTCCGAAAGGCTATATCTAAGCTGGGTGACTCACGATAGTGTGAGAGTTTACGTGTTATAGCATGGCTGCTTGCAACCTACGCTTTACACCGGGGATCGAAATATAGAGTTTGATCGTAAAGGCAACTAGGTACGTTGGCTTACTCACGCCATGCCTTGTATCTGCAGCTTAACGTCACTTTGTTGGAGACTTCCTGAACCAATATAACGGCTATTTTTAAAGTTTTTTTTTCGCTGAACTCATTAAGGCAGCCTTCTTGGCCTGGGGTAAATGCAAGGATAGGTATTCAAGCTCTGAATATTCTGATTCCATTTTTTCAACTAACCTATGCGAAGCGGCTTCTCTGCATTGTTTATTACTATCAAATGTAAAGCACGAAACTGACTCGAATCTGATATTCGTTGTGCATTACCTACTACTACAACAGACATTGAAAAACTCGTTGCCGAAAAGCAAGGGCAGCCGCCGCACTGAATATAACTGTTCTAATTTGTCACTTACGTTTTTTATTTAATTAGCACCACTTTATATATTGGAGGTAAATATGATATTCATCTTTGTTTAATACGATAAGGCTTGTAACCCACACAATAAACGTACCAAAAGCCTCTTTGCAATGAAAAACGCCATAAACTATACTAACGGTGTATCATACACCGTGTATGCAGGGTTTCAAAAGGATCATAGGCACTCTATGCTATGCCTGGTAGCAACAGCATATTCATAGGCACCATGTATACCCTAAAAACCTTGCCACATTTGAACAAAAGATTTTCAATCACGGTTCACTGACGAAGTTCTCATTGCTTAGAGCGCAGAATATTTAATAATTTACCAATAATTAAAGAACAATAATTGTAAAGAAACCACAAGGGCAGCCATCAGTGCTTCACCAACTAAGCAAATATTCGACGTTATTTGCTCTTACGATCGACAAATCGATTTAAGCAGGTGTTGGACTTACGTCGGGGAAAAATTCTTGCCTGGTTTAAACAGATAAAAAAACCTTTTTTAGTTTTGTTCACCCCTTCACATAATATGATAAAAACTATCTCGTCTATTAAATAACAACACAAAATGACTTCGGTTGTTTCGCAAGCTATTATCCATTTATGACAGTTCACCCTTTTTTCACCCCTTTTGGTTGGTTCACCCCTGCAATAATTTTATTCACTCTGGGGTGAACCATTCACCTGATTAAGAAACACTGCTCAATACTTTATTGCGCTTACTAATCTGTGCGCCGCAGACAAATGGATAAACTTTTCTAAAATATACAAACAATATTTTTGTCATCATTTTTTACATTCTTTTTACTTTAAATATATTTAACTATAAGGTCTATGTAATAATTCTTATTTTCAAAAATACATGTACTTATAAGGCCTTTATAAAAAGTAAATATACGGATTATTCTTAAAAGATAAAAGATAAGTAACTACAAAGCCTATGCTTAAAATATATGTAACTATAAAGCCTATGTAATGGAAACTTACAAGTAAAATACCGGTGCAGTAAAATTAATTTCGCGCTCGCTTTGCTCGCCAGGTGCGGCATCAAGTGTTTAGAGCTCCATACAAATGCGCCCTGAGTGAGGAAACACTGCACTGTTGAATATTGTTCGATGTCGCGTCCATACGCAATCATAGCTCTGGAGTAAACTTTCAGGCCCATATGGTGGTTAGAATAAGTTAGAATATATTTGAATCCTATAGGCCTCAGGATCCGTTATTTACTTTAGACATTCCAATACACTGGACACGACGTACACTACTTCATGAGTTGTTTACTATTATTAATTTATGAAACTTCTGGAATATGCGTTTTTTTTCGCAATACGATTGTTTAAACGAATTATTATCCCATCAATATTATTAAAAGGAATTGATGTTGAGGAAATATACAAGTACTGTTTACAGAATGAGTAAAATACAACTTTATTATTTTTTTTTAATTATTTCGTGCCGCAGCACAACAGAGTTTGTAAGTATATTTTTTAAACTTTTTCATTTCAACTTAAAATAAAGGAGTGTTTACTACAGTAAACTGAAAACAGTTTTATTTATTTTTTTAAATTGTATAAAATTAAACAAAAAAATGTTTTAAAAGTTAAAAAAAATGATCCAAGATGTACAATATCAAAGATAAAATATACTAAGATGTACAATATCAAAGATAAAATATACTAAGATGTACAATATCAAAGATAACTTAAACTAAGATGTGAAACATCAAAGATAAAACAGGAATAGTAACGGCATTTAAACAAGGAATACCTGACCGAGACATAGACCAAAAACTTAAAAAAAAAAAAAAACAAGTCCTGCATTTTTTCTACGATAAGTCATGAAGAACTACGATAAGTCATGAAGAACATACTCGTTACTCGTGCCTCATGAATTGCACAGCATTAGTACGCGTGTCGCTTGAATCTGCTGCGTGTTAGGTCGCAAGGGCTGGAAGTGTTGCAATTGTAAACCAGTTTGACGTCAGCATAATGGTAAATCGGTTAGGGCGAATCGAGAATTGTCCGGTTTTGAAACATGTGGCATTTGGCCCCTAAGCTAAAGGATTAGACACCAGTGCATGCATTTTTATTAAATTTTGCAGTTTGGCATTACTCTTCTCTGCTGTCCCACTTTGACCCCTGGCATAAATCACATAATAAATGGTGAAACGTACATTCTAAACACTATACATACACTAATTGATTTTTTATCAGTAAAAATATGTGTTATATGCAAAATGCGAAAATAAAAGAATATTGCACATTGCGATATTTAATAAAGCATTTGGCGTTAATTAAAAACTTTTAAGGGCTATAAAGCTTACGGTAATACCGACAATAACTTTACTCTTTTTTACACGTTTTAAACATTTTTTTACGTTTTAATTGACTTAACTTCAGTATAAAATTTACATAGTTTTGTTATACGTTTGAATCGTAACAGATGACAAAACTTTAGGCCGCCAATATTAGGTACAGGCATACAAAAGTAAAAATCATTGAATTCGAATACTGTATTACGACGATGTGTATAAATAACAAGTCCATCAGTTGCTGGATTCATCTTGAAGTCGCCAGCAAGCGAACGGTGACGTCAAAATCTGTGGCCAATAACCGAAAGTAAAAACCACGGCGCACAAGTTTAACGTTGAGCTAAAAGCGTAACACGCCAGCGGCAGATAAAAGGTGTCCTTTGCGAACACGCCAACGTACAGGCCGCTGGCTCCATCGCTGGCCATACATACCACAGTGGCTGCAACGAGACGAACCAAAATCGCTTTTGTCTTCTTATGCTGCGCCAAGACGTTTTTGCGCGTGAACGGATAGGTGAAAAGAAATATCATAGTGGCCTGACAAAGGACGTTGATGGTTGACACAGCCAGCGCGGGCCAGGGCTGGTAGTGTTTATCAAACCCGCAGCCTCTTCCGGGAATGTACAAGAACGTGTTTAAGGCGTTATAGAGAATGGCTTGCGAGTGAAGTCCAACCGTTAGTACAGCGATAGCCGCGTTACTGTACATTTTCAGCTTACGCGTGCTCACGCCGTCCAGCGCCGGGCTCTCGTAAATGATGCGCTGCCGCATCCACAGGAACACGTACACCCCCGTCGTGCCGAACACCGACAGCTCGACCTCCACCTTGCCTATGACGTTACAAACAGCGTCGGAGCGCGCGCTCTGGCCGTAGCTGTACGCGAGAAGGCAGCACGTCAAAAAAGCGGCGTTGAAAAGGCCGGAGAAGATAACGCAGCCGTACAGAACCGCGTTTCGCCTTCGCTGGCGCCTGTCGGTTGAGCGTCGTTTTCTCGCCACGTACACCAGCATTGAAAATAGAATCCAGGTAGCCGTGCTTAGGAATAGGACGCCGCAGACTTTGGCGATTATGTATTCGTGCACAGGCTCGTTTGTCACGTTTACTGTCACAGTAGTTGCAATGTTGGCGCCTTTAGACATTGCCAACCTTTTGGATTAAAGCCGTTATCGGTAATAGATTGGATAATATAATGTTGGTCTTTTCTGTTTTGACGATTTCTTGTAACTCTGTCAGCTGTAGTTGTGATTTTAATTCAAAACTGCTTTCTATGGTTCATTTAGATACGTTATCTTTATGATCACATTACGCTATAAGTCAAATACACGTTGAACAATTTTAAAAACAAGTGCAAGTTTGACACTAATTATACACCTACACAGTAAGCATTAAAACAATGAAAATAACACCTCTCCAGCATACAATGCTGATGCGTTTGTTAAATTTGCCAGTCCTTAATATAATTTGGTCTGCAAGACGTCAAATGGCCATAGCTGTTAGAAACTAAAACTTGATTTTCAAGAACACTAACTTTCTATTCCTTGCTTTGAAACGGTTTTGTTACTTAAAAAATTTCGAAATTCGATATCCAGTGCAATGTGTCGATGTGAAATCTGGAAACGCTGTCAATCAAGCAAGCCTTGCACTCTTCTCTCGCTGGCTGTGATATAAAAGACCTGTCAAAATGCCACCGAATAGTCATGGAAGTGTGCTTACTTTGGTTGAAGCCTATATGAGAATTCGAAAACCCAGAACCGCTTCGATTACTGTTTTAAAACCTGTGCTTCTTTAAAGAAAGGTACACTTTGAAGTATAATTTTTTCGTGGGCCACAAACATTGCAAAAAATATTGTTTAGAAATTAAAATAACCAACGGTTCTTACTTGCTGTCGCTTTGCAAATAGCTTTTACACGCTTATCGCCACATGGCGATCACGAAAACCGTATTAACTCTATTTGTAAATGGCCGCGTTTGTCTAATTCTAAATAGGGTAATCAGGTGGCACTATAAAAAGACGAATTGTACTGTGTTGTGGTCAAGGTTTCCCACATCCGTGCTTCATCAGGTCAATTGAAAAAAAATATATTTCTGCTTTGACCTGGTGAAGCACGGATGTACGAAACCTTGTCGAGAATACAATGCAGTTTGTCTTTCTATAGTGCCACCTGGTTAACCTATTTACACTATGAGCGTTGTGTTTCACACGTTAGGAAATCCCGCCTCATGACGCCATAGCACTTTATAGAAGGCGATTATAGCGTAGACTAATCGCTTCCTGCCATAACATGTTAATGGGCTCGGTCTACTTCATCCTGCTAACTTTATAAAGACTTCTGATAATGTTTCTCTTACAGTTATGACATCAATGGTTTTTAGGTCTTAAGAAAAAACTTTAAATCTTAATCTCTTGACAATTTTATTACTGTTTTCATTCTTTGGCAATTTTTTACATTTTTTTATATGCTAAAGAAACACACAGACTCTTTGTTACCGCTATAAACAATTTCGATTTTTAATGAAACTTACACACTCTTTGAGTTTGTTCTTTCTAATATAATATACATGGTGCATACTTGCAAAAAATAGTACAAAAGTGGGCGTTTTACACAGCCTTTTGTGCCTTGGCGTGAAAAAAGCGCATTCTACTATGTTCTGATATAGCAATGCTAAAAAACGACCCTTAATTGCTTTAAATAAAACTACTTGGCTTAATATAATGAATGTCAAAGCAAATTAAGTCGACATCATCTCAAAGACATTTCGATACTTGTATCATCGTTGGTTAATGAACTGATTTGGCTTTACCATTCATACTCCATTACAGATCCTTGTATAGTGTATCTAAAACTACATGAATCGAAATAATGTTTTTCGCCAGTTAACATTGTTTTTGGTAAAATGTAATTTTGAACGTTAATTATTGTGTCGATTTTGATATTCTTGTTTAAAACAAAAAATAACAAGACCCTTAAATAGATCAGACGCGCAATATTGTCACTTTATACACCTAATATAGTCCCGACTTCCGATAAAACTCACAATGCAAACTATCGCCTATATGATTAACGAGTCAAGGCATAGTTCCACCGAAAATTCCCGTTTGTCCTAAAGTTTTTCGTTATGTTACTCATCCCTTGAACCAGTTATGCGACACCGACCCTATTTCCTCTGTCGTCTTCCTGGTTTAAAGTAGGTTTATTCTATAAAAAAAGATTTTTTTCGTGAGCAGCGTCGGTTTAGTCGTTTTTTTGAATATTTATACCTAAAATAAAGTGCGACCTTACACACCACATTTGATCAAGATTAAGTTGTCTTACCAATTTTTTTATATTTGAGCATAGTTCTGCTACGTTACGAAAGTTAAACATTTTAAATCGGATTTCAACAAAAAGAAACAATCGTTAAATTATGCCAATGTTACTTTTAAAATTTTAAAATGTCTCAGTTTGTTTGTTACAAATGTGGGTGTTGTATGTTTCAGTAAAGGCTGCGCTGGAAATGGTAAAATGACCACAGTTTTAACAGCACAGCACTTTATAAAAATATGGATTCCTTCGGTTTTAAATGCTGATTAAGCGTCAAAACCAATGTCTTTCATCAGTCGTGTACTTCACATATGAAGACCAGTGCTCAACCGGGTATTCTGTATACCCAAGTGTATACCAAATTAAAACTGGGGTATACAGCTTGCGAAAGGTATTCGAAGGGCATACATATTAGTTAATCATTAGTGAACAACCCAAATGTGACAGCTTATATAATCGAACTACAATATTTCCCCCCTTTTACGATACGTAATTTCGATTCGCGAATCTTATAAGTCTATTTATGTTGGCACGAATTAAGGACACCTTTTAGCCCAAAGATACTGTGCGCTGCATGATTATTTCGCTTTCTAGAGAATCTGGCTGTTATGTCGTAATTAACACCCCTAAACTATTGAATGTTTAGGGGGGATAACAGTATTATAGGTCGAGATAGACCGATATATCGGTTTACCGATTATAGCAGTGATTGTCAAACTTTTTTGAGCGCGACCCAAATCTGAGTTTTATGAACATCTCACGACCCAAGCCTCAAAAATAAAAAAATGTGCGTTTTCTGACGTGCATGAAATAGAAAAAGACACAGATGATCAGATGTAGTAGCCTCTATGAAACAATAATTTATTACAAACAAATGATTAATTCTAACTTTCAACAATACTACCTGCAACTAATGACCTAGTTCAAGACTTGGACAACTAGATTTATTTTAGCTTTTTAAAATTAGATTAGAATTAAAATTAGAGCATTTTAGTTTTTCTAAATTAGATTAGAATTAGATTGTTTTAGGTTTTTTCAAATTAGATTAGAATTGGAATTACCGAATTCCTAAAAAAACAAATTTCAACTAGAATTTGAACTAGAATCACATACAACCAATTTAATTTAATCGCAAAGTATTCTTATAAGAATGTGAATGGTAAATATGTGTGTGCTTATTTTTAAGCCTTTTTATGCTTTTTAGACAGTAAAAAATACATACAAGTCGTTCCAACCAAAGAGTTTTAATTGAAATTCTGTGTTTTAACTGAGTCACTAAAAATGCCGTTGGACAAAGTAGCAGTTTTGGAAAAATCCGAATTAGATTAGAACTAGAATTAGAGCACACAGGCAATTCATAAATTAGATTAGAATTAGAATTAGCCGCATTTTGCTCTAATTCAATTAGAAAACTAGAATTATCTAGTTGTCCAAGTCTGCCTAGTTCAGTGCTTTTCAACGCGTGGGATGGTACATAATTGTGCGGACAAAAAAACTTGTAATACGGATGACTAACGTCGTGCGAATGTATGTGCGGATGAAAATGGTGCATTATTATCTTTTATTATGTGTAATACAGTAATCAAATAAGCCCACTTATTCGTTACAGGTACAATAATATAGTGTGGTATAGTGGTTCATTGCAACTTAAGCTATTTATTTTATATCGGTTAAGGCTTAGCCACACGGTTTTAATACACAAACCCTTTTATTGTTATTTCACAAATAAAACTAAAGGTTGCAAACTTACTGTGCTTGTTTCGTGCGGATGGAAATTTTAAAGGTTGAGAAGCACTGACCTAGTTGAAAGGAACAAAACCTATAGCTAGCATCGAAAGAAACGTACCTATAGCTTGAACGGAAACGGATGAGTTTCTGCACAGGACCTCAAGTTGCGAATAAATAATACACAATATTCTCAATTCTAATCCCAAGTTTATCAGTGACTACTGACTACGACAGCACTAACGCTCGTCTAACAGAATTCTGGGGTATATGTGTGTAATACGCAGGGAGTCGAACCGTTTGACTTTTCCGGTTAAGGTTCGGTTCAGGTTCAAGGATTTTCTCGGAATCCGGTTCAGTTTCGGTTCAGTTCCGGTTTTGGTTCGGAGTAATTTAAAAGTTCCGGTTCAGCTCCGGTTTGAACATCGTTATTTCAAAACCGGTTCATAAAGTTCTGGTTCAGATACAATATAATTTGCGTTAAATCTCAAAATGTGGGTCGATAAATGTAGAGAATAATCTTTGAATTGTAAGTCATTTAATCTAAGTTCCGTGACTTATGAACTATCTAAAAAATAAAAAATGAACGATTTTTTTATTCAATATTCATATTTTTTTCATAAAATTTCGAACATGGCGTGACTTGACTCTGTAAAATAGAAGTTGTGACGTCATGCTGGAGCGCACCGCTTTTGTTTACAGGTTCGGTATCGGTTAAGGTTCAGGTACTTTCAAATTATTCGGTTCAGTTCCAGTTCGGCTCCTTAAAATCTTATAAAAAACGGTTCAGGTTCGGTTACGGTTCGGAAAAAATTGACCCAAAACCGGTTCATAAAGTTCCGGTTCGGTTCCCTGGTAATACGAGCTAGCAGAATAATCTTCTAAAAAAATAAAAAGTAATAAAGCAAATGTGCGGCTTCCGCTTACATCAGTCTTATAGCTACTGTGGTTGGCTATGACTATACCGTGGTTGGCTGCCATCAAAACGTTCATAAAACCACGTATGATGCAATAATCCAGGTTACTGAGTTGAAGCCACATGAAATGCTTATAATGCAATGTTTCAGTCATGGAAGATTGAATTGAAAATACTTAAAAAATTAAACGAAAAAAGTTCGTTTGCGCAAGATTGAATCACCATAGAGCGACTCATTTTTTTACCTTGCGCGACCCATACTATGAGAACCACTGGATTATAGGAACCATACATCTGTTAAATCGTTCACGTCTTGTTTGCCATTTGATTGATATGTCACGCCTATTTTAAATAAAAAGTTTTGTATTTTTTTCGCGTTCGCGTGATTAACGATTCCCGTCTTTTAATGTGGTTATACTTGGTTTCTTTGGTGCGCACTAGCTTGACCGAAAACAGCAAGTTCTCAAGGTTC
Organism: Ascidiella aspersa; assembly: GCF_963924565.1. NCBI lineage: Eukaryota > Metazoa > Chordata > Ascidiacea > Phlebobranchia > Ascidiidae > Ascidiella > Ascidiella aspersa. The sequence goes on from NC_139451.1 coordinate 25,474,370, forward strand.
CTTGTTTTAAATCGCCACGTTATTGCGTAGATTTGTGGGGTATATGGAGTATTAAGAAGTTGCTGAAGGTATATATCGGTGTAAAAGGTTGAAAAGCACTGGTATAGACCATCATTCTCAACCTTCCATGCACATTTTGTAGTATATTTTATAGGTATTGGTAATACCTCCAAAAGGTGTTGGTTGTACCTTCAATATTGGTATTGGAAGGCTTTAAATAGGTATTGGTAGTTCAAACGGCTTAAATAAAGCCTTTTGAACCACCAATAAAAATTTTGCCCCATGAAGCGAGTCCGAGGGCTACTTTTGAGACTCGTGGTGAAAATATAGACGAAATCCTTATCTGAGTGGTGTCGTTTTACTTTTTTCAGGTGCGTTTACGATTACCTGATGATCTTCGACGGCGATTCGACAGAATTTCCGCTCTTGCTCTTCATGTGCGGCAACGATTTTCTACCACCAGCCGGTTCCACATCCCAGGTTATTTTACGTCTTTTAAACATATACCTTAAAGTTGGTTCAAATCGTACCGTAAATCAGAACTCATTATCGCCACAAACATAATAAAATAAACGACTTTTGATGCATTGTGCTTAAAATTTCGGCCGAGGGTTAAATATTACAAGCAGATGCATTCACAATGAAGCTAAATTATTAGGATTATCCGTTTAAAGAATACCTACCTCCGGGTTCCTGGTTCGAGACAGTTATCCTTAATACAAACTACGGATCTACGTAGGATCAGAGGGAGCAAGTGGTGAAAAAACACGTGGCGCTGCTACCTTTCTCATCCTGTGATCGTACTTTGATAACTCATTTAAATCGTATTGATTCGTAACTTAGAATTCTATCAACTGAGTTGTCGTAGCCCTTTGAGCCCTGCGTATAGCTCAACTCAAAATAAAAAGGTCCTTTCAAAACTTGTTTATATAGGCCATTATAGGATAACGTCGTGTAAACTTTCTACAGGATTTGATCAAAACGTTTATATTATGGCTCTATTTTTGGCGTACTGTGGTGTATTTTACAACTATCCTTGCTATGTTTGAGTAACGTGCACAATTGCACATATTCTTAATTAGTCCAATTCAATTACTCCGCTTCGAAATTTCGAACTTGGTGCGACGTTTGAATTTTTCAAGGGTTTCGATCAATGATTTTCCGTTTTGTATTCAAAACTTATTGTGGAAATAAAATGCCTAAAAGTATTATTATCTCCTGAAAATGCATTCTTACTCATTGGTTACGAAAACAATGCAAATATTGATTATGATTTTATATACACATAAATATAAAAACGAAAATTGGCGAAATGTATATGGCTAGGGGCGTCGCAAGTGCAACAAACAATTTCAAAGGTTTGCAAGAAAAAAAAATCGATTTTTATCGCGACTTTTTTCAGGGTGCAATGCTTGTGTGGTTCCACTCGGACTGGGGTGTACACGGACTCGGCTTCTACATGACCTGGACCGCTCAAGGTGGCGGTGGAATTGACCCGAACCCAACCAACGTACCCACAATCCAGCCAGGTGCTGATAATAATTAAATTAAAGCAATAATGGCTGGTTTTATCGCCCCGATGCTGTCGTTATTCTATTTGAATAAGACAACCGACTCTCTCTGAATGTTTATCGAGTTTACTAAAATCCCGTTTTTTCCTAGCGAAACATAGATTTGTTGGGGTCAGCATATTTAAAACTTAAAATCATTAAAACTACTTATACCTACTGCTTATTACACACCCGTCCAGTGATTTTTTAAGGTGTTTTTTCAAATTTCTCCAGCGGTTTCCCAAAAAATAATAAATAATTCGTTTAAGCAAATATGGCTATCTTTTGGTATTTAAATGAAACACTTGCGGTTTCTTAAAACTACTTAGCGGTCACCCAAGCCAAACCTTAAAAAAAAACCTGCGCCCGCCACCAAAAACTAGAGGTTAAAATGTTTACATTCTGCCTTTTTAAAAAAAGTTTTCCTTTTGCGCATCTTGAACTCGGCCCTTACCTCCGTATGGGGCATTTACTCCGGGCTCAGACAACTATTAATTCAGTCAGACATTTTCCTCGCACTTATTCAGACAATGGGAAGAACCCAGCCACAACTTTTACCTAGTTTCTTTGTTTTTACTTTACTTTCTCCTAGAAAAAAATTTTGTCGTTATAAACCAGTAATTTCCCAAGCAGTATGCCCCAAGAGTTTCTTAAATCGCGCGAAATGGTTTATTCGTGTTACAAGTAAGGATGCATTTAAGCATGAGATACTTTTAATACGCACTTTGCACCAGGGCTGCGGAGTCGGACTCGGGACGCGAGGAGTCGGTTTGTTTTTGTTGGAGTCGGACTCGGGACTCGAGTAAGACCTTGTAAAACTACCCGAGTCCCGAGTCCCGAGTCCGACATGCGCAAGCACAGTACTGAATTTTTAAACTGTTATGGCCGCAAAATGGAAATTGTAAAGGTGGAATATTATATGGCGGAATATTTTCCAACCATGTATTGTGAGTGAATGAATTATACGACACCCCTATAAGTGAATTGCTGAATATCCACGTTATTTTAGTTACGTAAATTAGTCATATACAGGCTGTAGAGTCCGGGCCGGACTCGGGACTCGACAAAATCGCACATTTGCCGGAGTCGGACTCGGGAGTCGGACTCGGGTTTATTTTTTTTGTGGGGAGTCGGACTCGGGTTATTTTTAACCGACTCCGCAGCCCTGCTTTGCACTGCCTATTCGAAAACTTATCATACCATAATATTTACATACCGCCTTGCCATGGATTAAGGATAACAGTCATGTTATTATGATTTATTAAGTTTAGAAGTCTGTTATACGAGGATGAGTCGTCATATGCAAAAGTGAATATGTCATGCGTGTTAAATGATTACGCATACCGAAGATATGAAAACACGTTAAACCGATGCTGAAGTCTGCAGCAGTTTAAAGCAGTTTAACTACAACCAGACTTGGGCAATTAAATTATTTGTTTTTATTTCGGTATAATTAAAATTAGGGCACTGCTGTTTCTTTAAAGTAGATTAGAGCATTTTGTTTTTTAGATTAGAATTAGAATTAGATTTAATTAATCACAAATGATTTAGTTCGAATCGCCATTTAATTTCGCAAGAATATAAATGGCAAATATTCCTGTGTCAATTTTTTTTTTAGCATAGCCTATGCTGTTAAACAATAAAAATCACTTAGCGGTTGTTCCGACCAAAAAGTGTTAATTCAAATTATTTGTTCCCACTGAGAAACTAAAATGCCGTTGAACAAAGTAGCATTTTTGGTAAAATCCAAATTAGATTAGAACTGGAATTAGAGCACAAGGCAAGTCACATATTAGATTAGAATTAGAATTGGCCGCAATTTCCCCCAATTCATTGTTTTAGAAAACTAGATTTATCTAGTTGTCCAAGTCTGACACAATGGTTCAGTAAAGTTTTATCCTATCTTCAAATTGAATGAACTATCAATACATGCTAAGCAATGTTGTTCTAGTAGGGTCAAGCAAACTGTCATGTTGTTATAACTTATTTTGTAAAAGTTTAAAAATCTGTTATAGACGGATATAAGAGTCGTCATAGAAAAATCAATGCGTCACGCGTGTCAAATGATGTCGCGCATAGACAAAACGCAAACAAGTTGAACCGGTATTGAAGTAGTAGCACATTAAAGGAACTTAACTACAACAACACAATGGTTAAGTAAAGTTAAATCATGTTTTCAAAAATAATGAAACAACAATACATGCAAAAATATTAGAGTGAGGTCAAGGATAACGTCTTGATATTATATGTCAATTACGTTTAACAGTCCATGAAATACAGAAATCATAAAAATGCTTTGACCTAAATGCACAATTGACAAATTAGATTTTCTGGTTTCTGATTTATTAAAAGCGAACACGTATGACAGCGTGTCATGTCATAAAAAAATTGTCTGCTCTTCTTAAAAATATCGACTTACCAGCAATCAGCATGTACAGAAATTTCCCAACATTTCTTTCGTGCCAAGGCAAATTATGACGTAATAAACTTGAATTGTCAACTTGTCAGGTACGTGTGGATCCGACCAGCTGGTGGCGGCCGTCTACCCGATCAACATATTTTCGCCAGGATGGCCGGGCGAATACCCAAATAACCTGAACTGCATATGGACCATTGAGGCAGCCGTCGGATATACGTAAGTTCGATATACGCTGTTGGATTAATATAATTCGGGTGTAGCCAACTTATTATTGCCCATGACACTTTTGTTTCTGTATTTTCCCCACCTATTAAACCAGTGTTTGTAAACCTTTTCATGCGGGCGACACAAACATTAAGCCTAAGTAGAACAGCCAAGCTTTAGCGACCCAATTCTTAAACGGAACTTTTTGTAGGTAAACACAATATCGCCTTTTAATTAATATGCGACATGTCTCAGTGTTTCTGCCGCACTTTGTCAAATTTAAGAGACAGCCGAAATCCAATCCCAATAAAATATAAACATATAAAGTTTTACATTGTAAACTACTGCAGTCGGCCATCGAACCAGGCCAAACAGCGACATGTGAAAAACTGTATTAAAGTTAGCATCCTGACAGGATTTACGGCAGGACATGTTTTGCTCATTTCACACTACTGTATTACACCCCTATCTTTTATATATGTCTTTTTAATATTAAGTTTAGTGCTGATACCACTTGTATTTTTTGTACCCGTTTGAGTTAAACCGGGCGTGTGTTACACCTTTACAGGGTTATTGTGAATGTTGACTTTCTTGACACGGAAACGCAGGATTCCTGCATGTACGATTACCTCGCCTTCTACAATGGTAAGCCAGCCATCGTACAAATCTAACATGATTCCGTTGTCGAGGGCATTTCCGTAGTATTCAATGTAGGGCGATACAGGCGAACTGACATAAAAAACATAAAAATAACTAAGTAAGTAAGTAATGTTTATTTTCCGTTAGCGCTGAAAGTAAAATACACAAAGTATGACAAGAACAAATTCATGCGCGATACGGCCGGAGCAGCGATCGTATAAAAATAGTTACAACAGGGGTGGGCATTCTTTTTCAAGTCGGTGGTCGAAACCAACCTCAGAAACGTCTCTGCTGGTCGTAATAAATTTCAACTGACAGTTATGCTTTCAGATACAATGAGTTGGCGTAACTTCCGTTGTTGATAGTTCCAATCAAGGGTAAACTTACACACCACTTTAAGCTGTAAATTTTTCGCATTTACTTTGTTGAAATAGCCCCAAAAAAATAGAAATGGCCTCTTATCCATTTCGTTAAAGAGGTGACGGGCCGGATAATATTCATTGACGGGCGGTTTTGGCCTGCGGTCCGTAGGTTGACCACCCCTGATTCACATCACTGATATTGACAACCGCGATTACGGAAACGTTTGTTATGCCAAACATTATTCATGTACATGTTTAAAAGGACGTTTTAAATGTGATGTTGCCGGCGTTTAAGTCCGACATTTTAGTGTTATGCATTTACTTTGTTATCAGTTTTCCATGTATTATACCAATATTTTCGCAAATGTTCAGTGTCCTTTTTACAACAGTAAAACACTTAATTGGGAAAGCGTCTGTACCTCACGAAAATAGTATTTTTTATGACTTGTTTAATACCTCGCCCGTTACCAGACGAACATACAGTCAATCGTATTCCAATGCCATTGACACATTATCACTAAACTTTCCGGTTTATCAATTTCATTCACGGGTTCTCTGTTAACATAAAATCTAGTTTTGGTGATGTGTCTATTATGTGCAAGAAACAGGCAAATTTTAGATAAAATGTGGGCAAGCCTAGGTGGTATTAAGTAAGAATTTTTTTTTCAAATTTTACATTTTGAAACTACAAAAAATCCTTGCTTCTTATAAATCACAGTGTTTGCCTTGAATTAAAATTTGCCCCAAATCCCGCTCTGGCTACAACAACCGTCTGCAAATTTCCGTCCTAGCAAATTGTTTTCAAATTAATTAACCTATCCTTGCTATTTCGGTGTGTAAACATACTTCTAAAAAAGCCAAACCCGGTGTTTTCAACAATTTGTCAAACAAATCGACTCTTTTCCCCAGGACCGAACATAACCTCACCACAGATCGGCAAATACTGCGGCCGCGTGAGCGTTCCGACACAGCACTCCTCTGGCAACTTTTTGACGATGCGTATGGTGTCGGATAACAGTGTGGGTTACCTCGGCTTCAACGCTTCATATCAGCAAGGTGAGCCGCTTACGTTGCTTCTGTGGTTTTAGTAAGTTTTTTTTTCTTTTGCGTCACGCGCAAGTCCGTTGAAATCAGGGGTTTCTAAATTTTTTGAAGGTAAAAAAAAATGGTTTGTATTTACTAGAGTCGGCATGAAATATTTTAGAAGTGAAAATATTTTAAAAGTCATTAATGGATTTATATATGCCATGAAACAAGTAGATTTAAGAAACCACCTGTTCTCAATCTAACTCGTGCACAAATACAATACTGTATAAATCAGGTGTGCTTAAATTGGGGTCCGTGTATCACTTGGGGGTACGTGGACTTATTTTAGGGGATCCACAAAGGCCTAATTAAAATATTGGTGTAAAATTTAAAATGTAGAATTAATATTCAAAAAAATTGTTTAATTGAAAAAACGCCCTGGCGGATTCTCATTAAATGTAATATTTTGACTTTATTTCTATTTAACATTTGTTGGACCGAAAACAGCATGTTTCTTAACACTGCTTGTTTTGTGACGTCATCTATAAAAAATTCGTGTAGACCCTGGTCTACGAGAAGCTAAAATCTATTTAGGGGTACCCAGCAAAAAAGTTTGGGAACCCCTGGTCTAAATACATTCAACAATAGCGGCTATTTTTTGTTTGTTCACCAGATTCATTATATGTGTATTTCCCAGACCTTTTTATTGTCTGCTTACCAGAGTTGTAAACTTTTTTAAAAGTCCCAGCAAAAGTCATCGGTTGGCCAAGTCAAGTCCCAGTCAGTCATAATCATAGCAAGTCATCTTCAAGTCAAGTCCTTGTCACAAATATAAAACTTTAAACTGTTTAAACTGGTAAACTCGTCCTATACGCAACATATAGCAAGCAAATTGTTTTATGTGCAAAAAATTAAGTAAATACCCAATTTAAAAAAATGCATAATGAAAACATTAATTTTAACCCTAGTCACTTTTCCAAAGGATTTAAGTCAAGTCATTTAAAACAATGAAACAAAACAGACATTACTAGTTATGTACATTAAAAAAAACTTTTTTCTGTAAATGGCTTTTAAGAATAAACAACTGATGAATTGGGAATGTTTAGTTTGTCTCTTAGCTTGAGATCATTTCGCCTCAAGTTTTCGTTTGTATTTTAAAATACAGTCATGTGGTTTTCTACTGGTATTCTTTAAAACACATTACACGGGTTCTGAAACAAAATAAATCGTCTTAAAAACGAAGTGCACATTACAAACTACACCTACATTCTGTTATATATGTCTGCTTATATCTCAGGCTGTGGCGGGCTTGTAGTGTCCGACTTGAGCGCTATCCAGTCGCCCAACTACCCCGGTCAGTATCCCCCTAACACCCGATGCAGTTGGGTGCTTGTGGTCACTATAGGCCACACCATCTCTCTGAACTTCGACTCCAACTTTGCCATCACAAACAGCGACGGCGCCCAGTGTTCTGAGGACAGCGGCGATTATATCGAGGTATGTAATATCGTATAGTAGATTTAATTTGCTATTCAAATAAAATTGAATAGCATGCTGCATTTTCGTCACTTTTGTAGTTATCAAAGGTCTGCTTTTTATTATGAAAAAAATGTTTGTGTGCAGGAAAACCTTAATATTTTGTTTTATGCTTTGACCTCTGTGTTTTTTCTATTTTTTGCTAGGGTAACGTGCAAATAAGAGTTTACCAAATATAGGTAGATAAACTCCCAAGTTGATCGGATTTTATTTTTATTTAAATTGTTACCATATCCAAGGATCGGTAACGGGTATCGGTTGGTAAAAAGGTGAAAAATCGTGTATCGGTCCGAGAAAGCGATATCGGTCGATCTGTACTTTACATGTCAAATAAATTTAACAAAAATATCAATCTCCTTCGTTTTTTAACAAATAATAATCTTACATGTTTTTTTAACAAAAAAAATCTATCTTACTCGTTTTTTTGCAGCTACTTAACGGTCGCGACCAGGACTCCCCGCCTCTTAATCCCGAGGGTGTCGACGGAAACGGTCGCTACTGCGGGGCTTCCCCTCCACAGGACCTCGTCACTTCTTCGAATGGAATGGTTGTCAACTTCCAAACCGACGACACTGGAAACGCCGTCGGGTTTAAGTGAGTCTTTTAACATTTTTCTTGTCTGATTTAATGCGTGCTGTTGGGAGACTGTTCATATTTTTTCTTATATTATTCAGTGTGCTTTTTTTTGTTTGTCTTTTTATTTAAAAAAATTATTTAAGATTATTTTTTGTTTTTTAGCAAAGTTATACTGTGGTTTGCCTTACTTTGTACAACTCGTAGTTTTTATATTTTTAAGTCAGTCTTGCTATTGTTATTTGACAGAACGGCAATAAAAGGATAGTCTTCTTTCGCAAATATTGTTTGTCAATTTGATTAGCAGGTCCCTGGTAACCTTTAGTATATTAAATAAGTTCTTTAATACAATTTAAAACATTGTTTAACGGTCCCAGTGTGCCCCAAGGTCGTGAGTTCGAACCTAACTGCAGGCTAGAAGTTGTTTTTTAGCCTGTCTTGCTTGCATTATTGATCGACAGATTTGGTGAATCTGTGAGGGGTTTTAATGTATCCGAAACTACAAAAACAACGGCCGTACAAATTAAGTTAAAATGTACGGATTGAACAAGGCATCAGTTAAAAAAGTTTAAAGTCACCTTTTCACACGGAGTTTATTCTAACTATAGTGATATGGCAAAAAAGCAACATGTTATGATTTATCGCAGGCTCGTGTTTTCTGGACAACAGGGCGAGTGTGGAGAAATAATGACCCTCACTGACCTGGTCACTTCGCAGACCTTTTCGTCGCCAAACTATCCCAGCGTAAGTATAAAATAATTAAATACTCTTCATTTATCCCAGTTGAATTTTTTGAAAATAAGTTGGTATTTGTTCTGTTGAGAAAATAGAAAGCTTCTATTATGTTGCTTAGTGTCTGTTAATTAGAGGTGTATTTCATAATAAAAGTAAATTGTTTGTTTGTTTTTTTCGGTTAGCTGCCTTAGTTTGTGATTTTGGTATTTATACCTCAATCGTACAATCTGCTTTGTTTATTTTTCTTATTTTACATGCTTATTTATTATATAACCCACTTTACTTGTTATTATTATGTGAAGTATTTTGAATAATAAATTGTTGATTAGAGAGGCGTATTCAAAAGAGTAAAGTAAATTGTTTTTTACCGGTTTGTCTTTGTGATTCTGGTATTCATAGCTCAATCCTGCTACTTTGATCTACTTCGTTTAATTTTGATTGTTTTATTTTGCACAAATTAATATGTTGATACCCACTTTACTCACAGAACTACCCGGATGGAGTCGACTGCTATTGGATCATTCGGGCTCCTAGCACTGAAGCAGTCCAGCTCGATTTCAATACGTTTAGCGTCGAGAACCATCCAAAGTAAAATACCTAATGGCAATATATTTCAAGTAACGCTAGGCTTAACTAGTTCAAGCAAAAATCTGCAGGCGATTGAAATTGTGTAAGTTATAGTACTTCAGAAGGAGTGACTTTGCCTTACTTCGCCCCGCTTGTACAAAATTTAGACTGGTGGTTCACACAATGTTTTTTTCCCAATACAATACATTAATTTTAAGGCAAACAATTCCTAAAGGGTTATATAACTTGCTGTAAAAAAATTGTTTTTTTGTGTTTAAACCCTGCTACTTCTGTATGGTAGTTAACACATTTAACGTCTTGCTTTAATGTGTTTGCAATGTAATTAGCGCACCAATGTCCTTTTACCATTTTCGTTCTGCCTGGTTATATAAAACGCTTGGGCTAACTTTTAGGCGGCTTCATTTCGAAAGTATGCTTTTCGACCTCTTTATTTGGGCAAGGCAAATCGTCAGTAATTTAAAAAAAATAAAACAGTGGTTCCCAACCCTTTTCGGCTTACGGCTCCCTACAAAAAATATAAATAGTTCGCGGAACCTGTACTAGCATTTTCGCCAAGTGGTTAACCACAACAATAAACGAAATTGAAACAGCACACAACTGTGCATACACTACAGGAAAATAGTATACAGCCTTGCGAAGCGTTTATTAAAAACACGCGATATTTTTTTAACCAGTTGTGAATACGACTACGTGCAAGTGATGGACGGGGCGACAGGCGACGGACAGATTCTCGGCACATTCTGTGGTTTTTCACAACCTCCCACCACCAAGTCCATATCCAATGAGATGACGGTACGCTTCCGAAGCGACCCTGTATCCACGGCGGGGGGATTCACCGCAACGTACAGCATCGGTAGGCCATCTGCGTCGTTTTTTCTCGTATTTTCGGCCCTTTTGGGGTGGCAACGATTTGATATTTTGTAACATAAAGGGCTAAAGTGTCATGACTGAAGTTTATAGTTGCAAAAAAAGAGGACTTTTCTATTTTGTAAAAATGTTCTTAACCTTAAAACACCTAACTAGATTGATTGCTATTGTTTAAGTGTTCCTGCACTTCTATCAATCGAACTTTAGTGGCAATAAATTCAAACGTAATAAAACATTCATATACGCAATGTGTATAATCTGTAATCATTTCGGTAAGCCTTTCCGGTGGCATAATGCGATCTGAAGTGAAATATTTTCATTTCTCCTTCACTTTGAAGTATTCAGTTTGAACGCTTGCGCCTTTACTCGTATTTATATTCTTCTATTTATTTGGACGGATAAAGCACGGATGTGCGAAGTTTGTTTGCATTGCCACTTGTGTTGCAGTTGAGTAAGAAAAATGCGGCAGTAAACCAATACTTTTATTGATTTTAACAGCTTTTTTTAACCAATGCTTACGCATTTATTTCCTAAAACAGCTCATCACAATTTAACAAATAGAATTTAAAACTATTAGATCCGATGCTGAAGTCTTTATCGGTGTACAGGAATTTATTACTAACAAATAAGCTTACACAAAGGGATTGCTATCTTAATTCGAATGGAACAAAACAATGTTAATAAAATAGTAACAGCACAAGGGTAATAACTAACAATTTGATCTCCTACCGCGACAAAGTAGTAACACCAACTGCCGTAAGGAAAACTACAATGTCAAGGTACCATGTGCTCAGTGACCTTTGACCTTTTGACTGCAAGCAATATAATGCTTACACAACTAAGTAATAAAGCCCTTACATCTAAATGCGCAGGGTTAACAAAATTTGTTAACATTTTTCAGCGGCATGTGGGGGCACGATCGTGGGTGTAGGGGGTACAATCACCTCCCCCGAGTACCCCAACAATTACCCCACCTCCACCTCGTGTTCGTGGGTTGTGCGGGGTCCTGCCTACCACTTCTTTTCCTTTCACTTTGACGCGTTGGATCTGGCTGTGGTGGACGGCGACGTTTGCGGAAACGGTGCAGGGGATTACTTGGAGTTCAGGACCTACAACTTTACAGGTTTCTTTTAGAACTATGGAAACTTTGTGCAAATAATATCTGTCAATGCTTTAAACTATTTTTAGGCCATTCTACAACTTTACAGGTTTCTATTGGAAATCGACAAGAGTATGAGCCTTTCGACAACTTTTAAGCCATGTTACATCAGGGTTGCCGTACAAGTTTAGGTCCTTGAAAGGATAAAAATTTATTTGAAAAGTATTTAAATGTCTTTCAATTGTTATCATAAAAGTGTGTAGCAACCCTGTACAACTGTACATATAATATTATTGCGAAAAAATCTAAAACCATAAAAAGATACCGATTGACCGGGACCAAAATATGTTTTCTTGTCAATATTAAAAAAAACAATTTCAATTATTAAAAGATTATTTTCAATAATTAAAGTCAATATTTAAAAAAAAAAACAATTTTTCTATGGGACACTTTTTTTTCTATGGGACACGTGATTTTAAACGTTCAACAATTATGACAATTTTGATAAATAATAAAAGGCCATTCAGTTCGTACAAAAACAGTTATTTAACGCCGTTATGAGTTTGTAAAGTAAATAATTTAGAAAGCGGGTCGTCAAATTAGGCATAAATACGTGTTATCCAGGTCCCTTGCTTGCGACCGTATGTGGCAACAACATGCCCGATGTAGTTGACACCGTCACCAATGTGGTCTACATCAACTTTGTCAGCAACCAGGCAAATGTTGCCACTGGTTTCAGCATGAACTACCTCGCCAGCGAAGACGGTAAGTCGTGTTTGAGTTTAATCCTGATTCCTGAACATGGTATAAGTCGCATTACAAAGTTAAGAAGAATATAAAAAGGAAAATCACATAAGCTCAACGCAATATGTAAACCTAATTAAAGTCAGAAATAACTCTAATTTGGTAAAAGCAAAACTTACATTGAATTTCAGGTTAAAGTTATGTCGGATTTTTTATTTAATTGCGCTAATACACGAAGGTAAAACACAATACTTTGACTTTACACGTGTTTAAATGTAATATGTAATTACAATTTATTGTTATTCTACCAACATCTTGCACAATTGCCAAAAATGTGCTCAAATAAAAAAGAGCGTTCCTCGTCGAGAAATACGAAATGCCTGCGTATCTGGACAAAATGGCCAACCACTAAAAGCAAAGCGTTTAACAACATAAAAATGCTGGAATCCAGGCTTTACTTATTTATTAATCAATCAAACCGCATTTTTTGTCACATTTTATACTTATATAAAAAAACAATTACTCTGTACAAAACTGCCACCATTTTAAACCAGTAAAGGCCCAGCGATTAACAATCACAATAAGACTAGAAACCAGGCAATACTTATCTCCGAACATTGTTATCACTGTTTGTGACGTCACACAGCGTGCGGGGCTGACCTGAACAACGCGGGCGGCACCATCTCAACGCCCAACTACCCGAACGCGTACGACCACGCTCGCGTCTGCACGTGGAACATCGTGGTGGCAGAGGACAGACGCGTGACCTTGACCTTTAACGCGTTCGCGGTCGAGGATCCGCACCAGGAGAACAACTACTGCTACTGGGACTACATCGAAGTGAGTTCGAACGGATGTTGGGTTTAACTTGAAATTAGTGTACTTATGTGCAGATAGTCACCGAAAGATCCTTACACATGCAATGTAAAACAAGGGTGGTCTAGCCTTTCTAAATTCGTTTTTTTGGCCAACGATAACGGCTTAGTGTCATGGTGCACCAGTCCAGAGGCCTTCGACTGAATAACTGCATAAGTCGGTCAAGAGCAAGCAAGGCTAGAAATACAACTAGCCTGCAGTGATGTTTTGAACTCACGACGTATTTATTGCATTATTGACCGACTGATACGGTTAACCCAGTGGTTCTCAACCTTTTTTTCACCGCGTACCACCTCGAGCTTCTATGATCTTGTTGCGTACCAACAAATCATAAAGAATCAGATATTTGCTCTAATGGTATACTTCTTAATACAAATCTTTGTGTACAATTATAGTACAACAAATTAGATAATTTTAAACATTTTTAGAGAGAATTTTTTTGCACGCCAGCTTGCAACAAGAAATTAAAGTTAAGATTTAGTTTTCGAATGACTAAAGCTCAATATATTCGTATTTTACGATATTTTATTTTTGGTATGTTTAACTTCGCCTTGGCAATCCTATCGAGGTTTAAGTCCAATATTTTCTCATGTTAAAATGCAAATTTTCGAATCGTCTACTATATGTTTGTAATTGATCTCCGAAAATCCTATTCGAAAACACCCAAAAAAATACTTTGACTGATAAAAGTCGCTAAACTCTCCACAAAAACTTGTGTCCCAGGTTTTCAATGGCATTACCGTGGAGTCTCCCTCGATCAGAGGTCGCATCTGCGGAACCCAGCTTCCAGCTCCCATAGAGAGCACCGGGAATACAATGAGGGTAATTTTCACAACCGACGCCTCGGTCAGCAATGGAGGCTTCCTAGCCACCTACACTTCGCAAGAGGAAAGAGGTCAGAATTGACTCTACACCTGTATTGGCCTTAACAGTAGTAGCAGAAAAACAAGAACAACTGGGATAGTTTGTCACAGAAAGTGTAGGGCAGTGAAATGGTAAAAAATGTTTCAATTGTAGCAAACTGGGGCAAAAATAGCGCACTTAATTGAAAATTAACTGGTGTTTGATTCTTTGAAAGTCTTTAAATGCCTTTAAATTTATTTGTGTATCCAAAAGTCTTTAAAAACCCTGTTTTTTCCAAATGTCTTTGAATTGATTCCTGTATTGAAAATTCTTTGAATAGTCTTTGCATTTATTTTATATGAAGCTTTAAGTTATGTGTCAAGTAAGACCAGTGTCTTTTTAACTATTTCAAAAATCGAGCGATCCAATTTTAGGTCTTTTTAACCTACAAATTTTCTTTGTTCTCATCCGTGTTTATAAGTTATTTATCTTGACCAAAAACAGCGCTTACCTAAATAACAAGTCATAGGAATATGGTTTAGTCCAGGACTTTCGTTCGATTTACCAGTCGACAGGATTTAGAGAAACGAAAAAAAATGCCAAACACTTGACCTCAAATTAGTAATGTGCATGCTTCTTGTCATGGAATGTTCACGTGGTTCTCCTGAGAGAGGTTGCCCGCGGCCCCTGAGCCGCGTGCTCTAGTCACGTGTTTTGTAATCATTGCTTGTGTTGTACGTTAATTGTATCGCAATGTAAATTACGCGACTACTCGCCTATAAATGCTCGTGCCCTTCTTGTGTTATAGCCATTCGAATTAAACCAGTTACTTACTTGGACTCTGTTTACTATTCTTGCAAGGCAAACAAAGGTTAGAAACACAACAGAGTTTTGGCGACGAGGATATTGGATTCAAGGTCTTCTGAACGAGGTATCTACGCAGTTTGACTTTTCCAACTACTTTTGTTTGCGCAATGGAAGAAATATTGAAGCTCATGCAAGCACAGTTACAGCAACAAGCACAACGCCAGGATGAACAATCCAAACGCCACGAAGAACAGTCAAGACGCCACGAAGAACAAATGCATGTAATGATGGCTCTAGTGGAAAAGGCTGGGTTACCGCAAGCAGCTACGTCATCCGCAGCAGTACCAAGTTTCAATCCATTTGATTCTACGTCTGAGTTATGGAATGATTATTGGTCGAGGTTCAGCACGTTTATCAAAGCACACGCGGTCCCAAGCGAACGAAAGGCTCAGGTTTTCTTAACAAACCAAACTCCTACAACTTACAAGCTGTTATCAAACTTGGCACTTCAGGGCAGCCCGTCCAAAAGTGTTAATGATCTATCTATTAGCGACATTGAGGGTTTTATGAAGAACCAGTTTGACCCAAAGCGATTCGTCATTCGGGAACGGTTCAAGTTTTGGAGTAATATGCAACGGAAGCCTGGTGAGACTGTTCAAGAATTGGCTGCACGCATTCGTCTTGAGGCAGCCACTTGCGACTTTTCGGCAATCAGAGACCCGTTGGACGAGGCACTTCGCACGCGCTTGATTTGCTCGATCGGCAATGAGGCTGTTCTCAAGGCACTTTTCAAAATTAAGGCTGATGAGCTCAGTTTTGCGCGAGCCATCGAAGTTTCCATTCAAACGGAGGATGCTGCTAAAGTTGCGAAGGAAACTGTTTATGGAAACCGAGGCTCTGTTCAAAAGGTACGCGAAGCAGCGAAGCCAAGTCCGTCTCCGTATACTAAAGTTTCAAAGGACGCCGCAAGTTATGCTTCGAGGGACAGTAAAGCCAAGACGAACATTTGTTGCTATCGCTGTGGCAAGTCTGGACATTTTGCTTCCACATGTCGTCACCGAAGTTCAACTTGCAAGTTTTGCAGACGTATCGGTCATTTGGAAGTAGCTTGTCGAAAGAAACTGGCGTCAACAAAACTTTTAAGCATGGTTCATACGGTGAAGCCTATTTCAAGCATTGGGAGGTCAACTCCGAAGCTGGACGTCAATATTTACGTTTTAGACAAGATTTGTTGCTTGGAGCTTGATACTGCTACTACCGGAAACTTCTTATCTGTTGATACATGGAAGCGAATTGGCAGTCCAACGCTGGAGACGCCTACTTACCGTTTCAATTCGGCCACAGAACATTCAGTGCCACTAATCGGTATTTTTCAGGCAGAAGCAGCATATGATGAAACCAAGTGTACGCTAGAGTTCCACGTATCTAAGATACCGAACCTTGATTTACTTGGGAGAAATGCTATTCAGTCTCTAAAAATATCAGTGGACAAATTGATATTTACCGATGTTGTTCCCGTACGTGCTTTATCTATCGATACTCAACCTGATATTCAGTTACAAACGGATTGCCGGAAACTTTGTAGTCAATTTCCGGACCTGTTCAAAGAAGAGTTAGGTTGTCTAAAGGACTTTGAATTAGAGGTACAATTCAAATCCGCGACGAAGCCTGTGTTTTGTAAAGCTCGCTCAGTTCCGTTTGCTCTTCAGCAAGACGTGGGGCAAGCATATGATGTTGGCATCACTAAAGGAATCTGGTCTCCAGCGAAGTTCAACGACTGGGGTACGCCTGTGGTACCCATACGCAAAACTCCGCTTCCAGGGAAATCCAAAGGTCGATTGCGCGTGTGTGGTGACTATTCGGTGACGGTAAACCCGCAACTGGCCACGCACCGCCACCCTTTGCCGCTTCCAGAAGATTTGTTACGCAAGTTGCAAGGTGGATATGGCTTCACGAAAATCGACTTGGCTGATGCGTACAATCAGATACGTCTCGGACCAGAAAGCCGAAAAAGGTTGGCTCTTAGCACACATCGTGGAGTTCTTCTGCAAAATGTTTTACCTTTCGGTATACACTCCGCTCCAGGGTATTTTCAGGAAATAATGGATGACCTTATAAAAGACCTTCCAGGAGTTGCTGTCTACTTGGATGATCTTTTAGTCAGTGGTTCGTGTGCAGAGGAACATCTTCGTAATCTTCGTCAAGTTTTCCAACGTTTGCATGACAAAGGACTTCGCTGCCGATTGGAGAAATGTGTGTTCGCGCAACCCAAAGTGGAATACTTGGGGCATACCCTGTTTAAAAGCGGAATTGCAAAAGGTTCCAAGCTTGATGCTGTATTGAATATGTCACCTCCGAAGGATGCAACAACTCTACGTTCATTCTTGGGGTCCGTTCAATTTTATGGAAAGTTTCTGCCGACCAACTTTGCCGAAGTGGCAGAACCTTTATATCAACTTACCCGGTCTAACATTTCGTGGAAATGGGGAGCGGTTCAACAAAAATCTTTCGATCAGTTAAAAGCATGGCTTTCGGAAGATAATGTTTTAACTCACTTCAATTCATCGCTTCCGATCGGAATTGCATGTGATGCTTCAAGTGTTGGAATTGGCGCTGTTTTATTTCACCGTTATCCTGACGGTACTGAAAGGCCGATATCTAATGCTTCAAAGACGCTTTCAACCAGTCAGCGCAACTATAGTCAAATACAAAAGGAAGCTCTTTCTATTATTTTCGCGCTGAAAAAGTTTTACCAGTACTTGTTCGGGAGGAAATTTATTCTTGTCACCGACCACAAACCGTTACTGGCACTATTCGGGCCAAGCAAGCCTACTCCGGCACTTGCGGCAAATCGACTCGCAAGATGGGCACTTTTTCTCAGTCAATTTAACTATGACATTGAGTATAGAAAGACGTCAGAACACGGCAATGCTGACGCACTTAGTCGTTTACCTGGAGGTAAAGATGAGGAGTTCGACGGAGAGGAGAGTGTAGATGACGTGGACACCGTTTGCTCCATCACTACATTAAGCTTACAAGTGAAGCCCGCCGATAGCGCCACCCTCCAGAAGGAAACCAAAGTGGATTCTGTCTTATCGCGTGTTGTGCGATTTACAAGGGAAGGCTGGCCACCTAAATGCAATCAAAGTGCTGATGATGACGCGGAGAAGTTTCGGAAAATATCCGATTCGTTAAGTACTTGCCATGGATGTTTGCTCTATGGATCGCGAATTGTAATTCCGCTCAGACTTCGACCCCAAGTCTTGCAGCTATTGCACCAGGGACATTTCGGTGTTCAGCGCATGAAGCAACTGGCACGAACCGCCGTATACTGGCCAAATATTGATGCAGAGATATTGTCATTGTGTCAGCGTTGTACTACTTGTGCACAGCATCAGAACGCACCAACCAAAGCAGTCATTCATCCGTGGATGATGCCAGAGAAGCCGTGGAGCAGAATTCACATTGATCATGCAGTGAATTTTATGGGCTACAATTGGCTGGTGGTAATCGACGCATACTCTAAGTATCCGTGCATTCACCGAACGCAATCCATGTCAACCAAAACTACTATGGAATTTCTAGAACAGGATTTTGCGCATTTCGGGTACCCGCACACTATTGTCTCGGATAATGCTCAAGCATTTCTTTCGGCAGAATTTCAAGAGTTCTGCAAACAAAGGGGAATTATACATTTAACAGGTGCTCCTTATCACCCTGCTACAAACGGTGCTGCCGAGAGGCTTGTGCAGACTTTCAAGAAAGCTCTCCGTAAGTCATCGAAGTCTCCCCACGAAGCGCTATTGGAGTTCTTAATCCAGTACCGACGTACACCTGACAGCAACGGTTTCTCTCCGAGTGAGTTGTTAAACGGACGTCAAATTCGTGCTCGGATCGACACCTTGTTTCCCACGCCAGCTCACGTAAAGCAACGCGAGCAGATGAAATGTGCATCGAAAGATTATCCTCGAAGGGAAATCATTCACAAACTACGACACTCGTTTAAAGTTGGCGATCCCTGTTATGCGTTATACTTTGGTCCAAAGCGAGACAAAGATGGACGTTGGGTCCCAGCTATTATAACCAAACGACATGGCAGTCGAAGTGTACATGTCAAGGTGATTCCCCGTGGTCCGATATGGAGGCGCCATATCGACCAACTTCAATTTCGCTACACCAGCGACGAGGACGCTGATCCAGGAGAAAATAACTTTCAGGCTCCTCGACCCTCAACGAATTCTACGCGGCCAACCTTGGTTCTGCCAAATCCCAATTTGGCCACAGCCAATCAAGATGAGTACGGACCTCACAATCCACGACGCTCGAAACGCCCACGTAAGCCTCGACAGCTATATTGCTGTTAACGAGGCGTTTCTTTCAAAGGGGAGGTGTCATGGAATGTTCACGTGGTTCTCCTGAGAGAGGTTGCCCGCGGCCCCTGAGCCGCGTGCTCTAGTCACGTGTTTTGTAATCATTGCTTGTGTTGTACGTTAATTGTATCGCAATGTAAATTACGCGACTACTCGCCTATAAATGCTCGTGCCCTTCTTGTGTTATAGCCATTCGAATTAAACCAGTTACTTACTTGGACTCTGTTTACTATTCTTGCAAGGCAAACAAAGGTTAGAAACACAACACTTCTCGTAACTTGTTCTTGCAGCCCGCTTGCCAATCGACAAAAAAATCTCATAACTACCTAAGAATGAAAAATATAAAGAGCGGAACTCAGCTCAATAAACATACTAAAAGCAAATCAATAAACATACTAGTTTATCTTTAAAAGAATATATGCACGTCTGTTTTAAAATATACCCCAATGGTTTAAACGTTAAGTTGTCCTTTATTGAATTTTGTTAGGGGGATTCAAAATTTGACAATATGGCGTAAAATCGTGGCGAATTTTACTAATTTTAATCGCCTTTTAAAAAAATCCCAGCTCTCCCCTGTCATACGGGTTTCACGTAGTGGGCCTTCAGTGCTCTTCTAAACCAGTTGTTCTCAACCTTTTTTCTTGCTGCACCTTTTTCAAATAACCGAACAATTCTCGCACCCCTTCTAGAATTGCTTAAATAACAAAATCTTGTAATTTTATATTTATACAAGTAACTGATAACACATTAACACAATACTAAAATGTGAAGTCAACTTTTTTCCCATTTAACTGAGCGAAAAAATATATTACAGTAAAGCCTTTTCTTCTTCTTTTTGATGGCTCAGGTACGTCAGGGTAAGTGGGGTTAGCAATGTGATAACCCTCCCTTACATTTTCTGTGTCTGACTTAGCATCCCCGCAAACCCCGTGGAACTGGTTAAGAAACCCTGCTCTAAACAGCAACTGATCGATTGTTTCAGTTTGCGGAGGCCACCTCAAGACTTCAGGCGGTTGGTTCACGACTCCCAATCACCCTTCCAACTACGGCAACGGCATGGAGTGTGTGTGGACCATCGAGAACCCAAACTCAAGCAACTCAACCATGCTCCTGTCCTTCAGCGAGTTCGCGTTGGAACATCACATCACGTGTAGTTGGGACAGAGTCAACTTTAGAGCCGGTGGGTGCTATATTGAAAGATCTTAATGATAGTAATTGTGGACGTTTCTATAGGCTTTTAACCAAAAAGTAGGCTAATTTTGTTTTAAACGAGTTTCACCCATTATTTAAATCGACACTTAATTTTATAGATAGAATTACAAACAAAGAATTAAAAATATCCATGTCCGTTTATAATTAGCTAAATAAGTTGTATTTTTTAAAACGTTACATAAATAAGGAGCGTCACACAATAGTCTGTCAAAATCGAAAACTATACGAATATTCAGGTTTAACTGGAATATAAATGATATTGTCACATTGATCCAGTCTCACTACCGCCAGTGCTACAATATAACTTGCGGTTTGGCAAGAAAAGCTAACGTATCTCACTATATCGAAAAAATAGCGTTGCAATTACCTGGTATTTCTTTTATGTTTTATGTTTTTTGTGTGTATGTTATGCATCGCAACTACTAGGATTCCATATTCTAGATTCGAAACCTAATATTCTAAAATGCTCAAATAACCCTAGTATGAACGCTTGAATAATTATTATCGAAAAGTAGAAAACGTTACCTACTTCTATATGGCCTTTAATAATTCTTCTATACGTCTTACTAAAACCTTTCGACGGTGGCGGTCGACGATTTATACGTCTTACTAAAACCTTTCGGGTTCCGAAACTCCGCTTAAGTTTTTTGTTTGCCTTGTAACTAAAACAACGCTCTTTTTCAGGTCCTTCATACGACGGTAGGCCGGTTGCAACTTTCTGCGGTCAAACCACCCCTGCCCCGTTCGGCGTCCCATTCCCAGTCACCTACGTGCAGTTTATATCCGACGTTTCGTCAACTGACACCGGGTTCAACGCAACCTACCGTTTCACAAGTAACGGCTGTTTCGTTTTTTTGTCGCTATTATAAATGTTTGATGGAATATGATAAAGGCTGACCTGTGACCACTGATACCTGTTCGTAGTATCGGTTATTGTCCGTCCGATACTTCAGATGTATCGGTATGATACTGTGCACGCTTTATCGTGGAATGCAGAATTTAAACTTCTTTGTTTAACCATTTGTCTAATAATTTTGCTAATTAATACCGCTTACTACTACGTAAGGACTTTTTTGCAACGACTGTAGTTAATTTCAGCGAAATTTGGATTCGCTTTTAGGGTCTAAGGCCTAAATAGCGAAATAAGTTTAAACGGACGTAGCAAAACAACAAGACGATTCTGAGCACTTCGTTTGCTTATTTAAAGCCCTGTATATTTTGTAAGTCAGCAAACGACTACACGCTAACTATAAATGTTTTCAATTTCGGTTTTCTGTCTACTTTATTTTTTCAATATTCAATATTTTTTTTATTTAGGTCGTTTTGTTTTACGATTTTGATTTTGTGTCTACCTTAAAGCGCCTTAATTTAAGGTACGACGAAATGTACCCAATATTTAAGTCGTGTACGTCTGCTATTTCGAATCAATATAATCTGTGTTTACAATTATTTTCACCATACCTTCTCGGAACGCCATTTTTAACTAAATTTTGTGTCCAGCTTGCGGCGGCTTAGTTCAAGGAACGACGAACGGAGTTATCACAAGTCCAAACTATCCGGACCCGTACGATGACAACGACTACTGCATGTGGACGATAGCTGTTGTACAAGGGACTAGGGTTAATGTGAGTTCGAATATTTAATAACCTTGGTATTTGAAGGCTTGTTTAAATAAGGTAAAGGACTATTTGCAGTTTGCGACCTCTTCATTTTCCTTGGAGGGTTAGTTCTAGCTATTTTTATTTCCTAATTGTTCCTGTGTCTACATTAATTCAAATACTTTGATTCAACAACTATAAGCAGTCCCGAAACTGTGTAAAAAGTTATTATAAAGCACTAACTGGTTTAAAATGGTTTGTTGGAGTTCAATGGTTATATGGTTCCCAGTAAGGCTACTCACACAATAATCGGTCCTACAGAGCTAAACAGCATTTTTTTTTAAAGTTTTTTAAATTCTTGTTTTTATTTCGTTTTGGTCAAAAGTAAAGTTATACATATATTTTAATAAAAGTCTCATGCAAATTAAACCACCCTTTTTCTATAAATTTATATACCCTAATTGAAGTCCACATTTCATATTTTATTCACATTCAATTGTTTCATTTAGTTTCAGTCACTTGGAGTTTAACCGCATTTTTTGGTTTAATTTTAGCCAACAGTAAACCAATCTGCATTTAACAGTAAAAAAATCTGCATTTGGTAATCAGTTTTAGTCACTTGCCAATTAAACCGCAACTTTTAATCACTTTTCGATTTTATTTACTTTCAGCTGCACTTCACGCACTTCGAGATTGAGCCGCACAACAACTGCCAGTACGACTACCTGAAGATTTACAACGGTCCGACCCTGGACTCCCCCCTGGTCGACACTTACTGTGGCACCAACAAACCAACCGAGTTCCAGTCCGGTTCTAACCAGATAACTCTGCTTTTCCAGAGCGACTACTCGGTATCAACTGGCGGTTTCCGGGTTGAATGGTCCGAAGATGGGACAGGTATGAGTTGAGAGTCGTCTGCGGAGGCTTTATATGTTTATCTAGATTTTGAGCTCTGAAATTATGATAATGGAAATCACCTGGACCCTTGCTAGATAAATGTCGACCTTAATTCCTGATCAGTAACAGTAATACTTTGACTTTGACAAAGCTAGCAATTCAGTTCGGACAATATTAAAAGATATATTTCGCCAGCAAAGGAATAGTGTCTGACCTGAATATGTACCTTTGCTCGATTTTGCTGATATTTGTTGGCTATATTTATGCTCAAAGTTGATATCTACTAATGTCTTTATCAGTTGATAGCTAATAAACAAAGGTGATAATTGCAACAACTTAGTTCCTTGTTTAAATAGAAAACAATAAATAAAATCAGTGCTGATAACTAATCAACAAAACCTAAATGTAAAACTTACCCAGCAACAAAAGTAGCTGTTAACACCAACAAACTATAGCGTCTGAAATGAAGCACTTACAAGACCCATTTTGAGACAAAGCGCGCCACTATGTTTTTGTGCAAGTAAGGTCAGGCTAAAAAACAACTACTACCCTACAGTGGTTTGAATTCACGACTTCCGGCCAAACCGGGACCGTCTCTCTACCGACTGAGCTACGCGGGCTCAGTTGGAGCTGGTCAAGAAACAACCATAGCGCTGACACCTGCTGCTGCTGCTGAATCCTGTTTGTTCGTGAGTTCGAGCCTCACCGCAGACTAATCGTGTTTCTAGCCTGGTCTTGCTTGAAAGGACCATCACTCAATATTCACCGGATTAGCTGTTCTCTAAATTTTTCCCATATAAACATGGCGGAAAATACCTGTCGTTCGGCGGAGTGCAGTGCCCCGTGAAGTTTCCCTGCCTTTTTCAATTGCGCTTTTCACAGATTGCGGCAACGTTATTTTCCACGATCACACCGGCTCTTTGTCGTCGCCCAACTATCCTGGTATTTACCCGGTGAACGCCGACTGCATTTGGCAGATATTCGTCGACGCTGCTTATCACCTGGACGTGACCTTCGACGATATCTTCAACATCGAGTACCATCCGTCCTGCGCCTACGACTACGTTGCGGTAAGATTGGTATTTTTGATAGTACTAATCTGATTTGCGACCTGGTTTAAGGTTAAATGAAAAAAAGGAACTTGTTTTAAACTTGAACAAGGTGCAAGAGTATACGTGCGAGTGCAGTATATACGCATTTTAGTAGAAACGACTGTTTGGCGACTTAAATTACGTTTGCCTTTAAAGTAGTTCCCCAAACTCCGCAAGGTTTTATATGAATTGGAAGAACGGTTTTATTAGTATTAAAAAGATTTGCAAAAAATCAGCAATTTAAGCACTTGCTAGATTAGTATTCCTGTTTTTTTTTTCAATTTAACAACCTTATATTCGAGACGTACAATTTGCTCCTAATTTGCCATTTTGGAAGGTTAGAACTTTTATTTTAATGCTAAAAATTCATTATTGTACATTGAAGTGTTGTCAAATTTACTTTACTGTAGTTGACATATATTGTTGAATGGCAAAGTCGACCCGGTTTTGGTTTCGTGCAAACATCTGAACAATTCAAGTGTGGTGTTGTAACAACAATAAAATGAAAAAAAAAACATTGAAATGTTGGGTTGTGTTTTGAAATTTTGGGTCTTGCCAATTCTAGTTATAATATTATGATCGACCAAGGAACATGTCTGGTATGCTTGTTTAGATAATAATTGTCTATAGCTTTTTGTAAAAGTTTTGTAAACCTTCTTGCGGCAGTTATACGACGGCACTTCGGAGTACGCTCCTGAAATTAATCGCTACTGTGGCCAGAGCGGCAGCCCTTTCGCTCCTCCAGACGAACCGGTGAAAAGCTCGATACAGTACATGACCATTCGTTTCCGTACCGACTTCTCCTCGCAGAGATTGGGTGAGCTTTTTTATCTCGGTGGTTCTCAACTAGTAGTGCACGTACCACTCAGACTTAGATTTATTTTGGCTTAAAAAATAAATTAGAATTAGAATTCGATCATTTTAGTTATACATTTAAGCAAAGCTTATAGCCTTTAAGAAGTCCTGTAAAAATCGCATACCAAGTTGCTTGTTTCGATTGAGAAACTAAAAATACAGTTAAACAAACGGGATTTATGGTCAAATCCGAAATAACAATAATAATAATAATAATGATAATCATAATGGGTAAATTTGTGCAACATGGTTTCATTGAAATCAAATGGTACATAGCGACAGTAAAAAGCCACCTTGTTGTACTCGGCTTGTAAAGGTTTTAAACCACTGCTTTATCTTTGCCCTAATACGAGTTTAAGATTACTTTCTTATAAGCACAATTGTGTTGTAAATATATTGATTCTGAATAAGGATGTCAGATTATTTGTATTTAGTTTCGATGTTGAAACACGATGTGTTAGACGAAATTGTCCAAAGCCAAACAGGACACTAGTTTGACAAAATAAATTACTGAAATCGTGCAAATATGGTTTCCCAGGGTCTCAAAAAAACAAGTTAGCATTAAAATAAATCGCATGAGTACCTTACCATATTTAACACAGTTCGTGGTATTCAGCGCTAAAGCATTCTAAAAAGTTGGCCTAATGACAGTGTTGTAAACAAGTCATTTTGAAATAACTTAAGTCCAAGTCAAGTCTTTTGCAAAAATAACAAGTCAAGTCCCAGTCCAAGTCATCGGTTGCCCAAGTCAAGTCCCAGTCAAGTCATTATGAGAGCAAGTCAATTTCAAGTCATGTCATTAACATAAAAGTAATTTGTTAAACTATTAAAATTGGTAAACTCGTCCGATTACAAGCAACAATTTAACTAAAAAAACACAAAAACGCAATATACAGTAATAAGAGTGTTAAATGTGCAAAACTTGAGATAAATTTAAATGAAAAACACTTAATTTACTCCCAAGTTATTTGACAAAATGACTTAAGTCCAAGTCAAGTCATTTGTCCAAAAGACTTAAGTCAAGTCAAGTCATTTTGGTCAAAGGACTTAAGTCAAGTCAAGTCATTTGAAAACAGTGACTTAAGTGCACTTAAGTCAAGTCAATGACTTAAGTCATTACAACACTGCCTAATAGATTTTAAAAATGATAAAAGAATCTTTTATTAGGTTTCCAAGCCAATTGGGACGCCCATTGCGGCCAGAAACTTACCACAGAAACCGGCACCATCCAGTCGCCAAATTATCCTGCAGCTTACAACCACAACGAAGATTGCGAGTATCTCATCACATACGACGACCAGTTCAAGTTTATCAAACTTGAGTGAGTTTTGATGGCGGTTGTCTCGGCGTTTGCCCTAAAATCCCTTTGGTGTTGCAAAATGAAGACTATCACTTATACTTATAGTCATCAGTGTTGTAAACAAGTATTTTGAAAAGACTTAAGTCCAAGTTAATTCATTTGAAAAATAACTTAAGTCAAAGTCAAGTCCCTACTTAATGTGTAGGTCAAAAATCGGCCATTAATTTAAAAACGACTTGTTTTGAATTTTGTTCTAAAACTTTTTCAGCCACCTATCTGCTTTTTTGCTGGCCAGGCATTAAATTGATGCCGACGGGTTTTAAAATGCTTCCTTTTTAAAACCAGCCCAACACTGCTCTACTTTCACACAGGTTCACGGCGTTCGACGTGGAGGCGGGCTCCGGTCCAGGTTTGTGCGATTACGATTACGTGAAGATTTACGCCGGAACAGACGCCAACGCCGCTCTACTGGCGACCTACTGCAATAATTTGAGACCGGCGGTACCGATCAGTTCCGAGGTAAATTGAATGTTGTAGTACCCGAAGTTTTTATGAAGGTGTTCTGTTTCGACGTCGTTGTATGCTGTCTGGCGCGATCCAATTAAATGTCGTTTTAATGCTGTTTGCAAGATAAACCCGACAACATGCAATGTGAGCCTTAATTGAAGATTATATAAGTTTGCCGAAAAGAGATTATTCATTTGTGGTATTTTTACATTATTATTTTTACTGAAAGACTATGATTTTTCAAAATAGGTAATAAAACTTTTTTGAAATAAGGCAATAAAAAACAGTTTATTGTCAACCTTTTATAATAAAAAATAAAGCTAGATACTGCTGTTTCAAAAAGTCTAACGATTAATCGCGAAATTACCACGTACCGATTCTAACCGTTCATTTGTTCTATGTATAAGCAAATCATATTTTGCATTTTGTTTCATAATATCGATGTAAGTTCATAAAGTTTTTTAAAATTGCCTCCTCGCGAATCAAAGTGTTGTTTTTAGGGCAGCATGTTTATCACTTTCCACGCCGACCCTGCCACTCTCGACTACGGTTTCAAAGCCACTTTCGAAAGTTCAGATTGCGGAGGATTGCTTACTGATGCTTCAGGTTTTAACATAATTTGCACTAGATACCTTAATGGTGAAGAAACAATGTTAAGTTCTTTCGTTTAAAAGCTGTAAACGCAGTAGGCCTTTTATTTTTTACGGGGGTTCTCGTTAAAAATATGTTAAAACCCTGGTTTAAAAAAAAGGATTATTATTGTAACTTTGTCAAATCTATATTTTGCTTCATCAGCTGTCACTTTAGTGTTGTTCGTTACGCAAAAAAGAGTCAACGATGTAAAAATGAAAGTTATACTGTTTTAAAAAGACCAAACAGTTCTTTTAAACGAAATGTATGCCTTGAAAAATAAAATCCGCTTTGGAATCGTCTGATATTGCTGAATACTATACACTTTTTTGGTTTATACATCTGTTTATGCTTTTTGCCTGCTTGAAATGTGCCAAAAAATATTTTTAATCTTACTTTTTGCGGTTTGTAGGAGACATAAACGCCTTTACCCATTCGGACATTCACAACAACAGGAACTGCACCTGGCAGATCAGGGTTCCAAACCAAAACCGACTCGTCGAACTAAAGTTCTCTACTTTTGACCTTGAGTCGCACGCCGGATGCCAGTACGACTACGTCAAGGTCACTAGTCTTTAATTAACTTTTTGTCTTTCATTTTTGTATAACTTAAGTAGATGTTTAGTTATTTTTTATTGTTTTGTTTTTTCATGTCGGACTAAAAATATAACAGTAATATTTTTACGATCCTTATTTTTCGCTATTTTCGTATTAAGCTTTTCGAAATATACGCCTCTCAAATAAAAAAGTAAAAGATAAGTTGTTACATTTTATATAAAACAAAAACTTTAGAAAAAATTATTAGAAGAAAACAAAATATATTAAACCCATTTTTATATGATATTTTGAGAACGTTAAAAGTGCCTCTTTAAAATTGAAACATTAACAAAAATCGTGAGATTGTTTTTAACAGAAGACAATGCATTTTGTGAACAATACATTAACGTCCTCTCGATTTTATGTATTTGTTAAAAAATTCTGCCTTTTGTTTAGGTTTATGACGGCATAAACACGCAGGCGCCTTTGATAGGGACCTACTGTGGAAGTCGCGTCAACTCCTACATTGTCACAACTGGCAACGAAATGACCATAGAATACGTCACTGATGATCTTATTACAGGTCTGTTTATACGCATGTTTCAATACTTGTGCTAGCCCTTAAAGCAGAGGTTCTGAAACTTTTGGAGACACGCCCCCCTTTAACAATTTTAACCAAACTCGCGCCCCACCTTGTTTCAAAATCAAAAAACATTAAGCATAACAGCAACTTATTTCTCGGTAAGTTGCATTAATGCAAAGGATGTTTTTAACCCAGCCTAACCTAGGGTTGCCATATTTTGAAACGCGGAATTTCTGACAAATTTACCGCGGTTTCAGTGGCCAATTCCAGATCAGGGACCTTAAAAACACTCAAAAATGACGTCAAAAATCTCTAAAAATGGGGTGGAGTATGGATTTGGGGGCTTTAAGAATACATAAGTTACATAAAACTGGAAAATAGATTAGTGATGCTTTCTTGCCATTGTTTAATATAAAAATTACAAGGTTTCTGTGTTTTCAAAGAAAACGTACACAGTATCGTGTTAGGGGAAGTCCCAGATTTTAGCAATTTTAGTGTTGTAATTTTGGAGTGTCTGCGGAGCCCCTAAATCTTGTCCAATTGTTTTGCAAACTTATGAAACTGATTTTTATGTGATACATAATGGAAAATCAAGCCGAAAACATAATTTTTCAAAAAAACGTTAAATCTGAAACACGCAAAAACTCTACAAAAGCGAAAACAAAATGATTAAAAAGCCATAAACCTGGTAGTGTGTGACGTAACAATGATCAGTATTTTCAAACAATTAACAGTATTAGCACTTTCTCTGTGAATATTCGAGCTATTTATTAAACAGTACGAAAAATTAAACAAATTTTGGTATTAACAAATATCGTTTTTAATCGCATGCGTGCGTGCGGCACACACCATGTTTTCCTCAAATGGCCTATCAGAGCGGTTAACTTAATCACGTGATTAATGCGTTAGCATAAAGTTTTTATGGAATCATCTCCTTACAAAACGAAAATACCAACCTTAAAATCAACAGGAATATTCTACACGACAGAAAAACTAATGTGTGATAACTCGATGTTGTCCATTCAATGATCACCATAAAGTTTAGTCATAATTAATGCAGATTTTGTCAATTTTCGCGCCCCCCTTGTGAACCTCGCACGCCCCCCAGTTTAAGAACCTCTGCCTTAAAGTAATACACCCAGGGATGCCACAAATTCTTAGAGTCTTTGCATGTCTTTTAATTGAGTCGAGCGGTACAATTTTAGGGCTTTGAAAAGCTATAAATTTTCATTGAAAGTCTTTGAATTGTTTTCACAAAAGTGTCTGGCAGCCCTTGTACACCAAAAAACTTGCTATTTTGATGTCCGTTGAGGTCTTACAGTATAGTATAAGTAGCATATAATACTGTTGATTCATTTCCAGCATCTTAAATATTTAATCTACGAATAGGGTTTATATTTCAACAAACCAAAGAACGATTTTATATTAGTGTTCGACTTTTTGGAGACAAGCGACGTTGCTTTTTATTTTTACAAACCTTAAAATGCATTTTCCTTTTATTTTACATGCAAAAATAAATACGTTGAGTTGATTGAAATAGTTTTTTGACTATGTTCCAGGGAACGGTTTTACTGCGGGTTATCGCGAGCTGCCTGGACCACAAGAGGGCTGTGGCGGATCACTTACTGCAGATACAGGGACATTCTCATCAATTGATCTTGATAACTCGGGTAAGACAATCGTCTAGGAAAAATATGTTCTTATCCTTGTGAGCCGAATTAAACTGGTTTGACGTATATTTACTGGTTAAACGCACTATTTTAGCTGTATGATTATTTGTAGACAATAACTTTTATATTTTTGTTCGGCAAATTCCATTTTTATCTTTATTTTGGCATTTTTGTGTTAATGACATTACAGTGATGAGATGTATGCACTTTGAATTATACATGTTGAAAGAATTTCAGTATTATTTTTTGTTTTGTTTACAATAATTAATCATTGTTACTGTTACCAGGCATTTAGTATAATAAAAAGTCTCTTTCGGCAAGTTCCTGTTTATTTTGTCTAACGTTTTGGCCTACAGGTTGCCTTTATAAAGGAATGCGAATATATATAAAGATTACCACTGAGATCGCCCTGTTTTGTTTTTTTTTTCTTTGAGTAACGTTGAGCGTGGTTCAATGTTGTATTCCCTGAAGAAGGTATCCTGGTTAGCCAAAGCGTTGGATCTAATAACTAAGAAATTGCCGGAAGGGATTTTTTTAAAGTATAATCTTTGCTTCGAAGGCAATTACGACCCCAACTTGAATTGCATCTGGAGGATTGAAACCGATGTAAATAAGGTGGTCAAACTGGAGTTCAATTCGTTCCGTTTGGAAAACGAAACGTCGGCCGGAGTGTGTGCTTACGACAGGGTTGATGTAAGTTTTTAACCTTGAAATCATTAAATATAAAAAAAGAAAATGGTATATTTTCCCTCTGTTCGATAGAAATGTCCAATACTGACATCGAATTGAAACCAGTCAATCGGACCAAATGAAACGTAAAGTGTCGGACAAGAACAATCTGTTTGTTTTTAAGCTGATTTGTTTTTCAGTCGGTAATAGTGGTTTTCAACCTGTGGGACACGAGATTTCATTTCAGGGCCAATGACTAATTTAGAAAATTAATTCAAGGGTTAAAAATGGTATACTATTATAAAACTGTAGCTAACGCTGAAAGCGTGGTTTTTAAATTCATTTTCTGCTTAGATAAACATAAGTCGAACTAAAAAAAACGACAAAAAAGGTGTAGAACCGCTGTGTTAGATCAATTCAGAAAAGTTAAGAAAGCTACCTGGCGCTGATAACCCAAATTAGGTAACTACCGCTAAATTTTTTGGCAATTATCTTGGCCAGCTTAACCCAGACCAGGTGTTTTTTTATTATTTTTTAGTAAGCCTTTAAAAACTAATTTCGCATAAGCCTTTACGCCACCCTAGCTCACCTGTTTTGTGTGCGTCTTTTTTTTTATAATTGCATAAAATAGAAGTTGGAAACTTACAATGTTGTTTATTTTTGGTCGAAATATAATTAAAAAATAATAAATGTAGTATTAATCTGCCACAGGTTTGTTTATATGCTACAACTGCTAAAACAGATAAAAACAAAATAATTAATTTCTCAAACACGGCCTCCGGTATTTCCTATCACCCAACCTCACTTAACAACGTAACAAAAGTAGTTGTAGTTGTTGGTGTTGTGTTAGTGTAAACTTATTACTATTAAGTTTAGGGTAATAAGAGGAGTGGCTTGGACCAGCGGTTCGATTTATCTTTCGCCCCTATACCCAAATTTGACGATCGATTTGCACGTCAGAATCGCTACGGTCCTCCACCAGAGTTTCCTGTGGACCTCTTCAGGCATAGTTCACCATCTTTCGGTCAAAAGCCTAGTTTCGGTTTGCCCGTGTGTTCTGACAAATCGATGTTTATTTTCGCAGGTTCGAGACGGCACCAGTGAATTGGATCCCCTTGCTTTGATGGCTTGTGGCTTTAACGTCCCCGCTCCATTCATGTCTTCTACAAACGTACTGTACGTCAGATTCCATTCGGACCCCTATGTGGAAGACACAGGTAATTAACTATTTTATAGATTTAACTATAGACGTTTGATGCTTGGTTTAATTTTTTGCAATACACATTTTTTAAGAAAGAGTCCAGTCGAATATCAATTAGTCCAGTACTGTGATTGAATTAGTAAAGTAACAACGCGGAAAATACAAAGGGCACAGTAACTATGTTTTAGCATTATAAGTGAGATAACTGTCAAAAATGTGAACCCACGGCGTTGTCATGGTTTCGAACGTTGACGGGTAGCATAGGACAACCTTAAGCAAGAACGATGAACTCCCAAACAAAATGGCAGGATACAGGGTTGCCACAAAGTCTTTGAGTCTTTGAAAGTCTTTGAATGTCTTTGAATTGATTTGTGTATTGAAAAGTCTTTGAAAAACACTTGTTTTTTACAAAAGTCTTTGAAAAGTCTTCGAATTTATTTTATATGAAACTTTGCTGCAATATTGCGGGAGTTGAAGAAATTATTTTATTCCGTATTAACAGAAACAAGTCGTTTTTTAAATGAGATAACTCACTGTTTGTATCTATTTCATAGCATCAAAGGAAAACAGCTGGAATGCTTGCAGTGACTGTTGGTAGAGGGCTAATGTTTCTAATGTAGCATACTGTTTTTAGTTTTAAATTCATGGATTGTGTGTTGAGATTTTTTTTTACTGTGTGATATAAAATAGTTTTCTATGTAACTTAAAATATAACCTAATACAATCACAACCTGGATTTATGTTGTTGTTAGAATGTTTAAAATTTTTGACAAAACCATAGCTATGTGTATATGTTTGCATTTTGTGAAACATGAGGAGATAGCCAGTGTAAAATTTTGTACAACTTAATTTGTATACAGTATTTTATGGTAAATTTTTATGCAGTATTATGATTTCCAACTATTTAACTATTGATTATATCCAGTGGTGGGATTTACATTTTTTTCAGCCGGTTCTGTTTTCAAAAGTAATATTTTCCGGGAAATAATTCAACTAGTTGCAAGAACAGGATGTAACCCCAGTTCCAGCGAATGTTGCGAATCGCGAACCAGTTGAATCCCATCATTGCTAACAGCCACATTAAAAAGCAGCAGTCGTCTCATGACTTGTACTTATGACGCAACAATTAAATTATCAGACAAACTATCACAAAAGGAAAATTACTGCAATTATAAAAATTAACACAATGTATGACTGTTACGTGCGACCTAGACCATTTCACATTTTGAAAAAAAAACAAACACATAAGCTACTTTGATCTCCCAAATCAGTGCATGAGATAAAATGCAAAAATCATTGACAGTGACCAGTAATGCTAACCGGTTCGCTGATCTCATAAAATTTCGACTGTTCTATCGAACCGGTGCGAACTGGCTGAATCCCACCACTGGTTATATCGAAGGTAGTTAACAACTTCTACGAGTTAACAAGGGTTACTTTAAATATATATGATGTTACTCATTTATACTGTTTTGATTTTGAAATGACCTCCGAGTGTTTCAGTTTCCGGTCTTTAAATTTCGAAAAAGTGTCTTTGAAAAGTCTTTGAATGTCTTTGAGTTTAATTCTTAGAACTATGTGGCAACCCTGATATAGGTTTCTTTGCACTTCAAAGCAGCCGCTACACATTGGATCGCAGACACTGTGCACAACAAAAATTTATTGTATCACTTAAGCTAAACCAAATAAACTGTCATATGTCGTGTATAGTTTAATGAAAAAAATGTCAATAAAAATATCTAAAATCTATCAGCAATGCTATGCTAATATTTAAGACACGGTTTGGCCTACGACCCGTCTTAAATGAAGAAACTCGATATTCTGGATTCGTTATTTTAATTTCAAAGCCTACTATTCTAAAATACCCTGGAATTCTACGTTAAACATCCCAAGATGTAAGGAAGTAATGCTTGCTATCTCAAAATTTCAAGGTTTCACGGCCAGCTATACAACGACCGCTTCAACATGTGGTGGTGCGTTCGACGCTGGACCAAACTACACACCTTTCACCTCGATTGGGCTCGACAATCAACCGCAGGCGCTAAATTGCAGGTGAACTATTTTACAACTATCCAATGCAATAATTTGCGCGTTTTAGAAAAACAAAGAAAACTTATCCGCTGCTTTTGATCTTTCTGTTTGACTGAAAAAAGTCATCATATTAAAAAGGTTTGTTATGATCGTTACTAGGCCGAGTAATTTTAATCTGGCAGAATGCTCCTTTGCCCTGAGTGCTGACAAACTCGTAATTTCAGTACAGCAGTCGAATAAATATCTCTAAAGAAATGATCGTTACTAGGCCGAGTAATTTTAATCTGGCAGAACGCTCCTTTGCCCTGAGTGCTGACAAACTCGTAATTTCAGTACAGCAGTCGAATAAATATCTCTAAAGAAATGATCGTTACTAGGCCGAGTAATTTTAATCTGGCAGAACGCTCCTTTGCCCTGAGTGCTGACAAACTCGTAATTTCAGTACAGCAGTCGAATAAATATCTCTAAAGAAATTTAAAAAAACTTCACTTTAAAATATCTTTGAATTGATTTGCGTATTGAACAGTCTTTGAAAAACATATTTTTTACGAAAGTCTTTGAATAGTTTTCGAATTTATTTTATGTGTCTTTAAAAACCTACAGATTTTCTTTGAAAGGTCTTTGAACAAAATTTTTGCCTAAAATTTAGAAAAAATTACCTTCACTTTCATCTAATTTGCTCATTTGGGCATCGTAACGACGTCATTGTGTATCAGATGAAATCGCGATACTTTTCTGTCGAAAGTATGGGGTATCGGATTAAAACGTCATTTATTATCGGACATCCCTAATTGCAACACAATGTTATTAGATGGACGATCGACGCTGGTTCAGATGTGACCAAATACCTGCAGATAACTTTCGACTCTATGGACATACAGTCTGCCGCCAACCCGGGTACCGACTGTACTGCGGCCTACGTCGAACTACGAGACTTCCCGCTAGGTAAGCTTTTTTAGGGGGAGCGACTTTAAAATATTTTTGGTTTTGAGGCAGTAGTTTTTCTTATATTGGAGCACGTTTTCATTACAGGCGTGAATTATAATAAGAGAACGTATTTACTGAACATCCCTGATGGTAAACGAAATAGGTTCGAACTCACGACCTCCGGCCTTACCGCGACCGTCGATCTACCAACTGAGTTACACAGGCTCACAGGGGAGCGAGTCGATAAACAGCCATGATGTCATTGCTTGCTACATTCTGTGTCATTTGAAACTATGTTTTCTAGTGCGATTTGACATAGGGATTGGAACGTGTACGAAAAGCGGTTTTGTGCATTTTTATCATTTGTTTAAGTTTGCTATCGATCGTAACGTTTGGAATTAAAGTTGAAATTTTAGCCGTCGTTTTATTCATAGTACATTTTTTGCGCGCCATTTAGATCGCCTGGACACTATCTAATTCGAGAAGAAACATATTTAGGCTTGAAAAACTTTTAAAACGACGAAACAGAATAATGTTCGGATATTGTGTGAAACGTCGTTTTATTGTAATATACCTATTATGTCACCGAAATATTCGTACACAAGTGCTTACAACTGCGGAATAGCCCTTTAGAAGTCGTACTGACCAACATTATCGGCACACGAATCATAGTAAAACCGGATCATCATTCAGAGTGGCTAACCGACGTCAGTTGATTTATTAAAAATTCCTAAACAAAAATGCCTAATAGGCCAACCGAATTCGGTTAGGCTCTCTGAAGGCACCCGGTCTACCCCCAGTGTTTTTTAAGGTGTTTTCAAATTTCTCCAGCGGTTTCCTAAATTTTGGACTTAACTTTTTGGTATTTAAATGAAACACTTGCGGTCTCTTAAAACAACTTACCGGTCACCCAAACCAAACCTTAAAAAAAACCTGTGTACCCTTACTGTGTTTTCTATTTTTCCATTCTAAAAATGTTCTTGTTCCATTATAAATTACATGTTAAATTAAAATCTAACGAGTCACAACTGCATTAAGGTGACACCGGTCAGGTGATGAAGTATTGCGGTTCTGAGATTCCTTCAGACTTCTTCAGCTTACAACAAGTTGTCCAGGTAACTTTTTTTGAATTATTTCGAACATGTGTCGATTTCTCTGTGTTAGCTTCGACGCGCGGTTAAAATAGTAGAGGACAAAAACAAAATTTTCGAATTTCATAATGCTACAGTATTTTAGCGATGACTTTTTTTATTGTTTGTGTATGTCACATGGGTTGTTCAAAGTAAAATCCCAGGGGATTCTGGAACTTTAGGTTTCGAAACTAACGAATCCAGACCATCGAATCCTAGTATATTTTTATTAAATTCTTAAACCTCGATTTCGTTTGGGTAAAGGGACTAATCTTAATATACCCCACGGTCACAGCAATCAATCGCAAAACAGTTTGCTAACAGGTTTATATTGTAATAAAAAAAATCATCCAAATATTTATAACATCTGTCATTTGAAGCAGTTGTGTAAACTGTAGTTTATGTCCAGATTGTTGCCAAAGCCTAATATTTTGCCAATATAGTGAGTACAATGCAACACTAAACAATAAACTCTTTTCAGCAACTCGGTATTTATTTTTTAAAACGTTGTTGTGTTTCAATTCTACTTTTTTGGCTAAGGTGATCTGTTATGCAGTAAAATATTTTACTGCAAAGAATACAACGTTACTATTGTCATAATTAATACTTGACGATTACGCTGTGCATAACCTCGCTAAATATTTACCTAAAGTTGACATTAAATACCCTGTAGCGCATTTTGTCTAAGGCCAGCGCATTTTACGAGGAAATATTACTTTTGCAACTTAACGCAGTTAAGCAAATAACTCTACACCTGCTATTACACGTTAGTCGCTCGCCCAATAACGCTTGATTGACACTTAATTATTAGGCGAAGATTATATCGCGAGACGCGAGGTATTGGTCGCCTGAAAACACGCGGACACTGTATTACCAGTTATAATTAAAGCAAGCACTGTAAATGTGTCGCCACAGCGACGGGCCTTTGCAATTAAGTCCGTCAAGCGTTGCTCTATCGATCTGAAAGAAATGTTTAGATTTATTGCTACAAAAACTTAAAAGCTAATAGTTATGACGTGTAGGTGAACCTGAGATCTGACGTAGGATCCAGTGGAAGCGGCTTCCAGTTGCGTTACAAGCAGATCGGTTGCACCAGACACCTAGACCAGCCGTTTGGACAGCTCTTCAGGTAAAACACATCCTACTGGCTTTGCATGTTTGCGTATAGCTGAGTTAAATCCAAGACTGGATTTGTTTCAACTTCGCAATAGATTTTTGGACATATGTTAGCAGTGTTGTAATTACTTATGTCAATAATTTACCATGACTTGAGTTCAGTGCACGTTCAATGACTTGACTTAGGTCACTATTTTCAAATGACTTGCCTCCAGTCTTTCGGACTTGTGGTATTTTCATATGGCTTTTTTTTATAAAATTATGGTATTTATCTTAATTAACAAAACGCGCGGTACTAACGGTGTTTAAGTACTTTACATTTTATTCCGATGCCGATACCAAATAACTTTTTTCCCAAATAAACAAAATAGACGAATTTGAAACGTTCAGGCCGAAATTTGCTTTACGAGTTAAGAAGTTTAGCTACATCCAGTTGTTCGGCGTATTTATTTTTTAATAAATTTTGATTTCGGCATAGAAGCGTTGCGTTGACTCTCAAATCATTGCTGGAATTCCAAAATTAATTTGTTGAATCGGAATACCTAGTATCGGACAAGTACCGATACTACGACCGCATCTTATGGATATCCTTATTATATTCTTCTACATGTTGTTTTGTAGTGCCGGCTTTCCCGACCCGTACCCCCACAACACAGAGTGCGAGACCACAATCCAAGTGGACCCGGGTTCCGAGATTCAGCTCTTCTTTAATATGTTCGACGTCGAGTTTGAAGGAAACTGCGACTACGACCACCTTGAAATCAGGTAAAGTCTATTTTTGTCCTGAATCGTTTTTATACTAAAAGTCCTGTGTTTTGCAAAAAAACGCGGATGGTGTGTTGTTTAAGTTTTTTGTTTCACGTGTTAAATCGCCCCGGCAATTGGAGTTTCCAAAAGTTGGAGTTTACAAAAGGAGCGCAAGTTTGGGCAACTTAAACGATATTAAGGCGTTTGCGCTCTATGCGCGATTCGATAACATCGTTGTAGCTTTTGCATTAAAAGTAGCACCAGTCTAACCTAATTCCGTAGCTTTGTGACAAAATTGTCAAAACCCCCAAAACAAAATTTCTAGATCCGCGTTTTTTTTTAGTTTTCGTAAAGATTTTTTTGTTTGTTTTTTTACTAGCGATTCAACCTTTAAAGGTAAATTGAATAAAAAATATAGCAGGGTAACTACTAGAGGTAATTGGAGTTGATAAAAGCAAATTTTTGCTTAATAACTGGAAAAAAGTTTTTTTTTTCAATTCACCTATTAATTATTATACTTATTCAAATCCACCCCCGCATTGTTGAGTGAAGTAAATTGTATCTGATCCAAGTTTGAGGTTTTTATTTATTCAGGGAGTCATGGGTGTTTGTGATTGAATTGCGTTCTTCTACAGTGCATAAGCTATATGTTTTGTTACAGGGACGGTCTGACGTCTAGTGACCCGCTGATTCAAAAGTTGTGCGGCAATTATATCCCGGATCCTGTGTTCGTGCAATCCAACACCGTATATCTTAAACTGCGCACCGATCCTTTGATTGTAGGAATGGGGTGAGTACATTTTATAGCAGAGTTTTTTTATCTTTTGTTACGGTATAATAATAAAAGTTACTATGGTGTCATATATATGTAATTCCTTTCGATATATTTTATTAATTGGACCTTTAAAAACCGCCCTTATGGATAAAAACAGTTTTATAATAAATTATATAGTTTATCACAGTGTCCCCATGGGTCGCGACCCAAAATTAATTCGTTTGTTTGGTCGGCGACTAAAGTAGATTTATTGAGATTGGTTCTCAGCGAGATTTTTTTTTAAATTTACGAAAATTGCGGAAGCAATACGGAGACATGGCCGATAGTTATGAAAATTGACTTTATTAATGCTACTGTATAATTTCTTTTTTGTTCACGTTAAAGTTCAGTGAAGATAATTGGGTCGTCAAACTTCGCTGTTATGCTCACGATTGGTATTTAGGTTGCCGTGAAAAATTTTTTTAAAAAATGTGAGAAACACTATTAGAGATAATAATTAGGTGGTATTAGTAAGAGACCATCTTTGCTAAACGACTAAAAATCACTGGATAGTTCACAACGCACTATAACTTTGGAAAATCAACATTTAGTAGAAACCCTATATAATGATAACGTTGCAAATTACGGTAATTAAACTTTGTATTTATCGTGTGCTTCACTGATTTTTTTTTTCTGACCAGGCGTAATTGCATCGTTTACAAATTATATGCTAAGTTGTTGTGTCGTTTTATGCCCCTTTTGCTTTAACAATAATAACCCGTTGTTTGTCGGTTTGTCCAGTTATGACATCACGTACACGTCATCGCCGGGAAGTTGCGGTGGAAACGTCACAGGTGACCATGGCAGCGTTTACAGCACGCTATATCCGCAGGTTGGTAAAAAGAACAACGCACAATATTTTAAAATTGTAGCTAAACATTTGAAAACAAATTAGAAAACTTGATGAAAAAGGTCAACACAAATGTAGCCTACCGGTAACATTTTTCAAGGCCTTTCTAAACTTGTAGTAAAAAATATATTTATGTGTAATTTTTGCACAACGAGGGTCAACCCGAAATTCCTTATATCCAACTGAAGATTAATAAACGCATTTGATGGGATGTAACAATATCGATACATATACTCCAACTCGGCTCCATTATCGACCTTTTTCATACCCGGTTGGGTCGAGAGTAATTAAAAGTTGTCCTTATTAAATTAGTCACTGGCATCGAGCGACATTTTCGATTAAAATAAGTTGACAAAGTTTATCACAGCAATTAATCTGATTTACTCGACGAGTAACTATAAAATGCTTGACCTAGCTTTCGGAAGAACTTTTTTCATTCTTGATTTGTATTGTCGGTACACAATCCTTACTGTGGTGGTACATTTGCGAATCAAAACGCTAGTTGTTCTTTTTTAATTCCTAAATGTTCGTTTTGCAGGCTTATCAGCCAAACACCGACTGTGGCTTCAGCATAAGAACACCAGCCGGCCGTCCTGTTACCATCCATATCACGTACATCGATGTCTACTACGAGGTATTAAAAAATCCGTTCACACAAAAAACTTTTATTTTAGGAACAAGAATTTATTTCCGTTTTGTACAATTTAAATCATCCGCATCTTCGTAGTATTGCTGTAGGCTAAGTTAACCTGAGAAATCTTGTTTCAAACGGAATATACAAAGCCTGTTCAGGAATCTATTTGAATCACTTTAAACTGTTTTTACTCGATTTTGAGTTTACATATTCCGAATAAGTTTTTTTTTTCATGTATTTAACTATATAATTGTAATGTTTTATGGGTCTGATTTAAGGCGCCGTTCGCTGATTTCTACAAGAATTAAAGCCACGAAAATTTTGTAACCTTAATAACTATGTCAAGGCGCTGATGTTTATTTCGCTGTGCATAAAACTTGAACGTTTTAGTGCGGAGATAGCGGATGCTACTGCGTGGACGATCTACTTTACATTTACGGGGGACCTGACAAGAGCTCTTCCTTGATTAGCGCTTACTGCGGTAACGGAAGGCTCAGTGATCTGCAGAGTCAAACCAATTCAGCGTTCGTAAGGTAAGGCCAGTTGGAGCTTACTTTTCGCAACCTAATTTTCAGGTTGAGAGTAATTTATTTGAAACAGTCGCGATATGCTCCTATAAACATTTGTATAGGATTGTGTTTTGCTTTTAAACTAAATACGTTTAACTTTAACAATTAATTATACTTGTAATTTCAATAGACCTGTTGTAATTGTGTGGACATAATAATTGAAAATACCTCCCGACTGTTTGCGCCAAGTAAGATTAATTCTCTCGGCATTGGTGGTTTACTATTTCGGTGTTTTTGTGCAATAAATTGCTTGAACATTTTAAAAGAAGGTGGTTGTCCTAGGACAGTATTAAACAAATTTTCTAAACACTATAGAAACCAACACATTTTTTAATTATAAAGAAAGCTCATAAAGAAGTAGGCAATTTAATACCCCAAATATAAATTGTCTTTTGTTTGGCGGTTTTAAGATTTATTCCTTTCCCTAATGATTAACTTCTAAAATAGTTTTCATTAATATTGTATAATTACACCCCTAATCCCGATTATTTTTATTTTTTAGATTGAAGACGAACGATTTTCCAGTTGGTAACCGAACCAACATTGGTTTCAGGATAGACTGGGAATCGTAGTTTAAACAACGTTTTCTTTCCATATTTTATCTCGCCTTAATTTACAACCATTTCACAATCCTTCAATACTATAAAAAATGTAAAAAAGTAAGTTTACTTTCCTATAACGTTTGTTATGTTTTTTTTGACATACTATTTTCAAAAATGAAGACTCTTTTTAGTACAAAGCTTCTTTGGGATTTTTTATTTTAAGTTATTACAGTTCCTAACATCATAGATTTTATTAACATGACTTTAAATGTGCAATAGCCCGCATTAGCGTTATTTTTGTTATGATTTGGCGTTTTATTTTTCCACGTCTTGATTTTTCGCTCATCTTGTTCTTTTTTCCAAACCTTCGAATACTGTTTATGTTCTACTAATTTCGCGTTTCGCAGGATGAAAAATAAAAGCAAGTTTTGTGCTTTTGCTTATTCGATTCGTTACCACTGGTTGTA
Organism: Ascidiella aspersa; assembly: GCF_963924565.1. NCBI lineage: Eukaryota > Metazoa > Chordata > Ascidiacea > Phlebobranchia > Ascidiidae > Ascidiella > Ascidiella aspersa. Next base: position 25,516,185 of record NC_139451.1, read on the forward strand.
AAGTTATGCGTATCTAACGTCAGTGTCGCAATATCGGTTTGATTGACAGGGCCACGTAAGAGTTGACTATTTTCCTGTCCACATTGCTAAATCTGCAAAACAAAAAGGCCCACCAATTTTTTTTATTGATTTTTGTATTGGTACATGGGTGTTTTCACAAGCTAAACAAGACAAAACGTGGCAAACAAATGTGATTGCAATATTTAGTTAGATGTAAAAGCGAATATAAATATTATACAAATAACAATCTATTGCAATTACTCCAACGTGAATTCAAAATGAACATTTTAAATTAAACTATAACTGGACTTGACTGTGGCAACCCAAAAAGCTCTGGCAAATTAATAGTTTAAGTTTTCCTAGAGGTTGTTTAATTATATGATTCATCGTGTTATCGTCTCGTAGGTGTTGTTTTCTGTTCCCCTGAAGTAACTACTTGGTTGGTTTTTCGTTTCCAGGAATGCTAATGTTTTACAAAAATATTAACAAGTGAATAAAAAATCAAAATTTAAAAGTTCCAACTGTGTGATATTGACATAGGCATCTGGAATTTTTATGGACGGTAAAAAAGAGAGGTAATTCAATATGACATTATGTTGTAGTTTAATGACCAGATATATATACATCTATTGCTAGTAAGCGTTCGTCCAAATGACATGATTGTTTTTATAATTTGCGTTTTGGCCAATCCACCAGGAATGGAGAAAAAACTTTAACTTCGTTAATATTACCCTTGGTGACGCGTCGTTTTACAGATCGTTTACTGTTTCCAACATTTTTGGACTTCTATCATGTGTGGTATGGCCTAGTGGTAGGTTTCCAACATGATGTATCAATGGTCTGTGGTTCGATTCCCTTCAAGTGACAATCCGAATCCAGGATAATCAAACTCACGTTAATCGCAGCTTTACAGTACTATGACACCTAACGTAAAAATTCCTTGTAATGTAATCTTAATCACAGCTAACTTAACCCCATAGCTCAGCCGTTGTAACTGCATCGCCCGTAATTGTAAATCATGTTGACGAACTTAACCATCCATCGCCTTTCCTTCAGTGTAAATCACATTAACCGACCTTAACCTTTCATAGGCTACTAAAACCTTTGATCGTAACTATAGTAAGCCTTTGTGGCCAGGTGAAAATCTTAAATCTTTAGGGTCATTTAAATTGCTCTTATCGAAACATCTTCGACATAGTTCCTCAGCTCCTTGTTGTGGCGTAGCGGAAACGCACTCTGGTTAGAAACCGCTACGCCCGAGTTCGAACCCGGTTAAAGGTAAAATCTTTCCCCGGTAGCCGATAGAATTCTATGGGTTCGAACCTGATAACTTAACTGTAATTTCTCAATCTCTGTTAATGATAGAATTAACCATAAATAACCTCACAATGAACAAGGAGTCGCCGAATCCTGTCCCAGCCTGTGGCAGGATTCGGTTAGCCCGGTAAAGTTTCTTATATGTCACGATAAATCCCCAATGCACACAGGTCAGAACACTGGTTAGGTAGCCGCAAGGTTTCCTAGGTCAGCTTAGTCAGGCAAGAAGTCGCTGCTTCGGGCTGGCAACAGTGTTCGAAAAACTTAGGCCCTCAGAGGGCGTGGCTCAGAGCCACACAATAGGGAACCAGCCCGAAGCAGCGCACGAGGAGTATAGGCAGCGACTTTTTTTGCATTTTATTTTCGAAAAAAAATGATGATGTTGGCTTTGTGTTAATTATCTTTTGAGCGGTTAAGGTGAGTTAACGTGATTTACATTTTAAGGGTGACGAAGGTACAACAGGTGAGGTATGGAGTTACAGTTACAATTATGTTGGCTGTGGTTAAGTTTGTATTATGGTCTTTTGAGCGGTTAAGGTGAGTGAGTTAACGCGATTTACATTTAAGGGTGACGAAGTTACAACAGATGAGGTATGGAGTTACAGTTAGAATTAAGTTGGCTGTGGTTAACTTTATATTATTGTCTTCTGAGCGGTCAAGGAGAGTGAGTTAACGCGATTTACATTTAACGGTGGCGAAGTTACAACAGGTGAGCTATAGAGTTACAGCTAAGTTGGCTGCGGTTTACTGACATTTCCGATATGCATTACCAATGCTTATACAATTAAGTTTGTAATTTAACCATTTATCGAACGCGTGGAGTGTAACATCTACAGCAGTACATTATGATAGATTTACCAGATAACGAATGAGCAATTGACGGGAATCGAACCATAGACCAAGGTAACTTCATGTAGGAAACCTACCATTAGGCCATACCACACATGATAGAAGACAATGCAAAATATCTTAGAGACAGAAAACAATCTCCAATACGACACACAATTTTTTAGAACCTAATATTGCAATTATACTTTATAGCAGGGATGGTGAACCACTGCCCACAAAGAGACCCATTTCAGACTTGTTGATCAAAAAATAACGAAATATAATGATATGTTTTACAAAAGAATAAATACGTCAAAAACAATGGAAAACCAGGATAAGATTAGCTGTAGCTTTGTTAAATTTATAGGATCTTAATTGAAATATCTCGATTTTCGAATTTAAAATTAGATCATCTCAATAAACTTGAACTACCAACCAAGGATAATAATATTTGTAGAGAAGAGCAAGTACCACATTATATTAACTTGTAATTTGCATATTTTTTCAATGAGGTATATAGGTCTTGTTTGGGACCATGGCAATAAAAGGTCGCTACCCCTGCATTATAATATAGTGAATATACCGTACTATAGTATGGGCGCCAGACCCACTGGCAAAAGTATATAGGTGTCCTGTCAGTGTAAGACCTTTTAAGTCAATATTTTTTCTCATCCAAACAAAATTAATTGATAAAAACATGTTGACACGAAGTCGAACTTTTATAGGTACTGATGTTTATATGGTCTTAAAACTACAATATGTCATATTTGGTTAAAATTCATTTGTTGATGGCCCTTAACGTTTGTAGTTTAAGCCACAAATGTTTACGTGAAAGCCTCGGCCAGCTCAGCCAAAGATTTCGAAATTGTTATTCAGGTAAAAATCGATCAGTTTAGTTTGAAAAAATTTTTCGGTATAATATCTTAGAGCAGTGGTCGGCAAACCGTGGGCCACGAGGTACCTTTGAATAACTTAGTTGTGGCCGCGTGATAGCCGTACTATTACTGCACTTTATTTCAAAGATTGGTGTGGCAAAGGATTTTTAAATTGGCTTGCTTGGAAAGGCCCACGTGCCAAATGTGTTCCTGATAGTTTTATCCACCTTTAACTATATGTAAACGACAAATTTTCGCGCTTAGCATGTATACCGTACTGTTCTTGTTATGCTATGTTTTACATTATGACATTAGTGTTTTGGGAATCATAAAGCGCCGTGTAATATTTCACCTTAAAATCAAATATACCGAATCCGCCACTGTTTTGCAGTGATTTTACCTCGTAGACCTTCTATAGCTCTGAAAAGAGTACTTTTGGCCGCGGCAAAAAAGTTTGCCGACCACTTCTTAGAGCAATACATGGTGTACGCGAACCGGTAGAAATACCCACGCAGCTACGCCTAGATCAGGGGTGGGGAACCTTTTCAGCTAAGAGCCAAATATTTTTGGTTGTATTTCAATGAGAGCCACATTATATTTTTCAACACCGAATTCTAGAGAAAGCGCAAAAAATACTGTAGCTAAGTTCGCAACTGCGGGAAATTTTTCTTTCATACTGGTTTAAAAAATAGTTTAAGGGGGTATGGCCGCGTGAAGTTTATTCAAGTCATGATAAGAAATAAAAACTTATCAAAAAACATTTGGCGAAAACAGCAATAAATGGTTCGCGTTTATAGGTTTCCCGGCATCTGGTCTAGATTATCGCGGGTTCAGTTAGAGCTTTCGCTTTTTGCTTATCGCATGGCTTTGTTGAGGTTATAGAGTTGAACAACATTTGTTTGTTTTTTTCGGTGGTGATTTAGAATTACGTCTTTTCCGAATTCAATAATATGCTAGGCCTGTGCTAACCTACATATGCTTAAAACATCCACGCGACTTTGACATAAACCCGAAAAAAAGATGATAAACTTCCATCGATATTCAAGAAAACATTACAAAATCCAAGTGAAAAAACGACGCCAAGATATTAATGCAGTACTGTATACAACAATGCTAGGTTTTAAATCGATGTATTCCGGATAGGTCGAAAATCCTAATGCGATATTGATTTTTTATTTATTTTTAAATCGGTTTTAATTTTTCTTCAATAACTATTAGTAAAATTTATCTCCGGAGGTTTAGAAAACTATAATTAATAAAATATACATTAAGTGCGAGGGCAGACCTAGAATTATTTTAAAATTTTAACACATTTTTGAGGGCTAGCGAACGAAATAAGGAATAAATGTCAGTAAGAAGTAAGAACTATAAAACTGCAAATTGCAAGTGCATGGCGTTCAATTCAGCAAAACATTTCACAAATGCGTATGAAACACTTCAAATCGAAACAAGTATACGTAATCTTAAGCTAATATTTTTCAACAAGGGGTTTTGCTTACTAAAATTTAGCAGAGTCGGTTAAATAGGGTTGACGTAAAACGAAAGCAAAAATCTTAAAACTGGAGCGACATAAGCATAAACAAACAAGTAACAGCAATACAAACCTTTACAAGTCATTAAAGCTACAACGTTGTAAATCACAAAAAGCAAATTACAAAATACTTTGAACAATCTGCCGACAACTATTGTTATAAAATAAAAAGCACGTTGGAAAATCATATTAAAATTTTGTAAAAACTGCATAAAACAAAAAAAACAAAGCTACTACAAATAACTGCGCATGGGAAGCTTGAAAATATATTTTATAACCGATTTTATTGGGCAGGCACAAATTACAACAAAAGAGGCAATAAAAGATCAATATATTTGTGAAGCAGCATCGCATGTAAAATGGCAAATTTAAAAACACAATCCAAAGAGACTTTGTGTTCAGGATTGATGAAGTCGGTTGATTTCAAACCGGAGTGAAAACTTCGTGCTTCGGATGATTTCATGTAATGGAATGCTGTCAAATAAAGATAAAATACAAAGATAAAATACAAATATAAAATATGCTATATACTATAGAAGTGCTTTCCAGCCTTTTTCAGTTTGCGACCCACTTTTAATGCAAGTTTTATTGTGGGACACACAATGAGATCTGACCAAATTGTTTCGCAAGAGTTAAAAATGCAACTGGAAACAACATTAACAGTTAGATAAATCTACAAATAGCTTCGCGATCGCGACCCACCGTTTGGGAAGCACTGTACTATGGCAATAAAAAGCGATAATAACTCAATAATTAGCTTTACCTTTAAAAAACTTCGAAATTGTATGATTTATTTTATTTAATCCACTGTCTCTTATAAAACCATAAAACAACCAAATATCGAAATTCAATTTGACTAAATAAATGTTTAAGGTAAATGCTAATTCCTTGCATGGTTCAAACCAGTGATAGTAAGCCTTCCTTTTAAGTTACGTATATTGTAATAGGATTTTGTTTAAAAATACATCTGACAAAAATGTAAACAGCTTACCTTGTCTGACTAAAAAGCTCGCCAACGGAAACTTCTTTCCTCATCTGTCAGTATTGCGTTCCATTGACAGGGCGCTCTTGAACCCTGTCTGTTAAACTTTACTAAATTCTGAAAAAATAAGTTCCTTTCAACATTGACTGAAAACCGCAGGTTTATTACGTGTATTGTTTCATGATATAATCTCTAAACATTTCATGTTGAACCTTCACGCAACCAATAAAACTTTACGAAAAACATACAGAACCCTACTGTAAGCACACAGAAAAGCTTCTTTCTAATTCTCGGGTAAGTTGTGTATTTTTACAAATTTTGAACTGTTCATAAACGAGCACCCAGACTGCGACACCCCTTACTAGACTTTTCGTTGTTATTATTAGTTTCAAAATAAACGGAACTGAAACAATACACTCTACCCAATGTAGGAAAATATAATTGGATATGTCGTATTTCGTGTAAAGTTGTAAAGAGGCTTTTTAATTAAGCAAAAATCGTATTTTTAAAGATTTACCAATAACGGCGTCTTGGAGCATTAAAAATAATTCAAAAAAAATTTTTAGTACATATAACAAATTTAACTAACCGTGACTTAATCTTGTTCGGACGATTTGGAGATCTTTGCACAGAAATATAGAATCCGGCGGATATCATCGTAATGTCGCACAATCTGAAAAAAATACCAGGGTTAGGACGTTTTATTTTAATCATAAAACTTGGCAAAAAAATCGCACAGGAAGCATAACACTATAAAATTATCTTCTAATTTTAAATCTTCGGTCAACATTAAACACATACCTATTCACAACTAAACTTTTCATGGAAACTGGCCGTTTTCTCGTCGATCGGCAAGACATGTAGAAACACAAAAAAATATAGATTAGTATTTAATAACATGGGACTGATTTAAAAAATGCCCCGTAATTGTTTTGTTGGTCCCCGTTCTGACCGACTTAAAATTTGCAAGTTTGGCATTCCGGCAATTCCAAGAAAAAAAACTTTTTACGGGCTGGACAAGTGTTTCAGGGCTGTTTGCATGGAAATGCGCAAGACTGCCTCCATTTGCAAAATTTTTTGTCGGACTAAACAAGCTAATTGTAGCCTAAAAACCGTGCATTCTGTTATTGACAAGAGTCCTAAACCGGCAATTTCACTTGGCCTACGGGCTTTTGGGGGAAGTGAGTGCGTGCGTGGAATTGCCAGGTTAAGGAATGCTTATCAATAGTCAGCCTGCAACAGGTATTCCCTGTTTTGACCCAATAACTAACTTACAAGCGTAAACATATTTAACAAATCACGGGGGATTTCACTGACTTACAGCAGTGAATGTGCAGACTTACCACTGCAGAATCAAAGGCCTTGTGCAACAAACTTACAACCACTGCACAGTGCACATTTATACCATATTATATGGGCTTGTGCAGCAAACTTACCACTACTGTACGATCAAAGGAGCTTGTGCAGCCGACTTACCACCACTGCACAATCATTTTATTAAGGACTTGTGCAGACTTACCACTGCACAATTTAAAAGACCAAAAGCAGCATTGTATTCATTGAATTTCACGGACTTACCGCCGTGCTATTTTTTTTTCAGGTCAAGAATCACACTGGTTGATTTGTTGTTTATTTGCGCGCTAAAACACAACAATTTACTAAAAAGTATTTAAAAGTAGGACGCCAAACCGACGGTTGAAACGAAGGTTTGGAAACAAACTTCAAAGAGACGCCAAACTGCTGTGTTTTAGGCAAAGGCAATCTAAAAGCACAGCGAAGTTTGGAAACAATCATCGAGACTCGGATTGAGCAAGAAGATATTTAGTTTTGCAACAATATTTGGCGGTGCTTTAGGCAAAAGCAACTAAAGCACCAGACTTTGGAAACAATCATCAGCGCTCAAAATGACCAAAAAGAATTAATTTGTGTTGAATTTGCTTTGTTAAGGTGTAATTATTATTAAGTCAAAGTAATTTTAAGTTATAAAACGTTGCGCAAAAATACACTGACTACTAAACTTCCTGCACAAAGGGAGGCGAACGCGAAAGGGCAAAATGTCGGCAGCAGCGAAAGTGCACCTTTCTGACACCTATACACACTACACAGGTTATATAAGTTCGATAATAACTAAGTCTAACTAAGTGATAATTAACAAAAAATCATCGATTTCGTAGGAGGGTTTCGTGTACTCGATCACTTCAGCTCGTACTCGGTTCAACTCATCTTCCGTAACTCGACCGCCATCATTCGTCATTTGTCTTCTCATCTCGGTTATTTTGTTGGAAAGCGAAAACTTTACTTCACGAAAAACTCGAAAACACAATTTCCGGCGTTTCGTGTTATTCGCAAAGTTCAGGTTCACGCAAAGAACAGAGTTCGGTTTCGGACAAAAAATGGACGACAAAATTTCGCCGCCGCCGACGCGATCTCGCAATCCAGAGCGGCGAGTCAACAAAAGACGGGTACGTGCGGTTAGGTAAAAAAAAACTCGCCGCCCCGGACCGCACCTGACTGCTGCTAAGCGACACAAATAAAAACACAAAAAAATGGTGCAAAAAATAGAAGGCGAGGCTACCGCGCGATCTTACCGATTGCTTGAAAACTTGGCTGTTTACAGCTGATGGGCATTACACGAAAAGGTTGGTAAGCATAAAAAGCGTTCTAGCGTTAAACGTTGGATACAAGCAATACAGCAACGCGAGCGATGACTGTGGGGTAAATTTGCACAACAATACCTGCTAACAACATTCTAAGCAAGTCGCCAGTGAAAAAAAGCGAGCGCATATGACTGGAACGAGTGCTCGGGCAGGTTAAGACAACTCGTTGCGTCCCACGGGGGACGGAGTAAAGCCTACTTGGTGTTTCCACCGTGAATTTTCTGTTTCAAACAGCGGTACGAAGGCGCAGTTTTACACTATTTGATTTAACTCGACCGGATCGAACTGGTTTCCGAGCGAATTCTCTTTTTCCGGCATTTTCAGGACCTAGTGGGATGGGGAGGTGGAAAAGTGAGAATGAAAATGCCAGGAAAAAGAACTTAAATCTTGCCGTTTATGGCAAATACTAAGCGAAACCTGCACAGCAATTCTTTCCTGACATACTACCTCGAAAACCAGTGTCTACGGGGACCAGTCACAGCGCTCAAAAAGAGTCAAACAAAAACCCTAGAGCTAACAATAATTGGGGAAACAAGAAGCTACAACGATGTTGTTTAAGGACGGCGCCTGTCACGCGCAAGAGGACCTAACTAAAATCGTAGACACCATCCTTTACATAGAGACGTGAACCCAGGAGCGCAAAAACATTTTTTTAACTAAGGGCAAACAGAAGGCGGTAAGCTAGCACGCAAAACCTTACGTTTTATGGGCGCCACACTCAACTATTCGACCTTGCGTTGACCTTGGAGATCGCCCAGCACCCACTGTAGATTTAAATGTGTGTCTAAATGCCACCCTTATTTATTGAAAGGGTGCCACGCTAAGGGATGTCCTAACTATGGAGACCGGCTGGCAAGTGGCACCCAGCTTGTTGCACCGTCTCAAGTAAGCCAAAGTCCCCTGCCACGACCTTGGTTTACCGTCGACGGTTATCTGAAAAGCAAGGTGCGAGGTTAGATTTAGGCCTAGAACCCCACAGTCAAACGCCGGCGCGCGCGGTAGCCTCTATATGCATACAGAACTTTTTAGTTGGCTTGATGTCGACGTCTCGTCGATGTCAACCGTCGGACGAAGAGCGGCGAAGTCTTTATAGTCGGGCGTTCGTCTTATCCTCGCTTTTCTTTTATCCGTAATCCGTAAAGTGTAATAAGTAAACCGTAATCCGTGCTTTGCGTTCCATGTTCCGCTTTTATCCATCCATGAAGATTCCATCTTTATCCAGTCGTCTACCAGCCAGTTCCCCCGAAACGCCGCCGAAGACAAATCAGCATAAAAATCTGAGAACAAAGAACATGCGCTTTCAGTTTCTGGAGACAAACCGAAATTACACGCGCTTTTAAAAGTCTTAAAAAAAAATAAAGCGAAATAATAACAATAAAGACTTTCTATGCCCACCTTATGTCACTGAATGCCTTCGCTTCGTTTGCTTCTAATAAAAGTTTTTTTTTTCTTTGGCTTGATATTCGTTTCTGTGCACAAATAGAATTAGTGTTAATGCATTAAGAAATAACTTCACTTATATAAGTGGAATATTAACTAACCTGGTTTTGCCTGAAGCGGGTCAGTTTTGGCAAGCGAATTTAGGGTCCGGCCGACCGACGACTTGCGCCGACTCGTAACATTGATGTAGTAGGTTCAAAGTTGTTATTGTTTATTCTTAATTGTTCGACGTCTTTGTTCTAAGCTGCCGATGCTTCTGTTGGGACTACTAAATGTAGAAAAAAATTTATTGTTGCAGTTTATAAGTTTTAAAAAAAATAAACGCAGTTTTGTTTTACGTAAATAATGAATATATTTCACTTGACAATTAAAGCATCCTGAAATATGTTTTAAATCCTAATCTTAATTACAGGATGTGCATTTTATTATTTGATATATGCCAAATTATTTTATTGAAAAACACTAAATTCAAATAATTAATTATAAACTCATTAAACACACCGCTGTCTTCTACAATGAATGTGGTTTCGGCGATTCCATCTTCTGTCTATAGACTGACTTCCCCGAATACCGCCGAAGACAAGTCAGCTCGGAAATCTAGAAAAGGGAAATGCATCCACAATTAATTATCCCAACCAAGTATTATTTCTTCCGTCTCAATCAATATCAATGTAATGTAAGAGCAAAAATTAAAATTGCACAACGGTGGTGAAAAGTAAAAACGCTGTATTAGTTACCTTTATTGCGAAATGCCTTCGTAGTTCATTCTGCTTCGTTTTTTCGGTTTGCGTTGCACGACTGAACTGTCATTCCTATAAAAGTGTTCGTTAGAGTAAATACAGGAAAATCAAACAAAAAACTAATGTATCATTTGTGCCTTTATCTCGCTTTTAGATTTATTACGCAGTTATTGCGTGTTTGCATATTACAACTTACATTGTTTCGTATGAAGCGTAGCTTTTCTGGCGACAAATTAGGAATACAGCTTCTGTATGAGATGCTTCAGCCCGGACGATGGATGACGTATACATGACGGTTTCAAAATGCTTTACGTCATTAAGTTGCATGCCTCAAAAATGTTTATGAACAGTTATTGAGTATATCGAAGGGCATTCTCAATACGAACATGGGTGACCAATTGCTAGATATCACCCTAAAACGAATACGGGTGACCAATTGCTAGATATCACCCTAAAAACGAATATGGGTGACCAATTGCTAGATATCACCCTAAAAACGAATATGGGTAACCAATTGCGAGATATCACCCTAAAACGAATACGGGTGACCAATTGCTAGATATCACCCTAAAACGAACATGGGTGACCAATTGCGAGATATCACCCTAAAACGAATACGGGTGTCCAATTGCTAGATATCACCCTAAAACAAATACAGGTGTCCAATTGCTAGATATCACCCTAAACGAACATGGGTGACCAATTGCGAGATATCACCCTAAAACATATACGGGTAACCAATTGCTAGATATCACCTTAAAAAATTGCAAGATATCACTAAAATAACGAACATAGGTAAACAATTGCTAGATATCACCCTAAAAACGAATATGGGTGACCAATTGCTAGATACCAACCTAAAAACGAATATGGGTGACCAATTGCTAGATACCACCCTAAAAAACGAATATGGGTGTCCAATTGCTAGATATCACACTAAAAACGAATATGGGTGACCAATTGCTAGATATCACCCTAAAAACGAATATGGGTGACCAATTGCTAGATACCACCCTAAAAAACGAACATGGGTGTCCAATTGCTAGATATCACCCTAAAAAACGAACATGGGTGTCCAATTGCTAGATATTACCCTAAAACGAACATGGGTGTCCAATTGCTAGATATCACCCTAAAAAACGAACATAGGTGACCAATTGCTAGATATCACCATAAAACGAACATGGGTGACCAATTGCTAGATATCACCCTAAAACAAATACGGGTGTCCAATTGCTAGATATCACCCTAAAACAAATACGGGTGTCCAATTGCTAGATATCACCCTAAAACGAACATGGGTGACCAATTACTAGATATCACCCTAAAACAAATACGGGTGTCCAATTGGTAGATATCACCCTAAAACGAACATGGGTGACCAATTGCGAGATATCACCCAAAAAACGAACATTGGTGACCAATTTCTAGATATCACCTTAAAAAAATTGCAAGATATCACTAAAATAACGAACATAGGTGAACAATTGCTAGATATCACCCTAACAAAATTGCAAAATATCACCACAAAAACACACATAGGTGAACAATTGCTAGATATCCCCCTAAAAAACGAACATAGGTGACCAATTGCTACATATCACCAAACAAACGAAGATGGGTGACCAATTGCTAGATATCACCAAAAAAAAACAAAAAAAAAACATACGGTTGATCAATTGCTAAATATCACCCAAAAAACGAACATGGGTGACCTATTTCTAGATATCACCCAAAGAAAACGAATAGGAGTGACCAATTGCTAGATATCACCCTAAAAATGAATACGGGTAACCAATTGAAAAAAACGAACATGGGTGACCAATTGCTAGATATCACCTTAAAAAAATTGCAAGATATCACTAAAATAACGAACATAGGTGAACAATTGCGAGATATCACCCTAAAAAATGAACATAGGTGACCAATTGCTAAATATCACCCAAAAAACGAACATGGATGACCTATTGCTAGATATCACCCAAAGAAAATGAATACGGGTGACCAATTGCTAGATATCACCCAAAAAACGAACATGGATGACCAATTGCTAGATATCACCCAAAAAACGATCATTGGTGACCAATTGCGAGATATCACCCTAAAAACGAATACGGGTGACCAATTGCTAGATATCACCCTAAAAACGAATACGGGTGACCAATTGCTAGATTTCACCCAAAAAACGAACATTGGTGACCAATTGCTAGATATCACCCAAAAAACGAACATGGATGACCAATTGCTAGATATCACCCAAAAAACGATCATTGGTGACCAATTGCGAGATATCACCCTAAAAACGAATACGGGTGACCAATTGCTAGATATCACCCTAAAAACGAATACGGGTGACCAATTGCGAGATTTCACCCAAAAAACGAACATTGGTGACCAATTGCTAGATATCACCCTAAAAATGAATACGGGTAACCAATTGAAAAAAACGAACATGGGTGACCAATTGCTAGATATCACCCTAAAAACGAATACGGTGACCAATTGCTAGATATCACCCAAAAAAACGAACATGGATGACCAATTGCTAGATATCACCCAAAAAACGATCATTGGCGACCAATTGCTAGATATCACCCTAAAAACGAATACGGTGACCAATTGCTAGATATCACCCCAAAAAAACCAACATGGGTGACCAATTGCTAGATATCACCCCAAAAAAACCAACATGGGTGACCAATTGCTAGATATCACCCAAAAAACGATCATTGGCGACCAATTGCTAGATATCACCCTAAAAACGAATACGGGTAATCGATTGCTAGATATCACCAAAAAACGAACATAGAATTTGTGTTGTAGGATCAATGAAGTCGGTAAATCCCGGTTTTCTGGTTGATTTCAAAGTGGGAGAAAACTTCGTCCTTCGGAAGAATTCATGTATACTGTATAATAAAAATAAAATACAACTATAAAATATCCATATAGCAACAAGAGGATAAAAAAAACGAATACGGGCAACCAATTGCTAGATATCACCCTAAAAATGAACCAATTATGATGACCGATTTTTAGATACCATCCTAAAAATGATTATGGGTTACCAATTGCTAGATATCACCCAAAAAATGAACCAATTATGATGACCAATTGTCAGATACCATCCTGAAAATGATTATGGGTGACCAATTGCTAGACCGAAGCAGTATCGCATATCAAACGACCAATTTAAAATCACAGTCCGAAAGGAATTTGTGTTGTAGGATTAATGAAGTCGGCAAATCCCGGTTTTCTTTTCAATATCTAAGTCGGGGAAAACTTCGTGCTTCGGAATAATTTATGTATGCTGTATAATAAAGAAGTTTATAGCAACAAGAGGGTGAGGACTAATAACTCCATAATTAGCTTTACTGTTAAAAAAATCGAAAATGTATGATTTAATTTATTCGCTGTCTTATGAGACCATAAAACAACAAACTATCGAAGTTTAATTTGACTGAATTAATGTAGAACGTAAATGCTAATTCCTTATGGTTCAAATCAGTTATAGTAAGCTTTCTTAGTTTACATATTGTAAAAATACATTATCGGCGAGAAATTTAAGCAGCTTACCTTGTTTGGGTAAAAAGCTCGCCAACGGAAACCGCTTTCCTCATCTGTCCATGGACAGGGCGCTCTTGAATTCTGTCTGAAAAACTTTACTGATATCTGTAAAAATAAGGTAATTCAAAATTCCTTTCGATGCAATACGTGCCGCTTAGGGTCGGGAGTTCTTTTCAATCCTTTTAGCATTGGTTTGTTCAAAAACAGCAGGTTTATTACGTTTACTTGTTTATGACGTCATCTCTATACGCTTTATGTTGACCCGGGTCCACGCAAACAAAAAAAACTTTAGAAAAGAAACAAAGAATCCTGCTCTTACCACACTTATAGACCAAGAAACACTTGGGCCAACACACTTTTCTAATTCTCGGGAAATTTGTGCATATTTACAAATTTTGAACTGTTCCCAACAAGCACCCAGACTGCGACACCCCTTACTAGACTTTTCGTTGTTATTATTAGTTTCAAAATAAACGGAACTGAAACAATGCACTCTACCCAATGTGTGAAAATTTAATTTAGTTTATCATACTTTGTATACAAAAAGTTGTAAAGGGCTTTTAATTAAGCAAAAATAATATTTTCAAAGACTTACTAATAACGGCACCTTGAAGCATTACAAATAATACCACAGGGTGCCGCAGCTCCTTTAAAAAGTAAATTTTAGAACATATCAAATAAATTTAACTGACTGTGACTTAATCTTGTTCAAACGATGTCGGGATCTTGCAGAGTGATATAGAATCCGGCGGATATCGTCGAAATTTCTGACAACCTAAAAAAAATCACAGGGTTTAGGACGTTTTACTTTAATCATAAAATTGGGCAAAATTATCGCAGTCACCATAACACTATAATCTATGGCCACAATTAAACACATACCTATTCACAACAAAACTTTTCATGGAAACTGGCCGTTTTCTCGTCGATCGGCAAGACATGTAGAAACACAAAAAAATAGGTTAGTATTTAATAATATGGGGCTGATTTGATAATGGCCCGTAATTGTTTTGTTGGTCCCCGTTCTGACCGACTCAAAATTTGCAAGATTTGGCATTCCGGCAATTCCAAGAAAAAAAACTTTTTACGGGCTGGACAAGTGTTTCAGGGCTGTTTGCATGGAAATGCGCAAGACTGCCTCCATTTGCAGAATTTTTTGTCGGACTAAACAAGCTAATTGCAGCCTAAAAACCGTGCATTCTGTTATTGACAAGTGTCCTAAACCGGCAATTTCACTTGGCCTACGGGCTTTTGGGGGAAGTGAGTGCGTGCGTGGAATTGCCAGGTTAAGGAATGCTTATCAATAGTCAGCCTGCAACAGGTAATCCCTGTTTTTGAACCAATAACTAACTTACAAGCGTAAACATATTTAACAAATCACGGGGGATTTCACTGACTTACAGCGGTGAATGTGCAGACTTACCACTGCAGAAACAACAAAGGCCTTGTGCAACAAACTTACCACCGCTGCACAACCATATCATAAGGTCTTGTGCAGCAGACTTACCACCTCCGCACAATCATAGCAAAAGGTCTTGTGCAGCAGACTTACCACCACTGCACAACCATATCATAAGGTCTTGTGCAGCAGACTTACCACCACTGCACAATCATAGCAAAAGGGGTTGTGCGCAGCAGACTTACCACCATTGCACAATCATATTATTAGGGACTTGTGCAGACTTACCACTGCACAATTTAACAGACCAAAACCAGCATTGTATTCATTGAATTTCACGGACTTACCGCCGTGCTATTTTTTTTCAGGTCAAGAATCACACTGGTTGATTTGTTGTTTATTTGCGCGCTAAAACACAACAATTTACTAAAAAGTATTTAAAGTAGGACGCCAAACCGACGGTTGAAACGTTTGGAAACAAACTTCAAAGAGACGCCAAACTGCTGTGTTTTAGGCAAAGGCAATCTAAAAGCACAGCGAAGTTTAGAAACAATCATCGGGACTCGGATTGAGCAAGAAGATATTTAGTTTTGCAACAATATTTGGCGGTGCTTTAGGCAAAAGCAACTAAAGCACCAGACTTTGGAAACAATCATCAGCGCTCAAAATGAGCAAAAAGATAATTAATTTGTGTTGAATTTGCTTTGTTAAGGTGTAATTATTATTAAGTCAAAGTAATTTTAAGTTATAAAACGTTGCGCAAACATATACTGACCACTAAACTTCCTGCACAAAGGGAGGCGAACGCGAAAGGGCAAAATGTCGGCAGCAGCGAAAGTGCAACTTAAAGTTCGATAATAACTAAGTCTAACTAAGTGATAATTAACAAAAAATCGTCGATTTCGAAGGAGGGTTTCGTGTACTCGATCGTTTCAGCTCGTACTCGGTTCAACTCATTTTTCGTAACTCGACCGCCATCATTCGTCATTTGTTTCTCATCTCGGTTATTTTGTTTGAAAGCGAAAACTTTGCTTCACGAAAAACTCGAAAACGCAATTTCCGGCGTTTCGTGTTATTCGCAAAGTTCAGGTTCACGCAAAGAACAGAGTTCGGTTTCGGACAAAAAATGGACGACAAAATTTCGCCGCCGCCGACGCGATCTCGCAATCCAGAACGGCGAGTCAACAAAAGACGGGTACTTGCGGTTAGGTAAAAAAAAACTCGCCGCCCCGGACCGCACCTGACTGCTGCTAAGCGACACAAATAAAAACACACAAAAAAAAATGGTGCAAAAAATAGAAGGCGAGGCTACCGCGCGATCTTACCGATTGCTTGAAAACTTGGCTGTTTACAGCTGATGGGCATTACACGAAAAGGCTGGTAAGCATAAAAAGTGTTCTAGCGTTAAACGTTGGATACAAGCAATACAGCAACGCGAGCGATAACTGTGGGGTAAATTTGCACAACAATACCTGCTAACAACATTCTAAGCAAGTCGCCAGTGAAAAAAAGCGAGCGCATATGACTGGAACGAGTGCTCGGGCAGGTTAAGACAACTCGTTGCGTCCCACGGGGGACGGAGTAAAGCCTACTCGGTGTTTCCACCGTGAATTTTCTGTTTCAAACATCGGTACGAAGGCGCAGTTTTACACTATTTGATTTAACTCGACCGGATCGAACTGGTTTCCGAGCGAATTCTCTTTTTCCGGCATTTTCAGGACCTAGTGGGATGGGGAGGTGGGAAAGTGAGAATGAAAATGCCAGGAAAAAGAACTTAAATCTTGCCGTTTATGGCAAATACTAAGCGAAACCTGCACAGCAATTCTTTCCTGACATACTACCTCGAAAACCAGTGTCTACGGGGACCAGTCACAGCGCTCAAAAAGAGTCAAACAAAAACCCTAGAGCTAATAATAATTGGGGAAACAAGAAGCTACAACGATGTTGTTTAAGGACGGCGCCTGTCACGCGCAAGAGGACCTAACTAAAATCGTAGACACCATCCTTTACATAGAGACGTGAACCCAGGAGCGCAAAAACATTTTTTTAACTAAGGGCAAACAGAAGGCGGTAAGCTAGCACGCAAAACCTTACGTTTTATGGGCACCACACTCAACTATTCGACCTTGCGTTGACCTTGGAGATCGCCCGGCACCCACTGTAGGTTTAAATGTGTGTCTAAATGCCACCCCTATTTATTGAAAGGGTGCCACGCTAAGGGATGTCCTAACTATGGAGACCGGCTGGCAAATGGCACCCAGCTTGTTGCACCGTCTCAAGTAAACCAAAGTCCCCTGCCACGACCTTGGTTTACCGTCGACGGTTATCTGAAAAGCAAGGTGCGAGGTTAGATTTAGGCCTAGAACCCCACAGTCAAACGCCGGCGCGCGGGGTAGCCTCTATATGTATACAGAACTTTTTAGTTGGCTTGATGTCGACGTCTCGTCGATGTCTTCCGTCGGACGAAGAGCGGCGAAGTCTTTGCAGTCGGGCGTTCGTCTTATCCTCGCTTTTCTTTTATCCGTAAACCGAAAAGTGTAATAAGTAATCCGTAATCCGTGCTTTGCGTTCCATGTTCCGCTTTTGTCCATCCATGAAGATTCCATCTTTATCCCGTCGTCTACCAGCCAGTTCCCCGAAACGCCGCCGAAGACAAATCAGCATAAAAATCTGAGAACAAAGAACATGCGCTTTCAGTTTCTGGAGACAAACCGAAATTACACGCGCTTTTAAAAGTCTTAAAAAAAAAATAAAGCGAAATAATAACAATAAAGACTTCTATATGCCCACCTTATGTCACTGAATGCCTTCGCTTTTGAGTTTGCTTATAATAAAAGTTTTTTTTTCTTTGGCTTGATATTCGTTTCTGTGCACAAATAGAATTAGTGTTAATGCATTAAGAAATAACTTCACTTATATAAGTGGAATATTAACTAACCTTGTTTTGCGTAAAGCGGGTCATTTTTGGCAAGCGAATTTAGGATCCGGCCGACCGACGACTTGCGCCGACTCGTAACATTGATGTAGTAGGTTCAAAGTTGTTATTGTTTATTCCTAATTGTTCGATGTCATTGTTCTAGGCTGCTGATGCTTCTCTTGGGACTGCTCAATGTAGAAAAAAAATTATTGTTAAAGTTTATAGTTTTAAAAAAAAATAAACGCAATTTTGTTTATACGTAAATAATGAATATATTTCACTTGATGATAAGAGCATCCTGAAATCTGTTTTAAATCCTAATCTTAATTACAGGATGTGCATTTTATTATTTGATATATGCCAAATTCTTTTATTGAAAACCACTAAATTGAAATAATTAATTATAAACTCATTAAACACACCGCTGTCTTCTACAATGAATGTGGTTTCGGCGATTCCATCTTCTGTCTACAGACTGACTTCCCCGAATGCCGCCGAAGACAAGTCAGCTCTAAAATCTAAGAAAGGGAAATTCATCAAAAACCAATTGTCCCAACTAGATAAAGTAATATTTCTTCTCTTTAAAATAATTTAAATAATAAAACGTGAATAAAAGAAAAGCAAAACACTATTACTTACCATTATTGCGAAATGCCTTCGTAGTTCATTGTGTTTCTTTTTTTTCGTTAGCGTTGCTCCATGAGACTGTTATTCCTATAAAAGCGCTCGTTAGGTTAAATACCGAAAAATTGAACAAAAGTCTAAACAAATGCATCACTTTGCCTTTTTAGATATTACCACTCACATTTATTTCGAATGAAGCGCGGCTTTTCTGGCGACAAATTAGAAGTACAGCTTCTGTATCACACGCTTCATCTCGGGATGGATGACGTAATTCAGTTGCGAGTCAAAAAATGTTTTCGAACAGTCCATGAGCTTTAAGAGCATATCGTTCCAAAGTGAAGAGTTTTTCAAAGGTTCTTTAAGCTGCAGTTCTACATAATACTGATTGACCAAATTAACGAACATAGGTGACCAATTGCTAGAAATCACCCAAAAAACGAACATAGGTGACCAATTGCTAGATATCACCCTAAAAACGAACACGGGTGACCAATTGCTAGATATCACCCAAAAAATGAACATGGGTGACCAATTGCTAGATATCATCCTGAAAAATAATTATGGGTGACCAATTGCTAGATACCACCAAAAAAACGAACATGGGTGACCAATTGCTAGATGTCACTCTTAAAAACGAACATGGGTGACCAATTACTATATATCATCCTAAAAAACGAACATGGGTGACCAATTGTTATATATCACCCTAAAAACGAACATGGGTGACCAATTGCTAGATATCACCCTAAAAATGAATTATGGGTGACCAATTGCTAGATATCACCAAAAACAAAAAAGAACAATCGAACATGGGTGACCAATTGCTAGATATCACCCTAAAAACGAACATAGGTGACCAAATGCTAGATATCATCCTAAAAAAACAATTATGGGAGACAAATTGCTAGCTACATAACACCCTAAAAATGAATTATGGGTGACCAATTGCTAGATTTCACCCTAAAAAACGAACATAGGTGACCAATTGCTAGATATCACACTAAAAATGAATTATGGGTGACCAATTGCTAGATACCACAAAACAAATCGAACATGGGTGACCAATTGCTAGATATCACCATAAAAAACGAACATGGGTGATCAATTGCTAGATTTCACCCTAAAAAACGAACATAGGTGACCAATTGCTAGATATCACCAAAAAACGAACATAGGTGACCAATTGCTATATATCACGCTAAAAATGAATTATGGGTAACCAATTGCTAGATATCACCGTAAAAATGAATTATGGATGACCAATTGCTAGATATCACCAAAAAAACGAACATAGGTGACAAATTGCTATATATCAGCCTAAAAATGAATTATGGGTGACCAATTGCTAGATATCTCCCAAAAAAGGAACATGGGTGACCAATTGCTAGATATCACCATAAAAAACGAACATGGGTGATCAATTGCTAGATTTCACCCTAAAAAACGAACATAGGTGACCAATTGCTAGATATCACCAAAAAACGAACATAGGTGTCCAATTGCTATATATCACGCTAAAAATGAATTATGGGTAACCAATTGCTAGATATCACCGTAAAAATGAATTATGGATGACCAATTGCTAGATATCACCAAAAAAACGAACATAGGTGACCAATTGCTATATATCACCCTAAAAATGAATTATGGGTGACCAATTGCTAGATATCTCCCAAAAAAGGAACATGGGTGACCAATTGCTAGATATCACCCTAAAAATGAATTGTGGGTGACCAATTGCTAGATATCACCAAAAAACGAACATAGGTGACCAATTGCTAGACATCACCCTAAATATGAATTATGGGTAACCAATTGCTAGATGTCACCAAAAAAAAGGGAACATGGGTAACCAATTGCTAGATATCACCCTAAAAAACGAACATAGGTGACCAATTGCTAGATATCACCCTAAAAACGAACACGGGTGACCAATTGCTAGATATCACCCTAAAAACGAACACGGGTGACCAATTGCTAGATATCACCCAAAAAATGAACATGAGTGACCAATTGCTAGATATCATCCTGAAAAATAATTATGGGTGACCAATTGCTAGATACCACCAAAAAAACGAACATAGGTGACCAATTGTTATATATCACCCTAAAAACGAACATGGGTGACCAATTGCTAGATATCACCCTAAAAATGAATTATGGGTGACCAATTGCTAGATATCACCAAAAACAAAAAAGAACAATCGAACATGGGTGACCAATTGCTAGATATCACCCTAAAAACGAACATAGGTGACCAAATGCTAGATATCATCCTAAAAAAACAATTATGGGAGACAAATTGCTAGCTACATAACACCCTAAAAATGAATTATGGGTGACCAATTGCTAGATTTCACCCTAAAAAACGAACATAGGTGACCAATTGCTAGATATCACACTAAAAATGAATTATGGGTGACCAATTGCTAGATACCACAAAACAAAGCGAACATGGGTGACCAATTGCTAGATATCACCATAAAAAACGAACATGGGTGATCAATTGCTAGATTTCACCCTAAAAAACGAACATAGGTGACCAATTGTTAGATATCACAAAAAAACGAACATAGGTGACCAATTGCTATATATCACCCTAAAAATGAATTATGGGTAACCAATTGCTAGATATCACCGTAAAAATGAATTATGGATGACCAATTGCTAGATATCACCAAAAAAACGAACATAGGTGACCAATTGCTATATATCACCCTAAAAATGAATTATGGGTGACCAATTGCTAGATATCTCCCAAAAAAGGAACATGGGTGACCAATTGCTAGATATCACCCTAAAAATGAATTGTGGGTGACCAATTGCTAGATATCACCAAAAAACGAACATAGGTGACCAATTGCTAGATATCACCCTAAAAATGAATTATGGGTAACCAATTGCTAGATGTCACCAAAAAAAAGGGAACATGGGTAACCAATTGCTAGATATCACCCTAAAAAACGAACATAGGTGACCAATTGCTAGATATCACCCTAAAAACGAACACGGGTGACCAATTGCTAGATATCACCCAAAAAAACGAACATAGGTGACCCATTGCTAGATATCACCCTAAAAATGAACACGGGTGACCAATTGCTAGATATCACCCTAAAAGACGAACATGGGTGACCCATTGCTAGATATCACCCTAAAAAACGAACATAGGTGACCAATTGCTAGATATCACCCTAAAAGCGAACACGTGTGACCAATTGCTAGATATCACCCTAAAAAACGAACATAGGTGACCAATTGCTAGATATCACCCTAAAAATGAATTATGGGTGACCAATTGCTAGATATCAACTAAAAACAAAAACGAACATGGGTGACCAATTGCTAGATATCACCCTAAAAAACGAACATAGGTGACCAATTGCTAGATATCATCCTAAAAAAAACAATTATGGGTGACCAATTGCTAGCTAGATATCACCCTAAAAATGAATTATGGGTGAACAATTGCTAGATTTCACCCTAAAAAAACGAACATAGGTGACCAATTGCTAGATATCACCCTAAAAATGAATTATGGGTGACCAATTGCTAGATATCACCAAAATAAACGAACATCGGTGACCAATTGCTAGATATCACCCTAAAAATGAATTACGGGTGACCAATAGCTAGATATCACCAAAAAATGAACATAGGCGACCAATTGCTAGATATCACCCTAAAAATGAATTATGGGTAACCAATTGCTAGATATCACCCTAAAAAACGAACATTTGTGACAAATTGCTAGATATCACCCTAAAAAACCAACATGGGTGACCAATTGCTAGATATCAACCTAAAAAACGAACATGGGGGACCAATTGCTAGATATCACAAAAAGCGAACATGGGTGACCAATTGCTAGATATCACCGTAAAAACTATTTCTGGCGACCTGTTGCTAGATACCACCAAAAAAGCGAACATGGGTGACCAATTGCTAGATATCACCCTAAAAATTAATTATGGGTGAACAATTGCTAGATATCACTAAAAACAAAAACGAACATAGGTGACCAATTGCTAGATATCACCCAAAAACGAACATGGGTGACTAATTGCTAGATTTCACCCTAAAAAACGAATATAGGTGACCAATTGCTAGATATCACCCTAAAAACGAACACGGGTGACCAATTGCTAAATATCACCCTAAAAAACCAACATAGGTGACCCATTGCTAGATATCACCCTAAAAACGAACACGGGTGACCAATTGCTAGATGTCACCCTAAAAAACGAACACAGGTGACCCATTGCTAGATATCACCCTAAAAACGAACATAGGTGACCAATTGCTAGATATCACCCTAATAACCAACATAGGTGACCAATTGCTAGATATCACCCAAAAAACGAACATGGGTGATCAATTGCTAGTTATCACCCTAAAAAAACGAACATAGGTGACCAATTGCTAGATATCACCCTAAAAATGAATTATGGGTAACCAATTGCTAGATGTCAAACAAAAGAAAAACGAACATGGGTGACCCATTGCTAGATATCAAGATATCACCCTAATAACCAACATAGGTGACCAATTGCTAGATATCACCCAAAAAACGAACATGGGTGACCAATTGCTAGATATCACCAAAAAAACGAACATGGGTGACCAATTGCTAGATATCACCCTAAAAAACGAACATAGGTGACCAATTGCTAGATATCACCCTAAAAACGAACACGGGTGACCAATTGCTAGATATCACCCTGAAAATCGAACATAGGTGACCCATTGCTAGATATCACCCTAAAAACGAACACGGGTGACCAATTGCTAGATGTCACCCTAAAAAACGAACACAGGTGACCCATTGCTAGATATCTCCCTAATAACCAACATAGGTGACCAATTGCTAGATATCACCCTAATAACGAACATAGGTGACCAATTGCTAGATATCTCCCTAATAACCAACATAGGTGACCAATTGCTAGATATCACCCTAAAAACGAACATGGGTGATCAATTGCTAGTTATCACCCTAAAAAAACGAACATAGGTGACCAATTGCTAGATATCACCCTAAAAACGAACACGGGTGACCAATTGCTAGATGTCACCCTAAAAACGAACATGGGTGACCAATTGCTAGATATCACCCTGAAAATCGAACATAGGTGACCAATTGCTAGATATCACCCTAATAACGAACATAGGTGACCAATTGCTAGATATCTCCCTAATAACCAACATAGGTGACCAATTGCTAGATATCACCATAAAAACGAACATGGGTGATCAATTGCTAGTTATCACCCTAAAAAAACGAACATAGGTGACCAATTGCTAGATATCACCCTAAAAACGAACACGGGTGACCAATTGCTAGATGTCACCCTAAAAACGAACATGGGTGACCAATTGCTAGATATCACCCTGAAAATCGAACATAGGTGACCAATTGCTAGATATCACCCTAATAACGAACATAGGTGACCAATTGCTAGATATCTCCCTAATAACCAACATAGGTGACCAATTGCTAGATATCACCCTAAAAACGAACATGGGTGATCAATTGCTAGATATCACCCTAAAAACGAACACGGGTGACCAATTGCTAGATATCACCCTAAAAACGAACATGGGTGACCAATTGCTAGATATCACCCTGAAAATCGAACATAGGTGACCCATTGCTAGATATCACCCTAAAAACGAACACGGGTGACCAATTGCTAGATGTCACCCTAAAAAACGAACACAGGTGACCCATTGCTAGATATCTCCCTAATAACCAACATAGGTGACCAATTGCTAGATATCACGCTAAAAACGAACATAGGTGACCAATTGCTAGATATCTCCCTAATAACCAACATAGGTGACCAATTGCTAGATATCACCCTAAAAACGAACATGGGTGATCAATTGCTAGTTATCACCCTAAAAAAACGAACATAGGTGACCAATTGCTAGATATCACCCTAAAAACCGAACATAGGTGACCAATTGCTAGATATCACCCTAAAAACGAACATGGGTGATCAATTGCTAGTTATCACCCTAAAAAAACGAACATAGGTGACCAATTGCTAGATATCACCCTAAAAAAAGAACATAGGTGACCCATTGCTAGATATCACCCTAAAAATGAATTATGGGTGACCAATTGCTAGATATCACTAAAAACAAAAACGAACATGGGTGACCAATTGCTAGATATCACCCTAAAAAACGAACATAGGTGACCAATTGCTAGATATCATCCTAAAAAACAATTATGGGTGACAAATTGCTAGATATCACCCTAAAAAACGAACATGGGTGATCAATTGCTAGATATCACCCTAAAAACAATTACGGGCGACCTATTGCTAGATATCTATTTGCTAGAATTAAGCTAAATACTTTTCTATTCCGCCTCAACTGCCATGTAGTATCAAGAGGACGATTTTTTTGTAAATCACGTACGCGTACTGAATACTGCATCTAAACGCGGTATTGAACTACGATAAGACTGGGACTTTTGATGCGTATCACAAAACAAAATACAATCACGTGTCCCATTCACACAGTGGGGTCAGTCTACATGCCACCCGGAATTTTTTTTCTCGAAGACCCAATAACCACCCATGGTGAGTCCCTACCCAGCCCTTGACCCCACAAACGCACGAGACCACATCACAAACAACTCAAAAATCTCATACGCACCAAAAAAGACTGAATAACTTGCATCTCCAATTAACTGAACTGCTCTTAGCGTACGTGATTACAGCGAAAATCGTCTTCTATCAAATACATTGGAAGTCGATAACAGTTAGCCTGAAATAACTATCGCTAAATCTGTCTTAGGCTTTTGAAATATTCTGCTTTATATTTCGTTTTCTTGAACTGCAAATAGCGCACTTGTAAGCGATTCACTTTAAAAAAAAATCTTCAAACTTTTTTCGAAAATGTTTCTGTAAATTTAAAGCTTGTTACTAAATGCTTTATTAATACTTCGCCTTATAATAACCTGCCTCTAATCCATAATAACCTCGCTCCTCACAGCTCAACCTCTTGTTCAAGTGTCAAACTTTTCTGGCAAACAAACCATACTTTTCAACAAGGCTGCGCGCGCAACATTCTAGAACACATAATCAGGAATTTCGCGCGGCGCGTAATTTCTTAATTGGATTGCGCCAGTTTTAAGTAAGCAGTAGAAAATAGTGCTGGAATTTTCCATGGTTTACTCTGCAAAAAAATCCGTCAAACTTATCCCTTATAACATCTTTTCAACAAAGAAAAATTAGTTTGGGTTGCACAGTATTTTTGACGGTTAAGTTATTTTAGTTTGCGAACTAATTTAGCATTTAAAGATCGACTTATTGCTGAATAAACAAACGGCGGAAGAATTACCGGTTAACCGCCTACACGATCATGTGATCAGATTGGGCAATTTGATTGGTTGGTTGACTTATGTAATATATTGCCCCTTTCTTTGCCAGAAACAGCTAAAAATGTCAGAAAAGCAATTGTCGTCCCTCCGCAACAAAAAGTTTCCTACACGGAAAAAAATATTTTTTTAACGGTAGTCGATGTTGGATAAATGTTTTGTCGTCCTTAGTGGCATTTTAATGGAGGTAAATGTAATTAGATATTTATTTTACGATAGAGAAGACTTTCTTGTTGGGATTTAATGAAATACGCAGCTGATGTAATTTGTACATACAACGTGATCCTGCTAACTTTCAGAATATTGCTAGTGGGCGCTAGTAACTTAAGCATTTGCGGTCAAACTATTACTGTTGAACAAATACGACTTTGAACGCACTTACAGTAAAAGTAGAATTTCACTCTGTAAGCAAATCCAGATTCTCATGTAAATAAATTATTTTACACAATTTATTGAAACAAACTTAAAAAAAGTGAAACGAATATTTTATAAAAAGTTAACTAGAAAACGAAAAGTAAGATTAAATTTGAAATAATGTTCAACACGAATTCCAGTAAAAACTGTTATTTAAAGACGCTTTCAGAAAATACGATCGTTTGTAAATGTGCAAAAATTTGGCAAGAGAACCGATGTGCCGAAAAGCAGCCCGAGAGAGTTATAGTAGAGGTAAAATAAAAGCTTTCGAAAGCTATAAAGTAGGAATATGCAAAAACATCGGATCGAAGCTGATACCCGATGCAAAGTGATAATATCGGTATTTAAATTTATTATTACAATTATGACGTATTTTGTTTTTTCGCCAAACTATCGGGTATCGTTATAATAACAAGCTTCGGACTTTGTTATTACCTACTGTCAACTAGGGTTAACCAAACGTTAGTTTGTAGCAGAAAATCAGCTAAAAAGCAAAAAACAAAATACTAGGGCTGTTTGTCAAGAAAAGGTACAAACAAACACAGGAAAAAATAGCTTGTTCATGGCTGGTTTACATGTTACAAAAAGCGAACACTTAGTTGTATCAGCCACCCTAGTACACACTGTCAACGAAATAATATATAATGGAGAAACGAAACGAATGGACTTGATTTTGTTAAAGTTAGCCCCTTACAACGTTAAATTCTACATAATGGTTGCATTTCAGTAGTTGGGCTGCGGCTTTGTAATATTGACAAAATAAGGGCATATACGTCAACACAGCGGTTGTAAACGAATTCGGGCGAATATTCGTGTTTGGGATATGACGACATAGGAAAGTATATCGAAAATAGATGGCACGACAAAATGGTTGGGGCTACCTTCCACAGAAGAGCGTGTTTGTTAATGTTGTGCACAAAACAAGTTCACATTCGTGTGAAAAAAACGAACAATTATAAAAACAGGCTCATATAGGTGAATTTCTTCGCCAATGGTAACTTGTAATCCATCCACGATTATAACCGCCACAGTTTTATTGTTTCAGTGTCGCAGGGGATATTTTTTAATTTCCGTATTAAAGTATACGCTGCAGAAAACGCAGAGAAATATGGACACGTGTAATGGCGTCTTTATAGTTTCACGGCAAAACATAGAAACATACACAAAAAGTAAAAGCTAGGAGGCCAGATCCGCCATTTTCTTCTCCAAAGGGTGACGCAGTAAAATGAATATCAAAGGATATACAGAGGTATGAAGCAGTTTGTGAACGTTTTAAATAAGTATCACTGGTAAACACCGAAATGAAAACGCTAGATCCAACGTTTATTTGTCAAAGGGTAGAGTGCTAAAAGGAATAATTATTTTTTCGAAAGGTTCACCTAATACTTCCTACATCTGTATGTGCTTTGGTATTTATTCTACGTTTTTAACCTCCAGCCACTATGCTTCAAAGTGCGTGAAAATGTGGCTTCCCCGCATTAAGCAGTTCAACGGGAAAAAACGAAACGGCAAAAAACGCAAAAAATAATGGCGGCAGGTCAACCGGCTTTGCAAGCAAAATGTCGCTTTAGTCCACTGATGGTTCTCAACCTTTTCTGGCCTCGTACAACATTGTTTTTTTATTGCCGCTGCGTATAACACGTTTTTTTTTTTGAAAAAAAAACTATTAAAATAACTTACTTATATTTATTTATGGCCAAAAATATTAATTGAAAGTTGAAACGACTTGTTTCCGGCGCCTGGGTAAGATTTTTGATAATAAATTGATAAACTTTAAATAGCCGCGATTATATTTAATGTTAATTTTTTTTAACTTAGCATTAGGCCACAAATCTGCTCACGTTCCACTTAAAAAGCTTTTGCTTACATCTAGTGGTACACGTATCATAGGTTGAGAACCACTGCTTAAGCTCAAAAAAACGAAATGCCGAAAATATAATAGGGTAATCAGGTGGAACTATATAAAAACTAATTTCTACTTTGACGTGATTAAGCACGGTTGTGCGAAAGCTTGTCGAAAATCAATACAAACTGTCTTTATATAGTGCCACCTGAATGCCCTAGTAAGATTAGGCAAACACGGCCATTTACAACGAAAATATACAGTCCTTCATCAGCCATCCATCCTCTTTCAAACCGCGGGGCGTACGGCTCCACGCGTTTAAACTCCAACGTTTTTTGCAGTGCCCGAATGCAGGCTACACCCTCAGGATCTCTAGCGTGTTGTTGTAGCAGATTGAGATCCAGTCGGGCTGGGCGGCGGCCCACTGTATCTGGTTGATTTCGCCGTCGGCCGTGTAGGCCAGGATCGGGTCTTCGATGGCGCGAGGCATCTGCTGAATGTCCCAGATCAGCGCCTGATGGTCGTCGCCTGGGATAAGCATAAAAAAGTCGTTGTAATCTTGGATATCTCATAAAAATGAGTTTTTTTATTGTGTGGAAGCAAATATTTAATGCACTATAACTGGAAGTATTTAATCTCAGGTGGTATCTGCTTATCCGAAAATCCAGGAGCTTATATAAAGGTTCATACTTTCTGAGTGACATTAGGCTTTCTGCTCTTGTAAAAACAGGTTACTTTTTTGTTAAACGTGCGCAATGCGCATACAAGCTTTTATCTAGAATTTT
This sequence comes from Ascidiella aspersa, assembly GCF_963924565.1. NCBI lineage: Eukaryota > Metazoa > Chordata > Ascidiacea > Phlebobranchia > Ascidiidae > Ascidiella > Ascidiella aspersa. Next base: position 25,545,494 of record NC_139451.1, read on the forward strand.
AAACGAAAACGAGCAGAAACGCCATGCCAAGTAGTGGTAAGACCAGGGTTATCCAACGTTGTGCCGCGGCACATTAGTGTATCTTATGCACCCAAACCTGTGAGACTTCAATAAACACTATCCATCAGTGTTGTAATGAGTTGACTTAAGTCACTGTTTTTAAATGACTTGACTCAAGTCTTTTGGGCAAAACGACTTGACTTGACTTAAGTCTTTTGGATAAATCACTTGGGTGGAAATGAAATGTTTTTTTAGGCCTATTTGTCCTATATTTTGCACATAAAACAATTTGTTGCTATATGTTGCGTTTTTCCTCTTTTTAGTTCAGTTATTGCTTACGTGTTTAACAATTCTAAACGTTTAACGTTTTTTTATGACGTAACTTGAAGTGGGCTTGCTCTACTTATGCCTTGACTTACGCAACTGATGACTTTTACTGGGACTTGACCTGGTATTTATTCAAAAAGACTTAGGACTTGACTAAACGAGTGGCACTAATCGATTTTTTACCTTTTTCTGGACAGGCGCCAGGAAATAGTTGTATATTAATGTTTCCCAGATAAACAGGTTGAATACCCCCTTTAGCTGGAAATTGTTAGTCTATTTCAATAAGCTTACATAAATTTTAAATTTTAATTTAAAAAAAAATATGTCACAAGCAAGTTGTGAAGTTTTTATCTAGAAATAATGTTTTGCTCTTTTTTAGTTTATATATCTTGTTGACTGACCGCAGTAGTAAAAGCAAAGGTTTTATTGAAACAGGGGCAATATTTAAAAGCATTTTTTTAACCAAACGCAGCGTTTCGGAATAAATGCCGAACAATCCATCTATAATTCAATTGTAATCTTGTTTGGATTTTGTGGCACATTCGGTTAATCGAATGAGCTCATTTAAATATAAAGGATTTTTTATTGTTTTGTGTATTTTTGCACTTTGTCCGATACGATAGAAATCGGAATCTGCAATTGTGCGCAAAGCAAACGTCACTGCGCAAATGATCTGGTTGTGTTGTGCAATTGCACAATTACGTATTCCTGCAACTACTATTCTACGTGTAATGCGTCTCAGGTCAAACGTTTTCTCATGATTCATACTACTTGACGCCATGATACGACGGTCAAATGTAGGTTAACCTAAAGCTTACCTGCTGTGCATACATGGCAAGAAGAGTGAGGAGCCCAGGCTATTCCGTTCACGCAAGCTCTGTGGTTGTTGAGTCGAGCAACTGGCGTGCAAGGCACACGCACGTCGAGAATAATCACCTAAAACCATATTTTTTAATAAAAAATGCGATTGCTAGTCAGTTTGTGCAACTGCGATGTATCTTAAGACAAAAAAAAGACGGAAAATCTTTATTACTACCAGCTTTTTTTGTCATTGGGACGTTTTCATGACATTTGGCTTTAATAATAATTAGATAGGAAATTAACACCCAATTTGTCAAAAACTTGACACCGACTTATGTTTTTCTAACAGTAGGCCGAGTGTTTTTTTTTCTCAAAAACCGTTTACGTTTCATAAATAGGCATACCTTGCAAAAAAGTAAATCACTTTCCCTAACCGTTGGTGGCAGCTTATAAAGGAAGCAACTCATGTTTTTAACCTAAACACAAAGAAATACCTCCATTCCATCAACGGCCATGGTTGCCAGGTAGTTTGGGTCTTGTTTGTTCCAGCAAAGACGCAGAAGGGGTTGGTGTCCCGGGTCCTGAATAAAATAAAAAAGGGTAGCAGTTAATGTATTAGGATTCTGCATGCATGTCAAGAGTTGGGAAAAAATCTCGACAAAAAAGTTTGATTGCAGCAGTATCCAAGTAACTTTTTTAATCTGCCATAATTAAAACGTTACATGAGGGTAGTGAAATAAGCTAAAAAGGGCAAACGTTCTTCAGCATGGCAACTTTCAATCTACATTAACCAGAAATTTGTATAACAAAAAATACATGAAAGCAAAACCTAAAAAATGTCTTTACCCAGCAATAAATTAAATAGCTTTAAATTAAAAAAAAAATTAAATGTAATAGCATGAGAAGCAAACCGCTTTAAACAACAATCAGTCAGCAAGGTGCAAAACTTTTAATATAAAAAAGTTTATTTACTAGGAATTAATATTAAAAGTTTTAGACCTTGCTAACTGATTGTTGTTCTTCTCAAGCTATTAAAAGCTTTTAGAACTTTTTTCATCAGCATTATGTGCTCTGTCAGAGGACAATATTCTGTAGTGGAAACACATATATATACTAAACTTTACAAATTTTTAGCACTAACCTCATATATTATTGTTGAGTGTTCCAGGTGTCTCAAATCGAACATACGCACAGAGCCATCTGCACCAACTGATGCAAACATATCCCTGCCACCACCAGCTCGACTAAAGGCAATATCATACACCTAAAATAAACATACCATGTGAATGTAGTATAGTGATAAAAATATAAAAGTGAAAGGAAATATATTGGACTAAAATTTAGTCAAACTTTATATAGATGCTGGTCACATACAAAGACTGGTCTTACTTGTTATGGGTTAACTTAAAAAATTGAATTTTACTGACTTCTATAAAACCGAAGTATCTGCTTTGTTAGTGAAAAACTAAAATATGCAACACAAATAAAATATAGACAAAGGTCGAGATAACATTTTTTCAAACTTTTCGGTAAATTTTGTTGGACTTGCAACATGCCAAGGTATAAATTTCAATAATTCATGTAAATTTTACACCAAAGTTAATTTATTTGTTTGTATGTTTTAGAAAATTACAATCAGTTTACTCCTTACTTATGGCCCAGTTTGAATACATTTCTCAGCATACAATAATATCAGTGCACATTTTAATAACGCAGTTGAGGTTAGATGCAAAACCATATCATTGTGCCCTTGGAAAATGAAAACGATACACCAGGGCGTTGTGCACAGCTTGGGAACCTCTACTCTAGAGCTGCATAACTGTAACTTACCTCTTTGTCATGAGCTATAAGCTGGGTTTTTACATGACCAGAAACAACATTTACTCTTCCCAGGACTTGACCAGTCTCCAATCCCCAAATCGTGCAGGTGGTGTCAATGCTGCTTGTGCCTACAGTGCACAATACAAAATGATAGGCCAAAATGCAAACCAGGAATATGATTTTTTCTATTTGTTAAAGCCCATCATAAAACAGATTGCAAAAGCATTATGATAAAAAAGATAAAGGTATCAAGCTAATTAAAAATAACTGCTTAAGTTGTATATAAAGTTTTAGTGAAATGAAATAATGAAGGGGTAAATATAGTTTGAATTAGGAGAAAAGTTATATAGATATCACTAATAAAAGTTTTGTGTGCTTAAATCTGACAAATATCATAAACAGTCACTTACCAAGTAAATTGGGTTCCACTTCATTCCAGTCAAATGCTGTTAACGGAGCACAGAAATCAGAGTTCTTGTTGTTGTTGAGTAAACATTCCAATCTAGTTTCATTATCACTCACCTGAAAATTCAAATGTTGTACCTTAGCATTAAAAAAAACTCAGTTTAGGTATATAGTCACTTTGCACATAACCAATAAATGACAAAAATTGATGAGTATTAGGTAAAGTTAAAAACCGTAAAATAAGGAAACTTTTTTAATAATGTGCCATAGAGCAGTCTTCAAGATGTATACTCCGTTTAATATGTTATTAGTTTAGAGCACTCATCAATTATCTACATTTTTTATCTTATTGGAAGAAGTTTATATGTCTCTCATTCAGTGTTACCGCTATGCGGATTTTTGCTCACCTTCTTTAACACACGTGTGGAAGCAAAAAAGTAAAATCTTATTTTTTTAAATTTCCAACTGTAACTTTTGGGCACTGGGCACACTGTTTTTTTGCCCCAGAGCAACATTATGGGAACCTGCACATTTTGGTATGTAATTAAAGGAACTCTGCTCATATATATTGACCACTGGGTAGAAATCGGGTGTAGAGATTTGACAGTAAATTTAAAGGGTAATATTTTGCGATACATAAAGTCGCAAAACAGATTTTTTAATTTCTGTGAGTGATAAAAGTTAAGTAGCACCATTCACCATATCAACCTAAAAGTAATTTGAACTTACCACTCTCCATAAGCGCAAGTAATCACCACTGGTTGCAAGTAAATCTGGGTAAACCCCTTTAGCGTCGGGTATCCACATTATCTTTGTGCATGGATAAGGGTGATCGAACATACTTCTCGCACGGAATTCTGATCGCTCTTCATCAAGTCCAACGATCTAATTATAATTTGATGATAGATGGCTTAAATTGGCATCTTATCTGACATTGAGTAATGTCATAAATTGTCGAATAAGCAAAATAAATGAAATAGAAACATTCAGAGGTGTTTCTTCAAGGTTTAATTATATAAATTTCATTTTAACAGTTTTGCATTATTTTCATTTGTTTTTCTTATCATTTAAATTACTTTTTTGGTCGTTTATAGCACATAAAATGTTTATTGGCAAATTGTCCAGCACTCTAGTGCAGTGGTTCTCAACCTTTGTAGTTTACCGACTGGTAAAATTTCAAAAGAAATTTTGCGGACCGGTGGACCTTTAATAATCAAAATCAACCCAAAATAAAATTATGGCAAAAGTATGCAACTTAAAAGCAAAGAATGGTAACTTCAAGTTAATGAGCTATTTGATGCTTTTTATATCATACGTGTTATACGTGGTTCTATTTAAGTTTTTCGCATACAACTGGTCCTAATGTTTAGGACTTAAACGAGTTGTAGCCTATACTTGTAAACTGTTGGTATAACACTTGCAGCATTGTGACGTACAAAGTACGAAGTAGACCAATAACTCTATGTTATGTCACAATGCTGCACATTACAAAACTGGCAAAATTCTAAATTTGATGGACAAGCCTTCAATATTTTGCATCTCCAATTGAGATTTAAAAATTGTAATATATTTGGCGGACCGGCAGGAAAGTTGACGCGGGTCGGCGGTTGAGAACCACTGCTCTAGGGTATGCATACAACTATAAGTTATTATATATCGTTATTATTCGAAAAAAGCCTTTTACAGATGTGCTTAAGCAAGTGTTTGTGAAGAAAGCAAGATGGTTTCGGCTACTAACCTGAACTTTGTTGTTATATTCCTCAATAAAACTTCCAATTGCAAGTCGAAATTTCTTGTCATGACGAACGCTCCAGTTCATGGCATATATCGTCCACAAAGCTTCATATTTGTAGATTTCTTTGCGTTTTGGCACGCCAGCCATGTTATTATTTGTTTGCGCAAATTTTAACTAGTTTTGTAACGAAACGATGTACAGCTAGCAAAAAGCATAAATAAATTTGTAGGTTTGAAACTTCACCTTAATTCAACAAATTAAACTGTACATTCTAAAAATGCAAACTATTGAAAATTTAAAACTAAAACAAGTTTTTAAGAAGCTAATTGATTTTAAGCTAGTAATAAAACGCTAGCATTATACGGATGTTTAACGAAACGTACAACGAAATAGAAATGTGAACAACATTTTAACAAAATGATACTTAAATGCATTTAACTTATCTTACTATAATACTATTTTATTATTTTATTGCCGAAATAAAGCCAAAACAAAACAATCAAATGCAGAAGGTAGAAAACTAAAACTTGTTAGTTTAACGTTTTATCACAATACACTGTTTCGTCGCATGAGAGCAAAAAATACGCTATCCAAAAAATAATTTTTAAATCCCTTTTATTCCATCCCAACTTTTGGCAAATAATCATTTCATTTTACTATATGAACGTGACGTATTTTGGTAAGCTTTACGTTTTGCTTAAACTGGGGGTAATATGTGATTTTTTATTTGGTTTAGTAATATGACAATTGACAATAGGCTACATACACTACAGGATCGATCAGCAGTTAACATTTTATAGTTTCTTGTTAAACGTACCTCGAGATTAAACATTAAATAAAACTGCTAAACAAATACCCAAACGACAGTAATGATCACATGCGCAATGAAACTTTTGTTGGGAAAATGATGTCTTCTGTCACTTTAATCAAGGCTTATTCTTGTATAGGTATTCATTTTGCAGTTTTATAGTCTCCTGAAAAGCACTAACCCTTTAAAGTTCAAAGACAAGCTGGCTGGCCGCAAAAGGTGCAAAAAGTGAACATTTCAATGGGTAAATCGCAATATAATTTTGTCCCTCTAATTTGAATTTGACTGTTTATTTGCCTGATTTAAATTAAATCGGAGGGAATTACATTACGAAATAAATTTAATTCCAGTGGATTACAGGGCACACAAAAAACTGTGTACCAAATGTGCATAAAATTAACGTAACTCCTTCGATTAGTTTATTTTACTTAAAATAACTATGTTCTTCGCAATAGTATCGGAGCAAAGACAAATCGTTTACTATCAACAGCTCAACAAAAGAAAACCTGTCTTAAACAAAACCTATTTTTAATAAACTTACCGGTAATTTACTGTTATTTAGATCCTTTATCATGTTCCTACAAAATACGATGTCCACTTAGAACTGCAGCATTTAACATAACTAAAACTCTGTGTAAAACATAATAAACAAGCAGTGTTGTAAAGACTCAACTTAAGTGCACTTAAGTCACATTTCAAACGACTTGACTTGACCGAAATATTTTAAAACCACAATGTCATTGACCCTAAATCGTTGTATATATTACCTAAGTAACTGTGGGGCAAATATAGGACAAAAACAAAGCTACATGGTCAGCTACGTACTCTTCAGTCGGGTTTGTATCCAAAGTAAAATGCGCACTAGTCATTGGCCAAACGTCCACTATTCTATTCCAACTCTCGGTAAATCGCTGAACATGCCTTTGAATATTTTACTCAGGCGAAAACTGAACCATTCGCTAGACACCGGTGTCTTCGAGTTTTTGTGGCGTATACAGCCTCGCAGTAGAATGGTGACTTTGGGCATGCGCTGCAGAAAACGAATCACCGACTTCTCGACGGCTTCAAGACGCTTCATGTAAACGACAGGGTCAACGAGGTAAAAGTGGAGAGCCAAGTTTAAGACCAGGTATACGTTTTCGCCGTCTCCGTGGTCAATTGCGGCCAGTGTGTCTGCAATATAAGGCCGACTGGAAGGCGGACCTAAGCCGTGCAACGGCGAACCGTGTCCCTTGTAAATTACTTTCAGATTTAGGGCTTTGCTGTCGGCGGAGCGCGGCTTTTGCCAGACCACGGGGTCTTCTTTCTCCAACTCACGCATTTTTAAGGTTATGGGCAGCACCAGGTACCACTGCTTCAAAGTCCAGTCATCTATAAAGTAGAAAACCTTGTTTCGCAGGCAGTTGGACGCCTGAGTCAAGACTCTATCGTAGCGGTTCGAGCACTGCATAGATCTCCAACGGCTGTTGCTGTACAGCCCTGTGTAAGTCAAAGGCAACTCGCGCCAAACCAGATTTGGGAGTGCAGGGCGGCAGGTTTTTAAACAAACTATAAACGATTGCTCTGAAATCCTTGCACCGGATCCTTTGATTGGAGCTTTCCAGGTAATACGGGGTTCGAACAAAGACGGTTGTTTAGATCTCAACGAAGCTTTGCGATCCCACCAAACGTCTAACCACTCCAAGTCTGAGCAACCGCCAGTCTTAGGCGGGTAACAATGTCAGGACACAACCTTCTCCGGCTGCGAAAAGTTGCACGGAATCTCAGTGAAATTCCCGCAGGACGAATGAGGGTAAACAAACAGAACTGTATAGGTATGTCAGATAATAATGGATCAGAGCTGATAACCAAGCCTAGGGGTAGAATCGCTTTTCGTCCGATATTTTACGGTGGTATCAATACCGGTGCGATAGCCTAGTAAAGTAATTTAGTCCATTTATTAATGGTTCTCTATTTTAAAAGGTAGTTTTTTGTGAACGACTTATATGTTCAAGCAAAGTCGTGTTTTAAAACACTTATGTCAAAGGTTTTCAACTTTTATTAAGTCGCGGCCCTCTTACGTGGGCTCGTAACACTTGTGGCCTCGTTGCTCAAGTTTGAGGAAAATGCTTTATCGAAAGTCACGATGAAGATCTTTTAAGTCATTAAAAAAAACAATGAATTCGATTTTAACAAACTAAAATAATATACACATGTGGCTTACCCGGTGGAGTGCACGACTGAGAAACAATAACTTATAGCTAAACCAAGCTTAAATTCCAAAGAAAAATAATAAGTCATTTAGTTGACAACGCTTTTGCAACCCTGCTTTTCGGCCAAAGCATCAGTTGAAAAACTATGGTTAGGTTTCCCTTGTCTTCAACCCGACGACCGAAACGGTCCCCCAAATTTCTCCAGCGGTTTCCCAAATTTTGGAATTGCAACTTTTTGGTATTTAAATGAAGCACTTGCGGTCTCTTACAACTACTTAGCGGTCACCCAAACCAAACCTTAAAAGAAACCCTGCTTCTGAGTATAGTATTTCCGCCAATATTTAGTGCCAAAGTAGTTTTCGGTTCTGTCGTATTGCATGTGATCTTCAATGTTGTAGCCTTGCAAAGTTTCGCTTTCCGCTGCTTCGCCAGTTTTCCTACTGGTCACTTTGGTGTTGTTTGCCTTAACGTTGTCGTGTAATTCAGTCGGTGCTGCGGAAACTTGCTTTCCGTTGAACTTGTACGATTGGCGTGACGTTGTCTTTAAAACCACGTTTGCTTCCAGCGAAAAACTAAACCCCATTTAAGGTTTTCATGCAGGTAAAACAAAGACAAGAAGCCAGGTATTCCAGCGATTATCACAGGCCATTTATTTATACAGGCGATTTTGTTTTCACATTCAATCTAGATTAAAAATCCGAGGTTTGTCGCAGTAATTGCCACGGTATCCCGGTCACTTAGTGGTCGTTGTTAAGATTTTATTAAACTTTTGAGATATAAACTTTTGAGATATATTTTATTACGAATCAACTAAAAGTTTTAAGTCGTAATATGTTGCTCGTTTGAGACCAACTCCACATATTGGACTTATTTTTTACCGATATGTTAAAACCAAAGAGATTATACCTTATAATCTCTTTGGTTAAAACATAACAATTAAATATAACAGTGCGGTTTCCACGTACAATGTTACGAAGGTAACGTGACGCTAATCTGTCATTCAAGCTTTAAAACGGCCTTAATATATTTGAGTCGAACACCATAGAAATATAAAAAAGTAAAAATCGAAACATTTCTAATCTTATTACGACTTTACCTGAAATAAAAGGAATTTTCAATTTGAATTACATTTTCAACATCCTTTCACAATAAGATTACAGCTTACAGGGAAAAGTTATGTTATTAGCTGAGACGCCTTGATACTGGAATGAAAAAAATGTGTAGAATAGGTTATTCCTGCGCACATACAGGGACCCCTTCACAATGCCACCAATAACGTAAAACATTTCAAAAAAATCTACAATTTGTCCCAGTGGCATTATAAAACTTAATTTGTGTCCAATAGTTTTATTGTTAGTTGCGATTTAGGATTTCTATGATATAGAACCTAGAAACGTAAAAGGCAGTTTTTACCTCTAACCTAAAAGTGATGTTTTGTTGTTGTTTACTTGCAAGATTTCAATCAATTTTAAACATATATTTATCAACCACGTGGCTTTAACATGACGCAAAACAGTTTTAGCGGAGCAAGCAAAGTTAGTATTTTTATAGGTTAATTAATTCGGGTAGTCTATTTTTGTTTGCCTTCTAATATGACAAATCGTTAACTTAATCAGAATACAGTATATTATGGTCAATAGTTATTTACCAATAATTATCTATTTGTTTATTCGAGGTGCCAAGTACCGCAATGGCAGCTGTGGCCTACCAGGATCACCTTTTAAAAGAGATGTCACTCGGACCCTTATCATTGGTGGATCCTGTTAAAGGAAAAAAGTTTTCTCTAAAACAGGCTTTGCACCGACAAGAAAGACACAGAAAACACGCAATCTCCCATGCTAAGTCAACTATTGATACAGGTATGTGTACAAAAAAAGGTAACTTGTGCTAAATATGCAAGTTTATTTTCTGTTGCAACCTAGCTGGTAGCAATCTCAAGATCAAAACAATGGTTATTCCCAATAGCAATACTTCTCAAAATAGACGGCTAAAATATCAATTTATTTTTTTTAACTCAATTTATAGTTGGGCACTGGTCTAGAATCCTACCACAGCATTACAAATTATTAAAGCATCACACAATATTCGAGTTAGTGATTCCCCAACTTTTTTTCTCGTGTACCATTTTGAGCTTTTGTACAGTGATCATATACCATAAGTTGAAATATCTCAAACTATAACTATTTTAGTATATAGATAAGAAAATGAGCATGTAGCTTTATTAAAGTTTGACATATGTTATGCCAAGACATAAAAGCCATAAATTAAACAAAACACAGCAAATAGTCTTAATGTGATTCATGTAGTTTTTTTTTCTCCACAAGCTGCTAACAATTAACGTTTTATTATCTTGAACAAGATAAGTGTTATGTCATTAACATGCAAAACCTAAAAAAAAAAAAATTTATAAGTAGTCGCGCACCACCGTAGTTTGGGAACCACTGGGTTAGCCCCGTAGCCAAACCCAAATAATGTTTGTTGTGGTAGGATTTCTAGACCAGCGCTTATGTCACAACATTCCTAGATTTATATATATGGCCAATCTCTATACTTAATTTATTTCAAAATCACTTTACAACCTTTTGAATCATCATTTACAATTTTATAACTGAAAGCTGCTAATCTGTTTTCGCTTTCCATGTAAATAGGTCTAAAGTTATAATTTTTTTCGAAATGTTTTATGTATGCTGTTGCATTTTAGGTTTACCTAAAAAGAAGACAGAAGTACCAAAGCCACCGGTTGAAGAAGAATATGTTTTAGACCCTCAGCCCAGACCATTGACTTTGGGTCAGTTAAGTTATGCAATGTAGTAAGAACTAATATACAAAGTCTTGCTTGTAGTATAGGCTACACATAGCGCTTATGGAATTCTTAGCCAGCCCAATATGCTTTAAATCAGGGCTTTCCAAAAGGGGTTGTGACCCTGACGGGGCTTACACAACAAGTTTTAAAGGTCTCCAAGCCTCAATTAGTTTCACACAACATTTAATATAAGTGTCGTTTCTGGGTGTAAATTTTAAATTAAAGCAGAATTAACTCTTTAACTTAGTTGAACATTGCTAAAATATGCGAATGGAAAAAGGTTTCCGATTGTTACTTTTAAATGTAAAGGTTCACAAATATTTAAATCAAATATAGGAGTCAGAGACTTACAGGTTTGGGAAAATTCTTTGCCAAAAAGTGACCAGATTATTAATTTGGCTTGCAGCTAAAGTGCTTTCTCTAATATTAAGTTCTTTGAACTAAAAAATGAGAAAATCAAAATGTCCTTAACTTTCTATTAAAAATATGCTTTTCTGATCAGCTCAAAAGCTTGGCTTGGTGCCTTGCACAGAGGATCAACGTCAGCGGCTGTCTGAGCCAGAATGGAAAGAGCTAAAAAAAGCGTCAAACCAGAGGGAAGACTTCTCTAATCCTTGTGTGATATGCAAAGACGATTTCCGATTGGAGGATCAAGTTCTATTGAGCTGCTCGCATGTTTTCCACAGGGTTAGTACACGAATGTACAGCATCTAATATGCTGTGTAAGATCATAATGTTCTAGAATGGCAGTGAATGCCATTTTGGCAAGCAATGCGCAACTCACCTCAATATACTTTGTAATTGTGACATAATAAACAACTTTAATTTGCTATAGAGGTTTATTTGCATAAATAGCCAAACTAATGGTTAGTTAAAAAAGTCCTTTAATATCAAACTTTTACATAATTTGCCAGTTTTACGATTAGGTGCCTTGTTGTACTCTCTTTTATATTTCTAGGTGTGTGAATACAACACCTGTATAATGCAGATCATTCTACATTTAAAGTAATAATGTAGGGCTTTGTAGCTACCAAACATATAAATCACGAAGTGGCCACGAGTTTTAATAAATTGTTTCTTATTTACACCATGTAACACTATTTTTGTGTCTTACTATTGTTCCATTGTAATGTTTTTTTAGCTTTTAAGTAAGTCAACCGTGGTAGATTTTCTGTGGGAATAACACCTGTTGAGTAAAATCCACATACTTTCTCCAGAAACAATAAAAATATCATATCAACAATACACTGTTTCTTAAATGTGTTATGTAATAATATTTATTGCAACCTTGAAGAATACATTCTCAAAACAAGTATCTACCTTAGGCCACAACCACATACCAAATAGTTATATTGATAGATTAGTCTTTCAATAACGCCAACAACAAATTGACACGATTCGGGAAAGATATTAGACAATGTTACCCGCAGTAATTTTTCATTCAACAGTTTTATTTGTGAGAGGTTTGTTGCCTGGCTAAAGGAACTTGAAAGGCTGAAAAATTAAACAATAAATCCGCAGTAATTCCAATTATACTTAAACATGTACTAATAATTAGGTTGTGTAGAACATCAACCCGTGTAATTAGTTAATTAAACAGACACAACTAGCATTTCGCGAAATAACTGTCTTCAGTTACAGCTATTGTACATATAAATTTTATATCACAGGCGTGCTTGCAAGCGTTTGAGAGGTTTACCGGCAAGAAAACATGCCCTATGTGTCGCAGAGCCGGTTATCAAACCAGAGTTGTGCACGATGGAACGACTCAGTTCAAGCACAAAAGCGCTGCCAAGTGAGTTACTTTGTTTGGTGGCAAATGTAGATGTCGACAAGCTATAAATGGGTCTATCTTAATCTAACTATTGACTACAGTTTTCTTTATGGTATTTTAATATATGTTCCTTGAAACAAATGACCAATGGTGTATTTTACTTGGGTTTTTACACATTTAATTTAACCTAACAGCTGAATAGACACAATTAAAGATAAATGAAATCCCAACCAATTTTACTCCAAACTTTATTTGGCCACTTAATCACCTGCAAAATTCACCATTTTTTAAACTTTAGGTTTGATAACCGCTAAGGAATTTTAATAAACCGTGACTATTTCATTTAGTTATTTGTAAAATAAACATAGTTTCCAAAACTTCTAATAGCTACCCAAGTAAATAGATTGCTATAAAAGTTAAAGAACTTTAGGAGACCTTTCAAACATGGTTTAGCTGAACATTTTTAATGTAGGACCCTTAAAACAAGTTTTAGTTTGCGCGGGTCAGGGTCGGCAAGATTTCCAAATATGAAGTCATAAATTTTCGTCATAAAACAAAAAGATTTTAGAAATCTGCTGATTTCGGTCTAGCAAATCTGAAACTGAAATGGAGTCGAAATATGAGACAACTAAGTTTCTTTCTTCTAATATACTTTTTTTTTTTTTTTTTTTCTGTTTGTTTTATTGCACACTACTAATCTATGATGGACACCCTAAACCTAGTCCACATACCCCCAAGGAGTCCATGAAGCCCAGTCTAAAACGCTTGTTTACCTTTTTCAAAATACCTAAAAAACACTTTCTTTACACATAGTGTTTAAAGTTGTGGTTGTGTGACTAATACAGCAACGCATTTTTTTACTAAGATTGGTTCGAAGGAGACCCCACTAATAAAGGAAGCAATAGTCACGTCTTACAGGGACGAATTGAAAAGTGCTTCCGCCAATTAATCAGTCCTACAAGGTCAAACGTGCGCTACGTCCTAAATCTATAACAAACGAAAGCTGCTTTAAACTATTCACAATACAAGTAACCAGTTTTTTTTAAGGTTTGGTTTGGGTGACCGCTAAGTAGTTTTAAGAGACCGCAAGTGTTTCATTTAAATACCAAAAAGTTACAAAATTTGGGAAACCGCTGGAGAAATTTGGGGGACCGTTCGGTCCCCAAAACACCTTAAAAAAAACACTGCAAGTAACTTTAACCTGCGTAGCCCAGTCGATCTCGTGCGCAAGTGGCCAAGTAATGTCGAGTCCAACATTAAATCAGACGAAGGTTGATTGTTCTCGCCAGGCGCAAGGTTTAAAATGGTGATACTGTTAGGGTAAAAGCATACAAACAATTATATAACAAAAATACTAAATCAACCATTTACCAATTTCTATGGGTGAACCGTTACGAAATTTTAAGTCACTTTTAGCGTGATTTCATTCAGCAGTTTAAGAAACACTTATATTTTTACCATAATAAAGCTTTATTTGCTCAAGCTTAAACCTTTATTCTTGGAAATTATTTTTGTGGCAAATTTTTAATAATTTCACGCAAAATTTAACCCAGTATTTACCCCCAGCTTTAGGGAAACCCCCACTTCCCCTCGTTTCTTGACGCGCTTACCCCGAGCCCACGTCGTTGTTGGGGGACAACGTCATTGAAGATTTCATTGAAACGTAATTAAAAGATTAAAGTCATTGAACGATTATAACATAATAACAACAAACGTATAATAACAAAAAAAAAAAGATTGAACCGTCAGCGTAAACAAACAAATGTTAAAAAAATACTCCATCCAAGTGTATGACGTTTTCATTTTATTGTTATTAGGTATTAAGTTAACGGTTAGGATCAGCCTTGAAAAATTAAGAGGTTCGTAAACTTCATAATTTTTTCCGGGGATCCTTCACTAAACAGGTCGGGAAGCACTCCATTAGACTATAGAGATGTCCGATACTGGACGTCAGCTTAAACTAACAAAAAAAGTTTAATACAAACAAAACATCTTCCCAGAATCCAGGCCTACTGGAGAGGTCACGTGGTTCGCAAGTGGTACACCAATCTTCGTCGCACGGTGGCGCCAAAGGACCCGCGCTTGCGGCAAAAGTTTTTCGAGAACAAACTGAGCGAAATAACTGACCGCATGGTGGCGATGGCGGGCGGGGAGTCGGTCGAAAGGTTTCTGGACGACATTGACCAGTCGTTGCGCGAAAGCAGGTGCGACATGTGTGTTTCTAACTTCGCCGAACACTTGTTGAAAAATGGAATTGGTAACATTTTTTTTTTATTTATTTGGCGCTATAATTTATAGCAGTGGTTCTCGACCAGTGGGTCATGGCCCAATGGCTCCCCTCGGAGACAGTTAGTTTCCAGTTTTTGCGAATAATTTCTAAATCTGATCTAATTTAAAAAAGTAAAAAGTCATTAAATTAAATCTAACTGGGAAAAGCTGAAACCATTCCATTTGCGCAATAGTGTATCCACAGATTCCACAGTCTTCCTTTTTTCGCGGCGACCCAAATATTAATCTTAAGTCTAACAGCTAAGCTTGGTCCACCGAATTTTCACTGAAATTCGTGTAAGCTAACGAAACACGAATAAGATAATAGAAATAAAAAAAAATCGTAGGCTATTTAATGAATATAAGCGATGGGTTCGTATTACTTCGCAATCTCAATAAAAAAACTAGCCATGTATTCCATTCCATTGTAGTTGGCGACACAACTAAATCTAACGGCGGGTCGCGACCCAGGTCTTAAAAAACACGCACCCATCGCTTACGCTTACAAAAAGCTTAAGCTCAACACCGGCCCCTATTTTTAAATCACATTGTGCGCAGGAATGACAACGATTTAACCTATATGGCTTTATTATTTTTAATAAAATTACAAACAAACGTGTATTGTGTTTTGAATATTTATGTTGCTTTTATCAAAACTAAAAACTTTTTTCACAGCCTAAAGTTTATCACAGGCACGATCATCGCTGGTTTTAGCGTGTGGTATCCTGCGATTTTTTTTAAACATATTTAGTATTATTTTAAACAATCGTGTTTTTTTGTCATTTAATACTCGTAACCGACTCAATCATCCAGTCCGGGGAAGTTTTCAAGGTTAGTTCGTGGATAAACTTAAGCTCCCACACTTAACAAACCACATTGTGCGCAGAAATGTCTTTCGTCACTGGGATAAGGTTCGAATGGCTCACATGACTGAAGACGAGTGGCTTGAAATTGCGGTTAAAGCAAGTGATCGGGGAGCGACAGAATGTCCTATCTGCCTGCGCTCATTCAGCATCGATGTCGGCTCTTTGCAGTCCAACTCGGGGTAACTTAACATAACATTTTTACATAACTTTTGTAACTTCTCAAGTGAATACCATGTTTACTTGCAGTTGTAACAGTCAGCATGGATAAATACAGCGGATAATAGCATAAACGTATTATATTAATCCAACTTTTTTCTGGTGATCATGAAAAAAAAATAGAAATAGAAACAAACAGTTTTATTGGCCTTGGCGCAAACAATTCGAAAATATTTGTTTTTGTTTGGTACGATTTCAACACTAAATGGACATTTTTAATAACATAATACTTTTGCATTACTTTATGACGCTAATCTCGAATATACCTTGCCCGAAAATTCTTGATTAACCCCTTGCATTTGTGGCAGAGCAATTTTATACATTTAAAAAAAACACGCTGCGTTTTTTTAGGCATGTACATAAAGCAAAAATAATTGGGAACACGCCAACACCTGTATGTTTCGGATATTTCTACTATAGGGTAGTTATCCAATCCCAAATGATCGAAATTTTAGCCATGAATTGTAATTCAATGGGGTGATTTCTACCTCAAACGGTATTTTTTCGAAAACAGTAGTTTAACAACTGGAGGCAACTAAACTTCATCTAAAGCAAATTGTAGCACAATAACTTGAAAAATGGCTGTTAACGTTTTAATTTTACCTATTTTGCTCTTCGAGCACATAGTAATGACGTTAAATGTTATACGGCCACGGTATACTTTTTATCCAAAATATCAGACATCGGCTCCGATCTTAAATTATATATTGCAAATTCCTATTTTAAATCACACCAACTTTTTAACACGACGCAAAATTAATTTCCAGCGATGACAATTCAAGCCAAGCCTGCGTCGCTCTTCTTTCCTGCACGCACCTCTTCCACGCAACTTGCCTCGCCGCCCTGGAGCAGTTCACCGCCAACGATGACGTCACGCATGACATCACGAGTCTGACGTCATCGTCGGACCATTCGAGGCCGCACACTGCCGGCTGCGCCAAGTGCCCGGTCTGTCGATCGTTGTACACGAAACGCCTGGTTAGCGCGTTTTAAGCCGACCGGGTTTGTCAGTTTATTCTTCGCGAATATAAGACTGTTGTTTAATGCTGGGGGTGTGTTTTGTGTGATTTACTTAACATGAAGTCCTGCAATACTTATTGCAGTTGTAGTAAGATGCATATCCTATTTCAAAATTCGGATAAACAGCACGTGCTTACATTTGCAACTTACATGAAGATTTGCTAAATTAGAGTCGTTGTTGAAAAATCACTTGGCTACAGAAGCAATTGAATTCTTTACAACGGAGATTCACTGTCTAACCTCAACAAAAAACGAGACGTTTTTTGTTCAAGCCTGGATTGTGCCTTAACCAGTTATTTGCGAAAACACACACACGTTATGTGGAAGACGTGGTGAACTAATTGCGGCAAAGCATGCACACTTACAAGGCGAGTACATTGCCCTAAAAACAACCTATGTTCAGTAAAATAGACCAGTGGAATACGAAAAAGAAGAAATGTCTCCGATTCACAAGAATTTAGATTAATTTACGCGAAACGAATATAAAAGCCTAAATAAAACAGAGAAGTAAAAAATATTCGTTTACGGCATGACTCGGTTTGATTTCAAAACCTTTAAATAACGTTTTCTACTTAAATGACTCACTCAAAAGCATAGCGCTGCAGTGTTTTTTCTTAATTATACAGCAATTCGGAAATAAGCGATGCAACAGTCGGACACTATATTCGCAACACAGTCAGTGCAATCAAATTCTTTTGGGGTTAAGGTGTTTAAAATACAAAAAAATATCTGCTGAAGTAGGGTGGTTTCCGTCGTCTTTAAGCATTAATCGTACCATATAACTGTATGCACTAAAATCATGAGCTATGGAAACGTGTTGAAACTGGGCTAGTTAGACGAAGTGTATTTCTTTCACATCATTAGTATTCAAACGTTTTCGTTTGTTTTCGCTTTAATCGCACATTTGAAATTATAGATTGATTAATAATGGAATAGCAACAAGTTAACCTATCGCGGCCGCAGTAATATTTTACATTTGCTTTACTAAACTCCGTATAAAAGCAGTATGGGAGCCAATGATTTAAATAGTTATTCGCGGACCTGTAACACCTGTTACGTAATTGCGAAAAATATATAATACTGTTTATCAAACATTAATCATTTGATAGAACAAAACCAATGCAGTATAAATTTGTTTCCTGGCGTTGCGTAAATGGTATATGTATGAGTATATCAAGCCGTTATGAACGAGCTATACCCTGTGACCGTTTACCATCGTGTAATGACTTCCAATATAAACAAAGCGCAATCCGTGAAAACACACAACCGTTTCTAAACATCAAAGGCACCGAAAGAATCATTTGAAGACAACGGAAAGTGAAAAAAGGCCAAGAAAGTGTTGCTTCTAAAAAGGTAAAGTATTTTTTTAAAAATTATGTAAGATACAGCTCGAATTGCGTTCATGCATTTTCCGCAGACGTTTGCGAAAATACACCAAAAGGCTATTATAGCCACGTCTGTGCTTTTTGCAAGCCCTTGGGTACAAAATCATTCATGCTGCAAGCTACAGTCGAATTAAAATAGTTGATACGTGGACATAAAAGTTGATAATAAAATAAAACTGACATGAAGACGAGTTTGCAATGCTTTCGACAAAAAAGAGCATTGTGACTAAAAAGCTTGAATAAACGCCACAGTCTGTACTCTTACGAGTAAGGTTAGTTTTGTCATCAGTGGGTACGTTATTATACCAGCTACAGTGAAGTTAAGATATCAATACACCAACCCACCAAAATTTTTCTAAAAAAGCTCGTGGAAAACGATAAAAACCTCTACTAACAAGGCGAATCTAAAATGCCGACAAAACAACGACGTTCAAATTAAACTTTTACAATTCGGACTTTTTTCTGGAAGACAGTGCTCCTCTAAAAACGAAATAGGATGATGCCTGTTGACGATCTTGAATAATTGGACACATGCTACATATGGGTCGATGCGTGCTTTTAATTGAAAAATTACCTAATACTTAATGATGGCCAAAAAGCGAAATTTCCTATATAGATAACTTGTGTATGAGAGTGTGAAATAATGGCGACAATAACTTCCATCGTTCACAAAAAGCGATTAACGGTCTTGGAATCCAGGCATGGGAAAGCTAAGGGCAAATTTCTCCACTACCTCCCTCAAGTCACTGATCTTGGCAAGAGTAGTAGGGTCGTTTTGGATGAACTGCTTGAAGTCGGCAACTTTTTCTGCAGAAAATAATTTAAAAGCTCAACATTTAAGGTACAATTATGCAGGCTGGCAGAATCTTGCCAGCCTTCTGGTGACAAGCATTTTGGCCCGAATTCTTCGCTTTTTAGTCACGTCTCTAAAGTTAAGTGCTGTGTTCGCCAAACGAACGTATAAACCGCGCCATGTTTAGCGATAAACACGGCAATTAGCAAGGAAAATAGTGATCCAAAGAGTGTAAGAAAAAATTAAAAATTAAATTATTTTTAATACAATTTTTTTTTGGGAATCAATTCCTTTGGTTTTCCGGCTGATTATTTGGCCAACATAGCGCCAAGTCGCCAGCATTCTGCCAGGCTGCATTTATATTTCGGCCTTACCGTATTAGCAAGTAATTAAACAAGTAAATTTTATTTGCCACGTATAAGGATAACACAAATAAACCAACTGTCGAACGAACGCAAAGCAAAACTGCTCCATCAACATGGCCGGCACAGCGATGGGCGTAAAAAGACCTTAAAGTGTGCCGTTAGGATTTTAGGAATTTATGGCAGAAAAGACACAGGGAAAAAACTATTTTAAGATAATATTGAAAAGGAACAAGTTTTAACGAGTAAAATTTTTTATTAGCTTAAATAAAATCAACAAAAATGTAATAGTTTTAAACAGTTCGGAAATTTGGTAAAATATTAATGTTTCGTATAGGATCTATTGATATTTCTCCATTTCATGAGATCCATAAAGGAACTAGTTCAGTTAAAAAACGAAGACAACTTTATCTTAAAAACGCAGACTACCGCAGTTTGAATTACATTATCAGTTCTGGTAAAAATCTTAAATTTCAATTCATTTCAGAACTTAGGATGCCGTTTCCGGTGTCACTGCGAGATTCTGATGTTTTCAAACGATATTGTTTTCGATTTTTGTTTTAAACCTTTTGTAATTTTTGGGTCTGTTTAGAAAATTATTGACTTTTTTGCAAATACCACATCCGTTTAACCCAGAGACTGAGCCATGACATCCAAATGGTTTTACATTTACACTGTGATCAGACCTGCTGAAGTAGTACTGACCACAGATTAAGGCACAATCATTAATCATAGTATTACACCGGGTACTTTCAAAAAGGCTTTTACTGAAATCTATTGTCTAATCTGTATGTAAGCGCAACAGTCCTATTTGAATCTTACCGCAGGCTGCGTGTTTGTAGCGTACAAAAATTAGGCCAACTAATTTCGTGTTCAGCCTTTCCTTGGAACGAGAAATACCATTGCTACTTACTTGTGCTCTTTTTGGCTTCAATCGCAATGTCAATTCCTTGGTTCAGGAAGCCGACGACCTTAATGAAATCAGCTTCTTTGAACTTTCTAGATGTAAGTGCGGGGGCTCCTGAAAAATTCAAGATATCGATAAATCATCAAAGTGTTTCGCATGAACGTTTTTTCAGGTAAACAACTAGAAAAAAATTGGAATTAAGAGCATTGGCCTGTGAAATATATGTAATTACCCTTTTTTCAACCGATTAACTCTGTAAATTTAAAATATCAGATTTATAACAGTTTTTTAATTCCTAACCTCTAATAATAGGATTTAAATTTAATTGATATCATATGTAATGCATAATAAACAAATATAAACAATTGTAGTGATCTACTAATAAGAATGAGATAAAAGCTAATACACCAGTTAAATTTTCTATTGTCGATGACGCACTTTGTAAAATTAAGAGAAACATTATTGCAACAATTCAAACAAAAAGTGTGTACAACTGCATTTATTCCAAAGCCAGTTCGTTTTACGTCGGACTGTTACTTTTGCAACTTTACCAAGTGAAATTAGGAACTCTGCGCCAGGCATTACGCGTTATTCGCTCGCCCAATAACACTTGATTGACAATGAATGATTAGGCCAAGGTTATCGCAAAGTAATTGGTTGCCGAAAAAACGCTGACGCCGCACTGTATGGCTACATTTAAAGCACATAACGACCTTTAACCAAACTTGCCACTCGCGTATGTGTAATTAGGCGCAACCTCCGGCGGTAAAACGAAGAAACTATATGAGGGATTCGATATTCTACTTTGAACATTCCTACACTACAGTGACAAGCCATAGCGACATACATATCATTGTATCAGGAAAATTATTTGATACACTGGTTTCGGTTATACCTTAAAACAGTGTTTTTTAACCGGGGTGCCATTTTAATGCCATTTTTAATGCTCAAGGGTGCCGAGAGATATTTGAGAATCTAATTTTCGCTCAACTTTTACAACTTTTAGTGTAAGATTAGAGTGGAATAAATCCATCTATAACTTCTACGTTGTGTAGAGTTGATGTGTGTTGCTCCAGTTCCATTTATTGCGACATTATACAGTATAGTGAATTACCCACGGAAAAATCGCGTAGGGGTGTCTATTTGTTATTTTTGAGGGGTGCCGCTATCCATAAAAGGTTGAGAAACACTTATTTACCGAGACGAAGTCCACCAGGTGTCAATGCACTTTTGTCGCCCGGCACACTGTTCTTGTTGACGGTTATGGAAGCAAGTTCGAGAACCTTCTCCACCCTGGCACCGTCGATCTTCTTCGGACGCAAGTCAAGCAAAACCAAGTGATTGTCAGTTCCGCCTTGAAAACAAGTTTCAGTGTGGATGATTAGGTGAGAAAGCGTTGCGATAAAAAAGTAAAAGTTCCCCTTTTCTTGTTTTGTACCTTAAACCAACGTTCCACAAACGTTTTTTTGAGACTTCCGCTATTTTGAACCCAATTTTGTTTAGATTTTGTTTTAAACCTTTGGTAATTTTTGGGGTCTGTTTAAAAACTTCCACACACATTCAACCCAACAACTCAGCCATGGCATCCACATGACATGGGTATATAGTATATACTGCGATCTAGCCCTAGTAGGTAGTACTTCTTAGTTTTTGTTTTGCACATTTTCTTGAAAAAGGTTGTTTGCCTTGTGACTAGGGATGCTTGATAATATCGTATCAATAATATTGGAACACATGTGTGTGTACTGTGCATCTTTCATTGGGTATACACTATTATATTTAAGTGGTAGAAAATCCTGAAGAATAAACCTTTCTCCAACACGTTGTTTAACTTAGTACTGACTTTTGCATTCTTGCGACTAAAAATTAATTTTGGTGAAACGCTTTTACACAATGAACAAATATTCTCTAAAGATATTCATCTACCTTGGCTTGTGGCATTGCTTAGGATATTATAATTCAATAAAACATTGTATTCATTTTGTATTCATTAAGATTAGAAATTTATACAAAATTTGTTTCAACCTGAAACAAGTGTATGACCGCTGGACACCAGGGCTTCAGCCATTGCGTTTGCGTTCTTCAATGTTTGCACTTGATAGTCGTGAAAGTGAGGGTCTTTTGTCTAAAAATAGAAAAAATATTAAGAAATGATTAAGTATTACAAGTTAGTAATCAAAATAGCCTTCATATTATTTAAATTATATTGTGGCATAATTGTAACCATAGTTTATTAAAAAAGATTGAAAAAATGTAAATATAAATTAATCACAGAAACTACACTAAATTTGTTCTACCTTAACCCTCGAATTATGGTCGGTATTTAGAACTTCAATGAATAAACGTTTTAAGCGCAAAAAGCAGACAGCATTCAAAAAGCACCTGTTTAAGAGCAACGGCAACGCCAGCAATACAGTGGTTATGTGGTCCGCCCTGGAGACTGGGGAACACGGCAAAGTTGATGGGATTTTCGAGGTCGTACATTATGTCCTTACCGGTTTTCTTGTTTTGGCTTCTGACACCCTTCCTATAAAACACAGAAAGATGAGGTTAGGGTAAAACCAAACGCTGGAGTGCAGTGTTATCAGGGTAAGTAAAAGGGCCTATAAAAATATTTACATCATATAATGCTACTTTGCAGTATTATGACAGATGACATACTTTATAAACAAACAAATAAATAGGGCAGAATATAAACTATGTTATATAGTAGGGCTGCAAATACCAATGTAGACTTGTATAAGTATAATAGCAAGTTTGGAATTAATAAGTCTGTACATTGCAAATCGAACAAAAGGTAAATTAGTATAGGTTGGAATGTGAATTGTTGTGTTATATGATACCCGACGGACTGCTGTATATCCCAGGACTGGGAAGCCGGTTCCCAGAACTCTGGAGCCAAGCATTTTAGCAGCACTTTACGGCTATTAAAATTTGTGTCACAGATTAGGAAATCTGTTTTAAAAAAGTTTTCAATAAACCACAACAGTAAATACAAAATGTCACAAAAAAATACTGTGTCAAAGAAATTTTAAAACTAAGGAACTTATTGAAATGTAGCTATACTTGTAGAAAATCAGGCCTGTTCAATGCCCTGGGGAGTATATCAAATTCCTGTTTAGTGTCCTGTAATGAAGCACCATTACAATGTCTTTTGCAGAATGAAACAATAAGTTTACATAAATTAGTGGCTCTCAACCTTTTCTAACCAGGAACAACCAATGACTTTGCACTGTTGCTGCATATCGCATCATTTAAACGAAACTTTTTGCTCAGCAAAAATATCACACCTGCAGCATTTGTTTAAAATCTAAACAGGAGACCTGAAAGCTGCTCGAGACAACCTAAAAGCCTCCGCATAAAAAATGGGTCAATGTAATCTTTAAAAAACTGGGAAAAACATTAGAATGTAACTCTTACCTGAAGAAAATCAGACCGGCCCTGGGCCCTCTCAAAGTTTTGTGGGTTGTAGTTGTTACAACATCGCTGTCTTCAAATGGAGAGGGAACAAGGCCAGCAGCCACCAAGCCACTGATGTGAGCCATGTCAGAAAATACATAGGCGTTGTGCTGGTCGGCAATCTACAGAGAATGCACATTAAAACACTGTTATGTTGTGAGCATTAAAAAATAATCCTACAACAACTAATTGTTGTGTATACAAGTCAGTAAGATGCATTACAGACAATGTATAGTTTGTATACACTTAATCTGCAACTAATTGTTGTGTATTGAAGTCAGTAAGATGCTTTACAGACAATGTATACAACAATTTACTGAACAAGCAAGGTTAAAAACTATCGATGTTTTACACAGTTGGATTTTTTTACAGATTAGGCCCATTATTTGCAGTTAGATTAAAAATGGACATGATATGTGTAATTTTGGCACTAATTTAGTATACTAAAATTTGGGTAAAACAATATATTTACATGTAAATTATCAATCAACTGAAATAATGAGATTGTGGGCCCTGTTTAAAGACTGGTACTTGAATTTTTTACATAAATTAAGCTAGCAAAAGTTCGCAGTACCACATTTTGCTTATTTGATTTTTCTAAACCGTCATTTCAAAGTTCTACCAACAGTTTTATTTTAATCTTTTTCAGAAATATTCTTTTAGTCACTCTTGTCTCACCCTTCTCATTCCCTTGTAGTCAATAAGTCTTGAATAGGCACTGGCTCCGGCAATAATCATCCTAGGACGAAAAAGTTTGGCGGTTGTCTCCAGCATGTCCATGTCAATGTATCCAGTGGAAGGCTAGAAAAATATTTTTGTAATAAATTACTGATTGAAGATAGCTGGTGACTTGGCGTATGAGTCATAAAGTGCAAAGCTTTTTTTGAACAGAAAATAAATGATTTTAAAATGGTCAACAGTACACAATTTAAAATAGTTTGGAAAACTGGGTTTACAACAGCCTTTTTTTGCACATAATTAAGCCGCACATAAAATAAATTCAAAGTTTTGGAAAAACATAGGTTTTTTACAGACTTTTCAATATGGTCAATATGTGTTTTTTTAATTAATTTAAACACATTTAAAGAAAGTTATTTACAATACAATTAACTTAAGATGATTACCTTTTACAATAGTTGTTAAAAAAAAATCATTATAGAAATACTTACATTGAGCCTGTATGGCATTGATTCGAAGTAAATGCTGGTTGATGAAATTCTTTTGTTGTCTGTCATAAAGCCGTGAGTCAAACTATGGTAGAAAATTACAAGTGTTTTTTTTTTAATTCCTTGTATATTCATTATTCAAACATTCTATAAGAACATAGTTTTTAACTATATAATGAAAAGAGATGTTTAAATCAAAGGTCAAAAAATGTTTTTTCTTAGGTTTTTGGAGAATTTGCACAAATGATATGGAGAGTATGGTTGGCATGTGACAAAAGACAACGGTGTGTAATATTATTCTTTTCTTTGTCAAGCACATATAAATTGTTCAGCACAAGCGAACCCCTCAAATGACCAACTTACTGTCCGCCATCTGGTAAATCCAGTCCCATTACTCTGTCATGAGGTTTTAGCAGGGCAGTGTATACAGCAAAGTTTGCAGGCGAACCTATGCAAATAAATAAAGCATTTAAACAAAATAGTAGGTTTTGCCACTTCAACATACACTGGAGAACAAATCAAATTTTCTAACTAGAATAATAAAATTAGCATTAACAATTTAGAACAATATATAGTCTATATTGTTGTGTAAAAATGGCTTTAAACATGTATGTATACAGATCAATATTACTTTTACCTTATGTTATACTTTTCATATTAATTAATGCAGGAAAATATTTGCATTTTTGTCAAACCATTTTTTAATATTTGTAAGTAAAAACAAGATTAGGTCAAAACAAACAAGATACCTGAATAAGGCTGTACATTGCAACCCCAAAGTTCTGGATCCAGGTTAAATGCTTCTAACGCTCTAGTTTGACACAGACGCTCAAGGTTGTCCACATTTTCAGTTCCACCATAGTAACGCTGACCTAAGATTGTCATGTTTGGAATATATGTTTTTGCTATACAAATTTACCATTTAAAATCGATAACAAGATACAAGTATATATTATAGAAAGTAAAAATGAATAACAAACATCTAAAAAACATTGTATTCTTATTAACAACAAATCTGTTTCTACTAACCTGGGTAACCTTCAGAATACTTGTTTGAAAGACATGTCGACATTGCCTCCAATGCTGCCCGTGAGCAAAAGTTCTAAACAAACATTGAGTAAAAAGATTTAAAAAAAAATATTAATGACAGCAGATGTTTTCTATATTTTTATCAAACCAACATTAATACATCGATAATGTTGCTTTTAAAGGTAATACAGCGATGTGATTTTACACTCGCCTATTTGCAATGGGAGTGTAATTTGCTTTACACAGGTGCTAATGTATACCCACTTGCCAGGCTAGAAAAAATGCTTGTTGTTAACTGACCTACTCCACTTAAAAAATTTGAGTTTAAAACAAATCATGTAAAGCACCAAATGCGGAAAGTCAATTACTGTATAAACTGGCAACAATACATGCCTAAGCAACTATAAAGGTCAAGTGCTGACTTACTAGTCTGGTAAAGAGCTATGTAAATAGGTATTGTGTAAACATACCAAAATAGAATGAAAGCTTAAATCCACCTTTTTAGCTAGTTCTATTTCATCAGAGTGAACTGAATGATGAATAAAAAACTCTTTCTACTGGCGAGTGTAAATATTATTTCTTATTTACCATTTACTAATAACTATTTTCTAATTTTACATTTTTTTTTCAATTTCAATCCAAATTTATTTTCTTGATATATTTTAAACATTAGATTGTATGTAACTTTTAAAATGTTGCCTTCATGCACTTCAAGTCTTCAACAAATATGTTAAAACTAAAAAAATATTATGAATATTTTTTCTCGGCTGCATAATACATGCCTATTGTTTTTAAAGCCCATGTGTCAATCTATAAGTACACAATTGAACCTATAAATGATTTGTACAACCATTTTTGACACACAAAGAAAAAAACTCTCCATTTCAACCCAAATGTTACCTCTGATGCAATAAGCTCTAAGCCTCTACATTGTCTGCTCTTTTCCTCCTTGACAATTTTGAAGATTTCAGGGTCATCTTCTTCAAGTGACTCACTGCCCATCCATTCCGAAGCTAACCTCTGAATAGAAAAACATCTTTGTTTAAATATATATCATATTAAAAATATTTTGTCATAACTGAGCTTGTGCAAAATTAGACTAAGTCATAACTTAATCCAAAACTTCTATGCAGATTTTAGTCTTATAAACGAGGACAGAATTATAATGTTATTGTGCATAACAATTATGAATAAAAACAAGAGGTTTAATCTCAAATAGCATACAACTTACAAAATTATTTCTTCAAGATAAGTTATCCAAAAAACGGTTTTGTTTTTTAACGTCCTCGCATTTTATGTTCACGAAAATAACGTTAAGTCCATATTCCTAATTTTAACATGCAAAATAAATATGATTCATTGATAAATTGAAATTGTTACAAAAATACGCGAAGTAATACAAGCTTTAGCCCACCTTCGATTGATTTGCTACTCTGAACAAATTGTTAGGGCGCGCCAGCAAAGAGCTCCAAATACGATTCATGATACAGAATAAGGTGTCGAAAATTGTTCTAAGCGAAGGTACAAAAGCATAAAAAATCACGTCGCCACTTGCTACCAGTTGCACAGTCGGAAACTTTCCACAGTTGCGGCAATCAAGTGTAAAATTTTCCACGCCGGCCGGTTGCTAAATATACGTTGACAACCCATCGTGGTTGTCGTGCATGAGTAATCATTCGTGAACGTTGTTTCTTATTCTTTTGACAAATTTATCGTGGCAGTTCTCTTTCTAATTTATAAAATGTAATAACTATGGCCCGCAGAAGTCAATAAAGTCGATTTTATTTAAGGACCTCCTTAGTCCACGAATCAAGAATAAAGTTGTTTTCATCACCTAGGGGACTATTTCAAAGAAGTTTATAGACCAAAATAAAGTCACAATTTTCAAAAAGTCAACATTTTTCAAATTATTGCTTTTGACAAAGTTTTTGTGTTTCTTTAAAGTAATTTCTGTAAAAATCTTCGTGGAAGCAATGTAAATCAGGAGCTGCGATACAATTTAACCATATTAATCCACAAAAGCAGAAAATGTGTCAAAATGTTACATTACTTCTTCCCTGTTTAATTTGAATTATTAGAATTTACCATGAGGAGAAAATCGAGGCAAAGTGGCCATTCCCAAGGACAAAATAACACAAGCTACCTTTAAATTTATCGCCAAAAAACACGACGCACTTTTTATAATCCATAAAACACCTTGACTTTTCGACAAAATATTACGTTTGGGTCTGAAATCGACAAAATTTTGTTTTGGTTACTGGTATTAATTCAAGGAAGAACTGTGAATAAGCAATTTCGTTATGTTAAAATAAAGTCAAAATTTGATAAAAACAAAGTCAAAACAATTTTTTTAAGGTCAAAATAAAAATGGCCCTAGTAGTAACACAGAATAGGCCTACCCCTAAAACACCATTTTTAGCATGTGACCGCCTTTCATTTTCAAGGTACCGGTAATTAAGTTTGGTTAGAGCTAAGTCTCATAAGGTCTCTAAAAATACTCCAATATGTGCATAACTTGTTCGTCTGTTTATTTTTGTTGTCTACTATTGGCATAAAATAAAAAAGTCGGAATCTCAATATACTATAACGCCTGATTTATCCATCATCCAATTCGGACTTTTACGCTATTTCACAAAACCAGTAGAACTTTTTCGGATCGCGTACCATAACCTAGTAGTGGTGGCATTTTACCGTCGCTCCGTGCAACAGGTTGATAACCACTGTCGAAAATAAATCAGTTGGACCAAACAGTCTCTTTGGTTGGACTGAGTATATAGGCCTGTTTAGCAACCTATTCAAAACATGTTTTTTTTAAAGCACCGGGAAATAATTATTAGGCTACAGAATAAGATATTTAGGCTGTGGTGTTAGTTATGTTATTTTTTGGGGGTATAAAACAGCGCACTTTTTTGAGTTAAATTCTCTTCCGGTGCAAGCATTCTGCATTGGAAATATTTTATGCCGTTTAAAAATAAGTGTCACTTATCAGACAAAGAAGAGAGTTGCAACTAACGGTTGCAGACCAACCAGGATATGACTTGAAAAATAAACAAAATCAAACCTTTGTACTTTTTATTAGACACAGCGTGAGAAAATTCAAGATATATATTATGTTAAGTCGGCTAACCGCTCAAATCTCGCTGGATGAAGGGCTGCTAACGAAATAAATTTCCTGAATATAAAGCACTAGCTAAACCACAAATATCGTAGTATTCTATGGTCAAGCCCTTTTCGTAAATAAATACGCCTGGGGACCTCCAGTGACAACTCATGTGTGTGTATATTCCTACAGTCGTAGTGTTTGATTAGCTTTTGGAAAATCTGTGTTATGCAATTAGACCTTCTTTAATATATATATATGTATGTTTTTTTGCCGAAGAAAAGTCAACATCATTTATCATATCAATTTTTTATGTTATGCTTGCACGAATACGTGATTATTTGGTTTAGCCTTCGGGTGGTAGTGGTGATAGTATTAAATTTAAATTTATCAGTTTTGCGTAACTTAAATGATTTTTTTGGAAATCGATTCAAATTACTTTGTTGGCTGCGTAAATTAAATAGCCTCATGAGGTGCCTATAGGCCATTTGTATGGATTGATAGCTCTTTTACACTTGCACCAGTTAGCAATTATTCTAGGTCGATTTGAACTACTTTGGTTGTTGGGTGAATAGCCTCAACCATTTTTATTTTATGAGATAATGTTTACATTGTGCCATTTTTTAACTTTACAGAACAATGCATAGGTTCCAGATTGGAAACTTTGGATATTGCGCGGGGGAGATGTTTTGCAGTAGAAAAAATGCGCGGCTGAAAATAAAATTTCGACTTGAACTTGCGCGGCTGAAAATAAACCATCAGGCTACCGAAAGTTGTAAATTGCGAATTTATATTAAACTTACAGCGTTCATAGAATACTTGAATCACTGCGCAATTTTTGGTTGGTGTGCGGGCGCAGTGCGCAGGTAAATATTTAAAAAGTTGGATAGTATAGCATTTAAAATGCAATATTACTCGAAATTGCCTAATTTGACGTCACTAAACACGTGACCGTTGTCCACTGATGCGTGACCAAATCGCCAAACTGTGCGTTTTCAGCGTTTCGCAAGTGATTCTATTTGATGCATTATTGTATATACGTCTTATAAACTAGCGTTAAAAAATGTTATGCAACTTCAGTATGCGGCCCGCCAATTTTTTTTGTGCTTGTTAAGTTTCATACAGAAGTTTGCGCGGCTGAAGTTTTGCGCGTTTGCTCGAGTCAGATTTGCGCGGCTGAACACATTTTCTATAAAATGCGCGGCTGTGACCGCGGCTGAAAGTGCTACTGCGCGGGGGATAAATCCCCCGCGCAGGCCAAACTTTCCAACCTGGCATAGGTTGATTTAAATGTCCCAGATCTTTGACATATGTTAAGCAGCCAAATTTCTCAGTATAGTATTGAATATCGTAATTACTCCGAATTAACTAATCAAACTGGTCAAGCAAATCAATCAACTTTAATCATGGACTCAGACTCACTTTTGCCGTTCGATGGAACTCTAAGCAAATATACAAATGTAATGAAGGGATGGCAAAATAGGTAAGTATTTTTTTAGAAAACATAAACAAATATATATGTATATAAATTTAAATTTAACTCATTTACTATAGATTCCAACTGTTTTATTTATTCAATAATAGGTTCTTCATTCTTAATCCCCAACATGGCATGCTGGAATATTTCTTAAACCAAACAGAGGCAGTAAGTTCTCAGTACAAGCCAAGGGGTTCAGTTGTTCTCGGCGGAGCTGTTATTGCCCCAAGCACCGAAGACTCGTTCACATTTTCTGTAAACGCACCCAATGGAGAAGTCTACAAACTAAGAGGTCTTGAGGGTGTTTGAATTTCTATGTTGACTGTCTAAATCATGTAATTGGAGCATTGTGCGTCTTATTTTAAGTAGTGCAAATAATTAGACAAAAGTGCCAGTCTGGAAAGTATGGCAGATGTCGAAGTACACTGCCAACAAAATCAGGGTGACAGGGTGCAGCAAAAGTCAAAAGTTCACCCTGCTGTTGTAGCGTATATATACAAAAATTTGGGTGAATATTTAATAATATTGGGTAGAAGTTTGATCTGTCAAAAAAAAATTGTCAGTGAACTTGTCATGCTTTCCACACAGGCAGGAGGGTAGGAGTGATTTTCATAAAAACAAAAAAAAATAATTTTAAAGTAAACAAATATTGTGATTTTGAGATTTACCCATAACATTGTAAAATTAATGCAAATGTATGACTTCGGTTGTAATTTAAAGTAGTAATTTAAATGTCATTTATGAGGGGAAGGTATGACTTCCTTTCATTTTCTCATAAAATTAAAAAAATACAGTAATTTTTTTTTGTGTAGCTACTAATGCCAAAGAACGGCAGGAATGGGTTTCCAGGCTGAGGGCAGTAGTTCAGCATTTCAGCTCTCAAATTGCCAATCAGCACCCTCCATTATCTGGCAGTTCTGTGCGGAAACCCAGAGCGAGATCTGTTGCCTCGAATGTAAGCAACAGCATTAAAAAGAGCAAAGGTAAATTGAAAAATTTTTATAACAACTTTATTGATAGACCTTATGGCCCCCCCGTCAATTTTTCATCATATAAAGTAACCGGTATAAACATGTTTTCAAGGATATTATAACTTTTTTAGACTAAGTCTGTGACATGTTAACTTCATCATTGTAAAAATATATTTTTTGTTTTTGGAACTTTTAGATCAAGTTCAAAGCATGTTAACTGGACCACCCGGTACGTCCAGTAGTGCAAAGCCTGTTGCTCCAGATGAATTGTCAATGGCAAACTCAATTCCTGCAAGCACTTCCAGTGAACGAAACACTGGTAAACTATGCCCTTTTGTGTGAAACTTTTAGATAATTTTGTAAAAACATTCAATTTTTTTAGTTTGTTATGCCTCTTGGCATATATGGTAAATGTTATTATATTTTCAGCACAACCAAGCAAAGGAACCATCAATAGAACCACTCCATTGGAACCGAAAAGAGCACTTCCCAAGTCTGATGTACAACAATTGCAGGATGCAAGACAGGTTAATTGTGAAAACTAATTTCATAGCTGTATTGCTGCTGAAAACCTTACATAATTTGTGGTTTACATGAACACATATTTAAAAGTTTTTTTTTGTTTTTGTTTTACAAGACTCTTCATTGGTTGGGTTGCATCTATATACTGTCTGTTAATTTGCCATCAGTGTAATTTAATGTTGTTCAGTGTTTAACTTCATATGGATAACACACATACCATATAAGCAGGCCTTTTGATGCAAGACAGGTTTCGGATTTTTGATGCCTTTAGGTGCATGACCTCTGAACTACATTTATCTGATATTCATACAATGTGTTTGTTTTACCTAAAAGTGTTTTCAGAGAGACTACAGTCTGTGTTTTATTATACACTGTCTATTAATTTTCTACCTGCGTAATACCCGGTGCTGAATGTTCAGCTTCATATCGATAACACACTTCTTACCATTTTACAGGCAATTGTATCAGCAGACAATTACCATGCCGGGCTGGTCAGTATGCTGGACAGTCTGCCTTTTCACCCAAATCAAAACATGGACAACGAAAATGTTGAATCTGCCTCTCAAGCGAGTGATGAGCAGTACGTGGGTCTATCTGCTCTCGACAAAAATGTTCTGCTTATAAAATCCACCTCTAGTGCAATGATGCAGTGCCTGAGCAATTGCTACTCGATTCTACACAAGCATAGTCAGCAAAAGAATGTATCCCTTCCACCTGGTAAGAAAATGATTTTTTAAGGTTTACACTATGCATAGATTGTAATGTAGCTTGATAATGAATTGCAAAGCCAAAACGATTGGGTAGATAGACATCATCTTGATTCAGATTTTCAATTACAAACTTAAATCATCTTTAGTTAATGTGACTAAGAAGTAAAACAAAGCATCACTTATAAAAGGTGGAATGCAATTGTTATCATTCTAAATAACTGAAGATGATACGAGTTCGAATCGAAACGTCTTAATCAAGATGATATCTGTCTACTCTACCTTTTTGACTCTGTATTTTAAGCTTTGGAAAAAAACACAAAGAACTGCAAAGTTTGTTGTTTTGTATCATTTTTATGCCCTTGTTGAAACATTGTATGCACTAAACACAAATTCAACATAACTAGATGCCAAAGTAAAGTGGATGGGTAAGAAATTAGACGCCGATCTGCAAGATTCACATCACGAGAATGGAGCTGATTTGTCATCTGGAGATGGAACACTTAAGGTTCATAAAATACCTTTGTTGCTCCTATTTTAGAAAATAGTTTTGGTTTTAAAATAATTTATTTCTCAAATAATGTAAACAACTTGTTTTTTTTGTTTTTTGTATTTAATGTTTTAGTTTTTTGGTATGACGTTTTTGTCATTTATCATACTCATTTTTAAGAAGTATAAATCAGTGATTAATCCAAGCTAATTTTCAGGATCTTGGTGTATTTTTTGCTTAGTTTGAAAGCCCTAAGATAGTTTTATGAGATAGTACAGAAAGTGAAAATTTTGGTTTTCGGTTGTCGTTTTTGTCATTCATCATATGCATTTTTGCAAAACAGTATCAGGCATTGGTTTATAAATCCAAATTATATTTTTGTTTAGTTTGAGAAGCCCAACATTGCAAACCCTGCTGACGAAGTTCCTGACTCAACATCCGAACAAGAAGAAGATTTAGGGCCAGTTGATGAACACAAGAATATGATCATGCATCTCCTTTCCCAACTTAAGCTTGGAATGGATCTAACTAAGGTAATTTGTTTGTTTTTTAACTTTTTTTGATTATACTGCATAAGGAACAGTAAATTAAAATGGTGAAATCATAGCAGAAGTGTTGGGATGCATAATAATTTTATGCCAGCTTTATGAAAATAAACTATTATGTAGTTTTACCCTAAGTTAAACTGTATCAAAAAAGTGCTTTATGTAATATAGTTATTGTCCTTTTAATACAAAAAAATAATGCTTTGCTCTAAATCAGGTTTTTCGGCCCATATTGCTCTAATAAACCTAAAATACAGTGAAATAGTAGTCCTGTGCCATTTCTAAACTAAGTTTTAGT
The DNA here is from genome assembly GCF_963924565.1 of Ascidiella aspersa. Taxonomy (NCBI): domain Eukaryota; kingdom Metazoa; phylum Chordata; class Ascidiacea; order Phlebobranchia; family Ascidiidae; genus Ascidiella; species Ascidiella aspersa. The sequence goes on from NC_139451.1 coordinate 25,579,741, forward strand.
AAAAATTTGAATTTGTTTACAAGAATAAAGTTAAAAGTCTAGTGACCCCTGCACTGAATATATTACTATGCATAACAAGTGTTAGATTCATATCGCTACTCAATGTTTTACAGGTCACCCTTCCAACGTTTATACTGGAAAAACGCAGTCTCCTTGAGATGTATGCTGACTTTTTCGGCTACAGCGATTTATTCTTAAGCATCCCGAAAGGCGAAACTGCACATGACCGAATGCACAGAATTTTGAAGTTCTACCTTGCATCTTTCCACTCAGGGAGAAACAGTAAGCCTTAATTCATGAAGCCATTTCCTAACTGTATAGTTTAAAATCATAAATTTCATAAAACAGTGTCAGCTTGTAGAATGCTTAACATCGGCTCAGTCCATAGATTTTATAACTACTTTAGTTGATGTTGGTTATAATTCTTTAAATTTGGTTAATGAAATGCCCCTTCTCAGACACATTATAATTATTATTAAATATTTAAATTTGGTTAATGAAACTGATTTACTTCTCAGTCACATTTACATTTACTGAATATGATACAAGTTCGTTTCAAATCGTCCTAATCAAGATGATATCAATCTACTCGACCTTTTTGGATTTGCAATTCATTATCAAGAAACAATATTCTTGTTATTTTTTTAAAAGGCCAGGCTGCCAAGAAGCCCTACAACCCGTTAGTTGGAGAGGTTTTTCAATGCAGCTACTATGTTCCCAAGGAAAATACCTCACAAGATACAGACACGGAAAGCACTGCACCTCCAACTGCACAAACTCACAGCAGATTACAATTTATCGCCGAACAGGTGGGGTTGATTTTATGTGTTTTTGGTTTAGAGATAGACCAATATATCAGTTAACTGAAAATATCGTCCGATATTTGGCTTCTACCGATATATCGGTATCGGTACATGTAGGCCAATGCTTTGGCCGATATTTTAGTACGAAAATATGATATAATTTTTCCTGTACAACAAAAACACCCGTTTTTGATCAAAAAATTCAGGATTTTAGCATCACACCAAGTTATTATGCAAAATAATAGTTAAATAATTAATTAAGGTATATAAACTAAAACGCTAGGCATTTAATAAGTCAATTAAATCAAGTTTTGAACATTTCCCAGGTATATAAAAAAATCGGTATCGAGGTTGACAAAATTGTAAAAAATCGGGTATCTTTATCTGTCCAAAAAACAATAAGTAGGTCTCTAGATTATACTGTCAAAGGCACTTCTACATGTATTATGTCAAAGCCTTGCCTGACTTACAGCCTATAACAGTCTAGGTGTCATTTTTCAAAGCACCATACAATGCTACATGAAGGAAGTGTGCTCGCTAAATATAGCACGCTTTTCCCCCTCATTTGAAATCAATTATTTTTGTAGTAATGCCTGTTGTTTTTTCCTTTATCTAAAGATTTATTTTATCATTTTTTTTTATTTACTTTTCATGCTGCAACGAAGAAAGTTGAATTTTTTGTGAATTGGATAGTAATAAAAACATGCCAAGGGACATGTTCAGATGTGTATTTAGTACTTTTTTAAAATTTGGTAACATTGAGTCACTGTAAAGAGTAAACATTTATTAATGATACTAATTAAATGAAGATTTTTGGTTTTAACATGGATTTAAAGTCGCTGTCAACAACTATCTAGTGATAGATATACTTATCAACCAGTTCACCTGTCTTGATTTTGGTATTTTAACTTTCGGTTGTTTTTTTTTAATTTATTTTCAAACTCTTAAAGCAACCATATGTACATTGTGAAAGCCTACTAAAAAACAATAGCAAAACGAGGTTTTATTTGTAACGCGACCCTTTTCCGAACATATATGCATTTTAACAGTGGTTAAACCGTAATTCCACTAAAAATCTAGCTTATTGAACGCCTTTTGAACCATAAATAGATTCAAAGTACTCTGATACATTCAAAGTACTATGAAAAAATGTTAAATTGAGAAGGCCCTTACTAATACAAAATAATAACAATAAACAATGCCACATTGACGATGCTTGTATTTGCCACTTTTCATATTGGATTGAACACTGACCTGAAGAAAAGGCATAGGCATATACAACGACACCCAAATTTCCCTTTGCTGGCAAGAAAAAGATTTCTTTCTTTAAGGTTTCCCACCACCCTCCAGTGTCGGCTTTCCACATCTCCTGTCCCGAAAGTGGAATCAGCTGCACTTCGCACATCTGGACCAAAGCCAAGTTCATGAACATGTCGGTCGGAGCCGTGGTCATTGGCGAAGGTAGGTTTAATTTGTTCTCTCCTGGGTCTTCGAATCTTTAAAAGTCTTTAAATTGATGTGAATATTGGATGGTGTTTGAAAAACCCAAAAGTTTGGAGCTTTGTGTTTAAAAGTTTTTTTTTCTACGCAGCTCACATTATGTTTAGAAAGCACGATTGTTAAATAAATGTTAAAACTAATGTTGTTTGAGTTGGTCATAGCATATACCCTTTTGTTTTCGAATATGACGGAAAACACGTCGAGTGATCCTAATTTTAGGTCTTTTATAACCTATGAGTTTGTATTACGTAGAACGCCTTACACCCCTTACGTTCCGTTGGGAAGTTCAGAAAAAAATATTTTTTTAATTTTTTTGGCCGTATTAGTCAGAGCTCATTTTTGTCGTTGAATTTTTCTGATTGTAAATGTTTTAATTGCTCGTGAAAAATTGCTACACCAGCGATTTACTTCGGGTTTTACCCAAATTTTAAGCGTTTTTCCTAACTCTTGCTTCCCAGGTACGATAACCCTTAAAGACCACGACGAACACTACACAACCAACTATCCTTCGGCCTACGCCCGCTCCATACTAACAGTGCCGTGGTACGAACTGGGCGGCAGATGCTCTCTAGTTTGTCAGGAAAACGACATCACGTCCAACATTATCTTCCATACCAAGCCAATGTACGGCGGGATGCCACACAGGTAAGAACTGCTATAAAGCCGATTTTTTTAATCGGGGGTCGAAAAAAGTTTTCATTTGTGAAGATTCCATCGTCATTTTTTTAAATTTAGTAACGTTACGAGCATAAAGTTAGAGTAGACGTAGAATGAGTATTACAGTGGACCGAACAATTTAGTGTTCATTTTTAACATCTGTAAGATCTAAATGACATTAAAAAAACATTCACAAGAGACTACCTCGAAACATACACAAGATACTACCTATTTCGTTACGGGCTTTGATATTCATTCTACGTACTCAATAGTTTAATTATTTAGATATGACAACTTGACGTTAACGAAATCAGTCGATCTATTAAATTGTGGATTTCAGTGCCAGATCGACCGACTTTGGCCTCAACCGTATTGGCTCCAGGAGTAATTATTTTATGTGTGTGTCAGATACGATGTATTTAAGATTATGTAATTCACAGCTGTGCACACTGTTTTAGTACAGGGTTGTTAGCAATTCGTTTGACACCCATTTATAGCGGAATTGTACAAAAATCAGTTTGTTTTTATAAAACTCATTTGTACGTTTGCTTTTCTCGAATGAAAACAAAATTATCCAGAAAAACCCACATGTCTTAATTATTGTGTCAGACATAGAAACCAACAGCTTCCGACTATTAAAAACAGCCGATTAGCAATGTAATGTGCTCTAAACACTCGTGTCTTTTTCGTAAAAAAATGATTGAAAAACAAAAAAACACAAAAAATAACTATGTTTTAAAAACAAAACTGTCTATGTTGAAAATGGATGAGAGAAATATTGGAAACGTTCAAAATGCTTCCTATTTCTGTATGGGCTTTGATATTCTTACTACAACTTCATCCAGTATGCTCCTAAACTGATTGATTTTTCTCCTTTGACAGGGTAACCGCAGAAGTGAAAGATAAGAGCGGTTATATTTCTTGCAAAGTCCAAGGAAAGTGGAATGGCGAATTGGAATTCACGTACTTTAACGAGGTACGTGTTTTAATTTATTATCGTGCATATTATTATACGACTTTAAAGATAAAATATAGGTTGATTTTATTGAGTAAACAACGCCTTAGTCGATGCAATTATCAAGTAGTATTTTATTGAGAATAAAAATGTTAGCCTATAACTTTTGTCTTGCAAATCACTTAAACACAGGTATTAAATTATGAGCGGCGTTTCGTTTATTTAGTATGTTTTCAAGTGCACCTATTACAAAGTGAACCTAAACGTACTAAATTTGTAACATGTAACTACATACGAAGCGTTAACAAGACGTCTTGTCTAAAGCTTTGCCCTCTTTATATAAGCGAACGCCTGACTACTGTACGCTTACCACAAAACCGGCTGCAATTCACGAGTTGTTTGCTTAACCCGACCGGTTATATTTGCACAGAGTAATGCAAACCAAGCGCCAACGCCAAGTCATTCCGAAACTATCGACACCGCCAAACTGGAATGCTTTCCGAAATACGTCCGCCCGCTTGATGCGCAAGACGCGTTAGAATCAAGGTAAGTGTTGAAACTGACTTCAGCAAAAAACTTAACCGATTAATCTTAATGCTGGAGCATATATGCCAGGGATGTCCGTCCATTTTCACTTGGCTAGCCGCGAAGATGTTACCAGACTTGAACAACTCGTTTTTTTTAGCAATTATTCACAATCAATTTTATTTAAATCGCTAAATATTCTAATAGGAATGCCAATGGTAAATATGTGTGAGCTGACTTTCATAGCATAGCTTATGTTTTTCAGGCTGTAAAAATTAGGCTACATTTACTTCAAGGGTCTTTCCGACCAAAGAGTTTTAATTCACATTCTTTGTTTCGACAAAGAGACTAAAAATGCCGTTGGACAAAGTAGCGTTTTGAGTAAAATCTGAATAAGATTAGAACTAGAATTAGATTTAGCTGAATTTCGCCCTAATTCATTAAATTAGAAAACTAGAATTATCTAGTTGTCCAAGTCTGCATCTTACACAAGTGTAGAAATCAAAATATCACCCTGTTCATGTATCGCCTCTGTTTTGTTTCGCGCAGAAAAGTTTGGCGCGAAGTGACGCAGTCGTTACGTAGCGGTGACGTCACGTCGGCCACCGAGCACAAGACCGCGCTCGAAAATCAGCAGCGTGAGATCGAACGTCAGCGTAAGGAAGCCGGACTTCCGGTTCCGGTCGCTTATTTCTCACGCACCAAGGGAAAGGACTACGACCTCTACAGTTTAAAAAGCGACCAAGTGTTGCTGCCCCAGCAGAGCACCTGATTTTGGCCGGCGACTTTCGACGGCGCGTCGCTTTGAAATTATATTAGGCTTTTTTGTTGTTTTGTGATGTTTCGTGTACTCCAGTGTTTCTCATCCCGTGGGTCGCGACCCGAAATTGGGTCGCAGTTTGATTTGTTTGGGTCGCCCACTGCAGTATACTATTGTCGTTAGAATAATTGAGATTGGTCCTAAACAAGATGTGAATCAAATTATTTATGCCATTGACTTTAGAGTATTGGTTCGCCAAAGCGTTGCTGTGATACTTCGCTTAGTACAGGGTTCTTAAACTGGGGTCCATGGATCCCTTTGGGGTACGTGGACTAGTTTTAGGGGGACAATGAAGGCCGTACTAAAATCTTGGTGAATAACTTGAAAAATATATGCATTTTTTTTAATTAAATTATATTATAAAAAAATGCTTTGGCGGCTTCTCCTTAAATGTATTTAGACTTATTTAAGTTTCACATTTGTTTAAATAAAAACAGCAGGTTTCTTAAGTCTACTTGTTTTATGACGTCATGTCTAAAAATTTCATGCCACCTCTGGTCCACGCGAACCAAACAAATTGTTTAAGGGCTCCGCTTAAAAAAAGTTTAAGAACCACTGGCTTAGTACTTGGGTCGCAGCGAAAAAAGGTTGAGAAACACTGGGTAAACGATCGGCGGGATTTGCTATCTAGGTGGCTGCAAACTATTTAGGGATTCTTTTTTAATTCACCTTAGATTTATTGGCGGAAAATGTTGGAAATGACAATTTATTCGATATATTATCGTTATGTCTTTTGTGTGTATCAAACATTTTTAGTATCGCTGTTTTAATTGGTGCCCCATATATCTGGTGGGCGTGACAAAAAAAACGCCATTTCCTGAAAAATATGTCATTTCCTTTGATATATACACACGTCACACATCTATATGTCAAACAATTATCTGCGTACATATAAACAAACCGGTAACTTGCAGAATTTTTGTTACGCATTATTTCTTTCCAATCCTCCGCAACGGTAAATGCATCACTGCTCCTACAAATCTAATATTGTTAATTTAAAAAAAAGTTTAGTCTAACGTTTTATTTGAATGCGACACAATTTTATATAATAACACTAGACTTCTATAAGGGGTCTATAAAGCTGCCTAGGGCATTGCAATAAATGGTAAAAGTTCAACGATTCTGGTCGAAGTGTTAAATTTTCGGTAGTGTCACGTAAGGTCTATAACAGCGCTGTCCAGCTGTATGTTGCTAACATTTGTATGTTCCTTGGCCCGACGTATGCAATTTTACACAGATTTTATCGCTTCGCCTTATTTAGGTGCATCCGTAGTGCCGCATGTTGTGTCGTGCACGTGTTCGTTTGTCCAGCACTAGTCATTGCTGTTTCTTCCAAATATATATGTGACAGCTAAAAGCAGTACACATCCCTACTGGCCGGATTACAACAACAATGAATTATTATCGGTCATCGTTATTCGATTCTCCTGCCAACTTTAATAATACTTATTGCAAAAGTTTATTTGACTTGTTACGATGTTGCATCCGCCATTCTTTGCGCTATATTTGTTTTTTGGCGTTGGATGCTCATTATTTTGGAATGGACCCTATGTACGTGGCTTCAAAGTGATATCTAGCAATGCAAGTGTGTTGTCCGTTATTTTGCAAACTTTTCAAACACAATGTTTTTGATCGATTTAACGAAGGCGTGTCGTTTTTCCGTGTTATTGCCCTCATTTAAAAAACTGCAATCAAGCACATATGGCTAAAGTCTGATGCTGTTGCAAAAATGCCCAAGGCCTTTTCTATAAATACTTCATTGAGTATTAGAACACACTAAAAATCAATAGCAATTAAATTCCTAGTATGGGGAATATTTATTTAAAGTTTGATTTTCCTTTTCGGCGATACAAACAAAAACTCGGTATTAAATTCCAAATCCAAAAATTTCAACCTCGCAAGTGTGGTGTATAAATTATGATGTGCGCTGTTCTGGCAAACGAAAGGACAGTGCGTAACGTAAAAACATTTTATCGCCCTCAAAATAATAGCCATCGTTTTTTGCAGCATTCGTTTTATGGAGTATAAAGATAAAAAAAAACTGGTGCCGGCAAGCGAGATACCGATTTGTAATTGTTATGGCTCAAAGCGTACTGTGTAGTTATTTCCGCTTCTCGTGTATATTTGTTATCATTATTAAAATTACAAACGTATCCGTTCAATTATTGTTTGTATTTCGTCTCCTAGATATCAGCAAAGCCACTGTGGTCAGGAAGGAGGGTAGTTACTTAGTATAGTTACATATTTCATTTACACGACTGAAGTTATTAGTTTCTTTTAAACTAATACTACATCTTTCCTTTGTCAAATATATCCCATTCGGACTTGATTCTTGACTTGGACCAACCCTATAGCTGCCCGCCTGATTTTTATATTTTTTACGTATATCAACGAGCACGTTGTAAAACCTGTCCTTCGTGATGACTGTTAATACTTTTGTGCATGAGAAACTGGTTAGATTTAGTTTCTATAGGTTAGACTCTCGTAAGAGGTTAGGGGTAACCAATTTTTTTACGGACCGAACACTAAGGACTGGCGATCGCGAGCCAGATGTAAAATTCTGTATTGACCTTATTTGACATTATTGTTATGAAACAAAAAAAATTACCGAATTATATAGTGGGCGTAACGAACTGTGGGTTAGTTCAAAAAGTTTATCAAAATTTAGCTTAGTTGGTCTCCGACAAACATTTCCTTTAATAAAGTAGTAATGAGTAGTGTGGAATAATTACGTAAATATGTTGCAGACTGGAAGAATTAAACAGGTGTGCCGTAGCTTGGTGACCCTGCTATAGGTAAATAATGTTTTTGTTGGCAAAGTTTGGTATTTTATATTTTGGTTTTCTTAGTTCGTTATGATCGGTTTCAACATTCAATTTTAGTGGGTTATTCAATGTATTTTATCAGCCTTTAAACGTGGCAAAATAAATGCCTAAAGGCATGATTTCTATACAGACAATCAAAGCGTCTGGTATTCTGACATTCACTCCAGTGGTCGCTCTTCCGTCAAATGTTTAAAACACAACGACTCTTTGCAATATTCAAGAAATCAGAAATTCGCACACAACAAAAAGTGGAGACGTTATAAGGGCTTAACAAAACATCGAAAACCATCCGCTATCGCCTCCCCGGTTCGATTTTCACTGGCAAAACTGAGTGCCTGAGCAACTTCGGTACGTTCCAGCCCATTTCGCCCGGCCTTTCGTGTCGCATCCGGTAAAAAGTGGCCGGCTTCTTGTAGGTAGTGTACAGGTACCCGGCTCCGCTCGTAACCTCTTGCGAAAGGGCAGTGTGGCCGATGTACTGGCCCTGGTCGGAGACGTTAACACGCTGGAACAAGTCGGTTTGGTCCGGACCTGGAAGTATAGTTCGATGTTCGCGTTGTTTTTTGTGTTTACCTTAGTGAAGCTTTTACTCTTGTGAGGATAACCGCAAAAAGAAAATACAACATTTTTAACTATACGTAAATTAGATTTTTTTTCGATTTTCTCTAATCTAAATTATGTTTCTTGTATGTTATAGCTCATTTTGATGAAACTGGTTAAACTCGAAGGTGCGTGCGTTTTATCGCACCCTGAAAAATGAAAGTTAGGCCACACTTAAACTATACAAAGCAATTTTTTCACGCTGCTCGTAAGTGTTTTTTTTTTGTATAAAAATTACATCTAGTTTTGTCGTAGTTTTATGTCGTCACATGTTACTTAACGTTTTGAGGTAACTTTGTGACGTCAACCTGATTTTTGTCGATGGCTTCCCCCCGAAATTTTTGATTCCGCCCTTGTTACAGAGCAGACACAAGTCGGAATTCGGCCAAATTAAGACCCCTGTCGAGTCCCTACTCCCCAGTTAGCAAAACCTATTATTCGATTATATGCCACAGTCTCAGACCAAAGGCAATAGTTTAATTAAACCATTCAATGTTCGTAAAAATAAATAAACACTATTAGCCACGCCAATTTTATAACACTGTACAATAAATGTACGGCTATTACTCGGCCCACAACTACATGATAAAGGTGAAATATTAAAAATTAGTCCGAAGCCCAGTGAAAGTGGCACAAGGGCCGCGAAACGAAACTGCAGTTATGGGAAACTTGCTGCAGCAAGAGCCAAACATTTTTTTTCAATTGAACACAAATTAATGCAGCAGGGACCATCCTGCATTTTCATATCTCTTAAAAAGTGAAAGTTTTGCCCACGTTGTGGTATAATTTTTCACCCTGCCTAATGTTGTGACACTTGATCATATCGAATTCTGGGGGCCTGACCTGCGAAAAAATAGGCCAAACGTCAAAAATATGCGTTCGATCTAACCTGTGTAAAGCATCCTTCTGCCGGTTGGCATGATGTGTGACGGGTGACTGTAGCATTTAGTGGCAGTGTCAACCGATCCGGAGCTGCCACTAGTGCGCGAAGAAGCCGCGCTCATGACTCGAGTCGATGCCACTTTGCTGCTCATTTTTTGCTGTCAGTGCTATTCCTATCACATATACGCATATAACCTATTAAAGTATTGGTGAATTAAAAACTATATAGGCTCACTGGATGTCGGTTAGCATATCTGGTTAAAATCAACCAACGTATTGTATAAGGATAATTAGGTCTCTATGGAAAGTTGGCCAGGGACCGGTTCTTCAAATTTCTTTACTTTTAAGCGAACCGGTATAATACCATGACTGCCTGTAGGAGTCTAGGCCAGAAGTCGTCAAACTACGACCCGCGGGACAGATCCGGCTACCCTGGTAAATTCTTCTAAGCCCGCGGAATTTTTTTCAACTGGTTTCGATATAACGTTATTAATACTTTATTAACAGAAACGTTTGTCCGATGCAAAACTAGGCTCAAGTTTTAAAAAATTTGAAACTAAAGAATTTTTTAAATGTTAGTTTGTGTTATTATCATGTCAAAAAGCGGAACACCAAATATGATATCTGAAAAAAAGTTAGGCGGTTGTTACTTGATTATTAAATGGGTACCTTTCTTGAACTTTTAGACGTGTTTCTATATTTGTGCATACCCTTATGTATTAGCAACTAGTATCGGTCTTTAACAGTCTTTAAAAATATGTGGCCGTTTAATTTAATTGGGTTACCGACCGTAGTAGTTAATTACATGGTTAGATTTATTAGGAGTGGTTCTGTGCAAAATTTCTCAAAAAAATTCAGAAAATGTCTATAGTCATATAAAGACATAACTTATTTTAATAAAATTCGAATTTATCTTCTTTGCGTTTTGTTCACTTTAGGATGTCAAAGAGATGTAAATAGAATTTGGTCGCCAAAGCTTCTGTTGTATACCAACGTTTAATGTTTAAGGTCGCCGCGAAAAAAAGTTAAGATGGTGTGAGTAGGCCTATATTGAATTTAGACAGCTTTTAAATACCATAATGCTTTTAGGCCTTTTCAAACATTTAATCATACTAATCTTAGTTTTTCGTTATAGCCTATGTTTGTACTTAAAGTTAAAGACTTATTGCACCTTTAAAAGAAAACAGTATACTTTGATATAATCAAAATTAAACAGCTTTCGATGGCAAACATTCCGTTTGAGACATTATCAAACAGTAACTTAGCTGAGGAGCCAATAATGCTGTTAAAAATGTAGCCTACCTACACTATTGACTTTACTCGTCTGTAAACTACATTTGGTTTGAAAACCACGTATCTCTAATTTGTTCTTGCTTGCGTTGCTCTGAATATGCGCTCGGCGCCTGCAATATGAGATTTGTAACGCGATACGTCGTAACAATAGGATATCTGTTTGTGCTTATTGTTTCCAAACATTAGCCGGAGCTCGGATTGTTTTGCTCACGTCTGCCTTTTAGAATTAGATAACCTTCATCAAAATAGGTACAAATATTCTGTCGGCCGTTTTCTGCGAATTTAGAAATGGATTTTAGAAGCACCAAAATTAGAAACAACGAAATGTACAAATGTCTCTTTTTTGAAGAGATCCACTGAATAGTCGTAGTTCAAAATGGCTTCGAAGAGCTTTAATTTCCAGAAATCCAAAACGGCCCATTACCAACTCTCTCCACTGTTTTACAAAGGTTAGGGAGCCTATGTTGTCGCGTTCCTGGTCGACTTAATAGGCCTATAAAGTTACATGCATTTCGTCTGATATCCATAGTACTACGGATAAAAGTGGTATCACACGAAATAAATACCGGTACATGTAGTTTTTAATTGTAGGCCTATACGAAAATATTTGGATTTCCGACCAAGATAATCGTAAGGCTGGCGGGTCGGGCTTTGATAGTTTGTGTTTTCGTATGTACTATTATGCAGCTAATAGTTGTGGTGTCACGGTTTTGTATAATTCCCTAACGACCTACATATTTCAATATGTTTACTTTTGCCTGAACATCCGATTCGATACCTAATAAAACTTGGCATTCATGCCATAAAACCTCTTATCTCATAATACAAAGAACAGCAAATTGATCTCTAACCTTGAGACCGCAATCTACGTGCGGAGCAGTAATTTATATCATAATAGGTTGCTGCAACCTACTGGACAATGATGTTGTTTACAAACGTGCAATTTAAAGTGTACTGCAGTAATTTCATTTCTTTCCTAATAGAACAGAAGTTATAGGCAATTCACGTTATTTAATATCCCAGCAATAGAAAACGCGATTATATTAAAAAATAAATACGATCTACAATGAAGAAATATTCAACAATAAAAAAGATAAAAATCTATTGCTAGTTTACCATAAAAAATCCATTTATTGAAGTATAGTATTGAAAATCTACCTAGACAATTTTTAAAACCGAGTAGGTCCTACAGATGTTTAATTACGTATTACCAATAGTTTATCATAATTTATGTTTTTCTTGCATCTATAAAAAGTTGCACTCAGCATGGGCACACAAGCGTTTGTTTATACACGTGTGTGTTTCAACAAATGCCAACTATTTATAACTACTGCTTAGAGAATCGCTGTGATTCACAGAAGATTGTTCCAATAAAGATTGCAAACTGGACTGATTTGGGGCTGCAAATTCCCCTTCAAATACTTCGTTTACAAATCCATCACAGATATTATCAACCTCACTACATACAGAAGACAATATTTCCTTCATTATGTCATTTGACAGTTCCTCCACAATATTCCAAGGATTAAATTTTCCCTTTGGAGCATGGAAGGATTTTCGCAGATAATCGTTTCTTTCCTCTTTATGCAACAAAATATTGCTTATTGTGGCATTACTGAGTGCTAACTCTGTTCGGATCAATAAGCGAGTTGTAGATTTTTCACTATGACATGGATCTTGTTGATGGCCTAAGGTTTGTTTTAGAGAGTTTGATTTTTTATTCAGGGCAAATTGATAAGCTTCTTTAGGATGTTGCGAAGGCTTACTACTACATCTGCTCCCCATGTTCATTGTAATGGGTTCTGCAGTTTCTTGAAATCGCACACTTCCTTTTTGCTTGGGTAGGTCAATGTCATCATAGTGAATTTTACTCCACCTTGCACGAATTTCATTCTCTTCATTTTCAATGTCTTGTAGTCGTTGATAAACAGTCTCATATGTGCCAGCGTTGTTTGCATCTTGCGCTGCTTCGTGCAAATTTAAATCTGACTGCATATCTTGAAGCCTTTCTGCTGTGTCTTGTACAATATCGTCGAACAGTGAGTTGACAACACCTTTTTTGCTCTTCCTTTCTTTGCATGGTGTTGACAAATTGCTCTGTAACTCTTGTTTTGAAGACTTTGGTAACTTTTTTTCATTTCGGTAATGGTGCGTCTTTGGAGTTTTAATTCTTGGTGCAAGTATTGGTGAACTGGTGGAAGTGAATTTTTGGTTCCGGTGTAGTTTTACTGGAGGAGTGTGCTCCAAATGCGATTGCTGATTGTTAAATTCTGGTCTTACAAGTGGGGAAGGAGAGGGTTCATAAGATGTTATGCTAAAGTCAGGATGTTTTGATTTGACAATTGAAACATTTCTTGAGGCAAAAGGCCTAGGTCTGCTCTTTGTTGGGGAACGGTGCAATGACAAAAATCCACTCTTTTTGGGGGGTTTCTTGTTTCTTCTACTTCGCAGCTTTTCCTTTTTAACAACGTCTTGCAGTTTGTGGGCAAAGTTCTGAAATTCGCTTTGGCTTGCATAGCTTCGTACTTCCTCAAATATATCAGCAGTTGTCGTGGCTGCATCTTTTAAATGAGCAGAGTGTCTTGGCCTTTGATCTCTGTTTTCCACAATACCGCGAATGTGGTCCTCAAATGTAGGGGGGTCTTTAAACTGAATATGCTTTTTATGTTTTACAACAGGGTGGTTTAACTTTTTATCCTGTTTTCCTCTTGGAACACCTTGTTTCTTTTGTGGAGGTACAAATACAGCTTCATATCTTACATTACTAGTTGAGATTTCAGATTTCTGATCCCCATAGAGCTCTCTATTGCGGTTTGACTCTTGCTCAATTCTGGTATTACTTACATCTAGTTTGGCAAGTTTTATTGCAAGTGAGAGCTTGTCATTTTTCATAGGAACACCGCTGAAAGGATTATGTGGTTTTAACTGTTTGGATTTTTGTGATGAAACCTTCTCAATGACAATTACACCAGGGTTTCTGTTATGATGTCCATAATTTGAATTGTCAGAAGCATCCAAGTTAAAAAAAAGTTGATTATTGTAATGTGTTGGTTTATCAATACAAATCATTTTTTTAGCCATTGAAATCCTGATCAAAATAGAAGTATTTTAATAATCCGGCAAATTATTATTACATATTTCTATAAATCTTATTTATGCAGGGAGTCTAAACCGTTTGAATTTTCCGGTTCAGGTACCATTTGGGTTAAAGGATTTTTAGGAATCCAGTTCAGTTCCTTTTCGAAGCATTTTAAAATTTCCGGTTCAGCTAAATTTATTTTCAAAACCTGCAAATCATTTCATAAAGTTTCGGTTCAACTCCCTGTATTCGGTTCAACTCCCTTGGTTTGGTATAAAATTTAACTTATTTTACTACAATCTCAAAATATTGTGTAACATACTGTATTACAATGTTAAATCAAAATAAATAAGAGGACTGGTCTAGAATCCTACAGAGTTTCGAGGGTTTCTATTGCCAATATTGTTTGGGTTAGGGTGGGACTGGGTCTAGTATTACTATTATTATATTTATGACGCCATATTTATTCGTTCTTTGCAATTTTATATTTGACAACTAGTTTCGTTGCTTTTAAAAAAGGTGGTAGGATTCTAGACCAGCGCCAAAATTTGGTCTTTAAGATGTTTTTTGGTGCTGGACTACAATCCTACAATATTTGGGTTAGGTTAGGATTTGGGTGGGTGAAGCATTATATTTATAACCAATATTATTTGACCAACACAAAACAAACCTTAACCAGCACCGTAACCCAAATGTTGTGCGTTGCTTAAATAATTGTTTGAACTCAGTGGTATAGGATTCTAGACCAGCGCCGTTTTTGGTCGCAGCTCAGTTAAGTACAATCAACATCAAGAGGTTTGAAAGGTAGAATTACAAAATTACTAACCTATTGCGGACAAGAAGGGTGCAAAGTACTACCTTAACAGCATGATATAAATCACATAACTACAAGTTTACAAACAAATAAAAACCTACAAAAATGTTAGCAAAATCGTTTTTGTATTTTTGAAACAATTTTCCAAAAATTAAAAGTACGCGAATTGGTCATGGTCGAATGCAGCTGATTCTTCTACATTTTTTTTGTTTGGGTCGGGTGGTAAATGGTGACCGAAAACATTCTCAAGAATTTAGAAAATAAACCTTAAACTGAAATGTCAACCTAATGATATTTTAATATATATATGTATATACACACACAATATATTGTGGTATAATGACGACCGGCTAATTTCCGAAAGTTCGTTGAAACCAGAGAGTCGAACCGGAACTTGAACCGGTTTTGGGCCAAATTTGCCCGAACCTCAACCGCTTTTTGTAAGATTTTAGGGAGCCGAACCGGAACTGAACCGAATATTTAAAAAAAACCTGAACCTTAACCGAACCTGTCAACAAAAGTGGTTTATTCCAGCATGACGTCACAAGTTCTATTTAACAGATTCAAGGTATTCCATGTTAAAAATTTTACGAAAAAAAAGAAAACTGTTTAACTAAAACGTTGTTTTTTTTTTTTTTCTGGTATTTCAATACTGAGCTGCTTGTTTGCGTCACGTAACTATTGACCCATGAACTGGAACTTTATGAACCGGTTTTAAAAATACATTTAGTCGAACCGGAGCTGAACCGGACGTTTTAAATTGCTCAAAACCGAAACCGGAACTGAACCGGATTCCGAAAAAATCGTCGAATCCGAACCGAACCTGAACCGAAAAAGTCAAACGGTTCGACGCCCTGGTTGGAACAGAATATTTTACCCAAATGAAGCATGGTTTTGTTTTGCATTAAGGGGGTTACATATAAAAGACAAGAACCATTATTTTTCTGTTTCACAGTGCATGGTTGTACTGTGTTGGCTTTGGCAAAAGCTTGCGCAACCGCTGGAAGAGCCTCAAGGCACTTAATTTAAAAGGTGCATTTTTTACAGAAAGCCTCGTGTGTAGAGGTCGTATTTTAGATTAGTCCTGGACTTATTTTTAGATTAGCCCACCATTTCATATTGGTGGTTTACATTTTTAGTTTTGTTTGTGAAGCAAACCTGCTTGCACAAGAATCCTGTTAGGGCCAACTAATTTCGGTAATAACTTAGTTCCAAAATTACCCGGTACCGGTATATTATTTTGAGTCTGTCGTAATTGTTGGGCAGTAGTTCATGCAGCCTAGGGCTGGTCCGTAAAAACGTCACAAGAACACTTACTAAACATTTTGAGCGTTAATTGGATTCAAAGCCAGCGATAGAGTGTAATTTGTTACGTCAAACGCTTTATTAGGCTTGTCCAGGCAACAATTGGTCATTGTAATGTTCCTCTTGTGTAACGCATATTCGACGCGATCAAGCTGTTGAAATGCGGCGATCGACCGCGACATGTTGGCTACCCCCTAACCAAGTGGAAGGCTCAGTTTATTGGAAACAATTTGCGCGTAAAAAAATAGGGATAGGGCTGTCCAAAGTCTACGTATCATCGATTTTAAACGCAATTTCTCTCAGTAATGTACCTTTCAAAGGAGAATTTCACGTTGGATTGCAAAACATGGTACGAATGCACAAATCAATTGGTATCGGACGAATCCTGATAATACCAGTTGCTATCAGGTATATGATCTAATCCGAAAATTATAACTTAAATAACCTACTTATCACAAATTGCATTTATTTTTTCAGGTAACCAACTGGTTTGACATTTTCTGGCCTTACGATTAACTTAAGGACTAATAGTCAACCTTTGTTTGGTCGCAACGAATAAATTGTGTATTTTTGCTGTGTTTTAGATTCGCCCGCAATAAGTCTAAGCATACCAGGGCTGCGGAGTCGGACTCGGGACTGTTTGTTTTGCCGGAGTCGGACTCGGGACTCGAGTAAGACCGCGTAAAACTACCCGAGTACAGAGTCCGACGTGCGCATGCGCAGTATCAATTTTTTTAACTGTTAAGGCGGCAAAATGTAAGTTGTAAAAGTGTAATAGCAAATGGTGAAATATTTTTAAACCATGTAATGCGGGTGGATCAATTATGACACCAATATGAGTGGATTGCAGAAAATCCACCTTAATGGGTAAAATACAGGCTGTAGAGTCGGAGCTGGACTCGGGTGTGTTTTATTGGCCGGAGTCGGACTCTGGTTGTTTTTAACCGACTCCGCAGCCCTGAAGCATACCATGAAATACCAAAGTTTACCTATTCATGGTTTAAATCAAAATGATTCATATAAAATCACAACCACGCAAGTAAAACTGCACAACCACACCCAACATATTTTATTTCAAAAGGGCATGTTAAATGAATTACTGGGTTATGTATTTCATTGTTGTATGGAAAATTGTTTCCTTTTTTGCGCACTGCGGAATAGCGCTGACTTACTGACATTGCACATCACATAACAAAAACAGTTACAATGAACATTTATATAGATTTTCAAATAAAACTTACAAAAAAACTAAATAAATTACTTAAAATGCACTGTCACAGATGTTTTTGATTGGTTAGAATTTCATGCTTTCATAATTAGTTGTCTGAAGGTACAAAGAAAAAAAGTATTGTATCAATGAATGTAGAAAGTTGGAGAGTCTAACTTTTATGCAAGATAGCATAAAACTATTGACTGATCATCGAACGGTGTATGCTTGCAGTGATTTATTTACAAAATACTGCCATAAACTGAAAGCTAAAACAAAAACATAAATCCCGGCGGCAATAAAGCAATTCTGTCCGTTTTCTCTGTAGAGTTCGAGAATAAACGTTCGGCTGAAAAACAGAACAAAAAATACATCATAAACCGATGACAATATTAGAAGAACATCCTAAACTCCATTGCATTCATGTCAATAGCAATATGGACTAAGCGTAGTAGACCACTTTTTTATATTATACTTTCACATATGTTGATATTAAAATATTAATACTTTTAATACAGTAACCAGTTTTAGTTGGTTAGATATTGGATTCCAAACATTTTCAAGGCTGCATTCTAAAAATATTATACTGTAGTGGAGAGGAGTTCCACAGGCTATGCCAAAAGGGTCAATAAAACCCTCTTGGTAAAATGGTCAATGTTGTGCAAGTTGCAAAAAAACAGGTATCTTATACTAGGCACAATTAGTTAAATCGTCCTAATAACAAGTATCTTTCAACCACAAAAGCCCATAGGACAATTAATTCTATGCAAAAAAACAATTCGGGAACAATCTTGGAAGACATAAATTTATATAACACAATGAGATGTACAGTTCCAAGAAAACATAAAATGCTTACTTGCTGATTAGATCAAATTTTTTGTAGTTAACAGGAAGATCATCGTACAACGCGGGACTGTAGAGGTAGTAGGCTCCACCCATTAAGCACTAAAAAGTAAACATTAGAAAAAAATTGTATAAAGTAAGAGGCAGCTAATGTTGTACTGCAACATTGCCTAAATAAGGGATGTCCAACCTAAGGGATGTCCAAGAATGGGCCGCATTGCCACTTTAAAAATTTCGATAGGCCACAAAACCTCTCAAATTAAAGGGGTAACGTCATATCGTGACGTCATGAAACAACTTAACCTATAAACACCTGCTCTTCAAGAGTGAAGTTGTGCGCAAATTTGCAAGTGATCTTGACCTTATTTTTTTTATTATGGCGAAGCTCGAAAATTTGAGATTTTACATGTTTGGGCTGATATACTTTCTTAAAACGGTCCGCAAAAACACACATCTTGCTAGCAATGATGGATGCACAAAGTATTCGATGGATGTTGAAATGCAACATTAGACTCAATTATAGTCTCAGAAATACATAAGATTAGGCCTACATCAAATACTGCGCATTCTATACGTTTTGATGATAGTCGAAACAATTGTTTTTAATAAAGACTACTGAAAGTTAGAATAAGTGCTGGGCCACACGTAAATATCAGGCGGGCCGCAGGTTGGACAACCCTAGCCTAAATTATCATATAATTTAAATTTTATGCAGAATCTGTGTCCAGTATGTAGAAAATAATAAGTAAAGCAAACCTTTGCTTGCTTGTTACACTTACCAGCATAATAATTCCCCAAACGCTTGTAATTAAACAGCATTTTGCACATTTCATACCAATTAACTTTCCCTTCGCCATTTTGAAATTGATATGATGTTACACCTACAACAGCGCTAAAATTAACAACACAATTTTAACATACTATTTTTCCAAAATATAAAGCGTGCCGGGAAATCACATTGCACTGCATTAAAAAGCATATTGCAGGTATGCCACAATTAGCTATACAAAACATGTTATATTTTTTTACATGCTGCAGGTGAGGTAATCTTTAAATGTAATTTCATATGTCATGGTGTTTTGTAGTTGTGTAAATTAGTTGTACTTAACTTTAAAAACCTCAATAAGAATTGCTTGTCAAAAATATCCTTTTTAGTGATTTTTCAAGTTGACAATCATATAAAATGGGATTATGAAATGTTCAAATCCAAATTGTAATTTAATTGACTATTTTTAAAAGAATGATGAGATCTGTGCATCGACAAAAGTAAGGTCATAAGAATGCCTTGATTGTGTTTTGGACTGGAAAATTTGGGAAATATTCTATTTTAAAAGTAAATTCTATTTGATACTTCCACAGGTTAACTGGACATTTTTTCGGATTAAATATATATAATAAAAACATGTCCATCAATTGTACGAGTTGGTTTCTGAAGGAAAATGCACACTGCCCTTCAAATAAACTTTGGTTAATATTTAGTGCTGTTTTGTAGATCTATAGTTAAGCAAAAATTTTGTTTAAAGACCTTTGTTTTCTACCTATAAGTGACCAATAGTAATATAATAAGGTTATGTATGATGTCAGTTATATGTTGCATTTAACTAATTAGTTAATGTTTTGGCATCAAGATTTACATTATAATTAAAGATTAAAAATAATAATGTTTAACTTTCTTATTATTATTGTTTTGTTTTCAATTTAAGAAACTACGAATATAGAGGTATAACTTTCCTATAATTGCATTTGGAATCCTATTCACAATATATTTTAATGAACTAAGTTATGTTAAATTCAGACTTTCCAATCAAGATCATACAGGTACATGGCCGAAGAAATCAGGGTGGCCAGGCAACTATACAAAAGTGCAATAACAAATAGGATAATCAAATACATATTCATTTTTTTTAGTGCAGGATTAGTTGAAAAAATCACTGGTGCAGTGCACTACCATATTTTCAATAGTTGCTAATTAGAAGTAATGTATCACCATCACTTTTACACACATATTACAAAATAAAAATAACTTAAATAAATATGCAAAATGTCAATCAGCATAGCAATGTTAGCTAGGAAGACAACTAACAATAAAAGTTTTATTTAATTTTAACTACCTTGGACTAAACTTCTAATTATTATTCAGTTTATATGTATTTGGTGCAACTATCAAATGTTTTATAAGTTGAACCTGTTTATACATAAACCAAAGCTCATAATTTTGACTGTTCGGCTATAACAACAGCTGACGCGTATATACTACTAAGCTGCTTAAAATTATGGTACGAACGTAAACACGGTTTTTCATTCATAGTTAACGGGTAAAAAAACAACCAAAACAGTGGACTTTATATTACAAAGTTTGCTAGTTTTGATAATTGTAAAGCTTTTTAAATTCTACAAGTAAACAAAATCATAACAAAAGCTTCTTAACTTTGTACATAAAAATCCGAACACTCGAAATTTCGTCACGTGACTGTCATGGGATAAAATATTTAATATGGTATCCTGTACCCAATCAACTCAAAAAAGCTGTTTTAAACGACAAAAATATTAAAGTTAAGTAACATTTCTTTAAAGATATATAAATAAATTTAGTGTAATATTTTTTTATCAATAGCTATATCATTTATTGTGTTGTAACACAAATAGGAAACCACCTTTCATTTTATTGTGGTAAAAATCTCTTAAGTTTTATTCTTTTGAGCCAAAGTTTTTCGTTTGTGTATTGCAAACGTTTTTTGTTGTTTAAAATTGCTAAGAAATGGGTCAAAAAAATGCGAGTTATTTATTTAATTCCAAACTTACAAAAATTTAAAGTTAACCATAAAAGTTTAAAATGTGGTATTCGGTATTTTGATGTGTTTTTTTTAAATCATCTGACGTCATGTATGTAGTAAAACTTCAGCAAGACCGTAAGATCCATGCGTTGAACTTGTTTACTTTTCATACAATATTTTAAACCAGCTGAGTGCTGATGTGACTGCCGGAAAGATTACAATAACAACACAATGAAGTAAGTTCCATTCCCTAAAGCTATATTAAATATTTGACGCTATGAACTGCCTTAACACAAGGAAAATTATAAACTTTTATTCAGAAGCGTTTACCAAAGAAACCTACCACAGTTAATAAATCCACCCACAATATTTGGGTAAGGGTGCCAGTTAGCGTTTGGGTGCGGGTGGGTCAAGTATTATTAAAGTCATTGTTTAATAAGAATACTGGACCCATCCTAACCCAAATATTAACCCCCACCCTAACCCAAATGATGTGCGTTGTGGTAGAATTCTAGACAAATATTGGTATGCTTTATATTAATTGGTTTTGTGGACAACGTTATCTTACCTTCATTGCAATTCATATGCCTGATAAGAAAAAACGAGGTTTTCATAGAATTGCGATAAGCCATTTATAATGTCCAGAGATATATTACAACACAATAAGATGGACTTTAATAGTTATGCATGTGCAAAACATTTGATTATTACTGCCGATTTTATAAATGTAGTAACTAGTAACCCTGTGTTTCCATAGTGGCCTGACAAAAATCCGTCTGATCAATGACTTAAATGACAAGGAACTGCGCATGGGTGTGATTGGTACAAAGTCTTCATGGCATCACCAATACAGGGACAGCGCATGGGTCTATGTTGGAAGTATGCCCTATGACCTTACGGAGGGCGATGTCATTTGTGTATTTTCACAGTGAGTTACTTTCAAAACACATATTGTAACAATTTTTAGTAAAGTTGGCTTAAATAGTTGTTTTATATTATAATGAGAATAACATTGCTAGTAATTTTTTTGCTGTTTACAGGTATGGAGAAATTGTAAACATCAATTTAATCAGAGACAAAAAGACAGGCAAGTCAAAAGGATTTGCATTCATTTGTTATGAAGACCAGAGAAGTACAATACTTGCTGTGGACAACCTAAATGGGACAAAAGTAAATTAACTTAAGTTTTCAATAGAAGTTTTGCCATCGACCTTTTGTAAGAAGTATTCATTTAAAGATAATAAACTTTCGAATAGTGTATTTCACAGTTTAAAGCAGTTTGATGATAAATAATGCCAAAATAAAGTAGTTTTCTATTGAATTAACAGTGTGTATTTTTAAGATTGTTGAACACTTTAATTTAAATGTTGCAGTTTTTTTATTATTTAAACCTTTGAATCCAAATGTATTTTTCTTTGATGTTTACAGATCAAAGGAAGACAGCTTAGAGTTGATCACATGCTCGCTTACAAAGTTCCGAAAGAGGATGAAGAAATAGACGAGGTTACCATGAAGATCCGTGACAGGGGTGTTGCCCCGACAACGATGCAGGAATATGAAAAAGAAGAGGAGGAGGAAGTTGTTGAAGTGAAGGTGGAAGAAGAGGAAATCGTGATTTCATCTTCAGAGGAGAAAATTGTTAAAAGTATGGATTGTGCTCAATTGAAAACCCTGGTCGCTTTTTTAAATACTTTGCTTAATCATATTTTCTACTAACTTCTGGCGTAGACCAGTGGTTCTCAACCAGGTGCCATTTGTAATCATCAAGGGTGTTGTGACATATTTGGAAATCTTTGTGAATCTTATTTTTGCTTATCTCTTACAACTTTTTGTGTAAGGTTAGAGTGGAATAAGTCCAATTATAACTCTCCAATTATAACTTTCTACGTTGTGTAAAGTTGATGTTGTTCCAGTTCTGTTTATTGTTACATTCTAAATGAATTACGTACGGAAAAATCTTATAGAGGTGCCATAATATATTGATTATTTTTCTGAGGGGTACATCGAGCCATAAAAGGTGGAGGAACAGTGGCCTAAATAGAGAGCATAGTTATTTCTTTCAACACTTTGCTTACATGGAACTGATTTTCGTTATCACTTTTTATATTATGATTTTAAAATTTAGTGTCTTGTTTCAGAAAAGAAAAAGAAGCATAAGAAAGAAAAGAAGACAAAAGGCCTGAGTTTCCTAAAAGAAACGCCAAGCGAAAAGAAGAAAAAGGCTGAATCTAAAGTTAAGTCCTATAAGAAATATTCCAGTTCTGATGAAGAGCCCCCCTCAAAAAAACAGAAGAAAAAGAATTCTCAATCGGATTCAGAAGAAGAAACTAAACAAAAGTCAAGGGAAAACGTTAAGAAATCTAAAAAGAAACAAATACACTATGCATCTAGTGATGAGCGTGAAGCAAAACAGCCAAAGAGAAAAAACAAACAATGTTCAACATCATCAGATGAAGAAGAAAATAAACAAAAGTCAAGGGAAAACGTTAAGAAATCTAAAAAGAAACAAACACACTATGCATCTAGTGATGAGCCTGAAGCAAAAAAGGCAAAGGGGAAATACAAACACTCAAATTCAACATCATCAGATGAGGAAATTATGTTAAAGCATTCACACAAAAGGGATAAACAACACGCCAAACATGAAACTTTTGAAAGTCATTCTGCGAGTAAACACCCAGAACACCATAGGAAGTCTTCACATCGTGATAAGCACGAAAGGCGTAAGATTGACTATAACACTGAACGCTCACGGCATAAAGATCGTGATTACGATCGTTCTGGGCGACACCAACAGAGTCCAACAAGAGACCGAAGGAGGCAAAGGCGTTCAAGGTCAAGATGATTTTATTGTTTGCCTTGTCGCGTTGTTACAGGTCGAGAGCTCTTATCACTAAGTAAAACCAACTGGGTTGGTGCGAGAGACCAGCTACGAGGTTGAATGTATGTGTGTTTTGGTTTATAGTTTGCAATACACCTTACTGCCCAATAAAAAAAACTTTCCACTGTCGGTTAGGCACTTGTTTGTGGAAGTGCTTTTTTATTTTCAAGGCAAAACAGAAATCATTGCACGACTATTTCAATTTACCAAGTAATATATTTCTAGGTCAGTTAAATAAAACGGAGAGAAAAAATACGTTAGTCCACTTTATAGCAGGTAGCAATATTAAAACTCACAATTGTAAACGGCTATCCACCAAGCTCTTTTAATAACATCTTATACCCTTAATGGTAAAAGGTTAAGATAAAGTCATGGCCAAATAGTGGGTACTTCTAAACTATTACATATCGACTTGGCAGTTTGGCACCATACCTCTAACTAAAATATACGTTTACTAATTTATTTAGACTTGATTATATTACAATTTATGTGCATGGTGTACTAAGAATGGAATAGTTCAACAAAATATCAAGCCCATAAACTCGATGTATACCTATTCTCATGGACAAAAACATTGTTTTAGAGATGCAAATTATTTGTAGTTTAGCATAAAAAATGTAAGATATTTTAATTCATTAAGAAAATCTAACCACGTTAAAAGCATATGTAGTCGGTGACTGAACTTTTTGGTTCGCGACAAATGGGTTAAGAAAAGAAACACTGGCTAAGTAAATTTTGCGAAAAGAAAGTTAAAAAAGTCCCCTTGTTTTAAATACATTTAGCCTTTTGGGTTTAAATGCAGGGTGCACAAAACTTTTTGATAAAGGGCCGGATAACTGTTAGGATTTACTATTGTAGGCCGGATATAAAACTTTTTTGCAACCTTTATTAACTTGATACCATTAAATAAAGGAAATATAAATAACTATGCAACAAAAACGATAATGAGCCTTAATAAATTGTTAAACAGTTCAAAAATTCACCAAAATTTAGTTTTAAATAGCATTTGACAACGTTTCAACTGTACTTCTTTAGATGACAAAATAATATTTTTTTTGGTTAATATCGGATCTAAGCCTGCTCCGACATTACTTTATCTTTATTATTAAAATATACCGCGGGCCGTTGTTTGTTTGGCCACCCCTGGTTTAATGCAACTTGCAACCACATATAAGAAAAAAAAACTTTGGAAAATTCGCAAAAAAAACGCAACGTCACGTCACGGCAACAGTAGCAGGACTAAAGGCGTCTTCGTTCAGGGCGTCTTGGTGCTTGTACATCATGCAGCGGAGTCGGACCCGGGCCTCGACAACCGCTTCTCGTTCATCGTGTATGGAAAGGTTGAGGGCCTCGTTTTTTCGCACGATGTCGCGGTTTGCGCGCACCAGTTCATCGCGAATCCGGATCAGCTCCTCGATCTCCGATTCGTCGTCCGACTCGTTTGAACTGTTGCTCTCGGCGACCGTCGATAGGCCTGTGTGAAAGAAAAGCGCTTTAAAAATGTGGGAAAAAAATAATAAACAAAAAAAAGTATTATTTTTTTTAATTTTTAATACTTTATTGCATGTTGCTAAAAAATAACTTTCGAAAAAAGAAAACACGTGTTTTCGAAAAAAGAAACACGTGTTTATTACACATATCGGAAAAACTAATAGAGTCAATATATGTTGCTGAAAAATTACTGGATTTTCGACAACCATTTGTCAACGCGACGTTAAAATAACGCTGAAAGATACGTTTCTCAAATACGGGCAATGCAAATCGAATTCAATAGAGCTAACAGCCTTGAAACGGTCGAGGTCGCGAGTTCGAATCTCAGCACAGCCAGGGTAGTCTAGCAGGCAATCAAAGCTAAGTCGAACGATAAAGTAAAAATTATTAAAACACATGTTTCATGTTTGAGGATATTTAATCCACATGCCCGCGGCGCACCTGGCAACGTTCCATAGCGCACCAGTTAAGAAGCCCTGGTCCACAAACCTTAAATTCTAGCTATTAACACACATGTTGTTTTTAAAAAAGAGCACTCGATTGAGAGGAGGGCCTTACAACGGACTTAGCTTGCCTAATGAGGATTGTATTGTAACAATTCGGAGACTTTCGCAGTGGCGAGTCCTGGTTGCAAATAAATAATTCAAATAAAAGTCCCTAACTTTCTTAAAATATATAGCTTGGCTCTTTGCAAACAAGAACCTGAAATTGGTTTTGAGAGGAGTTGTTTTAATTCAGCGTGTCCAGTTAAGATTGAGCTGTGACACGCCAAAACGAAACACGTAACCGAAACACAGGGAAAAAAGGCGTTTCTTCCTAACGTTAGGCATGTCGTCACTACAGGTTACTCTTAACTAGATCAAACCAAAATCAAGTCCGTCAGTGTTAGATGTTTCGCAAAAATATATTTTTATAGATTCTTTTTAACCAACTTTTCTATCGAATTTTTGCCCTACGGAACATAAAACATCCCAGGGCCATGGGAAAAAACGTTTTAGAAATTACTGGAATAAAAACCTATATTGTTAAAGGTTGTTTCAAGAACTGCAAAAAGCAAACAATTTTTACGATTTTACGCAATATCATTATAATAGGGTTTTATCCGAGCAAATTAAAAAGCAAAAATGTAGTAGACTACTAACCATTGTTGGTGTTATCCAAGGGGTCATCAAGTAATTCACCTCCGCTTAAAATATCGTCAGACGATTCGGTAGCGACTGATACTGATTCCGCATGGTGGTTTTGGCTGACAAAGGCGATAATATAGATACAAATTTTGTTGATGATGATATTATCACACATCTATATTTATAGATAATGACTTTCAAGAGCCAAAAAGTATCATCTTCAGTTAATGTGACATAATGTGATACAGGTTCGTTGATCAAGATGATGTCAACTAACTCTACCTTTTTGGCTTTGCAATTTATTATCAAGCTACATTACAGATCCGTGCATAGTGTATCCAATTCCAAGTGTATATAACAGATGTTTTTAATGTTGGCAAAATCATCTATAACGTATTTTTTTTAATATAAAATCCTTAAAAAATATGTTGGAAGAGCAAATTTATTTTATAATCATTGAGAATCATAAAAGACGCGCCCCACACGGAGTAAATTACACTACACACTACACAAATTAAGGTTATTGCATTACCTTTCTAAATCAGCCAGAACTCCCCTTAATCTGTCAAGGTCTTCGGTTTCCGTTTGAATTCTGTTGATTAATTCCTGCTTCATAACTAGTAACTCCTCCTGTGAGAATACATCAGAATTAAAAATAATTTCAAATGCCATATCAACCAATTTGGATATCTGAGTTGCATTTTTGTGATATTGTACGTTATGCAAATAAAAGTTGATCTCTATAATTAAGAGTTGTTGGAGGATTTCAACACTTTTATACTTAAAATTGAATTTGCACATAAAATCGTTTAAAGAACTTAGAATTGAATGTTTAAAAGCAAAATCCGTAGATTAAAAAAAAAACTTAATTTACAATAATCTTACATTAATTTAAAAAAGGAGGTCACATGGATTTAAAGGTATCTTATGTAGTTTACATCAAGCTCTCCTCTATTTATAAAAACCTCAGGGGAATAAACAAATGCATTTTTTTCAGTTATAAACCTTTGGCGAAACATTTAAAGACAAAAAACATCATCTTACTGTAATAATTTAAAGTTGTTGGAGGATTTCAACACTTTTAAACCTAAAATTGGATTTGTAAATAAAATAGTTTTATTTAATTCCGAATTTTGACCCATTGGCAAAAAAGATAAAAATATCATCTTACATGCTCCACCAACGCTTCTCTTTCTTCCTCCAGCAACAGCTGGATCACCTCAGGGTCATCCTCTTCTTCAGGAAGATCTTCCTCAATGTCTTCATCATCTGGAGCAAGTTCGACCGGCTGATCGTTGTCAACAGACTCAGACTTTTCGTCGCTCTTAATGTTTTCCGACTGAAACAAATCATATTTTTCTAATTTAAAAAACTCATCTAAGTTAACCTAAGTTGTAATTACAGTCTGTGTCGAATTTACAACAAATATTTGTTGTAAAATACTAAATATTTGTAATAGTAAACTATGTTGGAATGATTCACAGTTTATAAACAGGTAACTTATGTTATAACTTATAATAGATGAAAAAAAAAACATACAGCACGAAAAGCTCTGATAACCTAATAAAACCATTTTTTTTCGAGCTTCTGTTTTACATAGAACTACTTTTTTGCTAAATAAAGAACTATTTTTATGCTTAAGAAACTCCGCTGCCACAAACCTTCCGACTCCTGTTTCCGGGACTTGAACCTTGAAGTTTTCTTCTCTCTAGAGTCAGGTTGTTGATTTTCGTTTTTGACTGTTCATTTTCGATATCTTTTTTCTGAAAAATTTTGCAATTTTACCTCAGAAACCTCCCAATCTTACTTAGCTAACAGTAAATTACCTTTCTTTTCAGCTGTGTCAAAATTCTTGATGTTTCCCATAAGCGGTCGTCTTTGGTTTGATCCTCACAGCCACCCTAATAAAGTTACATGCCAGGTAAATACTTGGGTACACTATGCACGGATTTGTAATGTAACTTGATAATAAATTACAAAGCCAAAAAGCTTGAGTAGATTAACATCATCTTGAGTATATATAACATTTCGACATAAACTTTCGATATAATCATCTTCAGTTAATGTAAATATTATTTTTCACCTTTCTCAGGTAATTTAGGTTTGTTGCAATGCTAAATTTGTCATTGTGGTAAATGTAGTGCAAAATGTTTAACAGATATAACTTTAAAAAACGGTTCAGAAAAAAAAACTATATATTGCTATGAAACAATAGCAAAACCTTGCAGGAATAAATATACTGTTAAAAAATTACAATACTGTCAAAAGACAGGTCAAAAGAACACACCCTCATTTGCTTATGAAGGCGATTCAAGACAAATTCCTGTCGAACAATCTCCGCCATTACTTCAGAAAGTTCGACGGGAAGTTGAGGTGTTGTGTCGAAGTTGGGCCATCGCATTGGCTTCACCAACTTGCTGATGCGCACACCATCGAAAATGTCTTTGCTGCAAAACGCCAACTTTTAAACATAACTCTGAAACACTTAACACTTTTCAAACTTAAAGGATGGAAACTGCATTTGAAAAAAAATAGTGCTTTGATGTGTTATTTATAAATATACATTAAATCTACACACTTTTAGGAGAACTTTAAAACTAAGAAAAAAATATAATTTAAAAATGTCTTACAGCTATTTGCATATTGCTTTGTTGTGTTGTTCATAAATAGACATAAATCTATGTATTTTAGACTTGTGGAACTTTCAAACTAAATAAAAGATGCTTTTAAAGTGTCTGACGACCATTTGACAATTCAACATGGATTTTAGAATTGATCAGAAAACAGTAAGTTACAGTTTATCAACAGAGGGATAAAATTAGTATTGACCAGTGTATTAAACTATAAAAACTAAGAAAAGGTTTTACCATCTCTAACAGTCATTTGACCCTTGCATAATTTTTTAGAATTCATAGGAGTACAATAATTAATAGTTTATCAAAAATTAATTTAGGGACAAAGCTAACATCAACCAGTAACTTATTTAAATAGGTTCTGATACTGTGTTTTACCAGTTAAATTTATACTTTCTTGTAGATAGCTCTTACCAGTGCATAAATAATACATTGAGAACCCTGTGACTGATGTGTAGGGTTGGACTCAGTACGATGGAGATGTTCTGTATCGTCATTTTGCTCTGTTGTTCGTGTTTTATGATGTTGTCGAAATGAACAACGAGCCAAGAAATCAGGACCCGGTTGCAGTCGGGAAGCTTTTTCATCAGGTCTTGAAACCCCTAAACAGATTTAAAATTAAGTTACTATAAAAACAATAGAGATCGGCCCATATCACTTTTTTGGACCAATACCGATACCTGATTTTTTTTATATATATACCTGGGAAACGTTCAAAACTTAAATTAATTGAAAATAAAATCCAAATACGATTTAGCTTTATATACCTTTATTAAATA
The DNA here is from genome assembly GCF_963924565.1 of Ascidiella aspersa. Taxonomy (NCBI): domain Eukaryota; kingdom Metazoa; phylum Chordata; class Ascidiacea; order Phlebobranchia; family Ascidiidae; genus Ascidiella; species Ascidiella aspersa. The sequence continues at coordinate 25,609,534 of NC_139451.1, forward strand.
GTAAAATATTATTTTGCATATTAACTTGGCTTGACTCCAAAACACAAATTTTTTGATCAAAAAAATGGGTAATGCTTGTTGTACAGCAAAAATTATATCATATTTTCGTACTAAAATATCGGCCTACATTTACCGGTAAACCGATATATCACTCTATCTTAAAAAAACAAACCTTGAAACCCTAACAGAATAACTTGACTTACTTATAATACAAGGTGGTTTAGGCATACTCCTATAAAAAGACAGATTAAAAAAAAATTGATGTAAAAAAAATTACAAAACTTTATGTGGAAAATTCAATTTAAATCTATAAAATTTCTTCATCGCAGACAAAAAGCTACTTTTGGAAAAACATTTTTCTGTGATTAGTATTTTTTAACTTACTTGAATCTTCTCTGACTTGACGTGTTTACTTGCCACTTCTTCAAATTCCCGGCAATATTCATTTGTTAAAATGTGATCTGGCAGCTCCCGTAGATATGATTTCAACACACCAGCGATCGTATATGGATCGTAATTATTAAGATCCGGAGTCATTTCACTTGAAATTTTAAAAAATAGTGTTGCATTAGTGCTAGAAGTCATTCAAAATAAAAAAAATCTGATTTTTTAATTAAAATTTATAGGTCTAATTATAATAAAATCCCAAGATTTGTCATTTCATTATTTCTAGTATATATATGTATATTAAGGTAAACCAATAATAGTAAATAAAATATGTCTGTTCCAAGAATAAAACTTTTAAGTAGGGTTTTGAGAACTTCCTTTAAATTTATTTTGTATATTTAATTGTTTAAAGAAAATCCGCTTCTCACCAGTTATACTGTTTAATAATGTCGTCCATTTTCGTTTTGACTCCTGAAATGCGATAAATTCCTTCAGAATTGTATCCCCGCTCTTCTACAGCGTCAATACACTCCCTCACCACCGCAGGAAGAGGTATATTGTCATGGTAACCTGTACGCTCCACTGCCTCCAATAAGGGCTTTCCAAATACAGGATTCACAACTTTAAGAAAATTTCAACAAAAAAATTAGAAGAATTACTACATTTTAATATTAAACAATTTAAACAAAACAGAGGATATACTTCTACATTGTTCTTCGAATAATTATTAGTCAGTATAAACTCACACCATAAAGTTAAAGTGAAATATTGATTTCTTGTCTGACAATAATGACAGGCATATTCAAGTTAAGTATTTGACCCATATATATAAATTAAAGCACATCTCATACTTGGTGCTTCTTCTTTTTCAGCCAAATATTCTTCGGTTGGAGTGGCAACTGAAGATAGTCTTTTCTTTGTTTTAGTTTTGTCTTTTTTGTCCCTAAAAAAATAACACACAAATCAGAGTTTAAACACTAAATCAACGACAACAATTACAAATGCATAGTGAAAATGAAAAGGTACTGATAAGTTGCAAAAACCAAAACAATACACCTAAAGAATTAGGATGGCATACTTTAGTGAAACTTTTAAATCGCGAGGAAGACTTGCAGACTTCTTTTTCGCTTCTTTTATGTCTTTCTGCTTTTCTTTAATAGGTTCATCAGTTGGAGATGAAAAAGTTTCAGACATTCTGTTTTTCTTTATGTGCTTTGCTGGAAAAGTTAAGTAAATCGTTGAAGTAAAACTTAAGTTGTGGTAATATTACTACTAAGAAAACAAACTAATGTGTATATAACTAACAACAAGGAACGATTAAAACAGACCAAAATTTGCAAACCTTTTGAAAAGGAAGGCTTCTTGAAAAGTTTAGATGGTCTTGACTTCTTGGATTGACCGGTTTGTTTTGAAGACTCAGACTTTTCAGAAATTGGAGCTTCCTCATCGCCACTGTTTTGTTCTGGTGCAAAATGGTGATATTTACGTTCTTTTTTCTTTTTCTTCAAATCATCACTGGAGTCGGCAGAGTCAGCCATTATGCAGTTTTATGTTTGAGAGCTAGTTTTTTTTTTAAATAAATAAATATCAGTTTTTTAAGTGACAATCAGCCACTGTGAAAAGTATGCCGAGGAAACCTGGAAGTTCTTTTATTTATTTTAATAAAACAACTTTTTCCATATGTTAAACAAGCGGGATGCACCCAGTCCAGTTGAGAATTGTTTTCTCCGTATATTTAAAGCTTTCATTCTGGTTTGGCATGATTGGAAAGTTAGCCGCAGCCATAGCCGCACATTTTGTGTAATATGCACTCAGCCACGAAAAGTATCTCAAATGCAAAATCATCCATCAGGGTTTTGGGTATACTACGCTGGTTCGGGCCCGGGGGTTTATATTGCTAACAATATGTGGGTTAGGGTGAGAGTTAGCATTTGGGTAGGGTCAAGTATTGCTATTATATTTATTTGGCGCTGGACTAGAATCCTGCCATAACGCAAATTATTTGGGTTAGGTTAAGATGTATTATTATTAAATATTAAATATAATAATACTTGACCCACCCTCATCCCAACGCTAACTGTCACCCTAACCCAAATATTGTGCGTTGATTTAATAGCTTCGGTAGGATTGTAGATCAGCGACATTTATTCTTATACATACTTATTCAAATACCTTCATTGCAATTTCAATTTTGACAACTCGTTTTGTTAGTGTTAAAATGTGGTAGGATACTAGACCAGCGCCTCTTTTGTAGCAATGCAAATTTTACAAACAATGCTATTAGAGCGGCGCAAATTTCAGCAGATGTTTTATTACCGCAAATTTTGGTCGGTAAAATCGTATATTTTCTGTAACAAATTAAAGACTCATTTCGGGCGAGAAAAAAAACTAATACCAACGTCCTGATCGTGAGTTTAATTCAAGTTTCCTAAGAAGCCTGTGCATGTTTTTTTTACAAAACGATAAGGAACATAAGAGTTTTCAGTTTCTAAATTTTTATTTTGTGCAGAAACAATAACACAAGTATATACGATACAACCTGTTGTCCTTATCGCACCATTTAAAATCATACTCAATTGTGTTCTTTACAACACAAATGCTGATATAAAATGGCGGACGATTACAAATGCTACTATAGTATAGTAACATTTTATACACTATTGTTCTCTTTAAAAATACCTAAACGTATTTATCATAAAATAATAAACACATAATTGCTTTTTTTTAAATGGAATACTTCCACGTTTGTTTTTTGACAGTAAACTTACGATCGAACGCTAAACAGAGAGAGAGACATACCGGTACTCGAAGAGAGAGAAATAATTAAATCTGGAACTCTTTTGTGGCAATAATGATAAAACTGCGGGAAGGGATTTGTGCATTAATCTGAAACCTTCCTGCCCGACGCAAAATGTTACAGTTTAACTCTGTAGCCTAAACTTTTCAACAAGAATTATAAAATGAAAATAAGTGTGAGTCTTCACGTTGTAGCGATTCGAAGTTTGATGTATTTTTGCTTTCTTGGCCTACTGGTACCTGGAATTTTGTGACAAAAAGTATTCCGGATTAACGCCTATTCTCTGCGCGCATATTCCTGACTTTGTAGGTAAAGCAATAATTTAGGAAAACACGATAACACTATTTTACGTATTTTTAAATGAGTTGACTTGACTTAAGTCTTTTTGGCAAAATGACTTAACTTAAGTCTGATTGGGGTAAAAATAAAGTGTTTTCATTAGGCAATATTTTGTAAAAGTGGGTTATTTATCTCAGTTTTTGTACACAAAAAACAATCAGCTAGCACTACGTTTCGTTAATGTTAGTTTTACTTGAATTAGGCTATTGCTCATGATAATACGAGTTCGGGCTACCAGTTTTATTAGTTTAACGCCTTTTTATGACAAAGGACTTGATTTAAAGTTCACTTGCTATAATTATGACTTGGCAACCAATGACTTCGACTGGGAGTTAATTTGTTATTTATTCGAAAAAAACGTGAATTTGGTATTTTACAAATGACTTGACTTCACTCATTTAATTAAAATCACTTGTTTACAACACTGATACTTTATGATAAAAGCTTTTAATAGCGTTAAACCGCTTGCGGCGCCGTGGAGTAGTACATGAACTCCATCTGTTTTTTCTAACAAAAGAAAAATAGAAAGTCTTTTAACGGCCGTGTGGTCACGAACCCAGCGCGCTAAACAATGTAAGGCGCCGCCTATTATTAGCTTATGGGTGGCGGGCGGCAACAATGGCTTCAATGTGACAGCGCAAAGGGTTTGCGAAGTGGAAATCACATTAGAGACTGATCGCGCGCGAGCTGAAAAGAATATCGGGTGTCATTCGCGCAATGCGATATGCCCGTGCAATAACTGGTAAACAGGGGTAGACGGTAAAGAAGGCGGACAATATCGTCTGACGTATAGTGCGGCCCTCGCCTGCTGCGAATTAACCTTAGAAAATTAACTGCAAATCAAGAGATCCCAGGAAGGCAGGTTTCAAAGCGAAAGGAGATGCCTGCTTTGTCTCGCGCACATGATTAATCTAATCAGGGCGAGAAAATTACGGCAAAAATGCCCGGCAGTATCGCCACCCTGTCTCAGCGGACCGGAGGTGGCTTAGGACAACCGGGAAAGCTCAGCCACGTCAACTTCGTGCCTGTTTATAACGCGCACCGACTTAGACGAAGACAACGCGAAGCCTTGGAACAAAACTTGAGAGATTTAAAGGTAATGGAGGTTTTTTTACGTTGAATTAACCGGATAACTCGATCACGTATTTATTGTAGATACCCTATGCTAGTATTTAAAATAACCTAATTTGGCATATGGTGAGAAATTCTAAACAATAATTTATACTTTATACAAGAGGGCCTACGTTTGGCTTTTGATATATAAGTGGATTTTTAATTCTTCGATTACTGTCACCTAACTGGATCATTTACATTTAAAATATTCCTAAATTGTGTTTTTACTAATAAAGAATAAAGCATCAAATGTATAGCTCAAAAAAGGTTTATAACTACTTAATGCCAAACGCGGGCATTTATAAAATAAAGTCGTGTTTCAAAACAGGGATCGTTGAACGCGGTAAAAGAATAGAACTGATAATAATACATCAGGGCTGGTCGAAAAATCAACCACATCAATAAATCGAACGCTATTGTGCGGCACGGCGCACTAAAGGCACAAGTAAACAGAAAATGTTGATGGCAAATATTACGTCGGGTGCTTTAAAGCACGGGAGGGAGTTTCAGTCATAACAGCAGATGTTGACGCGTGTGTTTTTACAGCGCTTTAAGCTCACCGCACTTCCCAGCAGAGAATCGAGACACAAGAAACTCCGGAAGGTAAATACACTACATCTTTGTCGTCACTTGGTCGGTGTGCCAACTTAAAAATAGAAATTTTATTAAAAAAATTGAATTTTATTGTGAAACACTTGAATTTTAGTGTGATGTCTTCCAAACTGTTTTCAAAGTGCGGTGTACTGGTAAAATCTAAAACTAATAACGGAACACTTTCTACAAAACGTGCTTTATTATATTCGTCTGAATATAATGCTTACAACTCTGCAAAGGCAATGGCTAAGCATCACAATATTTTCGGTTGTCTAATTAATAAATATTATTGTGTATTTATGTCTTCCTTGCTTACGTTCATGCATATTTGTAATTCGAATGCGTTATTTTTTATTTGAAAAATGAGTTAACCGTAGCGCGTGCACTGATGTGCCCCGGCACAAAGTTTCAGAATGACTTCCTTCTCTAAATATTTGTTTCGTTTTATCTCCTAAAAAATAATTTGTTGCCGTTAAAATAGACTACCTTTAAAATCGACACTACATCAAGGTCAGTGGGATGTATCAACAAGTAAAACTCATAGTTGAAAACATCAGAGCGCAGCCATCAACAAACCAATAAAAGTAAGCAATTTATTGGTTTGTTGATGGCTGCCCTCTGATTTCATTTATTTATTTGTACTCTTACAGCAACTCATGATGCCACTTGGCGAAATATATTTTCCTTTTAAACAAAACGTCTGATCCTGTTTTTACTCATGTTTTTAACTATGAGTTTTACTTGTTAATATACGCGTCAGCGGAGCAGTGATCGACTGGCTATAACCTGCCGCCGATGGTTTTGGATTCTATAAAGATACACCCTATTGTTGGGATGTATCAAAATACGCCTTATAAACGGCCGGTTTTCTACGTGGTCATGTAAAGTGGCCCTATGAGCGAATAGCAATCCTGTCAAAAACCTGAGTGCCATTCTATAACCTCTATAAATACGATTCGTGACTGATGAGATTTGCTCAATTCATTCTTGAAATAACCGTCGCCAGTTATTGGAATTTAGCTTTTGTCACGTATTTTATAGGCGTGGGAATTGAATTTTGCGCAGCCCAACGCATTTTGCCACTTTAAAACAGTCTAAAACGAATAAGGCGCTGTACGTTTCTCGAAAGATCAACTAAACATCAAAGCCACGTATATTGTTATCATATGAAATAAGGCGGATTTGGCAAAACGTGACCCGAAGAATAACGTTGCAAACTATATGGTAGTATATAAAACTGAATAAAAAGGGACTAAAAAATCGATATTAAAGTCACGCTAGTATTGTTTTGGGATTAACATCACATGTGTTAGATTTAGCATAAAGCATTTAGTAACGATATAATATCATCTCCATACCTTTTAATAGTGTAATGAACTGCGCAACACCTGTGTGTAAACCTATACTATATATTGAGAGGGCTTTTGTATTTGTATACATTGACATTTCACAGCATTCAACTGACCAGTGGAGAACGATTAAAAACTATTTTCAACGTCAAATATGCCGCCAGACTTAAACGACTAATTCACGGAATAGTCCATGGGTGGGCAAATGTATTGAAGGGCCATTTGCAGAAAATACAAGCTCCATTTCAATAAAAAAAGTTAAATAATGAAGGCCAGTCGCAATAGTAACAGAATTGTAATTTCTGTAAAAACGGTAATAATCAACTCAATAATAACAGTAACAGCAAAATAACACGCACAATATTTATTAATATTAGTCTTTTGTTAACTAACTCTTCGGACCCATGTCTAGTGTTACATCATAAACTTCTGTTGATAACCTTTACAATTTTTTTTGAAATTTTACGATTCAACTAGAAGAGCCACAAAAACATGCCGGAGAGCCGCATGTGGCTCGCGAGCCGCAGTTTGCCCACCCCTGGAATAGTCCATACAACCACTCCACGTGTAATCAACAGAGCGCACGGACACAGCAACTAGAGTCCCTGATCCAAGCGGGTCACGTGACGCCACCGTCGACTTACACCTCAGGCGCTCGCTATCCACTCCTGCCGAAAATCGGGGATCCCCCAATTCTGCCTGCTCGAAGCCGCAACATTTCAGCCGCCAGCCACGCCACTAAAAAAGAGTCAAGGCAACAACAGCCACCGTCAGTCTTTTTTTCCGGTTCCGACATGGCCGAGTCGGCCACCCGGGCCCGTGACATAGATGGGGCACTGAGGCTCCCTCAGATCATGAGGTCGTTTATTCCCACCGAGGGAAGAAAGCTCCCCCCGCGGCCCCAGGCTGAAAACCGCTCGACCTGGATCGACCTGACCGGGAGCAGAAGACAGCAGCTGCCGAACGGATACAAGGCAAAGAGTTTCGTGAGTGTTTCTAGTCATTTAAGGCCTAATTACTTTACAACTCAGCTGAGCTGGGTGTGAAATTGCATTTGTAGAATGACTGCGTAACAGACAAAGTAAAATCAATGATGGTGGTGGAAACGTGAAAATCGCTCTAATGCGTAACTTTTTGCTAGCTGAACGGGGCTTGAGTTTAGCCAAGCGTGAAACGCTTGCCATAATATAAATTAAATGCAAATTATGCTTTGCTCAGCTCAGCGCAGCTATAGTAAATGGGCCTTTAGGCTGGATGTTTAGCCTGACAATCGCGGGCCGGATATAATATTTGATGTCGAACTTTAATAACTTGATCATGGTTTAAAAAACCACTGTTAGACATAGGCTACTAGTAAGCATTAGGAAGGTGTCGTTTAGTGTAAGTTTGCACTAAAATGTAGTGTTGAATTACATTCGTCAACATTTCAAATGTATTTTATCTTTATTGGAAATATGCCGCGGGCCGTACAATGGTTACCCCTGTAGGCTACTGCGTTAAAGGGTTGATGACAAAGCTATCATCGCAATCATTGAAACATTGCTGCTGTTTCACGGAACTTATTTCGCTTTGTTTAAGGGAGGTTATACCTGTAAATGGGACTAATTTTATCGATTACAAACTAGGCTACCGGTATGGTTGATTTCTTTAGGCAAAATTATTTTGAACCAATTAACGTAAGCTATATTTGAACCTGTCACAGTGCCACATGTTCAGCTTTAACAAAACCTCAACCTAGAAATATTTGTATGACTGAATAGAGCGAATGGTCTGTTTTATCTATGTTACAAAAAACATATTACAAACAAAAAGTTTTTTTTGTTTACATTTGCGTATCAGCAATTTAAACCGAATCTTTGATTGCTTGTTTAACACTTAGCGTTCACAGCGTTCCGCGGTTTTAAACATGATGAACGTTCTGTATTTCAATATATTAATAATATAAAGCTCAATAACTTGTTGCGTGGCCGAACGAACGAAATAACGATCGAACAAGGTTTTTTATTTAAATTTATTTATTAGCAATATGTCCAAACATTTTTTTTTAAGCAGGACATCGGAATACGCCCGGTAACACTGGTGACAGTGGACTACGACAAAACTGGCCCGAAGCTTGCGAGAAAGCCTTTGCCTCCCATTCACAACAGCACTCCGCAAACAAAGTGAGTCCCATGTTTACTCGAGTAAGACTTTAATTTCGTGGTTGTCGCGCAAAGTGTATACTGAAAGCACATTTCGCCTCGCGCTATTTCGCCCAGAATAAAAAGAATGCGACTTAAGCTCACTCCTTTTCGCAAATCTTATGACTTAGCGAATTCCATTTTCAGTTAATTTTGAAATGAGTTTTTAGACTTTTGCCGTATATCGATGTTAATTTATTACTTATTACGCTCACAAGTAACGAATAAACTAAAAGTATTTGTGGTAATTGGTTAGAAATAAATGCTTTAAAATAATAAACCTAAATCAGATTAATGTTTTTCAAATTAGAAGCTAACCCAAACTCGATTTTCACAAATTCATCTTATTTTATAAAAGTACACTTTGTTCTTTTTTCGATCGATTCTTCAAATGGTTTTAATTTCCCTACTTTAACATGCAATTTTTGATTGCATTTCACTCGTCAAAAAATATCACTTTAAATATAATTTCATTGCCGACCTTGCAGCGCGCGGAAATCGCAGCCCCTATCGCAAATCTGGAAGCCGGCCGACTCGCAATCGGAAATCGGGGACCTAAAGGGAAGCCGGGCGCCCAAGCACGGGCGTTCCACAACGACCAGGGCCAGGAGCCCGAGAACCGACGCCGGCAAAAAGCTGCTCGACAGCCTCGGTGCCAAACTGTCCGCCACGCGCAACAAAAATATCCCCCAGCTTGCGACCACCAAGCTGCTGAAGGCTGGAGGCTACCAGCAGCAGCATCAGCAGCATGGTGCTGGACAAGGCCAGCAACAGGACGAGTACTTTTGGGAAAGCGGTAAGATGCGTGCCTCGTGGAATGTGAAGAAGAAGGCGGAAAGCGACCGTCACTTTGGCAACCTGCGCAGCGGCGTGATCCTCAACAAGCTGCCCTCCGATCTGATTGGAAGCTACAAGGCCACCTTCGAAAGCCTGAGCTACTACCTCGGCAAGGGCTCGCAGCGGCCCAACGAAGAGAAGTCCGGAGTGATTTCGATTCCGACAGGTGCTGGCTTGTGCATTGTATACTGTTAAAGCAGTCTGCACCCGATATTTTTTCTAAAAATATTTGTGCACACCTGATTTGGTATATTGTGCACTTAAACTAGAAAAAACACTTAAACTTAAAACGTACCTTGTTGGAGGATTTCAAACTTACGGTGTACAAAAAAAAACGTGATTGCCTACGTGCACACCTCACATTTTTGTACTGCACACCCGAGATCTCGGCGTGAAGTGCCATGAAATGCAGACTGACTGTTAAAGGCTAAGATACTCTTGATTATTATCGTACACCAAAATTTCACCTGGGTTGCTAACCAGAATTATGATAATATATATATTATAAAACATTGCACCCATCTACCGTTTTGGGTCTGTAAAAAAAGGTTTTCATGCAGTTACGACATCAGTAAAAATAAACGACCGTTTGGAAGATTTGAACTCAGCCTCAAGGTAGCCTATATTCTATATTATGCAACAAGTTCTAAAGAAACCCCTATAGACAACTTCAAACATGAAACATCCTTCCAGGTCGAGTCGGGGAATACCCGTATGACGAGTACGACGAGGACGCGATCAACCCCGAGTTCATCCGAAGTATTACGAACGCTGATCGCTTGAACGACGTCAAGATGCGCTACGTGCACCGGAGCGCCAGCGACACGCCGAGCATGGAAAGGATGCCGTGGGAAGAAAACGACAACGGAAGCGCGTCAGAGGCGGAAATGGCCGCCCGCAACGCGGCGCTGGCGAGCAGGAGACGGTCGGGCAACAGAAAAGTGCGACGACTCACTGTGAAGGTACCAGTGTTGTAATGACAAATAACTCCGTCGCGTTACAGCTCATCGCATACTTCCTCGACGTCTAGATTTATTAATCTAATCTATAGTCTTTTATTTTGTACTTTTTATTGTATAAGCTGGCTAACGCACTCTCGTTTTAATTAATTATTAACCCCTGAGGTCAGCTGGTATCTGCTTCCGAAACGTCGGTTATACTTCGTTTAAATCAGAAGAATGATTTCTATCTATTGATATGTTGCCTGGTGGATCTAACTCTATGTTCATAAACATTGTTCCTAATAAATCGTTGTAGGCATTTTTAAGGAAGGTGTAGTTTTCAGTTGCGGCATACCATGAATATATTTAATATTAAAACCATTATTCTATCTCACATTGAAGAGATAGAGGATATTGATTAAAAATGGCCCAAAACGCACTTAAAAAGTCCAAACGCACTTAACAGCTTAGTTGTTGTATAGATGTTAATGATCACTAACAAACAGCCTCATTGACAAACCAATACTTGAATTGCTAAACTGAGGACTGTTACTTAACACCAGAAAAGCAGTGTTTTTTAAATCTATTGAATCGCCGACTGAAGAAGTTTACATAGCTTAAATGATTGAGATTGGTTTTAAACAACATTTACACAAAATGTATAAAAATTACCTAAGCAATACCAAGACAAGGCCCAAATTTATTACAAAATTATCCAATGTCATATAAACAAACAAGGCCAACACCTAAAACGTTTTCTATAGTTTACCCTGCTAATTATTTATTCCTCTCGAAGCTGCCGCGGATGCCCGGGGTGAAACAGGAACGCCTGATCGCGCCACCAGCCACCCCAGTGACCGATTTCAACGAGCAGCAAGAAGAAGAGCAACTGCTCGAACGTCACGTGATCGCCAGCGGCCAATCAGATCTGCCGATTCCGATGCGGCTTTCGCGAAAGGACTTCGGATCCGAACTTCTGGCGAACAACGCCGCTGCCCAGAAGCCGTGGTACGGGATGCGTCCCCTGGTCAACGAGGATGCTAGAATCCTGAGGAGCGAGATGCGGCCGATCCCGGAGGAGGAAAAGCATCCGACGCTCACCGAGCAGCTGGTGCTAGCTCACGGGCAACTCAAAAAGCGGAAGAAAAGCTGCGCGCAAAAGGAAATTCTCATCACACCGTTTTCCGTTAGAATCGAAGACAAGTCTTCCGAGGTGCCCTCTGCCAGCAAGCTAACCCGCAACGAATTTCGCAGCACCGTCACAAAGCCTTACACCTTCTCCTATATGGCGGCGGCCAATAAGAAGCAGAAAACTGCCAATCAGCTTTGCAATGAAAAACAGGCGAAATCGAAGCGGCCCGACGACTCCGGGTACATCAGCAGTTTCGTAGCTCAGTCGGACCAAACACTTGAGCCTCCTGCTGGCCCACGTCATCACGGTGACGTCACGAATGGAAGAGCGAACCTTCTGAACTCCGCCGGCAGTTCGCTGAACAAGGGAAACGATTCGACGGAGATTTCCAACGGAGCGGAAGAAAAGGAAAAAACTGGAAAGAGGAGAAGGCGGATTAAGCTGGCCAGGGCACCACAGCAGCAACAACAACAGGAACCAGCACCGGTCAACCAACTCTTAGTACAAAGCGAAACTTGACAAGGAGAGAGAGAGCAAGCAGCAATGCAGCGCTGTGGGGCTTTAACTGTTGTGTTGACATATTACTAGGAAACCGAAATTATTAACCTGAAGTTTAAGTCATTTTGGGTAACTTACGCCTTAAAGACTAATGAGTTTTCCCAAAATGCGCCCAATGGAGTGATATTAGGAGTTTTACAGTCAGTGCCTTTCCAGTACGGTAACCAATACAAAAATATATAGTATTTGAGGTAGGCAAAACCTCGACTATATAAACTTTAGAACATTTAAACTAGGAACACCTGTGTTATAGCTCTAATCCTTTTTTAGCAAGTTTTGACATAGATAACCAGTAAATTTACTTAGCACCATAACCAATTTCAACAAGGTAAAAAATAACGTGTTTCAAAACCCTTTATTGGGAACACCTATATGCTTTAGTTTCATGGCATATTTAAAAAATGAAAACTACCAAGCGATTTTTTCAAAGTTGATCTAGGAAAAACATGTTTGGGGACTAGTTTGGTGAAAGCAAACAGTTATCGTTCAATAATAATACGGTAAGAATCTTATGTTTTAAGAGGTGTTGGGGCTGATTGACAGATGTAAATGTTATGTCAGGCCTAGACTGTCTGGTGAAACATTACTATATAGATTAATACTGCCCTGTTAACATTACATTATATGCGCGATACCTTTTGACCAAGGTTTTACTTTTCATTTTTCTCTATACATCGTTACGTTTTTTTTTTTTATCTGCAATCAATAGACCAGTGACGTTTTACAAGTTGATTTGTTGTATTTACAAGAAAGATGTCGGGCTAACGTGTATGTTTGATTTAACGCAAACCACTTCGTGTATGTACAAATGTGCAGACTAGCAATCAAAAAGGTGCAAACGAAATTACAGGTAATGTCAACCGGCGTCGCTACAACATTATACAAAGAAAATGCGGGTATAGCGCCTCAAATAATTAATCTCGTTTGGTGATCACTATTTAATGCAAACGGTTTACAATTTCGGCATTATAGCTGAAAAATCGACCTCTCCAAATTTGCCATATAGTGCACAAGACAGTTTATAATACTAAACCATGGACTGTAAGTTTGCATAAGCGGATTTTCACAAAAAAACTATACACTACACTTACAGCAATATTTTACACATTTGCCACTCGATAGCGCTAACTTCGCCGTCCCAAGACAAATTAGAGAAAAGGTGTGAACAACATTATGCAATTTATAAAACACGATACAGAACTGTTACGTTGTTGGTGTTAATTGTGGTGTAATGGCTATGTATCTGTAAGTGCAGCGAAATGGCGTTTCAGTGAGAAACTGTATTTGTCTAACGCACACAGTATGGTATTAAGGACGGTAGAAATATATTTTTGGGAAAGCAAAGTAATAACTGTAGACAACCGGAAACACAGTATAATATTACACCATCCTTAAAAGTATCGGCCTAAAAATATAATGTTCATTGATTGCTAAAACATCGTGCAAAATTACCACTTGCGATTTCATTTAAAGGTAGTTAAAGAAGAAAAAACAACGATTTTCGGAGTTTACTCCACGTTTCGGGTAAAAATTTTGCTCGGCAACATTGTCGTTGTGCAAGTAGTCATTATTGTTCAAATCAAGATTGGCCGATTTAGGTAAAAATGCTTTTTTTTTTAGAAAAAAGAAATGCTTTAATGAGAAGTTTCAAAAAGCATATCGTGGAGACATGGTTGTAAAGCTGTTCAGGTTTCCTGAAACGACGGTTGAAAAAAAGAACTTTCCACAGCACTTGGGGATGGATTTTTTGCATTTTTAGTTACTCCAGGTAGCACAGGTGCTAGGAAAAAAACTCGCAAGACGCGTAATTGCATTGAAAGTACAACAACATAATTAACAGTTGACCTTATGCGATAGACACTATATGTACAATTCGTATATAACGTCTAGAGAACATTTATCTGACACGATTTGTTAATGGTGTTCTGCTGCAATTAGAAAACACGAGCTTACTACCGCTAAGCTACAAATTACTATTTAGTACAGAGACTTGTTTTTGCATGATATAGCTTTAGTAAACATAGTGGGGTCCTTTTAGACACATAATTCCACCCTGAACGCTAGAAAATTGGGAGTACAATCGACTTACTACAATATCTACAATGGATAACAAGTCCCACTGACTTTTAGGGAGAATAATCAAAATCACAGCCTCACAATGCTTCTATAAGTAAGTGCGTCTAGCAATTGGGACTAGTTCGTAAGGCCGGCGTCTTTCGCCATGCCATAGAAGATTCCTTTTGCAGCAAGTAAGTTTTGAGGTGTGTCGAATTCGGCAACCTTTCCAGCGTCGAGAACCAGCACTCTAAGATAGTGTAGGCGGATATATTAGCATTTAGTCATGAAAAGATCGAAACAGAACCGCAACGGGAATAAAAAAAAAAAAAAAAATTATTTAAAAAGATACTAGAGTTACGCAAAATAATGTATCATCAGTTTTGCTTAAAAGCCTAATTTCGAAAGTGATCTTACAATGTGGATAAAACATCTAGCAGTGTTGGAACAGCCTTAGATCCTATAATAAACAATAAATTAATAATAATATTATTATTTTATCAACTTAGTCATGAAAATATTCGAACTCTACAAATTCATTCATAAAGATACAGCTTCCATAAAAAAAAATTAATGAACGAATTTCTAACATTTACAGAAAATAAACTTGATTTTCTTTACCTAGAGCTATCCATAATGGTGTTCAGGCGATGGGCAATTGTGAAAGTGGTGCAATCGGCAAATTGATCTCGGATGGTTTTCTGAGAAAAAGTTTAAACAGTAAAGAAACAGCCACAAAGCAGATTAACTAGCATACAAACGGCAAAGCGTAAATTAATACTGAGAGTCCATTTTTGGCATGAGTCGATTTATATACCAAAGTGTTTTTACGGCTACAGCGGGCATAGTTAACAAACTTGAACAAGGGCGATATTCTTGATATAAATTTTATGACGGAAAAATATTGAAAGATCAGCCATATTTATTAAACGCTAAAAGGTTGTTGCTTCATATCTATACTTAGGTATTTAATTTTTATTTATATTTTACGTGGTTTTTGTTTCCCCTATAGTCATATACCCATACAATCATATATGGAACCCTTTCTTCACAAATAATAACTTTGAAATGTATTATTCATAAATAGTAAAGTATGGAATATTCCGCTGTCAAAGACACAGGAGAAAAATAACGAGGGTATTTTACCGTTATTTGCATTCATTCAATAGTCGACAGATAACATTCTGGACCGAATCACTTATGCAAACCTGAATTAGGTCGTCAGTTTCTAGATCCACGGCGGCGGTGGCTTCATCCAGTACAAGGATCTTTGAACGTCGGAGGAGAGCACGGGCAAGGCACACTAGTTGGCGCTGTCCGACGCTACGTGAAGAACAAACGCAGTGGTTAGCGGTTATAGCAGCTTGTAGTACAAAAATGGGTTTAACTTAACCACAGCAGTATGCAATAGTAATACGAGTAAAATTAAGTATATCAATATATAGAACTAATTTTAATGCACCTTAGTGATTTTGTTAAGTGAATGGACAAAACCTTTTGATGCCTGAAATCGCGCGTTTTAAGAACGACGATTTATTAAAATAACGACAGTAAAAAACCTTAATTAATAAAAGGGTGTTTTATGGTATCTATGTTAATAAATAAGGCGCAGTTAAGTAAATAAGGCGCAGTTAAGTAAATAAGGCGTAGTTAAGTAAATATATAAGGCGCGGTTAAGTAAATAAATAAGGCGCAGTTAATCGCCCAACGACCATAACACCCCAAAGATGAGTACTATGTATAAAAAATAAAACAGGAGATAGACAATCAAATAAGCTCTTGAATAAATTGATGACCGTTGTTTAACTACTGTTCAAGAAATGTAAAAAACGAATGTAAGAATTTTACCCGTTTGTATAAATAAAATTAAATAAAAAATTTAATAAAATAGTTTCGAAAAAATATGATAAATATGGAAATATCTGCACTGTGTAGCAATAAATTTGTACAGTTGCACCCAACCTTTAACAAATGACGTGCGAACAAAAAAAAATCGTTACACAGTGGCCCAAACAAGATTTTTGAAAAACGATAAAGTTTCTCTGGACTGCTTTTTTATCCCTTTTGCATTTACCTGAGGTTCTCGCCACCCTCGGACACAGGATGCTCCAGTTTCTCGGGTAAAGACGAGACGAAGTTGCTGAGGTGAGAATGCTTGAGTGCGTCCCACAGCCGAGCGTCGTCGTAAGTTTCGAACGGGTCGAGGTTCATGCGAAGAGAGCCGGAGAAAAGCACTGGGTCCTGAAATATTTTATATATGAAAACGTTAAAATCAGTATCCGTCGATATGACAAGGGTAACCTAAAAGGACCACAGATCTAGGTGGAAAAACTGATTTATTGGAAATCCAACAAACTTATAGCATTACCGCGCACATCAAATGTAAAAATATTTTCGTTTGTGTTCAACTCTATAATTATGCATATTATATTTAAGGCAGTTTTTGCGTAAAAAACAAACAAAACATCGTGTCTACTTGTGGAATGTTGGAGAGCGTTGAAAACTATACATTATATCTGCGAAAGGTATCAATCGTGCTTTTTTGTAGCTTTACTGTAAATTTAAATACTGCTGCTGCAAAATTTTTGAAAAAAGAATACTTTTCCAAAAGAGAAACCTGGATTCTAGGAATAATAAATTGTTTAAAACGGTATTTCGAAACTGTGCGGCCGTTCTCACAAGGGTAAAATAAAAAACTCCCGTGTCTTACCTGTGGAATGATGGAGAGCTTGGATCGTAGGTCGCTTAGTCCCATTTGCTGGATGTTGCGCCCGTCAATCACGATCTGCCCCGATGAGGACTCAATGATGCGGAACAGAGCGAGCGTCATGGATGACTTTCCGGCTCCGGTTCGACCAACGATGCCAACCTGAAAAATGTGGACGAAAAATGATGAAAAATTAAAACTGATGGATCCGATACTGAAGTCTTTATCAGTGTAGAGGAATTTATTAATAGCACAAGGGCTTACACAAGTTGATTGGTATCTTAATTAGAATGGAAAGAATGTTATTGAAACAGAAACACATATGAGTGTGTGTCTTTCATTGATTGATACGGACTGATGATCCCCCAGTGTGAAGTTGCTTGTACTAACAAAATGTGCAAGTATTGGCGCGTGGTTGTTTCTCGACTCGCTCCTCTCTGAGCCTGCATAGCTCAGTTGGTAGAGCGACGGTCCCGGCTTGACCGGAGGTCGTGAGTTCGAACCTCACTGCAGGCCAGTTGTTTTTCTGGCTTGTTCTGCTTGCATCATAGATCGACAGATTCGGCGAGTCTGCGATGGCTTTTCGGTGTACTATTGATACGGAAGCCGTAATCGTTGGTCATAAAGCAACTTCCGAGGGGCTAGATCACAGATGTTATTGAACACATATGTGTGTGTGTCTTTTATAGAAACAGCATAAGTGTAAGTTAAACATCATCGCCAAACACTTGCGAGTAACTCACAATATTATCTACTACCGCGACACAGTATAGTAACACAAACTGTAAAATCAACGCAATTTATAGGCACTTCTATTCAAATGCGCTTTAGCAAACAGACTGTTTATCTTAACGATTGGATTGAAAGGCCTTGACAACTGTTACGCATCGTTATCTTTTTGCTGTGGCGTGGATTTTTTTAATAACTTTGTTCGAATCTCTGCGTTTTCAATGTGCACGAATTTATTTGGATTCCTCTTGGTTTAAGTATTTCATTGTTGCTTGCATTCATACCCTTGGTAATTGCTATTACGCTGTTCTTTATAAATGGATGTATAAGTATATAATGTATATTTTTTTAAGACTATGGGCCGAATCTAAATGATGTTAAATCAGCCAAAATGGCGACATTGTCCAAATCACGAGTATAAATTTGTATTACGTTATCTGAAAGAGTATATTTTTAGCTTGAAAACAAGTTTTATACCATGGAAGATAAAAATCAATTTCCTTGAAGGACTAATATTGTTATCTGTCCTTCAGTTAACATTTTAAATTTTTTGAATTACATTTTCTTTCAAAATTTTAAATTGCGAAAAATCGTTTCACATTCGCCTGAAACGCTTTGGATTTTTTACCAGACGTATAAAACACAAAAAATAACCTGAATCTGTTTCCGAGTCACTTTTTTTTCACAGCAATTTTACTTTACCTTCTCGCCTCCCTGGATGTTGACGTTGATGTCCCTGACCACAAGATCGAGATCAGGTCTGTATCTCGTGCTGTAGTGGTCGAAGCGGATTCCTCCGAACTCAGGCCAGTCCATAGGGGGAGAACGGTCGGCTATTTGCAGGGGAGCCTATAACGGGAAACGACGGAATTTAGGAAACCAATTAGATAAATTTCAATCCGAGGGGAAAGCCAGTGTTGTAAACAATTTTTTTTGAAATGACTAAAGTCCTGGTCAAGTTATTTGTAAAATAACCTAAGCCCAAGTCAAGTCATTTGTGCAACTATTCCCTACTCCTAGTCAAGCGTTTGAATAAATAACAATTTAGTTTTTTAAATAATAACAAGTCGAATCTTAGTCAAGCACTAATGAAAGCAAGTCACTTTTAAGCTAAGTCCTTCTCATAAAAATCAAACGTCTTTATCTATTAAAATTATTAAAACCGTACGATTATGAGCAATAACTCACCTAAAAAATAACACAAACGCAATATAGCCATTAGCCAATGTTTTATGAGCAAAACTTATGCAAAAGTGATTTTGAACAAAAAAGGTTAAAGTCATGTAAAGTCATTTAAAAACAGTTACCCAAGCCACTTGAAAACAGTGACTTAAGTCATCAAAACACTGGGAAAAGATATTCGAAAGAAAAAAATGCGTCAAAATAGGGTTTAGCATTGTGGGACTCCTCATAAAGCTATCATACGAACGCCTTGGTTTTTCACAAACGCGAGGGCTTACAAATAGAATATTGCTCTTTAGGCGAACTCGATTATAGGATATAGAACCGATCAACTCCAGTTTTACTGTTTTATGAGTTCCGAAACAAAACCTCTAAAAATGTGCGTGTTTTGTTGGTAGGTAAATTTGTTTTAAATTATAGAGATTATCATTAAAAAAACGTTTTAAAAGGCGGAGAGCCTAAAAAACGTTGGTAATACTGTTTTACACAAACTTAAAAGGGTTCGGAGTGATGTGTGGGCTTTTTAAACCACCTATGGAAATTTAAACGTTTTAACCTAGGGATCAGTTATTCTCAACATTTTTTCTGGAAGCGTACCACCTAACAGAACTGCTCTCGTATTACCTGAAAAGTCTTCGCGCACCACTCGCGTAACGTGGACCACAGGTTGAAAATCACCTGGACTACCTTAATAAAGTTGCTTCTAGGAGACAAATGGTGAACTCACCTCTTGGTCAACGTTGGTGTATTCCTCGACCCTCTCCACAGCCACAATGTTTGTTTCCACTTCACTCGCAGATCGAACCACCCAGTTCATAATCGACGTGATCTGAAAATCACGAAGGAGGGTATTATATTGGAAAACGCAGTTCTAAAACCGTAGGATAAAGAAATATAATTAGTTTTTTTTCACACCAAAATCAATTTATTTAGGGTACGATTCATTTAATATCACTTTGTAAATCCATATTAGTTTTTCCTCTTATCAAAACAAAAATGCCTGTTTTGTTTGATACAATTTCAAGAGTTCCAAAAAACTTAAAAAATTAAAAAAGTACGTAAAAAGTTCTGCCTTTACTAATGATAAAATATTTCACCTTTACGAAAACCTACTTCGCTTGCATGGCTACCAACAGAAAAAATAATTTGGTTTCATTATTATATAAATTGCTATTAATTAAAATGGCGTTTTCTAGGTTATTAATAAAACTAATTAAATGGGTTATTAAATTAAAAAAAATGCGATATTCGAGTTAAACAGCTTACCTGCATCGCGTAGGATATTGAGAGACCGACCATTCCAGATGCAATGTGGCCTTTCTCGACCACAGCAAAGATGGCGGCAAACAGGACGATCAGGTTGCCGACTATCTCAAGTCGAAGGGCGAGCCACCTGTCAAATGATACAGTGGTTTTTGTTTAAAGCAGCGTTTTTGAGTGTGAGCTGTGCACAAAAGTATGTGTCGAGATATTCTAAATAGTTCAGCAACTTTTGTAAAATAATGTATAAGAATTTCATTAGGCATTGAGATAAGCATGTGAGACTTAATGAAAGACGCCCACAAATATATGTGTTTAATAAAATCTGTGTACATGTGAGACATACGAACACAATAAATAAAATAACTGACAGTGCTTGGGTTTTTTAATCTAGTTATTAATTGTATTGTTGTGTAAGGATGAAAAGTCTACCAGGATTCCATGAATAAATCAGTTCTTGACCTCAATTAAATACTTTCGTCAGCTAGTAAAAGTAACTCTAAAAAAATACGACCGGTTCAATGCTAAAACAAACAGTATCAGTAGTTTTATTTCATTAAGTTTACGTTTAAAGTGATTTTTGATAAAAGCAAAACGCCAAGCAATAAACGGAAAAAAATAGGGGTTAGATCTGCAGTATGTCATAATATCAGACGAAAGTAGATCGTTTTAAGGCTAAATAAAGAAACAAATCCACCAATTACCTGTTAGATACGATATTTGGGTAGTAGGCCATCTGGTTGGTGTCGACTTTCGCTTCGTTTTGCTTGATGAAGTTCTTCTGAAGACCGTAAGCTCGTATCGTCGTGGTTCCTTAAAAATGATATAAAAGTTGACAACAAAGTATTTCGTTTTAAACGGTGAGTGGGCTGGCGTAATGTCGGGGGTAGAGTAATGGTGCTTTGAAATAGGAGGTTCAACTAACGGTATGAAACGCTTCAATGTGTATAATTGTCAAAGATTATAATTTGCTTAGTATGTTTTTCCACAATAAAATCGTGCTCCCTTTATTATTTATTTGTATAGCTGAACAGATAATGCCAGTTATATGGCGAAATGCATTAATGATTATTGTTCGAAGCGGTGCGCTTCTCAAGAGATTATAGTTTGATGAGCAATATGTTTAAAATATAGGCTTTGAAACTTAAAACTGTCATAGCAAAGTCGGATAAAAGTGCGGAAGGATGTTGATATTCGATCGAACATTTAAGAAAAGCTGCATTTCTCCAGAAAAAATCGATATTTTTACATGACCTATAGAAAAGCGGACACCAGGAAATCTCAAACTTACCGTTCATTGTCTCGCTAAAGTGCGAATAGATAGGAGAGCGGCTAATCGACTCGAGACGTTTGAGCTGTCGAGATGTGCGGATGTAGAAACGCTGCGAAAAACAAAAAAAGGTTAGGTTACACACTTCAGATAATAACATTAAAACTTTCAGATAATAACATTAATCCACCTGTTTATCTTTTCTGAGCTAATGGCAATGTTAAGAAGTAAAAGGCGCAATAGCTAGCATTGCATTCCCCCCAAAAAAAGTTCTCCGGCTTTTCTTTTTGGCTAAACTAACTACCTTAATCTAGGGGTTGATTGATAAAAAAGGGGGCTTAATATAAAAAAAGTAATATAAAAACTGAGTGATTTTCTTAGCTCAAAAGGTTTTGTATTATACCTCTACCTCAAGTAAGCATGTTTTCCTAATGAAAAAAATATATATTTCTCTTGTATCGAATAACAGTGTAGATCGAAATTATCTGTCATTTGTCAATCCATCCTAATTAGTCGCGGAAAACCGCTACATACCATAATAAAAACGCTAAATAAAGCATTTTCTAAAGGGTGAAACATGCGTATTACAAAAAAGGTTTTTACAGATTCCATTAAGCTATACCAAGGATACTAAACTGACTGGTGTACGCCGCAGCTCAATTACCTGCACAAACCAGTAGAGGATAAGGATTGGAACGACCACAGCGCCGAAGATCGGTGTGCTGAAAATAATGACGAAGAACGTGGACAGGGTCATGAAGAAAGTGGCCACAAAACCGGCCATACTCCGGGGAATTACTTCGTCCACGAGATACACGTCCTTGCTGTAGTGGAAAGTAATTAGTGGTTAGCTCTAGGGTAGAAAGATTCGGGGTATCAGACTGTTGGTTTATTCGGGGTATCAGACTGTTGGTTTATTCGGGGTATCAGACTGTTGGTTTATTCGGGGTATCAGACTGTTGGTTTATTCGGGGTATCAGACTGTTGGTTTATTCGGGGTATCAGACTGTTGGTTTATTCGGGGTATCAGACTGTTGGTTTATTCGGGGTATCAGACTGTTGGTTTATTCGGGGTATCAGACTGTTGGTTTATTCGGGGTATCAGACTGTTGGTTTATTCGGGGTATCAGACTGTTGGTTTATTCGGGGTATCAGACTGTTGGTTTATTCGGGGTATCAGACTGTTGGTTTTGTAATTGTTTTAGATTGCGGCGTACCAATACCATTAAAAAATCGCGTTTTAGCTAATACAACAATCTAATACAGTAAATCGACAATTATAGATTATTACAAGTATAAAATATTTTATGGGTAGTGTGCTTTTACGCCCTTGCTCGAATGCCTAATTGTAAATGTAAAGTTACATAAAAAGTTTTGCGGTACACTTCACAATCTCTTAAGGCACATAGTTTGAGAACCACTGTACCTGTCACTTATTTTGCAGATCGCAAATGTTATAAGTTATAGAAAATCCTCTTTACCACAAAATATTTTGCTGAATTATTAATATAAATGTGAAATACATTTACATATGAGCATTTGTGATTTTGTCGCTTTAATAATGTTGTTCTTTAATGAAGTTCTGCCTACGAACAGGATGTAGCAGAAGGTGACTATTATATGTGCTATGGTTGTTACTCGATTTGCTTCTTTCTGAGCCTGTGTAACTTGGTCGGTTTTTTAAGTCGTGGGTGCTAACCTGAGCGCAGGGCTGTGGAGTCGGACTGGCGACTCAACCAAGTCGGTTTGTTTCGCTGGAGTCGGTTTCGGGACTCGCAACTCAAGTTAGACTATACCAGAGTCCCAAGTGCGACGTGCGCAGTACCAATTTCGGAACTCACAAGACCGTAATAATGGCGACACTCCTATGAGTGGATTGGTGTTATTTACGTAAATTGGTGAAATACAGCTTGCAGAGTTGGAGCCGGACTCGGGACTCGAAAAATGACACATTTGGCCGGATTCGACTCGGGACTTGGGAAGTCGGACTCGGGTTCATGTTTTGACCGGAGTCGGACTCTGGTTGTTTTTAACCGACCCCGCAGCCCTGCCTGAGCAATGAGCATAAACCAAGTTTTGTAGCCTTGCCTTGCACAAAATACTTACGCTATGATCTTGCTTTCCGTATAGCAACCCTTTTTACTGTGCAAATAACGCTTTTCGTTTGTAACTACCGGAGCCGGTTGGTTATATAAGCAACAAAAAAAACTTCAGCGCACCTGAATCGGTTCATTATCCTTCCGAGCGGGGTTGTATCGAAGAAGGCCATGGGAGCCCTCATTATGCTGTGAAGCATCTTCGCTTGCAACATTCTGGCGGCGGCCACGGCACCAAACGACAACGTGAAAGAGCAAATAAGAACCGAAAATGCTGTGCAAAAACAAGATTATTTATGATTTTTATCTATTAAATAGCCATATAATAGGGTGAATAAGAGAATCTGAAATCTTTCTTGGGTTTTCGGCCTATTAATGGTGTTTTTTGACTTATTTATTTTTCCATGCTGATCGTTTTATTGCATGGAACTTTATATTTTGCATTTTTTGCGGCTTAACCATAAAGATATTTTGAGTAATTGAACAGATGTTTGGGTAAAGATTAAAGGTAAATTAAGGGCTCTTTGAAAATATCGGGTCGGGGTCAATAACTGAAAACCAAGTGACAGTAACGTAGATCAAAACACTGTGGGCGTTTTTGTCTTACATACAACGTTTTCTGCATAGAAAGGCATAAATCAAGGATGCTTACCTTGTGAGAAGCCGAGCCCAGCGTAAACACCAAGTCGCATTCCAGTTGTGTTCTGTGTGCCGTCAGGGTTAACGGGGTCGTCGCTCCATTCTGAAGAAAAAACGTTTCACTCGTTTAGCGGGCAAAACCTTGTTAGCGGTTTATACAATGTACACCAATCAAGGTCTTAAAACACTTGATAAGCTGTAATGAGAACATCAAAGCCCATAAGAAGTAGGTACCTACTTCTTATTACGTACTACAACCTCCGAGCATTATGCTCCAAAATTTGATAAGCTTTTTTCCGAAAAATATTTAACAAAAGTGGAACAAATGCTTTGCTGCAGGTTTACTTACATGTTAATGGCGTAATTGTTGCCTGGTATAGGAGGCATGTTTTTATTAATACAACAAACAAAATTAGAGAAAAAAGATATGCAGCGTACACTATTTTATAAAACTTCAATGAAGACCGCGGCACGTTTTTCGTCGCAGGTTGGTATAAGGCCCCAGTTTTTGCAAAATTGATGTTGTTTATGTAATAAGTAGCTTATAAACAAGTTTTAAATC
Source organism: Ascidiella aspersa (assembly GCF_963924565.1). Lineage (NCBI taxonomy): Eukaryota > Metazoa > Chordata > Ascidiacea > Phlebobranchia > Ascidiidae > Ascidiella > Ascidiella aspersa. The sequence goes on from NC_139451.1 coordinate 25,634,261, forward strand.
CCGTAATTTGTTCACCTGTAATTTTGTTTTGTTTTACTGTTAAAACTTTATAAAGATTACTAAATTTCCTCTTTGTTTTGGTAACCGACGGAAAATGCGTGCATTCTAGAAACAGGGCACCGACAATGGTAAGCTCACCTGATAGCCAGATGTTGGAGTACACGGAGAGTCCGTTCTGAAGTGTGTAGAGTAATGTGATGGCCAAGCAAACCGGGTAACCAAGTGCACGCATATAAGACGTAACCACAGCTAGTCGGACCTACAAAAAGTAAATGAATGCTCTAGTTCTTATTTCGCCATTAACTGTTAGGCCACTCGAATTATCCAATCCACCGAACTGACGCAACAATATATTTTAGGTAGTTCCTTTTTTTAAATTGGCCGTGAAAACGTATGCTATCCCTTTCCACATTTTACTGAAAAGTTACACGAAACAATTTTTTTTTTACATTTTACTGAAAAGTTACACGAAACAATTCCCATTTTTTTTAAGCGATTGTCAACTAATTTTATCAAGAATGAATTGCACATTGGTCGAAACCACACAGCTACAACAATTTCAATTACACAGTTACAAACAAAACAAAGTATTTCTAAAAAACTATGCAGAAATTAGGCTGAATGTTTTTTAGGCTTGTATTTTATGACAGCGTCCGGTGGTTAACGAACTTTCAAATTTGAAAAGCATCATTAGGATCAAAAAATGTAAATACTAATTTATACGAGTTTAAAGCTTTTTTGCGGCGTAATTCATTCTATCGCGTAAAACGCCAAATAAACTTTTCCAATATAGAGTTGTCTTACATTTCCAGTTTCGGCGGTTTCGGTAGTGATCAGCTTATCGTCGACGGCGTTCTTCTTAGTGGCTGGCATCTTGCATACACGGTCGCTTTTCCTGGTGGCGTGCTCCGACAGTGATTTGCGGCTTCGCTGCCTTTAAAACAAGGAGAAACATATATTTGGAAAAAAGATGTTGCCTTGTTCGATGCGACACAAAATGCCTTCGGAAAGGCTTACCGAATCCGTCAGCCTGATCAGGATTATAGGAGCTGTATGTACGGTTGATAGAGCGACGGCCCCGATGTGGTCAGAGGTCGTGAGTTCGAACCTCACCACAGGCTAGCCGTTTTTCTAGCTCTTGTCTAGGCTGACGTATTTCGGTAAGTCTTGCCGAAGGTTTGTTGTGTACACTATATTGGGTGCAGTTAGCGTTGGTCAGTACGACTCCCAGATAGATCACAGAATGCACATTGTGTGAATGTATATTTCAGTTGTTTGATGCGAATTTGTAAAACGAAGAGACGGAATTAATGCCATCGAAAAAAACGTAACTTTGTTTTTTTTTAGTTATTTTTGAGGTTTTTATCGCCGGTTGTGCTAAAATTTACAATTGAATAAAAATTTAAATCCTGATCTCCAAAATTGCGTCAAATTATTTATTAAAATAAAGTGAATTTTAATTTTTGCAATTTAGAATGGGTACACCTCAGACCAACGCAATTTTATAAAAGCTATTTATCGTCAGCTGTGTTAAAACGAATATTGACCAAAACACGTTTAATTTGAGTCCAACGAAAGTAAATTAAGTTTCTAATCATTTACAGTCCAGGACTACAACCGGCAAACTACTAAAAGTTAAAATTTATCTCCCGGTTGTCAGCAAGAAACTACATATCGTTAAACATTATTGGATATGCTTACCTTTCGAACTTGCGACGAGCGGCGTGTGTAGCTGAATCAACGGATCCAACCACTGGATCAGGGATCTCATCATCGACCTCTCCTCCTCCTGGAAGTGGACTGGATGCAGCTGCGAAAAAAAGACTATGTTTTCGAGTCTGATAACCAGGGCCGCGGAGTCGGGTAAAAATAACCCGTGTCCGACTCCGACTAAATGTGCGATTTCATCGAGTCACGAGTCCGACTCTGACTCTTCTGCCTGAATTCCGCCAATTTACGTAACTTACGCAATATAATTCATCTAGCAACAATACACGGTTGGAAGATATGCACCATACGTTATTCCGCATTTACAATCTAAAGTTGGCGGCCATAGCAGTTTCCAAATTTGGTACTGCGAATACACACGTCGGACTCGGGGCTCGGGTGGTTTTACGTGGTCTTACTCACGTCCGACTCCAGCAAAACAAACCGACTCCGTCGAATCCCGAGTCCGTTTTCCTATGGCTCTCATGTGGTTTAATTTATGTGTTAGGCTCATGTGATTTTGATCTTGTCCTTAACTTTGTGTTTGTACCTCAAGCAGTAAGGAGCTCTATTGTAGTTGTACTATAGCTTGTTAGTCTTTTATCTTAGTTACAGTTGCTTACAGCATTAAGACGTTTATTATTAATATTATATCTACTTGATTTATATAACATTGTTTTAAATTATATTCGAATAAGTAGCAAATGTTACTGTGGTATAAGTTAATGTCAATCTAACTGATAATGACTTGTTTATGTTATGATTGAAGTGGATGAACAGATACGATCATAATAAGATGCGAGCGCCGATTTGGTGCAGATGCAATATCGGTTTGCGTTTTTCAACTGTTATCGTTTGCATTCGTGATATAAGAACGTGTTTTATCAGGTCGCAAAAAATGGATAATTGAGGCCTTGAGGCAGATTTTCGACAAAACATAAGTGACAAAATTATACTACTAAATCCATCGCAATTTTGCTTCATCATATGATGTGACTAGAAATATGCGAAAAACACACTTTTTGAATACAAGTACATCAGTCAGAACATTTGATAAAACCGTTATTTAAATATTTTATATATTTTGAGTGGTAAGAATACCAAAGCGGTAGTATTAATATTTTTTGAATGGCTAAATCAGTATTTCAAGTAACAGGATTTTATTTGGTTGGAGTTTTGGTGAATTTGTTAAATTGTGGGAGATATTTCAGCGTAACTCACCAGATAACATTTCGTCCTCAAATATTTCGTCGTTGTCGTTTTCTGCGTAGTTACGAAGGAATTCGGCAAACGCTTGGTCCCTTTCAAGAAGCTCGTAGTAACCACCCATCTGTAAACAAATATTTGTCAGTGCTGCAATGAAATCTTTTAGTTAATAAAGTAGTTAACAAGACAGAAAAAATGAATTAATAGTAAATAAATCTTTATTACAGCTAGTACACAGAAAGCCATCGCAGCTTCACCGAATCTGGTAATCAATTGTGCAAGCAAGGCAGGCGAGAAAAAACAACTAGCCTGCAGTGAGGTTCGAACTCACGACCTCCCATCATACCGGGAACGTCGCTCTACCAACTGAGCTACAGAGACACAGAGAGGAGCGAGTCGAGAAACTACCATACGCCAAGGGCTAGATCACAATTGTTAAACACATATGTTTGCGTATGTTTCATTGTTATAGTTATTCAATTTCTAAGTTGCCGAACAGCTATATAACTATTTTTTCGAAATAAATTCACATACAATTTTTTTTACGTCTGTCTATTACTGTAACTCGTCAGTACATAAAACAACAACGTTTAATTTAAACATTTTACCTCGGTAATCTTGCCATTAACGAGAACAACGATGGTGTCGACTTGGGTAAGGAAGTTAACTCCGTGGGTGACGAGGATTCTGGTCTACATAAAAAATATTTTATATTATTCGTGTACGATTTTTTCTGTAAATCGTATAAGCTTGTAAAACGTACATATTGCTCTCTTGTAGGTAGTTGAAACTAATCGAACATTACAACGCCACCTCAAATTGATTTAATACGAATTACCCAGTCTGAATTTCATGGCTCCTTACGCCGAGGTCTCCGGTGTGGAGAACCAAACTGTGACGTAGGCAGGTGTGCAATTATGTTTTTTGCACACTTTAAATTAGAAATCCTACCCCAATTTAGCCGTGTTTTGAAATTTAAGAGTGAAATATACTAATTCAGGTATACACACAAATTTGTGCACCTGCCACTAAATGTGTGCACCTGCCACGAAATGCAGATTGATATATTACCAGATTTTAAGTCTTCCCATCCAAGCTTATTATATTATTTCGAAACCTAACATTATTTTAAAGCCTAATTAAACGTCTAACATTATAGAAATTATTCACCTTTGTTTTGTTCAGATAAGAAAATACGTAAAGGCTTTAAGGGTATCTTAATAAATACATTATATAGTTGTTACTTTTCACAGTCTACCTACCTTCTTTCTGAGGCAGCCACGTGGTCCCAGAACGTTGTCGAAGATGTTTTTACCGACGTGAGAATCCACAGCACTAAGGGGGTCGTCGAACAAGTATACCTTTAAAGAAAACACAGTTATATAACTTTCGAAATAAACAACTATAGGTTTATGAAAATTCTGACATCCTCAATAGTAAAATAATACAGAATATCAAAGCCAAAAAGATCGAGTAAACCGACATCTTGGCAACGACGTTTCGATACCTTCTTGTACTATTGGTTAACTTAACGTCATCAATACGATGTCTATTTACTCGACCTTTTCGGCTTTGAAATTCATTATATCAAGCTACATTACGGATCCGTGCATAGTATACCTATTTAAAAAATAAATATTAGCGAAAATTTCATTTCCAATAATGCCAATTAAACGAAGTTGAGAGTTTCATTTGACGAAGGTATGTGACATTAGAATTTCCACCATACGTACAAATAGAAGACGAGTCGATCATAAGTACTAATTACAATAAAACCTCTTTAAAAAAGACAGGATCAGACACGGTAAGGAATATACATGTTGCCTATACTGGCAGATTAAGAAAACCTTGCTGCCAATGGTTTTAGATTCCTTTAAAATACGCCCTTTTATATGAGTAGAAATAAAGTATGAGTCTAATAACTCACCTGAGCGTCCTGGTAGACGGCCCTGGCGATGGAAACTCTTTGCTTCTGTCCTCCAGATAAGTTGATGCCCTGAAAAAAAATATATATTTTACTTAATCTAAAACATCAGAAGTTTTAAAACTCTTCGGGTCCCATCAGGTTTTCAGTACATCGGTGTCAATTTTATAGTTGATTTTTGGATAGAAACAAATCGCAGCAGCTTTTACAAAGATGCGCCGCATCTCGCTGTTGAATCACTTTAAAAGTTTATTGTTGACTGGAGTCGTAGGATATAACGTAAAACCCTTTGTAGTTGCCAGGCGGGCATCACAAGCCTAGTAAAGTAACAATACAAACGGGCCGAATGTCAAGTATAGGATTGTCTCTTAATCTACATGTAAATACCTACAAGCACTGATTTCTCAAAATAATTTTGAAAATTATATGGTATGTCATCTTTGACAGCATAAACCATAAAATATAATCCAGCATTTAAACGGTTTCGATTTTCAATGCTAATAGAAAATTATTATGTCGAGCTGTGTGGATTACAATTGATCAACTGATTGATCACAGGTCGTAATTTTATAATTGCTACCAAAGGGTATAACTGAAATAAAACCTACTCATTGGGTACAAAACTAAATAAAAAACTTTTTCCCTAGAGGTAACGACGCTATAAATAAATATGCTGTTGCTACCAGGCAAGTATATAGTGAAAATAAGTTGTTCTGGTATTTATTTATAGGTCCGACGTTTCGGCTACCTATCCAGGAAGCCTTGGACAAATGCACCTGGGCCAACTTGGCCGTCGGAAATTTTTTGGGGGCAATATGTCCGGTAAAAATATTTTTTGGGTGTGTTGGCTGGATTCCGAAATTCAATACAAAGACAGCATTTTAGGGGCACAACTTTTGTAGATATTGTCCCCACAAATATCTCGGCGCGCCAAGTTCGCCCAGGTGCATTGGCCAAGACTTCCTGGATACGTCGGGTACTATAAATATTGCTTTTAAACTCACCCGCTCTCCAATCTCGGTCTGGTCGCTAGCGGGCAACATCTCGAAGTCTTCCTTCAGCTCGCAAGCTTCCACTGTATCCTGGTACTTGCACACGTCAAGCTTGTTGCCGAAGATGATGTTGTCGCGAACCGTCAGGTTCTGAATCCACGCCTGCTGCGCCACGTAAGCGACAGAGCCCTGGAAATAGAATGGATTTCTGATATTTCCGTCTCCTGTTACACGATGTTTAGTTATTTGCATAGAACACATTAGAAACTTTTAATAAGGATTAAAAAGTTTGCCTCGCTAAATAATTGTTCTATGGTCATTTCAACCCAAAGGAATTAATTTCCGCATTTTTAGAGTTTTATGCTCGGAAATACTTTATATTTACTAGGGGTGTTCCGTCCGTAACCGAATACTATTTCGCAAAAGTTACCAAATTAAATAAAATTGAATCGCGCAAATGTAATGTTTTCGAAGTTGTTAATCCATCTTAACTTTAGCGTAAAAAAGTTAGTAACTACTGTTAATTTACTGTGAGCAAATTCCTTTTCGCCGAAGAATACGTTAGGTTGGGAAAGCAAGACGTGACTAAAATGCAAAAATGAATTTAGTATCGAATTGTCACAGACACTAGCACCAACCCGACTACTTGATGTCGGTTCCGTCCGATATTACGAAACATTTCCATTTTAGAGAATTACGACGTTCATCTGGATTTGGAAGATGCGAGTGTCAACAGACACGTGCATTAGCAGCGGCAAAATATTGCGAACTCGCGTGAAGGATGGTAGGGCTTCGATCTTATTTTGGGATATTTAATGGGTTTCATTTTCGGCACATTACGAAAATAACATGTTAAAACCAAACAGCATGTTAGTACAAAACGGGAATCCTAAATTCCTAAAAAAGTCCGAAGTGCTAATAAAAAAAAACCTTGGCAATTAAAATCTCGTACTCAGGGAAACACTGCAGTACGAATAACAAATAACAATATACTCATGTAAGAAGACTAGATTTTTTAACCGCTGATATACATGTTTTCTTTGCCAATAAGAGGCCATGTGGCGACCCCAAGAAAAATTTAGGAATCTTCATAAAAAATCCGGTTACTTTACTTGGGTCGAAATATCAGTCAAACTAAAAGCCTTACCTTGACTGACACGTGTCCCTCGTTCTTTTCCATGTCGCCTAGCAACGCGGAGATGAGCGAGGACTTGCCGCTTCCGACCTGACCAACCACTGCAACCAACGCACCATCCGGAACAGAAAGCGAGATGCTGTGAAAAGCAAGATATTTTTTTAGGCTATTGACTTTTTTATGGATTTAACGACAGTCGGGTTGCAATATTACCACTGAAGAATACCTTCTGCCGTGACATCATTTACAATGAGTAACGTTTTATAGGAACAACACGTAATAACGTAATAACTTAAGTGTTGTAGCGTATTTTTGTTAATTAAAGTTAGAATTCGCAGTCGACAAAATGACAACAAAAATACGCTACAAGTGTACATAACAAAAAATCAAGATATTGACTTTTAAGGCCGGTAGTTATATTGTAATGGAAAGGCTCGTAGTTATTTTTTAGTTGAACAGCATTTAAATGACGTAATAATTTGTATTCAAATAAACAATTGTAAATATTGGGAAAAGATTACTACTTTTTGCTATTCAGCGTTGAAGACCTACATTATTAAATTGCTCTTTTGTGGGTAAACCGATTAAAAAACTTTTGAAAACGGAGGGAAATATAGTTATTTGTGTGACATTGCTTATTTGGAAAAAGGGCAAGTTTGCATATTTTGATAAAACTAGCATACCAGTTGTGTGAGAAAAAGTTAATGTAAATAATCCATGGTAAATTGGTTTTAATTAATTACAAATAATAAACCTTCTAAAACAAATGAAAAATAAAGTTAGCGTGTTCCTCAGTCTTCACCTATAAAGCCAATAACACTTACAGTTTAGTTGTTGGCAAAACAGTTATGAAGTAGCATAAATTAGCAATAATGCTTCAAAACTGTTACGAGTTAACTTACTCTCGGAGCACTGGTTCTTCGTCTTTTCCCCACGAGAAGGTGCCGTCTACGATTTCTATGGCCGGACCGGAAGAGCTGGGCGACCGATCGACGTTCCGCTCATCCAGTTCATCGTTGCTCAAGAACTTCTGCAGACGCTTCAAACTCACGTTGGCCTGTCGAGCGAAATAAAATCCAAGGTTAAAAAAGTTTTTTTTTATAAAGTTTTGTAAACTTTCCGGGGTTTTAATTGTACATTGTTGTTAAATATTGTATTTTACGGAATTTCACAGTTGACGCGTGACTTTTTAAGTGGATACGCGTTTTACAAATTAAGGAACTGTCGATGTCTTTTGGTTAGGCAAAATGTTTACTCATTAAAATTAACGATCAATCCTGTTTGAACGTGTTTAACTTACACTTTGAAACTTGTTGGCTGGTGAAAAATAGCAGGCAGAAACGTTCGGCAGTCGATTTTAATCTTTGTTTCGGAATATATACACTTGTGTGTATGTGAGAAAAGGCTATGCTGTATATGGTGATTACTTGTGGTGTATGATGTGTAACTTCAACCTTACGTTTCGCATAAAACTAAAGTTTCTATAGTTGTAAATTCAATACATTACACTATAGAGATCTTTAATCGTGTTTGTCTTTTCTGATAAAATCAGAAAAATACACCTAGGCCGTATATTAAATGCAGTTCTTTTCAAACAGTGAAAGGGTTTCAAACAGTAAAAAACGGTTTTGCCACAATGGAAATCCGTTGTAAGAATATACGAGTTTCGAGTTTTTGACTTGCGCATGTGCAGAATCAAATTTCGCAACTATTAAGTCGCAAAAAGTTATTTGTAAAGAATAGCATACATGGTTAAATATTTTCAATCACGTATTGTGGTTGGCCACCCCTATGTGTGGATTGCTGAATATCCACCTTTTTTAGCAGCCTAATTGAGTGAAATATACGATATAGATTTGAAGACTCGACGAAATCTTACATTTGGCGGACTAGGGTTGTTTTTACTGACTCCGCAGCCCTGGTATTAACATCAATACTCCTAAATCAAAATAATCGAAAAGCAAGCAATAAAAAGGCAGACTGACCTGCACAAGAGCGGACACCATGACGGGGAGCATCATGAGAGGAAAGCGGAGAATGTTGAAGAGGGAGATTGACACGAAAGCCTTCTGTGCGTCCAACACGTTGGTGGGATCGGAAAGTACGTACACGGCGAACGTGATGAGGGACACCTGAGGGAAAACACTGGGTTTTTTTTTTTTTGTTCAATTCTTTATTGCCAATGTTCAGAAAATACAGAAAAGAAATCACACTGTGACAGTGTGACATACTAGTAGCAGAAACGTACTGACTGTTTTGCTTTATGGAAATTTTGAAGCAATATTCCTATGCTTTTTGTAAGCAAATTGCAATATATAGTTTTTAAAAGCAATATACTTATAGTTTTCGAAAGCAAAATAGACTTATAGTTTGAACCAGTGATTCAAAAACTAATTAAAAGAAAAAATTTTCAGCCACAAAAGATAAATTTCAGGCCACACCAGAAATAAACCACGTCACAAGAACATGTTCTTGTTCTGTCACTGCAAAAACACACGTACCCACAAACATTTGCCAGGCCAATACACATCGAGAAACACTGCTTTAGACACAATACACCGGGTTTTCTTAGTCCAGACATAACTTTCGTTTTTCGTAATAAAATCGACACATTTATTTAAGTTTTTAGACGTTTCGTCAATAGCTCGTGCCATTATGAGTGAATAAATGAAATTAAGAGTGTTATGACGTGATATTTTTATTGAAAAATAGTTTTTCAGCTTAGCATGGATGGAAAATTTATTTTGCCGAGTAGTTAGCATTTGTTGTCATGACGTAATTTTACTGCATTAAAACAAGTGCTCTCCAAAGAGATATTTTTTCAATTGATAAAAGCCAACTATTTCAAGTTTTGTTCTGTTTGGAAGTATCTAATATAAAATAGAAAAAGAAACTTATTTGAATTTCGTAAAAATCTGTTAGTTTGGAAACATAATAAAATTTAAACGAGTTTTGAATAGTCCTTGATTACTCGCATACATTGCGTAAAATCATAATCAAAATCAGCAATGCAAAACGCAAGGACCACTCGGCTAAGATTTATCGCACTCCAACACATATAAAAAAGTCCTTAAAAGACGTGAAACGATTAGATAAAGGTTTGCGATCTAATTACACAACAAAGTGCCTAAATTACCAAGTGAAATATGAACCACTTAAACACATACCATAAAGGGCGCACAGACCCACGTAAACGATGCACCGGCGTTGAGGTAAGCTGCACTCCGCAAGACACCAAGCTCCAGGTTACGAATGGTGGTCAGTTTTTCCTGAAAACAAGTATTTTCGATTTTTAAACGAACTTGATGAGCCCAGTTGGCGAAGCGGAGGCCGTGGCAATAACTTCGTTAAAATTAACATGCTTGGTATAACGAGGTATTTGTGTGACCTCCAGCATTTCACATGTAGATTTTTACAACCGAAGCATGCTTTAATTGTGTGGTTCGACCGGTTTGTCTCTAGAAATGCTTGGAAATTGTATTTTTCAGGCCTCAAAGTTGCTTTTAATAAACTGTGTGTTAAATGAGCTAAAACGAAGATAAAAGTTTTATACTTTTTTCTTGAAAACAAGTATTTTCGATTTTTAAATAAGCCCAGTGGGCGAAGCGAGGCCTGGGACAAAAACTGTTAAAATTAACATGATCGAGATAAATAGTAATTTGTGTGACCTTCAGTACTTTAAATCTAGATGTTTAACACATTTTTTTATTTCGAGCAATTTTTCGCTATAATAATTCTATACAAGACAAAGTTAATATCCCGTTCATTAAAATAAATTATACAGGATTTAAAGCCTATTATAATGAAAAATATTTTGACGTGTAAACGAATATTCAATGTATAAAACGCAAACATGTCCAAATTTCTGCACAACGCCAAGTCGTTGACAGAATTAATTCACTTTTATTGAAATAATCACTTTAGACACAACTAGAAGCTCCCCAAAGCAAATTATTTTTGGTTTGTTTACGATTGAACAATAGCTTTGACAACTATAGTTCCACTGCCCAGAATTTTAAATTTTTTGCGAGCCAGCTCACCTTAAACGACATCTCCCAGGCGTACATCTTGAGCACTTTGATCCCGTTCAGCACTTCGTTCATCAACTTAATTCTTTCGTCCTTGTGTTTCATTTGGCGAACCTGGCGAAAATTTTTATAGCGTTTTAAATACCGGGTTACCTTTTTCGAACTGAAATGCCAAATTTTACACCAGTATAGCATCAGGCTGGCTTGCGCCAATGTGTCTACTAAAATGTCTGATCACCGTTTAAGTAAACTTCATTAGGGTTATATTCATATTGCTTCAAAAGTCAGAGGCAAGTGCAGCGCTAATATCAGAGTTGTTTTAAATTTTATGTTGCTAGCTATATATTTAAACACGCATCATTTGTCCATTTTTCGAAGTTTAATAGAAACAGATTTGGTGCCCCTCATAAACAAATATATTTTTTCCCCCTACACACATTAACAAAAATCATTAAAAACCTTGTATCAGCTTGTAATAAAAAGAATCCTTACCTGTAGTTTGTGGGCTTTGCTTGCTATCAGTCCGTTGATGGGAATCAGAAGGATCATAACTCCCAGACCAGCCAAGACCGAAGGTCCGAGTTGTTGAAAGAGAAAGTACATTGCAAGGATGATCTGGAATGGGCCTGAGCAGAGTCCAAAACAAAATATGTTATAGGTATGATGGTGGGTGTGCAACATTGCCGGAAATGGCTGAAAGTGGAACCTATAGGAATTGAGGTATGAATGGTATTTAGAAGGTAAAACTAAGTATTATGAACATTTGTTTGTCTTGATCTTACGTCATTGTAGAACTAATTCGAGTCAAATAATATCAAGATTTAGATCAGAAGCAGGTTAGGAACATTAAAATTCCTACTTCTGGCTTTATTTACGCCATTTGGCCACTTTTGTTTTAAATAGGCACAGAGTTTCTGAATTACGTACAAATTACATCGTTAACTGAAAAGAATGAAACACAGTGTAAGTAGGATTCCAACTACACAAACTGATCTAACCTTACAGTAGCTAACATAAATATAAACGAGGTTAAAAAAAATGAAACGGTGGTATTATTCAACCTTAATTGGAGCAAAATGCAAAAAAATACCAGACCTAAGTGTTCAATTAAAGCGGAAGGTCTGTCGACTTACCTGACCAAATGATGTTGATGTAAGACATGAGGTCCATAAATCGCTGGGCATCAACCGACATAAGGTTGACCACTTCACCAACTGTGCTCTCCTTCTTGGCCGAGTTGGTCATTATCAAAGACTAAAAAAGCAAATAAGGTTCATCAAGTAAATATTGCTGTAAATCACAGCGAAACCAAATCTAAAAAAAAAACGACCCGCTTGTTATTGTAAATATCCCGTCTAGGTCAAGGGTGGGCAGCCTACGGACCAAGATCTGACGTCCACCGCGAATTATGGCCCGCGACCTACTTTCCAAACTGGGAAGGAGGCCATTCATATGTTCTTGGCTATTTCCAAGAAAGTAAAAGCATTTTGTTTTTGTTTTGCGAAAATATTGTTCATGCTTTGAATGTTACTTGTATTTATACCCTTTTTCAATTGCCAAATACCCTAATCTTCAATAGAAAAAGAGTGGCCCAAATAGAGGATAAAAAATTCATTATTTTATTTGCATACGTTTCGGCAAGGCTTATGCCATCTTCAGTGCGGTAAAATGAGGTTAAGATAAACGCGAATCGTTAGAACGACGCTCGGACGTTTTATGAACGCTTTAAAAGCCGAAAACGAAAAAAGGAGGTCGCGAAGTAAGGGTGAGAGCGGCCAAAATAAATGATAAAAGATTCATTCTTTTATTTTCATACGTTATTTTATCATTTATTTGGGCCACTCTTTTTCTATTAAAGATTATGAACAGATCCGTGTTTAGTGTTCCAAAATACCCTAGCTTTATCATTGATTAACATTTGTTGCGGTTGTGATAGAAGGGTGATTCAAGTCTTCACAGTTAAACTTTAACGGATTCTTGTTCTTAGGTAAGGAGATTGGCTCACGAAATGTACAGTATGGAGAGACAAACAACTATTGGCTGTGTGTGTGAACAAACACTTTTTAACAACTAAGCACTTCACACCGGTATGAATCACCGGCAAATAGAGTATAGGCAGGGGCGTAGCGTGGGGGGGTATCTAGGAGTCTTGACACCCCCCTTTGGAATCTCAGTAAACAATTATCACAAAACTAAAACCGTGATTCCTGCAATGTTACATCGCAAACATTGCACCTGGCGTTGAAAACACGTCGGTGCTTATCGCCGCCAACGCCTAATCACCGCTTGTTATCGTTGTTTCATTTAGCATTTCGTCTGTCAATAACTCAAGTACTGTAATCTTAATCAAGCTTAATAACGAAAATATATTTTATTGTTGGGACAAACATTTTTAACAACGTAGAAAACAAGCTTGTAAGGTACAGCAAACGTCTTCACCGCAGGTCGCTCTATTGAATGTTTTTTATTAGCCTCAATCTCGAAAAAGAGCGCTTGGCCGTCGCATTTTAGAATACACGAAACGAAAATTTTTTCGGGCTTCGCCCCTACTCGCTGGAGTTCGTTCACACCATACCTTACTGATTATGTGACACAGTGGCGTATCCAGGGGGCTGGGGTTTAAAAAAAACTATTGTAACCAAAATCTAACGCAAAACTCCGTTTTTGTCTTTTTTGGTCGACCGTAAACGCAATATATAATTTATCTCTTTCGATAATTGTTGAGGTTGGCTGATTAATTAATCAAGTGTGAATTCGACAATTAACAGTTCGCTAAGTCAAACCGTCTTTTTTTTTTACGCTAAAAGTCGAAGTTAGGCGCAGCTGATGCTCCTTGCTGTTCGCTGTCTGCTCTAACATTAGATATTGGTTAACAACGGATTTTTTTGAACTGAATCAGATTCTCAAAAGGTGGTATAATGATGACTATCGTGCGCGTTTTAAAGTTGCCATTTTTATGTAATGATAGTTAACGCAAAATTGTTCTCTATAAGCATATTCTAAGACCACATATTTAGTGTGCAGTGGACACAACATATTTTCCCTCAACCGCAACTTGTATTTTATAGCTGACTTGGCACACAGCTAGCACAGATGTTGCGCTAATCGTCGCATAATAACACCAGGCAAAAACGATCTTCGTTTAGTATTGGCATAAAGCAGGTGGCCAAAAGCGTGTCGGTAATTTAACGCTAGTCCCGTACATGGAACTTAAGAATCTGCGCTGCTTAAAAGTAAAAAACTCGACTATCACACGTATTTAACGGTCTTGGTTTAGTTTTTCGCCTGGTAGGAGTGTCGACGACGCACGTGCTCTTTTGCTGGACGTTAGTTGTTTCTGATTAGAATGTTTTATGACGTCATTACAATCACTATTTTATGACGTCACATCCGCCACTGTTTAATGACGTCATTATTCATTAACGTCAGACAGAAAATAGGGGAATTCCCTAAGTTGAAAATTCGGGACACCCCTCTTTGAAACGGTCACGCTACGCGCCTGAGTATAGGTATAATTCACCATCTGCGTTCCTGAATATTTAGGCCCGATAGTTATTCAGCCTAGGTGATACGTGAAAAGTACCATATAGCTTTATGAAAAAGACAGTTTAAACTTTTTCAAATATAAAAAAATGCGAGAAAGATCAGTTACAAAATTACATGGGCAAAACAATATTGTAGCTTGATAATAAATTGCAAAGCCAAAAAGGTCGAGTAGATCGACATCATCTTGATTTGGACGTTTCCATACGAGCTTGTATGTGGCTGAGAAGCTATTTAAGCATCACTTATAAGAGACGGGCCGCAATTGTTATCAGTCTGAGTTTCGAAAGTAGGAGCATAATTCTCAGTCACATTTAACTGAAGATGATACAAGCTCGTATCGAAACGTCTAAATCAAGATGATGTCGATCTACTCGACTTTTTTGGTTTTGCAATTTATTATCAAGCTACATTACAGATCCGAGCATAGTGTAAAAGAAAATCCACCAAAAAAATTATTTATTAAACAACGCCCTTTTATCGTTTCGTCTTTTAGTTAGACAGTGGGTTTGCAAATATGATAAAAAAATAATTTTAAAATTAATGTGTCTAAAACGTTTTTGTTTATTCTTTATCATCATATTACTAAGTTTATTTATTTTTCTAATTGGGTTCGCAAACTTGGCGAGAAAGATAAAAAAAAAAAAAAAAACTGTGGCCGAAACAAAAAAACAACAATTTAATAAATCGTACGATATCATAATATCCTATTTACTTTGGGAAAAAGATTTACATAAAACAGTTTCCAAAAATTATCAGCGCGATAAAAAGTATGATATATTCGCGCGCAATTCCATTCACAAAAAATACAAAAGCGCAAAAAGTCACAATTAATATGAAAATTTTGCTATTCAATATTCCCACCTTCCTGTAAACTGCCGCGACAACGGCTGAACGGAGTCGCATGCCGCACACGAAACAGACGTGGAAGTACTGCTGGAGCACGACGCTTTGCACGATTGCTGTGACGAAGAGAAGCACGGCGAGCAGGTAACCTTGCCAAACCGGAGCCACGCTAGTTGTGTATTCAATCAGGGCGCTAAAATTCGTAAATAAAAGACTGATTTTAGGGACAGGTAATAGGGTTTTGTTTTGGCAGGATAATTGTGTTTCTAGCCTGGTCTTGCTTGCTGTATGGCAATCCTGATGAGGTCAACTAATTTCGCTAATGGCCTTTTTGAAGGGACCTTTTATATTAAGAGTAGGCCGTAATCGTTTGTCACTACAGCAGAGCTAGATCATAGTTTATAGCGATGGAAATTCCATGGCTAAGTTACAGACCTACTGGTGCTCTTATTTATTCATCTGTGACAAATTATTCTAAAACTCCTAGCAAATTATTCTAAAACTCCTAACACGGCTAGCAGGTAACCTTGGCACAACGGAGCAACGCTCATTGTGTATCCGATTAGGGAGCTAAATATCGTAAATAAAAGATGGTTTTGAAGATTTTTGTAAAATTTTTAGCAAATCAACGATTTTAATCATTTTTCGAACACTTTGCGACATCTAGACTTATATAACAGTCCCTGCTATACCCATTGTTGGGTATCCCATAAGAGCGCTGGACAAAAAGTAATATGGATTTAAGTTTTTTTATTCAACTCTTAGCAAGTAAACTATTTTTGACCAGTTTTCGATCACTTTGCGATATCCAGACATATTTTGTGCCAATAATGGTCGATAACCTTTCTATACTCATTGGTTGTTTATCCAATCAGGGCGCTGGACAAAAGTAAACGTAAAATGGACATTATGGTTTTTTAAGGTAAAACTTGTAGCAATTCAACGATTTTAGATCACTTTTGGACATCCAGACATTTTATGAGTATATCGTAATCGTTTGTCATTACTCCTTCAGCAGGGCTAGATCACAGTTTATCGTCATACAAATTCTACGGTTTAGCTGCTTCGGCCAATTTAGGGCAAATATATATGTTACATTGTTAAATAAGCAAAATATATGTTCTGTTACAAAAAAAGTACTGAGCAGATATTCCTGATTAAAAGATTGTAAAAATAGTATTACGTTTTAACTAAACTATTGCGCTTACTACGGGTAACTACAGTTTGTGTATTCCGTTACATTTGAGGTAAAGGTTTTAAGTGGGTCAATACAGCAATAACAGTACAGCACACACTACTCCTGTTGTTAAGTCGTTAAATATTAATCTTGTTGTAGCATTAGGCTGGGTAATAAGGCTATAAACAGAAAATGTGTTTAAAAACATACCAGTTGGCTTAAATATATCTTGTAGTAAAATTGGTAATTTTTTAAAAGTAATTTCAAAAGTTGAAATTTATTAAATTTAGAGGGCATTATGTGAGCTAAACTCCTGGGGAAAAACGTTAAACACAAAATTGTGATTATTCCTGACAAAAAAAAAATCCTATAGAAACTACATACGAAATATTTGCACACACAGCACTTTTGTTGTCTGGGATTTATATTGTTATACCCAACGGAAATATATCATAAAAACATAGCATTTTAATAACGCCATTTTTGCGATCAAAAAATATTGAATAGCCGGGTGTCTTAGAAAAAAATTGTATTTTTATATTCTTATACCTCATTAGCTGTGGACTGACAAAAGTCAAGATGTCATTGATGACCTTCAGGAAGGCGCTGAAGGCAAAGAAAGGACCGAATGTCTTCACCATGGCATTGAACAGTGATGGCTGGGGCTTTTTCCCTGTAGCACAATTACATTTCATTACTTTTTAATATCGCTCAAAAAATCCAAAGCTATTAAGCTCGATTAAAAACAAGCGCTTTCTAGGTGAATGTATAAAGGTCGTTAAGTTTCATATCAGATACACAATGTACATGAAAACGCTAATGTTTCTACGAACCACAGGGAACGAAATTTTTAAACTGGTATTTAGATACAAGCAGCCTTAGTCTAAGTGTATTGGCAAGAATGAAACCGATTTCTATTAACAAGACGTAAAATATATAAAAAATAAAAAGTATTAATTGGGGAACCAATGGAAGATATTTTACGACCCATTTTCATACCTACACAGAATAATAATGTTAAAAGGGATCACTTCAGTAACTTTAACTCAGTTTGAAAACATTTTTTTTTATAAAAATGCTGCACAATTAGCAGCCATCTTAAAAGAATTTTCAATAACAGTTTGTTTAAATTATTTTTTAGAAACTTAAATGGGGAGCTTACCATCTCCTGGTTCAATGAGAACCTCCTCATCTGTGCCAGCAAAGTAAGAATTTTGTCGGGATACTGACGCGGTAGCTCTTGTTTGTTCTCTATAATAAAATTATAGTCTATTGAAATATTAATGCAATTTAGGTACAAATTGGTTTAGGACCTTTAGGTTAACTTTTTGGAAATCTTAATAATTTACCACTAGATTGTGTATTCAAGTTAAGCAAAACAAGTCAAATTTAGCTTAAAAAGAAAAATATATATTTATCAAGCATTTTTCAGACTTTTCTGGCATAATAATTAAACATAGTAGCTGTGGTTTGGTCTCTTAAATAAATTTATAGCAAATGTGGAATATAAATCCAATTCGGGTATAGATTGGTTTGGGTTAACTTTTTTGCAATTTCAATAATTTGCCCCTAGATTGTAAGTCAACCAAAACAAGTCAAAATTGGCTTTCAAGGAAAAACAAAGTAACAAGCATTCTTGAGACTTTTCTAGCATAACAATTAAAGTCAGTCATTTTATGAGATGTAAAGAATAATCAAGCTTTTATTGGTATTATCAGCTTTAAAACTAAAACAAAGCAATGGGAAAAATATGGTTGGTAAAAACTATTAAAAGAAAGCATGGTGATGTCTTGTTATAAACATTAAGTTTGCAATTCAATAGATATAGCATTTGTTCAAATAAAAAAACACCAGGGCGACGCCATCTAAATAAAAAAGTTTACTTTAAAGGAATCTCAAAGGGACAATACATTAAACTTTTATGAAGTGTCGCTTAACCTAGGTCAGACTAATCTTTAAGGCTGTTTATCTTTAACCAATAGGTACCAATCCTCATAATGTCAACAAACTTAATCTGCTTCCTCATTTATACAAAGTTGAAACCATAGCAAACAGTTTGAGATAAGCAAACACAAAAAATGCCTGGGGAGGGCAAATAAAAGCCAAGCTATAACATCAGGTTTCAGCCAATCAGATTATTAGTTAGGTGCGATTTATAACTGGAAATGAGGTGCCATCATTCAAAAAAAAACTGGACTGCTTAATTATCACTATAGTTAACACCAACTGTGTAATACTGCAGCTCCCTTGCGAAAGTTATAAAAATAATTTTTAAAATATTGTAAAGATTAATAATTCTATGTTAAGAAAATTTTTTCATCAACATTCTGCTCAAGAATGACTTAAAAGTTAAATAGTCTATAAGAGAGGCTTAGTGTAGGCATCATGTGTAGGCTAAAAACATATCACTGATTACAATTAATGCAATTGTGATCTACTTACTCTTAAAAAATAAAACTTCATAATATTAATGTGATTAACAAAGAAATTTTAAAGAGATTCACTATAACCAATCACGACTTATTGGGGAGTGTATTACACACATCAATAGCCTAATGTTGGCAAGAAATGCGAATTCTTTTATGACGCAACTTGTAAAATCTATAGGTATTACTAATTCTTGTTACATGGCTAACCTATATGAGACCACTTTAAATAAGATTGCTTCAAAACTCGGTTAAACAAAATTACTTTATTTTTTCAGCTTCCTTGTTCCAGTTTTTCATGAAATGTCGGGTGACCCTCGAAGATTTATCCTCGTTGTTCAAAAGCCACAAGTCATTGTCCACCAGGGGGCGTTTGAATCCAGCCATTATCATCCTAGGAAAATACAAAAGAGTCAGTCGCCGCTTTTATTTAGCCACAGTGAAAAAAATCAAGTTGAATATTTTTAACACTAGCAAAGGTACTCTAACAAAAAACAAAATGTATTGGTAAAAAGAACAAGAAAAAGATAAGAAATATTAGATCACTAGAATAAACATCCAGATATTTAACAAAGCGTTACAGGGGCTTTATAAATCACACATCACACTTAAATGCTAAAATAAATAAAAAAATATAAAAATAGCTCTCTCATGAAATAAAATTTATGCAGTTATAAAAACATGACAAACAAATTATTGTACAGGCATATGCTTTTTAGGTCCTACAAAGACCTACATCGATAAAAAAGGTAATATATTTTTAAACAATGCATGCAATGGTGTTGTTTATACATACTTTGAAAACCACTCAAACATCATTTTTGAAAGGAACGAGGCAGATTCTTCTGGACAGACCTTGAGATCTTTGCCATCTTCATTTAGCAAATCTTCTGTGGCATCATAGTACGGATCCTAGAATGTATTTTGTTAAAAGTAATTTTCTTTTGGCTTGTATAACACACATATTATTTAGGTCTAGCCAGTTTTTTTTTAAGGTTCGGTTTGGGTGACCGCTAAGTAGTTTTAAGAGACCACAAGTGTTTTATTTAAATACCAAAAAGTTGCAAGTCCAAAATTTGGGAAACTGCTGGAGAAATTTGGGGGACCGTCGGTCCCCAAAAACACCTTAAAAAAAACAGTGGGTCTAGCTATAATTTAATCAATGTGGAAAGCAAGGTGAAACAGTCTGGAGAGACCTTAAAATAATTTTTGCAGGTGTGCCATATTGTCGTACCAATAAAATTTTATATCTTTTGATATGAAAATGATTGTATTCCTTATTCTAATGCCCAGTTTCTTCAAAGCATTTCCAGACTTATAACGCATTTAATAAACACAGTAGTAGATAAAATCAATTTTAAGAAAAAAACATATTTCTATAATAATTAAAAATTAGATGGGGTGGAAGTATTTAGATATTACTATGCATTTGTTGCACAACCCATGGTGATTTCGCTGTACCTATATTTAAAAAAAGTTTTCGGGTTACTGTATAATTGATGATATACATATCATGCAAAATGAAAAAAAACAATATTTCTTTTACTTTTCCCAAGCAAAATTGCTTAATGGTAAAATGTCATATGGTGGCTAATGTAAATAAGGAAGCATGTCACAACATGGTTGACACGTTTGGTTAGTTGCAAGAACACAGGATATGGAAGACAGACTTAAAAATAATCTGACTAACAGGACAACAACAAAGGATGGGGTCATGTTACCAATTGGAAACCGCATTCATGGAAGTTAGTAATCCTTTCACATTTTTGGCTAATTTCTAACACCAATATTTGCCCTTACTTTGAATATTAACTCTAAATATCAGGTTTAGTACTATATGATTTTCTTTTATTTGAAAAAACTTCCCAATGAATTTTCTTTTAAACTTTTTATCACACATTATTATGTTTTTATTGTGATAGACAAGGAGTTCAAACTAGGTCTCAGATCTGGTTTGTTGGGTTAATCAATCCGGCCAGTGACATATTTCCTTAATGCAGATAAAGTACGGTTGAAATGCTGCTGGATGAAATTCGAAACTCGATTTTAATGAAATTTTAAACTGTTGGAAAATTTAATAAGCTTTTATTACATGAAGTTCATAAAGTTTGACAAAAAAATTATATCCTACCCATGATAAGAAATCCTGACAGTTACTGAGCCTGCGATGACCAGGCAATTTTGATGACGAAACCTGCTAATCAAAAAAATCAACAAAAGATGGTCTACTTACATGTGGTGGATAACGGGGAGGTTTATCCACAATAAAAGTCATAATCAGCTGGATGATGATGCAGGTGTAAGACATGAAAAAGGTTACACACCTCCATAGTTGATCAGTTGTTAACTGAAAAACAAAAAAAATTGTATTGCACGCCATTACATAACTAGTGTCAACACAATTCAGCTGTTTACTGTATAAATAACAGTATCAATGGCGTCTCACGTGATAACCTTTTGTTGCAAAAACATTGCCATCAAGTAACTTTACAGCAAAATGTGGAAAAAATGCTATACATCTTTCTGAAATTTGATTTTAAGCCATCTGGTCGAATTACAACATTACCGTTATTCAGTGAACTAAAATAGTTATCTTGGAATAAAAAAAATTCAAACTTTCCCAAATAATTCCTAATTTGTACGTTGAGAGAGAACATAAATTACATTCTAATTTCTAACTTTTATACTCATTACGAATTATTTTAAGTAGACAAATATGTATACTCACATTTCCATGCATTATCATTTCCACTTTGCTCTTAAACACAAGAGCCCATGTGACAAGATAGAAAATCCAGTAGAGGGTAAGAAGGCCTGAAGATCGAATGCCCTTCAGTCGGTCAAAGTTCAAAAAGAAGGCAATGGTTGCCTAATAAAATAAAAAAAAAGTGTAAATCAGCAAATAAAAACAACAAAATTAAAAATAGGATCATAACATGCAAATATATATTTAAATAGTTTGAAAACATCAAAAAGTGCTATGTATGACATTATATTATACCAAAAAAAAAAATTGTATAAAAACAGTTTTTAATCAGTTTGTTTTTAGTTTTTTAAAGTCCGGTATCAATCAGAGTTCAAACAGACTAGTTAAACCATTTATTACTTACCATTCCGAGTCCTACAATCAAGGGTGATACGAGGGCAGCATACGAAACATCAATTGAATTTACATACTCCCATAAGCCACGACCGAAATCAGCCCAGGCAAGCAACCATAAGAGGATTGTGAATAACTAAAAGATTGGAAAAAAGCATTCAGTAAAGCGCATTGTTCTGAAATTTCGAATTTATACAGCAAAATAAACTTCAGTATACAAATAACATTACTAAAGGTATTTTTGTTGTTTCTTTTTATTATATTAATCTCTTAAATCCATAATATCTAATAAAACTAATCTGGCTAGATTCTCAATGTCAACCCAGTCTACACACAAAATTCAAGAAAAAGCAGACCTCCCTTTGTCCATCGAATGCAGTGTTTCCAAAAGTTTTTGACTAAGACCCAAATATTAACCGTATAGGACTGAAAGTTTGGCTACCCATTTCTCTAAACTGTTATATTTTTGTAAGCAACAGTTTCAAAAGACAAACAGCATGACAAATTTTGAAAATAATTAATATATATTATACAAATGCCGCCACTAATCTCCAGCAGTTTTCCAATTTTAGAGATATGTTATCCAGAATTTAATAAAATAAATTTAATGTTGTAAACTAACTGCTGTTGTCGGCAAATAAAGAAAATCCACTGTCCACAGAATTTTGGATAGAGACCAATAGGTTGAGAAACACTGATTTAATGGGAGACATCTGCTATTTCTGATAGTCTACAGTTATATTTATATGAGCAACTTGAGAAAATCTATATATAAATGTAATTGTAACAAATCCTTAATGACATCTTAACAAAAGTACACAGATTAATATATATTCACCAATTTCGAAATAAAGAGTCTAGAGACAGGAATTTCAGTCTGGAATGACTTGCGAACTGCAAAGAAGTAGGGCAGAGAAAACAACCAGAGGTATGCTACAGGGGCAAGGTCGAACACAATTTCCTGAAAGCACTCACTAAACTCTGGATTGCTCGAGTTAAAAACTGTGGAAGGATGCTGTAAAAAATTTTTTTGTTTGAGATCTAGAGAAAACTTTTTCAAACATAGAAAAATTTTCCCACATTTTTGTCTAATCATATACCAATATGTAATCAAATATTTTCCAACAAACTTCTATTGTTTTTAAATTGTATGCCAACAGTTCCCCGGGAGAAAAAATACATGCTAGAACTTATGGTGGTTAAAGTAATGGCTACAGAATGAGTTTCATTGGATGTTTAATTACCAAAATGTTGGCAAGCTTTTTATTTGTGTGTGGTACCTTTACTGACAGCGGTCACTAAACTTAAGCAGCACAAACCAGTTAAGCTGTAGAAAGTAGCAAAAAAAACATTGGATTTATGGATCAAAAATATTTATTTCTCTTGATTGACAATTAAGTAGCAGATAGCAATTGTTAGTCCATTTATACAGTTTTTCAGTTCATACTTACAAAGAAATCCTCTCCACCACAGAATTTCTTCATGTCCATGCCTAAAGAATTCATCTTAAAGCATGCCTAGAAGAAACTTATCTGAATACAAATTCAGGATTTGTTACAAAGTATTTCAGGCATTCAACAAGTGGCTAGTTCAGAAATATGTTAGAATTTGGAAAAAAACAAGGCGCTGGACTAGAATCCTACCAAAGTTATTAAATCAACACACAATATTTTGGCTAGGGTGCGAGTTAGCGCTTGGCTGTGAGTGAGGCGGGCTAAAAAATTTAGCACATTGTGCACCAAATGTGCAACCTGAAATGTGCAATTTATGTGCACAAAATGTGCACTGATTGTCAAATGTTATGTGTAGGTCAACCACAACAAACATTATTTGGGTTAGTTAGGGTACATGTTAGCATTTGGGTTTTGATAGGTTAAGTAATGTTATTAAATAATAAATTTTCACTAACGCACACACTAACTGAAACATTGTGCATTGCTTTATTAATTTTTTCAATGATGTAATCTAAGGCGTAGTACAGTACAAGGTATTCCTTAGTTACAAACTAATTATATATCCGTTTACCGAACTTTGACGACCGGCTTATTGTTACACCAATAAAAAATGGATCGATTACCGAACTTCAAAGTTCAGTAACCGGTTGCTGGGCAAATAACCTTTTCCAAAACAGACTACTGTCACAAATGGTCGCTGGACATCAGTCCTACGTTCAAATAATAAATATTAAATCAACACAATTTCAATTTAGGGGACTGGTTTTGTTACTGAACCTAAAAACGTGCTAAGATTCTAGACCAACAGCCAAATTTGTGCTTAAATGAGACAGTTATGCTACTTTAATTTGCAATTTTATAGCAGAGGACTGATAACTTGAAAGTTTTGCATTAAGAGTACAAATATAAAACCCTTTAGCAAAGAGATAAGCCTTCAAAAAGTAATAAGGTTCTATAACTTAAAAATTACGATACTGTCGTATGATGAATTGCGTTTTATGTACAACAATTATTAGATATCAAAGGATATAACAAGCAAGTTATTGGTGAAAGTCAACATCTCTAATTTGTTTAACAGTTACCAACGCCTAACAAAGTCTCACAAATTTGGCAATATATCTAAAATAAAAGTTTTCCCCAAAGGTTAACAATGCAAAAAAAAACTTTATCAAACTACAGCCACGTGTACAGAAACCAAAAGCGTCCTAACAGCGAAATCTCGTGATAAGAACGTTTTTCTTTAAAATGCCGCTTTTAAAGTGATTGCACAACGCACTGAAAGTCCTGAGTCATGCCCGTCAAAGCTGTTTTCGACAGAGCCAAACCTAGTTCTGCCGTGAAATTCTGCGACGGTTTGCCTCCCTTTGATTTGGCGCAACTGAGTCGTCGCAATATTTCACGCGATTTAGTGGCGGAAGGAATTTTGCCGACTCATTGTTGGGACTTTACCGAAACATCTGACAAAGCAAATTTTCGCCGACAATGTTCTTCAAAAGCCGGCGTCTACAGTTAGATACCGGTATTCATTACTTAAACCTGTTCGTAAATGCAAACGCTTTGTCAATAATTAGTAATAGCCAAACTATTTTTTTAGGAAGTCTGTTATGACGGAAATATACTGCTAAAAGTTCATTAATCGAAACCGCTTTTCTCAATAACTGCCTTTGGTTGTTTTGTTTACTTAAACACCAGAACGAATTCTAGACTTCTATTTCACAATTTTTGCTAAATGTCTGTATGTTAAAAAAATATATACTGACGCTTAGGCTATGCTGCCTTCTTGAAAATTTACATTTTTCGGTTAAAGCCGAGTTTATCAAAATACAATGAACAGTGAGCACTCATATAAATTTTTATAAATCCAGCTATATGCTTTGTACTTGGGTTGAATAATTTTTCATGATACTTTTTTTTCAGTTAATGAGCAATTTTTATCAATAAAAATGTAAAAAATTAGTTTAAATTGCTGTTTTAATTAAAAATACACTTTTGTTTATTACTACAGTGACACGTAAATAAAAAGAGAATGAATTGTAAGTTTAGGTTTTTCTAGCCTTTTTACCGTAGCAAGATAACCAAAATACCTTTGGCTATATTATACAGTATACATCTGTATAATATATTTTTGCACATTCATATTGGTGTATGCCGAGAGGCACAGCAAAGCCGCACAACATTTCATTTCTTCTCCACGATTACCAGTTTCGAGGCCGATTTTAACTTGTAGCTGAAATGTTATTTCGAGACGAGATTCTTCGAGCTTTTATACTTCTTTAAAAGCTGACATGGTATATCTACACTGTCACTCTATAACAGAAAGTTCGACTTGAATGGAAATGAATCTATCTTTAGTAGCAAAAACAAACAAACACACCGGCACACACAAGAGTTCTGATCATTTGACTTATTGTGTTTTAAGTTTGGAATATAAATTTAATGATATACAAGTCAGTAAAACAGCACAGTCATATGAATCACCATAAGCTCTGCGAAAGTATACCACTTGGGGGTAAACCTGTAGGCCTACAGTGTAGCCTATTTGTTCAAAGACTACTGTCTGATACAGCGGAACATCCGTTCTAAGGCCATAATAGGCAAAAACACTGGCCGCCATGCATTGCTTGGCTTGTTCGACGACACGAATCGACGTTTAATCACGTTTATCCGTCACGACGTGTTTCGTGCAAACGATTTAGTCTATTTCATTCAATTAAAACGGGTAAACAATTGCTTTAAATTTACTTCAACCTATGATACGCTTGCAGAGTCGTTCATATTCGACATTCCACATAATTGCGCCACTTAACCGAAATTGGCAATATCGCGGGAATATCCGAATATAAGATAGGTTGTTTTATGACTAATATATGTTTAGCCTATCAATGGACAAAGTTCAACTAATAGACTTCCAAAAAAGGCAAGTTAAACCAATTTACTTTCTGACGTAATGTAGACAAATATCGGTGTAATGGTCGCTCTGCAAGTTAAATATTAAACAGGACTTAACACTGTATAAAGCAGGGATACCCATTACCCAACCTTTTTACGTTCTCGTACCACTTGGACGCTCTGTACTGCCACGTGTACCACTTCTTGCAGAACAACTAGTTTGATCGAATCATATTTTTATCTAATTTTACCTTACAACTAGCATTATTCAACGCTATTTGTGAATTAAGCTATAAATCAGTAGATTATATCTATCAAGAGCAATCGTTTGACATAATTAACGCCAACTTTTCAACAGCGTTGTACGTTTTACAGAGCAACTGTGCTCCATGACGTGGCCTGTATTTTGAAGATTGCATTGTTTTGAAACAAGAGGAATAGTTACGTAACAATAAGAGTTGTCTTTGGGGATTTATTTATATAAACAAAATATAAAGTTGTAAATCCATATTTTGTCAAAAAAACAGAAGCTACTCGCTTACCACCTGACAAACCTTCGCGTACCACTAGTGGTACGCGTACCACAGGTTGGGAACCCCTATGGTATAAAGGAATAACAGAATAAAATAGGATTGTCTAATGAACAACATACTTTATGCTAACAAAGACATAAGGGTCGAACAGTTCCGGACTTTTATAAACTAATCCGACACACCGAGAACTATTTTAAATTCTGAAAGGATGCAAAATATGCAATTATCAGGCAATGTCAATTTTATAAACTGTTGTTTCATACTCGTGGCCCGCTTTATAAGTATGGATTTGTTTATTCACAGTAGACAACACGTCGATCGCGAGCGAACGGTGATCGTCCAATCTCAGCTGGTCGATCCCATCGATTATGTGTCGGATTTCTAAAAAGAGCCTTCTTTAAGCAGTATTCATATGAATAGAACGAAAAACAGTCCAAAAACTGGGATAAACTCCAGCAGTACAAGTAGTTTAGTTATAGTATGTACCTTTTTTCGTGGCGACCCAAATATTAAGCGTAAGTATGACGACTAAGCTTTGGCGACCCAATTGTTTTTTTTTTTGTAAGCAAAATAAAAAACTAGCTTATTGTAAGTGAACAAAAAATAGGCAATAGCATAAAGAATTTCGAATTTTAATAAATATTATAAGACATTATTTGCATTGCTTCCTTAATTTTCGTAATTAAAAAAAATTGCTCAGAACCAATCTCAATTATTATAAACATGTGGCTACTGCGGTCGACGGCCCAACCAAATCAAACAGCGACCCAATTTATCATCGAATATTACGTCATTGCAGTAACTGTCGCCCACATACGTGGAACATTAAAATTAATAATTGTTGTGTATTGCCAAGCCAAATGAAGCGTATTATGAAGTACCAAATGATACTTCATCACTGGCTTGGAATGTAGGCCAGGTGTAGCCAATTTATGTTTGACTGCGATCGACTGAAATACTTTTTACAGACTCTCGATCGACTGGTTTGTTAAAAAAGTCACAAGAATGTTTATTAAACATTTTGAGCGGTAATTGCATTCCAAGCCAGCCATGAATTTTAATTTATTACGTTAAAGAACGCTTTATTAGGCTGTCCAGACAACAATTGGTTATTTTAATATTCCGCTTGTGGGCGACAGCCAGTGCAATGACGTAATGTTCGATGCGATCGATCAGGTGAAATGTGGCGAGCGAACCGGTCGATCGCGATCGACGTGTTGGCTACCTTGGGAGGCTTACAGCAGCTGTTGTGCTTTTCTAGTTTGATTGCTGCTGTGTGTTTTTGCCAGGTATTTTCAGCTTTAATACAGTCTACTCTTACATTTTTTGCAGCCTCATCAGAGCCTAATTTATATAATGAGTGCTTTAAAGAGGAAGAAAACGTATTTATATCATAAAGAATGGGAGCATGACTACTTCTGTGTTATGGTAAACGAGAACTGTACCTGTCTTATCTGCGAAGCTTCTCTTGCTTTGCCTAAGAAAGGAAACCTTAAAAGACACTTTATGACCCGCCATGCCAAATACAACGAGAGTTATCCTCTTGGAAGTGAAGCTAGGAAGTTGAAAGTATACGACCTTAAATCCAATTTGTGTGGAGAACAACATAGCCTAAAAAGGTTTTGTACTTCGTCAGGAAAATCTACTCTAGCTTCATTCAAAGCAAGTATTTCTTAGCAAAAAAAGGAAAATCATTTTCTGAAGGGGAAATGCTAAAAGAATGCTTTTTAGAAATTTCGGATAGCCTTTTTCAGGATTTCCGTAATAAAGGCAAAATTAAAAGTGCCATTAAAGACCTACAATTATCTACAAACACTGTATTGAGAAGAATAGAAAAAATGAGTGAGAATGTTACCCATCAAGTTTACAATGATTTTAATAACTGTGTGTGTTTTTCATTACAATTTTGTGAGCCAACAGATATCCGAGGCACTGCACAAGTTATTGTCTTTATTCGAATGGTTTTTCATAATTGGAGCATTAAAGAGGAATTGCTTGGCATAATACCTTTAAAAGAAAGGACAAAAGGCATCGATTTTTACAACGCATTTAAAACCTACTGCTTTGATATAAAGTTGCCTTTGCGGAAATTGGTGTCAATTACAACAGATGGAACAAAATCAATGGTAGAAAATACTAATGGATTCGTTGCCTTGTGTCGAAAGGATGATGATTTTCCTGGTTTCTGGCACTTCCACTGCATAATCCATCAACAAGTTTTATGGGGCAATCGGTTAAATACAGAAGAGATAATGAACATTGCTTTCAAAATCGCAAATTCTGTCAAAGCAAACGCCCTTCACCGACTTCTTTTCAAGCATGAATTTGAGGGACAAGAGTTAAACACAAACGTAAGATGGCTCAGTAGCAGCAAATTACTTCAAAGGTTTCGGGATCTACTGCCAGAAATAAAAGTTTTTCTTCAAAATAGATGTGACGACTATGCAAAGTTAGACGATTTAGTTTGGTTGAGCGATTTGGCCTTTCTGGCTGATTTCACTGGTAGATTAAGTGCCTTAAATTTGCAGTTACAAGGAAAGAGCAAACCAATCAGTGAACTGATCAGTGCTATTGGTGCTTTTAAGATGCAAATCCCCGCGTTGATCTCCGATCTTGAAGAAAAACGATTTAATTTTTTTCCAAACTGCAAAGACCATTTGCAAAATCATCCGAATAGTGATTGGAACCCGGAGAAGTATGTTGCTGAAATGAACGTAGTTGCTGATGATTTATACGTTTGGTTTAGTGATTTTCAACAGATCGAAAAAATAGTTGAATACGTATCATACCCGTTCAAATCTGGTTTAAACGTGTCTACTATTTCCCAACTACTAAGTGAAGTATTTTCATTGGATAGTGGTGCAGTGGAAATGGAAATGTTGGCATTGAAAGCTGACGTGTTCCTCAAGGTCCGTGCATCTGAAGACGATTTTTGGAAGTTTGTCGGTGCAAAATATTACAATATCAAAAAATGTGCGGAATACGTGCATTCCTGTTTTGGTTCCACCTATTTGTGTGAATCTGCGTTTTCTTTTATGAACGTGATCAAAACAGAACAACGTACTGGGCTAAGCGACTGTCACTTGGGAAATTGTTTAAGACTGTCTTTTACGGGATACACGCCTGATTATGAACAGCTGGTGAACAATATGATGACTCAAACATCTCACCCAAAAAATAATAATAAATTGTGAACGTTGAACAATATGATGAAACATCTCACTGACGAAATAATAAGTGAATGGTGGAACATTCTTTTCGTGTTGTTTGTTTCAAAGCGCAAAATAAACACCACTTAAAATTTCCCCTCAGGATGTTTAATAAATGGAAATATAAATTTACTTGCAGTAAAAGAGTCACAGAAAAAAGGTGCATTGTATTGTGACGTTTGTTGCTTTGACTTTATTACCAAATTGGTCGATCGTGAGTCTTTCAACAAAAAAATTCAGTCGATCGCAATCAAAAATAAGTTGGCTACCCCCTGGATTGTAATATCGATACCAAATAATCTAAGCACCATTTAATCCGATACCAAATGACGTCACAATTATCGCCAGTTAATCAAAATATTGAAATCTAAAAGCACAAAGGGTTTGGTTCTAAAAGGTTCTAAAATAATTGGATGCTTTATTTGCCTAACTGTTTTCTGAGGAATTTACTTTGTAAAATAGTAAACACTAAGTTGGATTGCTAGCTAAATATTGTGTAAATGCGCAAACAAATACAGTAGGCTTACTGTTGCAGTACCGATATCGCGCCATTATTAAAAAATGTAAGTTACGGACACTTATAAGATTAGTATCGCATGAATAAAGCTAAAAGATTTGGGGAATATATATTGAAACACGGTTGTTAAATTTCTTACTTTTTTAACTTTAAAGGGTTATCAATATCTAATTCAACAAGTGTTATTAATCAGACGATTAGTTATAGACCGATATTAATAGTATGCGGTAGTCTGCACGCTGAGAATTTAACGGCAGTAAAAAATATAATTTTCGCCATGACTAATATAATTTCCGCTAAGTTGCGCTAGAGTAAGATAAATAAACGGGCAAAATTTAAATGCGTTTAAGTGTAATAAAAAATAAATAAATAAATGGATTTAAAACCAACATTTAAAGTTTTTTTTATAAAAATTGTTTTTTTCAGTTGGTTTCTAATTTAAAACTAAAAGTCAGTCTTATCCTGCTAAAAAATAAAAAAAATAGTAAAATTTATCAGCTTTTGTTCAACATTTGCCTTATGGATTTAAGTAGGAATAAAGTTTAAATCAAACAGATTCTTTAAATACAAAAAAAATAAAAAATAATTATAAAGTTACAAAACAGAATATAAGGACGTAAAAAAAGCCCATACAAAAGTAGGCATTATCTTGAACGTTTCGAATAACTCTTTATTCATTTTCAACATCTGAATTTTCAATATTCGAAACGTTCAAGATGATACCTACTTCTGTATGGGCTTTGATTCCTATTACGTCTTACTACAACCTCCAACCATTATGCTCCAAAGAATATAAGGACTTTACGTCGGGTGACGCGACAATTTTCAGGGATGACGTCACAGATTTACGTAAAAACGCGTTGTATTTTTATATTAAATAGACGAAAAATATCGCGTGCAACGTGAAAGAATGGTTTTGTACAAAAATATGCCCTTTGTATAGTCGGAAAAGCGTTTATTTAAGAGTGTGCGATCATACGTAGGGCGCTATCGGGGTAAACTTCTTTCAACAAAATGGCTAAGATACACTTAAAACATAATAAAAAATCATTTACGAAGTTTAAATAGGCAGCAAATACATTTTGGGGGAGGGTATGGTCACGTGACCACATTTCCTACCGAATCAGCCCTGGCCAGCTTTTGGGGTATGCAAATAGTAAATTTAAAATTCATTTTCACACTTCTGTAATGTAGTGAGAGGGTCATGCATAGAACAAATAGGTATTTTACATTTTCAGGAACAAATTAACTCAACATTGAGCGCCGTTTGTTTCCGCAAAATTGAAACTAATTAGCATCAAAACAGTAAAGACTTTCTTGTCTCAGTCAAAATCAGTCACTGTTTTGCAACCATTCGAAGTCATTGTCGTCATTAACGTGCATTAGGACGAGGAGATATCTTCATTTTTACATACTAAGTTTGCACTGTAATTAGCATCAATTGCTACTGACCCATTTGTGATAAGTAGCCTAGGATACTTTTAATATACCGAAAAACGACCTTTAGGGCAAACATCCTGTTTTTACACAATGCTGCATACACACCTAAGTTGTACAGTACTCACATGTGTATAAATGTTTCAGTGGGTCAAGTTAGGTAAATACATGTTTTTAAAAAGGATCTTTCATAACGGAAAGTTGCCACAAAAACAGCTAACCATAACAAATACAGGTAAAATAAGTTAGGTTATAGCATAAAACCGACACTTGGGTTAATATGTCGCACCCGTCACGCAGACACGAGTATAAATGCAGTTTTAATCAAATTATATAAAAAGTTCCAAACGAAGCTAGTGGATTTCAAGAGGCGGCGGGCTGGATGAATTACATCGGCGGGCCGGATCCAGCCCGTGGGCCGTAGATTGCCGACCACTGGTATATCGCATACCTATCTCGCCTTGCACCGATTAATTTTTTTTCGCTATGAAAACCAGCCGAAAAGCCGTTATCTCTCTTTACAGTGACGTAACAGGTACGTAGCAGGTATCGAACTGGTGACCTTTGGATCTTTGTCATGCGACCAAAACAAATCGTCAGCAAAGTTCAGCAAATTCCTTATTGCCTGCTCTGTCGAAGATCTTGGCGTGATAGGCGTGGTTGAATCCAACGCCTCCCAAAGCACCTATAGTTCCGGATAGAAGAGCCATGATAAAGCTGTAGCCGAACACAATTTCCTGTGATGCCAGACGGGGAAACATAAATGTGAGGGCGGCGGCGAGGGCTAAACATCCTGAAACGAAGCACCAGATGAAACATTTTCAGCCTTTTTTGGTAACTGAAGGTCAGCAAGCTTTCTTGATAAATAAAGGGTGTCAATCTTTTTCATGAACGGAATTACGGAGGTCATGCCCTGTGGAGCATCTATATACTGGGGTAAAGGGCACATTTTTATCCAAATCGCAATTTTTTTGATTCCCAAACGGGGAATGGATTATGACTATTCAGCTTAATTTACTGAACTATTGATCATTTCATATCAAACCGAGTCATTTCACATCAAACCGGACAACCGGACGTTTTCCCCGAAGTATCAGGTATGGTACCGGTACAGTAAAACTGAACTCATTCGACATCCCTAGCTTAAAACTATGTATGTCCAAATTAAATACAATGGCTGAACGAACCTGAAGCGGCATAAACATAGTTGGCCTTCATCAAAGACCTTGCGTCACTTTCCGCAATCGCACACGTCATTGCACATGCGCTGTAAGCGTTGCCAAGTAACGACAGCAGCATACACGTCAAGGGTACAAGGGCGTGGTTTTCTGCAAAATTGAAATTAAAATCAAAACGAAACAAACATCTTAGTTAGGATAAAGAATGTTCAAAACAAAAGTAATTTTTTTCTTTACTGTTTGTAGTCTACTTGTATGCAATCCCTACTTGTTTTACTATAACTAAAACTAAATACATGATCTCACGCATATTTATATGAAGAGCGCATGGTATTTTACTGGAGTTGTTTGCATGATAGGGATTTCCGATAACATTGGATCGGAGTCGATACCCGATACCAATTGGCAGTATCCCTACTCGTCCGATACTAAGGTGGCATCGGTGATGATGGCATACCAAAGTAACATAGAAATTTCAGCCACCTCAGCCATCAATTTTTTAAAGTTAAATTTACAAAATATATTTCTATACAGGATAACTGAAGTTAACTAAACTTCCTAATAGTAAATCAAATTTTGGCGTAATAACATTTTGGATGTTTTAGTTTCCCCTATATTGCTAATTTGAGATGGCGATACTTTTTGTCCAAATTATCGGGTATTGGAATATATATCGGACAACTCATATAACAACCCGATATACAGTAGCTAAAAATCTAACAGATAAATATATCATTGTTGTATAGAGTTACCAAAAAATTGCGTAAGGCATTCGTCTGTCTCGTCAAAGCACGTGCGAAAGAGTCCCAGTTTGAAAGTTCCACGTCGTCTCATCCAAGCCGAGGAAAACGTCGCAATGCAACAGGTGACGGTTGAGACCACGCTTAATACTAAGTTAAAGTGGACAGCAGTACGGCACATATCCATGGAAAGCTCGTCCTAATGTTAAACAGAGTCTACACCAGGGGACATTAACCTTTTTTTGTATGTTTTACCCTTTTAACAAAGATAAATATCAGATTTACCCCAATATATAAAATGGTGCTTATTTATTAAAAAACAAAAGAAACAAATGACATCAGTTATATTCGATGCGACAGCTGCCCTTGCGTTTTGGCAACGACAAATAAAGTAACTGCGGATAAGGAGATTGCCAATTAACATAAAAAAATATCAATTAGCAAAGCATAACGTTACGACACTAAACGATAAAGAATCAATGGGCTTCTAGGCTAGTTTCGAATTAGCAATTGATCTGAACTAGGAGAGTAGGCTACCAATACCTACAGCTGGCAAAAATTTTGTATATTTGATTAATAACTCATTTACCCCCTAAAACGAGAAAAGTTATCCCCTGGGGTAAATTTACCCCAGGTTAAGAAAGGCTGGTCTACACCGAATTTGGACTGAAGCTTAATCATGCTCAATATACGCATCAGTCCACAACACTGAAGTCAGACAGCATTGGGTAGTAAACGATCCAAGTGGGGGTTCGGTGCACTCTTTCAGTACTCATAGGTTGGTATCGGTGCGGACGTTTTATGCCTTGAAAGAGTATATGGAAATCAAAGAACTTTAGTACACTATGCACGGATCTGTAATGTAGCTTAATAATAAATTTCAGCATCTTGATAAAGACGGTTTGCAGACATTTTCTGCAGCACTCGGACCATAAGGTTGATTTTTGCAAACCCGAATTGCTCGGAGGGGCTTCAGACGTGTTTAGATTGCGGCTACTCGAGTCGCTCTCTATTCAAGACTGCAGCCCTGAACTGAACGTCGACTTCTAGGCTAGTTTCGAAAAATTATTATTTTTTAAATAAAACGTTGCTTTTAATTTTTTTTGTTTCTTTAATAATGAGCTGCTTGTTTTTAATGCGTCAAGAAACTTAGATTTATTACAAGTTACAATTAAATAACTATTCTCTGTATTAAATGACCAACATTTTTAGGTTGAACGGAACTATTATTGTATCCGAACCGGAACTTTTTAAACCGGTTTTGAAAATAAATATAGTTGAACCGGAGCTGAGCCGGAACTTTTTAATTGCTCCAAACCGAAACCGAAACTGAACCGGATGCCAAAAATCTTTGAACCCGAACCGAACCTGAACCGGAAAAGTCAAACGGTTAGACTCCCTGCTTTTTAAGACTTGACATGGACTTAAGTTCTTGCACAAATTACTTGTCTGATGGGACTAGTCGTTTGCAAATGACTTGTTTAAAACATTGGACTACAGGCTAAGTTTATCTCTTCAAGTTATTTAGATCACCACACTTATTGACACAGCTATAGTTTAAAAGTAAACATTGATCGAAAAGGTAACGTTTTCCAATTATTATAAAAAAAATAAACGGTTCTTCGTATACTGTGGTCGTGCTTAAAAGTTCAACTAGCAACTATTGTGTGAACTGTTTTGCACTCGCTTTATTAATCACTTACTTCCGCGAATTGTTAAGCGCTTGATCTGGCAATCATATAGTTGCTTGATGTTAAAAATGCCTGTTGAAACAATGAATGGTTTCCATATGGTATAACCTTTGGTATTAAGCTAAACCGTTTTGTTGCGGATTTTATCCAATCCTTTTTTCTTTAAGCTTAGGTTGATACGCAGCACCACAACATTTGAAAAATTTGAAAATCGCCCAAAGAAAACATTGTCTTTAAATTGTTTGTTTTTCTGGCAGCAATTAAAGAAAATCTGTCTTTACCACATGCTACAACTGTGGTGTAGTCAAAGTTGGTCTACATTATATTATCTACCATATATAACTTATATAGGACAAAAACTTAAAGTCAGGATCCGCTGAAAGTAGAACAGCACAACTTTTCGAAAGCCCAAAACTTAAAAACAGCACCCTTACAATCTGATTCTGCAATGTCAGTCGTATACAAGCCGCTGTAGGCTTACTAATAAAAATATGTTTTACAAGCTGAACAATACAAATGTTAGCTTGTATTACAACACGCTTCCTGACAGTAATATCAACTGTTAACGCACGTTTTGAACAAACACTGAAACATAGTAAACCGCTGGTCACGACGGACCAGTTGCTGTATGGAGTAGATCGCTTTGACCCAAACTGCTGGCCAATACACTCGAACATTTTAAGATGCCAAACTTATTTTCAGTTGGAATTTCAATCTGATGCTAAGCTGTGGAACAAGAGAAAAGAAAAAACGTTTTATTGCTATCCGAAAAGCACCCATAACTATTAGAGACATTGGTGGTATTGTGGGAAAAGGTGTCGGCAGGTTTTTGGAAACGGATTGGGTTGAATTTCTTATTAATATTCGAATGGGACGTGTAGTTTTGTCAAATTAAAAATACACGCTTAAATAACTTAAACTTATTGCGGTGGAG
Source organism: Ascidiella aspersa (assembly GCF_963924565.1). NCBI lineage: Eukaryota > Metazoa > Chordata > Ascidiacea > Phlebobranchia > Ascidiidae > Ascidiella > Ascidiella aspersa. Next base: position 25,670,927 of record NC_139451.1, read on the forward strand.
GCCGAAACTTTTTGCTTTGAAGACTTTTTGGTTAAATTTGGAGCACTTTAACTTTCGTTAAATGGATTGAGATACCGTAATCTCTAACTACCTATCACGACCAAAGTAGATTTTATCAGACCATTTCACCTATGATTTTGTATTGTGTGTCGTATGCTTGTAAAGCTCAGGTAAAACATCAAGCTAAGCTGACGTTTCTATGTTTTTCTGACGTATACTGATGACACAGCAGGTAATCGCTGTTAAAAACTGAAACAATACGAGCATTTAAGTGCGATGTTATGGAAAATGCCTGCATTATGGAGCTATCTCCCATTGACTGTTAGTTCAAAAAACTTGGCTTGAACGCATTAAATTCAGCACTGCACCACGGCCTAGGTCCCTCAGATATATCATTTTTTTTATCATTAACGACACGCGAGGTTTCTCTGTGGGCCTTGCGATCAGCTTAGTCCTAAATATTTCCTTCCGCGCTGTTCGCAACTGGTAATGGTATTTGCCCCAACGATAAATGCAGAGTCTAAGCTGTAAAACTTAACCAAGCTGCAACCTTACACGTCTCTTTTTAAACACCTAAAAGTTTGGCCTCAGGCGTTGCTAAAGCGCTATAGTGTCAATTTACATTGTTGTACTGAATGACGCTGTACAGGTCACTGTGCAACTCATGGTCATCTAAGCATATCCAAGGGCCTAATTACAAGTGCATATGCGTAACGAAATAAAATGACTTGTAGTATACGATGCATTGCCCAGTTTTGAAACCAGTTTCATGTAATATCGTAAGAGACCAAATATTGATTTCGTTAGTAAAGCAACTTTTTTTGGCGTGGGAAAGGTTAGATAAACAAAAGGTGTAGGAATAAAATGGTCCATTGGCTAAGTAAATTTATCCAGCGTTTGACTGCTGTTTCGGTAGAATCAAATATAGTGCGCTAATGAAAAAACATATATTGATCAATTTTTACAGTGGCATGTAAGACTTTGTATGAGCATATTACCTCGTCATATTTTCCCAGTACTATTTTACATTTCATTAAAACATTCCGCAATCAGGAAGTGCTCTCGTTTTGCTTAGATAAATCACAACAAGTTGCAATATTAACAATGCTACGAATACCGCTTAAGCCAGTGGTCGGCAAACTTTTTTTTTTGCGGTCCAAATAACTCTTTTCAGAGCTTTCGGGGGCCCAATACGTAAAATCACTATGAAAAAAAGGCCGGATCCAGGATATTTGTTTTGAGTTTGAGGCATTAGATTGGCGTCACAAAGGTACGCCATAAAACAATTGTTCTTAGTTATCCTCGAACGAACTCGTGCGCAAATGTGAATCTAAAATCCGGTTGGCGAAACGTTGAACTTTGACGTAGGGGAGATGTGGGACCAGTGGTTCACTTTTGACGTTTTTACATGGATTTAGTTTCCTCGTAAAATGGGATTTAGAAGTCTAAACACAAACTTTAATCTATCCGCCAACATACCAAAGCTTTTAACTTGAAATGTCAGTACAGAAAAAATGTTTATTTTGCATGCAAAGAATGCTACTCAAGTGAACCATTTGTTCCCCAACTATGAAACATTAACTATATATATGTTTGTAGAAGTTGTATTTTTTTGGGAAGTCTTAGTCTACACAGCGTTAGGCTGTGGACACGAAGAAATGGTGAAATATTAAACGGCGCCTCGATGCCGAAACACACCACTATTTCAAATGTAAAACATACTACAAAACCAAGTATACGCGCGTAGCGCGAAAAAAATGTGCGTTAACTTTACATATAGTTAAAGTTGGCTTTGATAGGCACTCACAGGGCCACATTTAGCACGCGGGCCACACGCTGAGACAATAAAAAAATTCTTACCAGCTCTTAAAATACAATAATATATGTACAGCATTCACGCGGCCCACAACTACACGATAAAACTAAACTATTAAAAAGTAGCTTGCGGCCCACTAAAAACGGCTGTGCGGCCCACATTTGGGCCGCGGCCCACAGTTTGCCGACCACTGTTTAAGCAGTCTTACATTGTGTCAATTACGTAGAATTGCACGAAACCAAAGGTATGAGACACCTATATATTTAGCGTTTTCAAATCCAATAAAAAGGCACATGTTTATGGAATCCAAAACCAGTGGTAGCAGGTTTCTGCTTGTCGATCACTGTTTGGTGGCGGATGGAAACATATTAAACAGTTTTCATGCAAATAACATCCGATGGCCAAGGAGACATTTAGGATTTGTCTGCATTTGTTTGGCATACTGGCTTCTGGCATTTTAAAGCAAAATACAACGCTTTGACGTTATCTGTTTCGCTGCTATCAAAGTGCCCCTTTGTCACTTGTTAGCGCGAGACTCCACAACTTTTTCGTTTTAACCTTTTATGGCTTTCGAAAGTATAGTCCAAAAAGTACACAATGTTAATGTTGTAACATACACACTTATAATTGATCTTGTCCAATATTCGACTTTTGACATAACTTATGCCAAGCCTTTGCGTTTTAAATGTTAATCCGTGTAATGGAGACTGTAATGCTTCTTTGAAGCGTGTGTTTTGGCTAAAAGTGAAACTATTTTGCTCTGTAAATTTAACCGGTCAAATATTGCCGCGAAAGCTTTCTAAGCCATCGGGCGGGGTACTAAAACATTAAGTGCATGTTCCACTTGTAAGATTGCGGCAAACTCTTTTAGTTCTTTTAAAACAACAACACAGGCTTAAGATATATAGCTTTAAGATGTTTCGTTAGGACTTGTTTATTACAGGGGTTGATATCCACCAGGTGTCGTTAAACCTGTTGGTGCTTAACGAAATTTCCAAGACCACAAAAAACTTTTAGCATTCGATTCAAAGACTGAATTCGTTTTATAATTGCCCATTATATTCCACCATTGCAAGCGAAAAGTTTTGCGGTTTTTGTGTAATTAGTTTTTCCAGTTGCAATTAAAAATTTTAATTCCCTCGAAATCTTGCGAATTATTATGTTTTCATGGAAGTGTAGCAATATATAAACGTTTTTATGTAATTGCAAGCGCGTAAAAGGTTCCGGTTCCGATATAACGTAGCATAATTCATTTCGTTTAGTATGGTTCACTATTCATTACGTATCTGCATTGGAGGTCACTAGAACCACATCACTGCAGTTTGTACGCTACAATAAACAGAAATCAGATTGCGTTACGCGGTGTCTGTTTAGGGCGGCCAGGCATCAGTTTCAAGATAATGCAGTCAACCAAAGATAATTTCATTCCGCAACAGAGCAGTAAAACCCACCCAGACCGCAGCTGCGATATAGACGTCAAACGTTTGTGCGCCCGACTGTGACATAATGGATAAACGACGCTGATAAATTGTTTTTTTATTTTAAAATAGATTTTCCTGAAATCCCAATATTGATTTTCCTAAAAAGACTGCAATTGACATATTATGCTGATATTACACTTGAAAAAAAGATTTTACATTTCAAAATCCTTTTCCACTTATTGCCCTAATTAACATTTAACCTGGAATGGGCAATTTTATTACAAAGGGCCGCATGAGATACAATGTTGAATTTTGTAAATCTTATAGAATTGCGCAACGATTCTCATAAAACGAACTAAATCATACTAAGGATACAAGGTTATACAATGTTAGCTTTTAGTGTAGAATCCATAACATTATAAACAAAGTGCTTATAAAAACACAATGGACCCCTTAAAGTTTTCATAATTGCATATAATTGCGGATGGCAGGAAAGATGTTTAGGTTTGGGCTGTAAGTATTGACATACTTGTGTCTGGCGTTCCAAACAGAATGTACTCCTTTGGCAGAATCTGTTTCGCTGCTTTTAACAGTCTGTTATGTTTTTTCTGTAAAGACTATGCAAAAAATAATTTTTAGTGGAGAAAGAGTTAGAGTTAAGGATGAAGAGTAAGAGGAATACAATTAGAAGAAGATGCATCAAATTGTGCCGCCTTACCTATCTCAAAATGTGCGCACAATATAAAAAAGTGAGCACATTTTTTGGAAGATTTCGCGTGCACATTTTTTTGGACATTTTCTTATTTCATTCTCTGCCGGAGGAAACAAAATATCTGACGGTCGAGCGAGAGGAAAATATATCCCTCGACAAGCCCATACAAAATATCCTATTTCTCGTGGTTAGAGTAAAGTTCACGTTGGTATGGGCTCAGCTGCTACACCAGTGCTTGTCAACCTTTTTGGGAACTGTACGCATTTTTACGTTTACTATACAGAACTTCTACATCCCAGAGTACGAAATGCTGTAAAGTACCTCACAATAAGGAATATCAAGAGAAATATTTTGGTTACCAGTCAGTGTGGTAATAAACCTGTTTATTCATTATGATACCTAACCATAGGCTTATTGTTATGTGGTATTTTCCACTCCCCAGTACACCCCATCAATGTGGTGCATCCTTTATTAATTCTGGTACACCCGGGGTGTAGGCTACAATACCCGAATGAAAAGCACTATGCTATACACAACCTCATAGCTTCATCCAAACAACGTCTAGCCCAGCTGATTTAAGGTAACACATAACCTCGCACATTCAATTTTATCGTCAACTGAACGATTCGCTGATAGTAGGTACATCATAATAGATGCTTTATAATGTCACAAGAGACACCATGAAACACGCTATGTAATCGAATAATAAAGCATAACTAAAGACAATAATGATGACAAATAAGTAGGGCGATTATTTTTTTGACTAGTCAAAAAAAGTCAAAATTTTGTCAAAATTTACATGTTAGGTCAGAATTATTTTAAGTCAAAATCGAATAAAAATGCACATAAATCGTTACAAAATTAAAAAAAGTATAGTCGGCTTTTTGAAATTGTCATTCAATTTTTTTTTAATTTGTTTACAATTTATCAAAAAAAAAAATAGTTTTTATTTATATTCAATGACATTTTAACTGTGTTATATCTTGAATAGAGCAATATAGGCTATGGCATACGCGAGCCGGCAGAATTAACAACCCAGGCCGCTTGGGATTTGCAATTATCCAATTTCCTATTCCAATAACTAGGTCTTTGTTAATTTTCTGCAATTAGTTTTACGTTGCATTTCAGGTTTTAACTGTTTACTTGCTTTATTTGGCTTTATTATAGTTGATTGTCTTTTTGAATTGACAAAAATATCAACAAAGTATTTTATGGAGTTTTGCATAAACCCGAAAATTAAAGCTGATTTGTGTAGGAAATCACGTGGTTGAAAGGACTGACACCAACCAGATTTTGTCGTTACCACAAAATATTGTGGCAATATTTTTTTTAAGACTAAATTCCTTTATAATTTTCCATTATGTTTTACCATCGCAAACGGAACGTTTTGCAGTTTTTGTGTAATGATTTTTTTCAGTTTAAATTCAAAACTTTGATTCTTCCTAATCCTTGCGAATACGTTCTCATGGTAGTGTAGCAATCAACAAATGTTGTGGTGTAATAGCAAGTGCGTCGAAGCTTGCGGTTTCAATTAAGTGTAATGCATTTCGTATAGTATGTTACACTATTCTTTACATGCTTTTTTCAGGGGGTAGTCGGGTCGGCAATTTGCTAAAACCCCTTTGGTTTGGGCTTATCTTTGTCCTGTTGTTTGGCATTTTTATTTTTAGCGAAAAGACATTTAAACGGGGCAATAAATAATAATGGGGTTTTGTTTTGGCGATGCCATGTTCCCCTGTCAGTTTGCGTTGGAGGTTCCTATAGAATCACATCAACTGCTGTTTGTACGCGACTACAAACATAAATTAGATTACGTCACGAGGGGTTTTTCTGGCCGCCCTGCTCGGTCAGGCATCAGTTTCACCATAATGCAAAGAGAATTTTAGCCCGCAACAGAGCAGTAGAAAGTCCCCCATACTTGGTACGGTTTTAAGGTCGAGCAGTCGTGCGCGCCCGACTGTGACATAGCGGATGAACGACGCTGATGAATTGTATTTTTACTTTAAAGATGTTTTTTCCTAAAATCCAATAAACTGTACAGCGGTAGTCGCACATCTGCGACTTGGCATATTATGCTGAAATTATTTTTACTTTAAAAAGACTTAAAAACCATCTTTTACTTAAACAAATTCATTTTTCACAAAACATTTTCACATAATAAGAAACATAATATGCTGATATTACATATGAAAAAAAAGATTTTACATTTGAAGATCCTTTTCCACTTATTGCTTTAATTAAATATACCATATAAATCGGGCAAAACAGCATATGTCCCGAAAATAAATTTTCGACCCATATAATAAAAGGGCATACGTTTATGGAATCCAAAACCGTCGGCAACGGGTTTCTGCTTGTCGATCACTGTTCCGCTGACGCGTATATAAAACTCAAAGTTTGAAAAAGTTTGAAAAGCCCGAGTAAAACCAGGAACTAATATTTTTTAAAGGAATTTATATTTATGATTTATTAGAATTAAGGAAGTGATTATGCCAAAAAATTCTTATACTGGATTACTCGGGATTTTAAACTTTGAGTTTTATTGCCAAATTCAATAACGTACGAATGTAATTTAGTCAAGTTCGTTACTGGATTCATTCACAACTGACATGACATAAAACAGAATATGCAATACGCACCCTTTCTCTGAATAGGCCTGGACAATTTCACTGTCTGCGAAATATGTTCAACCTACAGCCCTACACTGTTAAAGACTTGTTACTGAACGTTCGTAAACGCTCCGATTGCTGATAAGGGCGCCTAACAATTATGAAATACAAGTCTTTGTGTTTGTCTTCCTTACTCGTGTTTAATCGAGATTTATGCATATAAAAATGACAAACATCTATGAAAACGCCTTTTATCTAAACAAAAAAAAACAAAAAAACACCAGCTATACATTATAAACTTACTGAGTAAAGAGTAGGGTTGAAATTCAAGGTAAAATAAACGGCAAAAAAATAACAAATATATATCAAGCATATTTCAAACTAGGAAATGGGCTGACGGCAAATCACGACTAAACAAAATTAAAGGCCAAAAGGGTAAACTTTTTGTCTAAGCAAAAGACGAGCTGAACTTAACGCAATAAACCAGTGGCCATCAAACGCAACTTTTAAATTGCATTTTGTAACCTATTTTGACTATAAAAAATATTTTGACAAACGTTCTAAGTTTGACAAAATGTCTACTAATTTTAATGAACCAACACTAACCTATAGTTTTAAGAAAATCACACGAACGCTTAGGCCGGAGGTTGTTAACCTTTTGTTGGTTGCGACTCCTTTCCACCAATTTAAAATAAATGAAAAGTATAAAAAACAAATGATAAAAACAATCACAGTCCATTAACTTTTAATGGACGTACGCAGGTTTTTTTTAAGGTTTGGTTTGGGTGACCGCTAAGTAGTTTTAAGAGACCGCAAGTGTTTCATTTAAATACCAAAAAGTTTTAAGTCCAAATTTGGGAAACCGCTGGAGAAATTTGGGGGACCGTTTCGCCATCCCTGTATAGTCCATTGTGATATAGTTGTTTTAGCGCAAAATCGTGGTGCGCCTCAACGCTATTTCAGCAATAAAAACAATGGGCAAATTAAACGCAAATAAGGTTGTTTTTTGTCGTTTTAATTTGAAAACATAAATGCTCACTTTTTACGCTACAATTTAAAAAATAAACACATTTCCAAACTAAATTTTTACCCGTTAACGTTTATCGGAGTTTCTAAACGATTTTTCTTCACAAATTAACGAGCTAAAGCACTGTTTGATGTTATTAAGGGTACTTTTGCATGACGTCACGTTAAGACGAATTTCGTAAGCACATTTCAACATAAATTTGTGTTTGCACGTTTTGACACTTTTTGACGTCGCATTAATTTGTTTCATGGCCCCCCATACAGAAATCCTGGATCAGTCCCTTTCAAAAGATCATGAAAAGCACAAATCTGCAAATAACTAATACTGAGACACTAAGTTAAAACAGAGCTTTCAAGGAAAGATCCCTGCTACTTTTTACGATGTTGTCCTGTCGTCCCTACTTTATTATTTTGTCATTATTTTGAGTTTGTCCAGCACGAAACTATGTTATGTTGTTTTATTATCTACTTTTAGGACTTGTTGCAGCAAAACAAGCTCAAGGTTCTCTTTGAAAGAAAGTTGTAAAAAATTTATTTAGGCTACTCAACATTCAGTTTTAAACCGATCAATGCAACAATGGTTACCGACTTCTGCAAAAAGGCGTATGAAATATTTTGTAAACGAGCTGCTCGGGACAATACGTTAGATGTTTTCGGTTCCACTAAACGTATTAAGAGCTCAAAATACAACTTTACCTCGTTTCAGACTTATGTGGAACTAATTAACAGTCGCGCAAAAAATATACATAATATGCATTTCTTTTTGAGGTAGTTTGTTCGTGAAGGATCTTTTTCGTCAGCGTTTCAGCTCAGTTTGGGCGAAATACTGAAAAGAAATATTTTACTGTTATTGTTTCATTGAACTTTCTGTGTGCAGATTCATAAGGGGTTTATGCCAATTCGGGTTATCAATTAGGATATTCTGCCTCAGTACGATTGACATAGTTTTCATTATAATTGTTAAAGCCAAGTAATGCATCGTCACTATGCTAAGTTTGATGCTTATTTTAAAATTTAGTAACATTTACACGAACAATGACGTGGATGTTTACTCATTCGAGTCACGCGATTAGAATACATCTTCAATCTCTAAAGTTTAATGCGCCAAGCTTGCCCTGTATTATTTATTAACTTACAAGCAAATATTATTTTGTTGGACTATTTTGGAAGCTTTTCATATTTTTCGAGTTTGAGATAATTAGTACATCAAACAGAGATATGGTACTGTGGATCCTCTTCAATGAGGTTGCTTGTACTAACAGATTAAGCAAGCATTGGCGTGTGGTTGTTTCTCGACTCGTTCCCTTCTGAGCCTGCCAAGCTCAGTTGGTAGAGTCCCGGCTTGACCGGAGGTCGTGAGTTCGAACCTCACTGCAGGCTATAGTTGTTTTTCTAGTCTGCTCTGCTTGCATCATTGATCAACAGATTCGGTGAGTCTGCGATGGCTTTCGGTATACATCAAACCGCTTACTCTTTTCTCTGCCGCCAAGAAAGCAAAGAACCGCTCCAAGGACCCCGAGTATCCCTGCAATCCAGGCCAAGATGTAGCTATAACCGAAGCCGAAGCCAAGAGCCCGAAGAGCTATACCGCGTGGGGTATAAAGAATGCAGGCGAGTAGACCAAAGATGGCTGCAAATGCATATGACACACACTGAAAATATTAAATCCGCATACTGTTACTGCTACGTCAAAATATTAAAGGCAAGTATTTTTGAAGCTCACTGACTCGAAATTCCTGACTACTTTTTCGGTTAATAGGAAGATTTCCAGCCATATAAGCCTTACCAATACTATACTTTACCCTTACTTTATTTTTGTTCTTTTATTTTTTAAGACCACTTAAATGAAAAAAACAGGAATAAGTTAGAAATCGTTCGCCGTCATAATAATTATAAGCGAACTTCATATTTAAACGTATAATTTTATCACCAAAAGAGAAGAAACAGTTTTATTGTCTATATTTTTTGCCTATTTTAACTAAGTAAATGCAAAAAAATTTAGGATGTCTTAGGCCAGTTTGAAAACATTGTTTTAGCCCAAAGGCGTCGTGCTTTCTATCGGCCTTAAAGTATGAACGTCACATTTAGACGAAACTTCGTGACGTTACGTTATGACGTAACTTCGTGACATCATCCGAAAAATATTGTGATGATGCCCCCCAAACAAAATTCCTAGATCCGCACCTGCCAGTGTATTCCTCAGTAATACGTTCAGTGCTACACAACTTTAAGGGCCAAACTAGTTACCGGCAACCAGCACCATTATGCTTGAAGACTTCAAATGCCATTTATCTTTGGTCACAAAAGCGAACGTCATCCAGCCAATAGCACCAAGGTAAAGGATCCACGATAGTATCATGAAAACGAGGGTTGCGGCTTCAAGGGGTTCCAGATTGGCTAGAAACAAAATTTTAATATAACGTTAATTTATACAGAATAGTAGCTAAAGAATTAACATTCGAAGCATAAATTCTCTAAAGTCCTTAACGTTTCCCAGATGTGTGTTCCCACGTTCAGATTTGGACAACTAGATGAATTTCAGTTTTTCTAAATTAGATTAGAATTAGATCATTTTGTTTTCTTAAATTAGATTAGAACTAGATCTTTTTCGTTTTGTTTAAACAGATTAGAATTAGAATTACCGATTTCTTAACAACCACAATCTAAACTAGAATTTGAACTAAAATTCTAAATTATCACAATCAATTCCATTTAATTTGCGATATATTTTTATAAAAATGTGAATTGATCAAAACGTTAGAGAACGAGAGTGGACAAACCTATGCATTAATTTTTAAGATGACGCTAGATTTTTAAGATGACACTATGCATAGATTTTTAAAATGACACTAGGTTAATTAGGAAAACTAAAGTTCACTACTAAATGAGTGTGTTTTAATTGATTAAACCATTGGTTCTCCATCGGGGTGCCGCGGCACTCTAGGGTTAAGCCATGGTACCATTTTTAACCCTTAAGGGTGCCGAAATATATTATAAATACTTTAGGATTCCAATTTTTGATTTTTGGTAAGTTTTTATTACAACTTTTTGTGTACGGTAGGCTACAAGTGCAAAAATAAAAATATTTTTTTGAACCTTGTTGCACAGTTAATGTACTGTTTTAATCTCCTTAATTGTAACGTTACAGTTAACCACTCAGCAATAATACTCGAGCAAGGGTGCCGCGAACTTTTTATAGTTTCTGTAGATTGCCGCAAGCCAAAAAAGGTTGCGAAACACTGGACTAAAAAGTAAAAACTATCTCGATAATTATGTGTTTCATGGTAGGCTATTGAAATTTATAATTTTTCTAAAAAAATATTATAAGAAGCTCCACATTTAAAGATTTGGCTTAATTTAAACATGTTTTAGGTTGCCCTTTTCAGAAGTGACATACGAAAACTCGTTTTTTAATACCTGTGTCGGTGACACACGCCTGATCCACAGGACAAGTTTGAATCAGGCCTTTCCAGCTGATTCTAGAGTTGATCGCCCAAGCTGGAGTAAAGTTTGCCACGATGCAAAGCACGAAAGCAAGTGAGGTGAGGACACAGCCGGTAATGGCGAATCCAAGCTGCATATTTTCCCAACAACTCACAATCCTATTGGAAGCTGACACTCCTTAAGCAGTTGTATTTTTAGCTTAGTTTTCTTGGCAGCTAAAATATCGCAACTGTATTATCTGTTAACATATAGTTGCTAAAACTGCATTTTTTGTGGCTTATTTAATAACTTAATAATACTATACTAGTTAGTCCTGATACAAACATAAGTTTCCCATTTTTTATAAACTGTGAATCCAGTTTATCTACTCATAACAATCAACACGGAATAATTTTCAAGAGCAGTACTTTTTCATTTTATAATTATGCCTTTACGTACATTCGCTTGTCACTATTCGTTCAATCTTATAAAACTAACGCATTTGCTTTACGCAAAGGTTGAAACTTACAAGGATAGAAAACCTCAATTTACGGCTTATGCGAACCACACTAACATAGCTATACTTTATAATATTCCCGAATAGTCATCGAGTCTCGAGATAAACAAGGCTCGGGGATGAAACTGGATCTTTTTAATGACGCGATTACTTTCGCAAAGCTTTGTCATCAAAACTCAGTCAACAGACGCGAACGGGCCAGCCATTGTTTGAGTGGTTTGTTTTTGGGCTGGAGAAAGAAGACTCTGCGACGGTGTAGTATAGAGCGACATATTCTTTTGCAAGTGCGTGGTGAGATATGAGCCGCCCAATGCGTCCTATATGAAACGCGACACGGGCGGGAGCTCAAATTTTTCTTTTCAGCATAAAAGAACGTCATTCTAGAAGTTCATAAAAAGCCAAGCATAACGATTTTCTCGTAGCTTGAAGTGTTCATAAAAACAGCATGATGTAGTGAGTATTTAATCCCGACCTTTGCCGACTGGCTTATAACGTGAACCCAAGTTTAAAGCAAGAGTTTTACCTAACTTTACAATTGTCTCGTTCTTCATGGCTTGCAAAGTAGCAAAACCCAACGAACACTTCATTGAAAAGTGAAGCGAAATTCTACAGTTCTGGCAGGGACTGCGGAATGTGGCGTTTTCTTGTGCAGCAGCAAACTCTGAACCGGCAATGTCGTAACTGTGCCATAGAATAGGCTATATTATTCTCTAAACACGTATTGTGAGAAGAAGAACATATAATATAACATAGAGTGGGTTGCTGAATATTCAGTTATTCACCTTATTTGTGCTACGTAGAATGCAGGGCTGTGGACTACAAGCTTTGACTCGGTTTGCTAGGCTAAAGTTGTTCTCGATAGGGATGTCGATAATATTGGATCGAAACCAATACCCGATGCCAAGTGGGAGTAGCAGTACTCGTTCGATACTACGGTATAGTAAGGCTTAAAGTTTCTTTATATTTCCTTTATTCGACAGTTTCCCGGCCAGGTATACCAAGATATTTAGCTTTGTTGTTTCGTGCAGACAACTCCACATTCCAAGTGAGTGCAGTGACTGAATGTGGATGCAGCCTGTGCACTCACCAGAGCATTTCGGTTTCCGGAAGGTAAGTCATTTAGAAATAGTTACTTTTTTCCTCCAATTTCTGGAGATCCCGTTAAAAACGAATGAAGATTATGCCAAGTTAAAAAGTATTGCAATTCTTTGCGTTACAACCATGTTTTGCAATCAACCGTAATTTTCTACTTGGAAAAGTATTTTCCAGCGAAAACAATAGCCTACATTTAATCGGAGGTGAAAAGGCTTCATAAGGCAAAAGCAAATTCAGCCCAATACCCTGAAAATTATTGCCAATGTACGTACCTCTTTAATCACCTTTGCTTTTGTTTACAGTGGTGACGTCATATGGTATCGGACCGGTGACACTTTCTCCAAGATATCGGGTATCGAAATATAAAGTATCGGACATCCCTATAGTTTCAGTTGTTTTAAATCGACTTCTTAATCATGGTTCTGGCACAAATTATGTTAACGCGATAAATCGCAAAGCTCACAAATCTTGAAGCTAGAGCAGAGATGCGTATATTAGTTATTTATAAACATTTGGACAGAGCGAATTAGACGTGCTGAATTCCAAGTCTTGCGTGTCTTACAACGAGCACGGCACAGTTCGCAGAACACAATCGCCGTTTCTTGAGCAGTGGCGTACAACTCGGGTGCATTGAAGGCAAATAAATATGTAAAAAAAATACATGAAAACATCACAGCCTAGTTTATACGTCAAATGGGAGGAATTGAATTTATACGTCAATTCTTCGACTGAAACAATTCTAAAGGGGGCCATCAAGCTATCCAATCGGGTTAATTACTCTATGTTGAACGATGCGGTGTACCCCAAGACCAGGGGCGGGCAACATACGGCCCGCGACGGGACTTTGGGCGACCCGAAGACAGTTTCCATAGTCTTACCGAAACGGTCCCCCAAATTTCTCCAGCGGTTTCCCAAATTTTGGACTTGCAACTTTTTGGTATTTAAATGAAACACTTGCGGTCTCTTAAAACTACTTAGCGGTCACCCAAACCAAACCTTAAAAAAACCCTGTGCAGTACTATCGTGTTTGAGTGCTAGAACTGAAGCGCTTTGTGTATACATCGCGGTGCGATAAAAGCTTTATTAGTTAGATTGGCTAGCTACTTTGAACTAAAACCAGAATATTTCTTTATTATTTCCACCACTGGTTTTCAAACTGGGCCACATTAGAAAGTTGACATAGTGCTACGCGAACAAACTTTGATATATTAGATTGGACATCCTGTGCACAATTGTTGGTTTGCATTTTTTTGCACGCGATGTTCATTTTCTTCCAATTTCCCTTGTTTGAAAAGCGCCTGGACCCGCCATAGTTTCAAGCAACAAAAAGGAGTCCGTCAGGTAAAAAAGTGTGACAACAATTCCTTTAGGATATTTTTCGCACGATCTATATAGCTTATCGATAACAGTCCTTAGTATGCTGTAACTTGTAACTCATCTATCACAAATACACATAAGTCGATTAAGTGACGGTAATGACGTTTCAAAAAGCGGGAAGTCAAACGTTTTTTCTGAGAAAGTAAATTATAATTACCTTTTTTTTTCGTTTGTGTTTTAGTTACAGTGCTTGTGAGTTAGGCAGTGCACAAACTGTGTAGAATGGTGGCTTATGATCGAGTTTTCTCTTTCGTTTTATTGCCGTGTCTTATAACGTATTTAAGAAATTGCAGTTAAAAATATACCAAATTATAAAAACCAAACAAACTTCAAATTTGCTCAGTCTAAAACTAATCACTGGATCAAGCAAAGAATCTTAAGTTTTCAAAATTTTCTAATTAGTTTTAAGAGAAATACTTCATGGACAGTTCCGTGACAAGCTATTTGCAAAAATTTTGATCGAACAAAACGGTATAACAACCTTAAATTACCAAAAAGGCCTTTACAAAGAGTTTTCCGTTCGTACAATGCAACAATACGCAACAAAAATGACTTCTGTAGAGCGACTGTCGGCTATGATAAAATTATAGTATCCAGATTTCCGAAAATCCTCGTCTCGATGACTTGGACCACTATGGCAAAGGAATAAGTTTATTAGTATGAGTGGAGAGAAAGTTTTTTTCCTGTTGTCCATTTATTTTGTTCTCTATATCGCCGGTCTCTTTTTTGTCGCGGTGTATGCCCTTAAATCTGTAAAACATGTTGAATGCGAATAACTATAATAATACACGCACTACATATTTTGGCAGCGTGGTAATGATTTAGACAATGACTTGACTATAGTGCACTAAAGTTACTGTTTATAAATGACTTGAATTAATCTTTTGGGCAAAATGACTGGAATTGACTTAAGACTTGCTTGTTATATTATGTTGTCACTTTAAAATACTTAATTTATATGACAAGGAAGTGACTTGAAGTTGACTTGTTCTAATTATGACTTGAATGGACTTGACTTGCGCAAATGATGACTTGGACTGGGACTTCACTTGTTGTTTATTAAAAAAGACTTGACTTGGACTTAAGTTATTATACAAATTACTTGACTGGGACTTAAGTAAGTTCAAAATGACTTGTTTTTAAAACTGCTAAGGATGTACCGGGCACACAGGTTAAATAGCAATGATTTTATATTGTTATTATTGTCAAAACAAAGCAACGTCATTGTCAACACAAGCTAAAGCTAACAGAATAGCATCTTAATATATAATTTTAAAACTGTTTAAATCTGTTAAATAACCCATACTATAGGGCCAAGCTGTGTTCAATTGTCCAGCGACTTTACCCTATGTAGGCCTACTTATGAAACAGCAAATTTAACTGTCCCAAGTCAGGTTTTCAATTAGTTTTTAAAGCACTACAAGGCAACGCAAATAGTGAATTAACAGCAAGTTTCGCTTTTGGATAATTTCCGCAATTTCCTTCACAACTGATGAGTAACGGATTGAGTGCCGAGCTCGAAATGAGACTGCAAAATCAGACTCCCAACCAGACTTGAACAACTCTAGATTTATTTTAAATTCCATTATTTCCCAAATTGGATTAGAATTAGAATAACCTAATTATTCGAAACCAAAATTTAAACTAGAATTATGTAATTATTTACAATCAATTTGATTTAAATCGCAATTCATTCGTATAAGAATGAGATGGTAAAAAGTTGTGTGCTATTTTTTTTTTTATAAAAATGCTTATCAGATAAAGCTAGAATTATCTAGTCGTCCAAGTCTGCACCAATCAGTTCAATATTGCTTGAAACAACCTTTTAAACAGTGAATCGCGATTGAGATGTGGCTTTTAAACCATCGCAACCCGGGATTTCGCTTAACTAGCTAGACGCCTAACACAGGCCAAATCGTATGAAAGAAATTAAGCCAAAAAGCAACTATCACTTATTTGCGCAGCATATTTCAACCACTGTCCTGCAAGTCGTGACATCTCGCATCTAAAGCAACGCAGAGCGCTATGGGCTCCGGGCATACCGACGGCAATCACGCAGCGCTACCACTCAAATAAAAGCCGCCGAAAAAATACCAAGACATTTTTACTGTCACCTGCGAATAACACGAATTGAACGATAACAAATAAATTTAGTCTGAGAGATGAGCCGCAGGGCTTCGGTAGTTTTCGATGCAAAATAATTCCGAAGCCGGAACGACACAACTTCTTAGTTACCGCATTGGTAACTCTGAAATTTAAATAAATCAAGTTTTTAAGCCTGTGTATAGATTCGTTCGGCATTTTCTTTTTTTAGAAGAATAGGTTTATATAGGCCTTACAAAGCAAATACAGAAAGTTACACTATGAAGTTAAAAAGATTTTCCAACAACATTATTTGCTTCGTGATAGGTTTCTGCTTCGTCTATTTTACAGAGGTAAGGCAGTTGTAAACAAAGTTGAATGTTTTTTATGAACCTCAAACTATTATTTGCAAGAGACTGAATAGTGTGTGACAACCATCGTATACTTGTGCGTATGCAAACGCTACAACAGGCTAAGCCGCGTCCGAACGTTCTGCGAAGAAAGCCAATTACATCATTATAGGCGTAAATAAGCAATGTTTCTAGAACAGGCGACAATATCCTAGTTTTCTTTATCTATCGATGTAGTATTTTTTGACAGAAAATCAAGAGTTATTGAAAACTTTTAAAATGATACCTACTTCTGTTTGGACTTTGATATTATTACTATGTCTTACTATACAACTTCCAACCATTGTGTTCCCAAGTATATGCAGTAAAGTTGCGTTGCGTTCATAGTTCCGCGACATACTTAAATCTTTTGAGGCAGGCGAACATTATGAGAATCGCTAAATTAGCCCGAACAATTTTTGCTTTACCCCAGATTGCATGCGGCGCCTTTGGCAGAAGTGCAATAACCACGATCGAGCGTCGTTTTCATGTCACTATGCAGCACATTTCCTACCTCGCCTTGGCTTATCAAGTCCCAAATCTCTTCTGTTTGGTTTTGATGGGATACCTCGGACAGACGCACAACAGGTGAACGTAAAACTAAAGCTCGTGTACGAATTTGTAGGAATATTGAATGGTAATGATGGGCTTAAATAGGGTCCAGGGATTTTGGTGGAAAACCTTAAAAATGCCTTTACAGAAAATATAACAAAGTTATCATTCGCTCCAAAACCGGAAGGCCATGACTCTCGACATACGTAAATTTTTTAAAATAAGTTTACATTTTTTCGTGCAAATTAAACTTTGGTGTTCTACAGGTTAACTTGCATTTTGAAATAAATAGGTTAATTTGCATTTTGATATGAATCACGATAGTTTTAATTCAACGTTTTATGAAACTGCTAGGAAATAAACAAAATTTTTAAAACATATTTTTGCTTTGCGGTTTTGTGCCAATTTCAACCTTTTGCGTGACTGTGCTTGATTTGGGTAATGTACTTGTTAGTATTTTATACTTTGTTAACATTGCTTTTGACTTTACACATCTTCTTGTGAAACGGTGTTGTCACGTGTTATTGAATTTTTAACCAACGTTCGAGTCTTAAAACCCTGTGAAAAAATGTTTTTCGTAACACATTTTTTTATTCTCCAAACTATTTATAGTAAGTTCCTCTGTATAACAACCATGCGTTGGGTTTCAGCGTACTTTGTAATAAAAAAACCGGGCCTGATAACCAGCTTAGCACCGTTAAAACAGCGCAGTTGCATTTCGCCAAAACAACGCCTTTATATGATGATTCCTTGTGTAATGGACAACAACTAAATCTAGTGATAGTTAATTTTATATCCGAGTAGGGCACAAGGCATACGGCAAGTAGAAAATCTGAAGTAAAATAAAATAAATATTCAGAACTATTAGTATACACGCAAACATGGTTCCATTAACATTATAAGCCTTTGCCGCCCGAGAAAATTAAGTTTCTCGATTTTTATGCCTTAACATTTTGAGTTGTGCTTTTCCGTAATCACTAATACATTTTTTATATGTTGCTGCCAGGAAGTTACGACGACACCCTAAGGCAATTATCCGGCTCCGTTATTTTTAGTTATGACACGATCTACACACAGTTTAACCATGTGGTCCTGCAGATAATCCTCTATTTCGTGAAATTACTCACATGAAAGGATAAACTGTATAATGTAAACCTGTAACGCATAATAAAATACGCTGCAAATTTTGCAAAAAAATCTAGTCAACAAGAAAACATTATGTCGCGGGTAAATACTGAGCGCATTCTGTATAATCTTTCATACTTCATTTTAAAATTGCTATGAAAATACTACATTTATTACCTGGCTTTTTGAAATAGTGTCAATAGCTTTTGTCAAGGCTTTTTTTTATCAAAGCTGTTTTTTTACAATAAAATGTTTAATATCGCTTCATCCATATTTCAGGCCTCGCATCATTTGCGTTTGTATGATCATACTTTCCGTAGCTTTTTTTATGAACACTCTGCCCCATTTACTGAGCGAACCGTACAACTACCTGGCTGTTGGCTTGGAATCCGACAACCGGGAGAACACAAGTCAACTATGCGCGTGAGAAACTTTTAGATCTAAAAGGCGTAATTTAACACTTAAATTAAATTTATCTTTGAGAATTTGCCTCTAAAAATAAGTTCTTCTGGTATTTATTTGTTTATCGACGTTTTGCGACCTATCCATGATGCCCTCAGGGTAGCTATGTCTGGTAGAAACAGTATATTTATTGCCTATACTATGTATAACGGTTATGAAATAATAGCGTAATATTTACTTGGTATAACAAAATATTTTTCTTGTAGACTGATGGATTTAAAGCTGGATATCAGTTTCGTTTTATTTAGGTGCGAAATATGTCTGTTAGGTCATTTCATTTATTCGTTTAATCTCTGGATGTTGTTTTAAACAACGTATAGCACTGACGGCGACAAGCACATTTCTTTTAATTCAACGGAAATATAAACGAGAAAAGTTTCTTGTCATGTCGACATCAATTATTCGTTCAGAACGCGGAACTCAAGTTCGATAAGAGATGACTTCAAAACTTTCCGAAACGAAACAGGAAGTTTGCGCGTTCAAAACTCAAACATGACTCCGCTTTTTTGGTTTCTTGTGGTTGGTTCAAGTTTAACCGGGATAGGAGCTTCTTCTTTTTATCCTCTCGGCTTTACGTACGTGGATGACCATTCGTCAGAACACAAAAGTGCGCTGTACATCGGTGAGACAAAGTGTCTGTATTTCAAGTTTACGACCATATATGTGTAATTGCTAGAAAATGAATGTATGTCAAAGCCAGATAGATCGAATAAATTAACATCATCCTAAAACAACTTTATATTTATAATATTTTTGCATATATGTAACATCGTTTTAAAACGTAGAACTAATCACACTTTTTATATACTTGTCGGAATAGAAAATTTTGAAACGTAAATTACAACGAAACAATTCGAGCCACAGTAGTATGCATGTTCGAGAAAAGCAGTTTTGTGCTTTAAACATTTCACGGAGATTGCGGAAACGAATGTTTTTTTATGCGTCATATAAGAGCATATCCAGCAAGAGAAAATATGACTTGACTACTGATACGTTAGCTCCTGAGGAATTCCTCTACAGTGGGGAATTCGGGAGTTTAAGAGGGGAATTTAAAATTTCAGCCCCGCCCCAAAAAATATAAAACAATTAGTCGGGGGTGAAATATTAATTCAATTTATGAGCAGAGTCCACTTGAAAATTTAGATGAAATCTAAACAGTGCAGGCACTTAAAAATAGAGTTAGCTCAACCAGGCAACATATCAATAGATAGAAATCGCTCTTCTGGTGTAAACGAAGTATAAACCGACGTTTCGGCATCAGATACCAGCTGACCTTATCAGGGTTAATAATTAAAACGAGAACGCGTTAGCCATCTTATATACTGAGAAGTAAAAAAATGAAAAACATAGATTAAAAGTGCAGGAACTTGTTTGGATACTTCCATATGCATTTAATGGGTTCATACGGTGTTTTTTTAAAACGTTTTATTCGGTTAACCTGTCTAAAATAACGGTTGCAATCACTTAAATTACGACACTCGTATTATAATTTGACCCCAAAACTATTTCACATTAAGTAATGCCTTCAAGTAATTAACGTATGGTAAGAGCATTGAAATTCCATACCAGTTTGTCCGACACGTTATAAATTTACGCACAAATGTTATAAATTACGCATAATTAGTGGCGGGGAATAAAGGGGCAACATCATCTCATTAGGCCAACGGCTAATTTTTCCCTCATACAAACTTATTCAAGATAATGTCGATCTACTCGACCTTTCGGGCTTGCAATTTATTATCAAGCTACATTACAGATCCGTGCATAGTGTACTTATGCAGTTTTGTTTTTAGCAATCATCAACACGATGGGTTTTATTGGCAATGCGTGTGGTTACGCCCTGGGTGGTGGGTTCCTGAAACTTTGGGTCGATATCGACAGGACGGAAACAGGTAAATGGACTTTTGACAATTAATGACAGCTTTAGGTACATTTGAGATTGTTTAATAGACTTTCATTTAACTAGTGCAAATTTTAATTAAAATGGTCGCCACATAGAATAAAATTCGAAATCAATTCTCATATATTGGCATTTTGTCAACAATCTTGAGTATTTTTTTTTTAAATACGTTTATTAGATTGCGTTTAAAAACAGGCTTGCAGGTCCAAAACCTCAATTTTTGAAAACATGTAACCTTTCTAAATTAGAAACTGTTCAAAAAAGTCCTGTTATTGCACCAATAGCATGATAGAAGCTAAAATAAACAAAGTATAAGCGAAGTAAGTACTGCTACCATTTTGGTAATTAATTAAAATTTTATCTAAACTGATTTAAATAAGAATTACAATATAACGATTTACGTTCGAAAAGCAAATAGATGTTAAACCAGTGAAGCGAAGTTAGTTACTTCAGATTTTCATTAAAAACCAAAACCAAAATACAACTATAACCTTAGCTAATTAAAGACGAAGTAACAATTTTGATTAAGCGAAAATCGATATTCTACCGGAGGACCCTCGTTGGATAGGAGCATGGTGGCTTGGTTTCGTTGTGTTCGGAGTGCTTGCTTTGTTCGGAGCACTTGTGATGTTTGCCTTCCCGAAAGAAATGGAGGGAAAACACGGAAGAAAAACGAAAAGTGATCATGAGCTCACAGCTGTCAATGATTATGACAAGAGCGCAGAAGTAAGTTCTGGAATGAAATATTGTTGCAGGGAACTGCAGGGTAACCTTCATTGTTAGCTGGTAGCGTTCATTGTTAACTGGTAGCCTTCATTGTTAGCTGGTAGCGTTCATTGTTGGCTGGTAACCTTGATTGTTAGCTGGTGGCCTTCATTGTTTGACGACACTAGATTTTGTGAGTTACAAACTGATTCCCATCTGTTCGCATAAGCCAGTGGTTTAGCCAACGCTAAAATCTCTAGTTAAATAATTATAACCCTTAAATCGAAATGGCAAACTAACTGGGATAGGCCGTTTATAGAGTTTTTTTTTTACTCGAGACTATATTTTGACATCAATTGCAAACCAGTAAGCTAACTTTGACAGATCAACTTTACATGCTACGCATTGAATAAAAATCAGTTCTTATTACGTTGAAAGCATTTAAAGCAGAAACACATCACAACTATAATCAAATATAAAATAAAAATGTATTAATGCTTTCTTCTCAACCAACCCATATTACATTAAGTTTTCAATAAAAATAATTTTCTAGCTGGATGAACACAGCAATGATCGTAAGAAGATAGTGCTGGCCGAAAACGATAATTCGTCACGAAGTTGGAAGGGTAACGTTTAAAATGTTAGCACAACTGTAAACATTGGTTTTAATTAATCGTTTTTTGTGTAGAACCACTCATTGCTTGCAAAAGAATGTTCCAAAACCCTATCTACGTGTTTTCTCTACTCAGTGGATTATTTTGCATGTCCGTTCAGGTTTCGATTGTCAAGCTATATCCGAAATACTTGGAAGTTGTTTTTGGTATCAGCGCTTCACAAACAAGTTATGTATTTGGTAAGAACGAAGTTTAAGTTGCTTTAATTTAAAAGAAGTAAATCACTTGTTTTTAATTGTGTTCGTGGCGCCTGGGGTTTGTAATGAATTTTGAAGGGCTTAGACTAGACTAAAGCAATATTTCAAAAATTCATTGGCAAATAAATGGTATTACCGGAGGCACATCCCTTTATTTAAGCAATATTACATCTTTTGACGAATTTTGCAGTATGCAGTTGGTGTAATTTGTGTGAGTACTCGATTAAATATTAAAGTAACGAACGAAGGTGTCTCCACTATTGCAATAAAAATAAGCTAACTGACTGGTTAAAGAGTTGGCAATACTGATACAAACATTTTATCTCGAATGTTTAATATCACAACTTCTGGTAATGACAAATCTTTGTGATGCCCACTTAAAAAATCAGAACAAAAAATGTTGCATCGGGATACTGTTTGGATGGGTCCTGAAGCCCGAAATACGGTAACCCTACTCGCTCCGCCCACCGACGAAGGCTTTAACTCTTTAACTCTTTTTACTCAGGTGTAGCCGTGTTTCCCGCCACCGCAATCGCCACAATCCTGAGCGGTGTGATCATGAAAAGGATGAAGCTCGATCGTAGAGGCGCCCTTATGATGTGCAACATCTCTACCGTGGTGTGCTGCGCCACCTTCGTAGCTCTATACCATGTCGGCTGCGACACAATCGACATTCGAGGGGTAACGTTGCCGTACAGTGGAGCAGTGAACAGGTAAAATTACTTCTCTCTGTTTTTGAATTGTTTTTGCCTGGAAGGACTTATCTAGCTTCAAATTATGCTACCCCTTTAATTTGTTAAAACGTTTGACCCTTAAAGTTCAAGAGATTGGTACGAGGCATTCTTGTTGGTTGTCTATAGCTCCGCACTTGTTGAATGTGTACTTTGAAGGTTACGTTTTGCGTTAGTTTTACCATTGACATATCGAAAGAAAACACACGAACCATTTTTATAAATGAAACAATTCGTGTAAAATTGGTGAAGTCTTTTTGGCGTCCCCTTAAACTCACTGCAACCCCCCTCTTGGGAATCCCTGGTCTAAGACAATGTTATCGCTAGTTTCAGCTTGCAATAAACAAGACTGAACAAGGCGACGCGAACGCGGGGTAGTCGTTTCGCGTAAAAAGGACTTAGGTAAGTAATAATTTTAGAAATTACAGCACTATAACCCTGCAAACAATTAATTTATTGACTAACAACTACCCCTTTATTAATTACAATGCTATAGCCTGTTAACAATTAGTTTATTGAATAAACACCATTAGAATCGTGGATTAACTTTGATTCAAATATACAAAGCTTAATGTGTTTGCCTTTTCGCCGTAAAATACACCGCTTTATATCAATGTCAAATTTTGTTCCTAAAACGGTCAAGTTATCCCTAAATGGGGGTAATTATCGCACTGAACTGGGCGTGAATTTAGTAAACGAGGAAGCTATTGGTAAACGAAGGAGAAAGAGGCCCTTTCTGCAATTTTGTTTTTATTTTAACCAACGTTTCGGCTATACCTATACAGGAGGCCTTAATCGGGGATGCCACATTACACCACGCAAAGAGAAATGTTGGATAATATAAAGAAATTGCCGGAAGAGCTCCATTTTAGCATACTATGCCTTTAAACAACATATTTAAGAAGATCTCCTTGTTGAGGAGTTCCTCTTTGACCTAAGGTAGACTACACCCGGGATTCAGTAACGTGTTGTCCTAACTTCAGAGAAACTTCTGCATCGTGCAACCAAGCTTGCGGATGTGAGGTTGGGTCTTATTCCCCGGTATGTGGAAGCGATGCGACAACTTATCTGTCTCCATGCCACGCCGGTTGCACATCAACGTCGCGCAATAGAAATGACACCGGAAATGCAGTAAGCTTGTGTTTGGGACTATTTTTCCTGTAGTTTTCGCCTGCTGATCCTTATTTAATACAGTTGTAAGACAGAGGCGGTTGTAGCATCAGGCACCTCACTGGCCATGAAGTAGGGTTATCAGTATTTAACGTTACCCTTACACCAATACTATTTAGTATTATTGAATATTTTAAATCCAATAGCCCAGGCCTTGAAGTATACATTTGCGTTATTTTACAGAATTATTTAATTTAAATTCTTTAAGGATTTTGCTGAGTTTTCAATATATATGATAATGATACTATTTAGCGTCAACTCATTATCGTATGGTACTAGAATAATCGATTAGGACAATTTCTTTTGCGATTACCCGATTTGGCCAGTCGCTGATTTTATGTGTGTATACACAACAGTAAAAAATGGTAACTACAAAATTCACTTTCACGGGATTTTCAATTTTCACGAGATTTTTACTTGTCCAAAAGCACTATTTATTCACTGTAATCTACTTTTGTAATTCTGTTGGTGTGAATCTACAGTAACTATATACTGTTGTTATCCTGCCAAGGTCTACCACATGTGCGCCTGTATAAACGGAAGCGGAACCACTCAAGAAGGCGTCTGTGAAAAGTCGCGCTGTACTTATTACTTTCTCCTTGTTGTCCTGCTTAACACCGTCGGTCTGGTGTTTGGCGCCATTATTACCACCCCGTTCTTCATGGTCGTTTTAAGGTATGTAAAGTTTAAGGATAATTATGGTAATTAAGAAGAACGATAAGTCTTGCTAAAACTGTTTTCGCAATGGTTTATTAGTTAACTCGAGCATAAACTACTGAAAATGAAGTTTTAGCGGTTGATATTTCTCAGCACCTTGTAAAACAGTTTTAAGTTTCTATAGTTTTCATGAGACAGTAGTTTGTAAAAAAGGCGTGTAATCTTCTAATATCTATCACTAGAATACTCAAAACGACTGGGTAGTTTTTTGTTAGAATGTTTAGTGATACGCTAAAAAATAAAAAAATGCGGTCGTTAACATCATAATAACTTTTTTTTTACAGTACGCTAATAATAACATTAAATTATTTCCGAAATCAAGGCTCCCAACACAAAAATTCATAAAACTCCCAACACGAAAATCAAACATTTTGTTACCTATATAGTAAATCGGGCATTCACAGCAATATAGAAACCAACAAGTAAAACGTTCCAAAGGGTGTCTGGAGGGTAAAGGAATTTGTACTTTCCAGTGTAAGAGGTTTTAGTAATAAAAGCGCATAAAGAACCTTTTTGTTAATGTGAAAGCGCATAAAGAAAATTTCTATAAAATTTAGCTCCGATTAGGACCCGCTAAACTTTCCCGGTAAAGCGCTATTAATGACCATATATTTTGGGATCAAAAAGCAAACATGCCACAGGCCGGATAAATTAAACTGGTGGTCAATAACCATAGAAGTGTTCAGGTTTAATTAGGAAGTATGATAAAAATTTAGTTGGGTTTTTTTTTTCGCAGGAGTGTGCCACCCAGGGATAAATCACTTGCTGTCGGTGTAACCTCCCTTTTGGTTCGGGCGGCTGGCTTCATTCCATCGCAACTTATATTTGCAGCCGTGATCGACAGCACCTGTCTCTATTGGAGCGACGCCTCCGAAGGGGCCGGCTATTGTAAGGTAAGGTTTAAAAGATTAAGAAGCGCACCGCGTCAAACGAAAATCAGTCAGCAACGTGGTAAAACTTGTAATGTAATAGGTTTAAAATAAAGATCTCGTTTAACCTTATGCTATTAAAAAATTGGTAACATGTCAGAGTTTGGATGCAGGTAGTTTACTATTAAAATAAATATAACTTTGTATGTATTTAGGTAATTCAAGTACCATAAAACCGTATTTTTCAGGGCATTTATAACACAGCTTTATATAATAAACATGTAAAACATACTGCTAAAAACAATTGTTTTGAGAAAAAAATATTGGAATAAGGGGATAAATTTTATCTCAGAGTAAATTTAGGAAGTTTAAAAACGTATAATGGTGGATTTTGTAATAACAATCGTTTCGGTTGTCGCTTCAACCATCATCAGTGTGTGAAGCGTTAATTAAAAAACTAGAGGGCAACCAAATAACTGATAACGCCGTGTAGAAAAGCCTCACAACGACCTAATCTAAATTCCCTGCTTTTTTGTGCCCAACAACATATACAAGTGACTTTTTATACATTATAGGTCTTAAGGCAACTTAAGATTCGAAAAGCCATCCTAACTCGGACTTTTTGATGTGTTTCAGATCTACAACAACACTCTGTTGCGCCACCGTGTGTTCGGAGTGGCGCTTGTAATGCAATTTGCTGCACTGGTCGCCGTTATCGCTGCACAAGTGTTCGAAAGAAGAGAAAAGACGAGGATACTCGATCAAGCTAGGTTGGAGATGAAAGTCAAGCAGACAGAGCAGACGTTTTCGCTTCTTAGCAGGCAAAAAAGCAGGGAATGAAAAGCGTAAAATGACCGCTGATTAGTACAGAATGGATTGTTCGTATTGAACCCCTTTCGCACAACAGTGCTTCATTGGTTTGTGGATGTCCGATAACATCGGATAGGGCCGATACCTGTGTTTTGTGTTTTAGTTTTCACAGATCTACTGATTCGATATTAAAAAGATAATATATTTATATGTTAAAATATAAAGCCGTATTGTTAGAAACTAATATATTCGTATAGGTAGCTAAATTCTTAATGTTCACCCGCTTAATGCCGTAAAAATTCGCCTTTTAAAAATTTAGCTATCTTTACAACAAACCTGACCAAATGTGAAATTTTGTCGACTGCGACTCTTCAGCCTGTATTTTACTCATTTACGTAACTAATTTAAGTTGGATATACGGCAATCCACTCATAAAAACGTGTCATTTAATTCATCCACCCAGAATACAAGGTTGGAAAATGTTCAACCATATATTCTGTTCCAGCTTTACAATTTTCGTCCCGGTTTCTATGTATTAGAAAGCGTCTACCTGCTACCCTGTTATATTGTAAAATTTGAGTTATTTATTCTGTGCCTGCGCACTTTACTTCTTGGTAACCTTTGCATTTAAGTACCGTTGTTTATAACGCAAAAAGTGCAACGTGTCTAACTTACGATATTTATTTTAAAGTAGCATCGATTACGCTCACTTAAATTCTGTCATTTTGCCAGAGTCAGGGGTGTTTCTGACATTAACCTTTGTTCATTGTGTTCCTAATTTTAATTTAAATTATTTAATGCCCACCTATAGTATTATGCTGTATACCCTTACGTTCCAATGCCATGTTGCATATACGTTTTTTTTTGTTGACTGCCGTATTGAAATTAATTTTATTTGTTGACTATACGTATATACATCAATGTTTTTGCCTTCACGTTTTAAATCCTTGTTGTTGGTTGTTATATACCTTAATTTGATTATATTCAAAGTGTTTAGTCTCGTTAAATAAAACCCGAAGTGCATATGGTCGTCTTTTTATGGAAAATTACCTTTAAAAAAATATATATGTATATATTCCACAATACTTCTAAGGGGCAATATTTTGTACTTTTAGGACGATTTTCTGATTTTTTTCGGTCAAAAAATATCCCCCGGAGAAACACACAATAAGACCTACAAGGCCACCATACCTAAAGCAGAATAATCTATAATACCATAGCAGTAACATCAACGACCTAATAAAGCCAAATTCGCAGTAATATCCACGATAGAACAATATCTAAACTCAATCGTCTGAATATGACTTAAACCTGTTGAAATAAGTTATAAAATTATCGAAAATGCGCCGCATCGGATTGTTTGCCCCTGTTTGAGGTTAGCAGAGGGGAATGGTAGGTGTTAAACATTGGATTAGAGTTAAAATTATTAAGGGAGTTAGTGATATACTTAGGGGTGGTGTTTGGTAAAAGGTTATATAGGCCTGTACCGACCATTTAGGTCTTGTTCCTAAATATTTAATACTTCAATTAATGGTAATTTTATGTTTTTATTGTTGGTAAGGCATATAAATGGTTCCAACTTGCTGCAATGGAAGAGCTAACATTCGAAAGAAGACAAATCAATTCTTGCTAAAAGAGAATGTGTAATAACATGGTATAACTGGAAAAAATCGCGTCTATTTAACTAACAGGCGAGAATACATCTATCTTAATATTACAAATTCCGTTTATCACGATGCGATGACATTTAGAAAAGCCATATAAATACTTTTTCCGTTATTCGTCACAGTTCCTCTGCTATTATTAAACAGCCGGATAGGCAATGTGATTTATAGCAGTTTGAATTAAAATCATATAGTTAACCAGATATATTTTGAATTCGTGCATTGCCTGTTTGATACAAGATGGTTTATGTCAAGTTTTTAAAGGCGATTCTCTTACTACAAATCTTAGGTGAGTTTACAACGGATACTGAGATGGCCCAACTATTTTGCCTATACTTTGAAAGTTGTAATCAGTGGCTGTAGTCAGACTGTGACTGTGACACCTATAGAAATTTTTAGACCGTTTTAAGGTAGATCAGAATTAGAATTAACGCTTTTCATTTTCTTCAAATTGGATTAGATTAGAATTTATGAAATCGAAAATAAAACTACATTCTGACATCGGATTTCTTTTCATCAATTCACAATCATTCTTAAACTAATTTTCTTACATTGGAAACTATGGCAAAAAATGGTAAACTAAGATTGACCTTTTCAGGGTCCAATATAGTTTACCAGCATGGCTGAACATTTAAGCTAATATATAATTGAGGTTAGGTAATGTTTGGTATATTTGGAACTTATAGATTAGAATTAGGACACAAAAGCAATTTACAAATTAGATTAAAATAGAATTACCAGCATACCGCTCTTAATAAGCAAAATGATTATTAATAGAAAGAATTGGCGTGCACTAAATTTTCGGTTTAAGTTTGTTTTGCAAAGCTAACATTATAAAAATTTAGGGTGTTAAAATGGCATTCCATTAGGTGAGGACTACCCAAATTAGCAGATCTAAAAAAACATAGCAAAATGAAAATACTTGTTATGTGCACAAAGGTTATGTGCACAAATCTAATGTATAGCTTGATAATGAATTGTAAGGCCAAAAAGGTCGAGAGATGATGTCAATATACTCGAACTTTTTGGCCTTGTAATTCATTAACCAGTTGCAGTGAAATACATTTAGAAAAAGCTTGACGCGTTATTTAAACACGGGTATAAAACAAAACATTCGTTTTAAACAAAAGTTAATCCAAAAAGGGTTGGTGATAATCATTAGGGTGCTTATAAAACGGTCACGCAAAGCAGCCAACTCTTCTCCAAATAGGGTTCCGGCCCCTGTGCAAACGGCCGTGAAAACGGGCCAATTCTCTAAACTCGTTACTCCAGGTATAGTCGGTGCACAAGACGATGGCTCGGGCGCAACTTTTACGGAGGGACAATTAAGCTGCTACGTTGCCGAGAGATTCACGGATGAAGTGCCAAGACTTTGCGCAAATCACGAGGTAAAAATAACTTCTAAATTCACCGGAACGAGGCCAAAATGGCCAATATAACGCGTGAGACTGTATAGGGAGAGGGTATAGGACGATTCGGGGGCCATGGGTCTGACATCGGCCGTTTTGGTGCCGACGTTTGGTGCCCTAGTTTAAATGGCGCCGTTAAGGCGCCGCTGTTTTGGCACCGAACATTTTTGCCTTCGTGGGGTTAGCGGAAGGGAATGGTAGGGGGGTAGTGTTTAGGTTTAGGTAAAACGTTGTATAAGCCTGTATTGACCATTTAGGTCCTATTCCTACGAATTTAGGACTTATTCAGATTTAAACGGTTTACGATTATTAGGTATCCTATTTCGGTCTTTTTCCGAAGTGTGCTTTTCTGGCTGGAGTCCCGCCCTGGTCATAACTCACAATTTAGTTTTAAGCTATATCATTTTAGTTTCAGATAACGTTATTCTATGTAAACGCTGTATATTTTGTAAATGGTGGCTTATCTAAAGTGTTTTCCTTTACAAATGAAAATACTGAAATAAATGATACGAGCTTTACATATTGATCGGAATACCTTACGACAGAACATTGAATATTCATTCAGAGGTGCCTCATCCTACATGACGACTAGGGGTGTCCGACAGTTGACTTTTCTTTCCGATTCCGATACCAGCGTAAAAACGTTTAGTTACCTCAAGTTTTTAAACCATTATTTTTTGATGAATTAACCTATCACAGTAGAATCGCAAATCACGGATGAAATTCCTATATAAATTTGGTATCGGACGGCACCCTAGTATCGGACTTGTGCCGATATTACCACTTGGTATCGGGTATAGGCTCAGATCCGATATTAATGGACATCCCTAAAGATGGCCATACCTTGTCCGTACATTTTGGCTTCCAAAAATTGTGTTTTTTTCTTAACCGTTTCAGCAAGCATGCCACACCAAGATAACGCAGAACCAGCACAATCTCTACATTGAGAAGACGTGCAAAGAAATTGCGGTGTGCAATAAGCAAGTGGACAACAACAAACGCCAGTGCTACTCGGCCACTGCAATAATAAACCAAGTAAGCTGTTAATATTAAGCTGGTGGTGTATATACATCGCTTAGCCAGGGCTTTTAAACTTTGCCCTTAGCTTAAATGGCGGGCCCCGCTACAGTCTTCGGGCAGCCACGAGCAGACAATATTTCAATCAATCGCTATAGTTAAGCTAAAATTGTGTTTTTATGACGTCAAACATCTCCCCTGTTACTTACGGTAACGCCTTTTAGAAGCATTTAAACAATCCTTTAGCGCCAATATTCTTTATAAATAGACTTTCCTATCTTAGTCAAAGTCAGTCATAAGTTCTAGTCTTTGTAGGTAAGTTCTAGTCTTTGTAGGACAATTACTCACGCCGTACGTTAGTTTTGGTTCTACTGTTAATTTTGCTTTAAATTTTAATTACTAACAACCAGTTTACGTGTTCGCATTGTTTTGTTGTTGTTTTTTCTAGAGCCTGATGAATGTGACGAAATATATTTTTCTTTTAAAAGACTAAAACTTATTGATGACTGACTTTCACTAAGACAGGGAAGTTTTAAGAATGTTTGCTCCCATTTAAAGACATTGTTTACGTGTAAGGGCAAAGATATATCATCATATTTTGAGGCTTGCGAGGTTTAAATACATCCAGTAGTTCTATAGCAAACATTCTTCTACTGGTTTTGACAGGTTTACCTTTCAAAGTAATATTCGCAGCTTTTGATCGCAAATCATGCCTTGAATTCCTATTTTAATCTGGTATCGGATCGGCACTGATACTAGGCTAGTATCGGACGAGTATCGATACTACCATTTGGCATCGGGTATCGGCATACAATCCGATACTATCGGATATCTCTATTTCTAACTTATTGACCATATTGCAGTTTTAAAAACCAGGTACCTTTACTTAAATACCGTTGTTCAATTGCTACAGGTAAGGGTGTGTCACTTCTGCTGTGCTTCGAACATGTGTAATGACCTTCAGCGGATTCCGGCCCCCAGCTTTCCCCAGAAAGCCGCTCTGTATCAAGAGGACGGAACTCGAATATTTTTGGACGAAGATAGCCTCGTTAGAGGCGACGATGAACCCATGAAAGATCAGGATGAACCCGTGATGAACCGGGATAAACCCGTGATAGATGAAAATGAACCAGCAATAAACGATGATGAAGTTTTCGAGGACTGGGGTGAATCAGAAACGAATGAAAATGAACCTTTCATGGATCAGGGTATACGAGGAAGTAACAGCGACAAACCCGTGATTGGCGAAGATGAAACCGTGATAAACTTGGATGAATCCGTGATGGACTATGATGGGTTCACGGGAGACGTGAATCCAATTTCCAAGTTGGAGCAACTTTTGAAAGAAAGACGCACTTCTGAATAGACGAGGCACTCTTAAACTCTCGACCAAGATATATTTTTGAGTGGTCACTATTCGATGCAAGTGAACTTAAATAAATGAAATTCTGCAGGAAGTGTTAATGTCAAAATTTAAGCAGAATTTGAATTAAAAGGTGCATGGTTTTATTTTACGCAACAGTTGCTCTATAATACGTATTTTAAATGCTTTGTGTAAATGATGAAATATATTTATTGTTACACATTTTGCAACAAGAACATCCTCTAAGGGCAGCAGTAATTATATACTTTTTCTCCAAATATAGACCTGTTTAGTAGGTATTTGATCAGTGATAAAAACGACAAAAAATGGATAAAAAGAACATCGTGTATTTTTGTTTCATCGTGGTGTTCTACGTTTCACACGTGGGAGCTTTAAGTAAGTATAAATTACTAATTATGTTTAAAATCAGCAGTGAGGATTTTCGATACGTTATATATTTTTACGATACCTGAAATTCGGGGAAAACTTACGGTCATCCAATCCGAATTTAAATAACGTTATAACTATGACCAAATAAACAACAAATATTTAAGCAAGCAATGGTAATGTTTTAGAGGTCATTAGGCCAAAGTTTGGAAGCTAAGATATGAAAACTGTTAACTTTACTATTTTAAACGTTTCGTTAGGTCGCAAACCGTAAACCAAAAGCACTTTAACTTTGGCATCGAAATGGCCCCGATAACACCCTAGTATCGGACAAATGCTGATACTTTATTACTTGGCATCCGGTATTAGCTCGATCCGATAAATCGAACATTACTAAACAGCAGTACCCAGCTAAACTTATTGCAGCATCATGTGTATATTACATAACCTACATACGTTATTCAGAGTGCTACAGAAACCCAGAGAAAAGATCAACAATCAAAAATTGGAATTCAAAGTTCGGCGAAGGCGACTTTGTAGTGGAGGAGTGCAAGCTTGACGTAACAGTTTTTTGCTTGATATCATATCGTTATCGACAGAGCGACTTGCAAAGGAGACTTAAAAAATAAAAAAAATAAATTAGTTTTTGAATTCAAGGATTAGAGCAAATGCGGTTAAATATAATTCTAATCTATTGTTGTAATTGCCTGTGTGCTTGAATTCTAGTTCTAATCTAATTCGGATTTAACCAAAAATGCTACTTTGTCCAACGGCATTTCTACTCTCTCATTAAAAACAAAGAATTAGGGTAAATACTCTTTTGGTCGGAACAATTTTTAGGTTTTACAGTCTGAAAAGCATATTTAGGCATTGGTAAAACGTCGAAAAATTAGTAAACAAGAATAAATGGCGCCTGAAATTGATAGTGAATAGTTAAACGTAATTATGGTTTAAATTGTGTTTTTAACGCCACAGACCTCCCTAAATTGGATGTTTCTTGCCTATTTTAATGACATTAATGCACAGTTTTTTCACGCTTCACGCGAATCGTTTTTAGTCTATATTATCTTTGAGCCAATATTTTGCAAAATGGTTTTAGCCCAAGATGTCTTATCGACAACTTTATGAAAAAAACTTTTTTTTTACATCACGAATCGGTTCTACCCGATATTATCGGACATAGCTATTCTTAAACTGTACAGACGTTATTGTTGTTCGCAGCAAAAGTACGCATGCCAAACCAAGATCGAGACACACAGCATGGGTAGAGGCGTGACCAAAGGGTGCAAGGCGGAGTCGGCCTGTTACATGAACGTTGCGGCAGACGAGGAAAATTGCTACGGGACGAACGCAATAAACAACAACGTATGCTATCACTATAGTGTTAATGCGTGTGCCTTTGGTTTTTTGGGGGATGGCTCTAAACTTGTGGAAGTGATTTCCGAAAGAGTAACTCCGTAGTACATTTTCAAGGACAGATTGATGGATTAAAACTTGTAAATTCCCTACTTACAAATTATTATTTTTGCATAAAAATTGGAGTTATTCTGCTGTCGGGGTGGTATATTTGACCAAAAGTTGCATTTTTTAATACAAATCCCTGTTATTTAAAAAAAAATATCAAAAGGTTAATAATCCATAGACAAAAGCTTCCTTTATCTAATTTAGATCATTGCTTTAAAGTTTGTCTTTGTGCCCAATGTATAGACGCGTGATTTATATGGTCGCGAGTTCAGCAAAATAGCGACATCAGTTACTGCTATTTTCGATATACACGTTTTATTTTTATAATAAATGTAAGCTTTTAAGGTAAGCAGTGCCCTAATTTAAGTTTCACAGACTTGATCTGTTTTCAAATGAGTGAATTGAAATCTAATTAAATACATGCTATTTTAATTGGGACTTAGTGTTCACTGTCAAACATTTGTTTTCGTTTAAAGCGAAACATTGCTCGAAATAGAACGCAATAACTCATTCGATAAATTCAATACTTTTTTCACAGGCTCGAGTATGCCACTTTTGCTGTAATGGAGATCTATGCAACGAGCTGCACGACGTTCCTTGAATTTCGAGTGTGGTGCAACAAATATTAATAACGCCGGAACACTTGTGGGAATAAAATACTATTGCATGAAATGTCAGAATGCTTGTTTAATCTGAATCGTATTGAAGGACTTTTAGCCATAAAACCGAAATAATAACAACATAGCGTCGGAAAAAACAAAATAGGACTAA
Organism: Ascidiella aspersa; assembly: GCF_963924565.1. NCBI lineage: Eukaryota > Metazoa > Chordata > Ascidiacea > Phlebobranchia > Ascidiidae > Ascidiella > Ascidiella aspersa. The sequence goes on from NC_139451.1 coordinate 25,705,381, forward strand.
TACCTTATAGTCGTAAGTTAATACAGTCTACATCGGAATAAGTTCTAAACCTACCGGCATAGGACATAAAAGGAGGCCTATACAACATTTTGCCTGACCCCAAATCCCACCCCTAAGTACGTCAATACCGCCCATTATAATTTCAACATTGACCCATTTTCTAACCCCACTCAATACTCCAATAACCCAAAACAGGACTAAAAATTCTGCGCCATTTAAACTAGGGCGCCCAAACGCCAGCACCAAAACGGCCGATGCCAGATCCATGGTCCCCAATCGTACAATGGCCTATCCCAGTGGTTCTTAATCAGGTGAATGGTTCAACCCAGGGTGAAACAAATTTTTGTTGGGGTGAACAAACCAAAAGGGGTGAATAAGGGTGAACCGTCAGAAATGGATGATAGCTTGCGAAACAACACAAGTCATTTTGTGCTTTTATATATAGACGAGGTACTTTTATCATATCATGAGACAAGGTTGAATGAAATCTGTAGATAAATGCTAGGGGTGAACGAAACTAAAAAAAATTTAAGAAGCACTGCCCTATCCTATAGTTTCAGGCGGTATTTTTCCATTTAGGCCTCATTATGACGAATTTAGGACTTGTTCCGATAGGTTTATGTTTTAATCAGACAAGTTCTTATTCTGTCGTGTATATTACTGCGTATTTCCCATTATTATGTCGTTCGGTTTAATACTATGGTTTTATAAATTTTTCTGCTTAGGATATTATTGCTTTTTCGGTGTTATTGTGTACTCCCGTGTTGAATTTGTTATTTATTTACAAAAACTCAATTATATTGGATAAATACAGTTGGAGGTATCAGTATTTGGCAATTGTTGTGTTTTTTAAAAAAGTGATAAATGTTCAGTAGTATGTAAAAAATTACATAACATACTGAATAAAGCGGTAGAACATTTAATAGCTAAATATTTTGCGTTGTGCTTTTCTTACAGTGCAGTAACATTTATCTTTCAAGTGCAATGTGTATTTACTCCCGAGCACGTATAACGTGCATTTGTGGCTAATCGTATTTTCCATTAAACATCCAAACCCACAGCAAGCCTTGAATTATAACCGTCCACGTGTTTTAATGCCTTCAGGGGGCTCGAAGCCGATGTAAAATGGAGATAAATTGTAAGTGTGCAAGGGCTGATTCCGCAGATAAATCCTCGGATAAAAATCGGATACGATCAAAAGGTTACGGTTGCTAGATCTGGCCGGACTAGTTTCTCTACAAGGAAATGCAAAGAAAGAGAATACAGAAATGATGCAGTGAATTAGGTAGAGTGGCTGTAGGATGAAGCTAAAGTCGATACAGATCAGGTGAATAACGGCAGCGGCTGCTTTTCATAAATTTAAGGTAAACTATTTGCGAATAGTTGGAACTTATAGTAAAAATATTTCTATACAGCAGATAAAACAAATGGTTTATCCGCCTATAGGCGGCAGAACATTAAACGTTCCTGCTTAGCGGTACAACACTGCTATTTTCAAGTAATATGTCGGATATCTAATAATCTTATATTTGAATTTACGCCATCAGAAAATCTTTTACTTGATGTAAAACTTAAAGTAGCGACCAAATTGTGGTTTAAGTTGACTTTCAACAAATAGGGTGTAATTTTAGTCCTTTTTAAAAATTAAGAATTGTTTATTTTTACCGATTTAGTTGGGGGCAACCTAAATTTGCTAAAATCTTTTACGACTAATTTTGGAGCAGAAAACGCTAAGGCATCATGGAAAGATTCCTTTTTTGCTGTGCTTTGGTTATCTTTATGTGTTCAGGTGAGATAAATCTATATCTTTTTTATATTGTATCACGGTTTTCCTTACTAGCTAATATAGACACTTCACCAACAATTAACCACGAAGAAGAATAAATGCATGACGGAAAAGAAAACAACGGCAAATTGATTTGGGCAAACGTTGTATTATAATCGTTTTAACAGACCACAAAAATGTTAGGGGAATTCTTCATAGTGTTTCAATCTTTCTAATATAAGATTACGATTAATGTATATTTTGGTCATTTTAATAATAATCAACAAAGCCATAATGTAGAGTCATGTACTGCTATTAAAGTTTTTGTTCAGTTAATCAGCTTGCTTAGATCCGCCTATAAAACTGGCTCACCGATTAATTATCTTCTGTGTAGTTCAGATAAACCGGTAAACTTATAAAAACTTACAGACGACGAAATAAAAACGTTTAGCTATATTTGACATTCCAAGGAGATGGCGAAAGACCATAAGGTTCAAGAAAAGCTTTCGATGTATGTGGTTTTCTTTAGCTCTATATAAACAAACTCTTTAAATAATATTTTAACCTTTGTTGTTTTTACATTCTAAGGGCTCGGGTGGACCAGGACGTGTTACGTCGGAGATATGCTTCCAGGCGAAAATGAAACAGACCAATTTGTTGCCACTAACTGTTCGAGAAAGATTCAGGTATATAATTTTATGATTATATAGCTGCGTGCGTTTATTGTCTGGCCATGCGTTGTATTTAAATAGTAAAGCACTTAACCGCAGGACCTTTAGTGCAAACCATTTGTGGCTTTGATTCCACTATTTATTTGTTTTGAGCCTCCCTTAAAAAACAGAAAAATGGAAAAAGCTTACATTTTATAAGAATCAAATAAATTTGTAAATGTTTCTAAACTCTAAAAGTTTTCAAAAAGCTATTTATAAAAAGCAAAACAGTTTTTTAATAAATGCTGCGTATTTTTGGTGGTAGCTGTTGGAGCATTTCAGTTAATTTTACAAAAGTGAAAAAAGCTGATGAAAAACAGACCAATCCACACAATAACTTCATCAATGCGTAACGATCTCTCAAAAGTCCTACACGTGAAATTTAATTATTTTTCATTTTTACAGGTTTGCATGACGAAGATTGTTTACAACAACGGCCAGAAGACGGTGAGAAAGATGTGCAAGGAGGCAGGGGCATGCCGTGACCAAGAAGAACAGAACATAGCGTTGTGTGGCGGCTACACACGTGGACAACTCAGTGGGGTAAAAAGAATAAGTAGCAGGGGGGGATAGAGATAAAAGATCAAATTTTAGAATTGGTCACAAACAAACTTACAGCCTAAGTGCAATGCAAAAATATAGGCATCACTAAGCGTTGTAGGGCTTTTGTGTATGAACAACAACCGCAACCTTGGCGAATTGGTAATCCCTGCGATGCACGTTGACCGAACAAAGATTTAAATTAAAACGTTTTCAATCTATTTTGTGGTGTAAAAATATCAGCTTTTAACAATTGGCAAATTGTGCAGAAAACGTTTATCTGAACTCATTTTCAAATCAATTTACAAATATGTCTTATAATGAAAAGAAGTCTCATGATGGCAATGCAAAAATATGGAGAAGCGTTGTAGGTCTTTTTTCCGTAGGAGAAACGCAACCTTGACGAATTGGTAATACATACAATGCACGTCGACTGAACACAGATTTATATCGATTTAGAACGTTTCCACTGTACTTTGTGGTGTAAAAAATGTTATATGAACACATTTTTAATTTACAAATATTTGCACTGCATGTTCGACCATAAATGACATTAAACCACGTTGCCCACCCCTGGTTTAAATAGATCCGAAAGACTTCGAAAATAGATCCGAAAGACTACCTTTGACTAGAAAATATTTCCGTTTTAGTTATTGCTTTACGTTGTGACCCCAAAAACGGTAAATATACTGTTTTTCAAACATCTCCAATGTATTTTGTGTTGTGAAGATAGTAACTTTAAACATTTGGCAATTTTTGCAGAAAACTGTTATCAAAACACATTTTTAAACCAATTTTGAAATATTTGCACTGCATGTTCGGCTATAAAAGACTTTAAACTTCAACGATTGGCAATATCCGCAAAAAGAGTTAATCTGGAAACCAATTTAAATTGATAAGTAAAAAAAATAACCTTACTTGCAATACGCATAACTGACGTTGTATGAGTGAAACAATAATTCGATTTTGTTTATCGAGCATGTTTTAAATTAGTTTAAATCGATCCCAAAGCAAGTATATTTTTTATATCGAATCTTTTACTAGAAAATAGTTCTGTTTTAGTTATAGTTTTACTTTTTGACCCAACATACGGTAAATACACTGTTCTATCATTCCACATGAAAAAAGTAAGTTACCGAAGAGATATATTGATATATACTTACATAAAAAATGTGTTTACACAGGTTCAGATATGCAACTACTGCTGCCGAGGAAACCTTTGCAACAACTTCAACGATATTCGGCAAGCCTGAGTGGAAATCGGCCACTCACAACACAACATTGTACATACTCACCTTAGCCATAAAAATCCTAATTCAAAGTTTCTAATAGGTCCCCCAAAAACTCTATATTGTATAATTTGTTCGAAACTTTATTTAACTGATTCGATTGTGTAGTTTGTCAGGATGGGATTTGTGTAGTTTTTCAGTTGTTGACATGTATAGTTCTCATGTACGTAACATATATCAATATTAACAAAATAAGTTGGCTATTGCAAGTAAATCTTGTATCTATGTTTCATTATTCCAAATGTACAACACTGGTCGAAAGCATAGCGTATATGTACGAAGCATAGCGTATGTAACATCGCAAAAGACACCAAACATACTCATATAGGCCTATGGTACAAAAATATTATCGTGATATTATTATATTGTCGTACACTTGTGTACTTACTAACACCGCAATAAAAAAACTAACACTATAGCATTTCATTTGGCGATGGCAAAATTCCACTTTTATATTTGAGCCTTACTTTCTAAAGGGCACCAAAAATAATGTGACAACTTCGAATCTGTAATACCCGATTATATGTCGCAATATTGTGTGAGTACAGCTACCTATACGGTGATGCGTAATTACCGCATGTACGTCAGCTATATAAATTGGTATACCTCTTGATGTTTAAAAACGATTATTTATACGATTCATAAGGATATGAAACTAAAACAGTTTCCCATTTTTACAATAGTTTTGACAGAAACTGAATTAGAGTTTCTAATATATAAAAAAAAAAAAAAAAAATCTACTCTGTTGAGTGACGGAGTATATACAGAGCGTTGCCTCGAGTGGCGGTTATACAGAGCACTGTATTCCACCCAGAGGATTTTGTCCAAACTATAGGGTGTTATATAACTCCTCATTCCGTTAATAATCTATTCAATCTGTAGGATTTACAGTGCCCAGTTAAACTCCAGATAACTAAACCGACTCTGCCGAGGCCCAAATCTTGCTCCGACTCCGCAGTCCTGCTTTGTAGGCTACATCACGTGATAAAGGTGGATTTAAAATAAACGTAAAACTAATTTCAATATAACTTTTATACATTTCACGTTTTCTAATCAAGGACTGGTCTACCAGCCAGGTTAAAACGTATACTATTTATTTTAAACACATTATATATTTTTTTGAGCTTTTTGCAAATTAAAAAATCGTTTTTTTTCAATTCATATTCCGTTGTCGCTTGCAATACGTTTCAATTTAAACAAACTTCACCGTCAGCCTATACAAGATTTAGGCCTGAAGATTTTATCGCGAATAAAGGTACCATCTTGTCTCTCTCTAGTTGGCTGTTGTAACATTATATCGCAGAAATCGAATGTCAAAAGGTAATTTGCTTTTTCCAACCTGAAAAACTGGTTTCGGTCGGATACTTAGCGGTTTCCAATATGAAACGAGCGCTCGAGGCGCATTACTTGAACGCATTTTAATGAAACAGCCAAAGCATACAGAAAACGAGAGTTTTATTTCCCAGGTTAGTTGTCAGGAAGCAGCACTTAGTGTAGGCTATGCAATCAATATGGAAGTTTGTAACTGTGGTTTGATAGGAAAAATAAACCACGAGCAGACGAAGGAAGCTTTTTTTCCGCAGAACATTAAATTAATCAAGTTGGAACTTAGTTATATCCATCTAGCGGTAATATTATAATGGTAATGAGGTTTTTGTTTCCATAGAGCACTTTATATCCCAATCGTCAGTTTTAAAATGAGTTTGCATTTCTAAAACTAGTTTCCTTAACACTTTCTGTAAAGTTAAGTAGAAATAATTTAACATAGTTTTAAAAGAAATATGAGTTTTCTTTTTATTGTGAGAAAATGTGAGAAAGTGCGACTTTTATGTGAGAAAGTGCGACTAAAATAACCACATCCTAACCATGATTGCAGGAAAACGTTGTGTTTCAGTTTAATTGGAGCAAAGAAAAATGAAACAACTATTCATTTTGTGTGTTCTGTTGGCAATTGCGAACACTGGATTTGCTGAAGGTAAAACACTTAATAAGATAAACTTGATAGTGAACAATTCAAGTTTTCGCATCATAAAAAATACAACAATACCTAAACCTTACAACAATAGCGAACTAAATGATGCAAAAAAGTGCATTAAATAATTACTGAATGTATAGGCACAAGGATGACTGCAATTAATTATTTATTATAAGGAAATGTTTCTCCAACATTTTCAGCTTGCTGGCAACAATCTAACACTTAATAGACATTAAACCCTTATACACGGCCAGGCTTGAGAACCACTGATTTAAGTTAATTGGTACACGGAATGCGATAGCGCCCAGTTAACTTAAATTAGTTATTAACAAAAACAACTACCTAAAACAGTGCTAAAAGTATGGCGTTTCTTCTTTTATTTGCAGACGAACCGGTAACGGAACGGCCAACAACAATCTGTTACGTCGGATACGTTGAGGAAAGCAACGAAAACACGACAATAGCAGAGTTCGAGCAAAAAAGCTGTAAACGAGGAGAGGTAATAAAACAACTGATAACCACATCCAAATTTGAGTATTTTGTAAGGTCGTATACCTAATTACCTTTTCAGCAATACCTGGCTTACCAAGTCTTGTCTAAACTGGTACATGAATTTATTTCCATTTTAAGTAGGAGAATCCCTAAAACATCTTACGTGCAACTTGGATGTGCTATCGCAAATAAACTGTTGCGGTTTCAACTAAATACCGAGAGTCGCTTAGATGGTTATTGTATTCGTATAGGCTTAACATGAGAAAATAACTGGGAGATTTGTTAGTTTTACCTACAAACGTAATGTCGTGACTTTCAAGTAGTTTTATCATTTGATCTGCACTTTCTGTTTCATTTAAAAGTTGCATTTCGAAAATTTTGTTTCCAGGATTGCCGAACTCAGTTCGAAGTAAACCATGGCAAGACAATGATCTACAAGTCCTGCCATTCTCGTAAGGCTTGCCGCGAACAACAAGACATTACTAATGAACACCAATGCTACAGCGGAAACGCTCTGCGTCATCAGGTACGGTATGCCATAATGCAGTGTTGTAATAAGTTAAGTCACTGTTTTCAAATGACTTGACTTGAGTCTTTTGGACGAATGACTTGACTTGGACAGTGTTTTCATTAAATTTCTTTGAATAAATTTGGGTTTATCTAAACCAAGGGTTCTTAAACTGGGGTCCATGGACCCCCTGGGGGTCCGTGAACTAGTTTTAGGGGGTCCATGAAGGCCTAGTTAAAAAACTAGTGTATACTTAAAGTAATTATTTTTTAAAAGAAAACACTTTAATTAAAATCGAACGGTTTTGGACTGAATGTATAGTTAGACTCCATTTAACTTTCACATTTTTCGGACCGAAATAACAGAGTCATGAAGTCTATTTGTTTTGTTGCGTTAATTTATGACGTCATTTTGGAGCATTTCTTGTCTACCGGGGTCCATGCAAAGCAAAAAAAAAGTTTAGGGGTCCGCGTTAAAAAACGTTTAAGAACCCCTGATCTAAACTTTTGTACGGAAAACATTTGTCGTATAGTGTATATAACGTTTTTGTTATTTTTAGTTGGGTTATTGCTAATATGCGGTCGATTTTGCCATTTACATTAGTTTAACGTTATATTTTTATGTCAATGATTAAAGTTGACTTGAAGTTGACTTGCTCTAATAATGACATGGCTGGTACTTGACTTGGGCAACTGAAGACTTAAACTGGGACATGCTTGACTTGGACTTAAAGCCATTTTAAAATGACTTGTTTGCAACACTGTCATAATGTGGATATAAAATGTATGTCAACATTACCAATTAATTGGTGTTCAAACTTGGAGTTGTGAACTAATTGCTCGAGCATTTCCGTAAGGGAAAGCGGGTTTTTTTACAAATATATTTGTTAACTTTAAAATACAATTTGTCTGCAGTGCCACCTCTTTTCAGCATAGTTGCTGTTTTGTATGCTGTTTCAGTTTTTTTTTACTTTTACTGCTTGTATAATGCAACATAAAGTTGTCCTTCTTTAATTTTTTTAATTTTCAAAACGATGAAATAAATATTTCCATAGAGCAAACCTGGTTATTAAACGGACCGCGGGCCGCGGTTTATTTTATTTTCAAGAAAATGCTTACTATGTAGTCAGTAAGGCACATCAGTGCAAATAAAGGTGATTTTTATAAACATTTATATATACCCTATTATTACTAGGGGCTGAACCAGGCATGCCGTCCACAGCTTTGTTTTAGCCTGCTTTAAAAAATCTAAAGAAAAGATTATTCACGATTCGCTAATCTCTTTAGTCTTTCTTGTATTAAACTTTTCATTTTAAGCAAAAAAGTCGATTTTCTTGGGCGCTTCGCGCGGGGCCTTTGGCCCTTTAAAATTTTCCTTAAGGTGCACTTTGCACAAAACTCCTATAGTATTAACAGCGTGTTTAGGCTTACTGTTTATCTAGCGTTACACTAAAGTAATATTGTGTGTATTTAAGATCCTCTTCCTGACCGGGCTCCACATCTTTTTTGGCTCCACACCGGCCATAGAGCGTATATATTACCATTCTCGCTATATATAGGTTAATGGTGTTGTTTTTTATTAGGTTCGACAATGCCTTTTCTGCTGCACAAAGGATCTATGCAACGACAAGGTCGTTCTTCCAGCACCCGGCGACCCCTAAAGGAACCGCAACACTGGCTAGAATGTTTTTCGAATCGTTCGATTGCGCCAAATATACCCCAAAAAGAGCGCTCAACAAGTTTTTTTTTTAAAAAGCTTAAAAACATCAGTATTTAGGTTAAAGTGCTTCCCAACCTTTTTCAGTTCGCGACCAACTTTTAATGCAAGTTTCACTGTGCGACCAACAATGCGATATGACCACATTGTTTAGCAATAGTTTAAAATGCAATTGATTGGTGATAACATTAACGGTTACATCAAACTTGCATCGTTATTACTGGTGTGCTACATTGATGGATAAATGTTACGTAATCATAATGCAATAATTCCCCGATGTAACACAAAACTTTAACATTTAGAAATGCTTCGCGACCCACCTGAAATAAGATCGCAACCCACTGGTTGGGAAGCACTGGGTTAAATGGCAGAGTTAGAAACTGCTAAAATTATTATGTCGAAACAATAAAATCAATATTGGGTGAAACAAAAAAACTTATATATCTTCACGCTCATAACCAAATTGCCTAAGTCATTTTTTTATGATTTTCAGGGTTTTTGCCTAAGTCACTCCTTGTTGCCATCCCCATCCACAGAAAAAGTGCCCAAGTCATTTTTTTGCACAAGCGAGTGGGAAATGACCTAAAAATGACCAGAGAACTTTTTTTGTGGATGGTGATGGTAACAAGGAGTGACTGAATCAAAAACTTCAGTAAAAAAATGACTTAGGCAATTTGGTTATGAGCGTTACGATATGAATAAAGCTATAAAAACAATTGAAACGAAATTTTCTGTACTTGCAAACCTTGTTAAAAATGCATTCAATATATCCTCGGCTCTGCAGCCAACTTTAACAGAAAAATTAAAAAGTTGAAAGTCATATTTCAAAATTTGCGTTCAGGAAGTGAGCGCACCCTAAGAAATAACAATCCAGATGTTGGCAAATCGGTAAACGCCGCGCTTCCTGTACACGCCAATTGCAGCCCAGCTTCAAGGTCAAGCGAAATTCGATCCGAAGGTCACGCGTCCAAGCGCGCGCGCCTACAGCGATCAGTGGTAAACTTGTTATTGTTGACAGATCGCGATTCGATTGTCATTGCGATTGTCTCCGATCGCGATCCGATTGTGACGCGCTTCCCACGACAAAGGCAGGAGCGCGGTCCAGAAAACTAATCGCCAAAAGCGGGCGTGACATCACGCTCGAACGCGCGCGCACACTGACGTGGCGGAAATAACGCGGCGACAGCGATCGGTTTGTTTCGTCACTATCGACTGGTCGGTGTCTTGTTTTGTCTGATGGATGGGCATTGGGTTGAATCCGACAGAGCGGCCAAGGCTCCGCTATGGTCCGGAGCTATTGATCCGACTCGTCCAAACACACACAATTAACGCTCGAGATTAACCTGGACGTTTATCGACGTGATTACTGAACCCCACTTCCACTAGATGTACTAACCAGGCGTGGATCTAGGAAATTTGCTTGAACATGATAATTTTTGTAGCGATGACGTCACAAAGGTATGTCATACTGGTACGCCATAAGAAGTCGCCTTATCAACACCACACTGTTCGTTTATTTTGTTAAAGTTTTACATTGGACAGGTGTTATCTTCAACACAAAAGCTACAAGTGAAAAGCACGGCGCCTTTGGTCTAAAACAATAGTGTAAAGGCCTAAAAAACAATTGGGTAAAGACCTAAAAAACAATTGGGTAAAGACCTAAAAAACAATAGTGTAAAGGCCTAAAAAACAATTGGGTAAAGACCTAAAAAACAATTGGGTAAAGACCTAAAAAACAATTGGGTTCGCGCAGAGCGTTAAAAAAGTTTGCATTTACTTATAGTTAAAAAATACACTCCCTGGATCCGTCCCTGCTACTATGCTATCCTCAGCTGATCGACGGGATATTTTACCATATCAAATAGTATAAATAATATACCTCTTATTTTAACAACGAAGAGTAAAGTCCAAGAAGTTTGGATACAAGAACAAATTTATTTCTATAAGGTAATACTAAAAACTATATTAGTAACATATGACCAAAACGTCAGAACACAATGGAAATAAACACACGGCCAAGTTTCACTTGGCGACAAGTGCCTACCAGCTATTATACTTACTTACAGAGAAGAGTGTCATTTAATTCCTTAATTTTTAACTTTTATATCCCAATATTTACTATAAGACTATAGTTAGGACCTCCATCGATTGTTTTTACTATTTTCTTCAGCTAAAATCCATACCGTATGAATAAACATTTTAGACATTCTCAAAAAATAGGAGATCACAAGATTAAAAAAAAAATTATTGCCCTTATTTTTAGTTTCAGATAAAGGCCGTGTTATAACAACGAAAATATACCGATTCCCGGACGTAATCGTTTGTTAGGCTAAATTGTATTAAGGGACCTCTATAAAAAAATACAGTTTTTGTATGACGCAACGTTATATTGCTAATTATAAAAATGAAAATAATGTTAAAAGTTTAAATAAGTTGAAAGGGTAAACAAAATACTTTTTGATTGAGTGCCAACTGTTTTTGGATAGTTAACTGGAATTTTCGTTCGTTCTTTGGTTCTCCTGGTCGTATGTTTGTCACGTATCCAAGTAAACCCATTCGTCAGGTCAGGTATACTGAGAAAAGCGCCCTAACCTCCAATACAACAGAAGCAACAAATGGCGACTTCGATCTAATCGCGAAAATCCTTCAATCACGTTAAGCGTGTGTGTCCAATATGGTCGGCAGTAGGCCAGTGTGTATTCCCAACGCTAATTGCTGGAACATTGCTCACAGATTGCCGATTGCCACCGATCCCCGTGTCAGATGAAGTAATTTAAAGCGTGCAAATGAGTTTGATCACAATTTTCGGCCGAAAAACGTGGCCATTTCTGGATTGACCCTCGTCTTTTTATATATCAGCCCGGTCATTCGGGACGTGTGCATAGCTTCTGTGGACCAAGTGGAAAGCAGATTGAAAAACGTAAAATAAATATATATATATATCAAAGGCCATACAAAAAGGCAGCGTATTTGAACGTTTCTAATAATTCTAAATCTTTTTTAAAATAGGCCTATATTATTTTTTTGTCCGATTACAACATCCTGCCATTATGCTCCAAAGAATATTAAAAATGAAAGAGTTATTTTAAATAAAGTTGCGGAAAACTCAATATTTTAAACACGTTAAGTTAATTTTTTATCATTAAAAGTTTAAGTTAATGCTACATACAGTAGGCTATCTATAAGGAACTTTGCAACATAATGGATGCTTTTAATATGCGAAAATACCACTATATAAATACTCCAGAAATTAAAATATCGGCGTCGTTAGTTTTAATAACTTTAGTCAAACTGTTTCGGCGAAAGTTTGTGGGAATACATGCACTCCAGGCTGTTCTTGAACATAATCCAAGTCAGTCATATAACTATGAGACAAATTTATTTGCTTTCATTAGGAAAGTTGTAGCTATTTATTTGATTAGGCAAAGCAGTTACTTATAATTACTTATATTGGGAAGATAATAAATCTCCCAACACCAATACTTTTTGAGGAACAATGTATGATACTAAACCCGAAAAGGCATTTACACACAGAATGAGAGGTTCCCAAATAACGCGCCACTTGGAATTTTAGCATGTGCGTTTAACATGATGTTTACAAAATGGCGGGATGCGTTAGAGCCGTTTAAATCGGGATGAGAAGATAACGAAAAATATAAACGCGTTAAACTAATAATAATTACTTTTTGCACATCATATTGTTAAACGAAACTTTTGTTTGATGTTAAGAAACACATTTTACTTAAATATAAAAATTCGACGTCACTAATCTGTTGGACGTAGAACAAGCGTCTGTATGCCGTATAGGCAACATTTTACAAACCTTTCCAATATTTTTTATTTAAGAAATGTTGGAATCGCAAAGCCAAAAAGGTCGAGTAGAACGCCATCATCTTGATTATTAAGACGTTTCGATTCGAGCTTGTATCATCTTAAGTTTATGTGACTGAGAAGTAAGCTCGTATCGAAACGTTTTAATAACCAGAATGATGTCGATCTACTCGACCTTTTTGGCTTTGTAATTCATTATCAGGCTACATTAGAGATATGTGAATAGTGTACCAAAGAATGTTGGAATCAATGAAATGCTTCTGGGTATAGGCTTTACTAAAATCCAAAGTCTAAACTGTGTAAGCAAAGTATACAGTCATTATAAAAAATATATATGTTGTTAAATTCGCATAAACCAGTCCTAATAATAATCAAGTGAAGGTTACGTAATTTAAAGCTGTAATGAAGAAGGAAAGTAATTCCTCCTAAACACAAAAGTCTGGTTGGCGACAGTGGAACTCATGCGGACAACCGCTATGTGAAAAGAGCGTGGAAAAAAAGTCTGGAATTTTTTTTCGTTCGGCGAACAGAGACGACAGAGACACATCGAAATGCACAGCGGGTTACGTATGGCTGGAAGGCACTCGAGGTACGAAGGTTTATAGTAAAGATTTGAAGTTTAATGTAGACATATACAGATGGGAAAGAAAAAAATTCGATAAATATAGGTGACAATTAATATACTATTTATAAAACTTATTTAGAAACGTTTCATTTGGAATAAATGGGTAGTGTTTTCCACTTCACCTCATACAGTTAGTTAGTGAGTATTATTAAAAAAAAAGCGTTGCGCAGAATTCGAAAAACTAAATAATATTTTTGTTTTTGAAAAAACAAGTCGTTTTAAACTGACATAGTTTTACAATGACCGAGTACATTTGCCATCAAGACAACATGGCAAGCGTCAAAGTAGAAGACCCAAACGAAAAAGATAAAATATGCAAAGCCACTCGACTTCCGAATTTTTTGATTGAAACAATTCTTAAACAAATTCCGAGCAATGCCCGAAGTGTGGCAATATCGACAAACTCGACTCCTTGCTCATTTGCAAGCTGCATTTCGGAACAAGAAAGGGGTACATTTTACCTTGACAAGAAAAATAATGAACCGGGTTTGATGAATTACGCCCAGCAGGTTAACCAATGGAGATGGTGGTTACAATCAGTCTACGGAAAATCGCTTCTTCAAAACCACCCAAGTCAAATTAAAAATCAATTAACCAAAGGCGGACACCTAACGCAACCTAAAAACGAACCCAGACTCTGGAACCCGGTATTTGACGATGTTAAGCCAAAAATTGAAGATAGTTTGAGCCAGCATGATCTTTCTTTGGAATCGCCGCAACGAGAATATTTTAGCGTCTTGTCCGAAAGTCAGGTGCCAGAAAAGTCCCCGAAAAAGCATTTGAATCCTCGTCAGACAAGCAAGAATGTTTCGCCAAACACGCAACCTGCGAAGCCGCCAAATAACCCCATCACCTTGGAGAAGGAAATGGAAGAAAACAAGCAAGCGATTTGGCCAGCCTGGGTTTACTGCACCAGGTACTCCGACCGACCATCTGCGGGTAAGTAAACATAAGGCATGTCCGACAATATCGGATAGAAGTCGATAGCAGATGTTAGAGTTATTTAGGCATTTTTGTCGTGATTTAAAATCCAAACTAACGTACATAAAATTAAAAAAATATTTTATGGAAACAGTGGAATAACTGTTCAACGGTATTTCGCCATTTAACTCTAAAGAAAATTTAGGCCTAACCGTTTAACAACAATAATTTTTCAAGTATGATTTAATTAATTTTAAGATCTAGCTACAGTACTGACGCCATTTGGTAACGGATTGGACAACATATCGCAATGAAATACAAGTGTTGTACATTCCTGCAAATATTATTTAGTTTTCGGTGAAAAACGTGAAAAATGCGCATCAACCACAGTTCTTTTTTTAAAACCGAAAATCTTTCGACCGAACCGAAAACGATTTGGATTGTCCAATCTACAGAGATCTTTAAACCCGATCGCCGTTGTAATATACAAAATATCAGTAACAACATTTTCAATTTTAGCAAATGAATACTAGAGAACCTTTAGTTACCAAAAAAAAGAACAGGCAAAAGTGTTGCTTTATTCGACAAAAAGTAAAAAAATAAATTAGTTGTTAGACAATCTGGTATTACCCTGAATTAAATTTGTGCTTCTTAGAAATGATGAAGAAATTTACCATGAAAAGTATGCTAATTTAGATTTAAAATCGTCCAATTGCTATTTTGACTACAACATGTTTGCAAAACATTAAACCAATAAAATAAATATTTAGACTCGCGCTTGAAGGTTTCCAAAGTTTTATTGAAATACTTTATTATTCTGGTTTCATCAATTGTAACTTGAAGGCCGGATAAATTCTCTAGGGCCACGAAAGCGAAAAGCAAGAAAGAAGAACGGGAATTCTAAGGAAGATATGGACAAAAGAGCAAGAACGGCATTCACCACTGAGCAGCTGAAACAATTGCAGGTTTACAGATTTCACTTTTAAGGCAGGGGGTCCTAAAATGCGGTTCATATACCACTTGGGAGTTGTTTCAGGGGGTGCATGAAGGTCTAGTTAACATCTTGAAAATACTATTTTAAAATGGGTTTTTAATAAATCGAGCCAAGTAGAAACATTAGCTGTACCGCCTTCTCTGTGAATACATTTGACTTTATTTCAGTTTCATATTTGTTTGACTGTGAACAGCTGGTTCATGCTTATGACATCATATCTAAACAATTTTATTGGCGCAAACCAAGCATATTTTTAGGGGTCTGCATAGTTTAAGAACCACTGTTTTAAGATATTGAATGTACAAAATCGTTCAAAATGACTGTCTTTGAGTTTACCGCATATTATTTAACTTGCACTCTTATATTGCTTTTACAGGAAGCGTTTAACGAAAGTCAGTACCTCACAGAGGAAAGAAGGGTTCGGTTATCGGAAATACTGGGATTGACGGTGGCACAAATCAAGGGTAAGTTTAAATGCCATGCGGTGATTTAAACTAAAACGGTTCAGTCAAGTTAGCTGTTACTATTTTATGTACAACGCAGTAAAATAAAAAAAAATATAAAATAGGCATGTTAAAATAAAAAGCAACCCGTAAAAGAGTCGTTTACCAAAGACATGCATCTTGCTTTTTAACAAATCCTTCGTTTGTTTGATAATGCTTCATTAGACCGGAATCTAGCTGTCATGGCCAGCAATTAACTTTAACTTTTATAAACACAGTTTGGTTCCAAAACCAGCGCGCCAAAGTGAAAAAAGCAAGCGGAGTACGATCGGTGCTGGAAATGCAACTGGTGGCGCAAGGTCTCTACAATCACTGCACACAGTCACCAACCAGCAGTGAAAAACATCAGGAAATCTGAAGAGAAGGCCACTTAAACTGTTGTTGCTCTTGGCTTCAGAAAATAGCCTCAGAAAACTTCACTGTCGTGTGAAAAAAGAAATTTATATAATGCGCTTTGTTTTCAATTTATTACTAACAGTGCTTATCACAGTAAAAGGGGAAAATAAATGCGCAAACAAAAAGCCATATGGGATTTAACTTTTGATATATATTTTGTTTTTAATATTGGAATTATTTATATACACACGTTTTTGGAAAATGAGAAACATTATCACGTGTTTAGCCTAAATATTGAAACAAGAAAACCTTGGGTTATTGAAAATTCGTTTTCAAACTTTAATAAATATGACCTTTAAGGTTAGCGTGTTTTTTATATGATTGACTAACCCTAAAATGTTACTTTCCCTATCGTACTATTTTAGAAATACTTTAAAACACATCTAAGTATAGTAAGTATGCCACATTGCTCGGTCTGATGATATGAATATCACATGTTCCTGGCGGTATGTCAATTTATATATTTTGTTGAATTATTTTCCGTTAAAATAAAAATAAAAATAAATAAACATCGTGATTTTGTAACCGTTAACGAGTTCACTACCCCTACAATTTACAGAATTTAAAATTTCGTGCATCAATTGTCGTTACTTTGAGCATTATAAATAGTCGTTTTCAGCTATAAAAAATATTTCTTTAAAACAATTCATAATTATGCAGCATAATGGTTGGAGTTTGTAGTAAGACGTCGTAATATCACAGCCCGTAGAGAAGTAGGTATCAACGCCAATCGGTCAAAATATTTCTTACATCAGTATGGGCTTTGAAATTTATAATTTAAAAAAAAAAGTTTTCCTAGAACAATTTTCCCATCAGTTTTGATCAAGAGATCACGCTTTCCGCATCAATGCGTGAGCGATTAGATGCCACTCGGTCATAACTCGTAATAACGCGATTAGTGACTTAGCAACTGCTCTATAGCCTATCGTTGAGATTACGACAAATTACTTTATCACGGATATTATTGCCCATTGCCGACGATTACGGATTAGTAAATATACACTGACTGGTGAAAATCAGAATGTGTACAGAGCTGTAACGTACAAAAAAACAAACGAAACTTTGCAAGTTTTAAGAAATTGAATTTTGCCAATTAGATTGATGGATCGAACAGGATTTCAAAGTAGTTCTAACCTTTAACGTACAGGTAAAAAATGTTTAAATCCAAATGTATGGCTGTACTATGTTATTACGTATATATTTTCTGTTGTTTCGCAGCCCATGTTTTATGATTATGTGGGATTGTGGGTAAATTGAATTGGAACGGATTCTAGCGAATGTATTTAAAAGGGTTTGTATTTGACCTAAAAGCATGATGAATACGGTAAAAAAATTTATGTGAGCTTTAAATTACAAATGGTCCGAAAATTTATGCCTGTAATTAGTCAATTATTAAACAACAGTAGAATGTAATGACTAACTTGCATTCAGATAACCTTTTTTAATTAATTGTAGGGCTGACATACTTTTTGCTATATTTAGCATACAAATTACAATGATAGCATAATTGTAAAATTCTTAATTCAAATTTTCAAAAGAAACCCAGGTTAAGCTTCCACAGGTTAAGAATCACTAGTCTAGGTCTAGGCGAAAAATGATACAGAATGAATTAAGCTTACTTACAAGTGGACGGCCTATGAACGATATGATGGCAAACTAAATGTTTAGTCGATTACATACATTAGAAGAGAGATGTACTTTTTATGTATCTGCTATTATAGTGTAACTGTAAGGCACTTATCGCGTTGCGCCAAACAAACCGTTGTGATCGCTTTTATACATTAATGCAGTGGTTCTTAACCTTGGGTAACCTGCCGAACCCCTATGTTATTCTGCAAGCTTTCGTCGAACCCCGAGTTTATTTGTTTCTTCCTTCTAGCGGCTGAAACTGGGCATAATCAAATTATAAACTTGCATTTATATAGGTTAAATTGGCCAAACTTTCAATTTATGGTATAACGTTAAATGGCACCTTGGCCAAACTTTCAATTTATGGTATAACGTTAAATGGCACCCTTTTTTCGCTTAAGGATGCCGAGGCATATTTTAAATTATTATTAATTATATATTTTTAAAAGATTCTAATATGGGCTTTATTTGTAAACTTTTGATACAATTGTTTTTCTACCATAAATATCACATAATATTTTCGTGATTATGAATAGTTAATACACCATTTAAATTTCGTTATTGCGAGGTTATAGTAAACCACTAAAAAATAATGCCAGTAACGCTTCCGCAATCTAGGCTACTCTATTATGTGGGATGCCGTAATTCAACAAGGTGGAAATCGCTGTGATACATAAATGGATTTCGCTTTTTGTCAAATCGTCAACAAAGTCTCTCCACCAGGTTCAAAAGGGCGCAATTGAAATCTCATGGGACGAGCATTGGCGCCATGTTGCGAAAACCAGACTCGAATTCAATAAGGCTGCACCATATCCGCGTGGGGCAGACGGGAGTTGGGTCAACGTCATCAATCAAGGCATTGTTTACGGACAGCTCGGATAAAATGAATTGTGATGTCACAGAAGATGGGTTTAGTAAAAGGTCAGCTTTACAGAGGAAAAATGACAGTTCTTTACTTCAGTGCTTTAAACCTTTAAAAGAACCGTTCGCACTTTCGGAAAATGTTCAACAGCGCGAAACAGCACAGTAAGTTTGCAACCTTTAGTTGTATTCGTGAAATAACATAAAAGGGTTTGTGAATTAAAACTGTTAGCCTAATCCTTAACCGATATAAATCTTAGTTCTTCTCAATGTAAAATTGGCCACTAGAAGGCTATAAAAGCAGTGCAAAAATCATTAACTTTCGTAAAATCCAACATTGGTGTATCAAAAGTAATGACTGTCTTTTAGAAATCAAACACTTTTCTATTGACACGTAAATTTTACTAAACACACGATTTTAAGCAGTTCTTATTGGAGTAAAAACATACATAGCTTACCTAAATAAACCTGAGCGAAGCGGCGCAAGGTGTCACCAGGGAGCACTGCTCTTTCTTGGGTAAGGCCGATAGCGAGTAAAAGTTTAAAAATGTTCCACTAGGTGTCAATATAGGCACGCATTATTGTGTGAAAATGAAATGCAAAAGTTTCAGATACCTTAATTGCCTTTATGAAACTTGGCGTATCCAACCCAAAATCGCCCGATGAATAGCGTGTGGCGCTTCGAAATTTATTGTTAAAAAGTTTTTGTGAAGATGAAAACTGTATTTGGGCTATAGATAGAAATGGCTCTTCTGGTGCAAACGAAGTTCTAATCAGGCTGCTAGTTAATGTTGGCGTGATATAACAGAGTTGACTTATATGTTCTAGATTTGTCAGGTTAGTATCGCAATATTGGATTAGGATTAGTAGGCTATATAACAGATACATATCTGGCCTGCATAGAAAACTTTACTTAAGAGTAAAACGCTATGGCTTATAAGTTTCGCTCGACTATCTGCCGATCTGGCAAACTAATGATGCTGCGGGATAAGATATTGGCGGCGCTTCGTATAACTTTCTTTTATTACTCTAGGCCTAGATTGCATATTTGATGTTACAAGGCCAGAGAGATACAAGAGCGTAGGAATGTTAAAAGCAACCGGGTAATTCTTTACTATAGTAGAGCAAGATACAAGATTTTGCTTCCAGTTTGGGCTCACTATCTACATCATTTTTTTGGTGATTTAGAATAGGTGCAACGAGAAAAAAGGTTAAGAACCACTGATCTAGATCTATCATTTGTAATTAGCGAAAAACATTCTACTTTTTATTTTTTTAAAGTGTTTCGAAACCCTTTTTCCTCGCCATTCAAGATAAGGTATGACGTGTGACAAGGCGGAAAGATCGAATTTTCCCATTTTTACCTGTTTCTGCGCAATAGCGGGAAATACAATAAAGCGCTGACGTACTACACACACCTTACGAGCAATTCCGCCCACTGGCGACACAAAACAAAAACCATTACGACGGCGACGTCATAATGAGCATATTCAACACCGCACAATGGCACTTATTTGAACTTGGTCTTTCAAACCATGCACTTATATCAAACTGGTGATTAAGTACTAAGGCGCTCAGCCGCTCACAGTGGACTTTAAGTATGCCATGACAACAGCTTGGCCGCATAGACGCGCATTGCCTTTGGCTTTGGCGTATCGAGAACTATTCGCTTCGGGACAAATTTTTTGAGACGCCGTTGGCAGCAACTGCATTTACAAACAACTTCAATATATAGCTTAAAGGTTTAGTTAGCGTAAATATGTAGATTATAGCACATAACATAGAGCGTTACAGGTTATGGCGGTTTCTTAAGTTTGCTGAGTTCAAGTTATTGTTTAAAGTGTAGATGCACAACGAATTAAACAACGATTTTCACTTAGCAATATAGTTTGTTTGTCACCAAAAAGGATTTACGATTTATTGCCTTTGCTTTAAATGTTTTATTAGTCTGACAAAGCAGCTGTGTTATTGGGTATTCTGGATATTACGCGTTTTTAGGCCTATGGTTAGTTTTTTATTCATACGGTGGTGGACTGTGTATACGTTCGGTATGGTGGACTGTTTTTTGATAAAACATTCTGGCTAAGGAATTGTCAAGTTAAATTGCTTTGTAATAAAACGTCTTAATCGGGCATCGAAACAGCACTGACATTAGAGTGGTGACAAACAAAGTTTAATATACAGTATAAAAATTAATATACAGTATAACACAACCGAATTGGAACCGGTAGGTATCGCTCTTCTAGATGGGACAGTGTAGTTTTTACTGAGCTATTTAATTTTTGGTTGGGGCAAATCGGCGCTATAACCTGTTCGATTTTATTTTAAGTCATTTAGCATGAGTCAAATAGAGGTGTTTAGCCATATGATTACAATAAGTTGTTTAGGAGGGCATTTTTCCCCGAAAACAGGAATACCAGCAGAAATGTTAGTGTTGACAAAAAATAAACTGCATTTAGTTCGTGTTAAATGATTGATGCCACGCCTAAATGTCGGCAAAGAAAAGGTTTGACGCAAGGTAAAACTTACAACAGACTGCTATAAGAAAGTTGATAAGCACTGCCTAACATCACGACCTAATTGAATGCATTAACGAAAGTGTTTATTTTAAACTTATTAAGTCGGAATTTGCTGCAAACCTTGTCTTTTAAGACGGTAATAGTCTATCTATATACAACGTAATATGCCTCCGGCAAACTTGAAATGTTTAACAGCTTAGAAAACGCATTTCGCGGAATTAAGCTTATCTGATTCAAGTCTTGACTGGATTTACTTCTTGAATTACACATGATACGTTATACAAGTAAAAACTTGTTGGAACTTAAATTGCACTTCTTTAATGATAGTGGTCTCGTAATTTTGTATTCTAAAATAACTCACCAATATACAGAGAAAATTCAAATACAATAGTGGCATGAGCTTGTAAGTCGTATTGAAAAGTGTGAATCATTTCGTTTGAAAATAAATTGTCATAAGAAACTGCTGATGATATCGCAATTTTACGGATGCCTTATCAAGCTATCCTATACGCAAAAATTTACCCTCATTTGATTTGTGCGGTAATAGGCTTATTTGTTTGTCCAAGCAATAGGTCAAGAAACTCAAACTATTTTGATAGACAGACTTAACGCGTGTAAACACGATATTGAGTTAGAAGTGTAACAATAATGTGAGGTTTCAGAAAGTGTAATGTTTTAGGGCATAATGGTTGAGGTTGTAGTAAGACGCAATAAGAATATCAAAGCCCATACAGAAGTTTAGGTATCTTTTTTTCAAGAGTTTTTCGACAGGTTTAAAATGATGGCACTTCTGTATATGGGCTTTAATATTCTTATTACGTATAATATTCTAAGTTTTTCATAATTTACTGCCTCTTGGATCGACTTTTAAATTACAATGAAATAAAATAATAATTGTAGACTTCCCAGCATTAAAATTACCCTTGTTGAAGTGACAGTAATCCCAAAGATAGCAGCGGAATATTTTACAATATTGCATTTCCATTTTTGGTATTACAGGTTTATTGCAATTTTACAACACATTGCTTGTTAAAAATAAAGCAAAATGAGGATATTTCTGGCCCTTCTTCTGATATCAATCTCGTCTGCCGAAAAGGCCTACCTTGAACCAGGTAAAATTATTTCATAATCTACTCGGCAGTTTGTAACGGTTAGACCTAAACATCAGTGTTGGTAAACAAGTCATTTTGAAATAAATTAAGTCCCAGTCAAGTCATTTATAAAAAAAACTTTACTCCAAGTCAAGTCATTTTCAAAGAACTTAAGTCTAATCAAGTCATGTTGAATAAATAACAAGTCAAGTCATTTTCAAAGAACTTAAGTTTAATCAAGTCATGTTGAATAAATAACAAGTCAATTTCCAGTCAAGACGTAATTAGAGCAAGTTATTTTCAAGTCAAATCCTTGTCATGAAAATTAAACTTTAAACTATTAAAATTGGTAAACTAGTCCGATTATGAGCACTAACTTAACTAAAAAGTAACACAAAACTCAACATATAGCAAGCAAATTTCTTAATGAAAAATGCTCAATGTTAACACTTCATTTTTAACAAGTCATTTGTCCGAAAGACTTAAGTCAAGTTAAGTCATTTGTCCAAATGACTTAAGTCAAAGTCAAGTCACGTTGTCCAATATTCTTAAGTCAAGTCAATTCATTTGAAAACAGTGACCTGACTGAAGTGCATTTAAGTTACTGTTTTCAGATGACTTAGTCAATACAACACTATGCTAAATAGTACAACATTCCGAATACTTATAATATAAATCTTGCTGTTTCACATAGACAACACAACCAGTCTTCCGAAAACTACATCCTGCTACCAAGGAACTAACGGTGTCTACAACGAACAACATTGCGCAATGGAACAGGTGTGATTTTTGATAAATAGTTCGTATTTTTCAGGAAACGGAATTGGATGTCTTTATAGAATCCACCAAAAAATCCGAATTAGAATAACATTATCGTCGGAATAAATTCAGTTATGAATAAGACCAAAATAGAGATAATATCTAGTCGGAATAGGACCTAAAACCGATCAGGCCATAAATATGCTACTAAATGTATGGGAAAGTAGTGTTATCAATTAAAGAAGGATTTCAACCCAAATTTTTAAAGTCTCACAAGTTAATGGTTGCCGTGATATGAGGCAATAATGCGCTTTTGCCATATTTACAAACACTCACGGGTTCCGCCGCTATAGTTGTTTGTTGTGTCAGCAGCCTAACTTCAACCTCGCCGATTTGTCTAAGTTTCCCACACGTCAACGATTTCTCACGTTTTAACGCATAGATTATATCGCGAGAGTTTGTGTCAAGAATCTCATGCAGTTTAACGAGTAGAACAGGTAAAAAAACTACGCGCTACATCGGGGTTGGATATAATCTATGGGCATGTGCCAACAATTGCGCATTACACGATTGTAAGTGGGGCACTATACTCGAACAAAGAAATTTGAAAATGTCAAAATAGTAAGGAAAGTTTGTCTCGTTATTTTGTGAAATCCCTTTCTATTCAATTTCTGTTTTTTTCTCTAAACTTTCATGTATATTTATATATATGTATATCAATGTATATACTGATTATTGAATAAAGCGTATAAATAATTCCAATATATACAACTATAAGCTATATTGTCCTTTCAAACACTGCAGGTAAGCCCAATTTGTACGGCGCATCTCAATTTAAAGTTTAAAATGGTACATAAGAACAAAAGGTGGGCCGCCTCTGGGTTATAAAATTGCCACTGTAGATTAAAACAATAAGTTAAGGGCAATCATAAAACAAAGGACGGTGCACACCGCAGGTGGTTTCATAACTGCCTAGTAACAATAAATACAGCATTACCTTAGGGAAGGTCAATTATTAAACAGGAAGCTAAAGACTACAAAACATGTTTTTTACGCAGTCGCATAACAAAATACAGATATATCAAAACGCTACATTAGAGCAGTCTGTGACAAAATTAAAATGGTAAGAAGGATGCATCATTAAAACAAACGGAGAGTTCTACATATATCAGATTTCTAAAGGCCGACAAAATAGGAGTACAACCATAACCGACTAAGATTGAAATAACTATATTAATCAAAAACGTTATAGGTGGCCTAAAAGAGTCAAATTGTACACCTGGATTGAGACATTATTTCTAATAAAATAGTGCACATTGTATGAGAATTATTGATTCGAAATTTACAGTAACTGCGTTCAAATTTTCTGTCTTATGCGATTTCATCAAATTGGTAGTATAAGCTACATATTATGCAGTTAAATCAGACACAATGTGTAATGAATGTAAAACGAAAAAATGTAGATAATGGATTTATGAATAACCAAAGAGAAATACTAAATGATACGTCAGCGATAAATTCAAGAATGTAGAATTGGCGTGCCAAAAGGAAATCAACACGACCACATGAGAACCTATTTTATGAACAACTGTATGCTATTAATTTTTGGACACGCAATATGTCTATTGTCTACTTACATAAAATTCAAGTGTGAATTGACCATTCCATTGAATATAGTTCACAAACAGTGTTCAGGAAGACATTTCTCACTAAGTAAATGCTTTTCACTTCCTATAATGTGTAATAGCGTGGAAACACAATGCAAACGTATGGCGAAACATATACTCTTATATATTCTACGAAAACCGCAACTTTTAATAAAGTTTTTAATGAAAACATATTGGTATATTGGCAGGAATACATATTATACACCTAACAAGACCATGATCATTTTTAAACAATGAGAAAACCCAACGTAAGAGAATTTCTCTCAAAATCTGATTTAACATCAACGCACCTGCAAAACCTCTTATCGCACCTAAAACCATTTATGTTCACGAAAAAGGTAAATAAACCATTAAAGCGCCTTGAGATAAGAAACGACCACAACAAAGAACGTAAGTAACAACTTGAAAAAAAAAATCAATAAATTTATGCAGTTGCAAGTTCAGCTAAACTTCATTTTGTAAAGCACTTTGCACTAAACAAGCACATCACACACATTGTACTTATTTCCTAAGGATTCCCCATTTGTATACGCTTGCAGGTTAATTTTTTGTCTGTTTATAATAACTGCTTATGTATAAGTTTATCGTGTTTACCTTGGATTTTTTGCTAGTTTATTGAAACATGGATATTGTGTGAACAGTGTTTTCTTCTAATTTACAACAAACGGATGTATGTGTTTTTTACTAATCGACAAACGCCTTTTCTAGCAGCGTGCTTTACGACTTATATTCCCAAGTTGTGCATACTTTTGTTTTCTATAACCAAGACCTTTTTTTAATTGACAGGAAATGTGCATCACATCGGTGATAATAGCTGAAAGTACAAGAACAGTCACAAAGTCGTGCATTAGTACGGAAGCGTGCCTGGCGGAACAGCGCAAGAGCGACAAAGAGTGCAGCGGTTTCGACTTTGCGGCAACTTTGGTAAGTAGGCCTACCTCCCAGAATTGTAAACAAGTTTTTTTGTAATAAGATAAGTCCCATTCAGGTAATTGTTAAAATAATCTAATTCCAAGTCAAGTAAGTGCCTGAAATGCTATTACCTACTAAATATAATAGCTACATATATATAATATACAACATTATGCAGCCATGCTCCTTACTACAACATCTAAACATTATGTAGTCAAGTGATTCTTAAAAAAACAAACAAATTAAGTCCGACTATTTTAATAACCCATGTCAAATCCAAGTAATACTATAGAAAGTTAGTCTCAAGTCAAGACATTGGAATTAAAATAAATTATTAAAACTAAAGATTTAATGAGTTTCTTTCATCTCTAGCAATATTTCTTGCAAACCATTTGACGCAAAAAAATGAATCACGTAGCCCGATATTACCACAATGTGACAATGCTATTAAATTTAAACATCTAATTTTTAATCGAAGTGATTTTCAAATTGACATAAGTCCAACTAAATTCATTTCTACGAACAACTTAACTCAAGCCAATTAATTTTACCTAAAAGACTATAAAGTCCAGTTAGGTCATTTAAAAACAATGACTTGAGTGCACTTAAGTAAATCAAGTCATTTGTAGTTTTATTACTACAGGTAAAACTTGCTTCAATGTTCAGAAGGCTATATACAGTACAAAACGTTCCGCACATTGAAAAACAGATGGATCAAATCATCAAAATAAGAGCATATTGTAGTTAAAAAGCAATTTACAGAGTTGCTTTTAGATCTATTGTTAGCATTATAGGTTTAATCCAGTGGTTCTCAACCTTTTTTCTTTCGTGGCCCACTTACGTTGCAAAAAAATTCTGTGGCCCGATAAATTTTTATGAAAGAAAAAACTGTAAAACAGGTTTAGAACAAAACACAGCAGAAGATATTTCAAAACAGATTATTTATTCAACCGTGCATTAGTGAGATACTTGCGGCTGAACAATAAATTTACATTCCTTTTTATTTATTCAATTTACTCCCCAAGCCATTATTCCTGTAAAATTAAATATAGTGACAAAAATGAAACTAAATCTAGCTTTTTAAAATTTGTTTGTGGACCACCTCAAATGTTCTTATGCCCCACCAGTGAGCCATGGCCCACTGGTTGAGAACCGCTGGTTTAATCGGAGAAATCAAACATTGTTCCAATAAACTCATGGCGGCCTGATATAGTGAATTTTTTTAACTATACACGTATCTTCGAAGACTTAATCAGTTCGGCGATGTGGTATTTTAGGTTTCCTTAAATGGGCGTTCGCCTTTTTTCAGTATAAGTATACTCAAGTATGTACATTTTCAGGTCCTTACCGAAATGTTAAAACAAAGCTTTTAATGGTTCACGATGCACATTTCTTTGTTTTCAAATGTTCGCGTATATAGTAATTAAGCTGTCGCCACTCATAAAACGCCGCCGGAGAAAAATATTTACGCTAGTAGTGCAAGCCACGGCTTAACATTCCTTAAGATTAGTCAGGCACTTTTACAAGACAACAAGAGCGTAAATGCTCAAAAACGCGTACAAGCAAAACATGCAATGCACTGGAAATAACGCTGTAAGTTTTAACTTAGTGGTTAGCTAATTTACCTGTAGCTTTTACCACCAAAATATTTGAGTTTAACAATGTGCGAACTTAAACTTTGATGGAGTCACCACTTTACATTGGAACCATAAAAATAGGCGTAAAGTGTTAAGTGTTGTTCGTACATGTAGGGACATATTCACTTTTACCATTGGCATATTACAAAGTAGGCTATTGACTATCACACATGTCTTAAAATCAGTCGAGCCATTTGTAAAAAAAAATTCTGTTCAAGTCAAGTCTTTTTGAATAAATACCAAGTCAATTTATAAACGAACAAGTCAATTCCTGTCATTAAAATTAAACGTTGAATTATTAAACATGGTGAACTTTTCCGATAATGAGCAAAATCCAACAAAAAATAAAATAAAAGGAAACAAAGCAAGCTTATTGTTTTACATGCACAAATTAAGATAACTATTATACAAAGAAATCCCTAATGTTAATACTTCAGTTTAACCCAAGTCATTAGTCAAAAACTTAAGTCAAGTTAAGGCATTCGTCCAATATAATTAAGTCAAGTCAAGTCATATTGACCAAAAGACTTGAGTCAAGTTAAGCCATTAGTCCAAAACAATTAAATCAAGTCATTTGTCCAAAACAATTAAATCAAGTCAAGTCATTTTGTCCAAAAGACTTAAGTCAAGTCAAGTCGTACGTCCAAAATAATTAAGTCAATTAGGTCATTTTGCCCAAAAGACTTGAGTCAAGTTAAGTCATTCGTCCAAAACAATTAAATCAAGTCATTTGTCCAAAACACCTAAGTCAAGTCATTGAATTAAGCCATTGCAACACTAGTAAATCCTGGCGACTTAATCTCTTTTATTTTGAAAAAAGGCGTCGGCGTGCCATATTTGTTGCGTGGGAGCCAACTGCAATTTCATGGAAGCAAGCGCCGAGTTGGCGGAAGCCCACAAAGTGATAGCCGACATACGAGTGGGCCAATAGCGTTAAGGCCACAAACGCACAAGCACGAGTTAGAACGTTAGCACGCCGCCGCGGCTGGTCCGGGATCTGCCGGCTTTTCAAGGAGAAGAATCGGATGTTTTTTTGTTGCTGCTGCTTTTTAGGTCACATTGTCAATTCCACAAATCACAGGCGTATCCAGGGTATTTTGCGCCCGGGGCAAACTGGAAATCGCCGCCCCTTTATCCATGTGTAATCACATTTTCTATTACATTAACACAATATACCTTACTTTATAAGGAAAAACAATGCAAATTTTAATAGAACATTGTATCTAAAGAAGCACCCTCATTTTGGCGCCCTTGTACCTTGGTGCCCGGGGACATATGTACCCTTCCGCCCCCTCTTAGCTACGCCTCGTCCCAAATCTTAAGGTATATTTTTTCTTTTGTCACGCACTACGTAGTTTTTGTTGTATTTGTCTCCGTCATACGTGTATTTAACGAGCATGCTTTACGACAGCTATTTGATCGATGCGGCACACCAAATTATCAAAGCCAAGCGCAGAAAGATATTATGTTTCATTCGTTTTGTCGGCCGTATCATAGACGCTGATCTACCAGCAGCTGGGCGAAGCAAGCTTCATATTATGCTAATTCAATATAACATTATAGGATTTATAAACCTTATATTATTTTTTTTATTTCGTTTTAATTCACTAACTATGATAATAATGTACAACACGTTATGAACCACTGGTATACATCGTGGAAGTGGCAGTCGTACAGGGTCACACGAATTTTTATGATAAAAAATGACGTTGTGGCCACCCTGGTGGTTTTGTTTCAAACAAAAACGTGAAACGCGTTTTTTTTAAATAAGGCTGTATCACAATTGTCTTTGAAGCGTTCAATTTATCTTAAAAATAGGAAGCAAAACAATGAATCGACAGACTAACGCTAAAAATGGTCTCAAGAAGATACACGGACATGTTTCACTACAGTAACTGTCAAGGTTAACGCAAAGCTTCCTACACTTTAATATATTTAGGTTTTTTATAGATTACTGTTTAAAGGCTTACTGCGCTTAAAGTTATTTGAAAGATTAGGGTGGTCCCCATTGCTGAAATTTATAGCTAAGTAAACAAATAATTGATTTTCTTTAAACATTGTTTCGTATTTGAGTTCGACAAATAGTAGCTTACTTGCTGTTCGCGTATAGTAGGTTGTTATAATATGCAACTTTGAAGTAATGTAACTTGTTAGTGGGGTATACGTTGAATATTTATTAAAAACAGAGAATTGGATTTATTTTGTAATTTACCTTATGAAACTCATCTATTTCTAGTTGAAAAAACATTTTAACAGTAAAAAAACATTTTTTAATTTTAAACATTACCATTATTGGTCGTAATGAGTATCAATACAGACCTCAAATCGTTTGTACAATATATACTTACTATTAATTAAAAATTAAATAAAATCTACAACCAAAACAATAAACTTAAAAGCACGTTGTTTAACTTCGGTGAATACTGGGACAGGGTTTGAAGATGGTCTTAAATGTTTTTTGTTATATAGCCACATTTAACTGCATTCGTTTAGTTGGCTACGATTTTTTTACTGCAACTATTTACGATGTTGAGATCAGTGTGGTAAAACGGTGGTAAAAGTGCTTATAACTGAAGTAAAATTCTATTTAAAAATGACCCTTTATTTACTAATTCTTACAACCCAACATTGCATGAGTTTTTGATCATATAAATCATATGCTTTTAGGATTGTATTTTTGTCAATGTTTGTAGTTCTTCGTACTTGATGTGATATACCTCAGCAGTGTTTACATGGCTTTAGAAATATAGTCTTATAGTTACAACTGACAATGTCGTTTAACCAAATAAAATTCCACACAAAAGAACTACAGGTTGCGGTTTGGTCTGTTAATAGACTATTTTCTTATGGTTGATTTTATTTAAAATACCTTACTGAAGTATTGCAAAAATGACTTCATAGTCCCACGAATACGTGAATGTATGGCCTACACGTATGAAAAATAACACGGCATTATCATAAACCAGAGATTCCCAAACTTTTTTCGAGTTCGACCCAAATTTGAGTCTTTTGAACATCTCGACACAGATAACTAGTATGCAATGTGGCCCTTTTAATGAATGTAGTCAATTCTTCAAATACAGTTTAACTTATAAGATAACAGTTCTTAAACTATTCAGCTCCAAATAGTTTCGTAATTAAAAAAAACTTAACTTGATTTTTTGAACGAATTGATTGGAATACCACCAGAACTGCTGTAAGATGCACGAATTCAGTTCCATAAGATGAAATCAAATAACAGCGTATGATACCACAACCCAGTCTACGTTCGGATGAAACAAACTTCAATACAAAACAAGTTTATTGATAAATTTACAGTACCGGTAGTCCAAATGTTGGCGAATCGCCTCTGCACGATCCATGTTTCGGTCGCGACTATACTTTAGGAAGCAGTGCCCTAAACCCTCGTTTGTGCTGTTTGTTTACACCAGGTCACAGTTTTTGCAACAACATTTGCAAAGCAACAAATAATAAACACGAAAATAACTAGTTTAACGTACAAACGAGTCTTAACCTTTTAAACGTATGTTGACTTTAGCTGGTATTTATTTTTAGCTGTTCAAGCTTTCCAGCTTTAAAACAGCCAAGTAGAGAGCGCAGTTGAGTTTCAATGTCGAATACTTCACCTTATCGCGAACTACCATCTGCAGATTGGTAAGATATAGAGTGACGTGTAACTTTAGCAGGTTTGCTTTGAAATACGAAGCAGGTCAATTATTTAATGCGATACGCCAATTACGGAGTTTGGTTAAATCCGGATCTAAAGCATGTGTGGCTATCGTTTACAGAACGCAATGGTTCTCAAATCGTGGACAACCACCCAAGTTTGGTCGCGATATAGATCTAAACTTGCCAAAGGGGCATTAAAAGGCAGCCGTACCGTGCTGGATCTAGGACCGGAAAAGATGATGAATGAGACCAAGCACCACCGGCTATTTTAACTATAGATTAGACAGAGGGAAATGCGTAACTGTTTTGCTTTTTAGTAAAACTGTTTTTCGTTAGCTTACAACTTACGTAATCTAACGCCAAACTAGAAAATTGTATAAGGCCATTGCAGAAAAAATCAAGCATTCAGCAAAAATTGTCATAATAGATATTGGCGTCAAAACTCAAATTTGTCATGATAGCGCCGTGACACATGTTTTGGGCTGCTTCAAATTTTTATTTGATCTTTATTTCGTATAAAGTACAATTTACAACTTAGATGATTAGGATTGTACTGCCCTTGACTCGAGCAAATCATGTCCCCCAAAGTTTTCAACGACATAACTCAAAAGTTGTATAAAATCCACGTAAATGTTCAATACTGTCAAAATAATTAATTAGTTATTTTTTCAAAGATTTTTTTTTCTAAATAGGTGATTTTAATAAAGCAAACTTTGAGCGATTTTACTTTTGCTCAAGTCTCTTATGAACAAAATTAGAAAACAACTTATGTTAAACCGATATGTTGTTTAAAGCCACAAAATAAAGTTCTGACGCTTAACATGGCAAACATATTGTTAGCTATTAGTGCGTTAAAGTTCAATGCATTTTATTAAAGGTGTGGTGATTCTAAATCATTTTGCGTCTTTTTTTTCGGAATTCACTTGCAACAATAACCGCTGCCGTTGTCTTGATCATAGCTTGGATGATTTGGCATTAGAGCGCTGTTTACAGCTCACGATGGATTATGAGCTTAGCTCGTCAGTCGTCTTAAAGCTGACAGCGTTACAAAACTGCGGAATACTGGAGATTATAGGCTATCGTAAAAAGAGCACGGGCCTTTTTGTTATCCAGAGTTGATATAATCCTCGGGGCAATTTAAATCAGTAGTGATTATATTTTTGGTCGAACGCCAATCTAAGTGTTGGATAAAAATAAAGCAGGCACGCTCCAGCATCCTTGGCATTTGCAGCTAAAATAGCATTATAATGACGTAACTCTTGACTTTTAAAGCAGTCATTTATATCCATATGACATTTCATGTGGTATTCTAGGCTTTACGTAACAGTTTCACATTATACAGCCTTTGTTTTCATTTCGCCGCCAAAAAATATAAATGATTGCTTTAAGACAGTTTGAAATTTAACTGTTCGCATCAAAATTACAAACTTTGGACTGACTTAAAAAGCACAAATTGAAAGGGATATAAAAGCCAACGACCATAAAAACGTGGCCTGGAAAGTTTTGGTTTTTGAGCTGTCAGATTAAAAGGCCACAAAACCTAAACAATCAGTTGAATTCCTCTTTGCATAAAACACAGACTCCGGCGTACTTTTTTTCAACGCTTTTATATCGATTTATCCACAAACTGTTTATTAGGTTAACGAGTGACTTAGGTAAAGTCATTGTAAGGTACTGTTTTCAATAACTTGATTAGTAAATGGCATAAATGAGTTGGCTTAAATTAAAGTTCATTAATTGAAAACATTTTAGTTTGAGTCAACGATTAAATGTTAAAATCTAAACTTGCTATTTGTTTTATTTATGATGTTCACTGTGCGAAATATCAATGAGATGTGATTTTGTAGGGGCATTCTAAACTTAAATGTCAATGCGTGAATTGGATATTATTTGCTATTTGATATGTCTTAAGTTGTGTTGCAAATGACTTGACTTGGAATCAAAAGACTCACTTTAAAATCCTGGGGTCAACCACAAAAAAAAACTTCTGTAATGAGCAGTGGAAAACGATTAGTTCCACTGGATTAAAGAATTAGAAAGATGTGCGGCGTTTTAATAGTTTAAAGCTGCGGTTTTGTCATATAAACAAAACTTCTCACAAGTGTAATAAACCGCTTGGCTTTGCGTAGCCTGTCTTATGGCTTTACTTAATCCCTATTCTCTGCTGCTTTTTAAATGCTAAATCCGGACTTCTGAAACACTTAGTTTGCCACGTTTTAATGGTTAGTTCAAACCTTTAGCGAGCCTTTGCGGTTAACAGCGATAAACAGAACACATCTTGTTGTCCGTTTTTTTCACGCAAAGTAGAGTGTAACTTTAACACTGTAACATAGTTGGGGATTATGTTTGCGCTAGTTTTGTAGAAAGATTAAAAAAATGCACGACCTTTAGTTTAAAAGCTTAGTAATATAGTATATTCAATCTTCTGCTGTATACAAAAACATAAACCGTGGTAAAGGCAGCAAATGGTTAATTGTTTGCGTTACAGAAAATAACGTTACAGAAATTAAATAAGCAGATAACGTAATTGTACAGTAGTAAAAACACGATGAAGCAAACATACCGTTTGTTTAGGGTAAATCCATTTTAAAATCACTGTTTTGTTTCAGGGGATAAATGTTTACTATTGACACGGAATTGTCCGCTGAATAGTTTTGCAGTGATGGTTCAAATCGCCAAGGCTTATATATCGGTGAAAAATAGCGATCTTCGGTGATTCACCGGTAGGCAAGATCGTATCGTGGTTGCCATATGGCTTTTCGGGTTGAATAACAGGCTTTCCTTCGAACAGAAAGATAACCTTTAAGTCGGGTTGAATATTTCTACTTGGCAGTCGAAAATGTTACCCTCTTATTGATTTGATGCCTAGTTTTACAAACTGTAGTTTTGGCTGATGGCTGTAACTCACTTCAACAGCGAAACTATCCTTTTGCTCTGAGGACTAGCGACTTGGTTAGAATAGGCGGAAAAATATTGTTTAAAAAACAGAGTTGAATCCATCGGTCAAATTGACCTTTTCACAAGTGCAATATGAAACTATAGAATGATCGACACATTTATATACAATATATTGTCCTAAGAAAATGCAGGTAGCCAGAGAATACTGTTATGTCTCATAAATAAGGTTGATTCTCTTCTATAAACAGTAGTGGGTCGTGTATTGCGAATAAAGAAAAACAGCTGGCATTTAAGGCAGCAATGGTTAGAATATCCTTCAAATCTTGAATGCACAATGCACATATACATCCAAAATCAATAAATAAAATAGTCCCTATACTTATGAAAGCTGTTTTTCACAAAAATCTATTTCCATCGAAAAAAAAAACGAAAAACATATTGCAGATCAAAAGTTTATTTCGTCCGCCCCGTAAGTGCATTTCACGTAGGCGCAAGGCGCGATTTGGTGATCCAGGTGGCAGCACAACCAATCGTAGACGGAAGACACGAGAAAAAACGCTCCCCTACCACCGGACTCGCAACTCCTTGGCCCGAAGTTACTGACTCCGTACTGCACCCAGCGGCCGTTCTCTTCACAAACGAGCGGCCCACCGGAGTCGCCCTAGAGCATACGATTTTTACTGATCAAGTCTGGTCTGTTGTCGTTCTTACTATAAATAGGCTGACTGTTAAATAACGTCCAATATTCTAAACTGCACAGCATATGAACTACAAACCAAACCTTAACTGAAACTTTCTGTTTTTACTTGCATCCAGTAAGTCTTGCCTGGCACCTTTCCTAATATATATACGCTGGCTGTTGAATAACGATCTATGTTCTAAACAGCAGTGCACAGCATTTAAGTTACAAACTAAATTCAGTTTCTGTTTCAACTTGCATCCAGTAATCAAGCTACAATTCTAAATGTTATATATACTTTTCATGTAATAAATCTGATTGAAAGATTACCCTGCGATGATATCTTAAACGTTGTTTTAACTTAAACTAACGCATTTCATAAGTTTAAATTCATAAAATAAACTGCACTTTTAAAAATATGCTCATGTAATCTGCATAAAGCGTTAAAAACCACTGCATTTTTTTACAAAAATTTAAGCAATAATCAAATACCGACAGCGCATTCAAACCAAATTGTTTCAAAAGATTCCTTAATTTTGACCAGATAAATCGAATAACAAATATTATGAATGTTGCAAACACCTATTCTGGTTTACATCAACATCCAATCTCAAGTAAAAGACGTACACTTCAAATCGGATAAAAATAACAACATTTAAAATTGGGTAAAAAAAAACAAAAAACGGTTAAATGTAAACCTAAGAAGAAACCACGCATTCGTTTGAAAAACAACGTCCAAAAAGTCACTTACCCTACACTGTAAGTTCGGGTTGTCTTCGACTTGAGAAAACTTTGTGCAAAAGTTGTAATTGGGGTCGTAGTAGAATCGCGCGTATGTGCTTTGACACACTGGGGGGATTTCTATGTGCTGTGGCGCCTGTTTGAGAAGGTTGCGTGGTGTGTCAACTGAAAATGCAAAGCAAGTGCAGCTGTAGCAAAGAATGTAGGGTTGAGATTTTGCACTTTCCCGCTTAAGAATGCGAGTGCGATTCGCATAGGGCAGCCTTTCTTAACCTGGGGTAAATTTACCCCCGGGGGTAAAATTTCTCGTTTTAGTGGGTAAATGAGCTATCAATTTAATTATCCACAACAGTTGACGGGACAGAAAAATTGTGTCAGCTGTAGGTATTGGTAGCTTACTTTCCTAGTACGCATCATCTGCTAAATTATAAGCTAGCCTAGTACCCTACTGATTCTCGTCTGGTGTCGGCTTCGCTAATCAATACTTTTGTTTAGTTTATTAGCAACATCCTTGACTCTTAGTTACTTTTGTCGTTGCCAAAAAGCAAGGACAGGTGTTGCATTGAATATAACTGATGTAATTTGTTATTTTCGTTTTTTAATAAAAGAGCACCCTTTTATATATTGGGGTCAATCTGATATTTATCTCAGTTAAAAGGGTAAAACATACAAAAAAGGTTAGGAACCACTGGCATAGGGCGAGTGCTGACCGACCCTAACACGCCCGACTTGAGAATGCCTTTAAAGCAAAAATTGGGTATTGTTTCCAGATCTAATAAAGTTCTGATTTGTCGCCAGACTGGTGAGTGCAATATTTAGTACAATACCATCCCTGGAATGAAAACCTTACTCAATAAAAATGTGAAATGTAGAAATGTTTACCATAGTCGGGTAAAATATCTTTGAAACGAATTGGTGTACTGTTACTTGTAATAAGTTTGTGCTGCTACGACTTTTTAAGGCAGTGGTTCTCAACCGGGGTGCCGCGGCACTCTGGGGTGCCATTTTTAACGCTCAAGGGTGCCGAGAGATATTTCAAATTCTGTAGGATTTCATTTTTTGCTCTGTTGGTAAGCTTTTTGATATAATTTTTTGTGTACGATAAAAGTGCCAAAAATAAAAAGGTATTTTTAACCTTGTTGTAAACAGGTAATGTGCTGTTTGAATCTCGTTTATTGTAAAGTTACAGTTAACCACTCAGCAAAAATACGAGCAGGGGGGCGCAAACTATTTATAATTTCTGGCGGGTGCCGCAAGCCAAAAAAGGTTGAGATCCACTGTTCTAAGGACTAGAGAACTATACGCATCTCTCTATAATTATGATTCAGATAATAAATATTTTTTAATAAGGCAGTATATTTTCGTGATGCAAAATTTTGCGGCAATTATAAATATTCCTCACCTGTATTGCTGGTGAACCCCCACCCCACGACCCAGCATAGTCGACTGTTCTTCGGTATGACGTCAGGATTGGGAAGGCACACGGGCGCCACCTCCCGGCGGTAGCGAATATCACGCTGAAAAAAAAGTCGTTTTTTGCAAAAAATATTATTTATACCTGCTTTTTTCGACAATCAGTTTATCTATTTGTTTCGTGTTTGCTATGCGAAATACTGCCTGTAGTGGAATGATTTTACCAATTTTATCAGGAAAACATGTTTTTTGACACCAATAGCTTGACTTGGAATTATATTGTGATGACAATGACTTAGGATGGGATTTAGCGTAGATCACGCTGAAAATAAAAAGTCGTTCTGGGGTTATACGAGGCCCAGGGATGGTAATGCTGCTTCCATTTTTTGAATTGCTTTTTTGAACCTTCATTATCTGGCTTTTTTGTACGTTTCCGGACTGTATAGGTATTTTCGTATAGGTTTGTTATAGCTTAATTAGGCACCACGACAACTTTATTTACAAGTTTAAGTCACTGTATCTCGCATTTATACGTTTTTTGACACAATACAAGAATAATCTGTACTGTGCAAATTTAGTAACTTCAACCAATTTCTTTTTGTTATAGTTGCCGTTTAGGTCAATAATAATCTCCAGTGCTGTAGTGACTTATCTCAATCACTTGCCTTAAAGAACTTAAGTCAATATTTTTAAAAGCTTTGGCTTGACTTGAGTTTTTTTGCGCAAATGACTTTAATTGATCTTATGAGTTTTATTAAAAAATATTTTTAGCAAAAAATATGGCTATTTTTCTGTTTTTTTTTCGACATTTGATTTATCTAGTTGTTTCGTGTTTTCTATGCGAAATGTTGCCTGGAATAGAATTATTATGATACTAATAGTAATGGGAAATCATTTATTTTGATGCCAATAGCTTGAAATTGAATCGCCATGGCAATGACTTGGGCTGGAATTTTTGACTGGAATATTAAAAATAACGTAACTTGAACTTTATTTTGCGAGTAATTTAACTGGCACAAAACTGCTAATCTCACTAGTAGTTGATGTTAAATCTCACTAGTAATCTGGTGGAGCAAATTCTATTTCCAATAATACTTTTCGTCTCGTTGTATTTTTGGTTGCTATTTATGTATAAAAGATTGATATTACAGTACAATCAATATACATTTTAGAACTACTTTACTTACTCAACTATTTCGAACTACTTTCCTAATGGTAATTGCGCTTTTCCAGCAAAAAACAAACAAACAAACAAAAACATCGCAAACCCACCTGCACTAAATATACAATCCCTCTCTATTTTTTGACAATTCTGGCAAAAACCGTTATTTGTTTATATTTTATAAGTAGCATGCCATGTTAAAGTTACCTGCAATCAGACTTGGACAACTATCTATTTCAAGTATTCAAATTCAACGAATAGATTCTAATTCTAAAAAGCAAAAATAAATTAGTTGTCCAAGCCTGGCTGCAATGTCTATCTAAATCCATTATACATTGACCAAGTAACTTACGTCGAGCCTTAGCAGCGCTATGTCGAATTGATTGCGCGGGTCGTCGTACTTTGGGTGGTAAATGATGCTCCGTATCTTGTATTCGTCACCGGGAATCGTTTTGTGGTCGTTTTGGTCGTGACGTCCGACCAAAACCTGGTATTCGGTGGATAGCCTGCGATCACAAAAAGTGGTTTGTAAAAGGAAAGCAGTGCCGCCGCGTTATTAGGTAATTATTTTTTGGGTGTATGGAACTATTGAGATTATGATACGAAAAACTTGGGGTATGGCACCGGTTGTCAGGCTGCTATTGGTTGTGTCTCCTTAAAAACGGGAAAACACAATATGATATCATAGTATTAAGACCAACGACATTATAAAGCCAAATTCGCAGTAATATTCACGACAGAATAAGACTAAATGATCCGATAAGAACTTCTAAACCTGTCGGAGCAACAGAAAAGTCATCGCAGACTCACCGAATCTTTCGAACAATGAAGAAGCAGGGCAGACTAAAAAACAGCCAGCCTGCAGTGAGGTTTGAACTCACGACCTCCGGCCATACCGGGACCGTCGGCCTTCGCTCTACCAACTGGGTAACACAGGCTCAGACTGAAGCGAGTCGAGAAACAACCATACGACAATGCTTGCTACAGTCTGTTAGTACAAGCAACTTTAGACCTGTCAGAACAAGTCCTAAATTCACCACAATTAGGTCTAAATAGCCCATATAACCACTGGAACTGTAGGGAGAGGATATGAGGCGATCGGTGGCTGCCGCTCTGGCATCAGGTATTTTTACCGCTGTTCTTAGTGAGTCCTCCCCTGAAGATGACAAGTCACCCCCCCCCCCCCCCCCCCCCGCCCAACCAATTTACTCACACTTGCTCGTTCTTGCTCGCAAGATGGCATTCAGCATCCACCTAAGGTTACAAAACAGGTTAGGTCAAGTCTCTTCCCTGCTTTACTCACCACACTCCCATAACTTGAAAATAACAGCTTTAAACAACGTACTTACACTTGCTCGTTCTTGTTTGCGAAACAGTGAGCTGCGGTGAGGATCCAGCGTTTGTCAACGATCGAACCTCCGCACTTCCAGAAGTTTAACGAGTAAGTCATCTTCTGCGTGAAGACATCCCTCTTGCCCTTCAGTAAGCTGATGCTGACAGCCCAAGGCCAGGAATGGGGAATCGCCTCTGAACCGCCTTAAAAAGCAGACAAAGAAAAAGCATTAGTTAATTCGGACAAGAGGTTCAAAAACGGACAAGAGGTTCGAAGGCCTATTTAAAGAATGGACCTATTTGAAGCATAATGAGGTAAATCGACATATCAAATCGGGGTATTTAGGTCTTTTAACGATTTTAATGCTATGGTTATATTAGTTTAGTTACATAATAATGTATCAGTCACATGTTCACCATTTAACGTCAAATCCAACTTAATAGCTGACGACAATCGCATTAAAAAACACACAAAATTAAAAAAAAAATGATA
Source organism: Ascidiella aspersa (assembly GCF_963924565.1). Taxonomy (NCBI): domain Eukaryota; kingdom Metazoa; phylum Chordata; class Ascidiacea; order Phlebobranchia; family Ascidiidae; genus Ascidiella; species Ascidiella aspersa. Next base: position 25,745,108 of record NC_139451.1, read on the forward strand.
TCCCATCACTGGGCATATAAAAAAGTTTTCACAAATAATTTGGTCACTGTTTAAAATAAATAGAAAAGATAACTGTTAATGTCATGCTACAATGCGAACACAGTAGCAAAGTATCAACGAAGAACCACAGAATGGTTATCGAGCCAGTTGACCCTGAAGGTAAGGAACTTAGGTTACAACAGAAAATAGGAAATATCAACAATAAAAAGGGAAGATTAAAGTAATATTACATAAGGAACATTAGCAATGCAAATCATGTTTGGCGAGAAATGAAACAAAGAACAATTGCATAGGCAAACCTACCGACAATTTTGCCTTCTTTCAGTAGGGGCTGGATGGCTTGCTTTCCGCACTGCTTTGACATGTAGAAAGCCTGGCGGGCATCGGGTTCAGTTTTTCTCAGTTTCGAAGTTGGTCGAAGGTACACTCGGTTGTACGCTCTTCCTCCTACAAGCAAAATTGCCTATAGTTTTGCGAAAGCGCCAAGTAAGTTATGCTATATATACGGACAATAATCCGTCAGCTGAGGTTGGAACCTACATGTTACAGGGGGACTTTATTATGACATTCTAGATAAAAAGCCGAATTAAATAAAAGCTGAGAAAAGTAATATTCTGATATTAGCCAGAAAAAGCAATTTTTTATGATTTTATCATAAAGTTGTTTTTCAAATATATCATTTAAAAAGAGTTCTTACACTTTTTTTTCTTCTATTAAACTATTTTCTTTTGAGCAAACTACTCAATACATAACTATAATCGAAGAAAACTAAGCTTTTCGTTACCGAAGCAATTATTAGCCTAATACCCTTTACAATTTCAACTAGGTTTGAGTTTCGGAAGTTTAGCTTGTTTGACCCTATTAATAAAATCATTTAGTATCGCATTAAACGGTCGAACTTTTTGCCCAAAATATCGGTTATAAGTATTAAATGATAGATATCAAGCATCCCTAGCTGTTAGCCTTTAAAATAATTCTTATTACAAAAAGAACTGTAAATATATATAAAAAAAGTGCACCGGTCTGTTTGTATTGCTTCAAACCATCCCCAGTAGGAATTCCTGCCAAGTAGCTGCCAGCAGTCATTTCGTCGACGTCATCATCATCAACTTGGTAAGTTAGATCGGCTGAAATACGCGTTAAGTTGGCGTTCATTAATTTAATACACGATACCAAACTTTGAAAACGAAACCATGGATCATAATGCTCAGCGGTTATGGTTGGACATATAAGAAAAATATCAAAGCCCATAATAGAAATATACGTAGCATTTTAAATATTTCGAATATATCTTTATTCTTGGCTACACTATGCACGGGTCTGCAATGTAGCTTAATAATGGATTGCAAAGCCAAAAAAGTCGAGTATATCGTTAATATCTTTAACTGAAGATGATACAAGCTCGTATCAACCGCCTTAATCAAAATGATGTCGATCTACTTGACCTTTTTTAGTTTGCAATTCATTATTTTTTTATTCATTTTCAACAAGAGGTTTGGAACGTTTAAAATGCTATCTACTTTTAGATGGGCTTTGGGATTCTTACTACAAATGTTTGACAGTTTGTAACTAAGTTCAAAGAAAATATATGAAAAATAACAAATATTTCTATAATATCGCTGCCCAAAATAAACTGGTTTCATTTAAATACAGACGAGGATATAGAAAGACATAAATCAAAACTTGACTGTTGTACTTGATGACTAGCTAAAATAACCTTAATCACAACTAATAAATGATTTATAAAAAATAGACTCAATTTAGCGTTCTTTTGCTTTATTTGAAAAACAAGAAAGGTCGTTGAGCCACTTACTTACGTCAATTACCTGGTGGTGGGAGAAAAAATGTAAGATCCTCGCAAGTTTTTGGAGGTTTGTCGCAGATGTACTTCCTATACAAAACGTTTCAGGTTAACTTCACTTTATACACGCCTCGAAATAGATGCAGAAATTTGTCACACAATACAATAAAAGTACATAAAAAACAACGAAATTTGACTATACAATATTGAAAAATACTTTTCAAAGAAGAAATTGGAAAAAAATAGTTAAAACGCGAATTTACACACAATTTTTAGTGAAAGTACACAAAGGGTCCCTATTTTAAACGAAATAAGGTATTTTCTTAGGTATTTTAAATAATAGGTTATCGGGTATCGGTCCAAAAAAGGTTAAATCGGTCGATCTCAAGTGAACATATTTTTTGTAAATAAAAATAAACTTGATTTAATCGGTGTAAAGCAGAAATTCAACACTTTCCGATTGTACAAGTTTTGCTTTAACACGTTTTAAAACAAACCTTATGACGTCGTTTATGAATGACGCTAACTTGGTGACGTCATCAAAGCTTCTGACGTGTTTGACGAAGTCGCTTGTCGGCTTGGATGCAAACAGTTGGGGATAATATTCACTGCAAATAAAATATAACAAAGTTTAATTTTTTGTTGATGGGAATACATATATTTGAACCAAACACCTAAGAATGATAAGTCTAGCCAAACTAAATAATAATATGAAAATATGTCACGTAATTAAGCAACAAGTCGGCAGCAGTACTAATTAAGGCACTGTCAGTAAATAAATTTACATTTTCTTAAAAACAAGATTGCAATACCGATAATGCTTAAAATCAATTGGAAATCGAATAGGCAAAAAGTACTAATACTATAGGATCGACCCGAGACTAGAAGCCAAGAAGTAGTATCGGTACTCTTCGTATAACAGGGAAATTGAAATAACTCAGCTTTTTAATGTTTAAGCAAATTTAACCTTAACAACCTGAAACCATTACATTTAGATTGTTAATGATTTAATTTTTTGACACTATAATTACGTCGTTCGGTCGCGGATCGGCCATACCTTTGCCCAAAATATCGGATATAGTTAACGGAATGAAACACCAAGTATCCGACACACCTAACTGATACTATGACGTGAAATTAAGCATCTGGTCAACCAAACAATAACGTCACACATCATATAACTATTTGGTCCACATGATGCCTTTGGAAAAGCTTGCCGAAATTAGTCAGCCTTATCAGGTATACGAACAAGGCCAGGTTAGAAAACAACTAAAGCACGTGGTGAGGATCGATCTCAAGACCTCCGGTTATACGGGGATCATATCGGTTGCCAATTTTTAATGTTTGTTTATTTTAAACAACTTGACTTATCCGGTCCTGGATTGGCAGTACCTTTGTATGCATTTTCAACAAGTATTATACTATAACAGATCCCGACTGCATTCCATATAATATGTGGCCGCCAAATATTCACGCCTAACTTTTTTACGGCTGAAATCCTATGCCAAAATAAGGCGATATATACGCAAAAATCGAAGATTTGTTTTGGTAAATTCACTAGGCCGGCAATATTCCACGCCAAATGATTATGGACAAAGCATTCTACGCCGAATATCTCTGGAGGAAAGGGATTGGAATGCAATCGGGTAACAGATACTATAACCTTAAATCGAGTATTGGATCAATGCAATAATATCATACACCGCAATCGTTGGTTATATTAAAAGTTTTCCACAAAACAATTACTCACTCGGTGCTTTGCGCGATGTCCCACGCAGCTCCTACGTACGCCACCATAATTCCTTTGCTCTTGACCCGTTTGAGATATTCCATGTTGAGTTGTGCGTCGGGCCCGTACATAAAGCGTGAGTTCACCACCAGAAGCTTTTTCCGCTTGCCGATGTTTTGCGTGAGGAAACTCGAACCTTTTTCTAGTTTCTGGGTTACGTTTAAGTGTTTTTAATTTAGTGTTTATTAAACAAACTCAAATATATTTTCGTGTTCAACCTATTTTCACGTTTAACATATATTTAGGTTTTTCTTGAAACAAAATCGAGTCCTATTCTATTACTGCATTAAGTAGTGGTATTTTTATGTTTTGCTTTTTCAATGAACTATTGGAATAATTTTCACTCTTTTGTGTTTTATTTAGGCATTTTTATGTTTGTGTTTTGTCTGAGAAAACTCGAATCGTTTTTTTAATTACTGTATTAAGTGTAAGTAATTGTTCTTACATATCAACTTGAACTTCGTAAAATGGCTCTCTCTTTGTGGCCAGATGTAAAACGCAATTTATCCATTTAAGTTTTAGTTTTTATTCCGTTTTGCGTATTGCATTTACGGTTTGCGTACTGCAATTTGCCAGGTATACGAAGTTGTTAAAGGTATAATGTAGCGGACACTACACCAACCCGGATTTATCGCAGCGTTATGTTTGCCTTTTTCTTATTTTTCCCGTGCCTTTTTATCGCCGGTTCTAGTGTGTTCTCATCGATTCAGCGCACCTAGAATAAAGCCTTGTCATCGCCTTAATACAACGGAGAACAGGTTTAAAGAACAGTGGTTTAACCCAGTGGTTCTCAACCTTTTAAGCATACGGACCGGGAAAATTTCAAAACAAGTTTTGCGGACCGGTGGACCTTCAAAAATCAAAATCAACCTAAAATTTGATAACGCAACAATATACAACTTAAACACTTCTTAGCTTTCACATACAACTGGTCTTAAAGTTTAAGACTTAAACGAGTTGTAGCCTACTTTTAAACAGATGGTCAAAACACTTGCAGCATTGTGGCGACCATTAACTCTATGTTACGTGACAACGCTGCAAATTACGGAGCTGGCGAAGTTCTAAATTAAAAAAAAAAAGTTGACAACCGGCGGTTGAGAACCACTAGTTTAACCGATTACCTACCTCCAATATTTTCCAGAGTTTTTCTTTGGCCAATTCGTCGTCATCATTGTCGAACTCGAGCAGAGTCTCGCCAAACCTACGCAGCACGCCCGCGCTCGAATCGTGGCCTACGTCAGTGATGACGTCACCGTTTTCAGGTTTGTACTTGCCGCTGGTGATGACGTAGGAAATTGCCTTCGGCAAAAGACATCACGCATTTTTTACACGTACTATTGAATAATACACCGAAAGCCATCGCAGAATCGAATCTGTTAATTAATGATGCAAGCAGAGTAGGCTAGAAAAACAACTAGCCTTCGGTGAGGTTCGAACTCGCGACCTCCGGTCAAAACGGGACCGTCGCTCTGCCAACTGAGCTGCACAGGCTCAGAGGGGAGCGAGTCGAGAAACAACCACGCCAATGCTATTTACCATTTGATTAGCGCGCTTTTTACCATTGATTAACAATTACTAACAATCAAATGTAAAACTTTATTTCCAGTCTTCTCAATCTAGAGAAAAAGCAACACTGAACTTGTAAAGACCCACTATATTTAATTAAACCGGCTGATTAACCCAATATACCCGTGGCCAATTTTTGCAGCTCGGACAACAATACTAAAAAAAATCAAAGAAATCCTACCTTGCTGATGACTTTGTTGAAAAAGGACTTTTTCTCAGGCGGTGGTGAGATTAGGCCGAAGCCTAAGCCCAGTTTAACCTGAAGGATACCAAAAATCATACAAGTTTCTCACAATAATTTATCTTGTTAAAGTGTCATATAGGTAATATTTTATAAATATATTTTTGTCGTGCAATGGCATGAGGTTTCTTGAAAAACAACACAAACTTATATATTTAAAAAAAAACATGAAAAAAAACAACAAATGACCTTTGCCGGAAGAACAATTTTGCAATTGATAAAATGCCTGATAGCAACAGCATATTCACGGAAAAATAAGTGTCTGATTTTTTTTTAAAATAAACTTAAGACTCTTTAAAATCATAAGGTACATAGTATGTAGTGTAGACTTACCTGGTCAAAATTAAAGGCGTTAAAAATAATTTCGTAAAAAGATGTCAGTTGGTCAAAATCAACAGAAGACAAGGTAGAATCCAAACTTTGTATGAAGAACACATCGCCGCAACTACGTATAGAAGTGTTACACGTTTTTAACTAAAAATCAGTATAAGGTAAACAAGGAAAGTGCATTCATACGTTTCGTAACCTATTCTTTAAAGGCAATGAAACATTTTATTACCTGCACGTCCCTTGGTACTTGGTAATAGGTGTTTCAGCTGTACTTGGAATTGTATTCAGCGCTTCCTTGTAGCTTTTGTCAACTAAATAGTATACCGGTATATCATTGCATTACAGCATGGGTCGGCAACCTACGGCCCGCCATTGTATGTCATCCGGCCCGCCGCCTCTTTGACAAACTAGACACGAGTCCATTTCACATACTTTTTGAATATTTTAACTATGCAAGTGCGAAAAATTTCCGCGCTTCGTGCGAATGATCTTTCTGCGTTCGTTTTGTTAACGTTTTAATGCGGTCTTTTAAACTAGAAGAGCGCTTCTTTACCGTTGAGCCGTGGAAGGCTGACAATTATTGTCGGCAATGTAATAAAAACTTGCAAATTTAAAAGAAATGCTGGTATACCAAAAAAAAAACAATCGGCACTTAAAAAGGTTAACAAACACTGAACTAGATTAACTAGTCAGTTATCGCGTTTGCTCGAAGTAGTTTTATTAAACTTTTCATTAGTAGTATGGATAGCGACGTGTGGACTCGAATTTTAAATCAAACAAACGCTTTTATTCGCGCTTTGCGCCAACACTTTACTGCCTCCTTAATGCAATTGGACACCTTTTCAAGGTTGCCGACCCTTGCATTACAGCGTCGATTTTAGGGTTTTTATTAGGTAGCATAAACAGCAGAGATTCCGATAATAGATTATAATCGATAACATTGATTATTTATCGTTTTTCTGTTAACGTAAAATAATAATGAAACGCTGCTGGCCTACAAAAATAAAATCTTCGAAAAACTTCTCGCAAAACGAGACACATTTCCTGTATAAAACTAAAAAAACGATATGCATTATGGGCCAATTCACAATATATTTACTTGTAAGATTTTCGTTCTTTAATACCAGGTTGTTTTTCTTGAAAGTTTTCATCAAGGAGTCCAGTAGCTTGTTGGTTTGTTCCAGTTTCCAGGGCTCGTAGGGAAATAAAGCCTAAACAAAACAAGCGAAAGGCGATGTGTTTATGCTTGTATAATAAGCCTGCGCTTCAGTCAAAATAGTTGTAATACAAAAAATGAATTAGGATGTACTAACGTTTGATTAAAAACCCCTACTATATATTAAACTAGTAAAAAGTAACATAATTTCAAAAAATAAAAATGAAGTATTTTACGTTCTGCAACTTCTGCAGGGCCTTGAAGAACGAAAAGGAAAATGGGCTTACATGTCTTACCAAGAAAGTTTATTCCGAGAGGGTTTAGTTTAAAAATGTCAAGTTCATGGATTAACGCAAGACTTTTTGTTACTGAGGTTATAGTGAGCAAATTGCCGAGCTTTTCATAGTTTTCTGGACGCGTACCAGCCGTACCACTAATGTTTTTTACTGTCGCTAAGTACGATCAGGTTTCAGAAAATAAAATCACTATAGTCTACTTTTGTTTATGTCAAATATATAGTCCAAAAATGGTCGTTTCCGGTGCTGCTGGCATATATCGTTTTGACTGGAAAAGAGCCTTTAAATGTATTTGTATAATGATTCGCTGTGTCTTTTCGGGTGCACAGCGTTGACGTCGCACTTTATTCAAAACTTTAATTCTACAAAGGATTTAGGATTTGTTTTGAAATGTAGTGTAGGCCACGTAAAACTATTATCAACTCTATGCAAAACAAAAAAATATGGCGCTTTCACTAAAGGGCGATTTAATAACACAAAGAGAGAACATAACTTGTGGGAACAGCAATAGTATTACTCTTGCGTTATTTGTCCTCGGCAAAAAAAAAATGTTTCCGTACAACCTGATAAGCCTTATTTTACCACTGACTAGTAAGATGTGTACCACAGATTGAGAATCACTAGCTTATTCGCCTGTAAGTCAAGCAATATTGTTTTAAAACCTGCGCATTTGCGTCGTATCCTCCGTATAACTTTATTTTCACGCGAAGTGGAGCGTTGTTTACTTGTGAAGGCGAGAAAACGACTTCAACGGCGTTGGGGTCAAACTGCAGCCAAAGCAAGATGTTTCTTATCTGGCAGAAATATTAAAAAACATAGAGTTTACTCTCAAATTACACCATACAAAACATAGGTGGCTGTTCTGCACAAGTGCAGGGATTTTGCCATTTATAACTTAGTATGATTATTGATTACACCTTTTTTTTTATATGTTCATTGTCACGACTAACGCTTAAATTCGCAATACATTGTATTTACACCGTCGTAAGACTCATCGAATCTGTCGATCAATTATATGCAAGCAAGGCATCCAGAAAAACAACTAGCCTGCAGTGAGGTTCGAACTCACGATCTCCGGTCAAGCCGGGACCGCCGCTCTACCAACTGAGCTATGCAGACCCAGAGGGCAGCGAGTCGAGATTCAACCATGAGGCCAATACTTATATTCTGTTAATAAAAGCAACTTCCCATTGAACTCGTATGGTCGTATGTATGTGTCTATTTTTCTTTTTTACATCGTATGTAATCCGCAATAAACAGAAAAAAAACGAATGCTATTTTGCGTCTTGTTATTAGGTTTTATCATAAAAATAAAACAAACAACACTTTAGTAACCGATCACAGTATGTGACAGTACATAAATCAAAAAAAGTTTTCACCTTGACTTGCAGACCTTTCTTGATTTGCGACGCAATCTGCGGACTACCGAGGACTAAGGCGGAATATTCGGTCTTGGCCCCTTCGAACGTCAGCAAGTCAAAACTTACTGAAACGAAACCTCGCAAACGTCACTTTATACTATAGGCTATGAGTATTGTGTATACAATATTTTTGCTTATTAAAAACAGAGCGATCGTGAAATGCAATATTTATGCTAGTTTAACAGGTTAAAATTCCAGGCGTAAACCTGAAATTAATTTTGACTTCTTTGCTTGTGGTCCAGTAAAGGGTGGCAACCTCATGCTGTTATAATATCGACAATATCGGATATCAAATTCCAAGTGCTAGTATCGGTAGATATCCGGTAACAACTGGAATGGTTGCCGATTCGACACCAAATATTTTACAGAAATTTAATCCAATAAATAATCGTTTTTACGCTAAAGGAAATTTGGACTAAAAAAATACGTTGGAAGGTTTCGATATTATCTACTAAGTTCGGTTTACCATAGTAATGACGTCATTTGGTATCCGATCTCGATACTTTGTGCCCAAAATAATGGGCATCGGGAAAAACTGTGTGTAGCATTTTTGCATATCGAATAACAGAGTAAGATCCTTGATCAATGATCATTAAATACAATATTTATACGAGGTTTACAGCTTAAAATGACAAGCTTGATGAACCTGAAGTAACTTTTAACGGCGCTCTTTCACTTATGTACGTGAAAATTAATAAAAAAAAAAACTTTTTTGAAATGCCGCATACCACAACACATATTGTTTGGGTTAGCGTTTGGTTGAAGGTGTGTCAAGTTATTACTAATAATAAACATAATATTACTTGACCCACCCTCACCCAAACGCTAACCCAAACAATATGCGTTGTGGTATGCGGTATTATTTTGTTTTGTTTTTTGCATAACTTTTCACGTACAATAGTGAAAGAGCGCCCTTTTAACTTCTTTGCAATGAGGGATGGCAATCCCATGCTGTGTCAAACTAATTAGGTTGTTTATTTACTCACGAAGAACTCTATCATTTATTCACACATCGCATTTTTAGCCAACATGTGTTTTACGTTACAGAATTTTAACTACGGGTTTACATTATCGAAGGTGACCTGTATTAAAACAGGTATATACACTATACAGGGTTTGTTTTTAAGGTTTGGTTTGGGTGACCGCTAAGTAGTTTTAAGAGACCGCAAGTGTTTCATTTAAATACCAAAAAGTTGCAAGTCCAAAATTTGGGAAACCGCTGGAGAAATTTGGGGGACCGTTTCCCAAAACACCTTAAAAAAACACTGGGTATATATACCATAAATTGACACCTAAACCCAAGATTCCTTTTTGTCGACTACACAAAATTGCATTACTTCCCAATAATACCTTTAAAATGCAATGTACATGCTATAGATAAATACATTCGCCAATAATAACAATTAATACAAAACGCTTTACTTTGAAGTAGTTCTTTGATGGGTTCTTGCAATAAATTCTTAGGAGCATCAGAAGCATCTTCTGAATCCGTTACCATGCCGACCCAACTTGGCCCGGGCTCTAACACAACAAAGGAAACAATCGTGTAATTGTGACGTAGACCAAAGCTCTGTTTACAATTTTGTGCCGAGCAACGAATTGTCTTTGGAACATTAAAGAAAGGCCGCATTTCACACAAAATAGTTTTATTCGGGAATCGTGTAGTCATCCAGTAGTCACCTCTAAAATAAATCCTAAAATGATGAAAATAAAGCTACTTTAACCAAAAATCAACGAAAAAATGGTCTAGTAAAACGCTTTTAACAAAATATATAAAACGGGATTTAGGGCCTGAGAAACTGGAATATTTTGGTGGACATTGAAAACCATACAATTTACCCTTTCATCGACTAAAAGCGAAAAACTGTGGCTCAATTCGTTTAAATAAGAAACTGTCGCGGAACAACAACAAAAAAAAAACTACAAGACCAGCTTACTTTTAACTATGAAACGTTCCCCGAACTGGTTTAAACTGGTAGATTGCTGACCATTACGTTCGCTTTCGACAAACTTGAATCCACTTCCAGCCAAAAGGAACTCGACAATACCACCTTCGCTTTCCTACAAAGCACTGGTTAGTTGCTTATTTCGGTAATAAATTGATACCAACAATGATTTTAATTAGTAATATATTTGTACATATAATTAGATATTGAACCGAGCAGATCGCTCGTTTTCTATTCCGCCAATGTACATTTATAAACGCGTGTTTGTATTGCGCTACCCCTTACTATACCATGTCGCAGCTGCGTAATAAAGCACCGAACGCTTTAACATAAACTTTTAGGATTTATTTTACGTTTTATAATAATAAATTTTGTTCCGAAACCTGTGTTAAGATTTACCACGATGGTAAGAAAAGGTGTTTTTTATGCACAACTAGTTAAAACGGGTGGATTAATTTGTACGTTTTTTAAATCATTTAGCATTCTTCGCTAGCTAACAGAATGGTTTCATGGACAACCTTCCTTTTTATTATGAAGAAAATCATAAATAGCTTGAATTCGTTACATGTAAAAGTATGACTGATGTGTGGTTACAAAACTATTATTCAAGTCACTTAACCCACGAGAGCTTACTTGAATAACGTGCGAATGTAAGGCGGCAAGGCATATTGACGAATCGACGTGATACCAGTTGGTTCCTATCAGTTTACTCTTGCTTGTTGCCACGCAACCGGGTGGACACGTCACCAAACCACTCAAGAGCGACATCTGCCGGGCGCTTTCGTAGCAGTTAACTGTATCCCCTAAAAGTAGGTAGGTAGGTAGGTAGGTAGGTAGGTAGGTAGGTAGGTAGGTAGGTAGGTAGGTAGGTAGGTAGGTAGGTAGGTAGGTAGGTAGGTAGGTAGGTAGGTAGGTAGGTAGGTAGGTAGGTAGGTAGGTAGGTAGGTAGGTAGGTAGGTAGGTAGGTAGGTAGGTAGGTAGGTAGGTAGGTAGGTAGGTAGGTAGGTAGGTAGGTAGGTAGGTAGGTAGGTAGGTAGGTAGGTAGGTAGGTAGGTAGGTAGGTAGGTAGGTAGGTAGGTAGGTAGGTAGGTAGGTAGGTAGGTAGGTAGGTAGGTAGGTAGGTAGGTAGGTAGGTAGGTAGGTAGGTAGGTAGGTAGGTAGGTAGGTAGGTAGGTAGGTAGGTAGGTAGGTAGGTAGGTAGGTAGGTAGGTAGGTAGGTAGGTAGGTAGGTAGGTAGGTAGGTAGGTAGGTAGGTAGGTAGGTAGGTAGGTAGGTAGGTAGGTAGGTAGGTAGGTAGGTAGGTAGGTAGGTAGGTAGGTAGGTAGGTAGGTAGGTAGGTAGGTAGGTAGGTAGGTAGGTAGGTAGGTAGGTAGGTAGGTAGGTAGGTAGGTAGGTAGGTAGGTAGGTAGGTAGGTAGGTAGGTAGGTAGGTAGGTAGGTAGGTAGGTAGGTAGGTAGGTAGGTAGGTAGGTAGGTAGGTAGGTAGGTAGGTAGGTAGGTAGGTAGGTAGGTAGGTAGGTAGGTAGGTAGGTAGGTAGGTAGGTAGGTAGGTAGGTAGGTAGGTAGGTAGGTAGGTAGGTAGGTAGGTAGGTAGGTAGGTAGGTAGGTAGGTAGGTAGGTAGGTAGGTAGGTAGGTAGGTAGGTAGGTAGGTAGGTAGGTAGGTAGGTAGGTAGGTAGGTAGGTAGGTAGGTAGGTAGGTAGGTAGGTAGGTAGGTAGGTAGGTAGGTAGGTAGGTAGGTAGGTAGGTAGGTAGGTAGGTAGGTAGGTAGGTAGGTAGGTAGGTAGGTAGGTAGGTAGGTAGGTAGGTAGGTAGGTAGGTAGGTAGGTAGGTAGGTAGGTAGGTAGGTAGGTAGGTAGGTAGGTAGGTAGGTAGGTAGGTAGGTAGGTAGGTAGGTAGGTAGGTAGGTAGGTAGGTAGGTAGGTAGGTAGGTAGGTAGGTAGGTAGGTAGGTAGGTAGGTAGGTAGGTAGGTAGGTAGGTAGGTAGGTAGGTAGGTAGGTAGGTAGGTAGGTAGGTAGGTAGGTAGGTAGGTAGGTAGGTAGGTAGGTAGGTAGGTAGGTAGGTAGGTAGGTAGGTAGGTAGGTAGGTAGGTAGGTAGGTAGGTAGGTAGGTAGGTAGGTAGGTAGGTAGGTAGGTAGGTAGGTAGGTAGGTAGGTAGGTAGGTAGGTAGGTAGGTAGGTAGGTAGGTAGGTAGGTAGGTAGGTAGGTAGGTAGGTAGGTAGGTAGGTAGGTAGGTAGGTAGGTAGGTAGGTAGGTAGGTAGGTAGGTAGGTAGGTAGGTAGGTAGGTAGGTAGGTAGGTAGGTAGGTAGGTAGGTAGGTAGGTAGGTAGGTAGGTAGGTAGGTAGGTAGGTAGGTAGGTAGGTAGGTAGGTAGGTAGGTAGGTAGGTAGGTAGGTAGGTAGGTAGGTAGGTAGGTAGGTAGGTAGGTAGGTAGGTAGGTAGGTAGGTAGGTAGGTAGGTAGGTAGGTAGGTAGGTAGGTAGGTAGGTAGGTAGGTAGGTAGGTAGGTAGGTAGGTAGGTAGGTAGGTAGGTAGGTAGGTAGGTAGGTAGGTAGGTAGGTAGGTAGGTAGGTAGGTAGGTAGGTAGGTAGGTAGGTAGGTAGGTAGGTAGGTAGGTAGGTAGGTAGGTAGGTAGGTAGGTAGGTAGGTAGGTAGGTAGGTAGGTAGGTAGGTAGGTAGGTAGGTAGGTAGGTAGGTAGGTAGGTAGGTAGGTAGGTAGGTAGGTAGGTAGGTAGGTAGGTAGGTAGGTAGGTAGGTAGGTAGGTAGGTAGGTAGGTAGGTAGGTAGGTAGGTAGGTAGGTAGGTAGGTAGGTAGGTAGGTAGGTAGGTAGGTAGGTAGGTAGGTAGGTAGGTAGGTAGGTAGGTAGGTAGGTAGGTAGGTAGGTAGGTAGGTAGGTAGGTAGGTAGGTAGGTAGGTAGGTAGGTAGGTAGGTAGGTAGGTAGGTAGGTAGGTAGGTAGGTAGGTAGGTAGGTAGGTAGGTAGGTAGGTAGGTAGGTAGGTAGGTAGGTAGGTAGGTAGGTAGGTAGGTAGGTAGGTAGGTAGGTAGGTAGGTAGGTAGGTAGGTAGGTAGGTAGGTAGGTAGGTAGGTAGGTAGGTAGGTAGGTAGGTAGGTAGGTAGGTAGGTAGGTAGGTAGGTAGGTAGGTAGGTAGGTAGGTAGGTAGGTAGGTAGGTAGGTAGGTAGGTAGGTAGGTAGGTAGGTAGGTAGGTAGGTAGGTAGGTAGGTAGGTAGGTAGGTAGGTAGGTAGGTAGGTAGGTAGGTAGGTAGGTAGGTAGGTAGGTAGGTAGGTAGGTAGGTAGGTAGGTAGGTAGGTAGGTAGGTAGGTAGGTAGGTAGGTAGGTAGGTAGGTAGGTAGGTAGGTAGGTAGGTAGGTAGGTAGGTAGGTAGGTAGGTAGGTAGGTAGGTAGGTAGGTAGGTAGGTAGGTAGGTAGGTAGGTAGGTAGGTAGGTAGGTAGGTAGGTAGGTAGGTAGGTAGGTAGGTAGGTAGGTAGGTAGGTAGGTAGGTAGGTAGGTAGGTAGGTAGGTAGGTAGGTAGGTAGGTAGGTAGGTAGGTAGGTAGGTAGGTAGGTAGGTAGGTAGGTAGGTAGGTAGGTAGGTAGGTAGGTAGGTAGGTAGGTAGGTAGGTAGGTAGGTAGGTAGGTAGGTAGGTAGGTAGGTAGGTAGGTAGGTAGGTAGGTAGGTAGGTAGGTAGGTAGGTAGGTAGGTAGGTAGGTAGGTAGGTAGGTAGGTAGGTAGGTAGGTAGGTAGGTAGGTAGGTACCTGTATGAGTTTCAGGTGTCTTTCGGCCGGACAACCCTGGGATTGCTTGCAGTGCAGCCGACATCGCTTTCTTAAATTTCGGAAGAACTGAAAAACATAAAACGTTTGTTACGACTTTGTTACTCCAGAACGTGCCTTACTCGGTCGGTAGAGCGACGGCGTCGGAATTGTCCAAGTCGTGAGTTCGAATCTCATCGCAAACTAGCACAAAATTAGAAGTGGCTATTTAAATTAAATGTGTACTTTGACTGCATTATTGTAATATTATATACCATATAATTTTCATATTTGTAATTTATTCAGGACCCAGCAAACTCCTTCAATATTCAAGTTATTTAAAACAAATATTCACTCAATTAACAATTAACACTGCCTCGGCTAACTTAAAAGGCGCCTGGAAAGTTATCTCCTGAAGCTAGGACCCTACTCATCTGAAATTCCCATACAAACCTTGAACTGACTTCAGATACCCAGTTGTACACATTTTAGTAAAAACTGTTGTTATTTATAATTTTAAATGTCATAAAATTTAAAATTAATATTCAGGCATATCACCATCTAACTTTTAACCTTTAAGATGACACATGTACTTTTTTTGCCTATTTAAACTATAGAACACGTGGTGCAAGTTTAATTTCTTTATCACTGGGTAATATAAATGTTCAATTTCTCTAACCTTCCAAAGAGACCACACTTGTGGTGAGGCCTGCACTGGCGAGGTAGTTGCCCATCATGAACCGAACCACCCCAACTTCATTCGCTCCAACATTCGACACAAACGGTGCGTTATCGGAGGGAATTCCCCAGCACTGAAACTCGATGCGGACCGTCTTTCGTTTGCCGACCGATGGATACTGGAAACCAAATGGGTATTTAAAAGCCTTCGTGGACAATTTGTTGGTAAAGGACTAAAACTTGATTTACGTAAAGCAGTGTTATTAAACCTATTTCTTGCGACGCCTTTTCAAATAATTTCCCTAATTTTTTTTTACATAAAAGCTAACTTATTCTCTTGTAAGTTTCAATAATCATAATCAATTGCTGCATTATTTTCGTAACGATAAGTTCGAATTAATTATGCCCGAAATCATCGGATCAGGGCCGATGCCAAGTATCGGTACTCGTCCGATACGAGGACACTATTTGTCCGAAATATTGCGCATCAAAATAAAAAGTATCGGTCATTCCTAGTTCGATCCCACGTGCAAGGATTGGATAATATCTGTAAGAAATTTGATCACCGCCACACTTGGCTATAAAACGCGAGTTTGGCTATAAAACGCTATCGTTGTGCGTCGACCATTAAAACTAAAACGAAGCACCGCGCCAGCACTACGCACAGTTTGAGGGCCACTGGCGTTAAAAAATACGAATTTTGGGACACCTGTGTTCGACAAACATCAGCAACCTGTATAAACAGTTAAACCCACAACCCAGTTTTGGGCTTTTGGAAAACTGGAATAGTTTTCTACAACAAAGAAACTACACTACACATTTTGTAAGTCTCCATATGGTTTGAAATACGATATTTCAAAACAGATAAGTAAGTTTATTTAAAAATTAAAAAAAAAATCTAAGCAAGTAACAATAACACTGAATAAAAATTGTACCGCGAAAATATAAAAACATGCCATAACTGCGTTTTCTTAGATTTTCAACGTACTTACAAAAACAACATATCATACCAAATAAATGTTATCGCGTGTTACACAGCCTCTCTGTTAACAATTTCGCCGTTAAACTTGTTCTTTTTTGCGATTTTAGGTTACTAAGCGTTTATTTTAGAAAATTTACTTCGCTTTACTTCTGTACTTTTTGGTCCGCTTGTGTTCTTGGGCGGCGAGTATATTAGTGACGTCACAGTAAGATCGCCGATTGAATACAAAGTGACATCATAGGGCGAGAAGGACGTCGCTTCGATTGATGTGATTATAAAGCCTTCTATTTCCAGGGTCGATTGGATCTAGCAATAAAGAAAATATTTTTCTGTTTTTTTAATTTCTTGCAATTAATACTCACCGGCCACCAACAAAAAATTTTTCTTGCAAATATTAAACACCTATCATTTTAAAGTATCTGGATGTTACAGTAGTTAAATAAAATATTCAAAATATAAAATAAAATTATAGAAACTACCAAAAGTGATGAATTTATATTTATAAAAAAAATAATTATATAATTATTAAATAAAGTTAATTCCTTGAAAGAGACTTTAAATTAACATCAGTCAGCAGTCAAATTACTCTTGTTATCAATCCTTCTAGATTTTCAATGCGTTCAGTTCAGCCGAAAAAATGTGGTTATAGAACAAAAATAAGACATGACAATATTTCTGTTAACCTTGGGTAAAACTTTATCTTGCAGTGTCTTCGACTCCCTCGATGTATGATCGGCAAATCGGTTTTTCCAAACCGTGTCTTCCTGGTCTATCTTTCCAACTATAACCTCTCCACGAATCATTGGTAGGACGGTTTCTTCTTCAAGATAGGATTTCCTCGTACGTGCAGCCATTATGTTAGCATCTTCCGGTAGGCCTATACAGAGTAATTCCGTTACATCGTAAAAAAACAGCAGTAAAACGGTGTCATATTTTCAACTGTTTTATGTCACTTTGTCACTTATTATTGGTTATGGATAATGAAGGGGTGTTCAACGTTTAGGCATTAACGGCCCTGTTAACAGACTTTATTTTTCTCACAGCCAACAATGTCCAATAATATCTGACCGGAGTCGATGCCGAATTAGATCGTTTTAAGTTTTTTTTCAAACTAGATTCGAATTAGAATTACTGAATTTCTAAAAAATAAATTTCAACTATAATTTGAACTAGAATTAAAATCAATTTAATTTAAATCGCAAATTATTCTAATAAGAAATAATTAGAATGGTAAATATGTGTGTGCTAATTTGTATGCCTTTTTATGCATTTTAGACTTTAAAAATTACATAAAAGTCGTTCCAACCAAAGAGTATTAATGAAATTCTGTCTTTTAACTGAAAGACTAAAAATTCCGTTGGACAAGTAGCATTTTTGGTAAAATCCGAATTAGATTAGAACTAGAAATAGAGCACACAGGCAATTCATATATTAGATTAGAATTAGAATTAGCCTCATTTTGCTCTAATTGAATTAGAAAACTAGAATTATCTAGTTGTCCAAGTCTGGTCGATGCCAAGTTATACTCTCGGCACTCGTCCGATAATATAGGGTTACGGTGCCGAATTGACACCATTTGTGACGATTTACCTAATCTTAAGTAGCGTGGTGTTTTTCAACTAGTTAGCAAAGGCAAAGGAAGTTAGAAGCACGAAGCCCAAATAAATTTCGATTATCTGATTTCAAAATATAAATAAAAAAACTTAACGAATTGGTGACATGAAAATATTAGCATTATTGACTCCGCAATTAGGAGGCTGATGCCCGGGGTATTCCATAAACACCAGAAGCATTTTTTAGACAAGTTTAAGAAGTCAAATCTTTGCAGAAAGTTAACAAAACGACGGCCGCTAACCCTAATGTTTTTTAATATGAGCATGGCCACATAAGTTATGATCAACGACCGAAATAAGTTGTCCGCTGGCTTAGTGTTATAAGGTATAATAATGAGATAACGTTATTTAAACATGAGATAACGTCCCACAGCAAACTGTGTTGCATGTCACTGAGAACAGCACGATTAAATCCTACTAAATCATTTCGTAGAGCTTTCTAAATCGAATTGAATGAATCAAACCTTACAAATAACTTTTACAAACAAAGTGTACAAATCTTACCTACCTCACTCACTAAAGTAGCACAATATGAGTGAATAAAGTTTAGAGCGTAAATTTCTATCAAAACTTACTTAGTGCGAGCAAAAACATTGCTACACCGACAACGATGGAGAGGCTTGCCAGAAAGATGAGCGCGTTGGGTGTACGTCGAACATCGGCACGAGATGTCAATTTACCGCCAACTAAGATGAAAAAAGTAATGATTAGTAAAAAGAACAGCCTAACGTTGTAACTGGATCGAATCCAGTATAACCAGGGTTACAATCTGCTAAGAACAAAAAATTAGCACGCTATTACGAAAAACTAAGCACGCTACTAAAAACTCGGGAGGATTCAGGAATTTTTAAGGCTATTGACGTAAAAATAATCTTAAAAACACTTGTCGCTCTGTGCCAAATGCAGCTTATAGCAGCCTTAATTGCATGAAGCACGAAAAAATTAGAAACAAGCCCTCAAGGACTGCAACAAAAATTAGTAGAGATCTTAGAAATAAGCACTGTATGGTAACCCTTGGTATGACGAATGTTAAGGTTTAGTATCTTAATTACTCGTCAGATACCATGACCAATGTCAAGCAAATTTTTGCTCGTCCTACATGTTGTTAACGCGGTATTTTCTAAATTTTAAGGTTAATTTTAAAAAAACAAACTGTGAAATTTACTTGAGATCTTGCTTTTTATGGTAGAATCGTCATCATCAAGAGTTGATTGGTCAGGACTGGAAAGTGGGGATATGATTAAATCTAGCGATTTCTCGTAGTTGATTATATCGGAGTATTTCGAAAGTGGGCGATTGCAATCTATAAAGAAATATTAAACTTTATAATTTGCAGGGAAAGTTGCGATTGAAAGTAGCCTATAAAAGGGGTAAAATAGGATTTTTCTGCTTGTTTAAAATTTTACAATAACATTTATTAAATGTACGCACATTTATTTGCGTTGGGTAGGATGTGGGTTGGGTCAAGTATTAATATACTGTTACTGTAAAAAGGGTGGTAGGATTCTAGACCTGCGCCGATTTTTTCCTAACTTTAATTGTTATTAACTTTACAAAATGTGCGGTTAAGCATATCTTGTAAGCTTGCGTGGTGGCTACACTCATGCAGCTTTATATCAGATTAAACAGAAAAACAAAGAGATCAGATATATTCAGTGCAAAACGTATTATTTTTAACTATAGCATACTCTTTTCTTTGAAAAATAGATTGCTTGAATATACACTAATAGTTCAATTAGGCCGTCATGGACCCCCTAAAACTGGTTCACGTACCCTCAAGGGGTCCATGGACCCCAGTTTAAGAACCCCTGCCCTAGAGCGCCATTTTCAACGCTCAAGGGTGCCGAGAGATATTTCAAATTCCTTAAGATTCCAAGTTTTGCTCTATTGGTGAACTTCTTGATACAGTTTTTTGTGTACGTTAAAATTGCCATCAATAATTAAAAAGGCCTAATGTGACACAGTATTACCGAGTTACCTAAAAGGTTTATTCTTAATTTAATTTACCTGATATTTGTTCAAAAACACTAGCTGTAGATCTCTTTGTAAGATGGCTGGCGAAAGAAAAATCTGAGGTTTGTACGTTCGTCGCAAAAGTCCTTTCATGCCCACTTACGCTAGGTGCAAGTTCCATGGTTGGCAATTTTTTTATTTCTGTACGTTGCTCTTTCGACTTTTTGCGCCAAACTTGCTGCACACTGTTTCGTCACAAAAGACATTTCTATTTTTTCACGTTGGGGTGTATTAATGTTTAATTTAATCCAACATGCCTTACTTTTAACAAGGCTGTTATTACTTTTGTTGTATAGGTATTGCTTTTAAAAAGGAGAGAATACGTTTATTTTACGGAAGAACAATTTCTTCAATGTTTGGTCACATGACATAACAACCGATGAATATATTAACTCGTTCACATACTGTGGTTGCATAATTTTACCTGAGTCACTCACGTGATTTTTTATGAAGTAGATATTTCTTAAATAACGAAGTACTTGGTTAAAGCTGCTAAAGTGTCCAAAAATACATTTTTTTAGGTATTCAAGCAAAGCTTGGCTAGCAAATTAGGCGAAAGATCATGTTGCGATTTTGCAAGTTGGAAAGTCACACCAGGGAAGTTAATAGCTGTGCATTTTCATCAAATTACTTCGTCACATGCTCAGGTAATACGCATAGGGCAGTTGCATCTAAAACCAACGTATAGAATTTTAAATCTAAAATGGGTGTCACACTATCACACTTGAAACCCATTCTACATTTTGTGGCAGTTGCACACCAGAAATTTTTTAAGCAATTTCTGGGCACACCAGTAAACTGCGGTGGACACCTGTTAACCTAAAAATTTAGCGCTGCACATCCGAAATACTTTATTCGCTTTTGTTTAAAATTACCAAATATTTAATGTTTTTTTTATTCACAGTTGGTGTTTTAAATATCCCACATATGCTCTGTTTTATCCCTAATTTACAATAGTAAAAGTAGGTATGTGATTAGCAGTTTAGGCGCTGGTCTAGAATCCTACCACAATGAACTTTATTTGGGGTGAGGTGTGGGTTAGCGTTTGGGTTTGGGTCGGTCAAAGAATATTATTAAATAATAACACTTGACCCACCTTTACCCTAACACTAACCAACACCCTAACCCAAATAGTGTGCATTTCTTTAAAAATTTTAACGCTGTGGTAGAATTCTAGACCGCAGCCGTAGTTTATTATTAGTTGATTACCTTTGTCTGTTAACAGGTGACAAGTCTGTTTGTGTATATACAACTGGCACTTTTAAGGAGCTGCCTTACTCACCAATCAAATCATTTCAGTATGGAATAAACCATGTCACATTTAGTCCTGATGAGGCTATATTGGCTGCTGCCGGAACAGATGGTAAAGCACATCTTTTCACCCTGAGTGATCGAACAGCAAAGGTGTGTTGAATTTTTACAGAAAATATTAATCTTTGAACATTGTTTACCAATTAGGATTCCACAAAAAATGGTTACGGGGGTCTGTGAGTGCTTTGCAAATAGACTGATTGTTTTTGAGCAATATAGTTCTTGAATGTAACTTTACAATATGGCTTTTAAATTTTGCTGGTATTTATATGTGTAGCCTTGGTTTTGCAAACATATGAGTCATAAAAATACTAAGGGTCCATAAGCTTGATAAGCGTAATTAAGCCAACAGATTTTTCATCAATTCAATTTGTTTTTTAACCATGGTTTTATCTGTTTTTTTTAAGGTTTATGCCATTTTTCGCCACTCAGGCACTAATACAGTCCAAGTTTGTGTGTTTTCAACTGACTCCCAATACCTGGTCACTGGTTCAGCGGATGGATCAATCGCACTTTGGGACGTTGAAAAGAAAAAGCTTATAAAGTAATTATGTCAATTGTGTATAACTTCAGTAAAATGTTTACATTATTATTAATAATTTTAATTGGAGCATTGTTGTGGAAAAGGTTCGATATCATACAGTTTTTATTTACCTTTAAAAAAATTTGTTTGAAAAATATATATGAACATGTCACATTAACTAAAGATGATACAAGCTCGTATCAAAACATCTTAATCAAGAGGATATCAAATTACTCAACTTTTTTGCTTTGCTATTTATTATCAAGATACATTACAGATCCGTACATAATGTATCCAAATATATGAACATAGTATTTATTGCTAAAATTATATTATTACTTTGTCAGGGAGATAGTGATATTTTAGTTTAGTGATGTTTATATGTGCCGTACAACGAAATCTTATAAATAAATTGCCTTTTTCTCAAATCTCATATAGTATATTGTTTGTATTATTATTAATAATTAATTTTAATTGGAACCCTGTTTTGAAAAAGGTTCTATTTTAAAAATATTCATCAACATAATATTAATTTTTTTAAATTTTGTGGTTGCTTTTTTATAGAGATTGTTTGGTTTTTGTTGAGGGATGTTTATATGTCCCCACAACGAAATTTCATATTTGCTTTATTTAGAGAAATTTCTGGTCATGCAGAAGGAATGGTTCATGCCATTGCCTTTACCCCTTGCAACAGTTTTCTCATCACTGGTTCCACACTTGGAGATTTAAGGGTCTGGAATATGTGGAACAACTTGTTAAAGGTATTAATGTGCCATTTGAAACAGGTGGTCAAACTTTGTAGGCCAAAACTGGACATCTGATTTTACAAAAAACAATTCTAAATTAGATTCTTGTCAGATTTTACAATTGGATTTTTTTCATATGTATAATTACTCTAAAAAGGGCAATTGTTTAATGTAATATTTAATTTATATCTTTAAAATAGTAAAAAAAAATATTATTTCATTTTATTTGAAATATGCAATGCTTGTGTAACGTTATCTAAAGTTGACTTTATTTTTCTTGATCTGTAAATATCATTCCTACTTTTTGCATTACTATGCACTATTCATCCACCCTTTTACATAATTTATTTGAAAAAAGAACCTAAGTGAGTAAAAGGTTTGATCCAGCTTATTTAGTGGCATTCAATTTCATTAGCATCCATTATTTATTAGCCCTGGTATCTTAAACCAAAAGTTGCATAAGGCCAAACCCAATTAAGTACTCCTTAAAAGACTGTTAGTATCGACATTCAAACAAACTTTTATTCAATAAATCTAGCTTTGCACTTAATAGTAGAAGTATAAAAGTCAATTTACTCATAAACTAGTTTGTGTGGCCTTTCATTTGACAATTAATTAATATATTATAAGTAAAATTTATTTTAGAATTTTTTTTTAACTGCCAGTGTCAGACTGTCAGTGCCACTGTTTTTGCTCTAATATATTATCATTTAACCCAGTGATTTTTAACCTTTTGTGGTAAATAGCATCCCTCAAAACAAAAAATACATTTTGGTACCTGACTGGAATTTTAATGAAGTATTTTACTGAAATGTCACTATGAATGGAAATGGAACAACACAATCAACTTAAAACATATGGAAAATGTCATTTGATATATTGGTCTCTAATCATTCACAAATCAAGAAGCTTACCGATAGAACAATAATCAGATTTTTCAAAATTCTTAAATACCTATCAACACCCTTAAGCATTAAAAAGTGGCACACCAAGGTGCCGCGCCCCTTGAGAACCACTGGTTTAACCTCATATGACCATGGCCTAGTATTAGCAGAAAATAATTATTTTTTTCTGTATTTTCTAAGCTTACCCAGCTTCAGCAAGCCCATGAAGATGGAATTTCTTCTTGTGGCGTTTCTTGCATTGACTTTTCCCCTACTTTCCATACCTCTGGTGTGTATGTGTTAAGAGTTTTACTTGAAATGCTTGTAAAAATGTAATTTGCTTTCATTTGTATTTTTATAATGATAAACAAGATTGTCAAAGAATTTCAATAAAATGTTTATAAACTATTCAAACTGGTAATAAAAAACTGGGTGCGATCGAATTAAAAAAATTAGCATGTTGTTTTGCTGGCTTGATCTTAAACTGAGATACCGTTGTCCGTATAAATCAAGTTTTAAACAATGTTTGTCATATGGTATGTCTGTATATATTTAATATGGATATATAAATGTGTTATCGATACTCAATACTATAAAATTAAAGTTGTCGTTTTTCTTTTATATAACATCATGATATGCTAACCTTTTTTAGTTACTGATCCAAGTAGGTGCTACCTAATGGCATCATGTGGTCATGACAACAAGATAAAACTGTGGATGTTTGATGTTAGAGGTTAGTCTTTTTACAAATCGTTACACCCAACAAAGTTTTTACATATTCCAGTGATATGCCTTTACATGTAAATGTGTAAAATGAAAAATTCCAGAACTGCCGTTATTTAATAATATGTTTGAATATAATTTATTAGATGTTTTTTCATGATTATTTTTAAAAGCATACAACTTTTAGCAACTTAAATTGTCTGTAATAATATTGTCATTGAAATAATTTGTCTAAAAGGTAATTTTTTAACATTTCAATTCCGTGAAACTTTCACTTTTTACTTCATATTTAGCACAAAAGTTGAAGTTGTTTCAAACTCTGTCGGGACACTTTGGACCTGTAAGTGGCTGTTGTTTTTCATCGGATGGCAAACATTTAGCATCAAGCTCCTTTGACAAGACCATCATTGTCTGGGACCCGGTAAAAAAATTATAACATTGATTTGAGAAGTAATTTTTAAAATTTTATTTTTTTATGTTCCTATGTAACCTGTAGAGCACTTAGTTAGTTTTTTGTTTTTTTTGTTTTTTTATTTCTTTTTGTTGGAGAAAAAGAGACTGCTATGAAATAGTGTTTTTATGGCGGCGCGATATTCTCCATAGAGCAATACTTTTTCTGGACTTTTTCCAAATTTGCTGAAAGGTTCAATATTTTGAAAAGGATGCAGAAATACAATTCAGAATTCCAAATCTTACCAACTATTACCCGAATAATATTTTTAAGGACAATTTTAAAAATTGCAGTAATTTTTTTATGAAAGACACAAAGGATTAAAAGCAATGTTTTTTATTGGGATGTAATTCTAACTATATAATTTTCATTTCAGTTGATTAATTGCTTGTTTACGTTTTTTATATTAGATCCTTTGTGAACAAGTTTACCTTATGGATGGCCACTCAGCATTTTGTACTTTTGTGGCCTATTCAACAGACGATGAATATATTGCTTCTACTTCGTATGACAAGTCATGTATCATATGGCGCATGCCCAAAGAAGGTATCAGTTGGCCCTAATCATATTTGAAACTTGTAGATCTTACAAATTGGGCATTGCTATTTGTTATAAACTTAAAGATAATTCATTTTTTTGTGTGCATATATTTGTATGATGTAAGTAAAACTTGCCAGGTGTCGGTGCATGTTATGTCTGAGGGGTATTTGTCCTGTTAAACGTAAAGGGCAATTTTTTTGAAATATTTATGAGTGCTTCTTCTGGTATTACTTTTTAGATGGAGCAACTTTCCCACAGCTTGCTTATGAAGTATCTGAGGTAAGTTTGCAAGAACTATTGTGTAATCGTGTTTTTGATTATCAGTATTAAAATAAAACTAAACAAATTCAGAGCTTATAAAACAGTAGTTTAACTGAATGTTCATCCACAAAAAGTATATCAGTAAACGTCCTGTTTGAAAAAGAAATACATATATATGGTAATTAACAAGCATGCATAAAGCCAGTTATGCTACACCAGATATGTATGATATTGGAGTGTTTTGCGTAAAAAATAAAGTTTTAAGGTTAATATAGCACCCTATAGCAGAAAAATGTTTATATACCCTATTAGTTAATATAGCACCCTAAACCATATACCGCACCCCAAGATGATTTTTTATTGGCATTGCTTTTATTTATTTTTTGCTTTTTAACCTACGTGGAATTTTTAAATAAAAAAAGTAATTTAGGAACACTAAACACGGATCTGTTGATTATCTTCAGTAGAAAGAGAGTGGCCCAAATAATAGATAAAAGATTCATTCTTTCTTTTATCTATCTTTTATCTATTATTTGGGCCACTCTCTTTCTACTGAAAAAAGTAATTTACTTGATCAAAGTGCGTAAAATGGCAAACCATCGTTACTTTTAACAAAAATATATGCAGGTAGAATAACTGATAAACTGTTTATTATTAAAGAACGAAGACCTGATACAATTCAAACAAACTTCAGAAGCTATTGAAGAGCAACAACCAGCTTCAGTACAGAGCCCAAGCACCACAGGTACAGAGTTTAATGTTTCTGTTAAATCATATTGTATTCGGTCTAAATGCAAAAAATATTGTCCACAAAACACAACGTATTAAGCAAGCTGAGCAATACAGCTTCTATATTATACCTAGCTAGAATTGTAGCACTAAACTAGTGTTTCTTAAGGCAATCCATGGTTGCTGACCCAAATTAGACTGCAGTAGTTTCATATGGTTAGTTAAATTAAGGTTAATTCTTAGTAAGAAATATCCTAAGTTTGGGAAAACTGTACAGTGTACAAGCAATACAAAGACCAAGACTCTTAGAAGGTATCATTTTACTGCGTAAAGTTTTAGGTGTTGTCATGAAGTTGTAAAACCGCCAATATTTTACCGCAATAAGTGTCCAGAACTTATTTTATAGACTTACGAATTCGAGTTCTGTATATTTGGGGTAAGTTATAACACTAAGCAAAGCTGTCTTGAGAGGTGGCATTCCACTAAATATAAGGTTCATATTTTTTGTCATATAATTGGTAAAATGGGTCAATTTTAAACCGCAATATATGTTAGTCTCAGGTCAGCCACGCATTCCGTTTCAAAAATGGTCATCTGAGGAGGTGACCAAATGGCTGACTGACGAACTAAAGCTGGGACAGTACGCGGCGAGTTTTTCCGAAAACGAAATAGACGGTGCAGAGCTGACCGGACTTACAAGTGCAGTGTTGCAGAAGGACCTCAATGTTGGTAAGTATTGATATAACAAGTGTAAGTAATAAACATTTTTAAATGTTTGGAAGTAATATCACTTATTGAGCTTTGTCCAGATCAGTATTGTTTCAAAAAATCTGAGTGTCTAATAAAATGCAGGTTTTTTAGTCTAAACAATACATGTTTAGGCAACACTGATCAACATTTTTGATATTTGTTAAAAATGTTAACCAAAATAAGGTTTTCAGAATAATGATAATACTTATGTTGGATAAAAAAAATAGGTTTACTATAGCTTATCTCCCAATTTTGCTGGATCACATCACTATGCCAAACATTATAGGTTATTAGGGCTAATGGTATAAGGAGGGGTTAAAGTTAAATTATCGTCTGACTGATTAAATTTTATTCTATTTCTTTTATACAAATGTTGGTTCTTTATTTCCTCATATCTTAACATTAACACAAATATGACCATAGCCTATTATGAAAATGTTTCAATAAAGGACCCCTTGGTCACCGAAACAAGATTCTTCGAGCTATTAAATCCATGGACCAAAACGACCAAAAGCAAGGAGACATCAACCTGCAATCCCTGGACAAATCTCTTCCACCGTCGCTGACAAAAGAAGAAACGGCCTCAACTGGTCAGATGTTGACCTAACTTTATTTAGTTTTTTTTTTAATGATTGTACTTTATTTCAGGAAAACCTGATTGTTGTATATGACCCTGATTGAACAAGCTGTTTTATATATTTTTTTGATTTGAATCAAATTCTCATTTACCTAACAAAGAATGGTCACATAACTTACTTTTACATGCAATATTGGTTCATTAGCTTAAATTAAAAAAAAAAAAATTATGAATACAGCATTTCGATGTTTTCTCCTATTAGTTCAGTTATAAGCTTTCGCTATGATAAAATTAAAAAACATATGGCAACGTGTCTAAAACGTTAAAGCCCTTTTTTCAAAAAATTTGTGTACCTACGCGAGGTTTTAAATGTCCTGTTTTTTGTGTCTAGGTGGAACATCGTTCTCCACCGATAAGAGACAGTGGCAGCCTGTGTCCGCCGTACAAAAGGTCACAGTCCACGACGTAAGACAAGCCAAAATCGAAGGTATTTCTCAAAATCTCGACTATGCTTTGTAAAATCAACTTCTTGCGTACGCTCGTAAATCAAACATTTCTGTATTAAATGTAGCGTTTTCCAAACTTTTCTAAAATTTTACCTGGTGGATCCGTTGGAATAATTTTTATATTTTGCAGCCCTATAAATATGATAGTTGACCCAGATTAATGTCTAAATACATTCGCTAAAGCCTAATGTTCAAAAACTTTAAGACTAATTCTCCTTGCGGACCATCTGAAACTGCTATACGGATCCCAGTTGGTCCGCGGACCCCAGTTTGGTAACAGCTGGGCTAGAGGCTAACGTTTTTAAATGACAAAAGTGTTTTTTAACTATGCTTGTGTTATTTTAGCTGAGAAAAATATCCCCGACGAATACCTGTGCCCGATAACAAGAGAAGTTATGTCCGACCCTGTCATCGCTTCAGGTACATTGTGTAAAGCTTTTATTCCTATCTAAACGTATGCACACTTTGCAATAGGGTTTGCAATGGGTTGAAGTTCGAAAGTAGCGCTATAATCAGCTATGCAAAAATAATTGGGCAAAACAAGTCGCTGTTAAGCTCTAAATAAAAAATATTAAAAAAAAATAGTTTTGTCAAGTTAGAAATTGGGTTAGGATTGAACTTATTAAAGGAGCTAGCGATAAAGTTAGGGTTGGGGTTTGGGGCTAGATAGAAGGTTGTATAGGCCTTACTCCGACGGATTTATGTCTATCCCGATTTGGGCGTTATTACGACTGTTAGGTATTTGCCCAATTTGGTCGTATTCAGAAATGTGCTTTATTCCGACGTTGATGTTATTGTTATTTTGGTTTTATGACTGGAGTCTATGAGATGTTTTATTCGCTTTTGGGCTTTCATCACGAATTCCTTGTTTTGGGAGTCAATAGAGTAAAGCAGTGGTTATCGAACATTTTTTGGCTGCGGCACACGAAGGAAATTAAAAAATATTCCCGGAACACCATCTACAAAGCAATAATACTATAACATCACAATTGCCCCCGAACAAACTACTTAGGCGGTAGGGAAAACGATAATTGTTTTGCTAAATTAATGAAAACTGCGTTTAGTCTCGCATACTTGTCTGTATACCTAAATAGTTATTTAGTAAAATGGCACAAAGTTTCGTGGCGTACTAGCCTCGAGGCACTTTGGTGGCATACTCGCAAGGTTTAACAATCAACAGACCAAACCCCTTATTGTTTTTTTGCAGATGGTTTTTCGTACGAACGCTCTTCAATAGCCGCCTGGCTCAAAAAGGGAAACAACCGGAGTCCAATGACAAGTCAGCCCCTTTCCAGCAAAAACCTGGTTCCCAACCAAACCCTGAAGACCATAATTGTTCAATTCATGGAGAACAGGGACTTGGTTGAAGACCATGCAGAATAACCTTTTCTTTATAATTCTGATCATTTAGGAACACTAAACACGGATCTGTTGATTATCTTCAGTAGAAAGAGAGTGGCCCAAATAATAGATAAAAGATTCATTCTTTTATTAGCAAACGTTTCGGCAATTTCTTTTGCCATCATCAGTGCAGTAAGTGAGACCTCATTGTCTTATCTTTGCCCTACTTTCGCCTTACTGATGTAATTTTTCGTTACAGTTCTTATCTCCGTTACTTTGCGACTTCCTTTTCTGTTTATATAACGTTCTAAAACGTCCGAGCGTATATATAGTGACTCGTTTTTATCTTAGTCTCACTTACTGCACTGATGATGGCAAAAGAAATTGCCGAAACGTTTGCTAATAAAAGAATGAATCTTTTATCTATTATTTGGGCCACTCTCTTTCTGTTCATTTGTTATTTGATGGACCCTAAACGGTTGCTTCAAGTAATGAGATTTGTTTGTCCTATAATTTTGGGTTTAATTTGTTTAGTTCAGGGGTTCTTAAACTGGGGTCCATAGACCCCTTGGGGGTTCGTGTTTTAGGGGTACATAAAGACCTATTTGAAATATTAGTGTATACTTAAAAGTAATCTAATTTTTAAAGAAAAGAGTTCAACAAAAAATAAAACGTTTTGCACTCTTTGTGTTTAGACTCCATTTCACTTTCACATTTTTAGACCGGAAACACCAGATTTCTAAAGTGCATTTATATTGTGATGTAAATTTATGACGTTATCTCTTAAACTTTTTTGCCTACACTGGCCCATGCGAAGCAAAGTTTTCGAGGGGTTCGCTGTAAATAAATTTAAGAACCCCTGGTTTAGTTAGTTGCTGTGCTTAAAGTTACAAAGTGCCCTTTGTTTTGATTCTTCAGGAAAGCGTTTGATGCAGCATTGTTTTAGTTTAACGAGAAAACAAGAAAACTGGAAGTAACCGTTTAAAAATAGAGTTTACATTGCAAGGGCGGCTTGTGTTTTCTAAGTTAACTTTAACATTTTTAACTATTATTTTTTCACAGTTTTATTGCAATGCGTTTATCTACTTCCAAGGTTAGTCGTTGTACGGCACACTTAGAGTAATGGCGTAGATTTACGTTCTGTATGTTTTACTGTCATATGCACAAGCAGGAATTTTTTTTGTTTAACACCAGACTCCTTCATTCACCATTGGGCATTATTTGTTCGAAAAAAAATTGTAGCTCTGTGCTAAGTTTTACTTCTTAAAAAAATATTTTTTTATATATCATTAAATAATTTCACTTAAATGTAGGAATGTTATTTTCTTATGTATTCCTTGCACTATTCATTGTTTGCTGTTCTATATTCTATTCTCCCTTCTCTTAATTGCAATGTTGGCATAAATCGCGTTTTTTGCCGGCTGATATCTTTTGTGTGTACTGTATAGTGTAATACACGTTAACATGATTTTTTGAGTAAAATTGCAAGTACTGTACAGGGTTATATACGTTAACCTAAATTTTTGTTAAAAATTGCTAATTCTAATACTTAATCAATCTTAGTTTTTTATCATAAACCTTATTTCTATTAAATTCCTTATATCGCAAAGCTGTATAAAGTTGTAACCACTAAACGTGAGTGTGTTGTTTTTGAAAAATGCAGCTCGGATGTCGCATTGTGACGTAATAGGTGGGGGTGTTTCCTATTCCATCGTATAGGTTGGCTGTGAAGGAAATAAGTTGGCTGCGAAGGAATATGTTTAGAGGCGCAATCTCAGGATAAGTGCGTCTACGATAATGGCAGATAATCACTATTGTAGTATAGCCAAGTTGGTTGATATTGTAACAGTTACGTCTGTAAACTGTACTTTACAAATTTTGTTTTTCAAATGCAACTACTATTTATTATATATATTAAAATTAGCAGTTTTGATTATATAAAGATCAAAATAATAACAAAACTTAGAAATAAAAAATTAATTACCTCAAGAGCAGTTTTCATCATTTGCATTCTGGCAGATTTTTTTATTTTTTAGAAAATTTTCACCAGGGTGATATTTAGGTATGATTCTTTCGAACTTAACTTCTTACAGCCGTCACAGAAGCTAAACCGTAAAACCCACAACAATTATTTTAAGTTTGTCGAGATACGCTGGTTAAATTCGTTTTATTTGTATAAAAATGTGAATGAATTAAATTAATTTTTCGTTTTCGACCACTACTAACACCAAAAACTTTTTACTTATATATAGTACGAGGATGTAACATGATAACTATGTCTGTGAGAATACTTTTGTTCTTTTTACTGATTGCTCTTCCTGTGGCAACCAGCATTTGTACGAAATGGAACGATATTTGTCGCCAAGCGACCACTGTAAGTTGTACCTCCCCCAGTTCAGCCATTCGCATGAGCGTTGAAAAGTCGATACAGAAATGCCTCTCGAACCAAAAGCTGGCTAACAAGACCGAATACAGGATTTTATCTGCGCATCCGTTCAGCTGCACATTGGATAAGTATACTGAAGGAGACGTTTTAAACGCAAGTTGCATGCTGTACGGTGACGCCGCTGTCAACTGCTCTATTCCCATAGCTTCCACGGTTTGTAATGGGTCAAACTGGACGCCCTGGGTAGGATTAGGTAACTGTGGCAACTCACAGACCCCGTCTTACAGCACAAGAGTCCGCCAATGCCACAACTCTGACAATCAGCTCGTTAATGCATCATTGTGTGCTAAAGGCAACGACACTGCCCATTTTGAGAGGGTCGAATGTTGGAACACAACTCACTACAACTGGGCGGACTGGATCAACTCTGGAGAGTGCAAAGCGTCTTTTCCCAACACAAGTTGTAGCTACCTGCTCAAATCAAGTACCAATACCCCACCCCCAGGTACAGTTTCATCGCTTTATCACAAATCGACAACTGTTGTTATAAAAGTTGAAGGTGTTCAAACTAAAAAACGAGTCTGCTTAAACGCTACAAAGTCCTCTGTAGAAAAAGCCTATTGCGGAAAGGAAGATTCAAAAGTTGAAAAATGCACGGTGTCAATTTATGAAACGTGCACTGAAGAGATCAAGGTATCCGGTGTTACAATAGGCCTAATGGTCCCTGGCTGGATATTCTGTGCTTGTTTCTTGGCAGCTATTGTACATCGTCTTCGAAACAAACTTCACGAAATTTGTGCTGTTTTTCGCAAAGATAAACCGAAAGATCTCGAGAAGCCGAAAGTAACCAAACGAAGACCATCTGAACGAGACATGTCAAGTTCGATTGGAAAGGAAGCAACTGATGATTATAACACATACAGTGTTGCAAAAGAACCGCAGGGAACAGAAGACTTAGAGAATCCCTACATGATAGCAATGCCTTTTGCTCAGAGCACTACACCATATGGTTACGCAACTGTTAACAAATAAACTGATTGACGATAAAGTCGGCGTAAAATGTCGTTTTAGTTTGTGCCTATATCTTTCATAGGTGGTGAATTTTTTCCAGCCTAAGCCTGATTTCATTTGAAAACGGAGGTCATTCTAGTTGACGAGTTTAAACATTTATTTATTACAAAAATGTATTTTTACACATTTGTTTTGTTGAACCGTAAATGTATAGACCTAACACGATATATTTCCCGATTCGTGTGTCGTAAGCGATTCGTTCAAAAATGCATAAAATAAATGAAAAGCGTTTTGATGGTTAATCATGAAGTTAACTCTATGTCGGCTGGCCATATGAGTTGTATACCTTTGCTCGCAAAGTATGTTTACCTATGAGGGCAGTAGATTAGTAGAATCGGTAGGACCACTGTGCCTTCTGAATCTTATAAGGATAAAGCAAATCATTAATTAGCAACCTTAAAAACATTTTTATATTTAACATCATAGTTTTATTCATTTTGCCTATTTTTTACAGTAGGCCTAATGGTGTTAATCAGTATAGGATTGGACGGCCGTATTTTTAGCCTAAAACATCGGCCTTATAGACATCGGAATAAAATACGCAAAATAAAACGCCAAATCATTCCAATGAAAAGATATATTGATTAATTACAGTCGCAAGGTTTGATGCGCTTTGCGATGTTTTCACCATCATTTTGAAGCGAGTTATCAGGCAGCTAGGTGTTGTCTGGCATGTAAAAACCTACACTCATTGCTGCCCATAGTAAAAATTATGCGTAGGGGAGATATGGGACTGTCACGCCAAAATTGGTCCGGCTAAAATCGGTCCGGCCGGATCGATTTTAATCGTAAACAAGCGCCAAAACTAGTCCGGTCGGAACGATTTTGGCGTTGGAACAAAACAGGTCCAGCTATAGGGTTAGGGTTAGGGGTCCAGTTTTGGCCCTGGAACATATTTCGCGTTACAGGACCAGTGGTTCACTTTTGACGTTTTTGCATCTGCAGGATTTATTTGCCTCGTCGAACGGGATTTACAAGTCTTAACATAAACTTTAATCTATCCTTCAACAGACCACAGCATTTAAACTTAAAATGTCAGAATAGAAAAGTTGTTTATTTTGCATGCAAAAAAATGCTAGTCACGTGAACCATTGGTCCCCACCCATTGGGACCATTTGTTCAAGGGTTGGGGACCATTGATTTTAGAACATCTTGTTGAAGAAGAACTCAAACACCGTCAATTACAATAGCAATTTTCATCTGCAATATTTGCTAATTTATGTGGTCTTGTAGTTTTAATTTATATTTCCGTATTATGTCCCTTAAAAAGCAATTTTGACGTCATCACTATCGTCTGTGTGTCTGTTAACACGTGAAGCAGTGTGTTGATTACAGGTCTCATTAAATACAATAAATTCCAAATTATCCACTAATTATTACTTATGACGCTACACACGTTCAAG
This sequence comes from Ascidiella aspersa, assembly GCF_963924565.1. Lineage (NCBI taxonomy): Eukaryota > Metazoa > Chordata > Ascidiacea > Phlebobranchia > Ascidiidae > Ascidiella > Ascidiella aspersa. Next base: position 25,778,896 of record NC_139451.1, read on the forward strand.
GCTACCACCAACTTTAAAATTTAGAGATGCCGTAGGAAATTTGCTGATCTATGTGATTTGTTTATTCGGTAGACGAAGAATACTTCTGATTCACTGGTCTCCACCGGATTGTGAACCACTGGTCCCCATGGCGGCCATTGCACTTGGCATGACCTGAGTTAAAACTTAGACTACGGTAGCTTTTTAGGTGTACTATTTGCCATCAGCTAACTAAAATACAATAGGAATTTTTCCTATTAAACCACAATATAAAATCACTTTGCTCTAAATATTTATTTTAAATGGAAAGGGGAGAAAAGCTCCCGAGTCACTGGTCCCTATAATCCACAGGTCCCACATCTCCTCTACTTTGGTGCTGAATTAAGGTTTTGTGGACCTGAGGCTATATGCTAGTGTGGGGCCTGTTAATTCCCTTTATTAACAAAATTAGTTATTAGGCTACGTCACAACGTGACGTCATTTGTCAAGCTATATTAAGAAGCGTGCTGCTGTCGAACGAAATGCGGCACATTAAAAGAATAAAAATCTAGATTCGGTTAGTCTGCGATGGCTCGGGTGTATTATAATAGGTAAGCCGTTATCGTTGGTCAAAAAGCGACTTCAAAGCGCTAGACCAAAGTTTGTTGTTAACGTATGTGTGTGTATATTTTATTGGAGGATATGGTACTGTAAAACCCCTTCAATATAAAGTTGCTTGTAGTTGTACTAACAAAATGTAGAAAGCATTGGCGTACTGGTTTTCTCGACGCGCTCCCCTTTGAGCCTGTGTATTTCAGTTGGTAGAGCGACGGTCCCGTTATGTCCGGAGGTCGTTAGTTCGAACCTCACTGTAGGCTAGTTTCTTTTCTAGCCTGCCTTGATTGCATCATTGATCGCCATATTAGGTTACTCTGTGATGGCTTAAGGTGTAAAAAGAATGTTTTAACAAAATAACTCGATTAAAAAGGAGAACCTATATTCATCTAGCTTCACATGTTATGTTTTCTTTGAGAATCTGCATTTAGGTTGAAGCAAAATCATTAGGGCTTAACAATCCTGACATTAACTTTATAGTTTCAAGTAATCTGGTCAAGTTGTAATATTATTATATTTGTTTTGTAAAAAAATTAAGGCCTTTTTCACATTAGGGAATTCACCGGCCGGTGCTTCTTTTTGAAGTGGAAATGATAATTGTTCTGCATCAGTTGTTGTGTAATATTCTTCTAGCTATATATTCTCCAGTTTTTTTCTGAGATTTACAGTCATTATGGCCCTTTTTCAACATATGGTGATTCCGTGGCTATTTGGATTCGTATTTTTTATTCTGCTGGCTTTAAAATTAGAGCAAAAACTAGCCGTAAGTATACACTAGGCTTAAACACTTGACAGTTGACAGGAACTCAGTCTGCTGTGCGCGTCTGCATTCTGTGGCAGGCGCCCAATCGATTTTTTTAAAACAATTGTTGGTACACTTTTAGTAACTGAAATGCAGACGGGTGCAGTGCTAACGCTTAGTAAATTAATTGATTGGCTTTTAGCATAGACGTTTGTTTGTGTTGTTTAAACACGTATAGATCATTTTTTTTAAATCATATAGAAAATTAAAAAACATTGTATTACCTATATAATAGCTCGACATCTTTAAGCTACACTTCACAATTAGCCTTAATTTCCTGCCCTTGTAAAACCTACAGACACATTACCATCAAATTTTCTATGTAAAGCATTTATTCAATCAACAAGGTATATAATCTATGTATAGCAGCCTAACCTGTATAAGTTGTTTTTTCTTTTAACTCCTAAATAATTTGTTTTGCTTTTAGGCTAACTGGTTTGTCACATTTGTGCCACTCTTTATCCTTGATTTCATACAAATGATCATCATAATGGTTCGACTTATAATCCATATAAGAAGTGGCAGAATAGCTGTAAGTAAACACTCAAATTAGATTCTCACAGATCAATATTCATTTATAGGAAGCTAAGATTCAAATGAATGAATGTTCATAATCATAATTTATTCAACAGTAGTCTTTGCCTCCCTCATATATATTATTTTAATTTAACCAGCTCTCAAGTTTGTGGTTTTTAGTAAACCTTTAGAGCAGGGGTGGGCAACGTGCGTGGGCCGCATGCAGGCCTTCACCTTCTTCCAGCTATTTTTCCTTAAATAAAGCTATGGGTGTGCATTATGTTGGGACATTTGCTAGGGATGCTCAAAGTAGAATATCGAATCCTTGGATTCAAATCCAATTCTGCCATTTATTTCGGGTAATTGGAACCGATATAATTTAATGTTTTACCACGGATTGTTGCGCCTAATTGCACAAACGCGTGTGGTAAGTTGGCCTGTCGCCGCAGTGACCAATTTATAGTGCTTGCTTTAAATGTAACCTCGTAGTGCAGTGTCAGCGTTTTTTCGGCCGACCAATTACCGCGTCTCACGATAATGTGCGTCTAATAATTAAGTGCCAATCAAGCGTTATTGGGCGAGCGGCTAACGTGTAATGTCTGGTGTGGAGTTCGCAATTGCCCTAAATGCGTTAAGTTGCAAAAGTAACATAGCGTTGCAAAACGTGCTGGCCATCCACAAAATGCGCTATGGGGTTACTTAAGGTCAACTTTAGGCCAATATTCAGGGAAGTTATGCAGTTATGCACAACGTAATTGTCAAGAATTCGTTATGTCAATAATAACTTTGTATTCTTTGCAGTATCATTTTGCTGCATAACAGATCATGTTAGTCAAAAAAGAAGCAATAAGACTTAACAATGCTTTAAAAAACAGGACCGAATTGCTTAAAACTTCTATGTGCAGTGTTGCATTGTACTCACTATTGGCAAAAATATAAGTTTTGGACACAACCTGGACAGTTGACATATTCCAGTTTTACAGAACGGCTTCAGATGTTCCTGATTTTGTTCTGCGGGAACAGGGTACAGGGGGGGTAGGGGCATGAAGGGTTAAGTGGGGCCACCACACGGAAGGTGGAACACCAATCTTGAAAGGCTGATTTAATCTGTTTATGTCAGAAAAATCACCTACCTAATTGCAAAAACCCAGTTTGACCTAACACTTTTATAACATGTTGCACCTTTGCAAATTACACTAACCTGTTTATTTATTTTTTAGGACAATCAGAATGTTTCAAAACGACGGAAATGCTGGGACTTGTTTGTTTGGTTGTGCTTGGCATTATTTCAGGTTAGTTGTTGCACCTTGCTTTGAAGTTATGCAATAGTTTTTGCTATAAACACTTAGATACATGCTTTTACTGAATATACTGTTGTTACCAGGCTTTGTTTTTAATTGTGAACATGTTCTTCAGCGAGGCTGCAGCTTTCTAAAGCCGCCTAAGCCCCGTTATTTTTATCTTGTTTTTCTCGCTCTGTGGTTTAGAATGTGGTCCATTGTTTTGTTCCTTTATTGTTTGCCTGGGATATATATATATAAATATATGTTTTCGCCTATAGTTGCAATATTTTGTTGCCCTGAAGAATAGGTGGTCCAAACATTGGTACTTTAATCAAATTTTGGCCGAAGAACAATTTTACAATTGATGCTTAGTATTTATCTATTTTTTGGTATAAAAATTGTTAAAATATATTTGCTTCATTAATTGGTTTACATTGTTGTTTTCAGGTTTTGATCTGTTTAAAGCTGGATGTTATAATACCTGCATTAAAGCTGTACTATGTCCTGATACCCCTGTGGATTGTACTAATCGGATACAATATAGATTTCATGAGATACCAAATCCTTGTGATACGAAGAGGCTGAAGATTTGATGTTTGGTGCAGTGTAAACTGTGAGGATCGAAATACTTACGAATTATGATCACCAATCAGAGAGACATAAAAAGTACCTGAAGATATGCAAAGACGGGCAGCGCAAGTTGAAGCAAAAGAAGAAGATACTATGACATGGAATAGTACTCTGAGAATCTCTGACACTCTATATACATTTTTATTTTGACAGACATATTGCGGAACTCGTATAAAATATATTTCATTGAAATTTTGACTTGATAAAAATATTCCTTTATGGCAGATTTTCTTATAAAGGTTTTTTTTGTAATGCTAGACCTCGATAAACAAAATAACACTTTATTTTAGAGCCGCAATAATTTGCACAACTTAGTTATTGTACTTTTGTAGTATTTAATATTTTAGTAATGTATTGATTTTCACTCTATACTATGTTATTTAGCGCAAATTCATTTGAATGTTATATTTTTATCGTTTTGTCTTATAAAATTGAATTGTTTTTTTTTAACAGACTTTTATTTTAGTGTAAAATGTTGTAGTGGTAGTATCTGCTAATTAATTGAAGAACTATATATATGCGATATGAATTTGTTTGTGAAACAACCTGTGTTTGCCAGGGTAGGTTATTAAAATAGGTTTGGTAAAGACAATTAAATTATTTGTATAATCGTAGGCTATCACAACATTAACTTATAAATATTTACAACAGATTTCCCAGTTTGGAAAACGATTTTCTTCTGAACTTCTACATCAGAGTAGACTACAAACCTATCATTTTCAGGAATGTCTTCCAAGGTTCTTCGAACAGAATATTATTGAAACTTTTATAAAATGTTTGTTCATAACACAGATTCACCTTTGAATATATGCCAGTAGATTTAAGTAATATTGATTTTTTATTTACTTGTAATAGACTAGAAATGCATAAAAAACTGAATGGGTTATAGAAATAAAACTTTTGTTGCATAAGTTTTTTTGTTGGTAACCTACTTTCTTTTTGATCTAACATCCAATATATATCCATGTTTACAGGTTGCCTATTCCAAAATTGGAAGACACGCTACAAAAGTACCTAGTATCTCTAAAAGCACTGGAGGGCCACCCTGATGTAACAAGGGAATCCATAACTGATACTGAAAGGGCAATAAAGAATTTTCTTACTAACGATGGCCCAAGTATGTTCTTGATAGATAGCAGAATACTGTGTTATACAAATAAGATATGACACATAAAAATCAGCCAAAGAAAAAATGCTTTTCATGCTGCATACAGTAAAATAATTTTAACGACACAATAGGATATGAAAATTAAAGTTTTTTGTGGTGGACCTCACTTGATAACTAAGTCAAAATCCCACATTTTGTTTTATCTGCATCTTAAGCTATTAGTGCCAAAAGATAGAAGCTTTAAATTTGTACTCCAAGCATGGTAAAACGGCTGTTTACAGTATATTGTACGACTGCTATTGTTACTTAAACCTAATTGTGCACCACAGTTTTGCACAAGTTGCTGGTCGAAAGAAATACCCAAAACCCACAGACAAGCTACATTTCCAAGCCATGGTTTGATATGTACCTGGAAAGCAGACTTCCTTTGCCGCTGAACTACAACCCATTTCTGCTTTTTAAAAGAGATCCAAATGAGGAAATGAATGACCAGGTAGATTTGCAATCTTGTTTGTTTTCAAAGTAAACCTTTTCATACTGGCTTTCTTTCCCTGTGATCCTTTAAGAACCAGTAAAATTAAAAAAAAAATAACTTTATCTGAATAGTGAGAATGAATTATCCTCAGCCACATCAACTAATTACCAAAACAATGATCCTTAGTCGACAACTGAAACGATGATTATTTTGGGTCTAACATTTCTCCTTTTTTAGTTATACTGTAGTGCCATGGTTTGCCAAAAATAATTTACTGGTTATGACCTCAAATAATAATAAACATACCATCCACAACTAATAGTTAAAATAAGCTGGTATTTGTGATGGATAATGCAAAATATTGACTATTTGGCATACCCGCATTTTACAGTCGTTTCGTTTACAATTGACAGGCAACACGCTCAACCAATATACTTGTTGCTGCCATGAGATTCCAGAAAACCCTAAATGCAAAGGTGCTAACGCCAGAAGTATTCTACACCAAAGACACCGCTAAATCTGCATCAGTACAGACGCTAGTTAAGTGAGTGCTTCATCTAACTGTTAAATATTTATTTAATAAAGGCAAGGTTGACAAATGCGTTTTGGAAGCTATGTAACAAACATACCGATAATTGAATGTGTTTTATTTTGCATAAAACAAAAGACGACAACTATAACATAGGTAAACTAACTTTTGGAATCTAATAAACTCGATATGTATGTTAATGGTTAGTCATTGTCTCACATTTTGTTATGTCATCTCACGAGTACTTTCAAAAGTTTTGCTGAAACTAATGAAATTTTACTCGGGTTTACCAAAAATGTTCAATGACATTAATAAATAGAGGAAAGCGTCACTCTTTTAGGTTGATTAATTATTTACCAGAACGGGCAAACTCTCTTCTACTTGCACTTCAAGACAGACATACTGTATACATTGTATTTGCATGCACGTAATAGATCAACATAAGATACACGGAAAACAAGATAATCACCACCACTCCATTTCCTCATCTTGTGTGCCATTAAATTTCCAACAGTAACACAACTTGTTTTTAACTTGCAGCACCCGCAAAAAAAGCTTATATATTGTGGCACAATTTTAACAGAACAACAATAGTGTAATTTTTACAATCGCCCTCAACACGACAAACTGCATGTAAATGTCTCACCATTATTGATTTTTAATATAGTGCGTATTTAGGTCTAAAATGCTTGCGTGTATGACTGTATGCCTATTGGTAGTACAAATAACTTCTTTTCCAAAATTACAAAGAGGCACATTGCGTATATCGAGGCACACAATTTGGAAATTACCTTACTGCGTTAACCCATGTATACCAATCAGGAAATCAGGTGGCGCTGTTAAACGACAAATCGCATTGTAAGATTGGCGAGCTTTCGCACAATCATCATGTTAAACATTACAATATAATTTGTCGCTCAAAAACGACACATAAATTCAGTCTTTAGGTTGGTTCACACTAGATGCGTTTTGCGTCTTCGTTAAGTGTATTACGTCCAGTTCACACATAACGCGTTGCCAGCGTTAACCGCAAATTTTCTCGCTCCTAAACCAAAAGTGTCAAAGAATTATTTCACATTTCCGCAATCGAAAGCGTTTTTTTTCGCTTCAGTCGTCGACGTTTTCCGTTAACGCAAAACGCGTCTAGTGTGAACCTAACTTTAGACTTAAAAATAGGGCTGTAGGGCAAATCATACTGCTATATGTTGCCGACTTCTGGGTGTACTGTTAGCCTGTATTGTTTATTTCATCACAGAAGGTCGAGTAGAGGGGAAGCAAGGGAGATCAGACAAAGTGGTTCTGGCCTTAGCTAGAGACGATCTCTCACGATTAGAGTAGATACACGGCATATAAGCAGATACAAAAAGAAAGCGATTTATACAACACCGTAGAAGTATGAACTCTGTCGTTATAAACGAAGCTACAGAGTCACTACATGGCTATTAACGAAAATATCCACAAATACAACAAATACACGCACAGTTACGGATTCAAGAACAGTCGAATCCACTGATGGAATACTTTTTAGTCCGAAAATACTGCATCGTAGTATTGAATCAAACATCCACGACATAGGGCAATTGCGCTAAACATCCAGGAAGCCATGAACTTTAACGGTTTACCAAATGCGCTTTCATCGCACGACTTGGGACAAAACCAAGCACAGGCGTCACATTTGCAATTACAAACTTACTCACAACAGCATGCATTTTACATTCTCATAAGTCATAGACTATTTTATATGCGGCAGAAGTTTTGCAATAAAACCCATGCGGACCTTTTCATTAATGATCTCTTTACCTTAAACCAGTGGTTCCCAAACTGTGGGCCATGGCCCAACACTAGGCCACCAAGACATTTTCAATGGGCCACAGAGCCATTTGAACAGATTGAACTGTTTTGATATGCTGTAGATATTATGGGCTTTGTTTTGAAAAACTATAATTATTTAGCAAGAAAGGTCATTGTCTCCTCCTAACAAAGGGTTTTAGCTGCTGTGTTGGAGAATTCCGAATCTTGTAGCCAAATTTCAGGAGCATGTATCTTATCGTAAATAAATCGATAGAAACCATTTCGCCTGTTTTTGAGTTAAATTTTCATAGCAAATGTTTTGTCCAAATTTTGTATCTTGCTGTCAGCCACGAATCGCTATTAAGTATACATTTGGGCCACGAACCCCTGCCTTAAACATTTCACTCTTAAAGGAAAGCAACAAACATTTTTTTGCGTAAAAAAACATACAAGGATTGTCCTTTTATATTGGTCACATAATAAAACGTAACATTGCATCCCGGTAAAGGATCGTAAAATGGAGGGTAAACAAAGACGGGATTTGCGCTAAGATTCAACATATTGGGTTTGTATCGATGCTTGTTTTATAATAAAACTGTCGTTTTTTTACAATGCCTGTTTAAATAAATCTGTTGATACCAGCAGATAGGACAGAAAGGCATATTTGTAGAACATACATGAACATTATCGATGCTTCATTCTGACGTTTTTTCACCTATTGTATTCTGGCAGATTCTTATATTCGAAAGAAAATTATAGGTTATTATTGCTCAGCAAAAAACAATTTTATCATTGCTCAGCAAAAACAACGAAATTAATTGTTTATCATTGCTCAGCCAAAAAGCATTGCTCTTTAAAAACAGATATTGATAAAAAAAAATCAGGTAAACCCATTCAAATGATTACCATATAGACTCGTATTTCAGATGTGTCATTTAGTCTAAATAAACAAATAATGAAAGAGAAACTATCCATCGTTTACGGTCGACCAAACTAAAGACGAAAAACGGCGTTTTGCGCTCGATTTTGGTTTCGCATTGAATTAAGACGCGTCACCCAATGACTTCACGCCGCTTCGAACAGTTTGTTAAACCATAACAAAAACGATCAAAAAAACGATAATATCACTTACAAAAAGGGGGGTAAGAACTCCCGCCTCCCTGGATACGCCACTGGGGGCAATAAATAGTGTATAATATTTTTAACATTCTTAAGTATAATACATATTACACTTCAAATAATACTAACAATCGCATTTTGAAATTCCACGGGGGGAGGCAAGTGCCCCTGATAAGGTTAGTTGGCATCTGCTGCCGAGTCGTCGGCTTATAACTTCGTTTACACTAAAAGAGCGATTTCTATCTATCAATGCAATGTTTCTCAATCTTTTATGGCTAGCGGCATCCCTCAGAAATAACCAATATATTGCGGCACCCCTACAAAATTTTTCCTTAGGTAATTCACAAGAAAGTCACAGTAAACGGAGCTGGAACAACACACAGCAACTCTACACAACGTAGGAAGTTATATTTTAATTTATTCCACTATAATCTTTACAAAAAGTTGCAAGAGTTAAGCAAAGATTCTTAAAGATTCTCAAATATCTCTCGGTACCCTTGAGCATCAGAAATGGCACCCCGGTTGAGAACCACTGTATTACTGTTTTATCGTTTCTAGGTATTTGCCAAATGCAATGAAACTCCGCTACATTCCTATGATGATGGGCGGCGCCTATCCCCTCGACATGAGCCAGTTCAAGAACCTTCTAAATTCCACCCGGATCCCAATAAAAGGCAAAGATGAACTGAAGGTTTATCCTGGATCGAGGTAAATGCTGTTTAATTGTTTTTCGACTCTGAGTTAGATTAAGTTAAGTCACAATGTTACTCCTGTTCTCACTATTATTTTTGTGTTACAAGTGATAGACGGAGTTAAAACTTAGATAGAAAGAATTAAAATCCCGATTTTTTTAATAATTTATTTTTCTGATGCCTTGTATTATCCGTTTTAACAAACTTCGTTTCTCTTTAGGCATGTCGTTGTGATACGAAACGGTTATTTTTACAAGGTCAACACCCTAGACATGCAGGTAGGCTTCTTATTACGTAGAGTTTTGCAATACCTTATTCAATTTGATACTTTTTTGTTAATTGGCTTTAAAATATTTTTGCATAAGCATCATGATATATCCATATTAATTACTATTAATAAAAAAAACTATTAACTTTGAAAACTTTTACAGTATTATAGAATTAAAAAGAATGTTTCACTTATAAGTATTTTGCCGTGCGGTGTTAAACTTAACTGACCTTTAAACTACACTTAGAAACACTTTTAGAAAAGACATATAAAAAACGTTATTGTAGAAAAAAAAATGATTAAAAAAAATTGATAGTTTGTAATTAAAAACACTCTATACTTTTCAAATGCAATCGGAGTTCGCTTCGCTTTTTTGACCTGGCCTACTAACTAACAGGGCAATGTACTGGATCCTAAAGTGATTAAGGCATCTTTGGATCGCATTCTGGCCGACAAGAGACCGCGTAACGAAGACTCGATCGCCTATCTCACATCTACAGAGAGAAACACGTGGGCTGACGCCAGGTGTGTTGTGTTAAAAAATCGAATATCAAAGAGTAAAGGTGCCTGTGCATTTGTCTCTATTTTTTTGCAAGTAATCGCATCATGTAAGGTAAAATATTATTTTGAAGCCAGGCTTTACACCTGTTTTACGAATCTATAAAAAAAATACTGGTTATATGATTAAAATAATTAAATTGTTTTCGTATTTTGCACTTTTAATATTGTGTTAGCATTCACCACTTAGTGTTGGCTTTCACGTTTTTAAACAGGCGCCATCTTTATTTTTACGACCAGGAATCACCTGCTGAGCGAAGCCGGGAACATCAAGGCGCTTGCTGACGTCGACTCGGCCATTTTCTGTCTGGTATTGGACGACGCTAAGGACACGGGAACGTCGGAAGGAGCTGTTCGCAACTGTCTTTACGGGGATGGGGCGAGCCGCTGGTTCGACAAGAGCTTCTCGATTATTGTGTCGGCGGACGGCGAGGCGGCGCTTAACTTTGAACACGCCTGGGGAGACGGTAGGGGCCGTATTTTTCGGTTTTAGTGGTGCCCAAAATTGACCCTAAATTATTTTTTCGTATTTTTTTTCGGGAAAAGTTTTGTCAATATTAATCTTCGCCTTTTTGTATGAATTCATTTTTTACCTATTTAAACCAGTGTCGTATCCAGGGGGTTGGACCCCCCCCCCCTTTTCGTAGGTGATATTATCGTTTTTGTCATGGTTTAGCGAACCGTCCGAAGCGGCAATGTTTTATTGTAATTGGATGCATTAGCGTCTTGAGCTAATGCTAAAAAATTCCATTTTTCTAGTCGCCTTCTACTATATTTATTTATAAATAAATTAAAAGCGGTTATTAAATAAAAACGTTGTTTTAGTTATCGACTATCGGTGGTGGTGGTTTATAAGCTTTTTGTAATGAAAATATAGAATTAGCAAATGTATGTACTTTGCCATGTACAATTGTACATATTCACAATAGATATTTACTGCAAATAGACAGTAAAGCCTTGTGGCACCATATACTAAGTGACGTTAAACATATTTGCGCAGTTGTTTTTTTTTTAAATCGAATTATTGACCGATGCTTCCTTCTCGGAGAACGGAGAGCTAATTATCAAAGCGACAAACACTGTACAATAGTAAGCCGTGCTAACTTTTTTTCATGTTGAACATTACTTCCAGGCGTCGCGGTCATGCGATTATTTAACGAAGTGTTCGACGCCTCGACATTGCAGCCAGCCATCGCGTGTGACCTCGACACGGAAGGACTTGAAACTTTGAAAAACTTTGAGGAAATCGAATTTCACGTGGACGATCATACAAAGCAAGAAATAAGGTGCGACTTGTAAATTCCGACTGATGGTTTTATTAGGATTTGTTTTTCGTGCATTAGTGTTTGTGAAGTTTTAGTTGAATTGCCGTTATTTTTTTTTAAGTGTTCAAGTTAGTTGTGTAACCGAAGCGTATAAGTTCGAATTTATTAAAGTTAAGACTAGGAAGATTCCTTTAGTTTTTTTTTTGTCCTAAAAACTCACAAATAGAACTTTTAAATTTTACCCCGAGTTAGATCTTTTTATGTATTTATAAAAATTATATCTAAGGACTATTTACTTCGGTTATTACCAAAATGATTTACAGAAATGATCAAATCCATTTTTTGCTCGTACATGTATTACGTGTTGACACTAAACATTTTAAGTGCAGTAAGCGATACCAACGTCCAAAAACTTATTCTTCAACAACTGGCCTTTTTGTAAAAGCCATGAACCGAGTCCTACATTTATGATCCTCAACCTTTTTTGACTCTTAAAAGGAACATTAGGCTTACCATTATTTCAAAACTGCCTGATATTAACCAACAACTTAAAATTACGCTTACATTTATTAATATTTTCTTAAACGTCCAGTGTAGATGAAAAAATATCTTTGGGGTTCTATGGAACTCCCGTATGACAATGTGTTTTACACAGCTAAGCCGCGACCCGAATCTCCCACTAACAATATTGTATTTATTTAATACTTTCTAAAATTTATAAATATTTTCTTGTAAGTCAAAAAATGCCTTAAAGCTCCATGGTCCCGAATCTCCGACTGACAATAATGTAGCCGACCTGTCCATTCTATTCAGAAACATTAGGTAAAAACTTGAAAAGCTTTTGCACAACTATATTGCGTTAAATTAAAATAGAAATTTCTTCTTTGACCTGATGAAGCACGGTCAAGATTTTAATGCAATACAAATACAAATAACAAAAAATGTTAAGTAAAAGGTTAAAGGATTAAGTACAAAGTTACTTGAACGATTTTTTTGTCTACAGCCTTGCACGTAATCGTTACGAGCAGGACACTGGTAGGCTACGCATTGCGTCTTGCGAGGTTTCAAATCTTAACAAGGATTATCTAAAAAAGAAGAAAGTCTCGCCAGACGGGATTTTGCAACTGGCGATTCAGGTAATAATTGTTCTGCCGCCATTGGATTTTAAAGGAAGAAGTTTGCGCGTGACAAGAAAACCATCACGAATACTTTTATCCAGTTATATTCGCCTGGAATTTAGTAAATGAGAGATTCCAAAGAGGTATAAATTTTAGGAAGTGGCTATCTCTTACGCTTGCACCAATTATTTTTTGATTCTGGTTAGGATTGGGGTTAGCGTTTGGGTTTGGGTGGTGGTAGTATTAGATTTAATTTTCCGAGTTATGCATAAAATTTTTATTTTTTTCGGAAATCGATTTTTTTACTTTGTTAGCCGTGTTTTTTTTACTTTGTTAAATTGCCCCAGGTGGTGTCTAAAGGTTGTTTGGCCGAAGTATTTATTGTTCGGGTGAATAGCCTTTTCCTAAATGTTATATGCAAATGACGTGACAAACGAAATTTAATCATACATCACTGCAAACTTTACCGCTTCCTAATATAATAACTGTTCAGCTAAAAACAAATAAATACACACATTTTATGGTTTTCTAACGGTTTTGGCGAAATACACGCAAATAAGTCACTTCTATAAACCATGTTCAAAATTATCTAAATTTCCGTCGTTTTTCATAGTGTTTTCAACAAGTTAAACGTTAAAACAGTTTAACTGAAAGATAATTTTCAGGAGAATACACCCGACTACAACAACCCTAATAAAATTGATCAGAAAAACGCGTCGATGCTTGGGTAAAAAAAAAACGGGGAAATGAACTCGAAAACTTTCAACGAGTTGTTACACAATTATGGGTTCGATCTTTTAGGAAGTTTAGTTTTTGCGTCTTGAGTATCCGACTAACTTTTAAGCAACTTATTTTACAGATCGGCCACTACAAGTTGTGCGGTCACCCGGCAGCAACCTACGAGTCTTGCAGCACTTCGGCGTTTAAGCATGGCAGAACAGAGACGATACGATCGTGTACGCTGGAAGCCCAGGAGGCCGCCAGGGCAGTGGCCGCAGGTTCGTATGCATTTGTTTTTATATGTATAATCTTTTTAAAAATGAATTGCCAAACCAAAAAGGTCAAGTAGATTGATATAATCTTAAGAAAGACTTTTCGATATGAACTTGTATCATGTTCCATTAATGTGACTGAGAAGTTATTCATCACTTATAAAAGGCGGGAAGCAATTGTCATCAATTGATGCTTGAACTACTGCTTAGTCACACTGACTAAAGATGATACAAGTTCGTATCAAAACGTCTTTCCCAAGATGATGTCGATCTACTTGACCTTTTTGGCTTTGCCATTTATTATGAAGCAACATTACAGATACGTGCATACTGCATGGTGTACCCCAAGTATACTGTTCTTCCCTATACGTTTTTTGCGCCTATACTTCTGTACAGGATTTAATGCGTGCTTCATTGCTGACGCTTTTCGGTTATCAAAGCTGTATGTCTTTCCAGATTGCAACTTTTGACAGCTTATGCTTTTGTTGTTAACAAGAAATTTGAAGAAATTTGGTTTCAGTCCAATTTCTTTGCAATAAATCGCAGATCAAGTCAAAATGAAATCATTGCAATAAAACATCGAAAAAACGCATTCGATGGTATACCAAGAACGATTTCGCATTCCACTTAAACAAAATATGAACAATGATTCAAATTAGAAAAAAACGAGTCGGCATAACCTAAATTTTTTGACAAAAACTGCTGAGAATAAGTCAAAAATGTTTCACATTTTTTTTTTAAATGTTTTACTTAAATGTTTTTTTGTTCTGTTTTAAATGTTTTACAAAACCCTATAAAAATAAGTCCATTTGCAGCAAAAATATTCTCCAAAAAGATTAAAGTAAGCAATTAGCCTAATTGACTTCAGATTTAGACTTTAATACAGTGATTCTCAAACTGTATGCCTCGAGGGTTTTCCAGATGTGCCGCGAAACATTTTGTTAATTTGGAAAATATCTTTTTGTATTACAAATACTCACGCAACCAAGCAAACGAGACCTGACTGAACACTATGAGAAAACCGATATTATTGCTCGTTTCCGGGGTAACCTTGGCCCACTGAATCCGCTCCTGTTCTTGTTGTCATTACAAGACATTCATGCCCCACCAAAATTTTACTTAGAGAACCCCTAAAACAGGGGTTCTTAGACTTTTTTTACTGCGGACCCCTAAAATTTTTTTTTGCTTTGCATGGACCCCGGTAGGCAAGAAATGCTCCAAAATGACGTCACAATGCAAATAGATTTCATAACTCTGTTTATTTCGGTCCGAAAAATGTGAAAGTTAAATGGAGTCTAACTATATATTCATTGCAAAAACGTTTAAATTTTAATTATAGTGTTTTCTTTGAAAAATTAATAACTTCTTAAGTATACACTAGTTCTTTAATTAGGCCTTCGTGGACCCCCTAAAACTAGTTCGCGGACCCCCAAGGGTCCATGGACCCCAGTTTACCCCTGCCCTAAAAGGTGTTTAACTTGTTGTTCTTACTAATCGCTAGGAATGCCTGATACTTTACATTTTATTCCGATACCGAACCCAGTGTTGTAATGACTTAAGTCAATGACTTGACTTAAGTGCACTTAAGTCACTGTTGTTAAATGACTTGACTTGACTTAAGTCTTTTGGGCAAAATGACTTGACTTGACTTAAGTATTTTGGGCAAATGACTTGACTTAAGTGCACTTAAGTCACTGTGTTTAAATGACTTGACTTGACTAAGTATTTTGGGCAAAATGACTTGACTTGACTTAAGTCTTTTGGGCAAATGACTTGACTTGACTTAAGTCTTTTGAACAAATGACTTGGGTTAAAGTAAATTGTTTTAATTAGGCAATTATTTATAAAATTGCGTTATTTATCCCAATCTTTGCACTTAAAAGAATTTGCTTGTTATATGTTGCTTTTATGTTATTTTTCACTTGAGTTGCTCATAAGAATCGGAGGAGTTTGCCGGTTTTCATAATTTAAAGTTTTATTTTTTTGACAAGGGCTGGACTTGAAGTTGACTTGCTCTAATTATGACTTGACTGGGACTTGACTTGGGCAACCGATGACTGGGACTTGATTTGTTATTTATTCAAAAAGACTTGACTTGGACTTAAGTTATTTTACGAATGACTTGACTGGGACTTAAGTTATTTTACGAATGACTTGACTTGGACTTAAGTTATTTTACGAATGACTTGACTGGGACTTAAGTTATTTTACGAATGACTTGACTGGGACTTAAGTTATTTTACGAATGACTTGACTGGGACTTAAGTTATTTTACGAATGACTTGACTGGGACTTAAGTTATTTTACGAATGACTTGACTGGGACTTAAGTTATTTCAAAATGACTTGTTTACAACACTGCCGATACCCGATATTTTGGACAAAAAGTATCGCGATCCGATGCGATACCAAATGACGTCATTACTACGCCCAAACAAGCAAAATGCATTGATGATTTTCAAAGGTAATTTTCCAGGTTTTTGGAAAACATTAGCATAAAGAAGATCACTACCCCCAGTTGTTAGTCTTCCATATTTTAACAAATTTACATCTTAATGTAGAAATCGCTGCGTTGGTTCGTAAATCATGGCTGAAAATCCTATATCGGTTTAGGATCGGATCGGCACCGATACCACCCTAGTATCGGACGAGTACCGATACCACCCTAGTATCGGATCGGCACCGATACCACCCTAGTATCGGACGAGTACCGATACCACCCTAGTATCGGACGAGTACCGATACCACCACTTCGCATCGGGTATTAGATCCGATACGATACTATCGGACATCTCTACTAATCGCCGTACATTTTTATACCAGGAACCGCATCCACAGTGAACAACAAGCTCGCCAACGACGAGGATTACAGGGCAAAAGTGGAAGAGCTGATCAGGAAAAGTTGCAACAAGCACAACGCCATAACGCGGGACGCAGCTATGGGTAAGAAAGCGCCCAAAAAAGTTTTGTTTTGTGTTCTTCCATCGGCGGTCTGAAGAATATTCGCGGAAACAAACCATGTATAGCAAAATTAACAACTTAACAAAGTTCCAACACACTCCACTCGAAAATAACCGTAGACCGACACTAGATCCTACCTAATTTAATCTTAAGCTGCACTTTATCACACGAAAACCTTGTCGCCTTTACAATTGTTAGACTATACAATATAGATGTAACCAACTTATGTGATTGCCAATGACTAAAATGCGATCGACTGGCCCGGTAAAAAAGTCACAAGAACACTTATTAAACGTTTTGAGCGTTAATAGCATTCCAAGCCAGCGATAGAAATTACTTTTTTTACATCAAAGAATGCTTTATTAGGCTTTTCCAGACAACAACAGGGTTGCCAGGTGAAAAAAATAAAAAAAGCCAAACTTACTCTAAAAAAGGCCAAAAAAAGCCAAATCTAACAAGCCTATGTTTTTCCTTAAATAAATAAAAAATGCAATAAATGGTCATGCTGGTACATTGAATTTCTCTTTTTGTGGCAAATTTTATTAATTTTTTTCTCTTTTTGGAATTTTTTCTTCAATTTTTTTTGTTTTCGCAAATTTTTCTTAGCAATTTTTCTCTTTTCGTGATATTTTTGGAATTTTTTTCTCTTTTTGTGTTAGTTTGATCTCTTCTTAACATAACACTCATGACATTTTGGAATGAAACGAAAAAAGCCTAAAAATGCCAAATTTCATTTGGATTTTTTTTTGAAAAAATAAAACTGGCAACCATGGACAACAATTGTTTTTTTTAATGATCCGCTTGA
Organism: Ascidiella aspersa; assembly: GCF_963924565.1. Lineage (NCBI taxonomy): Eukaryota > Metazoa > Chordata > Ascidiacea > Phlebobranchia > Ascidiidae > Ascidiella > Ascidiella aspersa. Next base: position 25,796,380 of record NC_139451.1, read on the forward strand.
GCGCGACAGCTACTGTAATGACGTAACACGTATTCGACGCTATCGACCAGATGAAATGTGGCTATCCAACCGGTCGATCGCGATCGACGTGTTAGTTACACAGTCGCACCGAACGTGGGTGTGCAGAGCGCTTTTAGACGCCCTGGAACTCGACCCAGTTATCAATAAATGTACAAAATAATTTCTGTAGCCCAGTCTTAGTTAACCAAAACTGTTTAAAATTTTCCTGAATTAATGTATAGAGACGATGCCATAGAATTCCCAAACTATGTTTTTTATGTTTTATTCATTTTTTTTTAATTGTTGTTACGTTTAGTCAAGTTATTGTTAACGTCTAATTAAGAAGCAATTCTGCAACTGTCGAGAAAATAACGCCCTGCAAATTTAAAAGTTCGGCGCCTATGGTTGGTTACCCCTGCAATATACATCAGTGTTTCTTAATCAGGTAAATGGTTCACCCCAGGGTGATTAAAATTTTTGCAGGGGTGAACCAACCAAAAGGGGTGAATAAGGGTGAACCGTCAGAAATGGATGATAGCTTTCGAGCAGGGTGGATATTCCGGGTGTTCAACCTGTTCCAGTATATACAGACGAGATCATGAGACAAGGGTGAATGAAATCTTGAAATAGTTGCTAGGGGTGAACAAAACTAAAAAAGTTTAAGCACCGATATACACTACCTTGCAGGCCAAGGCTTCGACCGTCACCTTTTCGCGCTTAAGCATACAGCCGAGCGACAGCTGGGCGCCCCTACCCCCGCCTTCTTCAGGGACCCTTCCTACCAGACCATGAACCACATCGTCCTTTCCACGTCCACCCTGGCCAGCCACGCGGTGGCGTACGGCGGTTTCGCGCCGGTCGTTCCCGACGGCTTCGGCGTCGGCTACGGGGTTAGGGACGAAGGCGTCGGCTGCAACATCACCAGCTACGTCACGCGTGACGTCAGCGCCCTGGTGGAGGCGATTAAGAGCTCGCTGATGGACCTTCACACGGTCTTGGAAGGATCCAAGTCGAGCTAGGCGCGAGTTTGTGGGATGCGCCGTTTTTTCGGCGTTTTCCCCGCTTTGCCGCTTAATTTGACGTTGGGCGCTTAGAAATTGGCGTCTCCGTTTAACGATCCACGTGTTTTTTTAAACAAATAAGTTCTACTAAGATTCGTTTTTGATGAAAAAAATTACAGTTAATTTGACGTTGGACGCTTTATAGCCGTCTCCGTTTAACGATCCACGTGATTCGTATTTAATAGAAAATTACATACCGTGCTTTTGAAATACTTCTTTTGTTTACCCTTTACCAGTTTGACGTCGAAGCATTTTATTCTCTATGACGATGGGCGGTTCCTTTTGTTCGTACTTAACAATTAAGAAAAAACAAAAAAATACATGTAATAATTTGAAAATTTTTCTTCTTATTACCCTGGTTCGTTGAAGTTGCTTATAACGTCTCCGTATGGTTTTTGTACTTCAGAATTATTATAATACTATTATCCAAATAATATTATCCTATTATTAAAAAAACATGCTTCATATTTAAAAGTATATAAAAAAATAAAATACGACTTGTGAAATAAGTTGGTTTTGGCGCGTTTTTCACGTTGGAGTTGTTTTAGCGTGTCCATTTGTTTCTTCCAATTCATAATTTAAAAATTATACAAAAAATACATACATCTATTCTAAAAAGCGTCTTTGGTTTAACTTTCCTGGTTTATTTGACGTTGAAATTGCTTTAAACCCCTTCGTATGGTTCTTGTAATTCAAAATTGTCTTGTGATTTCTGTTTAGAAAATATATTCAAAAATTAAAAAAAATTAAATATACGACTTGTGAAATGAGTTGGTTCCCGTGATTTTTTTCACGTTCCTGGACAATTTGATTTTAGAGCTACTTGACGGCTTTTGTGATCTAAATCACAAATAATAGTTTAAATACACTGTTTTTTGTAATGGGCATTTTTCGAATTACTATTTAATTTCACATTTTTAGTCGCTTCATTAAAATCTCTGTAAGACGATGTGCGTTTCTTGTGATTAATAAAAAAAAAGTATCTTGGCGTTATTTTACGAGTATATAAAAACAAATAAAATACACGATAAGTGGATTGACGTTGGGCTCTTAGCGAACTCCTTTCTTTGACAATGCGGGTTATTTTTTTGCTTTATATTAAAGAAATAATTAAAAACACTTATTTCGTAGGTTTTCTGGTTAATTTTATGTTGGAGCTTTTAACGTCCGTCTCTGTATCGGCGGAACTAAATATACGCATTCTGTATTTTTTCTTATTACGACACGTAAGTTTAAACAAGTATAACTCACTACTATAAGAAAACCCTAAGAGTAAAACTCGAACTTCTTTTAAAAAGGGTAAAAAATGTATTGCATTTTAATTTTCTACGAAACATTTTAACTGCACAGGTTAATTATTAATTATCGCTAATTTCTTTCTAAAATAATTATCTCTGGAGATTCTTTTTTAACGAGAAACATGGATTGCGGGTGTTTTGTCATTCGTTTAGGCTTGGGTTTATACAATTATTTTTTCGATCTCAAAATTCGTATTTTAATTCTCGACTGAATTGAAAATAAAAAATATATCGAAAAATAAATAGGCCGTCTGTTGACTCAGCCGCTTTGGATTGCGAGATCGCCTCAGCGGCGGCGAAAAGTTGGCGTCCATTTTTTGTCCGGAACCGAACTCGCTTCTTTGCGTGAACCTGAACTTTTTCGAGTTTTTCGTGAAAGTAAAGGTTTCGCTTTCAAACAAAATAACCGAGATGAGAAGACAAATGACGAATAATGGCGGTCGAGTAGAGAAAGATGAGTTGAACCGAGTACGAGCTGGAGCGTTTCAATACACGACACCCTCCTTCAAAATCGACGATTTTTTGTTAATTATCACTTAGTTAGACTGAGTTATTATCGAACTTATATAACCTGTGTAGTGTGTATAGGTGTCAGAAAGGTGCACTTTCGCCGATGCCGACATTTCGCGTTCGCCTCCCTTTGTGCAAGAAGTTAGTGGTCAGTATGTTTTTGCGCTACGTTTCGTGATTTAAAATAAAATACCTGTGACAATTACACTACAATAAAGTAAATTCGACACAATTTAATTATCTTTTTTCTCTATCTCTCTCAGCGCTGATGATGTTTCAAAAGTCAGGTGCTTTAGTTGCTTTTGCCTAAAGCACCGCCAAATATTGTTGCAAAACTAAATATCTTCTTGCTCAATCCGAGTCCCGATGATTGTTTCCAAACTTCACTGTGCTTTTAGATTGCCTTTGCCTAAAACACAGCAGTTTGGCGTCTCTTTGAAGTTTGTTTCCAAACCTACGTTTCAACCGTAGGGAAAATGTGCTTGACCTTCATAGAAGACTACTGAATATGTCATACATTCGAAATGTATATCTTTACGAGTCCGATGTGTTTAATGTGGGAATTGGTTGGATATCTTTTCCACTCCCTAATGAAACTATTAAAAACCGGATTGAAGAACAGTTTAGAGAAGTCAAAAAAATGACACACAGAAAAGATAAGAAAGGTTCGTTTACGGGAATAAGGATTGCAACGATGAACAAAGCGGATTTAGAAAAAAATCCAATACCAAGTTATATACGAATGAACGGTTGTGAATTTTATGTCACCTATACCACGGACAAAAGATTACTTGCAAGTATTGTGGCGAAACTGGCCACAAACAAGCTGATTGCGCAAAACGAAAAGCTGATTACCCACAGCTTCACAGTAAAGCAAACCAATCAGCAACTCAACCGCCGATAATTGCGCCAGGCCAGATTCCCAGCTCATCAACGCCTCTGCGCTCCAAAGCGGGTGACAAAGCTGCAGCGCAAACGCTTGTGAATAAAAACGACTCACTGCCCGGGGTTGATGCAATCCCCGTTGATAACCAAAACAACGCAGAATCTCCAAGCCTACAACTGAAAACATCCCGAAAGCGACTCCGCAACAGTCCACCTTTTCTCCCTGACAGTAAATCAAGAAGCATGAGCGAAGTTACCGTCTCACTGGATTGCCCAAATTGTCACACGGACAGTCTTCTGGATCCCCAATGCCGACATTTTTACTGCTGCAAATGCAAACAAGAATACAGGGTTACCAACGCATGCTGCGACGACACCGGCATTGTTTTTGATGCCTTTGGAGGAAACAGTGGCTAACTGTCCCAAGTGCCAGGCCAAAATGAGACTTGTGAGGAAATACAACCGGAGTTTCGAATGGTCGGCGATATGTTCGAGTGCATCCAATGCAAAAGGTAAATAACGTGTGTGTGTGTAGCACTGTAAATGCCCTTCCAAACCTTACCATGTCTAAGGAATGTTCAAATCATATATGCAAATATAAACTGACACACTGCAGTTGCGGGGAAAAGTCCGCCGAGGTTATTGAACTGAGCCGGCCATATAACTGCAGTTGCGGGTTCGAATATAAATGGGACATTGGATTAAGGAGTACAGAAGAACAATTAGATGTGTTATGGTAACTATTTTTGTGTAAATTTTTTCGTTGTATAATGGGCTTCAAAATCGCATCATTTAATGTGGGGGGTATTCAAAATCCCCGAAAGCCAATCTTTAACTTTCTTAGAGAGAAAAACTTTAATATTGTCCTTTTGCAGGAAACACAATCCTCAGTAAGGGAATAAACGCTATGTGAAATGGAGTGGGGATTTAAAATATTATGGGCACATGGCTCTACTCGCAGTAAAAGAGTTGCCATTGTATTGACAAAAAATATCTCGATGTCGATTAAGGAACTAGAAATAGACCCCGACGGGAGGTATCTGGTTGCCTCGTTAACGGTGGAAGGCAAAGAGTTTAAATTGTGCAACGTGTACGCCCCAAACAACGACGATCCTATGTTTTTTGATCGACTATTTGCAAAACTAGCATCCATCGACAACTCGGAATTAATTTTAAGGGGTGATTTTAATACAATTTTGCAGGGTAACTTAGATAAAAACCAGCGCCCTCTCATTCTAACCGAAACTCTCGTGCTAGAGTTGTATCGCACATGCAATCCTACAAGTCAAGTGATGCGTTTCGATATTTGCACCCTACGGCCCGCCAATACTGAAGGTTTCAGGTCAACCCCATGACCGCCACGGTTATTGATTTCTTTTTAATATCGGAGTCATTATTAAATTACCTAAGTTCCGCAAACATCACACCAGGCATTAAATCAGATCTCAAAATAGTAACCCTTTCGATGACAGTCTCGAGTTCTCCCCGTGGCAAAGGAAGCTAAAGGGCTTGAGACGCGATTTCGCTTGGTATAGTTTGTGTGGCGGATGTAGTCAAGCGTAGCGCGGTGCAACCCAATGGCCAAGCTGCTCCTTTAGTTGACACAACCCGCAACATTGCTTTTTGGGGGTATATTATAATTTTTCGTTGTACACTGTTTTACTAAAACATTGAGCCTAAAAGTTTTATCTTCGGACAGTCCTAACCTTTTAAGCGTTAAAAAAACAGCTTGAAAAGTTTTGCAAACAAAAGCATATCGCAGATAATTGCAACTTTGTTTAAAAAAGTTTAAAGCTATTACGACGTGAGGTTTCATATAAAGCAATTACGTTTATAGCACATAACATCCAGGGCTAACCAGAGATAACTTGAGCTAAAATATATCTCCAATTTAACAAAAAGAGAGTTGTAAAACGAAAGATTCGCGCGTAATTTTGGCACTTTATGTTCCGTACGTAGTTCGGATAAAACTAATTTGAGCACTTTTTAGGTCGAACATAGCTCAAACAAAACTAATTTGGGCACTTTTTTGGTCGTACGTAGCCCAAACAAAACTAATTTGGGCACTTTTTTGGTTGTCCGTAGCTTTGATAAAACTAATTTGGGTTACCGGTATTTGAAAACTTATTTGAAATTTTCTTATAGTAAAATTGTGGTACCTAAGGTATTATATATGTAATAAACTTTGCAAAATAGTGATAATTTGGACTTCAGGAAACGACTAAAGGTAAAAAAAACAATTTAATGTGAAAAAAAAGTGCGCAATGGCGAAAAAATGCGCTTAGCGGGAACACTTTAAAAAATTTGCAAAAATACACAACTTACCCGAGAATTAGAAAGAAGTTTTCTTGAGACTTTAAAGTGTGCTTACAGTAGGGTTCTTTATGTCTTGTGCAAAGTTCTTTTGGTTGCGTGAAGGTTCAACATGAAATGTTTAGAGATGACATCATAAAACAATAAACGTAATAAACCTGAGGTTTTCGATCAAACCAATGTTAAAAGAAACTTATATTTTACAGATTTCAGTAAAGTTTTCCAGACAGGATTCAAGAGCGCCCTGTCAATGGAACCCAATACGGACAGATGAGGAAAGAAGTTTCCGTTGGCGAGCTTTTTAGTCAAGACAAGGTAAGCTGTTTACATTTTTGTCAGATGTATTTTTAAACAAAAACCTATTACAATATACGTAAATTAAAGGAAAGCTTACTATCACTGGTTTGAACCATGCAAGGAATTAGCATTTACCTTAAACATTATTTAGTGAGATTGAATTTCGATATTTGGTTGTTTTATGGTTTTATGAGACAGAGGATTAATTAAATTAAATTATACAATTTCGAACTTTTTTAAAGGTTAAGCTAATTATTGAGTTATTATCGCTTTTTATTGCTATAATTCAGTGCTACCCAAACAGTGGGTCGCGATCGCGAAGCTATTTGTACATTTAAGTAACTGTTAATCTTGTTTCCAGTTGCATTTTTAATTATTGCGAAACAATTTGGTCAGATCTCATTGTGTCAATAAAACTTGCATTAAAAGTGGGCCGCAAACTGGAAAAGGTTGGGAAGCACTGCTATAGTATATAGCATATTTTATATTTGTATTGTGTCTTTATTTGACAGCATACCATTACATGAAATCATCCGAAGCACGAAGTTTTCACTGCGGTTTGAAATCATCCGACTTCATGAATCCCACAACACAAAGTCTCTTTGGATTGTGTTTTTAAATTTGCCATTTTACATGCGATGTTGCTTCAAAAATATATTCATCTTTTATGCCTCTTTGGTTGCAATTTGCTTGTGCCTGCCCAATAAAGTCAGTTATAAAATATATTTTCAAGCTTTCCATGCCCAGTTATTTGTAGTTGCTTGGTTTTTTTGTTGTTATGCAGTTTTTACGAATTTTGAATATGATTTTCCAATGTGCTTTTTATTTTATAACAATAGTTGTCGGCAGATTGTTCAAAACATTTTGTAATTTGCTTTGTGCTTTACAACGTTGTAGCTTTAATTACTTGTAAAGGTTTGTATTGCTGTTACTTAATTGTTCATGCTTGTGTCGCTTCAGTTTTTAAGGTTTTTGCTTTCGTTTTACGTCAACCCTATTTAACAAAACCAGACTCTAAATTTTACTAAGCAAAACCCCCTGCAAAAAAGATTAGCTTAAGATTACGTTTTTTTTTTCGATATAAAGTGTTTGAATCCGTATTTGTGAAATGTTTTGCTGAATTGACCGCCATGCACTTGCGATTTGCTGTTTGCTTACTTCTTATTGACATTTATTCCTTTATTTCGTTCGCTAGCCCTAAAAAATGTGTTAAAATTTTAAAATAATTCTAGGTATGCCCTCGCACCTAATGTATATTTTATTAATTATAGTTTTCTAAACCTCCGGAGATAAATTTTAGTAACCTTTAATTGGTATTGAAGAAAAATTAAAACCGATTTAAAAAAAATAAATAAATATCGCATTAGGATTTTCGACCTATCCGGAATACATCGATTTAAAACATAGCATTGTTGTATACAGTACTGCATTAATATCTTGGCGTCGTTTTTTTAATGTTTTATTGAATATCGATGGAAGGTAAATCTTTTTTTTTCTGGTTTATGTAAAAGTCGCGTTGATATTTTAACCATTAATGTTGCTGTTTTGAGGACGCCAAATGTTTTTTTGATAACGTAATCTTGCTCGCAAATAAATCTAAGCTATTATTTCTTATCATGACTTGAACCCTTTCAAACTGTATTTTTTAAACTAGTATAAAAGAAAAATTTCCCGCAGTTGCGAACTTAGCCACAATAGTTTTTACGTTTACTAGAATTAGGTGTTGAAAAACATAATATGGCTCTCATGGAAATATAACCAAAAATATTTGGCTTTTGGCTCTTAGCTGAAAAGGTTTCCGACACCTGTTCTAGGCGTATCTAAGTGGCTAATTCTACCGGCTCGCGTACACCATGTATTGCCTAATTAAGATATTGTACCGAAAATTTTAATCGTTTTTTACCCAAATGACAATTTCAAAATCTTTGGCCGAGCTGGCCGAGGCTATCACGTGATCATTTGTGACATGACTACAACCGTTTGGGCCATCAACAAACGATTTTAACTAAATATATTGTAGTTTTAAAGCACATATAAACATCTACGTATAAACGTTCGACTTAGTTTAGTGGCAACACTTTTTTAATAATTGAGTTTTATTTAGCCAATTCACAACTGAGAAATAAATTGTTGACGTCAAAGATCTTACACCTACAGGACACCTACTTTTGTCCGAGGGTCTGGCGCCCAAACAATACAGTACAGTCACTATAAGATGATGCTGGGGTAGCGGGCTTTTATTGCTGAGGTCACAAGATTTAGCTACTTAAAAAAATATGCAAATTACGTGGTAATTCAATGTAAAACTTGCAACTATAGCTCTTCTCTACAAATACTATTATCCTTGGTTGGTAATTAAAAAGCTTCTTGAGACGATCCAATTTCAGTTTCCAAAATCAGGATTTGCACGAATTAAAGTTAACAAAGCTACAGCTAATCTTATTATTGTGTTAAATTGTTTTCGACACATTTATGTTTTCTAAATATTTTATTATATTTAGTAATTTTTAGATTAACAGGTGGCTCGCCAAGAATTTGAAATGGGTCTATTTGTGGGTCAGTGGTTCGCCATCCCTGCTATAGTTTATAATTGCAATCTTAGGTTCTAAAAATTTACGGGTCACGTTGGAGATTGTTTACTGATTCTAACATATTTTGCATTGTTTTCTGTCATGTGTGGTATGGCCTAATGGTAGGTTTCCTACATGAAGTTACCTTGGTCTATGGTTCGATTCCCGTCAATTGCTCATTCGTTGCCTGGTAAATCCCGCGTTCGATAGATGGTTAACTAACAAACTTGATTGTGTAATTAGTGGTAATTCACATCGCGAATATAACCTTAACCACAGCGAACTTAAATGTAAGTCTATAGCTCACCTGTTGTAACTTCGTCACCCTTAAATGTAAATCACGTTAACCCGCCTTAGCTGTTCAAAAGGCTATAATATAAACTTAACCACCGCCAACATAATTGTAACTCTAACTGTAACTCCATACCTCATCTGTTGTAACTTCGTCGCCCTTAAATGTAAATCACGTTAACTCACTCACCTTAACCGCTCAAAAGACAATAATATAAAGTTAACCACAGCCAGCTTAATTGTAACTCTAACTGTAACGGCATACTTCATCTGTTGTAACTTCGTAACCCTTAAATGTAAATCACATTAACTCACCTTAATCGCTGAAAAGACAATAATATAAAGTTAACAACAACCACCTTAATTGTAACTCCATAGCTCACCTGTTGTAGTGTAGTAAAACGTTAACCTTCTTGAGCTTAACCAAAAACACCACTACACACAAACAAATTTTATAAATTTTTTCCCAAATAAAATGCAAAAAAAGTCGCTGCCTATACTCCTCGTGCGCTGCTTCGGGCTGGTCCCTATTGTGTGGCTCTGAGCCACGCCCTCTGAGGGCCTAAGTTTTTCGAACACTGTTGCCAGCCCGAAGCAGCGACTTCTTGCCTGACTAAGCTGACCTAGGAAACCTTGCGGCTACCTAACCAGTGTTCTGACCTGTGTGCATTGGGGGTTTAACGTGACATACAAGAAATTTTACCGGGCTAACCGAATCCCGCCACAGGCTGGGAAGGGATTCGGCGACTCCTTGTTCATTGTGAGGTTATTTATGGTTAATTCTATCATTAACAGAGATTGAGAAATTACAGTTAAGTTATCAGGTTCGAACCCATAGAATTCTATCGGCTACCGGGGAAAGATTTTACCTTTAACCGGGTTCGAACTCGGGCGTAGCGGTTTCTAACCAAAGTACGTTTCCGCTACGCCACAACAAGGAGCTGCGGAACTGAGTCGAAGATGATTAGATAAGAGCAATTTGAATGACCCTAAAGATTTAAGATTTTCTCATGGCCACATAGGCTTACAATAGTTGAGAATAGCCTATGAAACGTTAAGGTCGGTTAAGGTGATTTAAAATGAAGGGCGATGGAAGGTTAAGGTCGGTCAACATGATTTACAATTAAGGGCGATCGAGTTACAACGGGTGATCTATGGGGTTAAGTTAGCTGTGGTTAAGTTTACATAATAAGGAATTTTTACGTTAGGTACAGTATAGCGCATAATACTGTCACGCTGCGGTTAACATCTGGTTTGATTAACATGGAATTGGATTGTCACTTGAGAGAATCGAACCACAGACCAATGATACACGATGTTGGAAACCTACCATTAGGCCATACCACACATGATAGACGACAGTTCAAAAATGCTAGAAACAGTGAACAATCTGTAAAACAATGCAATGCGCATTTTTTTAACTCAAGAATCGACTTATAGTCTTATACGGTGTTGGTGGGCGCGACAACCCCTGATAAAAGTACGGCTACCGTAAGTGACCGAGGGTAGCATCTAAGAATTTAACAGTTTTTCTCCAAACCTGGTGGATTGGCCATCCAAAACGCAAATTATAAAAACAATCTTGCCATTTGGACAAACGCTTACTAGCAATAGATGTATATATATCTGGTCATTAAACTACAATATAATGTCATATTGGATTACCTCTCTTTTTTGCTGTCCATAAAGATTTCAGATGCCTATGTCAATATCACACAGTTGAAACTTTTAAATTTTTATTTTTATTCACTTGTTAATATTTTTGTAACAACATTAGCATAGAGTAACAATCTTAACATTCCGGAACACGAAAAACCAACCAAGTAGTTACTTGGAACAGAAAACAACACCTACGAGACACACGATGAATTATGCAATTAAACAACCTCTAAAAACTTAAAACTCTTATTTTTTCCAGAGCTTTTTTGGTTGCCTTGTCCAGCTATAATTTACTTTAAAATGTTCAATCATATTGGTTTGCCATGTTTTGTCTTACTCCCGGTGTATGCTGAGCTACAAATACAAAAATCAATAAAAATCTTGGTGGGCATTTTGTTTCGCGGACTTAGGAATGTGGACAGGAAAATAGTCAATTCTTACGTCGCCCTGTCAATCAAACCGATATTGCGACACTGACGTTAGATACGCACAACTTTAAAACCAGCGGTAACAAATCGAATAAGCAAAAGCACATATTTGCTTTTTCATCCTGTTTTTCATCCTTTTTCATCCTGCGAAACGCGGAATTAGTAGAACACAAACAATATTCGAAGGTTTGGAAAAAAGAAGAACAAGATGAGCGAAAAATCAAGACGTGGAAAAATAAAACGATAAATCAAAACAAAAATAACAAAAATAACGCTAACGTGGGCTATTGCACATTAAAAGTCGTGTTAATAAAATCTGATGTTAGGAACTGTAATAACTTAAAATAAAAATTCCCAAATAAGCTTTGTACTAAAAAGAATCTTCATTTTTGAAAATAGTATGTCAAAAAAAACATAACAAACGTTATAGGAAAGTAAACTTACTTTTTCACATTTTTTATAGCATTCAAAGGTTGAAACAGTGAAATGATTGTAAATTATGGCGAGGAAAAATATGGAAAGAAAACGTTGTTTAAACTACGATTCCCAGTCTCTCCTGAAACCAACTGGAAAATCGTTCGTCTTCAATCTAAAAAATAAAAATAATCGGGGATAGGGGTGTAATAATACAATATTAATGAAAACTATTTTAGAAGTTAATTATTAAGGAAAGGAATAAATCGTAAAACCGCCAAACAAAGGACAATTTTTATTTGGGGTATTAAATTGCCTACTTCTTTATGAGCTTTGTTTATAATTTAAAAATGTGTTGGTTTCTATAGTGTTTAGAAAATTTGTTTAATACTGTCCTAGGACAACTACCTTCTTTAAAGATGCTCCGAAACTTAAAAAATCGCGCCACGCTGCTTTTAATCAAGCAATTTATTGCACAAAAACACCGAAATAGTAAACCACCAATGCCGAGAGAATTAAATTACTTGGCGCAAACAGTCGAGAGGTATTTTCAATTATTATGTCCACACAATTACAACAGGTCTATCGTTTGAAATTACAAGTATAATTAATTGTTAAAGTTAAACGTATTTAGCTTAAAAGCAAAACACAATCCTATACAAATGTATATAGGGAGCATATCGCGACTGTTTCAAATAAATTACTCTCAACCTGAAAATTAAAGAGTAAAAAAACTGAAAATTAAAAAGTGCGAAAAGTAAGCTCCAACTGGCCTTACCTTACGAACGCTGAATTGGTTTGACTCTGCAGATCACTGAGCCTTCCGTTACCGCAGTAAGCGCTAATCAAGGAAGAGCTCTTGTCAGGTCCCCCGTAGATGTAAAGCAAATTGTCCACGCAGTAGCACCCGCTATCTCCGCACTAAAACGTTCAAGTTTTATGCACAGCGCAATAAACATCAGCACCTTGACATAGTTATTAAGGTTACAAATCACTTTCTTGGCTTAAATTCTGGCATTATTTAGAGAACGGCGCCTTAAACCAGCCCCAAAAAATATTACAATTCTATAGTTTATTACATAAAGAAAAAAACAAACTAAAAATAAGTTTTTTGTGTGAATGGATTTTTTAATACCTCGTAGTAGACATCGATGTACGTGATATGGATGGTAACAGGATGGCCGGCTGGTGTTCTTATGCTGAAGCCACAGTCGGTGTTTGGCTGATAAGCCTGCAAAACGAACTTTAAGGAATTGAAAAGAAGAAATAGCGTTTTGATTTGCAAACATATACCACCACAGTAACGAATGTGTAACGATACTCCCGATCAAGAGTAAAAAATTCTTCCGATAAGCGACTAGGTGAAGTGTTTTATAGTTACTCGTCGAGAAAATCGGTTTAACTACTGTAATAAACTTTGTCATATTATTTCAATCGAAGATGTTGCTCGATACCAGTGATTAATTTAAAAAGAACAACTTTTAATTACTCTACCTAACCGTGTATGAAATTCAATAATGGAGCCGAAACGGAGTATATATACTGTTACATTCTATAAAATGCTTAACATTGATAAATCTTCAGTTAGCTAAAAGGAAATCAGGGTTGGCCAACTGTTCATAGTTTGGAAAACCTAATGGTCGTGCAAAAATTACACACAAATACATTATTTACTGCAAATTTATGCCTTGAAAAATGTTACATTTGTTAAAGACCTTTTTCATCAATTTTCTAATCTTTTTTAAACCTTTTTGATTAAAGTTTAAAATATTGTGCGTTATTCTTTTTACCAACCTGCGGATATAGCGTGCTGTAAACGCTGCCATGGTCACCTGTGACGTTTCCCCCGCAACTTTCCGGCGATGACGTGTCGTGATGTCATAACTGGGCAAACAGACAAACAACGGGTTATTATCGTTAAAGCAAAAGGGGACATAAAACGAGCAAACAACTAGCTTTTTGTAAACGATCAAAATACGCCTCCTTTGAGGTCAGAAGCACGATAAATACAAAGTTTAATTACCGTAATTCACAACGTTATTGTTATATATAGGGCAGTGGTTCTCAAGCGCCGGTCCACGAACCGGTGCCGGCCCGCGTCAACTTTCCTGCCGGTCCGCAAATATATTAAAATATAACATCTCAATTGCAAAATTCAAGATGTTGAAGGCTTATCCATCAAATTTAGAACTTCGCCAACTCCTTAATTTGCAGCATTGTGACGTAAATAGAGTTAATGATGTTCTTTGGACTTCATTCTATAGGTCACAATGCTGCAACTGTTTAAAAGTAGGCTACAACTCGTTTTAAGTCTTAAGCTTTAAGACCTGTTGTATGTGAAAGTTAAGAAGTGTTTTAGTTCTATACTATTGCGTAATTAAATTTTGGGTTGATTTTGATTCTTGAAGATCCACCGGTCCGCAAAATTTGTTTTGAAATTTAACCGGTCCGTATGCTAAAAAGGTTGAGAAAAACTGATATAGGGTTTAAAACGAACTTCTATCATCTTCAGTTAATGAGACTAAGAAGTTATTCAAAACATCACTCATAAATAGTGGGACGCAGTTGATATTGCAAAGCTAAAAAGGTCGAGTAGATCAACATCATTTTGTTTTAAGACGTTTCGATACGAAATTATATGATATAAATTGTTCTAAAACCGTTTTATTCAGAAAGTCCAAAGAGAAAGAGATAAAAAACTCTGACAATAATCACTCACCCCATTCCTATAATCATAGGATCGGTGCGCAGTTTGAGATAAACGGTGTTTGTTTACACGAGCACAGGATCCGAGATGTAATTGCCGCACAACTTTTGAATCAGGGGGTCACTAGAGGTCCAACCGTCCCTGCCAGAAAAAAATAGTTTTATACAAACTGTTACGAACGTAATTTTAGACTATAGAATGTACAAGGCCGTAAGACAACTGCGAAATGTGTCTAATTTAAATTCGAATCTAATTTGGAAAAACTGAAATGCTCTAATTTAATTCTAATCAAATTTCAAAGACTAATATCAACCTAGTTGGCCAAGTCTGACTCATGGCCCCCTGAGTGAATAAAAACGTCAAACTAGGAGCAGAAACAGTTTATTTTTTCTACAAGTTGAAAATGCGGTGGTGGATTTGACTAAACGTCTTGGCACTTTGTATGATTTTATTACAAATTGGCAAAAAATACTAATTTCACCTTAACAATACTTAAAACTTGGTTTAATACTTCATTACGACACCGATACCGATATTTCGGGGGCATTACTTTTTTTGAGGAAAATTTTTTTTTAGATATGACGTCACAAAGTTACGCAATAACGTGACCTCACATAGTTACGTCATACTGTACCGTTAAAATGTGACACAGTTATATCTAATAGCGACGTCATAAAAAGTATAACCTTATGAAAACAACACAGCTCGTTTATTTGGTAAAGCTTTTAGTATAAAAACGATTTAGGACTAAAAAACATACTTTACCTATTTCAAGGTGGTCGTAGTCGCAGTTTCCTTCAAACTCGACGTCGAACATATTGAAGAAGAGCTGGATTTCAGATACCGGCTCCACTTGGATTGTGGTCTCGCACTCTGTGTTGTGGGGGTACGGGTCGGGAAAGCCGGCATTACAAAACAACGTAGAATATTGCAATAGGGATATATAAAACAATCGGTCGTACTATCGGTACTTGCCCGATACTAGGTATGGTGGTATTGGTGCCGATCCTGTACCACAAATTAATTTTGAAATTCTAGCCAGGATTTGCCATCCAACGCAGCGATTGTAACCGAAATGCAAACTTACCAAAAAATAATATACGCTAACAATTGGATTTGGCTAACTCTTTAAACAAATTTCGGCCTAACATTCTAGAGGAAAAAGACAATGTTGTAAAAATTGTGCCAGTTAGAAAATAATGTTATAATTACCTAATACTGTTAACCATAAAGCTATGATAAACGCGTACAGTAAAAATACTGGTCTAGGTGTCTGGTGCAACCAATCTGCTTGTAACGCAACTGGAAACCGCTTCCACTGGCTCCTACGTCAGATCTCAGGTTCACCTACGTCATAATTATTATCTCTACAGTTTTTGTAGCAAGAAATCTAAACATTTCTTCATAGTAGAGCAACGCTTGGCGGCTTTAAAGGTATATTTTGCTGATTATGAGATTTACTGCTTAACAGTTTAAAAACCAGCTCGGTGCAACTTATTCGCAAAATATATTACTTATGATAACATAGTTATAGAATGAAAGACACACACAAACATATGTGTTTAATAACATCTGTGATCTAGCCCCTCGGAAGTTGCTTTATGACCAACGATTACGGCTTCCGTATCAATAGTAGACCGAAAAGCCATCGCAGACTCACCGAATCTGTCGATCATAGTTATAGAAGTTTGAAGTTTTCGGCGGTAAATTTCAAGATTTAACAAAACTATTCAATACTCGGGCTTTTTAATTATATATTTTTTTGATTAGAAAATTAGGCAGAACTGATTAATAGCAGACATATAATTTCGTTTAAAGGCAAGTAGGGATGTACAAAGTTGACTATCGAATCCAAAGGGATTCGTATCCAATTCTGCAGTTTGTTTCGGGTAATTGGAACCGATATAATTTAATGTTTCACGGCTGACAGTTGTGCCTAATTGTACGTACGCGAGCGGTAAGTTTAGTAGATAACACATTTAGTGCTTGCTTTAAGCGTAACCTGGTAATGCAGTGTCAGCGTTTTTTGGGGTGACCAATTACGACAATCTTCGCCTAATAATTAAGTGCGACAAACGTGTGTTGTCAGGTACAGAGTTCGAAACTTCCTTAACTGCGTTAAGTTGCAAAAGTAACATTCCTTTGTAAAATGTGCTGGCCTTAAACAAAATGTGCTATAGGGTTACTTAAGGTCAACTTTAGGTCAATATTTAGCGAGGTTATGCACAGCGTAATCGTCAAGTATTGGTTATGACAATAGTAACGTTGTATTCTTTGCAGTAAAATATTTTACTGCATAACAGATCACCTTAGCCAAAAAAGTAGAACTGATGATACACAACAATGTTTTTTTTTTAAATACCGAGTTGCTGAAAAGAGTTTATTGTTTAGTGTTGCATTGTACTCACTATATTGGCAAAATATTAGGCTGTGGCAACAATCCGGCCATAAACTACAGTTTACACAAGTGCTTCAAATGACAGATGTTAAAAACGTTAAACATTTGGAATATTTTGGAGCATAATGGTTTTTGAACGTTTCGAATAAACTCTTTATTTGAAGATGTTGAAAATGAATAAAGAGTTATTCGAAACGTTCAAAATGATACCAACTTCTGTATGGGCTTTGATATTCTTATTACGATTTGGAATATTATTTTTTATTACAATATACACTTGCTATCAAACTGTTTTGCGATTAATTGCCGTGGGGTATTAAGATTTAATCCCCGAAATCGAAGTTTAAGAATCTAATAAAAATATACTAATATTCGATATTCTGAATTGATTATTCTTGAGTTCAAACCTAAAGTTCTAGAATCCCCTGTGATTTAACCCTAGTGACATACCCACCATAAAAAAGTCATAGCTAAAAACTATAGGAATATAAAATTCAAAATTGTTGTTTTTTTTCCTCTAGGAAATAATTTGAAAAAAATTACCTGAACAACTTGTTGTAAGCTGAAGAAGTTTGAAGGAATCTCAGAGCAGCAATACTTGATCACCTGACCGGTGTCACCTTAATGCCATGGGGGGATCTTTAAGTTTTAATTTAGCATGTAATTTATAATGGAACACAAACATTTTTAGGGTTGGAAAATATAAAATACAGTAGACGGATACAGTAGGCTTATGTACGAATAATTTGGTGACATAATAGGTACATTTTACAATAAGAATGACGTCTCATGCAATGAGCTAACAATATTCTGTTTTGCCCTCGTTTTAAATTTTTAGGTCAAATTATTTTCTACCCGAAATAGATAGTGTCCAGGCGGTATAAATAACGCGCAAAAAATAACTATGAACAAATCGACGGCTAAAATATACACGATATCGTTTCCGCGACCCATTGATAGGGAAAGGAAAATATAATCCCGTCAATCTGCGGGTCTATTCTGTTTTGCTGTCCGCTGAAGATGAGAAACTCGTTATCGTGTGCGCCGGCGTAACTGGCGACTGAGAAACATCGGTCACATTGACCCATGCGCAGGCCGTGGCTGCTTTGAGACTAGCAACGTAGCCTCGGTACCAGCCGTAGTCGAGGATCTGGCGTTGAAAAAAACGTGAAGGTTATGGGCAGACTAAAAACGATTAAACAGCAGTTATGGTTAACACTCTTAACACTCATATGTGTGTACATATGTTTCATTCTATGAATGATATGGTACTGTGGATCTCCTTCAATATGAAGTTGCTTGTACTAACAGAGTGAGCAAGCATTGGCGTATGGTTGTTTCTCGACTCGTTCCCTTCCGAACCTGCATAGCTCACAGTTGGTAGAGCGACGGTCCCGGCTTGACCGGAGGTCGTGAGTTCGAACCTCACTGCAGGCTAATTGTTTTTCTAGTCTGCCCTGCTTGCATCAATGATTGACAGATTCGGTGAATCTGCAATGGCTTTCAATGTACTATTGATATGTAAGCCGTAATCGTTGGTGAAAAAGCAGTTTCAGAAGGGCTAGATCTCAGTTGTTAACACTCATATGTGTGTACATATGTTTCATTGTATGTACAATAACACAGTGTGGTCACCTGACATTGAGCGGCATATTAATGAGTTTGTAAAAAGACTTTATTTAGGTTTTAATAGCAAACATATTTTTTTGCACAATCCTGTTTCAAAAGAGCTACATAACATTTGACAAGGATAGCATAAGTAGAAAGGGATCATTTATACTGCGTCTGACATTAAACAAAATTACAGATTAAAAAGGTAACAACATTTATATATCAACTAAAATATTGCCACTGACACATGTTGCTGCCACACTATGAACCCGTACTGACCTGCAGACCTTCCGTCTTAACCAGGAGCTGCGGTTTCGCCCTTTTTGACCCCTTAAACCTGCAACAAAATAAAAAATATTGTTTCAATTAAATTTAAATATAAAATAGCCCATCAACTATGTTGCTGAAATATAGGCTTGGAAAGCAGGTAACATTTTTGTTGGTTTAATTTTACGTGCGTGGAAATTATGCGTTTCGTTTATCGTAACATAGAGGCTTTGGTGAAAATTACGGGACATCTTAAAAATAAGCGATTTTTGTGCATTTAAAGTACGCTTATGTATTTCTAGTTAGAAATGAAACTTTGATTTTTAAGCGATCATATATTTATATCTTACCTCCCAGGTAGGCTTCTTGGCCTGGAATATTGGAGAGTGGCGCACATATTTGGACCTGGCCGCCGCACGTTTGTTGTTGTCCTGCTGGTGGAGGTGGAAAAACCGACTGATTTTGGGTGGATATTTGGCAAAGAGCGAAGGTAAACTTGCAAGAAGAGCGAACCTACACATTGTTACGGATTTCCCCGTAGCAAATCGAAAATCAACAAAGGAAATTTATTTTTGGAACTAACGTACTGTCAAAAAAAAAAAAAAATTCAGACTATTAGCAGTTTTTTATTGGTTTCTCAAAACCATTGACATGTTTAAAAATTGTTCAAAAGACTGCAAACTTTAGTTCTTAAAATGCCTATTTTTCAGTGTTGTAAACAAGTGATTTTGAAGTGACTTAAGTCCTAGTCAAGTCATTCGTTAAATAACTTAAGTCCAAGTCAAGTGTTTTAGAATAAATACCAAATCCAGTCCCAGTCCAAGTCATCGGTTGCCCAAGTCAAGTCTCAGTCAAGTCAAAGTGAGAGCAAGTCAACTTCAAGTCAAGCCCTTGTCACCAAAATAAAACTTTAAATTATGAAAACTGGCAAAATCTTCCCATTATGAGCAATAACTCAAGTAAAAAATAACATAAACGAAACATATAGCAAGCAAATTCTTTTAGGGGCAAAGATTAGAACAAATAACTCAATTTTATGAGTAATTGCTTAATGAAAACAATTTATTTTAATCCAAGTTATTTGTCCCAATGACTTAAGTCAAGTCAAGTCATTTGCCCAAAAGACTTAAGTCAAGTCAAGTCATTTAAAAACAGTGACTTAAGTGCACTTAAGTCAAGTCAATGACTTAAGTCATTACAACACTGTTATTTTTGCCTACTGATACACATGACTGTTCTGTAAAATTTTGACTACAGCGAAAAAAAGGGATATTAAGCTGCAGAAAGCAAAGCCTTAACTCCTCGACACTAGCTTTAGTTCGCGAATCGATTTCCCATTAATCTCCAGTTGCAGGTGTACAGTTTTATACCTGTCGATCGTTGTACGGAACCGCATGAAAATTGGTTATTACAGTTGTAATCAGCGCGCCATGCAACGCGGCTGCAATTTAACTAACTCGTGGGCGCGTTTGGCAATTAACGTTGGAAAGGTCCTTAGGCAACGTTATGCTATGGGCGCAGTCTCGTTGCAAATGTGCTGCAGGCCAGCGATCAACTAGAAACAACAAGCAAGAACTTACCATTGTGCAAAATGATAAAAGGTGTTAAATAAATAAAGTCAATGTTTACACAACGTCTATGTTTAATCTTCTGCCAATATACGAGTACATGTCCTACAAGTTGAAAATAACGTTAAACGCATCATGCTTGAAATGTAGAAACAATAATAAAAGTGTTTGTTTTATACTATAAGGTTGCCATACGTCCTGTTTTTTTCGGACAATACTGAGTTTAAGTGCTACGCTTTTTATCCGTGAGAGAATGTTTTACCTTGACTGCAGTCAATTATCAAGCATTATTACACTGCGTTGTCCAATTTGACGTCACGACACACGTAACCAGTGTCCACTAAGGTGTGACCAGCATCCGAACCGAGCGTTATCGGCGTTTCGCGATTGATTGTAGGCCTACTTAATGTTATTCGATGAGATGCAGCCTGATGTAACTGCTCTAATTGCTCCGTTGTGTGTAGCCTACGGAGCTTTCTGAATATAGCCTATACCCGGGTTTTCAACTGTGGTCCTCGGCCACCCTGGGGGGCCACGGAGCGGTCGTTGGGGGGCCACCGGCATAACTCTCCAGCTAGATATTGCAAAAAACAAAGTGTCACTATTTTCAAAATTTACTAGTTAACTTAATTTTGTGTTTTTTTATGGCTGTAAACTCTTCTTGTAACGCTTTGTACCACATTTTTCTGACACCTGCTTTGACTAGTCAGTGGGGATGTTTAAAGTAGAATATTGAATCCTTTTTATTCGGTTTATCGCGGAAAGTTACGCCTAATTGGTCGTTCACGAGTGGCAAGTTTGGTTAGATACCAGTCGCTGTGGCGAAACAATTTACTGTGCTGCTTTTTATTCATGTATCGTGCGTTTTTTCGTACGGCCAATTATTAATCATTAAGTGTCCGACAAATGCCGTTAGGCGAGCAACTATAGTGTGTATTGCCAGGTGCAACGGTTCGCAATTTCCTTTAAGGGCGTTCAGTTGCAAAAGAAACATTTCACCGTAAAACGCGTAAAGTACGCTACCGGGTTATTCAA
Source organism: Ascidiella aspersa (assembly GCF_963924565.1). Lineage (NCBI taxonomy): Eukaryota > Metazoa > Chordata > Ascidiacea > Phlebobranchia > Ascidiidae > Ascidiella > Ascidiella aspersa. Next base: position 25,817,692 of record NC_139451.1, read on the forward strand.
AATGTCATTTTTAGGCCAACATTCAGCGGTTTATGCAGTTTATTTGTCAAGTAGGCTAATAGTAACGCGCATTAATAAAACGAAAATCGAGTAATCATCTAGACCAGCGTTTCTCAACCGGGGGTCCACGGATCCCTGGGGGTCCGCAAAACGTTTTCAGGGGGTCCGCAAAAACTTCAAAATATATCTTTAATAAATTAATTAAAGCTGGGATATGTGCTTAATCACATTCTTGGTAAGTGATAAAATCACATTATAACATGTTTTAAATCGTATTGAGTATGTTGTGATATAACCCAAATAGATTGTAAAATGAAAGGAAGCATTGCAACAGTTGACAGGTACAGGATTTTGGTTTAACTTTACGCTATCGTAGATGCAGCAGCAGAAATCACATTGAAATAAACGTGTCATAATAAAACAATTTGGAGTTTTCTGTTACTTTACTCAACATACGGTGCCCTACGCAGATATTCTGAACTATTAAAAAGAACCAAATGCACATACTGCACTACACCAGAAAATCTTAGGGGTCCGCGACTATTTGATGGCATCAAAAAGGGGCCACGGGTACAAAAAGGTTGAGAAACACTGATCTAGACGAATGTTGTGACATCGCTTGGCTTAGTACAAAACAGAGCCGAATATAAAAAAACCTTGGGGGCGTCGAAGAACAAAATTTGTAATGACTAGCTAAGTTAGTTTAAATTAAAATGCCTTATCTGTTAAATTTTTAGAAAGTAAGTCCATTTATTCGTTGATTAATGGCTGTATTGGTTATTAACTTAAAGAAGTAAAACAAGTGAGGCTTAAAACGACTTTAAACACAATGCTTGGTATTTTTATAAGCAGGGGGAGGGCACGAGGGTCGAGAGCCTTTCAAAGGAGGCCACGAGGCATAAAAGGTAGAGAACCACTGGCCTATACTCAACGATCAATATAAAATGAATTTATGAGTGAATTTACTCTGTTTGGAGTTCAAGATGTTAAGGACAGGTGGATTAGCGGCCTGCTCCTTTGGAGTCGTTACAAGGAACGTATAAGAGATCGACTAAGAACGTATAAGAGATCGACTATCTACCCGTAGCAACTAAACCAAATGGTGACACTTGGCTTTCCACTTTAATTCTGTTGACAGAGTTTTAAATGCAGTATGCATAAATGTTCTAAACACTGTCAACTATAGCTTGGATCATTTAGGTTTAGGTGTTTGGTAAAGGTGCTTTTCGCGAGAAGATAAATTGACTGCGTTAATCAGGTTAGTGTTTTGTGCTCCTAATAATAGGAAGGGATGTAACCATTGTATTCAACATATCCAGACTTACTTACAGAATCAAAACACGCTTTTGGCATAAAGAATCATGCTGTTTAGAAAGGTCACTGCGAATATTTACAAGTACAATTCTGTAAAACTGTGCACAGCACATTGGAAACATAGCCAATTTTGTTGACACATATATACAACTTAAATTGTAGTCTGTTTTAGCCGTAGGAACCCTTTTTAATTAATATTACTTAATAGGGTCGGTTTTCTATGTGATTGGTGTCAACAATCGAATACGGTTCCGTGCCTGAGATATTGAACATCTGAGATATTGAACAGAAAAGTTAAATTAATGAAATATACTAATGCAATCATACAAAATTGTAAATGCAAATATACACGAAAAAGGCATGCAACCCTTAACCCCTCATTATTTTACCACCCGGAACCATTATTTAAACAATGGGACACACTTCTGGAACGTCATAAGTGACGTCACCAAACAGCTCGACGTTCTGCATCGATGGAGCAATGACCTAATCAACTGGGCAGATGCAATCATGCGCAACGGCTCTAATCTCCACCTGTATGTGCACACGGCACTTTTAAGCCAGCTTATCATTCTCTGCACACGGGACATTTAATGAGGTATTTTTCGTGAAGTTATTTTCTTAATCTGACCTCTGGCGATTCTCCACTGGACTTGTAAACTTTCCGTCAATCTCGCAATAATGACTGCCAATCTCGCAAATAATGGCTGCCTTGTTCTGATCTAATCTGTTGGCTGGTGCCAGCCGTCCTCGGACCGAAGAGTCATTTGTTTTTCCCGCATCGCGTGCCATCGCTATTTTTACTATTCTTTTCAAACCGCGTAATTTCCAATAACTGGGTTTCTGTCGTCGACGCCCTTTTCGGCATTCCGGGTCTTACGTAACTGCTGTTTAGAAGGTGTCTATATTAATCGGCGTTTAAACGTCTTTTCGTCCAGTAGTTGGGAAGTGGGCCATTGCGATTAGCGGCAGCACGTTTGTGTAGTGTTTTGTCTTGTAAGTAACTTTTGCTCACGTATTATAAGCGTTGGTGTGGTGTCTGACATTTTGCTCATCTAATACATGGTGGTTGCTTGGGTTAGTCGTGTGATCTGTAGAATAAACTTAAGTATTGAGGTAAATTAACTCCCGATTATTCTTAAAGAGCTCACTGCGGTTGCGTCCTGTCGGACAAGTATAGGTTAGGCATTAGATTCTAATATACTAGGGCGCGGCAGGGCGTAACACTACTGACATTCGTTGTTAACAGAACAATTGCACACAAGAATAGAAAAGTGTGAACTTTCAGAATTTTCGCCAAAAATGTCGTAACTTATTTACATCTTACCGCGACGTCATAAAGAAATCTACAATGTTAAAATCACATCCTAGCAGAGTAAAATTAAATTTTGTTGGGAGGCTATGTATACCTAGACATCTCTAGGTTGATTCCGAGAAGTGAAAAATTAAATATTTGGTATAGGCTCTATACGGAGAAAAAAAATTACAGTTTAGCGACACTAACATCGACTATTAACAATGATTTCACCTTACTGGAATTTCATTACCTGATAGGATATTAAACTGTCGAAAACGAATGTCTTCCTGTGTGTTTTCTCTTTAATTAGCATAAGTTTAGAAAAAACATTCTTTTTATAGCTTTAAAACGGGGTTATTTAAGAGTGAAGTTAAATTGGTTTTGCTTCATTGTTGTGAATTACTATGCGCACAATGTGCGTCGTACAACGTTGCAATATTTTTTCACACATAACGAAACAACTCGTTCCATTAACGAAGTCTCTCTCTTTGTGCAATCTCTACTATACGAAAACCTTTAAATTTGCATTTTTACCTAGAGGTGTAAAATCTCATTATTTAAATGCCAGTTGGTAGGCTATTCCAATAATTTAAAATGAAATGCTCTTTTTTGATTGAACCCAGTTACGAATTCGCAATACTTAGTTATTTTTCGCTTTCCGATAATTTCGATAACTCGTCCAAAATACCTTTTATTGTAAAAAAATTGGTTCAATTAACGATTTTCTCTCTTTGTATATAAATATATTATAAATATATATAAACATTTTTTTTTTTTTTTTTTTTGCACCCTGTTCGTGGCCATATAAAAAGCTTCCACCACTAGATGTTGCCCCTCCAGTGTAAGCTATTGTTTGTCGTATTTTACCGTTCACTGAAAATCCATGCTCATTTGACTCTGAATCGAACCAGGTGCATATGTGGACCTACAAATTGGGAAGGAAAATTTAGGGCTGCACGCCGGGAAAATTCGCAAAGATAAAAAAATGCCACCATCTTCGTAACAAATAAAATATAGTGTTATCGACCGGTTTCGATGTACATATAATGCACAAAGAACAACACGTAATGCATAATTCTTCAATGCTGAAATACCAGACCGTAACCTGCATGAACAAATATAATGATAGCAATTGTACATTTGACGTGTTTGACGGTTTAAAGACATTGGTTTCGCTTATGTTAGTTACTTATAGGGGATGCCACGTAAAGGCTGTCTTTATATATCCGGCGAGAGGCAGCGACCCTAGCCCTCTGTAGAAAAGCACTCTGCAACGAACAACATCTACTGCACAGAGTTCTCACTAATAAGACTTGCCATCAACGCCTAAAATCGAGGCACTCCTTTGCTGCCCAGGCAAAGACGATGCTACAGGTCGTCAGAGATGGCATGTCCAAGGACACCTGGGTAAAAAACCGATGGACGGAGAGGTGGTCAGCAGCACCACAAACACGATTACATCGCTACATAGCCCTTATGAAGTAACAGGCCTGGACCTTCCACGGCGACAGTGGGTTAATCTTAACCGCCTCCGCACTGGAGTCGGCTGTTTCGGAGCGTCGATGCTGAAGTGGGGCTTGACCGACAATCCAGCTTGCATATGTGGCGCCCAACCCCAAACTGCGGACCACATCGTGGAGGAATGTACCACTTACCATCCACCCCATGGGGAACGAGGCCTCAGAGACCTCGACAATGACACTCTGAAATGGCTCTCGTCAACAGAGCTCCGTGTTTGACACACGAAAGAAGAACCAATTGTACCTAAAGTAATAATATACTAATAGTAGGTGTACCTCAACATTGGTAGGTAAAGGTATATTTGCTTCCGGTGATGTGCGGGTCGATTGTGTTTTGCTGTCCGCCGAAGAAAAAACTCGTTATCGTGGGCACCGGCGTAACTGGCGACTGCAAAGGAATGAGAAACATCGGTCACATTGATCCATGCTTTGAGACTAGGAACGTAGCCTCGGTACCAGACGTAGTCGAGGGTCTGGCGTTTGCGTGGAATCGTGAAGGTCAAGGAAGGGCAGACTAAAAACGATAAAACAACAGTTATAAACTGTATATCATAGGTGATTCGTTTTCCGAATTGTACTTTCATTAAATTTAAGATTCCTACTTAACTGTACATGTTTTATGCGTTAAACATATTCTAATATGTAAATAAATTAAGCGTTATGTTTGGTTATGCCTAATGTTCTCTTCAAGAGAAAAAACACGACATTCAAGGTACCTGATTTAGATTTATCCTTTAATGACTGCACCTCGTCCTTTATACGAGAACAAGACACTTAGTTCAGAAAAACATTCGATGCCATAACACCATGTCGTCACCTCACATTATGAGAGCAACATGTTAATATGAATTAAAATTACCAGAGGAGCTGTTTTTTCATTTGTATTACTATGCCTGGTAGCAACAGTTTATATATGTTAATATGAGCTTTATATTGGTAAAACGACTTCTATTATAATAATTTTATTCAAGTGTGGACAAAAAAACATAGCAAACTTTAACAGCAAACATGTTTTTTACACATCAAAGTAGAAAGGGATCATTTATGCTGCGTCTGACACTAAACAAAATTACAGATTAAAAAGGTAACAACATTTATATATCAACTAAAATATTGCCACTGACACATGTTGCTGCCACACTATGAACCCGTACTGACCTGCAGACCTTCCGTCTTAACCAGGAGCTGCGGTTTCGCCTTTTTGTCCCCTTAAACCTGCAACAAAATAAAAAATATTGTTTCAATTAAATTTAAATATAAAATAGCCCATCAACTATGTTACCGAAATATAGGCTTGGAAAGCAGGTAACATTTTTGTTGGTTTAATTTTACGTGCGTGGAAATTATGCGTTTCGTTTATCGTAACATAGAGGCTTTGGTGAAAATTACGGGACATCTTAAAAATAAGCGATTTTTGTGCATTTAAAGTACGCTTATGCATTTCTATTTAGAAATTTTTAAGCGATCATATATTTATAACTTACCTCCCAGATAGGCTTGGCCTGGAATATTGGAGAGTGGCGCACATATTTGGACCTGGCCGCCGCACGTTTGTTGTTGTCCTGCTTGTGGAGATGGAAAAATCGAAGGACTTTGGGTGAATTTTTTGCAAAGAGCGAAGGTAAACTTGCAAGAAGAGCGAACCTACACATTGTTACGGATTTCCCCGTAGCAAATCAAAAATCAACAAAGGAAATTTCTCTACCGTTCTGCCAAAAAAAAATAAAAAAATTTCAGACTATTAGCAGTTTTTTATTGTTTTCTCAAAACCATTGACATGTTTAAAAATTGTTCAAAAGACTGCAAACTTTAGTTCTTAAAATGCCTATTTTTCAGTGTTGTAAACAAGTGATTTTGAAGTGACTTAAGTCCTAGTCAAGTCATTCGTTAAATAACTTAAGTCCAAGTCAAGTGTTTTAGAATAAATACCAAATCCAGTCCCAGTCCAAGTCATCGGTTGCCCAAGTCAAGTCTCAGTCAAGTCAAAGTGAGAGCAAGTCAACTTCAAGTCAAGCCCTTGTCACCAAAATAAAACTTTAAATTATGAAAACTGGCAAAATCTTCCCATTATGAACAATAACTCCAGTAAAAAATAACATAAACGAAACATATAGCAAGCAAATTCTTTTAGGGGCAAAGATTAGAACAAATAACTCAATTTTATGAGTAATTGCTTAATGAAAACAATTTATTTTAACCAAAGTCATTTGCCCAAAAGACTTAAGTCAAGTCAAGTCATTTTGCCCAAAAGACTTAAGTCAAGTCAAGTCATTTAAAAACAGTGACTTAAGTGCACTTAAGTCAAGTCATTGACTTAAGTCATTACAACACTGTTATTTTTGCCTAGTGATACACATGACTGTTCTGTAAAATTTTGACTACAGCGAAAAAAAGGGATATTAAGCTGCAGAAAGCAAAGCCTTAAATCCTCGACACTAGCTTTAGTTCGCGAATCGATTTCCCATTAATCTCCAGTTGCAGGTGTACAGTTTTATACCTGTCGATCGTTGTACGAAACCGCGTGAAAATTGATTATTACAGTTGTAATCAGCGCGCCATGCAACGCGGCTGCAATTTAACTAACTCGTGGGCGCGTTTGGCAATTAACGTTGGAAAGGTCCTTGGGCAACGTTATGCTATAGGCGCAGTCTCGTTGCAAATGTGCTGCAGGCCAGCGATCAACTAGAAACAACAAGCAAAAACTTACCATTGTGCAAAATGATAAAAGGTGTTAAATAAATAAAGTCAAAGTTTACACAACGTGACTCATGATGGCATTAGAAATTGCCGAAACGTTTGAAAATAAAGCATGTCGCTTTTAACGTCTATTTGGGCCGTTATTTTCACCATTAAAGTTATGAACAGATCCGTATATAGTGTTCCAAAATAATAAAAAGGGTTTGTTTTATACTATAAGGTTGCCATACGTCCTGTTTTTTCGGACAATACTGAGTTTAAGTGCTACGCTTTTTATCCTTGAGAGAATGTTTTACCTTGACTGTAGTCAATTATCAAGCATAATTACACTGCGTTGTCCAATTTGACGTCACGACATACGTAACCAGTGTCCACTGAGGTGTGACCAGCATCCGAACCGAGCGTTATAGGCGTTTCGCAATAGATTGTAGGCCTACTTAATGCTATTCGATGAGATGTAGCCTGATGTAACTGCTCTAATTGCTCCGTTGTGTTTTTGTGTGTAGCCTACTGAGCTTTCTGAATATAGCCTATACCAGGGTTTTCAACTGCGGTCCTCGGCCACCCTGGGGGGCCACGGAGCGGTCGTTAGGGGCCCACCGGCATAACTCTCCAGCTAGATATTGCAAAAAACAAAGTGTCACTATTTTCAAAATTTACTATGGCTGTAAACTCTTCTTGTAACGCTTTGTACCACATTTTTCTGACACCTGCTTTGACTAGTCAGTAGGGATGTTTAAAGTAGAATATTGAATCCTTTTTATTCGTTTTATCGCGGAAAGTTACGCCTAATTGGTCGTTCGCGAGTGGCAAGTTTGGTTAGAGACCCGTCGCTGTGGCGAAAGAATTACTGTGCTGCTTTCTATTCATGTATCGTGCGTTTTTTCGAGCGGCCAATTGTTTTATTACTTGCCGAAATCCTTTGCCTAATCATTAGGTGTCCGACAAATGCTGTTAGGCGAGCAACTAGTGTGTATTGCCAGGTGCAACGGTTCGCAATTTCCTTTAAGGGCGTTCAGTTGCAAAAGAAACATTTCGCCGTAAAACGCATGTACGCTACCGGGTTATTCAAAATGTCATTTTTAGGCCAACATTCAGCGGTTTATGCAGTTTATTTGTCAAGTAGGCTAATAGTAACGCGCATTCATAAAACGAAAATCGAGTAATCATCTAGACCAGCGTTTCTCAACCGGGGGTCCGCAAAACATTTTCAGGGGGTCCGCAAAAACTTCAAAATATATCTTTAATAAATTAATTAAAGCTGGGATATGTGCTTAATCACATTCTTGGTAAGTGATAAAATCACATTATAACATGTTTTAAACCGTATTGAGTATGTTGTGATATAACCCAAATCTATTGTAAAATGAAAGGAAGCATTGCAACAGTTGACAGGTACAGGATTTTTGTTTAACTTTACGCTATCGTAGATGCAGCAGCAGAAATCACATTGAAATAAACGTGTCATAATAAAACAATTTGGAGTGTTCTGTTACTTTACTCAACATACGGTGCCCTACGCAGATATTCTGAACTATTAAAAAGAACCAAATGCACATACTGCATTACACCAGAAAATCTTAGGGGTCCGCGACTATTTGACGGCATCAAAAAGGGGCCACGGGTACAAAAAGGTTGAGAAACACTGATCTAGACGAATGTTGTGACATCGCTTGGCTTAGTACAAAACAGAGCCGAATATAAAAAAACCTTGGGGGCGTCGAAGAACAAAATTTGTAATGACTAGCTAAGTTAGTTTAAATTAAAATGCCTTATCTGTTAAATTTTTAGAAAGTAAGTCCATTTATTCGTTGATTAATGGCTGTATTGGTTATTAACTTAAAGAAGTAAAACAAGTGAGGCTAAAAACGACTTTAAACACAATGCTTGGTATTTTTATAAGCAGGGGGAGGGCACGAGGGTCGAGAGCCTTTCAAAGGAGGCCACGAGGCATAAAAGGTAGAGAACCACTGGCCTATACTCAACGATCAATATAAAATAAATTTATGAGTGAATTTACTCTGTTTGGAGTTCAAGATGTTAAGGACAGGTGGATTAGCGGCCTGCTCCTTTGGAGTCGTTACAAGGAACGTATAAGAGATCGACTAAGAACGTATAAGAGATCGACTATCTACCCGTAGCAACTAAACCAAATGGTGACACTTTGCTTTCCACTTAAATTCTGTTGACAGAGTTTTAAATGCAGTATGCATAAATGTTCTAAACACTGTCAACTATAGCTTGGATCATTTAGGTTTAGGTGTTTGGTAAAGGTGCTTTTCGCGAGAAGATAAATTGACTGCGTTAATCAGGTTAGTGTTTTGTGCTCCTAATAATAGGAAGGGATGTAACCATTGTATTCAACATATCCAGACTTACTTACAGAATCAAAACACGCTTTTGGCATAAAGAATCATGCTGTTTAGAAAGGTCACTGCGAATATTTACAAGTACAATTCTGTAAAACTGTGCACAGCACATTGGAAACATAGCCAATTTTGTTGACACATATATACAACTTAAATTGTAGTCTGTTTTAGCCGTAGGAACCCTTTTTAATTAATATTACTTAATAGGGTCGGTTTTCTATGTGATTGGTGTCAACAATCGAATACGGTTCCGTGCCTGAGATATTGAACATCTGAGATATTGAACAGAAAAGTTAAATTAATGAAATATACTAATGCAATCATACAAAATTGTAAATGCAAATATACACGAAAAAGGCATGCAACCCTTAACCCCTCATTATTTTACCACCCGGAACCATTATTTAAACAATGGGACACACTTCTGGAACGTCATAAGTGACGTCACCAAACAGCTCGACGTTCTGCATCGATGGAGCAATGACCTAATCAACTGGGCAGATGCAATCATGCGCAACGGCTCTAATCTCCACCTGTATGTGCACACGGCACTTTTAAGCCAGCTTATCATTCTCTGCACACGGGACATTTAATGAGGTATTTTTCGTGAAGTTATTTTCTTAATCTGACCTCTGGCGATTCTCCACTGGACTTGTAAACTTTCCGTCAATCTCGCAATAATGACTGCCAATCTCGCAAATAATGGCTGCCTTGTTCTGATCTAATCTGTTGGCTGGTGCCAGCCGTCCTCGGACCGAAGAGTAATTTGTTTTTCCCGCATCGCGTGCCATCGCTATTTTTACTATTCCTTTCAAACCGCGTAATTTCCAATAACTGGGTTTCTGTCGTCGACGCCCTTTTCGGCATTCCGGGTCTTACGTAACTGCTGTTTAGAAGGTGTCTATATTAATCGGCGTTTAAACGTCTTTTCGTCCAGTAGTTGGGAAGTGGGCCATTGCGATTAGCGGTCAGCACGTTTGTGTAGTGTTTTGTCTTGTAAGTAACTTTTGCTCACGTATTATAAGCGTTGGTGTGGTGTCTGACATTTTGCTCATCTAATACATGGTGGTTGCTTGGGTTAGTCGTGTGATCTGTAGAATAAACTTAAGTATTGAGGTAAATTAACTCCCGATTATTCTTAAAGAGCTCACTGCGGTTGCGTCCTGTCGGACAAGTATAGGTTAGGCATTAGATTCTAATATACTAGGGCGCGGCAGGGCGTAACACTACTGACATTCGTTGTTAACAGAACAATTGCACACAAGAATAGAAAAGTGTGAACTTTCAGAATTTTCGCCAAAAATGTCGTAACTTATTTACATCTTACCGCGACGTCATAAAGAAATCTACAATGTTAAAATCACATCCTAGCAGAGTAAAATTAAATTTTGTTGGGAGGCTATGTATACCTAGACATCTCTAGGTTGATTCCGAGAAGTGAAAAATTAAATATTTGGTATAGGCTCTATACGGAGAAAAAAAATTACAGTTTAGCGACACTAACATCGACTATTAACAATGATTTCACCTTACTGGAATTTCATTACCTGATAGGATATTAAACTGTCGAAAACGAATGTCTTCCTGTGTGTTTTCTCTTTAATTAGCATAAGTTTAGAAAAAACATTCTTTTTATAGCTTTAAAACGGGGTTATTTAAGAGTGAAGTTAAATTGGTTTTGCTTCATTGTTGTGAATTACTATGCGCACAATGTGCGTCGTACAACGTTGCAATATTTTTTCACACATAACGAAACAACTCGTTCCATTAACGAAGTCTCTCTCTTTGTGCAATCTCTACTATACGAAAACCTTTAAATTTGCATTTTTACCTAGAGGTGTAAAATCTCATTATTTAAATGCCAGTTGGTAGGCTATTCCAATAATTTAAAATGAAATGCTCTTTTTTGATTGAACCCAGTTACGAATTCGCAATACTTAGTTATTTTTCGCTTTCCGATAATTTCGATAACTCGTCCAAAATACCTTTTATTGTAAAAAAATTGGTTCAATTAACGATTTTCTCTCTTTGTATATAAATATATTATAAATATATATAAACATAGTCCAATAATTTCCTTAAATCTTACGTGAATGACTGGAAAGCGCCCAAACCCTCGGCATTTTTTGCACCCTGTTCGTGGCCATATAAAAAGCTTCCACCACTAGATGTTGCCCCTCCAGTGTAAGCTATTGTTTGTCGTATTTTACCGTTCACTGAAAATCCATGCTCATTTGACTCTGAATCGAACCAGGTGCATATGTGGACCTACAAATTGGGAAGGAAAATTTAGGGCTGCACGCCGGGAAAATTCGCAAAGATAAAAAAATGCCACCATCTTCGTAACAAATAAAATATAGTGTTATCGACCGGTTTCGATGTACATATAATGCACAAAGAACAACACGTAATGCATAATTCTTCAATGCTGAAATACCAGACCGTAACCTGCATGAACAAATATAATGATAGCAATTGTACATTTGACGTGTTTGACGGTTTAAAGACATTGGTTTCGCTTATGTTAGTTACTTATAGGGGATGCCACGTAAAGGCTGTCTTTATATATCCGGCGAGAGGCAGCGACCCTAGCCCTCTGTAGAAAAGCACTCTGCAACGAACAACATCTACTGCACAGAGTTCTCACTAATAAGACTTGCCATCAACGCCTAAAATCGAGGCACTCCTTTGCTGCCCAGGCAAAGACGATGCTACAGGTCGTCAGAGATGGCATGTCCAAGGACACCTGGGTAAAAAACCGATGGACGGAGAGGTGGTCAGCAGCACCACAAACAAGATTACATCGCTACATAGCCCTTATGAAGTAACAGGCCTGGACCTTCCACGGCGACAGTGGGTTAATCTTAACCGCCTCCGCACTGGAGTCGGCTGTTTCGGAGCGTCGATGCTGAAGTGGGGCTTGACCGACAATCCAGCTTGCATATGTGGCGCCCAACCCCAAACTGCGGACCACATCGTGGAGGAATGTACCACTTACCATCCACCCCATGGGGAACGAGGCCTCAGAGACCTCGACAATGACACTCTGAAATGGCTCTCGTCAACAGAGCTCCGTGTTTGACACACGAAAGAAGAACCAATTGTACCTAAAGTAATAATATACTAATAGTAGGTGTACCTCAACATTGGTAGGTAAAGGTATATTTGCTTCCGGTGATGTGCGGGTCGATTGTGTTTTGCTGTCCGCCGAAGAAAAAACTCGTTATCGTGGGCACCGGCGTAACTGGCGACTGCAAAGGAATGAGAAACATCGGTCACATTGATCCATGCTTTGAGACTAGGAACGTAGCCTCGGTACCAGACGTAGTCGAGGGTCTGGCGTTTGCGTGGAATCGTGAAGGTCAAGGAAGGGCAGACTAAAAACGATAAAACAACAGTTATAAACTGTATATCATAGGTGATTCGTTTTCCGAATTGTACTTTCATTAAATTTAAGATTCCTACTTAACTGTACATGTTTTATGCGTTAAACATATTCTAATATGTAAATAAATTAAGCGTTATGTTTGGTTATGCCTAATGTTCTCTTCAAGAGAAAAAACACGACATTCAAGGTACCTGATTTAGATTTATCCTTTAATGACTGCACCTCGTCCTTTATACGAGAACAAGACACTTAGTTCAGAAAAACATTCGATGCCATAACACCATGTCGTCACCTCACATTATGAGAGCAACATGTTAATATGAATTAAAATTACCAGAGGAGCTGTTTTTTCATTTGTATTACTATGCCTGGTAGCAACAGTTTATATATGTTAATATGAGCTTTATATTGGTAAAACGACTTCTATTATAATAATTTTATTCAAGTGTGGACAAAAAAACATAGCAAACTTTAACAGCAAACATGTTTTTTACACATCAAAGTAGAAAGGGATCATTTATGCTGCGTCTGACACTACAGAATAAAAAGTTATCGACATTTATATATCAACCAAAATTTTGCCACTCCAACGCGTTCTTTCCCACTATAAACCCGTACTGACCTTGAGACCTTCCGTCTCTTCCAGGAGATCCGGTCACCTTTTTGTCCCCTTAGCCCTGGAACAAATGAAAAAAAATCGTATCAATTAAAATTGGATATAAAATGACGCGCCAACTATGTTACGGAAAAATAGGCTTGAAAACAGGTAACATTTTTGCGGGTTTAATTAATCAATAGAATTTTACGTGCGTGGAAACTATGAGTTTCCTTAATCTTAGCATAGAGCTAAGGTTGTCTTAAACAAAAACATTTCAGACTATTAGCAGTTTTTTTTTTTTGAGTCTTCTTAAAACTATTGACCTATTTAAAAATTCGTTCAAAGGACCACAAGCTTTATTTCTTAAAGTGCTTAAGGCCTAATAACTGCAGAAAGCGAAGCGTACAAGTCCTCAAACACAAGCGTTGACTCGCGGCTCCATTTCTAACTAATCTTCAAATGCAGGTGTTCAGCTTAATACCTGTCAAACGAAACAGCGTAAACCGAGTAAAAATGGATTACAGATAGTGCGCACTGCGCGCCAATGGAACACGGCTGCAATTTAACTAACGGCGCGTTTGGCAATCAACGTTCGAAAGGTCCTTAGTCAATGAAAGTCAACGACGCCATGCTATAGGTCAGGGTTTCTCAACCGTGGCCCTCGGCCCCTTCCTGGGGGGCCACGGAGCTTTCATTGGGGGGCCACGAGCATAAGTCTGTAGCAATGTCGTGGTATTGCAAAACCGTGTCACTATTTTCAATTGTTTCAGTTAAACTCAAACGTGTACCGTTAAACCTTATTTGACCTATTGTAACGCACTTTTTCTTACATGTTACCACCAGCTGTTCGTGAGACGTTTTGCAACAGTGGACCTCAAGCCAGTGGCATAGCCAGCGGAAAATTTGGGTGGGGGGGGGGGCAAAAAGTTTGAACATTTTTGTTTAGCTTTTGTCATTGTATTAGCTGCCGTAACGAAGACAAATAACAATGCTAGCAAACCGTTTCGAGCAGCAACTGACTAAGTGTTAACGCAATACTAAAAAAGCAGTCAATGAGCAAAAACCGTCTAAAAGTAGTAAAACTACATTAATGTATAGGAAACGTTATATTACATACATCGTTTGTGACGTAACAGTTCATGACAATTGAAGGTGTGGCATGTCTGTGATCAACTGTTGTGATACTGCTCATAACTGCTAAAAACACAAATTATTAGGAGTAAAATATTTATAAATTTTTTTGGGGGGCATGGCCCCTCAGCCCCCCCTGACTAGGCCTCAAGCTTGCAATTCTTTGTCTGTCGCCTAATTGCTAAACATTGTACGTCACTTACAACCAACGTTATGTTTTTCTAGTTTACTCAGTTTTTCTTTGGAACGTTTTACCAGCATTCTAAGTAGACTGTAAACGGCAAGTTAGAATGATAGCAAAACTAATACAAGCAAGTTGAACATTTTTTTTACAAAACGTCAAATAACCATATTGCCATTTTGGCTCTTAGAGATAGATTTGTTGTTCCATTGATAAATTTTGTTGTAAAATTATTTGTGTTACGTGGTCAAAGCAAGCTTAACAGAACGAAGAATAGTTGAATTGCACATACTTTCAGAGGTTTACTATTGAAAATACGTTTTTACACATAGCTTAAACAAGGTTTTGTGTTATCAAATGTCGAAAATTTTGGCTTTACAAATGTTGGACGAGAGGGCAATAATTGTGCGCAGTGTCTGCACTGCTCGGTGGTGATGTCAAATGCATCATTACTACCCTCCAAACTTGAAAATCACCGTGATAAAAAGCATCCCCGAACAAAGAATGACGTCGTCACAAATTCTAGCTAATTTTTTTTATAATCGAGGGGGTCACGAAGATTAAAAGCCTTTCGAAGGGGGCCACGAGGCATAAAAGGTTGGGGACCGCTGCTATAGGTGCAGTATCGTCGCGATCGACTAGAAACAACAAGCAAGAACTTTCGACATTTTGCAAAATGATAAAACGTGTTTAATAAACAAAGTCATTGTTTACACAAAGTCTTTGTTTAATCTTATGCCAAGATACGAGTACATGCCCTACAAGTTGAAAACATAGTTAAACGCATCAGGTCATGCTTGAAATGTAGAAACATTAATAAAAGTGTTTCTTTTATGCTATAAGGTTGCCATACGTCCTGAATTTGCGGACATTACTGAGTTCAACTGCTACGCTTTTTATCCGTAATAGAATGTTTTACCTTGACTGCAGTCAATTATTATCAAAGCATTATTACGCTGTCTTGCCCAACTTGACGTCACTACACACTTAACAAGTGTTCACTGAGGTGTGACCAGCACCCGAACCGAGCGTTATCGGCGTTTCGCGATTGATTGTAGGCCTACTTAGTGTTATTCGATGGATGTAACTGCTCTAATTGCTCCGTTACGTTTTTGTGTGTACTGAGCTTTCTGAATATTACCTATACTCAACGAGCAATATTAAATGAGTGAATTACCTCTGTCTAGAATTCAAGATATTAAGGACAGGTGGATTAGCGGCTTGCTCCTTTGGAGTCGTTACAAGGAACGTATCAGAGACTGAGGCAGCCATCAGCTCGTCTTAAGAGCCATCGACTATTTACCCGCAGCAACTAAACCAAATGGTGACACATTGCTTTCCACTTTTTCTGTTGACAAAGTTTTAAATGCAGTATGCATAAATGTTCTAAGCACTGTCAACTAGCTTGGATCATTTAGGTAAGTGTTTCTTAACCTTTACAAACCTGTCGTATCCCAATGTTATTCTGCAAGCTTTCGTTGAACCAAATTTTGTTTTCGGGGGAGATGTCGCAGTACAGTTATGTTTAAACATTACGTCATAAAACAGTCAACCTTAAAAACACCTGTTGTTCTCAAGCGAAACTGAAATGTCGGTATAATTTAAATTTAAACAAAAATGGCTAAAATTGCCAAAACTGTCAATTTATAATGATACATGGCGCCTAAGGCACATTAAAGAGATTCGAATTTACCTTTAAATAACGGCTTTTATATACTTAATAGAAGTTGCACTTTATAGTGCTTTTAAGTCACAAGTCGTAATATGACATATGCCATGTGGTATGCATAGCGTTTATGGGATGATTAAATTTTCTTAAAACAGACAAAGACATAGTAATAAGGGATTAAAAAAGGGAGTCGAACCGGAACTGAACCGGAAATTTATGAACCGGTTTTGGGTCAATCTTTGCCGAACCGTAACCGAACCTGAACCGGTTTTTGTAAGATTTTAAGGAGCCGAATCGGAACTGAACGGAATATTTTGAAAGTACCTGAACCTTAACCGAACCCGAACCTGTAAATATAAGTGGTTCGCCCCAGCATGACGTCGCAACTTCTATTTTACAGAGTCGAGTTACGCCTTGTTCGCAATTTTATGAAAAAAATATGATAATTGAATAAAAAAACGTTGATTTTATATTTTTTAAATATTTCAATAATGAATTGCTGTTTTGACTTACAATCCAAAGATTATGACTTACAATTCAAAAATCATTCTTTACATTTATCCACCCACGTTTTAAAATTTTACGCAACTTATATTGTATCCGAACCGGAATTATGAACCGGTTTTGAAATAACGATGGTCGAACAGGAGCTGAACCGGAACTTTTAAATTCCTCCGAACCGAAACCGGAACTGAACCGTATTCCGAAAAAATCCTTGAACCCGAACCGAATATGAACCGGAAAAGTCAAACGGTTCGACTACCTGGATTAAAGTAAGCGCAAAAAGTATTTAGCCATAGTTAACCTTGGCAAAAAACATAGCTTGGGAGTGGCCATGACCGACTTTAAAATACAATGGTTGATATATAGGTTTAAGTGGGTCGTGTAAAAATGTTTCGGAGGACGTTCTCGCCGAACACTGAAACAGCTCCGTCGAACCCCAAGAATTCGATCAAACCCTGGTTAAGAACCACTGCTTTATGTGTTTGGTAAAGCTGCTTTTTTTTCGGGAAGATAAATTCATTGCGTTGAGCAGGTTAGTTTTTTGTGCTCCGAAGAATAGAAAGGGATGTGGTCATTGCTTTAAACTTATCCAGATTTACTTCATGATGTTTAATCATGCTGTTTAGAAAGGTCACAGAGAATATTTACAAGTACAATTCTGTAAAACTGTGCACGGCACATTGGAAACATAGCCAATTTGGTTGACACATATATACAACTTAAATTGTTGTCCGTTTGTCACAAATTTAACTATTGTAGAACGTTTGTGCCGAACTAATGCGTTTGGCCGCGGGAATCGCCGTTCGGGTTGGCTACCCGCCGCCACGGTTTCCCCTCAGGGATAGAACACGAATTTCGCAGCCTCAGTTTTCCCGGCGCTGCGTGATATCTTTGTGTGCGATTTCGTTTTGGATTGCGTTGTGTTGCATCATTATTCGTCAGGTGGATACCGAGAGAATCGGACGCATTTTGAGGACATTTTGCAATCTCGTTGGTTAGAGGCAAGCTGTAGCCTAATGCGAGCACTTGGTGTGCATGGTTATTGGCCGTACTGATTATCGTTCTGTCCAATAAAGTCTTGCTCGAGAAAGTAAAGTCATTCCTATCCTTTGCAGCTACTTTAGGGATTGTGTCCCGATGTAGTCTGCGACACCGTTTTAGCCGTATAAACTCATTTTTGTTAATATTACTTAATAGGGTCGGTTTTCTATGTGATTGGTGTCAACAATCAAATACGGTTCGGTGCCTGAGATATTGAACATCTGAGATATTGAACAGAAAAGTTAAATTAATGAAATATACTAATGCAATCATACAAAATTGTAAATGCAAATATACACGAAAAAGGCATGCAACCCCTTATCCTTCATTATTTTACAATCCGGAACCATTATTTAAACAATGGGACACACTTCTGGAACGTCATAAGTGACGTCACCAAACAGCTCGACGTTCTGCATCGATGGAGCAATGACGTAATCAACTGGGCAGATGCAATCCTGTGCAACGGCTCTAATCTCCGCTGACGTCAGAACACGTGGCCACATAAAGAAGTTCCCGATTGTACCACTGTTAAAATTTGTTCAATTTGTCATTTGTGTTCTTTTAATTAAAGGAAATGTTGATGTATAGGGTTTCTATATGGATGACATACTTAAAACACACAGCAAAAGCCTTGACGGGGACTTGGTCACTTCAAAATGACTGGTTTACATTACTGTATATAGCTCTTACGTGAATGATTGCTCAGGATCCAGATCCCCGGCATTCTTGGAATCTTGTTCCTGTCCGAGTATAAAACTGCCGTTGCTCCTAATTGCTCCTTCCGTATAACTCTTACTTCCTTGTATTTCCCCGTTTAATGAGAATCCAATTTGGTTCGACTGCGTATCAAACCAGGAACATACGTGGCCCTACAAATCAAACAGAACACTTAAAAACTTAAAAGAAGGTGGTAGTGTTGGGAATTTGTATTTTTGAGTTGACGAGCTTTCGCACAAACCTGCTTAATCATGTCAGAGTAAGAATAAATCAAAGGCGCAAGTAGGCACAGTTAAACTTTTACTCTGACCTGATATAGAACGGTTGCGCAAAAGCTCCTTAACTGAAAATAAATATGTTCACCCGAAAAACCAGATTGGCCAAAATTGAACAAATTACTATCACATTTTATAAATCAGCGGTTCTCGAACGTTTTTATCCTGCGGACGCTTTTACTTCTTAAAATTATAGCGGAGCCTATTAATTGTGGCACAAAAAACGATAAACAACAACCCAGGTATAAACACATTTAACTTTAATTGTTGTACGCCGGCTGTTAAACAATTTATTTAAAGGATGTTTCGCGGAACCCTTTTAACTATCCAACGGAAATGCCGGGCTAGTGTACAACAGTAACAATTGGTTTACCTTTAGGCCTCCTGGGACAAATAGTTGTCCAAATGAAACTTGTGATCCACGGACATATAAACTAAACGAAGTTAGCCCATTGGCAAGAAACAGAAACTCGTTGCTTTGGGCGGCGGCGGCGTAACTGAAGACCGAAAAATGATGAGAAACATCGGTCACGTTGATCCATGCGCAGGCCGTGGCTGCTTTGAGACTAGGAACGTAGCCTCGGTACCAGACGTAGTCGAGGATCTGGCGTTTGCGGGGAAACGTGAAGGTCAAGGAAGGGCAAACTGCAACAGGTAGGCCTACAACTGTTGCCGTTAAACGTTTTTGTGGCAAAGTTCACCAATAAATAATTAAAATATTTGTTTTTTCTGCGTAACTATAATGTTCATATATGTTGTTGTTATTGATTAAACGCATTACAAATACGAGAATGCACGGAAACAGAAAAGCATGTATCATCTGCATATAATAAAATAAAAAAGTTCTTGAAATTGTAAAACATATATGTTGATTTAACTGTTAATATGAACACGTTTTTTTCAGGCTCATATAAAAGGGATTGGTTATTATACTATTAAAAAAAGTTTTCTAAAATATTTGACTTACTGTTTTTATTTTATTTAAACCAATTTTCTCCATGCGTTATTCACTTATTTATTTCAGAAAACCTGTTAAAATGCAAACAAAATCTATTGTAGAAAAGTTCAAGAATATTAAAAGTTAAAAAATAATGATTTACTATAGGTTTTCCTAATGTTGCCTAATTTAGTCCATTTTTTATTTATATTAATCTATACTAGGTTATTTTTCAGGTAATAACCCTTATGCTTAAATATGTTTAACGCGATATATATCGAAATACATAACAATTTTACAAAAGTCACCTGTGTTGCGAAGACCTTGAATCGATTTAATTTGTGCTTTAAGAGAAGTCATTTCGTTTTCTATTCCGGATACGTTCAGTGGAGTGATATCTGGAGGTGTGCGGCGTATTTTTAATTTTGATTAGATATTTTATTATAAATAACGTTAATTTCGACAACTCCAACGTTATGTTAATTATAGATATCCAGAACGTGGTTTAACATTACCGAATAAATAAACGCAGAATTCGAGGTGAAAAGATGTTCTTATAACAAACATAATGGAATAAATAACTAGATATGCATTTGCTTGTTAATGTTAACAAAATAGATCGTTTGGTACAAGATTGTTGCGCAATAAGAATATTGGTTATGAATGATAAAACAAATTTGACGTAAATAATAACAAACGAACACAAATCTGAAGTAGCCCCAAAAAACTATTAAACATTAATAGCCCAAAAACCTGCAATTCGAAAAATTATGCACAATGTTTATATTTACTCAACTTTACATGTCTGTTTTTTATCAGCATTGAAGGCATAACAGCACGCGGACAGCTTTTGGCCATTAAAATAGCTCTACGCAATTAAAAGGGGAACTTTACATTGATCTATACATTACCACATACAGTCAATAAAATGCAAAGGGCTGGATGAAAGTTCATTACCTCCAGGTGGTCCGGCTTTTCCTGCCTGGCCGCGTTCTCCTTTCTGTCCCCTTAGACCTTTAACAAAAAAGACGTTTTAGTGTGATTTCAACCGATTTAAACAAATGCTCTATACTCAGTGATTCCCCACCGAAATGTGCTCAAGCGTGCTGAGAGCTATTTTGGAGCCTTAAGAATTCCAAATTTGCGCTATTGGTACGAAAGTAGGATAATATCGGATCAGAGCAGATAGCTTATGCCAAGTGATAGTGGGTAGTCTTCCGAGTACTAGGGTATCATCGCTGCCGATCCTGTGGCAAGTTTATTTGTTCGTTATAGTCACGTTTTTTTATCCCACGTAGGGTTTTCTACTGTGAACGCTAAATTTCGAAGATAAATGGGCTTTTCCATTTCCTAAGTTTGCACTATCAGTTTTGAAATTTGGTACTGCGCATGCGCACGTCAGACTCGGGTAGCTTTACGTGGCCTTACTCAAGTCCCGACTCCGACTCCAGCGATACAAACCGACTCTGCCGAATCCCGAGTCCCGACTCCGCAGCCCTGTTATGAACTATATAATAAATCGTTAACCGCCTTGGCAAATAATTTGTCTAGTGATTATTGAAAAGCAATTTTCCCACCTTCGAGGTTGGCTTCTTGGCCCGGCAGATTGGACAGCGGTGCGCATATTTGGACCTGGGCACCGCAGGCTTGTTGCTGTTGTGGGCGAAAGGGAAAGACTGGCGGGTTTTGGACGGATTCGTCACCTAGTGCCGCGAGCAAAAAGACCAGAAGTGCAAACTGACACTTAACCATATTATTTAATTCAAGTTAACCTAGAAAGTAAAACGTATAGTTATCTATAAACTTGGATTACCAATCAGAACAACTAAAATGCGTAATGTCTAAGCAACTTTAAAAAACATGCTAATGTAGCGAGTAAGTCTTCAATATGACCGTAGTGTTTCACTCACAGTGACTCGGAGTTTCTCAAACCCTAGTGGCTTGTTTTAATTTTTCAACGGCGCGCACATTAACTCTGTTTCGTATCTAAGCTTAATCGCGACACTAGAATGCAAACATATCACCATCTCGTGCTTGTGCATTGGAAATCACTGTTAAAAACAAATATACCAATTGATATCAACTTCTGACACAAACAAATAAATAAAATTTAGTAAAATTCTTAACGCTGCGTGCGTCGCAAGTCTAAAGTATTTTCAAAAGACGTCGCATGAAAATATATTGAGAACCACTAGACTGGGGAGCTTAAGAAGTTTAAAATATACAGACAAGACACTGAGCTACGACTGCCGAGGCAAGTCGGACGAAAACTTAAAAATTATTGAGTGTCGATGTTTAAATAGTTAAACCCCACAATTCAAGCTACATCTCTATAGCGTAAAACCTATTACGTGAGAGAGGTGGAATCAACAGGAAACCTAGGTGGAATCAACAGGAAACAAAATGCGTGGTCCACTGTTACTCCATTGGAAGGATGGATCGACATCTATTCAGCAAAATCGCGTTTTCCCAAATTTTCTGAGAAAAGGAACACCACCTGACAAACTTTTACAGTCACATTGTGCCAAAACGTTTTGTAAAATTTTCCCAAATTTTCTTAGAAAAGGAACACCACCTGAAAAACATTTACATCCAAATTATGCCAAAGCTGTTTTGTTAAAACAGAAGCGTACACTTCTAACATCAAATCAAATCAACAGGAGATTTGCCTTTAATCGACTTTAGCCTATCAGTTTTTCGTAAAATATTTGCACAAACGACCACAAGCAAATTACAGCATGAAATTTGGGGTACGCAAAGAGCACAAGAATGGCTGTTTTAAAACTCGGCATGTATAGGTCTCCGTTTGAGATATTATTATTGCACAGTTGACTTTATTATGCGACTGACGGACTAATTTGGAACGCTTGTTAAAAAACTTCTAATTTTTTTTTCATGTTTTCTGTTTTTTATGTGTGCAACAGCTCCATGATGCAAAACACATTTACTTTGTGTTAATGAACTTTGAACAATCTCCTAAACATTTTCCAATGTAGATCTTTTAGGTTGTTATGGACCGTGCTGTTGTTTTCCGTCACCATTTTAATTTTTTTAATTTGACAACATCTATATTTTATATAATTACGGCAAATCTACATTTTCTCTATGTATCTTGTTTAGGAAAAAACGTCTATTTACATTTTGGTCTTTAATCGAGATAGGTGGCTTAACAACACTAAGATTGAATCACTTTTTCCAACATGATAACTAGGGATGTTCAAAGTAGAATACCGAATCCTTGGATTCGAATCCAATTCTGCCGTTTATTTCGGGTAATTGGAACCGATATAATTTAATGTTTTACCGCGGATTGTTGCGCCTAATTGCACAAACGCGTGTGGTAAGTTGGCCTGTCGCTGCGGCGACCAATTTACAGTGCTTGCTTTAAATGTAACCTAGTAGTGCAGCGTCAGCGTTTTTTCGGGCGACTAATTACCGCGTCTCGCGATAACGTTCGTCCAATAATTAAGTGTCAATCAAGCGTTATTGGGCGAGAGGCGTGTAATGTCTGGTGTGGAGTTCGCAAATTCCCTAAATGCGTTAAGTTGCAAAAGTAACATAGCGTTGCAAAATGTGCTGGCCGTCCACAAAATGCGCTATGGGGTTACTTAAGGTCAACTTTAGGCCAATATTTAGCGAGGTTATGCAGTTATGCGCAGTGTAATTGTCAAGAATTCGTTAAGTTAATAGTAACTTTGTATTCTTTGCAGTACACTATTTGACTGCATACCAGATAACGTTAGTAAAAAAATAAGCCCCAAGACCAAACAATGCTTGAAAAAACAGGACCGAATTGCTTAAGACTTCTGTGTGCAGTGTTGCATTGTACTCACTATTGGCAAAAATATAAGTTTTGGAACAACCTGGACAGTTGACATATTAAAGTTTACACAACTGCTTCAAATGACAGTTGTTAAGAATGTTAAACATATGGCAGATTTTTTTTATTATAATGTACACAAGTTAGAAAATTGTTTCGGCGATTTATTGCTGTGATTGTGGGCCCTGTAGGGTAGATTAAGATTAATCCCTTCCCCAAACAAAATCGAGGTTAAATAATGTAATAAAAATATACTAGGATTCGCTATTCTGGATTCGTTATTCTGGATTCGAAACCTACTATTCTGGAATACCTTGGGATTCTACTTTGAACATCCCTAATGATAACACCCTAATGCGATTGGTGAAATGATTTGATATGTTTTTTTGTTCGAACCTCGCCATAAGATAGTTGTTTTTCTAGCCTGGTTTGCTTGCACTATAATCCAACTCAGGCTGACTGATTGCGGTTAGCCTTATGAAAGTCATCTCGCGTACTTTCTGTTGGGTGCCGTTGTATACGAGTCCTAAAGTGGAAAAGCGTTATGAGAATCCAGAGATTATCGGTCACCTTCAGGCTCACGTGATCAAGAAGCAAAGCATAGCTATGCGGGACACTATAAGAAGCTGCGTAACGACACAGGGGGTATATAACCAGTGGTGGGATTCAGCCGGTTCGCACCGGTTCTACATAGAACCGACCCACAAAATTTTAAGAGATACGCGAACCGTTTAGCATTCCTATGGTTACTGCCAGTTGATTTTTGCATCTTATCTGAAACACAGATTTTTAAGATCCATGTAGTTCACGTGTTTTTTTTTTCAAAATGTGCAATGGTTAAGGTCGCACGTAACAGTCATATATTGTGTTAATTTTTATAGTTGTAATCATTTTCCTTTGTGACAGTGTGTCTGAATATTCCATTGTTGCGTCATAAGTACAAGTCGTGAGGCGAATGCTGCTTTTTAGTGTGGCGTGGCTGTTAGCAGTGATGGGATGGAGCCGGTTCCAACCTTTCCTGGGTTTGCATCCTGTTATTGCAACTACTTTAATTATTTGGCGAAAATATGACTTTTTGTAACAGAACCGGCTGAAAAATATGACTTTTGTGATAGAACCGGCTGACAAAAAATTTGAATCCCACCACTGGCTATAACCCTGCTATTGGAGACAGTACGAAGGAAAAGTTTCATTTTATTTAAAGGGGTAGCAGTCTAAAAGTTCGGTCTAAACCAGGGTTCCTCTATGGCCCATCCCTGAGAGGCAACGGAGCAGGTTTTGGGACGACGAGCGTCACCAGAACGACTTCAGAGGGGCTTGATAACACAATTTACACCGTATAAATACATTTTGGCTGTTTCAGTTATTTGTATCGATCAAGTGCATTTTAAACTTTTTTCTGGACCTATATTTACTAATATTTTTTTACTTGATTAGTAGGTTGCAAATGGTCCTAGATTTGGTACGACTTTTACTTTTGTATGGTTTCGTCTTTGCTTTGTGTTATGACTGTTATTTGCCGAGTGACATACTTGGGGGAATGTACAAAAGCTATAATTGGACTTTTAAATCAGAGCAGAAATCTAGGTTGATAAGGCAGATTTATCAATTTATTTTATAAATAAGTTATAAATATTTTGGTTGTAGACCGGACATAAAACGACAAAAGCATACAAAATAAATATCAAAAAACAAAAAAAAATCTTAAGATATTCAAATAAATAAGATTTATAAAACTCGTTTTCTAAAGTACAGGTATACTCAAACAAACGTTAACAAGTAGCTTACAATACAAGGGAGTGAAACATTATCGCAAAAATCATAAAAAACACTTGGCAGTTCATAAATAAAAAATAAATAAACAAAATAAGCAACGAACAATACTAAGCAGGCACATTGGGCACGATGTGCACTTGTGAGGCTTAACAATGCAAGGTTGTGGGCTTTTATAAAAATGCGACTTTGCGGACATTTTGGCGAAATTGCGGGTTAAAAATGGCGCACGAAGATTTTGCGTCGAATTTTACTCCCTTTAACTTGCATTCCCGACGAAAGCGTTTCTTCAAGAAGGATCTCATCGTCTGTAAAAAAGGTGAGGGTGTTATAAAATGAGGGAGATTCACTTCCACGATATTCGGTAACAGTGTTGTAAAGAAGTAGTTTTGAAATGACTTGAGTCCTTCAAGTCAAGTCACAATTGGAGCAGGCCAATTTCATTTTCAGCAGACATCCATCAAGCGAGATAATTAAAAGTAACAGCAGCCTGATACCTCCTAAATCTATTTTGTACATTTAATAAAAGGAAGATACAATATATTCTATTTAACTGATCGAAAACTACTCTAACATAAACAAATTCAATCGAAGCATCATATTTCCGACAAAAAATTGATTGTTATAGACAAAAGTGTTTTATATACTCAATTAATGCTTATAAATAAATTTTATCTTTGGTGGTAGCATTAGTAGTTTACCTTACAACTTTTTTTCTTGTTTTCAAAGCAAGGCTTTGTTTTCTGTTTGCCAAGCAAGGTCTCAATTAGTTGATAAGCATCGTTTTGCAGATTTTGAAGGCAGCTGCTGTCCACGGAGAAAGGATTGCACTGTGACTATAAAACAGAAAATGTTTAATTGCCATTCAATTTTTAGTTAACTTTTCAACTTGTTATATAAGCTATTGCTGCCAGGCATAATATCAAGTTTGTAGAGTCAAATGTAATCTGGCAAATGTAATTGTAAAAAATGTAAATTACATTTGCCAGAAGAGCTCCACAAACTTTTTTTTTATAGGTTTTGTTATCTTTCGCTGCAAGGTTGAAGATTAAAATTTGATTCAAAAATATCTTTAAAAAATAGAAAAATACTAAAAGAAGATTTTCGCGCATCCAAAAGTGTAGGCCATTATACGTGCGTTTTGTATTATCGAGAATTTTTCAAGGTTTTCGAAAA
Source organism: Ascidiella aspersa (assembly GCF_963924565.1). Classification (NCBI taxonomy): domain Eukaryota; kingdom Metazoa; phylum Chordata; class Ascidiacea; order Phlebobranchia; family Ascidiidae; genus Ascidiella; species Ascidiella aspersa. The sequence goes on from NC_139451.1 coordinate 25,844,102, forward strand.
CATAAATCCAATATGCCTTACCTTTGTGTTGATGGCTCGCTTAGGTTTGCAGTCAAATGGTCGCTTCTGCAAAAAAATAAATAAAAGTAATTATCTAACATTTAAAGGAAACTTACACTTTTTTCACTGAACTATAACAAAAAGGTATCAAAGTTTGTTTTAAAGTCGTTCAAAATCTTATCAATATTTATAGGGACGCCAAACAATAGTTAATCAATTGGCACATATTCTTGAGGAATATTAAAGAAGCTACGAGGAATATTAAAAATTGCAACTTTAATTTATTTGGGCTTTTTTATTCGAGCTTCGACAAAACTTCTCGTGGAGAGGAAACGCAATTTGTTTTGTACACGAAAGACAACATTTCTAATTTGTTTTTGAAATATGTTTTTAGATGTTCTGCGTGGTAAAAATGTTTTCAATATGAAAAAAGATGATTTTCTTCAATACCTTTAGTTTGAGCCAGTTTAAAACTACGCGATACGAGTAAAATCGCAATCACGTGAAAACTATCAAATTAGCACAGGAAATCGAGATTCTCTTACCTTTAAGCTTTTGGCGACTTTGGCGTACCATTCTGCCAGCCTGAAAGTATTTAAAGCAACAACGCCGGCTTTTCCGTGTTTTTTCAACACTCTTTGGTACTTCTTCGACTTTTCGGTGAGGAATATTTTTTGGATGTTTTCCGAGGTGTTTATTTTCGTCTGCCTTGGCAACTAAAGACGTACAAGAATATCAACATAAGTTGGTTTTGTAATATATTTAGATGGTAATGCTTGGCCACTCCTATATATACTCAATTAATTCACAATAGTTTACCACAGGGCTCGGGTGGGATTCGAACCCGAGTTAGTGGAAATAAGTAAGTTTGACGGTTAGCTATTGTTAACAATTTTAACGCATTTTGTAAGACGGCTAATTTGAAAAGTTCAAGTTAAAGAATAGAAAAAGCCTTAAAGATAAAAAGTGTATCAAATTGCAAAATAACTTTTACTAAAGCAAGTTGATTCCTGTTGAAATATATTAATTGCTGCAATCAAAGTATTTGAGAAGACTAGAAAGGGTTGGTACTTTTTTCCGAAAATTAAAGAAAAAAAGTCAAAAACTTAGGCGCGAATATATGTGTACTTGACTTTGCACTTTTTTCCTAATAAAGCGTTTCTTTTACTCGGCAATATAAAAACGATATTTTACCTTTATATTGGAAAAGTTTTGGTGAATTCCCAGATGTTCAAGTTGCTTTCTGTATTTTGTCAAGTTACTGTCCTTGAAAGTCTTTTTCCTGGCTTCTGAGCTACTGAAAAACGTCGCTAACACAACTATAATAGCAAAGATCGGTAACTTTCTAGAACTCATAGTGAAGGTTTTTTCGTTTGAACTGTTTCTTTCTGTTTCTTATTCGAAGCTGGTCGAACGGTGCAATGTGCTCTACCCTGTCTCGCATAGTCCCTTATATATCCTCGCCTCACCACTTTTCACACGCAAAAATACATAGTGCACATTTAGATAAACATAGCAAAATAAAAAACTGACGGAAAGAGCTGCGAGCCGCAATCGCAAAAAACTACCTTTTTCCCAGGCCAAAATGAGCTACGACCTTTTTTTGCTCCGTACGATGTGTATTTACCTTCGTGTCATAAAAAGTAATCTATAAATAAAAGCGGCCGTTTCTGGAATATCCCGGCGACCTGTTTACTTTGGGTTTCTAAAACCGCGGCGCCGAATTATGTAGCATTCGGATTGATTTTGTCCGATCTGGTTTCGCTAACACGTGTATCACGCAAAATAATCCACTGTACGTGTGGAGAGCGCGCCAATACGCTAAAGTAGCAATCGGATTTTAGCCAACTCAACATTGAAAAGCCTAAATCAATAAGAGCCTGAAACGCAACCAGATATTTCTTTTTTACGGGCTATTCCCTTTACTAACAGAATTAGCGACAACGGAAGATATTGGATCGAATCGACATAAAGTTCGCGGTCAACAATGCGTCATACGTAATCGACAAGGGGGTCGCGGTCACTTCGATCCATATACGTCATTCGGTGCGTGCTAAAAAGCCTAGCCGTTAAAAAAAAACGTTTAAAAAGTCGCTAAACATACCGAAACGGGCCCAAATTCGGACTAAGATAGATTGAATGTATTTTCGTCGGGTTTTAAATAATACGCCTAACGAGTTTCACTTTACGCAACGGGAATAGTAAAACATTTTTGGCAACTGGTAACAAATAGAACCCTTTGGCCATTCATGTATAATATGTATTTAAATATTCTCGTCTTGTGCTACTGTATTTGAAAGAAAGCGTTTTAATTACTTTCCCATTCGTTCTAAATGAGGCATATATTTGGTAAATTTTGACTTGACAGGTTGTTTGTCGTGCATATCGAGAACAGGTGAAATGTTTGCCCTTGTCGTGTTCATTTATTCTGATAGTGATAACAATTTTACGATATTTGTTTAAAAAACTATAGAAACACAGAAAAGATGTCCGATGCTTACACTTTGAGGAAATATGATACCAAAACACAAAAACTATATACTAACAATCATATCCGGTAATATATTACGTCATTATTTTAATCAAATAAGGAAAAATGACTAAATTAAAACGTATACAAACGCGTTTTTTTCACGGTTGGTAAGAAAAAAGTTTTAGTGGCTGGAAATTTAGATGCTGGTATAGTTATATTCTGTTTAAAAACAAACTTGTGAAAAACGCTAAATTATCTAGATCAGTGTTTCTTAATCAGGTGAATGGTTCAACCCAGGGCGACTAATTTTTTTGCATGAGTGAACCAACCAAAAGGAGTGAATAAGGGTGAACCGCCAGAAATGGATAATAGCTTGCGAGCAGGGCTGACATTCCGGGCGTTCATTTTGTGCTGTACATATAGACGAGATAGATGCCAGGGGTGAACAAAACTAAAAGAGTTAAAGAAAGCACTAATCTAGATTATCTTGGTACCGTATCAGTACTGACACGACTATAGTCGGATGGGTATATCAATACGATCGCTTGGCAACGGGCATCGATTCCGATCTGATAGTATCGCACATCTCTGAAATAACGACGACAGAAAACGTAAAGCGTTGACGTAAGCGATGGAAATTGTCATTTGTGCGTAAAACTTGTGCGTAAAGAAATTGTTGAAACAGATTCCAACGTAAACTACAGCGTCAAACGTCAGTTGCTGGTTATAGTCGATTACGCAGCACCGAAGCGGCTTTACCTGACATAAAAATCACTTACTTTTTTCTGTTGACTTTCAGTTTTGCAGCTGGTGAAAATTGTCCCTGACGCAAACTTCAAACAAAACGTAAAATTCCGATCGCGACGCAAAGCCATTAAACTTGGGCCGGATTATTCTGCCTAACGCTAAAGCCGGGTTTGCGCAGCAAATAGAGTTTTATTGTTCCGGTGATTTTCGTGGTTTAACTCGGGCTCCCCCGTAGTTTACCTTGCGGTAGTAGTCGTGGCAAAGTTGACGTTACTTTTTTCCCTCAATATGATTGTCTGTTTATTGCTGTTTCTATGCCGACGACGTATTACACCTGTTTACCGCTATTTCCATGCCAACCAACTTTTTTTAACTTAAGGTTATGATGCCTGAAGCGATGGCATAGAGATATTTGAGATATTTGAGATATTTTTTTTTTCTTTTAAAGGCTTTTGGTTCAGCACAATTGAAGTATTATTGTAATATTTTTTGTATGGTTGTATAGTGATCAATTTGATTGCCTTTTCAACCGTGAACTCTGTTTACAGAAGTTTTACCGAAAATATGTTTGATCATTTCATCCTTAGACTTTGTTTACAAAGAGTGTTTACTTTTTGACGCTCCGCTTGTTTTTTAATGGCACCACGAATATTTGTATACAGTGGTTCGCCAAACTAGCGCATAGATGTTGTCGAGTTTAGGCTCAAAGTTCAAATTTGTAAAAAAGAATATTAATTTTAGTATACGCCAATTTTGATAAAAACGTAATATTTTTTTGCTCCCAGACACAAAATCACCAAGTAATGGTAATGGTATACAATTTTAAATAATTTGTTTCATAACTATTTGTTCTAAAAATAAATAATGGGGGTTCACTGGTTTACCAACGGTTTGACTTAAACCCTATTAAGCACATAAAAACACGCATATCCCGAATTTGATATATTTGGGTAAAATGCAGGACCGTTTATGTTATACAGTGCCTGACAAAATCCCAGGAGAAATTTTCATGGAAGACCGCCTTTATTTTTTTACCGATTTAACAGCCAATACAATAGTTACAAAAACTTATTTAAATCAGTGTACTTAAACATTGTGGTTCTCTCAATCCTCATTTCAGTCTTGAAAAACTAAAAAGACCCCCGATTCAGGTGTTTGATACATACATCACAGTCAATCTCAAATTGGAAGTTGTTTAAATTTTTTGCAATAAATGTCCGGATTTACGCCAACGGCATGCACTGCTAGATAAAAGCGATAGAAAAATGACTTCATGCATGTAAAAACCAAACGATTCTATTCAAACGGTGATTTACTTTAGGTTTGTATTTCTAAATCTAAATCTAAAGTGATCTTAATAAAGCCTAAGAAGATACTTTTTAGCAGTAATGTTCTAAAATGTGTTTTATATTTTTTCGTTTTTGTCTGAATTATTTAAGTGGGGAAATTGCGGGTCCAGAAGTTTGCTGTTAATGTTGTGTGCAAAGTTCGATGTAAATGTTGCTGTAAGAGTTTCATTAGTTGTTGCAAAAAAAAACAGGTCTTCAGGAGTTGAAAAAATGACCAGAGCTCCTATTTTCATTGGACAACAATATTTGACGGAAGCTATATTATTGACTCGTTGATTGAAAAGCATAATAGTGACGTCATTCACTGCTCACAATTTTTTAAACTGGTGTTTGCTTCTCCAACTTCTACTGCTAAACGTTTAGCCATACTGATTTTTTGGTTTGTGATTTTTTCCGTAAACTAATATAAACTATACGGCGACCCCAAGACAACCCCCCGCTACCAAAAAACTTAAACCAAATGAACAGAATTCATCGACAAAATTTAAATTAAATACTACAGTGAAAATTATACAGAAAGACACCAAAAATGTGTAAATTTCTATAAATATAAAGCTGTGTGGCTGTACTGACATCCGGGTAAGCCTGTATTGCCTTTTGACGCTCAGCTAAAAAAACACACTGATTAATAAACAATTGCTTCGCTTTAATTATGTAATCCGAATGAGTTTATTTTTTTGACAATTTTTTTATTTTGTATGCCCGAATTTAGTTCACGGACCCATATTTTGTCCGGGCGCGCTGTTATAGTACACAGGGGTCACAAACTTTTTTTCATGAAGGGATACATGTAAGTAAGGCCTGACGATTACGGGCCAAGTAAATTGATAAGTTTTGTGTCTTACTTCAACGTCGTTCAACAAATAAAATTTTATAAACTATGCAACAAAACTAAGTTTTGCAGTTACGAAATAAATTGTCATTCAATTTAAAATTTCTTCAAAATTTAGGAATTGCATTCGGCAACATTTTAAATATGTATTTTATCGTGATTTACAAAAAAGAGTAAAATAACTCTGCGTGCCAAATCTGTCCCGTGGGCCGTAGTTTGGTGATCCCTGCTGTAAAGAAACAAGACGTAATAATAATAAAATACCATCCGACATATATATATATATATATATATATATATACGCCCTAATGGCTTTCCGCATGTATTCGTAACTGATCCAGCCACTTGTTAGGTCGTACTGGCCCACGAGAACGGCTCTGTACTGTAAGAAAATGCCCCCAGTTTCCCTCAATAAGACTTTTTCGTTCGATACTGTGTCCAAAACGGGTGGCCGTATGAAAATAATAAATACGTGTAGCGGAAAGAATGAGCTTTCGGTGAACGGTAACTCGACTTTCCTGCGTTTATTCAGTGACGTACGGGCCGAGGCGTGTGTTTATTGGTTTAACCGGATACGCTCGAGTAGGTAGATTCTCGTCGATTTCCGCTGACCGCAGGATGGCGTATCTAAAAATAAACTCCGTTTCGTTTTTACAACGGAAGCGGCGATAAAATATACCTGGCCTTCCCGACCGAAACCAAAGAACAAAACAAGTATATTGCCTTTGGTTTATTTGATTAGTGACCATTGGTTCGTTTTGTGGGCGTTTTCGCGTTTAATTTACGTTCGTGACTTGATTTAAGCGCAACTCGAAAACGCGAAACAGTTAAACGCGACGTTTTTGCGTAAAAATATACTTGAGCGAGCTAAGTCGATATGGAATTAAGTTTGTTTGTGGTCTAATTTAGGTAATTTTTCCTAATCTAGAAAACATAAATCGATGTGTTTAGATTTAAAAATCAAATGTGTTTTACTTCTATGGAAGCATTAACAGTACTTTAAAAATACAACCACATTATTGTGAAACAAAAACACACGATCAGAAATTGGGAACGGAATCCCACTGTTTCAATAAAGTGTTTGCTGTCGTAAAGAAAGGAATAAAAGTAAGAAGTAAAGAAAGTATCCCCACGTTGACCTTGCAAAAAATAACAAGTCAATGTCATCTGTTTCCTAATTCAAGTTCCAGCCATTATTAGAGCAAGTCAACTCCAAGTCAATTTACTAACATAAATATACAAACGTTAAACTATTAAATGTAAACTCGTCGGATTATGAGCCATCAAACAACTTGCCATATACAGGGAGCAAATATTGCTTTCGGTGCCAAAAACGGCATAACTTATTTGATTTTAAGCGTTTTAAGTATTCACAACCTTCTATCGAAATCATGGCAACCGTTGGTTGAAAATTTTCGAACGCGCACAAAATGCGGTGTCGTCATTTACCTGTTGGTTCAGTTCAAGGCGTTATTTTCACTAACACAATTTTATTAAAAAAATATTTAATGAAGACAAATAATTTTAACCAAAGTTATTTGACACAAGGACCTATTCCAAATTAAGTCATTCGTCCAAAAGACTTAAGTCAAGTCACTAAAAATCAGTGACTTAAGTAAAGTCATTGATTTAAGTCTTTGCAAAACTTATGCTAATATGTGGCTGGTAATGTATATAGTTTGCGCCCTTTTCAAATCGACCTGTTACCATTAAAATGCTCGTGCCCCATCGAGTAAGGGTTCGAGGTAGCCTACTTAGAAGGGCACATTTTTCAGTTTGTGTTTTTGGAGGAAAGTGGGTGTTGGTTAAGATAAGTAGTTAAGGTTGGTTGGGCAGCAAATCACTAGGGAAGTTTCTCTGCTAATACTTGTCTGTTTCAGCAGAATCGCGCTTTTTCCAATGACAACCAATCTTAAAATGCGAAAGGATGCAATATTGATCACAAAGATAGAAAAAAACCGACAGGTGCTAAAGTCGGGTATAATAAAGCAAAAAAAAAACGTTAACGTATTTCAGTAAGTAATAACCTATTTTTTAAGCCGAGGTTAAACATTTCCATAAGGTTGAAAAAAAAAAAAACTTTCGCTTTCTTATCAGCCTTCCGCTTTGTTCGTGTCAAAATAACGATGGGCAAAATATAGGATCTAGCTTTCCGAAATAGACCGACCGTTTTCCACAATTATCGCCGAGATTTGGCGCTCGCAAATAACCTGCGCCAACCAACAAGGAAACGAGATTCCGGCAAACGATCGTTTTGAGCGCGATTCCTGGGAATCGCTGTTTGCCTTGTTACGTCACAAGACCGCTGCGCGATAATTCGCGAGTGACGATGAGAGTGGTCGCAGCGACACTTAAGGATTTTATATACAGAAAAGTAAATAAATCGCGGGTGCCTTTCTAGCCTTAATTGTTTGCTCGTTTATTGTATATTTCGACAAAACACTTCTTGTCAGTTATTCGCATCGTATTGTAACAGAATTCTTATGTTATTGAGCTTTATCGTATACAACAATTGCTATAATAATATGTAGTAATTCAAAGGTTATAAGATGCACTATTGAGCTTAGGAAACAGGGATGACCAATCTTTTAGGAGAATGGGCCGCATTGTAATTTTTATAAAGGCTGCAAAAGGTATTAAATTAAAGGGTAAAGTCATAAGTTTCGTCATATCGTAAAGTCATGAAGCAACTTAACTTATAAACACCCGCTCTTCGAGAGTGAACTCGTGCGCAAATATACAAGTAAATCTGGGCCTTTTCGAGCGAAATTAAATTTACATGTCGAATCATGCCGCTCCGCCAAATCACACATTTAGAACAACACACATCTTGCTTAACAATGGTGGGTGCACAAATGTTCGATGGATGTTGAAATGCGACATTGTTGAAATGCGACACTTGATTATAGTCTCACAAAAAATATAAAATTAGGCCTACATTAATTACTGCGCGTTCTACATGTTTTGATGATAGTCGAAACAATTGTTCTAAAAAAGGCTACTTAAAGTGAGAATAAGTGGTGGACCGGAGTGAACATCAGGCGGGCCGCAATGCGGCCCGCGGGTTAGACATCCCTGGCTTAGAGAAAAGGCGCAATATTTTTATCTACGGTCGTGTTGGGAATTCAAACTATTTCTGGTTTAAATAAAGGATGCGGAGTCGTTTTGAAACAAGTCGGACTCGACTCCTGGGCCCGACAAATAAACTAAAGTTTGACTCCCGAACCGTCTTAGGGCCAGTAAAAGTTACTCTTATAGGGGGTGGAAAAGCAGCAATCCAATTATATAAAGGGATGTCATTTACATCATGCAACAATAGTACGTCGGTGGAAAGCATTCTTTCCTATGTTGTTCTATTCTTACGATTTACAGCTTTGTCGATTGCAGACTGCCACAGAGCAAAATCAGTGGTTCTCAACGTTTTTAGCTTACGGACCGGTACAACGTAATTACGACAAAAGTATATGCAACTTAAAAGCAAAGAATGGAAACGTCAATTTAATAAGCAATTGCTGCTCTCTTTTTGATATCATACGTGTTTTACGTGGTTCATTGAAGTTTTCACCTACAACTGGTTTTAACGAAACAATAAAGTCCAAAGCAGACCATTAACTCTATGTTGCGTCACAATGCAGCAAATTACGGAACTGGCGAAGTTCTACATTTGATGGACAAGGTTTTAACATCTTGCATTTTGCAACTAAGATATAAAATTATAATATGTTGGGCGGACCGGCAGGAAAGTTGATGCGGACCTGCGGTTGAGAACCACTGCTCTAAATCGAGATATTGGAGATTTGTTCTGTCGCCACGGAAATGTCCGTTTCGGCCGATAGAAGCAATAACAGTGTCGTTCACCTCGTAAAACGAATGGAAGGTTTTTATCATCCGGTAGTTTGGTAAATACGTCAAGGCGAAACCATTCAACGTTCCTCAGATAACAAAACGTAACGTAATAATGCAGAACAAACATCATCGGTGTTACGTCATACCTTGGCGCAACCAAATGCGATCGATTTATATACATATAAATATATATATATGTTAATTTCAGACTCGCGACTCAATTTTGGAAACATAAAGGCGTTTATATTGTTCACTTAACAGCGTCATTTTGTTTCTTGCCTTTAAATCACAGCACTACGAGTTTCCCAAGAAAGTCCTAAAATAAATTCCACTTCCAATACTCTCAGAGTAGCAGCAGGTCCAGCCGTGAGAAAGCAATTTAACAAAAAGGCAAAATACATCCTCCTTAGGAGCTTGTGGGACTTTGTAAGTTCCACACATAAATCTCCTTTAAAACAATTCAAACTGCAGAACTTGATAAATCAACGTTTCATTACGATTTTAAATCATCTGATGGAACACAAAATTCATCACACCATTGTAAAACTAACGTGATACAAAATTATATATCAAAAATTCTATAATAATAAAAAAAGGTATGACTGTTTACATGGAAGACGCTTAAGACAAATTTATGGTACCCAAATACACACAGTCGATTTCATGAAGAAAAACTTGAATTAGAACACCAGGAGTAAAAAAATCAGTGGCTTCGTCAAGTGCTCTTTAAAAACGCATGGTTGTCTCAATGAAACTGATCATGAGGATAGTACATTACAGCAGATGGCATTTTATAGGAAAAAACGGGCCCGGACATGCATAGTAAAGAGGGACGGGCAATTAATTTGGAAACAACATGTTTAGACAAGTTTCATCGAAATTAGTTCACTACGTTTGGCCGATTTTGCACGAAAAATCAAAATAACACTTTAAAACTTCTATCACCAGACAGTATGTTTAAATATATCGTAAATTATTTTTCAGTTACTCCGCAACACGTATCCATGAAATGCTGAAATAGTTTTTTAGCGTACTGGAGATGTTCTTAACAAAAAACTGTTTAAGTTTAAAAGACTGAAACAAATAACTAAGATGAGATTTCGCATATACAATCCATTTTTGACTGCAACCTTGTTTCATGCGAAGGTCTAAAAATGCTATTCTTAAGACGTTATACGAGACTACTAAACCTAAACAACATAAACATTGGCCCGGCTTTTCAAATCTATGGCCTGAAGACTATTTATTTTTGGCTGTGCTACAAATAAGAAAAGTTTAATAATCTTGTTGGATATAGTTTAGTAAAGTTTAAGAAATTTACATTTTAGCATTGAAAAGGCTGTGTTCGGCGATTATTATTGACTTAAAAATGTTTTATTTCACAAAATGTTGACCTACTAGGAATAAATAGGTTTAAACAATGCATTGTTGTATTATGCAGTGTTTCTTAATCAGGTGAATGGTTCACCCCAGGCTGAATAAAATATTTGCAGGGGTGAACCAACCAAAAGGGGTAAATAAGGGTGAAACGCCAGAAATGAATGATAGCTTGCGAGCAGAGCGGATATTCCGGGTGTTCAACCTGTTCCAGTATATAGACCAGATCATGAGACAAGGGTGAATGAAATCTGGAGATATATGCTAGGGGTGAACAAAACTAAAACAGTTTAAGAAGCACTGGTATAAAGCACTAAATTAGCGTTTGTCGTCGTCAGTCATTTGTTTTTGATGTTTTACTGACAACCGGTGGTTCATTTTTCAGTTATTTTTCCGGGAAAAAGAGCTTAGTTGGTATTTTTGGCATATTAAGAACAAAAACAATTATAAAAAGGCCAAAGAAAAACAAGACATTGGTTATATGTTAGAAAATTAATGGGTACAGTCTGGTTGAAATAAAAGTTAAAGAAATGGTAAAAACAATTGCAAACAAAGACCTAACATATTTATTGAATTGGGAAATAAATGCAAATTATCCTCCAAAAAAAGACATAGTAAATACCGATCAATACTTGTCGAAATCAGAGATACACGACTATCCGAAGAAACACAGTTCGAGCCGAACCTAATGCAATGAGCCAGGCTTGTGTGGTTAAGTCAGCCGGCTTTCATGTTATTCCTCTATTAAGATATAATACAATTTAAATGATGTTGGGTGTAACCAACAACCAAATTTTATAAAATAATAAATTGAACGACAGTTTAAAATAGACCACTGCAGTTTTGGCTAAAACTATGTTTTAGGATTTTGTAAAAGTTTTTTGTAACCTAACGCGTTAAGTTTGACAAACTTTAGAATTTTTTGGACAAGTCAAAAAATAATCACCCTACTTAATACTAATCGTAAAAACCGAAATTATTAAAACTGAAACGTGAAAAGATTGGGTTAAATGTAAGGCTTGGTTTAAGTGCCGATACTACTACTATAAGTATCGGGTAACGATATTATTCCGATAATTTCAGACACCACTAGTTTCAATTTTTGTTCTGGTCTTAAAACCAGGTGAATCGAACCCTGATTTTTTTCACAGTGTTTAGGGCTTTAAGGCGCATGAATTAAGGTGCATAGTGTTGGTGAGTAAAGAAAAGTTAAAAAAATAATAGTCAACAATATTTTTCTAAAAAGTCGAGCTTAAAAACGTTAAAAATCTTGCTAGTTTTTTTTTTTTTTTTTTTTTTCACTAGTGCTGAAACGGTCTTGAACTTTTCGATTTTGCATAATATAGAAAATGTGTCACAGGCAGGTTTAAGAAATCGGCACCAGTCGGGAATAGCTCGCTTTGTCAGCGCTCTCCTTAATGAACCTCCATTCTGATGACGTCAAGTCGTGATCGTAAAGCCGAAGAAGGTCATCGTCACTGAAAATGCAGAAAAGTCAGAACGTAATTCAAAACATTTAAAATGGTATGTGGCTTGATAATGTATTGCAAAGCCAAAAAGGTCGAGTCATTTTGATTGATGTGATTAACTGAAGATGATACAAGATCGTATCGAAACGTCTTTATAATCAAGATGATGTCGATCTACTCAACCTTTTTGGCTTTGCAATACAATATCAAGTTAAATCAGCACAGTTTGCAATTCCGTGGTTCTAATTTTTTTTGCGAAGCCTTTACAAAAGTTTGTCGGAATTGCTACGCACCCAGCGACAGCAAATTTAGTCATTTTTTTATCTATTTGTTCATTTTAAAAATTTGTAAAGCATTCCTTATACAAAAAAGTTAAAAGTTTGTACAGGAAAGGGTAAATTTCAGGTTTAGAGATTAGTTCTACATATGGTTTCGGTATTTAGGTAATTCTAATCGTTTTTTTTTAAGTTTAAGAAGCCCTAATAGAGATTAGTGCAGGGGTTCTTAACCTTTTTTGTATGTTTTACCCCTTTAAACAAAGATGAATATCAGATTTACCCCCATTATATAAAATAGTTCTCATCTATTAGAAAAAGGAAAGTAACAAATTACATCAGGTATAATCAATGCGACGGGTTCCCTTGCTTTCGGCAACGAGTTGTTGTCAAAATATTCCAGTTTGTTCTTTTTTTTTCATTTCAGACTGGACAGTTTGGTCTATTTAACGCCAGTTTTTGCTCATCATAATTGGATGAGAATTTGCTAGGTGCCATTTTAAAGGAGCCGGTTTCATGGTACAGTTTAAAAATGTTTCCACCCCCGAGACACACTGAGGAACTTAAAGACCATTCTCAATAAGATATTTAAATCTAAAATTAAAATAATTTTTCTGGTACTTTCTCTTCTTTGGGACATGCCATTTTTAAGATTACATTTTTGTTACTTTTACAGACTATAATAACCAGTCAATGAGTTGTTTAAAGCCTTAATCATTGGACTAAAAAGAACAACAATAAACTAACTTGGCCCGTTAAGCCGTACCCACTACCCAGTGACAAAATTAGGCAATCACATGTATAACCAGCACTGACATTTTAAGGTCGATGGAAGTAAATAAAAGTGTAATAATAGTAATTAATTCCGTGTATTTATATCTAAAGTGTTAAATACATTCATTAGATACCTTCTTGTAAGTTCAACAATATTTACAACACACACAAACAATCAGACAATTTGTTATTGACTTTTTTGTTGATGCGTTTCGCAATTACGCATTCTTAACAAATATACTTAAAAAGCGTAATTCACACTGCATGTCGTACCCCCTGCCTTGGTGCTTCGTACCACCGAGGGGTACATGTGCCCCTAGTTAAGATCCTCTGAAATAGAAGGACAATAAGCCTACTCGATTTGAGTGAATAACGAAATATATTGGTACTAAGGCCTTGGTGGTGTCGGTAGCACCAATGTGTTTACCCGATTATAGCGATGACGATCTTCCCGTGCGCCACGCAAGCGTCTTGCAAACGAGCCACGTTGGTCAGTCCGTTTCCCACCACGTTTCCAGTTGACGAAGAGAGGTCGTACTCTTGCATGGCCAGCGTGTTGTTTTCTGAAGGTAAGGAAAAACGGCCATTCGGTCAACGACAGCATTTTTATTAAAGATGTAATTAAAGCACGGCGTTGACGTTTGTTTGTTGTTTTTAGGAGGAATAAACGATTGCATTTTTACTCGAGATCGTTAGTCAGGAGTCACTGAGGGGCCATGCCCCCCCCCCCCCCAAAAAAAAAAAAAAATTAATAAATGTTTTACTCTTAATAATTTGTTTTGTAGCATTTAGGAGCAGCACCACAAAAGTCGATCACAGGCATGCCACACCTTCAATTATCATGCATTGTTACGTCACAAACGATGTAGTTAGTATAAGGTTTGCTATACAATTATGTAGTTTTACTACTTTTAGACAGTTTTTGCTCTTTGATTGGTTTTTGAGTATTGCGTTAACACTTAGTCAGTTGCTGCTCAAAACGGTTTGCTAGCATTGTTATTTGTGTTCGCTACGGCAGTCAATACAATGACAAAAGTTAAACAAAAAATTCCAACTTTTTGGCTCCCCCAAAAAAATTTTCGGCTGGCTACGCCACTGCTTTGCACTAAATGTGAAATATTTGAAATAGCCTTAACTTTGATAAGTGACAGCGGTTGTCTAGCCCCGCAAGGTATCAAGGACTTATGCAGATGTTATGAAAGGTATCTATATATTTCGCCAGCAACAGCAGAATCAGCCAGCCTTAACTCGAAAACGAGTTTTATTGCATTAATATATTTTATATCAATATAAGGTTTGGAAATAGAATTTACATGGTCAAGTGAAACTACTAAATGCGGCATGTATACTTGTTATGACCTAGGGTTAAGATGTACATCTGATCGTTTACTGCGATGGCTTTTACACATCCAACCGGGAGAGAATAGATATCTTCGGTGGAATTGTTGGCGGGGTCAAATGCTTCACAGGTCAGGAGGTCGTAGTTCAGTGCAAGTAGATTCCCTGCGTAAAGAAATGGCGTTAAAAAAAACGCTGGGTAAAGGGTGGTTTATAAGCGTCAGCAATGCTGTTTTGACTTTTGAGTAAGTTAGTTAAGACTAATGGTTTATTAAGTGTGTTTCGCGTATTTCTCTGGCTAGACGAAGTAACTCTGATAGCTACAAGCTGTAATTAAAGTAAAAATAGGCGTCGTTATCAAATTGCGTTAATCGTAGCACGCGAAAAGCAGCCAACGAAAAATATGTTCGTTTAATATTTACAACCAAAATATAACGATTCTTTCCCGGTCTTGTCGGTTAGTTACAAAGTCGTAATTCTGCTTTTATGTAGTGTGTTGTAGCTGCGGCTTTAGCCACGCGATAAAGGCCAATCTAAAGAAATCAGCAGCTATTTAAAACTTTCAGCACGTCTGCCTATTGAACGAAAAAAATGATGATATGCGATGAAGTAAAGGTCTCAATAAACTTTACTGTGCATTAGATGTAAATATAGGAGAAACTAATTAAAACTGGTTTCCTCTTTTTCAAAATAATATTAACATCTAGTAAAAAGGCAGCGCTTATGATTTAGGTTTGAACCCTGCTACTTATAGGAAATTAGGAGACAAACGTGCTTGCGAAGCAGAGACGACAGATTCAAAGTTCTAAGTGTTGTTTATTTACAAGATGGAAGACTAAAATGTCCTTTATTTATTTAGATTTATTGAAATTGGTCTTTTCGCTTTAGAAGATTTTTGGGCCGTTAAGATTAACGCCAATTTTCAACAAAAATACTTCCGTAATGCTACAAACTTGCCCTTAATAAGAAATAAATCAACTTGCAATTGTATATTTCGTTTTCATACCCGGATTATCATTATGGAAAATAATAAAAACAAAACCTATTTTAAATGTATCCACAACATGGAGATCCACTCGCATAACTTGAATAACTAAACAGAATACACTTAGAAACGCCAGGCTTCATAAGTTAATTTGATCATATCTGACCAGGGTTGCTACTCAATTTCATGAAACAAAATTTGGAGACATTAACAAACTTATAAAAAACTTTTTCAAAAACTAAAATTTGGATCGCTTGACGTTTTTTGAAAATAATTTGAAACCAACACAGTATAAATGTCATGGTCAACACCATAAAACACACTTCTAGCTGTTTTTTTTAACAGAACACATGACATAAGCTAGACATAAATTAAGTTCAAAGACTTTTCGAGGACTTTTGGGAAAATCTAAGGTTTTAGAACGAATTTTCAATACGTAATCAATTCAAAGTCATTTCAAGACTGTTAAAAAATTAAGCACTTCGTGGAAACCCATTGACGCTATAACCTCTACAATAAACGCATACAAGAATTTCGGATAAAGTGTATCAATTTAAATTTGTTCGCCCCATGCACGGTCTTAATAAAGCACGTTTGTTAAAAGGGGTTGTTTGATTGAGCAAAGATAAACCACTGACCGTCGATGACTATTACGTCTTGTGCAGGTTTAATCAAACTACTTGGCGAACCAGCAGCCAGACAAGGTTTAGTTCGAAGTTGATGAGTGGAAGAACTGCCAAAGCCAAAGCTGGTAGAACCGAAACTGGAATCTGGATTGTTTTGTTGGAGACGTTTGATAATTTTATCTCCAACAGCCCAAATTTCGCCTGCAAAAAATGAAATCCTTTATTATTGAGATCAAGTGTTTTATATTTCGGGGAAATGTGGGTTCACAGGATTCCAGTAAAAAGGCGGAAATTGAAATCCCATCAGAATTAGACTAACGTTTAAAACGGAATAAAAACTATAGACCGCCAAATAAGATTGAAACAACCTGTCGAGCGTTCAAACCACGGCCTTCGATCGGCGATGCCAGTACGGCGGTGCACAAACGTCCAACATCTTAAGATACAGCCGAGAAAGGACTGTTTGGTTAAAATGGTTAAGGTTCAGGACTTATTCCTATGTACAGCCTATACACTATATGCAAGGTGAGAACATCAAATATCACCTAATACAAGAAAGGTATCGGTGCCTAATCCATTTTAGTAATGGTGTGCGGTCAAACGCAGCGTTTTTTACTTTAAAAAAGAAGGTTCCCGAAAAACTTTAAATACAATCGAAGGTGACTAAACTTCTTAAAAAACACAATCTTATGAATTTTGCTAATTTGACCTAAGGAATGACGTCATTTGATATCAGAACGCACTACCCTTTTTACCCAACATATCGGGTATAGGCATCAGTTTAAAGTACGAGTTATATCAGATATCCCTGCGTTGTACAGTAAGTTGCTCAGGTAAAAACAGTAACGTCGACACATTTTTTCATTGCATGCGTATTGTGTATTGTAATAGGGAATTACCAAAGTTATAAATAAATATATAAATAGCTATACGCACCTTCACAGTTGGTCGCAACCAACTTGCGACGTTTACAGACAGTAGGACCGGCTGATTCCCAGCCACACCGTCTACGTTTAAAATTCAGTTTCACGCAGGAATCTGTCCTTTCTTCGCCAACAATTCCACCGATCACGTAAAAATAGTCTCCGTGGGTTATTAATCCTGCGTCACTGCGCTCTTCATCGCGCCTCTAGTTTAGAATTACTGTTATAAATACCATAGTATACCCTATGAAAATTTCCTCCTTAGTTATGGTACAGGCCTGCACAACATACGCCCGGTGCAATCTTTTTTAATCAGCCCGCGACGTAATAAAGTCCGTTTAAAAACAATTGACGACTTGCTATTGCAAGATATCAACAAGTTATTGGTGGTAAGCTTTTAAGGCGTTTTTAATCCGGAACCTATATCGCTTGTTTAATGTTAAATGGCATCTGGGTCGAAATTAATTAACACGCTGGTTACGGCATTGGCGTTTTCTGCAATGTTTCATAACGTAACGATCGTTCTAAAAGTGCAGGGCGTTATTTTGGTCGCGTGAACTTGTTTACTAGAATTTTTTCTGTAAATCGAGTTTTTTTTTTTAATTTTCGCTCATCGAATGAGCAAGGCCAGGGTTCCTTATCAACTAGGTAGTTTTTTGGTTGTTTAAACTGTGTAATGGTAAAACTTTTCGCTGCCTTTACGGTCTACCTTTTTTTTGAGATTATTTTAGCCCATAACACATCTTTGATGGTAGAACAGTGTATAAATCACAATTTTTCCTAAAACGATATACAATAAAATGGTTGCATCAACGTTAACATGCGGTCCGTGAAGAATAATTAGGGGAGGTATTTTATTCGCCATGCCACCCCTAAACTATGTTGAAGTGTAAAGGCTTGCGCTTGTGTGTTTCATTTACCGTTTTTGCCATTTCTTCTTTTGTCAATAGATTGAAGAGTCGTAAGTCGGTGGAAGTATCATTCATCACAAAAATACATTGATTTAAACCTGCATATTCATATGATAACACGTTTTTAAAGATATATGTTGACAAATAGTAGGAGTTGTCTATCATAAATATTGCGATTTATATTTTGGTAATAACAGTATGCAATGCTATTTATCAGTTTAGTCAAGACCATTCACAATACCATATGCATTATGCAACAATAAATTATCATAGCAGGGTTGAACAATACACTTTTCTAAATAAAACTGAAAGTTTGAGTGCATAGGTTTTTGTAAGCTCTTTTCCATTTAGACAACACAACTTTATACATTTCTAGCATGGACAACCTTTTCAAAAACTTTAACAAAACTTCCAATTTCTTAATTTTAAATAATAAAATGTTAGTGTTAACAAATACCTATTTCTGCTTTAGTTTTTTTCACAATAGTAACAAGCTGGTTGATCATCAACTTCGCAAAACCTGACAACTCTAAACAATTTTCCTGTAGAGATTTATAATTGTATTGTAAAACAGGCCATCAGGGTTTACCGAGGTGTACACATTGTGTATTTTGTGATTAGGCCCTTCTGGAGTCGTACTGGCTAAAGATAACGGCAAACGGCACACATTATATAGTACACCTTATGCCTTTCCGAAAAGGCAAAATCAGTCAACCTGGTCAGGATTATAGTTTAAGCAAGGTCAGGCTAGAAAAACAACTAGCCTGGGGTGAGGTTCGAACTCACGACCTCCGGTCATACCGGAACACACCTGGGCGAAGTTGGCGCGCTGGATTGGTTTTGGGCAATATCTCCAAAAGTTGTGACGATACAAAGTTGAAATTTCTACACAATCCTTATATTGCTTACATCTTTCCAGCAATCACACTTTTAACGAAAAAATATTAATATTCATTTTTATGAATATTAATATTCAGCTATATTAACACCTAATTTTCAAACTTTCTCGCTAATTTTTTCACGAAATAAACTACAAGACATACTCTTCAAAATGAGCCATCGCTTGTAGTCAATATCAATCGGGCCTTGCTTTAATATGCGATCAAAAATTTCATAACTGCTCAAATTCGACATATGGCCTTTCGATTTCAAATGCCCCAAATACCATCTAATATTCACGTTAGAGATCTGAAATTTTCACACACGCCTTATAATAGCTTCAGCAATCCAGCAATCACACTTTCAGAAAAAAATATTAAAAAAATATTAATATTCATTTTTATGAATATTAATATTCAGCTATATTAACACCTAATTTTCAAACTTTCTCGCTAATTTTACACACGGGCTGGTTGTTTTTCTAGCATGGCCTTACTTGCAGTATAATCCTGATTAGGCTGACTAACGGTAAGCCTTAGTGATGGCGTCCGGTGCACATTGGGTATTAGGTTAAATCAGTGCTTCCCAACCTTTTTGGGCTTGCGGCACCCTAATTATGAATATTTCGCGGCACCCTTGCTTGTATATTTGCTGAGTGATTAACTGTAACGTTACAAAAAACGAGATTGAAACAGCACATTAATTGTGCAGCAAGGTTGATAATGTCTTATTAATAATTGGCACTTTTGTCCTACACAAAAAAGGTGTATCATGTAGCTTACCAATAGAGGAAAATTGGAATCTTAAAGAATTTAAAACATCTCTCTGCACCCTTGAGGGTTAAAAATGGCACCCTAGAGTGGCGCGGAACCCCGGTTGAGAACCACTGGGTTAAATTTATAAGTACAGAAATTTATTTTACACAAGTGAATTTTCTTTGTATCTGAAAGTTTAGATGAGAAAACACTAACAATGCGGGGGTTGTTGTGATCTAATACCTACTGCTTTTGTTAAGTTGTCCAATAGATACAGTTTTCTAAGTTTTTCAATATTGATCAGTGAGAATAATTCTGGAAAGTATTGCCTTCGACTTTCATCAGCATTTACCCATTTTTGAATAAAAGTTAGGGCGACTTCTTCAGATTCACACTGCATAGAAAGAGTATTAAGTTAACTGAGCTCTTCTGACAAAAAAAAAATAAAAAAATATTTGTTTATAAAAACATTTTGGTTAATACACATTTAGATGTATACTTGGGATACAACCATTAGGTAGTATTACAATTTAGTAATAAGGGTTGAAAATACACATTATAAAGCCTTCTTTTGACAACTTCTTAACATTAAAAATAGTTACAATGAGTAAGTGTACATCAGTGTAATTGTTTTACTTACACTGTCAGATTTCAACTGAATAAAACTTTGAAAAGTTTTGAAGTCCATATCAGACATTACATCGTTTTGTTTGACAATAGCAAAATTACTTCCAAGGTATTTTTCAATTTCAGATTCCAACTTTTCGTTTTGAACTTTTGTTGACCTTATCCATGACGACAAACAATTACAGAAATTCAGGTTCTGGATGACAAACCTTGAACATTGTTCTTCCAAATCTTGTGAATAGAAAAAAAGTATAGCTTGTTAGACATATTAGGCATTACTAATTTATTACCCAATATTATCAGAAGTAAACAATGCCTAAACAACATTATCCTGAAACAATTGCAAAATACTTTATTACATCACAAGTATTTTAGTTAATCATTGCTTACTATAGAAATTATAGGCGCCAAACTTTCAAAATTGGACGTAGCCTACACTAACACAAGCGGGTATTTCTGGATTATAGCGCTTTGTTTATTTGAAGGTGCAACACTTTTGCAGATGGTACTTCTCCCCATGTAATTCACATGTAGTGAAACTTACTGGTGGCATATATATATTGCGCTATCTTTATTATTGTGTTCACGGAAGTACATTTGCACCTTAATTGCACATGACACTTGGTCAAATCCAGGGTGTCAAAAGCACCCTGCACACCCACGTTCGGCGCCTATTGTAGAAATATCTCTAATGAGTATTTACAGGACAGGCATTGATAATCCTAACCTTCTATTGCTAAGTAATTTGCAACAGCATAAACATCAAATGCATTTTCTTCTGTTATGGCATAAACTCCGCTGTACAAAAATGTAAGAATCCCTTTCAAATCATCTGCACTGACCCCTTCAATTTTAAAGTTGCGTTGATATTTGTCATTCATCTGTAAGAACATTAAAAAATTACAGTTTTTAAATTTTATTTTTTAATTATTCTGTAAAACTGCAAAACCTAAACCGGTATTCAAGTATTGGCATGAAGTTAAAAAATTATAAGCTAACTATCATAAACGAAAAACAATGACAAGCAGTTACTAAAAAAAAAACTGTTTTTAACCAATAATCTTTTTTATAAAAACAGGTAAAACATAAAATCATTTCTTCAATTTTAACAGAAATATATATTCGCCTATAAGGCATCATCAGTTTCTGTACAAAAAGCAAACATGAAAAATGCCAAATATAGAAGTTCCTAACTACCTAAAGCAGTGGTTCTTAACCTGGGCGCTACCGCCCCCTAGAGGGCGCTGTTGATTTTTTAGGGGGCGGAAATACTCAGGGGGCGCTATATTCAGAAGGTGAAACAATATTTACCTCACTGTATACCGTACTCTTGCTTTGTATAGGCCTACTAGCCAATCTTTTTGTTACGTCATAATGCGCATCGTCCGGTCTGATGCTTACTTTATTCGCTTTTAAAACGTAGTTGGTCAGTCAGTTAGCTAAACTTCAGCTTCGGCTAGTTTAGGGTTATATATATTTTGTAGATTTGTACTATGTAATTGAGATATAATCTGCAATTGTGTTAAGTTATGAGTATAGTTTATTGACTATTATTTAACACACTTCTAATTTATTGCTGTTACTTGTAATTAGCCAAACCTAAGATGAGTAAGCAAAAGCGAAAGTGTCGCTAATACTCAAGTGAATACTTAAAATATGGTGTTATTCCTTCTGTGACTAATGGACAATTACCAATGTGTTTAATATGCGAGCAAACTTTTACAAATGAAGGAATGAAACCTTCAAGAATGATTGATCATTTGAAGGCAAAGCACCCCGAAAAAGCGAACAAGGATGTTGCATACTTTCGTGATCTGAAAGCAAAATTTGAAAAACGCCCCACCATAGGAGCACTATTCAAATCATGCGGAAATGAAGTTGAGAAAGGACTTGTTGCATCTTACAAAGTTTCAAAGCTCATTGCAAAATGTGGAAAACCGCACAATATTGGTGAAACTCTTATTATACCAGCAGTGAAAGAAATCATCAGTACTATGATGGCCACTCAAAAAGATGTAACACCTTCGATTCCACTGAGCAATAGTACTGTGTCTTCCAGAATTGATGAAATGGCAAATGACATTGAAAATAAACTTTGTGATGAACTCAAAACAACACAGTTTTCTTTACAGCTTGACGAGACAACACTACGCGACAATGAAGCTTTGCTAATGGCTTATGTGCGCTATATAAATGCCAGTCGTAAAGTTATTGAGGAGTTTCTGTTTGCTGAACAATTAGAGGTTGACACTAAAGGCTCAACGGTTTATAGGGCAGTTGAACAATTCTTTAAACGGAAAGGAATTCCACTTTCGGATGTTATTGTGTGTGCAACAGATGGAGCACCATCAATGATTGGACGCCATCGTGGATTCCTGGCACATCTCAAAAGAGAAGTTACAAACATATTTACAATCCACTGTGTCATTCACAGACAGCATTTAGCTGCAAAGCATCTCAGTGACAGATTGCATAGTACCCTGCAAGCTGTTATCAGAGCAGTGAATAAGATCAAAGCCCATTCATTGAATGACCGCATATTTCGCCAGCTTTGTCATGAAAATGAAGAAGAATTTAAACGGCTCTTGCTACATACAGAAGTCCGGTGGCTTTCAAAAGGAAAATGTCTACAACGCTTTTATGACCTCTATGATTCTGAAGTTTAAATTATTGGATGAGAAAGTGAGTTCAGATTTGGAAAGCAGAAGAGCAGACGTTGCTTATTTGTCTGATATTTTCAACAAATTAAATGAGGTCAACATTAAATTGCAAGGAACCAAAATGTGTCTCATCAAAGCAAAGGGAATAATAATGGCATTTATTTGCAAATTAGATTTGTACAAAAATTGTTTACTAAGGTTAGACTTAAATCAGTTTCCTAGCTTAAAAGCCGTAAAGGAAAACCAAACCGATGATTCATGTTTGTCGGACACTGATCTAGACTGCTATTCCTCTCATCTTCAAGCATTGAAAGAAGAATTGTTGATCAGATTTAAAGATCTCAAAGAATTAAAAATACCAGAGTGGGTTGTAAATCCATTCCAGGCTGATGCAAACAATGCTGATCCAAATCTAGTTGAAGAACTTGTAGACTTGCAAAATGACTTTGAAGGTAAAGTGTTGTTTCAGCAGATTGGCTATGAAGCTTTCTGGCCAAAGGAACAAGTTAAATATCCTCATCTTTGGGAAAAAATCAAGTTATTACTGTTAGCATTTCCTTCATCATACCTGGTAGAGAAGGGATTCAGTTCGGTCTTGCAACTCTTAACTAAGCAGAGAAATAGATTGCAAATATGTAAAAGGGGTGATCAGAGGCTCTGTTTATCAAATATTGAACCTGATATAATTAAGTTGGCAAATTCTCACCAGGCCCAAGGTAGTCATTAAATACATTTTTCCTGCTTTATAAATGTGTATTTTTGTATATTAACCATTCTCTTATTATTTCTGTTATAATATCGCTTCTCTCAAATACAAGGCAACCGGATTGGTGATTAAGCCGGTCTTTTCACTATACTCATCATTTTTAACACAGCCCTTTCATTATGGTGGGCGGCAGACTATGGAAACCTCTGAAAAGGGGCGCTGGAGGAAAAAAGGTTAAGAACCACTGACCTAAAGTGTTTCATCTATTTTTAACCAAATGTAAAAAACAACCTTAGTTTCTCAACCTAATTCTACTGCTTATTTTACCAACCACAATTACCTCAGTGGTGAACAGTTTATCGAAAAAGGTTGACAGCATTGATAAAACATTTTTATGCACAGGAAACTCTTGGTCGTCGCACAAAAGTGTAGCATCGCAATGCTTCTTTTCTTGCAACCTATCTCTAAATTAAAATAAATAATTCATTTAAAGGGCAATTTAAAAAAAACATAAAAATATAAACATGGTATGAATCAGAAAGTTATTTTTCAATTTATACATTATACGATTTATAGTGTAAGTTTGCTTTATTCAAACAAAGAATCAAGACCATATCAAAAGTTGCTCACTCAAAATAAAGTTATTATATTGGAAATTCAAGAGACAGTTTTATGCATCATATTTAAAAAAACAAGACCTAGCACATTCATAGGAACAAATTACGATTTTTACCCCAGACCATTAAAAGTTTAAATAGAGTAGAAAATTATTATTTAAAGTGAAAGCCTTTTTAAAATATTATAAACTATAAAATATAGATGTTAAGAGAAAATTTCCCAAACTTACAAATTAAGTTTATTCAGAACTTTACTTCCATGTTCAATAGCAACGTAGTCCATATTAAGAAAATAAACTACTCTTCAGGAATGAGGTTAACCTTGAAAAATGTTTTGGAATTTACTTACTGTGCTCAAATAATACTATAAAAATATAAATCTGATAAGTTGATAACACAAATAACTTTTTCCGTTGAAGCGAAACCTATAGGTCCTCTATGGGGCTTTCCCTAAAATACAAAGAGTCGCAGTTTTTTTTCGCGAGTTTAATAAATGTTGTTTTATGAACTGCGAATCCGAAGTTTATAACATCTAACTTTGCACATAGCATCACTTTTACTGTAAAACAATCGAGTACAACTTCGTTGTTTTGATTAAGTTTTATTAGTTTACCAATAACATGGTATTAATTCTCAGAATCGAAGTTTTTCGAAATCTTTTGAAATTGACTCCGTTTGACATACAGTCAAGGGGGGCTACTTTGAACACTTTTTAAAGTTATTTTTCTGTATTTTTTTACTTTTTATGCTAATTATCTGAAATTTGGTCAAAATTGGGGCTGTGTATAGATATTTTAAATGGTAGTTTTTCTTGTTTAAAATATCTCAATTTGGGGGATTTCCCGCCAAATTTCTATGTGTTCAAAGTTAGGTAGGGGCCATTCTAACTTTGAACACTACATATTACAAGCACTTTAGGGCTTAATTGACAAGCTCTGTTCAAAGTTAACACTTCACATAGCATTATTAGTAAAACAACTTGGGTATTTAAAACAGGTTTAGTGAAATAATTGCCAAAAAAGGGTACTTTCAAGTAAGAAGGGCCGCACTTTCTAAAAAATCAAATCCCCCCCACACACACACAAAATGACACCGGGTGGATAGAAAAATAAATATTTTTATTTAACAAAAGTTCAATAACTATACATCTAAAAGAACAACGAACAGCTAAAACAATTGCTTATGCAAACACAATATTTAGGGCCCACTCAATTTTAGGATCAGGAAGCCCGAAAAATCCGCGTTTGTTAATGCTGGTATCTACTATGTTGTGCTTCTTCATCCCACTCATAGTCAACCTCGTCGACACAGTATGGCCATCGCCAACCTTTACCATACTTTGCTAAGGTAGAAACCTTGGCACCTTCCTTAGCCATTTCTATCACCTTTCAAGGGAATTTTTTTTTCGCAGTTTTTCGAAATTGACTCCGTTTGACATACAGTAATAATATCATTTGTTTTGGTCTTACCTTGGGTAAGTGTTGTAACCGCAGAACATTTAAAATAAAAAGCTTACAATAAGACTGACCAAAACCAACTTGCGCCGAGTTATTTCTACATGACACTGTCTATTATGCTAACTATTCCTCAGACATATAAATACCGGTAATAAGCTAAATTTATGCTTGTTCCATTATAAACCAATATAGTAGGCAACAGCCATTGTCTTTTGTGGTTGGCTAAGCGACTGAGTGGGACACGCAAACGTAGGATACCGGAGTCAGACAGGAAGCGTGATAGGCTACGTAGACATATACATGCTAGGCCTCTTCTAGAGCTTAAACCAGAACACTTATTCCACCAACCAGTCAGCGGATATAGAATTTTCTAGATCCCGGTATTCAGAAATAACATCATGAATACCTAAAAAATGGCCCTGTAGATGTCATTAAAGCGCTCGTGTGAATGTGCATTTTGTGCAATTAAAAATTACAAGGAATAGGAAGTTAAAATTTTACTAAACAAATTTTCTCCGCGCTATGAGAAATTCGCCCTTGTTGCAATTTTGGTAGAATTTCTTATTACGAACCATGGTCCTTATAGTTCAATTAAAAAAAATATTTCCAAGTAAGCTATAGTCATAAAATGGATTTGTTCAGACACAAATATTGACCGAGCTTATAGTAAAGATGTTGGCCAGTGGGTAACTTTTGACGTTTTTGCATCGGCAGGTTTTATATGCCCCGTAAAATGGGATCAGGAAGTCTGAACATAAACTTTATCCATCCTTTAACATACAACAGAATTTAACGTAAAATATAAGAAGAGAACAGTTGCTTATTTTGCATGCAAATAATGCTACTCAAGTGAACCAATACTTGACCCACCCTAACCCAAACGCTAAACCCGCACCCTAACCCAAAGAATGTGTGTTGTGGGAGGATTCTAGACCAGCCCCTAAATTTCTAGTACACAAATTACAGATATACAGTCGATTTCACGAAGTAAAACATGAACATATGAAATGGATATAAAACACCAGGAGTGAAAAAGTGGGTGGGTTCGTCGGGTGTGCTTTAAAAACTTATCGTTGTCCTTAAATCAACTGATAGTAAGGAGAGTACAGTACATCAGGTTGCGTTATATTGGACAAACAACAGGCCAGGACACGTAATGTAAAGCGCAATTAATTTGAATCACCTGTTTCGATAAGCTTCATCGAAATTGGTAGACTTCTTACGAGGGCTGAGGAGTCGTTTAAAATAAATCCGAGTCCAACTCCGGCGAAATGTGCAATTTCGTCGAGTCCAGCTGAGACTCTACAGCCTGTATTTCACTCATTTACGTAACTTTTCACTCATTTACGATATTGAGGTGGATTTTCAGCAATTCAATCATAGGGGTGTCATATAATTGTCCAGCAAAACAAACCGAAGGTGTCGAGCCCCGAGTTCGGCGCGCTGCTACTTACAAAACAAGCTATTATAAGATTAGAGAGCAAGTTTTTAGTGTGTCGTACATTATATTTCTGTTAATTCACAGCGTATGCATGAAATAATTCATTCGCGTACTGGAATGGCTCCTAAAAAATGTGGGCAGAATCTGTTTAAAATACCTGAACAAATAACTGAGGTTTTTACATGCATAGGCAAAGATGAGAATTCGCATATATGATCAGTTTTAAACTTCAACATCGTTTCATGCGAAGGACTAAAAATGTTATTGCTAAAATGTTACGAGACTACTAAACCTTAACAACAACATAAACACCCGCTTTTCAAATCTATGGCCTGAAGACTAATTGTTTTTTTAATTATTGGTTGTGCTACGAATTAAGCAAAATTTAATAATCATTGTTGAATATAGTTTAGTAATGTTTAACAAACTTACATTCTAGCATTAAAAAGGCTGTATTGTTCGAGAGATTATGTTTGACTTAAAAATATTTTATTTGACAAAATGTTGACCTACTGGAAATACATTGGTTTAAACCTGTGCTTGTCACCCTGGGGTGCTATTTCTAATCTTAAGGGTGCCGCGACATATTTGGGAATGTTTAAGAATCTGAATTTTGCTCAACTCTTACAACTTTTTTTGTGAGATTAGTCTGAAATAAATTCAATTAAAACTTCCTACGTTGTGCAGAGTTGATGTGTGTTATTCCAGTTCCGTTTATTGTGACATTCTAAGTGAATACCTACGGATAAATCTTATAGGGGTTCCGCAATATATTTACTATTTCGGAAGGGTGCCGCTAGCCATAAAAGGCTGAGAAACACTGGTTTAAACAACGCATTGCTGTATAAAAAACTAAATTGGCGTTTTTCGTCGTCAGTCATTTGTTTTCGATGTTTTACTGACAACCGGTGGTTCACAGTTTAGTTATATTTCCGGGATTATGCAAAACACTTAGATAGCTTAGTTGATATTTTTGGCATATCAACTATAAAAAGGCCAAAGAAAAACAAGGCATTGGTTATGTTAGAAAATTAATGGGCACACACTCATGGTTGAAATACAAAATAAAGAAATGTCAAAAAAATGGTAAAAACAATTACAAACAAAGACCTAACATATTTATCGAATTAGGAACTAATTGCAAATTACCAACGAAAAAAAGACACGGTAAATACCGTTCAATACTTTGTCGAAATCAGAGATACACAACTATCTAACGAAAAAACAAAGTTCGAGCTAAACCTAATGCGATAAGCCAGGCCTGTGTGGTTAATTCTGCCGGCTAGCGTGTCCCGAATATTCCTCTAATAAAGATATAATAATATAATTTAAATAATGTTGGATATAAACCATATCTAAATTTGATAAAATAATAAATTGAACGACAGTTTAAAATAGATCACTGCAGTTTTAGCTATAACGATGTTTTTGCATTTTGTAAAAGTTATTTCGAAACGATGTTTTTTGCATTTTGTAAAAGTTATTTCGAAACGATGTTTTTTGCATTTTGTAAACGATTTTGACTTGAAATAATTTTGAACTAACGTGCAAACTTTTTTTTTTGCAAAGCCAAAAAATATTCGCGCTACTCTATATTAATGGTAAAAAACGAAATCATTGAAACTGAAACGTGAAAAGACTGGAAGACTATGTTAAATATAAGGTTTGGTTAGAATGTCGGTACTATCACTTAGTATCGACTTACGATTCTGTTCCGATAATATTGGATACTTCTAGCCTCAATTCTTTTCTGGTCTTAAAACCAAGTAAATCGAAACCTGAGTTTTCACAGTGTTTAGGGCAGGGGTCGGCAACCATTTTTTTGTCGCGGGCCATAACCAAACTCAGAAAGGTCTCTGCGGGCCGCACAAAATGTTAACTGATAATTGTGTTATTAAAATGTTAGAACCGTTGTCAGGCGGGCCTCGGATAGTTTTTTGCACTTTTATATTTAATTACATTTAAGGAGGCAGTAAAGTGATGTCGGAAATGGCAAAAAAAGCGTTTGTTTAGTTTAAAATTCGGGGTCACACGTCATCATCCATACTACTAATGAAAATTAAATAAAACTACTTTTGAGGAAACGCGATAACTTTAATAGTTAATCTAGTACAGTGTTTGTTATCTTTTCAATTCAGGCATGCCTGACAAGCGAAGCAAGCGCGATGTCTTTTTGGTACACCGATATTTCTTTTAAATTTCTTGCAAGTTTTCATTACATTACCGAAAATAAAAAAATGTTAAAAAATATATGTCCAATATTTTTGAATACATTTTACGTTTGTCCGCGACGCACTTGGCAGCCTTCCACGGAGCAAAGGTAAAGAAGCGCTGATCTATATTTCAAAAGAATTTTTCGCACTTACGTAGTTAAAATAGCCAAAAAGTATTTAAAATGGACTCATGTCTAGTTTGTCAAAGAGGCGGCGGGCCGGATGAATTACATTGGTGGGCCGATGCGACCCGGGGCCGTAGGTTGCCGACCCCTGGTTAAAAGCTTTTGGCGCATGAATTAAGGTGCATAGTGTCGGTGAGTAAGAAAGGTTAAAAAAATAATATTGAAAACTATTTTTTTTAAAAAGCGGGCGTTCAAACGTTTAAAAATCTTCGTAATTTTTTTTTTTTTAACATTTTTTCACAAGTGCTAAAACGGTCTTGAACTTTTCGATTTTGCATAATATAGAAAATGTGTCACAGGCAGGTTTAAGAAATCGGCACCAGTCGGGAATAGCTCGCTTTGTCAGCGCTCTCCTTAATGAACCTCCATTCCAATGACGTCAAGTCGTGATCGTAAAGCCGAAGGAGGTCATCGTCACTGAAGATACAGAAAACTTTAAGCGTAATTCAAAACCGTACAATGGTATAGTGATAAAATTCTGTGGTTGTCAACATTTTTTAGCGACGCCTTTTAAAAAGTTTGTTGTAATTGCTAAGTACCTAGCGACAAGAGTCTTACTAATTGTTTATCTATTGGTTCGTTTTTAACAAAACATAAAATATATCGATGTTGATTTTTTGCATCAATTATTTTGAATGCACGTATCACAGGATAACACGAATTGCAAGCTTTTTTTGCGCATTTAAGTTTGGTACGAAATACACTACTCATTTTGCGACTTCTTTAAAAATTGAAACGACACATCAGGGCGTTGCGACGCACGGTTAGAGAACCTAAACATAAAATGACATAGAATTGTTTCTGATATGATTAGCGACTAGGTTGTGTGCTTTAAATTCAGTTTTTATCTAATTTTCGTTTCACAATAAATTCTACTTTGTTCAATGGTATAAAATACTACCAACGTAAAATATATTATACGATAACTAAACTTGACTTGATTTAAAAGAAAATAAGTTCAGGTGAGATAAAAAAATAGTGAAGCGTTCCTTATACAAAAAAGTTAAAAGTTTGTCCAGGAAAGGGTAAATTTCAGGTTTAGAGATTAGTTTTACATA
Source organism: Ascidiella aspersa (assembly GCF_963924565.1). Taxonomy (NCBI): domain Eukaryota; kingdom Metazoa; phylum Chordata; class Ascidiacea; order Phlebobranchia; family Ascidiidae; genus Ascidiella; species Ascidiella aspersa. The sequence continues at coordinate 25,874,625 of NC_139451.1, forward strand.
TGGTTTCGGTATTTAGGTAATTCTAATCGTTTTATTGGGTTTAAAAAGCCCTAATAGAGATTAGTGGCTACCATTTTTTAAATTCAGAGATGATTAAAACTAGATTTTGAGTGAATACAAATGGGAGAGCGAATAGAACAAAAAATTTTCATTGGGATTCTTAGGAAACTTCATCTTTACATAAAAATAATCCTTTGCGAAACATTTGGAATTTTAATACCGAAAAAAAGAAGAATTGTATTCAGAATTTAAGAAAACCTTCCCCTGGTTCTTATATCCTATCGTTGAGAAACTTCGCCAAAAGAGAGGTCAATAAGAATAGAAAAAGGTGACAAATCCAGGAAAAAAACAATTAACAGAATAGCCTGTAGATATAGATACATCTTATCGCAAAAAAAATCGGTCTTGGATGGCACTTTATCAACAAAAAATATTAAGGACAAATACTCGATTTTAGCCTTTAACGAAAAATGACAGTGCTGGTGCCAACCAGAGTTGGGTCAATTACATTAATTCAGTTCAATTACAATTACAATTACTCCCTTAAATGTTTCAATTACATTAAAAATTGTAATTAAATACATCAATTACAATTTTCGGCAATGAAACCAAAATTTTCTCAATATCAATGTATTGAGCCAAAAGTTTAGCAAATTACAATTACAATTAGAATTACACAGAATACAAATGCTTTAATTGCAATTAAAATTACATTAAAACCTGTAATTAATTACATCTATTACAATTAAAAATTACAATTGATCCAACTCTGGTGTCAATGCCTTGGTGGTGAGCACCAATGTGTTTACCCTATTATAGCGATGACGATCTTCCCGTGCGCCGCGCAAGCGTCTTGCAAACGAGCTACGTTGGTCAGTCGGTTCCCCACCACGTTTCCAGTCGACGAAGAGAGGTCGTACTCTTGCACGGCCAGCGTGTTGTTTTCTGTAGACAAGGGAAACGACAACAATTTCATTAAAGATTTTATTTAGGGCACGGCATTGGCGTTTTTTTGTTTTTATGCGGAATAAACGTATTTAAAAATAATTCATTATCACGTTTTTATTGCCAATGTTAGCCAGGATAAACTTTTGATTCCTTAATAACAAAGCCAAGCAAAGACATTGTTTTGATAGTAATTTAATGTCCAATATTGTTAAACTGTAAAAGGTGTTTTAGGTTTTTAATTTAAACATCTTAACCGGCTAGCACGAACTGAGGTGATACCAGAAACAAAAACAACAACCTTGCGTATTATAACAAAGAAATAATTAGTTTCATTATGTTTTCATATTTTTGAAAATTATTTTTGATATAATTATTTTAAACCCGACAAATATTTAAAAAAAATTTTCATCAATAAAAGGTTGGAACATATGGAGCCCTACATGGCAATTATGAAACTAGCAAATACGGCATGCACTTGTAATGACCTAGGGTTAAGATGTACATCTGATTATTTACTGCCACGGCTTTTACACATCCAACCGGGAGAGAATAGATATCTTCGGTGGAATTGTTGTCGGGGTCATATTCTTCACAGGTCAGGAGGTCGTAGTTCAGTGCAAGTAGATTCCCTGCGTAAAGATATAACGTTAAAAATATCTATAGAAAAAGATGGTTTGCGAGCAAAAGAAACGCTGTACTGTACACTTGTGAGTTGAGACTTAGCCAATTTGTTGATCTTGGTTATTTACATCAGTGTATCTCCGCCGATGGGTCGCGACACACAATTGGGTCGCCGTTCAGATGATTAGATTAATTGGGACTGGTTCTGCGCAAGTTTTGTCCAAAGACTAAGAAAAAACGGAAGCACTACGCAGTAGCTCATGTTAAAAAAATTTGAATTTTTTTTTTTTAATAGAATATCACGAAACGTTCAGTTAAAAAGAATTGTGTCGCCAAAGTTTTGCAGTTATACATTTGGTTGCCCGCAAAAAAAGATTGAGAAACCCTAATTCATAGAATGAAACACACCGGGCAAGTTACAACTCAATGTAGCGAACAAATTGCGGTATTGGTGCGTGTTTGGACAATACCGGGGAATCCGGGGATAGACTATTTTCTTTTACAATGAAACCTAATCAATCCACATTTTTTTGCACCAATCGGAATCCCTTGTTTTTATACGCTTATAGAGACCCCTTAAACTGCAGAATTCGCATAACAAAACAGAGTACGCTCCATATGTTAGTTTTCTTTTAACTAGTCCCAACACTACACTTACAATAAACGCAAAACTAAAATATGTTTAGTAAACCTCCACGAATTTCGAATAACGTCGACAAATTTCGACTTGGTAATCCAATGCGTTATACCAGTTTTTAATAAATGAGTATATCTTTATGGAATCCAAAACCGCTGGCAGCAGGTTTCTGCTTGTTGATCACTGTTCCACTGAGGCATATATTAAAAATTAAACCCAACGTTTAAACACAGAGCTCGAATTTAGGAACTGACTATGCCAGTATAGGCGAAATACATATTCATTTAAAAAGTCTGTATCTGTGTTTTACTCGGAATTTTAAACTTTGAGATTTGTTTACGGTTTAAAAAAGAGCCATTGTTGATAAGTGGTTGTTAGATTGAGTATAATAACTAACTGTGGATGACTGTCACGTCTTGTGCAGGTTTAATCAGTCTCCTTGGCAAATCATCGGGTGTACGTTGAGACGAACCAAAAGCAGGTTGAGGAACAGAACCGAAACGAAAACTAGATGGTGCGACAGTGTGAGTATGACCGACAATGCTACCGTGTTGTACAGCAGCCGGCTGCTGTGGAGTTTTTGTTGTGAGACGTTCGATAAGTTGATCCCCAACAGCCCACATCGAGCCTATAAAACAAATGAAGTTATTTTCATAGTAGGTTTCTACTTAAAATGTAAAGGTTTTTCCTAATAGAAATTTGGAATAGCAACAACGGCAAATTCGTAATAATACCAGAATTATACAAATATCTAAGACTGAATAAAAAACTGCCCCCCAAAAACACTTGTTACAGGTCTTATTCCGATAGGTAGTTCCGCTGGATCTTGTTGCTTTAAACGTCTTAACAATTTAACTGTATTTAGACTTTGCTGTATTGTACTAGGGCTGTGCGTGTTATGGGGTCACAGCCCATATACCTCGCAAGATCATAATATCAAAACTCACAAATGCTGAGGTCTCGGTCTCGGTTGCAAAATGAATATACACATTTTAGCGAAGGTTAAAATGACTTTTACCCAAAACATCGGTATTGGTAACATTTAAAATACCAGACATCCTCCAGTAAGTGGAAAGTTGATAGGAAAATACTATCGGCAACACATTTTTCTATTTCTCGTGTATTGTAAAATTTGTAATGCATATTTACCAAAGCTTATGATAAATAACTAAATAGCTACGCACCTCCAAAAGCGGTCACGACAAACTTGCGAAGTGTGCAGCCAGTTAAATCAAGTGATTGCCAGGTACTGCTTAGGTATTGTAGATTCAATCGCATGCAGGAATTTGACCTGGTTTCCCCCATAGTTTCACCGATCACGTAAAAATACCCTTCGTGGCACAACAATCCCGCTTCAATTTGCTCTTTATTGTGCATCTAAAGTTCATAAACATAATTTTACGATAAGCAATGTCCACCCTTGTAATCTGTAGCGCTTTCTATTTACCGTTGCTGCATGTTCTTCGTTTGACAGCAGATTGAATGATCGCAAGTTAGTTGAGGTATCGTTCATTACAAAAATACAGTCTTTCAAATCTGCAGATTCGTTTGATTATACGTTTTTATTAAAAAAAAACAATGTTAACAAACATTAACAAATCACAAATATAAAACTGTATTCTTTGACCAGCTATAAATATTGCAGTTTTTAAACAAATTTGCGAGAGGACCTTTCGCAAGCCATTTCTCTAAAATGAAGCACAAAGCGAGCCGACAGTTCGTTCAAACATAAATTTGAAAAGTTCAAACATGAATTGAAAAAGATAACTTTTCTAAAATTACACTTCTCAAAATTATTATTTGCTAATTTATTTATTTTTTTTTATTCAATTACATTGAAATAAAACAAATATTACTTTTCAAAAAAAGCAAATTTCTTAGTTTCAAGTCACATACATGAATTTTTGATTGCTGAAACATACCAGTTGGTGGTTCAATGTCTTTTATTATTGCAACCAGCTTGTTGATCATCAACTTTGCACAACTTGAGAATTCAAATGAAATCCCCTGCAAAAATTCGCCAGTGTATTGGAATATATGCAAACACATTGCTAATATTAACTAAGTTATCTGCAGAGCAATTCGATTTGTTTTACCAACTGAGTAACTCAGGCTTATCGCCTGATAGCCTGCATAGCTCATATATATAGTAACAATTTCAGAATGGTCAGGGTCGTAAGTTAGAATCTCACCGCAGGCATGTTTCTTGTGGCCAATGTCTTGCTTAGAACATAATCCCTACAAGGCCCATTGATTTGTGTGCTAATAGTGAATTTTGGGTATAACAATTTGGTATAACAATGATACGGGGTTGTTATTGTTGGCCAGTGCAACTTCTAACATGGCTGATCCAAGCTAATAATATGCACATATATGTGTATTATCCTAACCTTAAATAGATACTATGTTTTAAGTTCAAATAATAAGTTTATATATGTATTAACATAATTAAAGTTCCTTTGTATATTAAGGTTATGTGGTACTGATACTTCTGTGTTGATTGCATTCCAATACTTACTGTTTTTGATAGCTTGTCCAACAGATACAGTTTTCTAAGTTTTTCAAAGTCAATCAGTGAAAATAATACCGGAAAGTATTGCCTTCGATTTTCATCAGCTTCTACCCATTTTTGAATGAAAGTCAAGGCGGCTTCTTCAGATTCACTCTGCATACAAAGTAATAAGTTAACGTTGGTAAAACAGAGACAAACCAGTGACAATTGTAAATAATTTCTGTCATGAATAATATAAAAGCCATATTTTTTAGGAAAACATTTTGGATTAATAGACTTTTAGATGTAAACTGGTGATACAAGCATTAGTTAGTATTACAAACTAGCTATGGAGGTTGAAAATATACATTGTAAAGCAATGTTTTTAGGGCAACATTACCAATAGTTACAATGGTTAAGGGTACATCAGTGTAATTGTTTTACTTACACCATCAGATTTTAACTGAATAAAACTTTGAAACGTTTTGAAGTCCATATCAGACAATACATCATTTCCTTTGACAATAGCAAAATTACTTCTAAGGTATTTTTCAATTTCAGATTCCAACTTTTCGTTTTGAACTTTTGTTGACCTTATCCATGACGACAAACAATTACCGAAATTCAGGTTCTGGATGACAAACCTTGAACACTGTTCTTCCAAATCTTGTGAATAGAAAAAGTATAGCTTGTTAGACATATTAGGCATTACTATTTTATTACCAATATTATCAGTATATTATCAGAAGTAAAATATTATCAGAAAGTAAACAACGCCTAAACAACATTATCCTGAAACAATTGCAACACAATTTATTACATCAAAAGTATTTTAGTTAATCATTGCTTACTGTAGAAATTATAGGCGCCAAACTTTCAAAATCACAAAACATTTTTTTGAACCAGTAAAAAATGTTTACTCATCAGTCATCACCAACAAAACGTAACATCTTTTCGAAAACCTATTTTGTGATTCTGCGCTTTATCTGTAAAACAATGCGTTCTTTCTCTTGAAATTTCGTCAGGATAAATTGTTGTTAAAGCAAATGTGCTTGTTTGAAGGGTCGAAGTTATAGTGACAATGTACTCCGCACATAATAAAGTGGCCTATGCGCTGTCCGACCCTAAACTTCTTCCAAAACAGGATTATTTAGTCACAATATGCAATTTCAAGTCAATCTTGCCGACAAAATCGTAGTCCCTTGCACTGATTTTGGAGTAACCGTCTTAATTTGGAGTTACCATCATGATTTGGAGTTACCATCATGATTTGGAGTTACCGTCATGATTTGGAGTTACCGTCATGGTGAGCAAAGCGAGAATGAATTTTTTTAAGATATAAGACAAACAAAATTGGAGACAATTTTTTAAGGTAATCGAATAACCAGTGCGAGAAATTCTGCTTTATTAAACAACAACCTTTATATATATGATTGGCGTTCGAAAGCTCATACATAAGAATCTAAGTTTATTTAATATTTTGAGTGACCAAATATCCCAGCCTTTTAACACTGGTAATTGTGACGCCAGACAAAGCACGGTGTTATACGGCTCAAAAGTTAGGAAAACAGATTAACACTAGTCAGACTCAGTTGATGGCTTAAGACATTTATCACTGAATTTTTTTCTAAACTCACAGTTCTTAGACGTAATCTACACTAACACAAGCGGGTATTTTGTGATTATAGCGCTTTATTGATTTGTAGGTGCAACACTTTTGCAGATGGTACTTCTCCCCATGTAATTCAGGAAAATTTTGCACATGTAGTGAATCTAACCCGTCTTACTGGCGGCATATATATATTGTGCTATCTTTATTATTGTGTTGACGGAAGTACATTTGAACCTTAATTGCACATGACACTTGGTCAAATCCAGGGTGTTAAAAAACTCTCTGCACACTTATGTTTGGCACCTATTGTAGAAATGTCTCTAATGAGTATTTACATGCATTGATAATCCTAACCTTCTATTGCTAAGTAATTTGCAACAGCATAAACATCAAATGCATTTTCCTCTGTTATGGCATAAACTCCACTGTACAAAAATGTAAGAATCTCTTTCAAATCATCTGCACTGACCCCTTCAATTTTAAAGTTGCGTTGATATTTGTCATTCATCTGTAAGAACATTAAAAAATTACAGTTTCTAAATTTCATTTTTTTAATTATTCTGTAAAACTGCAAAATCTAAACCGGTATTCAAGTATTGGCATGAAGTTAAAAAACTATACGCTAACTATCATTAACGAAAAACAATGACAAGCAGTTACTAAAAAAAAACTGTTTTTAACCAATAATCTTTTTTATAAAAAAGGGTAAAACATAAAATCATTTCTTCAATTTTAACAGAAATATATATTCGCCTATAAGGCATTATCAGTTTCTGTACAAAAAGCAAACATGAGAAATGCTAAAAATAAAAGTTCCTTACTACCCAAAGTGTTTCAGCTACTTTTAACCAAATGTAAAAAACAACCTTAGTTTATCAAACTAATTCTACTACTTATTTTAGCAACCACACTTACCTCAGTGGTGAACAGTTTATCGAAAAAGGTTGACAGCATTGATAAAACATTTTTATGCACAGGAAACTCTTGGTCGTCGCACAAAAGTGTAGCATCGCAATGCTTCTTTTCTTGCAACCTATCTCTAAATTAAAATAAAAAATTCATTTAAAGGGCAATCTAAAAAAAAACATAAAAATATAAACATGGTATGAATCAGAAGGTTATTTTTTAATTTATACATTATACGATTTATAGTGTAAGTTTGCTTTATTCAAACAAAGAATCAATCCATATCAAAAGTTGCTCGCACATTCATAGGTACAATTTAAGATTTTTACCCAGACCGTTAAAAGTCTAAATAGAGTAGAAAGTTATTATTTAAAGTGAAAACCTTTATAAAATATTATAAACTATAAATATAGATGTTAAGAGAAAATTTCCCAATTTATAATCTATATTGATAGGATATGTATAATATGAAAAACTTACAAATTAAGTTTATTCAGAACTTTACTTCCATGTTCAATAGCACTGTAGTCCATATTAGGAAAATAAACTACTCTTCAGGAATGAGGTTAACCTTGGAAAATATTTTGGAATTTACTTACTGTTCTGAAATATTCCTAAAATATAAATCTGATAAGTTGATAACACAAATAACTTTTTCCGTTGAAGCGCAACCTATAGGTCCTCTATGGGGCTTTCCCTAAAATACACAGTGTCGCAGTTTTTAGTTTAAGAAAATGTTGCGAGTTTAAGAAATGTTGTTTTAGGAATTGCGAATCCAAAGTTTAAAACATCTTACTTCGCAAATACTGCAACATCACTTTTTAATTGGACATTGGAGAGCAGTGCTTTTCCACCCATGGATCGCGAAACAATGTTGGCTTGATGATTGCAGCTCTCACAAAGAAATTCGTTGTTAAACTTATGCGTAGTAGGCTAGGCCCTATTAGGGTCTACTACAGGGATGACCAATCTTTAACCTGAAAGGGCCGCATTGCCACTTAAAAAATTCGAAGGGCTGCAAAATCTATTGAATTAAAGTGGTGACGTCATAAGTTACGTCATATCGTGACGACATAAAACAACTTCTTATAAACACCTGCTCTTCGAGAGTGAACTGATGTGCAAATATGCACGTAAATCTCGGCCTTATCGCAAAGCGCGAAAAATTGAGTTTATCAATACCGTATCATCCCGTGGTACGACCAGTGCCGGGTGCATCTAAAAGATCGCAAGGATCGCAAAGGATCGCAAGGATCGCAAGGATCGCAAGGATCGCAAGGATCGCTAGGATCGCTCGCAAGGATCGCAAGGATCGCTCGCAAGGATCGCTAGGATCGCTCGCAAGGATCGCAAGGACCGCAAGGATCGCTAGGATTGCTTGTAAGGATCGCAAGGATCGCTCGCTCGGATCGCTCACAAGGATCGCAAGGATCGCTTGCAAGGATCGCTCGCAAGAATCGCTCGCAAGGATCGCAAGGATCGCTAGGATCGCTCGCAACGATCGCTAGGATCGCTCGCAAGGAACGCAAGGATCGCTAGGATCGCTCGCAAGGATCGCAAGGATCGCAAGGATCGCTCGCTAGGACCGCTAGGATCGCTCGCAAGGGTCGCAAGGATCGCAAGGATCGCAAGGATCGCAAGGATCGCAAGGATCACAAGGATCGCAAGGATCGCAAGGATCGCTAGGATCGCTCGCAAGGATCGCAAGGATCGCTAGGATCGCTCGTAAGGATCGCAAGGATCGCTAGGATCGCTCGCAAGGATCGCAAGGATCGCAAGGATCGCTTGCAAGGATCGCAAGGATCGCTCGCAAGGATCGCAAGGATCGCTAGGATCACTCGCAAGGATCGCTAGGATCGCTCGCAAGGAACGCAAGGATCGCTAGGATCTTTTTACATAGCCTATATTATATGGTTGGAAAAAATAGTAAATTGAGCAGGGCCGTTTATTTAGTTATCATTTAAAGCAGTGCTCCGCAACCTTTTTTTCACTTGCGGCACACCAACAGAGCTAAAAATATTCGGCGTCACACCAATGATACTATAAATGGTATTATAGTATCAATTGGTCACACCTACGAAATATATGACAAACGACAATAGACAACATAAACGCACCGAAGGCGCCTATAATTTGGCTTTTTACGTCCTATTATTTGCAAGTTTTGTGGTTTTACGCTCTTTCTAAAATATCCTAATACGGCCAAAGGAACACCAGCCATAGGACTGAAATTAGAACAACACCAACGTCAGAATAAAACAAATTTCGGAACTATAATACCTATCGTAATAACGTCTAAATCAGAATAAGTCCTAAACCCGTCGGGATGTTAGTTAAAAAAATGTTTTCAAGTTCGCTCTCCGGCGATTGGACGTAACATAGGTTTTAAAAAAGTTTTAACTATGAAGGAAAGTTCATAAATTTACATCTGGATTATTGCCAACTTGCCAAGGTTTTCTGTAAAATTTGCCGGCTAAAAGTTCAAACTTAAAAAACATCACGAAGCACAATTTGTAATTTTATGCCTACTTTTGAATAGCATTATATTGCCCCTTGCTGTTAGAGCGATTATAAGCATGTAACCAATATAGAACAACTATCCCCAGAGATTTATTGATACAAAAACTAACAATTTTTTTTTTTTTTTCTTCAGTAAAGTTCTGTTTTTTAAAACGTAATTATAGGATTGTATTGAAAACTGCTGCGTTATGGGACGTACTCAATCCACTTTTAAACACCAAAAAAAATTGCGCCGGAAGTGTCCATCTTACTTTTCTATACATATTTATAATTTTGTCTGTTTTTAGACGGTGCACAACGGAAATTACGGTCATAGGAATATTGCTGCCAATAAAGGCTTGCTACCCGAACAACCGTTTTATACGCATTCGACAGTTGGTTCCCAGCCAGAAGACCCGTTTGTTACTGCTATTTTAACGATGCTTGGCAGAAAAGTGGACACCTCTTCCTACCAGTGATCCTTGCGATCCTAGCGATCCTTGCAATCCTTGCGATCCTTGCGATCCTTGCAATCCTTGCGATCCTTGCGATTCTTGCGAGCGATCCTTGCGATCCTTGCGAGCGATCCTAGCGATCCTTGCGATCCTTGCAATCCTTGCGATCCTTGTGATTCTAGCGATCCTTGCGAGCGATCCTAGCGATCCTTGCGAGCGATCCTAGCGACCCTAGCGAGCGATCCTTGCGAGCGATCCTAGCGATCCTTGCGAGCGATCCTTTTATCCTAGCGATCCTAGCGAGCGATCCTTGCGATCCTTGCGAGCGATCCTAACGATCCTAGCGAGCGATCCTTGCGATCCTTGCGAGCGATCCTAGCGATCCTTGCGAGCGATCCTAGCGACCCTAGCGAGCGATCCTTGCGATCCTTGCGAGCGATCCTAGCGATCCTTGCGAGCGATCCTTTTATCCTAGCGAGCGATCCTTGCGATCCTTGCGATCCTTGCAAGCGATCCTAACGATCCTAGCGAGCGATCCTTGCGATTCTTGCGAGCGATCCTAGCGATCCTTGCGATCCTTGCGAGCGATCCTAGCGATCCTTGCGATCCTTGCGAGCGATCCTAGCGATCCTCGCGAGCGATCCTAGCGATCCTTGCGATCCTTGCGAGCGATCCTAGCGATCCTTGCGAGCGATCCTTGCGATCCTTGCAATCTTTGCGATCCTTGCGATCCTAGCGATCCTTGCGAGTGATCCTAGCGATCCTTGCGGTCCTTGCGAGCGATCCTAGCGATCCTCGCAGGCGATCCTAGCGATCCTTGCGATCCTTGCGAGCGATCCTAGCGATCCTCGCGAGCGATCCTAGCGATCCTTGCGATCCTTGCGAGCGATCCTAGCGATCCTTGCGAGCGATCCTTGCGATCCTTGCGATCTTTGCGAGCGATCCTAGCGATCCTTGAGAGTGATCCTAGCGATCCTTGCGAGCGATCCTAGCGATCCTTGCGAGCGATCCTTGCGATCCTTGCAATCTTTGCGATCCTTGCGATCCTTGCGATCCTTGCGAGCGATCCTAGCGATCCTTGAGAGTGATCCTAGCGATCCTTGCGATCCTTGCGAGCGATCCTAGCGATCCTTGCGAGCGATCCTTGCGATCCTTGCAATCTTTGCGATCCTTGCGATCCTTGCGATCCTTGCGAGCGATCCTAGCGATCCTTGAGAGTGATCCTAGCGATCCTTGCGATCCTTGCAATCCTTGCGATCCTTGTGATTCTAGCGATCCTTGCGATCCTTGCGAGCGATCCTAGCGATCCTTGCGAGCGATCCTAGCGACCCTAGCGAGCGATCCTTGCGAGCGATCCTAGCAATCCTTGCGAGCGATCCTTTTATCCTAGCGATCCTAGCGAGCGATCCTTGCGATCCTTGCGAGCGATCCTAACGATCCTAGCGAGCGATCCTTGTGATCCTTGCGAGCGATCCTAGCGATCCTTGCGAGCGATCCTAGCGACCCTAGCGAGCGATCCTTGCGATCCTTGCGAGCGATCCTAGCGATCCTTGCGAGCGATCCTTTTATCCTAGCGAGCGATCCTTGCGATCCTTGCGATCCTTGCAAGCGATCCTAACGATCCTAGCGAGCGATCCTTGCGATTCTTGCGAGCGATCCTAGCGATCCTTGCGATCCTTGCGAGCGATCCTAGCGATCCTTGCGATCCTTGCGAGCGATCCTAGCGATCCTCGCGAGCGATCCTAGCGATCCTTGCGATCCTTGCGAGCGATCCTAGTGATCCTTGCGAGCGATCCTTGCGATCCTTGCAATCTTTGCGATCCTTGCGATCCTAGCGATCCTTGCGAGTGATCCTAGCGATCCTTGCGGTCCTTGCGAGCGATCCTAGCGATCCTCGCAGGCGATCCTAGCGATCCTTGCGATCCTTGCGAGCGATCCTAGCGATCCTCGCGAGCGATCCTAGCGATCCTTGCGATCCTTGCGAGCGATCCTAGCGATCCTTGCGAGCGATCCTTGCGATCCTTGCAATCTTTGCGATCCTTGCGATCCTTGCGATCCTTGCGAGCGATCCTAGCGATCCTTGAGAGTGATCCTAGCGATCCTTGCGATCCTTGCGAGCGATCCTAGCGATCCTTGCGAGCGATCCTTGCGATCCTTGCAATCTTTGCGATCCTTGCGATCCTTGCGATCCTTGCGAGCGATCCTAGCGATCCTTGAGAGTGATCCTAGCGATCCTTGCGATCCTTGCGAGCGATCCTAGCGATCCTTGCGAGCGATCCTTGCGATCCTTGCAATCTTTGCGATCCTTGCGATCCTTGCGATCCTTGCGAGCGATCCTAGCGATCCTTGAGAGTGATCCTAGCGATCCTTGCGGTCCTTGCGAGTGATCCTTGCGATCCTTGCGAGCGATCCTAGCGAGCGATCCTTGCGATCCTTGCGATCCTTGCGATCCTTGCGATCCTTGCGATTCTTGCGATCCTTGCGAGCGATCCTAGCGATCCTTGCGATCCTTGCGATCCTTGCGATCCTTGCGATCCTAGCGAGCGATCCTTGCGATCCTTGCAATCCTTGCGATCCTTGCGATCCTTGCGATCCTTGCGATCCTTGCGATCCTTGCGATCCTTGCGATCCTTGCGATCCTTGCGATCCTTGCGATCCTGTATACTTTAGATGTACCGCCAGTGCCTATATATTGATAGTCAATATATAGGCACTGGTAGGCCTACCACTGCTTTGGGCTGCTATATTTTCTTAAAACGGTCCGCAAAAACACACATCTTGCTTAATAATGATGGTTGCACAAGTGTTCGATTGACTTTGAAATGCTACACTAGGCTAGATTATAGTCTTAGATATAAGATTATACATCATTATAGGCCTACACCAAATATACTGCGCGTTCTACACTTGGTCGCGGATTGGACATCCCTGGTCTACGAAAAATGTTGTGTAGAATTACTGCAAAAACAATCGAGTATAACTGAAAAAATTATCTCTTTGTAGTTTTTGTTGTTTTGATGGAATAATATTAGTTTACCAATGACATGGTAGTTTACCAATGACATGGTATTATCTTCTCAGAATTATTTAAATTATTATTTTTTTTAAAGTTATTTAAAATGTTTTAAAAGTAACTCCGTTTGACATAATAATAATACCTTTAGTTTCGGCCTTTCCCTGGATAAGTAACCGCAGACCCTTTAAAACAAAAAGCTTACGATAGGACTAACCCAAACTAACTTGCGCCGAGTTATTTCTACATGGCACTGCCTATTATGCTAATAATCTTCAGACATATAAATACCGGTAATAAGTTAAATTTATACTTGTTCTATTATTATAAACCAAAAGAGTAGGCAACAGCCATTGTCTTTTGTGGTTGGCTATAAGGCGCTAAGCAACTGAGTGGGACACACAATCGTAGGAGACCGGAGTCAGGCAGAAAGTGTGATAGGCTACGTAGGCATATACATTAGGGTTGCTATACGTCCGGATTTCCCCGGACATGTCCGGAATTTTAGTGATCAAACTGCGTCCGGGGGGAAATGCCTAAATATGCTTAAAAGTCTGGAATTTTTTAAAATTGTTTGTTACGTTGCGGGTAATAATTTCATTGTTACGTTAAAAACGACAATACAGCGCTCTATTTGGGATACATGGATGAGTGGAGCTGGGCTAGTAGCTGAAGGCCTTATATCTTGGTCGATATTGCAAAATTTAGAACATGTCTGAAACAATAAGAGCGTATGTTTGCTGAAAAAATTTATAAAGCAGTAGAAAAATAGCGCAACAAGAAGTCGGTTGCAGACCAAATAAGAATACCAAGGAAATTGTCGTTTTGTTTAATGCTTATTGAGAACTTGCATTCGTGTATTGCAATACAACATTTCTTTTCTGTTTGTCTATAGTTTCGTGTTTATCCTTCTTTCACAAAAAAAAAACAATGGCGGTAAAGTACTTTGGTAATATTCTAAAGTTGGTCAATGCAACTGAGGTAAATTTGTTATGGATTGCGCATTATCAAATATCGTAAACCTGGCCTAGAGATCACCAGAGGTCAAATCAGAGATGGCCCAATAGTCTAGTGAATTCACGATACTATGTTCAAAAATCCGCCCGGTATACAATGGATAGGCAAAGCATTGCCAGTGTGACGTCATATAGACAGACAATGTGTTCATATCTCATTTTAAAAACCGCTAGTGTGGACTGTCCGGATTTTAGGCCACGAAAATATGGTAACCCTAATATACATGCTAGGCCTACTTCTAGAGCTTGAACCAGAAAACTTATTCCACCAACCAGTCAGCGGATATAGAATTGTTTAGATCCGGGTACATTTTGAAATGACGTCACGAAAACCTAAAAAGTGGCCCCGTGGATGTCATTAAACCTGTGGGGTTCCTGACGAAATTGTAAGGGATTATCGCAACTTTTTTTGATTTAATTTGCGCTGGACATCTTGCTCATTTATTCGAACCTTGGAGTAATTTATGATTATTTTATTTTTAATTTCTTTTGTTAGAAAAATGTAGGATATGGTCTTTAAAATTTTAAACGAGTAGCAAAGGGGTAGGTCAGGTCAAGAGAACCACCGCACTAAACAGCCAAGCTAATGCACCACATCCGTCAATAGTTACACTTGGCTCATCTCAGCAGCACTCCTTAGAAAAACTTAATTCGACGTCTATATTAATAAGGTTTAAAAGCTTCTTAATCAGCGATCCGGCCATTCAATGTAATTCGTCCGCCATGCGTCCTGCGATTGGGCAAGTACCTAATTGCAAAAAAACGAGCTTAATCTTGTTTTACTTTGAAATATATTTACATCTTCAAAAAATATTTTCAGTCCGCCTTTTCTTCTGATATGCAGTCCAGCGTTTATGATATACATATTAAAATAAATAAGGACCATGCGAATCTTTTCGATTTGCCAAATGTCTTACGTCTTCCTCTAAATCAAAAGTTTGCCAACTTACACCAATCAAACGCATTTTTTGCTGACCTCTTGATTAGAATTTGAGCAAGTTTTATTAGCATAAAAATAAGTTACAGTTATTATAATAACATTTTCAAGAGCCACAAGTTTTTATAACAAAATTGTTAGTGGAAAGTTATTACGGGCAGGAGACCTTACTGAGTTTGGTTTTGGCCAGCGACTAGAATAGGGTTGCCGAACCCTGTTCCAAATAGTACATTTAAGTAGCCCATTTGACGTTTATCTTTTCCAATGACTTTCTAGCAAAAAAAATTACTAAATTAATCAAGCAACACTTTTATAAATGTTTCCTGTTTTTGCAGCACAATTATACACTAATATTTACTCAACTAAAAGTCCAGAATGATAAATTACGTTGTTCACACAGCTGAATAAATGGACCAAAAGTGCAACACAAAATAAAGAAGTGATAATTACACTGAAAATTCCTAAACAAAAGTATGACTGTTATTAACACAACATCACTCCAAAGTTATTAATATGTTACTAAAAATGTATATGTATAATAAATTCAACACTCAATAAAGTGTATGTATTTTGTATTAGCTCATGTCACTGGCATTAAAATGTATATCAATACTACTACCATAACTTAAAACAATAACTTTATGTTCTTATTTTGTATACCAATAAAAAACAAAAAATAATAAAAAATAGAAATTATATTATATTTATTTTACTAAATAAAATTTTGTTTATATTATATTAAAGAGAAGTTACATTAACTAAAAAAAAGCACAAACAATTACAGAAACCAAACATCACTTCATATCGTATATGGAACTTATAACTATAAGCATACAGGTGTAAATATGCAATTGTAAACCGCTACAAAATACATTCATATAAAAAAGTGTGAATTGTGATTTTAGAAGTAACTGTTCTAAAAATCTACTGGCTGCACCATAATATAAATAAAGAACAGGTTAAATAATACACCGGTAAGTAGAAATAAAAACTTAGCCACTGATAATAAACAGTAAATCAAAAAAACAGCTTTGTGGCAGTTTGTAATACAAAAATACTCTCAATTTCTCTAACAGGCAAAATGCTTGTTGCAAGAAATATAAATCTTGACAACCGAATTTCACCAAATATGCCAAGTATATTGTTACTCTTTGCTTGATATGTTTGCGAAAAAATTTCAATTTAGCAGTTGGATTCAAGTAGTAGCAGATTTTAAATATTTTTTAATTAAAGAAACAAAATGCACTGCCAAGAAAAAAGGATGACAACACGACACAAATTAAACAGAATAAAACAAATTACTATTTTTTTGGAAAAGCAAAAGACAAACATAACGAGATTTTTTTTTTGATATTTCTCTAGGGAAAAAAAACAGTGGCAATACAGCAAATGCCCATATTCACAACGTTTTGCACATGTTTTATATTAGTGTTGTGATATCCATCTGTCTAAATGAATAGCTTTGAAGAAATAAAATACGAAATAAAAAAATAGAGAAACTTCAAATCACAAGTTCATTGGAAGTTTTATAGGGTGGTCGTTTTTAATTACCTATACAGGTAAAAATTATAAACACCAATGTGAAAAAAGTTTTATGTCAAGAAACATACAGCAAAAATAGTTTATATATATATATATATAATAGTATATATTTAAAAATGAAGACAAGTCAATAAAAAAAATAAACAAAAAAACCTGAAAAAATATACAACCGAAAGAAAAAAAAACTTATTCTCTCCAGTTTCCAATCTAAATTGTGGCTAAATAAGTATATTTAAGGAAAATTTAAACTAAAAAATCAAATAATAAAGTTTGCACATCTTAACAGAGCAAATGATTTCAATGCTTAAATCAAAGACAGAATAATTAAAAAAGAATTATGAAATACCACATTAAAATGGGTAAATTTCTATCCACTTTGTTTCTGCAATAAACATAAACAAATTATGCAACACTGAAAAAACATTAAAAGCTATGAATATAGAGTTGAATATATAAACTAAAACTAACATATCACGAATAACATTTTTTTAAATGGTCATAAGTATTGATAAGCTCAAGAAAACCACATCCAGAAAAGTTGCCTTACAAATATCTCAAAAATGGTAGAAATTGTTTGGGTTATTGAAAAAACATATTGTTATATTTTTGCAAAAAGTGTGCCGATACTAGCCAACTAAACATTTAAATACAAAAAAATCTAAATGATTGTATCAATTAATAAGTTGCAGCTAGGTGTTTTTAGAGTTAAAAATTACATAAACAATCAGTAAACTTTTTAACAGTAATAAGCACTTATTATAAAGTCGCTTGACAGAACCCAATTTGCTATTGAATGGTTTTTCTTTTTGTAGCGCTCCAAAATACCTAGTGAAAATATTAAATAAAGCAAGTGAAATATAAAATAACTGAAAGATATAGGCACCCCAATAAAGCAAAAAAATGTTAAACACCAAAGTTTAAGCAGTGGTTGTATGTTTGTTTCACTTCAATATTGAGGTCTATGTAAAAAAAAATCTTGAACAGGTAGTAAACCATTTAAACACATTTCCACAGACAAGTTGGATATTGCGCAATTCTTTGCAAAATGTTATTAATAGAAAATATAGGTTTGATAGATTATGTCAGGATGGCAGTAAACAGTGATTCTAATTATATCTTTGTACAAGTGCTGGCTTGTTTTACACTCTTTTTATATAAAAAACACATTGAGACCAATAGAAAAAATAAAGTTTGTTATATTTTGACAGTTAAAACTATCAAAATGTAGCACCTCACAAATCAAAACTGTGTTTCACAGTCCAGTAAATAATTTGTTACAAAATCTATTAAAAAACAGAAATTGTGACACTTTCTGTCCTCAAATTCATAAGCAAACACCAGTATAAGCAGCATTATTTTTTCTTTTTTGTGTGAATGAAGAGTCGACAAGTAGGATTGCAGGATAGCAGTTTTACAAGAAAATTAAGAGGCACTAAGACAATGGCGCGCACTTGCCCTTGCATAATTAAACCGGTAACGGCTCAAAAATCCTCGGTCACGAACCCTTGTCCTCTTTAACGACTTTAAAAGATTTGGCGCACTCAGCAAAGTCGGAATTATGCAGTCGCTTCCACATGGCTACCATCTCGTCACTGTTGAGCTTGTGCAGAGTCATTATCTCGTGGTAAATGCAAATGTCTTTGGGCCGATTGACACCCCAGCTCTTGAAGCCCTTGTGATTCTGTGGCTTCATGCCTAGCTTTTTTAGGCAAACACCTAGAAAGGCGTCGTCGATTGGAATCAGCGGCGTTACCTTGGTGACCTCGAATATCTTTTTGGACATGAGTGATGACATTACGAAGCCACCGCCGGATACATAGGGCGGATAGTACTTTTCGTTCCAAAGGTTTGTCGAGACGTAGTATTTGCTTTTGGGGTCGGTGATTCTTGGCGACGGGTACAATACACTTCCGGCAAACAGATTCTTGGCTTGCTCCGGCTTGAGGGACATCAGATAATCAACAATGTTGTGAATGTTGACAAACACATCATCATCTCCCTGAAAAACAAAAAAACAATTTAACCCAAAAATAATGCATCAAGAAATTTTAGAAATTAGAAACTAAATAGATTTAATGGGTAAAAATCAACTTAAAAATAAATTTGAAATAAAGAATTTGTGATTTTAAGACCAGACCATTTTTAAACTTTTAACTAATAGCCTAAAATAAAGAACTTAATGGAAAGATCAATGACATGTATCATTTTTTAAGTTATATCAGAAGTTAACTGGTTGTGTACGGTGACAGTGGTATGTGTATGGAACAACATAGTTTAAGAAAAATGTATATTAATTGCCGTCATGCCATGAAAACACTTTTATCCTGAAATAAAAATAAAAATATAAAACGCCCTTTGAAAAAAACCAACAGTAGACAGTGTTCTTGTTTAACAATGGTTGATCAGTTGAATGGAACTTTATTTATTTAAAGGCAGTAGTGTATGCACACAGGAAAATTAATTTCCGTCAACTATAGCTACCAAACAATACAAACTAAACCAACTGTGTCCTAAAAAAAAACTGGCTAACCTCTACTTCCTTTTATTAACAGCGAGACTGTTAAGTAACGCATATTCCAAGTATGGCAAGCTTGGGCCAAACCCAATCTACTTACAATACATGAAAGAATTTAAGTGACAGGCATTGCCAATACAGGAAAGCTCTGATATTTATTGTTCACTAAAATAGACTGTATTCCAAAGAAGTTCTGTGTACCCAATGGTTTCAGGGAGTGCGAGTCAATTTGCAGTTACTCAAGAATAACATGAATACAAATCACATAATTTCAGGACACGGAACTCTAACAATGTACCAATAAATTTTATAGATATGCAGTAAATAAAAGATTATTCCAAAAAATAATTTTTTTTAATATGCAAAGTTGGCCTTTTTACTGTATGAAACTGAACGATTTTGTTAAAAAATATATAAAAATGATTGTTTATCGAAAATCCTTGTTTGACGACTATGCCTAACCTAGTGTCTAGTAAAGTGAAAGGCATGCGCAAAGTTGAAATAATATGAACTAAACTTTCTAAAGTACTCACATCTAGCGGAAGGTGAAGAAGTATTTCATAATTAATTTTTTTAGGTCACTTTACAAAATTCACACAAACAAGGACAAAGTGTTATTTTACCAACTTTGGGTGTATAGATAGTTCATAATTATACAGAGATGCTGAGTTACGTTCTACCACTGACTGATTAATTTTATTAAAACCGTATCTGGTTTCTCACTTAGGTGAGAAATATAACATTGAAGTGGGAAATGTATGTGAGTTAAATTCATATGTATTAGGTTCGCAATGAACAAAACCAAGCTAGTATTACCTTTTTAATAAAACAAAATATCCTTTCAATATATTTAATTGTTTACACGAATTACAAAAAGTTGAATTTTTTTTTCAAAAAACATGAAACAATTTTTTTCGAAAATAATAAAAAGATAAAAAAATAAAAAGCTTTTATTTTATTTTAAGCATACAGTGGTTAAAAAAAGGATGTACCTATGTACATTCTATGTAATCAAATCCTATGTAATTAGGAGGTGGAAATAGTCATTTTTCTGCCAGAAGCACATTTACACAGGAAACCAATTACCTACAATATCATGCAATGCAGCCAAACAAAATGTTGCATGCTTTAAACATGAGGCTCTCAAATTCTTCCAACCACTGTGGTGTAACCTTTTTAATAAATAATCTGCGTTTTTAAACACTCAAATAGAACCATTTATACCAATGATAAAGGACCTTTCAGATAGTAGTGACTAGTGAACCATCTTTAGCACGATTATTGTTACTAAGTATGAAATTAAGTTTTTAGAGCTACATAAAAAAAACATTTATTTGTGTTTTCCAAGCCCTTATATACATTTTGTTTGAAAAAGTAGAAGAGGTATTAGCTACAGGGGCAAAACAAATTTGATGGTAATAAAATATATATCTATTAAATACTAAACTATACAGGAATAATATATATACCATGTTTACTTAGATTGGCATGGAAAACACTAAGCAACAAAATTAATGTAAACTTAAGTGTCATACCTTAAAATTACACCCCCAAATTACACTGATCAATAAATAGCAGTAATATCATTGGCATATCAACAGGCATCATAGATAGTGTTTTAGTAAGTACATGACAGCATTAAGATAATCACATGCCTTTAAACCCAACAGACTGTTCATATTTGCTAACTATATATACAACCAGTAATATTTGTTAACGGTATACTTCCTGTTCAAATCATCAAACTGTCCATGTGTATGATGAGGACAAAGCATATCAATAATGACACTCATTGAAACTGTACATTCTATGTTGTACAGATGGTGTTATAATTCCATTGAAAAGAAACTTACAATAAGTATCAAATAAGCTAAAATAGCAATTTGTAAGTTTTAAATTTACATATTTTACACAGAACATTAAAAAAAATTGACAGAAAACACAATACATTAAAGTGTTTATTGTTTAATAACCTGACTGGGTAAAATCCAAATTTCTCACATATTTTTAAAAAAACAATTTTAATCTGAATACACATAGTAAGAATAGGTTTTGGAAACAATTAAAATTATACTTTTCTGGGGACATGGACAAATACATTAAAGCTAGACATACATATTGGTTTAAAAAATATATAAATATATTGTTAACACATTTTCAAGAATAATATATAAAAATTGCATATTTGAATTGTTTATGGCTTAAGCAATTAACTGTGCTTATATGATTATAATTATATATATTTTATAGTAGTAATTAACATTGTTTGTAGCCGTCATGGTAATTATCCTTGTTATGTTAACATAATATAATTTTAATTTCCGAATGATCTTTTTAAAATGCCTCGTCAGTCCCAAAATCAACAACAAAATAATGGACCATTATGCATTTACTGTCCAACGAATAATGGACCACTGCTTGTAAATTTAGTGTACTTAGGCTTACTATCATTTTGGGTAAGTGGTTTTACAATGGTGTAACAATAACAAAATTGAAACAACAAACACACGGACTGTGTACAAACTAGGAAAAGCAAATAAATGTATCAAGGCGCTTAACAAAGTAAAAACGAAATCCTGAAGAAAAAAATATAACTTTTTTCACCATTTAGCTTTAGAATTGGCACCCACGAGTGCTGCGACAACCATGAGAACCACTAAATTTGAGATATGGACATAGTAAGTTAAGTATACAATTTTTTTGAGTTGTATTACATCCCAAATTCAATGAAATAAGTTTTTCAGTTTAACTGTAAAATTTGAATAAATGTTAATTTTCACAAAATTACAAAATCAATTAAATAAGTTTTTCAGTTTAACTGTAAAATTTGAATAAATGTTAATTTTCACAAAATTACCTTTAACAAAACATAACTAAAGCAAATGCGTGATAAAAATTGAGGCTGCAGGACCTATTTTTATTATTTGTCATACGGTAAACATTTGGTTACCGTTTCTCTTATTGTTCAAAAATGTATTGATTTTTTATTCAAACAAAAAATGAGACACCGCAGCCCTGTAACTAAACATTTGAGTATTTTTATAAGCTTGTCTAAATGCGTGTTGGCTAGTTTTACAACCACACATAATACAATCTAAGAAAACTAGTATTAAATTGGATGAAAACACAAATAAAAGGCAGACAAACAAAGGTTTTCCAGTTCCAGTGCAATTTGAATTAAACGACTTTACCTTAAATATGAACTTCGCTTGTGAACAGTATGTTGTTAGCCAACGCATAAACATGATGTCTTTGATTGTAAGGTTACGGAAGGAATCATGAAAATCGCCCTGGATGATGTCGTGATATTCATTAACCTCTTCCTGTAACAGCGCCTGTTTCTTCTCATCATCAGACTTTGCTACAAGGAAAATTCTGGAATGGAATTTAGCATTTTCATAAATACATATATATACTGGATAATACCAGGTCATCTAAAATGTAAGATAAGCCTATGAAACAAAAAAAATCCTTTACAAAAATTGTTTCGAGTTTGTTGATATAAATAGATTTCACAAAGCTACTTGGTATTTCTAATGCTGGTTTGGCAATAAAACATTTCTTTATTTCAATTTAAGTTAACTTTATATATCAATATAAATAAATAGATACAAATATGCTTGTAGGCTACCAGGTTATCTAAGATTTAGGATAAACCTATGAAACAACAAAAACTTTACAAAAAAGGTTTAGATTTTGTTGATATAAATAAATATTACAAAGTTACAATGGGTTTAATATCCAATTACTTAGTCATCAAATTGAAACGGGTCGAGCCACTTTGCTACAATTAGTGTGAGCATTCACCGCAGGCGGTTGTATAAATTATTCATCGAGTAAACCAACAGTTACGTCGGAACAATTGCAAGACAGCACAGGTCTAAAAGTCATGGGGAGGCAAAACAAACCTTCGCATTACGATGCCATCTATGTTCGATTCGTTGCCCCAGGTGCAGCGAATGGATTTCCGCCGATCGAATTGAGCTGTTGTGGATTTTACGACTATGAGAAGGAACAGGGGCAGGTCCTCACCGTTGGCATCTTTGCATTTGTCCGGTTCATTAAAAATGTATGGGTAGTACTTTTTCTGCAAGATGAGAAAATGTTTTTAGTCACATTATATATGTCATATTATAAGGGTCTCCAATTTGCACTGAATGTCCATCATTTCGATCGAAATGTATACTCTTTTATATCATTATTACCTGGTAATAATGAAGGTAAATGCCACACTATCCAGCACTTTATCCTAAACTTTTTAAGTTATATTAATTTTAAGTTAGTTCAAATTACACACTTTTTGTTGTTCTTTATTTTCTTTTAACATATATAATTGTTGAGTAACTTAAGTTTGAACAGAATGGCCAAAACCCTGTATACTTGTAAGTGTCACTAGCAATTGCATTCCAAACTCTTGTCCCCCGAGATCATTTAGAAGAAAAGCTTGGCCAGAACCCAGCCAGTGTACACTAATACAGTGAATAAAAATTATGAGTTGCATGCATAATATTTTTGGCTTGTATAGGTGCTTACATATATTTGTTTTTTTTACTTAATAACCTGTGAATAAACCAGTTGAGGTTTTTGTGGTTCGTCCTCTTTTTTTGGCTTCACATTTTCCTCTTTCGGCGCTTTGCGCGAAGAATCAGTTAAAGCCTGGTTTAGGACAGATTTTTCATGCTCGAGTTTTTTCACAGTGTTCGACAGCTCGACGTAACGCACAGCAAAGTAGAAAAGGTTTGAAGCAAAGAGGAACAGCACAAAGAACTTAAAAGCACCGGCTCTGTATCGCCAGAACATCAGAAGCATCGGAGAATTACCGTTGCCACTGACTTGGGCACCGTTTTTTGCAGCCATTTTTCTGTTACCTGAAGTTACATGTTTTCTTAACATAAGTAATTTGTCATTACAAAATACTTAATTATCAAAATCTAAACAAGAAACAGATATTTATTTCTTTTAAATTATTCAATTAAATTTCCCATGTTATACAATTAGGGGCTGGTCTAGAATCCTACCACAATGCACATTATTAGGGTTAGGGTGCGGGTTAGCGTTTAGGTTTGGGTAAGTTAAGCAATATTATTAAATAATAATACTTGACCCACCCTCACGCAAACACTAACCGACACCTTAACCCAAATAATGTGCATTGCTTTACTAATCATTTCAACGCTGTGGTAGGATTGTAGACCAGCGCCTACATTTATTTAAAAAATCAGCTGTCCAATTGTGATTTATTACAAGAATCATTGCCTTATTGCGCTGTACAGTTAAGGAAAATCAACTTATCTACTACATCATCTGTACATTATTCAAGTGAATATACAACATCACACACTCTACCTTATAGCTCATGGGCTATCAACCTATCAATAATAATGCCAACTTAGTCTAGGTATAATTATATGCTGTACTACCGGTTGACTTAATTACGCGCCCTGTGGCCTTAAGCCTAGGCCTACCATATGTCCTCTTTGAGGAGTCCTCCGAGGACAGTCAAAAATGCTCAAATGTCCTATTTTTTCGCATTGCAAGTTACTTGCTTATACTTTCAACAAGACTTTAAGGGAGACGTTGTATTTATTTCCAAAAATATACTCTAGCCGTGAAACATGCTAAATTGCTGGTTTAAAAATTGAAAATTGATCTTGTTAAAAAATGATCATTTTTTATTGGCAAAGGTTAAGGGAACCGCAAAGTAATCATGGGCTGAATCTCAAAAATAAATTTTACCTGATGTTTTTGTGTCTGTTTTTTGTAACTAAAACATCATCAAAGTCAAACGTAACAATTCTACTTTCGTTTCACTTGCCGGCAAAATATGTCCTCTTTTGGGGTGCTAAAAATATGGTAGCCCTATTAAGCCTGACATAGAAGTCGCAACAAACAAACTGCTGGTATTATACACGTTTAAACTGTAACAATGTAGGTTGGTCTAACTTCCTTCGCTGGTTTCGCTAAGCGCGCATGCGAACGTAAGTCGGTATCTTAACTGGCTGCCAGTTTAGTAGAATTGACTTGCTATGACGTCACGTTGCTATCAAGGCAATGACTCATGTCTAAGGACGTATAATGTAAACTTTCCGTTTTCCAACCACACCGGTGTTTCCTCGCAAAGTCATTACTTTGAACGTTTCGACACATCTATCGATAAAATTGGAAATAGTAAACAACAGCTGATTAGTCGTGGTTGCACAACCCTAATCAAAAAACATTGTATTGGGGATTGGAAATTATACAAACTTTTTACGTTGCTGCTATATGCAAATATCATATAATTAACAGTGTGTCCTGCCTATACACCTTTCATCAAACTCTTAAAAACCTAAATGACGTCACTGCTTTAGCGTCAGACAAGGCAGATGATTGATCGCAGGGAAAAGAGCATTTGTCGCTTTACGCAAATCTGTAGTTGTTCAACGCAGTAAAGCATTACGGCGCCATTTTGTGTCACAATATAAGTTCAATTATTTATTTTGTAAAGTAAAAACAGCAAAATTCCGGGCAAAATTTCCACCTTAAATGCTGACACAGTTATTTTTTTGCATTATTGTTGTTTTGTGTAAATACACAGGCACTGAAGGAAATAATTGTGAAACGACAAGTCGCGAGGTCTTTAAAGCCTACAACCCTTAAAAAGATTTATTTCGACTCTTGCTTACGTAGTTGAAAAAGATCGTTTTTTACAACACACAATACAGCAGTTTAGTTCAAGGTGCAGATAAAAATTCTAACATATGACGTCACAAGCTACGCCATAGCGCAAAGAAAAATAAAGTTATTTTACAGAACGCATTATTTTCCAAAGAACTTGTTTGCTAAAAGCCACGTAAATCGCAAAAAGTCCAAAATATGTGTCTATTTTGGGATAAAAAAGATTGCACGAAGCCTGAATAAGCAAGCATTGCGCTGGACTTGTTTTAAAAGTTGGATAGGTGTTACTCACGATCAGGGCTGCGGAGTCGGAGTCGGTACTCGAGACTCGAGGAGTCGGTTTGTTTTTGCTAGAGTTGGACTCGGGACTCGAGTAAGAACTTGTAAAACTACCCGAGTCCCGAGTCCGACATGCGCATGCACAGTACCGAATTTTAAAACTGATATGGCCGCCAAATGGAAATTGTAAAGGTGGAATATTATATTGCGGAATTTTTCCAACAATGTAATGTGAGTGAATGAATTATACGCCAACCCTATGAGTGGATTGCTGAATATCCACGTTATTTTAGGGACGTAAATTGGTGAAATACAGGCTGTAGAGTCCGGGCCGGACTCCGGCTCGACAAAATCGCACATTTGACCGGAGTCGGACTCGGGTTATTTTTAACCGACTCGGCAGCCCTGCTCACGATACAATGACCACATTGCGAAGCTGTACCAAAAATTGCATACTATGGACGTAGGACAAATAGAAAAGGTAAACAAAGAACACGGCGCTTTATGCTGAAAATATTGGTATTCTGCAATCTATAGCATACTAGAAAACTAAATAATATTCGCGTAAAACGCAAAACATTTTGCGTTTATTCATGGTTTGAAAGTTGGAATATTTAATTATTGGGAGGCACGTACAGCAGAGAAATAAAAAAAGCAAACACGGCAATGTGGCTGGGCGAGGAAATTGCGGACCAGAAAAATAAGTCCAAGGGCCACATTTGGCGGGCGATGCTATTAAACTGCGTGATAATTAAAGGTGTTAGGGCGTCAATCAAACACAAAGTCATACTCAATAGCTTTATTGGCATCATCTGACAACCAAAAGCACAATTATTAAGCGCTAGTGGGCAACAAAGGGTATATGTCAGAAAGGATAAGTGAAGATAGTTGATTTTCTGTTGTTGGCAATAAATTTTTGGATTGCTTGCTGTTATGTGCGCGTTTCGTTATATATCGTTGTAAGTACGCAAAGACATAACCGACAATTTCTATGTTTGTTTTTATGATCAAGTCTATAAAACACTCTGAGTATATCTGTGCTTTAAATCCTAAAAATCTCAAAATTTAGAAAATTAAGTGGGCTGGCCTTTAGCCCAACCTTTCGCTGATTGATAGCTGCTATTTTTTATTCTCGTCCGTCTTTCTATTTTGTTGTTTCAGCATAATAATAAAAATTAAAAAAAAAAGAATGCTGGTTTTGCCACCTGCAACGTTTAGTGACACACTTTACCGATTTGGTGTATAGTTTCGATAAAAATAGAAAAAATCTATGATGTCTATAGGTAACCATCCATAGCGTATAAGAAAAACTGCAAGAAAATTGTCTCATCTATTGGGTCTAACAAATAGCGATACTATAATACGCCACTGTAATTACCTAAAGGCGGATCTATGGACACGAGAATTTTCCTAGAAGTCATAATCTGATAACAGGTAACCTAAAAAAACGAACTTGAGCGCAAATGTGAAAAACTATCTCGTTTACGTTGGAAAATTTTTAGTTTTAAAACGACTTTGTTACCAAAAAAACAATGCACATTTTTCGAAATGTTCCAGTTATGGGGACCATTGACCGGGAGATGCAGGATTTTTGTTCGGAATGGGCCATAAAAAATTCACAGCACAAAGTTACGTTAGAACGTGACGTCACAAAATCACTCCAAAGCGTATCGTAACAAAAAAGTAACCTTAAGAACATCACATATTTCACTTGAGTTTGGTAAAGCTTTAGGTAGGAGAAAACTACAATATATTATGATTCACGCTAAGCAAAAGAGCCTTTATATCGTTGAATTTAACAAAAAAATATTTTCGAGGTAGCAATGAAACGCACGGAATGAAAAGATTTCATTAAAACGGGATAATCATAATACTAAAGAAATTAGGATTCTCTCTAGGCCTGAAAATAATTTGCATTTACTTAGTTCAATTGGGCAAAAATACAGTTTGCAGCGAGGGGAATATGACCGTGTACCTCCACACCGGTAGTTGTATATATGCAAAGAAACTATGTAGCGAGTGCGTACCGTGCGTTGCTTTGTTAAAGCCAGATATAGTGATAGTTTGACAATCTAAATGTTACTATACAAATACCAAAAAAAATTACATTAAGCGCAAAAATGAATACTTTTGCCATAATAAGTCGTCAGAAATTGTTTTTTTTTATATGGAATCTTAGTCCTTATGAAGCTATCGGAGTAGACGCCGGCTCATGCCACTAATAAGTTGTTGAAGAGCCTTCGCCTTTTGGAAAGTCTGCAACCTATAAAATCTATTAATTTGACAATCTAATGCAAAGACGGGCAACTTCTCAAGTCGGCGGGCCTGATATGGGAAATGAAGTACTTGGTGGGCCGGATACCTAATCGATATATTAATTGTACTGCCTACATGTTTTTTCGCACACGGCAACACTTTCATTCACAGCAAACATACAGCTTTCTTGCCTACTTCAGTGAAAAACTACCGGTACTTCAATCCTTGTTAAATTTGCAACTTTACGTTTCTTGGAAAAATCCAAGGGAAAATGTTGATTTTAAATTCTAAATCTAATTTGGGAACACACAATAATAAGCAACAAAACCTAAAGCAGAAAAATCAATAATACCATAGTATTAACACCAACGACTTAATAAAGCCAAATACGCAGTAATACCCACGACAGAATAAGGACTTAACCATCTGAATAAGACATAAATCTATCGGAATAAGCCTTAATTCTTGAGAATATGGCCAAAATAGCACCTGAAACTATAGGAAGAGGGTATGGGACGATCAGGGCCATGGGAATGGCACCGGCCGTATTGGTGCCTAGTTTAAAGGACGCCGTTATGGCGCCGCTGTTTTAGCCTCATGGCGCCGCTGTTTTTTAGCTCGCCGTTATGGCGCCGCTGTTTAGATTTTCTGGCCCTGTTTACGGTTATTGGTGGTTAAGAGTTGACATTGACATTATTAGAGAAGTTAGTAATGTACTTAGGGATGGGGTTTAGGGTTAGGTAAAATGTTTTATAGGCCTGATTCTGGTCATTTAAGTCTTATTGCGACTCGTTTATAAATTATTCCGATTTAGATGATATTAGGCTACCGCTAGGTATTAGTCCTATTTTAATCTTATTCCGAACTGCGTGACGTTGACGTTGTTCTTATTTTGATCTTATGGCTTGAGTCTTCTAATTTTAACCCGAAACAAATAAATGAAAAATAACTAACAATCACTATTATTTGACGTAGTAAGCAAGTAGTGGGGGATTGCGGCAGACTGTTGCCGCGGGCCACATTATGATGTAACACCAGAAACTGTCTGCGGGCCGCTTAAAATCCCCTAGCGTGCCGGACACGGCCTGCGGGCCATATGTTGCCCGCCCCTGATCTAGTGAGTAGTGAACATTATTAAAATTTGACCCGCTGGCCAAATGTATGTCATTTGCTTCTATACGGAGTTTGCACAGAACTCATTAAAAGGCTATTTTAAGGCAATCGCTTTTCGTTTTTACTGACGTCCCGATAGTTTTATGCACCTAGTGAAATCGGAGCTCAAAATTGACAAATCTACGTCCTTAATTATGTGTCAGTGGGTAAGGTTTTCACTCAAGTTGACAAATGGCTAACGATTTGCGATATCATTAGTTGTTGCTATTTATGTTTCGCAAGCATGCACGTTACGCTCGCGTGTGTGCGAAGATTGCTTGCCGTACGTCATATAGTCGCCCTTTTTCTATATTGAATATATAGGTAAATATTTAGAATTTTAATAAATTAAATCTAGAAACATCAAGATTTTTCGTAGAGAAATTGTAATATAATCTAAAAAGGATTTAAAAAAAAATTCAATAAATTTCGACAAAAAATCAATATTTATATCTTAACGCCGTTATAAAGTTGCATAAAGGGTCTTGCTTGAAGCTTTAGGTCTAAGGTTTTCTGTTTCAAAAAACATTTTACCAAATATGACCAGTTATTGAAACTTTGATTTTATAGCTTATTAATTATATGTTTAAATTAGCAAAAAAATTAAAGTACTAAATAAAACTACTAAAATATTTATCCTCGATGGTGAATCTGTTACCAATTTAGATTGCAGAATATTTTTATAATAATTTAAAAAAACATCTAACATCTAGATCTAAATTAAAATAATCTAGAATGGCAACTTTGCCGTACGTTTCTTTGTTTTAACCTAATCCGTTTTTTTGTTGTTGGACGTTGTGTCAACTGAGGTTTCGCCGGCTAGTGACGAAATAAAAGCGAAATGGGTTTCCGTCGAAATTACAAGTAATTCTTCCCACATTTGCACGGAAAAATAGATCGGCCGTGTTCTAACATCCAGCCAACCTTAAACATACGAGTTCAGCTTAAATGATCGTTTAATTATAGCTCCATAACACATGTCCATCGTTCAATTTAGTGGGAACTAATGTGCCATTGTGACGTCAAACATGCCCATTTCCGCTTCACGTGCTGCAATTGTGACGTAACAGTGCGTGGACGGTTTGTTTGGCGCTGCATGTAGGTGAAACGACTATAGGCGCAACACACCTGAGGTTATTAAAACCGATTTAGTGCGTTTCGGCTCGAATGTTAGCCGAGGGACTCAACATTTAAGTCTGTGATTCCCTTTATTTTGGAAAATGTTCATGTCGACAGTGATAGATAAAACACTTAGGTTGCTGTTGCACATTTCGCCGTAACTGGTTGACCAACCCCTGATATAGAAATACCCGTGCTATTTAACTGATTTTAAAAACCGAACCATGCCAACGGCAA
The DNA here is from genome assembly GCF_963924565.1 of Ascidiella aspersa. NCBI lineage: Eukaryota > Metazoa > Chordata > Ascidiacea > Phlebobranchia > Ascidiidae > Ascidiella > Ascidiella aspersa. Next base: position 25,905,517 of record NC_139451.1, read on the forward strand.
TATTATTGGGTGACCTGACGGACGTTGTTTAATTCCGAATCTTTTTAAACTTTTCCATTGGCAAACCGCTAAGCTTAGAAAAGTGTTTGTTAAGTTTAAAGATCCTAGTAAGCCCAGGGTAAGAAGCAAATAGATTTAAATTATCCAATTTTAAAATTAAACAAAATAACCTACAATTATATTGAGATCTACAAAACACGACAAGGATGTTGTAACAGCCTATTTTGCATGTTATTGTCCAACAAAATGGTAAAACCAGGCTGATTCAACTATTTCACCATGCAGTAGGCGGAATAACGGATTACAGGTGTGCGGGAAAACCAACGCACTGCTATTTTTGCAATGCACCAGCGTTTTTTACAGTTGACATTTCCCGGTTTTGGTAGGCTGTTTGCAGTCGATTACCTGATAGCTGCGTTGCTTAGCAACATGGCCTTGTTTGTCGCTGTTTATGCGCGGCTGATACGGTCGGAAAGCTTCACGCTGGTTTAACACGCCCCTCGTTAAAAGTTTCTTCTGAGAAATCTTTATATTGAGCAGTCAACACGTGACTGTTTTAAAGCAACCGTAAATGCATAAAAGCTAGTACAGCCCCTTTAAAACATACCAGCTTTCAGTTATTAGAATCAGCGTAAATAAACTATTGGAATTTGCGTAAAATGATACCGAAACACGAATAACTCTTTGTGTTTTTCAATGTGTGCGCTTAATCCGGGTTTTTGTTGAATCATGATAGATACGTAAATGATTCTGCAATTGCTGGAGAATCACAGTTTTCCGGCCAATGGTTTAATGGTCTGATGCGCATATTTGTTTAGAGGGAACGCTGTCATCGATTTCTATAAAACCATTACTGATCGTTTGAAAGAATTCGTAGGTGTCGGAGTGATAACAAAACGCTGTACAAACGTTACTTACTTCATAAAATATACAGAAAGTTACTGACTTTGCCTTAAATAACGATTACTAAATTGGATTTAATATTAAGGTTCTACCTGTGCCAAGGCTTTTTATTATTGATTGTTCAAACCATGCTAATGTATCTAACGTTTTCGGAACAGCGGTTTAAAAAGTCGTTTCTCGGCACAACTACAGTAACTGTTAATAATTTCAGTTTATGTACTGCCTCGCTGATGACGTATGCTCTTTAGGAAAGTTTGGTACTTACGCCAAAAATCCGAAATGTGTGTATAGGGTAAAGTTCACACTTTTTTGCAGATAGAACAACGTTACACCCTTCAACTTAAAATACCACCGGTCTTGTTTTTCCTATTTAATAATTTAAGGGAGTTCACCATGCTTACTAATAAGTCGAAACTTGAGTAGTGCTGTAAAACAATTTGTGATGCCCAGTAATACAAGAATAAATAAAAAGTGTAATTGAGAGAAAAATATAGTTAACTGCGTTTAATATTAAACACACAAACAACTGTAAAATATGTTACTTTGTGACTTCCGTAATGACACATTACCTCCGGAAAAACACATTCCCCAATTGGAAAAAAACATTTGCTTTTGCGTCAGTATAAGGCAGTCAGCTGTACACGTAAAAAAATGACGAGCATGGGGAAGAAAAAGGGCAGTCAGGCTTTCAGCAAAAATGCCTGGTCACGCTGTAAAAGAATATATTAGTCTGAACCCAACATATCAGTTCATTTTGGAAGTAGGTCGCAAGCGTTAAAGACAGAAAAAAACACGTTGATTTTTTAGATTGCACAGGTATATTTTCGGTTGCGTTTGGCTGCAAACATGTCATATTTTGAAGATATATGACTTGGGATTACAGGCAGACTTGCCGACCGATTTAACCCCTTCCCGACTCCCCGTGCAGTATAGTCGAGCAATACGTGCAGCCATAGAGAAAAAGGGTTGTTATTCTCTCACAGTTGCGCAATCCCATTATTAAACTCGGATTCTCCGTTCAGCAAAGGCGAATACGAACGGGACTTGTTTTTCCAGGCGTAACAGAATAGAGCTGCTCAAATATCGCTCACGGGACGCGATTGTGTAGAGTGACGATCCACAATATAGCCTATTGTCGCAGGTAGGCGGAACAAGACCTTTGCCTTACAAATAGAATGACTGGGCAGAAACGGCCATTTAAATAGAGAGATCATTACACAACAGTAGTCCCTCTCAGCTATGCGTATTGTAAGGTTGTTGCGTAAGACTAACAGCATTGTATTTTAATGTAATTAGGTTAGTATATTTAATGTAGGTATTGTTTAGAGATAGACTGTACTGGTATACATTAAAGTCAGCCAATTATGCGATTTAAAATATGGATAGCCTCCTATTTTAAAGAACAAAATGTGTAGTCTTCTATTTAAATACATTCGAAATACAATTATTTTTTGTTCTGCACAAACAACAGACTATGATGTTACTTCAACACTGTGTGAATTTTTTTCCCCAAAGTTTAAAGTCTTAGAAGGTCTAGACATATGTTTTAAAAATATTTAGTTTGTTATCTTCACTGGATTTGAAAGCGGGAAAGTGGTTTATAAAAGGAGAACTACAGGACTAGACTTCCGCTTTTATTACTCCTTAGTAATAATAATTTTATATTGTTAGTTGTTGTAAGTTGTAACATCACAGTACAGTCTGTACAAAAATAAACGGTAGTTGTCGAACAAAACTAGTAGTGTTATTGTTAACAAATACTTATACGGATTAACAGCCCACTGTGGTAAATACGTTATCTTCATAATTTTTTAGCAACTGATTAGCAACTTGATAAAATGCACATCGAATAACTGATGTGCAAAGCATAATTTTGACAGTTTTTTGGTATTTGTGTACCCCTTTTTGCTCAATACCAATCATTTCTGTATAAGCTTATTTTTAGTAACCTAAATTTTGCGTCTCTCTCCTAATAATTTGTGTGCTGCGCTATAATTGTTTTGGTATTTTCTTGAAAAAAGCGTTTAATTATTATTTTTATGTGGTAAAACGTTAGCTAGTAAAAGTACCCGGCAATATTAGGCGTGCATTACTCAATCTTATCACTAAAGGCCTGTGAATTGCTGGTTAATGCAAAGTTCGTGCCTAATGTTTTTCCTTGGCAATCAATGCCCATCATTTCCTGTGAAATCAAACTCTCTTGCATAACGCTTTATTCCATGTAAGGTTTTTCAATCGCGCGCAAACGTTTTTCTGAGAGTGATTCTCGTTAAGTAACCAAAACATTACGACGAATGGTGTAACTATAATACGAGAATTTAAATTCTAAGCAAGTAGATTTTTTAAAATGCTAAACGTGTCTAGCATCAACCTTAAGCAATGTAAGCATTTTATGATAATAATTTGTTTTACACAATAACTTTGCAAAACCAATCATTTCGGTAACACCGACAAAGAAAAACTATTGTTTGGTTCAAGGTGGGTATGATGAAACTAATCAATTACGTAAAGCGCTGTAAAAACATGAACACGATTGGAAAAACAATAATAAGCCTGCCACGGTACACTGGTACAGTAATTCAGCACCGATCTGGGTTCCAGCAGACAAAGGAAATTATTTATAGCCCTTCGTGGAATCTTATATGTCGTAACCTTTACAAGTCAAATTGAAAGGCTATTTACCCGTCGTCATGTACTGTAGGGCTGGGCTGAGCTTTTTCTTTTTAACTTGCAGTGACGAGGTTTGAAATCAAAGCGTGTGTTAAACCTTTTCTTGTTATCAACTGGAAAAACTGAAGTTGGGTCCACCGTTATCCATTAACGTATATTTAATGTAGCTTGATAATGGATATCAATGCAAAATATATTGACCTAACTGTTCTAAATGACCATGAGGCAAGTATGTGTAAAAACGTCTTCATTAAAATGACGACAAATCTCGCGAGATTTTTGACTTTTATTCATTTGAAACGAAAAAAAGTGCAATCTATTAGGCAAATATTTGGTATTACAAAGATTCAAGCAAGAGTAAAATGACGTCCGATTTTATTTGTTCTGCCCAGGTTTAGGAAACTTGTTACTTTTATTTCATTAAACCTATAAAAAAAAGAGAAAAGATGGTTGTTGAGGTTGCCGGCGGCAAGAAACAAGATGGCGGAAAAGATCTGCCAGGTTATACCGAGATCGCTTTGTCGCCGTCCGAGGTAAAGTTACAAATTAGTCGGTCTTGTTAATATATGTATTAGATTCGATTTCGAACCTTAAAATTTTTATGCTGCTTTAATTTAAAAACAAAATGATTTTGGTATTTGATTTAATTAAAATTGAACTTTCCTATTGTTTACTGTATTTTTCTTTTCTGAAGACCTGTGCGCCTACACAGGCTATTTGTATTTTTTTAAGGTTTGTAAAATACATGAATAAAATGAAAACTTGAAGCTATTTCGGAGATTAATTATTTTTCTTTTTTGATTTTTTTCTGAAATTTTGAATGTGGCCTAGACTGCCGTAATTTCAATCTTTTTTTTATTTGAATTTGATCTCTCTTTAGATATGCATGATTCATTATTTAATTTGTTTTTATTGCAAACAACTTGACTATCATTTAATTTCTCATTTCAAAATGATTTAAAGTAACGCTATTACACAACTGGGAAAACAAATGTACAACAAATCCAAAATGAACAGCCCCGATTAATTGGTCCTAACTTTAAATAAAATAAATTGAGCAAGCGAAAAGTACATCTAAACCGCGGGACATTGTAGAGTTAGTATTTAGTAGTTTTAAAATTGTCATTAAAACTTTATTACCTAATTTTTTTACCTTTTTGATTCCTTGACACGATTGTGACCAATTATTAAAACTAGGAAAATTTGTACTCATGTTGATTTATTGGGTCAATGAGAAAATGTGCTCTGGCTAACGTAATTTATCAGTCGGAAAACTTCACCACGGTTTCAATTTAAAGAAAACTTTCCTCACAGACTCTATAGTTTAAAAATACGAGTACGCGTCTTAATTATGCTTGCTGTTCTTGCATGTTGTTTACTCTGTTTTATGTTTCACTTCTTCCTCTGCTTCACACCTAAACGAAATCGCTCAAACTGGGCCAGGTCGGAAAGCCAGCCAGCAAGGCGCGACACTGTTGGGGCGGCCGAAGGTTCTGCGCTGAGGTTTGCTGCTCATGCTTGACGATTCCCAAACTTTTAATTTTAACTCGCTCCAATGGTTGCAGGTGGCAGCGGTTCCGGTTGTGCGCGGTAAAAAGCGAAAGTATTCCTGTTGCTTCCTATACTTGCTCCTGATCTGCGCCCTTGTCGGCACCAGCATCTACTTCGGCGTGATGTCACAGAAATACAAGAAGGATCTGCATCACATGAAAAAGCAATGCCAGGCGAATGACGGCGTAAGTATAGCAGTTTGTTTTTTGACAATGCTTTTCAACCCTAATTTTTCCAACTTGCGGCCCAGTTTCGCACATGTCATGCTGGGTCGCCTTTTTTTTTTGGAAAATCTCGGGCACATTTGTGATAAGTAGGCTAACCTTCTGTAGAGAGGCTATTTGCTCAATTTTTTTAGATACCGAACACCCTATTCTAATTTCCCATTGTATTGGGTTTCTTAAGCCGAAAATTCCCTTGCGGACACAAAGCGAGTCAATAAAATTCCCGACATGTGCTGTATTACCCGGATTTGTGAAAGTTTTACTTGATTTAAGGTAGTTCGCGCTACGATTTAAAAGTGGGCAAAGTATTAATTTAATTCAATAGAAAGTATAGTAGCACGAGAAATGTTTTAAACTATTTATTAACGTTCTTCCACGAACAAAAACATTATTTCGACCAAAATTTACACTTAAAATTATATATAGTTCTACCAAAAATTTATCAATTACCATTTAATTGTAACACGAGACTTTTTCCAACAGCACTTAAGTTCAAGTCAACTCTTTGGAATTAAGATACTGGTAATGCTTTTAGTAGCGAAATATATCTATCACACGACATGCAAACAAACTGATTTTTGGTTTACTAAGTTCTGTACTTCTTAAATCTTTAAGTTCAAGTCAACTAACATTTCCGAAAGAATTACAAGTTATTTTAAAACTGTGTCTTACATTCACCCACTAATTGCCGGCCATATCTTTTACGCTTTTCTCGGTTAACGTTACTGCAAATTGTAAAACGTTAAAAAAAAACCTAAATCATTTATAAAGTTTCCGATGCCGAATCGCGACGACGGACCAGACAATGAAACCCAATCGCCCCAGAAGCCCAACGGCGACAATCGTCCTGGAGGAAGGCCCAATAGACGTCCGAATAAACCCCACGGCGGTCACGGAAACCATGACAACGACGACAAGGATGATGACGTAAGCAGTATATTCAGACTTTCGATTTTTTTTGATCGAGCGCATAACTCAATCTCGGTATTTTAACCACCTAGTTGAAATCAACATTAAAAGCCAAGTTCATTTTTTTTTCTAAATCGAAGTTTAACGTAATTTGCTAAATTTCGTTTTGCGGTGGTTTTTATAAAATCTATAAACCTTTTTTTAGACAAACCAACGCACCAATAACGTTGGTCAAAAAACACCTTCAGAAGGGTTAGATCTCAGTTGTTAACATACTGTGTGGCATGTTTCATTGAATAAATGATATGATACTGTGGATCCCCTTAAATATGAAGTTTCTTGTACTGACAGATTGAGAAAGTATTGGGGTATGGTTGTTTCTCGACTCGTTCCTCTCTGAGCTTGTATAGCTCAGTTGGTAAGCGACGGTCCGGGCTTGATCGAAGGTCGTGAGTTCGAGCCTCACTGAAGGCTACGTGTTTTCTAGCCTGTCCTGCTTGCATCATTAATCAACAGATTCGGTGAATCTGCGATGTCATTCGGTGCATTTCATCAAAATAAAGCCTAAATTACCGAAATTAAGCCAGAAACCTTAGCGAGAGGGTATTGTGGGCGATCGTGGGCCATCGGCCATGTGGTGTCTGACATTTGTCACACAATAAAGTTTTTTTCTCGCTTGCCCTGCTGGCATCATTAATCAACAGATTCGATGAGTTTGCAATGGCTTTTGGTGTACGAATCAACCAGTTTCGGTATTTTAACCAACAGGTTTTCGACACCATCGCTGAAATTCTTGAAGACTGCGTCGATATTGAGAATTTGAAGGAAGTCTTGGCTGGCGGAGGAGAGTTTGACTTCGATCTTATTCAAGTGGACAAACGTTGCGTTGAGGACAAATGGCAAGAGATCAAGGGACCGCGTAAAGATTCTTAGATTATCACTCTAAAACTCAAGTTTTCTTGAACAAATATGGACACTTTTGTATATTTACTCATTTCTCGTGTTCTATTATTTTTGTCGCTCAGAAAAATTTCCTGTTTTTTTTCATACCCTTGGCCTTTTTGTAGTTGTAAGTGAATACTTTGTAGAACTACTTGGCACTTTTGGCCTGTTTCTTTTGATAAGGTCCATCGCTGTAAATCAGCTAAATATAAAGTAGTATTGGTAGTTTCAGGTAAATTTACTTTTGTTATATAGTGTGCGTAGAGAGTGTGATGACATGCATTGGTCTTTAACTTTTTTACCTGCATTGGTTTTTAACTTTTACTTAACTTTTCAAGTTTTCTTAGTTTAAAACTAATATATCCGCTCTTGTTTAATTTCACCTTTAATCCAATCATTTGTTTATCATCAAGTCGTAAGCATACGCTTTGTTTATTTACTTTGCAATTGTTTTAGAACACGTTGCCGTATGGGGCTTGACATGCTTAATATTAACAATAAGTTTCCTGTGATTCTTCAAAGTTCACTTTTCCCCCTTGGTTTGCCTTCCTGTACAAATTGTAATATTTTATGCATTTAAAAAAGTCTTAAGCTTGGGACAAAACATATTTAAAAGCACTTATTTTTACTCCAACAATGTCACGGTCTTTGCACCACAGCTTAACAAAATTAGTTGGTAACAAACTATTTTGTCGTTAGTTTTCTAAAGACAATTTTTGACTGCCTATTGAAGCAATGACATCTAATTTAAAAGTCGAATAAAAAAAGCATACAAGCTGTGTTTTTGGTGCGTTTTGAACTTCAAACAAAGCACAAAGAATTAGATCGAAAATAAGGAAGATATGAAGTTGTTTTGAGGTTCCAGAGAGAAGCAAATTATTTATTTAATATGTAGACTTTTAATTTTTTTTAAAACAGGCTAAAATGATTAAATATGCAAAAAGCGTTGTTTGATTATTTGCTTGTGGAACACCCAGTAATAAGCATAATTCTTAAAAATGCCACCCAGCGGAAAATGAATTAAACATGTGCAGCCTTCAGATTTTGCAGCCGTCAGAAGCACAGGTTTGGTGAAGAATTTGGTGTTTTTAAACGAGGTTCAATGATCACAGAGTACCGTTAAAAAGGAAAATAATTTAGTTTCCTCTGTTTTGGGTTTCATTTTTTCTCTTACAGAGCCGTATGCGCTAAGAATTAGTTAACGCCTGGTTCAGGAAAGATTTTTCGTGCTTGAAATTTTTCGCAGTGTTCGACAGTTATGTATAGTCGTAACGCACAGCAAATAAAAAAGTTTGAAGGAAAGAGGAACTGCACAAAGAACTTGAAGGCAGCAACTCTGTATTGCAAGAACATCAGAAGCATCGGAGAATTTCCGCTGACACTGACTTGGGCACCGTTTTTTTGCAGCCATTTTTCTGTTACCTGCATTTACATGTTTTCTTAACACAAGCAGTTTGACTTGGCAAAATACTTGTTTTCAAAATCTAAACAAGAAACAGAAACTTTATTTCTTTTGAACTATTCAATTAAATTTTTCATATAATTCAACTGCCGATCCAGGAGCTCGAGAATTTTCCTAGATGACGTAACAAAAGGAAGTCATAATCTGATATAAAGTAACCTAAGGAAACCTGCTGTACCCGGTCGAATTCGTGCTCAAATGCGTAAAATGATTTCTCTTACCATGGAAAATTATTAGTTTTAAAACGACACGTTCGCTGCGATCCCGAATTTCGTTGATTTCTTGTGTTGCGATTACCTTTAACTTTCTGTACCGCTAGCTGCCGCCAGAGCTTTCCCGCCAAATTTCGTCGACATGTTTTTTTCGCTTTAAGGAGTTCTTTTAGAGAATTTAATCGTTTGGACACTGGTGGGTCAAATCGCATTAAACATCAAGTATATTGTAGCCAGTGCGATTTGACCCACCGGTGGTTCGCATAATTTTAAGCGTCTTATAGAGTAAAGCTTAGCTATTTGCTTGTGTGATAGATCGTAGGTAATATATTGTTAGGAATTTCTGTTTTAATCGTTGCGAAATGAATCCTGCATCGTTTTATGGGGTTGCGGTTGTCGTATATTTTGTCAGGGAGTATTTTTTAGGGCCTTATTTTCATGGGTGGTTCAGTAATAGGGTCCGTTTAAATAGGGTTATTTACCAGGTTATTTTTTGTAATATTATATATTACAGTTTGGTTTATTTGTTTTACGGTTTTCAATATTTTTAAAATTTAATTTTAAACCCCCTTCAAAAAATGCACCCCCAACCCTTGTGCCCAAACCACAAAAATCTACAACCTTCTTGATAATTTTTTTATCTAAATTCTATTAAGAACAACCGACAGTTTTCTTATAAATCAATTTTTTGTATTAATTTGCCATAAAACCATCCAAATGTTAGGTTATTCACCCCTGAAAAACAAACAAGGGATTCGTAATACTATATGTATGGTTTACTATCGATTTGGTTTACATCAATAGCACTTTGACGAACATTACAAACAGGAGATATATTGCTAAATATTATTGTCGCTATGTAGGGGTGGAGAGCTACAAATAACTTAACATCACACTATTTTATAGCGAAAAAATAGGATCCGCATATAATTTTAAACCAATAAACCCAATTACCATAATAAACATAAATTTTAAAAAAGAAAGCCGAATATGTAAGTTTTAAAGTTTAACTTTATAAGTACAAAATTATAGACCCTAAAAACTGTTATAACATCGCATCGCCGTGAACGTGAAAAAAACAGTATTTTTTTCGGGACGACCCACCAGTGGGTCACATCGCAGTAGCTGAATTTTACGCATGACCCTCCGGTGGATCGCTTCGGAGTGAACGTGTTAACGACTCCAGCCATAAGACTGAGATAAAAACAACACCAACGTTAGAATGAAACACAATTCGGAATAAGGCCAAAATAGGCCTAATACCTAATGGTATTAATACCGTCTAAATCGGAATAAGTCTTAAATCCGTCGAAATAAGACCTAAAAGGTCAGAATCAGGCATAAGCAACACTTTAACTAACACCAACTCCACCCATATAAGTACATCACTAACTCCCCAAAAAATTTCAACACTAACCCATTTTCTAACCCCAAACAGGACCAAAAATCTTGTGCCAAAACAGCTTTTATTTAGACGATTCGATCTTATGCTGTGCTGGATATTACTGGGTATTTGGCTGTATTATGTTGTTATAGATTTTTCTGATTTATGTATTGTTGCTTTTTGTTCTTATCGTGTGTTGCCGACTTAACGTATTGATTTTACCAAAACCCTGCGCATTGTTCGGAACGTTTAAATTATGAAGTTCATTGATTTTTGTTTGGAAAGGTACATAAAAAATAACACACAGTTACGTCAGAACGTGACGTCACAAATTCACGTCAAAGCGTGACGCCACTAAAAGTAACCTTAATAACATTGAGAATGCGATGAAACACACGACCGTTTTGTACTAAAAGAAAAAGAATTATTAAAACGGAATAATCATTTCAACAGAAACACTAAAGGCATTATAGTTGGTAAAATCGACATTTCGCGGTTTACAAACGTTTCACAACCTTAAGACGCGTATGAAAGAACATCAATAGTCGCTCAAATGGGAGGTTTGTGCTCATCTCCTCGCCAATCCTAACCATAAGGTTAATTTCAATCAACCTGGAATATTGGATTCAATTCATTCTTTTGACAGATACCGCTAATTGAGTCTCTGATAACAAAAAAAAGCAAGACGTCACAAAAAAGTAACTTTAAGAACATCGAGGGTACAATGAAACGCAAGGCGCCTTGGACTGAAATTATTTTATTAAAACGGGGTAATAATAACACTTACAAAAAAATTAATTAGGATTCTCGCGGAGACCGAAATTAATTTTCCGTTAAGTTGCTAAAATGGAGGGGTGGTGTATGACCACGTCCCCCCGGACCCGCCCCCGAAATTGGTACACATCGATAGTTGCATTTGCACAGAAACCTTGTAAAGAGAAGTGTTGCTTTGTTATAGCCGAACAGTGTTTTAGAAGAGTTGTTACTAGACAAATGCCATATAGATTTACTTTCAGCGAAAAAATAAATACCTTTAATATAATAAGTCGGCAGAAATTGTTTTTTTTGTTGAATCTTAGGCCATACGAAGCACCGAGAAATAGACGCCGACCCATGTCACTAAGATAAGGAGCCTTCACATTTTGGGAGGTCTGTACACCGACGAAAACTATTGACTTGACAACCTAGTAAAAATTCTTCACATTTAAGCCACTGGTCATATTTATGTTCTTTTCTTCCATATAGATTTTGTACAGAAGACAGAACTCATTAAAAGGCTTCTTTAAAGGTCATCAGTTTTGATATTTTTTTGAGGTCCCAAAGTTTTATGCACGCAATGAAGTCGGACTTTGAATTGACAAATCTACGTTCTCTGTTATGTGCCAAAGGGTTAGGTTTTACTCAAGCTGATAGATGTGCAATAGCATTAATTGTGGCTATTGTTTCTCAAGCATGCACGTAGTACCGGTACTGTGTGTGGGTGTTGCGCTATATTTTTATCTCTGCTTGACAGCCTGTACTGACCGGGTGACGCACTCAGATTTACCATTAGTGTTTATCATCAGAATAGCTGTGTGGCTCGAATGCTAGCACTAAGCTCAATCTGCATCACATCGGCTAGCGCATATGCTTGCACGCTTGCTCATAACTCCCACTGCCATGATTAACACAACGCAAAAAAAACAGTCTTCCTGGGTTCTTTTAGCTTTTGCAGTTGTAAATGCTTTAAAATAAAAGCGGAAAAGCATTAGTGGTCATAAGATGAAAGCGCGAACGTAGAAAAGCATTATAACAAATAAACTGAGGTGAAGTGAGTTGAACTAGGCCTACCATAATGTCCTCTTTTAGAAGGATTTCTCCTCTTTTCTCAAGAAAAGTGAATGGTCCTCCGAGGACGCTTAAAAATGCCCAAATGTCCTCTTTTTTCGCATTTCAAATTATTTTCTTGTACTTTCAACAGGAGTTTCAGGCGAGACGTTGTATTTATTTCCCAAAATTACTGTAGCCATGAAACAAACATGCTGAACTGCTGGTTTAAAAATTGCCCTACCAGCCCTAACTTCTTGATTGTTATTGCCAACATGGCGCCAGAAAAATTGCAACAGAACCTCATATGTAAAAGGCTCATTAATAAAGCAAAGGATCAGTGTTATCGTATGATTGGCTACGTTCTTATTTATTACCGAAGCTTGTCTATCTATACCAGGGGTCGACAATCTACGGCCCGCGCCCCCCGGCCCGCCGCCCCTTTGACAAATTAGAAACGAGTCCATTTCACATACTGTTTTACTATTTTAACTACGTAAGTGCGAAAAAATATTCGCGCTTCGCGCTAAATTATCATTCTACATCCGGTTTGTTTACGTTTCGATGCGGTCTTTCTTTATAGATCAGCACTTCTTTACAGTTGCGTCGTGGAAGGCCGCCAAGTACGTCACGGAAAACGTATTCAAAATGTTGCACATATATATTTTTACCATTTTTTATTTACGGCAATGTATTAAAACTTGCAAGAAATTTAAAAGAAATGCCGGTATCCAAAAAAAAATCGCGCTCGCTTCGCTCGCCAGTTGTGCCTTGACTTTAAAAGGATAACAAACACTTGCACTTTAAAAGTTACGCGTTAACTCAAATTACACTCTTCTTTAGAAGTATGTATGACGACGTGTGAACTCCAATTTTATACCAAACAAACGCCTTTTTTCGCACTTTGCGTCAACATTTTACTGCCTCCTAAAATGTAATTAAAGACGTTTTTAAGTGCAAAAACGATCCGAGGCCCGGCTTATTCACAGTTGTTCTAACATGAAAATAACACAATTCTCAGTTAACATTTTGTGCGGCCCGCAGGGATCTTTCTGAGTTTCGTTTTGGCCCGCGACTAGAAAAAGGTTGCCGATATTTCGTGTAAACAATTTCACGACCTCGTTAAAAATGAACATTCCTTATTGGCAAAAGTTAACGGAACCGCAAAGTATTCATGGGCTGAATCTCAAAAATAATAATTTGTTATAAATTTTGCCTACAACTACCAAGGAAATGTAAAACATCATCAAACTTAAACGTAACAATTCTACTTTCGTTTTACTTGGCAGCAAAAAAAAGTCCTCTTGTTGGCGCTGAAAATATGGCCCTAGTTAAACAAAACAAAGTTAAATAAAGCAAAGTAAAATATATAATTTTGCATTACATCCGCAAAAATTGCTATGCTGTACGTTTCTTTGTTTCAACGTAGTCGATTTTTGTTGAATGTTGTGCAAATCGAGGTTTCGCAGGTTTGTGACGAAACAAAAGTGAAGTGGGTTTCTATTGAAATTACAAGTAATTCTTCCCACATTTGCACGGAAAAACAGATCGGACGTGTTCAAACATCCAACCATCCTTAAACACACGAGTTCAGCTTAAATGATCGTTTAATTATAGCTCCATAACACATGTCCATCGTTCAATTTAGTGGGAACTTAAAGTGTCATTGTGACGTCAAACATGCTCATTTCCGCATCACAGGTTGCAACAATGAGATAACAGTGCATATTGAAGCGTCATCTATTTTTCGCTGTACAAAGGTGAAACGACTGGGCGCAGCACACCTGAGGTTATTAAAACCTATAGGGCAGTGTTTCTCAGCCTTTTATGGCTAGCGACAATTCTCAGCGAAAATAAATAGATTGCCGCACCCCTACAAGATTTTTCCGTAAGTAATTTACTATACTGTCGCACTAAGGGGAACTGGAGCAGCACTCATCAATTCTATACAACGTAGGAAGTTACAATTGGATTTATTTCAGTGTAAACTTACACAATAATTTGTCAGAGTTGAACAAAAATCAGATTCTTGACGATTCTTAAATTTATCTCAGCCCACTTGAGAATTAGAAATGTCACCCAGGGTGCCGCGGCAACCCGGTTGAGTACCACGGACCTAGGGGGTAAGCGCTCCACTTCAATATTTAACTTTTTGTAATGATTTTAAATCGCAGTTAAGTAATTTAAATTCTTGAATACTTTTAGGTATTTTTACAGTATAGTCTTGTTTATAGACTTAATGCGAGTTCAAAAACAACAAGGCTTTTAAAATAGGGATCGCGTAAGAAAATACGCGGGTATACGCGAGCATTGAGCAAGTCCATTTTACTGGAACTGGTACGATTTTCCAACCGTAATTTAAAAAAAATAGTTACTCGGCAGAACTACAGTAATGGTTGGGAATGTCTGTACATCTACTGCCGCACTGATTATGCCAGGGTTATTTAGGAAGTTTGGCACTTACGCTAAAAGCACGAAATTAATGTATAGGGTAAAGTTCACACTTTTATTGCAGATAGACCAAATACTTCCTAATAAATCGAAAAGGGAAGGCGCTAAAATAATTTAATATACCCCGAAATACAAGACGAAATCAAAAGTGTAATTGCGAGAAATAGATACTTAACAGCCTTTAATTTAAAAAATATGTTACATTTTGACTCCTGTAATGACACATTGTCTCTGTTAATTGGAAAGGCATTTGCTTTTGCGCCAGTAAGGCAGTCAGCATTCAACGTAATAATTACAAGCATTGGATAGGAAAAAGGCAGCAGTAAGGCTTTCAGCAAAAATGCCTAGTCACGTTGTAAAATAATAAATTAGCTTGAAACCAGTATTTCAGCTCATTTCGGACGCTGGTCGTAATGGTTAAAGACAGAAAGAGAAAAACACATTAGTGTTTTAGGTTAACTTCTCACAAATAACAGACTATAATGTTACTTCAAAACTGTGTGAATAACTTTTACCTGGTAAGTCTTAGAAGGGCGAGGCAAAATACTACCTTGATTGTGTCGCAATAAAGCGCAAGCGGCAAATTTTTCGACTAAATTAACTCCGAAATATGCAGCCATATTTTCAACAAATAAAAATCGAGGTTTAAAACCCCCCGGAAACACAGAATTAGGACGTTTTCAAATGTTTAATTGTACTATTTTAGCCGACCCAACTTCAAATCTCATTTCCTGCCACGCGAAACTTCTTAATCGTTGTGTTGGTGGTTTACGACTTTACGTAAGTTAATTTTAACGTTTTAACCCAGCGTTAATTAGGCAATTCTAGAAGGGGGTGCGAGAATTGTTTGGTGATTTGAAAGGGGTGCAGCAAGGAAAATGGTTGAAATCCGCTGTTCTAAACGGTAACGCGACAAGCAGGTATATAAGGCTCTTCATTAAGATGAATACAAGATTCTCGACATCTTAGCTTCTATTCATTTAAAACGAAAAGAACAAAAGTCAATCTGTGAGGCAATCGATATAGAAATAGTCGGGCAAGTTGGTATTTTTTAAGTGAGAGTACAAAGATGTCCGGTTTTATTTGTTCTGTTCAGGTTTAGGAAACTTGTTACTTTTATTTCATTAAACCTCGAACAAAAGAGAAAAGATGGTTGTTGAAACTGCCGGCGGCAAGAAAGAAGATAGCAAAATCGTTTTTCCAGGTTATACCGATATCGCTGTGACACCATGTGAGGTAAAGCTGCGAACACCGGATTAGTTAGTTTTTAGTCAATTATTTATTGAGGTTCAATTTTAAACTTTAAACAAACAGTCTTTTAAGCGCTGTTCTTATGTTGCTTTATTTTTAACAAAAATGATATTTGATTTAATTTAAAATGATCTTGACCCGCCTTTATTCATTTTTACTAGTTTTCTTTTCTGAAGACTACAGAAAGTACTCAAGCGATCATTTTTCTACTTTGGTAACGATTATAAAGTACATGAACAAAATAAAAGCTTTAAGGTTTTTTCTGAGATTGATTCGTTTTTTCTGAAATTTCAAATGTGTCCTGAACTAACATAATGGCATGTTTTATTTTCTTTAGTTATGCCTGATTCATTTTGTAATTTGTTTTTTTTTTTCAACACAAGCCGGCTGGCATTCAGGCGTGGTGTCGATTTTCGATTTTCTAATTATTTGCAAAAAATGCTGTTAGAAATGCAACTGGGTAAATAAATGCACAACAATTTTAAATAAGACAGCCCTGATTAAAGGCCCGTTTACACTACAGCTGCACTGAGCTGCGCTGGGCGTAATTTGCATTTAAATTCTATTGTGGCGAGCTTTGCTAAACTCGAGCCCCGTGCAGCTGGAAAAAAATACGCTTTGGAGCGATTTCCACGCTTTGCTAAACTCAAGCCCAGTGCAGCTACAGAAAAACATTACGTTTTGTCGCGATTTTTACGCCCAGCGCAGCTCACTGCAGCTGTAGTGAAAACAATTCCACACCCAGTGCAGCTGTAGTGTAAACGGGCCTTAATAGTCCTAAGTTTTAACAAAATAAATTGAGCAAGTATATCGAAACTGCGGGGCAATGTGAAAAATTACTATTCTGTGGTTATAAACTTATAGTTGTAAGGTCTTCATTACCCAATTTTTTAACCCTTTTGCTCGTTGACACGATTGTGTACAACTTTTAAAACGAGAAAAATTTGCAGGTGGCAGCGGTGCCGGTAAAGGGCGGTAAAAAGGACAGGCATTCCAGCTTCTTTTACCTGCTTCTGGTCTGCGTCCTTATTGGCACAAGCATCTACTTTGGTGTGATGTCAGAAAAATACAAGAAGAACCTGAATCGCATGAAGATGCAATGCGGGACAATTGACGGCGTAAGTAGCCTATAGCAGTTCATTATGTGAAAGTGCTTTTCAATCTATTTTTCTCCCTGCGGCCCACTTTTTCCACTTCATGTTCTTGTAGTAGGGTCGACGTTTTTTTAAAGGAAAAATCCCGGTTGATGTCAAGTAGGCTAAACTACTGTAGAGACACAATATGTTCTATTTATGTAGATTTGCTTTGAATTGTTAACCACCGAACACCCCACTCTAATTTTACCATTAATCTGGATTGCTCAGGCTAAAATTTGCTAACTTCTTCATGGACTCGTATTAATAAAAATCCGAACATGTGCAGGAATACGCGGACCTATGGCAATCCTAGTTTGTACATATAAAGTGATTTGCTTTAGGATTTAAAAGTAGGCAATCTTTAGAAGGTATTAGGTCAATACAAACGCAAGTAATTGGCACGGAAATATGGTTTGAAGCATTGTTAACCGTATTCCTCGAAGAAAATACATCAAATTGAAATAAGTTACACCTAAATTGATCATAATTATCTCGACTAGTTTTACCGATATTTACCAATTAACATTTATTTGTTACCCTAAACCTCGACATTTTCCACTAGTACTTAAGTTCTTAAATTCACCCTAATAGCCGGCCATATCTTGTCCGCTTTCCTCGGTTAACCTAACAGCAAATAGCAAAACGTTAAAAGTTTCACAAACCTAATCATTTATAAAGCTTCTGTTGCCGAATCGCCGCGACGGACCAGACGGAGAGCCCAACGACCCCAACGGCCCTAAAAGCCTCAGTAGACCCAAACGTCGCGGGGGAAACCGCAATGGAGGACCGCGTGGAAGAGGCCCTGGACCCCAAGGTGGTCATGGCAATGATGACAACGATGACGTAAGTAGCCCCTGTAGTATTTTCAGAGTTTCGATTTTTCTCTAATATATGGTCGGCCGATAAATATCAGATCGGAGACTAGACCCGATATCAAGTGCTGTTTGTATCGGTACTAATGAACCGATTCTATAGCCAGTTGTTCTTAAACTGGGGGTCGTGTGAGGTTCACAAGGGGAGCGCGAGAAATTGACAAACTCTGTATAAGTTATGACTAAACATTAAGGCGAAGTGGTATTTCCCTGCTACTAATCCTCGAATTAAACATTTGGTTTTCAAAAAAAACAAAACAGTTACATCCTTCGCATTGATGCAACTTACCTGGAAGTAAATTGCTGTTCTGCTATATGTTTTTCGATTTTGAAACAAGGTGGGGTGCGAGGTTTGCTAAAGTTGTAAAAGGGGGGCGTGCCTCAAAAACTTTGAGAACCACTGCTATAGACTGATGCGGTGATGTGATGTGACGACGGTCGTAGTTTTCTTAGAAAATTGGGTATTCCTTTCAAAATGAAATGCATTTTACATTGGACTACTTCTAACGTCACATTTAATTATTTAGGCGAGTTTGTTAATAAATGTTGACTATGTGTAAAAGGGCGTTTATTTATAGAATCCAAATCATTGGTAGCAGGTTTCTGTTTGTCAATCACTGTTCCGCTGACCCTTATATCATGATAAAACTTAGCGTTTAAAAACCCGAGTGAAACCAGGATATTTTTTAAAGGAAGATATATTTCGCCTATACTGGTATCGTCAGTTCATATAAGTAAAGTGAAATACATATACTTAGCAAAGTAAAAATAAAGTTAAAAAAAATCAAAAGCATATGAAAGTACAGATTAGGTAAAAAGTTTAAAAACAAAACAGGCTGTCGGAAGAAACCTATATGGCCTTTTAAAAAGTGATGTAATGTAAAGCAGCGTCGGGCGGACAAGGCAGCCTGACGCCACATTCCATTTAACAAGTCGATATAAAAAAGAAAAAAGACAATGGCCACCAATACATCGGAATAATCGGTTATAATTTCGTAGCAAATTACGTCAAAAACGATAAATCCTATAGCGTCTGAACAGGTCTTTTGAAAAGATTAAATTCTAGTAAAGACTATTACAAATAAACCACAAGGCATGTCAATTTTTCAACGACTATTAATTAAATTTAATAGCAAGTATAGTTATTAGCATGAAAAATGTTTTAAACTATTATAGAACGGTACTCTCGAACAAAAAATATCAATTCGAAAGAAAGTTACACGTGAAATGATATTAACTCAAGTATAGTTTTACTGACAGTTTATCATTAACATTCAATTGTTATCCGAAACATTACGCAATATCACTCAAGTTCATGTAAAGTAACATTTCAGAAAGATGGAAAGGGTCGTTTTAAACCGGTAACTGAAATCCTCCTATAATTGCCGGTTATGTCTTATCCGTTTTTCTCTATTAACCTTACGGCAGTGGTCGGCACAATTTTTTGTCCCGGCCCAGAGTAGTTTTTTGAGAGCAGGCCCAGTACGAATACAGTGGCGGATTGAGGATATATTCGTTTTTAAGTCAAATTATTACATTACGCCTTGATGGTTAAAACACGGCCACGCCATAATATAAAAGGTATAACAGAAAAATAAGAATATACGCGCGAAGCGCGAAGAATTTTGGGAATTTTCATATAGTAAAAGATGGCCAAAAATACAGTTCGACAGGTAGTCAGGACCATATTTGGCACGTGGGTCTGAACCACGCGGAGACAATATAAAAATTCTAAGCCACATGTATTTCTAAAACAAAGTGTCTAAAACACAACTACATGATAACTTTAAGCTATTCGAAAGTAACTCGCGGCCCACTAAAATGGCTCTGCGGCCCACATTGTGGCCACGGCCCACAGTTTGCCGACCACTGCCTTATAGCAAATAGAAAAACGTTAAAAGTTGCAAAACGCAATCATTTATAAAGTTTACGATGCTGGAAAACGACGACGGACCAGGCCAGAAGCCAAACGGCCCGAACGGCCCCAATCGTCGAGGGGAAAACCGCAAAGGAGGACCCCGTGGAGGCCAAGGACCCCATGGCGGTCATGACAGCGATAAAGTAAGTAGCCCCTGTAGTACAGGGTGCGCCAGAAAAACCTATCACATCTTAAATGATCACTGTACCAAAGCTGTAGCAGTCTGACAAGAGGTTGAGTTGAAACTTTGCAGCAGAGGACCTACCATTTGTATTTTCAGGTTTTAGTTTTTATAAGTAAATAATGTTTTGTGGAAAGTTTTAAAACTTTGTTTCTGTATGTAAAATACCCTGGACTGGTGAACACTGTGCATTTACTGTGGAAGATTTTGTTAGAAATGAGGAATCTGTGACTCGAGGGCGCCATCTACATGTAATCTTTAAAACATAAATAGATCAAATGGTAACATTTCGACTTTGAGATGAGAAAATAAATGGTTTGATTGATTATAAATTTTGTTTCTTTTTCCTAGTTTGAAATGTGTTAGGTTTTTCTGTCGCACGCTTCACCGGTCCACGCCATTTTACATGCAGAATCAAAATTTTTTTAAATTTGCTTAACAGATTATTCACTTATAAAAACTAAAACCTGAAACACAAGTGGTAGGTCGTTTGCTGCAAAGTTTCAATTAAAATTCCTGTCAGGCTGCTACAGCTTTGGCACAGTAACAATTTGAAATGTGGTAGGTCTTTCTGGCGCACCCTGTATTTTCAGAACTTCGACATTTCTAATATACGTATTGCCGATAAATATTCGATCGGAGACTAGACCTGATAGTAATTGTTGGTAACGATACTATAATGCGAATTGTATCGGCTGGTATCGCTGGCCGTCCGAAACCGATAGATTCGTGCATTTTAGCCACGATCTGTGATGTAACTCAGAGTTTTCCACTTTACAACGTTATTTTGTTTGGAAAATCGCATTAACCGTCATAAGTAGGCTAACTATGTTTTCCGCAGGTCTTTTAAAAGATTAAATTCTGATCATGGCTTTTACAAATTAACTACAAGTCAAGTCAAATTTTCAACAACTATTGGGCCTAAGTCAATTTAATAGCAAGTATAGTTATTCGTGGGGCAATTATTTTTTGACTAGTAAAAAAAAGTCAAAATTTCGTAAAAAATTACAGGTAGGTCAAAATTTGTCAAAATTATTTCAATTCAAACTCGGTTAAAAATGTATAAAAATCGTTTACAAAATAAAAAGACTATAAAGTAATATTTTTAAAGCCCAAAGGTACCAAAGGTCGCGGGGGGAACCGCAATGGAGGAGGCCCCCGTGGAGGCAATGGACCCCGCGGCGGTCATGGCAACGACGATGACGTAAGTAGTCCTTGTTCTATTTTTTAGTTTCGGATTTTATGATATACGGATGGCCGGTAATATCAGATCGGAGCCTAGACCGATATCAAGTGTTGGTATCGGCAGTGTAGCAATGACTTGTCTTAACTTAAGTGCACTTAAGTCACTGTTTTCAAATAACTTGACTTGGGCAAAATGACTTGGGTTGAAATAAAGCGTTTTCCATAAGTCATTGTTATAAAATTGAGCGATTTGTCCAAATTTTTGCACTTAAAACAATTTTCTTGCTATATGCTGCGTTTTTGTCTTATTTTTGAGTTCAGTTATTTCATATAACCGTACGAGTTTAGAAATTACAATAGTTTAACCTTTTATTTTTACAACCAGGACGTGACTTAAACTTGACGTGCTCTAATTATGACTTGACTAGGACTTAAGTTATTTTACCAAAAAACACTGCCACGCCAGAAACAAAATTTAAAAAACTTGCACGACAGATTATTTTACTTATTTACTTGCACAACAGATTATTTACATAAAAACTAAAATCGGAAACACAAGTGGTAGGTCGTTTGCTGCAAAGTTTCAATTAAACCTCCAGTCAGACTGCTACGGCTTTGGTACAGTAACAATTTGAAATGTGGTAGGTTTTTCTGGCGCACCCTTTATTTTCAGAACTTCGACATTTCTAATATATGGATGGCCGATAAATATTCGATCGGAGACTAGACCTGATATTAAGTGTTGGTATCGATACTATAATGCGAATTGTATCGGCTGGTATCGCTGGCAGTCCGAAACCGATAAATTCGTGCGTTTCAGCCACGATCTGTGATGTAACTCAGAGTTTTCCACTTTACAACGTTATTTTGTTTGGAAAATGGCATTAACCGTCATAAGTAGGCTAACTATGTTTCCCACAGGTCTTTTCAAAGATTAAATTCTGGTCATGGCTTTTACAAATTAACTACAAATCAAGTCAATTTTTCAACGACTATTGGGCCTAAGTCAATTCAATAGCAAGTATAGCTATTAGTGGGGCAATTATTTTTTGACTAGTAAAAAAAAGTCAAAATTTCGTAAAAAATTACAGGTAGGTCAAAATTTGTCAAAATTATTTCAATTCAAACTCGGTTAAAAATGTATAAAAATCGTTTACAAAATAAAAAGACTATAAAGTAATCTTTTTAAAGCCCAAAGGTACCAAAGGTCGCGGGGGGAACCGCAATGGAGGAGGCCCCCGTGGAGGCAATGGACCCCGCGGCGGTCATGGCAACGACGATGACGTAAGTAGTCCTTGTTCTATTTTTTAGTTTCGGATTTTATATACGGATGGCCGATAATATCAGATCGGAGCCTAGACCGATATCAAGTGTTGGTATCGGCAGTGTAGCAATGACTTGTCTTAACTTAAGTGCACTTAAGTCACTGTTTTCAAATAACTTAACT
The DNA here is from genome assembly GCF_963924565.1 of Ascidiella aspersa. Lineage (NCBI taxonomy): Eukaryota > Metazoa > Chordata > Ascidiacea > Phlebobranchia > Ascidiidae > Ascidiella > Ascidiella aspersa. The sequence goes on from NC_139451.1 coordinate 25,928,021, forward strand.
TGACTTGACTTGGGAAAAATGACTTGGATTGAAATGAAGCGTTTTCCATAAGTCATTGTTATAAAATTGAGCGATTTGTCCAAATTTTTGCACTGAAAACAATTTTCTTGCTATATGCTGCGTTTTTGTCTTATTTTTGAGTTCAGTTATTTCATTTAATCGTACGAGTTTAGAAATTATAATATTTTAACGTTTTATTTTTACAACCAGGATGTGACTTAAACTTGACGTGCTCTAATTATGACTTGACTAGGACTTAAGTTATTTTACCAAAACCACTGCCACGCCAGAAACAAAATTTAAAAAATTTGCACGACAGATTATTTTACATATTTACTTGCACAACAGATTATTTACATAAAAAACTAAAACCGGAAACACAAGTGGTAGGTCGTTTGCTGCAAAGTTTCAATTAAACCTCCTGTCAGACTGCTACGGCTTTGGTACAGTAACAATTTGAAATGTGGTAGGTTTTTCTGGCGCACCCTGTATTTTCAGAATTTCGACATTTCTAATATACGTATTGCCGATAAATATTCGATCGGAGACTAGACCTGATAGTAATTGTTGGTAACGATACTATAATGCGAATTGTATCGGGTATCGCTGGCCGGCCGAAACCGATAGATTCGTGCAGTTCAGCCACCATCTGTGATGTAACTCAGAGTTTTCCACTTTACAACGTTATTTTGTTTGAAAAATGGCATTAACCGTCATAAGTAGGCTAACTATGTTTTCCGCAGGTCTTTTAAAAGAAAATTCTGGTCATGGCCTTTACAAATTAACTACAAGTCAAGTCAATTTTTCAACAACTATTGGGCCTAAGTCAATTCAATAGCAATTATAGTTAATAGTGGGGCAATTATTTTTTGGCTTGTAAAAAAAGTCAAAATTTCGTAAAAAATTACAGGTCAAAATTTGTCAAAGTTATTTCAATTCAAACTCGGTTAAAAATGTATAAAATTCGTTTACAAAATAAAAAGACTATAAAGTAATATTTTTAAAGCCCAAAGGTACCAAAGGTCGCGGGGGGAACCGCAATGGAGGAGGCCCCCGTGGAGGCAATGGACCTCGCGGCGGTCATGGCAACGACGATGACGTAAGTAGTCCTTGTTCTATTTTTTAGTTTCGGATTTTATGATATACGGATGGCCGGTAATATCAGATCGGAGCCTAGACCGATATCAAGTGTTGGTATCGGCAGTGTAGCAATGACTTGTCTTACAACAGTGTGGTATGCCGGCTGTAGAATGTTAGACTTTAACAGTTATTTGGACAAGAAACAGTGTGTTGATCTGATATTGTTGCAAGTCGTCACGATCACATAACATAGTAGAGAATAATATTTGTTTGCTTGGTCTACAAGCGATGTTTTAGTTTTTATCGATTTTTATAGAGGTTTTATTCGTCTATCGAATCTCTGGGAAATATTCTATTCCACTAGGTTAACTAAAGCCGTTTTAAGCCACAAATAGGAAAATTGGTAGGCCATAAAGCAACTTGGGTCCGTCAACTCCTGGGCGTTAGTGAAAAAGACAAGGTTCTGCATAACATATCCTATTTATAAAGGCGATAAATTAAAGGCGGCGATAAATTATTCAGTTTTAGTTAATTTTAATATAAATAAATTATTTATATTTATACCATTATTTCGCCTCAAAAGTAAATTTCCTTATTTTTTTGTAGAAGGATTTTTTACAAAGTAGCCTAATCGGTTGCAACCTATTTGGAATCAAAATTTAAAGCAATTTGATTTTTTTCTTAAATCACAGGTTTTTAACGTAATTTGCAAATTTTGTTTTGCGATAATTTTCAAAGAAATCTTTTAACAATTTTCTATATATCAAACCACGTGAAAAACAAATTTCCTTTTGCGAGGAAGGTTTTTTATAAAATCAATGAACCTTTGTTAAAAAATCGAACATATCAACCAGTTTCGGTATTTTAACCATCAGATTTTCGACACCATCGCTGAAATCCTTAAAGACTGCATCACTATTGAGGATTTGAACGGAGGGATTGACTTGAATTCTATTGGATTGGATGGAGGTTGCATCAAGGACAAATGGTCAGAGATCAAGGAAGCACGTAAAGGTTCTTAAGTAATCACTCCAAAAGTCATGTTTTCCCTGAAAAAATGTGGACACTTTGGTATTCGTATATTTACTCATTTCTTTTGGTCGATTAATTTGTTGCTCGGAAAAACAGATTTCTTTTATTTATACCCTTTACATTTCTGCAATTGTAACTGAATACTGGTAGAACTACTTGAACTTTTGGCGTGTTTCTTTTGATATTTTCGTCGCTGTAAATCAGCTAAATATAAAGTAGTATTGGTAGTTTCAGGTAAATTTGCTTTTGTTATATAGTGTGCGTATATAGTGTGATGTATCTTTTACATTTATATGTCGGTAAATTTACTTTTAAGCTTCCTATGTTAAAACTAATATTTTTGCCCTGTTTAATTTCACCTTAAATCACAACCTTTGTTTATCATTAACTCGGAAACATACGCTTTGTTTATTTACGTTGCAATTGTTTCAGTACCAGACATGTTACCTATGGGGCTATATATGCTTAAAAATATTTTTAGTATTAAAAACAAGTTTCCTGCTATTCTTCAAAGTTCACTTTTCTTACTTAGTTTGCCTACCTGTACAAATTATATTATTTTATGCATTAAAAAAGTCTTAAGCTTGGGACAAAACATATTTAAAAGCACTTATTAATAATCCAACAAAGTCATGGTCGTTGCACCACAGCTGAACGAAATCATTTGTCAACAAACAATTTTGTCGTCATTTTTAAGACAATTTTAAACTGCCTAGATGCATTAACATGCAACTTGAAAAATCGAATAAAAATATATACAAGCACTGTTGAGTCCTTTTTTAAAACCTTAAGCAAAGCCCAAAGAATTATACCGCATAAAACATTATATACAAAGCTGCGGTTCTTTAAAGCAGCAGAATAGTTATTTTGCATTTAAAGTTTTTATTTTGTTTAAAACATACTTAAACGACCTCATTAATGAACATAATGCTTACTAACTTCACCTAGCGGAAAATAAATTAAACAATGATTATGCAGCCGTCAAAGACACAGGTTTGGTGTAGATTTTAACATCAGCAAGACCTTCGCATCTTTTAATATAACTTTCAGATCAAATAGAGAGTTCTCCCACATATATTGAATATCGTCACGCTCATAACCAAATTGCCTAAGTCATTTTTTTACAGATTTTCAAAGTTATTGATTCAGTCACTCCTTGTTACCATCCCCATCCGTAGAAAAAGTGCTTGGGTCATTTTTAGGTCATTTCCCACTCCCTTGTGCAAAAAATGACCTTGGTGCAAAAAAATGAGGCACATTTTCTATGGATGGAGAAGGGGCAACAATGAGTGACTTAGGCAAAAACTCTAAAAATCATAAAAAAATGACTTAGGCAAATTGGTTATGAGCGTGGCGATATTGAAATGACATAAAATCACTAAATTTTCTTGGTTTGAATATCGTTTTAAATGCTGACATATGCTTTTGTCCGTCAAGCATCCCTCCCAAAATTGTAGGCTTTAGCTTAAGTACAATGGTTTGTAAAACACAAACAATTTATACATCAAAGAATCTTTCCAAAACTATGCCCATCTTGCAAGCAATACTATAGCAGTAGGGTAATAGTTTTTACCACTACTACAACTACCAAGTTAAGCTTAGCCAACAAGTTTATTACCGAAATTTAACAACAAGTAAATGTATCAGTAAAAAAAATATTTTTACTCCTCGTGACAACTTTTTTTTGTTACTATCTAAATTTTCGCAGTCATCACCAGTATATGATTCAGGATCCACTGGAGACAAGGGATTTGGTTAAGTAGAAAAACAGAATGGGAGAGTAAAAAAAGTTGAAGTGCATTTATTATAAACTAAACAAAATAAATCTACTTTGCTATTACAAACACTTAGGTATTACCACAGCACATATGTTTGCATCAGGTAAAGTAAACCCTACTAGTTTATAATTTAATTCTTTAAAAAAGTTACACTTAAGTTTATTAAAAACTTATCACAAAACAACCATGATAAAATTGACAACATTTTTTTAACCCTAGTTTGCGTTTCAACGCGCCGCGTTGCTTGTTTGTATCAGAATCTTTGGGTATGGTTTAAAAACTTTTATTAAATAGGCCTACGCTGCTGCCCTTTTTCATATATAATTTATGATGCGTTTTTTCTTAAATAATTTATTAAATTTTAAACATTTTAGTGCCTATTCTGCTCAGTAACGCAGTAACTGGAGTAGACAAGTACGACATAGCCTATAATTCGTTGTAGTTTTATAACTGTAGATGTCATGGAACAATACACCTATTCAATCATGAGCATTTTATATGTTGACTATAAAGGTTTAAGCTTATCTTTTCACTAGTCGTAGACCAGGCTGGACAACCCTTTACTGCTTCCTTATGTAGCACCTTTTTCCACGTTGCACCGGTGGCAGTTGTGTGCCTATTAGCAAATACACAAGCAGCGTTCAAGGTATTATGCAGAGTTTGGGAAATGACCGCCAGTGTAAAACTATTAATTCGTATCACCTAAGTTAGATTCACTACTTGCCAATTAAATCAATGTATAATCTAAAATTTGCTGCTAACACAGAAAGAGAGATTTTTCGCGTTAGTGATATGTGTCCATTATCGTAATGTCACTTTCCTTTTATAACGCTGATGTATTTGTGCATATTGTTTATTGCAAAGCGAACAGCAAACACAATACTAGAAGTGTGTCGCAAGTTTAATCATACAAGCCACTCTCGTGTCGTGTTACGTGAACATAGCACGTGCCAGACTCATAACCCGCTGCACAAAGTACAAAATATGATCCTTTAAGTATTTAAATCCCTCTATTCGGCGCATACGCGGTATTCCCGGTCTCCCTCATATGACTTGCCACGGAAAACATCATAAACGGGTTAGACTCGTCACAACAATGGTGTGAGACAAGTTTATCTTTACAAGTTACACCCATGAATCTGCTGTACATAACCAATTACTAAACCATTGTTGCATTGTGTCACAAATTTAATTATTGTAACCCTTTGAAGCATAGCTAATGTGTTAGGCCGCGGGAACTGCCGTCCGGGTCGGCTGCCCGTCGCCATGGTTTCCCCTCAGGAATAGGACATTGTGTGAATTTCGCAGCCTCGGTTTTCTCGGCGCTGCGTGATATCTTTGTGTCGATTTCGTTTGCTATTGCGTGTTGTCGTTTTGATATTATTCGTCGTGTGGATACCGAGACGCATTTGAGCACGGTTTGCAATCTCGTTGGTTAGAGACAAGCTGTAGCCTTATGCGAGCACTTGGTGTGCATGGTTATTTGCCGTATACTGATTGTCGCTCTGTCCAATAAACGTCTTGCTCGAGAAAGTAAAGTCATTCCTATCCTTAGCAGCTACTTTGGGGATCGTGTCCCGATCTAGTCTGCGACACATTGACCAGTTAGTTAGTCTGTTTTCAAAGTAAAACAAAAATGGGTATAATTATTTTGTACAAAAGTACTCTCTTTGACTGATGTCGAATTGCAAATTACTAGGATTAAAGTGTAGTATTTTAGTTCAAAGTAGTTTTGATGAATCGAAGTATTTACTTCACTTTATTGCACAAAACATTGCTTTTGCTGTTTGATTTGCTGGTTTCTAGGTGAAATAAAGGCTAATAATGGAACGAGTTTATTACCTTTTTAATTTTCGACCTGGATTTACAAATAACGACTTTGATTGGGACTTGACTTGTAAGTTAAAAGTTAGACTTGAACGCGACAATTTATTGAGAGTGACTGGAATTGGAGTTATATTGCAAAATGACTTGACTAGGACTTCAGTAAATTCAAAATATCTTACTTACAACTTGGATTCGTAGAATAAATGTTTAGCGTAGAATATACGAAAATGGGATTCGTAAAATAAACGTTTTAAAATAAAAGTAACTTTCGGGCTATTGATGACTTTACTTTTCAAAACAACGCTCTCAATCAGTCTTTCCAAAAAATAACTGTTTCTGCTTTCTAAATTTGAGCCATTTAATTGATGAATCCCGTTTCCCGTCTTAAAAACGCTATGTGTTGCGTGTATAATTGGTCGACTGTGATGCAATAATCCACTACAGTTGCCAATACGAAGCAAATATGAACGAGAAGAGGCTACGAGATAGACGGCATGTTATGCGATTATTATGGGCGTTAGCAGATGTGAAACAGCTGACAGGCTAAATTGTAAATCAGTTGACAAGTATTAAATTCTGTTGTCATGCACTGCGCACATGCGTTCATTTTTCTGAAGGTCAATGGGGGCTTCAAACGTTTGCGCAATATGTTTGTTTTAAAACAAAAATTAACTTGTTGTGTAGCAGGCCTGTAAAAAATGTTAAAATAACATCAGCTGGTGCTTGAACACTTACCAATGGCTTTCAAGAGGTTAGCGGCGACAGTGTTGCGTACATTAAACTACTAACCGTGCTTAATGAGAAAACAGCACGCGTCGGCTAAAGGCTAGGTGTTGCGCGAAAGGCTTCCTACTTAAGGAATAGCTAAATTGTTGTATGTGCAGCAGGCATGTGCGCTGGACCATTACAAGTGACCAGCCTTGTCACAACAGTTTGGCAGATGACAAATAGTCCAGCAGTCATAAAATACACTTTGTAATACATTTTTTTTTTGGTAAACCAAGCAGACACGAGTTTGGTTGATATAATAGGAGTTCCGAAGGGGTTATCGCACTTAACTTAGACTGCCTCCAGGCTTTCTAAAAGCCAGCTGTTCTAATTCACTGGACTTGCAGTCTGTCGACGTCATGACAGGATACAGTCGATGTTGGTCAGCTACAGTTAGATTTATGTATAGCCTACGCCTTCCAGGTCTATAACCACTTGTTCCAAAACTGCAGGAACGTATAAAAGCATTAGAACCGTAAAAATGCGACAGGGTTACTTTCTTGTTGGAATAGTTTCACTGGCCATCTTTGGGTTTCTGTTGATTTACTACATTCAGGATTGCCGTCAAAGCCAAGGAGAAGTAAAATCTCTAAGAAAAAGAATACAGGCCTTGACGTCTGAGGTAAGAAAAAGGAAAGGTGCCAATATCGTTGGCCTGTAGTTGCCTAACCTAATACTAAGACTGATTAACTGTATACTTAGCTGTTCCAATTATTGTCACGGCAAAATGAAGGTAGATACAGAGGTTTACACACGACTTTACATTGCTCTCTAGCGACACTACGCTATACGATACAGTAAACGTAGTTCAGATTAACTAACCTACTGTCATGTACGCGCTAATGGGCTCAAGTACAGATAGACCAAACCTACAGCTTTTAAATCGCGCGTTTTGCGCGAGCCCGCGCGAGTTCTCCCACATATATTGAATATCGTCACGCTCATAACCAAATTGCCTAAGTCATTTTTTACAGATTTTCAAAGTTATTGATTCAGTCACTCCTTGTTACCATCCCCATCCGTAGAAAAAGTGCTTGGGTCATTTTTAGGTCATTTCCCACTCCCTTGTGCAAAAAAATGACATTTGTGCAAAAATATGAGGCACTTTTTCTATGGATGGAGAAGAGGGCAACAATGAGTGACTTAGGCAAAAACTCTGAAAATCATAAAAAAATGACTTAGGCAAATTGGTTATGAGCGTGACGATATTGAAATGACATAAAATCACTAAATTTTCTTGGTTTGAATATTGTTTTAAATGCTGACATATGCTTTAGTCCGTCAAGCATCCCTCCCAAACTTGTAGGCTTTAGCTTAAGTACAATGGTTTGTAAAACACAAACAATTTATACATCAAAGAATCTTTCCAAAACTATGCCCATCTTGCAAGCAATACTATAGCAGTAGGGTAATAGTTTTTACCACTACTACAACTACCAAGTTAAGCTTAGCCAACAAGTTTATTACCGAAATTTAACAACAAGTAAATGTATCAGTAAAAAAAAATTTTTACTCCTCGTTACAACTTTTTTTTTGTTACTATCTAAATTTTCGCAGTCATCACCTGTATATCATTCAGGATCCACTGGAGACAAGGGATTTGGTTAAGTAGAAAAACAGAATGGGAGAGTAAAAAAAGTTGAAATGCATTTATTCTAAACTAAACAAAATAAATCTACTTTGCGATTACAAACACTTAGTTATTACCACAGCACATATGTTTGCATCAGGTTAAATAAACCCTACTAGTTTATATTTTAATTCTTTAAAAAAGTTACACTTAAGATTATTAAAAACTCAAATCCCAAAACAACCATGATAAAATTAACAACATTTTTTTAACCCTATAGTTTGCGTTTCAACGCACCGCGTTGCTTGTTTGTATCAGAATCTTTGGGTATGGTTTAAAAACTTTTATAAAATAGGCCTACGCTGCTGCCCTTTTTCATATATAATTTATGATGCGTTTTTTCTTAAATAATTTATTAAATTTTAAACATTTTAGTGCCTATTCTGCTCAGTAACGCAGTGACTGGAGTAGACAAGTACGCCGTTGGCAGTTGTGTGCCTAGTAGCAAATACGCAAGCAGCGTTCAAGGTATTATGCAGAGTTTGGGAAATGACCGCCAGTGTAAAACTATTAATTCGTCCCACCCAAGTTAGATTCACTACTTGCCAATTAAATCAATGTAAAATCTAAAATTTGCTGCTAACACAGAAAGAGAGATTTTTCGCGTTAGTGATATGTGTCCATTATCGTAATGTCACATTCCTTTTATAACGCTGATGTATTTGTGCATATTGTTTATTGCAAAGCGAACAGCAAACACAATACTAGAAGTGTGTCGCAACTTTAATCATACAAGCCACTCTCGTGTTGTGTTACGTGAACATAGCACGTGCCAGACTCATAACCCGCTGCACAAAGTACAAAATATGATCCTTTAAGTATTTAAATCCCTCTATTCGGCGCATACGCGGTATTCCCGGTCTCCCTTATATGACTTGCCACGGAAAACATCATAAACGGATTAGACTCGTCACAACAATGGTGTGAGACAAGTTTATCTTTACAAGTTACATCCATGAATCTGCTATACATAACCAATTACTAAACCATTGTTACATTGACCAGTTAGTTAGTCTGTTTTCAAAGTAAAACAAAAATGGGTATAATTATTTTGTACAAAAGTACTCTCTTTGACTGATGTCAAATTGCAAATTACTAGGATTAAAGTGTAGTGTTTTAGTTCAATTTAATTTTAATGAATCGAAGTATTTACTTCACTTTTTTGCACAAAACATTTTTTTTGCTGTTCGATTTGCTGGTTTCTAGGTGAAATAAAGGCTAATAATGGAACGAGTTTATTACCTTTTTAATTTTCGACCTGGATTTACAAATAACGACTTTGATTGGGACTTGACTTGTAAGTTAAAAGTTAGACTTGAACGCGACAATTTATTGAGAGTGACTGGAATTGGAGTTATATTGCAAAATGACTTGACTAGGACTTCAGTAAATTCAAAATATCTTACTTACAACTTGGATTCGTAGAATAAATGTTTAGCGTAGAATAAACGAAAACGGGATTCGTAAAATAAACGTTTTAAAAATAAAAGTAACTTTCGGGCTATTAATGACTTTACTTTTCAAAACAACGCTCTCAATCAGTCGTCCCAAAAAATAACTGTTTCTGTTTTCTAAATTTGAGCCATTTAATTGATGAATCCCGTTTCCCGTCTTAAAAACGCAAGCGTTGCGTGTATAATTTGGTCGACTGTGATGCAATAATCCACTACAGTTGCCAATACGAAGCAAATATGAACGAGAAGAGGCTACGAGATAGACGGCATGTTATGCGATTATTATTATGGGCGTTAGCAGATGTGTAACAGCTGACAGGCTAAATTGTAAATCAGTTGGCAAGTATTAAATTCTGTTGTCGTGCACTGCGCACATGCGTTCATTTTTCTGAAGGTCAATGGGGGCTTCAAACGTTTGCGCAATATGTTTGTTTTAAAACATAAATTAACTTGTTGTGTAGCAGGCCTGTAAAAAATGTTAAAATAACATCAGCTGGTGCTTGAACACTTACCAATGGCTTTCAAGAGGTTAGCGGCGACAGTGTTGCGTACATTAAACTACTAACCGTGCTTAATGAGAAAACAGCACGCGTCGGCTAAAGGCTAGGTGTTGCGCGAAAGGCTTCCTACTTAAGGAATAGTTAAATTGTTGTATGTGCAGCAGGCATGTGCGCTGGACCATTACAAGTGACCAGCCTTGTTACAACAGTTTGGCAGATGACAAATAGTCCAGCAGTCATAAAATACACTTTGTAATACATTTTTTTTTTGGTAAACCAAGCAGACACGGGTTTGGTTGATATAATAGGAGTTCCGAAGGGGTTATCGCACTTAACTTAGACTGCCTCCAGGCTTTCTAAAAGCCAGCTGTTCTAATTCACTGGACTTGCAGTCTGTCGACGTCATGACAGGATACAGTCGCTGTTGGTCAGCTACAGTTAGATTTATGTATAGCCTACGCCTTCCAGGTCTATAACCACTTGTTCCAAAACTGCAGGAACGTATAAAAGCATTAGAACCGTAAAAATGCGACAGGGTTACTTTCTTGTTGGAATAGTTTCACTGACCATCTTGGGGTTTCCGTTGATTTACTACATTCAGGATTGCCGTCAAAGCCAAGGAGAAGTAAAATCTTTAAGAAAAAGAATACAGGCCTTGACGTCTGAGGTAAGAAAAAGGAAAGGTGCCAATATCGTTGGCCTGTAGTTGCCTAACCTAATACTAAGACTGATTAACTGTATACTTAGCTGTTCCAATTATTGTCACGGCAAAATGAAGGTAGATACAGAGGTTTACACACGACTTTACATTGCTCTCTAGCGACACTACGCTATACGATACAGTAAACGTAGTTCAGATTAACTAACCTACTGTCATGTACGCGCTAATGGGCTCAAGTACAGATAGGCCAAACTTACAGCTTTTAAATCGCGCGTTTTGCGCGAGCCCGCGCGAGTTCTCCCACATATATTGAATATCGTCACGCTCATAACCAAATTGCCTAAGTCATTTTTTACAGATTTTCGAAGTTATTGATTCAGTCTCTCCTTGTTACCATCCCCATCCGTAGAAAAAGTGCTTGGGTCATTTTTAGGTCATTTCCCACTCCCTTGTGCAAAAAAATGACATTTGTGCAAAAATATGAGGCACTTTTTCTATGGATGGAGAAGAGGGCAACAATGAGTGACTTAGGCAAAAACTCTGAAAATCATAAAAAAATGACTTAGGCAAATTGGTTATGAGCGTGACGATATTGAAATGACATAAAATCACTAAATTTTCTTGGTTTGAATATTGTTTTAAATGCTGACATATGCTTTAGTCCGTCAAGCATCCCTCCCAAACTTGTAGGCTTTAGCTTAAGTACAATGGTTTGTAAAACACAAACAATTTATACATCAAAGAATCTTTCCAAAACTATGCCCATCTTGCAAGCAATACTATAGCAGTAGGGTAATAGTTTTTACCACTACTACAACTACCAAGTTAAGCTTAGCCAACAAGTTTATTACCGAAATTTAACAACAAGTAAATGTATCAGTAAAAAAAAATTTTTACTCCTCGTTACAACTTTTTTTTTGTTACTATCTAAATTTTCGCAGTCATCACCTGTATATGATTCAGGAACCACTGGAGACAAGGGATTTGGTTAAGTAGAAAAACAGAATGGGAGAGTAAAAAAAGTTGAAATGCATTTATTCTAAACTAAACAAAATAAATCTACTTTGCGATTACAAACACTTAGTTATTACCACAGCACATATGTTTGCATCAGGTTAAATAAACCCTACTAGTTTATATTTTAATTCTTTAAAAAAGTTACACTTAAGATTATTAAAAACTCAAATCCCAAAACAACCATGATAAAATTAACAACATTTTTTTAACCCTATAGTTTGCGTTTCAACGCACCGCGTTGCTTGTTTGTATCAGAATCTTTGGGTATGGTTTAAAAACTTTTATAAAATAGGCCTACACTGCTGCCCTTTTTCATATATAATTTATGATGCGTTTTTTCTTAAATAATTTATTAAATTTTAAACATTTTAGTGCCTATTCTGCTCAGTAACGCAGTAACTGGAGTAGACAAGTACGACATAGCCTATAATTCGTTGTAGTTTTATAACTGTAGATGTCATGGAACAATACATCCTATTCAATCATGAGCATTTTATATGTTGACTATAAAGGTTTAAGCTTATCTTTTCACTAGTCGTAGACCAGGCTGGACAACCCTTTACTGCTTCCTTATGTAGCACCTTTTTCCACATTGCACCGGTGGCAGTTGTGTGCCTAGTAGCAAATACGCAAGTAGCGTTCAAGGTATTTTGCAGAGTTTGGGAAATGACCGCTAGTGTAAAACTATTAATTCGTCCCACCTAAGTTAGATTCACTACTTGCCAATTAAATCAATGTATAATCTAAAATTTGCTGCTAACACAGAAAGAGAGATTTTTCGCGTTAGTAATATGTGTCCATTATCGTAATGTCACATTCCTTTTATAACGCTGATGTATTTGTGCATATTGTTTATTGCAAAGCGAACAGCAAACACAATACTAGAAGTGTGTCGCAACTTTAATCACACAAGCCACTCTCGTGTTGTGTTACGTGAACAAAGCACGTGCCAGACTCATAACCCGCTGCACAAAGTACAAAATATGATCCTTTAAGTATTTAAATCCCTCTATTCGGCGCATACGCGGTATTCCCGGTCTCCCTTATATGACTTGCCACGGAAAACATCATAAACGGATTAGACTCGTCACAACAATGGTGTGAGACAAGTTTATCTTTACAAGTTACATCCATGAATCTGCTATACATAACCAATTACTAAACCATTGTTACATTGACCAGTTAGTTAGTCTGTTTTCAAAGTAAAACAAAAATGGGTATAATTATTTTGTACAAAAAATTGGTATAATTATTTTGTACAAAAGTACTCTCTTTGACTGATGTCAAATTGCAAATTACTAGGATTAAAGTGTAGTGTTTTAGTTCAATTTAATTTTAATGAATCGAAGTATTTACTTCACTTTTTTGCACAAAACATTGCTTTTGCTGTTTGATTTGCTGGTTTCTAGGTGAAATAAAGGCTAATAATGGAACGAGTTTATTACCTTTTTAATTTTCGACCTTGATTTACAAATAACGACTTTGATTGGGACTTGACTTGTAAGTTAAAAGTTAGACTTGAACGCGACAATTTATTGAGAGTGACTGGAATTGGAGTTATATTGCAAAATGACTTGACTAGGACTTCAGTAAATTCAAAATATCTTACTTACAACTTGGATTCGTAGAATAAACGCTTAGCGTAGAATAAACGAAAACGTAATTCGTAAAATAAACGTTTTAAAATAAAAGTAACTTTCGGGCTATTGATGACTTTACTTTTCAAAACAACGCTCTCAATCAGTCTTTCCAAAAAATAACTGTTTCTGTTTTCTAAATTTGAGCCATTTAATTGATGAATTCCGTTTCCCGTCTTAAAAACGCAATGCGTTGCGTGTATAATTGGTCGACTGTGATGCAATAATCCACTATACAGTTGCCAATAGAAAACAAATATGAAAGAGAAAAGGCTACGAGATAGACGGCATGTTATGCGATTATTATTATGGGCGTTAGCAGATGTAACAGCTGACAGGCTAAATTGTAAATCAGTTGGAAAATATCAAATTTTGTTGTCGTGCACTGCACACATGCGTTCATTTTTCTGAAGGTCAATGGGGGCTTTAAACGTTTGCGCAATATGTTTTCCCTAAAACAATAATTCACTTGTTGTGTAGCAGGCCTGTAAAAAATGTTAAATAACATCAGCTGGTGCTTGAACACTTATCAATGGCTTTCAAGAGGTTAGCGGCGGCCATATAGTGACAGTGTTGGTAAAGCGTACATTAAACTACTAACCGCGCTTAATGAGAAAACAGCACGCGTTGGCTTAAGGCTAGCTGTTGCGCGAAAGGCCTCCTACTTAAGGAATAGCTAAATTGTTGTATGGGCAGCAGGCATGTGCGCTGGACCATTACAAGTGACCGGCCTTGTTACAACGCGTTATGTGTGAACCGGACGACGTTAGCCGTTAGACGCTAACGCTTGACGTTAACGCGTCTAGTGTGAACCAGACTGCCTCCAGGCTTTTTTAAAAGCCAGCTGTTCTAATTCACGGGGCTTGCAGTCTGTCGACGTCATGACAGGATACAGTGGATGTTTCTCTACTACAGTAAGATTTATTGATAGCCTACACCTTGCAGTACAGGGCAGGTCTAACCACTCACCACGCTCATTTTGTTCCAAAACTGCAGGAACGTATAAACGCATTAGAACCGTGGGCTGGCAAAAAATGCGACAGGGTTACTTTCTTGTTGGAATAGTTTCACTGGCCATCTTTGGGTTTCTGTTGATTTACTACATTCAGGATTGCCGTCAAAGCCAAGGAGAAGTAAAATCTTTAAGAAAAAGAATACAGGCCTTGACGTCTGAGGTAAGAAAAAGGAAAGGTGCCAATATCGTTGACCTATAGTTGCCTAACCTAATACTATAACTGATTAACTGTATATTTAGCGGTGTCAATTATTAACACGGCAAAATGCAGGTAGATACAGACAGTGTTTTTTAAGGTGTTTTGGGGGACCGAAACGGTCCCCCAAATTTCTCCAGCGGTTGCCCAAATTTTGGACTTGCAACTTTTTGGTATTTAAATGAAACACTTGCGGTCTGTTAAAACTACTTAGCGGTCACCCAAACCAAACCTCAAAAAAAAAACCTGGATTTAGAGGTTTAAACACGGCGTTACTACGCTACGCGACACTACGCTACGCTACAGAAAACGTAGTTCCTACTGTCATGTACGCGCTAATGGTCGCAAGTACAGATAGACCAAAGTTACAGCTTTTAAATCGCGCGTTTTGCGCGCGGTAAACAAAATAAAGAAGTACTGAACGTCATAAATTTCAAATCGAAAGGGTACGAGGTTAAAAAAAATTAAAGAACCCCAGGTTAAAACAAATTGCAATAATGGCCACCCTATGCGACTAACGCCTATGCAATTTTTAAAACAAGATAACGCAATATGCGTTTTTGGGTTTAGTTCGAACTTTAGACGTGATTTAAGTGCAGCGTTTCAGCTGTGGAGTCATTATGTCATTATCTCACATATATATATTGAGCAATGCTCGCTAGCGAACGACACGCATCTTACTATTACATGACTTATGACGGCACGTAATAAAATTAATTTTCCCAAAAAACTGCAACAGGCGTTCAACTGAATATCTACAACTTGCAAGTAAAACGAAAACAAAATGTTATGCTGTTTTTCAGATTTATTCCAAAGAAAAGAACTTAGACCAGGAAGAGATCAAAGTAAGCACCATCTTACAATAGTCCTATGTTTATAGGTTTTTGTGTATAAGATAGTGTGTTGCCAAATTTTGTTTGGATAAAATGCCGCCCAGGCAGACTTATTTTTACAGTTCCTGAGCTTTGCCTATCAAAACGGCTGACCTAGGCCAGTGCTTCGCAATAGTTAATTCAAATCAAGTCATTCACAGTAACTTATATGCACTTAACCTATAACTCATTAACGTCTGTTGCCTTTTAAATGCAATTTATTCAATATCATATTCTTAAACTGCATTGAAAAAGGTAAAAGGTTAATTAGTTTGATTTAAAAACAGTTTATCAGAAAATGGGCTAAAGTAAATTGCTTTTTGCGGGCCGGGCCCGGCACTAGATACATGCATTGTGTTAAAAGTACAAATAAATACATCGCATTTGGTATGAAACAAAGATTTAAAACCTACCCAACCCACGTGTTTTACGCTTTTCCACTAACGCTCCAGCATGAGAGTGTTTACTGCAAAATACTGCTCGTGGAAAATGTTAATCTGGGTACCCCGGTGTGCCGCATACGTTGTTTCAATTGATAATACTCGGAAATGGTTAAGGATGCGGTTATTTGTTATGCATCGCTATAGATAGGGTGTACAACTGTACGTACCAGTGTTTCTCAACCTTTTTCACCCCAGGGCGCACTCGTAAACCTTTAAAAATGTGGCGGCGCACCTGACGAGCGAGTCGACTGCTAACTTCGTTTGGATATTGTGTTTTTTGCTGTCAGTTTTTATTACACCAGGCTCCTAATTTTATTATCTATAAAGAAGCTTGCGGAGTCGGTTAAAAATAACCCGACTCCAACTCTCGAGTTCGACTCCGGCCAAATGTGCGATTTGGTCAAATTCCGAGTCCGGCTGCCACTCTACAGCCTTTATTTCGCCCATTTACGTAACCAAATTAAGGTGGATTTTCAACTATCCCCTCATAGGGGTGTCACATATCTCATCCACCCACAAACCATTGCTGGAAAATATCCACCATGATATTCCGCCTTTTCAATTTGCTGTTGGCGGCATTATCAGTTTTAAAATTGGTACTGCGCACGTCGGACTCGGGACTCGGGACTCAGGCAGTCCGACTTCAGCAAAACAAATCGACTATACGATACGTAGAGTCCCAAATCTGACTCGACTCCACATTTAAAATACGATGTGCTTAATAAGACAGGCCTAAATAAAAATAAAAAAAATAAAATAGGCCTTTTATGTTGTAAATTATCAAAACACAGTTAGTTAGAGCTCGATGGAAACACAGAAGAAGCCCCAAAGCAACAACATCTAACTCGGAATAAATCCAAAATTTAACTGAATAAGACCTAAATGGACAAAATAACGCCCAAAACAGTAAAAACAGGATATGGCCTGGGACGGTTAAGGGACATCTTCTTGGCATCGGCCGTTTTGGTGTCGACGTTTGGGTGCCCTAGTTTAAAATGCCGTTAGGGCGCCGCTGTTTTGGCACTGCATTGGTTGCCTCTGTTTGGGGTTAGGCGCGAGTTATGGGAATTTGGTTTATGGTTTAAATTATTAGTGGAGTTTTTGTTGAAGTTTTGGGTGTGGTTTGGGGTTAGGTAAAAAGTTATAAAGGCCTTATTCTTGGAATTTAGGCCTTATTCGGACGAATTTTTAGGCCTTATTCGGACGAATTGTCTTATTTTGATTTAAACGTTATTACAAGTATTAGGCACTAGTCCTATTTTTTCTTATTCCGAAGTGTTTTTTTATGCCGAAGTTGATGTTGTTTTAATTGCGGTCTTATGGCGAAAGCCCCGCTAGATATGTTGCAATAGTTGGGTGTAAAACGATTAGGCGCCGCCACAGCCTTATATGGGCCATGTTTTTTAAACGGCGGTGTTTGTAGACACTGTTTTGAAACTGGACTGTTGGTCCGATAGGGGTTTGGGTATGTTTTCTATTGGTCCTCTTTCGACGTTGATGTTATTCTAATTTTGGTCTTATTGCTGGAATCCACTTTTAGTCGCAAATTCTAAAATAATACAGAATTTTTGTAACATTTTTTCCCATTTTCTCGCGGCGCACCTGGCAACCTCCCGCGGCGCATCAGTGCGCCGCGCCGCACCGGTTGAGAAACGCTGGTACATACAGTCAAGAGTCATACACTCATTAGTGATTATGCATTGATTTGGATTAGGGTTATCAAAATGCTTAGGGTGATATTATAAAATTTAATTTCCTGAAAATTCCACTTTTCTAATGATTTATTCCCCAATCCATTTAAAATACTTCGTTAACCGGGTAAATAGACTCAATAATGCTTTTAGCTTATTTGCCCGGCTCGTTCGTTATCGCGTACACACCCCTTAGCTTGAAAGGCCTCTGTACAACATACGGCCAGCGATGTAATTACATTTTTCGATTGACATACTACAGTACTTATATTTTAAATAAGTGCGGGCTTGCTTTTGTATTGCGCGATTACACAAAACTGCTGTATGTTTGGCGAAATCAACAAGCGCAGAGTTTAGTCACGGGTTTAATAGAAGTAGATGTGTAAGCGTGTAATAATTCTTGATCAATTCATAGCTGAGCAAACGTTACAGCTCGCGAGTCGCGTTTTAAATGTAGTGCTTTAATAAACGGTCGCGTAAAGTGGATAAACGTGTTGAGAACTTTGCCACTCTTCTGTACGCGGATCTGTGAGTTTGTGGGCTGCAACACAGTGAGTTTGTAAAAACATAATCACGATCTGCTCGGCAATGAGGCAAATTTCAAAAACAATAGTTCCTGCTAATTTGTCTATGTAAATCTTGTTTGTTTAAACTTCTATCCGTTTTTATATGTTTTTGTCCGTTATCTATCCGACCCAAAAGCGCTATTCACACTATGTCATGTTGCACCGTGTGGCTCATAAATCCACCAAAGTGCAGTTTCTGTCAAATTAGACTACGAATGCGAGTTTCAAGCGAATCCATTTATGTGCCTAATTTATCACATATCCTTTTAAATTAATGTATTCTAATATTAGCGCGTGTTCTTCCAACTGGCTAGACATAACGTGTTAATTATAATCCAACCTCTGTGTAATGCCACAAACAAAGTGCATTTTGCGTCTCTGAAGCGGACCTACACATACCTATAGTAATAACACGCGATACTCGTTCCGTTTCTAGCTGGAAGACATATGGAAAGGCGTTATGGACATGGCCAACAGGGCCTGCCTCTCGAAACACCTAAAAAGTCTGGTTCTGAGCTCAGCTGAGCGAAACGAGCGCGCCAACTGCATACGCCACTTTGGAGACATCATAAAAGACGTGGTAGAAGACATGACCCACACCTACCAGCTCTAACACAACCTGGCGTTTGTAGCGCGTCATTATTCGACTTCGAAAAAATATTTTCCTTCTTCGAAGAAGATTTCGCAGTGGGCCGTGGTTTGATGGTCTCTGATATCTAGACGGGTGCCATGCTACAAATATCGAACAAAACGAAACACTGCTCTATCAGGCGTGGTTTTCAGGTTGTTAACATACTGTGTGCGTTGTATGTATTAACAAATGACCGAGCCGAAGTTGCTGTGTGTAAACATACAAACCATGTTATAGAGCAGGGCTACTCAACTATTTTAGCCTAGGTTCAGTTACAAAAGTGTAAAATTTGCTAAGGTCTGTTATAACTCTCATGAAATAATTTACAGTCATAGAAAATGTATTCCGGTCTAATTTGCATATGCTCTTCGCTTTAACAGAGAATTCTGTAATGTCCGTTACCAGAAAAGCGTTACTAGAAATTTTCAATATACAGCAGCAATTGTTTGCCAAGAGAAAACTCATCAAATCGCGTTGCTAAGTAAGTACTGAGACATATAAGGTCCGGATTCAACACTGAAAATGTCCGCATTTGGACCGCGGTCCAGCAGTTGAGTAGCCCTGTTATAGAGGGTGTAGCCCACTTAGGTTTGATTGCGATCGACAGAAAAATTTTTTGAGGCTCGCGATTGACTGGTTAAAAAGTCACAAGAATACTTACTAAACATTTTGAGCGTTAATTTCCAAGCCAGCGATGGAGGTTAATTTGTTACGGCAAAAAACGCTTTTTTAAGCTTGTCCAGACAGCAATTGGTCATTTTAATGATCCACATGTGTTCGACAGCTGCTGTAATGACGTAGCAAATATACGACGCAAGCGACCAGGTGAAATGTGGCTATCGACCGGTCGATCGCGATTGACATGTTGGCTACCACTGTTATAGAGCAATTGTGTGTAATCTTTTTTTTATCACGCCATTCTTTTGTAATAGCCACGCCTTGCCACGGTATAGGTATAAAATATGTATCATACTTAAACGTTTTGGTAGGGTGAGATAAGTACCATCAAGATATTTGTGATTCAGTGTTAAGTTTACTAGTGCACAGCTAGGTTCGGACGTAGGATATTTTAATTTGTTGAAAAAGGGCCGTTTTATGCCTCAACGGAGACTTAAACATCAATAAAAAAGCACACAATAGCCCGAATGGTAAAAATGTTTTCGCACTCTTACCAATGTTGTAGACAAATCATTTTAAAATGACTTGAGTCACGGTCAAGTCATTTGTGAAATAACTTAAGTCCAAATCATATCTATTAACAAAATAACAAGTTAAGTCCCAGTCAAAGTCACCATCAGTTGACCAAGTCAAGTCACTAGAGCAAGCCATCTACAAGTCAAGTCAAGATATAAAATAGTTAAACTCTTAAACTCTTCTGATTGTTATGAGCAATTGCTCAGCTAAAAAAACAAAACTAAAGCAATGTTTTGCGTGCCAAAATTGAGTAGCACTTTTTGATATTCAAATTTTAAAAACTAAAATCACCTAGGTCAGGAGATGATTTTTCAGGGCACGCCGAATGATTTAACGCGACCATTATATCACCATAAGAAAGTGCAACCATAACATCACTAACAGTCTACCACATCATTAAAATTCTTATTATATGATTAGCTCTAACTAAATGGTTGCACATAATTTCAGTTTATCTCACGAATAAGTGCCTTGACTGTTGTATTTAACTTTTTTTGTGGGCGTTAAACTTGATGTTTACGACTAACCGTTCATATTACGTCACAATGCCCCATAAGTGGCGTGACAAAGCAGGACATTCTACATCAGTTGTTCTCAACCGCAGTTTCGCGTCAAATTTCCTGCCGGTCCGCAATATATATTTCAATCTTATATCTCAATTGCGAAATGCAAGATGTTGAAGGCTGCTTGTCCATCAAATTTAAAACTTCAGTTCCGTAATTCGCCAGTTCCGTAATTGGCAGCATTGCGACGTAACATAGAGTTAATGGACTACTTTGGACTTTATCGTACGCCACAATCCTGCAAGTGTTGTGCCCAACTGTTTAAAATTAGGCTACAACTTGTTCAAGTCTTATAAACTTCAAGTCACTGGACTTGAAAAACTTCAATAAAACCACGTATGATATCAAAAAGACAGCAGCAAATTTCTCATTTCATTGAAGTTTCCGTTATTTGCTTTTAAGTTGAATACTTTTGTCGTAATTACATTTTGGCTTGATTTTAATTTTTGAAGGTCAAACGGTCCGCAAAACTCGATTGAAAGTTTTACCGGTCCGTATGCTAAAAAGGTTGAGAACCACTGTTCTGAGAAAACAGCTGAGAAACCAACTTAAAGCGAAACTAATAGTTAACACTTGTAGGTATCGGCTGGTAAGCATCAAAGTATTTTCCAAAAAGATAGGTAATTAGATGTAAGATCTCAGTAGGGCTGCGGAGTCAGACTCGAGACGGACGTGTGCGGCATGCGCAGTACCAAATTTCGAAACTGATGAGACAGCATACTGTAAATTGCTAAGGGGGAATAGCATATGCTGGTGACATATTTTCCATAAGCCCTATAAATATATTGCGGAATATCCACCTTGTTTAAGTTACGTAAATTGGTGAAATACAGGCTGTAGAGGGACTCGGTGAAATCGCATATTCGGCCGGAGTCGGACTCGGGTTGTTTTTAACCAACTCCGCAGCCTTGATTGCCAGCGCAAAGCTAAACAAAGAAAATTGTTTGGCACGCGAGTTGTTGATATTTTGACATTATTCATTATCTTAAGTCCAAGTCAAGTCAAGTCAAGCCAAACATTACAGAAAGCAAACAAAGAAAAATAGGAACGTTTATAATTGTGAAAAATATATATATGTAATACGTTTCGTGTCCCTGTTAACCCTTGGATCCGCCCCTATTCATAGAAATGTTGATTAAAGTGTCAACACCATTATGATTGATTGCTTGGTTCCCGACATGTGTATACTGATTCCTACCCTTTGTGTATAGCGTTCGTGATAACAATTTAATTCAATGAGAACGGCCAGCAATATGTTTCTAGTCACGTCAATAAAAATAAGGAATTTTTTTAGGATAAAGAGCTAGGACTACTTAGTGTTGCAGACAACTTTTGTTTTCGACTGATGTGGTAGCTTAGATACTGGACAGTGATCCGATACAAAATGTATCCAAGTTTTACCAGGCTAGCGATTTCAGGCGGGGGTGGGCAAGCTGCGACTTTTTGACAGGATTTTTGTCTCTTTCGGCGAAAGACGACTAATGTCAAAATTTAAAAAGTGGTCTGAAGTTCAATGTTTCCTCTATCAAGGTATATTTCATCGTCAAACATGAGCGTTGCTTTTTCACACCCAACTAAGCTACCCTTTGTAATGTAACATTGCATTGCGACTGTTTTGCATTTGTGAAACCATACTGGGACTATGTTCGGCGGTTGCAACAAAATGTGTTATTTAAATACGGTGTGTTGTACCCAGGGTTTTAGCTTTGTCAGTTGAGACCCTCGGGCAAACTATACTCAAGGGCGCCCAGGTGCGGATATTAGTTTATTAGTTTTTTCGAAAGGCCAGGAAAAATGTTTAAACACGACGGCGTAAGTTACGCCAAAACACGACGTTGTTTAACAACTAATATTATAAACACCTGCCCTTCTCGATTAAATTCGTTCACAAATGTCAAGTAAATCTCTGGTCGCGCGAAACGAGAAAAACTGGGGTCAGCACACGGTGCAACATGTCATGGTACGGAACCTTTGGGTTGAACATATTTACACGGTCAAAAAACGTAGAACAAGTGTGGTTTCTCGCAAAGCGTGAAAAGGTTTTGCCTTTCTATTAGAGGAATTCAAATAAAAATTACTTCTGAGGGGGTCGTGGCGTGGTGACCCCTCTGGATCCACCTCTGGAGGCATCCATTCTTGGTAATATTCAGTTAAATATTTTTTTCAGTTTATAGTGTTGTAGCGAACCTACCGATGTGCATCCACGTTCATCGAAGCGTGCAGATCGCCTTTTTCCTATTTCGCAATTGTACATTTATAAACGCGTGTTTGTGCTTTTGCTACCTCTTTACCTTAACTTAACCATGTCGCAGCTACACAATTAAAGCACCAACCGCTTTACTGGTGACCCCGCGTCTTCAAAACGTTTTTTGAAGGTCAAAAGAAGAAATTGAACAACTGGAGTCTAAACAAAGTTAGTTGAATGACTATCGCCTGTTCTACAAAGCTTCCCACGTTCTGGGAAACACAGCTAGGATTTTGGCTACTCGGCTCGACACAACGCAATCGAAGAGCGCTTGCTTTCGGCATCTGCGCTTTCCCGATAGGAACGCGCAACGCAGCAGCTAATCAGCATGCCTTCACTTTGGGACAACCAAGACGCAATGCTCTTCGCTTTAGTTGTTTATTCTTTCCCGGCAGGAACGGCAGCGCAACTATTCAACTTCAATCAAGAGGCAGCGTTCATTTCTTCCATTTTCTACCCGTTCCCGGTAGGAACATAAAGCGCGACTTTTTGTTTATAAACACGTTTTCTCGGGCGAACAGAAACACCTGTTTCACGAGAGTAGATGCCCGCTCTACTCGAGACGTTTTCTCGTTGGCACACTCGTCCCTGGTGGCTACAACGCATGCCGGAGGATATTCGATTGGCAAGGCCGCAGAAGAAAGCTGCTGCTTTCACGCTCGTCTTGAACGTCGCACAAACCCTTCAAAGGATCCGTTCCCAAGACAGCCCATGCAAGCTCGCCAACTATTTTCGCCGTCCATGCAACCCGCAATATTCACTACGTCACCGACATGGTGTAGTTGAGAGCGAATTGAACTCGCCCACATGCATTTAGTCGCTTGACCATGGCCAATGTTCTCAAAAGTGACTAACGAAGCAACCCGACGAACTTCCCTGCAACCTACGCAACTTCACACATGCCCGCTTCTGGAGGGGGTTTCTGTTGGGAACCTACCGATGTGCATCCACGTTCATCGAAGCGTGCAGATCGCCTTTTTCCTATTTCGCAATTGTACATTTATAAACGCGTGTTTGTGCTTTTGCTACCCCTTTACCTTGACTTAACCATGTCGCAGCTGAGCAATAAAGCACCAACCGCTTTAGTGTTTCTGTTCTTGATAATATTTTCGAAAAATATAAATAAGTTCAATTATTTATTTTATTGCAATTATAAATATATTTGCTAAACTCAGTAAGTTGCTAAAATTACTATCTTAAAAAGTTCCATATGTGCAAAAGTGTTTGAAACAGCCCTTACTGGTGGTTAAGACAAAATTGTTTACCAGGGCGCCCATTTTTCAACAATATTCAGTTAAGATAGTTCTCTAAGCTGAAAAAAGGCGTTTCTATTATCAACAATGTTTCCGAAAAATGCAAATAATTGGAGTTATTATTTTACTTATTTTATTGCATCTCTAAAAAGTAATTATTGCGAATACTAAGAAGAATAATTTACTGTTGTTTTAAACCTGCCAGTTTTATGAGTGCAAAACTGTTTGAAACAGGATTCGTGGGAGGTAAAAAACAAACAAAAAAAAACAGATAAAAAATATATTTTGAACGAACTATATGCGCCAGAAGGTTCCGCGTGAATATTCCCAATAAAAAACAAACAAGTCCACAATAGTTTTAGGTTTTAACTCTATTATTTTACAATAAATTCCAGCAAAGTGTTGTCCTAGCTTCGAGTGAATCAGTGTTATAGTTACAGCCCTGGTTGTTGCACGGCCTATCCTCGAATACTCTGGCTTGGTTGTTCAAAAAATTCATCATAACTAAACCGTCACCAGCACGCGGTTCTTTTCGAACTACCGAAATTCCAGAAGCCATTCGCGTTTTAAAATATAAATATTTCGCGTTTCATACCTGTGATGATGATTTGCAGTGTTGCAATGGCTTACGTCAATTTAGAGTCACTGTTTTTTTTTTTTGATTAACCTCTTTCAGAAATAACTTGATATGGAGTCTTTGAGTCAAATGACTTAGGTTAAAATCAAAGTTCTCATCAATTTTTATAAAATTGGGTTATTTATCCTAATTTTGGAAGCAAACAATTTCTTGCTGTATGTCGCATTTGGTTATTCTTTGATTTATTGCATAAATCGAACGAGTTTGCCTATTTAAATAGTTGAAAGTTTGATTTTTGTTCCGGACTTGGAATGCCATGGGCACTAATGGCCAGCTGATGACTTGAACTGAAGCATAGCACTGCAGTGTTGATTGAACTTTAGTAAATTTAAAGTGCGTTAAATTTTACCGCAGTGTTTATATAGGAGCATACAGCATAGACTACAACATTTTAGAGGTGACATTAACCAGGTGTCTTTCGATGCGGTCTCCCTCGCATTTTGCATCTATAGTGATGACGTCATTTAGTATTGGGTCGGCAAAACGTTTGCGTAAAATATCCCATATCAGAATGAAATTCGAAGTACTATACAACCCTACATTTAATGCATAAGGAAAGGCTTACAACTATTCCAATATAGCTGTGGACTCTGAACGGCCGACCTGCAGGCTAAGTCACAAAAAGGAGGTTGTCACGTGTAAACGCGCACCTTGTCCTAACGTATAATGACGTCAGTCTCCAAATCCTGGGGTAATGACGCCAAATTCACACAGAACAAACAAGTAGCAGCGAAGCACGTAACACAGCATCGAATACTTTCATGTGGCACGATAGGACGAAGCACGGTTTCTAAACAACAAAGTCCACTGCTAAGCAACGAACATAAACGTATTCACAGAGTAAAATAAACTTACAAATTATTTAGCGACGCAGGTCTATTCAATTAAATTCAGTTTTCCACATTTGCTTATTTGTTTAAGTTTCGCTAAACACCTATTCCAACAATGAGTTACTTATTAGCAAGGTACAGCACAGCTTTTCCAACTTATTTAGCAAATAAACGGCAAACATAGCAATTGAGAAAACAAAGCCAATTCCAAAACCTTTGTTACGTCGGGTTAGAGTTACGCAGGCCAGTAAACAACAACATCGGTATAACGTGAATTTGAAAATGTAACAATAGAAACTAAAGAATATCGACGTCTTGTTTTATTTTGTTCGTTTTTGTTATGCCAATAGCCCGTGTTAAATTGGACGTCCCTGATTTTTTACAACAGCCCTTATCGAATTTCAACGTCCCGTAAGCAGCTCTTTTGAAATGTACGCTATAGTGCCATGGTATGCGTGGCTAAAAAGGATTCCTCAAACAGACTCTAACACACCGCCAAGGCAAACACGATTTACGCGAAACTCAAACGATTCATTGCGTTAAGGTCGTTCGTAAACGAAAGCAGAACGTCAGCACCCGACGGGCGTGTCATATTACGATTGAGAAAAGGCTCGAATGGTGCAATCACAAATTGTCAACCCGACAATTTGAGGAACTAGTTTTTTACATAGCGCATCACTTGGTGTGCATTGTTTGTAGGTCTGTGCCGGATTTTAGGAAATAAAGGTGGTATAAACTGATTTGTACGTACAGCGGTTAGACATTTTTCCTAAAAACTTAATCGAATGGAGAATAGTGCTGGAATACCATTGGTAAGCAGCGTTGATGGAAGGTTTCAGGTAAGACATACATTAAGAGACAAGGTTGGTGCAAAACTGGCACTGGGGTTGATTTGCTTTTTATCCATTTAAAGTGCAACAAATGAAAAATAAATGCTAACAAACTTTGTATTCAGATGTAATGCGCCTGTATTGTAAGTAGTTTAAATAATACTGCTGGGCTTTACTCTTTTAGATCAAATGCAGTGTTTATAAAATTCAATAGCTCGCCTATTAGTTCAAATAAATTGCGACGTATAAATTTGACTGAAATGTGTTTTAGCCCCGACATTTTGACGATTAGACATTACACAGACATCTAATGTAGTCACATTTATTCCAAAATAAATCATAGCGACATGATATACATGACTATATAGCAGGGGTTCTTAAACTGGGGTCCATAGACCCCTTGGGGGTCCGTGAGCTAGTTTTAGGGGGTCCATGAAGTCGTAATTAAAATGTTAGTGTATTTCTAAAAGGTAATAATTTATTCAAAAAATACAGTTTAATTGAAAATAAAACGGTTTTGCGCTAATTGTATTTAGACTCCATTTCACTTTCACACTTTTTAAACTGAAATCAGCAGATTTATAACGTCTATTTGCATTGTGACGTTTATTTATGACGTCATTTTGGAAAATCTTTTACCTACCGTGGTCCACGTGAGGCAAAACAAGTTTAGGGGTCCGCGGTAAAAAAAAGTTTAAGAACCCCTGCTATATAGGGATGTCCGAAAGTTTTGGATCGTAGTCAATACTTAATATAAGTGTTGTTATCAGTACCATACTATCTCAATAGGGTATTTCGGTGTCGATCCGATATCAAGTTAAAACACGAATAAAATATCTAACGTTGCGGTTCTCCCTCGAAAGGGAAGTTTATCAAAAAAAAAACAAATTAATAACTAATCAGTCAAAAAAATTATTTAAACCAAATTTGGAATAATAACCTGCGACGAAATTTCTCAACGTCATGTATTTGCTTCTTTGTGCATATAAGTTGTGTCGTCATTTGGTATTAGATCGGTTGGCGATGTTTATTGTTTGAAATGTTGAGTATCGATCTAGAAATAAACAAATTGCTAAACCCATACCCTCAATTCCCGCTGAGCTTGTGTATAATGGATTTTGTATTCTTCCTATTGTTTTTTATTTAAAACCTAGTTGCCAGACTCAGCAAACAAGGTACATCGTAAAAATGGGTTTAATAAAAACTCCTCATTTTCGAATTGTATTAGGTTTTTTTTAATTGCAGATCACTATATTTCATATTCTTCTCTAAATTGCTCTTCCACAAGACATATGTTCCTAATAATTAAAAAAAAACGAATAAATATCTTACAGGGTCTTGAGTGTTGTTGCAGGCATCTCAAACAACAAGGAGTGCATCTTCCAGCAGAATGAACTGCTTCACAGTAGTTCTGGTCGTTATTTTGCTCTTGTTAGTCGCTTTGACTGTCTTATACCTGAAGCGCAAAATGCTGTGAAGAACATGATAAGATAGTTTTGGAGCAGCCTGCCGCAAACAACATCGTTGGTATAGAATTGCGTTTCAACTGATTGACGGATATTACAATTCTTTTATAGTAAACGGCTGACATCGTGTTTTCAGCCTTACGCATTTTGCTATGATGACGCAATTCATAAAACTTGGCTCTGCAAAAAACAGGGAAGCTGCGTCATTGGAACCGATACCTTAACAAATGTCTACTACCGTGGTTGACATTGTCACTGGAAAACTAGTATCGCTTTCTCGAAATAATTACATGGCTTACGTTAAAATCTGTACTCACCCAAACTACTTGCTGAATACAGCGAGTCAAATATATACTCGATACAACTCTATGGAAAGAATGGGCTCTGGCTTGTGTCAGTCAACTGATGATATTGCATCATACCTATTGAACTATTCCATTTCACTTCAAGAAACACTTGTCTCACAATGAACATGACTTTAAACTCCAGCTATAATATAAGCGAAGACGCCGGTTCTCTCCAATACGACAAGTCCCAAAACACCGAACACATAAACAAGACTGTATGCACCACCTAATGAATAAACTCCATAAGTTATTTGAAATGGAAACATCTTTGATTTGCCTTCTAAAGAATAAATGTCAAGGCACAGTACACTGTGAAAGCATCCCCGGCGAAAACTATTCTTCCAATCTCGGCGGAACCTATTA
Organism: Ascidiella aspersa; assembly: GCF_963924565.1. Classification (NCBI taxonomy): domain Eukaryota; kingdom Metazoa; phylum Chordata; class Ascidiacea; order Phlebobranchia; family Ascidiidae; genus Ascidiella; species Ascidiella aspersa. Next base: position 25,956,547 of record NC_139451.1, read on the forward strand.
CTGGAGACCCCAAAACAATGCCCTCTTTATAAACGCGAATGTGCTAATATTGTAAAATGTCCTACAACTATTGATTTTTTTAAGCATTTTCGCTTTAAACAATTTTCTGCCAGCCTTTCACTTTAAGTAATAAATGAGCATAAACAAACGACTTTTATAAAATTTCCCACTGCTTTTTTTTGGTTATTTATACTTTTATTTGTTTAACTATAATCTAGTTATAAAGTTGTATACAAAGTTTACATTAAAAGTTAGTAAATTATAACTACAATAGTAGAAGGAGTGTTGGTTCATTTTAACAAGGCATCGTCTTTATTGTACAGCCGTTGTTCACATCTCGTTTTATTTTGCCCATTTCGTTTTATTTGCATTTTTCAGAATAGCAGACATTGTAAATTGTTTAGGCTTCCGATTGTAAATATTTCTCTTTGGGTTCAGCCAAGGGAAAAAAAATGCAAAATAAAATGTGTTTATCGTTTTGGCATGTTCTTCTCACCGGAATATTGCTGCAATCATTCGAACCGGAAAACTCGATACAAATTGTTTGGATTATTTTATTTTATGTGGTAAGCCAGTTCGTTTGTGCAATGAAATATCTGCACCCGGATACGTGGTGTAAAAATGGCTCGCATGTATGACAAAATACTGTTAAGCCTGCGCTATGCCTGTTTATTTTTGTTTTTCAGCTCTTTACGTGGCACTAAACAAATGTAAAACTGAAATCAACCTAAACCTTAACTAGAAATAAAAAATAAGGCCTAGTTTCAACAAAATGTTGGTGAATCACCAGTAGTGTGCGATAACCAATGAGTTATGTTCATAAGAAAAAAAAACACATCAAGGATTTTCGAACAACTAAATACAGCTTTAAGAAAAGTACCTACATGGGTAAACAAAAAAAACGCTTCAATATTAATGAATTCTATACACCTCGTGGAGTTTAACTAAATCTTTAGTAATGAATAAAAGTTTCATTAGAAGCACACATAGTTAACAACTGGACAAACTTAAACAATCACGTAAGGCAAATATTCGATGCAGCATGAATGACTGGAAATAATTTGCTTTTATTAACTTCAACAATGTTCCATGAAGCACCGGTTAAAAATCAATGATTTAACATAAACGACGTAAAAGTTTCTTTTATGAAAGTATTAATTCACTAAGACTAGATTCAACGTGATTTGCTTTATTATTTGTTTTGCAATATTAACAATTAGTGTGTAATAATAGGGTTGTGATTGCGTTGGCCTGTTGCTGCCGCAGTAGATGGCCTGTTGCTGCCGCAGTACCCACTGTCCTAAGAAAAATTAAAAGTCGATAAATCGTTGTTTTGTTTTGTTTTCAATAAAATATTATAATTATGGTAACACCCTTTACCAACCTAAAGCTTTAACAAAATAAGCGAATTGTGTAGTGTTCTGAAGATCAACGTTTTTGTGAAGACCCGTTTAGATTTCTGAAATAATTGTCATGCCCCTTCCCCACAACAAAAAATGTCATGCCACACTCCTTAACAAAAATTCAAGATCCGCGCCTAATTCGTGGGACCAAAAGGTTGACAAACACTGTGCTAAAGTTGCCTTTGAAAACTCAAAGTTCACTCTTCTAGAACATTGCAAAGCCAGGGCACTCTGTCTACCAAACTCGAATGACGAGTGAAAAATTGTTGTGTTTTTGTGCATAAACTGAAGGTTGGCTCAGTTTGAAGCATCGCAGTGTTATTGGTTTTTCATGTGCGTTGCGGGTTCAAAACTCAAGTACCAAGCAAAATACAAACGTACAGAGGTTCACAACTAATCGTAAACTAAAAAATCGGCCGAATTATTGTTGGAAAAAATGGATTGTTGTGGAAATAGACTCACAGATGAAAAGTCAAACGAACAAAGCTTGCCATTTTCACGCCCATTTCAGAAATGAGGAACTGTAGATAGTACCTTCAAATTTGTTAGGTATATACTCGCTGTAGTCCAAATTCTGCAAGAAAGGTTATGTAAATCATTGGACAATTTTGAGAAAGGCGAAAAAAAGCTGCTAATGAAATGATTTTTTTAACAGAAGGTAAGCTTCAAAAAAAATTTCCTTTGTTGAATTTAGATTTGCTTCAAAATCGGTAACAATGTGTAGGTTCGCTCTTTTAGCAAGTTTGTTCTTAGCTCTTGCCCAAATATCCACCCAAAATCCATCGGTTTTTCCACCTCCACCAGCAGGACAACAACAAACCGGAGCTCCTGGCAGAAACGGAAGTCATGAAGGTCAGTACGGGCTTATAGTGGGGTAGAAACGGGTGGAAGTGGCGTTTCCATATTTTAGTTGATATATGAATCTCGTTGGGTTTTTGTAAGTCTGTTTTTCAGTTGCAGCATAAATGATCCTTCTTACTTATCTGTCATTCAAATATTGTGCAGCGCTTTTTGAATATAATTGTGTAAAAAATATGTTTGCTGTTAAAACTTTGCTATGTTTTTTAAATCTCATGCTTAAAATTACCCTCAAAAATCGTTTCACCAATGTTCACCTTAAATCAGCGCTTTCCAAACTTTTTCAGTTCGCGACCCAACTTTTTCAGTTCGCGACCCACTTTTAATGCAGGTTTTATGGTGCGAACCACAATGAGATGTGATCAAACGAAAAAAAAACAAATTAATGAGAAACGAAACAAAGTATAAACATGCAATTTACTATTAATGTGTGTTACACTATATGCACTTACAACGTGGGCGGTACCGCCCCCTTGTGGGCGTTGGCGAGTTACAAGGGGGCGTTTTGGGTCCGTTTCTAATTTGGGGGGCGCTGAATGCACTTAAGAGGGCGTTACATAAAACCACTTATAGACTAAATTTTATAAAAAATTCACATAAAAATAGTAACAAACAGGACTGTAGGTAACTTTTAACCTTAAATGCAGTTTTCCGACCATTGTTACGTAATAAATGTAAAGTTGTTGGTTGTTGTTGCGTTTCACAGTTTTATACGCGGCAAAATCTTTGTATATTTAAAGCAGGGGTCGCCAACTTACGGCCGCCACCTCTTTGACAACTATAGACACGAGTCCTTTCGGGCAAAAATTTTTCGCGCTTCGCGCCAATGGTCTTTTTACGTCCAGTTTGTTTACGTTTTCATGCTGTTTTGGGAATAGACTAGCGCTTTTTTACCGTTGCGGACAAACGTAAAAAGGTATTCAAAAATATTAGACATATATTATTTAACATTTTTTGATTTTTTTCGGCAATGTACGGTAATGAATACTAGCACGAAATTTAAAAGAAATGTTGGTATACCCCCAAAAAATTGCGCTCGCAAGCTGCGCCAGGACTTAAAGACCTTAACAAACACTGAATGACACTATCTATAAACACTAAGGTTATCGCATTTCTTCAAACTAGCTTTATTACACATTTAATTAGTAGTATGGATGAAAAAAATCCGAGGTCCGCCTGATTCACAGTTGTTCTAGCATTTCAATAACACAATTCTTAGCGGCCCACAGAGACCTTTCTGAGTCTGATTGGTGCCCCTGACAAGAAGTGGTTGCCGACCCCTGATTTAAAGTATTGGTGCAGAAAGTTGAATTTGTTCCTGGTAATGACATAACCTGGTGAATTAATGTATCCATAAATTCCTATAGTGAATGTATGTTAGACAACCTAAAATATGACTGACAGCTTATCGAAACGAAAGTGAAGACAATAAGTGTTAGGCAACGATTAATATAATACTTGACTGTAAAGCAAGATGAGGGGGGCAATATGAAATATTATTGAGCCCAAGGGGGCACTAGTATCAAAATGGTTGGGAAACACTGACTTACACTATATGGTTTAAATTTGGCAAACAAACAATTCTGCCTTAAATATATTTTTTTTGTTTTAAAATATCCCTATACTAAGTGTCCTACTTGTTCTCGTACATACAGAAACAAATAATTCTGGGTTGGAAAAGAATGTGACAAGTCTGGAAGCCGAGTTGTAGTCGATGAGGGATAAATCTAAAACAGATACTTTGAATGCTTGTGAAGATTTTTCGAGAAGATGTCGTTTAAACATTTAATCAGGCATTTTTTTGCGGCAAAGAGTAGTTCACTATAACTGTTGTTTTGTCGTTTTTAGTTTGCCCTCCCCTGACCTTCACGTTTCCCCGACAACGCCAGATCCTCGACTACGTCTGGTACCGAGGCTATGTTCCTAGTCTCAAAGCAGCCACGGCCTGCGCATGGATCAACGTGACCGATGTTTCTCATTGCTTTGCAGTCGCCAGTTACGCCGGCGCCCACGATAACGAGTTTCTCATCTTCAGCAGTCAACAATACACAGTAGACCCACATATTAACGGAAGCAAGTATTCCTTTACCTACCAATGGGTGCCCAACGTTCAGGTACAGTTACTATTAGTATATCATTTCACGTATAGTTGCTATCAGTAGATCATTTCAGGTACAGTCTAGATTTCTCTCATAGTGAAGTATTATTATGTTTATTATTTAACAACAATACTTGAGCTACCCAAACCCAAACGCTAACCAGCACCCAACCCCAAATAATGCGCGTTTTGAGAGGGATCTAGACCAGCATAGAATATTATTTAAAATGTAAATTCATTTCCAAAACGGTCTGGTATTTTAGCATTGGAGTAGTATGTTGCTTTTTTTAGCATTACATAAACTTGGTTTTAAAACTTGCAGCATTTTTTTACCTAATTATCCGGCCGATATGAAATATTGTTTTCTTGTACCGTCACTGAGCGCTTAAGATTTAATACAGTGGCAACGAACTTTCTGTTAATCGGCGCTGTTAAGGCGTACGTCGAAATTCCTTATTCGCGTGAGGCCTTAAACTTTCCTTCCCTTGTTAGGTCCACATATGCACCTGGTTCGATTCAGAGTCGAATGAGCTTGGATTTTCAGCGAACGGCGAAATACGGCAAACCGTTCCTTATATAGGAGGGGCGACATCTAGTGGTGGAAGCTTTATATTTGGCCAAGACCAGGATGCGAAAAATGCCGAACGTTTGGACGCTGGCCAGTCGTTCACGTAAGTTGTAACGATATAATTGGACCATGTTTATATATATATATATTTATATATATATATAATATATTTATATACAAAGAGAGAGACTCGTTAATCGAACAAATTTGTTTCCTAATTAAAGGTATTTTGTACGGGGTATCCGAATTACCGAAAAGCGAAAAATGACTATATCCCTCATCCATAACCGGGTTGTTTTAAAACATAGTTTTAATGTCTAAGACTCCGTCAGCAGGTTTCCAGGTAAATAGGGTAAAAGGCTCAAAGAAACATTTGTTCGCAGGAGTTAAATTTAGGACAACGGGAATTGCGATTCTTAGGGGTTTCGATTGATCATCTTTGTATTCAGCCTACCAATGTGGCCGAACAACACTTTTTGCTATAGAGAGCATTTCGTTTAAGGTCAAATCAAAAATTTGTCCCCTGTGTGCATAGCTTACACCAGGGGTGGGCAAACTGCGGCTCGTCCGCATGTTTTTTTTTGGGTCTTTCAGTTGAATCGTAAAATTCCCAAAAAATTGTCAAGGCTGCCAAGATGCAGTTTATGAGCGTTTCTCTCTTTTCCTTTTCTTTATTTCGTTCAGCATTTCGTTTATGACGTAAACCCTAGACATAGATTCCGAAGGGTTTGTTACCAAATGACTGATATTGATAAATATTGTGCGTGTTATTTTGTTATTACCGTTAATATTATTGTGGTAATTATTACTGTTGTGTTATTTACAATTATTTTATTATTGCTGAACTTGAAGTTTTTACCGGTTTTGTATTGGAATAATTTTAAAGCTCTCGGGTACATGTATCTTCTGCAAATGAATCTTTGATTGATTACATTTGCCCACCCCTGGCCTATACCAAAGGTCATTTGAATAATTTAGTTTTGCACTTCTTGGTAGAGATGCAAATTTAAATTTTAAACAACAATTGTTTTCCCAGTGGTACAATCGGAAACTTCTTTATGTGGCCACGTGTTCTGACGTCAGCGGAGATTAGAGCCGTTACACATGATTGCATCTGCCCAGTTGATTACGTCATTGCTCCATCGATGCAGAACGTCGAGTTGTTTGGTGACGTCACCTATGACGTACCACAGATGTGTCCTGTGATAATGTAGACCTGCAATCGCTAGCACCAAAACGTGCGACATTTCGTGCTTCCGATTTACATCTTATCCTCACTTTGCTCGCATGCTCAACGGTGTTGATCATTTCTTGTTGGAAGTTTTTCAAATTGTATATTTTCTTTATCGAACAAGGTATTAATTCTATGTTTGCCGCCCAACGTTTTGCAATATTGCTGACAAAATACAGCTTGTCATTGACAGGACCGACTTAAATGGCTGTTGTGCCATCTCAGAAAAAAATTGCTTCTCTTCTCGAAAAAAAATAAAATCAATCACAAAGTTAAATGCGAGAATTGTCAACACCAATTTGTCTTCGCAGGTCCAGAAAAAGAAGAAAAAAATCAAAACTATACTGAGTTAGGATGACGCACAAAGTGCCAGCCAATTGACACTGTAACCATTTCTTTTGTTGGAACTAGCCCAGATCCTATATAAAACAAATACTTTTAATAGCATATGCCGTTTCAACGATGACCTGGTGCGTTTAACATTTTTCTAAGTTGATTTTTCTTTTTTAACTTATAAACGTAAACCTTGGCATAGACTTTGGCAACTGAAAACATTCGCTGTGTTACGTTTTATCATACTGTTCAATGTTTAAGGGTTGTAACATAATTATGTTCTTGCTTGTTGTTATCACTCGAACGCAGGCCGGGGGCACATTTGCAACGAAGCTCGATATAAACTGCACCTAGCATGACCTCGTTATCTTTCGTTGCCTAAGGACCTTTCGAACGCTGTTTGTCAAACACGCCCACGTGCTAGTTAAATTGCAGCCGCGTTCCATTGGCTCGCTGATTACATCTGTAATCCATTTTTTTAAACTGGCCTTTAATGATGGAAATTATGAAAACACACAGTATGTTATTTAGATCTGGGTGGAAACGCAAAATAAGACCCACAAAGCAACACCAGCTAAAGCAGAATAATCTATATTAAATCTATATTAATCTATATTACAACAGCATTAAACGACAAAATCAAACCAAATACGCAGTAATAACAACGACAGAATAAGATCTAAAATCGTCTGAATAAGACCTAAATCTGACGGATCATTGCGTCCTAAATTTAACGTAATTAAACGTAAATTGACAAATTTGGCAAAACTGTAGGGACAGGGTATGGAACCGGTTAGGGGATCCTTTTATGGCGTCGGCCTTTTCGATGTCGACGTATGTCCTCCTTAATTTTAAAGGCGCTGTTGGGGTGCCTCTGTTAAGGGTTAGGCGCGGATAATGGGTAGAATTTGGTTAGGGTTGAAATTATTAGGTGGAGTTGGTGATGAAGTTAGGGATAGGGTTCGGTGTTTGGTTAAACGTTGTAGGCTAAAGGCATTATTCTGGCCATGTAGGTCTTATTCTGAACTGTGTTTTATTCCCACGTAGATGTTGTTCTGATTTCGTTATTAAATGGCCGGAGTCCCGTTGGCTATATCGTCTTCCTTTGAAGAGCCAATATCAGCCATTTGGACTTCAAATAAAGAACTACCATTCCAGTCATATTGCTCAGTGTTTATTGATAAAAATAGTGACTCAAGTTTATCTCCAGACGTGTTCCTTTATTAAAAAATATAAATCTATGCGGTAATTTTTTATTAAAGGATCATCTCCAAACAGCTTAACTCAAATCAAAACATATTATTAAGACCAACGCCATAATAAAACCCAAAACATTTTTGATATAAAACGGGCACCGTGACATGCCGCCGTGGCATCCGCTGTTCTAGTGTCGAGGTATGTGTTTTAAGCGGTGGCGTTTGGGGACGCTGTTTTGACACGGGACTGTTTACCCTTGATAGGGTTTTGGGTAGGTTTCAGTAAAATTTGGGTTCACAGTGGATTTTTTTGGAGAAGCTATAGTAGTGCAATTAGGGTTTTTTTTGGATTATGTAAAACGTTATTCAAGTCCACTTTTACTACTATCTAATTCTCAAAATAATACTCATTTTTTGTAACATTTTACAAAAACAATACAGATTTTTTTTGCGAGTTCTTGTAACATTTTTTTATTACGTTGTACCTGGCCACCTTTCACGGCGAACCGCTTAAGAAATGCTGCAACAATTTCTGTGTTGGAACAAGCACAGATCCTTTGATACAAATAACTTTATTAATATTTTTGGTATTTTTTTTTTCTTTTTTAACTAGTAGGCGTAAACCTTGGCATGAGACTTTGGAAACTGAAAACACTCGCTGTGTTACGTTTTACCAATTGCTCAATGTTAAGGGGTGTAACACGCCAAGTTATGTTTTTGCTTGTGTTATCACTCGAATACAAGACGATAGCAAATGTATAACGAATCTCGGTATAGATTGCACCTATATTAGCATCACGTCGTTGACTTTCGTTGCCTGGGATCTTTTAAACTATGTTTGCCAACATTTCGAACTTGCTTGCCAAACAGGACTTTTCGAACGTTGCTTGACAACCTTTCGAACTTGCTTACCAAAAGGGACATTTCGAACGTTGTTTGACAAACACGCTCACGAGCTAGTTACATTGCAGTCGCGTTACATTAGCTCGCTGATTACATCTGTAATCCATTTTCACAGTACTTACTCATGTTTTTTTCGACTGGTATAAAGCTGTACACCTGGATCTGCATGTTAGTTGGAAATCGAGCCGCGAGTCAAAACTTGTGTTTGAGGAGTTGTAAGCTTTGCTTTCTGCAGCTTAATAGTCCTATTTCTCGCTTTAGTTCAAATTAATTGTAGTCCAAAAAATCGCAAGAACGGTCATGTAAATTATTAGTCAATTTTGAGAAAGGCGACAAAAAGCTGTTAATGAAATGATTTTTTTTAACAGAAGGGCTTAAAAAAGAAATTTCTTTTGTTGATTTTCGATTTGGGTAAATCGTTAACAATGTGTAGGTTCGCTCTGTTTGCCAGTTTGTTCTTAGCTCTTGGCCAAATATCCACCCAAAATCCATCGGTATTTCCACCTCCACCAGCAGGACAACAGCAAGCCTGCGGCGGCCAGGTCCAAATATGTGCACCACTCTCCAATATTCCAGGCCAAGAAGCCTACCTGGGAGGTAAGATCAAAAATTTTTAATCGTTTAAAAATCAAAAAAAAATTTCTCTCCAACTAGAAAAACACTATAGTAAACTTCAAACGCACAAAAAATGGTGGTATGCCAATGTAGAAAAAAAATTGATTTACAGCAAATCCCGTAAATTTTATCAAAAGTCTATATGCTACGACAAACGAAACGCATAATTTCGACGCACATAAAATTTTTTAATTAAAACCACTAAAATATGCTTTCCAAACCTAAAGTTCGATAACCGCCAGAACGTCAGAAAAACTACAGCAATTTTTTGCGTTTTCTTACAGGGCTCAGAGGGCAAAAAGGTGAAACAGGAGCTCATGGCAGAAACGGAAGTCATGAAGGTCAGTACGGGTTAATAGTGGGGAAGGAACGGGTGGAAGTGGCGTTTCCATATTTTAGTTGATATATGATTCTCGTTGGGTTTTTGTAAGTCTGTTTTTTAGTTGGCGACAGATGCAGCATAAATGATCCTTCTTACTTATCTGTCCTTGAAATACTGTGTAGCGCTTTTTAAATATATTGTGTAATAAAAAATATATTTGCTGTTAAAACTTTGCTATGTTTTTTAAATCTCATGCTTAAAACTACCCTCAAAAATCGTTTTACCAATGTTCACCTTAAATCAGCGCTTTCCAAGCTTTTTCGCGACGTTGCAGGTATTATGGTGCGAACCACAATGAGATGTGATCAAACGAAAGAAAAACAAATTAATGAGAAACGAAACAATGTATAAACATGCAATTTACTATTAATGCTAAACGTGGGTTTGCATATTGGATATTGTAAGGTTTGGTCGAGGCTCGATGGGGACAACTTACTAAAATATAGTTAATACGACACCACACATCTAATTGTACGTATTTGTTACATTGGTAATCCATCAATGTTACGTAATGAAAATGCAATAATTTCCCCCATCTGATCGAAAACTGTAACATTTAGATTTTCGACCCACCTGAAATAGCTTCGCGACCCACTGGTTGGAAAGCTCTGTCTTAAATGCTTTTATGAACATGCCTCCAAGTGATCACAATGTTAGAAACCACATTGTGTTATGTGTGTCAACACTTACACTATATGGTTTAAATTTGGCAAACAAACGATTCTGTCTAAAATATATTTTTTTTGTTTTAAAATATCCCCATACTAAGTGTCCTACTTGTTCTCGTACACACAGAAACAAATACTTCTGGGTTGGAAAAGAATGTGGCAAGTCTGGAAGTTGAAGTCGATGAAGGATAAATCTAAAACAGATACTTGAATGCCTGTGAAGATTTTTCGAGAAGATGTCGTTAAAGCATTTAATCAGGCATTTCTTTGCGGCAAAGAGTAGTTCACTATAACTGTTGTTTTGTCATTTTTAGTTTGCCCTCCCCTGACCTTCACGTTTCCCCGACAACGCCAGATCCTCGACTACGTCTGGTACCGAGGCTACGTTCCTAGTCTCAAAGCAGCCACGGCCTGCGCATGGATCAACGTGACCGATGTTTCTCATTCCTTTGCAGTCGTCAGTTACGCCGGCGCCCACGATAACGAGTTTCTCATCTTCAGCACTCAACAATCCACAATGGACCCACATATTGACGGAAGCAAGTATTCATTTACCTACCAATGGGTGCCCAACGTCCAGGTACAGTTACTATTAGCATATCATTTCAGGTACAGTTGCCATCAGTAGATCATTTCAGGTACAGTCTATATTTCTCTGATAGCAAAGTATTATTATGTTTGTTATTTAACAACAATGTTTGAGCTACACAAACCCAGAAGCTAACCGGCACCCAACCCAAAATAATGAGTATTTTGAGAGGGATCTAGACCAGCATAGAATATTATTTAAAATGTAAGTTCAGTTCCAAAACGGTCTGGTATTTTAGCATTGGAGTAGTATGTTGCTTTATATAGCATTACATAAACTTGGTTTTGGATCTTGCGGCATTTTTTTTACGTAATTATCCGGCCGCTTTTAAGTTGTACGTCAAAATTCCTCATTCGCGTGCGGCCCTAAACTTTCCTTCCCTTCCTAGGTACACATATGCACCTGGTTCGATTCCAACTCGAATGTGGTTGGATTTTCAGTGAACGGCGAAATACGACAAACCGTTCCTTATACAGGAGGGGCAACATCTAGTGGTGGAAGCTTTTTGTTTGGCCAAGACCAGGATGCGAAAAATGCCGAACGTTTGGAAGCTGGCCAGTCGTTCACGTAAGTTGTAACGATATGATTGGACCATGTTTATATATATATATATATATATATATATATATATATATAATATATTTATATACAAAGAGAGAGAGATTCATTAATCGAACCAATTTGTTTCCTAATAAAAGGTACCAATGTGGCCAAACACCACTTTTTGCTATAGAAAGCATTTCATTTAAGGTCAAGTCAAAAATTTGTCCCTGTGTGCATAGCTTATACCAGGGGTGGGCAAACTGCGGCTCGTCCGCATGTTTTTTTGGGTCTTTCAGTCGAATCGTAAAATTCCCAAAAAATTGTCAAGGCTGCCAAGATGCAGTTTATGAGCGTTTCTCTCTTTTCCTTTTCTTTATTTCGGTCAGCATTTCGTAAACCCTAGACATAGATTCCGAAGAGTTTGTTACCAAATGACTGATATTGATAAATATTGTGCGTGTTATTTTGTTATGACCGTTAATATTATTGTGGTAATTATGACTGCTGTGCTATATTACAATCCTGTTATTATTGCTGAACTTGAACTTTTTACCGGTTTTGTATTGGAATAATTTTGAGGCTTTTTGGTACATGTATATTTTGCAAATAAATCTTTGATTGAATACATTTGCCCACCCCTGGCCTATACCAAAGGTCATTTGAATAATTTAGTTTTACACTTCTAGGTAGAGATGCAAATTAAAATTTTAAACAACAATTGTTTTCCTAGTGGTACAATCGGAAACTACTTTATGTGGCCGCGTGTTCTGACGTCAGCGGAGATTAGAGCCGTTGCACATGACTGCATCTGCCCGGTTGATTACGTCATTGCTCCATCGATGCAGAACGTCGAGCTGTTTGGTGACGTCACCTATGACGTACCACAGATGTGTCCTATGATAATGTAGACCTACAATCGCTAGCACCAAAACGTGCAACATTTTGTGCTTTCGATTTACATCTTATCCTCACTTTGCTCGCATGCTCAACGGTGTTGATCATTTCTTGTTGGAAGTTTTTCAAATTGTATATTTTCTTTATCGAACAAGGTATTAATTCTATGTTTGCCGCCCAACGTTTTGCAATATTGCTGACAAAATACAGCTTGTCATTGACAGGACCGACTTAAATGGCTGTTGTGCCATCTCAGAAAAAAATTGCTTCTCTTCTCGAAAAAAAAAAAATCAATCACAAAGTTAAATGCGAGAATTGTCAACACCAATTTGTCTTCGCAGGTCCAGAAAAAGAAAAAAAATCAAAACCACTGAGTTCGGAAGACGCACAAAGTGCCAGCCAATTGACACTTTAACCATTTCTTTTGTTGGAACTAGCCCAGATCCTTTACAAAAAAATACTTTTAATAGCATTTGCCGTTTCAACGATGACCTGGTGCGTTTAACATTTTTTTAAGTTGATTTTTTTTTCTGAACTATAGTAGACGTAAACCTTGGCATAGACTTTGGCAACTGAAAACATTCGCTGTGTTACGTTTTATCATACTGTTCAATGTTAAGGGTTGTAACATAATTATGTTCTTGCTTGGTGTTATCACTCGAACGCAGGCCGGGGGCACATTTGCAACGAATTTCGATATAGACTGCACCTAGCATGACCTCGTTATCTTTCGTTGCCTAAGGACCTTTCGAACGCTGTTTGTCAAACACGCCCACGTGCTAGTTAAATTGCAGCCGCGTTCCATTGGCTCGCTGATTACATATGAAATCCATTTTTTTAAACTGGCCTTTAATGTTTGAAATTATGAAAACACACAGTATGTTATTCAGATCTGGGTGGAAACGCAAAATAAGACCCACAAAGCAACACCAGCTAAATCAGAATAATCTATATTACAACAGCATTAAACAACAAAATCAAACCAAATACGCAGTAATAACAACGACAGAATAAGATCTAAAATCGTCTGAATAAGACCTAAATCTGACGGATCATTGCGTCCTAAATTTAACGTAATTAAACGTAGATTGACAAAATAGCCAAAACTGCAGGGACAGGGTATGGGACCGGTTAAGGGGATCCTTTTATGGCGTCGGCCTTTTCGATGTCGACGTATGTCCTCCTTAATTTTAAAGGCGCTGTTGGGGTGCCTCTGTTAAGGGTTAGGCGCGGATAATGGGTAGAATTTGGTTAGGGTTGAAATTATTAGGTGGAGTTGGTGATGAAGTTAGGGATAGGGTTCGGTGTTTGGTTAAACGTTGTAGGCTAAAGGCATTATTCTGGCCATGTAGGTCTTATTCTGAACTGTGTTTTATTCCCACGTAGATGTTGTTCTGATTTCGTTATTAAATGGCCGGAGTCCCGTTGGCTATATCGTCTTTCTTTGAAGAGCCAATATCAGCCATTTGGACTTCAAAGAAAGAGCTACCAATTCAGTCATATTGCTCAGCGTTTATTGATAAAAATAGTGACTCAAGTTTATCTCCAGACGTGTTCCTTTATTAAAAAATATAAAACTATGCGGTAATTTTTGATTAAAGGATCATCTTCAAACAGCAGCTTAACTCAAATCAAAACATATTATTAAGACCAACGCCATAATAAAACCCAAAACATTTTTGATATAAAACGGGCACCGTGACATGCCGCCGTGGCATCCGCTGTTCTAGTGTCGAGGTATGTGTTTTAAGCGGTGGCGTTTGGGGACGCTGTTTTGACACGGGACTGTTTACCCTTGATAGGGTTTTGGGTAGGTTTCAGTAAAATTTGGGTTCACAGTGGATTTTTTTGGAGAAGCTATAGTAGTGCAATTAGGGTTTTTTTGGATTATGTAAAACGTTATTCAAGTCCACTTTTACTACTATCTAATTCTCAAAATAATACTCATTTTTTGTAACATTTTACAAAAACAATACAGATTTTTTTTTGCGAGTTCTTGTAACATTTTTTATTACGTTGCACCTGGCCACCTTTCACGGCGAACCGCTTAAGAAATGCTGCAACAATTTCTGTGTTACTGTTGGAAAAAGCACAGATTCTTCGAAACAAAAAATTTTATTAATATTTTTGTAAAGTTTTTTTCTTTTTTAACTATAGTAGGCGTAAACCTTGGCATGAGACCTTGGAAACTGAAAATACTCGCTGTGTTACGTTTTACCAATTGCTCAATGTTAAGGGGTGTAACACGCCAAATTATTTTCTTGCTTGGTGTTATCACTCGAACGCAGGCCGGGGGCACATTTGCAACGAAGCTCGATATAAACTGCACCTAGCATGACCTCGTTATCTTTCGTTGCCTAAGGACCTTTCGAACGTTGTTTGTCAAACACGCCCACGTGCTAGTTAAATTGCAGCCGCGTTCCATTGGCTCGCTGATTACATCTCAAATCGATTTTCAGGCTATTCAACGATGTTTCGTTCGACAGGTATAAAGCTGAACACCTGCATCTGAAGATTAGTTAGAAACCGAGCCGCGAGTCAACGCTTGTGTTTGAGGAGTTGTACGCTTTGCTTTCTGCTGCTTAATAGGCATTTTTTACTGTAGTCTAAATCCTACAAGAACAGTAATGTATATAACTAGAGAAGTTTGAATCGGGCAAAATATGAAAACAAAAGCCGCTTTTGATAATATTTGTTTTTAAATAAGCCAAATTTAAATAGAACAATTTTAGGGAGTCAATAAAAAATGCTAATAGTCTGCAATGATTTTTTTTAACAGAACGTTAAAAAAATTTCCTTTGTTCATTTTCGATTTAATTTGGGTAAATCGGTAACAATGTGTAGGTTTGCTCTTTTTGCCAGTTTTATCTTAGCTCTTGGCCAAATATCCACCCAAAGTCAGTCGGTTTTTCCACCTCCACCAGCAGGACAACAACAAGCCTGCGGCGGCCAGGTCCAAATATGTGCGCCACTCTCCAATATTCCAGGCCAAGAAGCCTATCTGGGAGGTAAGATCGAAAATTTTTTTAGTTTAAAAATATCTCCAACTATAGAAAACACTATATAGAAATTTAAACGCACAAAAACTGGTATGCTCATATCGGTTAAAGATGAATTACGCCATGTCACGATCAAACGTCTTTATGTTATCTTAAAAGAAACGCATAATTCACGTCATAAAATGTGGTTCATTAATTGCACCCACCTAAACAGTGTTTCTTTACGATTTTAGCGCTCATACCCTTTGGGTTTTCATGAAATTTCCTCGTATAGCCCCGGTCTACGATGGTCGAACGGAAGTGAATAAAATTGTAATAATAGTAATTAAACGCAGCGTATTTATAAATAACGTTTTATATGCATGAAAACAGTCTTGCATAATACAACATACAAACAATCAGTCAATTTCCACCCCTGGTTAAGAACTTCTGCACCAAAATGTTTCCTGCTTTCCGAACCTAAAGTTCGATAACTGCCAAAACGTGTTGAACGAGTTAAGAAACTGCAGCTCAGCAATTTAAATCCTCTCGGCTTACCTAGCCGTTAAGAGTTTGCTGCGGTGGATCCAAGGAGGGCAAGATAAACCCATCAAACTGGAGTTTGTGCCTATTTTAACCACGTAGATGCAAACTATGTTTTGCATATTTCGTGACCTGTAGCGCAGCCGTTTTTATTACATCGTTTTAGAGTTAGCCCGAAGGCTCTTTGACTGAACGCATCCTCGAAAAGACTTGGAGTTTGTGCCTATTTTAACCACGTAGATGCAAAATATGATAAGCGTATTTTCGTGAGCCGTTTTAATTAAATCGGTTTAGATCATAGGCGCTGTACGACTTATCGCATCCTCGAGAAAGGTTGTGGTAAAGGCGTTTTTCGCTTCACGTCTAAAAAACAAAAAATATTCTGGAAAGGTGGCTTTTGTACTGTCAAAAAACCTTTCCCTCCTCTCACGAAAAACTATACATAGTCGGACATCTTCAACGAAACAACTCGTGTGTGTTGTTCTTATTTATCACGTAACTTTTGTATATAACTTTGTGATGTTATGTTATGACGTATCCTTATGAATCCTGTTTTTTTGGCTGCCCGAATAAAATGTTGTCGGTCATTGTGAATGTGTGACTTAATCGTAGTGATCTAGTTAATATTAACATTTAATACTATAAAGTTTGCGCCGATTTTGTATCTAATGTTAGTTAAAACAATTTTTTGCGTTTTGTTCCAGGGTTAAGGGGACAAAAAGGTGAAACCGGAGCTCCTGGTAAAGACGGAAGGTCTGAAGGTCAGTACGGGTTGATAGTGGGGTAGGAACGCGTTGGAGTGGCGTTTCCATATTTTAGTTGATATATAAATGTCGTTAGGTTTTTTGGGCTGGAATTTTTTTTACTGTCATACAACACAAATGATTCCTTCCTATTTATCTATCCTTGTCAAACATTATATAGCGCTACGATTACGCGAAAAACAACTTGGCCATGCTGTTTTGATTCCCACACAAAAATTACCTTAAAAAAGCGCTTTACCAATGTGCACCTTAAATGGTTACATAAACATGCCAACCCAGAGATCATAAAGTGAAGTCACTAACTAAATTGTGTTCTGTGTGTCTACACTTAAGCTGTATGGTTCATGTGGCAAACAAACAATTCTGTCTTAAATATTTTTTTTTGTTTTAAAATGTCTCTGAACTAAGTGTCCTACTTTTTCTCGTACACACAGAAACAAATATTTCTGGTTTGGAAAAGAAGGTGGCAAGTCTGAAAGCCGAGTTGAAGTCGATGAACGATAAAACTAAAACAGGTACCTTGAATGTCGTGGTTTTTGCTCATAAAGAGAACGTTAGCCTACGCTTCATAAAACAAAACGCTTATCATTAAAACACTTAAAACCCTCATCAGACATTTTTTGCGGCAGGAATAGTTAATCATAACTGCTGTTTTATTTTACCCATAACTGCTGTTTTACGTTTTTAGTCTGCCCTTCCTTGACCTTCACGTTTCCGCGACAACGCCAGATCCTCGACTACGTCTGGTACCGAGGCTACGTTCCTAGTCTCAAAGCAGCCACGGCCTGCGCATGGATCAACGTGACCGATGTTTCTCATTCCTTTGCAGTCGTCAGTTACGCCGGCGCCCACGATAACGAGTTTCTCATTTTTAGTGGACAGCAAAACACAATCGACCCTCACATTGACGGGAGGATATTTTCTTTTCCCTACAAATGGGTGCCCAACGTTCAGGTACAGTTACTATTGTAGTATATCATTTCTTTTCAGGACAGCTATACTATCAGTGGATTATTTCAGTTAGAATTTTGTACTACCAAGAAGTGGCAAGCACTGGCGTATGGTTGTTTTAAATCGCCCCTGTGATCCTGCTCAGTTGTTAGAGCGACACACCCCTTTTGGCCGGGGGTCGTGAGTTCGATCCTCACTGCAGGCTGGTTATTTTTCTAGCCTGCCCTGCTTGCTATATTAACTTATAACAAACTACAATTTTATTTTCGGAACAAACAGTATTTTGTTGACCTAATCATCGAAACCGGTCGGTATAACTAAAAAAATGTTATCGTCACTGTACGCTTAAGAGTTAGGAAGACAGTGGCAATTTTTTTATCTATGCAAATATGCTGTTTTCTCGGCGCTGTTGTTATATAGGATAAAACTCCTAAATTTCCCTTCCATTCCTAGGTCCATATATGCACCTGGTTCGATTCAGAGTCAAATGAGCTTGGATTTTCAGTGAACGGTAAAATACGACAAACAATAGCTTACACTGGAGGAGCGACATCTAGTGGTGGAAGCTTTATATTTGGCCAAGAACAGGATGCGAAAAATGCCGAACGATTGGACGCTGGTCAGTCGTTCACGTAAGTTTTAACCACATTATATTGAACCATGTTTGTATATATATATGGATATTTATATTTATACACAAAGAGAGAGACAGATTCTTGATGTAGGCGTAATTGGTTGATAGGGAAAAACGGATAAGACATAACCAACAATTTCAGTTGGGATTTCAGTTACCGGTCTTTATATTATATTTTACATTATGGCATGGCAGTGTTTTGGGCATCAAGGCGCGGTGAAATATTTTACCTTAAAACCAAATATCCTGAATCCGCCACTGAATTCGTAGTTTTACGTGGTGGGCTTTTAATAATTTTGAAAAGAGTACTTTGGGCCGCGACAAAAAAGTTTGCCGACCACTGATGTACAAATTGACCAGTTATTCTTGTATAGAGCCTACCAATGTGGCCAAACAACACTTTATGCAGATAGGGAGCATTTCATATATCAACGTGGCATTAAACAATTTAATCTTTCGTTTTTAGGTGGAGATGAAAATTTAAACGTTCATCTAGACCAGTGGTTCTCAACCTTTTTTAGAGCCAGAGCCGCATTTCAAACCTAGGGTTTGCAAGGAGCCGCATAAAAACAACAATAGGCATATAATTAAAAAACATTAAAATAGCAACAAGAAAACAACCAATATACATCACGCTAGCCTAGGCTAACTAATTAACAGTGTTTGCCATAGCTTTGCCAATTGCTATAGCTTGTCGATCAGGACTAAATATATTGTGACGTAACAAACCACAAAATTATTTTATAGAGCCGGACGGAAGTACCCGGTAACATTAGTACTTCGTACTCGGGATCCTTGCTGATCAAATTCATTAATTTTTTATTCTTCTTACTTACTTTGTTGCAGTTTTCCTACTGCCAACTAATTTTTTACTCCGTTAGTAAGAGCCGCAATATGTACAGTTGAGAGCCGCATGCGGCTCTGAGAGCCGCGGTTGAGAATCACTGATCTAGATAGAGAATTTACAAAGAGAGAGACCACTTTGTTTCGCCATATGTTAAAAAATACTGAAACCTTGTACCACTCACATTGTGCGTTAAGTAATTGACAGCAATGCAGCAAAACCGAAAATAAATTTAGCTTCACTCTTAAATCACCCCGTTATGAGATTTATGGCTATTTGACGAATTTGTTTCTAAACTTTTCCTGATAAAAAAGATAAAACACACAGGAAGACATTCGTTCCCGGCAACACTAGGTAAAGAACTTTGTGAATAGTCACTATTAATGCGCCTAATCTGCATTTTTGGCGAAAACCGAAGGAAATCAGTTTAAGCATTTTAGAAATAAAGGTATAAATTGTCTCTGTATAGACCCTACCAATCCATAATTTTGCAGATAAAGCATGTCATTTTACTATTCTAGGAATGACAAACTAATTAACCTAGAGTTGTGTGCATAGCCTACCAACACTGCCATTAAAGCATTTAAATAATTTAGATTTATACTACTATAGGCTAGGATGCAAATATAAATTTTAACCAACAATTCTTTCCCAGGGGTACAATCGGAAACTTCTTTATGTGGCCACGTGTTCTGACGTCGGCGGAGATTAAAGCCGTTGCACATGATTGCATCTGCCCAGTGGATTACGTCATTTCTCCATCGATGCAGAACGTCGAGCTTTTCGGTAACGTCACTTATGACGTACCGCAGATGTGTCCTGCGCTATAATGTAGACCTACAATCGGTAACACCGAAACGTGGTTCTTTTTGTGATTTATATGTTATCCTCGCTTCGCTCGCTTGCTTAACGGTGATCATCAAATAAAGCTTCTCACAATATATTTTTTCTTTATCGAGCAAGTTATTAATTCTATATGTTTGCAGCAGAAGGTGTTGCAATATTGCTGACCAAATTCAGCTTGTCATTGACAGGAACGACTTTACTGGTATACAGTTACACAGTAGCATTAGGAAATGCTTCAGTAAAAGAGCAATTGGTACCCTAAAGAAGTACGCGCAAATATATCGAAAGTCTTCCGGAAAACATCCACTCTCTTTTTTAAAAAAAAACGTTCATGGAGTAAGATCAATATATTTCATATGTCTAAGTACGTTAACCCAAAAGCGCTCTGGGTCTCATCCTAGCATCTAAATAAACGTCTGGCCAATTGTGACGCCATGTCAAAAAAAAACCTATCCACCGCCCGAAACAAAAATAAAATGAATAACAAAATTAAATTATAGAAATGTCAATAAATGGCAGGTCTATCAGCAAAAACAAAAATTAAACCACCGAGTTTGGATGACGCACACAGTGCCAGCCAATTAACAATTAAATCATTTCTCTTTTGGAACAAGTACAGATTCTATAAAACAAACAATTTTTATAACACTTCCCCATTTCAGCAATGAACTGGTGCGTTTAACATTTGTTAACTGGTAGGCTTAAACCTCGTCAAAGTTTCTAGAAACTAAGTACACTCGCTGTGTTACTTTTTATCATTTTGTTTAATGTTAAAGAACATGCCAAAACAAAGTTATATTCTTGCTTGTTGTTAAGCGCAGGCCTGTATCACATGTCAACGAATCTCGGTATAGACTGCACCTCTAGCAACACGTCGTTGACTTTTGTTGCCTGATGACTCGCACGTTATAAGTAGGGAATCTATTTAACGCTAAAGCAAACTGCGTAGCACGAAGTTCTGCGTAACACGAAGTTCTGCGTAACACGAAGTTCTGCGTAACACTAAGTTCTGTGTTTAAGGTTTATCGGCATTGCCTATATGTGACCATAGTAATGTTGGTATTTTGTATCGTATCGGATGGAATTTATTTTTTATCCAAATAAAAACGCCAAATAAGGCATAATTGCAGTTACAAACTATTTCGCCTAAAACAGAAATTGATAGGCTTCAAGTCATTCAAACCGAAACTTGAAAAAACTTCTACTACCGTGGTTGTCCAATTTTTTCACTGGAAAGCTCTTAACGCTTTCTCGAAATAAGAATATGTCTTACGTTAAAATCTGTGCTCACTCAAACTACTTTAACGTCTAAAGAATTACCATATACCCTCTATGGCAGGGGTTCTTAAACTTTTTTTACCGCGGACCCCTAAAATGTTCTTTTATCTCGCGTGGACCACTGAAGGCAAAAAAATTTCAAAAATGACGTCATAAATTGATGTCACAGTACAAATAGACTTCATAAATTTGCTGATTTTGGATCCAAAAATGTTTAAGTGAAATGGAGTCTAAATACATTCCGTGCAAAGCCGTTTTAATTTTAATTAAAATGTTTTATTTTTCAATTAAACCTTCATGGACCCTCTAAAACTAGTTCACGGACCCCCAAGGGGTCCATGGACCCCAGTTTAAGAACCCCTGCTCTATGGAAATGGCGTGTTCTGACTTATAATAGTCAACTGATGATGTTGCATCATACCTACAAAACTTTTCCACTCCACTTCAAGAAACACTTGTCTCACAAAGAACATGAAAAACACACAAGGAACACTTAAAAATCCAGATATAAGATTAGCGCATACACGTCGGTTCGTTCCAATACGACAAGTCTAAAAACCATCGAACACTTTAATCAAAACTGAATGCACCACCTAATGAATAAACTCGAAAAGTCATTTCAAATCAAATCACTTTCGATTGGTCTTTTCAAGAAAAATGTCGAGGATGTACAGTAAGAAAGCATCCTGGGGCGAAAACTGTACTCTTCCAATCTTGGCGGAATCAATATTACTGGAGACAAAAAATGTAAAAATAATCCTCACAACTTTCAAATTAATTGAACCATTTTCGCTTTAAATAAATTTCAGCCAGTCTTCCACTTTAAGTAATAAATGAGGATAAATTACTGTGGAAATGTTTTAGGATGGAAATCTGAATCAACTTTTATGGACTTTTTTTTTCACTGTTTTCGAGCTCACCATGTATCTTTTCGTATAGCCTATACAGTTATTTATACTTGTTTTTGTTTAACGATAATCTAGTTATAAAGTTCGCTACAAAATTTTTAATTAAAGTATGTGCGACACTACGTAAATTACAATTAATAAGTGAAGTATTAGTTAATTTCAAAAATGTATCGTATTTATTTTACATTCCTTTTCAAAAAAATTTAAGAACATTTCGTTTTATTTGCATTTTTCAGTATAGCGGACTTCCGATTGTAAAATATTTCGCTTTGGGTTCAGCTAAGGAAAAAAATGCAAAATGGAAGGAGTTTATATAGTTACCTAATTTTTGACCAGTTCTTCATACCGGAATATTGCTGCAAGCATTCGAAGCGGGAAACTCAATACAACTATTGTTTGCATTAATTTTCCGGGTGGTAAGCCAGTTCGTTAGTGCAAAATATCTACACCCGGATTCGTGTTGTAAAAAAACTTGTACGCCAAACACTGTTGAGCTCACTAAACAAAATGCGAAACTGAAATTGACGGCAATAGTTGAACCTTAAAAAGAAACGAAAAACTAGAATTAAAAACTCCATAAATTACTGGTTTAGCACAATGGATATAAGTTATTTGTTTATGAAAGTATTAATTCAGCATGACACGTTGAAATTATTTTTGTTTCATTACGTGTTGTGCAATACTAATAATTGGTGCGTAATAAAATGATTGTGATTGCCTTGACCTGTTGCTGCCTAATTACAATACAGGCCTAATGTAACGGTTGTGCTCATACAAACATACCTAGATATCACGGCAAGATAAATTAAAAGTCGATAAATTGTTATTTGTTTATTTTCAATACATTATTTTAAACTTTCGTTTGGTGTTCCACAAAATAATTTTGCTGCATAAAGTGTTATGTGACAGGGACAGATTAAGGTAAGGGGCACATGGCTATAAATAAAAATGTATTTTTCCAACAAATGTAAATCTGGATTACGTTTTTAGTATTTTAACACATTGCCATAATTTTTTTTAGCCTAAAAGCGGTGTGCGTCTCATCGCAACTATATGAGAATGAACTAAATAATGTAAGGCGTTTTTGGCTTTGCGCAAACCGATACTTCATTACAGTATATAGCTTTTCTATTGAAAGTAACACCACTTCAACCTAAAACGTTAACAAAATACCGAACTGTGTTGTGTTTCAAAGATTAACGTCTTCATGACGTCAAGTTTACAACTCTCAAAAATTTGTCAAGCCCTTTCCCCAAACAAAAATCCTAGATCCGCGCCTGTTTCGTGATACTAAATGGTTGAAAAACACTGTGTTAAGTCGCCTCTGAAAACCCAAAGTTCAACCAAACACATCCGCAAAGGCAGGGCACTCTGTCAACCAAACTCGAATGGCGATTGAAAAATTGTTGTGGTTTTGTGCATAAACCGAAGGTTGTCTCAGTTTGAAGCATCGCAGTGTTATTGGTTTTTCATGTGCGTTGCGGGTTCAAAATTCAAACCGTAAGCAAAATACAAGCGTACAGAGGTTCACAACCAATCGAAAACAAAGAAATCTACCGGATTATTGACAGAAAAAATGGAATTTGTTGTGGAAAGAGGCTCGCAGGTGGAAAGGCGAACCAACCAGCTTTAGTTTTTCATGCCCATTTCAAAAACGAGCAACTGTAGCAAGTCCTTAAAAAGTTGTAAGTATATACTGGGTTAGAATGTAGTGATCTTCAAGTTATGTTGAAATTAAAGGTTTAAGTCACTTTTACATTTGATACAGAAAATGTTTATCATTGGTGCTTAAGTAGGTTCCTCAAAGAACCACGAAAGTTAAAAAAAACTGAAGCAACTTTATTAAAATTTATAATACTGCAGTTACGACCCCGGTGCAAATTCTACGATGGACGCTCGCATTTACTAGTACTGAGTTTATATCATTTTATCAGATTAAATAACACTGTTTCTTCTATTACCAATGTTTCCGAAAAGTGCTTATAATTTTAAATACCATTTTGATTGCAAATATTATCGTCAAAAAGTTAAAATTGCGAAGAATAAAAAATATTGTTTTCTATAGTTTCTAACATTCTTTTTACAATTGAATCTAGTGTTTCTAATTTGCTAAGTAACGAATTGCCAAACATGGACAACACTCGCAGCAGCAACCTTGTTAGCGAAAAAAAGAGAAAACTCGAACCACAAATGTCCGTGGTAACCATTCCAGATTCGAATGACGAGGTAAGTTTAGTTCATATGGCAATGTTAAACTAAACTTGGATTTTTTCTTGATTACCTTGTTATGGACACGTGAAAAAACACGATTATTTCATAAAAAGGACACATTTTTTTTCAAGTTTATAACATTGGATCATTTATCTTTTCCACTATATTATATTATATTTCTCTTTACAACGATGGTGAGATCCTTCAAAAGTAGGAAAAGAAAAAAAAACGTTGGTTTTACATTTTGACCCTACATATATATCGACTGTACCACAATAAAGATTTATACCTTTTTATTTTAAGTATGCCACTGAATATGACATAATGAAAATACATAAGTCGTTTCGAGAAAATGACAAAAGTCGTTTTTGATAAAAATGAAAAACAAATCATTTGGCTAAATGACTTGAAATGGACCAGTATTGTAATTTGTAAAGCGAATGACCTGACTTAAGTGTTTTTTTAAAGGAATCGCCTTGACTTTTGGACAAATGACTCTAACGTCTTTCATATACCTTGAGTTAAATTAACTATTTTTTTCATTTCTTGGTTTAGTTGATCATCTATCCCAATTTCGCACGTAAACGATCCACATGATGCTAAATGTGGAATTTTGTTAATTTTGGTTTCGTTTATCGTATAGTTTGCATTTCAGTACGACATGACGGGCGGGCAAAAAAAGAAAGGCAGCAGTCTTATGGTCTACTACGGCCTCTTCTTCGTGATCGTTCTACTTCTGGCACTCACCATCTTCTTCGGCGTGTCCAGCTCGCGCTACAAGTTGTTGGCAGCCAAGTTCAGTAAACAGTGCAGGGTACGAAAAGAAAATCGCAAATCGGGCGCAATGTCATAAATATTGAGAATGAATTTCGCCACAACACTTTTATGTAGAACAGGGGTCGGCAACCTACGGCCCGCGGGCCGGATGGACCGATGTATGTAATTCATCCGGCCCGCCGCCTCTTTGACAAATTAGACACGAGTCTATTTCACAAACTTTTCTATTTCACAAACGACTATTTCAAGTACCTAATTGCGAAAAATTTTCGCGCTTCGCGTGAATGCTAATTCTACGTCCAGTTTGTTTACGCTTAGATACTGCCTTTTCAACCAGACCAGCGATTTTTACCGATGCGCCGTGGAAGACTGGCAAGTGCGTCGCCCAAAAACGGAAAACGTATTAACAAATATTGGACATTTTTTATTTTCATTTTCGGCATTGTAATAAAAACTTGCAAGAAATTAAAAGAAATACCGTTGTAACCCCCCCAAAAAGTCGAGCTCGCTTCGCTCGCCAGGTTTGCCTTGACTTAAAAAGGTTAACAAACCCTGAGCTCGATTAACTTTTCTTATCGCGTTCGTAGTTTTATTACACTCTTCATTAGCAGTATGCATAACGAACGTGTGAACTCGAATTTTAAACCAAACAAACGTTTTTTTTTCGCGCTTTGCGTCAACACCTTTACGGCCTTTTTTCGCGCTTTGCGTCAACACCTTACGGCCTGTAAATGTAATTAAGCACGTTTTTAAGTACAAAAAATACGAGCCCCAGCTGATTCACAGTTGTTCTAACATTGTAACACAATTCTTAGTTATCATTTTGTGCGGCCCGCAAAGACCTTTTTGAGTTTGGTTTTGGCCCGCGACTAGAAAAAGGTTGCCGACCCCTGATGTAGAAGACGGCTGTCCATAGGGTTGTCCGCCATTTGACACTTTTAATCGACAGCGACAACCGATTTTTTGATTGAATTAACGATAATAAAGAGATTCCTGATATTTTTATATATTTTGAAGAAAAAATATCGCGATGCGATGCGATACATTATAACATCATACCTCAGCTCAAATAACCAAAATAGATAAAATTGTTCGTAGGCGATTTTTTTAATGATATTGTTGCTTTAGCGTTTAAAAATTCCATGCGGCCCGCAGTACTGGGTTGGTTAGGTTACCGTAGCAAAAATCTTTTTTGTTTATAATCGTTGGTTCACAAATTCATAAATATAAATAAACAACAATCTTTCCAGTCGAAACGTATCCATCGATATCATCGTAGTACTGGACGAGTAGTCTACTCATATTATCACTTATTTGGTATCGGGTGTCGGCTCTGATTCGATTATATCGGACATAACTAGCTGTCCATTCCCTGGCCGCCAGAACAATGGGTGTTTTGGTGGTGTCCAAGGTTTCTTGTTTTCTTTAGGTCAAACTAGGGATCCTAATATATCGGATCGGACTCTTAAAAAAAGTTTAACATGGATATTATCAATATTTTTGTATATTTGCCAGTGTGTGAAAAATGACTTTAGTCCCATTCAGATCATTCATAAAAGTGAATAATTCAAAGCCTTTTAAATAAATTACAAGACCAGACAAGTCCAGTCGAGTCATAGTTATAGCGAGAACTCCAAGTGAAGTCCTTGCCATAACAATAAAACGTTAAACTATCAAAAGGTTAAGTCGTTTGGTTACAAACAATAACTCAATTACCCATCACAAACCACAGCATATAGCAAGCAAACTGTTTTATACGAGTTAAGTCAAGTCAAGTGATTTGACCCAAAATACTTAGGTCTATAATCTAATATTGCTCTTGATGCTCAAGTTGCGCCACATAGGATAACTCCTTCACTAGAGGCGATGCGATAGCAATAGTCTATGTTCATTATCACGTAATCGCTTGCTCCTGCAAACAGATTTTTTTTAAAGTTTCGCAAATGGTCTAAACCTAAACGTCAATGTTTTATTTTTAGCAGACATACTCAGACAATCGTGATACCCACGACACCCCACATTTTCACAGCGTGGTGAGTTCAACATTTGGTTACAGAATACGATCTTTAGACAGAAAGCATTTAAGGAAGTTTGCGCAAATAAACATGTTCCCCCTTGTGTACTTGTGGGTGCGTGTGTAGTTGTGTGTAAGTGTCTTCACATTGTTAAACTGCTAAATGGTTCAACCAAGAGTAACTTCGCTTGGTAATGAATCTTTAAGCCAAAAAGGATATTAGATCGATATTATTTTAACTAAGACGTTTCGATACGAACTTCTATCATCTTTAGTTAAGTATTAGGTTTGAGATTCAGTATCAAGCTAAATTACAGATCCGTGCGTACTGTACCTAAGAGCAAATGAAATTTTTTTAAGGGTCCACTGACCGAAATAGACGTATTGTTATTATTGAAGTACTGTAAATGTTCAAGGTTATTATGTTTCTTGCTTTTGATTTAACCATCACTTTCTACGTCGGCAAAAGTGGATTTTTCACAATGCACAAGACCATAACATTAATAGCATTGTTGTGTGATCAGTTTTGTATTTGGGTAAGAGCATTTTATGGTTGGAGTGAACGGAACTGGAAATGTTAAAGAAAAAATCGAAACTGAGATTCCTAGCAAAAATAATTATGGCTATAAAATTAATAATATATTTCGAGTTATCAGCTTATTATAATATTATTAAGCTGATAACTCGAAAGTGGATAAGACGATCAACCTCCTTTTTAGAATAATCGACAAGATGCTTCCATAAAAAAGGATGATGGAAGCTATGTGTACCGTTATGGCAAGATGCCGGACAGTAATCAGCCAGCGCCTTACAAAGGGATGGGATTTTCTTTTGACGAGAAAAAGCACACATTCGGCCATCGGAAAGCCAATCCAGCAGTTAAGGTAACGGACTAACGGTAGTTTGTAATGACTTGACGTGACAAAGGTTTCGGTAAAATGACTTGACTTGACGAAAGTCATTGAGTAAAATGCTTAAATTAAATGTTTTAAAATAGAGCCAAGAATCTTCTTAGTTTTTGCACATAAAATGATTACAATGCTACATGTTGTTTTTCTGGTATGTTTAGCTGAGTCAGTGGCTGCTCGAGTTTACCAATTTTAAAGGTTTTCTATTTTATTTTATGTTAGTGTTTGGCATGGGCTTGCTTTTACACTGACTTGGGCAACTGATGACTTGGTCGGGATAACGACTTTTTTAAAAAAAAACTACTTGGCAGGGACTTTAGTAATTTCAAAATAATTTGTTACAACACTGGGGAACGGTATACCTTGTCTGTATATCATTGGAAGCACGGTTCATTTTTAATAAATTCAAAGTGTGTTTTAGCCAGTCGTACGGTTTGTTGGCTTAACGAAACATTCGGCCGAAGCTTTTCTATTATACTTACGCTTGGTACAGGGGCGCCCGCAGAAAGTTTTCTAGGGGGGGGGGGGGGGGGGGGGCAATCAGGGGCGTACCCAGAAAGGCTAAAAGGAGGGTAATGAATTTTCAACTCAGGGAATTCCCTTTTTTTTTGTCTGGCGTTAATGAATAATGACGTCATAAAACAGTGACAGTATGACGTCATAGAATCGTGATTGCAAGACGTCATAAAAAACTAATCAGAAACAGCCAAATACGTTCAGCAAAAGCGACCACGTGCGTCGTCGACAGTCTTGTCAGGCGCCAGCTGCGAAACCACGTGTACAATCGTTAACTTTAGGCGAAAAAATAAACCAAAACCGTGAAATATGCGTGATTAATTGTGGTACAATCATACATAATTCGACTATCAGCAGCGCAGTTTTCAAGTTCCATGAACGGAACTAGCGCTAATTTACAAGCACGCCTTTCACCACGTGCAATACTAAACGGTGCAATACTAAACGAAGATCGGTTTTCCCGGGTGTTATCATGCCACGTTTAGCGCAACGATTGCACAGAGCTGTGTGCCAAGTCCACTAAATTACAAGCTGCGGTTGAGTGGAAATAAGTTGTGTCCATTGCACACTTAGCACGTGGTCTCAAAATATGCTTCAAAAGCATAATTTTGCGTTAACCATCATTACATAAAAGTGGAGACTTTGAAATGCACACGACAGTCACCATTATACCTCCTTTTAAGAATTTGCTTCAGTAAAACAAATGTCGATGTTACAACAACATTGGATATTAGTGAAGAGATCGAACAGCGAGGAACATCAACATACTGCGCCTAACTTGACGTTTTTTAGCAAGAAAAAAGAAATAAATTTTGACTTAGCGTTGTCAGTTGTCGAATACACCCTTGCTAATTAGTCAACCTAAACAAATAACGAAAGAGAAAAACTATCCAGGGTTTACGGTCGACCAAACAAAAGACAAAGTACGGCGTTTTGCGCTCGATTTTGGTATCGCATTAGATTAAGATATGTGACCCCATTACTTAAAAAGCACGCCGCTTCTAGCAGTTTGCTAAGCCATGACAAGAACGAACAATAAACGATAATATCACTTATAAAAAGAGGGCGTAATATCTCCCGCCCCCATGGATACGCCACTGGGGGCGATGCATAATAATGTTTAATATTTTTGACCTTCATAAGTGATATATATTACACTTACAAATAATTCTAATAATCGCATTTTGAAATTCCAGGGGTGCCTCTTTATTACCTCTCAACAACAATGTAGACCTATACTTTTATTGGTCTTTCTTGTTGTTAGGGCGTTTAATTCTGTTTCGGCTCAGTGTTTCTAATTCTGCTTTTTAAGAAAAACTCTCTGCCATCCAGTCTGGGAGGAAAATCGACGTCGTGGATCCAAAAATACCCGCCGCAACCACACCCCCGTCGCAGCGCATACCCCTCTAAAAACGAGCCACGGCTTATCGGCGGCGACGATACATACCAAAGACCCCAGCCCAGTTACAGCAACACAGCAGGTCATCATAATGGCCTCTTTGGCAAACCGCAGCGTGGATTGGAGAGCAGCCCACGTCGGCAAAATTTCCCGGGCGGAATGTATGGCTAGCTGCTTGGCATAAGACAAAATGCTGCAAATGTGTTAATTAGGAGCCTCGACATAAACTATTTTAGAGCTTAATACATAGTTTCGTTTTCTTGTGCATTGTTTTGGAGTAGACACGTTATAAAAGGGCTTAATTTTCCCGTTGTGCTTTCATTTATTTTTTTAAGTGGTTCAATATATTTCCAATCGTAGTTCATTCTGTATCCCTTACGTGCTAGTCTGAGAACACCTTTTTTCTTAAACTGTTTTCCAACAGTTGTTAAAAGGTGTGTTTAAGCGATCAAAAAACGAAAGTGTCTTGTTTTTATCAACATGTAAATGCGCCTTCTTTGACATTTAACACTGGCATGAATATTACTTTTAAAGGATTACCGTCGACTTTATTTGTACATTATTGTGCAAAAATGACTTTTTGCGAGTGTAATGACAATAAATTTACTCAAGAAATGATTTTTATTTGACGTACGTGTAAGGTTTAAAATAACTTTTCAACATTTTTATTCCAAAAACCTTCTCGTAAAAAAATAGATAGGCCTACGAGTTTTTAAAGGACGACCGTTAAAAACAACACGGCGTAATGTTAAAGTTTTGTAATTTTGTGCTTATACAATTTAAAATAACAAGCAGATATTTTACGATTGCGAATCAATTAACTAATTTTTAATCGACACTATTTGTATTACACAATTACACGCAAGGTCTACCAGACGCACCAAGTTTGTCTGTGCTTCTTATAGAGTCGACTTGGGGTAAATGTTGATTTATTTCTTATTTTATTATGATGCGTCTTTTAGCTTCGTCCAACCTAATTTCCCGGATATGCGACTAAACGGGATAATACCGTTAAAAGCAAATGCGTCATTTTATTCCCTTAATTTAAATAATAAATCTTTCAATTTATAAAATTACGCTTTTCAAATCTAATACGTTAAAACAACGTGGGCATCAGCCAGACTTGCAGGAATCGTTCCTATATCTAATAAAATGTCCACAATGATGAGATCTAGCTAATCAGGCTCATGCTGAGGAACAACAAAAATGTGTTTATCGTGGTAACATATTTGGTTTCCGGAGAATTACCAATTAGCTGTATGCAATATTTATCATCTCAGAATACATTTAAAGCGCGGATTTGTGTATTTGCCAGTGTTGTAAACAAGTCATTTTGAAATGACTTAAGTCCCAGTCAAGTCATTCGTAAAATAACTTAAGTACAAGTCAAGTCTTTTTGAATAAATAACAAGTCAAGTCCAAGTCATCGGTTGCCAAAGTCAAGTCCCAGTCAAGTCATAATTAGAGCAAGTCAACTTCAAGTCCAGCCCTTGTCAAAATAATAAAACTTTAAATTATGAAAACCGGCAAACACCTCCGATTATTATGAGCAACTCAAGTCAAAAATAACATAAAAGCAGCATATAACAAGCAAATTTTTTTATGTGCAAAGATTGGGCTAAATAACGCAATTCCATAATTAATTGCTTAAGAAAAACAATTTATTTTAACCCAAGTCATTTGTCCAAATGACTTAAGTCAAGTCAAGTCAAGTCATATAAAAACAGTGACTTAAGTGCACTTAAGTCAAGTCATTGACTTAAGTCATTACAACACTGGTATTTGCCCGTTCTAGTAGAAAATTGATTTCATTATTATCCAACCGTTGTGCTGAATATGGCCGAAAAGGTGGAATATTGTTTAACTTAGTTCACAAACAATTAAAAGAAGTAAAAAAGTATATTTTTGCGGAAATTGTCTATGATGTGGCTACGCAATGGTGCACCTTAAAGGTACTGATGTCAGGTGCCACAGTTAAAGCAGCATAAAAAGATCACTTTAGCCTCAACCGCTTTAGGAAGTTTAAAGCCAGCGTGTTAAGCCGGTAGGTTTTAATATAGATAGTTATACGATTTAATTCAAAACAGTAGCGTACTATAACGTTTTGTTTTTAAGCAATTCGGTTCGGAGCAAAAAGTTCCGGATATTTTTAAAGCCGGTATATAAAGTTCCGGTTGAAATACTCCATTAGTTTCGAAAAACCTAAAATATGAATCAATAAATATATTGAAAGATTATATTGATTGAATTCTAACTCTTTATTATGCTAAGTTTTGTGACATATTTGCTACAAATATAAGTTCTTCTGGTATATATTTGTTTAGCCAACGTTTCGGCTAAATATTTAGAAAGCCTTTATGAGGTAATGACAAACATGGCCAACAAGAATGTAAGAAAAATAAAAAGTAACGTTTGGTTTAATGAAAACATATTTTCTTAATTCCGAACATGGAATACCGTACTTTGACCATACAACTAATAAGTACATAGAAAGAAATACTAATAAGTACATAATGAAATACTAATTGAATTAATACTAATTAAATTAGTACTAAGAATTAGACTCATTGCCTCATTTGCATACCGTTGCGCATGAATGACACTTACTTCGGTCGTTAGTGTAAACAAGCTTTTGCATCAAAATTTGTTCTATTGTGTATTGTGTTTTGATCACAATGTTGGGAATTTGCAGAACTGACGTTCCGAACTGATTTATGTACTGTATATTTCAACAGGGGGGACATGACCACCGTGCTATCTGACTCCACTAAATCGAAACTAAAACAAACTTTCATTGTAATTTAAAGAGCATACTGTCAGGTCGCTTATAGATTTATTGTACATTGACATAATTTTGTATAGCTCGTTTTCAATAAAATGGCTTACAGCGCAGTAAAACCACGTGTTGCCAGTAAGGAGCGCATCGTTGACTGTTGTGTTTTATCCAGCAGTAGCGTGACACTATATAGCACAAGAGCGACTGCGATGGGGATTAATTGAGTCGAAATGTCGGCTGGATTTGCCAGAACGGCCACGAAAGGAAATGAGTATCGAGTTGAAATATTCAACACTTTACCAGGCGAACACGCTATAATTACAAGCACAAACAGACATGCGTCGTTCCTCTACAGTACTAACTAAGATCAAGTTTAGCTTTAACCATCGTAAAGGTCTCTTCATACAATTAACGATTGTTTAAAATGCATGTACGGTGTCGTCGCAGGGCCACAGGAAGTCGTTAACTTACACCTGTGCCGCAATTAATATTCTATACTTTGACTCTGTAAAATACAAGTTGTAATATCATGCTGTAGTGAACCGCTTTTTTGACAGGTTCGGTTTTCGGTTAAGGATTTTTAAATATTTGTTTCAGTTGCTGTTCGGCTCCTTAAAATCTTAAAAAAAAGATCCAGATACGGTTCCGGAAAAATTGCCCAAAACCGCTTCATAAACTTCCAACTAGGGTTCAGTTCTACTCACTGCTATTAGGTCGAAAAGATTCTGTTTGCTTCGAATGTTTGCCGTCATAGTAGGTTATATGCGGTGTGGAATGTTTGTTTAAAGATAACCAATGTTGTCATTCCGGCAAACCAGTTTTTGTACGTTTTCTTAAATTTTTTAGCCCGTTTACCACATGTTGTTTGTATATTGTATATTATCAGTGCTAAGGTAATTTAAAAATCAACTTTGCGAACCGAAGAACTTTTTTAAATTGTAACACAAAAAGATAAAAGTCTTACTATTAGGCCTAGGGGCCTACCCCAAAGTGATTTTTAATCTGCGTTTCAGGTTTTTAAACGAAATTGGTTTTCCGTGAAACACTTGTTAACTGCCACATACGGATTGTGATTTGACAAAGCGTATATTGGCGTTGAAGTAAGGCCAAATAAAACTACCGAACTGAAGTATTTTCTTATATAGCGTCAGTATGCACTCCGCTAAATCACAAAGCCGTATATATCAGTTAAACGAGTGTTGCAAGAAAAACCTAGATCGTTGAAAATACGTGTATTTTAGCGCCAATATACGCTTCGCCCAATCACATAAAACTTACATACAAGTTAAACGTTTTCGTTTTAAATAACCAAAGCGCGGATTAAAAATGAATGTTGGACTACGTGCAAAGAAAATTGTGGTAAACGAGTTAAAAAATAAAAACAGTAATCGCCAAAATTACAATGGTCAAAGATCGGTTTGTAGTGAAACGAAAGCTGCATAGACATTTGTCTTGTGATTGGGAGACTCGTATTTTAAGGGAAGACTGCAGGGTACCGGGCACTTCAACATGTCAGGGGATAACTCGGTTGGATTGGATGTACGCTGTTTTTTCTCGAGGGACGGACTTTTTAAGTCTATTATTTTTGTAAGTATTTATTTTTTTAGAATCCAACTCCATTTTTTAAATCGAATGAAACGCGCTGGTCGAGATGCTTACCAAGTTAAGCAATATAAAAACCCCAAACAAAAATGTGGTAGAATTTTGGACCAAAGCAAGTAGTGATGGAATAGGGCGAGGCGCTGGTCTAGAATCCTACCACAACGAAACACCATTTGGGTTAGGGTACAGGTTAGCGTTTGGGTTAAGGTGGGTCAAGTATTATTATTAAATTAGGAATATAATATTACTTGACCCACCCACACTCAAACGCTAACTCGCATCCTAACTCAAATTTTTTGCGTTGATTTTAGAACTGTGGTAGGATTCTAGACCAGTGCCTAGGGCGATTTGCATTCAGATGTTTAAATAGGATCTTAGTTTCTTACTCTTCAGCCACTATGGAAAGTATGGCAAGTGCACCATTTTTGTCAACATATTGCAGCCTGCAGCCCTCAAAAATGAACCTGTGCCCCGAATTTCTATCTGTTAAACTGGCGGGGTGAACGTTTGACCTTAGTTGCATTCCAAATTGAAAACTTTGGATTTTGCATGAGGGAGACTATTTTGCAGCTTAAAATTGCGGGGTAACACTAATTTGCAGAATGATGAATGGTCGGAACGCTAACAGTGTTATTATTAAATATAATTAAATTTGACCCACCTTCATCCAAACGCTAACCCCCACCCTAACTCAAATATTGTGCGTTGGTTTAGTAATTGTTTTAACGGGGTAACACTTAAATTAGTGAGCGTTCCGACCATTCATCATTCCGTAAATTAGTATTACCCAAATTGCGCGACTGTAATAAAATTTCTGCCCCAATTGGCACGGCTGAAAATTGGAGTACTATACTGAAAACCATTAGTGCGACATAAGTTTTGGGCGTTTGAGCGATTTTTTGCGGCTGACCCCATTTTACATTTTACAAGAAAATTGTGGAATTAACTCCTTAGACCTGGTTTCAAATACTGGAAATGCTTAAACTTGGTCAGATCAATATCTTTTACCCTTCTTAAGGCTTTATGGTTAAACTCTTTTTACCTGGATTACTAATTTCCAGCTAAAATATTTGTTTGTATTCTGTTAGATTTTGAGTCTCCTGGTCTTGATATTATGCTCGGCTTCAAGTTACTGGTCATTTGTAGAACCGCCCAGTGGGGAAATGGCATTTGTGTCATTCAGCTCATCATGGAGTTGTGTAACCCTTTTGATTTTGGGTGTCATGTACTTCTTTAAACTCTACAACTCTGCATGTTGTGCCTGTCTGCCATGGAAAATTTTGGTAAGTCGATTTTAAATCTGAAACTACTCTTTAAATATTTGTGTGTTTGGCTAAAAATCAACCATAGCCTATTGAACTACCTTCTTTTCATAGTATCATTCACTTTAAAATATGCAGTTACAAGTCAGTTTAGAATTTAACCAAGTCCCAGTTGAGAATACCACAACAAGTTCAATTTTAGTAAATTAAATATGTAAAATTTAGTTTTATGCGACACAAATTTGTCAGTAGATATTATTCCAAAAGAAGTCAAAAATTGAACTATGTATATGAATTGATTTTAAGTTGTCAAATATATTATGTGACTAAACAGCAGTCTTGTTTGGCCAAATCTGGAACAACATTGCTGTATGATTTCCTGATCCATTTAAGCATCATGTGATCAAAATATGGTAAACAGGGATTTAACCACTTCACCAAAAAAGTTCCTTTTTTGTCTTTGTTTGTTAAGGCAAGTGAACCAAAATTTCCAGTATCTATCTTGGTTGTTCTACATCAAATTCTGAAAACTAAATTAGAAAAAATAATTATATGCAAACATTTTCAACTCACATGTACTAACTTAGTCACTCCATTGTACGGTTGTGTAAAAAATTATTCAATTTAAAAAAGAAAAATATTTGCTAATTCTAACAAAAATCTAGGTTATAAAACAAACACAATGGTATTGTTTTCAGGAACTGGGTAATTGCTTGCTAAGTGCTGTACTACATTTCATTGGAATGGCCATCTCTGGAGCAGTAGCTGCAAAATGGTCAAATTACAGTACTTCCAACTATGGGATGTTTGTCACATGTTCCGTAAGTATGGAAAGCTTTTTTCACCCACCTGGGGGTTGTTGTGTTTTTTTGTAAAAACAATTAAATTCGGTATTTCCATAGTTGTATAAGTAAAGGCCATTTGAAACATCATTTCATTATTTAAAGTAGATCTTATTCTAGGGATTGCAATTAATCTTCCTCTGGGTCTGTTGTAGACCTATGTTATTTGTTTCTGTTGGTCGTACTCTCATGGTAAATTTCCATACTAACTATTTTGTACCTATGTCTAAGACCCTATCAAAGGTTTAAAGCGTTTAATAATACAGAAACAAAGAAGGTCAAAAAGTGGAGAAACATCATAATATGTAAAACTGTTTTTAGACCTTACAATCTCAATTTGCAGATATTCAGTTTGTTCATTATGGCATTGTATCTTGCACACGGTTTCATAATGTTCCGCAGTGGAGAGATAAGAATGGTCAGAAGTACCTCCAATCCTACAGATGTTCCCACCTAAAATGCATTGTTTCAAAAGTATGTTATGCAAGTTCTTAACCATGGTTGATTCTAATTGCACTTAACCCATAACTCTGATGCCTTAAATATACTTCAACTTTTTTTTATTTTGACTTTTCTTCAAACCAGTGGTGTTGTATTAGTTTTTGAACTCCCAATGCTTTAATTATACTTCAATAAGTGTACTTCAACTTTTTTGTTTAAACTTTTCCTCAAATCTCTGGTACTGTATTAGTGTTTGAACTCCAATGCTTAAATTATACTTCAATATTTTTATTTAACTTTTCTTCAAATCTGTGGTACTGAATTAGTGTTTTTGATTCAATTATTTTTATACAATCACTTTATACTTGATGTTGGTGCCTTGCCTTTTTATGTTTGATGTTCGTTCCTCACCCACGGGGCCTTTTGATACTATGTTTTATAATAACAGATTTCATATAAACAATTGTTTAATTTTTTTATAATTAATTTGTTTTTAATGCTTGTGTTACCCAAGTGAAGCCCTAATTTTGTATTTTATACGCTTTAAAAAATTGGTTTAAACGCAGTACTATATTTTATGAAATAGAATTCATATAAAGTGGGGTGGGCAATCTTTGACCAGCGGGCTGGCGGACCGTTAATGTAAATCATACAGCTAGTAACCTCTTTTGGAGGCCATTTTTCATATTTTTCGTCATTTAACACTTGTTCACACATCTAGTATAAATTTTCATGGAAAAACTCTTGTTTTTCTTGTTTGGCGACCCCTTTCCTTAAATGTAGTTAGACCCATTTAAAACTCAAAGCCCACAGTTGTTATGATAGAATGCTTATTAACTACTCATTTTAACAACATGGTGTCAGTTAAAATCTAGGGGCCTACAAAGACCTTTTTGAGTTTGGTTTGGCCTGCGACTCTGAAAAGGTTGCCCACCCTGAACATAAACCATAGCGTTGATCTTTTTATTAATAATGTATTTTTTTCCATATTTTTCACAAACTTCGTTTTGATATACTATCTATTTGAAATTAGATTCATAATATAACTGAAAGTGATTCTGATTTGTGTACTTTCACAATGGCGTATCAATCAATTTTGCGTTTCTTTATTTGCCAATTCCTCTTGAAAAAGACAAAATGATTCTATTCAAAATTTTACCATGATTCCAAATATCTATTACTTGAAACAGAATTGCTATTTGTATTTTTGGAAACAAAATTATTCAGGTAATGTTTTATCACATTGTGGAATTGTGTGTTTTGTTTTTAAATTGCTGAACTACTTGCATAAATTTGGGATTTTTGTTTTTGCTAATGTAATGTGAACTACCATACTAATACATGTTCCTAACTCACTAAACAAAATAAAGTTAAAGTGTGGACAATCATTGAATTTTGTAAAGGTACAACAATCAATCCAGTATTAGCTATAAACTTACAGTCCATGGTGGAAGACGAATAACTGGAATGCATTCATGAATGATTTGTTCTCTAATCAACAATGTCTATTGAATGTGTAAACGGACCGTTTGTGTCAATATTTAAAACTTGTAGGTTCCCGTAAGTGCCACACTTGACTTGACCCTGAGGAAATGTTTCCTTAACGTGGGATTTTAATTGCTCGTAAAGCGAAAGACCAGTTGATTTTTCGACATTGCTGTGATACTGCATCGATTTGCCCTTCAGTTTACCCCCAAGAGTTGCCTGTGGAACAATTAGGACATCGCCCGGCAAGTCCATAACAGAAACCAATTTTCCGTCATCATTTCTACTTAGCTTCACGCTTAACACCGTTTGGGCTATTTTCTTAACCGTGTTCTCATTGGAGCCCTTCATCAGACAGACGAACATCACAACGCCTCGTCCTATTCCCACGAATTCTGGCGCAGTTGTGTCGGTTGCTGGACTTGTCTGGAGCTTTGCCGAAACACATTGCTGCAAAATCACTTTGGCCAACACTAGCTTTTCCATTGTAGTTCACGACAGAGCTTCGTCAACACAATGTCTAGGCCTAGGCAACTTTGTCATTACGAATTTCGCTAGAAAAGTAGTATAGCATGTAAAAATTGCTTATGTTAATTTTAATAAAGTCACTCAAAATCAAAGTTTCTAAACGTTCCCAGCACAGCAACCAACAACTTTACGTTGATAAATGTGTAAAGCTAGTTTTATCTCAGAAAACCGTTGTGCTCACGTTTTAACATAAATAACCTCCACTTAATATTTTCGGTCGTAAGTATTTTACAATGTTATCTTTACAGTTAAAAGTTTCGCCTACTTGCCCTGTAAATTTATGCCCAAATTTGTTTTGGAAATATTTTTTTAAACATTCTATGTGAACAAACGTTTCAAAAATAAATAATTAAATTAGTTGACGTATATTCCTAAAATTAATTTAACAAATATACTCTTGATGAATTTCAGTCCCTAATAAATATATTTATAATGTTTAAATTAAGAAAACATTATTAAAGAGGGATTGAAATAAAATTTCAAACGTTGTGAGGTTATCTTCAACTTTTTCTTAATTTATTTTCACGTTT
The DNA here is from genome assembly GCF_963924565.1 of Ascidiella aspersa. Classification (NCBI taxonomy): domain Eukaryota; kingdom Metazoa; phylum Chordata; class Ascidiacea; order Phlebobranchia; family Ascidiidae; genus Ascidiella; species Ascidiella aspersa. The sequence continues at coordinate 25,995,865 of NC_139451.1, forward strand.
ATTTTGCCGGCAGTTGGATTTTAATGGCTGTTATTTTATATAGGTTTGCAAATAATTTCTCTATTTTTTTTTATGCAGATTTTCGCCGCACGGTAATTTCTACCTCCTTAGCATTAAACGCACACGCGAAAAAGCTTCGACTGTTATACGCAGCAAAAGATTACACGTGGAGGCCTAATCATTTCCAATAAAAATACGTAATTTACTGAAAAACTGTTTCTGTGCAAAACTGTCTGTCAAATTGCAACGGAGTACAGCGGTGGCATTTCATAGAGCGAATGCAAGAAACCAAGATGGCGGCCCAAGGTCCGTCTAACGACGATTATTTTTACCCGGGCAGTGTTGTCAAGTGCACAACTTGCTATGGCGATCTTCTGCAAGGCGAAGTAATGGCGTTTGACTATGAAACCAAGACCTTATTGCTAAGTAGGTTAAGTTCGTTGTTTGTGTAAAGTTGAGTGTTTTACTTTATCATCAGGTAAACAGTCTGATTCTGCAAATTGCAACATGCAACTTACCAGCCAGATTTGGAAACAAAATTGCCCTTAAGAAAATTATCTGATTACCAGCTTGCCTGAATGCATTCCAGTGCTTTTCTGTCTGAGATCTTTGTGTGAAAATGTTTAATAAAAGCTAAGCCAGTGACAGCATTTTGCATGAAATATTGCATTAAAAAATATAAAAATATATATTTTTTGCTAAATTTTGGCAAAACCTTTAGCGGAAAACTTTGTCTGCCACAAATTATGTTATGCTGTCAGGCCAGCTTTCAACAGATTTAACACCAAATGGCCTTACTTTCTGACCTTGGGCCCAGATTCTAAAGTTTGGCCTGCATTGCTGACTCAGTCACAACTGAAGTTTTGCAAATAAATTATAGATGATTTACATAAATGTATGATTTTTAAGTCCATTACTTCTCAATCTAAGGAATTCAGTGCAAAGCTTTAATAAAAATAGTACAAAAAGTGTTTAACTGTTAGAATACTATTCTTTTATTTTAGTTTCTACATTTGTATATTACTAATAGAACTATAAAACAAGTCTGTCATATTTTTTTGTCTGAGGATATTGGTTTTGTGAACTGACTAAGTGTTATGTTATTTCACTAAACCAATGAATGTTGTACAACATCACAAATGTATTTTATTGATGCACAATTTTGTATTTTTAAAAGGTTAACATGCGCTGAAATCAAATTTATCAATTTCTTAAGAATAGCTATTAATAACATATTTTCAAAATTATTATACTGCTCAAAATAAGCTGAAACACGTTAGGAAGTAAAGAACCTCTTGCAGACAATAAATATAGAAAGATTTTTGTTTTATATATTTATGTTTTGTATCTGTTTTTATAAACAGTCTAAAGATCATACTGGTCAAAATAAGATAAAATACGCAAAAAGTAAATTTTAAAATACCTCTTTATTTTACAGAGCAACCAGCATCAAGTGGAAAACCAGAACTAAATAACGTAGCTTTGCTAAACATGGATTTGGTGAAACATGTCGACATTATTAAGGACTGCACAGACACAAGCTTGCCTGCCCTGTCCTCTCTAAATCATCAAAAGGTAACATTTTCAATTGATATCACCTTTCAATTTGTATTTCAGCCCAGCTTTTAAAATAAACAAGATTTAGGTGATTAGTGTTGTTCTCGTTAGCCTAATCTTTCAACTGTTTTTTTATGTTTTCAGTCTAATATATCAGCCCAGCTTTTAAAATAAACAAGATTTAGGTGATTAGTGTTGTTCTCGTTAGCCTAATCTTTCAACTGTTTTTTTATGTTTTCAGTCTAATATATCAGCCCAGCTTTTAAAATAAACAAGATTTCTGTTTTTTTCTTTCAAGATGTCGGTTTTTGTAAAAGTGATAATGTTATTCTCGTTAGCCTAATCTTCCAACTGTTTTTTGTTTTTTCATTCTAATGTTTAAGTTAAAAAAGAAATTAGTTCCTTTCTAACATTTATTTCATGGGATCAAAATAATAGAGCTGTATTACAATGTGCTCCTGTTGCACATAACTCAATGTTGACTTAAAATTTTGTGCCACATCTTACGGATCACTGGTTCCAATATCTGAACAAGAAAAAAAAAAATTTATGCAAATTGTTTTAATGTTGTTAAGTAACGAAACATTGTTTTGTTGTTTATTTTGATAAAGGTAACTTGCAAGAATTGTAATAGAATTTTAATTATCATAGTTTTAAAGGTAATGGGCTATGATTTGTTATTTTTTTAGCCCAGTAACCAATGAAAATTATTGTAGATTTAACAATGTTGTCTTGCAGCTTTATGAATATATATATATATATTCTTATTATCCAAATAATACGCAATTCGTATTTCAGCTTATTAAAAGATTCAAAGCTGAAGTTGATATGAAAATGAAACTTGCAAAAGCGCTCAAGTCTGGAGTTAGCAGGGAAGGAATTCATCTCTACTTATATGTTAAAAAAACGTAAGCTATCTTTCATTTTTTTCATGTTTTATTTGTTGTAGGATAGTTATGTTTTACTCTTCCTGTCATAATAATCTACAGTCAGTAATTCTTAACCTTTTTGTATCACACCCCTTATTAAATATAATGGCCCTGTGCCTTTCGCCCAAAGTTCATACTTAATCTCACTAAGGGTAAAACAAAATTGCCGTAATTGGATTAAGTTTAACTTTAAACTTGAATTAAAGAAACTTTAATTCAGGGGGTTTGACTCACAACTGATTGGTAGCTTGGCTGTTCGGTTGTGTCATCAAATGTAGCAGTTTAACAGTGTTAGATTTATGAGAATTCCTTCTGAGCAAGATTTCTTTAAAATTTAATTAATTGTGAAAACTTTGTGAACATATCGTTCATATAAGTTAAATTTGAATTTATTTATAATGGTGTTTAATTTGGGCTATGTTTACTTTAAATTAAATAGTTCAGTGAAGGAATTTCTATGTCTAAAGCTTTGCTTTTAAACTTGCGCTTTGTATTTTGGTTACCACCAAAGACGTTAATAAACAAGTGCTGTATTACGCAGATAAACATTTGTACATTGCTTGATATATTGGAATTTATAAAGCTGATTTTGCCAAACATATTATAAGGGCCATTGACTCTAGAGCTAATTGAAAAAAAGTTAAAAATATTGTAGTAATAGCTCACGCCCTCCTAAGAATTGATTGGCGCTCCCCATTTAAAAACCACTGAGTACTTTAGAAACCTTGAGTATTTGAAATATAAAAAACAGAGTTTGTTTTATCTTAAATGCCGTTAGACAATGCCTTTGATAAACAATTAATGTTTTTTTTATAAAGTTTGAATTAAGGTAGTGACTGATGTATATTTTGCTCTTTATTTAAAACTAAGTGATTATGTTTGTCATTCTCCTAAAATTTAACATGGACTGCTTTGTTTTTCGTTTATGCTTACTTGCCTTTTTATATTTTGACAATTTGCCAATTTAAGCATTTAGGCACAGAAGAAAAGTAAAACATTTTTATGTTAAATGTACTTTTTTGTTTAGCTAACGTACATCCACATCAATACTTTTTCTAGCTGCAATAGGACATCTCAATATATATTAGTACTTATCAATCTACTACATTAAACCTTAAATTACCTAAATTTTAATAAAATGTTTTTCACAACTTGTATACATGTTTTAACAGCATCGGTAAAAGTTTTTCACTTTGTATCAAAACAGAATCGATGATTGCCTGTTAAACGATCAAAATATTGAAGTCTTGGAAGAGGTTTTAATTAAACCACCATACAAGCCAGAAAACTGCTTGGAAAAAGATTCGAAAAGTAATACCCCCTCAAGTCAATGCCTTGAATATGTAAAAGGAATTGTAAGTACACTAATTGTAAATGATAGCTTGCGAGAAGTATTTTAAGTATGTTTTAATGTGTGGATTGTTTTGACCAAAGTGCCAACATCCTTAATAATAGAGATGTTGAAGATTGGAATAGCGGTTCCACTTTGTTTTGATACTAACAAGTTAACTAATGGATTGGAAAATGAAATATGGTAATCGCCTAGTTACAATATTGAAGTGTGCGCCAACATATATGCAAATAAGGTTTACAATATATTAAAAAACAACTTTCGTACCCACTTCTCCTTAAGTGTTTTGATTTGCTTGAGAAACATTTTTGTTTTCTATTGCAGGTTGAAAAGTTTCATAAAGAAGAAAGGCTAAAATCACAATCACAGCCCAGCGATGCCACATAGCGATTGTTTTATTTTTTTATTTTAATCCGGGGGGGTAGTGGGAATTAAAATTTGCCCATCACAGCAACACATGTAACACGGCATATATATACCCTTTTTTCAAACCGAAGAACTGCTTTTACCGTACATCCTTTTTCTAACTGAGCGGCTGTTGGTCCCTACAAAGGGATTTTCCCACCTACCAAACACCGATTTTGCGTGAAATTTAGCAAATCACCGACGTTACTTTCCAAAAGTAATCGCCTCCGTTGTTGTATTCTGAATAGTTTCACCTTTTTGTGTCGCATTCTCGGCAGATTTACGTTAAAAAAAAATCGTTACCACAACACTCCTATATCCGTCGATGGCAAACCTTCACCTTTCCCCCGTGTTTTCCCTCCAGCTTCACGCTCGAACGACTTCTCGTGACGTCATCGTTGTTTCGCTCCGCTTCGCGACTTTTCGCGAACTTTCGCGAACCTTTTAGGGCGTGCAACGTCCTGCGAACCCTTCCAAGTAGAAAAATTATTTCCACACGTTTCGGTCTTTGGCGCTATCTTGTGCGTTGGCGCCCCCTTGCTCTCCCGCCAGAGTGACGTCATAAAACCGGCGACAGTGACCTCATAAAGCAGTGTCGGCAAAAAACACAAAAGTTTTATGCAATTAAGAGATGCTACTAAATTGTGAGAAACCAAACTGTGTGTGTGTTCTTTTTTGTGAGCTAGTTCTCTGTTTTTAGTCTCGCAAGACCATTTAACAAAATGAAACCCTAATTTTTATGTAAGAATGGACAGCATCATTACTTATGTTAACATATTATAAATGCTGACATCATCAGGGCTGGGCTTGATATTGTCAAGTTTTTAGGTTAGTCTAGTAGTACAATTACGTCTTTGGAAGACAAATTACTTGGTCGCTAACTTTATGCAAAAGTCATTGACTTTTCGTCAGTATTTAAAACAAAACTGAACTTAAATTTTTCGACAACTTACTTAACCTGCACAACAGTACGTTTTGTTATATTTTTACCAATCTGTTCGACGTTTAGGTCTTCATTTTTGATTGTCAAATTGCAAAAGATGCTCCAAAGTAACCGAGTTTAGCATGTTCTTAGGTCAAAATGATTTTTTAAACCACTAGTTTCAACTACACGGCTTTCAGGAAATCATTTTGAGAACAAGTAAATTTAGAAGGTTGATTTATAACAGTTCCGCTACGACAGATGGGGGCAACTTTTCGCCAATATAGACCAAACGGCCCGTCACCTTCTATAACGTGTGCACCCGGCTATTCCTTGTATGTTGGTGCTGTTTGAACAACAGCAATATGAAAAGTTTGCTCGCTTTGCGCAAATCCTGCCCATGCAGATAGTATGTTTATGTTTTGAAGAAATATTTTCACCCTAAAGATGTCCTGTTTTGCCTCGACTGAAACGTTAAATAATGGAAGTTTCGCAAACTTATTATATCTAGATGCATTTTATTGCCCTTCACACGATTTATCGTGTCTTTTCGATATGAACATAAAACCAAGAGCATAACGGGAAGACCCATTTTAATTTCCCAAACTCTTGGCCTGGCCTGATTAACAGCCGTTACAGTTGATACAATATAATTCCCTCAAATGATATATTGTAACAACTTTATTCTCAGGGAAAATGTGATGGGGGTACCTTTTTGAGTTTGGTTTTGGCCAGCGACTAGAAAAAGGTTGCCCACCCCTGCGCTTAGATATATTTGAGCAATAAGAAAGTTAAAACCTGAAAGCCAAAACGTTCGACTTCCAAAGTCAGTTTCAGCGATCTTTTATAAACCGGATCAGTTTCGATTTGAAAGGTTCGACCATAGATACGTACTTCCAAACCAGGTTATGAAATTCCTCAAACTGTGAGTTAATGTAGCCCACATTATACATGAAAATTGTTGGGATTGTTTTATGAAATGTTGAAAAAGAGGTAGCCCATTACTCAGACCTTGCAACCCTATTAAATGTGAATTAAAACGAATTCACTAAAATTGATTTCTACACTTTTTTAGGCCTACTTTTATTGCTTCACATTTATTTAAGAAATAACCAGCATTATAAAAATTGGTTGACAAATAAAAGTGTCCTTCGTCATGCCAAGCCAAACATTGTTTTACAATTTTTTATGCTAGTGCTTAAAACTTTGACATGGTGTAGCTTATAACCTAGGTTACTCCTGAAAATATAACCTTATTACGTTAGGCCAAAGGTTCTTAAACTGGGGTCCATGGACCCCTTAGGGGTCCGTCACCTAGTTTTAGGGGGTCCATGAAGGCCTAATTGAAAAATTAGTGTATATTTAAGAAGTAATTAATTTATCAAACACAACAGTTTAATTAAAAATAAAACGGTATTGCACTGAATGCATTAAACTCCGTTATACTTTCACATTTTTGGACCGAAATCAGCAGACTTATGAAGTCTATTTGTATTGTGACGTAAATTCATGACGTCATTTAAAAAAAATTTGCCTATTGTGGTCCACGCGAGGCCAAAAAACATTTTAGTGGTCCGCGGGAAAAAAAGTTTAAGAACCCCTGTGTTAGGCTGAAGTTAAACTCTTGCTTTAAGGATTGGCGTTTGGTTAAGGTGTACACTGTTTCCCAAAATTCAGTTGAGTTCCGGTTTATACTTCATAAAAACGTGACAGGTTTGGTTACTTTTCGGGGAAAGTTAGCACAAAACCTGTTCATGCAGTTCTAGGTCCAGTACAGTTCTATCCCCCTGATAACATTGTACACTAGGTGGAAATAAATATCTCAAAAGTCTCGACATGTGCTGTGCCAACACACTGGAAAAATGCTAAAGTAACAAAATGTTGGATAAAAATTGACTTAATGAATAAGGGTATTTTTAATCCATAAAGATATTGCAAGGATTTTATTTTGTTGAACTTTGACTATTTTAATGGCTTCGACATAAACTTGGTTGATTTATAATTTGCTGTTTTCTCGTTGGATATTTTACAAAAAAATTGACTTGGAATTCAAAGCAAATACTTTTATTTTAACCTGTGGCCGAGACATTTTGTTTGGATTATTTAGCATCGCTGCGCGGCAAAAAAATATTTGTAAATCATACATCAGTGTCTTTATATAGATAACATTAGTCATTATTATAATAATATATTATTAAATGCCAAAGCCAACTAAGCAAATGTGTCCAGAAGCGTGTATCAAACTAAATGCCATTCGTATGGCTTAGCATATAGCCTACGAAAGAGCCTTTAGGCTAAAAAAGGTTAGTGACCCTTGTACCAAGTAAATTGAGTCCTTAGAATCGCTTGTCTTAACCAAAATCAGACAATGTTTGTTTCCACGTAAAACGCCATATGGTTTTTGGATTTTAATAGGCACGCGTATACAGTCTTGAATAATAAGTGGGCCTAAGCAAACAAAAAAACGAATCAAGTCTGTCGAGTTTAAATGTCCCAAATAGAAACCCTTTTGTGGTGGTATTAGTTTAAATTTGGCCTACTGTTTGTCCAATTTTGGGGCTTGACATGGTGGCGTAAATAAAATATGTTGCGCTGTTCTGTGAGTTTAGAAGACCTCAACAATAATTTTTCTTTTTTCTTTGAAATTTTAAATCTTCTGAGATGTTTCTAAAAAATCCTAAAATAGACTGCTTTTTATTTTAAGTTTAAAATAATACAACGACGCCGTAGTTTATCACTAATACCTATTTGATTGCTGGGTTGGACGCTTTTACGGAGGACTTAAATGCGAGACAAGTGTCCATATGTTCCGCCTGTTTATTAATAGACGGCGTGTAAACTCGTCGGCGTTTATTTGACAAGAATTTATGGGTACTTTTGAAAAACAAACGCTTGTCTAGTGGCTAATAATAGCTTGTAAAATCGTTTGCAGGCAGCTGCCCTGATAGGGAGTAAACATTAGCGCTTTTCAGCAAAAATGATTGAAAGTGAAACTAAAGAAAAAGCAATTCTCCCAAATAAATTTTAGAAATAATGTATTCTAATTGAGTTAAAATAAAGATTTTTACGCGGATTTTTAAGTCCTTTAGGTATAATAACTTAATCAGGGTTGGTTTAAAGTTAAACTGAAGCGGTCGTGAATCTTCAAAGACTTGACTTAAGTGCACTTAGGTCACTGTTTTCAAATGACTTGACTTGACTTAAGGCTTTTGGACTAAAGACTTGGGTTAAAATGAATTGTTTTCCTTAGGCATTTTTGTTATAAAATTGAGCTATTTGTCCTAATTTTTGCACATAAAATAATTTGCTTGCTATATGTTGCCATGTTTTTTGTTTAGTTTAGTTGCTGTTTGTAATCGTTAGATTTTAACAATTCCAATTGTTTAACGTTTCATTTTTATAACAATGACGTGACTTGAAATTGACTTGCTCAAATTATTAATTGACTTAGAGTTGTCTTGGGCAACGGATGACTTGGACTGGGACTTGACTCGTTTATTCAAAAAGACATGACTTTTACTTAAGTTTTTTTACAAATGAATTGACTGGGACTTAAGTCGTCTTAAAATGACTTGTTTACAATGCTGACATGAATTCATCTGATCTTACAAACAACCCTAACTGCTTATTTATTAATAAATATAGGAGACCGAACCTTCCATACTGACCACTGTTAAGTACTTTTTGGAATCCAAGTAAATTCCATCGTACTTAAAGCTATTGAAACTGTTACACCCAAAAGGATTCAACAGCCATTATAAGGAGGTACCGTAAAGTTGTTTTTCGACAGTTGTGATGGTAGTGTGTCGTCTCGATCTTAACACGTCACATCATGTGGAGTAGGCAGTTTTGTGAAGTGCGTCGGGCATCCAATCTTTCGATTCTGGGTTATTTCATGTTTGAAAATATATATACTAGGGCGAGTATGCCCATGCCAATAACGATATTTTTGAAGGAAAGTACAACTGCACGTTTAGATAATAAATGGCGTAAATAATGTGAAGTAGAAAATGCTGATTTATAATTATAACGCAAACCATATAACTGAATTTGGTTTAAGGTGGTCAGCAATAACAATATAGACCACTTGGCACCAGGTGTCAAGTCCAATCCGATATTGTCGACAATATACTGGGAACCTAAGTTCGTAGCCTATATAGCAAGCAGGTCCAAAATCTCTGCGATCATGGAACAAGTAGCCACTTGTGGCGCTCTCTCTTCATAAAAATATCTTTCCGAGCTTTCTTTTTTTAATTTTGTACAATTCCATAGAAATCGTCCTTTGACAAATTGGGAATTTATATGTCTCTATCCTATTGCTTCTCAACGGGGACCCCGGTTCACTTGGCAGCCATCAGCACAGGTATTTTACTAAGTAGCTCTGTCGTGATAATGAAAAACCATGCATGATGCCTCACAATATGAATTGTAGAAAAATAGACCAGTTTGTGATGCTACGTGACACATTTATTTATGGAACATCATTTTTTAATGTTGTCCAGTTAATCATTCTTAAAATTATTTTTTAAACACATTATTTTGAAAAATTGTCTATGATAAGTATAAGACTATTTAAATGCGATTGCATTTACTCCTTGACTTTCGTTTATTGACTGTTTTCCCCACCTGAAAATAAGCATAACAGCAGAAAACACTTTGAAAACAAAACTACGTATTTTCGAAATAAGCAAGGGGCACATACGTGCTGAAAATCTGTGAAAGCGGAACGGCAACTTGTAAAGATTGGGACCCATTGGTCTATACAGAATACTCAACGGCCGAACGAATTTCGGCCACCTTTTTCCTGGGTTTCCACCACTGAACCGCCTGGCAGTCGAAGCGCGCTCACTTTTGCCAACAAACAAGCAGAACGTTGAACTTGCGACTAAATTCAGCCGTTTTTTGGTCCCTTGCGCGCTCGGTACGAGACAGAATCCAGACAACGGCAAGCGATATAACCTTGTTGCTTTTTCCTGTAACTCAACCCAACTCGTTTGATTGACATTTCCTCGCCGCGCCGTTATTCTCACGCGCATTGGCGCACAAGCGCAAATAGCGATAGGTTTTAAGGCAACGGGTGACTGTGAAGCACCTATGGCCTGCCTGTTGCCTTTATTGATTCCGAAAGAGGAAAAAATTACGGTTAGGGCCGCAAAACGGTGCCGTCGACTGTCGGTTGATACAGTTTTATAGTAGGCGACATTCCTCACTGAGAAGAATGATTTAATTGGCATTACAATGTTGCCGTTGAGCTTATTGTGGGCGAGGCAGGTTTTAGAGATGAAAGCGAACTGTATTCTTTAAGATTTTATTGTATTTTACCTGTTGGAGCGAAATTTTGATTGAAATTTGCCTTAAAATTATTTCGGCCATCATTTGACGACCTTATCTTAATTAGATCAAAAGTTTGCAAACATTCACTTAGAATCCTAAGAAATCTTAAGGTATAGCCGTGTTTCTATGAGTGAAGATTTGAAATACGCGAACAAACATACAGAAACAGAATTGTATTGTGTGCTCAGTTTACAAAATTCCCGCATTAGCGCTCTGAAGGTGACTCCAAATGTTGGAAAGACTTGGATTTTAGAATATCAGGTGGATTAGAATATAAGGATATGCAAAGTGAAAGCTTATATAGGGTTTTTGAATTTAACGACATTCATGTTTTTTTCTTGATAGTTTTGTTATTCAACGAAATATGCACACACAGTGACACACATGTGTGTTAACAACTGTGATGTAGCACTTCTGAAGCTGCGTTTTGACCAACGATTACGGCTTGTACTAGTTTTGTTATTATTAGTAATGCGGGTACTTTGCTGTAATATTAAACTATCGCGTTGTTGGCTTTACTTTGGTTTATCAAGGCACCTGGTTGCTATTTCGTCCTTTGACAAAACCCTTACCTTATATGGGAGTGCCTGTTTCCGATTAGTCATTTCCTTTGTGACAACATAAAGTCATGTTCGGATGTTTTCTATATGTGCTTACGACATTTCCTGGGAGTGTGGTTTAAAAGTTTGTTTTGATTGTCCAAGTTGCTAAAATTTTAACCCAAGTATTCAATCGGCAAACGTGGTATTTTTAATGGAAAACATGGCGTCCAAAGCTTAAGTAAAAAATACAACCTAAAGTAAGGGTCGCTTTAAACTGTTTTAAAAGCGGAGAGCTGCATGTGGCTCGCGAGCCTAGATTTAACCACCCCTGCTGTATAGGCATAAAATTTGACTTTTAGCACACCGCTTTCAAAATGTTTAATGCAAAGCTACATCCGATGTTGCGTTGGCTTAATGGACTAATTTAAACGCGCATAACATAAACGACACAACGCTACATACAACAAATGACTTTCACCTACATCAGACTTGTTTGTACACTGTGCCTCTTCCTTTTTACACGTTTTTTTGCCTCGCTGCTGTATCCTGACCGGGACATTTGCAAAACACGTGTCTTACAACCTTCATATCACCCTTGACGGTAAGAACAGTTGTCGCCAGGCATGGGTCGTGCAGAGATATGTGTTTCAACAATATGAGTGTTGTGTAATAGGGAAAGAAATGCTTTTTTACAGATCTAGGCATAGCTTATAAAAGAAGTTTTTTCATGTACTTTTTAGTATAAATGATATTATATGCCGCCTCTGCTGAAAACTAAGGTTGTATTTAGCCTTTCAATTGTTTGTAATTTTTGTTGGAATGCGAAAAAAAACGTTTTTAGGGTCGTTCATTCAGTAATTGATTGAAGGTCATAACTTTATTTTTCCGAATGGAAATTCGTTTGGCGCCTCGTGTCACATGCAGACAACGAATCGCGCAGATATGTGGCAAAGACATGTGAAGATCAACACTTACAACGCTCGCTTTCTTAGATATAAATACTTTGTGGACAACTAAACCGAGAAACAATGTGCAATAAGGAAAGAGCAATTATACCAATTATCTGACATGGTGCTCTTTTTTTAGTTTATAATCATTCTAGTGCTATTTCGATACCAACAGTGGATAATTAATATAGGATTATTTGTGATTAACCAAATGTGTGCATTTTTAGCCGTTCAAGGACCACCTGGAAAACGTTTTGCATGACAACAGCGAAAATCCTAGAAATATAAACAAACAAACGAATGTTATAAAAAAAAAAATTAACGCTTTAAATACGATGTGTATAAAATTAAAAGTGTGTTCAAAGCTTTACGGTGAGTTTTTATGATTTCTATGCCGAAACAGCTTGATTCTGTGTTGTCGTGTCTTTCAAATTCCTGGCAATGTTCTCCAATTGAATCGCAATTGCGTCGGAATGGTCGTTTAACCTTCGAACTCTTGTAAACCGGTCGCAAAAGTTCACGCGTATTCGGGCGCTCGCCAGAGGAAACAAGCGCGAAACGTTGTGAAGCCTTGCCTGCGCCGCCCAAGGCGCCCATGCTCTGCCAGGAAACTTGCTCTGTGATATCACAATGCAACCGCCCCTTCCCCCCGCTCCTGTGACGCAATAGAAGAGAATAAAGAGCGCGAGAGGAAGGCGTGAAAAACGCGGGCGTTGGCCGCGCGAAATGACTGCAGCAGATATCGGACGCCCGAACGGTGGTGGCCCTTCTGTTTGGCTTCACGTGCTAATTGCTGTGCAGTCTAATTAGCCCAGTTCTGTTCAGTCGCTATGCTCGGTTCTGTGAAGTTAATCGGTAACCTTTTGTTGTTTGGCCACGGGCGCCAATGTCATTGCAAGAGCTGCAGCCCTTGCTTATGCTTTATGGTGTTTAGACAGAATTGCGTTTGTTGAAAGGTTTTGGTTTGATTTTGTGTATCTTTGAACAGTTGCAAGAGGGTTTACGTACCCGTTTTCTTACTGATTTTGATGTTCACCGTCTGTATGGTTTACCTGTTCTATAAATCTTAATGGTAAATGGCCGTATTAGAGTAGCATAGTTCCACCTGATTATCCTGTTCTATATTTAAACCTTAGTTAGGCGCAATACCTGAAGTTTTGTAACTGAAGATTCGTTTAGCAATAGAATGGGGTTTGTTGTTTTCTTTAGATAATATTGTCGTTTACAGAAACGACCTGAGCATTGCGGCAGTGGTATATCTTGTCAAGAACAGTACAGCAACGTGTCACATATGTGGCGCTTCGCGGTCCCGCACGTTTACTGCGAGTTTTCCGAGAAAAGTTTAGGCAGCTTGAATTGGATTTACACGAGTAGGTTGTCGCACTAATTACCCCTTCTCTCCGCTTTTTTGGTAAAACAATTCGTTGAAAATAGATGCGTTATTTGGACCCGTTTCAACATTAATTTCTTTACATATCTAGGCTTTGTATCTTAGCTTCTCAATGCGCCAGGATTTCAATAGCTGCAACGTGTATTGTGATGACGGTGATACAGTTATGATATACCTATTCAAAAACATGCTAGACATCACAGATAGTGGTTAAGTTATTTGACGCCATACTGTAGAATGTGATGACATCACGCCTTAAAAACGTGACGTCACACCGAATGTGTGCGTACCGCTGTCGACGATGTTTTGAAACGAGCAGGGCCCTTGGGAAATCGATTACACGAGTCACTGCGCGGTTGGCCAAATTACGGCAATATTGCAGAATTTAGTGAGACGCTTCAGTTTAGGATTTGTAAACGATAGTGGTTTTATTTAAGATCGGAATTTATTTTAAAAAAATCATCATTTAATCTCAAGTCGTTTGCATGTAAACTTTATTTCAAATTTGCGTTGTTTTTAAGACAAAAACACCAACGGCGCTAAAGCGAAACGTTCATATAGTCCAGCTCAGTGGTTCTCAACCTTTATTCTTTCGTGGCCCATTTACGTTGCAAAAAAGTTATGTGGCCCAAAGAAATTTTTATGAAAGAAAAAACTTTAAAATAGGTTTAGAATAAAACACAGCTGAACATATTTCAAAACAGATTATTTATTTAACCCTACATTAGTGAGGTACTTGCGGCTGAACAATAAATTTACATTCCTTTTTAATTCCTCCCCACGCCATTATTCCTGTAAAATTAAATATAATGACATAAATGAAACCAAATCTAGCTATTTAAATTGGTCTGTGGCCCACCTCAAATGTTCTTATGGCCCACCAGTGAGCCATGGCCCACTGGTTGAGAACCGCTGGACTAGCCAAACGACCGAATTTGGGTCAATGAAACGCCGTGAGATAAACTATTAGCAAAACATGCGACTCAGTAAATTGGAAATCATACCAGATGCCGAAAACTCAAAATAAACCACTTTCGTTTTTATCTTCTTCCCCCTTTTCTGGCGTGTCGATAATGCAACGGACAGACTTAAACTAGATTTATTTTACCTTTTTTAAATTTGATTAGAATTAAAATGATATCATTTCAGTTTTTCCAAATTAAATTAGAATTAAAATTAGATCATTTTGAGTTTTCTCAAATTAGATTAGAATTAGAATTACCGAATTCTTAAAAAAAGTGAAGTTGAACTAGAATTACTTTTGATTATTCACAATCAATTTCATTTAAAGCGAGAAATATTCTAATAATAATGTGAATAGCCTACATAGCATATGCTTTTCAGACAGTAAACATTACGTTCCGAAGGAAGGGTTTTAGTTCAATTTTTTTGTTTTGACTAACAGACTAAAAATGCCGTTGGACAAAGTAGCATTTTTTGTAAAATCCGAATTAGACAGAAATTTAAGCAAACAAGAATTCACAAATTAGATTAGAATAGAATTAGAGTTAGCCGCACTTTGGTCTAACTCGTTAAATTAGAAAACTAGAAATATCTAGCGGGTAAGTCTGGCAACGAGGTCGGTCGAAGAATAGGTCCCTGGTATGCTTCTTGTGCTGGAACATAAAACATCTTCGCGAAAAGCAACGCGCGCCCTTTTCTGGCCCTCGGCGGTGTCGGTCAAGACACGAGCGATCTCTTGTATGCATGTGTGATGTGTTTCCTGCTATCTGCGGTCTAGACACACAGCGTGGCTTCTTATCGCACATAGCTGCCTGCCTGGCCCTTTTCCTGCTGTTGTTTTTATGACAGTGGATATATTCGATTAAAAGGATCAG
Organism: Ascidiella aspersa; assembly: GCF_963924565.1. Lineage (NCBI taxonomy): Eukaryota > Metazoa > Chordata > Ascidiacea > Phlebobranchia > Ascidiidae > Ascidiella > Ascidiella aspersa. The sequence continues at coordinate 26,011,080 of NC_139451.1, forward strand.
GCCGCCGAAGTGGAATAGACTAGTAGTGTATGCTCCGCTTTGTTGTGATATCGTAGAAACACGGAGCAACCTAATCTAATTAAGCTGAACTAAGATGTTGCCTGTTGAGGAAAGAAATCGGTTAAACTCAGTGCGTTGAAGGAAGCAGGTTAACATAAAATCAGTTAACATCTTATGATTATTTGTATAGATAACCTTTTTTAATTTGAACAAATGCCTGAATTCGCGGCATGTGTTAATTCTTGTCTGCTTTTATTGAGGATATAAAAGTTGCGCCTCGGAATCTGAAAATGCCTGTTTGGCAAAATATATTTATTTTAACATGAATATGTATTTTTTGCGAATTAACTTTTCCTTAACTGATTAAACATTTAAAAGGTCGAGGAGGTATATTTTTGTTATAAGCATTTAGTTTGTCACTCCCAACTAAACAAAGAATACGCTGTTGTGCTATTTAAAATGTAAGCAACCTGTTTGGGTGCAGTTTGTAGTACTATGCCAAATGCATAATTTCTTTACTATATGTAATAATGCCTAATTTATTTTATTCTGGTTTTAAAAAATCAGCGTTTAAGATCTTAAACGTCCTTAAAATCCACTTTGTGTACTTAATTGCAGTTGACCGTTTTAGTGGCTGTAGTTGTACATTTGTGGCTTGTTGTCGGTTTGTACTTTTATGGTTTTGTGTAAAATTAGCTAAATCACGTATACGGACGAACGCATATCCTGAGTCAATATAAGGAAACTGAATTTCCGATGACAGTTTCGTTATCAAACTAATTTACTTGACGTTCAAAAGAGCTTTTATCCCCTTAAGCAGTGTTCTTAACCTTTTTCTTGCTGCACCCCTTTCAAATCACCACCCAATTCTTACACCCCCTTCTACAATTGCCTAAAGAGCAAAACCATTGTAATTTGATACAATAACAGATAAGTGATAGCACAGTTAAACAATAGCAAAATGCGAGTTAGTTTTATATTAACTGAGCAAAGAAATAAATTACAGCAATACATTTTCTGTGTCCGATTCAGCATCACCGCACCCCATTGGAACAGTTCTCGCACCCCTTGGAGTACGAGCATCCCTTGTTAAGAAACCCTGCCCTAAAGTATAAACTGTTGTTTTCAGTATAGAGCAAACGATTTGATTTGAAAAGTTTCCATTTCTACCGACGCGTTTCGCCTGAACAACAATCGCCCTAAAAAGCATGAATAATTTAACCTCCAGGTCTTGTTACTTGCCGCCGACTGCGGAGGCTGCTTAGGCGAGAAAACCCTTTTAGGGCCAAGCCAGGACCGGACCGGGCATTCTAAGCCATGTGACCTTTACTCACTTGCAGTCCACTCACTCGTTGTATGTGTAGTAACTGCATCGTCTTGGTTTGTGTAGTTGTCCCACGAGAGCCGTTTTACGACTGCGTTGTCGCAACAGGACGCTTGTAAAGATCGACCCCGTCTCGGTCGAGATCGATTTCGTTTTAAAAAGGCTCCGGGGGCCTAAATAAAACTGACCTAACCGGTAAATTGTCCATATGTCCTGCGTAGGGGATGTCCGGTAATATCGGTCGGACCCAATACCCCGATGCCAAGCGGTACTATCGGTACTCGGTCGATACTGGGGTGGTATCGCTATCGCTATCATACCAAATTTATGTTGGCCTATTTTACGACTAAACACAGTAATTTAGATTTAAAGGAAAACGCTAAAAAATTTTCGGCCGAATGACAAGAAACACTTATACCGTCATTCGCTTGATACTTTTTGTCGGACTAAACAAAAACAAAAAAAGTATTGGACATCCCTGATAACCATATTGCCGAAGGCTTCGATTTGACACTTTGCCTTCTTCTAGAGTCAAATGACGCTTTTTTCGCGTTTGAAGAATCATATATTGATTAGTGAATCGAAATACTTTAACGTCGCACCCATTTTACTATTTTGTCCAGATACTTGCCTTTGCTGCCTTTTGAATTAAATCCTTGGGAAACCTTGGTGAATTTTATGTAACTTTTTGTGTCCGTGGCCGTGGGTATCCAACATTTGTATATTAGCTAATTATTTACAAACTAAACACACATTTAAAACGATTGCGGTGTAACAATGGATTCGCAGTTTAAGTAACAGTCTCAGAAATCACGCACACCATTTCTAAAATAGACAAGTTAAAATATCGTTTGTAATAAGACTTCTTACAGTGGCGTATGGAATGTTCTGTTAAGAAATTATTATGCAAAATAACTGCATTGTTCCTAATCAATACTAAATTTAGTTCAAACGATTAATGAGTAAACCGATTTATTTAAAACTACTAAATAGATATGCATTGAATCTATTTAAACAGCTGGAAGCATAAAAAAATGCTCTCATTTAAAACCACGCCGCTCAGACAGTAGTGCGATGGTCAAACTATGTAGGCTATAAATGGCTAAGGTGCACAACAAGGAATAAGAAATTAGGAACTTCAATCATCACCAATTAGTTACAGTAGCTTGATAATATGGATTCAAATTTTATCAAAAACAATTCTTTCCTTGACTGCTGTAAAAAACGACAGCACACAGTTGAAAGGCACCACAGCCTTTGTCGTGCCCGCGCATTCGAAATTGTTTACAAAACGCCGCAACCTCGCGCTTGTTAAAGTCAAGGTTAAGCTAACGCAACCCTTGACCTTTGGCAAGTGTTAAGCCTCAAATCAGCCTTTTCCGCGCCAATTGTTATCGTTTCGTGCCAAATAACTGTATACAAAAGCGTTTGAAGTTGAACCTTTGCATACGGATTGCGATTTCCAGTGGCTGCTGCTGTTTTCAGTCATTTTCGCCAGCGGAGCGGTTCGCCAGTTGGCTCAGCAGCCTTGATTAATGCTTTGCGGGATCTGCGGAAACATTTGACGTGCCTGGCTGGCGTTACGTTTGTGTGGGTTTGCATATTGCATGCTTTGCCTGTTGGAGCTGTTACTGTTGCTGGTTTGTTAACCAAGGATACCGATTTTAACCGCGACAAAGCGGGTGTACGGGCGTATATGAAACCCCAGCGTTATAATATTTTTAGCGTTTGATGTTTTAGGACAGTTTAGAATTCCGATTAGTCATTTTGCAATAAACATAATTGAAATTTCCCGAATACTTTTGTCTCCGAGTCTACTGGCGAATCACTCGAAAATCCGAGTTATTTCACGTTACTTTATTCTTGTCAAAGTTGACAGCTTTATAGATTGCTTGACTGTTTCGCAGCTTAGGGCACTTAAAAAGAATGCTAAAGATAATCATTTACTAAAGTAATATGGGCCAACCGTTTTGCTGTTATTAATTTCTAATTCCTATACCGTTAAGTGGTGTTTAGTGATATATAAGTTGAAAGTTCCCTATAGGTGGTGATGGTAGAACCTTGATATGTTGTAGATTAAGCAGATATAATCTATAATCCGATTAGGCCATCGGCATATGCCTAGGCTATAGCTGTGGTATGTGACCTGTAGTACGCCAGGACTTTACAGGCGACTCGACTGTTACCCTCGGGGTAATTTTACTATATGGTAAATTACAGTATGTAAATAAATATGCGCTTTAAGAAAACAGATAAGGTGGTAGACTGAAAGCATATCACCCTTGCAGGAAAATTCGATTAGTTTGTGCTTCGCTTTCTCGAATATTTTGCAACTGTAAGGTTCCCTGACAACAACGTGTTAAACTTTTTTTTACAAAAGCTTGTATATCTTTGGTACACTATGCACGGATCTGCAATGTAGCTTAATAATAAATTTCAAAGCCAAAAAGGTCGAGTAGATCGACAGCATCTTGATTAAGACGTTTCGATACGAACTTGTGTCATCTTCAGTTAGTGTGACTGAAAAGCAAATCAAAGCATCACTTATAAAAGGTAGGACGCAATTGTTATCATCTGAGTTTTTACAGTTGGAGCCTTTAGGTGCTGAATAGGTAGAGCGGTGTAGATAAGGATATCTTTAGTATACATACCAGTGTTTCTCAACCGATGCGCCGCGACCCAAAATTGTACCTGTTTGTTTAGTTGGTTGACCGACTGCGCTATAGTTCACTTGGTTAGATTTATTTAGTTTGGTTCTGGGCATTAGGAGTATTAAATAAAACATGTCAAGTTTGAAACGAGGCGAACTGAAGCAGGAAAACTCAGGAATTTTACACACAACAATACGGAAAACTTTGCATCATCAAATATGATATTATGTAACTGAAGAACATATTTGGCAAACGAAAGCTGAAACGCGTAATCTAAAGCCCTATTTAAAAATTCGTAAAATAACTTAATATTAATATGAACTCTAAGATTTGGCTTATGGCAATTAATTAATTTGGGTGTTTAAGTGTTGATAAACACGTAACATAAAACCAATAGCGGAAAGCAACAGTAAGGCGTGGCTTATGCAATTTGTCTTATGTTAGTCCACTTGAAAAAACATGAAAGATTTTGAGTCGTCTAAACGCTGTTAAACCTAGAATTCCGATCGGTGCGAAAAAAAGGTTTAAAAACACTGGTATAGACCATTTGCATCTAACATCTTTGGCGAAGGTTGCTGCCAAAACAAGCATGTGCCAGCTATCAACCGACTTTGTTAAAAATGTAAAGCGCCGAGATTGTGGGAATAAAAGGTTCAAAATTATCGCTCAAGAGTTTGGCTTAAAAAGATCAATTGTTTTATTTTTGACCAAATTCTTCTCTGGACCACTTAACTTAAATTGTTTAGGCTATGATTACGGCATTTCAAGTAAAATATCCAACATTTTCGTTCTTTAGACCGTATCTTGATTAACCAACGCAATGCAAAATTAATACTCCGATAAAGTTATAGGATAAAAAAATATGTCATCAATTTTTCAATGGCTATAAGCAGTGTTTTTTTAAGGTGTCCCCCAAATTTCTCCAGCCGTTTCCCAAAATTTGGACTTGCAACTTTTTGTTATTTAAATGAAACACTTGCGGTCTCTTAAAACTACTTAGCAGTCACCCAAACCAAACCTTAAAACAACCTTGGCTATAAGTAATCCGCATCCTGAGTAAAACTTTTTACATTAGCTTCGTATCTCGATGAACTAGCGTTTCATAAGATGAAACTGTAATAGATTTTAGTAAAAAAAATTCGGCATTACTACACGGGTCCCCTTGTTGTGATTAATAATCTCGCGTCAAATTTGCAGACAGCCTACTGCTATTAGGGCTTGGCATCGGCGAGTTTAATTCAATAGTGTTGTGATGACGACCGGGGCCGCTTATCATCTAATTAGCGCGACATTTCAAAAGTGCGTGAAATCCGACGAATGGGGAGGCCTCGAATCGTCCAGGCAATTAGCATTTATATCTCTTTTGGCGATGTTTGAAGTCCCATTATGAGTTCGTAAAGAGGTGGCCGAAAATTTGAAAGTGAGCGGTTGGCAACAATAGAATATGCGTTGCATTTTTGCTGGTAAACGCTGTAATGTGAATAGAACATTGAGGGTTTAAAAATCATTGGGCCTCCAAATTCCTAAGGACGATAAAGTCAATAAATATATTTCTGTTTATCTTGTCCACCAACCAACAAGCGGTTGTTGTAAATAGGTAACCTTCTGAAGGTCTTTTAAACAAGGAATTCCCAATTTCTCGCAAAATCTAAAATTGTACATAGTAAATGTTTTGCCATATGCACTTAACTACCCAAGTACCAAGTTATCTCCACTCTGTTTTTGGCATGTGACTCGCATTTCAGCAGCGGACCTTGATACTCCCTTGGGCCACTGCGCTGGCTTGTGTGTGACTGTTCGACTTGTTCGTGATTAAATATAGCTCAAGGTGCTGCGTTGCTTCTATAACGGGCTGCAATTTAGAGGCATGCGTTACTCGACAGACTACTACTACAGCTTCTGTTTCAGTGGTTTGTGCCTGCTTCAGCGTTTTCGGTAATTAATCAACTTCTCTACGAAAGAATGGGACCATTGTGTGATTTTGTAGCGTTTCTTAAACTTGTTCTTTAAGAGTTTGGAAGACTTTAAGAGCAAAAGATTCCAACACATCAGCTAAACTAAAGTGTGTGAAATCTTTCCCAATTTTGTGGTTAGGCTTTAAAAATTTTACAAAATGCATTAATTTAATACTGTACATTTATGACATCGTTTTTTTTTTCAATTCTGAAAATATCCTTGGCTAGAACCAAAGTTTCAGCAAACTTCAATAAATGCCACTCTGTGAATTCTGGCAACGTGGCATTGCGGCATGTAGCGCAAGGGAAGTTAATTAATTTCTGTCGTCACCATCAACTCCGCGAAATGACGTAACATCCCGCTTTGACGCATTGCCAGTTCCCTTATCCTCCGAAATTCTCTAAACAGTGATCGCCTGCAAATAACGTTATTTTTCTAGGTTCAAATATACTGCTTTCAGTTAAGAATTTACAACTCCCCTGGGTGTTGAGTCAATGTAATAGCAAAGCAGGCGGTCCTATGTGAAGCGGCCATTCCCACGGCAACACTTCCCTAAACAACAATACAAGATTCGGGCTATTTTAATTTACAACTGTGACTCGCGTTGTTTAAGGAACTAAACTCTCTACTACTGTGTGTCCTTTGTGAGTGTCATTATTCACGGTGGACTTATTGCGATTACTTCTAATAGTGTATTACCTTGAATAAACCCTTCTGTAGTGATTGAAATTGCTGTATCATTTCGTCTTTCTTTTTACATTTACAAGGAAGCAACAGAAGGTTGTAAACTTTGCAATGACAGATGACCGCAACACCGAGAGGTCGTAAAGTGTTATTCATAGGATTAAAAGTTCATCACATTGCCTTGTAGGAAACCCAGTCATGTTGCTTGGAGTTTCTGAAATGTAAAACTGTGCGTTTCCGTCATTCCTTTACTTTCCTGTATTTGTTATTTTCTATGTCAAACGCCGAATAACGCTTTATAACTTGACTCATGTCGAACTAATTGTCACAGGGCCCCACTAACCTGGTGCAACAAATTATTACGCATGCAAAAAGCGCCCCTCCGAGCGTAATTGTCCCGGTTTAACATTGTATGATTTAGGACTTTTGCTGATGAGCACATTTTAACTATTAAAGACACGAGGAAGTGAAAGCCCACATCCAGACGCAAGCTTCATACCTAGCAAAGAATCGGTATTAGCTTTCATAAGTCAGCTATTCGAGGATCATACTTTCTGGCCAGTCCAAGTAGGCAGCTGAAACGTTTATTTATATTATTAAATGAGAACGGTCATTTCGTAGCGTTTAAGACTTTATAAGGTAGAGCATTGGTTATCCTACTTTACAACGATGTATATGGTGTATAACTAGGTTAGAAAGTTCTAAATTGGGTCTATTCATTAAATTAATTCCAAAAAGTTGCAAAACGTTTCATGCCCAAGTGTAATTTAATGGAGATATTGTAAATAGACTTTGTTGCTTCAATTTCACTTCATTTTTAAACTATTAAAAATTGGGGCAAGTCATTGTTAAAATTGGTCGAATTTTTAGCGACGTTGAAAACACGCCAAAAATGCCCGCACAGATAGCGTGATAGCAGTCACGGTCATGCTGTGATTTTCTTCTTCCGGTTTTGGGGAGTTTTCGCTGCTCTCTTGTTTGTGTGACGCTCGTTTTCGAAAGGGTTGTGTTTTTTCTCGGTATATTTTGTTGAACAATTTTGCTGGGCCGATGTTCGTTTTTTAATTGCCACAAAGAGAAAACATGATAAAACACTTAATAGCTTGGCCGCTTTTGCAATTTTCCACTGAAACAAAGTGACTTACACGTTATTAAAACTGATTCATGTAATTTGTTGATGAGATTCGCTTTCCATGCTGTTTAGTATTAGGCGTTTTTAGGCAGAATCAAGCTTTCTCGTTTGTTACAAAATACGCTCGGTGTAGGTAGCCTGTGCTTTGTCGATAAATTGAACATCAGGTAACACAGTTTTCGCCCGCAGTTAATGAATTATTGAAAACGCTTCGCCAGTTTAGATACGACGTCATGCAGCTTGGTCTTACGTCACTGACCAGGGCATATGGCATTCGAAGCAAGTTGAAAAGCTACCCTTTAAGCCTTGGCACCACTCCTTAAACTTAAACAGTTAAAAACAAGTTTTGCCAGCTGTTTTACAAAATTGTGGATTTCACTCGACCTTTTCGCTTTGAAAAATTATTTTTTTAAGCTAAATTTAATATTGTTTTGTAATCATTATTGTTGTTGTGTAACTTTTACAAGGAATTTGTTTGAATCAGAAAGAGACGGCGTCAAACTTTTTCCCATGTGTCTGACTCTTTGTGGTTAGCACACTCAGATTAAGTAAGGAATAAGGCTCTTAGCTTTTTACAGGCTTGTCAGTTGCCACACCTACAATAACTTAATGTTTAGTGCTTGCATGTGATGAAATAGAGGCTCAACTAAAATATTAAGCCCGTGTCGCATGGGTTGCTTTCTTCGACAATGTACAGTGTATAGCAAATAGTAGGCTGGCGCGGCGAATGGCTGTTTTGGCAACACTAGGCTTCCGAGGAACCTCTACTACATTTTAGTGCAGGAAAGTGGGCGATTGTCACAAGACTGTTTTAGTTTCCTCTCTAACAACACCGAAGGACTTCGCTTGAAATTCAGTTTAGCTAGTAATATAACAAAATCAACAGACACTACATAATAAATCAGTTACATGTTCACTTTAAATACCCTTCCTCAGTAAGGATTTTGTAGGGCATCGTTGAATAAACATTAATTCTGGACTTTTTGTGTTATGCCAGTTTATCTATCTCTCGAACTGTGCGATAATACATCATTTAGTTACATATCCCACCATTGCACTCAACCGTTCGTTAAGCGAAAAGCGTGAGAGATTTTCATGCCCAGTGTAGTATAAACAACAAATTTGATTGAACTATTTATGTAGCGTTTAACCGTGAATTGCATATCGTGTGTGTAGATGTGTTGTGGTAGTTTTCACGGTTTGATAGTAACACACTGTTGCCAGATGTACTCCTTTACTTATTATCTTTATAAGTTGGCATATTTCACCAATTAAACGTGCTGATAATTTTATTCTGCGAATAGAAACGTTTTTTTAAGCATTTAATGGACTGAACATGGGGAACACTCAGTACTAACACAACTAGGTTTGAAGCTATTGCCAAGGTTTACCCCCAAGGGCAGAAAAATCCCTTGTGTTTTGCCAAACTGTTCATGAGCCTCGGACGCGACTTTAACTTGATCCGTTTCCTGTTCACGTCTGCGTGACGCATCCTCACTAATGCTTTTTGCATATATACACTTTTCAGGAAACTAGTATGACTAACTGACTTAACTAACACTTCCACCAACACCAGTCCACGCCATGACGACGTAGCCAGCTGAAACGCAACTCAACTCAACGCAACAGGGCATGGGTCAGAAAAGCACCAAAAAGACCGACCTCTACGTCACCAGTGAAGTCACGCACTGCAAGCTCCCGGCCGATGACGTGCAGAAGTTTGCAGGGCGCGCGCGGGAGTATACGGCGATCGACGTGGCCGTGTTAAAGCCAAATTCTAAAGGTAAACCGGGTCTGGTGCTATGAGTAGACTATTTGGGTGGTAGGCCACCACCTATTTTGTGACGAATTTGAAAGTAGGATATTAATCGCGTGTCTCTCTATACAAGTGACATGCTTGTTTAGGGGCCGACAGTAGATTGTCAATGTAGACAAAAGTAAAATGTAAACCGAAACTGCGATGACGAATGACCTACTTGCGTAAGTGGTCATCACCTTTACTTTGCAGGCAGCCAGTTTTGTACGTTTTAGTCATTTTTTCGTTGTCGAATTTATGCATAAGCTGTTAGAAGGTGACTGTACTATAGTGTTCTTGCTGACATATTTGCCCTAAATATAGAAAGTCAATAGTAGTCAGTAAAATTAGAGCAAACGCCCCGTTTTGTTCTTTCGCCCAGATTGATTTTGTTTGTTTTTATCGTATAAAAGTTGATTAAAATATAAAAGTTTAAAAATTGAGGTGGTAAATCCTGTGCTCGGGTAAAGACACTCACATTTCTTAAGACCCTGGACTTAATGTTGCGACAAAAATACGCGACTTGTTTTGTGACGATTTGTTTTTTTTTAGCAAAACATGTTTCAACATTCGCAATTTGCTTCGTATTTTAACAAGGTTGCAAAATCACGTTTGCTTGTTCAGCAAATGTGCGCGCCCTAAAAGCAACCGTTCGTTTCGTTACAATTTTTTTCCAAATGTCATTGAAATCGCCCATAGGTTGACTACCTAAAAACATTTAAGAAAGTTGAAAATAAGCTTAGAATGTGTTTCCCCACATAATCTTGCTCTCTACAGAACACATAATGCCGACGATAAAAGTTCTAAATTTTTTTGATAGCTTGAAAAGCTCGCCGCTTTAACTGATTGTTGGTCGAAGCGGTGTGTTTACTTAAGCTATTAGACAATTAAACATATGCAGTTATTTTCTAAACTATTTTTTCTCCTTTGTTGATCAAACATTTCTTGTTAAGTATTTTAGCTTTCGATTCTTAAATACGCCAGCTCTTTATATTTTAACCCCTCAAACAAGCAGCTTAACTCCTCAAAAAGAAATTAACCCCTCAAACACAATCGAAAGTTGTTTTAATTACTTCTTATTGATACGAGATTTCTTTGTAAACAACTCCACTCAGATCAAACCAAGGAAAAAAATGGCGACGAGGGAGGAAAGAAGAAGAGTCCAGTCCACGAGGATTCGAGTTCCATCATCCAGCTCCTGGCAAGAGCGCACAGGAAGAGCTACAAGTTGGCCTTCGTCGTTCCAAAAGTAAAGGGTAGCAAGTCTTCCCTAAGCAGAAACTCGCTCGTTGGAGAGGTGGGTGATGTTGCAATGATAATATAGTATTGAAAATCATCTTGAATCTTGCAAGATAAATGTCGACCTTAATTCCTGATCAGTAATAGCAGAATACTCTAGCAAAGCTTGTAATATATCTTTTACCGTCTGTAAAAAGTGTCTGATCTAAATTACTAGGTTTGCTAGTATGCGATGAGGTGAGTTCGAAATTTGTTTTCTCTGCTATCTCGGCTTTAAAATGGACTTAAAAGTACCCTCATTTCTGAAACTAGAGGCAGATCGTGCTATCAATAACAACTTAGTTTATATGTAAATATTCCGTCTAAAAATCGGGACAAACTTTTCCTCTCTTTTTTCTTTTTTGAAAAGTAAACTTACTCGCCCGAAACAAGTCATATTTACCCTTTTTAAATTTAAGGTAATATAAGCTTAAATTAGAACACTTTTACCTAGTAAATTTGTGATCTTACCTAACAAAGTTGCCTTGATGTGTTTAGGAAAGTCCAGAGAAATCAAACGACAAAGATAATGCTGGTGAATTGACGCACACCGTTTTTCTTTGGAGACCTAAAGTGAAGTAAGTCGATGCATCTGACTAGTAATGAGTACCAGCTTTTTTACCATAACGTTTTTATAAAGTATAAGTCATAAAAGGATTTCTAAAACAGATACTTTTTTAAGCTCTAGAGAAATCATTAACAGAGCTTCGATGTTTTTAATTTGTTAACTAAAATTTGGTTTTGTTTCAGATCAAGGGTAAAAAAAGAACAGTCTCTAAAGAAAATGGAAGCAAAGAAAACGTTTCTTAATCTAATGTAAGTTGCCTAAATTATATTTGATTTGATAAGTGATAGAAAAAAGGTAAACCGGTGTTACTTAACATGTGGCGCACTAAACGTTTACTCTTTTCGCCAAGGGGGCCTTGTCTTGGTCAGTGCATTTCGACCGTTTTCAAGGCACGAATCTCTTAATGAATTAAATAATTTTGCGGAACACCAACAAAAGTTTATAATAATGCAATACAATAAATAACACAACAATTTATTTGCTTTCATTTTTTTTTTCACATTTATAGTCATACCAAAACATCTAGATCTAAGATTATCTATAATGGTAACTACGGACCATTGTAATTTCGGCGAAATAAATTTTTGGTATTTTTTTTACATCTGTTTACCACAAACAAATATATGTCTATTTTTTAAAACTTACTTCAAAATAAGCTGAAAATTGCGGAAATGCAAGTCTAAACATCTCATATATGTAAGATGCCTTAGCCCATTTGAATGAGCACAAAATCGATATACTGGCTGTATTGCAATTTTATGATTACATAGTTCAACAAATTAAGCAAATCACAATACTTTCATGCTACATACGTCCATTATGTTAAACCAGTGACTTTCAACCGGTGTTCCATAGAACGTTTGTAAAAAATGAAGAAATTTCTCGCGGAACCCCTAACAATCTTCACACCACATCATCACTGGCCTAGGGGCCAAGAGTTTTTTTGGATGCTCTCCCCGTTTTTAGTATTCTTCGAATTGATTTGCAAACAGGGTTCAATTGACTCGATGTACTTTAACCTCCTTACGGTCTTCGCTGCACCGGAACAAATAACTGTAATTTTCTTTGTAAACTTTGTAGCGGGTTCTAGACGGTTCGAAAAAATCTATCTTTTTCAAATTTTCGTTGAAACAAACCTAATCGTAACTTCTTGCATTTCAAGCAGTCAGCCAGATGTTTCGTTTTTGAACTTTTATTTAATCTATACTGCTTTTAAATGTTTTTGTCTTGTTCATTAATATTATTATTACTTTGCGATGTATATGTAGTTTACTTATAGGAGCTGACAATGCTATTAAAGGCTAAATATAAATTCCTTTAATAAAATGTCTGATCCTCGTTTTGCTCACGTTTTTAAACTTTGAATTTTATTTGTTTAATCCTAATCCTTTGAATCGTTGCCAGGATGGACATTCAGAGCAAGTGGATTTTCTCGGTGAAGGAGTTCGAATGCGACACTTCGAAGATCGAGTCAGGGGAGTACGTGTCTCGTCTTCAGGAAATGGTAGGCCTGCGTGAAAAAATACGTGCCCGGCGCCGACTTTTAGCGTTCGAGCTAGCAATCTCTTACTTGACCGTATTTGGCGAAGCGTTTTTTTTATTCGCGTTTTGGTCCCTAATGAGACATGGCAGCAAAATGTCGCCGACTTTGGGCGTAACCTGATAGTATATAGGATTGTGTATGGCGGGCGACGGCCCTTGCGTTAAAAACGAACCGGACTGCGCCAAAAGAACTAGGCCATAAAAGTTTTGGGACTGTAAAAGTTCAAAGTAACTTTACTTGAAAGTCAGAGAGTATCGTTTTGGACTGCCCATAGCTATAAGATGTCGAACAATACAAGAATCCTGCCAAAACACATTTTTAGAGCGGTGATTGTCAGGATTAACTGGTTTTCTTCGCCACAAACCTTTTTTACAAATAAGAGCAAATTCAAAAATTTATGGAGAAATCAAAAATGTATGGAGAAGCTTGGAAAACCTATAATAGAGCTTCCTTTGTTGCCGGTAAACTGTTTGTAATTTAGGAAAACAGCCTTTTTGTAATACAAACTGTAATGCAAGCAAGCATGTGAGACTTAAATTTACATTTTCGGCTATATTCTGATAATATGCAGGTATTTATCTATTATATTTTCGTGAATTAGCCTAAAAGAAGATAACCAAAAAAATGATGTCACACCGGTTTAACATTTTGCATTCTCCACGTAATGTTACATGTAGTTTGGGGTGAAAAATATCAGTGCACTTTGTTCCTCCTTACCTCTCTTTACTCTTTGTCGCGGCAATCAACACAAGCGTCGAAGTTTCTATTGGTACTTCAAGCACCGCAGTTATTGTTTAAAATGCTTGCTGTGCAACTTTACTGACACTATATTACAGTCATTGTCATTATGCAAATGGTATTGTTTTGCAATTCAGCGTTTTTAACTTAGGACGGGCCATAAATCATATCTGTCTCCAGTAAAAGGCATAATAAGCTTTGAAGCATTTTGGTTGGGAGGGTTAATTAGACATAGATGGAATATTTTTTTAAACATCGTCATTTAAAACGTTCTAAATGCTACATACTTTTGTATGGGCTTTGATATTCTTACTTTGTCTAACTATAAACCCTCTAATCCAGTGGTTCTTAAACTGGGGGGTGCGCCCGCCTTGGGGCGTGTAAGGTTCACAAGGGGGGCGCGAGAAATTAACAAACTCTATATGAATTATGACCAAACTTAAGGCGAAGTGATAGTTCCCTGCTACTGATCCTCGAATTAAACATTTGGTATTCAAAAAACAGTTACGTCCTTCGCATTAATGCAACTTACCTGGAAATAAATTGCTGTTCTGCTTTATGTTTTTTTTTATGTTTAAACAACGTGGGTCGCGAGCTTTGTTAAAATTGTAAAAAGGGGCGTGTATCAAAAAGGAACCATTGCTCTAACCTTAATGCATAATAATTTCCTTCGTTTCTTTGTGGCTGCGTGTATTTGCTGCCTTTTTGGCAGGACACTTGTTTAACATCTTGTAGGGGTGTAGGACACCGGGTTTAAAAAAAAAGTAGACGTGGTAAGAAAAGGTTAAGAATCACTGCAGTCTAAACTTAAGTGCAATTCTGAACGAGAGTTTTTAACGAAAAACCAAATACCCTATGTTTTGGACAAAACGTACAACGATCCGATCCGACACCAAATGACGTCATTACGTTAATGCAACTGTAAACGCACTTGTTTAAGATCTAGGAGGGGTGTACTACACCGCGTGATAAATAGTAACGGTGGTAAGGAAAGCTTGAGAATCACTGCAGCTTCAATGCAATTGTTTATCTTACGCCTTTCGACTTTTCAGATCTCCGTCGAAGCGACGAAAGGCGGGAGGTTACTATCGGTCATGCGCGCCGACCATGACCTTGTGAGAGAGAACGGGGTCAGCAACGGCGACTCGGACGGTACTTCCCCCAAAGCGATGCCCAAGAAACTAACGCTGCGGATGGTTTTCATTCATCGAAACAGCGCCAACGCATCGCAACGCTTCATTTATAACGTAAAGTGTGTTGGGATAACATGCACGGGTAAGGCACTTAACTAAAGAATCACATCCTTTTAGTATATAGGTTAGCATTTTTTTTTAAATACTCGTTAATGCGCTTAAAAACGACAATTTGCCGATACATTTACCCAAGCTACAACACCTTATTTCTCAATGTAGTTTCTGGGTAATACTGAACTTAGAAGATGGCGTAGTGTTTAAGTTGTTGTTTTACAGTCCACACCTCATTGGGGAACATGTCGCGTTTCTCACTAGCTATAACAGTCGAAATTCATTAAGTTTAAGTTGGGGATGTTTAAACAGAATTTCAACTCCTTGTAGGTTGTTCAACCCTATTGTGACTAATTTCACAAGAAAAATGTATTCTAAAGGCCGCAACATTGCTAGCTTACTATAATACGTAGTCTGTGTTAATCCAAACAGAAGTCTGTATCTGCTATAATTTACATAAACTTATACCACAGTAACATGTGTAACTTAATTCGAATGAATATAAAACAACAATGTTATATAAAACAAGTAAATATGATAATGATAATAATAAACATATTAGCATAGTGAGCAACTGTAACTTAAAGACGAACAAGCTGTAATACAAAGGCTGAAACCCTTACTGCTTGAAGCCCAAACACAAAGTGAAGGACAAATTACGATTCACATAAAGCCCAACACATAAATTAAACCGCATGAGTGAAAGGAAAACATAGAATAATTAAACAATTTAAATAACTTAACAGTTTGATCCAAACAGAACAAACAATTAGACTTATTTAACTAATATAGATAGGCCCTAGCTGCTTGATCGGAATTTAACCAGTACAGTGTATTTTTTTTTGCTTTTTCGAACAATTTGACAAAACAATGTCACTTTCTAATTCGACTTGTTGTTTTTCACAGAGGAGAAAATCAAAGTGAAGAAAAAGCAGAAGACGAAGCTTCCGCGAGAAACCAACATCACTTGGTCGGAAAACTGGCTCGACCTGTTCGAGGAAGATTCTAGAATCACCGAGGTGATAAATGTTGGGGAGCTGAACGCACCTGATCCAGGTTCGTTAAATTATGGTTAACTTGCTACTGTGATTGATTTGCGGTGTTTTGAATGTCAATTTAAACATCGAGCGTTAATTGTTTTTTTTAATTGTCTTCATAAGTGTTTTTTGTAACACTGTTGTTAAAATATTTGTCCCAATTTTTCAATAAATTTTTCGTACTACGTTGTCTTTTACAGCATTTTAAAAGTTTTATTTTGTCCAATTTATTGCAGATATACCAATAATTTACAGCTTTTTGAAAGTTTATTTTATCAAATTTAATCCAGATGTACTGATAAATCCATATTAGTACATCCGCTGGAACATGTTTACTTGGCGTTAAAATGTAGCGATACTAAATTAGCTAAACGTTGAAACCTGTACTGCTAGACAAATTTGTCTTAATGCAAAAATAGAAAAACTAACAAAACATTGTGAAACATTAAAAGCTTTCGCAACAAGGAGCTAAACTTCTGTGTATGCTCCTATGTTAAATCAATTTCCGTTAGAAAAAAAATTATCCTTTAAGGTTTTTTTAACACTTTTGTACTGTTTGTGCATTTCAATTTTCGTACTACGTATTCTTTTACCACCTTTTGATGTTTTGTTTCGCCATTTTTAATGTAGATGTACTAATAAGCTAGACTTTCTTTACTTGTCGTTTGTTTGAGTTGCTATTCTAAATTTAATGAGTTGTGATAGGCTACTAAATTAGTCAAACTATAATACCTAAACTGCGGTCATTTTTGTCAAAACAAAAATCCATTGTAACCTATTGCATTTTACAATCTAAAAAGCTATAGAATTAACAAGCTATATATTAACCCTATACAATTTTACAATCTCCCAACTTAATTCTTTAGAGGGCGACGGCAAAGGCAAAAAGAAACAGAAAAAGCGCGAATTCCAAGTCACCACTCTTTGCTTCCACGAGAAGCCCGTCGCCAAGGACAAGAACGACAATAATGACGTCACAAACGAGGACAATGGCGACGACGACGATGACGACATGACCGAACAGCCAATGAAGTTCGAAAGCCTTGTGCGCGAAGTCTGGGCGCCCATTGATGACGTAAGCGCAAATAATTGTTTTTTTTGTTTTTAAAAACGAAATTGAACCAGAATTACATTTATTATTCACAATGAATGTAATTTAAATCGCAAATTATTCTCTAAGACTGTGAATGCTAAGTATTCCTGTTCTGATGATATTCTGTTTAGCATAGCTTATGCTTTTCAAAAATTACACACAAGTCGTTCCGACCAAAGAGTTTTAATTCATATTCTTTTTTTCGACTGAGATACTAAAAATTTTTGTTTGAATGTCAGGAGTATTTGGCATTATCTGATTAGGATTCGATATTCTGGATTCGTTATTCTAGATTAGGAACATAGAGTTCTACCCTGGGATTCTATTTTGAACATCCCTAGATTTAACTGTTGGAGAATAACATGATTAGTTTCTAATAGCGCAATATTCAACAAAGTTGTAGTCAATAATCGAATAAGGAATAAGAAACAACAATATGTCCCAAAATTTAATTAAACATTATAGACAATTAAAAATAACGTTTCAATTCACAGTGAAAATACTCAATTCACAGTGAAAATAAATCTTTAAATTTCCATTGCGTTAACGTTCTACGAAGCGGCACATCACATGGTTTGAAAAATAGTCTTTGGAATATACTGAATACTGAAAGTCTCTCTGGTCACTCAATGGTTACTTTATATTATAAAATAATATTGCATCACCCCTATCCTGTTTAAGAGAATAAAAAAGAGGTTATAACCCGCGGTACATCTCTTTGTTTTAATGTGTTATATATGCAACAAACAAAAAAGAGGCGCTTTCTATTAAAGACTACAACGGTCCCAGTTAGATTCCATTGTTTGCAAAACGTATAGAAACTCTCATCAGGTTAAGGAGTCTGTGACACTAGAAGCGTTTATAACTGTGCTATTTATAATGTTGCATTGTACTCCCGTTCTTTAAGCCTTATTATTTTATGCACTTTCTCTGTCCTGTCGTTCTATCGACATACGGGTCACTTTGATTGATTCTGAGAAAGCATTTCTATAATGTGACACTTTTGTGAGTATGTTGTATCTAGTGTAACAATATCCTAATTAAGTTCTACGATGTTACTTGGTATAAAATTTACACGTGACAAAATATTGACAGCTAAAGTTGCACAGTTGAATGCAAAATTAACTCACATTTTGGTATTATGTTACTATGTTATCAGTTACTTGTATAAAAATAATATTACAAAGGTTTTTTTATTTAGTCAATTCTAGAATGGGGTGGTGAATTTGTTGGTGATTTGAAAGGGGTTGAAGGAAATAGGTTAAGAACCACTGCTTTAGAGGCACCCTTTGACTGGCTTTTATTATGACAATTGTTATGGCATTTTGATAATGAATTGCAAAGCTATAAGGTCGAGTAGATCGACTCAACTTGATTAAGACGTTTCAACAAGTTTGTATTATCTTCAGTTAATTTGTGTCACATTAACTGAAGATGGTACAATCTCGTATCGAAACGTCTTAATAATCAAGACGATGTCGTTTTGGCTTTGTTTTGACGTTGTTTTCGTAACACACAAAAAAAATGTTTTTTTAACACCATTGTTTTAACAAACACTTCATACCAAATCCTAACGATCTGTATTTTTGAATTCAGAGCGTACAGCAAAGTCTCGAAGGCGAGGCCGAAAAGTTCGGAGCCAACGGCTGGGAACTGTGCACCGTGCTTGTGACGTCACACGTTCGCATGAAGTCGGACGGTTCGGAATTCCGAAAGTGCGCGATCTTCTTCCAGAGGCCCAAGGCCGAGTACGTGCCAGAGAATGAGAAGGACAGGTCAATGGAAAACCTAATACAGGTGGGGTTTGTGTCGCAGTGTTGTAGCCTAATAGTCATTTTCGAATGACTTAAGTACCAGTCAAGTCATTTGTAAAATAACTCAAGTCTAAGTGAAGTCATATGTGAAATAACTCTACTCAAGTCTAAGTCATGTAATATGTAAAATAACTTAAGTCTAATTCAAGTCATAAGTAAACTAACTTAAGTCCAATTCAAGTCATATGTAAACTAACTTAAGTCCAAGTCAAGTCATATGTAAAATAACGTAAGTCCAAGTCAAGTCTTTTTGAATAAGTAACAAGTCAGGTCATAATTAAAGCAAGTCTATTCCAAGTCAAGTACTTGTCATAAAATTTACACTTTATAAGCTATGAAAATTGGGTAAACTCGTCCGATTATATGAGCAATATCTTAACTAAAAATACCAAAATAGGCAATAAATAGAGGGACAGCAAATTGTTTTATGAGCAAAAAGTAGAACAAAGAACCCAATTTTACGAACAAATACTTAATGAAAACAAAATTTTAACCCAATTCATTTGTCTTACGACTTATGTCACGTCAAGTCATTTTCCTAAAATATTTAGGGAAAGTCAAGTCATTTGAAAACAGTGACTTAAGTGCACTTAAATCAAGTCAATAATATTTTTGTATCCATTGTCGGAAAGAGCGTTAAGACAGTAAAGGTCCAATCCTAACTTGTTTGCGTATTACTGTTGTTTTCGAAAAAAAGGCGTTTCGAACAAAATGTACTCTTTGTAGATCGTGGACTAGGATAGGAAAATCTAATTTTAGATTGCTTGAAATAGAGCAAAAATAGTTCACTTTCATTTTACCGAATTATCCGTTATTGTAAAATGTCTTTGCTTGCTCTTGTAGGATGGAAACGTTGAGGTGGAACAAGCAGCAGAACCCGAAACCGAAATGCTGGAAGAGAAACAGGTTCCACCAACGTCTCCCAAAGACAAGGTACACAGTACACACGCATATGTTGTTTGTTTGTACAGTTTGGTCTCGGGGTTTAAATAGGATACGGAGAATATCATTTTATACCATTAAATAATTGAATCGATCGTAGGTAAACCTCACCGTAGTAAACAAGTTGTTTAAATATTATGCACGTTGTCTAAGTGTGACGGAAGTTTAAAGCCCAATTCAATGATATTTACAGCCAGTTAAGATCCGGTACAAGTGGAATTCAAGTCAATAATTTGACTGTTGCTATATCTTTTAAACTGAAGTTATTTAGGATATCAGCGGCGGATCAAATTTGGTCGCGTTGCGTTTAAACCGTGTGACTCACAACGTCTGCAAAGTCCAATTTGCCTTTATTTTAAGAAATAAGTGAATCGTTTAGGTGCCTAATGCGCCACGTATCCTTATAAGTCGAGAAAGATTTGCCAATTTAAAACTAATAAACGCAATGTTTTGCCATTTTCTGTAGTTACTAAAGTTTACAAGTAACATGTAAAACTTATACTTAGCGGAACTACATTTGGGATGGTTTTAAATAGCCTTTAGGCGTGTTAATCTAATTCGATCTACCGTGATAACTGTGTTTGTAAAGCTGGGCAAAATATTATTTTAAAATGCCTACCACTTAATTATTTCAAGCTTGTAATTTCTTGCCTAATGTAAAGCGTTGGTGTATTTCAGGTCGAGAAATTCGGCTACGCCCTGATGCCCCAGGTCAACTTAAACGAGGCCAAGTTGCGGGCGCCCAAGCCTTCCCCGCAAAAGAACAAGGCCAACGACGCTGTCATCAGCGGAATAACCGCCGTTCAGCTCAAGAAGGTGAATCGCGAAGAAACGAAAACACCTGCCGAAAAGAAAGAAGACGAAAAACCGCCGATGATGCCGCAATTCAAGCTCAGAAAAACCGAAATCAACGTCGAAAAGAAGAAAGAACCGGAATCGGAGCAGCAGAACGTGCCCTGGATGAACACCCTGGAGCGTAAGCGCAAGGCTGTCATAAATTCCGAAGACAAACCGAAGACGCCCGAACCTGCGCGAAAGTCGCCCGAAGGCGGTTCGGACGAGATCGCGCAAAAGCTCGACGAGATGAAGGAGAAGCGAGCCCAGAGGCAGAAGCGAGTTTCCATTCACAAAGAAGAGGAAAAGAGGAAGTCCTTGCAGGAAGAAGAGAAAAGAAAGTCTCTTCTGGAGCAGGGGGAGAAGAGGAAATCCCTCGAGAGGGAAACGAAGAGAGACAGCGTTAAAGAGGACACAAAAGGCGAAATGGTGGCTGCTGCTACGGGAGAAGTTATTGCTGTTGCTGCTCTCACCAAAGATGAAGGTAAGGAGAGTTCAAAATCTTTGTTATTTATATATATACTTTGATAATAAATTGCAAGGCCAAAATAGTCGAGAGTAGATCGACATTTTCTTGATTTAAAGACGTTAAATATTTTACCATTTAGATAACAATACTGTGGAGCATAATGGTTGGAGGTTGTGGTAACACATAGTAAGAATATTAATATTGTTCTTGATTTTCTGTAGAAGCACAGTCTTTATCTACACCTGAAGATCCGTTACCCCCACCCCTTGAAGAAACTCCGAAACCGGTGGTGGACGATTTACCGCCTCCAGTGTCCGACGATCTGCCCGAAGCACCACCGCCAAAGGGTGACAAAGACCCAGAGCTGCCTCCACCTGTTGCCGAAGACAAGGTCGACGATTTACCGCCACCAGTGGTGGACCAACTGCCCGACGCACCGCCGCTAGGTGGTGTTCAGGACGAGGAGCTGCTAGCTCCGATTGTTGAGGAACTTTCGCCTCCTGAAGAGTATCTTGAAAAGGAGGAAAACAAACAAGACCAGGAGCTTCCAGATCCGTTAGAAGAAGCGCCAGTGACAGCTCCAGTGCCGGAGGAATTGCCTCTTCCCGTTGTGGATGCTGCTCCAGTCGTTGATCAAGTTCCGGAAGACGTGCCGCCGCCTGTTGTTGAAGAACCGGTTGCTCCTGTTCCGGATGTTGAGGAGCAAAAAGTGGCAGCCGCTGTTGAAACTCCAGAAGGAGAAGTTGTTTCGAAGCGAGGTAAGGGGAACTACGTAATGTGCTTTACAAATTCAAAAGAAAATATTTTTGTTGGTAAAAGGTGATAGTTTTAGGAAGTAAACCAAAGAGAAATTTCCGTCCCTAATAACCACTCTGTTCATAATAGCAAAAAATTTTTTTTTTGCTTAATTTGCAGATTCCACCTTTGACGAGCTAGAAGATGCTTTGGCCTCGTTTGAGGTTGAACTGGACGCAACGATTCCATCTCCAGAAGAAACTAAACAAGAACCAGGTATTGTGTAAACGCCTGACTTTGGAATATACCTTTAATACTGTATTTTTTTGCTCGTCAAGCAGTTACGGGCTATTACAATGTTTTCAGCGCTGTTTTTGCCAATCCAAAATGTTCATGTGTTTTGCCGTAAATTTCTTCAGTTAATCCTAAACTTTACCTTTAATAGTGTCTGATCTTGCTTGTTAAGAAATGACTTGCTAATACAATGCCTACAGTACAGCTCAGTTTTGGCCATTCCAACGTGTTCATGTGTTTTAATGTTTACCAGATTTCCAACAACAAAATATTTCATTATCGTAAAAAAGATACAATTTCGCTTAATACGGTAACTTTTTTTCAGTTGATCCTCCAACCATACCTAAAGACGAGACTCCAGAGCAAAAAGAAGTGGAAGAAACTCCTCAATCAACAGCTGAAGTCCTCCCTCCACCTCTTGAAGAAGTCCCCAAAGAAGACAGTTTTCCTCCTGCGGAAGAAATGCTTTCTCCACCGGGCGAGGAACAGAAGGAAACAGCTCCGGCTACGTCAGAGGACGTTTCCTTGTCTCCAGCGCCGGTTGATGAAGATATTCCTCCACCAAATCCACAAGGGGTCGAAGACACAATGCCGGAGCCGCCTCCGGAAGATCTACCGCCACCTCTTGAAGACCCTCAGCAAGAGGATTCTTCTGAAAACAAGGATGAACAACTTCCCGCGTTGGAAGACCTTTCAACGCCATTACAGGAAGATGTAGCTCTTCCTCCGACTAACTACGACGAAGAGGCTCCGACGTCTCCCAGAGATAAAACTGCTCTGGAGGCCCTCCACCTTCCCTCGCCTCCACCTCCGGATGAGGGGGACACGCCAAGTCCTCTTGCAGATCTTCCCCCACCAATTGAAGATCTTCCTTAACCAACATAAACAGTATCGTTCGAAGATCGTTAGTAACTGAAATGAAGCACGGCGGTCGATAAAAAGCGTATTAAAGAATAAATAGCTTAGTGTCTACTACGCTATAGCGAAAACTAACTCACTCAGAAACTCAACGTCATGGAAAAAATCAACAGAAGCGAAACTTTTCTTGAGTTAATCGTTATTAATAGACAATATTTCCAGGAAAAGCTTCACAAAAACTCGTTTAAAGAATTGTTAAAATCTGAAATAAAGCACGAAAGTCGACAAAAAGCTCCATAAAGAAAAAAATTCTTCTCGCTTAGTGTCTACGCTATAGCGAAAACTAACTTACTCAGAAACTCAAAGCCATACAAAAAAATCAACAGGCGCGAAAATTTTCCTTTTTAATCGTTATTAACAGGAAATATCTTAAGGAAAAGCCTTACAAAAACTCTTTTTGAAAAGTCCCAAGTCGTGACAGGAATTGACCTACCCTTAATTCTACATTCAGACCTTCGAACTTTGGGAAATATCGTGATCAATATCTCGGAATAAAATCCCAAGTAACGGATTTCCAGACAATAATCTGAAAATTCTTCATTATGGCAAAAATCGTCCGAAGACGATATTGCGTTGTTGCTTGTTTCAGTGGCTAAGACCTTTGAGCTGTGATGGCAGATTGAATTTCAAAGCTGCGAGTTCGGTTAATAAACATAAAAAATTATATATAGGCCTGTTACTGTTGTACACCAAAACTAAAAACCGTTTCAAAATTGCACTTGGAATCGTTTTAGTAACAAAGCTATAAGTTCGTATCAATTTAATTCAAATTTAAGTTATTATTTTCCTGCTTTGGTTATCCTTTCTCGCACACGCCTGCTGTTTACAACAGTTTGTATTCGTTTTTTCGTTGAAACTTTGTTCCGACTTTTCGTGTCTTTTAACGTATAACGCAAAATTTGTTTTCACGAAAAAGTTTTCCGACGCAGCGGTGATAAGAAATGCAAATTGTTCGTCTGTCAGCGCGTTTTCTGATTTTCATATGTGTACAAACGAACACTACACAATAACAGAAACCTACTTTATTGTTTGGATGTACTTTAATTCTGGTATAGTCACTAGTCCAGGGGTTCTCAACCATTTTTGTATGTTTTACCCTTTTAACAAAGATGAATATCCGATTTACCCCTATTTTATAAAATGGTTTTCATTTCTAAAAAAACGAAAGTAAAAAATTACATTAGTTATGACGGAACAATGAAGTAACTAAAACATAAGGATATAAATCAAAACAGCTCCTGTGGTAAAAAACCAGAGGAGCTGTTTTTGATTTATAATTACCAGGGGAGCTGTTTTTGATTTATATTACCATGCCTGGTAGCAACAGTTTATATATTAAAACATAAGGATGTTGCCAATAAACTGAAAAAAGTATCAATTAGCGGAAAATAACGTTACCGACACCAGACGATAAAGAATCAAAAGGTTACATATTCTAGCTTTGAATTTCAAGTTAATCTGAACTAGGAAAATAGGCTACCAATACCAACAGCTGGCAAAGATTTTCTGTCCGATCAATTGATTTCGTTATTTGGACTGATGGCTCATTTACCCCCTAAAACGAGGAAATTTACCGTAGGTTAAGAAAGGCTGTACTACTCAGTCGTGTGCTGAAACAGTTGGCGCGTAATAATTGTCAGTTTCTTCTGTTAAAAGTTCGAATTATCCACCAGTCGGTAGTTATCGGTTGGGATACAGCGTAAAAAGGACAGCATGTCAGACAACATGGAACCGTTATTTCCAGAAATTTATGCCTTGTCGTCATTTTAAATCCACTTCTGAACGTCGCCTCTTTTAGAAATGTGCTTCGAACATAATTTATCTGCTGAAAGGCAAACCAAGCTATATACGCTTGGAAGGTTTCCAATCACACCCCAGTAGGCTACTCAAACTCAATGCATCTCAATTTGTAACCTTATTTAATTATAGAAACCTATTTTCCATACAAATGATGCTAAACGTGAAATCAACACTTTTATTTTTGAAAATGAATTGATGACGTCATACAATTTTGAAAAATTCCGCTAGCAATTCGTATAAATGCAAGTTAAAAATTGACCGAAACGAGAGTCTGCATACATTTTTCCCCATAGCTTCTAATTACTGGCCTTCACAATACCCAATCATGTGAGATTTTGAATAAAACTACGTCGTTTAAGTTTTATTCGGCGTTTAAAGTTTAGTGTCAGATCTAGCAAATAAGAAAAAAACTGACTTCACTTTAAAGCGATTTCATAAGATTTGTAAAGGCGTCTGACAAATGTCGACTGAAATTAGTGCCTAAACAGACTTAGGCCTGCTTGCTCACGTGTGGCCAAGCCCCATAAAGTTCTCATCCTATATGGCAGGGTTAATTCGCTTGTAATGGTTACTTAGCACACTAGAACAGTTACTACTTTATGTTAGCCCACCGGCAATGTATATCCTAATTGACAAGTTAGCCTTAACCCAGTTATAAAGTACAACAAAAGTCAACCTATTAAACCAGTCGCTGATTCCTACATGATTACACCAAAGGGCAGTCAAACCGGCGTACATTTTGCGTAATGAGGATGTTTGGAATAAAAACCACCAAAATCGTTTGGACAGCTCACCAATGAACGTGTTGCCGCGTCAATTGGCCTCATTTGAAAGCTTAAATCGTTCGTCGGTTACCGCTGTTAATTGTACGGCGGGGGCGAAATAATTGGTGTCGAACGTAACGAACCCGACTTAACAACGACGTTTTTCGATTCGTCTGCGTTAAAAAGCTACACGGGAGCCCTAATTACACGAAGAAAACGACCAACCCAGTTCACCGTTGGGATGTAATATGCTACCAACTGTTTATAAATAATAGGTGTCGATTGTGACGTTGGTTATTCAGCGTATAAAAACCCGGACAGCTGAAAGAATGGCATCACAGTTCGCTTGAGCCTCAAGCAGGTAGCAGCTAGTAGATTAACAACAAAATAAGGCCCCTTCAACAGTCTTTTCGACTTTACCCAGTCAAGAAAAGTGAACGTTGGTGGCACAAAGTTTAGCCAAATATACAGTGTCAATTACAATTAAGTTATATTATTTTAGCATTGGCTAAAAACAGAACATTCTGTTTTATTAGCGAGGTTGAATCAAACTAGTCAATTGTTGAACTATGTAAAAGCAGGCCAATTTTTTTTTTGTTATTTTGCAATATTTTTTATTTTCTGGTAAAACGAAGGCTTTTTTCGTGAGCAAGTATTTGTAAGTAAAAAATTAAGTTGTTACTTTTACATTTAACCCGCATTTATCCTTTTCAGGTATTCATCTACCAATTATTCAAACAACCGTGCCTTTTTATTTTGCGAAAAAAATATTTATTTAAATTCAACCAAAACTTAAAATCGCGAGAATAAAAAAAACTAGTAAGTAACCTACATACCCAAAACGACGTCAAGCTCAAACAACAAAATCAACATCAACAATGAAGGTTTTAGTTCTACTCACCCTCGCCAGTCTAGCTACTCTTGGAAGCTGTAACCTCAACGCCGTGTTTACTTTGCTGGGCGGGTCAAGCGGCGGTCTTGGCAGTGTACTGCGTGAGGATTGTGGTGAGTTCTTATGGCGGCTCTTGAAACGAATAAATTTAATTCGAAGTTGATTGCTCGGAAAAAATAAACATTCGGTAATTTTGCTAATGTGGACTGTAGATCGCCCTACAGATTTAGTCTTAAATCTAAAATTAGCTGGAATAAGCCATTTTGTGTCATGAGATCACCCCAGAAAAATTGGTTAAGCCCAAACATGTTTTGAACGAATTAATATCATATTTTTAATATTTATGTTTTGTTCTTACAAGTCCTAATACTATATGTACCAATTTGTGCTCAGCTTTTGTATTTATATCGAATTGCCAACAAATTAAGTCAAGTTAGTAGGTTTTAAATAATTTCTATACATTTTTGTTAAACGAGTAGTGTGGTCTTTCACAACTATAAGACGCCTACTGTGTAACATCCGAATTGCAGGATAAGTTAAAAACTGTTTCCTCGTGAATTTGTAAGAAATGCTGTTAACCAATCACTGACTTTTTCCCACCGTTTTTCAGACCCGAAGTGCGGCGACAGGATGTGGTACTGCACCATGTCTACCTTCCGATCGCGTTGCAGTTCCACCAACCTGCTCGGTTACATCGTCAAATCGATGTGCAGCCGAACCTGCGGCGTGTGCCGGCCCTGCCTCAATATCGCGCCTAGGATTTGCGACCCGAGTAAGTCTAAACTTGAGGGACTTTACCTTATACCAGCGTTGCTCAACCGGTGCGCCGCGAGCGAAAGGAAAGAACATGTCGAAATTAGTCCAAAATTAATCGGATTAACACAAAATAACGTTTTTCGTCTCAAAGGCTGGATTCCCTTTAAAGATATGCAACTATAAAACCCATATAGCTTAATAACAAATGCAGGCAATTTAAGAGAAATGTTAATACACCTCAAAAATTTCGCGCTCGCTTCGCAAAAGTATTTGGGGGGCATGACAATTTTTCGTCACAAAGTTACGTCAACAAACGTTACACCAGTGAAAATATCGTCTCATAATGTTGTCAAATAGTAAAACAATCCGGTGAAAGAGTAAAACAAACGAAAATACAGCTTTAGAAAATATTTTTAGCTCGTTTGCGTGACTTTGTGAAAAAACCTTGTTTGTTCAGCAACAAAAACACCTAAGTACCTTTTAATCAAACAAAGTGCCACCCATGCTGCGGTGCTTGTTATAGAAAAAAAGTAGTGTTACTATTGTACAAACAAAACTAAAACCGTGTCAAAATTGCAACTTACAAGTTCGTATCAGTTTAATTCAAATGTAAGTTATTATTTTCTTGCTTTGGTCATCCCTTCTCGCGCACGCCCGCTGTTTACAACAGTTTGTATTGCCGGTACAGTAACTCTGTACCATGCTTGACAGGGCCTTACTTTACCCTTGTTTTGCAGAGAACGACACCTGTGTGGACTACGACCGCAGATGTCCAGTTCTTTTCGCACCCCGGTTCTGCTCTGGTCACGACATGAGTGGTTTCGTGCAGCGAAAGTGCCCCAAGTCTTGCCACATGTGCAAGCCCTGCTCGTTACCCGCTCCACCTGTAAGCACCTGCGATAAAGGTACGTAAAATCCACTGAAAAGCTGGAAGGACACTGTTAAAGAGTGTTTTGTGCATTACGCACTTTGTAATTCGGCAGGCAATGTTTGGCAGCCGAATTGACCAATTGACATCAGTCGGAAAAACTGTTAAACATAAAAAAAGTGATCTAGGACATTAATATCTTTAGGTTTTATTTTTTCAACAATTTTATTTGTCTCGAAAATTTACCTTTATATGTATTCAAAAATCAATAAAAAAAATCTCCAAATACTGACAACCCCAATAACATTTACTCTATATATCCCAAAATGAAACCTTCCTCGAATCTGCATAGATTAAAAAACTAAAATTCTAAAGTAACTTGACCTTATAAACAAAATTTTATCCTTTAAATTCCCCCCGAAAGAGCAATATAATTCCTTGCTTTTATCTCATAAAAAACTTTCCTTCTTCAAACCTAATTATTCCCTCCAGACTGCAAAGACCTCGGCGACCACTGCAAGGTCTGGGAAGAGGCCGGTCACTGCGCCCCCTACGACACACACTACGCCTGGATGCGAGACAACTGCGCGCGCACCTGCCGGGTATGCAAGCCCTGCACCTACCTTCCCGGTGAACTTAAGTCGCCGCCTTACATGGGAAGAAAGACCAGCCCAAAAGTCCCGGCCACTGCTGCTCCAAGACGCACCACCAGGGCGCCAGTTGCAACCCGTAAGTATTAGTATTCTTGCGTCACAGTCGAGCCTTTGTTGCGTTGGGAACTGTGCATTTTTTGAATAATCGCATTGGCGCTTACCTCTAAAATGAAAAGCGATTTTCGTGCTCAGTAACTTGGTAAATGTTTTACGCTAACCAAGGATTCTAGACAATGTCGCAATATTACGAAAAAATATGTACATTATTAAAACTGTCAGCAAAATATAATAAGCTTTTATATCAGTATCTCATTTCTTGGACGGATAATAATTTAAATGTTATCTTTTTATTTTTTTTACTTTATTGAGTTGTTTTGTTCAGTGTTTTAAAATCTTAAAATTTGTCTCTTAGCTTTAAAGACAGCGATCGGCAAATAGACCCCATGGCTAGAGACTATCAGTTGCTTGTTTTTTTTTTCCATTTGTTTTGTTGAATAAAAAAGTTCAACACTCGAGCAAAGCTTAACTTGCCAGCGATCAAACTTCAGAATAAAACATACCCCAAACTTATCGTTACACAAAAGTGCTTTACTTTATTATAAGCACCGCGTATATATGTGTTCCTATTTCGCTCATACAGTTTAATTTTACTGCCAGGTGCTCCAGTAGTTCGTAAATGCACCCTGGCCAGGATCGTCGGAGTCTCGCAGGCCAATCAGTGTCTGAACATCCACAACTACTACCGGTGTCTGCACGGCGCCCGTCCCCTCCGCTACGACATCGCCCTGGAAAGAAGCGCTGAGGAGTACGCCAACAAACTTCCAAGCTTCGGCTATTTGAGGCCTTCTGTCCCAGGTTTGTGTTCACCGAATCCGGCGCTCTTTTAGTGTGTCAAAACGTCGATTTTTTAGACTTAACTTAACAGTTTCATAATGGCTTTCTGCAACAGTATATTTATTTAGTGGTTTTGCATGTTTCATTGTTTGAAAGCTCTATTTGTCTAATTCCGAAGCTTCAAATTAGGTGGCACTAATCATGATCATGATGTGCATAATTTATTTGTTAATAGTGTCACCAACAGCGTTTACAGATTTTAAATATTTAAGTAAGTGTTAATCCTATCCAGTTTCAATTCGTAATTTACCAGAAATTTAACTATAGAGCCTTTATATTTTTAACCATTTTTCTTTGGTTGTTTTTTTCAACATAATACGAAAGGCAGTGATTCTATGTTATGTTGAAAATGAATCAAGAATTATTCGGAACGTTCAAAATGCCACCTACTGTATAAGCTTTGATATTTCACTACGTCTTTTCATATTGTTTTAACGATAAGGAATAGCATAACGTGTCGTCGCTATCCTAAATCGCACCATAACCGCGTAAATATCCTGCAGGACGCGACCGTGCCAGCAGCGTCGGTGAGAACCTCCATATGAAGATTGCCCTCAACAACCAGTACACCTTGAGCCAAGCAGTTAGCGAGTGGTACGCTGAGGGACTCACCTACGACTACAACTCTGATACGGCTGACCTTAAATCCGGTAAAATTTGTTTTGAGCGAAAAACGTCGTGGCATCTTTTAAAGTAGGCCTACTATATGCTAAAACATTTTTTTGCAAAATTTCTTATAGTTACGATTGAGTGCAACAGGCATTTTATCTAACTCACTTTCACCTTTGTTTTCCGCATAAATCAGGCATGTGGCGTCAATAAGGTGTTTTTCGCTTAAATAAGGTTAAAATGTGAGGTTAACCAACAAATAAATGGCAAGATTAACCTTTGTTGGCCAATATCGAAAATTATCTCGATGCTGTACACGAAAAGGAACTAAATGTAAATAATCATTCGAATTTATTCAAATATTTTGTGCGATTTTGTCGTATATAACTAGTTATAGAACTCGCAATATCAGTGTACACTATTGAAACAATATTTTTTTAATACCAGTCTCTAAGATATTTAAGTGATATTTGCTTTAGAATATATTAAAGAGAGTTTATAATTGCGATGTAGTACACATTGTACTTCGACCGCACATTAGATTTAAAACAGTTTTGTCAGATAACGATGGCACTACTTTTGCTCCAAATCGGTTTGACTATGTTAGTAACCGGAGTTATTAATTGCAGAGCGCTTCACCCAACTGATATGGTCGAGCACCCAAAGGGTTGGATGTGCTGTGCGAAAAGTCGATGACACTTTTTTCGTCGTTGCTCACTACAAGATCAAGGGAAACATCGAGGGACGGTTCATGGACAACATTCAGATGCCAATTGAAGGTAAAACTCGACCTGGTTATGTTTGCTTAACACACGCAATCCTGCTATGCATGTGGTATTTTGCACGGCAAACATGAGCCGTACAATATTTGTGCTCTATAACCGGCGATAACCTAACGTAGCTATTGAAAATTTAAAACGGCTACAGAAAGGATTGCGACTAATGTTCAGTTGTAAAAAAAGTAACTCCGATTTTTCGGTGCCTTAAGCCTTTACAAGCATTACTATAATTTCATTTGTGGCTGGACTTGTCATACTTAAAGGAATAAATAAGTTTTTTCAAAAGAATATAACCTAAAGTTTTCCTTATTCGGCATTATTTGTAAATAATACGGAACCCCATGTAAAACCTCAACCAACTTAGACTTTGTCCATAGAAACAGTCATAGACATATCTGTACAAGCACGTTATCTAGCCATGTGAACATTAACGTTGTACTTAAGAATTTGTATGAAAGTTGATAACAAATCAAAGGTAACTAAATTGTTTTAAGCACAAAGTTAATATACTCAGCTTCTACTGAACATAAATTGAATTAAATTTGTTTAATTTACCGTCCAGCTATTTGTACAACATATTTAAGCTATTTTGAAGGATTGTTCTAATCATTTCTCCACTATTTGCCAGGGACTTGCGATGCCAAGTGCCTCAATGGAACTTGCCAGGGTGAACAGCTCACCTCATCACCAAAGTGCGGCTGTGACAAGCGAATCCCCATTTACCAGGTTCCCCAGTGCGGGGGCCCCTGTATCGTCACCTGCCCCCGTCCGGACACCTACGTGGGTGAATGGGAAACCACCTGCACCGGAGAGCGAGTCTGCAAATGCGACCCCAAGGGTAGCCCCAAGAATGGCATCAACCCCGGGGCCCTGTGTAGTTAAGTCCTATATAATTATGGTTTCTATCCCGCAGTTTAATTTATTTGATTTCTATGCTGCTTTGGTATATGATCTATACGTCAGTTGTTCTTATCTAGTTAAGAGCCGTTACACCCGGGAAAAAAATGTTTAATTTTATTACATTTATTTTATAAGTTATAAAGCTATGGTCTGCAATGGATAAATAATGGATAAATAAAACACAGAAATCGTCTAACTTTTTGCATTTAAATTCAATTGCAAGGGCTGGATAGGCCAACTACTTTTTTCAGTTATATCGTTGCCAAAATAAACCCCATACGAATGTCGAACTAACTCGGGAATAACTACTTGCTAGTTAAGAACCACTGATAATTTATGTCTTGCTATTAATCCAGCTAACTTTTCCTCCCGCGTTAAAGGTTACGCTTTTTTCTTGTGTGAAAACTTTTCAAAGTCTAACGAAATTCACAGTAGAATGGAATCTAAGCCTACACTGAGATATGGAGATGTTAACAATCTTGTCTACTTTTCTGTGTTGGAATTGTTGTTTGTTTTTGCTTGCAAATCAAGTTTATTTATAGGAACATTTCTTGTTACCTACTAAAGAATATATATATCAACGTTTGCAAAACACCATATATGTCTTACCAATAGTGTTTGTTTTATTTACTTTCTCGGGTCGAAATTCTCGCGTTCAGTTTTCTTTAAATGCAGAAAAACTACAGCGTTCTTTTTTCCCGAAAACTTCATCGTCTTTTTGTTTTTTGCCGCAGCTTACTGTCGTGCTTTTTATGTGACTTTAAAATAAGGCGGACGTCCGTCAGTATTTTAAATGGCTGTCACAAACCTCGTTGCGCCTATTTGCACCTTGTGTTTCTACGGATCGCCCTGTTTGCCAATAAATTATTACACAACATATACAATACCAACATCGACTGAAGTCACGTGCTTTGTCAGGGATACACTTTTAGCGCGTTCAGCCTTAAGGCTGGTTCACACTATAGGCGCGTCTGGCGTTAACGTAAAACGGTTTTAAAACAAATCGTTCGGTTGCGGAAAGTTTGAATATTTCAACTTTTACGCACTGGATGCAACTGGATGACGCTAGATTGCATTATTGTGCTGCATAATTATGTCTTACAAGTGTTATTGTAGACTGCCTTGCCTGAGCAACAGGACTGAGAAAACAGAGCCGGACTCAGTACAGAGTATATACCAGTGTTGTAATGACTTGAGTCATTGCCTTGACTTAAGTGTACTTAAGTCACGATTTTTAAATTACTTGACTTTACTTAATTCGTTTGCCTAAAATGACTTCACTTGACTTAAGCCTTTTGGAAAAATGACTTGACTCGGACTTAAGTCATTTTGTCAAATAACTTGGGATTAAATTAAGTGTTTTTTGTTTTGCACATTAAAATCTTTTAGTGCTGTATATTGCGTTTGTATGTTCCCAATTTTAATAGTTTAACAGTTTACTTTTATGCCAATGACATGACTTGAAATTGACTTGCTCTAATCATGACTTGACTAGGACCTGACTTGGGCAACCGATGACTTTGGCTGGGACTTGACTTGTTATTTTTGCAAAAGACTTGACTTGGACTTGAGTTATTTTTAAAACAACAATACTGGGACTCAATTCATTTCAAAATGACTTGTTTACAACACTGGTATATACTATGGCAAAAGCTAGACAAGGAACAAAAATAATTGCCTGGAGTGTTGGACTCGAGCAATACTCAGAGTAGGAATCGACTTGGTTATTTAAAACCGACTGTGTATAGCCCTTGCTTAGCAAAAACAAAATTTTCTCTTGAACGAATAACTGTTACAATAAATGAAAGCACATATACCACGATAATTTTAACTTACAATCGAATACAAAATCAAAGTTGCGTAAGGTTTTCATCTGCGGGTTGTCATTAACACTCCAATAAATGTTTGTCATCGACTCTAATTTGATAACAAGTTTAGTTCCCGAACACAGAATTACTACTTAATGCATTTAACAATTTTCCGGAACACTAAACGAAAGTTAAAATAATTCATTAAAAACAACAACACAACAACATTTTTTTACTTTGCGACTTCCTTAGTGCGATACATTAGCTCTTTGAAAAATAATCATGTGGCTGTGCCAATTGTTTTTTTCCTATTTTAACTATACGTACAACTCTCCAACATCAAACTAATAAAATAAACGAACTATGTGGTGTTCTTAAGGTTAATTTGTAAGAAGTTAGGTTAAGATTTAACTTTCTGACGTCATGTATAAAAAAAGTTTATGTCCCCCTC
The DNA here is from genome assembly GCF_963924565.1 of Ascidiella aspersa. Classification (NCBI taxonomy): domain Eukaryota; kingdom Metazoa; phylum Chordata; class Ascidiacea; order Phlebobranchia; family Ascidiidae; genus Ascidiella; species Ascidiella aspersa. Next base: position 26,045,303 of record NC_139451.1, read on the forward strand.
AAATGGCTGACACGTATAGGCTTGCTTTCCTGTATTCACATATTTATCAATAGTAAGGTGTTTGCTTTACTATGTGAATATCAAATATTGTTGGGATAACCTATACCCTGTGTGTTAGGCATTATCACGGATTGTCAACTATTAAGTTTTCTTAATGTTTATTGTATGATAAGATTAAAACTGCCAATTTTTTAATAACCAATGTGAACTTGATTCATTCGTTTTTACTTTGGTGAATAGATCATTATTCCGATAAATTGGACACGCAGAATTTAACTACAACTTCATCTTGAAGATTGGTTTAGTAGCTCTACTTCAGGCCAGCTTTTTCTATTGTTGTAATGACTTAAGTAACTGTTTTTAATGACTTTGTTTTTGGACAAATTGACTTAACTTGTCTTAGGCCTTTTGGACAATTACTTGGGTTGAATTGAAGTGTTTTCATTAAGCATTTTTCATTATAAAATTGGCCTATTTATTTTAAATTTTGAACCTAAAATAATTTGCTTGCGATTTGTCGCGTTTTGTGCTAGTTTTTAGAGTTACTGCTCATAACAGGACTAGTTAACCAATTTCAATAGTTTAACGGTCAATTTTTATGAAAAAGACTTGACTTGAAATTGACTTACTCTCTGGAACCTGACTAAAGTTCTCTTTAGAAATGATTTGACTTGGCCTTATTTTTTTCACAAATGCTTTGAATTGGACTTCAGTCACTTAAGAATGACTCGTTTGCAACACTGATTTTCTCATACAATATCAAATTGAGTCCTAGATCTACGAGCGAATATACAAGCCTGCTATTGTCGAATTAAGCAAACACGCTTTGTGTATTTTTGTAAACATATCTTATTTCCAAATCAAGTAACGATAAATAGTACGAAATCGATAAATATATATCATTAAACTGGCAAACTTGGATTATACGCATAACAAATAGCGTTCAAAATAAAATAGTGAAGCGTATTATCAGAAATAAGTTAAACAAGGGCGAAATCACATGAATTTTATACGCTAAATATGGACTAAGCGCTATTCATTTAGCAGCAGCCGCAACTTTAACAACATAGAAACGTTATGCAAGTAATGTTTGGCTTCTCCATCAGGTATTAACATTAAAATGAAGTTTTACACTTGATTAATTTTGCCTTTGAGTGCTAATAATAGCCGCAATGTTAAAATAAATGTCGAATCTTAAACATTTGAAATGTAAAAGTTTATTGTTTAATCGTAGTCTTTAAGGTTGTTCAGGTTCAATTAACAAGCACCGAAAACACAAATAATCGTTCTTCAGTTTCTTCAAAAAAAATGATGACTTCACGCACTTTAAAACGCTCCGGCGGCGCCGGGAGGATAAGGCGATAATATTACAATTAGTATTGTCCTAATGTGCAAAAATATCCACAACATTCAGAGAAACAGAAAATCTTGACCGATTTATGGTTGGAAACTTTAGTGCTTGGCCTCAATTTTTTAAGGTTGTTTAGATTAAAACAAACAAGCACGGAAACAAACAAATAATCTTAGAGCATAATGTTGTAGGTTATAGTAAGACGTAGTAAGAATATTAAAGCCCATACATAAGAAAGGGGTATCATTTTGAACGTTTTGACTAACTCCTTATTCATTTTCAGCCGCGCTGATACCTAATTGCGTATAGGCTTTAATATTCTTACTACACAAATAATCGTTTTCCAACTGCTTGGAAAAAAGCACTAACGGCACCAGGCTCCGCCAGTCGGAATTCCGTGTTCGGGCATTGCCCTCTCGCGGCAGCTGCACACCAGCGCTCCTTCGCAGGTATTTTGCCACTCGCCAACGTAACCGGCAGGCCTGGGGCAAGTCACGACGCACCGTTCGCCGCACAGTGGAGCCTCGTAGCCGGTTTCGGTCGATTGGCACCTGCACCTCTGAATGCCGGTGTTGCCCTGACAAATACCTGCCTGGCAGTCGGCGAGGCACGTGTCTGCGTACAAGAAACACAATAGGTCAGTTGTTCTTAAACTTTTTTTACCGCGGACCCCTAAAATTTTGTTTTGCTTCGCGCTCACCACGGTATGCAAGACATTTTAAAAAGGACGTCATTAATTAGCGTCACAATACAATTTAAAGTTGTTATTTTGCTGATTTCGGTCCACAAATGTGAAAGTAAAATAGAGTCTAGATACATTCAGTGCAAAACCGTTTTACTTTTAGCTAAAATGTTTTCTGTGAAAAATTGATTACTTCTTAAATATATACTGATATTTGAATTAGGGCCTGTCAACATTTTTGGTCCCATGTACTTTTTCGACAAAATGCGTTACCGAACGTCACAAGGAAGATCTCAAAGGTCATAATGGAAACCATAAATTTGTCCTAAACTTTACATTCAACAGTATATGCTTGTGGTTCCCCCAAGACTCAGCGCCCCCCCAGGGTGGCGAGGGCCACCGATAAGAAACGATAGTTTAGTTTAGGCCAAACAAATAAACTCTGTAATAAAAAGTGTTATTACTCTCCAATTGGTTAAAGGTTTAGTCAAACATGGTGTATAAGACAGTTTCGGAGCATTCGCAGTAAGTAAAAATAAATATTGGAGTAAAACAAACAAGCAAAACTTTCCAATCAATGGTATAACCCAGTGGTTCGCAACCTTTTACGGCTTGTAGAACCCCAAAGGAAAGATAAATAGCTTGCGGCACCTCGAACTAGAATTTTTGTTGAGTAACTTACTATAATGTCAAGTAATGTACTATAAAATAAATAAACGAAACTGGAACACTACAAATAAACTCTAGGCAATATATGATTTAAATTTAATTTATTTACTCTAATCATACACAACAGCAAAAATAAATTTCCATTAAAATTATCCCGCGGCACCCCCAGTCTGTCGCGGTACCTCGGTTAACAACCACTGATATAACCACATATCCTGTATTTAATAAAACATATTTTTCGCGGAAATCGCGTTTACCTGGATGAGGAAAATCGACGTTGAATAAGAATACATCGGGCTTGTTTCCTGCTTCTTCGTAATGAGCCACGACGTAAACCTTGCCGTTGATCTTACGTTCTGCGCATCCGACCCGCCTCGTATTGTTCCATATCATTTGCGTAAAGTGCTCTGCAACGAAAAAGAGGGTTATTTATTCAAAAGTAACGTTGCTGTACCTTTACACTGGTCGGGAGTAAATTAGGTGCAAAACACTGACCATTCTAATAAGATAAAACAGCTAAACTAGAAGATTGTGCCACTGATTGGAATGAGTTAACACTTGACTTCAGCTTGATGCTGACATCGTGGTAATTATGGTGTTGAAATAAAATGAAATATATAACAAAGCGTTTTAATTTCTAAATTTAACGTCTCTAATTGAATACGGGTTGTTGATTTTCTGTGACGTTTTTTTGTTTTTGTTTTTGCAATTGGAATTTATCTGGAACAATTTGGAGATATTTTGTCATTTTGATATGCGCACGCGTCACCCAAAATTTCGCAAAGCTGTGAACTGTGAAGGCGCAATAGCATACGGTTAAATAACCAAATATTGTGGGGTGATGAATTATATGACACACCTATGAGTAGATTGCTGAATATCCACCTTATTTAGTTCCGTAAATGAGGGAAGTACAGGCAGTAGAGTCGGAGTCGGACTCGCAAAAAAGTTAGACTCTTATTTTAAGCGACTTCTAAGCCTTAAGGCAAAGGCCAATCAAGCAATACAAGCAAAACTTTCAGGATCATTTGCTTTTCGGCATCAAAGGAGCACTGTTTTTTTAAATGAACTCTTACCCGATCCTGGGATGGCTTCTTCTATTCCGTAATCGTGCATCAAACTCTCAGCGTACCAACCGGCAACCGCCTCATTCACTGTGTAAGGCATAGACATGGTCGAGCCCATTGCGATATTTTCACCCACCGAAGCGCTGCGGTCCACTCCTGCAAAACATGGCCATAAAGTGTAACATTTGTGATTCGTGTGCTTGTTTGTTTTTTTACTTCCATTTTATCTTATTTGGTGGTAGTGTGTTATGCACCACTTATTTTCTTTGGGCTGCTGTCGATTACAAGAGGGTTGGAAGTTTATGGTTTCGAAATTGTAATAAAGTATTGCTTTATTTATGATATGTCTTATAGGTGTACAACACGACAGTGAGTGCAAAACAACTGTACTATATAGCTTTTCTCAAGATTTTTTCATAAAAGACAAGAAATTAAATTAGGCGTTAGTGTGTTTGAAATGGGGTTTAGCAAACACTGTATTTTAACAGTTAAAAATAATATTTAAACCTATACTGTTGTTAAGTGTAACGAATCTAGTCGCTGGATACAAACAATCAAAACTTACTGATGCACAATTGCCTCAAATACTGTAAATGTATACTAATATTTTCTCATATAAAAGGCAAGACTATATATAGGACTTTTTTAATATTCGTCCACTCTCCCACCAAACAAAAGAAGGCCAGCAGGTAAAACCCTTTAGAACCAGTAGTTTAAACTCTATTACTATTTGCTAACATACCGACAGTGGAAGGTTCCAGAATCCCGCTTGCCGCCAGTTTTCGTGCGTACTTTACGGCGCTGGCCTGAAGCCTCAGGTCGTACTCGAGGGGCGCCGAGTTGTGAAGGCACCTGTAGTAGTTGTGCGCGTTCAGGCAGATGTTGGCAAGCGAAGTGGCGCTCGTCTGTCCGCGCTCGCATTCGATTGTGGCTGTGAAATGCAGGTTGTTGGTTAACACGTTGTCGTATACGTATTCATTTGTCACAATTTACAACATTGTTCTTCCGTATAATATATGTTTTCGCCTTTCATTGCAGTTATATTGCCCTAATGAAGATTGCCCGAATAGGTAATCGAAACTTTGGCACTTTGAAAACGTTTTGCCGGAAGAGCAATATCGTACATTTGAAACAATGCGTGGCAGCAACAGCATATTCGCATACATTTGTGTTTTCAGCAGTTAAAAATCAGTACTCGTCAACGAAAAGGCGTGTATAAAGCCAGATTGTGTTTGCATTGCCAAAATTCGTTGGTGGGGAAAAATCCAATGACCCGCTGTTAGCTTTGTGGACTCGCTGAATTCCTGATTACATTTGAATCAGGTGAAAGTAGTAGGAATACCAATAATGCAGTTTTAGTTGCTTCAAAAACATTGTTTTTGTAGAAAAAGCGCCGGAACTTGTTAAGCACGCTAACCAAGCAAAGACTTTAATTTCTATGATAAAGTGAGGATGTTTAGGACGTATTTAACAAAAATAGCTTATTATGACGTTAAAAGATAAGTCTAAAAGAGCTCTTAAGCTAAGCATCTGCATAGTAACTTTGTTTACCGACCTTCTGGGATGCCGAAATCCACGGGAGGGGGAGGATTTGTTGTGGTGGGGATCACGTGCGGACGAGGCTCGATCGGCATAGTCTCGTCCTCGATTATAACAACTTGCTCGTCGGTGGTCGTTGCCATTTTTTCAGTTGTTACAGAAGTTGGTGGGGTTGTGGTCGATTCCTCCACGAAAATAATAACCTCCTCTTCGCCTCTGGTCGGCACGTACGGTTCTTTGGTCGGCTTTTCGGTCATAATTGGTTCTTCAGTGGTTACTCTTGGCCTATCTGTGGTTCGAACTGGTCTCCTGGTGTTTCGAACTGGTCTACTGGTGGTTCGAACTGGTCGCCTGGTGGTTTGAACTGGTTGCCTGGTGGTTTGAACTGGTTGCCTGGTGGTTGCGGCTGGTCTCCTGGTGCTGAAAAAGCTGGGCGGTGGGCGAATCGTTTTACCGTCAGGAGTGCATTCGCGGCACACACTGCAGCTTTCCGGGCATGTACGCTTCATCCAGTTGCCGTTCAGCAGCGAGTTGCAATGGCCTTCTTTGGCCCAGTAGAAGCATTGGACCTCTTTATCTCTGCAGCCTTTAAATTGACAATGGATTATTAATGCGTTTCAAAAGGCCGAAACCGCCGCTAATAGTGCAGTAGTAGGCCTATAGCAAAAATAAGTGAAGCAAATTGTATGCTAATTGGCAAAACACCCTCGTAGTAGGAATGCTTAGAAACTTAGTTTACTTTGGCTGTGTCTTTGCATATCTAAGATTTTCGGTCTTGATTTGAATAGAATAAACATATTCGAAATCGCAACTGAATTCTAACGTTTTACACCCAAACACAATTGCGGTGTACGTCATTTGAAATAGGTTTCAATGGAGTTATTTTCAATTTTTCGTAAATTTTAAAATACAATACTTTTTCAATCGTTTGCAGCGTTGGTCTAGCGCAAACAAGATGCTAACAGGGGAGGAAATAAATGCTGTCTTAGCCTTTCAGTGTGATCACTCAGTTTGCGTCACTTTCCTAAATACAATTATTTTTTAATCGCTTACTCTGTTGTTATGTTTAAAAACAAGCGAAATAACAATGCTAACCAGGAAGGCAAAAATCAAACAACACAGGCTCAGTCGCTCCCTTACCTTGTCTGCAAGGCACTTTGCCCTCGAAGGATATTTCGCACGACTTGCATAGGGCGCATGACTTGGGGCATTCTCGCTTTACGACCGTTCTGATGTACTCAACAGGCGAGTTACATTGGGTGGGCGCCAAAATGCTGCACTTTTCCGAGAAATCCCGACAAGGGTCGTTGTCTGCAGGACAAAAAAGAACGTATTTATAACATTAAAAGATATCCTATAGGTTACATTGGAAATGAATTGCAGTAAGCATTTATTTTAGACAACGAGTATACTCAAGTATTTCTTCGTTAAAAAATGAACCAAGGAAAACATATTTTAGAGCCGCTTTTGACCACTAACGTATGTGTAAACCACAGAACGTTTCAGTAGCACTTAAAATATAAAAAACAGAGGTATTGCCTTAAATCAAACTAAATTGACGGCAAAAACCTCATAGTTGCGATGTCACTATACAAAAAAGTTGTTTTCGTAGATATCGTAAAAAATTAAAAAAATACCAAGCGAAAAAAAATCTGCCAAAAAACACGGTGTTTTGAGGGACAGAAAAATAATCTCTAAAATAGTTTAAGCAATCGTGTAAAATGTAAACGATGTGCTTTAAAAGCTGCAATACTTTAAACACAGTGTTTTTGAGATGCGTTGAGGGACAGAACAAGTCTCTAAAATTGTTACTATTTTTTATAATGTAGACTAAACAATCTTTTAAAATGGATAGGTACTGTACCTTGTAGCGCAAGTTTAGTTAATTTTGCATACCTTTAGAGGAAATAGTTGCACTACCATTCACAACATTTGTTAAAATTTTCTAAACCTTATAAGATCCCGAACAAAACAAAACAAAACTTCAAAATTATCTCTTCGCTTACCTGGAGTGCACGATCGTGGCTGGATCACCGGGCAGGCTTTGCAGACTCCACATGACAGCGGGCATTTACCTCGCACGTAAGATCCTATCAGTGGACTTTTACAATATCTTTTTACCGTGTCCGTGTCGCAGTTCTTTTCGAGGTCCCGACAAGCTGCGGATTAAATAAATAGGCTATAAAGAACCTAATAAAGGCGTTGCTTTAGAAATAGACTGAATATATAGAAGAGATTTAGGTGGCAACAGTAACTCTGTTCATATAGTGACGTCGGTAAAATTGACCCTTGCTAGCAAAAGTATTTCATTAAGTAAAGCAGATATAAGGATTTTTTTTCCATTGTTATAACGTTTGCTTAACAAAGAGGACATGTCTATTTTTCTCGATTTTTTCTTCATATGCATTTATAGCTGTATATTTGTAAAACAACGATTATTAAGTATCCAGTAAGCAATTACAAAGTAAAACAACGATTATTAAGTATCCAGTAAGCAATTACAAAGTAAAACAACGATTATAAAGACGATTATTAATAACAGAACTTAAACTTACCACATTGTGAAAACGCTGTTTCTATCCAGCAGAAGCTGACCATCAGACACACAATGATGGCCTTCATTTTCGTAAAAATAGTTTTTACTTTTTGTGGTGCGCTACACCTTGGTTTCTTTGCTAAACTGAGATGTAAGTGATTTAACTGCTGAAATGGTCTGGCTGATTGTGATGTCGATCGGAAAAGGGGCATGCTTTTATATAATTTCTCAAGGCAAGCAACTAGCCTTCTTTTTTGTTCTTTATTTTCAGAGTTGAGGCTACTTCACTTGAAAACAAACAAACATTTCACCGAGCGTCGTGAGGCTGGGTTTTGCGTGAAGAATTACGTCTAGCAATTAACGCCTACATTCGCCGTTTAACTCGAGAGTCTTATCAAAGTAAAACCACCTCCTACCAGGGCCAACGCTGTAATTACAAAGGCGAAGAGTCGTGTAATTCGCCTTAATCCCAAAACAAATGCGACGATTTGCAAGACTTATATCTGCGCAAAAGAGCAATGTTTTGCGTAGGCTCTAAGTGTCTATTGTCCACAGGTTTTGTTTGAAAAAGTCCGTATAATTTATCGTGAGTTTGGTGTGTTATGTAAGTGTCAGTGTTATGGTTACCTATTGCGGTGATGTAACACTAACGTGCGCTAACACAAGTTCTGTTCAATACAGGGAAATTCTCCTGTGCGACAAGAGATAATTAGACGACTTTCTTTTCGTTTGACGTAGTTGCGTAGGTCTACATTTACAACTTACTGGTGTCTTGAGGTCTTGGGTCGTGTCATTTGGTATTACCAAACCTTACATGTCAGTGTTTGGGCATTTATGCAAAGTAACATGAAAATGTCAAGCGGTGGTTTTCGAGATCTAAATCACCCAAATTTGGTTGTTTAAGGTAATAAAATTGAGCAATCCTTATAGTGAACAATGTGATACAGGGATTCGCTTGGGAAATGTCAATTAAGTCAGCGATAATCATTCTTATTGACACCAAAATTCTAGGTATAGTTTTGCAGGCTATTGCTTAAAATCCGAGATATTAATTCAGTATTTATTTTTTTAATTTACTTAAATTTTTACAGAGAGCCTTACATTTGTTTAGGCCTTTTAAATATATTTAGCAATATTATAAAAAACTATGCAATATTATCAAAAAACAACATAGAAAATAATGTACGGTATAAAGAAGAAAAAATGGCGCATATGCAAATGTTTTTTTTTTGTGTAAAATGCGCAAACAAAACTACAAACTTTTTTAAGGTTTGGATCAATGCAGTTAAATATATTAAAATAGTGCAATTGCAACATGTCAGCGATTTTTCGTTACGCTAACTAGCTCAAAGGAGAATTTGGATCATTTTTTAGTTCCACGGAAATGTCACCTAATTGTCATGCAAATTAGTTAATCTTTTGCAGCAAACTAAGATTTGTTGAGGTCCCCAATTCGACACTCCAAAGGTCTGTAGATACGAACCGCAGGCAACCAAGCCCGGGATGGATCAAAGAGATTATCAATGTCTTTTGATAGATCCATAAACTATATCTAATAGGCAATTAAAAAAAACACTTAACAAATTAAAAGTTAAAAAAAAAGAAAACATGTAAATGTCCTCATAAAAACAAAACCTAAAACAGACCAAAGAACATTCTTCACAATACTTGACATTTTTAAATACCTTTAAATTTAAATCATTTCTGTTTTTTTTAATCTCAACAGATTTTTTACGTTTTAGTTTTTTTATACATTTATTTTTAGTTTTACTTAAATTAAAACGTTATACGGAAATTAACTGAGGACATAGGGAAATACCCTATTTATTATCATTTACAGTTTTACACGTGACAGAAATGGCAGCCGCTTTTTTGCGTAATGTGCACGCAACAAAATTTGGTGAAACATATGTTCTGCTTCTGACACTTGCGCAACCCACACCCTAACCCAAACAATGTGCGTTGTGGTATGTGTTATTTTTTGTTTTGTTTTTTTTTGCATAACTTTCTATATGTACAGAAGTGAAGGAGCGACCTTGTTTAATATATGCATTGCTAAACTTTAGCAATGAACAAATATTTTTTGTTTCTACTGATCCTGTAGCCCAGTGGTTCTCAACCGGGGTGCCCACTGTGCCATTTCTAATGCTCAAAGGTGCCGATAAGTTTTTAAGAATTTTTAAGAATATGATTTTTGCTCAATTGGTATGCTTCTCGTTACAACTATTTGTGTACGATTAGACCATTTAAATGACATTTTCCTACATGTTTTAAGTTGATTGTGTTGTTCCAGTTCCATTTATAGTGACATTTCAGTAAAATCCTTAACGAAAATTCCAGTCAGGCTGCCGAACAACCATTCATTATTTTTAAGGGGTGCATTAAGCCATAAAGGTTTAGAATCACTGCTCTAGCCTATAGTTTACTTTATTGCCAGTTTGCATTCTGTGTTAAGTTCACTTTTTTTTAAATTACCAAATCGTTAAGCTGCAGGATTCAGAACTGTAAATAAAACCCTAATTGCACACCTGCTTACCTAAAAAAAAATCCGCTAAACACCCAAGACCTGAGCAGCGAAAGGTGTCATGAAATACAGACTGTCCTGATCGCATAGATAATTTTAGGCCATATCTGCCTTTTTTATATGCTAAAAACGCTTAATTAGATATGAAGGCTACTACCCAAAAACATTTGACTTCACTGACAAAATTTGTGAACTGTGTCTCCAAAATATTTGGCAAAATGGACTAGAATGGGACTGTTTACAGCTGAAAAATAGAACTAAGACAATATTTTTTTGAGTATATTTATTGCTTGGCACACAAGTATTGACATAAAAGGAAAATAAAACAATATAATAGGAAAATACTGAAATTTATTAATCATAGTAAGAAACCTATTTAATAAATATAAAGAAAATATACGTAAGAGATATAAAACAAGTGCAAGACTGATAAAATATTTGCTCAATATATATAGCAAGAGTACAACAATCTGACGGAAAACAAAGTAAATAAGCATTCAACATCATGCATGCCTCCAATAAATAAGCACAATTATTAAATAAATAAAACAATAAAGCTTTTAAGTTAAATGCATTGTGCCCCAGGCCAAATTACATTTTCCCTGTTAACAATTTTCACAGAAGAACAAGTGCAATATCTTCTTCCCTCACATCTCTCATGCCAATAGCCAACGAATCCATTCGGCTTAGGACAGTAGGCAACACAAGACCCAGTGCACTGCGGCTGAACTTGACTTTTTCTGTTTCGGCACTGGCAGAATGAGGAAGGGCCGTCATGACCTTGACATGACCCCAATTTGCACCTGGCTTGGCACACAGCTGGAAAAGTAAGAATGTGTATAAGGTTAGCATAATAGACTTTGGATTGGTCGATAAGTCATTTAACTAAGTTGCAATTACACTTAAATGCTATTTCTGCAATGACATTATAGTAGGCCTTGCAGCATTTTGCTTTTAGAAAAATGAAACAAAAAGCACCATCATGATTTGACATAAAAAACAAATACCTTACATTACCAATCACAAAATGTAATACTGTAATTCCTTATTAGCACTTTATATATATATTTTATTATTATTTTTTTTAATTTATAATTTTATTTCTATGTCATAATGGTTAAAACTGAGAAATCTAGTTTTTGTATGTGATACTCTTTAATCAGTGGTAAAATTAGAAGGTTTGAACTGCAATTTATTAGTTATATTTATAATGTGAGCAATTCAAGTATACAACCAAGGAGCAAATTTAACAATGCTCTTTTAAATTGATGCACAAATGCTGTCTTAGCTTCTGCTAACAGTTTGTTACCTGGATTTAGTCTGGGAACATTGTCAGCAAAGCCCTTTAATTTGTTTCCTTTCACTTTATAGTGAGCTATGACATACAATTCATCTCCAACTTTTGCCGTTGCACATCCAACACTGACCGTTTCTTTCCAAACAAGCTGTGTGAAATGTCCTGAAATCATATTGTGTTCACTGAGTGAGTTTTTGCTGTTATCTAACAATAATGTGGTAAAATAACTATCTGTGGGTATCCAGAAAAAGCTTGCATATAGACATATATATACTATTTGTTTGACAGCATAAGCGTGTCAATCATTTCAGAAAGTAAAAATATTCTTTAAAGTGCTTATGATTTACTTTTAAACAGCTACATGAAAATCAAATTAGAAAAAAAATGTTGATGAGTCTTAACAGATTTTTTTGAATATATTGTCATTTAGCTTTTAACCATATCACTATATCAGGCATTTTTCTAAGGTAGGTTTTTTGTCATAAACATTAGTCATTACTGACCTGTAGTAGAAGAATGACCAGGTTTGTCAAAATCGTACTGCATGACCTCAGAGTACCAGTCTGCTATGGCTTGACTTGTGTTGTATTTGTTGTCTGGTTCATATCTCCATGCAAGATTCTCCCCAACGTTATGACCTCGATCAACTCCTAGAAAAAGTATAAAATTAATATTTTGAAATAGTTCCTAGTAATGTTAGAGACTTGCTAAAGCAGAGCAAATTCAATAATATATAAAAATTTTCAATAACTTTACAATATGATTTAAGTTTCTGGCCCGTTCTTCTTTGCAGAAATATCTAACAAGCATGATTAAACTTTTCGGTGACCAAATTATCCTAGTTCATAATTTTTAAGTGAAATGCACATGAGTTAGTAAAAATCGCCATGAAAAGTTTGAGAATGGATCATTGGTTGTATCAATTTCACGTCTTCATGTAGTCCGCGGTGTAACTAATACAAACTTAAACGTAACACTGCGAAAATATTACCCGGAATTTGCACACATACACCCAATCACCCGAATATGAATTTCTCAACTCCAGAACGTTTGCATTTTCTTACCTCGAACAGAATGCTTCATAGAAAGGTCTCCAGGTACGCCAGAGCCTCCCAGCTTAATCGCGTATCGAACAGCCGAGCGTTGTAACTCCATGTCGTACTTGAGGGGCGGCGTGTCGTGTAGGCATCTGAAGTAATTGTGGGCGCCCAGACATTGCTGTGCGACCGTCACTTCGCCAGCTCTATCTCTCACACAGCCTAAAACAAAGATCCGTTGATGATAACCAAAACGTCGTCCAAAAAGTTTTCCCTTTTTTCTATCTATATATTCGCTAAATTTTTATCGTTTTTTGTCAAATCTATTTTGCTTGTACCATCGCGGTGGTTGTGTAGCAATAATGAGGCGTTGTGGTAGAATGGTGTTACATAAAACCCCTGCACGTCAACCCGTAGTGTGTTTACGTAACGTTTACCTTTCCGGACTTTCGGGACCCAAATGCACCAAATTACGTTTCCTTTGGTTTAAATGACTCAACGATGTAATTTCAACACTTTTCAACCCGTCTTGCTAGACGAACGTACTTCCAGCAATCTGTTCGCTGCATTAAAATTACAGTGTTAACTTTTGATTTTATTGCATTTCCTATTTTGTCGCAGTATTGACATCAATTGATATTGGATCAGACGATAGTATTTTTGCCCTGGACTTGGGGCTTCGGTGTAGGCTACGAAATACCGAAACCAGACATCCCTAGAATTAAACCAAAAAGTTTAAACAATTGTCACTGATGGAACATACAAGTCACCCCAAGCACAGCTTTAAAAATTAATGAAAGGCATATCTTTAAAAGGTGGTTTTTTAAACATTATTTGAAACACGAATTCTAGTATTTGATGCATGAAATCTTGACTTTTTGCATTGTTAGCATGACCATTGACCATTTATCGAAATCAGTTTGTCTTCAGTGTAACACGCTTATAGGCCTATATTGGGTGAAAAAATGGCTTTGTGATGTCCAATAGAACAATTTAGCATCCGCTCATATAATGACTACAAATATAAGATATATACATAAAAACACAATGCATTACAACGTACCTTCGTGTTTGGAATCAAAACTACGTTGACTTGTATCTTCGGAAACGTCCTTATCAAGTTTGAGAACTTTCAAACACAAAGCATTTGTAACAAAAGCCAAAACTAACAAAACCTGCATCATACCGCCCGTTTGTGTATTACAATAATAACGATGCAAACTATTCGGACTGTTCTGTTTGATTGAAGTTTCTCGAAGAAAGCTTTTCCTGTGAATAACCAGGTGTCTTAGAGTAATTCAATTCTGTCAACTCCCACTCGACCCCAAACAATGGCCGTCACTTCAAATCATTGTAAACCTTGTAATTATGTCGTCGATTAAACGTGCCTGCCGTACGGTAATTGCTGGTTTTCCGAGGCGAATTGTATATTATGTTCGTGTTCGTGATAATTCTAGTAATTTTGAACGTGGGCTATTGCGTCATTTCACGTTTAAAGGAGAAAGTCGCCATTTTCTTAACGACTTTACCCGCTGTTAATTTTACGTTTTTTTATCTATTTGTTAGGGTTCCTTATACATTTTGAGTCTGTTATATTAAAAAAAAATATATATACATAGTTTCTGTAGTGTGTTTTTAACGAAAACTTAGAGAATTCAAAACTCGATCAAGGGATAAATAGCTCATTCTGTTTACTTTTTGGTGAGGGCTAAGGGGGTCTGAGGAAAGGGAAGGGTTGCAAAATTCCCGGGAATTTTCAGAGCGGAAACTTTCGATGGAAATTCTGGGAATTAACGGGAATTTTGGGAAATTTTCGGAAACTTTTAAAACAATCTTAGTTTAATATTGAAACAGGAAAATAATGGCCTTATACTGTGAAAACAACACTTACCTGTCTGGGCCAAAATATCACCAACTTATACAGTAGCTAAATCTTTAACATTAGTTGTTTTGTGAGTTACAAAGTCGTTGTACTAGTTCAGGGGTCGGCAACCTACGGCCCGTCAAAGTAATTCATCCGGCCCGCCGCCTATTGGACAAAATAGACACGAGTCCATTTCACATACTTTTTGATTATTTTAACTACGTAAGTTCGAAAAAATTTCCCGCTACGCGCTGATCTTCATACATCCGGTTTGTTTACGTTTTGTAAATGTCTTCCAAAAGATTAAAGCTTCTTTACCGTTGCGACATGGAAAGCTGACAAGTGCGTCACGGACAAACGGAAAACGTATTTTTTTGTCTTTTTTTAAACATTTTATTATTTTCGGCAGCATAATAAAAACTGAAAAGAAATTTAAAAGAAATACCGGTATACCAAAAAAACCGTGCTCACTTGGCTCGCCAGGCCCGGACTTATAAAAACTTAGCAAATATTGAATTAGACTAATCAATAAAGTTATCGCGTTTTTTCAAAGTAGTTGTATTACACTTTTCATTAGTAGTATGGATGACGACTTTGGACTCGAATTTTACACCTAACAAACGCTTTTTTTTTTTTTTTTGCGTCAACACTTTACTGCCTCATTAAAAATAATTTAACACGTCTTTAAGTGCACAAAAAACGATACCCACCTGATTTACGCAGTTGTTCTAACATTTTAATAACACAATTCTTAGTTAAGTTATTGTGCGGTCCGCAGAGAACTTCCTAGTTTGGTTTAGGCTCGCGACTAGAAAAAGGTTGCAGACCCCTGTACTATAGTTGCTGCCGGATAGCAAATCCTCCTTCTCGTCTAGAAATGCTCAAGATGGGTTTTTAAATTTTTTTTCTGGTTAATAAAATATTTAACAAATGTTTTAAACATAATAAATGCCAAATTTGAAAATTCCCAATATTCCCACTATTCCCGGGTCCTTCAAAATTCCCGGAAAGTTTCCAGGAAAGTTTCCAAAATTCCCGAAACTTTTCACCCCTTTACAACCCTAGGAAAGGGTATATAATTCAGCGTGTTTGTAGCGTAAGTAAACGTAGACAACGGGATAACTTGGCGCAATTAGTTTGCAGACTGATGCGGAGTCGGACTCCGAACGATGCGGAGTCGGACTCCGGCTCTACTCAAGTCCCTCCGATGTGCGTTTGAGTAGTAAAAAGTTCAGTACTTTTAAGGCAGCATATTGTAAATCGTTAAGTGGAATAGCAAAGGGTGAACCATTTTCCACCAACGTATTGTGGTTGGATGAGTTATTTAACACCCTTTTAGGTGGATTGCTGAATATCAACTCTTTGTTACGGCGATTAGTGCAAAGCCTGCTTCATAGCTTGGTTTATTTGGCTTGGTTTTGGAGTTGGATTATTTGGCGCGAGTCACACTTTTTCTAGGTCTTGACTTTATTTTTTAGGCCGGAATCGACTCCGAGGCCTTTCTTAGCTACAATTCTTTTTTCTTTAATATAACTTCCCAACCAAACAAATTATATTTTACTGTCGTCCTTGCCATGGGATGACCTGATTACTTGGATTACGTAATTAACCACATCACTTTTGATGACTGAAACTAACATTTGTGTCAATAAATTTCATCCAACAAAATAACCCTTGTATGCGTTAGCTAATAGCGTCGTTCTGATAAGTTTGTCATGCAATAACTATCTATTGAATACGCACAGGCCTCCAAAAATTGCGTTTACGAAAGGGCATCTAAATCATGCTTATAGTGTCTTTACTGGCGTTCCTTGCACATTATAGTGGGCAAAACTTTAAAAATATGGTTAAAGTTACGTTATTAGGTTAAGTACCTTGATTTCTGGTCTCGTGGCTTGGGCATCGGAGCTGCTTGAGGCTTTTTGTAACTTGTTTCAAATGTGTTTGCTAAATTAACGTTCAGCTCAAATAGCGGCAACTCGAAAAGCAGCGAAAAGCATATATGTAAGACTGTAAGCATAAGTTTCCGTTAAAAAAATACCAATGTGCACACTATGGATGTCCTATACTGAAATTTAAATCCGAAACCCTAAACTTTAGTCAAAAAACATCGCGATCGGATAGCAATGACGTCATTACTATGCTAAACAAACAAAATAGATGATATTAAATCGTTTGAATTACATTTTTTCCAGATCATTAGCCAAAAAATATTTTAGCGTTAAGAATTTTAATTACAATCAGTGGTTGAATTGATTTTTTTCAAGAATTTTGCTTCAAAGGGAGTAAAGTAATTGCTGCATTGAAGGGCTAATCAGGGCTAAAATGTCTCTATTTGGTATTAGATAGGTGCCGATATCACCCTATTATAGTATCTCGGACGATTACCGATACTTCCACTTGATATCGGGTATCGGCTCACGTTCAATATTATCGGATATTCCTAGTGGACACCAGTGTTGTAATCACAATCAATGACTTGACCGAAGTGCACTCAACTCACTGTTTTTAAGGGGCTCGACTTGACTTAATTTATTGTGTCAAATAACTTGGGGTGAAGTTAAATGTTTTTAATAAATATGTGTATGCCATTTATCTTAATTATCGCAAGTGAAACAATTTGCTTGATACATGTTCACTTAGTATTTTTTAGTTACGATATTGCTGGTACATCGACGAGAGTTAACTGTTTATCGTTATTATGTTAAGTCAACGACTTTAATTTAAGATGATTTGCTAGCATAATGACTTTACTGTGACTTGACTTGGGCAACTGATTAACCGAACTAGGACTTGACTTGTTATTTCTTGCATAAGTTATGACGTGGTTCTAAGTTATTATTGAAATGACTTGACTGGGACTTGAGTAATTTCTAAATGACCTGTTTACAACACTGGTACACACCTACTATTATAGACTAGTTTAAACCTGATTTATTTAATAATCTGACTGTATTATTGTAATTTGATACGATTTGATCTCAGATTCTTGTAAACGAACTAAAACTGGTGGACATCCTTTCCTTAACGATTTATCTTAATTGAGAATATTTATTTAGCGCAAAAACACAGGTCATCGTGGTGAACTACACCTGATGACAACACAAAAGACATAAAATAAATAATTCGCTTTCATAAATAAAACAAATCAAACGTATAGTGGCATTATTACAGAATCAACGCTGATGCAAAATGTTTAAAAAAGTATAAAATGGAATGCGGTAAACCGAGAGTGTGCAAACAGAATTGCCATTAAAGTTCATTTTCACAATAAACAACACATTAGTCATATATTAAAAGGTCGATTTCGAAGCTTAACAACACAATTATAAACAAAGCCACACATGCAAATATATTTGGGTACCACAATA
This sequence comes from Ascidiella aspersa, assembly GCF_963924565.1. NCBI lineage: Eukaryota > Metazoa > Chordata > Ascidiacea > Phlebobranchia > Ascidiidae > Ascidiella > Ascidiella aspersa. The sequence continues at coordinate 26,063,240 of NC_139451.1, forward strand.
GTATACAATCCAGAATGCGGACAACACATTTGCTGGACAGCGTATTAAAAAAGCACCTATATTTTGTTATGTAATTTTCACTGCCAAACACGAGAAAAAACGAAGTTTACTTGATTTTAGATTACGTTAAAGCAGCAGTCAAATGCTGTTTTAAAAAAAATCATATCTAATATATTTTTTAACTGTCCACGTATGTAGGAACACTAGAGAACAGTCGAACTATACATTAGCTTAAACCTTAAACAGAGAGTTTCAGCCTAAAAAACAACTGGCCACTTCGCTTTCCACATTCGCATACCAGCGCCTTAGCGGCACACCGCCCCTCTAGGGACACCATGCGCCCAGTCTTGCTCGGTGCTGCATGAACACGAGTCGGCGCCCTCGCAGCTTTCGATCCAATCACCGTAGTAATCCTCCGGCCGGTCGCACTTCACCACACAGGTTCCGTAGCACAGCGGCTGGTCCTCATTCGTGCAAAGGCAGTCACTAGACTGGAAGGGCGTGTTCGATCGACATCTACCTCCGGTGCAAGATTCGTCGCAAGTTGCTGAAAGGAAAGCACGGAAACGGTTAGAGGGTATGTCCAGCGAATGTCGGTGTTGTAAAACGGTGCTGCGAAATCGGTTAAAAACAAACTGGGTAACCCGAATACGGCCAGAAAAAATGAACCCGAGTCCGAATACGGCCATGTGCGAAACCCGGGTAATCTTAGTCGATTAATTCGTCGAGTTTCGGGACCCGTTCCGACTCTAGGCTGTACTTTACTCATTTGCGTAGCTAAAATAAGGTGGATGTGCAACAATCCAGTAAAAGAGGTGTCATATAATCCATCCCTTGACAATGCGTGTCAAATATCTTACCACCTGCTATTCCATGTTTACAATATTCATTTTTTTATCAGTTTCGAAAGTCTAAGCTTGGAAATTTTGCGCATGCGCGCGTTCGACTCGGAAATCGGGTTGTCTTACTCGAGTCCCGAGTCCGCATTTATGTTTGTCAGTTTCTTAACCTTCAAGTCATTTGCCAAATAACTCAAGCCCAAGTCGAGTAATTTGCAAACTAACCGAAGTCTAAGTCATGCCAGTTGCCAAAAATCCTGTTTTTGTTGAAATTTGATAATAATAATTGTCGTTTTTAAACGTAACACTCAGTAGCGAACAACTGCGTACCTTTGCCGGGCTTATTTATGTTGAACTCAAATTCGCCGGGCAGATTTCCTTCGGTCCTGTAATGTGCCACGATGTAGGTTTCGTCCTTGTACTTCTTCAGAGCGCATCCGACGGTCTTGGTGTCTTGCCAGATCATCTGAGTGAATTGGTCTGTTTCGGACAAAAAAAAATCAGTTAGGGAACCAAATAAGTAAAGACGCTTTGACCAGATATACCAATTTTACAGTTAAGTCAGCTAGATATAATGAAATTTGTTGCAAGGCACTTTGTTTGAACCATTGTACTGTACACCTCAGTTAACCCTATACTGAAAACGTATGCTACTTAACACTACCACCATGACTTCCAATATCTGTTCATTCTACTTGTTCACGTAAAACTAATTTCAAATTGCATAAAAACACATATATAGGCTATATATCTCTATATAGTTCAACCAGATTAGTTTTCCATCAAGACATCTTACATTTAACTATGGGTAAAGGTAATTTAAAGCCAAACAGTTGGCAGAAGTCCTTTTGTACGAATGGATATGATCCGATCCTTAACAAAAATCATTTTGGGTATAAAAGAATCGCAAGTTTAAAATTTCGTTCTAGCCACTCAAAAAATTTGTGCCACCCTAAACCGCACACCAATAACCCGATGCCAACACTTGAGAGCAAGACTTTGTATACATCAGGTGTAGCCAACTTATGTTTGATTGCGATCGACTAAAATATTTTTAGAGGCTCGCGATCGACTGGTTCAGTTAAAAAGTCACAAGAATGATTATTAAACATTTTAAGCGTTAATTGTATTCCATGCCATCGATGAGATTAAATTTATTACGGTACGTCAAAGAACGCTTTATTAGGCTTGTTCAGACAACAATTGGCCATTTTAATGTTCCGCTTGTGTGCGACAGCTAATGTAATGATGTAACACATATTCGACGCGATCGACCAGGTGAAATGTGGCGATCGACGTGTTGGCTACCCCTGCTCTCTTTGATGTGCTTACCTGTGTCTTCAGCCTTGCTGCTGTGTATGTCGTAATCGTAGGAGAGTCCATGGGCATACCACTGCGTGACGGCGTCGTTCACATCAAAACGCGAATCCTCGAACGACCAAGCGATGTTCTCGCCAACTCCGAAGAGACGATCGGCTGTACCTGTGGGTCGTGGAGGGTTAGTGGACGTTTTTAAAGTAAGCCAGTTTTTTAAGTAAAGACTAGTTCCCAACCAGGAGGGAATTCCCCACTAGGAGTGAATTTTGTAATTTTTAAGGGGGAATTTTTGTGTCACAATATTAATCTATTACCGGTTGTCTGTGTCATGTGTTATTGCTACATTTGCCATATATGAGCGGAGAAAAAAAAAGTTCCCGTATAGAGGCTGTAGACTTGAGCTTATAATCGAGGGTTTAATTTATTACCTTAGAATGTTAATGTAAACGATATTTTAGCAAACTAAATTTGTAGGGGAGTTAGATTTGAATATCGACTCAACAGGACAAAAGTAATTGGGAATCACTAAACTAAGCTAAGACTTTTTGCCAAACTTAGCATGATTGTTTATATTGAGTAAGGCCGTATAGCAACGCTAAAGTTATTCTAGCCGACGACGATACTACAAGTTCGATGTCAGATTGCACTAAATGCGAACCTTTAGTTTAGGGGTTATTTGTGGGTTAGGTTTGATCATAATACGTTTTAACGAATTTCTATGTATGCTGCAATCGCTATAAATTTCGCGAGGTATTTTTCTTTTCCTTGCTTTTGTGGCTTTAGCTTTTTGAGAAAGCAAAAACTACTACCGAGCCCTGTTGTTTTTTAAGCTCATTTTTCAGTACCTAGCTTCATTTGTGTAAAATGATAAGCAGGAATACAATAGTACACCGAAAGCCATTGCAGACCTACCAAATCTGTTGATCTATGATGCAAACAGGGAAGGCTAGGAAAACAACTAGCCTGCAGTGAGGTTCGAACTCACGACCTCCGGTCAAGCCGAGACCGTCGCTCTACCAACTGAGCCATGCAGGCGAGTCTGCAATGGCTTTCGGTGTACTAATGATACGTAAGCCGTAATCGTTGGTCCAAAGGCAACTTCAGAAGGGCTAGATCTCAGTTATTAACACACGTATGTGTGCATGTTTCAGTAATACAAAATTAGCATATTTATCCATCTATGCATTTCATCCTAAAAGTACCTTGTTTTGAACCCTTAAGCTCGGTGGCGGTGGGCAGCTTGTTGGCGTAGTTCTGCGCGGTCCTCTGCAGCTGGTAGTCGTACTTGAGAGGAGCGACGCCGTGCAGACACCTGTAGTAGTTGTGCGCGTTCAGGCATTGGGCCGAGAGCGAAACTCCGATCTTCTTGCCGCGACTGCAAAGACCCTGAGACGTCCCGTCGGTGGTCTGTGGCACGTATTTGGTGGCTGTAGAAGAAAGTTGCGTTAATTTTTGGTGCTGGAAAGACTATGGACATCAGTGTAAAAACGCCTGTCAAAAATTATGCAGGCGTATAGGTGATATTTTATTTTGAACCAACCAATACCTTTATGCGTTTCATTGGATAACCGTCATCCATTAGTCTCAAAATTTAAGACAAAAAATAAGTTTTGAATCAATTATTCCTATTTTGTGCGTAAGTTGACTTTTATAATATTTCACTTTAAATGTAACACGGATGGCTTTCTCAGTTTTAAATGTTTCTACATATATGGGATCGCGCGTTTGTAACATTAGACAAAGTCCCAACAAACCTCGCTCCCACCAGCGACAGTGGCGTAAAAAAGCATACAACACCAGTCTCACTGACCAACGAGAACGGCGTTTAAAACTTGCATGCGCAGAAGCCTATTTTGCCTCAAGGCACAAACAAGGCCCTATACTTACTACGTGAAGGCTTGGTGGTCGCAACGTAGGGGTCGCGGGTGGTTTTCGGCTTGGTGAAGATGGTGGGCCTGAGCGGGCACTTCCTGCACTGACCGCAGCTCAACGGGCACTGATCTTGCATCCACTTGCTGTACACCGATCCAGAACAGTAGTTCATCTTTCCGGCCCAGTACTTGCACTTTGTGGCGTCCGTGTCGTGGCAAACTGGAATTATATGGGCCGAAAATTTATTTTCGGGACATATCCTGTTTTTGCCGTTAAATGTTTCAGACCGACTTTTGTCCGAAGATTTATAGAAAAAGTATACATCGTAGAATTCTCAAATTTTACGTAGAGTGGCAGGTAGGTGTGTATAAGAGGTTTATGGGTCTGCACCCCCAGGTGCCTTCGATTGGGTGACAAAGAACCTAAAATGTTGTGACGTCATCGTTTTAGATCTCCGTAGCTATCGACTTCCATCTAGTTTGTTGTTTGTTTTAGGCAAATAAGTGATCAATTGGAGAGTGTACGAATACATAAGTTACGGCATATAAGCAAAACCAGGTGAAAGATACACAAACATGTGTGTTCAACAACTGTGATTTAGCCCTTTTAAAGCTGATTTTTGACCAACAGTTACGAATTACGTGTCATAGTACGAAGGCCATCACAAACAAAATCAGGGGTTTGGATGTATCTGACAGGTACAATATTTAAAAAGTAGACCAAGGACGTTGTATATACGTTTTCCATCCTTAATTATCAGCCTTCTGCTTTTCTTTGTTGTGTCAGTCTATATTTTCTGGTATGGACCTCAAATGTATTGTTGAGACCATTTGGGTTATTTATATAACAATGGTCTAATAACGGTCCTACAAACATTAGTCTTCGAAATCTAATTCGCTGCATTAGGGAAGCAGTTTTTAGCCAATAGCAATTTAGCCAATAAATGCGGGCATCCAATACCGAATTGAATTTCCTCATTTTTCTAACCCCGCGCAATTCTTACGTTATAAAAACAACTGCAGCCCGGTCACTTAAGAGGCCACAATTGGCAAGCTTTTTAAATTCAAGGAATTAAACCAATCTGTGTAGTAATCTAACCCAAAAATCACTTTGTTGTTTTTTAAAACCCTGCGCATTTGTTACGTCACAAAAACTCCACTTGTAGGCCTATGTACTCACAGGGGTCGCACCTGGCCAGCTTCTTGTCATCGTCGCATGCGCGACAAGCGCCGCATGTTTGCTTGCATCTTTGCCTCACTGCAGGTCCGTACTGGTCGCTGGTGCAGTATTGAGCCACCGAGAAGCAAAGATTGCTGTCGTCCTTGCAGTCTGCGTTGCAAGAAAAAGTTTAATGAAATGCTCTTCAACTGGTGTGCAAGCCATATAGAACTATCACCGACTGTGTGTAAAACTTCGGCAGCTCCGCCCCGTTTAATTGAAATGATGATATTATTATGCATAATGATTTTTTATATCGCTTTTTACCTCAGTTTACCTTTTAAGTGAACACGGTTAAGGGTTCGCCAACCCAAAAAAGGTTGAAGAGCACTGGTTTAATGAATTTTGTTAATTATATGATATATGTATGCGGTAAGTAGGGTTTGTTTTTGTCCAGGTCTACGAAACCATACGTGGCATTACGCGTATGGTAACAAGTTAAAAGTTTTACCGTTGTAAAAAAGAATAGGGATAGCCAATGCGTCGTATTTATACGCCGATACCCGATTTTCATTAAAATTGAATACCGAATGATGTCTTTACTATTGGTAAATAAGCAAAATTAACGTACCAGTGTTTGTTTCCAGGTTTGTAAGGACAAAATGCTTTAACTCTACAATATTTTTCTTTTTCAGTTAAAAGTTTAATCATCATTTTCTGAGAAATATACTTTTAATGGTAGAAATCGTTGCGTTTTACGGCAGACTAAGGCTGAAAATGCCATGTTACTTTATTGTTGGATACTACCACACAATTTCGTACTTAGAACAGAATTAGTACATTAGTTAAATACGACGACAACGTATTCGGCCTTTCGCGCAAACCAAACACATCTGTGTTTTTTTTAATGTCCCTGATTTAGGTGGATCATGTGATATTTTTCCTAAACTTCGAATCGTTCACAGCAGTGGTTCTTAACCTGTCGGTAAATCCCCTCCAAGGATAATTCGGTAATTTAGTAAGCGTGGTTTGTTTGACAATATTAAGAGCTTCTATCTTTGACAAAACCAAAACCAAGTGTTTATTTGACTACATGTTAATCATTGTAGTGATGAATATTTAATACATTTTTTAATTTGTTAAATTTAAAATGAGTAGGACTAATGCAAATCCGAAAATTCTCCTTAGGGATAGCGACTGCTATAAGGTAAAAGCTTCTGCTCTTGGGCCAATCTCCGCTTTAAGCAGTGCCAGGGTCAATGAACTATGCCTTATCGCAAGCCGATGACCTCTGCTAACCCGAGGTCGTTGAACCGTTCTTACCGTCGGAACATTCCATCTGGCCTGCGCATGGGATGCAGCGCTTGCACATTCGCGGGCACTTTTCCTGCAGAAGCGCGCTCAGAAAGAAGTGCTGACAGTGGTTCTTCATCGAGGCTATGCCGCACATCACGTGAGTGTCCTTGCACTTGTCGGCTGAGCGAGAAAAAATATAAAAACATTTTAAACGTTGGTCTCAAACGTAAACTATGGGTGTGCGACCTGTGCGTTTTGTGGCCGTTCTCGGGCAAAAATCCATATCTAAATATAGATATTTTCGCCATTAATGTGAGTGTCCTTTCACTTGTCGGTTTAGCAAGAAAAAATCTGAAAATTTTAAACAGCTTTAAATGTAAATTGTAGGTGAGCGTTTTGTGGACGTTCTCTGGCAAAAAAGCCCTGTCTAAATATAGAAAGTTTCGCCGATCATATTACTGTCTATGCATTTATCGTTGGTGCTGGAAAAAAGAAACGTTTTTAACAGCTTTAAAGGTAAACTTTAGGTGGGCTTTTTTTGGCCGTTCTCGGACAAAAATGCCATGTCTAAATATAGATATTTTCGCATATCTAGCATTTTTTGTTTGTGCTGAAAAAACAGAAAAGTTTTAAACAGCTTTAAACGTAAACTATTGGTGGGCGTTAGTGGCAAAAAATGCCATGTTTAAATATAGTTATTTTCGACTACAATATAACTGTCCATACATCGTGCTTGTGTGAAAACCTTAGGCAAATCCGGTTATTTTCAAAAAGTGATAATTCACACAATTTTTAGTCGCAACTGTAAAAACTAATAATACTCACAGCACTCTGTGTAGCTGAATATATTCTTGTTGTTCAGATCATCCAAATCGTAACCTTCGCTTGCCACAATTGCGATCAGTGTTGATAATATAATAAAGACTTGCATTTTACTTGTTTTATTTATGTCGCGTTTTAAATACGGTTTCCTCACTTAAATGCTTTTCGGCGTTTTTGAATAGTGAAAATATGAATTTTCTGAAAAGCAAACGCGATAATGGTAAATACTAGCTATTTTTCTTTAAAAATTATACACACGTGTATATTTGTAACCTCGGAAATCTAACTGACTAACAACAACGGTCCGTATCGTTTGAGAACGCTTTTTTATCTACCTATATATTTAAAACATGTGTCTGAATCTCTTCAAAATCGACAATTTCAGTTTAATTCATTAACTCCAAATCTCAACCAACATCATATATCGTATTTGCCGTTTAAATCTTCAACTCAACTTAAAAAATAGCACCTATAGCTGATTGGGGATACATTTTACGGTACGATATAGTCTTTGAAAATTTTCACACGTTTTGTTTAAGAAACTTTTAGAAACCTTCTCTCTAATGCTGACTGCAAGTGACAGTTGATTGAATGTGCCTCGAATAGACAGATCAGCGCTTTTATTCTGTCAGGGTGTTTACACGTGGTGTTGGAAATTGCAACTTGGTCACCCCAGACGCGTCTCTAATTGCGAAAATTAAAGGGACGTCGCAACCAAATTTTCATGACGTATGTTCGACGCCGTTGAGCCGCCCGAACAACGTGTGTTGTAACGGAAGAAAAGGGTACTGTTATGAAATTAAACGACAACTCTCGTACTCGTTTCATTAAATTGCTGGCTAAAGCCCTAATTGCCGCAATATATCGGTTTCAGGGCAGGGCCTTTATGTTTGTTGCAATTAGTTAGGCTTAACTATCATTAACTCACGAAGGGATACTCAAACGTGAAGGAGTTATTAGGAATTAACGGTTGCCCGGTTGAAATTACAGGTTTCGCATATAAACGATTAAACTTTCACGCTCTAGGTGGCTCGTTCCAACGTGAATATTGTCCAGACGATTTGGCTGATTTGTGATCGCGAAAGGTAACTGCGCTGTTTTCCGGTTTTGGCGTCAATTGCTTGACCTATAGCGATAGCTAAAGGATGTACTTTCGCAATTAGCAAGACTCTAATTGTCGTATAATTCGATTATTGCCCTTTCGCTAAATCGTTAATTGGCGCGGATATCCCTAAACTTACAAGTGCAATGTGCGTTGGAAATACGTGTGTTGTGGATTTTGTTTATGACCTTGGATGAAATTAACTAGAAACGTAATATATATTTGTTAGAAATTCGTAACTTTTAGTTTTAATGACGCAAGGGAGTTATGCGTAAAAGGTCAGTCACTCATCTTATATAAATACGATTCCTGTGGTAAAGGAGACTTGACTGTTTTAACACTTCCACCAGTGGTCTGCGCTATAACGTTATGTTTTTTTTTTTATTTATGGATATACTATTACAGATATTTGTTTTCACATTAAAAGTAAAAAGGAACAATTGTCATTTCGTTTTTTAACACTTTTGCTGACCGATAAACACCGTTTTTTAACACTTTTTGCTGGCCGATAAGAGAGGGGTTACTGAGATATTATACTGGCGAGAAATTGATTTACTTCGGGTTAGCCTTATTTGATAGAATAAAGTTTTGATGATGGCATTAGAAATTGATGATGGCATTAGAAATTGCCGAAACGTTTGAAAATAAAGCATGTCGCTTTTAACGTCTATTTGGGCCGTTATTTTCACCATTAAACTTATGAACAGATCCGTATATAGTGTTCCAAAGTTTTAAATGATCTTGTAATTTCGTTTATAAAATGATTTCGTACTTTAAGTCAAAAACTTGAACGTATAAAGAAAAAATACAACCCATTTTCCACAAAGGCTAAAATGCTTACGTTCCACCGCGAAATGTTTTGATCTAAATGAACTACGAAACTTTATGTAGAATGAAGCAGTTTTGTAAATAAGTCGTTTTAAATCAACTTAAGTCCAAATCAAGTCGTTTTCGAAATGACTCAAGTCCCAGTTAAGTCATTTGCAAAATACCAAGTCCAAGTTGACTCAATTTCAATCAAGTCGATTTCCAGTCAAGTATAATTAGTGAAGTTAATTTTAAGTCTCAGAATTGGCAGCAAAAATTAAGATTAAACTTCTAAAAATGGAGAACACATTCCAACCAAAATTTTGCTACGGAAACACATTCTTACGGCAATCGTCCTAAATGACAAACAATTTTGTACACGTGCTTACAACAGATCTATTATAGTGGAACCATTCATATTTATGCCATAATACCATTTATGGCTAGATAATTCTTACTTTTCCGTTGAGCCATACTCAATTTCTACTAGTGCTTGTTTTGATCATGTATTAGTATTTTACTTGACAATGTAACTTCTGAGTATGGGCTTTTCAAAAAGTTTTTGGGAAAGTGGTGAACCTAGTTTTTTTTAATTTTATGATGTTTATTTTTACAAATCACACCCATTCGAACAAAAACAACCAACCCCTAAAAAATTCGTGGGTGATTTTTAAACACTGACATACGTTTTTGTCCAATAATTATCTTTAATATAATATTATTTAGTATTTAGCTTATATTTGTTTATTAGTTGCAGCCTCAGTAATTTTGCCTCAGTGCCGTCAAGAAACCTTACGCCGACGTGGTTATCACCTTGCATAACTTTTATAATGGAGATGTCCGGTAATGTAAAATCGGAGCAAATTCCAACTTGAATTTTTTTACTTTTTTAAGGTAGGTTAACAACTGGAGGTTAATCGGCTTAACGCTAATGCAAATTTTTCCTGGAAAAAAAGGTTTTTCAAACGTTTCAATTTAATCTATTTTGCACATTGAACATAACTGTGACGACGTCATAGTTGGTGTCCACAATGCTTTTATCAAAAATATCGGGCAAATATAAGTACCGGATATCCCTATCTGATAGAGTCTAGCTCTAGGATTTGATAAAAACACCTGTTAAAATGGGCTGAGATGATATTCAGCTAAAATCAGCCGTTTGGTAAACCTATATATTCATATTTTATGGATAATTACGTTATGGTGGTAATCCCTCAAAAACGTACCCCACAACCCAGTACTTGCCCATGCACTATATGTCAAACGCAAGTGGTGGTGTTAATTGCAAGTTAAAACGTGAATCGCAAAAGTTAATAAGCGCGCGTTAAAGGTAATCCAGGCGTTGTCAAAGTACCGGTTCCCGCCCATTGAATTACGTCAGTGTGGTGTGAACACTGCCACTTTTCCCGATGTAATAGCACATTTAAGTGTAAACACACTCAGGGCAGTTAAGTCGTTGACATTAAGCCGTTGACAAGATTTTACCAAATCCTAAAGGATAACAAACTGTTAATATTTCAGCAGTCAAAACTTAAAGGGATTACTTGTTACTACAATATTTTACCGGTAATACTTTTAATAATATACAAGACAAAATACAGAAATAAAGAAAGCTTCGTGGTATAGTGCTCCATTACAAAAGATTCGTAAATTGCATTTCCCCGAAGGCAAGAGTTCTGCCTGAAAAACTATATTTGTGGTAAACAACTACACATGAGTTGATCAACTGTTAGTACATCGGACCTGGTGTGTAAGATTTATTTATCACAGTCATGGTGATTCAGTAATTCGCCCAATTCCCTTTAATGACCACTCTAATATTTAATATGACCCTCAAGCACCGAATCCGGCTATGCTTCAATGACAAGGCTTGTCACATACATAGTCACGAAAAAATCCCCTGCAAACAAGGTGGGCTTTTGCGGTTCGCCCAAAACACGACGTTTTTGTTCGACGAAAGGCGCTTTTCAAAAGGGAAGAGCGCATCACGACAATAATTAACCATACGCCTTGATTTCTCGTTTCCAATGGCTAGGGCAATTACAAGATCACCACATCCCGCCCACAATAATTGGTTGATCGTGCCGTTTTTGCAATCTTAACTCACCAAAGCGCTGTTCTGACAAAGCACAACAATAATAGAAATTGAACACGAATTCGTGAAACAGAATCATGCTTCTTAGGGCCGTGGCGAAAGATTTGGTCAATCCGTTGTTGACAATTAATCACCAAGATACCTAACTTACCCGGTCTTTCCAATTAGTTTGTCCAATATTATCGGCTTACAATTATTTTACTTAAATTGATACTCGTTTATATGATGCTAAAAGTTTACATGACCCCAAATCTTTATTGTTAGCTTACTTAGATTCATTTTTTACTGAAATCCACAAAGAGTGTTGCGAATAACTATTTAGTTATAGCACATTTGTTTTTCTAAAACATGTATTTTTCTAATTGGCCCTTTTACATATGATACTTTTTGCCTGATATATCGAACAAAGACATCCATCTAAAACACGACTTAAATATAAAAATGTTCGACTATAATGCTGTTCAACACTGAATACAGCAGCGTTCTACAAATTATTTACAAATTGAATCAAGTTTTTAAAGCCAGATTAGAGCACACATATGTTGTTTTAACACGGAACGCGACTTAAGTTGTAAAGCGATTTGCCATTATTGCATCCTTTTGCATAATGATCAAATAGCGCTAATTAAAATCATTAAATATCGCTGAAAGGCCAGCTTGTTCAAACGCTAATCAAATGACACAAAAGTGTGTTGTCGCCGTCAATCATTTCCGCGCGAACCCAAAATGCAGTTAAACGACCAAGTTTTCCGCAACTCGACCAACAAAACGTTCGTCGCAATTGCTTAATTACGATCACCGGCAAGCGGTCGTAATTGCTTTCCAAGCCTTGACGCGTATCTCCCAGTATCGCCGCCTTATTAGCGATAATAACCGGGTAGATGTACAGCTAACGTGAGTTATAAAAGCCGGGGGTACGTGGCTAAGGGTCACACTTGCATATCGGGCCTTAGAAGGACGCTTGACGCAGAGTGAAAGCTTTCAAATCGGGCATTAGAGTTCCGTTCCACGTAGAAATGCTTACTATACCTTTTCTTGGCGCTGTTCGTAATGTTTTTGCACGCACTTGGTGTTACACTATAGATTGGAGGCCTCATAGTATAGGAGCGATTAAAACAAACGTTATAGTTCGTAAAACAGTCTAGTGGGTATGTGAAATGCAACGGATAAACAAGATTTCAATTTAAACTTGATTGATGCAGCGACAGTTTCGTATTAAAATTTACTTTAGGCTTGACCGCTTTTTCAATTTGAAGATAACCAAAAAGCGGATTCGTTGTTCATTTCCAATTTGTCCTATTACTATTTCCGGCATGTAGTTATATTGTGGAGAGTATGTGTTAGGTTTCTTGAGAAAGATTTGGTGAAATATGTGCTAAATAGTGACGTTGAACTGCTGTATACCTAATTGAACAGATTATATAAGTCAGCATTATACAGTGAGCAATTTAAGAGCATTAAAGGTATAAATCTAACTGCCTTCAAAACTTAATACAACGGTTAAGACATGTATAAGGCAATTAAACTCTTAATTCGAATATATTGGGCGCAAATGCACCTCAACATTCATTATTGATTCTACTTTTAAAAACTAAATGCGCACCGAAGCTTAACAGTTGTATTTATTTCTCTAGGCTCGACCAATAGAGCAAAATGAAATTTCTGTTTGTCCCGATGAAATGCATTCTTACCGCTCTATCGCTGGCCACGGTCACCCTTGCGCAGGACCTAAACCCTCTTTATCCCCCAGCCCCATCCCTGAGTCCGTACCCAGGTGCACTTCCCGGAAACCCATCCTCTGGGGTCGTTCCATTAAACGGTGCTTTCCCTTCTGACCCCGGATCTGTGTATCCCCCGGCAGGCGCCCTTCCCGGTGGTTTGGCCCAACTCCCTGGACCGGGGGCTTACCCCAACCTCCAATCTGCGGGATTTCCCCAATCCGGGTTGTACCCCCAACAATCTGCGGTATACCCCCAATCCGGGTTGTACCCCCAATCCGGGTTGTATCCCCAACAGCCTGCCGGGTTTCCCCAACCTTACCCACAAGTTTCGGGGAATTTGTTGCCGTCCGGGGGTGGGGCTATACCGGGCTTGGGGGGCTCGCTTTACCCACAACCTGGGGTTTCGTTGTACCCACCTACTGGGGGTCTTTACCCCAGCAGTGGGGCATCGCTGCAGCCTGCCTGTGGTAAGTACATCTCGTGTTTATTTAAAATACTGTTTATTTTTTTATTGGTTAATCCGTATTTGTCTATCGTGTCTCAAATTAATTTAACGGCCTTGTGATACATAGTCAATCTCTGTAACTAATACAGAGGATTATTAGCGCTGTTTTTTTAAGCGTGTCTTTGTAAATCTTTTTGGTATGAAAATAAATGATGTTTTAACCGGGAAAACTTTTCGCACTCCTTCAGGTCAAAAACTGCCCTTTAGTTTCTGACTATATTGTAGCTTAATTCATTATTGTACACTGTGTATGAATAATGGTTAAACAAAACGAGGATTCCAAAAAAATCAAGTCGCGCAATTTTTTTTTGTGGTTGGCGAGATGCATGAATAGCAAACAAAACGTTTTTGTGTTTTTTTCTAACTATTGATGCACAAATGCCAGAGAGCGCCAATAAGTTGTACATAAACTCACCAAATCAGTGCTGAAGCAAACAACACGTTGGAGTTTCTTTATACTGTAAACCGCAGAAAAGTCGCTAAAGGATTAAATTATGTTTTGCAATGCGTCGCGAATCAAAAAGTTTGAAAGATCTGATACTAAAAAACAAATAAATTCTAGGTTTATTGTTACTCTCAAAAACAGATTGCGGTTTGGTTTAATCTGCCAACGTTAGAATGCTTAATCATTTGCGTTTACGCTTGTCTTTATTTTCGCTTGCAGATAAGAACTGCAAGGACCGAAACTTTATTCTCTGCCTAAAGATGAAACAATACTGTCATAGCGGTCTCCATCAGTTGATTGCCAAGCCCGCTTGTCCGCAAACTTGTGGAACATGTCGGCCGTGTCCGGCCAGCAGCCTCCAGTGTGAATCCGGTAAGTTGGCATAAAACAAGCTAAATTTTCTAGTTTCGTGTCAACCGACACCGACTATATCAAAGTATAATATCGAGTCTATAAAGTATGAAAAGATTGTCGATTTTGGAAGTTTATTTTACCGAAGATTTTGCAGTTTTAAATGTAAATTTTAGTGAGTTGTTCGAAAACAAACTGATCTCAATCTAATATCGAAAAATTGACATTTGTCGCGTTTCTCATAATGAACGAAAAATAATTTAAAGCAGAGCCCCTCCAACTTTTCTACCTAGCCTAATCATTTGACTTCTTACCCATTAATTTCGCGTTATTTCTTTTTGACAAAACATAATGGGTATTTTGAACCAAAGCCATTTCACATCATTGTAATAACAAAAGACCCCGACTAATGTTAAAATATAAAAAAATAAGTTTATACCTGAAAAAACTTTTTAACCTGAAAAAAAAAATTTATTTAAAATCTTTGTTTGATCCCCGAACACTAGTTTGGAAAACACTAAATCTATTCATTTTCAACAACATGATGTTGAAAATGAATAAAGACTCATTCGAAACGTTCAAAATGATACCTACTTCTGTATGGGCTTTGATATTCTTATTAGGTCTTACTACAACCTCCAACCATTATGCTTCAAACTAAATCTATTGCTTATTAATATTAACTTCCCGTGGGTATTTGGAATCTCAATCAGATACGTTTGTGGCTAAACGTGCTTCTAAAACGTTTAAAAGAGGCAAAACTCAACGCATAACCATTTTCATTCAGAGCAAACTTGCCGCGATTCGAGCCCGTCGTTGTGCAAGTTCATGTACAAGGCAAAGTGTGACGACTACACGTCGCTGGAGGGAGCCACGGCGCGACAATCGTGCAGACGATCATGCGGCCAATGTCGTCCATGCGTCGCACCCCCGCCCATTGAAAAGTTAAAGTGTGATGACGGTAAGTGGTGGTTCTTTTTTCATATTTACTTTTTTTAAGGTTAGTGATGAAATGTCAACTGAAGTCAAAAAATGCAACATTTTGGTTTAGCCACACAGTAATACAGCGAGGTTAAAGACTTCCCACGTTGTATACACTTGTACCATACTTTAAACGTGTAGGATTTTATTAATTTTATTTTAACAAAAGGATGGCATATGTCCAATGATTTTGAGATCATGGTATTGGTACTTGTTTGATGCTCGGCTATTGGTGCCGTTTCGATTCAAATTTAGCAGTCGCTTTTTACCGTATGATTAGAGTGCTCTACTATGAAAGGTAAATTTCGAAGAAAATATTATATTAAAAATCAAAGATAAATTGGTTTCCTAACGCAATAGCAAACCTGAGCTTGAAAACCGTTACCACTGCACTTAAAAATTTGGAGTTTGTTTTTGTATTTGACTGACGGAAAAGTAATAACGCTAACCTTAGTGCTATGAAGAGGGATCGGACTTAAATGTGAAGAATTTGAACGAGTATTATCCAAAAATTTTCACCCAATATCATTTCGAAAATCTTTTACTGTGGTTTTGAAATGCTGCACATTACACAAGGTCCGAAACATGGTCGTTTTGCGCAGATTGGATCACAAACGGTTAAATAAAAGTTGTGTCTGAAGTAATGAATTTCAAATCCAAAAAGGTCGAGTAAATCGACATCATCTCGATAAAGGCGTTTCGATACGAGCTTGTATCATCTTCAGTTAATGTGATGTCGATTTACTCGACCTTTTTGGCCTTAAATTTCCTTCACCTTTCAGGCCTTAAAAAATCATTATGAATCTACTGCATAGTGTACCTAAAAATTGTGTCGTTTTACAAGCTGAGTTTATGGAGGTTGCTAATGCAAACGCATTGCGTACTTTAAACACAGATAAGTAAAAATTCAAGGAGTAAGATTTCTAAAGCTTAGTGTTTTTCCACAACAGAACAAATCTTGTCCTTCACCAGAACTCATGCTTACGATAAAAGTTTTTTTTTATATTGATTTTTTTTTTAATTGAATATTTGAATCACACAACATCCAAAACCTGGTCGTTTTTAACACAGATTGCAAGGACGAACGAGACGACTGTCCAGAGCTGGCGAGTGTGATGGGTTACTGCCTCGATCGCGAGTATGGAGACTGGATGAACTGGAAATGCCAGCTCAGCTGCAAGGTGTGCAAAAAGTGCCCCGTGCCACCCCCGTTGCCCCCCACCACCGGGGTAAGACCCCCTCTGCCCCCGGGCTACCAGAACCGCAAGCCGGAACCCACCCCCGACTCCGGTAATTTCAATTTTTTTCGTTTTATAAGAAATGGTTTGCTGTAAACCAATTGAAAAATGTATTAACAAAAAAAATCTATTTTGAAGTTATATTTTTCACCTTAACCACATTATTTCGATACTTTTCCCTTTTTCGTCTTTTTTAAAGATTTTTTTACCTTTACGTACTACCTTTTTCACATTTAATCTTACCTTTATTACTAAAAGAGTTGTGTGGTAGACAGAGGTCTGCGAAACTCATTTTATTTTTATAATGTTTTTTTTTCAAAAAAATACAACACCTGGTTGACATATTAAACGAAGTCGCGTTTCTGGTATTTTTTGCTACCCAACTCCAACGCACTTTGAGTGGCGAAGCATTTCAATTTCTTCGTCAAACAGTAAAAATTATATTTGGGGTAAATAAAGATAGTTCACGTTTTTACTTTAGTAAAGTTTTAAATTGAAAAAAACAATCACATTTTTTTAATTATACATGGGGGTTTTTAGACTTTGTTATCTTATCCCACATTCTTCAGCCTCTATTACCTTCATAAAAATATATACTGTTAAAAAAACATGTTGTAAGGCCACATTCGGTTGATAAAATCGCCCGACTACATTCCAATTTTACCTGATTCGTTCTTGTTTCGCGCACAGATCAAGTCCTGGCAATCCTCACCGAGCTCTACGAAAACGAAACGAACGGCGTAGGACCTGTAAAGAAAAACTCGATCGCCAAGAAGCCTTTGGATAACAGGGCACCAGCTGGACAGCACAGTCCTTTGCAGGGAGCCCAACGTAACTGCGTACCACCCAACCAATACCGACAGTCCTTGTCTCAGCTGTGTGTCAGCACTCACAACTACTACAGGTAAAGTGTTACCGAAAGTACTTGGGATCTGCCTATAAAAATGTCGAAGCCCATACAAAAGTATATGTATTGCTTTGAACGTTTCTAATATCTCTTTATTTATGTTCACTGTTGAAAATGAACAAGCAGATATTCGAAAAGTTTGAAATACTATATAAACTTCTGTATGGGCTTTGATATTCTTACTACGTCTTACTACAACATCCAACCATTATGCTCCTAAACCCATAAAAACTTACTTGTACCGGTGAAAAAATAGTCAACAAGGGATTGGATGTTCTTAAAAAAAAAATGTTTTTTACTGTAAACAGTTTCATTTAAAGTACGAGCTTTATGTATGCTAAAGTTGTTGGTTACCCATTACTTTGTACAAAAATTGGGAAGTATATAGTTTCAAACAACGAGACAATAAATGGCAAATAAGCATAAAATCGTGATTTTAGTTTCATGGTATTTATTGATTCAACTAATAAATCAAACTTAAAAAATACAAACCTTTAAAATTGATTTAATTGAAAAAACTTAAGACTATATATGCAAAAAATATTAGGTAACCCAGACAAACCTCCTAAAACAGTTAAAGCTTATTGACAAACCTATAACTTAAGAAAAACTAACTGGGTATAAAAAATGACTTAAAATGAAGCGCTATTTATTGCACCTGGTCTTAATTTAAACTCTTGACAAGCATGAGTTAAATTCCTTATAAATATACGCAATGGCTATTATTTACTACGCAATGGCCCCCTAGACTAAGGCTCCAACACAAATGATTTGTTTGTTGCCTAATACTTTCACTACCAACTCCTTAATTTTCTTCTGATACGTGTTTAGTGCCCATAATGTGCTCAAAGTTTAAACATTACTTTGTTTTGAAGATGCCTCCATAACATGCCGGAATTGATACACGACCCGAAATTGCAAACCTCCGCTCAAAACTACGCGCTTAAGATTGCGTTTGACGGACAAACTGGGTTGGCTTCCATGAGACCGTCTGTAATCGGTAAGTCATGTTATACCATCAGCGTTTACGTAAAATTGGTTATTTGAGTTTTTTACCTATTGTGAGCGCTGTTTCTTGCGCTTTAAAAGGCTTCACTAATGTTCTACTTCTACATTTTTTGTATCACCTATAGCAATCTATTTAGCCATTGTTTTTTCAATTTTGTTAATGTGGTTTGTTTTTTTATTTAGACAATTGCAATAGAATATTCCTTCGGTTTTACCGATGTCTTTACTTTTTTAAACTTTATTATTTAAAATTTAGGATTTACATAATTACGAGATAAATAATAAAAAATGACAGTTTTGCAAAAAAAAAAAAAAAATTGACTGGAAAAAAATAATAATAATTCGGACAAAACAACGTGTGTCAAAAAAAAAAATTTTTTTCGGGCCACATAATAAATAACGGAAACACAATACCGAAAACCTATTCTCAAATTTCTTCCAAATTACATTTAGTCTTTCGTGTTGCAAATGGTGTATAACCGTTCCAATATAACCCACTACCTAAACCAGTAATTCGTAAACTATTTGCCATGAAAGTTGTGCGCCGATTTATTATTTATTTTATTTTTATTGTGCAAGGTAAAAAACTTGAAAACCTCCGACCTAACAGTCAAACGGTGGTAAAACAGAGTGACTCTTGCGAGTTAAAATAATTTGAACAACAAGTGCACAAATAATTGAAAAAAATTGAATAAAAAATGCGACGAAAAACAATTGAAACAAAAGTGCGCCGAAACAACAATTCAGTAAAAAAATGTGAAAACAATCGAATGTGAAAATTCAACAGTTCCTTAAACAGGTTTACATTTCCAGGCGTGGACCGACCCAACAACGTGGGCGAAAACTTGGCTTGGAGCAGCTCACGTAAACAGAACTTCGGCATCTGGCAAGCTTTGACCGGTTGGTATGCAGAGGGACTCAACTACGACTTTACGCAGCACGACATATCGAACAACTCCCGTAAGATTTTATACTTTTTACTTAAAATTAGGCGATTGCTAGTTTTTGCGGAATGACTAAAAAGCTTTTTAGTGTGTATAAGTGTAAAGATGAGGGTTACGAACCTGAGTGGGTGAATAGTTTGGCCTTAATCTCATCTGTTTCCCTTGACTGGTAATGTTCACTTACTTGGACACCACATCTTTGTTATGAGGAAAAGTAACGTTCTACTTAAATATGAGATAATCTTTCAGAAGACATAAGGTCCCTTTTTGTCAAGTTTAGAAGTCGAAATGTTCACAAAATGCTATCTCATTCTGTATGGGCTATGATATACTTATTACGTCTTACTACAACCTCCAAACATTATGTTCCAAAGTTCTTTCAAGTTATGAGTTGTTACGTCGAACAGATACAACCGTCTATGACTTTCTCAAGACTGCTCAGATATTATCCTCCACAGTAGAAAAACTCTTTCTCTCGCGCAAACCTAACCGCATACTTTGTTTTGTTCAGGCCACTTCACGCAGATGGTTTGGAAAAACACTCAGCGCGTCGGCTGCGGAGTTCAAAAGTTCAGGAACGATATTTACGTGGTGGCGCATTACGCCGATGCCGGCAACGTACCGGGACTCTTCCAAAGCAACGTGTTTGACACCAAGCAAAGTAAGGGTTGGCGTGTTACAATAACTTACGCGCGATACAAATGTATTGTTCTATGACCGTTTTCTGGTCTGTATTGCTGTTTGTATTATACAGGCTGTAAAACAGCAGTGAAACGATGGGTTTGTGCTAGAGTGAGATTCTGTTTTGCCCTTTTCAATTTAGCTTTTTATTTCCTTGCTTTTTAAACTACACCGGGACTGTTTTCAGAGCAAAGTGACACCAAGCAAAGTAAGCGTTGGCGTCCTCACAACTAAAAAAACGATTTGTGGAAATTGTAATTTATTATGATTTTTTAAATTCTAATAGAAAACCCATAACATTTGGCAAAATCGGCACATTTCTCTACATTCGGACGTTTAGGTAATTAATAGCTCATGTCATCATAAGTAAAAAGTTCCATTGCCGAAACATCTCGATTTTATTTAGTGGTATGGTTATATATTTTAATCGAAACTTAAAAGAAAACCCTAACATTTAGACAAGAAAGTTGTTCGCTCGACCACACTTTGCATAAAACAAAAAAGCATCCTTTGCCCGCACAGTGATCTTAGCCCCATTTTTAGTTTTCAGCTCAGCATCTAACCACCCTCCTTTCCTTCAGGTGTATGCAAGGCGAGCTGCCAAGTAGGAAAATGTCAAGGAAACAGTGGCCGCTTCTCCGACTGCACCTGTCGTCCAACGGCCGGTTTTCAGCTACCGGTGTGCACCGGACACTGCGTTGCCTTTTGTCCAATGCCAACAGGGTTCAGGGGCCAGTGGAGAGAACGGTGCTCGGGTGCTCGCAAGTGTTCCTGCAAGACCTACGGCTATGGAGTCCAGGGTGCCCAATGCTTCTAAGCCAGTGGTTCTCAACCTGGGTTCTCGACCCCCAGGGGCGACTAGAACACTTTCAGGGGTACTTGCATGGCACTTATTTAAATACTATTTTGTAATACCATTTTTATTAAGTGAGTCGCTTCGTTTGCGGCAATATAATCTCCTTTTAAATATGCTGTTGCTACCTGCATATAGGTTACTAAAAAGAAGCTACTTCCTTACTTATTTATTTTCTCCAACTTGTGTTTTAAGGTGGTAAGTTGTACTATGCGACTGCTGCTTTCATAAGTCAAGGGTTGGCCATTACTGTTAACACTGCCGACACTAAAGAGTTTCGACAAAAACCAGTAGCATATTGCTATTCAGCAATTATAATTCTTGTCTTTAAAAAAACACCAACGAAAAGGCGTTTTTAGGCAAATGAATCGTTTGAGTCACAATTGTGGCCCAACTTAACTGCTTGTATAGTTGCAACTAACCTTCGTTTTCTTTTAACTTCGCTTTCCTGCTTTTACCTACAGTGTTCAAAATGTTAGCGTAACCTCTTCGAGAACACATTTCGAGACATGAGTAAGAGTAACTCACGCACGAAACAAATACATTGTACTATATGGCTGTTTTCTGGTTTATATAGCTGCCCGTTTTATACAGGCTAGAAAAGAGCAGTAAAACGATGTTTGTTGTTTTGGTGCTGAAGTGAGATTCTAACTCTTCCTTTTCAATTTTGATTGCTTTTGATTTCCTGTTTTTTTTTAGTTTTTCAACGCTTTATTGCTTTTTGCGTTTGGATTTACTAACTTTCCTTATCATCTTGTTCAAGGTTACAAAGTATACTTTTCTTGCTGCTCTATTTGTAATTATTTAACTTGGGGTTTCAAGGTCGAGGTTTTAGTCCGTTATTTATCTTTACCTCGTTTTATTGTACGACTAACCATGACGTCACGTAAATATTCCTTTGATAATTTTATTGTTTTTTGCATTATATTGATCATATATATACAACGCACGTATTGTTTGCTGCGTTTTGTTCATTTTTGTTCCGTTTTCCGATATTTTTCGCGAAAATATTATAAAAGCTACTCATAGGCACTTTGCATTTAAAATTATATGCTCTGGCGTCCAAAGCGTTCAATTGTAATGTATTAATTAGTTATTTGCTGGGAAACTTAACTTTTAAAGGTAGAAAACGGATAATTGGAACCCAAAATTGGCTGAAATTCCTACATTAGTTTGGTATCGGATCGACTCCGTTATCATTCTGTTATCGGACAAGCAGGGTTTTTTTTAAGGTTTGGTTTGGGTGACCGCTAAGTACTTTTAAGAGACCGCAAGTGTTTCATTTAAATACGAAAAAGTTGCAAGTCCAAAATTTGGGGAAACCGCTGGAGAAATCCGAAACGGCCCCCAAAACACCTTAAAAAACACTGGGGACAAGTACCGATACTACCACCTGTCATCAGGTATCGGCTCCGATGCCATGTTATCGGAACGTCGATCAAAAATGTCTAGTCCAGTGGTTCTTAACCTGTTTCCTTGCTGCACCCCTTTCAAATCACCAACCAATTATTGCAACCCCTTCTAGAATTGCCTACATAACAAAACCTTGTAATTTTATTTGTATACAAGTAACTGATAACACAGTAACGCAATACCAAAATGTCTTATTCAGCATTCCGGCACCCCTTTGGAACAGTTCCCTTTTGGGTGCACCCCTGGTTAAGAAACCCTCGTATAATGGTCAATTCATGCTTTAAAACTGTTTAACGTTTATGTGGCTTATTCAACCTCGTTTAAAAAATTTATGCAAATTGATTCAGCACCGATTAAGTTGATTTGTTGAAGACCTACAAATGTATTTACACAAATAAACACAACATAAAGCAGGTTACAACTTACACACCGACCAATATGACACAAACACCATACATTTTTGACACCAACTAATAATGTTAAAGTTATTCTAGTAAACCTGAGGTACTAATTGACTTGTCATGCAAATGCACAATACGGTCGCCGTATATATAACGGGTTACCTAATGCATTTTGCATTACATACCTTATGCTTTAACTGAGCATTTTTTTATAAATCGATCTATTTCCATTTATATTTCCACCAAAATTTCACGAAAGCACACACGATTCTTTCGAAGTGCATTGGCTTACACACTTTGGAATTACACGCAAATGTTATAAAAGACATACATAAAACATTGTAATACTGTTTTCTGCTTTAAAACAATATTTGTATATATAAAATTATAATAATATTTATATCAAAAATCCTCAAAAAGTGCTGGCCTTATTGTATTCGCATTGACGAAAATGGTTAAACGCAATTTCAAAGGCGTTTTCAAAATAATCTTCAATGGCGTAAAACACTACTAATTATGGTTCGCCGTTATCCACCTTCTTAGTCGTCTTTAGCGCGGCATCTTTTGGTAATTGTGCTTTGTCTTCCTCTTTGACCAGCGAGGAATTACAGTGCGTCATATTTTCAAGGTTGCGTTCTGTAAGATGTACGATGACCAGTTATTCTAAACTTAAAAAATAAAATATCTAAATAGCCCCTACATTTTTGGCTAATAGCTGATGTTTATTTGTCACACTTTTACTATGTACGGTGGCAATAAAGATTTTTTCTAATCGTCCTTTATATCGGGCTCTGTATAGCACGCTATGTCCAATGACATATTATATTGTACAGTCACTTTCTAAAGTTCGCTAAACGCACGTTGTTGTTATTGTGTCAAATTTGCAAGCTGTCAATGTTTAGGTTTCGATTCTATGTCCCAGTTTAAAAGGGTCATGGGTTCGATTCTCACCCCAGGCTAGATTTTTTTAGCATCGCTTTGCTTCCGCGAAAACAGCTTAAAAACAGGATAATCTGGATAATAGTTTATACGTTCGTTTAGGCTAATTGCAGCACCATGTAAAACCATGTTTATACACCGATAACAAACTAAAATTCGCTGTAACATGTAATTTTGTTCACTTTTAAAAAAAAATGTTTGGTTATTAAAGTTAATTATATTGGGCCTATCCCAGTGTTTTGTATCGTTAAGTTTATTATAATTAAGCTGTTGCTTTATCGTAACCTACCCAAACACGCTGCGTAGGTGATCACGTGGGCGACGTGGGTTTGTTCATTTACTCCGTTGAGTAAATAAGCCATCGGACCACTGGCGTATACCGGCACATCTTCGGCGCTGTGTGTGCCATAGGAAAGCGGAATTGCCGCCTCAGGCATGTACCGCTTGGAATCTGGTCCAACAACATAAATATCATTATGCACTGTATGCTTTCTCACCAGGGTATTTATGTTATCCTTAATAAACTTTTCTTCTAAGGTATTTCGTTAGAACTTGTTATGGTACGTTTTATGCTATGTAGGATACTAGTAATGATAACATTGTTGCAGGCAATATGATACTTTAAGGTAAACATGCAAATAAATATAAATTAACTCAAACTGAGAATTATAGAAGTTAGGTCAAAAATTACTCTAGTATAGCCTACAAACGACGTGCAAAAACAATGATGACCAAGTTCATGCGTTACTCTAATTAATATTGTAGCTATGAGCTCTGAGTTTTGTGCACATGCTTATAATTTCACAAAGGTACAAAATATGTTTTACTAAACAATGATGACCATCGTTCATGCACTAATAATATTGTCACTATATGAGCTTTGCGTTTTGTGCACATGCTTATAAATTCCCGAAGGTACAAAAATTGTTCTTACAAGTGTCCCAAGGCTGCACAGATTTCCTGGAGTAATATCCCGCCGAAAACCCGGGACCATTCCCGTACACAATTGAAGTGTAGTACTTTCTATCCTTGGCATACTTTGGTGAGCTATGTTCTGGTGCTAGGCCTGGAAACAATTAGTAGGCTACTGGGATAAGATAAAACAAACCGCTCTGACCAACTGAACTTTAAAAAACAATTTATAGTAAAGAGAAAAAACAAATATGCAAAAAGATTTACGTGAGGAATTTCCATTAGTTGCTGCTTTTTGCGATTTGCTTTTTAACCTTCTTGCGCGGACTTGATATTGATTGGTGGACCTTAAGGGGCTCCGCCCACCCTACTTAAAATCTGACGGTAAAATTAGGTACAAATTAGGCCCTTAATTCTTACTGCAATGGTGCATGAAAGAAAATCGAACTCACGCCTCCAATTTAACACATTCACCGCATTTAGTAACGGAGTTGCCGCCTTTAAACAAAGTTGAGTTCGACCCTTTCCTACTGTATGTAGTAGTTAGGCCCTATTTAATGGCTGTTTTTTTAACAGTCAAAATTAATCTAACGCAGCATTTGTAACCAAATTTACTACCAACTTAAATTAACTACAAAACTTATACATCGAAAATCGATCTAACCAGGTGTTAAAGATATTTCATGTGAATATCATCAGAAAATTTTTCTATTCGAAAAATAGGCTTTTACGAAAAACAGTTTATTAAAGCAGCTCGCTCACCCATAACGGGGTTTCCCCTCACCGAGCCCCCGCCAAAGTTGAACATGTGACCGTGGTCGGCTGTCGTCACAAAAAGGGTGTCCTCTTCTGACGTCATGCTTCGCGCCATCTGGTAGATACAGTCGAGTAAATGCCATGTTAAATTTAAATTCACGTAAACATGAACGCCGTGGTCAACATTTGGCTAGCATAAGTACTCCAAACAGACAGGAATATTTGAAATATTTATTTGCCAAATAAAATACTTCCAATATTTCCAACAGACAGGAATATTGAGGTATTTTATTTGGCAAAAGGGATTAGTTTAGTCAAATACACTCGTGTACCAACCAATGAAACAGTGCTAAATGTTTTGCTTAACGTACAAAATGCGTCATTTTAATAGGCCTTTATGAAATTAGTTTTTTCAAATTCAGGAACAAAACTAGATAACGCATTTCTATCGTTTTAAATATTAACAAGAAAAAACTTTAAAATAACGGTATGAACAAAACGCCATAAAATAAAAAAAAAATTCCATTTAATAAACGGTTGATAACTCCCAAACTCTTAACTTCCAACTTTTTACCAATCTGGCCGCCTTTATTCTTGAATCCTGAGTATTCCTCAAGAGATATTGCCTCTTTCTCAAAAGACTAGGCCTATGTTAGATTATAGGGAGGTCCAAAGTTTCTTCGAAATTTCGGCAATCCCCTAAACTCTCATACATATAGAAGTAATCACACATACACATTCATTTGTCAAACAAACTTCCATTTTCTGCCATTTAAGGCGGCTTCTCACCTTGACTGCCTTGTCCAGTTCAACGAATTCCTGCAAGGCATATCTCGCCAAACCAGCGTGATGCGCTTTATCAATCAAACCGCCTTCGATCAGAAGAAAGAATCCTTTAGGGTTCTTGCTAAGTATTCCGATTGCCTTTTATATAAAAAACATTTTTTTACCTAAAAATTAGATATTTTAATCTAAAACCTTTTTTCAACAACATTTTGAACTAATTGTACACTGATTTAAACAACGCACTGTTGTCTATTGTATATGTCTTGGCGTCGTCAGTTATTTGTTTGTGGTGTTTTAATGACGATCGGAAGAACACAAATGAGTTTTTGTTTTTCGGATTTTCGCAAAACTCTTTGAAAGGTCATTTTATATATAACAGATGTTAGTTAAATTGTAGAACGTTTAATATGACATTTTGTAAGGATAAAATTACTTTCCGGCAAGTAAGACATTAGAATAAAGAGCTTGAAACTCCATTGCAGTGCTCCGCAACCGGTGTATCGCAATGTTCCTGGAGTTTTTACTTGAGTGGTTAAGGTACTTTTACAGTAGAATTACCACAACATATTACTCAAGGCATTTTGACCCTATGCAATAACCAGAAGAACCTTTATGAACCTTCCTTCATAATTAAAATAGTTTTAAAACACATGTTACGTTTAATCGCCGAAAAGCGAATTTTAAAACTCAATTATTTTCGAACTTAACACGAAGTGGAAAAGATATATTGCAAAAGGGAAGATTTATCCACACGCTCGACACCAATGGAATATCAATGTAAATGTAGGTTATTAATGGCATTTGTAATTATTTAAATTAATCTTGTCTGCTGTCCTGAAAAATAGTATGGGCTTTATTCTAGCCATTTAGGCATTTTCCCGACCGGTTTAGGAGTTATTCCGATTTGGACGTTTTCACCAATTTTAGGTATTAGTTTTATTTTGGTCTTAATCCGAACTGTGTTTTATTTCTATGTTAATTTTGTTCTAATTTCGCTTTCATGGCTAGAGTCGTTGGCAATATTTTTAAAAGACCGTAAAACCGCAAAATAGCAGATAAAGAAGTGTGAAACGCCAATTTTTCGGCGCCTTCACCGCGTTTAACCATAAATCGCTCCTTTTTTCTGTGCAACCTATAGTTGACTTGCTTTTGTTGTCTATTGTCTATTGCATATATTTTGTAGGTGTGTGTCGCCGAATATTTTTAGGCCTGCTGATGTGCAAAGTGATAGAAGTTTGCAGAGCACTGCTCTATAAGAAAGGCTAAAAGAGTAAACATCTAATCTTCCATCTTATCTCATGAAGTGATTTGCACAACACCATCCATGAGTGATGCCAGCTATACATTTGTTTTGTGTTTGGAAATTTGTTTGATAAAGTCACAGCACCTGCTCTCTGACATTAAAACAACGTTTGATAACGACAATTATAACTGCACGACTTAGACCGGAAATTCGATATGTGGTTCCTTTTACGTATAAGTCAACCTCTAATGCACTTCGTCCACGTCAAAGCTTTTATCTGATAAGGCTTTAGGGTTCGTTGTTTAAGATTTAGGGTAGGTTGTTTATCAAAGCAATAGGCTAAACGTAACGATGCCTATCTGCGGAGGCGCGTTTAAATATAACCTTGCTCCAAACAATGCATTCGTCGCTGTACTGCTGTGCGCCAGTTTTAAAGGATGTGCAGAAATTTTGTAGGGGGTTATACCTTTCATGATAAAATGACACCATGTTTGTAACGTGTGACATCTTAATGGTGTTATTTTCTAACGTTTCAAGCTGTTAATATTCTGCTAGAAATATTGACGTTACCTTAAAACTTTAAAAATTAGGCTTTTTACGAGAGTTTACGTGTAATATTGATCTGTAGAACTAAGGTTGGAACATTGAGGGAACCATTCGGTGGAGAGTTTATATTGCTCTAATCTAAGGTGCCGAGGGTTCTTTTGGATTCCCTTATTTCCTAAGTGTTGCTTTATTGTTAGGCTATAGTTGATACAAATGTTGGTATTTATAGAAGTGAAACAAAACAAGTAATATCTTCCTAATTGTAATTGTTCTATTTCATTTATTGTCACAGTGAAGTAGCTCAACTTACTTAGTGAAAACGCAACTAAGGGTCGGCATGGCACAAATAGGTTAAGAACCAATGATCAGTACACTGTGCATAAATGGATCTCAGTGTATTATATGCTGCAAACCTTTTCGACCATTTCTTCCAAGCTCGGCTCGCCCGCCACATCCTTAAATCGCTGCAGACGGTATTTTAACTCTTGGTGAGCGAACAATCCCATCAGATAGTCAGTGCTGTTCACATCTACAGACAACATCTGCTTTCGTGACCAGACGTATCTGTGCAAAAGAAGAAAAGGGACGTTTGACTTATTGTTTGTTAAAACGTCTCGGCGGGTTTAATATTCTGACGTGAGATAAGATAACTGTCCAGTTGTAGCCCACTGGCCTTCTTTATTTACCATAAGACAACAAATAGACTTTTTTACTTTGATGTAAATATGAATAATTGACTTTTAAAATTTTGTTCTACGTTACACACTTCATAAGATTGAATTCAAACTCAATGCAGATGAGTTAAGCGTTGTTTTCATCGGCTTATGCACCAGAAGGAGATAATGTATAATTTTCTTTGTATTATACTAGCCAAGTGGTTCTCAAACTTAAAAAAAAATTACGCAACGGTCCCCGAGCAATTTTTTTATTTGCTCACGGTCCCTTAAAAATATACCCAATAAACACAAAACCACATGTTGTTTTTAATGTTATGTTTTTATTATATTTGAGTGAAGCAATCACGAACAGTTTTAAAACCGTGACCGAACAGCCCTTAGTGGCAGCGCAGCAAACTGTAAAAACGTAGCCCAATTCTCATTAGCATAACGCAAGACTATGACGTCACAATGGACAATTCAACTTAAAGCGTGCAATAACGTGAATGAACAACTAATCAGCTTGGTTTGGAAAAGTAAGTTGCCTGAAAGTTTTATTGCACAAAAAGAGATTTCTTTATAGGAGCGTTGTGTTTATATTTTGTCAGGTGCTTTTCGGTCCCAGAAAGTTGTCTCGTGGACCCCAGTTTGAGTACAACTGTACTAGCCTATTGTGAAAAGCTTTAAGGATGGTGACAAATAACGAGTTTCCAGGACAGAAAACACATCACTACATTACGTTAAACTGACATATAAATAATAAAAAAATATAAGGTTGTGTTTAAATTTAAAGTAATGATTTTTTTTTTAATAATAATTACTAAAATAGGTAAATATTAGAACAAGGGTATGAATCTACTTGGCTTCGTGTCCACTTTTGGTCAAGTCGGTCTTCCATTCTTTGATGAGGTCCCTCCTGTCCCTTCGCATGCCAAACAAACGAGCGCTTTCTTCGTCCCTGGCTGAACGTGGTCTCATGGCCGACCGTCCGCCGCCCAGAATAACCTGTCACCAACTATGTTAAATTTCCTATTTTTAGAGTACCGGTACACTGATGTCGGGCCTGTGGCCTTTTTGGGGGACGCTATCAAACAAAAAATACGGTGTTAAATTGACCTCAGCATTTATACAGCACTGCAGTCGTATAAAAAAGGTTGTGAATTCCTAAAGGCAATTTAAGACGCTTTGTGTTAGAAAAACGGTTGCATTAATTCCGTAAGAAAATTTGGGGCATGCTTGTTTAAATTGACAAGTAGGCTAATGTTTTATTATTTGTAACAGTATAATAAAGGAGTTACAATTTCTTCGATGTCGAACAGTTTCAAATGGAGCTGTAACAGATCAATACTCTAACTATATCCCTCGACATTGTCAATCGAGCAACGTCGGCTATAATTTGGGCGATAAGCATCTTAAAGGTGACGTTTTGTAACATAAATCGGTCTAAACGTTACTCCACTGTAAACCACTTACTCGGAATTTGTTAACGATTCTAAAGGTTATCTTTGGCACGATCATATACCCTATTAAAAGTGCTATAGTATTTGGTCTGCAATCATTCCAAATAAGTCAAAATTACCGTCATTGCTTCCAATGTACCTACAAAACAATTGCCGAAACAAAACAACGCAAACAAAAATGGAAATAAAACAAGACCTATTTTATCGCAATATCACTCATAGAATAACCAGCTGCTTAAATTTTCACCACCACATAAAAGCTCTATAGCTTTATTAATAAAAACTAGTATATCTGTTTTACCATATTTCGTTACGTGGTTTCGCCAGTTTACACAATCGCTCAAACAATTATTCTAGGATATGACGTTTTGACACGAAAGTCCAATTAACCTCACAGTATATTTCCATCATTCACCTGAATCCCTTTACGCTTTTCGAAAAGCTGCAACGAAATGTCTTGGCATTTGCTATTTCGTTTTTCTTTAGGAATGCGCCCATCGGAGATCCATGACCTGGTATAAAAGTTAAGCTTTCTTTAATATTAGGCTGTTTTAAGACTAACTATTGTGTTGTTTAAGGCTGATTTGAAACTATCCGTTTACTAACCAATTCGATCTATTTTGTAGCTTTCGTAGTTTTGTCAGATTGTCAGACATATTTGTTACTGTATTTTAGCAAGTTTTATTTGTTTTGCTATTTAAGAGCCTGTGATATAAAAAAGACTATTTTGCATGTTTTGGGTAACCTACAGGTGATATGTAACCTACAGGTGATAGTTATTGTGCTTGGTGTCTGTGTTTAGCTTTTGTGGAGCTCAGTTTTATGTTGTAGTATATCAATCAAATGGAGTTTTATTTGTTTGTATTTCAGTTCAAATAAGTTTAATAATATAGTTCATTTTTTAATGGTTCTTTTTATACATTATGAATAATTGGCATATTATAGCGCATAGATCAGTTAGCCTACCTTGTATAAAAAATGCTTGACTAACAAGTTTAATTAACTGTATCTGATATCTAATTAACAACTTACCTGTCGGTTACGTGTGCATATGAAGAGGCAGGAGTTGCATGTTGTATCATGGTGTTCGTAACAATTCCGGTTGATTTGCCTGAAATTCAGTTTTTGACTGTAGGCCTGTATTGGTATTTCATTGCAAATAACTAAAATAGGTGGGTGGATTGTTATTATCCATTTATAGGATATATTTATACCACATGTATATTTTTTTATCAGTAATACATAATTGAATCTTATACATTTTGTGGCGCTTGAGGTTATAAAACATAGGATATTTATAAGATTAAAATATTGCAAAATAATTTAAAAGGCCCTTCAAAAGGCTGCAAAAATGTTATTTAAATTAATACATAGCCGCTCATTAATCGCCCAACCCGTTCCGACATAAGTTTTTTCAAAAACAAAAGTTAATCCAGTAATAAAATCTTCGTGGTTTTCTTATTGACGGTCATCTTATTCGGCCTTTGGTTCCCGTCATACCTGGTCGGAATTTTGACGTCACAAATGACTGTTGTACGCATTTATACCCGGATGTTTAAACGTTTTTCTATTTGGTTACCATATATTTAGCTTCAACTGCGTAACAAAACTAAAATTGGTCTTGTTACAAGCAGTGATTTATGTAAAGTGGTCTGCAATTTCGGGTTTACCGCATGTTATCTAACGTTACCTAATAACGTTTAACTCGAGCAAATTGCAGTTCACTTGCAATATGATAGTGCAGAAGTAGCTTAGTGCTTGTGGCTCATATTGAAAATGGTTTTGCAGAACACCCATGCCGCTCAAAGAGTTGTTTCGTTGTACAGACTACAGTCTATTTACTAACTAATATTATATACAACAGATCACGGTTGTTTAACACGTTTGTGTATGTGGGTTTTATTGACTGATATAACGTATTTATAAAATATGACTTTGAAGGTTTTAACTATTTTTGTGTACGACGAGACCTATGATAAGATAGATCTCCATACCACTCATAGAATAACCACCACCAGCTTAGATTTTTTACCACCACATAACAGCTCTTGCTTTATTATTAAAAGACTGATATTTCTGTTTTACTGTATTTCGTTGCGTGATTTAACCAATTTGTACAGTCGCTTAATTGCTACATCAGCAAAACCAAGCCAACATTAAATCGATTTGTGCATTTCAGCATTATTTTGTTTTAACGAGCGTTTTCAACATTGGAAAGTGAATTCATAGAAAAAAATGCAATTTAAGTCCAATAAAAATAAGATTCCTAACGCTAAACAAATTTATCGTAGCACCCACGGGAAACAATTAATTTTGCAAGTTTGCTTTTTTGACCATAGTAATGTCGTTATTTGGAATGGTTGGAATGGAAATGGACAACCATACGTTTGCCCGAAACAGGTTTTGGAATAAATTATCAAGTCTCGAACACTACTATAGTTATAAGACACAGACCTTCCTTTATCGCTTTCTCCAAGAGCGTCTCCACATGTTGAGCTGAGCAGTCGCGTTTACTGGAGGCCGCCGTCACTCCTAGCATCCCCCTTTTTGTTTTCACTCCAGTGAGAAGAGCGGTACCTGATCCCGCACTGTCCGGAGTTTGATAGTCAACTGCGGCATAAAGTTTTGAAAATCGTGAAGCGTTATTTCATAAACAATATAGGAAGTTGTGTCCAAATTATATATATAGGAAGTTTTTTTCCCAATTATAAGTCGATTGCAAAAAAAAAGTTTTGGTTAAATCATAAAAAGTAGACTGCGGAAAACATAATTGTTTAATATTGAAAACAAAAAAGTTGGTGAAAAAAGCTTTGTTAATAATTTAGACAGGTAACTGCGACAGAAAAGCGTCACCAAACTATTCAAAATTTGCACTTATTTCAAAATTTGCACAACAAAATCCAACAGCGATACAGGCGGTGTAAATAATAATTTTGCTGATGCACTTTCTTCACCAATTGTTACTTATGGGAATTGGCCCCAAAGGTATGAATGTCACAACTTTACCTTTAAAGGCTGTTCACTTGTGATATTTGTGTTAGTTTGTCATTTGTGTCTGTAAAAATTCCAATTATTTGATTGCAAATTATGGTTCAGCTTGACGGAAGTATAGCCTATGTCGTTTGCCTTTGCGGCTTCACTATAAGAGCATTTGTTTACTTCCTAATGTATAGGTGCAATTTTACTTTAATTCTTTATTGGCAAGTTTGATTGGTTTAGAAATCCTTGGGTGTTTTATAGATTTGACTGGTCAGAGTTGAATGCATATGCACATCAAAGTGTGACATTTTTTTTAATGTCCTTTTGTCTGTGTTTATTTTACTGAGGTTGAATGCACTGTCAGTTAGGTTAATAGCATGCAATTTTGCACAGTTGTGATATGAAAAAAAACAATAATTAAGTAAATTTTGTATGGTTAAATAACCCACATTTTAACAGTATTTTTCGGTAACGTTTAGACCCTTATTATATATGATATACAGTAGTAGCCACGTGGCAACACGTGATACGTACCGTTGTAGGTTTTAAGTAGACCCACGTGTGGAAATTTGTCAATGGAAGTCACAAAATCTTCGCCCAATTGCCAGTTGCTTTGTCCTGAAACGTTATTTTAGAAAGTATATTATAAACTGTAAGTAGGCCCTTGCTAAAATTGGCTTAACGAGAAAAAGAACACTATTCAGTAAAGATATATAAAACCTTTTAAAAATTTCCCGGTTTAGCTGTTTACTTTGTGACAGGCCAAACGTCGCAATAAGTACCAAAAAGACTCAACATATGCGTAAAATTAAAATTTCGATCTAAAACTTATGTTTTTAGAGCCAAAATTAACGACAAAATATACGTGATTAAGTTCAATGGTGAAAATAACGGCCCAAGTAGACGTTAAAAGCGACATGCTTTATTTTCAAACGTTTTAGCAATTTGTAATGCCATCATCAGTGATATGAAGGCCACATCGGTTGCACCCGTTTATACACACTTTGGTCGCACCAAGAAATGATAAGAATGATAAAAAAGTGCGAAACAAGCGTCGCAAAAAGATAGATAAAAAGGTGCGCAGCAAAAACGAGGAGCGAGGTGTAAGCCACCTGCGAGTGTGCGATCCGGTGTTGATCTGCACCTGTTTCGTCAGACGCACACTCGCAGGTGGCTTTTATTTTTTATCATTCTTATCATTTCTTGGTGCGACCAAAGTGTGTATAAACGGGTGCAACCGATGTGGCCTTCATATCACTGATGATGGCGTTAGAAATTGCCGAAACGTTTGAAAATAAAGCATGTCGCTTTTAACGTCTTTTCACCATTAAACTTATGAACAGATCCGTATATATTGTTCCATACGTGATTAAGTTTGTATAATACCTGCGAAGACTCGACCAGCGGTGACAGTTCCAAGGCTCATGCCATCGCCGATCGCCAGTATCACGTTTTTCGCCCTCCCTCGAGTCAGATTGTCGAACGACCCTATCGACTTTCTCAGCGCATCCTGGCCGCCCTTGTTCCAATAGGAAGCCGTCTCTTCGTATTTCGGATCTGCCAAATTGTTGTCAAATAGTTTAGGAACACTCGAAGGCCAAGTTAGCAATAATACCGAAATATGTTGGCCTACAAGGACTTTATAATCATCCTGCATCTATTAGAAAAGCTATAGTTTGGTGTGAGATACGAACTCAAAACTCCATACTTTTACACGTCTGTACATTTAAGGTTAAAAGTTCAATATCTTGTTGTTGTTTCTTTGGCCAAAAGACCGATTTAGTCTTTTTAAACATGCGGTAAACAGTTTGCCATGGTAAAAAAAAAATAATAACTACATGTTTCGCGTTCACATTTAATTTTTCACCTAACATATTTAAATTGTCACCGTAAAATGTTGATATTTAGAGATTTATTATCCCTGTAATAATCATTTTAATTGAACAATACGTCATGTAAATTAATGGCATAACATAAATTTAATTGGCTCCGCTGTATACGTTAAAGCTTTCTTCAACGCAACGTATCACCATAAAAGAACGGCCCCATAAAAATACTTTGCCGAATTACTAATTTAAAGAACAACGGCTGCTCAATATAGATTGACAAATTTATTACCTTCATAAACAAATTTCGTTCATCGCTATATTTTATACCAGGGCCCTTGACTGCCTTGATTGCAAGGGACTAAAACGTTCACTGATGTTTAGTTCTATTTTATTATTTTCATTTGGGAAGAAAATGTATTTTATCTAAATGTGTTTCAACGAATTTAAAGGTATTTTTATTGGTACCGTACCAATTAATATATTATCATTTTACCATATAATTTGTATTTCATTTTACACGATTTTCGGAGCGTAATATTTGAACAAGTAAACGAGTAATGTGTTTTCATGGTACTCTAAATCTTGTACAGATGTCTCTGTAAAATTAAGAAAAAACGTTTTACCACTGTACTTACGCAATATAGAAAAGGCAAGTCCGAGAAATGAAGAGCCAATAACTGTACGAAACAGCATTTTAAGCAACACCTGCTGGAGCCTAGTGTAACTGCAAATCCGAAAAGAAGAGTCTTTAACATATTTGTTTACATTAAACGAGTTAAATATCACTTTCTACCTTGATTAAACTAGTTAAATATCACTTTATACGTTAAAACACTTGTTTGAACAAACACTTTTTCAATTTTTCGTTTTGCAAACAAAAAGAATGTTGCAACTTGAGCTGTTCAAGTGTCGCGATGCTGTTTTACTACTGCTGTATCTCCATAGTCCAAAGTATAGCATTGCAGCCCGTTTGCAATTAAATGTCACATGGCTGCGCGTGTCGGTTTTATTTAAGTGCTGTAGGCCAGGGTTAACCTTTTTCTTGCTTTCTTTCGTAAACCGAACGCCGTTTACCTTTATTTTATCTGAAGGTAAATCTCTGCAGTCATTCTGTTGTCCCGACTTCTGAGTGTTACAAAATATGAGTTTGTGTAACATTTATATATATGTTATTTGATAACTGTGCGATGCTGTTTTTCTTCTCAATACCCTGTGGTGTAAAACGTGTTTTGCAAAATAATTACACTCAAATTTGCCACTGACGTTTAATCATATTTCAGGGCGAAAATACATAAAGTAATAACAGTAAGCAATCCGTGTATAATAAAAATAATAAATGCAAGTACACGTCTTTTCGTTTCGATTCAAGTCCATTTAAACAAGACAATTGGCGCGAACTGGTGGCACGAAAGTAGTTGGCCTATTGTTGTTGACTACACATTTTTGAAACACAACACTACATTCAATATATCGCATTTTTACGAAAACAACTTTTAAAAATATTTCCATTTTCTTTGGTAGGGGTCAAATGTAGCTTCATTGGTTTACGATTAAAAAAGATAAACTTCTATTGCATTTCCACCGTCGAACGTAGGCTCGTTTAGTATCAGTTTGTAGTGGTTGTTGCAGGCGGCAAACAGTGTGCCCTGTTTTCTTGGGAAGGTGGGTCTGCAATATCATAAAACAGCAGTGTTGCGAACAGGTCATTTATAAATTACTGAAATTCCAGTTAAGTCATTTAAGTCATTTAAAAAAAAACAATCCAAATCAAGTCTATTGCAATAGTTATAAACTTAATTTCCAGTACATCAGTGCAAACATTGACATAAATCACCCAATTATATAAAATATTATTTCATGAAAACACTTAAATTTTAACCCAAGTCATTTTTTCAAAAGACTTAAATTAAATTAAGTAGATTTAGAAACGACTTTAGTCTAGTCAAGTCATTTAAAAACAGTGATCACTCGATTTAAGTCATTTGCTTTTGGTCATTACAACACCGTAAAACAGAATTTGATCAATTACATTAATTCAGTTCAATTACAATTACTGTTTCAAAATGCATTACAATTACATTAAAAACTGTAAATAATTCCATCAATTACGATTTTCGGCATTGAAACTTCAATTTTCTCTATATAAATGTATTGAGCCAAAAGTTTAGCAAATTACAATTAGAATTACACAGAAGAAAAAGGCCTCAATTATATTAACAATTACAATTACATTAAAGCCTGCAATTAATTACATCAATTACAAATTACAATTGATCTAACTCTGCTGTAAAACAGACATTGTGCTACAAACGAACGTTTGCCTTACGTCCTATTTAAAACTGTATAAAAAAGAATAAAGTTTACCCATGCAGGCGGCATAGCTCACTACGTGTGCAATGTGGGTCTGTTCGTGCACTCCGTTAAGCAAATGAGCATGGGGTCCATCTGCGAAGGAAAGAACGTCCTCGGCGCTGTGAGTTTCAGCACGCAAAGAGACAGCGCTTGGTGCCACGTAATCAGCAGTCTCTGTATTATCAATTAATGTGGTTAAATTATCGCTTCACAGTTAGTCACCAAATCCATAGACACGGTGAAAAAGATTTTAACAGGAGTTCGACGGCGTTAATTTAGATTTTCAAGACCACTTACCACTGATTTAAACCGACGCAAGATACAGTTTCAAAAAAATTGCAAACTAAAGACCTGAGCCCGAGTGTAACTTCCCAGTGCCCGTGAGAATTTTTTAACTGAAATGGCTTGGAGGTACAATAGAAGTATAACAGTTTTTAAATGATTAAAGTACAAACTATCAGTATCGGGCGTTTTTGGCCGACAGGAGTATCATTGTTTAAACTGATGTCTATACTCTGTGACATGGATTGTTGTATCCAGGATTTTTGTATCAATGGTCGTAACTTTTTTTTAAATTCCAGAAAATTGTCCTCGTTTAATAGCAAAAATAACATAAAAAATCATAACATTAACACTTAAAAACCTGCTGAAGTTCAGCTTTACGCGTAGGAAAAGCTGTTAAAATCTACATTTTGGATAGGGTGCACAAACTCAAATGAGATGGCAATGTACAGTATTAAAATATATTAAGTTAGTAAGGATAATTGTTCCGCTACATCCGTTCTTTCTGTCGTGCTATTGCCTTAAAATAAATAGAAAATGCCCCCCCCCCCCTTAAATCGCCTGGTTTTCGATTCTGACCACCAGTTATCTGAATTTTCGTTTTTTTACTTCTTAAGCTTGTTCGATATTTAATTATGCAGAATTGTTTAACAAACTGGTACTAAAAGATCTGAACTTTAAAAGAAAAGTCGTATAGAAGTAGACTTGTTTTGACAACCGAGATAAATTTAGCTAAACTGACTGAGTAAATTTAGTTCTGAAAGAAATATTTCAATGAAAACAGTAAAACCCACCCGATCTCTTACAACGCATATTTGCACTATTATACTGTTTACCAAAAATTAGTTTTCTGGATAGTATTAGCGGTCAATAGCTCACGTGTCAAACGTCTTGCACGATAGGGTGATTTCCATTGTAGTTTTTCATATGCCTTATATCCTGGCCCATTTCCGTATATCACCGAGGGATAATAACGTTTACCAAGTGATCTCGCTGGACGCGCTGCATCTTCAGCCAAACCTGAAATAGGTGTAAAGTTATCTGGTTTCAGATGTTTGTTACGATTTGTATAAACGTATAGGTTAATCCCAATATTGGTAAAAAAAATTCTAAATGCCGATGGTGTGGTGAAGCTTATACTATCATTTTTTTAAATATTATTTTATCTAAACGTCAGGGATTTAAAAACTTTTTTGTGGTGTACCCTTTAAAATAAACAATTAAAAGGACAAAATTTGTGTTTTTAAAGTCAAATTCAACTTTTTTCTCGCTCGTTACATGAATGTTAGCAACCATTTAAATTCTCCGCACCCAAGAAATTTCTTTCCACTTGGGGTACGCCTATTTCAGTTATAAGAACCCCTGAACTAGGTAGTGAAGTTTTACACGAAATGTTATTTTCGGACCAGGATCGCTTAACCTTGAAGTGCTTTATAAAAACATTTGTACGTTTCGAACAAATCATAATTCATTTTCAACATGGCGAAGGAACCTTTTGTCATCTTTATTTTACGTTTTAGTACAACTTCCAACCATTATGCTCCAAGCTAAGTCGTATAGTGTTACACTAAGCGCACCAATGCTTTTCAAAATGTTTTTTATTGCATGATGAAACGCCACCAGTTTAACGATTTTTGTAATAACTGCACAAGCCGATAAAATGCTTTGCTAGACCACTGTATTTCTACCTTCGACACAAAAATTCCTAGAACATAATATGGGCTGGATCTATATGAGATCACCTTTCAAGACTCTATTGAAAATTCTAAACACACTTTTCCTCACGGATTGTTATTTTAGAGTTAGACAATGACAATTCCTTGAAAATTACTGTTGACGGCTTTATTCCCATTGTGTACAACAGCATTGAAGCGTCAGCTTTGTTTTAGCATTCAGCTATGTGATAAGGTAAATATTAACGTTTACAACAGTGGTTCTCAACATTTTTCCTTACGAGCCAAATCATAAGCGTGAAAGAAGCGAATCCTTGCTAACCAATTCTCTTCACTAATTTTTTTTAGAGTTTAGGGGGCGAATGGCAATAGAATTAATAATTTTAAATTAACCAATATGACATGTTTTCGTAGTGTTTCCGCAATTTTGCTAAACGTTAGGGAAATCTTTATCTCAATAAATCTAACAATGCGAACTGTTGAAGTCGACAACTCAATCACATCAAACGGCCGCCCAATGTTGGCCCGCGACCCATGGGTTGACAAACACTGAGCCATATGTTAAGGCAGGTGCTCTTAAACTGGGGTCCATGGACCCCTTGGGGGTCCGTGAACCAGTTTATAGGGTCCATGAAGACCTGTTGGAATTTTAGTGTGTATTTAAGAATTAATCAATATATCAAGGAAAACAGTTTAATTAAAAATAAAAGGTTTTTCACTAAATGTATGTTTACACTCCATTTCACTTTCACATTTCTTGGACCGAAAACAGCAGATTTATGAAGTATATTTGTATTGTGATGTCAATTTATGCGGCACATTTTTACCTTTTTTGGGGGGCTACCGTGGTCCACGCGAAGCCAGAAAAAGAATCTAGGGATCCGCGGTAAAAAAAGTTTGAGAACCCCTGTGTTAAAGTAATTGCTACTGTCTACAATGACAGAATTTGCCAATTTACGCTGTTAAGAAAGTATTAAACTATACTTAAAACTAATCGCGTACCCGCCACTGGATTGCCCCGGTTAGAGTTGCTTCCAAACATAAACATATGTCCATGGTCCGCAGTTACAACCAGCAACGTTTCGCTTTTCGACGTCAAACCTTGCACGGCCTTAAACAGAACGTAAGACGAAATGTTAATTCATATAAAATGATACAAAAAG
The DNA here is from genome assembly GCF_963924565.1 of Ascidiella aspersa. Lineage (NCBI taxonomy): Eukaryota > Metazoa > Chordata > Ascidiacea > Phlebobranchia > Ascidiidae > Ascidiella > Ascidiella aspersa. Next base: position 26,103,572 of record NC_139451.1, read on the forward strand.
CAGTTTAAATGATTTTGATCGATTATTGTCTTCTGCTATATATTTCACCGGCTGGAACATATCAAACGAACAAATACGATGGTAGTTTTTGTCTGACTGGTGTACAGAATATCTTAATATAAGATGGGAAGTATCCGAAACGTGTTAGTCAAGGGCGTTGTTCACGATTTAAAGAAATCCGCAGAGCCGTTATCAAAATCGTCCACTGTCTAAGTTTGTTAAACCAATGTACAATCCAGTCGGTGAAACATTTAGCAGGAGAATGGGAAAGGAAACGAACAACGAAATGTAACATGGACCTGTAATTGAAATGTTTGTTACTAGTCGTAAATCGATCGGCACTGCTACAATAAATGTATTTACGACAAACTGAATTCAACTGCTAGGCGTTGGGTATCAAAAATACGAATAAACTTTGTTGTTAACACTTAAGTATTGGAAAGTTCTTACCTTAGCAGAGTCATCAAGTTGTTTAAATTCCTCCAGGGCGTACTTAGGCTTGGATCTGTGGTGGCCCTTGTCGATCAAACCACTTTCGACCAGCAGAAAGAAGCCATTCGGATTCTTTTTCAATATACTCACAGCCTGAAAGTACAAAAAGTATATTACAATTAACCACTATACAAATAAAAACTGTTTTGTCGCAGCTTCCTGGAATATAACCGAGTGTTGCTCATCCGGCAGTTTTATTATAATCAATCGACGTTTCTACGTTCTATACAAGAAGCTTTAATCAGGATTATGCAAGTTGCAAGTTGTCTTGTATAGTACGTCGAAACCTCGATTGTTATAATTAGGGCTATTTTAATTTTGACCTAAAAAAAAGTTTTTTTTGTCAAATTTTGACCTAACGAAATTGCCTATTTGTAGAGGCCACAGTTTTTCCTTGAATTGATACCAGTTACCCAAACGTAATATTTTGTCGATTTAAGACCCAAACGTAATATTTTGTCGAAAAATTAAGGTGTTTTATGGATTATAAAAATTGTGTGAAGAATTACGATCAAGAAACACAAAAACTTAGTCAAAAGCTATAATTTGACAAATTTTGACTTTATTAAAAATTTTTACTTTATTGTAAATTTTGACTTTATTTTAAACTATAAACTTCTTAGAAACAGTCCCCTAGGTGCTGAAACCAACTGTATACTTTGATTCGTGGACAGACGAGGTCCTGAAAAATTTTTGACTTGATTGACTTTTGCGGGCCCTAATTATAATAAAACTGCTGGATGAGCAACACTTGGTTATACATTATGCCTGACAGAAATAGAAAATTGCTGGAATATGTTTGAAGAAAAATTTAACATCACCGTTTGTTTATTTTCGCTCATCTAAATGGTTTGTACCTTGGTAACCATTTCCTTGATGGTAGGTTCACTGGGTGGAAGTGATCCGTCCAATCTGTATCCCATCTCACCAGGTGAAAAAAGTCCCAACAAACGATCGGTACTTGCTGGGTTAATGGCGTTCAGCTGATGTCTCGCAGTTACATATCTGTGAATTTGTACAACAGTCACTTAAATATGTACAACTATGACTCAGCCACTCAGATCTCAATGGGAAAAGGCTAATATTGCAAACACTGCGACTCTTACTTTCACGATATTTTTAAAAATAAATTTCCGGTTTATTGCGTTGAACAGACAGTAATGACATTGGTAGTATAATAAAATTTAACTTGACGTAATTCAATGAAACGGCAAGTTTTATTTCGAACAATTGTTATGTTTAATAAATAAAAGCCTCTTAACCGAATTGGTAGGCCTACCTAACTTTCGTCGAACTAATGTAAGCACGACCAATGGGAACGTTTGCTATATACCCGTAATGTTTTTTGCTGGTTGAATAAAAAAAAACGATTTCTCCGACAGGAGGTTATTATTCCGACTTAATACTTGTTCGTCTATATTCTATAATAAGGTTTCATTTCGAATTTAAGTGATCAGCGAGTTACTTTCGCCCTTATGATAGGCTTTTACTTTGCTGTTATTCCTGATGCGAAGCCATCGATCCATTCTTGCGTTAAGTTACGGCGATCAGTTCTCACTTCCATATGCATTGTACCACCGCCCAAAATAACCTGAGTAGAAATATTTTAATTTTAACCCGTATTCGTCCAATTCGAAATTTGAAAATCAGTTGGCACTGCTGAAGAACTACTGAATATTTGTTTAACAGTAATGTCGAAAAGCTTTTGCACAACCTTATTTCGTCATATCAAAGTACGTATATGAGCAATTCAAAAAAAGAGACTTAAGCGCTAATAAAAGGATTTTAATCATTTGTCGATGGTTATCTTAATTTAGTGTTCACGTCATCTGGTTTTCAGACCCTGAAATTGAAAAAGAAGACTATTTTACATAACAACATGGCGCAATGTACTAGAAAAAGTATTAAATATGACAAATAGAAAGCTATTTCAGAAAAAAAATGTATAACACACCAGGATTTGCCTTCGGTTGTTATTATGATCAATGCGTATTTTTTTGTAATTATCTTTCCTGTAATTGTTTTACTAACTTTTTTTATTTTGGAGCGAGACGATGTTTTAAACATCTTTCACTCTTTCTTGCCTTTTATGATATTTTTAACCAGTCTTGTAATTACTTAAGTCAATTACTTGACCACGACTTGTCTTAAGTACACTTAAGTTACTGTTTCTAAATGGCTTGACTTGACCTAAGTCGTTTTGGCAAAGTGATTGACTAGACTTAACTGTTTTGAACGAATGGCGTAAGTTGAAGTGTTTTTTATTAAACATTTTGTTTTTTATAAAAATCGGTTATTTAGCTCAAGTTTTACCAATAAAAAAAATGGCTTGCTAAATTGTTATTTTTAGGTTGAGTTATTGCTTATAATCGGATGAGTTTATCAATTTTAACAGTTTAACGTTTAATTATTATGACAATAATTTGCCTTGGAATTGACTTGCTCTAATAAGGACTTGACTAGGTTTAGACTGGCAATTGACTCTACTTTGACTTGAGATATTTTACAATCGACTTGACTGGGACTTAAGTCATTTCAAAATTACTTGTTTACAACACTGTTTGTTAGCGATCAGAAAGCATATGGCCACATTACCTGTATGTCGTTTCGTTTGTTCAACAGTTGCAACGAAATATCTGTACATCCTGGTAATGTAGTTCTAGTGTCGTCCATAAATCCTCTGTTTAAAACATTGATTTAGAAATTGTAAGTTTCGAGGATGTACGAATGTAATGTCTTGGTCGATTTACGTTACAGTAGAACATACTGTGGAGTCCAATCCACGACGTTTCGTAACCACATTATTCGTCTTTTCGGCTGAGCTAAACGGTCTAATATAGCATTTTCTACGCGGTGAATGATTATTGTCATAATTCAAGTTAGTTATTGCTAGGGCCCGCAAAAGTCATTAAAGTTAAAATTTTTTAAGGACTTCGTCTGTCCACGAAACAAAGAATAAAGTTGTTTTCAGCACCTAGGGGACTGTTACTAAAGAAGTTTATAGGTTAAAATAAAGTTAAAATTTACAATAAAGTTAAAATTTATTAATAAAGTCAAAATTTGTCAAATTATGGCTTTTGACAAAGTTTTTGTGTTTCTTGAGAGTATTTTATGTAAATATCGTCGTGGAAGCATTGTAAATCAGGAACTGCGACACAATTAAACCATATTAACCCGTAAAAGCAGGCAAAATGCCCACTTTGATCTGCAGTAACTTTTATCGCAAATTATCCATTTTTTTTATTGGTTGTTACAAAACACTTCCTCTTCATAAACGTGGTCTTTTCGAAGATCAACAATTTGAATTTTAGGAATGGCCTACTGACATTCTGTAATACAAAAATGCCTAAGTAAGCTTCATCTATCGCCGAAAAAACGATGCACTTTTTAAAATCCATAATACACCTTGACTTTGCAACAAAATATCACGTTTGGGTCTGAAATCGACAAAATATTATGTTTGGGTAACTGGCATCAATTCAAGGAAGAACTGTGGCCTCTACAAACAAGCAATTTCGTTAGGTTAAAATAAAGTTAAAATTTTTTTTTTTTAGGTTAAAATAAAAATGGCCCCAGTAATTACTTAACAGGGCTGCGGATTCGGTTAAAAATGACCCAAGTCATGCGAAAGTTATTATATATACGTTCGGCACTGCAGACAACGTAACTAACCTGTTTATGGATTTTGCGTATGCCGATGCCGGTGTTGCGTGTTGAATCCGTGTGGTCGTTACAATCCCAGTCGATTTGCCTAAAGTTGAATATAAAAACTGTTTTTTTCTGTGTAAACTGGTTTTGCCCAAGTAGAAATATCACCCTTAGTACGTCAAAATGTAAAGCAAGGGACGACCAACGTATTGAGATTGTATTTGGTAAAGAAATAATTTATTTATATTAAAAAAAGCATATTGAAGTATTTAATGTAGGCCTATAGGCATTTTGACAAGGGGCAACCAACGTTAGCACGATTATGGGAGGCAGGACAACGTATTTTGGGTCATCATTTTGCTGTGAAGCTTTTTAATGATTCCAGTGTAGTGTTCACATATCTTATTACATATAGTATAAAAATGGTTGTACCTCCGTCCCATGGTAGTCTGTCTGCCTGTTTTAAATATTTTTATATATACCAGTACAAATTTCACCACATATTTAACTGTAGTTCTGTTTCTTTATGTTCCAAATTTTCAAATCCCAGTAATAATAGTTTTCTGGTGCCAATTTTTTTTTTAAATGTTTGCATTTATCGGGCTGCATATACATTTAACGTGCGTGCCGCGGCCCGCAAGTGTGCAGCGTAGCTCTTTTTAGTTGTGGTCGTGGAAAATAACCTCTACGTATTACAAACGGGCATACAGATAAAGGCTATAGTGCGAGATTGCATGTACATTGTATATACATTATTATCCATTAGAAAAAAAGGATAATGATACATTTATATCTATTGTTTGTCTTGTTTGGGGTCAAGTTATGATTTGTCATTTTGCAGAAATTCTGTCTCGTTTTTTTATCCTAGTGTATTTTTCAATTTTTAAACTCCCCAATACAGCTGTATTTTAAAGCCTCCATGCTAAATCTTCGCTTTCTGACATGTGTTTTATCCCGCCTCTTTTTATGTAACAGTCGTTATATGAATAATAAGATGCAATGGTGAAAAAACTCTTTCGTCGGCTTACCCATTGCCGCTGCCTTCTCTAGTATGGACGTGAGGCGATTTGCGGGTAGTAGAGCCTTGGCACAAGTAGTAGCTCCTCCACTAACGCCAACCTTTCCAGAAAGCGTTTTCACTCCTGTGAGAATGGCGGTCGCGGTGCCGGCGCTGTCCGACGTCTGTTTATTCACTTTAAAGCGGAAATTTGGTTTAAAAATAACGCTCGTGACTGTATTTTAAACTTTCTCCGTTTTGTTTGCTATATAGTTTACCAACAGATACTGCAAACCTCTCAATAATTTGTAAAGGTTATTTTTTTTGTATTGGCGTTTTGCCTAATGTCGACTGGTCAAGAAAGGTGCTATATATTAAAAAAAACTGTTTTGCATGCTTCGAGGTTATCCGCAAAACTATATACTCACGGGTATAGGTCTTGAGCACTCCAACGTGTGGCAGTTTATCAATTGTCGTATTGAATTCTTCTCCAAAGAAGCCCGCTTTTTGCTGACCCATGTAGACCCTGCCAGCAGTGCTAGTTGCCAAGCTCATACCGTCGCCGATCATAACGATTATGTTTTTCGCCTTTCCCTTGTTAAGGTGGTCGAATAGATTTATTGAGGAATCTAGGGCAGCTTGGCCTTCGGTTCTCCAGAAAGATGGTCTTAACTCTTTGGCGTACCTGGCCTGACGGGTGGCGGTACCTTGGGCTGCATTGTAACGATATTTTGTTATGGCTAGCTTGTAAATTGAGGTTCCTATAGCCACATTTACATACAATAGAGAAACCAATGACGTGTGGCTTTAACTTTGGCGTGAGAACAATTGGCTTATAAAACATGAGATATCGACAACTTAAAATATAAGGACGACGAAACTGCCAAAGTCTTGAGATACCCGATACTTGATTGGTTATTCCGATACGAAATACTTTATACGAAACGTATCGCGATCCGATCTGATACCAATGACGTCATAACTATTCTCCAACAACAAAACAGTTTAAATTAAAACTTCCAAGGATAAATTTTACCAGGTCATTAGGCCCTGTAGTTTTAAAATGTAATTACCATCAGTTGCTAACCTAGTATTTTTTTATGAATATACCTCTTAAGGTATCAATTGTTGCATTGGGGGACAAATCGTGGCTAAATACCGATATTAATTTGGTATCGGATCTGCACATTATCACCCTAGTATCGGACGAGTGCCGATAATACCACCTGGCATCGGCTATCGGTATTATCGGACATCTCTCCTTGGGTAGTGTAGGTGTCGATTTGATGCCAATAAAATTTCCTGTCATTTAATCAGAAACAAATTGCCAATTTACGGCAAAAATCATTTTTTGTGCAAAAATCTGAATCTTTACGGATCAGCTAAATGTGAATCCCCCAAAACCATTATTACATTAGCCGGAACCCTTAGTGGTTTAACATCGTATAGTATCACGAGAGATGGATGTCTTGTGGACTTTCTGTCGTGGTTGGAGGAAATGTGATTCACTAAATGTCTGGCGGAAGCCACACATCTAACGCAGTATTATCTACGTTGTAAGGGATGTATATCATAACAGGTTAGCAACTGGACGTAACTTAACATTTTGCTAAACCAAATGTGTGCCAAATATCCTAGAAAAAATGTATTTAAATGGTTCGAATTTCGTTTTTTTTTTATCGGATTGGCTCGCGAAGCTTTTTGTTCAAAATATCGGCTATAAGTATCGGACATTCTTATAAGAATGACATGACTGTTTGGGAAATGTAAACGAGTTTACTTCGTAAAACTGTGTTTAACTATTACAATAGGTTTTACGTAAAATGTTTAGTTTTAAGATTTCTGTTAGGTTTTGAGGATTCACTTACCTAAAAGTACGCCATAGAGCCCACAGAACACAGTTAAACATAGAACAACCTTCATTTCTTTGTAATTGTTTAAACCTGAAATGCAATTAGCAAACAATTCCATTGCGTGAACATATAAAAAAAACAGATGCCTTTAAGTTAAATTAAAAAAAAATTTACTGGGTCATTACGGAGACCGGACTTTAAAAATAGCTAGCTACGCTGGCTTATACAAACTATTCAGCCCAAAGGCCCTATGCGAATAATATTTCGTGTCTTATGATTCATGAACGCTATAGTGCAATTTGTTAAGTTTAAAAAGGCCGTTTTTTGAAGTAATATGAGAACTTTTTATGTGTCTAATGTGCCACGTATATCCTTTTTTATTTGAAGTTTTTTCAATCTAAATAAAAAACGCAGTTGGTATTATTAGACTATATATTTTACGTAATATGCTCCTCCCCTAAACACAAATCCCCAATACGCCCCTAATTTGTACCATACCCTTCACAATATTGTACAACCCTTGTATATCCCCTTGAAAAAATATATCATAACCCTATACTGTAGCCCCTGACAGCAGGATAGAGTAAAACCTATACTCTATAAGAGCACTATGCTCAGGGTTGCCATGCCGTGCTCATTTCTAAGATTTGTGCTTATTTTTGGGTGCAGGTACCACGATACACAAGCTTAAACAGTACATTATATACGAGTTTTGTGAACTACAAAACTGTAGCTGTAGCGTGATTTACATAGTATAATTAGTTATACGGTAAAATTTTATGAACGCCCCTAATGTGGCTTTGGTTCCCTCTAAATCGAGAAACGACTCACAACGCCCCCTGGGGGGTGGGGGGGTATCGCCTACGTTCGGAAACACTGACATATGGAGAATATGGAAAAAAACAGCAATTAGTGCCCACAATGTTATGACAAGACATAAAATTTTTGCTAGAAGTATTACAGCAAATCATCCAGTGGATAATTCTATTAGAAGAAAAACTTTGTTAAAAAGCAAAATGTCACTGGCCTAATTTTTATTACAAGCAAAATGCCCCAAGCCTAAGGCGCCAGGTCTCTTAAATAAATGTTTATGCAAATTTCAATCAAATAAACGCGTTTTTTAGGCTACGGTTTTTACATACAAAAATAGGTGTTTTTAAGTTTTTATTTTACTTTATGACGTTATTCCGCGTGCATATTTTTTTGGTTTAGCGTGCTTATTTTTTGGTATCAGAAGATGGCAACCCCTGACTAGACTGCCTTAGAAGTGAACGCTGTAGATAATAACATGAAACTTTTTCTGCTTGTTATCTTTCCGAACACTTGTTTTCGTTTATACTGAAACTGTACCTTCTATGTTTGCTTCTGTGCTTATAGATTGCAGAATGTATCTGCTATTTTATAGTGTGTGATATTTGCATATTTTTGTTGATTTTTACATGTTAATTTAAAAACCCAATATTTACATGTATCGTGGAATCCTCCCAAAACAATCAGTTCCCCTTAGAGGTTGTTTGAAGGTAAATTACCTCACTGTAACATAAACAGTTACGTGATCACAAATTCGTCCATGTACATTTTGTCCGGTAAGGTACACGTTGATTTCAAGTTTGTTGGCAATATTTAAATACAGTCTTGTGTTTTGTTTTAGTGGATATGGTTGATTATTGTGTACCTTGTCCACTTATAAATGTGTGTCTTGAAAGATCCAAAAAATAGGTAAAAGTGCTTTGTCGGCCCTAATCATACTAATAACTAACCTAACCACAAGATTAGAAAAATGATAAAGCCTATAGCAAACATTACATAGTGGAGATATGACTATGGTACAGGTGACGTAATAAATACGCCAGCTTAAGATATTAACCTGAACTAGGACGTGGAAATTAAAATTCGAATGACATTTTTATCATCACTTACTTTTCAGTATATTATTGAGCATTTATGTTAACCAAATAAGAAAATTAGTTTTCGCACATTCTAGTAGTTTACTGTGCGAAATTTCTTCTTTTTTGTTTAATTCTAAGCGCAGTGGTGTTTTAATGGGTTTTGATTCCTAAGGGCGTTTAAAAACTAAAACCACTGTTAAATCCAGTAATCTATCGTGTAATGATTTTTCGCAGTTAAATACTAATTCAAAAATGTACATTGATTATTTGTTTTTATAAACGTGCCTGAAATCCATATCAGACCAAAGTTTGATTGTAACTGACTAATATTTTTTACCTTTCTGGATTATTCTATCGAATGTTTGGAGGTTGCAGTAGGCCTAAGACGAATTTAAAATATAAAAATCCAGGCAAAAGTATAGCATTTTGAACATTTCGAATAACTCTTTGTTCATTTTCAATATGGTCAGTTGGACTTTGAATAAAGAGATATTCGAAACCTTCGAAATGCTACCTACTTCTGTGTGGGTTTTGATATTCTTACCATATAATAATTTTGTTTAACGCTTGAAATGACAACAACGTCTTTACCGCGATAGACGTAAATTGAACAAGCGTAAAGTATTGATATATGCCAAATCAGGTCCTGTTGCGTTTATTACAACATGATGTACTTGTGAAAATACATTTCCCTATTCTCTCACATTTGCATTTACCTTGTATATTAAAATGCAATTTCGAATCAAGATGACATTGTTAGGGTTGAAGTATAATGATGTGATACTGCACGGCCTATAGAAACTCGATTTGCACTTCTAGCTAAATGCATATGAACCATAACATGTGACTTTTAAAAACTGCAGCAGACTAATCCGTCGGAAAAGTTTTTCTGAATTACATTGGTATTAAGTTTAAGGTTTTAGTTTTCTAATTAGATTAGAATTGGATTTACTGAACTTCCATATAAATTGAAGAAAAATAAATACTAGAGAAAGGGTTGGCAAACTACTTCGAGCCGCTGCCATAATCCAACCCAGAAAAAGTTATTTGGCTTTATTAAACTGGCACTAACAACTTTGTGGTGTCACATGTGACTTTTAGCTGTTTTGCTATGTAAAATGCTGATAAGGGCTGATCCAATATTGTTTATACACTTGGTCATGAGTTTTGTTATATTTAACTGCTGGAAGTGAACAAAGCGTTCGCACGAAGTAGGCTAGATAAAACTTATATTTGCTAAAGGTATCAATCAGCAAAACGTTTGATTTAGAAAAAAGTGAAATATTGGGTAATTTAGCCATTGACTAAACAACCGATAGCTGCACAAAAATAACATAACGAATATTCCAATGCTGTCCACTGACTGTTAAGTCTGACCTTGTTCTGTCTTAAAATTAATAATTACAATACGCACAAGGAGTTAAGGCAGTGTTTTTTAACCTTTTTTACTTGGGGCGCACCTAGAGACATTTGAAAACGTGGCGGCGGACTTTGCGAGCGAAGCGACCGCGAAATTTTTGAGGTGTACCTGTATTTCTCTTAAATCGCTTGTATTTTTATTATATAGGCTTTGTAGTCGCATATCTTTGAAGATACTCCAGCCTTGGGACTAAAACTAGAACAACGTCAACTTCGGAACGAAAGTCAGTTAGGAATAAGGCGTAAATAGGACTAATACCTAATAGTTGCAATAATGACGAAATCGGAATCAGACCTTAATGACCAAAAAAGGCCTATACCATCTTTTATCTAGCCCCAAACACCATTCATAACTATCACCAACACCCCGAATATTTTTAACCCTAACCCAATTGCTAACACCACCAAAAACCTGCCCATAAGCCCAAACAGGGGCAAAAAATCCGGGGCCAAAACAACGGCGCCCAAATATCGACAGCAAACGGCCAGTGCAAGACATGTGTCCTCCAATCATCTCATACCCTTTCCCTACAGTCTCGTGCGTAAATTTGTCCACTGAAGTCTTATTCCGATTATTTCTGGGCTTAATTTGACATGTTTAGGTCTTATATAGACTATTTTATATCTTAATTTGTCGTGGTCATTACCGCGAATTTAGCGTTGTTATGTCATTGGTCTTAGTACTACGGTATTATACATTATCTCATATAGATATTGTTACTTTGTAGGTATTATTGTGTTTTGTACTTGAAAGTACTGTTGAATCAATGAGCTAAGCTTGATAGGAAAGTAAAAAGACATGTTTTATATATTGAGTTATTTTTTCTTTTGCTCCCGGCGCACCAGTTGAGAAGCGCTGAGTTAAGCAATTGTAAACATCATTCAACATTTTGCGATGTGCGCGTTTTAAGGCTTCTATAATCATGTATGTTTGGCGTTTCGGCTACTTTTGGATTGTGCTAGCTACTATTTACCCACAATTTTTTTTACCATTTACGACCAACACGTTTAGTTGGGAACACACAATTATACCTACAGAACAACAATACCTAAACCAGAAAAATCTATAATACCATAGTATTAAGACTAAAGACATAATATGTGTTTTATCTCGCCTCTTTTTCCATTGCAGTCGTCTTGTGTCCATATACTGTTGGTCCTTATATTTGGTTATTATATATGTTTTTATCTCAAAAAATAATATTTAACGGTCGTGAAGTTTTTGATTTAACGTTTTGATATGTACTTGACACACGGATTGTGCTCAAAGCGTTCAAATTAGAAAAAAGTTTTTTTTGAGACATTTTACATTTAAAAATTACTCAGCAACGGTATATTCTAATGGTGAAAAGTCGACTGATTGCTAACGATGTTCAGAACACAACTCAATTTTCCTCAAATATTTTAAACAGGGCTTAGTGCCAACAGGTTCTTAAAACCAAAATTTTATTTTTTATAATTATGTATATATAAACATTTTTTTCGGTTTGTTCCAATTAGCTATGTACAAATGATCTGGGAGAATCGGTTTGAAAATTTGCGTTTAAATATATACGTATTTAACGTTACAAAACATTCCTATTTTTTAAGTAATTTCCCAAAAGTTATGTCCTGCTATTAAAGGAAAAAAGGCGGTAAATAGCGTAAGAGTAATAACGTGCCAATAATTTCACAGAACTTATCAAGGTAAATTCGTTTCTGACCATAGGGCTAATTGCGCACCGACAACTTTACGATGCATTCTCTCGGAGAAATAACTACCGACCCTATCTTTTCTAGCGGTGGCGGGCAATTGCGTGCACTGCGCACTTTGAACTTTTGCAGTATCTTGACGAAAAATATGAAAATTTCGGTGCGCGCCAACATTTCGCCGGGGCAGTACCGTAAGCCGACTCCAAAGGGAATAATCTTGTTTGAGTGCACGAATTTTCGTTGCTCGTCAATATGCCGGTAGGGGTCGAACTGCTCCGGATTAGGCCAATCGTCAGGATCAAAATGAACGCCTTGCAGGTTTGCTATAACCTAATAAAAAAAACGTTAGGCGAAATGTAACTGTATTCGCTTAATTTCCATTTGCTATTTACTCACGCCCAGTGGTGTAAACAAGTCATTTTGAAATAACTTAAGTCCAAGTCAAGTCTTTTTGAATAAATAGCAAGTCAAGTCCCAGTCCAAGTCATCGGTTGCCCAAGTCAAGTCAACTTCAAGTCAAACCCTTGTCACAAAAATAAAACTTTAAAATATGAAAACTGGCAAAATCTTTCCATTATGAGCAACTCAAGTAAAAAATAACACAAAAGCAACATATTACAAGCAAATTATTTTATGTGCAAAGATTGGAATAAATAACGCAATTTTATAAATAATTGCCTAATTAAAACAATTTATTTTAACCCAAGTCATTTGTCCAAAATACTTAAGTCAAGTCAAGTCATTTTGCCCAAAAGACTTAAGTCAAGCCAAGTCATTGACTTAAGTCATTACAACACTGCTCACGCCTATAGGGATGTACGACATTACATTTTAATACGATACCAAGTGACGTCATTACTATGCTCAACTAAGCAAAATGAATAAAGTTAAACGTTTAAAGGTATTTTGTCCAGATTACTATTAGGCCCAAAAAGTTTTAGCGTTGATAAATTTAGTAACGGCCAGTTGCTAACCTACTATTTTCGATAAATTTATATTTCTGTAGTGGCAACATGGGGAGCCAGTGGAAAAGCAACGCGGTACCTCATACTTTCTTGGATAAAGGCGCATATGAACGGTACCTCTGATCGTTCTGCCATCGTTGGGTTTCCAGAAGACCCTAAAGCAGCAACAGGCAACCCACTTAGTTCGCCTGGTCGTAACTCGTAAGAATGCACAACATAAGACGGGCTATTTGTTTTAAAACACCTCGTATAACAAAGGCGCTAGGAAACGCTTACGAAGAACTTACAGCAAAATATGCTTCCCAAAGGCAAGGGCCGAGACAAGTGGGCGGTAATTAAAATTGATTTTCAAGTTTTACATCAATAGCCCTATTGACTTCGGTAAGCCTATACTAAAAGTCACGTTGCGTAAAATTAAACAATTAAAAACGTAAAATTAAAACCAAAAACTAAAACAGTAAAAATGGATTGCGGCCATATGGCTTATTACAGTCGACAAAACATGCACCTTTTGACATTAACTGATTATTTTAGTCAAAATACTAGTCGGAAAAGGGTCATTTATAACATAAATATAAAATCAAGTACAACAAGAACATTTCTCTACCAAAAGTGTTCTTGATTTCTTCATTAATAATTTTGTGGAACTGGGGAAAATTGATATAAATCACAAATATCCACGAGAGCACGTTGGTGGTTGTTTCTGGTCCAGCTATAAAAAAGTCACGGCAAACTGTCGTCAGTTGATCTTCCTGCGTACCATAAAAACATATACGAAATATACACAAAAACACAAACTGAATAGCCTTTTCGAGATTTTTCCTTAAGGCCAACAATCACAACATTTTGGTTCCCGAAAAAGTTATAAGATAACAATTGGCATGCCAGCATGTTTGCGAACATTTCCTGTAAATTTATTCTGCCATATACTTTCTAATACAATAAAACTTTATATTATATTACATTAAACCCTCGTTCTTCGGCTCGGTTTCCGTTTTGTTGTTCGAACAGGAATGCATCGATGTAGCCTCCGATGTTTTCGCCGTCAAATTTTCTGCGATTTTCATTTATGTGTCTTTGTATTTCACCTAAATAACCATCGATTGAAAATGTTAAAAACAGCGTTGAAATAAAAAAACGATATTTAACACCATTGAAGTGGCTTTACAGGTTTTTTTAAGGTTTGTGCTCAAACAGCAATTAATTTTAGTCCATATTTCATTTAATCAATTATTTTTAAAAAAGTATTTTTTCATGAGCTACTTTATTTCAAAAAAAACTATTGTTGTTCTACATCATTAATACAGCAGCTAAATTATATCTTACTTTTAATATACTCCATTTTTTTGTCGAAACCTTGCATCGCTGTACGAAAGTAAGGAAGTTTGGCGATGGGATTCCAGAGACTTATTAAACCAAGCTTTGTTGCATGCTTTGGATCCGTTAACCTGTCTCAACATTTTATTTGTACCTTATTTCTCAAATAATTTTTTCGCGAGCTAGCAAGTGACAAAAGGGGAACTGACATTGTTAATAATTATCGGGCAACACTGTGTTAAGAGGCATTGTATAACATGATATATAACATTTTTTTATATAGTATGAAAAGTTTAAAGACGACGCTTCACAAACAATTGCTATAGGAAGAGATTGGCCGTATCAAGTATAAATTCGTTGATCGTCATTGTAAGTTCAAAGATGACCTCTATATTTTATTTGTGCCAACCTTATTTCTCGAATAATTTTTTCGCGAGCTAGCAAATGACAAAAGGGGGACTGAAATTGTTGTTATATTTGTTATTAATTCTCGGGCAACACTGTGCTAAAAAGTTTAAAAGGCGACGCTTCACAAACAATTGCTCGAGATTGGCCTCATTAAGTATAAATTCGTTGATTGTCCTCGTAAGTTCAAAGATACTTTTGACCTCTATATTAGAGCACATAGAACACCTCTACCGACTTGTTATGGTTTTAGAAAATATTTCGTTTTCTATACCTCATTCGAAATACATTAAATTTCATATACTATACTTTACTTACAACAACGTCGGTGTTTGTAGAAACTTGAAAGATTGGTCCCCAAAGTCAGCACGTTTTCCAAAAATTGTTTGTGAGATGATATTTGATGTTGCTTGGTACAATGTATGCTTTACATATCAGGTTAATCTACTTAGTTTAATTAAGTTAAATTTGTTATATTATTTTAGTTTATTTTGCTAAATTGCAAATAACCATGTTGGCCATGTGGTATTAGCATTTCTATCGCAACACAGCCAACGATTTTAATTAGATAGTGTAATAAATAAACTTTTTAAGTATAGTCATCGTCGATCAGGCGCGAATCCAGAATTTTCGTTTGTGGTCGGAATTGTTTTTTTTTACATCACAAAGTGACGTCATAATGTTACGTAGCAAGTTTACTTAGACACTACGTCACCAAGTTAAAACATTACGTTACCAAGTTAATTTTAGACATGATGTCATAAAGAAGTTACGTTCAAAGCACAACACAGTTAGTTTATCTGTGCCTTGCCATCCCTCCTTTATTCGCGCCTATTAACCAACACGGCATTAGCAAAACAAAACAAAAAATAACCTGCAAGTCAACTTGCTTGTCGGAGCTTTGAAGTTTCTCCAAATATTTCACAAATAATTCACTTTCCTTTTCAATCATGACTTCCATTTTGAGTCCACGACTTAATAAAGTTAAAAATGGTTACACAATATAGTATAGGTAGGAAAACGGCGATATACGCACACAGGAATACGGTTGACCGATCTAAAGGGAGTATATTCAGCTATACGTAAAATCCAATTTTCTATACAATTATTTTCCGAATACTATTTTTTTTTTCAAGAACCACTACAACGCTAAATGCAACTACTTCGTGGTGCTTTTGCTTTTTAATTTTTGTATTGTTTGTTTAGCTCAGTGGCTCTCAACCTTCTTTCTTTCGTAGCCCATTTACGTTGTACAACAATTCTGTGCGCCAATAAATTTTTATAAAGAAAAAAACCTATAAAAAGGTTTAGAGCAAACACAGGAGAACATATTTTAAAACAGATTATTTAGTCAACCGTGCATTAGTGAGATACTTGCTGCTGGACAATAAGTGTACATTCCTTTTCAATTCCTCCCTAATTAAGTATAGATAGTGACACAAATGAAACTAAATTTAACTTTTTTAAATTGGTCTGTGGCCCACCTCAAAATGTTTTCATGGCCGACTGGTTGAGAACCGCAGAACTTTAGCTCAAATGTTTGAATGTTGCGATTTGCATACGTAATATATTAAGTTGGCGACATACTTACGGACGCAGAAATTTGAAGATAAGGTGTTTTTGAATCTTAAAATTTTCACTGTGCTGTTTGAAAATAATCCCGTTCCCCTTGGTCGTCTTATAAAACATTTCAATCCTCGGGCGATTTGAGAATGCGTTGCCTTGCTTGAGAAGTGCCTGCGATGATTTTAGTCAAAATATTATTATTTTTTTTTAATTTCAAAAAAGTCAATTTTAATTGTGGTGTTGTACACAAGTCATTTTCTATAAACTTAAGAAGTCAAGTCTTCTGTACATTAACAAAGAATAAAATGTTCTTATAAAAAAAGTCCCATTTCAAGTTCTAACTTACCTCAGTCAAGTCCCAGTAGAATGTCGTGTAAGATAAGTTCGAATTGAGTTATTAGAAAATGCTGCATATTTACAAAAATTACATTGAAACACATAATTTCTAAAGTAATATGACAGCTTCAAGTAAAGTAAAGTCGTTAAATACAGTGAAGTACATTGAAGTCAGGAACTGATAAATGCCATTCATGAGAATGGTTCTTTAACTTTACAAGCGGTTAACATGGACAGTGTCTATTCAAATTTAGCATGTTTGGCTACATACGAATAGGATTTATTTAACTTACGAAAATTTGCGCGGCACTCTTGACAACTCATGAGATATAGCTCTGAAAATTTTGCCTAAAGACAATGTTTGATTTATCTGGTAACTTTTAACAAGGCTATTATAAGAAATGTAGAAACACTTTCACTTGGTAACTGAGAGTCGCAACAGACATTAAACATATGAGTTGATGAGAATGTGGTATTTTTGCGCAATTTTAGTTCTTAATTTTGTATGCAAATATTTCACAAGACATATTTTTGTTTTTGTTTTAAATTTTGTACACTCTGGTACTAATCGAAGTACCTCCGTTTTCAAATCTTTACTAGAACACATGGCTTTATCAATAAGCGCAAGTATCGTAAAATAACTTACAAAGACATTGTGCTGTGCAAGTCGTGATATATAATCAGAATGGATCAACCCCGTCGAATTTGTTTGCAAAGGCCAAATATGCTCGTTTTGATTTACCCATAAGAAACGATTAAACGATCTAATGCAACGCTTAGGTAGCCTACGCCGAAATTAACGTCGCATGAAACGACGTAATGCATAGACTCAGTCGTCTTTTTTTTTGCTGGAAAGTCGGCAATCACTAACGACGCTGACGCAAAAAAAAGACAGGCCCCGTCACCAGTGTTATAATGACTAAAGTCAATAATTGAATTTAGTAGGCTACACTTGAGTCACTGTTTGCAAGTGACTTTACTTAACTGAAGTCTTTCGGGGCAGATTTTTTTATTCATTCGAATTTTAGTCATTAATGGTAAATTTCATTTTTAGAGCCATAATTTCCAATTCCAAATTTTCGAATTTCGTTCCGCTATTGCTTACTGTGACCTATTTAAAAAGCAAAGAAGTTCAGAGTTTGCCTACCTGATTCACCGACTTTAAATTGTTGAGAATAACTATACTTCTTGTGCCGAATCGAACAGACATAATCGGTCCATACTTTAGGCTCCACTTCTTAAAATAATTTGAAGGCCGTTGTGACAACATAGGAATAACTCCCAACAAGGGTACTCCTTTGGGCCCAGGAGGAAATTTCGGATGCGGATTTCTTCGCCATTTGATGTATAGTAAAAAACCCAAATATAATTATCAAATTCCAAGCGCCAAAACTCAGCAAACTATCCATTGCACTTTGTAAAGTCAGTTGCAACTCCATTTTTCAACTGCAATGTTTCACTTAGCAAGATGACAAGTTAAAGTTTAACTTTGAACAATAAGAAATGCTAACAAGAACACAGTGTATCGAATTTTGCCATGTGCACGTCGAATACAGTTTTGGTTGCCGAAGAAATACGGTGTACTTGGCTAACTTTTACATAAAACATGAGCTAATGAAACTATAAAAGTTACCAATAACGCCAACATTGAATCATTTATTATATCAGATAAAACGTGAAAACTTTCTCAATCAACGTGTATAAAAAATTAATAAATTTAGTTAAAATTGTGTTAAGAAACGACTCTTTTTCTCTTTTTAGCACTTTTATAAGCCAATGTCTGTAATTCAATAGCATCTAAAGCAGGGGTTACCGGTACTTTTTTTACCGCGGACCCTTAAAATTTTGCTTCTCATGGACCACGGTAGAAAAAAAAATTTCAAAAATGACGTCATAAATGTACGTCACGATACAAATAGATTTATATATCGGCTGATTGCGGTCCTTAAATATAGATTAATTTTCAAATAGGCCTTTATGGAACCCCTAAAACTAGTTTACGGACCCTAAGGGGTGCATGGACCCCAGTTTAAGAACCCCTGATGTAAAGCAAATGCAATCTTAAGTAAGACACGAGGCTGAAAAATATTTGATAGCCTTTGATTTTTAAAACATCAAACCGCTCTATAACATCTGCGGAAGTCGTTCTGCCAATAAGCTAAAATTTAGCAAATTCCGGAAATATTACACTATAAAACTCAGCGTGATGAATTATGTAGCTTTAAGACCTAACAAAACTTTTTAGATCTTAAAGCTAGATGATTATAGGGTTGTTGTTCCAAGTGCAGAGGCAAGTTTATGCAATCGTTTTTAGAAATTTACACCATAAAAGTCATTTAAAATTAGGCAATTTTCACGATTTTTGGAAATAATAAGCTCAAAATACTCACCAAACCCTGATTGTATAGCACACCTTTCTGCGTTGTACGTTAACTGGCTATTAACTAAAGACAGTTCAAAATGAAACACTTAATCTTAACCCACACGGTTCAGCACGCTACACAAAAACGCCTGTCGTGTTGAATTGCCTTGACTTGTTGGCGCTGTTTCCGCAAAATCGCTTACACTTAACGCCGATATTATTTTTATTGTATTTATTTATTTTTTTTTTGTCGGTGAGTTAACCAGTCAAGATATCGATCAACGTGTGAGTTTCTGCAGTTTTGCAATATTTCAAATAATATGAAGAATCGGTTAGTGATTGGAAGTCCTTGCGTGAACTGTGAGCTTATATATAGTTTTGTAAAATGTGTAGGCATCGCGTGTCAGATTGTTGCATCTTTGACGTTGCGTACTACCTCGCTGTAAAAAGAAACATTTTGCCCAAATTTACTTGTGTTTAAGAAACCTGCAAAATAAAACTCACAGGCAGATGATATCGCATTTTAATTCTAGTATTGTAAAACACTTAGTTTATAAACGACAAAAAGAATAATATGTTTGGTTTGTATTGTTCCATATTATACACAGTAATGCTATTCTATTAGAAATTGCTAAATGTCTGCTATTTAAAAAGTACATTTCAGCAAAGTTTCGGCAAATCGGTTGAGCTAAGTATCGTTACGCTAACTGAAAGCATATTATATATATATATTTCCAGCGCTATAACACGTTATTGGTTTCTGCAAACTTTTATTAAAAAAATGCCCGTACAATGACAAACAAACATAAATAACAAGATGCCCGTGAAAAAAGTCACAACTGAAAGCGAGAGTTATTTTTACAACAAAAACATAAAGCCACAAAGATGAAATAATAAATAGTAAAAAGAGCGATACCTTTACAAGAACACGTATATTTTGGCTAAAAACCGCACACAAAAAAATAAATAAAGCGATGGAGCAAATTGCCTACGTTCAAATTAAATAAGTTTTAAATAAAGACACTTTATCACAGCAGTCGGTAGAAAATGTTATAAAAATAGATGACGTTCCCTGTCAAGCGCGTCAATATTATGTTTGTCGACAAACTGCATATTGCCGACCAGTCATAATTCAGCTTATTGCCGTCTTTCTTTCGTTGTCCTCGCTAGTTTAGGAGGCTCTGAAATGCAGTGGGGCCTGGTTTCGAACTGCTCGTCTGCCGGACCATCTGCAAGCAAACCGTACTTTAGTCAAAATCGGACAAGTCTCGGTCCCAAACCGTAAATTGTGCCAATACGTTAGTTCATTGATTTATTTTTGTATTCAGCAGAATCTTTCGTAAGGACAGACTAAGCATTAAGAATTAGCGACAGTGTAAAGTTTTTTTTTTCTTCTAGTATCCAATAATTGCATTTTCGGCTTAAAACCGGGCGTCATAAGCCGAAAATACAAATTTAATATTTTCTAGCCTTCGTTTAAGGGAGGTTGATGGACAGACTAATAATTAAAAATATAGCGACAGTGTAAAGTGATTCTGGCAAATTATGCTTATTTTCTTATTATTTGCTTAAGAAGATACGGTCGATTTATTTTGGGATAAAATTATCGTAAGCAGTTTAAAAAATATTTTCTCTTACAGAATAAGTACCAATATATGACCGTGATAATGAATAAAAGTGTATTGAAGATTCATGATAGATCTTCTCCATTAATAATAACTTAAGTACAAGTTTTGAGGTTTGCTTTTGTATAGTTGAAACCTGACATACCCATGCATGCCGCATACATCACGACGTGAGCCATGAAGTTTTGCTCGTGAACACCGTGAAACAAGTGCGCCATGGGACCGCTGGCGTACGACAATACGTCCTCTGCGCTGTGGGTCTCACCAGGAAGCCAGAAAACGCTCGGTGGTCGGAAATCGTCTTTTTCTAAAAAAGGGGGTTGGTTTTTATAAAAAAAACAGCCTTACTGAAACTTTTTTTATGAAGCTTCCTAAATCTTTCTTTATGTTTAACTGAAGATGATACAAGCTCGTATCGAAACGTCTTAATCAAGTTGATATCGATCTACTCGGCCCTTTTCGATTTGCAATCCATTATTATCAATCTCTATGTATTTTTAAAATGAGGTTGGACCCAATGCTTGGTAGGAATGCCTATTACTATTTTTATTCCTATGCCGATACACGATATCTTGGGCAGAAAGTTCAATCCTTCGATAACAAATGACGTCATTACCGAGGTAAATCACGAAAATTCATCTGAATTTGCTTTGATAAAATAATATAATGTTTAAAAAATTAAGGCGAAACTTTTACATTTAGGTTTCAATATGTGCTGGTTCAGATGTGATAAGATAAAACTATGTTGGACATTGCCTGCTATGATCATAAACACGCAGTATGTGATATTATTCAGTTTAACCTTATGTGAAGTCTGAACTCCGGTGTTTTAGTGGGATAGAAATGGCGTCCTATATAAAAAGGCTAAAAACTTTATACAGATCGATTGATGGCGGTTTTGGACGGTAATGTCGTGGCCCAAAGCTTTCTTATTTTGAAGCTGTTTGGGCTACTATGCGTTTATGTTTCTTACTTGTCATGGCTTCAGCGTTGTATTTCGAGTAGTAGGCCATAGATCTCATGTACTCAGGGTAGCTCGGTCCGTTCCCGTACACGACCGAAGTGAAATACTTGCGGTCGGATGTTTTCCTGGGCGTTATTGGGTTCTCAGACAAACCTATAGAGAAGATGTATTCAATTTGAAATGACTTGTATCCAGGTTTTAGCAAAAAAAAATAGCGAATAAGATTCAGCATTAATGAATGTATGATGTTAACTACTAAACTGGTCACGAGTTTTAGGAAATGCTGTTATGTTAAATTATTATCCCACATATAGGCGTTATACTACTGAATCGTGTATTTTAAAGGTCCCAAGCAAAGATTTTGGTGCCCTATAAATGTCGTACCAATCACAAATACACTGAACCACACAGTATATTATCCATCGAAAATATCAAGAGTTTTAAGATGATACTTGAGAAATAAAAGTAACCGCAAATTTGTTTCAACCGGGCCACTATTGAGGTCTGAGTCGTCTGACGAACTCTAACTATTTATTAAACACTGAGACACCTTTGAAAATTTAACTATGGAAATTAGTGTGGTGCCCACTCGCTTGGGACTCCAAGCACGTGCTTATTTTGATAAATGGTTAATTCGGCCCTGCGTTAAACTCAAACCATATGTAATTTTCAAAGTAATTTTTAATTCAAAGTAATTTTTTTTATTACTACAAGTTTATAAATTCCTGTGCAGCAAAAGTATTTTTTGAAATGCCAGTGGATAAGCAATAGCTTAGTAAAGTTGGACTTACCGGTTACTGACGTTCCCCGATCTGAGTTTCCTCCAAACATGAACATATGACCGTGATCGGCTGTGACAACAACCAGTGTATCTTCCTCTGACGTCATACTTTTAACAGTCTAAAGAAAAAATCACGTGTGAAAATCGAGCTAATTTTTCGGCGTTTCGGTTGTAGTAAAAATATAAAAGACCAATTATTTGAGGAACTTTTTGTATTTTTCATTCTTTTATTTAAGGTGGTTTTATCAATAACTTAAGAACTAAGGCCCTTTTTAGTTTAAACATTCATCTTATTTAACTTAGTGCTGTTACTTTATTATATTCGTGTTTAGTTGACACTAAAGAAGGTGTAAGCCGTTTTACTGAAACGTTTTAAACGATAAGAATAAATAAGACAATGATTTCATCAAAAACTCTGACGTATAAGTTTAACTTATCAATGTTACCAAAGCTAGTTTGTTGCGTTCCGAATTTTTCCAAATTTTTTTTTTCTGCGATTTATAGGTTTGCAAACTGAAAACAGCTAGAACACATTGCAAGCATTTCCACGTCTTTAACAGTGCAGCAGTATGTTGGCTTACCCTGACGGAATTGTCCAGCTGAATGTATTCTTCCAGTGCGTACTTGACCAGGTTTTTGTGGTGAGCTTTGTCGATCAGACCGCTTTCAATCAACAGGAAAAATCCGTTCTCGTTTTTGCTGAGGATTTTCACGGCCTAAAGAGAAAACATCACAGTTTAAACAGGGACCACAGATAACGAAATGACACAATAAACGTAACACATAAAATTCATAACGCAGACTTCTGGCACTAATCGTTTAATGTACTGATAACCATTGCGGAAATGCCGGTGTACAGGCATAGCACGAGTTGTCTTTTATTCCTAATGCAACTGTTTTTTATTGCCATTGGTTTAATCTCCGCCGAACTAAGTGTGGTTACCTTCAATTGTTAACTTAATATTTTTACCAAATTTATCTTTCAAAATAAAAATCGCGATCGCAAATCATAACTGGTAATCATAATCATAACCGTCCTTGTACCCCTTATCTATTGAAAAAAAGCTAAAAACCTAAAATATAATCGCAGCCGGTTGTTTTTATTTTTCTAAAACAAGCTTTAATTTTGAAATCATTGCTATCCACGGTCTAATCAAAGGGCATAGAAAGTTGTTCTTTTCGTTTTAAAATTGTCCAACAGTAAACCTCCCTTTAATGCATTGCTATTGTTTTTGACTTGGCCATTAGGAACCCGTTCTATTTCCCGTTGACTAAAACCCAAATAAAATATACGTCCAACAAAAAATCATGACTTATGCCCTTCTATCCACTATAAACCAACTGATCATTTAGTCCAATAAGGACCCATGACTTCGCGCCTTCCAGTATATATGATTGAAAAAATATTTCCAACTTACCGCTTCGACCATTTCGGACAGTGTTGGCTGGTCCACAGGCCTCGGGTTCTGCAGTCTGAAGGCCATCTCTCCGGGAGCGAACAAGCCCATCAAGTGATCGGTGCTGTCGGCGTCGACGCTGAGCAACTGTCTGCGGTCTGTCACGTACCTGTGTACAATCGAACCTTTAGTTTACTTGTGGATATCTCGCAAACGATCACAGCCAGACAAACTCGCGAATGAGGGCCCTATCGACACTTATTTACGGTTAAACGATCATGATGATCTTGGACTTATAAATTGCAGTGTAGTACAATCGTAAGAAAACATTATATTAGGTACCGCTATTTATTACAGTATACGACGTTGTAGCCTACCTTAAAACTAGAGTAGAAAATGTAGAGTATAAACTCAATGAGTGTTCCGCTATTTAATATTGTATACGTCGAATTACAAGTCTAAGTATTAAGAGTATTAATACTTAATGATGGACTAAATTCTACGCCTGCCTATATTGTGAACTACATACCACATTACGAACCTATATAGCCATTGGGAGGCTATAAACATATTTGGAGTAGGAAAAATGGTTACCTTATATGATATTCAGTGGCTTAAAGTTTAAAGAACAGACACCACCGTTTCCTAATGTGGCTGTTGTTGATTGGAAAAGGCAAAATTTGAATTTTCATGATCCAGGCTAAATTCTCTTACAGTGAATCATAATCTACATAATTGCTCACCTTGCAGATTTGTTAGATTTGGCGAAGGAATCCACCCAAAGTTGAGTCAGATTTCGACCGTCACGACGTTGTTCCATATGTTGGGTGCCACCTCCCAAAATTACCTGAAAAGTTTGTTTTTGAATTAATTTCCGTGTCAAACAAAATTATAAATAATTTCCATGTCTTACAAAAACATATACGCTCTAGCGAAAACGTGAAGCTTAGCAGCACAGAATAGAAGGAAAATTTCATACAATTTACGTCCAACTTGTTAAAAATTTTACATGGTAGCTAAACTTGTATATGACTGAAACTAGACGAAAATAAAACACACAGTAAACAAAAACAAATGATTTATAGGTCGGTAAACCAGAAAAGGGAAAGTTTGCTGAATTCATATAAGTTGAGCCGCAAAGGAAGGGTTTTTTGTAGGTATCTGCTGACAAGGTGAAAATAATGCGTGAGTCACTTTCTGAGCTAATAGCATTTTTACGAGTGTTACTTTTAATTTTCGCTTCCTAAGCAAGAAAATGCGTGGCTATATGTAGCTGTTGTTTCTGTTTTGCAAATATGCAGATTTTCAAGTTTACGGTGCTGGGTAATCCGCAAGAATCTTGATCGCTATTGTATTTCATTACATTCGCACGATTTTAAACGAGATTGTATAGCGGCAAATGTTTTGTCGAGTCACCAGTTTCGAATATCCCCTTGTGTTGTTTTTTCACTGAAGCAAAGTTAGACTTGTTGTCGAACATTAAATTCGCTTATTCAGTTTTTTTTCGCCTTTACACTGCGGAAATACTTTTTTCAACAAATTTTCGTTATTGTTTGTTTTGCGAAAGCCAAGGACAATAAATACAGCGTTATTGTTCGAGGCGCTATAGAATGAATGCTGACATACCTAAAGTTGCGCCGAACTCATCTAATGATTGTTTAAAGTTAACCAAGACTATTCAATTTTTTTCTAATCGTATGTAGAGTAAAATATCTTCATTGCAAATGTTTTCCATTGTGGTATAAAAAATGATTCAGATTGGCAAACGTTTTAGTGAGGGGCTCAGGTAGTTTAATTCCCGATTTTACCCAACTATAATACTTGCGTTCGATTTAGTTTTTTAGTGGTATTATAAGAGCTTAAATGAACATTTAAAGAACGCAGGTCGAGCTTTACTCTTTGAATAATCTAAAATCACGACTTATATGCTTCGTCTGTTTTCGCACCTGAATGTCGTTTCTCTTCTCGTACAGCTGTTGGGCAATGTCTTTGCAGCCGGCGTATGGCACCCTTTTGTCGTCCAACCACGTCCTGCAAAGAAAAACGTAAATCGTGACACAACCAAAATAAAAGAAAGGGTTAACTGCCAACCGAAATGTGATTTTTAACACATACAGCAATCGATAAAACCTGGTCTTATTTTAGTGTGAAATTAAAGCCAATATACCATTCGGTCAAAGTAAGACAAAAACATTTTTTTACGTTTAGAAATATGTTTAGGTTTTTTTCTATTTCTTGAACCAAACAGTTATTTTTGTCCCAATGTTTCAGATAAAACTTTAGCAAACCGCATTAACACCATGGTATATAAGTTTGTATATTTTATGGTACCGTAAGGTTTTTTTTTCTATTTTTTAAACCAAACAGTTATTTTTTTGCCAATGGCCAGATAAAACTTAACCAAACAGTCTAAACATCCTTTACGATTTTTAAACAAAAATCGCTATAGTTTGTGAACTTTATTTTAAACGTACCTTGACGGTACTTTGGCGTATGCAGCACCCGGGGTGGCGTGTTGAACACGAGTGGTTGTCACGATGCCAGTCGATTTGCCTGTTCACCAAAAACGGAAAACGTGAATTTAGTTTGAGGTACGAGTTGGCATTTGGCGGAGTAAACTATATATATATATCTGTGCAAAATGAAAACTAAAATGGACAGTTCATCGTGT
This sequence comes from Ascidiella aspersa, assembly GCF_963924565.1. Lineage (NCBI taxonomy): Eukaryota > Metazoa > Chordata > Ascidiacea > Phlebobranchia > Ascidiidae > Ascidiella > Ascidiella aspersa. Next base: position 26,129,951 of record NC_139451.1, read on the forward strand.
TCAAATCGGCATTTACTTTGCTTGGATGAAATTAATAAAAAAGTAATATTATAGATTTACTTGTATAATAAAACAATTTATTGCTGGGTAAACAAGTGGCACTACATAACAGCAAATTGTATTGAAACCGTGGCAAGCTTGGTGGCACTATATAACGACAAATTGTATTGACATGTTGAAAATGTATAAAGAGTTATTTGAAAAGTTCAAAATGATACTTACTTCGGTATGGGCTTTGATATTTTTATTACGTCTTACTACAACCACCAACCGTTATGCTCCAAAGTGTATTGACATAGTTTGTCGTTATATAGTGCCACCTGATTACCCTATTTAGAATTAGACAAATACACCCATTTACAAAGAGTTTACTGCTAAAAAAAATGTCATCCTCAAATTGACTAACAAATTAGAAGTCTTATCTTAAGTGAGGGTTAAAAATTCCAATACACCATCTTGTTAAAAAAAGTTGTCGATATCGTTCTTTCGACTCTTACCCATTTTAGCCGCCTTCTCCAGTACGGTTTCAAGTCTGTTTACAGCCTGTTGTGATCTCCAGCAGCTGTTGCCCTTTGCCGTAACCCCAAGCATCCCAGCGTTGGTCTTGACTCCGGTTAAAAAGGCCGTTGCGGTTCCAGCGCTGTCGGGCGTCTGTTTGTTCACTGAAAATGACATTTTGGTCACATTTTATTTTTCAAAACTGTGTGCGGTTGATATGTGCGTCGTTTACGTTAGTCAGTATAGGTGATTTGAAGGGCTAACCACATTTTTTCACTCTTATGTGTTTTATATGGCAAAACCACGAGTCATGCGATGCATCGGTCGTCATTGCGTTAATCTGGCTTTAATAGTTGGTGTGGGTCAAATTGACATTTAAAGCGGAGTTTTTGCAGAAAGTGTGTAACTACTAAATACTAGGTTTCCGACTATGATTAAAACACTAAACATGAGTCATTACTACCCATTATTAAAGTAACGCGATCACACAATGTTCCTTCCGTTTTTGGCTTCGTTTATATTCAATACCAAAAAAGCAAATGCAGTGCTTTGTGGGAATGATCAATATCTTCAAAGGATCATTTCTGCAATTGCCAGGCACAACCGCTTTCTATCAAGTTAAAATTATCATAAAGACAAAAAAGCGAAAGGCAATTTTTGCGTTGTATGCCTATATTTAATAAAACTGACAAAACAAAAACACCTTTATTTTAGAATTTTCCCAATGTTCCAGATAAATTTTACTGTTCTCAACACCTACCCCTCTAAAACATCCATTATATGTTTTTCTTTGCCTTTTGGTTCCGTCAATACTTTTATTACATTTACTCTTCAACACAATTTCCCGAATTACTTTTATTTTGATTGCAAACATCGCCTTTGTCAAAATTTCTTCTAAATAACCCCCAGAGATTTTCAGAATTTTAAAGCGCAAAGATTTTCAGAATTTTAAAGCACGGGGATTTTCAGAATCTAAAGCCCAGATATACTCTTATCAACTTGATCATAAAAAAAAATATACAAAGCGTCGGTAATGTCTTTGCATACTTATACAACGGTATACAACGAAGCGCACATATCACGATCCCCCACCCCCTAAAAACAACAAAAACATTGCAGCACTTACGGTTGTAGTTCTTGAGCACGCCCACGTGAGGCAGCTTCTCGATCTCGGTCACAAATTCCTCGCCGTTGGCGCCGGCCCGCTTCTGGCCCATGTAGACCCGGCCGGCCGTGCTGGTGGCCAGGCTCATGCCGTCCCCGATCATCATCACCACGTTCTTGGCCTTGGTCTTCTTGATGTTGTTCTCGAAAAGACCCACCGCGTTCATAACGTCGCGTTCGCCCATCGCTCGCCAGTAAGGGGCTCGCTTTTCGCGCTCGGGAATCTCGACTGATGGTTAAAGAAGAGAAATTTAAAAAGATAAATAAATAAACAAAAAAAGGAAAAATAATTTAAAAAAGAGTGTTAGTTAAGAAAAAAATACTAAAAAGCATTCTTAGTTGTTTATGCTGGTGCACTTATCAGAATGTTTTGCTTTTTTTATAATCCAAAATAAATATTTTAAAAAAATATTTAAAATATATGTAAAAGCCGCTAATGTTTAGTCGGAGTTGCCAAATTATTTTACAAAGGATAATCGGCCCGCATTAAACGAACTTAAAAATACTTCTGACCATTCCGTATATATTTAGTTCTTTTCTTACCTGCTATCGCGTATGCGGCACACAGCAAAGTCAACAATAATAACTTCATTTCGGTGTGTTTGTTTTTGTCTTCTTACGACAAGTAGTAAATTTTTTTCGGTCGGCAATAAATTATTTTCGGTCGCTAGTTAAGGTTTAATAAATATTTTATATCTGAAATAAAATTAAGAGCAAATTGTTAAACTCGTTAATATATGCAGTGATATAGTTCACACAATACTTTCATCGCTTTTTAAAATTCGCCGAAAACCTGTAAAGTGCGTTTTAATCGATCTTCACCGATTAAGCAACTGGTGCCTTGAAACTCATCTCGCCTCATTTATATAGAGCTTTTTTCTGAAACCGAGCCAGATGACAACTTCCCCTTTTGCGCTATCACCTTCCGGAAAGCTATTTCGGTCGGCTAGACGGATATGGCTTCGCCAGTCACCATTGCGAATTAGCATGCTCATGCATGTCATCTGTTCAACCATAAAACTTATTCCGGGTAACTTATTACCATTCTGCCGCCAACTGAGTAATCCTTCCCTGATTAGCGATTTTATTGCGGCGTTCTAGCGGGGGTCGTGTTTGATTTTTTCACCCCTATCGCAGAAAACTTCCTTCCTGAAGAAATGGCGGAACAGCCCGAAGCGCCATTATGATGTAACAGGTTACGACGCGACGAGCCAATGCAACAATACGCTTCCAGGTCTGTGGGAACATCGTTTGGCCCCGGGCCACCGCAAGACTCGGTGAAAATGTCGCGTCCCCACCGGCCGACCACTTATGAATTAATGGATTAGGCCATTACGTCACGGCGCGTGCGGTTAGAATGCAATTAAGGCACAGTGCGCTTTTAGTAGGTCGGTGAGGTCATCTAGTAGTCTGAGTCAGAGATTCGGCCAATCTGGTCGGTTCTCACCTTCCAATGGTTATGACGGCGTTTAGCTGACTGGAAAATCCGGCGTTAGTCGCACTGTTTTTGCAACTGTGCTCGAATTACCGTAAATTGTTTTTTTTCCAAAACGTGTTGGCTTGTCAACATTAAAAAAACTTTCGCTGAAAAACTAGTTTTAGTGAGAAAGGGGTCAAACATACCATATATTTTTAGCGAGTGGACCAACATATTTAAATATAACGGGTTATAGGATACATAGATATTCATTTTTTATGATTTGAGAAAATTCCTAATGCCAAGAGTTTCATAGAGACCACAACCCGAAACCTATAAAGATACCCATCGGTTTTTGCGCAACATATTTTAGGGATGCCTCCCTGTTCATAAATTTAATTCCCGGAACAAAAGTTTAACAGGTAATATTTTCTAATCTATTCACCGAGACTGCGACAATCTGCATACAGTAAGACGATTTTGCCAAGATCGTCTTTGTACAAAAGTAACAGTAACCATCGGTTGCGTTAAATCTCTTTGAAGTGGTTTCGCTCGGTCACCTGTCATTCAAATAACATCACCGAGATGTGTTTGAAGTGCGAACGTTCGTTGGAAGTGTACAATTGCGTTTCTCAATATCAGGAATCTCTCATTTTTCATTTTAGCCCGCGCGATCAACTTTCAATAATAATCTGACGCATCAAAGGTAAGTCCCCGTTTGTTCATAAGAGTATACGGCAAACGTAATTTCCCGCTAGGTAATGTGAGTACGCGGATTAATGCAAGACAATACAACCACCTTAAATAGCATTTCGCTTCGGCGAGAGTCATAAGAAACTTTGGTTTACGAAGTTTTCCTTACAAGGCATATTAACAAGAGGCGACAAATCTGTAAGTCTACCCCGTGGCGATAAACATCCTAAAGCTATACGAGTTACGTGGTTCTATGCTGTGGCCAACAATAAGGTTAACGTATATTGTGGCAAACGTCATTCACAACCTGTAAAAAAATGTATATTGTTGGCAAAGAGTATGCCAATAAAGGTATACCGGCAAAAAAAATATATAAAAATATATATTTTTTTTAATTTAGTTGAAACTGCGCTTGGGAAACATTATAAAGAGTGTCATGTCGGTATAACTAAAAAAACACGCAGCAGCTGAATACCACTTTTAATTCGTTTTGCGTCTTTTTACGTATTAGTGCAAAACAGTAATATTAGACAGGTGTGATTGGGAAATAAAAGTATTTTCTCTATTTTTAGGCAACTTTGGTTTTTAAATAAAGTCTAGGGCCTCCTGTCGCTTTTTCGGACGATATAAACCCTGTTTTCCTCATACTTTATATAAGGACATAACGACAAATGTTCCCAGAAAGCTAAGTGCCCGAAATAGCGTTACGTGGCATGAACTCACAAAAGCAAAAACTTGTTTTGGCATGTTTGGCCTTTCTGCGCATACTAAACTGACACGGACTATCGCTGTATCAACCTTTTCTCAAAAAAAAAAATCGGCCTTATAACAAGTAAGTTTTACAATATTTTTGCGTAAATCTATGAACCGCAATTTTGCTATCTTCATATAAAAAGCGATGCTCCGACAAAAAATTGCTACAACTAAAATATTCTCAAGACGCTCTTCAGATTTCTATTAAATAGCCCCAACAGTTCCGCGATCTTTTTAAAATGCTCCTAATTCCCAATGCAGGAACGCCTTAGCAACAACGTTATACGTAATACAATGAAATCATGCATCCGTTAATCACCGCAATCTCCGATTCGTAACAATATGATTACGTTTAATTCCTTATAAGCACAATGCCTGTTGACCGTCTTAACGTACGGTGTCGCTTAAGATTTTGTATTATTTCAATGTTCTGTCCTTAGAATACTGTGAGACAATGGGCATTGTTCAATTTATTTATACCATGTATCCCTTGATCATCTAATAACGTGACAAATATTTGTTGTAATCAGTTTACAAAAACTGATAATTCTTTTACAACACCTAGAAAATAGTACAGAGCAGCATGGTTTAATATGCTTTTCAAAATTCCCGCCAAATCAAGGTTAATATTGTCAATCATCAAATTTTTTGGTTTCTTATATTTTACATCGCGTTTCTGCCTTCGCGTCATTTCTGCTTAAAATAGATTTTTTCCTGCCTAACTTTCCAGGTTAACTTTCCCGAAAATTATAACGTGACTTTGCGCTCGAAAAGAGTATTTGTAGAAAAATAAGCGCAATGCCATTTTATATTATCGCTAAGTTTTGTCCTGGATTTTTCTATTGTGCAACTAGAGGAATTGTTCCGTTCTTTTGATATCATGTATCCCCTTGATCAACGAATAACATGACAAATACTTGTTTTAATCCGTTAACAAAAACATAATTTCTTTATAACAACTCGAAAATCGCACAGCGCAGCAATGACTAATATGTCTTTCAAAATTCCAGTCAAAACAAGGTTAATGTTGCCCAACCATAAAATTCCGTAATCAAAACTAATCGTGTGAAGGCAATTTTTTTATTTCTTCTGTTTTTAGCTCGTTTTTCTCAATTCGCGCACATCTTTGATTAAAATAGATTATTTTCTGCGCAATTTTCCAGGTTAACTTCCCCCGGAAATTAGAACGTGACTTTGTTCTGTTTGACAAAGTCTGTAATCAGAACGCAATTTTAATCTTGTCAAGTTAGCCTTGCTTAAATTTGCTGTGCCACCTTGGTAACAAAAAGGCTACTATTGGTTTAAAACAGATCTTTAATTGTTTGTTTAAAAAACTGCCATTCACAAAAACTTTAAATGTCTGCACAAAAACTCATTAACAGCCTCTCAACTAACAAGAAAACAGATTAACATTCTCAGTAACATAAACTAAAGATGTTAAAAATTCGTATCGAAACGTCTCTTTCAAGATGATGTCGATCTACTCGCCATTTTGGCTTTGCAAATTATTGTGCAAAGTGTACCCAACATACGTATTTTTTTGCAAACATCAAAACTGAAAAAAAAACGGCTTTACCGTTTAATATGGATATTTTCCAAAATTAATTGCGTTTTTATTTGACTTTTGCCACACGCCTTTTCAACGAAGCAAAACTCGTCGCTGTTTCGCATTTATAAACAACTCTTTAAACTATGCCTGTTGATTTCGATGTGCCAAGTGACAACCCAAATCGATGTATATATACTATTTCCCCGTCAATTAATGATTGCCAACCGTTCTTTATTTCGATGTATCTGTGACGTCTTTTAAATTCTTTGACAATAACTTGTGCAGGAAATTATGCAACATCACATATTTGGGGGTGTGACACGTTACATCTTTGGGGGTGTGATTTTTAGGTTCGACTGCCCTAATTGGAAGTGTAGTTAATTCGTCATAGCCAATTTTGTACGCCATAGGATAGGTAAACTCGGTACAACTATTTCGCAGTCGTAGTAATTGTAAATCCCCTTGATGTGATGAGTTTGAGAAAGGTCAACCCCATAAAAGTTATTTTAACTTAGTGCTTCGAAGGTTTTACCGATCAATGTGATGCATGGTAACGGATTTAGATTTCCGGAAAATTAAAATTAACGCCTGATTACTTACATCTGTAATCGACACAATTTTAAAGATTGAAAAAATAGAACTATATCGTTCATTCAAACGTAAGTGTTGGCATTTGGAGATATTTGAGGAAGCAAAATGCGTAACGCACATACGTTGAAGTAATAGGCTTTTTCGTCGCACCATAAAGGTTGAAAAACATCTACAACATGTTGAAAGAAACTATTTGGTCAATATTCCTTAAAAGGACTTGTTATTCAACGTAACTGGCCTGTCAAAACACGCGATTGCTAAAGCTAAAAAAGTATTTTGCAAATAACTATACCTGCCATTTGCAGACCTATTTTAACAAATTAGATTCATTGCTAGCCATTCGTTTAACTGTAAAGGCAAATATACGTGGTCATTTTGTTTTAAAAGTTTTTATGAGTAACTTAACAGATCGAATAAAAATTGCAAAAACTTGAGACAAATTTTTACCAAAATTAAACTTCTTTTTCAATTACAATTTTATCTAAGATACGTAAAGAACGAATCCACAAAATTTTGCTTGGAATATATTCAATAAAAGTTCTCGGTAATAAAACATAAAAAAAAAAACGAAATCACACAAAATAAAAATTTGTAAAACATAAAAATCTTCGGGTTATCGTACAGTTGAATTGTCGTGCCGACGTCATCAATGTATGACGTTGCCGAGAAGTAACCAAACAGTTGCGTGACAGATTACCTGACAGCCTTCGGGTTTTTGAGTTTTTTGGATACTTTTCTTTGCTGTCGGAGAAACCTTAAAAATACAAGGTAAAAAATTATACATATTATGTTTAATCATACTAGTTATTTTGATTACCATTTATAGGTAAGCCTAAAATATTTTTTAAAGAAGTCTGTGACTAAAAAAATGTAAACCGCTGGCCTATAGTGTCTTATCGTCGGCGATTTTACATTGTAGTAACGTCGCAGCCCGTTACAAGTGGGTTAATTAACCGAAAGAGTCCAAAAAACAAGTACACTGTGTATGTGTAGTATTTTGGGCCAATTTTTATAGTCTTTGCTCAGTACGACTGTGACCCCTTCAAAATATTATATGTGTAGTAAAATAAGAGTGTTTGGTGGTGCAAGAACATCTAAAGTAATGGTTTCCAACCTATTATGGTTTACAGTTCCCCTGATAGAATCCCTTATCACCCGTGGTCCTATACTAAAAAATAAAATAGTTTAGTTTCGATGTCTTTACCTCTTTTTTCACGCAAAGAGTTAGAAAAGCAAATAAAAAAACAAGTAAAAATTAAACAATTTTTAGTGCAAGTATTCTTAGTGATAAACTTTCCCTTTAAACCGAATGATTAATTATATTTTTTACGTAGGAGTTATGCTCGTGGCCCCAGCAACTTCCTGTAGTCACCTTGAACGAAATGCCCCGGTTGAAAAATCATGTTTCACTAATTGCACGTTGGGCTACGTTTAATCGCGTGCAAACCCATATAAGCTATAATGCCCGCCTTAGACCCGCTTTTAGATACGAACGAACACCTGATTTGCACCCGAAATTCAACCAACGTATCGCGCGCAAACCACTATAAGATCGCACTTGCCAACCAGCAAGGGTAACGTTAATGTTGCCAAGCATGACACACTTCCCCTTGCTGATATCCTAAAACCTTCACGCCCGATTATTGCTATGACCCTGAATTTCTCCGTCCCCGAAGTTACAAAACTCCGTAGTGCGCAGATTTCGCAAATCAGCATAACCGCAGTGCGTAAAAATACTTGAAAATGTATGACTTGTGATTTATTTCAGTCATTATTGCTTGCAATGTCTCAGCATTAATCGGAAGTGTGTTTCAAATTAGAATGCGAACTGAAATGCGTGATGTCGTGATAATGCCGATATTGTGAAATGAATGACTCGCACATGCGCAGCAGTTTTGATGCTTATTATAACCCTCCAATCCCATAGCATTTACGCAAGGCACTATGCAGTGCAAATGCCAAATATTTCGTGGAATTAAAAACGCTTTTTCCTGAGCATACTTTGCCATCAATTAACTGATTCTCGTTGGTGTTTATTTTTCAAATCTGTAAATAATTCCCAGGCTCTTTATAGTAAGCCAATCACGCATTTCGGTGAAAAGTAAACAGCCGGTCCTTTACTTTCTGAAAACGTGTCAATTCGTACATGTATTTGTGTGCTAATTGAACTATAATATATTTAGGTTGGTTTCTTTTTTACCGTTTTTTTTTTACTTTTTAGAAATATGCGCAATTTGTAACTAAAAGTATATGACATGGTGCTTCACCTAAAGGCAAACATTTCTCTTTTCCAAGAAAAAAAATGTATTGCTTAAAAATATTATTTTCATAGGTTACCAAGCGTGTAGCAAGCCATCAGTCAAGTTTAAATGATGGCTTGTCACAATAAAATAAGTTTGTCTACAATAATAATTTTAAATTCCATCAAACTTTAACCATTAGCAGAACACTTTAGCAAAGCTAGCAATTCAGGTCATACACTTTCAAAAGATCTTAAAAGATATATATATATTTTGTCAGCAAAGGCATCGTGATTACATCTTAACTCGAATGAATCGAATTGAGATCGACATTTATCTTGCAAGGGTCAAGGTGATTTCGATTATCCCATATTCAATGTTACAAACTTCAATACCTTGCGTCGTACGACACGTTCTCCAGTTTCGGCTTTATTGACGTCACAATGAGATTGACCTGATCCGGTTCGTTGCTCACGTACCGGATATGACGCAACGAGGGTGATCCGAGTTTCAGGAATGCCACCAAAGCTTGGTACATTATCTCGCTGGCGATGTGAAACGGGTAGCTGTCACCTTTTAATGAACGTAAAAATTTAATTTTAAATAATATAATTTTATTAAGTACAATATAGAACGGTGTGTTCAACTGTCACATCTTGAAAAACGAGTAACTTGGTTATATATTTTTTGTATAATTCTATTAAGTAGAATATTGAACCGGGTTGTGCAACTGTCACCTTTTGAAAAACTAATAAATTAATTATCTTTTTCCTATTGTCTTATTAAGTGTAATATGAAACAGTGTGTTGAACTGTCACCTTTTGAAAAACATATAAATTGGTTGTATTTTGTCCTAAAATTTTATTGGGTGCAATATACAGTGTGTGCAATTGTCGTCTTTTGAAAAACAACTTGTTTGTTTGTTTGCAACCGGCTAAAATGGGACTTATGACGAATTGCGTGTAGTTGCTCGGACATCATGTTAAAACTTCTGATCGTATAGCTTTAAAACAGCGTGGTCCAACTGCAGGCCCGCAAGTTCAGCTTTTTTGGCCCGCGAACTGATAGTCAGCTTTGTTCAATCTGGCAATATTACTTCAAATTTGTTTTTTTAATTTTTTGGTGTTGAAATTATTTTATAACTACCGTAACTGAACAAAGGTATACATTCCATAAAGTTAGTATATATGCCATAGACTATGTATAATTTGCCAGCAATAAGCCCAAGAATCGCAATTTAAAAACATTGGCCGGCAAGATAAAATAAACCTTGTTTTGGCCTGCGATGAAAATAAGTTGGATCACCCTGCTTTAAAAGATTAATCAATTTTTATTTACCTGTAGTTTAAGCCGTTTTTTGGTGAAAAGTTAGCCCAGCATGTAGGTTCTCTTTCCATTTTTTATTGGAAAAGTTTTGTATTGCGATTTTTTACACGCCATTTTTTATAAAATCTTTAATGTCTGAATTTATAAATTAGCAAAGACGTCACGTTTGCATATGCTTGTTCAATTGTAGCATCCGAATTCGACGAGAAACGCATGGATATGTGTTTAGTTGCCCGTCCGGATAAAATAAAGCAACGTGGTTCACAGCACATAATAATGATTTTGTGAACAACTAACCGCGTAAAAGGTGTGGAGTCACAAATGAAGCTCCAGGTAAAGGAGTTCTAACGCGTTACCACAGCAGGACGCTACCACTTGGTCTTTAACCTACCGCTTACCACAGAAACAGCGTGTCCTTTCACGTTTAAATCGACATTTGGATGAAGGCGGCAATTAATGGAAAGGGGAATTTCGCTAAATTAACTACTAGCAGGTGGTGGCTGCTCGAAACGCTTCCTTTTCGGCAAACCGTTGCCCATCAAACGGCGGAAACTGGGTTAAAACTAAATTTATTCACCATCTTCTCACAATTACACACAATTTTCACAGGGTTTAGCGAACTACATTCACGTCATACCATGTGTAATATAAAGCTTGATTTGTTTAATTGCGTTGGCCGGGTCAACTTGCCTATAGTCATTTCAACGGGGCAGCTCATACTTAAAGTGGGGATTGAAGGTAACGAAAAGCAAGGCCTTTGTTGAAAAATGTGAGCTGTTTTATTTACTCAACTCGAAGAGGCAAATATTCACGCCAAGTCCAAGAATTAAATTGAGTTTTAAGCGATTATACTATAAGCCCCAACGCGTTTAAATGAATTAAGTTAAAATATGACATTGCGTGATGGTAAATTAATCCAATCAAAAACTAGAAATCGCGGCACTGGACATTATTTTTGTTTTTCGTAAACTGTAAAATAGAATAGATTTCAACATTGCCAATTTAGCAAAAATACAACTTACCTTCGAGACTCAAATTTTTTTCTGTTCTAGGTAAGTTATGGCTAAAACAGCTCGGACACTAATATACACATTGGTGCAATTGTAAAGTGGGTTGGGCCACTTCGGAAGTCGCAATGGATAGCAAAACACCGCCTTGCCTCAATATATCGGTTAACCCAAAGCAGTACAAACCTTTTTCAGCGAACTGATTTCGGTTAACCTAAAGAGGCAACCCGTTGTTCGTCTTTGAAACAAGTTTTTCTCGTTTCGAATAGGATTTAATTGCAAAGAGGCATCGAATACAAATTGATTATTTTATTGAACTTAAGACGATGATCAAACTGATATTTCCGCCTAAGACTAAAACAAGAGTATAACCAAGTTAGAAGCGCACCAAAGATTTCAGAAATTTAGAATTAATTTAAAATTATATACGGAGCAAAAATTCCGGTCTCAAAAGAGCGGTGCCCTAACGGGGCCGGTCAAATTAGAGTGTCCAAACGCCGACAACAAAAAGGCCGATGCCCGAATGACGGCCCTCGATCGTCATATACCCTCTACCTACAGTTTCAGGCGTTATTTTGGCCATTTAGGCCTTATTTCGACGAATTTAGGACGAGTTCCGACAGGTTCAGGTCTTATTCAGACGATTTAGATCTTAATGTGTCTTGGATATTACTGTTAATTTGGCTTTATTATGTTTTTTTTTAATATTGTGATTATTGTGCTTTAAATATTGATGCCTTGTATAGGTCATATTATGTATTCCCACTATACGGACACTCGGACAGTTTGCTTCTACGCGTTAAATTGAACTACTGTGTTATCTGGTGTTAATTCTTGTCCTAATATAACATCACAAGTTTAAGCATCAATTACTTTTTGTGCTCCCGATTCCGATAACAGGCAGGGCAATGCTTCCCGCCTTTAAATCGACGTTGGCCATGTTGAAGATGTTCTTGTACGTGTTGTAAAGCTGCTTGCGGCTCTTCTTCTGATCCTGTGCTTGCCACGAGGGCGTCACCGCGTGGATGATATGATGACTGGGCAACCCGACGCTAGGTGTCACAATAACCTGCAAAGTTTCGACGGTTTTAGCCAATCTGTTAAGTGACTTTCTACCATCTTTCGGGCAGAAAACACTTTGTTGATATTCTCATGTTTCGGAGCAACTTTTTGCCCATACATTATGCGACTACAACAAAATTTAAAACTGGATATTGAAAATAAATTGCTTTTATTTGTGGCAAACAAATTAAAATAAATAAATAAATTGTTTAGCGACATTACCGACGCTTTATCTGTTCAAATTTTTCTTGAAGTGCATAAGAAAAAATCTGTTCAGTGATTGTTATTTTTACAAGATCGAAGTAATAGTAAAGCAAGCAAATAAAAAAGTGGAAGAATATGACGAAGACGAATATAAAGGCAAAATAATGTCCGTACAAACATATACTTAATGACGTCAATATTATTGACAAAAAGCATTTTTTTTAATTGAAACATACAATTTCATGCTAACCAGGTTAATGGGCGAAAATTTGCTTTAGTTAAACAATAAATTACGTATAATCGTAAAATGTATTTGTTATGTTTGTTTTTAAAAAATTGACCTAATAATAAAACAAGGAAAAATACATTCTTTGCGTTAGATTGTATAGATCGAACGCCTGTTTAAATATGACCAACCTTTTGTGAATGGCTGTAAATTCTATAAATAGGGTAAACATGTTTCACTCTTTGAGACAAATTGCACTGAAATCTTGACACGCTTGCGCACAGCCGTGCTTTATCAGATCAAAGTCGAAAAAATCTGGTTTCTAAAGCACGGTTCTGCGAAAGCTTGGCAATAATTCTGCACAATTCTTCTTCATATAGTGCCACCTGATTACCCTGTTTAAATTTGACATCAGGTTTGCACCGATACTATCTTATTATCGGACGAGTACCATTACTAGTGCTAGTATCGGTTTTGATCCGATATTATCGGACATCCCTTGTGTGTATTCGTACCTTGCTATCGGATACGTGTCCGTGCATTGCAACATGCAATTTCGTCAACTTGGGAATCTCGAAGGCTCCGTGCTTTGCGACAGCCCAAGCCAACTCTCCTGTGACGTGCAATTGGTTGTTTGTTTCATTCACTATGACGTCACACTCGGTGTCTGTGATGTCACCTTCGTGGATCTCGATGTGTATGCCGGTGGGCGTGGTAGTCTGGGAAAATTATTTTTATATGCTTTTTGTGCAAATCGTGTAAATTTTATAAACGAGTTAAAAATGGATCTGCGACAAATATATTGAACAGTATTTATGTCCCTTTTAGTGGTAATTTGCACTTTTATTTCCTATTTTGTTAAATATGATAGGTTTTTTTTTGCACTTATTTTTACAATGTAACCCAACTGTTTGCTCAACAATTATTTTAAATACCTAACGTCTTGTTTATCTTCGGCCTTAATAGTTGTTTTTTTGTTTGTTTTTTGATAAAAAAAAATGAATCTCAGTTTTAAACGCTTAAAAATGGATCTGCGACAAAATATGTAAAAAAATCTCTGTTTCGCAATTTACTTTTACACTACTTAGTTAAAACCTTGGCAAAATATCTTTATTTTAGTTGCAAAACTTGCTTTTTACGATTACTTTATTGTTTTTCAAGTGAAAAATCAAAGCAACTCACCTCGAAATAAAGTTTGTGATTTTGTTTGAAGTGAAAGGGGCTTTTCAGCTTAGGTATAAAAGATGGTTTGGGAAATTGGTTGAGCGAGCGACCCCTAGTGGTGGGACTCCATACGTAAGTTCTGTCGTCAGGTGGAAACTGTAAAATCAATTTTTTCATTCTCTTCGATACATTTTACGGTAACTTGAGAAACTTCAATAAAGATGCAATATCAACATACATCAACATAAGTATCACTGTTGCATTTTGGCATTATTAAGATTATCTTTCAACAAATGGTAAATTAATAAACTTTTGAAATTACAATAATAAACGCATTAGCAAATTAGTTGTTTTTAAATTTTATTAGGTAAATAAAGTAATCATTTTGAAACTTTTGTAAGAGTTTTAAATGAGGAATAAATACAAACTATTTTTGTCACTGTACAAGGGGTGACCAAACCGCGACTCTTGTCTTTTGGATACCCAATATAAATTTTCGTTTGCTTAATTTTTTGCTGAATTTAACTACTGAAATGCAAAATATTAGCGCGCAATCCTTTATTAAGTTTTCAATATATTTAAGCTCGTTTTAATAAATCTTGTCAGCATAACACACTGTGCCTTTCACAGCAATTCGCTAACATATTATAGTCAGAAGATTTAACTTCGACCGCGTGATGGCATTTATTTGTAAAGTCCTGCAATGTGAATTAAAAATTTCATCGAATTTATATAACCCTTTCAGCAACAAATTATTGTTTTTTTGTAATACAATGGACGTCTTTCTGTCTACTTCGAAAAGACTATTCAGTATGGAAGTCTCCATGCTTTTCAGGCTAATTTATAAAGTATACCTGGTGTAAGGGGCCAGTGTTTGGTCTCAACGGCGACGGGGTCATGGTTGGTATGACGTCACCGCTATTCACAAAACGAGCCGGTCGCGATCCAACTGTTGCGTAATAATCGGGATAAACGTAACCGCGATGCGCCGGCGTGCGGTAATCGTCCATGAACAACGGATCAGTGTCTGTGTCGTCATAGGCCTCATCGTGATGACGTAACGAGGGCGAGTGATGACGTAGCGAGGGCGAGTGATGACGTAGCGAAGGAGAATGGTGACGTAACGAGGGGGAGAGGCGACGCGGCGGTGTGTGGCGCTGGCCAGGTTGCAAGTAAACGAGAGAGTCGTATTGAGGTAAAGGAGGTAGGAGGTGATGCTTGGATAAGGTAGAATGATGTGGACCTACAAAAAATAAAGATAAATGTTAATTTAGAAACACAATACAGTTTTTTTTTAGTAAATTCAATCAAAATATCAAAGGCATTATATTCGATCAACTGTTGATTTAATCGAATATAATGGCTTTGGTATTTTTATTATGTGTGTTTTAGCGTTTTTATCTTCACTTGTATTTTTACACTGATGATGGCATTAGGTATTGCCGAAACGTTTGTAACAGCGAAATGTCGATTTTATCAAATATAAATAGAGGAATCAGGTGGCACTGTATAAAGACAAATTGTATTTGATTACGGCCATATACAAAGATTACTATAATGTCAGAATCAAATACAATTTGTCTTTATACAGTGCCACCTGATTCCTCTATTTAGAATTAGACAAATACGGCCATATACAAAGATCAAATATAAAGGATTTGATATTTTTATTGACATGTTGATTTGTTGCTACAATGCGAACACAGTAGCAAATAATGAACGAAATCACTAAATGGTTATCGAGTCAGTTGACACTGACGGTATAAGGAATTCCGGTTAAAACAGAAAATAGAAAGGAAGATTGAAAGCAAACAATACATAAAAAACATTGGGGGGGGGGGAAGTGCCCTTTTCATGAAAAATGATAAATGCTTCCACAACGTTAAATACGGAAAAATGCAAAAAAATCGTAAAATGACATGGTTGACATTTGTTAAAACATTTTTGGTACCATTTTAAGCCAATCTAGAGGGCGTGGCCGCAAATTTTTTTCCTGGGGGGTACCGGACCCCCAAATATTTCGGCTGGCTACGCTCGCCTGCGGTCTATGCTGCCCTTACCAAAAAAGTCGCCCCCCTTGCCTTAAAATCGCTCCGTCGTCCCTGCTTCAGAATGTTTTGATTGGCACTTTAAATATCGTCAGCTTTCTGAGGGTTTTTGTAAGCTGGAATTTTGTATTACAGCACGCAAAGTAAAAATACTGTGGACAATCTTCAATATTTTTTTTTCATTACTTACACCGTTTTAACGTAGTCTGCCAAGCCTCGCTTTAATTATGTTTTTTTTATAATTATGCATTGATTCTGTTATTGGCATTATTTGGATTATTTTCCGGGTCGGTTTAGAAGGAGATGCTTTTTAACATAGCGAGTAAACACAAAACTCTTGTTGATCTGCATTTGTGTAAAGATTATTATTTATATCCTAAACTTCGACGCAAGCGATACAAAAACAAATAGGTTCCAACCAAATTAACTATATTTTGATCGCAAACAAAAAGCAAACAGTAAAATAAAAAAACAGAAAATTGTCCCCCTTTAATTTTAGCACGAAAGTAGAATAACACCTCTAGTTTTGACGCTGTGCAAAGCCGCCAAAGAATAGATATATTGTATTGCATGTGTAAACCTTTTTTGGACCGAGGTTCTCCCTTAGCTGGAAACCAATTAAGTGCACTTTTCTATTATTGATGAAGCAATTTGACTCCTTTTCGGGAAAACCTTTATATTTCTACCTTTCAAATGTAGCCTAACCAAAGCCAAACCTAAGTATTTGTCATTTTTATTTAGTTGGCTATGTCTTCTAAAACAGATAGCCTACTATTGATACGGCAAATTTGTAGGCGTCTAAATCTCTAAAGCAGGCGTGGCCAAACCGCGACTCACCACGCACACGGTCTTTAAACAGTTTTACGCAGCTTTTATACGTTCAAGTTGTAAGCAAGTGTTTTAGGATGGCAACTGTTAATTCTTGTGTGCTTACTAATTCGCCTATTTTAACTACTTGCGTCTCATGACAGTTTGCTAACATTTCATGCTTTAAACAAAATTACGGAATCCTACGCCACACAGAAAACATTCCTTTTCGTAAAGCCAACAGACGTTTAACAGCGTAATGGCATTTTCTGAGATTTTCTGCAGTGTGAATAATATTGTCTTAGAATCCAGTGGTTCTTAACCTTTAACAACCTGTCAAACCACTGTGTCATTCTGCAAGCATTCGTCGAACCCCAAATTTTCACTCAGTATTCATTTCTTCCTCCTATACGTTTGCCATCAAATTAATAAAACATAAAAACTGTTAATGTTTGCGCAGTCCTGATCTAATGTAGTTTTATTTTTATTTTTGCAGTTTCTAAACAACTGTCACCGTCACGACAGTTTTATGAGGATCGAGCGCAAGTTAGTGAGTTAACTTCACAAGCCAAACAAACATTACCTTGTATGTAGGGAGGTACGGTAGTGTCGTGGTGTCTGTAGAGAGATGTGTCGGCCGTACTTCCGTAACCTGAAGAACTGTTCGTTGAAATTGTTTCGTCCGACTCCCGTCTAGGGGAAGTCCCTCTGAAAATTGCATCGCACATTTTAGGTTGGGATTACTGCGTCAGGATTCGGATGTTGAATCGTAACGATTATATAAAACACTATATCGTGAGTATAGGGATGTTCACTAATATCTGATCGCCGATACCAAATGTCGTGTGGTAGTATCGGTACTCGTCCGATACTAGGTTGGTATTGCTGCCGAACCGCAACCAAATTAATTTGTGCTTAACAGACATGTTTTGCGATCCAACATACAGTTTTCTCCGTTCGAAGCCAAATTCCAAGAAAATATACTAAAAATAGAAGATAAAAAACTTCCTAGTGCAAAATAAAATTTCGGCCTAATAGCTTGAAAGCCATTCCTACTGTTTTTTCGACCGATTTTGCTTATTTTATCAGAGTAATGACGTCATTTGCTATCGATTCGGATCGCGATGTTTTTTGTTCAAAATATCGGGTATCGGTATGACATATTAAGTATCGGACATTTGAAATCGTGAGTATACCGACGTTGCTTGAGTGGGTCCATATATATGATGTTATTTTAGTACTCGCATGGACATTTCGCAATACTCGCCACGCGGAATTTAATGTAATGATGCGATAATAAACTATGAGGAATGCCGTAGTTGGGAAAATGTTTGACATTGGGCGCCAGAATATAATTTAGGGAAACTGATTCCTTAATGTGATTTTGCAAATCTAACGACAACTTTTTCTTTAAAGCAACAAATGTCTGGAGAAGCGGTGAATAATTGCTTATACCCGGCATAGGAAAGGCACAGTAGAAAACACGGAAGAACCACTGGGAATGAATAAATGTTTATGGGTAACTCTAAGGGTGCATAAAACAATACTTGATCGTTGCCTGTAAAATAGAGCAGCATTAAACACATACTAACATCACGAACTGGTTAAAATGAAAAAATTGACAGCCGTGTTTGTCTGATTGAAAAGCTGAACTTCATGATTTCTGTTGTTGAAAAATTTCGTCTTAATATTGACGATGCTTCAGTAAAACCGTACTTCACAAGGTCAAAGTACGAATATATTTTAAGTTGAAGCACAATATTTCAGCATTGGCACTGCAATATCAACTTAAAAAAATACAAAAGTTCTTCTTAAGTCACCGACATTTATGTCGAACACAACAAATCTCGACAAACCTCGAATGTTCCCGTTTCGTCGTTTCAAACTCTCCCGTCGACCTTTTGTGAAAAGAGCGGGGTCGCTGGCCGGGGGGGTGACGCGCCATTGTGGCGTCAACGCGCGGGGGAAGTGTGACGTCACTCTGGTCCTTGTAATAACGCATAGGGGTGCGCGTCCGGCGTCGCGGCGCCCGAGCGAGTTCGGACCAACTATCCTCGGTGCGAAGCCGCTCGGGTTTGCTCGGCAACGTTCGGAAATCGGGTTCGGGAATGTTCGCGTGATTTCGCGCCATCGTTCGATTTCGTCGACCGGAGGTATCCTTCTTGTTGGGACGATGGGGATGCTTTCTTTCCACTGGTGGTAAAGCACCGGCGCACAGGGCGCTGAGGAAGGTACGCTTGGCCTTGTCCACCTCTTCTGCCGGACAGTACAACACCAGGCGACCGGCTTTTCCCATTTCTGTGGCAGAATAGATTTTATGAGGCACTAACTTCTGATGTAAAACAGCCTTTGACTGCATACTTATTCACGTGTCAATTAATTGTTGCGGTATTGATTCTGCAGCGGCTTTTTTAAATGACAAGTTTAATCGCGTGTAAAAAATCTTTATAAATCCTCTTTTTCACCTTTCACCATGGCCTTGGGATGGAACCTCTTGACTTCGTAGATGCCACGGTGATACTGCTGAAGCGTGACGTTGGTCACGTGCCTGCTCAGAGGCACTGCGACCAAGTTGACCATGATGCTGTAGTAAAGCTCCACAAAGAGCTGGGCCGCACTGTGTAATTTGTCTTTATCGGTGCGCAGGGTCGAACAAAATACGACCGAGTTGTCGGCGCCCGACCAGGATATGGACACGTGATAGTTCTGTAAGCAATTGTAATAACTCAAATGAATTTACTTGGATTTAGTTCATTTGACAAAAGACTTCTTTCCACTCAGGAGGTTTAGGCTAAAAAGTTGACTGTTTTTTTAATAATGTTTTTTAAATGTCCCTAATTAGTACGTACAAACCAGTAAATTAAAAAGTTAAAATTTATCGGTACTAATTACTTTGAATGTTGTATTAAAAACGGCTTGAGTAGTTATATTTCAACATTTCGCCTTAGTTACATTTTGATACACCGTCGAGTAAATACTTCGTAAGCATTGTTTTAGAGTGGGGTGTGAACAATTTTGCATGATATAGTTGATTACTCGCTGAGTAATAAGTGTCAACTATTGGTTTAGTGATTGGTCACTTTTTTGTTAATTATTGGCTTAGTGATTGTTTGCTTTCTGTTTTTAAGTAAGCAAAGACATTTAGGATAATTATTTACTGGCGTCAGCTGTTACCCTTCTGTTTGTTTTCGGTCGGACCTACGGAGTGACAGGGCGCAGACAATTACTGTAAATGGCACAGGTCGGACACAAAATAAATCCAGGACCTATTTGTTTGTAAACATTTGCCGAGAAGCGTCTACCTCGCGTCAACTAATTGCCGAAGCTTATCAAACACGTGAGAGTAATTTGCGCACCAACCGGCACTACGGCTAAAGTTCGATACATTTAGCCGACTTGCGTTTGATTGCGATCGACTAAAATATTTTTTATATACTTTTGATCGATTGGTTCGGTAAAAAAGTCGCAAGAACACTTAAACATTTTGAGCGTTAATTGCATTCCAAGCCAGCGATTGAGGTTAATTTGTTACGTCAAACAACGCTTTATTAGGCTTGGTCATATTAATGTTCTTGTGTGCGACAGTTACTGTAATGACGTAACACATATTCGACGCGACCAGGTGAAATGTGGCGATCGACGTGTTGGCTACCCCATCATTATGCAAAGTCGGACCTTTAACCTCTTTTCGATAAAGCACCTTATGTTTTTTTGCTAATAAACGTTAATTCAAATTTTCCTAACGTTTCTAATAATCATAATTTAGTTTCGAATAGCAAAATCTGCCTCAATCCGAGAGGTGAAAAACAAACGTTTCTGGTTGCACATCAATGATAAAGAATAAACTAAATACGTACAGCGAAAATTAGTTTGTGTACCACCCGGCGTAACGCAGCCATTGTCGATGTTTTATGCTAAGTTGGTATAAGCCTACAACCTCCTTTCGATTATGTACCATATGTTTTTTTTTCAAATGAACGATAATAATCCATGCTTTTATATAAAACTAACTTTTATAATGCTGGTTCAACATCAATGTTAAACATTAAACTAAGTACAGAACTTCGTAAACCGAAAATCAGTTTGTTTCAATGTTACATGATAAAAATATTTCGCTCCTGAAAGCGTCATCAGTATTGGTTTACTAAGTTCTGTACATAGTTTAATCTTTACTGACTTTTACATAACATTTTTGATAAATAATTTGCCCCCTGAATAACACAAAATCAGAAATATCTTAAGGTAAACCCCTTTTTCGTTTTACAGTGCACACGCAGTAATATATTTTGTGACGAAAGTAAAGTGAATTTACAGTTCAAATAAAAAAAAGCGTTTGACACAAGATTATAGCAACAAAAAGGTATCGCCCTAATCTGTAATTGTTTAGAAGGAATTCATTCAGATTACATCAAGCTAAATTTGTTCTTAATGTCGCATGTGCAGCTAAAAAGAGTGTACATTTTAAACAAATTTCCATTTCACTCATTCGGATTAAATAAAAAACAAACAAGGATACCATTCGGAAAAAAAACATAATCTACATTTTTACCATGGTTCTATATATAGCGAATTTGAAAAATTATTTTGTCTAAATTGGTGTACTACATCGAATTGTCAGACGCACAAGTTTGGTGTTTTGATTACAACAACCAGGAATATTTATAGTAAAAACAAGGTATAAATAACCTGCTGGATTTCAGCAAACTCTTCGTAATGGCAATACAAGATGTAGCCCATCACGTCCGACTCCACCTTAATACGCAGCAATCCCTCGCGCGCCGTTTCCAAGACCACAATGGCTGGGGCGTGTGATTTTGTGACGTCACTTTTGGGGGCTACAAGCTCGGGCGGGGGGCTCGGAAATGGGGTGCCAGTCACGTCGCTGCCACTTGAATCTGGGTACCCTGAAAACGCAATCTTGAGTTAAACTTTGCTGTAAAGATTAAGTTATCGACTTGACTGTGGAACATAATTTGATTTTCAGTTATTTGGGCAAAATTAATTGACTAAACTCAAGTCTTCCTAATAAATGGCTTTTTTGGACCTTAAGTTTTTTCAAAGACATGTATTATATTTCTGTTTAGACTACAAGTAAAGGTCTTGCTTATCGTGGACCATAACAAGCTGTACAAAACTCTGTAACAACATTTAAACACACTTAAATTATCTGTAGCAACATTTTTTCCCTATTAATCAATTTAGAGAAAAACGAGGTTTCATAAAAATAAATGAACACCCCTATAAAAAAATTTCTAATATATATTAAATCACTATAGTTTTAGAAATAAAAAAAAACTTCCTTATCAATTCGTATTGTTTTGTTCACGTTACTTTACAGTTTACTTGCAGTCGACTTTCGATTGTTACGTCAAAAGCACATCATGCAGTTTTCTTAAAATTATTTTTTGTGACACGCATAGAGAGACTAAAACGGTAACTTTAGTTAATTGTACTTGTTTTTGTCGTCAATCTTTACATTCTTGCCAAATTTCGGAAAAATCAGTCTATAGAGATGTAAAAATTTTGCCCAAACATACCCTTGCAATCTGTTTCATGTGAATAAGCCTACGTCAAATTTTGGGGGGTCGCGTTAGTTTTAAAAAAGGGGTCGCCATAAAAAAACATTTGGGAACTACTGCCCTACATTTTCTTACCGCCGTTCATATTTGGATGCAATCTTTAGGTTTCAGCGTAATCCAAAACGTCGTTTACCCATTTTACCATTTGATCGATTGTCAACATCGCATTCGGTAGGGTTGTATACACATCGTTATTTAGCTTATCACAGCAATAAATTCCACTTTACATCTTAAAGATTTCATCGCTATCTGCAAAGAAAATACAAAAGTTATGAAAATATTGGCCCATTGCTGCAAACAGGCTGTTCATTTAAAACTGTGGAAGTATCTCAATTCACACAAGAACTTTAAAACAACAATATTCAATTAAAAAGTAATAAACCCCTTATACAGGGCTTTAACATTAAAGAAAGCAAATTAAACTAAAAAAATATATTTTAAATTTAAATGATGTTAACCGTATGACTATTTTACACTTTCTATACTCAGTAGATTCCTACCATCTTAAACAGAAAATGTGAAAAAACCTAATTAAATTGGCATTAGACAAAGATTTGGCTATTTTGAACGTATTAACGAGGCAATCCCCCTTTCCTGTCATTTTCATTGAATGTTCGCAGCTTATTCCCATACGCACGTCTTTAATAATTTATTGTTTTCGTAATCCATCACAATAAGGTCGCCAAAGCACTGATTATGACTTCATATCCTTGTAAATTCTCCCTAACTAACATGTTTATCGTTACTTATAAAGTTAATTGTACAAAAGCGTTAATAAAATACGCTCAGCCGCTTTGTACAGTTGTACGATTATGTATACTCTGTCGAGTTTTAATACAAATTTACTTAAAAATCTAAAGGGGTAAGTTGGTTTACAAAAATAGATTAAAACTGTAGTGCTCTATATAGTTTAAAATAGCAGTATAAAATAGAAACCTTTTTATGGTATGGCATATAATTTTCGTAAACTCGACGCACACCATATTAAAATATTTATCAACAGACTATCTCCTCTATAACTATACACTTGGTCTAATGCGCACATAATAATCAAAACCCTCAAGCTTTGAAAACATCTCAACACTTTAAAACAAATCCTTGTCAGGCATATCCGTCTGTTGAGCTGACTCAAATCGCCACAGAAGAATCTCCCTAATCTGTGCGTAAATCTAACCTGACAAAATACTCCTTTTGATTAAAAGATCTTATCGCAAACGCCACGCTATGTAGCGTATAGTGCCCGCTTTCGAAAGTGTGGCGGCCAGGTACCAGTCAACCAAATGTATTCCTAAACCAGCTCGCCATTACGTTCTAAATAATTAAAACACTAGTTGGTTTGTTTTGCCAACTGCTCTGTATACCACGCCCGACGACCAATCGCTTTACACAGTTGCTATATAGCTGACACGACATATGTCTCTGTTTTTTTCTATGCCAAAATCCACGCATCAATATTATCTGTTCTCCGTGATTTGAAAGACATTTGAAGCATAGGGAATAGCCCCCTTACTCGGTATTTTATTTCGATACTACTGCCGATACCGATCTTTTAAAAGTAGGTTTTTATGCAAAAATAATCAATTTAATGTGGATAAACGAATTATAATTTATGATATAAATATTAAACCATGACAAAAAATGATTGTTTTTCTGGTTAATAAGCCAAAGTTGAGTTTTAAGCCAATAGTTTGCCTTTCCAAAAAGTTAGCTTTATGCTTTTCAAAAATTACTTCCCCGATTTTGTATAAAACGCAGCGCATGGCTATTAAAGTTGCAATTCAGCCTTTTTTCTTTATTACCATACACACAGCAGCCTTTTTAAATTTATAAATTAATTTTTAACAAAATTTTGAACGTTTGAAAATATATTTCCGTGGGTTACATTTAGGCTGCAAAATTAATCGGTTTTAAATTGTATCCGAAGATACACTTTTCTTAATATTGTACCAGTCCTCTTGAAGGGCTTTGACAACCAACTCATCAAAACGTTGCCAGTTTTAGTTGCGGACTTTTGCATCAAGAAACCAACAATAGTCCTAAATCGACAAATACTTCCGCTTTAAATCCTGGCCGAAAGCTCCAAGTTTAAGCTGCGAAAAATCCAGCCTAAAACGTAACGTCGGCCTCGAACAAAAACAGCACAACGTTAGCAACGAACTGGCTGATCCTTGGTTACAATAGACGCCATTATCACCAGTCGATATATCAATTGTCACGTCATAACTAAACAAGCACCTGCGCGTATGTTTTGTGAGCGGGCTATTATTGTGGTTTTATTGTATCTGGAATCGCGACCTTATTCAAAAAGTCCTCGTCCTTTACCAAGCAAACATACCGAAGTGTGTATGGGGCACTCGTATGATAAAACTTACGGCTGACGATGGCGAACACTATAGATAACATCTCGATTTTTGAAGCATATTGTCTTATTGTTGAGATCCAACCCATTTATTTACTTTGGTCAAATCGTGAGGGAATTAAATTCTATCGAGTGTTTTCATAAAATGTCCGTGTGTGCGTCAATAGCGACAACCAGAGCTTCACAGAAACATTTTACCATGATATTTAAAACTAATAAAAGAAGCAAACTATATAGTTTAATTAAAAAAAAACAATAAGTAAAATTTGGGTTATTACGCAAACTTGAACGATATAATTAATTTTGCTTTCTCAGGGAAATTTTGCCTTTTCAGGAATAGCACACAACAATCCCTTTAACCAAAAATAGCGGAATTATGTATAAATTTAAAGGCAGCGACATAATAAAACCGAATATGTAGTAATCTATCGCTAAATAAGACCTAAAACCGTCGGAAGAATTAAACCTTTGGAATAGGTTCTAAACTTGTCTAAATAGAATTTAAATCCCTAAATAACATTTGTCACAGTAGGAAGAGTGTGTTTGACGTTGAAGAAGATACGCGTGTGTTTTTGTTTCGTTTTAAGTCTTATTCTAAAGGTTTCGTAGGCATTTAAGGTCTTAGTTCGATCGAAACCGTATTCCGACTGGGATAGTCCTATTTTGCTCTAATGCCGAATGTGTTTCTTTATGGTGCTATCCACTTCATGGTGCTTTCGTTATTATTGCTGAAGCCCTTTTACAGTGTTGTAATGACTCAAGTCATTGAACTGACTTAAGTAGTTTGACCATAATGACCTGACTTGACTTAAGTCTTTTGGACAAATGACTTGCGTTGAACTTGAAAAAAGGGCTCAAGTCATTCAAAATGACCTGCTTACAACACTGCCCTTTGTAGGGTAGCAGCTTTACATGAAAAAAACAAAACGCGCAATGCTATACCCGAGGTAATAGGCGGCGAAAATCGATTCGTATTGTTGTTTGTTTAACGCGCTCGTTAACTTTGAAAATAAGGCGCCAGTCAAATTGTTTACAGGTGGCATTTAAAGCGAATTAAAAATCTGTCTGTCTCGTCAAATTAAAATTAAGGTCGAGCAAGGGCGGGGCGCTGAACTGTAGTACAAAGGTGGACCTGCCACCAAGAACTACTACTTATAGGGAGCAAAGTTCGCTGTGTTTTCCTATTTGTTCGCATAGGTTTGCGTGAGAAGTGTAACCTTTGTCGCAGGTAGGTTTTGCAGGTCACTGGTAGTTTAATGTTTTTTGACATGCAGCTATTTCAATAAATATGCTGTTTCTACAAGACATAGTAGGCTATACTAAAAATGACTCATTCCCTGATGAAGGCTTTCTGAATAGTTAGCCGAAACGTTGGATAAACAAATATATACCAGAAGAACTTATTTTTAGCTATTTCAATGAACAACACAAAACGCTGCGCTAAAGCCTGCTTTTGTATAAACGCACTAAATAAATTGCCTTTAAATTTAGGCTACAAAATAATCTCGGCCTACGTAATGATTAGTCGGTATAGTTTTTTGAGCCCAGTGGTTCCCAATTGGGGATTCATAGAGGTATTTTGGGTGTTCCATGTGCTTTGCACCCGCAAAATCAATGGTGATTGATTGTAAATATAAATTATTACCCACAAGCATTGCTTTATAATGCTGTTGCTACCACGCATAGTATACGAAACAAACTATGCTTATATCGTCGGCCTTATCACTTTTAATTTTGTTCGTTGGTTATCGCGTTTTTATTTCTTTTTTTGTGTGGTGTTGTTTCAAGCGTTGCATAGTTTGCAAGACACGATAAATTTAGTGCAATTCCAAGACCATTTGAGCTACAGGTAGTCGTGGGATTCAGCCGGTTCGCACCGGTTCTATGAAGAACCGTCTCGCGAAATTTAATGAGAACAGCGAACCGGTTATTAAAAATAATCAGATCGAACGTTTCTACTTATACTTAATTTTATTTCGCTTTGTAGTGTCTATAAACTCGTTGTGAGGATTTTATTTGACTGTGAGATTATCCTCTTAACCTTTTACATTATCTATTTAAAATTGAATGGTTTTCTTTCAACATTTGTTCGGCTGTATTTAGCCTACATTGCTACGTTTGGCGCGTTGAGTCTTTCAAAATGCAATTTTTAGTCATATAGCTGTTAGGTCATTTGTGCATTAAAATACTGCCTATAACTCTTACGATTTTAATAAATGACATGTGATCGAACAATGTGCAAATTTTTGTTTTAAATGCGTCACTTTAAAACCTCGTTTTGTTGTTTCACCTTTAAAAATTGCAGACTCGCTTTCCCTGCAGTTTAACATTTGTTTGGGGCCATAGCTTTTACCTTTAAAAGTGTACGCGATACTGAAAAGGATGGGAAGTACTGATTTAGCCTAGTTTGTTGATGAATTTTGCAAAGTCGTTTCGCCAAATAACGCAGTAAATTTTTGGTCTTGTTTAGGAATTTAGCCTGTTGTTTAGTGGTTTTCACAAAGAAGTAAAGGCATGTAATAGATATTCTATAGAGGGCTTTAACAAATAAATATTAGGAGTTTTGTTCGTTAAAAAGTTGGTGAAATATAAAAAAAATCTTGCTAACTTTAAGATTGTTGCATGTCTGTCAGGCGTGAGCACCGTATTGCGCAAAAGTTCTCGATTATGTTGTTTAGTGATAAAAACTTTTGTCTTATTTTCCCTAAACATGTTAGCTAATGATTGGCCTTCTGGTTTAAGTATTTTTGCCTCATTGTTTTTCTAACTTTAAGTTAAGTTGTCTTATAATAACGCAATACTATTCCTAATAAAGTGTAAGCGAAAACTAAGAAGCTATAGCTTGCGGCTGCCATCAACCGTTAAAAATTCAAGATTGATTTACCTGGCATTTCGCGTTGTTTAAAATGTCTGATTATGGCAAGTAATGGGGGCTTTCTTGACGGAATATAATGCATTTCTGTTTTTGTGACTGTAAAAACAGCGTTTTCTTCAAGGCTACATATCGAAGATAGAACGATCGACACAAGAAAAGTCATGCCCAATTGACGACAGTTGTGCAACGTTGAAAGTAAAGCTTGCAGTCGGTGAACTTTGACCAAGCAAGTAGTGTTCCGTCAGCGAAATCTACAAAACAAAAGTGTTCTCCTGAAAGTTGTTTTGGTCGGCTAGACAAAAACAAATGTGCTCAGTTTGTGAAAACGCAAGGCAAGGCATGTGTCATCTGTTGTTGGTTTAATTTCCTCCATTAATTAACCAAGGCGTTTGCGTGGGGGATGTTATTGTTGATCTAATTTTTTTTAATTAACCAAGTAACGTTAAAGTTAACCCCATTTGGTAAATCCGGAACTGCAAAGCCGCCAAACGCCATGTCATGGTGCAATTTTCCTCATTTTCGCTAAGCGGCGATTCGGTCAAGAGAATTTAGGGGGAGAAAAATGTCCGGAATGAAAAGATCAGCCCTCGTTATTCAGCGGCCCGTGACGACTCGGCTTTTTTCCAGACAGGCAGACAAGATAGCACACTAGTTGTAAACAAATGGCAGAATTGAAAGCTGACGATGGCTTAGTGTCAGCGACGTTGTAAAATCGGGCCTTGCCTCGTTTACTGTATTTGTTTAGTCGGCGCATTCTGTACTTTGTCCAGATTACGTAATGCTGTTTGTTCGGGTTGCGTGCGCGATTTGCGAGTGCAGTTAAAATCGCAAGATGTTTGCCGGCCAATCAGTGTCGTCATAACGTGGCGTGATAGTTGTGTGTTGCTTGCTGCACAGTTATTATGATGTAACTTTTGGTATCATGTTAAAATAAGCACACACTGTTAAACATCCTGCATATTACGTTGTAAGGACTATAAATCTAAAAACTGTAATATATAATATAAAACTTTGCAAGATTTAAAATTTAGCTGGAAACTACTTAGGTTGGGGTTATAGTCTTATATAGTATTTGCCCTTCAAGCCAGCGTCGGCTGAAATGGTTTGATAGAAGTATCATTAAAATTGATTTTCTGAAAATTGTATTTTAGTCACCCAGATGTTACCCGCCTGAAAAGAATGGCAGATCTTGTGGGTTGCTGGCTGCAGCACCGAAAAAATTGGGGTGACCGGGTGCAGCTAAGGTCAAAAGTGTACCCCGCTAATGTAACAGAAATTAGGAGGTTTAATCTGTTGACAAAAAATCGCGTGTAAGCTTTCGATACTTTCCATAGTGGAGTATGTAAACTTTGTAATATATTAGTCTTTAAAGATCTCGCTAGTGTATGGCTAAAAAATTGGGATGAACGAGTGCAACAAAAGTGCAACTCATGTTCTGTTCGTATTTTACACTTGTGCATAAAACCCGATTGCCAACAGACATACCTTTAAATTAGCCCTGCACACAAAAGGTCTTGGCACACAGCATTCGTCGGGTGGATACCAAGATAATTGAATGCATTTTTAGCACAGTTTGCAATCTCATGGGTAAAGACAAGCTATAGTCTTATGCGAGCACTTGGTGTGCATGGGTTTGCCTTGTACTGATTGATTTTCGTACTGTTCAATAAACGTATTGCCCTAGAACGTAAAGTCCTTCCTTATCCTTTGCAGCTACTTTGGGTATTGCCTCCTGATCTAGTCTGCGACAAGCACCCACAAAATACTCTTTATTTATTTGTTTGGTGATGCTTTAAACTTTTGACACCGACTAAGGAAATAAACAGTAACCTTTTGAATTTTTTTAGGAGTTGATAGCATTTGTAGTGCTATGTCTGGCACAGGTTTTTCACAGTGGTTTTGGAATGAGAGATTTTGGCTGCCACATAATACGACCTGGGCTGACCTACGCAATACAGAAGATGTGACCTTCCCCCAAGCCACGGACATGCTCTATGTCATTCCATATTCCCTTGTTTTGTATGTGGTCAGAATTGTAATTGAAAGGTAATTAAAATTATTTTTTATCACAATAAATAAATATATACCAACGCTGTGGTATTACATATTTAGAAGATATTCATTTTTCTTTAAGCTATAATATAATATTCTTTATACTGCTTGGAAGACTGCCCAAAACTATCTACTAGTTATGGGCATTTAGAACATACATTAGCTAAATATGATTGGAAATACAGGAAATGAGGTATGATTGGAATACACTGCCTAGACTCTTAGTCTCAAATTAAGTAAAGTAATTCCTATACTACATGTCGGTTTAACAATCCTCAATTTACCACTCATAAACTTGCACAAACTAACTGGGACTAGCCACTTTTAACTGGGGCTGTCAGTTAAAATATGGAATAAATGTTTCAATTGATTTCTTCTCTTCAAACTATTTTTCATGGCCTCATAGCTTGGCAACCTAAATGCATTGATAGACCTAAGACTTTCTTTTAAGTTATCCTAACCTTCACAATTATATATACTCTTCATGTCATTTATTATCATGTAAATAGCATTTATACCAATAATAATTTAGGGGTAAGGGGGTGTAGCTTTTTTAATACTTCAATACAAGTTTTCTACCCTTCTATTTTGTTTGCTATTCTATGTTAATAACTTTTTTTCCATCTTTTCTAGACTAATTGCAAAACCAATCGGAAGAAAGTTGAACATATCCGATACTCCCAATCGGGCTCCTTCACCTAATATTGTGTTGGAAAAGGTCTTTCAAACCATTACGAAAAAACCTGAGGGTGTCCGACTACAAGGTACATTGTTTTTAAACTTACACCTGATGTTTTAATCTGTACATCATCCCTGTATAATATATTTTTATAAACAATTTTAAAAAGTTGTTCCTTCGCCAATCGCATGGCATGCTTTGATACCCTAACCAACTTCAACTACTCAAGTTCTCTTTATTGACTGCAAGTCAATGGTTCTTAAGCTTCAATGGCTTACGGCACCCCTCAAAAATATATATTTTTGGCACCCCAACTGAAATTTGCGAGTATTTTACTAAAATGTCACTATAAATGGAACTGGAACAACACAATCAACTTAAAACATGTAGGAAAATGTAATTTATTATAATGGTCTCTAATCGTACACAAATAGTTGTATCAAGAATCTACCAATCATGCAAAAATCATATTCTTTAAAATTCTCATATACCTACCATACAGAGTTGCGATTTTGCACTGCCACTTCACCAATGCAAGTGCATTTTGCCCTGAGCAAGTTTTTAGCACTTACTCGCCCGTCTGACAAGCATCTATAGCTTACTTGTTGTTTGTAGACATATATACTGGCCTCAATTTGCGAAAAATTATGCTAAATGCCGCCGAATAAAAGCAAAATATTGTGTGATCGCAATACGCATTTCCAAAACTACAGAATTTAAAAAAAATCCTATCACACGTGGTACAAAGTCCTATGTGTTTAATAGCCTGTTAAGTAGTCTAAGTTGACTATAGGAGAACTATTTAAACCGAAATTGTAAGACAGGTCAGTGCCAACAGTTTTGGCGAGTGTTATTTTGTCTGGGGAATTATTAGACAATTGTCCAAATTTTAATTTAGTTATCCCTGCAATATGTGGATATATAATTACAAAAATGACAATAAATTATACTAGGCATTTTTTTCAATATACATATAGCACATGCTTCTTCTAACTCAGGGGTTCTTAAACTTTTTTACCGCGGACGCCTAAAATTTTGTTTTGGTTCTTGTGCACCACAGTCCACAGTGGGCAAGACGTTTCAAAAGATACGCTCTAAAATATCGTCACAATACAAATTGAGTTCGTAAATTTGCTGATTCCGGCCAAAAAATGTAAAAGTAAAAAAGCATTCAGTGCAAAACCGTTTTATTTTTAGTTAAACTGTTTTCTTAAAAATTTGATTATATACTTCTTAAATATATACTAATATTTGAATTAAGGCTTTTATGGACCCCCTAAAACTAGTTCACAGACCCCCAAAGGGGTCCATGGACCCCAGTTTAAGAACCCCTGCTCTAACTATTCACATTGGTAAATCTGTAGACCAGTACTGTTTACACTGTTTTTGCAGGTTTGTGCAAACAACTAGACTGGAGTGAAAGGCAGGTACAAAGATGGTTTCGCAGAAAGCGCGAAATCAACAGACCATCAAAACTCGTCAAGTTCTCGGAAACTGTGTAAGTTGCAGACTATCACAATTTTATTTAAACATTTTTATCAAACAAAACTCACTGAATATCCGTTTTTTGTAAAAATGTAAAAAATAGAAGATTTTTTCAGCTAAAGGTGTATTGTATCGTTATTAGGTTGTAGATAGTAGTTATGCAATGAATAATATGCTGTAGATAGTAGTTATGCAATGAATAATATGCTGCCAAGTAGTAGTACCACTGTTGATTGGGTTTGATTGACACACACCTTTCCATGCTTTAGCCCATGCAAAACCTCAACTAATCCCCATGTGAATTTAAAATTTAACTCTTTATTTACGAATAACATGATTTAATAAAAGTAGGCCAATCCTGTTAGTGCATTGCAGAAGTGCATATGCATCGAGTTTAACATAGTTTTTTACAACCTGCTCTATGGCAGACTAAAATAGTCATTGGTGGTTGGTTAACAATCAGTTTGCAAAAAAAGAATAAAATTAGGATAAAAATACTCTTTAAAAAAAATATATTTTGCTAAATTTGTGTTAAAAAAACAACAGATTTTGCAAAATGTTTATTTTATTTTATATTAGAATTAAAATTCCTCTATGTGATTTGAAAGGTAGACCCATCAGCTTAATTAGAATGAAAAATTACACTTCTATTGCAAAAAAACAAAAGTTAGCTATAAAATCGTTTTTTACCTCACTTGACTATATTCTATCTAGTGTATTGTTTGTATTTAAGATGTGATGGACTCGCAAATTTTTTGTTGCAATAATTAAGCTTTCGTCCAGTTTCATTTATTTGTCACATTTCTGTTATTTATCATTAGTGATCAATTGTTCATACAATTGTCCTAATTAATTCCAACAAAGGAAGGAAGCACATGGGGCTAATTGACTTGGCTGCATTTTGTGTAACATGACCCTCTTTTAAAAAATATATTGTTGTCAATCGTCATTATTTTGTTTGTATTGATATTTGGATGAAGCCTCTTAATTATTAATACAATACTTATTATAAGGGCTTCAGTCGGTAAGATAGACCAACTAATGTTTAGGTTAATCAATATAACAATTTGTGTATAAATTTCAAAGCCAAAAAGGTTGAGTAAATCGACAGCATCTTGATTAAGACGTTTCAATACGAACTTGTATCATCTTCAGTTAGTGTGACTGAAAAGCAAAGTTTATTATTAAGCTACATTACAGATCCGTGCATAGTTACCCATACCCAATTTGTGTATAAATGTATGAATTAGGCAATTTAAAAAAATATTTTAACTAGCTAAACAAACAGTGTTATCTAGAAACAATTATTTGGAGATTGAAACCTTGAAGATATTACCAGGAACCTGATTGTTTTTAAATCAGTGTGTACTTGTCTTTAAATTAACCACTTATACTTTACAACTGGCACACAAAGTGATATGATACCTCAATTATTTATTAATTGTATGGTATACTAGCACAGACCTAGGTAAACTACGGCCCGTGCACTCATTTTCCATGAAACTTTTTTTGGAAAAATGGGCATTTACATTTTTCTTGGTTTTTGGATGTTTTTCTGAATAAATTACACTTGTAATAAGGCATTCTTACCTATTCCTACTCTTACAAGCTTGTCGTAAAAAATAATATTTACAACCTTTTTGAGGAATCACGCTTTGTATAATGTGCGTTTCAAAACCCTTTTTTGACCCCCCTCCTCCAAGGACCTTTTTAAATTCTCAAAAACCTCCTATCAAAAATAATTTCTCACCCCGAATATAGAAGAGATGTGCTTGTGCACCACCATTTTTCATAAAAGAATAAGGACACTGGACAGTTATAAATGACATTTTATGTTTTTTCAGTATTTTTCCAAAGCAATTACTGTTACTTTTTATTACTTTTCTAAAATATGTTTTTTTATCAGATTTAAATAGACAATTGTGGGTTAAAAAATATTTGAAACCTATAGGTACTATTTTTAGGCAAGTTTTGGCTTTTTAGGCAATGATTAATTGATAAATATTTTTTTCTATTTTGCAGATGGCGGTTTGTGTTTTACATATTTGTATTTACCTGTGGGTGCATCACAATGTCCGACACCAAATGTCCGTGGCTAACTGAACATTGCTGGTACGGTTATCCTGACAAGCAACATTTGACTCCACTCAAATATTGGTACTTTCAACTGGAACTGTCCTTTTACACATCCTGCATCGTGTCACAGTTTTCCGACGTCAAAAGAAAGGTCAGATTAACAAAGTTCGAATTTTTATCTTTTATTTGTTCATGGGTGAAGAAACTTTTTTTATACCGTGGGTCATGAATCAGTCATTTAACAATAAAAAAAAACACTCATGTTGGTCAAAAATTAAAAGACATGGTATTATTTATGCCTAACTTGCATCTACATCTTTTCTACTAAAATATCCTTGACTGGTAGTCTATAAAATTTATAAAGTTTTTTAAGGATTTCATTAATTTAATTTAATTTAACCATTGGTGTTAACATTTGGTTATAACTTAAATATTTTGAATATAGATATCATTATTTTTGAAAAGCCAGATGGGTTTTTTAAAAACTGTAGTTTTTTATGTTATGGGCCACAAAGTGACGGTTAGTGGTTCGCCATC
This sequence comes from Ascidiella aspersa, assembly GCF_963924565.1. Lineage (NCBI taxonomy): Eukaryota > Metazoa > Chordata > Ascidiacea > Phlebobranchia > Ascidiidae > Ascidiella > Ascidiella aspersa. Next base: position 26,164,342 of record NC_139451.1, read on the forward strand.
CCTACAATTTAGTTATACAGTGTTGTAATCCAATGTTAGCAAGGCAAATCTATAAAGACATGCTGTGTTGAGATTCAATCCTTAAACAGTCTAACACCGTTGACCTATGAACGGGCCTATGCATGTTCACTTGTAAAGCTAATTAATAATCGATAGCAATGTTTTCGAATTCATCCGGTCATGGGTTGAACTCTCCACAGGTTAGTTTCTAGTAGCCCTGCCTCGTTTACACGGAAATTCCTAAAGCAGTCTGCTCATTGTATTAGGCACATGAATTCATGTAGTGTTTTACTGGTATATATACCTATGTGTTAGTCTGGAAAATATGAGGACACATTAACATATGTGTGTTTATTTTTAATACAAGCCAGTTTTTAATTTTTCAATTTAGTTTAATAAAAAAAAATTTATAGAAACTTTCAGTCTGTGTTTTAGTAAACTTTATACATTATTATTAGATTTATTTATATAGTTTCCAAATCATCACATATTATCTGATTATTGACCAAGACTGTCTGACCACACTAACTATAGAATGCTGTCTATTTTTAGGACTTTTGGCCAATGTGTCTCCATCATTTTGCCACCATCTGCCTAATATCCGGATCTTATGTAATAAACATGCTTAATATAGGAATGCTTATCATGGCCCTTCATGACCTTTCCGATGTATTTTTAGAGGTAAGTACTATCAATTATACATCGGTTGATTTGGTTCACTGAATAAAATTTCCAGGTTTGGCTGTTTAATTAAAATATTTCGGTTTAGCTCATAGATATCCTTTTAAATATCGCCATATATGTTAATTGTATGTCTTTCTTAGTAAAGAAAACAGACTATTATTGTAATTTTGTCTATGTTTCTCAACCCTAATACAACAACCACACACACAGCATGGGAAATACAGTTTCTCTGAAATATATAATAGCTCCATTAGGCTATAAGCCGCTAAGCTCTTTTAATGCCGAAATTGGAAACCCATTTGAAACAGAATCCTTTAGGTTGTAGAGAAACAAGATGGAAGATAAAATACATTATTTATTAGCCTATAAACCAACTGAGTGAGATATAGCATCAACTCTTTATGAGGATAGTTATTACTTATATATATATATATATATATATTACATACACATATAGTATATATTACACATATAGTATATATCTGTGAAAATAACAAGTGTTATTTTCTTGTGCTATGTTAAAAATGATTGAAAAGTTATTTGAAATGTTCAAAATGATACCTACTTCTGTATGGGCTTTGATATTCTTATTACATCTTTCTACAACCTCCCACCATTATGCTCCAAAAATTAACTGTTGTTTTTTATGCCTTGTCATTTTGTAAAGTCACTTAAATAAAACTGCTATTGTATACAGTGTTTAACCAAAACGCATTTCTTTTTTTAGGGTTCGAAGTTGATGAAATACAGCAAGTATGAGGCACTAGGGTCGCTGGGATTGGCCTTGTTTGGCTTGTCCTTTTCAATTGTGCGGCTCATTTATTTTCCGTTCTGGTAGGTTTTTTTGACATAGGCAAATATATGTATTTTTGACTTATTTTTGTTACTCCCTTATGTTTCCATTAAAACAGATAAACCAAAAATGGAAACAACAGGTCCCCTAAAACCGTTTTTTCTGATGCTTTATAAATGTCCAAGCCTAAGTAGTTAGTCAAATAATCACTTCCTAATAATTATATGTAAAGTTGGTGATGACTATGCTAATGTAGTAAATTATCGCCAGGTGTAATTATATTGTCCACCAATGAAAATCGATTAAAATTATAATGCTAAGTTTTCTATGTAAAGTAGTAGGAGGAAGTCTACAAGGCTTCGACGAAGCTCTAGTGTTATTTCCTTGTTCTAACAGATTTGCTAAAAGTCAATTCTGTATGCCAATAGGCAATTATACAGACTACACACCGGTCCTTCATATATATAACGGAAATGAGAGGTGTTTTTGTATTTTAGAACTTGTAACAGCTTCCTTTGGTAATGCCTCTAAGGTTGGTCACAAATTTACATATAATCCAGTCCTGTGCTTATCAATGGTGCTACCAATAAATCAGGCATGTCTGTAAATTCAACTTGGCCTGTTTAGTATTGGAAATTTTGTTTTTTTAAGTTCACTGTGGTATATCACAAGTTGGGGGTTTGATTGTGGCAACCTGGTTCTTATATAGAATCCATTTCTTTTTTCTATGATAACCTAATTTCTTTCATTTTAATTTATATATTTAATTTAATTTAAAATCCTACACAAGTGCTATTAAAACAATGTTTTCATATCAGCAATTCACAAACTGGGGTCCCCACACAACAGTTTGTTTTAAAAGTTTCTAAACATGGTGGAAAAAATATTTTTTTACGGCTGTGGCAGGCTGAATAAAGTTTGAGAACTATTGTTATATGTCATAAATGGTCTATTTTTCATGTTAAACTTTATACTGAATCCTTGTGTTTCTTCACGTTTCAGGGTTCTCTATTCCGTTTGGTTTGAATGTTGGAAAATTGTTGGTCCGTTTCCCTCATGGTACTTTTTCAGCATGTGTCTCACTGTTCTACAAATGCTTCATATATACTGGTTTTCTTTTATTGTCAAAGGCTTCATAAGGCTGTTTAAGTCGGGCGGACAGGTCGGTATTAGTATTTTTTTCAATCGCTTTTTATTTAATCTATCCGCAATTGCTCGTAGGAAGTAGGAATGTCTGATGATATCTAATGGAAACCGATATGCGATGCTGTAGAAGTATCTATACTACAAAATAGGGTGGTAATAGTACCTATCTGATATCAAATTAATATTAAATTTTCAGTCATAATTTGCCATGCAACACAGTAAATTTACCTTTTGAAAGTAAATTTATCAAAAATAGATTTAACTTAACTGGAGCTAACTCCCCCGCAAATACCCGTAACCCAGAAAAAACACCTTTTTTCAATTTCACATATTCCATAGTCTTGACCTCATTTGATATATGATAAAATTACAAGATTGTCTAAAATATCAGGCATGGGAATAAAAAGTCAACATCCCTAATATGGAGTATGCTTTAAATGTACAACGAGATTTGTAAGACATGCAAATAAAAACCACAGTACTTTGTGCACAAGCTATTGTTACATATTTAGGAACACAATATCTGTTTTTTTTTAGTAATTTCAATAAAAATATTAGAGCCATGATATTCAATAAAATCTAAATTTTGCAGTTTCAGCAATACCCCCCAGTTTTCTGATTTTTGACAAGCTTTTTTAATAGGTTGATGATGCTAGAAGTGAAAGTGAACTTTCTGATTCTGATGATGAAAGAAAGAATACTCGTAAAATCGAGGGCCACGGCGATGCCCCTACCAATGGAGTTTCTCTTCGTAAACAAACCGTAGCCAAATAATGACGCCACTGTATTTTTTTACCTGCATGCATGCTAACCGAAAATCCACCACAGAAAATTCACTTTTCGGAATGTTTCTGAGACTTTTATTGCCACAATGCAAACCATGTGTGATGTAGTTGATTACCTTCTGCCTAATATTAACCAGGAACAGCTTCAATTTTTGTTCATCGAGTTGAATTGGATCTTCATAATATTACCTATTATATGTTACATTAGATTTGTAAATTTATTTAATAGAGGAATGGGTTTTTGAATCTTAATTTGTCTCAGGCTAAGCAATTGACACAATAAAATAAATATTTTATTTTTTTTAATTGGTATGTTGACTCATTAACCGAATTTATTTCAACATGGTCATCAAATCTGCTGTAGGCCTGTTATAACATGTGCTTTAAATAATAAATTGAAAAAAGTGAAGTTGGTTAATTCCATGACACAGTGGTGTTGATAATCATTTAACTGCCATTCTTATGCCAACCAATAAAATATGCTATTAATTAAACAAACAGTCAGTGATGTTTCCTAATTATATTTTAAGTTAAAAAATCCTATTGCGGCCAATTAAAAAGTGATGCTTTTATTGATTTTAGTTTGTATTAAAAAAAAATATTTTTTTTATGTTGTATTGCTTAATAGTTTTGCATTCCAACTTTTATTATGTTGCAAACTTTGTTAAATTCAGCTTTCTTGTTTAAAACTTAACATTCAACATAGATTTGGATAGTGCCTTTTTTAGTTTTAGTTCTTTTAAGCATTGGCCAAAACTTATGGCTATCATAAGAAAACAATAAAAATAGCTCTTTTAAATTGAAGTTTAACTTCTATCTCGTTGTATTAGTATTGTAACAGTATTAAAATGTTTCAAATGCAACGTGTTGAAATATGGTGGTGGTTTTCAAACATATAAGTTACGTTTTTGAAAATAACTACCTACCTTTCACTCTTTACATATGTAACAAATGCTATTGTTTGGAACTCACTTGGAGATGCCATTTAAAAGTAGACAATTAATCTACAAATTATTTAGACCCTCAAATAATCCCAGTGCTTAAGAATGCTACAAAAACCCTAACAAGGCACTTTCTTAGTTATTTGAACTGTGGTGCAACTGGTGCATACATAACTGTATATATTAATCGTCACTATTAGGTACTTGAGTTTAACTTACTGATTTTGGTTCGTGATTTAAGTATACTAACTCTCAACATGTTGTGTCTATTTTTTAACAAACATGTTGAAATGACTCTAAAGAACTCTCTTTTTAAACGAAGATCTTACAATTTGTGTTTGACCAAAACAAAAAAATTGGCTTAACTTTTTCCAGACTGCATCTAAGTCTTCCATCTTGTTTTACAGCGTGTGCTCATTGGTTTAAGTAGTTTAATTTTTAGTTTTGTGCTAACGATTTAGATTTGTTTTTGTGTTATGTTACTGAGTGTAGATATGTTGTTTTATTATTGCCAATATTAAACAAACACATATGTTTCAACTTTTGGAATTTTTGCATAAATGCAGAGTTAGACCGGGTTGTCACAGTTTAAATAATAAATTTAGCTGCTAAAATATCAATGTTATTATATTCTGTGGTTTGAATTGCATCCTGAATTACTGTATTAATTCATCCATTTATTTTGTGACTTTAACTGAACAACAGGAATTTCAAAAAATACATTTCACAATACGATGTAAGCACCACAATGTGTAAGACAGCGCATAAACTTGCATAAATCGAAAAACAAGTATAAAAATATAAATCTTATTTGTGTTTAAAAGTCCAAACACATGCAACAAAGTTTTTTTTCAGTTTTTGTGTAGATGTTGCAATATACATCAATATTTGCAATAAATGCTGCAATATGAAAAGCACACAGAAAGACATGGCATGAAATATATGAAAGAATAAGAAAATACTAGTTGTTTTATAAAATAACATACACAATTTCTTTGCATTTAAAACCTAAACATATTGACTTTATTAAATTATGGAAAATAGGCAAGTGTACATGGGTTCTGAAAAATAGGTCGATTTTAACAGAGAAAATGTGCAAACATTGAAGTACAAAAACTTGTGCCAGTTACAGCTGGTCCATGCATTTTTCAAGTAAAAACAAAAAACACAATATTGGTGGAGAATTATTTGTGCAAATAAAACACATATTTACAATGGTTTATGGGCTATAATTTCAACAAATAAAGTTGTGAGTGTTCTGCTGTCTTTGGGTTTTCCCTGCTCATATTAAAACTAAAATATCAGCAAGGTTGTTTTACCAATTAAGCTAGTAAATAAAAGTCTTATTTTTGGCGTTTTTCAAGTTTTATGGCACAGTGCTGGCAAACTGTGGCAAATGACAAGTCCCTGGTATGTGGTATACTTTGGTGCAGTTAACAGAATGTAGTAAGTTTGTGTAGCTGTCCCCCAGGTAGGCCTATAATATAAAAAGGTTTGGTATTATTATATATGAAATGAGGAAAACAATGTAGTTCAAATTGATCAGGATCGTAGTGCAAGCAACGCAAGAAAAACAACTAGCCTGCGATGTGGCTTGAACTCACGACCTCCAGGCCCGACGCAGGCTCAGAAGGGAGCAAGTTGTTGGTTGCGACTTGCTTCCTTCTAAGCCTTTGCAGTTTACTTGGAAGAGTGCCAGGCCTGGTATGACCGGAGGTTGTGAGTTCATCCTGTGTATAGGGGTGCCTTTATCGTCGGCCAGAAGGGCTTGATCACAGAACATATACATTGTGCATATACATGTTTCAGTAGTTGGAATTGTTTACCATTTATTAAATAGGTAAGATGAAAACTAATTTTAATATAATGACATATTTAAAATGGCAATAGGGAAAGTCTAAGGGCGTTTCTTAAAATCATACAGTATATGGAGTTTGGTTTGAAAACTAAATCGAACATAGCATGAAAAAAATATTATCTACCTCTGCAGAACAGTTTCCCCACAAGGGAATGAGTTGTGAGGTGGAATCCTGAAAGAGCTGATTTGGCTTTTTGAGGCTTTCAAACATGTTAAAGGAGTCTTTGGTTGTCTTTGAGTGGGAACCAAAGTACAGCTAAATAAACAAAACAAACGCGTTTTACAAAATGTGCTAATATATATACAGTCAAACCGTTGAGATGTTTATAAGACTGATATGTTCACTTGCATTTATAATAGTGATAAAAACATAAAAATCAAATTTTTAAGATTAAAATATTTTTATTCCCTGTTATGTAAATTCTACTTCCACTTAATGATTTTATATTTATATCAATAAGCTTGGAAATACTATGACCAATTAATCACATTTCAATGCCTCAAAGTACGACTACATAGTAACAAAAAAATGTATTTTGACGGTAAACTAGTGATGTGGGACTATGGGTACTTTATATTTTATTCCAGAGATTGACACCACTTCCATGGTGAAATAAGTCAATAAGTTGACTCTAAAACTATGCTAACCCAATCTTTCAATATTTTTGTATATTTTAAATTTTCGAGTCCAATATTTTGGGTAGGCGAAAATTCTTATGTCACTTCTATATCAGTACAACACAGTCTTTAAACCAGTGGTTCTCAACCTAAGTGGCTTTTCGCTGTCACTATGTAGCACCACCTGGTTTCACTACAAACCTTTTTGCTCAAACTGAGTTATGTATACCTAAGTAAATTAAAAACATGTAACCGCATGAATTTAAATCATAGGAGGTAAAATGAGCATAAAAATTACGCAAGCTGCAATAATATTCCACCTGCATTATTTTTCCTAAACTCTGCGTGAAGGTTTAAAGGTGTACCCCAGTGTAACATGCATAACTGGTTGAGAACCACTTAATCCTACATTTGTTTTTTTCATTCAGTTTCAGAACGTAGTGTCTGACCTGTGTAACATACAACAACTCGATGACATCGGTTGGTATGTCAACGTCATTCCCAGAGCGAATCTTTTTTGACACGACCAGTGACCTTGTTGGCATCCAGCCAAGGTTACAAGTCTTGTACTCATCCAGACCGGCCCTTGATCCATCAGGACAAAGAAGAACATAATCCTGTGCGCAAAAAAATTGATTAGATTTAATTGCTTGTTTAGGATATTAGGTTTACGCAAATGGTTTTACGCTTAGAAATCCCCATGTGTATTAAATTAAAAATTTCCAATGTCAAATCATTCAGGTTTGACTGAAACTGGTTTAGAATTACGAAGTATCTATTTTAACAAAAAGTAACCTTTTTTAAATTAAAATTTTAGAAAACAATATAAAAAGGAACGTTAGTGCAAAACAGAATCATTTTTCAGTTTGCATTTTAAGATTTGAGAGTTCAGTCATTGAAAGGCATAAATGCAATATACTGGGTTAATATTAAACTTATTGCATAAGCTCTTGATACAGTTTGTTATGGCAAAGTTGTTTTACCAGTGAAGTTACTTACACTTTGATTAAACACATTATCCCAGGATGGAGGGTTGTCTTTAATTTCTTTTAGGGATCCGTGGCTTGTAAAGGCAATAGCTTCATCACCTGATTCAACTAAACACCTGAAATTAGTTTACTATTTATATCTTTGTCATTTCTAAAAAAACAAGTTGATAGCGTGTCAACTAATGGCAGATATACTAAGTACCAGCCATGTAGTCCCTTGTCTTAAAAATATATAACAAGTCAATTTGCAACTTTAATCCAAGTCATGTTATTGATAAAATAATAAACCATTAAACTAATAAAATTATCTGATGGCGAGCATTAAACTAAAAGATAGCAAAACCAACATACATTTTAAGCAAATTGTTTTATGGGCAAAAATTGAAATAAATTACTCAATTATGAAAAAACAGTTTAATGAAAACATTTAATAAACCCAAGTGTACTGATTAAATGATTTTAGTCCAATTTAAGTCCTTTTTTCTCAAATAACCTATGTCAAGTCAAGTCATTTAAAAACATAAATATACACACAATTTTCTGAAATTTAATTATTGCTGTTTTGGTAAAATTTCTGATAGTCATTATGGCTAGGTAGTTTGGAAATTTATTACTAACTAACATGTTTCTAAAGATATTTAATATGATAGGTTGCTGTAAAACGCACATTTGCATATGAGGTGTGAGATACATTGTTTTCACGGCCTTAACATTGAATGTGCAACATGTATGACAAGTTTTACTTACCTTAAAGCTCCCATATATCCACAAAAGTTATCAGTTGTACACTCCTTAGCACAAGTTGAGCCTTTGCATCCCCCACAAAGAATGTAGGCTTGAGAATCTGGCACACAGGCATTTTGAAACATGTTGGCAATCTTCTGGGTGGCATCGCATGTTTTTGCTGTGTATACTCTATCGGCTAAAAATAAAAAAAAAAATTTAAATTTGGTCTAAATTTAAACCACCAAAATGAATATTATAATGAAAACAATTATAGAAAGTGTAAAAACACCTTTAATTACCAATTATTTTGAAAATAGCCACTTATAAGTCATACTATTATCGAAATTATCCACATTTAAAAATTGTGTTACCCAAATCAAGATACGCTACTCTATTAAATTTAACACTCTTGAGCTCACTAAAGTTTCCAAGCAGGCCTTTAAAGAGGTTCCAGTTTCCAACACAGGCTTTTTTGTTTTTAAAACTCGCTTTGCTCAAGATAGATGTGTTGTCTTTATTGTCAGCAATGGCTATTAGATATTCTCCAAGGCCATATTCTGCAACACATACAAGATATAAAAGGGTGGCTCACATATATAAAATTGTAGCAAAATTAAGTTTATTTTTTGAAATTTTATTGAAAACAACCCCTTTACTAAATCCACTGTAAAATATTGGATGAACTAAAAGCTGGCATTGATACCAAGAGTATACTTTTAATATCAACTGTGGATTCCACCAATAAAAAATAAAGGGTCCAGAATCCTAATTCACAGTTATAGGCATAGTAGAGCGGTTTAACTATGTTATGGTAAAGATACCATCACTCAAAAAAGTTATGTACATTGAGGTGCAGCTCCAAACCCTGAAGTTTATTTCTTTAGATTTAATTTAAATTACCTAGTGTTGCCTCTGCCATAAGGGGCTTCAGCTTATCTCTGTTTGCGAAAAGCAACTCATTGTCAATTGTAAAAACATCAGCTGCGTCGGTGTCAATCATTTTTACACACTCTTCTGCCGACGCAGACAATTTACAGTCAACTTTGGGCTCAAAATCCCAATAAAGAAAGTGATTTGACATGTTCCGACACTTTTGTACCTCTTCATCTCCAATGCAACACCAAACAATGCCTAAAAACAAAGTAGCACTTAAATTTAAATTCACTTTTATGTATATACGCAAACCACTTTGGGACAATAAGCAAAGTCAATATATACTCGATGTACACAGCATTATTTTGCATTTGTAAATGGAGCTCAAGCAAAAACTTTCAACAAATAAGAGGATTTTTTTTAACCTTTTAAAATAACATTTAAACAATTTGAAATGACATAACCTGTAAGCAAATGTATATACATTGTTATAAACATTTGTTTTACACTATCTTACTTCTTGGACCCTGATGAGCCAAAATGGCAATTACAATCATAGAAAGAAATAAAACAGTTGTCAAAACTGCCCATCCCAGATAGCAGTTGCTTTTTCTGTCCGATTTGTAAATGATTTCAGGCCCTGAAGGAAATGATGTGGGTATGTCGGTAGATGGCCCGGATTCAACAGTTCCCTTCATATAAACATTATGTTTAGTGTAAGTTAAGTCCAATAATGGACAAGTTTCTTTGAGAAATTTAGGATCAAATGATGTGGTTAATTAGATGCGAAATGCCTAAAGAATCAAAATTCTGCTTGTAAAAAAAACTGAAGGAAAAACTTTTTTGCCAATCATTCTGTTGTGGTTTACAAATTCTATTTTTGTTTTTATTTATAAACATGAAATACACAGCATACCAAATTTAGGGACATCTTTAAAAGAAAACAAACTGGAGGTAATTAAATAAAGCCAAATAAATCTAGCAATTTAGCGACGGGAGATATTCAGCACAAAAGTTACACATTAAAAATATTCTTATGACAATTATGTGTTTCTAAATAACATTTATATTTTTTAAAGGGTAAAAAAATCAGACAACCCTCTATGTTTAACCAAAGGGAAGTACGCAGCTCGACATTCTTTGCGTAATATCTCCAGAAGTAAACAAGATATCGATCACAAATTTTTACACATTACTCAAAGCAGCCTAAGTTAGCCAGCAATCAGACTTTTTTATCCGGCAAAATATAATTTTTAAAATCATTTACCATTTCTTTCATTTCAACTTCTGCTTCTTCTGCTAATTCCTCGTGCATCGCAAGTGTCTGTTCATCTTCCCGTTCATTTTTAGTGCGCTTGTAACGAATCGTAGACATTATGGCAAGTTAAAAAAGTATAATTTTATCTGCAATTAAGGGACACAATTTGTATGGGTGTTGTACAGGGTTAAGAAATCTACAGATACAAGGCTAAATTACTTTTCAAAGGATTTCCATTAAGTCGTTTGTATAATAAATAAAATCCACATTAAGTAATTTTTGAAAATAGCAACTCTAAGCCAAATCATTTGCCTTCAAATGAAATGTTAAATTCTGAAATTGTTGAACTCTTCAAATTCTGAGTACTAATTTGTTTCTAAATAACAAAACGAATATGTAGCAAGTCAACTGTTTTACAAGCCAAGATTAGGGTAACTAACCACATTTTAACGAAAAGTATTTTCTCGAACCAAGTCTTAAACAGAAACTCAACTGGCTAAAAAGTTAAAATTTTAAACCTGACTCTCACTGGCTGTGCTCTAACGGTACACAACTTTAATTACAGGTACGATCATTTAGAAAGTTTAACACATTTTAAACGCAAGGGTAAACGTCCGTTTCTTTGGGAGAAAAGTCTTTTTTGTCTTCAGGTATAACTTATTGTTTTTCACTTTTTTATTACGCTTGGCTTGTTGTTGTTATCAACAGAACGCTGACGAATGGCTGCATTATAATTAGCACTTTATGATTAGAAATTTCGCGAAATACCAAAATTGATAATAAAGGATCTTTGCTCGATGTTTATCTGGCTAGTAAGCCACACAATATTTGAAAAATAAACCAATATTGAAAAATAAGCATTTCGTCTGACCAACGAAGCTAGTGTAGTGGAGATTTTATTATTTGTTGCAATTATTGAAATTCAGTTTTAATTTTAAAACCAAATTTTATGACGTAACCAGTGGTGGGATTCAGCCGGTTCGCACCGGTTCTATAGAACCGTCTCGCAGAATTTTATAAGATCAGCGAACCGGTTAGCATTACTGGTTACTGTCAATGGATTTTTGCATCTTATTCCATAGATTGATTTTTGAGATCCAGGTAGCTCACGTGTAAGGCCAAGGTCACACGTAACAGTTATAGGCCTACATTGTGTTAATTTTATTAGTGCAACTGATAGCAGTGATGCATGGGATTCAGTCGGTTCTCAGTTCGCAACATTCGCTGGAACCTGGGGTTGCATTCTGTTCTTGCAACTACTTTAATTATTTCCCGCAAATTATAATTTTTGTAACAGAACCGGCTGAAATACATGACTTTTGTGATAGAACCGGCTGACAAAAAATTTGAATCCCACCACTGGAGGTAACCCAATGACCATAACACATTTAACTTTAACCGTGTCTATAAAAAAAGTAACACGGATATGTTAACCGTTAACACGCATCTGCTAAATGATTCTATGGCCAGGCGATGTGTACAAAAGGATTGGTAAGCCAAATAACCAACAAAAACTGGACGGCCCACTCAACTAAAATAATGTAACAGACATAAATTATTATGCTGGACAGTTAGTACTGTACCATGGACCCTAAGTCAGTTCTCAAACTGCGCGTCGCGGCGCCCCAGTGCGTCGTTTCAATTTTCCAAACGGCATCGCATAGTGATTAAGTTTCTTGTATAACACTAATGGATCATTCATTTCTTTGAAAAAAAATAAGGGTGCATATCGCAAGTCAAATGCATTTTTTGTAAGGCGTCGCAAAAACAAAAGTTTTGAGAACCACTGCAGTAAGTTGATTGCCGTTCTGATGTCATTCAATAAACACAGATAGGCTACGTTTAATATATTGCCGTGGCTAAGTTTTTGAAACACTCAACCTTGACAAATGAAGTCGGATTCGATCCGATCTTAGATTAAACCAGCATCTTCTTTAAACAAACTAAGCTTTAAGGATCAATGGCGCCATAGTAGCGATGTGTCGCGCATGACTTTACGTTGAAGGAAGATTTACTTTACGTTCGGTGCAGGTTACGCTTTTCTGCATGTGGCGACTGAAGTGAGTTCCCCGAGTGCATTCCATATATTATGTGGCCGCCAAAGATTCGCATCAATAATTTTATTACGAAATATATACGCCAAAATTTTGCGATATATTCGCTAGATAGGCCTGCTTTTATTATAAATTTACTTGGCCGGCGATATTACATGCAATATGATGTAACTGATGGAGTAGCCTACGTTTTGGACAAGCGTTCGACTCCAACGATTTAGTACTGCTAACCACACCTATAGTTTGTTTGCGTTTAGGGTTTAATATTTCAATTTGTGTTTTATTACCATCACATAACTGAACAATGCAATCAACTATAAACTAATATACAGTAGCCTACACAATGTGTTGCCCAAATACAACGTTATACGTTACGCATGAGAAAAATATATAAACTGGCGAAAAAAGTTTATTCCATGAGAACATAGACATAGCGGAACAATAAGGTACCGGTAGGCTATAGCGAAAAATTATTACACTTTTTAACTTTTTGCACAAAAACTTTACAGAAAGATATTGCGAGGAACCATTTCAACATTTAAAACGACATGTGAATATGATTAAAAAATAAAGTAATTTAAAGGCCTGCAATCGTTTTTAATATTTCTAAATTATTTTGCCTTTCTTCTTCGCCGGGGCAAAATTGCGTTTTAAAAATGGGTGCTATGGGCTATTTGAAAAGTAAACCTGAACAGTCCGGAACGGCGTCCTAAAAAATAAATTTTAAGTAAGCGGTACCGAAATAATATTTCAGTTGCAGATCCGTGTGCACTACGTCGAACGATAACCTAGGGCAGTGGTTCTCAACCTTTTATGGCAAGTGGCACCCCTCAGAAATAATAAATAGATTGCGACACCCCGATAAGATATTTCCGTAGGTTAAACACTAGAATGTCACAATAAACGGAGCTGGAACACACACATCAACTCTGCACAACGTAGAAAGTTTAAATTGGATTCACTCCATCTTACATAAAAAACAATTGAGCAAAAATGAGGTTTTTAAAGATTCTCAAATATCTCTCGGCACCCTTGGGCATTGGAAATGGCACCCCCGGTTGAGAACCACTGACCTAAGGTTTCCCAAGGTTACTTCGTTGAGACGTCGCGTTATGACCTAACTTTGTGACGTCATCTCTAAAAGTCATGCGCCATGGTAAAAAAATTTTCATTGTTCCGTTAAGAAAATTATTCTACCTTTTCCCCTGCATAATGTACGCCTATACTAAAAATGTAACGTTCGGATTGAGTCATTTGAGCAAATGCTATACAATCACAAAAGGTTGCACACAAGAGAAACGAAACGAGAAGCTTTTCACTTTATGGACAGCGACACAATCTGTTCTTTTCTGTTGTCGACAGCCACAGACGAGTTATTTACACGGTAGCAGCTTTTCTTTCTTAACCTTCTTCCAACACCTTGACATCTCAACAGACTCCTTATCTTTCCGATCCACAGGTTTCTTGCGGTTGGATGGGTGACGCAATGAAATAAAAACATAGCGAAGCCCTGAGTAATAAACAACAGGTTTGAATAAATAAACTATATGTATAGAAAAATTATAAAGAAGGTTCTTCCGACAATTATTTATTCTGTGCCGACGTTTCGATAAGCTATTCAGGTTCTATCTTCTTCAAGGCGTATTACCTTGTACCCTTGCAGAAAGGTATACAGTGAAGAAAACGACGAAAAAACACAAGGTGGCAAAAACGAGGTGAAAAAGGAAATAAGGCGTGGATAACGTGAAAACGCGATAACCGGCTGCAGCCTTCTAATGGCCGCTACTGCACAAAAATTGATAGGATATACATATATAACATAAGGAATAACTTTTGTCCCTAATAAACAAAGTCGGGTTACACAAGATTTTTCTCAGACAAGTGAACATTGTCTTGTGGGTGAATGAGTTATGTTCTACCCCTATGAGTAGATTGTCGCAGTGTTGTAATGACTCAAGTAACTGTTTTAAATGACTTGAATTGACTAAGTCTGCTAACCAAAACGACCTGACTTGACCGAAGTCTTTTGGACAAATGAATACATGATTGTGAAATCTGTTTGGCTGGAGTATATGATTCGGGGCTAGACTCTATTTTCTAGTCCTCCGCAAACCCGATTTTTAGAGCATTCTAAAACGCTTATATAAACGTTTTTTTATCGTTCAACAGGCACCTTTGTATATAACAAATAAAATGTATGTTCTGGTAAAATAATAAAGTTACGCGAAATTGCCATTTTTGTGTCTTTTATAAAAAAACTCTTTTAAATAGTCCTGGAAATTTACGTTCTGTTTAACTAAAATTATTTCTCTGTTTTAACGATGGAAACACAACGCAGCTATGTCTTAAGCATGAGTTCAATATTGTTACGCTATTGTAACGACTTAATTTGTTAATACATTATATTTATCAACTAATAATCCACTGGTGCCCGAATCTATAAGCTAAACTGTGTAATCATTTCGAAATCATACCTGCAGTGTTACTGACAAAGAGAATATCCACCCCAGAATAGTTTGCCAAAGTTGGTCGTCCGATATTAACATGGCAAAACCAAATAACCATGTTAAACCTGTATTAGTTATCAACATAAAAGCTATCCTCACATCCCTGAGGATAGCTGGAGCTTGGTTTCTGGTTAACACCTGTAACGAAAAATACAAATCACGTGAAACTTAGCCCTTATATGCCCTTATTTTTTTATATTATTTTACAATAAAAAGTAACCTAAATGATAGAAATCCAGTCAAATGAATTGCAAAGTACCTGGTGGTTTCTCCCGCAAGTAATGCGGGTTATAACAACAGCAAACATGTACAAATTTGCGATTAACAAAATTCCAACTGGGGTCAAAAATCCGAAGTACAGGGAATAACCGTGCAACCAACACATGTTATGCGCTTTGTAGACCGATTCGAACAAGTTGGTGTCTGGAAGGAAATGTAACTTTTTTATATTCTCGAGATTTTTATTGTCTTTGCCAAGTTTTGATACGCTTGCTTTGAGAACATTTATAAAGGCAATCAGCGTCTTCAAAATTAAGTGAAAATCGGTGCTATTCTTAAACAGACAAAATTGATCTAATCAAAAAGTTCAATCGTAATGTTTTCCAGAAAATTAGGCCGAAAATCGCTTTCGTTAGTGAAAGTCTATTTATTTAGCCTAAAAATCGCAGTGCAATGTAGGCCTATATTTATTGTATATTTTTTGAATGTATATATTTCTCGCATAGTTTGATCAATATTATATACGAAAAAATGCGTATGGCAAAATAAAATACTTTGAATTGAATTTATCTTTGATTTTCATGTCTTAATTGTCATGAAAATTGCCTTAAAAAATCTGTGTTCAATCGTAAAACCAGACTGGAAAGAACAAACAAAAAATAGCTGAAATCACACATGTTAATTGCTATCTTTACAGAGCATTTCACCAAGTAATTACACACTTATGGCGGTATGAGAGAAAGCTGTTCACCTGGTGTGTTAAACTTAAGATCGGTTTGAAAAGCAAGGATAACGTTAGTGGTGACGATCAGCAAGGGTACAGTGTAAGCAGTTGCAGCTGACACCCGCCAAATCGTGGTGGAAGGAATCATCATCTAAATAAAATATAGTCATGTTTTAAAATACACTATTTGTATAGGTCAATGCCACAGAACTGAACGTTTGACTGGCGTGCAGTTTTTACCGAAGCCAAAAGGGCCCGATACATGACCTATTAGCCAAAGCGTGCCGTACACGTAAACCATTATTTTGTAGCCTACATGCGAAATATATGAACTGTATTTAAATAAAGTGAAGATGCTTATAGATGTGCCGTTAAACTTCTCAAAGCATTTTGCATATTGTTAGGTTGGTCGTAATTAGAAAACTGAAATTTTACTGAGAATGACCTGTCGATATTATCGATGTAAAACAGCAAGTTATTTACACTTTTACGTGAAAAATTGACGAACACAATTATCTGTTAAGCAGTGTTTTTTAATCAAACTAAAAGTTGTGAGCAATTACCTTCACAAACGCCTGGTACATGTTGTAGGCGTTTGCAGTCATCCAAAACCACGTGACCAATAAGAAGTAGTGCAGCAATGCCGTTATTACGTAACACACGTAAATTGTTTCGACTTGGCCAATCCCGGCAATGAAAATGATGTCGACCACAAGAACACAGAGACTAATGTTCGTTACATAAACTGTTCCCTGACGTGACCGAAGTTCCCTGGAAAATACATTTTTACGATTCGTGGAACAAAAAGGTTTGGATTTTTTGGCTCGGAACGAAAAAAACTTTTTTTCAAATATATTATAGATGTAATTTTGATTGCCACATTAAACTGTACTAAATTGAACACTAAAACTTGAACGGAGTACCAAAAATTGAACGCATTTGTGGTCTATAACACAAAATGCCCAACTGTAAACAGAAAAGGGCATAATACGGGTGTTAAATTGTTTAACTTTCAACTAAGTTTGCCGCGTTTTTGCGTAGATTTAAAAGCTGAACCCCGTTACAACTGTGTATTTTAACACAACAGACAAACTATCTTTAAGATAATACCCACGTTGAAACTGGTAATGTACTATTTATGCATATTTAGATTTGCGTTATTAACAATCGAACGTTTTAATCACTATTTTCAACTAAACCGGATTACTTAAGGAAAAAATATCTTCAAGGGACACAAAGCGTATCATTAAAATCTTGGACATGCCTATGAAAATCCAGAAAGCCTATCTATGATATTCCCAATGTTGTAAACAAGTCATTTTTAAACGACTTAAGTCCAAGTCAAGTCATTTGTCCAAAAAACTTAAGTTATGTCAAGTCATTTGTCCGAAAGACTTAAGTCAAGTCATTTTTCCCAAATGACTTTCGTCAAGTTAAGCAATTTGAAAACAGTAACTTAATTAAGTGCACTTAAGTCAAGTCATTGCAAGCGCTCGTCGGACTTAAACAAAATATACCCAGTAGGCTACCGACACCTTTAAAGCATCAAAACCGGCTCAGATTCTGCATACAAGCTTACCCAAAATAATTGTAGATAAGAATAGTAAAAAAGAGCCCAATAATGGATAAAATGCATCCCGCCAGCGACGCGATGCCCAGTTCAACTGCAGTGGGAAGCAATTGGTAGCTCTGCGCGACAAGGAAACAATGCTATAAGTACCTTTACATATGTTTTGTTAATATTTAATAACCGTACCACAATCATGGAATACCCGGCAAACTTCGACAATTTGCATCTGCATATTTCCTGGCCTAGAACCTTGACGTATCGACAATTTCCGCCATGAAATCTATCTTTTCCTTCCGAAGTTACGCATTGAATCCGCGTGAAATTTTCCTGGAGAAAGGTAGACAATTACATTCACTCAAGTTTAGCCCAACAAATACACAAATAGTAGGAATAACAAGGCCCATACAAAAGTAGGGAGAATTTTTAACGTTTCGAACAACTCTTTACTCATTTTCAACATAGTCAGAAGGAACTGATTATAATTGTGTATTATATGTACGTAAAAACACAAATCTTTTCCTTTTTTGTTCAAACAAAAACACAAATCTTTTTTATTAAAGTATCTAAACCACGGCCCTCGATCCTCATGAACAACAGTGCAGTCATGTAAAGGGTGGAATTATTTTGACATTTGTGAATTCACTTGACTTCGTAGACATTTCTTGCGGCATTGACGTGTGTTTCTGAAATGTAAGCAGCGGTGCACATATTGCTGCAAGTTTGTAGTAATGGGGACAACCAGCAATCAAAGGTTGGCGACCACTACATTCTAGGACAGTGGTTCTCAACCTGGGGGTCGCAAGAGGTTGTCTGGGGGGGGGTCGGGTGTAGTGTTTGATAAAAGAAAAACTTCAAGCAATATGAAAGAAACAAGCAATATGAACCAAAAGTTTAGCAGTATAGAATGCAGAAAAGCAACGCCAGTCTAACATTTGTTTTTGTGTGACTTTTGCTGCGGTGAACCTGTAGCGTTTATGACGTCACAATTACAAAATTCGGGCCAAAAACGATAAATTGTTTTAATTTTAACTGCTGTGTCCGGCGGTTTTTAAATTATTAGGACAGTAAGCTTTCTGTTCTATTTGGCCGAATTTATTTGAAACTTTGTGGGATGAAGTAAATCCACGGGCTCAAGAGGCCTTCAAAATTGTTTATACCAACTTTACCAACGAAAAATCAAAAAAAATTTCGCTTCGCGCGATTATGTGGCGTATTTCGACAATTTTTCTGTGCAGCATAAAAGCGTCAGGTGATATCTTTACATAAGTTTGTTTTCTGAATTTGCGAAGACGTCGACGTAATGATGCATTTCCTCAAAATTTTCTCATTTGTCGTAACACTTTTATTTTTATCTCCACACTCATAACCCGCTGCACAATGCCCATTGCCAGGGCAGTCCGATAATTTTGTATTGGAGACGATACCTGATGTCAAGTGGGCACTTTAGTACCAAATATAAATTTAGGCCAACTTACAATAAAATTTGTGCTAGGTTTACAGTAGGTGACCGGCAAAGTATTTCTACTTGTCAGCGGTGAACTTTTACATAGCCTTTTCTAAAACATCAACAGAATTCCGGTAATAACATTTTGGTGTTGTCGTTTTAGCAAAAGGAAATAGAATTTACAAAAAGCTTTATTATTGGACTACCGTTAATGACTAACCGTTCTTTTGTAAATTTGTAAGGAATTTTGGCTGCTTACCAAGAACAGTTACCTCCATTGATTCTTTTTAGTCTCGCACTAGGAACATGCTTAATATTATTTGACCTAAAATATCTGAATTTCACACCAACAGTGTCCTAATATTTAACCCATCATCTGACAACCCTGCTGGCTCAAACCGTTAATTTAGCTTGTTGTGCAATGTGCATAGCACATTTTAGCCAAATTTTGATGCAATCCTAGTCTAGATTTTTTTCCTATTCGAATTTTACCAATTTTTAAATGTGTTTTTTTATTTACTCAGGTTTATGTATCACACACTATAATTGGGGGGTGGCGAAAGTTATCGAAAACTCAAAAGGGGTCGCGGGAACAAAAAGGTTGAGAACCACTGTTCTAGGAGGTTAAAAGACATATGTTTAAGAATTGCTTTGCACAACAATTGCTGCCGCTGCACTGAACACCCTATGGCCCATTCCTTAAAAAACGTTGCATTTGCTTAAGTTGAATTAGTCATGCAATGTTAATTGGGATCTCAATTTTTACCTTTAAAGATTTGCCCTGAGATGATGCAAAGGTCTTCGAGACATTGTTGTTCGTTGTAAGCTTAAGATCGACCACACTTTCCTCTTGCAATGTGCTGGTTCTAATGAAGAATACCTAAAACAAAACATTTACCAAAGTTGATTGTTAAAATCGCAAAACAAGCAATGATAGAAAAACACTACTGAAAATTCCTAACGAAACTTTATTTTATGTAAACACTCACGGCAGGCCCAATTGAAAAGGAACCTGTTTGAATTTTGAAGAAATTAAGTCTTAAAAACACTAACACGACAAACTTTTTTGCAAATAGCGAAACTTTACGAATAGCAAGTTTTTCTCGTAAACTGTTTTTCTAACAAAAATATAAGGTAATTCTTCTGTTATCATTTTACCGCTGTCATGTTAGGAGGTGTATATTTTTCCTCAACCATTACAAACGCAACTTGGACTTCTGACATTGAATGGCGTTCAGACACATTGAGATGTACTGTAGCTGAAACATGTTTCGCACAAACCTTGTCCTCATGATTTGGGAAGTCTTTTTCAAAACGATGATTTATAATCTTTAAGCACATATAAGCATATGTATTATAAGCTATCAGAGCCCAATCAGTATCACAAGATTACGGCTCTATTATTAAAAATTGACTTATGTACTAAGTTCAATTAAAATCTCTTCTTCCTGCAAATATATGAATCAGGGCAAACTTTGTTCTAAAAATGATTTCCTATAAAGGTTATCGAAACATGGGTAGGCCTACATTTATTAATAAAAAAGAACAATATTTTTGATACAATGCCTGGTAGCAACAGTATATTTATGTACTTAGTTATTTTGGTAAACATTTATTTGTAATTTTATGATAGGATAATTATTTTATTATGATATGAAATACCTACCTTGACTTGAGCGGAATTATCGAAATTTGTAATTATAGAAAAGTTGCCCTCATTAGTTGCAACTTTGACAATTTCATCCCTTAAAAAAATCGAAAAAAAGTAGTTATAAAATTGTTAGATGTAAAGTTTTAACTCACACACACACACACACACACACACACATATATATATATATATATATATACATATATATATATATGACATTGTTTAACTTATCCAATATAACCATAACTTGCGATTATTACAAGTTAAATAAAAAAAATTTCTAAAATTTTAACTACGGGAAAACTTATGGGCAAACATAAGGCCTGTACTTACATAATAGTTTCCGACATAGTTTGGTTGAATTTTATTTTTCTGATCACTTCGGCCAGCTTGAAGACATAGAAGCAAAATAGCTTAATAAAATTCTAAACCCGGGTTTTTCACAATTATTTGTGTCGGTTTGGCCGTTATTTGAATTCAAACTATGTGTAAACCATCTGTTGTAGCTTATTTGTAATATGCTTCTTCCTAAACGCCATTTGATCAATACTGTTTACTTTGCGTGTGAAATCAAAGAAAACTTTATTTTAAAGTTTTTATAATCACAAAAAAATTCGCCATTAGAAAAACAGTTATCTAGTCAAGTGTTCTGATTTTAAATTTAATTTTAATTTCCCCTGTAATTTGTAATTAGCAATTATTCCGGGCGAATAGCAGGAGTTTTTTTCAAAGCGGGAAGCATTTTTAGTTTCATGACAATTGAACATAGCCTATTTTCCAGTCGATAAAGTCATTTTGTAATACGCTGTCTCTGAATTCATTTCTTACCTGGCGATTGACAATGGAACAGTTTTGCTTGCAGAAATGAATGGGCGCTGTCCCATTTGCAGACTCTGCTAAGACAACATTTTGTTTTGGATATTAACTCGTTAATGCGCGATTATTCTACGGTAGGGCTGCGGAGTCGGACTCGGGACTCGAGGAGACGGTTTGTTTTTGCTGGAGTCACTCGGGACTCGAGTAAGACCTTGAGACTCGGGACTCGAGTAAGACCTTGTAAAACTCCCCGAGTCCCGAGTCAGACATGCGCATGCGCAGTACCCAATGGAATATTATAAGGTGGAATGTTATATGGCGGAATATTTTCCAACCATGTATTGTGAGTGAATGGATTATACGACACCCCTATAAGTGGATTGCTGAATATCCACGTTATTTTAGTTACGTAAATTGGTGAAATATAGGCTGTAGAGTCCGGGCCGGAGTCAGGACTCGACAAAATAGCACATTTCACCGGAGTCGGACTCGGCACTCCGGAGTAGGACTCGAGAGTCGGACTTGGGTTATTTAAACCGACTCCGCAGCCCTGTTCTACCGCCCGAGGGCCCGCAAAGCAATATAATCCCGCGGCCCATTTTCGATAAAGCGTTTTCAGGCAAAAATAAGGCCGTTTTTTTTAACACTCACCGTTTTCCTTTTTCTCTGTCGCAAAACTTTTTACCGAAGGTGGTTTATAATGACAGCAAGAACTCGTCTTTAAATATAAAACCAACTTCAGCAAAACAATTATATATGCTGAAAACAGCATTCCGCCTTGCCAAGAGAAATTTAAAGGATATGCCTCATTACAGGTCGACTTGCTGTACAATAACTTATAACTGTTTATTTAAGGAGGTATAAGGTACAAAGAACAATAAACAAATAAAAGCTTGAGATGAAAACGATAGAACCGCAATTAAATCTCCAGGCACTAAATAATATTCAATAAAATAAACTATATATTCTTCGTTTGAATGTAACTTTAAAAACTTTCAGGTTTATGATCTTGGTTATTATTTCACACCTATCCGCATTCTATGACCATTCTGTTTAAACTTTTACTGTTATCTGTGGTATATCGTGCCTTAGGCATAAAATAGCAGCACTTAAAACTGAAACTTTGTTTTAAGTCACACCGTCTCTGATAGGCTAGAAATAGTATGAAGATATTTTCGTAACAAATGCATTCTTCCTAGCTGTCACCATAAATAAAAATGAACTTTTAGTTGCCATTGTTTGTCTTGGTCACATTCAGGATTTGAGGGCTCGACTTTGAGAAGGTCATTGTTTGACGGTAACGACAACCATTGCACTTCCTGTCGAACCTTGCATTTGCATTTAAAGCGATAGTTCATTTCAATGCAGGGCTGTGGAGTCCGACTCGAACCTCGGGACTCGAGTAACACCCCTGTCCGTAGTCCGACGTGCACTTGCGCAATACGCATTACCGGTACCAAGTTTGGTAACGATGATGCAACACATTGTAAATCATATTGTGGGGTAGCAAAGGGTGTAATAAATTTTACCCTGATATTGTTGGTTTGGTGATTTATATGGTATATCGATGAGTTAATTGCTATATATCGGCCCTATTTTAATTACGTGGATGGGTAAAATACAGATTTGAGCCTTACGCGGGATATGACTTTATTACCTAAGCCGTGGATAGACTCCTCAGTTGGATTAAAACTGACGGTTTCACTGTTTACAAATAACTGAACTTGGTCAAAGGCATTTAGGAAAAATGACTTTGTAGTTAGGCCCAGTTTATTTGTAGTTAGGCCCAGTTGAAACCAAACTATATAGGCCTATACAGTTAAAAATGTTATTTTCCTTAAAAATAACGTTAACTATAGATCAAATTCATAGATTTGTCAAAAAAAATAAAGTTTTCTTTAAATATGAAAATATTGTCGGAACAAATCCATGCTTGTTTAAAATACATAATCGCTATATATATATAGCAATAACTGTGGAGTAATTACGCGATACTCGGTTCTTCACCGAGTCGATATCTTCATAAATCTCCCGACACTGGTTAATACACAAACAGAGGTGCCATGGTATTTCACGATTTTAAGGTGCATTTGCTGATATACTTTGGGACACTATATACGGATCTGTTCATAAGTTTAATGGTGAAAATAACGGCCCAAATAGACGTTAAAAGCGACATGCTTTATTTTCAAACGTTTCGGCAATTGCAACCGAAACGGGTGCAACCGATGTGGCCTTCATATCACTGATGATGGCATTAGAAATTGCCGAAACGTTTGAAAATAAAGCATGTCGCTTTTAACGTCTATTTGGGCCGTTATTTTCACCATTAAATTTGCTGATATTTAAAACAATTTTGTTAACCTTAATATCACAGCAAACATAATTACCACTGTTTACGGCCAGGTTTACATTTAGCAAGGAATAATTCAAAGTAAGAAAATAGTGACATTATAGTCAAAAATATGTGCTCTGACCTTATATCTATACTTGCGTATTCTTACTGTAATTTTTGTGTAATAAGGATAGAAATGCAACTTTTTCAACATTGATCAGTGCTTTTGTGTGACCTGATTGATTAGTCGAAGCTTTTTTTGTTTTATTCTTGTAACTTCTTTTTATTGAAATTCAAACATGTGTGTAAACAAGGGAACAAACTATAAATATGCTGTTGCTACCAGGCATAGTATATTCAAAATAGGTTCGTCTGGCATATATTTCTTCAACCAACGTTTCGGCTTACTATACGGTAAGCCTTCGTCAGGGACTGACACACATAGCCAACAGGAAGCAAAGTAAAATGACACAAAGAAAAAAGAAGATAAAATGTGCGAGACACGTTCAAACTACAAAGCGATAAAACAACGTTCAAAATACAAAGCAATATAACGCCCAGTTCAGTGGTTATCTTTTAGCACCTGTCGGTACGGCGCTGGAAACAAAACGTGTTTTTTCTAATATTTATTGGTAATACATAGAATCTTGGTAATACAGACAAACCATTAGAAGTAGGAATAATATAGTATTGGTGTATTTAAAATCTTAAAACTGTAACCCCGAAATTAAGACAGTTAATTAAATACGTTTCCTGGAGTATATAACTAAATGAGTGGTAGAAAGGAATGAATGCGGCACTTAAGTAGGATTGTGGTACTCCATTGTGGGCTGTGTGGTATCCTTGGAGACGGGGTACAATAATTAAATCGATAGCTGTTTCCTAAGTAATTGAACCATCTTATAACGGGGAGTTCGAGTAGCGATTACAAATCCCCAAGAACCCTCAAGGTCTAACAATCAATACGCAATTTCTTTAAAAACAATAAGTGGGCCCTTCATCACTGGGTGCTGGCATAATGTAAATAGTATGTTTACATGTTACCGATTACAAATCCCACCGAAACCATTCAAGGTCTAACAGTTAATGCGCAATTTCTTTAAAAACAATAAGTGGGCATTTCATTAGTGGGTAAAAATCTAAACATTACGTTTTTACTTTACATTTATCAATTTAGTTTACCGAGTACTACCAAAGTCGGATAATTTTATACATACGTTGGGTTGAAAAATTAAAAAAAAATTGTACGAAGTGTAAACTGAATAGTTAAATGTGAAAACCTACTTTTAAGTAACCCTTTTTTCATATTTTAGCCACGATGCCTACACGAACTGTATCGTAATGTTTTGTGGACCAGGGAATAAAGTAAATTAAAGGGAAAAAATCCCTTTCTGGTTATCCATTTAAAACAGAAATCCCCTATGGTGACACATGAGCTTGACCATGTTCTCAGCACAACTGCGTCTCTCAAGAGATTCTTTAGTTATAATAAGATGCACAACCTTTCGAGAATAACCTATGGTTTGCATCACAAATAGGCATGCAAGTAAGCACAGAGAAGACTTACATGCCCACTGTCTGTTAGAAAACCGATAATAACATTTTACGTAATTACCTAATTTGCTTTGGCCGTGTAAAGGGGTGATTGCCATAGTATTGCTTTGTTTGTTTTTATACAAAGTTTAACGCGAATATTTTATTTGGTGTGCCGCAAGCTAAAAAAGGTAATTGCTGGGCGTTGTTTTGACACGGATCTGTTCTCGTTGGCCACAGTGCCACTGTAAATTCCGGGTACAAATACGCAAAAATGTTTTATTAGGCAGTTCACTATAATCTTTAATTAGGCAGTTCACTATAACCCATAACGGTTTATGTAAACTATTGCTACCGGGCATTATGTAATAAAACAACTCTCCTGGTATATATTGCTTCTCTAACGGCTGAATACTCTATAGCAAAGCTAGCAATTAAGGTCAGACACTATTTAAATATCTTAAAATAGGTATGTATATTTTGCCAGCAAAGGTATCGTTATAGTATATCTTAATTTGAATGTATCTTGCAGTGGTCAAGGTGATTTCCATTGTCATATATCCAGTGCAACATTAATCCTCCAAGGTTTTGGCGACCTACTTAAGTAGCCTTCTTCGCATTTAACTGACGTCGAACGCTTAATGTTAATTTGGCAAAACTTCGACGCGTGGCAGGGAATATATAGAAGGCCCCACCGGTATGACATCATAGATATACATTTGTGAAATGCGTCCTAATATTCCGTCAAAAAATCGAAAATGGGGCATTTTAGATTCCTTATAGGGCTTCATAAAAAAATCTAGCATAAATATGGTTGCATGAAGAACTAATTCTGTACAATAATCAATCATTCAGTTTTTGGACAAAATGACCAAACAGGTCTGTTTAATTATTTGGCGACATAAGCGTGAGAACAAAACCATAGAAAGAAACACAGGACATATGTTTTCTAAACTATTCGGTTTCTTGGGGTTACATATAACCCTCCAGCGTTTGGCTGGGTTTAAAAATAAGTTCCACCCATACAGCTAAACCACACGGTCGGTTGCCATAAGTGAAAGTCAGTAACCGCCCAAGTTGTCGACCTTATACATGATTCTATTTAGGCTAATACGGCGTCGTTCGTTGCCGTTGCGCGTTATTGTTGCACTTGGATACACGCCTTGAGGAGATTTGTTCGGCCAGTGACAGACTGTAATCAGTCGCATTCAGTCGCTGGACAGAATCAAATATTAATGGCTCTTCATTTCACGCTCTGGCCACGCTGAGATGTTTGTAACTGGGCGACTGAATGCGACGTAGCACCGGTCCCCTGAATAATTAATTCGATTATTTTGTCCCGAACGCCACGACCAGGTGTGCCATTGTTCGATACTAAACAATTGTCGCCTCGTTACCACGTTGCGCGCCTTTTGTGCGCGTAACAAGCGGGCTTTAGAGTGAAAGGGCTCGTTATACGCCTTGCTTAGGGTATCCAGGTAAACCCGAGACCTTTGCCTCGCTTAGCGTTGAACGTACAACCGCAAGTATGCTCATAACTAAGCCTCCTTTCAATATGGTTTGCTATGTACGCTTGCGAACTATAGCTCGTTCTGTCCATACGCCAGTGGTTCACAACCTTTTTGAGATCACAGCACCAGTAATAAAATATAAATAGTTTCGAGGCACCCCTTCGCAAAATGGTTCACTGTGATGCCATAACAGACTAAATTAAACAACACACAATAATGCAGAAAACATTCCTGATTTGTTGTATTATCGTACACCAAAATGTATCAAGAAGCTTATCGAAGAGCAAAAAAAAAAGTTTATATGAAATAAGGTGAATTTTCAATCATAAAGGGTACTCTGTAACAGAAAATTAGGACACCGTGATGTTTAAATAGATATCTTGCAAAAAGTGGGCCTTGATCATTTTGTTTTAGCAAAAAAAACAAGCCAGGGGGAGGTGTCGCAAATACTAGGCGAACCTTTCGTTTTATATTTCTTTAGCCCATCAATCAGAATTTTCAATTACAACAACTATTCTTGGGGGTGAATATGAAAAATAGATCAAGTGTACTTTGCACCTCGAGTACTGAGCTACCTGTTACGTTTTTACCGTTAAACAGAATCTAGCAAAACAAATTTTCCCAAATCAAAGCGGAATGTTGGGCATCTTGATTCTTCAATAGTAAATGATACTTGATTACTGGACATTATTAATCAACCGCTCGACTACACCAGTCAAGATAAAAACGTAAACACTTATCCTAGGCAATTAATCGCCAGAAAGAATCCCAGGGAGCCATTTCGCAAACTCAAGCCATTGTGAATATATGTCTGTAATTTCTGTTCGCAGTCAATTTAAGCGTAGTGGGGTTTCACGTTTTGATCCTGAAATGACACGTCGCGACAGAAGTGTTGACTGTCGCGCAATTATAGCCTGCATAATTTAACTATACATGGCATTTTTAAGGCTAAAATGCCACTTTGAATGGTTTGCAGAGCTTACAAATAAAATCTATTAAAATCTGTATGCCGATTGTATAAGTCATTCTACAAAACAGTCTTTTAAGAAGAGTTCTGGAAATTTTTGTAAGTGTAATTAGGCCTAAAGCCCTTTTGATGTAGCCTGTGCAAATCATAGTAAGAAAAATATTTGCTTGTATGCTTACCCTGCAGTTAATTTACCCAACCAACACATATGTAGCGTTAAATCTCCATGTTGTCGTCAATGCTCGTAAAAAGCGTTTTTATAATATAATAAATAATCAATCCAGGATTCCAAAAGTGAAACATATTTCCCTCATAACGTATCGCTATGTGGTAAGTGGGCAAAGCGCCGATTTAAAACCCTTTAAAAAAGATATACTTAAACTTTGTGTTCAACGCTCTTTGGTTTGAACCGTTAGTTTTTATACAATTTTACAGATTAAAAAAATGTTTTTGGGAATGAGTTTAAAAGTTTTTATTTAAAATACGCATGTTCGCGTGATTTATTTCATTCACATTTTAATATTTTTTGTCGAATATTCCACTAAAATATGCGAAACGGAGAAAGTTATCAAAGTTTTTGATTCAAATTTTGGGATGGTTAGATGACAATATGTGTAAATTGTGTATTCAGCAACGTAAGCGGCGTCTTATTCTGATGGTATATAACTCCGGCCCAGAAAAGTTGCTGAATCCACACTTAGTCGGTATGGAGAGCTTTAATATTGATTTCACGCGAGGTAACTAACAAAAGACGGCTTTCAACTAATAACGAATACATTTACGGGGCCGGGGGTCGGCGGCCTTAAGTGTTATTAGCTCTTTAGCGGGAGAGGCGAAACGAAAAAGAGAGAAAGGATTGGGTGATTAAATTGAGGCGCCGCGTCCCAGCCAGTCTCTATATATATACGGCAAGGGAAGGCTGAAATAGCCACCATTTCCGAATTGCGACAGGTTCTTTGCCGCAAAGTATGCCGGGGTTGGCGGTCGGCGATCAATAGCGCCAGAAACCAATTGATTTCGTGAGTGGCGGAAAATTTATTTTTCAAGGAAAATAGATTTTTTTTTATTTTTTCGGGACGGCCAACGTCGTTACCTACTAAGTGCTGTGCAGGAATGCGCACGACGGAAATATTTTTCCTTATTTTTCGTTACCACGTTATACCTGAATGTGCTCAGCGATGTTTCTGTTTCTTTAAAGCGAAAAGTAAGGTTTGGAAAATTGTGTGTCAGTCGTTTTAAATGGTATGCCGTCAGAAAAACAACAAGGTTCAATTTGTGTGCAAAAATATAGCACATTCTTGCCTGTGAAGATAACCTGTATTTGTATGTCATAGCATTATAGGTTTTATCAATTCAAACGAGGTACAGAAAGTTAAATTTTATCCAAAATGGCAAGTTACACCGAAACAGAAAAGGCTCTTATCCTCCTTGCCAAAATCTTTTACAAGTAAGTAAAAAATTAGGATTTTTATAGCTGTTATTAAACTAGCATTTAATTTCGTTTAATATTTATAAATATACCAGTACGTCGTACCCGGCTTGCTAAAACAAATAGTCGAATCTTGCCGTTTTTACTTGCTTTTTCCAAAACTGCTCGGTTAATGGTTACTTAGGCAGTTCTTATGCGGTCAATATGATCACATTGTTTCTCGTTTTAATGATACTTAAGTGATCCTGCTATATAAACCAATAACCACGAGATTTATTTTTAATTTAAAAAAAACGTTTGTCAAATGTATGTTTCCAACAAATTTAAAACAAACATATTAAAACCCTTAATAGGTCGAATACTCATATACCTGTATAGCATTTTTTTTGAGAAAATCTGGTAAACATTGTGTTTATATTTACCGAACCTAGGAAATAACAATGCAGAATATGCGCATTCCGTTCTTATAATCTTCGGTTTGCAGACATATCTTATCATTTGTTTCCTAGAACAAATTTAAGCGTATTAAATACGGTTATATGGTTTTATTTTCGAACGACCATTTCATTAAATTCGCTATAGGCCCGTTGCTTTGTCATTACTAGGGTCAACCGAGACAAGGTTAACGTCTGTAAAAAAATAATACTTCTCAGAAAGAACGTAAAAATTCCTATTGCGGCGATAAAAAAAATAGAAAGCGTGACTTGTTTTGGGGTATTCAACAATAAAACGTTGCAACGCTTTCGGGTGTGTTTATTACTTTTAGTATTTTTAGGGCATTTTTGAGTTATTTTAGCTTTATTGTTTAGCAAGTTAACATATGTTTGCGAATCTTTGATTGGGCATTTTACAGCTATTTAGTTTATTATATCTTTAGTTTATTAGAAAAAAATATTTTGCATACAAAAAAAAAAATTAAAAAAAATTCTCCAAATAATGCTTTAGGGAAACGCTAAAAAAAGCAACATGAAAGGTTAGTGTTAGTCATATATAATAGCGTGTTAAAATATAAATCCATTTTACGGTTATTTTTATCTTGATCAAAAAGAACCGCCAATAAAAAACGCAGTTGTTTCCTTAAAAATAAACAGGAAAAGCGTTTTTCTGAATGACTATGATCTACAATTTTGTGATTCTGTTGTTACCGGACATTGCGTCATTTGTCATTTTTTAAACGTTACTGTTAATTGCCTATGGAAAATTATTTTCCGAAAAAAGCATTTTGTTAACAATAAAATTAAACTAGTAAATTACATTTCATTAATGTCTGAAGTCAAACATAACTAGACTGCAGACTTAATACAAACACTTGTATCGCACCTTAATCACGGTTGGGGTACCCAATATTAGTGCTATTCGCAACATGGTCCTTTTTCTGCCAAGATTCTTTCAAAAGGGCTAAAACATGCTATAAAATTTGTGTAGAGATAATGAAATTCGCAAGAAATAGAAATACCAAAAAAAATTGTTATAAAGACGTGATTGAAGTATAGGTAAAAATTTTAGTTTTGGGACATGGCCTCGTAACGAAAATTTTTTTTTACCGATTCTCTCCCTATACCGACAATAACTTACCGCCGTTTTGGATTACTTACATCGTTGGTCGGCTTAGATCCCGCCACTCTTTTTCGATATTGTCTGACATTATTAGCATTAAGCACAAGTAGGCTAATCTAAACCTTTCTATGCTAATAATACGGGGTGGTCACCCCCTTTAAATGAGATTGTTTGTACGAACAGGATGCAACAGTGCATTTGTCGTTTCTCGACCTGCTCCCCTCAGAGCGGCACAGTTGGTAGAGCGACGGTCCCAGTATTACCGGGAGTCGTGGGTTCAAACCTCACCGCAATCTAGTTGTTTTTCTAACCCGAACTTCCTTAAACTAATAATCGATAAAACCGCTTTCTTGAAATTTTCATGCCCCTTTTCTATGTGACCGTAGGCCAGTGGAACTAGTGCATAATAGGTAATATATTTTCTTGCTGTTTAAGTAAATCTTTAAATGGTTGCGAAATGATCATTCAATTGCAACTGACACTAGCCTGATCAAGTCTTCCGTAAGCTTCATATTTATTTTCTATGTTAAGGTATGCTGGCGCCAACAGTGATGGAAAGGACGATGAACTAGAACGCGACGAAATGAAGTCTCTCATAAGGAAAGAACTCAAAAACTTGCTAGCCCAGGTAATGGCGCCTGGTAGAAACTTCAAGTTGGCATTTAGCAAAATTAAGATGGAAAGCATAGGTTAAATTAAATCAGTGCGGTTCTAAATAATATTGGAAAACTTTTTGAAAATTAACAAATTCATAGCTTGACAATGCTTTTCGTATATGTAAAGCAAGAGGAATTTACGCTGTGCCTTTTGATGTGAAGTGACGTCATAAAATAATTAATCCTGAAAACACCCGGTTTTTCGAGCGAAAAATATGCCTTTATTTATTTAAATTGCTTTTTTTTCATTTAAGAGGATAATTGACGCTTTTTGTACATAAGATTTCCATATCTTTAGATAATACCTAGATAGATTAGGATAGAACTTACACTTTGTACAGTTTAAGAGTTCATGCCACACAACATGCCTTACTATGCACGGCGCCTTTGGACTTAAAAAAATTCCTAAAATGTTGAAAAATATACAATAAAAATTTAGTCCGCAAAGCGTCATTTTTGCGGCATTTGATAAGTTAAGTTGTCAAAAATTCTAGTTTAGAGGGGGGGAGCGCATAGGTCAAAAAAAAAGTATACAGGGTATCTAAAAAATACTGTGGCTCTAAAAAAAGAAACAGCATTTATAAATCAAGTGCAGATCAAAAAACATAAAAAATATTTTCAATTTTTGGACTTGTTTTTAGGATAGGTTTGACTTACATTTTAGTCCAATGATGCTAGGAGGGAAATGAGAACATATAATGTGGTACTGCAGTTCACTTGCATGTCTAATTATTTTAATCGAAATTCAAATCAAATTAAACTTCTTACAAATCTGGTATTTCCAAGTCAAGGTTTGCCTATTAACGCACCGCTTTAAACCCTTGGCAGAATTCAGAGGAGGACTTTGCCAAGATTTTCGCCGAATTCGACAAGGACGGAAGCGGGGCGGTCAACTTCCAGGAATTCATGGCCGAAATGGCCAGCATCAGCGGCCGGTTTCAAAACGACGTGAAAAAGGCGGCCCAGTGCGACCGCCAATAGGGGAACCGGGCAAACAACGGCGATGATATGATATGTGCGGCGGATATAGGCCTATACACCTTGAATTCACTATAGCCATTGCTTTCACTCGTAGAATTGCCTTTGGATAGCAAGGGCTCGCTCGGTGCACGAACGTACATGTATTTCGTTTTTTTCTGTTTCTTGGACTTAAATTCCTTGAATAAACGCGGGAACGCTGTTTGTTTTGTCAACGTGCGTTTCTACGAGTCAAGGGTTTCTTAAACTTTTTGTTTACCGTGGAACTGTGGGGCTGTGTGCACCACGGTAGGCAATTTTTTTTTTAAATGGACGTCATAAATTAGGGCTGCAGAATCGGACTCGGAATTGGGACTCAAGTAAAACCAAGTAAAACTAACCCAGTCCCGAGTCCGACATGCGCAGTACCAAATTTTTAAAGTAATATGGCCGCCAACTGGACATTGTAAAAGTGGAATAGCATACGGGGGAACATTTTTCAACTATGTATTGTGGGTGAATGAATTATATGACAACCCTATAAGTGGATTGCTGAATATCTACGTTACTTTGGTTACGTAAATTGGCGAAATACAGGCTGTAGCCCGGAGTCGGCTCGGGAGTCAGACTCGGGTTATTTTTAACCGACTCCGCAGCCCTGCCATAAAATGACGTCACAATACAAATAAACTTTATAAATTGGCTGATTTCGGTCCAAAAAATGTGAAAGTGAAATGGAGTCGGAATACAGTCAGTGCAAAACCGTTTTGTTTTTAGTTAAACTGTTTCCTTTGAAAAATTGATAACTTCTAAAATATACACTAATATTTCATTTTGGCTTTCATGGACCATAGTTTAGGAACTCTATAAGTGTTGCAATGACTTCAGTGAATGACTAACTTGAATTTAAACTGACGATTTTTGCAAATATGACTTAATTGACTCAAATTGTTTGAATTACGGCACTTAACTTGAAGCGATCTTACTTACGACTTAGGTAACTTATGACTTAGACTCGCTGTTCGTTAGAAATGACTTAACTTTGACTTGAGTTGCTTGCGAATGACTTTACACAGACTTTAATGATCTTAAAATAACTTGTTGGTTAAACTATAATTTACAAAGATTCCATTAGCACTGAAAAGAAACACACTCTTGGCGTGTGATGGTTAACTTTTTACCAAACTTTGCAAGTTGCAGCCCAAATAAACCAAGTTTTTTTTTACCATAAGCACTTATTTTTACCCTGTAGCAACATTTTGTCAAGTGGTACTATTTTACTGGAAATTACCTTTATTTCCACAACAAAGTCAAGGCGAAACAAACAAAACAATAACTGCTATCTATCCGAGAAAGAATCTAAAGCAGTGATTCTGAAACTTTTTCACTTTTTTCCTACATCTTAGTAGCCTAAGTAGGGCTTGCTACAGCTAATCTATCAGTTGATGTATTTCAAAGATACTGTGAGGATGTGAGGGCCCCTTTAAAACCTACTTACAGATTCCATGGGATGTGTGGAACCCTGTATGAGAACAACTGATCCAGAGCGACGTGCTGCTAATTGTAACCCAATTATAGAATTGCTTGTGTATTTTCAAATTTAATAAATGCCACTCTTTCAGTTTCTCAGTCGAAACACTTTTAACCATGCAGGTAAATTAAAAAACAGCCAATTTTGACTAACGAATCTCTGCTGTTGGCATTTTTGTGCGAAGCAAATTGCAAATTTTATACTAACTGTAATTTTTTTTTATATAATTCTGCACTTTAGATCGCTTTTTATTTCTTTACAAACGTTAGAAATGTAAAACTTTCACTTAGATTCCAATCTATTTTCTCAAATCTGAATTCTAGTTGACACCAGCCTACAGCTCGCCCGCTTAACTGTATCTTCTTATAGGACACATTTACCCTTACCGCTATAATGAGTATAAACAGACAAACACAATTCGGTGTGTTTCATAACATAATTGCACGATACAGCTAATGCCGCACACAACGATAAAGCAACTCGTTTAAACTTGAACGGGCACACACGACATACATCGGTAGGTGAATAAATAGTCAGATAGAAATATATATATTCTCGGTAATAATAAGCGTATACAATACATGTAAGGCAGTTGAAGATGCGGCTTGTTTAACCTTAAAAGTTTTAAGCAAACAGTTTAAAACTTTTTCGAGAAAAGTAATGCAAGTTACACTCAACTGTAATCTTCAACAAGCAAAACAATGTGAAATAAAAGGACGCTATATAGTAAAAGTTCATCGTGCAGTCGTGTTTAAAATTTAAGATGTCAGGTAAATGTGGTTTTAGAGTAATTTTACAACAAGGCCCCCCAAAAAGACTAATTACGTTCTTCTATTTTTTACGATAATTTTAAAGCTACAGGGAGCTAAAACAAAATCCAGGGGTGGTGGTTCTCAAACTTATTTGTCAGGCGGACGAGGAGCCCGCAGTCTTTTTTTAATAATAGAAGGTCCCAATAATCGCTAAAACTATAAAAATTCAAAAAAATGCGCTACAATGTATATCACGCTTCATACAAACTGTCAAATAATTATTATTAAACAAATAAAGACCCTCTTGGAACCTCTTTAATGCCCCGGGGGTGCGTGAACCCCTTGGAACCCCTCAAGGAGCCCCAGGGATGTGTGAACAACTTGAAAACCACTCAAGGACCCCAGTTTAAGAACCACTGTCCTAGAGATACTTCACCAAAATAAGCCAAACCTAATATCATTGCTTCAGTGCATAAAATCAACGTAACAGTGTGCGACGAAAATAATGAGGTACAATAAATACACACAAGGTCGAGTAAATGCAAAAATAAATAATTTCGCTCGAAAATTGTTGTCTCTTAGACCCGTATCATATAATAACAGCGCTTTAGTACGAAAAACCAAACAAATAGAATGAAACTCGTTTTTTCAAATTATTACTGTTACTGCAAATGATAATAAAAATATATTTGACTCTCTTTTGCTTTAGGTAAAAAACGAAAATAACTTGTCTTATAAAAGCAACAAACGTTATTTTTTACGTTCTTAAAATCCAGAATTACGAGTAAAAACGAAAAAAAAGATATAACTGCTCAAAAAGACGTTAAACGAATCGTTTAGAAAAGTTTGTCAAGATAAAACGAAATTGAATTTTGTGTCTTTCGGAGTTTTAAAATCAAGGGAAGATGCGAAGTTTTGTTTTAGCTTTAGCCTTGGACTACTTCTTTGCGACCTGAATTCCGGTGCAATTTTACAACAGATTTACAGCACTACACAAATACGCGCAGTGCATTTTACAAATGCTTCAACGTTTAGAAATTCAAACAGAACGCTTCACTTTTAAGTTATGCGTGGGAAAATAAAAATAAATCATGTGTGGGGTACGAAAGCAACAGCTGGATCAAGGCTAGTCACACAACACACTAAAATTGCAGACGAAGCGCCAAAAAAACCTTCAGCGTAAAAGTACTTTTGTTTTCGCTAAAAACTGCTTTAAACTTTTTTGACATTTATGCGATACGAGTTAATATACGAAGGGTATTACTTATTGCTGACTTTGATGACCTAACGGTCTTTGCTGCTCCCCGGGAACCTGCTTCCCAAACAAACAATAAACCTAAACCCACATGCTCGGGGTTATTTTTCATAAAAATGTAAATATTTTTTCAGACGTTTTTGTTGGCACTTTAACTATAAAATCATTGAATGTCCCAGCGGTATTGTCCAATGGTCGCAAGGGTTGTTGTTGGATACCCTTTGTAATTATGTTAATTGTACATGTGATTGCTGAACTGTGGCTTAAATCCACAACGACAAGGTTCAAATTAATGATATCAGATAAGAAAAAAAAACAAAAAACTGTCGTTTCATCTAATATTAATTCAACAGGGTCAAATACACAGAATACATGGGACTACAACGTATAAGTACTATTTTACTCCTGCTATCAGGCCATGATTTATTTTAGAGTAACATAATTGTTGAGTGACTTTTTTAGTTATTTTAGGCCAAAATACGTTTAAGGCGAAAAACTTACTTTGATTAGAAATGTTTTTTTAAATACCCAAATAATTGTGGTACCAGCAGGGATAACACTCAATCAAGTATCGCTTGAGTATCTATGCTGGAACCTAAAATCAGATCCAAACTAATGACATTAGAAATGAACAGTTGAAGCACAAACCAAAACCTTTTAATGGGTATATGCTTTAAAGTTTTACTCATAGACCTTGAAAATTCGTCTAAGGTCCCAATATTTTGTGCCAAAGAAATGGATCGCTTCGTACAAGCGAACAAACATGTTGCGCCTAGCACGGGTAAATAGCAAATCGGGCAGCAACAAACGACGTTCAATTTACGCATAAAACCAAAATCAGCGCGGCCTCGCCTCGAATCAAGTGACGTCACAATGCACCATGGCGGCTTTCTGCATCGGAATGACAAAAACAGTGATGTCATCCATGGAGCCGGGCCGCCCGTCGGCCATGCGCCAAAGGTGGCCCTCGGCCGGTTCGCCCCTGGCCGTTTCGGCCAGCTTCACGGCCGCCTGAGTGAACCTGGACAATAGGTAAAAACAAAGTAAAATTCGATTTTGAGGTGGGAATCGAACTAGCGAAACTGTGTAGGGTAAGCATCAAGTTTAGATGGATGATGCTGTTTTTAAGTTGAAATAATTTATTTTCTGTTTCCTTTTGTTTGATATGTCCAAGTCAACATTTGGAAAATCGAATTTGTCTTTAGTTATAGTGTTATTGTGCATATGTTCGTTGCCCGCAGGTTATTTAAAACAAAATTTGTATTGCATTTTCTCTTGGAATAGTGTTATTATTAGGTGCAAAATAGATACAAAACTGAATTGTTAATATTTCTCGGAACCACATTATCTGGATTGTGGAAATTTGGGAGTACAGAACTTTTACCGTACATATTTTAAATCCACGAAAAAGGGCGACTTCATTCTTCCAAATTTACGAAAACGCGCCCTGATCGTTTGATACACAATATAGCTATTTTACGAAAACTTGATTATTGTAATGTAACAAGCTATTCCCTACGCTGTGCTTCATTAGAATGACGGTCCTAATGGAATAGGCTTTAGGTATTTCTGCTATGTGTGCTCTGGATAAACAGCGCTGTCCAAAAGAGCTCCGAAATATTTTTGCTTTATCTTTACTAAATCAATGAATGTCTAAAAAATCAGCAATGTTGATTTAAATCACCTATAGCAATGTAGGGTAGGGCAGGGTATTTCAATCAAAGCCCTAACCATATTTGCCATTTAAATAACAAGAATAAAATGCGATGTAAGCCAAAACGACTGTGAATCGATTAAATATAATTTAAGTTTGTATTATAGTGTAATGAAGAATTCGGTAATTTCCAAATCAAATTCGGAAAAGCGTATTATGCACTAATTTAACTATAATCTAATTTTGGAAAGCTAAAGGAAATTTAGTTGACTATATTGAACCGGGGGAGGAGGGTCAAGCAATAAACTGGGCAGAGCATTTCAATGAAAGCCCTCCTTATATTTGCCATTCAGATTATTATAGGAATAAATTTCGATGTAAACTAAATTGAAGCAATTAAATATAATTCAAGTTTGTTTTGTATTTTAATTTAGGAATTTGGTAATTTCCAAATCAAATTGGAAAAGCCTATACGCACTAATTTAATCATAATCAAATTTTAGAAAGCCAAACCTAGCCTACCTAGTTGTCTAAGTATGAGCCAACCTAGTTGTCTAAGTATGAGCAGGGCGAGGGGGGTCAAGCAATAAACTGTCAAAACTTACCGTGACGGATCGTTTTTGTCGATATTTTGCAAGCAATCGGTGACAATTTGACTCGCCCGTTCGTTGCTCACCACATCCCATAAACCATCGGAGCCCATAATCAGCACGTCGTTATGGTGGTGCTGCTCGCTAGAGGTCAAGTTGTAAACCCGAACCTGTTTGACAGCGAAGGGATTAGGTTAAAAATGGGGGCAGGTGCACTTGGCGAGCTTTACTAATATCGATACCACGTTAACAATACGACAACAGGGGATAGGGGTGTCCGACATTATCGGATTAGAGACTATAAATGATGCCAAGTTGTAGTAGCGGTACCGGCATAATCACCTTGTATCTATACCTAAAGCAAATTACCTTGTATGTATACCTAATTCTAATCAGTGGTAACAACTACAGAAATTTGTTTTTGCCAAGTAAAACTAGTATTTTGCTTCGATTTGAAACTTTGATTTGATGTAGTTATGACTACGAATTACTTTCAATCCTCATTGTTCTCTTTAGTAATATACATTTTAACCCTTGTTACAGTCAACAAAGTAAATTTATTAAAAAATGATAAAAGGTTACAACTTGAGGTAATTATACTCTTTTCACACGAACTTTTTCACATAGCGTAATAACCTGCGCAATAACACTTGATGTTTTAATTTCATCTATTTTGCTTGTTTTATCATAGTAATTAGGTAACTCAGTAAAAACTCAGCAAGCATTAGGTATCATACAGAAGTTGTAAAGACTCTTATACTTATTCTTAATTAGTGGCCTACACACTGTTTTAAAATAGTACTTTTTCAGTAATGTCTTTGTTACCTCTGGAATCGAAGACATGAAGGGTTTGATAGGCACGTCCTCCAGCATGTTTAACGCAATCACAGTATAATCTCCCAATCCCCTTGTAACGCCTATGGTGCCCAACAAACGGGTCGCCTTTCCATTGCCTTGGATCATGGGCGCCTTCAGGTCAGCTTCGGTGATGGTCTTGTATGCCCTGAAGGCCGTAATAGTTGTTATACATTGGAATAGAAAGCAACACCGAGTGTGGCAGTAGGTGTTTACCGGTGGTTCGCAAGAATATTTCAGGTTTTATTCGGAGTTTAGGAAAATTACGCAGAGTAAAAAATACTATACAGGCTGCTGTAAGTTATACGACTTTTCTGTCCCCCAAATCAACCAATAAATCTATGGGGCTAGCGCCCTTTTAGATGCGTTTATTATTGTACTCTAAAATCCACATTGTCGTAGTAGAAACTTATAAAATGACGGAACTAAGAGGAAAATATAAATACAACCGTCAGCATATCCCACTAATCAAATTACCCTTGAAGAACACAGAAATACACAACAAGACCTATATAAATGAAGAATATCGAAGGGTGAATGACCTATTTTATTTAAAACCGACGACAAAATTAAAATACTCAGTATTATCCACGACAGAATGTAAAATCAAACATGGCGAAGTAAGACCTAAATTCATCGTAATAAGGCTTAAACTGACAAAATAACGCCCATAGAGAGACGGTATGGGGCGATTGAGGTGCACCTGACCTGTCTAGCATCGGCCGTTTCGGTATCGAAGCTTGGATGCCCTAGGCCTAGTTTAAACTGAACTTAAGCACGAAATCTTGGGAAGTAGTGCTACTAGTGTAAATACTTTTTAGTGCATACAGATCAAGTGAAGCCTAAAGAGTTTATGATAGATGATGGGAATTAAAAATACATACATAATTTATATGGTTTGATAAAGTAAAAGCATTACTTTGATGAAGATTTGAAAACGTGTTTTAGACAGGAAAATTGCAAAATTGCTACCTGAAAAGGGAGACACTTTAACATAATGTTCTGTCCGTCGCCAAAAACATACCTGTAAGTGACACACAGGCGTATAACAAGTCAACTGTAAAAACATGCATGACAACAAATAGCCGCGATGTAACCGTGTTGGTGCCAGGAAATGCCTCAACAGGAAATGCAAAATTTGACATTACTACAACAGAACAGGCAATACCTGTCTACGCCATATCAACAAGTTGATCAGTGGTTAGATATAGGAAAATCTATTGAAGACATAGGGCAGTAATTCTTAAAATGCAATGAAAGATTGTTAAGCGTGCCGTGAAACGATTTGTTATTTTTGAAAATAAGTTTTTGTAATACAAATAGGCATGCGTTAGGACATTTACATATAGCTCGTCGCGTGTAAAGGGCAATTGTAAAGTTTTAAATTGTTGTTCTGTTATAAGTGTGCCGCGAAAAATTTAGGATTTTATTGGTGTGCCGCAAGCTACAAAGTTTGACAACCACTGGTTGGTTTAAAAAATAAGGTAAAAGCTACAGGTGTCCATCAATTTTTGGGGGACAAGGCCTTTTGCCCAACTAGGCTTTATTCTGTTAACTACACATTAAAATATGCTATGTTGCGATTCCTATTGGAAACAGCTACCTACCATCGGTTATTGAATTAGGTGCAATTCATCAGAAAGTTAGTTGTGTATTTTTACACCAAAACGTTACAAATTCCAAACATTATACTTTAGACTTTCTTGTCTGAGTCAAAATCAGTCACTATAGGTTCTAGTTTATACAAGAGAAATATATTTCGCCAATCACGGCATCATCAGTCTCTTAATTCGAATGAATGTCGTCATTAACGTGCTTTAGGGCGAGGAGATATCTTCTTTTTTACATATTCAGTTTGCAAATTCCAAACATTTTCTGGCTCTTACTAAGAAATTTGTATAGTGAAATATGATTCCAAAGCCAACAGCGGATGAGGTAATTGAAAAGCCCGACCGAATTCAATTAACTACAAGCAACTGATATTTGACTGTTTTGTAGCATTAGAGCATTTCGTTGAAAACAGCCGGAAAAGGAATGAACTTAGAAACACTGCGTAGTATCACAAGATGACGTGTAAATCACCAGGCTCGTGCACTTGGTAATGCAATATGATTCCGACCAAGTAAGGACACCTTCTAATAAGCATAACACATGCCTCAATTTAAATCTCAGTTTAATTAGGCTGTACATATCACACAATAAGACCTAAAAGCGACAATATCGAAAGCGGAGTCAATTATAATACCATGGTTTTGAAGCAAGGATGTAATAAAATTAAATGAGCAATAAAACCTGCGATAGAGCCTCAATACGTCCTAACCATGCGATTCCTAAACGCATAGAAATAAGCCCTAAACCCATAAACATGGATAGGTGCTAAATCGCCTAAATGAGATTTAAAACCGCAAAAAGTAGGGTTTAAGACGGTTGTTCTCAGCTTATTGACATCGCCGTATGGGGGCACCGGACTGTTTGCCACTGTTTGGCGTTATGGGTGAGGTTAGAACCTAGAAGTTATGGTAAGAATTGAGTTTTTGTGGAATTGGTGATAAAGTTAGGGATGGGGTATGGGCTATGTAAGAGGTTCTTTAAATCTTATTCTGGCGGTTTAAGACGTGCAGGTGTTATTCAAAACATGGTTGTATTCCAATTTCAGTGCTATGGCTTGGGTACGTTAAATCATCACACACGTGTTCTTATGGCTTTGGGTACGTTAAATCATCACACACGTGTTCTATAATATTATTATACCGGAATGTCACAAATACAAACACAGCCATCAGCCGGTTATCAAATCACATGCTTTACTAATCAGTTCACACTTTAAGCATGATTCACAGAACACTGTTACAATGCCGAAGCTTAAACCTAAGTCCAACAAAAAACACAAAGCATAAGAAAGTTAGCTTAAACATGTTACATATTTACCAGCCGGTCATGTGGTAGTCCCTATACAAAACTTGTTTGCCGACATCGTTGGGAATAATCCGCTTCACAAACTCGAGTCTCGTAAAGAAGGTGCTCAGTAGTGATGGTTGGATGTAGGCCTTCAGAGGAAGGTCGGACAATTAAAAATTTATACTCTACACAACACAAATATATGTCGTAGTAAGAATATCAAAGCCCATACAGAAGTAGGTATCATTTTGGACGTTACGAATAACTCTTTATTCATTTTCAACATCCTTATTCATTTTTCAACACGATGTTGAAAATGAATAAAGAGTTATTCGAAACGTCCAAAATGATACCTACTTCTGTATGGGCTTTGATATTCTTATTACGTCTTACTACAACCTCCAACCATTATGCTCCAAAATTGTAATATTGCATTTCAGCCATGATTTGCTATTTAAGTTTATTAGTTTAGAGCAGGGGTTCATAAACTGGGGTCCATGGACCCCTTGGGGGTCCGTGAACTAGTTTTAGGGGGTCCATGAAGATCTAATTGAAATATTAGTGTATAGGTATATTTAAGAAGTAATCAGATCGTTAAATAAAACAATTTAATCAAAAATAAAGCGGTTTTGCACTGTATGTATTTAGACTCCATTTCACTTTCGCATTTTTGGACCAGAATCAGCAAATTTATGAAGTATATTTGGAAGTTTCGAATAACTTTTTATTCATTTATAACATCATTTTTATTTGATGTTTTCATTTTGATTTTGAAAATGAATAAAGAGTTACTCGAAAAGTTTTAAATTACACCTACTGCTATATGGGCTTTGATATTCTTATTACGTCTTACGACAACCTCCAGCCATTGTTCTCCAAACAAAATATTTAACAATATTTAAGTCTTAAGTAAAAACTTGATCATTATAAACACCAACGATTGAATCTTAATGATTTGATAGTGTCATACGAAAGACAACAGTAAGTAACTTAAAATCATAGCCTTTGTATAAAACTCGTTCGTTGGGGAAATAGCTTTGTAAAACAATAAGTAACGGTGGATTACATTTTTGATGTAGTGATAAACTAACGGATTACCATTTTACTTTAAGCCGAAGGCATTTTAAATGAGATTTGATCATAGAATTCGATACAGTTTACTAATGGTTGCAAGAGCTACACTTAATTTTCGCTGTGCAGTTATGTCGTCATAAACTACTTGAAGTCATATTGCCAGGTTTTGCTGCCTTGAAAAAGCAATAAAAATCGATAGCCTAGGTTTGTACGGTTTCGTTGGAAAATTTGCAAAGTAAATAACACTTTACTTTTAAGCATTTTAAATGGGATTTTCACAGAATACGCTACAGTTCACTAATGGATTCTGGAGCTAAACTTCAAATTTATGTGGTAATAGACCACTTGAAGTCGTATTACCAGGTATTAGAGCCTTCAAAAATAGTAAAAATCGACAGCCTAGGTATTGTATTAAACTTCTTTCTTGGGAAATTTGCAAAAGTCTTTGGTATAGGATTTTATAGAAGAAAACGCCACAGTTCACTGATGGTTGCAAGAGCTACACTTTCGCTGTAGTTGTTTGGCCATAGACCACTTGAAGTCATATTACCAGGTATTGATGCCTTGAAAAAAACAATAAAAATCGACAGTCGCGGTAATGCATAAAAGCGTTTCGTTTGGAAATTTGCAAAGGAAAAAAGCCTTTACTTTAAGCATTTTAAATGAACGATTGTTGCCAAGAGTTACACTTTGGCTGTAGTTATGTGATGATATACCACTTGAAGTCATTTTACCAGGAAGTCTTAAAATTACAATAAAAATTGACAGCCTAGATTTTGTTTCGTTGGGAAATTGGCAATGAACATAACACTTTACTTTTAAGCATTTTAAATAAATGATTGTTGCAAAGAGCTACACTTTCGCTGTAGTTATATGGCCACCAATTGAAGTCACATTACCAGGTACTGCAGTCTTCTCCGTTCAGTTTGCGGCGTGAAATCCTGCGACATGGCAGTCGTGGAAAGGGTAGACGTTTTCTGGCAGTCTTGCTTCTCCGTCTGTGGAACAGTTCGACACAGAACGGCCCGGCAGTCGCCCGCGCTGGCCACGTACATTTTGCCAACGACAAATACGACGATAAGAACTGTACAACCACCCTTGAAACCCCAGTTCTTACTGTCCACTGCCAGGTGCTTGTCCTTAAAACAACATAAAACAAAACTATTGAGTAGTGGTTAACCTTTTTAGCTTACTGACTGCAAAATTTCGAAACAAATTTTGCGGATCGGATGACTTCAAAAATCAAAATCAACTCAAAATGTAATTACGACAAAAGTATGCAACTAAAAGTCTTCTTC
This sequence comes from Ascidiella aspersa, assembly GCF_963924565.1. NCBI lineage: Eukaryota > Metazoa > Chordata > Ascidiacea > Phlebobranchia > Ascidiidae > Ascidiella > Ascidiella aspersa. The sequence continues at coordinate 26,208,850 of NC_139451.1, forward strand.
GCTTTCACATACAACTGGTCTTAAAATTAAAGACTTGAACGAGGTGTAGCCTAGTTTTAAACACTTGCAGCATTGTAACGTACGATGAAGTCCAAAGTAAACCATTAACTCTATGTTACGTCACAATGCTGCAAATTACGGAACTGGCGAAGTTCTAAATTTGATAGACAAGCTTTTAACATCTTGCAATTTGCAATTGAAAAAATATATATATATATTTATAATTGAGAGGAATGCCACTGACACTTTTTAGTACCATTCCTCTTGAGAAGAAGGGTTCCAAATATATAATTTTTTAGAAAGCAACACATATAAATTAGAATCAAATGGGGAACGGAATAACACAAAATTTATGAAATAATCCGTATTTAATGGTGTTTAAACTTTGGCGAGCCTAAGGCTAAAGTTTTTGGTTTTGTTTTTCTAAAACCTTTGGGACCTCAGGTACTCGTTTGCTCATTAAAAAGATACCTGTAGATCGACTTTTAATAACAAGAGCCATCCACAATTTACACCATTGTAAGGCGAAAAATGGAATTAAACTGTACAATGTAGCCCACTAAAAGTTTAATTGCAAAGCACATTTTAAAACACGTGTTTTGACATTCTTACAATTTCAACGACGACCTCCTGAATAATTCCGGTCACTAGGGATTCAACAGGTAACTTTGTGGCTTGAAATTCCCCCTGCGGTACGTGCGGCTCTAGAACAACACTTTAAAATAACTTGATTGGCCGAAAAAGGAGGCAAAAGTGTTTTTCTTTCTTGCATTGATTTGAAGCCCTACACACTCAGATTTTAGGTACAATTTAAACTGTAAATACATTTAACATTAAATACCAATCAAGTTGTGTAAATTACGCTTGGGCGTACTTTGGAATATAATTAAACAAACAATACATATATATATTTCACCATTTGTAGATGAAAACATGAAAAAATACATAAATTGCGAATAAAAATTCATCATAACTACCAAAATGCAACAGTAAAAAAAAATTAGGACGATCATCATGAATGTAATATTTATACCTGACAAGTATGGAGGAATGTCCGACTTCTTGTTTGTAAGTAGGTGAAGCACCCTTTTAAAACGTTCTGTCAACAGTTGGTGAACCATATTAGCTGCATACAATGCTGCTCCAGGGCCAGCATGACCGTCAAAAATGGCAAAGTAGTCAAAGCGTAAGTTTTTGCCTTCTTCGTCTTTTTCAGAAATACCTTCTTGTTTCTAGAAAGGAGAGGATTGATTAATAAGTAGTTTTTCGTCGCCACCAAGTTTCTTGTATTGTCTGAACCAGCTGAACACCTGGTATCTATGGAGAAGTTTAAAGGGGCCCACGTATCAAAAGTTTTTATGGAAAACAAAAAAAATAATGGGTAGATGGAATAAAGCAAAGCAATTGTCTGATGAAATAAATGATATGATCGTACGAAAGCTACATTACACAGTTTACAACTAATGATGATACGCCTATAACATTTAGGTTCACCTTCTTTATTTCTGATACCCCATTTTCATGTGGTTCTTTAGAAGTAGTAATATTTTCATCAGAACAGTCTACACCCAAATCTTTTATTGCTTCATCCGTACCAACTATTGAAGTACTTTCTTTGTCTATCAAAAGTTGTGTACTTTTATCTGAAGAGTTCTCAGATTTTTGTTGGTCATTACTTACATCCTGACAAACACCATCTGCAAAAGTTTTATATAATTCTAAATTAAGCTAAGCAAAAGAATTAAATACAGGCTAATTCATAAGGGTTAATAAAGTTATATATATACATTATATAAAATTTTGTATATATTTGTGGATAATGTTATCTTACAAATTTAATTTAATACCATATTTTAATCACTCAGAAAAAATTCATACAACTACTCTACTATTAGTCTATTACCAATTGAATTTTCACTGGATGTTAGTGTAATGGTAAGTGCCATGGAGCAATCCTCATTTAAGCTGGATTTTCCTGCATTGATAATCCTAAAAACAATCATAATAGGTAATACCACGATTCAAATGACAAAAAATGATATTTAACAGCAATTATAGTCTTAGGGATCATTAACACTGATATGGTATTATTGAATAAAAAGTAATTCGTAAAATCTGTCATAAATAATTGTCAAGACTTTTCTTACTCGCAATATCCTGATGCAAATGGCAGGCAAGAAACACACTTTGGTGATATGGGTTTTCTGTTCCTAGATGTATTTGTGGCTATATCTTCATCACTTAGAGTCAAAAACAGGGGGCGTGTGTACTCAATTTTCGATGTTAATCTGCCATATTGGCCGCCATTATGATTTGAACCGACAGACTTTCCCTGAGAATAAAACAATGTTTATTCCTGGTTAAAAACTCGCCAGGTGACTTTGTTACAATATTTTTTTTCTTGTAAAACCTTACTTAAACAACCAAACTAGCAACGGCATAAATTCACATATTAATTGAATATCAGATTGTATTAAACTATGTTATTCATGGGATAGGTGAACATAGTCTGTATATTTGATTACATATGGGTTAGCTGATACTTAGTCATAAAAGGTGTGGGTAAATTTATGTAATTTCGGGATTTAGTTTTATATAGGCTGATAAATAGTATCCTTTTTACATTTATTTGTTAAAGATACATAACAAATTAAGGTTACAAATAAAAATAACTAATATTTGTAGATTTACTGTAAAAATGCAAAAGTTAATCTAGCATACTTTAATTTACCTGTGTTAGGTTTTGATTTCTCACTAACAAGTCATTAAATGCATTCTTAACACGACTAATCATGTTGCCCTTGCAGTAAGAAAGTCAGAATATTTTCACATCCAAATTACACTAGGTTTCACCCATTTTTACCTACAGAAACAAATAAAAAGCACGTGAGACCGAGGTCATTCGGGGCAAAGGATTAACTAAGTTATGTGAAATATTTCCAATAAGAAGCTTACCAGGCCCAAATTCGCATTAATGCTTGAGTGATTCTCAATGTATACATTGCGCAACAGCACGTATCATAATTAAAACATATTTTTTACTTGTTACGTAAAAAAAAAACGATGTAACTTTATTTGAAAAATAAATTTTGAGGCTCTATATCGTGCTTGTTTGCAAATCATTTAAAATAATTATTGTGAAATAAAAATAAAAACTGTTTAGTTATGCGCGAATGACCCTGAATCAAAACAAACGGCGGGAATACCTGAAAATGAAAACTTATTCGCGTTTATATGTGATCCCATTTAATTCTGTATTAAGGGTAACTCTATTAAGGCTGGTTCACAGTCACACTAGACGCGTCTGGCGTCTAACGGCTAACGTCGTCCAGTTCACACATAACGACCGAAAGCGTCAAAGTTAAAATATTTTAACTTTTCCGCAACCAAAAGCGTTTTTTGAAAACGTTTGACGTTAACTCTAGACGCGTCTAGTGTGAACCAGCCTTTAAGTTTAGATGCAGCGAAAAAATGTAGGACTGTTTCTTTGGTTGGATTCTAGACCTGCGCCAAATAATGAAATAATATGGTACTAGATTGACGTACAGACTAGGGTTCATCTCCGGGAATGTTTCGACGGGAAATTCCCGGGATTTCCCGCAAAATTACGATCCCGAATCCAAGGAAATTTTTTTTACAATCCCGGGTATTCGGCAACATAGCAAAACTTAAAAAAATTGTCATTTTTGACTAATATAAAGAAAAATAATATTACCAAACCTATTAAAGTTGTTGCCTGAGTTGCTTTATTTGCGCTTACCCACCCGATCCGTTAGAAATCAGTGCATTTCTAAGCAAAAAGGTCTACGACAATCAGGGCATCCAATGGCAGAAAAGTCTAGACTTTTAGACCTTGAGGTCCTGGCAATGCACTGATTTAGACCTTTAGGTAAACTCCCGGCGTAGATAAATTAAAAATATTCATTAAAAGTTCAGAAAAGATAACAAAAAATATGAGATAGGATTAATAACACTTGACTCACCTAAACCCTAACGCTAACCCGAATCCTAACCCAAATAATGTGCGTTATTTTAATATTTCTTTAAATGCTGGGGAAAAAAGCCCAAACTCGGATGGGCATAAGATGGTTTCTCGTCCATTGCCTTTAAGATTATTACGTCACAAATTGAGGTATTGGGGCCTGAAGCGTTATAAATATTAAATTATCGCACATTATTTGGGTTAGGGCGCTGGTTAGCGTTTGGGTTTGGTTGGGTCAAGTATTGTTAAACTTAATCTTCTTATGCACATTTGTTAATGCAAATTAGTGCATTGTCCAAGACCTCAAAGTCTAAAAGTCGGACTTTTTGATCCTTTGGATGCACTGATTGTCGTAGACCTTTTTGCTTAGAACTGCACTGATTTCTGACGGATGGGGTGGCTTACCAGCGGAAAAATCCTAATTAAATTTATTTTACCGATAAAAATGCCCCTGCATGCGCGTTTTCTAAATAAAAGCAAGTAAGGGTCCAGCCTGTAATACGAAAAGCTCTTGTAAGATTGCAGAAGCAATACTACAGAACATAAATGAGCTTAAGTAAATATTTGGAGCTAATATAAAGTAATTTTAAACATCATAAGACGTAATTAGGACACGAAAATTACGTCAAGATTCCCGGGATTCCCGGGAATTTTTATTTTGTAATCCCGTTTCCCGGGAGTGAAAAAATCCGGGAAAAAGAGGAACCCTAGTACAGACTTATCCTTAAACGGAATTAAAAGCATCGAAAATTGCACTCATAAATGGAAGCCGCCAGGCGCCACTTACAGCTGTTTTATAATGGATTCCACCATTTATCTGTAGAATGGTTAACTCAAAAGTTTCAAAATTATAACAACATGATCACGACTATTAACTGAGGTACACCTGCATTTTGTTAGTTTTAAGGTTGTTTATCATTATTTCTGGACAGTCGCTGGTCTAAAATTCTACCACAGTCATATTTTAATTTTGCAACTCATTTCGTCACTGTTAAAAAAAAGTAGTAGGCTTGTCTAGCAGTGGCCTAATTTTGGTTTAATAAATTTTAGACTATAAATTAAAATGCAATAAAATCACTCAATGTAGGCCTATTATGTTATATATTTATTTATTTTTTAAGATGTTTGTAAGTTGTCAGTGATGCTTAAATTTTACTTCACTAACTAGTTTTGGTAAAATTTTATAGTTGATAACATTATTTATATCTATTTTGCATTATTTTTCGATCAATTTATTGGCTGATTTTAGATTTGTTGAATATTTATGTTATTTGTGTATATTTGCTGAAGTTTATTTATATATTATAGCCCTAAAAAAGTTTCCAGTGAAATTAGAAAACTTATTAGAATCCCTCTGCAGACTAAAAGTTGATAAGTACCCAAAATAGTAAAGAATATGCAATTGTTATTGTTGTTCTTAAATTTAAAGTTAATAAAGAATTTATGCTTTTAATTTTATTCAATTTATTCAAAAAGTTATTCGGACAGATTTTTCTAAAATCTAAAATAGTTGTTTATGTTTTAACAAAAAAAATGTCTTCATTTTTACACATTTTTATATAATCAACTTAAAAGATATTTCTTTTTATATAAAAGATGACAGTATTCATTTACTTGTTTTCTTATTAACAAAAGACAAACAAATTATTAATAATACGCTTATAAAATCTAACATTTATCTAGCCAAGCATCCTAAATTTACATACAAAAAAAAGTCAAGATTAGACAGTTTCAAAATATTCTACATTGCGACCTGCTAATTCGTAAGTTAAATGCCACTTGTTATTTATACACAATGCTGTTTGTCCAATATATTTTAACTATTACGACCATATGTTTTTATGTAGCAATCATAGCGGAACAGCACATTTACTGTGGGCTATATCAGATTTTATACAAGTTTTTGGTTTTTATATGTTTTCAATTGCGTTGTACAACCTTTTTGTCATAAGTAAATCAAAGTAAGGAAATAATTATATTTGCATTAGGCACAATCAGAATTTACCTGTTGATTGCACAAATCAAACATTACAACAGAACAATAAAAAAACCTGTAAAACATAATCTGTTACATAAATGTTAGCCAACTAGAGAAATAGTCGTTATGCCTTTTTTTGGTAAAAATTTTTGGTCATATCTTGCACGGCTGCAAATAAGTGTTCCAACCAAGGTTGCTGTGCTTGTTGAATCTCAGCTAGTTCATCACGGTTGCTTGAAGATGATGTACTTGCGGAAAGATCTTGTTGTACTTGTGGCCTAGTGTTTGTCACATTTGGCCTCGATTGAATTATGCTCACCTTGTTGCTTTTTAAAGTTTTTTTGGGCTTTGAATTGCTGCCAAAAAGCTTGTTTCTCTTTTTTTCCTCTTCAGCGTTAATCAGCTTCTGCCTCTGCTGTTTTTCATTTCTTGCAAATGGACTCAGGCTTGTATCCTGTGGTGGGAAAAATTGGTTCGCTTCTTGGTTTATATTTGGTGATTTGCTAGCTGCTCTATAAACAGGTTTTGTCAGCTGAGCAGATGGCAAATTTGTTTTTTCTGAACCGAGTCCTTGATCAGAAGAGGTTAGTTGACTTGATAAATGGAAACTTTCACTCGAAGATGAGTGACTTTCTTTAGACCAGTTATGGCTTTGTGTCGCGATTGCCTGACTTGTCGCCATTGCTATAAACTCTTGCATTTTAGCTTCGTTCAATTTGTCTTGCGCTTGGCCAGAAGAAACCTCACTCTGGCCTTTGTGTTTTTTGTTTGGCGCGTTATCCCCGCTGATTTTTCGTTTAATGCTACCAACACTTACTTTTTTCAAGGAAGGACTGATCCATTTCTGTGGAGTTTTCTGAACAGGCCGATTGTCTTGGTCCGAAATGGATCTGGCAGTTTGCTTCCGCGGGAGTTTGGCCACGTTCGCTTCTTGCTCTCCGCCAACGCTAAACGCTAATCGGTCCCAAAAACTTGTAACCTCGCTTTCCATCTGTGACGTCATAGCTTGATGATCGCTTTGCGCGATCTGTGACGTGCTTACGTCTTGAGCCTCTTTCATGAGCTTCGTGAAAGCTTCCAACGCTTCGTTGTTGCTTGTCAGTGGCGACGTATCTGGCTGGCCGGTATTCAACCAATCCTTTATGGTCGAAGTGCCGCTGTCCACGCTAGTCGTCGGATTTAAAGGCTTCTTCCTTGTCGGCGACTTTTTTTCCGGGCGAGGTTGCTGCGTTGTTGAGTTTCCCGGTCCTGATTGTGTTGGGCTTGTCACCATTTTAGCCTAGCAAATAGAAAGATCGATGGTTCCCAAAGTTTTAAATTTGCGCCACACTAAACAACTCTTAAAAATCGTCGTATCATTTTACAAAAAAATATTATAATAACATAACACAAAAGTCCTTAGGAAATTTCAATTATAATATTATCAGCTAGCAAATCGATATTGTACATTCAAGTGTCGTATGATTCTCTGCATGCCTATTTTTAATGCGAATAGGTTGTTTTCCACTTATTAACACTTGTGAGTGCCTCTAGGCACCATTTTTTTAAATTACTGATGTAGATTAGGGGCCAGATCCGACCCGCCGGTTAAATTCTTCCGCCCTTAGTTATTTCATAAAACAGGGTTATTAAAAGTGTTAACATGAATGTTTGTCCGTTGCATACCCAAGCCAAATTCGAATGAAATTGTTTTTGAGCTGAATGACAATTTCATGTATTATGATAAACATTTGTGTTATGTTTCCTTTGTTCATTTAAGTCTATTAAGGTCTATACAACATTTTATATCCAGTCCGCGTTGTTTACCCTTTACAACTTTCCGTCTAACGATGGACAATCCTTTCAGTTAAAGTTTGCTGACCCCTGGGATGGGTGAATGTACACTGCTTTGATATCTGCAGTTACACATTTAAACTCGGATTTGCGATGGAGATAATAGGGTGTTTCACAGATATTTACGAAATTTGTGAATTGAAAAAAAAGTGTATATATAAATATTTTATGCCGTAATCGTTGGGTTGTTGCACTTCAGCATGCCTATAGAAAACAGTTTATTCACATGTCTTAGTTGAAAATAATCTTTGGTAGTTTTCCGCAATTTCTCAAAAAAAAACTGTTAAATTTTACAGAAGCCAAGCATTTTACGTACAACGATTTGTCCGTTAAAAACAGTATATTTTAATTGGGCTGGGAAGATTGCTGTGTTTGACTTAAAAGCCGCATGAGAAACTAAAAATGCTGCGTTACCTTCGTTGTCGATTCTTTAGTCGTTTTTTTCTTTTTCTTTCTCATCTCGCACATTTCCACCAAGTAGTTTATTTTGTTGTTGTTGCTTTAAAAAACAAAATGCTGGTAAAGATTTGCGTTAAAATTATCACATTCACTGTGGGATAACATTAAAATCTTCCTAAAGTCGAGTACATTATCGAAATCGCTGTTAAGCCATTTCAGGCCAATGTACTTACTATAAACCTTTCTTTTTACTAATTTACTGTTTTAAAGTGTATTTCAAAGTTATCATTATTTCAAACTTTATGTAAAACCTCGTCGTATTTATAAAAATGAATTAGGCTACACGTCAAATCCGAAATGAAATAACAAAAAAATAAATACCAAAAATATAAAACTTCCCAATTTGAAGTGAAAATTTATGTTTCTAGCTTAATTCACTGATGCAAAATTACCAAACCTTTAGCAATTATTTAAGCGATAACCATTGTGAATAGAACATAAATAAACGTCGAAGTAGCTCAAAGCTTTTGTCAGCATAAGCACATCACATTGTGCTTGTATAACACTATTCTCCTATATTATGTACGACTTAATATGCCGGTCTAACCTCATAATTATAGAGAAGGCTTGAACTTTTTCCTTTTCGTCGCTGCCGAAAATTTTTGCGAGTTCTTTGAAATCCTCCGGCCTGTTGCCCTCTAGCGCCACCTTGACGGCCCTCGCCACCTCACTTCTCGTTAAAAAATCCTGCCGTTTTTTGACCTTGAAGGTTAAGGTAAATATATCGAATGTGACAAACCGGGTCAGTTGTAGGCAGGGTTGCGGAGTCGTTTAAAATAACCCTCTAGTCCGACTCCAAAGTCCCACTCCGGCCAAATGTTTTTTTTTTGTCGAGTCCCGAGTCTGGCTCAGACACTATACCGCCTGTATTCCGCTAATTGCATTGAATAAGGTGAATATTCAGCAAAAATAAGGTCGAACCAAGTCACGTCCCAGTCAAGTCATTATGAGAGCAAGTCAATTTCAAGTCATGTCATTGACATAAAAGTAAATTGTTAAACTATTAAAATTGGTAAACTCGTCCGATAGCAAGCAACAATTTAACTAAAAAAACACACAAACGCAATATACAGCAATAAGAGTGTTAAATGTACAAAACTTGAGATAAATTTAAATGAAAAACACTTAATTTACTCCCAAGTTATTTGACAAAATGACTTAAGTCCAAGTCAAGTCATTTGTCCAAAAGACTTAAGTCAAGTCAAGTCATTTTGGTCAAAGGACTTAAGTCAAGTCATTTGAAAACAGTGACTTAAGTGCACTTAAGTAAAGTCAATGACTTAAGTCATTACAGCACTGGAAGGCCCAACCAGTGGTGGATTCAGGATATTTGATTTTAAGGTGAAATATTAGGCTACACTGCGCCTCAATGCCCAAAACACTGCTATACCATATAATGTAGTAAAACCTAGTATAAAACGAAGAATATACGCGCGAGGCGCGAAAAATTTTTCAATTACATCTAGTTAAAGTTGGCAAATATGTTAGTTCGACAGGCTGTCAGGACCACATTGGGCACGTGGGCCTTTCCAAGCTGAGCCAATTAAAAATTCTATGTCACACCAACTTTTAAAACCAAGTGCAATGATTGTACGGCAATCACGCGGCCCCCAACTACATGATAACACTAAACTATTCAAAAGTAACTCGCGGCCCACTAAAAATGGCTCTGGGGCCCACATTTGGGCCCCGGCCCACAGTTTGCCGACCACTAATCTAGAATAATGTTTGGAAAAAAATTGTAGGTAACTTTAATTACTTCATTCGTACTTTACGGTCTATAGCCGCACGGCCAGAAAAGGTTTAGATTAACTGAATCCGCAGCCGTGGTTGAATCGAATTGTTTGTTGCAAGTTGATCAGCTTCTAAAAATAATAAAAAAAAATGCCCAAACCTTGGCGATCTCGAATGTTAGCGTCACCGCCGCCAAAAGTTCGACCTCTTCGAAGCGCAAAGCATCGACCAGCCCCTGCGCCAAGAACTGACCAAACAGGGGCGCGAACTCGTGCAGCGAGCTCCGGAAGTCCTTGCTCCATTTGCGCGCGCGCTTTCCGCACACTTCCACCAGTTCTACGTCACTTCCGTCCTTTGCGTCACAACCCACTCTCACCTTGAACAGAAGACTTCCCCCCACGTTGAACCTGCAGCAATGTACAGTAGTTGTTTTTAAGCCCTTTTTATAGTCGATTTTTAATGTACTACGTTTTAAGCCTGTAAGCATTGGGGTTAAAAAAGCTTACGTTTGAAATTGATTTTTTTTAATTTAAGGACGTTTTTACACACGTCTTATCATATCGTAAATTGTCACCGACAGGTTTTAATATGGTCTTAGAGGGACTTTACGATCTTTAAAATCACTTTCTCTTTAATATTTACATAAAAAGCTTTTGAATCTAACAATAGAATTGCAGTTTTTTGCATTTGTTCCTTATTTAGTAGATATTTAACCCTAAACGTTCGGACGAGTACTAATACTTCGGCCGGTATCGGGTATCGACTAATATCCAAATTTATCGGCATCCCTAGTATTTACTATTGTCAAATAAACAACATTGGTCAAATTGAATGGTACAAATATAATGTTTTTCGGGCTGTTAAGCAAAAAACTTTGTTTCTTGGATTGTTAAAGTTATAGTTGGCTTTAATGGAATATTTTTTTTTAAATTATCCTTTAAAACAGGGGTGTCATGTGGCACGCAACCTAATAAAAAATGGCACGCAAGCCCCCCAAAAATAGTACAGCGAATTGTCAAAAAAGCTAAAATTGTTATACAGCCATTTGTCATTGTTTATTCACAATACAAAACAATTCCAGCAATTACGACAACCAACAATTACTTCTGATATATTAACACTACTGTTTTTTTTTTGTATAAAAGCGCTTTTAATATTAGAAAAAAAAATAGTTGCTGAACTTTGGCACGGGAAGAAGTTATAAGGTAAAAATTGGCACATCGGCATGTTTGAGTTGGACACCCTTGCTTTAAACTGGTAAACTTAGATAGCAAAATCATGGCTGAAATGTAAGTATTAAATTGGTATCGAATCGGCACTGATAACATCCTAGTATCGGACGAGTACCGATACTTCTACTAACATCGGGTATCGACTACTATCCGATATTATCGGACAGCCCCAGTATTTGCTATTGTCAAATAAACAGAATTGGTAAAATTGAATGGTACAAATATAATGTTTTTCGGGCTGTTAAGCAAAAAACTTTGTTTCCTTTATTCTAAAACTTTTAGTTGGTGTTATTGGAATATGCGGTTTTCTTAAAAACTAGCCTTTAAACGAGACCTGGGCAACATACGGCCCGCGGGCCCGCCAAGCAGTTTAATCCGGCCCGCGGCTTATTTTCAATAAAATACATAGGCTAAGCGAAAACCAGGGCAAGTTTGACAGATCTTGTCAAGACCACGCCAAATTCGATTTTTAGCCTGTTCTAAATGCTAAAACGTTTTTTTTTTTTTTTTTTTTTTTTAGTTTAACAAACTTAGCCTAATATTTAAAATGTTTGTTAAACTTTGTTACACATCGGTAACTTAAAGTTTTAAAAAAGAAGAAAAAACATATAGGTAAGTTTTTTGTACGAAATTTTCACGTATTTTAATCTTAAGTTTGGGGTCAACGCGCCCCACCACTTAATAAACGCTAATATATCAAGCAATGTACATTTTTAGTCGGTCCTCTATGCATCACGTACCATCTAAAGTTAAATTCAAGTTTGCATTTTTAAACAAACATGGTCGCAAATTTTTCGCGCTTCGCGCGGCGTTTTGTGGCCTTCTTTAATTCCGACTTAAATTGCACATTTTTGCACAACTTTAAACGTATTAACAAATTGGTTGATTATTTGTTATCACCGTCAGAGTATGACGTCATATTGTATGTATTTTAGATCCTATATTTGACCCGGCCCGCCACGATATTTTAGGTTTCTCATGCGGCCCGCGGATAAAAATAATTGCCCACCCCCGCTTTAAACTAATGAACTTAGATACCAAATCATGGGTGAAATGCAAACATTTAATTGGTATCGAATCGGCACAGATATAACCGTATCGTACTTGATTAGAGTACCGACTACTATCCGATACTATTATACTCTCTAGTAAACTTTTGTCAAATAACAAAATTGGTCAAATTGAATGGTACAAATAATTTTTTTTTCGGGCAGTTAAGCAAAAAACTTAGTTTTTTTTTTTTTTTTCGTATTGTTAAAATTTAGTTGGTCTTTTCTCAAAAACTACCCTTTAAAACTGATAAACCTGGAAAGAAAATTATGGCTGAAGTACAAATATTAAATTGGTATCGAACCGTCACTGAATCGGTATATTTCACAGTTTCGAAAACGGTCGGTATTTCGTTCATATTTTAAAGACGGAATACTTTCGACCGAAGCGCAAAAATTATCAATATTAGGCTAAGTTTGTTAAACTTTCGTTGGAAAGAGTTTCGCAGTGCACAGGACGCTATTTGTCTGTAAAGGTGCCCAAAACGCGTAGAACACGAAAAAGAAAAAAAAGAAAAAAAAATATTTTAGTTTTTTAAACAGGCTTGAAACTTTTAAAAAGTTGAGATCCGTCCCTGCAAAGTCCAGAATCGAACTTGACGTCGAGTATCGGTTCCGATCCGATATTATCGAACTTCGCTTAATAATTGAACCTGTGCCAGGGACGACCGCCCCAGTCCAGCTCGTGCAGAACAATCAGACGCTCGAGCAGCGCGTCACCGGTCAGACGCGTGACGTCATGCTGAACGGTGGTGATGTCACCGCGGGTGGTTTCCCGCAGGGTGGCGCCGTTCTCGCCGTTGAGCAGCATATCGAAGGTCGAGGCGGCCGCTGTTTATTTCAACGCAGATTAAAAATATGAGAATAACTTTGGATAATAGGCCTATTGGTTGGAGGTTGTAGTAAACCGTAATAAGAATATTTGAGCCCATACAGAAGTATAGCATTCTTAACGTTTCGAATAACTCTTTATTCATTTTCAACCTAGTTATACAGAAGTAAGTATATTTTCGAACGTTTCGAATAACTCTTTATTCATTTGAAAAACACAACTTGTTCGAGGCGGCCGCAACAACTTGTTCGAGGCGGCCGCTGTTTATATCAACGCAGATTAAAAACATGAAAATAACTTGTTTTGAGACGTGAAAGTTCAACAAAACTGTCTGGACGTAATGCAAAAATATCGAGCGAAATGTGAAGCGGATGGCTACTGTTTTTCCAACGCAGATTGAGAATATCAAAATAAATTTGGGGCATAATGCTTGGAGATTGTATAGTGAGGCGTAATAAGAATATTAAAGCCCTTACAGAAGTAGGTATCATTTTAAACGTTTTGAGTAACTCTTTATTCATTTTCAACATAGTCATACAGAAGTAAGTATGATTTTAAACGTTTTTAGTAACTTTTTATTCATTTTCTACATGGTCATACAGAAGTAAGTATCATTTTGAACGTTTCGAGTAACTCTTTATTCATTTTCGAAAATAACTTGTTTTGACACGCGTATAAGTTAAAACAAAAAAGTCTTGACAGGGTGCAAAAAAATATCGAGCGAAATGGTAAAACGGATCGCTCAAATACTTTAAATCACCCAACAGAAAATTTTAAATTTTGTAACCACGTTGTTCACAGCCGATAAAGAGATTTTTTTCGATCTTGTAAAGACGTTGAGAATCCAAATCAGTTCTTTTTAAAATGGTGAAGGAATTAGCTGAAATCTGAAATATTTTTATTTTTACGAAAGTATAATTAATTAAAAACCAGTTACCATTCGAAGAGAATTCTAAAAAAATCGATGAAACACTCGGACAAGTAAATTGCCTCAAAATAAAAAATAAACCTACCTTGCATAATTTTGCTTTAAAACCAAGCGACTTCACGGCGTATAAACACTATACCTGTTTAAAACAAAAGTAAACTTGTGAAAACATGTTGAAGCAGTACATGGTTTCAGGGCCGTATTTCGAAATCCGAAAGGGTGGGGACCTTGAATTTTCAACAAAGGCAGTGTTTCTTAACCTTGTTAGCCCTCGTACACTTGAAATTTTCTCATATCCCCTGTCTACAATGGCCGACAAAAGTAAATAAAATTGTAATCATAGAAATTAAACTCAATGTATTTATACGTTAAGCGTTGAATGCATGCGTTAAATAAAGTCTTGCAAGTTCAACAATATTTACAAAACACAAACATTCAGTCATTTTACTAATGGCTTTTTGTTGTTGCGTTTCGTAAATTACGCATTCTTCACAAGTAGGCCTAAAGAGCGCATAATTTCACAACGCTTGTCGTACCCCCTGCTTTAGTGCTTCGCGGAGTAAACACGTGCGTATAGCCGATACTCCTGCCCTGCCCCCATCAGCTGCGAAACCGCTTAGTGAATCTCTGGGTAAAACCTAAACCAAGACCGCGAAATTAGTGTTGTTTAATTTTGGTTCATTCCTAAACCTACTATCAGCAACGCAGTTTGCCAACTTCCACGCACTGGACTCAGGGACGCCGGAGCAGTTTCAGGACAAGGGGGGCGACTTTTTTGGTAAGGGCAACATAGACCGCAGGCAAGCGTAGCGAGCCGAAATATTGGGGGGTTGTACTCCCCCGGAAAAATGTTTGCGGACACGCCCTCTAGATTGGCTTAAAATGGTACCAAAAATTTACAAATGTCAACCATGTCAGTTTACGAATTTTTTTGCATTTTTCGTTTGGATTAGGGGTATAGGACCCCACTTGGCTAAACGCATTTTTTATAAGAAACCCTCTATAAGAAACTGAGTACTCGGATTTCTCGAAAAGAACAATAGATTATTTTGTTCTATTGTTCTTTTAAACAATAGAAAATTCAAAAAACTTTTAGTACGCGGCTTGAGCCAAGTTTCTTATAAAAAAATGCGTGTACAACACTGCTTTATGAATTTCGTCGCACAATATTTAACGTTGTGAAAGCAATACCGGTATATCCCGTTTCATGAAAAGGGCACTTTTTTCCCCCCTTGCCCCCCCATCTCCCCGTAAAATTCTTTCTGTGTAATGAATGAACTATTCTATTTGCAGACGTGTCGCACGCTACACTTGCCAAGCATAAACCTGAACGAATTTGGAAAGGCGAAAGACAAAACAGATATCCTACGTCTACGGTCGACCCAGGTGCAAACAAGAGACGAAAAACAGCTTTATACGTTCGATTGTATTTGGCATTAGCTAAAGACGCTTGACTGACTTACATTAAAACACATTGCCGCTTTGAACAGTGAGTTAAAATTTGACAAACAGGAACCCCAAAACTATTTTAGCACATATTATGTTTTTGTTAAACTCCTAAGCCTTTTCTACAGTGGTTGGCAACATTTCATACTCACAGATTAAAAAATAATGCACCTCTGTACCCCGAATTTTTACGTGACTGGCCATTACAAACTATTTTTCAAAACTACATTTACACTCATCAATACTAGCTTACTTTAAAACCAATATTATATTCAAATTGCCTAAATAGCCCTCACTGGCTTTACCACCTGAAGAGAATCCATTGGCGCATGTCAGTAAAAAATCAGTGACATTCGCAAGTTTAAAAAGTGATTTCTAGACTGTTAACATTAAAAATGCAATTTCTACGCTGTTACATTAAAAAATTATTTTAACGGTGCTAAGTCTATTGCTAAAGCTGTCTCTACGCCAAGTGTGCTAACATCTATATTATTGCTGCTATAGGGATTCCAAATTTTCGACATATAAAAGCTACAATAAACATCTTCACTAAGTTCGTAGCAGCAATAAACGACAGATTGTTAATAGCCAAGGCAATAGTGAGTCACAGCCAGTTTTCAATTAACAGTCGTTCACACAGTGCCGACCATAACGTAAGCTGCACTGTCAATACGCCGGTTGTCAATGAGTGACTTTACCCGCCAACGTATAGGTTGGTGAGCGAGGGCGTATACCATATCGAGAGTACAGTTTCGCGTAGTGGTTCCGCATACCACTATACCTGATTCTTACGCTTTTCTAGCATATCGAGAGTACAGTTTCGCGTAGTGGTTCCGCATACCACTATACCTGATTCTTACGCTTTTCTAGACACAGCATCTACCTGTGGTTTACAAGCTTTTGCAGTTTGCGGTGAACACAAGGTTGCTTTAAAATGACTGTGTTGCAAATTTTCAAGCAATAGGTGTGTCGGTTTGGAAAATTTATAAGATTAAACCTGTTTTGTCGACGCGCTTTCTTCCCTACTAAATATGAAGTAGTAAATACATATTACACTTATAAACAATAATCATAATCGTATTTTGAGATTCCAGAAGGGACAAGGTCCCTCCTTGCCTTATCGTGGGGTGTCGAAGGTTATCTCCTTTATATTTATTTTACATACACGGGATTAACGCTTACGACATCTTGCCGTACGCGTCTTTCTGTCTACCTAATCAAATTTTTCTGTTTTTAAGGTTTAGAATTATTTCAAGTAATTCACATGCAAATGAGTCCTAAATTCCATTCAATAACTAAGAAATTCAAGGACTTAGCGCAAAGTCTGCATGGTGTAACCTTGGATGTTAAACCACTGACAAAGTGGTCGATTATAGATTTTCAGCTGCCCACTTGTTTTTTCTAAAAATAGAGAGACACATTTCAATATATCAGAAAACAATAACATGGGTAAAAAGTAGGCGTATGCTTAAGTGAAGTCGATATCCTTGCGAAATTTAGGAATAAAAAAAAGGCATCACAACAGTTATTACGGCTGCTAATGTCTCTTGATTACACATAGCAGCTCTCTTAAAATAATTACTTCAAAAATACCAATTTAAACTTGCGTTTGCGCCTTTTCCAATTCGCCGTCGGTTTTCAAAGGTTTCTCTAATTAATCTGTTTTTTATAGTTTTATAGGTATACTCATCTAAATAAAGTGAGACTTGTTTTCTATTACTTTTTAAATGATTTTTCTAGTTATTAGTCTCGTGCGGATTAACGCAAGAATAGAATTTTTCCACCACCACCTTCATACACAGCTGCACTGTTGCATTGGTAAACAAAAATTGGATTTTATATACAAAACCTTGGTTTAAAAATAAAAAAACAACAGCTCCACAAAGCAGCTTTCCTTAATTTACTAGGCCTATATTACTTCACAGTCTATAGCTGAATACAGCGTATAGGGCTTTGACAATGTATTAGCCGGTTCTACTCTACGTATTAATAGGTGGTAAAATGTATCAATGATTAACCAGTTGCGAGCCTAACCGTCACATCCGTCTGTCGTAAATAGCGCTTACTAACAGGTGGACATCAAGGCGAGAAGAAAACATCTTTGCTTAAAAAAATGTAAAAAGACAAAATTGCCTAATAGGGGCATTTTTTGTTGGTTAAAAACACAATGTGGTGTAATGATGTAGGCCAGGGTGGTCCAAGGTTGACAGCATCGTGGGCCACAATATTTCTTGCATATTCTTTGCGGGCCACATATATTAGGCTACATCCGTACAAGGGCGTCAATTTTTTTAAAATCCACGTCACAAATAATCGTCCAAGACATATAAGCTTCACAAACTTGCTATTATAGTCGAACTAATGCGCAATAAAATCGTAGGTTATGAGACTGCAAAAATTTTTGCGTATTTGACAATACTTTTCAGTTAGAAGACAGCATTTTATAAGCGTACAATGTTCACGGAACAAAAAAAAATAAGAGAGATGTCGCATATTACACAATCGCCAAATACGAAGACGTTTTCGTTTTGCGCAAAAAGGTTTTAACCAGATCAATTTAGCTGAATATTACACAATCGCCAAATACTAAGACGTTTTCGTTTTGCGCAAAAAGGTTTTAACCAGATCAATTTAGCTGAAATTTTATTTCATGGTATAACTGGAAAAATGTAATCATGACCAAACAATTGCAGTATTCTTACTGTTCGTTTGTCACTTAGGTTTCTTTGAGTAAACAGTCAACGGTATACGCATTGCAACAATTCAACAGTGCTCGCGGGCCACGAAAAATGATTTGCCACATGTGGCCTGCGGGCCTGGGTTTGGACCACCCTGATGTAGGCTATAAGGCAACCTATTTTTTAAAACACGTGCGTAATGCGCACTTGCTATTAAGCGTACACAACAACATGTAACTCATCATACAGTTAAAAAACAAAACAAAAAACAATTATGTCAATTAAAATTGCGACAGAAGAAAAAACACTCGCATTTATGTTCGTGTTTAACTTCGTTGTCAGCGTTTGAGTATTTTTGCAATGGATTGTTGTGGTGTGTTTAGTATACAGCCCACTAACAACCACTTCAAAACTAATGTTTTGATAAGCGTAAGCTAACCTTTTGTAGAAAGCGACATAACATATTTACCAAAAAATACCCATGGCAAACCCTTACTTTCCTATACGAGTTCAGTTTTTGAACGCGATGCTTAAACTCTCGTTGGTCCACCATTTACCGTTATCGGTATTTGTCCGATAGTCCGGTGGTATCGGTGCCGATCCGATACCAAATTACTTTGTGCATTTCTTCCATGCTGAGAAAAAAATACATTTTGGGCTTCCTAACACAAAAGCAAAGTTTAGCGTAATACTCTAAATCTTTAATTATCATTGTACTTATAATTGTGATCAATTTTTTTTTATTTCACCATGCTGATGACGTCATTGGGCATTGGCTGCGCAACATTTTGCCGCAAATATTGCGTATCAGAACAAAATAAAATCAATAACGGGCATCCATTACCCCAGCGTTTCTCAACCGGTGCGCCGCGGTGCACTGGTGCGCCATGGAAGGCTGCCAGGTGCGCCGCGAGCAAAAAGAAAAAATTGTAGGTCTTATTATACAAAATATATATTTTTTACTTTCCTATTTGGCTTAGCTCATTGATTCCACAAGCCTTTCAAGTAGAAACACAATTAGACCTACAAAGCAACATTATCTAAACGTTTTCATGCTTAAACACTGCCTTACTCCCTAAAAAACTTATTTTGCCCTGTTGTTTTATGTTTTTGGTGCTGTTCCCCTACTAAAGCGGTTCTCGTAGTACTGGTAATACGAAGAACTGTGAATTAAGCTTGCAATGACTTTGACTCTGTTTTTTGCGGGGCAGTTGTATGAGCTTATAAAAGAAACTTGTAAAAAATCTACGTTCGCAGTTCACATTTGCATAACGTATATTAAAATGTATTAACATTGTTTTATTGTTACGTATGCTGCTGAAACAGGGAAAATTAGTGTCACATTGTGATTGGTCGATGCCAGGCGAAGCAACTCCTATTTTTTGTGTGTGGTCCAATTCTTTCAAGCAACCACGCTGACTCACCACAGTTCTAAAAACGCGGGGTCACATGATGCAAAGACTGCACACTGAGCACAATTGTTTCCGGTCTATAGGTGAGATAGCAACAACACAGTTAGTCATTTATATAAGCACGCCTGTATTAAGCGCATGTTAGAACCGTTGTTACCATTGCGTTATGTTGATCAGTCGCTACAGGAATAACATAATAATTTAATCGTCAAAAGGAAAACTTATTTGACCTCTAAGGTTTGAAAGCGTTTTGAATTATACACTGTAGAGTGTTTTGAAACAAAAAATTAAATTAGAGATAAAGAACTATTAATTAGTATTAATATTGATTGTTGGAGGTTATTGCTAGATTTTTGGCAGCGTTTGAATGAAGCAGGTATGTGGACGTTTAAAGCGCATAGTAAACTGCGTTTGATTAATTGCTCTGAATGGCTGGAAGTTTGTTGTGATTTAAGTTGCAGTCGATTGTGACACTCTATTGATGGCATTATTGCCCAACAACCAAACTATTGATTGTTTTGTTTACCGATTCAAAAATTGAGCTGCATATAAACGTTGCGTTGAATCATGGTGCGTTGATTCAGAGCAGTGATTCCCAAACTGTGTGCACACTGGTATGCCTCGAGAGATTGTCAAGTGTGCCGCGAAACTTTTTGTAATTTCAGAAAAAAGAGTACTTGTATTACCAAGAGGCATACACGAAAGCATTTTAGACTTAAATACGCACTATTCACTACGAATAAATGATGTTGAGACATTGGCATATAGCAGGGGTGGGAAAACTGCGGCTCTCCGGCATATTTTTGGGGCTCTTCTAGTAGAATCGTAAAATTTCAAAAAAATTGCAAAGGTTACCAAAAGTACCGTTTATAAAAGTTTCTCTCTTTTTCTTTTTTTTGATAAAGGCATGTATTTTTATTTTTTTATATAGGCCAGTAGTTTATAACGTAACACTAGACTTTGTCCGAGTCCGAAGAGTTAACAAAAGACTGGCATTAATAAATACTGTGCGTGTTATTTTGCTATTACCGTTATTATTGTGTTGATTAATACCGTTTTGTTATATTACAATTCTGTTATTATTACGGCTGGTCTTGCATTGTTTACCGTTTTGTATTGAAATAATTTTGAGGCTCTTTAGTGCTTGTATTTTCTGCAAATGGCTCTTCCATTGAGTACATTTGCCCACCCCTGGCTTATAGTTTGTAAGGGCGATTGTTAAAATTGCTCCATTGTTGTTCTGTTAAAAGTGTGCTGCGAAATGGTTAAGATTTTTAATATGCCGCGAGCCAAAACAGTTGGGAACAACTGTCTTAAAGTTTGCACTAAGCTGACAAAAAACACCAGATTTTTTTACGCTTTTAATGATTTTTGTTGAGTTAATTTGTTGACAAGAAAAATACGGGAATAAGCCATCATCTGTAACTTTATTTCTGCTTCAAAACCCTGAATAACCTAATTTTTACAGGCATTTGAAAAATAAAATTACCTGGCTATGACGTCAGGATCGCCTTATTACTCAAGGGTTCCTCGTGACGTCACAGACGACGACCCTTATTCGGTTGTTGGTGGTGTAAACAAGCCTGTGTCGATTCTCGGGTATCCAGACTACCAATATGAGGTAATAACGCAAGCTTTTTATTAGTTGCATATTCAGTTCAATGCAGGCCTAAATATGACGACCACATATTTTAGCTAAATTAGGAATAATAGCCTATCAATGTTAAATTTTTGTAATATGTCGTCAAGATACCATTTTAGGATCTAACCAAAACGAATAGGTTTAAGAGGATTTAAATTAACTTTATAGATAAACAAATTACTGCAGCTACGCCTCATCACCTTCCGTATGTACTAGCAAATTGTTAAACATGGTGTTTTTTTGCGGATATTATGTTTAACGAAGATTACCAGTTTACATTTTTAGAACAGAATCTAAAACAAGTACCAAATAATATTTTACCAATAAAAAGGGATATAAGTTGATAACATTCATTAATTTCCACGCAGTTACTACTAAGACGTGGTTGCCAACCTTTTTATAGTCACAGACCCCCTTTTAAACATTATTTAGTTTACGAACCGTCAAAAAAATTAAGACTGACCCTTACAACAATATATAATTTTTCATAACTATATACCTTTACTTTTATAAGTATAGTATAGCGATTTTTTTTTCACCTTAGTCATTTGTCTAAAAGACTTAAGTCAAGTTAATTGTTTAGAACTATTTGTTCAGAAAGCCGAGTCAAGCCATTTGAAAACAGTGACTTAAGTCAAGTCACTTACTTAAGTCATTACAACAGTGATTCCTGTATCTTAGATTGGACGCAAGGGCAAGGCACCTGGACAATTCGGCGGCTGGGTTCAACACTTTACGACAGGCCGTGACGATAAAACCCTCTATGTTTGTGACGGCTTTAACAAGAGGATTCAAGTCTTCGACCTTCCGAAAAGGAAGCCTCTGTAAGTTATATTACTACGTCCTATTGTTTTTGATCGAATTATTTTGATGCCTTAGTTAAGTAGGACTATTGAACGACAACATTTACCGTACGTTTATCCATTTTTAATGACAAGTAAAAATGCTATAACCATCCCATTCCCATATGTTATCGTCCTTAAATCTTCGAATCTAGTTTATTCATCTTTACAAAAAACATTCTTTTTTGGGAAATTTAATTAATTATATCGCCACTGTTCTATGATAATTTTATGATAATAAAGCTTTACGTCTGATGTTACGTTGTACGTCGAATATTTCCTTTTTTGTCTTGCAACCAACCCGTGAAAATCATTCGGGGCTCTTTTATGCATTTCTAACTGCGCCATTCGAGTTAATGCTCTAGTATACGTAAAGATCCCGTATTACGTTGAATATCCGCGTTGGTGTGCTGTGCGGTACGCTGTGTTGGATTTCGTGTAGGCAAAGCGCTTCCTATTATTTACATCCAACTGCGTTTAGCTGTTGATGTTAGCTGTTGATGTTAGCTGTTTACCTTTGTTACGTGTTTAGCAACATAAATCATATTAACGAATGTAAAAATATTTGGTTTACCGATTATTCAGCCAGGTGCTGACAACATTATCTCATTTATTGGCATTTCAAATAAAATTATAGCGTTTTACTTCAATCACTGCCGTTACATTTACGATTAAAGATTAGTTTGTAATCGTATATAGGGCTGTCTGATAATTTTGGATCCGAATCCCTACCGATGTGAGGTGTTAGTTTAGGAATCAGTGTCCAAGCAAAATGAAATATGTGCATTTAACAACTATACCGGGACCGTCGCTCTAACAACTAAACTACACAGGCTCAGAGTGGAGCACGTCAAGAAACAATCATTGCACCATTGTCTGTGCATTCTTTTGGTAAATACAACCTTAATTGAAGGGATCAACGGTCCGCATATTCAACTGAAGGAGATATACACAAAACGATAACGGCACTCATCACACACTACACAATGCTTCGGAAAAGGCTGAATGGGCGTCGCTATCGTTGGCCAATACGACATCAGAAGTGCTAGATTTAAGAATACACGTTGTGTTGCTGTAGATGAACGTTTTAGTTGCTGAATATACGAGCCGTTGACCCCTTCAATTGTGGTTGTATGTACCAACAGGATGCACGGACAATGGATTTTTGACGTACCCCACTTTAAGCCTGTGTGTAGTTGGGTTGTTGGTCCCGGTATGGCCGGGTGGCGTAAGTTTGAAACCTCATCGCAGGCAATTATAAAACACTTGAGTTAAACTAAGCAGTCTAATACGAGAATAAGCGTACTACTAAAACTTGATCAGACAGACGGTCGTTAACAAACCGCTATTTCTTAATTCTACATCATTTACAGGCATTCGTTTCCTACCACAATGACCGGGTTCAATTACCAAGCGCAAGGAATCCAGGTTTTGAGGAACGGTAATCTTTGCGTGAACTGCGTTGGTTTTGATGGCACCTCACGCATCGGAATATTCGACCAAGAAGGCCGAAGAATTCACAGTTTTGGCCCGGGCTTAATCGGCTACAGCTCAGCAATGACAGTAGACAACATGGACCGGATAACCATAATTGACAGGTAAGTTTTAAAAATAAATTTGCATAAAATACGTCTATATAATAAATTATATTTGCATATCAAAACTTATTATAGTTTAAAGATAAAGTAATTTCGCAAAATCAATGCACCTTTAGGTCATTTACCGATTACCCTCGAAAACCCAATTAGAGGAGCTCGCTCTAGCCCTTTGAAAAAGAATGAAAACAGTTTTTTTTTTGAAGATTACCATGTTCCAAGAGATAACCATCTTTTTAAACCAGGGGTTCTTACAGTTTTTTTCACCGCGGACCCCTATTTTTTTGCTTTGCGTGTACCACGCTAATACATTTTTAGAGATGACGTCATAAATTGACGTAAAAATGCCCATAAACTTCAGAAATCTTCAGACTTTTCAAAAAGTAAAATGAAGTCGAAATATGTTCAGTGATGAAACGTTTTTTTTTTAACTTTTTTTTGAAAAATTGATTACTTCTTAAATATAGCCTACACTAATATTTTAATTAGGCATTTATGGAACCCCTAAAACTAGTTCGCTGGTCTATTGTGGCATGATAAAAAAATTTGCTTGCTAGTTTTTATTTAATAGCAGTGTTGTAGCCAAGTCATTTGCGAAATAACTTAAATCCCAGTCAGGTATTTTGCAAATAATATGAAAGTTTAAGTCCAAGTGACCGGTTGCCCAAGTCAAGTCACTTTTTGCAAACCCTATAGTTTAATAACTCCTGTTTTAAACCCTCAGACGCAAGATGATAATCTCAACTTTCTCAGTCGACGGAAACAAAATCGGCAGCTTCGACCATGGTGTCAAGGGCGACCTCTTGCGGATCTGCGCCAACAGCAGCGGCCACTTGGTGGTGCCAAACCACCTCAACAATTCGGTGCTGGTGTTCGACCCTTACGGCACTCCCATACACCACCTGAGGCCGCTGGTCAACTCAGGGTACGAATTCAAATATCCCGCCGGCGTTGCGGTCGATTGTGACGACAACATACTCGTTTGTGACGTTGGCAATAACCGGGTGCTGCAGTTTACCAACGAAGGCACGTTCAGGACGGCCACGCTTAACAAGCGCGACAACAAGCTGTGGAGACCACACGACATCGTGGCAACCTACAACGGCACTTGTCTGGTCTCCGAGGTCGGGCAGACCTTTATCAAAGTCTTTTGTTACTACCCGCAACAAAGCTGACAGTAGTTGCTCGGTTTTCGGGAATTAGGCTGTGGATGGCTAGCTAAAAAGTGAAATGAAAAGGGGTAAACGAGTATAGTTTTTATTGGGTTATTTTATGAGTTTATTTTGAATGGTACCTCTATATAAGGATGGACAATGATTTTGACTGGGGGTCGCGTAAGAAACAGAAAATTTCTTGCCGGGCCTGGTCAAATGGGTATCTGAAATATACTCAAAACAAAGTGACATTGCATTTCAAAGAAAGCTATAAATAACCTTGTCTTGGCAAGCTGGTAAGTGAAGAGAGGTTAATAAGCCTTGCAAGTGTAATTTATTCAAAAATCTTTTAAAAAACGTGACCCATATTTAATCAAAATCGTTTTATGGAAATTAGGGCGTTGGCCGGATTAAATTGCTTGCCGTTCCGGGTTTATCTCGCGAACGTATTTTACCCAGGTCTGCGTTATACAGATTAAGTGTCGACGGGCTACGGAATCAATGGGATAAAACTGGCCCTGAAAAAATTTTAAGGAAACGAGTTTCACTGAAACTTTTTTTAAACCTTCTTCACTGTATGGTGCAGACGTCCATTGAGTTTAGTTGATCACACGCGGACAATACACAGACTGCTTGTATAGCGGTTTTTAAGCGTTTCATATGCAGATGGCTTCATGTACCTATTGTAAAACGCGAATATTATACATTTGTTGATTAATGTACACGTCTGTGTTAGTATTTTGTTTCAACCATGGGATGCAACAATACGCTGTGCAATATGACCAACAAAAATGCCTGCAATAGTGTTGTATGCATATTTAGGGCAGCAAATGTCCTATACAAGATTTTTTAATCTGCTCTACATGTCAACCTCAAGAAAAACGGCTAGAGGAGACAAAGGGTCATTAAAGTCATCGAACCCTTCGTTTAGGAATGCTCTGTAATTAAGTTTTTAAAGGGGTTAGCCTTTATTTTTTTAAAGGTGTAACCAATTATTTCGCATTGCAAAAATAACAGATTGTTTACTTAAAAAGTTGCTTTAAGTTATAGCCTGGTTTCTTCATCATTTGAAAAATAATCCAACTTCACAAGTTTTACAAATTTGTTACAATTTTTTTTTCGTGTGTACCCGAAGCGGAAACATTGTTTATTTTGAAGCTTAAACACTACTGTTCAACTAATTTTGCTGAATGTTAATCCTTTTTTAACACACCTTTGGAAGAATCAGGAGCTTCACTAAGTAAAAAACGTTTTAGTAGGAAAAGTAGTTAGACGTATCGCTTACCCTGCGATTGGTTGAACACATTTAAAGTGACGAATACTAAAGCTGCGTAGTCAGATTGAGACTCGGTTCTCGACGGAGTCGTATTATTTTACTGACCTCGGAATCGGGACTCCAGTAAGTCAATGTCTGACTACTAGGACTCTAAAGTGGATGCGTAGAACAAAATTCGGGAATTCAGAACCGCTGAGCAACACACTGTAAGTGGTAAAGGTGAAACACCATATGGTAGAATATTTTTCACGTACGTATTGTAGATGGATGAGTTTGGCTATATTACCCCCCTATGCGAGGATTGCTGAGTATCCACTCCATTTAACTTACGGTTATGTGTCTAATACAGGCTGTAGAGTCGAATCCGGAGGCGCCTTATTCGGCACATTTACTTTCGTCGGAGTCATACTCGGGTTGTTTTTTAATCGACTCCACAGTGTTGCCGATAACACTCAAAAAAATATTGCCGAATGAATACTCTCTTTAAAAAGTCTGTTTTGATCTGGATCTGCTTCATTGACACATTTCCCGACGATTGCACTATTTCACTTGCGTCATTATGCAACAATAGGTCATTGTCCAATCGTTTTTTATCATACCTCCGTGCCGAGGTTTGTAGCCTATATATTTAAAATATATATAGTTTTGGTAGGAGTATCAAAGCTCATTTAAAGCTGTAGGATGTCAAAAATGAAATGTGCTTCGTGCCTAAAATATACTTCTTTGTGTGGCATCCAAAGTGTTTAAATCAGCGGTTCCCCAACTGGGGTCCTTACAGCAGTTTCAGAGGGTCCGCAATAATAATTGAATTAGTCTTTATGTTTTTCAACATAGTCTTTAGCGAATGTTTTTAAACATTAGTATTAGTCTGTGTTGTAAACATTGTTTTTCACCAATCTTAGTCTTTAGTTATGCTTTATTATGCAAATTATAAATATAGACCAGGGTTTGTTAAACCTGGGAGAGAAAAATCAGGGCAAAGCAAGGCAAGCAAGTTAATTTTACTGCTACTGTGTCTCGTCCTGGAAATCATTATTGTCTGTTTCGTAAAAAAATGAAAAAAACTTTTACATTGCCTTGCAACGGTAATGGACGAAACTCAAATAATTGTGATGAATTTAAGTTTATCTACTCAAGCGCACGCCCCAAAATGGCCTCAAAGGTCTTTTAACTAACATTTATAGCCTACTTATTGCAGATAGACCAAAGTAATGCCTTCAAACCCTGAAAACCGGTGTTTGGTATTTTGATTTTATTATTTTAGTTCACACGTGCTTTTAGGGTGCGCAACTAAATAAGGTTTGAAATCCTCTGAGATATAGGCTAATTTAAGGGATTTGTATGGTAAAAAATTATGTCAGGAAATCGATTCGCAAATATTGTAAACCATATTAGAAAGAGCATTTGAAGACGTAGGCTGCTTTCTGCAAAAAAATGACAAATTTATTTGTGTAGTCTACAAATTTTGTGCTGGGCATCCCCGTCAAAGTCTAACAAAACCGACTGGGCTTCTAACGAAACAAGTAATTATAATTGCGTTTTAGGTTTTACAGAATTTACAATTTAACTGTTATTGTGAATTATGTAGGCTACCTTTGCTCGGTTTCCACTATCCATGCTTATTACGGATAGAAATATCTCGAATCTTCCGTGAATGTGTCTGTTTTGTATCAATGTGTCAAACTACAAATATTAAATATTGGCATTTTTAGTAAGAACTGTACGGTGGTCCCAGTATTACGTTCCTTTTTTCAAAAGTGTCTGATCATCCTGAATAAAGCCACTATAAAGATTTTGAATTGCCATCTTTGAAGCCCATGGCTGTTAAAACTTTTCGCATGCATTGACTAATCACGAGCTTCAAAACAAATCTTGTAAAGAAAAATATTTTTTTTAATCTATGCAAAATACGTTCTTATTTTTGCAAAAAATTCCTAAAACGTTCTTATTTATACAAAATGCTTTTCGTAAGTGATGTAGGTCGTATCTGCCTAATCGAATATCACTATACAAAAGGCAGCAGGATTATGGATTATTTTACAGCCTAAAGGTGAAGTTTGATTTGTAAAAACGTAATTGCTGGACTTACAAAGGTTCTGGAAAGCATCAAACTCATTTTTTTAGATTGGAGCACTGTTGTTGTTCGATTGTCTGGCAGTAAAATCGTAGGTAAAAGGCCCTTACAAAAGCATACAAACTCGAACGGGAGTCTTCGTGGCTTTAAAGCATTTCACAACGCAAATCCGGACACTTCAGTGAAAAACTGTGACGGCGAGCGCTATGGAAAACGACGTAAGTTTGCTCTTATTTGTTTGGCTTGTGTTAGTTTCTATTGTTATGTTTATTGTCTTCTAAGAATAATTATAGCCCGTAAAATGACATATTCGAAGTTTAAAACAGCACAATTTTTTAAATTAAACAAAAAATAACGGATTTTTGTATGTATTATTTTTATCGACTTTATTTGGGATTTAGATTTATTTAGCTCGGACAGTTACACTGCTTTATTAATACTGAATGACGATGGTGACAAATACTTTACTTTTGTCGTAGCTGTTTTAAAATTTAAAAATTAAATGTTTGAAAAAATCAAAACTCAGGGGCACTACATCCGAACAAACTCCCCTATATACTACTTTACGAATTGTCTAGTTTATTATTCGTGAGGTAAAAATGGATTTGCCGATGTTTTGCTAGCTATTGTGCATTATTAATTTTTTTCCTTTTTAAAGAAAGGTTAACACTTTACGTTCAATGCCGGTCAAATGTTTTGCGACACATTTTTGTTTTTCTGCGCTTAGCTGGCAGGCGAAAACAAGTGCTGTGGTCGTTTTTCTGTGGCCTTCTTGACTCTGAATCACGCCTTCGGACTTATCCGAGGGTCAGGGGTAGTGTCGTGTCATGGGAAATACCGGGGCAGTTTGCCAACAATGAGTGAAAAAGTCAAATAGGTCACTCGAGGAGATTTAGACAATTGTGAAGTAGTGAATGCTTTCTGTTTCGAAGCTGTTTCTTCAATTCGCCAAACGTGTCCCAAGTGCAACACAATGCGTATTCTTGTGGCCTGCTCGAGGTACGTATATGGGTTTCAAGGTAACTGGTCATGTGTGACCCACATATATCACAATAGATGGGAAGGGCTTCTTTGATATGCTGTAAAATGATCACAATTTGAATATGTTTAAATTTCAAGCACGGACGCTGCCGATTAGCGATAAAAGCAGAAAAAATCAGCGTGATGTGTAAAGCATAAGTGCGGCCAGAATATTGCTGAAAACTCTTTCGGAAATTTCTTATTTATTTTCACCAACAGTAAATAGCCAAAAGGTTGATAAAATAAAAAGATAAAAGCCTACTTTTAGTATACTATGGCTGGTTACAAAAGCATATTTATATTGTTTAAAAGTAACTTCAAACCTTATATATCGTAGGTCTACTGCTTGGCATTTCAAATTCAAATTCTCAGGGTATTTAGCTTCACAAAACAGATTTTAAAAATGCAAACCGCTCCTAGTGGTGACGTAACAATCCACTTATTTGAATATAAATAAGTACGGCGACAAATTTTGTGCAGCATTTAGTTGCAGCATATGTTTAGGTTTGGGAGGCGGGTAAGAATGTATTAACCCTGATAAGCCAAGACCCCGACCAAAATCGATGCTGTCTGGAATTTCAAGACTTCCACATCCCCAATAATTAGGGCATTTACACAATTTGGAGTGCACTGGCCCGTTAACTTTAAAGTGTAGGCAACCACTTCTAACCCTAGCTGGAATGCGTTTTGCACGTCTTGAGTTCCACTTATACAAT
This sequence comes from Ascidiella aspersa, assembly GCF_963924565.1. Classification (NCBI taxonomy): domain Eukaryota; kingdom Metazoa; phylum Chordata; class Ascidiacea; order Phlebobranchia; family Ascidiidae; genus Ascidiella; species Ascidiella aspersa. The sequence continues at coordinate 26,238,732 of NC_139451.1, forward strand.
GACGCTTTCTTTAAAGGTTTCGTACATACTTATACAGATATATAGTTGTAGTTTCATAATTCAATTAAATAGAGCAGAATGCAGGTAATTCCAAATACTGTTAAATTTTGGGGAAAAAACTGTAGTTTTGGCCTATGTAAACTAAGTAAATTAAAAAAAATGCGCTCGCAAATCTATTTATATTTCTACAATATCTTATTCACGTAATCACACCCACCCAATAAACTTTATTTTCGGCCTATTTTGAATTGGAACTGCCTTTTTCCCCGCTTCACGCGAATCTAGTTAGCCTATATTGCTAGAATGTATCAGCTCACTTCGATATATTTGTTTTACCCCAACGTCGTATATCGCAGCATCGAAAATAAAGGTTTGGGCAACTTAAACGATATGAAGGAGTTTTGCGCTTACACCGTCGTTATAGATCGTTATAGATTTTGTATTGAAAGTAAAACCTGTCTAATATAAAAACTTTACCCAAATAAACGAACTGTGTGGTATTCATAACGATACTTTTCATAACGTCATTTTTTTAGCGAAACATCGTGATGGTAGAATGTAATTGTATTTATAATTGTATCTCTGAAAAAATATCATGCCCCAAACAAAATTCCTAGATTTGCGCCTGGTCCTGCCCCTGAAAATGTACAATAATAACACCGCTACACAGTTTGCATGATAAGTATCGTGTCTCATTCAGGTTTCTTTAGCTGAATCTACAAAACGGGAACTCATTTTCAAAACTTAATAATTAATAAACAACATTTTTAGTGAGGCGTTTTTTAAACCAGAGGTCTAAACCGCCGTGGACTTAAATTAATTTATTTGTATATTATACTTCCGCAACCAAATCATAATAAAAGCCAACCGAAATAGTCAAATGAAAAAAGCTCGGCCAATCAGCGAATTACCAACTCTAACCTCTGTGATGACGTTTACCCCAAATGGAACGGCGCTGTTTCTAAAATACTATATTAAATACGCGGCGCAAGAGCAGAAAAGTCGTGCAAATTTTTTAACGCATGGCCACGCCTCAAGGAATTCTGCTTCCTTCAAGTGATAAATCCTCTTATGTAAAGAGTGCTGTCTTACCGCAGGAGCGGCTGAGGGCAAGTCTTTGTTTGTTGTAAGATCCCCAAAAATTAACTTTTCAACGCTCCGTCGGCCTTACTGCAAATAAATTACACCATGCTTATGGGGAAATTCTGCAGCCAAGCGAAACATCTCACAGCTTTTTGCATTTTTTATAATTGGATAATGAATTTTGTATGTTTGGTTAAGGGATAGAGGCTGCCGAGCAAATATGAATTTCAAGAAATCCCTCATGTAAATTTAGCTTTTTTAGTTATTAGAAAGTCACGAAATATTATTTTATGTAAAAATACGTTTGAAAAGTTGTTTTATTGGTGAGTTGAAGTTTGCATACAAACCAGTGCTACGGAGTCCAACTCGGGACTCGAGTAAACCCAAAACTACAGCGAGTCCCGAGTCCGACGTGCGCATGCGCAGTATTGAAGTTTGAAAGTGATACAACCGCAAACTGTAAAGGTGGGATAGCATATATGGTGGATATTTTCCAACCATGTATTGTGGGTATATGAATTATACAGAAAATCATAGGGTAATCGCATGAAGCTCGAAAATATTTGGCACATTCGGGCTGAAATGTTTCCTTGAAACCGCCACAGGCATCTTAGACAACATACTTTTCATGTGAGACGAACTTTTTTTATTCACATAAAAAAGTTAGCAAAACCTATAGTTTATTGGGGCCAAAGTCTGGTTATTAGGTTTTCTTGAGGTTTTTTGTTCTACTTCGCTTTGAATTGTTTGACGCCGTGATAAACAAAATGGCAATTACATATGAAAAACTACAAAATCTAAACATGCAAAACTGCAAAATATAAGCATGCAAAACTACAAAATCTGAAAAATAATCATCCGTTAATTGTGAATCCTATTTTAAAAGTTTCTTGAAAAACACTCTTCGTTTCAGCAAAAACAAAATTAGCACAAGTGTGCGTATTGCTGCAAAGCCCTATAGTTTTTCTAAAGACTATTTAAAGAGTGAATGAGTGGTGGGCCGTACTTAAACATCAAGAGAGCCGCGATGCGTCCATGCGGTTAGGTGATGTATTTGGGCGATGTTTAAAAACGTTTTTGAAATCAGATTATTCAAATTCGTTTGAATAATTTTAACCTTAACTGGAGATTGAGAGAAAGATAACTTATCGAACATGGTACGCCCTTTCAGGGATTTTTAACTTCTGCTTAAACTTTTTTTTTGCTGAAAAATCGTACAAAAAATTTGTGAGAGATTTAAAGTTTTTAAACAGTTTGATATTTAAAACTAAGATATATCCGATAATATCGGATCGGAGCCGACACTTGATGCAAAGTGGTAGTATCGGTATCTCTACGTGTAATTTCTGCGTTTTACCCTTTGCGACCTAAACTATAGTTTTTCACCTAAAGGGTAAAATGTTCACTAAAGATTATATATAAGAGCAAAAAATCAGCCCCCTAAAGCAAAAGCAAATCTCCATCTAACCAGGAAAGCATTATGACCGTGCTTTCAAATTTTAATCATTTTTTCTTATTTGGCCATAATGACGCTATTTGATATATTGCCCAAAACATCGGATATCTGTACTGGAATAAAACGCAGAGTCAAGTATCGGTAGAAAAACTAAACAAAACATGACAAACTCCGAAGGCCGAGTTATGGATATAAATCCAATTCCAATACACGGCATACCTGTGGCAAACTTAAGGGTTCATTGCTTGAATCATTTGCCGTAAACATCGTTCCGAAATAATTTTTCTTATTTGACCATAATGACGCTGTAATTGTATGACCGTATTTTTGCCCAAAACGTCGGTTGTCAGTAGTGGAATATAACGCAGTGTCGGACATCCCTAGAAAAATCAAACAAAACATGACAAATTCAGTAACGCTTTTGTAGTTTGCCAGTGAAACAAAGCATCACGTTTAAGACCGAGTTACGGAAACTTGAGCTCCTGCCAATACACGGTATACCCGTGGTAGCAAGCATAATCATTGCTTAAAAAGATTTGCGCGTTTCATTGCTTGAAAGATTTGCCGTAAACATCCCACAGAAAGGTCTCTTCTATCGTCGAAGACAAGGCGTTACCTGACGGCTGCCAAGGCGTGTTGTCAAAACAAGAAACGCGTATTGGCGACGGTCATCGGGATTAAACTCAAGTAGGCGGAAATAAATCGGCTTGAATTTCGGGAAGACGAATGGCGAAAGATTATTATCTATTCAACTGTATTTTCTTCGCAAAGGTCCATATTTATAGGTTTAATCCATTTAAATTTAGGCAATTGTAATATTGTTATTTAAAACCAGAAGAAATGTCCAGATTTAAAAAGTGGCCCGTTTGGATAGATTGACATGACCCAAGCCTTTATTTTTATTTTTGCACAAAAATCAAAAAATCGGAATCAACGAAAAATTGCTAAATCTACATTTGTTTCAATAGTTTAATAACCTGAACATACGTAAAACGGGTGGAAGTATATCTCGCACGTTGTGCCGCCTGCTATAAATATTCATATCAATAAACAGAAATTGCTCTTTCGGTGTAAACGAAGTATAAACGACTTTTCGGCATGCAGATACCAGTTGACCTAATCAAGGTTACTAATTAAAACGAGAGTGCGTTGGCCAGCTTTATATACCAAAAAGTATAAAAATAAAAGTACTATAGATTATAAATTATAAATTTTTGTTCGTTTGTTTGGATTTGCCAATTCTTGGTGATTAGTGGCTTGTCAAGGAGATTTATTTTGATGTCTTGCGCAGGTAATTGAGCTCGTGAGCTTTTCAAAATGCTATATTATTTCTGAGTTGGTGTTTTTCCCCGTGTGGTTAAACGGGGATTTCATCTTGCGGTTTGACCTTTTAGCTAAATGCTAAACCCTTGTCTAAGCCGCCCTTGTCTTTTAAAAAGTCCCTTTTTAAAGAAATATGTTGTTTGTGCACAATACGTACGGTTTTGGGGCATCGGTATTATACTTGGTTATTTCCTTTTTTCCAACGGTGACTTGATTTTCGTCTGGACACAGAAATATGCATTTAATGCATATTAAGCAACTACATTTTAAATGACGAGCCGTACCTAACAATTTAATGCAGCTACTGAATAAGGCGTTATGTCAAATGACGGCCTGTAAAGGACGTTGATTCCAATATGCAACAGTTTGTAAAACCGTGATGTGCTTAACAGCAGCAGTCGAGTAAGCAGCAGTCAAGTAAATTTAGCATCACAAACGATTTAAACGACTTCGACCTGAGTCCCTCATATGAGCCGCGGACTTTTCACAGACCTATTTAAATTTGCATTGTGCTCACATACTTCAACTAACAACGGAGGACTATGTGTTTTTAGCGAAAAGCAAATAACTTTCACATCAAAATTTTATTGCTATTGACTGTAGAAATATGCATGTTCGGTTAGCATTTTAATATAAAAAGCTATGCTGTTGTAAAAAATGTAAAGCGAAAATTAAAGGTAAAAGTTTCAGCGGCCACACCTAATCAGTGTTTTTTTAAAGGTGTTTTGGGGGACCGAAACGGCCCCCAAATTTCTCCAGCGGTTTCCCAAATTTTGGACTTGCAACTTTTTGGTATTTAAATGAAACACTTGCGGTCTCTTAAAACTACTTAGCGGTCACCCAAACCAAACCTTAAAAAACCCTAATTAGATGTGGCCGCTGAAACTTTTACCTTTAATATTCGCTTTACATTTTTTTCCTTTATGTGGCTCTTAAAAAAACTCGGGAAGGATTTAAGCCGCGAACTAATAAATTATGCAGCATTCAATAAAAAAGTCACCTACTGAGTTAATAACGGTTTGATATTTTTTTTGTTTCGTTTTTAACACGAATTTTTTAGAGTTTACCATTTTTTACAGTTTGGCCCTCAAAATAAGGGCTAACTAAATGTTGCCATATATAGCTTTTAAGGCCGCATACCTGCGGGAGTGTACATTTGCGGGCCCGATGCAAAATTTTGCGCCGAACTCCATTACATTTATTGCAAAGTAAAGGTAGGAAATATGAATAATTTTTTTAAAAAATGCTGTAGTTATAGTTTTATGGAAATATCGTTCAGTTTCAAATTTCATCAAAATTAGTTTTGAATTGCATCCGACTATCTTTCAACTGTATTTGTTTATTTATTTTATTATAAATATAGTTTGGGAAACCCTGGCCAAAATCGTGCGAGTTGCCAGTTTTCAATTCAAACCTCCTGCATTCATGCCCTTTTGACCCACGCAGTGAACCCTTTAGTTTAGAATTTTAACTGCGCCGGCCGGTGCAAATTTTTCCCCCACGCTCCACTGAATTTCCTGGTCAGTTTGTAGCCGAATGTTCAACGGAAAGCTGCCTGTAGCTTTCCATGCACACCTATTCGTGCAAGAGCTTGTTATGGGCACCACCGCTCGATCTCCACGCCGACACGCTGCACTAATTCAAGCCGAAAATCGTGACGTAATGTTCTATTTAGTCGCTGCCACGTCGGGTGCCTTTAAAGTTCAACATTGATTTTATTTTTTTTACCGCCAAGAATTTACGCGTGGTTTAATGTTTTGTGTTTAAATTACTACGCAACAACTACGGCCACACGCTTGCTTTGGATTGTACTTTATAGAATGTTTCGCTTTGATCATTTTAGAACGAACGGTGATTTAACGTACATCCAAAACATATTGAGTTAAACAAGCTTCTTAAAATGTGTGTCGCGGTGCACAGGTGTGGTTGCTGCAAAATGCCGCGAAATCAGATAACTGGTGCTATTATCATAATAAATTATAGTTTGACCGTGTATCATGGGTGATTATTAAGTTACAAATGTACCGGATTGGAAAAGCGTGCCGCAATCTTATTTGTGATTTTTGAATTGTGCCGCAACCTCAAAACGATTGAGAACCACTAGGTTAAATGCCTACAATCAGAAAGGTCGTCAACAAGAATTGTCTGCTTTTCATCGAGTCGAAGCCCTTACTTCATTACCAGTTGGAGTTTTTGGGGTTTAGTCAGGAGTGAAACGCCGCGGAGATTGCTTTTATTTAAGTTTGGATTTGTAGGGTTTTGCCTTGGCTTATCAGACTTTAAGGCCATTAAAAGTCCACTTCTTCTATTTCTCACAGTATTTATTTCTCGAAATACTCCTTTTAGTAGGCCTGGTCTAGGCTTATAACGAATGCCTTTTATGATGTCACTTGTACTATTAGTGTGCTTCTTGTTTTGTGAGATTAAACTTTGTTCAACTCCTACTGTGACGACGAAGACCCCAAATTTTCCGCCCCACCGCTATCAGTTGTTTGTTTTGAAACAGGAGCTGGCGAAATTATAAAATCAAAATTCCTCGCTCTACAGCAGGGATTCTTAAACTGGGGTCCATGGACCCTTTAGGGTCCGTGAACTAATTTTAGGGGGTCAATGAAGGGCTAATTGAAATGTCAGTTTGAATTGGCAAAGTGATCATTTTTTCAAAGAAAAGTGTTGAATTAAAAATAAAACGATTTTTCACTGAATGTGTATTTAGACCAATTGCACCTTTACATTTTTGGACTGGAAACAGCAGATATTTGAAGTCTATTTGTTTTGCGACATCGATTTATGACGTCATCTATAAAGTTCCTTGCCATACTGGTCCACGCGAAGCAAAACTATTTTTCAGGGGTCCCCGGTAATAAAAGTTTAAGAATTCCTGCTCTACAGCGAATCGATTTTAAGCCGTTGTGCCTTCTGTTTTTATTGCTTCGAGTCTTTTTCAATGGCTCCGAACTCCAAACTTGACAATGGAACTTTGGGATAAACAATTTGGTTCTGCGCGGCTGCTTTTCTTTGCGTGTTTTGATAGTCGGCAGTTCACGACGAGGTCGTTTCTTTCTTCGCCTTCAGTTACGTGTCTGTCAACGGAAGGTTTTGTTCAACTTAAAAGAATCGTGACTCGTTCGTGCGATTTCTCCCGCTATTTCAAAAGCCAGGACGTGACTTTAGAGATTTTGTATCTCGAAACTTAGCACCTGTATTTGCAGCATTGGTTACATGAGACCTGCACGCGCGGTCCAAATTCCAGGTAATTCGCGCGGTCCAATTCCAGTTAATTTCCACGGGGAATCAATTTTGCACCCTTAAGTTGTCACGGAGCACAACAACATCGAAGTATTTTTTTACAGTAATATAGAAAGTCAACATTGACTTGTCCAGATTTAATCTTGGCTCCGTCGTAATTTCGGTGTGGTAAATCACCCGATGCAACATATTTTGAGTCACAGAGCAACGGTATAAATTATTTTGCAGTTGTGCAAATCACGTTGATTGTAGCTTTTTTATGTAGATTAAATTTGCCCATGTTTTGCGGATTAAAACAGTTCGTTTTTAAAACGCCAATTGGCCAGCAAACAGAGTAAAAAATGTCAAAAAAATTACAACGGACGGTTGTTTGTTGATTCAATACGGAAAAGTTGTAAAAATGCCAAGAAAACATCCCCAGAAAAACCAACAATTCATATTGCGTCATCAGTGTTGGGCTTTAAACTTTAAAATTCCTACTCAAAATTTGTCAGATTAAAAACTATACCGAGAGTAACAAAAACGTTTGTTAGACCAAATCGCTTATACCACGTTGTGACGTCATTTCGGCGTCATCATTTGTAATTTAGCGGAGGTGCTTTTTGCTTAATTTAGTGTTGATTATGTAGCGACACTACACCGAGCCGGATTTATCAAAGCGTTATGTTTGCCTTTTACTTATTTTTTTGTGCCTTGTGATCGCCACTTGTTGTGCGTTTTTTTTTCGATTCGGCGCACCTGGAATAAACAGTAAAGGAAAAAATAAATAAATAAATAAAAAAACAGTAAAGGGTTAACGCAGTGATTGCCCACTGGGGTGCCCCGCCTCCCTGGGGTGCTATTTCTAAAGCTCAAGAGTGCCGAGAGATATTTGAGAATCTTTTAGAATTTTTCAACTCTCGCAACTTTTTTTGTAAAGATTAGATTGGAATAAATCTAATATAACTTCCTACGTTGTGTAGAGTTGATGTGTGTTGTTCCAGTTCCGCTTATTGTGACATTCTAGTTAATTACCTACGGAAAAATCTTGTAGGGTTCCGCAATTTATTTGTTATTTCTGAGGCGGGCCGCTATAGCCAAAATAGGTTGAGAAACACTGGGTTAGCGCGATAAGCACGCGCGATTAATAATAGGCCTATACATCAGCACAATATGAAAAAGGCATTCTGCACGCTTCGATGCAAATGGATGAATACCAATACAGGTTCACCACAACGTATCGGTTTTTATCCGAAAACACTATAGTGCAAAGCAGGGTTGGATCAATTAAATTAGTTCAGTTCAATTGCAATTACAATTACTCCCTGAAATGTTTCAAATACATTACAATCACACCATCATTGAAAACTGTAATTAATTACATCAATTCCAATTTTCAGCAGAAACTTCAATACTCTCAATATCAATGCATTAAGCAAAAAAAAATTACAACTACAATTAGAATTACACAGAATGAAAAGGCCTTAACTACATTACAATTACAATTACATTAAAACCTGTAATTAATTACATCAATTGCAATTACAAATTACAATTGATCCAACTCTGGTGAAAACTAACTTAACACTCCCCTGTTACCCGTTTTTGTGCATTGCAGAGCAAACAGCAAGCCATCGACCGAAAAGTTGAGGATGACCGCGGTAGTCGCGGTATGTGGGGAAGCAAGGCAGAGTTCCTTCTATCCTGCATCGGTTACTGCGTGGGTTTGGGAAACGTCTGGCGCTTTCCCTACCTGGCTTACAGCAACGGAGGAGGTACTTTCGGGTGCATTTAAAATATACAGGATCATAAGTTACACGAGGATTGCAAGCTCCTTGTGTTCTTTGTGTAACTTGCGTTCCTTGTGATCCTGTAAATTTTAAATCCACCAGTTATTCTGTGTTAAGCACGAAAAACTAATTATCTACAAAGTAAGCAATGTTATGTTTTAGGTAAACTCTATGACCCTGAAAGCCTAAAACTTAAAAAAAAATAACTTCTGAAATGCAACAAATTTAGATGTATAGAAACTCAAGAGAGCATTTTTTTGCAATATAAGTAAGAATGGCAAAGAATAGGTGCAGTTTATAAGCAGGAACACATAAAACCATAGGTATATATTATAAACGAAAAGGGGTCACTTTTCTTCAAAACGAAAAATACTTTAAAACGTAATGTGATATTAACACCCATTTATAAAACAAATATAGTTAAAAGTCATTCAAGAAATCGGGATGATTGGACAATTTTTGAAGGGTTAAAGGTCCCTCTCAATCTAATGACTCAGCAGGAATGGCAAAGCCACAAGCCTATTTGTTTTTTCGCAGTCGATCATTCTCACGTTACCAAAACATTAAACGGCTCACGTACCAAGCCGGAGAGCAAAATTCAAAGCAACGCGAAAAACAGAAACGAATCGTGCTCCTGGCGAAACAGCACAATTATCGCGTTGTTCCACTTCTGATTCCGCGCTGGGTTTTACTGTTTTTTTTTTTAACTTTTAAGAAACTTAACCAACAGTAATTAAAAAACAGAGGGCGATTTAAGTGGTTTAAGTACCAAACCTCCTGTGATTCATTATACTTGTATACATAACTAATAACTTTGATTGCTTGGTTTGCGATTCAGACCTTCTAAAAAAGATAATGTGTCTATTACCTATATTCGTGGTACACAAGAAAATCTATGAGTTGGTAAAATGTGGCGACCGTTTTATTTTAAATTCGAAATGATAAATCTCTTGATAAATTTTAGACTTTTACTTCCAAGGCAATAACCTGTCGTTTAATTTAGGTAATGACTTGAATATGGGCCTACTATATGTCCTCTTTTAGAAAGATTTGCCACAGACCATCGAACTGCTGACCGCCGAGATAATCGCGGAACAGCACATTTAGCATTTACACTTTGGTGCGAGTAGACAATAAACCTGGGGCATAAGCCGTTACAGCGTAAATTGCACAATAAACACAAAATCTCTTAGTCGGTAAATAGCCGTGTGCTACAGTAGTCCTACAACATTTTTTGGTTTACCATGTACAATTTCTTCACACAGGCGCCTTCCTTATTCCATACCTGATCATGCTCACCTTCTGCGGCATTCCACTCTTCATGGTCGAACTGGCGTTGGGTCAATTTTCGGGTTACGGAGCCGCGACCGCATGGCGTGCAAGCCCTCTCTTTAAAGGTATGCGCAGCTTTTCCTATGAGTTATGTGTATTTTTCAACGTTTCTGTTTACGTTTTTGTGGCTAAGCCTGATCACGGTGCTTGTTTTTCGAACATAAAACATATTTTACCTAAATCAGTGGTTTCGAACCTGGGGTTCGCAATGGGTTGTCTGGGAGGGGCGCGCTGTACAGAGACTTTGTGCTACCAAAAAGTCAACAAAAGTAGAAAATAAAAGATTCGCGCGGATCACGAAATTTTTTTACAGTTTTAAAATTAAAGTTGGCAAAAACAGAGTTTTTAAAGCTATAGAAGTGGTGCTCAACCCAAACGAAACCATTAAAAACCATTAACCCCCCCCTCCCCAGGGGACAATGTATAATATGATTTACCTTGGCAGTTGTAACGGCAAGTAATAACAAATGAGTTTGTGTACACTATTAAGGAGGCCGTACACTGTGTATTTGCACCTTAAATAGTCTAGCTCCCCTCAAATGGCGATCTTCCAAATTTGTAATAAGCTTCGTTTGTTTTGACAAAAAGGATTCAGTCTAAACTTTCCGGTCGACGTGTATTATTTAGTCCCACATCGGGTGCACGGTAACAATGATTAACGCTTACTAAACTCTACGAAAAAACCTCGATAACCACCCGTCCTACTGCTGTTTACCGCTTCATTGCACCCGGCTATTTGTGTTACGTCATGCGCTGCTGGTTGCTGCAACCTCAATTTTCGCACAAAGGAGGTCTTGTCTTTTAAATATCTGAAAGAGTTTTTCGTATATGCTGGTTGCATACGCCATTAGTAGTAATTTTAAAGATTTAATCATTTTTGTTAGTTAAAATTAGGTCGATAACTAGGGATTTCCCATTTTTTTACTTTTTTACGTTACCGATACGCGATATTTTGTACAAGAAGTACCGCAATCTGTTCCGATACTGAATCTAAACAAAATTAAAACGTTTAGAGCGATATTTCCCATTTATTGGGCCAAAATGTTTAGCAATTCGGTATCGGATTTGTACCGATCCTATAGTATCGGACGAGTACCATTATCGTCTGATTTTTTCCGCTGTGTAATTTATTTGCGTAAAAATAATAATAAAAAAAAAATAATAATAAATAAAACTCAAAATTTAAAAGCACGAGTAAAGCATAAATTTTATTTCAATAAGGAACTAACAAAGCCAGTATAGGCGAAATATATATTCCTTAAAAAATGTTTGATTCTAGTTTGACTCGGGTTTTTCAATTTCGGGTTTTATTGTTAATATACGCGTCAGCGGAACAGTGATCGACAAGCAGAAACCCGCTGCCAGTGGTTTAGGGTTCCATAAAGATAAACTCCATAAACACCCTTTTATAGTTTTAAACCAACAAACTATACAAATATGAATTAAAAACAGCTTCCCTCTGGTAATTGTAATTCTTTCGGAAACCTATGCAAGTTGCCTTCGTCAGGGTGAATGACGCTGAACGCTCGTACAATAAATGGAAAACATACAAAGGAAAACTACTGTACGTCTGTAAAAAACAACATTATGCGCAATTGCCTCTTTCCAGGTATCGGCTACGGCATGATGCTGGTGTCCTTCTTTGTGGTGATTTACTACAACGTGATCATCGCCTACGCCTTCTTCTACATGTTCGCCTCCTTCACATCCGTCCTGCCCTGGACACTCTGCGATCAGTACTGGAACGAGGCGGCCGATTGCAGCCTCACTGTGAGTGAATATGTATTTACACTTTATTCCGACACCGATATGTTTAAAGTAGGGCCGTAGAGTCAGTTGAAAATAACCCGAGTTCGACTTCGGTCAAATATGCGATTTCGTCGAGTCCCTAGTCCGGCTCCGGCTCTGCAGCTTGTATTCCGCCAATTTACGTAACTGAATACGCTGGATATTCGTCAATCGACTTATAAGGGTGTCATATGGTTCATTCACCCACAACACATGGTTGGAAAAAATTCACCACATGCAATTCCGAACGTGGTCAGTCAGTCTTGTAGTGACTTAAGTCAGTGAAATGACTGTTGGACAATCAAGTCACTGTTTTCAAGTGGCTTGACTTGACTTATAAGTCTTTTGTACAAAACTACTCGACTTGACTATGAGGTCTTTTGCACAAATGACTTGTGTTAAAAAAAAGTGTTTTCATTGAGAACTTGTTTTAAAAAATTGGGTTACTTATCTAAATTTTACACATTAAACAAACGTTTTTTTTTCTTAGTTGGGTTATAGTTCATAATCGAACAAGTTTACCAATTTTGATAGATAGTTTAACATTTAATTTTTTATTTTTTATTTTTTTATTTATTTTTTTTAATGTGGTATGTTTTAATTTATATTTGCAGACTCCAGCGGCAGCCAACGTGACTACACAACAAACAACTACCGTATGTTTAAATTAATATTCTATAAGTGCTACTAAAAACTTTTGTTTATACTCGGGAGAGGATAAGTGTTTAAAAAGACAATAATTATTTTTTATACGGAGAATGAATATCAAGACCACCCACAGAGGCAGGCTAGTGTTAAAACCGAATTATTATTTGAGAGAAAAGTTTAAAATAAGCTGACTTTAATGTTTACTCTGCGGTAAACTACACGTTTCTGTTTGAAAACTATAATTCACGGCCTTTATGGTCCAATATATTTCTTTCATAAATATATAAAAAAAGAAAGACAAGTTGAACAATTGTGGAATTAATAATAAAAAGAAAACATTTGCACTAAAGAAATTAATTTGAAATTTGGTGTACAGTATACTTCGATATATATATTAATATTTGGCTGAGGTAACGTTTTAACTTGCTGTTGTTGCAAACAGATGATGACGAGCAATCAAACCACTGTGGCATTACCGAAACGAGTCAGTCCTAGCGAGGAATATTGGAAGTAGGTTGCTCTTGTAATACTTATTTTAAAGAGTGTAAGGACAACGGCTTTATCTTTTAATTGAAAAAAACGGAAATGGTATCCTGTAGCTATTGCATTTGAACTGGTCTTATATTGCCTAGAGATATATTCCAGTCCACTTGGGCAACATTGGGTCAGAAAACCGTTATTGAATCATAATGCTACTGTATTAATCTTTCAGCAATATTTAATGTGAATTTATCTTTTATTTTAACGCAACAGAAAGTTTGTCCTATAACCATGGCATTTATACTGCTCTTAAACTGCCTATAGAGATGTATTCAAATCCACTTTTGACAACATTGGAACAAACAGCTTTATTTATTCATAGGTAGTGTAGGCTACAAATATTTTGCGAAAAATTTAATATAATAATATAAAAACGCCATTCTATAACTTTCGCAAGTGGTACTTAACCTTCTTTACCGTACAAAGTTTAGTTGCAGTTTTATGGTAAAACAAACATGTTTCGGGCAAACAAACTGGTCGAATATAGAAAAACTCTATCTCAAACTGGAAGTTGTTCTTCGAGACAGTTGCAACACACAAATCAGCATTTTAGCTAACGATAATAATGCTTCGTTGCCCGAAAAAAATAAAGCACCAGTGTTGTAAACAAGTCATTTTGAAATTACTTAAGTTCCAGTCAAGTCATTTGTGAAATAACTTAAGTCCAAGTCAGGTCGTTTCAAAAAATAGCAAGTCAAGTCACAGTCATGTCATTTTTACAGCAAGTCGTCTCTAAGTCAAACCACTAATATAATTATTAAACGATAAACCATTACAGTAAGAAAACTCGTCTGATTATAAGCAAAATTTTAACTAAAAAAAACAAAAAAACAACATGTAGCAAATTTAATTTGCAAAACTTGCGATAAATAGCTAAATTTTGTAATAAAATGATAATGGAAAACCCTTAATTTCAACTCAAGTCATTTGACCCAATGACTTAAGTCCAAGTGAAGTCATTTGTCTGAAAAGACTTCAGTCAAGTCAAGTCAGTTGAAAACAGTGACTTAAGGGCACTAAAATTGCTTTACCACGCCCCTCTAGAAACCGGGTGCTGCGTATTAACAAGAGCTCAGGAATTGACGATCCCGGCCCGGTGCTTTGGGATCTGTGCTTGTGCTTGCTTCTCTCCTGGCTGGTCGTCTTCTTTTGCCTCATGAAGGGTGTCAAGTCGTCGGGAAAGGTAAGCGAACGTATAGAGCATTGCAGTGAGACGTTTTGGTTTTCGTAATTGAAAGTAACCGGTGTTCATTACCTGCCTGAATGATGAGCTATATTGGGCGTCTTTCGTAGGCAGGCATATACTTATGCACAATTTTTTGGTTAAAGTAATATATTATATATATATTTCCTCAATCTGTTATAACGCACTTCCTAACATCATCAATCCGGTAAAACGCAGTTTCTAGCTTAAAAATATTAGGCCACTGATTCGTAAATGCCTGATCTGTTTGTTTTTTGCATTATTTAAAAAAAATAAAAAAAAGCTGTTTTCCATTTACCCACAAAACAACAATAAAACGCCAGTAAAAAATAATAGATGACAAACAGATACAATTACGAGGAATTAAATAGTCTTAATGAACATAGCCCTATTTAATGACGGCAAAAAATCCTAAAGGCGATATTGTTTTGAAAGTACTAATAACTTCTAAGGTTGAGCGTGTCTTTTTTAGACCTCTTGAAAGATGTAACTGTTATCTTTCTTCATTCTACTTTGCAGGTTGTCTACTTTACCGCTACCTTCCCGTACATTATCCTTATTATCCTGCTCATCCTCGGCTGTACACTTGAGGGCGCTGGAGATGGCATTCTGTTTTACGTCAGACCCCAGTGGGACAAGCTGGCCGACTCAAAGGTATTTGTTATGACTTTTATGTCCAATTGATTGGCAGCAGGTTTCTGCTTGTCGATTACTGTTCCGCTTACGCGTTTATTAAAAATAAAAATAAAAGTTACAAACAACGAGTAAACACGGTTAAAATTTTTTTTCAAAGAAATATATATTCCACCTATATTGGCACTGTTAGTTCCTTATTCTATTTGAATTTTATTTTAAATTCTATTATATTTGAACAAGGAACTGAAGATGCTAGTAGAGGCGAAATATATATTCCTTTAAAAAATATGTCTGATCCTGGTTTTACTCCGGTTTTTAAAACTTTAAGTTTTACCGTAACACACATTTTACGGACGTGAGTGTGACGTAACAGTGCTCTAAATTGTAACAACGTCAACTTCATGTCAAGTTCCTGTCATCAAATAAAACGTTAAGTGAAAAATTTGTCCGACTATGACCAATACTTTAACTAAAATATGTCAAAATCGACACGTATAACAATCAAATTGTTTTGTTTGCGCAAAGTATACATGAAGTCCCAAACATGTAACAGAGTTCAGGGACGCCAGAGAGGGGGGGGCAAGCGCTCCTCCTTCCCTTTGCTAAGGGGCCAAGGGGGGGGGAGCAAAAACATTTTTGGTACCATTTTAAGCCAATCTAGAGGGCGTGGCCGCAAAAATTTTTACGGGGGAGAACCCCCGGACCCCACAATATTTCGGATCGCTACGCTCGCCTGCGGTCTGTTCCACTTACCAAAAAGCCCCCCCCCCCCCCCACCCCTAAAATCGCTCCGGCGTCCCTGACAGAGTTAGGTATCTGCTCCAAAGGCAATATTTTCGTTTGTTGATATCGATCAAATATTGAACGTGTCATCAACGCTATATAGAGTTCTATTTCCAGACACGTGTTATTTCCCCGTTGTCTTTTTTTCCCCGTTGTCACGAATTTACAAAACCGCAATTCAGTTGCATTGGGTGTGTGCTTGACTCCGCCTTTTATTAACCTCACGTTGTGATTTGAATTTGATGAATGACAATTCCTTCTCCTGAATTGTCGACAGATCCACCAGCCAAACTAAATATTGAACAGCACGAATATCCGCCTTGGGCAAAAGCTATGAATAAATATGTTGAGATTCAAGTTCTTACTTGAATGCTGTGTTTTTATATTGTAAAGACATTAAATAGTCCCGTTTTTATGGGACTATTAAAGATAATAAACACACTATAAAGGAACGTTAATTCAGTAAGCGCTGGATAAACAATAAGCTAAGTGATGATTGTCTGTAGGTTAGTCGATAACATCGCATTATGCTTATTTGGCCTTTTATAGTGGCACTCTCAATTTCCTTTATACATGATTAACTCAGCATAGGGCCATTATCATGTTTTTTAGTATGTTATGGCTTTAACTTGCCTAATCCAATTAAAGGCCGTACACATGGCTTTATACTTTTTTTTTTTTTTTTGTTTAGTTTTTGTTTTCAAATCGTATAGATCTTATAGTCTTGTAACGACTTAAGTCTTAAGTCAAAGACTTGGACTAAACTTATTTTGCAAAAACGTGACGGCATGGAACCTTAGTAATTTTCAAATATCTAGTTTCAAACATTGTCATGTTCGTTTACTTGATATTTGTCTCCGTGTATAGGCTTCAAGGTGTCGTGTTTTTGACAGGTCTGGTCTGCCGCCGCCACCCAAATATTCTACTCGTTGGGAATTTCCTTCGGAGGCCTGTTGACCTTTGCCTCGTACAACAAGTTCGACAACAATATTCACAGGTACGCTCCCGTTTTTCATGTGTTACCAGAAGGTTGAGTAATCTGCATTTTTTAAGCCAGAAATGAGCGTATGTTTTACCAGAAGGTTTAGTAACCATCAGTTTGCGAAATTCTGCAGATTTATTGTCAGCGAAGTTTAGCGTTGTATACAAACTTTGTTCGGGGATTACCCTAAATTGCAAAAACGTTAAAGCCTGTGTGAAACATTTGCACACTAAACGAACTAAAACATTTACAATTAATGAATTAGATGTGTCTTGTTTATATATTTCGCATAGTTGGTTGTTCGTTTTTCTACCGACATAGACAGGTCTATACCTAACGAATCAAGTAAGTTTCTCTTGAACCATAGTTGCAGCGTGCGTATTTCACGTTGCTATTTCTTTGGAAAAGACATAAAATATTAGACACCTACGACTATATCCTACATCGTGGTCACAGTGGAACGTTGACAGCGAAATCTTGCTGAGAAAATACCTAGAAATCTTAACTCTGAAACAGAAGCGATCATTTTGCACTAAAAATATAAATGTCCTATTTCTCTAAATTACCTCGCTTTTCTTTTAGTTTTAAATTAAGACGCTCTGTAGGTTAAGAGGCAATATTGTTTTCAAATATACTGTCTGGTTTTGTTCAATGGGACGATAAAAGCTGAAACGTAATAGTTTGTTGAAACACTCCTTAACACAGTGTTTCTTAACCTTTTTTTATTTGGGGGCGCAGCTAGAGACGTATAAAAACGTGGCGGCGCACCTTACGAGCGAAGCGAACGCGACAATTTTTAGCTGTACCGACATTTCTCTTAAATTGCCTGTATTTGTTTGTTATAGGGGTTTTATGGCTGCATATCTTTAAAGGTACTTCCAGCCTTTGAGACTACAAACGTTATTTTGTACATTAAAGTCCTATTCCGATTAATTTTCGACTTCTTTCGACATGTTCTTTCCGTTCGCGGCGCACCTAGCAGCCCTACATAGCGCACAGGTTGAGAAACGCTGCCTTAACAGAAAGGTGCATTTTTTTGAAGGGACACCATAATCGTGGCGCTTGGAAATTGCGGGACGAGCATCTTTGCTGGATTTGTGGTTTTCTCCGTCATTGGGCATATGGCATTTAAACTGGGGCTGGATGTGAAAGATGTGGCAACTTCAGGTGATTTTTCGCGCCGAGTTGTTTAAGATATCTGAATTATAGGTTTAGAGTATAGTGATTTATTTTTCGTAAGAAAACTATGTGTGATATTTCAAATGATTAGTAACCTTTAGCGGAAATGTATGTATACGTATGACTATTGGTCGAGCGTCATTTTTTTGGTTTCGGCTTGGTCGTACAGTGGACTTGTATATTATGCCAAACTTAGCACACTGAATAAGGCACATTTTTGTGACTTAACCAGTTTCGTTGTAAATGTTGGAAAGCTATGACAAAAAAACGATATAAATTTCAACCGTTTGTGTTCCAAATTAACTTGCCCTGTAGACCCTCTTTTTATACCTCCAGGGCATGTTTAGTAGTTTTATTTTTATAAAAACGTGATTACAAAATATAGCGGACTTGCGTTTCAGCAGCGATTTGACAATCAAGACAGTAAACATTCACTAGCAAAATCCAGTAAAAATTCATCCGCAAAATCATTTTGTCTCCATCTTTGAATTTAATTCACTTGGTTGCCGCTTTTTCTACGCATTCTTTGTTATATTGTTAAGTTGAAATATCGCATTCATTGCGTTCATGCCTTTTATCATCGATTATATTATCACCTTTCTCTCTTTGAAGGTCCCGGTCTTGCCTTCGTGGTTTACCCCGAAGCGGTTGCACTACTGCCAGTTCCCCAGCTCTGGTCAATCCTGTTCTTTTTCATGCTGATAACCCTGGGACTTGACAGTCAGGTATAAATAAAACACTGATTTTGCTTTTGGGAAGCAAGCTTCAGTAACCACCCGATTCGATTGGTTTTTGACGCTTGTAGCGCTCAAGTTAGGATAATTCTGGGCTTTTTAGCGTCTGTGTTGGTACCTGTGTTAGAAATTTTACGCTTTAAGCGAACTGTGTTACAACTGAATACAGGTGAACAGCGAATGCGCAGACTAACAATGTCCATACGCTGCTGTTATTAGGGCAGTAATGTTTTGAAAATATTTAAATTATCTTCTTGCTTTGTTTCTTTGTTAAGACTGTTTTATTTAAAGAAGAAATTTGTGGAGTTTTATTGTGATAAATTGTGGTTTTGACTTTGTTATAGGCTTCCAATTGTGTAAGACTATTTGCAACGCTTTCTAATTTAGTTGTAATTTGTCGAACGAACTATGATTTATAAGTAAGATACTGAAATGCAAATTACTTTTTACTGACCCTTTTTTGCAAAATGTAAAAAGTGGTGAAAAAGTATGACAAAAGCCAACTTTTTCGTTTAACTTTCTATCACTTTTTTGTTACTGAGAATAAAAACAGAATTAACTGGACTCGTTGCTACGGGTGTAAGGCTAGCGCTTTTTTATCACATTTTTTTTTTTTTTTATGTCTACTCTTTTGCCAAAAAAACAACAACTGTAAAATCATGCTTGTAATTTTTGGGCTTTTTGCATTTATAAATTTATTTCCTATGCTGGAGATGGTTTGCACATGATTTTCCTATGCATTGAGGGACCCTATCAGTCCGTTCATCACCCCGGTGCCTCCTTGTGTTTAAACTCTTGTTCTAGCTTTCAAGGCCGATTTATTTTATTGTGCAGTTTGCCATGGTGGAGACCATTATCACTGGTTTAAGTGACGAGTTCCCGAGATACCTGCGAAAGCACAAGTTTATTTTCACCGCTACTTTCTGCATCATTTGCTTCCTGATGGGTCTTATTATCGTGACCGAGGTATGGATCTTGAGACAATCTAACAGCGTTTTAATAAGCTGAGATACTTTTGAAAGTAAGGAATCTCCCACAAACAATAAAATGTAAAAGATATAGACTTGGTTTCGTATCAGATGATGTTAAGACTGTTTATGAAACAGGTATAAAACATAAAATAATTTCTTAAAATTTTACAGAAATATATATTTCGCTTTATGTATAGGCATCTTCAGTTACTGTACAAAAAGCAAACCTGAATAAAATGCCAAAAATAGTGGTTAAAATGCAAAATATTGATATAAGATTAAAATTTGAAAATTCCTGCAGAGGCGAGGCTGATTTTTAATTGTTTATAGTATAGCCAATATTCCTCAAAATTAAAAGCTGTTATACGTTAGGTTGCCGAAAGATATACAATAAATGTTTAAACCCTATTTTATATGCTATTTTACCGGTATGTTTAAGCAATTGTACGCGGTATATTATTGACATTAGTTAGTTGTAATGTGTAATGCTGCTAATATTATTAATATATTGGTGTATATGGCTGAAATTACAAAGATAAACTATAAATCGTTTTATAACATGATCTGGTGTTTTATATACTAATCTGAAAGGCTGTCGGTATATATAACTATTAGAACTATACTGCATAATACTTAATGTTAGCAAAAATATACTTCTGAATGACTTCAAAACACAAGATTCTAATTCAGGCGCTGGGTTAGCGATATTTAAAGAAACAGAAGGTTTGTTTAATTTTCTTAGCAGTTTAATTTTACCGAACATTAACTATACCCAAGGGTGGATTCTACTGGTTTCATCTCTACAACTGGTACTCGGCATACTATGGACTGCTCATACTTTCTTTGATACTCTGCCTTGCTGTCAATCATGGATACGGTAAGGCCGTAAAACAGAACATCGCAGTTTTGCAACCCCTGCGGTGTTTCTTCGTACAAAATTTGCTTTTCACGATCCAACTAAAGGGTTTCCATTTTCAAATAACACGCATTATAGCGCAGTGCTTGGTAACTTTTTAACAACGGTGGTTAACTTTACTAAACGTTTTTGCCTCAGCTGGGGATTTTATTTCGGGTGTTGCAAACAACAAATGACACAAAAATTAAAAAAAAAACTAAATCTTACAAAACTGAGGCAAACCAAACTTTGAAGTATTCTAGAAAAGTGCACGGAACCACCGAAAAAAAGCGTTGCTTTAAAATAATGACATGGTATGCAAAATACGGATTGGAATTAATCCCTTCATTTGCTTAAAAAAGAGATCTATATACATACAACAAAACAGAGAAGCCTTTCTGGCCCGGAAAACTGTCAAAGTGTTACTGTGTCGTCTTCTATTAGGCCTAGCCTCAAATAAATTATCTCTCGTTTTTTCCTTATCTCTATAGGAATGTTCTTTACCTACAAATGGCGACTCCTTAGCGACATCAAGTTGATGATTGGATTTAAGCCAAACTGGTATTTCATTGCCAATTGGTACTTCATTACACCGGCGATGTTGCTGGTAAGCTTTTCCTTTTTCTAATTATTATATTTTGTATATTTGAGCTGTATAGCGTTTATTGGCCTCAGGTATTATTTGAGTAGGCGGTAACCAACATCTGCTTATTTCCACTTATTTTAAAATATGATTTTTTTTTTTAATTTGAGTACAAGTTTAATAAAATATATTAACGCCCTTATAGAAATGGCTAACATTTTCAAAGTGTGCTTTGATATTCCTAATACTACGTCCAACTAAAACCTCAATTTACTCAAGAAAAAGATTAATTTCAGTGATTTTCGAAAACTGTTAACAAACGAAAGTATAAGTTTGTTCTAAATTAATTAGATTTCAAATATTCAAAATTGGTAGGAACAGAAAACGTTTTAATATGATTCTAACTTATTTAAGCCGCAAAGCAGCTGTCCGTACAAGCTTTCTTTACGGACTGTCAAGCACAGTTGTTACAAGTAGACGAAAACCGACTATAACGTGTGCATTAACTCAGAGATTTGGCTATAACAATTGATCGATTCAGGTGTTTAATGTGTTAATGGACACGTTACACGAGTGATTTACATACTTTTTTTAGCCTGTAGCACACTAAAAAAAGCTTAAATATTTCGTGGCACACTTTTAACAGAACAACAATAGAACAATTTTACAATCTCCCTAACACACAACAAACTATTAGTAAATTTCTCGATATTATAAATTTTTAATAAATGCGTATTTAAGTCTAAAATGTTTGCGTGTATACCTATTTTTAATGCAAATAACTGATTCTCAAAATTTACAAAAAGTTTTTCTGCATACTTGACAAAGTCGCGTTTTTTATTGCTTACACCGGCCGCCTGTGCTTCTCAACCTATGGGTCGCGACCAAAAATTGGGTCGCTGTTTGATTTGGTCAGTAGCCACATGTTTACACTGATTGAGATTGGTTCAAATTGAATTTTTTTACTTAGAGGAAATTAAGGAAGCAATGCAAATAATGTCTTAGAATAATTAGTAAAATTTGAAATTATTTATGCTAATGCTAATGTCTATTTTTTGTTCGCATACAAGAAGTTAGTTTTTATTTCGCTTACAAGAAAAACAATTGGGTCGCCAAAGCTTAGTTGTCATATACTTACGCTTAATATTTGGGTCGGTTGAGAAGCACTGGAACAGCAAAATTTGTAACGCTCGACGCATAGTCTACAGCAATGCTTCCCAGCCTTCTCAGTTTCCCACTTTTAATGCAAGTTTTATTGTGCGACTTACAATGAGATATGTTCAAACGAATCAAAAACAAATTGAAAATAAAAACAATTGAAAAGAACACTGTCTTACATAAATGGTACGTGATGATAATGCAATAATTTCCCCATGGAAAAATGTCTACAGTATAGGCTTGACTCGTTTCTTCTCCGCGCAGTTTGTCACTATCTACTCTGCCGTGAACTACTCCCCGATAACCTTGGATGGCGTGGCCTATCCAAAGTGGGCTGACGACCTGGGCATTTGTATGAGTGTTACAGTAGTCGTTGTGGTGCCTTTTTACATGATCTACCGCGCCATAATTGCTTGGAGAAACGGAGAGGATTTGCGAAAAGTAAGTATTTGCCAGTTAAAGTCGATTTACTTGACAGACTCCAATAACACGATCAGTGTCAGGGAAGCATTCACACCCCCAACCCCCTAAACTGTATATTTTGCCTATTTTGACTACGTAAGTTCATTTTTTTTCTTAGTTGTGTTTCTAGTATGTCTAAGCGCATTTTTATAAAATCGTTTAAGCCCAAAAGGCATTGTACGTCTCATCGCACCCTGCAAAATGATCAGTTTTTAAATCAAACTGTATAAAGTGGTATTTTTTTTGCCTTTCGCAGATGGATAACTTCTTATATAGCTTTTTCTTTAAAACTATACCTCTCTATCGTGAAAAAACGAAGTGTGTGGTGTTCGAAGGTTACTTCCTTGTGGCGTTGAGTTTGACGTCGCTTTGTAACTTAACGGCGTTGCATAACGTTGTGATGTTATCTCTGAAAATGCAAATTCACGCCCAACCACACCACAAACAAAAATCTAAGATCCGCGCCTGATCAGCGGTTATTAAAAGTGCCGAGTCCAGAGTCCAGAGCTTGCTTTGTTTTGCAGAGAATCGGTCGGACGTTGGAGCAAGCCTTGTAAAACTTGTTTTATTTTGGATTTTTAAAATTAGATTAGAATTAGAGTTATATCAATTTAGTTTTGTCAAATAAGATTAGAATTAGAATTACCGAATTCTAAAAAATCGATTTTGAACTAGAATTACATTTAATTATTCTCAATCAAACTAAATTTGTTATGCCTTTAGCGTAGCATGTTTTTCAGACTGTGAAAAATTACATACAAATCGTTCCAACCAAAGAGTTTTTTAATTTGGACAAAGTAGAAATTTTAGTAAAATCCGATTTGGATTACAACTAGAATTAGAGCACACAAGCAATTCACAAATTAGATTAGAAGTAAAATTACCCAATTTTTCAAAAAACGAAATTGAACTAGAATTTGAACTCAAATTTATTTCAATTATTCACAACCAAACTAAATTAAAACGCAAATTATTCTAATAAAGAAGTGAATGACAAATATGTGTGTGCTAATTTGTTATGCTGTTTAGCGTAGCATATACGCTTCTCAGACTGTTAAAATTCCATACAAGTCGTTCCAACCAAAGAGTTTTTACTCAACTTCTTTGTTTTGACTAAGAGACCCCTGAAAAAAATTTTGGCATCGCATGGACCAGTGTAGGCAACAAATTTTCAGAGATTTTTTTTTACGGTACGTCATAATGCAAACAGACTTCAGAAATTTGCTTTTTCCGGTCAAAAAATGTGAAATGAAGTCTAAGTATATTCAGTGCAATACGTTTTATTTTTAACTATAGCCTCCCACTCTTTTCTTTGAAAAATAGCCTAGATTGCCTAAAGATACACATAGTTTAATTAGGCCTTTATGGACCCCTATAACTAGTCAACGTAGCCCCAAGAGGTCCATGGACCCCGGTTTAAGGACCCCTGCTTAAGATGGATTAAAATGCTGCCAGGTAAACCTAACTCTGTTTTTTTTGTACAGCTGATTCTTCCTTCTGCAAAATGGGGCCCACAGGACCGTAGTATTCCGTACGACTCTCTTCATGGTCCGGGGCCCATTAAAATGCAGTCCTACGGCCAGCCGGATATTAACGATACCTTGCCTGAGTCCTACCACAAGTCTGTTTAGGATGTTAAATACTTCAACCTCTGTTGTATGGTCTTCTTTTTAAAAACACAAATATCCATTCCATATTAACAATATTAACTTTTTTTAATATCTTATGTTGTTGTACAGGCAGAAAGGCGAAATTTGTATGAAGCCTTGCTTCATTCTTTTGCTATGTATTGTAAAATACCGTATGTAGCCTATTTCTTATCGTGTAAAATTTGTGCAGAATTTTTGCTTTGGCCTTTAATTACCACGATAATCCTTATACATGTTTATTGTATATAGCCTACCTATGGAACCTATATAGTTTGGGAAGGGCTGATTTAAGTTTGATTGTTCGTCATTGATTGAAACCACTTTTAATACTAAATGAAGCCGCTATTAAACAGCAATATAGTTGTATTAGGTATTGTATACCTCTTTCGTAATCTTTGACGTAAATAGTTAAACTTGGTCTTTTTATTTGTTTAGTAACTTTTTTATTGGAATAGCATTGGCTAACTCCTAGACTATAAAGATTCGTTGTGTGATGTTATGTTGTCTGAAAAAACTGGGCATACCGGTACTATTTGCTTAGGAATGTTTCATGGTTGAACAACTTTAAACAAATTTGTATGCGTTCCGTTATTCAAGGCTCCGGCATTATTCGGGTGTTAATGATTCTAACGTAATCCAGAGTTGTTTATAACGCATCTGCTAATAAACTGCCTTTTAACAGAGTGATTGTTAAGAAAAATAAGAAAAATATAAAATGAAAAAAGGGGCCGAAATTAGGTCTTGGTAGGTACTAGACATTTTGTTTGACATTGGTAATATCAACAAACATGTATCAGTCTAGCCCAGCTACTGGGTTGCTTAGCCTTCGCTGTCTTTGGACGAATAAATGACTCTCGACACTGAACATGACTTTTCTCCACTGTTCTATCATACAATTCTTGTATTTATTTGCCAACTTATAGGCTCTTCCGTTTGGCCGCCATTACTTAGAAGTTGTTCTTCTATTGGTCAACTGGCTTCAACTCAACTGCACGAAGCCGTCTACGAACGGTTCAAGACTGATTCGGATTCCTTTTTGATTAAAATTCTACATACTAATAATGAGTTGCTTGTCTTGCGAGGGTATTTTTTTACTTCGGCGGAGTAAGTGGACATCGTCTCTTGTCGTGGCTTTTGTTTTACGACCACAAATTCCTCTTAGTTTGGAAGAAACCATTCATGATTTTTTTTTCAACTTGATGACACGACTGACAGTTACGAGGCTGACACAAACCACTTGTACTATCTCTCGATATGTTTTAATTGTGTGTTGTGCAGCGCAAAGATTTTCGTACGTTTCTTTTTTTGTCACGTACATTTCGTACAACGACGGTTGGAACGAAGTCATTCACAATAGCAACGTTTCTAAAATCTGACGCAAAATCAGCTAACGTAATGATTGTATAAGCCAATCCAAACCTGATCCATGGCGTGTACACAATGACCTATTTTTCAATATGCAAATAACGACTGATATTACAAACTAATCAATAAAATGTCACGCAAGCCATATGGATATACGGTACGTGCTGCTTTCTCAGCTTGAAATGTTATTTAGCTTAAAACGAATGAAAATCTCGATTCATTTGTTTTAATTAGTATGCACAATGGTGTACGGACGAAGCAAGCTGATTAGGGCTTAAACAGAGTTTATTTATTTATACGTTTATAATCCCTAAACCCAGGGATGAGAAACCTAGTTAGAAAGAAGTTGACACGGGTGGCATTCAATAGACAAGCGGGTTGACATGCAATTCGTGCTATTATGCCAGTCCCTGAAACTAAAACAAAAAATGGAATATTTTAGCGGCTTATTGTTTCTCCTTTTATATCCGTTAAGAGTCGCACCACATTCTTTGTTTAATTCTTTACAATCACAACAACGATATTATCACGTAGTCAAAAGTTTAGGTTACTTTAATAAAGTAAAGTGGTAAAGGACATTACTTCGTTAACCCTATTTAATTTACTTACAAATTTGGCGTACCACAGCGTTCCTAAAACAATTATTAAATCAACACACGATATTTGGGTTAGGGTGTGGGTTAGCGTCTGGGTTTGTTGGCCAAGCATTACTATTTTCACATTACGTAACCCACCCAAACTCATACGCTTACTCGAACCATAACCCAAATAATGTGCGTTGTGATAGAATTCGAGACCAGCCCCAAAAATATTTATAAAGAAGTGTATGCAAATCTGCAAACTACGGGTTACGCAACGAAAAAAGATTAAATCACTACGTTAGGTCAAGTACCTGCTTCGGGTTATCTAACGTAGACGACGCTTACATAACATTAATTTGTGGGTTTTTTATATAACCATTTTCTAAGAAAAAGGAAAAAACGAGCAGTATCTTTTAGAGGTTGAAATCGTAAAACTGCTGCCAGTTTCACAGGTTTAAAGCGGAAATAGCCAGGCTTAAAGTAAAGTAAAATATGAATTCAGGTTTTTTTTTATATTAATCTGCTACCCTATGTATTTTATCTGAAAGTTGCAAATCTTTAATATTGGTATTAGTTTATACAAACCATGTTATTGTGTAATACATATAAAGGGTCTGGAAAAGCAGTACCACTTAATACATAAAAATAAAGAAAGAATTAATTATTGTGTACAATACTTGAGCTAGATAAAAGCTGTAAAAAATAAATTGGATAGACAGGGAAATTTTCCCATTATTTTATACGCAAATGCAATGCAGTAGTGCTAAGTTAGATAAAGCTGTACTACAAACATTTACTAAGCTGGATGTTTTCCAAATGTACTAAAATACAACTTTAACTTGTGTTTATATTAAAAGCACCGGTATATGGTGTTGATTTGACTCACTACATCCCAAAGTTTACATCTTTTTACATTGTTTTTTTTTCACTTTATTATATGAGCAGTCTTTTAAATTAAGCTTTGATTTTGTTTCTCTTTTTAAGTAGCACTGGTAATGGCTGTTGCCAACCAAGGACGTAGAGCTGTATCAAGATTACTGTGTTATGCGCCAAGATTAGGAACTATCCGTGCTAGCGCCATACAACTTAGAAAATACTCTGAATTTGAAAGCGGAACCAAGATCGAACTGTCTTTTTTACAGGAAGGTATGTATGTTTTGCAGTTTTTTATCCATAACTGTCACATAAACTTTGTTGGAATGTAAAGTCGCTGGGAAAATAGCCACATTTAAGCACTTTGCAAGGTTATTATAATTTACACGGATTTGGGACCAAGTCATGGAAATAATGCATCATCGGAAATTAAAATTAGTATTAGCACCACTAGACTACTTTACGCTAACCTAAATCAATGTATATTCGCTTATAGATATGTGCAAACTCAAGTGATACGGCGAATAACCAGTTGCAAACCAAAATATACAAACATGTTTTTTCTTTTACCATCTGCTTTAATTTAACAAAAAGGCTTTAATTTAACAAAAGTTATTTGAAGTTAGCACATAGAACCTCATCCTATTACAGGGGTTCTCAAACTGGGCTTCATGGATCCCTTGGGGTCTGTGAACTACTTTTAGGGGTCCATGAACGCTTATTTGAAATATTACTGTATATTTAAGAAGTAATTAATTTATCAAAGAAAACAGTTTAATTAAAAATAAAAAAGTTTTGCACTAAAGGAATTAAGGCTCCATTTCACTTTCACATTTTGACCTAAATCAGCAGATTTATAAAGTGTATTTATATTGTGATGGTAATTTATGACGTCAGTTTAGACATTTTTGGTCTACCGTGGTCCACGCAGGCTAAAACAAATTTTTAGGGGTCCGCGGTAAAATGTGTTTAAAAATCCCTGTCCTAATAGGTTGCTTTGTATTTTACTATCCAGATTCTTCCACAGTATGGCCTGATGATCTTATGGGACCACTGGGTCCAAAAGACAAACGATTTCCCCTTCCTGGAAATGTTGGTATAACTTCCTCGTCTTCAAAAATTAAGGCAAAGTAAGCTTTTAGCCGTTCAGTACATCATTGTTGATATTTGTGTTTGATAATAAGCCAAGGAAAGTTAATCATTAAATTTATATCATTTGAGCAAAGGATTTTTAATTACACCTAGACCTGTCAACTTGCAGAATTGGTAAATTTAAATATTTTGCTATTAAACATTGTGTCAAAGTTTGTATTCGTTTTTTATGTGTTGTTTATTAGTTAACAGAGGTGTGTGCTATTTATTCCAGGCCTTTTGATTCTGAAGAAATCCTTGACGCTGTAAGTCGTTGCGATCGCCAATTAACTGTTGTGTCTCAACTTATATCAGAAACTGACGTAAGTCTTTATAATGCTAGATTTATTATGTAGTGCTAGGAGGATATTACTGTAGTATTTGATATAGTCGCACTCACAAGTGACATAAGTACTATAGTAAAGTTTGAAATAGTAAACTGAAAAAAAATTCATACACTTTAGGTGTTCTATGGTAAACTTAACAATATTCAGGTAATATGACGCTGTTTTTAGTGTTAAATTAAGACTAATGAAACCTGATGTTTTCCCTAATATCTACAGTTTTATTACAAAAACTACAGTATCGGAATTTGAAAAAATGTTTATTGAACCTGCACATATATTATAAGGTGCAATGGGGCATAGACATAAAAACACTATATATATTTACTATGGTTACTGAACTGAAATAATAACATCGATAAACGTAATTTGGTAAAAATAGTTTATAAAGAGGCCCAACTTTTTGTTATGTTGTCGGCCATGGACGCCCAGTATGGGATGAGTGCTCCGATTACCCCTCACAAAAAATTAAGGTGCTTGGCCATCCTAAAACAATTATAAATCTCTCCGTAATATATATACTGTATATTTTGGTTGATTTCTGCATAAATTGTGACAATTGGTTAACCAACTATTTGGCATTATTTCCCAATACTAGCAATTCAACAAAATCCCTGGTGGAGTCATAGTCGTTTTACTTTATCATGAAATGAAAGGATTGGATACCAAAAGTCGAATATGTCTTACTCTATTTGTCGTCATATTTTGCAAAAAATTTGAGCATCCCTGTGTAAAACAAAAGTCTATATCTTTGTTGTCAGCCATGTGTTACTCTTGCCACTTTTAGCCACAAAAGAGTAACTATCAATCGTAAATTTGCCACAAACAAGAATAATTTTAAAAATATGAAAAATGTACCTGGTTTTATAATTAATAACTGTTGAAGTACTGCCATTTTCGTGTATAGCATGATATTGTATTATCTTATTTAAGAATACCCTTTTTTAGTATCTCGACGAAAATTTGGAAACGATGAGTGAGGCAGAAGATTTTTCTGAGAAAATCGTCAGGAAATACTTTGAGGGAGCAACTGTTGAGCTCGCCATTCAAGATTGTCCAAAAGTTTTATACAAAGGCAAGTGTAGAAACTGCGTTTCAACATCTACTTTCAAAGTCTAATGGTCTATTTTCAAATTTGGAGAATTGCACTGGCATTGACTTGCTTACTATGGGTTTTTTAGCCACACTTGTCACTATCCATTGCCTTTTTCCACTACCATAGTGGTTTTCAACATTTCTGCCCATGCAATATCTAATCTAACATCTAATCACCCTTATTGCAATTCTGAATTCTACCTGGTTTTGAAGAAGAAATTATTTCTCGTATTAACCTATGTGCATTGAAGCCAAGAAATGGAAGAACCTCACTTCAAGCATTGGCTACATATTTAACATTCTAGGTTACCCACATATTTAACATTCTACGACAAAGAGAGAATAAATTTTCTGGAGCTGCCATCATATTACACTTGACCTGAAAGCTGCTCACAAGCCACCAGAAAAGCCTCAGTGAACCTACCACTTGTGGTATGTGGATCACACATTGAGAACCGAAGCACCAGCATAATAAGCTCTGTAGTTCAGTTAATATTATTCTTTAATATTTTTGAGTGCCTGTTCATTATGTTCAAAATAAATAAAGAGATATTTGAAATGTTCAAAATGCTACTTACCTCTGTACGGGCTTTTATATTCTTACTACAACCTCCAACCTTTGTTGTTCAAACCCTGTTATACATTTTTTTGGTTTATTTACAGACTTTGCTTCAATGTTCCTGGAGATGCCGAAAAAAGAAGTGACTGTGATCACAATAACGCAGAAAACTAAAAACAACATGTCAATGTGGAACGAGAATGTTGAAACTGAAAGGGAAGCAACGTTAGAAAATGTAAGCCAGTTGACATATGAGCCACCACAACAGACAATAGATAAGCTGTCAAAGGGTATATGATATCTTTATATGCTGTTTACCATACGGCTGTGAAAAATTTATTCTAAAATAATCCAATTTAAACATGGTGTCGCTAAGAATGCATTTGCCTTGTATGTAATACAGGAAGTAAGTAACCATTCAATTTGGCAATGTGGGTATTGTTTACCTTACAGTACATTGACAAAGCTTGTGTTATGCAATGTTGCCATATGGTGGCTGTCTCTATGGCCCATAGGTATAGCACAATAGAAATCTGTTTTAAAAGGTACCCAGCGACCCAGCCTGCCGCTTAAATAATGTTTGTTAATTAGTGTTTAAAAAAGCGATCCACAAAGTCTAATTTCAAAGTTTCTATTTTAAAAGATTCTAAGGTACTTTTGAAGTGTATCTTTAACACTGTACTGTGTAGATTGTACTACTGTGTGAGTGTGTGCCAGCTTTTCAATAAATGTTCAAATGTAAATTTGTTTTAGTTTATTTCGACTGCAACGGAAATCTGCCACCTTCTGCGAGCCAACAACTTTTGGTGCGACTTCATAGACCCGTCTTCAGGCCAACCAGTAAGAAGCAGTTGAATTTTTTTTAATGAAAAGTAAAAGATTATTAAAATAGTTGAATGCAATTTTATTTATTTTGCCAACAGTTCTATTTTTTTACCTTTTTTTAACAACAAAAAAAAAAGCAATACAGTCTACATATCATATTAACTGGATTCGAATTAATTTTATTTCAAAACGGGGAATGTTTTACTTTATATAAAACATAATCCAACTGACTTTTTAATAGAATGTATTTTCTTGAGAGTTTTCCTAAAAAAAAAAAAAAAAAAAAGACCTAGGCAAACCAAGTATTGAACAAAGTCGTTTGGTTTGCCAAGGCCTTAATTACTGGATTGCCGAATAATAATCACCAGTGTTAACGAGAGTAACTTAATGGCGTAAGAATACGTGATATATGTCACGTACGCCTTTTGTGAACTTGTTAACCATTTGTAACTAAATTTTCCATTACATCCTAATGTGGTGAATTTTTCTGGGTAGCACAAACTAACAAACAAAACTCGCAGCACTTGCATGTGTTTTTGTAATTAAAACAAACACTTGCTTAAGACGCACTTCTACGTTTCCGAAATGTATGTAGAACGGTTTGGAAAAAAATACAATAGGATTCGACAGGCACAATAATACACTGCCATTCTTTGTGATAGATTGTTGATTATTGCGCCCGTCGTATTATGTAGTTGTTCTTAAACTATTTTAGCTTGAGAAATCTAGTAACATAATAAAAAATGCGCCTTATTTTTTAGACTCTAAATTCTAAAACGTTTATCACTGAGCAATTGCTCATACTACCAGCAAGGCTTAAGGACTATAGGTAAATATAAAGATATTATCAAAATCAGAATTCTAATGGTAATGTGTGTTCAAATTTAGCTTAAGTGGAAATCAGCTTAGATCATCTCGTGGCACACCTCTACCAATATTAAAAGTTAATAGCGATTTTCGGCTTAGTTACGTTTCTTCTCATGAGACCACTTTTAGAGTTAGGCCGATATTTTAGTTTGCCGACAATATCTACCCGGTTCCGGTAAAGTTGGGCCGATATTTTACTAAGAAAATACACTGTAGCGTTTCTTTAAGAACAAATAAATTTCCGAATTGTTGAACTTGCAAATTTGGTATTTGCTTTCATTTTTAATTTAGTCCATCATGTTAGGTCGCCATTGTCAACGAGAAGTACTATATCGCTACTATAACATGGAGCTCGGTTTACGGCGTTGGGCAACATCATACAAAGTTCATGTTAAAATCTGCAATATATTTTAGGTATCTTAAACGTCGGTTATCGGTATTGGTTGGCACGAAACACGCATTGTGGAAATCAGTAAAGGTGACTAGGGATATCCATCCATGTCGGATCAGACCGGTACCTGATGCCAAAATTCCTTGTCCTAAAATATGAATAGATTGAGCAAGCCTTGGCGTATGGTTGTTTCTTGACTCGCTCCTCTGAGACTGCATAGCTCAGGGGTCGGCAAACTTTCGTATACAGTGTGCCAACTTATAAATAATTTCAAAATATCAACAACTCGCGTGCCAAACATTTTTCTATGTTTGGTTTTGCACTGGCAACCAGGGCTGCGAAGTCGGTTAAAAACAACCCGAGTCCGACTCAGACTCAGCAGCCTGTACTTCACCGATTTACGAAACTAAAATGCGATGGATAATCCGCAATCCTTCGTAGGGCTCATGGAAAATAGTTTTGAAATTTGGTTATGCGCATGCGCACATGTCGGGCTCGGGTAGTTTTACCTAGTCTTACTTGAGTCCCGAGTCCGACTTCGCAACCCTGCTGTGATCTGACATCTAAGTTACGAATAATCTGACATCTAATTTACGTATCCTGGGAGACGCCTTTAAACCTAATTTCATAAGTTAAATTCTGTAAAGATACCTTAACCCTGCTGAAAAAAACTGTGCCCGTTATTTTGGAATATACTTCAACGTTTTTCAGCCAGTATCTAGAAGTGTTAACTGTCAGTTTCGCTTTAACCTAGGTTTCTCAGTCGCACAAAAACACACGTGCGTACTTTAATGTAGAATGCCCTGCTTTACCGCAGTAAACATCGCGCCAATGTTAGGGCATTGTAACTTAATACAAACGGTTAGTCGTAGACAACAAGTATAACGCCCACAAAAGAATAATATTAAATACAATATTTAAGACACTAGTTTGTGACACAAACACTGCAGATCGAACTAGAAATGTGTGCAAAAGTTCAGTTAGCGCTAGTGTTAGTCATGTAATAATAATGTTAATGATGTGATAGTGATGTAATGGTTGCATTTTTTAAGGTGATATAACGAGGGCGTTAAATCATTTGGCGTGGCCTGAAAAATCAACTCGCGTGCCACTTTTGGCACGCGTGCCAGGGTTTGCCGACCCCTGGCATAGCTCATTTGGTAGAGCGACGGTCCCGACCGGAGGTCGTGAGTTCGAACCTCACTGCAGGCTAGTTGTTTTTCTAGTCTGCTCTGCTTGCATCATAGATCAACAGATTCCGTGAGTCTGCAATGGCTTTCGGTGTAATAATTATACGTAAGCCGTAATCGTTGGTAAAAAAGGAACTTCGGAAGGGCTAGATCTCAGTTGCTAACACACATATGTGTGCATGCTTCATTGAAATATGAATTTATTCAAAAATGGTAGGTTAACAACTTAAAGTAATCAAATTTCCTCACACTAAAGATAATTAATTTTGGCGTAATAACCTAAATATTATCTTTGAATATTTCAATTTCATCTAATTTTCTAGTTTGAGCATAGCACTAACATCGTTTGGTATCACATCGAATCGCGATACTTTCCCAAAATGTCGCTAGCGGAAAAAAATGACATTCCTAGTTAAGGCCAAAAAACAATATAGCAAAAATCGTGACGTATCTCTACGTCAGCCGTAATCGTATGTCAAAAAGCAGCTTCTGAAGGGCTAGATGACAGATGTTTAACAATTATGACTTATGTGTATGTTGATAATATTGAAAGATATGGTACCGTAGACCCCTTTAAATGTAAAGTTGCTTGCACTAACATAATGCAGGAAGCATTGAGCCTGTGTATCTCATTTGGTAGAGCGACGGTCCCGGTCTGACCGGGGGTCATGAGTTCAAACCTCACTGCAGTCTAGTTGTTTTTCTAGCTGCCTTGCTTGCATCATTGAACGATATATTCGGTGAGTCTGCGATGGCTTTCGGTGTCCTTATACCTGTCTATTGTTTCAACTATTTTCTAAAACCCCATTATTTTTCTCGAAAGTTCTTCAGCCAGTACACGAACCACACCCTGTTTGAAACGGACGAGCGCTACAACTCGCTAGGCTTCAG
Source organism: Ascidiella aspersa (assembly GCF_963924565.1). Taxonomy (NCBI): domain Eukaryota; kingdom Metazoa; phylum Chordata; class Ascidiacea; order Phlebobranchia; family Ascidiidae; genus Ascidiella; species Ascidiella aspersa. The sequence goes on from NC_139451.1 coordinate 26,273,268, forward strand.
CATCGAGGACTTGGGCTGCTGCAAAGTGATCACGCACAAAAAGTGGGGCGCCAACGTGTTTGTAGGCAGTGTGGTGACCACGGCCAGCAAGCAACAGCCCATCATGGAAAGACTCCTGGAAAATTCGACACCCGTTCATCCCACTTAGATCGGAATATATTTCCTTTTTATATTTTTTAGGCCCTACTCGCTTTTTTCTGTGTTCGATTTTTTTTCGAAAGTGTGTTTTTTTTGTTTCAAGAGCGGCGTACATCCTTAAAACGGATTCCAAAGCAGGTAGATTGTTTATGTTTCGAAAGTCGGTATAGGTCTGCCAAAGACTTGCAAACCCAAAAAACGCTATATTCTTTGTCTGTCGCGATTGCGTTACTATTTATGGTGAGGTTTGTGTAGTTTTTTCTTATTCTTACTCGTAAGGGTCTCTCGTTTATCCCGAAATTCACTGCATTTGGTTGTTTGCCAAGCAGCCTGTGTATAATGGGTAGAAACCAAAGATTTTTTGTTTACCAAAACATGACATTTTACCTTGAGACCAGTAAATGATCAGCGTTTAAAATGAGACCTAAAAAAACTTATCAGCAAAAAATATACGTCTCAACGCGCAGCTGTTACTAGACCACAAATTCGTTTAACCGTCCGTGTCTAGACGTTTTTTACATTTCATAAAGTCTTCAATTTTGGTTCATTGATCAATGCAATTTTACACCATTATATTACTTTCTTTTTGGGCGTGTTTAAAAAATGATCAAAAAAAATGATAATAGACCTAATAATAATAATCAATAATCTATTAAATACGCAATACCAATGACATAACTTTATAAAATCCGACTTTTAATATTATAATTTAAACTTTCGAGTGTTGTGGATGTATTTGTTTTCTTCTGGATTCTATTTAAAAACGCAAAACCTGCATAATATTGGACAACACACCTTCCAAACAACCTTTCAACATTTCTTCAGTCTGCTAAAATATAAGTTCTCAACAGATCAGAACTACGTTTAAACGGACCCGTTAAATAAAAGTGATGCAAGTGATACGAATTAACCAGCATTTAGCTTAAGTTTTGACAAATCGACTAAAAATACGTTCTTGGATCACCATTTTTTGCTCTAAGTTATATCTTTACCTAACCGACTTAAACTTTGCTGCAAATTTGAACGAAATATTGAATTTTAATTATTTTTTATCATGAGATAGATAATCATTTTTTTCGGAAAATGTCTAAAAAAAAAAAAAAAATACTTTTAATTTGTTATAAATTGTTGTCACACGCGTAAATAATAATTATTCTAACTGTAGTGTGATTTCTCTTGCACACAACACGGTCGCAAAACTTTATTTCTAAACTGCAAAAAATCACGTCAAGATGGCAGGGACTTTAACGTTTTATGTACAAAGGCTCATTAATTCGACTGCTTTACGCTATAAAGAGACGGTTTAATAACTAGGCCACAAGGCCACGTCACCGTCTTGCTAATCCAAAGCGACGCAGTCCTCAGGCAAGGGCGTAACTTCTTTGTACGAGTTCTCGTCTATCGCTACCGCGCATCCAAGCACTTCAAAGCGCAGTGCGATGCGACCGCGCCAGGTCCATGGCTGAATACGAACAAACCTTGCCAGCACCGGGTTTTGCAGCAGATGGGTGACCGGGTTTAGAGGTTCGATATTACCGCGAAAAACCTGTGCAACGTAAAGAAGAAAATATGTTTTCTTGCGATCAAATCTTTTTTTATGTCCAAAGCACTGACTCTCAATCTTTCTTAGTGGTAACGTAAGAATATTAAAGCCCCTAAAGAAGTAGGTATCATTTTGAACGTTTCGAATATCTCTTTATTCATTTCCAGCATAGTCTCTGTCTTACTACAACCTCCAACCATTATGCTGTAAAGAACTTAAGGATGTCATTTTTATAAATTTTTTATAATAACATTTTTATAAAAAAATTTATAAATAAAAATTTTTATACCGCTTTAGGATAATGTTATGCCTATTGCAATAGGCTGAAAGGTAATATACATCTTCATAGATATGATACCAGACCTGGGTAGGCAACCAAATAAACTTTAAGAAAACATACATTCTTATCAATTAGCGTCATTCTGTTACGGTAGGGGCCTATAGTGTTTTTTAAACTTGGATGCGCTAATTTTCCTGGCATATTTACTTTTTTTAGTAAAAAAGTTAAGATGTTCTGTATTATTTGAACAAAGCCAAACGGGTACGCAAGGATAGTTGTTTTTTGCTGTCGCTTTTTTACATACTGGTACTTAAGCAATTTGATGTAGTCTACTAAAACCATTACTATTTGTTTGTTTGGCCTGAGCTAACTTGAAAAACAAACCTGAATAAGTAGGCTAATTGGTCCAAATTTTTGAAAAAAGTATTATTTCTGGTCGTAGCTTTTTCTCCAGCATCAACATTTTACCAAACTATAAATCCCCTACATATTGAGAACTATTTTCTGCTAACATTATATAACCAACCCAGTATTCCGTTTTCCAGTGTTGTAATGACTTAGTCACTGTTTTTAAATTACTTGACTTGGACTTAAATCATTCTCAAATAACTAAAATTAAGTGTTTTTACTCAATATTTTTTAATAAAGTTGGACTATTTAGGTATCTCAATATGTGCACGTAAAACATTTGCTTGCTGTTCTTTACGTTTATGTTATTTTTAGTTGAGATGTTGCTTTTACTCGGAAGGGTTTACCGCTTTTGACTTGACTTCGGCAATTGACGACTTGGATTTAAGTTGTTTTTTAAATGACTTGATTTGGACTTAAATGACTTGTTACAGAACTGCCGTTTTCAAATGTGGAAATTGTATACCGTACCTTTGGTCTGTTGCTAACGGGATCTTGATAAACGTTCCAATTGAATCCGTCCAAGGAATAACGCAGCATGAAGCTCTTGACGAAGAGTTGAGAGCGCTTGTAGATCACTCCTTGCGTCACGATACCAGCCACTTTTATCACGTGGCCTGTAAACGAGAAAAAAATAACTTGAGCCTTACTATATTGTTGTAAAAGACCTTGATGGTTCATATCCGCGTAAACACATGTGCCTAGTCTAGATGAACCATACGTAGGTAAACTTTCGTCTCGTGAGCCGCATTTCAAGTTAAGTTGCCTAAGCTAGTTTAATAGAAGTGAAAAAGAGTAGATTATTGCTTGGTGTGCGTTCGTTTAACAACGTCCGAGTAAGCGGGCAAAGCCTATGTCGGGTGCGGTGTAACAGAGAGTTTTTAAGAGTAGGGTCATAAATGATGAGTGTTTTGTAGTTTAAACAAACTGTGCTCTACAAAAGGAATGTAACAGCCATATATTGGTCTGAATTGATTATTTGAAGCAATCACACTGTAATGTTACATCACAGTAGGCCTACAGGTAAACCGGAAAAATGTGGTGCTTTGACAAAACAACGCTTTTAAATGATGCATCACCTCACTTTACAGGTTTGCTCTCAAGTTGAATAAAATACAAATCATGTCAAATAGCCCCATGTGACTTGATAGTCGCAGTTTGCCAACACTTAGTATAGAGTAGACCAGCGTTTCTCAACCGGTGCGCCATGGAAGGCTGCTAGGTGCGCCGCGAGCGATAGTAAAAAACATATTGAAATAAGTAAATTAGTCGGAATCATACTTTAATTGACAAAATAACGTTTTTAGTCTCAAAGGCTGGAAGTCTCTTTAAAGATATGCAACTATAAAACCTATATAATAAAAAATGCAGACAATTTAGGAGAAATATCGGTAAACCTCAAAAATTTCGCGCTCGCTTCTCTCGTAAGGTGCGCCGCCACGTTTTCATACGTATCTAGGTGCGCCCCCAAGTATAAAAGGTTAAGAAACACTGGAGTAGACAGTAGCCTACAATATGATCTTGATGAGTGTTTTGAGTTGACCTCTAGGTTAGTCCTGTTGTCGAACAAAACTTTGTTTTCACGTAAATACCTGGATTATTTTGATATAGACGTGCACGTGGCAATTAGAAACGTGATAAACAATTCGGGGTTGATTGTTTTCTTTGGGGGAAACAAAATTGGACATCCTAAAAGTTATTTACCAACATAAGTAAAGCCACAAGTCCAGCTAGTGCTTTAGGTATTTATTACTCAACATTGATGTAGTTTTCCATACGTTCCCGATACTTAAAATAAATACCGACCCAAATCTACTTGGATCCATTGTCTCCTGTTGTTTTTCGTTGCTCCCCAAGAAGGGGCGTAATCCTCATTTTGATCTGGTAGGGGTCTTCTGTTGCCATAGCGACCGTTTCCTCCGTTGTTCCAGCCGTTGTCTTGGCGACCGTGATTCGGACCTCTGCCGCGATTGCGATCATTGTCACGCCCTCTATTATTCCTCCCACGATTGTTCCCATTGTTTCTATCACGATGATTTCCACGATCATCTCCATCATCAGTATCACGACGATTCCAATTATGGTCATCACGGTCACGATCACGATTACTTTCGCGATTACGATTTTCGTGGCCATTTCCACGATTGCTGCCGCGTCCGTTTTCGTGATTTCTCTCACGGTCGCGGTCATCACGATCACCGTCATTATCATCATCATCTCGTGATAGCTCGTCGTCGGAATCACGAGGCTTCGGTTCATAGTTCAGCCTCCCGAACCTTGCTTCCCACTTCACGGTTCTTTTGTACAGGAATTCGGATGAGGCCGTGAAGGCAGAGTCGGGGACTTTCCCCGATCCTAAACCCTGAGGATCTTCGCAGCGACCTTCCAATGAACATCCGAGCAGCTGGTGATGAAGGGAAACAGTTAGGACTTACCGATAGCAATTGAATTAAATCTAATGCTACCATTTGCCATTGATTTTTGCAATGCTTCATAGAAAGTTGTTTCTCGCAACCGACAGTGGTAAAATGCATGTATGTTTTTATGCGGTACAGTTTAATATACTTAAATATTTGGACAACTGCGCTCCTTTTTTGACTAATGATTTAGGTTAGTTATTTTCAAGGTGTTCCTATAGTTAGCCTATATATATATATCACGTAAAATATTATTTAATCATTAAAAAGAATATATACAGTAGATCTATTATATCCTGTAAGTACTTAATAACGGTACTTAAAAACTAAGCGTTTAATTTCAACTTAAGCCTAAAAGTTTAAGTTTCAACCTTGTTAAGCTAGACAACCGCCAAATTTATATATTCCATGCATTCGCAGTACACCAGGTGTAACGTTACGGATATCCTTGTGTTTTTACCTCCATTCGGACTGCCGGTTGATTTTGCCAAGTGATGGGCATGAGTCGGATGTAACGAGTCAGTAGATGAGGCGAGAATGTTCTGGTTACTGGAACATTGTAGAAGAAGTTGCCTGTAAAGACTAAGCTTGTTACGGCTATGCTACATCTACATGGCTGCTGGCTACTAATAAACGTTGGAACACAATGCAAGTTTTTTTGTTTTTTTTTCAAACACAAGTGTATTTTTACACTAATGATGGCATGAGGTATTGCCGAGACGTTTGTAAACAATGACTATGCTACATCTATACCCTTGGGTTGCTTCGCATAGTTCACAATGATTTGTTAAGGAATTAGCAGCTAGGACAGTTTCTAAAAAAGTCCAATGAAAATAAATAGTACCGGTATAATGCGAACGAATCTGGTAAATCCTTTTTGGACGCAATTCCAAGGTCTGTAATACGCTTGTTCTATATTACTGATAGAACCTACATTTTATATTTTTTGGGTAAACACTCAGCGTTTTTGACTGAAGTCAATGACTTTTTTTTTTAAATGACTTGACTTTGATTAAGCATTTTGGGCAAAATTACTTGACTAAATTTTTGTATAATTTGGTTAGTTTTTTTAGCCCAATTCATGCTTGCAAAACAGTTTGATTGCAATCTGCTACGTTTTTGGTGTTTGTCAAAAAAATATAGTTAAGGATCGAAAGAGTTTAACAAATTCTTAAGTTAAATTTTAAATTTAAAAAAAAAAAAATTATTTTGATGCAACTGATTTAACTTAGACTACGCTATGTTTGTAAATGACATGAGCCAAACATAAGCTGTTTTTCAAAAGAATTGACTGGGATTTCAGTCATTTTAAAATAGCTTGTTTACAATACCGGAAATACGAGAAAAACGGAATGAGAATAATAGAAAATTATTTTCCAAATTCTTTATATTTCGAACCCTTATAATTTAATAGTTTTATAATTTAATAGTTTCCTTAAAAAAGAACACACCATCTATATTGCAGTATCTATACTCGCCTTGAAACACCATATCGATATCGCTTCCCTGGCGGGTGTAGAAGGCCCAATGTCGATTGTCGATGCTGTACAGCACCTTAAACTTTGTGATGTACTTTCGCGTGTGTCCGTCCGCGGTTCCTTGTAGTACGATGCCGGTTACTCGCATCGGACTACCCAAGTCAACCTGAAAGTTGTAAATCGCTGTTTTTAACTGCAATTTAAATCCACTTAGGACTTAAGCTAAAACACTTTGGAAAAGTAAGGATCCCCGCGGACCAATAAAATGTAAAAGAAAGATTCTTGTCTTCGTATCCAAAGATCTTAAGACTGTTTATTTATTAAAACAGATAAAACATAAAATCATTTTGAAAGGTTTTAAGAAATGATTTTATGTTTTACTGTTTTAATAAATAAACACTTATGACTTAGGTATATTTTTGACCGGATCCGTATTGTATGTTGATAATGAATCTCAAAGCCAACAATTGGTCGGGTAAATCGACCTTGTTGGCTTTGCGATTTAATTTATTATCAAGATAAATGTCAACTCATCTTAGTGATCGGCCGTAAAAAAGACTAAATCAACCATTCATTTAGTGTTCTAACACTTTTTAGTATTTAAGGAATCTATCTGGTTTAGCTTGTTGTCGCTTGCTATTGTTTTTATATATTTATGGTCTTTTTTTTTTTTTTGGGGGGGGGGGGGGTTGGCAGTGCTTTCATCCACCAACGGTCGAACGCATAATCCTGTTACATATCATAGGCGCTTTTCACATCTTATTGCACATTGATAACTCTTACCTGAATCCAAGGACCCCGGTCAGCCCTGTTCGGGATCCAGGCATTGATGTGACCCTTCTTGTTCAGTCTTGCGTAACTCGCCTTCCACTTTCCAACCTCCCGACCGAACCGTGCTCGTGTGACGTAAACCGATGATGACGTCAGCTGTCGGTTGGATATGAGGCCGGACTCGAGGCCCAGTGGGTTGCTGCACTCTGTTGAAAACTTACATTTTTATGTTAAATCATTGGACATCAAACTGTGGTACACTTTCGTGAAGGCTTTGTATAGGTCAGTGGTAGGCAATTTTTTTTGTCGCCGCCCAGATAATTTTTTTTTTTCAGTCCATAACGTATCACCGCTATAGGAAAACAGAGGAGATCCAAGATATTTTTTTGGGTTTGGCGCATGCAAACGTTTTCAATTAATTGTAAAAACACCTGTTTAAAACACCTGAACTTTTACCCATACAAACTTTTAAAATACAGTAAAATGAATGTTTGGCTATCACGCGGGCCACAACTACATGAAAAAATTTTACTGTTAAAATAGGCTGAAAGGCCCACTTTTGTGTCGCGGCCTACAAACCCAGAATTAGCCCCCCTCCCCCCGCCAAAATAAAAGTCGAGATAAATTTATTCCGCAATAACTTGGATGATTCACAACCCCTATCATACTTTTGATCTCACACTAAACTCAATTGTTACCTTTCTGTCTGACGCGGTACGATCCGTACATGCCATTTACCATCGAGCTCGCTGCAAAGTCGCCAAACCTCCAAGTACCTGTGCTGGATGGCACCATCGTAAGGGTTGTTGAAGCCCCTGGGAGCAGACTGGTAACCGCCAGCTTGCCAATGGTTTCGATGTAGCCTATAAAACAAAATGAACTAATGTGGATTTGATCTGGCCCTTCTAGACTCTTAAGCGGTCTACAAAAGGCATATAATGTAACATTAGATCGGAGCCGATTCCTGGGCCTATGCCACAGTGTTGTAATGGCTGAAGTCAATGACTTGGCTTAAGTGCACTTAAGTCACTGTTTTTTAATGAATTGATTTGACTTAAGTTTTTGGTAAAATGACTTGACTTGGACTCGAGTTGTTGAGTCAAATGACTTAGAATTGCGCAATTTATCCCAAGTTTTGTACGTAAAACGATTTGATGGCTACGTGTTTTTTTTCGGAGGTTGTGATTAAGGTAGGCCTATTGCTTATATTCGGACGAGTTTACCAATTTTAGTGGTTTATCGTTGTTTTGTTTTATGCCAATAATTTGACTTGTTCTTGACTTGCACTCATAATTACTTGACTAAGACTTTACTTAGGCAATTTGCGACTTGGACTGGGACTTTTATTGTTGAAAAGGCTGGGCTTGGAGTTAAATTATTTTACGAATTACTTGACTGGCTCCTAAGTCATTTTAACATGACTTGTTTACAACACTGTGCCAAATAGGTTATACTGCAGAGCGAAAAAACACATCTGCGCTGACTAAAACTAATATAATATATATTGGTAATTAAGCCATGGTTTTCCATCCAAATAATTTTTAGTTTATACAAAAGGATATTTTTCAAAAAGTTATACCCGTTGAAAAGTATTTGTTTTTTAACACTAAAGCAAACTTAACCTACTCGAAGCGACATCGCCAGCGTTCATATAGGCAAGAACTGGGTCGCCCTCAAAGTAGATCGAGCGAGGCAAGGTGTCCATTGAAAAGACGTGCCAGGCTATCCGCTCACCAGGCTCCATCTCTATACCGTTCAACGCTCCGGACACAAGACCATTAATGGAGGGGATTTTCTAGTAAAACAACAAAAAAATGAATAAAGAGTTATTCGAAACGTTCAATATGATACCTAATTCTGTATGGGCGTTGATATTCTTATTACATAATATACATTCATCTGGCAGTATATTTCCAAACTTTAGTTAGGGCGTCGTTTGCAAAGAGGTTATGTCTAAATTACGTGCAACCACAGAACAAACATCCCCGAAGTATACGTTAAACGTATTACGAAATCCTTGGAGGATAATGGTTAGAGGTTGTGGTAAGACGTATTAGGAATATCAAAGCCCATACAGAAGTAGTAAAACCCCTGTTTGGCTTACGAGTTTTGGAGTTTCCTTTAAACTTTTAATGTAAAATGCCTGTTGAATAAGTTGAGCTACTTTCCGGAAGCCCCAGTTATTATCAATTTTCAGAAAACACAGGAAAACATGTTAAACAGGATTGTAAAATAAAATTCTATAAAACATCGATCTATCGTTGGGATATTTCCGCGACAAAATCAAACGCTACGGTTTTTGAGTTTTATTAAGGACAACCACATACGTTGCTCCCGTTTTTGTTCCAATGATGGTCTTCCATGTTCGCCTCTGCATACCAACTTCTCGTCTCATCGAACTCTACAAACATTGAACATCGGGAAAAACATCTTTAAAGTATTTATTTAGCTTTGCACTAGTTGAAATTTAGGACTGTTACGTACCTTGTATCAAAACGTGGAACTCACGATCCACGTCATATCGAATGACGTCATTGTCTTGCGTTCCAAGGATTCCGGAGTTGCACAGAAGTAGGGGACCTGAAAAAACACGTCTCATTCCTTAATTTTCTTCCTTTTTAATTGAGTTTAGTTTATGTGTTCTTACCTTATCTTCATAGCATTATACCTGGTCCTGTTTCATTTTATGTTGTTCCTACGCGTATCGAAAACATTCGAAAAAAAATTTAGGAGATTCACAAAAATAGTAAAATATACTTGGGTACATTATGCACGGATCTGTAGTTTAGCTTGATATTGAATTGTGTTTGCAATTCATTATCAAGCTAGTAAAATATACTTTACTGCATTTTATGCGCTCTGATCTCCAGTGGCAATAATGTTTTAAATTGTAGCCGACCCCCAAAAATAATTACACGCAAAACAACATCGTGGTTTATTATCTACCGATCAAACCGGACTGAATATCTCTTTCCCTGTCTACATCGGAGTAGTAGAACGAGGAAATGCATTCCGAAGGTATGGAGCTGGTTGCGCTGATTGCAGTCGGTGGAACGTGCCAGGTGTAGGTGAAAGTGTGGCCTGTTGACACCGAGCCCCGGTTGTAAAAGTCCGGCTCGTTTTTGCGAAAATCGAAGCGAATATCAGGGCCTTCCAGAACCCAATCACCTTGGAATAACAAAGTTTTTTTTACTGAGATATTTCAACGCTAGGAAAATGGAGAATAAATTGTTGGCTAAGAACAGTCGAAAAATTAGTAGGTGTTTAAATGAATATTAGTGTCCATCCAGTGTCCATTACTCCTCATGGGTAAATGGCTAATATGATTCCCCAAAATTAATGAAAAAAAAAAATTTAATATGATTCCCCAAATTTAATAAATATATTTAATCTCAGTAGTGATGGATCCCAGCTATAACTACAAAATTTTAAGGTGTAGCAAAATAATCTGAAATGTTTAAATGATAACAAAATGGAATACATAAAAATATATTTTTTTGCCTCCTAAATGTTTTTATGATGACATCTTATAGGCTACAAAAGTACAAGTATTATCATCTTACGTTATTCGTAAATCAAAGTGTGAGTTACGAACCGGTTTCATTTGTATTAAACTCCATCATATGCGGGTGCATCGAGTAGGGTCGGCATCCTTGGTTTTGGAACACCACCTTGATTGTATCCCCCACCTCGCCCATTATGACCGGACCAAGCAAACCCAGCTTTGGGTCTTTTTCCTTTTTTCTCGTAAAGGTGGCGTCGGAGTACTCCTCGTAGATCACCTGGTTATATTCAAGGCAAAAACAAATATTTCTAGCTAATATAAATGTGTGAGTTAGAACTTGGTTTACGGAAGATCCTTCTAAACCCAGGTTTAGGTACCGTACAGAAGTGGGATGGCTGAGGGAAAAAATAGGTTCTGAGTTGCTATACATGCTTCAAATAAAAAGCACTCCAAATTATTTAATCATTGCTGCTTTTTGTAAGAAATCCATGGTGACACTAATACTAATGTTTACATGTATAAAAAGATTTGTTCTAATTTATTAACCATCAGTAAAAACGCGATAACTGAAATAGCTGACGGTAACCTTTCTCTGTATTGGACTATGCTGCCGTGCTATCAAGGATGAAATCTCACACACGCGAGATACGAGATAGTTCCTTATTCTGTGCGAAGTAAATTGTTTTCGTAAAGTCACTCGTTGTGAATCGAAAAGACAAATGTGAAAAAACACTTTTAACTGCTTGGAATATTGTTCATTAGACATACGTTACAGCAACTTTTAGTAAGCCTTGGGTGAACAAAACAAATAATAAAAACTGCATAAACTAATTAGAATTATGATCCATGGCTTGGTATTGCTTCTCCAATTTTCTCAAATGTCGGAGAAATATTTCTCAGAACCAATCTAAATTAACCATGTGAACCACTGTAGCCGGCGACCTGGCCAATTATTCAACGGCCACCCTTTCGGGTCTCAACCCAGGGATTGAGAGACACCGAGTTACAGGATTTTTCTAAAGCACTAATTTTTTTTCTTCTGTATCAGTTTTGTTTGGTAACTTTCGAAGCAAACGGTAGAAAACTTTATAGAAAACAGGAACAATACCCCGTTAAATATTTACCCATTTGATTTGGGTAAAGGTTGCATGCTTTGTCAGTACTTTTGACAAACATGAATTGCGACGAGTGTTTATTTACCTTTTCGTACACAGTGTTGTTCCCCAAGCTGGAATTGACGTTCTGCTGTTTACCAGCGTAGTCCCATAGTTGTTCCACAGCAGCGATGTAGTACCAGCGCGTGTGACCGGAATATACCACGTCGCTACCTATAACTACACTAATACTTTCAGAAAGAACTTAAAAACAACTGTAATTCCATTTCCATCGCGTTTAAATGACATAGAAATGTTGTATTTTTTTTTCAAGTTAGTTTTAATATAAACCAAAATGAACAATGAGTTAGCTTTTTCACCACTAAATTATTTTTAGGCCGAAATGAAGAATAAAAAAATATACATTTTTTAGATTTATCATCTGATATATTACTTAACTAACTGTAGAAAACAAAAATACGTCCAAAAAAACTATTGTTTTGACTTACATTTTGACTTGTGATCGGTTTTACTGAAAAAATCACAGTACAGTCTAACCAGTAACTTACCAGAAACAGGGTCATCATTTGTGGCGTTAACGAGCAGGTATGCTCGCATTCCCTTTCGTCTTCCCCTATCATTCAAACTTGTAATTTCCCGCTTGCCTTTAAAAAATTCTTGTACTGATTTAAGGTACTTAATGCCGCTAAAAACACGCTCAATTGGCATCCTTTAAACATGGGTTTTAAAACTTTTTGCTTAGCGTTACTTTTTGTTCACAAAAAATGTGCGAATTTTTGACAGTTGAAAAGTTATTGTTTACTGCACATTTTTATAAGAAACGGGAAACACACTTGGGAAATTTGTTTTTATTAGTTTTGACATTTGAATCCATTGATGTAGCACATTGTATTAAAATAATGTAGGCCTATACTCGTGGCCCGTTAAGCGCATTAAGCGAGTTTATATCACGATCCTCTACATTATACAATAAACGCCAAGTGTCAATTAACTGTTTTTCATGTAAGCCCTAGGGTAAAATACTTACAACTCCCCCTACGGCCACGTTTAGCATTCTGCACGACGTAATACATTTGTTCCGCGTAGAGTTAAACGTTTTAAATATAGCATACCTGCAAAAGTGGGTTGAAAGTATATGGTCTTTGCCGTGTTTGGGGCCATCTGAAAACTTGTCCTCCGGTTTTGTGCTACGTTTGCTTGCTCGCCATTCCCAATGGCCAACGCAGATAGGCTTTCAGCGAACGTCTGTAAAAATAAAGTTTAAATCGTAGCTCTAAGGCTATACAATATAGCGTTGCAAGTATGTTGTACTTAAAGCAGGGACTGTGGAATCAGAGTCGGACTCGGGACCTAACGTAGTCGGTTTGTTTTGCTGGAGTCGGACTCGGGTCTCAGGACTCGAGTAAGACCACATAAAACCACCCGAGTTCTGAGTCCATCGTGCGCATGCGCATTACGAAATTTCGAAACTGATAAGGCAGCACACTATAAATTGTAAAAGTGTAATGGCAAATAGTGGAATATTTCCCAACCATGTATTGAGAAAACAGGACTCTTTTAAACCGACTCCGCAGCCCTGCCTAGCACTGTAAAAAGCATTTACATTTTCCAAAATTCATCCAAAATGTACTTGCTTGGTTTGCGATAACGATGGTGTGAAGGTCGTAAGCATCCCCAAAACACGTCACATGTAAACTGATCACTTCCCCAACTCTTGATTCAATTCCCAGAAGGTTGCCGTAAGCGAAGCCGTTTATTGCTAAAACAAAGGGATATGCTTTAAAATTTTAGATGATTTCGCTAGTTGTTGTGTTTCATCTTCCAATATTTGGATTTGTATCAATATACGGACAGTCGGACATCTCGCCAGCCCCAGTGTCAGATCATAGGCCATGAAGCCACCCCTGCAAAACTTGTTTCTGCCATATTTTAACTTAAAAATATAAAAAAATACTGGCGTTGCTTGCAAATCTACATTTATTCAAATCGTGTAAGTCTGATTTAATAAAATCTCTGCAATCAATAACGTCGGTGCTATGCGGCATTACATAATTATACTTTAATTATATTGAAACACGATAAACTTGGCTATGCCTTTCTGTGCTTAAAAAAATAAAATTTGGACAGGCATTCAGCTAAAAGGTGATAACTTTTTATGATAACCGTTAAAATAATCTTTTACAGTGGCTTGTTATTCGCTCCCAAAGTTAAGATATATTGGTCTTTTTTGCATTCTTTGTTGGGTCTTATCTAATTTAGAAAATAGAACCAATAGAACTTCGTCAACCCAATTAATCACGACCTGTATTTGGAAAACTCCAGTTTAGATAATACTGTAATCCTACAGCGAAATATTTGTAAAAACTGATAATGTTAAAAACAACTGATAATGTTGGAACAGACACTGCTTTTTAGTCGAAAATAACGTTTAACCATTAAATAGTTTTACTTTTTGACTTACACGACATTTTGTTGGACTCTAAAAACCCAGGTGTCTTACGATAAGTGACGTTTCTTCTTGAAGTGGTTACCGCTAGGGTTTGATTGATGAACCAACTGAGATTTTCGTCCGTGGTGGAAAAATGAAGGAAAATCTCTCGGTCGATTCCAATCTTTAAACATTAGACGAACATCACTTTATCAGAAACTCGTATAAAACGTAGTAAGCATGTCAATGCCCATACAGAAGGAGGTATCATTTTGAATGTTTCGAATATCTATGTATTCATTTTAACATACTAAGAAGGCACTGATTCTAAGAAGTGAATCAATAAGAGATATTCGAAATTTTCAAAAAAATGACACCTACTTCAGTATGGGCTTTGATAATAATTTTCTACGTCTCACTATGACCTCAAACAATAATGCTCAAAAGTGTATAGATAAAGTTATACAATTGTTATGTTACTTAAAATGTATGTTTCTAATGTTTGGTCAACATCACCAACTCCTCGTAAAATCATTTGTTAAATCAATAAACTACCTGTTCATTCATGTCGTTTAAAGTACCCGGTTTGCAAAGTAACAAGGGTCCCAGCAACCCTGACTGCAAATCCTTGATAGGGTTAATGTTGGAGAAATAAGTTCTGGTGCTACATTGGTCGTCGATCTGCGAAGGTCCCTGCTGTTGTCCTTGGACGAACTTAAACTCGTACGTGAAGTTGCTACCTGGTTCAACTGGATCAGCTAGACGATAAAAAATACGTATAGGCTACAGTGACGGATCCATGATTTTTGTTTGTGTTGGTCATAATTTCTTTAGGGATGGCGTCACAAAGTTATTGTATGGCGCTTCCGCTTTGGCACTTAAAAGAGATTCGCATATTGCTCAAAATATCCGCATTAATAGTTTAATTTAACTAAAATTACACGGTGTAACACTCCGCAGGATGTATGGCTTCTTTGGACGGAGTATAGATTTCCTTAAAACGGACAAAAACATGTTGAAAATAGAATTTCGTGCAAAGAACGAACAAATTTGGTATTTATACAGTAAAAGTTTTTTTTTTCGCAAAATACATAGTCTTAGGGGGCTTGGCCCAATTGCACACCTCTATTTCGCTTCTGATAGTGACTACAATTTTAAAAAGTTCAAAAAGTTTGTTTACAGACGTGAGTTTCACATTGCATCGCCGTGCAGTATATCAAATATTTACCGTATTCCAATTTCGCTAACTAAAATCTAATCCAGTCTAATTATAGTCAACTGTTCATACGTGTTCCGAATTATTAGTGTTATTTATTTTAAAGGAAAAATTATTCTGGTCCACCTAATCATAGGAAACAACCTCACCATCCGGGTTAAAGATTCCGTCAGCGAAAACGTTATAGGGTCTCGAAGCCATGTTTTTAAAAACTACTCGCAGGATTTCGTCACGTTCCATCTTCAGTGGCGGTCCCAGAAAACCGTGGTGTTTCTCACGAGGCGCTTTTATTGTGAACGAGACGTCGGTGTAGGCGAAGTATTGCACCTTGTTGTAAGAGAATGGGACACAAATCATATAGGGTCTACACAAGTATGAGTTGCTTCTACAAATTTGATGTATAGATAAAGTTTAAAAAATGTTTAAAAGCGTTTACCGGATTTTACTTTTCTATGGGCTTTAACTGTGCGTTGTGAGTTTATACAATCTATTGCTATTTCTATAAGGAGCAGTGTTGTTGACTCAAGTCCACTTAAGCCACTGTTTTCAAATGACTTCACTTAACTTAAGTTGTTTGGACAATGACTTGTGTTTACATAAAGTTCTTTAATTAGGGATTTTTCATTATAAAATTGGTTTATTTATCTTAAGTTTTCTGCATAAAACAAATTGCTTGCTATATGCTGCGTTTTGTGTTATTTTTTAGCTAAGTTGCTGCTTATAATCGGACTATTAGTTACCAATTTGAATAGTTTAACGTATACTTTTTAGGACAAGGACTTTACTTAATTTTACTTGCTGTAGTTATGACTTGACTGTGACTTGACTTGTTATTTATTCAAAATGACTTGACTGGAACTTAACATTTTTTACAAATGACTGATAATTAAACGTTAGCTAAAAAAAACAATTATCGTTAAAACATAGATGCCAATATTTTTGATTGGCAATACGATGCATTTTTAACACTGAATTTAGTTTCAACATAATTGTCGAAATGTTGTGTGCTTACCTTCATATACATAGGACCGACCCTGTAGGGCCCGGACTCGTAATAAGGCAGCGAGTCGGTAAAACGATCTGTCAGTTTGTCACCGGTGAAAAGGTTGTACTCGGATGGCGCGTAATGCCACAACGTCTCCTCTGCGGCCAAGTAGTAGGTGCGCACCTTCGAGGGACAGTATTTGAAGAGTTAATTTGTTAGACTATAGCAGGGGTGGGCAACCTAAGGCCCGCGGGCCAAACCCGGCCCGTCACCCCCGTTAAGAAGCCATTTCTAATATTTTTTGGCTATTTCAACTAGGTAAAAGTGAAAATTTTGCAGCCCAAAGGCGTAATGTTTACCCTGGAATGCAACTATCAGCAATGTAAGTTTCGACAACTGATTACATCTGAATGCATAGTAAATCGCGACTAGAAAAGGGTTGCTCACTATGGGCTATAGTGTTTAAACTAGTGTAGAAAATGGTTTATTTTACGATAGGGCGACTTTCAAAAGGGACTTGGCTTGTTTTAAAGGCAGTGTAGGCCTAATGCATTTCAAGTTATTTGGCGCTAGTTGGCACCTTAGAGGGACAAATAACTTGTGTCAAACGCCAGTTATTATTATAGTTCACTGTAAATCACGATTTGACAAAAAAATATTTGGTTTAAAACATTGGTGATCTGGTTTTAAATCCTTTTTTCAAAGAAACTGTAACAAATGTAATTAAAACACTATCAGAGTATTTTACTTTAACGAACTTATGAGCAATGCTATTATAGTACAAATATTTACTACTTAATGAAATAATATAGGATTACAACCTTAGGTGATGTCAAATTAGACGGCCGGCCATGGAATTGACCTTCGTCTCTACCTCTGTCGGCCACTCTGTTCCACCAGTTACCAAATACACCGCCAAACTGGTTCCCGCAGCTCTAAAAATAATTGTAGCCTTAATATTTTAATGGTTCCAAACTTGAATTTATAATAGAAGAGGATTGTTGCAATGTAAATAATGTTAAGGTGTGTTTAAGGAATATTGGTTTAGCATAACTAATTGCGGAATCCTGCAAATTATGTGAGTATTCGAGTTTAACGAAGCTGATGTCTGTGAAATTTGAACTCCGATTTAAATGTATTAAAACTATCACTTTTAAACGTTGAATGCCTTGGGCGTGTGTTGATTATGGCAAAGAGTCGTGAAAACACTGTTGACTATGACTCAAGGGATTAATCATAGCAACGTTAGTCGAGTTTGAAAATTTACAACAGTACTTGAGGATTAACAACCTTCAGGGTATTAGATTTTTCAGTTTGAAATATTTCAAAACTATAGTTCTTTTAAATCACACCATTTTTAAAATATGTTTTTACAAGAATATACTGTTGCTGCCAGGCATTGTATCAATTATAAAGGGTTCTTCTGACAAATATGTATTCAACGCCGACGTTTCAATTACCTATACTTTACAGGTAATCTTCTTTAGGGCAATAAATTTGTAACTTTTTGTCTTTTTCTAGTTTTTTGTCTTTTGACTTTGCATATATAGTTATATACCCTTCGTAAAGTTACAAGTTTATTGCCCTGAAGAAGATTACGCCTATAGGTAATGAAACGTCGGCGTTGAATATTTGTCAGAATAACCCTGTATAATTGATGTTTTTACATATAAACTATAAAAATAAAAACAAAAAATGTAACCTAAAATTTAGATTAAAGTCCAAAAGGTATGTGTCCCACCAGACAAAATTATTTTTTTTGTAAAAATCAGTTTTCTCACCCTTCCGTGCACCACCCCAAACATTCCGTTCAGGTAGTGCTCGTTGATTTTGCTGTAAAACTTCCACTGTCCCACAGCCTTCCTGTTTTCTTCGACCTCAATGACCTCTGTCGCGCCCGTGGTCAAGGTCACAACGTTGGTCACGTGACTGGATCGAATCTGGATCGAGTGGTTTTCGAGGACGACAGAAAAGGCCGCAGGCTGCGTGGAAATACCTACGACCAAGCGCAAACCGTTTAGGCCAGTGGTCCATAAACTTTTCAGCGACCTTTTTTAATATATTAAAATGTTTTTCGACCCCCTAGGTTTAACAGTTTTTTAAAACATACCATTTCTTGTTGTCTGCTTTCTCGTGCAGTCGTTGAATGTTTCAAGGGTGCTGCTTTGCATAAAGTTTTACATTAGCATATCAAACAAAAAATACCAATTCTAAAGATGTAAAATTTGGTATACAAATTATAAGGACATACTCGCGACCCCTTAAACCCGTTGCGCGACCCCAAGCAGGACAGCGACCCACCAGTTTGGGAAGCCCTGGTTTAAACCAGCGGTCCTTCAATTTGACGGTCCGTAAGTTTTAAGGGATCAAGACAAGATGTTTAAATTCATTGACATCCTCCTTATTAGTTTTGTTGATAACATGTATTGTAAACAAGTCTTTTTGAAATACTCAAGGTACCAGACAATTCGTTTGTAAAATAATTTAAATTCACATTAACTTAAGATGATACAAGCTCGTATCGAACCGTTTTATTCAAGATGATGTCGATTTACTCGACCTTTTTGGCTTTGCAATTTATTATCAATTTAAATCCAAGTCAAGTCTTTTTAAATATTTAATAAGTCACGTCCCGAATCATACTTATAGCATGGTATAACTCTCAGTTTTTCGTCCAACAAATGCTATAACAAAGGCAAAGTGACTTAGCTGCAATTTAAAAAACGTTAAACTTAGTCTTGTGTATTGATTTATTCATGTGATGTAATTCATGGTCAAATCACGTGTAACCATTGTACGAAGATTTGGCGCATACTAGACGTAGAATAAATATAACAGCCCGTACAGAAGCAAGTACCATACTTTGGACGTTTCAAATAGTCGCCTTTTCAATAGGGTGTTACATACTACATTACGGTAATAAATGATTTGCACTAAAGTTACCTGCTATATACCAGGTGTCTGTGTTTTGAAGGCACTCTGGTGTGACGTGCAGCGTTCCATTGCTGAATCCGTTAATGTGGTAGTGCTTTGTGAAGGACAAAAATATAATGTATTAACAAAACTTTACGACTAATTTGAAGATGTTTTTATTATGTTTCATTTGTCAGTGTTGTCATTTTGGAGTGACTCAAGTGCAAATCACGTCGTTATTTGAAACGTGAACTCCAACGACAGTGAAAAGAGAACGTTTAACTAATAAAAATCGTCGATTTAAAGCAATAACTCAAACAAAAATACCAAAAACGTAATATACAGCTAGCAAACTGTTTTACGTATAAAAAAAAAGAGAAATATTACTCAATTTTGTTAATTAATATTCAATGATAAAAAACACTTAATTTAAATCCAAGTTAATTGACACAATGTTATAGGTTAAGTCCAAGTCCAGTCTTTTGTCAAAAAGACTTAAGTCAAGTCATTTTGGTCGAAAGACTCAAGTCAATTTAAGTCATTTGAAAAGAGTGAGTTAGGTGTACTTAAGTCAATTCATTAACTTAAAATCATTACAACGCTGTCATTTGTACAAAGTCATTAGGAAGAGTTAACCCCTCGTTACCTTTCCGAGGCTTGTGGTTGAATCTGACCTATTGCTTGAAAAGTGAGTTTTGTCCTCGTTAGTTACTGCGAAGTATGCGACGAACGGTGGATGATGTTCGCTGTCAACGTTAGCGATCCAACCAGCCTTGCAAATAATGATCGTCCCGACAAGACCTAGAGTGCAAGCACGTTTTTAATAGTGCTGTGTTTTCTCCCCAATTTTGGCTCAGCTTAGCAGTTGAAAAGGATTACAACCTATAAATCTTTTAAAGTTAGATGCTCAAAAACTGTAAGCTGTGGGCAGGCGCACGTGGTTTTGGTGGGCATCAATTCAAATCAGAAATAACGTCACAAAATTACGTCACAACGTGAAGTCACAGAGTTAGGTCAAAATTTGGCGTAACGAAGTAACATTTAAACGTGACGTCATAAAACTACCCTAAAGATCCCCCCTCGATCAGCCCCTGGCTGGGGTAGGACACAGTATTATTAAGTAGAACAGAATTCATAGGGAGTTTTGTCATGCTTTTGTGTAGTGGTTCTTAACCGTTTTAATGACGTTACCCCTGAGTTGAACTAAACAAATTTTACTTCGCTTTTTTTAAATTAAGTTATTACTACTATTTTTACGTTAAACAACTATGGCTTTTTAAAAATGCGCTTGTTTTAAAATTTTATCGAATTTAAACAGTTTTGATTTTTTTTAGTGGTCAATAAAAAAGCATATATTTTTCAAACTTACACTTTTGAAACCCCAAATAATCAATTTTGGGGTAATTCTAACATGATAAGAACCATTGTAATATTATGTATTTTGTCACTGGTGCATATTGTTCAATTTACACCAAATGGACTGATTTAGAAACATTGAATTGCAACAACAACATAGCATGCTTAAATAAATTAAGGCCGCAGCCAGAATTGCGTGATTACTTCTAACAAAGCTTGATAAAACAAGAATATTTATCAAAACAAGTAAAAAATAGGGATGTTTAGGTTATAGGCCACACGCATTAATTTGTCTCGGAAGATTGGGCGCCTTAGAGGACAAAGAAAGTTTACACCAAATGCACTGATTTAGATACATTGATTTGCAAATCTGACAGGCCGCAGCCAGAATTGCGTGTATACTGTTAACAAAGCTTGCACAAAACAAGAACATTTATCAAAAACAAGCGAATATGAGGATGCACACTTTCCGGGCGTATAAAAACACGTCTTGCCTGAGTTGAGATCGAGTTCTGGGTGAATGCTGCTGTAGTAAAGCCGGTTAACACACGAAGGGTCGTCGTAGGTTGGGGAGGATATGTGAGGCACCGGCCACTCGTAGATTATTTGTTCGCCTGGATTCACCGCCGAGACAGCGCTGTCTATTAACAGTAAGACAAAATTAAGAAAGTAATGCAGGTTTTTCATGCTGATGGTATCAACAGATATAGTGCCCAAAGCTAAACGACGTCTTTTTGATTTGGCAAAACCAGGGCTGCGGAGTCGGTTTGAAATAACCCGAGTCCGACTCTGGCCAATAAAATAAACCCGAGTCCCGAGTTCGACTACAGCTAAACGTGCGATTCACAGCATATATTTCATATATGATAAGCGACGTGTTTAAACTACACAGCATAATTTCTAATCGAACAGTGTGCGTTAATTTATTTATTTTTTTTTTAAGAAAATCTTTAAATTGATTTTTTTTTGCATTTGCATATTTTACAGACGCCAGACAAACTCAATTCTCAAAATTATTCCGCGATAATCAAGTTTTCAGTTTTTAACCAAATAAAACAAAAACAACACTACAATCTAATACCATGTATCCGCTACAATTTGTACTTATTTCGAAGTTCGGGTTTGTAAGACTTTAAGATCGCGTTTTAAAGGACATTGATTTTTTATATTTTTTAAATATTATTTAACTTAAGTAAAGTTTCCCGGGGATGTGTTATTCTACAACTCCAAGACACCAAGTTGCAAAGAGTCCAATAATTGTTTTTATATGTTTATAACATGTAACCCGAAAAACAGCGTTATACTGGCGTCATAAAGTTGGGAACAACGTCTTAAAAACACTCGTAAAAAAGATTTACTGTTTAGCATATACCACAGCGATATATATTGTGGGTAAAATACGAACGTATAACAAACGTAGCACGCAAGAGATAAGGTGTCTTTGTTTTTGATGTCCTAGAATAGACGCTCAAGGATTTAGGACTGAAATGTTTAATGGAAGTACTTCATATTAACCCAATTAAAGTCATCGTCCCAAAGACTTGAGTCAAGTCATTTAAAAACCGTGAAATAAGTGTGTTACTATATAATTTTAGGACACCGACTTGCAAAGAGTCCAATAAATTATTTTATATGTTTACAGCACAATGGTATGGCGGTTTTAAAAGGATAAGAAAAACCTATATACTTGAAAAATATAAACGGTTTTGGATACCACAACAATATATATGGTACGAAAAATGCATAGCGCCAATCGTACAACAAACGCGACACGCAATAGATGAGGTGTCTTTCCAGTGTTTCTAGAGGTACGCCTAATTAAAGCTCTAAGATTAACAGTGTATCACTCGAAAACATCGCGGTCACGGTTGTTTAATGTTTGTGTGCATTAAATTAACAACAAAGCGCATGAGCACTCATACCTGACGTGTGCTGGACGCCCTGGGCTATCATGTTGCACGGTACTGTGGCCAAGTTCTTAAACCGTACCACCACCGTATCTCCGACCTCAGCCACCAGCGTGGGGCCAAAATATCCCAGGCGGTGGGGTCTTCGCCATTGGATGAGAAAATAGCCGTCGGTGAATTGGCGGTAGACGATTTTGCGAAAGGTCGCCGGCGTGTCGTTTCCAGCACTGCAAAACAATATATTAGCGGCCAAGATTTCGGCAACTTAATGATTCTGGTTGTCCAGTTTGGCGAACTAGGACCATTCCGTATTGGTAATGTTCGAACTATTCTACATTTGTAATCGGCCCTTGCAATATACTTGGATATCTACTCTAAATCCCGGCAATTCTGCTTTGACCAATGTTTCTTCTTCGCAACAAGTTTATTTTCTTCAATCATGTGTATTATGCGGCTTAAAATTTGCCAAATCTTGACGTGTGGCTCTTAAACATTAAAATAATAAGTAGTTATTAGCGCAACTAATAATAAATCTTTATTTTAGTCCGTTCGACTGTTTGTATAATATTTTCTGAGAACGTTGCGTTAGATCGCAAATTATGACCGAAATGGACAATTACCCATATACCTACCATAGGCATCGGGGATCGGTTTTCAACCGATATTATCGGACCTATTTAGGTCTCCTAGTTTTGGAGTCCCTGTACAAGCTTTAAAATCGAAGTAACAAAGTTAGAATTTACCAGCTAATAAGCAGCAGCCTTGGTCGAGGAATAATCGCTTACTCAGGGTGTTCACATTTTCTAAATTTTGCAGCTAACCAGCGCGGTCCATAAGTTATTAAGTCTTCAAAGTTGGCTTTAAATTTTAAGTTGAAGAATCACACCAAGAAAAGTGAAGCATACGACAGTGCGAAAGTAAAGTAAATTAAACTTCCAGAAACAAGTATAATATTTTGGTGCTTGCGTCAGCAATTTGCGTTAAATGTCTGAAAACAAAATCGACAAAACAACACAGCACGCTCTGTGCGAAACCTATTTCGACGAATAATAGCCTATTAAAGAGTAGATTGACCTTTTTGCCGTGTAGCTCCAATTGACTTCAATTGCTGCGATGTAGTATGTTCTACGTTTTGCTGCTGTTCCTACTGCGAACAGCAAAACGATACCAAAGCAGGCAAAATTCATTGCAGTTAACCTATTGCCATACTAAACTGCTAATGCAAGAATACTAATTAAAAATTGTTCGCCAAACCTGACAAACAATGCATTTTTATAGCATACACAAACCTTTGCCTCCAAAACTGTGAAAACAGTAAATAATGTCGAACAAAACATGAAAACCGAAATTATTTTGCACAAATATGTACGCTGGCTTCCTTGGCTGTAAGTTTCATTAAAATGTACTAATTGGAAGTTGGAACGGTCAAATTTTCCGGTTTAGCGATGATTCATCCATCAACAATCCCTGTCTTGAAGGCACTTCTATACCTCAAATGTACATCAGGCGTTATGCTTGATACGCTTTCGTTGATTTACCAACCTAAATTTGTTCTGAGGTTGGTTTATTTTGTGCCGGTAGAATCATAGAACATTTTTTAAGAAGCACAGACCCTTAATTACGGTTAGGGTTTAATAAGAACTTCCAGCGCACCAGTTTTACAGGTTCCTTTTTTTAATTTATTATTAAGAACTATAGACTATTAGAAACTTGGTGTCCGTTACTTGGAATTTTATTTTGATGCCGATCCTCGATATTTTGGGCAAAAACCTGTCCGACCCGATATATAGGCTAATGATGTTATTACTTTTATGGTGAAATTAACCAAATTGATAAATCTGAAACGTGCATAAAGGTATTTTTGCAGGTTATAAATGCAACTTATCCTCAGATGTAGCACAACTTATATTGCGTTGCTTCCAGTTGTTGTGCTAAAAGTTTTACTGTGTTTTATCAATCTGTGATTAACAACCTGGAACTCAAAAAATCTGCCTAATTCAGAAATTTAAAAACGCGAAAAACAATGTTAATGTCACGTTTCGTGAAACCTTGCATGATTCTACTCAAAAGCATGAATGTAACGTAAAACTACCTTTTTCAATGTACTTTCGATGTCAAATCATTTTGAAACATCTTTACAAAACATGCTTCGTCTGATAGCCTCTTGCCTGTTCTGTTTGCGGTATAGGCTAACTATAAATTCTAACAAATTTTAAACGCGTTCCATGAAGAAATACATATAATCGTTCATATAGTTGCAGAACCGTATTCCTTCCCCGAATAGCAGAACACTTTTCATGGATATATTATGATGGTTGGTAAACCCGTGGGCTGCATGTGGCCAGCTTGCCTATTTAATGTGGCCCTTGGCAACTTTTTTGCACGCAAAACAAACCAAATTGCTACAAAAACGTGTAATTTGCGGCCATCGTTCGCTAGGTTTAATGAGACAAACTGAAGCCCTGGTCTAGAATTCTACGACATTTTCGTCCAAAGCTTTATACTGCTAACATTATTTGATTAGGGTGCGAGTTTAGTTTTGAGTGGAAGTATTAATGGTTATATTTAATCTCTCATATTTATTTCTCACTTGCAGTTTCAATTTTGACAACTAGTTTCGTTACTGTAAAAAAGTGGGAGTCTAGACCAGCGCCCAAACTGTCTTCCTTAAGGCTGGTTCACACTAGACGCGTCTAGCGTTAACGTAAAACGTTTTTGAAAACGCTTTCATTTGCGAAAATATTTCAACTTTGACGCTTTCGGTTAGAAGCGAGGAAATTTGCCGTTGACGCTGGCAACGTGTTATGTGCGAACTGGACGACGTTAGCCGTGAGACGCCAGACGAACGCTAGACGTGTGAGCCAGCCTTTACATATAAAGCTCTAGTATAAATTATATAGCTAAATTTTTTTGTTTTTGTTGCCCATCGGAGATGGTTTCACAGTTCGTTCATGTTAGCTGCACAGCAGGTAGGCTACATCTTTGATACAGTTTTCGGGCTTTAAAAATATCTTCAAGGAGTAATGCTTAAATAAATAAATAAATAAATATATATATAAATAAGGTTTCTCCTTGTTGGTGTGTGAATCACGTGGTATTTGTGAAATTTTTGCTATTATAGATGTATTGCTTTATAAAGCATGTTAACTTCTTTTTGGATTTCAAAGTGTGTTATGCGGGGAATCACCTTACGCAAGAAAAAACAAAATAATGTTTACAAAATAAGATTTTAAAACACTGCAATATAAGTGGGCGAAATGTTAACTAAGGGTGTTCTCATAGTTTAAACACCCTACGTTACCTAAAAATGGATTTTCTGGCAAATTTACCAGCTGAAGATGTCGTTTTTCCGAAGATTTTTACGTTCTTTTCAATGGAAGATTTGTTTCGGATTTGCCAGGTTTCCAGAACTCATCATGACGTTGTAAAGCATTTTTTTCAGCAATGCTCAGAAATTGACTTGAGTAAAGTGGTAAGTAAACGTACTTTGTTAACTTAATGGATTATGCTGGCATGAGGAACGGTGTTCTTAACTTATAACACTGACATTGACAATGTTCTGTTTTTTATCAACGTTTTATTATTCTAAAATAAACATGCAAAAATATGTTTGGGCTGTATTTTTTATTTCAAAGCTAGAGTTTTTTTATTTTTAAAGCTTGTAAATATTTTACTGTCTCTTTTAACTTTATTAAAGCAACAAAATGTCTGTCTGGTCTGCGTTCTGTTTTGGGTTTAAATTCAATTAGTGTACATACTTGTAAATTTCACACCTAAATTTCTTTCACACCTAAAAGAGTTAGATTTGTGTAAGATTGTTGAACATCAGGTGTGCATAAAACATTAATTGGCGCTGGTCTAGAATCCTACCACAACGAAACACCATTTGGGTTAGGGTGCGGGTTAGCGTTTGGGTTAAGGTGGGTCAAGTATTATTATTAAATAAAGAAAATAATAATACTTGACCCACCCACACCCAAACGCTAACCCACATCCTAACTCAAATTTTGTGCGTTGATTTTAGAACTGTGGTAGGATTCTAGACCAGCGCCCATTAATTGCCTTAAAACACCTTTCACCCCCGAAAATACTGGCAGCAATGCACCTTATTCTTGGTAAAAAGTGCCATATTTGGAGACTGGATGCTTAAAATGGCTACTTAATTTTAAGTACTTGTACATGTACACTGAAAGCTTTTAAAAGAACAGAATTGATCAGAAAACTAAGGAGTTTCATGCAATCACAGTTGTTGTATAATTTGTTTGTTTCGTACAGTATTTGACACATATATTTAGATGTTATTATTCTTAAAACTATTTAGATAATTCTGTAAGTTCCTCATTTTAATTATATCCACAACCGTAACTTAAGAAAAAACATTTCTTATTTTAAGAAATTTATAAATGCAGAACTCTCCAATGATGTTCTTATTTGTTTAGAAATCGAAGTCGAAATTCACAGCTAATGCTTTTGCTGCAATCACTGAGGGCAGTAAAAGTTTGAAGTCTCTTAATTTGTCTGATTGCAATCATTGGATAACAGATGATCTTTTATCAGTTGTGGTAAGTATACCTACCTATTATATAGAAAACATTATTGTAAACCTAACATGGGATCCAATATTTATGTGAAAATTATTATTTCACAAAATAAAAATATAATCCTTAACTGTATATGTAGGTTAATGTCAAAGTATATTTTTATGCAAAACTTCAAAATGTTTATGATACTCTGTTTTTTATAAAAGTATTTAAAAAATATTTAGTTTTTTGATTTTGTTTCTGATGATTACATTTTTATCCTCTATATATGGTGGTGCATCCCAGGTTTTCCTGTTTATAGATTTGTTCAAATCCGTTGTTAGAAAGAGTGAATCTAACCAACTGCACCCCACTTACAAATAAAACTCTAACAACGCTAGGAAAGCATTGCAAGAAATTGAAGGATGTCTCACTCAAAGGATGTCATTGGGTCGACAAAGTACTCTATTATACTCCCCCAATTTTGCACATTTCAATTTTTGAATTAAATACTGTTTTCTTCATAAAATTCGTCATTTGACAAGACAAGAATATGGCAAATGTAGAATATAAAATATATGAAGCATAATGTGTTTACTAAAATAATATTTATTTTATAGGCCCAAAATAGGTTTTAAAACTACCAACATTGTCCTTTAAAAATAACTAGTGTGATTCATGAAAATAATCTTAAATGTTGAAAGACCTTCAAAATTAAAACTTTATGAGAATAAGTTTTTTGTGGCTTGACTGTAGTTTATCAATAGTTAAATCTTGTAAAATATATCTCAATGCATTTGGTTTTGCCAAAAAGCATTCAAATTTTATAACTATTAAGTGTCCCAGCTTTTATAAGTGATGCTTTGATTTACTATTTAGTCGCATTAACTAAAGATAATAATACAAGTTCTTATTGAACGTCTTAATTAAGATGATGTCAATCTACTCAACCTTTTTTGCTTTGCAATTCATCACCACGGTTTTAACGAGTTTTCCTTTGTGAATCAGGAAAGCTTTCTTGTGTTGATTTCCAACAATGAACTACTGGAGAAAATTGACGTCACCTCCTGTTGGAATTTAAACGACGATTGTTTAATTGGAATGGCCAAGGTTTGCCCACTTCTAACTTCAGTGTGTGTGGCAAACTGCTACGCAGTGACTGATACCTTGCTGGAAAGACTAACTGTGTTTTGCCCGGAAATGGAAAAAGTTGATGTATCTGGTTGTTGGAGAGTGTCAGATCAAGGTGTTAGGTAAATTGGTTGTTTGTGAATATTATTTATTTTGTTTTTTTTGTTGGAACATGTAGTTAACCCTCTCACAAGCACAACATTTGTGCAAACAATTACTGCCCTTTTTTTTTTTTTTTTTTTTTTTTTTTTTTCATTTTATTTTTTTTTGAATTATGTCACTAAATTGAGTTGTTTTTAATGTAGTTTTTTTCTATAGTATTTTTTAGTAAGTTACAACATGTAGTTTACCTTAATATAGGCACAACATTTGTGCAAAAAATGCTGCCCTTTTTGAAAAAAATAGGACAGGATGATAAGTAGGTTACTCTGCTGGTTATAAACATTTTATTTTTTTTATAAAGTAAATTTAGTTGTTTATACCAATCTGGTGTTATAGATTGATTCCCTAATATTTTTTTCTCTAGTCTTCTACAGTAACAAACATGTAATTTACCCTATTATAAGCACATTATTTACGTGGAAACTAATTACTTCACCTTTAAATGATTAATACATTGATATTTCTTTTTTAAGGGTCTGCACTCATTACATGAAAAATCTGAAACAGCTTTCAGTGGCAAATTGCCAAAGCGTCACCGAAACCAGTCTGAGAAATGTCCGGAGCAAGAATATTGTCTTGGACGTTGCACCTTACTCCCAATCAACCCTAAGCCGACTTGACTTGGGCATTTTTATGATTGGCCATTTAAATACTTAAACGTAGATGACGTTTATAACTGTTGTTTATGGCAGTCGGTCCCTACATTTTATTAGGTTCCTTTTTTAGAGATTTTATTCAAGCAATGTTTTGTTGACGTTATATAAGTTGTGCCTGTAGTCTATGCAGGGTTATTTGTTTTATGTATTTTTTAGGAATGGAGAGAAACGTGCAATTTTTGTCTTTTAGGGTTTGATTTTTCTTTCTTCCTATCTAAGGATTCCTTTCTATTACATATACATTTGTTGTATACTTGTCGCAAACTTAATATGATCTAGATAAAGCCAGCTTATTGCTAAACTTCGACCTGTATTGGCGATTTAAGAACCCATAAAGATGTAAAGTGTTACCTCGTTCTGTATGCTTCGTGCTAATCATCCTACGTCTTACAATGAATCACATTTAGCTTCATTTGATAAGCTTAATCTAAATAATTTGATAGCGAAGTTCTCTTTCTTCATTCAACCTCCAAGAAACCAGCATTGGTGGTCGGCACAACCAAAGTCTAACAATTAGTGTTTTAAATTCTTGGTGTAAACCACGGTCAATTCTTCATTTCCTTTGTTATCTCACGTCAACCACGTTGGTCAACAATTTTTCTTAATTGTGTACTTCGACACTGAAAGACGATAATCACTAAAACGTCAGAATTTGACGATTTTACAAAATCCGCATATGATGCCCTGGTGTATTACCACAAATGTGTGCAAATATGCAGTACTACTGCAACATGTTCGCAGTAAAATTTGCTTCTCGCGCAATCGCAACAAAATTTCCAAGGATTTCGCGATAGCCTCTACAAAGTGTATAAACACTAAAAAAGAATTACTACGGAGCAGCTATGTGAATAAAATGTGTAATTGTAATTCGGTAAAAATCGTAGACGAATTCTGTACAAGTTGTATAATAATTTACTAGTTTACTGGATTTCAAATTTATTTTTGTCCAGTCTTTTATGCCCAATGAAACCCGGTTTGATTTCCAATAAATCTCGGTCTGGTGAGTGAATAATATCAAACGGTTTTAACACTCCTCTGAAAACACGTTATTTTTTTTTCACTAGGCAAATGGTTAAGAAAAGGAATCCCGATGTTTCGACGAAGCCAATAATATTAAATAATAAACTTTTCTGATTACATTTCAACAGTGACAGAGTTTTATGTAATCGAAATCTGAACAGCTCAACTTCGATAGGCTTTGCCTTATTTTGGTGGAGAATTACAACGGAATTGAAAAGACCTGTTGCTATGGGTATAAGGCTAGCGCTTTTTAATCACATATATTTTTTAACTGTTTTTGCCAAAATCACATATATTTTTTAACTGTTTTGCCTACATTTTATCAGTGTAGTTTCGAGGCTAACAAGCCAGGTTATATACTATGGTGATAACTGATAATAGCCTACACATCTGGTTGTAACTCTTTTTTCAATTTTGCTGCATTTGTGCCACAAGTGCAATACTTTCGTCTGACTGCAAAAATGCTTAATTTAAACTATAAAAAACATACTTATCAATTCGTTGATGTTAATTTAGTTTTAATACAATTAAAAATGTAATGATTTTCTTTTCTGCCAACGATTTCTAAAATAAAAATTATTGAAACTGGTAGGCTAAACTTGTCTTATCGTGGGCAATATGTTAATTAGCAAACATCAAAGCAAAGCAGTTAGCAAGTTACAAGCAAAATATTTGGGTGAAAACAAACCCGCTTTTTACAAAAAACTATTGAAAAACACTTAAGCTTTACTCAAGTCGTTTGCCTAGTCAAGTTCCTTGGCCTTAAGCTAAGTCCTAGTCAAGTTCCGCGCGAATCTAATTGTGTATGTAAAATGTCACAACCACATGCGCATGCCCCCCAAAAAATGTCTTTTTGGTATATTTTAACTAAGTAAATGCAATTTTTTTTGCGATTTTTACTAATCTCATTATGTTACTAGAAGCCCCAAAATGCCGTATGTCCTATCGCAGCATCGACAATAAAAGTTAACTTAAACAATATAAAGGCGTTTGCGCGAATCTATACATCGTTATAGCTTTTGTATTGGAAATAACACCTGTCCAGTGTAAAACTTAAACCTAACTGTGTGTTACTCATTGGGTCAAATTTTATGAAGTCACGCTTAGATGTAGCTTGTGACGTCACATTTTCAGGACTTTTGATAATGCAAGTCCGGTTTAACGGTATGACGTAATTTTGCGGGTATGACGTAATTTTGCGAGGTCTCAAAGGGAGTGCTTACTCAACCCTTATGTGATATAGCCGACACTACAATTTTATACGACCGTTTTGGAAATACATAAATGACGAAACACTTCATCGTAATTTCAGACTTTACATTTTTTGATAATGCAAAATATATTGGTTGTATGACGTCACGTCATGACGTAATTTAAAGGAGAGAGTGCTAGCCTAACCTCTATTTCGATTGTATAACTTGATTTGGAAATGTTTATATCACCACAATATTTTGAGGGGCTTTGGTGTTTTTGGTGATGCAAAAGGTTTAAGTTAATAACGTGGTTTAGCAGGGACGTAAGGAAAGGGTTAACCTAACCACATCAAGTGACGTGAGGGTTACCTAATAAACCGACTTTCCAATGTGTACAGCCGGTATTGAAATGTGTAAATCGCCTACAAAGCAATAGGCCAGGCGCGTTTCGCCTATAGACACCGGCGCTTAAATTTCCGCTCATAGGACGCAAGCTCCTGTTTAGCCTCATAAGCGGACCGATTCACCCTTGTGACGTCACAATGGGTGGCGCGCCGCGGACAAAACGCGCGATGTTGAACCTGTACACAATTGGCCATTGTGGCGCGGCGCCCGGCAGCATTTGTTACCACGCCAAGCGCTCGACTCTAAACCTATGTTTTGGTTAACGATAGCGCCTTAGTGTGAGATCAACTGTTTCGGGATTCCGTGGGCGTGATTTCGGATTCTGGGCTGAGTCTTTACAAATGAAATAGTGTTCGTTTAGCTTTGAACAGGAGTGCAAACCCGCGCCTTTCGATTCCCATATATCTCTTTACCCGGTTTTACTCCTACGAATTACATATAATATTTATGATTTTAGGATGTGCGGTAATGTTAGTCTAATTCGGCTTTCTAGTCACCAATTTTTGCAGGTTCAAGCTCAGACAGACCCTATATTTTTTTATGCAAAATTGAGTGTTCGAATAATCTGAAACTTTGACAGGATGATTGCAATGGAATTTTTAATAAATTCTGGTTTATAAATTCCAACTGGCGTTTATGTAGCTTACACATTATTGTTGGTGCGTTGTCCAGCATTTGGAATAAATCTAGCTTAGGAGCAAATGCTAAGGTTCTGGGAAGAAGTCAGTCGATATTAATTTCTGTTCTTGTGTTCTTGGAAGTTTATAAATGAAGTTTTGAGGGAAAAATACGCTCTTGATCTCGAAATGGCTGGCCCAGCCTGGCTAAGAGTAAATCCGTCTCGAGTGCTGTAGCAGTATTGTAGGGTCGATGTAATCCTCAAAGAGAAAGGGCGCTTTTTGAATAGGTTTGTGCGTCGTACGCCCGGCGTGTATTACAGCTTTTATCTATTGTGAACAGCTTGTAATAACACAGCGCAGTTGTAGAAAGCCCGTAATTTTCAATACGGTCCTAAGGAACGGCAAAAACGCGACAGATTAGGGTTTTGTTAACCTGAGTTAACCTGTTGCGGTATAGGAGGACTCTTTAAATGGACTTTAGGCAAGATTTTGCGTAAACCAAAACAGTATTGGTTATCGCGCCCTTAAATTTCTATTTTTTAGATTGGTTTAAACAGTAGCCTAATTGCTTTTATTTTTATTGCCCCCTCTACAACTATTTTTGAAGCATATTTAGCACCATATAGCTCATATATAGGGCGTATACATTTAAAAATCTTCAAATAGCAAAGAGGCGTGGAAAAGGTTGATAAACACTGCAATGAATAGACTGTTGGACAAATCGCGCCTAAACCCTCATCGCCCGGCGTTGGTTAAACATTAACTCTTTGGCTACAACTGGGTGTGCCGCCGATTACACTATACCCTGTGTATTAGAACATGAGAGAGATTAGGCTGCAGACCCATTAGATTTATTCCAAAATGATTGCAACTAGAAGTTGTTAGTTTGGATGTGCTTGAAAGCTTATTTCACTGACAGTGAATTGAAGGGACACTCTAAACAGCTTGCAGAGGGCCAATTTGCTTAAATAATGTTCGTATTTTACTGACATTTAGCTGATAGGTATGCTATAAGGTCAAACTGAACAGCGTTTGGTAATTGGAATACAGACTTGCTTTTCGATCTTACTCAAACCGATTACACGGCTTTAACATACGAGAGACAAGTGCAGGTTGCAAAAATACCTAGACAATCTGAACTCAAATAAACCTGCAATATTTTTAGTGGAACCACTGTAGCAGATTATCAGCATACTTTTTCTTTTTAAACTAAAGCCTTGCTAAACAAAAATATTGTCCTTCAAAGATTCAAGTTAAAGGTAAAGAAGTTGTAACTGTGTTGTGGTCTAGTTTTTTGCACTGCAAAAACAACACTGGAAGGAGGTGCTTGTTTATTACAGAATAAAAGCTTTAGCCAGTTACCTTGTGTTATGTTATCAACGCCGGCTGGCATTTTGGAAAGTGCTGACTTAACAGTGTGCAACACTCTCGAAGCGGTCCGTAGACTATTTGTACACTTCACTTTCGAGCATGTTAAGCGCGCCCCACTCAATGTTAAGCGGTGTACGAAGGCGCCAGCCATTACTGTATTCGCCAATCGCAAGGCACATATTAGCCTAGTGGGGATTCCCCCGATTTAAACGTTTTTAGAATACCGGTTAAAATTGTCACACTTTGCCTGCCCAAGGGAACTACTTAAAATAACAGGTTGGCGTCTAATTTATTTTAAACCTTGCTGAAATGACGTATTATTTTGCCCCTCCACTATTGATAACGATCGCGTATTATCTTGATTCTTGATTATAAAAAAAATCTATCTCAGTTTTGACACAATTTACACACTTACTTGAATCTGTCGTGTAATAAACGACATGACCTTGCGTAGAAGGGTAACGTTTTAAAATAAGGGTGACCCGATTGCTTAAATTAGAATAATATGATCAGCGAGTACGTTTAAGCACTCAACAAACCAAATATATTAATTTGTTAGAAAATGTTACAAAGTTGCCATGCGTTGGATTTTCATAAATCACCTAATTTTGCCTGAAATTTACCAACGCGTGTGGTTGAACCTTTTTTTAAACTCGGAGTAAATCGAATTTTCGTTTGTTGTTTTGTACCCCTCTAAAATGTACAGTGACCCTGTTTTAATGTGTTTACCTCAGGTATCCACGGTTACGTGACTAATCCCGTACGACATTCTGAAAAAATCATTTCTTCCTCTGCTTTAACAAGGCAGGGGTCGATTTCGCCAGCTGGTTAAAATCAAAAACAAAAAAGCCCACAAATTCTGCAATAACAAGCCCATTGCTTAAACGTCAAGCCTGCAGCTGCGACAAGGGTTCGTTATAGGGCGCGAAAAAGCGTTGTATATCGATCGCCTAAATGCACTGCCCGCCCGGGCTGAGGCTGTACGCGAGCTGGCGTGCATGAATTATTCAGCTTGTGTGCTTGGTCGCGAGTGGCAGGACAAGTGGATAGGCCCGTCTGTTATCGTTTGCAAGCTGTCTCTGTGTCTCACTGTCTCTCTCGGCGAAGGTCAGAAGTACGGCGTCGGCGCTTCGATCATTTAGTGGCCTTGTTAGTGTGTTGGAGACAGATCCCTCTAAGAAATCGTCAAGCTGAGGCAATGTTTGATTTTGGTGTGCATGAATATTTTAGGGCTTAGTTCGAAGACTCCTGACGGAAATTACATTCTTTGTTAATTATTAGAACTAGTATAAATTTTGGAACATAGTAGGCCTAAACATTTAACTCATAAGCTTTACCTTATTTTTGTGTTGTTTAATTGCTTTTTTACGTTCCCCTTAGAGTGGTAACTGATTGTGTCTTCTGTATTTGGGTAACCCTTGGTTGCAGTTAACCTTTCCTAAGCGCCAATGTGAATCTACGTTCTGCGTTGAGCATTTGTATTGATACAAGTAAACAGAATCAGCCGACACCAAGTAACAATTTTGCCTTCTACAGCATATTGAGCACAGAACTTTGCTGTCAAAAGATGACGACAACTTTCTTTTTTGCTTAAGAAAACAAATTACGATGGAAGCGTCCTGTATGTTAAAGGAGAAGTGAGATTCGGACTGGTGAAGTTTCCAATGGTTAACGATAATGATCGAAATATACCCCACTTGTTTTTTTTTAGTGACTTTCAGTTGGTTAATAACCTTGTTAAATCAGCAACAGGTCAGCCGTTTTGGTTTTCCTGTAAAGTGCGTCTGTACGAGTGTGTTGCCCACTAATGGACCCGCGTATGTTTCTCGTTGGATTAAATTCGGTGCTAATTGCTTAGGTGTTGCTTGTAATGGATTTCAGATGTCGGTTGGTCACACTTTGCGCGGGTCGCAGTTGTTTGCAGTTTGAGACGCGGTTCTTTTTAGAGAGTTGGAAGTGTGACGGGTAGGTTTGGCAGACTTATAAACAGTTTCCATTTCGGTTGGTTTGCTGTTTTGATGCAAACGTTTGCGGCGATTTCACGCCCGTTAACGCATGTAGTTTCGTTCGATTTCGTTAGTACGAAATGGACCGCTCTGTTTTGACAGATGTCAGTCTACACTTGTAGCGCATTGTAGCGTCGTTAGCAGTGCAAAAAAACTGAAAAAATTGAACTGAATGAGGCATAGGTGCATTTGGAGAACAAACATGTTTACGTTGAATTAAAAACAATTGAAACTTTAATAAATTTTGATGTTTTTTTAACTCTAAAATCAGTTATATGGTGAAACTTGTGAATTGCCCGACAAAGGTAAATTGTTTTCATTGATGAAAAGGTAGCGAAAAGTCGTTTCCACTTTAAAAGATAGCGGAACTCAAAACAAAGCTTAAAAAGGTCGTTTACGGTAATGGCAGTGCATCGTTTATTTTTACAAGGGTGTCTCGTTATAGCTGTTTAAATCGAAATTGTGACAGCTGGCAGAATAATGAATGTACAGCGAAAAAAAGTATGACATATTGGTTAAAAGTACACAATTTGTCTGCTCTTTGGTAGTAAACTTGGTTTATTTACCGTGCAAAAAATAATATTCGTATAAGAAACTGCATATCGTACCCTATTATGTTTGTATATAATTATTCGATTAATTTAATTACCAAAAAAAGTTACATTTTAATGTCATGCAGTGTCAATCACCGAGCATTAAAATATGCAATGTTACTAAATTTTCGACAATTTTTTAATACACGAAAGTCAAGGTGACTGCCTATGAGTATGAATTATTCAGCGTTGAGTTAAGCTGTTAGCATAGCATTATCCAAGTTTGGCTTTTGGGTGTTCAGACAGTTGCACACCGTGAAGTTGATAAATTGAAGAAGCGTGCGCAAATATATGCTTTGAGGGCGGAACCGTAGACCGCATGACTGATATCGTTACACATTGGAGCTGTGTACTGTACATGACTAATCTAAGCACCCCCAAAAACCTTTTTTTTAAAACAACTTAAAAGACGAGGGTTTTGTCGTTACGTAATTTTATTGCAACATCATGTTCTTTTATCGTTGACATTGCATTGGGATATTTGCGTCGGTGAATAAAAAATGTGGATATATACTTGCTGTAAGGAATCATCAATTACGTATCCGGCTTAAACCAAAAAGAGTGATTGAAAAAATTGGTTATAAGATAATCGAATATAAGATAATTTACTAACTAACGCCGAATCGCGAAATTTCTCGCTTTCAGTTTGAGCGTTGGATAAACAGTAATAGTGATTTTTTATTGCTGTTTGACTTTGCTTAATGCTTTCGACGTGAGTTACGTTTACTTTGTG
The DNA here is from genome assembly GCF_963924565.1 of Ascidiella aspersa. Classification (NCBI taxonomy): domain Eukaryota; kingdom Metazoa; phylum Chordata; class Ascidiacea; order Phlebobranchia; family Ascidiidae; genus Ascidiella; species Ascidiella aspersa. The sequence continues at coordinate 26,310,138 of NC_139451.1, forward strand.
TATTGGCTAATTGGCGAAAAAATCGCGCGTCAGCACGGACGTAGCTAGGGTAGTATCAGTAACGACCCAATACCCAATTCGTTTATGTTTTAATTTCATTAGATTTGCTTATTTAACCATTCTAGTTTGGTATCCTATCGGTTCGGCTGTACGTTTTGCCTATATTATCGCGTCTGGGTGTCTGATTCAAACACAAAGTATTGGGCATTCTGTAGTTATTCTTTTCAGGTGGAACGGTTCTTGCGTTTTTGTGTCTTTTGCCACCGACCGAGACTAATCATGTCGCCAGCCCCGCCTAAATGAATTACACGGCGCAGTGCTTTCTCGCCGGGATGAAAGTGCCTTGCTGCTTTTGCCCAACTCCGCCGGGACCCCACGGAAAAAACAAAACCAACGGCGAACGGCGTCTCCTGTCTTCGTGAAAAAAAATTCGACGCAATTTAATGCGAAAATCGTTTTTCGGCAAACCTGCTAAAAAAATACCCGAAAAATAGCTTCGTTCGATTTTGGATTTTTTAGATGTGTATTATGGTGTTTTTAGCAAATTTATATTAGTTACTCGACCAATCTGAGTACTTAAACTCGTCATGAGTAACACCATTCTCAACTTACTGTCGAGTAGCAACCAGCATGCGATATACACTGTTAACTAAAAAATCGATTTAAATAATGCTAACAAGAGAAAGTTGAGTCATTAAGACGTTTAAATTAGTTTTCTCTTGGTTTAAATATTTACCATCTTTAAAATGCAACTCGTTTTATTATTTAAAACCACTTGATAAACAAACTCAATATTGGAAACTAATTTTTCCATCCCTATTCATTTTGTGGTTGGCAAGCGAAACTGTGAAATGTGCATTTTGGAATTTCGATCAAAATGTAATGGTTACAGCAGTTGACATTGACTCTGGCCAAAAATCGATAAGGATTGAATCAATACGTAGGTTCAAATTACATCACAAAAACTACACCGGCGAAAAATGCTGTAATTCGTTTTTCCGTGATAGGTTACATCCTGTGGCGTAGTTTAAAAAAGGGTTATATATAACGTCAACTCTGCGTGAAACAGATGTGTTTATGACGAAAGAATGCGGGCTCGGGTTTTGTTTTTGTTTAAAGTTACTAGGCCGGAAGGAGGCATGGCGACAAAACCACTCATGTGCGCCCGACCTTGACCGCGGGCTTGACCAATCAGGGACACGCTTTCTCGCAAGTGAAAAGGCCCTGATTTGTTGTTATTGCCGGTGGTGACTGTTAATCTCGATTAATTTAAGGGGTTTAAATATAGCAGAAACCGCATAGCAAGTAACATAACAAACTAGTGGGAATACGCCCATACAGTTTAAAGGGTTAAACTAATGTCGTAGCTACATGGAAAATAGCCAGAAATTTAGTTTTGCGTCAAAATCAAAGTTTTCGTATTTGACGTGAGCAATGTGTGTTTTTGCAAGAACACCACTGAGCTTTGCTCGAAATTGCCTTTTTCACTTTTTAACTGACGTGCTTTTAGTGATTTTAAATCCAATATGTTTTGCGAAAGACAGCAAATCGCACGTCAGTTAAAAAAAATAAGGTGTAAAGGTGTAATGTTTACCGGCTTCTATAACCACGCAGTATATTAAAATCGCATCTCCAAGCAGTGCTGTAGATTTGTCAGCAATTAGGCCCATTAAGATGCATAAAAAAGAAGAAAGTCAACGCATCTTACAGCGAAATAGTAAGCATTAACTTGGGGACCTCAAAGTATAGCGTTAGTGGGTTGGAAAAGACAAGGGAAGGTTCCAAAACTCACTTGATTAATAAGGAGACATAAACGTATCCGAGGTAACCGAAGTCGTATCATAGAGATGTCAGCTCGCAAATCCTCGGACTTACGAAGATTTCCGCGTCGTCCTTTTTAAACTTGGCTGCCAATCGCACTAACACCATCGGCAACGTGTACAAACGTCGTTCATTTTTTGTAAATGGCCGTCTTTGTCTTATTCTAAATGGGGTAATCAGGTGGCACTATATAAGGGCATATTGTATTGACATCTTAACAAGCGTTCGCACAACCGTGCTTAATCAGGTCAAAGTAGAAATTAGTTTGTGTAGTACGGTTATGCAAAAGCTTGTCAAGATTTCAATACCTTTTTTTTTAATTCAACCCAGTGTCGTTCATGTATCACGCATCGATTGGCGCAGCGGTTATCAAGGTTCGGTACAAGCAGCCGAGATTGCGCAAGCACGGTCAGAGCGACGTTGACCAGACCCCTGCTTGTCACTGCACTAAAACCCATCGTGTTAAACGCGGTGAATTGGCACTGATTAGAAACCGGTGGCGGCGATTCGGCCATGTTGTTGTTCGTGTACATGACTAATGCCCTATGTGTGCTGAAAAGAATGCTTGACTATGGGTTGGGCCTTAATGAGGCCTGGCAAAGTTGGATAGAAACTATAACTACCAGAGGATAGACGAGGATTGTTTGTAAGAATAAATAAAAGTGCACGGTTATAAGAAGGGGACTTTGTGTTTAGTTATAGGTTTTCATTGATATTGACGATGTGGGAAGACTATAAAAAATAATATGAAACACTTTTATGTACAATAATTTGTGTTATTTAATTAATTATTTAATCAATAGCACTATTTTCGTTCGATTTAAGGTACTTTTGTTGTGTTTTTCACAATAGGATTTCGTATATACTAAGAATTATAAGGTTTAGTATTTTTTTGTTATATTGTCAGTTGGGGCTAAGGTCATTAGTTAGAGCAGTGTTTCTTAACCATTTTTACCTAATGGAGCACTTAGCGAGCAAAGTGTGCACAGCAATTTTGGGTGTTCTGATATTTTTTTTGGATTTCGAACAAGTTTTAATAATAGGGGCCTTATAGCTGTAGTTCAATACTGTACCCTCAATATTCGAAAATCGCCGGTTAAGATGTGCTACGTTATAGCAAAGTGATTTTGTTGTAAAATTTAACCATTTGTTTGCAATTCGCCGTGAATTGTGCAAGTATATTTTTGAAGAAAATTGAAAAGCTTTTGTTTATGTTCTCCTTGCATTTATAATGGCTTTAATAGATTGAACTTTGAATTATTATAAAATTTCAGCAAAGCTAAATATCGTACCTTATCTAAATATAATAGGGACTCATGCAATATGTTCACTCAGTGCATTATCTATACATATGCAAACGATTTGTGTTTGTACAACTTTGCGTTAAAATCCCCAGTTTTCCACGTTCGCACTTGTCCGGCTGATAAATACAATCTACGACAGTGTAATGCTCTTCATCGGCCGTCATTCGGTCAGCAAGACATATGGCACGCTCTCTTTGCAAGTAGCGCAAATCGCTCGCGAGCGGTCATTCTTCTTTATGTCGTCATTAGCTCGGCGGTAATCCCGCTGTCGAAGCGAGTATGAAATCGGATAAGGTCCCCCTAATGGTCCGACAATCGTTTCTCGTTAAAAGGGTCGACTCGCACCTTGTCAAAATCGGGGGATACCCCGTTTCGATTGCTTTGTCTTTTTTTATAATTAAGGAAACATTGTATAATAAAATCGTTTTACTTTTTTTACCTGTGAAGCGTAATGACTGGAAGTTGTAATTAGACGTAGAATGATATTTGAGCGCCAATGTAGAAGTAGCACATTTTGATCCTTTTTAGTAATTCTTCATTCATTATATGACATTTTGACTGTGATTTGTCGTCAACTAGAGCTCACACCTCAAGAATATATTATATTTCCGCGGTTTTGTTTACACCCATTGTCAAGACTCAAACGTATACTTATTTTTTAAGTTTGTGTGTTTAAACATTACAGTGGCTACGTTATATCAGCTGTCAACACTAGTCAATTTAAATTAACTTCGCAGCTCATGTTACAAATCAGTAACTTTTTAAAGGTAGCAACACAAGCGAAAATATGATAACATTACTTACTTTCAGAAAGCACGCCCTCATAAAGGTGTACTTCATGTTAAACTTTATGGCGGAACACTCGAATTTAAGAAATTTCTACGCACTTGTTTTAGAGGTCAAGGTTGCCTAATATTCCATTTTAACCACGGAAAAGACATTACATTGGAAACGAAAAACATCTGACGTAACTGTTTGACCGTGTCTATTTGAGTAAACAGATTTACGAGGCAGTTTGCGCTTTCGGGAATGGCTCGCTGCGACGATTCAAATGCTTTTTTCACAGCGCTGACTTGGTAGAAGACCTTTTTTACCGGGATGAGCAAACATTGGAATACGTAGGTGGAACTGTTGATATGTTGAAATGGCTACACGTCTTGTTGATTCAGAAGGTTCTTCTGTAGGAACTGTTTTGTTGGGTAGCTATCATTGGAAGCAGGAATTGAAATAACTAACTGTAGATAATGACTTCCTTTATTAGGATCAGTTGTTCTTGTTGATTTTGTTTCGCTCAAGATTAGACGAGTTGCTTGTTGGTTTGTGTTCTTACAAAATTTGTGAAGTACCCCTTTAAATAGAGTGTGTTTTAGGTGAACTGCAGACCGCCATATTATGTCGTTAATCAGTATTAACACGAGTTCAAGCTTACCTCTTATACCGTACCTTCAGTTTTCTCTAGTTCATCAGTTCTTAGAATGTGTTGGTTTCTCAGTGTGATTTAGAAAACCACCATAAAGAGCGAACTGGTGTCTACAGGGACAAATTAAAATTTTGCAAATGTCGAAAAAGTACTAAATTAAACTAATTTTACTAGTTAAATCGGTCAAATAAAAATCTTTTAAAACATGCTGTGGCTCCATTTATTTGACTAAAAAAAAATGACTTGTCACCTAGTTAAAATGACTTATTTAGCAATACTGTCACGAAGGTGGTTTGATTGGTGTTCCTTAACTGGAGTTTCTAACCAATTTAAGGGAAATTTAAAATATGAATTAAACAAATCAAGGCCTTGTCGGTGCAAACTAGAGATATTATATAGCCTGCTGAAGTAATCATAACACGCAGAATATTTCCTTATAATTATACGATTAAAATTTTGGTAAATTGAGATATTTTTACAGTATTTATAGTGGCCGTGTTTGTGCTTCAAACTTTCAAGTTAAACATACTTCCGGTCGAAAATTAAAGTTCCTCAAATGTAACGGAGAGCGGTAATCGACGAACCAACTCAGCTTTGCGTTTTTTTACGGCCTTGCCAGGAATTGGAAGCCTAAATTATGCATGAATATAAAGCTGATGCGCAAGGCCATGCACAATCGATATACCTTTGGAGAATACGGACGGTATAAAGAAGACTGTCGATTGTTAGTTTCCGAAATGGATCAGAAATACTATTCGCCTATTTGTTCTAAAGTTTAAGATGCAGCTGTTTTTTAAAGCCAAATAGAATTTTGTGCATCGGTGAGATTTTATGAGATCTTGTGCTCTTTTCAATGCTATATTTTCTTGAAAGTCTGAACAACTTTTATCCCCCAAAAACATTGGAACTAATGTATTTTAAGTTGTAGTGAAAATAAATTATTTTAGATCTTCTATTTTCTTAGAAGAGCCTAAACAACTGAACCATAGGAATTGTCATTTTTCGGTGTACGTTCATAAAAATATATTGAACCAAAGTAGTCTGTGTAATGTTCGAAATATAGGTAAGAAACAGCCTACTCAGTAACAGGTGTAGGCTTTCTTGTGAATTTTCTTGTGAGTTTTAGTTTATTTGCTACATCTTACATTAGAATAATATTTTACCTAAAAGCCCGTTGGCTGTTTTTTTATCCTAACCTATGTGTGCTTCAAAGATTCACGCAGTTTCGTTTAAAATATTTTCCCCTTGACTGTTTTTTCACTATAAGTTTAAAAGCCATCTGAATCAATATGTGCTGACGAATCTCTGTTTCACTCGATAGCATATACGCACTCTCAAAACGCCTTTTTTACAGACATGGCATGTTGGAGTAGTGTTGTTTACATATGTCGTATTGAAGTCTATTCCACAAGCTTTTAAAGTAATTAAACGTGTATAGCAATATAATTCTTAAATTACTTTGTTTATCGTATAATGCTAAACCAAAATTAGGGTGTTAAGTCTAAGAGTTGTGAGACAGCCGTTCAGTTCATTGTAAGTGCAGTTTGCTAGACTTTGGAATTGCCTTAGTGCGTATAATGCCACCTTTTCGTCCGTCGCCAGTCGTCGACATTTGTTGACACTTTCACTCCGTGACATTTTTTCTTCATGTTGAAATTTTTACATTTATTTAACGAATGTTTTCAGGGCAGTATAAATGCAGTGACTGTAATATCAACATGCAGTTGTTCAGTTTATTTAAGAAAAAACACGCATATCTTTCGGTTTTGCATTGAGTAAGGCGTTTGACCGTGGTGTTGTTTCATTGGGCGTGTTGTTGGTGTTGTTACATCCCTATAATGAAGGCATCCTGGTAAGTTGGTGAATAGTCAAATAAAACAAAATAAGTATGAGAAGAACTTATTTTCAGTATATACTATGCCTGGTAGAAACAGCATATTTAAAATATTTGGCCGTTGTGCAGAAATCGCACAGCTGTATAAGCAGATAAGCATCTATCACACAACAAACCAGCAGTGTACAGTTGTTAGTTTGTAGTGAATATGCTTCGCAGTTGCTTGGTTTGAATGGAGACGAGTTGAGTTGTCGGGGTTCAAGTGCTGTTCGAGCCACTCGTAAAAGAACAACTTACAATGATACAATTGAATTTCAACTTATCTGGATAAAGAACCGAGTCGTCGGGCTTTAAATGTGATGTAATTTAGTCTGAACTTGGCGGTCGCAGTCGACATATGATAAATGTAGCCTCAATCCTTTAAATGTGTAATCTGTTTTGCAAATAACCGATTAAGTCTTAGGTAAACATATAGGGTTTTCTTCAGTAGTAGCATATATTGTGCAACTGCCATTCGGGTTTATACACTTTCAGGTTAGAATTTAGCAAACGTTAGGAATTACTTAAAAGTCAATACTTTAACAACTTCGATTTACATTTCTGTAGCTTAATAAAGTATTTGTGTTGAGTCAACAGCAATGAAAGTTTAGTTATATTCAAGGCATTGATGTGTGACTTTTAGTGCAAAATAAAAATAAAAAATGTTTTCTTGTTGTTTTATTCACAAGGATAACATCGTTTATAATTGCCAACTGATCTTCCCATTCAGTCTGTGGTTTGGAAATCGAATGACCAGAGGTCAAGCAACCAAGGATTTTTGCAAAATCGCACAATTATGAAGATTGTCCTTTTTGTGACACTGTTTTCACTGTTGCATAGCAACGGACGCGCCACAACAGTTGAAATTCCACCAGAAGGTACATTAGTTTGTGTGTTGTAGGCAATCAATAATTTAAAACTGCCGCCGTTCGACATGCAATTAAGGTCTAAATACGATTTTACCCTTCACAAACTATGTAAGCTTTTTCAGATATACCATTGCAAGCGAAAATATGCCATGCTTAATGCTTTATGTTAAACGTTTTTAGCGTAAACTTAGATTTAAAATGGTTCAACAAAATATTTTTTAAAGTATGATTGAGATGTTTTATTAGATTTAAGCTTAACGGTTTTACATAATATGGTTTTATTAAAGACAAGCAATATAATTAATTTCAATTTTATTAAATGAAACACGTTTTTATTGGTAACCCACCTTATTATTTACAATCTCCGCCTTAATAAAAATGTCTCGTTATTTGTCTGTTTGCACGGCTAACCACTAAAATGTAGTACCTTAATATTGAGTAATAACTTTAAGTAGGCCTACTATGATCATACTTTGTTGCGAAGATAAAGTATTTCTAAATCCTTACTTGTTCGCGACGGGGGTTTGGGGGGGGGGTTTGTTTTACATGAAAGTCAACTAAAACGTAACACCTCTAATAGATTTTCACTTTGCCGGGCATGGCGTACAAAGCAAATAAAACCAGAAAACCCCAAATCCGCTTACATAAAACGCGTTTATTAATTTTCGAAAGTTTTTTTGCCGCCTTAAATAGCGTTGTTAGTAAACACTTATATATGAAGCTGTAATGCTCTTTGTCAATTTTTTTTTGTGCTAGCATTTTATCTCAGTTTATGTCATTCCTTTCAAAAGTAGGCTACCGCCTTATGACTTTTCAATTTAGAGTATAGAGAAAATGTGTAAAATAGGGTATCTAAATATGCGATCTTTCATTTTGTACATTACACAGTTAAGTGTGAAAATTTCCGTTTTTAGCTTTACATTGTGTAATCGCTATCCCGTAAACTTAATAGCATCGTTCTCAGCAAATCGACAAGATTCGTGAAATTGTACACCTCTTAATCTTCACGCGTTTCGACGCCCAATGACGTAGCCTATATAGCCTTATATGATCGACCATTTCAATCAAAGTCTTGTAGTCCACCGGGAAATGTATTCCAATCCCATCTTTCAAATTTGTCGATTTAATGAGATACATTACGTGGAGATTTGATTAAAATGATAAGATTGCGGCACGGTTTAAACTATTGCACTAGTAAAACGTCATTCAATTTGTTTCCGATAAAAGATATATGGTTGTTTTTGCCGCGGAACAGCTTTTTTGTACCTGATGTACAGCAAATCCTGTAATTGTTTAAGAAACGCAAATTAAAATATCAAACTTTGGAATTTTTATACTTATAGTTTTAGTTATGTGGCAGCTAAACAGTCTTTTGTAATTGTTCACATCCAACTAACCTTTAATGTCGACCACTTTAACATATGATTGAACATCAATGTGTTTAAAAACATAAACCTATCTGTTCTTTGTTTTTTGCTTACTTGGAACGCAGTTCGACGCATAAGTAAGTATTTGCTCGAATCAAACGTCATTTTGTCAGGTGTCGTACACGCAATGTCATGTCAAGGTTGTTTATGTGGCCTGAACTGTGCCTGGAAATTGTTAAAACTCACCCGGCATGGAAATGCGCTTCATCATTTTACTAATATTTTAATCGCCAAGGCTTGCCTAAAACAAGCATTTTTCTGTTTTTAAAAACACGAATGTTACCTTCTTGCCACCTACGCTGTCACTTTCAAAGTTCTGTTGACGTAATGCAGCCGTATTCTAAACGTTTAGAGTTGGAACTGTTTTATATATTCACCAATTGGGAAGTTTTTTTTTCTATTTTGTAATCTTTTTGCGTTTACGAATATTTGTTTGTTAGTACCAACCTTTACTCACCATCAAACGATAGGTTTGGGTCAAGGTCACCAAATCTATCACCAAGGTCAAGCTTTTTATTTTTTCAGGCATTTTATAAATGTGTTTTGCTATACTTTGTCTCAAAAAAACTTCGCAAAGTTAAATTGCGACTATTTACGCTGCTGCTATAGATGTGTTTTTAAAAAAATGTTTTTTTTTAAACTGATTGATTGGCCGATTTCCGTTATCTCTATAAAAGGCTTCCGTACTAAGTGTTGTCTTCTGTTTCTGTAATTTGTCTCATGCGATCTTCAACCACTTGTCTTTATTTCTAATTCATTTCCTCTCGTTTAGTGCCGAGACCACCACGAATCACGTTGCAACCCAAAGAAACGCTTTACGCCATCCGAGAAGTGGAGATTGTTCTGGAATGCGCGGCCGACGCATACCCCGACGTGATCACATCTGGAGGGTAGGTTTGCAATTTAAAATTCAGTTAGTTTAAAAAATCCAAATGCAGAAGAACATACCTTGAGTTCAACAGACTCGTCATATATTTTCACGATACACACCGGACCATCTTCCCCTGTTTTAAAATGAGTTCAATGGTTGGCATTCCAACCAAGGAGCCTTGATCAGTGTTGTGATGACTGAAGTCACTGACTTGACTTGACTTAAGTCACTTACTTGACTTAAGTGCACTTAAGTCACTTTTTACAAATGACTTGAATGGCATAAGTCTTTCGACAAATGGCTTCACTTGACTTAAGTTATTTGGACAATGACTTGGGTTAAAATAAAATGATTTCGTTAGGCATTTTATGCTATAAAATATTGAGTAATTATCTTAATTTTCTACGTAAAACAATTTGCTTGCTATATGTTGCGTTTTGTATTATTTTTTAGTTAAGTTTACCAATTTTACATATTAAAAAATATTTGAAGTGCAATTGCATTAACTGTAAATCAATGAGGTTTTCATCTTCGTTAACAGCGTACCACTGCGTTGAAGAAATGGACTTTTAGTTTTTTATGTCATTCGTTAACAGCGTTTGTTTTTCGAATCGCTTATAATCACTCCTGATGGTGTAGTGTAAAACAGCGGCCGCATTCCAAATTACCGAAGCAAGTAAATCAAGACAGCACTCGTGGCAACGTGTTGGCCCTCGAGCCACTTCGATTGCCCATTTGCCTGTTTGCACATCAACCTCGGCAAATGAAGTCGTTGTTTATTTACTGGCGCGCGAGTTTAACGCCTCCAGTTTTCGGCCGTCGACACGGGTCATAAGTATATGGTCCGGGAACGCGATTCAAGTGTTCTTCAAGGAGTCTGCATTACCTAGCAAGAAAATAGGCTTGATCAGAGGTTGAACTGGAGAGATAACTGGTTAAGAAAATTTGAATTTGTAAAGGAAATGATTAGGGAAAGTAAATTAAAATAACGCATCACCAACATCTTAAACGTAAATTAAAAACTTGAACTTCTCCCAGAAAATCATAATAAAGAGTGACATAAGTCTACGGAACGCTCACCAATTAAGAAGAAGCAAAGAAAATAATAGGAAAGGAAAATGAATATAAAACAACCAAGTTTAAACCCCATTAAATAACTAACACCTTTAAGGGGAAAAAAGTCGAAACTGTTTCATTTACTCGAAATTATGGGAAGACCTATATTTTTAAAAGTCCAAAACGTACCACTGCTTGTAAACCCCATTAAAATCACCAACGACTTTAAGGAAATGAAAATCTGTAATTATTTCTCATTTAATTGGAATTATAGAACGATATTTAAAAAGTCCACAAAACGCTCCGTTGCAAGGGAACTTGTAACGAAGAGAAAAGAGACAAAAGTGAGTTGTTTAACGTGACTTTCAACCTATGATTCACACCTTCATGGAAAAAAGGTTTAACTTGTTCTAGTATACAAAACCCCCACGACTTAGCCCATACGATATACCGCATCACTACTTGATCTAATCGTGGTTTAAGGTTTGTCAACTTCAGTTTGCGAATGACTTCTAGGAAACATTTGTTTTGCTTAACCAGATCCTTCTCCCATCTCTTCCCTTAATCTGTAATTTGTTTGCTTTGGATCTTTTGTCTGCCTAATGCGCAAATACAACAATGTTTTATCGCCGAAGCGTTTGATATCCTTGGTCACAGCGTACATAAAGCCCTTTTGGAATACAAGTGTGTTGTTTTGTACTGTCATATTATATTGATAGTCGAAAAGTGCCCGACTGTGTTTTACACCTTAAGTTTGAAAGTTAGAACTTTTTCACAATCCAAATCTACTTCATCTTCAAATTCCAACTTGATCAACTTATTGACACTATTATATAAATATTAAGCAAAACACACATTATTGTGCGTATTATTACCGATTTTGAAGGTGTAGGCTTCGTATTTCTATACAGGTTGTTATTGCTAGCTTTTCATGCAATCGATCTTTTCCTTATTAAAGCAAATGAGCTATCGATTATTACGGATATTTCTTCATTTTCTCGCCTAGACTATAGCATTGATATTGTTTGGATACTACCTTGGGGCGTCCTTGAAACGTAATTTATTATATCTGTAATGAAGATCGTCAATTGATGACACAATTCTTGATTGGATTTATTTTTGATAAAACATATATTCCACTGTTTTTAAGGTCGACAAATAGTTTTGGGAGGCAAACTTTGAGATTTTCTTTCTCTCGATACAGGATTTTGTTGATTTCATCTTACGGATAATGAGTAACCATATATATGTTTAATCGAATGACAGTGATAGGCAGTTAATTATTGACTTCCAACACAAGATTGTAATTTAGTGTAAAATGGACATCTTAGTGTTAAATGGACATCTGATTCCGATCTAATCAAAAAATTAATTCGTTAAAATAAGGAAAATATCTAAAATCACAAGCTACAAATGTCAAAAACGTAATAGTTAATTGTCCTGTTGCCAACAAGGCTATAATCCTCGTTATTATTTGTTTAGTTACTCTTGGATGATGGACGACATTCCGCTAGATGTCGGTATAGAGGGAAGGGAGAACAGGACGATTGTGATGTCACAGACGGACGGAACAATTCGCTTTGTGTGAGTTTTTATTTAAAAAGATAAAGTTAAACTACTTATACATTGCACTTCTTGTCTCAGACTATACTTAGCAAGAAAACGCGTCTATAAATTACTAAATCAATGAAATCTCTTTTCACAGTAATAACGTCATTCGAGATTTTGTTTCATTTATCGGTTAAATTTTGGGAATTAACTGATGTATGTCAAATCGGTTAACTTTTGGGAAATAAAAAATTGTATTCTCATCAATAGGTGTATAAGCCGTTTTGAAATAAGTTAGGTGTACATTTCTATTTCTGCGCCGGGCCTCTGTTTGGCGCCTTGTATGGTTAAGCCAATTCGGTTTAAAATTACAGTTGCTATCAGTTTGCCTAACTTAAATTTTGCTACGTGTAACAAATTATTTGTGCATTTTAAACAAGTTAAATGTGAATTTGTATATTTGCGCTCTATTATTTTCATGTATACCCAAAATATTTTATCTTCCAACTTGACTTTTTGCAGTGGCAGTGACAAGCTTTCCGAAAGCGAGCTCACCCGCTATGAGGGGAAGTACCAATGCTTTGCTGAGAACAGCCTCGGTCGGGCAATGTCCAGAAAGGCGACCATAAAAGTTGCAAGTAGGTTGATTTGCTTACAAGCTTTCCTTCTTACCAGACGTAGTTTTCTGTAAATAAAAGAAAATAAATTCCGCTATAGCTAATTTACATTTTGATTGTTTCACTTTTGTCTGCTTCTAATTTGTTACTGTAACGAGATTAAATGTTAAATAATATTTACAAATCATTTTGAGTATATTTAAAACTAAAACACAAGAATTAATCTCGAAAAGCCGCTGCTATAAATAACAGTATTTATTTGACATCGGTGTTAGAAATATTATGTTTACAAACTTTTAATTGCTTAATCGGATTTTGTTACTGAACAAATAAGATGTTCCCATTTTTTTTTTAAATAAAATGAGTCACCGTAAAATTATTTGGAATTTAGATCAACGATTGTTATGACTGAAGTAAAACCCTTTTAAGTGTTTTATTTCTTCTGTTTACCGTTTTATTCCCCTCAGTATTATTTACCACTACCAATGTTTTATTACAGTGCCACCGTTTCTGTGCCTTGCTGTTTAACCAGTCTTGCGTTTCTTATGACAGCCCAACTCTTTGAAGAATTTATTCAGTCCTTGGCAAGGCGTGGTTGCAAATTAATAATCGCAAAGAAAATAAGCTATCCCCAATAGTACTTGTTTAAAACCAATATGGCTGCTGGGATGCAGAATGTTACGAATAATTTAATTGATTCTTCAAATATTACATAAAATAAATTAAACTGTATTGTCGACAATCTCCTAGCTGTCATTTGTCTCAACCATAAATAGCAATACGACCCAAGGGCTGATAAGCACTGGTTCATTTCATTGTCCTGTACTTCCCAGAAACCCCATACCAACGTCCCAACGACAAGGACTACGCTGTTCGTGTCGGAGATTCAGTCGACTTTAAGTGCGACTTCGAAGGCGTGCCCGGTCAGGTCATTTCCTGGAGTTTTAAAAGACCCGGCGTTTCACTCTCCAACAGAATTTCACAGGTAAGTTAAAAGTTTAGAAATGGGTATAAAATGCGGGCGATTAATTGATAAACAGTGAAAAATGACGAATTAGGCAAGACGGCTTCATATGGTAAAAAATATGACGTTCCACTGTTGAATGTCGAGCTAAAATACATTGAGAGTTTAAAGCATGAAGTTTAGGCAAGGAATAGCAGTAACTATACTAGAGCAAAACTGTTTTTCGGCTAATTGAAATTTATTTGCAGTATAGAAGAGAAGAAAATCTTAAACTTCGGATTTTGTCTAGCGTTTTTATAGTCAACAGGGTTTTGTAAATTTGATAGCGGTGTACGCTACTGAGAAATCTCTTTTGCATTCTATACTAAAGAGATTTTTGCGTGAATTGTGCCTTTATGTTGCTTATTGTTAAAACTATAGTAAACATTTGTAAAATCGCATTTTTTGTTTAGTGTTCTAAGCGTTTTTTTTTGGCAGACTTCTGATGGCTTACTCGTGTTTGCCAACGTACTTGCTGAAGACAACGGCCTGGAACTTTACTGCCTTGTAAAAGATCTGGCTACGAGGAAATCGACTGATGGCACTCATTACACCTTGAATGTCGATACAGGTGAATTAGATTGTTAGATCATCTATACTGACTATATAAGTGCATAATTTTGACATGTTTTTTTGCTTCCTAAAAGCTTCGGGAATAGTTAATTTCATATCATTATCATTGTAAATTCAGCGAAAACAACGAAAGGCTAAAGAAAGGTAAAATCTTGAAGCATCAATAAAAAATATATAATCCGACAGACAACAATATATTGTGTTTCCATAATATCGACATTTCGTTATTGTTGGTTTTTAGCGTTCAGCAGTAGGCTACGCTCGGTGAAATATAGTTGATGTGTCGCTTTTCCCTAACATAATTTGCTTAAGGACAGTATCGCTGACTCTATCCATAAAAAGTTTTTAAACGAAACAATATTAAAGAAAAACTTTGTTTTTAGCGAAACAATATTGAGCCAGACGTAATAAGAATATCAAAGCCCATACAGAAGTAGGTATCATTTTAAAAGTTTCGAATAACTCTTTATTTATTTTCAACATTTGATGTCATTTGATTTGATGTTGAACATTTTATGTTGAAATGAATAAAGAGTTATTCGAAACGTTCAAAATGATACCTACTTCTGTATGGGCTTTGATATTCTTATTACGTCTTACTACAACCTCCAACCATTATGCTCCAAAATATTGAGCCAGGTCCTGAAATAGAGAAACTCTTTCCAAGTAAAGATTTACAATTGGTTTTCCTGTGCACACAATATCTCAGGCTTTGCGATTTTGGGCTTGATGCCTGGAAGACTATTGACTGTTTACATGAATATTTAATGCACAAATCAATACTTCTGGCCGGTTCGTGTTAGCAATTCGGTGTTATCACAATTTCCATCTGCTTGTTTTGTCGCCGAGTTTTTCTCTTGTTGCAGCGTGTAATTAAATTCTGGCGAGTTTTACCGCTGTGCGAAATTCTCCAGCGTCGTAATTGACTTAGGAGATTACTGGGTGGCTAATTACAGAGAAAGGAAGAGCCAATTAAATCTGTGTAGCCTAATTGCAAAACAAAACGACGCAAACTAAAATAAAATTTTTCGGTGCTTTGAATTTCTTTTTTAATCAAATTGCTGGCGAAATTATTTTATTATTTTTTTTCTAATGTCGCCAGTCAGTTAGACACAAATTATCACCCAATAAAGGTTACGTAATAACCAATATGATATTTGACAAAACCCATGTTATTAACCGCGATAGGCAACAAAATCATACCAGTGAATTTTTGTCCTGCTTGATGCCCTTGTAATTTTCTTTTCTATTGGCTATTTTAAAATTATTAATATTTTATAAAAAATTATTAATATTTTTTTTTAGAACGTTTATTGATTGTAAAAAAGTTTATATAATTGACAGTATATTTTTGTATAGTTGACAGCAGGTTTGGTCTTGTCAAACATGTAAAACTAGAAGGTTGAAAAACGAGTAAACTGTAGCATTAAACGTTTGTCGAGGAAACTATATTTTGCCCATAAGTATAGGCTATCATCAGCTCTTTTATATGCCGTATAATAAGTGTCATACTTAATTTGATGGTGAAAAACGAACCAAAACGTATTACAGAGTCACCGGTGCGAGACAGAACGGCCGTAATAATCTCGCCAAAAACCGAAGTTGAACCACGAATCCGACTTCGGGGGGACACCTTAAAGCTAACGTGTGCAGCTGGCGGAAAGTAAGTTTAAAGTTGTTTTTAAAATGCTCTACAATTAACTTTCCCCTTTAAAACAGTAACTAATCAGTATGGTTCAAGCTTTTCAGCTTGTGGCGCAATTCCCTGTATGTCTATCGGAGTTGTAAACTGTTTTAAATGACTAAGTTCCATTCAAGTCAGTTGTAAAACAACTAAAGTCCACGTCAAGTCTCTTTCAATAAATAGCAAGTTAAGTCTCAGTCAAATCATATTTATTATTTGTAAACTCGTCTGTATATGGGCAAAGTCTAAACTAAAAAATTTACGTGCAGAATTCAATATTTAAAAAAGCCTAATGAAAATGCTTTATTTTAAACCCAGGGCATTTGTCTGAAAGACTAACGTCAAGTCAAGTTATTTAACCTTAAAAACTTAAAGTTAGGTTATTAAAAAATAGTAACCAAAGTGCACAAAATCATTGATATAAGTCATCACAACACTGATGTATTTTAACTTGATTGATAATATTTTTTCCGTTTTTATTTTTATTTTTAATTAACATAATTGATTATATTCTTCTAATTCAAAATAATTTCCTGTCACGCGTGATATTAACTGGAGTGCCGAGGCACTGTGTTTGAGAAATACTGCTCGCAAAACGCAAACAAACACACATACATTACGAGTCATCTGACTATCACATACTTTGCTTAATAATGCTTTGTTAATTTGTCGTTAAAACAAATATTTGCAGCCCTACGCCTACTATCTCATGGTCAAAGCTTAGTGGGAAATGGCCGGCTGATAGATACCAAGTGCAAGACTTTGGACACACTGTGCTTATCAGGAATGCCAGCTACAGCGACACAGCTGAATACATGTAAGTTCGCCGGTTCATTTTCTTTTGTATAATTGTCCGATAGCAATGGTCCACCAAGATAGAACCAGACCTTCAAGTAAAATATCGACTATGTTCGATTTTTATATGATATATCAGGTGTAGCTAACTTTTGTTTGAATCCGGTCAACTGAAACATTTTTTAGAGACTCGCGATCGACTGGTTCAGTAAAAAAGTCACAAAAACACTTATTAAACATTTTGAGCGTTAAATGCATTCCAAGCCAGCGCTGGAGGTTGATTTGTTACGCCAAAGAACGCTTTATTAGGCTTGACCAGACAATCGACGTGTTTGCTATCCCTGTTTATATATGGTTATTAACAACAAAATAATTAAAATGCGACTATTTTTTACTTCATACCGACAGAAATTATGTTACGGCAACGTTGTTCCGGTACGTCCTGGTTGCGAACGGGACAAATTTCAATTAGTTTTGCGAAGGATGGCTGCATTTTGCTCTAATTCATCGAATCTTAAAACTAGAATTATCAATTGCCAAGCCAAAAAGGTCGAGTAGATCGACATCATCTTGATTATAAAGACATTTCGATACGAGCTTGTATCATCTTCAATAATGCTCCGACTTTCGAAACTCAGACTGATAGCAATTGCGTCCCATCTCTTATAAGTGATGCTTAAATTGCTTCTCAGTCGCATTAACTGAAGATGATATAATAATCAAGTTGATGTTGGTCTACTCGACCTTTTTGGCTTTGCAATTCATTATCAAGCTACATTACAGATGCGTGCATAGTGCACCCTATAATTATCTAGTTGTCCAAGTCTGCTTACGAGTATAGTCAATCCAATCTGATAGAACACAAACGTTTACTCAGGTGCACAGCTAGCAACCTTCCGGGCCACGCGGCTTCAAACTCCACGATCAGTATCGTCATCGAGTCACGGCCCTTCTTCGCCTCTGACGTCAACAAGCCGAATGACGTAGTGCAAGTGCCGGGCGGCGACGTAGAAATACGCTGTGACGTCGAGGGACTGCCAACCCCGACGACAGAATGGCGAGTTAACGGAAAACCGATTGCAGGCAAGTGACGTGAACGAGTACCAATGCTACCACTTGGCATAGGACTGTGCTTTTTTTAGTTTTGTTCACCCCTAGCATCTATCTCCAGATTTCATTCACCCTTGTCTCGTGATATGATAAAACTATCTCGTCTATATATAACAGCACAAATGACTTAGGTTGTTTCGATTTTTGTTAAGATCAACTCAAGCTAAGTTTTACTATTGCAAATCTACAATTTTCTAATATTTAGGTCGCCACGATAAAAGATTGAGAAACACTGGCATAGGGTATCGGCTCCGATCTGATTTTATCAGACATCCCTACTATAAACTGCGAAGAATTGCTTCCGTTGATGATATATAACTGTCAACCTTAACCATTGCTGTGCCGTAAACCCACACAGTAATAGTATAGACGTAATATTAAGTACTCCAAATATATGTCGAAGATGAGCTATCGTCTTGTCAAGCTGCTCTGTTTTGATTTTGCTGACTTTTCTTGCTCGTCATGGCTATATGTAGGCTACCTGCGATTTTTTAGGGTTTACATGAATATTTAATGCCAAAATCGATGTTATATGGGTATAGGTTGTGTTTGCGTTACACAATATCCATCTGTTTGGTTTTGTGCCTAATTATTTCCTTGATAGGGGTAAGGGCAGATAACTGCCGACGAATTTATCCAATTGGTGATATTTACGCCTACTTGGTAATAGTATAGACGTAATATTGCAGGCACTTAAAATACGCACAATTACAGGGAAAACATTGTGCTTTTGCCAGCGCACTGATTTTAAAGCATGTTTGTTTTAAAAAGTTAGTGTTTGTTTTACAAGCCCCCTCTAGCAAAGGCTGGTATTTTAAATCAGGGAGGTTGGCCCAATTTGTTTAGTCGCCTAATCGATATGGTTTTACGTATAACACCACAGCATCGTACATTCACTAAGTTTAAAACCCGGCGTTGTAACTATAAAATTTAGTTGGTAACTTATTGACTGGGCAGATTGAGGTTGTAAGTTCGAATTTCAATTTTCTGAATTGGCTTTAGCTCGTTCGGTGTAGTCTTGTTGCAAAAACCTGAAATAATATTTTATCTTATTTCAAATAGGGTAATGAGGTGGCACTATACAAAGGCAAATTGCATTGATTCTCGACAAGCTTTCGCACAACAGTGCTTATCACGCCAAAATAGAAATATATTCTACGAAGCACGGTTGTGCGAAAGCTCGTCGAGAATTTAATACAATTGGTCTTTATACAGTACCACCTTATAACCCTATTCAGATTAGACCAATACGACCATATACAAAGATTTTTTATTTTCAGACATGCCACCGATGCCCAACAGAATTGTAACCCCCAACCTCATCAGCTTGACGAACCTCAAACGATCAGACTCGGCGGTTTATCAGTGCATTGCCACCAACGTTCATGGGTCTTTGATCGAACAGGCGTTTGTCAACGTCTTAAGTGAGTACAATACGCTGAAATTAAAAGGCCTAAATAATAATTATATATATATATATATATATTTCGCCAGCGAAGGCATTGTCATTTTTGTCAGTATATTCTTTAAATATTGTTTGACTTGGCTAGCTTTGCGAGAGTATTCTGCTGTTACTAATCAGGAACTAAGGTCAACATTTATCTTACAGGGGTCAAGGTGATTTCTAATATCACATATTCAGTGCAGCCTAAATAATCCATTTCGCATTTCTCACCCGGTAAAGCTATAGATCCGCCTTATTACTTTAACTATACAATACAACAAAACATTGCAGCATCGGCGCCTATCCCGCTGGCTGGCAACATTGACAGCTATAAGCAAGTGGCCGGCAAATCAATCCAACTCAAGTGCTTGATTTTCGGGTCTCCCCCTCCAATGATAACTTGGCTGAGGAACGGAGAAGAGGCAATGTTTCAGGAAGGGTAGGCATCTACAATTTAAAGTTGAATTTTAGTTGGAAAAATAACGATATACAGTAGGGATTAACTTTGGAGCATAATGATTGGAGGTTGCACTAAGACGTATAGTAAGAATATCGAAGCCCCTACAGGAGTAGGTAGCATTGTTTTCAGAATGATACCTACTTCTGTATAGGCTTTAGTATTTTTAGTATAGGGATCAAGATTTAATTACTGCGTTTTTATTTCTTTTAATTCATATTTTTTCACTTTTGTTTAGGCCTACTTGTTTTTTATTAGTTTTACTTTGAGTGTATACGTTATGCATTTGTATTTCTTTATGCGTCTTTGCTCGTTTTACTCTTCAAACAGATAGAAACCAATTGCACAAAGTTGATTTATAATTTACCAAAAAATTTACCTTGTTGCAAATCAAAATTGTCTCCCGAAAGAAATATTGTGCCTTAATGCGGACCTTGGAAAACAGCGCTCTTGCTGCGCGTCAAGTAATAAAGATCAACAAACTATAAAAAACTATGATCTAAATATCACAATATTTCTAAAAACAATATTTTCTAAAAAAGGGCAACAAATAAAGCAAGAACACGCAAAAGTGATCGGGATCTTCGATTTTGTTTTGCATAAAATTGGAATAATAAAATCTAGTTTATATTTAAAATTGTTGCATAAATCATGGTTTTAGTTAGTTACGTACGAGGTTTTGGTTAGTTACCTACTTTTACATGGGCTAGATGACACCTTGTTTTTAATATTTTAGGAAACACTTTAATTCCAACTTGTTCAGTGGGTCGTTGTGACTGACAAATTCGACATCAGAACTCTGTAAACCTTATATCCCAGACAATTTTTGAAATTTGTTGTTAAAAACAATATTAAATCCAGGTTTGCCCAACCCGCCCTCGACACAATGGTTATCCAAAACGTGAAGGTATCGGATCAGGGAAAGTACCAGTGCTACGCCGAGAACGCGTTCGGTAACGTTACGGTTGACTTCACGCTCGACGTTCTACAGGCCACTAAGATCGTTCCGGTCCGTGGACACGTTTATAACGTCACAGTGGGCAAGAGCGTCACAATGGAAGTTAAGGTACGATTGTGGCGCGCATTTTTTGAAAACTGCTGGAAACGCTACACATGTTTTATTTATTATAATGCAAACGTTGTTAAAAGCATTAGGACAACGCACAGTAATTTTTTACCTACTAAATCGGCGAGCTTTCTAAATAAATAAATATTATTAAGCTCGTTTGGGAACACTGTGTTAATAGTAACTACTAGCCTCATATTGGACGAGTTTAACATTCCATAAAAATTCTTGTAGAAATGCATACCACGACAAATGTCACCACCGTTAATTTTATCACTATTAAAGGGGCGCGAAAAATTTGAATTAAACGACGCATTGAAAAGACTGAGAATCTCTGGACTGCAATTAAAACATAAAAAAATATCTTGCAGGTGATCACAGACCCCCAGCTAACGGCGAGGTCAGTTGAGTGGGAGAGGAACGGAGTGATTATAGGAGAGGGAAGAAAACGTCGCATCAACGATGCAAAGTACTCAGATGCCGGGGAATATGTCGCTTCGGTCAGAACATCACTGGACAGCGCTAAAACGGCAATCAAACTGGTTGTTCAAGGCAAGTAGAATTTTGCAAATTCGAAATTAAAAGGCTTTTTCTGGTTGCGATTATTACTAAAGGGGGGACTGTAATGAAATAAAAACACAAATATGGCGAATAAAAACAAAAAGTCTAAAAAGGCAACTTCACAGATGAACTCATTTTTTTTAACCATTTAGTTTTATTGAATAATAAGCAGCCAATATATATCCAATAGTTCTTTTCAAAACTAATAAAATGATGTCCTGCAACCAGTTAATTAATAAGCAATCCATTTGAATGACAGAAATGCTTTGAAACGAAGTTTAATTGTCACAGTAAGCCCCTGCAAGCCCCTGTAAATCGCCATTCAAGCGGGGTTTCGGTTTGTTGTTATACTATATCAATTCATGAATTAATCTAAAAACTAACAACAGGTTAAAACCGTTGCTTCCAAACATCGTTACCTTTTA
The DNA here is from genome assembly GCF_963924565.1 of Ascidiella aspersa. Lineage (NCBI taxonomy): Eukaryota > Metazoa > Chordata > Ascidiacea > Phlebobranchia > Ascidiidae > Ascidiella > Ascidiella aspersa. Next base: position 26,332,062 of record NC_139451.1, read on the forward strand.
TAAAATACATTAGATTACAATGTATTGCTTCTTTTAACTTTTATGAACGTGTTTTTACCCAGATTCACCTGGCATGCCGAAAGGTTTCCGATACAGCCTCAACACCGATCCACTTTTGATCGAATTTCAGTGGACCGCGCCCAATGACAACTTTGCACCCATCGAAGGTATCTTTCATTTTTTTCTAATTATCGTTTGATTAAAAAATAACAATAGCCTCTAGCTAAAATTTGCGCTAAAATAAGCCTTCATTCGCAGAGTTTAAGATCGAGTTCGAAGAAAACGTGTTCCAGCCCAACTTCTGGCAAACACTCATGGATGGAATATCACCCGGGTCCACTTCGGTAGCAGCCGACCTCTCACCTTACGTAAACTACCGCTTTCGCATTCTGGCCAGGAACGCAGTGGGCTGGGGAATACCAAGCTCACCTTCCATGAGATACGAGACTCCGGTGGGCGGTAAGATGGCTGGCTTTTGTCATTTTCTAAAACCAATGCGGTTTGTCCGAGGTCGTTAGTTCGAATCTCGCCACAGACTAGATCAGTGGTGTCTAAACTTTTTAGCTTGCGGCACACTAAAAAAACTTCAATATTTCGCGGCACACCTTTAACAGAACAACAATAGAGCAATTTTACAACCGCCCTTAACACGTGACAAACTATATGTTATTGTCTCAATATTATTGTAATGGACAGTGCATATTTAGGTCTAAATGCTTGCCTGTTTGTCTATTGGGTATACAAATTAACTAATTTTTCAAAAATACAAAAAGGTTCGCGACGCACAGTTTGGAAATCACTGGGACAGATTCTTCTAACCTGACTTGCTTGCATAATTGATCGACTGGTTCGGTTAGTATCTTGAAGTATCCCCAAGTATTATTGTATTACAGTGTTATGGGAGTGTCGTTATCGTTAATGATAAAACACTCAACCAAAGGAATTGTCAGTTTCTGTAAAACATAATTTACACGGGAAAAGTCGACATCACTTTGGAATCGAAGGTGGCTGATTGTCGTTGAGTTGTTTTTCGGTATTTTCTCCGGGGATGTCCGATGCCTAGCTTTTAGCCCCAAACCCCAACTTTTTTTGGACAAAAAGTGTCGCGGTCCATCCGATGCAAAATTTCGTCAATGCTATGCTCAAACAAGCAAAATATATAAAACTGAAAGTACTAACTGCAACTTTTCACGGATTTTAAGTCAAATTTTCTTCTGCGTTTCGAAGTTCAGTTAACGCTAATTGTGAACCTACTAATTTTTACTAAATTTACTTTTCCTGGTAGATTTGCTATGCTTGATCTTAAATCAATGTTGTTATTACTATATTAATTTGGTATAGGTTGGACGCCGATACCACTCTATGAAGTACCGATACCGACATTGTCAGACATTCTAATCAATCACCTTGGATTCCCAAATACTGTAAGGGGAAATTTTCCGTGTAAATTAGGTTTTGATTGGAACTGACGATTCCAAATTTTATTGAGCGTTTTACCATAAACGGCAACGGCACTCGCATAATACTGTAATTATACACGGGAAGCCCTCAAAAGACTAACCGAATCAGTCGATCAATTATCTCAGCAAACCAGGATAGAATAGTCTAGCTTGTGGTGAGGTTCGAACTCACTACCTCGGACGAACCGCATCGGTGCAATAAAAATGTTTATCTCACAGCCTTGAAAACTGCCTGAAATATTTTCTACGATTACATCATTTTTTGTTTTTTGATATGCAGCGCCAAAGGTTAACCCAACAGGAGTCCAGGGTAAAGGCACAACTAGCAACAATCTGATCATTCAGTGGGACGAAGTGAGAGGAATTGATCAAAACGGACCAGGTTTCGGATACAAAGTCAGGTTAGTGTTTTTGTCGATTTCGAAAAATTAATGTCTAATATTTTCCGATAAAAATGCTGCTTTTAGAAGTCACAAAATGATTATCGAAACTGTTTTTTATAGTTAGTTAGCATAGTTTATGTAAATAAAGCTTCGTAAAATGACCTTAAGTCATTTAAAAGGGTACTTGTTATCCCAACGCATTACAATCGCACAACGTCTTACTGCCAGTCCAGCAGGATGATTACAATTACAAGTGGAAAAATTATCGCTAATATCTGTATTGCCAACACTTTAACTGATCGAACAACAGAAATCAAACTTACATCGCGCGTATAAACACCTCTAACTTGAGTTCTACTACTAACCCAGTGACCTTAACATCTATTTCCTTTGATAAGCACATGTTTTGTTATACTTCTTATAAAAAAACAGTTTCTGTCGTATCGACCAATGCGCAAACGACACGTGGCAAGTGGCTGACGTCAAAGGCACCCGCACCAGATACACGGTGATCGACACACCGGTCTTCACCGAGTATCGTATCAAGGTCGGCTGTTTCAACGATGAGGGCAATTCGCCCGAGCCTATAGCTGTCATCGGGTTTTCAGGAGAAGACGGTGAGTTAAAAGTGTTTACGGTCGTCTTAAACTATGTGTTTTGTGTGATATTAAAGTTTGTAAACAATTAAGCGGACTGTTAGCTGTATGTGTACCCTTGAAGCTTTTATTTAAAACAGAAATGCTTTGAACATTTTTGCGGGAGTTTTAAAAAAGCATTTTTCGGTTTTATGCAAAAACATAATTTCTAGATCTTTCGCACGACCCGATTTAAATATATGTTAAAAAAACAAAATCGCGGTATTTTAATTAGCTAAATATGTTAAAAGCCAATTCACATTAGAATATGTTAAAAAACTTTTAAATATGTTGAAAAACCAAATTACAGTATATTAATTGGCCAAATGTATCGCAAATTTCCTGTGTAACAACTCTACCTTTCAAACAAACAACAACAATTCCCGTTTAAAACCACCACTCTTCACATAGTTCTGGGACTTTTTAAGTTTAGTCGTTTCGCAGAATACTTGAATCAAAGTCTTTATAAAAACACATCAAAAAATTCCGCTTCCAACGAAACGTCCTAATTCAGTGTTTCTTAAAGTTGTGAATGGTTTACCCCAGGGTGAATAAAAATTTTGCAGAGGTCAACCAACCAAAAGGGGTGAATAAGGGTGAACGAAAGTTCAGGAGCATCCTATAGTCACTATAGTAAACAACTTTTTGAAGTAAATCGACTACTGAACTGTTGTTTTTTGATGTTTTTTTGCTTATTGTACTAGTTAAGTTGGTTTGTACTGAGTGTATAAAACAGGCCTACCATATGTCCTCTTTTAGGAGGATTTGTCCCCTTTTCTTGAGAAAACTGAATGGTCCTCCGAAAAATGTCTAAATTTCCTCTTTTTTCCCATTTCGATTTAGTTGCTTATACTTTCAACAAGACTTTTAGGCGAGAGGTTGTATTTATATCCAAAAAAATACTTAAGCCATGAAAGATGCTGAATTGCTGGTTTAAAAAGGGTTTCTAGGGGGGCTCCAAGCAATTCGTAGGGGGGTAGGCGAGCTCTAGGTTAATATTTAATTTTTTTGCTATGATTCTAATGGTATCGTTTTCGTTTTGGTTGTACACCACTCCTACAGCGCTGTACAAACTCTGTTTTAGCTAACTTTAACATTTAAACTGCCAAAAAAATTTGCGAATCTTCTGTTATCTAATTTTGTTTACTTTGTTGAGCACAAAGTCTCTTTTAGTGCCATTTCACGTTTTCATATCATCGAAGGTACAACGGCCCTATTTAATTACAATTAGATAAACGATAAAAGTCATCCACCGTTTGAACTATTTTTTATCCACATTTTATATAATTGGATAACAGGCTAGCAAAAGGGGACGCAATGTTTTGCGAAAAGCCTCCTGATTTTACAGTTTAGCGCCAATTCAACCAATTAAATCCAATTTTTTTCGTGCTTCGCGCGACTGACAACAAACTTCACTATTTTCATGTTGTCTTAGTGATATTTAATTAAAAATTCCGAATTGCTTTTCGTAGGGGTGCAAGTTATAGGAAAATTACAAAGGGTGCCGCTGCTGAAAAAAGGTGTGGATATGGCACGTATTTCTCAAACGTAACAATTCATACTATCGTTTTACTTGCAGGCAAAAAAATGTCCTCTTTTTGGGTGCTAAAATATGGTAGGCCTAGCATAAGTACAACAATTTGGTGACTTTGTTTTGTGCTTTTGTTGCTTTATATTTCTGTGCTCGTGAAATTGTAGATTTGCAATGGTAAAACTTAGCTTGAGTTGATATTAACAAAAATCGAAACCACCTAAGTCATTTTGTGCTGTTATATATAAACGAGATAGTTTTATCATATCATTAGAGAAGGGTGAATGGAATCTGGAGATAGATGCTAGGGGTGAACGAAACTAAAAAAGTTTAAGAAGCACTGTTCTAATTTACCTGTTTGTACACGAAATCATCTTCTCTTTCTCTTGTTTAGTTCCACTCTCGGCTCCAGCCAAGGTTGTCGTGGAAACGTCGGACAGCGAACCGACCAGGGCCATGTTGTCATGGCAACCGGTCCCAGAGGCCGACGTCCAAGGTCATCTGCGCGGATACCAGATATCCTTCGCCGAATTCGGAGGCACTTGGAGTCAGGGTAGGTTATATCTAAATAAACAACGCAACGATATAAGTATTAGTCAGATACATTAATGATTAAAAGATGGACAAATTTCGTTGTTTATTCGGATATATTGACGATGTCTTTGGTGGCGAAATATATAAAGGCTTAACCAATAGCGTCAGTTTTTTACCGGTATCAAAATTAGTCGAATTTCATTTCTGCATGGAATATGCACCAAGACCAAAACGTATACTACGTTTATATTGAAGCGACTGGTTCTTTGTTAGAAAATAGGACTCACCCGGGAACAAGCTGGTCCCGTGTCCTTGCTTCATATGAAAGAGCATAACTTATATGATAATAAACCTGACTTAGGGTAATTTGCGACTTGTAAATCTAACGCCTGTAATCACGGTATTGTTAAATCTGAATCTTTATCGTTATCTCGCAAAACAAGGTTTAGAAACATCATTGTCGTTCTTATACCTTTACTAGAGTTTTGATACGTTTAATTTAGTTTCTTTCATAAAAACACTGTTTTTTCATTGTCCATGCACCACAGACGTTTCCGTTTTATCGTCGGCAACCCTTGTGAATTAAAAAATGCATACGATGGCTTAACCATGAAGACCAAAGCCAAATATATTAGGTTCCCTTTATACATGTGAATCGCTTTTGTAATTCATATGTTTTATTATTGCCAGTTGTTGCCAATGTAACGCTTTGATTTTGTAACATTCTGTCAGCCTAACATCCAGCTAAGGAATCTAGTTGTCTTCGCCTTTATCTTTTGTTTTTCTTTATTTAGTTGCTGTCGACAACGTTACCAGCGGTATTATTGAAAACCTGACGCCAAACGGGATCTACCAGTTCGCTGTGTCGGTTTTTAACACCCTAGCGGTTGGACCGATGTCAGAAATCGTCCGCAAGCAGATGCCAGAGAGCTGTAAGTATGACAAATTGCAGTTTTGTATAACAATACTGGCTTCGATACAAGCTTTTCTTGGAGGGAAAAACTTGAATACTTTAAAAGGCAAAATAGCAACGCGAGTGACTATTTTGCCTTTCAAAACAACTGCGCTTTAAAAAATCAGTGTTAAGCCATGCAGTAGGCCTACACTTTTTTTGGATAAAATAAATGGAATGACGTAAATTTTAAACGTCTGTTGATTAGTCTGAGCATGGAATACTCTATTTTCCAGTATAGATTATACTAAAAAACAAACACCTACTTTATTGAGTTCCGCTCATTCTTATATCTTATCTTATATTTCATCCTTGATTAAAGAAATACATAATATCTTGAAACTTTTACATCTTTCTGGTTAATAAAATACAGTACTTTCAAGGCAGTTTAAGTTTTTATGATAGTTGACACTGTTTTTAATGTTAATTTCTGTGTATTCGGCTTTATTCCGTGTTGCTTTGTTAGTGCCGGGTGCACCAAGTGATGTCCGTATCGCCAAGAAGACATTTTCTCGCCTTTTGGTCGCTTGGAGCGCCCCAGAGCAGACAAACGGAGAAATCATCGGATACAGTGTCGTCTATACCTGTTTCAACGACTCAAGGTTTGCATAAACATTTCAGCAATAATATTTCGTCAGGCAAAATGTTGTGGCTTTAAGGACTTCAGGTTTATACAACTTTCATGAAAAAGCTCATGTGAAAAAATGATAACACTGCTAATTTTGTGCTTCGCAAATAGTTACCGACCATTTGTTGGTGCAAGATCTCTACTCAAGGCGTTGTTTTTCTCAGTTGATAACCAATTGTAGTTTTGTTGTACGGCTTAACGCGTAAAAATATAGTATTGAGTAAGGTTAACATCAAACTACAAAACGTTGATAATCTTTCCGCTGGTACAATATGTATAGACAACACGATTCCTTAATTGCCTCCTTAATTGCAAGGCGAAGGTACATTTTAGATATGCCCTTTCAAAATGTGTTTTCAAATTTGTTATCGGCAGGAGCTAAAGTTTTGTCAAAGATAACATCACAGTAATGCATCACGATTTGTTTTGAAACCTTTGAATTCGATTTTAAGTGCTGGTCGATAACATCTAACCTTCTGTAATAACCTTTGTACTTTAAACTGTAAAGTTCCTGAAACCCGTCGTTGTCTTTTTAATGAAAACCAACGAAACGTGAGCTCCTTAGGGAATACGCTTTCTTTCATATTTTCAAAAGCTTAATCAATTGATTTAATTTTCCAACTAAGCAATGTTGCACTGAATTTGTGATATTGCAAATCACCTAGAACAGCAGAATACTCTATCAAAGCTAGCAATTCAGGTCACACACTATTAATATATATATCAGGGGTGTCCAACATGACGCACCCCAATAAATACAGCCATTTGTAAAAAAAGCTAAATTTGTTCTACAGCCAATTGTCGTTGTTTATTTACAATACAAAACAATCCCAGCAATTACGACAACAAACAACTACTTCTGATATTATAACATCATACTGTTTTTATTTTTTGTATAAAAGCGCGTTTAATATTAGAAAAAAAAATCGTTGCTAAACTTTGGCATGGGAAGAAGTTATAAGATAAAAATATCTTTTAATCATTAATGTATCTGACTAATACTTATATCGTTACTTTGTTTATTTAGATATACTGACGATGCCTTTGGTGGCGAAATATATATAGCTCATGACTTTAAAGATCTTTCAATAGTGTCTGTCCTGATGCTAGCTTTGCTAGAGTATTCTGCTGTTGCAACTAAGCAATTAATCCCGTAGTTATTTATAGCACGACACAGTCATCTAGTACTGACCAACGATTACGAAATTCTCACAGCAACCCTGATTAGGCGAACTGATTGGCGTTGCAGTCATTCCAAAGGCACCTGTATATTTCAATTTTCTCTAAATCTATACTGTTGTGTCAGAACATAGCAATGCGCCATTGTTCGTAGAACAACAGTTCCGAAACGATGTGAAAATAACTATTACAGTGCAACAATATTATTCAAAATACTTGAGCGAATGAACTTATGCCGATGGTTTATTTTTACCTCGTGCGATAAGGGTAGGTCGAAGGGGTTTAATCTGATTGGTTTTTCCTGAAATCATGCTGTTAAGCCCGCCATTGACCGCATTTCGCAAAAACATTTACTGGCTCCACCAAAAATATTTACTGGCTTAAACGAGTCACATCTCGAAATAGAACTTTGCCGTTTTTAACCACTGTTTAATGCACGCCGAACTCGCCTGCAAATTCGTACAAACAAAGGCCGTCCCAGATAGATAACTGTGTTTGTCTTAATGATTAAGTACCTTGGCCGAATGAGGCAGATTTCATAATAAATCATAATACTGGTTGTAGTTTAGTAAACATGCATTTGTCGTGGAGAGTATTGTAATCATACACGATTTAATTTTCAAAGTTACCTCTAACAGTCTTAAACATTTTTTTATTTAAGCTTAGGAAACAACTATTTATAACGTATAGCTTACTTGCAATGGATTTTAGTTGTGTAAATTACGTAAATTTAATACCATGTAAGAATATAAAAATCAACTGCAATATATATTTTTTATTTTGTGTAAATGAGAAAAAAAACCTTAAGGTTATAAAATACAGATTGTATTACACCACGAAGCGTTTCAATTGGCTATTGATCATTTTTCTTTGTGTAGCTCTAAATAGGCCTAAGTGTTTTTATAGCCGTTTTAAAATTGCGTATTTAAACAAACCTTAAAACAATTATTGAATCAAACGAAGACATAACGATACTTACAATTAAAGTTTTAAAATATCTGAAAGTATTTAAGGTGCGTATGTTTATCGTATTTTTTCACATTGGCGTTTTACAGCATCAGACCGGAGCCGATAGAGCTATCGGACACTAAACTATCGTTGGTCGATATGACGCCACTGCACGTGTATAAAATATCGGTGGCGGCAAGGACATCCAAGGGCATTGGACCAAATGTCACCATCCTCGCGTCCACACTGCCCCCTGGTGGTAAGTTATCTAAAAGTATGCTAAAGAGTAAATTTCCCAAATAATTTTCTGGCCGGTAAATTTAGGATTTAAACGTTTAAAGTACTTAAATTTGTTAGACTCTATACTTCGTCCTACCACTTGTTAGACTCAGAAACTTCATAATTTTTTTATGTTGTTGGAGTATCTTGTTAGAATTAAAAAGAAATGCCCAGATACTTTTTCACTGGCCATAAAATTTAAGATTTTACCGTTTAAAATAATTAAATTATATAAATTTAGAGATTCCATTCAAATTTTTAAATATAGAAAACAAAAACCACAAAACATAGTGCAATCTGTCGTTAGAGTATCTGTTTTAAAAACCCCGCTAAATAAGTAATTTGACTCTCGCCAGGCAGTTAATGTGTAAAAGTAGTATTTAATGCACAAATTTGTTGTTCTGTGTAGCTCCTGGAGCAGTGATGCTAAACACTTCTTCCGACGATAAAAACCTGACGGTGACTTGGACCGAGCCGGACAGTTTGCCTGCTGATAAGTTCTTTGTCGAACATCGCGTGAAAGGCTCCGAAGGTAGAAAAGGTTTATCGCACTAGAAATTTATATCGCTTTACCTGTTCTGTCCGCATGTCTGACCTTGATTACTCGCATTGCTGCACCACGGATATTACTTATCAGGAGTTGAGGTCGCCATTTGTTTGCAAGTGTTATTTAACTATTCCTATGGTTTAAGCACGCTTAAAAAGGATTATGTAAATATGCTAGTGTTGTAAACAACTCATTTTAAAATGACTTTAGTCCCAGTCAAGTCGTTTGTGAAAATACTTAAGTTCAAGTCAAGTCATTTTGAAAGAACTTAAGTCCGAGTTAAGTCATTTTAAATAAATGACAAGTCCCAGTCAAGTCATATTAGAGCGAGTCATTTTCAAGTCAAGTCCTTGTCATAAATGAAATGTTAAACTATTAAATCGGTTAATTAGTCCGATTTTGAGCGATACCCCTTACTAAAAAAATAACAAAAACTTAACATACTGCAAGCAAAATGTTTTACGTGCAAAACTTAAGACAAAAAACTCATTTGTTCAAAAGGCTCAAGTCAAGTCAAGTCATTTGAAAACCGTGACTTAAGTACACGGTCATTACAGCACTACAATATGCGGATTATATATTATAAGCTAAAGACCATCTCAGATACTGGCAGTAATTCAGATAACTGCTAAGAGGTTTAGGAAACACTTGTGTAGACAAATACAGGAAAGAATGTTCACCATAAACGGCTTTAAGGTCAAGTCGTGTAAAAACGATTAAATCACTGCCACCGTTATCTAAACATAAACAATCAAAAAAAGAGACAAAGTCCAAGCTGTGTATTACGCAACGGGAGTTAACAGTAGCGAAGCTTTTTTCGTGGATGTTTCATTGTCGTGAAAAATGGGTTGCATTGTTCACTTTTGTATATTTCCCTTTTGGTTTGTGACCAAAAACATCGACAGTGCTACTGGAGATGATCAACAATTTTGGTGGGCAACCCTCGCAAGTTAGATAATCTTGTTAGAGATTCATATTGCCCAAAATGCCAAGTTGTATTATTGAGCAGACAAACATATTTCTTAACTTTAATTCAATTTTAGGAAATGGTTTTTAAAAGTCTGCGCTAAATATAGTTACTTTTCTTGCGAAACCTTGGTATTTTCTCCTGACTTTTGAGTATATCGCTTCGCCTTGACCGTACAAAGTCCATCTGTTATTTTTAAGATCTTGAATGTCCTGATTTGTGCAAGTGCAGCAGAATGTGGCTGGGGGAACAGGCGTTGCAAATAAACCGGTTTTTAACCGAGATACTGTACATCTATTTACGTGTTTATCAAACATGAAATGTCACGCAAGATGAAAACTCTAATATTTTACCCTGCATCCCTTTTCTGGCAAAACATAAAAACAGAATTTTTAAAATATGTTGTATTTAAGTCAAGCTCATGGACCAAGGCCGCAATTTTGTTTTTCCGTTTTCTTTTTTGTTTCTTGCCAAAAATTGGGGTTGATATAGAAATCGTAGAGGTGTCTAAATGAACTGACAATAAGAATCCTGTTTTGACTAAATCACTTTTATCTATAAGATAAAGAGTGGAAACTATGGCTAGAATTCTACCCTTTTCCAATATTGCTTTTAAATCATTATTAGGCAGTGACAGATATTAGTATAGTCTCACACCCACACTCAATAGATTATATTGGACCAAACTTGCTATTTATAGTTAGGCTGAGTATTTTAACCGCGTTGTTCATTCTGTGACGCAAAACGTGAATCATATAGACCGCAGAGATTTGTTAAAGCCCAAAAACATAACCACAAAAAGCCCACGTTTACGGTAAAACCCTATTTAGTATTATTTTCCGTTTTTTCAACACCGAGATAAATGATAATGCGTTACACCGCCACTGATACAGGCTTCAATGCTCTTTTGATTCGCAAATTGTAACCCATTGGAGTAAAATTGTCATTTTTTTAGAATGGACTCGCTCGCCAGATACCTACACTGCTGAGCAAACTGGCACACCCGTTCTAATTCAAGGGTTGGAACCAGGCACAGTTTATCAACTCAGAGTGGTCGCCTTTAACGATTACGGAGAAACAAAGTCGGAGCCTGTATCCGCTGTGTATCCTGGTACAGGTAAGTTGATAAAACTGTAATTAGTGTAGGACAGAATCATGATAGGCCAGCGAAATTTCATAAGTGGTAGAAATCTTTAAAATTCCAGATTCAAAGAGTGGTAAATCATCACTGTTCACAATTCGAATTTTTTATTATATTGACAAGCTTTTGCACAAACTTGCCCTAATAGGTCAAAATGAGAAAAATAAAGTTAACAAATGTGTTGATAACAGTAAAAAAGCCAAAAAAAGCTTTGATTGGCCTGATAGGCTAGGCAAATCTTAAATTATGTTGTTTAAGAAAACAACGAAAAACGTTGTTTGTATACATGTTGTTGTTATAACATACGGAAACCATGTAAAACGAATGGAATCATCTGTTAATACAGGCTTTTTTACAATAGATTTGTAGAACATTTTATTTATCACACTAGGCAAGTAAAATACATCTTTCGTGTTAGAAAATACATGTAGAACAAACAAAGTAATGCTTGTTGAATAAGCATTTTCATTGTCATTTTATCACAAAAGAAACACGTATATAGCATAGCCACAGGTACTCTTGCTTACAGAATCCTAATAAATTACAAGCAATAATTTACAAACGAAAAATTGAAAGGAAACCTACAGCCTCTTCATTGACAGTAGCATTTCTTATTGCTCCGTCGTTTGGTAAATTTGATAAAACATACGCATTAGTGTTTAGTGTTTATAACAAAATATGAAAATTATTCGCAACAGTTGCTATGGTAAGTTTAAAACGTTTGATTTTAAGGAAAGCAATACGCCAATCGCAGTATGTTGAGATTTATGTTAAAGGTTGTCGGATTAAAAGATGCTATATTCGAAAATCAAAATGGCCGAAATGGGTGGATGTTTGAGTTTAACAAAACATAATGATTCAACTAACCTCAGTCCCAAACATAGTTTTTGTGAGGTAAGACTAATATCTATTTATACACGAACCACATGATAAGTGCAAATAATAGCCATATTCTATTTCAATATTTAACAAAACCAATACGTCTCCTATTTATAAGGCTAACCCTATTTTTGACTTAAAAACTCACAAAAATATCACCAGCTTTAGTTATTTGATCTAAAATCGTGAAACATGGTGTACAAAAACAAACAAAAATCGTGTGTTTCGCAAATAGTCATATGTTGGCAATATTGGGCATAAACCAATATACAGACGAAAGCCAATGAATATACAGATCTTCGCACAGTGTAAAATCGTAAACGAATCAAATCTTTAAATAGCGCCAATGGTGTTTTTCCAAGCAAACATTTTTAGTTTTAACTAACATTTTCTATGAACAGCGCGCATTGCATTTTTGCATTTTTCTCGAAGGGCAACTTTCAATTTTTAGATGGTTCGCTCGACAATTAACTTTACCTAAAATTGTAAAAAGGTTTTTTTCCTAAATTGGTTGAATGGATTTTTCCTATCTTGTGGGTTTTTTTCTTATTTTTGTCTAAACAAGCATTACAACAATGCTCTTTATTGCTTCACCTAACAACAAAAAGAACTGATTTAACAATGGAATGTAAACTACTTATAAAATATGTTACAAGGTAGGCAAAAATTCCTACAGATTGTTTATAAATAACGTAGCCCGGCCTTCAAACAGATAAATATGCGCCAAATGAGGTTGAGTTACAGAAAAAAATACAGACGATGGCTACACTGCTGTGGTTAAAAACACTAGGCAAGCCAACGATTTAGCAAATTCAAGAGTTATCCCGCAAGAAATACAAACGGTAGGAAATTGCATTGCGATGTTGCGTTTGCGAAAATCGTTTATCATCTCAAGACAGCAGGATAAACACACGCCTGACCACTCGGGCACGGCATACCTGTTGTCTGAGAGAGATTACCGTTACAGCAGAACACATTGCTTTTCTAAAATCCGAGCCTTCGACTGTTGTCAGTGGTTGCTTTTCTTGAAAGTTCGTGTGGTCACTTACGCAAGGCAGCCTTTAGACTTCACCACGAGCGACTGAATATCCTATTGTAAATACCACTGTACAGCATTGCCAAGTTAGTATTTCGCCCTGTTGTGGATTTCGCAGCCAAGCGTATATCCCCTACAGGATTTGTCTAATCCTTGTTTAATCCCCTCTTTTATCAGTGATGCAGCCATTTTGCCGTGGCGCCGTTCTGCAACGTACCGCTTCGCTTTGCTTCGTCCAGCCTTCGATTACCCTTGGCCGTTGAACCGAATTTCGGGCCGGGCGCTTAATTTAGCCCTTCTGGTAGACGACGGCCGTTTCTTCGAAATGAAAAAGCGACGTTTCCTCGTCTAGAAAGCCCTTATACTTTACCACGTCGGCGCTATTCGGCAAAGCTCGCTGAAGGCTATTCACAATTTGGCGATGGGTGCACTTGTGCTCGTAAATCCGCCTAAAAAACGCATCGTACTGGTTGCCAGTTTCGTTCAAGCCACGTACGATCGACTTCAAAAGGCGATTATGAATTTTGACGACCGCCTGGCCGTCGCGACCGAGCTTAACGTACGCCAGTTTGGTGCGTATCCGTATGCGAAACTCAGGCATGTCGGCTACGCTAGTGTTGCGCACAGGGCAGGCTACATATTCGAACTCAAAGTCGCTGTCTCTGCTCCTGATCGCCTTAGCCACAGCCTCGAAGTTCAGGCTCTTGACTGGCAGCGTTTTCCTTCGGCGTCTTCCCTTGGTGTGGATGTGCAAGCGCTGATGCGTGGCCGGAAGGTCATTGCGACACCTGGAAGACGCGCGTTTCAGGGTCGGGTCTACGTACGGCTCCAGTATGAGTTTCTTGGGCTGGTTTGTGTAGTGCACGTTGAAGAGATCTGCGAAGTAAAAAGTGTAACGGCTTGTACACGCACATGTCAAATCGTAGTTTAGATATAGGTGAAAAATAATAATGCCATCATTTTATTGCTTGCCAGTTGACAAAAATACAACTGTTCCCACACTCAGTTCTATCTTTTATCCAAGTCAGAAGATCTAAAACAATCTCAAAGTTTATAGATCTAAAACAACGTGTTATACCAAAAACGACATCATCAGCTCTGCTGCTTTTGCTTTGCAGGACTAATGATACCGTTTTGGCGTAACGGCAGTATTCTGTCTCTTAATAAATTTGTTTTAGTTTTTTTTTAACCTTTGTGGTTGTTTTGGTCTACAAATAGGTTAACACCAACGTACTCTTTGTCACGTACAAGATAATCTAGTAATTTGTACATACCAAAATTTCAAAGGTTTAAGGTGATATAGTACATTAGTACAGCTTTCAGTTAAGAGAAAAACTATTTACGTGATAACGAACTAAAATTTGTTTCAACATATGTATTGCATCACTTTTGTAAGTGTGATAACTACGGATTTAACGATGAAAATTTAAATGAGTCGAAATAGTCATGTTACCAAATGTTTTCTGCTTTTAGTTGTATTTATCCAGTCAAAAAATTTTTGAAGGTAGTAAAAGTCGAAATATAGAAAATTGCTAGGTTGGCTTGGCCCTTTTTTTAAACAGCATTTTTACCTGATTTATTAAGGCAACGATACCGAATTTAAACTTGTACAGTCATAGATGGGGCAATTTTGTTATAACCGTCCTATCGTAACAAAAATCGGTGGTGCGACTTTTCAAACAAAAATATAACAGCGTTACCGCTCACACATACTCACTATGACACGTAGGTAAGCATTGAACCTCAGAGTTTCTCGAATGTTCCTTCTCCCAGTACAAGGTTCCCATTGTGACGTTGCGATGACGCGCGTATCTGACGCAGAGGTAACGCCGTTGGTCGCCGTCCTCGCTCCAAATCTTAACCACTTTTGAGGAATCGAAAGCGTTATGGCGTTCTCGATAGGCGCGCGTGCAATTCCCGCACATCGCCAAAAACAAGACGAAAACCGGGACCAGTAGAAAATACGAGAGATGTCGGTTTGCTCTGCGGCCGAGGTAGCTTGTTTGAGTGATCGTTTGATACGTTTGCTGCTGCTGCTGCTGATTTCTTCTTGGTCTGGCCCGTCGCGCAATGGTCTCAGTTACATACGTGTTGCTGCAACATGCCAGTAAAAACATCCCTGTATCCTAACAGTCATTTTTCCGATTTTGTTGGCGACCCAAATTGGACGGTAAGCGGCTTGAAAGTTCCCTGTTTGAGCGGTTTTGTCGGCGCAGCTTTTGCACTGAAAGTTAACTCGACTTCTTGTCGTTTTGCAAGCGGCCCACTGTTACGACTGCAATACGATCCGACGTCTTACTTTGCAGCCGAAGGCGTTTCATCAGATTACAAGTGGAAGCGTAAAAAGGCATTAGTACCTGCAACAAAATCGGCCAATAAAGTTTACGGTGAAAACAAATGATCTTTTCGACTTTTCTGAAGTAATCGAAGTCAGTTGTTTTCTAGGATGCTTAAATGACAAGTCGATTTCGCCGAAATAGGTACTTCATTATTTCTACTCGAATGAATCTTGTTATAAACATTTATCCATTTAGCAAAAACACTACGACAAAACTGCGGTTAAACTGACAAGCCTGATTAGGCTTCTATTAAAAGGTTAAACGTCCAGGGTTGCTATAGATTCCAAACTCATCTGCAATAACGCCTATTTCACACAAGTTCGTTTATTTTACGCTACAAAAACAACTATAAAATATAAGGCTTTCTGCAGCCTGCATTCAACAACCCTAAGTTCTTTGCAGAATAGCCTCGTTTGGGAGTAAAGGGGCGTGTGTCACCCATGCTGTACTCATCAGACCAAGACGCTCTAGTTACCGTACTTAGAACGTGCGATTTCTACCTTTCAAATGACCACCAAGCTCTTTGCTCTTGCACAGCCAAAATTAGAATTTAAAAAAAAATAGAGTGAAACTTAAAACTGGGACACCGAAACTTCAAATCTAACAAAACTACTTACAATACAAAATCAAATTTTAATAACAAAGATTTCTCCCTTGCGAAGAATTGGTTTCAAAAAGAAGCAAATATTTTTTAGAATTTTTTTTTTGTCGTAATTTAAGTAAGTGAATTTGAATAAATGGATTCATTTCTTTTCGACAAAATATATTTCTGTTTTCATCTTTAAAAGTCCTTGATTTTGATTGCGACAGAAACGTCGAAACAACATATTTAAGAACAACTTTCACTGTCTTGCAAATTTCGCTTTAATTTCACCCATGCTCAGTGGGGGGCTCACGAATGTTCAGTTAATTGCCCGACGACTGGCGGCCTACGTTCGGGCCCAGCCACAAACCCCAGTTGAGGGCTCGCGAGTTTCCGCCAGCAGCCTCAATCAAGCAATTACCGGCGGCAGCGGCAGACAGCTGAAAAAAACAAAGCGCGCTTCTGTATTTAAGCTTTTCGCACGAAACCAAGCGACCGCCAATCGGAAGCTTGTACAACTTAAGTCAGCAGATTTTCCGCTTTATAACTTGCCAAAAACCGAGCGAGCGAGCTAGCGCGGCGCCCCCTGCTTTTCTGACGTAGTAATGGAGGTTGCCCGACAGCGCGACACGTGCCAGTTTACGTCAGCTTTGGTGCTGGGACGTCGCTGGAAAAGTTAAACGCCCGTGGTGCGTTGGCGTAGCAAACGTCTAGTCGCGATAATGTGCGTCTTTCGGCAAATCAAACGTGATCTGGTGCCGTGTCTTGCGCGCGTTAAAGTCAAGTCGTCACGATAGCACCAAACAACAATCTCGGTCCCCTGTGTGGAAACAACAACCTTGTGTTTCTGTGTTCAGGGCAGTTTAACTATACCTCTTGTCACTGTTACCGAAAGCCTTGCCTGCCTTTTCGTGCTGAATTTATCTGGATTTCTGTCGAATGGTAGATCAATTGCTTTAGGAAACTTCACAAAATTAAACAAAAATGTTCTATAACCGTTTGTAACTCGTAGTAAAGTATTTGGCATTTTGAACGTTTTAAATACCTCTGTTTCATTTTCAACATTTATTCATTTTTCACTGCTGTTAAAAATTAATAAACAGTTATTCGAAACGTACAAACTGATAACTACTTCTGTATTGGCTTATATCCTTACTACGTCTTACTACAACCTCCAACCATTATGCTCCAAGTTTATCAATCATTTTACGTTTCCCTTTTCTATTTTTATACAACCGGACACCTCGATTGTCCTTTACCATTTCACATTCCACTATAACGCCAAAGGTATTTAGAAGTACAATGAATATCGAACCCACACAGAAATGGGTAGCATTTGTACATTGGTAGCATATTGTGATGTTCACATACAATATAGGAATACTTTTCAGCATCCAAAATATGTTACCTATACTTCAGTACAAGGTTTGGTATACATTCGACGTCTGAATACAACCTCAATCCATTATGCTCCAAAGGTACACCAATACTGAAATGGAAACAAAATCGAGTCTCATTTAAAGTCTCCAAATGTTGGCAACCAACCTTCCTCTCTCATAAGCTGCAATGCTTTTACGAAAGAACCACCAAAAATATCGAAACTCAAACTGATTGGCCACAAAATGCTCTTCTCAGAAGAATGTACTTACTTTTACAGCAATAGAAAATACACTTCAGTTACCATTTCCGGTCTATGTTGTCTCCTTGTGCTGGGTTGAAGCAACTCCTAACATTTCATCCGTTAAACTAAATGAATATGCTCAAACTCGTATAGATACAACTGTTGACGGCCTAATTGCCAACATGGCCAATTTGGAACTACAAGTCACTAAACACACATAAATGAACCGGCTTCTACAAACCCAACCCCAGACACGGATGGCATTTTTGTCTGCACTTGGACAAACAAAGGGAACATTCTTTGTCCTCAAGTGCTTTCAAGAGATCCACTTTGGTGAGATATGCGACCTATGTTGAACTTTTTAAGGGTGTAGTACTGCTAACGTCGTTTTATTCTAGGCCGCAGCCTAATACCTGGGAACCGGGTAATATTGGATTAAAAACGGCTTAAACCTGGAAAATTTTCCTTTCAAAAGTGCGAACAGGTTTTTCTTTAAAGATAAACATGTCTTCCCTTCTTTTCGCTAATCTCAATTCTGTTAGTCTGAAGGCGTAAAAAAGCTATGTCAATTGTAATAAAGAGTTGTATGAAAGAGAAGTAGAACCCAGAGTAAAAATACAAATAGCAAACAAAAACATAAAAATTTGCCTAATTTTTATAACGAATATATATTCAGCAAAACGCGATTTTCTAGCTTCAGTGTAAACTTTAATAAACTTAACCTTGGTTTCCGCAACTTTTTTCTATAGTATAGCTGCTTGCATTATACATTGGATCTCAATTATTATGAATATCGACCAGTTTATTTCATTACCAAGAACACTGCTCATAAAATTTAGCGCAAGACCTTTGCCTTAATTGGATCTAAGATTCATGCACACAGTATTGATAGTCTCATCCTGAAAAAAAAACTGTAATTTCAAAGCTATAAAAACGTAAGGACATTTGCATCCTTAGGTTAAACAGTTGGTAGAAAATCTAGGCACCTGGCTGCAGCTACGCTATGCTGAATCAAGTCAAGCAACGAATTGCAAGCCCCACTTGCTTCGCTCCAGTTTCGACTGACCGGTTTTGCCCTTAAGTAGCGAAAAGCGGCGAATAACGAATACGGTCTACCACGTGTGTGCCCAGAGCAAGAGGCCACAGCACCGTACACCCGTAGAACCAGATTTTCGCTTATGTTAAACCAGTGCTTCGTAGATAAACGCGACCAAACAGGCGTATGAATCAAGCAACCAGTTATTTATAGCGTTTGCAGATTTACTCACGTCGTTTAGAAATAGAAACTTAATAAATATCGTATGAATCATTGAATCATTTTCGGCAAGATAAGTTATTTCCATCTTGCTTGATATCTTAAAGATACTTTTTATACCAAGTGATATATAATTGTTCTATTTGGATAGATATTATTTTCTTTTTCTGTTTAAATTTCCGAAAAAAAAACTTTAAAATGCCTGGACAAAACAAGTTGGTTTGTACTATTTTGTTTTCACCGCTTCTCAAAAACTCTAACTGTTTCGGTATAATAGGTAACATAAAAATTCAGTTTAATGTACAATAAACGCTACATACATTATAAAATTTTCAGTAAACAACAGCGGCCTCGTGCATTTAAAAAAAAAATTGAAAACTACTGTACGATTGATAATACACCCATCACATCCATCTAAAAGAATTAAAGTCCTCTAAGTACTTCCAGTGCTTACTGTATCACTTTCCATTTTTATGAGAACTTCTGTTTCCGTTAAAGCCATAGCTAAGGACTACAGAACAAGCTGTAAACACAACCAAGTTTGTTGGACCTATTTCCAATGACTTTTAAACTTTAACCTGGATAGCTGGTCACGTGCCGGTTCAGCCTCTCGGTTTACGGTCACGCGTGATTAGGTATGGCAGCCTAGCTTTTCCCGCCTTTAAAGGCATTTAATGCTGCAAACCCGGTATACCTTGTAATTGTTTATTTATGCTACCGGTATGGGCAAGGCGCCCGCTAAAACGCCAATGGCTGTTTTTGACCAAAACCCAGTAAATTTAAACTTTCTATTGTACATACAGTCGGGAAATTTAAAAAATTGCAGTTGTATATTATCGAACCTTCTCCTATTCCGTTAAAAGCTACCCCATACAACCAAGACATTCAAAATCCTAATTTCATTTGCCGGAAAACTTAAAAAACCTGACAACCGAGATAAAAAAAACTTGAATAGTTTTTTTTTTGTCAACAAAAAATCGTCTCCAATGAGCAAATCTTTCCATATAAATAAGTCGTAACCCAGTACATAGTGTGTACCTTAACTGTTTAAAGATCAAAGACAAATATTTAGCTTTAATAAACCTTTCAACTTTCGTTTATCACATATTATGATTTTGACACTTAAAGAGGAGGAATTGGCACAATTTTACTAAAACCCTACTAAAATGTATATTTCTTTTTTCTATTTCGTCTGTACATATTCGTACGCTTAACAAAACTCTGAGTTCTCCGTTGTTTGTTTATGCTTGGCGACTCGACAGACGATGAACCCGTAAAAAACACCACAAGCGCTTATACCGACGTATACCAAGATTTGCGCACGACTTGTCACATTCTCTATGTCTTTCACACAACAGGCGTTGTAGAGATTACGCAAATGCCCACGTTTGCTCGCAACCTGTGTGCCAAGATAAACAGATTTTAATTAGGCCCTTCGCTCCTGAAATCTCCTAATTCAGAACGTAAATTTTATTTAGGTTGCCTTTCCAGCAGCATTCTCACGGTTAGGTAAAACTATACTGTCAGTAGTTTATTGTTGTTGGACGTTATTATTTTTAAAGACATTAGACAATTTCTTATTAATTTGTCATACGAACTGAGGCAAGCTTGTATAAACTGTTTCTTCTACGAGTAATGCGAATCAAAATAGTCAGTTGGGTAATTATTTCTCTTTACCAATACAAAACTTGGCCTTGGACAGGTCTGCATCATCAAGGTCATTCACTTGAAAGCACCCAAAAATAATTACAGGGAGCTAGTTAACGTAATAAGTATAAAGCTGTGTTGTAATTTGTCCTAAAACAATAGACACATCTTTCGAGAAACTGTTTACAGAGTTTAGAGAAAATTCAACAAACGTCTTTCGTTGTGGCCAAACGACGAATAAACATCGTAATGGCGATGTTTTCGCTCAAAACACGGCCTGGCTTCTGCACGAAAGTTTTATTTACATAACGCGGCTTTGCCTAATAAGTCGACGTCTTAAAGAAACGCTTTGCTTTCTAGAGGCAAAAAACTGTCGTACGGAAGGCGTTACTCGAAAATCTAAAGTAAAGAATCTTGTGGGGAATTGAATTTACAAAATAAAATTTAGAAAGTAATTTTAACATTGATGTCAGATGCTATCTTACATCTCTAAAATCTTACAAAAAGGTGTAAATTTTTCGCGTTTATTTTAATGCGAATAACACGATCTTTCTAGTGAAATATATACTTATTATTGGGATCCGGGGTGCTTAAACTGGGGTCCATGGACGCCTTGGGGTCCGTGAACCAGTTTTAGGGGGTCCATGAACGCGAGGGCAAAAAATTTGTTTATTGGTCCGCTGCAAAAAAAGTTAAAAAAAAAAAAGTTGTTTAAGAACCCCTGATTTATATACTGTACTGTTCATAACTTCAACCATTTCAAAATGCTTAATTGGAATTTATAAACACCTTTTGGGTAAAACACCACAAGAACCACTGTTCTAAAAAAGACGTATAACAAAACAAATGTTGGGTACACTCATACACTGTACACAGATCTGCAGGTTTTTTTTAAGGTTTGGTTTGGGTGACTGCCAAGTAGTTTTAAGAGACCGCAAATGTTTTATTTAAATACCAAAAAGTTGCAAGTCCAAAATTTGGGAAACCGCTGGAGAAATTTGGGTGACCGTTCCGGTCCCCAAACACCTTAAAAAAACACTGCAGATCTGTAATGTAGCTTAATAATTAACGAATCGAAGCCAAAAAGGTTGAGTAGAACGACATCATTTTGATGAAGACATTTCGACACCAACTTATATCATCTTCAGTTAATGTACGTTTTCAGTTAACGTGCATTGAAAAAAATCAATTTTAAACTACGATGAACAAGGTCTTATTTTTTGTGCGACTTATACTCCATGAATATTAAACGTTCGACAGAAAATTACAATCTGAACCGGTGCTTCTTTCCCCAGTCTATAGGTGTATCTTGGTCGCCTTTATGATGGGCGAACCAAAAAAGGTGCTATAGTTGCGGTTGGTAAAAGTAGACTGCGGTTACTCGTAACCGGACTTGCCAGTCTCGCAAAACTGCCAGGTCATGCCGCATGTTCCGTAAAAAATTCAGTAAATTGCGATTCGTTCGAGAAAGTCACGACCTGCAGCAAATATATCGCGTCTGTAGATCAAAAATCAAGGTTCGCGAATCGATTTTGAACTCACTTTTACTTAGTTTCTGTTTTCAAAAATATTGATGCTGTTCGTTTCAAATTTTTAACGTAGTGTGCTTTTAACGGAGATTCTGTCAGGAAACAAAACGTTTTCCATAAAACGTTTAAGAAACATATTGAACAGAAAAAACATTTTAGGTTATCTAAATTCTAAAGATATAAAAATCCAAATTTTATTTTTTAACGTATCTCTTCGAAATTATTTTTCACTTAATTTAGTTAGCCTGACAGAAATATGAATCGTAATTATAACTTGGTCTTATTTTTTTTTATAAATATTAGATCCGTTTGTTTAAAACGCTTCTTTATTTTGAATTAGCGGAAAAAATAGCAGGAACCAGGAAACCCACTTAAAGTCAAACAGCGTTTTTAACTGCAAGGTCACTGACCTGTTATGGTATTATGTTTATAAAAATAGTTTACGGCAAATCCGGTTATAAAAGCCGACTGTGACCCGTGACTAACACTTCACTTTCTACGAATATCACTCAAAAGCCTGATACAAATGTCAGATCGAAACGAGTTTAAAAATACGTTCGCAACGCGTTTGAAATACTCTTTGAGTGGCGACATAAACTTGACCTTTATGCGGGTGATTTCAAAACTTGAAAAATAGCTAAAATCAAAGCCAACGTTAAGCCTCCGGTTAATACAGCGGCGCGAGATATTTTTGGCTCAGTTACCAAAATGGTTGGTTTCCTTATCGCTGTTTTAAGGTCGGTAAACGATTTGACTAATTAAAAGGATGCACATATAGTTTAGATTTATAGATGTTTTAAATTATGTGTGATTGATGAGTTTCTTTAAATTCAAAACAAAAATTTCAAATTGCCTTCTAGTAAATTAACTGTGATTTAGCTGGGGCACACGTACACAGGATAGATTTACCTTCACTGTTAGGGTAACCCGCATTACTTTTTAAGCAGCCTGTAAATATTTGCAAACAAACAAATGAAATAAAACAGGTTAAAGATAGATTAATTACGACTAAATAGTTCTGTTTTCTAATACGATCTGAAAAAATAAATAATAAGTATTTTATTTATAAAGTTGCATTGCGTACTTACATTTAACTTAGCTGCGTTATATTAATTTGTCGATGTGCTTATATTGCAAAAATCGAAATCAACTGAAAGTGGCGAACTAAAACGAGTCATGCCTTTAATTTTTCAATAATATGCTGTAAAATATAAATTTAGAAGATTTTCCTGCCTGCCTCATAATTCGCAAAATTTGGTATTTCCGTTTTCTAATACACTATAAAAGGGTATTATTTTATGAAAAGTTGGACATGTGGAGTATATGCGCCTGCTTACGATGTGACGTTTTTTTATCGTTTCAGCACCAAACCAGGGAGCGGTGAGCACCCAGATATGGCTTTTCGTGATTCTCGCCCTAGTCCTGTTCCTCATTCTGGTCGCTCTCATCGTTTGTCTGGTGCGACGCAGGAAGGGAGGAAAATATTCGGGTACGACGTTTTGCAGCAATGCAATAAAAAATCTTCCCTAGTACTGACTATAGGGATGTCCGATAAAATCGGATCGCCGCCGATACCCGATGCCAAGTGGTAGTATCGCTACTCGTCCGATATTCAGGCAGTATCGTTGCGGATTCGATACCAATTTCGTACGGGAATTTTGGGGTTTACGATCCGATCCAGAAACTTTTACCTTAAAATGTATAAATTTATCAAAACAAATTTGGGATAACTAAACTTATTAAGGCGAAAGCAAGTTTTGTCCTATTGTAGCTTGGAAAAGATGAACTGCGAACGATTTCGTATAACTTTTTTGCCAGTTTGAGCTTAGAAATGACGTCATTAGGTATCGAATCAGATCGCGATATTTTGTGTCAAAAATATCGGGTATCGGTATTGGAATAAAAATATAAGTATCGGACGTTCCTAGTGCTAAGCATGAGTAGTGTCGTGTTCTATTACTCGACTGAGCTGTGCAATTGTTAAAATACCTTGAGGTCAAACGTATTTTGTACCACTGTGTAAATAGCTTTTGCAACCCAGTTTTAAAATTTAAAAGTAGTTTAAAAAAACGGGCTGCACCAAAACCCATTACATTATAGAGCATAGTCGAATATTCAGTGGATATTTCTCACCCCTAAAGATATGTGCTGACAAATCGTCGTTTTTCGAAATCCTTTCCGTATTGGCGATTGAAACCGCTACGATCAATTTGTTTTTTTTTAAGTTGCGGCAAAATTTTACTTTTTTTTTTACAACTTAAAACAAAGAATGTAGTATATAAAAGAATGTAGTATATTTAGTATATAGCTTCTTTGAAACTATGCTTCTATATATACAGTTTTGTAGTCGGTGAGCTTTTTAACGAACTTGAAGAATAACCTGAAAATAACACATAGATTTCTATCCCCCTATAGTGGCGGAAAAAGAAGGACGACTGAATACTGAATCAACACCATCAAACCGTGACGAAGTTGGAGAATACAAGTGAGTTTAAACCTTTCTAAACTATAAATTTCTAATTTAAGCCAGCCTTTTATGTGTTATCGTTGGGCAAACGGGATTATTCAGATCTTAAAGCGGCCTTTTTCGGCCTTTTAATCTTAACTACGACCCAAATTTTAACCTCAAACTAACTAACAGTTTGTTGACCCATGTTAACCGACTTTACCTGAAACAATGTGCTCTGTAAACCTAAAACACGCACAACTCAGGGTTTAAACACGTACCCCAAACGATCACGTTCATTGCGTATAAAGTAGCCGAATGTAATACACCCGACCACTATGTTGCTGCCTAATGAAATTAGGAACAATCTTGCTTTGAGCATTTTACGGTGTGTAAGCGCTATATCGCGAAGCACTGTAGATTTACCTGCTAAACTGCCGTCGTTACACCTATTTGACGCTATTTCACTCAAATGAAGCCATTTTCACTCAAAAATCACAGTGATTCAGAATATTTACACCGGTTTTAGTGATTCATTCTAAACTGACCTGACTCTTTATTTTAGGAAAAATCACTGTGCGTTTCTAAAATTAGGGCGCATCCAACCGTAAGCTGCTAATGAAAAAATAAAATTAATAAACATGCATTCATTTAAATAAAATAAAATTACTGATCCGCCTTAATTAATTTTTTATTAAAGTTCTCAAAAAGATAGCCGAATGAAAGTTACTCAAAACTGGCCTATCCTGAACCTCCAACCTTAGTGAAATAGTTAATTGTATTCAACAGAAACGAATTTTCCTCACCTTTACCTAACATGTGTATTCAACTAAACTGTCCATGCGTCGACGCCAAAGAAAAGTAATCCTTTTTTACGTTGGACTTTGAAACCGCAGTGACCTCAGTATCAGGTCGTTGGCAATAAAATTGCCGAGCGTCAAGCTGCGAAACATTTAACACAAAGCAAACACCAAGCAATGATTTTTATTTTCAAGCCCAACAAAGAGGCATTGTTAATTAATCAACGCTATACTGTACTCTTTTTCAAAGCTCTTTTTCAAAGAATTGGAAATGTTTTCTTTTTCTTAAACATTTTTGCTAAGTATACCCTTAGTTAAAAAAATAGAAATCGATTACAAGTTTTTGTGTCGAAACTTGTCCTTTCCTATAGTTGTTTTTTATTAATTATTTACATTTTTAAAATGCAAGTCATTCTAAATGTAGACACAACTCAATATAATGTCAACATTATGCTTTGGAAAAGTAGCTTTAACACAGTGGTTCTCAAACTTTTTTAAAAAAATTACGCAACGGTCCCCAAATTTTTTTTAAATTGCTCACGGTCCCTTGAAAATATAAACAAATAAACACAAAATAAAACGTTGTTTTTAATGGTATGAATGGGACGGGTGCACTTGCTTCTTTTCTATCAGCTCGGCTTTGTTAACCTCTAACGAATCACGTTATTTAAGTAAAGCAATCATGTACAGTTTTAAAACCGTTACCGTACAGCTCACAGTGGCAACGCAGCAGCTAATTCCCATTAGCACAATGCAACACTATGACGTCACATTGCGCAAGTTAACTTTAAGCGTACAATAACGTGAATAAACAACTAATCAGCTTGTTTGGAAAAGTAAGTTGCCTGAAAATGTTAATGCACAGATTTCTTCTTTTGGAGCGTCGTGTTGATTTTTGTTAGGTGCTTCGCGGCCCCAGAAAATTGTCTCGCGGACCCCAGTTTGAGAACCACTGCTTTAACAGATTAAAGTTGATTGAAGTAATTAGTGGGGATGCCCGCTATTTTGTATTTAATTCCGAGGCCGGTACCCGATATTTTGGGTAAAAGTACCGCCAATTCGATCTGGAACCAAATGACTTACTTTTATTTTCCAGGAAATTTGATGAAATAAAAAACATGAGAAAGCAATGTTGAGAAAAAAAAACCTCGCTCGAAAACTTTGTTGTATTTATTGTTAATATTCTGATTTAAAAAAACAAACATACTATTTCAAATGAAAAGGGCTTATCTTCATCTTAAACCATAGCTGAAATAAACTTTATGCGATCTCTGCACCGATAAAACCTAGCATCGGAAGAGTACCGATACTAAAACTTTGAATCAGTTTAGTCAGTTATCGGCACAGACATCCCTATTAGTATGTGGTTGTAAGCCTGTGATAATTAGAGCTACCTGCTAAAAAGCGATTGCAACTCAATTCCTTCACAACTAGGCGTTTACATATGTAAATAATTTAAAAATTGCATAAAGATACGACAAAATAGCAATTTGAATCCTGAGAATAGGTATTTTTTGTTTTAATTTATTAAATCGGCTTAATGCTGACACCAGCCTTTCCATTTCTTTGCAGAAAAATGTAAGTACCTTTCCTGTCAATTGCTACTATAAGTTCAGCTCGGGTAAACATTGCAAATGACTGTGTTGTCTCAGTGTTGTTTTCTCATGTCGTATGTTTGGAAGGCAAATATGTACCCCACACTTCTCCCTTTACAAACGGCATGATTTTTAACCCCGAGTAACCTTGTGAACTTGGGTTAGTCGATGACTGCGCGATTGGTACCAGTAATTCATGTCGTTATTTGTGAAAATCTAGGCCGCATAAACTGTCACGGGTTTAGCAACGGTATTCGAACAATGATTGACCATGGAAATTGTGAAAAGTTCTTTTCAAGCAGAGCTCAACTGAACGCAATGATAAACCCAAAAGTCGTTGCAAACGACTATTATTCATAACGGAATTATACTTATTGAATTTACAAACAAGTTAAAAACTAAAAGTAAAATTGCAAGTATAAAATAATTACCAAAATTCGTAAACTTTACTACCGCCAAAATGTTTAGTAATTTTCAATTTTAGTTAAGATAAAGCACAAATAAACAGTAGCAAAAGGTTACTTACAACTTTGCGAATCGTCAAAAAGTGGTAAGATATCAATATAAAATAAATAGTTCAATAGATCCTTTATTCTGTTGTCCCATTGTTGTGTTTCTTTTGGTCGAACAGCATGTAGTTGTTTTATTTTAAAACGTCAACTAAAACTGGTACGATTGTTTTGTGTTGTTGGATGTTGTGCTGTTCGATATTAAATGCAAAACCTCGCACTTGCTTTCCAGTTAAACTTTATTAAGTGGATTTTTGGAAATCGTCACAAAGCATCCTACATTTTTATTTTTATGAAATTACCCAAACAGTTAGTTAGCAGAATAGAAGTTCACCTGATTTAAACGTATTCCAACAATTGATTTTACCGAAAAGTTTTTCACAAAATTTTGCTCAAAACTTGCTTTTTGCCAGACACATTTAAACCTTAAATAAAACAAATTCCAAACCCCTAAAATTCGGAAACCCATAATTTAAAAATATTGTAAACCAATATGTACCAGGTGATATTATAAAATCTAAAATGGTTAGACATTAGTTTAGACCTGTAGCCTATAAGCAAACAACTATGGATTTCAAGGTTCGCTTTTTTCATTTCTATATAATATAACAATATTATAATATATACTCATGAAATAAGTAATTTTCGTCCTGCTTACCGTCTGAAAGCCGAAATACGGATCACACACAAATAAAACGAACCTAAACCATCCCGTGTCAATCTGGATGCTTCAATCCTAAACAGGGATAAAATTG
This sequence comes from Ascidiella aspersa, assembly GCF_963924565.1. Classification (NCBI taxonomy): domain Eukaryota; kingdom Metazoa; phylum Chordata; class Ascidiacea; order Phlebobranchia; family Ascidiidae; genus Ascidiella; species Ascidiella aspersa. The sequence goes on from NC_139451.1 coordinate 26,360,240, forward strand.
TTGTATTTAGAAAACAAAAGTTTCCCTTGTGTCTGACATCACCTTGGTCGTGCATTTAAAACTAACTCACACAACATTAAAATCTCCAGCGACGAAAAGGACGAGGTCAAACGTCCTCTTACCTCCGACGCAAGCGAGCCGATGAGTGACATGAATGGCACGCCCACTAGCGGTGCCCCGCTTGTGTCTCCGCTGCGCACTAGAGGCGATAGTGTGGGCGGCGATTCGATCAACCACTTGGGCGACGACGACGCTCGCGAATTCAACGAGGACGGCTCCTTCATCGGGCAGTACGGAACCATCGACGAAAGCGGCAACAATTCTTCGACTGTTACGTCACCGGATGATGACGTAGAGCGTCCGGAAAAGTACCAGGGCGACGCGGTTTGATCGAGTTTTCATTTGGGGGGCGGATGGGGTTAGGAAGATGCAAGCCCGCCGTTGCTGTGCTTTAAGGACCTGCAAACAGCTCCAAGGACGACTTCTATGTTGTGTTATTTCTGTGTTCGATCGGAATAAGACACTGTTTTTAATGTTGCGATTTTTTTTATTTTCATTTAAAGGGAACGCCAAAGCGTGTATAAATATATATACCTTTTTTCTTTTCTTTGCTACAGTTGAATCAAACCGACTGCAGTCGATTACTTTTCAGTGCATTGCTGACATTTGAACTTGAATTTTCATACCGATTTCTCCATGGACCATTTTTATATTGTAGCATTTCGATGTTTTTTGTCCGCTATTTACTGTTAACCATTTATAGGGCCACACTGAGTTTTACGTTTTGCGCTTTTCAAATTTAAACCCTAAATGTACAAAGAAATTAAGGTCTGTCTGTAAACTTCGTTTTACGTTGCCACACATTACGTAAATTTAGGGAAAAATCGTTCGAAACGCTTCTTTCACCGAATCGCGCCATCTTTTTTGCTTTTTATCACCTATTTAAAAACTAATATTTATTGAATGCTACACTGTTACACCGAGTTCGCTTAACTCTGATCAAGCCTAAACGCAGGAAGGGGAACCTAGTACTGTAGGCCGCATTGAATGCACATTGGAATGTACAACATTTATTGCACAATATTTTGGGCGCGTTAAAAATCAGTACAATAAGTTTATCTGGCCGATGACTGCCAACCCTTCAGCTTCCTGGCTTTTTGTCGATTTACCGCAAATATATATATATTTTAGGTTGAACAATTTTAAATCGAAAGCAATCCGTCCACATTTATTACTAAAAATTGGAGCTAAATCGTTTTTAGAGCATACATGTAAATTGGTCAGGACAGCTCTACCTGAAAGATTCTTTAAGAAGTCCTTAGCTGTGCGAGTTTGTTTATATCGCGGTCACATTCATTGTGGCAGTGTTTCATTCTTCTGCAACCTTAAAATCGCCATGCGAGTTTCATTAGCAAGGCAAGTGACCCTCGGAGTCCCTACCCCTGCCCGCACGTTTATTTAGCTTCACTTGAGCTGTAACGCCCTACACTTTGCAAACTACATTCGCGCATATATAAGTCCATTTTTTCGTCGCTTCCCGCACCGCCCGTATTTGCCACGAGTAAAACAAGACGTCGTATTTGTGTCACTCACGCACACGCCCCCAAAACGCCCACTCACGAACAACCTCGCTTTTTGTGACGTCACCACTTTGCTTCTAACTGTGACGTAAGCACAACCTCGGTCCGGCAACCTGCCATTGTAGAGACGCTATACGTGTGTGTTGGACTGTCAAAGTAAAACTGTACTACTATCACGCTCAAATCGTGCTTTGTTTGGTCTTCCTTCTTTCAGTTATACTACTTGAAAAGACTTGAATTTTATAGAATATAGACTAATATTGCTACGAATTTAGAGTTCAAGGGCTAGATCAATTGTAGACTATATTGCTACGAATTTAGAGTTCAAGGGCTAGATCAATTGCACACGACTAGTTGTGACTTTCGATATGGAAATATCAAATGTTATGGATCAGGTTCGGGAATTACTTAAGTACACTTCCAGACTATATACAGACTATAGTGTTCACGTACTAAGTAGACGAGCGTCTGTCTTCTACTGAGAGCGATTGGATACATTTGAGTTTTGTTTTGGCTCTAGTCTTGAATTCTACCACATTTTCGTCCGGGGGTTTATATTGCTAACAATATTTGGGCTGAGGTGAGAGTTAGCGTTGAGGTTTGGGTAGGTCAAGTATTATTATTATATTTATTATTACATATTTATGCCTTCCTTTCAATGTTAGCTTTGACAACTATTTAGAGTTCAGGAATAGGACTAGATCAATTGCACACGAATAGTTGTGGCTTTTGATATGCAAATATTAAATGTTAGGGATCAGGTTTGGGAATTGCTAAGTATACTGCTAGACTATATATACAGACTATAGTGTTTATGGATTAAATAGACGAGGATCTCTCTTAAAGGTTCAGCAATAAGGCGAGATAAATTTCATAACAAAATTCACCCTTATTTATTTTCTGGCTTTTGCTAATCAAACTACGGCCATTTCATATATCAACGCATATAGCCAAGTGAGTCCCCCCTTACTTGGAATCACCTACGGTCCACTAACTCTATTATACTATGATCCCGAAGAAAGTAGGTAAAAAACAAAAAATTACCAACAACATATACTTAATGTGTAATACCTGACATTATTGCCAAGACAAAGACGTGGCCTGTTTTCTGATTTGTCCGGCTTTCTGATAGAAGGTTGAAATCGAATGTGGAAAAACAAAAGTGTAACATTTATCAGGAAGAGGATATTTCGTTTTTTTTAACAAATTATGAGAAAAATCATGCAAACTCGTGTAAAACTTGAAATTTAAGTTTAATTATACCACTATACGAAATCAAACGATAACCCTAACCCTATAACTTGAACATTTAAAAAAAATCGAAATTAATGCATAAATCATATTTGGAAAAAGAGCCAATTTTTTGGTAAAATCTTGCGTGACAATTGGCCAAAACGTATTGTAATCAAAAAACGATAACATGAAACCATGAATTCGAATTTCATTCAAATTAATATTCTTCTTCTTCTTCTTTCGTGTTGGTTAGATATCTGGGCAGTGGCTTGTGAGCCACTGCGTGGTAGAGGGTTTTGCGGCCAATATCGCTGCCCAACCACCGGGACAGGAAAAGTTTGGACATTCTTCCACGATGTGGTTTGCCGTTTGTGTGGCTCCGCACTAACATAGAGGGACGGGGCAAGGCCCCATTGAAACATAGAGGAGGCAAAACGGCCGACTCCTGTTAATAAGCGGTTGCGTCTCACATTCGCTGTTCTCGACAGCTCTGGGGCGTGGTAGCGAGCCGCGGAGATGGATGCGTGTAGCTTTGTCTTGTTTGTTAGGATTGCTTTCTTGAATGACTGTGCTGCGGTTACAAAGGAGTGTCGTGACTTCAGTCGCGTTGCCTGCGCACAGCCTGAGATTTTGCTGTGCAGTAGATGGTCAGGCCACAAGAGTGCCTTGCGCGATTGAGCAAATGTTGCTCCCTTTCGCCTTATGTCAGTTGGCACAATCCCTGCTAGCACTGGGAGGTTGTTTACTGGGGTCGCTGTTAGACAGCCAGTGATGGTCCGCAAGCAGTTATTTGGAGATGAAAGCAAGTACCTTCACGTGGTCGTCCCCGTAAGTATCAGAGCCTATCAGAGCTAATCTGAGAAACAGCCCTGAGAAACGAAACTTGCTACTTATGCGAGGATATGAAATTAATATAAATCGTGATTATAGAGATGTTTCTTCAAGAGGCATGAAGTATCCTCATAAATCCTCCCCAGACGTAAAAAAATGGTTTCTTTACTCGACTTAGACTTCTATTAAGTAGAATTGCATTGCACACAACTGCGTGTCCGATGAAAATCTAAGTGCATAACTTACTTGTAATATAAACGCAGGTATTAATGTACGACGACAATATTATTGCTATCGATTTTAAATATTAAGCTGCTGGTATTTGTCAAGAAAATCGATATCTATATTGCTATTCGGAATCCGTTTGCCAACACCAAGAAAGTATCGGACGATTTTGTATACTGGCAACTCAGATACAATATCGGACGAGTATCGATACTGCCAACTCGGATAAAGAATCGGACGAGTATGGATACCGCCGATTCGCTATAAGTATCGGACAAGTGCCGATACCGCTTTAGGTATCTGACGAGTATATACTGCAAATTTGGTATCAATGTGTATCGGACGAGTATATACTGCAAATTTGAATCAAGTATCATCGCTTATAAACTATGTTTATTATCTTTATACTAAACAGTATCCCTACGCACATTTCACAATTAGAGCAGTGTTATTTCAAAGAAATGAATCAAGTAAGTTTGCGGTTAATTTTTCCCGAGAATACCGGATTTCTAAGCGGCATTGCATTACCAAGTATTGGGCGACCTTCCATACGCGACCCTTTTCATTCGCCACAAAACAATTAAATTCAGTGGTTTCTCTAAGCACTGCGCTAAGCACTCTCGGCCGCACCCATAAGCGCATTTAGGCCTAGATTGAACTGCAATCAGCGGCTAATGCAGATTAGATGCAGCGGGATTTATTTGCCTTGCTAGTGCTCGGGGGCCATTTGGGTTCGCAATTTGCACAACAGGTTCTTCGGCTTCATGTCAATGTTTCTCGGCATTTTAGCCTGGTGTGTTGAACGTTAAGCTTACGGTGAATGAGTAACCAGGTAAAGGCAGGTTTTCGATTGATTGCGGTCCTTGCAGTTGTCAGAAAGGCAAAGGAAGTTTGTAGATTCACGAAGCGAGGTTGAACCACTTCAGTCGTTTGGTGTAGTTTACTGAGCGCGATTGGATGCATTTAAGATTTGTGTTGGCGCTGGTCTTGGACCTTACCACATTTTCGTCCGGGGGTTTATATTGCTAACAATATTTGGACCGAGGTGAGAGTTAACGTTTGGGTTTGAATGGGCCAAGTATTATTATTATATTTATTCTTACATAATTATGCCTTCCTTTCAATGTTAGCTTTGTCAACTTGGGTCGTTACTGTTAAAATAAATGAGGCAGGATTCTAGACCAGCGCCTTTGTTTTATAAAACGTGCTTCAACGCGAATCAAGTATGATTTTGTTAAATGGCTATAAAAATCAAATATAATATTTGCAAATCTTGTTACGCAAAGATGAGAATTGTTCAAAATGTCTCGTTTGATGACCTACCTTGTCCCAACTAGGGCACACGCCTGTACAGAAAACGCATTGTTATTGTTTTGGCCCATATTTGACCCCAGCCCGTTTACTTAAAAGTTACGGCATAGATACTAAACGTGATACTACTATCCTTAAAATAGGTGAGATGTTCTTAACGCGGTAAAGTCTGTTTACATCAAAGGAGCGTAGCGTATATGCAGCTGAGCAGGGCAATCTAACATTTCAAAATAAGCAAGGACATGACACCTTGTAAGAAAAGCAAAACCATTTCAACGTCAGCAGACATAGTATAAATGAAAGCAGTGCATGTTTATGACAGGGCGCTTAGAGTGTACATTTAAACCCACTCTCGGTGTACAATAAGGCATTTGAAAGTTTGTTGGATCATAAAGAACAAATATTATGCGCTTTAAATACTTTCTGTCGTGCTCGCTACTACTGACAGGTTTACCAAGCATCAGGTCGCACTTCCGCATTGCAGCTCAGCACTATAGTATACGCGTCACTTTTTGACGCAGTGCCAAAAAACATGTTACTCCTGCAACCAGCAGTTGAGAGGTATGCGGCAAACGCAGTCTCATAAAGCCTTTGGCGTTACATGTGTATTGTGTATTAAATGTTGCGTCAGCTTTTCCGGAAAAATCCAGCGTTTCACCAGCAGTGCTGAACAGCAGAAAAAGCAGCACGGTCAATGATTTTCAAATGATGAGAGTTAAATCCCAATTCTCCATAATTACACACTCAAATGCACAAGAGTAATTCGCTTTTGCTTTGTCAAAGTTTGCCGAAATACGTATTTTAAGTTGTGTATTGCGAAATAATTTCTCACTGTTTTTTACGTTTGATTTGAAAATGTTTTGGAGTATTCTTGTAAACGAGTTTACGAATTGTTTCAGCACAAGCATAAAATGTGAGTTAAGGCGCCGGTTAAAGCAAACGAGAGCCGTCACTTCATCATTGAAAGTTGTAAAATATAAATTAGAGCCGTAAACCAGTTAAAAACAGCACGGACCATTCACATTGATTGACAAGGATAAACAACAACACACCAAAATGCAGCTGTTTAAAAAGACAACAATTTGAAATGGCAGTCGATTTTTCACAATTTTTCAGTCATGTTAATTGCACAGTACATTTTTCTGTAAGGCAGACGTTGCCAACATGCTTATAACCTGCTGTAAATTAAATATTCATCGATCTCCGTCATTGCCGTGCTCAACGAAGGCTGAGCAAGTCGTCTTGGCTTTGCCCAAGGTCTCGTTTATTTTGCAAAAAAGCCAAAACTAATTGGGGCAACTAACAACCAGACCCACTATACACGCAAATGCCGGGTTCATCTTAAACAACCCACGTTTTCTGTAAAATATTCGTTTTTTCTTCAGCAGTAACTTTTCCACTTAAAGTCATTTGCAAAGAATTTTTGGTTACCGCGAAAAGCCAGATTTTTACGCAGTTTGAGTTATTTAATTTGCAGGCAAATTGCTGAACTTTGGACGCATTTTAGGGAAAATCAGCAAACGACATTTCCTCACAATAGCTAATAACAAACAGACTCCATACCCTTAAGCATATGTGCGGTCTCTATCTAATTCAAACGGGTTAAATTGTCGAGTGTTGTCCGATTTGTGTTCACATCGTTAAAGTGCAAATTGATTTAAAAATAGATCTAACCTTTTTCTGTCAAACCAGCCTTCATTTCGCACACACCCAAAACAATCGAACTGAGCCGTCATAAAGTGTATGAGGGAAATGGTGTTTAGAGGCCTTTTTAAGTTGCATCAGCAGTCCAGCAAGTATATTTTTTGAATTTGTGAGATTGCAAATCAATCTGAGCTCAGAGTGCGATTTGTGTCGCATTTGCAACCGAGGAGGTAAAACTTTGTTTTTTCCCGACGTGTTTTGCCAGACAGTCGTTAGTTGAAAATGTCAAACAAACTCTACCCGTGTTAAATTACTCCGCGCATTGGACAGAAATAGACCTAAACGACAGCCTGGATAATTTGTCGCGGTATGAATCAATTCTAAACTTATACACGGGCGGGCAGAACCTAACGGAAACGTACGTAATAATAGTTAACGAGTGAACGTTCGTAATTCGCAGTCGTAAATCGTTCTGCCTTTTTGTTGATGTCATCTCAGGACTATAGCTGCAATATCATCAGTTAGGGCTGTAAATCGAACTCATAAAAGGTTCTGTTGTTCAAAGGGTTGAATGATATTGTTTAGGCCGAGAACCTGATCGAATAGAGAAATGCACTACAATAGTAGCAGCTAACCGCATTCTGTTATGTAACGCCAGCGTGTGTGTGCAATGTAACGGTAGTTTTGTTTTGCTTTAATACTTAATAAAAAAATATGTTTTACAGAGAGTATAGAAGAGCGCTTTATTTTCGGCCTTGAAAAAATTTAACACAAAAGAGATCGCCGCTTATTTGGTCTCGAGTGCTTTTAGCCGCACTTAACATGCGTCGGTTAAAAAAATGTTGTGTATAGCTCTTGGCAATGCGAACCTTGCATTTATCGCGCAAAAACCGAAATGCGGTCGCTAATCGGAGCAACTTCCCAGAAATATTGATTTAACTTCGGTTCGGCAGTGTTTTCCTCGACTTACATCTAACTCCTAAAAAAGGCGGCAACCTTCGATTTGCGCACTTAGTTTTGCAGATGTGGATTTGCCGTGTATTTGAGTCGCTTCGAGTTTTTCTGCGGAAGTGTGGCACTGAATATGTGATAATAGAAATCACCTTGGCCCTTGAAAGATAAACTAATTCCTGATTAGTAACAGCAGAATACTCCAGCAAAGCTAGCAATGCAGGGTCAGACACTATTGATAGATATTGAAAGATTTATATATATATAGGCCTACATATATTGCAAGCGAAGGCATCGTCAGTATATCTTAATTCGAATGATTGTTTATGCTTGAACACGAGAATTTCAAGCCTTAACTCAACAGCTTAGTTTTTTATCGACACAACATTGAAAATTGCTGATAAGGCGCATTTTTTTTGCAAAAACGCGACTTGTGAAAGTGGGTCAAGTTTAAAGTTAAAGTAAGAACAGCTATTGCTAGAAAATTGGCACTGATTTCGCCTAGTATCATTCCACGGGTCTTAAAGGTGTTCAGTTTTCGGGCAAAAAAGTTTTCCCGTCGTGTCGTGTTTATTTTGCGGTCACGAGCAACGTGCGCTGTCGTTGCGGGCGTCGCAAATTTTGGCGAAAAAAAAGCAGGCCCGATATAAAAGCCAAACTTTTCCACCGGGGCCGTTGTCACCGCGTCTTATCCTGTCGCGATTTTTCAGCAGGTCACAACAACACGCAACCTAACGGTGTTCTTAGGACAGACAGCCAAGCCTAACACACATCATCATACTCGAAATCTACGCGACGCCCTGCCGCCGGCTACACTGAGCCCAAAACAGCAGCAAAAACAGTGTGGAAACGATGATTGAAGCGCCGAAAAGCGAATGCGCGACAGGCCGGAGCGCCGTCTCGCCTGTCGATTGCCAGCAGGTCACGGACAACAAGTCAGGCGTGGCACACAGCGACGTGCTAGACGTTCCGGAGGAATTGCCAGCCAACGCGCGCCTTCGTTCTCGACAGTTCATCGACCGAGTTATGCAGCGTTCCGACTCAGAGTAAGTAAAAACCTTGCTGTTTACGTGTGTAGTCCTATTGTTTTTTGCATCAAAGATTTTTTCTGTATTTATTGATGTATCCTTTGGTAAGGCAACCGTTTGATTGCTGTAAGAGTTTAGGCTAGACATTTAACCTAATTTAACTTAATCGAGGAGTTCGAGGCAAAGTTAATTGGCAACAACTTAAATTTTGCATTCTTAAGGTGTTTTTGTTGATGTTGCACCGTATTGCTTTGTGCCACTGTAATATCCTTGTTGGAAGATTAAAACGTATTTAATGAAAGCGTCTGATCGAAAAGCTGTTAAATTCAACATTTAGACTGAAAAAAGGGTATAGGCTAGGTCGTTTTAATGTTCAACACCTTTAAAGCAATTTTAGTTGTTTTTGTTGTTGCAGCACCAGAACCGCATTTTGATTGACTTTTTTCGTTACTGTTGTGTTAAAGTTTGAAATATCAGGAGTTAAAGAATATGTTTTGAATATGAGAAAAGACGCATTGGATGAAAGAAAGACACACTTCTCGATATAATGGCAGTTGTCAATATTATTTGGGCATAGACTTATTTTTGTTTCAAAAGTATTATTAATTATACAGTGGCCCTCAGGCATACAATTTGAGTCTGGAACCAGCAATAATCCATAACTTAACTAAACGAAATCGACACATTCTAAAAAGTCATGTTGGCCACCCCTGTTTTGGGCGATTGTAATACTTAAAAAATGTTAAATTTGAATTTATTAAAGGGGCCAATTGTTTGCTTTTGTCAGACGTTTTGGAGATATTTATGATTAAGGCAAAGGTCCATTGAAAAGTTACATTAAGAATATATGGAAGTAAAAAAGCAGCTATTAAAGTAAGAAAAATCAAAGGGGATGATTAATTGGAAACTTTTCACGCTGACGCAATGCCGAACTCAACAATCGATTTTACTGCGCTGCCGGCCATAGTAATACATTGATGTCTTACGTGTTAGCAACTGTTTGGCCGCCATTTTATATCTAACTAAAAGCGTAACTTCAGAGCGGTTGTAAAAAAATAATATTGACATTACCAAATGTTTATGTATAAATTTAAAGGCCGTACTATTAGTTTGTTTAGAACATCACGTTTTTTATTTAAGATATAGTTCTAAACACTGCTCTGGAAAGTACAAGTGATCAGTTTAGTCGTCAGGTTATATAAGGCCGAGAGCGACAAATTATTTCGCTGAACCAATACCTATACAAAGTGATATAAGCCTTGGCTGAACCAAAAGGATTTAATTTAATCGATAATTATGGTGCGTTAAGTTTCCTATACGTTGTTGTTAATTTGCGATGGTTACTTATTGCCACTATCGTCGTTTAACGGATGCCGACAAACGTTTAGCGCTGTGCGAAGAAGGCTGCAGTGGCTACTGGCTAGACGTCCACTTTGAAGTAGCTTTAACACGTGGACGTGAATCGGTGTAGACAAGCGTAATGCAGACAGCGCTAGAACTGATAGCCTGTTCCTATGGAAAATACAGCCTTAACATTAAACTGGAAAAAAGTGTAGCCTTGTGTTTGTAGCAGGTAAAAAGTGCGTCCTTTTATTTCACAATTAAAGCACGAAGTGTGAGCTTGCGTCTAAGTTGGCTGCGTTTGGCAAGATCAGCGCATACTTACCTAGGTTTTCGTAAACAGCTGCTTGATAGCAATTGTACTTAAGCTTGTGCCAAAGCCAGTTGATTTATTATTAGGTTTAAAATGAGCGCCCGTGCTTTAGCTTTATTTAGTCGAGGGTTGTCTTGTTGTTGTAGTTGCAGCTTCACTCAATGATCTGGTATAACAATGTTAATTTAAGGCGTATTGTATTAAACGGTATGCCCAATTTTGTATGCGTTTTGTTTTTGTATCACCAACCGGACTAAGTTTTTAACTGAACTGTTGTGTGAGCGGAAATTAAAAGTTTTAGCTCTGTGGTATAGGACAAGAAAAGTGGGACACTTTAGGAAGTGGCCCTTCGCCATTCAGTAATTTACCGTTCATAGTGCACCAATAACGACCAAGCAGCCTGTAACCTGGCTACGACTTTGCTTTTACAAAAGCACTACAAAACAAGTTTGTTGTGCCCTTAAAATAAGCCGGTGTTGGTTTAGAATCCTAACACAACGCAAATTATTTTAGGGTTTGGATTAGCATTTGGGTTAGGTTGGGTTTTGCAATAATATTAAATAATAATACTTAACCCACCCACACCCAAACGCTAACTGGCACCCTAACCCAAATATTGTGTGTTAATTTACGAACTGTGTTTGGATTCTAGACCAATACCGGATAACCTTGTAGGTTAGCCAGACTTTTGTCTTTGCTTAAGATTATAATAAAAACCCTGTCAATTTATAGACAATGTTTACATGTTATGGTTAAGGTAGTTCACTAATGGCAAAGTTACTCACAAAACAAAAGCTTAATCCACTGCTGGGATTTGCAGACAGGTTTGTAAAATGCGAAATAATTTTCCTTTTGTGTTTTTACAGCAAAATGGCAGAATACCTGATTAGCGGTGAAACAAGTTATGTCCCAGAAGATGGACTGACTGCCTCACAACTGCTGAATCATGGAGACGGATTCACATATAAGTAAGGACATTTAAGTTTTTGTGCCACACTGATTGCCCATTTATGCTTTATATTACATTACATATTTAATTATCTGTGTAACTTCTAATATGCTTTAGTTGATCTATGTTTTTTTTATGCTAGTCTAGAATCCTACCACATTTTCATCCAGGGGTTTATATTGCTAAGAATATTTAGTTTGGGGTGCAACTGTGCAAGTTACATTTGGGTTCGGTGGGTAAACTATTCTTTTTTTATTCTCTCGTATCTATTTCTTCCTTGCAAATTTATTTTTACAACTAGTTTCGCTGCTGTAGAAAAGGTGAGATGCTACCCCAGCACTGTTTTTTACTTTACAACACACTACTAATTCACCTCGTAGTATTGTATTTTTAAAGTTTGTCCACTTTTTAACATGGGCCCTTTTTACTTCCAGTGATTTCCTTATTCTGCCGGGCTTCATTGATTTTTCACCAGACCAAGTTGTAAGTTGTGTAATGTTTTTTTGTTAATACTTTTATAATTGTGTAAGAAAGAGAGGTTTTTTTTCATAAGACTACAATTATAAAATTATTTGTGCGGACAAAGCCACAAATTTAGTGTGTGCATAATCTTACTGTTTAACTAATCAAAGCTTTTAAAATCGATGCTGTACCTAAAATATTACAAGATTTCATGAAACTGTTTTTCTAGGATTTGACATCAGCCCTAACAAAGAAAATAACCCTTAAAACTCCACTGGTTTCCTCTCCTATGGACACAGTCACTGAATCAGATATGGCAATTGGCATGGCTGTAAGATAAATGTTTTTTCTGTAAATTATAATTAGATTATTGTTAATTTAATCCTTACACATAACCTAAAAATTAACATGTAACCATTTTTTTTATCAAATAAGTTGGTTTGTAGTGTTAGTTCTGACAAACATTCACTTTCACTTTTTCAACTTATTATTTATTTAGTTAATGGGTGGAATTGGTTTCGTTCATCACAATTGTACACCGGAATTTCAAGCTTCAGAAGTTCGAAGGGTTAAAGTAAGTGTACAATATTATTTACATTACAAACTTCTTCAACAAACAAACATCATTTAGGTTATATTAATTGCCCTTTTTTAAGTCGAATTAGCCATTTATCTAATTCCGGTCAAATGCTAAAATTTATTTTAATTGATTTGTATTTGTTGCAGAAATATGAACAAGGTTTTATTCAAAATCCTGTGACTTTGAGCCCTAAAGCCACCATCAAAGATGTGATTGAGGTAAGTTGATTTTATATTTCTAGGTAAAATTTTGCATTTTATTGGTAGTTTATAAATTTGTATATGTGTTTGATTTCATTCACACTTTATGTGTGTAATGTATGTCACACTTTATGTGTTTTGTGTCACACTTTATGACTTTATGCGTGTCACCATAAACAAAACTATTCGTTATTATCACAAATTTTACTACTTTGGTTTGTTTAGGTGAAAACATCGTTTGGATTTTCTGGTGTTCCGATAACAGAAGACGGATCTCCCCACGGAAAGTTAATTGGACTTGTGTCATCCAGGGACTTTGATTTTCTCAAGCCTGAAAGCGCGAACACTGTAGTTTCAGAGGTGTGTGGTCAAGTGCCGTTATCTTTTTTACTTAGCGGAAGCAAAATTAAACGGAAATTTGAATTGATTTAATCCTGATGTATTAAACCAAACGACTGAAATCTTTAAAGTTTATTTTGAGTGCTACTGATTTTGCTATTTTTTTAAGCATAGTACATTGTCTTTGTTTCCTGATTTTGCTATTTTTTTTAACCATAGTACTTTCCCTTTGGTTACTGATTATGCTAATTTTTTTGAACCATTGCCATTGTGTATGTTTCTATGCTGTAATTTGCTGTATTTTTTAAGGTAATGACTCCAAGAGATCAACTCATTACTGCCGACACTTCGGTGACCTTGCAAGAAGCCAATCACATTCTTGCACAAAGCAAAAAAGGTAATGAAATCACACTTTTTTAGGTTAGGTGTTCTTTGAAAACACAGGTATCCACATAAAGACTTGAACCAATTCGTTTAAGATAAAACATGGTTCAACCCCATTTTTAATTTACATAAATATAAAGTTGTTCAGCAGCTAAATGGGTGAATTGTTATGCGTGTTTAGTACAAATCAGGTCAGTGCTTGGAATGTATAATAATTCTTTGTTCCATGTCTCTTTTAGAAGTGTTTTAATTGGTATGAAGCAAAAAAGACATAATTGTTTGACCTTATTGATTGTTTTCATTAAACTTGAGCTTAGGTTTTATGAACATCATATCTAATTCCTAAATTGGCAAAAGTCGAATCTTTTGTAGCATGTTTATTGGTATGTGTCTGCTAAATGACCCATAGTGTTTTACTTTCATAAACATAAAATATATTTCAACCTTATGGCATTTTTAATTTATATGAACCACTTAAAACCAAAAATGTAGGTAACCTATTTAGTTTCCAGTTAAGTCTGCAAGAAGGTGACAGCTCAAAGGAAAAAAACTTGTCCAGTTGCTAAATGTATATGCTATTTTTCGACCGAAAGTTATTATGCGTGTTTAGTATAAATCAAGTTAGTGTTTGTAATATATAAAAAAAATTGTTTGAAGTCCTTGTCAAAAGGGTTTTAATTGACATGACGCAAAGAAGAGGTAATTGTTTTACCTTATTGATTGTGTTGTTAAAACCAAGCTAACGTTTTAAGAACATCAAATCAAATTCCTAAATTGGCAAGAGGGAAGCTTTTGTGGCGTGTTTATCGGTATGTGTCTGCCGAATAACCGCGCGGTTCTTGTTAGGTGCTGACATTTAAACCAATTGTCTCCTTGAGTCGATAAACGCGCCAGACGCCGTCAGGTATGTCCATTGGCACCTTTGTTTAATATTCACGCGAATGGAATTCAGGTCGCCTTTTCCAGGGAGCTGCTATTTTTAGCGAAACGAACGATAAGGACTTTCCCATTAATTCTATGTTAACAAACTGCGCACTTAATGGACATTGAACCAAAGCAATTCTACTTAGGTTTTAACAAAATAGACAATTCGATAAAATGAAATGTTGTTTTAAAGCGCTGAAGTATGTAACTTTGACTAAACATATTGGGCATTTAATAAGTTGCCTGGGAAGAAACGCGCAAAGTGTAGTGTCTTTGTTAACACAAAACATTTTTTTATCATAATAAAACATGCCGAGAATTTTTCGAAGGAAACGTACGTAATAAATAATTAAGGGTGTTGAAGCGTTGATTCTTTTTATCTTAAACTCTAGCCTCATTAAGACACTGCGACTTGTATGAATTACACACATGTAGAGCAGGGGTATGCAACCATTTTGACCTGCGGCCAACTGCGTTCATGTATATTAGAATTTTTAAACAAATTTTTCATCGACCAGAATCGCCTAAGCTTAAGTGTTCTACAGGTATAATCAGTCAGTAGTGTTCAATAAAGAAATTTTTGAATCCCTAAAAATACTCAGGTAGTGACAAAATAACAGAATTAGTGCTCTTCTACAAGGCATTACAGATAAAAGGCTAAACATATTTACTGTGCAATTAAGCACGTTTTATTCGAGTAGGCAATAAAACTACTCGTCAGATTATTATAGGCCCAAAATTAATCCTGTCGCTGGACACAATTTCCGCTTTGCAGTCCTTAGGTGGCATACCCCTGCGAAGTGTATCTAAATCACCAACACCAGATACCTTATGCTGTTATTTGTCCTCGAAAACAACCACATATCTCTGAAACTCAAAAAATCTTTAAAAGGATCGTAGATATACCAGACACTGACGCCATACCATGTTAAATCACGCGTCATAAAACCTTAGTGCGTCTGTTTTTTGGTGGCCGTTTATTGTTGGTTTTGCCTAGAACGCATAAACATGTTGCCTGCCCAGACCAGGCAATCGCCTCTCCCAATCTGAGCAGTCGCCTCTCAACCCCCTAAATGTGCGCTTCGACGTATAATCTCCAACCCGTACGCATCAAAATGTTTATTTTAGATAGTTGAAGCGAACTTGCGCAACACCGCAGGCGAATTATTCGCCAGTTAAGGCATTCCGATAGCATAGATGTCGTTTTTAATCTTGCAAATCTCGCTGTTTGTCGGCTTTTCGGCCAGGTCTGCGCGACCGCCGCGAATAAACATCTCGCAGCGACGTGATTATCTGTTCCATCGTGACGTCACAATTCGACACGCTCGCGTTTGCGGCTGCCAGGATGCAGATTGCACGATAGAAAGGGATGTAATTCGTGTCGCTCGGAAAAAAATCCGGCGAAAATGTTGCGGTTTTGCGCACGAAACAGCATATGAAATTTCCTTTCCAGGCTTAACACTTCAAAGTGACCTAAAACTATAAAGCATGACTACTCTGCAAAAACCGTTAAGTTAAGTGTCCATAATATACCAACAAAGGTTTAATGGCCACAAAAATCATGTATAAATCAGAAGAGTGGGAAAATTAGTCATTTTTTTCATTTGTTAATATATATTATGAATAATTTATTTTAAATTTAGAGGAAATGCTGAGGTTTTTTTTTTTTTCGGAACAGCATAATGTAAATCCCTTCGCAGTTTTAGTGGCGAAAAATCGGTGACACGTATGACTAATAAATAAATTTGTACCCAATATTTTTGCCAGGCAAACTGCCCATCGTCGACGAGGAAAACCGCTTGGTGTCGCTAATCGCGCGGACCGACCTGAAGAAGAACCGGGAATTCCCCCTGGCCTCAAAGGACAACCACAAGCAGCTGCTTTGCGGGGCTGCCATTTCCACCAGGGAGGAGGACAAGTACAGACTGGA
Source organism: Ascidiella aspersa (assembly GCF_963924565.1). Classification (NCBI taxonomy): domain Eukaryota; kingdom Metazoa; phylum Chordata; class Ascidiacea; order Phlebobranchia; family Ascidiidae; genus Ascidiella; species Ascidiella aspersa. Next base: position 26,376,465 of record NC_139451.1, read on the forward strand.
TATGCTGGTGGACGCCGGGGTGGATGCCGTAGTACTGGTGCGTTGCTTTAATAAGGCAGTGATTCTCTCAAACTGTACTGTATCATGAGAGATTTAGTGTGCCGCGGAATTTTTTTTTTTTTTTTTTTTTTTTTTTTTATGAAAATACCCTATTTGCATTACAAATCTCATGCAGCCAAGCATGCAATACTGTACTCTGTGTAGTGTGTATACTATCCACGAGATAGCTAATAACAGAATGGGCATTTACCTAATACCTTAACGTGTAAGTCATTTGAAATCAGTGACTTAAGTGCCCTTTAAGTCACAACAACACTGGTACATACTCTAATTTAAGTCTAACTTTTAAAATACTCTAACAACCGACAAGCCTTGTGGAATTCAGTAGTTTAGTAGCTAGCCATCATTATCGTTCTATAATCATATGGGGCGAAAAACCTTAAGAAAATCGTGTTTCGTTTTAGGACTCTTCACAGGGAAACTCGGTTTACCAAATCAACATGGTTCGCTACATCAAGCAGAAATACCCAGACGTTCAAGTTATCGGCGGCAACGGTAAGTTGATAACGCAACTCCATGGGAATTCCACTGAACCCCCAGGAAGGTTTAGAAACGTCACGAAAACACAATTGTACCCAGGCAAAGCTTGTTGCTTTTGAATTAGCCGGAACTGTTTATCCGGTGAAAAAGCGTTGTTGTAGTTCGGGTAAATGGGTTGAGCAAGCTCCCATATTGTGTAACCGCTTTCATCCAACAAAATTACACATTCATATGCGTTCAACAACTGTGATCTAGCGCTTCTGAAGCTGCCCTTTTTTCAACGATAACTTACGTATAATTTAGTACACCGGAAGTCATCGCGGACCAACCGAATTTGTAAGTTAAAGATGCAAGCAGGACAGGCTAGAAAAAAACGTTTTCATTATTTATAAATTTTTGTCGAACAGTTTCAGAAAAGTCACATCGTTACCTTAAATAGACTTTGACAAAGAAATGTGAAACTTTTAATTTGGTAAGTTTTTCACACTACCTAGAATAGATATCAAGCAAGTAAATGGCATTGTATGAACTTTTGAAGTAAATATCCAATTACATATACATGTAATTCAAAAAAAAAATCTTTTTGAACAAAGTTAACTATATTGTATATAAATATGTATAATTGTTTTTTTCTTTGTCTTTCTAAAATTTTCAAAGCTGTTAGTACTAGGTGACAACAATCTACGTTAAAATGCTACACTTCCCCTTTGTCGCAACATTAATCTAATTTTTGCACCCTTGGCCTCCCAAATAGCGTTTTCTGACGTGCGCTTTCAACCGCAGTTTCTATAATGGTGGTTGTTTGCTTCTATATGGCCCAAATCGCTATTCCTCATGCGTATAGCTGGTTCGCAGCTGACCTCAATGTCAATGTCAATCCAATAGACTGTAGAGCAACGCAGTCCCCAAGAGTATTGTGTTTCTTGCTGCTAAATATTGTTGACAACGTCACGTTTGGTTCTTCTATCTGGTCTAGCCAAGTGACTTGGTAAGAAGTTGCGCAACTAGAACCCACTATTTAAGAGGGCCGGCCCGTTTAGTCCAGGGTAGACCATTATTTCTAAGTGACACCATTTTTTTGAATTTTTTCCACAAAGCCTTAAAGATGTTTCAATGTCTTCGATTGTCTTTGAATTGATTTGTATGTTAAAAAGTCTATGAAAAGCCCTAGGTTTTTTTCCAAAAGTCTTTAAATTTATGTTACATTTAGCTTGAGTTTTGTTTTTAGATAGTACGGTACTGCGGTTAAAAGATCAATGTTCAAGATTGTGTTGAACATGGCATTTATCTGTTTTGTTTTCAAATTATCTTCAAAACACCTCTCGTTATGTACTTGTCGGTCTTTAAAAACCTACAAATTTAAATGTTATTGATTTTTTCTCACCAAAATTGCGTGCAACCCTATCTTATCTAACTGTATGGGCACAACTTTTTTTTTGATGATTCAGCTGCAAAAAGTTTCATTTAGTCGACTAGCAAATAGCGATATTTTGTAATTTGTTTATAGGTTTTACACATTAACTGTATAATAATATAGGTGTGTCGTCCACTTTAAAGCAGTGACTTTCAGAACGTAAACACACGATAGGCAACGCATGTAAACCGTAGCAAACAAACACTTTCTCGTTTCTTTTTTCAGTCGTGACAGCTTTCCAGGCGAAAAATCTGATCGACGCTGGAGTGGACGGTATCAGGGTTGGTATGGGCAGCGGGTCTATCTGCATAACGCAAGAAGGTTAGTCGTTACTCGTTAGACATAAACAACGCTCCCTACTTTGCCGTCTGCCGTTATTGAATTGTAACTTGTTAAACTCATCTGAGCTAGGCCCGCGATTAATTTTTTTAGCAATTTCTAGGTTTGTTTTATTAGTAATGTTGATATTACGGAAGGTCCTGTTTAACTGATCCGATTTAGCCCGTGATTACATAAGGTTAGAAACTTAACTGCGCGAATGAAAAAGCCAAATTTTAAACTTACTAGCAATTCCTAGGTTTGTTTGATAAGTAATATTGGCATTACGGATGGTATCAGTGCCGATCCAATGCCAAACTATTTCGCCATTATTGCGCCTTGGTTAACCGTCCAAAAAGTTTTCTACCTAGAAATGGAAACGTTTGAAAGTATATTTTAGTGCTAGACCAAATGTTGCCTTAACAACCAGAAACAGTTCATTTGCGCGTTTTGTTTTCACAGATTTGGTCATTTTAAAAACGTTAGTGAGGTCATTTGGTATCCGACCGGACGGTTGTACTTTACATTTTTTTTTTTAATTTTTTTAAATTTTTTTTTTTTTTTTTTTAATTTTTTTTTTAATTTTTTTTTTTTTAATTCAACGGTATTGAATATGTACAAAACGTTCGATCCGATACCAAATGAATAAGTATCGGCCATAAATGAACAGTATATTTAAGTGGACGTCCTTTTAAATGTTAAATCTTCGCAATTTTGTTTCCGTGGTGCTCCAAACTCAGAAGAGAAACACTATACATGTAAAAACAAAAAACTTACAAAATAATTTATAAAAAAAAAATATAAAGAAGGACCAGTACACTATATATATATGTAAAAAAATAGCTTGTAAAATAGTTAAAAAAAATATATAAAGAAGGATCAGTACGCTATGTAATATATAATAAAACGCAAAAAAACTTAAAATAATTTATAAAAAAAAACAAAAAAAAATTGAAATAATTTATAAATAATGTAAAAAAGGAGCAGTAAGGCGCGGCCCTGTGCAATTAGCCGCGCCCCTGCTGCCTTGTATAATGTCTTGTCTCGTCTTCCACCATAGCCTGACAATTCATTTTCAGCAAAGTTGTCGTGCACCAGCCTAGGCGACCCCTCCGTGTGCGGCTCCTTCCGTAAGTCTCTGCTTTTCCGCCTTGACAAACTTCGCTAGAATTGAACTTGCTAGGGACGGATTCGGGCGCATTAACGTCGAGCAAATTTTTAGGATTTTTTATAAAACTGAAAGAAAAAAAATGTTTTTCCAATTTTCCACCAGTTTTTAAGAAGTTGCAGAAAAAAGTGCAAAAATAGTTTTTTAATTTTTTTTTCAAAAGCCCCATTTTCAATGAAAAAAAAACACTTTATTTTGGTTTTGTTTCGAGTTTTTAGTTTGTTTGGCAAATTTCATGGTATTTCCACATTTCTACAAACCGAAAGCTTTAGAATTGCACGCAATTTTTCGGCAGAATGCTGTTTTTAATAAAAATAACGAATATACTATAGCCTAGCTTTTATTGAAACTTTCACATTGCAAATTTTGCTGTTTTGGTCTCTTACACTTGTGAAATCCACGTACAGCTTTTCAGAATCCGGCCTAAGCAAGTTCGGCTTTTCCATGAAACCATGTATTGATTTGCAAACCACAATGATTTTGTAGTGTGTCATGACTTACCAGTAATAGCGTGCGTTTTGATCATCTAACGTTTGCGTTATTGCTGCTTGCTATTTTACCCTGTGTGACAAGTTGACATCTGAAAATCATCTGATTTTGACGTTTAAGGGTCAAATCAAAGGCGACTTTTTAATCTGTTTCTTACCCTTAACAGTAAATTTCACATTTATTCTGCATAAAACACTTTTTTGCGTTTTTGTATGGTCTGTGTTAAAATATTTTAACTTTTTATAAGGACCTATATTGTCGTTTACAATGATGTTTTATTCGATTATTTCAGGTATATGTTCTTTTCTGTAGTAAATTTCTTACAAAGTGTTTTTGAAAAGGTAGAACATTTTTCACTGCAGTTTTTTAACTTAGTTTCTTCAATTGTTTTAGCTAAACTGTATCGTTCCAATTCGTAGAATTTCTTTAAAAAGTTTCAGATTTTTACTGCACCAATTTAAGATACCTTTCACCTAGACATAGAGCTTAATATGTTTCTTGTAATAGCCACACTCATAGCCATTGTCAGATAGACGCACTGCTAGAGGATCATCAACTTACAGATTTAATAATATCACGTTTTATTTCGCAGCATTTCTACAGTCACGCCCTTCATTTCATTTAACCAACAACTTTGCTGAAACCTAGATCAGTAATGTTTGCAATCGACCTGAAATATAAGTGGAGAGTTGTTCGAAGCTCATTTTTAACCTTGAACATTTTTCTTGTAAGCGATCAAGCACAAAATTTACAGACACGCAAACTTACACGTTACTGCGTTAAGTCAAGAAAAATAGTTAGTGTATTATATTCCTAAAACCTGTTAAACATTTGATTGTTTAAGTGTGTTTGTGTGTGTTTTTAAAATGTACGTTGGCCGTTGATTCCTAATACTTTAAAATTTACCGTCATTATAAAATGTTACCGTTTGCGTACTTTCGTGAGGCTTGACTTTAACTTTGATACTTTTTAACAAATTTGCCACGCAACCTAATTTGCCGAATTAGCACGTTTTCAAGATAATGTGTTTGAAATGTTGTTTGGAAATTTCGGGCATGCTTTAACCGTAATAAAAAGAGCAACTTTAAAGCAAAGAAAAAGTTTACAGTAAACTTGATGCTCGGCGAAATTCAAGAAAACATTATATGAACATTTTAACGTTTCCACTATAACATTTAAATTAGGATAGCATGAATTCCGTCAGAACTGCTATGTGCGTTTTATTTGCCACCTTTTTGCCAAAGTTAAATAAACTAAACCTGCCAAAAGTGATCGCACTTTAAATTCCATCTATTTTATTTTACGAAAATTGTTCAAAAAAAAAAAAAAACAAGTCACATTCTCTCCTTTTTTTCATCAAGTTTCAGGATTTAACTTTTTTTCTTTTTTCTCTCTCCCAGTGATGGCTGTGGGGCGCCCTCAAGCGACGGCTGTGTACAAGGTGGCGGAGTATGCGCGTCGTTTCAGCGTTCCGGTCATTGCCGACGGCGGGATACAAAATGTCGGACACGTGACCAAGGCGTTATCATTGGGAGCATCGACAGGTATTTTTTGTTTGGTTTTTGTAGTGCCTTTTCGCGAACAACGCTTTATTGCAAGTTTAGATGTAACCCAAGAAAATACCTCTTTTGTCGTACTTTTCTTTTCATCTCAACACTGAGTACTGTATACCAATGTTGAAATGGTATTTAAAAGATTCTGCGAACTGTTTTTCAAGGTATTTTAAAGAGCCGAAACCGTCTTTTGAAATATAGCTAACTTTTGTAACTTCAACGAAAAAATTGCTGTTCATTGGATGAATAGCTGCGATTTCTTAAACCATCTTAGCCATGAAGAAAACCTTTCCACTTGTGCAACAATTTCCAACAAATGTAATTATTTCTGCAAAAAATATATTTCATACTTCAGGCTAAAAACCTGCCAATATTAGTCCGTTTTAAACACACTTTTCGGTTAGTCAAATAATAAACCCATTGTTGGCTACTTTTATAAGCTACGGACCTTCGTCTTTTTTGAAGTTTAGACTGATAAATATGCTGTTGCTACCAGGCATAGTATATTAAAATAATTTCTTGTGGTATATATTCGTTTGTCCAACGTTTTGCCTAACTATTCAGAAAGCTTGTGTCATTTTACTTTGCGTCTTGTTGTCCATGTGTGACATTCTCTGATGAAGGCTTTCTGAATAGTCAGCCAAAACGTTGGTCAAACAAATATATCCCAAAAGAACTTATTTCAGTTACGACTTATGTTTAAAAAAGGTAGAATCCTTTACATTGTACCATTGTACGACACGTCAACCTACTTACCTTTTTTGCCGGCGCAGTTATGATGGGTTCGCTACTCGCCGCCACCACCGAGTCACCGGGCGAGTACTTTTACTCAGACGGCATCCGCCTCAAGAAGTACAGAGGAATGGGTTCGATCGACGCAATGGAGGCCAACAAATCAAGTCAGAGCAGATACTACAGGTAACATTTGCGGTTGTGAGAATTAAAAGGCTTTCGGCACGCCGATAAATCGTTTTCCTTTCTCTTTTTTTTGTTTTTTCGTCCAGCCTGGCCTTAACAAAATAAAATGCTGATTTATTTTTTATTTATAGGATTATTGCTTCATCCAATTTTGGCGGGGTTTCTAAAGTTTAGACTTAAAGGATAATTGTTACATTACTACCGTTAGTTAAAAAACCCTATTATTCAAAATAATTGAATTTGTTTCGACCAAATGTGAATGGTTGGACACACTTTTCGAAGAATGTTGATTGAGGGAAAATTTTTGGACAATAGAAATATTAGATTCAAATAAAAAAATCGCGTTTATGTAAAATTACTCTAACCTTACAAGCATAGTTCTAAGTTCCTAAAATAACTTTTGCGGCTTTGGTCTCAAACTTCAAAAGAAACATTAGTATTCTTGTAAGCACGTCAAACTTATTTGTAAATTATTTGTTTTTTAATTGTTTATGCCACAGCGTCAACAACACTATTGTTTGGAGGTTGTTTGGCAATTTTCCTTTTTATCTCGCGACATAGAACGGTTTTCAAATACGTGCAAAGCGCAAAATCTTTGTTAACTCTAGTTGTATTGGGGCGTAATTTGCATAGTTGATAAAAAACTCCCAGGCAATATGAAATGCCAACAAGTATCGCGTTTCGATAAAATTTCCCTAACCTTACAAGTTACAAGCGTATAGTTTAAAGTTCCAAACGTTGAATTCCGCAGCGAAAAGGACAAGATTCGTGTGGCGCAAGGGGTGGCGGGTGCTGTACAGGACAAGGGATCCGTGCACACCTTCATACCTTACCTCATCGCCGGTATACAACACGGATGCCAGGATATTGGAAGCAGAAGCCTATCGCAACTGAGGTGGGTGTTTTCGCAACTACATCGTTGTGTTTTATTCGCAAATATTCTTTAGACTTTTCTGTCTTGGTCAAAACAGTCATTTATAAGTTTTGGTCATTTAAATAAGAAATATATTTCGCCACAAAATAAGACATCATTAGTCTCTTATTCAAATAGAAGGTTTGCTAATTTACTTAAGGTCTTTTTCTGTCGTTCCCTAATTTGGCTTTGAAATAGTTTGAAGAAATTTTCGCGAACGAGTTTCTGTTATTACCAACGTATCTGTAATACTAACGTAATTGAAATATTTTTTGTTGCCACCTCTTTGTAGTTTTTAGGTTGAACTAATATATCAGCGGTTAGAATTGTAAACGAACATTGTCAAATCGTCGACGCTGTTTTTAATGTGGGTTATATGTAGGGAAGAATTTATACGCAGCACTTTCGCTTTGCCACTGCTGCGTTAAATTTTGCCCTAACTGCCACAAAGATACCGGAAAATTTGCCTTCCTTATTTGTGTTCTGCTTTAATTTTGAAGAAATGGTTGAAAAGTAAGGTGAAGAAGAATTACCACTACCGGTTTTTCACCAATGTTACAACAAAAACGATAACTCGCTTTAAAGTGCTGACTTCTATTTGTCGGTGCTATACTTTTTCAACTGATAATTACAGGCGTTAACAAGAAGGATTGTGTTTCAGGTCGATGATGTACAGCGGGGAGTTAAAGTTCGAACGAAGGACGATGTCAGCGCAAATCGAAGGAGGCGTCCACGGCTTGCATTCGTAAGTTAATTTAACATGCTGGTCAATAAATACCTAATTGATATCTCACCAAATTAGACCGTTGTATGCTGAGAATTCACCTTTAAGATCAGCAATAAGGAAGGAATTTACCCTTAACATCGAATATATCTTTAAGATCAGCATTAAGGACCACAATCATTAAAATCACCCTGTTATTTGAATATAAAATTGTACGTTGACTATATGCAACAGTTATTTTTTTTTTGCTAAATTTGAACTCTATCCAAGGCTTACTGTAGTGTTTCCTAATTTTTTTCTAAACGCAGAACACAGCACTCTATTTTATAAAAATGAAGTTTTTTAAACAAACGTTATTTTTACACTAAAAAAAATTAAAAAACAATAATAAAATAGGCATCATTAATTGGAGCTTAAAAACTGGCTCAAATTCTGTGTATTTTACCTTTCGTTGCCTACCCGCAAGTATTTACCCCTGTGAGTATTCTGGATTTGCCGTTTTTTGTTTGTGACGTCATTCATTCGCGTTCATTCAGTGGCGTAATTTGTACTTAGTCCAATCATATTTGTGTCTACCTCATTGCCATGCGTGCTGATAGCTATCTGTCTTTGATTTGTGTTTATCTAGAAATGACATACTAGAGTAGTGGTCGGCAAACTGTGGGCCGCGGCCCAAATGTGGACCGCAGAGCCATTTTTAGTGGGCCGCGAGTTACTTTTGGATAGTTTAGTGTTTTTATGTAGTTGTGGGCCGCGTGAAAGCCGTAAATTTATTGGATTTTATTTAAAAGTTGGTGTGGCATAGACTTTTTAAATTCACTCAGCTTGGAAAGGTCCACATGCCAAATATGGCCCTGGGGAGCTATCGGGCTATATTTTTTGCCAACTATACGTTAACAAAATTTTTTCGCGCTTCGCGCGTATAACCTTCGTTTTATATTATGTTTCACATGACATGGCAGTGTGTTGGACATCAGGGCGCCGTGTAATATTTTACCCCAAATTGAAATATCTTAAATCCGCCATTGTTTTTCGTAGTGGACAAAAAAAGTTTGCCGACCACTGTACTAGAGATATATCTTAAATATTTGATGGTGAAAATAACTCTAGCATAACAAGGAAGAACGCAGTGAAATATCTGCTGTATAATTTAGACACGTTTACTGTTACTCCTATTTTAAAAAATAAAAAAATCGTTTGTTATATACCGGTAAACTGTTTCTATTGATAAATATAGATAGATTTAAATTTATTTCTGAACAACGGCATATATACGCAAAAAATTGAAATAAAAAAAAAGCATCCATAGTCCATAGTGATCTGACAAATCTACGGTGAATACAGTGAAACACCTGTAATTCAGTCCAGTACTAACCTACTTGTATCCTGTTTCTTTTTTTTAAACCGGAAAAAAAACTGTTTTTATGTTCGGTAAATAATTATTTGATGGTGGAGAATGCGGTAAAATATCTGCTCTTTAAATTGCCACGCGTGTTCACAAAATAGTAATCGTCAATCCGAAAAAAAAACGCACATTAATATGTTGTTGTTTTTTGCTTTTATCATAAACTTGTAAAACCAGAGTTTTGTGTTTTTTAAGTGTTGTAAAGCGAATATTAAATCGAAATAACAAAATCCGTTGTTTTTTCTTTCAGCTACGAAAAACCGCACCTATGACAAGAGCGTACTGAATTTACCGCCCAAAAGGTCCTGGGTAAACCCCCATTCGTCATAAAATGGCCCCACTCTGTTTTCTGTTTCCCTGTGTTAATCGTGTCTCGCGAGAGGTTTGACATATTGGTTCTCTTGCTTTTGTGCGCGTTTTTTTGTGCTTTTGTGCGCGTTTTTGTCTTGGAACTGCCATCCAATTAAGTCTACCCCACCCCCTTTTTCCATTTGCGTCGTTGTTGTTTTTCCGAAATAAAATCAATGGTTAGGAAATCTCGGTCGAATTTTGCGCGAACTACTGTTTCAGTAAACTCTTTGAGTTCTTTATTTTTTCAAAAATATAAGGTGAAACATTTTTTAGTCGACAGCGTGTACTAAGAGGTCCACGCTTTTCAGTTTTGAGGTGATCAGGGCTAAAAGTTGCTTAGAGATACTAACCTCGTATTTCTTTCCAGCCAATGGTTTCCTTAATTAAACTATTAACCCTAGTTTTGTATCTTTAACATACTTTGTTGTCGCCCAAAATACATTTTCAGTTACCAACATACTGTGAGAGCACAATCAAAAGCACCCTGTTATTTAATTGGAATTCTACCTCGACGATATGTAAAGTTATTTGTTTTTTGCTAAATTTTACCTCTCTACCCAAAAGCTTACTGTTGTGTTTCCTAAAAAATTCTAGCTAGCGCCTCACTTAGAAGATCATAAAAGTTGACAATGGTCGTCAAACACGACACCTAATGGTATTCCATATAATATAATATTAGTAGATGCTTGAATTACTTATAGTAGATTCTTGAAATTACTATCAATCACATTACCTGAATATGATACAATCTCGTATCGAAACGTCTTAATAAAGATGATGTCAATCTACTCCACATTTTTGGCTTTGCAATTTATTATCAAGCTATAGTATTAGTAATTTTATAAAGAACGGTGCAATTAAATCTCACATGCTCTTACTAACGTACCATGTATTTTTCTAAATAAGAAAAGTTTGGGGAATTACCTATCTACTGTTCTAAACATTAGCATGAGTGGTTTTGGACTAACATCTACCCTAAACTCCTTTCCAACGTTACCGGCCTGAGGAAATTCCAATTTAAAGAATTGAAACTTTTTTAAGGACTGCTGTTTTGTTCAAAAAACTGCATCAATCAACGCGTTTTTCGTATGGTTTATTTATTTCACGGTTTTTCTGCGATTCTTTCCCAGTCTCTCGTGTTGTTGGCGGGCATGTTGCTTCTGGCCTTAAGGGGGTTCAGCTTTTCAAGGGACGGGGGGGACTTGGCCCCCACCGGTAGGGGTGCCTTGTGGGCCGTCGGGGTGTACAGCTTGTCGATCGGATCTGCAATAATCAACGATAAGCATATGTAAAACAGCGCCTTATAAAACGAGTGCAGCAAAAGGTGACTGAAATACATAAAATAGGCAAATGGGCGGTTCCAGGGGGTCAAGAGGCGACGCCCCGCCCTGAAAACTATATTTTTTTGTCATGCCTAAACTCAAGTTCTTGTATTCTTTTAGTTGGCGCAAAACGACCTTGCGAATTGTGACATTTTAAATTGAACAAAATAATCTTGAGATACTTTTTCGCGTTTGGGTGATTTTTTGCGTCTTGAAATTTAAACAAACATTTGGTGAATTATATTTCTAAAACCAGGCTTTATAGTAGAATAATTTTCTTGCATAAAAGTTACGGAATGCGTAAAAGTTATCAGACATGACGTGAAAAATAACGGCGACGTACTACAACTAGTAACTTAAAGAAACTCAACTGTTATCCCAAATATGCAATTGGAATATTAGTACTCCCGTACATTTAAAGAGGTTGACACAGAGTATTTGCGCGACAAAAGTTTATTGGATTTAAGTTGGCAAAAATTCGGACGTAACGCACTTTATCATTACATCACCACCAGTTACTGAACAAATTGCTTAATGTAGTTCCACACTTACCGCAGCCTGGTGGGAAATGCAGTTTATAAGTGGTGTCGAATCGATTCCAAGGACCCACTGTGACTGGTCCCACATCGGCAAGGCTTGGAAATGAGAGATCAAAAGCAACATTTTCCAGTCTTTAACAATTAATGAAACGCGGTTTAGTAAGGAGATGTAAAACTTGACTTTAAAAAAAAGTCTTACTAAGGCCATTTTTTACTTTTGTTTTGTCTTAGCGTAATTTAATTTAGGGCACATTAATTTTTAGCACCCGAAACAAAAATCAAAGAATTAAGAGTAAATAGCGTCTACCCTTAACAAACAAATAATTTAACCTTTCGTGTTATTATAGCTACTTCGAGAATAGGCTACATAAGGTACTAGAAGCGTTGTTGTTAATTGTTTTTTTATATTAATTTCTAAAACCAGTCATTTGTAAATCCTAATAGTTAAACTTGTGCCCAAAATACCCGCGCGCTGTTAATTAAAATTAATTGCCCACACGTTGCTATTTCGGGCAAAGTACCGTTCTTAAACAAGTCGCGTAGCCTTAACTAAGACTCTTTAAAACCGCCTGCTGTCTTTAGTATTCCTTTGTATCCTGCCTTGAATTTGTCGGTAAAATGTTAACTGTTGGTCCATCTTTGTTGTTAATAGTGTACCGTACTGTGACCAATAACCACAGCATAAATAACAATGTTTTTCGAAATCGCCATTAAACCCTCTATTCAAGCTAACAAAATTTAATAAATATTTAGACCCAATTAGCAGTGTTGTAATGACTTGAATCAATTACTTGACTTAAGTGCACTTAAATCATTGCTTTCAAATAACTTGACTTAAGTCTTTCACACAAATTACTTCACGTAAGTTATTCGGACAAATGACTAGACTTGACTAGTGTCTTTTGGACAAATGACTTGGGTTGAAATGAAGTGTTTTCGTTAGTCATTTTTTATGTTACTTATCGTATTTTTGCATATGAAACAATTTCCTTGCTTTACGACGCGTCATTTTACTAATGACTTTACTAGGTCTGAAGTTATTTCAAAATGATTTGTTTACAACACTGCTAGTTAGGGCATAATCCATTTTTGTAAACAATAAAGTCATTTTAAAAATTTTCAGACAAGTCATTTAAAAAATAACTTAAGACAAGTCATTTAAAAAATAACTTAAGACAAGTCATTTAAAAAATAACTTAGGACAAGTCATGTAGCCTAAAGTCAATTGAAAGCAGTGACTTAAATACACCCAGGTCAAGAATGACTTAAGTCGTTACAACATTAGTACAATCTACTTACGGTTGTGATGGGTCGGATCTATGCAATCTGCCCACTTGACAAACGTACAATCCATTTACCGTCTTTCCGGTTATAGGCGCCCTGCAGAGTTTAAAAAAAAACAGGCAAATTTGCACTTTTTTATTGCAAAAAAAAACAAACGACAAAAATCTTAGATGGTTTTAAAGTGGTGACCCAACGAACGCAATTAACACAATAATCGTTAATAATGCCAAAACGGCTTGTTGGTCTACATGTCGATTACAACTAAACACATTCGCTTTTTTCAGTTTTTAATTGGTGTAAAAACACGGGTGTTTATCAATTATTATTAATTAGATATCCACTTACTTTATTTTTTCAACTTCGCTGACTGGAAACTGTGGGTTGTGGTTGGTGAACTCACGAAGTTTGATGGCATCAGCGATTCCCGCCATGTTTCAGTTTTGGTGTTGATATGAATATTTTGGGTGTTTATAAAATACAGACCAATCCTGCAAAGGGTATTAAATAGATTAACTAAATTTACCGGTACCTTGTTTGGTCTTTTAGCTAAACGTCGTTATTAGGGCGAAAATAGAATTCTCCTCTTCTTTAAATCAATTTCATTTTTAACGTTTTGTAAAGCACGTTTTCTCGTTTACGCTAAAAACTGTCTATTTTCTAATTTTGAAAATCCGGAAATTACTATTTAACCGCTTGTATTTTATTCTATTTACTTATATATAGCTCTAGCGATATTCCGCATATAACGTTTGTCTATTTTTGCAAGAAAATCCCCCAAAACTTCCTCTGTACTCTCGATTTAAGTAGGCTATGTTCTTTATCGCCGCTAATAAGCAATGTACATCGGCACCAGGCCATATCATATCGCTGCAATACTTCCAATAGGCATTCATCTCTCGTCATTTACAGCGGGGTAGCGATTACAATGACATGTAACTCTATAGTGGAGAACGTGTGTCGTACACCAGTCATCCCTTTGTCGGGACGCCTCCAACGAAACATTATATGTTTATTGTGAAAACATTTGACAAGGTCGATCGACGTATAGCGACTTGGAATGTTGGTACACTGGTTACCACACCAGGAGCTTTCCCACCAAAAGCGTCTTTCCCAAACACTACCACCGCAGAGTTTGACTTGCGTCCTATAGTCCTGTGCTACCAACAAGCTTGGACAACTACATATAACTCTAGTCGGCTAATTCGAAGAATTAGAGATAAATCCATTTGATTCTACACTAAACTCACTTGAGAATTAGTTGTGTGCTTTAGTTCTAAAATATAGTCTAACTTAAATTTTATCAAAATGCTACTTTATCCAACACCATTTCATTCTCTCAGTCTCTCTTTGGAGTAGCAATACAAATAAAATTAGGTTTTTAGGGTTTTTATAAAATTATGTACCGTACTGAACGATATTATATTAAAGCTCTGTATGTTTTTGTCGCATATTTATTTATATTTTCCTTTTAAAATGTTTCGAGCACAAAGTTTAAAAATTACTGATTTTTGAGTCCATGATATGTATTACGTAATAACTATCACGCATACGTTTGAAATTCCGCTTAAAAAATCTGTTAACGGTGTTTTTAAATTGCCTAAACTAGTTCTAGTAGGCCTTAGTGTTGTTTGCGGTGGACGGACTGACGATATGTTTGTAGAGAGCGAGCATCTGCTTTTGTTAATTAACGTGTTCGTTTTGTGTTTTTCGGGGTATTTTATTTTCCCGTTTGTATCCTACCTACCGAGGTAGTCAACTTACCAATTAATCCTTAACGCATTTGCTTTTCCTGGAAGTTAGTTGTATTCAAATTCTACTGCAAACCAGACACAAGGAAATGCACGCCTTACTGGCGAGATTTGTTTGTACTGCGCCGTATGCTGTTTTATTGAAAGCGGAGTTATGCTGGATTTTTCGAATGCACAATGAATTTATCAGCGACCTGACAGTATGCCCTTTAAAATGCAATGACAGTTTGTTTCAGTTTCGATTCACTGGAGTTCAGATAGCACGGTGGGCAATTTCTTCCCTGTTGAAATATAGATGTTCGTTTTGAGGCGCTTTGTAAATACGATATTTTCAGCAAAATGTGTTGGTTAGTGTTGCCAAAGATATTTCAATTTAAATCTCTTTAAGGTTGCACATACTTTACTTTAAACCTGCTTATTACAGGAAATAAATTATAAGCCTTTGATATTTATGCCTGGGTAACTTCGGTTATGCATGATTGATTGCTGTTTATATTGTTTTCTTAAATTCGGTCAGCTGGAATTTATTTCTGTGAAATCTTACAAAATGCCGAGGAATTTCGTTTATGATGTGGTGAAATGGGTTCGTGTTGCAGTGTGCAAGATTTTACGATGAAATTTTATATGCTGCAATTGTTTTAATGTTTGTTTTTCAGTTTTATTATTGGAATAATGCTAGTACTTAGTTTCAAGCCCGATTGAAGTTATTCTAATTTGTTTTCTGTGAAGATATTATATATGGTGTTTACTATTATATTCATTACACGTAATTTATATTTAAAACCCTTAATAGTATTTTCAAAAGGTATATTTGTACCAACAATAACATTTAAGTAATTTTATATATTTTACCTTTAAGCTAACCAATGTAGTATTCTGCGTTTTATTCTGGCTTGGTTCAAAACTTACCCTATGGACACATGGAAAAGCAAAAATTACAGTTAAAAAGCTATTTAAACTCAACTTCGGAGGACAAAAAATATGTAAACAAACATTGGATTCCACCGAAATCACCTTATCATCTTGTTCAAGAGACTTTATTTCACGATCCGTGGAAGCTACTTATTGCCACTATTTTCTTAAACAAGACAAGTGGCCAAAGTGCAATTCCCGTTCTTTGGAAGTTCTTTGATTTGTGTCCGACTGCTGAAATCGCATGTCAAACAGCAACTGAAACCATAGCGGCTTTGCTATCTCCCCTAGGGCTTCATCATTTAAGAGCAAAAGCAATTAAAAAGTTCTCATTGGAATTTATTACAGTCAGTTGGACATATCCGATTGAATTACATGGCATTGGAAAATATGGCAATGACTCCTATAGATTATTCTGTGTAAATGAGGGTACCCTTGTAGAACCAAATGATGGCAAACTTGTGTTGTATCATAAATGGTTAAAACAGAACTATAAATAGTTTTTCTTTCTGATTTGGGTAAAATAGCAATCGTTTTAGCCTACATGTTTATTTAGTTGGTTAATTACCTTTTTTACCAGTAATTATCTTTTTAAACTGCAATCATGTTTAGTATAGTTTTATGTATTTTTTGCTTTTGTAAAAAAATGGTCTTGTCTTGCTAATAATTGTGATTGTTGCATTTAAAGTAAACTATTTTTTTAGTTTAATTTTAAAAACATTCAAGGAACCTAATTAAATTAATTATCTTGTTCAACCGATATGTAAATATTCTAACGTCATGCTGCAATTAATATTGTGAATGGAATTATCATTGTGTTAGAAGTTACAATGTCAAAAACAAAGGTTGGTGTATTTCATTTTTTAATTTTTGTTTTGGATAGATTTTTGTTTGGGTATCAAATAAAGCATTGCATTTCTCAAGCCAAATTATTTTAATTTAAAAACAAGCCAAAAATGTTGTTAATGTTACAGAAATTGGCGAATATAATTTTTTAATATTATTTTGCTTAATTCATCGAATTTTCTTGTGTAGTAAACTAATATTAATACTGTAAATACAGTTTTTACTTCTTATTTAATACAGTTTTTATTTATTTTAGATATCAATTCACAATATTGAAGGCTTGTTTCGTGAAACGCCAGGATGTAAGTTGTATTCTCTCAAAGAAGTGCCTTCATTCCAATGTAGTAACCAATACATAACCCACGGATACAGATCTTTTCTATCGGGCAAACAATGTTTGGCTAGGTGGGTGTCCAAATCTTACATTTACCTAGCATGTTAAACTTAGCTTGTATAAAAAAATTAAAAATCTAAATAGCACATGCAACATTATATTCGGACTGCATAACAATGTACTCTATTCAGACATACATGCTCTTAAAAATATGGGTTGTGACTGCTGTCTCTATATAAAGGTGTTATGCACAATATAATAGTTGATGTTAGAAACTCTTATGATAGCATAATTCCTTATTTGGCACGACTAGAATGTTTTCATCTAAAATAAGATCATAATCTTATCAAATTTCTCTTTTAGTGCTTTCATGAAGTCAAATGAGTTCATGAATATTTGGTCACATGCAGTTGGATTTCTGTTGTTTTTCATGTTATTTTTCTATGATCGATTTGTTACGCTACCTTCAATTTCAGCAAGTCGGCTTGATTATGTTATTTTCTTTGTATACTATTTTGGAGTTTTGGTAAATATATTTTATACTATCTTTTTCCAAAACTAATTGTGTCGATGAAATCATATTGTTTAGTTTGTTTGGCTGTGTATGTATATAATGTAAACAATTTTTGAAAGGACTTGTCATTTTGGTCGGTATGACCAGCATATTAAATGTGTATAAGCAATAATTGTGAATCCAAAAGATAAATGGTAAGGATTTCTTGGCTGTTTAATTGAATGGCAGGATAAAGCCAAATTATTTGAAGATATATTCATATATATTGCCTGAATGCGTTGGTGAAAAATGCAATAAAAAATTATAATTGTCAAAATGAATAATTTTATTATAGGTATGAATCTTGTTAGTAGTTACAGTGTTTACATCAGCTGTGACATATATTTACACAAAATCCCTAAAGAAAATTACCTGTAAGATATCCATTTATGTTGGTAAACATATTTAATATAAAAATATATATTTATTATTTATATATACTTTTAAAGTTTAATTTGTGTTCATCATTACAAGGATTTTAAAACCCCCTTTTTCAGAGTTGTATGGCATGTTCCACTCTGTTCCACACTTTCAACTGTCATGTCCACGAAAAGGTGGCCAAAATGTGTTTTGCTGCAGATCTGTTTGGGATTTTGATGGGTATCATGGGCTGCTATAACAGTGGGCTGTACTATGGATTTTACTGCTCAAAGGTATCATGTTGGTCATGGAATAAACTAGCAAGAGTAAAAAGTAACGATCGACCGATATTCCACTCCTATTGATATATCAGTATATATTTGTAAATTTAAGCAAATATTTTGGCCTTGATTTTACTATATGATCTTATTATATTAGGTTTCCTAAAAAACAAAATGCAAGTTAATATGCAATATAGGAGTTGTATAATTAAATAGGTAGATAAACTGAATGTAATTTGAAGTATAGCTTCAATTTAATTAAAGTTTTTGTTGTATTTAAGTATATGTACAAAAAATCCGTTACCGGTATCTGGTATCGCTTGGAAAAACATAAAAAATTGGTTATCGGTTTAGTGTAAAAAACTTATTTCGGTTAATCTCTAGGAAATTGTTATATTTATAAAAACATTTATATCTATACTGTTTGGTTATGTTAATGAATACCGGGAGTCCAAAGACTCCAAACAAAGAAATTAAAGTCATAAATGATTATCTTTTTTCTACTAGTGTTTGTGGACACTCTTGTAGGTGTTTAAAAATAATCTTGTGTTTAAGAAAAACTTTTAATTTTTTTTAATTTTTTCAATGTGCTTATAGGTTGTCCAGCATTCTTATGTGGGCTTTATTCTTATTATGACACTTATATCTGGTGGTCTCATGGTAACACCACGCTATTTCCTGCCGGAGTAAGTGTCATTTCATAAAAATATCTTTGAAAAAATGTTAGCTAACAAAAATAAAAGTTATTTAAAAATAGTTTGCTTTTCTTTGTATAGTCTTGAATCTTGATAATTTTTAAGGTGTTCTTTGGACCGAAATGGTCTTTCCTATTTATTTAAAATTTAACATAATAACTAGTAGTTAGTTTATACATGCAGGATTTTTTGTTTTTATACAACTTTTTTTTAATTTACACAATGAAAAACTGTAATAGATCGATTATTTGACAGTAACTACTTCCCTATATAGATGGAATAACATTCGTATAGCACACCTGACAGTAGTTGTACTGACAGCCTTTTTTCCAACAGTTCATTGGTATATGTCTTCGCCAAAAATGGAAATTGACGTGAGTATGTTAAATTTGTTGTGAAACCTAAAAATCTATGTTATAAAATACAATAAAATACCCCAAATCAGATTATATATAACATGATTTATTTTTTTAGTTATTTTTTTCTCAAGTTCTTACATTTTATTGCATTCTTGCACTTGCTCTTGTGGTTTACCTTGCAAAATGTCCAGAAAGATACTTTCCAGGTCTGTATGTTTGCCTAAATAGTTTTATTTTTGTTTGTTTATGAAAGTGTTTTGTCATTATCACTGACTTCATAAGAATTACTATTCTAACCGGCAATTAAAATTGTTATACTACAATACTGTTAACAAGTCATTTTTAAACGACTTAAATTCAAATACTTCCAAGCCTTTGCTATTCAAGCCATTTTCCAATTTAATCCAATAGCATGTAAAGTGAATGGTTTAAACTAAAAAACGATGTTAATTATTCCTTTTCTAGCAATTTTTCAGCTAACAACCAACAAAGTAAAATAGAAGGCAAGCAACTGCTTTACAACTGCATTACAATATAGTAATAAAATAAATTAAATTCCGTTGAACGAAAATTGTATTCAGTCAAAGCAATTGATTTATAATCTTAGTCGACCTAAGGTCAAAATAAGTCATTTCAATTTATTCTAAGGTCAAAATAAGTCATTTCAACAAAAAATCTTTTTACCCAAAATATTTAGTCGTTAAAAAAAAACAATGACTCAATTGACTGGGATCATTTCAACACTTAACACTGTTATCTGAATATGTTCGTGTTGGAGAATCAACTAGTTTAACTATTGAAGTATAAAAAACAAACTTGTTGTGTGTATTTTTTCAGGATATTTTAATTTTGTCGGATCCAGTCATAATTGGTGGCATGTGATGGCACTTGCAGCGTTTTTATACTGGAGAAACATTGGAATACAACTGGTCCAATACAGAATCGCTTCCAAATGTCCCGACCTTAAAGCTATAGAATAACTTCTATTCATATTAACCAAAAAGAAGCAATTGTAATGCAGTGCCAATTGCAATATATACCACACTGTTAAGTTTGTCGATTCAAATATTACTAAACGGATTAGTGCATGATTTAACTGGTGACGTATTTACGTATTTCTATTATTTTTGTAAAAATAATTGACCATTTATTGACCTGAGCTGAATGGGAAATCCGTAATTCAGTGTTTTACTTTTATGGAGCAATTTGTGTGAATGAAATTTATATTAGTATGATGGATATTTTTATATATGTTCGTTTGTTTATTTTTGTTGATTAAATACATTAACAGACCAAAGTTTCAGTTTTATCATATTTTTACTGACCATTTGTGTTTTAAGGATGAACTAGCAGAATTATGAACGAATTAAACAATTTAGTAAATCACTAAAAACTTGTTATTATTTTGGTGCTTCCTTGATATTCAATCAGTTTGTCCTGGTTTATTGGTGAATATTGATCGATATGTATTTTTGCCTTGCGTGAAAAGGAAATTTACACTTTTAATACTACATTGGTTTTCAACATTGCAATACGAATCAGGCTCTACTAAACAAATTGTGCACCTTCCTAATTCACGTTTTTTAAAACACGCAAAGTCAGTACTGACGCTTAATTATAATATTATATGCTGATACTGCTCCGTGGACCTACTCTGAAAAGGGCTCGGTTGTTAAACAGTGGTCTCCAGTTCAGTATTTTTTAAAGTGGGGTCTGTCAAAACTTTGTTGGGGCAAGTTTTTTGTAGCGACACATTGAAAAAGTATTCTTGTGACGTGTAATATTTCTGGTGATGATTCCAAAAGTATGAGAATAATTGGTTTTAGTATCTCTATTCACATATCCGCTATCTGGTGAATTTAACTAAGCACACAGAGATGGTATTTATGTCGGAATTTGTTTTTGCTTGAACAAACATCAGGTTCTTGAAGAGGTAGGCCTTGTACGATAGCCTATACTTGCATTTTATTCCGATGTTCAATGTTGTAGAAAAGCATTGTGGCCGATACCAAGTGAAGTCATTACTATGCTCAAAACAAGCAAAATGCATCAACTCAAAACGTTGAAAGGCATTTTTTTAGGTTTTTAGGCTGCAATTTGCTTTAGCGACGCTCAGTTGTTAGCTCACCTTTTTTTGTTAAATTTTATTAGTTTTCTGATAAATTCTTTCAAGATAGAAATTGCTGGGTGGATCGCTAAATCATGGCTAGAATTCCTATAGGCCTATCAACTTTGTGTCAGATTGTCACCGATGCACCCTGGTAGGCTATGCTATGCGACCGGGCCTACCAATAATACAACTTTGTAGGAAGTGAGCATCGATATTTATATTTGTGATTATATCGTGTTGGTTTCGCTTGTGTAAAGGAAACCTGTTAAAATCGTTCTTTCCTATTTCCTTCCCGTATGCGCCTTGTTTTTCGTAATCGGCAACTGATCAGCTTGTTCCGAACGGCCAACGCATTTGCTCTTGTGGTGTATTGTTCAACGCGGTTGCGAGAACACTCAACTAGACACAAATGTTCTATTGCAATCAGGACCGGATTAAGGTTAATGTAGGCCTAAGACTGTTTAGTAGAGACGAAGGGCCTAATTTTGCAAACCAAGCTACAAATGAAAATACATACAAAAAATTAATGTTTCAAAAAATTGAGGGCCGAATTTTCCCAGAGCTCAGTCAAGGCTATAGCCTTAGTAGCCTAATGGTTAATCCGGCCCTGCTTGCAATACTTTAACGACGTGTTTTTCTGCGCTTTTAGCTGTATTCATTGAAAACGGAGCTATGCTGAATTTTTTACGCATTTTGAAATGTCATGACATTAATTTCAGTCGAACATCCCTCGGTCTGGGACCTGGGTAGACCTTATATTGTTTACTGTTGCATATGATTGAAGTGTAAACCACCTAGTTGTTAGTGAAAAACCTACCATTAATGTCCAACAGTGCGTAATGGGTTATTCCATTTAATAAATGCGGGGACACACTAAAATTAAACAATACGAATTTGTAGAAATAAAAGTTTTACGATCAAATACATAAAAAAATCCCGCCTACCTTTCTGTAATAGATTGTTGTTTCCAGAATGAAATATTTTGTTAAATGAGAAAAGTTATAAATCACGTTCCGGTACCCTTCAAACCCAAAAGTTTTAGTTAAAATCTTTATATTTTGTGAATTCAATAACAATTCATCAAAAGTGATTGCACAATGAAGATTGGAATCAGGCTTTGTTTTCCTTTCTTACGTATATTTGTTTAATTGTATAATTTCTTTAGATTCGTAAAGCTTTCTGCTGAAACTTTTGAAGGGTAGTATTGTTTGAATTCTTTTTAACTGTGTCGCACTTGCAAAAAAGAAACTCGCAGGTAAGGAAATGTCAGCAGCATATTTTTGTGATTAGTGCTGTAATAACTTAAACTTCTGCAACTGTTGTTAAACTAGTTTACTAGGCTTTAATGAGACAAACTGAAACCCTGGTCTAGAATCCTACTACATTTTCGTCTGAAGCTTTATATTTCGTACCAACATTATTTGATTAGGGTGCGAGTTTAGTTTTGGATGGATCAAGTATTATTGCTATATTTAATCTGACATATTTATTTTTCCCTTGAAAAAAGTGGGAGTCTATAGACCAGTGCCCAAACTGTCTTACTCATGGTTTGCCTCAGGGGTAGCCTACCGGTACTCAAAATACGGACTGCTGGTCAGATGCTCAACCGAGTCGGTTAAGTAGGCTGAAATTGGATTGCAATTAATTTGCAATCGCAGCCCTGCCTAACAGCACCCACTAGTTTTTTTTGAAGTTTTTAAATCTTAAAGCTAACAGTTTTAAAATTAAGTTTTTTGAACGCCACTAACGCCTACTGCACTTGAAACTAATTGTGGGAAACAAATCTGTTTAAGCTAGTTGTCTTTAAACTTTTCTTGAGGAAAAAAATAGTTCGCATGGACTAGCGTCGATCGCCACATAGTTTTTGTAGATTTAAAACCTACTGTTTTCGGTTCAACAAAGTGAAAGTGAAATGGAGTTTAATTTAGGGTTGTCGTTTTTGACAATGGAAATCCCGGACACATTGATGGCAGGTTGAATAACCAACTGCAAATATACTATTTATGTAACATTTATTTTATATTTGCTTCTATTTATTAAACACCAAACGTAAAATTTCCACAAGGAAACAAAAAAGTGTATCAATATAGGCTATTCCGGATATTTCTGCGAAAATTTGGACATATGGCAATTAACCCTCGTTAAAATATATTCCCAAAGAAAGCGTCTCTAGCACCTCAATATTTCAAAATTATGAAGGCAATTATTTCATCCCAAAGAGTCCACTGAACCCAGTTTAACAACCCTGATTGAAGGCCCAAATATAGGGATGTGCGATAATATCGGATCGGAGCCGATACCCAATGCAGCAGTATCGCTACTTGTCTGATACAAGGGTGGTATCGGTGCCGATCCGACACCAAGATAATATAGAAATTTCTTGCATGTTTGGTATAAAATGCAAAAACTCAACCTTGAAAGGTAAATTAATCAAAAACATAGGTTAACAACTGAAGAATATCTAATAACCTGGAAATTGCTTTTGGCTTGGAGTTTTTGTTTATCTTGGAATTTGTTTTTTTAATTATAGTAAATGACGTCATTGATATCGGATCGGATCGCGATATAGTTTCCTTTTAATATCGTTATCGGTTTTAAAATCAAGTATCAGACATCCCTAGGCCCAAATATCGTTTTGCAGAAATGTCGAACGTGGAGGAAGTCAAGGCAGGGCCGAGCGCCACCGAAGACCTCGAAGGCCAAGCCAAGAAGACGCGTCGAAGCAGTAGCAAGCGACATTCCTTCTACAGTGCCATTCCACTGACTCGGCGAATGCAAGAGGGAGCCTGGGGTTAGTGCAGTGGTTTTCAACCTGGGTGTCGCGGCACCCTGGGGTGTCATTTCTAATGGCCAAGGGTGCCGAGAGATATTTGAGAATCTTCGAGAATCTGATATTTGCTCAACTCTCACAACTTTTGGTGTAAGATTAGAGTGGAATAAATCTAATTATAAGTTCCTATGCTGTGTAGAGTTAACGTGTGTTGTTCCAGTCCCCTTTGTTGTGACTTCGAGTAACTTACCTACGGAAAAATCTTGTAGGGGTGCCGCAATCTATTTGTTATCTCTGAGGGGTGCCATAAGCCATGACAGGTTAAGAACCACTGGGTTAGTAAATGTCGGTTTTGTGAGGTTACTTTACAACAATAAATCACTGGGTTTACTCTTTACTGGTTAAAAGAAACTTGAATCCAGATAATTTAACGGTAGTTGCAAAACTTGTAAATCAAATCGGCCAGGGAATAGCAATGTCAATCGCGTTACTCCGGTTTGAAATGTTATATACTCACTTTTAGTTACCTTATTAAGTTTCGTTGATGTCGCAGACCCAGATACTTATGTGCATGACCGTGCCTTTTAGAAAACATACAACCCAATAGCAACGTTCTATTTTGCCCTATTTGTGCTAAACGCAAAAACTCGTGCCACAGGTAAATTCCAGGAGAGGGGTCGTCGGTCCTTGGAGCGTTTGCAGAACCGGGTTTCGTCTCGATTCGTCGGCAGACCTCTCAACCTGTATATCGCCATTCTGGCCGTTTTCCTTGCTATCATCGCCACTATCGTTTACGTGGAGGTACGTTTATTATCATACCAATAATATTGTTTCTCTATAATAATTAATTGGTTGCCAATCTTTTATGACCGCGCTCCAAACTTGTTCCCAGCGCTAGCTATTTATAGACTAATTCAACCGATTTAGTATGACACATAAAGGGTATAGCGTTCAGCAGCCTCAATATTATGGCGCCTTGCGTTAATTTTCCTAAGTTATGTACAAGACCTCGTGATGTCAACTGGAACGCGACAAAGCCAACTATACGCTGAGGGCTAATTTTTATGTAACGTTTTAAGGTTTTAAAATTATTTTCCTAAATTAAACATAAATCTAGGTTCGTTCCAATTTGTTTTAAACAAATATTATCGCTTTGTGATCCATTATAACATATTAAAGCATGTCCTAATCTAAAACGCTCAACGATGTCACAGCGCTTACCCTAAGTAAACTAAAAGTATTACAAACGTGGTAATCGTTTTAATCTGTCCATGGTCGTATACAGGTTTTTTTTAAGGTTTGGTTTGGGTGACCGCTAAGTAGTTTTAAGAGACCGCAAGTGTTTCATTTAAATACCAAAAAGTTGCAAGTCCAAAATTTGGGAAACCGCTGGAGAAAATTGGGGGACCGTTTCGGTCCTCCAAAACACCTTTCGTATAATCAGCATGGCATATATAGCAACTCAGTGTGTTTCTGCCTATTAGCCAGAGGTCGGCAACCTACGGCCGCCAATGTAATTCATCCGGCCCGCCGCTTCTTTGACAAACTAGACACGAGCAATATTTTTATTTTTTTATTTGTGGGTGGGGAATTTAATAAAAACTTGCAAGAAATTAAATAAAAATGACAGTATACCAAAAAAAAATCGCGCTCGCCAGGTGCGCCCGGATACAACAAGGTTAATAAACACTGAACTAGATTAACTATAAGGGTTGTCGCGTTTCCTCAAAGTAGTTTTATTACACTTCACATTAGTAGTATGGATGACGACGTGTGAACTTGAATTTCAAATCAAACAAATGCTTTTTTCGCGCTTTGTGCCAATGCCTCCACAACTGTAATTAAACACGTTTTAAAGTGCAAAAAAAGATCCGCGCCCGCCTGATTAAAGGTTATTCTAACATTTTAATAACACAATTCTTGGTTAGAATTTTGTGTGGCCCGCAGAGACCTTTCTGAGTTTGGTTTTGGCCCGCAACTAGAAAAAGGTTGCCGACCTCTGCTATAGGTTATAAAACAACAAACGCTTTTTACCAATATTTATTTAGAGTTCAAACACATTGCTGGTTAAGTCTAGGTTCGCACCAAAAAAGTGGCTTTAATTTGATGAAATTTATGCCACAGACCCCTTAGATGGCGATATTGCAGGGTTAGTGGGGGAAAAAGTGACCAGCAAATTACTGCAAAATAACAAACATTTTTATTAACATTGGGTTTTACCGCATACGAATTAATTTTTTAAGTATGTTACCTATTATACACCTTTCAAACTGTTTTGGGTATGGGTGGGCAACTTAGATCCGGCCCGCCAACGCAAATCATCAGCTCCGACCTATTTTACAACTGTACACGAGGCCATTTCTTATATTTTTGTGGTCATTTTGACTAAGTAAAATCATACGTATTGCGCAAAATACTGCTTCTCCAATGTAAATAGCAAAATATCCTCGTTTTATCCCTTATTAACAGTCGAGGGTTGCCGTTATAATTATAAGATGCGTAAAGCCTACACAGTTAAAATTTGAAGGCCCGCAAAGCTTCTGAATTTGATTTTGCCCCGCGACTCAAAAATGTTGCCCACCCCTGGTCTTGGGTTTGGGGTTCGGTTTCAGAACAATTGTCCAGAAAGGTCGGCACCCTTTTTCTCTTCGGACCTGGACCAATCAATTATGTTATAGCTCAATACAACGTGTGTTTATAATTCCGTATAACTATTACACGCTTCTATAGTCTGCACAAAACCTTTGTTCAGTCGTTCGAGGATAACTTCCTGCCACTGTATACGATTGTTAGGTTACCAATGCAAACTCATACTGACTAACAGTGTGTTGGCCAACGGGTAAACAAGTACTCACGTACCCGGAACACAATTATACAGCGTTTTGTCAGAAGCTTGCTCGCTGTTTGTCAGTCACATTACGTTTCCAACTTGACTATAGGTGACTTTGTAAAGTCGTCTGATATGGCTTGCTACGTTTGATTTTTTGATACTTTTGGTGTGTAAATGACGACTTAAGTCCGCCCTCCTCAACCGGTGCTCCGTGTAGTTTTACTGAGCGATTACAATTGTGGTTAGAAGATATACATCCCGTTCGATACGACTTACATGATCTAAATCGATATTCGCAATGTCTGAATCCTATCACAGAAGCCATTTTAGGTTAAAGATCTGCCGATTTGAATTCAAAAAAGTGATTGAGAGCACTGCAGTAGATACTGGTCGTTTCACGGGAGCTAATATTTGTATTATCCCTTGTCAGATTCTATGGCAGGGGAGCACAACCTTTAGATGTTAAAGGCCCCTTTAATAGTCTTTATTTTTCTCACGGCCTTCAGTAGACAAATTCCAGTCTTTTTGTTTGCTATTTCGACGGAGTTCCTGTATTTTTTGCTGGAGTCGGACTCGGGTTTCTGGACTCGAATTGCACTAAGTATGACTACCCGATTCCACAGTATTCGCAGTACCAAATAATAAACCGAGTCAAAATGCGTAAAGGTGGAATGGCATAAAAGTGAATGTTTTCAAACTGTTGTGGCTCGATGAGTTATATGACACCCCTATGAGTGGATTTCTCCATCTCCATCCTATTTTACGTAAATGACTGTAATACAGAGTCGGAGGTCGGACTCGGGCCTAAGTCGAGACTCAGCGTCCTTCCGAAAATAAGTTACTGAGTTTTTCTTCGAATAAGCCACCACATTTTGCTGCTTTACGACACAATTTATCTGAAAATCGTCACTCAATATTCACTAAATACAAATAGGTTATTTTACATACTTTTTTTAATAATAACCTACACTGTCCCTGTAGCAAATCTACACTGTCCCTGTAGCAAAATTTCGCAATATCAGACTACGCGTTATTTTTACATCAGTCAGAAAAGGTCAGAAAAACGTTTTTACCAAATTTTTCAATGGAGCACGTTCTGCTACACACAACACTATAAGTCAAACGGCGATTTCGCAAAAAAATTGATAGAAATACTTAACATTGTACACAACTAAACTCAAGTCTCTATATCAGGGGTGGGCAAATGTATTCAATGGAAGAGCCATTTGCAGAAAATACAAGTAGGAGAGAGCCTCAAAATTATTCCAATACAAAACCGGTAAATAATGCATGTTCAGCAATAACAACAGAATTGTAATATAACATAACAGTAATAGTTAACACAATAATAATACCGGTTATAAAAAATAACACTCACGAATTTACAATATTTTTCAGTATCCGTCTTTTGCCAACTATAACTCTCCGGATTGTATGTCTGGTGTTACGTTATAAATACTGGCGGAAATAAAGAAAAAAGAAAGAAGCGTTTATAAACGGTATCTTGGTAGCCTTCTTTTTTTGTGCTAGAGGAGTATTTTGGGTTTTTACGATTCGACTAGTTGGCCACAAAAAACATGCCGGCGAGCCGCAGTTTGCCCACCCCCGCTTTATATTTTTCAATATATTTGTGTCGAAGGACGACAAACTCTATAACTCGAAAACGCAACGTCCCTAGCCTTGATTGAAATACCTATCACCTTTTTTATTCTTAGGCATTCCTTCGTCCTCAATGGAGAAATGCCGAGGAACAGCTTTTACTGGAAATGGCGCAGGAAATGCCGCAGGAAGCTTCCACTGTAGCTTCACGGTAAAAACTACAGAGAGAATCCCCTAAAATGGTAGGAACACCGTATCATTGGGGCGCAGCGCGTGCTTTTGGACGAATCAGCCTTATGCGTGCAGACTGCAGACAAATTTTTACTTCGCTATATACTATTTATTTTTGTTCCTTTTTTAGTTTCACGGTCAACGGCGAGTTACAAACTTTTCGATTTAGATATTTTTCCCACGTTTATTAAATGTTGATTTGTTTCCGACCTAATGCAAACCTTCCTTTTCTAACTTTAAAATGCGAAAGTTTGTTGATCTTTTAACGACATTTGTTTTGTTCAATTCTAGGAAACGTTGTAAGTCCATAGTTCATTTTGCAATTTCCACAATAAAATAATCCAAAATACGATCGTTACACTGCAGAAAGCGTAATTTGGACAAAACTGCGTTATTATAAACTGGAGTCATTTTCGGTAATTTGTTTTATACAGCGCACGCGTTTTTATAAAACTAGTTTTAAGTGTAGCGAAAATGTACAGCAAAAGAAAGAAGCGATAGATCAGTGGCAAGCATGAAAACGAGCAGGAACCTGATTTGGAAAGTTTAGTTTTTAATCAATTTTAGGCCGTTAAAAGTTAACTCCTAATTTCAACAATTTATTTATTTATATTCTGTAAAGGGCATGTGTCAAATGCCTAGTAGCCACCTTTCAACGACATTTATGCTACATTTTATCTAGGCATTTCGCATAGCATTTTCGTTTTTCAACTGAAATGCATAAATCGCTTACGAACTACATAAACAAATGTGCTAACAACATTTTTCTCGCAAAAAATCAAAAATATACTTCGGTGAAAAACACTGCTTGCTTCCGAATGATTTAAAATCCTATTGATAAATATATATGTAGGTGTTTAGCGTTCTCCAAAATGAATAGTTTGTGGTCTTTTTGGGTGCTTTCGTGGCACAGGTGGGCGGTTTGGTCGCAGAATGTCCTTGCTCGGAACGGTCAGTTCGCTGCTTCGATTCTGTGGAGTCTAAACACAACTTCAAGTTAGAAAGAGCTTTAAAACGGACATCTAGTTGCGATCTATTTATGCTGGTTTCAGCAAAAGTATATTTTAATTTCATTTACGCACGATAAGAGCAAACTACTTGACAAGAAGATTGTCAGCATAAAAAATGTTCGGCTATCATGAAAAACGCCCAATCATAATAATTTCACATTTTTGTCTCACTCGCAGAGGCACGTTAAAAATGTGTCCTAAAACTTGACGTTACCTCATTAAAGCCGGTTGCGTAAAAGCTATTATGTGACACATTTTGTCTTTAAAGCTTGTGAAGGTTTTTAAATTAAATAATAAAGTTTACTATCAAAAGTAAAATCTTGCGAAAAGCGGTTATCGTTATTTAAATAAATATTTATTTTCTTCGTACAGTTGTAGCCTACAATTTGATGGTAACGGCTTCCCACACAGCAGATTTCCAAATTTGGACCCCATTTTTAAAATACCAATAAAACAGCCATTATAGCTAACATAAAAAATCATTTTAAAACCCCAATATAGCAGTGGTTCTTATTTTGCTTTGCTGAACTCCTTTCAAATCGCCAACCAATTCTAGCACCGCTTTGTAGAATTGCTTAAATCAGTGCTTCTTAAACTTTATTAGTTTTGTTCACCCCTAGCATATATCTCCAGATTTCATTCACCTTGTCTCATGATATGATAAACATATCTCGTCCATATATAACCGCACACCCGGAATATCTACCCTGCTCGCAAGCTATCACCCATTTCTGACGGTTCACCCTTATTCACCCATTTTGGTTGGTTCACCCTGGGGTGAACTATTCACCTGATTAAGAAACACTGGCTTAAATAACAAAACCATTGTGATTTAATTTTTCATACGAGTAACTGCAGCACAGTAACACAATACCAAACTGTGATTTAGTTTTATATTTAACTGAGCGATAAAATAAAGTACAGTAATATATTTTTAGTCTGAGACAGTATTCCCGCACCCCTAGGAACAGTTCTCGAAGAAATCCTGCTCTAAAGGTTTCGCTGCGTTTCAAATAGTTAGTTTTACCAGCTTGATGTTAACGACCGGTTGCTGCGGCATCGGAGACGATATTAGGTCGTTGTGAAGTCCGTGAAGGTTCCCTATGGAATGACGAGGAGTCGTTGCACGTGATGTCCGTGGTGTGTTCTGGTTACTGCGACAAAATAATTTGCGGCGTTGGAGAAGTTAAGATCGTTATCGCCAATTTCACTGCACAAGTTTGGAACATTTGAAACTTTTATTTGACAAAATATATTCTTGCAAAGCAAGTAAGCTAATCGAGCGAACGCACGTTTCACGAAAAATGAGTCTGATAATTTGAGGTGTTTTTAACAGATAATTCGTTTTGCGTTTCGGTAACCCACCAATTTTCTTGTTTTCAATATCCGACGGATGCTCGCACTTAAAAATCACCTAAATGGTGACCTTTCTAGACTATCGGCCAGTGGTTCTCAACCAGGGTGCAAAACGCTCAGATGCCATTTCTAGCTCAAAGGGTGGCTTGAAACATTTCAAAATATTTTGGATTCCAATTCTTGTTCTATGGTTAAGCTTTTTTTTACAATATTTCGTGACGATTAAAGTGCAACAAATCAAGAGTGTTTTCCGCATTGTGCGCAGTTTTATGTGCGATTTCAACCTCGTTTATAGTGACACTACAGTAAACCAATTAACGAAAATGCTAGACGTAAGGATAAAAGATGACCTAATTAGGCCTATTGTTTAAGACAAGGTCCAACTAAGGAGACCTCCTACCTTGAACTTAAAGCGTTCATACTTCGTGAAATTTGGCATGAAGTTTCCTCATTTTACTACAACGCACAGTGGTTCGCAAACTTAACGGCTTGTGGCATTCCAAAGAAAACATAATAAGGTTGCGGCACCCCTAGTTGAATTTTCGTTGAGTAGGTAACTCACTAAAATGTCAAGTGGCTTACTACAAATAAACCAAACCGGAACAATACAAATAAACTCTACGAAATGTAGGACTTTTTGTTGATTTATTTTACTCTAATCATACGCAAAGAGTGAATGGCTTCGCAATATAAAGCAAAAATAAAATTCCTAAAGATTCCAAAATATTTCGCGGCACCCTTGAGCATTAGAAATGGCACATTAGTGTGCCACGGCACCCCGGTTAAGAACCACTGATTTAACTGTAGGCTACAGTTACAAGATAATTACCTAAAGTTTTTGTGTCTGGTGCTTGTTTTCATGATCTGTAGCTTCAAGCTCAGTCGAACTCGTTCACGGTAGATGACGTACACCATCAGGGCAGCGCAAAATATGCTCAGCATTATCACGGCTGTAAGGAGGCTTTTTCCTGATGACAAACAGAATTAATCGTTTAAACCTGATTAAAATAGTGATAAAACAGACTTGGTACAAGTGTCCCACTTTTTTGGTATCGATTCAAGTTGATAACTTTTATGTGACGGCCTTGTATTAACCACAGTAAGGCCTAAATGAAAATTTCATCTAATAAATGCCGTACGATGCTTTAATTTTTGCCTAAAGCTTAAAACCATACAGAGTACAATCAATCATTGTTTAAATAGTTTTGTAAAACCTACAACGTCAGCGAAAGCAAAACCTTCTTTACCTGTAGGTAAAAAAAAAAAGCAAATAAATAGGCTATTAGTTGATACAAAACTATGCATCCTACCATACCTAGCCTATAACTATTTAATCATGTACCCTGTTAATGCTTGCAAGCAAGGCTACTTTACTGATTTTAAATAGTGTAACTGCCTTGCTCATTTACTATATAAATTTGAATGTGGTGTTTTGTCATGTCGCCAAACCTTTGCTGCAACAAGTTTAACACTCCACGAATCTAATTTGCATTGTTAAGTGTTGATATTAGGTGGGCGTAAGTTAAAAACGACGACATTATCTAGAAATAAGAATAATCATACTTTTTAAAGATGAATAAACAATAAAAATAACAATATTTGCAATGGGGCATAATGGTTGGAGGTTGCAGTAAGAATATCAAAGCCCATGGAAAAGTAGCTATCATTTTGACCGTTCCGAATAACTCTTTATCCATTTTCAACATGAAATATTTGCAGTAATGCAGTAAAGACATTATGGAAGCCTTGCTGGATTTAGAATTTCAGTTTAGTAACATCTTTATAAGAACTTTAGTTACGATGGTTTTACCCAGGGACGACTGTAACACTTCTTCGTCAGTAAGGCCAGTGTCTGGTTGATTGTCAGGAACGTTTAGTGGAGGCAATGATCTTCTTGGTGTTTTGTCGTATTTTCCGACACGTTCCATATTATCTTCAAACAAAAATTTAATAGCATACAGTAAACTTAAGCTTTGGAACAAAGCCTTTCGTAAAATGTTGAGGCAAATATTAGTTATGGGCCAAAGTGTTTTGATGTGGATAAAAATAATCTTATAATTACAGTGTTTAATGACGACTGATGAGAAATATAGGTTTGAAGCTTCAACTTAAGATTCAGATACAAACAGTTGCTATCAGGAATAATAATATTAATCAGTAACAGCTCCTTTGGTAATTGAAGTTTCAGCAACATTGGAATTGATTTCTTAAGGGAGAATGACACCGATCGTTTATAGTAGGCTACAATAAATGGCCAAAAATGCTTTAAAGCTGAGACTTTTATAGTTATCTTGTTTGTCAACCGATAATTTTTTTTTCTTTTATAACCTTTTTTTTCATTTTATAACCTTTAATGCAGAAATCGCTGCATTAAATTACAAATTAAGGTTAAAATCCATACTCACAGCACAGCTTTGCCTTGCACGTATCGAAGGGATCTGAGCAAGCTGAGCAGGGCCTACCCAACTTGAACGGCTGCATCATTTTCTTCTGCCTCGCAATATACGTGTACACGTTACCTCTGCGATAAGTAAACGTGAAATTAGCCTCGGTTATTGTAGCGTACAATCAAAAGAAAACTCGTATGGCCGTCTGATAAAAAGGTAACAGCACGCGTGTTTACTATGGCGATTATTTTTTGACTTGAAAAAAGTCACACTTTGTCAAAATTTTACACATTTGGACAAAATTGGTCTAAATTATTTAAAGTCAAACTCGTTTATAAAGAGCACAAAATTGTTTACACAAAAACTGTAGTGGGCTTTCGAAAGTGTAGTTCAGTTTCATACTAAAAATATAAATGTGCACTTCACCGTTTACTTGGTAAAGAAATAGTTTTCCTCTAAAACCAACATTGTAGCCTACCTCACTAACAATCTAAGTCGCTCTAACAATACTTTTCGTTCACAAATTATAAAATGTGAAAAAATAAAACGATAAACACGGCATAATTTCTACAAAACAACAAGTTTATAACTTGACAGTAACCCTCAATACGTCGAAAGGCGGGACGTAAAGGTCTTAATGTTATCAATTTCCTAATGGAGTATGCATTGGCATTCAATTTTCTCGCGTGCTTGCAAGTAGGAATTGCACGATTAACATTCTGATAGCTATATATTATTTATACCAAAACTGTCCAAAATGACGTCATTATCATGCTCCAATAAGCAAAACAGATGATTAAAACCCTTCAAAAAGGTAATATTTTCGTGTTATTACCCCAACATTTGGCCTTAGTTTAACAGTTCAGTTATCTCTAATTGGTAACATTCTATATGTTTATTATTTTACATTTCAAGATAGAATCGTTACGTTGGAAGGGGGGACACAATAGGACCTACGAAGCAACAATACCCAGAGCAGCAAAAAATGTTAATACCATAGTTAAGACCAACGACATAATAAAGCCAAATACGCTGTAGTACTAACAAAATAAAGATCTGAATCGTCTGAAAAAGACGTAAACGGTTAGGGGTGGGTAATGGGTGAGGTTAGAAAATGGATTAGAGCTAAATTATTAGGGGAGTAAGTGATATACTTAAGGGTGGGGGTTGTGGTTATGTAAAATGTGGTATGGGCCTGATTCTGGCCATTTGTCTTATTTCGACATATTTAGGACGTTATTACGACTATAGGAAGCCTATAATAGTGCTGTTTTGGTCTTATTCAGAACTGTGTTTATTCCGACGTTAATGTTGTTCTTATTTCGATCTTATGGCTGGGATTACATGGGAATCTTTGAAGGCACACTGATGCGCCGCATCACACAGTTTAAGAAACACTATAGTCCCTATTTCAAATGTCAAATACACTCTTCCGACACTTACGCTTTTCCGTAGTTGCAGATGAAGAGATGCGAGTCGGGCTGAGCGAAATCACTGACGTAATCGCACATTGTTAGCGAACAACCGACCTGTGACGTATCGGCCCACACTACCTGTGCGTAAATTGACACAAATTGGCTGGTTAAACTCAATCCAGGCCGACAGATCTGAAAAGCTAAATGGTATTAAATTATTAAAATGGCCGGAAATTCGAAAAATAAGTTAGATGCAACCCAATATCATTTATTTTTGGCAAACCTTTAAAATTTAAAAAATTTTAGTCTTTCTTTGAACTTTGGTATGGCATTGTCAGTGTCGAAAACAAGTCATTTTGAAATGACTTTGGGGCCAAGCTTTTGCAAAATATTTTTTCATTAAGTCAAGTCATCAGTTGCCCTTAAGTCAAGCCCCAGATCAAGTAATTTTCATGAAAATGTCTTATTAAAGTTACGTCGTGCAAAACAATTCAAACTTATATAATAATGGCAAACGCATTCAATTCCGAGCAATACAACACATGCAAACATTCAAGTTTAAACATTTACTAGGCTACACTTAATAAATGGCGAAAGCAACCAAGCCATTTGAGTAATTCACTTAAGTCCAAGCATTTTGCCTGAAAAATTAAATCAAGTGCAGAGTCAGGGGAAATGTTGTCGAATGGAATTTAAAACTAAATTTTGATGAAATTTTTAAAAGGTACGACACTTACTAAGTCTCACTACAATTTACAGTACATAGATATTTACATTTTACTCATTTAACGTTAATCAAGTTTATAACATTCGACATAAAACTTTTTCTGCGATCGTAAATCCCTACAGTTATCCGGCCCGCGACAGTTAGGGCGTAACAGTTAGGCTATTCGTCCTTTTATGAAAAAAGTTTCGTGACCGCTAAGTGAAGTCATCACAACACATTAGCACATTTACCTGCGTGTAATGGCCGCACTTTTTGCCGGCGTCGCACGTTCGTTCGTTGTAGTGAAAATACTTGGTCTCATCAAACCAGAGTTGAACCGCTGTGGAAGGTTGGAACGAAATGAGCGGGCGTCGCGAAACGTATATGTTTTCTCCGATGCTGAAAAACAATAACTGCCGAATAGTCCCTTTTGCGAGGCAAATAAAACTGATAGATAAAACAAAAAATCTAACATTCGCTCAGCTGTGGGTGATCTAAAAACCGAAGGGCAAAACCGCTAAGGCATAAAGTTACCCGATAAGGAAAAGATAATTTCGCCAGAGTACGTTCAAGGTATTACTAAAATCACGCAAGTTAAGCCCAATTTAGGCACATTTAAACGGTGATAAATTAATTTTAATGATTTTTGGCTGATTTATTTCAGTATCGAGCAGTTTCCAATATTTGGGTGTAGTTTTCAGTCTGGTTCACAAATTACGCACGCCTATTTTTGTTATGAAGTAGTCCTATTATCAAAAAGGTGGCAAAAAAATCTTTAAAAACGACATTTGTATGTAAGTTTTGGCGATGATACTTTATATCCAATTTGCGTCATAGATGCTACATTGCGTAAATACATTTATGTTATACATAATACATCACATTTAGAATCAATTTTGTATTCTTTCTTTTGAACCATACTTCTTTCATTGCAAAGCCAGTAGACTATGGCCATAAAAATATTGCCCCAAACAAAAAGTCTTAATTATATTTATCTATACCTGTTGTGAAACACAGAATGATCTGCTTTTTGGTTGTGCGAAAACTGGCATTTCTGTCCGTAATCCCGCGCGATCTTTGCAAGTTCAGAATCCCACGTCTGTCAAAATATGTGGCTTATCATGTTTTAACAAATAAAAGGACTAGGCATGTATTAATCATATAGGTCTACTGAACTTGGGTAACAGAATATGAATAAAACGTAAGAAAAATGTCGATTTCAGTGATAGATCTGTTTAATTGGATTTTTTGCTCTGTTGACACATTTTTAGTAAAATTAGCGCCTGTCTTTAAATCACCATTTTAACCTGACGACGTCAAAATTGAACACTCCGGTGTTTTAATTAAAAACAATTATCTTGTGGACTTGTAGAGTGAACATTTAATCAAATATGAGCTAGAATCTATTCAATAATTCTAATACTACTTTTATCAAGGTACGTCACTTATATTATGAAAGTATTGACATGGTTGTAGCTGTAGGTATAGTGGGAAAATTATGTCAATTGTCACTCTCTTGGAAGACTTTGGCGTCAGTTGTATTTGAACTGCTACGTATTTTTATTTTATGTTGAGCCTTTGGCATCAGTTGTATTTCTACTGTAGGTCGGGAAGTTGCTACCTTGCTTTCTACATACATAAACGATCCAAGACTGACTTGTAAATTTTGTGTAGTATTTTACTAAACCCCCTTAACAAGTTTCTGCGGATCTGGGTGGTTAAAAATAAGTGATTTTACCAAGTATCTCATGTTGGACGACGATCTTGTAGCACGAAGCGTGTTGTGAGCATCAACAATCTCAGTTATCTGATCGTCGGTCAAATGAACCTCCAAGGGGCCGCTGCCTGGTTTTGCCTTCGGGAAGAACAACACTGTTTATTTGCCAATCATGGTAGCCTACAGGGCAATATTTGCCGAAATATCAAGTTTCAAAGATAGGACTTAGTCTTAATCTGAAACCAATTTGTGGCATAATGTGGTGGTGCAGGGCAATTTATAGCTTTAGATTTGAGCCGTAGTTTAGATTTCACAAGTAGTAGAATCCAACTCACACTTTTATTGCCCAAACAAATCAGTTTTTCTTAACGTTTTAGTGTCGTTAGCGGTGAAAGAATTTTTCGATTTAAACATTTAAAATTAAAGCCTGCTATATCCAGTAATGAATAAACAATATAATAAAACATTAATTGCATTCAAATAAACTTTACAAAGCCAAACAATTGGAAGCATGGATACCACTTTTCGTTTTTTTTAATATGGCGTCTGATATTATTGTCAGAATTACACTCCGAATTTTGTTGTTATTTATGGGTAAAAGCACACATATTATGAACCACTAGTCTAAATGTACTTTTAAACTTCAACCTCCTTGTCAATTGTCGCATCTCTAAAACTCGTCATAAATTTAAGACCGACTATAATAACTCACCTTTTGCGCAGTTGTCAGTTGCAAATGGAAACATACCGCAAGAAGGAGTACAATATGACTTTTATAACTGGTCGGCGGCATTAAGTATGCTTGCTTGCTTGTTGCAGCGCCTAAATCATGTCAACCCGCTCTATTTCGGTCTGTCTGGACACCTTGAATTCCATGTAAGCAAATGTGACGGAGAGTCTCTGTACGCCCGTGGATTCAGACTGAATGGGAAACGGAAATGATGTGACGTTGCTTGAAATGTCGTGAACGCCCGACTTCCCAGGCTTTATAAAGAATTGAGAAAGTTGCCTTTTCGGGCGCTGCAGTTTCTTTTACCTTTCGGCGTTCGGTTCTGTTAATGTATTTGCCAATCGGGCTTTGATTGCCCCCAATCAACGGCATTAGGGACGCAAATCTTAACTTGAGATCGGTCCTATACTGGTTTAGATTTTTCAACATTTAAATCGCTATGCGATTTTTTGTTTGCAATGCTTTTGTAGCAAACTGTTAAGCATAAGTCGTTTCAGTTTTGAAAATACGAGTGTTTAATTAATATGTCATCATCAGTGTTACCTTTAAACGTACGACCCGACGCAGGAAAATGACCTGTCGCGCTGTTGCAGAACTAGCCATTTATCAAGATTCTTAATAGAGCTAGACAACTCGTATAAATTCTTAAAAAGAACGAAACAAGAAAAAAATCTGTAAATTGAATGCTTACTTTTGTCGTACTCCTAAACTGAATGCCTACTTTCTTACTTCTTCTTATATAGTTGCTTTCATCCACAAAGTTTGTAATTTATTACAGACTCTGCTAAACTCCGGTCGTTATTTACCGTTCCTAAACAAGAGGCTTAAAAATGATTATGCCCACAGCCACATTTAGCGCTGTATGCAAATGTTGTTAATAATATCCTATCTCGCCACCCAAACTATTTCTTTTCTCTTTCTTTATTTTCTGGCAAATACGCCTAAACACTAATATCAATTTCTGAAGTTGATTACAATATTTTCTCCTCTGGGAAATGGCCTTTAGGGTAGACGCATCTCGTCCTAGTGAAGTAAAGCAATTTTACGTCTTGATCGAAAAATAAGTTAATCGCGCAGGTAAGTCGCTTCAGTGGTTAAGCGGCACTTATCCGTTTAGAGTAGACCTATTTTGAATACCGGTAGGCCTACGCTCTTTGTGGTCCTATATTGGGCTAACTCTTGGTGCTCGTTGGCTATAGGCCTAGACACGTCAAGGTTTCGTGGTCATATTTAAAGTATAAAATTAAGCTATTTGATAGTTTAAACGTAAAACTTTTAAAAAAATTCATAACGTACGGAAAGGTGACCAATAGGCCTACGTTGCGCAGGTTTATGTCACATTTCACCAACTGTAGTGAATTCGGTGCAAAGTGTGTATGACGTAAACTGATTTTTTTGTTCAGTTTCACCAAACTGATCTCTATTTCGGTTACCAGTTTCCAATTGGTCATGTTTTCTGATATGTGATTGTCATTTGTGGTATACTACTTGCGATATAATTAAGTCCTTAATTTTACCAAAAAAACTTTTAATTTTTGGTCACAATTTTCTTATTTTAGTGATTTGTGATAATTTTAAAGGAAACACCACTTTTCTCAATCCTGGTATGTATCCTGTTAAAAGTTCTTTCACGGTAAGGTTGCGTTATTTGCCATAGATGTGAATTATAATTCGTTTCGGTACCAGTTGCTAATTTTTATGTAGTGAAAAAGGAAAACTTTAGCTTATGTCTTTTGAGGTGCTTGTTTCAACAGATGACGTTTAGCACATGGTTGTACTCTGCAGGACGGAGCTGATTTCTAGGATTAATATCCTAGTTGGCAAAAAAGATCACAAAAAAATAAAGCGCAGCGCAGGTCACCGAACAGTGTTTGATTAGGAAGCGTGCTAACATTTCGTTATTAACATATTGCCTAAGTTTATTGAAATGTAGGTTGTTTCTAGTGTTATCAGTAGGGATGTTCAAAGTAGAATACCAAGGTATTCTAGAATAATAGGTTTCGAATCTAGAATAACGAATCCAGAATAGCGAATCCTAGTATATTTTTATTAAATTATTTAACCTCGATTTTGTTTGGGGAAGGAATTAATCTTAATCTATCCTACAGGGCCCAGAATCACAGCAATAAATTGCCCAAACAATTTGCTAACATGTGTACATTATAATGAAATAATCTCCCATATGTTTAACATTCTTAACAATTGTCATTTGAAGCAGTTCTGTAAACTGTAATATATTAACTGTCCAGGTTGTTGCCAAAACTTATATTTATGCCAGTAGTGAGTACAATGAAACCCTGCACACAGAACTTTTTAGCAATTCAGTCCTGTTTTTTAAAACATTGTTGGGTCTTAGTGCTTCTTTTTAGACTAACATGATCTGTTATGCAGTCAAATAATGTACTGCAAAGAATATAAAGTTACTATTGACATAATTAATACTTGACAAATACGCTGTGCATAACTGCATAACCTCTCTTAATATTGGCCTAAAGTTGACCTTAAGTAACCCTATAGCGCATTTTGTGAACGGCCAGCACGTTTTACAATGTAATTTTACTTTTGCAACGTAACGCATTTAGGGAAATTGGGAACACCGCACCTGACATTACACGTTAGTCGCTTGCCCAATAACGCCTGATTGACACTTAATTATTAGACGAACATTATCGTGAGACGTGGTAAGAAAAAACGCTGACACTGCACTACCAGGTTACATTTAAAGCAAGCACTATAAAGAAACAAAACAAATATGAAATCAAAAGTTGCATGTTTGTGCTGAAAGTTACATGTTTTCTAAACATCTAAAAGTAAATCTATAGTTTTGTCTGTTACGTTGCAGTCGTAAATGTAGGTTAACATGCTATTTTTGCATGCCAGAAACTTTTTTTTTAAATGATGTTTAATATGGTCTTTAAAAAATGTTTTTATGCAATTAGAAATCAGGTAATCAACGTAAAAATAGACATTTTAACTGGAATAAAAACAACTACAAGCAACACATGCAGAATCGTTGATGTATAAAAGTGCTAAATTTAGTTTTAATGTAAAGCCAAAAGATTGTTTAAACTCGATTTGCGTAAGATTTAATATCATAGTCCTGTTGATGTTTAATGTTCTCATTAAGTTTTTTGAAAAGTGTTGTTTATAATTTTATATGTCACAAGAAAATATCTATGCTACACAATTTAATTATCTTGATTTAACAAGAATAAAATGTGGCTTGTTCATTATAAAAAGCTTAATACTAAAAATAAATCTATGTTTTTTACTAATAGTCACCTAAAAGTTAGCAATTTGACACAAAATTTTATAACAATTCTAAAAAAATCTTGCAATACCACTTTGTTTCCAAGTATAATGAAAAAGCCCATCTTTGTGACAGGTCATATTTACTTATATTTTGCAGTATCCCACTCTATGATGTTTCATTTTTAACAGTAATGTGTTTTATAGCATGCTTCAACTACATTCAATACTTTGTTGACACAAAGATTTATGCCATTTTATTCTTACTGTAAAATTATATAATGCCTGTGCAAGAAAGGAAACTTTATATTGTAAAATCACCATGCTGGGGACAATTTTCACATATAATATTGCTGACCCAGATATCGAGAAGGGATATACACCGAAGATCCGTTGCACGTTGTTTATAGACAAATTTTGGGTTCCTGCAGACACAGTATAAGACCAGTCTGCAATTCATGGCATTTCAATTGAAATCGGGTGGTCTATGCCACATGGTGCAAAAGTGTGCAACTTTATTTAAAAACACCTTGAGTTGGTACCTGTCATGTAAACGCAGATTGGGTCAAAAAAAAATTTCTCTGATTTCAGATTACTGCTTAAGGATTAAAAAGCGTTAGGTAATTTAGTGTTTGCCCCTAAATATTGCAAACTCTCAGGAGTGCTAAAATGTCCAATCAATCTGGCCTAGTCCAGCGCAGGACTGGACAAACTGTCGCTGCATCTTCAAACAATCAACAAAGTGATGATGACAACGTCAGCGACACAGAAAGGTAATAAACACTGTGCTTTGCTCCAGATGGAACTGATCATTTATCTGTAAAAGTGAATTAGTAGTTTGTCTTAATTTTGCTTTCTGTAGCTATCTGCTTGTAGTTTTTTATATAATTTCTGTGTCAGTAAGCTTTAGCTTATCTATTGATATATTTTCCTCTTTAGAAGTATTTTTATAAATAAGCAAAATCTTAGGATTCTGATGATTAATTATAAGTTAAAAGGGCACACAAAAACTTCTTATTTTCAGTATATTTGTGCGGTATTTAATATCTTTTGCATATTTGGAGCTGCTATGTGTCCACAACTCAATCTTAACAACAACTAAAAATTTGTTTAGATTTTCTGATGGAGGTGACAAGGATATGCGCTTGACACTGATGGAGGAAGTGTTGCTGTTGGGATTAAAAGACAGGGAAGGCTACACTTCTTTCTGGAACGACTGTATTTCATCTGGTCTGCGCGGCTGCATTCTAGTCGAACTCGCCCT
This sequence comes from Ascidiella aspersa, assembly GCF_963924565.1. Taxonomy (NCBI): domain Eukaryota; kingdom Metazoa; phylum Chordata; class Ascidiacea; order Phlebobranchia; family Ascidiidae; genus Ascidiella; species Ascidiella aspersa. The sequence continues at coordinate 26,418,865 of NC_139451.1, forward strand.
GAGGGGAAGAGTGCACCTCGAAAAGCAACAATCCAGACGCAAGTCGCTCTTAATTCGAAAGGTGAGCTGCAACACCAATTTACTCTCGGCTTAGACAGAATGGTCTACGTGCCATGTAAAGAGTTTTGCTGTAAACGATAAGCCAAATAAACACAGCCAATATTCATGATTGACATGTGTGTCTATTGGACAATTCTGGTCTATAAAGTATTTTTTTATTTAACCTGTTGTAATGTCTTATTTCACTGTACAAGTTAGAGTTATCTGTAAAACAAAATTGTTCAACTTTACATGCTTGTTGTGAAACCATGGTTTTGTCTACGTTTTGTGCAACACATAAAATGGACATAAAATTTTAGCCTAGGGGTGCCAACTTTGGATTGATTATGCACCATTTTTTACTTCTAAGTCAGTTCATTTAAATATAACAGTTTGGGCATATTTGACAGCTATTCATAACCTGTTTAATCATTTGATGTTAATATATAACATAGTTTTAATTAAAGTGGAAGTTGGGTCACAAAAACACACTTTAATTACCTATAGATGTTTATAAACTCATAATTTATTTAAAACTGGTATGTTCAATTGTACTAATTATGATATATTAACACTATTAACAATTTTTAACAAAAATAATTGTCATTAGAAAAAGTTAAACATAACTAGCTTGAATAGAGCATCCTTATTTTATATTAGCAGCAATGCATTTTTATTTTAGTACTGTATTACTTGCATTCCAGCAATGCACTACTGTTAGGTTGGCTAGAGTGATGTTCAATCTTATTTGACAGTGTACACATTGAACAACTTAGTGAGGAATACAGTATACAGAAAGTACTAAAAACTAATAATTTTTTTGGTAAACTTAGTCGTTTGGTCTTATATTGGCCACAAACACGGATTTCACAATCACATAGGCTTGCATGCCATGCTTTCTTTTCACCAAACATGTAACATAGAAAAAGGGCAGGACAAACCAAAACCTATTCTGTCACAGTTGTGACATGCATGATAAAACACGAATAAAACTGACCTAACCTATATTGCCTTTGTACATACCTTTTGTCAGTTATGAGGTTAGTGGTACTGTATTAAACATTAATTAACTATTTATACCTTATTAAAACAGACCTCACCTGATTTTTCATATTTTTTAACTGATGAATTTGGTGTTTTGGGACTAAATTAATGATATTTAGATCTCAGTAGAACTCACAGAATTATTCATAAATTTAGGCAAAGTTATTAAATGCTCATTTGCCTTCTTAATCAGTTGCATTATTTACTAATCTAGCATGTAAGTACTTTAAGCAAACTTATAAAATATGATTGTGAAATGATCTAAAATTCTTGCAATAGCTCGACTTTGTAAAACATGGTTGTATTTTTGTCTGTACAGCTCCGTTGTAAAAATGAGGCTCCAACTGGAGATGTGATTCTTGATGAGGCCCTCAACCACATTCGAAGAAGCGGAACAGATGAAGGTGTACAGGTACAAAGATATTATATTACATTACAAAGACATCAATTTTTTTTTATTAAATAAGCAATTTGCCCTATTTTGTTTCATAGTGTTTTTCCAGTATAAATGGCCAGGTTTAAAAATACATTATTGTACAACACTGCGTTTGATATACGTCACTTGTTTTGACCTGGTTACAGATACATGTGTTTCTTTGTGTCATAATGCTAAAACGTTTGCCCGGTTTTATGTATGTTTTACCACTTGTCACCTAAGTAAGAGTAAAATACGGCACCAAACAACGCTTTAGCTATTAACTTAAAAAACAATCATGGAAGAACCTTAACAAGATGAAAATACACACACACTTGAAAAGTTGCCTGTTTGTGGTTATATGTCTGGTTTGTAAAGATAGATAACACAACATGGAAAGGCCGGCTGTAAAGGTTGTGATTAAAAAGAAATAAGTTTATACTCTCTTTATTTAACACTGCAAACAATAAAACCACGACAACACAACAAAATTGGTGGCTACATAATTAGTAGCTGTGATTATAAGAAAGGATATGGGTCATAAAGTAGATAATACCATATGGCAATATAGGCTATAGTATGAGAGTTGTAAAGAAAATAGTGTAAATTGCATTGTTATCAATGGCTAATAATAAAATCATATGTACAGATATCTATGATAAAACATGTGTTGACCTGTACTTATATTAAATCAATGTTGATGTGGTTGAAATTCATGGGTATGTCTAATTACTCTTAACACTAGAACAGGGGTTCCCAACCGTTTTGCGACCTCGTACCACTTGAACGCTCTGTACTGTCATGCATACCACTTCTCTCGCAGAACAACTAATTTGATTGAATCTAATTTTATTCAGAAGAAGAATATTGTCCTATTTGCAGCTTACAACTAGCATTATTCTAATGCTATATGTAGCTGAAGCTATAAAACAGTAGATGATATTTATCAAGAGCAATCAAAATATATCTATTTCTATATTCGACATAATTAACGCCCACTGTCCCACAGCGTTGTACGGGATTTGAAACAACTGTGCACAATAGACATGACCTGTATTTTGAAGATCGTATTTTGACAAAACAACAGAAATAGTTACTTAACAAATAGAATAGGCTTCAGTATTATTTTTTTGTAAACAAAACCAGATAAACAAAGTATAAAGTTGTGAATCCATTTTTTGTGAAAAAAAAACGGAAGCTACTCGCGTACCACCTAAAAAACCTTCACGTATCACTAGCGGTACGCGTACCACAGGTCGGGAACCCCTGCACTAGAATAATGATGATTTGTGTCCTATTTGAACATATTCATCAGTGTTTATTTTTTACAATAAGTAACTTAGATTGGCTTGATTTACTAGTGACAGCATAAAAAATTGTAAGCTGTAAGTGCTAAGTGACGCAATCTGTTGTGCTACTTTATTTTTACTATAGAACAACAGCAATAGTCTTGATAAACGACTAGGAATTTTTAACTTTAAAATTTGCATTTTTTAGGGTTGGATTGATTTGCTGTCGGGGGAAACTTGGAATCCACTAAAGCTCCACTTCCAGTTGAGAAATGTCCGGGAACGGATCGCTAAAAATCTAGTCGAAAAAGGAGTGCTGACGACAGGAAAGCAGAATTTTGTCTTGTTCGATATGACCACTCATCCAGTTTGCGACGACACTATCAAAACCAGATTGATAAAGCGCATACAAGATGCAGTGCTGTCGAAATGGCCCAACGATGTCTCCAAAATGGACCGTAGGACTCTCGCACTTATTTATCTTGCCCACGCCAGTGATGTACTGGAAAACGCATTCCAGGCTTTGTCTGATGAGGATTATGATGTCGCCATGCGCAGAGTTCGCCATTTGCTGGACCTGGATGTAGAAGAGCAGGCATTTCGCACAAACGCCAACGAACTACTTTGGGCAGTCGTGTCTGTTTACCTAAAATAAGAGAACCTAAAGTCCGTGACATCCCCCTTGACCAAGAAAAATAACTTACTATACTGTCTATGCTTGTACTCAGTTACATTTATTCAATGTGCACCTAACTGTTGCTAGACATGCGCTAGTCTCGTTGTAGCAGAGCATTTATAAGGTTAGGTATGTATTTTTAAGTGAGACTATTCTCATTGTTGTTGTAACCATTGCTTTACTCATTATTTGGTGCTGCATCCATCCTTGTACAAAGGCTATGTGGGTTTGCGTTGCGTTTTGCCCATCCTTTTGTAAAGTAGGCATTGCTGACATAGACAACAAAGGAAATAATTTTGATATAGCATGTAGGAATTCTTTGTGCAATATATTTTGTCAGTGCAACTGTTACTAAGCATCATCTTTCAAATTTTAAATTAATATTCATACACATTGAACAGCTACACTTGGTTGTCATCCATTTAATTCTGCCATCTTTACTCTGAGGCCCAACATTTGAAAATTGTTTGGAAGTAAATCGGTAATTTGATGTCATTTATGGTTATAGTGGTAATGAAAGGAAAATATGTTATCTGATCAGTTGTATCTCAGAAAAATGTCTGTTTGCCATTTGTAAAATTTATAATTATAACTCAATTTATGTAATAACAATTTCTTTACGATCGTCTTTTTTATTGTTGAATGACAGTCGGTACTGAGTTCCTTAAGTTTTCTGTGATGTTAAGATGCTTGTAGGCATTATACAAATACAAGTTGACAGACACATGTAGTATAGCCTGGGGCAGTTTTAACTGGCTTGTCTAGTTCTGTTTCCAGAGTGTTTAACTCTTTTACTCTGTTACACTACTATGAATAATATAGTTTGCTTTTTGTTTCGAACAGTAAATGCCGAACCTTAGGATTGCTAATGAAATTTTGTGTGCATACAAAAATGTATTATTGATTGTATTTAACTAACAGCGATTTATAGTCTATCGCTAGTTAGAAAATCTTTATTTTGAAATTTTATTTATTGTCAATATATATATTGTTGCATCTGTAAAACTTTATACCAACGCTATTTAATACTGAAGCAAATCAAAGCATCATCTACTGCTCATAGACTTAATACCACACATTTTTTGTTCAATACAAAATCCCACCTCCCCATGTACCATGTATGTTTTTATATATTGTTGTGTTCAGAAAATATGATTATATTTTCTGTGTTCTTCGGTGTACATGTATTTAGAACTTACAATTTAGTGCATTTATTTCTGCAAAGGCAATGCTGCCATCACTTGTAGATTGAACCGCTTAATTCGCAAACCATGCTATGTAGCATACACATAACATAGGGGGTGCCTATTGTTTCGTCCAAAACTAGGCATTTCAAAAAATGTGTAAATTTCAAAAATGGGGTGTAATTCTGCGAAAATGTATATGAACATCCCTAGATATGGTTATATAACTCATCTCTGAATTTTTCTTCCTATCAAGTGAACAGATTTTATGTCTTTGAACAGTTTGGCCTGTTCTAAGCTGTTTATATCTACTCTGAAACAATTTACAGTAAAAAAGTCTTTTATGTTACAACAGAATTCCAACATTAATTTTATTGTCGATTTTAGTCATTCTGTTTTTTTCGACACTCCCAAAATATTTTTACTCGCTTTGTTATGACACAATTCTTTTCCTAAAGCTGATTAACATTTTTCAAATTCAATTGGCGATCCATTATTATGGATGGCACTATTGTTATTTGCCGTGCCCAATAATCAGTTTATTGTACATAATACCCTGTTGAAATAAACAATAAAACAGGATATGCTGTCTTTCATTGTTTCTGTAGGATTAAGCTCATGCAGGTTATCTTTGTAATACTCCAATGAATGTTATACAAAATGTTAGTTAAAAATGAATTACGTTTTGCTAAAGTGGATTTTTTAGTTACTGTAGGCTATTAAAAAAAAGTTTCCTCAAGCAGTCATTCCGACCTGCTTGACGTGATGATTTTGGCGAAGACCAAAATTTTAGTCCATTGAAATGTTTAATAAGGGTTTATGTTATGTTTTTAAATCGTTTGAATGACTTTAATTCAATCAAATCTATTTTGCAATGCTGTGACTTGTATTGCGCACTATTTCATTGTTTTTAACGCTGGTAGTTAATTTTATATTTCACCATTTGAAATTACATATCGGGATCTTCTTTTGTGATTTTAGGACCTGGCATTACATATTTTAAAGCATATTTTAATGATTGGTAAACCCACAAAAGGGAAGCAAAAACGTGATGCATATGCAAACAATAAAATAGTGAAGTAACGTCATCCATGAGGGAAAAATGATGTTAAACAAAACATTTAGTTGTGACATAGGTTTTTTTTTTCTGTGTTTATCACAATTATACCATAGTATTTTAGTAGATAACAACGTATCGTAAATCTTTTTGGTTTCGCCAATAACCCCAGCCAAAGTAACTTGTTTAAATCTCATTACCCCAACCAAAATTATTTCAGTTTGATTTTGCACGCCTAAACGATTTCTCCGGTGTCACGCATCATCGCATCCATTGTAAACAAGAATTTCACTTGGCGATGTAATTTTATATTCCAAAATGGAATATAATACCGTTTGCTCTTGAAAGAAGTAATACAACTACTTCAATTTTATATTTCGTAGTTTTAGTAAAAAAATTGTTCACGTGTTTCACCAGCCACTGATAAACTTTGTAAACTTATTGGCTTATTCCCTTTTCTATACACGTGTTAGTACTTAGTAGGGCGCTCGTCTAGAATCCTACCACAACGTTGAAATTATTATTAAGCAATGCATAATATGTGGGTTAGGGTGTCGGTTAGTGTTTGGGTGTGGGTAGGTCAAGTAATATTGTTTAACACTATTACTGGACTCACCCAAACCCAAACGCTAACCGGCACCCTAACCCAAATAATGTTCGTTGTGGTAGGATTCTAGACGAGCGCCCTTAGTAGTTCTGGCTTTCCTTGGTTCAGTTTAAAAAATATTAATTAATTTATTTAAAAAAAATGCTATTTTCCAGCCTTTACATAGAAAAAGTTTTAGCATGGATGTTCAAGAAAATCTAGCTGTATTTTCCTTAAATATGCGACTTTTTATGACTTATTTACTTTCTTTCCAGAATCAAGTTTTCTGCAAATTTAAATGGTTTATAGGAGTGGACAATCTTCTCATTGAAATAGTTAAGTACTACTTTCTTGCTAAAAATGAAGCTGACTAATGATGATCTGCTCAGGAACAATATTCTGCAAGAAAGTCCTTTGGTTTTGTTGCCAAGCAACACAAAGCCAAACTGTGTTCTCCAGAGCAGCCTATTGGAATCGGATACAAGAAACCTCTTCCTGGAAAACCATTCACTAGTTTCTCAGCAGACACAACAAGGCAATGTCAAATTGCAATCAAATACAAAGGCCAAAGATTTAAAAAACGCATCATTGACATTAAGTCTTACCACGACACCACATCATTTGAGCCTCCAACTAAACAAGTCTTACTTATCAAACTTTCTCCTTCAAGATTTCTCTCTAAAAACAAGTCTTAAACCGATGCAAAACACTCAAAATTATCAATTAATGTCTCTCACTTCGAAAAGCCTGTCTAATCCTTATAAAGATATGCTTGCTTCAAGTTTAAATTCACAACAAAGAAATCCACCACATTCACTCTGTGAAAGCAATGTTCAACATTCAAAGACAAGAGGTCTTCATGAATCTAAAAAGTCTGATAATTTCGAAGCCAGTTTGGAAAAGGTATTATTTCGGAATTTTTATGTTTAGATTGTTAGATATGAGGTCATTAATGCATAGAAATTCAAATTTGAAAATATGTTTACCTGTTTTTCTATATTTATTCAAGTTTAGAAAGTGGTTATTTAACTGGATCATTATTTTATGCTTGCCCCAATTGATTATTTATTAATTTGGGTTAGTGTTTTGCTTTGGGTGGTGGTAGTATTGCATTTAACTTTCTAAGTTTTGTATATTTTCAATGTTTTTCTTTCGTTAGTCATTATATATCAATTTGAACTACTTTGTTGTTGAGGTGAACAGCCTATTCCTTAAATATATGCCTGCTATCTCATAGTTCATGTCGTAGTTTGATTTATTATATAATATTACTTATTTACGCAGGTTTCAAGAAAGTGGCAATTAGAGAAAGGACTTCTCCTCGAGCAGTACTCTTTAACTCCAAATAGCGATCCAGTTCAATTTACCTATCCTGCTTCTCCGTTGTCCGTCAAACTTAATGACTTGAGTCAGGATCCAGTATTCCAACTAAAGGTAATTGCTTTTGTAGCTGAAATATTGAGTTGGGGCATTATTGCTTACCATCAGTATGGCAGAAAAGCTGGCGACCTGGACTATGTTGGCCGAAGAATCAGACAAAAAAACGAAGAAATCGGCCAAAAAAAGTTTTTTTTTTTAAATTAATTTTTTTTATTATTTTTTTAAAAGATCAATTTTCCAAAAATAACTTGTGCTTGTTCTATACATATTCAATCAAATATATTTTCAAAATGATTTATATATAGGAACATTATGCACTAAAATTGGCAATAATTGATTTTTTTGTGCCATTCTGAAAAAAAGTTATGAAAGTATGAAGCACGTTTTTCGCAGGGAAAAGCCAGTGTTATCAAGGATGTACCAGGCCATGCTTCTCCACTTAAGGCTTAAACTATATTTTGAGCTGTTTTAATTATGTAAACTTAAAAAAATTGCGCTTTGCGCAAACTCCTACCTCTTTTCGCTGTGGTTGTGTCTCTCTCTCCACAATATATATTTTCCAAAAGGTACAATCCATACTATGGTATGTTGCACTTCACTGTGTGATTCTAATTAAAAAAAAACAATTTCTAATAACTTGGATTATAAATATCGTTCAACAAAACTCTGTTAGAGTTAAGCAGACATGTGCACCTCTAGTCCCCACTGTACTTTAGCATACCCCTTATGTTTTGCTTTATGTCCCACAAAAATTGCGCAACTTTTTGCTAATTCATTTACTTGTTAACAGTCTTGTTTATCGTCTAAACATGGCAAGGTTGATAGATTCCTTAGGCGTACACATCATTTAAGTTTAGGGCGCGATAAAAAAACGAAGAATTTATCCAAAAAATGCATGGTACTGTACTTGGCTTTGTTCAGTTGTTGCAGCATGTCTACTATCTAGTTTATCTAGAGCAGTCGTTAATGGATTTATTTTTAAAGTGGCCTATTAATTAAGTAATGATATTTCAAACCCCAATATTAGAATTTGAAAAAGTTATTATATACATTATGAAATGAATGTTGAATATCACTAGTCTGTAATCTGACCATGTTAAAAGTTTGTTCGGTCTTATTGTGTTTTAATCTTGTTTTAGGCAAAGTTTATTAATATCGTGAGCGCCTCCCTTATCTCACTTCCCAACTTTTCTTCATTGAATGATGAGAAGTGCTTTGTGATTTACAAGATGGTGGAGGAAATGGCGGAATGCGATCCGGAATTTGTCCTCAAGGTTAAATCACTTATCTACTGTTTAGGGATGTTCAAAGTAGAATCCCAAGGTATTCTAGAATAATAGGTTTCGAATCTAGAATAACGAATCCAGAATAGCGAATCCTAGTATATTTTTATTAAATTATTTAACATCGATTTTGTTTGAGGAAGGGATTCATCTTAATCTACCCTACAGGGCCCACAATCACAGCAAGAAATTGCCCAAGCAATTTGCTAACATGTGTACATTATAATAAAAAAAATCTCAAAGTTGCTATTGACATAACAATACTTGACAATTACATTGTGCATAACTGCTTACCCTTGCTGAATATTGGCCTAAAGTTGACCTTAAGTAACCCTATAGCGCACTTTGGGAACGGCCAGCACGTTTTACAATGTAATGTTACTTTTGCAACTTACGCATTTAGGGAAATTGCAAACTCCGCACCTGGCATTACACGTTAGTCGCTCACCCAATAAGGCTTGATTGACACTTAATTATTAGACGAACATTATCGCGAGACGTGGTAATTCGCCAGAAAAAACGCTGACACTGCAGTACCAGGTTACATTTAAAGCAAGCACTGTAAATTGGTCGCCGCAGCGACATGTCAACTTACCACACGCGTTTGTACAATTAGGCGTAACAATCGGCGGCAAATCATTAAATTATATCGGTTCCAATTACCCGAAATAAACGGCAGAATTGGATCGGAATCCCATCTGGATTCGAATCCAAGGATTCAATATTCTACTTTGAACATCCCTACTACTGTTTTGTTTTAGATCTCCTTTTTTGCAGTTTATTTCGTTTTGCTAATGTAGTATAACTTGATACTTAAATGAATGTTAATAATTTATGTGGCTTGGGGTAAATAAGCTTCTCATAACATAGCTGTAGAAAACAAAATAGGCTGTTACGTGTGTATCAACACAGTAAACACCTAAACTTGTTAATTGTCACAAGCATATAATCTCAAAGTTCCACTATCATTAGGAGTTATTACGAATTGTTAAATAGGTTTTAAGACGGCGATAATTCTTAAGTGTTTTTGTATTTCGAAATTAATGTAGTTATTGTCTGTTTCTTTCTATCTTTTTCAGGTGTACATTACCACGACTTTATTTCGGTCATTTAGAGCATACAATGTTAATGTAGCCTGTGCGTGCGAGCGACATTCGCTGCCCGAAGCGATGGCCACTCGGGCGAGATAAGTGGGCGCCAAGTCCAGTGTACTGTTTATCTTAGCAAATACCTGCTGGCCTAGTCTGCAGGTCTTTGAACGACTGATGGACTTTTTTGTGTTTCTAAATTTCCAACTTGGCCAGAAATAGAATTGTTAGCATGATGACTTTGCTAAATTGTATTGCATTTTGTGCTATATATTTGAGAACGATTCGGTTCTAATATGCCAGTTTTTGATTCGTGGTTATTGCAGTAACATGTTATGATTTGACAATAATATTGTAAGTAGATTTGTGTAATGCCGATATTAATGCTAACTCTTGTTTGTGATAGTTATTAACGCTCATCTTTTACACTTAACCCAATATATACTAAAGAGATATATTTGTGTTGTTTGATTATTCCTAAGGACAGAATAGAATTTATAATTACCCGGATAGAACTCACTTAGCGACTTTAGGTTTTGTTACTTATTAAACGAATATAGGATACTACCATAAGTTTCTCAACATAACCAAAAAGTCGCTATAGCATTACCTCTGCTAATCCAAAAATGGCTATTTTTTAAATAAACCTCTAAAATTGACAACCAAGCCAAATTTGTATTTATTTATACCAGTGGTTCTCAACCTGGGCAAAAAAATCGGTAAGCTTCTTGATCCAACTATTTGTGTACGATTAAAGACCATTATATCAAATGACATTTTTCTTAATGTTTTAAGTTGATTGTGTTGTTGCAGTTCCATTTATAGTAACATATCAGTAAAATACTCAACGAAAATTCCAGTCATGTGCCAAAATCTATTTGTTATTTTTAGGGGTGCCATAAGCAATAAAAGGTTGAGAGTCACTGATCTATACAAATCAACTTTACTTTTTTTCTTTAGGTTGCTCTCTATACCAGACAAGAGTTAAATGTGAGAGCAACGGCCAATTTTTTGCTTGCCTGCTCAGCTCATTTCCAACAATGTCGGACGTTTCTAAGCAAATATTATTCTGCTTCTGTGCAATTACCTTCAGACTGGATTGACATAGCAGAAAAATATGTGGTGATTTTTGTTTTAATTTGAAGACATATTTATAATTTAGTCCAGTAATTCTCAAACAGTAAGCTGAGACCCCCTACTGTTTTGTTTTGATTTTTAACCAACTTTGTACAATTATTCCTTTTTTTATCTAAACTTAATTGTGCTAATAAAATGCTAACAGGTATTATTAACCACAGGGTTGTCTAAAAATAATCTTTAAGAGTGTTTTAATGTTGTAGTTAATCAGTATGCGGGTTTATGTGTTTAGATTTACACATGTTTGTAAGTAACTGTCCTATTTGAACAACTTGTGTTTTTCACTTTTATTTAGAAGTGTTTGAACGAAGGGAACAAATCTCTGCCAGCTGCACTGCGCAAAGCAATGGTAAAAAAGTTTGCAGATTTTGATGAATATCAATTAGGTAAGTCAATTACAAAAATTTAGATTTAGAATATTGCAAAAGAAAGTTTTTAAAGCTTTACAATCTTAAAGTAATTAAAATGTTTTTGCCATTAAAAGTTGGCCAAATACATATGACAATAAATTGTTTTTGTGTTTATAGCGAAATACAACAAAACAACCAAGAAAGTGAAAAAGGGCAAGAAGGTTTGTAACACTCTATATAATATTAAGTGTTCAGTTAATTATAGTTCAACATACTCATGGTCATTCCCAAAACAGCTTTTTTAGTTTCATCTTTTTTTTATTCATATGAATTCATTGCAATTAGTATCACGAATATACAGACGGGCCAGAGTTTATTTCAGTGGGGGTCTTTGTGTTTTAGACAAAACTTTTAAGTAGTTTCTTGGCATCCTATATTAAGGAAGAAGAATCTAAGCCGCCTGCTAACAATTTCACCTTGAAGAAGTTGATTGGTCAACTTCACATTAGTCAACCTTCTTATCATGTCATGTGCTTGCTTGGGAAAAAGTAAGTTTAGCTTTATTTTTGTAATATTGTTAACTGTTAAACAAAAAAATGCAAATCTTCAAAGTGTGACAAGTTGTTTGCATACAAGTAACTGTTTTTAATGTTTGATCATATTTAAAATAACTAAATGTGCTTTTTTCTTAGCTGACATTATTTCTTAAATTCTGATTTATTTTCTAATCAAGCAGAACTTCCAGTAATTTTATGAGACTACTGCATTCTGCCCTCATGAACTTGAAATACATCCGAAAACTAAATTTTGATGAAAATTTCATACAGCTCAGTACAATTTTTATTAAATTGTCATTTATATTTTCTTCGTTTCACAATAATTAAATTGATAAAGTTCAACAAAAAAAAATTATTTTTAGCTTGCCAAAGCAATCCAAATCGAAAACAGTGCGAAGATCTTAAAGGGCAAATACCTTTATATTATTATCGCTTAACTAATTCTTTGGTAAATATAGTAAAGACATTTAAGTAACTTGGGTAAGTTTGGTTTTTATTTTATTGCACAAAATTATCACTGCCTATTTTGAAACATCGTATTTCTTTTACAACAATTTTGAAATGAAAGCTTAGGCACACCACAAACTTTTTGGAATCACTGGTCTGTTGCTAAAATATTTGAATTGTGAAAGTTCAAGCATTGAAAAAAGGTTGATCACTGTTCCAATGCAGACTTTTTTTACTGTTTTATGAAGGTACCCAGAAAATGTTGATGCTTTCTACAAGAGTGGACTTGAGGGGACCTGGGATAGCGCAAAAGCCGGCACAAGAATGAAACTTGCAATCCCAAATACTTGGGAGACTCAGGTGTCGCTTAAAGGGAATAAACCAGAAACTTGGGAAAGTCTAATTGGTTGGTTGCTCAATGACGTGTTATGGCATAGGAAGTTATTTTGTTTTGTGTTTTGCTGTATGTGTTTCGTTATGCAAATATCTGTGCAATGTCTAATAAATCATCTAATTCTAAATCGATAATTCCACCCAGTCATAACCCCAATTTAATGTATAGAAAGTAATTCATATTTTGAAAACTGTGATAGTTGGTGTTTCAAGATATGTTTTTATTGGAGTCCTAACAGAGGCTTTTTACAAATTACTATATGGAAATCAAATCAGTTGTTAGCACAGCTAAAGTGGAGATGTTCAATATCTGTGATGTCAGTAATATAAAAATGAAAGTGATAGTATGCACATTTACATATGATAACATGGTTGTTCATGATGTGGATTTTCTAACCCAACATTACTTGGTGCCAAATAAATATTTGAAAGAACCTTGGCAAACAGGTTTTTTGAATACACCCCTTCCGACCCCCAAAACAACCAAAAAAATAGTATATAACTCGTTTTTTATGCTAGGTCGACTAAACTTCATACAAAGTGTTTTTCCTTTAAACTGCCTTAAATTATTAATCTGCCATTTTTCATTTTGTTGTAGATTCTAAATCGCTCCCCTATATGGCAACATTGCGCAACATTCGCAACCTGCTGAAAAGTGGAATCAGTCAAAAGCATCGCCAGAATGTTATAAAATATCTCACAAACAAGGTACACTGGCATGAATTTAAGATTTTCAAAGTTTATAATATTAAAATATTCATTTTCCCTTTTTTTATTCTATAATATTACAATATTCATTAACCCTATAATATTAAAATATTCATTTCCCCCCCCTTTTTTTATAATTGAAATATTTCTTTTAAATTTATTTCTTTAAAGGCACCTATTTTCACTTGAATCAATTCATAGTGTGTAAAACTAAAGGAAAAAAGAACTGTTGTGATTGATCGAGTTTATGTGCGATGTTTCAAAGAGACAGTATTGCCTAACAGTAACAGCAAAGATATTTTTTAGAAATCCTATCCTGATCTATTGCGATGGTTTCTGACCATTTGCTGTTAAATTTAAGGCATTGTGAAACAAAACTTTTTATGTTTAATTTTTTTGTTTTGTAAAAGGCCCATTACTGAAGAAGGATTGAAACTACTGATATAGGGTTTCTCAGCTATATTTTTTATTTTATGACCAGAATGCAGTTGCCAGAAGTCGACAGTTTCCCTTTCGATATCTTTCTGCTTACGAAGTTGTCGGAGAATTGCTGGTTGAATTATCAAAACGAGGTAAAACATAATTGCAACCAAATTAAAAAACTAACTGAAAGTCCTTGTATATTTACAAAACTGTCGATTGTACATTGTGGTAAATGCTGAATATGACATATCTTGTAGCGATTTTCTTTTTTTTGCAAATGCTATAAAATCAAAATTCTCTTCTGAACAAAAAATTGGCTTGAATACAAATAGTGAAAAACCAACCATTATGCTTTAAATTTTTAGGTTGTTAAAGTACACCACATGTAAAACGACTTTTTTTTTAAATGTATATATGGTTGACGCTCTCATAGGAGATAAATTTATTGATCTCAAATTCCATCTTGGTTTTTAATATTGTGTCTAGTTAAAGTTAAACACTTTTCCTAAAGTTTTGCTGAACATTACGAGAAGCATAGATCACTCTATATTTTATATATTCTTATCCTATAACTTTTACAAACTATGACAAAAAAGTGATGTTTTTTTTTGAACCACTTAGAACTTTACAAGAACAAAGGCATCAAGGCGTTTCTTTCCCCTGATTTGCTGGTGTTTCACTCTATTAAAACTAAACCATCAACACCAGAAGCTATTGAGGGAAAGAAGAAAATCGCTTCACTAAAGCAGAGATTGAAAAAGTTTGAAAAGTAGGTGGATTAAGTTAGTCTGATAACAATATATATCAATTATGACGTCAATAGTGTTGATTGTTTAACGAGAACGTCCACACAATAGAATCCTGTTACAACCGACTAAACCCTCCGACTATTATAAGATACTAGCGTTTTCCGTTGATCCATAAATCTCCACTTTTTTTTTTTTGCATTTTTGTTTTGATTTTATTTAGTATCTCAAGATACCAGGCTTGGTTTTAAATATTCTAAAAAAGTAATATACTTGTAATATTTATTTTGTTATTTGTAGCGCACATCAGAATCAGACATAAATGCTTTACTTCATTTTGTTGATAACTTTAGTATTTCTATTTACGGTTCTTCTTTGCATAAAAAAAATTTCCTCACGAGGCGTGATTTATATTATGCTATTGGAATGATTAAAGTTGCATAGTTTTTCTACCTTTGTAGCGTCATTCAGAATTATACACAAACAAATTTAATATAAAGTTGTTTTGAGGTTGTTACCATACTGGACATATTTTAGGAATTCTCTTTGTTTTAATTGCTATAATAGAAATCACAACTTAATCATAGAAAATTAAAAGAAGAGAAGTGTATTTGCAATCGCGGATATATTTGCAATACAATTGTTCGTAAAGTGGATTGAACGGTTAAGATTTTGGCGTTCATGTAGAATAGATTGTAGATGCTGTAAAGGAGAAAAAAATACCCTTGTAATCAAAACTTTTTCTCATGTGATATTTTCTAGAGAGGTACAGTACGACGAAAAGCTGGTGAAGGATTTCCAAACCGCATTGGAAACGTCACTCGACATCGCAACTATGTGCAATTTGACCCCGATAAAAGGTCACACTCTAGTCTTGTGTGAGGCCACTTGTAAAATGAATGCAACATGTGGCGTCATTAGAAAGGGTAAGTAGCGAGAAAAATTAGAACTGTTGTTATTTATAGAAAAAAGTTTTGACCATTTCATTTTAGGTGATTGCCTCTTTTTCATTGTTGTCTGTTAATAGAATCATACCTACCACAACATAGCAGTCTTAACTGCTACCCAAGTGATATTTTCTTCTTTAAACTATGACTTTGTATTTTGTTTAAGGAGCAAACACAAAAAAGGCTAACAAACTCGTTTATACCTTTTAATAGTAGTAAAAATGCGGTATTCAAGGATATCACAATCCCAGTTTTTGTAACTTGTTAAGGGTTCAATAGAAAAAAAGTGATTTCCAAATATAAGAGAAAATAGGCATGTTTTTTTAACTCAATACCACATAAAATTGAAAGCATTTCCCTATAGACTAATAAATTAATAGTCAAAATGTTAGCACTAAAACTGTTAAGAAATCTCTATGGCCTTTTTGTACTTCGCTAAACATCTCTGTTACGTTTCATGCTGGAGCAAACATTGTAACGATCATAAAAAAAAACACTTTTTTGTGCAATAAACTTTACTATATTTTTTAAGTGGCAATTAACATTCAGATTATGTGTTGTCAACAGAAAGCAAACGTTCGATCCTTGAAATCGGTATCCTTATGGGCTTGATGTGCAGTTCTGCATGTGAGGACTGCTCCTTTTCACTTTACTCTATGGAAAAGATCTATCCTGTGGAACTAGAAAAAGGAGGTTTGCAAAGTTTTTCTTCTTTTTTCTTTGCAATTTATATATATATATATATATATATATGTATATATATAAACATATATACAGGTAAACCATGCCTAAAGTAAGAATGTATTGCAACCTGCTCTTAAAAATTTCTATACATGTATTTCTATTCAATATCGGTGAGTTTACTTTATTATTAGATCAATGTAATTCACTCTTCGCAAATTATATGGGTACATGCAATGTTATAAACACGACATTTCAAAATGACCTAACTCCCAGTTAAGTAATTTACAAAATAAGTTAAGTTCAAATCAAGTCATTTTCAACTGTAATGCTATATCAAGTACCATTCCAAGTCAAGTTATTTGCAAAAAAACAGTTGAAAATAAAACTAAGTTGACGATAAAATTATAAACGACTCGGTACTCAGGTCAATTATTTGAAAACATCTGAATTAGCTAAAGTCAAGTAATTGATTTAAGTCATTGCAACAACTAGAGTAGCATATCAGTGAGCAATAGTAGTTTGACATATCTATTTTTACGGACTGCTTTTAATGTTACAAATATATGTTTTTAAGGAATTCTGTCGAACATGAAAAGCATATTGAAACTGGCAGAGCTGATTCAGACTCAGTTAGAGGACCCGGACCTGAACATACCGATTGGATATCTCAACAAGTTTGTCCTGGAAAGGCAACATGTCGATAATATTGTTTTGCTTACCAAGGGGCTTTCGAACGAAGACAATTCAGTACTGCATGAATTCCTCGAAAGGTTTGTTGCGTTACGCGTTGTTTCAATAACATACTTTTAGTAGGGTAACCAGGCGGCACTATATAAAGACAAATTGTATTCTCGACAAGCTTTCGCACAACCGTGCTTCGTCAGGTCAATGTAGTAAAAATTGTCGTTGTATATTGCTACCTGATTACCCTATTTAGAATAGAAAAACACGACCATTTACAAAGATAATTTTTAGTTTTAAACGTGATGGAACTGGCCTATTAAATTTACGAAATACAGTGTTGATCACCAGTCGCACTAGCGTCTACTGATTAGCTTTGCCAGGACGAAATAATTCTCTATTGAAAAGAAGGCCCGCTGTATTTTCGTTCTACTAATTGTTTTCACTGATGATTTAAACTGTCTTCTATTTTGGTGCTCTTAAATAGTTTGGGTATGACCTTTCTTCATTGTTTTGATGGACTTGAATGCGAAGGACGTTTTACGAATTGTGATGCGTTTGATTAAATATGCGTTTTTAGACTTTGCCATCGTGTATCTTTAGTTATTCAGGCAATAATTGACCTTCATTATTTGCTGTTTAAGAAACTTTGCCGCAGATCAACAAATAAAGCCAGTAAATATAATAGCAACAACCATTTTTTAACTCCAAATCTTAAACCCTGCAAATACCACTCATTGGGTGTCTCGTAACCTAATATGTTAAACATTAACTTTGCGAATCTCATGGAAGCTCCATTTAAACCATTTGTTCTCAACCTTTGGTAGACTTAACACTTGCGGTATGATAACGCTTTACAGGTAGACTTATAGCCTTAAGGGGTCCTAGAAAACGCAAATTATATTTTCACCTTTATAAATCTGCTTCTAAAATTAAAACCAGTAGGTCTATTTATAAGCTTTTGCCAAAACGTGTTTTCAATAGGCAGGCCGGTCTTTTTTCATGGCAAACGTCCACATTTTCAGTGATAATCATCTAAAATAAGTCTTTTGTGTTCCAGGTATCGCGCTCATGTGAACAAAAGTATGATGTATTACGAGATTCAACTTTCAGGCAAACATGCCAAGTTTGAAGACGGTTCAAACAAGCAGAATGTCAAGGTAGTCCATGTTTGATGCTGCGACTTATATCGGCTGTTGCGCAAACAAGTAGTGTTTAAACCAGTCTTTCTCAACCGTTTATGGCTAACGGCACCGCTGAGAAGTAATAAATAGTTTGCGGCACCCCTACAAGATTTTTTCTGTGGTTAACTCACTATATTCGCAAATAAACGGAACTGGAACGAAACATTTTAAAACTCTACACAATGTAGTAAAATATAATTTTATTTATTGGAATATAATCTTACGCAAAAAGTTGTAAGAGTTGAGAAAAATCAGTTTCTTAAAGATTCTAAAATATCTTTCGGTACTCTGATTTGCAGATAAAATAGCTCGTTGTAAGAATGTCGTAAAATGAGCAACAAACTGCTTTAAAAAAAGGAAATATTTTAAAATTAACAAATTTAGAGACTACAGATAAAATAGCTTTCGTATATACTGTAGTTAAAACACAGTCTATTTCATGTGGGCGAATTTTCGTGAAAGATTTTAAAATGTGTATATAAGTCCGTGTTATCGAATATAGGATTCGCAAATAGTCTGAAGAAAATACCTATAAATTTGTCATTAAGTACTTTAAAATCCATCATTCCAGAAAAACAACTAAAAATTTTAAGTAAGTGGCGAATAAAATAACTTACGGTTTTTTCTGTCTATCAAAACCAAAAAAATCGTTATCAACTTTACACTTTATTTGTTATAGGTTTGTGGATTCAGCGATCACATTCTACGCTTCATCGCCGAGGGTGGTGGTGAACAACAAGTCAATTATGTCGAAACAATCGACAAACGAAGAAATCTCGAACAAAAACATGAGAAGATTCAAACACCGGTCGTCTCCTTGACACAGAAGAAAGAGAAACTAGCAGAGCGCGACAATATTCGTGTGTTTGTTTCATCCACACTAAAAGGTTAATATAGTTTTTGATGGACAACACAAGTGACAAAATGCAATATATTTTTTTAATTTTTAAACAATGACAAAAAGCCGTGGGATCTGATCCTCCTGTGAATTAGTTTAGACTCAGGATGAATTCTAAAGCCTATGCAGAAGAAGGTAGCACTTTCTAAACGTTTCGATTATTTTTTTATTTATTTTCAACATGAATGGAAAATGATCGATTACGCCAACACACATTAGTGATTGTACATTGAGTTCTGAATTTTCGTCTTGCGTTCATAGAATTCTTAAAACATTGCATCATTTTTAAGTTAAGTTAAGGGCTAGATTTAGATTTTGGTTTCAGGTGGAGCACGGTTATTGATATTAAATTTAATTTTTCAAGTTTTGAATAATTTCCATGATTTCTTCCTAAATCCCAAGTATTTAAATAGTTTGTAAACCGGGTACGCATACACTCATTAGTGGTTATGCATTGATTTAAATTTTGTTTACCCGTGTAAAAAGCCTCTTCCATTATAACTCTTTTATCAACATTTCTACCGTAGATATGAAACTTGTTTTACGACTGAGTGATTAACATACATTTTTGCTCGCTCAACCATAGATAATAATATATTTGCTCAAATAAAAGCTTTTCCGGTACGGACGTTTTGGCTACCTATACAGGATGCATTTATTAGGGAGTGTAACAACACCACGCAAATTAAAGCGACACCCAAAAGGGGTTTCTGTCGTTTACTTTGCGTTGTGTTGAACGTGAAATTGTTGCATTCCCACATGAAGGCATCCTATCGGATAACCTAGATAAGTACCGGAAGAGCTTCTTTGCAGTAAACTATGCCTGGTAGCAACAACATATTTATAGATAGTACACCGAAAGCCATCGCGGACTCATCGAATCTGTCGATAAATAAGGCAAGAAAGGCAGGCTAGAAAAACAACTAGCCTGCGGTGAGGTTCGAACTCACGACCTCCGGTCAAGCCGGGACCGTCGCTTGACCAACTGAGCTATGCAGGCTCACAGAGGAGCGAGTCGAGAAACAACAAACGCCCATGCTTGATACATTCTGTTACTACAAGCAACTTCACATTAAAGAGGATCTACAGTACCATAACAATATTTATAGATATGCTCGGAGAACGGAACATTCTTAGCAGCTACGTTTTTCCCGAGTTGCGCCGTAAAGCCGCCGACCTTGATCTTAACGTGACTGAGTGCGACCTCCGATGGGGAATTCCTTTAATGGAAAGGGGAAAGAACAAGACGGTGGAGGTGTGCTTAAGCGAGGTGGAGAAATGTCAACTCTTCGTTGGTGAGATTGTGTTGTAATTATGTATTGAAGACATGTGTTTTATTTCAAATTTGGTTCAGTGTTAGAAAAAAAAAATAAGTCACTCAATAAACAAAAAAATGTCTTAATTTTTTCGTTCAAGTTGACTAAACTAAGTCTTAAAAACGTCGCCAAAACTGATTGTAAAATCTTTCTGTGTGATATACACAAGAAGTTAAAAAAATTCTAAAAAATACAGAAAAGGGCAACCTTGGTATCTATGTGCCTTTGTAAGCTAGTCCTATGCATCCTAAATGCTAAAGCCATGATATATGTTTGGAAACATGTTTTGATGGATGTGTAATGCATTTTTCCAGTATATTGAACATTCTGTTTCCTATTTATAATGGCATCATTTTAAAGGATGTATTTGTCTAACTCTAATTAGAAGAATCACAGGTGGCACTGTATAAAGACAAATTGTATTGAATTCTCGACAAGCTTTCGCATAACCGTGCTTCATCAGGTTAAAGCATAATGGTTGTGCGAAAGCTTATTGAGAATTCAATTGTCTTTTCATATTGCCACCTGATCCCTCATTTTAACATGTACATGTACATGTTATTACGAATGAATTAAACAAACACGTTTTTACCACTATTGTTAAGGTATTATTGGTGATCGTTATGGTTGGATTCCAAAACCAGGGGATTTTCCCAAAGAACATCAACTTCCCGATGATTTGAAAGGAAAATCCATAACTGAAATTGAAATATACCAGGTTGGATTTCAATCACACACTAAAAGCAATATGGGTTTTTTCTAATATTGCAGCTTATAAATTTTTTGTAAACAAATTTTGGTCGTGAACAAGTAGTTGTATTTTAACTAAAAAAACGGAATTGAATGTTACTCGAGTAGAATTAAAGGTATTCTCTAATCTCTATATAATCATGACATGTGATTGTTTTTTGTAAAATTCTAAGAAAATTGATTCTTTTTAAAACAGGGAGCTCTGAATTCACAGGAATCGCCGTTAAACAAGGCGTTTTTCTACATTCGAGATGAAAAATCTGTAAATAAGCTTTCCAAGAATCAAAGGAAAGAGTTTGCAGAGTCAGATGCCAAGAAGCAAAAACTGAAAGTACGCAGCATTGACCTAAAATAAAATAAACTGACAAAGTTATAACCTGATATACTGTATTAAAATTATTTAAAAATGTTTGTCCGGGATATCTTTCTATTCCTGTAATAGCAACGATCAATATGTATTGGTAAATACTACTCCTTTTTTAAATTAATGGTTAGTTTTAAAATCTTTATGATAGGAATTGAAAGAAAAGTATAGTACTCCTGTTTTAAATTAACATTTTTTTAAATCTTTATATTAAGAGTTAAGGAAAAATAAATATTACTACTTTTTTTAACTAACATTTAGTTTTAAAATCTTTATTTTAGGAGTTAAAGGAAAATATCCGAACTTCGCGCCACAAAGTTTGCGATGGATACGAAACCAATTGGACAAAGTCGCAAGATGGAAAGCTGGTGGCTGATAACTTGAATGAGTTTGCTGAAGCGGTTTTGGAAGATCTTTCCGGGGCCCTGCGAAGTATAGCAAAGGCGAAGTCCAGACAATCTACGCAAGAAAACATTGTAAGTAGGGTCAATTATTTAACAAATGTAGTTTACACGGGAGTATATGTTTGAATCAGTGGTGAAAGAAGCAGGGACTGTCCGGAACGGCGTTCCTTAAAAATATTTTTTACAGATACGCCCTATCGGTGTTTTTACCAGGCTATCCCGCCATCTCCTTGAATGTATTCAAACGAACACTTCAGTAGCCCTTTTGCAAGAAATCGAATAATAACGAAACGTTTCCTAAGGCCACTTTTTAGGTGTCCTATTATGACGTAAATTTATGACGTCATCCCTGAAAGTTTTCATGCGTCCCGCTAAAAAAATTATTCATCTTTCCGGTACGAAAAGTCTTCTACTTTCAACATTGGTTTAAATGCAAACAACGGGATCTTTACGTAAAATATTTTTTTTAATTTAAGATATGACTAAACGTGTAAAAAAGCTGGCCATTCTTCAACCGGGATTATAGGAAAATAAAACCATAGAAATAGGAAAAGCTTGGCGGTACAATGTGATTGTAAGTTCACCTCTATAACTGTTAAATTAGCGATTGCCCATAAACTTAATAACTTTGGCATAGGTAATCTTCATATAGCTTGATAATGAATTTCAAAACCAAGAAGGTCGGGCAGACCGACATCTTCTTGGTAAAGACGTTTTGAAACTGTATCATTTTCATTAAATGCGACATTAAATTTACTATAAAGCTACATCATTCGTGCATAGTGTATATCTGAACTATTTTCCTATTTTGTAGGGTTTAGCATCCCTTGAAGTGTTGGTAAATGCACACACCAAAGAATTTGTCGGTCGTCAGCTCTTATTGGACAAAACCGTCTTGTCGTTGCACCTGAAAAACCAGCTGCAAGATTCACAGTTTCTCGCAATACACGGACCCATGGGCTGCGGAAAAACAAGCATCTTGTCCATGTTGATCAACCACTTCGAGAAACTCCCACAGTAAGTTTAGGTCTTCAAATACATTTCATTTTGCCTATAATTGGGACAAACAAGTACCAAAGCCGATTTTACCAGCAATACCAGGAAACTTTATTCACTCTTTGGTCCAAATTTATAGCTTGAATTCTTAGCAGTTTACTGATTTTTTGTTAAAAAATGTAGCCTATACTTATGTTTAATGATATTTAGACTGTTAAGTAAAAACAAGTTTATACTAATCATGAGGATGCTTTTTTTATCTGGCGAAATATATATTTCTGTTAATATTAAAAATATATTTTATTTTGTCTATCTGTTTTTACTGAACAGTCTAACTATCAACTGATTAGAAAGCACGAATCTTTTTATATTTTTATGTACCAAAAACAGGGTATTAGCTTATTTGTTTGATAATTTTATTGTTGCTCGTTTGTAATTTATGTTTTATAGATTATTCAATCATTGATTCAGTCATTGATTTTGCGTTTTATAAAAAAAAAAGTTTTTTTTTAGGTGTTGCGTTGTAAAATGTTTCATTGGATGTTTGTCTCGCAATGACCAAACCTCGAAAGTTTTGCTTGACTCACTGATAGCTCAAATGAAATTTCAGCTGGATTTGAAAGGTTTGTTGTGAAAAGAAAATGTCCAAACACTTTTAGCTGATATTCGGAAAGCTATTTTTGTTGATTTTTGCTTGGTTTTGTACTAGTTTCAAATCTCTGTATGTTTAAGTGAAGCTTAAGCTTAATTAAAATCACTTGGTATTCAAATTTTTCTGTTACTTTTTTGTAATCTTTTTGACAGATTACACCGCAGAAGGTTCGACATTAAAAGACAGCATGGACATGTTTTGGTACTGTGTTGCCTTGTTAACTAAAGAGCACTCAAGACTCGTTTACATCTTCATCGATGATTTGGATGCACTTATGTCATCATCAAGTAAAAACAGCTTGCAAGTAAGTGCCTAATATAATCCACATACTTGATCAGAAATGTTGAAATTACAATAATTATTTTTGAATTGTTATTTTTATAATGTTATTAGTTAAATCTGGCTTATATAAGGGCGTCTTAAGCCTACTATGGAGAATTTTTTTAAAACACATACATCAATGTACATTTAGTTTTACATATATATTAGGGTTGTTTAAAAATACATTTTTTTGTCAAATTTCAGTGGGGACCCCCTGGAATTGTTAGGTTGCGTCTAAAAACCCCACAAACCAAATCTGAGCACGTTTGGTTCAGTATTGACCGTGCTACGTCAATTTGAAAATTCAGATTTGGGCTAAAATTTTGAAAAAAATAAATTGTCCTCCCCCTAAAAAATTTTTTTTCCATTGCTTTGCAATCGAATAGCCATAAATAAACCTGTTTTGCATTAAAAAAGTGAGTAGTCATGGTACAAATGTCACATTTCAACAATATTTGTTAGGCTGTTATGTATGAAAAATGGCTTAAAATTTTAAAATAAAGTAGATGCAGCATACATGACATCAAATTAATAAAATAGTGCATTTAGTCTTCACACAATTATATCAATTACTTATCTAAAGTTTAAAAAATGTGCTAAAAAGCCATTTTTCGTAAAAAACAGCCTAACAAATGTTGTTGAAATGTGACATTTGTACCATGACTATTCACTTTTTTACTGCAAAACATGTTTATTTATGGCTATTCAATTGCAAAGCAATGCAAAAATAGAAGAAAAAAAATGTTTTAGGGGGAGGACAATTTTTTTTCCCACTGAAATTTGACAAAAAAGTGTTTTTTTGAACAACCCTAATATATATATATATTGTATAAGTGGACCGTATTGACTGTAGAACACCGCTAGACCTATTTAAGAAAGTTCACTTCTTAAAAGTTTTTAAATAAATGTCGTATAAAAAAAAAGAATGTAAATTATTATGGATTACAATTTTTTGTTTTATTGCAAAGAAACACATTTTGTTTTTTGTAATAACACCCCAAAAGCAAATGTAGAAATCTAATGTTTGTGTTTATTTCCAGTGGTTACCGGCCAAACTGCCACCAGGCGTTGTTCTAGTCGTGACGTGCACAGAGAAAAGCAATGCTCACTATTTCCTACAACAACAGCACGAAGAAGTTGTGTTTGTTAAAGTACCACAGTTGAATGGAAGGTAATACTCATCAAACATATTGTAACTTCACTTAAATACAAGGCAAAGTAGGGATTTCCGACACATTGGCGATTTATTCCGATTACCATACCCGATATGTTGGACTAACGTATCGTGGTCCGATACGGTACAAAAGTACGTCATTACTGTGCTCAAAAAAGCAAACTAAAAGAAATAAAAACGTTTAACCGTATTTTGTACCTGGTTATTAAACCAAAATCTGCTCTAGTATTACTAAGTTTAGTTACCTTCAATTGCTACCCTACTATTTTTAGTTTATACATGTCAACTTAAAATCGCTGTGTTAAATCGCAAATCATTGATCAAACTTCAAATGAAGTTGGTATCGAATCGGTACCGATACTAGCCTTGTATCGAACTAATACCGATACTATAAATCGACATCAAGTGTAGATTCTGGTCCGATACTATCGGACACCCCTTGTGCATTATTACATTATTAGGCGTAAGTGTGTTAAATAACCAATAATTGTCAATAAACTTGTTTGTGTTTATTAGAAAATATTTTCGTTGAAGTCCGTTATTTCATCAAGGAGCACACATTAAAAGACACAAATTTTCAGTTTCAAATTAAATATTAAATTCTCTGTGTTCCTGTACCAATTGTTTTTTTTAATGGTTCTTTAGGGAGTCAGCTATGGTTGTTCGAAGCTTGTTATCTGCATTCAGTAAATCCCTTGACGAAAATTATTTCAACAATCAGCTGAGATCTTTGCTCTTGAAGAAAGGTTCTTCGAATCCCCTGTACCTGAAAACTGCCTGCGACTACATAAGGTAAGCACATTGTTTGAGTTGCCAACAGGTTACCACAGTCTTTGAATGTCTTTAATATAATTTTATTATTGAATGTTAAAAAAAACAATGTTTTCTCAAAAGTCTTATTTATTTTATGTCCAGCTTAAGTTATGTGCTTTTTTAAAGTGTCGTTAACATGCTTTTTAAAATGCGTTTACCATGGCGTTTATACTGTTTTGGTATTAATAAAAGTGACACATTTTAGGTCGTGGAAAACCTGCAAATTTTCTTTGAAAAGCCTTTTAAATGCGTTTGAATTTCTTTCATAAAATTGTGTGGCAACCCTGTGTAACGTATTGTAACAAACATCCAATTTATAGTGGTAAACTATCAGAAAATAATTGGCCAGGAATAAGTAAGGTTTTACCCAAAAATGCGCTTTATATATTTTTTTGGGGGGCAAAACATCAAAAAAGGTAGGAGCGATCGCCACGGTAACGCTTGGCTATACCAAGTTGCATAAAAAAATTAAATGCATGTTTAACCAGGTTGTTGATTCAGGTTTGTCAATTTTTACCATCAAGTTTTTAAATACCGTGGTATAAGGTGCATGGCCTACATTAAAATGCCCCACAGTCCACTAGTTAAAGCCTGATACACGTGTCGCAAACTTGAAAAAAAAATGATAAAAAACAACAAAGATGAAATAATTTATAATCACTTTTTCGTTTCAGGATGTTTGCTGACTTTTCAACTCTAGACGAGGAGCTTTACAAGATGCCGCACACACTCACAGAGCTGCTACAGTTCTGGCTCCACAAACTGGAAAGGTTCTTGGGCAAATCCTCGCTAATTGCGATGTTCCTCTCCGTCATATATTGTTCTCCTGGCGGAATTCAAGAGGAGTTTCTTTACCAAGTATTATGCCAAGGAAACAGGTGGGCGCCTAAATGAAAATTTTGTCTATGACTTTAATCAAACGATATACCAATCTGAAGTAGGAGTGTTCCATACTTGACATTTTAATCCGATTACGATTCCCTATATTTTTAACAAAAACCATCGCGATCCGATGCGATTTCAATGACGTCATTACTGCTTAAACAAACAAACTAGTTTAATTACAAACTTTCAAGGAATTTTTTTTCTCAGGTTATTCTGACAAAAAATTCCATAATTTTTGTCAGTTTAATTACCATCAGTTGTTAACCTATTGTTTTCTACATAATAAACCTTTCAAAGTAGAAATTGCTGTATAGGGACAAATCATGGTTAAAAACTATTTTAAATTAGGATCGTATCGGCACCGAGACCGCCCTAGTATCGGACGAGTACCAATACTAACACTTGGCATCTGGTATCGGCTGGCTACGATCAGATATTATCAGACTTTCCTGCTCTAATATAATTTTACCTTCTAAGAGCTTAATCTATGTTTGGTTTTATCGGTAACAAATTGTTAATTACCATATGGCAGGCAAAATACATTTTTGACTGAGGTTATGGATTTAAAACCACATTTATATTTGTTACAAGATATATTTAAGCAAATAAGTTTGTTTATAATGAAGTTTAGCACAGTATCAATTTTGTTTAATTTGTTTGTTTTTTTAACTTTGCACTTTTTTGTTTTAGGATATTCTCCAATTCGGAATTAGAAAGATCTGTGTTTTGTCAAGTTCTTCACCTTCTCGGTGGATTCCTGTTTAAATCGACAGAGGAAGGTGGAAAGATATATTTCAATCATGAAATATATGCTGATGCGGTGTTTAATAGGTAATTTGCATGCATTCTCAACACAATATAAAATAGTCTTCCATTTGGTGTTTGTGTGTTTATATAATATTGTATAAAAATCTTGAACGTTAAACTTTGATAAAATCTATTCGTGAACGTAAATTGAGCCATTTCTGCGCACTATGGCAAATATAAAAATACTTTATCAAGTTTGTAGAGCTCTTCTGGCAAATGTAATTTTTATTCCGAAGTTTCGACGTCCTATACAGGTCGTCTTCATCAGGGTAAATAACACTGAATGCGACTAGTACGGTGCACGATAAACAAAGGAAAAAAAAGAAAAAAAATTTGATGAGGACGACCTGTATAGGACGTCGAAACGTCGGAATAAAAGTTACATTTGCCAGAAGAGCTCTACAAACTTGATATTATGCCTGGCAGCAATAGCTTATATATAAACAAACTATAATCTGTGTACAGTAAATATTACCAATCTTGTAAATGGCCGTATTTGTCTAATTTTAAATAGGGTAAATAGGTGGTATTATATAAAGACAAATTGTATTTGATCTTTATATATAAAGACAAATTGTATTTAATAAAGACAAATTTTATACCTAATGTGCACAAGCTTGTCAAGATTCCAATACAATTTGTCGTTATATAGTGCCACCTAATTAGCCTAGTAAATATTACATAACATGAAAAAGTCGAAGTATACGGTTGCTGTAATTATGTCTGATTTCTGCGGTGTTGGTTTGAATGCTAATTCTCAAAATATTTGCCTCGATGATATTTAGGCGTCACATTTTGGTAACTTTGTAAAATAACCGATTTGTATTAAAATACGCAAGCAAGTAAACATGCCAGGCAATTCATTAAAAAAAGACAATATTACGACTTGCCAAGCCTGCCGTGTATTAACGGCGATTGGGATTTTCATATTTTGATATTTGGTTTTGAAACAAAGCCTAATCTGACCAGGCAAGTATTTAAACCAACATTGCAGAGGCCCTATTTTAAGTGATCAATCTCTGGTAGGTACCTGTCGACTGACAACCGTAGGCAGGAAGCTTGTCACGAGCTTCTAGCCTTTATGCATCTATCTTCGCTCGCCAGCCGGCAACATTTTTCCTCGAGTGATTTCTCATTGGCCCTACTTCCGTACCACATAAAAATGTCAGGTAAAAAATCACCTTAGGTTAGGAGATAGCTGGTCTTTCTTGTGATTTATCAGATGGTTATGTGAAATGATTCTGTACGTATAAGTTTTGTAAATTCAGGTCAACCAAAAAAAAATAGTTAAAATAAGGCAAAACTCATTTTTTAAATGAATGTTTATTAAATCTTTTTAAAATTAATTTGATTGTGTAATTTTAGTGACATTCCAATTATGGCAGACATTTGGTGGGGGTTATACCGGTATTATTTTAGAATTGCTAACGTTTTTTTTACAAGGAGATTGTAGTTGCGCTATCTTCAAAGTAGATAACCCAAACAATTAATAAAAACAGAAAAAAATAAAATTTTAACTGACTGTTCACTCTATATATTAATATTTTCCAAATCACTATTATTTTGTTAATTTAGTTACATTACAGTTACGGCAGTTTTGCCTACTTAAAAAGTTGCATAATTCTTTTCACAGGCGACTCTTCATTTCTGGTCGACCTGCTTTGCTCTTTTAAGTTTGTTGAATCGAAATGTTTCGCAAAGTTATCTTGGCAGTTGGGAGGCGATTTTGAACTTGTGGAAAACGATCAATACTTTAATTGGTAACTTTCTCTCTGTTTTCATATTTTCAGTTAAATAGTATGCAACGAAAAAGTCAAAACATATTTAAATGTGCCTGTTTGAACGATTCGTTCAAGTTACGTATACCAACACCCTTAACAGCAGAACTTCTTCCGCCCGGGCAACAATATACTGCACCCCTTTCAACTCACCAAACAATTCTCACAAGTCCTTTTAGAATTTCTTAAATACCACAACCAGTGTTTTTCCCCCAAATTTCTCCAGCGGTTTCCCAAATTTTTGATTTGCAACATTTTGGTATTTAAATGAAAAACTTGCGGTCTCTTAAAACTACTTAGCGGTCACCCAAACCAAACCTTAAAAAAAAACCTGGCCACAACCACTGTAATTTTATTTTTTACAGGGAACTAATAACACAGTAAAATAATGCCATTTGTGAGTTTACATTTAACTGAGCAACAAGCCAAAATCACCCCTGCTGGGTTTCTTAACCAGGGGTCCGAGAACTGTTCCTAGGGGGTGTCGGGGTGCTTCAGACATAGAAAATGTATTACGGTTGCCTCCAAGTATTTGAATCTTTGAAAATGTTTTTTAATTGATTTGCACATTACAATTATTTTAAAAACCCTTGTTTTATTCCAAAGTCTTTGAATAGCCTTTTAATTTATATTATATGCCGCTTAAGTCATGTGTTTGGAAACTGCCAGTAGAAAAAACAATTGAACAACTATTTTTAGTTGTGTTCAACAAGACATTCATACTGTTTTATTTTTGAAGTATGTTAAAAAAACCTCGAACCATTCAATTTAAGGTCTTAAAAAAAACTACGAATTTTGTTGGAAAAGTCTTTAAATGTCTTTAAATTAGATTGATGAATATGGCATTCCATCTTTAGTGACTGTCTTTTGAGTTTGGAGTTTTCGCACAGCGGTCATGGAATTATTAAAAATTGCATTATTTTTAAGGTAGTTTGGGTTCGGGTGGTCTCAGGGTCAGGATTAATAAATCTATTTTTCCAAGTTGAATTGCTTCATGATTTATTGCCAATCGAGTCAAATTACTTAGATAGCTGCGTGATGGGTACACATATGTAACTATTGGTTTTGTATTTAATTAAATTAGTTTGGCAAACAGCTTCTTTCTTAAAAACCTTTTTAGTTAAGATTCCACTTCTGCTGTTATTTTGATTTATTATAAATATCTGAGCACCATTTTCACTGACCCGGGTAATGAACAGAAAACTATAACCCAACAAACATTGAACTTTAAAAATCGTTTTTTTTGTGCAGCGACACTTTAAGAATGTTGAAATCTTGCCTGGCCCCTTCCCTATCACTCATTGAAGAACATCCAACAATGATATACCAGTCTTTGTGTGATCACGATCTGGACTGGATGATCCAGCAAAAGGATTCTGTTAACATGGGTATGCAATTGTTTAATTATAAAGCATGTTGAGACTTTTTCACAGTTACACCTTAGCTAAAGTTATTGCAGTAAAAAATGTAGTTAATATTATTGTTTCTACAATTATTTTTTTCGAAACTTTTTATATTCGAAATGTTTTTTTTTTCGAAAAAATAATGTTTATTATTTTTAAGAATGTAAAAAAAAAATAATTTTAGACCCACAAGGCTAGTTTCTGTTGCTAAAATATATTTTTGATATTCATTTCGTTTCATTAACTCATTTGCTTTTTATCTGTTTTTTTTTACATTCGTATTGGTTTTATTTGTGGTGTCAATTTTCAGGGCCTGACAAGGGTGACAATCACGTGTTCTTCAAGCCCGTGTGCAAACCCCCTTTGAGCATGGAAAACACAAGAGTGCTGAAAGACATGTCAACAATGCAACCAACTTGCCTGGCTGTATCCCCCAAGTAAACTCATACCATATTTTCTACATCAAGCTTTATTTTCAATATAATTCATTGAGCTTCGTTCTTTGGCCACAAACTTTTTTTAAAATCGATTTTAAGTAATAATCACAGTACTTGCTAGGGATATCCAAGACTTGACATTTATTACTGTTGCGATACCCGATATTGACTCCAAATAGTATCGCAATCCGATATAATACCATTTGATGTAGATGTAGCAAAATACATCAATTCAAACAAAAAATTAGAGGTTATTACGCCAAATTTGGTTTAGCGTTAGACGTTTAGTTACCACCAGTTGGTGGCCTACTATTTTGTTAATAAACATAACTTTCAAGGTAAAATTTTTGCGATGAATCGCAAATTATGGCCTAAATTCCTGTATTATTTTGATATCGAAACGACGCCGAATATCACATGGTATCGGCTATTGGCTCCGTCCGATATTATTGAACATCTTTAATACTTGTATTAAAGGGCGTATCTTGATGGAGTCCAAAATCATTTGCAGCAGATTTCTGCTTTTCGGTCACTGTTCCGCTCACGCGTATACTAACAATCAAACTCAAAGTTTGAAAACCCGAAAAACTAGGGTCAGACAATATTTAAAGGAATATACATTATCCTATACTGGCATCGTTAGTTCCTCAATTCGAATGCTTGAATGATATATCGGAATTAAGGAACTGACGATAGCAGTATAGGCAAAATATATATTACTTTGAAAAATACCTAATCCTGGTTTACTCGGGATAATATACTAACATATGAGTGGATAGAAACTGTCAACCCCCTATCATTATATTGATGTGTTGCAGCAATCAAAAACTGGCTTGTGGCTCGGACAAAGGAATTCTCATTGCATTTGACGCAAGTACGGGAGAACGACGTCAAGTGTTCAACGCTACGTCAGCCATTAAGGAAGTATTGTACGTCACTGACAACCTTGTTGTTACCGGCCACGTAAATGGAAAGATTATGGTCTGGAATGACGAAGGTGTGAGACATTATAGTTTGCTTTCTACTGGCAATGTTTTTAGTTTATGTTTTAATTGGTTTAACTTTAGCCATAGGCTTTTATCAGTAACAATTACAATAAAAAATGTTAAAGCCAAAACGTTAGATAAATAATAATTATTTAATTGTTCGATTATAATAATTATTTTTAAATAACTAAGTACTTGTATCGTGTTCCAAAGTGACAACTCGTTTCAAACTTATTTTTTTGGCAGATCCCAATTTTGAAATTGGTTTAGACAACGGTATATATGGTATCGAAAACGTAGTTTTTAAAATTGCACCCTTGAATAGTAATACAGTGTTTTCTTTACAAAATTCGTTATGTTTTTCCAATTTTACTTGCCTTTGCCAGGTCTTCGATAATCACTAAATTAAATCGTTTTCCTGTTCTTTTTTTAAATTGGTTTGTTAACATGATATTTTTACAAACGTAGCTTTTAAGTTTGCAGTTTCAAATCATGTTTTTTTAATGGCTTTTTAAAGAACTTGGAAAAATGAAATGTAGTTAGTTTTATCGGCCTCTGCACGATCTTAGATATTCACTAAATTTCACAACTATCTTTCTTATCTAGACGGCTATTTGATCTCCGAAATCAACGCGCACAGAAAATCCTTGACCGGCCTGGCCCTCCACGCAAACTTCGCCTACATTCTGAGCACCGGGCTCGATCGTCAAGTGCACATATGGCAAGTATCCGCCAACAAGGAGCAACAACCGATCGGTCCGAGCCCGACCCGCTCGATCGACCTGGAGAAAATGACGCCCAGCTGCGTGGAGGCCCACCCCCATCAACGGCACCTTGCTCTTGGAATGTGGAACTCTACGATTCAAGTCTGGGACTTCGTCGAACTGAAGAGAATTGCCGTGATGCGCGGTAGCAGAAATTCGGTAATTGATATAGCCAAAAATGACGCCCGTGCTTGCACCCAAATTTTGGGGTCAGCTCCTAATTTGCTATAACTACGGTTTAGGTAGAAGTTTGTTCCAACTTTTATTTAATAATTTGCTACATCTGTACATTGTGTAATTTGATAATATACAGGCTGATAACAAGAAAAAGTTTTTTTCTGCTTATGATTTCGTTGATGATTTTATTGGTATTCAATGCTAAGATTTTTTATTCACCAAACAAATTTTCCCGCTTTTTTATTCAATTAAATTAAAACCTATACAGACCTGCGTGATTCTTGTGTAACTGTTTTTTTTTTGTATATTCAAGTCTGTGACTTTGTCGTTCTGAAGAGAATTGCCGTGATGCGCGGCAGCAGAAATTCGGTAATTGATACGTAGCCAAAAATGATTTCGTATTTGCACCTGGAATTTGGGTCAGCTCATTTTTATGTTAACCCTGTCCACCTGCTAATTTGCTATAACTACGGTTAAGGCAGAAGTTTATGGCAACATTTATTTCGTGATTTTACTAATTGTTTACATGGTGTAAATTGGACACATATAACTTGAAATCAAGTGTTAAAATTTTGTTGTTACGTTCTTACTGCTGATGATTTTAAGTGGTACTCTTATTGGTATTCAATGCTAAGATTTTTTATTAACCAAACAAATTTTACCCTGTTTTTTATTTAATTGAATTAAAACTTATTTAGAACTGCGTGGTCCTTGTGTAACAGTTTTCTATTGCCATGATTTACAAAATTATTTTAAAAAATTTGGGTACATAAAAATTAGGAATTTTTTTAAAACTTTTGCAAAAAAATATCTTTCTATTAAAACCTATATCAACTATATATTTTTATGTTTCCTAATTGTCAGCACTTTTTTGCAGGTAACAACTCTAAAGTACTCAACCAACGGGGATTACATCTTCTCGGTGTCGTTAAATACGGTTGGAGTCAACATTTGGTCTTCAGCCACTGGCCACCTTATTGGGACCATGGGAACCAACACCGTAGTCAGCTCAATTCAATATCTTTCCGATCTCGATTATGTTATCAGTGCTGGAAATAGCAAAGGCAATCTTTCGGATGGGGTAATTGAAATTTGGAAATCAAGCCTGGGAAAGAAGATTGCCACCTTTGAATCTAGCACCGAAGAGGTCAGTAAAGCAACCATAGGCGCCCAACTTTCGAAATTCAAGGGCGTTATTTTCTAGGCAGTGCAAAATTGCTTTTTATTTAAAATTTTTTTCCTATTATCACTCAACCAATTTCACCTTTTAAAACCTTATTTTCGCACCTTTCGGCCAAACTTAACAATAATTTGAAATCTAATTGCATAAAATACAAAGTTTGGGATTCTATGGAATCCTGTCTGTATGGTAATTCAGGAAAGTTTTAAACAGTTTTGGCTAACCAAGACGGCGCTACAGAAATTATTTGACGTATAGTTATTGATAAATTGGTCGAATTCCAGGACGTTTTGACGCCCTATGAGAAACCAGGGCGCCTAAAAACACTCTGCCTACCCACTTTCGGCGCCTATGAAAGTAACTAATAACCTAATAATGAATTGTATGGATCCTTGTAACTTAAAAATTGTACTGTGTGCAAACTGACAATAGCAGCTTTTTAAAACATTGACAACGGCATGCTCTAACATATTTCTAAGTTCTTTCAAACTGTATGTTAACATATCTTCAGGTTTTTTCAAGCAGTATATGTTGTAAATATAGTATAACATAATATTATATTTTAGAAAAGGCTGTTGTGGCAAAATTAAAGTCACCGACACAGAAAACCACGGGGTTATACTGCAGTTCTTCTAAACCAGATACAAAGTACATTATTTGATAGTACACCTAAACCGGCTTATGTTTCATATTGGATAAACTCAACCTTAGACAATTATGTATGATTGTGGTTTAATTTCTGTTCCGCCCTGCTGTATTTTCTAATTAGCCAGAATAGTATTGTGGGATTGCAGAGTTTTAATAGTAAATTATTTTCATCAACGAAACTAAAACTTGATCAATGAAACTTATCTGAAATGTGTTTGCTTTATAAGGTGGAGTCTTTATGCTGCACCTTTTTTGAGGATCACTCCAAATTGGCGGTTGGATACGACAATGGCCAATTATCCATTTTTAATACTGTTACAAATGAAGTCGTTGGGTCAAGCAATGTACACGATGGTCAAGTCAGGTACCTAAACACCCTTTATTGACAGTGCAAGATAATTATGGAAACTATATATATAATATGAACTTTGAAAAATATGTTTTTTTTTCAAAAAAACCTTGGCTTGGTAACTGTTACTTAATATTTTCGGGAATTTTTTTAAATTACAAAATGTAAAACATAACTGTGTTTCTCTTTGGGACACGGAATCTGTTTTTTCTTTTCAAAATCTGACCTAATTTTTGTGTTTAGACAACAAAATTTACCCAAATTAAAGTATTTTGTGAACGCTAACACAGATTACACTGTATTTAGGTGCATTTTGTTTGTGGAATTCGAAATACGAGGATCAAGTGAGACAGTGGAAGTTATTTTGACTGGTTCCGATGATCGGATGATAAATGTGTTTTGTCCCACAACTCTCAAAACACTAAACAAGCTTGAAGCACACAAAGGTAATTAAACTAACTTACCTATTAACAAAACTATTCTTGGCTTGATGAGAAGTTCCAAATTGACAGTGGAATAGCCACCATAAAAGCAATACCTTGCACGCATTTTATTTGCTGTTTTTAATTTTTTTAATATATTTTGCCGTTTAGTGT
Organism: Ascidiella aspersa; assembly: GCF_963924565.1. Lineage (NCBI taxonomy): Eukaryota > Metazoa > Chordata > Ascidiacea > Phlebobranchia > Ascidiidae > Ascidiella > Ascidiella aspersa. Next base: position 26,454,861 of record NC_139451.1, read on the forward strand.
ATTTAAAAACCGAAATATTTAGTGTACTAAGTGACCAAAACACTACAAAACCGAAGTATGATGATTTTACAAGAAATTTAACAAAATGGGGTTAAAGCCCGCAGCCGTTTTTGTTTGGAAAAATGGGAAAAATATTTAACCTTTTTCATGTTTGTGCATTAAAAAGTGCTCAAAGCTAACATTATGCACTTAAAAAAAATATTTATGTAAATACAGCCAAAAGTGTAATGATCAACTGCTAAGATTAAGTAGAGTATATTTCTAATTTCAGCAAAAAAATGAAAAAAATCCAAGAAATGACGCTGTTTTATTGTATTAGTAAAACTAAAGTTAAAAGTGGTTTGTGCAACAAAACAGTGATAATGACTTTCAAAGCCAAAAAGGTCAAGTAGTATCATGCAAGTTCGTATCGAAACGTCTCAATCAAGATAATGTCGATCTACTCGACCTTTTTGACTTTTTATATTATCAAGCTATTACCGATCCGTGCATAGTGTACACAATACAGTGAAACTGTCCTGAACCAGGCTGACAGAATCTTGCCAGATTTCTGGCGACAAGCGTTTTTGGCCTAAATTCTCTTCGTTTTTTTGGTCGCGTCCCTAGCCTTAAATTATGTGTTCGCCTAAGATCTCAACCTTTCCATGTTTAGGCGATGAACAAGGCTCTTATGAATTAAATTAGTTAACAAACAGTAAAATTTGTTGTGACATAAACAAATACATATATATGGGGTATACTAAAGTAAAACTTTTTTTTTTTTTTTTTCCCAATTTCTTCGGTTTTCTGGCTCATTCTCCGGCCGACATAGTCGCCAAGTCGCCAGCATTCTACCATGCTGTCCTGAACTATCAAGATCCTTTTTTGATCAAATCTGTTTCCTTTCAGGTGCGGTTGTGGCCTTGGCTAGCAACGGGAAGTTCCTCGCGTCCGCTTCAGAGGACTTGACCATTTTACTTTGGTGTCGTTTGCTTAAAACCAGTGACGAGTTAGTTCCGAACTATATACTAAGGTCGCACACAGCGACGCCAACATGCCTTGCTTTCAATGGTATTGGAAGCTTTATGGTGTCAGGTAAAACCTGAAAATCTTTGTAAGAGTATATTGGATTGAGTCTTCAGCAAGTTTTATGGCCCCCTAAAATTAAATCTCTATCTATTATTCCAGTTTTAGAGCACAATGGTTGGAGGTTTAGTAAGAATTTTAAAGCTGATACAGAAGTAGGCATCATTTTTAAGGTTTCAAATGTATCTTTATTTATTTTAAATAATAGTGTTGAAAAAAACTTGTATATGGGCTTTGATATTCTTACTTTTCCACTTTTCTTTTTTTAATTCAAGGCATTATCTAACTCTTTGCATTTTATCAGCTGGTTCCCAGCAACTCTTATCGTACTCTCCTGAAACACAGTTCTGCACATTACAATATATTTCTTAAAACATTGTTGCGGTTGTATAATGTTTTAAACACAACTTGTTAGCGAGATCTCTTTCCTTACTGGACACACGCATATCTACCCTTGCTAGATAATTTTTCCAATTTACAACGACCCCTCATAAAGGTTATTTTTTAGCTTGTGGCACTGCATTAAATCTTAACTAAAAGTTGATGACTACCCGAGTCTTTATCAGTAAGCAGTCAATAAACACAATGGTGGTTACAAAACTTAGTTTCTTATTTAAATAGATTGAATTTAATATTATCAAATTTACCAACACTAAAAATTAACAAAAAATAAATATGAAACTTATAGTTGCACAGCACTAAAACACAGCTGATAACACTAACAAAGTCTCGCCTGAAATGAAGGACACGAATGAGACACGTTTCTGCTCGAGGCAAAACGCCACTATAGGAGCAGTGTTTAATAAAATAAAACACTAAAAGGTTAACAATAGCAAGGCCGTTACGTATTTTTTGTGCAATTAATGTTTTTTTTGGAAAACAGGTGGGAAGGATAAATCTCTGGTCTACTGGAAAACGCCAAACCTGTACATCGTGAGAAAATCTAACTTGTCACCCCACTTTGTACACGACAAGGCACACATGGACTGGATTACTTGCTGTGCTTACTCCTCAACCAACGTTGTTGTAAGTTAAGGGTTACTATTTTGCTTACTTAATTGTATGCACAAAACTTGGTTTGGTTTGCTAAAAATGTGACTCCTACAGTGGTAAAGGTGAGCTTTTTATAGTGCCTCGTTGTAACGGGCGATTTCTGCAAACATTTTATGAAAATATTTTAACATCTAGGCAATAATATGTGAAATAATATAGTTGCTCAGTAATTCTTAAACTCGTGTCAATTTTCCGTGTGTGGAAGGCGAAGTTTGTAACTATAAGGTGTTGTTTCGAAGGTTTATACGCCACTGTGAAATAAAAACTCTGTTTGAATTAGAAGTAAATGCATTCGATATTAATTTTGGAAAGAAATTTAACTGTATTACGAAGTATTGCGAATTTTCGCATGGAATTTTCGCAACGTTATAAGTTTACAGATGCCGCCACCACCTTTTAAGTAATCTTTCTCGCTTTTCATTTCTTGTAGTTTCATCAGGCCACAAATGCAGAAACCCACAAGCCAAACGTCGCCCTTTAATCTCACTGATCCCCTGACTCAGTTTTACTTTTAAGAATATCCCCGTTTATCACAAATTTCCTGACTCGACACGACAATTACTTTACAGTACACTTAAGGCACAGGCGACGGCCTCCATAGGTTATGCCAAAACGTAAAAAAAATGTAAACCAATAACATTCTTGGTAAAATAATTTGCGATTTAAATAAATTGGTTGCAGATAATTGAAAGAAATTTTAGTCCAAATTAAGAATTCGGTAATTCTAATAATAGTCTAATTTGAGAAAACTCAAATGCTCTAATTCTAATTCTAATTTAATTTTGAAAAGCTAAAATAAATCTAGTTATCCAAGTCTGCTTTGAAGCCCATCGGCCTCTTGACTCAATTTTACCTTCCAGAATAACCCTGTTTAACTCAAATAACCTGAATCGGCTTGAAAATGACCTCACACTTGGCGATGCGATTTAAATTAAATTTGTCGTTAATAATAATTAAAATAAATTTTAGTTTAAATTCGTTGTTTTAAGAATTCGGTAATTCTAACTCTATTTCTAAGTTGAGAAAACTCAAATGATCAATTCTAATTCTAAACTAATGCGACAAAACTCAAATGCTCTAATTCTAACTTAATTTTAAAAGCTAAAAAAAGTCTAGAAGTCTACTTTAAGTCCATCGGTCCGTTATCTCAGTTTTACATTCAAGAATAACCCTGTTTATCACAAATAACCTGACTCGACAATTACTTTACACTTATTACACAGGCGACGGGCTCCAACGACTGCAGCGTTAAGCTGTGGTCCCAGGGCCAGCTACTTCATCAGTTCTCCGGTCACCAGGGCTTCCTAACCAGCCTCAACTTCGCGCACGATTTCGTGGTTTCTACCGATAAGGCCGGAAAGATGCTGCTCTGGTCTCAAAGCGGAGTTCAGATTTCTTCGATCGAGTGCGGTGGCCAAGTAAACGCAAGCGACGTTGCGGTGAAATTGATGGAAGTTGAAAAGGAGAGCGAAGATCCGACAGACGAACTACAATTTCACGGCAAGTTATGAGCTTTGGGACGAAAAAAATACACTAAAATTTACCAATAAACCGTTGGGAATCGAACAGTGACACAATTGCTTTGAAGTGGAACTGTACGTAATCCCAATTTTCGAAAAAGTAATATCTTGATGATTTCGTTAAAAAAACTTTTTTTGCCACCATTATCGCATTTTCGTGATGAAAGGCTGGAACTGTTGCGAATGCCCAAAAATTACCAAAATAGAACTTTTTTTTTACCGAACAGCAGCTTAACACAATTGCTTAAGGTGGAACTGTACCTAATCCAAATTTTGAAAATAGGTAACAACTTATGTCGTTTAAAAAATAGCTATAATTTTTTCGCCTTCATAATTTTCGTAATGAAATACTGGATCTATTGTCAACTCTTAAAAATTAGCAATGGACCTTTACTTATCGAACAGCATATTAACATAATTGCTTTGAAGAAAAAAAGGTGCCTAATCAAAATTTTGAAAAGAGTAACAACAAAGATCTCGTTAAAAATACTTTTTACGCCACTATTATCGCATTTTTGTAATAAAAGTGCTCTAACATTCGCGAATGCTAAAGCGGTTGCTTTCATTTGCAGCATATTACAAAGCTGTATTGGGTGTTTTTAGTTGTTTTTTTTATTTTAAGCAAATCAAATTTCATTAAATATAGCTATTAATAACTGTTTGTCAGAATTTTATTTGGGTGATAATGGTTCAAATACCGAAAACCAGTATAATGTGTTATGCTACTAAGTTGTTCGGGTGTAGAGAAAAAAAACTATGTCTATCTTTTAAGAAATAAACTATTTTTTGGATTTTTTAATAGCTTGTCAATTTTTTATTCATTATACACTTTTCTAAGAATGGAAACTATTTTTAGATTTGTTACTATTATAGGTTTAAATTTTTATCAAAACTGCTCATTTCTTTCAGATAAGTATAACATATCTTTGTTGTCAGATTGGGATGACCAGGTCGAATATGAAAACTGGAAAAAGGAACACGACGCCGCCGTTTTGCAGAAAACCAGGAAGAAAAACGCCCTTGGTTTGGAAAAAGTGGATTCAATAGTGGTTATTACTGCGCAGAGTGCAACCGTACAAATGTGGAATCCATTAGAGGTAGGTCAATTAAAAAAGCAAGTAAAAAAAGGTCTAAACCTATAAATTAATAGGCAAAAGGCTTCCCTGGTTGTATGTTAGCAGTTTTCAGCTCTTATGCGGAATAAGTTATATTCCTACTTCTATTACATTCAACCTGGGATAAAAATCTGTGGCGCTATGGAGCGAGTTTTTTCGATTATTTTATAGGATTTGAAAAACACAAAAATTTTTTTTGGTACGCAGGTCAGAAAAACGCCCAAAGTTGTACGCAGTCAGAAAAGTGATTTGTATCATTATGTCCTATTTTATCGAGAAAAATTTGACGAAAACCTATTTTCTCTTTTACCATTAAAAAACTAGGTTGTGATTAAGGGTGTAAAACCGAAAATAGGAAATAAAAGTAAAGTTGGTCTTGCTGTCACATAAAAAGCTTTCGATAGTTTTGTTTTGTATTTACAAAAAAAAGTAAACTGTTTTTGTCAGTGACCTTAATGCCTGATATAAATTCTGTGTCTTACTTGATTTTAACGTTATTTTAAGAGTGAGAATGTGGCGCAAATCACTGGCCACACTGACGTAATAACCTCGGTACGTCACAACGCAAGCAAGATATTTTCTTGTGGTCGGGATGGCGTCATCAACTTCTGGAACCTTCCACAAGAACAAAGTCCTAACAAGGGCAACTTTATTGGGTAAAAAACTTGTTACCTGTTTTTATTTGTTGTGCTTTTTGTTTATATTGATTGTTGTGAAACGTTACCTGTAGGCCGTAGGGTGATTGACTCGACAAAAAAAGTCAAAACTTTGTAAAATTTGCACGTTAATTTGTCAAAAATATGTAAGTCTAAATCGAATGAACAAATATCCTCTAAGTAAGACATTAAAATCAAGTGATCAACGACCAAGCCACTGATGCAGTACTTTATACAGCAATGCATTTTTTTTAAATTAATGCACTCCTCATAGGTCAAAAAAAATTTTTTTTTTTTAACGGTGACTTGATGTTAGTGAGAAAAATACTTAATATCATACGAAACCTCGCATTTCTAGATATACTTAACATAAAAAAACGTTTCGTATATTATAACCTCTGCTAATAAGTTTCCAAGGCATTTGTGCTGTTATTTCTTAACCTTAAATCCGCAATGACATTTTTGCAGTCATGAAAAAGAGATTACTGCAATGGTCCGAACCGGCAAGTACGTTGCATCTGGTTGTATGGATGGAATCATTAAAGTCTGGTCAAACGTACCAAGCGGATTGTTGCTTGTTTGTTCTACTAAGGTTGGTCTGGGATTCTTTTTTTTTTCTTTTGAAATGTAAACTGAGCATTTAACGCTTACATTTGTTAATGTTTATTATTGTCTAGAGTCACATTTTTCGTCTTGCCTCACTTGATAAACTATAGGTCAATTTTGCAAGATAATAAAAATATCACCAAATTATTCGCAGCACACTTTCTTCATAACCAAATTTTTATAACTTTTACGTGACAGGGAAATACGCAACTGTCTTGATATAATCATTTTTAAATTGGCAATGTGCATTCAAGTCTTGCGTATTGCTTGCCTTGTCATTTCTAAAACAAAAAACGCTACATCCTTAAAATTTCGAGGCACACTGATTACTTTACATTGTCTTGTCTATTCACAAAAGAATTTCATGTATACGATAACTTAGTAAAGGTAATTACTAATATATGTATTTAGGGGCAGTGTTCCCGCTAAGCACATATTTATGCGGAAGTGTCCCACTTTTACTTCAGTAAAGTTTAAAAAATTTGGTCACTTTTACGTTTGATAATTTGTGGACTTTGCCCACTGATTGTGGCTCTCGCGCAAAGTTATAGGCACTTGTGCACGTGGTAAAAAATAGAGGAAACACTGCAATCGGGGTATATTGCAGTGTTGTAATGACTTAAGTTATTGACTTCACTAAAGTACACTTAAATCACTGATTTCCAAAGACTTTGACCTGACTTAAGTCAAATGGGAAAAATGACTCGACTTGACTTTGGTTCGGGTAAATGACTTGGGTTGCAATAAAGTGTTTTTTTAGGTAGTTTTTTAGAAAATTGAGCTATTTATCAAAATTTGCACATAAAACAATTTTCTTGCTGGACGTTGTTTTTCTTATTGTTTAGTTCAGTTATTGCTTATAAAATCGTACGAGTTTAACCATCTAATAGTTTAATATTTTATTTTTATGACAAGGACATGGCTTAAAGTTGACTTGCTCTGATTATGACCTGACTGGGACTTGGCTTGCGCAACTGATGACTTTGACTGGGTCAAAAAGATTTGAGTTGGAATTAAGTTATTTTACAAACGACTTGACTGGGACTCAAGTCACTTTTAAATGACTTGTTTACAACACTGGTATATTGAGAACGAAACCAATTAAAAAAAAGTGTGTAACTCTGTGTGCTTTCAGGCTCACACCAAACAACTCTCTGGAATTTCAGTCATCGGCCAAGTCGGCGCCAACATTTTCTTGGCCACTTCTTCGTTCGACGGTTTTGTCAAAACATGGCAAGCGAAGACGGACAGCAATGAACTCATGTGAGCGAATTCTCTGCTTTAAGTAAACTTTGATTTAAAATAACATTTTTTTACACGATTTGATTACTAGCTGTAGACAGTCCTACTACTTTATCTAAACATTTATTTAATTGTTTGTGGCGATATTTTAAAGTATAATCAATAGAAAACACCTTTAAGTTTAAAGATAAATGTGGCTAATCGATGTAAGATATATTAAAACATTAAAGAGTTTTTGGGGTTACACGTGATCTCGATATTTAAATTACCCTGGTTTGCGGCAAAACCTAATGTAAAGGCATACAACACCTTTGACCGAAAGTAGTAGAATGCTTATAGTACACAATTAAATCGGCCATAAAATACTTACATTGAGCAAGGTTAACACTTTTCAATGGCATTCCTATTATGTTAGCAATTCAGGTGGGTATCCAGAAATCCAACACTAAGGTTTCCGAAATTGAACTTAGGGAATTCTAATATCTTTAGTCTGACGTTACTGAATAGGGATGTCATTACTTCACGCAAAAAACTAAACAAAGACCGTGAAATATTTGCGACTGATTTTAGTAGAATCATGTTTCGACCATCAGCAGCGCAGTTTCCTAAGTTCCATGTACGTTACTAGTTACTACCCCTTCCCCCATGCAATATTACACAGAAAGCAATATTTGTAGTGGAAGAGTCATCTGTCTGAAAGATTTGGGTGGATAACCAAGCGAAAGGTTGTCAACGGTGAATTACAAAAAAAAACTTATGTCGTTTCACAGAGAACTGGACAAGGCTGATCTGAGCAGTGCCGTGACTCTACTTCATTGCAAGGACAGTTTGCTCACATGTGCCACTTCGGATGGAAAATCCTGGGAACTGACATTGAAAAAGAACCTAAAATTCCAGCTGCCAAAAACAAGACAAAAAAGGTACGTGACGTAACAATATCTTCTAGAATTGCATTGTTCTACATTGAATAAAGTGTACTGTATATTTTCCTACAATTAAACTGTTGAAATAAGGAGCTCTAGATGAAGATAACCGGCTTAGCTTTTTAGGAATAAACGAATTTGCATAAATGCTCCCTTTTTTGTATTTGTATACCTAATTAGTACGCAATTTGTTTTGTGTTTGTGCTTTTTTTTACGTAGCCTAAATATGACAACAAATAATCAGTGGTATTTTTCCTTTATATTTTGTTTGAATTTTTCTTTTCTTACAGTGAAACCGCAAAGGTCTCGTGGTTTTCTTTGTATGTCAACGACCAACTTCTCACAGACCAGGCTATCTCACCGTCTGGCCCAAGTATGTGTTCTACTTTTTTGTGAGCAATGTCAATTCAATTCAAAAACCAAAATCAGTTAAAGCACTTTCATTCATAAAAAATACCTAAAAGCCCTTGTAATAGCTTAAGAAGTGCACTGTGAAAATAAATCTGTTAACAAGGTCTAAAACTTTTAATGTAAATATGCAATTTCGCCATTTAAAAAAATGGCATCATCTGTTTATCTGTACAAATAAATTGTAAAAAAATTTAAAGTTTTACAAATGTAAAATAAGTATTATTATAGCACAGAGTAACTGGATTGTTTGAGGTATTTTGAATTATAGGTAGATAAATATTTATCTACGTTTAACATTGTTGCTCTTCGAATTAAAATAAACCTTTTTTAAATCTGAAAACAAGTGGCACTTTTAACAAGTTGTGTTTAATGATTGTTGACAAGCTTTCGCGCAACCGTGCTTAAGGTTTGACCTGATGAAGCACGGTTGTATGAAACGCTCGACAACAGTGAAATGCAAAGTGCAAATTGTTTTCAATTTTCGAATAAAACAAATACGGTTATCAACCATTTTTTCCAGATGTTGTTGCTTGCGCTTCTGGCGCATTTATCTCCTGCATGAATTTTATTGACGAAGGGAGTGCACTTGCATTTGGAGACAATCTCGGAAACATTTACCCCCTTAAGAAAACCTTAAGAAGGGTACAGTATTTCTTGGGAGACAAACCTTTATTTATATTAATGTTTTGCTAGTGTAATCTACTTTCAATGGTTTGAGTTTCTAAACAAAGCATATTTTTATATATAATTAAAGGTATTTTTTATGCTGTAATTTTCTATTTGCTGTGCTGTAAATGTATATGTATTTATGCTATGTTCTATGCTGTAATTGTATTTTTTCTTTTCTGTAAATTTGTATATAGTTAATTAATATTCATGGTGTGCTGTAATTTTTAACCATTCTCTTCTATGTACTTTTTTTAGATCCACGCTGATAAAATCACTTCCATCAATTCCTGGCGTCAATATGTGGTCACTACTTCTTTCGATCGTATGGTCAAGGTGTGGAGAAAAGATAATTTCAAACAGGTTTGTTAAATGGAAACTTTATTTAAGTGTTACGGTTCTTTACGAAATTAATAAAGCCTAATTTGTTTATTTTAATACATTGTATTGCAAAGATGTTGTGGGCGGTATATGGAGACCTGATTTTTAGGGTGATTAAAAGTTAATGTTATTATAATTGGTACACCGAAAGCCATCGCCGAGATAACCGAACCTGTCGATTAAATGATGCAACTAAACAAAGACTAAACAAAGATCAAGGCAGGCTCGAAAAATAACTATAGCCTGCAGTGAGGTTCGAACTCACGACCTCCGGCCATACCGGCCTGTTAATTCAAACTTTTAAATGTCTAATTGAATGACAATCGTTTTTTAGTTGAAATTTGTCTTTCTTTAGACAATTGCTTGATGTTTTATTGTCGTTAGCTCGTTGGCTTTAAATTACAATTTTTTTTTCATGAAGGTTTCACCTGCAATCAAATATTTAATAGACAACAGAAGAATGACCAATAATTTGCATTCATAAAACATAAATTTAAAACTTCAAGGGCTATATCCAGGGTTACCATCTGCTCAGACCAAAAAATAAGCACGCTACACCAAAAAATAAGCACGCTACTAAAGATCAGGGACAGATCCAGGACTTCGGGGGTGATATCCAAGCTTTCAGAAATAACGTTATAAAATAAAATATAAACCTAAAACACCTATTTTTGTATGCGCAAAACGTAGCTTAATCCCACGAAGCGTGAAAATAATGCGTTTATTTGATCGAAGTTGGTAAAACCTTTTATTAAGAGACCAGGCGGCGCCAAACCAGCATTAAGGGCGTTTATAAAATGTTATCTATTACTAATTATATACTATGTAAATCACGCTACAGTTAAAGCTTTTTTAGTTCACAAGAGTCACACATAACAAATTGACAACGACTTAGGCAAGTTGTACTGAGCAGTGACCACTATGGGCCGACATAAGAAGGGTGAAGCCCAAGGCCCACCACAACAACGTAACATGACCAACCGAAGTTATCTATCTAAAAAAAAATTAAGATAAAATCTGTCTACAGATATAACCGCTGGTGCCAAACTATTTTAATTTCTTAGAGTAAAATTTACATAGTGTTTATTTTGTGAACATAATCTTGTGTCCGTTAAGTTCACAATACAATGCGAAGACAAGCTTTGCTTTGTCTAAAGCAGGGGCGTGCAACTGTTTATCGCAGAGGGCTATAATGTATAATTATGTTGGTGGTGCGGGCCGGACAATCGAACAACAGATATATATTTTAGACAATTTTTTTATTGGAAAACCGTGTAGAATCAAGTTACTCCTTAAGCGATTAATGAGATGTGTGATATCTTTTCTCACCAGAGATCTTGTTAGTTTTGGCAGAAGTGCCAACTCGAAGATCACTTAACAAGTGCTCATCTGTGAGCTGATTCTGAATTTTGTCTTGAACAGGCTTTCCTTTTTTGGCAATTGCTGTCGATAACTTATAGCCAGCCCAGTTTTATAACAAGCTCAACGTCTTTCTTATAACAATGAAATACCTCTTGTTGTTTGCTCAAAGACTTTTCAATTGCAGCATTTTATCAACCCGCAATTGACCTACAACGCTATCATAATTAGCAGAGTGTTTTTAACTATGGTGTCCCTTAGAAATTATACTCTTTTATTACTGATATAACGTTTTGACAAAGCAGGCAAACTACATCTTGCTTGAATTTCCACCTATAATAATCAACCTTTCTTTTTTGCCAGCAAAACAAGGCAGTTTTACTACAATGCACACTATGACGCAATATTGGAGGTTCGGACAGTGTGACGTAATACAAATTGATAAATGCCAATTATTCCGTTACAAATAACTTCTTAAACAGTGAAAATTTTTAAAAAACAATGGGCTACTTGACGAAGTCTGTGCGGGCCACGTAAATAGGTCTCGCGGGCCGTGCTGTGGCCCGCGGGCCGTATGATGCACGCCTCTGGTCTAAAGCTAAAAAACATGATGAATTAGTTTGAAAAATAAATAAAGCAATGTTATTTAATGTGAACTGTGGTTGGAACAATAAACAGAATGAAAACACTCCAATAGGCCTCTGATTACCATACAGCCCCACGTCCATGTAAACCTTAATCCCTCCCTGGTCCATGGTTGTCTAAGCCTGTAGCTCTGCACAATATCGCTTTATGAACGCGTAAAAGTGATTACCAGCTTACTACTTTCACAATCCATTGTTATTATGTAATAATAATGCATTGTTTTACAATCTGGGTCAAAAAACTCATATATAAATAAATAAAGTTTTTCACACCTCTGTCAAAGTGAAATAATTGATAAAAAACACTTTTAGAAACTTTTAGAAACTAAAATAAGACAAAGCCCACAACTCTAAAATAAGCACGTTTCTTAGAAATAAGCGCAATCGTGTTTTCTAAGACACTGCACCCAAACAAATCTTAGAAATAAGCATGGTATGGCAACCCTGGCTATATCTAAATACAAAATTTAACCACTGCATTTATGTTTCGCGTTTGTTATTTGTTTTGTTTTTTATTTGGTTCAATCAATCTTTTGTTTTCAGGTCGGATACTACATGGCACCGTCATCAATCACCCATTGTTGCGTCAACGCCGATGACGACACAGTCGTAATTGCCGACATCGGTGGTCGTCTGCACGTCATCAAAATTACGACGTCACTCTAGAATGTACGTCATTGTTCTTAAACGCAATCTATATATTTAGTTTTTGTAAAAAAATATAACTTTCAGAAAACTGTAAAACTCAACGCCCATATAAAAAGGCCACAGCGCTAGTTTTAGATTTATTATCTATTGTATTTTTTTTTATTGATTATTATAATACGCGATTTGATTTTCTGTGCTCTGTAACAAATCTTGTTATATCCCTATTTCTGCAGCGGTTTGCAGTACATAAATCTACCTAAAAATTTAAATTTACCAGCTGTACACCTTCTATGCATGACGTTTTTACTAAATTATCAACATTTGTACTTTTTCGTTGAAAATCAATGTGGCCGTAGTACACTCCTGTTTGTTGCGATTGATTAAATGTGTAGCTTTTGTTTAGCCGTTATTTTAGCTTTGTTGTTGTCATAGATTTATCCGTTAGAGTTTCGCACAGTTCATGCAAATTCGTTTTTCGCACTTTTTTCACCTTTTCATGATCACCGTCGATTTTGTGAATGAACACTCTCATGTGAATCACCACGTTTGTTTTGTTTAAAAAGCTTCCACACAGTTTTGGATTTGAACCAGTTGAAAGGCTTTGTTTTCTGTTAGAGATTCAGGCCACAAAAATTGGCTACAAGAAAAGTTAAAATTAGGAGCTGTTTGTGGTGGCAATTTAATCAAAAAAATATTTATGATACTATTCATCAGTGTTGTAAACAAGTCATTATTGAAAGAGCTGTCCAAAGTCAAGTAATTTTGAATAAAGAAACAGTCCCAGTCATATCATTATTAGAGTAAGTCAATTTTCAAGTCCTTGTAAAAAACATTTGAACGTTAAACTTTAAAATTAGTAGCAAACTTAAGATAAATAGCTCAGTTTTGTGGTGTAAAATGCGTAATAATTTTTTTTTATTTCAAAGTCATTTGTCGAAAAGATTCGAGTCAATTCAAGCTATTTGAAAACCGTGACTAAAGTGCACTTAATTTACAACAGCTGATGGCATTCATAAACACGAAGCCTTTTTCCGTTGCGAATGTAATACACTAAACAAAAAAGAGCCAACTTGGTTTTTAAAAGTAGGCAAAAATAACTGTTGTTTTAGCTTAGCTTAACCCAGGATTTAACCAAGATTGTTAGCATGTGGGGCTACAATATTATTTACCTATTGTCTGTGGGCCACATGCTGTAGTGTAGGCTAGTAACTCAAGAGCTAAAAAAATACCTTGCCTGTTGTATATTGTAGGATGTTTTGTTTTAAATCGTACACAGTACAAAAGCTGGCCCAAAACCAAAAAAAAGTTGTTTTAATCACTAAATAAAACCGTATTCTGCGAGTGACAAAATAATATTGGTTAGAACCACCCTGAATCAACAACGCCAATTACATTTCATACGATTTATTCCTAAAAGAACAATTTATATTTATTATTCAGTAGGTTTTTCAGGATTTCGGTGGTACGAAAAAACTATACGAAACCCTAAAAGTATTAGAATAATAGAATTAAACAATATTGGGCGGGCGAAAATAATATACTGTTGGGCAAGAATTTTCCACCCTTGCTTCAAAAACGCCAAATTAATTTACAAAAAGTATTTAAAAAACATGATATCATGCATCTAACATTTCTTTAACGATTTGCACATGTCATATCTCAACCCGGCGAGTAAATAATCCGTCAACTCGGGTGCGACTTTCCGTAGGCAACTCAAATCCGTCGTGTTTGCGTTGCAAATATTGTGACCACAACCCTCCAAATGATATACCTTTCATGGCCAGGTGCTAAGTTAATATTTGAACGGCACAATGTACTGAAAACGTTTGGTCGAAGAAAATATTTAATGTCGAAGTGTGCCTACTCGTTTTCTTTTATCGGGTGGCACACATCAATTAGCACCCTGGTAACTGCTGTTAAGGCCAATCTTCGATTTACTAGTTCACCGTGTTCCTTCCCAGGTTTTTTTTTAAGGTTTGGTTTGGGTGACCGCTAAGTAGTTTTAAAAGACCGCAAGTGTTTCATTTAAATACCAAAAAGTTGCAAAATTTGGGAAACCGCTGGAGAAATTTGAAAAAAAAAAAATTCAAAACACCTTCCTACGGGTGCCTGATATGATTTGCGATCCAAAACAAAGTTAAATTTGTCAAAAAATCTGTACATATAGTTGATGCCAAACTTTTGTAGCAAATTGTGACCGAATAACCAGGAAAAAATACCTAATTTTAATTTCCTAACTTGTGCATGTTTGATCATATTACTGACGTCATTTGTTATTGTAGCATGATATTTTTGTATAAAATATCGGGTATCGGTATAGGAATAACAAGAATCGGACGCCTCTATTCATCACTATCAATGCTCAAATGCTTTTTATGTCTATAGCTCCAGGTATATTTTGTACCGAGCTTAAGAAATTATTTTCAGAATAGCACAGAAAGTCGGTTACTGCCTAAAGTGCATTTTGGATTGAAAATTTCACCACTTTATTTTGTTAAAATGATGCCGAAGTTAAATTTTTGTGGTCAGTTCAGGTATATGTAGTGCTAAGATTTAAATCATAATTATAATAAAAAAATCGTACAAAAAAATGTAACTGCCTCTGGTTGTTTTTGATTAAAAGAAACCTCGGTTTTAGGCTGCAGTGATACATGAGGATTAAGCCATTAGGGAAAATTATTAAAACTAATCCAACGAAATGTGGATACATGCACGAGGTTAACTTTCGATTAAAAAAGGCACTACTTGTTCAAGTAAAATATTGCTAAAGTTATGATTGTTTACTCACCGACGAAGTGATATGTTGTAGCCTACCCAACTTTTTGGCATTGAAATGACAAGCAATTTGTATAATAACCTAATTAAGTAATGATTCAATAAACTCTAACAAAATTCCTAGCTAGAAACTGCTGCGCAAGTCATCACCACAACAGCTTCCAGCAAACGCTCATTTTTACCATTGCGCCTAGTGATACCGCCGGTTTATTTCGAGCCCTGCAAGTCTCGCGGGGAGCGCCGACGTATCAATGGTTAACAAAGCGAGGGGAGCGAAACACGAAACAATGCGCGGCTATTCGAGGGCCATTATACTCATTGTGTCCGCCTGTAGCTATAGCAACATGGATTTCTGAACCTAGGCGTTTCGACACACAGGGCCAGGCAGATAGGTATGGCAGTCAGGCTCGGGACAATGCGTTCTGTGGGCATTGTGCGCGCCGAATATATGCCAAATTTGTTACAAATATCAATATGCGAAGTTTGGCCGGCAAATATTGTGGCCTCCATAGTACGTGACCTGTTGTTTGGCAGCGGCATTTAAACTACTGGAGTTACAGGTTTTAGCTGCGAGCCGGGCACGCTGTGTGATTTGAGGACACCTTTGGATACTGTTTGCGATGAGTTTGTGCTGTATTTTTTTGTAATATTTAGGATCCTGACAGCAATATTTGTTGTTTTAATTGAAATATGGCAGTTAATTATGACAAATGAAACTCGGATTGGCCGATTAAAGTTTGCATAAGAGTTCCCTTTGCGGCCCTCAAATCGTTATGATTTATGCGAAAAAGATAATTCGGATGTGGTAAGGTTTGGTTAAAAATATCTCCCACAGCGATTATTGCAGCTTAGCGACGTCTAAAAGTATAGTTTGGTGTAAATGTATCTCTTTTTACCTTTCATTGGTTTTACTCATATATTACTATTGTAACGTAATTTATTGTTATGTTCGTCAATGGAAGATTTAGTTGTTGTAGAAATATTTTCACAGCGTCCCACGATAGTTCAGTCTACAGACCAAAACTGGCCTAATTATGCCATTTCCCAATTGATGATAGTTCGTTGGAGAGCATTTGTAAAGGCTTCGTTTTATCCCTATACAACGTTTAGCGGTTGGTTGATGAATATTTAAACTAGAAATTGTGTATGTGTATTTATAATCTAATAACATCAATATCTTCTGCTAACCATAACGTTATTTAAAGACTATAGTTAGTTGATAAGTGTCAGGCTTAATACCGAGGTTCAAATGCTAGAAAGCATAACTTATAGGACAACCAAATATTGCTTTTGGTGGCATCCCTAACGTAATTTTAATTGGCTACGCGGGGCGTCAAACTAATCCTCGTCTAGACGAACTTTTCTGTAAATAACATCTCCGCGGGGGTAACCTTGGATTTCAACCTTCGCCTTGCTTTTGACGCGGTTCTAGTCTCAGAGAGTGTTTTATGTTGGTTAGTTCCAGCATCACTTCAAACAGTGTAAGGCCCATAGACGGACGCTCGTGAGTGGCGGTACTAAGCGGCGATAGTTGTTGGACATTCAAGTGTTCTTTAAAATCCAAATAATGTCCCACTTTACCTGTTAATCAAAGCAAAAAATGCATCAATTTGCGCTGTGGCAGAGAAAAATAATCAACAGCGTTGATAAATGCCAAGTTTAATTTCCACTTCTGGCCAATCACCCAACAAATTCGAACGATATACTGAAAATTATTGAACATAACAATCAAATTACCCTCAAAGATAGGGAAGTAGCAGCCGTCGAGTATTAAAGCAGCTTATGAAATATTGTGACTCAGGTAGCTTTTACAGGTAGACGACGTGACAGAAACGTATAAAAATAAGACTTTTTCGATAAAAAAATATAATCAAGACTTTTTTCGACGTTTAAACTTTTAAACCAGAAAAAAACAGCAACAACACGGAAATCCGTTTTTTGTGAAAGATAAATAAGTTTCACGCAAATGGGAGCATTTTGATCGTATACCTACACAAATGCATTTAGCGTTACAAATTTATAAACTTACTGTATTTTCCATCTTATTATCTTTAGCTTGATTGCTCATTATAAAATGAAACCTATATACTTCAAACGTATACCAACTTGACCCACGTTGCGTGTTCTCTACAAAGAAACAAGTTGCTTCTATTGAAAGTGAAATTTATATTTTATTTTTAAACTAAATTATTTGGGTCCCTAAGTATTTTGGGTTATAATGTTTTTAACGTGTTGCAGGTGGCATACTCACGTGAAAACAACCACGCTTTGTGCCACATAACTTAGTTAAATCGCATTAACTTGTCTTTGAGTGTTGCATATTTACTTTGAAACAAGATGCTATACGGGAAGTGACATCTCTAAACTATATAATAATTATTATATATGAAACCTCATTATTCGTGCTCCATGTTCTGAACAGTCAGATAAATGTTATACCGAAATGTCGCAGGTTGCATATTCACTTAGAAACCAGTCATGTCGCATACTGTAATGAGCGGTGGCCACGGTTCCGGCGCCGGTCTCCTGCCGCGAATCGAGCACCCCCTGTCCCGGCTGGACCGGCCCGAGACCATGTCGGTTCGGGGCATGAGCCGAGCCAGGAGCCGGACCGGTAATGACTTCACAGCGGAAGTAAAGCGAATGAGCCGCGCCCGGTCGGTGACCATGAGCCCGCGAAGAAAGGACCTGGATCCAAAGATGCCGGTTCCAGCCATTCCCGAAGGTGTTGAAGTTGTGCGTTCGGCAGACCAGAGCAAACCAACGCTGCCCGTGTTCGGTATGTCGATTTGTATGTTGTTCTTTTTCGTTTTTTGGAAGAATCAATGACGTATATTTTGTACTAATTTAAGGTTCCAGCAGCGACCTATCCTTTTCTAGTACGTGGCTTGGCATTGAGATCATGTTTTAATTCGGCAAAGCTCAAACAACTTACATAGCTTTTTCTATCTTGCTTCTTGTTCTTTTCGCATTCCTTTACGGCTTTTTAACGCAAAACGATCTTAACAATGTTAGAAATAAATAAGTGAAGGACGCTGACGTTCAATCCTTTGGCCCAAACAGTTAACGACGAAATCGATTTGAGTTTTTTGATTTGTTTATCTTATTTAAGATTTGCAAACGCTTGTTAAATAACGAACGAAGTTTATTTTTGTCTGTTTAACCTATGGTCATGGCCTTGTACACATTCCTACCTTGTTTAGAAATGTCAATGCGCAACTGAAATTGTAAGCATCAGTCGTGAACTAAGCTTTAATTTGTAGTATAGGCGTTATGAATAACGTATGAAGTATCGTTTCAAGTTGCACTTAAACTAAATTATTCTATAAACCAGAGACTGATTTTACTTTATATAACATATGCCTAACCAATACCGTTTTCGACTTCTTAGCAGCCTACAAGGATCAGTCAGGTAACATTAAGTCATTTCATTAACATCTGTATCAATGTATAGAAAAACTAAATGCATGTCCATAGGTGTATTGTATCATGTCATTCCCCTTCTAATAATAGACGTATGCCTATATAACGGTGAAACTCAAATACCAAACTGCATGATGTATTAGAATGACAATTTATGCGTATAGGTCTAACTCTAATACTTTTTTGTTATTTACATTATTTTACATGGTAAGGTGTGGACTTTTGCAATTTATACCCACCTGGTAACATGTGTATATATAGTTATTGACCAATTGTAAATAAAATAACTTCTAAATAGAGAACCAAATTATCTTGCAGATAATTTGGATAGTGTTTGGTATCAATTTAGTTGGCCTATAGCCACTGTAATGCCGCATTTCGCATTTATTTCTGTGTTATGTTTATGAAAGTAAGATGGCCGCAACTTGGTCTTGCAATATAAATGAATTTTGTAAATCAGACGCTTTTATAAAAGCAAGTTTATTACTAAAAACTGTTTGGTTTAAGATTTTAAGGGATGAGAAAAGTCAGAAGTATTTGTACTCAACAAAAAGCAAAGGCGCCGTTTTCCTATCAAATAAGTGTTATTTGTTGCGTTTTTCGAACGTTCGTTGTTTTTACCCAATCCAATGTATTTAATTATCCTTCAACTCGTTTGAACTCGTAGGCAATCGAGCAGTGATGAGTCGGGCTGAGTCGCGTGCGAGTAATACGAGTAAGATGTCGGCTTTGTCGAGACCCGGAACTCAAGCTCGGATCGAAGTTGATGAGGTATGTTTATTGTTATTTAAACTGTTGACAAAGCACCGTAATCATTTAATCTCACAGTGAAATCAAATCCAAAGCTCTTTTTCACTATTTGGAAAAAGTGACGTATATTTGTATTCGAGCAAACTTTAAACCATGAACACCCAGCATCCGTAATAATGTGATACAACCGGTATGTGGTTCGTCTAAATCTGTGGTTCCCAACCAGGGGGGGATTTTGTAATTTGTAGGGGGGAATTTGTGTCACAATATTAATCAAATAGGGTACAAAGAGGCACAAAGAGGAATATTAGAAGGTATAAAGCTTAAAATCGAGAGATTAATTTCTGTTCTAAGAATTACATTAAAATTATAATGTAAACGATATTTATAAAACTAAATTTCTATGGTTATTAGAAAGTCCGACATAAATGTAAAATACCTACATAGAAAAAGCAAGTGTGTTTAAGGACCGGGGCATTTTTTTGTAAAACGGTAAAAAGTATAGATGAAGCACGGCTGGAAACATTTCAACTTTATTTAACCTCCGCAGCTTGAAATGGCGCTCCGTAACAAGATACGCACCGGAGGATACTTCGCCATTCGTCAAGCGTTTAAGAACAACGACCCCGAAGGAAAGGGCAACGTAACACGGGAAGCATTGCTTCACATCATTTCCACATTTCTCGGCAAAATGATCCCGTCAAAGCTATTCCATCTTCTGCTAAAAAGGTAAGTCTTGTTGTGGTAAAACGAATACGGGAGTATCTTAACTTTAAGCGCAATTTTCAATTATATACTCAACAGGTTTCTAAGGGTTTTAAAACTACTTTTAACGTGTCTAGGTTAAAACAAGACTGTGATTAATTCCATATTAAACATATTTATTTGCAGTTTGTAAGTTGAAAGGTAGGCCTGTCACGCCAAAATTGGTCCGGCCAAAACTGGTCCGGTCGGATCGATTTTGGCGTTGGAACAGCCGCTAAAACAGGTCTGGCTAGGGTTAGGGTTAGGCCGGACCAGTTTTGGCCTAGCCGGACCTGTTTTAGCGACTGTTCCAACGGCAAAATTGATCCGACTTTTAGTTCAAAACGGTCTATGAAGGTTCGAATATATACAAAATAGACAAACGTCTTTAACCGTACTTCTAAGCCTGTTTTGTTTTGATACGTCGCAGATTGCATTTGGAAAATCAGAGCATCGTCAAATTTGACGAATTCTACGCCCAGTTTCGCGAGAGCGTGTCTTCAGAATATCCGAGATGGTTGGATCCAATTGCGCGGATGCAAGCTGAACGATCAACCATGTCAGCTAGCCAGGTAATGCTGGTGTATACGAATGCAGTTTATTGTCGATATTTTAATTTAATTGTTTTAAAAGGTTTGATTAGTTGTATTTCGAATTGGTCGAAATTGTCTCCGGCTACGAATTTTTGGTTTCAAAATATTAAGCCAAGATGTATCGTGCATGGATTTTTAACCGTGGCCCTCGCCCCGATGGGGGAACGGAGTAGATTTCATGGCCCCAGCATATAATATTTCAAAACACTAGTCAGTTAAATCAAAATTGATGTTTTATTTTAATTATTATTTCTACTGTGACGTGGCGTATGTTTTTGAAACGTGAATATGGTGGCGGGATAAAATGTTCAGCACACATTAAAGAGGCTACCATCCTCAAAAGGACGAGTAGCCACTAGTGTAGTGGAGCCCGTACGGATTTGAAATATTTTTGTATTAAATTTATTATGACATATTTTTCTTTGTTGATTTCGCGCCAAGGGACACTCAAACATTTCGATTGCGCACAGCATTTCCCGATTCAGCACATATATAATCCACGAATTAAAATGATATATATCGTTAATAGATATTTAATGTGCATTAATAATAGGCCGCTCAAATGTTTCGTAACGTAGGCGATGCAATCCAAAGCGTCTTTAAGTTTGGAAAATTTTTTTATAGAGAACATTTCGTTTAATTCAATATATAAACTGTTGCTACCAGGCATGGTAATATAAATCAAAAACAGCTCCTCTGGTAATTGTAATTGTTAACCAACGTTTCGGCAACCTATACAAGCCGCCTTCGTCAGGGTGATTGACACTGAACGCTCGTACAATATTTCGTTTATTTGCTAAACAGTTGTTATAACCCGTGAAAATACGATAAATTTTGCACCCGAGTTGCTTTAAGAAAATAGCGTGAATTTATTTTTAGCATGAACTCTATATTGCTTTTACGCACATGTCTCTTCAATTAGGTTATTATATTGTTGAGATCTACACAATAACAAACACCGGTCTTTCGTAATCCATAACACAGTATTGAAACAATATTTATGTAGCTTTGATGCTACTCTTTAGGCCGTGCCACGAATAACGTTATAGCAATAAGGCGAACCGACTCACAGAAACCTTGTAAACTTGGTTGAGCCTTTAAAGAGCTTGAGTCAACACTGGAAAACCACTTCAACAACACCCTTTGTGAAAACTGAATCGACTGTATTTTCCTGGATTTTCTTCAAGGCAATATCCACAGTATGCTGTGTCCAGGCACATAATATTATCGTGCTTGAAGATTACAGGCTAAAATTGACCGATCGCGATTTACGGATCGCGACAAATGCAATCACGACCCTGTTTCAACATAAATTGCTGTCTGCCTAGAGGCACACATTGAGTGCAAGCAATTTGCAAGTCATATCAATTTGGTAACTTGGTATGTTGCCTTTAAAGATGACGCCCTCTGAAAAGATTTGTACCGCTAAAATGATAAACGTTAACTCACAAGAAACAACGATCGAAAGTGTATTATTGCCTCGTAAACATGTCGCCGTTCTCGAAAGGAACACTGTACAAAGAGTAATATCACGAATGCATCGGATTAAAGACCAAATACGATGAGACTAAGACAAAGTAGGGTCGCCTGTATTATATATTTTCCAATGACAGTCAATCATCTCATATTATTAGGTTTAATGGCTGTCAAAGTGGTATATCCTGTAAGTTGGAGTCCAACAATACTGTAAATGTGATACTGGGTGCATCAAATAACTGATTTTATACAACCGCGCTCACTAAGAAACGTTAAACATCTTTTAATAAAAACATCATTTAATTTAAGGCTTTTTCTATTAAACTAATGACATTCTCGTTACTAAACATGATGTTACGGCGGCTTTCTCAAAACAAGCGAAACAAGCTTTTAGGGTTTTAAAAGTGTCTCGTTACAATTTTACTGGGTCGCTTTGGGTGACTTAAATCCTCCGAATGTGTAAAGCCTTTTCAATAAAGTCTATTTACAAAACACACTTATCATTGAAGACTCAGCGTGCGCATGCGAATGGTGCCGGCTGGCAACGTCCAATTATTGTAATGGAAATCTTTTATTTGGTCACATGTAAACTGCTTGTATATGATCCTCTTTTTTAGAAAGTATTATTTTGGTTTACTTTGGACGAACGTGTGCATAAACCACTCTAAATTCTGTACAAATGCACATAAAGGGCAAAATATTTCTCCACAATGCACGTAAAAGGCAAATTTTTCTCCTTTTTTATTGCTGCTCATGCTACTTTGCTTAACGTTCCGATTAGTAACATAGGTTATTGTTCATTCATATGGTTGTCGTCTGATTTTAATTTGCGAATAGAGGTAGCCTAGCGCTATTTTATGTACGTTTTGTTATTGAAGAATTTCATGACGTCAAAGTTTGCCACTTTCCAATCAAAACACTTTTGACAAGATCTGCTCTAATCATTTTTGATCTGCTCTAAACAAGATCTGCTCTAATCATTTTTAAGGAGTTCGTGTCTTTTTCGATCAGTAACATAGGCTAATGTTTTTCATATTGTTTTCATCTGATTTTGATTTACGAACAGGAAACAGCGCGCTATTTTATTTACAGTATGTATCGTTACTAATTTATTTACGTCAATTTGTGCCACCTTTAAAAAAAAAATTTTAATTATCTTCCAATAGGTTAAAATTTCAGATACTTGACAATTTATCCCGATATCGGAAAGTATCTCAATCTGACCTGACACTAAATTACATCATTACCTGTCTCATATAAGAAAAATAGTTTTTGTAGCTTGATAAAAAGTATATGGAAGGGTTAAGGGAAAAATAAGACTGTGTTGCTAAAATTAGAAAACGACCTCTGTTATAATAAGTTGTGCCTTTCCAGGTTCACGCCCAGTTAAAGGCCAAGACCAAGCAGAGGTTCCTTGACCTTGCCGACCTTGTGCCCCAAATGAACCCGGGCGGTTCCGGTCGGGTGATGGCGCCAGAGTTCAGGAACGTACTTAACAAGCTCGGATTTTTTATGGACGACGTAGAATTCGAGAAACTTTGGAAGAGGTCGGTTTTAGGCTTTCAGTTTGATATTTTAACGATGACATTATCAAAGTAATAAATGGTATAATAATTTAAAAAGTGTAAATCCTAAAAAAAATGGAAGTAAAATTTAGTTCTGGTTTGTGTGAGTCAAATAAGAGCATATTTCGTAAGGTTGAAATTTAATAGTTTAGTGAGTCATACTGGGGAAGTACACTAAAATCTAGTTGGTTGAGGGCAATAATCAAAATAAAACACCAAAATATACAATCTCTCGTCCACTTATCTACTTCCTGCCAATGTTCAAAACGCCCCCACTATTAATAACAAATTTTAGTCGGTAATGCTCTTTAACAAATCGCTGTATTAGGCTGTAATTACGGTGGAAATGTTGAAAATAAAATTTTGTTTTTCCAAAGACAAGCTCTCGAAAAACCGTGCATAGTTGGGACAACCTGGCATACAAACCTTTTTGATAAATACCTTTGTTACACTGTAAACAGGATGCCACTCTTAAAAATCAATTTGTGTTTTAAGTTTACAAGCTTGTGTACAATCATGCTTAATGAGTTCAAACTCACAATAGAATCTTTCTAAAACGTTTTACTTAAAGGCTTATTATATGGTATTTTTGTTCTATGGGGCTATTCGCTGGATTGTTCGTTTTGTTGTTTAAGAAGTGGCGATAAAATATATAAAAACGCTTTTTCCAGATACGACGAGGGTGGCCTTGGTGTTGTAAACGCTGAAAAACTGCTGAGGAAACTCGGAATCGAGTTCAGAGAATCTAGGACTCCGATGAAGAGCTTCGCTGACTCTGAAGAAATTATGCCGCGTCAAGATGTAGTTTTACCGCCATCAGCTCGTAAGTTGTTGTATTCAAGTAAAGTTAAACAACCCGGCCAATACTAACAACCCTACGATAAATTATCCCAAATACCAACTGCGTTACAATAAGAAATGGTCCCAAATAAATACACAATTTTAATAAATTCGTTTTTGTATTTCTTGCTGTATAAACGTTTTGTTTGGTCATTTGATCATTGTAGTTCGTTTGGATGGATACAGCGATTTACAGTAGCATACATTTCTAATCGATATCAGCGATTCAGTCTCCATTCGAATTCGCTGTCAATGAAACAGAGATTTCAAGTAGGCGCTTCACAACAACAAGCAACTTGTCCTCGTTGCAGCATTTACCGGAAGATCACTGCCTAAAAATCTTGGAAAATAGGAATCTTAAAAAATTCAGAAACCAATATTTGGCTTCACAGGGTGAATTTTTAAAAACCTAACGTGCAATGCAATATAAGTAAACAAGCTCATATACAAATATGGGAATACAACTTTATGTTGAAAAATAACAACTGAGTGATATGAAAACTTCTTCCTTTTTATACTACAATGTTTTAGGCATTAACTTCGGCCTTACGTCCTGATTAATATAAAAAATAATCTATTTCTGTACTAATTTTGTTTTATCCTAATGCGTGTCTTATTCCAGCGTCTACTGGAAGATCACTAAAGCCGAGCGAGATGCGGCGACGCACTTCAATTGACATCGAGAAGTGGATCAAGGAAAAGTTCAGGCAGGGATTCCAGGAAATGAAGGCCGAGTTCAGGAAGGGGGATCCCCAAAACACGCGCAAGGTTTGTTCCGAACGCTCGTTGTAAAATTGGCAACTGAATTGTGTTTAGAGTAAATAGAAAGATAGGTGAAAGCAACATTAAACCTTGTAAATGTTAACTAATGTAAATTTATCTTATAATTTAAAGTGCTTAGTTATAAGCTTCTGAATTTGTAAGCTCTTCTGCGATTAATTTTGCTAACCTGCTTTTAAAGTCAAACTTCCATGTTAAGTAAAACGCAGAGTGCCTTATGAAAATCTTCACTTTTCTTAGACGTTTAATTTTAGTATTTAAAGTTTATTATTGCACTGAACATCAAGCGTTCTCGGGTCAACGCGCATACTGGATATTAGGTATTTACTTTTCCATTTACTTTTCCATTGGGATATTCCCTTTGCCAGTCAAAATACATTTTTTTTATTTATGAATGTTCATGGTTTAGGTTTCTGTCTAATGCTGCCGGCTAACTCGCTCTAAAAAGTCGGCGTTTCCATGTTGAAGGTGTAGTTACTTTATTTGTAACTTGGGTAAAAGCATAAAAAAAATCATCCCATTTCTCCGATATTTTAAACCCAATGTGTAATATTAAATGTATAGCGCGTTGCCTGATTTGTTTAACAAAGCAACCAACGTTATTTTTTGACTTCAAATCGCCGTAAACGTAAGCGTTTTTGCGCCAAACCACATTTTATTTTGTGCAACCGAAACAAAATCAGGTTTTGCTCTGACCTTTAACCTCTCCCCAGGTGTCACGTGACGTGTTCAGGCGCGTGCTCTCCCAGTTCGATCTGTATTTGCGCGACGACGCCTCGCTCAATATGTTCCTGGCAAGGTGCGGGTTGCCCGAGAGTGGCGAGATCAGCTATGCCGATTTCCTCAATAAATACCAGGATAGGAGCGAGACCGGTGTGGTCCACAACATCCTGTCTAACCCAAATCACAGGTGAGTTTATAGATGATACATGTTAGGCGTGCGTGATTCAATTGGAAAGTTCTAGAAGCTATAATTCTAGTGTACATATAGCTAATAGACTGGTACGTTTCAGTAGGGGTGCTATAGGAGTTACTGTAGTTTCATTTGTGGTTTAATGAGGGAAACTAGATAAGTTTTTTAAGATATTTACTGGACTCTCCTGTTTTTGAAGTAGTGTTATAAGTTAAACTGGTTTTAACCGCAAGTAATTTCATGCTTAGTAATATACGTTTTATCTGCTACTTGCGCGTTCCTCTTAAGAGTGCCCTGCGACTATTGCATGTCAACCAAATGCGAACTCCCGGATGAAACATGTCTGAATTGTGTGTTTCAGTGTTTCAGAGTGTTTTGAGGGAATCTAGTTTTAACCGGAAGTGAATTGAAGAATATTGATATCTATTATAATCGCGCAATTTTGTGAAAAGCTGCCCTGCAACTTTCTTACGTTAACTAAATGCGAATTCACGAATGATACATGCTAGACTTATGTGATTCAAAAGAAAGTTCTGGAAGAAGCAAATTTTAGTCAAGATAGCTGACTTGGGCATTTTAATAGGAGTGCTGTATGGGTTAGTATAGTTCTTTTTCATTTTTTGAGGGGTTAACCAATTTCAAGGGTGAACTTAGTAAAGATATTTGTTGAACTTGCGTGTTTTACATGGAGTGTTCTGAGGGAATGGAGTTTTATCTAGAGCAATTTTAAGAATAATGATATCTATTACACCTACGCGTTCCTGTGTTAAGACGCTCTGCGACCAATGTTATGTCAACCGAAATAGAACTCACGGATGAAACAAGTAACAATCATTCCATGGAGAGTTCTGCGAGAAACACAGCAAAAAATTATTCACAATTAAACTATTTTCACCTAAATTGTCTCTAGGCGAAGGGTAATGAACAGTCGTGGTATTAAACATATTCGTCAGCGATCTAGACTTGCGCCTTTTATCTCCTCCTAGATTCAACAAGAACCCGCGAGCGGTCAGTCCCAAGTCGACGGTGACGGCTGTGGAGGCGAGGATGATGACGCTCTTCCAGTCCGACTTCCTCGCGCTCCTCGGCATCTTCCACAAGATCGACAAGCACCACCAGGACGTCATTTCACAGCAGGAGTTCAGGGCAGCCATCGAGAGCAGGTCAGGAATAAATGACATTAAAGAGTTTTTTTGTTTAAAGTGTTTTTTTACCTTGACCCCAAAACGACTACAATCAAATTAGCAGAGATTCGAATACCCAGTAGCCTACCTATTACTTATATTTAACGCAAAATTATATATTTTCATTTTTTAATAAATTAACCTTTTTCACGTTCCCCCAAAGCAACAAAAATCAAAATAGCAGAAATTATAATACCCATGACTTATATTTCACGCAAATGTTTGAAAGGTTTACTATAATTTACCAAAGTGGGTTATATTGAGAATAGGTATCTTTATCATGGATAAAACGCCCTGAACTCGAAAAAAATAAAATAAATCTTATTTAGCTGGGTTTTTTCCTTTTGCAAATTGCTTGTACCTTTTGGTAAAACAAACTCGACTTTACACTGAAAACTTTACAAGATTTATATATATATATGTATATTAATCAAAGTATTCTTTCGAATAACAAAATCTGCCTGAATCCGAATGGTGAAAACAAACGATTTTGATTGCACATCAATGTTAAAGATCAAACTAAGTACAGACCTTAATAAACCGAAAATCAGTTTCTTTTATGTATATATTTATCTTTTTATAACATACAAACAAATTGATTTTCGGTTTACTAAGGTCTGTACTTAGTTTGATCTTTATATATGTATTTCTAAGAAATCTCGACAGACAGTTTAGTGTTGGATCGCAAGAATATATTTTCATTGGAAATTTAGCTTGACTGTTACTTTTCTGACTGAAATTTATTCCAGGTTTCAGCTTGAAATGAGTGACGGCGAATTCGACATTTTCTTGGAGCAAGTTCCACTAAACGAGGAAGGAGACGTAAAATACACAGAGTTCATGGCACAATTCGACACAAAGTAAGATTTCAATGATTGCATCGTAGGAACACTAAAATTTTCGAATGGATTGGTGTAGTTTAAAATTGCTAAAATATCGATCATAACGACAATAATACAAAAACGAAAATTTTGACCGAATTAATTAAAAACCGTGGAAGCAAGATGTATTCTGCTTTAAATTGGCAAACTGCAAATGCAAACCACATCGCGTTAAAGTAAGCCACATTACATTTATTACTGCAACTTGTTTCAACTTTTTATTGTAAAAATCAGTAACTTTAACTTCAAAATTAACAAAATTTAACGACCTTGTGGACACAGTGTCGCGTTCCTTAAAACATATTTCTGTAAAAATAACAGTTTACCAGGCAATTAATAGCAACACTGACTTTATTCCGATATGCCCACAAAACCACCACTGGTCATTGAAAAAGGGTAGGCTATAGTTATATTTAATAGAAAAGTATTGCACAGACAGACCTCTTTTTAATTTTTCGAACGAGATATTTGTTACTTTATGACAAAAAACAAATATGTGCAATGTTCAATTCACAGACAAGGAGCAAAAAGTCTCTGGGATGCTAAGTCAGTGGCTTCACGAAGAAGAACCAAGCCGCTGGGTGGCGCTGCTGCTGTCGCAGCTGGAGAAAGGTAATTTCCCTTTTCATATAAAGTCCCTTGATTCTCTATTTTTTTTTCATATAAAGTCCCTTGATTCTCTATGAATGTGATGCTTCCCTTATAATGTCGTACTGACCAACATTATAGGCACATCACTTGTTTACACGTTTTGGCCGACGTCATAAGTTCAAAACTCATAGCAGGCTAGATTTTTTTAGCCATGTCTTGCTGTCACTAAACACTAAACCCTGGTCGACTGATATCGGTAAAGCCATTTTAAAGGCATCCGGTATATTAACTAATCGGGTTTTAATTGTTATACTACACCTAAGATCTTTGACTGCAAAATGTTCAAAGATCATCGTTCAAAAATGTTATTTCAGGACAATCGACAATCTTCATGACATCCTTCGTGATATCGTGAGAAACGACATGAACAAGCTCGAGAGCGAATTTCGTGAGCTGGATGAGTACAACAGCGGGCGTCTCACGCAAGAGATGATGTATCAACTTCTCACCAAGTAATTTTATGATTTTTTGCTTGGAGCATAATGGTTAAACGTTGTAGTAAGACGTAGTAAAATCCCAATACAGAACATTTTTTAATGTCTCAATTTATTTTCAACAATGTGAGGGAGCACTGATTCTAATAGAAGTATAATTTACTGATAGAAGTATAATTTACTGCCAAGGCAGACTACCGAAACAAAGGAAACAAGGAAAAATACACTATAAAAACCTGGGTAGTTAGTATAGGTAATGTTTTCTGTTTTGATTTTGATTTTGAACGGAATACTAAAAAAAGCTTAACTGAGATTTTGCATTAAAATGGAGTATAAAACGTTGTATAACAGCATTTAAAAACTACATTTTACGTAATCATTGCAATAGAAAAAGCGAAAAAATGTGTCAATTTTTACCTAACGCGGGTCGTAATTAAAACAGTAATATAACTTTTTTGACATGAATATATAACCTTCACGCGAATACTTTATATATATATTCATTAGCTGGTGTCGGAATATTTTGTAACAGTAATATTATTTTGTTTAGTTTTAAATAAGTTCCCTGGATTAGGTCGTATATTTCGCGACCCGCGGCATTTTTTTGTCAATTCTTTTGGGCACAAAACAATTTTTTCTTTTGTCAGAATGACGATCAACCCTCCGGTTACGAGAGGCGAAATTCGTCGGCTTTGGGAAACCTTCATCGTCAACAAAAACAGGACCCTCAACTTTCACCAGATGGTTCGTCACTACGGCTACTCGCTAAAGTGAGTACTCTAGTAACTCTCAGACGCAAGTGATTGTTATGTCTAAGAGCTGTGTTGCAATTGTTGATATTTATTAAAGTGCCTACTTGTTCTGAGCAGTAGGTTTTATTTAACTGTTGTAAATCACAAGCAGTTGCGTTTTGTTCTCCTTTATTTGCTATTACATTAAGCGATTTGCAATTTTACAACACGTAATAGGTTCACTTTGTTTTTATTAACATGCAACAGCAATAAAACGTTTTCTGATTTAATTGACAATACATTTTATCTGACTTTGACTAATGCTCTAATTAATAAGCATAGTGTCCTAAATCATTAAAATGCATGTGCGTACAACAGTGATCTATGACCTTATTTGATCAACTGATTTCGGTTAGCTTCTATAAAGGCTCCTAAAGTATGATAAACACGTTCCGGAAATAAACGTTTAGATAACATATCCTTTTGTCGCCACAAGCGCGAATTAACACGGTAGCAAGATAAACGAGGAATAAAACATATAATGACTATCAGTTGACGCCGTAGATATTACGAATCCAAGTTACAAGTAACACTGGGAAAAACTACATAACAAACTAAACACGACTGAATGCAAACAGTGCGAACAGAACCCGAGCAATGCGAAATGCAACAAAAGCTATACATTTCAAACAAAAGGAAAATAACGAATTCCGCGCCAGAAAGTAATAAAGTATTAACTCATAAAAACTGCATATTAGCTGTATTTACTTTTTAATTTAAATTATACATTTCCAGTTAGTGAACAGCAATGCATTTGTTTGCTTGTACAGATCAGCAGCATTCCCGAACGCCAAGGTGGTGCCACCACAGAGAGGTGATAACGACTTTATGGTGAGATCCAGGAAGTTGAACTGCGCTGCCGATATGCTCGAAGACAACCTCAGAGCTAAGGTGGGTCTGAAATACTTGGACCGATTCAACCACGCTTGGAAAAATCCCAGTTTCGTTCGATGCATCAAATAAAAAGCGATTTAAAATAAAGCGAATGCTTCTAAGGAATAAAAATTTGCCAATCAGATATATTCAACGCACATTAAACTGCTGTGGTATACTTTAATATTGTTTGGAGTAACCACTATGAGACGAAGTATCAACCAACTTTAAGTTAATTAAACTCTTAAAAGGCATTTTTATAGAAACTGTGTGTATTAACAGCTCAAAAGTAGTGGTACGATGCGTTGGTTTTCTTTTTGTTTTTTATTGCAATTTTTACTAGTGCACATTTATTTTAGCAGTTTTTTGCCTACAAATTAATCAAACGAAAAACAGATTAACGCAACGGAAAACAAATTAACAAAACGGAAATAGTATCTACAGAAAAAGTTGTTAAACAATAAGTTTTAATTTAATCTAAGCGTACAAAACATAATTTTTATCCAGACTCTGTAAGCAGTTGCAAATCTATGTTAATCGATAAAAATTATATCTTTACAAGTTCAAGGTCAAATATATTGTTTACCGTTTTATTTCAAGGTCGATTAATTTTGGGAGGACCAGAAAAAATAGTATCTACACCAACAGATCCTATACAACACATTTTAATTTTACCTCAGTGTAAAAAGCATAGCTTTTATACAAACCTTATACGCATTTAAAATTTTAATTTAGCAGAAAAAAATTATATTCGTATGTTCAAGGTCAAATATACTGTTTACCGTTTCATTTCAAGGTCGATTATTTGTGGGAGGACTTGCGACGCGAATTCGTCGAGATGGATCCCTATCACACCGGATTCGTTTCGCGTGACGAGTTTCGTGACGTGCTCATGGAGCTGTGCGTTCATCTCACGAATCACGAGGCGGAAATCATCGCCACGAAGTTTGACACAAACACGGACGGCAGGTAAGAACCAGGGCTGCAAAGTCGGAGTCGAACTCGAAATGTGGGACTCGAAGGAGTCGGTTTGTTTTGCTGGATTTGTACTCGGGACTCAAGTAAGATCACGTAAGACTACCCGAAGACATGCGAGGACATGGCGCACATTAATGAAATTTGAATTTATCAGTGCTAAACTTTCTTATGTTTTTTTTATTCACTTGAAGCTTACTAAAAGTTCATTGAAGAAAATTGGGTCGCCAAAGCTTCGTTGTTCTCAGTATCACTTAGTATTTGAGTTGCGGCGAAAAAAGGTTTTGAGCAGTGTTGTAAAGTCCAAGTCAAGTCATTTGTGAAATAACTTAAGTCCAAGTCAAGTCTTTTTGAATAAATAACAAATCAGGTCATTACTAGATCAAATTAATTCCAAGTCAAGCCCTCGTCATAAAAAGTAAACGTTTAAAACTGGTATACTTGTTCGATTATATGAGTAATAAATTAACAAAAACTTTAAACGCACCGTATAAAGCAAGCAAATTGGTTTTACCCCATTTAAAGCAAAGGCTTAATGAAAAGTAATTTGTTCAAAAGACTTAAGTCAAGTCGTTTGTCCAAATGACTTGAGTCAGTCAAACCTTTGAAAAAAATGACTTAAGTTCATTTAATTCAAGTCATTCAAATCATTGACTTAAGTAATTGAAACACTTGGTTTGAGAACTTTCGGTTTAAACTGATTACCTATACGATTTGGTATAAGGGACGGTACCTGGTAAACATTTCCGTTTAATCGAAAACTTTCTCACATTTGTAGGGTTTCGTACGTCGAATTTCTTCGCCCATTCGCGCAACGTCGTCAGCTGTGGAAGAACGGCAACAACATGCTCTCCATTCTCACCCACCCCCTTGCTGAGTTCCCGGTGTCTGACATCGCACTGAAACCCACCAAAGGACTGGAGGCCGTCACCTCAAAGCTAAAGGATCAGGTAAAACACTATTGATGGTCGAAAATCTGCTTCGGATATAAATAAATTTTCCTAAGTGCAAAATTGTGAAAAACTATGTTATTGGCGCTAAAAGCATAATTTTTATTTAACAATTTAACAAAATTACAAACGCACGATAAAATTAAAAATAAGTGTTGTCAACAATCTTTTTATATTATATTTTCAATTGTTTTAGGCTAAACATTTTTTCGAAACTAACAAACAAAACTCTTTTTAATAGTCTGCTGAAAGGTAAAAATTTAAACTTTCAGCTATGAAATAATTCCATATACTGTCATCCCGGCCCACTGGCTTACGAAGAAAGTAAATTGAAATGTTTCCTGCCTGGTTATTGTACCATATTAGACCCACAAATGTAGCCTACTACATTGAAAACTAGCATGAAGGTACTTCCTATATCGCCTTATGTGCAAACTAATGTTTTTACTTTTATCTAAATACGACGAAATGCGTATACCTTTCGTCAGTAAACTTTAACTTCTCCATAATATCTGTTAATATTTCTTTTCAGTTGTCTGGAGATTGGAGGACATTGCGGCGGGCGTTCAAGAAAATGGATCATTCATCTGATGGAATGCTAACTCTGCCCGAGTTTAGGAGCGTTCTTAAACTCTGCAACGGTAAGTAAATAGGTAATAAAATACTATTATTAATTATTGTTTTAATATTATCATTATTTTTGTTGTTTAAATTGGGATCCAAGTCTGTTCCAACAGTGCTATTTTGAAATAAATTTTGAAATAAAGTTGTCTTAGATCTATTTAATACCCTATGTGGTTCTGTTTGGATTGGTGAGTAAATGCACGTTTGACTTGGACAACATGAGCTCCAAAATTTCCAAAAGTAGCTTAAAAACGAGCTAATGTGTTTGGATGAAGTTGACTTTGTTTTTGGAAACAAATCAACAGACGAAATTGTTACAGAAAATCCATTGATCATTTGAGCTATATAAAGTGCCTTTCAGAAATTTGGCCCATTTTTCATTTGTGTTGGGGACAATAATAAATACAGCAATGCACAATTTGTTTTAAATAAATTATTCGCCGTTTGAAAGCTCATTTTTAGTTGGTTTACTCATGTATGAACTGTTTTGAAGCATGTTTTGTCCTGCATTAATTCACCTATTGTAAAGCCCCTTTTGCATTGCAGTAATTCTCGACGAAGACGAAGTGTATCACGTGTTATCCGAGTACGACGATAAGATGTCCGGAAAATTGGATTACAAAAAGTTTATAAGGGACAATGTCAGCACGGCTGTGTCTAAAAAGTCCGTGTAAAATCCAGCAGCAGAAATTCCAACGGAAAGGACTCGTTCACAAATATCCGCGCCTACCACAAGACTGTTTTCCAATTACCGATTTTGTATGATTTGAATGGTTATGATATCACTTATTATAGTCTTTAAACTGACATTTTTGATATTGAACAAACTCCCCTAATGTGTACAGATGTTCTTATTGTGGTGTTTTCGTGCATTGGTATAAAGCAAAAATTGAAATAAAAAACTGTTGTTTTTCAACAATTCCTGCTAATATATAACAGTCCTATTACCACCGAAAGCGTAAAACCATTTTATATTAAAAAGAATGTTAATTATCTTTTTTGTTTAATTCAGCATGGATATAACCGATTAAATATTGTCATTTGTAGCGATTTTTGTAATTGTTATAACTAAAGATTTACAGATAAAGGTTTTACGTATCAACAGTGTCCTTTTTTTCTTTTGTATATGTTGTAACCATCTTGTTCAACAGCGTTATATTATTATAAAATAAACCTTTTTTTAATAGCAAGTTCCAAACAAAAGTTAACCCAACTGAACTGTAGAGTGTTTTGTTGTTCTTTTGCTATATTTATGTTTTCTTTGTTGCCAAGTGTTATGCTTATATCGGTACAAATTGTAATCAAAAGTTACATGGTACTCCACTGTACTTAAATCTAGGGTAGAAATGTATCGATGGAAGAACATGACGTATGTC
Source organism: Ascidiella aspersa (assembly GCF_963924565.1). NCBI lineage: Eukaryota > Metazoa > Chordata > Ascidiacea > Phlebobranchia > Ascidiidae > Ascidiella > Ascidiella aspersa. The sequence goes on from NC_139451.1 coordinate 26,489,748, forward strand.
GTCGAAGTTTTTTTGTAGCCGCTATACAATTTACCAAGCCAAATGGACATAGTTTTATTGATATTTAATTGAGTTTTATGTGATAGCTAAGGAAAAAAAATTAACATTAGAAATTTCAATTTGTACTATAGTGTTACTTTTTGTTTCTGAATATAAATGCAAACCTTGTCGTTTCCATTTTTAGAATACCAAATGTTATTGATTGAGTTTACAGTGAATGAATGTAAAAGGCAGAACGTAAGACAGATGTATTTTGATAATAAAATAACTTTTGGAATATATCCTTTTTATAAATGTGTGCAAAAAGTTCAAATTGTACTCCAATAACTACTAAAGTGGTAAGTTTTTATTATGCTTTTAATTCTGGGCATGTGAATGTTAAATTTTGTATACAGGTTTATTTTACTTTGCAAATAAAAGGACGAATATAAGTGACTGTATATTTTTTTTCTGCCAAAAATATTGCATTAAATTAATAAAACCTCAATCCATTGAAATCAAATAGAGACCGACAAACTCTCTCGCCAATTACAAAAAGGAAGCAATCAACGAACCCGTGCTTAGCAGACGAGTAAATTGGTTGCGCCTTACAAGCTGATTAAAAGCGCCTTTTCACTTGCGCGTTCTATTATTACTCCCGCATTTTGCCGCGTTGTAAAGTCGGTAGTAAGTTGATTTTATTTGCCAGCTGTTTACATTTCGTTACTTCAGCTTTTGTAGAATGTACGAGTTTTTTTGCAAACAAAAAGCCGAAATAAGGCGCTTAAGATTTGCTACCATACAGTGAAAAGCGAAGAGAACTGAAAAATAAGACTATTAAACTGCAAAAACCTGTGACTGTTTAGCATATTTATGTCAAATAATTTTTGGAGGCGACATAGCTTGATATCGTATGTTTTTTTTGTGCTTAGTAGCCTACCGAAGAAAGTCGGAAATAAGTGAGTTATTTGAAAAAAAAAACTTTATTTAGGCGCATACTATTAGCTCCTCAAGGAGCGTTTGTATTGCAAGGTTTTCAACGAGAGAATAAAATTGTGTATTGTCATTGATTATAAAATAAAAATATATTAAATTTATAGGCTTATCAAGTAAAATGTATTTTAGACAATGTGTCATCTGTTTTTTTGGAAAATATTCGCAAAATTTGTTAGTTTTCTTGTGATCCAACATATTCACAGCCAGTATTGACAACGCTGAGCACCAAGATTGCTTGACCAGGAATCCAATCAGAACCTGAGAATCCGAACGATCATGAAGCCGCCGATTGTTTTTATCACCCTCCCCAATGAAAGGTATTTCGAAAATTACAGCATAGGTCAACATTTGGCAGTGGTGAAAGTACACCTGAACATCTGCTAGAATAATATTTGCAGGTACGCCGTCTCGTAAATGTTGTTTGTCTACCAGTCCATGTCTCTTTTTAGCCAGGTTGAGATTTCAGTTTCATATTTCTCCACGACATCGAACGATAACCGTATAGGTTTTTTAAGGTTACTTGAATTTTTGTCCCGCTATGACGTCACAAAAAAATGTACTGCGTTCGGCTAAGGATGTTTTCATCGTTTTTTCTAAGTAGAAAAATAAACAATAAGTGAAGGGTGTTTGATACAATCATAAAAATACTAGTTGTTAGTAAATATAAATTAAGCAAGACGAAATTGTACAGTTAAAGCTACACTTCCTCTTAGCGCATACTAAAACTGAACGAAAATTACTACAATTCATAAGGAGAATTTTATACGCAAGCTATATAACCTTATATATTATTAGAATAATCCAGTATTATTGGCAATTTCCTTATAGGTCCATCTTAGATGAAGCCATCGTTAAAATTATATTTTTCTTTTCGTTTAGTGCCACCAGCGACAGGCACTTAAGTTTAATTTAATGAATTGGCCAGTTTTGCGAATACCAGAAATTTGTTAAAGTAAAGTTTAATTTAAATAAATGCAAAAAACTTAATTTGCAAATCATGTTGTTTAACCAACTTGTGGGTTTGGCATAAATGAGAGGATAAAACTAAAAGCGTGTCGGGTATAGTCAATATAATTTATAAAAATGTTCAATTGTTAAAAGTTATTTAGCAATTGATAAGTTGTTCGATGAAAAACATGTTCGATTGACAACAATGCTGTAGGAGGGTGATGTACGGTTGGTACTTCATATATTTAGAATAAGTAATTGTTATAGCAAACCACAAGTAAGGTATAACAATAAAATATTTGATTCAAAATATCCCAACTTTGGCCTTAGGTCGCCATCCACAATATTGTACTAACAAACGCGACCTCAGAATTAGGAAAAACTAGTATTTTTAAAAATTTAATATACAAACATTAGTTATTTACTGTTACAGATTCGTGGACAAGGCACTTCAAGTTGATTGCTTTTTCTGTTCTTCGCGCAGCGGATATCTTGCATCGGATTGGTAAGCAACGTTAGTGTTTAATAGTTATATTGAAATGTATTCGATGTTGGGTGTTTTTATGTATCGAATAAGGGTTATTCCGAGTTTATATATTTTACAAAGATATGGTAAAAGCTATTACGATACGTCGTATTTCATTTCCATACTGATATCCGATAGTACCGCCCAACGATCCGATTCTAAAGTAGGCCTACGCCACATTTACGGCCAGATAGGTAAAATTGGTCAAATTGTAATGTGCACACATAATGTTTTTCAGGTTATTAAGCAATAAATTGCTTTAGCGCTTGAAACCGTATTGTATTAGTGATGTGCTATTTGCTACAAAAATGCCTTATTAGTGGAAAACGCATTCTTAGATAGAAAATCATGTCTAAAGTGCGTAAATAGTTCTGGTATCGGATCAGCACTTAAACTACCCTAGTATCGGACAAGTAACGATACTCCATATTGTATTGGGTATCGGCTACCATCCGATATTATTAGAGATCTATTGGACCTAGTGTTAAGAAAAATAAAGCAAAACATAGTTTTAATACTCAAAAAATAGTTTCGGGTAACGCAGCGATCATTTTTTTTTATTTTTTTATTCTCAAGATCTCCGGGAGAATTGAGAAAAAAAATGTCGTAGCACGCAAATTATTTTATTTTATTAATGCATTTTACAAAAACGAAACGGTTTCACTGAGTCCATGGTTTTATCGGCGCCTGCAAAGTTACATGAGTCGTCTATTATAGTTTTCCAACCCCTTTAGATAGTCGTACATTTTTTTTTATTATTTATAGGTTATCACTTAAAGTTTAAATGTTTCTTTGCAGACTTCTGGACAGGGACCTAAAGGTTTCAGGAATAAAAAAATTGCAATTAAAGCCCCGATTCAGGTGAAACTCTTTTAAAGTTTGCTAGACGCTGTCAGCAAAGCCTTGGGAATCGTCGTCACGTTTTACTGTTGCTGTTGAACCCCTACGTTTGACGGGAAAACGACTAAACTACACTTTTCTGTGTTTTCGGCTACCTTTTTGTAAACGCCAGTACGAACTATTACTGTAATTTGTAATGATTACAATATTTCTAACACACAATAGCGCTGTTAAAACTGTACGACTATGTAAACTTCCTTTATTTCGATCTGAATCATGTAGTTTGTTAGGTGATGGTGCTATGTTCAATTCCTTCCTTTCTTTTGTCGACACGGTCATGCCCTGTAAAACAAATTCATGTTTGGCAGTGAGACCTTAAAACCATGGTTCTTATTTTTAATGTGTTTGTGTAGTGTAAAATTTCGTAAAATGTTTCGTCACAATACATTATGGTCAATAAATGTTAAAAAGTTTGGGCTGGAAAATCATGTTTCTTATTAAAATGCTGACTATAGGGTTTTTTTTTTTTTTTTTTTTTTTAATAAATGTTCGAAATTACGTTCTTTGAAATATGTGCAAGGTTTTGCGTTTGTGTTATTTTTTAAATAAACAAATAAAAAGAAAAAACATTTGGTGTGAATGTCTCAGCAGAGAAAAAATAGAACTCTAAGTTACCAGAGAAATATTGAAGGTTGAATAATAAAACAATTTGAAAATTGAGTAAAAAAAGGAATAATTTTGACAAAAGGTAATTATTAAAACTCTTAACAATCAAAGGATATGCAATATCTAATGGAGAAGGCATAAGTTAAGTGAGTGATGGTGGTTAAATATTAACTTTAAACAAGCAAACACGACTAGGTTCCTTACGCAAGTACAACTTTATCAGAATGAGTGATTTTTGAATGAAATTCGAGTATTTATAATTTCGCCAACAAAATCATATACGTTTGTTGGTCAATTGAAATTCATAATTATACGTTAAAATAAAATAATAAAGTAACAATTAAAATGCAAAAATCCACTATTAATTATCATAATAAAAAAAATTGTTTTATATAATTATTATGCCTAAAAACAACATTTTAACAATATTTGTCCAATAAAAGTTTATGAAACTTGCCAAAACGGTTTCGGTTGACTTGTCAAGCTCTGTCAAAACTCAGAAAGTCGGCGGGAGGTTTGAAGTTGATCGTAGTTTCAGAACTGCAAATATTTTTAAGAAAAATCACTTTTTTAGTACCTTTTGGCTTTGCTTACGTTTTTTTATTAATCTACATGGTAGTATAACTTTCCGACTGGCTAAATCTGTTTAAATAATTCAAACATTATACTAAATTAGTGCCAAAAACATGTTTGTGTAATCTTTACTCAGAAACTGTAAATTTTTATACATAATATAAGCTACTCCATTATATTTCAAATCGTATGTATTAGGGTTGGTGTTTTACTGTTTTTTTCAGATGTATACTTAAAATGTGGTAATGACTTATATTTTTAATTAACGACCATTAGGTGAAACTACTTTCAAGTAGACTTTAATTTAGGTAAATTTTTTTAACCACTGATGAAACTAATCTTAAACTTGTTTAAACAACAGATAAAGATAAACCTTTCAAACTTACATGATATAGATATGCCATTTTTATTGATAAATTTTTGCATACTAAAATTAAAGGCTGCATAAGTTTTATCCAAAAATGTTATTCATTTCAAAGAATTTCATAAATTATTTTTATTAATAACAGATGTAAAATCTACTTGAGATGTAAAATCACATATAAATACACACATATATATCTTAGCTACAGCCTACAAACATATCTTCCTTTGCCATTTTTCAAAAGATGTGAACACATGGTTTTTAGGTTTAATATATTATCTACAAAAACAAACTTAAAATGTTATAAAGTGTTTGAATAGACTAAACCATTTCCAACAAAATGACAAACTTGTCTTATGACAGTGTTTTAAACAAGTCATTTTGAAATAACCCCTGTCCAAGCCTAGTTATTTATGAAATAACTTATATTCCAGTAAAGTCTTTTCAAATTTAATAAAAAATAGGTAATTTAAAAACAACTACTAAACTTTTTTGTTACTTGGCAATCAAGAATGAGTCAAAGAGGCAAAAACAATATGTTTAAATCTTTTTGTATCACCTTCAGGTCAAAAACATGTTGTCTTTATAACTTAGTGTTTTTTACTTCTTATGCTTAGTGTGTGTTTCACAACAGTATCTTGCTGTCCAACAGAACATATAATGCTGATGATAAAAGTTCTGCAATTTTATCAGAGCTTGATAAGCACACTTCCTCAAACAACAATCAGTCAGCAAGGTATAATATTTTTACTATTTATTTGTACAGATAAACTGATAAGGCCATTTATTTGTATGGCAAAATGCATATTTATATTAAAAGTTTTAGATCTTGCAGACTAATTGTTGTTCAAGCGGTGCACTTCTCAAGCTATATTTGTATCTTCATGACACACATTGACATGTCCACTGTACAAATCTAAATAGCTTACGCTTTTGTAAAATCCTGATGTTTAACTGCATACTTAATTTGCAACATTTGTTTCTGTAGAATTGATACACATGTCCCAGGAAAACATATAACTTTGCTATCTACAAAAGTTAGAAATTATCAGACAGGCGATTGTATCACACCATTAGTACTGAGAAATGCACAGCCACAATTGTCAAATTAATAAAAATATTCTTAACACCTGGTGATAGAGCAACAATATATATGACACCATAAATATAACAAGAATAAATATAATTATGCCATTCAAGTTTTAAACTACCTGAGGTTACCAACTTATTGCTTATCTGTTTAAATTTTGTGTTTTTAAGATAGCAAAAATTAACAGTTTAGAAAACATTGGCAATAAATAAACATGCAAATAACATTAATAATGCAATCAATCGGAGATTAAACGCAGGTGTGATTTGTTTACATTTTCGCTCTAAGCATGTCTGAAAGTGACGTCACTTCGACTAGGTTAAAGCGCCTTTGCTCAATGCAAGTCTTAAAATACATAGCGAATTTTCAACCATATTTTAGTTTTCAATGTGTGTTTCGTTAGTTTTCAAATATGTGTTTCGTTAACATTTAACATTAGTTTTTATTGCTGTATTATCCAAAAGTTAAGAAATAAATTGTAGAACATAAATGGTTCAACGATTTGAATTTAATTGTGTGTTTCTAACAAAACAATATAGGTACGAACTGTGATTTCCGAAATAAAATTACATCTCAGTCGTTTTTCGTCACACCAAAAACGAAAACGACAAGGTTAAAATAAATTATCCCAAGTAGCCTAATAAACTAGCGTTAGTGTTACCAAATTTTGTTGAAGGCCGTTTTAAAGATAACTGTTAAAAGTAAATAACCTTAATGTGTCATTAAAACAAAAACTGTTTCAGTAAAACAATATCAGGAACATGAAGATAACACGTCACCCACGCTTTACTTAAGGTTTGAAGAGGTGAGTCCTTGTAGGAACTGTTAATTTACTTACGATAGCAACGTGATTTATTTTTTTAAGTTTGGTCCTAATAAGTAGGCTATCATATTAATGAAACCGCCATCTGTAAAAGATATGTTTCAACACAGTGTTTCTCAAACTATGTTTCGCGGCAAAATGGGCCGCCGTTTGATTTGGTTGGGTGGCCAACTAAACTAGTTTTATATGGTTAGATTTGTTGAGACTGCTTTTCTGCCAGATTTTTCCGAAATCCACCAAAATTACGAAAGGAAATATAAAGTTTACTTTATCATATTGCTTTTTTATTTGTGCACTTTAAGTATACATTTTAGTGACTAGAATTGGCGGACCTAAGTTCCACTATTATACTTTTCAATTTTAACTTCTGTGGTAAGTTTATTGGTTGCTTAAATAAACAATTCAGACTATTTTTACTACTTGCAGATGCTAAGTTTTACGTATAACTCTTACTTGTATATGTAATGCAGAATTATATACTTTACTTTGCTTTATTTCACTTTGTCTTGTTTTGTTTAATCCGCTTCACCTCACTTTATTTGATCTTTTTCTACTTTTGCGTTTTCCACTGATAACCACTAATTGTTTACCGCCTTTGTTTTACGGCGAAAGGGGAATTGCTTAGTTTTGCAACTGCTGAAACTAAAGAACCGCGGCAGTCTGGATTTGGGTGTTGTGTGATACAGTGCAGTTGGTTCTATGACGTGCAAGCGTACGAGCTAGCCGCGACGTATGCTACAAATTGGGCTTAGCAGTGGCGTTCGCGCCAAACGGCCATTCTTGCTAATAAATGCGAATATTCAATGTTTGGTCAGTGACATGCCGCCAAGCAAATAATAAAATATAACGCAACTTATAGTTAGATTTAAAAAGGTCTGCTTCTCATAGCGTATTGCATATTTTTACCAACAATTTTGAAGAAAAATACGTCGGTTCCAGGATCCAGCACGTGACCAAGGCCTTCCACCAACAAACTGTATTTCTTGCCTATTTAAACTATAAAATGAAAACATTTTTCGCGCTCCTCGCTAATCGAAATTAAGTTTCTAGAAGGTCGTGTAATCGTTTATAAAATTGTTTTAGCCCAAATACGTCTTGCGTCTTATCGCACTCTCTAAAATAAAAGTTTTGGCAACGATATACAAGCGTTATTAAAGTATGTTTGCCCTTAAACGTTTGAATTGAACGTAACACCTCTCGTTCCCAAACCTGAAACTAAATAAATAAACAACTGTGTTGTGTACTTAAGGTTGCTTCTTTATGACGCGCCACAAACAAAAATCCTGGATCCGCGCCTGCTACGAGAAGCTATGTATAAAAAAACGAATGCAAAATATTACATTTATTAGAACATGACTTTCGCAAAATATTTTGCAGAAACAGTTTTGCAGCTATGTATTTTTTATAAAATTGTTTTTTTCTAAACTACGTTCTATAATGGATAATGGTACTTGATTCTCTAAATACGTTATTTCTGTTCCTACTATGTATAAGCGAAATACCAATTTTACGTCAAACACTTTCCCTGATTAACGTATGCGTTTGGTCAGCATTAAATTCATAAAATGAAATGATTTTAATTAGTCAGAAATCTGTAATTACTTATTAAAAAGCATTAAAAAGTATTGTTTTACGTTATAGCCAATTAAAACAAATTTTCTTCCAAAAAAACCCGAGGATAGTCACGTGATATGGTTTTGACTTGGGGCGCAAGTAATCAGGGAAAGCGGGAAAACTTTGTCGAACCAAATGTGGAGAAAAAGGACCACGTGCCATTAGCAATGCGGTTAGTCTAATCAGTATAGCTGAAAGTTATTGGAGTAAGGTTGTGCTTTATTACACGTAGGTTAGATAGGATTACATTGAGCGGTGGTAATAGGTCTGTATTTGTGTAAAATCGTTTATGTAAATCTCGTATAGCTTTATAGATAGATTTTATAGGAATTTACGGGGTGAGGTTAAATTGGTAACATAACTTCATATAAATTTCGCAGAGTGATTTTTGCCAGATGAACTATGCTCATATTTCGAAAGTTCAACACTTGTTTAGGATTGTTTCTTTGCGGGGCGATGTTCTTTTGACCGTGCCAATGTTTCAGGTGAGAATAAAAAAAAAATAAAAAATGTTTCAGGTGATAATCTATTCGCGAAATGACATAATTAGATGGGTTTCGGGCATTTTTTAATTTGCAAAGGAAAAGCTTGCCGGTGTACTGATGCTTGGTTAACGTCGTTTGTCTTTTGCCCTTTATTTGGGCAATAGTTTGTTGATCCTAGTTATAATTCAAAGGTCTTATTTAGTAAACTATTCGCTGCGTGCGCTGCAAATATATTTCCTTTATCTTTTGTCTGTTTTCTAAGCCAAACCTTTCTTAGTTTGCTTTGCGTTTTGTGTGTGATCGTAAAAGTCGACCGGGAATTGGTATTACTCAATACTATAGTGTTTTCACCTTACTTCATTGTTAGTTTTGTTATGTATCTTAACGCAGGTTGTAAGGCTTCGAGTTTCCGTCATTAAACATAACGTTACTTAATTAATTAATTCTTGACTTACTATATGCAAATATTGCAGCTGGATTAATTTTGTCATATTTAAACTGATTGCGCCATTTTTTTTGACATTTTACCATACGGCCTTAAAACAATTTAAAGGCCCTTGGATTCCCGTAAGATGAATTTGCATATGTGGAAAGGGGTTTAAATCGACGATAACCGATTCATACCCCATCGCGATATTCTTTAAACGTCTGTAGCTTGCGCCATGTTCACTCCCCGGGGTTGCGTGGTGGAGCAGCTAAACAATGCGATGAAGGTCAGTGTCGAGGGATAAGAGGTGGAGTTCTTCGGGTTGGACCCCCCCCCCCAAATGGCAATAGTTCCGTTAACCTTTATATTTCATTTTCCCGAGTCTTCTCTGTGTTTATTTTTTTACAGATTAAGAACAGAGTCACCAGGAGTTTGGCTGAAGAGGAGAGAGTTATCCCGAAAGCTGTGATGCGAATGTTTAGTAACTTCCTTAATCTTCCCGCAACGAAGGTTAGAATATATTCATTTATATGTGGTGTTACATTACTTTCATGCTATTTTAAACGTTTTGTGTTTGAAAACGATGTTTATATTATAAACTTAACGTATCCCTATTTCAGGTGTGTCCGTAAGCGATAGATTGGTGTGCACACGACAAAAAGGTAATGATTTGCCTGTTTTTTGTGAAATAAATACTTTGCATATCTTTTTTTTCGATGTTGTGATAAGTTTTATATTTGCATATAATTTCGAAGGCACTGAGGAAGCAGCCCTGCTTCGTCGATGTTGGAATTCGGTTTTCCTGGAAATGAGGTATGTCTGCAGATAAACTTATTAATTCAACTTTATGTTATGTTAAACATATGTTTCTTAAGAAAGGAAGGGAAGAACCGAAGAACCCCCTTATAATTGATGCAATGCCTGGCAGCAACAGTATATTCCAAGGAAGGGAAGTAGAATACTGTGGCGTCGATCAGTAGGGGTTACGAAGGAAAGAGCTCAAGCCTGCAGTAAGTGCTGTTTATTTTTTGTCAATGCTTAGTTGTATAAGACCCTACGACGGAATTTTCTTGCACAGAACCGTTGGAGCACATACACCGGCTCCATTGAATAGCGGACTCGGGAGAGTGGTACCCACGCCTGCGGTTAGTGTTATAAGGGAATTTACTTGGAGCACGGGTGATGTTTCAATCGACTACTGGCCTCATAAGGAAGACATCAAGCCTATGGTAAGTACTGTTGCAAAACTTTATTACTTGGTACTTAGTTGGATTGAATCATTTAAGGGAATTTACTTGGAAAGGAAGGAAGAAAATCGGCTCTATATACCAGCGGACTTTATAAGGAGAACCTCAAGCATGCGGTAACATGCTACGACAAATAACTTTCATTCGACAAATAACTTTCATTCAATAGCAAGCAAGATTAGATCTAATGACGGAATTTACTTGTAGAGGACCGTTGTAGCACGACGCACGTACATCTGACCCATCGACCAGTTGGCTCAGGGAAGAGATTCCCAGACATGCTGTGAGTGTTTTTTAGCAAATAATTTAACCTAGTCAATTGCTAGTTTGGTTAGATCTTATGTTAGAGCACTGATGACGGCTTTATCGACCAGCTGGTTATAAAAGAAGACTTCCAAGCCTGCAGTAGATGCTGTTGTAAAACTTTTGTCATTATTAATTGAGGTTTAATCATCTAACAAAATTTACTTGCAGAGGAGGGAAGGGAGGTTAAAGATCGTGATATAAGGCGGCTTCATCGATCAGCGGGCTCAAAACGGAGGATCTCAAGCCTTCGGTAAGTGCTGTAACAAAAAATTCCACCCTGTCGATGTCTTTGTTTTATTAATCTAAATGTTTCTTGCAGTCGAAGAAACGAATTTATGGTGGAACTCGAATTAAGAACAACAAGATAATAAAATTAAATCGTCAATGACCGCAATTGAATCGTTTAATTTTGATCATTTGTTGGTGCTAGTTTTATTTTTTCAAATTGATTTTTTGAGGTTTTTTTATCACTCCCACAATTTTTATCACCCCCTTAACTTAACCCCATTTCTCTCGATCCCGAATATTAATATTCATATTTCTATCGTAACAATTTATGGCTTCGTTTTGGTGTTATTTTTCCACTCTTTCAGTTCCCGAGTTTAAACGTTAAACGTTTGCATGAAAAAAAAAATTGTCGCATGCTTCTTTTAATCATCAGATTTGTTCCCACTACTATCCTTACATCAAAATGTTGGCCTGAGGTCAGCTCCACCGATGTCAATCCTCACACAAAATCAGTTCATGGACGAACTGCCATCGTTCCATGTGACCGAGTGTTACTCCGCCAAGTCAGGGCAGTCGGTTGGGATTTTTCCTAAAATATTCGTGTTGCGAATTTTTGGTCGCTTGATCAAAAAACTGAGGCGTTATTGCTCCAAAACAAGTGTTCGTAACATCTGTTTTAACGCGGATCATTAAAAAAGTTGTATTTTTTTATTCGCTACGTTTTAAAACCTATTGAAGTTCCCGAATGACCCTGATGACAGAGACTTAATAAATAAACCTGCGTTCCAAAAACAAATGTGTCACTATTATGGGGTCTAAATACATTCTTGGAGAAGGCGATGAAGCTTTTCTATAAAACATTTATTTTTCGTAATAAGTTTTTAAGGTGTACATGAACCCCCTTAAGCTAGTTCACGTACGCGTATGAAAATTAATATTTGCACCTCTTCATTTTGATTGTACATTCGTGCTGTTGTCGTTAAATAAATTTGCTTTGTTTGATCTGGTATCCATTGTATAAAGCTGAGAATATTAAAGAGTTAACATACAGTTATTAAAAGTAATGACAGAATAAAGTTTTTGCAGTTAATTCGAAATCGTCTTATGTTATAGGCTTGTACCTTAATTTATTGCATGTTTAAAGCAACGTACAGTTTTATCGTTATAGCTAACAAAACAGGCTCAAAACTTTATATATATTTATTAATAATGAAAATTAATGGAAAAATAACACTTGAAGTGACGGTTTGTCGCATTATTTTTAAATTTTGACTAAATTAGCCATATTTTTTATTATTTGGCCTATTAAGGCTAATTTTAAACGAATTCATCAATGTTTAGCTGCATAAGCATACGTAAGTCAGGAAAATATTAGGTCATTTATCGCTGAAAAAGTGTTACATACGGCACTCTGCATATACAGAGCGTTTAGTTTGAAACCGATTTTTTTTAAGGGCATTTAAAAAGGTTTTATCAAAGTAACTTGGACCTTGTTTGTCAGCTCCTTGTTGTGGCGTAGCGGAAACGCACTCTGGTTAGAAACCGCTATGCCCGAGTTCGAACCCGGTTAAAGGTAAAATCTTTCCCCGGTAGCCGATAGAATTCTATGGGTTCGAACATGATAAAGTAACCTTAATTTCTCAATCTCTGTTAATGATAAAACTAACCATAAATAACCTCACAATGAACAAGGAGGCGCCGAATCCTGTCCCAGCCTGTGGCGGGATTCGGTTAGCCCGATAAAATTTCTTGTATGTCACGTTAAACCCCCAATGCACACAGGTCAGAACACTGGTTAGGTAGCCGCAAGGTTTCCTAGGTCAGCTTAGTCAGGCAAGAAGTCGCTGCTTCGGGCTGGCAACAGTGTTCGAAAAACTTAGGCCCTCAGAGGGCGTGGCTCAGAGCCACACAATAGGGAACCAGCCCGAAGCAGCGCACGAGGAGTATAGGCAGCGACTTTTTTTGCATAATATTTGAAAAAAAATGTTTATGTTTCTTTGGTAATTTTTCTTTTATTCATTGAAACCCCATATGCCTGATGTCATTTTTCAGCCCGATTTCTGGTACTTCGTCTATTTTGTGGTGAGATAGTGATTTATTTTCGCCTGATCGGTTAGGTTGGGTGTTACAGTGTGTTTTTACAAGATTGGGCTCTACAGTAGCGTTACAGTCAAGATCGAAGGTTTTACTACTCGTCGATCGGTGAGAGAGATTGACTTCTACACTTACGGGCGAAGAAGTTACATTCAAGTCAGCAATTGTCAAGGTAATAATTACGGATTATTGGAAAGTTAACTTACGTTAATGTTAAGCTTATTAAGTCGAATTTACAATGAACTTCGAAGGTCGGTGAGAGAGATTGACTTTTACACTTAAGGGCGATGAAGTTCCATTCAAGTCAGCTATTGTCAATGTTCATTTCGGATTATTGGAAAGTTAACTTACGTTAATATTAAGCTTATTAAGTTGAATTTACAATGAACTTCGAATGTATCGAAAGGTTAGGTTAATTTAACTTGTTCAACTCAAGATTTTATTTATGATTGCTAATATTGTCATTTGAAGGTAATCGAACCGTTGACCAACGGAACATCAGGCCAGATAACTTACCACTGGACCATATTACGAGCTGCCAGAGTGAGATGAGAGTTGCCTTAGAAACAATTGTTTTCTATCGTAAAACATTTGTTATCAGGGATCTTTGCAGCAAAATTTTCAGCTCCTTGTTGTGGCGTAGCGGAAACGCACTCTGGTTAGAAACCGCTACGCCCGAGTTCGAACCCGGTTAAAGGTAAAATCTTTCCCCGGTAGCCGATAGATTTCTATGGGTTCGAACATGATAAAGTAACCTTAATTTCTCAATCTCTGTTAATGATAGAATTAACCATAAATAACCTCACAATGAACAAGGAGTCGCCGAATCCTGTCCCAGCCTGTGGCGGGATTCGGTTAGCCCGGTAAAGTTTCTTGTATGTCACGTTAAAGCCCCAATGCACACAGGTCAGAACACTGGTTAGGTAGCCGCAAGGTTTCCTAGGTCAGCTTAGTCAGGCAAGAAGTCGCTGCTTCGGGCTGGCAACAGTGTTCGAAAAACTTAGGCCCTCAGAGGGCGTGGCTCAGAGCCACACAATAGGGAACCAGCCCGAAGCAGCGCACGAGGAGTATAGGCAGCGACTTTTTTTGCATAATATTTGAAAAAAAATGTTTATGTTTCTTTGGTAATTTTTCTTTTATTCATTGAAACCCCATATGCCTGATGTCATTTTCAGCCCGATTTCTGGTACTTCGTCTATTTTGTGGTGAGATAGCGATTTATTTTCGCCTGATCGGTTAGGTTGGGTGTTACAGTGTGTTTTTACAAGATTGGGCTCTACAGTAGCGTTACAGTTAAGATCGAAGGTTTTACTACTCGTCGATCAGTGAGAGAGATTGACTTTTACACTTACGGGCGAAGAAGTTACATTCAAGTCAGCTATTGTCAAGGTTAATTACGGATTATTGGAAAGTTAACTTACGTTAATGTTAAGCTTATTAAGTCGAATTTACAATGAACTTCGAAGGTCGGTGAGAGAGATTGACTTTTGCACTTAAGGGCGATGAAGTTACATTCAAGTCAGCTATTGTCAATGTTCATTTCGGATTATTGGAAAGTTAACTTACGTTAATGTTAAGCTTATTAAGTTGAATTTACAATGAAGTTCGAATGTATCGAAAGGTTAGGTTAATTTAACTTGTTCAACTCAAGATTTTATTTATGATTGCTAATATTGTCATTTGAAGGTAATCGAACCGTTGACCAACGGAACATCAGGCCAGATAACTTACCACTGGACCATAGTACGAGCTGCAAGGCGGGGGTTGAGAGTTGCCTTAGAAACAATTGTTTTCTATCGTAAAACATTTGTTATCAGGGATCTTTGCAGGAAAATTTTCAGCTCCTTGTTGTGGCGTAGCGGAAACGCACTCTGGTTAGAAACCGCTACGCCCGAGTTCGAACCCGGTTAAAGGTAAAATCTTTCCCTGGTAGCCGATAGAATTATATGGGTTCGAACCTGATAAAGTAACCTTAATTTCTCAATCTCTGTTAATGATAAAACTAACCATAAATAACCTCACAATGAACAAGGAGGCGCCGAATCCTGTCCCAGCCTGTGGCGGGATTCGGTTAGCCCGATAAAAATTCTTGTATGTCACGTTAAAGCCCCAATGCACACAGGTCAGAACACTGGTTAGGTAGCCGCAAGGTTTCCTAGGTCAGCTTAGTCAGGCAAGAAGTCGCTGCTTCGGGCTGGCAACAGTGTTCGAAAAACTTAGGCCCTCAGAGGGCGTGGCTCAGAGCCACACAATAGGGAACCAGCCCGAAGCAGCGCACGAGGAGTTTTAGTCAGGCAAGAAGTCGCTGCTTCGGGCTGGCAACAGTGTTCGAAAAACTTAGGCCCTCAGAGGGCGTGGCTCAGAGCCACACAATAGGGAACCAGCCCGAAGCAGCGCACGAGGAGTATAGGCAGCGACTTTTTTTGCATAATATTTGAAAAAAAATGTTTATGTTTCTTTGGTAATTTTTCTTTTATTCATTGAAACCCCATATGCCTGATGTCATTTTTCAGCCCGATTTCTGGTACTTCGTCTATTTTGTTTGTGGTGAGATAGTGATTTATTTTCGCCTGATCGGTTAGGTTGGGTGTTACAGTGTGTTTTTACAAGATTGGGCTCTACAGTAGCGTTACAGTTAAGATCGAAGGTTTTACTACTCGTCGATCGCTGAGAGAGATTGACTTTTACACTTACGGGCGAAGAAGTTAGATTCAAGTCAGCTATTGTCAAGGTTCATTTCGGACTATTGGAAAGTTAACTTACGTTAATGTTAAGCTTATTAAGTTGAATTTACAATGAACTTCGAATGTATCGAAAGGTTAGGTTAATTTAACTTGTTCAACTCAAGGTTTTATTTAGGATTGCTAATATTGTCACTCGAAGGTAATCGAACCGTTGACCAACGGAACATCAGGCCAGATAACTTACCACTGGACCATATTACGAGATGCAAGACTGAGATGAGAGTTGCCTTAGAAACAATTGTTTTCTATCGTAAAACATTTGTTATCAGGGATCTTTGCAGGAAAATTTTCAGCTCCTTTGTTGTGGCGTAGCGGAAACGCACTCTGGTTAGAAACCGCTACGCCCGAGTTCGAACCCGGTTAAAGGTAAAATCTTTCCCTGGTAGCCGATAGAATTATATGGGTTCGAACCTGATAAAGTAACCTTAATTTCTCAATCTCTGTTAATGATAAAACTAACCATAAATAACCTCACAATGAACAAGGAGTCGCCGAATCCTGTCCCAGCCTGTGGCGGGATTCGGTTAGCCCGATAAAAATACTTGTATGTCACGTTAAACCCCCAATGCACACAGGTCAGAACACTGATTAGGTAGCCGCAAGGTTTCCTAGGTCAGCTTAGTCAGGCAAGAAGTCGCTGCTTCGGGCTGGCAACAGTGTTCGAAAAACTTAGGCCCTCAGAGGGCGTGGCTCAGAGCCACACAATAGGGACCAGCCCGAAGCAGCGCACGAGGAGTATAGGCAGCTACTTTTTTTGCATAATGTTTAAAAAAAATTTTACGCTTCTTGCTTTATTTTTCTTTTATTAACTGAAAACCCTACTGCCCGATGTTTGTATTTTTCAGACGGTTTTAGGTTTGTTTTTTTTTATTTTGTGGTGAGATAGCAATTTATTTTCGTCTGAAGGGTTAGGCGTTACAGTGTGTTGCCACAAGAATAGGGGTTCCATATTAACTTACAGTTATGATCGAAGGTTTTACACTTGTCGATCGGTGAGAGAGATTAAGTTTTACAGTTTGGGGCGATGAAGCTACGTTCAAGCCAGCTAGTGCCAATTAAGGTTATTATATATCGGATTACTGGAAAGTTAGGGTTCGTTAATGTGAAGATAATAGAGATGAATTTACAGCGAACTTAGAAGGTTTAATACGTATCTTACGATACTCTGGAAGTTATATTTAGAATGGATTATTAGTTATATTTAGAATGGAATGGCAATTGAAGGTAATCGAACCATAGACCAATGGAACATCAAGCCAGATAACTTACCACTCGGCCATATTACAAGATGCGATAGGGAAAGGAGAGTTGCATTAGAAAGAGTTGGCAATCGTTTAAGCAACAATCAATGATGGAACACTTGCGCACTGATACTGCGTACGATAAGAGCAGAACATGTCTATAAAATCATTTGACTACAACAATTCTTGACGATTATTAATTCAAACGTTCGACATCCGGAATATTTACACATCTTAGAACATCTATCGCAGCTGGAAAAAAAGTTGACCCCTTTTCATATATTTTCTTTTATTGATTAAAATGCGTTGGCGTTTTTTATTGTGTGTTCTCGTTTATTTATTTGTATTTTTGGTTAGAAGGTTTGTGATGCAGTTATACGTTGGTCCGTTTATATCCGGAGAACATTCAGGTTGGGTTTTTAGCATCGCAGTTAAGACCTTACTAATAGAATCTTTAGGGCGGGGCAACTTGGCTAATAGCTAAGGTGGATTAAATTACAGATGAGCTACTTACTTTTAAGGTCACATGATAATTCCTTGAGCTTCAAAGGTTTAATACGCCTCGAACGGTTAAGTTCACAAGTGCTACTGTAACTACATTTAGGGTACAATATGTCGGCAGTTGGTAGTTTAAGAACCGTAGACCAATGGAACATCAGAATGAACAACCTTCCATTAGACCACATCACAAGATGGTAGATAAAATAAAAACTCGGGTTAAAACGCTAAAATTATTTACGCCTCAAGCAATAATATAACTAAGCAGTTTATCGTACCATGACTGGGGGTTAACAGACCCGCTACGAGGTTGCGATGGCTGAGTGCCTAAATACATCTTGGAGGTCAATACTATTTCCATGAAAGTTACCACTAGGAGAGGTATTGAGCGTATCTCGTAAAATTCATGTCGACCTTAATTTCATGCGACACAACAGAGCGAACGTAACAGGTTCGAAGCCTTTGAAAGTTACCTAAAATAAAACTATTAGCCGTACTTCGGATGTTGGTGTATGACAAGAGTAATTCAAACTTCATTTCCGTGAGAAGTGATGTTCGATAATTTCGGATCAGAGCCGATAATCGATGCCAAGTATTTAGTATCGGTATTCATCTGATACTCGGGCTGTACAGGTTCCCCAAAAAATATTGCATTTCAATCCATGGTTTGCGGTCCCTGAAGGCGATTTGTACATATTTACATTTATCGGTTGATAGCCGTATTTGTCTTGTTCAAAAACGTAATGTTGCTTTTGCACAACAGTGCACAGGTTATAGATGAATACAGCAGATGTGACTGTTAACGAGACAAAGATTGTTTTTGCTTGCGAAAACAAGAAACAAACTGATACCTTACATCAGCCAAAACTCACACTGTAACATACTTTTCCCTTTACTATTTTGTGTAATATCGCTTCACACAAATTGCTGAAGTAGGCCATCGCTTTTCAAATAAACAAGCTTTTGTAAATTGAAAAGCAGATAAATATGACGTATCTTTTTGAAGTAATCTCCGAAAAAATTGTCATATCCCAAAACAATTCCTAGAGTCGCTCGCCTGCGTGTGGCCCGTTTTTTCAGTTTTCAACAAACATTAATGAAATTATGTTGTGTGAAATTGTAAGGGTTTTTAGAATACCATTTCCTACTAACAGTTTTTAAGTTAAGTTATTACTCAGGTACAGAATCGTGTGTTCATATGCTTTCTTTTAATATCCATCCAATTGGCGCTTGAGGATTTTGCTTATAAATCATGACTTGAATTTAATGCATTAATAGATTCAGTCTCCAGTATTTCACTTTAAAAGCCAAAGACTCAAATTGGACAGAAGAGTTTTATTGACAACACTGGGACTTGACTAGCGTGTCTAAAATGCCCAACTGGCAATGACAATGCTTATTTTGTGTCACTGTCACCAAGCAGTGCATATTTAGAGTAAACCGCCCTACGACAAAATCCTTGAGAGAAACCCGCCGAGAACTACACGTTGATTCTAATTACAACTGACAGAAGACATGCAATAACATAGGTACGGCGATGTTTGTCATGCCTGCCACTTGCGATTTGACTTGGAAACGCACCTCATAAGTTCAGTTTATAGATCCCATTATACTTACACCGTTTTCTAAAATATCCTCTTTTAATGTCGTCAAGGAGGTTTTTAAATACTGTTCTTTCACCCTAATATAAATTACTTTTATCTTGACATCCTTAAGTATATTTTGTCTTTTGTAATTTCGTATGACGTCACAACGTTACGTCAAAAAACAAACAATCTACAAAACGTTTGTTCCAAATCAAACTCGTGCACAAAAAGCAGCTAAAACCCGGTATAATCGCGCGAAAAGTAGCGTTTAGTTGGTTTTAATTGGCTTTACTTTTAGTTAAGTAGTTCACGTGACGCATTATGCGCATTCATGAGATTAGCATACTGCTCAAAATAACAGGATTTATAGCCTAAAAAATTGCACTTTGTAGAGTTTATTGGTCACACGCAACATGTTAAAGTATGCATAGCGCTTTTGCACTGAATAGATATTTTTAAACGCCAAAAAAATCGAAAAAAAAGTTTTAGCAAAAAAAGATATCTATATTCAAAGAAAAAACTTTGTAAAAAAATGCAAAATAAATAAATGTTAACGTTTCTTCAGATTTTCATGCCAACACAAGGTTGTAAAATCAAGAAGACCTGTCAGTCAGCATGGTGGTTAAATACTGTAAGACACTTCAGGAATCCAAAATAATATCTGCCGAATCTTGTTTAACTTAAAATACGGTAATTCGGATATACATTTACACTTAGAAAAAAAGTGAAAAACAAGAGGCCTAGTAGTTGTAAAGATTTTATTCGGCCTGTTTGAACTTTGGTTCAAAACAATTGCCAGCGCGCTGTTCCATTATACCTTGTCGATCGGCAGGCGCACCTCTCGAAAAGCTTGTCCTAGGCAGGCCAGAGTCTTCTCTAGGGAGTGTACAAGTGGCTTTCCGCCGCGTTCGGAGCTCGTTTTCCTTCGCTTTATTGCGACCGCAGCTCGCCTTGACAACGCCGCTTTTACATAAAAAAAACTTGCTTATGCTGCTGTTGCTGTATTGGCTGCTGTACGCCTGTACCTGCTCCCCCGACCTTTCGTGCGCCGTTGGGAGGCTTGTTTCTATCAGGAAAGAAAGGTTGACGGACGGAATATACTCCGTAAAGTGCGCCCGCCAACTTGGTCGCTCAGGTTTTGTGTCAGGTTTTTACGTCGAATGAAAGCAACAACTTTCTTGATAATCTAACGCGGCCTATTGTTGTGTTTTCGATGAGCGGTTCATAGTTGTAGGTTTTAGTAGGAAGTAGCTACCTTTGTTTAAGCTTAGCCGCATTAATAGTAATGTGACTGTTTGATTTTGCCTAACGTTAAAATGATAGATTGAATGCTGTTAAACAACCAATATTTTGTTATCACATCATTGATATTTTGTTATCACACCAATGCGGTGATCT
This sequence comes from Ascidiella aspersa, assembly GCF_963924565.1. Classification (NCBI taxonomy): domain Eukaryota; kingdom Metazoa; phylum Chordata; class Ascidiacea; order Phlebobranchia; family Ascidiidae; genus Ascidiella; species Ascidiella aspersa. Next base: position 26,510,421 of record NC_139451.1, read on the forward strand.
CCATGAGCTACAAATCTGATGGTGGTCAAACGGTGTGATGAAATTCAAGTAAGTTTTTGCCCGTGAACGAATGGATATAAGCTTTGTCGGGAGATCCGTTAAAACGCATGTAGACGCACTTTTCGTGTGATGCGATTTGACTAGATTAAATTTGTATGTTTGTTGAAAAAAAAAAAAAAAAAAGTTAGACCGAAAGACCTTTTTGTTGTAAGCCAATTAGACATGAAAAAAATAACTCGTTAATCCAATTCGCAAGGAAGAGAATGCAACGTTTTATTAATCAGCAATATTTCCTAAAGCTATCTGAATACTTTCGAGGTATCAACAACACACCTTTACAGTTAATATCGTGCAGTTAATTAAGCAAGGACTTTTAATTTGTCAAGGTGCACTGATCTCCATCGATTCGATGCCGTGTTTTCTTACAGTAAACTTTAGCTTGCACCTTCTTTCCAGTAGGCGCCGCAAGTTTCACCGTCGGTCGATAACCAATAACGATACCTGGACAGAGGTGTGTTCATTCCGTGTTCCGCCTAACGCTGTACTGTAAACGGTCCAGTGCTGGTTGTGGTAAAATGCTGGATACGCTCTACAGCACCTTTGAATATTTTCGTTAAAACTTAAAAAAAAATATATGTTCAATACTTAGAAGCAGGTCAAGTTGATTTTTTTTCAAGATCTGTGGCAAGACTGTGGTTTGGGTCTAGGTTAAATACAGATTTCGCTTAACAAATTTACACGAAAATGTAACGGCCAAAGTGTTGCTTTAGAATAAAACCTCTTGAAAACAAAAACCACTCTGGACCACCGTAGGCCAATTAACCATGCCACTTAAATCAAGCGAACTTCGTGTTCTTTTTCCAGGTTTTGTTGCACATTTTCCTATTCGTTGTAATTAGGAGGAAGGCGGATAACTATGCAAGTTTGCACGAAAAAGTTTTTAAAAGCATTTTTTCCACAATCATATAGTTTCACTTTGAACCCCGGGCGGTAAAAAGGGACACTATCGCCCGTAAAAATACCCAAGTGACAAAATAATCTTGGTGACTTCGATTTGGCCATGACATCTTGTCCACGCGCGGTCGTATGCCTGTTTTGATAACCGCTGCAAATCAAAAAGGGTGCCAGAAGCGTTAAAACGGCCACGAAAAAAGTCCACCTGAGCACAGGAGACCCTCAACTCTCAGGTGGCCGCTGTTCAAATAAGCCAAGAGGCCGGGCCTAAGCAACATGCGTTGGTGCGAAAAAAGCTTTGCGAAGCTCTCTCTTTCTTCGTCCCCGTTTGCGCACTCGGCAGGTTTGGATGACGTCATTAAGATCGGGTTGTCGAAATTTTTTTTTTTTCCGGTTGTACTTTTTCCGCGTCGTCGCAAAATCGCAGTGTGGCGCAACCGTTTCGAGTATGCGCGGTGCTGCGTTAAAGTCTCTGGTTTCAGACACACTATATAGGCGGAAATCGTTGGCAAACAATATTCCAAAAACATAACCTGACCTTCGTAGCAATTTTCAGTAAAACATATGCAAGAGAAATCGATAAAACCGACATTAACTCATGCTTCATATAAGCATAAAGTACATTTTATCAAAGGCATGTGTTGAAAGGTTTGTAAACGGAAAATGTGTCGATTATAACATGGTTGTTACAAGTTTGCCGTTCAGACGCAAAATGGAATACCTCACTTTAGCGGTAGCCGCTTATTTTACAAATGCTATTAAAAACTGTATCTTTGTATGTTACGGATATAATATTTTAATTATTTTGTTAACAAACACAACTTAATCTCATAACTGACCAATGCTTGAAGCACAAGGTTCTTATTTCGTCTAGTGACTTAAGAAACAACTCTCGTCCGAGGCAGGCCTTTCAATGTCCGTTTTATCAAATCGAATTGTGCATTCGGATATTTATTAGCATGTAATGCAAGTACATTATGGGATGGCGCAAAGAAAGACGCTGGCTACTAATCATAAACATTTTTTTCGCATTTGCAAAGAGCAGCGAAACATTAAACAAGTTAGCTTGAAAATCATAACTTAATATTCAGCCTTAAATAACAGTCCTAAACTTTCCAAAGAGTCAGCCAGGGATACCTTTGCTCTAGTTTTGGGCTATTTTGAGTCGAACGCTTTACCTTAAGGCGACCTGCCAGCTGCATCTGTTGCGCGTCAGTCGTACTGCCCATATACACATCAAGGAAGCTATATTCGGTGTATTGCTGTTTGTTTCGGAGCACACCTTGTAGGGCCACTTCGCGCTGGAGAATTGCCATAGGTCACCTGCTATTTTTTGATCTGAAAGGGCAGCATTGTGGTCACGAGAAATTCCCAAAATTTCCCAATAGAACATATTAGGACTGAGTGTGCTACAATCTGTTATAGGTGTGAAGGTGAATAACGCATTATAACACACTCCATAATGGTATTCGTTAGTATGAACGTACTTTAACAGTGTTCACGGAGCTTTGGTAAAGGTTAGCTAAGTTATGAAAATTATTCGTGCTACTCAAACCACTTTTTTGTATATAGTTCGCAGTTCCACTCAGAAATGTCCGATACTTTTTTATTCCGATACAAATACCCGATATTTTGGCTAAAATGGCCGACTGTCCGATACAGTACCGAATGACGTCATTCCTATCTTTAAATAGACAAAGTTGAAGAAATTGATGCATGTAAACCTAGTTTCTGGGTAGTTAAGCCAAGCTGTGATTTTGAGTTAGTAAGCTACACTGGATTGTCAATTGACTGTTTTCTGATCATAGATTGGTGCATTTGTTAGCAAACCATGACCGACATTCCTATCTCAATTTTTTCTTTTTTCTTCAAAAAGTACTGGTAATGGTGTAACATTACCACCACTGGGCATCGGTCCAATATTATTGGACATCCCTAGATTTTAGTGTTGACTTGCCGCTCAATGATTAAGCGGTCACATGTTTCCGCGAATAAACTACCATTGATAATAATGTCCGCGCATTCAGCACATCAGACAAACGCTGAATCATTAACAAACCTGGTATTTCGAAACTACATGCTGATATGATTACGTTTCTTAACGCATCCTGCACGAAACTATTTATATGAATAGAACGTTACAAATCAATCATCAAGGCTCTGTACTAGATCAACCAGCAGCTCGTGGACAATAAGGAAATAGTTTTTCTACCATAGAAGTTTTTAACACCATCATTCGACGTTTTGAAACTCAGTTTACATACACAAATACTCTTTGATAACAGTTTCGTTTGCCACCCCAGTTCCACCGTTCTTAAGCCCGTAGAAATGTCACATTTTGTTGAAGATGAACAAGCTGCAGATTAGTGCCACTTACTACGATTGGGCGTCGAAATGTTCCAGTTCGGTTCCATTGTAACTATTACCGAAAGCGTACGAACGATCTTTATAACACAAAAAACGGTCTTTATATCAAGCATAGTCATGATTAGTGAATTTAAGGCTATACTTTTTTACAGCTTACTGAGAGATGGACCAGCGCGGACAGCGTAATAAACACGCGATTGGTTTAACACTATATAAAGATTGCACAAAAAGTAAGACAAGGTTAGGTCAGTAGAAAAAAATTATTTTGTGACATTTTTGGTGTTAAAAGCTTTTCGAACAAATATTTATAGTAAGGCGAATTTGTGGCACAGGACCGTACCTATACTTCGCAGGTCGCAGTTTGGTGACCCACGTTTAAAAATAGACTTTAGTTTTTCTTTTACTTAAGGCAATTGCCCTGAGAAACACTTGGCAAGGATGGATCTTTTGGCTTTACAACGAACAAAAGGACCACATATACTGAAAACTACCCAAATGTCCGCATTTATGGGAGCAAATGCCCAAATTTTGAGAACCACATGTTAAAGTGTTAAAGATGGTCAACCTTCGGAAGAATGGTTTTCAAATTACCGCTTTTAGGAACAAATGTCCGCAGGTTCCAAGTGCTAAAAATGTTAAACAATTGGAAAAATAGTTGTCAAATTACCGCTTTTGGGGACAAATGTCCACACGATAAGAACCACTAGTTCCAAGTGTGAAAAACGTGAGATCTCAAAGTTTTCAAAGCGGTTGCGTAAAGTTGGCAGCACTATCCGCTTGCGCTGCGAATTTGGAGAGGCTTCTTGTCGTCGTATAGACCTCTCACGCCTTTCCCCTGACGCGAGTTTAAGGCAGAAACTCGGTAAAGCGATCCCCCCGGCGAGCTCCCAGCGGGAGATGACCTGCGATTCGTCTCACCGCACAGTCGAACCTTCCACATTACCTGGCACAGTCGCCCAAGCGCCGACGCGTTGCGAGAATCGGCAGATTCCAGACCTTCAAACGGTAGGAGTCGAAATATAGGTTTTTGATTTGTTGTGCGGGGGAGGAATGAGCATTGGTTCAGGGAAAAGATGTGGATGACTAATAGATGACTAAAAAACTTGCGAAATCTATGTGTAACTGTTTTTAAGTAACTGTATATTTTGCGTATCTATTTTAATTTCCGAGCGATTTTATGCAACAGTGAAACATAAATAGAACCGTTTTCCTATTTTGTAGTCGCAAATCTGACTAGATTGGGCAATATTGCAAAAATATATTTATATTTTCCCAATTTTTAGTCGCAAATCAAACTATATTGTGTAAAATACTGAGAGGGCGGATCTACTATTGGCTAAATACATTTATAAACTAAGCTTTAAGGAATTAAACAAATTTCAAGGTTAGTTTTGCATTTTCTTTTGTTGAATCAGGTCTATAGCGCTTTCGTGCAGCTGTTAAACTTAAATATAGGGTTCTTCCTATTTATTTTTATAATGCAAAATGAGACAAGTGTGTAAAATTTATTTTGCCTTGTTTGATCAAGTTAATTATGAAATGTATATCACAGTCATAAAACATTAATCATTATAATTTTCGCTGTAGCCAATAAGCTTGTACATAGAACAGGTTTGACATGTGGAATAATGCATGATAAACGCCAAAATGAGCGCCTCCACCAAATAACGCTCGAAATATTGCTAAAAGTTTTTTTCAGGACTTTTTTTCAGGAAGCAAGCTAAGTGAGGCAAGGCTCTTTTCTCTCTAGCGTAGAACGGCCTAAAGCCTGCAGAGCCTGTAGGGCGTGTTAAGCTAATCGCATTTGGAAGGCCGAAGGTGGATTTTATTCCCCATCGAGCCGAAGTCCCTATTTCGTCTCAAGACAAGGCGCTTCCTGTTGTGACATCACAATGGCGCGGGCGCGAATCTCGGTTTCGGTGCGAAAGATAGGCCTGTGTTGATCCCGCCTTAAGCAGGATCTCGGGTGCTTTCTGCCTTTTGTGGATATTAAAACTTGTGTAACTAACGCTGGCGTTTTATTTACTTTAACTTTTTGTGCCTATCTGTTTACAATTTAGATGGGGTTTCCTAACCTTTGGGTATTTAACTATGCAGGGTAATTACCCAATATTCGAGGGATTTCATGGGGGTTATTTGGACAATGATATTGGATGCAAAATGTTGGACTTTTAATTGTTCAAATTTGTATTGGTATTTAAATGCAATTATCAAGATATTCTTGTTGTGTTTAATCGGTAATTGATGGTAGGTCGTAGCTTTGTTTTTTTAAGGGAGTGACAAATTTTATAACTTATTCACGAGGGCTATTGACACTAAAACGGTGGAGAACCACTTTTTCTAGATATTTTTTGTCGATCAGGCGGTCATTGTTTAAGTTGAAGTCAACTGCTAATATTTCGACAAATTGTGTTTTACTGCTTCCGTGTTTCATGTTGCTGAGGTTGAAGACGTGGTTTACCAGAGCAGCGCGGCATCCCAGGTTACCGTTTTTCGCTCAAGTGTGCTGAGAGATTTTCTAAAATAGTTTAATTTAATTTTTTGTTAAATATTTTTGATTCCTAATTTTTTGTCAATCTGTAGCTGAAATGTTATCAATTTTTTGTGTCCGATTTAAGTGCTACAAATCACGAATGTTTTTGTGAAGTTGATACCCGCTGTTTCAATTTCGTTTAAGGTAACATAACGGTAAAACCCTGAGTAAAAATGATAGTAAGGGCGCCGAACTATTTATATTTACTAATTATATTTTATGTAGGGTTCCGTAAGCCTAAAAGTTGTGAGTAGCAATATAATTATGACACCGCACACCAAGGCGTTTCTGACATCCACCTAGAACGCAAAATGATTTGCTTTAAACGTTATAGTTGATTGTAAGTTATAGCTGCATTTTTTTAGAAAGCTTTGTGCTATTTTTTTTATTATAGTAGTTTACCGCAAGCTAAAAACGTAAAATCACTGATTTAACTAAAAGCAAGTGCAAGTGAATTTTCCTTGTAACGTACCACAATGTTTTTTACCCTATGGGTCGCCACTCAAAGTTAGGTCGCTGTTTATTTGGTTGGGCCGTCTACCTCAGTAGTTTACATGATTAGATTTATTGAAATTGGTTGTCTCGAAAAAGTTAAGAAAATTGCTTAAGCAGTACAAAGACGTGGCTAATATTAATTAAATTGTGAGTTGCAATTTGGCTGGGCCAGTACAATTAGCGGGCCAGTTGAATATATATTAATAAAATTCGAATTGATTTATGCCATTTGTATTATGCGAAGATAATTGGATCGCCAAAACTTCGTTGTTATACGTACGCTTAGCTTTGAGAAACACTGTATGTAACAAGAGGATCTCTCATCGCTATCCCGTAGATCAGGGATGTCCAACCTGCGGCCCGCGGGCCACATTGCGGCCAGCCTAAAATTTTTGTGCGGCCCGCTAGTCATTTTCACAAGTAGTATTAACTCTAAAGGCCAATACTAGGCCTATACCCGTTATAACTCTAAATGCTAATACTTAATCTTAATACTTAATAGGTTCTGTGGCCCATTAAATTATTTCAAGTGTCAATGCGGCCCGATATAATAAAATGTTGGACATCCCTGCCGTAGATTGTCCTTTTTCTAGCGGGGACACCCCAAAAAACGCGGCAAATAGCTGAACTTTCGAGCGACCCAGCTAACGCGGCGACGACCCCATCCGCCACTTTGCAAAGGCGGAACACATGAGGCCGCCCTTCAATGCACCGGAACGTCTGGTGACTGGAAACTTGGTTTCGTTGATCCATTCGAAACGAAAGGCAACAATACCACCGACAGCATAAACAATCAGGGCGCCGTCGCTCACCAATAGGCATCTTGCAGGTATTCATTTGCGTAACAAAGCGGATCATTAGGTATTGAAGGCGCCCGATTGTACGCCAACGCGTCACGTTACCGCATACAATAGTTGTAGCCCAATAGCGAAAGTATCGAGCCGGGAATGGCGGATACGCGTAAGTTGGGAACTATGCTGCAGAAATCCCCGATCCACTAATTGCAAACCGTCGCGTCGGTTGCAAGTTTGTAAACTCGTTTCGAAGCGGCGACCTGCTAACTAAGTCAGTTATTCTCAACCTTTTTTGGCTTACAAAATATAAAGTGTTCGCGGCAACCTTTCTAGCACTTTTATAAAGTGGTTTACTGTGATGTCACCATAAACGAAATTTAAACAGCACATACCTAAGCTTAATTTACCTGGTCCTATTTTAAATTGTCTGTCTCGCTTTTAATAGTGCGTATCTACTCTTTTATGATATTTGATTCGCGGCACCTTTATCCCTTTTTGTATCGTATTGGTTGAAGTAAAGAAATACAAAACCATGCAGAAGTATAATTAAAATTATATTGAAATTGAAGTAACATTTATTCAAAACCGCTGACAAATTATTATCGCGTTCTGTTTACGATTTCTAATTATTTTACGAGTTGTTTAAGCTGCGTTATAAAATGACAAAGCAATAATTTTTTCAAATTAGTATCGTAAACAAAATAGTTCCGACGTTATTTTGAACTACGCTGTAATTCTCGCAGGCAACATTTATGATATACACATTTAAAAGATACTCTCTTTCACCGTCAGATCTGCTGTGTAATTTATGTTAGTATCGCTACTGAAACCAAGAGAGATGCGTAATTATACTATTCCCAAAGGCTTGAAACTGACTCACACATGTTTAGTCAGTGTATTTAAGTGATTTGGGGATAAAATTTATCAACAAAGGTATTCCACAACTACAACTATAGCATATCATTTCAACCTGGGTTACTTGGCGTTGTATTTGAAATTTGTTAAATGTAACATTTTTTAAATTTCATTTAAAATGTGCAAAATTGATAAATTGTCTGGTGCCGGTCAAACGGCGCGCTGCGCGATAAACTTTTGTGTTATCGCTGTCGGTAAAGAATTGTGTCATTGCCGATTCTGCGGCTGATCGAAATTTTTAGCATCGTTGTGCAACCAATGTTCGATCGAGGATTTTAATTATCATGAAACCGACGCCAACTCATATCGCAACTGCATGTATGTACGCCTCAATTTTTGCCTGCAGTATTGAAAAGTTCAATTCGATTCGCAGGTTATTGTTTGCAGAAATTTTTTTTGGGCTTTGGAACCCAATACACGTTTTTTCAGCAATTTCAAGAAAAATGCTAAAGCCATTAACATTTTTCACTTGTCTACACTGATGAAAAATATACAAGTGAAAGATGCCAAACTCGACTTGGATTTTTTACACTGATAATGGTATGAGGTATTGCCGAAACGTTTGTAATCATCGAAATGATGATTTTATCAACTATACTGGCTTTAGTATTTTTATTGAAATTTAATTTTGGCTGTTTGCTAACTTGGGCCAAACATGTCGTTCACAAATAAAAATAGCTTTCAGGCAAATGTGTTAGACTCAAATAATAGATATAGAAAACGAGCTGAGTTTTATTTCAATACCAATAATCGTTTATATTGCAGGCCGAATTTTGTTTTGCTAAAATATGGCGATTTTCGATACAGGCTGGCTGAGCGCATTTTGCAATTGGCTTGTATAGTTTGCGCAGAACAACGAGTCGAAATCGCGTGTTACAGATGCGCGATTGTGTTCGAGGTGCATTCTTGGAAATCGAACGGCGAATGTGACAGGCGCAGCAGTTATCAAACGTCACGGGTGCTGCGATACGGTCGCTATCGAACGCACGTGCCACTTTGAGCATATGACTTGATATTTTGGCGAAATCACATGACTTTGGTTTTGAAGCTTGCTGGTTGCAGCAGCAGTTCTTTTGCGAATTAATGTCAATCCCGGTATGAGGGCGTGGAGCTATCAGAAATAGGTGTTGAGCTGAGAAAATTTGACAACTTTACAGGTGAACTGAGAGAAGTGTAAAATACCAGGCATGTGATCCGGAAACTTAAAATAAATAATGTGATAAAACAGTTTTCGTTTTACCTAAAACAACAAAATTTGCATATAGCATTGTAAACATGTCGCAGATAAAGCAGCAGCAACAACACAATATAGTTGTACGACAGAATATTCTTTTATTTCAAGGCTAAAATTTCAGCGATACATGTGGATTTGAAAAATCACATATAAATTTACAAATGATGCAGTAATAGTTTATTGTCCGTGATGATAGCATAACGTAGCAAGCTGTTGTCGTATTAAGCGTGAATCCTATTTTGGACTGTAGAAACTTTTGTTGCCTATTTTTATTGAGAATGTATTCACCAGGGTGACAAGCATTCTTAGTTTTTCGATTGCTTTGACAAATTTTAAAATAAATTCACTACAAGTCCATTTAGTTTGGTTAAGTTCATGAATTTATTTATCTCTGCACATAGATCGAAATGTGAAACACAATAGAGCATTGGTAGACAACCATTTCGTCTGTGTGCTCTGGCTACCGTGACTCAGAGACAGTAATCTAGTTCAAAAAAACAAAATGTGAAAAAATATTGGTGTCACAGTGTAATAACTTAATGTGTTTGTCAGAATTAATATTTGGAATGGTTTATTCCGACGCGCAAAATGTAGAAATTGCTTACCCAGGGGACATAGTACGCGTGACAGTTTTTGTTTGAAGTTGCATGTTTTTTATAGTATTCATCTTTGATTGGTGAATATGCGAACTAGGCTACGTCCCACATAGTCACAATGTTGAAAATGAATAACGAGACATTCAAAACTTTTAAAATGACCCCTACTTCTGTATGGTATATTCTTACGAGTCTTGCTACAACCTCCAAGCATTATGGTCTATAGTTTTATTGTGAATCCGTAAGTACATAAAACAATAACCGTAAATGCCGTAAATTCTCAAAACCGCCAATAGATATAAAATAATAGCTGCGTGAAATACATCTTTCCAGTTTTACAACTAAAAATGGGCAAAACATTACAAGTAGGCTACTGTGTTACGATTTGTCAGTGTTTTATATGTTTTGCCAATATTTGACATCAAACGCGGCATATTAGAGAACCAGCAAATCGCTTCCTCAAAACGCTGAGTTTCGCACCATATGCTGTTGTTTCAACACGCATGAAAATGTTGTTTTGCGCGCGCTAGCAAACACCAATCAAACCCGCATCTCATTAGCGAAGAAGAAACGATTGAAATCAACAAGCGACGCGTCCCCAAGAGCCCAAGAGCCCACGGGCCAGCATCTGTACACGGCAGCACACTCCAGACATGGACAATTCGCAACAGGTACTTATGTATCGATCTAACGTGGAAGCTTGCTTTGTCTCTCTCGTTGCTGCCTGATTTCTTACCGATTTCTACCTACACAGTACACAAGCCCAACCTCTATAGGTTGCCAACAGCGGCGAACGCTTGATTCAAGGGTGCTAGGGCTCCTACTTTGGCCCGTACGGTCAGGTATGTTTACCGCTTGTTTTAGGCCCTCGAAAACCTGTTCGGCTCGTTCCAAAATCACTCCAGACCGAAAGGTGATTAAATATTCGCCCTTTCGCCGACAATCTCCGTTTTATTTTTCAGCGCTCGCACGACGGTTTGACCTGGCAGCTTTTATTTGGTGTATTGTGTCACTTTTAAACATACATGTGAGGTAATTTAGTGTGGTATGTTTTTTAATAATAACCTTTATGGCGTTACTCGTTTTAATTTGTCAGGATAATTCAGAACAATTCAGGGAAATATAGACTTTTTGAACACATTTAAAACAATTTCTAAACGCTGGTGGTGTTGCATTTTTTTAAGGACACGATTATGTTGTTGTCATATTGGTTCTGCAGTGGATTTGTTATTGTATGAAACAGTTAAGCACGGTTACTTCAAACCATTTATTTGGCAAGTTTCGACAATAGGAATTTGTTTTCGTTATAACTTGTCGTTAATGTCTTATTGATAGAGGTGTTGCGGTAAAATATGGAAGAGTGTCAGGCTTGCTATTTTTGTTGTTGAATTAGTAGTGAAATGTTCTTCAGAGCTCGGTTATTAACTTTATTGTCAATGTGATGCTTTACAAGACAGGTTCCGGCGTACTGCCAACATATCACCAGGAAAAGGCGTCAAAACACCAGAAAGCGCAAAAAGGTTGGTAGTACCCCGAAGTCGATTGATGCTGTTTCTTCGCACATGGCAGTTGTATGTTATGAACAGTTACCCAGGTGTTTTAGAGGGAAGGTGTATTTGATAGTAAGTTGTTGCTGATTTTTAGACTTCGATGTTATTTACCCTACTTCATGTGTGGCACTGACATCATGAGCATAGTTTATTTGAGAATAAAGTAGAATAACTACCAACGCCTATGCGGCTTGTAATAAACACATAAACGTTTCATACCAAACTTTGTTGTACACGTTTCATATTGCGCGGAATTTTGCATGAAGCTTTTTCTCGACAGGGCTAGACACTGTAAGCAAAAATGTGTTTTCCGTTTATGTTGTGATTTAAATTAGGAGGTTCATAACGTTTCGGGTGAACGGTTAGCCTGTTGCTCGACATAATATGTTATATTGGGCAAAACAGCAAGATGATTTTAAACAAGTTGTTAGCGCACTGATCCCACAGCTGTATGGACTTTTAGTTTAGCTATAAATTACTGGTCAAGCGAAATGAGCCGTAAATGAAAACGCCTTGGATAACGCAATACAATTTCAAATACACATTTTCAATAAAAAAAATTATGTTGCGCCTTTAATACAATTACTGATGATAAAAAAAACATAAAAATACGATTACTTACAAATATCACTCCCCCCTGAAACCCAAATATTCTCTCCTAGGGGGAACTTCCGATCCGGTTGAGCACGTTTGCTTTCGACTGACCGGTGAGGAAAACCAAAAACGGCAAACATATTTTTTTAAGGTAAAGGGTCAACCTGTTTACCTTTTGTTTGTGGTGGTAGTATAAGGAAGTAGTAGTAAGTATAGGTAAGTAGGAGGTAGTAGGTAAATGTTTAGTTATTTTAATATTTAGTGGTTAATGCACCCTTAACAAACAGGTTTCCCTAAGAAAAAAAGGCAAAACTACACAGCGAGAAAATTTACCTTATTCAAATAGAATAAACGCGGCATTATTCGGGACCGAATTAAATCGCGGCCAAGTGCGACTAGCGGTGGGAGAGGGGGGCACATCCACCTAACGTCAGTCGATGTCGAACCGTTCGCGGCCTGATAGCGAAAGATTCCGTCGAAAAAGTCGCGCCCCTCTTTCAAAGTCCGGGCTGACGAAAAAGCCGGGCGCGAAAACGCGGCGCGAATCGAGCGCTTTCCGCGACCCTTACTACCTGTTAATGGATCCGCCTGTCGCAGCGAAATCGAATCGCGGCGCCCGCGCAAAGCGATTTGTAATAATGTTTAAGTTGATTTCGTTCTGGGCCCGTCTCGGCGAGCGCCGCGCAATCAATACTTCACGTGTTCATTGGATTTTATTAGGACCGCCCCTCGTCCTCCCGGGATAGGGCGAAATGTCGCTACCAGTTAGAGAATACATGCGTTTACCCTTTTTTCAGACCTTTGTTGAGTTGCTTCGAGGAGTTGGCGAGGCCTTCATTGAATTTGGGCAAGACGCGAAATGCGGTTTTGCCCTTGTGTTTTGCCGACGTATTATGTTGTTGGACATGCGCGCGATCCGACCCCGGGACCAACAGCGCTGCTAATTTATACGAATGAGCCTAGTTTAATGCATGCGGTCAGCCCGGGTCTTTGCGAAGCAGCGCTCGATACTTTTAGGCGTGATTCGCCTGCGGATTGTTTTCCCGTTCTTCGTTTCATACTTGTTCGCACGTAAGCTGGGCCTTCAAATTAACGCTAAACCGCGTCCGAAAAAGGTATGAGCGAAATGGGCTTTAAAAGTTTGTTTTGCTTGCGAAAGATGGCGATTGCTTCTGCGCCAAAACTAAAGCGCCGTTATTATAAAGGTTGCATGCTGCGTCCTAAACATGGTACGGTAATGGTTTTCATACATTGTTTTAAAACTTTGAATTTTTAAATGGTACTTTATGTAAGCTTGTGTACTATACGTGTTGTTGTGACATAAAGTTGCGTTTTGTTGAAGATATACTGCGTACGTTTACCAACGCGAGTCCTGTTTAAACGTGATTGAGCAGCTTTTTAGTTTGAGATATACAGCGTCGCTATTGCTATTTTTACATGCTGCGTATTAAACAAGGTACGACAATGGTTTTCATATTTGTTTTGTTTAATTAACCAATTATAGGCTTTTTCGGGGTTTACTCTAACTGTAAGAGCTGGAAAAATGTGTAACTGACCGGCAGTGATGTATGCTTTAGTTTGTCTTTTAGCTGAACATTATCTAGTCGTTAGTTGTATGTTATAGAGACACCGATAAATTAAATTTTAAACCAATGAAAAAATGACTGACATATTTTGAGATTCGACTTAGTCTTTTCTTAAGTATTGATTGGTTGGTTTATAACATTGGTACAAAGTAACGTTTTCAACCTTAAAATTCGATTTATCAGACAACTTTCCAACGCGAATTTTGTCTTAATAACCTCAAAAAGCAAAACATCTGCAAGCTTCAATTTTGGGCACCTCAAAATAGCACCAATAAGTTTAAACACGTGAAAAACGGTGTATGTTCTCAATTATATAGCCGCTTGAAAAAGTTTAGAGAGTTGGTTATTTCAAACTTAATCCGTAAAATGGCGGAAAACATGATTTGAATGTAGGAACTGCTGTTATTTATCACCTTATTACAGATTAAGGTTGGTTTAAATAAGCCTACCGTTTCTCGAAAAAATGCACATTATTTGCTGCTGAATTGAAGTATGTTCTTCAAACATTTTCCATGACAAGTATAACATTTTATTGAATAATTGAAATTTAAAAGATTTATATTTCACTGCAGCTGCTTATTATAGAATCTATCAACTGTTGTAGAATTGTTGAAGAGTTGAATGATTTTTTTTTATTTGACTCCGTTAAAGAGAACAACTGAATACAAGCGAAAACTTCGAAGAATTTTCACGGATATTGCTTATTGTTCATTACGTACGTAAGTTCCTCTTACTAAACCAACCACGTTATCTACTACGTAACAACTATTGTACATGTTATCTAGCAAATTTGAAATAAATCGGTTCTTAATGTTGACAAGTTATATTTTCCAGTAAAATATTTGTTGAAATCTATTCAGGATTTTCGCCCATCTCACTGGTTCAGAATAACTGCTAAATACATCACATTGTTTATTGCAAAGATTTTTTAAAATGATTTCATACCATATTTGCTCGCATTATAGACTGGACAAATAACACAAAATTGGCGATTAGAAAGTGTCGATTTTATCTAACGCAAATTTTTAAACACATTTTGGGTGCCAAAGGTCAAACAAAACAACTTATTACTTTACGGTTATTTACGTCTCTCAGAAATACCTAGAAAGCTCATTATTGAGTTTAAACGCTATGGGGAAAAAAACTTTAAAATATTGTTATCTGTTAAGAGTTTGATTGCGTCTCAACAATAAGCAAGTCCCACTTATTCCTATTTGTTTTTGTATAAATGCAGGCTTAAAAATTACACTGACGAATAGAACTACAATTGTAATTTCAAACCTTTGTCATTTTTTCACGTTATTTAAAGTATAGAATGCGGTGCGTGAACAACGATTTCGAAACAGATTAAAAATGTCGGCGATTTGAAGTGATTTATTGAAGGTGTGTCGCATCAAAATTTGCTATTTATCACCGGACGTGATTAGAGCTTAACGCAGCACACAGCACAGGAAGCTTTAGAGTTGCCGGAATCTGTGATGAGGCGATTTTTTCGAGCCACTGTTTTAGGCGCCGTTTATTCCGGTTATGTTGGTGCTACAGTTCGTTGTTTTCGCGTCTTTTTTTCGTACTTTGATTTTGGAAAGTGCTACGAAATGCCCGTGTTCCTTGTGAAAGCTGATAATTTTGCTGTAAATTACAGCTCAAAACAAGTATAATTTTAATTGAAGATAAGTAAATAGAAACTTGTTGTTTTTTTTGCGCGTTATTTGTGACTTACTCGCTTTGAGAGATAAAATATTTCTAAGTTGGGTTTAAAGTTTAGTTCCAGCTGGAAACAGTCATGTAGGTCAACCGCAAAATTATAAATATCAAAGCCGAATAATGTCGAGTGAATCACAATTATGAGTTTCTATTTTCGTATTATAGCGGATATTTCGAAATAGATTTACTCCACCCACCAAGCTCAAACTGTCCTATTTTGTAGATTTTAGGTAGTTCAACGGACTACGATATCGATAGTTGCAAATAGCTGGACTGTGTTTAAGTAATTTGGCATCATTTGTTACTATATTTGGATTAATTGTAGTTATTTAATGCTTTATAATGTGATATAGATAGTTAAAGTTTTTTCTGTGAGATAAAGTAATCGCAACAGGTTGTGAGATGCAGTGTCAGTCATATAGTTTCGAAGTAGGGTTTTACATGTCAGTGAAGGTGGGCGGCATTTCTTTGCATTTTCGTGAAAAAAAATCTGGTGAAAACGGTTTAATAAAATTTAAAGAACAAGTCATAAACGTAGTTCTAAGCTTTTACTTTTGAAGTTTACATTAAAGTTTCCTAAAAGAATATAAATTTATAAAGAAGCAGGTAGCTTTTCAAAAAAATTTTTTTTTTCTTTTTTGTAACGCTGACGTGTTGTTATGTTTACCGTGCCGTCTGTTTTGAAAGCTAACCCTATTGCTTTGAGCCTTGCCTGTTACGCCTATCATCAAGCGCCCGAAAACACTTACCTTGGAACCTGTGTGCTTCTTATCACGACTGGTTGAAACCTGACGAATCACACCGTCTCTGGTTTACATCAGGGCTCCTGTCCTGCGCTTTAACGGCCTGACGAAAGGACAGAGCCCCTGGTGAGACGGTTTCGTCATTTCGGTAAGTCGTTGTACAACGAGGTCGAGTTTTAAACTTCAGGCAATAGGTGATTTTTTACCTTACAAAGTTTTGCGAGTGTTAGCTTCAATTAAGATTTTTTTGTTCGCTTTGTATTAATAAACGCGGAAGTTTTTGCCTATGGTGGAAATAGGCAGTTTTAAACTAAACAAATGACAAGTACTGTTTGTATAAAAATTATTGCTTAAAAGGAGATAACACAGGGTTTAGTCAGTTTAGTAAGTATTTGGGTTATTAAGGACATTTCGCATAAAAGAAGTGGTGACTTCAGCTTAAGGCGATATGTTTTAGGGTGTATGCGAAGGCTATAGATGTTGTTCAGCTTTGAATTAAAATTGGGGATTTTAAATTAACACTTTTTAGTTGACTTTTTGAGAAAAGCAAATTTATAATGACGCCCAACTAGATTTTTAATTTATCGGTGGCAATAGACACCTTTGAACTTAGACGAATAAACTTTAGTTTTAAACAACAACGAACCATTAGAAATGATTTTTCTATACTTGTTCCAAAAGTGGGGAATTTGACGGTGCCTTTTACATCTCCCTCTTACATATTTTCCTTAGACGTATTCCCGGTTCGGTCCGTTGTATGTTGCTGGATGCAAACTGCCAGTGTTGTAAGCTAGTCATTTTGGAATGACTTATGTCCCAGTCAAGTCATTTGTGAAATATCTTTAGTCCAAGTCACGTCTTTTCGAATAAATACTAAGTCTAATCCCTGTCAAGTCATAATTAAAGCAAGTCAATTCAAAGTCAAGTTCTTGTACGAACAATTACATGTTAAGCTATTAAAATTGGGTAAACTCGTACGATTATGAGCAAACCTTAATTAAAAATACTAAAAAGTCAATAGATGGGACAAATAATCCAATTTTAATTTCAACCCAAGTCTTTTGTCTAAAAGAAGTCAAGTCAAGTCATTTGCCCGGAAGACTTAAGTCAAGCCAAGTCATTTAAAAACAGTGACTTGAGTGCACTTGAGTCAAGTCATTACAACACTGCAAACTGCTGCTCCTGGGATCGCGGATAACGCCATTATTCCTCGCAACTTGTTTCATCTGACGAATATCTTAACCCCCTCGAATTCCCTCCCCTTGCGTGCTCGTATCTGAGATAGGGCGTCGTGCTGTGCGTGACAGCGCAGATAAAACCGAGAGTGCATTAAGGTAAAGGGCGTTCGGTGCACGTCGAACGAGAGATACCTTGCAAGAATCGATCCCTCCTGAGACGTTGTCATTTCCAAGTTTTCTTGTCTTTGATCGTCATTTTCCTCCCAAGAAACGCCGCAAGATTTCGACTGCGTCAGGTCAGTTTTTGCCCCGACGGTCGCGATTGCGAGATATTGCCTAGCTTTGGTGACCCATATTGGCGCTTGCCATGCGCGTATATATAGAACAAGGCTATACTCACTGACATTTGAAATGTCAATGATCGAAGTGGCGGCCTATTGCGATGCGCGTAAGAAGGTGACTGCCAACTATGAAGGTTTTTTCTCTTATTGCTTCCAATAGCTTACGGGAAGCGGATTTCCATCGATTAAATTCGTGCCCTGTTTGTTTTTTATTGAAAGCTTTCTTAGTATAAAGCAGGTTACGCATTTCAATTTGGAAATGATTTACTGATTTTTCAATTCCAAGCTAATTTTGTATGCCGGAATACGGCACAATAAGCTGGTTCGCATTAATCGCGTGATAGCTTATTAGTTTGATTGAAACTCAAAAAATTATAGGCAAACTTATCATTCAAAACAAGCTCAAAAACAAATTTAAAGTCAACTACGTTAATAGGCATAAATTGTAGTAACCAACTGAATTACCTATATAAATCTGTAGCGGAATATGACCGTGTTTTAGTAAGTGATTCCACGCTTAGGGGAAATTCAAAAACTGTCCGATGAACTGGCATCATTCAAATGATTTGAAACTTGTTAATTCATGCGAAATTGGTTGAATTGAGTTACACGGGAAACCAATGCGAGATTTCCTTGCCTTGAAACAAATAAAAAGTATTTAACTGCCTTTTATTGTCCCCTGTTTGAAAGAAAATTCAGATTGGAACTTGGTGTTCAATGTTTGGGTTTCGCTTAAAAATGTGTCTAATGATCATTGTTATTATTGATGATTATATATTATTTCCTACTGGGAGTCAATAACTAACTTGATCGACTTGATTTTTTACAAGAAATTATTGACAGTGGCCTCTAAGATCAAATAACACTTACATTTTGACTTGATAAGTGAGATCGACATCATTGATCGAATGTTTTGAAACATACAATTGTAGCCCGGCAGTAGATTAGCTCAAACTGAAATTTAAAAATTATTACGTGTTAGATTTAAGCTGAATACATTTTTTTTTCTAAATACCAGCCCTTGAATGGAAATTAAATCACATTGAGACGGATGAATCAGCTGATGGACTCGACTTTATTCTAAAGTTATTTTAAATCGACTTGTACAGCCGCCAGAATAAAAAATACGGTCCTGGTCTGACTTAATATTAATCATTGTGACTAACCAAAATCCAAAAAGTTGTCTTGGTACCTCGTTCGGAAAGACCAGCCCCCGGATTACAATGCACCCAGACTGGGACTTACAAACTAATCTTTAGTAAAATGACGAGACTTGACTCTTTCCAAATAATTTGGCTTGACTTGAGTCTTTTGACCGAAATGACTTGACTTAAATTTTTGTGTAAAATTACTTGGGTTTAATAAGGTGTTTTTATTATTTTTTTTTTAATAAAATTGGGTTATTGATCTTCTTTTATGCACGTAAAACAAGTTTGCTATATTGCGTTTTGTTATTTTTAGTCCAGTTATTGCTCATAGTAGGACGAGTTTGCCAATTGTAATAGTTTAACCTTTAATTTATTATGTCAATGTCATGACTTTAAGTTAACCTGCTCTCAACATGACTAAACCGGGACTTGTTATTTTCGCAAAAGACCTGACTTGGACATAGGTCTTTTCAAAATAACTTATTTACAACACTGGAAAGGTCTAATGTGTAACTGTATCGCCTAGGATTAAAATGAAGTGACAAAAACTTCTTGAAGCTCCATCCAATAGGATTAAAGATGGAGCCATTCTCGGAATCAGTAATTACAGTAATAGATGCGACTCCAAAAAATCCTCCTAAATGAACTTATTGGCAAACTGTTGGCCCCGGTTCAGACTTTTCACTGCGAAGCACCACACCCCGGGCGTATGACTTCGAACCCGAAGGCGAAGGTGAAGCGACACCGTATAGTTGCGTTCTGCTTGCCAATGTCAAACGCGCCCACAGAGTGCGAAAAAGCAAAACAAGCGCTCGTAAAACCAGCGGGAGGCGAGGCGACGGAATTTGCTGTCGTCGCGAGAATCCAGTTACGAGCGAGCCAATATACCGCTAAAGGTCTTCGGAAACCTGCCGGGCCAACCTTGAAACCGATAACTTAGATTGATTTTAATTCCCATATTAGGTTACAATTAGAATTACAGAATTCGCTAAGTATTGAATTTAATCTAATCCAATCTAGAAGTTCTTGCTTGAAACCGAGAACTGGAAAACTGGATTTTGTTCAAATTTTTCGACTTGGATTAAGTAAAAAAAAGCATTTCAGTTTTTCTAAATCAGATAATCATTAAAATCACAGAATTTACTAAGTATTAAATTTAATTTAATCTAATCTGAACTAGAACTACCTTTATTAATTAACAATCAAGTTGTGCTAATCTCACTTGACATAAATATAATTTCAGGGTGAGAATGTTGCTTTTCAGTCCGATATAATTAACCGTCATAACTTGTTCCAAGACAGAAATTTAAACTTTCTGAAACATAGTGGCGTTTTAGGAAAAAAGGGAAATTATGGATTAGGACAAGAAATTGGTCAGTCTGACGTTTTACAATGATAGCATTGGAATTGCGCTCTAAACAGAACAATCTGGTTGTCGTTTTTTATTATTACGCTGAAACTACAAAATAGATCGACGGGCGAGAATAAAAAGTAGCACCTATCCAGAAGCAAAAGGTGTGGGCTAAAGGCCAAGCCCAGTTAACTTTAAGAATTACGAGGTTTTCAGAATTTGAAGCACAGATATGCTCGAGTGTTATATCGACTCGACCATGAAGCGTCGGTATTTTTTGCATACTTACAACGGTATATAACGAAGCAAGAACCATCTAGCTGTAAAAGTCTGCTTGGAACATTACAGGCCGGTGAGGCCACCCATGGGACTTGTTGTGGGAGTCGGATGACGGCCAAGAGATGATAAAAGTTCGCGCCGCGAATTTTGCTAGACAAAGGCTCAATGTCGCAACCTTGGCTTCCTGGCGAGAGTTTTTTTTCATGAGAAAAGCCACTCTGTAAGGAGGTTTACGTTTAACTGACATAGACTGGAAGCTGCTTTTAAACAGTAATTTGGAAAGAGTTCCGTACTTCGGAATTTCGGCAAAATGGACGCCGAAATCAGTAGGCCTTGACCTTAGGAATTTTTGGCGAAACAAGTAGTATTTCTAGTAGTAAAATATACCGAAGGTTTAGTTTGGCATGGAAGTCAACACTCTGTTTTTTGTATTTTTTCTGTTTTTAAATACATCGAATTATATCTCATTTGCGCATAGTATTTCGTACTTTTAAGGTTACGTGAGACTGAGTCTGTTATAATTTATGATGCCGAGTTATTACTGTAGTTTTTGCCAAACTTTTTTTTTGCCAAAAAGCTGAATGTTGGCGTACGAAAGGAAAACTTGCAATGTACTTAACCTTCGCATCTTTAGACCAAAGATAAATAATCAGTTTCTATGCTTGATCGAAGCTTATTTGGGGCTATTGTGTTGTTTTTGAATCTTCATAAAAATAATCAACTGTTGTTCAGAGCCGACTTGAAAATGTTTTTGCAAGTATGATGTGTTACTTAACTTTTGAAAGGATAAATTTTAACAGGTTGATGAGTTAGGTACCAAAGTCTTTTTTTATAAATAAATCAAGTAAACACGTATGTGTAGCATTCTTAAAATATTTTTATGATAAATGAAAACATACGTTTAATTCAATGATGTTTTATTTAACTGAGTTGACAACTTATTGCATTAATGGGGGTGTTTATAATATATTTTTATATCCTTTTGATTTGTCAATATCGTTACCATTTTTGGTCGTTGTTCAACATCGGTTCAGACTATATTAGGGCGTTTCGTCACTACACCATTGTTTTTGTGTGGCTATATATTCTTTTAATGAATATAGATCGGCAGTTGGTCTTACGAGTAGATTTAGATTTACAGCACTATTTCTTTTTTTGATTTCTGTTAAATAAAATCCCGAAAAAACTTTTGTATCGCATGTTCCAAATATAGCTCACTGGCTATGTCACACAGTTCCTAATAATCAGCCAAACTCTGTCACCCATCCCATGTCTAATATCCTTAATTTCCCAAAACTTGCGACGCTCTGTGGCCTCAGGAAGCACGAATAACAACAATCCATCGACATTAGCGGACTCCTTCAATCGAATGCTTTATAAGGTCAGTAGCCGGCCGTCTTGTCTTTCCCATTTCAGTCAACTCCTATATTGATCAGCAGGCGCGCGTGCTCAGGTCTTGCGCACATAATTGAGATGGGCTGTTTTATGGTAGCTGTGTGCTTCTAACAAGCAATCGGGGGTCGACTTACCGATGCATCGACTAACTGAGGCGAAAGCTCGCTCTTTCGCTCAGTCGGTCGTTTGCCTTTTTGGCTCGGGTCAGTCTTCTGGGAGTAGAAGTTCTAGTTCGAAACGAACCTCATTTATTGGCGACTGATTTATTGGACACGACAATGAGCACGAGTAACGGACTCTTCTCTGCACGTACGACTTAACCGATCCTGACCCAAATGGGCCTTAACCTTTTTTCATTAGCTGCTATTGAGAAGAACACGTTTCTTCGTCAGTTTACTCTCTTTACATTTAAAAACGTTTTTGTCACATTTTGAATCCGCAACTTGATACTAATACGATTAAACAAAACTAGAATTATGTATTACCTTGCATTCGAGTTAACCAGGGGTTCCTATATTGGGGTCCATACATTGCTCAAAGGTTTGTTCATGAAGGCCTAATCAAAATATTCGTGTGTAGTTAAAAATGGAATGTTTTTTTTTTAAAGAAAAGAGTACTGTTTATTTCTAGACTTATTTTATCCCATTGACTTTATGAAACCCGGTTGTGCTATTTTTTGTTATTTTTTACTGTTACAGATTTTAATTTTAAGAACGAGGCAAATACACCTAACACCTGCTGATTTTTAAGGTTTTGGTTTTAAAGAAATACCTCAAATAACCTATAACTATTGGTAACGACAAATGGTTTGGGGTAAAACGTGGCACAGAATTCAAATTACTTGTTCAATCAAAACATTTCACACACGAGTAATTCGTCATGATAGGCTCAGCGCCTCTTGAAGGTAAGCTGAAATCTCGGAATTTACACCTTTAAATTAGCTCACGTGCCATTTGCGAAGAGAAGTCGTAGTTTTTGCGCCTTGTCGCAAACCCAATAAAACATGACGACCCTGGCATGATTGAAACAGTGTTTTTGTAGACCCAGCGTTTTGAACGCCACCCAAACTAAACAACTGTGTTTAGACTTGCACAAAGGAGAAAAAATTGCGGATATAATTTTTATGTCTTTAACGCCCAAAACAAGTGGTCGGCATAACACAGAGCCTCTCTAAATATGGGTCGTGAAGGGGATGCGCGATTTTTCAGAGATCACGGGTTCACGAGTATGTAAACCGACATATTTTATTCTGATACCCTAAATTTTGGGAAGAAAGTATCACAATCCGACTATATCCGATTACATAAAATGAAGTCATCACTTTGTTCAAACATGCAATATTGATGAACTTTAACGTTTAAAGGTATTGTACCAGGTTGTTTGTCAACACGTAGCTTTAGCGTTAACTAAGTTATCCACGTTTTTAACCTATTAATTTTATGTTTTGCCTTTAAAGATGGAAATCACTGACTTGAATCGCAAATCTTGACTGAAAGTCCTATATTAATTTGGTTTAGGATCGTTACTGATACTACCATTGAAATCGAGTATCGGCTCCGATCCGATATTATCGGTCATCCCTAATCACGAGTAAGACTACATCAAAATCGTGGTGTACGATGTATCATTTATAGGCAAATGTTCAAACCAATGCAACTCCCTGGATACTTTCCCCAGTAAACGCATGCCCAAGTAAAATACGATTAATGTGCGAACATAGTTGAATATACTAAAATGGTTCGAATACTAAACGGTTTAAAAATCACATGTAAAAAACAAGCATTCCCCTCTTGGTATTAACTTAGCTACGGTATTCCTTGTAACCTCTTTAGCTTTAATGGGAGGCGCTTCGTGGCGTTATGCAAGGGCCAAGCGCATACTAATTGCCTCGCATCATTACGCGCCGCTCTACGTAAATCGAAAAACGCCAAAGCCGCGCTGGTTCGATCCACATCTAATTTCCTTCACTTTAGCCTGGAGCCAAGGTGCTGAAAACTAAAGGCTGCCGGAGCGTCGGAGCAAAACGAACACACTGATCAATAGCGATAAATATTGATGCTCGTTTTGCCGCTTTATTTTGCCTCGCCCTGTGTCTCTTGCCAACTTATCTGGGGCCCGGCCTGTCGCTCTCGACGCGTCCGACTTGATTTTGATGGAAAACACCTTTCGCCTGTTCGTCTGTCGCGCTCCGTCCGTGTACCTGTCGATTTACGTTAGGGCGCGATTGGCGAACAGGCGAAATTCCTTCGCTTGCTTAATCGATGGCGAGGGCAGGGAGGCTGTTCATGGACTGCGCCCGAAGACAAAATTAACTGCTTGGGCCTATGTGAAAGTGATTGGTGAGCCGTTTGCCGCGGCACACCGGTGTGCATCCAGAACATCGCAAGTGTAAATATTCGTTTGTTATAACACAACCTATATAAGTATTGTAATACAAATTTACCATTTTAATGCACACTAGTATACACTCATTACAAAGTGAGGGCATTACGATATTAACATGCTGCCTTTACGAAGTGATATTTTCAGGTTACGTTATTTATATTTGGTTTTAATTAAAATATCAATGCCTAAACTGACATTTCGCTATTTACAAATGTTTGGATAATAAAACTCATTTCGTTTCGGCAATATATTCCATTTAATTCCGAAACGTTTGTAAAGAGCGAAATGTCAATCTTGTCGAACATTAGGGCTCTGACAGTTTGGAAACATTACTAAGCAACCCGTGTGTTGTGCTGCAAAGTTTGTAAAAAGGTGTTTTTATGAAATTTATTAGAGTTCCACTAGCTACTGTGATATAAGGACCCAAGCCGTATTTATCTCACACAAAGGATGTTTATTAGGGAGGCCAGTAGAGGTATACGCTTTTCGCAGACCCCCGACTTTATAAAGTTTGTTTCCCATAAACTGGAAATAGTAATTTGACCAATAAAACGTATTTGACTTTTAATCGGAATAGCACAAATTAAACTTTTAGCTGATATAGAGTACATAGCCAAAGCTCAATATTTAATATTTGTCAGGTGTGCGGCAACGCCCGAACAGAGTTCGGACCAATCGGAAGTAATATAAAAATAAGATTTTGGAGAAAAGTTTGTTTTGTAACATTAAAAAAGAAAGTTTTGTTTTGTAACATTTTGCAATATTGTTTCAGCCAAAAAGGACGGTATATATTTTAGCTAAAAAACATAACTCTTTTTATATTATTTTTTTTGCTACGTTCGCGACAAGTACTTAGATCAGTGCTTCTCAACCCACGGGTCGCGACCCAAAATTGAGTCGCTGTCTGATTTGGTTGGGTCGCCGACCGCATTGGCTCACATGTTTATACTAATTGAGATTGGTTATGAGAAACAAATTTGGAAAATTAAGGAAGCAATACAAATAATGTCTTATAATAATTTTTAAAATTCGAAATTCTTTATGCTTATGCCTAATTTTGTTCGCTTACAAGAAAAAACAATTGGGTCGCCAAAGCTTAGTCGTCATACTTACACATACCATTTGGGTCGCCGCGAAAAAAGGTTGAGAAGCAATGACTTAGATTCTAATATACGAGTTCTCATACTCGACATGGGTGTTGTCATTTATTATGATTAGGACCAGAATTTACTTTTAGCCATAATCCGTATCCGAAGCTTTTGACTCGGCATTTATTAAAGCAGCATGCTAGCGAGGGTACTCGAACTGTACACGAGTACTCGTATTTGGTACGAGATATGACAGCTTTTTTACTGTTACCCTTGAAATGTAAGCAATTCAAAACGAGGTAAGGTTTTGCCAATCTTAAGTTTTTATGAAGTGTTTATCGTGGATACGTTGAGAAACACATTTGAAACGAGAGACACGCTATACGGGTTTTCAACGAAAGTTACCCGCTTTAAACCAGTATTTGGAGTTTGGTTTAGTATTTTCGTTTTGTTGATATAATATTTTAACCGCTGAAAAATGTTTATACAGACTTTAGGCGAAAATTCCATAATAAGTGAAAACATAACCTAAACATAACGTGTCTAAGAAGTATACTTATTTAATTAAATACTGCCAGATTCAAACAAACCTGGCCAGTAAACGAATTCATTTTGTCAAGCAATTTTCGTCCAACATTTAAATATAAACTTAAATACAAAAACATCGCTATGCATAAAATAGGAATCTGTTGAGACGTCAAATATTGATAAACAAGGTATCAGTTATTTGCATCCTCGTTTTGAAAAAATAACACTAGTGATTTCGCCCAAACGAACCGTAACGCCCTTGAAGCC
Organism: Ascidiella aspersa; assembly: GCF_963924565.1. Taxonomy (NCBI): domain Eukaryota; kingdom Metazoa; phylum Chordata; class Ascidiacea; order Phlebobranchia; family Ascidiidae; genus Ascidiella; species Ascidiella aspersa. Next base: position 26,536,446 of record NC_139451.1, read on the forward strand.
GCAATAGCGCACACATTAAAACAATATGGCCCCGGTCAAAGAGGAACGAAATATATTGGGAGCTCGACACTAAGCTCATTACAGGCAGGAGAACCCGAATGACGTTTGACCGTCGTGCTTATACCTTGCTTTACCGTGGCACGTGCAATTACAAAGCGTGTATTTGGAGCCAGCGGCTAATCCGGGTCGCAAGTGTATTAAAGGGCACCTGACCCGCGACGCGATCGCGGATTAATTGCGACGGGAATATGAAATACGCACTCGACGTCGCGAGATTCGACGCGCGAACGAGAATTGGACCAGCTTGCACATGGCCTCTCTGAAAGCTGCCAGACTAGACCTTTTCCATTTCCAATTTTCTCTCGTTTTTTAAACCGTCGAAGAGTTTTTAAAGCGGTGCAAAAGCGCAAGTTAAGTTTTTAAAACAGTGATTTTTTTCTTTTTTTACCTGTGATTCGGCATTTTTTTACTTTGTTGAAGCTTCTGGTCGATATTTGATATTTCGTCGTTATTCAACACTTAAAAAGTACACCCTCGCCTTAAAAGCAGCCAATTTTCCTACTAAAACAGGCATAAAAATTGGAGCTGCCTGACTCTAAGGTGGCCATGTATGCCGAGCCTCTACCTTAAATACCAAGCCTCAACATTGCTTTGCATTTGACCATTTTAAACTCCAGCAGATTAAGTAGGAAAACATACGCAAGATAAAATTCAACTCATATAGTAAGAATATCAAAGCCCATACAAAAGTAGGTATCATTTTGAACGTTTCGAATATCTCTTTATTCATTTTCAACATCTGTTTTGAAAATGAATATGTTGAAAATAAATAAAGATATATATTCGAACGTTCAATATGATATCTACTTCAGTATGGGCGTTGATATTCTTACTATGTCTTACTAAAAGCTCTAACCATCATGCTCCAAAATTCAAGTCACTTTCAAGGTAGAGTAACCTGACCTAATTAAAGGTTTATTTCAATACAAATAGGGCGATAAGAATAAAACAGTTCTACCCAGGACACGGCCCTTAAACGAACAGGTCCCCTAACCGTCCCGAACCCTTCAGTGTTTAGCAGTTGCGCAAAACACATTCTGAACTCGTTCAGAGCGAATGCACTTGTCTGCCTGCGTAAGAGGCCCGAAGCACTCCTACCTGGAGCTGCAGGAAAGGCGGCGGCTTAGCGGGTGCCTTGTGTGCAATGTAACACTAAGGTATTAAATGCCGAGTTATGCTCCGCGAAGGGGTGTTGCTTTTGAACCGCTTTGTTCATCTAGTATTTGTGTATATTCTCTTTGCAGTCTGTGTTTTAAGACAGCTATCCAAAATTGTTCGAAACTGTATCCGTTACGAATCGTCGCAATCTTTGTTAACGACAGTGGGTAGCTCTTTGGAAACGGATTATACTATTTTCAGTATTGTATTCTGTGCTTACAGGCTATGTTCACTGTTTAAACTGTATTTGGTTACACAATTTCCAATGTAGTACTTTATGTTTTTTCGGGAATATGTGCAGCTGTTTAAAAATCTATCCTATTTTTTTTAGTGTGTTTTAAACGGCGATGTGCTGCTGTTGGATTTGGTCTTTGGTTATTTTGTTGGCACTGGTTATTAGTATATGTTTTAAACAGTCTTAAGGTATTGTTTTTGTTGTATTGTATCTGTGTTTTAAAGGTTATGTGCAACTGATTGGAAGGATGTTTGGATTTTCTTTTTGCAATGTCGTAGTATGTGTGCTAAACGGCCAGGTTTGATTTTCGTCATCACATAGTTTCGGTGGATAGTATTTAAGGCTGAGGATAGACCTAAATCTACAATTGCTATTGGTATATCTTTACAATTCTGAATGCGATTTGGAAACATTTTATTCCTAATCTCAGGATGACGAATGTTTCAGATTTAGATTTACGATAAACGTTTTGGAAGCAAATTCACTCGATAATTGTGAGTAAATGGTAATCGATTTTTGTCTTTCGGAACGCCGTTTGGAAAACCGTCTTACGCCCATCGAAGAAACAATCGCAGACCCTCGTATATCATTGCACGGCCGCCGACAAATATTGTCTGGCAAAATCACCGGGGGTAACTAATTACTGAATCACGGTTGCGCTATTAATCGATGCCTTGCCAATGGAAGTGCGCTTGGCAGCATCGAACAGCAAAGGCAATCATGGTCCGGGGTTAGAGATAAAAGCTGAATAAGACGACCAGGGATTTGATGGAATGTATTAAAAGTCGATCCGTAATGCAATGTATTATAATGGTGTTTCGATTGCGCGTGAAAAGCAATGACACACTGTGTTAGTGTGTCTAGAGGTCAACGACCGTGAGGGTGCGTCTTTCGACAGTTCGACAGCAAAGCTATCGATTCGCGTTACTTTGGTGCCAATGGTACTGTGTTTCGGCCGCGAACATACATCTGTAAAATGTATAATATTTGTCATAATGATGTGCATTGTGCATTCACACCAAGAATAATTCTAAGTAAATACCTGATAATACCTACGCCATTAATTAATACATCTCTATTTTACTTCGAATTAAACGACTGACTCAGATATTATGCCTTATCATTCTAACAAACGTTCACTTCGTTTTGAAGTCATTGTCGTCATTTACTTACAAGGGCTGGGCGATATTTCTTATAAATGCTAAGTGTGGTTATATAGGGTAATCAGGTGGCACTATATAGAGACACATTGCATTGAAATCTTGACAAGCTTTCGCACAACCGTGCTTTATCAGGTCAAAGTAGAAAATCTTTGACTTTAAATAGTACCGCTTGATTACTCTATTTAGAATTATACAAATACGACCATTTACAAAAAGATTTACTGCTATATGTTTATGTCTATGAACTGTGTATGGTTTCAATAGCGGAATCGATACACGGCTTAAAGAGGACTTTTTTAAAGATCGTGTCGGATTGGAGAGAGACGAATATACATTCCGGGCACGAACTGCTGTCAGGTTGTCGACCTTGTTCTCACAATCCTCTTACAAGTCATTTCCTTGTGGCATTTGCTGAGCTGTTAATTAAGTGTTCGGCCGCAGTGTTTGAAATACTTCGCTGCGTGCAGACCCATACATTTTGTATTGCAATGCTAATAGGGTAAAATGGACAGTAAACATGGTCAAGAAAACATCTGTTATTCAAACTCATTTTTTACAGGAGTGATATTTTGGCTATGAGCTAAGGTATTTACTGGTTGAAGATGTCAAATTTGCTGTTTTCATTTTTACCTCACAGATACTTGTGATGCCCTGTAATGCGTTTTTTTTTCTGGAATGCTCTTTAATAATTCCAGTATCAACGTTTTTAGCGTAAATTCAGTATGTTTGTTTTATTCCTGAATTGTGACTTATTTTTTCTTTAACATCAGTTTGTTGTCTTTATTTAATAGTAACTTAAGAAGTTAATTACCAGATAGAAACACTTGAATACCAGATTAAATCTGGAACACCTGGGAAGTTAGGGAACCTATGGAAAGGGTTAGAAAGTATAAAGGTTGCGAACCACTGGTTTATGTTATTTGCAGTAGGGCGGGATATAAACAACGATGTTAAGGAAAGATTTTGACAGTCGATGGCGGAAGTTCGGAACTCGAATGGGCGGAATTCGTGAAAGTAAAACTTTATTTAAAAACTTTATTTGCAAAACAGAACAAGTGTGACTATATATCATTTATAAGTTTTGTGGATTAGCGAGGTTTACTGGAATGAGACTTGAACGACCTTACAGTTTAAGATACGCGATAATCAGGAATAACACCTTGAAATATATTTGTATGGTTTGAAATTAATTCATGTCAGAAAAACATTTTTAGGCAAAAGTTGATGGAATAACATACTGCTGAATGAAGCGGGGAATACGAGAAAACGTTTAAAAAGTATGTTTTATACAGCGTTATGCCAGAGTTTATCTCGGTCTTACATATTGACGAAGAAAAGAAAATGGCGATTCAGTTATTAAGAATCAGTTTGTACCAAACTTGTCGCCTACATTTAAACTTGGTAGCACTTGGTGATTCATTCACCTTTTGCGTCACAAATGGATTCCTACCTTGCGTGGCCGGGCAGTTGATCCCATATGTTGTAATTGAACGCAATCGGAAAACATCCCAAATTTTGAGCTCGGTCGCTGTCTAGAACATGAAGCGATTTTGTGGTTTACAGATTGCACCATTATCAAAGGTATTGACATCTGACGATAACATTCAAGTGGAATATTTAGTTTTTTGGACTTTGGCATTACAATTATCTTTACCGAAACTTGTCCACAAGATGCAATCTGCAACCTGCTATTAGAATTGTAGTGGTTAAAGTAAAACTACTGATTTTAAACATGTTCATTAGACTTCAATGTTGCCGTTGTTGCATGAAAAGTTACTTGAAAAACATTACCGTTACGCGGCTTTAGTATAACGGTTGAATAGAGAAAAATGTTCCGCGATATGTCAACAAAAAGTCAAGGCTAGTTTGTTGTATTTGTTCACAACTAATTGTACGCAAGGGCTGTCCAGGTGCCATACGAGAGCTTCTTCTGCCACATTTGACAAATTTTGGGGCATACTTGCGTTTGAATTATGGCAGCTGTCGTATTTTATTTGTCAGTGTGAGTTAGTTTGTATAGCCCACATTAAATGTATTACAATATTATCCACAAATATGTGTGTAGCACGAGCTTGTCATAAAGTAAAAAAAAAATTGTCTCTGAAATATTGTTGTGGTCCATAATAACTATCCTTCTGTATTTGGGGCTGTAAAAGAGTTAGTTTTGTAACTTCAAGTTATGGGTTTTACTGAGCATCATTAAATTTTCGAAAAGTGGGTAATTATGAAATCAGGCAGTAACGCAGCAAAGGTAAATAGCTAGCAGGTGCTAAGCGATTAAAAAATTTATATAAACACTGTCCTATTGACATCATTAAAAACTCTAGCAACCCTTGCATAACGGTAAAAGAAGATTGACGCTAAAAACAGGAATTTCCACCGGGCTTTAGGTTTTCCCGTGTTTGCTCGCTGTTCATCACAAGCCAAAGCAACGGCTTCCGATAGAAAAGTGTACTAGTAGTGCAATAAGTGCAATAACAAGTGTCGTTATCGATGCCAGAAACGTGTGTGGCCGATTGACTATTTCAAGCCAGCCTGGGATCCCGTCCGCCTTCAGGCAAAGTCGCAAACACCTCTGTGGAATACAGCCTGTAGAGTTGGAGCCGGTTTCCAGTGGTTCTGAACCAACTTCGCTACCTGGGCTTACGTCCCTGGCTTAATGATACTTGTTACTTCATACAGTTTAATTCGCAGCAAATGGTGATTGCTGTTTGGTGGAAAATGGAAAACACCTGATTGGTCGCTTTATTTGAATAACGAAACTGTATTAATAGCAAACTAAAACTCCTTTCACCTTCAGGCGAGGGAACGCAGCCTTAAACAAGGTAGCCATCGCATCGGGAGTGCAACTAGCATCGGCCGTGGGAACCTGCACGCACTTCAAAGGGCCTGACCTTTATCACGTGGTGTTAAGGCGGCGGCGACTTCTTTCTTCGCCCGAGCGCTGCCAAGAAGCCGCGGCGTAGATTGCCGGATATACTTGTCAAGGCAGCGCAGGGGCGAGATGGTAGCGTGCCCGTATAGGTGCGAAGGCGAACTTTGCGCGGCCCGTGGCATTTTCGCGGCGGTGCCCCCCTGGCCCTGCGTCCTGCCAAACTGAGGTGTTTATTAGCGCCGGCGCCGCTCCTTCCTATCTGGCACGGTTTGAGGTTCGTCTCCTGATCTCTTTCTGCATCCGCTGGCATTTGGGGATAGCTCCGTTTCGTTGGCGGATGGCCACAGTTCAAGAGCTTAGCGAAATTTGTCTTAAGACACGGCAAAGCAGAAGGTAGAATATGTGCTTATCGAATTTCAAGTAAGTCAGAAGTTTTTCAAATTAAGAAATTATAGATTTCCGCGCTCAGAAAGAGTGGAGTAGACTTACGTAAAACTTTCAGGGTGTTTATGGTACGAAACAGAGGGTTGGTATGACAAGTCTTTAGATCACATTCTTCAGATTGAGCGATACTGCTCTAAACTGTGTCGACTTTGTGTGAATGTTGTGGATGCAGCAGAATATATGATTGTGATTTTAAACCTTTCTATTCAATCATGTGTATTTTTTTAAATATTTTGTCATGTTAGATCAAAAATGGTGTCTCAATTTTCGGCGAAAACGTCGCCTTGTAAACATTATTTTATACTGATCAACGCAACTTTTGTTTTTAGGTAATAATTAAGCTAGAGAAAATCACAATTTGCCAGTTGTATAAACACAAAAACGGCACCGGTGACACAATTGCAATAAGTCTTCAAGAAACGTGACATCGGGCCGAACAACTCCAGGCAATTTGATGAATGACAGCGATCGCGCAACGCAAAGTGGCAACTCCACCGTTTAAAACGCAGAGGAGCTTTAGCGACGTGAAACAAAAATCCAGGCGCCTTCGCCAATCGCAAAAGAAAGCGCCTAAGCTATGAACGAGCTTCCAAGCAGGCAGGCCTCGGCGCTGGAGCAAGCCGATCCAGCAGCGGCTACAGGAAAAGGAAAATCAGGCCTTTCCTCAGGTGCCTTGAGAGCCGCGGAGATCCCATTGTTCGGTTGCTCGCTCCTGCCGGACGAAAGGTTGGGCACGAAGCCAGGCAAAGGGAGCAGAGTCAATAACAACACCGTCGCCTATTCAGCAGCGCGCCAACGGGAAGTGAAGGCACCATTACCGGTGCAGCTTTCTGCCGCTAACACAGCTACAGCGTTCGAGGGACTTACCGATGCTGCCGAAGGTGAAAATTCCAAGCTTCCCACTGAGCGAGGCGCGGATGCGATGACTGTTGGTGGTGATGACGCTGTGCCGAGTAAAGATGAAGCGGCCAAGATTGAGGAATTGCGAGGCGCCAAGGAACCCATAGACGGCGAGGGCTACGTTCTTACACCAGGTCGGTTAGACTCGTTGGTTTTTCGTTGCTTATATTAGGGTTTTGATATTGTGTTGCCGCAAAGCTGCGTAAACGCGACAAAGCAAACGATCGGAGTGTTTTAAGATTTTTTCATCTTCAAAAAATTAATGTTTGGTTGTATCGTTCTACCTAATCAGCTACAGGCCCACGTGGTTACAATCCTATTCACACCACGAGTTTTATTATCACACTACATTAAATAAATCACGATGAAACATTTAAACTTGTGATAGATTTCATAAAACGAGAACTACTACGAAAATTGTGTTAAACCAATTATTTTCGACCGGTGTTCCATGGTGGTAGTATTTTCTAATAATAATTTACAGTACTGTTGCGGCTACTAAAAATGTTAATCCTTACATTTACATGTCTACCATCCTTATATTTGGTCGATATGTTTTAAATTTGACTATTATAGCCCGATACCGTTTTGGTCAGAATGGTTAGGTACAAATGTTTCTAAAAATCGCTCTACTGTATAAAAATATAGCAGCTTGTTCCTTAACGCAAATTTAACGTATTCAGTGGAGTGTCATTAAAAATTAAAACATACTAGAGAACCAGTAAAATCAAAATGCAATTTGCCAATGAACCCGAACGCACAAAAATAACATTTTGTACTTTATAAAATCTCTTTATAAGATGTACCAGCAGACTCAAAGTGCGTGAAGGTCAAAACCCGCTTAAACATACACAGGCCTTTTACGTGGGCACGAATTTGCGCGGCTCCTTCAACCATTTCTCACCGTTCAATACGCACGTAACACGGAGGCGCGAAAATAACTTTTCAAGGAAACTGGGACGCTGATGACCCTGGACTGTTTGTGGCGATGGCTGCGATGCACCTATAGGCAGAGTGGGTTTGAAAGTGCTGAGAAGGGCACTTTTCGCCGTGACAGCATTTCGCACACCACCTTTAAGCCCGGGCCAATGGAGGAAGTAAGCCAAGGCGCGCACAAACGAATACCAACCTTAGGGAAAGTTTGGGACCTTCGCATTGTTACACCTCGAATCGACATGTGCCGCGCGGTCATTGCTGTCGAATATTTTACTATGGGCGCTCGGATTATTTTGCAAGGTGTATTATTATAACCGTTATTTATTTGTCGATATTGTAGCTTTTAAATGGCGTTTGGTTGCCATTGGTATCTTGCACGCGCCTTAGTTAAGGTTTTGTAATCGTTAGTTCCCTGGTGTTCAGAATGCAAATTGTTTTGACAACGTTTGTACTTTTGTGGTTGTATCCGGTGTTATGACATGGATACGTTTTTGACAACGCACTCTCCTCTAACCAAGAAATGTAGTGACCTCCCTTATGAGTAATATGAGTAATACGTGTTTCCAGATACACTATGGAGTGAAGTTATTGTTTAAAGATTTACGCCTGTTGAATAATGGTCAACAAGGAAATTTTAAAAATCACTTTTTTGCGGAAACTTATTGTTTAGTTTTTACTTACTTTAGAGATTCTATGTAGGTAACCTTATGATTACTCCATTTATTTTTCGTCACGAGAGCATGTAAACAAAGTAGAAAGATTGAGCATAATGGCCAGAACAGTGGTTCTCACCCTTTTTTCTTTCGTGGCCCATTTACGTTGCAAAAAAATTCTGTGGCCCAATAAATTTTCATAAAAGAAAAAAACTGTAAAATAGGTTTAGAACAAAGTACAGCAGAACATATTTGCAAACAGATAATTTATTCAACCACGCATTAATGAGATACTTGCGGCTGAACAATAAATCTACATTCTTTTTTAATTCCTTCTGAAGTCATTATTCCTGTAAAATTAAATATAGTGACACAAATGAAACTAAAAGATTTTAAAATTGGTCTGTGGCCCACCTCAAATGTTCTTGTGGCCCACCAGTGAGCCATGGCCCACTGTTTGAGAACCGCTGGGCTAGAGGTTGTAGTTAAAACTAGAACAAAAAGATATGCTACCTACATCTGTATGAGCTTTAATATTCATTGTACTTTAAAGTGAAGAGATTTGAAACAAACGTGTTCTTTCGAGTGAAATTCAGTAGACATCATTCACAGTGCCACTGTTTACCGTTTTGGGGCAACAGGGGCCAGTGCATTTTCGAAAAAGGCCTAACCCGGCATTTTGCAAGTTTAAATCGCTCGCATTTGTAAAAAAACTGCATCACACCAAAATATAGTTGCAATCTGTTGGCAAAGCCATCAACACGAGTTTAACCGTACTTTTCCTTCAAACTCCAGACCGCCTCATGACCGGCGCCGACTGCAAGGACGCCCCCTTCTCGCTGTTCGAGAACCTTCGCACCTGTCCTTACTGCGACCGGGGCTACAAGCGTATGACGTCACTCAAGGAGCATATCAAGTACAGGTGCGTAATGGCCGATGCGTGTTGTTTTCCGTGTCCTGGCGACGGCACCCGAAGTTAATTGGGGACTCCTGGGACTGGCACCGCGGCGGCTTGTAGCTATGCAGCGCTATTACCGGCAAAAACGAAGACACGCGCATGTTTGGTAGTTACTCTTTTCTTGCACCGAAATAACGTGGAGGGTATAATTATAAAGCCGACGAAACCTGCTGCGCCGTTTTGGGCACGTAAGATTCACGCCATTGTTTTTTTTTTTAAGTTAACTTAAGTCAAACGTTTTTCATATAAACACAAAAAAGGCAGTGTTTCTTTGACCAATCGCCTACTCTATGAACTTATTACAACGTTAGGTTAGCAACGTTACAACAGTCATTTATTTTATCTAATCAGTTGTTTTGGCCTTTGTGCCTTAATAGCTTACAGGTTTGTCGCATTGCCCTTTATTATAATTATAACCGCTTTGAAATATATAATGGAATACAATTTTGGGCAAAAATAGTACTTATGGTAATATAAATCAGGCACTTTTATATAGTGAAGAAACGACTGTTTGAGTTTTGATATCTTAAAAAATCTCATGAACTTTCGATAAACGTTGCATTTATCTTCCACGTAGCTGTTTATTAGGAATTCAATTCGTCAGCTAATCTTTAATCCAAGCAAGCCGTAAGTCAACGAATTGTGACGGATTAGCCAATGCTAGTTCCTCAGCAAAAAAACAACTATTGCACTATCACGTGGATGATATTAATTTGTTGGTGACGTAATGCCTATTGGTATACTGCAGCGTAGCCATTTTGTACAGCCTGTGATCACAATATAGTTAGTATGGGTTCGGTCATTAAGGCAAAAACTTGATAGCTTTGAAAAAACGGCAATATCAACAAAAGTTTAAGGCCGGCGAATTAACGGAAAAATGGAAATACAACAGTTTGAAATCTTCTGCTTTTTAAAGTTTATCCTTAAATGTTGTTCGCTAATGATAGATTATAGCGGAACAAATTTAAGTTTTTGTTCGACAAATTGAGCTTCGTAATAAACGGGACCAACCCAATTGTAATCACACCCAATATCGGTATTTGATCGTAAACACAATTAGACAAATTACCCCATTAATTGAATAATTGACTCTGTAAATCACAGGCACGAAAAGAACGAGAACAACTACATGTGCGCGATCTGCAACTACACTTTCGCCTTCAAAACTCAGTTGGACCGGCATTCTGCTTCTCACAAGCCGGGAAGAGATAAGGTAAACGACGATATACTTTACGTAGACGCCTTAAATTTGAGTTAGGCTGTTCTAAAACCCCAAAGATGCTTATTGTGACTCAACAAATATACGTTTGGTCGGTTTGAAGGTTACAAGGTAACTTAAAGTGCATCGTTCTCCAGATAACAATTAATTATCTACACTTATATAATTAGGTAACTGCGAAGCCGACATTTTCACTTGGTATTCTAGTGTCACTACTTTTGTGTATAAACTTACAAAAGTCTGTTGTCTGTAATAAACAGATTCCATATGCTGTGAAAATATTTCCTAAACGATTCAGTGACGAGAACGTCAATGCTTAATATAGCTATCAGCAATGTTATTTACCACAACTTGTGACGAATTGCGTAACTTATAGTTTGAAACGAAACAGTTTAATACTAAAAAACAACAAAATCTGCAGATCCGTACTGTTACACTTGCTTGTGAATCATACTTTCGCACGCCATACGGCGCCACGGGGTAGATATTCACGGCTCAGAAGCTCGGTGTGAGAGATACTGGACGACAACTGTCTGGCGTTGTGGCAGTGCTACATTAGTCACGTCGACATGCAGTGGGCACGTGGGCTTCTTTGCCATTAAACTTTCCATTTGATTCCGCGTTTCCTTTACACATTTTCCCAGTCCTGCCGAGAACAAGCTGTTTTCTTTCTCAAGTCGAGCAAATGTCGGGAGTGTTTGAGTTGGGAGAAAGGCGCTTTGCCTCGATTCCAAATACTTCTGGCCCGACGCGGACCGCATAAGAATGTACCTGCCTAAAGTCGGTGCCAAACTCTACTCCCGTCCAAAAACACAAGCAGCTCTACTGGAAATTCCCGCCTATGTTGTCGCGCGGCACTACTGGCTGCGTTTCGGTTCCAGATTTAATCGAAAGGCAATTTCCAGCTTTTCGAGATGAATGGAATGGTTTCCTCCCTCCAGAGTGTTGAAGCCCAGTCTTAGTCATGCCGTGTGTGGCTCCTTTTGGAAGTCGTTTGATGCCGGGAAAAAGCTTATAGCTATTCACACTCCCAAATGATCGTCGTAAGATGTTTCCAGGTTGTTTTGTGTTTCAGCAAACCAGGCAAAAATACTTTGTATAAGGTATAGTTATGCCGAAAGAAGACACTATAGTGCGATCCAAACTTTGCCGACATAAGTTGGTAGTGTGTGAAAGCTTCTAGCAGCTTGTTTTACACGCAGATATATTGTTGCTGTTGACACAAAGAGTTTAAACATACACACACATACAAACAATAAAACTAGAAAAACGTTAAAATAATCTGTGCGACAGTATAACTTCAATTATTGTTAAAATTGGAGGTACGACCTTTTCTGGACGAAAAAACAGGCGATTGGCATTGTAACTGTTTAGCATTCTGTTTCAAACTATTCAACGATTCCGTTTAACAGTCCTGTTTTATGTGGTTCTTTATAATCTGCTAAGGGTGTGTACCTTATTAGGAGCCAAGCATTATATATTTTTTGGTAAATACGTGGAAGTCTTGCGCGTATTTCAATATAGACAGAGTGTATTTTCACTGTTGGTGAAGTTAATTTTAACTTGTTAACAATATTTAACAAGACTATTATCCTTGTCTCCTTTTGACACTTAAGTATTCCGTTTTGAATTACTTGGCGTCAAAGTGATCAGGCAGCTGTCAATTCGCAATTATCCCCGCCTTCCCCTTAGCAGCACGTGCGCCGCGTATCCTGCGAAGTTCAAACGACCGCAAATTGCACAAATTGCAATCACGGTTACTATAGTACAACGTGGCAGCAGATCCACAAACATTGAGGCTGCTGATTGGTGGTAGGATTCAGTACACCGGTGGCTATTAGGCACCACGCTATACGCTGTGTAGGTGGCACTACTATAGGCGGTGTGCTGTGAGTTCAGCTGTCGCGGTAAACAGAGGTCCCTGGCCTTAAATCCCAAGGGAAGAGTTGCACAACGTTGCCGATTAGCTCACCTCACCGCAGTAATCGAAATCGCTTAAGAGATATTCAAGGCCGCCTTTGCTTAGCTTAAAGGCTCTCGGCTCTATTTTAAACGCTTTTGTTTTGAGCTCTGGTTTGAAACTTTTGGTTTTTAATCAAACGACGTTGCTACACCATCGACTGAATTCCACAGATGCTTGTCTGAGATATATATTTAACAAATCTTAACTGTGTGAACATGGTTCTACACGTGGAAAAATGGAACCATTCAAATACATCATACTAACTAGATTTACAATAGACAAGTATTCTCAAAGTTTTTTGTTTTCGACCTACTTTGTGGAAATAAAATATATTCGCTGCACTCTTTCTAAAACAAAATTATCAATTACTAGACGGTAAAGTAATATTTAATTACCAGATTATTATCAGTTTTTATAATAAACAGTGTGCATTAAGTCTCGTATGCATTCCTGTATGACTTTTGTAATACGAATTGGTCATTTACAAAGCTACCAATAGTTTTCGTGTCGCACATTTTGCATTTTGATGAGGGAATTGTCCATCATTCAACGAACATTTCTAACGAAATTCATTAAGAATCACTTGCCTGTTAGTTTGGTCAACAACATTCGCTAGCGTTTAAATGCAAATTTTTAGCTGGATAAATTTGAGCTCCCACCTAACGCTCGGTAAATGGTCAAAATCGTGCATTAAGGTGAAGATTTTGCATTGCGAAAAGCCTCTTCCTTCGATTGGTATCGCTTAGTGTGGGATACAGTTTCAAAGACGTCCGATATTGCCATTGTTCTGGCAAGCGTCGCGATTTGCATATTAACTTGCAAGACATGGCGCATAGGTGGACTAGACAGGGTTTTGTGCAAACTTCTAAAACCATTCAAATTATAACAAATAAAGAAACAACTGGATATGGTATAGCTTATCCCAGTGGTTCTCAACCAGGGTGCCATTTCTAATTCTTAAGGGCGACGAGAGATATTTGAGAATCTTTAAAAATCTGCTTTTTGCTCAACTCTTACAAATTTTAGTGTCAGATTAGAGTGGAACAAATTTCAAGTGCAACTTCCTACGTTGTGTAGAGTTGGTGTGTGTTGTTCCAGTTCCGTTTATTACGGCATTATAGTTAATTGCCTACGGAAAATCTTGTAGGGGTGCCGCATTCTGTTTATTATTTCTAAAGAGTGCCGCCAGCCATATAAGGCTGAGAAACGAGTCTTAGGTCGTAACCAATAGTTAACAGATGTTAACTTGCAAGACATGTTGCATAGGTGGGCTAGACAGTGTGATAACTTCTAAAAGCATTTACATTAAAACAAACAAACAACTGGATATGATATCGCTTATAGGTCGTACGATATTGCGTTTTAAGGTTTACCAAGCAATAGTTAAAAGGTGTTAACTTGCAAGACATGTTGCATAGTTGGGCTAGACAGTGTGATAACTTCTAAAAGCATTTACTTTAAAACAAACAAACAACTGGATATGATATCGCTTATAGGTCGTACGATATTGCGTTTTAAGGTTTACCAAGCAATAGTTAAAAGGTGTTAACTTGCAAGACATGTTGCATAGGTGGGCTAGACAGTGTGATAACTTCTAAAACCATTTAATTTCAAACAACAGCTGGATAAGGTATCACTTATCGGTTAGCCGGTGCGATCTGGCGTTTTAAGGTTTGTCAAGCGATAGTGAACAACTGAACAGGTATTTGACAATGGTTAAATACCGATTGTGCGCAGGAAATGTTGCGTATTTGAATAGGCAACAGCTGGATTGCGCTGATTTGCCTGAACACAGTTTGAGATCTCGTTTGCTGTCACAATCACACAACGATGGCCGGTCGAACGTATTAGGTGATCGAAACCGCCAAGAGTACTTCCTTAAAGCCTCCCAAGCCGAAAACACGAGACGAATTGAATCGCATTTCGTGCGAAACAGGCGCACACGGCACAGGTTGGATCTCACGTAAACACGTGCATGGGTTTCGTCCTATCTGACAGGCCATACGGTGAGTTGCCTTGCTTTCACGTTCTTCTCTTAACGTTTCTCCCAGGAACCTTTGAGCATCAAAGGGGTCAATATGGGACTAGCTCCGCGAGCTTTGAGTGAAAACAGGCCTCGCGACTGGGCAGAGCCACACCGTCACCTTTTCCAGAGGCCGCGTCAGCCCATAAGGGGCCCGTCGCAAGTGCCCTACGATCGATTTCCTGGCATCGCGTTCTTGAATTTATTCGCCCGACGATTGTCGCCGCTCGCTGAGTTTACCCGCGTTCGATTTGGGAGATAGCGTTGCGCCGCAATCGTGTCGTGGTAGTTTGTCTACTTATGTTGCGCTGATTACCCTAATGTTACGGAAAGTTGGTTTCGACGAAGAAGATGTTTCTCGGAATATCGTTGAGACAGATTTGCAACAAACGCTATTTTTAAACAGTTTAAATTAGACAAAAAAAACTACTTGAATAATGTTGTTTTGGGGTTCCCTTCCGTTAGATTTTCAACAAGTGTTCCGACAGTCGACTTGTGTGTGTTCATGACCTTATAAAAAAAAATTGCATTTGTCGGAACGAATACCCTGTTCACCAGTGTTTGTCAAACTTATTTAGCTTGTGGCAGACCAAAATAACATCGCGGCAAAGTTTCAACAAAGCAATTATAACCTACATTTTACCGAAGGCAAGATCAATACACCATTCATGTCAGTAGTATAATGGATATTATGCTTTTATATTATGGCTATTTGTCATTCCATTAGTTTATTTCTCAAAAAAGTTTCGCGATATGAAGCTTGTGAATCGCTGCTGTCTACCACTTATTACGTTCAACAAGGAATCATTGAACAAACTGCAGACTATGGTAGCCCTATTATATACATGACCCAGACAACTTCGAACTGTCTGCATTATATAGAGAAGCAAGCCGCAGGCACGGTCTGTATTATAGGGGGAATCGCTTGAACGTGAGCCCACTAACGACTCACCACACTTCCATAGACACCCCCGGGAGTCGATATGCATCCTATATAATCACTCCGACTCAACAGTATCTTCCAGTTTGTAGTGTGCATGTTTCGTCCCAGGTGTGGCTTCATAGCTTATCAGCTTTTTTACGTTCATCTCGCAGTTTCAGTCGGCTGTTTTCAACCAAAAGCAGCTTAGTTAGCATTCATTTATGAGCTTATTTAGTTAAAGTATCTTCAACATCTTAAAAAATGTATCAGTTCAGAATTTAAAATCGTCTTGAGAGGTTCTGAAAATTCAGAATTTTTCCTGCATTTTCATTGTCATCGAGTGAATGGCTTTTATCTCCAGAAATCAATTCGCCTTCTATTCATTCTATCCGAACATTGACTTTCATTCTGTCGTCAGTCAAGCGGCTTCTGTTTGTCGATTTAGCGCTGATATCTGTCACCAGTCAAGATTATACTGTGAAAATATAACCGTTGTCCATAAAAGTGTTTCTTGTGTTCAGTTTTCGCTTTTCAGCTGGGTGAAAGGTCCCACTTAAGTGTGTGTGTTTTTTGTTTGTTTTTGCTTGTGCATGAAAAACTTCAAAACCCTTTTAAAAAAATTATATAATACTTAACCCTTCTACAAAAAACTAAAAAACACAAAACCCTTCCAAATAAAATTGTTGAGCTTGCGTTTGGTTTTGGTTCGAAGTTCTTCTTTGTTTGATTACCTCAAAGCGTTTGCTTCATTTTTCATCGACAAACGTTGCGCACATTCTTTATCGATTAAAATGCGCGCGAAAAAGGTGTTCGTGCACGTGTTGCACCTGACTTTCTGCGGACTTTGCCTGTTGATCCTGCTGTGAAAACAAAGTAGTTCCATAGCGCTGAAGCAACAATTCAGGCTTACTTCTTCAAGGAAGAGAACATTTTTCGTCTCTTATCAACTGTATTTTCGGCGCAAGAGAACGTTTTCGTCTCTTCTTAAAAAAAGCGGCTATTTTCCGTCTCTTATCATCTTGGAAACCACAATTTGCCCAGAGTCGCTACGTCACCACATAGTGACGTTATCGGTTAAAAACTTCACCCACGGGCGGCGACGCATTAATGACGCACAATGGCGGTCCGGCGCAGGTCGCGCGGGCTCCGTGTGGTCCGGGAAGTTTAAATCTCGGAGGGGAGCTGAACGGTCCAGCCTCCGCCAATCCACAGAGCTTCTTCGGATCGTTTCGCTGGAGCCGGAAAAACAAAGTCCTCAAGTTCTACCTCCGCGAGGTTTCACGCTCTTTTGCGATTTTCTTTAAAATCTTGGTGAAAAAATCGTAGGTTGGATGAAGTTTTTTGTTAAGTGTTTCGAAACATTGGTTATGCTTTTTTTTATAAACTATTGAAACTTTTTTTTTTTTAATCGGCTTATTTTTTAATCTTGGTAAGAAATGTTTTTTGGAAATTTTGTTGATTTTTCTAATTGGGGCTTGTATTTTAGCTTTACAACGAAAATGTAACAGAGTTTAACAAAAAAAAGCAGAAATATTCCGACATAAAAACTTCGTACGACGAGTTTTTTAAGTTCTTTCTCAAAAATGATGCTATTTTTTATGAAACTAAATTGGAAACACAATGCATATATTAACGCTGAAAATCAAAACTTTTGTCTTTGAAAACGCCATTCATAGTACAAAAGTAATTGTGCAATAAATTTGGTAAAACTATTTTAGGTTTCCTTGTTTCGGTTTGATTGACGACCGATTAAACGAGTAGGTAAGGTATTCTTGAAACTTATTTTCTTCCGCCTCATTCATTGTTTTGTCTCCTATACATTTATTCAAAGGGTTGCTGATGTTCTGCAACGCTGGCAATTAATGAATAACATTAGCCAGGCAAATTGCTGATAGCGCAGAGCACAACAATGTGTTGTTAGTGTAACATTAGAGGAAAAACGTTGAATAGGTCATTATCAATTTTCGTGTTTACATTTTGGACGGCGCGAACCAGCCATACACACTTCCGTGAACTGAAGCAGAACAGTCGAAAGCACGACGCTCATCTTATAAAACTTGTTTTTAGGTATGCAAGGTCTGCGGCAAAGCGTTCATCAACATATACAGGCTTCAGCGCCACATGCTCACACACAACGCCGGTGAGTTGAGGGCGTTTCTCTAGTGACATCTAGCGGATGTATTGTCGTTTAAAGTACTAGGACAAATATCCTGCTAACTGTCACGCCTATTTGACATTAAAATGGTACACGAAAGTGTACCCGGCCCCAGAAAAAAACGGATTTCTACCATTGGCTATTCAAATTATTATTTTACGAGTTTGCAGATAACTTCACACGGAATTTTTTTATAAATTTGATGAACGCGCTCGAGTCCAAAAAATAAAAGTCGTGTCAAATTTAAACAAGCACAAAATATTTCAAATTAGATTATTCCTCATCTGTTACAATTTGTTTTGAAGCTGTTTGCTAAACTACAAATAACCAACATATAATTTAGGGCTAGGCCACTAGGTATTAGCTTTTTATTATTTTAAGAGAAAAAAATTTTAAGGCACTAGTTCATCGAATATTAACATTTTTTTGGTATTAATATTATTGTGTCGGGATATAAAGTGTAAAAAAAAACAATTCGTCACAAGACGTACAATTTCGTGTTGAAAGCGGAAGCGAAACTTTTAACCGAATAAAAATATCTTGAAATCACCCACTTTGATCAATGTTCAGGCTACTTACTTAACGACCTGCTAAATCGGTGGAAATTCCGATTATTACCACCTAATTGGGTCGGTCTGTTAAATGGAGAATCATTCGAAACGATGTCAATATCCGGCGTAAAAGGTTACCGCTTAGCAATCTGCAATTATCGTCGAGCTGCTGAGACAAATCCAAGTCAGGCGAACAGGGCAAAATGTAGGCTAAGTAGTCCTAAAAAACAAAAGTTTTAAATGAAACAGGAAAATTAAACAAAAGTACTGTTTTTGGTCATGTTTACTTCAAAAGTTATACAGTCCAATACACAAGTGTTTCGTACATTCGTTTTTGGTGAGTTTTAGAAAATATCGTTTGGGAGACCGTTTTGGGGGAAATTTATCATTAACATACTGTTTAGAAACAAATTAACATCATTTTTGTCTAAATGTTTGCTATAAAAGCGGGCGACTTCTGTTTTTACCATCTTTTAAAGCAAAAAAAAATCAGTTACCGCTTAGAATATCCAATACCTCGTATTTTGTTCTTAAAACCAGTATTTTAATCAAAATGTACTAGCGATGCGATAGCAAAAATCATCACGTTATTTAAGTCGAAAACTACTTCCCTATGGAGTAACAAAAATCATCAATACAACATTTAAAAACAGATCAAATTGAAACGTACAAACGTAATGTGTCCCGCGTTGATCATAAAGTTGCGCAACGCTGAGACCTAGGAATCTTTATGGCTAATAGGGTATTTTCTAATTGAAACTACTTTTCAACGAGGAACAATGTAACACCATCCGATCCGGTACCAATGACGTCATTACTATAATTATAATTATATTTTCAAACGAAATTACTTTTTAACGGAAATAACGATTTAATAGCAAACCTAAAATGCTGAAACTAATTGGGTATCGCATAAGATTAGTATCGATAACATCACTTGAAATCGGTCAAATATCATTGGACTTTTCTACTAACCGCTGCGACTTTAACGTTTTTTTCTGACCCTGATTTTAGTCAAAAAGTAATATTGATACAAAATGTCGTCATTATAAAGGTCAAATAAAAGTAAAACGCGCAAACGTGATGTTTGTCGGGTTTTTAGCCATAATATTGCTTTAGCGCATGCTATTTACAAAATAAATTACATTTAGAATTAGCAAAACGCTCAGTAGGATCGCAAATCATGGCTAAAAAAGTTAAAATTAGCTTGGTGTCGGATCGGCATCGATTCGATACCAGTCTAGTATCGGACGACTAACGATATTACCACTTGGAGAGAAGTATCGGCTTCATTTACAGATGCTACCACTTGGAATGGGGTATCGGCTCTCCTATTAATTATGGGACATTCCTACTAACCATTGCGACGTTTTAGGAAGCAGGAAATTCACTTGCGACGTGTGCAGCAAGTCGTTTAAGTACAAGCATCATCTTAAGGAGCACGCACGAATCCACAGCGGCGAGAAACCGTACGAGTGTCCCAACCCGAACTGCAACAAGCGATTCTCACATTCGGGCTCTTACAGGTCAGTTGGCCATTCAATAAATCAGTGATTCTCGTCTTTTTATTGCCTTACGGCAAACCTCAAAGATGTTAAATAGATTTTTCGGTCCCCCTATTTTTTTTTGAAAAAAAAAATGTCACTATAAAACTGAAAATGTCACTATAAATGGAACTGGAACAACACAATCAACTTAAAACATTTAGGAAAATCAAAAATCAGATTCTTAAAACTTCTTAAATGCCCAACGGCACCCTTGAGCATTAGAAATTTCACACCAGGGCACCACTGCACCCTGGTTGACTACCACTGGTTTAGATACTTCCAGGCAGGGCTGCGGAGTCGGAGTCGGGACTCGACGGAGTCGGTTTGTTCTGCCGGAGTCGGACTCGGGACTCGAGTAAGACCGCGTAAAACTACCCGAGTCCCGAGTCCGACGTGCGCATGCGCAGCCAAATGTAAGATTTTGTCGAGTCTCGAGTCCAGCTCTGCTTGTCTTTTACCCATTTACGCAACTAAATTAAGGTGGATTTTCTGCTATCCACTCATATTGGTGTCATAATTGATCCACCCGCATTACATGGTTTAAACATATTTCACCATTTGCTATTACACTTTTACAACTTACATTTTTCCGCCTTAACAGTTAAAAAAATTGATACTGCGCATGACCACGTCGGATTCGGGACTCAGGTAGTTTTACGCGGTCTTACTCGAGTCCCGAGTCCCGAGTCCGACTCCGGCTAAACAAACCGACTCCGTCGAGTCCCGAGTCCCGAGTCCGACTCCGACTCCGCAGCCCTGCATTTAAGTGATATCTATACATTTAAGTGATAGGTTTAAATTAATCTCGATTATTTTCAAATGAAAGAAGCACCGGACCCCTTAACGGCTACCGTATAAAACTGAATTTAGGCGATTTATAAAACAGAAAAAAAGATGGACAAATGTTTTTTGTAACTAAGGAATGTGTGCTAGGTCGAACCTGAAATGTTTGCGTTATATGTTTCTGTCGATCACAAACTCTAAACTGCATCGAGACAAAATCATGACGAGAATGAACGTTTTCCAGTAACTTACTGAAATAATGATATCGGTAGACTATGCTCTTCTGAATCTTTTCTAAAGTACTCCTTGTATGGAAAACAAATACGCAAAATAGATAAAAACTGTAATTGCAATGTGCTTCGACTTTAAAAAGATGACATAGGCCAGTTGGGAAAAGGTTGACCTGTCGGTAAACTGCGTGGCGTCGCGGTCACAACGCAATAAACTGCGTCATCTCTGCCTTACTTTGACGCACGATGAACTCACTGCTGAACTATCAGTTTAAGATTTGAAACGCTCTCATCCGTGAAAATCAAAAAATAGTTTGACAGCAAAGCTTGCATGACAAGCTGCCACCTATATACATTTAAGGGCACAGTTTAATTCGAGGTTCTAAAAACATTGCAAGGCTCTCAAAGCAAAAACCAGCAGAACTTTTTTCCAATCACGCCGTCAATCTACCCCGTTATTATAACTCGATTGGGCCCAGAGTCCAATTGCATTCTGTCGCCTGTTCGAACAGCGATTACCTGTTATTCCATTTTCACGTTGCTGGAAAGCTAGACAGGTTTGACAGCCTCTGCAGGCCGGATTGGATTGTGAGCGAAACGCGTACCGACTAATTAGCCACGGCACCTATATTGTACTTCAGGATACGGCTGCGGCAATATGGCACCTGCACTAAGTTACTCGATATAGGTTATCGGCGAACTTTGTGACAGCGATATTGGCGGTTTAATCCAAATTGACATATCACACAATACATATAATAGGATTTAGTGTGGCCTTTTTTTAATGCAGAGCGGTTATTTTATATTTAATGTGTTTTTTCTGGAATACGAGAAGTTTCTTCTCGAAACAGTTTTTACTCTACCTTACAAATATTTACAAATTAACTAAAAACCTTGCTTTCATCGCTTGTCGCAAAATCTTCATTGGACCTAATTTTATTTTTAAACAAAAAGAGAAAATGAACTTCAGCCGCAGTAATAATATGCCTGCGTTAAGTTTTCTGTACGGGACCAAAAAATAGCGCGTCACCTAGAAGGCACCCTTACCACTAGGGTTAGACTACGTGTACCACAGAAGAATCACCATTTGAGAAGAATTGTTGAAGGTTACGGACTACGGTCATGCGAAAAACTGATATCATAATTCCATTTGTATGACCGCAGACTGTTTTGTCCAGCCCCAACTGCGACACCCAGTGTCTGCACCGGGCGATGTCATTTTCTGTAATTCGATCGTACTGCGAAAAACATATCGACGGGAAACTAGTTTGGAGGTCGAACAGCGAAATTCACATTTTCCATCCGTGGCTGATGTGTGCAGCAGCGATCGTCCACCTTCCTCAACAATTTCGCGTAAAATCGCTTCCAACAGCGGCACAAAACAACACCGATCTATCCCAGTGAATGCCTCCGACTCTTCGTTTCCATTGCGTCGTTTGCTGGAAAGACGTCACTCGCGAATTCATCCGACTCGAGTGCCAACGTTTTTCGGCGAGCCTATCAATGGCTTGTTTTCCTGTCGAAGCACAAGCACGTAATGTTGTAACCGACACCCAGGGTCAATTACCGCGTGTGGTTCGCTTGCTTGTTAATGACACCAAACACGCAGGCCCATCTAAGGCGTGTCGTGACTGTTCAAGCCAGTCCTTGTTGAAAAAATAACAAGTCCAAGTAACTTGTAATCCAAGACAAGTTCGAGTCAAGTCATTGCTAGAGACAAACGATAAAATTGGTAACGTCGCCCATTTTCAGCAATAAGTCTACTAAGCAAATTGAGATTAATAAATTTATAACAAAATGTTAATTAAAAACACTTCATTTCAACCCAAGTCATTTGACTAAATGTCATTTGACTAAATGACTTAATCCTAAGTCAAGTCATTTGTCTAAAAGAACTAAGTCAAGTCAAGTCATTTTAAAACTGTTACTTAAGCGCAAAAGTAATTACAACACATTTGGCAGTAATTCTCAAACTGTGTGCTACTACAAACCATGTTGTAAAAATCTAGGCATATTCCTCATAGACAATAGGCATGCAAGCAAGCTTACGAGACTTGAATGCACAATATATGCTTTGGAAAGCTAATCATATTGTTGTATTTACCTAATGCCTTGACATGTAAGAGCCTTTCTCAGGTCCCCTAATATTGTTTTTAAAACCTGTGCCACGTACAATTTTTTAGTTTTTTTTGGGCCGCGCGATAAATAAAATTGAGAAGTACTGACAGTTGACATTGCTAACTTCAGTGGAGTTCGCTGTTGATGATATCTGCGTTATTAATTTCGTAGTGAACAACTTATTTATTTCCGATGACCTTTCACCATGAAGGATACGCACACATATGTGCTCAACGATAAAGGCTTATGTGTCATGATCCTTTCACAATGTCAGTATATTTTATTAAGTTGCTTAGAAGTGGGGACATGGAATGGAATACGACTAACCTTTAGGTTTCATATATATATTTTTTTTTTTTAACTGGTAACTTTGTTTTTTTTAACTGGTAACTTTGCAGTTACGAGGGATGGCGTTTTATTCTCATTAACAAAGTTTTGTTATTATTCACAAGCACGAACCATACCTCCTCATTTGGCTTAAAGTGTAAAACGTGACACTATGAAATTGCGGTCCTGTGCGAAAAAAAGTCTGGTTCGCAAACCACATTACGTTCGTCCACATCAATCATTCCCAGACGGTGTAATTTGTTGTGTTTGCTAAAAATACTGCGCCACAAACATTCGTAGCGTCACGTTGGTTGGTTGGCAGAAAAGTACGCCGTCTGTAGTCTAGACTAGGGCCAATTACACGGCAGGTTGTATTCACGACTTATGGCCGCATGTTTAGGTGAGCCCTAATTGGACCACGCGTCTTGATGACGGGGATTCCCCGATACGTAATACCAGTGGCATAACCCAAGAGCAGAAAAGCTCGTCTTTTTTGAACTGTGCTCGGTCGCATCATACAGTGTCATACTTTCAATCCTGCGTGGCCCAAAAATTGTCAAATTTTCGCTCAGGGTTGCTTCTTTCTATGAAAAGGTTGGTGAAAGCATTAGAATAACTACTTTAAATTATGAGTGAATTTTCACTAAAACTGGCGTCTTTAAACCTCCGGCGTAATCTTTTTTTTCATCGGGTAAAATTACGATCAAACTGATCGAAGGCTCTCCATTTTTTCAACGTCTTACATACAAATACTTTCTTACATACAAATACTTTTTCAATAAAAGGTTTTAAAAATACGATATGAATTTTAATACACTAGTAACAAACCGTGACAAATGAATGGTGGATTGACGGTTGATTGATTTTTGTTTTACATTTTCAGTTTTTAAATCCCATTTGTGTTAATAATTTTAAAGTCGTAACGTTATCAAAAACCAACAGCAAACTAACGTCACAACAGTTTGAACATTGATAACTTGTAAGATACAAGTTCGTATGGCACGTCTTAATCAAGATGTTTTTGATCTACTTGGCCTTTTTGGTTTTGAAATTTATTAGCAATTACAGATCCGTGCATAGTGAAACCAACTTGCACATTGGTAATTGAAAACTTATGTCTGACCACAGCTCTCACATCAGCAGCAAGAAATGCATCGGGAACGGCAACAAAAACACAGGGGGGAGCTTTTCTTATTCACCTTCCGGAGAAACAAACAACCACGTCGCAGCAGCCAAAGTCCCAACCGGATTCGCAGAGGTGACTTCATTGTATGGCTGGGATTTTACTAAATGAGACCCGCGGTTCCCAAAACTGTGTTCAAATGAAACAAACGCCAGATTTAGGCGGTTATCGGAGTTCGTTTGTTTTCCAAAATCTAGTTCAGGGTATGGCTTTTTTTTTTTTTGAAAAAATTATGATCTTTGGGAAATTATCGGCATTGACACTGTACTAAATTACGACATTAGTAAGGCCATAAAAGCAAACATTTACCAAAGGTAGAATTTTAAACGTAGTTGTATAGTCAATTTCGCTGTATAGGATTGTTACTTTCGGTTTCCAATTTATTATGTTTAAAAAAAAAACCTAATAATCGATAACGCTGTTTTACATTGCAAATAAATTTAAGAATTCGCCATCTACCGCAGTAACAAAAATATAGGATATATCAACTTCAGTATGTTTTAAGCCGATCTTTGCATATGTTTGGTTTCGGCATATTAAAAAAATTGGACAACAACAAGTTACACAAAAAATATAAGAGTTATGCGTCAGTGTTTTATCGTAAGACTTTGCTAAAAGGGAATGTTTAACGAACCCTCGATTTTCCAAAAGAGCATGATTCGATAAATACTTTAACAGCAATATCTATTGAAGTCCAAGCTATATTTGGTGTTTTTTCGCAGGTTTCTCGGCTTAACGGGGAATTCATAAGCAAGTTTATGCAAACCTCTCCAAATTGCAAAGCCGACTCGCAGGATTCTGAAGTGTAAGTAAACTGGTTGGTTTTTATTCGCATGAAACAAATTTAATTTTCATCAGAGACTGTGGCTATGGTGTGAATCGACGAGACAACAACCTAGTGGGGTGAAGGTTGTTAAAACGCGCATAGAGCCATCACTCCATTCCAGAGCGCAGCCAAATTAGGATCTAGGATTGACCAATATTATCATATTGGTTAACAGGCTACCATTGTACTAGTAATATTCGATGCTCATATTAAAATCTGTCAACTTCGATACTTTTTGTTACGCTAAAGTTGTTCGCGCTATAAATATAGCGTGTAAAATTACACGCGGCTGTTTTTTAAAGTAATAAACCGTTTAATGGTCCATATGTGAGTGTCAGTCCATATATGAGCGTCAAGATCCGGGGTCTGGGGTTTAGCATATTGGTCACACAGGCAAGTTTAAAATAAGGCTCATAACTTATGTGTGGATGATGTTTACACTTTTCGAATGCAGAAAACAGTCGCATTTTTGTCCTGTTTTTAAACACTTTTCAGCATCTTGACCAGTTAATCTGATGCGTATCTGATGCGTGCGTGAATACCTGAAGCAGTATACGGTAGAGGTGTTGCCGCAGATTTTTATTCAAAGCTGTGTAAATAGTCACATCAGCGCTCCATCAAATCTCCCGAAAAGCAGGCCTTTTTCAGCGCAGAGCATATGTTCGACAGCAATTAACTGGTCGTGTTGTTGTTTTGGGGAGTTGACGCGTGCGCTTGTGCGCCCTGTTGATGGATTACCTGCTGTTGGCATCGGAAACTCGCCTGACAGTTTACCTCGAAAGCGCGTTCCCCTTTGCAAGGAAAAGATTAACGCGCGCGCCTTCGCCGCCTCTACGTCTATCCCTATCGCGTCTTCGCAGAACCTTGGAGGCTCGGGTGGGCGAAGCGTGGAGATAAGTGGCAAACCGGAAAGCGCCGCACGTGTCTGGCTAAAAGACGAAGAAGTGTAGCGTTTTAAAGCGAAACTGCTGCGTGAAACTCGCGTGGCCGCACCGTTGTATCCCTTCACACAACAGAGTATATTTTAAAAGGAAACAGTAAAACTTCTATACCTGAGTATAAGTAAACTTGAACAAACTATGGGGAAAACTCCAATAAGGAAAAAGTAAAGCGTTTTGCACCGTTTCAGCGCACCACGTCGTAGAGTGTATTTAAAAGTAGAACCTCTATTCATTGGTCAACTTGAACAAACCATGGAGGAAAAACTACAATAATGAAGAAGTAAAACGTTTTAAAGCGAAACTGCTGAGTAAAAATCGCGTAGCCGCACACCGTTGCATCTCTCTACAATAAAGATATATTACTATTTCCAAAGGGAACAGCAGAACTTCTATACATGGGTAAACTGTACCGTACCGAACTAAGGGAAAAATAATATCAAAGGCAAGACACACTATGGGAAAAAAGTAAGCTAAAAATAAAATATATTTTTGGCTGTCTATGAAATCTACAGAACAAACCCTGCTGAGCCAAACCGTTTGGTTATAAAGCCTTACGAAAGAGACCGATGCAATCAGCAGAGAAAACCTACGCTTAGCGTCGGTTGCTACGGTATTATTGAAACCATGTGATAACCTATACACATAGTGGTGAAGCATGCAGTACACTACTTAAACAGCTGGTGGCTATTATCCGGTGACCCTTAGTCACAATCTGTACCAAAGCAAGCGCAAAGGTTAGCTGGATAGCTCTATTTCCACATTGCCTATGCATATCCCGGGTCAAGCGCTCACGAGCCACTAATAGACGCGCGAGTCTAAATATAACTCCACTCCACGCGTTCTATAAATACACAATTTCCTCGCCTTGGGTTAAAGCAACAGGGAATCGGGAGCTGGAATTGGGCGCGTTTTGGGTAAAAAGTCCACGGTGCGAATTTCTCACCCGAAAACGCAGGCAAGTATAGCACTAAAGCGCGGCCATATGCTGAGGCGTGATCTAATACCCTTTGCCCAGTGTAAGGCACCGCAACATGTTGTGCACTCGCAACGGAAGGTAACAATATTGAGACGAGCTGTTTCAGGAGCCTCTTCGCCCTTCGGCGTGGAACATGCACAAAAACACATGTTGCTTATGACTCGTCCATGTTAAAGAGAAACCGTTTGAAGCGTGATATAGTAAACATAAAGCAGAGTCTATAGGCTGCTTTTTCTGCTGATCATGAACTCAAAACGGAAAAGATCGAAAAATACTTTAACACTTAAGAGATGTTGTCACTTACTAATTTAGTTCTTGAGGCAATTTGTTGAAACACAATATTTTTCCATGTAGAAAACATGAAAATTAAACCAATCCCAAAATACGTTTTTCTTGTCATGCTGTAATTGTTTAGAATTTAAAATTAGCTCTTCTTCAAATAGTTCTGACCATTATCAGAGCTCAGAAATGTTATAGTAAAGCGTATGTAAATTTTATCTTGCGTGTTATCAAACACAGTGTTGCCATATACGTTGCAATCTCTATTGCATCGTGAAATGCTCGCCTAATTTGCATTGTGTCGTCTAAACGGACATTCATAGACACTACACACGGGGACTTCTATTGTTACGAAAATGTCATCATCGGAAACGAAATTAGGACTTGTTCGCCAGAAAGTGTGCAAGCGGTCATAGGGCGTGCCTTGTTGCACTAGCACGCTATCTCTCCCGGTCGTTCGGTTTCTGTATAAGCTCCTGTCGCCAGTACTAATGCCACGTATTTCTTTCCACGCCCGATTTGGTCTTCCCTAAGCGCGCGGCGCCCGCCTGGGAATGGCCATGCCCAAATTTGTCAAAAGCTCAGTGATTCGCAGTCCTTTTGCGAGGCTGGATTTTGCAAGTCACAGCCTCGCACTGTTCCGGCGGCTACTTATGTGAACTTAGTAATACGGCGCGAGGGCGTGTTCGTGTTAATGGCGCTGCATATATTTCCGGGTGACGGGGCGCCTGGCGGTTATTAATAACGCCCGGGTTTTTTTCCTGCGCGCGCCTTCATCGTGAAAGGTATACGGTGCCAGGCTGGACGCGTCATTAAAAGAAAATAAGAAAAAAATCAATAAAAGATAGAAAAAAGGCGGGACGCGTCATGGCAGGGAGAAATTATCCGCAAGAAACGGCGCCCAAAAAATAATCTGGCATTTAAATACACCTTTGTAAAGGCGAACAATTTTCCGAAACGCGCCTGCACAATTTTAAATATTTATTTAAGGTTAAGTGAGGGGTACTGATAGTTGCAATCACCGTTTGGTGAGGCCGAAAGGTTTTTGAAACATAGACTGCACTTACGGTAGGAAGTGCGTTTCCGAAAGGATTTTGGTGGGCTGAATATGGGAAAGTGACATTTGTAAACACTTTTCGTGAGGCGCAAAGGTTTTCCGTAAATCGCCTAGACGAAATTGTACAATTCTATCATTCAAGGGTTTAGGAAGTGATGAAATAACAATATTTCCACCCTTTTGGTGGCCTAAAATGTAAGCAGAAAAAAAAACCCTCAGAGATATAAACGTTTCAAGATTTCATTGAAGTTCAAACGAAGCACGTAAGAAAGTTATAATTTATTTCTCATATTTCATCACCTCAAGTTTTAGACGCAGCTGCAATATCAAAGTAAAGAACAAGGTTTCCCCAAAATCCCGTGCACTCCCGGCTATGGTCGCACCGTTTTGTCCTATCCGTTTCTTTTGGGGTTGGGTGACATATGGCATCACCTTCCGGCAGCATTTTGCGCTGTGTTTACGCACTTTCGCGAACCTTCTACCTTTTGCTCACCTCATGCGTAAGGTAGCGCGCGTCATTTCCGCCCGAGCCCTTTTGCCAAACCGAAAGTTTCATCGAAATTCGGTTCCTGCGCTTTGGAGCAAGTGTTTCGCCTTTTTCTTTACAATTGTGCAAGCGGCTCACTTTTATTTTACTGCCTACGTGACTTTTCACAGGCGAAGTGCCCTTCAGACCGCCTTTAATATATTTTTATATTTTGGGTACACTAGGCACGGATATGTAATTTAGCTAGATAATAATGTATTGTAAACCCAAAAAAGGTCAAGTAGATCGACATTATCTGTGATTAACGTTTCGGTACGAACTTGTATCCTCTTCAGTTTGTATGTTGCATATTAACCGCGTTTGCCCTATAGGTTATTCTGCTTTATTGCAGTGCGACATTGTTCGTAAATGGCGAATCGAAATTATGCAAGAAGGTAATCTTCTTCACACGGAAAGTGGCACATTTCACCTTTGCAAGACTCAGCACGGTAACTGGCCGAGGTGCAATTAAATCGCTAGCTTTTAAGTGACATATAATGCAAGTGAACTCACGAAGATCGGCGCCCTTTCGAAAGAGCGCGAATATATCCTTGACATGTTTCGACCTGACGCTGCTGGCACAACCTCGAGAGTTTAGGACGCTTCGAAGTTCCAGGAAAACGCGGCATCGAAACACCCTTGACTACCAGCGTCCGCGTTCAGGCTCCAGCAATTTGTTTTCGTTTGTGCAAAGTCATGTTGCCCATTTTGACCGGATGCCAGTCTCGTTTATTTTATCTCTCGGTTCGTGGTATTTTCCAAGCGGCAGAGAACACCTTAAACGGGCGACATTTAACGAACTCTATATTTAATGCGTGGCGTTGCAATCCCTTTTACTAAGAAAACAAAAATGCGAAAAACTTGCCACTTGAGTTCCCTGGAAAGCGGTGTCAGTTTTAGTGCAGCAAGGTCACGGTTTAATTCCTTTTGCCGACAGCAAACATTCCAAATCCTGTCTTCCAGCCTTTCCCTGAAAACGAGGGAATCTCAAACGACAATGAGCATTAACGGTAGTTCGTGCCAAGGCAAATGTGCACGCCAAATTCCCCACACAACACAGGATGTGTAGATGCATGTTTGACGTGCGCCTGCGTACATAAGTTTTCGCGAATCCCTCAATAAATCACACCTTGCGTTTTGACACAAGCTTCCTGTCAGACCAGCCACTATTACGTAAACCGAAATTGGAGTCATTAAAGGGGATTTGGCAAATCGGTAATGGCTTTTTCCCTTAAAACCGCTTTACGCAGGCTGCAATTAGGCTGTACGCTTATCTGTGAACCAAAAAAGGCCTAAACTTTTTCAAACTGAACTTTGTACCTTGTAGATTAAAATGTTTTAAAGTTACACGTAAACTCGTAAAGGGCCTTTCTATATTTCACTGCAGCACGATTTCGTTTTTTTTCAGTAAATTTGGGCTAAATGGCAAAATTGATCAAATGGCCCAGGTAAGTACCTCCCTAGTAGAACACGGCCCGGACCTTTGTAATGTTAAAAAATCCAATAAATAAATCCAATAAATACCAAAAACTGAAAAACCGACAGATTCTCCCAGGAGCTGACTAACAGAATAAGTCGCCTTGTGGTTCCGATCCATGTGGTGTGCTCACTATTTTAAAATATTTAACCAAATTGACCGAACCTGGAAACAAATTGTGTACTATAGTATATTGACCTACTAAATATAGTTGATTAGCCCTGGCAACAACACACATGCAAGATAAGGTCAAAATTCAAACATAGAAAGTCGTTCAATGAGCAGACAATCTGCTTTGGTTTATCAACTGGGGCGTGTGTTTCATTGCCTGCGGTGCCCGTTCAACGTGGCATCACATCACCGGCAAGTCGCATCACAGTCACGCAAAAGCCCGGTGACTGTTGCAGTTGCATAACACGTCGTCGGCTAAGGTGCGTGCGTTGACGAAATTTAGCTGGAAGCTGAGTTATACTAGCACCTCGCGCGAGGCGACATTGGCGTGGAACTTATCATCAAAGTTGACGTATGTCAGAGAGTTTCGCTAAACCAGGGGGCTTGGTTGCATTTGGTAAGGCTTTGGGTTAATTTTGTGATAGCAACTTCAACGAAATATGGCAAATACACGATTCGAAGGGTTGTGTAGATTGGCGTAATAAATGCGTGTTTGTGTATTGGGGACGTTAGGACCCCACATATCGTACAATACAAAGTCGAAAGGTTTAAAGTAGCCTTTAGTAAACTGTTATGTGTGGGTTGCAAGGCACCAAATCACAACAATTTAACAAAGGGTACCAAGGATGAACAATTATTTTATTACGCTTTTTATTTACGCTTTTTACTTCACATCCGAAAAACATTTAAAAATAACCCAATACAGTGAATTAAACTTTGAGGGTATACAAAGCATCTCAAATACATAATATATATACATTTATGTATCATAATTAGTATCATATGAAATTAACTACTAAATGATAAGTACGTATCGAAACGTCTTTATCAAGAATATGTCAATTTACTCGAATTTTTACCTTCAAGATTCATTATCAATCTAAATTAAAAAAACTTGTAACAAAAAATAATTACCAAATATTTAGAACCCAACGGGTGGAAAGGTCTTACTTTGACTTGATTAAATGCAAAGTTAATTGCACGGTGTACGGCTGGTTTGACTTTTTCAGCACTTCCGAAAATGATTAAGGATGGGCAGCGGGAAATTCAATTTCCGACATCTCCTGTTGCCCAATTACAACAAGACGCACTCCCAAGCATAAAGGATGTGCGTGTTTAACAAGGGAGAATTGTACGTTTGACACAAGC
Source organism: Ascidiella aspersa (assembly GCF_963924565.1). Taxonomy (NCBI): domain Eukaryota; kingdom Metazoa; phylum Chordata; class Ascidiacea; order Phlebobranchia; family Ascidiidae; genus Ascidiella; species Ascidiella aspersa. The sequence goes on from NC_139451.1 coordinate 26,568,251, forward strand.
AACTTTTAAAGGGGCCTCGTACCCGATATTTGTGGTGGGCAGATTTACATTAAAATTTGGATTTTTCAATCATTGTGAAACCTTCGGCAGGCTTCGGGACCTCCATACAACCTGTAAATACTACTTTTTTTAAATGAAATACTAATGTTAGATTTTGTTTTCGTTTTAGCCCAGACTGCGTTTTTAAATTTTTAGGTTTGATTTGCAAATAGTGATAGGCAAGGTAAAATCATTAGGTGGCTACCAATGTTGGTTTAAATACTGGCTCTGATACGAAATAACGAAAAGTGTCAATAGCTTTTGTGTTAAACACTGCTTTTCCTTTCTGTTAGAGCAGGGGTTCTTAACCAGGGCTGCGTGTACCCCTTGGTGGTACGAAGCAGCAAACCAGGGGGTATGACATGCAGTGTGAAACTATGCGCTATTTAGGCATACTTGTGAAGAATGCGTAATTTACGAGAAGCGACAACAAAAAAGCCATTAGTAAATTGACTGATTGTTGGTGTGCTGTAAATATTGTTAAACTTACAAAGACTGTTTTAATGCATGCATTCAACACGTAAGTTATAAATACATTTAATTTCTATTATTACAACTGTATGTACCTCCGTCGACCAATGTAGACAGGGAGTGCGAGAAAATTTCACAAAAAAAAAGAGTACAAGCGCTAAAAGGTTAAGAAACACTGTGTTCGAGTACAGACCGCAAATCATTGAGGTTCATTGACTGCTATACCTTTAGTATACATCCCCGGGCTAAGAATCCCTGTCCTAGAAGGTATAGCGTGAAGTCCACAGGTCAGATAAAGCTGACTGCCACAACCTTGGACATGTAGGACGATCGACCGTAAACCATTGTGTATTGGTAGAACAAAAACGTGTTCTTTAAGGTTTGGGGGACCCACAGTTCAATGGTGTTGTAAAGGATGAACGACTGCTGTAAATTGTAAATGTAAAACGCAATCTACGGGACGGAAAAGACTACCTAATGTATTAGGACTTTGTGTATGTCTCCAATGACCATTAGTCTTGATCCTTCGTCAGCAGTTGGATCAATTATTGGTCGTCAGCTAAATAATGTGGTAAAGCTAAACATTTGCTGTAAAATGGGAATGTAAAACGGGACGGGAAAGACGACCGATAGTATAAGGCCATTGTGCATTAGGGAGGACGAAAAAACGCGTTCGATTGTGAAGCTTGTGGACGCATTGGGCGCGAGGAAACTGCCCGGCTTCAAAAAGGTATTGTTCGGCGACACACCAATCAGCCGTTTCCCGACACTCCTGTGATTTTCCTGCTAGCCTGGGCGGTTAGACCGAAAAATAAGCGCCGAAACGAGCGCGCGGGCACAACCAGTGAGAAATGCGGCAATAGTCGAGGGATGCCGTACTTGGACGAGAGCTAGAGCGCAGCGGTGGGACGGAAAAGTTCGGAAAAAAACAAACTATTCATGAAGCCTGGAACGGGCACGCATTTGACGAAACACTAAAATAGCCTTGTTTCTCTGCCCTGTGGCAATTTCGTACTCCGGAAGAGCCGCTTTTGTAATAAAGGATTGGCATAAATATGTAGAGCGTTTTATGGCGATTTGTGAAGGAAATAAATTAGATGTGGACGCACTCAAGTTTAATACCACGAAGTCAAGGATTAGAACATACTTTTCTAAACTGTTATTTTAACGTATTTTATTAAAACCTTTAACCACTTCCTCCTTCAAAATTGGACATGAAAAACTATATAAGACATGTCGATGGCAAGTTTACCGAAATGCAAGATAACCGTTCAAATCGCATAGATGTCAGGATGAGAAAATATGGCACAGTTTTGCGCGAGAGTATTTAAGTTAAAATAGAACGATCGTTGAGAAATAGAAATTTTTTGAAGTGCTTTGTCGTGACATCTGCTTTAAAGTTATCTAAAAGTTTTTTTTTTTCGAACTTATAAAACGCGGAGACAGCTGTGAAGGTAAAACCAGGCGTTTTCTGACGGGTCGCATTGTTAGTAGTTAACCGCCAATAAGAAGCTTGACAGTGCAACTGCACAGGCACCATATCGTTCCATACGTTGGCTGAAAGGTGACAATAAAAATGACGTGATTGACAGTTCAATGCGGCACAAAGCAATGGGCCTGGAAAAAGAAACGCCGGCATGCGACAAAACAATGACAACACAGTCACTTTGAAGCAGTACTGTCAAAAACATATCGCTGAGGAATAAAGTATCGTATCGCTAACTTGAACCAGAGGAATCAGCGTTTTAAACGTGTGCTAGTTTGCAATTGCTTTAAGTTCGCTTTTAGTTTGCGAATTGGGCGATGTGAGACTATTTCGTGAAAAGGTGTTTTTGTAGCAGAGATGAATCCTTTGTAATAGTTTATTTATGTCTTGTGGTTCGCAGTTACCTGTGTCGCTGTAGGAAAAAAAGAATTTCAAACGTTGAACGCACGTGAAAGTACTAAGTGCTGTTTGTTGTATAAAATTAGACGATTTAAATTGCTTACCATAAATAAACATTTACTCAACCGCATTTTAGCGAAATAGCCTTCGTCAAATCTGAAAAACTATTTTCTGCAAGGAGCGCTTTCTGCAAGACGTAGGATTCTCGGAATATATATGATTGTCCAACGCCTTATTAACATGATCGATAAGCGAAATTGGCTGAGATATTTAGGCCCTAATTATATCTAGGATATATAGGTCGTACTTAAGTAATACGTGCTGTGAAAGTCGTCCAGGCTTTAATTTAACTCGTGCCCGAGCGCTTTTTAAAATAGGCCGTACCTTTTAATTTTGGTGGTGCGTCTAGTAAGGCTTGAGAATATGCTCAATGACTTATTTTGGTGTCATAAAATTTTATGCGCCTAATTAAATTCAAAGGTCAGAGTTTGCTAACTTGGCGTTTAAAATAGACGCAGTTTCGTGTTTCCCCAGCTATATTAAAGCATTTTTTAAAAAAGAATTTTAAAACACGCGTGAATTGACGCAGGACTTACCTAACATTTTAGTTTAATTTTTTTTGCAAAACTCTTACAAAAATCAACCATAAACTTTCTTGTTAATACTTGGAAGCATTTCTTTTGATGACATAAAACTTAGTTCATAGTTCTGTTTTGTTTAAATTTAGACAGTTATATACCGCAATTGAATGTTGGGTGTGAAATAATATACAGCCGAACGACGGTCCAATAAAACTCGCTTCGTTTAGCAAAGCTATGGCTTTACACGAACAACGAATTATTATTTGGAAACCGCGAACTTCTAGTTTGAACTTTTATGAGTTCAATCTAAGTACAAAGGTCTTTTCGGGAAAACTACGGCGCAATGTAGTGAAAGGTTTCTCTTTTATGGTTTTCGATGGACTCTGCGTCGTAAAACCATCGCGGAAGTTCCGTTATGTCCGTATACTTTTACCCATCACCTTCATAGCAAGATCGCGTGCTGAAGCGGCCGAAACGATCGTTATAGGTCGCCACCAAAAAAGGACTGATCGACTCTTGTCACGAGCCTTTTTATTGACCCTCTGTGGTGACGTGTGTGGTATCTATATACCGAGGCGCGGTTTGGGGCAAATTCGATCCAAATGTCACAATGAGTATGTTTGTTTTCTATCAAGTGATGTGTAGGGTTCAAAGGTGGAAAACCTTATTTTTTGGGCGTAGAACGAATATCAAAGCCCATGTAAAGATGAGTAGCACTTTGTGGGCGTTTCAAATAACTCTTTATTATTTTCAACAGCAATGAATGGGCTTTACACTTTATTGTAACCCTAACGAGAACCTCCTTCCAATATGCCGCAAATTTTGTTTCGCAATTCTTCTGGATGTGGTTCGAGATCGGGTACCCGCGACAAATAACACTGGCCTTAGTTTGCCAAACTTAGTAATTTTTTATAAATTCCTGGGTTTCATTTCTTGTTAAATCCGTTGAAACTAACAATGTTTTCTTTATGCGAAAAAATATCTCAAATCTCAAATGTAGTATGCGATTCGTGATCAAATTGCACCAAAATTGCATGTGCATCTGTTTAGAGAGGTAGTTCGAAGGGGTTTGTAAGGAGGTTTAATGGAGGTCGAGCAAAGTAGATTTTATTGGCTTTGTACAATAAGCATTTTGAATTAAAGCAATGGCTTGACATCACATTCTTAAGTAATTAAAGTACCATGATATCTTAATTATTATGCTTGTTTTGAAATTAATGAGGACCTTTCATTATTTGAAGGAAACTTCATTTTTTATTACTAGTCAACTCAAACAAGTCTGGAAAGCATTGCTCGAAAGCATTTATTTTCCTAATAGTTGTAAATGAACCCTCGGATGGTAAAACTTGCATTGCGTTTGCAAATTCGGCAGAAACCAAATGAATTAAATACATAATTTTGTAGCTTTCGACTTGGGCCTTGATGGTGCAAATCGGTTCAACAGCAACGTTGCAATAAGCGCACGAGCTGCAAAACTTTGCCACGACTTCTCGGAAAAAACAACAAGGGCTGACGTGGCAACGCAATGGCCAGTGATAACGTTCGCCATAAACCAATATCACGATCACGTGTACTCATGATTGTAATGACTTAAGTCAATGGCTGGAAGTGAGCGCAGTTTTTAGGTCAACCTTTAATAAATGGCTTCTTCTTTATTCATTTAGTTTGTTCAAACTTCTCTGATTTAACTTGGTCTTTTCTCTTTCGAAATTACTTAAAACTAGATATTTTGGACAAATTGATTTGCCTTAACTAGAGTAAATTAAACATGAAAATTTAGTTGACTTGACGTCACAAATGCAAATGGTGTGACCTTGACTTTAGTGTTTCATTATATATATATATTAGATAAAATCAATTAAATCCTTGTGCCCTTAATCCTTGTACGTCAAACATTTTTCCTAGATGATGCTTTTTCGTTATTTTGCAAATATAATTTGACTGGGACTTACGCCATTTCAAAACGACTTGTCCACAACAATGCTGGTAGAGCAGGCAAGGTTAGCGTAACAAGTATCGCTCAACACTTTTCTATGCATCTCAACCACCTCTTATTTTCAAGGACACAATCGGGTCCAATCGCCGAAACCTAACGCTCAAGGATATGTCGGAATAACTGATAATATATGATTTACCGGACCGTTCCGGTTACCTCTCACCACTGGGTAAAACTGAATATTGTGACTGTTTAGAAAAGGGGTTGGGCACCTATGCAAACCAGTATCAGGAAAGTGCCAATAATACTTTCTATCGGCTCCGCTATTATCAACATCTAACCTACACCAACAAAATTTGCCAAAAAGGGCAGCAGTGACTTTTACCGCTTAAAAAACTTTGGCCAAATAACTTTGAGCGTTCAATTGAAACTATTTTTTGATCATACCAAAAATCTATCGGCTCCGCTATTATCAACATCTAACCTACACAAAAATAAAATTGCCAAAAAGGGCAGCAGTGACTTTTACCGCTTAAAAAACTTTGGCCAAATAACTTTGAGCGTTCAATTTGAACCATTTTTTGATCATACCAAATTTGGCTCCGCTCTTATCAACATCTAAGCTACACCAACAGAAAATTGCCAAAAGAGCGGCAGCAGTGGGCACTCGACCACACCGCGCGTAATTTTCAAGCTGCATGCGAGTAACCTGACGCTCCGTCACCTTTAACCGAGCTCTGCTTAAGCAGGGCTTACACCGAGCGGTTCATCAAACCGACGGTGGTCGTGCGTCGTTCGCGCCTTCGCTTCTATTCCATTGAAATGCTGCCTGTCGCCAGGAAACCCACTGTTGGGTCGGCCGTTCAGGTGTAGAGTTACTCGGTCGGCGACGACATGCATCTACCATTGTATCGCGTGTACGAAATGCCAGGGCCTTTGCATAGATGACATGCCAATTCCCGCCACCCGGCCCTATACTGTTAGCTTTATTGAAGGCACAGCCTTTGTATATCGCGAGTCTCCCGGGCGAGCATATGGCACAGAATCATTGGATTCGCTATAAGAATCAGAAGGTTTTAGGTAGACGAATGCTAACGAAATCAAAAAATGACGTGATAAATTCAAATTTAAGAGGACATTTTCGGAAGGAAAAGCGTTCCAAATATATAACTGTAAAAGCTAAGGTAGTGTTTCTCAAAAGCTTAGTTTATAGCTAAGGTAGGGTTGCTCAAAAGCGTATTATATAGCAAGGCTGTGATTCTCTTTGATTGCGGCGCACTAACAAAATCACGCCGATCTGCTATAATTTTCATTTGAAATATAGCCTTCCAACACAGCAAGGCAATAATCTTTCAGTAATCTAATAAATAGCGTTAATTTAGTCTGGTGCGCTTGTCCACTTGATTATTTTTTAGGTTATTCCGAATAATCTCTCGAATTACACTGGTGTGCCGCGGCATTCAGTTTGAGAATCATTTACCTAAGTTGGAGTGATTGTAAGAATATACATGAGTTAGAAATGAGGTGTTGAAGTGCGTAAATATTCTAATGGATTAGACATAACTCTAGCAAGGTGCTCAAATCGCCGAGTAATGTATATAGATACCCTTGACGTGCTAAACTAACAATTGCTCTTTTCTAACAGGGCTAGCAACGAACAGAACGAAATGAACGAGCAGCAACTGAACTTTAAGAAAACGATGGAGACGATAGCTTCCAGCACAGTTGCACCGGTGACGAAGGAGCACATATGGCGACCGGACACCACCTGGTGCAGCAACTACAGCAACGGGGCAAATAGCAAAAACGACGACGAAAGTTCGAGAAGAGATGGGCGAACGCACAACGAAGGCAAGAGCAGGCTCGAAATCGAATTCATCACCAGCAAGGTAGAGGATCTGCTGGCAGCGGCTGTGAGCACAGGACGTGGCGGCGGCCAGGCCCTGCAGTTACCTGGGCTGTGGAGCGGCGGACACGCGAGCTCCAATTACTATAGGGCTGCATCCGGGGAGCCAAAGGGAACAGCGGCCCCGTCAACATCCATTACACTTTCCACGAAGCGACCTCACGGCAGCAGCGCTGGCAATATTATGAGCGCGGCCGGCATAGGTAACAGTAAGAACGGAGATAGCAAGCAAGGTGCGTTCGCCAACGGACAGCTCCAGTTTATGAACCGCGAAGGTGAGTCGTGTGCCTGTTGTTATCTGTGGATGCTGAGTTTTTGTTCATGATTTCTACAATAGTTGGTTATGTTTTTTTGTAACTTTAATTTCCGCTTTGTGTTTTTATCACCATCATTAAAAGGTCGGCTTTTAGTAGGGTGTTCGACGTGCGCAATTAGAACGCAAACTCTTAGTTGTAAAGGTGGAATAGCATACGGTGAATTAAAAACAATACGTCATATGATCACATGATTGAAAACTGAATTAAAACACATGGGAAGTAAGGTTGGCATTCCACAAGTTGGCTTGTTTCAACCAGCACTGGTGAAATTTTTACACTCCCTTTTCAAATGTTATGTTTTTAAAGTCAGTTGGCAATTTAGTAATGTGCAACGAACACGGATAAAATTTTGAAAACGGATAAAATGTTGCAGTTACATTTTAATATAATAACACATGTTTGACATCAATTTATTAATATGCATATGGAATCTGGCTAAAATGACGTCAAACTTTGTTATTATACTAAAATGTAACAGCAACATTTTTTATTCGATTTCAACATTTTATCCCTATTGGTAGCACAATGTCAAATTGCCACATGACTTGGAAAAACTCTAAATTTAAAAAGGAAGTTAAAACATTTCGCCAGGGCTGGTTTTACGAGTCAACTTGTCTATTGCCAACCTTACTTTCCATATGTTTTAATTCATTTTATATCGGGTGATCATAGCACGTATTTTTTTAAACCAATGCTGTTCTGTTGAGGAACGTAGAAGGGTTAAATTCAATGGGAGGGTTATGTTTTGGGCGTTTATTATACATAGGGGCGAGGGCCACATAAGCACTGGTGCGAATTAACAATTATTAAAAAAAGTTATTAGGCATTTGTTGCTTAACGTTCGATTTGTTTACATGCATAAAAACAACACTTTTCGACAAAAATAGCGATCGTGCCAACAAGCTGTTTCTACTGGTGTTTGAGCTGCCTTTTCAAACAATCCACGCCGGCGTCTTCTTTTATGCAAAGAAATACGTACATTTTGCAACAACTGAAACTAGCGGCATACAGCAAAAACTAAAGGGCAGAAATGGCGACTTGTAAACTGTTTAATACTAATTAAAATTCAACAACTGAAGTGTTTATCAACTTAAAAATAATTAGGATTATTGACCAGTTTTCAAGTTGCGATTTACGTCCTATGAGTTTTGTTTAATGCCACCTAGTCTTTTTGCGGCTATATTGCTTCAAAAAGATTTAAACAATAAAAACTTAATGTTTAGGGCTAAGCAGCCGCCCGAAGCTTGAAGTGATGAATGAACTGAACAAAGAGAATCGACGAATCGGGTAGGGAAAATATATATCACGTTATTTAAACTGTTGCCACCAGGTATAATATTAATCAAACAATAGCTCGTCTGAAAACGGTGGAAGAGAAATGTAATTACCAAAGGAGATATTTTTGATTAATATATATCAGGTGTCCTTTCGGCTGTTGTGATAAACGACAGAATGAGGAAGTTACACACGTTTATCTGTACTGAATAGTTAATATCATTTTTATTAACACTGCAAAGGTATCTAATATATGTTATTTATGTTTGGTTTAAAAACTGATTTTTTAAATTTAAAATAACATCGGTATGAAAAATCACAATTGTTCTTGACATTTTTGTACAATTTCCTAAAGTTATAGATAGATTCGAGTAACAACCTCAACCATAAGATTGAAACAACTTAATTGAATGATAAAACGAAAACAAAAATAACCATATTTTCTCCGATTGTTACACCCATAAAGGCATGAACTATTGACAAAACATCTAAAAACAGAGAAATATGCCGATTTTATTAAAAGGTATGGCTTTGTTATTGAATGTAAAAATATTAAAAACAAAGACAAAATCTAATAGATGTCGAATTTAAATATTTATCTTTGACATTTACAATAACACCTAATCTTAATACCCCACTAATACGTTTCGATGCAGAAAAATTCCCAGTCCTGAAAAGAATGATCTGGAAGCTGTGACGCGGGACATGTCCCTCCTACGACCGACATATGTAAGTGGATGAAGCGTTTAAGCTACCAACTTTATATTAGGGAAGGTGCTTTGCAGCCATTACGCACGCAAATCGCGTATATTAATTAAACAATTTCAATAAAATCTTTAAATCTGTTATATTCGATAAAATCATTCTTCATCGAATATAATGGCTTTATTATTTTATTGAAACACTAAAAAAACGTGTATTGTGTTTCAAGTTGATTAAATAAATTGTCAGGTTGGTAAGATTGTTAGGAATATTTCTTTTTTGATAGACGGAGATTTAAACTTACTGTGCAAAATTTATCTGGAATTTGATAAGGGGCGACTCACTCTTTCGTGTTTAACTTCTGCCCTTTTTTTTTTATCTTTTTTATTTTAATGGCACATCTAACGGCCGTTTAGTTACATTCTTGTTTACTAAATCATGTTTTCAGGAAACGACTTTTTCTCCTGTGATGGACTTGAAAGTCAAATCCGGGTGAGTTAATACAAAATGTAAACAAAATTGTTCAAGCTAATTAACCAGTAACTTCTAACTGATTTTGGCATAGTTTCCTCCAAAAAAAAATAGTTCATTTATCCTGCACAATAAAGTATTAAAGTGTTATTTATTATACCGCATTGAGCGGCATGAAGTAAGTTATTGTTCTTTAAAACATGTCGATATTTATTTGAAAAACATGCGAACATCACAAGTAAGTAAGTAATGTTTATTTTATGTTCACGCCGTGAAAAAACTACAAAGAATAAGCATAGAATAAATGTATACGCGATATTTCCGAAGCAGCGACAAAAAAATATATATATTCTAAAAATTAAAAAAATTAGTTTTTCGTAAAGCAAATCGAAAAACAGTGTGGATATTAAACAACTGTGGTCTGTGTCAACTTCAACCCTAAACGTGACCATGAGTACTGATCGGTTCAACTTTCATCAGCATAATCAATTACAATATAGCGACAAAGGGGGGAAAATAAACCACCCCGTCCGTGTGTTGGCAATTCCGGCCTCTGGCAAGAAACAAACTAGAATGCGCAGCGTAATCAAGTCATTAGATTGTTTGCTCATGTTATCAGCGATATGTCAAGCAACGTGGTGTCTTAAAGCAAAGCTATGCGCGGCGTCAGCAAGGTTCAAACTTGCATGCCCCGCTTTGCATGACTTCGGGTCAGACAAGGCCTTGGAAACTTGAAATACAGCCATCGGCTGATTTGAATGACCGACGACTTATGCGAACCGGACAGTCTAGACTCGAGAAGGCTAATTTTGCTTATCATGACACGTGCGTAAGGTAGACTGCTTGAGAAAGCATATTTTATATAGGTCTATAGATGCCCTGTCGTGACAGAAATGTGATACATTGACGTGCCGTGACACAGATTTGTAAATACCTTCTTGTTGTAAACACTTTTAGTTGCATAAAATGCAAATCAACTCTTAAAAAAACTGTTACTATTATAAATCGCACTGCTTTTATCCGTACTTGCAACAAGGTTTTATGCTCAAGGTCTACACTATTAAAAGCTAAATAAGTATGGACAATATAGCCGCAAATACGTATATTGTTAAAACCTTATAGGCACTTTGGGCTTTTTGGGATAAAATACAGAAATCGGTCGACAAATATTGACCTGTCTCTATTTTTTGAGTTTCTATTTGGCTTTAACAACAATTTGAAGATTGTCCATATGATTTGAGAACCTAAACATTTAAATTAATCTTTATTAGTTCGACTTGGGTATTCCCAATATTCATCATTTTCTTTAATTGTCTATAAAAATTGACCCAAAAGTAGTACAGGCTCATTAATGCCATTTAAGTGTTTAAAAAGTAGTCCAAAGCCAAAGCGGGCGCTACCATTGCCGCTATTCACTCAAGCCCCACTTTCCCTGTTTATGGCAGTCGCGGTGATCCCTTTACAAAAAACAACATAAAGCCCGTGGCGCGGGTCAGGTCAAGGCAGAACAACAGGGGCAAGCAGAATATATATATCTTTGCCTTTGTTACGTCGCGTACTTGCCGGGCGATCGGTGACGCGGCTCCTTTGTGAGAGCGGCGGTGTAAATACCGTTGTCGGATCGTTTCTGGGCTAGCGCGGCGGGGCATCGGGCTCTGGGGCGTTCGGCGACGGCCATAAATCGACGGGAGGCCCGCAGAGCGATCCGCAATTAGCCGTGGAGCGAATCGCGGCGATATGGGAACGCACTGCGCTTCCGTATCACGATTCGTTTCGCTCTTCGGCGTCCCCTCAATACCTTTCTGCTGCTGCGATGGTAAGGCGGACGTAGCGGATCGGGCAAGGTGGATCAGCCAATTGTGAGGTACATTGTCTCGCTTTCGGACGACTAACCCCTGCTTGCGCGCTATAGGCATCGATATGCACGATTCCCAAGCTAATCGGCTTGGGAAATTCCGTGCGGCGTTGTGTTGTTTTCTGTACTGGAAACTGCAACGGGATTAGGCTCGTTAGCCGGCGTTTATCCGCTAACGCCCGTGCTTACGCGGCGATTTGCGGATTTGCTCAGTGAGACTTGTACCACCCTCCCCCTAACCCGACGCCCCCCACCCGGGTGTTTGTCCGCTTTTCACCGACGCATCGAAATTCCGACCGACTTGTGTCGTCATATGTGCGAAGTGGCCTCTAGGAATTTGTCAGCCTAATGAATTGGTGTGAACCTGTCGCACCCTCGGCAATAGCAGCTAACTAGAAGCCGTTTCTCAATAACGAAGGAAAACAAATTGTAAAAGCGTTAGAAATTTTTCAACATTTTTCTCTTTTATCTGAAGTGTCGATATCGGTGTAAAAAGCTAAAATAAAAAAATAAACAACAAAACTTGAAATTAAAAAATAGCGTTTACTATAAAACCGTTTTCACTAATAAAACAACGTTTTGCAAACTCGGGAATTTATTTTAACTGGCAATCGCAGTGGTCGAGCTACAATCCTTCCCTGAAATATCGTCAATTTTAGATCCTAACAAAACGTTCAATAAAAATAAATAAAACTACCGCTTTCAAGTGCATCGCGCGGTAAAACGATAAACAACGCGACCTGAAGCATTTTAAGCGCTGCATACATTTGCGGGATCACTTCTGTTTAGCGAGGAAAATCGTGTGATTACCCGCGTTGCAAGACTGCTGTCACCAGTTTCCTGGCCAAGGCCAAAGCGGCGGCACCTTTACGGCCTAACAAGCCACGACAGGCGTAGGTTTCTGTCGACGGACGAATTGTCATGCGATTTCGCGTCCATTTGCATTCACCTAATGAAATTGCCCATACGCGTGACGTTACCGCTCTGAAGAGACACGTGTTTGTGGTGATGTTTGAATTCGCCCGATAGGTTTGGCATTCGTATTAATGCCGAAGGAACTATTTACGGTTCTGTGATATGTCACAAGATTGAGAATACGACTTTCGTGGTGTAACTTTCTCATCGCTGAGCGGTGTAAGTAATTCAAGGCAAATCAAGATACCCTTCAGAAAATATTTGCACAATGTAGCGGTTAAAAAACGTCGCAACACACAATATACATCTTGAAAAACACGATCTAACGTAAATCGAAAAACACGAATAAAACTAAAACTGTTTTAGCCTAGTAAGAATACCAAAGCCCACACAGCAGTAGTTTTTATTTTGAACGTTTCGAATACATCTTTATTCATTTTTTTCAATTTTAGCCTAGTGATTTCCAACAAAATCCAAGTTACAACGCCTGGTCAAACACCTAACTGCGGATTTGCTATTAAGTTACGCAAACGATATAAACGGCCTATAGCTCTGTGGGCATAAAACGGTTACGGCCTTCATTTGGCCCGACCAGGTAAATCGGCTATTGTGGCCAAACCATAAACCGTCCAAAGCCTTCCGGTCCTTGGCCTTTGGCCTTGCGGCCCAGTTTCAGGTAGACATGGCGTCTCGAGCGCACAGGCGGTCAGCCATTTTCCAAACGCCCTGGCGGCGTCTCGTGCGTACCTGGCTGTCTCGCCGCCATTTACCTGTATCGAGATTTAACTTTCCCCGTCGTCGCGATGTTTTTGTTCGCATGCGACAAATCACACTAAATCTGTTACACTACTCATTTTTACATCACACTAAATCATTTTAAACTCATGTTTTTAAATCACACTATTTTTTTAGGAAAATGTTATTGTTTTGTATAAAAGCCATTTCACGGGCATACTAAAGTTTATTGAATTTTGCTTCTTATTTAAAAAAAATCTTGGCGTGAATAAAAAATATAAAGAGTTTTTTACGCGTAAAGGAAATAAATGTTTTTATTTTATATTTAGAAAAACATATCTTATCCTGAAGTAATTTTGCGTGTTAAGCAGAAATTGTAACAAATAGTATTTCGCCGAAGAGGTAAAGTGTACAGGCATATTCTAAAATCTAAACAATCGAGTATTTTTAACTTACCATTTACTAAAATGGCACAGTTACATCAATTTACCGTAACTTTCGAATTGGTTCTATTAAAAATTGATCTCTCGGTTCATAGGTAATTATCAACCACGGAATAGATAAGTGTATAGTTGTATGTCAAACATGAAGTATTATTTGGGGCACTTTCAAATTAACGCACTACTGAGCAATGTGTTACTCTGGCGGAGACTTTTATTGATTTGTGAGTGAAATCGATTAACTTTAAAGAAACGACAACAGAGCTATATGTGGAGCAAAATTCACGTCAATTGAACGCATAAAAACATGGACATTATCTTTCACGACATAATAACTCCCAATCGTTTTACCCAATTCACGCATTAGAGCTTAAACCCTAATTGGGATAACAGCAATGCCAAAAATATCGCTTTCCACATGCCTAGGTCTCCATATGAGCATTGCACGCACATTTTCCCAAGCTCAACGACATTGAATTGGTAAAGAAGAACATAGCGCCTCTAAACCAATGCACAAACCAGCGATATCCTGCTACCACGTGGTATACAGGAGGTGCAGGCTGAACGGCCTTCCATATGCTCTGGCCTCCTATACCGTAGCCTTTTTGTTTTTCACTACACAACGCGGCGCTTAACGGATGCAAAACGCTTCGTGGAACGTTTGGATTTCGTCCCGCCGCTCGCTCCATTGTCTATCGCGGCACCGATTTTCCGCCCGGCCCGCGTACCCAGCGTGGCCATTGTGCCCGAACATCCCCTAATGGGTCAGGGGGGTCACGGTGCGTTTCGGGCGCATGAGAAAATCATATTTTTCCAGTCGCGCGCGCAACACAAAAAAAAACTCGAAACGAAACGGTTTCGCGACGCCTATTCAATCAAGGCATGAGAGCGGTGCGGCGAAATTACCGTGATCTGGCCATTTTACGCTCGGCGAGCCTTCTCTGTGGCTGTTTCTGTGGCGTTTTTTTATTAGGCGACCCCGCCGCCGACCTTGACACATGTTCGTGTCAGGGATGAGTGATAACGGGTCAAAGAAATGTCCCACCCCGCGTCTTAACGTTTCGTCGCATTAGCGGTAATAGGTAGATCTGTGCCCTGGGCTCCGAACTGATTCGCTCTCGATTTAAACGCGTGGCTGCGGCGACGGATTTGTTCTGTCTGTTTTGAGCGCTCCCCGACAGCGTTTTTGAAGTATTACAGCGATTTTTACGCGTGGATACGTTAATGCGGCCTTCGCTTTTCCACATTAGGCCTTTTTGCCTGCGAGTTCACATAAATTTACGTCCCGCCAACGAAGGCAACATGTTTCCAGCCCGGCGTATTGACTTCGCCTTCAAAACGCCTTACTGCGTTTGACGAATTCGAAATGACTGCAATTTAATTACAGAAAATAACCACTTTTGTTTCAAAACGTATGGTTTGTGACCAGTTTGCCACTAAAACATTTTTACATTGATTGAAAGCATGTTTTAGTGAGCGCAAATATTTTAAACATGACTGGACAGAGTCACAAATGAACTACAATTTTAAAATTAGTACCATTAAGAGAAACCTATTTCATTTAATTTACAACGATTCATTTTGATTTGCGTCTCCAATGTTTATATACTTTGCGACGAATCTGAATGTAAGTGCGAGAGATGAATTTTTTATTGCACAACTGAATGAACTAGGATGGCTGCATTTCTACACCTTAAACACAACAGCGATCGTGGTCAACACTGTATCTAAACGCATGCTACCAAATGTATAGCATACGGGTCTTATAGTTACTACAGCCGGTTATTCACGTGCCGTGGAAGCCAGTTATCGAAGGCTGTTCGTTTTGCCGATAAGCGCGTACGGTAAACGTCAAATACACGTGCTCAGCCGTCACGTTTCTCCATAAGCAGCGATATAGCAAAAAGCGACGTCAGTGCTATTAGCACCCGTATGCAATGTGGCTTGTTTATGCTGACGCGTATGACATGGACGAGAATTCGACGCAACTGACGGGAAATCAAAGTTTAAGAACTAATTGCGGCCTGTTACGTAATCACCACGCGCAATCGAGTAATTTTGTTGCAACTTTTCGAAACGGCACCTATATTTTTGCGCGTACACTGACGTACAACTAACTGTTGGTCCGCATTTAAACCCGCTTTCAGTCATTAAGTTGCACATTAGGTGTCCACAAAATAGCATTAACGCATTGGTACACCGAAAAGCAATTGCGGAGTCACCCAAACTGTCGATCAGTGATGCAAGTCTTTCATTAATACGAATTACGTTAAAATCGCATAACCAGACTAAACGGGCCGTTTTCGCTGCACACTTTTTACACGAACATTTGAAATACAAAAATAATGATCTACATCATTTGTGTGACACGGCCATATGGATCAGGTCACACATCATCGTCTATTCCGCGTCTGTTGCACCTGCTCCGGTTAATTCACAATAGCGAATCGTTGTTAAAGGACACCAGTTAACATTCGGCCTATTCCCGCGCCCGTTCACTTTCATTACGCTTGCAGCGGTTGGTTTTTTCCACGCAGTCAGCAGGTTAAGCAAATTTGCTGTCCCAGCGTCGACCCCAGGCCGCGGCATTTGTGAGCGGGTACCGACTGAGGTCCCCCGGGTTGCTGTGAACCTGATTCGGGCTCGCTTTCAGTGCGTTTTAACCCACATACGCCCGCTGCGTATTGTTACTGTAGGCCGGCAGGGCGGCGGCTGTCTGTACATCCGGACTGACTGGATAGATGATAGTTTGCGAAAATGTTTTTCGGCGTGTGTGACGAATGGATGGATGTCACGCTGGCAAGCGAGCGTGCAGCTGGAAAATGGGCGCGCGCGTTTTTGCCTGTCCTAGATTTTACACCGAGGTGCCTTTTGCGGTTTAGCGAAAACCGAACTTTTTAGGGATGTAGAAATGTGAAATATGCTTGACACATTATAGATATCGTTTGTAGCTTACATCCTCAATTCAACATAGCAAAAAAGACATATTCCTAGATAATGAATTGCAAAGCCAAAAAGGTAGAGTAGGTCGACATCATCTTGATAATTAAGACGTTTCGATTCGAACTTGTACCATCTTCAGTTAATGATACAACTTCGTATCGAAACGTCTTAATCAAAATGCTGTCGATCTACACGACCTTTTTTGTTGAAATTTATTTTCAACCTATATTACAGATTCGTGCATTGTGTACCCAGAAATATTCATCGTTTTTCAAAAAATTGTAGCGTTGCCTTTTCGACTGGGAGAGTTATATAATCGAGAGTTGTAGCGGTACATCGCCTGCTTGTACAGATGCACTATGCAGGTCATACTAGCAAAAAATGTCGTAAGGGAAATTTTTGTATAAACTTGATGTTTTTATGAATAATATTAATCGAGTCTCTTTCCATATATGTTGATGCAAACGTGTATCGCCATTACTATGGTGTATATTGGCTGTATAGATTCGCGCCACTTTAAATTGTAGAAGTCACGACAGAACTTTATCGCTCGGAATTTTGTGCGATTGTGGAATGGCAAGAAAATAGTAAAAAAATAGCAAGGAATTTGAATTGTGCAAAAGTTTTAACCATCGCATTCTTTGCAATTCACAAACACAAAGTCACTTTGTTGTTTTTGATTATTTTACGATAAAGTGCCTCAAAAAATCTTTTTTGCACACCAGCAGTAGTAAATTTCATACCCGGTCGGTCGTACAACGAATTTCCACATCAGCGAATATTTACATTCGGGTTTACTTGAAATTCTTTACAACGTGCTAAGATTCGGTTGAGCCAATCAGAAATTGCCAACCACGAAATCCATTTTTTTTTTAATTTTTTTAAAAGCGAAAAGTTTCGGGCTTTCTTACAGTTTTTTGATAACGAAAGATTCCTCGACTGACACGAGTTACAACCCAGAGTATATATGCATTACGTTTGTTATTACGATTAGACGAACCAAGGCGACACGTCGTCCAGCCGGGCTGCCGCCACAATGCCGTGGCCGGACCGCCCGCTGTTCAGGGGGGCATTTTTTCGGCGGCCGATTTTTTCCTCTCCCCGCCGTTCGCTAGTTTATCTTTCGAAGGCGACCAGAAGCAGTTTCACAGTTGAACCACATCGGCAACGGTGCGCGCGTGTTCTAACAGTGTGGTGCGAAAGGTGAAAGCATCACGGGTCAGGTCAGGACAGTTCGACGTGTGACGAAAAGCCAGCGTTTTGTGTTGCTTGGACCAAGTCGGTTGATTGCGCTTTCGGTTAAATGAAAGATGGGTTAATAATGAGTTCGGCAGTAGGCTTTGTTGTTTGTTAAAGTCACACAAACCAGTTAAAATATCGCAATTTTATTTGTAAGAGTTTTTGAGCTTCACCAAAGTTGAATAATCGCAATTTTATTTGAGTTACACCGAAAATGATTTTTAAACAAGTTTTTTCTTTCTATCCGTTAAAACCTTTATGGTTCATTTTTAGATCTTATATGATATGGAGAAAATGTGAACAACTGACAGTGTTGGAGCAAGCTAAAACTCGATAATAATATTAAATAACAAATTTTAAAGAAGAGTTTTGCCTTCAGCGCTTGTTTAATTAGGTAGTCGTTAGTTAAAAACATTTATTACGAACGGGATTTACAAAGCAACAGTCATTTTTTACCCCTATCTAAATATATTTCCAAAGTTGTACATAATATAGCAGCACGGCCTGCCCGACCGTAACCAAAATTCAAATCAGGTGGTAAACCGAAAATCGATAACTGCGGGTAGCATGTTTGGCTAAATTAACAGGTTAGTGATGTTAAAAACACAGTCAGACGAAAAGCCGTAAGTCGTAATATTTGCAAAAGTTTTAAATCGTTCTTGCGATTGGCTTCAGAAGGCAACAAACAAGCAATTTGATGAAGTGCGTAGATTTGACCTTAAACCTCAAACGTGGCACCAAAAGGGTTGACCTAAAATAAACGTGTCCGTTTTCCGCGCGCGTCAGATGCAGAATGCAAAACCATGCGTCTGTGGCTTAGTTAAATTAATAGACCTGCCTTGCGTATGCACAGCGAACGTGCGTTTTTATTGCACTTACATGTACACGCTTTGCGCGTTCGAAATTTTCCGATTCGGGGACGTCACGTGAAAGCTTGTCTAGCTTCAAAACGAGTAAACAAGGCTTGTTTTGCTTGTTTTAGTTGTTTTGTCGCTCGGTTTAGGCAGCAGTAAGTTTTTAATAAGTTATAAGCGAAATTTCGAAAAGAATATATGTTAGTTTATTAGGAGTAAATGATAAGCCAGAACTTTAGGAGCAGTTCTTTCAGTTAACAGAAATGGCGTAATTTAAAATAAAAACCCTGGTCGTTGCGAGCAGCGTAGTTTTGAACTATTGTGTGAAATTAAAAATGTAGCTTGACAAACGTTAGGGTTATAAGATTTTAAAGCTGCGAATAAAGTTTTTATTATTAAGAGATTGAACATAAGCTTTATTTAAATGACTTTATCTAAATTTAGCAATAATTTTAAGGTAAATAAAATTGAATAACGGAAGCTTTAATTTACTATTGCGCGATCGCGAAGAAAAATGATTTTTGTAATTCGAAAGCAAAAATAAAATAAATGTGTGTGACAGTGTTTAAATACCGTAGCGTCTATGGCAAAGGCACTAAATATTCACCAGCCATCGCACGCAATCAAGAGATTACATCATGTTTATTAGGAGAGCGGGCCTTGTCTTGAAATGATGTTAAAGCGGCGAGCAATTATTATTCACGAACAGTGGCGGCAAGAAAGGTTGACAACCTGTGGCTAAATGCCGCCCCTATGTGAATACGATGCTGTATCGTAACGTTATTTCATGCCTATACCCTTCTTCACAGTTTAAAGTAAATAGCCGAGGGGTTGGGTTAGGTATTGCGGAATAATCACCCGTTGTAGCCCTTTCGTTCGAGTATAAGCCCACAAAGGCTTATAAAGGTTGTATGAAAAAAATACAAAGAGTTTCAATACGCAGGGGTAACACAGGGGGCAGCACATCCGCGTCATTCAGTATTTCTTATACAGTCTTCGATACCGCGCTTTGAGGCTATTGCGAGTTATTGTCATGAAATTTGCAATCCTGAAAATTCCATCAAGCTCTTCTATGATACAATCGAAATAAGGCCTTTATTTCTTAAACCAATAGGGCGAATTTGGACCTCGAAAGGAATTGCTCAAAGTCCTGTCCTAAACAGATCTTGGTAACGAAGAAAGGCGCTATTAAAATAGGAAGGTCGTATAAAGTTTGTCATGCAGTCAGATTGCATAGATTTCTAAGATTTTTACATTCCAGAAGCAAACGATTACCTTCATGTTTTCAGTTGAACGCCATTAGACATTTTTTTAACTTAAATTACCTGATAGGTTTTGCGCTTCGGGCGTCCTACTTTTAGATTCGAAGTGTTTTTTACAGCCTTTTGTAATGTTATGCACCCCCATCGCTTAAAGTTCCCAGCAATGACAACAAAAATGGTTTACAACAAAAATTTCGTGACGATTTTAACTTGCACTTAAATTAACCATTTGACCAAGCTCACCCAGCTAAATATTTGTCATACAGTCAGATTGCATAGGTTCCACAATTACAACGAGTTGTTTATTTACTTTTTAACCCTACACTTTGACCAAGCTCACCCAGCCAAAATATCAAAATGCACGTAGTAAATCAAAGAACGTCGCCCGACTTTGGATTTCCGTCGCGTGGCATTACGTCAACCAGCTGTGCGAATATTACGTGTTAGTGGCGAAATGGCCGCCATATAAGGCCACAATACGCTTAAAACGCATTAAACAGCGCCCTGTTGTTCAACGGCCACCCTTTGCGCGCAATAGGATGGCAAAACGTACCCACCCCTTATTGCGTTGGGTGTTAAGGCTTTGATGAGGATGCACAATATCCTCTCCTTTGAATTGTCAACGATTAGCGCACTTAATTAAACATCTCGAAAATAATTTCTGGTAACTGTGGCGGTTTGCCAGGTTTTTGTTTACCAATGTGACGCTTCACTATTGACTGAGCAATGTCATGTCGTTGGTCAATTTCCAACTGTGACACTCATTTTCTTATTTAAAGCGTTTTTCCTCAATGGAAAAAGTCCCATTACGAAAGGCGTTAACGATATATTTTAAGCAAGATGGCGTTCAAATTTAAGTTAATAATGTTAAATTACTCCCTCAATCTTATCCAATCGTGCTACGTGATTAACTGACAGCATTGACGCGATTCTGGCACAACAATATTTTTGCAGCAGTCTTGGAGCATTTCGAACGTGGAAGCGACGGTTATTTCTGTTTCTGCGTACCGAGCAAACGGTGGGGCCTAGGCTTCGCTTCGTGCCTTTACTCTGGGCATTTGCATTCAGGCTTGCTGCCCGTGTGACTAAATACTCGCGAAACGCTGTAATTTCGATGGGCGCCCGCGAAATATAGACGCATTAGTGGCGGTGCCCGCCTGCCAAAGCAACGCGGCATCAAATTAACGTGATCGCTGTAGGGTTGCAAATATACATTGGAGCGCGAATTAAGCGCCCGATACTCAGTTATTACGTGATCCGGGTATTGCGACTGATCACATTCGCGAAAAATGCCAGCCCTTATAGGAAGCTTTGTAAATGCTGCATTTTGTGAGCGCGGCAACTGCATTGGTTGTTATAGATTGTAGTAGTGTGTTGTGAAAAATGCGCTTATGCAGTAGCAAGATCCAATAGAAGACATTTTAGCGCGAAATGAATAATTTTCCACAAAGTTGTGTAGATGAATGCAAGTTGTTGCAGCAGTAAATAAAATGGGAAGAAAAACTGTGTGGCTTTAAAGCCAATTAATACCGTTAGCATGACAAATGTAAAATGAATGCATTTCCGCCGACTGCATCGTACGATACAACAATAGGCTTAGAAACATCACCAAAGAAATAATAACTACTTTTGCACCACGAAAAACGTTTCCCTACCCTCGCCTGGCGTCGGCATATGCCGTTGCAAGCCGTTTCCTTGGCGTCTCGCAAGTTGGCCTGGAGTGTGTTCGTCTTTGGCGAAAGCGGGTTAAGCTTTGTCAGGGATGAAACAGACAGCAAACAGAATTGGGCGACGGGAGCGAGCCTGAGTTGTTTCCGTTTGGTTCAGGCCAGTTGAGGAAACGGAGGACAAGATGCAGCAACGCGAGACTTTGACAGCCGAGGGGAAAGTTTGATGCATGGCGAGAAAGAAAGGGTCTTTTTTGTAAACCCGCGACTAACGCAAGCGATTTCGGTGCTGTGCAGACCGCTTTTCTAATTTCGGTCGAGGTAAAATGTAATACGCATATAAAGGACATATGGCTTAATTCCTCATGGTGAAATTGCTAACGAAATAACAGAATTCACAATTGTTAATAGGTACTATGCCCCTATCAAGCAAAAGCAACACAAGTTTAACATAAACGACAAAAACTGAAAACTTGGACGTTGGGTGTCAAAATATACAGCGTAGCTTTTACTTTCAAATTTTTCTATCGGATAGTCCCTTTGTGCCTGGCAAATTTGATATAGCAGGCAATTTGATATTTTTAAGTAATTCGACGCAAATTTGTGGCATAAATTACTTTTTTCACGAAATATAGTATAAGAGTGTTAAAACAGTTTTCGGCAACCTGCTTCAGTTTTTAGCGATCTTTTCAAAAAATAATACATACAATTTAAAACTAGTAGCACACAGGGCAGAATTACGCGCAGCAGAGGCAGCAGATAAGTAGCAGTATTTGTGGTGGAATAGTGGGACTGCGTTTTGCGTGATGACTGCGGGCGACAGGTAATGGATCAACTCGATTTCCGCTTTCTCGCCTCGGCAGTAATCCGATCTCATCGCGCGCTCATCGCCCACATGCCGAGGAGCAGTAAGGCCGCCGCTTCTCCCCAGATGCGCTATCGTTGCCCTGTCACATGGATACCTATAGGCTTTGTTTGAGTTCTCCCGAGAAAAAAGGGCCGGCCAAAATTCGAAGGGCTAGTTTTTTCATTTAACGTGCCGCCTGGAGTTTGAAAACTTGAAAAAGTGGGCGTTTGTTTTGCTTAAAAATTGTACATTTAAATTAAGAGCGGGATGAAAAGAGGTCGGGCCTTTAAGGAGCTGTTGCAACTGGCATGTTGTGTTACAAGAAATAAGTCGTTCGCATCGTGCGTGGACGGTATTACTTTACCTGGTATGATCGTGCTTCAAATGGGTAATAGTGTTTTTGCGATCAGTATAGTTTAAGTATACTCCATTGATTGGCGTAAACGAGGTGTTTAACTTTCGTAAAGGAATTGAACGTTTTAAAATTATATTTTTTCAAAAGAGATCACCAGTCGTTGTTAAAGAATGCGTTAAGCGTCATGCTTGGTTATTGACGCTTCATGCATTTGCGGCACCCTTTGGGTTTGGGTAAATTGCGTAACCTTTAAGAAAATTGCGTTTGAGTTTTATTTAACTGTTGCGATAAAACTTATACTTTAAGGTCAATACATTAACCAACCACTGCATAAACACTTCTTACAAACGCAGAAAAAAACTTAAGTTTGCGTTTTCAAACTCCTCAAAATACCAGTAAGAAAGCGCGAAACCACAACCAAGTTGGCAGCACTTGGGGAAAAAGCAAGAGGTGTGATGTACCGGGGGTTGAGAGAAAAAGAGAGAGAGAGAAGGACAAACGAGATGTTGTGGCGCGTCTCCTGTGAGAGCGCAGCCAGCCTTACAGGAACGTGCGTACGGATGCTTTCGAAACATATCTTTCCGCTTTTTAGCGTGTCGTTTTTTCTGCGGCCTGTTGACAGAAAGAGGGGCGGGGGGCACGCTTGCAGGCAGGCAGACGCTCTGTGCGCACGAAAAAGGCAGCACACGGTAGAGAAGACGCAGTCTGACTCGGAGCCCGGCACAACCTGAGTAAGCGAATGCTGCAGCGTGTAGAGTGTCCTTTAAACTGGTTTGTTTTGCCGCGGTCCAGTCTAGGGGAGGAAAAGGCGCCCGGCGTCCATTTAACGTGATGTTAGGCGGTTTTCGGGTCGTCACGTTTGCCAGAAAAAAATAAATAGCGCAGCGCTGTCGTTGAGAGAGTTTTTTTTTTGTCATACGAACGCAAATGTTGTGTGAGCGGAATCTCCCTCTTTCGGCATTGCATAACCGACGGATATCTATTTTTATTGCGTTGTTTAGTGACTGTGTTAGCCTTGAAGAAAGCAGTTTACTGCTGAAACGTTGCAAAATTAGCGTGCGATCAGACCGACAGATATAGCATTAGTATTAAAAGTGCACTCGAAAATAGAAAAAAAAACTCATCAGTATAATAACTGTATTACATTATTGCATATCGAGGGTTTCAGATAGATATCTCGTACAGTTAGTGTTGTTTATATCGGAGAGCAAACAGCTTATACGATGAGTCGCGAGGCGCGTGCCAGCTATATTTTTACCGCCCCTTATTTTGCGAAAGGAAGGTCTTTTTCCGGTGCGTGTGCTCAACGTGAGCTTAGGTGCTCTCGGACGGAGAAAGCACGCATCTATTCGAGAGAGCAATAACCTGGCTCGTATGTAACGTGACTTGTCGTTGCCTTCTGCTCATAGGCTTCCTTCCGTTCGTTCTCAGTGACTCGAGAAGTTTGGGAAACCGCTACACCTGCCGTCACTGTAGTAGCGCGTACATAACTAAGCGTTGCGTCTGAACGGAACGATTAGCGCGTGTTTTTCGGGATTGATTGATGTCAATGCGCCGGGTGTATGCAGTTTCCCAGGTTGTGAAAACGTGATGCAAATAATTTGACAAACAAGACAAAAAATTGCAGTTTAAAGGAAAGAACCGACCAGTGTTTTAAGTGAAATAGTCAAGGATTTTTGTAACCCTTACTACTTATTTTGACGCGCCTTTGTAATTTTCTTTACCATAAAAGTATGTATATATATGGACGCTTGTTTTGGCGAATTGCGTTGCAAGCCTTATGCAATAACCTCACAGCTTATTTCTCCACGACGGAGTTTCCTAATTAAACAGGAATGCCGTCGCGCTATATCCGGCTCGCCAAGTCATTACCCGGGAACGTTTCATGGCTGGTTTTCCTGGAAAAAGCCGATCGAGGTGCAGGTTGTTTTTAAGTTGAACCGCGCGCAAAAAAAGGAAAAAAACGCTGTTTGAAATTGCATTCTGCTTTGCGTGCTTTAGGTGACGGTTGCGTGTTTTCAGAACTTTCTCGCGACCAGTTTCGATGCTAAGCAGGGCGATTAGCGCTTTTAAAGGGTGAGCACTGGCTATGACGTTGCGATTAGCGTTTTCGGAAACTGACGCAACGCCGAGTTGATTTACTGGTAGATTTCCCTTCCAGGACCGCGTTTTTCTTATTTGTGGATAAGCCAAAATTTCATTGATTTTATTTTTGTCAGCAACAGATAGGCGGTAGACGTTATTTATAGGATGGCGAAATACTGCGTCAACGATTAGCGTGTCAGGTTATTTTATCTTTAAACAAAGGTTAGATTTTGATGTTATAGAAGCATGTACATTAACAAAACAGAATGTTGCATTTAAGGTTATTAAATCAGGCAACTGAGAAACTATTGTGGCAACATGCACAATAAAAAAAAGAAAACCCAAGGTGTTAACTGAGATTTCAATTCTTTTCGCAGCACCTTTGAGAACAGCAAACGAGGTTTTTTAGCGAACTCTGAACGTTCACCTGTGACAGCGAGCGACTTTGCCTTCGGTCAAAGCGCCAATTCCAAATCGGACATCGTCGGACGGCAATCGCGCGAAATCGACCCGAGCACCAACTTCGAGCCGAGCCTTTGCACCGCCGCCGGAAATCAGGACCCGATTTCCCGCCGAATGATGAAAATAAATTCGAACAACGACAACTCCACCGAAGAACTACGTGAGTCCATTTTTTCGAAACATATTGGATTTGAGACCGAATTTATGGATGGGGTTGTGCGCTGTTTGTGCAAATGGGTTAAAACAATTGGCGGTAGTCTGTAGGTAATATAATAAACATAACCAACTGTGCAGAGGAAACATATGAGTTCATTTAAGGAGAAACAACATCTCAGAAAAACATATAGGTTATTGCGCGTTAATTGAAGAAATAGGCCTAAAATCAATAAATATGAAGGTAAAGTTGTGAACAAGTTCTTTTCAAGCACATCATTTTAAACCCGGTAATTTGAAATCGATAAAAGCACACCGATATCGTTCAAAATCGATAGCGCACTCGCGGGGAATTTAGCATGGGAAAAGCAACTTAGTTGGATGCTTTTTCCCGCGATCGGTTTCAGTTGAAAGCCGTGGACAAAAGCCCCTGCTGCGCTGGTGTAATGCACAGGGAGCCGTAAAATAACTGGGGCGTGCCTAATGAACGAGCGCGGTTACGGACTTTAGTTGACCAAGCCGGGTCATTGTTGCACGAACAAAACGAGCACAATTGAAGCGCCGTTCCGCGCTTTTTTACCGATAAGGTATAAAAGTGAAAGCGACTCCGTGACCTATTTTATTAACCCGTCGACAACAAAACCTCAGTTGTTTTGTTTCAAAATAGCGCGGCAATTCGTTCGAGAAAGCGTTAGTGCTCCAGTTCAAATTGTAAACCGATTTTGTTTGTTAGCAATACACAAATTTATTAACTATATAAGGTTTTAGGGACTTGGCGGGTATCCGCCAGTTGGTAAAACTAAAAATATTTAAACCTTTTTTGGGATAATACGAAGGATTAGCTCCGTGGTAACGGAAAGTTAGGTAAAATTTAATTAAAAGCTAGTTTTCGGACTTTACATCACACATCCAATTGTCGTGCAATTAATGTGAACAAGGACAGGCCTTTTTGTGACAGTCTGCTTGCAAACTCATTGGGGGGAGTTTCCGAATTTTCTTGCGTCATAGAGCGCTCGCGATGGACACATGTTGCATCAACGCGCGTGTAAACAAGCGCGATCCCCTTTATTACGTCACAACGCGTCTAATTCGGCATTTTCGAAAGTCACGTTTTCTGCGTTGCGACAACACGCCAAAGACCGCGCTCGGGTAAAGGAGCCCACGTGACCGAAAAGCGACCGAGCGTGACGAAAAGTGACGTCACACGCCAGGAGCGATGCCATTGGTCGGCGTCGGGCGCAGAATGATTTCGCAGAATTTGACTTAACGACTTTTGTAGCCCGATGATGATCATATAGGACGTCGGTAACCTTAATTAGACAGCGTACTGAGCCGTTCGTTGTAAGGGGGAACGGCTAATTGATTATTAATGGCGCTTCGCACAGTGTATTCGAGCGCACGCGCATCGCGATCCAATGTCCTTCGAGTGTTTTTTATTGTCGGAAATTCCCGCTCCCTTATTTGCAATTTTTACAGCCGTCGGTAGCGTAGTTAAATTTGTCTTCGCCGATATGTCTGGTTGGAAACTTGCCGAAACCAAAAGCCCACCAATTCGAGAAAGTATAATTTATTGACGAATTTAAGGCTCCAAAGGGGGCTGAAGAAATTCGTAATGGGAAAGAGTTCAAACGTGCGAGGCATCAGGAGCAACTCCATTACGAAATCAAACAGCTTCCGGGCCGCAGATTAAAAACCCTGATTTTTAGCATTTTTATGACAAGTCACAACGAAAAATCAATTGTAAATGGTTCTTCTGACAAAGATTTCATCATTAGCAAAATTTGTTTGGATTATTTATATATACGGGTAGCCTTCAAGGCGATGAATATATAGGTAATCGAAACGTTGGCGCTTTTATAAAAAAAATCCCTGATAAACCATTACATTTGTTTATTCAAAACAAGAAATCAAAATAAGTTTAATTCACCATCAGTCTGAATCCCAGCAACATATAATATAAGGAAGGCGTTAAGCTATTTCATGGACTCAAGTAATCTGAGTACAAGAAAATGTTAAACTGTAATTGCAATGATTCAAGAAAATAAAAATTGCAAAGCTCAAAAGTTCGAGTAGATCGACATCATATTAATAATACGATTCGATACGATCTTATATCATTTCCATTACTGAAGATAATACAAGCTCTTATCGAAACGTATTAATCAAGATGATGTCGATCTACTCCAACTTTTGGGCTTTGCGGTTCAATATCAAGCTGCATTACAGCTCCGTGCGCAGTGTAACCAAGAAATAAAAAATGTTCAATTTGTGCTTTCAGGACACCAGGAGCGTCTCCGATTGGACGAGTCTATTCTGAAGCGGATTAACGGCGACAGTAGCGAAGCGGCCAACAAGAGCTACATCATGCACAACTTCCTGAACAGCGTCCAGCAAGCGCTGGCAGTCGCCAACATGGAGAAGGAATCGCGTGACAACCAAGTGCAATGGGTGAGTGTTAGGGGCTTGACATTTTAAACATGAGATGCTGTTGGAGTCGCATAACACCTTGCCGAAATTTGTGCTTATTTTCTGGAAAAAAAATTGGGGGAAATTTTAAACCTTTCAACCAAAACTTGTTGAACCCTTAAGGCCAAATTTGCGTTAAAAACCGTTTAGCGAAATGTATTTGTTTTGCAAACTTGAATATACCCAGCAGTGTTTAGTTCGCCCTTGAATGTGTATACTTTTCGCATTTCCAGCGGGTGCTGATATTTTCTGCGTACATATTACGACAAATGTTGCAATTTAAATTACAAGCACGTTAAGGTTTCGCTTTACCATCACGTCATCCCTTGCGACATATTTTTACTATTTTGCATTACACCACCCCAAGTTAAGTTTCTCCCCCGTAAATTTTCTCCTACTTTAACGCAAGGTCCGAACCGGCATTTTAAAGGTTGTCTATTGTGGTTATCGGAATAAGGGTAATGTAAACTTTTATCAACTAAAAGTGCCATTCACAGTGGACTGAATGAGGTATAATTGTATGGTACAATGTTCCCTAAAACTGAATCATTTCTCGCAGCTGAATGCGCTTAGGAGTCCGGAGCGTCGAATCGACTCCCGGTTCGGGATTGGGGGGAATCAAGAGCTCCAAAACTCGCCTTTTTCTCTCCTTAACCCGAGCCAGTACCAGGCGAACGGCTCGAGCCCCAACCTGACAGACAAGGAGCAGATACAAGATAGGTGGAACAACAGCAATAGCAACAACTCGGTTTCCCTTCCACCCTACAGCCTACTGCTGCAGCAGCAGCTTATGCAGGCCGCTCTTTCCAATGCCGCAGCCGGCAGGATGCCCGGATTTGCGCCAAATTTCTTCCAACAGGTACAGAACGAGTGATTTTTGTGCTTGACAACAAGTTTTGTAATATTGTCGCATTGTAAAGGACACAAGAACTTGCCGAAACGCTAGCCTAAAATTTTTTCAACTTTTAACGGTTTTCGTTTACATTATGTCATATAATCTGTGATTGGTGTATAAAACTACATTTGGTTAATGTTTAGGGCCCACAAAGGATTATTCGGTTTGCTGTTAAACATCGTATTGCTAAATATTTATCTTCGAATAATTTTCTAATAAGATTTCGAAAGGTTCTTGTTTTTGAAAGCTGTTCCAAAAACAATTTGATCAAATCATAAAAAAAAACAATTCAATTCAAATCATGGTTATGCTTTTTAGGCCCTGGCTTTGTCTGCCGTTCAGTCAAATCTTCAGCAACAGCAAAATGTTGACAAAAACGCCCCTGTTCAGTCAAACGATCAGCACGACGTCAAAAACTTGACCACACCAAAGCACACGGTAAGTTTACAAACAAAATAGCTCATTGGGTTCGCAAATTAACAATAACGGTACCACAGAAATTTGAACCAAAACAACAATTGTCTAGTAACAATGACCTTTGTTGCAGAAAGCGAAGCGCACCCTACTGGAAAGTTCCTCGCAGGATGAACCCTTGGATTTATCGTCCAAGACAAAGCCGAGCAACGATCGTTCGCAACGCCAATCGACAGAATCGAACCCGGATTACCACTCATTAGGTACGATGATATCACAACTTGGCAACTATAACGCATAACTGATGCTTGAGATTTAAATATTCTACCCAAAAAACTCGCTTTATTTGATTGCGGAAATGCAAGGCACGGCATCACGTTGGAAAGCAAATTATAACGGGGAAAGTGTTGGGAAGGCGGGTGTACGGCTGGACAGAATGCTGTTGTATGTAAATCGGTGGGACAACTGCAATTACATTGCCTTCTGTTCTGCTGTTAGTTGAGAAAGTCCCAATTCGTGTCGTTTGCGGAAAAACATGATGTTGAACTTTGCAGGGTAAATTTTGCGTGGAAAACAAAGTGTTGAAAGGATTACAATACGTGGTAGATTAGGCCTTGAAGTATTGCAATTTAACTAAAAGGTGCACTTTTTCAGCAGGCCAAGTCAATTCTGCCACCCCGATGATGAATCCCGCTGCAATCAACAACTTTCAGCAGGTAATATTAACACAGAACAAGCAAATCTGCTGTATAGCTACAAATTAAACATCCACGCCTTTACAAACATACCTCTTTTATAATCAAATCAAAATTTTTTTGATTGCAAACTTACTAAAGGAATCGTTTATTGTTTTAAGTTTACTTAATTGGTAATCTTTCTTTCCAGATTCTTCGCAACAGCAATCTACCCCCTTCAGTAATAACAAGTATGCTGGCCAACCCGCTGGCTGGGCTTGCAAACCTGCAAAACACCTCCCCCAACAACAACTTTAATGGGTAAGTCACACCAGAGTGTTTTCTGCTTGCAAACTAATTTTTTTAACGTACAATACGCATTACGCACCGTTTGAACTTTTTTAATTATTGTGTCAAGTAGATACAAGTAAGATTTCTCTAGCAAAACGTTTAGTAGTTCATATTGATAATGTTGTATATTGATCGTTTAATTAATTTGTTTTGACCTTATTATAAAATTTTAGCATAATTGCAAGTTCTAACATATCTTGCATATTTTACATTTTAGACACAACGAACTGCCCTACTCGCCTCACTTACAGGTAAGCCAAAACGCTATTATCTATACTTACTTTTATCAAAACACTCTAAACGGAAAAACATAAAAACATGCAAATACGCATTTTAAAGTCATGAGTCCTAAAACACTGTGTTAAAATTAATATGCACGTAAAGGTTCCAAAAGTCTAATTTTGAAAGTATTTTTTTAATAGTATCGCCTGTAAGCGGTAACAAACATCTATAAAACACTTTCCTATTCTTAAAATGAAAATACAATAAAATACATTTAACTTCTCAGAACTTAATCGCAAGCGGAATGTTCCAACGCGACAACGGTATCAACATGGGACTTTCCCCCTTCTCAGCCGCCCCTAACCTGCCACCAAGTGGCGGAAAAGCGGCGAATCGGGGAAGCAGGAGCAAGAAGAGGTCGCAAAACGACCTTGCTGGACTTTCGCCAGCAGGTAAGCATCTAACTATATGAACCAGATCTATTGATGCAGTTCCAAACTGCCTTTTTAGCAGTTAACATATTTTAAGTTCGTCAAAAAGCGCCTATGGCGCGTATAATAACAAACTAAGTCTAAAAATGTGATTTCTGGAAGTATCGACCACACAACGTCGTACAGTTTCCAGTAAATATTTATAACGATAAATGTATTCCGAGAGTCATCAAAGAATTACCTGGCTTATATAGGGTTTTTACCAGGTTTACTAGTATCACTTTAAGCTTGGTATAAAAACGAACAACCAGGCCTACTGGTGTTGTCCCGGCGATGCAATGTAAAAAACGTTGTGATTACTACGAAAAGTTGCTAGTTCAATTTTGCAAAATTTTGGTTGCCCTGTAATGATAAGTGGTTGCCCATGATGTATTGCATAATTTATAGTATTTTGACATAATCTTAACATTCTTTCGTTTTTCTAAAATATTCATAATTACCCTTTGACTCAGGTCAAATGAACGCCACCAAGCACCTGCTTTACGACGCCATCACTAACCGCCGGGGGTCGCCCTTCTCAGACCGCGACATGTTCGCCAAGGCGCCGGCCAACTCGGCGCCAGGCGTCGGCGGCCTGGGCCAAGACCAGCACGGCGGCGCTGCCGCTCCCCGATCGCCCGATATGCCCCACAAGTGCGACATCTGCGACAAGTGCTTCCAAAAACAGAGCTCCCTGACGAGGCACAAATACGAACACACAGGTGGGATATATAACGCAGTTTTCAAATAGGGTGACTTTTAAAATTTTTAAATACTAAAATTGGGTTGATGACGACACGATTTGTAAAGCATAAATAATGGTTATGGGATTATAAACACGAGGTTACCTAACATAAGAAAGACTGAGTTGTGCTGCAAGATTCAAATTTGGATCATAGATCTCTTTACCCTATAGCTGTGTGGCTACGAGTTATTAATTTCCCAATTTATATCGATTTATAAATTAAGTGATTCACAGAGTTTATAATATTTAGCATAGATTTGAGTGGTGGTTTCCATCTATGATATCAAAGCAACTGAAAAAAAAACATTTACCAATTGTTTCCAATTTATATTAAACAAATCATTAATTTAGAAATTTGCCATGCCTTTAAGTAGTGCTTGCCCTTTATAATTTTAAAACGCCTGAAAGGAGTCTAACTTGTAATCAGAAATTCTAAATTATTTATTTCGCGAAAAATGGAAAAAAAATCGTCTCAGAAATATTGCACGATTTAAATTTGCGACGCCAATATGCTTAATTTTTGTTGGTTCACAGGTAAACGACCACACCACTGCAACGAATGCGGCAAGTCGTTCAAGCACAAGCACCACCTCATAGAACACCAGCGCCTCCACAGCGGCGAGAAGCCATACCAATGCGACAAGTGCGGCAAGCGTTTCTCACACTCCGGTAAGTACAGAGTGGATATTATATTTATTTAAGCGATCTTCTGTGGGCGAAATGCGAGAAGATGAAACTGGAATTTCGAAAGCCCTTTTTTACGTTTTTCTTTGTTAAGGAAAAAATATTTCAGCAATTTTTTTTATTAACCATCATTATCATGCTGCATTAAAGGTCCGTGCATAGTGTACCCAAATAAATAGCAACTTTGCAAACCGATAGTTTTAATCTTTTTACTTACATATTTCCGATAAGCCGACCGTTTTTAACAAGATTTGATTTACATTTTAGGCTCCTATTCCCAGCACATGAACCACAGGTACGCCTACTGCAAGCCGGGAGACGCCCTTATGCAAGAACTTCGTCAACAAATGAAGAAAAGCACGGAGGGCGGCAACGGAGCTGACAAGAACAAGAAGAGAAGTAAGAAAACATCGATTATGTGTCGCAGAGTTTAATCTAAGCCTAGAAGTCGCTTAAATGCCTAGTTTTGATTCCACTGATTTGCATCAAACAATAAAAACTCTCTAGCGCTTTAAATTTTTTTAAATTTTGCTATATCAGGGCAGTTGAATAAGTAGACTTTTTAGTTTTGCGTATTTTTCTCAATTATAGTTATTACGTTTCAAATGCGTGATATAAGTTAGATAGTGACCAAATTGTGTTCAACGATTGCTATCCAATTAGACGCTGGAGGATATGAAATTAAAACAGTAATATAGACGTGGCATCTTTATTGGATTAAAACTACTGTCAAATGTTAATAATATAGTTTAATTGAGGTTTACAGACTAACGAAAAACTATATTCCTCACCGCTATAGCACTGGTGTTTAAATATATAGGTTATATGTAGGAACGCCTTGCTAACCGTCTACTTTTCCCTCCGCGCAGAGAGCTACCGCTCGTCCACCTCGCCGCAATCGCCATTTTACGGCGACGCGAGCACGCCCAAAATGTCGCCGCCGGTCATTGGGAACAGCTTCTCGCCCTCGCGGCCTCACCTGCCCTCCTTTCTCGGCGCGCATTACGGCAAAGGCCCGATGTCGCCCAAGAACCAGGCCGATTCGCCAGCCTACTTCTACGAGAAGATGATGGAGCAGGCGCACCGCCGCATGGAGCAACAAGCCGCCGCCAACCTTAAAGGAGGTCTTCAGGGCAACAACGAAGAGCCTCTGAGCAAGCGGGCAAAAGTCGAAGTGAAATCGGAGCCTGATTCAGGCAACAGCTACGCCTTTAAAGAGGATAAAGATTTCCAGAGCGAAAGGTTGCCACAGTCGCTAAAGGTCAACGACCTCGCGCCACGAGAGGTCAACGACCCCAAGAAACAGCAGCAACAGCATCAGCAGCAGCACGACTTTGCGGGAAACATGAGGCAATCGGACGAAAACGAGACCGCGTCAACGCTTTCGCCGTCGCCCTCCATTTCTCTGTCGTCACCTGCGCCCTCCCCAGGACTGATGACGTCACCACAGTCGAACCAGGCGCAGCACGACAGTCACATGACCCTGAAGGGCTCTGCCGCTTTCCTTCACATTCCAGTGGCAACTGACCTTTCGTAAAAGGGTCACGTTTGTCTAAAAAGAGACTATTTTTTGTTGTTGTAAAACCCTTGTCGGTGAATTTTCCTTTTTCAACGGAAACTCTATTATTATTAAACCACGAGCTTTCAACTTGTTCTATATTTAACTCGTTGTTTTACATGTTGCAAAATGCGACCGGGTATGATCGTTACAATGCGTCTCAAAGCCTGCCGATTTTTTTAGCCTTTCTGTTTCTTTTTCGTGTAAATATGCGGCAAGTTTTTGCAACCCACTATTTCTAGCGTTTCGTCTCACTGGCACATTCTCTTGCGTACTTAGTGTATCGTGTAACTGCGTGTGACGTCAAGAGGGAATTCCACGTACTTGTTTGCGAACCTGTTAACACCGTACTACTAACGCCTGTTGTGTAAGGCGATTGCTGATTTACTTTTTCGTTGCAGTTTTAACCGTTGTCGCATTTCCACGAGTCTGAACGTTTCTGCCGCGTGTACACAATAATAACGCCGTTTGTACTTTTTTTCTCGTACTTTTTCCGTCTGCGCACACTGTTATACTTTCCAGACGCTACACAGAACCTTACTTCCCAAAGCGTTACAAATAACGTCAGTTTTATGTGTTAATTTCTGTTTGCTGAACGTACTATTTTCCGTTGCTAGTTGCTGCCTCCCATATATATATATATATATATATACATATATATATATGTGTGTGTATATGTGTGTGTGAAATATATATCGTAAACGTTAACAAAGCCGCCACTATGAAGTGCCTGTTTTTTTCTTCACGTCTAATTTTTTTGTTTCGCGCGTCATTTTATTTTGCCCGTTTGTGCTGCCACCATTCTCTTTAACGATAGAGTGCCGCCACCCCATCTCCACACATTTGCAATACAGGCACTGTTACGTCACAGAGTACTAATTTTGCGTTTTGTTTATCTTCAAACTGCATATGTTTTACCGCGCCTTTCTTCACAACTGTTTTGCGCCGGAAAGCATGCAAAACAACGATTTGATGGCTTCATTACCTTAACCATACTCCCTGTCTTCAACGCTAGGCTGTCTATTCCATCTGTTTGCGGCTTTACTATTTGCATGGCAATTACGGACTGTTTTTTTACTGTTTTGCATGCCTGTCACCTTTTTATACAAACTTCCTACGAAAATTGTTGCAATAATTGTTTAAAAAGCCACCAAAAACATGCAAGTATGAACGCTAGAACGCTGACGACGGCGTTAAATTGTTGCTAGATTTTTCAGATAACAATTTAAATGGATTAAACCGAAGCGCCTAAGGTATTACCTGTTTTTCTGAGAACGATTTTTACTAAAACGCTGTAGCGTATTACGTTACTGTTAAAAGCAATACCGTTGCGGTAATAATAGCAATATTTTGAAATGTTACGTTTTCCTTATCCCTTGATGTACCAATTTTTTTAATTTGGCAAAAAATGTATTTATTTTTAACTGAAACGTTTCGTTCAAATGTTACACACAGCGCCAAACAATATTGATTGCATGTAATCGCCGAATCGAACCAAAGCGATTGCACACTGCCTTTTTCTGAAAATAATTTTTTCTTCATTTTTTTGGTGGGGGGTTAACAGGGGGGTTCATTAAATCTTAAACAGAACTGTGCAAAAAGGACCTAAACTGATATCAGAACTGTAGTTAAAATAGGTGCTCTTTACAGCACTGCTCGTTTTGCTCAACATAGCATTTTCTTTAATTAACGCTAATTCTGTTTCCTCGAACAAAACACACTCAACACATCATAATTTTTACACTTGTACCTTTGTGTGCATTCAATTCCTGTTCATCTTACCTTTTTGTTTATCGATCGTGAATTTACTCTTTTTTCGCTCAGTGAATATATTAAAAGAACAAAGTGAAAAAATGGAGAACCTGTGTTTTTTAAGCTAACCTCAGTAGAAATCAGACAAAGAAATATAGTAACAGTTAACTCTCGACACTTTTGAGAAGTGGTGTTTAAGGTGTGATAAACAATGCATTCTGACAAAAATGTCACATAGTAAAATATCAGAGCGCTACTAATGCATTCATACAAGCTGAAAAAGTGAGTCTGCATGTTTGGTAATTTTGCAGTCTCAAAATACTATGGGCAACAGTGATGACGCAAAACTTTAAAATCCGAAATTAAGTTTCCTATTTTGGCCACCAATGGTGAACGTTACTCAGGAAAAGTAAGTGTAAACGTGAAGTAAAGAAGGTAAGGGTTGTGGCCAGGTTCTACACCTTAGCCAAAACGGAGGGCAGGAATTAAGCCTGAACAAGTCAGTAAACGGTTTGAGCCAGTCAGGCCAGTAAATGGTCTGAATCAAGCCATTGTATCCACTAGGGAGAACAAATACCACAAATAATAAGGTTGACAACCTGTTTCCACTAAAGCAGGTGCCGCCTCGGAGGTAGGGCCCTAGTTGGAAGTTGCAACTCCTCATTGCATGCGACAAACGTGTTAACCTTAGAGTTTATGGGAGTGGTTTTCAACCAGGGTTCCGCGGAACCTTAAGCTTCCGCTAGTACAGTCAAGGGGTTCCGCAATTCCTAAATTGTTTAGCTAATAGAGGTGTGTTTATTACACTGGGGTTCCTTGAGCCAGTGGAATTATTGCTCTGGGGTTCCTCGAGCCAGTGGAATGTTTCCATAGGGTTCCACTCCAGCAAAAAGGTTGAAAACCACTGGTTTATGGTGTAATAGTTTTACAGTCGTAAGACGTTTTTAGATATTATAATTATTTGTCTTTAGTTATACTGCCACCAAAAGTTTCTCTAGGAAAAATGCCAGGATACTACTCCACTACTCCATCAGGTCAAAGTTTCCTATTTTTTAGGTCAAAAAATAATCGCCCTACTCAGAGTGAAATCGGATCACTAGCTCCATCTAGCCGTCGACGATTTTTGCGCGTGTGCTGAAATGTTTACTAAATATTAATAGGGTGTATCTTTATGTAACCCCAAAACTGTTGTTTGTTGCCGATTATAATGTGCATATTAACAAATATAATCTTCCCTGGCGTGTATATTCACTAATATATATATTTTAAAGTTAAAAAATCGAAATAAAAAAATAGATCACACTTTTGTTAAAATGTTTAAATAATTTGCCTAAAACCGCATATTCAGTCCCTGTAGTTAAAGTAACATTCACACATGGCAAAGTTATAACAAAATAAGTTACAACAAATAATTAAAAATAAAAGCAGTTCGTTGCAAGTTAAAGCCTAAACAAATGAAACAACCGAGGATTAAAAAGCTAGCTCACGAACTTGTACAGAAAATACAAATCATCCTTTTCCGCGAAAGGTGTAAAACTGAAATGGACTTCACAGATGAGCAACGCACTGTCCTTCGCAATCTCTGTTTGGACGAAGCGATCAGCATCTGCCAGCCGGACAAATGTAATGGTCTTTGTTCTGGCCAGTCAAGCTTACGAGGAGAAGATTTAGTCTTTTTAAACGACTCAAACAGGTTTGTTACCACCAAAGATGACAATAACCCTCGAAGCTTGGTTGTTTTCAGGGGAGCCAGAATTAAACCAACCGCGGCTCATAGCCAAAAAATTATGGCGTTCATAAAGTATACACAAGGTCAACAGCAAGCGACAACCTATTCAGGATTCACGTGCTTCTTTTCGGAACCACTTCGGAAAACAGTTGAGTTAATTGTTACAGCCAGTACGCCAACATATGTTCATGACATCTTACGACGTGTACCGCCTATTTACTAACATTTCAGTTAAACATTAACAAGGAGAATACACTAATGTAAGGACTTGTACTGTAGCTTGATAACGAATATCCAAGTCAAAAAGGTCGAGAAAATGGACATCATCTCGGTATCGTTTTGATACGTACTTATACCATCATCATTTATTGTTACTAAAATACATTTGAACGTCACTTGTAAAAGGCGCTTTATCAAATTATAAGAACTGCGTTTCCCTTTTTATAAGTGAGGTTTGAACATATTTTGGGCAAAATCACTGATCATGATACTCGTACGTATATAAGGAAGGTGTTAAGCTATCTAAGTTGAAAAAAATGCTGAACTGAAGTTGCAATGAGATCACGTTTCAATTTTTAGCAAATTTATACACGCAAATCGACGGAGCGCAATTGGGCTTTTCTTCTCGCCCCGAAATCACTGAAACTCAGCACAACTCATATTTTACGCCAATACGTCGATGACATTTGTTGTATTTTACAACACTGACATAGTTGAGGTTTTTCTATGTATTTTAATGCCATCCATCTCACAATCCAGTTTACCTGGTAATTAGAAATAGAAAACAGTCGACCATTTATGGATGTGCTAGATCTAGTCACCGAAACTTCAATCGGACACAACACTAATGTGTAATCGCAAACCTATGCATACAAGCCTATTTCCTTGGTGGTTTAGTTTCGTGCCATTTAGATACAACCTGGCAAACAACGTACTACATCACGCATAGAGCATTTGCAACGCATAAGAAGGTGGTATGTACTTCGAATTCTGCAACATTTCCAACTTGTTAATGATAAATGGCTACCCCAAGCAGTTTATTGACAATGCAGTTCACAGGTTCACTATATATCATGACCAGGTTTTTTTTAAGGTTTGGTTTGGGTGACCGCTAAGTAGTTTTAAGAGACCGCAAGTGTTTCATTTAACTACCAAAAAGTTGGGACCGTTTCGGTCCACCAAAACACCTTAAAAAAACACTGATCATGACAATGAAACTCCCAGTTCTAGGCAACACATTAATAAACACATGCAAAAAACTTACTGATTTAGTAGTTAAGTTAATCTTTAGCAACCAAACCACACCCATTAGTTATAATTTAACCGAAACACCACCATCATGTTTTACATCTTTCAGGCAATTTCAACAAACTGCTATATCATGCGGATTATCATGTATTGGCCAAACAAAGCATAATGTCAACTACGCATGGATAATCACGACCCTCCGTGAAACGGGCAACAGGACGCAGACGTACCCAGGCATTTAAATTTCAAGTCTGGTCACGCCATACAGTTTAAAATTTAAGGTTTTAGCGTCAAGTGACGATTGACGTCCTCTGTTAATAAAGGAATCATCGAAATATCACGTAACAATCCTAAGATCAACGCAGACCAAGACTCACTACCACTTTGCCTTTTCCATATCTAAGTCACGTGGTTGAACCTGATCAGCCAAACATTCTTCTCCGAATGCTTATTCTGGCTACATGTGTTGATATAAGTGTTATTCTCTTGTGGTGCGTTTTCCCTTTATGTATATCTAGCTGTGTGCATAAAGTGAACCAGTGTTTCTTTAACAAGTTTAAAATTATGAAAAATTATTCACAACGTTCTAACTATGCTACCTACTTCTGTATGGGATTTATTATTTAACCACAACTTCCAGCCATTATGCTCCAAAGGAAAAGCACGGTATGTTTGTGCGGACGTGATTTAGGCTGTAAAGTCAATGGCTTCACATTTATCGAGCAACGTGGGTTTTTGTATACCAAGTGTGTCAGGTCTCTTTTTAAGTAACAGTTTTAGCGATAAAACCAGATAACAGCAATATGTTTTCGCGCGTCGCGCAATTTCAACAGTTACACATTTGAGCACAAGATCGTTCTCGAACTGCAAGCTTGTGGAAAATACCTAAATTATGACACCAAATTAGGATCCCAATTGTAACGCCATATACAATGAAAGCTGTTTTAAACAAATTTCCACCTTAAATAGAAAAACTTGATCAGCCCCTGGTGGTCTATATTATTCTGAAGGATATCTTTGATTCTTAAAATTCGACTTTTGTTTTAAATTTAAACCAATTAGCAATTGTTAGTGTAAAATTAGAATACATAAAACTAAAAATGTTATGTTACATTAGCCGCAGCTCATGTGCGCGTTTCAATTTTATTTATTGTGACATTACAGTAAACGATTTAGTCTAAATGGTGATAAGAGTTTCGCAAATTAATTACTAATCTTTCTTGAAAGAGTTGTTTCTAAATTATTTTGGCTGTCAGCGCAATGTTATATTTGCCCGGTGTAGCACCACAGCTTTTGTTCATTGCAGTACCATTCCCACGCATCTTGCCTTTTTTGCTTCGTCCTGAAGAAGTAAATCTGCTACCACAAAACACTTGAACGCGTCATATCGTATCATTGCTTACGAAACGAAGTTATGGCAGGTTATTTGCATTTGACGGTTCTTGCTATTTTTACTTTTTTGGCTGTTTGCGACGGTAAGTATGGATTAGCCTATATTGACTTGTAATGAAATGCAAAAACTGAAGATTGAATAAGCGATCGTCAATCAAACTTTAAATTAAATTGTATAGTAAATGTAAAACACTGTTATCAGTTGGTTGTGGTCGAATTTATAGCAAGGTAATGTTGTCCTATAGTTTTAAACGTGGTATTCGCGAATGTCAAGTGTTTTTATAAAGATTTACATGGGTTAATTGTATGGAAGTTGATTTTTGCAACCTTGGAATTTTTACCTGTTAGTGACTATAGCTGCGAGTGAATATATTTAAACTTTTGAAATACTTTACGGAAAAAACGTTGAGGGCCCCGTTTTATTTGATTGTACAATTGCAACATAAAGAAATGCTTTTTATTATATATTTTTAACAGGGGTAGAAGGATTAAATTCGACAGACGCAGATGTTCAAACTACCAACAACAGTATTATAAAGCCAAATGCAATTCAGAAGCTACCACAGTATGACGCCTGCCACTATTTTAATCCCTGTTTAAACCAGGGAAGATGCACTTCAGAAGATATGACCAGGTATGTGACTGACAGTGTTACATCTATGAAATTTTCAGTAAGCTAATGTTTGTTCCACTGAGCATAAATGTTCTACGGGGTTAGTAAAGGTTACGAGTGAATTACATATTATGAATTAGTAGATTAAGTGTAACAGCTTTACATTCGCAAAAACGTACTCAAAGAATATACGGTTGCTGCCAGGCATTGTTTTAATTGTAAAATTATTCTTTCAGCAAAAAATCTTTAAAATGCCAATATTACTGCAGCTATAGGCGATAAAACAAACTATATATATACCAGGTAACAACAGAGGAAAACAGGTTTAGAACCCTGACCATTGTGCTTTGTTTTATAATACAATTCAGCTATTTTACAAGTGCGCAAGAATCCATTTTTTTTCTGCTCAAATGGTCTGGTGGTTCTGCTCATATGCTTTGTTGCGTACCTGACAGAAGTGTCCAAAACCTGTGGGTGCGACCCCAGTTGCCTAAATTTGTTTGTTTTTCCCGAGGTCGCCTAAAATTTTTGTGAGGTCGCCATAAAATGATCATATTTCCGTTTTAGTGCTCATTTATGTAGTTTTTTTTACAATGACGTCACACTAATAAACGTGACTGGGTGCATCTTCTACATAAAATTGCTGCTTTAGCTCTTAAAAGCTGCTAAATCATCTAACGTGACATTTAACAAAAATTAGCTTTGATTTAGCGTTTGAATGTTCGCAAATTGTTTCCCTGCAACATTATTCCAATCAATTATAAATAGGGCTGCTTTAAAAAATGGTTTGTTAAGCGGGATTCAGCGCAATGAGCATATTATTCATGAAACATCGTAGGCCTATATCACGTAGAAATAGAGCAAGGTCAGTGGTTACGTAAAGTGGATGCCAAAATTAGTGGAGAAACTATGCAGGCGCAACCATAGCACTGAATGCATTTATTTTTGACACAAAATGAAATCTTTATGTTCCGTCGTGTGTTAAATTCAAATTTATTTTGTTGTGTACAATGTCCGCTCGTACTATTGCGTTTCAGCATTATTTAAAATATTTTTATTCGTATTAGAAATCAAAATGGGGTTACAATGTAAATTATAATTGCATTTTATTTAAATTGGGGTCGCCAATTAAAAAGGTTGGAGGCCACTGCCCTAGAGTGAACACTGGTGATAGCAAGAAATTTAACAAATGCCGAATAAATACTTCGGCAACGAATGTAAACATTGTAGATTCAGATTTAGTAAAAAAAAGATCTTAACATTTATTTTCATCCGAGAATATTGACTAAAAAGACTTGTACCAAAAATAGCAGGCACAAAATAAAAATAAGTTATGGTTTTACCAAATTTTTTTCCAACTTCATAAACACGTGGCTTTGTCCGTTATGACTTGACCCTACAGATTAAACTTTCCTAAATAATTTGTTTTTTTTACACGGCTTGTAGTAAATTTATTATGTTAACGTCCTTGCTATATAAAGCAAAATATACAGAAGACAAGAAGAGATCATAGTACTACCCTTTCTTCCCAAACCTGAAAATTCTATAAAAAATGATTATTTTGGGGGGTTGTTGTGGATTTTACACGACACTGATTTTATTCATTTCGCACTTTAAAATTTAAATTTTCACGTTCTGTAGTACTTCAATGCTGCAGCATGCCTCTAATTGAAAGCGAACCAAAGCAGTTTTCCTTGCGTCAAAAGGAAGTAACGAATGACGTGAGAGAAACCAAAGTCTCGCATCCGCGGTTGGAAAAACCAGAAGTTCGCCTTTGGGACTTTTTCAGAAACAACTTTCTCAAAATACCGAGCAGCGTGCACTCGAACAACATCCTGCATTGCGTAACATTATTGAACAAGCTGCGTCTTGTACGTTTAAACCATCAGGGGTCGGCAACCTTTTTCTAGTCGCGGGCCAAAACCAAACTCAGAAAGGTCTCTGCGGGCCGCACAACATATGTTAACTGAGATTTCGTGTTACCACAATTTTAAAACAACTGTAATTTAGGCGGGCCTCGGATTTGTTTGCATTTTAAAAACGTGCTTAATTACATTCAGGGAGGTACAGTGTTGGCACAAAGCGCAAAATAAGCGTTTGCTTAGTTTGAAATTCGAGTCCATACGTCGTCATCCAAACTACTAATGCAAAAATGTAATAGAACTACTTTAAAAAAACGCGATAATTTAACAGTTAATCTATTTTGATGTGTGTTAACCATTGAAATGGGGAACAACTAACGAGCGAAGCGAGCCCGATTTTTTTTAGTATAACTTTTCTCTTAAATTTCTTCCTAGTTTTTATTACATTTTCACAAAAATAATAGTTAAAAAATTTATGTCCAATATTTTTTAATACGTTTTCCGATTGTCCGCGACGCACTTGGCAGCCTTCCACGGCGCAACGGTAAAGAAGCGCTGATCTAGTTAAAAAAAAAACAGCATCAGAACGTAAATAAAAACGGACGTAGAAAGAACAATCGCGCGAAGCGCAAAAAATTTTCGCATTTATGTAGTTAAAATAGTCAAAAAGTATGAGAAATGGACTTGTGTCCAGTTTGTCCAAGAGGCGGCGGGCCGGATGAATTACATTGGCGGGCCGGATCCGGCCAGCGGGCCGTACGTTGCCGACCCCTGGTTTAAACTAATGCAAGACATCACCGCAAACGCAGGACTACTGTCATCGTACAATAGGATGGGATATTACGAACTATCACCCAGTTGTGTAGCAATTTACAGACTGCCTGGTTAACCGTTTGAACTCATAAAATGCCATTCCGACAATACAGTATTGAACTTAAAAAAATACAATTAAAGCTAGAAGGTCTTCGTTGTAAGATTTGAAAGTGCCTATAAATATCTTATATCGCGATTAAATCATTTTCCGTTATTTAAATCGTCACGAAAAAAGGTATAAGTATAAGTAAGTAACCTGTCCCATTTTCTACAAAAGATTTCAGTATGGTCGTATAAAGCAAACATTTGTGATTATGAACTTTCCGCTCGTTTTTATTTCCCTAATAACTGGCTTACAAATTTCCCCTGAATTTTATCCCTCGAATAAGAGAAATAGGGCTTTCATAGATTGTAAGGTTGCTGTTACGTGTTCACTAACACATTAAACACCTAAATTAAATAATTACCTTAAGCCAAAGAGTTCGTTTTATTATTAAGTTATATTACGAATTGATAAATAGGGTTTTAGATTACGCGTTCCAGCTTTCGTTTACCAAACATTTTTTTAAGTTACGATGATGTAATAATTTCCGTTTTATTGTAAAGTAGTTCGTCGATTTATTTGCAAAATTCCCAAGTTTTCTCGTTTCAAACTTGACATGTACCTGTAATCTCTTAATCTAAAACAGTCATTCTTGCGGGCGGTGTTCTCACGCTCTGCTTGTTTTGCTGGCGTCCCACTCCCGCTGCAATTTGGCCTTGGAGTGGGCGCTGTAATGCCTAGCCATGTTTTCAGAGTGCCGGCCAGTCTTATTGGCCAAATAGACGTGTAACTTTCTCGTTTTATATACCGTGTCTTAGCGGTTTTTCGCGCAGTCTAAGCAGTCTGCGCAGCCTTAAGCCAACAGTGGCTGCCATAGGCGGTGACTGGCTGTCTCACGTTTGCTTGAAAACAAATATGCGTTCATTAATGCTTTTTGATAACGATTTAATTAACATTGTAACAATAGAATTTTGATTGGTATTTTAGTTGTGGTTATAACAGGTAGCATTTCTGACCAAAAATTTTCGCAAACCAAATAGAACTCACTCGGTTGCGACCCGCCTGGCAGCTGTATAGGGTTAGGCGCCAGGCCCCAGTACACAAGTCGCGGTGGCGCAACACGTGTTTGGGGGGAGCAACAGTTGCCATTATGGATGGCCAACCAATACCCTTTTATCGCAGCCGATCCTGTGTATGCGCCCCAGGGTACAA
This sequence comes from Ascidiella aspersa, assembly GCF_963924565.1. Lineage (NCBI taxonomy): Eukaryota > Metazoa > Chordata > Ascidiacea > Phlebobranchia > Ascidiidae > Ascidiella > Ascidiella aspersa. The sequence continues at coordinate 26,612,789 of NC_139451.1, forward strand.
AGGCTCCCGCTGTCAATTCGTCGATTTCTGTCACGGGGACCCTTGTGGAGAGCACGGCGCGTGTGAGAGTCAAAGCCTGGGCTACGTTTGCAACTGTCGCGGTGGTAAGTAAGCAGAGGTGAAGAAAACGCGAAGACATTACAAACGACGGAAAGCATATAAGTCTAAAAAGTTGCACAATACCTAACTAACGCAAAGAATTATGTATTTAGGAACAAAAGTTTGTGTAAGTAACTAGAGTCCCCTTGTAAAGAGTGGAGACCCATCCCAATTTTTATACCCTTAAACTTTTCCGAATTCTGTTATTATTGTCAGTATTTAGAGAGAAGTGAAAATAAGTGGCTAACAGTCATTTAGGCCTACCGCTTCTTTTATACATCAGAAATTCTAAAAATTCGGAAATTAATTATTGATTAGTAATTAGGACCTCACCTGGATCCGAACCCAACCGTTTTGCAAATTTGCTAACAGTCACCTTGACTTATATACATAGGCCTTGGTTAAGTCAGAAGAATACGAAAATTACTTTTATCCGAGATGGAGTAAGAGTCGTTTTTTACGTTGGGTATTGGGTGCTATTTATTGGAATTGGAAACGCTTTACACTTACAGATTCTATTTCTCCATTTCCCTAAACGTTCAGCAGATAAAGTACAGTTAAATATTGATTATTTAAATGCCGGGGATTATTTTACATGCATTTCAAATAGCACACTAATTTTTGCAGATTACGTTGGCAAGCAGTGTAACTTGACTAATCCTTGTCTGGAAACCACATGCTTCAATGGCGGTATTTGTAGAGTGGACTCAACCACAGCGAAATGCGACTGTCCGGATTCGTATTCGGGAAGGCATTGCGAGATACAATGCCGACCTACCACTGTAAGTATGAAGGGACTAAGTACGAAACTAGAATAACACTAACGTCGAATAAAACATAGTTCGGAGTAAGACCGAAAATAAGTTCCCATAATAAATATTAAAAAACAAAATTTAAATTTGAATAAGACCTAAATGTATCAGAATCAGTTCTACCCACATTTTATCTTAACGACCTACATCTGTACGTGAGCATTATGTTTTTAGACTAATATACTCCGTATTATATACGTAACTTAAATGAGAAAAATTAATTTGTGCTGAAACCATGTCAAGGTAACATAATGATTTAGGAAGCTTTTGAATTATACATGATTTCGTTGGATTCGTTCCACGTGTGCAACCTGGACAAATTTTTGTAACCGAAATATGTCCGATACTTGACACGATACCGATACCCGATATTTTTGGCAAAAAGTATTGTGTCCGATCGGATGCGGAATGACATCATTCCTTTGATAAAACAAGCAAAATTGATAAAATTCAAAAGTTGAGAAGTAATTTTTTTCAGGTTATTAGGCCACCCTTCACTTAATTCTTAAGCGTTTAAAAGTTGAGTTGCCTATTTGATGAAATAATAATAATATTATTATTATTTTTGTTAATTTTGGGATCTAAGCCTGCTCCAACATTGCTAGTTGTTGATCTCTTCTCCATATCGTAAGATTCAAGCAAAACCACAAAGGTTGTAAAAGAGATCCAAAAACAACTTTATTCAACAAAAGCAGAATACTATAGTTACGATGCTTTTTGCGTAACTATAGTATTCTGCTTTTGTTGAATAAAGTCGTTTTTGGATCTCTTTTACAACCTTTGTGGTTTTGCTTGAGTTGCCTATGTTGTTCATTTTCTATACTTTGATAAATTTAACTTTCAAGGTAGAATAGCTGTTTTTAATCGCAAAAAAAGACTAAAAATCGTCTATTCAGTATCGGATCGGCTTCTATATCAATGCAGTATCGGCCTGGTACCATACTACCACTGGGAATCGGTTATCGGATCTAATCCGATATTATTGGACATCCTTAAACTTAGACATAAGTACACCTATGTACTGCAATTGTTCTCCGTTACAAAATTTCCGAAGAAATGTAACGCAATTGCTGGTCTTCAAGTTGCAATTATAATCGCTAAAATAATGATTTCAAATATTACGAGTCTTTAGAATCGGAAATACTGTGAGCAAGCAAATCATTTTAAACAAACACTGTGTACATTTTGGTGCGAGCCTTCAAACTGAGCAGCTTCATCAACGAGAATATATTTTCTCCACAGTATTGTTCGTACAGTGGAATAGAATGCTTAGTGCGTTCCAATTTAAGAATTACTTGCCAATGCAGCAGCAACGTTCGACGTGGAATGGTTACTTGTGTTATGGAGGATGGTGAGTTGAAAGTTGATTCGTTTCAATTCAAGTCAGTTTGTAATAAAGCAGTGCCCCGCAACCTGTATGCCGGGAGAACGTGTCAGGTATTCCGGGGTGTTCCGGAGGATTTTAATTGCGTTTTTTCAAGGTACTTTTATTAAGCATAGTAGAATTAACACGAAAAATGTTACTACAGGGCAAGCTTTATACCTTACACAAAAACAAGGTGTAATTTTATGAGTTTTTCTTCAAAAAAACTATCTTACGTTCAATCGCCAAAAGTCATGTGTCGAAATATTTTTTTCAACAAAATCAAAAAGCAGGGATTTGAGCGTCAAAAATATTTAACAATAGTTTTCAACCATTACACCAAAGCGGAAAAGGAGACTATCCGTATCAGCACCCATGAAATTCCACTGTAAAATCATTAGCATTTTTGTCCTTAAAATATCGCCTCAGCAATTGTAAAATTAATTTGGCTGCTGTTTCGAAAACAATACTAAGCAAAAAGTGCAACACACGATAACCAGATTGCATTTTCCAAATGTAAATTTAAACGCTTCAAATGTCCTCTTATCCACTACAGTAAAAGTACACAAAAAATAAGTTTATTATGGTTGTATTTTGTATTACAATTTAGTGGATTTTTGTTATTTTTTACCTTCGTATAGGTTCAAATAAATAATTTTTGGCTGTAGGATGACCTTAGGTACGAACAGTCCTTATATTGTTTTAGTTTGGAAATTATAAGCATAGTACACCAAAATAAAATATATATATTTATGCATTTATGCTAGGACGACATGACGTTGGCTACATCAAAATCAATTTGAAACAAAAAGAAATGAATTGCTCTTAAAATGTATTTAGGCACCAGTTTTCCCAATAAATTCAACTTAAAATTTCTCTTGTACACCGAAGGCCATGGCAGATTCAACGAATGTGTCGATAAATGATTGAAGCAACATTGAGGTTCGAACTCACGACCTCCTATCATACCGGGACCGTCGCTCTACCAACTGTGCTACACAGGCTCAGAGAGGACGAGTCAAGTAAAACATAAGCCAGTGCCAATTTCTGTTAGTACAAGCAACTTCACATTGAGGTGGATCTACAGTCCCATATTAATTTTTTTCCTACTATTTTTCTAGAATTGGTAAACGAGTGCGGAACCCTGAGTAATCCCTGTAATGGTGGAAGTTGCACCGATTTGCAAAAAGGTTTTAAGTGTTCTTGTGGAGGGGGTAGAAGCGGTCCGAGATGTGAAATACGAAACCCGTGTTATAGAAATGTAAGTTCCTTTGCATCTGTCTGGTATCGTCCGAAATAACCTATCTAAAGAAGTTAACATTTTATTAAGTTGAACATGGTACTGTTACTACTACCCATACTAGGAGACTAAAGCGCAAGATGTCTTTCTAAGAAAATGCCTGCAAGACAATTTGATCGCAACACGCTTTTTGTCTTCTTTCAGTCGTGCAATGGCCGTGGCACCTGCACTGGAATCAGCAATACGGAGTACCGCTGCACTTGCAACACCGGTTATGAGGGAAAAAACTGTGAACATAGGAGCCGTGACACATCGTCACCAGGTTTTCGAAAAAAATCAGCTTAATGTTTCTTATCTTTAATTGATATTTTTCACCCAAGCATAAATAAGCTTTACCGTCCGTTTTATATTGGAAGTAGCTTATCGCCGTATACACCAATTATTATTAGTGTTCATTAGAGCGATTATTTTTTTATTTTTTTGAAAATGTCAATCTTTACATGTAAGGTGAAAATTTGTCAAAATCCATTACAAAATAAATTAGAATAGTTTTGAATATTACGAAAAACCATACATTGAGCTTTTTAGAAATTGTAGGTGAGTAAAATTGTTTTTAGCAACAACATTATAACTGTGTTAAATCTTTATGAGAGCAACATATCGCGTACGCAAGCCGGCAGAATTCACAACGTATAGGCCTAGTTTATCAACTGTTCAACGATAAATGATTTGTCAACGCTTTTACGAAAGCTGGTCGCTATTTGTTGTCCAAAAATGTTTTACCTGGCTAGTTTGTGTTACACAGTAACGCTTACAATTACAGGCGCTCCTTGTAAAGTCTATTGTACAATGACCGGCATGAAGGTGACGTGCGAGCCCAGCAAGCTGCCAGCCGTTGCTCGTTCCGCGCCGCTTTACGCAAGGATCGCAGAACCACTCTACAACTGTACGTGTACCTTTCCACCAGAAACGAAGCCTTACCGAAACTACGATAATAGATACTACCGCCCACGAACAGACGCCAACGGACGCCATTATCGATGGGAAGAAAGACGAAAACAGTGCGTCCTTCCATTCGACGAATGCGGAACTAAGATGCAGGTTAACGGGACTTGAAATTAGCGTTGTAGGCAGACTTGGACGGCTACATAATTCTAGTTTTATAATTCACTGAATTAGAGCAAAATGCAGCTAATTTTAATTCTAATCTAAATTGTGAATTGCTGGTGTGCTCTAATTCTAGCTCTAATTTTAATTCTAATCTAATTTAAGAAAGCTGATATAAATCTAGATGTCTAAGTCTGGTTGTTGTTTGTTCCTGTACTTAACTTCCAAAACTTATAAACTATGATGGCATTCCTAAAAATGATAATGCAATACGACATTGTTAAAAAAACAATATTCATAATTCCCGCTAAATAAATAATGTAGCATTCATTACAAATTATTATTAAAGACGAATTGACAAGGAAAGACACTTTCTCAAACCGACTTTGCAGCCGCCCTGCTTATAAACTGCAGTACAACTCACAGTTCCAATATTACCGATGTATCTAAAAAAGGTTCAAGGTTTTGGGAAATGTGTGTCCAACTTTATTTCAAATTTAATCATAATGTTACATATATATATGAATTTATTTTCTGACATTTTTATGCGAATGTTAAAACGAATATAAACCATACTGAAGTGATTTCTACATTAGTTAAATATTTGTATATCGGACAACAAAAATGTTCTGTTTACTAACATTCAAATTTTAAAGGCTGTGTAAAGTTATAAATTAAAAGGAGTTTAGAGTTAAAAGTTTGAGCAGACGCGGTATAAGGAATTATTACAATGCGATTAAAAAAGGCTATTACTTTTGGACAGGTTGAAAGTGGAGAAATCGTTTACCACAACATCTTGTCGTTGTACGAATTCGCATTGAAGCAACGTACACCGGAAGCATGGGAACAAGATATCCTCATTACAAGAAAGCGAGCAAAATTTGAGGTATAGAGACCGGTTGAACTTATTGTTGAGTAAAAATTATACCTCTATTTCCAACCTTTGTTGCCTGATTAAAAATTAGACTAAAGACTAAAATTAGGATAGCTAAATATCAATTGTGTGACCCATTGTTATTTAGACATACGTAACAGTTCGTCAGATTTAAATGACATCTTAATATGTATAAAGTTGTACGTTTTAATTGCAGATTATAGTTACGACATCAAAAGGGAAAGCACATTTTTACTTTCATTGATGGTTATTTGTTTATTCCACTTAAAATAAAGTGTTTTTATATACCAAAGATCCAAGTGCAATGCAATGTTCCCACCAATTTAAAGAGCATTTGGAAAGCAATCGACAGCAAGGATTTGGATCCAACTGACAACTACGAAATAGTGGCAAACTCTTCAACAGGAAATAACTCTCTTACAATAAGCTATTATAGGTAATGCAACATGTGTTCAAAGTCAAGTGTATAAGCAACCACATGGAATGTAAACAGCATACTATTTGCTGTGGTACGGAACTGACGATAATACGAGATGTGTGCGTTTAACACGAGGGCAAACACCTTGACTCTTTTTATCAGGTTGAATGCAATTAACAACACTCTGCAGCCGATAACAAATTTTCTCATTGGAGGAAGAATCTATGTACTGGTGAGTTTTAAGTTTGGTTTCCGCGTCAATGCCTTTAAAAAACGAACCTTGTTAGTGCCCTAATATTTTTCACAAAATAATATCGCAATTCGCAGAAACTAATGATTTTTTAAATCTCCCACTCCAAAAAAGTAACAACAGACGAAGTTCAGAAGTTGAATTTTTTAGGTTCGACTGTCCTTGGAATACAACGAAAACGCCGATTTGAAGGGACAAGAACTTACACTCAGAAACTGCTACGCGACAGCATCTATGGACAAACAGCACGAGCCGCTGTATTACCTGCTTGAAAATGGGTAAAAGGAAGACTTTACTGTGCTTCAATGCGACACGAAATCAATTTATTTTAAAAATTGAGTCGGGCGGTTTACTACAAAACATTTAACAGAAAATAGTTATTTCATTATTAAAATAACCTACTTTTAAAAAAATATAAAACTTTGGGGATGAATTACAAAAGACACCCTTATATAATTATGTATATTCAAACATTTAATGTGTTCTAATGTTAATAATAATACCCGTGGTATTATGGATTGCTACTGGTTTGATGCTGTGAAGACTCTAAAGCATATATAAACCAAGCAATTGTGTAGTCAATTTATTATTACAAATATATAATTCAACGTTGACCCAATGGAACATGTTTTTTCTTGTTTCAGTTGCGTGAAAGACCAAACATTTAGATATGAGAACGACTTGCTACAGGAACAAAACAGCTATACATTCACTGATTTTTATTTTAAGACTTTGATCAGTTTCGAAGCATTTAGGTTTAAAGACGACTTATCAAAGGTATCACAATTTCATTTACAGCGAAATTATGTTTTATTTAATTGTGTTTAGTAAACTATGTAATGCTAAGGGTATAGCATTGGTCCTCCCCTTGTGGTAAAAAAAATTGGGAAAGTCACAGGTGTTTAATATTTACCGCAATCGGTTATGAATGTTAGTATCGGTTATAGACGATAAAAGTGCCTCAATGTTAACCGCGTCGTGTGTGGCATCGTTGGCGAGGTTTAAGCAAGCGCTACACGAATTTTTTGGGTCCCAAATGTTTTTTTCCGTTAAATTTTGTGTGCTGGGTATCTTCTGCTAACCCTATTGAGGAGGGGGGAGTCGCATGGAGTTAATTTATGGCGTTAGTTGATTGCGATAGAATATTAACTTCTTATTACGGTATTGTTTTACTTTAATTAGAAATTTAGCATAATTACACTTACAACAATTAAGTAAATCGAACTTTACTTTTTATTTAAACAAAATGGCCAAGTGACGCGGATGTAAACCTTGAATATTTTTGTGTAATACACAAAAGGGGATTGCGATAGGCTTAAAAGAATCAAACTAAGTCGCAAGAACGAAAAGGTTGTTGGGAACAGCTGCCGCTTAGCATAACTGTATCGTACGAAACAAATCTGGACGTTGAATGTTGCTTCAAAATCATTTGAACTGAGGGTAGAACAATAAGCGAGAATCAAGTAGAATTTATACCAAATGTTCAGCTTAAAAATTGACCAAAACAGACAAGGGATATTAATGTAAAAGGAAAGCAGTCTCATCGTTTATCATGTAATATCTTGAAAGTAAAAATATATCGTCCAGAAATTTACACACATTCGCAAAAGCAATGTAACTTTATTTTTTTAATATTAATGTAAGGCGATGGCAAGTCTTTATTTCAGGTGCGCCGAATCAAAAACACCACACTAGAACCGGTGATAGAAAAACGAACGAGAAAAATTGGAGAAAGGCAAACATAACGCTTTGATAAATCCTGGTCGGTGTAGTGTTGCTTAACATATTTATATATATATGTTCAACCTGAAGGTAGTCCGAAAGAAATGGATTTCAAACGCAGTTTTTATTTTTTCCGATATTTAGGTGTTTATTCAAGCCGAAGCGGACATATGTTCTAAGACTTCGAACTGTAACTCATGTAATAGCGCTGAATCCCCTCAAAGAAAGAAGAGAAACGTGATGCTTGGATCGCAAAAGCCTCATGTTGGGAGTTCACAGTTTAACACCCAAGCAGATGAAGGAGTGGGAGTACTGGGCTCTATTCAATGGAATGATATTTAGTGATAATAATCCCACACAACTGTATTCATAGCTATCAAAAACCAATGGCACGCAATCAGAATCATCAACGAAATGCATCCTTACGATTTACACTGGGTTTTTGCCTTTTTTAACAACTTTCCCCAAGTACAAAGTTTACGAGAAAAGGAATACCAACTTCATAAATTAACGTGCTGCGCTGTTTTATGTCATTATCATAATTGATATATTTTTTGTTTATTCTGTGTTAGCAACACGAATTTCCATGGCATATTAAAAAAGCTACATTATGAAACATTCCGAGAAGGACATAAAATGATCTTCAGCATTGCTTGATCTTATTGATATTTCATTGTCTTCATATATCGTAAACAAACACATATGCCCCTTCCTTATCGAAATGCCACAATTATAATTCAAGCAGTTGACAATTTTCTTATTCATAACCACTGCTGTCCAATACAAACATTTTTTGTACATTTAATTTGTGTGTATTACATCTTTTATTTACTTATTGTCAATAAAAAAAGTCATCAACAAATTAATGGTGTTTTTTGACAATGATAAAAGCGCTTTCTGAAAACTGACCGAGGCCGGCAAAAATAATATTTCACCAACTGTAACAACATTTTAAACTCTAAACAAACACAGTTTGTTGGAAGTTGGATATTATATAAACAATTGCCTTCCTAAAGAATCGTCGCTTTTTATACACATAATATTAAACACGCGCGTAGAATAACAACATCTTCATTTGGTAACATTGCAGTCACAAATTTTCATGGGTTATTTCGACAACATAAAATGTTAAGATCTAATGAATGATTTGCCTTTGATTCTGACTGATGTAGTTTTACGTTTCTAACTCTAACTCTAACTCTAACTTAAAAATGTGCGCACATTTTGAAGGCAAAACAGTATAGACTTTCTTGTCTCAGTCAAAATCAGTCACTACAGGTTCTAGTTTATAAAAGAGAAATATATTTCGCCAATCACGGCATCATCAGTCTCTAAAAAACGAATACAAAATAATGTTAACACGTAAACCAGGTGGTGGAATTTAAAAATAATAGGAAAATAATCATAAAACCTAGAGCAACAAACTACGCGACCAGGTTAAAAATATAAAAATATAGAAGATAAAAGTTTTATAAACTAAAACCTATAGTGACTGATTTTGACTGAGACAAGAAAGTCTATACTGTTTTGCTACCATTCGAAGTCATTGTCGTCACTAACGTGCATTAGGGCGAGGAGATATCTTCTTTTTCAAATATTCGGTTTGCATTTTGAAGGCATTTTGAAATGTGCGCACATTGTCAAAAAAAGTGCATTTTTTTTGTGCGCACATTGTTAAAAAAAGTGCGCACATTTTTGAAGGCAGTTCAAAATGTGCGCACATTGTAAAAAAAGTGCGCACATTTTGGAAGGCAGTTTAAAATGTGCGCACATTTTTTGCACATTTTTGTGCAGATTGTGCAAAATAACACCACGTCCCCTGTTGGTCAATGCGTCGGTCAACGTGTTGTTGGAGTCCTCGATTTTTTGTTAAGGACATGATCAAGTAACTCAACCGAATAAGAGAAACCACTTGTAATAAACTAGATTTAAGGAAGTATATCACAACTTCCATCTAGCAATAGCCTTCTAGTATATTCAAATTTCCAGCATCTGGTTGTCCATGCGAAGTAACTGTTCTTAGTTTTGTCGCGATGAAATTACTTGTTAAACATTTCATTGGTTAAATTTTGATACTAATACTGAAGTGGGTCTAAAAAATAACCTCATTCGCGGTATAGTACAATTTTCCAAATATTGCACCACTTTACATAAATTTAATAGCAATATCATATTCAAATCCGGACAACCGACTAGATACAGGCAGTTGTTTGTTGTTGCTTAATTTGATTGATTCGATTTGGAAATACCGTTCCTATACGTATCCTCCTCTCTTGGCTTCGTGCAGCAGGATGAAGAAAATCTGCCACTAAAAACATCACACAGCACAAAAAACAAAAGTTTGTTGCCAATTAAATACGTTCGTTTTTTGGGGTTTTCTTTCTGAGGTATTTTTCTTCATACATATCAAGTTTTGTGTTCTAACACTGTAGGCGTATAGGCGCACGAACGAAGCTTTGGCGTCACAATTCTCTTTACTTAACCTTTTATAAGCTTTACGTCAACAAAATACAAAAACGTCAATAGCATTAATGACACGGTAATTTTTAACAGACAAGTCGAATCAGTTAGTGACTTAGTCCAGGGTTTCCCAAACTGTGGTCCGCGACGACTGCACAGATGGTCCGTGGCGATATGACAAGACGTTAAAAAGTTACACATGCAGATTGTACAGCAGAGGTCGACAACCTACGGCCTGTAATTTTGAATGTAATTTATCCTTTGACAAACTAGACACGAGTCCATTTCTTATACATTTGGACTATTTTAACTATGTAAGTGCGAAAAATTTTCGCGCTTTGCGTTAACGATCTTTATACATCAGGTTTGTTTACGTTATTATGCAACTAGATTAGCGCATCTTGCGCTGTGGAAGACTGACTGCCAAGTGCCAAAGTGTGTCGCGTACAAACGGAAAACGGTCTCAAAAATATTGGACATACGTTTTTAATTTTTATTTTTGAAATGTAATAAAAATTTAAAAATTCCGGTATACCCCCCAAAAATTGAAATGTAATAAAAACTTGAAAATTCCGGTATACCCCCAAAAAATCGCGCTCGCTTCGCTCGCCAGGTGCGCCCCTAATTAAATACAGTACGTCAACAAACACTGAAATAGATTAACCATTACGGTAATCGCGTTTTCTCACAGTGGTTTCATTACACTTTTCAATGTGAATAACGACGTGTGAACTCGAATTTTCAACCTAACAAACGCTTTTTGTCCCGCTTTGCGCCAACACTTTACTGCCTCCTTAAAAGTAATTAAACACGATTTTGAGTGCCAAAACATATCCTAAGCCCGCCTGATTATAACAGTTGTTCTAACATTTTAACAACATAATTCGTAATTAACATTTTGTGCGTCCCGCAGAGACCTTTCTGAGTTTGGTTTTAGCCCGCTACTAGAAAAAGTTGGCCGACCCCTGTTGTACAGTATGTGTACTCTTACTGTACAACAGGGGTCGGCCAACTTTTTTTCAAAGATAATTAAATTGCCGCAGTTATTCACAACTTTTTGATTTCGAAAGCTTTTGCTATCCAGTATCGTAAATCCTACTTGTTGCGCTTTGAAATTACGATGAATTAATGATTTAAGCAGAGGGAAGCAATCTTATCCGTCCCACTGATGTTGTCAGTTTTGTAAATATCTAAAATTTGGTTTTATTTTTTTTTTGCTTTGTATGGCGGTCAGCGAAAAAACAGATTCACAAATAGTGGTCCGTGGTCCAAAAAAGATTGGGAAACCCTGACTTAGTCAATTAAGGATTTTTAAGCAAGCCAGTCTGGAAGAACAATAGCCTTACGACCTGGGCCATGCCGGGCCCGCCGACCTACCTATACCAATCGACACAGGTTCAGACGTGAACAGGTCTAGAAACAACCTTAACATGCATTGCTTTTAAACTGCACCACTTTTCATACTTTTAATAGCAATACATCATTAAAATTCTGAATACCGACTAGATGCAAGCATATGTTTGTTGTTGTTTAATTTGATTGATTACCGTTCTTATACGTATCCTCTTCTCGTGGCTTCGTGCAGAAGGCAGAAAAAAATTTGCCACTAAAAAACATCACAAACTGTGATATCGCATCATTGGTTGCGAAACCACAGTCATGACAGGGTGTATAATTTTGACTGTGTTTGCCTTATTTGCTGTTTCATCGTTTTATGACGGTAAGTGTATAGTAGTACTTCAATTTTATCAAAACTCCAGCAATTTTAAACGAAAGGTACGATCGCCGAACAAAATTCAATTGCTTTGCAAAATTCAATTGCTTTGGTTTTTATCAATTGCTTTGGAAATTTAATTATAGATTGTAACATTTGGTTTTAAGCGGTGTTCTATAAAGTCAATAACTTGTTTTATGCGCCCCTAAATCACTATTTGTAAATAAATAGACTTAAATATTTCGGACAAACGACTTGATTCGGACTTAAATGTGTTTGATTAATACTTTTTGGTGAAATTGCTTAACTTACCCATATTTCGTTCTGTAAAATAAGTTTTCCGTCAATACGTTACGTTTTGTGGTTGATTAACTAAAATTCATTCAGGATCGGTTGTATTTTAATATTAGCCACTTGACTTACTAGGATAGTGGCTTGTCTGGGAATTGACTAATATTTTTTCGCAATTGACTTGAGTTGGACCTCGGGTCTGTCTTTTTAAAAATGGTTTCAAAATGAATTTTTACAACGCTGGTTTGAAGATGAGCTTGTTGGTGCCCAAATAATATTAAGATTTTTAGTCCAATGGTTCTCAATATGGGGTTCGTTGTTCTTGAGTTTTAGGCGTAGGGCTACTTAGAACTTTCCTAGAAGACTTTTATTAAAAAATTATTGGACTGCTGATAATTTTATTTTTAGTTTGGTAGTTATTCTACTACCACATTGTTTGGTTTCATCTAACAATAATCAGCTTTTTAGGTTTTGACAGAAAAATATTGAACCCTCGTTTAATCAATTGTTTACAATTTACATAGAAACAGAAATCAATTTTTCCCCAATTTTTTGAACAGGAGTTCGCGGATTGAATTTGACAGAAGCAGTTGCTTCAACTACCAACACCAGTCTTTCAAAGCCCAACGTAACTCAGAAACCAGCACAGCATGACGCCTGCTACTATTTCAATCCCTGTTTGAACCAGGGAAAATGCATTTCAGAAAACTCGGTCAGGTGTGTGGCCGAAAAAAAATTAACATTCGCAGTATTTTTTAAGGCAACAAGTTGTGAGACAGGCTTTAAAACTTTTGTGCAACTCTCCCGGAATATGTTTTGTATATCGGCCTATAGGTGTAGAAAAGATAGCAAATACAATAATGAGATTTTATCAACAACAATAAACTCAAGTTGTAGTTAATTACTTCTAATAAATCCAACCAAATACAGAACACATCTATAGGCTTTTGTTCGGAAGTTAAGACCCATCATACAAACTTATGTGCAACATTTTAAGTAGCCACCATACTTTAGGTTAAAAGGTGATGTTATACTTTTATGTTTTCAAACCAAAAAAATGCGCATGTAGGTAAAATAACTTTTACGTTTTTATTTTTACAAATTTAAAATATTTTGAAATCACTTATTTACCCAGTGGAAATTGTAGTCTGATTTTAAGAGAGACGACAATACAACATACATTTCAGTTTGAAAGCGAACCATCAACAAACTTAAATTCTGCAAAACGGAAGTAACGAACGGCGTAACAAAAACGAAAGTTTGTTGACAATTCAACAAGTTCGCCTTTGTGGTTTTCTTTCTGAATATTTTTGTTTCTAAGATATCACGCTGTGTGTACAAACACCAGCGAAGCTTTAGCGACTCTCTTCACTTAACCGTTGGTAAGATTTACGTGAACAAAACACGAAAATGGCAAAAGCATGAATGACACGGTAATTTTTAACAGACAAAGCGAATTAGTAGATCAATAAAGGTTTTTAAGCAAGCCAGGCTAGAATAAGAGTAGCCTGCGGTAAGGTGTGACCTACTACCGGGACCGCCGACCTACATAATAGAAACAACCATAACACCATTGCTTGCATCCTATAAGAAAAAAACAAAATAATAGTTTTTAGAGATCTACAGTTCCAAGTGTACAGGTATGTGTATAAATCTTTCATCAGCCCAAAAGGTTTCGATTAGTCGAGAAATTTTCTGACAAAATAACAGGACAGAACTTAAAACTACCTGATGCCAAGTGGTAGTATCGGTAATCGTTTTTATACCACGGTGGTTTCAGCTGCGATCCGATATCAAATGGATATAACAATTTAAGCCATATTTAGAAATTTAATACACCTTAAAGATAAAAGTAAAAAAAAAATAGCTTTGCAAGTTTCTACTTCATATATTTTACTTCTTTGGGCATAGTAATGACGTAATTTGGTATCAGATCGCAGTAAATGTTATCCAAAACATCGGGTATTGGTCTCCGAATTAAATATCAAGTCGAACACCCCTAAAGTCAGGGACGCCGGAGCGATTTCAGGGCAAGGGGGGGGGCGACTTTTTTGGTAAGGGCAACATAGACCGCAGGCGAGCGTAGCGAGCCGAAATATTGGGGGGTCCGGGGGTGCTCCCCGGACCGCAAAAATTCGCTTCTCTCCGTATGCTCTGACGCGGCGTGCATTGACATACGTAAGCGCTCGTCGGCGTCGCGTCGGAAGGCGCATACGACACGATAACGACGGCGGTGTGCACTGGGCTTAATTGACTTAAAAAAGTTAAGTTATGCCATAGGCGTTGTCAGGATGTCTGTCTGAAGAACTTGGCAAAAAACGAAAATACCCATAAACAGTAACATTTTATTTTTTTCTGAAAGTTTGGATTAGGGGTCTAGGCCCCCACTTGGCTACACGCATTTTTTTATAAGAAAACCTCTATAAGAAACTGAGTACTCGGATTTCTCGAAAAGAACAATAGATTATTTTGTTCTATTGTTCTCTTAAACAATAGAAAATTTAAGAAACTTTTAGTACTCGGCTTGAGCCAAGTTTCTTATAAAAAAATGCGTGTACAATACTGCTTTATGATTTCCGTCGCATAATATTTAACGTTGTGAAAGCAATATATCATTTTTCATGTAAAGGGCACTTTTGCCCCCCCTTGCCCCCCTTAGCAAAGGGCAGGAGGAGCGCTTGCCCCCCCCCCCCCCCCCGCGCCCCTCCTCTCCGGCGTCCCTGCCTAAAGTCACAAGCAATGCAATTGAACCTACAACAACCAATCGATCTCATTTTATCGCAGCCGATCCTGTGCATGCGCCCCAGGGTACAAGGGCTCCCGCTGTCAATTCGTCGATTTCTGTGACGGAAAATCTTGTGGAGAGCACGGCGAATGTGTGTATGACAACACCGGGTACAAATGCAATTGTCGCGGCGGTGAGTTTGGCTTATTGCGGACGGATTTTTACTTTGTAGAAGGCGACAAAACCAAGTTGTCACGGAAATTAAAAAATGTCGATAGCTTAATTCCTTACCAATGTATTTACATAGGAATAGTGACTATAATCTTAGGCGATTACGGTGCTACAAAAAGTGATAAAAGGGTAAATATTGACTCGCGACTCGACTGAGTTAGTTTGTTTTCCTGGAGTCGGACTCGGGAATCGAGTAAGAACACGTAAAACTACCAGAGCCCTAAGTCCAAATCGCGCATGCGAATAAGCAAATTTAAAAAATAATATTGTCGCCAACAAATTGTAAAGGCGAAATAGCATAGGGTGGATATTTTCGAACCATTCATTGTGAGGGGACGAAATATGACATCCCTATGAGTGAATTGCTGAATATCCACCGTATTTATAGTTACGTAAATTGGCGGAGTACAGGCTGTAAAGTCAGAGTCGGACTCGGGACTCTACAAAGGTTTTTTAACAACTATCAATGGCTAATACTAAATCCCACAAACATGAGTTACTTTTATATCCCAGAGCAAAAGTACTCGTATTCGAGATTTATGGAAGAGATCAAGTAAAGCTTTGTACCATACATTTAGTTTTGAGAGCTACATATACATATATTAGCTATATATATCTTGAGTTGCCTGTGGTAAGTTTCTCCATTTTACTTAATAGCTTAGGAAAATTCGGGTATTCTCGCTAAAAACCTAAAAGCTATGTAGAATGACACACTGAATGTGTAAAATACGAAGCTCCTCGCCCGTAAATGGCGACAATGACTTCATATGGGAGCAAATATTTGCCTTATTTTGTGGCGAAATACATTTCTCTTTAAAGTGACTAGAAATTATTAATGAACGACTTTGACTAAGACTGGAAGGTCTAAAAGATATCAGCTATATAGAGTTCATTATTTTTGCAGATTATGTCGGCAAGCAGTGTGATGTGGTCGACCCTTGTCTGGTAACTAAATGTCTCAATGGAGGTGTTTGTAAGGTTGACTCGACCAAGGCGAAATGTGAATGCCCGGATTTGTATGTGGGAAAGCATTGCGAGATACAATGCCGACCAACCACTGTAAGTATCGCCTTGTGGACATAGAGGACTACTACTGATAAGGTTTTTACCAGGGATTTTTAAACTGGGGTATGTGAAGGGTTAGCGAAGTGGGCCGAAACACTCAAAGGGAGAAATTTTTTTTCATTCATTTAATATCAAACTGATTTAGACAGACATTTTTTTGCTCGGTTTTGCCGTTACAGACACACATTATTTTATTCCCATTTCCTAATCTATTTTTCTCAACGATATTAACCTTATTTTTGCCTTTTTTTTCAGTTACAGTGGCCTGAATGTGTCGGGATACTTATTCCGCACTCAGTATACAGTGTTATCGTGGTGCAACTGCACCGCGCCGTCGCAAACTATATTTTCGTCAATTTTCGCTTCGCGCAATGTTGATTTCCGTTCTTAGAAAATATTTAAGCCCAAAGCGCCGTAAAAACTTTGGTTTCCATAACTCACATTACTACAATTCATAATTGTTACATATAAAGCAACTTTATTGCGCTATAAATGGCGATTTACCTAATTACATTGAAAAGCATAGTTTTAAATAACTTTTGCATAATTTGCCAATTTTAGAAACTGAGTGGCTTTTCGCACTATTTGTGTGATGTTTCTAATGTTCATCATTGCGCCCACTAAACAAATTACCCGGAGAGGGGGCGGGTTTCGATATGTTGTGACGAGGGTAAAAAACTAAAACAAAAAAATCTCATCCGCCCAGTGTTTTTTTAAGGTGTTTTTTCAAATTTCTCCAGCGGTTTCCCAAAATCTGGACTTTAAGCAAATAGACCCTGCATCCGCCTATAGTTACTTCACGGGGTATAATTTTTTTTTGTCTTAATTTAAACGTAATTACGACTGGGCAGAATGAATAACGTTTTCTTTTTCAGACTTGTTACAACCGCGGAACAGGATGCGTAATACGTTCTAATCTAACAATCGATTGTGAATGCAACTACAACCTTCCACGTGGAAAATCCACATGTGTGATGGAAGATGGTGAGTTAAAAGACTATTCTCGTTTTAATTATTCGAAAACCACAACAAATAAATGGTGAATATTTCAATATAAACTGCAAAGATAGTGGGCGGCCATTTGTTTTATTATACAGCAGTGATTTGTGTTGGGTATATATAATCGTTGTTTGAAAATATATACCAGGCCTATGCTATTTATATTGCAAAATACTAGCTGTTAGTTAGATTATTAAAAGGACATTGTTTTACAGGCACACGACGTGAATATTTGCACAGTTTGAAAATATAAATATGCACAAATTTAAACAAAATATTTTGTATTTTACAACAAGACGATGGGCTGCAAAGGAAGCAATTATTGAAAAGCACTGGCTATTACCTTGTTTTTTAAAATAATTGTCCAACAGTGCGTTTGGGTGTTGATGGGTGGTGTCCTGGTATAAACTCATCGATTTTAAAGAATCTTTGTAAATGTCCGTGTTGGTCTAACTCTAAATAAGGCAATCAGGTGGCCCTTTATACTAAAACAATGTATAAAAGTTTTTCTACTTTGACCTGATGAAGCACGGTTGTGCGAAAGCTTGTCGAGAATTTAAACAATTTGTCTTCATATAGTGCCACCTGGTTACCCTGTGTTTCGTTTTTCATCATTGGTTTAATATGTTTTTAATTTGTTTTTAATAGAACTGGAAAACGAATGCGAAACCTTAGGGAATCCGTGTAACGGAGGAACCTGCATCGATTTGCGAAAAGGATTCAAGTGTCGTTGTTATGGCTCAAGAAGTGGTCCCAGATGCAAGATACACAACCCATGTCGTGGATTAAGACCTGTACTTAAATTAATGAAATAAAAAGCTATTGTAGGACAAGAACTGTGTATCAAAATAGAACACACAATTGGATCAATAAACCAGATTTACTGTAATTAAATGGAAAAGGGCATGGAGCGATTGGGGGCTGATGTCTTTGTTTTGTTATGGTGAAGTTTTTCGTTGAATTGGGTTTAGAATTAGGTTGGACGTTGTTTAAATTGTATTGTGGTGCTTGAGGTGTTATTCTGACAGGTATAGATCTTATTCCAACATATACTTGTCAATTTATTTTAAGCCCTATTCTGGAAGTAGTTTTAATTCGACATTGCCGTGAGTATTTTTAAAGGTATAAAAGGCCGCGAATGTGATAGGAACGATTTTAAGAGCAACCCACTAAGTTAGGAGATTTTATGTAAGCGATAAAAACGATCAACAGGCCGACTGTATATAAGTTTGTCGCATAATGTCCTTCGTCTTTTTTTAGGCGTGCAGTAATCATGGCACTTGCAGTAGAGTCAGCAACCACGAGTACCGCTGCACTTGCAACTTCGGTTACGACGGAAAAGACTGCCAATACAGAAATCGGGACACCACTGCAGCAGGTTTTCCGAAAACGCATTTGTTTTAATGTGCAGACATAATTTAATGAACTAAAAAGTGCATGTTTCAGGATTCAACCAGGGGTGGACCTATAGGTTTTTGTTTTGGAGGGAAATTAAAGTTTTCAGAGATGACGACACAGCGTACGTCAGTGGTCGGCAAACTTTATTGTTGAGGCCCAAAATACTTTTTCCAGGCTATTAAAGGCCCACTAGAAAAACAGGGGAGAATCCAGGATTATTTGGGGGGTTGGAATGCAAGATTTTAGAAAATCGTCACAAAGTTATGTCATAAAAATTTACCTTTAAACCACCAGCTGACTTGAGCAAACTCGTGCGCAAATATGCAGCTAAAGCATAGTGTAATCTTTGGTATTTTCATACTTAAAATTGGCTGATATTATAGTTTAGAGCAATGCTCCGCAACGGGCGTGCCGCGACGTTCCCGGTGGTGTTTTCTTGCGTTTTTTGCGGTGGTTTTCTGCGTTTGTTATTGTAGTTTGGGCAGTATAATTAAACAAAAATGGTATATTAAGGTAGGCATTCTAACCGTATAGAATAATCAGGTGTAGGCCTAACTTAGAAACTTTCCTTAATTTAAAACTAAATCCTTTGTTATGTCAATCGCCGGAAGTCGAATTGAAAACAGTTTTTTAACTCACTCAACTAACAGGAGTATAAATATACAGCAATTGTTTTCTAGTCACAATAGAAAAAGATCTAAAATCGTCTACCTAAACATGTCGAAATTTGTACATGGGCAATTAGGCCTATAATTGGACATTCATGGGAATTTGGCCTATAAATATACAACATAGTCTAAAAATGTAATAGAGGGCTATTGGATGATCAGGGTTTATCAATCTGGCATTGGATGTTTTGGTATCGACGTTTTGGCGCTTTTAAGAGGTTATGGCGTCGTTGGCGCGTCGCTGTTTAAGCATCGGGTCGTTTTCCCTGTTTGGGGTTAGAGGTGGATAGCTTCATGGTTGGGGTTAGAAAATAAGTTAGGGTTGGAATTATTAGAAAGATAGTGATGAATTTAAGGGTGGGGTTTGAGGTTAGGTAAAATGTTGTTATAGGCCTTGTTCTAGACGTTTAGGTCTTATTCAGATCGGTTTAGATTTAGAACGTATTGTGATTTAGACGTTATTACGACTATGAAATATTAGTCCTATTTTGGTCTTATTCCGAAATGTGTTTTATTTTGACGTTGATGTTGTTTCAATTTCGGTCTTATGGCTGAAGTTCCTTTAGTCGTCTTAAGATATTTTAGGAAGATCGTGAAATAAGAAGATAAGATAGCTTAAAACGTCTAATTGTTTGCGCCTTCGACACGTGTAATCATAAATTGCTCATTTTTATCTAGGTAGCCTAGGATATTTGCATACGTGGTTTATTGTCGATGGACATATATTTCGTAGCAGTGCCGCCGAATTTTTTAGCACTGTCGTTGTGCTGCAAGTTAAAAAAGGTGCCCAGCACTGGTTTAGAAGGGCCATTGTCTTTGAGACCCTGTCACTGCAGGCTAGTTTTTTCTAACCTGCCTTGCTTTAATTTTCACAGACTGTTGATATTTTCTACAGCTTACCGCTCACATTTTCAGGTCCTCCTTGCAGAGCGTTTTGTACCTCGACCGGCATGCGGGTGACATGTTATGCAGGCAAGCTACCAACCGTTGTGCGTTCCGCGACGCTTCACGCAAGGATTGCAGAACCGCGCTCCAATTGCACGTGCACCTTTCCGCCGGAGATCGAGAGCTACCGGGTTCGCGCATCAAGGTATTCCTCGGATAGTCGATGGGATAGCTCTTGGGGCTACTACCGATTGAAGAAAAGAGAAAAACAATGCGTCCTGCCGTTTAGTGAATGCGGAACAAAGATGCAGGTATGATCAACGAAGCGTTATCGAATATAACAAAAAATACAGCTATGTTCATTTTCTCTTTCTCTCTTCTATTCTTTTTCTCGTCTTCGTCTCTTTTTTACCTTATCGCTCTTCTCTTTCTCTCTCTCTTTCTCTTTTTTCCGTTTGGTCAGCCAATATGAGTTTAATGACCTTCCTTTTTACATGATATTAAATCACCTTATAGTTTGTACTTGTTACTGGATGATTTACCTTTACAAAAATATTTAACAACGACAGGTCAAAAGTGGAGAAATCGTTTACCACAATGTCTTGTCATTGCACGAATTCGCATTGAAGCAACGTACACCGGACACATGGGAGCAAGATAGCCTTATAACAAGAAAGCGACCAAAATTTGAGGTAGGAGTCTGGGAATTTATGTAGATTCAAGCAAAAGAAGTAATTGTGGATGCTAACTTTATTTATATATTTAATTCGTGATCCGCGTTACAATTTCATAAATTGACCCGCCATTCCTATATGTTCCACGCCCCTGATTTAAATGACACTTTGTGGTTAATGCTACACTCGGTGAGTTTCATATTTGAGTGACCAGCCATCATTCAAATTCTTGCAATAGTATTTTTTTCGTTTCAAGACCGGTATAAAGTGTATAATGCTTTCGAATGTACGAATTTTGTAAAAGACACCTAAGATAATATTTTATGTGATTAAAATTTTTGTTGATTGTTTTGAATGATACCAAAGATCCAAGTGGAGTGCAAAGTTCTTACTCATCTGAAAAGTTGGTGGAATCAAATTGACAACAAGGATATGGAGACAACAAACAACACAGAGATATTTGCCAATTCTTCAGTTGGAAACTTTTCAATGGTCACCAAATATTTCAGGTAAAGTAATAAACGTTTAATAAGCGCAAAAAACCTCAGCGCTGCGTTATATCCTTTTCGCTTATCAAATGATGTTATCACAACTGGAGGCTATCGAGGTTACTGCAATTAACCAAATGAATAACGATGATTATGCTACCTGATTCCAATAATAGTAATTTGTTAATGTCTAGCAGCAAACCTTAAGCATGCGCAAAGTGTTTGTTGTAGCTTACTTAAACGTATGCTTTTTAATTTTTTTGGTATACTTTTCATGTGTCTACAGAAGTATGTTCATTTAAAATTTACTGTGAGTTAAATTCGCTGTAAAAAGCAAATTGAACCTAAACTAATATTTTGTAAGTGCTATGCTGTTGAGTGCTTCGGATGTAGGCTACATGTAGAAAACTTAAAATACATTTCAACAAAAATAGATTTGCAGAATAAACCGAAACTTTTCAAAGGTCACAAAATATTTCAGGTAAAGTAGTAAGCTTTTAAGATCATGTGCAAAGAAAACCTAAGCGAAAGCTGTCTGTACATCATTTGCTTATCGAATGCTGTTATCATAATTGGAGGCTATCTAGGGTTACTGTAATTAACTTTGTAATGAATAACGTTGATCATGTTTGCCAGGTTGAATTCAACAAGTAAAATCCTGCAGCCGATAACAGATTTCCTTATTGGTGAAAGAATCTATGTGCTGGTAAGTTTTAAACACGTGTTGTGTTTTTTATTTTGTAAGCGATAACAAAATATTACAAAACTGCCAAAAAAAAATTATGAACGAGTCCCTTGTTAAAGGACAAGTTACTTTGAAAATTAAATTTTCATATTTCTTGTAACACCCCAAAAAAACTAACCATTGGCTGTCCATTTAGTAGTGGTAAAAGTATTTGTAGATGAACTCTGGTTGCGCGCAAATAATTTTGATCATTTGTTTTGTTTAAAAACTCTTTTTGATACTGTATTAAAGAATTCCCAAAATGCAAAACCAATATGGAGTATAGTTACTCTTTAAAAACTGTCTGGTTACATCGTTTGCATTCAAACCAAAAAAGATGGATCCTTCTCGCAATATTACCTTTAACAAAACGAGCCCACGTAAAGCCTTAAAATTTGGACAACTATTCAATTACAATTCGCTTAAACACCTTCTTATCAAAAACGGCAAAAATCAACTAACCTAAGTAATTTTTTAATGAACCCTAAAAGTATTAAATTTTTGGGTTGAGAAATACATGGCCGGCCTGTTTTTTTTAGGTGAGAATGTCGTCTGATTACAACAAAAACGCTGAGCTAAAGGGACAAGAGCTTACACTCAGGAACTGCTACGCGACAGCATCTAAGAACAAACAGCACGAGCCGCTGTATTATTTGCTCGAAAATGGGTAAATCGAAAACCAGGCCCAACCACGAGCCAACAGCTTTTAGACTAATAAAATACGAAAACTTTCAGATTAAAAAGTTCGGACGGTTTCCTAACAACGTTCGAACATGAAATAATTATTTGTTACTGATAATAGCGTAAAAAAATTATGAAACTTGTTTTAAACGTTAAAATAAATGTACACTTACAAAATGTCATATTTAATAAAGCATTTTATAGTTTTTATTTGTCACAATAAACATGAGATTATAAATTGCTCTTGTCTCCGATTTGTGAATAATTGTTTTAATTCCAATTTACCGTTTTTAATTCCAACTCATGAATAAAAATTAATTTATACAAAATATATAATTCAACGTTGACCCAATGGAACTTGTTTTTTTTTTCAGATGCGTGAAAGACCAAACATTTAGATATGAGAACGACTTGCTACAGGAACAAAACAACTCTACATTCACTGATTTTGATTTTAAGACTTTGATCAGTTTCGAAGCATTTAGGTTTAAAGACGACTTATCAAAGGTACAATATCACAATTTCCGTGTAACCTAAAGTATAATAGAAATACATAGCATATCATATCGCACAGTAGTATAATATAATACAGATAGAAATTCAATATTGTTTTAAAAGCTTTTAAACCATTATAGATTTATTTGGGTCTCAATCAAGACTTTCTGCTGAAAAATAAACCGAAGGGTCAATAAAGGTACGATGTGAAAAAAAGATTTTAAACTTAATTTTTCTTTTTGGCGGTATTTAGGTCTTTATTCAGGTCGAAGCCGACATATGTTCCAAGACTTCGAACTGTAATTCCTGCAATGATGCTAAAGGCTCAGCAAGAAACAAAAGAAATGCTGAGCTTGGGCTTAAAAAGCCTTATGCTGGTGGTTCACATTTTAGCGCCGAAGTTAATGAAAGAATTGGAGTTGTGGGTTTGATTCAATAAAATGCTATCCAGTAAAACTAATCCAGAACTATATTTATTCCACTACTATATTCACTGCAATATCATCAGAAATATCAATTATAAGTTTCATCACAATTTGACTTATCAGAGTTTGTGTTTTTTAAACTGGGCTCTTATTGTTACTGTTAAAAAAAAAGTATACCATTTTTATAATTCAACGCGTGGCTTTGTGTTATATCGTTATCGAAATTGACGTGTTCTTTGTTATTCTGCGACTGTCGTTACAAAAAGTATAAAAGTAATTTAATAATACAAACCATCTCCACAAGTAATTCGATTACTTCGCAAGAAGAAGACAGTGTGCGATTTAGCACAGCATAGGAATACATGTAAATTTTGTTTTCATTTTAAATTTGGTTGTTTTGATTATTTTGATAACAATAAGAAACAAAGTCAAGTGGACGTAAGGAAGTAAATCATCACGACGATCATTTTAGAAACATGAATTTCTAAATTATATAAAAGCAAACTATGAGAGGGCGACTTCTGAGAAAAACATAAGATACCTACGCGAGAAGGACCTAAAAGACAAAAAATATAACTTAAGCATATAACATGCAAGAAGAACCCACTTTAAATATATTTTGTTAAAAAGAATGGTCTCAGCATCACAGACTGTTTATATTAACTTAACATTTTTTTCATATAACATAAATCCCATTTCCAAACCTTTAAACCTTTTCAAAACAACAAAAACATGCGCCCCAAACAAATGTGATTTTTGTATTAGTGTATACCAACGGTCAAAACCTTTCATCACAAAAACAGGAAGACAAACGTATTTGTTTTATTCGACGCCTGTTTATCTTCAGTGGAAGTATGTCCCGTAATTCCAATCCAGCCATGCTGTATTTATAGCTATCACAAAATCATTGCCCTATCATCATAACCATCAATAAAAAGCATCATTACGACTTTACTTATTAGAGTTTGTGTCCAGTATACCTGACAAAGCTTAGGGGAAAACTAATAGCACCACTTTCATAGATTTAAGTGCGGCGACGTGTTCTTGGGTTATTCGTTGACTGTATGACAACGACATGTCATTCCGTCACTATATCACCATCACCTTTACGTTATAATAAAATATGAAAAACATCTGAAATTAAATAATTTTAAAGTGTTCAAAGTTGCAGTAAGAAGTTTACAATTTACAACACCACAGAAATACATGTAAGTTTTGTTTGTAAATTTTTAATTGTAATAAGCAAAAAAGGCAAGAGTTTTTTTAAATAAACCATCACAGAAATACTTGTAAATTTCGTTTGTAAATTTTTAATTGTAATAAGCGAAAAAGTCAAAGGTTTTTTAAGTAAACAATCACAAAATTTAGTTTGCAAATTTTTAATTGTTATAAGCGAAATAATCAAAGGTTTTTTAAGTAAACCAACACAGAAATCGTTGTTAATTTTTAAATGTAATAAGCGAAAAAGTTTTCTTAGTTAAACTACAAAACAAATATATTTTAACACATTATAAAACATTGCGAGGTGGAAATAAAATGATTTTACAATTATGGTTGCAATTGGGCTATCTGCAGCATTGAGTGCTCTTGTTAATGTGGCATTTTCTTCATATAGCGGTAACGTAAACAAACATATATGCCTTTCCCCTTATCGAAAGTATACTTCAAGCAACTGCTGATTTTCTTATTCGTAATAACGCCCCAACATAATTTTTTTGTGCATTTGATTCCTGCCTTCGTATCTTTTATTTATCGGTTGTCATTAAAATAGTAATAAAGAAAATAATGGTGTTATTGACCATAGTATCGCTTTCTGAAAAGCGACCGAGACCAGAAAAAATAATATGTCACCAAATGTCACAACCTTTTAAACTCTAAACAAACACAGTTTGTTGGAAGTGGGATATAAAATGAACAACTGTCTTCCTAAATAATCGTCACTTTAAAAATAATGTTAATGAAGTGAGTATAACAAAAACGTATTAAGTTGGATAACATTGCAGTCACACATTTTCATGGATAATCTCAAAGACATAGAACAGGGGCGTGCAACTGTTTATCGCAGCGGGCTATAATTATGATGGTGCTGCGGGCCAGACAATTGAACACCACATTCATTTTCGAACAACGTTTTTATTGGAAAACCGTGTACAATCAAGTTACTCATGAAGTGATTAATGAGGTGTCTGATATCTTTTATCACCGTGTTAAAATGATATTTTTATCACAGTGTTAACTCGAAGTTGACTTGACAAGTGCATCTGTAAGCTGATTTCAGCATTTTGTCTTGAACAGGTTCTTTTTCGACAATTGTTTTCGATAACTTTTAAGCTCAGTTTTGCCACAAGCTAAACGTATTTTGTATAACAATAAATACTTCTTGCTGTTTGCTCAAAGCCCATTTTTCAAAATTGCAGCATTTTGTCAACTCGCAATTGACCTACAAAGCTATCATAATTAGCATTGTTTTTAACCATAGTGCACCTTAAAATTATACTCTTTCATTACTGATATAACGTTTAAACAAATTAGGCAAACTGCATCTTTTTTGTTTAACTTCCACCTTGCATAATCAACCTTTCTTTTCTAACCACTACTTGTAAACATTTTTACTTTTCTAAGCTTTTTTGTGGGATTAATATTAGTATATTCAACACACTGCACCCATAAACAAGATCATGTTATTGAAAGTAAATAATTACCAGCAAAACAAGGCAACAGTTTTACTACAATGTACACTATGACGCAATAATTTTGTTGATTTGATTTGGGAATACCTTTCCTATACGTTTTTTTCCCACTTTTGCTTCGTGCAGCAGGATGAAGGAAATCTGCTACTAAAAAACATCACAAAGTGTAATATTGCTTCATTGGTTGCTAAACCACAGTCATGACAGGTTGTATGATTTTAATAGTGTTTGCAGTGTTTTCTGTTTCAGCGTTTTACGACGGTAAGTTTCTGGTAGCCAAATTTTATAATTGCTTTGGAAATTTAATAATAGATTGTATTATTTGCATTTAAGCAGTGTTCAATGAAGTCAATGACTTTTTTCATGAGCCATTAAATCACTGTTTAAAATGAACTGACTTCAGTTTTTCGGACAAAAAACACTTTTTTTGTTTGTTTTTTTGTTGTTAAGATTTTGTTAACTCCTTTTGGTGAAATTGCTTAATATCCCCAATTTCGGACTGTAAAACAGTTTGCCCCTTATATGTTACGCTTTGTGGTTTAATAAAATTTGTTCAGAATCGGTTGTATTTTGATATCAACGACTTGGCTGACTAGGATAGTGGCTTGAACTAGAAAATGACTAAATATTTTTTGCAATTAACTTGACTTGAACCTTTGTTCATTTTTTTAAAAATAATTTTAAAATGAATTTTTACAGCGCTGGTTTGAAGATGAGCTTGTTGGTGTCCAAATAATATTAGGATATTTTTGCCAGTAGTTCTCAATATGGGGTTCGTTGTTCTTGATTTTTAGGCGTAGGCCTACTTTGAAGTTTGCTAGTTGAGTTTTATAAAACAAATTATTATTGGACTGCTGCAGGGTAATCTTATTTTGATTGGACTGGTAATATTATTTTGTTTTAGTTTGTTAGTTATTATATTAACACATTGTTTGGTTTCAACTAATAATTGTTAGCTTGTCAGCTTTGAAAAAAGGTAAACCATCGTTTAATCAATTGTTTACATAAACACAGAAATCAATTTTTCCCACATTTTTTGAACAGGAGTTCGCGGATTGAATTTGACAGAAGCAGTTGCTTCAACTACCAACACCAGTCTTTCAAAGCCCAACGCAACTCAGAAACCACCACAGCATGACGCTTGCTACTATTTCAATCCCTGTTTAAACCAAGGGAAATGCATTTCAGAAAACTCGGTCAGGTATGTGGTCGGGAACAAATTTAACTTTTACAGTATTTATTGCAAAAGTGTACAAAAATAACAGTTTTTTTTTAAAAGGGCTCCAAGTCTAAAACGTTTGTTCTATTCTCCCGGAATATGTTTTGCACATAGGTGTAACAAAGATAGCGAACATAAATCAGATTTTACCCGAAAAAAACTCAAGTTGTGGTTTTTAACTTCTAATTAAATCCAATCAAATACCAAAAACACCTACGCTTTTGTCCGGAAGTTAAGCCTAATCCATACAAACCAATAATTGTAACATTTTATCTTGCTACCGTATAATTTCAGTAATAAGGCGATGTTATCCTTCTTGGTAATCAAACCTAAAAAAATGTAGGCCTACATGTAGGTAAAATGACTTCTGCGTTTTCATTTTTAGAAATTTAAAATATAACGAAACCAATGAAAAATTTCTTTACCCAATGTAAATTCTAGTTTAATTTTAAGAAATGCGACAATACTATAACAAGCCTCAGTTTGAAAGCAAACCATCTAAAAACTTTACTTTCGCAAAACGGAAGTAAAGAATGGCGTGACAAAAACAAAAGTTTGTTGACAATTCAACAAGTTCGCCTTTGAGATTTTGATTCTGAAATAATTTTTTTTATAAGATGTCAGGTTGTGTGTACATATAGTAAACGCATCTGCGCACCAGCGAAGCTTTGGCGAAACAATTCTGTTCACTTAACCTTTTGTAGGCTTTACGTGAACAAAACACAAAAAAGGAACAAGCATTAAAGGCACGGTGGCTTTTAACAGACAAACCGGATCAGTAGAACAATTCTTAAGTAAGCTAGACTAGAAGAACAATAGCCTGCGATAAGGTTTGACTTACGAACTGGGCCATTCCAGGACGGCCGACCTACTGAGCTATACAGGCTCATACGGGAACAGTTCGAAAACAATCGTTACACCATTGCTTGCATTCTATTAGTTCAAAAAAAAATTCAATTTTGGGGAACTACAGTTCCAAGTGTACGTATGTGTATGAACATTTCATTAGCCTTTTCGAATTTAGGTTATATCGAAATAAAAAACCTTTTAGTTAGAGGCTTTTGCGAATATCGGATGGAAGCCGATACTCGATGCCAAGCGCTAGTATCGGTACTCGTTATTATACCAGGGTGGTTTAAGTGACGACTGGAGGGAGAACTCTTTGACTAAATCAAATTTGAAAAACTACCTTTGCAAGTTTCTACTTTATATATTTTGCTTCGTTGTTGATAGTAATGACGTAATTTGGACCCAGAACCCGAAAATTGTTGTCTCAAACATCAGCTATTGGTCTCGAAATAAAATATCAAGTCGAACATCCCTGAACTAACAAGCAAATCAATTCAACCTACAATAACCAACCGATCTCATTTTATCTCAGCCGTTTACGCGACCTGGTGTATATCTTAGGTCATTTTATAATAAGTTTGCAAATCTATTCTGAATTCTAGCCTTCGAATACGGCTATCATAGATTGTAAGGTAGCCATTGTGGAACGTACAATAGCTAACCAATACCCTTTTAACGCAGCCGCTCCTGTGCATGCGCCCCAGGGTACAAGGGCTCCCGCTGTCAATTCGTCGATTTCTGTCACGGGAAGTCTTGTGGAGAGCACGGCGATTGTGTGAGTCAGAGCATGGGCTACATTTGCAACTGTAGCGGCGGTGAGTTTCGCTTTTGGGGCGTTTTTTTCACTTTGAATAAGGAAAATACATTTTAATAAACGAAACTAAGTTTGCGCGGCTTTCTTATGTAGTTATTTAGGAACACTGTGGGTGACTGACTATAATTTTAGGTGCTATAAAAAAGTAATATAAGGGTAACTATGGGCGCTAAATAAAGCTTTAATATTTTTTCCAAACCTTTTGAATGTGACAAGTGTGTTTTGAGAAACCAATTATAAGGCAAATACCATTACGCTACCAAAATACCTTAAACTCATTTTTTTAACTTTAGCAGCAATTTTATGTATCGAATGTACTTTCAACGATATACGAAATTTAAAGATTTTTAACCGACAACTTATCTTATACCAACCGATCTTTAAAATCAGTCAATGGACATATAACTTGATCCACAAGCACAAATTAGTTTTTTTTCCCAGAGCAGAAAAAATACTCGTATCCGATATTTAAGGGAGAGAACTAATTAAGCTTTGTACGGTACGTTTGGCTTAGAGAGCTAATTTACATATTTTAGCTATATATATTATTATGTGGTGCCTGTTGTAAGTTTCTCAAAGCATTTCAGTTAATAGTTTAG
The DNA here is from genome assembly GCF_963924565.1 of Ascidiella aspersa. NCBI lineage: Eukaryota > Metazoa > Chordata > Ascidiacea > Phlebobranchia > Ascidiidae > Ascidiella > Ascidiella aspersa. The sequence continues at coordinate 26,642,789 of NC_139451.1, forward strand.
GGAAATTCGGGTATTCTCCCTATAATCTGTAAACAACTATGTAGAGTGTAAAACAATAGTACGTTTCAAAAACACGATTATTTTTGCAGATTATGTCGGCAAGCATTGTGAGGTGGTCAACCCTTGTCTGGTAACTAAATGTCTCAATGGAGGTATTTGTAAGGTTGACTCGAACAAGGCGAAATGTGAATGCTCCCATCCGTATGCGGGAAAGCAATGCGAGACACAATGCCGGCCTACCATTGTAAGTATCGTCTTGTGAATAGGTATACTACTATTAAGGTATCAAGCTGGCAGGTTTTTTTGAGCTGGGCAGCTGGGGTATGCGAAGGTTTAGCAAAGGGGGCCGAAACACTAAAAACGAGGAAAAATATTCACTTATTTAATATCAAATTAGACAGATATTTTTAGCTACGTTTTACCGTGACAGACACACATTATTTTATTCTGATCACCTAATCTGTTTTTCTCAACGATATTAATCTTGTTTTTGCATTTTTCAGTTACAGTAGCCTGAAATGTGAATTTTACAATTTAAAGCGCCTCTTTGCACTGTTTGCGCGATGTTTCTATTCATATCATTGCGCCTACTAAACATATTATCCGGAGGGGGTGGGTTTCGATAAGTTGTGACGAGGGTGAAAAACTGAAACAAAACTAAAAACCTCTCCGCCTTTACATACTTCACTTTTTGTCTTTGTTTAAACATAATTACGACAGGGCAGAATAAATATATACTTTTTCGTCTTCAGAGATGTTACTACACTGGCGGAACACTATGCGTTTTGCGTTCTAATTTAACAATTAAGAATTGTGAATGCACGTACGACGTTCCACGTGGAAACTTCACGTGTGTAATGGAAGATGGTGAGTTAAAAGACTGTTAACGTTGCAATCACTCGAAAAAACAACAAATAAATGCTGAATATTTCGATATAAACTGCAACGATAGTAGGTCGCTATTTGTTTTACAGAGTGATTTGTGTTGGGCCTATAATTAATTGTTTGAAAATCAGGCCTTATGTTAATTATATTTAAAAAAATTAAGTTTGAGTTAGATTGCTGATAGTAGATTGTTTTACAGGCACAGGACGTGTATGATTACACAGTTTAAAATATAAAGATGCACAAATTTAAACAAATAATTGGGCCTATGATTAATTGTTGAAAATCAGGCCTAATGCTAATTATATTTAAAAAAATTATGTTTAAGTTAGATTGTTTTACAGGCACAGGCGTCATATATACATGCACAAATTTAAACAAAATATTCTTATATTTTACAACAAGACGATGGGCTTCACAGGAAACAATTATTGAAAAGCACTGGCTATTAGCTTGTTTTTCAAAATAATTGTCCAGCAGTGCGTTTGGGTGTTGATGAGTGGTGTCCTGGTATAAACTCATCGATTTTAAAGAATCTTTGTAAATGTCCGTGTTGGTCTAATTCTAAATAAGGCAATCAGGTGGCCCTTTATACTAAAACAATGTTTAAAAGTTTTTCTACTTTGACCTGATGAAGCACGGTTGTGCGAAAGCTTGTCGAGAATTTAAACAATTTGTCTTCATATAGTGCCACCTGGTTACCCTGTGTTTCGGTTTTCATCATTGGTTTTAATATGTTTTTAATTTGTTTTTAATAGAACTGGAAAACGAATGCAAAACCTTAGGGAATCCGTGTAACGGAGGAACCTGCATCGATTTGCGAAAAGGATTCAAGTGTAGTTGTTATGGCTCAAGAAGTGGTCCCAGATGCGAGATACACAACCCATGTCTTGGATTAAGACCTGTACTTAAATTAATGAAATAAAAACCTATTGTAGGACAAGAACTGTCTATCAAAATAGAACACACAATTGGATCAATAAACCAGATTTACTGTAATTAAATGGAATAGGGCTGATGTCTTTGTTTTGTTATTTGTTTTGTTATTGAAGTTTGTCGTTGAATTGGGTTTAGAATTAGGTTGGACGTTGTTTAAATTGTATTGTGGTGCTTGAGGTGTTATTCTGACAGGTATAGATCTTTCCGACATATACTTGTCAGTGTATTTTAAGCCCTATTCTGGAAGTGGTTTTATTTCGACATTGCCGTGAGTAGTTTCAAAGGTATAAAAGGCCATGAGTGTGAAACAAACGATGAGCAACCAACTAAGTTGAGAGATTTAGTGTACGCGATAAAAACGATTAACATGCCGACGGCATATAAGTTTGTCGCTTAACGTCGTTCATCTTTTTTTAGGCGTGCAGTAATCATGGCACTTGCAGTAGAGTCAGCAACCACGAGTACCGCTGCACTTGCAATTTCGGTTACGACGGCAAAGACTGTCAATACAGGAATAATGACACCACTGGAGCAGGTTTTCCGAAAACGCATTTGTTTTAATGTGTAGACAAAATTTAATTAACTGAAAAGTGCATGTTTCAGGATTTAACCAGGGGTGGTCCTAGGTTTTTGTTTTGGAGGGAAATTAAAATTTTCAGAGATGACGACACAGCGTACGTCAGTGGTCGCCAAACTTTATTGTTGCGGCCCAAAATACTTTTTCCAGGCTATTAAAGTTCCACTAGAAAAAGAGGGGAGAATCCAGGATTATTTGGGGGGTTGGGATGCACGTTTTTAGAAAATCGTCACAAAGTTATGTCATAATAAAATTTACCTTTAAACCACCAGCTGACTTGAGCAAACTCGTGCGCAAATATGCAGCTGAAGCAGACTACAATCTTTTGTATTTTCATACTAAAAATTGGCTAAAATTATAGTTTAGAGCAGTGCTCCGCAACCGTCGTGCCGCGACGTTCCCGGTGGTGTTTTCTTGCGAGTTTGCTGGTGTTTTCTTGCGTTTTTTGCGGTGGTTTCCTGCGTTTGTTATTGTAGTTTTGGCAGTATAATTAAACAAAAATGGTATATTAAGGTTCTAACCGTAATCAAGGTGTAGGCCAAACTTAGAAACTTTCCTTAATTTGAAACTAAATCCTATGTTATGTCAATCGCCGGAAGTCGAATTTGAAAGCATTTTTTTAACTCACTCAACTAACAGGAGTATAAATATATAGCAATTGTTTTCTAGTCACAATAGAAAAATATCTAAAATCGTCAACCTAAACATGTCAAAATTTTTTCATGGGAAATTAGGCCTATAAATGGACATTCATGGAAATTGGGCCTATAAATGAATAAAGTAGCCTAAAAATGTAATAGGGGGCTATTGGATGATCAGGGTTTATCAATCTGGAATTGGATGTTTTGGTATCGACGTTTTGGCGCTGTAATTTTTAAGGGGTTATGGGGTCGTTGGCGCGCCGCTGTTTAACGGGTATCCGTATCCGCTTTGTCGAGAATTTAAACAATTTGTCTTCATATAGTGCCACCTGGTTACCCTATGTTTCGTTTTTCATCATTGGTTTTATATGTTTTTAATTTGTTTTTAATAGAACTGGAAAACGAATGCGAAACCTTAGGGAATCCGTGTAACGGAGGAACCTGCATCGATTTGCGAAAAGGATTCAAGTGTCGTTGTTATGGCTCAAGAAGTGGTTCCAGATGCGAAATACACAACCCATGTCTTGGATTAAGACCTGTACTTAAATTAATGAAATAAAAACCTATTGTAGGACAAGAACTGTGTATCAAAATAGAACACACAATTGGATCAATAAACCAGATTTACTGTAATTAAATGGAATAGGGCTGACGTCTTTGTTTTGTTATTTGTTTTGTTATTGAAGTTTGTCGTTGAATTGGGTTTAGAATTAGGTTGGACGTTGTTTAAATTGTATTGTGGTGCTTGAGGTGTTATTCTGACAGGTATAGATCTTTCCGACATATACTTGTCAGTGTATTTTAAGCCCTATTCTGGAAGTAGTTTTATTTCGACATTGCCGTGAGTAGTTTCAAAGGTATAAAAGGCCATGAGTGTGAAACGAACGATGAGCAACCAACTAAGTTGAGAGATTTAGTGTACGCGATAAAAACGATCAACAGGCCGACGGCATATAAGTTTGTCGTTTAACGTCATTCGTCTTTTTTTAGGCGTGCAGTAATCATGGAACTTGCAGTAGCGTCAGCAACCACGAGTACCGCTGCACTTGCAACTTCGGTTACGACGGAAAAGACTGTCAATACAGGAATAATGACACCACTACAGCAGGTTTTCCGAAAACGCATTTGTGTGTAGACAAAATTTAATTAACTGAAAAGTGCATGTTTCAGGATTTAACCAGGGGTGGTCCTAGGTTTTTGTTTTGGAGGGAAATTAAAATTTTCAGAGATGACGACACAGCGTACGTCAGTGGTCGGCAACTTTATTGTTGAGGCCCAAAATACTTCTTCCAGGCTATTAAAGTTCCACTAGAAAAAGAGGGGAGAATCCAGGATTATTTGGGGGGTTGGGATGCAAGTTTTTAGAAAATCGTCACAAAGTTATGTCATAATAAAATTTACCTTTAAACCACCAGCTGACTTGAGCAAACTCGTGCGCAAATATGCAGCTGAAGCAGACTATAATCTTTTGTATTTTCATACTAAAAATTGGCTAAAATTATAGTTTAGAGCAGTGCTCCGCAACGGGCGTGCCGCGACGTTTCCGGTGGTTTCCTGCGTTTGTTATTGTAGTTTTGGCAGTACAATTAAATAAAAATGGTATATTAAGGTTCTAACCGTAATCAAGGTGTAGGCCAAACTTAGAAACTTTCCTTAATTTGAAACTAAATCCTATGTTATGTCAATCGCCGGAAGTCGAATTTGAAAGCATTTTTTTAACTCACTCAACTAACAGAGTATAAATATATAGCAATTGTTTTCTAGTCACAATAGAAAAATATCTAAAATCGTCAACCTAAACATGTCGAAATTTTTTCATGGGAAATTAGGCCTATAAATGGACATTCATGGAAATTGGGCCTATAAATGAATAAAGTAGCCTAAAAATGTAATAGGGGGCTATTGGATGATCAGGGTTTATCAATCTGGCATTGGATGTTTTGGTATCGACGTTTTGGCGCTGTAATTTTTAAGGGGTTATGGCGTCGTTGGCGCGCCGCTGTTTAACGGGTCGTTTTCCCTGTTTGGGGTTAATGGTGAATAGCTTAATGCTTGGGGTTAGAAAATAAGTTAGGGTTGGAATTATTAGAAAGTTAGTGATGAATTTAAGGGTGGGGTTTGAGGTTAGGTAAAATGTTATATAGGCCTTGTTCTAGACGTTTAGGTCTTATTCAGATCGGTTTAGAACAGCGGTTCTTAACCTATGGGTAATTACCCACATGTAGGTAATTTTCAGGATAGCAGGTGGGTAATCAGCTGAACCTGAATATCTAGAATTATGGTTGTAACAAACAATGTCACAGCTGTTAGTGATAAGTTGCTTTATTACTTACACTTTTTTGATGTTTTGAGTGCTTTTAATTTTTAAAACAACCAAACTAGAACAAGGATATTTCATCATTTTATCATTGTTTCGTCATAGTGATTATTTTTGTGACCGGTATTACGTATTTTATTTTTATATTACGTAACAGTATGATTTTTCTTGTATCCGCTTACGGCTAGCCTAGCTATTTTTTCATTATCAGTTTGCTGTTGGTGTTTATTTTTGAAGGTATTCTTAGTGGAATTGTTTGGAGTAGTATACGATAGCTATAAGTGTGCGTTTCCAGTTACGAGCGAGCTATAATTTGTTTAATTACGCTGTTTTAAATTTTTAGTACTTGGTGGAATAGCAAAATGGGTAAAATTAGATTTTGGGTAATGGGTAATGGGATCTGAACAGAAAAGGGTAATAAGGAAAAAGGTTAAGAAACCCTGGTTTAGAACGTATTGTGATTTAGACGTTATTACGACTATGAAGTATTAGTCCTATTTTGGTCTTATTCCGAAATGTGTTTTATTTTGACGTTGATTTAATTTCGGTCTTATGGCTGAAGTCCCTTTAGTCGTCTTAAGATATTTTAGGAAGATCGTGAAATAAAAAGATAAGATAGCGTAAAACGTCTAATTGTTGGCGCCTTCGACAATTTTAATCATAAATCGCTCATTTTTCTCTTAGGTAGACTAGGATATTTGCATACGTGGTTTATTGTCGATGGACATATATTTCGTAGCAGTGCCGCCGAATTTTTTAGCACTGTCGTTGTGCTGCAAGTTAAAAAGGTGCCCAGCACTGGTTTAGAAGGGCCATTGTCTTTGAGACCCTGTCACTGCAGGCTAGTTTTTTCTAACCTGCCTTGCTTTAATTTTCACAGACTGTTGATATTTTCTACAGCTTACCGCTCACATTTTCAGGTCCTCCTTGCAGAGCGTTTTGTACCTCGACCGGCATGCGGGTGACATGTTATGCAGGCAAGCTACCAACCGTTGTGCGTTCCGCGACGCTTCACGCAAGGATTGCAGAACCGCGCTCCAATTGCACGTGCACCTTTCCACCGGAGATCGAGAGCTACCGGGTTCGCGCATCAAGGTATTCCTCGGATAGTCGATGGGATAGCTCTTGGGGCTACTACCGATTGAAGAAAACAGAAAAACAATGTGTCCTGCCGTTTAGTGAATGCGGAACAAAGATGCAGGTATGATCAACGAAGCGTTATCGAATATAACAAAAAATACAGCTATGTTCATTTTCTCTTTCTCTCTTCTATTCTTTTTCTCATTTTTGTCTCTTTTTTACTTTATCGCTCTTCTCTTTCTCTCTCTCTTTCTCTTTTATCCGTTTGGTCAGCCAATATGAGTTTGATGACCTTCCTTTTTACATGATATTAAATCACCTTATAGTTTGTACTTGTTACTGGATGATTTACCTTTACAAAAATATTTAACAACGACAGGTCAAAAGTGGAGAAATCGTTTACCACAATGTCTTGTCATTGCACGAATTCGCATTGAAGCAACGTACACCGGACACATGGGAGCAAGATAGCCTTATAACAAGAAAGCGACCAAAATTTGAGGTAGGAGTCTGGGAATTTATGTAGATTCAAGCAAAAGAGGTAATTGTGGATGCTAACCTTGTTTATATATTTAATTCGTGATCCGCGTTACGATTTCATAAATTGACCCGCCATTCCTATATGTTCCACGCCCCTGATTTAAATGACACTTTGTGGATAATGCTACACTCGGTGAGTTTCATATTTGAGTGACCGGCCATCATTCAAATTCTTGCAATAGTATTTTTTTCGTTTCAAGACCGGTAGGCCTATAAAGTGTATACTGCTTTCGAATGTACGAATTTTGACACCTAAGATAATATTTTATGTGATTTAAATTCGTGTTGACTGTTTTGAATGATACCAAAGATCCAAGTGGAGTGCAAAGTTCTTACTCATCTGAAAAGTTGGTGGAATCAAATTGACAGCAAGGATATGGAGACAACAAACAACACAGAGATATTTGCCAATTCTTCAGTTGGAAACTTTTCAATGGTCACCAAATATTTCAGGTAAAGTAATAAACGTTTAATAAGCGCAAAAAACCTCAGCTGCGTTATATCCTTTTCGCTTATCAAATGATGTTATCACAACTGGAGGCTATCGAGGTTACTGTAATTAACCAAATGAATAACGATGATTATGCTACCTGATTCCAATAATAGTAATTTGTTAATGTCTAGCAGCAAACCTTAAGCATGCGCAAAGTGTTTATTGTAGCTTACTTAAACGTATGCTTTCTAATGTTTTTGGTATATTTTTTATGTGTTTACAGAAGTATGTTCATTTAAAATTTACTGTGAGTTAAATTCGCTGTAAAAAGTAAATTGAACCTATACTAATATTTTGTAAGTGCTGTGCTGTTGACTGCTTCGGATGTAGGCTACATGTAGAAAAACTTAAAATACATTTAAAAAAAAATAGATTTGCAGAATAAACCGAAAATTTTCAAAGGTCATAAAATATTTCAGGTAAAGTAGTAAGCTTTTAAGATCATGTGCAAAGAAAACCTAAGCGAAAGCTGTCTGTACATCATTTGCTTATCGAATGATGATATCATAATTGGAGGCTATCGAGGTTACTGTAATTAACTTTGTAATGAATAACGTTGATCATGTTTGCCAGGTTGAATTCGACAAGTAAAATCCTGCAGCCGATAACAGATTTCCTTATTGGCGAAAGAATCTATGTGCTGGTAAGTTTTTTAAACAGGTGTTGTGTTTTTTATTTTGTAAACGATCACAAAATATTACAAAACTCCCCAAAAAAAAATTATGAACGAGTCCCTTGTTAAAGGACAAGTTACTTTGAAAATTAAATTTTCATATTTCTTGTAACAACCCCAAAAAACTAACCATTGGCTGTCTATTTAGTAATGGTAAAAGTATTTGTAGATGAACTCTGGTTGCGCGCAAATAATTTTGATCATTTATTTTGTTTAAAAACTCTTTTACTGTATTAAAGAATTCCCAAAATGCAAAACCAATATGGAGTATAGTTACTTTTTAAAAACAGCCTGGTTACAACGTTTGTATTCAAACCAAAAAAGATTGATCTTCCTCGCAATATTACCTTTAACAAAACGAGCCCACGTAAAGCCTTAAAATTTGGACAACTATTCAATTACAATTCGCGAACACTTGAACACCTCCTAATCAAAAACGGCAAAAATCAACTAACCTAAGTAATTTTTTAATGAACCCTAAAAGTATTAAATTTTTGGGTTAAGAAATACATGGCCGGCCTGTTTTTTTTAGGTGCGAATGTCGTCTGATTACAACAAAAACGCTGAGCTAAAGGGACAAGAGCTTACACTCAGGAACTGCTACGCGACAGCATCTAAGAACAAACAGCACAAGCCGCTGTATTATTTGCTCGAAAATGGGTAAATCGAAAACCAGGCCCAACCACGAGCCAACAGCTTTTAGACTAATAAAATACGAAAACTTTCAGATTAAAAAAATCGGACGGTTTTCTAACAACGTTTGAACATGAAATAATTATTTGTTGCTGATAATAGCGTAAAAAAATTATGAAACTTGTTTTAAACGTTAAAATAAATGTACACTTGCAAAATGCCATATTTAATAAAACATTTTATAGTTTTTATTTGTCACAATAAACATGAGATTATAAATTGCTCTTGTCTCCGATTTGTGAATAATTGTTTTAATTCCAATTTACCGTTTTTAATTCAAACTCATTAATAAAAGGTAATTTATACAAAATATATAATTCAACGTTGACCCAATGGAACTTTTTTTTTTTCAGATGCGTGAAAGACCAAACATTTAGATATGAGAACGACTTGCTACAGGAACAAAACAACTCGACATTCACTGATTTTGATTTTAAGACTTTGATCAGTTTCGAAGCATTTAGGTTTAAAGACGACTTATCAAAGGTACAATATCACAAATTCCGTGTAACCTAAAGTATAATAGAAATGTGCTTATTTTCTATAAATGCACTTTTAAGAGATACATAGCATATAATATCGCACAGTAGTATAATATAATACAGATATAAATTTAATGTTGTGTTAAAAGCTTTTAAACCATAATAGATTTATTTGGGTCTCAATCAAGACTTTCTGCTGAAAAATAAACCGAAGGGTCAATAAAGGTACCATGTGAAAAAAAGATTTTAAACGCAATTTTTCTTTTTGGCGATATTTAGGTCTATATTCGGGTCGAAGCCGACATATGTTACAAGACTTCGAACTGTAATTCCTGCAATGATGCTAAAGGCTCAGCAAGAAACAGAAGAAATGTTGAGCTTGGGCTTAAAAAGCCTTATGCTGGTGGTTCACATTTTAATGCCGAAGTTAATGAAGGAATTGGAGTTGTGGGTTTGATTCAATAAAATGCTATCCAGTAAAACTAATCCAGAACTATATTTATTACACTACTATATTCACTGCAATATCATCAGAATCATCAATTATAAGTTTCATCACGATTTGACTTAAGAGTTTGTGTTTAAACTAGGCCCTTGTTACTGTTAACTTTTTTCCAAAAGTATCCAAAACAGCTTATAACAAAACCAACACCACGCGGCTCTGTGTTATATCGTTATCGAAATTGACGCGTTCTTTGTTATTCTGCGACTGTCGTTACATCAATTAAGCTGTTTTTAGTGATTTAATAATACAAACCATCAATACAAGTCATTATGTAACCATATCACCTACACATTTTTGTTAAAATTAAATGTGGCAAACATCTAAAATTAAGTATTTTAAAAGTGACCTCAACTTTGCAGCAATAAAACAGTCCGATTTAGCACGGAATAGAAATGGATAAAATTTTGTTTTTGTTTTAAGTTTTTTGTTTTAATTATTTTAATATTAAGAGAGAGGTATGGAAGCAAATTATCACGACGATCTTTTAATAAACATGAATTTCTGAACTATATAAAAACAAACTTTTATCTCAAAGAAAAATTATAATATAACTACAACTCAAACAATTGCTGATTTTTGTTTCGTACCAACGGTCCAAATCTTTCAGCACAAACACAGGAACACAAACGTATTTTTGGGTATTCGACTCCTGTTCGTCTCGCACGTTTTTAATTTGATTGTAAGTTGTACGTTTTTTCGCCAGTGTCTATAGTGTAAGACAAAATGCTAAGTGCTTTCGAAAAAGCAACCAAGACCAAGAACAATAACATGTCACCAATTATATCAACATTTTATACAATAGAAGAACACAGTTTATTGAAAGTTTGATATGAAATAAACAACTGTCTTTCTAATCTCTAATGAGTGTTGCTTTGTAGGTAAACAGCAATATATTTGAGAAGGTTTAGAAAAAAACGAAGGTCTTAGGTAGATAAAATTGCAGTCATTATTTCTCAGCTAACAACAACAACGCAAACGTTACTTCCCAAACAATAGAGTTGTATTCCATTTCGCTTATTTAATTGTAAAATGTTTGCCAAGACAGCGGAAAAAGTGTCAAAGACCCTCTGTCCTTAAACGTGATTGAGAAACATAACCGAACAAACCAACAAAGGTTAAATGAACTGGACCACTAATTCCATCCATAGGGGTGGAATATATTTACGCGTATATTTTCAATTTCCGACATATAGTTCGCCAATGATGTTTTAACAAGCTGCACCTTACTTGAAGCAACAGTTAAATAGCGATTGGATTGGCCTATTAGAAGGTTATTCTTCAAATAAAGATATCGATAGTCAAGTATGTTTTAGAAAAAAACTTTATCGCTTTTGATGCCAAGAGCAATGTGTAATTATATGGGCCGAAAATTTATTTTCGGACATATCTTGTTTTTGCCGTTATACTTTTTTGGTTTGCTTTGGTTTGATTTGGCATGCATCAGACCGATATTTGTCCAAAGCTTTATAGAAAAAGTAAACATCGTATATTTTTGTCAAATTTACAGACATGGTGTAAAATGGTATGTATGTGCATATAAAAGGTTTAGTGCCCTCCTTGTAAAGTCCACTGCATAAAATATGCCGGTGGTTCACAGTTTAACGCATAAGTTAAAGAAGGAATGGGAGTGTTGGTTCAATTCAGTGGAATAGTATCCAGTAAAACTAATCCGGCACTATTGTCACAGCTTATAATCACAAGGTTTCAATAATATCGAAATCAAAAACAAAATTATTTTTTAAGCTTTGATTACCAGCGCTTGTGTTTCAAAACAATCCTTTAGTGTTTTTTCAACAATTTGTTTCTAAAACTTACGAAAACATAAACGAATACTGTTTATTATTACAATTGACGTGCAATTTTGACAAATATAAAAATATCAAAGTCGCCTTGTTGTTTTTCAACGTATTAGTAGTTTAATATATTTAAAACACGATTTTTTTTTTAATACAACTAGAAAGAGCACTTAGTTCGTTATATATTATTAAAATCGGTCAATGTATCCAAATAAACAATCAACCCGATATTTTATGGCTATTACTTTGAAAAATGGAAGAAAAATATTAAAGCCCATACAGAAGTAGGTATCATTTTGGACGTTTCGAATATCTCTTTATTCATTTTCAACATCACGTTCAAAAATGATGATACCTATGCTGTATGGGCTTTGATATTTTTATTACGTCTTACTGCAACCTCCAACAATTATGCTTCTAGCTTTGAAAAATGTTTTTAGTTTGTAAACCGCATTGATCTATGTATACAACATTGTGTTAGCATGAACGTTAACAAGTGTATTCGTTCTTTGTTATTGTTGCAATTAATCCATTAGGTAGTACATTAGACATGTCTAAGAGCAGCTCAAACTGCTTATTAAAAGGAGGAAAGTACGCTGCCTCATTAAAGTGTACTTGTAAAGCGCATGAATGCGATTAGAAAAAAGTTATACAGATTATTGCGTACAAAGGGTATTACAAATTACTATACTAGCAGCCTGTATCTGATTAAAAAATCTGCCTGAGTGTCAGTGTTTTTTAATTATTTTTATCAAACCGCCTTGGTGGACAAAGATGCAACATTCTGCTATGAACACGTTGCTGTGGATATCGCTGGCTGTTGTGTGCACACTGGTTGTCTTCGCAAAACATTCTAAGAGTAAGTTGCTTATAAGATATTTTTTACCAATATTACATAATATAAAAGAGAGAAGCAAATTACAAAACATATAAAAACTGATAACCAGGTAGGTAGGTATTGGGTTTTTAAATGTTTTTATGTAAAATGTTTCGTCCTCGATTAAAATAAATGTAGAAGTTAAAACATGATTTCCTAACTATTCAATCCGAAAGGCATTTAATCTATGAGATACAGTACAATAATGAAATAACTCTGTATGTAACGGTTTCTAGAAGGTCAGATAAATATCAGGATTAAATAGCTCAGATATTAAAACGTTTTGGTATATAAAAGAACGTTAGCTGTTCACAACAAAAATATATTAGCTATACATATTTGGTTCCAAGCTATTTCATACTTGATCTTTAAGTATGATTGTAATTCTGAATAACATCAAAAAAATGTGCACAAGCAAAATTGTAAAAAATCTTTAATATCACATAAAATCATAATCAAACACAAATTAAACTTTTGGCGAATTTTTTTATCAATACTAGTAGGCATATTGATAATTTAAAAAAAAATAAGAATCGGTTTCGAAATGAACTCATTGTAAGGAATATCACCAAACGCTTAGACGGGTGTGTGATTCAATTCTTGCCTGGTTGCGCCAAATCAAATTGAAAGACATTGAGAAAATGTATAGGTATCTAAAGACCAACATTGAACCACTCGCCAGTATAAGTTATGCCATGTCAGCCCAACATGAAATAGTTATAACCTTCCCGTGACGTTTCAAACACATACCTTATAGTGCACGTAAGGTTAAAGAATATTCAAAGACAAGAAGGAAAATATTTAGGGATTTAAACACATTTCAGCGTGCGAAAGACTGTTAAAGATCCAAAGACTCGGTAAAGTTTAGGTAGCAATCACTTGTTTTGTAGAAATCTTGATAATGTCGAACAGTAATGGGTAAAGCACTAACCCAAACGCTTGTCAAGCCAATCTCACGTTTATTCAGGCAATCGACAAAGTTTCGACAATACAAAAGAAATTCGCCCCGGGCGAAAACAAAGGTCAATTTGTTTATTTGCGACAAATTATGTTAAACACCCATATGTAAAACGGTTAAAGACCTATAGTATTGCGTAAATCGCTTAACAAACATACTTACAAAACAACAGTAGAGAATTGTCGAACCGCATTCTACATGATAAAAAGTCCTACATAATAGCTCAGAAAATATGCTAGGCCAGCCATACGACAACTATGTAAAATAACCGAAGTAGAAACGCAGGTTAAACAATTAGAAAAATAGTTAATTTAATAGGACGGAAATTCGCAGACGGCATGCCGCCATTTGTAGAAACTCGTCTTCATATAGCGAGAAGACAATTAATGTGAATAAAAGTTATTATCCAAACCTCACTTACAAAACGCGGAACCTATTCTTTAAGCAATTTCTGAAGAGCAATTCTTAATAATTGTCTTACAACTTAAATAGGCGAAATTTGCGTAATATACTTTAGTTACATTAAATAGTGTTGATATACAAGTGCGTATCGAAACGTCTCTTTCAAGATGATGTCGATTTACTCGGCCTTTGTGGCTTTGACGTTAAAAATTAAAATAAAAGTTCGCCTCATAAGTGCGAAAGTTAATTCAATATCATCCCTGCTGTGGATAACTCTGTTTATCGCTAATAAGCAGGATTACCATTTCGTGCGTATTTCTAAGATTTGTTCTTATTTTTGGCTACAGTCTCTTATAAAACACTAATTTTCTTTTTTTCTAAAAGATGTGCTTGTTTTTGAGTAGTCTTAGTTTGTCTTGTTTTGGAATTTATTAAGCCTGACAATAGTTTTCATTGAATGGTGGTTTCTTATATTTTGTTCGTTTGACGATAATACTCAAGTTATTGAAGCCCGTAACCGTAAATCCCAATAGATAACCGCCCTCCGATGGTAAGGCCTTACAAGAATCTGACCCTTTATGAAAAAGGTTTGTGCAATCCTGGCCGAAAGCATCCTGTCTGTTTTTGCATTTAAAGATTTGCCAATTCAACCAAATAAACTCATTGTTGCGTGCTTCGAACAACAAAGTGTTTTTAAAGGTATTTGTATTTGGTTGCCCTCAGAAAAAAATCCTGGATTAAAAATCCTAGAGCGTGCTTATTTTTTTGGTCTTAGAAGACGTTAAACCCTGTTAATAAAGTTAAACTCCGTCCTAACGTTCCCGCAGATTGCAAGCGATCGTGCGTCAGTTCGGACCCGTTCTGCAACGAGTTTGGCGACTGCGAGATCACGCATCGAAAGTGCTGTAACGGCTCGTGTGTGGACAAACGTCAGCCTTGCCCGAACCGCCAGGGGCGCATGGAGCGCTACAACCGTATGAACGAGTCGGCCTACAAGGCGCGCCTTGACAAGTATATCAAGAGCATGAGCGACGACATAAAGGCGAAAAAGTGCTCGCCCGATTCGCGCTGCGTGAATGAGACCACTTGCAAGTCGGAGTACTACCAGTGCCATAATGGCTGGTGTAGGAAACTGGCTTCGGAGTGCGAGCCGTTTTGGAACATAACCAACGACGACAAAGCGCTGCGCAACGATATCCTAGGAAATCAAACGTGTTTTCCGATCGAGCGCTGCAGGAGAAAGGCCTGCTCATCGAGGTACAGTGATGGTTTTGATATCGCAACTACTAATATTTTTTGTCGGCTCTGAATTCGCCTTCGACAAACATTCACTTACTGACAAAAAAGAAAACTACCAAGATATTTTGGGTTTAGCAATGGGATGATCCAATGAGGCTACAAGTTTAACTATGATGATGCTAGCTGACATTGTGCAATTGCGCATCTTTGGGCAGACCTGCGCAAACTACGGGACTCTGCTTTGGGTCGGCCATCCAAGCAAATTAAACCGGCCCGCAATCTCATCAAACATTTCTGATTAATAAGCCTTTATGTTTATATTTTGACTTTGGCGTATTTTAATAAATGTCATACTTTAAGGCAACCTTGCTTTACACACTCTTGCCAATTTTCCACACCAATTCTATTTGCTTATAGGTACGCTTCTACTTACTTTTCAACCGCTTTAGCTTCCTGGACGGGTAAAAGTAAATAATTTTGGGTACGCTAGGCACGTATCTGTAATGTTTTCGGTTATTCAGTCACTGTTAAAAATAGTTGCCCATCCCTATTCCCTATGCCTTCACGGTTATATCGACTTCGTGCTGTCGGGAAACCTTACCGAAATCAGCAGGCCCCTAAACACACTTGGCTTTAGATATTTTTTGATTCACTTAACCGCTGAGCCTGCGTAAAAAAGCAAAATGTATAGTCGTTTCTACATTATGTGGACCAAAAGAACACCGTTTACCAAGAAACGAAAATTTACCATATGTTACTAACCGTAAACATTTTTCAAAGTAGATTAACTGCAACATCCATAAATTACAAAACGTTTTTTAAAGCTACTGGATGTGCAATAACG
Organism: Ascidiella aspersa; assembly: GCF_963924565.1. Lineage (NCBI taxonomy): Eukaryota > Metazoa > Chordata > Ascidiacea > Phlebobranchia > Ascidiidae > Ascidiella > Ascidiella aspersa. Next base: position 26,658,730 of record NC_139451.1, read on the forward strand.
GAGAGTGCATTTCGACTGGGCTGGTATGCAGAGGTGGCAAAAACTGCATAGACGGAAGCGACGAAAACTACTGCAACGGAACATGTTTTCCACCCAACAGGCAAGTAATAATGGTGATCCAAAGGTATTAAACACCAAACGTTAAAATCGGTCGTTTTTTTCTAAATCCTAAATAACAAAGGCGCCCTTAAACAGAAGCCATTATTTGTATAAAGATTTGCCAATTTGAAGCCGCGTAATGAATTTCGGGTTCCACAAGTCTTACACAAATTTTACACGACGCATCACTGTTAAATAAATCGTATTTCCTCATTTCGACCTCCAAATGTCAACACCAGTTATACAAACCGACACAGTTTGTGTAAAGTAGTTAACGAGAAATGTTTTGTTATTTCAAAGGTAGATTGAAAAGAGTAGTTTATGCGAATACACCAACTACTAGAAGGTTGGGTGTTCGATTGTTAGTTACAGCGCTGGTTTTAAGCGAAACCTGTGGGTTTCAGGGTCAGGGTATAACTTTGAAACGATGGACATTTATTCAGGAAACAACAGGTAACTAGTTTATAAAAAATATTTTGAGACTAAAAAGTTTGCGAGGCCTCGTTAAAGTAATACAGGTTACCACTTTGGTGCATGGTTGTATAGCACTCTGATCATTTAGACGTTTAGTCAACTCATATGTAGATGGTATTATCACGCCCACGAGTAAACATCTAACGGTTTTCTGTTTAGCCAACAAACTTTTTGCAATCTTCGTTTAAAAACAATTGTGAGGTATAGGGCGCTTTTCACTCAAAAGCTAAAGGTATGGTGCTCTATAGTCTACAAAGCCATGTATATGACTTTTAAAAGTAACAATCCAACTTTGATTGCTTCAATGTTTTGATAAAGGAATAACGGGTTGATTTACTTCAAACAGATGCTACAACGACACATGTAAATATGGATATTTCGCCTGTGGTGATGGAGAGTGTATTTATCAGGTATGCCGCTGACATTCGTCCAATACCAATGCGCATATCGTTTTACTTGCTGCATAATACGTTGTATGTTATTTTAAGGTGTGTTATTGATCATAATTAAATGACTTTTTCGATTTCAATACTTATATTTGGCAACTGATGACTTGGACTGAGACGTGACTTGATATTTTTTGCAAAAGACTTGGCTTGATCTTAAGTTGTTTTTCAAATGATTTGAATGGGATTTTTTTTCAAAATGACTTTTTTTCAAAATGACTTGTTTACAAAAGGCACCAAGTGGCCAATGCATGGAGAGCTACTGATGTAAAGTATATGCTTTGTTGCAACAGGAAAACGTCTGTGACGCGATTTACCATTGCAGCGATAAAAGCGATGAAGCGAACTGCCAAACGTGCTGGCCTGAAAAGGCATGCGACGAAAACTTGGAATGTATATATGGCTACTTTCCATGCGGCAACGGTAGGTAAAAAGGTTTCGATTATCAAATAGCATTCAAGATTATTAAAAAAAAAAACATTATGACGAGCGAAAACGGCAAAAGGTTTGTTCAAAAAATAGAAAATTACTTTAAAGAGAAAATTTATTGGACGTGGTTCCCTTAAAATGGTATAGGGTTCCTCGAATACACTAAACATTTGACAATTATTTTTTATGCAAGGTGACAGTTTTGGAATGAACACTTTGTGTTTCAGCATTTTTAGGTTTTGTTTAACGTCATTATTTCATTATATTTACACAAATATAACTATGAGCGCAAGTGTTTGCAGAGTTATTAGCCCGGTCAAGCCTAACAAATTAGAGGCATTGATAACTTGTTCAATAGGTCCGGGACTAAAACAGGTCATGAACACGTTGTTATAAGGCAACTTGATAAAGCACTCCTAGGTTTTCCATTTTATGCGGACAATACCAGCCAACTTTAGACAGACGTCCCTAAGAATTAATAATTAACAATACAGTTTTGAAAGGCACTTAATGTTAATAGCGGCCCGTTCTTTTAAATTAGCGTTCTCAATCTTTTCTGTGCCGTATTCTACGCAGTGTTTTTACCGTCACTGCGTATCACCTGGCTTCAACAGCAATCCTTTTGCTCTCATTTACATAGGTTTATTTGGACCAGAATAAGTACCCGCTCCCAAGCTTTAAGATAAAGACCAGCTGCGGATTTTAGATAGATAGAATATATATTCATACTTAGTCGCAAACCTTTGATTGCGCTATACTTTTCCTAAACTCCGCATAAGACTTGAAAGTTGCTTGCAAAGCACCTGTAAAGCGGTTGGAACACAAGTTAAAAAACATTGCCTCATCAATATTATATGTAAATGCATACACACAGGAAAAATTAGTTCCAACGCATATTTCGTATCCACATGGAATTTCAACGGTACCTGTGACGTTTAAGTTATTGTACGGCGCTGTAAAGTGTACCACGCTTTAGGTTAGTGTCCCGTCCTTTTCGAATAAGATTTACGAACAACGGTTGCTGCCTTCAGGAAAATGCATCGACTCTTCGCGTGTTTGCGACCAACGGAGAGACTGTCTCGACGGTAGCGACGAGATAAGAGTCGGCTTCGGATTCAAATGTATGATAGGCAGCAACTTCGACACTTGCGTTCTGAGCCAGAATCTTTTGGAGGACGGGCACGCTACACGATGCGCGGACTACGCCGATGATTGCAGTGTGAACGGCACCTATAACTGCTTCAGGTGTTTTGACGGGAAGTTCGAAATAGCAGGACAACAGGTGGGTAGGGATGCATCTTACCTGTACACACACATTTCTGTAGCTATTCTATTCGTCTCTATAGCTCATTGATTCCACAGTACTTAAGCCTATGTAATGACAATATGCCAGCAATTTAAGATCAATACCAGTATACTCAACTGTTACACATAAGTGTTACACAACTGTAATCTTGCCCTTCTGAAGTTGCTATTTGGCCAACGATGTCGATGTTTTGCACTTTATTGCGATAACCGATCTTTTAGCAAAAACTAACTTATATTTGCTGAAAGTGCTGTGCATAGGAACGCAACCGATGGCTAAAATATGTCAAGTTAGCTTGGTAGGGGATACACACGTGTCGTACGCTCCTGTAGTATCTGGCGAACAGCATCAGTGAAAATATATAATAACTTTGGCCTTTCAATCCACTCTTTTCGTTAAAGATTACAATACAGTTTACAACCATCGACAAATAAAATAAAACGACGCTCAATTTGCGAAAATCAAATGGTATACTTGGGCACACTATTGCACGGATCTGTAATGTAGCTTGATAATAAATTGTAAAGCCAAAAAGGTCTAGTAGGTCGACAGCATCTTGATTAAGACGTTTCGATACGAGCTTGTATCAATGTATCATCTTCAGTTGATGTGACTGAGAACCACATTAAGCATCACTTATAAGAGATGGGACACAATAGTTACCAGTCTGAGTTTCGAAAGTTGGGCCATTATTTAGCACCTTCAGGTATTAAACAGGTACAGCGGTGTTGATAAGGTGTCAACGTTCAGTTCGGGGCTGCAGTCTTGGATAGATAGCGACTCGAGTAGCCGCAATCTAAAAACGTCTGAACCGAGAACTTCGGGTTTGCCAAAATCAACCTTATGATCGGAATGTTGCAGAAGATGCCTGCAAACCTCTGGTTTCTAATCGACCCTATGTTCTTTGACCCTCGTTAACAGGTTCCTTAGGGTTTGGCCAATGTAAAGAGCACCACATGAACAACTTAATTTGTACACGAGACTAGATCGATGTAAATGTTCTTGGCGATCCTTGATTGCCCAGCATTTCGTAATCTTAGTTGTGTCATGAATTAACCGAAACCCAACTTTGCCACCAGTAGAGCGCAGTACAAACCTATGTAATTTACGACGTATATGATGTGAGGCTGAGCCTAAGTATGGTAGCCGCATCAATATATAGCGTAACGGGTTGTCCTTGCACTGTGTTCAAGGTGCTTTTTCGAGTCGGTGTTTGTTATTAAAAAACTGCTCGATGCACCATTCGAGAAATTCCAGCGGACATCCGTTGCTTAGTAACATTCGCTTGATCTTGTTGATGTCCATATGGATAACCTTGTAGGAGTTAGCGATCCTGTAAGCCTTTTGTAACAGAGAAAAAAACAAATTACGTTTGTAAAGTCGAGGTGTTAAGCTGCACCATTTAGTGTAGAGACTTGTGTGCGTTGGTTTCCTAAATGTCGATGTTCGGGCTATTCCGCTGGCCCCGATGATGGCAGACGTTATGATGAACCACGTGATACAGAAGGCAATCGACAAGACCAAGCCGGATCACAGGCCTGAGCTACTTTGTCGTTACGTTGACGACATGTTTTTGGTGTTTTCTAATGCTAAATCTCTGAATGTGTTTTTTGACTGCATTAACTCCATTCACCCCAGTCTATCGTTCACTAAGGAGCTAGAACACAACAACACTATCAGTTTTCTAGACGTTTTAGTGGAAAATGCCAGCGGAATAGCCTGAACATCAACATTTAGGAAACCAACGCACACAGGTCTCTACACTAAATGGTGCAGCTTTACACCTCGACTTTACAAACGTAATTTGTTTTTTTCTCTGTTACAAAAGGCTTACAGGATCGCTAACTCCTACAAGGTTATCCATATGGACATCAACAAGATCAAGCGAATGTTACTAAGCAACGGATGTCCGCTGGAATTTCTCGACTGGTGCATCGAGCAGTTTTTTAATAACAAACACCGACTCGAAAAAGCACCTTGAACACAGTGCAAGGACAACGCGTTACGCTATAATAGATGCGGCTACCATACTTAGGCCCAGCCTCACGTCACATACGTCGTGAATTACATAGGTTTGTACTCCGCTCTACTGGTGGCATAGTTGGGTTTCGGTTAATTCATGACACAACTAAGATTACGAAATGCTGGGCAATCAAGGATCGCCAAGAACATTTACATCGATCTAGTCTCGTGTACAAATTAAGTTGTTCATGTGGTGCTTCTTACATTGGCCAAACCCTAAGGAACCTGTTAACGAGGGTCAAAGAACATAGGGTCGATTAGAAACCAGAGGTTTGCAGGCATCTTTTGCAAAATTCCGATCCCAAGGTTGATTTTGGCAAACCCGAAGTTCTCGGTTGGGCTTCAGACGTTTAAGATGCTGTCGATCTACTCAACCTTTTTGGCTTTGCAATTTGTTATCAAATGGTATAGGTTTAGGCATAATACATCCCAGTCTACCATTTCTCTTTTGGTTATGAACGGGATAGTAAAACGTTGGATTCAAAAAAAGAACCACAGAAGTTTAAAAAAACACAATTTTGAGTAAGTTTTGTAGGGCTGTTTGTAAAATTATTTTCAATTGATTTACATATATTAAATTGGTCAATGCTAGCCACAGCAAGCTTGTTCACTCTGTTCAGGTTTGTGACGGCGTGATAGACTGCCACGACTTTTCGGACGAGTGCCTCTGTCCTGGGTCGTTCGCAGCCGACTCACTTTGTCAATCAATCTGCACGTACATGGACGAAAGTCTGCATAAGGCCTCCACGTTCACGTTTCGCAAACTGTCCAACACGAGGTAGGTTCTGTGTTGTTTACGATATAGTTGTGAGAGTTCTAGCGATTTTTCCTTGCAAAATGACCCTGTAACTTTTCCAACTGGTGTTGACAATGATTTGTTGAATTGCTTACTGTTATGTGCGTACTACGTTATTTAGCGTTATAAGTAGGCAAAGACATTACCGAAGCTTTCTATGTTTGTTTTTTATGATCAAGTCCATAAAACACATTGAGTATATCTGGGCTTTAAATTCCGAAATTCACGCATTTCATAAAGTTAAGAGGGCTAGCCTTAAGCCCAACCTGTCGCTTCTTGATAGGTGCTATTTTTTATTCTCTTCCTTCTTTCAATTTTGTTGTTTAAGCAAAATAATAATAATAAAAACGTTTTAGCGAGTTGTGCACTGAGGAGCTTGAGTCGGCACTTAACGGAGTGCGTTTATTTGGTTGAATAAAGAAGTATTCTAAACAAGTATTTCTTAACCTTTTACTATCATTACCCCTGAGAAAAACTTAATTGCAATTACCCCTATTTTAAGCAAAACAAAATATACACGGACACGGAAATCTATAGTCTCTGTTTTAATGTTTAGGGTTAAAACTATTGTATTTTATTGGAATGTTACCAGGAATGTAACCCCCCAAAAATATTCCTAATTATCCCTCAAAAAATGTCAAATTACCACTTTCGGAGGTCAAGAACTACTGTTCTATACATTTAAAATATGCTACCTACTTCTGTATGGGCTTCTATGTTCATTCTACGTCGAACTACAACCTCTGGAGCTTACATGATTTCCATTTTGCCAATAACTATAGCCACTGGAGGAGCAATCATAGCAAAAGAAAGCCGAACGAAGCGGTGTTCGATATGGGAAAGAACAGAAATCCGTGCGTTTGCGAGCCTGGTCAGTGGCAATGCGACCGGAACGACAGAATGAGCAAATGCATCAGCTTCACTCAGGTGTGCGACGGTGTGCCAGACTGCAACGCATCCGTCACCTTTATAATGCTGAGCTCGGACGAGGCAAATTGTATGAGCAAAATGAACTTTGGTAAGTATATTGGCTAATTTTCAGAGTATGCGTGACAAAGCTTCTCTCAAAATTGTAATCTTAAGTACATAAGTGACGCTTTTTAGAGATTGCTATAGTCTTTTTTGTGTGTTTAATGCCTTTTCATTTAACCCTGAAAAAGGCGACATTTACATGTCGCAGAAACGTTTGAAAACACCAGAGTAGCTATTTTCCATTAATATTAAGCCTCGTAGCAGCAGTTTATATATTTCATTATTTATTCCGTATTAAATTTTAACGAATAAAATAGTTTTATTTGCAGTTTTGCGCAGCAAAATTATACCTAAGGCGCAAACAACCCGAACAGTTTGAGTCACGGTTTTTATAGCTTTACATTCTCGCGTAAAATCTAATGGACACAAATGTGCCTTTAAATACATTTAGTTTTGTTTTGTGTGTAACTTCGGGAAGCGTTTCGATTTGAATTTTGGCGATAGATAAAAAACGAAATACCGTTATATATGAAAGCGCATAATATTTTATTCAAAATACTTACAATACGTGTGGGTATCGAAACATTTATTGGTATAAATATGTCGATTCGGTCAAATTGTCTGCTCGATTTTTAGTATCATAATTACTTCAATATAATAAGTTTTCAATATGTGGATCATTTTTAAAGTTTACCCAAATAGAACCATAACTCCAAACGTCTGGTAACTCATATGCTAACTAAAACTGTTTAAATGAACAATAAAAAAATTCAGTAAAAACAGCTCTTCGAGATATTGTTGTACTCCAACGTTTAAACAACGGATCCAGGTTGCCTTCACCCAGGGCCAATGATATGCCTTTGGTATAATGAAAGCGATCTCGATAGGAAACGTAGAACTAAACGCAAAACAGCCAGAAGAGCTGCTTTACCTCATGTTATACCTGGCGTTATACCTGGCAACAGCAGTTTCAATTTCCAAGTGTTGATTCAGTAAGACTAATTCTTAACGTCTGTCCCAGACAAAAAGATGGTGCTGTGTCCCGGGGACGTGAGCAACACGACCCAGATAGAAGCGCTGGCATGCGACGGACGGCCAGAGTGCTACGACTTATCCGACGAGTGCGGCGCGGGTTGCAAAAGCACGCCTCCTTTTTGCAGGCTGGCAGCGAAGCTTTTGCGCAACAAAGGATCCTTGGAAATCTTGTGCGATCCAAAGTAGGGATTTTTTATTAGGGGAGGTTGTATAACGTGTTGGGTAGCCCAATGTGATGGAATCACTATGTTGGAATATATACAACTGAGTGTATTTTAGTTTATCGATAAGCTTACACAGCGTTCTTACGTTTGCTGTCTTCTGGTTATACCAGGATTTTAACCCGTACCCGTCCTGAGGGCCGTTCATCGGTCTTTAAGGGGTATGAGTATATAAGACTTTAAATTTGTGGTTGTAATTTTATTTTACATTTTCCGGAATTGTTTGAAACAAGGCGTTTCTATTTCAATCTCCGTACCGTAACCGTAAGACTGGCATGCTATATAGCCTATTCATAGCAATGCAGCTGCATTGGACGTTAGCTTAGCATCACCTAGGAAATGTATACAAAATAAGTGTAACCTCACTGTATAAATACAGACAGAGTTGCGTATTGGTACAAACCACAGATCACTACTCACATTCCATTCTACAATAAAACAACTCGTGTATAAAAACAAAACTAAGGTTACTTAACAAACGTCATTTGAGCCTTGATTAAAAAATAAACTTTCGATCTTGGCCTTTGGCGAACAGGTACGTTTTTCTCAACGTAAAGCAGATATGCGACGGCTCTTGGTCCGACTGTAATCCTCGCTTGAGGGAAGAAGAGACGGACTGCCCGGCTCGCTTCTACTGCCAGAGCCGCGGCTTCTTTAGCGTGGACAAGAACGTGGTGTGCGATGGGCATCCGCACTGCGATGACTACTCCGACGAGCTGAACTGCACTAATAGGTCGGACTGTACTAGGGCTTATCGGTAACCATTAAGACCACACACATCGTTGTTGTGTAATACATGAATCTTTGCTTTAGTCGTTGCCACACTAAAATGTTTCAAACACATTGTCGTTGTGTCCCAAATGGGGCTTCTGACTTGGCGCTGTAGCCACCAAACTTTTAACAACCACAACTGGCTGACGTCAGTATTGGTAAATATTAGCTAAAACATATTTGAATAGTAAAAAAAAATATGCAAAATTTGAAACGTTTTTGTTCAAGCCGTAAACCTCTAGGGGTATTTAAATATGTTAAATTGACAAAAGATACGTAACTTAATTTGTTTTAGTTTCATTTTTAAATTGACATTAAAAGCATACCCCTGTCAGATATTATTTTCGTTTACTTGATTCCATTATTCGACACCAAGTGGTAAGTAACCTGAATCAGGTGACTGTCGTCTTTCGAAAATCAAAATTTAGAAAACTGGGTTCTGTTTGAAAAAATTGTCACCGGCGAGTTAGATGTTTTCAGACGTTTTCGCTAAAAAGTTTGCTTTGAGGGTAACATTTTGTACCGTTAACAGATTCTACTGCGAGAGCGGCGTTCCGTTTTCGATAGCCGTGGGGAAAAAGCTGGACGGCATACCAGACTGCAGCGATCAGAGTGACGAGTGCCCTAAGGAAATGGAGTTTTCTGCCTTCGCCTCTCGCACAGAGCTGTTCGGTGCCCCTGTGTTTCGTGTGACCACCTGGATCATGGCATTCACTTCCACCTTTGGCAACCTGGCCACGTTTGCTGGTTCCCTCTCCACGCTTTACAACTACGGGTCTCTCACGCCCATCGCCAGGGTTAACACGCTGATACTGATCAACCTCTCGGTCGCTGATTTTCTCATGGGCTTCTATTTGTTCTTTTTGTGCGGGCAGAGCCTGGCCTTTTCAGGAATCTACTGCCAGAAAGACAAGGCCTGGAGGTCCAGTGTAACTTGTTCAACCCTGGGAGCGATCGCCCTTGTGTCAAGCGAAGCCTCACTGCTTATCCTTGTCTTGCTCACAACGACGCGTCTCTACTTTACCAAGTTCCCGTTTAAGTCGCAGCGCATCGGCGTCTTTGTTCCGCTACTGTTTTGCGCGCTTATTTGGGCCGCAGCGGTTGTTCTCGCCGTCATTCCGAACATGCGAAGCTTCAACAAGGCGTTTGTCACCCACGTGCTAATGCCCACCAACTTTAGCGACCAGGAGCTGAAAAACAAAGCCTCCTTGACGCGCTTAGTCCAGCGTCTGGCTGTTATTAAACCCTCAGGTGTGCGCCCTCCCCAAAGCGGCTCCTGGTACGAGGAGACTAATTACCTCAAGGAATTCTATCCTCAGTTCGATGTCCGGGGCTTCTTTGGATTTTTCAGCACCAACAGCGTATGTCTGCCTAAGTTTTACGCGACGACCGACGACTCGGCTTGGGCCTTTTCGATCGGCATAATGGTGTTCAACCTTGCTGCTTTCGTGTACATAAGCCTGTGCTACTGGGTAGTGTTTCGTTCGGCCGCACAAGGCCCCGGCAAGGTGTCCAAGCGCATGAAAACAATGCAGCGGCGTATTGCCTTTCTGGTGCTGACCAACTGCATCTGCTGGACGCCTATAATCGTGCTGTCCTTTATCAGCATCTCCGGTGTTCGACTCAGCAAGGCGGTATACGCCGTGAGCGCAGTTATTCTGCTTCCAATTAACAGCGCCCTTAACCCGCTGCTGTATTCCGACGTTACCAAGGACCGCCTCGTCTCCCTGTTCCAAATGCTTCGCTACGTCGCCCTAGCGGGCTACTACAAGCTAACCTGCTCCAGTCAGGAGGCGCCCAAGAGCAACGTAGCTGCCCTGCCCAACAACAACAAAACCGAAATGACCCAAGTTACTCGACCGCCGATAGTAGACCAGTCTACCTTTTAGTTTTTGATTCATCGGTTTAGGTCAGGGGCTCTTAAATATTTTTTTTACCGCGGACCCCTAAACAAATTATTTGCTACTGTTTCGAGATATCGTCATATATTGATGACACAACACAAATAGACACCAGGAATTTGCTGTTTCCGGTCCAAACAACGTAAAAGTGAAATGGAATGTAAATACATTGAGGTCAAACTGTTATTTTTATTTAAACTCTTCTCTAAAATTATTACTTTCGGAATATACACTAGTGTTTCAATTAGGCCTTCGTGAACCCGCTTAAACTAATACACGGACCACCAAGTTGTCCATGGACCTCAGTTTGAGAACCCCTGGTTTAGGTTACTTAAACGGCTTCGAGGGTTATCTCGCATTTCGAGTGAATGTTACAAAAATGCTAATACAGACAAGCAACTTCACGTAGGCACACCGGAATTGTTAAAGCATGTTTTATAAACCGAGCGAAAGATCAAAGAAACTTTTCTGTTAATCAAAAAAACAGTCATAACATGAATTTGGGTGGTGGCAAAAACAGAATTCCTAAATGCTTTGTGGTTGCGTTTATTTAGTTGTTTTCTCGACACCTAGTTGGTTATAGTTAGCGGTTGGTTTACAAAGCCAACAGAGTTGAAAAACAATATGTATAAGCACTATAGCCTACCAATGCTTCTGGACTAGCAATTGAAGTGTAATACACCTAAATTTGAACCGCGTTCGTGGCCCAACATATTGCAGACACTTGACGTTGATTTATTGTACATATCGATTTGTTTTCGTGATTTACTCGCAGTTATGTATATTACACTTAAGAACGTCCGATAATATTTTATCGCAGCAGATACACGATGCCAATTATAAGCATCCCTACTGGTCCGACACTAGGGTGGTATCGGTGCCGATCCTGTACCGAATTAAACGATAAGTTTCAGCGGTAATTAAAAATCCAACCAAGCGATTGTACACTGAAAGATAAATTCTTTAAAAATGTGGATTAACAATTGGTTGTACATAAACGTATTAACCTTTAAGCCACTTCTAGCCTACTAACCTAAAATGCCTTTTGGAGTTTAATTTTATCGATTTAGTACGTGAACGCTTAGTAGTGACGTCATTTGCTATCGCATCGGGCCGCGATTATTTTTTGTCGAAAATATCGGGTATTAGTATCACAATAAAACAAGTATCGGACATACGCTTCGTTCTTTTGTCGTTTTGCAATTTCATGTTGCACTTTCGAACCACTACAAAGGAGGCCGAACCACAAACCAAATTAAATTAAGCTAAAGTTTAAACAAATATGCTAACCTTGTAAAATATGACGTATGATACAGAAGTACATGACAACTGCTTATTCAGTTTTGCAACCATTTTCTTTAATAGATTAAGTCTCAACCTCAACCATAATCCAGAGTTTTGAGGTCAAAATCGCCTTATCAATCCAATTTCTTGCACTTTCTCTACAAACGCTTTAGTTAACCACAGCTCTTTAACAATTTGCTATTGACGCAGCCGTAGAACGTGTACGAAATAATTTATTAAAAATACAAATGCGAAATGTAAAAGGTGGAACTGTTAGGCGGAAAGCGAAGAGCGACAAGCGCCGTCCATTACTGAGCGTATCCAAGGAAGGTAAAAGGAAACCTGAAAAATCGACAACGTACTTAACCAATTAAAATCTTAGTTTAGAGGACGAAGAACCACCATAAGCAGAACAATCAAATCTTAACTAGTACAATCATAAAATCCAGAACAATAGAAAAATTCAAGTTTTTAACATGCTGAATTTTTGACTACATGCCAAACAATCCTCAATTCCATAAAATGGAGATGCATGCAACTCAACACAAGGCAATACTTTAACCATTTGCATGCAATGGTTGAATTTGATGCAATCAAGATATTAAAATTTGCCAGGCAGCATTCTGCTTTTTACAGTATGAATTGCTAATGGTAAACGAGCATCCCGCTGGCGAACATTAAGTAATTTCGTGACTTTATACACATAAGCGTATTTTGCCTGATACAGATTCCTTCACAAAATAGACTAAAATATTCGCTCTGGCAAAAAATATCAACAGCAAACCAAAAACCAAGAGAAAATTAAATAGCCACCGAATCCCACAAACTCATCAGTATTAGATTCGCTTTTTTATGAACTTATATAGATTAAGTTCAGTGTCACTTATCGATTGCTAAAACTATAGTCAAGGCGCCGACGTTTACTATACTATCCAAAGTAGTGTGATAACTTGGTAAACGTGGTATACATCTCCAGTTTTTATTTGATCAATTTTCAAACAGTTTAATTTGAGAACTTAAGGGAAAGTATGCTAGGTTCGTAATTCTATTAAGCATGGAACTAATTAATATTATCCTTTCTTAGCATGCAACTTAATAAAACAACATGCAAGCATTTAAGTTAGTGACATCTTCATGCGTTTAGCGTCTTATTATAGCCCACAATTGCAACTATAATAAATTAATGAAGCATACAATATTAGAGTGGTAAGGTATATGTGAAATATAACATAAAACATTTGAAACGAATGTTAAGTATTAGGTTATAAGCGGATATAGCTCATTTAAACTGCTTTGGTTTAAAATTAGTCCTACACCAGATTGTGCTCAAGTTTCACTTTACTCAGTTCTTCTGCACAAGAAACTAAATACGTTCTACTAGCGATATACACCGACTTGTTTTATCAGTCGGTTTGTATTTCTCAGTCTGGTTTGGAAGTCTAAACCCAATGAACATGCTTCGTTCAAAATGCCGCTGTATAATTAAGACACATACCTGCATTAGGACGGTTGGGGATCCCTTTTTGCCGCAAATTCTCGAGCCGAAGCTTACGATGCCCTGTAGCTCCCAGCTGCCAGTTGATGTTGATTGGCACAAAAGAGGACCCCCGGAATCTCCCTGCAAAAAGCATTGCGTATACAAATTTTGTTGTATGGCAAGAATCCGGGTTTCGAAAATTATTCTATTAAAGGTTGGGGGTACTATAAAAAAAGTTTAGAATCACTTATTGAAACGGTTGCGCATGGCGTGACTGAACGAACCAGGTAAAAATATTATCGATTTTTACGGCGTTATGCAATGATTGCCGCAAGGCGTGGGCGTGGTGTTGTTATATTCCCTGATTAAACCACCATAGATGTGGGTAACTCGAAATTGTCGAATAAAACAAATAAGTACTGAAATAACTCATTTTAAGCATAAACAATAATACCACTTTATAAGGGAGTATAAGGTCATACACTAACCGAGCAGGGATCCTGATTTTCGACGCCTCCTGCGCATAGGATCATGTAGGTCGATCTGTAGGAATACTTCAACTTGCAAATGCTGTTTCCGAGTACCTTCATTGACATCTGCTTCAAGACCGTATTCGGTGGACCGTGACCTATCAACACGTGAATAAATTATAGAAAAGTACACCGAAAGACCATCGCAGACTCACCGAAAGACCATCGCAGACTTTGATTTTCTAGCACTAGAAAAACAACTAGCCTGTAGTGAGATTCGAACTCACGACCTCTGGTCATACAAGGACCTTCGCTCTACCAACCGATAAAACACTACAATCGTCGTTTTGATAAACACTACAATCGTCGTTTAAAATTGATTTTTTTCCTTAAAAGACATGTCAATTACTTTAAAGGTGCAACAATTTTCTGAATCAAAAAAACACGGCTGTCCAGAAAATTCATCTTTTTAACAATCGTACCGGAAATTGACCAACCTGCATGCCACATCGACATTTAGGTGATGACATTCAGAAAACGCTTACATAAACTTCATTTATTTTTATTTGCTTCGAATTACACTTGCCTTTTGTTTCTCCCCAGCCCAGCACATAGCAATAGGCTCCGGGCTGCACAGACAGACTGAAGTAGTCGGGTAGACACGCTGACGCCACCTGGCGGCTAAAGTTGAGCGGATTTTGAATTTTGATCATTGCTACGTCATAGGTTCTGCGCTGCAAAAGATCAGTATCGTGTTGACTTACATTTAACTACATTAAAAAGCATTGCTGGATAACAGGACTTGGCTTTACCTTAGTTTGACTGAGAATGTAAATAGGTTCGTATATAGGTCTTTGGAATAAATGTTTGTACAAACAATGAACTTATTTTAGTTAATTCTGCATATATACATAATGAGTGTTTTTGATGTGGCCTAAAAGTGGCATTATTTTATCAAAATAAACGAAAAACAAAACTATCAGGCAGGTTAATCATTCAGAAGTAAAACAGTTCCAGAATATGACATAATCCTAGCCAGTTCGACATTATATATATATATACAATCGTTGCAAAAATGTTTAAAATGGTAAGTCAGACACAGGGTTTAAAACTTACATTTATTTTCTGAATTTCTAACAATGTAGTTATTTTTTAATCCTTATACAGGACGGCCGATAAGCTTTTAAACGAAAAACAATTAAAATAACTATTTAACTCAAACTTTGGAGCATAATGTTTAGAGGTTTGAATAAGACGTATGAGTATGTTACGTGTTTATCAACACTTAAACACCCAAATTAATTAATTGCCATAAGCCAAATCTTAAACACGTAACAAGTAGGAATATCAAGGCCAATATAGCAGTGTAGATAACATTTTGAACGTCTCTAATATCTCTTTACAACCTACCCGTATGTCGTATCGAGGGTGTATTGCGACGTTTTTTCTCCTGACAGGAATTACAATAACTCCTGGTTCAATCTCGTTTCGCTTGTAACTTCCCAATCGCAAGGTCAGCCCTTCGAACCTGCAACGACAAACGCTTTCGTTAATACACAATCAACCTTGTTGTTAACCTGCAAGGTTAAACAACTCAAGATCCGTGTTAAAAATATTAATGAAGTTAACAAACAATTACAGAAGTTTCTATTTAACCAGATCGCTCTTTAACGTTTGCATCATTGCGCGATAATTTATTGATTTGGGTTAGTGTTGGGGTTAGCGTTTTGGTTTGGGTGGTGGTAGTATTAGATTTAATTTTCTGAGTTTTGCGTACTTTCAATGATTTTTGAGAAGTCGATTTAAGTTACTTTGTTCGCCCGGTAAATAGCCTTAGGTGTGTCTATAGGCTATTTGACCGGACCGCTTTTTTACGCTTGCACCCGTTATTGATTATATGCCGTTTTGAAGTATAATTTGGTATCCGGGTAAATAGCCTCTTCCAAAAATTGAATAAACTTCCTAGATTTGACTAAATTTAAAAATTCATTTTTGAATTATCCATTAGCCATGCAGGCTCACAGGCCTCTTTTAATTTTATGTTAGTCAGTAAAAAAATTGTAAAATAAACTTTAAAAGACCTTTTAGAAGTATAATTAGTAAAGGGCTTGTTTCGAATGAAATTTTACCTGCGCTCAACATTTGTATTTACTACTGCAACCAATAAAACTTTTACAACACGATTTGTGCTGTTGTGTTACCTGAACCGGTTGCTGGTAAGGTTGAGAAAACAGTGAGCTGCTGTCAGTATCCAGCCTTTACAGATAATCGTACCGCCGCACAGAAGCTTTTTTCCCGACCAAATTCCGACCTGAAATTAACGAAAAGGCACTAGATATAGAGGCAACGTGATACATACACATATGGATTGCACATAAACATTTCAATATTCTGATACATCCTAATGGAACTCAATATTTAAACAACAGCTGTCCGTCAGGAGATTGTTTCGCTACTGCGTATGGTAAAAAGTGAAGTGAAATATTAATTAAAAATATCAACCAGGCATTATAAGCCAACAATCAATACATTTAGGAAATTCTAATCCCACTTTAAAAAATACACAGGAAATAAATTCATAATGCATAAACCCGTTATACTAGCTACTTGCACATTATCAAAAATTAATTTACTCAGCTGATGTTTTTAGTATTGTTTTTCGTATATAGGATAAACATTTAATGTCCAGTAATTAGCCGAAAGCAAACTGCCAGATTACGTGAAAGCGTTACATTTCACAGTCTAGTCCATTTGTGCCTTATTCGCCAATTTTAAAATCATACACAGATAAAGGTGACAAGCAATCGACAGACAAACAGACAAACAGACAAGCAGTTATCCTTTAACCTTACCTGAAATCCTGCATATCTGAAAAAACGTAAAATTATACAAACCAACCTTAAAAACCATTTTTATGTAGAAACATTTTCTTTATGAGTTTGGTTCGGTTATTATAACCGATTTATTTTTGGCATTCCTATTTTAACTTATAATGACGGAAAACTCCGGAAAAAATGCCGCACATCAAGAAATGGTTGGAGTCGGGCGAGCGTTCTCTTTATTCTTATCACTATAGTAAACGTTCTGAGTTAAAGCTGTTAAAACTTTTTAAGCGAAATCGTAACAACGTACCTGCCACGGCCAAGCGTGCTGCTGTGACGTTTGGCCTCCAAGGATTTTCTTGTTGGTCAACGGACGCCCAATGGACTGGCCACAGGATGACGCACCTGCGTCACACTTCCACGGACAGCTTGAGGGTTTCTGCGTTAAAATGATTGGTTAGGATATCGATTGTTTGAATGTGGTTCGGATGGGAATGGTTGTCTAGCAGTAGCGGTTTACATATCACTCTCTCCAATGTGTTAATGCTGTGAGTCCTGGCCAAATATACTACAGGGTTGCAACATAATTTCGTGAAAAAAATACAAAAACATTCAAAGACTTTTCAAAGGAAAGTTTTAGGTTTTAAAGACTTTAAATTGGATCACTCGGCGATATTTAAATGCAATTCGAAAATAAAAACAATATAAATGCCGTGGGAAATACAATTAAAAAAACCTAAAAAAAATAAAAAAATATTCTGTTTTAAAGGGCACGTTTTAAACACGTTACTTAAGCTGGACGTAAAATCAATTCAAATACTTTAAAATATTCAAAGACTTTGTGGTCAGTGCAGAAAAGTTTTAACCCACTTACACGTTTCACGTTTTTAAAATGATTCATCGAAACACCATAGATTAACGGTTGTCTATAGACAAATTGCAGTTTTTATAACACGTTTCCCAATCTGTGAAGAAGTAATTTATGTAATGGACAACACAACTAACGAAAATATTATACAGCTATTAAGAGTAGAAACCTGACGAAATAAAACCGACTTAAAGATATGAAGGTGCCAAAAATCCACGACTTTTATAAGGTCGCGAATTAAACGCTACTGTAGAGTGCGTAACTTCGAACATGAGCTTGTTTGCGCGAAAAAACATTATTGGACAACTGGTTCTGGCCAATTGCCTTATAACTCTGCGTGTTCTATGTTTTATGACACGTGTACACTACAGCTATTGTTGGACGAAATGACGAGTTCTGAAATAGGCTATGATAAAGAGGGACAGAAATATGTTTAAATGTTTAACTGTCAACACCAGGTTTGCCTTTTCTGGCCAAATACCTGGTTTCTATAGAAAGCGTTTTGCTCTGATTGCCTGAAGTTGGTGCAAGCCAAAATATTAACAAAAACAACTAGTCGTTGTTTATTCGGAGAAATGATTTGGCATTTAAATACTATATAACTGGCAACAACCATAATAAAATTACACTTTCGTAAGGTCTGAAAATAATCACAAAATGCTTTTGCATTGTACTTGATGTATCAGAGTTTGAGGACCACATCCGTACACAATGTATTACTATTATGAAAGCAATCTTTGTTTCACCTTCGCTTCGACGACAGTGATAGCTGCAGTTTTCAGGGACGAAGGGGCAGTGGTGGTTGAGTGGAGTTTACTAGTAGTACTTATACTGGCGGCAGAAGGCGTCGCGACCAAAGCACCTGTAAGGGCAAGGAACGTGTGTGAACAAAACTGGAAGACGCTCGTCGCCTTTAATAGAGTTCGCAGCAATACAACGCGCCGTTTCAATTACACGTGGAACGCTGGGACAGTCACGTCCGCAAATTTGGCGCACTTTTACGTAAAAATCCTAGCTTTCGGACAACAGGCAAATACGGCTTTTAATAAAGATTCAGCTGAAAGGGTGTCTATAGTTTTCTGCTTGTTGATCATTACTCCGTTAACGTGTTTATATCGACGCAATTTTTTTTTTCCGAATTGGAATTAGGCAAATACGGTTGTCAACAAAGATTTAAATAAAATGGAGTGTATGTTATAGTTTTCTTATTGTTAATCATTACTGCGTTATCGTGTTTATGTAAACGCAATTATTTTTAGTGATATAGAATTAGGCCAATACGGCTATCTATCAACAAAGATTTATTTATAAGGTTGTGTATTTAAGATTTTACTATTTTTTGATCAGTACTCGTGTTTATTTTAATGCGAAATAGTTCATTATCCCGAGAGAAGTGCAATATCAGACGTTTGTTTAGAAGGAATTTTAAGAAGCATCAATTCATTGCGCTCTTTTAAAAAAAACAACTGTCATTTAGTCAGTGTGGTTCGCAAATTTGTTCATACTGCCGACACACGAAAAAAAATGCATACTTTTACCAAACCATAAAATTTCAACTTCACAATAACCCGTCTACGCGGCAAGGTATAGTGTAAACATACAACAATTATTTTGGTCATTCAATGGATAGTGCACCGGTTTAACATAATTCTTTAGTCAAAGTTGAAGGTTTAAAGCCGGATATCATTTGGTAAAGCTGTTATAAATATATAACCAAGCATATTAGGCCTACAAAAACTGTTTAATTGAAGTAAATCAAACTAGTTGTGAAACTAGTACATTAGCTCTGGGAAATTTGTAAAACGTAGGGGCATTTGAAGAAAACTCTCTGCGGTCCACTTAAGAATCTCTCATGTCACGTCAATGTGCCGCGGCAAATAGTTTGAGAATCACTCGCTTAAAACCAAGTGTTTACCAAAATAAACGGTGACGCGCATAGTTGAAATAACCAGGACACGCGCGTCCCTTAAGTCGGGCGGGGCGGCGTAAATCTTCTTGCAACTTGTTTATCAACATAACGTTACGAACCTTCGTGGTACAACGTCGTACCCATAAGAGGCACGTGGCAGTTATGATAGAAGGGCAACTGCGTTTCTGCACTTAACGTCAGGTCCAACCTACTATATAGCGTTGTTTCCAGTTCTTAAAATATCAATACTGTAGAAGTAGGGTTTTAAGGGGCGTTTGTCGCAGTGTTGTAAACAAGTCATTTTGAAATGACTTAAGTCCCAGTCAAGTTATTTGTAAAATAAGTTAAGTCCCATTTTTCCCGAATGACTTAAGTCAAGTAAAGTCATTAGAAAACAGTGGCTTAAGTGCACTTAAGTCATTGACTGCAGTCATTACAACACTCGCTTCTCACAGTACAAATGGTATGCAGAGTACATTTACTCTTTAGTAAGGGAACTCTCGACTTTTAAGTACTAGAAAAAGACATGAAACAAATTGTTACCTATAGTTTGGCTCTATTTGTTAACTGTTGTGTATGTCAAACCAACGGTCAAAAATGTTTGACGATGGTTTGACATAAATTACATTCCAGAACTAAAACGTTAAACAACTCCTACAAGTGCAAAACACGCCTTTGTATAAGTAAGGTAACCTGTAGCACATTGTGACCACTTGTTAGGTTGAACAATAAACGCTTAAATTTCGAAAACAACATGGCTAAAAAATGTCGAAATTGCGTAATTTTTTACAGATTTTTTACTATATTCAAAAAAACGGTGTGTAATTGAAGGCTTACAGCAAATTTACGAGCAATTAAAACATCAAGCTATAAGGCTTGCGTAAAACAAATTTAAGTTATCGTATTACGTAACAGTAAGTTTTAACAACAAAGGACACAGCAAAAACAGTTTAAATTAACACCGAATGTAAACATAAATTAGTACCAATGCATTCCTTGAAGCAGTGTTTACGCTGGATGCGTGGCCCATTGCACTGGGAGAACCACAAGTTACGTCGAACAAGACAAGATCGCGTCCGAAAACGAAGCCCGACCCCACATGACGTCATGCAAACGGACCAACTTGACCATGACGACCAGCCTGCGTAAGAACGTAGCTGTGATGATGACCAAAAACCTTTAGATATAGCATCCACATTTTTGATTAACAAAATACGTTGGCCCCACATTGTTTATATCCGAGATAATTTAAGCCCACATACAAAATCTCACGGCGCCGAGTCTATAGAAATTTGGTACAGTTTCGCAAGTTTAGCCAAAGCGAATTGACGGTAATGTTATAATATAAGGCTGGGACGTCATTCAGGCTCCTAAAAAAACCCGCAAGGATCAACTAAACGAAGCGCAAAGCAGTTTCGAGATATTATGTGGTCATACAACAGGACATACCTGAGACAGTATATACTTTCAGTTTATTCGCGCTGGTAAACGGTTAGTTTCGGGCGAGTCTGGGGGATTTATTGAAATTCGTTTCCGCGGATCGTTTTTGTTTAAAGTAATCCAGCAAAGGTTTTACATTGTAACCATCGAAAACCGCTTGACTCGTGGTTCGTGGGTATTTCCATGAAAATTTTAATTTAGTTATCGTCTCTGTTTATGCGAGGTTGTTTAAATTGACACGGGGATAAGGTGTTTTTACAATATAATTCTTCGAAGGGCTTATATTGTTAGCCTTGAAGCTTATATTGTAATATACAGAACCGTTACTATGTTACACAAAAGTATTACTGCTACCCTCACCTGTCTGCCTGTACTGTTCAGCCTGTTCGTTGCATCTTACCAAACTGTAAAACACGATGAGAAATATAAACATAATACACAATAAAATAAGTTAATTTAACGAGATAATTAATTAGCTTTACTATTTTGTGCAATAAACACAGATTCCAGTATGAAGCCAAGTTTAAGCGAAAAGTTGTACACTGTTCGTTTTACACACAGGTGCAATATATGGACTATACAACTGGTACTTCAAATGTTCAGTCTATTGGCACCATTATTTTCGTAGGCACAAGTTGAATCTAAAAATCAATATTTCGCACTCACCCGAACAGAAAGATCAGACTCACAATCCTTAAATTTCTAAACATTTTGATAACAGTGATAAAACACAAGTGGCAACTTTGCTGTACCCTTTCCTGTGGCTAATAACGGCAGATCGTCCAGGAATCGAAAATGTTTAATAAGCATCCAAACATAACGACAACGCGTTACGGGGGTAGGCCAGCAGTAAATACCTGGTGTGGCCGAACCGAATTACAGTCATGTTGGTCGAGTAAACGCAATAGGGCCGCAGGCGATTGTAGTATTTCAACATCCGTCGACTAGAGAATAGCACCTGGGCGGCGCTCCGCTTCTCGCAAAAATCGCCGCGAGGCCGTTTCGCGTGGTGATTCGTCATAATTGGCACGCGCGCGCGCGCCCTTGTCGTTTTCGCGTTAAGGCTTTTAGTCGCCTGGCCTGGCAAGGCAAGTGCGCTCGTTTTATTGTTATTGCTAGGGTTGTTAAGCGGGCAGACCTCATCGGCGGATTGTCAAAACTTGACAACTCATTCTTCACTGGGAGATGAATATTGGCACCAAATAATTTTCTATGGCATATCGACCACACGTTGATTTACATAAAAGGGTCTAATGCACTAAATTAACAATTCGGTCTAATAAGCACTAATGTTGTTTGGCAAATATCATTCAAGCGTCTGCAGCATATAAAAAAAGGTACAATATATAATTTATTTTCACCAACGGGTTTCACTAAACAATATGAAAACCTTGGAGCACTTTTTTTAAAGATGTTATGCATTTTCACAACTTGGGTTTAGAACCAAACGATTAGAAATGCAAGCAATTTATTGACGCAATTTGATGTAAATCACAAATTTATTCACAGACAGCAGCAAAAGGGTTTTTTCAAAAACAACTGATCGTAGCCGATACCCGAAGCCACGTATTAGTATTGGTACTTGTCTGATACTATAGGGTGGTACTGGTGACTATCCGTTACCAAATAATTAAATGACCAATGTAGAGAATCTACCTCAAAGGTAAATTTATTAAAAATAATATTTAATAGCTGACCTTTCTAAGGCTACAGTAAATTTTATTCTAACAACCTGGCAAAAACACCTTTGAATATTTCAATTAAATATATTTGGTTTGTTTAGACATACCTATGTCATAATTTGGTATCGGATCAAAAAACGATACTTTTTGTCAAAAAATATCGGGAACCGACATCGGAAAAAACGTCAAGTATCGGACAGCCCAAAAAGCAGCAGGTAAACGTCGCGCGTGTTCTCTGTTAAAAACGATGACGAGTGATGCCATAATTACCGGTCGGCAACTGCACACGGGAAAGCGCGCTGATGCGTGCAGTCTGCAGAAACCAAAATAGCCCGGGAAAACGAGCCACGTGCAAGCTAATCGCGAAAGAAAACCTGAAACGCGCAGAAATTCCGTCCTTTGCTTACAATATGTAGATGGACTTTTACTTCTGCATTGCACTGCATTTATTTTGGAATTGCCCTCAGGGAAATTCTACTGTTTCACGGTAAAAAAAATGTTGCTTATTGCAAATTTTGTTGACGAAATTGAAAATTTCCATTTTGTACGTATTTTTTTCAGGGTTGCGGAAACTTTCCATCTTACAACAGGTAGGAACCACCATTGCAGCAGTCAACGCCACAATTTTTTTTGCATTTTGAAGCGTCCTCGTGCTTTCCTATTTAAGTTGCGCTGTGTACCTGGAAATTTTATGGTGTTTCACAAATAACTATAGGGGTATACGTAAAAAAAAAGAAAGTAGTTAACAAGCAACAAATAGATATTAAAAAAATTCGTTTATGCAATTTAATCGGTTTTCATGCACAGAATCAATAATTTGACTAAGCCCTAACGCAGTAAATCTTACATCAGTGAAATCTTTGTACGAGTTTTTTGCTTAAAACGTTGTCTTTTACACGGCATTCCTTGAGTGATGCAGGGTCAAAACTTGCAATCTGGACATTAACCTAATTTAAACATCGTGTACCTATCTCTCCGCATTGAAAACTTTAACGTTTAAACTTTCGCCTCGTGCGCAAAACTGCCGTGTCATTGCGGTTGTTTTGCTCACAAAACCACGGGCGAGACGGGCTTTGGCGAGGGTCGGAACGTCTGTAAATTAAAAAATGCATCAATGTAGCAGTCATGTAATGACTTAGGTCATTGATTGGACATAAGTTTACTTAAGTCACATGTTTTAAATTACTTCACTTATTTCGTGTCGGTAAAATGACTTGACTTGACTTGAGTACTTTGGACAAATGACTAGACTTGGACTTAAGTCATCAAGACAAATGACTTGGGTTGCAATTAAGTGTTATTGAATATTTTACTATAAAATTGATATATATAGCTCACTACAATGCTACATTTTGCTTTTTGTTATCTTTTAGTTGAGTTATTTTGTCAATTTTAATAGTTTAACGTTTTTTATGACAAGGACTTGACTTGGGCAACTGATGACTTGGATTGGGACTTGACTTGTTATTTTTTGAAAATATTTGACTTGGAATTAATTTATTTCACAAATGACTTGACTGGGACTTAAGTCACTTAAAATGATTTGTTTACAACACTGACGACTGACGTGTATAGTACAGCCAACGTATACAAGTGTCGCTATTTTATTGGGGAACACACATTACAAACAAAATCGAGAAAATGTATTTGCTGCACTGCAAAGGTTTTTGATTTAAAAAGTAAAATAAAAAAACAGTTTTAAACATTCAAACCAGTGATAAATAATCTTCTTTCGGGCATTTTTACAACATTATGGGTTTGTTTTATCATTGTCATAAAATGTATTGTTTGATTGCAATTAAACAGAAATTACCATTTGAAAGGTACACTATATATGAACAAATAGTCAATAGCTTAACTTAAGTGCACCTAAGTCACAGTTTTCAAATGACTTGAATTGACTTAAATATTTTGGACAAATGACTTGGGTTGAAATGAAGTGTTTTTTTTTAATTTTTTTAATATAAATTTGATCTATTCATCCAATTTTTTGCACATAAAACAAATTGCTTTCTATACGTTGCGTTTGTCTTATTTTTAGTTCAGGCAATTGCTCGAAATCGTACGAGTTTACATATTTTAAAAGTTTAGTATTTATTTTTACGGCCAGGACATGACTTTAACTTGACTTGCTCTAATTATTACTTTAATGGGACTTGACTAGTTATTTATTTTGACTGGGACCTAAGTCATTTTAAAATGGCTTGTTTCCAAGACTGGTGATAATAGAAATCACCTTGACCCATGCAAGATAAATGTCGACCTTAATTCCTGATCAGAAACCGAAGAATACTCTTGCAAAGCTACCAATTCTAGTCAGACACTATTTAAAGATCTTTCGCCAGCAAAAGATATTCAGTATCTCGGAAATAGCTTTGAAAGGGTATTTTGTTGGCAAAAAGTATTTATTTTGCTTTTATTTGCATTCGGGGTTTCGCCGACACTATATATAACCCGCACGTTTCGGCGGTTTCTAGAACAAACCACGCCACTATGACCTGTATGGTTGCACGGAAACAACAACGCCATGACCGTGACGACCTGGTGTCGTTTTCTAAATAAACAGGCGTTCACTTGCTAATCTCGAGAAAAATGTGATGCCTAAAACGCGTCAAATGAGTCGATAGAAGGATGTTTTAGGTAATACCTTCGAAATTTTTGTGCTGAAAACCAATTAGCAAATTATCGCAGGTGCGGTTGATTCTTAACCTGAACAGGGTTTATAACATACTGTAACACAGCAATGCGGCACCTTAAAATAGATTTAAGTGTGCGACCGGCTTAGAACTTAACAAAAAATCATTCTATGTTAAAGTAGTAAATTATTTTTTTAAATCTTACTGAAAAAATTTAACAACATATTTCAATTTCAAAAAAACGTTAGCAGTGTTTCACCACCTTTTATCGCAGCGACTAAAAAAATGAAAAGTATAGCAACGAAGTTTTGGCGACCCAATTATCTTCACATAAAATAGCATAAATCCATTCCAATTTAATTAATATTAGCCATGTCTTTTATTGCTTAAGCAATTTCCTTAACTTTTGGATATAACTTGGACCAATTTCAATAAATCTAACCATGTAAACTACTGCGGTCGACGAGTCAACCACATCAAACAGCGACCAAATTTTCAATCGCGACCTATAGATTTAGAAACACTGCGTTATGACTAAAAGATTGTACGTGGAACATCCCCAAGAAATGTTCTGTTTTTAAAATAGAAGGTTGTAATAATTATAAACTGATCACACCAGACTATACCGTTTGGAAAGATTCGGGCTATACAATGTTGCTATGTGAAATTTGTTTAGAACTTTTGTGTTAAACAAAGCACCTTTATGCAACAACGTTAGTCGTGGCTTCGCAATTCGCCGCGTGTGGTATATGGACAGGCAAAATCTTTTGTTCGCCGCAAGGGCACTTATATCTTTATGACGGAAATTCCCACAAAGATGGAAGTCAACACTTGGAATAATACCCATCCCGGAAAGCGAAAGGAAAGTTTCAAAGCAAAACGTGGTGAAGTCGCAGAGAAGTTTTGTTAAAATTTTCCACTGTTTTTAAAAGGCTTATTTCTTTCAGCCAATAGGTACAAA
The DNA here is from genome assembly GCF_963924565.1 of Ascidiella aspersa. Classification (NCBI taxonomy): domain Eukaryota; kingdom Metazoa; phylum Chordata; class Ascidiacea; order Phlebobranchia; family Ascidiidae; genus Ascidiella; species Ascidiella aspersa. The sequence goes on from NC_139451.1 coordinate 26,684,751, forward strand.
GGTTTTAACCAATACGTCTAAAGGTTGAACCCAAACCAGGACCACAAATGAAGCAAAACATCGAGTTAGTCTCATCAGAATTACATATACGGCCCGGCATTGTTACTACGGTTTTAGTGGTAGGTTTAGCGTCAACTTGTTTTGCAATAATTCATTAGAAACACACATCTATATGTTTTGGGGTTATTCGATCACTTCTACTTCTATATTGCATTACTAATCTCTTTACATACAAGTTGCTAGATCCGGAGATAAAATTATATAGAATCCATTCTAAGGATAGTTCGCCGTTGGGTCTATAATATTTCCTTCGTAAAACACCTTGGGAAATTTCGTGACGCAAGGTATCAGTGGGATTTCACCTTCATCAAGGTTTTAAAACGACAAACCCTCCACAAACTACGCATTCATAACTGGCCATATGGAACGCAAAGCGTTTAAAGTCCATCTGTGCTGTCAATAGAATTATTTGCACACAGTGCCACCAACCATCACAGAAAAGGGTTGAGAGGTCTCCTTCTAAAGAGACAATCGCTTTTCCCAAATTTCGACTCGTGCTCATGTTTATGACGTAACAAAGGGGAAGCATCGCTCGGGGAAAGGTACTGTGGGACCACTGCCCGGCGGATAGAATAGACCACTGGCGCAACACGCGATGTGCAAAATGCGATTGACCCGCGCTTCCAAATATAGCCGAGCGAAAATCCCAACCTCGGAAGCTACAACCCCGGGTTAAACAAAGAAAACAAAGCTCTTAAGCTAGCTGTAGTAAGAATACCAATGCCCATACTGAACAAGGTATCATTTTGAAAGTTGCGAATAACTTTATTGATATTCGAAACGTTCAAAATGATACGTTTGAATGGGCTTTGATATTCTGACTAAGTCTTACTACAACTTTCAACAACAGCACTAAAGGCTAGATTTTGCTAGGCTCGACTATCTTGCTCTTCAATCCTAATTAGGCCAACTAATTTCGGTAATAAACTTTCTGGAGACCCCGGTATACAAACAACACAAGTGTGCTTAAAATTGATTTTAAACAAACTTTAAACATTTGAATAATTGAAAGTTTGTTGCTTTTTCTGTTTAGCATTCAAAGATGACATCTCGTATCAATGTCAACTGACCCCCGACAAATTGTGTGAAAATCAATTGGATGTGATTACCCACAGGTTGAAAAACCACCACTAAAGCAACAACACAGTGCTGCGGAATGGATTAGCCATTGATAGATATTTACGTGAAAATCATTTGTTTATAGCATATCATCTTTTTAAGCTATACACCTTCGCATTTGCAAGTGAGGTAAATCTACACGGTATACACTATAAATGTTTTGTAAATATGTTATACAGCGTGAACCAAACGGTCCCTATCCCGTTTTCTACACCTTACTTATACTAACAACAAAAAACTACTTTCTTACTTTTGGAATTCTTTTTAAGATTATGTCGCATCGTTGGCAATACAAACGTGGGATTACATAACGATAGAATGCTCAATGTTTTTAGCCATTAATCGATTTTCAGGGAAATTGATGTTTGGATTATGAAAGACTGTCGTTAACTTTTAACATCTTAAAGCATAGCTTACTTAGGGGCGAGGGCAGCGTGAAAACTCTAAAACATCGCATTAAATCAGTTTGCAAAACAAAACTGTAAACCAAATGGTAGCATCCTGTTTGGCGTGATCTAACTAATCCAACAACAAGCAATAACCTCATAAACAATTAAAATTCACAAATGAAAGTCAAGGCATGCCATGTCAAAAAGATTGATTGGCAGCCGACAATGTGACCATCATGCGCCGCAGCTTCGCGAAAAAATCAGCGCGGTGGGTTTTTGCGTCCGCTTTCCCGGCTTGTAAGGGATTTTCCCTCCAACAGGAAATTCCCCGGATAACAATATATTTGCTGCTGGCGGCTAGACTTGAGGTACACTCGCTCTAAGGGTCGACAACGGAAGGTGTTTGAAACCGTAGATGGGCGAAAGGTGAAAAGTTTTTGAAATGCTGCTGTTTTCGAATTGAAGCATTCAGACAAAGGTTGCCTAAAAGGTGCGCTAAACGTTTTTGCGTACCCTACCATCGGCTGTCTTGCAGAGAAAGTAAGATTTTTTCAGTTTTTGGAGAAAATGTTGATCAATGTTGATGAACACCATCGGCGTATATTATAATCGTACATAACCGATCGAATTAGCTAGCGATTTTTCGATTTTAAGCGACCAATTAAACGTAGCCCTTTTTAAGGTGTTTAAAACCCCTAAAGGGCCCTAAATTTTATGATTAAACGATCTCTAAAAATATAGCATAGCAGATAACTAGCATTTAATACTTATATGAACTATTTGCGGTCCCTCTTTTTTAAGCAGACACCAAAGACAAATGGTTAAAGTATAAGTATACGTATGTTTGACCAAGTTAAAAGTCAACTTAAACATCGTCCGTTTCGAAAAGCGAAACACGTTGTTGTATCTTTTGCAGGCATAAGTTAGTTCGGTTAGCGTTTAGCGGATAAGTTCTAGTTGTACTGGTGCCAGTGTTATGCGTCAGAGCGGAACCAGCGGTTTCTAGATCCACAAGAGCGCAGTCAGGCGAAATGATAGCAGAACGTACATCTTAGCGAATGTAAATAAGCATATACAGCAGCATGGTGCAGCCTGCTAAAACTTGTTTACCCTAAGTTTACTCCGCCTTAAATGTTATTTAACTTTGCTCTAAATTTCATTTAACGCACACATTGATTCTAAAAAAGTGCAAGTCATAACTAAAAATAGCACTTTTACGTATTGGCTCTTATAACAAAAACACGCTAAGCCAATAAAACGAAGAATTGTTCGCCATATGTTGCAGCGGTTGACACAGAGTGCGCAGCAGCGCTTTTCGTTTTTATCAAAAGCCGCAGCCGTGAAGGAAAAGTAAAGAAAACTTCGTTTTTTCCCAAAAAGTGTTGATAGCTGTGGCTTATGCTGGTGTCAACATCGTTTATTGTTTTATAACTGGTTTGAGGCATTAGCTTAGAAAAGCAGTACAAATCCAAGGGTCGCCTTTAGAATAAACTTTTTTTGCAGTTTTGGCGATCATTTAATCTCTGCAACCATGTGTTAGCGTTGTGTATAACAAAAAGCAATTGGTATGTTATGGTGTTAAGTTGACACGTCAAATTTAGAACAGCTAACCGGAATGTCTACAAAAATACATCTCAACAAAATGGTTATTCCTTTAAAATAACGCCCGATCATGCATTTCATTGTTAGGTTTATTAACTGAGAACGCCTCCCATTTAGTACAACATTGCATATTTTTTTTATAGAAAATCTATTAGTGTTTAACCGAGATTTGAGGTGATATATACAGACAAAATGGTCGAGTTTACAACCAGCAATAAGTTGTTCCTGATGGCTTGTTTCGCGCTCCTAATCGCTTTCTTTCTCACGCAACAAGAGTGCGACGCCGTTCCACTGGAAGCCAACGTAACCCAAGGTAAAACTTCATTAGTTTTATATTTTGGCAAAAATGAAGCAAATGCACTCTATGTATCAGACTTGACAACTTTCAAAGTCTGCACTCCTTCGAGAAGCCCAGAAAATAGCCCATCGACACATGGCTATTTTAGCAATATTTTATTTTCTTGTTTTAAAACCATTTTTATTTCTGCTTAAATAAATAAACTTTAACCAAGAAGTACCCAACCATCGGTTTTATTTCTATAGTCTCAGAAAAATAATTCTGACCTTTACGTAACATAACTTATTTTTAATGCTTATACCAGTAATCTAAACTATTTTAAAGCGGCAAAGTGACCATAATACATTTAGAGATGTTTCGAGCAATATACTTTGGTGCCTTCAGAAAGGCTTTTACCTAAATCAGTGTAATCTTTAGGCTTATTTGTTTTACGTCATTTCACTTTTTTGTAGGACTCGCAACGCATTGGACAGACGAGCAATCATACTCAAACCTGACCTACGAGAACGAAACAATTATTATACTGGCCGAAAACCAGTTTACCAACGAAACAGAGGTAAAATAAAAACTTGTATATAGGTATAAAAACGATATCCCGTAGTCGTGGGCGTATCCTGGTATATCCCTCATAGGGTGCCATTTTTAACGCTCAAGGGTGCCGAGAGATATTTCAAATTCTTTAGGATTTCAATTTTGCTCTATTGGTGAGCTTCTTGATACAAATTGTTTGTGTACGGTAAAACTGCAAAAATTAAGAAGATTTTATCAACTTTATTGCACAATTAATGTGCTGTTTCAAGTTCATTGTAACGTTACAGTTAACCACTCAGCAAAAATACGAGCAAGGGTGCCACGTATATTATAAAAATAGTATACTATTTATAATTTCTGCAGGGTGCCGCAAGCCGAAAAATGTTGCGAAACAGTGGGTTAATAGGTTTTCCCGGAAAAGCGGGTCTTAACTGCTCACAATATATTTTTTCATCATAAGCTAGTTCAAAATAGCAATTATACAATTTATAAAAAAAGAATAAACTATAGTCGAAACATAAATCATGATTTCAAAAGTTTTCTCTATTAACAATTAATATCGGTTCTAGCTTTATAAAGTTTTAGGCCTTCCCTAAGCTATACGCGTAAAATTAGTCAAGTTTTGCCGCATTTATTCAAAACTAAATAAAACTAATACTCATGGAGTTCTCACAGGATTAAGAAAAAGGTTAAACAATAACTAACAAACTCCTGATGTCAATAACTACTAGAAGCCATATGTGAAAAAAGCTTATTGCAAAATAAACAAAGATATTGCCCCAAAAAACTACTTAGCCATATTTGTGTAAAGAATTATCACAGATAGTTGACATATAAAATATTCCATAGCGGTTTTTGCTTTATAAAACAGGGTGTGTAAATAACATTAGCTACAAAAAGGAAAAGTTCGTAATAACTGGCCTAAAGCGGTCACAATGTAGCGCCATATACCAAGAATCGTAAACAAAAACAGTTTCTGCTGTGTATAATCGCATTTGAATAACACAAAGCTTAATTTATCAGGTGAATGTGCATCACATCGAAAAACGCAGCGTCTCAAATCGAATGAAAGGAAGATGCAAGCGATGTTTCTGCAAGTTCCGATCGTGCACACAGGTCAGACGAAGATGTAAGTTGTGTTTTTTTATACTTGTGTGTCTTGGCTTCACGATAAATTGTCAAACTTCACGATAAATTGTCAAACATCCCATGACTTTGTATAAAAGTAAATACATATACAGCAAAGTAATAATAAAACTTTTCAATTAATTTTACGATTGCTTTGCTATGTACATGCATATTTACTTTACTTATAGAAACTGACGATTCCAGTATAGGATAAATATATACTCCTTTACAGAATGTCTGATCCTAATTTTACTCGGGTTTCCATGACTTTGATTACGACAGAATTGTCGAAAGAATATTTGCTTTTATATTTTAAGTATTCCCCGTAATTTACTTGCGAGAGCGAGGAACTGAGAATAATTATCTTGTTTGTTTTTTTCGACATTTAATCTGCTATCGTTCTAATCGTTTACCTAATAACCCTACTCCTAAAAATACCAAATATAGCGACAATTGGACTTTTGTTTCGATATTTTGTGTGCGTATAATATATATGATTTGTGAAACCTTCTGTGGCATTTTTGGCGTGCTAAAAATAAAAAAGGTTAGTACACTATAATAAAGAAAGTAAGGCAGCCCGAAAAAAAAACCTTCGTATTTAAAAACCTTTTGCGGAAAAAAGTCCTGACTAATCGGGACAGCTATATATCGGTCGAACTACGTCACAGATTAAGATCGTTCCTAATTCAATTCTCCCGTCGAGTGGTCAACAGGTATCACATTTCACGCTGGAAAACATTTCAAATTTCTCACGGAGGTTTCATTGAGAAAAATGCGACAGGGGTGTTCGTTTGGCCGCGATATTTTAGCCAGAAAACGGGGTGAACCAAGAGTTTTTATTGACGATCACTACAACCTAAGAGAGCGGGGGCTTTGTCCAGCTTTAAAGGTTCTGTTTGTGGGGTACACAGGGTGCCACTCTTGTGTCACATGCTGCACTGAGTGTTGATAGTCCTGTCTTGTGATACACTTGCGTCGCATTCGTAAATAGGCCAGTTCATCTATCGGTGAAAACAGGCCTTATAACCTCGGGTTACTCGCATTCATTACGAAATGTGTGCCAGTAACTATTTTTCTGGGAATATTTTCGCATCTTTCTTATCCTAATCCAACAATGAAACCTTTCGGTGCAATCTGTTTGTTTTTTACCCTGTTTACAGGCATAAAAGCTTACAACAATGGCAGAAACACAAGGAAAAACGTGCATCTACACAGTTTATCTGTCGCAAAAACTATTTATTAACATCATGACCGTGGAATTTAAAAAAAAAAAAATTTGACATTTTTAGGAGACAAAAATAATCCTGTGAACATGACAATTCGTTTCATGGCATATTAAGCGCTTTCATGAAAAAGTTGAAAAATGGCGGCATATTCCAGCGCGTAAAACATAAATGGCCGGGTGCATATATTTCATAATAGGGATCTCCAGTAATATTGAACCAAAGGACTACTCTTTACCAAAAAGTAATATCGGTACTTTGTACGATTTTGCGATAATACTAGGGCCGATCCAAATTACTATTGACATTTTAAACACAATTTGCAAACTAATGGAACAACTAATTTTTTTACGTAAATTCAATGGGTTACAGTAAGTTAACAACTAAATACAAAAGAAAACTTAGGACTATTAACTTGAAAAATTACTACTGTACAATTTTTTCAATTTTGCCTCTTTAACTGCAGTAATAACGTTATTAATTCTTATTTGTAGCATACATTTGCCAAAATATGGTTGTTAGTATGCTTGTTGCTATCGGAATAATTGCAGTATCGGGAAAATCTATAGGTCGTAACATGTCAACATCAGTCGAATTAACGAAAGCAAGCAGATATGACTTTCCTGCATGCTTTTTTACAGCACCACAAGCCAAAATATCGACATGTTCGATTCGATTTATTTTTAAAGTGTATTTTTAACGCAGGGCGCAAAATCTGCCTGCTTTGCCACATCCGAGTTTGCAACACGGTCGTTTTCGGTAGAGCGACACAATACTGGCGTTCCGGCTAACAAGATGTAAAAGTGACCCTAATCACTTTGTCGCTAATTCGACCCCGGAATCCGAAAATGAACACTCGAAATGAACTCATCTCAAACGAGAAAACGACCAATGACGCATTTTTTTGTTTGTGTGAAAACAGTTCGTCAAGTTTTTTGACGCTTTGTATAATTATTTATTTATGCCGTTACCTGTTTGAATTTTTTGCTGTTGTTGTTCTTTTATTTTATTTACTTTGGAATTTTAAGTTATTTTGACAACGAATTAAGGGTGGCCCAGGGATGGCATTTTAACCAGTGCCGTTAAATCAAAAGAACAAAATTGTAAAAAAGTAATCACTAATTAAGTTCGCTAAAGTAAGGGGATACCCTTTTATATAAACATTTAGCGTTGTCTAACAAAGGGATATATATGACAATTGTTGTGCACGTTTCGCATGATTTATTTTACCTATATCTGCCAGATAAAACAAATTTGCATCTAAACTTGATAACCGTGTGCATTAGTTGCAATTTTTCGCAGTATTATGAATAGTAATATCACCATCATCGTATTGTGTTTTTTTTATCAACATTCACAAATATAAAAAAAAACTTTCTGATCGCACGATTTTGTATTAATTATTTTTAAAGAATTTAAAGGAAAAAAACAATTTTAGTCGGATTTTAATCAAATTTATTACATGCTTGGGTATTCTAATTTTAGTTCTAAGTTATGTTTCAAAAATAGTACTGTGCTCGACGGCGTTTGTCGGTTAGTCAATTGGATCAGGTTTTTATAGCCACCCAGGTAAATTATTTAGCTTGTAAAGTACCAATCTTGGTATATGTCAGTCCATCACATTCGTCAGAAAAAAATACAATTTTATTAAAATTTGATTGTGAAGGCAGGTGATTCTGGTCGAGATTTCAATTTATTTTCCAGTTTTCCTTTATTCAGTGATTCTAATCTAATTTGGATAATAAAAAATAATCTAATTAAAAAATAGAAGAAAAAATCATGCCGTCCTAGGTTGCTCGACAACGTAACACACATATTTCGTTTACCCACATTGCGCAAACTTCTGGCAATTTCGGAATGACTCAGGGTTGGGTGGACTCTGTTTAGTGGGCAACATTGCGCGGTTACAGTGTTGCGATTGGTGACAAGTCGATAGGCACAAACAGAAACCACTACAGGCCAAAGGACTTCGTGAGAGTGTCTATAGCGAAACCGAGGTACGGTTACATTCGCGAATTGCTGTCAGCGTAAATACACGGCAGGGGGGGTCGTAGTTAAGCGCTTGGGAAAGCGGGAAATGCAAGAAATTTTCAAATAAGTCATTTTTGTTAATTTGTGTGTTTAAATACTTACAAGGCTTCAATGGTTAACATATCAAGGGTTAAGGCGTCACTTCATGTTGTTAAACCACCCAAAAAATTAGTGGAATACAGGCTAGTTTAGAGAAACAAATGCATTTTATGTTTAGTAAGCTTTGAAGCATTTGGAATGTTATTTGTGGTATTTTTCTATCTGCACCGTTTTAGTTTGCCTTTAAAAACTGACCGGCATTATAAAAAAAATGCGCATCTCAAAATGCAGGGGATTCTTTAAATTTTAAAAGTGAAGTTAAGTGGTTTACACACATTTATGGCGAATTTAAATCAAATCAAACGAAGCGAAAAATTGCTGTAAGATAAATTTACTAGATTTATGTCGTTTTATGTTGATGAGCTTCAAAGCAGGTAAAATATTTTGTTTGTATCAGCCTTTTCCGTTATTTTTCGAAAATAAATATAATTTAAAAAAAGCAGAAATATGTTATATCCCAGGTTTTCAGTTTATTTACTTTAGAACAGGGGTTCTTAAACTGGGGTCCATGGATCCCTTAGGGGTCCGTGAAATAGTTTTAGGGGGTCCATTAAGGCCTAATTAAAACATTAGTGCAAATTAAGAAGTAATCAGATTATCAAAGAAACCTGTTTAATTAAAAATAAAACGGTTTTGAACTGAATGTGTTAAGACACCATTTCACTTTCACATTTTTGGATCGAAATCAGCTGACTAATTAGGTCTATTTGTATTGTGACGTAAATTTTTGACGTCATTTTTGCATTTTGTTGTCTCCGAGTGTCCACGCGAGATAAAAAAAATTGGTTCCGTTTATTTACCTTTGCCAAAAAAATAAAAATATTAAACCATGCAAGAGTGCAAGGTACGTATGCTTAAAACGCCCAATATTTCTTGTACCGGCCTGCAATGTAAAGTCTACAAGCGAATCAAATTCACTAACCTTTAACGTGAGAAAAGTCTCCAGAGGTGAAACAAGTTGACATAATATACGATTCGGTTCACAAGCGCATCGCTTCCAGGAAAGCAACAACTAAGCGATGTAGCGTAAGTGGTACAAATGCTAATGCTGTGTGTTGTAGAGATACGAAACCGGTAATTCCATTCATGTCAGGACAACAAGGTTTCGCATCGGAAAGCCAACGCCCATGGTTCGAAGTTATATCTCGGTGTTTTGAAACAGCCAGGGCTTTATTGTCAGGGCTGGGAATCAGACGCGAAGTCTGGTGTGAGTAAAACATAGCTGCTTTGGCGGCGTGACTGGGTGCCTATACAACCTGGCTTCGGTAGCTTGCGCCACTCCTTATACGTGCTACAGCTCATCATTCCAGGGTTAAACTAGCTTCCTGCCGCACCATTGGACTAATGGGTGTTGTGACAAGCATCACATCATGAAACTGTACATTGGGCTATAGCGCTGAAGCCGTATTTACATACATGCTACCGAAAAAACGACAGAGAAAAAAGTGCAGTTTTTCGAAGTTAAATCCGTTAAATGAAGCAGAAAATCCAAGCGAGCGAGCATAGACCTGACAGCCTACATGTGAACGCATAATAATGCAACGTGCTTAGCGAGATTAAGGCACTGACAGTGAACCGAAAGTGAATTTAATAGATTACTACAAGTTGAATTTGCGTAAAAGGGTGTACTTGAGGCATGAAAGGCAGTATGCTTGCTAAAATGTTCAGTTACCTACACAAATCTGATTTTGTTACCTAGACAACGTTTACCGCCGAAGGAGCAACTCCTAATAAAAAAATTTGAGTGTAAAATTCAAACGACTTTTATTTCCGCCGTTAATGAGCAGTTTTTGGCCCGCCGTCACTATAAAACCAAATGAACCCGTTTTTTATGGCTTTACGGTGCTTTTATCGTCAGCCTTTTGTGGGATTACCATAATTAGGTTATAACTGCTGGTAAGCCCAAGTTTCCCGCGCTGTTAACAACGGTTTATTTGGCATTTGTCGACTTGGTCACAATTGTTTGTTCCCCCCTGTGTTCACTATCTCAGTAGCGAAAACAAAGGTGGAATATAAAACTAATTTAAAGATAGCATTTGTCAACGTTGGTCGTTGTTGTTTGATCCGGTCGTATTGTTTGCGTGTCATCCTTGCGCAGATGCTTTATGGTAAGGGCAAACAAAAAACCTACTGAGTTGAGATTTGCACATTTCGACGATTGATTTCAAATCTTCGGGCGTAATTCCCATTTGTGAATAAAATTTTCGCTCGCTGCAATGGCCTCGCGCAAACAGCCAATATTTTAACTAGAAATGAGTGGGAATTCCGCAGCGTGGCAAATCGTGCGTAAATACGAAAATTCCAAACAAAGAGAGTAAAACTTTTTTTACTTAATCACGTTCAAAGCCCTTACAAGTGGAACGGCAAGTTTCACAATGTAGTCGTTGTGTATTGCGCATCAACTTTTATTGCTACCAGACGCAAAACGTGTCGTTTAAAAGCCAAGCCGATATTTGCTTTTCCGAAGTGATAGCCCAATGTTGATTGATATTATAGGGTAGATTGGAGTAAGGTAAATGATCAGGCAGCTATTCAAGGCCGTATATAAATATATCTTTGTTTACTTTGGGGCGCGACTGTTATGTTTCGTATTTGGAGTCACAGTTGGCGGAAAAAATTGTAATCATTTTGTTTTCAAAAGTCAAATGCAGCGAGAGTTGTCTGACACAACTTATGGTATAAATAGGTGTCTGATATCGTACTCTCGAGCGTAAAGGAACACAAAGTGGCAATCATTTAAAACTTTTAAAAATTAAAAAGTACCAGATGACCACAGTATAACATAATGAGTGTTTGACGTCATTCATCCAAAAGAAGGCTACTTTAATAGATTGCTAAAATAAGTAGAAGAATTGATATAATTTCTAGAGGACCGTTTTTTGAAGTATGAAGACAAAATAGTGCAAAATAAAAACGACAATTGCGGTTTGAACTTGACAGTGGTCAAAAGAGTTTTTTAACTGCGAAAGTATTGTGTTACGGATTAACGGTTTGTCTTTAATTTTCAGATATAAAAAAGCATAAACTAAATTTGGAGCTCAAGTATAGTTGCCTTCTAAAGAAAAATGAACTTACATATCTTTCTGCTTCTGATGATTGTGGTAATTCTAGAGATATCAACAAAACCGAGCCAAGCAAAGACACCTTTTGATTCAAGCAGTCGTTTGAAAGGTATTTACAAATTCATTTAAACGTTTTACAGTGACAAATGACAGCCTCGAGGGCGAAAACATTAATGCGGGAATGCTACGAAAAGTCCCTGCAAAGCACACAATGTATGAATGCCGCCGCCAAAGCGAAGACTCAGCCCACATGGCACAGCTTCACAGTTTTCGGCAGAAGGCGAACTAGCAAAACCAAACGCTTTCACTATTTTCTTGACTTTCACACACTAAACGAAACCCACATACTCTTTCTCTTTTGAATAACATACATAGGCATTTTAAGGTGTTTAATGAACCGTAACGGTTTTTACATTGCTCCAAGTCTCTATAAACATCCAACTTGAGTAAATACAGTTAGATGAAATAGTAACGGTACCTCAGGTTTTGTAGTGATCAACAGTGCAGAAAAAATTCATATAGGACTGTCTGTTTACTATGTATTGGACAGGAATTAATAGTAATAAAGACCAGTAATAAAAAAACGCCTAGTAATAAGGACCACGCATAAACACTAGATCTTAAGCGTGGTTTCAATACAAAAAAGCCATAACATTTGAAAAAAATCGACATTTCGTTATTTACAAATGACTTAGCAATACCTTATTCCATCGATCGCAATCGTCACTCGTAATTATTGCCAAAACGTTTCTAAACAACGAAATGTCGCTTTTATCGAAAACTTAACGCTGTTACTTTGATCAAAATAGGAATTGCGTGGCAGTAATTTAAGAAATAAATATTCTTACAATTTTCGTCCATTAGTTGAAAAGCATTCAATTTAGTATTTGTACTTACACAAATAATATGTTACTTGCATTGCAGTAAACGAACGAACGGTGGAACTCGCAAATAACGAGAAAACTTCAGCTATCCAAGGCCCGGTAACTAACCCATTTTATTTTTTCGACGATGATATTATTCTAAAATTTTCGTTCTTATTGCTAAAGACTTGGACTTTAATTAACCTTTAACAGCTTTTATGGTATGAACCGCGCTCTTGGCTTTAAACAATGCTTTGCTGTACGACACATATTGTAAAATAAAAATAAATGAGTTTTCACATTAGAAACGTGTTTTGGGATGATTTCAAAAGCATAATTATTAAACGTACCCAGATAGTCAACTCCAAAACGTGTCGTAGGTCATTATCAGTTCTTTGCTAAAACAGATTTCCTTATTGAAAATTTAAATTATTTAACGTACTGCCGAAGGTTACTAATTCTCGATAACCATATAAATTATTACCTTTCTTGTTTTGCTTCAAATTTTAGTTGACAGTCGTTCTGTTACGTCACAAGCGCTCGCACCTCAACGAAAGCGAAAAACGGCAGAAGCGCTGTCACCGATACTGCAAAATCCACTCATGTAAAACTTACAAGCGGAGAACAGGTAAAAATGTCAGACTATATACGTCAGTAGAAATGTGCGGCAATTCGTATAGCTTATTACAATACCAGATATTTTGGACAAAAAGTCCAAAAACAAACATCCTAAAACTAACATCCAAATCAAACGTCCTAAGGCTACGCCTATGCGTACACCAGTAGTAAAGATGCAGGTTTTATGTTACTGTTTTCTTATTATCAATAAGTTGCATTTTAAATTATTGCTATTATTTTGGCCATATCTCATTGTTGGTTGCACAATAAAACTTGCATTAAAAGTGCGTCGCTAACTGAAAAGGGTTGGGAAGGACTGCTTTAGGAAATATAAAAAGGATTAATAGGTTTGTACTGCATCCGCAATTATTATAAAGTGCTATGGCAATTCTTATTCAGTGTAATAAATTTCCAATCTAAGGGACCATGTTGGCCAATACTTTAAAAGTTTTAACGTAATGTTTTCAGGTTGCCTTGACAGTATTTGTTTACTATACGTCACCTTGTAAAGTGGAAAACGTTAGGTTAAATCGTGAAACTTAACTTTAAAAAAGTTAAAAAAAAGCTTCTAAAAATTAATTGCTTATTAGTAAAACGTCGGCACCGGTAATATCTTAGTATCGGCGATGTCCGATTATAATAATATTATTGAAGCCGATACATGATATTATTTGATCGCATCGGCACTCGTCCGGCACTATTGTGGTATTGGTGCCGATTTGGCTGAGGTTTGCGATCTAACTTACAGATGTTTCTACGTCGAAAAAAAAATCTCTAAATACAGAATATAAATGTATTACTTTGGTTTTTATTTGACCAGATTTACTGAGTTCACAAAAGTATTGATGGTATATGGCGTTGGGTGGGACGGTTATACTTTTCACCCAAAGAGTGTCGATATCACATAAAATACGAAGTTTCGGGCATCCGTCCAATTGTTTTTCGGAAACTTTCTTATGGCTAACCGAAGTCCGTTGGAATTTCATTTATGTACACCATAAAAAATGTACTGAAATTTTTATATTTTTGCAGTGCATAAAAGATGTGCTGTATGCAAGCTTCGTGTCTGCGGAATTCAGCTTCCCTTGTGAGAAAATCATATGCGATCGGAAGGCACTACGAGATCTATGTTGATGCAGACGCCTTCTTTTCTTTCATCCACGATTAATATTTTGCACAGTCACGGTCACCTAGTGCGCGCTTTTAAGCAAAACGAACGGGTGTAAAACAAACTGTAATCTTTCAACGTATTGCTCAGTCATTTCAAGTACGTTTATTTATTGATGTTTGCTGTATGAGCGATCGTATTTCGAACATATGTTTCACCAAGCATAGTTTACATACTTATATATAGTCCCACTGTGTTAAAATCGGTCCACGTTAAACAATTTTATGGGGGGTAGGGGATGTATCTACTGAAAATCGCTAGGTCACTTTGGCAAGCACAATCGGTTGTACCAATTAGAATGATTTTCAGTGCCGTCCATTAACATGCAAAATTAATCGAGGTATTTTAGTTTGACGTACATTTTACCCGGGGCAATGAGTTTTGGAAAGCTTCACCTTTTCTTTTTATACATTTGTTTTCTGCCTATAAAAACGTGGTTGCTTCTGCTATGTTTGTACTCGCTTTGACACTGTGATTATGTATATTCTGTATATATTTTTCGCAAATATATATAAAATATCAAAAGGTAAACTAACTTTGCAACAGCAAACGTTTCTTCGCAAATATATTTCAGGAAAAATTAACGCAAGCATTTTAAACTTAAATACGACAAAAGTAGTAAAAAGTTGGCGAACCATAAATCACAAAAATATGGTGTCCAAGATCCTAAAAGGTAAAAAAAGATCTAAAATACCTTTATTTAAAAACAGAAAACTGAACAGTTACGCTAAAACGGCAAGATCCAAAAAAATTTTTGCTCAATGTAAAAATAACAACATGAATTCATAACCGTTTTTGTAACGCACAAAAAAAAACGCAAGCTCAGTTGGTAGGGTGTGGAATCTACAGTTTCGCTAGGAATACAAGTGTGTGTAGCTGGCAAAAGTATGTCAGCAAAAATCATCCGAAAATTTGGTAATAAGTATTCGGTTGTCGGGCATGGATGCCGCAGACGATAAATAACCTTTTGGTTTGTATCCAAACGGGCGAATTTGAAAGGTTAAGCCGACGACTTTGTAACCACCCAGACCGTAACGTAGCGTTCAGTCAACAACATACTGTAAAATAACGTCCAAACGCGAAAATAAAAGTTCAAGGGATTTCTTCTAGACCAGACGTTAGGTTTTAACATATCTGCGAAGAAATCCTCCGCGTATGTGTTTTTATGGCTGTTGAGCATTTTACTGTTTGAGGAATAGCTAAGCAAATAAGCCTATTTAAACTGTTAAAAAGTATTGAAATGAATACATTCCATTGAGTGTTCGCTGTAAAATAGCACAGAGGTTAAGAAATCACTGATCGGAATGTTTTGATCAAATCGAGTCTAGAATGAGGGAATATATCAAGGTGGTGCAATTGTTAGTGAAACAGATTTAAACTGGAAAGTTCTATTGCCGTGGGTTTTCCCTTTGCTATACGCAATACAAACAGGCTTTATCATTATAAATCGTTATGAGTAGTTGTTATAGTAGCAAGGCAATACGACAACAGCAAATGGAAATGTGGAATGCCTCGATATTTTATGAGTGGTAAACAACACAAACGGATGTTAATTGTACGAAAACAGAATATCCTTTAGGGCATTGCTTCCCAACCAGTGGGTTGCGAAGCATTTCTAAATGTTACAGTTTTGTATTAGACCAGGAAATGATTGCATTATGATTGCGTAACATTCATGCAACAATGTAACAAATACGTAACAGTTATATGTGTTTTGTTGAACTAACTGCTTTAGCACGTACACCCAGTGGCGTAGCCAGCCAAAAATGGGGGGAGGGGGGCAAAAGCATGACTATTGAAAGGCGTGACATGCCTGTGATCGACTGTTGTGGTACTGCTCATAAATGCCCCCCCCCCAAAAAAAAAAAATTTAAAACAGTAAAATATTTATAAATTTTTTTTGGGGGGCATGGCCCCTCAGGCTACGCCTATGCGTACACCATTAGTAAAGATGCAGGTTTTATGTACCTGTTTTCTTATTATCAATAAGTTGCATTTTAAATTATTGCTAATAATTTGGCCATATCTCATTGTGGGTTGCACAATAAAACTTGCATTAAAAGTGCGTCGCTAACTGAAAAGGGTTGGGAAGGACTGCTTTAGGAAATATAAAAAGGATTAATAGGTTTGTACTGCATCCGCAATTATTATAAAGTGCTATGGCAATTCTTATTCAGTGTAATAAATTTCCAATTTTGTTTGAACAAATGCCAGTGAAAGCCTTACGTGGAAAGCACTGCTATGGTCACATACATGACAAAACCTAATCAACCGTGATAAAGAGCCGATCAGCGTAATACCAGTACCGCTGTTTGGGGTTCGTATACTACAATAAGTGATATCCATGCAGTTTAACAGCGATTCGTTTATGCTAGGATAAATGATAGCCAAGCATGTTTTACCAAGAACAGTGTTATAACGCGATTTTCTCACGAAACGTTGCTTTAGTTGCAAAGGTCTGTAGCCTCTTGG
The DNA here is from genome assembly GCF_963924565.1 of Ascidiella aspersa. Classification (NCBI taxonomy): domain Eukaryota; kingdom Metazoa; phylum Chordata; class Ascidiacea; order Phlebobranchia; family Ascidiidae; genus Ascidiella; species Ascidiella aspersa. The sequence continues at coordinate 26,701,414 of NC_139451.1, forward strand.
TTTCAATGCTGGTTACCGTTGCTAATAGTAAAGAGTGTCGTGATACTTTATGTACTTTTAATGGTTTTAATTTTTGCTCTATTGGTAAGCTTCCTGATACCTTGTTTGTGTACGAATTTAGCTCGATAAACCTAGAAGTATTTTCCTACAATGTGCACAGTTCTAGAGAGTAGTTTCAATTTTTATAGTGAAATTAAAGCAAATTACCTAAAAAAAACATGCCGCAATCCATTTCTCTCTCTGTAGAGCGACGTAAGCCAAACCACTTGGGAACCACTAGTTTAGTGCACCGAAATATTAAATTGGCTGGCTTGTTTGGAAGCAGCCGTGAGAATCTGCACTTGAGATTACACTGACATCCATTGGTTGCCACGCAGCGATGTTATTGAATGGGAAAACGCTTGGGGTTTATGTTTATTCTGGTGGCACTCGGGCCGACCAGACGTCACGTCTGTTTCCAAACAGCTTGGCCGACGCCGAAAGGACGCCGGGCGAAATTTACATCCAGGTTGCGGCGTCACCACAAGCTAGCCAAGCGCTTGGGGCTTTTGGAACGACCTGAAAGCAGCGCCAAGGACGCGCAAATCGACGAATTGCGATGGAGGCGGGGCATTGTGCTCGTATGTTTATCGGTCGCGGGAATAGATTGGCTGGGAAGGCGACTGTTAGGAAACGTTCGACTGTAGACACAAAGGCGTATTGTCGCGACGCTTTGAAACAGGCACGACACGGCAATAAAACGGAGCACTGGCCACCAAACAAATATAGATAGGCAAGCGCGCTGTCAAAGAAAGACCCTGCCTCGGACGATAAAGCGCCTGTTGGATTTTTTGGGATAGACGGGGGTTTCCGAACCGGCAAATGCGCAAACCGTTTCTCACGAAAAAAACGGGTATAATCACATTCGAGCACAAAAGATCGTCGTGCCGCTGCAAAAAAGAGAGGTGGAACGTGTCGTGGTCTCGCGACAATACAAAGCCGGGGGGTCGCTTGCGAAATAAAGCCTTGTGTACCTCCCGGTGAGTATAAAACTGACCTTTAGCTGTCGAGAGGGCACCAGACGTTATAAGCTGCGCAATATCGGGCGACGGGGAGCCATTGCACAGCCTTATGCAGTCGGAAAGTCTTTGCTAGCGGGCCTGGGCCATTTGCGTTCAAGTATCAGCTCGAATTTGCGTGAATCTGCCTTTCTGTAGCGGTTTAGAGAAGGCTAAAAATTCGGTGTATTGCTTCAACACTTGTTTTGCCTTCGGTTTGCAGCCAACTAAAATGATTACTTTGTCAAATGTTCAGACGTTTGCGTACATAACGGTAAATTCTTGTAATCGCAGATTGGGTTGCTAGCGACTGCCAACTCGGGGCAAAAACTGCCAAGTAAGGTTTACGTTAGCTGGAGTTAAACAGTAAGGCTGGCAAGGATTGTCTAAATCAGCCTGGTCAAACTTTACAATCCGCGACCGGTGTTGGTAATTTTGAACTTTTTCGAACTTTTATAGATTGACATAGATGACTAGAACATTTCTCCTTGTCCGCTTCTGAACGCTAAACTAAGTCAAGGAATGGGTTTTATTAGTGTAAGGTTTGCATGTAGAAAGTCAGGAAAAAAACAACTTATATATAAAAAGGCTTGTGCGAAAGTGATGTAACCCTGATTGACGCCTTTTACTTTTTGCAATAATCTTAGTTTAGGAAGCCCTGTTGTACATTACTAAAAAAAATTGTTGCCGGTTACCAATAAGTTTTGCATTGACCAATATCCAAACAACAGAAAGCAAAATTTCCGTCTAAAAACGTTTTTCCAGGCAATAGAATGCAACCCACGCTGTAAGGGTCGACTAACTATAGATAGCTATCACACAATATTTACAAGGTTTAAACAGATACCGAAACTATATAGGTGACCTGAAGTGAGTGGGCCGCAATACAAGCAGCACGTAGGCACCCTGGTTGTCTCAATTAGAGCACGTTGTAATATAAAACGATTGCAAGACAGGTCTAGGTTTGAGTTGGTCTGTTTGGGGCGATGACGTTTTTCACACTTTCGCATCGACCAACTAAGCGAAGGGGCGGCAAAGGGATCTGTTTGTGTTCCCCTACTGTGTGCAAACTATAGGATTTCGGCGCGCCAAAGCTTGGATTATGTTTGGTGGCACGTTTACGCACCGCTTCTCATCGGAAATAGTGAAAAGGGCTCTACGGTCGACGCACCGAGCAGAAAGGCTTGAAATGTGGTAGAAGTTACTATATAGTAAATGAGAATTAGGAAAAATGTTATATGGATTGAATAAATGCTAATTTCGCAGGGCAGAAACGTTTTGTGCTTCATTTTGCCCAAAGAGCAAAGGACCGATGTTGGCCAACAAAGACCAGTTACAATGTAGTATGCATGGGACAAGTAAAACGAGGCTTCATAAGATTAAAAAAAATTATTGCATTGACTGAATTTAAAATCTCGCAAGACAGAAATGTTATAAGATTCATATTGCCCAAAGGGCAAGGACAGATTTTGGCCAATAAAAATCAGTTACAGTCTTGGGGTGTGGGACAATTAAAACGGGGCTTCGCAATTTTGAAAAAAAAAATTGTTGCATTGACTGAATCTAAACCTTCGCAAGACAGAAATGTTATAAGATTCATATTGCCCAAAGGGCAAGGACAGATTTTGGCCAATAAAAATCAGTTACAGTCTTGGGGTGTGGGACAATTAAAACGGGGCTTCGCAATTTTGAAAAAAAAAATTGTTGCATTGACTGAATCTAAACCTTCGCAAGACAGAAATGTTATGAGATTCATATGGCCCAAGAGCTAAGGACCGCTTTTGACCAATAAAATCAGTTAACATGTAGTGGAATAGGACAATTAAAGCGGGACTTGTGATGTTACCGCAACCGCAAAACGCAAACAACAGCTTTGGCATTTTCAATCAAGGTGAGCAAAACAGTTTTCGCTGAAAAAACCCCACCTCTTTGTCACAGCCCTTAGCGGTGATAATTGGACGTGCAATAAAATGATAATAAACTTAAATTCTCGCGTTTACGACAAGTCAACATTCCCAAAGGCCTTCGAGCGTGTCGCGCTACAGTTGAATTGCACAATAGCCTTTTCGTTTGCCTTCAGATTTCGAGTAAGTTTTGGTAAAAACCGTACAGAATGAACGTGAAAATGTCACTGGTTCTACTGATGTGTATTTTGCTGGTGGCGCTGATTCAAACGACAAAAAGTGGCGCAATACAAGATGAATCGCTACGGCATCAAGGTAAGACAATATACAATTCTAGTACTGTATTGGGATTTAGACCGTAAATAGCTCTGTTCGAATTGGAAACAGTGGCGTGTAATCCAACAGAGAACCGTTAAAATATTTACTAAATAATTGATATTGGTTGAAATTAGGCTATTTAAGAGAATTCACCTCTCGGCACTATGCATAGGCCACTAGTCAACAATACAATTCTAGTACTGACTTAGGATTTAGTTTAGGACTGTAAACGGTTCTGTTCGAATATAAAATAGTGGCGTGGAATCTACAAGAGGACGGTTAAAATACAGACGAAAATGTTTAATGTCGGTTGAAATTAGGCCACCTAGGATAACTAAGGTCTCAGTACTATACATACTAACCAACAGTACAAATTTACAAAATAATTATGTACACATTAAATTCACATAGCTTAAGCTTTGTTTAGTGCTTTAATGACTACAAAATACTTTGTCCAGCTTCATTGCTAAATGTTAACAGAAATCCAGTTATACAAGTGCGTGAGAAGCGAGTTTACTGCGCAAATGTCTTAGAGGGGGCACCACGAATAAAATGTGTGATCTTAGGCAAGTTGTGCACTCTTTTAAAAAGCAATTGTACTTCAGAAATTTTCACTAAACTGTCCCTGGTTTCTTTCAATGCGCTGGCATAAGTTGTTTATCGAGTCACGGTTCAATGCACATCTTAACCTATTGTTGCGTTAAGCAAAGGTCCGTGACCAACTGTATTAAACTTTAAAAAGAAATATATATAAGCCCTTGATGTTGGAAAATGATTTTCGACGTCCAAAATGCTACCTACTTCTGTATGGGCCTTGATATCCATATTTAGCATACCAATATCTACCATACCCATTACGCCGGATAGAATTACAGCGAAAAAGACTATACGTTGGGTTCTAACCTTAAAACTTAAACGTATTTCTGATAAATCTGTACTTGCTCTAGTCTACACTATAGTAATGGACGGAATAACTTAATGTGACCCACAGACCAAACACGTACTACCCAAATATTTTATAATAGTTCTAACATCAATTTTACCAAATAAATGGATTTTAAAGAAACAACCAGATACCCAGATAACCATTTTGTAAATCATTCTGTGCTTACAACTAGGGATGTCCGATTATATCGGTTCGAAGCCGATACACGATGCCAAGTTGTAGTATCGGTACACGTCCGATATTATATCGGTTACACAAAATATAGGATTTTTAGCCATGATTTGCGATATAAAGCAGCGATTCTACCTTGAATATAAATTTAACAGAAACATAGTAGGTTAACAACTGGACCTAACTAAACTTCCCAACGCTTTAAAACAAATATCTTTACATGTTGTAATTTTATCTCTGCTGGTTTTGCTTAGTAATGACGTCATTTGGTATCGGATCGCGATACTTTTTATTCAAATTATATAGGGGTACCGGAAAGTGCTAAGTATCGGACATCACAACTTACAACCCTGGGCTGTTTATCTTCATATATCATAACATGAAAACTGAACGGCGAAAAATTATATATATTAAATATAAAAACCTGTATTTCAGGAAAGCTTTCGACGAATTTGGCCAGCCAGTCTCAAAACACCGAATTGACTGCTCTTGACGTCGAACTGGTGCGTTTCTAAACGTAAAAATATTGTATTTTTTTATCTAAAAACACAATTTCAATTTCAGATCGGAAGATAATGATGTTGTTTGCTAAATTGAGCATGTTTTCCTTAAACAATATTTACAAAGAGACTTTCGGTTTAAAGCTTTCAGCTAAAGTGTACGACGCAAAATTAGCGTTGAAATTTATTTTGGTAAAAATATTTACCATAGAAATCAGTTCATATTCGTTGTTGACTTTTATAAAGAATCTTCTATCTAACTTGAATTGCGTTTTTCTGTTTATTGTGGCAATATTGCGAGTTTCGATTTTTTAAGGAAAAAATTATCATCGCAAAACGTTGCTCCTTTTTTCCTAATTGTCTAAATATCGCGAAGGGATATATTTTACCGTAGTTTCTAGTTTGGATATTCGTAACTCCAATATAAACACAGGACAACATGGAATAACGAAACACTTGCAATAATACATAAACAGAAGAAACGGCATGGTACCTTATAAATCCAAATATATACCTAGAGGTGAAGACAGATTAAAAACTCTATAGTAAAAAATAAGTAAAACTGTCAGTAAAAAATGTTACTGTTTAATTATTGCAAACTCCATTCAAAACGTTTTTTAAAACAATTTTCGCCAAATTTTGCAAGCGTGCCCTGCTTCCTAAATGCATTCTTAAACACGGAGATTGTGCGTTAAATAGGTCTTAACCAAAATATGTGCGCTTTCAAAGCAGGAAGAAGACTTGCCACACGTGAGAGTTAGACGATCCTACCGCAGGAATTACTTCCACCGACGATGCAAGATTTTTGCTTGCAAACTACGCTCGTGTGCTTTCCTCAGAAGATATAAAGGTTGGATTCAAATTATGTGTGTTTTCATGCGAAAGTCAGTTACAAGAATTTAACGCAGTATTATTAAACTGTGTGCCTCGCGCGCAGAACCTTTTTGTCATTTCGCAAAATAAACCATACGTGTTATATTAGGAGGCGCAGCCATGCGAGACTTGAATGTACAATATCCTTTATAGGTGAATCAGGTGGCACTATATAAAGACAACTTGTATTGAAATCTTGACACGCTTTTGCACAAACGAGTTACATCAGGTCACAGTAGGGATCTGATGAAGCACGGTTGTACGAAAGCTTACCAAGACTTTAATATAATTTGTCTTTACATAGTGCCACCTGATCACCCTATTTAGAGTTAGACAAATACAGCTACCTATGATATAGCTGGCAATAGGGGTGATTGTTAAATTAAAATTGTATTAGTTTGTAAAACGTTTTAGACGAAATTAATTTTGACGTTTAACCCTTTCTCCTTAATTTTATTGCAAGTTCCAATAGTCACTAAATTGCGAGGGGTAGAACTCCTGAAAAATTTGGAAGGGGGCACAGATTTAATTCGTAGCTTTTCCGTCATTGTTAAAACAATGTCTTGCAAAAAAATAACAAAAGCTGTTAGAATGCATTCTACTTGCGATTTGAATTACAATAGAGGGTTTACAAAGGAAAATGTCAAAAAAAGTTATACTGGTTCTATATACTCCCCTTAAATGTGTAAGTTGGTCGGACAAAGCAAACGAAATACCGCCGCTTTAATGGTGGCCGATTAAGGGTTTTGTGGCCCGAATACAAAGCTTTATGGGGGCTGTTCGCAAACTGCAAGCGCTTTAACTTAAAGCAAGCTACACTGTAGCTCGCTAAAGGTTAAAAACAAGCGCTAATATCAAAGCCCACACAGAAGTATACTATAGGTAGCATTTTGAACGTTTTGAATAAATCTAAAAAAAAAAAAGTGATATTCGGAACGTTTAAAAAGTCACCTACTTTTGTGTATGGGCTTTGATATTCTTACTACGTCTTACTACTGCAACCTCCAAACTTTATGCTCCAAAACGCTATATCTTCTTGTACATTTTCAGTGAGAAGAAACTGCCAACGCTGTCACCGGTTCTCGTGCGGAGTCAAGTTATTTTAGGAGATAGCGAGAGTTCAAAGCAATAAACTGATGTCGTCGAACGGCACATGTACATATACAGCCTTCGAGTCAAACAGTTTCAAAACCTTCCCTTAACGAAGATGGAAACGCCCCGCGACTTCAGTTTTTCCCGAGCATTATTGCATTCGTTATATTTTACTTTTTACAACTATGGCGGTTTTGTCACCTATAATATGCAATTCATAACGCAATGAGAGTACTGGCGTGGGGGGTTGGGATGGATACTTAGCACAAGATTGAGGTTTTACGGGGAAAATTCGCTTGCTGTGGGATATGGGAAACCTCGGAAAACGTTGCGGGCAAATTTACGTATATTACTTACTTAGAAATACGTAATGGGTAAGTTTGAAAGATGGGGTAACACCAAGTGGGCCAAACAGACTTGTAATGACCTGACCGTGGCAGAAATTCGTTAAAAGCATTTTTCCTGTGCCTTTAAAGAATTAAATTTCCCGACGTGCACTTTGGTCATGCAGATATCTATTTTGCCGGTAAACAGTCGCAGTTTAATAATGCATTTTAGACAGGCGTTCCCAGCAGCATTATATGGAAGCCGCCGAATTTCCCCGTTTGCCAGTTTTTGTGCACATTTTGTTTTGTAAAGTCGCCGCGGTATTTTTTCGTTGCTTCTCACGGCGCAAATGGCGTTTTCATGCAAATTATATTCGCGATAAGGTCTATGACCCCCTTGCTGTGTTTACAAAGTGCCCCCCACCTCCAGGTGGTTACCAGGGGTGGTTTAATTGCTGTCGCGCCAACAAAAAAACGCTTTGAACTGGTGAAAATTCGCAGGGTATCGCGTTTAGGTTGCATCACAAACAGTTCCCGATATTCACCTGTTTGGGTAAAGATTGTAATGCACCTCTTTCTAAAGGGCAAAATAAAGCGGAATTCCGGTAAAACCCTTCTCCTTCTTTACTTTGCGTCGTTATTATTTTGACCTGTGACGTTGTGTGCCACGGATGGCTCTGGGTTAGACCTTTACCCTATTCCTAAGGGGTAAAAGGACTTTTGTTAAAGATGTTTTCTCTCCATTAAGTTAAGCTAGTTGCTTTGTCTCGCAAAATGCTAAAAATTAACGTATTGTCAAAAACCGTTTTCATTTAATAAAAGTGTTTACTTTTTACAAGACAAGACATACTTGTCACAGTAGTTCTATGTGTTAGCACGACCAGCCAATGTCAAATATATTTTTTGAATGTCAAATACATTCAAAGAGCCTTACACAGTTCAAACGACTTTGCCTGCCAGTTACAGTGTTGCCGTTTTCTTTACAATGCGTGATGTTGTGATGTATAATCGTATAAATACACGTTTTATGAATATTCGGCTATTCGTCTTACTCTACCTGTTATAGGATAAACGAAGTCATAGGTTATACCAGTCAAAACTCAGTTATTTGCAGAAAGAATTAGTTTAGGAACAAAATGTTATTAGCAACGCTTAAGTGTATAGAGCAGTGTTTCTCAGCCTTTTATGGCTAGCGGCACCCCTCAGAAATAATAAATTGATTGAGCACCCCTAAAAGATTTTTCCGAGGGTAATACACACATATAACAAACCATAAACGAAACTGGAACAACTCGCATCAACTTTACACAACATACGAAGTTATAACTGGATTCGTTCCACTCTAATTTTACCCAAATGTTACAGTTGAGCAAAAATCAGACTCTTAAAGATTCTAAAATATCTCTCGGCACCATTTAACGTTAGAAATGACACCCCAGGGTGCCGCGGCCTCAAAAACCTCATTTTACACATGATTTTCAAGAAATTTCCCCTTATATAACCGCAGTAAAAAGGGTGGATCAACGAAATAACATTGCGGCCGAGTTGATATTTCCTATAGTATCATTACGTACGAATGAAAAGGAGATTGTTTGGCAAAACACGGAGATAAATCACAAAGTTTAGCCCCAACAAGCCTTAAGTCGACATTACACTGCGGTCTCCAGAAAATAAAAATTATGGTTCTATGGTCTCAAAAATGTATTGCCTAGCTTTACTAACAATTATCATAATGTTAGTTATATGGTTTATTAAAAGCAATAGTCAGTACTAATATTTATTACTTTAAAGATTATTACTTCAAACTAATTCTTATTACAAGCGCATTTTATTGAGATACCCAATCCAACGTTTATAAACTAAACTTAAGAGAAATAACTGCGTAAATAAAAAAAACAAGCCAAACAAAAGAAATTCAGGACGGCGTCATAAATCTGATACAGTAATCAAATTTTAATTTTATTTTATTTATTTGAGGGGCGGTGCGTAGTCTCATTTTACTTTTTCAATCAATGAACTATGATCCCAAGAAATGCTCTATTAATAGAACGTATGGGGGAATTATTGGGCAGTACAAACATCAGTTTGTTAGAAGGTTAGAGTTAAATGACTATAGCCTTTAAATTTTCTGTTTAAATTTCTGTTTTGATACATACCTTAATTTCACGTGTTAATAGCATCGCGGTGCTTTTATTCGTTATCTGATTTAGAGAAAAAAGCATTTAAAATTCCATACAAAAACTTGTATTTTTACTGTTTAAGTTAAGGGTTGTCAGCGGACATACATGTTTAGAAACTCGCAAACAGGCAGCTCTAGAAATAAAGCTGGAGACAACAATGTCACATGGGGGTTACAGCATTTAATCAATCCAAACCGCCGGCACAACTAGCCTGTCTATATTTAACGCCAAAACGTCACAATTAGGAACACCTGAGAACTAAGTTATCTTGGAAACTGGGTAAAATTACCTGGATGACGCAACTTATCATTGGACTTCGCGAAACCGAAACGTGACTTTTAAATTCCTCGCTATAAAAAGCCAAACAATAGCGAATAAAATCTCTAACAAAAGGGTGATATCCGTTGCGCACTAAAATACCGAAATTAAATGTAAAAAAACACGGTTGTCCATCGTCTTTTTACATATAAAACGCACAGCGGTCGTCCGCGATATTCTTAGACATCCCGCAAAACGCAAGTAGCCCGCAGGTCACGTGCAATGTGACCCAGCAGAAAATGACTTCTGCGGAAATTTTAGCGTGCCAAAGCCGCGACTTTCGCGCTATCGACCCGGCAAAAACTTCTGCTGAAACTTAGCGCAGTCAAGATGCTAGCGACTGTTGGCAATTTAGAAATCGCGCAACTGACAGAAGCGAATGGCGATAGGCCTTAATAAGGGGTTTCGATCAATTTGGGAAATAATCAAGGCCATAGAAATTGTTCAATTACGCGCAATAGGCAGAGGTACATCGGGTGGGTATAGACGCTAGAAATAGTCACGACAGGCGAAAGGGGATTTTATAAAACGTGCGCGCAGAACACAAGGGTTCGAGGGGCAGTCAGGCGTTACCTTAGTTAGAGTTCAAAGTTTACCCAGGCTGACTGTATTGCAACTGAATGGAAATGGCGAGACAGGTTAAACTCCTCATGATGCAATATATAGGTAAGCGGCTTTTTGACTTTGGGGATCTTTCGTTCTGTCGATAATAAACCGCTTTTTCAAGACCAACTGTTCCTGTATTTTTTTCTGAGAGTTTAATCAAGGATAATTGGATCTGGCCACTTTATTTAATTCGAGTAAAAACGCAAACGAACAGATTGTAAAACGCAAAACTTCATTCTCGGGGATTTTACAAAAGAAAAACAGCGACAAAAAACACTCCAAAACACTTGGAATAGTTTGCGATCTATGGCTATGACGTCATCGACAAACAGCATTTTTGTTTAGTTTTCTCACGTTTGCTCGGGACATACCTTTAGCCACACGCACAGGATGCTTTCGCTGGGCAATTGTTCGACAATGAGAAAATCGGGGTTTTCCGACGAAATTTCGATTTTCCCGAGAAGTGGTTTCGTTCACTTTCGTGTTTCGTTATACGCACAACGATTCGCGCCAATTTTTTTTTACAAACAAAAGGTTTGTTCGCGAAACACCTTACAAATTAAGGAAAATCGCCAATTATGTGGCAAAGCGGGTAACGGCGATGAAACTCGCAAATTTCCCTGGGTGCATAATTTCAACAATGGCATGTTCGTTTTATTAAAAAATCAAGGGTAACGCTTCCGCTGGGTATATCAGTATGCAAAGGACCGAAAAAACCCGACGTCGACATAGTGAAACAGAACAGGCACATGACTGAGCATCAATTTTACAAGCGGGCTATATAAAAAAGTTCGTCTTAAAAACGGCTGCAGACAAGGTGGCTTACGCGACGAAGATCATTGTAGACAAAATTTAGTCAAGCCTAACGTTTAAGTGTCATTTAGAAGGGACTGTGTAATATTAAAGGGAGCTACGAAAATTGCTGCGATGTATACGAGTCATAAAGTTGTTCTCTTTCTTGTCATTTCTTTAATGATTTTGTCGGATTTTGGTGAAACGAGGTACACAAGACGGTCTTCAGGTAAGTGATGCTTTTAGCACAAAAAGGTGTATCATTTGAGCTTATAAATAATTGTGAATTTTATACTATACAATGAAATTGTATGGTCTCCTATCTAAATTATAGCTTTACAGTTTTACCTAAAAAGTGTTAGTTTTATTTACAATACACTATATAGCAATGATGTATCCGGCAAAGGTAACACACAACCGGGTTAAGAAAATTACGAAGTACCAAAAATGCTTAATCTAAAATCAAACAAATAACTTATAATTCGTGGTATTCTCTGAAATAAGTATTGGGGCTGTGACAAGGCCAGACATTAGTCAGATTTTATCAATGGGTCAACTAAATCACGAAGAATAGAGCCTAAGAATATTTAGCCTTGGTAATAAAGCCAGGTCATCTATTTGAATAGAAAACAAACAAAACCTGTTTTTATACAGCGAAGTATGTATTTCTATCTATGCTGAGAAATGATTCATCATCAGTTTTTACTAAAAACTCTAATTTGCTATATGTACAGAAAATTACATTTATTGTCTTCGTGAGATTTCAAGTGTTACGCTTAAAAATAAAACAGTAATCCATATTTTTTTCAGAAGACGGAAACAACGACATGAAGCGTGAAAATGAGATTCCAAGAGTGGTACGTAATAATTACGTATAAAAAGCAAAAACAACATACGCCAAAAAATCGTTCTGTTTTAGCTGCTGGACATTACCAACCAATGTACTGTACCTCATTTTTTCTTGTTTCCACTTGCCGATTTGCTTTAAAAAGTGATTATAAGTTAAGAAAATATATCTTAGGATCACTTTGTCACTTGTTATGTGCCAACAAGCAAACCATGTTTACAGTTTTAACCAAAAGTGCCTCATGATTTCATGTAGGCAGGGGTTCTCAACCTGGGGGCCTTTTTATAAGGGGTCCATGAACAAATACTATTTTTTTAATTTATCATCACTAAGTCTACCGGTACTCCACTATAACAAACTAAAATAAATTAAATCTTTCTTTGTATACTTTTAGATTTATTAATAACATTATTTTAAAATTTGCGCAATGGCTACCCCTGCAAAAAGAAGAAAATATAATAAATAGTTATCTGTGTTGTATTTATAACATTTAAAGTTCTTGCTACCGGTTACTGTATAAACCAGTTTTTTAATCAAAATGACGTTTCCTAATTTTAACAAAAGGTTGAAAAAATAGGGGGGTCATTGATTTCTCAAAATTTTCAAAGGGGGACACGGTGTAAAATAAGTTGGGAACCCCTGATTTAGGGTGTCAAAAAATGAATCAACATTTTTATGTAGGAAGATGCAAAATGAATGCTAAGAGTTGGTAAAATGTATGCCAATATGAATCTATTGAATCAAACTGTCAAGCGGTTCAACCATATTTATACACTCCAACAAAATACAACGACAGCTTGGTCTTATTTGTTTATTTAAATATTCAGAAATTTTGTTGGCTGTGTGTATAACCCAAACGTTCTCTATATTATTGCTTAACCTTAACAATGTAAACGTAATATATCAATTATAAAACCTGTAGATTATTATTTATGTTCGATGCCAGCATTTCTATACATTTAGGTCTGTCACCTTCATTTTTAAACGACGTTAATATAAACCAGAGATTTTCAATCGGGGGTCGCAAAGCGTTTTTAGGTAGTGCTTATTTTTCGAATTAGTATAAAATTTACAAAACGTTTGTACTTTAATTGCGCGGTAGGTTTATTTATTTAAGCACCTGTTGAGATGTTATTTTTCTTGATTTTAATTATCTACTCGACTATATAAAACAGGGGTCGGCAACCTTTTGCTATAGTCGCGGTTAAAACAAACTCTGCAAGATTTTTGCGGCCCGTAATCAATTACCACTTTTGTTTAAAATGTGCGACTTTTAAGTATTTATCACAATAACCATTATCAGGTGCGGATCAAATTTCTTTATGTAACTGAAGCTTAATCGGGAACACACAATAAGACCTGAAAAGCAACTATACCTAAAGAAGAAAATTCTTTAAAATTATACGTTCAAACTCGTCTAAACAAGACCTAATCCTGTCAGAATACGTCCTAAATTCATCTCCTGTAAACTGTAGGTAGAGAGTGTGGGACGATCGGGGGTCGTTGGCCTGGCATCGGCCGTTTTGGTGTCGACGTTTGGACGCCCTAGTTCAGTGGTTCCCAAACTATTTTATTCCGTTGCCCAACGTATTTTACAAAACAGATGGTGGCCATTGTTTTTCACATCTATAGTTATGACTAGTACATATTAATTACCAAAAGTTTTCCAATATTATAAACATTTTTATTCCTTGATACCATTTGTCTAACAACAAATGTAACTTTATTGAGTTTCTGTTCAGTCTGCTGAAGTTAAACAACTTGCGCGCACAGTTTTCGCAGTCACAAGACATTTTAGATATGCCAACAATTATTTTAGTAAAACAAAACGCGTAGTTGCAACATTTTTAAATAGCTCTTTGGTCCACCTAAGGTAGTCTCATGGCCCACAGTTTGGGAACCACTGCCCTAGTTTGACCGGCACCGTTAGGGAGCCGCTGTTTTGGCACCAGATTTTTGGCCCTGTTTGGGGTTATTTAGACGGTACAACGACTATTATGTATTAGATCTATTTTTGTTTTATTTATTCCAAACTGTGTTTTATTCTGACGTTGTTGTTCTTTTTTCGGTATTATGACTCGAGTCCGTTTAATCTATTAAAGTCAAGCAACGCTTGAAGCTGAAAACAATAGCGTTTGTTCGGTTTAAGTAGAAATAAAATAATTCAGAAGTAAAAGTGACGCTTTGGGCACACACAATATATGCACATATTTAACTCGTTGCCGTTGTTGAAGGTTTTTCTTAATCACGTAAAGTAGTCTATCCGAGTAAAACTAGTAGGAATTAGGTCGGAGAACGTGTAAATAGTGTTGGCTTTTTCATGCGCATAACAAGTTTGAGGTGTTCAAATTCACTTACAACAACAATCTATTTAAATATAAAAAATGATGCGCGCAAAGCACGATTTTTTTTGCATTTCCGTATATTTAAAATATCCAAAAACATAGGAGATGACCTCGTGTTTAGTTTGTAAGATATCGCGTACCAGATGATTTAGCAGGATCCGGATCGTGGGCTGCGGTTCCGGCTGGCCCCTAGTATAAAACATTAATTCCGTTCGCAGACAACATAACGTAAAATATTATCATACAAACATTTGAGGGTCGGTGAACGCTTCAAGGTCACCAAATGGGTCCGCCAAGACACAAAGGTTGCGAGCCGCTGTTCTATAAATTTTGAAGTTGGTTTTTCATGTTCGCTGCTAGTATTTTTACTTATTGCTGGTATTTTTACTTATTTCTGGTATTTTTACTTATTGCTAGTATTTTTACTTGCTGGTATTACTAGTATTTTTCACTCATTGCTTTTTGAGGAGATGGCAATATTATGTGATGTTGATACAGGTAAACGCTACCACTGAATCACGAGCGATGGAGAGACAGAGACGAAGCACAGACGACGACTGGAAGTTTTACTGTTTCACCTTCACAAATTATTGCTTGCGTCGCAGCTGCAAAGAAGTGCTGCACAGAAGAGGTAAAAAATTCAACAAAACGGTTTTTTCAAACTAATTCAAACGGTTACTTCAAACTAGTCGTGTCAGAGCGCACATAATGTCTTCATTGAGTTCTAAATAAATCGAAAGTGATGGTCAGAAATAATTAATCAACGAGGACTGTTTGTGTTGGAACAGTTTATGGGAGAATTTTAAAGGTTAAACAATCGAAAATAACTGATGCTTAATTGTTTTAACCGTTTTGTGTTAAAATAAAACTTGTATAGTTCAGCACTTTAAACAGTATTAGTGGCGGGTAGATTTGTGGTAACCTCAGTACTATTATTGCGACGAGTCCAACACCAGTACCAATACCATATAGGTACAGTTAACCCTAATTTGGTGAAATACTCCTGAATACCAACAGTTCAATAAAACTGTTAAAATACTGCGTTGTATGTCGATCAAAAATATGTTTGCCTAAAAAACAGCAAAAAAATGCGTCATAATGAGAATGAAAATAAGCAATCACATAAGAACTAAAATATTCAAAATTCTCCTATTAATTCGATCTGCTCCTAAAGTGGCTTTTAAATCATGAAAGTCAATAATTTCTTTAAAAATGAGTTTGCGTTAGTCTTTCTGCAGAGTTTAAAAGCGTTTTAAAATTTAAAAAAATGAAAAGAATATACTCTTTTGGTAAAAAACGCATTTTGTTTTCTATGGATTTCAATAGAAACCTATTTCTTCATATCGTATATCAAAGAGTCTTTATATTAAACTATTAAAAAATGAATAATGAATAAAGAGTTATTCAAAACGTTTAAAATGATAGCTATACTTCTGTATGGGCTTTAATATTCTTACTATAAGTCCTACCGCAACCTTCAACCATTTTTATCTAAAAAAAATAATTAAACTTCAAAATATAAACTCAAAGCCGCTTGAGTATTGACACTTTTTAAGACTGTAGCAATTAGCATACTTCAAACGCATAACATTTCTCTCATAAATTTCAGGTGTCCGAAGCATAGCGTTCCGGGGCTGTATGAGGTGTCATATGAGCTACTGCGCTGGTCAAAGCGCTCCTTTCTAAAGTTTACACCACAAGTCGTACCTTCTTCGACCGCAACAAAGACCATTCGCATACCTTATTACGTTTTCTACTTTTTTATTTATATATATATACATATATACACGTGTGTGTGCTATTTATACTGCCTATTTTTTACTTGCAAAAGTGCTGTTGTTTTTTACTCGGAAAACGGTAAAACCGTATTAAAATCGTTATAACTTGTTTTGTGTTACTATTTTTGTTGTCAATTCAGCATTCGTCCATATATGCGTATTTATTTGCAATTCGAAACAGTCACCCATCTTAGTTTAAATGATTAATTAATCTATGAATTTTCTAAAATTGTAGTAATATGTTGGGCAAGTGTTGGTTTGCACGACGCCCTTCTCGAAATAATAACATCAAATAAATCACTTTATATTGCTGATAAATTTTTACCAGACATAAACGTTAGTATAGGTTTACACATATTTAATAATATAATTGCGATTAGCAGTGGAAACCATACGTTTGTTCCTTGGACAACAGGTTTTACGACAAAAACGGTAACTAAACCGAACAGAGAAGCAAGAGTTTTAATGACGGAATTTATTCATGATTTCGGCCAATCGAAAATGTTCCTAATTTAGTATTATACTATCAAATAATTTAAAAAGAAAATATTTTTATCTGCCTAATGAATGGTCAAAGTTCGCCAGTCGAACACAAATTGTACAATACCGGGAGATACATGTTGACTTTTGTACGCCATTTTTTTCTATTAGCGCTGTATTTTTACTCTGACAAACCCGTTTGTTTTTAATTTACGTTTTCGTTTCAAAAAAAATATTATTATTATATGAAAATGCGTTGAAACGTTGTGTTCAATCCAGTTGGAATTGATTTCCGAGTGTAATAATATCCTAGAAATAAAATAAAAACGCGCATTTCGCACATTTTGAATAGTATGATTAATATTATTAAATTTATAATATGGCATCCAATCTTACCACAGGAGTTATTGCTATACTGTAGCAATTAAAAGTGTTTTTGCTCAGAAAAAATATGGATCGTTGGCTATTGGGGTACGAGCGAAAAATTATCTATTTCAAAAATAAAATGGCGACGTGTAGCTCATAACGCGCAGTCTCAACCGGTTAGAGCTACTTTTCGGTCGTCATTGTAAAAATATTTGCGGTTTTTCCGCGAGACCTACTTTGCATAATCTGGGGCCGGGCACATCGTCGGCACAGACGAACGGAATCATGCCTTTTGAAGCTGAACCCGAGTGTTTGACGGATCTCAATCTTTCGTTGTTCGCGCGACTTTGAAAGATTAAAGTTTGTTTTGCCTATCTACCTATTGTCATGGCTACGGTGATAAATATTTATTCAGCGAACGGACTGAGAGAATTCCACTTGACTGGCACACGCCGACCCAAAGCAACTAACGATTGTATTTTACCAACGCGTTTAGAATAAGAGATGACAAGCCAAAAACCTTCATAACTTTAAGGAGAATCACTAAAAACAAATTTTGTTTCGCGTGAACTAAGGCCGACAAGAAATTTTTATAACTAACATCATAAATGGAGGTTATTAAACAAGTAGACATATAGGAAACCTATGTTTTCGGTCCAACAATATATAAAATGGAAATGAGTCTATAAACACATTCAATGCTAAAACATTTTCCTTAATTAAACATTTTTCTTATAAATATGTATTCCATTTTTCAAATATTACACTAATATTTCAATTAGGTCTTCTTGGACCCCCTAAAACTATATCGTGTAGCCGCAAGGGATCCATGAAATCCCGTTTAAGAACCCCTGCTGAAGCGCTGCAACTTTTCACACACTTAATCATTGTGAATGTCATTCATATGAATGTTTTAATCGGTTTTCTGTAATCGAAGTGCCAAGGGTTTAACCGTGTAGCTGACAAGCAAAAATAGAACTGCGCCGTTTTTTTTAATTTTATCGAACAAAATCAGTAGGATTTAAACTAAAAAATGGGACCCAACTATGAGGCATATTTAACTTTTTAGTTAAAATCACAGGTGGCATAATTAAAACTAGGTTCACAACGGACGTGACCCCAACTATCGACTTTCTCCGAGGGTAGCAGTGACAGTGTGCGTGTGTGTGTTGGTGTGCGGCGTTTATTTAAAAAACAAGAAGCCTGTTTACAGTACACTACCGGTAGCGCTTTAGCCTCGGATTTCAAGCTCAAACGTGTGCGCTCGCGGTAAACGAACATTGAAAAGGGCAGCGATGCAAAACTGTGGGTTTACTTTGGAAGAGTCGTTCCCACAAGTCAAACCCCAAACTTTCGTCTTTTGTTCTTAAATTTGAGTGCTCGGGGGAAATAACCGTTGTAATAACTTTTCGGTACAAAAAAATTTCAAATATAAGTAGGTAGACGAGCATGAACGCAATGTTAAATAGTTGTAATAAAATTAACGTTGTGCATCAATGTTAACTTTGGAGATGTTTTTACTAAACAACTGGATTCGTTGCTTTATCGATCCTTGAAGAACAAAAAAACAAATATGATTTAGAAAAATTTTATTTCTTAAAACATTAGTGCTTTAACAGTAGATCCAACATTATTAAATCGACAACCAGAAAAAAATCGGGATTTTCGACGTGGCGCCAAATGGACAACTTCCCCTGAGAAACTAATGTTTAGTCAGTTGACTAAAATATGAGTCTTTGTTTTCGCCTTTTAACAATCTTAATTTCAAATAGATTTTTTAAGTGTATATAAATGTAAAAAACAACTGTTACTTTATTGATTTCATAAACCAACAAGATTGAGTTCTACTGACGTCTACCGGTAGTTCAATACTAAACGAATTACCACGTGAGAGAAAATAAAATACCACAGCGGTCGCAGGGTTACTATTAATGCAATAACTAAAAGCAAAAAGTACTAAAACATGTTTTACAAACGTCGGCCTGTAAACACTGTGTTAGAATATTAAAACAGTGCATCATTTGTTGTTCTAATCTTGGAGACTTCCTACGACAAATCGAAATCTTAAAAATAGGAAACCTCAAAACAATTTTTTTATATACTTAAAAATAATAATTCATCCATAAAACCAAAGCTAGGCGACATTCTACATTATAACGAATCAACATGAGCTCCAGAGGCTTTACACAAGAACAATTCAATTCTGCTATCTAAGTATAGGCGTACGTAACAAGTTATAAAGAACCTAAGAACCAAAATATCGTGCAGGGGCACACAAAGCTTTTACACGCAAGGCAACTTAAGATGAGACTTGCCTAATTGTCAACCGCAGTGCGGATGCCGAATTGGAAGCGGATATCAATAAGGTTTTGAGTCTGAATAATCAATCACCCTATCCAGTGGTTGCCGACCTTTTATTTGTCGCTTTTCAGTTTTCTAAAATCCCACCGAAGTTGGTGTACTTAACAGTCATGTAAAAAATTTGAAAGTGTTCAAATGTCTAGAAAGGTTGTGGGGGAGACGTTGGGGGGAGAGGTTTTATCAATATGCATAAATGTTGGTAAAGTGAGGTTTATCGAGTGTCGCAAAAGAGGTCTCCAAAGGTTAACTGGCCACCTTTTTTATTTATATTTTAGTCAAGATCTTTTTACGGGAGGTATGCTTCGGCCAACACGACTGGATCTACTGAAAATGCCATAAAAACAATTGTTCTGTTGTGGTTTAAGTTGCTCCGTTTATACTGCTCGAATTTTAGTTTATCCTGTTGTTGCTTTTTCTTGTGAAAATTTTGCCTTTAACAAATGGTACACCCCGACCCCCCAGACAACCTCTTGCGACCCCCAAGTTTAGGAATGTGAATCCGGCCTCTACATAAGAATAACGACAAAAATAAGGCTTATTATTTTCAGCCTTGTTAAGTGGATATTTTACCCGTATTTTTTTCGCCGGCTATTTTCGTTACCAGAAAGTTGCTCATGTAGTCTCCACAATGCATAACGTCACCACCGACGCACATCATAGTGTAGAAAGAGTTAAGCAACTTTAAGCGCACACCACACAACTCAGAATTCCTGAAGCCTGTGTTATTCTGCCGTGAACGCAGAAAGCGTGTCGGACTCGGTGTGTTGTTTTAAATCGCTCGTTCCTGCCTTGTTAATGGATCGGGGCGCCACGTGTTAAATGCCAGCCGATCAAGATTAACCGTTTCACCTGATGGCAGCGCAAAGACGGGCGCCATTTTGGTTCCTTAAGATAAAGATTTCTTAAGATGTGCGCATATTGTTAATACCTTTAGCATTGTTGGCATAATCACTTGACAAGGATATACTTCTTATATTTAGGAACACAGTAAGGAAACCCAAATAGTTAAAATATACGTATAGACAAGTGGAAAATGTATTAAATATATATGCCGATAACAAACGGTTTAGTAGCATTATTTTAAAAATCGACAGATGCAATTCTTGTGAGTTGTGACCGATAATAATAAACATTTTTTTAGGATTTGTCAACCGATCCATGACAATAACCGATGTTTTTATGTACCTGAGACTTTAGGCCGACATATGAGTCTATATCTTCTTTTTCATGAAATGTACAAAGTTTTTCAGAATTTTCATGAAATCTACATTAACGAACATTTAATATAGCGCGGTAACTAACGACCCTGTGCAACTACAATTTTCCATATCCGGAAATATGGTTATTTCATTCCAATTTGGAACTGTCACTCATACAGCACCTATGGCACACGTCGTTATCAAAACAAGTGGACACATTGATTAGACGCAATAAGCCACACACCTGGTTAGCCAAGTGGCTCAGTACAGACAAAGACTCTATTCGCTTATATTAGATACGTGCGTTGAATTCTACAAGGGCCCTTTACATCCATGCAATCACAACTAACACGCACCTAAGCTGTCATAACGTTATGATAGATCGTAATAAAGGAGCAGCATAGGAAGCAATGTCGAGCATTTTTAACAAGCACTTCACGGTGCTTCTACCGGCGTCAGCGCAGGTGGGATGGACGCAGCGCGCATTAGCAGACTTTTGGAGTGGTTTTAAGGCGCCATGAAACACCTGTGTTGTTTCATGCAAGCACCATCAGCTGCAATTCTGAAATCGCAAGGACGTTTTGGGTTTGTCTTAAATAATTCTCTACCTATCTCTGCTAGACAAGCCAACTCTTTTGAGGCAGTAAGCTACAGAAAAAACAACTAGCAAACGCATCAACGTTGATATGTGCAATATTAAAATAAATGACATGTAACAATCGGTGTAAATCTTTG
Source organism: Ascidiella aspersa (assembly GCF_963924565.1). Classification (NCBI taxonomy): domain Eukaryota; kingdom Metazoa; phylum Chordata; class Ascidiacea; order Phlebobranchia; family Ascidiidae; genus Ascidiella; species Ascidiella aspersa. The sequence continues at coordinate 26,722,588 of NC_139451.1, forward strand.
ACCAAACATGCCAGGAAAATATGAAAAAACACTTTCAAGAATCGTTGGAGCATAATGGTTGGAGGTTGTAGTAAGACGTAATATAAATATCAAAGCCCATACACAAGTAGGTATCATTTGTTGAAAATGAATAAAGAGTTATTCGAAACGTTTAAAATGATACCTACTTCTTTATGGGCTTTGATATTCTTATTACGTCTTTCAAAAATAAATTACATTAAAGTGGCTATGGAAAGTGCTTTGGAACGAGTATTTTCCAATATAACCAGTTTTATGTAAACAATAACGCTATACAGAAATATACTAGTCAACAAATATTCGATTTTTGCTTTCGTGTCATGCAACATGTAGTAGACAGTTAACAGAGCTTTATTCTCGATCAACGGTGTACCAATGAAGATAAAATTAATTATCTGATTTGCTTATGTTAAAAATGCAAACATTTGGGATCCACATATTTTTTTAACCCAAAAAGTAAGCGTCCGTTAGGAAAAGTGGTATTTTGCTACTATAATAGGGTTTAAAATCCAGGCTATAGGTTTAGCGCGGCAGCCTACAACTTAAGGTAATGTGACACGGCACAGCACTTGTTCTGTGATGTTTGTTAAGCAAGTTACGGTCCAAAGGCCTTTTGGCATAGTACAAAAAATCTTTGTGAAAATAGAAATGTGAGCGCATAAGAAAACATAGCCAAAATGAAATAGGCAAATCACAAAATTAGTCTTGCTTTATTGTAGAAATATGAATAAAAAGTAACCTGTTTTCAGTAGTTAGTTTTATCTCTTAATTTTAAAAGACCAGTGTATTTATATGCGTTTTACAAACACTGGTATTTTTAACAATAACAGAAATATGAACATGAAGCTCAACTTTTAATAAACAACATTACAAGAATGGAAATTTTGCCTCGATTTTAATTTACTTTGGCATACAAAGATTTGCAAAATTTAGGCAGTTTACTTTGGTTTGTGTAGATCTTTCTAACTTGACCGCATTTTATATGTAGTGTTTGGCAAATCAAAGCTTTACAGAATTATCGTAAAACTTGTAGTTGTTCTTTAATGGCATATACGCTTTGGAAATGCGGTTTTTAGATAATAATTTATCGCTTCTTGACCTGATAAGACAAAGTTGTACGAAAGCTCGTCAACTTTTATAACACAATTTATCAACAATACCACTTGTTTTTCAGTTTTAAATATTTGTTCTTGTTTTTTTTTCTACGCCTTGTGGCTAAACGTCATGTGAAATAATCGTAAATCGCAACGCAACCTTTTTTGAGGTGTCAATAATGTGTATTCAATAAACGCTGATACACTGATTCATCAAACCAACATAGCGCCACTCAAAAGCACAATCAACCGTATGTTTAACTTAGAGACAAACGTAAATGAATTAACTCGCCATCCAAGTTAACGTGATTTCGCGAAAGTGTTTATTTTAATTTACGAAATAAGTAACATTTAAGTTATACCAGCATGGCAAATGTATTAGCAAGCTGCACCACGTGGTGGGTTGGTCATAGATGGACACGTGATGCTACGCGGTCACTTCAAGCAAAAGAAAAATGCATGGAGTGTCGGCGGACAGGTATAAATTAACAGTCAACGGGAACGTGTTCACACTTGCTTGTAGAACAAGAGTAAGGCGAGGTGAATAAAACTTGCAGGCTTTATTTAGGTGAATTTAGGGAGCACTGTTTACCCATGAATAAAATCCACGTAAATAGGAAAAATGGGCAAATATTTGTATATCTGACATTGCGTTTTTGGACGTTTGTAAACCAAGCGCAAAATATTAAAAGTTACTTAAAAACTTCTAATTTTACGAAAAGTCTGGCCATTTGCCGATACGTTATTAGTTGACGGGTCTTTTTTTCTTTGAGTTACATATGAAGGCAGGAAAAAGAGTTTGCTGAAACGCAGCAAGAATGCTGTGTGAAAGAGCACGATTTTGCAAGTGGCTGCGGAATTTCCGCGATTGTTCCAAGGTGTGTTTGTGTCGCAGCAAGACACCGAACACCGACGAGCGCTAATGCCAAAACTCAAAGCGATAGCATTCCGACTATTATTGGGCAGCCAAGGGTGGTCGGGGTAAGATTAGGATTGTCTCAGGGACAATACGATGTGTCAATTTGACTCGTCTACTCACAGTAACTGGAGAGCGTTCAACGGCTGCTGCCACTTGACCAGCTAGATCGGGACTGCTGTCGTTTCGAATTGGTGCTAACATGAAGACGCTTGCGGTTCAATGCGGTACGTGCTCCATCAGGTGTCCCATTGATTTCTTTGGAAAAGAGACAATTTTAGGGTTACTTGATACTGAGAAAAAATAGCAGTGCTGCCCCACAATCGATTTAAATGTTTTACGAAGCCTGCTTTGGTATAATATGTGGCCATTTTTTACGAACGTCCTACCTTTTTTAGGGTTACTTCATACTGACAAAAAGCAGTGCTGCCCCACAAACGTACCAAATGTTTTACGAAGACTGCTCTGGTATAAAAAGACTGCTTTGGTATGTGGCTATTTTTTACAAACAATCTTCCGAAAAGGTTATACAGAATGATAAAAGCGGTATCGCACAACGTTGAAGTATATGCAAAAATCCCTCATGACGCTATAATTAGTTTGGTCCTGTAAACGGTTTTAAAACTAAAACGGCGATACACCTTCTTAAAAATAGTAATAATCAAACATGCGGAATCCGTTAAAACTACAATACCTGCAAAAACAAACGACAAGGCGTCTGTTTAATCCAACGTTCGTTTTGTGGCCCAGTTTTGACCAAAAGGCGCGGTTCGACGGTGCTTGTTTCACAGGCGAGTAGGCTTAAAAAGTTGACAAGACAAGGGTGTGGGTTGAACAAAGCCAGCAGGCCAAAATATTGCTCTGTCATGGCAACAGATTGGATCGTATCACGCGAACGACACAAAAACGCAGGTAAGAAGCGGGCGGGGGCATCTTGCCTTGAACAGCAGCGCGCGCGTATGTTTCGGGCGCTTTATTGTGACGTCATAGTCGCTGGGCGATGTGCGTGACTGGCCGACAGAAAAGACTGTTGCGAAATTTCGCGCCGCTCCTTTTTAGAGCTGGAGTCGGGTTGGGGAGAAATGGAGGGTGGCGGTGTGTAGGGGTGATGGTGTACAAAGGAGGTCTAGGCTTCGAGGAACTGAAGTTTCACACCCTAAACAGTGGAGGGTTTTTGATCGCGTGTATTATGCCTAACGGAAAGGTAAACGTTGCCTGTTGTGGTTAAAAGCCACATCGACAAATAGCACTCGTTATTGTAATAGACAGCGGCTACTTTAAGCGCTTGTCAAAAATTTTTGAACGATGTATTCCAAGCGTAACTATAGGGCATTGAAATCATTAAGGAAATAATTTTTTTCGTTTGTGATTTATGGAATAAGTGGACACTTTTTAGTGAGAAGTCGAGTAAGAGCGACTAAAAAACGCTTCAAAAACTAATGTTGACAATAGGGCGATCTAATGCAATTGTTTGAAGTGTATAAGGTTAAAGTATAATAATTTTATAATATTTTTGCTATTCTTGATTAGAAAAAGGTGTTAAACGAAAGACAAACGCCTCAGGATTCGCAGATCAGGCATATTATAAAATCCAGTTTTAGGACATTTTTCTAAATTCGGCAACCATCGGTTTATGTACGAGCGTAACAGGCGGGCTTGGCGCAAAACAAGGGTGGACGCGTCGAGCACAAAAAGGCAAAGTTTTCTCCCGGCACAAAACCAGCTCGGGCTGAAAAAGGCTTTTGCGTGCGAGCTGGCGAGTCATCGAAACGCGATACGTCACAATGGTTTCGCGTGTCGCCAAAACAGAACGGACCTGAATAGATTCCGCACCGCTGCAAGCTCACGTAATCAGAACCCCAGAGAGCCCATCCTTTTCAGCCCGTGCGAATGAAAGGAAGCAGTGCGGGAAAAAATCGGGGTCGGACGTTTGTGTGGGTGGAAGAAAGAGTTCGGCAACCAAGTTAGACTTTTTGATAGGGCCGTGGGGCAGTCGGTGGGTTTGAGTGGCGACTCGGTGTAGATTATTTCGGAGGTTGTCCAATCGCAGTTAAAACTGTTAAAGTTTTATCTAAGGTATATTTTGTTAGGTGGAAAATAATAAAATATGAACTAAACAAATCAAGGAAAAAAATTTGCAAACCACGTTTTTGTTCGGAAATAATTCACTTTTAGTTGCGTAAACAATTGTATTTAAAGACTTATTATTTCGCTAACACTCACTTGATGCTATAAATGTAATTAAAATAGTATTAGAAACTAAACATTGGCGAAATATTTTGCAGGCAAAATGCAAACGTAATAATAATGTGAAATTAAGCAGAAGACTGTGATCCGCCTGTTGGTCAAACTGTGACCGAAGCCAATTCACCAGGACAGACGCTACGCTATGACTTCAGTTTGGGCGCGACAGGTATGAACCTTCCTCTATTTTAATTTATACCTATCCAGGATGTTTTACACATATAATAAGTTAACGATATTCTGAAGGAAAAACACTATTCGATGTTCAACCCAAAACGTTGAATTATATATCTTACTCAAACATTTTAGTTGTTGGTTATAGAAATCATATTTAAAATACTTTGAAATAAAGTCTTCCGATAAAATTAGTTTTCTTTCACCAACCATTGTATTCGTATTTTGCCCAATACTTTGGCGATTTAAGCTCAAAAATATTTTGGGAGTTGGTAATATGCTCAACAGTCACCACCTTACCTATACTGTACAGTAACGTTTACAAGTGACTTCAAAACATCAGCTTCTATACGTAAGCTTAGGTCGGCTTTTAACAAACAAATGATGACAAACTTAATATCTGTGCTTCACTTTACCGTGAGCGTTTTTCGTCGAAAACAAAAACGCGGTGACGGCAGATTCCAACGGCTTGGTCTGAAAACACAAGTGATCTTGTATTTGTGCGTTCCCGGTGCGCGCGCCCTAAGGAAAATGGTACTAAGCGGCAAGGGATTTTATGTGAATAGAGACTCGGTGCGATGGGTTGCCGTTTCCGCTGAATCTGGTCATCCATGTCCCTCTATGTAGAACCTGCTCGTATTTCGTACGCTGCTGTACGGTTGAGAGGCCTAGTTGGAAGGACGTGCCATTATATCGCGTAAGCTGTAGACGGGTGCTACTGCTATTTCGCCTTTTAAAGAAGAGCAATCCTACGCTATTTTGTTCAAAAATTATTTTCGCAATTTTGTTTAAACAATATCTCCCTCTTCTTTAAAACCATGCCTCATACGTGGTAAAGAAAAAAAACATCAATATAGCAAACTACGGAACTGTTGTTCATTCCCAATATAAATACCACAATCAAACTAATATTTTTAATTTTTTTTAACTGAATCCCTATTGTCGTATTATGATAATTTTTTTGTTTTTATCGACCGATGATAATTAATTGCAGTGATGCATTTGAAACGTGTGTAAAGCATTGAAATACCTGACAGCATTTTCAAAAATACTAAAATCGATAAAAATAAGTCCAGTCATGTTTCGCTTCCTAATATTAACACATGTCAAATGCCTAAATTGCGTAGGAGGAATTGCTTTTGGTGGAGGGTTGTGTAAAAAAGGTTTGCTTTTGCATATATGATGACAAGTGACCCAATTGAATTTTGCCGTGAGCAACTTCGTGATATTGACCACAAGTTCAACGATTGGTCTTGCTGAAAATCAGTATAGAAAAAAACTTAACCACATTTGTGTTTCTTAAACAACAGGAAACATATCTTAACCTGTACGTAATTTCCAACGCAGAACAAGAATCGGGAAAACTTGGTAAGAACATTCGTAAGTTGTTTTAGCACTGGTGGAGGGTTTGGCGTGGCGAATTCGTTACAGAACGGCAAAAATTTGCTGAATCACAGTCTTACATCGATAAATAACAAAGTATAACCAAAAAAATAATTTTAAAACCTAAAACTATAAACAAATCCAAACGCGAATGCGCCACGTCGTAGAGTGCTGGTTTAAGGTGAACAATGTGTACAATGAGAGATACTGTTGAACAATGATGAGCAGGTTACCCGTATGTGACTTATGATGATCGTACAATGGCCTATCGCAATGCTGAAAACAAAAAACAGTCGCTCAATGGTGAATGGTGTCCCTGTGTATGTCGTTGTGTTGCGTTTTCACTTGGTCAAAACGTAATCGTCGGAGTAAAAATTAAAATGACCATCATAAATTTTTAAGCTACATAAGTATTAGGGATTTTTCATTTAAAAAATTATAAAAAACGCCCGACAATGCGCATTTATTGTGACTGCATTTCGCTCAGTTGTTCTCAATATGTCTTAAACGTTAGATTAAACAAAATTATAAAGGATTTTTCGTGCAAATGTTCTCCTAAATGTAATTTTGTGTTTTGGGGATGTGGACCAACATAAATTATCTTGTCCATCTTCAGTACGCTAAGAAATCCTGCTATGTTAATGTAAAATAAACACATGTGCGAGTAGTTAAAAGGTGTAGGCAAAATGATGACAACGTGCTCCGTATGTGACCGATGCATGATCAAAATCATACCAAACACAACACTGACATTAAACGCCATTATAACTATGGTGGTGGGAAATAAAGGCTGACCAATTGTGACTTTTTTTATTTTGATATGACAAATATCCAAAAAAAAAATATTCCAATACGGTTGGGTAGCCTTGAAAATTTCGCATATATTCCAGATGTAGTTTTAAAACAATTAATTTAACACGGTCAATCACTTAATATCCTAAATATATATGATTTTATTTTAACTTTAACGCAACAACTTTAGAAGACGACTGAAAATTACGTAAGTGTATAGTAGTCGGTGCATGGGATAATGGTATAGAGCAGTGGTTTCCAACCGACCTAATTTTACAGCCAAATCTGATGTCTTGCATCATGCATTTAAATCGTACCCTTTACAGACTGTGATTTTGGGTTTTGAGTAAGGCTAAGGCTTCTTGATCCAAAAATTTTACGATAATTATTTAGAAAACCTAATAAATATTAAGTCTGGTCTTACGATTTTTATTCATTTTTGTTTCGAGTCTATTAGTTGTTAACATTCATGCTTAAATTCCAAATTCCCACTGTATTTTAAATCGAAATGAGTGTAACTGGTGGACCCAACATCAGTATTTCGTTTATGGAACCCCAGGAATTCGCACATAATAGGTTGGAAACCGCTGAAAAGTAGCGTTTTTTGCGTTATGAACGTGTGTTAAAACACGTAATCAGTAGAAGTCCATCCCTGTTTTACTCTACTAACATAGCAGCAATGACAAACCAACGCGAAGCACACCGAGCCAGCCAAAGTGGATTGCTTCATCGACTAGGTTAGCTAAAACAACTGTGTCGACAACAACGAAATCAGCTAACTTGGATTGATGGCGCACGCTAATATGGTTTATTCCACCACGTGCACCAAATGCTCATTACAACCGCCAATAATGAAGACGAAACACAAAATGCGTGTTTCAATGTGCTTATATATTGGACAGCTTGTATGAGCGCGGCATTATGGTGTACAATCTTTGTATTTGCATGCGGTGGTGGAAATAGTCTTGTTTTTTTCAATGGATTTTGTTTTTACGTTTTCTTACTTACATGTTAAACCAGTGTAGTCTGAACGCTGAGGTATCAGCCAAATGTGTAAAATGCGGTTGGGATATTTCATAAATTTTGAGATCCAATTCGCAGACAAATTATAACGAATTAGTCAAAACATTATAATATGGGGAATATTGTAGATTCGCAACTAACTCTGTGTATAACTTTCTGATAAAATGCTGCTTGTATGAAAAGGCTTACCAGTCGGTTTCGTAAATGCGTCCTTGACTTCGGGTTTTTGCGAAGTCATTTTGCCGTTTTACCTCTTCGGCGGTAGCGTGAACGAAATAGACCGTAAATGTGCGTCGTTTTACGCTTGACCGACCAACGGAAAAGCAGGCCACAGTTCAGTACAAGACATTTCGGCAAAAATATAGGATTTTTACCCAACGGTTCCTGTCGGTCGGCAGGTGACTTTAGTAAGTTCCTGGGACATGCTAAGGGTACTGTTTTATTGACGAACACAAAAATGTGTTAAATGACTAAGTATACTAAAGTTTCCTACTTGACACTAAAATCGCTTGAGCGAATCCCTCAATACACATCCTGAAATAAATGCACCTAATCGACGGCATTTCCATGGCTATATCTTGTAATCATAGTCCGGCTAAAGTAGTTCTGACTTACGATTCAGGTATACTCATAATAATATACCTTGAAATTTAGGAGGTTAAATTTAGTTTGTGGTCATTGTCTCCATAACCTGGACAAAGTACGATGCCTAACCTAGGATTTACTCAGAAGCTAGGTATTTCAATTGTCATGAATTGGTTGTAACCGTTACCATTTAGATGTGTCCAGATTAAACTTGGTGGTATAAGCTTACTACTTTCACAAGAGCGAACCACGTTCTTCTTAAGCATTTTAACACTATTGAATATTTGATCAGGGATCAAAAAGTGCACCTACATATTAATTTTGTAATATGCCAAACTAATAACAAAAAATATTTTTAGGTATCAATCTTTTCTCACTCTTTGGTAAAGCCGAAAAAATACTAGCGGACACCAGTTATTTGGAACTCTGAAAATTTTACCATTGGCCGAATAGGATATTGGTCGCAAAAAATAATAAACCAAATTATAAGTTATAAAGTTAAGGAAATGTGAGGCAAGTCATTAATACTTTTAGCAATCCGGTGATAAACATAAGACCCGTGGTACGGTAAACCAAAAACATGTGTTACGAATGGCGTTCGAGTTACTTCTCCATTTCAAACTGCTGGCGCTTGCCTATTCGGAAATGTAGGGTGGACGTTTTTATTTTTCGTCTGCTCGCATTTTCGATTGTGCAATTGCCAAGCGTTAAACCACAGAGAAACGTTAAGCGACCGTGCGCCACCCGGCGGTAAGCATATGTACTTTAACTAACCGGTGGAGGCGCTAAAGACTAGTTGGTGATGGTTTATCGTTATTAGAGCATGTAGTGTACGATAGAATTATTTATATATCATTACTTGGTTAAAACTTAGCCCAGAAGCTGTTTTCTATGAAGGAAACTATGCTACATTGGTATTATTTTGCAACAATTAATAAGTGTTAAATTGCCATGTCAATAAAAATGCAATTTATAACAAATTCTTTTGTTTTCCTAATTCGTAGTTGATAACCAACGGAAATCAATCGCCGAACTAAACGAAGGGAAAACACACAAGCAGCCAGCAAAGAAACATCGGAAAACGTCTATACGCGCGTTAACCTTCACAACAACATTAAGACGTCCAAGCAATGGTGCCTTCTGTAAATAGGCTTTAAGCATTATCCTATGATCACTTCGGTAATTTAATACCGCAGCTATGCACATTGCTTTGCACGCTTACAAACTATCAAGCGCCATCTCGCCGTGTCTGTATGCCTCATTCACTTGCGTTAAAACAAATGCTTAATTTTTCACTTTCCGATGTGTTTAACTTTTTTCTACTTCTACACATTAGAGCAAACTGTATTGCTGTAGCCTACTTTAAACACCAACATGTTCGCTTAACCAATTTATCAAGTGTTTACGTTTCGTCGTTTGAAGGAGAGAAGCCATAGACCTACCAAAATAGCTATCAAAATTGCGATTGCTGCCTACTTAATTTGCTTTTGTGGAGGATTTGACTTTAATAGCTGTGAAGTGTATATAAGCGCGCCGCCGCCATTTAGCTATGTGTAGAAATGCTGTATGTTACATCAGGACATGAGGTTTACTGTACGTATCTTACCGACTTCTAAAGAGTGAGTTACTTTAACTTGTCGCCTAACAAACCCATTTTTAGGGACTTATACAAAGCATACTAAAATCTAACACAAAATTGCACAAACTTTTCTGTATAATTTTACACGTATTTTATTAATGGCCCCTAATCAAACTGACACATTTTAGTTGGTTTTATCACATAAATTTTGTGCCACTTTTTCTGCAATTTCTCTCTCTATATCTATATATTTGTTTTAAGTGCATTTTGCTGCAAACATAGCTTTGTTTTATTTCTAAACGCTTCCAAAGCAATTTCACGCCCCTTATAACCCATGTGCAATCAACAAGTAGAGATAGTTGGGGTTACGGAGGTGTCAATTTTGGTGTAAAACTTAAAATCGAATATAAGAGGACTTTAGTGACTCCTATTATATATTGCAATGGGCGCCTGGCGAAAACGTATGTAGTTAAAAAGCTTTCTTGACGAAGCAATTGATAAATCCCATATTATATAGCAAAACGTGTTAGTGAATTACAGCACCTACAGATGAAGTATTATTAATAACCATCGTCGCTTGTAGTAAAATTTAAATGCACAACAAATTTTCTATCCAAGCGCCCTTATGTCTCACTAAAGTCCCCGGTGCAAAATTCTCAAAATGCAATAAACATTACGTACGTGCCAAACCCGAATCACATACTGTGAAACGCCGAATTCAGTTGGCGTCCAGTAGAAGGAAAAACTTCTTTTCCGTTGGGTGGATGTTCCACAAATTTTGTAAGTTTGATTGTTGCTATGTGTGCGACGTAATCTTGAAAAATAATACAACTTAACAATTAGTATAGCTATGTGACTGTTTTGTTTTTTGTTCGCAGTAACGATATAAGCCTGTCGGAAAAGATTACACAAAAATACAAAGTTCTAGACATGACATAATTTATTTATTACCGACTTATAATTTTCAGTCTATTGATTGCCTCCTTAAAGTGCTAGGTACCCAAACTAATGTAACGGATTAACCTCCTTTGAGGAGCGTACTATCTTTATAAACTTTTCCATTGAACAAACACTAAAGACCGAACGAAGAAAAACTAAAACACCTTATGCGCGTCGTGCTAAATTTATTGTAAGCACTTCGGAAATGGTGTGTAAATACTAATACACAGAATTGGAATCTATTTATTGTTAAACACATTCAGCAGTGCTTCCTTGCGAACATTTTATAAAGCGACGAACGTAGTAACACCAACTTTTGATTAAAACAAATATTTTTTTATGCAAAACAAAACGCCCTTAACCAAATAAATAACTTTTTTAAAGAATTATAAAACTCCTTATTAACCTTGGCAAAAATTTGTCCTGCTTACAGCATTAGCAGAATCGCCTTAACAGTTGAAACAATATAATAGGATTATCACAAGCAAACGCAAGTGCTGCCTGTCCTCGTTCGAAGCGTGAACGGGCAAACGGCGAAGCAGGTGAAGCCAATGAGGTTAGATGCTCGCACGTGCACCGCAAGCAAGGTGCCTTCGAATTTGGGGCATCCATATAATGGCCGACTGGCCTTGCGTCGACGCCTTATCGAAAGCGGCATCGCGGCCGGCCATTCTTATTCGGCGGTCTGCCCAGCCTAGAAAGGTAACGCCCCGCGACGGAGCGGCACAGCCGGCAATTAGCACAACTTCATGTTTTATAAGCCCGGGCAGCGGCGCCATTGTTTTGCGCTTCAAAGCGCGCGCAGAACACGGAAAGCCGACGGGATTCGAGAAGGTTCTGCCGTGTACCGAAGTCACCGTTAACCTAATTCTAAACTTGTCCAGCTGTAATCAGTACAAATAAATTACTGAACTGATGGCTTATTTTTTTTCTCGGTTAAAATTGGCGCAAAATGTCGCAGTAAAAGCTATTATGAAATATGAATGACATAGACCAGGGGTCGGCAACCTTTCGTATTCAGTGTGGAAGATTATGAATTATGTCAAAATATGAACTCGCGTGACAAACATTTTTTTATGTTTGGACTACGGAGACGGTTATAAACAACCCGAATCCGACTTCAGTCAGTTTCATCGAGTCCCGGGCCCGGCTCAGTCGCTACACCCTGTGTTTCACCCATTAACGTAACTAAAATAAGAAGGATGTTTATCAATCCACTCATAGGGCTCATAGGAAATATGCCACCATATGCTAGTCCACCTTAACAATTTACGGTGGCTGCCTCATCAGTTTCGAAATCTGGTACTGCTCAAGCGCACACGTCGGACTCGTGGTAGTTTCAGCTAGTATTACTCGAGTCCCGAGTCCGACTCCGAAGCCCTGCTGTGATCTGACATCTAATTTACGTACCTTGGGAGATTCCATTAAACCTAATTTCATACGTTAAATTCTGTAAAGATACCCTAAGTCTGCTGAAAGAAACGAACTGCCACGAACTCAATACTATGACCGCTATTTTAGAATATACTTTTCAGCCGATACCTAGAAGTGTTACCAATCAGTTTCGCTTTTAGCTTGGTTTAGTCGCAGAAAAACACACGTGCTTACTTTCAATGTAGAATGGCTTTAACGCAGTAAACATCACGGCACTTCGGGGGCATTGTGGCGTAATACGAACGGTAAGTCGTATGCAACAAGTTTGACGCCCCCCAAAAAATAATCTTAGATACAACAGGACACTAGCTTGACATGTGTGAAACTATTTAGTTAGCGCTAGTGTTGGTGATTTAATAATATTGATAATAAAGTGGTAGTGTATTGGTTGCACTTTCTTAAGGTGATATAACGTGTGCGTTAAATCATTTGACGTGCCCTAAAAAATCATCTGCAAGCCAACTGTTGCTAAAAAAAAGACGAAGAAGACTTTTGTCATAATAGTTTAACTGCAAATCATTGTTAAATAATTTATGTGAAAAAAAAAAATTACAAAATTTTACATTTAAATGTATAGCGTTCAAGGTTGAGATCCCAGTAATATTTGCATCCTATTATTACAATATGTCAGACCACAAACAAGTGTAAAATCAACACCAAGATTTAAACTCTGATTAACCTACCGACTTAGGAAGTTTGTGGGACTGTAATCTTCGTCCAAAAACGTTAGCACATTAGGACGTAAAAATCCAAAAATTAGTATACAATAAGCAGCAATTTACCAAAACATTTAAATTAGTTACCAAGTAGCCTAGCCTTCCTGCAACAGATAAGGCATTGATTGTTATACACGCTATGAGCCAACTACAAAACTAGCTTTTTGTCACTGTTTTTCATATTCGCGCTACTACTGACAAAAGTACTGGTTGCTTTTGGGTTGGCTGATAGTCCTAATAGTAGAAACGTTTATCAAAGAGCATATCCCCTATAGAAAGAAAGAGACATTTTATATAACATAAATTAGTCTCTTAATTCATTTTAATCAAATCAAACTGAAGACTAACAATACAGCCTAAACCTACTTACAAGTTTTGGGGAATTGAGCACCTTTTAATATATAAGTGGTGTTATAATAAATCGAAGCTCCAGCCTTGATGAATATTTAACATAACATCGGTTAGAAAACATATATATTTTATATATTAATACAAAAACAGCAAAACTAAGTCATTTTCTTGAACTGTACAAAATCTACAATGGCGGAATATACTAAAAATCCAAGTTTATAAACCAATAAAAAGACAGCAAATTAATCACGTGATACAATTTGTTATGACGTCAAACGTAAACAAATCAAAAAGACGACTTTTAGCTGGTGTACGTAGGCTATTGTGACTAATAACAAGCCCAAAATACGGGTTATTGCTTGAAAAGGAAACATATTGCCAAGAGAAACGTGAATTTTACATTATATCGCCTACTAAAACAGGACTTTTGCGAAGGTAAGGTTCAACCAGTCCGCTTATCGAGCATTTGTTTACTGTTTACTTAAGTTTTGCCCCAAAGTCGCGAAACCAAACACGCCTTGCCAAAACAAGACAACAAACCGTAGACTCTACTGTACAAAAAGCAAATAAAGCCGAAGCTCGGCGTATTTCCAATCTTCGCATTGTCCTTGATTCGGCAACAACAACAATACATCGCGGCGAGGCAACGAACAATGCATCGCTATCTGCTTTATGATACCGACAATGCATTGCGCGTTTGGCTGGCTGGCGCACGTTGGCCCTTGGCGCGAAGGTGCTGAATGGGCGGGTGCAATTGGCCTTAGGGATTACTAGAGTGCAGCGCGAAGAAGTACGCGACTTTCGGGATTGGCATTGTCCCAACTGTGGCGCCGCAAAACTATAACTGGTTAAAATGCGCGTGTCAGAAATTAGTTGCAATGGCGGCGTCCCGTAGTGAACCAGATCAGAAGAGGACAGCAGGTGATTTTTTTTAGACGGCCAAAATTCGACAGTGGCACATCTGGTTTTCATTCGTCATTGAATTTGTGGTTGTCAGCTGTGCACAGATTAGACTTGGCTGTGCAGAGTAAACGACGTATGTTTAAGTGTGTTTATAGCTTTGCAAACTTTTATCGGGAGCTGATAAGATAGAAGCACCAAGCACGTATATATATATTTATCATATCAGATTACAGGTTTATGATAGCACTCTAAAACTTTAGTACTTCAGCATTATATTCAATCACCTGTGAATATTGCTAAAATGTTTAACAAAACCAAGAAATATTAGGAATTATTTATTTAGATGACTTAGTAAAGACGCGCAAAACAGTAAACTTGTTTAATGCAAGATTCTTATTACATACGGCAGTGTTCATAGCACCTTTGAAAAATCAGCAGTTTTAATTAACCGATTTTAAAGTGAACCGTGAATAACGCATTGTTAACGCCATTTCAGAAACCTTAGGTTCTGGTTGTTGCTGTTTAACACTTACAACACAAACTTAGCAACATGTCCGCTCAGGTTGCTTTACATTCAAGCGATTATCAGCAGGCTCCAAAACCGTACACCTCTCTGGACCAAGACTTAGAGAGCCAGGGCGCTTACGCCAAATTTGAGGCGCCTGCCCATTTGTCAAAACTACAGCATGAGGAGCATTCGCAAGACGGCAACAATAACGAGAGTATGGCGGGTCTGAACGGCTTTCACGACGTATACAGGAACGCATTTATGCCTCAGCAGCTGCAACACTGTAACCCTCAACACCCCTTTGCGTACAACTTCAGTCAGAGACACTTTGCCGCCGCTCAGCAAGATTGGAAAACGCCCATGCAAGGCATGAACCCAATAATGACCCCTCCGCCGCCTTTTGCGGACGATTATAACTTGTACGGCAGCAACAGCAGGCCCGAAACAACACTCGATTATAGCGATAACGTGAAACTGATGTACAACAACTTTGTGGCCAACCAGGTTCGGTTGAACGAAGGACAGGTCGAAACGCCACCCACCACACCAGAGTCGGATATTACGAACGAAACAGATTCGGTGGATCAGAAATCGCCGCCAAGCGAAGAGAGTGAGCTTTCACCAAAAGGGTTTGCGTCTAAAGACAGCTTCGCTGAAGGTTTGTATGCCGCATTTTTGTATCTATTTCTTTAAAAAGCTAATACATCTTACCAAGTAACCTCTGTATGATTGTAACCTTGAGCCGTTAAAAATAGAATTCATCTAGTTTTAGTACCGCAGCATTTAAAATTATTATAATTGCTTCTAGCTTCTTCCTATCTCGATTGCCCTGTATCATCAAAAATTATTATAATTGCTTCTAGCTTCTTCCGATCTCGATTGCCCTGTATCATCACCTAGCGACAACGGACAGGATCTCGACAGTCCGCAGGGAGGCGACAAAGCGAAGTCGGGCAAGAAAAAGCGCAACCCGAGGACCGTGTACTCCAACTTTCAGCTGCAGGAGTTGCACGGCTACTTCAAGAAAGTACAGTACCTCGCTCTACCCGAAAGGGCCCAGCTGGCTGCAAATCTAGGCCTCACTCAGACACAGGTTAGTTCTTTTGTGGTAATTTGTTGGTTGTGTAATGAATGTATACCATTAAATTGACAGTTTTGGATTATTTTTCGGCTTTTGGGTGTACTATTTACATCCTTTTTCCAGTATATACTAAATAAAATTCGCCCTGTTTATGTGCGTATATGAATAAGAATATACACCGTTGTCTGTTTTTAAATTGACACACCTAATGATAACGAACAACAACAAACGAAAAAATAAACTACAGCCCTTATAGTTTTGTATGAGATAACTATTCGCCAATTTGTCATGGAAAAAAAATCAATTTGTCATAAAATTCAGTTTAATTAAAATTAAGACGGATTATTTGGACATTTTTCGACCGAAATCTGCAGTTTTATTAAGGCCATTTGTATTTTGACGTCATTTAAAAAATATTTTTGCCTACCATTTGGTAAAAAAAGTTTAAGAACCCCTGCTCTAAGCAAACCGCATTTTCTTCTCGCAGGTAAAGGTCTGGTTCCAAAACCGTCGCTCCAAGATCAAGAAGCTGCTGAAGACGGGGGTCGTTCAAGATCTGGAGGAAATCGGGATCCAAGTAGTGGACAACCAGGCTCCGGAGTTCGAGCAGAATGTCGGAGGAGCGGAGTGTCGGCTCACGGCGATCGCGCCAGCACCGAAACGCAATAGATACGACGATCCTGATGATGACGTTGAAAACAGTCGCTTGCACCAGTCCGCCGCCGCCTGGAACCCTGCCAAGATGCACTGCCCCATGACCAACATGTAAGTTTGTGTTTATAACATTTAACTAGTGTTAATTGCGCGCCAGAGATAACCGCAAATTGAAAAAATATTGAGATTAGATGTACTTGATTTGCTGTTGAAGGTAAACATTAGATTGTGGGTTAATTTTAGGCTTGTTCCTATCCGATCTGTTAATTTCACAGATGGGTCTTACTCAGGCTCTCTTTTTATAGCGCACTGCAGTTGTTGTAAACGTCTGTGCGTGAGAAGTTATTAAGCTCTGTCCTATTTATTGAAAACTCTTGAAATAGACTAGCATAAATAATTAGATCAAAAGGTGATTTAAAATAATTGTCGTTGAAATAGTAGGTTGGATTGTTGACCTTTATTACTATTATATTCACCCTAGTAAAAAACACATATCTAATAAAGAATGTATTTTAAAAAAAATTTGACAAACAATAGAAATAGCAACATCATTTTCCCAAATATTTTCCTGAATGTTTCGTATATAATGCCTGCAAAGCAAGGTACTATGGATATTGGATATGTACGATTTTCCCCAACCATTGTTTTTTACATTTTAGATCGCACAACCTTCCCACCGACACTTCACATCCGGGGGAAATCCCCGGTATGATGTCACTCTTCCCCACAAAACCTGACGTCAGAAGCGGATACGTCACCAACGGCCACTACGCTAACGTACAACAGCACTACCAAGGTAAGTCATAAAAAAAAATCGTTTGGCCTTCACTGCCAACTCAAAGCATCGCGAACGGTTTAAATAAATTAAAAATCATTTCCCCATCATACCACTTTGCTAGAATATTTAACAAAGGCACAATTATATGGTACTCTCAAGGACAGGGTGGGTCAAACATATTTGACTGCATCAACCATATTCGAAAAATCTTAAAAAAAAACACGTTGAACAATTTTCTTTTTTTGGCCGCAGATGTTGGAAATATATATCCACTCTGTTGGTTATTTATTGTATGAATTCCCCCCCTACAGGCCTTCTATTAGGTATTTAGCTGTACAAAGCAGATGCGGAATCAACACCCTACTCACTCACTCAATTTCGGATAAATTATTCAAATCCGTAAATGGCTGTTTGCAGGCTTTATAACGCCTTTTAAACCTGGGGTTCGCAACAATCCCTCGTGAGTTTATAACCGCCATCTCACCGTTACGGATAGTCGGATGCATGTAGCTTTAAAACCAACTTGAAACAGCAGTATGTGCAGTGTGCACGTTACATATATTTTTTTGAAATTACATGAAGCCTGCTTATGTAGCCATTTAAAGTCGACTGATTTATTTTTCAGCAGTACAAGACCACGCATTTCTAGCTTAGGTATTTTTGTTTAAATCTTCAAGTTTAAAATTCTACATCGCCTGAAACTTCATACCGCCATTTGAAAATTGAAAATTATTGTATATCACCTTTGTTAAATGAAATCTATTGTTTGTTTACAGACTTCCCCGCAAACGCTCTCCAGTTCCGCCAGATGGGTTACCCGACTTCACAAACCCAACAACCGAGTTCGGTCAACTCGTACGAGTCTGGTATCGACTCGGCCACCGGAATGACCCACAGATACCCAATGCACGACTCAAGCGCACTCCAAACCGAAGGAGCCGTCGTTGATTCAGCAGGGCATCACCAGTTTCCAACCTTAGGCCAGCAAGATCTCAACGAAGCCATAAACGCCGGCCACGGAAACGTGACGAACAGCTTTGCGTCTTGCAAAGACTGGTTCTAATTCGTTGTAAAGCCAAAGTGACGTGTGAACAACCTTTCTGAAGCACGACAAATCGAGTATGAGGTTTGCGCTATAATGGTGCTGGAATGAGGACGATACCGACTATCGGTATTTCGCTAAATAGCAATCGATGAATTTTGAGCGAATTACAAATGCAATACAGATGGTATAGAGCAGTGATGTGAATATGCTGCATGTGTATCGAAATAGCAATCAATCAATTTGGAGCGACTTACCAATGCAGTAGAGAAGATATACAGCAGTGACGTGAATATGCTGTGTATCGCTAACCCACTTTATAATGTAATTAGCGAGGTTTATATGCTATCTTTGCTATTCGAACTTTTATAAATTTGTTTTTTAAATGATATACACTGTCCGACTGTGCTTCAATCGCGCTACACCGCATAAGCACTTTAATTTTATTAATCTATATTTTGATACACAAACCGCAATTTATAAAGTCACTGACGCACTTTATTATGTATAAATACTTCTTAAACTACACTGTTATAAACACTTGCCTATAAAACGCCTCCGTTCGTTCCCTTCATTCTCATAAGCCTCTTGGCAGGTTTCAAGTGCACATTCAGCATGAGATTACGTCACACACTGTTTGCTAACTTTTTTTTTTTGTTTCCACTAACCACACCTTGTTCAGTTTTATGCGCGCACATTGCACGTCTAATGTTGTTAGCGCCGATTTCCACTGTGCTGTTTTGTACATACATACCAGTCGCCCTGATGCGCTTGCGCCATTTTGCGCTGTTCAATAAAATGCAGTTTTTCGAACGTCTGTTGTGTCTTAGTCGGGTCTGCGACGCCAAAAACATGTGCTTTAAGGTCTTAATAGCACAAAACATAGAGCAGTAGCTATAATTGTGTAAATGTTTTGAACAACGTGACACAAACTATTTCTACTTTAAAATATTAAGTAGAGCTAACTTGTGGTTCTAAAAAAATCATTAGTTTTCATAAGAAAAGCACAAAATGTTGTTTGCTTCTGGACGACCTTCATCTTTATTTGACGTTTCCGTTACCTCGAACCGTTATGCATGCTATAATCTTAACAATATTGAAAAAATTGCTTAAAGTAGGCTTTAACAAACAACATATAATTTCAATACCGAGAGCATTAAAGTCCTTTGGTATATCATTTATTCGTATAATACACTCATATAGTTAACCACCTGGTTTCGAGTCGGCTACAGCAAAAACGCAATATCAGGTAACAAAGACCAAACTCTTCGTAAGATTGGTTACAATTTTTTAATTGAATCATTTTATAACCTTTGGAGCGATGTTGTAGTAGGACGTAGTAAGAATATCAATGCCAATACAGAATTAGGTAGCATTTTAAAGGTTCCGAATAAAAGAGTTTATTGAAACGTTTAAAATGAGGCCTACTTCTGTTTAGGCTGTGGTATTCTTAGGCCTACTACATTTTATAACTTGTTGGCTGGAATTTCGCAATCCACATAACAACGTTAGCGCGAACGCTCAAAAAATATAAATGCCCGCGCCCATATAGACACAAATAACATTTTTAGTTAGTGGTTTTCCTAAGCCCCATACCCTGGAAAGAACTGGATAATTGACCCCCTCGCTTCACAAGTTATCCAGGTAATCCTCCAAAGACCTTAATAACATATGCGGTGAAATCCTGTATCAAATAAGTTTATCCGGTTCTCATAAATCTGCTTCATTCCGGCTGTACGCTATTGTATCGATTTGAAGGATTTAAACAACGATCGAAGGCATATGGATATTGTTTAAATTTCGGTGTGTTAAAACACCCTTTTTAATTTACATATTTTGAAATTGAAAAAGTGTGTGGTTTTATCATTGTTTGTTAAACAGGCCCAATACTCTTTAGGCTAATTAACCCTAAAAAGACAAAAAAACTGTATGAATTCATTAAGTCAAAGTCAAGTCACTTGCCTAAGACTCAACTTCAAGTATTTCACCTGAAAGTTTTTCAAAGGAAGTCATGTTACTTTTTCAAACGCCTTAAGTCAAGTCAATTAAAAACAGCGATTTAAGTTCACTTGAGTCAAGTCATTTACTCAGACTCAAAGTAATTTGTCCGACAGTCTTAGAAAGGATTAGCCCAAATGCATTAAGTCAAGTCAATTAAAAACAGTGCTTAAGTGACTAAAGTCACGTCTTTGACTCAGGGCATTATAGCCCTGTATGAACCAATCACATAAAACAACGCCCCCTTTTACCGAGTGTAGCACAAAGTTGCGTGCAAGGCTGTCGCAATGTACAGGAATAACCGGTAGTCCGTACGTCATAGGCCACCTCGAACCTCAGCTGATGATAGGCTTGCCCGGACTCAGCACCCGACAGTGAGTTTCGGGCCAGTGCATTCAACCGTTATTAGCCTTACTCTTATTAAAAGTGCGCCCGACAAGCTGTAATTTGCCTTCGGCGACACCCGCATTTGTGGCTGGATCGCAGCGACAATCACAGCTGCTGCTGTTCTTTTTTTAAAGACTAGCATCGCCGATTCTTTTGCTGTATATTTTGATCCAGCGCGATCACGTTTTTTCCAGCCTTCCAATTTGGCCTTTTTGCGACGAAATGTGCGAACTTGGCTGCCGAGCGTAACGCAAGCCTACTTAAGCCAGCTTGGTTTCAGAAGGCTGTTTTTCTAAAATTATTTTTCAATAAATCTGCGTGCCGTGTGTTTTGGATTCGCCGCAATCTACCGCAAAAAACATTTCAGTGAACCAATTTTACAATGTTGTAAATCACGTGGCACTCTTACAATCAATTTCGTTTTTTTAATATTGGCAGGCTTTTATAAGCTCTATAGTTGAAAAACGCTTTGGTTTAATTGACTCTTTTTAGCAACAGTGACTTTAATATGGTCGTCTTTTTCCAAACCGTCAAATAAAGACTAAAACAATCCATTCAAAAGACTGAAAAAATCACAACCTTGCTTTAAAAGTTTAAAATATTCTTCTTTTTTGTCTTGAAAAGTGCGGTTCTGCAAAAAAGCTTGTCGATGTTAAAAAAACACTTCTTCTTTGCAGTTGACTCCGAGTCTTCGTCTGTTAAATTGTGCATCATTGGTTTAGTTATAATCACTATAATTAAGATTAAATAAAACAATTGAATACGCCCAATCGTGAAATAATGTTAAATATCGCAATTTAAAGCTATTGGTGAAGATTGGGTGCAATTTTCCACTTCGCCTGAATTAACCGAGCACACAGCACACGATAAACCTGCATGGCGGAACTAAATTGAATATTCTGCCATTTTGTTTCTGTACTCAAATGATTGCAAACCAGTATGGTAGAACCATATTTTTTTCGTAGAACTGTAACGAAGTTTGTTTTGTCTTCTATCTCTATATTAAAAACTAAGAAAATTTGTACTTCTAACCCTTTTTTACACTATGTTTATTAACGTTCATTCGGCATGGTAAAAAGCTTATATGCAGAGAAAAAATGAACATTAGCAGTAAAATTAAAAACAAACTGAAATGGATTTGCAATATCCACGCGTGCTTGTAATTTACACAAGAAGTTGGGGAAACTTAAGATTTAACTTTCAAATGGTCCTAGTATTTGGACTAAATTGTAGATTTGGGTTAACTGTCAAAACATGCTTTTTTAGTGGTTTGATGTCGAATTTTAGTTTAGAGTCGCATCTTATAACTTTCCGTAAAAACTGTTTAACAAATTCTTCCTACTTTAATCAAATTTGAAATTGATATAGAGCTTTAAAATCATTAGTTACGACTTAAATGCGTTTGGTGCAACAAGCCTCTGGATTTGGTTCATTATCGGGCATATATCATCACGATTTCAGGCCTTAATACAAGGCGTTGCATGCTATAACTTTAACATAAGGCACATTCATTTCATTCAATAAAACAGTCGTCTCAGGAATGCGACCAGCGTAACGGAGGCACATGATTGGTCACTTCGCTCACGTGACCGCCCAAACCGAGGCCGTCGTGTTTCCCAGCACCGTGGATCTCAGGCGAGGTTGGGACCACATTATTGCTGCCGGGGCAGGCCGGGTAAGTCCCGGGGTGAACCGGGAAAGTTTCGCACGGGGGCGTGGGGGTTCCCCCGTACTGGCAGTTCCACCTGATGTTGGTTTGCTGAGTCATGGTGACCTCGCCCTGGGTAATCCCCTGCTGGTAGTGCTCGGTCCCTGTTACCGGTTCCATGGGCCAGTGGTGCTGGGCCCCCGGGTCGGTGGGGTACGCGCCCGGCCCCATTGGCGCCGATGATGTCATCATGTCCATTGTGTCGGGGTGGTTGGGCGGTGGCGCGCCGAATGCGGCGAAACTCATCATGATGTCGCCACCGTTTTTATGAAGCAGCTGCTGCTTGAGAAGCTTTTTGTACTTGGATCTTCGATTTTGAAACCAAATCTTGACCTGTTGAGAATTTTAAAATATTAAACAAGTTAAAAAATCAATATTAATATATTATGGTCAGGTTGAAAACCGTGATAAGCTTTCGCACACCATGCTTCATCAGGTCAAAGTAGAAAAAATGTTTTCATTTCCACTTCGGCCTAATGATGCACGGTTGTGCGAGATTTTTAATGCGATTTGTCTTTATATAGTGCCACATGATTACCCTGTTTAGAATTAAAAGGTTTTACCAATATGTATTATTTTGTCATTTACCAATATATTTTAAGTTTTTGTTTATGGATCATTGAAATTTTCTGAAACCAATCTTGACCGGCTAAACATTAAATTGCCTCAATTTATTTTGACATATTCAAATATGTTTAAATTTGTAAATTATTTTTTGTTTTTGTATATATTTTTTGTTAGAGCAAATTGTTGTACTTTCATCTTCAATTTTCAAATCAAACCACGAGTTTAGACGTACTCCGAAAAGTCGAAACTGATTTATTTTAAGCAAATTTTTGTATCACTTAAAACTCTAATTTTGTAAAATGTTAGAGGGATTTATATTTGCCAATAAAGTCGATTCTCTTGAGTAAGGAAATGTTTTAGCATATTTCCTATAAATAAATGTTTAAGAATACAAAATAAAGTTTGTTAAAAATGCGATTTCAAATGGGATTGCTTTTTAACATTTTGCGTTTTGACAGCAAGTTAAGTATGGCATGCGCTGTGGTATTGCATCACGCGTGCGGTCAATCCATCTATACTTCGGAGCTGTCAACGTAAATGTGATGTAACTGTAGCTGCCTGGGATACCGTTGCTTGCAATCAATTATTTATGTTTTACTTTCATGCCCCCGTATGCCTGAACACCTTTACCACACGCTGTTGAAAACCTCGAATTTTAAGTGAAACTTGAATAAAATTAAGAATATTATAACATGACCGGGCACATTTGTTTGTAATTGTTTTATCGTTATTCTATAGTCCATGTTGCATACCTTTAAATAACCCCAGTTGTTCACATTTGTTTAATATATAGGTACATTTGTCCGAAATATTGGATTTTATAATAACAGACATTTGTCTTTTTAAGTAACAAAATACTATTGGCAATAAAATCCTTAACATATATAAAAACAATACTATTTTATTTTACGTAAAAAAAAGCCCTTTAATTTTGTCTGAGGACCAATACCTTCGAAAGTTTCTTTTAACAGAATAAATATTTTATAGGATATTTCAATCCTATAGCCATTATGATATTTTTCCTTTGTTTGAACAAAATAATAAACTATATATTTAAACAAATTCAAAATGCAAATCAGACCCGCGTTCGTAAACAAAAAGACAAACCTACATCTTAACCAGGGTGAATGGATTTCAATTGAGCTATACCGGGATTTCCGTTAAGGCCAAAAATATAATTTTGAAATCGCTTCCAATCTATAGAATCATTTCGACTATACTCCAGAGGGAAAGACTCTAGGTGAAATTGGATCGAAACAGAACCTTCGCTCATTTTTCCTTAATAGGATCGTAATTGGTTCGGTTCTCCCTTGCCCAAGCAATAAGGGCCCAATGGTCTTAATAGAAAAATTGTGGCAATTGTCTTCCGCACAGCAGGCGAGACAATTACCGCCTGATTATGTTATTTAGAAACGGCTTATAAACGCGAGACCGCCGCACTCTGGCTGGGTTTATTCGTTGGGAATATTGAGGAGCGCCCTGTTTCTGCGAATAACTTTAGTTTGGAAATTGCTTAACATGAAGTTCGTGTATTTAAATGAATTGATGAGCATTCGAAACGTGTGCCGAAATGAGTTGGTACACTTATGTAGAACAGTTAACAGATAGGCTGAGTATGTGTTAATACGATGAATATTCTATCCATAGTTGAAAGTCGCAAAAGCTTGTTTTCGTTAGTCTGTGTTATGCTGGCTTAAAAAAATCGAGTTTAATAGATAAGACTGTATGTGAAAGTTCATCCCGATTAGAGCACGCATATAGTAGGCAATTTTTAAAAGAAAAATTCGTTGTAAACTGAATTTATATACTGTATTTCATATTTTAGTGAAATCGAAAACAGTGCTGCTGATTTACAAATATACGAGTTAGGTTTTCAAAAGATATTTTGAATGTATACGAATTTGACTTCAATGGGCGTGTGGAATCGAAAATTTAACTACTATTATGAGGTTGGATTTACATGTCATAGCAGATTATTTCTAAGGCATCTTGCATTAGTCTGCTGTTTTCAGATAAAATTTAGATTCTATATTCAAGTTGTGTTTATGAATATACATTTAGGCAAGATTTTTCTTCAAACTCATTGGTCTTCCGACATTATTACTCAAAAACAAAGTTGCTTTTCTCTTGTCGCTAAGGTGGTCTGCTGTGTGCCACAAAAATTTGCGACCCGTCAGAAAAGCAAACTTAAATAAGTCGACCGCCCCCAAGTTTATAACGCCGAATCGACACCTGGCCAGAGGCGTACGGATCGGATGCCCGACAAGGCCCGGTCGAGGCAAATAACAGGTTGCGCAGTCGAAGATATGGGCTCCCCTAATCCCCCGGCTTTAGACGGGCGGCTAGATTTTTCGAATTCGCGACAATAACTGGATATACGGTTTTTGAAAGCGAAATGTTGCGCACCTGCGTTTGGGTAACTCCAAGCGAAGCGGCGAGCTCGGCTCTCTCGGGCAGCGCGAGGTACTGAGTGCGCTGAAAGCGGCGAACTAGCTGCTGGAGCTGGTAGCTCGTGTAAATCGTACGCGGCTTGCGGTTTTTCTTGCTTTTTCCGCCCGTCGATGTTGAATTGTGCGCCGATGTCTCGACCGTGCCGCCGCCGCCATTTTGCTCCACTTCCTGGGGCGAAGTCTCCCCCGAACTTGAGGGGCTCTGATCGCCGTCGAAAATGTCCCCGGCCAGTTCCGATGGCGCCATTTCGGTCGAGTAGTATGGCTTTTCCCCAAGGCTTGGGACGTAGGGAGGCAGGCGACGTTGCTGTTGCTGTTGTTGCTGTTGTAGCAAGTTGCTGCTGTAGTTTGCGCTTAATTCCGGACGGTTGTGCGGGTTGTACGAGGCACCCGAGCTCTGGAGGTTCGGATAACCTAAAAAACGAGCAATGTGTGTCTCAAAGCTATGCCAACATCATGAAGAATAATTTTACTGTATATGTTAAAAAAAATAAATTTTGCTCAATGTTACACGTTAAATTTTAATTATCAAGTGGCAAGGAATGTTCTTTGCTTGTTTGCAAACCTAACTAATTAAAAAAATAAATCCATAATCGTTATTTTAAATATTGTTAACTTTTTTGATATTGTTGCACCAAGTCGCCACTTTTCCATATCAGGCTTGTGTATTTGGCAGTATGTGTGCCTAAAGCTCCTTGTATTGTGTGCTTAAGCTCAGCTTGCCTAACAAGCTAAGATGGTGAACGTGATGGAAAATAATCAAAAATAAAAGAAAAATCGCGCGGCGTTGTATTCAATTAATATTAACCAACATACTTTTGTGTAGTAAGAATATCGAAGCACATACAAAAGAATAATTTTAAAGGTTTCGAATATCTCAAAAAATGAAAATGATTAAGAGATATTTGAAACTTTAAAATGCTGCCTAATTTCTGTATGAGCTTTGACATTCTTACTACAGCCTCCAACCATTATTCTCCAAAATATTTTGTGTGTTTTTTTATCCAAATAAAATATACGTAACGTCATCAATCCGTACCGTGGTAGTACCCGAAGCGGTTAGGGAAGTTGGGAAGGCTTTCAGTGGTCGACTGGTATTGGAAATTCTGCGATTCGAACGGGTAGCGTGGAAGAGATGATCTTTCGCCCTGTGCCAAGCTCCCGTAATCCGGGGCTGCACGGTTGGTCAGCGGGCTTCCCCCTGCTTCGTAGGGATCCTGCCGCTTGGGATAAGTTGGAAAATGAAGGCTTGTCGGGTGCTGGAAATGTGGCGAGCTAAGCGTTGGATCGAAACTTGGCGCGGCATCGTTTGAAATCATCAGGTTGTTTTTGTTTGAATAGTCGTTTTGGCTTCGCGCCAACGACTGGTGAAAGGCGTCTGAAACCGATGCGTTCTGGTACGACAAATCCGTGTCGACAGGTTCCCGTTTCACGTCGTCCCAGAAGGAACCGTGGGCGCCCTGGGCCGGGGAGGCCGCCGACGCGGAACCGGGAGACGGCCCCGAGGACTCGATACCACTAGAGGGCAGCACACCAGACGCTGGAGCCGTAACGGTGGCCATTGCTTTGCGAAGCAGATCAATATTTTATGCGGCAATTTTTCGCTTGACTTTGACTCTGAAAAATTAGAGTATCGTAAAAAAGGCCCCAGTTTAAGTTTTAGTGTTGACGGCGGTCGTGCATCTTCATGACATGTCGGCAAAAAAAACTTTTAAAAGTGACGATATAAGTTGATTAGATTTGCGCCGAATTTGCGTCAAACTGATTTTTCTTTTGATAAAATAAGTATAAAGTATAAATAGGCCTACTAAAAACAATAACTTAAAGCAATGACAAATGTGATAAACTGAATAACTTTCGTCGACAGCTGCAACAAATGCGTTCACGCTGGTAGGCCACGATAATTGCTCTTGTTTTGCTTAATATGCGATGAATAATTTCCCTCATTATTGTCACCACCTTATACTACAATAAATCACCACCACCTTTCATAAGTAGCTTAAATGCAATCTTAAGTCATGCTAAACTAAATAATTTTTGTCGACGGCTTCAATAATTTTCTCACATTGCCAGGCCACGATAATTGCTCTTGTTTTGCTTAATATGCGATGAACAATCTTCCTCTTTGATATCACCACCTTACTCCAATAAATCGCTGCCTCCTTGTAAAACTACCAATGCATTTTTGAGTCATGCTAAACCAAACATCCTTGCGTCGACAGCTGTAATAATTGCGTTCACACTGGCAGGTTACAATAATCTCTCCTGTTTTCCTGAATATGTGAATATGATTAAATTTCCTTATTAATATCACTATCTTATACTCTTATAAATCTCCTCCACCTTGTATAGGTACAATACATCCAATGCAATTTTGAGTAATGCTGAACAAAACAACTTGAGTCGACAGCTGCAATAAATGCGTTCAAACTGGGAGGTTACGATATTTGATCTTGCTTTGCCTAATATGCAATTATTAATTTCCGTCTTTACTATCACCACCTTATACTTGAATAAATCGCTTCAACCTTGTATAAGTATACGAGGAATACTATACCTACTAACTCGCGTGCTTTAATTTGCCTCAAAATCACTGGCAGGTTACGATAATTGCTCTTATTTAACTAATATGCGATGAATAATTTCCCTCATTACTATTACCACCTGATACTTCTAAAATCGTCACCATCTTTTATAATAATTCCAGTGCAATTTCGAGGAATGCTAAACCTACTAAATTTAAAAAAAAACACTGGCAGGTTATGATAATTGCTCTTATTTAACTAAAATGCGATAAATAATTTCCCTCATTACTATCACCACCTGATACTCCTAAAATCGCCACCATCTTTGATAATAATTCCAGTGCTATTTCGAGGAATGCTAAACCTACCAACTTGCGTCGACATTTGCTTTAATTTCTCTCAAAAAACACTGGCAGGTTAAGATAATTGCTCTTGTTTAACTAAATTGTGAAAATGATTAATTTTTGTCATTAGTATCACGATGTTATACTCGAATAAATCGACTCTGCCTTATTCCACACACACGATCGCTGATTCATTAAATCGCACTTGACTTTCTCTCCCGGGCGAATTTTGTCGCGCGAGCAGCTTTCCGTCGCCGCCTTTTTCTGTCGCGCGAATCGGGTCGCGTCGACGACGATTTTTTTCTCGGGCGACCCGAATCTCGGGGCGGTGTCGGATGTCCCGGCGCCGGCACCTTCGGCCGGCCAAGACGCCCCAAAGTCCCGCGCGCATGGCTTGGGTTACCCGGCGTTGGCCGTTTAGCGAAAGCCGACCCCTGTGGCCCGATAGGATTAGGCGTTAATCCGGTGCGTTGCGGTCACCGGTTACGTGGCTTTTCTGTCTTTTCTCTTCTCGTTTTTTTTGTTTTTCATGCGCCCGGTCGACCGTTTGTTTTTGTTTTCCTGTTAAACAGGACAGTGTTTGCTTTGATGTACATATGGGGGAGAGTTTTGTTACTTCATTTTTTGTCCTTAATTTTTCGATATAAACAAACAACATTTTACTTGTTAAAAATAGGAAAAACAAATATAGGTTGAATATATAAAGGCGCAATAAGCCGTTGTTTTTATCACCAATATATCTCACCACTTTTTTTTTTTGACTTTACAAAGAAAAGATACGGGTTGCATTTTTTCTGACATATAACCACCTCTGTCCCGTGTAAAAAAAGATCGTTTAATTCCATGAAAAATTGAATGCTTAAAGAATATTGTTTGGTGTTGTTTGCCGACTCAAAAGTCCAAAAGAGTACAGAAGTAGACAATTTTTGAAACATTGAGCGTAAATCTATAGTATTTTTAAACATTTTATTTCAAGTACTGACTGTATATTGCAAGACAAATGTGCAGTTAATTCTTTTTAGTAGCATTACATTCTTTTGAAAAGAATGTCTCGGCAATTCCTAGATTCACAGCAAAATATAATACAAATTAAACATGCCGGTTGTACAAATCAAACATGCGAAACTTAGAGTGTACAGAAGTACACAATTTTGTGAACGTTGAGCGAAAATCTTTATTTGTTTTCAACATAGAATTCTCTGCAATTTTGTGCTTGAAATTGGCATTTATACATATCGAAATTTTCCGCTGTTTCTGTGACGTTTTCTGCTTAAACACATTTTCACTTACACGGGATAAACCTGTTAATCCCTTCCATTAGGGTGAAACGAGAGATTGACACTTCAGGTAATATCGCTTGGCCGCTGCACCGAAGTTGGCGGTTGGACAGACCAGAGCAATTTAGCGAACCAATAAAGCGCTTGCTTTTAATAATTAATATCGAATCGCGCTTAAAATACTTCAAGTCCTGTTTGTTTAAACAACAAGGGTAGGGATTAAACGTTGGGTCAAGAGTAGCCTACACTTCAACGTTGGTAAAGAGAACTTTACATATAGAGCAGGATTTAGAAGAAGCGTAACGTGTTCATATTGCACAAAATGGTGCAATGGTTGTTTCTCGACTCGCTCCCGCCTAAGACTGCGTATAGCATAAGTTGGTCCCGGTATGACTGGGGCGACGGTCCCGGTATGGCTTAAAGTCGTGAGTTCGAACCTCATCGCAGACTATAGTTGTTTTTCCAGCCGACCTTGTTGCACTACAATCCTGAAAAGGCTCACTGATTTCTGTAAGTCCCTCGGAAGGCATCTTGTGTAATATAGATCGGTGCCGGTATCGTTGGCCAGTACGACTCCAGAAGGGCTTGATCACATAATACACATTTTATATGTGTGTTGAATTTGAGTTTAGATTGGTGCGATATTTCACAAGAATCATTTCTTATTCGTAATTAAAGTAGCAGTGTTTAACTACTGAAGTCAATGACCTGACTTAAGTGCACCCAGCCTAATGTTTTTAAAATGACTTGGCTTGACTCGTTTCAAGTCGTTTGGGCAAATTACTTGACTTGACTTATGTCTATTGGACAAATGACTTAACTTACACGTTAATTTTTTATTAAAACTTTTAACTAAAATTTCCTTAGTTTTACTCTAAATTATTCCTGTCAAATTGCTGGCTCGCTACCATTTTGTTGTTTTGCTACTTAAAAATTTCACTCCACGACCGAATAAGTTGACCAATTTACCTGATTTCAATTCTTGTGCTTAATTGTTTGCTTTAACTGCCTAAATGCAATATATTTACGTGTTTTGCGAAAATCTCGTTTAATTTACCAATCAGTGGTATCCCGTTTCGAGAAATCTTGTCAGTATAAACACCCCTTACATATCATTAAATTGTGCAAACATCTAATGGACGACGGTTGTTGCCGCATGATACTTATTCATGCTTCATTCCCGTTGCATACCGTGAACGAAATTTACTTTATGGCGTAACGTTTTCACCATGAACTCAAACAAAATTGGGACGCACCCCTAGTCAAATGTTATGTTTCTTTTTGTAGAGTCAATTTAACAAATTTTAGAAACTTTAAAAGCGTTATGGCCTTTCTTTGAGAAATTTTGCAGTGTGAGTAAAATTTCTCCAAAATATAGCGTAAGCAGTATTGTGTGAGTCATCTATAATCAATTTGGCTAAGTTGTGACTTTACTATATTTTTGCAGACTTAAGTTAACACACTTTGGAAACAGCGTCAGGGCATTTATTTGGAGAAGTCCTGTAATGGTAACAATTATTCTAAATGTAGCATAAGTAGTATATTATCTATCAAACATTTAGCTGAGGAAGATGTTGCTTTTTGCGGTTAGACAAGTAAGAAATGTGGCTCTTGGTCTTTAACTGGTTGGCCATCACTGGGGCGTAAATCTTAAAATTTAAGGTTCCAGAACATATTAACACTTTGTTCAAAGACAAAAAGGGAGATAAGAAATAATTTGTGTTGATTTTTGCCCGTTTTACTTTGCATTTCTACCTGAAGCGTGTCCTGATCCACTATTTTTTTGTGGGTTTAAGTATGCGGTAAAAACTCAATTTTACCGCAGGTGTTCATAAAAATTTATGCCGTACCGCCATATGTCCGAAGTTGAAATGCCATAAAGGCCTCACGATTCTTTTCTCTCACGGATATGCTTTGACTAATGTCCATTACGCATGCACAGTACTGCAGTTTATGGCCTGTTTGTCTACAAACTGTGTAGGCATGGGAAAGTATCGTATTGCTACATTCGCGAATTAAAAATTAATGGGCAAGCTTCGAATGTTTTTGTCGTGCCACGAACGCCTTTTCACGAAGAT
The DNA here is from genome assembly GCF_963924565.1 of Ascidiella aspersa. NCBI lineage: Eukaryota > Metazoa > Chordata > Ascidiacea > Phlebobranchia > Ascidiidae > Ascidiella > Ascidiella aspersa. Next base: position 26,754,136 of record NC_139451.1, read on the forward strand.
CTTTCGTAAGGCTACCCAGCAAATCGTTAATTTGCTGTTGGACTGCGGGCGTATAATATTAATTTCTGCTGTAAACATTTAAATGAATACTTGTTTTGACTATGAAAACATTATTTCTCATACAGATAGCACGAACTTAAAATTAGTCATTTTTTCTGTTTTACTGTTTTATGATCCAGCAATAACGATTTTTGCAAATAGCAGATCGTAAATAAATATAGTTGCTGCAAAATTTGGAAGTAAGTCATCTTTCTAATTACAGTTTTTATATATACTATGTCAGTTATTAAGTTACTGGGACAGGTAAGCCGTTATTTTTTAACAGGCCTTATCCATTATCCACCAAGCCATTCCGCCATTTCCTTAAATGTATCTAAATTAAGGTGCAGTTGCATCTTCGTTCACCATATCGATATTTTATACCACGTGATGACGTAGCTTTGCGACGTTTTAGTAGACGAGTCTTTGTAATAAATATTGATCGGAAAGGTTATAATTAAGCAATGTGTTTGTGGGTTAGGGTTTTACTAAAATGTTTTGCTAAAAACCCTAACGTCTCTCAATTCTAAAGTTATCACTGCTTAGGTCTTCTGCTAGTAAAGGTTGTGTTGATAAAAGACACTGTGACTGAGGTTGTTTCAAAACGTACAGGTGCAAAATATTCAGTATTCAGCAAAACATTATTTTAAACACATCTTTAAACCATAAATTAAACGAACAATTTTGCGTGCAGTAAGACATCAAACATTTGAATCAATCAACTTAAATTTCAAGTAACATCGTTCTGCGTATACAATTCGTTTAACTACCGGATATAATTTATACCACCCAGCCTCGCAAAGTAATATTCCTATAGTCACAAAACTCCCGAAATATCGGCCGGGATTCCGTAGTATGTCGTCACTTCACTGCCACGCGCTCAAATATGCTGTGAACATAAACATACAACACTTAATAGTCGATTTGTCAGCCGGGCGTTTGATGTGGCCCGCGTGAAGCGGTTTCGTCGCGAATCAAAACAAGGCAAATTGGAAGTATTACACTTGACCCTTCTCACGGGCAAAAACCCGAGATACGAAATGGGCGTCAAATTGCCGTTTCCCGCCCCTACAGTCGCATTTGATGTGTCCAATTGCGGACGAGATCCGTTGCAAGACGGGCTTGTATTACGGCTAACTAGCGCGCGTAAGAAATTGAGCCCATTTCGGCGACGCCCAATCGAAGGGCGATAGATTAAAGGGAACGGACTGAAACCCGATTCTCGATTCATGCCGAACCGTTAAACGTCCTTTCCGACCGCACCGTTACGTCAAAGAGCCGCTGTTTTGTGGTCGCTCTGCAGTTGCCCTTGAACGTGCTTTTATATAAAAACTCGGCAAAACAACCAATGGTGAGGTCGCGCTTTTCTAAGTACGAGCACAAACTAAATTACAGTCATTTTGCATTTCTGTTAAGGGCGTTCGCAAGAGTCAAAACGTTTAATCCCTTACGGTAATTTGAGCTCACAATTTATCATTTTAATCGAAACTGGTATTGTGCATAGACAAAGTGTTTGCTATAGAAATACAGGTGCACAAAGTGTGGATTTCGGCATACATTACATAAAGAGACACACATTCTAACCCCCATGTAAAGCAATTTTACTATCCCTATGCGAAGTTTGCTAAAAGGAATTCAGAAATTCTTTTAGCGGTATGGCATTGATAAAAAAACTGCCGATATTCTTTTACGCGTCTGTTGTTGAAAAACATGACGAATTTGGCTTAAATAACTATACGCTCACCTTTAGGAAAATATTTCGCGTTACACTAATAAAACAATATCAACCAGGTTGCATCTCTATTACCCAACGCCATAGACAGGCTAACAGCGCCCACTCATTTTGGATCAAAGGAAGCGTCATCGCTAGACGGACCGAAACAACCTCGTGACAAAAATAACATCGCCTAAGGCAAGTAGGTTTGCTTTTGGTCACATATATTGTATGGCCGCCTTGATATTATTGTCCATTCGTGTCGCCTTTTTTTAAAGGCTAACCGCTACGCATAAAACAATGAAAGATACATACACACATATGTGTTTAACAACTGTTGTCTAGCCTTTCTGAAGCTGCTGTTTGACCAACGCTAATTGCTAACGTATCATTCAGGTTTGATTCCGGCTTACATATTCCGTATATCATTAAATTACATCTAAAAAATAAGAATAGAAACACAGTGAAACACAATAAATGATAAACCACTCTAAAATAAATACGCAAAACTGTGCGTGATTTGCGTCGTTAAAATGCGATAAACTATATTTGAAAAACGATCGACAGGAGTGTTTTTAAAAAGGCCTTTGCCACACATCGGTTATATTTGTGAAAAACGGTGAACATAACGACTCAGATAAACGTTATATTATTAAAAAAATTAAAAAAGACAGCTTAAAGTCTTGGCCCTACCGAGAATGTGGTAAAATAATTGGCACACAGCTACTATAAAATATCTTAAGAAGGCTTCATTAAACATTTTTCTGGCCTTATCAGAGTCTCTTTTAATGGTGTGAATTTGAAACTGTGTATAATCGTGTGTGTTGTGCTTCGCAGCGTGATGTGTCTACTCCAAACTACAAATGGCAATTCCTTCAGAAAGTTACTCATTTCTAATAAGAGTTATGACGCACTAAATGTTTGTATAACACGTCTCCTCGTCATTGCAAGTAAGTGACGCTTGAGACTTTAAATCGAAGCAAAAATTATTTGTCTTTTCTGTAGTAATAAAAGACAGCCAATTTATCAGAAATAAAGGGTAATTAAAAGAGAGGAAATACATAGAAAAATATATAGAAAAAAATAATAAAAAAAAATAATAAAAATATAATTCGCCAAAAAGTCATTTTCAGTCTGTTAATTAGAGTGTATGATCCAAACGATTCGCAATTTACGTATAAGTGGATTATTTAGGGGTAACGACACTACAAATGTAAAAACAGGATCAGATCTGATCCTGTTTTTACTCATGTTTTTAACTATGAGTTTTACTTGTTAATATACGCGTCAGCGGAGCAGTGATCGATTGGCTAAAACCTGCCGCCGATGGTTTTCGATTCTATAAAGATACACCCTATTGTACAAATGTAAATAATCTGCCTAATGAAAAAACTTTTATAAAACAACAAAAACCATTTCATTGAAACCAAAGTCATTTGTTGAAAAAACTTAAGTCAAGTCATCTGGAAATAGTGAATTAAGTGCATTTATGGAAAGTCATTGACTTCAGTCATTGTCAAGTCATTGACTTCAGTGAGTAAAACGGTGTTTAATGAGTAGTGAATATTTAAGTATTCCACAGTGAGGCTGTGCAAAAAAGCATTGTGTTGCAATATAAAAAACACGTAAAATAAAGCTTCACGCAGCAAAAATCACAAAGGAGTCGATTTCAGCATCGGGCTTCGGAGCATCTCGTTCGTCGTCCTGACAACATCTGCATCTCTTCTCCTGGGCCTCGGGATCGGGAAGGATTTCTTCCCGGATCCTCCGTCGTCGAAGTCCTCCAGCAAGGCGCGAGGAACGTATGAGAGTCTTCGTGATCCCGTAGAGCCTCCGTACTCCTGGTGGACATCCGAGAAGTACACGAAACTCGGAAGATTACCGTTGTGCTGCCACTTGACGGTCGGAGGACGGTTTAGGTCCTCTTTAGGGTCTCTGGAGGAGGTATGTTGATCCGTGGTGGGCTCTTGATAGGGAGGAGCGCTCGGGTAAGGTATGCCGGTTTGTTTAGCTTCGGACGGATTAGCGAACTTGGTCGGTGAAGATCGACCATGAGAGTTCGGATGTTTGGCAGCGTTTCTTACTTTCCTCTCCGGATTAGTAGGTTTTTTAGTTGAGGGAGAGTGGTCATTATTCTAAAATATCAATATATATATATATATACCTACATTAGACATATATTAAAGAACGTAGCTCGCTTTGGCGTTTGGTTGTTTTTCGAATCGCTCCTATCTAAGCCTGTGTAGCTCAGTTGGTAGAGCGACGGTTCCGGTATGGCCGTAGGTCGTGAGCTCGAACCTCACCACAGGCTAATTGTTTTTCTAGTTTGTCCTGCTTTCATCATTATTAGACAGCTTCGGGTAATCTACGATGGCTTTCGGTGTACTACTGTGTGATACGTAGGCCGTAATCGTTTGTCAAAAAGCAGCTTTAGAAGTGCTAAATCACAGTTGATATCAAAGTTGTTGATTACCCATGTGTGTGTGTGTCTTCCATTGAATTACAGGGATTCGATACGATTTGAAAATCTGCTAAAATCCTATATTCTAAACTCATAAAAAGTTTTTGTTGTTGTTGGAAACTTGTTTTTTCGTATTTTAATCGGTTTGGCGGTATTTCTGTAAAACATCATCCGCTGAGCTAAAATACCAACAAACAAGTCTTAAATTTATAGCTAGCCGGATAGTTAAGTTATTTGATAGGGTTTTAGGAATAGGATAGCCGGTAAATAACAAATAATTTTGAATATAACTTCCGAGGGGTTGGATCACAGATGTTATTAAACACATATGTTTGTGTGTGTCTTTCATTGATTGATACGGACTGATGATCCCCCAGTGTGAAGTTGCTTGTACTAACAAAATGTGCAAGTATTGGCGCATGGTTGTTTCTCGACTCGCTCCTCTCTGAACCTGCATAGCTCAGTTGGTAGAGCGACTGTCCCGGCTTGACCGGAGGTCGTGAGTTCGAACCTCACTGCAGGCCAGTTGTTTTTCTGGCTTGCTCTGCTTGCATACTAGATCGACAGATTCGGCGAGTCTGCGATGGCTTTTCGGTGTACTAATTTTGAATATAGTGTTAAGATTTTTTTTCAAAGCTTAACTTAATACGGAAGACTTTAAGTGGATACTTAAAGTAAACTAAAGAAGTCAATCTCAGTGTGGGACAAGGAATCCAACTAATTTTTTGTTTGGCCCTACCCGATATTAGGGAACATCCGTACCTTAAGCTAAGTGTCTACAAATAGTTCAACCGAAGATCACTCATATAAAGTTTGTCTGTTGCACCACCTTAATTATACAGGGATTATGTGTTTTATTTTAAAAAGCGACTACTTAGAAAACCCGGGGGACTTGAATGCTATTTTTCAATAGCGGTAAGTGAATTTTGATTGGAGGTAATTTGTCTGAAAAAATGTATTTACTATAAAATAAAAAAGCATAACAAGAATGCACAACTGCGATTTGCCTGCGATGAATTTTTTATCCTGGATGTGATACTTAATTTTTTTTATTAAAGGGGTCATATTTTATTCATACAGATTGGTTACACCAACGCAATCTGTGGTTTGATTGTCATAAATTAAATCTTATTTTACCAACCTAAAACAACATTTTTTTTTCAGGAACCGATTATAATTCAGAGGTAAGCAGTCCTACGTGACATTGCAAGACGACAGCACGAAAATAACCTTTCGAGGGTTGCAATTTCAATAACTTCATATCCTCTGCGTCCCTATGTACGTCATCTCCAACAGACGCGCAACCATGCGTGACAAATGGGAGCGTACGTAGACATTAGGGGATTAGGAAACGTCCGCCGACACAGTCACGCAGAGATTCGAAATATTAAACATTGAATTATTTTTTACCGAAATTTCGGGCACGCGAAATTCGTTTTACTATAACTGAAAAAAAAATGTATTCCGATTGGGAAAGAGCGTGGTCTTTTTTTATTATTCAATTTAACTAAAAGAATGAATGTAATTCAAAATAGTTCACTTTATTATGTATTAGATATACATCTTTTTAAATCTCAAAACGCCAATATTAAAGTCTGCGTTATTTTCCCAACAAAAGTAGGTCGTAGGAGTTTTCCCGTTGACTTTATTTGTAAAAAAAACAAATATTTTTTAAACCTCAAAACTCCAATGTCTCAAACGCTAATTATAAAGTTCGCGTAATTTTTCCAATAAAAGTAGACATACCATCAGGTTTCCAGTACTTCGCGAACGCAGCTCTTCGGCGCCGTCTCGCGGCAGCGGTTTCGGTGGTTGAACGCTCCTGTAAATCTCCGAGTGAGAGTTGGAACGGACCGAGTTCGAATCCTGCTGAAGCTGCTGCTGCTGCTGTTGGCGGTTCTTTCGCAGCCTGCTTTGGTTTAAAGACTTGAGGGCGCCGATGCGCTGTGATTTGTGACTTGATCCACTACTGGAAGCGTTGGTTACACTGCTGTCAGTACGCTGTGTGCGCTCGGAAAGACTGGAGGAATTGGAAAACTCCATCTGCAAGTTAAATATGGGGTTTGTTTCTGTGAAGCATACCAACAAGATGTTGGAATTGGATAAATATTATAGATTATTGTCTAGTAGAGTCTAGAATGTGTTTACATTTTTGGACCAAAAAGTTCAACTTTTCTTTCTAGACCAATCTTAAAATCCTGACGTGTTGGTTAAATTTTTAAATTCAGCGATACCACATTACTCTAGATTGGTTTTCAAAGTCAAAACCGGAAATTTTGTGTTGACCAGTGTAATTATTAAAAACGCTTACAAAATGCTACCTTCTATTCTATGGTCTTTGATATTTCTTCAACGTCTAAGTACAACCTCCAGCATTTAGGCTCAACATTGATGCTATTGTATGAAATGTTTCAGGTATATTTGCTTATTTTTAGCTTTAAAAACACCTTTCACAGTTATTAAGCTTGTTTTATTTTTTGTTTACAATATTTTTACAGTCTTGTTCTACTATTTTTTATGTTTGATTTGCTTGTGTGGTTATTTTTGCTGCAAAACAGAAATACAGATATGCGTTACGGAAATATGCCTGATCGTGATATTCATTATTATTACAATCTCAGAGAGCTGAAGTCGCCATTTATTTCTAAAAATAGCGGCGATTTAAATTAAGCATCTTCAGTGCGAGATTAACTTAATGCGCAGCAATTTTTCGTAAAACCAAACAGAAAGTAAATCAAAGTCAGTTTCTAAGACAAATTTATTTTGTCGGCTCCCTTATAAATCAACCGGTCTGAAGATTAACTGCCTTCAATTTCAAGTCATTGTCGTGATTGTTTACAAAAGGCGAGGCGGTCTTTCAAAGTTCAGTTCGATATTGAAAAGCCCATTGGGCAGTGGATTTGGGATATGGACATTGTAATTTCACAAAAAAAATGTTTGCTTAGTTTTACCAATGTTTCTCCAGTTGAATTTCCGATAAACTTCGAGATGTCTTTTCCGTGTAAAGTTTCCCCAGGAACGTTTTTCTGAGTTTGCGTTTCGTCTCTTGCTGTTCTGCCGCCAGGTGGCGCAACGTGGATATGTTTTTTCGTTGCGATCGGGGACCAATAGGATTTTGGGATTCGATTTACCTTAAAAATTAGTCGTATATTGAAAAATACAACAAATGGCAAGAAGGTTGAAATTTGCAATGCGTTGGCAGAAACAACGGTAAATGCATTTATAACATTAAAAATCATCAATATTTTAATAATTATATAATTCAATAAATAGGTTTCGGTGGTTTTATCTTTAAGGTAAGGCCATACGAACAAACTGTTTAACTAAAATTAACCTAGAACAAAAAACTAGTTTAATTAAAAAATGAATAAAGAGATATTCGAAACGTTCAAAATGGCACCCACTCCTCTGTATGGGCTTTGGTATTTTACTACGTATTACTACAACCTCTAACCATTGTGGTCCAGAGTTTAATTTATTGCGATGATGAGTATTACACGTTCGCCCAGCTGTACAGTAAATCACCTGCTTTCCAATTACGTGGAATTCGCCAAAGTCTTCGTCGGTTTCACCAAAGCTCATTTCGTCATCAGCATCGCCAATGTGAAAAGCATTGTGAAGGTAATCAGGCCTGTTTCTCAAACAAGCAGGGTCACCTAGCAACAAACAATATTTTTTGGTTTTTATTTTTATTAACCTGTGCCTTGTGATCCTTACATTTACAAGTCCCTGGGTAATGTATATAAGTGCATAACCAAGGGGGTATAGGTTTGTGTTAAGGGTGGACTATGAAAAATCTCAAATATGATGTCACAATGTTTGGACGTAAAGTGGATCACAAAACAAGCAATTATAAAAAACGAGTTTAGTTTGAAAAAAATTGCTGCAAACAAAATTTGAGTGTTGATCGCGCGTGGCGCAAAATACGATTTTTTTAATTAATTTAATCAATACTTAGTGGGCACATGAGAGCTTCGCACGTTATTTAATACAATGGAGTTCATGGTTTAATTTGGCAGTAACATTGCACCTGTAGAGAGTTAATTTGTTTAATTCGCGCAACATGCCATAAAAAGCGCTAAATTTTCTTGAAAGGGTCAAACAACTACTATTTATGTATTTACATAGTAAAAGTGTCATTAAGCATAATTTTGGTGACGTGGTCTTTAGGCCCCCACCAGTGTAGAAAATGTTTCTTTTCGCAAAAGACACAACCTGTGTTTATCACTAGTGCTTTTACAAGTATAGTAAAATTATTACGTTTCAGTGATTCCCAAACTGTGTGCCGCGGCACACTAGTGTGCCTCGAGAGATTGTCAAGTGTGCCGCGAAACTTTTTGAAATTTCGGAAAATAGAGTATTTGTATTAACAATAGACATACACGCAAGCATCTAAGACTTAAATACACACTATTCACACCCCATCCGTCAGAAATCAGTGCAGTTCTAAGCAAAAAGGTCTACGACAATCAGTGTATTCAAAGGATCAAAAAGTCCGACTTTTAGACTTTGAGGTCTTGGACAATGCACTAATTTGCATTAACAAATGTGTATAAGAAGATTAAGTTTAACAATACTTGACCCAACCAAACCCAAACGCTAACCAGCGCCCTAACCCAAATAATGTGCGATAATTTAATAATTATAACGCTTCAGGCCCCAATACCTCAATTTGTGACGTAATAATCTTAAATACAATGGACGAGAAACCATCCGAGTTTGGGCTTTTTTCCCCAGCATTTAAAGAATTATTAAAATAACGCACATTATTTGGGTTAGGATTCGGGTTAGCGTTAGGGTTTAGGTGGGTCAAGTGTTATTAATCCTATCTCATATTTTTTGTTATCTTTTCTGAACTTTTAATGAATATATTTAATTTATCTTCGCCGGGAGTTTACCTAAAGGTCCAAATCAGTGCATTGCCAGGACCTCAAGGTCTAAAAGTCTAGACTTTTCTGCCATTGGATGCCCTGATTGTCGTAGACCTTTTTGCTTAGAAATGCACTGATTTCTAACGGATCGGGTGCTATTCATTACAAATTATTAATTTGGATACATTTACATATAGTTTATCGTATGTTAAGGGCGAATGTAAAATTAATATATTGTGGTTCTGTTAAAAGTGTGCCGCGAAATACTAAAGATTTTTTTAGTATGCCGCGTGCCCAAAAAGTTTGGGAACCATGCACTGGTCTATACACTTACAGGTTTGGGTTTTCAACAGTTCTTCGCAAACAATTGAAATGTCTTTGTCGCTCGGTTTGCTAAACTCCGAAGGTTGCAGCTTTCCATGCTTGAGATTTTTCCCTTTCAAGAAAGATACATCCAATCTGCAACACACATTATTCGGTCAAACATATGCACGTCAAACAATAATCACGCCAAAACAAAAAACAAGGCTTTTCTTTGCAGCATAATGGTTGAAGGTTGTAGTAAGACGTAATAAGAATATCAAAGCCCATACACAAGTAGGTATCATTTTGAACGTTTCGAATAACTCTTTATTCATTTTCAACATAGAGAAAAGTCGTACAACTGTCAAGGCTTTTCTAATTACAGCTGTTACTACTAATACCAAAAAATGTAATCCCTGCACCCATGTAACATAACATGACGCAACAGATGAATGTATCCTACTCTTACTATCCTAAAGTTTACGCATTGTAGAATATTCCCCGGGCATTAAACCTTTATTTTTTCTAATAAACTGTAGCTCTAATATTCAGGGGATAACTTAGAACCGAACAACACATTATTTGTTCTAGCTTTCTTTTTTTGACAGCATTGATATGGTGGGCTTACTTAATGTTTCTAGCGGAAGATGATCTTCGTTAAAAACGACAGAAAAATGATCTACAACAGTTCTACATGTAGTACTATTAACAATAGGCTGGTAATTTTGTTCCAAATACATCATGCGATGTTTTGAGTCAAATTATTTAACAAAACTGCCAATTTATGATATAAAATTCGTTTTTTGCCTTCTTAAAGATACTCAGGTCGCGCGATATTTAAAAGTAAAGTATTTGAGCAACCGTTTATGCAAACTTACTTGTTTAAAATTCCGAGATGAGAGAAAATTTTTCTGTTGCTCGGGATTTTTTCCGAAGCGTAGTGCTCCTCCACGACACCCAGGGCCTGTTGTACGACCCGTAGAAGCGCACTTCCGTTCTCGGAAATGCCTTTGCATCGCTGTAGGCGATCGAAATACGGGGTCTTGACGTCTTTCTTTATCTGTGCCTCCCGCTTTCTTAGTGCTGTAGCAACCTGAATTTTCAACGCTGCATATTGGGTATCATTATAGACTAAAATCGCTTTTTTATTGCTTAAATGAACAAAATCCTCTAAAGATAATGAATTGCAAAGCCAAAAAGGTCGGTAGTTTGACATCATCTTGATTATTGGGGCGTTTCGATACGAGCTTGTATCCTCTTCGGTTAAATTAATGTGTATAATCTTCAGTCAATATTCATTATCAAGCTACATTACAGATTCTCTGAAGAGTTCTGTTTGTGAATAAAACTAATTCAATTTTTTTAAAGGGTATAAAACATCCAATAAGTATGTAGACCAATTAGTTCGTACTACAGATAAATAAGATTTTTCGTTAATGGATATGGTCCGTTGAACTGTGTTGATCAAATTCTGATATTGGTTTAGTGAATAGGTATACTAATATTCTTTTTTATATAAATTTTGCAGGAAAGACAGTAAACTGAATAGTGCTGTATATAAAACGAATGATATTTCTTTATACCACAGTTTTATTATGGTCGCAGGTGCTAGTTTATTTAGACATGTAACTCACTCGGAATATAATCTCGTTCGTCGCTTGGTGAATCCTTTCGTCAGTCCGCTGCATTTCCTGCTGAAGGTCACTTTCTTGCTGACGAAGGTCATTCAGCAGCTTGCTCAGTACGTTTTCTGCGCATAAACATTTTTATTTGACATTTGCACAATGCAAACAAGTTTTAACAGAGGCCGTATCTTTAACGATGATGTCAACAAGATAAAGCGACAGATTCCGGAATCATCATAAAAAGGTTAAAACTGGTACGAAACGAGTTTTCTCATGCGTGTTTGCCGTAGTTACCATCAGCAAACAAAATAATGTTTGCTTTAACATTGCTGACAAAGCTGTCATACCGTGCTTTAAGAAGGGTCTCACCTATTTTAACCTAATATGATTCACTTTACACGAACTAAAACTATACAGCTGAGAAAATTTTAACTCAAAAATTTATGGGACAATTGATGTATATTAGGGACACCAAGCTTTATCATTATAGGTACGGATGACTGTAAGGCTTGACGCAAATTGACTATGCATCAAAACTGTAGTGAGCTTTAAACATTTGCTTTTAAATTCAAAATTTCACTAGCATTTAGTTTAAAATCACTTTAAAAAACATTTCAACCATATTTTATTTTAATTAGGGATATTTGCCGCGAGCCGGTAAAATAAACTCTGCGGGCCGGATTTGGCGACCCCTCATTATTTAAAGATGCCATTTCGTGCTTAAGGTGCCAACAATTTTTGACAAAAAATATAAAAAACATTTTCGGGAAACTATAAACAGCTTTTACAACGTCTACGGGTTTCTTTTTATCTTGGATAACTTTCCTGGCCAAATAAAATATTTATTGTAAGATATTAGTCGAAATAAATTGGCAATACCGCATATCTATCGCTGATTGGTAAACCATTGCATTTAAAAAGTGATTCTTTGCACTGCTTAAATGACTAATGATGTCGCTCCCTACTGTAAATATTTGAGTGGGTTGTCCAAATATATATCAGGCGTTTCTTTTGAGAGTCACTGTTTTTCATAAATCATCTGGAAATTTTATTAAACGGGGATTCCCAAAGTTTTAAAAGAACTTGAGCAGCGAAACCTTAGATTCGCGTTTCCTTAAAATAAATTTTAAATAAAGACGTAGCTAAATAAAAACCGATGTAATTTGAAAAAACTATATACTAAATCTAAATAATATATATACCACACTAGTACACCAAAAGTAAGCAAAGACCAACCTAATTTGTCGATCAATGATACAAGCAAGGCAGGCTAGAAAAAACAACTAGCCTGTAGTGAGGTTCGAACCCACGATCTCCGACCACTCAATCAACTGAGCTACACAGACTCAGAGAGGATCGAGTGCATCATTGATCGACACATTCGATTAGTCTGCAATGGTTTTCGGTGTACTAATGACATGTATATGCCGTAATCGTTGGTCAACAAGCAGCTTCAGAAAGGCTAAATCACAGTTGTTGAAAACATATATGTGCGCTTCATTCATATAAAAAAATGTTAAGGTTACCGGTACTCCGAATCTTTTCATTTACCTATATTTTTCTTAGGTTTAACACAAACCATTTCATTGTTGGATCCCGTAAAACCGCGTTACGAACACTTAGCCATACCTTTAGAAACCAGCATTCGTTTGCAGCCGCCGAGGGCCTGTTGTATTTGCGGGGTGAACTTCTTGGCCTTTGTTTCCCTTCTGCGTTGTTTTAAGCGTTCGACGCAATCTCTGCACGAGTCATCGTTGCACAACTCGCAAATAACATCGCCGTATTCTATAAAACAATTGGTTTAATTTTTGCTATTCTTGGCGGTATAAAAAGGGACTGATGGAGTTATGCTTTTTAACAAGAATAAAATAGCATAAACACTGTCAGAATAACATCAAATTTAAAATCATGTTTGTTTTACTTGGTTTAGCCGTTCAACTCTGAATAATGTGTATAGCCCTGTGTATTTTGTCAATAAACCATCTTGGTTCCTCTGCATGGAACACAACACACGGGTTTTCTACGTAATTTCAATAACAATAAAAAAGCCATACTTTTTGATAAAATTTTGATTCCCTTTTAGTAACAACAATTGGTTACTTACCGCTCTCCCGGTTCGAGTTCTTCTGAAGCTCTTCGAAGTAACGGAAGACGCTGTTCATGTCCTTGACCTCGTGTCCGTCGTGACCTTGACCGAACACGTGCTGATGGTGATTGGTGCATTCGACGCACATGAGCTTGGCGCACTGGGCGCAAAACTGAATCGACGGGTCTTCGCATCGCGTCTCGCAAACTCCGCAAAACATTGCACGAGTCAGATTCGATTGAACTGATTTCTTGGATCTACTGCGTTCAGTTGGTCTACACCGCAAAATGTAATAATGTACCTCCCTACCACAGAAAAGATAAATGAGGTTAATTTAGCTACAGGACAGAGCCGTGTCTCGATACATTATTTGTTCGTACCCAAAGCCAATATGCATTTACATTTAGAACTAGTTGTTTTCACGAAATGTGTATTTCAATAATCTTGCTGTTTAGAGTTTAAGCCAGGGGTTCTTAAACTTTTTTTACCGCGGACATGTAATTTGTTTTGCTTCGCGTGGATCACGATGGGTGTTTTTTCTTGAAAAAATAAGAAAAAAATGTTTTCTAGGAAAAATAGATTACTTCTTAAATATACACTAATATTTCAATTAGGTTTTCATAGACCCCGTAAAACTAGTTCACGGACACCCAAGGGATCCATAGACCCCGGTTTAAGAACCCCTGGTTTATGCTCTAGTCGCATTTAGAGACCTACGCTAAAATTGAGGCCTGCATTTAAAACTGGTTTACCTTTTTACAATTTTGCATTTTCATTGCGCCACCTTAGTTTTGTTACGGTAGCAATGCCACCAAACTGCAAAAGTACTGGGTTTGCTAACGTCGAAGACTCAAAACATTAACTGTCCCGTTGTGCTTTTAAACTTCCACTACACGACAATTTACTTTATACAGAGTTGAAGTTAATGAGTGTGGTTATTCTTTATATCAAATCTCACCGAACACAATGACAATCTGCTTCAGTTGCGTCAAAACGTCGGGATAGTAAGTTCTAATCCTATCTGTAAGTTGTAACCACACATTCCTTACAAGCACGATACTTCCTTCCACATTATCATTGTTACAATAACAGCGCGTACAGTTCAAAGGTTGCGTGCTAACCTAAAAAACTAATACAAGCGGAACTATTCATTGTACTTGTTTTACAGGCCTACTCTTCTGTACAGTTATCGAAGAAAGTCGATTTGTCGGATCAGCAATATTCACACTTCTTTTAAGTGGTCGACTAAGCTGATGTTAATCAACGTAAAGTTGACGAACAACCTCACGCGTTTTGTGCTTTGTAATGGCTCGCAGCAACGGGCAGGACGACGACCCGTCGAGTTTTCTTACATAATTGACTTCCCTTTGGCAATGCTAATTGCGGTGGGCCGGTGCGGTAGACCAAAGCACGTACACACCCTGCAACGCCAAACTTCAAACAACAACACGGATTGTTACGTCACAGCACGTTCTGTTCGAATCCAGTGAAAGGCCTGGCTAAGGCGGGGCATTAATTCTCGATTGTGCCGCTGTTTACTCGCCTTTGTGCGCAGTTAGCCTTCCGCCTGCAGTAGATTTGCTTGCGCCAACTTACAACAATAACTCGACGCACCGCGCCAATATTTGCGCACGGTAGTCGTTAGTCACGGACGTCTAATTCCTACAACAGACTGCCGTTTTTTTTGGCCCATGTAACCGAACAAATCATAGTCTGTTCGACTTTGGGCTTTTATAGGGGCCACGTGACTTGTTAGATTAATTGCTGCAGTTTACCTAAAACATATATGCATAGCATATCAATCAACAATTTTGAAGTTCCTATTGTGAGGGCCTTAGGTGGTACAAAAAGCTCACGAGACTAGACCCCCTAAGAATGGCTTCCAATATTTCGTGGATTTTGTCTTTTGAAAAAAATATTTGGCTATCTGCATTTAAACATACCCAGAAACTAAGTGTAGTAATAATAGTTGACAACCACTAACAAACAAAAAGCTTGTTGAATAGTAACTGTTTGCCGCGGCACGCTCAACGTAATTTCGAAAAACCTTCAACAAATTTAAAATTGTCCTTATATCATCAAAAATCATAAACTTGAAAAAAATCATTCAATTTAGGCTATTTCGATTAAATCATAATCTATTGGACTTTGGTCTTTTATAGGGTCATAATGACTTGTTAAATGAAATTGCTTTAGCTTGTAAAAAATATAGTCATAATAAAAATATCGCAATCATCAGGTTTAAAGCTTCAATAAATGGCGCCAGGAGAGAAATGGTGGTGTCTCGAGACCAGATCCCCAAGGAAATATATTTTCTTTATTTAAGCTATGTAAATAGAAAAATTTCGCGCTTCTCGTTAACTCTGTTCGGCTTTCTAGTATGTTTTGGTCCGTTTTGAGGGAATCGTTTTAGTTCAAGTGCACTATATGGGTTAACTCTGTTATAAACGCTTTTCCGACTTAACAAGTCTACTTCGTTTCCCTTTTTTTCTATTCCGTGTTTTAAGTACATTTATACTTATAATTCAAGAGGACAACGGTTCTAATTTTTTAACTTAAACTCGATAAACGAAAAAACTTGTCCGGCTTGAAGAAGTCAAATTTATTACAAGCACGTTTTCTGTGTTAGCATATATCTAAGCGATGCGTGGACGCCAACCTTCTATTACACTCTTTAAGCCAGAATCTCGTTAAAGCAAAAGTTTTAATCTCGTTAAATCACTAGTATGATTCGTGGGTTTATCTATAACGTCTTTGCAATATGTCCATAGTATCGTAAGTAACACCTCTCCAACCTGAAAGCTTAATAAAATGAATCAACTGTATTTCCTTTCTTGCGCACCGCGCGAAATCTTTACGTGGTTCTGTGCAGGGCTGCGGAGTCGGTTAAAAAAAAAAACCCGAGTCCGACTCCCGAGTCCGACTCCGGCCAAAAAAATACACCCGAGTCCGACTCCCTAGTCCCGAGTCCGACTCCCGAGTCCAGCTCCGACTCTACAGCCGATGTATTTTACCCATTTACGCAACTAAATTAAGGTGGATTTTCTGCAATCCACTCATATTGGTGTCATAATTGATCCACCCGCATTACATGGTTTAAAAATATTTCACCATTTGCTATTACACTTTTACAACTTACATTTTGCCGCCTTAACAGTTAAAAAATTTGATACGGCGCATGCGCACGTCGAACTCGGGACTCGGGTAGTTTTACGCGGTCTTACTCGAGTCCCGAGTCCGACTCCGGCAAAACAAACCGACTCCGTCGAGTCCCGAGTCCCGAGTCCGACTCCGCAGCCCTGGTTCTGTGCAGCCACAGCTGTTGGTCAAGGGCTCTCACAGCTTTTTTACGAAATTTATCTTTGTAAATTACATAGCATCGAGCCATTTGCAAATCGTTTTGTGTTTTGGCAAATTATTTTTTGAAATTAGAACTTCTGTTAGTTGAAACTAAATAAACATATTCTTGTACATCGCACTAACACTTTGTCACTTTCTTGAGTATATTTACACTTGATTTTAGTTGCACATTTGCACATGAGTTCGATCGTCAAACAGCGGACTTCTTATGATGATACGTTTTAGGCCTAAGGTTTTAGGCCTCACCTTATGACTTAACTGTGTAACGTCATACATGCAAATTTTCCTAACAAAAATCCTGGAATCGTCCCTGTTAAAACGGCTTTCATTATTTCGTGGGCTTGTCTTAAGTGGGCTTGTCTTTGGCTCTCTGTTCGGCTAATAATTTAAAATAATGTAAAAGTAGAGTATTAAATAGTTTACGAAACACTGAATTACAAAACAGTTTTTTTTTTAGCAAAGCACGCATACCGTAATTTGGAAAAACCTTTAACAAACTTAGAATTGTCCTAAATTCATCAAAATAACACGTGATATTTAACATGGAAACGTTTACCAAGTCACCTTTGAGGTACAAAAGAAGCTGTGTATAAAGAGTCCTAAGGTCATTTTGATCACATGGTAGTATTAATCAAAGGTAATAAACACAAGCACTGTCAAGAAAGAAACTTTAAAAAAAAAAATTATTTGTTAGAATTAAAAGGTTGACTATGTTAAAATTTTGATGAAATCAACTGACTAAAGAACAAGAAATAAATAGCTAAACAAGAGTTTAATGCTGCAAAGTCGTGGTCTACTTTTCACAGATGTCGAAAAAACTATAGAGAACGAGCGAAAAGTGCCCGCAACGACAATGTATACTTGTCGTACCATTTGCCGAGTAAATATGGAGGTTGAACTTGACACGATTCAACCTACACAGCGGTTGGGCGCCGTAATAACGGGAAAAAATAACACACTGTTATTCGGTATAGGAGGGCGGTGTCATTTGGATTTACGCCTATTTTTAGGTGAGGCACAGTTACACGTAAATGTTTACAACGAGTTGGTAGTTTTTACCTTTATCCATTGTACCATTCTATCATACGTAGAAGCATACAGTCTGTTGCTTTACCTATAGAGAAGTGCTCCGCACCTTTTTTTCATTAGCGGAACACTAAAAGAAATAAACAATTTCGGCGGCACACTAGCCTAATAGTTGTAAATCCACGATAGATATATAAATCACGCAGCCCAAGTCACATAAACGTTTTACGCTTGAAATCAGTCCAAGGTTTTAAATAGTTTAAAATGTTGAAAATATATTTACGGGGCATGGTTTGATGTCCACGCCTGGTTGCAGCTAACTAGGCAATTGTGGTAAAGCTATTGTAATTCCGTTGCACATAGTGCTTTAAATATAAATATAGGATTTTAGGGTGAAACGTTACTTTTTGTTGGCACGTTTGAAAATTTAAACGTTAGCCTATAGCAATCCTCGTACGGTAGCGTTTAGCAATAACCTTATTTTAAACTCTATGCATTTTTTGGAGTGCATTGTGTAATGCTATATTCTCATTGTTCAGATTGTGGAGCAGAGTGGCCAGATTGGGAACACTATTCATGTACGACGTAAAGATGATTCTATTTGTGATTGGAGCTTTATCTCGCGCTGAATGTAAGAATTCATTTTGATTTTACGGCGTCCATCCATTTGAATAAATGTGCCTGTAAAATGATTTTGAAATAGATTAATTAGTATACTTTACTTTTTCTTAATGCTTACAAATCGTTTTAACGCAGTTAAGTCATTGTAATATCGTAGTGGTAAAATGTGAATAAAACCGACTTACACCCATTCAAGTAACTAAAATAGGGCGGATATTCAGCAATTCAATAACATAGATATTTCATTTAATTCTTCCACCCACAATACACGTTTAGAAAGCATCCATCAATATAAGCCATTCTATAGTTTTACAAAATATATGTTATTTCCAGCTGTACACGGTTATTGTAGGGTTAGGAACAAATTTTCCTGTCTTTCCCCACTGTGTTGCTCAACTTTACGTCACAATACACGTGACATATGTTCACTAAGGTGTGACCAACACCCGACCCGAACGTTATCGGCGTTTCGCGATTGATTCTTCTTTATATGGCTTTTATACTAGCTAGCGGTTTGAATCATCGTGTTACCATGTGTATTGGGATTTGTCATATACTTAACGGGCAATATGAACTGAGTGAAATGACTCTATCCGGAGTTCAATAATTCAAGGACAGGTATTGTAGCGGCCTGTACCTTTGAGTAAGGCAGTGGTTTTCAACCAGGGTTCCGCTTGTACAGTCCAGGGGTTCCGCAATTTCTAAATTCTTTAGCTAATTGAGGTGTTTTTATTACACTGGGGTTCCTCGAGCCAGTGAAATTATTGAACTGGGGCTCTTCGAGCCAGTGGAATGTTTCCATAGGGTTCTACTCCAGCAAAAAGGTTGAAAAGCACTGGAGTAAGGTATAATAAAGAACATGTAAGAGACTAATGAAGCCTTTCGAATAACTCTCTATTTATTATTTTCAACATAAGCCGTTCAAGCCGTTTGCCTCAGCACTATATATATATATATATATAGCCTGCAGTGAGGTTCGAACTCACGACTACTATAGACCCTTTCAACAGGGTGTTGCTAGTACTAACAGAATGTGGAAGGCATTGGCGTTATGGTTGTTTTTCGCTTTGCTCTCCTAAGCCTGTGCAGTTTGGTAGAGCGACGATCCCGGTATGACCATAGGGCTTGAGTTCAAACCTCACTGTAGGCTAGTTGTTTTTTTAACCTGCCCTGCTTGCATGATTGGTCGACAGATTCGGTGGGTCTGCGATGGATTAAGGTGTATTATATATATAAACTTAGAATTAGTACCTTCTCACTATGTTAAAATGAAGTGTTATATGAAACGTATAGCCTAGTATGCAAAAAAGGCGTAAATGTTACTATAGGTCTACTTTTTTCCAAAAAAAACGTCATTTTAGGTCAACATGCTTTATATAATTTGGCACACAGGGCACAGATTTACATCAACGCCTATAAGTTCAAATGGTAGCAGTAAGCTTCCACTTCAAACATAGTCAACCTTGTGGCGCAACTGTTCTTTAACGGTGTTTACATGTCGGGAGGTCTTCAAACATAAAGTTTTTCTGTGAAGCGCCCAAATTTTAAATGGGTTAATTTTAGAAAACGTCAGCCGTAATCAGTCACATAATAAATTTCTGGTGGTAATTATCTTTCTTTGTAGACATATACATACTCACGATGGCAAACAGGGCAAACTTTCACATCAACGCCTAAAATTTTAAATGATAGCAGTGTGCTTCAGCAAAAATTGAATTTTTGGCAATTTTTGCAATACGAAACTATCGTGAAAGTTGTTTTTGCCCTGTTTAGTGTCCATAATGTTCATATAAAAACATATATTTTCCCAGCCAGTACATCCTTGTATAACCTTTGTCGTGTAACTATGGAAGTTACACTTGTCATGATCAACCCATACAAGTGGTTTGGGCCCGGTAAAAACGGGAGTAAAGAACAGGCTGTTATTGGACAGAGAAAAGGCGCGTCTTTAAATACACGCCCACCTTTTGCGTAACAGCTTCAGGTAAATGTTTGCAATGAGTTGGTACTTTTTTATCTTTGCTTATTCTGTTACGCGGCCAAGCGCCTTATCTTTGTTGCTTTATCCTTACCGTATTTCGACGTTTGTAAACCTTAGTTAGCGTTTGTAAACCTTATTTTATAGCTCTGTCTTGAGGATACATTTTGCCCAAAAATATTCTTGATTGTATGTGTGCCGTTTTCACCTTTTTTTCGCGATTGCTTTATCGCACAAATAGCTTTTTTAGCCTCTTCACTCCAGACCTGACCTTTTACCTACAATTATCTCTCCGCGTTTTCCGTTGACACATAATTTAACATGTGGCACTCAAAACTGTTACTCCTGGCCTTCCACTTGACTGGGACTCAAGTCATGTTGAAATGACTTTTTAACAACACTGGAATGTTACCGTCTTCGTAACCGAACAAAATTATACCAGTCGCCCAATACGTCAATGGCCGTATTGAACACAAAATTTTTGCCAAAGCACACATCTTGATTATGAAACCCTTTAATACAGGGATGTCCAACCTGCGGCCCGCGGGCCACATTGCGGCCCGTCTGAAATTTTTGTGCGGCCCGCTAGTCATTTTTACCCCCTAGAAGTATTTTAAACCTTCAATATTAGCCTAATTAAAATGTACCAGTCAGCTTTTAGGGGCGCACTAATAGTATAGTATGGGTAAATATATATATATATATATATATATATAACTCTCAAGGCCCGTTATAACTCTTTAGAGCAATACTTAATCTTGAAACTTAGGTTCTGCGGCCCATTAAATTATTTCAAGTGTCAATGCGGCCCACTATAATGAAATGTTGGACATCCCTGCTTTAATACATTCAAACTGTAGTAAAACCAGGGTTCTGCAGCGCAAAATCACTAATAACGTGACGTATAACATAGAAACGTCAAAGTTGCAAGTGCTGTTTCATGCAACGTTAATAAAACAGAAGCAAGTAAAGAAAGAAAGATTTTCGGAATAAAATTAGATTTCCTTTTTCACGAAACAATTTGTCAGAATAAGTAGGTTGGGTATTTTAAAATTTGCATCAAACCAACTTGTCAAAAATCTTTGCGACAAAAATAAAACCAAACTATAGTTCATTGCTGCCAAGTTGTGACCAACTTTCCGCAGAAGTTGAAAACACCAAGAAAGAGAGAAAAGTGCCCGCAAAGACAATGTACCCTTGTCGTACCATTTGCCGTGCAAACATGGAATTAGGGCTTGTCACGTTTCAGCCTATACAAGCGGTGGTGCGCCGTAATAACGGGAAAACACAACAGACCGTTATTGGACAGAAGTAAGGCTTGTTTTGTTGATTCACGCCTACATTTAAGATACGAGGCAGTTGCAGGTAAACGTTTTTGGGTACATTTTAATCTTCACTCGGCCTGTCGCCCAAACTTTCATGCATCAATAGTTTTGCTCCACTTTTCAATATTACGGTTTTTCCAAACGTTATACTAGATCCCGTTTTGCCATGTAGTTTGACATAATAAGAAATTCATGGCTACCATTTAATATTTAAATTACTGACGAATAATTAGTGTACGAACGTTGATATATTTAGTATGGCCGGGGTCGTGTATCAACCGTAGGCCTACCATATAGGCCAGTCGTTCTCATCGGGGTGCCGCGGCGCCCTGGTGTGCCGTTTCTAATGCTCAATTGTGAAGCTTCTTAATATAAATAGTGTACGATTAGATACCATTTGTCAAATGACATTTTCCTACATGTTCTAAGTTGATTGCGCAGTTCCAGTTTCATTTATAGTGACATTTCAGTAATATACTTATTTCAGTCGGGGTGTTCACAATCTATTTATTATTTTTGAGGGGTGCCGCAAGCCATAAAAGGTTGAGAATTACTGATATACGCTATAGATATTGCTAACCTAGCCTTGACTTGCTAGAAGAAAATACCGAGTGGTTTTTGTAATAGCTTTGCTTCTGGTGAACATTTAACATCGATTGGAATATTGTAATTGAAAACATTCTTTTAAGCTAAGTATTTATAAATGTTAGTCTGCACGTAATTTTGTCAATTTTTATGCGTTTTGTACATACTTGGAAATATACAAAAACACCTTTGTAATGGAGCCCAAAATGAGAAATACTTTTCCACATCTCATGAGACCTTCATCGGGCAACTTGGGCAAACTATACAAACACACGGAGTTTATCTGTGGTGGGAATATTGTGGCGCGGTAGCATATGTTTCGGCAAACACAACGATCTATTAATACATTTTCGAAAAAAAAAGACTATATGAGACTTAACTTTTCGCGTTTATCTCAACGACGTCGTTGTTGTGTTAACACGAGGTTGGCGTTTTTTTATACTTTTCGGGGCACCCCTGAAATTACTTTAAGCACAGGCGACATTTTGAAACAGTCAGTGGTTTCGGATTACGGCTTAGGGTGCAGTCACATGGTTACGACAATTCGTGGTGTTATAAAATACGTCAAATGTACAACTGAAATCGAATCTGAATAAATCTTACGATGTGGCTAGCATGCATTAGAAAACGTATTTTATTTAGTTCAATTTAGCAAGTTGTAAAGTGGTTTCGTGTTACACATTACAAATACCTTATTATTTCGCAAACGTCTTAGGTAAAAACTGGATTAATTTGGCAGCAAATGTAATTTGCAAACGGCCACAGCGTTTAATATCACACAGAAAAGTTGTAAAAAAATTTTAATAACTTTTTAGTTTTAATAAAGCCGTTATTTTCTCGCTAAATTTTTCAAACTTGAAAGACGAAATCATTTACGCGGATTGCGAATATTTGTAATTAAATTGATTAATATAAATATTAACTTGGCAAAACTGTAAAGCTAAAATATGGTTTGGGAACGTGACCTCGTGATCCTATACGTCGTCCTATAGCGCTATTCAGAAAAAAAAAAAAATTTTGAGTTATGCGATGTTTTCGTTAAATTATTCTAATATACATACACTTACTATTCCTAGATTGTGGAACGTAGTGCCCGGACGTTGGGAAACTATACATGTGCAACCTAAAGATGATTCTTTTTGTTATTGCGGCCTTGGTGGCCCAATCCTATGCTAGTAAGAATGCATTTGATTTTACGGATCTCAAATAGTTTTGCCTTCTTGACTATTCCTTTTCTATCGTATTTCGGTATCTGATCGCATCAGCAGTACGTTTGACCTTATCGTTTTTTTTTTTTGAAAAAGTACATCTCAGCATACTGTATAAGTACGATACTGTTATTTAGTTTAATTGGCTCTCCACGCGAATTTACTTACTAATTGAGCATCCCTCAGTTGATCTCTTGGAATGGGCGAGTGAGGCATGGACGGAAGACAGTGGAAGTTCTCGGGAGATTTGTTGTACACCTCACTTCCACCATATTGAATTAATTCCACCTGACAAATTATCAATAAATAAAAATCGTTCTTGTAGATTAGAAACAGTTGTTAACCGACATTTGGATGAAATACCAGCTGAGATCATCAGGGTGTATCATAGCCGATGCACTATGCTAAGTGGTAGTATTGATAACCTTACGATACTAGGATGGTAAAGGTGCTAATAATCATAAACTACCATAGGAACATCAGTGCACGGTGATAACTTTACACATTTGGACGTACTAATACAGTGGTCGGCAAACTGTGGGCCGCAGAGCCATTTTTAGTGGGCCGCGAGTTACCTTTGAAAAGTTTAGTGTTAGGTTGGGGGCCGCGTACAATCCGTACATTAATTGCACTTTATTAAAAAAGAATATAATTTTTCTGGCATAGAATTTTTCAATTGGCTCACCTTGGAAAGGAAATGTCGTCCTTAGATTCTACCGAACTATATTTTTTGCATATTTTAACTATATGAAAACGAAAATGTTTCGCGCTTCTCGCGTATATTCTTGGCTTTAAAGTACTTTATGCCATGGCAGTGTTTTGGACATCAAGGCGCTGTGTAATTTTTCACCCTCACAAAAAATATCCCGATTCCGCCACTGTTTCGTAGTGGTTTTATGTAGTGGCCTTCAATAGCTCTGAAAAAAATACTTTGGGCCGCGACAAAAAACGTATGCCGACTATTGTACTAATATATTTTTCGCGTAAATTTATTGATTTCTGTTTAGTTGATGGATGCTACGATGATCTGGGATGCTTTACGAACGATCCACCATGGTCAGGAACCGAACAGCGTCCAGGCAACGCTTTTCCAGACCCGCCTGAAAAGATCAACACGCAGTTCTACCTGGACACCCGATCAGAAAAGGCCAGAACGGTTTTTAACAGAGACATGGAACTTCTTCGGTAAGAAAATGACCGGTCGAATAAACACATGGTTAGATTGATATTATTAGGAAATTCAAAGTAAGATAGTTTATGCATTTGTGTGTGTAAGCGGTGGCAAAAATTTAAAGGCAAATTGTAAATGAAAGTACTTAATTCCAATAAAGTGTGAAACGGCTGTTTGTATTTTTTTAAACGGTCTTACATATTGTTTGCATTGTATTATTAGTAATTTCATGAATTTTAATGTAGCAAGGTCATGTGGTGTGTAAGTACGCATTAATTAAGAAATAAACAATTTGAGTAAGGGGAGGGGAGATTTAGAACCTTTGTATATGTGTTTATCAGTTTTAAACTGCACAACATATATTCCAGTCATTTTTTGACAGTTTAAATCTACCAGTGTTAAAATCAAGTCGCTTTGAAACAACTGAAGTGTCAGCCAAGTCATTTGCGAAATAACGTCGATCCAAGTCAATTATTTTTGAACAAAGAGCAATTAAGTCACGTACCACGTACCACACGTTAGTTACCCAAGTACAAATCAAAGAAAATTCCATAACTAGCCAAACCCAAATCACGTCATGAACTTCAAAAATAAATGTTAAACGTACAAAAACTTAATATTGTTAAATAAACCAAGTTTATTGGAATGTTTTAATCTGAAGCGCTTAAATTTAAGCCCGTCATTTGCGTATAGATTACCTAAGTTCAAGTTTATTCTTTTAGCAAATTGACTTAGGTAAAATCAAGTTAGTTTGCCCAATGAAATCCGACATGGAGCCAATAAGTTATGGTACTTGAGTCTTTACAGCACTTTGATGTGTTCTTCTGTGATTGGTTGTATCTAACACCAAGCGACCCTCGGGCTTTTGTAATAGCTAGGAATGTGTTTAAAGAAATTAGGCTGAAAACTTAAATAAATGCATTTTACTTTTGCGCTACTCATGCAAAAAAACAAATATTTCTTTAAATGAAAGACTTGTTTCGCCGCTAAGCCCGTGTAGCTATCAGTTATATTATTAACTGACTGTATACAACAGTGTTTCCGAAACTTTTTTGGCTCGCGACACACTAAAAAAATCTTAACTATTTTGCGGCACACTTTTAACAGAACAACATAGAGTAATTTTACAATCGCCCTTAACACACGATATCTAAATGTCTAAAAATTAGTAATTTGCTAAAATGTCTAAAAATTAATATTAAAATTAATAATGTCTAAAAATTAATAATTTGTAATGAATAGTGCGTATTTAAGTCTAAATGCTTGCGTGTATGCCTGTTGGTAATACAATATTACTCTCTCTTCCGAAATGACCAAACGTTTCGCGGCACACTTTACAAACTCTCGAAGCGCACTAGTGTGTCGCGGCACGCAGTTTGGGAATCACTTGGTAGGCTACACAACAAGTTTCATTGAAATAAAGACCGCAGATATAATCAAGAATAAGGTATTTTCCTGTGATTTCAGTGCAACCAGCTTCGACCCCCAAAAGCCAGTGAAATTCATTATCCACGGATTTTTCCAAAACGGCGAGACCCTTTGGATGCATGAAATGAGCGACAACCTTCTTGCGGTATGAGAACACGGGGAAACACACAATAAGACCTAAAGAGCAACAATACCAAAAGGAGTAAAATTTATAAAAACAATAGTATTATGACAACATGGGATTTACTCCCGCCTACTTTAATTTAGGTTTGCGTGCGGGCAATTTTCGTAAGCTGTGAACCAGGGGTGGGCGACCTACGGCATTCGGGTGGCCAATGTTAATCATCCGCTGGGCACGGGGTCACATATTATTGGCTATTTCTACTAGAGATAGACCGATATATCGGTTTATTTTGGCCGATAATTTAGGACAAAAGTATATTATAATTTTTCCTGTACAACAAACAACTTACCCATTGTTGATAAACCAATTTGGTGTTAGCATTACGCCAAGTTAATATGCAAAATTACAGTTTAATAATTAATAAAGGTATAAACGTTATTTGGATGTCATTTTCAACTAATTCAAGTTTTGAACATTTCCCAGGTATATAAAAAAATCGGTATCGGTATCGGATATCGGTTGAAAAATTGTAAAAAATCGGGCAACGGTATCGGTCTAAAAAAGTGAAATCGGTCTATCTCTAATTTCTACAACTTAAAAGCAAATTTAGCAAAACCTTGTTCCTGCATCGAGTGTAACATGTACAGTTAATCACCCCTTTTTAATTGCAAAACACCAGTTCCATGCTTGATTCATAGCGGTTGTTATAAGATGCGTAAAGTCTGCACAGCTAAAATTAAAAGACCTTTCCGAGTTGTTTTGGCCCGCGAAAAGAAAAAGGTTGCCCGCACCAGCTGTAAACTCATTGCATAAAATTCAGACTGAAGTGAGCCCGCGAAAAAGTGTGGTACAAAATCCTCTTTAAAAGATGGACCCGGTTTTAAGAAACAATTCATTTTACAAGCAAGACAAATACGATCATTTAACGAATTGTAGGCCTAACCATTTGTCAAAATTTTAAAACCGAACGAGATGCATACTTCTTTCGTAATTTCATTTTGAGTTGACTTTGATTTTTTAAGGTCCACCGGTCCGCAAAATTTGTTTTGAAATTTAAAATGGATAACTTTATATCAATGTTTTTCACGTATATATATACTATAGCTTTTCAAAACTTAAGTGAAAAATTGCAAGACTAGCTGAGGTTAAAAATAACATTTCCTGTAATAAAATAGAAATTTTTCTTAACGAAGACTTGCAGTAAATCGTAAGTGATAATATATTTAACTATAGGCTTCATCTAAGAGTGCATTTCAGACCAAAAAATTATTTTTAACTCTAATTTTCACTTTGTCCTTAAGTTGTATTTTTAAAAGGTTTATCCTGGAGTTCAATCATTTAAAATACTTTTTGTTCGCAATTATTCAGGTGGAGGATATGAACGTTATTCGAGTCGGTTGGTTTGGCGGATCTTTTCAAATAAACTACGCACAAAGTGTCCAAGATATCCGGGTTGTCGCCGCTGAAGTTGCACTTTTTATCAATAACTTGAAGGTAAATTGGATTATTATTCTCTATATGATCTACGTCAGTGGTCGGCAAACTGTGGGCCGCGGCCCAAATGTGGGCCGCAGAGCCATTTGTAGTGGGTCGCGAGTTACTTCTGAATAGCTTGGTGTTATAGTGTAGTTGTGGGCCGCGTAATAGTCGTACATTTATTGCACTTCATTTTAAAAGTTGGTATGGCATAGAAGTTTAAATTGGCTCGGCTTGAAAGGCTCACGTGCCAAATGTGGTCCTGGGAGCCTGTCGAACTATATTTTTGGCCAACTTAAATTGTATGAAATTGAAAAAAGAATATCGCGCTACGCGCGTATGTTCTTCGTTTTATAGTATGTTTTACATCATGATATGGCAGTGTTTTGGGCACCAAGGGGCCGTGTTATATTTAACTTAAAACTAAATATCCTGAATCCGTCAGTTTTAGTAGTTGTTTTATGTAGTGGGTTTCCATAACTCTGAAAAGAGTACTTTGGGCCGCGACAAAAAAAGTTTGCCGACCACTGATCTACGTCATTCATCTGAATTGCCACGTATTTTAAATTTTTCGATTAACTGTTGAATGGTAAGCCATTTACAGTGGTTCGCAACCTTTCATGGCTTGCGGTACCCCTCAGAAATTACAAATAAATTGCGGCACCCCTACACGATTTTTCCATTGTCACAACAAACGGATCTTGAACAACACTAATCAACTCTACACATCGTAGGAAGTTATAATTGAATTTTCCATTCTAATTTTAAACAAAAAATTGTAAGAGTTGAGCAAAAATCAGATTCTTAATGACACACAACTATTTGTCGGCACCCTTGAGCATTAGAAATGGCACCCCAAACGAGTTGCATGTTTGTTATTCGTTTGTTCAGTAATTGTTTTATAATCCGATGGGTTTACAAATTTTAATAGTTTAACGCTTGAATTTTAAGAACTGACTTGCCTTTAAATTTACTTGCTCTAATAAACAGGACTTGACTCGTTATTTTTTGCAAAAGAACTGACTTGGGCTTAAGTCATTTGAAATAACTTGTTTATAGCACTAGCATTTAATGAAAGGTTCTAATTTAAGCACAACGTTCTCGTTTAACAATAATTACTATATAGCTAAAAATAGCATGACACAAAGGTTTAACTCGATTAAGATCAAGCAACTAACGTCGTATTTATATATTCAATGTTTAGGCCACATTTAACATGCAATCAAGTGACTTCCATGCAATCGGTCACTCGTTGGGTGCCCATCTAAGTGGATATCTTGGAGCATTGGTATCTCCAAAAATTGCACGAATTACAGGTAAGTCGAATTAGTGTTTTGCACACATAACAACGGCAAAATACGCAGTTATTTTCTTTTACAAGTAGATTTTTTTTTACAAAGTGATTTTTGTTCTTGTACTTAATGGTGTGCACCTTGGGGCAGAGGTTTAAGACTACAGTATACAACCCATTCTAGCGACTCAAACCTTATAAAGCACTTTCACCGAACTATATAGAAACTTTCGAGTGTTGATAATTTTCACCAGGCCACAAAATGGACAAGAAAAAAAAATCGACTTCGCATATAAGGTGTAAAAGTAAAGCGTTTGTTGTATTTAGAAGAGACAGTTTTGACACGGCCTGTTCATACTTTTCACGAGCAAAATATTAGGATCGTTCTGTGGCACGCGACCCACAAAGATTCGTAAATGTCGGATTTTTCAAACCAACCTGTGCGCGCTTGCTACCAGGACTGCAGATTCGGGTAAAAATAACCCAAGCCCGACTGCGGACAAAAAATAAACCCGAGTCCGACTCCGATCAAATGTACGATTTCGTCAAGCCCAGAGTCCGGCGCTGACTTTACAACCTGTATTTCGCCAATTTGCGTAACCAAAATAACGTGGATATTCATCAATCCATCTATAGGGGTGTCGTATAAATTATTCATTCACAATAAATGGTTGGAAAATATTCCACCTTTACAATTCCAGTTGGCGGCCATATTAGTTTTAAAATTTCGTACTGCGCATGCGCATGTCGGACTCGGGACTTGGGTAGTTTACGTGGTCTTACTCTAGTCCCGAGTGCGACTCCAGCAAAACAAACCGACTTCTCAAGTCCCGACGCCAACTCTGACTCCGCAGCCCTGCTTGCTACACCCACATTCATGTCGTTTGTGTGTAAATCTCTCGCCTATTACTAAAAAAATAATGATAATACTAAATCGAATTAGGAGTGGATTTTAATTATTCAATGATCACTCAACATAAGAATGTTCCAATAGTTTGCATATACATATTTAAAATATTTTATTGCACAGCTATAATAATATTGCTTCTGTAAGTAGAACTACCCACCGGATTGAAAGCTACCAGTTAAAAACAAAGCGTAAAGATAACATGTCGCTCTTTAAATCATGGTCTGACAAAGTTACTCAACAATTAAGCGGGGATTTGTGACCAAATCTACAGAACGCAAAGAGAATCGGACTTTTAGAAAAGTCTTAACAAAAAACAATAAAAAAATCTCTCAGGTAAAAACGATCAATTCCACACCTATAACTAAGGGGTGAAATTAGGATAATTGTTTCCCCGTAACGCATGGAAAATTTCCCCGAAAGCCGTCAGAACGTTACGCCATAACGGTATGCGCAATAAAATTAATCTTAGTTAACTTAGTTTTCCTAAGGTTATCATTAATTGGGAGATAAAATATTCAATTGGAATCTTGGTTTAAATACAGTCAAGGAAATAGCAGTGTCGCCTTATCAATAAAAGCCTTTGTGAAATAACAACATTCCTTAAAAGTATACGGCTTATCTGCAAACATTTTTTTACCGGAACACAATTCTGGAGGCAACTCTTTCACTTTGACTTTCACCGGGTTTTCAGGATCACAGGGTGGAAATTTCCTCGCTATAAATCTCATACTTTTGGTGTTGGTGAAAATTCCACGCTTAGGAGTTTTATTTCCACCCTTTTTCACATAATGGTGAAATTTAACACCATTTTTTACAGAGGTGGATTATTACAACCTCAAATTTTTTTGCAGTGTAAACTAAAACGTTTCGGCTTAATAAGAATATCAAAGCCCATACAGAAGTAGGTATCACTTTGAACGTTTCGAAAAACCTTTATTCATTTTTCAACTGTTGAAAATGAATTAAGAGTGATTTGAAACGTTCAAAATGATACCCACTTCTGTATGGGCTTTGATATTTTATTACGTCTTACTACAACCTCCAACCTTCACCACTAAACACAACCGTAAGACTTACCTGTTTGGCGCCGTGTTTTCTAGGCCTGGACCCGGCCGGGCCTTACTTCGTGGGCACACCCTTCGAGGTGCGGTTGGACTCGACCGACGCCGATTTCGTTGACGTCATCCACTCTGACGCACAGAAACTGACGACCGGCCTTGGAATGGGCAGCAGCGATATATCGGGCCACGTCGACTTTTGGCCAAACAATGGACTCGAACAGCCGGGATGCGACAAGGTACGATTATAAAACCAAATACTGAAGTAACCAAATACGGGTTTTAAAATTGTGGAACATAATGGTTGGAGGTTGCAGTAAGATGTAACAAGAATATCAAAGCCCATAGAGAAGTAGGTATCATTTTGTGTGATATTCATGTACTTACTAATCTCAGTCTAAAATATGTTTAATAATAAAAATAAACCAAAAGGGTATTTTATGAAATAAAGTATTGCAGCTTATTTTACTTAAATTGATGAATTCGGTGATAATATACTGAAATACATTAGTTTTCTTTAAATCAAGTTCTGCACGAAGGCATAGACGCACAACTACCAACCATGCAACTCAATTCTGGTGAAATCTGTCTTTTCACAAAATATGTACCAGTTGTAAAACTCAAATCTTCATTTAGGCTATAAAACACTAAATAAGCTTTACCCAAGGCTTTGTTTCGCTTCTAAGAACCTCGTTTCGACGATCCTGGACCCAGATGGCATTGTAGAAGGGGTCACGAACCTCGTCGCCTGCAATCATATACGAGCAGTTGAGTACTTCATCGAAAGCATCAGGTCCAGCTGTCCATTTTATGCCAACCCTTGCGGCGGTTTCGACCAATACAAGTCTGGCGCATGCCTGCAGTGCCCCAATAACGTGAGTTTTGAGTTTAGTCAAGTTTTATGCCTACTCTTATTGTAGCTAGATAATAAATTGCAAAGGATGAGTAAATCGTTTCAATCATTTGCAAAAGGTCAAGTAAATCGAACATTAACTGAAGCTGATACAAGCTCGTATCGAAACGTCTAAATAATCAAGTTAATGTAGATCTACTTGATCTTTTTGGCTTTGCAATTTCTTATCAAGCTACATTACAGAACCTTGCATAGTAAACCTACTCTTTTAGAGTTCAGATACTTTACTTTTATATCGATACCAATATCCATTATTTTTCGCAAAAAATCGCCCATCAATTCCTCATTTTAAATGGTAAATAAATAAGCAAGGTTAAATAAATTAAAAGGATATTTTTCGCCGTTGTTTTGCTTGGGCTCAAAATCTGTTTGCATTTTAGTATTCAAATATGACTGAAGTTTGTATTTTAGTATATAAATATTTTTAGTATTTAAATGTAATAACTCAACTGAAAAACAACATAAACGCAACGTTTGTAAAACAAATTATTTAATGTGCAAAAATTTAGATAAATAACCGAATTATATATAAAATGCAATATGAAAACACTTCATCTCAACTCCCCAAGTAATTTTTTCAATAGAAAAAAAAACAGTAACTTAAGTGTATGTCAGTTAATTCATCGATCCAATGTTTTATACTGCAATCTAATCTTGCCGGCGTCGAATGGTAGCCTACTGGCCAACGATTACGTCATACTGTTACTAATATACCGGGCGCTTCCACAAAGCTCTTATCTAAATCAGTCGGCCAAATCAGAATTGAAGTGTAGGCCTGACTAGGCAAGGAAAATCAACGCAGTCCTGACAACCAGCCATGTTTCGTTTATTACAGAAATGTCCCAGGATGGGTTATTGGGCAACAATAGAAGATGTTGGTGGATCCTCACCCAACCATTTCCTTGAGACGAGCTACGAGGACGATTATTGCCGTTAGTATATGTTATATAGATCAGTGTTTTTTAATTAGTGAATAAAATTTTTGCAGGGTTGAACCAACCAAAAAGGGTGAATAAGGGTGAACCGTCAGAAATAGATGATATCTTGCGAGCATTTGGTGACTGTGTTTTGTGCTTTTGTAGCTTTATATCCCCGGACTCGATCAATTGTAGATTTGCAATGGTTAAACTTAGCTTGAGTTGATCTTAACAAAAATCGAAACAACCTAAGTAATTTTGTGCTGGTATGTATAGACGAGATAGTCTTATCATATCATAAGACAAGGGTGAATGAAATCTGAAGATAGATGCTAGGGGTGAGCAAAACTAAAAAAAGTTAAACAAGCACTGTTATCGATACCCAACCTTTTAAGCAAAACGGAAATCCTTCAGGTCGTATAACGCAGGGGTGGCCAACACGCGAATCGCGAGCCGCATAAGGCTCTTTACCCAGTTATATTTTCCGCTCTTACGTTCATGTTACACTTATGATTTGGTTTCCATTTCCTTTGGTAAAGTTATAGATTATTGTCGGTTTCGACTCGGCTGTTTGCCTAAGGCCGTTGTATTTTTAGTAACACTTTTGAAACAAGATAAACGCCAATCTTAACCCGAAATAATATTGGTATACGACATTATATCGAAAAATATGTTTTTTTCACTCAATGCGTCGCGTCTCCTTCTAAAATAATTTTGTCTATTTAACGCAATAAAGGCACTTGCGACCCCTGGTATAACTAATGACGTCACTATAGTACGATAAAATAAGCAAAACTGATTACATTGAAATGTGTAAAGGTACTTTTTAGGTTACCACTGATTATCCAAATTTGCCTTAACAATGCACATCTAACTGTGGAAAAGCACGTTTGGGCCTAATAACCTAAATAACATAACTTGAGAGTTTCGCTGTCATCTAGTTTGCTTGTTTGGGCATAGACGAAAAACGTTATTTGGCTTTGGATCATATCGGAGCGCAGTTTGTTTAGCCCAAAATATCGGGTGTCAGCATAGGAATAAAATGTCAAGATCTGACAGCTCTATTTAAAACTCACGAGCATTACAATACAGAAAGCAGAGTCAGGTGTACAACAGCAAAATCTAATCCGCTTTTTTTTCTGCGACAGAACACATGACGTACACTAAGGTTTCTCTGTCAAGTTATGGCGATTCGGTGGAGGGAACACTCCACGTATCACTGTACGGAGTCGATGAAAACTCCGAGCAAAGGCAAATGAGCGAGTAAGTTGGAAAGAGTAGAAAGGCACTTTAAGTTAAGGTCGTAATTAAAGACACACGCAAATTTAAACCTTTTGAGATGTGCTTTAACGTAATAAATGGGCGCTAATATTTCTTACCATTTTCACCCCTAGAATATATATTTTGATTTAATAAATTATCACGCCGAATGATTTAAGTTGCTGACTTTGACAGTTGGTATGTTCAATATTTTATTACTTCGCGTGGATTTCCAGATTGGGATGACTCAACCTTATTAAAAACGGTCGGAAAACTGTAGAAATAAAAGATCGCGAGACGGAAATAAAATTTTGTGTCCAACCATATTCGTTTGATTAAATTAACTTGGACAAACATAAAAATTTATATACTGAGATTTATTAATCTCTTTTTAAAAACTTAATTGTTTTTAGTTTACGTTTGCAACCGACAAAAATTAAGAAACTTTTAATTGGTTATAAACTTTTTCATTAAAAATATAAATTATTATTCGGGCTAAAAAAATTAACTCCCGAACTTAGTTTTGTTGCCGCTGTTTAAAACATGTATGCAGCGTCGAAATTTGATACAACTTATGACAAGGACTAGGCGTTTTGTTTGAAAAACGACTCAAGTCTTCGTTAACTGATGACGTGGACTGGAATTACATTTGTTAAAAAAAAGTTAAAAATATTTTGAGAATAGTTGTGCTTGTACTTCTGCCGTATAAACTACTACATAAGCTTGAATAAAACCGAGCAAAAATTCTCTTCTGCGTTTAATCGAACAGTAAATATAGTCGCTGATTTATTTGGCAAAAAATCGAATTTCTAAGTTCGATACCCAGTTATAAAACAGGACAGACTGATTTGTTAATTAAATTACGTTTAGGGCGCACTTAGTTGAAACACAGAACCAGCATTTCATGAACGCGTCCAAATAGAACTGCAGATATACACTTCCTGTCTTAAAGGCCAAAGAAAAGGAATTTTAACACGCCTTGAAGCAATTTGAAGAAAAAAAAACATGATTTTTCTTATTTGTTTCACTTTTTCTTAAACCCTTTTACATCTGCAAAAAATTTTGTCATGAAAAAAAAATTTAAAGTTCTTGACTTTTTAATACTTTCACTTTTGCGAGGTTTAGACTTAACCAATACAACCTCTCCAAACTTAACATCATCT
Organism: Ascidiella aspersa; assembly: GCF_963924565.1. Taxonomy (NCBI): domain Eukaryota; kingdom Metazoa; phylum Chordata; class Ascidiacea; order Phlebobranchia; family Ascidiidae; genus Ascidiella; species Ascidiella aspersa. The sequence goes on from NC_139451.1 coordinate 26,789,049, forward strand.
TTCCAAACATCTTTTTCCAGTTTGTCTATAGCTCAGTTTTTTTCTCATCGGCTGATCAAACGGTTTTTAACCCTATGTTATTTTGCAGCGAATCAGTTTCGCTAGATCTGCGACCCAGTAACTCGTATGTGTACTTCACCAACTACAACACTCTGCCGGCAGATCTCTACCGAGTTAAGTTACTTTGGGAACAGACAGAGTGGACAGCTACGTCACAGCACATTGAAGCCGCCGAAATCTGTATCTGGATTAACGACAAGCAGAAATGGTAAGCATTTTACGCAACGCTGTGTATTGAGTCGGGGTCACCAATTACGTTATTAGGAAGGGGTGGCGCTGTTTTTTAGTCAGCGCAATGCGGCTCTAAAATGACATTCCTGGCAGAGGAATATGTTTTCGGATACTGATGGTGCATTCGATCCGTCAGAACTTAGTGCAGTTTTAAGCAAAAAGGTCTACGACAATTAGTGCTTTTAAAGGATAAAAAATTCCAACTTTTAGACTTTGAGGTCTTGGACAATGCACTAATTTGACTTAACAAATCTGCATAAGAAGACTAAGTTTAATAATACTTGACCCGCCCAAACCCAAACGTTAACCAGCACCCCGACTCAAATGACGTGCGTTGATTTAATAATTACCTAAACGCTTTAGGTCCTAATACCTCAATTCGTGACGTAACAATCTCATATACCATGGACGAAAAACTGTCTTATTAACACACATTATTTAGGTTAGGGTTCGGGTTAGCGTTTGGGTTAGGGTTGGTCAAGCCTTATTAATTCTATCTCACACTTTTTGTTAACGTTTGTGAATTTTCAGCGAATATTTTTAATTTATCTACGCCGGGAGTTTACCTAAAGGTCCAAATTAGTGCATTGCCACGACCTCAAGGTCTAAAAGTCAGACTCCCCCCCCCCCCCCTTGGATGCCCTAATTAAACCTTTTTGCTTAGAAATGCGCTAATTTCTAACGAATCGGGTGGATGGCGCTCCAAGTAGCGAAATATATTTATCATATAACATCCAAACAAACTAATTGTCGGCTTAGTTTAATCTTTATTACTGGCAAAGACATTTCAACGTTAAGATGGTAGGACAGGGTGACCAACGTGCAATCTTTCATCGTGTAAACCAGTGGTTCTCAACCCTTCCTAGCCGCGTTTGACCTATAATGGCTTTTACGCAGTCCCTGGGTACCATCTTGTTTCAAACAAATATTTTTATCAGTATTTAGATTTTAAATGAGAATATTTTGAAAAGTAAAGAATATAATTTTAACCAGAATTTATTTAGAATTGTTGTTTGTTTTTTGAATAAACTCCAAATGAGACCTGAAAGCTGTACGGTGCTCGCTTACCAACCCTAAAAAAGCATTGGCGCATGCTTGTTTGTACCACAGGTTGTGAAGCACGGATGTAAAAACCCGATTTAGTAACTTCGACCCCCTAACTAAATTTATACATTACATTTTATTAAATTTATGCCTTACATTTCTTACAACAAGCGAAATTAAAATTTTTATTACAAAAGTAAAAAACGTTTAAAACAAACAATATAGCACCCAATTTCCAAATATAACCGGTGTTACATACAGGCAGGTTTTGTTTTAAGGTTTGGTTTGGGTGACCGCTAAGTAGTTTTAAGAGACCGCAAGTGTTTTATTTAAATACCAAAAAGTTGCAAGTCCAGAATTTCGGTCCCCCAAAACACCTTAAAAAAACACTGCGATACAGGTACCGACACTCACTTAGCAATTAACATCAGCAAATTTTGCCAGGTACGTGTTCCGCCAAGACCAGCTGACGAAAATGGATGAGCTTGTCCGTTATTCCTTTTACAAAATAGCAGAAGGAGATAGCTGCAATGTCTAACGTAGTATACAGTTGCCAACCGATTTACTTAGCGTTGTAGAATCGCTATGTCGAAATAAACGAAGGGTAATGGTGCTGGTGTCAGTGTGTTGTAGGTGTCAGAGTTAAAGAAACCCTACAGGTTTTTTTAAGGACAGCGAACGAATCATCTAGCAAACTTTAAGATTTAAACCTGGATCGTTTAAAAATAGTAAATCACCCGGTTTGATTTTTAAGTGACATGCCCGATGTCCGATGCAAGTATGTAGAATTTTGTAAAAAAGGAAAATACTGCGTTTTACATAAAATTAAGCAATGTGTGAAGAAGTGACTTACTTTGGATATTGGCTGGCACTGTTGAACAATAAAATTTCAAATCAAACTTTAACCTGATGGAGTGAGGTTGTGCGAAATATTGTCAAACTTAACAATTAAAAAATCTCTTTTAACAGTGACACATGATTTAAAAATTTAAAATTAGACAAATGTGGCTATCAATCAAATTTAATACATTATGGTTGCTCATGCAGTATACAAAGGCGTAAGGCGTAAACGTAAAAAGTTAAGGTTGTTAATAAATTCGAATGTTCCAACAAAACAATCAAAAATCTTCTATTTCTGAGTCTGACATTTTACAATAGTTTAGGAAGTAAACTGTAGCTAAGCTGAGCTATAAGTTATGGACTTTCCGAGAATAATGAAGCTCGCCTAAACGACTACTGTTCTTATTTTTTCGACACTCCTGAGAATATTGGTGGGCACTGGCATTGTTGTAAAACTTAAATCAATGTCTTGATTTAAGTACACTTAAATCACTATGTTCAGATGACTTTGAATTGGAAATAACCTGTGTTAAATTGGAGTGTTTTACTAATTTTATTTAGCAAAAATGGGTTACTCATCTAAATTTTCACACGTAAAACAGTTCGATCGCTTTATATTGCGTTTTTGTTATTTTACTTAAGGTGTTGCTTATAGAAGGGCAAATGTAATTCTAATAGTTTAACATTTGATTTTTAATGAATTGACTTGAAGTTGAGTTGCTATCATAAATGGGACTTGCATTGGGGAACTGGTGACTTGGACTAGGAATTGAATAGTTAGTTTTTGCGAAAAGCTAGACTGGACTATGTTATTTTTTATATGATTCGACTGGGATTTAAGGCATGCAAAAATACTCGTTTAAAACACTTCTATTTCAACCAAATAGGGCATCTTGCGTTCTCGTTTGTGTATATTAGGTTGGTCAGCCGAGCCCGTGCAATGTACATCAAAGCTTGTCGAAATGTACAGGCTTTATACTGGTAATGACTTGTTGACGCGTGTACTACATGCAATATAGGTATGCATGATTGATTAATGTCCACTTCATTAACTATCGCTGGCGGCCAACGGCTGAAAGGTGACTTAGGTGCAAAGCAATATTCGTCAGGGCGTTGACAAAATAATCGGGACTGGCGTATCCAACCTATGACATAATGTTTACCAAATGGCACACCAGGTCGGCAACTATCGTTTATAAGTCTATATTAAGTATATAAATAATTTAGTCTTTAGATGTTTAGAGCATCGAACGCGTGATCCCTATTGTTTTACAACGTTAGGCCCGTTTGTTTCACAATCATTCTTTGCAAAAAAGCTTTGTTAAAAAATAAGTTTTTTGAATGCTATTACTTTTTGTTAAAGGAAAAACTATATATAGCCTACAGAAAACAAAGTTTATATGTATCAGGTATGTCCAATAATGGGAATTCAAAACGCCAGTCCGATCCGATACCGAATGACGTCATTACCATTGTCAACGAAACCTAAACGTTCAGCGAAATAATGAATGCTTTGTTCCGATTACAGCCTTCAGTATATACACCATAAGAGTAACTTCACATTTCGTACAAAGTTAAACAGAATTTATTTTTAAACACGTATATAATTTTGCATATTTGCCTCTTGACATTATAATGTATGGCATGTCACCAATTTATAGTCAACGTTCTAAGTCGATGCAAGCAAAAATAAAGTTCTAGAAATATAGCTTTTGAACTTGACTCCTGCCGAAACACAGCTGTCAATTGAGCGAAAAGTGGTGACGGTCGAATAAGCAGAACTAAACGCAGCCAATTCACCTCGTAAATTATTTAGAGCTAGGCAGGCTTGTTTTCTGTTCGGATGCCGCCGGCTGTTAAAAGCTGTATAGGTGACTATAGCATAAAATACCTCCTGACTTATTTAGGTTGTGACACCAAATCATATCTGTAAGCGGAAGAAGGCTTAGTCAAAAGGTCTATCGACAAACCATTTTTTGAATCTCTGGACACACAAATACAATGTAGAATTGTGGATGTACGAGTACTACATATAGTTGTCTAGTTCCCATGTAAGGCATCAGATTTTGCTTGCAATATAGCGAAAAAAACACGGACACGGAACCCAAAAAAAGTTCCAATTTTGTTGCACACTTGGAAAAGGATAGAAAATTGAAGATTCCTTTATTGTTGTGCATCTTTGCAACATTGAAAAATAGGCATAAAGTGTAACACAAGGACAGCGAAAGGACCTTACGGTCACCGAGTTGAGCTGTCATAGAACAAACAACCTGATAAAGCAGAAAACATTAAGATATATGTTTTGTTTGCTCAAATGTAGGATTTGTAACAAAAATGATAAAAGCACTTGTTAGGCAAGAACGCTGAGATAACCGCTTGATTTTTCGGGATTAAGACGCAAAAAATTCAATTCCAAATTATCTGAGTTGCAAAATAGCGACAGATTGCAGCCAAACAATTTCCAGGGCTAAAAGTGTGCGGCGGTTCAAGCGCCTGGAAGTAAATTAAAACTGCCTATTGCCTCAAAAGGTTGATCGCTTTGAGGTTGGGGCAAAAGTGGTTTTGCCCTTGCGTGGCAGTCAAAACGGTGCGACAGAAACGTCGCATGCAATTCGTTTCGCCATTCCAGCCCCCAAAACAGCTGGCTAAGGTGCGACACTGCAAGTTGTTGCGCGGGCAAATTTGCGAGGCGGCGAATTAATTGGCACGCCGCCCGACGCGCAGTCAGGAAACAGTCGCGCGATCACGTGCTAGCGTCAAGCGGTGACGTGATAAAGAGACTTTGCGCATGCATCAGCTATTTAAATACAGCGCGCGCGCCTTGCATTGGCAAAGTTGTAGCTGTTGCAGCAGCAGGGGACGAAGTCATGCTCTTCGACTTGCGGTTTCGGTGAGCCGCTATAAAAAGGCACTACTTACCTTGCTGACTTCTAAACGCAGCGAGTCAATTGTCGGCCGCAATTAGTGGCTGTGTACGACCCATTTGGGAATGCTGGCAGCCTAGCGACGCGCGCCATGCACAGTTGAACGTTAGTCAATGTGTGTGACTGTAGGACAGGTAGTAGCTAAGAGGCTTGTCCTCCAGGCAGCTAGAATACCACGTGGACCAGGACCTGCAGTTTATCCTAAGGCTGCAACAGGTCTATGCCAGTGAACATAGTAAAAAAAAAATGTTTCAGTAAGTTCTTCGCTTTCCTATGTCTATATGCCGAATAACTGGCTTGCATTTAATAGAGATTATGTAGAGTAAAAGTTTGGATAAACTCGAGTTTAAATGGCTTAGTTACTGGCGTATTTCGACCTTGAAACCAGACAAAGGAAGCCAGGAATAGTGCAGTCATACTGCTACCGATTTTTATCAGAATGACTGGCTCGCATTTTGCCTTTAAACAGTAAAACTTCGATAACATTTGAGTTTAAATGGCATAGTTACGAATAAAGGGTCACCCGCGCTGCACTGTGTTGGCTAGTTACAGGTCGGCGTATTTCCCTCTTAAAACCAGACAAAGGCAGCTAGGGATAGTGTAGTAGTAATACTGCTACCACATTTTGAATGCTGAAAAGCTTTGGCATCTGGGACCGTCGGTTCGTGATCGCTTCCATTCACGGATTATAAATATGATTTTCGCCTGGGATTGTTGATGTGAGGGTAATGTGATTGGCACAAGGTCTGCAATATCGAGTTATCGATTTTCAACGAGAAGGTCGTTGGTTTTGAATTGCCTAAATGTTAAGGTTACTGCAGAAACAGTGTTTCGGCGTTCAGGCAGGCGCGTAATATTTTTTCAGGGCTTGCAGGATGTAATAAACCAGTTACGTAATGGCGGTTGCATATTGTCGCCTTAAGTTGAGGTTGGACACTTTAATCAACCTTGATCAAATCGCAGTTTAGTGGAGCAGTCGGTCAAAGTCAAGAGGGTTAACCAAGGTGTAAACGTATGTATGCGACTTGTTAATGCAGATTGGTTTCAAGTACGGCGTTTGTAGATAAAGCTAATAGTGTGTATCACGCAGATGTGATAACTATAGCTGACTAATACCACGTCCGTCTTTTACAGCTAAACAAAACACAATTGCAAAACCCTAGCCTCCCGTATCTTATTTAGGCAAGACTCACGATTGATCAAAGGGCTGTGGTAGTTTTCTAACCAGTGTATCTTATAGAAGTGTTATTCAATACATTACTGATATATACACCTCAGTTGATGAAATCTCTGGTAAACTATCGAATAAAAATGCGTATATTGTTACGCAGAAACTCAATTTTGTTTAACGAAAACATTGAATTGCTTCTAAACGCACAAAGGCAACACAAACGCCATGACATATTCAACCTTGGCCGAAGGTTATACAATTTCGCAAACGGACGATGAAGACCTTTCGGGAGTCTCCAGTGGTAAGTAAATAAAATATTGTGTATGAAAATTAATATACTTGGGTACAGGGTTTTTTTAAGGTTTGGTTTGGGTGACCTCTAAGTGGTTTTAAGAGACCGCAAGTGATTCATTCAAATACCAAAAAATTGCAAGTCCAAAATTTGGGAAACCGCTGGAGAAATTTGGGGGACCGTTTCGGTCCCGCAAAACAGCTTAAAAAACACTGTTTGGGTACACTATGTACGGATCTGTAATGTAGCTTAAAAACGGTCAAATAGATCGACATCTTAATCAAGATGATGTCGGACTACTCGATCTATGTGGCATTATCAAAATAATAGGCCTATACGTTCGTGGATAAGGAATAGGCCTAGGTTAGAGGTGTCTGATAATTTAGGATACGAGCCGATACCCAATGCCATGTTGTAGTATCGATAAGCGTCCGATACTATAGCGTGGTATCAGTTCCGATTCGATACCAAATGATATCGTGTTTTTTTGCCATGATTTGCGATCGAACTCAGAAGTTTTTTACTTTAAAACATAGGTTCTTTAAAAAATAGTAACAACTTTTGAGGTAACCAAACTTTTTAGCACTTTAGAATTTTTGTCCGTAATAACTTTGAAAATTTGTCTTTGTACGTTCCAATGTCCGCTATTGTGCTAAGCATTGAAATAATGTTATGCTATCGAATTTGTCAGAAAAGTACTTTTCCAAAAATAATTTGTTGTAAGCTAGGACTTTGTCCATGTAGTTATACACCACCCCAAAATGGATCAGCTGTTAATCTTGGTGCAGTCGTTTTTATATATTTTCACACTCCCGAATTTTAAGAAGGTGCATATTATCAAGGACCGTGTGCGGGTCTTGAGTATAGAATTTCCCTTGGCCCGTTGAGTGATTTTAAAACTTAGCTAAAACGCGCTAAGCTTTACCAATAAAACAAGTGATGCTTATGGCGTGCGGATAAATTTACGGTATGCGGATAAAGTGCGTTTATGATCTATTGTAAACACTCGCAGCACTTTGATTTTCGATTCTGCGCACAGTGCGTCCTGTGTTTCGACAATTTTGAAAAGGAAACCGTGCAACTAATGCTGCTGTATAGCTATTGTTGTTGATGTCAACGCTGGTAGGTGTGTAGGCGACTACAGCATGTCCAGCAAAACAATAGTTTTTCACGATTAGAAAAAGACCAGTGTTTCTCAAAAAAATTGTGGCTGGCCATCCATGTGTGTCACTCGTATGTCGAAACGCGGTTTCTGTTTAGTTTTGATAGCTTGCGAATTTTGCATTCCCCGTTTTTTTAAAGGGCTTATATTTTCCTTAACTTGCTTGGTCAACAAAAATATATCAGCAAAAAAAATATATAAAAAAATATATATAAAAATATATAATAATAAAATGCACTCCGTCATTCGGTTACCGCAGCAAAAGCGGAAACATAACGATATTGCCAAAAGACAATTCCACTATATTTCACTTAAGATTTTTTTTTAATATTGGCATATAAGACCGGTAAATTGTTTACCTTAAACTAGTGTTAAATGTATCTCAAATCGAAATTATACATCGGCCCAAATAAAAACAGAAGAAAGTAGCAACAACAATTTGGTTGTTTCGAATTAAAGGCCAATAATTCCGAACGCCCACATAAAAGAACTCTGAAAAACCCTGCCTTAAATAAATGTTTCCCAGTTATGACTCTCTTGATGGACCCGCAAAAACAATATGGTATATTTTCAAAAAGTTTGCTTGGGTTTTCAAATCAGTATCACCACGTTGTTTTAACATTGACACAAATAATTTTTCATACTCACATTTATTAGAAACGTTACGCAGCAACGATTAAAGCGTTTGCTACATTCAACGTATATATAAACTCGCATTTTTATTCATTTTGCGCGAAACGTGAAATTGGAATGTGGCACGCCAGCAAAACTTCAAATATTTATTTTTACATTGTTCTGAAGAAAGTGAAAGGTTTCGAGTATAGTTGTATAAAATTCGGGAACGCATGCAAATTTGCCATTCAATCTTTACTGAGCGTAAAAAAAACACAAATATAGTATGAACGTAAGAATAGCGAGTCGGCCACCCGTCTTTCAATATGACGGTGATATCCCAATTCATGTTTAAAGAATGGAAAGAAGGGGCATTGTCGTGAAAAATATATGATTATTTCAACTTCTTTTAACGTTTCATTTCATCTTATGGACAGTTAATCACATGCCACGTCAAGTTAACTTTACTATAAAATTGGATTGTTCGACTTAGCGAATATATCAAGGTGAGCTTCGCTTGTAATTCTATTTTTCGGTCAACTTTATTTAGCCTCTCCTTATTGAATCAGATCGTGCCCTTACGACAACACACAATAGCCCAAATGCGAGCCACATAACAATGCCAGGAAATTGTGACGCTATGCTGACCGTAATGTCGTAACAGACACAAGGAACTGTGATTTTGATTATCTCGCTAAAAATGTATCACCTAGGGCAGGGGTTCTTAAACTGGGGTCCATGGATCCCTTAGGCTTCCGTGAACTGAGTTTCAGGGGTCCGTGAAAGGCCAAATTGAAAATATTAGTGTATTTTAGAAAGTAGGCTAATCAAATTTTCAATAAAAAGATTAAGCACTGAATGTATTTAGAGACTCATTTTTACTAAAATCACAATCGTAAATTAACAGTCTATTTTAATTGTGACGTAAATTTATTAAAAAATCAGCACAATAATATACGTGTAAAGAGAAATCAAAACTTTCATGTTTTTTTTCGTTATTGATTTTAAAATAGAAAATTTTGTAAAAATAGGTTACTTTGACAAAATAATGTTTTAAACTTTGAAAATTAATTCGACGCATTTTTCAAACTCTAAAGTCTCTTGTAAATCACAAAAAAATGTTTTTACAAAATAAAGTAGCGTTGGTTTGAAATAACTTGGTTGGGAAGTATTTTGAGATTTTTTACGTCGTGTGTTTATAACCTGTCATATTTTCCACTGTTTTTACTTGCGAGTAATAAGTGCCGCGCATTTCTCAGCCTATTTTCATAGCAACCCCAATACTAAGCGTATTAGTACAACAACAAAGCTTTGGCGACCTTATTCTCTTCACTTAACTGTTTGTAAGCCAGAAAAACACGATGAAGACACAAACATTGACTTTTGCATTTTTTTTTAATTTTGGAGAACTTTGCTCAGAAGCAATCTCATTAAATTTAACCATATATAAAACTATTGCAGTCGGCGACCCAACCAAATCAAAGAGCGATCCAATTTTATAGGTTGAAAAACTCTAATTTATGGCCGGTCTTCTATAAATGCTTTTAAAAGCAGAGCTACGTGAAACAAACAGTCTGTCCATAATGGAAATCACACAAAAAACAACAAGAACTCATAGTAAAAGAATATTTTAAACAACATTCCTATTTAGGCCTGCGTTTTATGTTATACACTCTCCAATGTCAATAAATGTAGGAAACCCTTTTGCTGGCGCATAAGGGGATTTGCCATTCCGTGGTTTTTCATCCTACAAAATGGTTTTCCTGTGATTGTATCGTATCAGATAAAATAAAACGTAATTAGGTTGAATTTAGGTTTTTTGTGGTTAGGTCAACCATGCGACCTCTTTTGAAAGCAATTGTTCTCTTTTCCATTGAAAAATAACTGGTCCTGCGAGAATACTAAAAAACGCACAGACTTTTTTCCTTTTCGTTTTTAACGATTCGTTGCTGATATTTGAAACACAAATCTATTTTTATGTGACTTTTCGTCACAAGGCGAGGCCTAATTTAAATAGAATGACTTTTTGACAAAAGATTTTTGTCAAATCATTTTTATCATCCTTTTTTTAAGACAATTAAAAACCATTACACTTCATTATTTCAAAAAAATGGCCAGATTAAAACTGTTGTTTTTATTGTTAATTTTGCTGAATGTGCATATAATTATCTAAAAGGTGATACATTCTTCCAAAGTAGCACTCCAATAGTATTGTACTTTTGTCTTCTTATTTGGTGAAATTATCTTCTTTATGGATGAAAATATTGTGGGCCTATTCGTTGGTCAAATTGGATTAGTCAATAGGATAGATTGTTAGTTGAAAATGCCATGACGTGTATTTGCAAAGAGTTTGAATGACCTTACTCATGGAGATGAATAGTTTATTTTGGTCAACTTTCGGCAAAACTTTTGAAAAGCAATTGTTCTTATTAGCACCAGCTTTCGGGATAGCCTTTCGAAATCACCGCACTAAGCAAAAATTACAATACGTTCAAAGAAAGTGCCGACGCAGATCGTAGGCTATGCGTTTCGGTTTCAGTTTCTCACCTTTGTTAAAAAGCCATTGTCCATTCACAAAAACAACTAACGTAAAGCGCAATCGGTCGGAAGTTCTCTGTATAAGATATATGCCCTGGCGTAACAACAAATTGCGTCACGATGATATCACACCTATTGTGCAAGATTTATTTTTTCATTTCCCAACTGGGGCCAAACTAATAGACCTGAAGGTTAGAAACCACCAGTATTGAAATGACTTGACTTAAGAAAATCGGCCGCATTAATTAACTTGGACATATAACTTTACGTTGGCTTGCTATAGGAATGACTTAAACTGGACTTGGATGACTTTTATTTGTAAACGACATCACTTGGATATAAGTTCTGTTATAAGTGACTTAACTCAAATATAGTCACTTCAAAATAGTCGGTGTTGCAGACAAGTCAAGCCTCAGTCAGGTCATTATTAGAGCAAATCAATTCCAAGAGAAGTCATTTGACGTTAAACCTGTAAAATTGGAATTCTCCTTCGTTAGTTATTATGAGTAATAACTCATTATTACGCGTAATAATTCAAAAAACAACAAAAACGTAACGTATAGCAAGCAAATTATTTTTAGGGCAAAAATTAAATCAATTTTATAAAAAAAAATGCTTAGTGAAAACCTTCAGTTTAACCAAAGTCATTCGTTCAAAATACTAAGCCACGTTAATTATTTAGGGAATAAATAAATAAAATTTGCTAAGTTTTAATTTAACTTCTGTTTGCAAACAGTTTGCTCGCTTTTATATTTTGATACAAATGACTTCGATTTGAGTCAATTTGTAAATCACTTTCCCACACTGAGAACCACAGCTTGACATATGTGTTTAATTTTGAAAGGCGCCGGCTCCAACGCCATCGATGCAAAGATGGCGCCTTTTTTGACCAGCACCCATTCGCCGGACGACAACCAAACCACGTTTTTGGCCGACAGCGCCGACGGATACGCAGCCACCTACAAAGCTAGCATCACCCTGATGATCGGTGAGAAATTATGCCGACGTTGTGTTCTTTGTTGTTGCGTTTTTCGCTGACCAAGATTTGAATCGACGGTCAGCACCGGACGTGCGTTTATGATTCAGGCGCGAACATAAACAATAGGCTGTTGTTTGCAAGGGGCATTTTAAATGGGTACGTTTACTGTGGTCTTTTCCTGCGTTAGGGGGAGGGGGGGGGTCTTTGGCTTTGTTAAATGCTATTTTTATATCTCTTTTGGCTATTTTCATAATATTCACCTAATCATTGACTCCAGTCGACGTGCTAAGTTGTTATATCTTTAAATTATAGCGCTGTAGCCAACATTCAACGCCCATCAGCGCCTACTTCAAAACAAACGCTGTATGCAATATTCTTTATATCCAGTTGGCGTTTATGTACCGCTGTTATCAAATATGCACAGGTTGATAAGATGAATTATACATTAGCGTGGATCAACACTGATGGCTGGGAGCATATCGGCAGAAATATTTATACAACGAAAAAGTTCGCCATTTTGAAGGCTAATGAATAGAAGTTGTAGGAATGTGAACCTTCATAAAGAAATGGGGAACATTTTGTATGTTGACAATCATTAAATAGTTATCCGAAAAGTAGCCTAACAAAAGTTACTTATACTTCTTTGATATTCCTACAGCGCCATTTTGTATGATAAACAGATAACGCTCGACTAAATTGGTGACATTTTCGGCGTGTTAATAGAGGTTAGCCTTGCGATTATTCACATTCGATAATCTCACTATAGTCCACTTTTTCCTTTAACAATATCTAAATTCTATAAATATGAAAAAAAAGTGTTCAGCTGACTGCCGTAATGGGTAGCCGTTCCTCCAAATTCAGTCTACATAAAACTAATAACCTTGTGTTGCAGTGGTCTCGGTGATTGCCTTCCTGGTGCTGATGACCTTTGGCCTTTTGACCTTGCGTTACCACTTGGGCCAGAAGGGCAGCTACTACTCGGGCGAGCTAAAGCGCGGGAAAAACGCAAAAGACGTCGAGGGCGCCACCTCCGACAACGTCTTCGACCAGCCCACCTCAAAAGAATTCATGTTATAGGGGCGACCCTTTGCTCAGATCGGACTGCTGCGTGCTCTTATGGGCGCGCCATCACTGTGATAAGCAGAGTCTCTAAAGCTCTACAGCAAACTATAGGCCGTTTATATATATATATATATATATAAAGGCCGCTCCAAAACCATAATTTTGCGCAAATTTCGCAACGGGTTGCAATGATAAAAAAACTGATATACTACAATTTGGTATAATGCAACTCGGTCAGATACTTGAAAAGTAACGAAACCGTTATTGTTAGCCACCGCAGAAAACAAAATGGCTGCTGCAAGTTCCAAACTTTAAATTACAAAACTAAGAGATCGGCCATTTCGGAAGTTACGCCGACAAACGAACGGCTAAGTATCTTTAGTGATATTAACCTTTGGTGTACTGGAAGGTGGGACCTCTTTGCAGGGTTTATCAACATTTTGTGAGCTTCTTTGTTAGAAAAATGCGTCACGAACGTTTTGGAAATCACAATGAAAACCAAAAAATTTGGGTTAAACCGGCTGTTAATTAAAATAGTATATTCCGCTGACTTCCGAAGACTGTTCTCCGACCCTAGTGGACAATAAGCTTTGAGGTCGACCAAAGTCTGTATGCTTTCGCCAATTTTTTCTCTTTAAATCCGTGGCACATATTTTGTTGTACGTTAAATGAATTTAATTTTTAATTTTTTGTGTGTTAAAGTCTCGCAGCCTCTTGTAACAATCAGCAGCTCACAGCTAAAACGGATGTGTTACGGTTGACAAAATTCAGCAGGATTTTTTTCTTACATTGTACATCTTTTCATTTTGCAACGCTCATATTTATTTCCTTACTTTTTGGCGTTTTTCTCTTGCCTTTAATTTGCTTGTATTCCTTTATAAATACATCTTTGGTAAAAACTGCTTGTCAGTTCCCTTGATTGTTGTTGGTCGGCTTATTACGCCCCGAACGTACAAAAATATTGCAAAGAGAACAAAAGACTGTAGCAACTAGTAAGCGCTCAAAAGCTGTAAAAAATCGTGCACTGCTGCAACAACACAGTTTATTACATCTGTTAGATGCCGTAGAACACTCTTTACCTATACGAAATCGTATTTAGAACAATAGTTATTTTGCAGCACTTAATATGTCTCTTATAGCTAAATTTAATCTTGTAACTTAAACCAATGGCCTAAAATAGAAAAGGATAGTAATATAATTAGTTGCGTATATGTGTTGGGCTTTTCGTTACTTAAACGAGTTGTGAAAAACAATTAATAGTCGTGACGTAACGGATTTGTAAACGCATATTTGACGTCACCAGTAAAATGGTGATAATCAAAAGCCGATGTGTCGAAACATCACTACCTTTTCACACGGTTTAGGCGACAGATGGACTTCTAGAGAATTCGCGACAGCAATGTTTTAAGATTTATCAGATATATTAGGAAAAGGAAAGCCTTAACCTTTTCGGTGCCAACGACGCACTTCACCCCTAAAGACGTCAAACGCCCGCTCATTCCAGATTGGGAACTTAACGACCAGACAAAAAAACTTAAAAGTAGTGACTACTTCAAGGGCTCGAAAGGCTTTGGCGGTTCGACGGGCCGCTTTGGCAGCCTTCCTTCGTCCAGCATTTTCTTGATGGACCCGGCCTTTCTGGTCATAAGGCGTCGGGCCTTGCCACTGATGGCGGGCGGTGGAGTGTAGTGCCTGGTTCTAATTAGCATCTTGCGTCTAGCACGCCAGTACTTGTTGCCTTGACGGAATCGCTTCATACGCTCGTCTCTTTGAATGGCGACCTGGACGATAACGCGAAACAAACGTTAACTTAGTTAGTGTTGTCGGCCGTACGTTGTTACAAAGCTTGCCTGTCTGAAATATTAAAACCGATTTGTAGAAAGTTTGCCACCCCCGGATCTACATATTTTCTTGGCAACGTAGACTTTGGAGCGGTGTTTCTCAAACTTTTACGGCTAGCGGCACCCCTCAGAAATAATAAATAGATTGCGGCACCCCTACAAGATTTTTCCGCAGGTAATTCAATAGAATGTCACACTAAACGGAACTGGGACAACACACATCAACTCTATTTAGGCAAAAATCAATTTCTTAAAGATTGTCAAATATCTCTTGGCACCCTTGAGCATTAGAAATGGCACCCCAGGGTGCCGCGGCACTCCTGTTGAGAACCACTGCTTTAGAGTCTTAAGTAAGCTGGAAACTGTAGGCCGATCAAACTGCCCACTAACAGGCCTGCATCTAGTGCAACCACT
This sequence comes from Ascidiella aspersa, assembly GCF_963924565.1. Lineage (NCBI taxonomy): Eukaryota > Metazoa > Chordata > Ascidiacea > Phlebobranchia > Ascidiidae > Ascidiella > Ascidiella aspersa. The sequence continues at coordinate 26,804,219 of NC_139451.1, forward strand.
TTTCGTTTTTGCGTCACTTGTTTTAAATAAACGACTTAACGTTAATAGGTCTGCGGGTGGCCTTAAACTACCCAAATTAACTGCTTAGGTAACCATTGGTCAAATAGCCAAAAATTGGGCGAAAGGCTAGCAAAAATGTAAATACCTGCAGCAATAATATGGTAAATGTTGGTAATAAATTGGTGGGGTTAAGACCAGCAAATAATTGAATTGGTAAAATGGTAAAGAACACCAAACAATTGATGAAGTTCTGCAAATAGTTGTCCGAAACGAGTACAAGGTTTGTCATGTGAGGGGAATTGATAAAAACACAGCAATAAATTGGCTGACACTTTTATTTTTTTGTTTTAATAAAAAAAGGCAAACGTGTGTTACTTGAAGCTTTTGTAACTGAAAACACAATATGCACATTGAAAGCCAGTGACTGGCCTTGCTTTCACACAAAATTAAAATAAAATTGCAGTTTTAAGAAAAATTGCAAAATATGAATCATTTAGTCGCATAGCCTTAATTTAAAGCAGTGGTTCCCAACCATTTTTGTCCTGTACACCCTTTTAGTCGATAACTTATTTTAATTTCCCCCCTACAAAATTATTTAGCTAAAATATGTGACCTAGCTTGCAGAATAATTCGTAGACAAGTGCCAAGCTCTGTCTTTTTTTCTCGAAATTTCGTCGTACATTCACTTTCTTCATTGAATGATTTTATGATACCTTTCTTTTACTCAGCTTATATATGACAAGAGCAGCAATAACACATTGAACACAAATCGCTCCCTCCCCTAAAAATTATAACCCCCAACCCCCCCCCCCTAGTGGGGAATTCACGGATTTAAAGCTTTACTAAGTTTTAAAACGACTGGTTGAAAACCAGATCGGCTTTATACTCACTAATCGCTTGGGATACCACTTCATAGGATGGATCTTTTGCTCTTCTTTGTGCCAATCATCGGCCTCTTCCCGTTGTGGATGTGGTTTGGGGAAGGCGACCGTCTGTAAAAGAAACGGCGCCAGTTAACGCTACGCAGAGATTCTCAGGTCAACAGCAGTTATATGTAGAAGAAATAGTGGATACACAAAAGAGCTAACCAACGTTAAGGCATAACTGAACTGGAGTTTAAACAGTTCTATTGAGCAGAAAGTCTCTGACAAACGTTGGCCTATAATTTTAAGTAATAATTTATAATAACCAAATAACTGAGTTTTTTTTCCAATGTTGCACTTGGTAGCGGTTTTGCCTCACATAGTATTAGACAATGCAAATGCACTAATATTAGTACTTTTAGATTTATTCTTTAAAGTTTTGTGTTTTTTTGGTCACTAGTTTGTAAAATGTTTTAAGTTGTTTAACCAACGTTTAAAATTAAAAATACTTTTCTGTTTACTAGCTGCCACAAAGCTGTCAAACCCCACAGCCTACATCTGTCAGAAATGCCCGGATGTATTAAAGATCGACTTTTTCTAGTTTTTTGACCTGTCACAATTGCTGTTTTCTAGCTGTCAAAAAAGTTTTAAACCCTACAGCCTACATCTGTCACAAATACACAGAGGTTCCAAAGCCTAAAGCGACAAACAAAAACAAGGATAAAAAGCAAATTCAAATCGTACCCTCGTTAGTGGTTCCCGTTCCTGGTCGGGTCCGTCGCTTTTGCCGTGGATTCGCCATCGGCCGTAGGGATTGGCGACGTGCCGCTCAAACACCACGTACTCGTAAACGCGTCGCGTACCTTCCGGGTCTCCGTACATTAGACGTCCGAAGCGGTCGTACACGGCGAGTTTCTGTACACGTTATTAGATACAAATAGATATGGGCGATGTATTAAAATACCTTAACTTTTCTATACTTAACAACAGAAATACGCAATATGTTACACTATTTTCGTTTTTTAAGTATCTTCGAATTGCAACATTTGAAGGCACGGCAATATTATGGGAGATTTGTTAAAAACAACATTATTTTTCATATGGGCGATTTATTAAAAACACCATTATTTTTCTCTACTTAACAACAGAAATACGCAATATGTTACGCTGTTTTCGATTTTTAAGTATCTTCGAATTGCAACATTTCAAGACACGGTAATGAATATTGCAACAATTAGGGAACGTTAGCGTATAATCTGTGCTCTCTGGTTTGCCGGAGAGTTCGAACCTCACTGCATACTAGCTTGGCCTTGCTTGCATCATTGATCAACTGATTACGCTGTCTGATTTCGGTATTTCTTCCTGAAGGCATCTTTTGTATTTTATTATGTGTACCATTATCTTGGAGGCGGGGGTTTGCTCAGTCAGTCATCGTTGTATGGGGGAAGACTGTAAACCGCAAGCTATCGGCAGACTGAGTGAAATAGTCGATCAATGATGATTTTAAAACGACCTACATATTAACCAGTTCTTGGCGAGTTAAGTGCTACTAAGATAAACGTTAAGAAATGTGTTTGAATACTGTATGTTGCGATAAATGCTTTCGACAAAAAGGCTGCTGATATGGAAAATCAATGTTGGGGGGTTGTTTGCAAATCAGTTTAAGGTCGAAATGAGTTAATGCCTGGATCAAAGTCGTTGTTACAAAAAACAAGTGGTTCAAAAACAGTTCAGCTTTAAATCAATTGACTGTCTGTAATAATTAAAAAAATAAATGATTAAGGCGTTAACGTGGTGCAAGAAACAAACAGATAAATAATAAAGCTGGTTAAACACAAACATACACATGTTTACAATATTTAAAAATAAAAATACTGCACCTGTTTTGAGTGCATCCGGACTGTAACTTGTGCATAAAAGTTTTCGTCGTCAATCATGGGTGAGCATCTGATTTGCACCACTTTGTGGGGCTCGATTGATTCCAACCAACTCCAAAACACCCTTTTGTCGTGAAGGCCTTCTACCATGCTCTAAGAACAAAAAAAATAGTTAGAAAATTGATTTACCATGGCACTTTCGAAACACAACTGAAGCTGAACAAAAATAAATTTCAAGACTTTGTGTCAACCCTTTGAACCCTGTCATGGTACTATTTTCTCTCATTGTGGATCAATCCGATTATTAATTCACAGCATTCAAGCTGACCGGACTGACGCCATAAAAAATTAAGTCATACTGTAAAGTATTTTTGCAAATACCCTTATATTAAAAGATGTTTTCTTTCAATTTAAAATGATTATTGACCTTAATATATTTCATTCCAGTTGTAGGATTATTATTTAATTGCTTTCAGAGAAATTACCGCCTTTACTGGCATAAACCAAATCTACACAACAAAAATGAATGAGGATCACATATCCCGACCTAATTTTATTTATTAGAGAAATTAAGTAATATTAAAGCTAACCAAATCTTTAGGCAGGAATCTTTAAGCTTGCCAAATAAGTGTATTACAATTTAGTGATTTAGGCAAATTACTTCTTTGAATAAAATCTTGTTGCAGGGTAAGAATTAGGTATGCCACATAGTTGGTATTTTCATGCAATTATTATATCATATTTTAGACAAAACTGTTTCGATTCAAAGACGCCATATTACTATGTTTCAACAAGCAAAATAGATTCAAAAACATTCAAAAGTAACAACTTCATCAGGTGATTAACTGACATACTAACGTTCACAATATTTATACAACAAACTGATTGAGGGTCATAAACACTAACCTAATATTATCTAAATAAAAAGGTAAACACTCCTTTAGCTAACCAAGTGATTAAAGATCAATTGTTTTCATAATAATATTTTATTTTTATCAACTGCTTATAAAATCTCAAACCAACAATAGCATTATGTCATGTCCAACACAATAACAAATGCTTAAAAAAATATTTTAATACAGGACGTTGTAAACACACTTTTTAACTGCACTTAAACACAAAACAAATTCTACAACTATTGCAAAGACTTTCGGCGAATAAGACCAAAATAGGACTAATACCTAATAGTCGTAAAATTGTCTAAATCAGAATAAGTTCTTAATCCGTCGGAATCAGGCTTATACAACATATTACCTACCCCCAAACTAATCTCTAAGAACTCTATACTTCCCTAATTATAATTTTAACCCCAATCCAATTTGTAACTCCTACCATTACCACCCTCACTAACCCAAAACACGGATAAAGAATCTGAAACCAAAACAGCTGTGCACCAATGGCGCCGGTCATACTAAGCCACCCAAACTTAGACACCGAATTGCCTGATGCAAGACCGACAGCCCCAAATAGTCCCATGCCCTGTCCCTACAGTTAAATGCATCATTTTGGGTTATTAAGGCCTCATAGTTGAATTTGAAAGTTATTCCAACAAGAAACATGCACACATATGTGTGTTAATAACTGAGATCTAGCCCTTCTGAAGCTGCTTTTTGACCAACGATTATGGCTTACGTATAATTAGTACACCGAAAGCCATTGCAGACTCACCAAATCTGTTGATCTATGATGCAAGCAGGGCAGACTAGAAAAACAACGAGCCTGTAGTGAGGTTCGAACAGCGAAAAATTGCATCATAGATCAACAGATTTGGTGAGTCTGCAATGGCTTTCGGTGTACTATTATTCCAACAAGTTTAGGTTTTATTCAGACGATTTAGATATTATTCTGTTGTGGATATTATTTGACTTTATTAGGTCGTTGGTCTTAATGGTACGGTTGAACAGATTATTCTACTTCAGATATTGTTGCTTTGTAGGTTTAATTGTGTGTTTTCTTTGAGAGGCCGTCAGATAAATTTGACAGACTGTTTTGACTTGAGTATTTTGGCCCTTCAAGCAGCACCTTGATTAAAGGTGCATATACCGTATACCTGTATATAGAGAGAGATTTAAAAAAGTTTTGCTTACAAACAAAACACCCAAATAAAAGACAACTTACACAGTAAGCATGCTCAGTAACCAGGTTGTGGAGAGAAGCTACAGTATTACCCTTCTCAACTATTGACCATCTATAAAAATAAACAGTATTCAAGAAGTTAGGCATTTTACCTTAGTGTGATACTATTTTAAACACAATAAAAGATAATGTTTCACAACAAAAAACGAATTAAAAGATAATGTTTTCACTGCATACAAAACAATTTTTTTTCAGTCTACAAAAATTATTACAGAACTTACTTTTAAAATAAGGAACACGGGATATACTATGCAGGGATTTGTAATGTCGTCTGAAAATGGACTTAAGACCGACATATGAACAACTTTAACATCAGATTAAAACACAGTTCGAAATCGGACAAAAATAGAACTGATACCTAATAGCCGTAGTACCGTCTAAATCGGAATAAGTCTTAAACCCATGGGAATAGTGCCTAAATGGTCAGAATCAGGCCTAAAAAATACTTAAACTTGACCCCACCCCTAAGTACATCAATAACTCATTTAATAATTTTAAACCCAACCCATTTTTAACCTCACCCATTACCCACCAATACCCCAAACAGGGCCAAAGCAGCTGCAATTAATTTAGGACGTATTCTGGCAGATTTTGGTCTTATTGGGTATTACAGCATATTTGGCTTTATTTATTTGTTGTTGAATACTATGGTTTCAAAGATTTTTCTGCTTTAGTTATTGTTGCTTTTTAAGGATTATTGTGTGTTCCCCTGAAAATAAATTTCAGGGCCAAATAAAAGTAAGTCGGCATTATCTTAAAAAATACAATTCAATACACACTTTATCATTAGTCAATGTGACAGGAATTTTTCATTAAATCTCAGCAATGAAAGGTGTTCTTATTATTTTGAGTTTCTAAACATTTGGATCGCATTAATTACCACCTCCATGTGAAGAACAGCTACATGGTGTTGAAACAACAACAGCAACTAATATAAAAAGTGTTGTAACTAAATCAACACCGCTGCATCTATTTGGCATAGACTATGAAACACACTGACTTCTACTTTTATTATTTTTAGGATATAAACATAACGGAAAGGCATTATATTTTCTTTTCCACCATTATTCGTTCTAGTATATATGTAGATTTTCAATTAAAACAAAAGTTTAATTAGACTCTGAACATAGTTACATATTTACATGGAATGAAAAAAAAATGCTCAAATGAAAATTTCTACAACATAAGTACCTCTTGGTATTCAGAAGGTTGTGTGCGTCGATGTAGATTTGCTGGGCTTCCGTTGGAAAACGTGCTTTGTGAAATTCCGGCAGGCGTTTCTTCAGGAGGCGGGCACTAAAATAAAAAAAAAAAAAAGATTTAACGGAAAGTTGCAACAAATTAGGCATGTTATATATAGGACAGATTACATCGGGTACAGTTTTTGACGGACTGCACCGCAACATCAAAACAAATTAATTATTAAAGTAACTAAATTGCCGTTTTAATGTGTTTGTAACATTAGCCATTAAATGTACATAGGATAGTCTTTGGACCACAGCTTTGATGCCTCTGGTTCAAGTATATTTAATTGTGAATACATAAAGATTAACATTGGTGTGCTGGTAATAAAATATTTTTTCTACGCACAAAAAAAAACACATGAAAAATAACTTACTGGACTAATGCATCTCTCATATCTGCCAATGACTGCTTTGGATTTGAAAGAGTTGATTTAATCCCTCGATCTTTATCCTTGTAGGGTTCAAAGATCTCAGCTTAAATGAATACATATAGTATATCTAATAAGGAAACGTGCAATGAGGTTTGAATTTTAATATAACAGAATAGTATGTTTACTACTTTTTAGTGCAAAGCTGCACTGACACATTCTTATTAATAGGGCCCCGAACAAAGTTATAAATTAAACAATAAACTTACGTGTACAAGAAATGTCAATAGGTCTTTTAGACTGTGGGTACCTCCACTCTTCATAGTTCATTTGTGCGTAAGATCGGTTCTTCTTGGCAAACTTCTTTTGGCCTACCAGTATAAGAAACAGTTAAAATTTATTCATTAAAACTTTAGACGTATTAGTTTTAAATACAAGCTTTTTTTTAATAGTACAAGTCCCAGGTCCCAAATTATAGCTAGTCTATTTTAATTGTGTCATACTATTTATTTAAAATACCTATGTTATTCATGTATATTTTTGCCTACAGTGAGTACAATGCAACACTGCACACAGAACTCTTTTGCAATTCGGTACAGTTTTTGAAAGCATTGTTGGGTCTTAGTGCTTCTTTTGACTAATTGATCTGTTATGCAGTCAAATAATGTACTGCAAAGAATACAAAGTTACTGGCTCGCCCAATAACGCTTGATTGACACTTGAGACATGGTAATTGGTCGCCCGAAAAAACACTGACACTGCACTACCAGGTTACATTAAAGGAATCACTATAAATTGGTCGCCGCAGCGACAGGCCAACTTACCGCACGCGTTTGTGCAATTAGGCGCAAACAATCCGTGGTAAAACATTAAATTATATCGGTTCCAATTATCCGAAATAAACGGCAGAATTGGATTCGAATCCAGATGGGATTCAAGGATTCGATATTCTACTTTGAGCATCCCAACTTGCGATGTACATAACATAATTTTTGAAGTATGATTTCCTTGATGAATTACAAATGCTAAGTCAAAAATGAAATTAGAAACAGTGTTTTAAACAAGGTGATCTACCTATTTTAAACAGTTCTCCCTTTCTTCTCATAGAATGGCCATACATTTCTTCAAGTCGTCTGGCTCTGTTAGTTGCAAACATCGTTTGTTGAAATCCATTGACACATCCTAATAAAAGCAAATAATGTTAGGAGAAAAGCAATTGCTTAACAAGGAAGCAGTGCTACTGCTTGGCGCATGTTTTTAGAAAAAAAACAAGTAAGAATTATATAGATTTTAAATGGTGAAATGCAACAAGTTATTATTTGATACCGACCGCTATCATTTCTTTGGACTGATACCGGATATTTACAATTTCGTGAACTGATACCTGATACCACATATTTTTTTATATACTTGGAAAATGTTCAAAATTTAAATCAAAATAACTTTTTAGTCTATATAATTATATAATATATTAAACTATTATTTTGCTTATAAACTTGGCATGATGCAAAAACTCCAATGGAAAAAATGGGTAAATTGCTAGTTTTTATGGAAGAATGATATTAAATTTTTGTACATCAAATATCAACCAAATTATCAGCGTACATTTTCGCTAATGATATATCAGTTTATCTCTAGTCAACATTAGTAATGATTTAATATTTTGTGAAATCAGTCTAATCTGATTCTTAATGTTTCATAAACACTAGGCAAAAAATATTATAAACATTAAAAAAGCTAACCCAATGATATGTCACTTCCAAGTAATCTTGTCCTTGAAGCCAGGTGCAAAACTCCTCGTATAACTCGAGCCATGGTGTAGATCAACTACATCAACATTGAAAACATTACCACATTCCAAAGCAATTTTTTCTAAATAAAGAAAGATAACCTTAGTGAATGAATTATAATATTTCACAAAAACTATAGGCCTACATGGATAAAGGCACTTGTTCTAAATTTAGGCTTTCCTGCATGAAAACAGGCGGACAGGTTATATAATTAAGAGTCAAGACACATAAAAACGTGATCAAACCGTTGATTGGTATAATAATATTAAGGGGACGTTATACCATTATACTGTAATTTTACGAAATACAAGGTTATCTTTTGGGAATTGCTCATTAACCTTATAAAAAAATGTCATCTGGCAAGCATGCTTAACAGTTATCACACAATCAAATTACTTAAAAATAGTGAGAAAAAAAGTCGGGAAACCACCTAATAACCGATAACACGTGCAAAATGCAAAACAAAAATTAAAAGTTTACCAGACTGATGTTTACACTTTGCATAACGTTGCTTTAATATTTCAGTCAGTTGCGACAGAACAATAATAATAATAATAATAATAATAAAATCGTTCTGTATTGTGGTAATAATAAAATAAAATAAATTCATTTTGCACAACTTCGTAGGGTAAAAGCATTACTCATAGAATGCTACTGGTAAATGTATTAGTATTCTATTAGATCGATTTTGCGTGAAAGTTCACGAAGTTTTCTTAATATTTAGAAACATTTTTAAAAGATAGCAGCAGTCGGCGTTGTTTCAAAATCGCTCCACATTGTTGGGTTATGGCGCGAGTTAGCGTTTGGATTTGAGTGGGAAAAGCAATATTGTTAAATAAAATACTTGAACCAACCAAACACTAACCGAAATATTGTGCCGTTGCTTTAGTAATTGTTTTAACGTTGTTGGTAGGATTCTAGACCAGTCGCCTAACTTATGAGATGTTTAAATTGCTTTTCTTTCGTTTTTAGACTTGAACACTCTATATTGTTTCAAGTGTCGAGTAATTTATTTAAATTTAATTCTTTAGAGTTATGCGTTTCCATTTTTATTCCCTAATCTATTTAATTTACGTGGTCTGGTATATATATTGCCACTGTAAGTATGCACTGCATATACGCTATTTAATCAAGAGAAACTATTCTATCTAAAAAAAGAAAAAAAAATAATCCTAATGAATGCATTGTTTTCTGCATCCTTAGCATTAGAAACAGTGGCACTGGTCTAGAATCTTACCACCACAAACATTATTTGGGTTAGCGGTTGGGTTAAGGTGGGGCAAGTATTATTATTAAATAAAGGATATAATAATACTTGACCCACCCACACCCAAACGATAATTCTCACCCTAACTCAAATTTTGTGCGTTAATTTCATAACTGTGGTAGGATTCTTGCGCCGAAACAGCAAAACAGTTTGGAACCACTTTTTGAAAGTAACAAGGACATTCTACCATTACTTGGTAGTGTCTCTAGTTGCTTTCAGCTACTTTCACTGATTTTCTTTCAGAAAATTTTATCAATCTAAAAATTTTACCAAGAAACCTTTGTGATGGCCGAATACTTGGCTTCCATTTTCGGAACTGAGAAAGACAAGGTCAACTGCTCCTTCTACTTCAAGATAGGAGCATGTCGCCATGGCGATCGGTGCTCTCGCATGCACAACAAGCCTACGTTTAGCCAAACAATCCTCATCCAGGGCTTGTACCAGAATCCGCAGATCAACAACACAGCTGCTGGCACTTTCTCAGATGTAGAAATGCAGGAGCACTACGACAATCTTTTCGAGGAGGTTTTCGTGGAGCTCGAAGAGAAATATGGATCGATTGAAGAGATGAACGTATGCGACAACCTCGGAGATCATCTTGTCGGAAACGTCTACATCAAGTTTCACAAGGAAGAAGACGCCGAAAAGGCTGTTAATGACTTAAACAACAGATGGTTCAATGGTCAGCCAATACTCTCCGAGTTGAGCACGGTCACTGACTTTCGAGAGGCCTGTTGCCGCCAGTATGAGATGGGCGAATGCACCCGTGGAGGATTTTGCAACTTTATGCACCTGAAGCCAATTTCCAGGGAGCTGAGACGTCAGCTCTATGGCCGAAAAGACAAGCAGAAGAGGTCTCGATCCCCTCGCACACGCAACAAGCGTAGTCGCTCTCGAGAACGCCACAGGCGTCATTAGGCATGCTTTGGTTTTTGCCTTAAGAATACATTGCTGTCAAGCACATATCAACAATAAAGAACTTGTATTGTTAAGTGTACTTGTAAATAGCCCAAGTGTAAATAACAATAAGTTCAAATGAAACTGGTTTTAAAATACAAAACAAAAAATATTACAACTTTGGGCTGTCCTATTTAATGAGAAAACATATGACGTTTAAGACAATATTGTGGTTCAGACTCTTGACATATGATGACTTTTGTGTTTTATTTCGTGTACAATTTTACTTCATTTCAATAAACTGTAATATTAGAGAAAAAATCTTGATATACATAGATATTCAGTTAAACTTACACAAAAATAATAATTAACAAATTGTTAACCATTTGGAAAACTTTTTGTTTTATTATTTAATTTTTTACTGCATAGAACTATGGCTCATTGAATCGCAAGTGTGACAATATATATTTGTGCAATTGGAATTTAAAAATATCAAATTTGGCCTACTTACCTAATTTGTATTAAGTGCAGATTGCAACAGTGCCCATCAAGCAAGTTTTTATCATGAATATTTTTTGGGGTTCATAGTTTAGTGAGTAAAAAAAGGTGCACACTTTTTTCTGCAAGCTATTTTATTGATTTTTAGTTCACATCAGTTCATCTGTAAATATTCCAAAATAGAATTTGGTAAATATTAGTTATTATAATATAATCATTTTTTTGTAGGTTTTTGCACTTGGGTTTTTTTTTCGAAAACTGGCCTGCAATGGCAGAGTACCTGGCTTCGATTTTTGGGACAGAAAAGGACAAGGTCAACTGCTCATTCTACTTTAAAATCGGAGCATGTCGTCATGGGGAACGCTGTTCACGACTGCATAATAAGCCAACCTTTAGCCAGACAGTCCTTATCACAGGCTTGTACCAAAATCCACAAATTAACAACACGGCCGCTGGTACTTTTACAGATGTAGAAATGCAGGAGCACTACGACAACTTCTTCGAAGAGGTTTTCGTGGAGCTCGAAAATAAGTATGGATCAATTGAAGAGATGAACGTGTGCGACAACCTCGGAGATCATCTGGTCGGAAACGTCTACATCAAGTTTCATAAGGAAGAAGACGCCGAAAAGGCGGTCAACGACTTAAACACAAGGTGGTTCAATGGTCAGCCAATACTCTCCGAGTTGAGCACGGTCACTGATTTCAGAGAGGCCTGTTGCCGCCAGTACGAGATGGGTGAATGCACCCGTGGGGGATTTTGTAACTTCATGCACCTGAAGCCGATTTCCAGGGAGCTGCGACGTCAGCTTTACGGGCGAAAAGATAAAAAGAAACGATCTCGTTCACCGCCCACTCGCAAGAGAAGTCGCTCACGAGATCGCCACAGGCGTCGCTAAAATAATGGAAATGTGTATCTTCCTGAAAAACCTGGGTCACAAAGGAAATAAAAACACTTGCATACTACAATAAACTGTAAAGAAACTGTGATGTTGTTTTGCCCTATGTCAGAAAGATATTTTAAAATTTTGCTTTTATAGTGTACATGCTTATGTATATAATGTATGTTGACTCACCACCTCAAATTTTCTTGTAGAATGTAAAATTTTTGATTGATGATTACAATTGGCATTTCACTGATTTCTTGTTTTACATAAAAACAAAGAACTTGTGTATACCTATTTATCTGTTAAAGCATCACTGAAACATATGTTCACCTAACGTTACCTTAAGAGGTCGTTCAACAGGCTTGTAGAAATAAAATCCCATGTGTACTTGTATCTGCTGTTGCTTTTGTGTGAAAATCAGGTTTTTTTATGCTTCCAACCTTTTTAGATGAACTAGGTTTACAGGTTAGGTACAAATTGACTAAATTGTGTGATCACAAAAAAGACAGTTTGAACTAAAGACAAAAATGGAATCCGACCCAGATGATGACCCAAACATAAAATATGGCACACCAATAGACATCCCAGAGGGTAAGAATTTTGTACAAAGTGCATTACCTTTTGGCGCAATCTCATAAAAGGTTACTTATTTATGCAAAATAAGAAAAATAATGTTCAAAACAATCATTTGTAATTAAATAGAAGACTAAGTCGAGCCATTTTCAACACATGTCAATTTGTGTTCCAGTCCAAATCATTTCCAAGGCATGTTAAATCTCAGTCACTGCATTAGAATGAAAAATTAATGTTGAACTTCTAAAAAGAATTGTGAACGAGTCACATTTTAAACGATATTTTGCATAGCAAACAAGAAAAAACTAGCATGTTAACATTCTTTAAATTTAATAAATAATTAGCCCATAGAACCAAAATTTACTAAAATGTGTGTAATTAAAGCACCTGTATTTAAGTTTAGAGCCATTTGTGTGAATGTAGCAAGTTCAAGTTAAGTCAGTTTTCCCAAAATACTGAAGTCAGTCAAGTTATTGGCATAAGTCATTACAACACTGAAAACTCTTGTTGGTAAATTTGGAAAAATACATTATTTTATTTATCCCACTGCCCACAAATATGTTTTTAGTTTGGTAATAATATTGTGGTACCAAAAATTTAATGCAGATGAGTAATTAGTAAAATGTGTGTAATTAAAGCAACTGTTTTTCAGTTTTGAGCCATTTGTGTGAATCTAGTTCAAGTAAAGTCATTTTTCCTGAAAGAATCAGTCACGTTATTGACATAAGTCATTTTATCCCTGGAAATTGTTTTTGAATAATTTGGAGGAAGACTATTAGGATATTTACCCACTCTCCACAAATGTATGTTTAATTTGGTAATAATATAGTGGTACCGGAAATTTTATGCAGATAAGTAATTAACAATAAATATGCTGTTGCTACCAGGCATAGTATATTTAAAACAGGTTCCTCTGGCAATATATATAAAAAAATAAATAAGTAATTAACAGGTTTTTGACCTGGCTACCAATGCAACTAGCATTATATTCTAATGTCTGTAACAAACTCTAATGAAAGATAAATTTTAGGCTATCCCCCATTTGTTGTTGTGTTTTGATCATGTTAACGGGCTGTTTTCCATATATTATTTGGTTTTAGACAAGGAAGACAAATTGAAATTTGTTCCCGTTCACGAACAAGTAGTTACTGATGAGGAAGGTCGCCGCAGGTAAAATTTGTCCACAAACTATATTGTACAGCCTGCTATATATAATAGCACACAGTTATTAAAAAAATTCAGATAGTCAAAATCTCGGGAAGGTTGCACATCCTGCTTTTAGTATATAGTGTAAATGTAAACTCTTTGTTATAGAATATCTAGGTTTTAAAGATCTTTATACGAATGGAACTGCTTGTTCCTGTAAGTTTTTGAAACAATACATATAATGCTTTATTCAGAAAATCTCTCCTCAAATTCAGGTCACAAAATCACTTTTTGCTTCATTCCAGATTTCATGGGGCTTTCACTGGGGGATTTTCTGCCGGATATTACAACACGGTCGGCACAAAAGAAGGATGGACCCCATCCAGCTTCAAGTCTTCTCGCATCAAAAAGTCTGACCGGAAGACATTTCACCCCGAGGATTTTATGGATGATGAGGTAACATTAGTTTTCCTCTGATATTAAGAGTTTAAATAGCCACCCTTAGTGGTATCGATCAAAAAGGCATGTGTTTGCTCTTATTGTTATGAACACTCTTTTTTTTACCTATTTTACCATGGCATAAAGTTGCTGCATGTTTTCGTCAGATGCATATTTTTAGCTAAAATAAAATTTAGAGAAAAATTTTGCAGTATAAAAATGTTTGTGTACAATACATTATGTTTTTTGTTTACCAATATATTGTTAACCACCATGTTTTTCTTACTTTTGTCCTATTTTAGGACAAAACTGCTATGGGCATTTCCACAGTCAATGTCTCCGAAGAGTTTTTGCCACAAAGAAGATCTGAGTTGCAAGAAAAGCAGCTAAAAGTGCAAGAACGTGGCATGACCCTAGCCCTTGGCGCTGATCTGCTAGAAAAGCTGATTGTACCAAAGAAGTTAGTTTTGTTTAACTGTTTTTTGTGTCAAGGTTTTTGCTAATCAAAAATAAATCCTGCTAAAAACATCACAAGGTTAAGTAACCATTGTATATGATGGCAGGAGGTTGTAGGTAGACATAAATGAACATTGAACATCTAAGCTTATTTTACAAGTCCCTTAGCAGTTTATAGACATTAAACAGATGTTTACTAGCATTTTTAAAGTTGAAAATGAATTAGGATTTTATAAATCTTTCGCTTAATTCGACCTATTTCTGTGTGGGATTTGATATATTTAATTATTTAATCTGTATTTAGTGACTGCAGTTTTGTCTACTATGCCATTTTTCTTAAATCATTTCTGTTCAAAACTTTCGATTTCAGGCAAACTGTTGGTTACAAGCTTCTGCGAAAAATGGGTTGGAGAGGTGATCACGGATTTGGAAAAAGACGAAGGAAGAAAAAGCAGGGACCTAGCACGGCCAAGGTTTATGGTTGCGCTCTGCCAAGTGAAATTCAATCTTCCGATAGCAGTGTAAGTTACTCGAATCGCAAAGGCAACACATGAAAGGTTTTAAACACGTAATTCATTATACAAGGCTTGATGGAGGCGACTTAAATAGGTTGCCGAAACGTTGGTTAACAATTACAATTACCACAGGAAATGCTTTTAATTAATATTATGCCTTGCAGCAATAGTTTATATACCGAATGAACCGTTAAACTTAACTCAGCAAGACCCATCGTGTTCAAATATTTTTTAAGATGCAAAATGGAAATTAATTTAATTCATTCTAAAAAATTGTATCTAATACACTGTCTATTTGTCGCCACCAATGTAAAAGAATCACCCAAAACTCAAATTCGATACAAAAATTAACCTTAAAAGCTCTTGAACCGTTGCAGCACATTCTATACTTCAGAAATCAGCAAGAAAGGCCCATAAAAATACCAATTTTTAGCCATAAATTTCGTTTTTAGGACGAGGAAACATTTGGGATCGAAGCAATGAACTTCGCGCCGGTAGACTCAGTGCCAGAAAGCATGATCCAAAAGGATAATTTCCATGGCATCGGCTATCAGCCGCTCAATCCGACACAGGCTCTTCACACCAAAGTAAAAGAGTCGAGCTCCGTGAAAGGAAGAACAAAATCTGGAAGCAAACTCTCTTTTCTCGGACAGGTAAAAGTCTGGCGATGAAATGCAGTTGTAAATTTATGCAATAGATTTGTGTTCGGTGGGAACTCAATTTCCTTACTAATTCGTAAAACCTATACTGATCTATTTTTTATATATGTGACAATTTTGATCGAATATTTCAGGTTTTTAATCTAGTTTTGCTCGACCCCTTTTTCTTGGACATGTAAGTCTGCCGATGAAATGAAGTTGTTAAATTGATAGAGTTGTGCAAATTCCAATGCATTACTGTTCTGTGAAAAATCAATTTTCTTACTGATTAGTAAAAAGTTTTTGTGTATATGTAATTTTAATCGATTTTTTTAATTTTCAAGTGTAATCCAGTGTTTCTCAACCTTTTTTCGTGGCGACCCGAACGCTAAGGGTAAATACAACAGCAAAGCTTTTGCGACCCAATTATATTCTTTAAACTTTGTTAGTAATCAAAACATAAGAGGAATAGCTTCAATAAATTCGAATTCAATTCATATAGACCATGTCTAAATTGTTAAATTGTGCTAATGCAAACTTTCCGAAGGCGTTTGGAGTTGGCGCGTTTGAAGAGGACGATGACGATATTTATTCGACCGACAGCTTGAGCAACTACGATCGGATTTTAAGCGCGGAGAAAAATCCCGAAAGCACTTACGGCTGGACAAGGCCTCTGGCCATAACAGGTAAAATACAGTGGTGTAATTATTCTTTAATACACCTGCGCAGGATTTTCTAGAATTTCGGATAGATACCTGATGCCAAGTGGTTGCATTCGATACCAAACTAACATGGGCATTTCAGCCATAGTTTGTAAATTGGAAAGACTGAAGAAACAACTGAAACTAGAAACCAACTGGGTTAACTGCGAATATAATACAAAACTGTCAATCAGGTCTTGGGTAGTTTTTAACCTCGTTTATTTGTTTTTCATCAAAATATTTACGATTTCTGTGTGTGTTCTTTATACCCTGTGGGATCTTTCAAACTGACCAACTTTCAAATCGCCATAAACTGTTTCTGTGAAATAAATATATTTTTCTATTTTTGTTGATGAAAGTAGAATCCGTTTTAGGCCAATAGGAATTCAGTTGACAACTCTAAAAATCATATTCCGTTATTAAGGAGAATCTGCATAATTTGGAGATGTGTGTAAATTATTGCGATTTTTACCGTTTTCTTATTTAACCAGCTGGTCAGGAGAAATTGGCCATCGACTACAAGACCAAAGAGCTCAAAGGCTTTGTTCCCGCCAAAGAAAAGAGTGTCTTTGCTGTTGCCCCCCACCCACTGCCCCAGTTACCCCCAAACTTTGACCCACAAAGAAGAATAAGAGCAAAGAAGGAAGCTGAACGAATCAGGAACATGAATCTGTCCAAGACCGTTCAGGTTAAAATCGTTCTATTTTAAGTTTTAAAGCAATAGTTTTCTGAAAATCTTAGATATGTTGAATATTGATATTAGTGCATACGTAGTATAGTTATAACTTATATCTATCTTGAAAATGTCGTCAAGCGTCTTTTCAACGTTGTTGTTTTTGTACTAACTTGTCCAGACTAAGAATTTATTGTAATACCTTAAGATTAGATTAGTTATTGTTTAAGGTAAACATGAGTTTTTGCTTTTTTTGAATAACTTTGCCAACAATAATAAAGTAAATGAACAAAAATTGTGTTTTTTGGTTTTTAAGACCTGAATAAAAGTTTTCAGCGTATATTAGCGTTATCTAACTTTTTAGCTGTGATTTTGTTTCGTACCTCTATTTAAAAAAAATAAAAATAAGGGGTAATTGTTATTTTTCACAATTAGTCTGTATAGAAAAACTGCTATTGATAGTTGCCTGGTGAAATGAATGTTTTATATCATATGTTTAAACACATAGCCGACTGTTTTTTGTTCGAAGCGGTCCGCTTCTTAAACCTACCACTGGTAAACATGCGAAAAATGCAAAAAGTTAACAAGGGTATTATGCAATTCAACAGTCCCACCCCCAAATGCCGCCTCCGACTGCCCCTCCCAAGTATTTCGACTTGACCTTCGAAGAGCGCCGCCGAGTGTTGGCCGACGACCCGAAGCCAAACGACCTGACCGCGAGCGGAGTAGAAGTTAGCGGCGGCGGATTTCAGTCGATTTTCGATTTTATTTCGCCCGAGGACCGCGCCCGCATGGAGGCAGCAAAGAAACCGCCGGTGGAGCTCGGTTTTAAAAAAGAGGAAGGCGAAGAGGCGATCGAAATGCTACAAACCAAACAAGTGGGCCTTTTTTAATATAACTTTTATTCAAATTGTATTTGAGTTTTGTGCTTTGATAGAACTATTTCGCGCTTGTCAATTTAAAATAATCCGAAAATTTATGTTCCATCGTCAATATATTTTTAACAACTTTCGGTTCAGCTCCGGATTGACTAACTTTATTTTCAAAACCGGTTTATAAAGTTTATTTTTACAAAATTTTAAACGTTGCATAATTGACTCCGGAAAATACAAGTTGTGACGTCGTGCTTAAGTGAACCGCTTTTCGATAGGTTCAGGTGCTTTTAAAATATTCGGTTCAATTGGCCCAAAACCGGCTTATTTAGTCCCGGTCCAGGTTCGGCTCGATTTTTGCGTTTTGGTAGACGATTAAAATTTTTTTCCGCAAATCAATTTTAGAAGAATCTCTAAATTTATGTTCTATGCGTCGTTAATCTATTTTGAACACAATTTAGGCAATCTTGCACATCAGACAAGGGGTTTAATTTCCATATTTAAGTTCAGTGTTGATACAGGTTCGAAAGAAAAAACTTTATTTACAGGGTTTAACTAACAAGTAGGGATTTTCAATTCCGTATTTGAGGTTTGAACCACTACAAACCCATGTAGACATGATTTTAAATTAATTAAATTGGAATCTTTAATTTAAGGGCATTGTTTAGAGCGCAATTAAAGGACTTATGTAAGAGTTTCAATAAAGTTATGAAGTTACAAACTTTTGTAAAATGTGAACGTTTATTTTTTATATTATCATCAGCGTAAAACGATTTTTTTAATCCAAAATTAGGTTTTGAAGTTTTAACGTCAGCAAATTTTCCAGTAAAATTATTTCTAAATGAGTGTTTTAATTTAGTTAAGTGGAACCAGAAACACAGTTACTGTCTTATGCAATCTATTTGAACAACGAAACAGTTAACAACGTTTTTTTTTCCTTTCAAGGTTGACCCCTCGTTACCCCTGTGCGACCCAAATACCTTGAAACCTTTTTCAAGCCACCCAGAAAAGCAACGACGTTTCGATGCATTTGAACGGGCGGTTCGTCAACGACATAAAGGTACGTGCTTAATTCTTTTAACCGCTGTATTCACTGACAGAGAAGTATTCTAATTATAATGCATTAATTAATCTAACAGCCGATGAATAGTTTTTTAAACAACGGGGCTTTGAAAAAACTTCAGTCTTGGTTGCGCTGAGATAAAGAAAAGGCTGACATGAAACGTGTAAAACTGGGTATTTTTAACGCAGAAGTTTGATTTAAACATACGCTTTCTCTATTTTTACCATCGCTTTAGATTTTTTTTACCCTTTATTGATTTGAATTATTGGTAAGACAAAGGTTTGTAAATATTATTCGCCTTTACGGCCTTAATTAACCAAAATGTGAAGTTTTAATTTGAAGAAACTCCTTGGTTAAAGTAACCTAAAAACAGGGAATTGTTAAATAAACGCCTTTCAATACTAATAGACAAAGTCTTATTGGTGTTTTCTTCAGTTTGCGGTTTTTAGCATAATTATGACGCCGTTTATGGCGTAACTGCAGTATTCTGTATTTCAACAAAGTTCTTCTAAATCTTTTTTCAACTCATGAGGTGGTTTTTGGACTGTTGATCCAACCTATTTAAAAAAAGCCTAGTTAAACAGCAGAATACTCCAGCAAAGCTAGCAATTAAATTCGTGTCAGACTGAATTGCATTGCTAGCTTTTCCAGAGTATTCTGCTGTTGTTTTAAAGGATATCGTTTGCTAGCAATTCAGGTGAGACACTATTAAAATACGGTAAAATATATATTATATATTTCGCCAGAAAACGCATCGTCAGTATTGACAAGAAAAATTAGCAATTAAGGTCGACATGGGTCAAGGTCATATATTCAGTGCTACTAAGCGAAGTTAAACTTCGTTTTTGTTGTTGTGAAGACCCAAAAAAAGAATCTTCTTTCAACCTATGTGGTTATTTTTTGGCCTTTCCAAACGTTACTGAAATACTGTTGGGCCAACACATTCAAAAATGCGAAATTAAGTATCTTTTTTTTTGCGCTGTGAAGACCCGTACGCCGAGGTCGTGAGCAATCTGACGGAATGGGAACGAAATCGCGAACGAGACGAGTTCTATCGGGTTCACCGAGTCCACAACCGACTCACCAGCAACTCGATCGGGTCGAGGTTCACAAAAGGATCGACGGAGGCATCAGAACTAGATGTAAGCTAAAAAAAACCCAAACTTTTATTGCTCGCGGCACACTAAAAATATCTTGCACACTCCTAACAGAACAACAGATAGAGTAATTTTACATCGTCTTAACACACGACAAATTATATATAAATGTCTTGTGTGGTGTGCATTGAGCTTTTAATCAGCGTCAGAACTTTCAGAACTATAATTGGTTACAAGTTTTGTGCTATATTTATCCATGACGTCAATAATATGTAGACTTATAACGATTTTTAATATACTAAAAAGCCAGGCCGCCATAACAAACTGTGTAAAACATTGTATTGTGTTTACATTTTTTTGGCCTAGTAAGATTTACATCAATCTTGATATCTTATCTGGAACACACGCTTATCTGTTTCTGCGTTCAGATTATACCCAAGGAGCCAGCCACGGCGAAACTGAAAGTTTTCGGTGTTATGACGAGAGACAAGATCGAATGGCACCCTGACCCATTGCTATGCAAGAGGTTCAACGTACCCGACCCCTACCCAGAGTAAGTTACACAAGGCAGTTCTAATTCCGGTTAACTCATTCACTATATAAACCAGGAGTCGGCAACATTTTGCTAATCGAGGGCCTGAGCCAAACTTAAAAAAAAGTCTCGACGGGCCGTGATCAATTTTAAAAACTAATACTTTGGCTAAAACTTGTAGTTTTAAGCATTTTATTATAGGAAGCGTTGATAAAGAGCGTAACTAGGATATTTTGCATTTAAAAAGGAGTCTAATTACATTTAAATAAAAACATACGCTTGTTTGGATTAAAATTCGAGTCAGCACAGCGATCATCTTTAATAAAATACTTTAGGGAAACGCGATAAATTTAATTGTTAATCTAGTTTATGGTGCAATTTGGAGGACCGTTAAACTCTAAATTTTAATATTTGAAATACGAACGAAGTAGTGCGCTGCCACAACACAATAAAATAAGTTCAGATGCACTTTGGTGATAAGTCCAGACCATGTACGGCGCCATATGCAGGGAATTGAAATTTGGAAAATGTGTTGTAAATTTTCGATATAATAAGATCATTTTCTCTTATCGATTTCAAACTATTTAAACAAGCTTTACGCCTTGCAATATTTTTATGCACTAATAAACAAGCTTTTTTGATTACGAAGCTTTGTGTTTTCAGTGACGATTTCGTGGGTACACCTCAAGAAAACCGCTTTATACTTCCCCCACCCCCTCCACTGACCCCTATGGCTGGCAACAACGAGGCTACACAAGAACAGAAGACCACCGCAAAACCTGAGGTACTCTTCTATGGGTGTGGCGATTCTTGCGAAACGGTTTACGATATCGTTTTTTACGCACACAAAGGTTTCAATATGGTACCGGGCGTGCTTATGCGTTTTTTTGGTTGAAGATATATGTAACATGTTATACTATCAAAGAGTGAAGCGACGGTAATTTTTCTGAACGTCGGACGTTATTAGATGGATTAAACTTCAAACAAAAGTGATTATTTCGTATCAACTATAGGTGATGTTTTAGCGGAATTTATAGAAGAACGATTCTCCATAGTAATCGACTCTCGGAAACGTAGTAACGGGAAATTTCAGATTGTATTGGTTCATCTGATACTTAAACATCTAACCTTGCCATAATATCAATTTGTTTTAGTCGTATAACCTAGTTTAACTTTTGAATTTCGAGTTTGTCATCATAAGCGCCAGCAGAGCATTGTTAGTTATAGGAATTTTCCGCTACTAAAGTTCTTATACCCTTATAACTATTTTGTAAAAATGCCACTTCGGCGTAATAAATTTTCTTCGGAAAACAATGTCCACGCCTTTCAGTATCGCGTTTGGTTAGTAATATTAATGTCAGCAAAACCGCGAAAAAAGAGGTACTGTAAAATATTTTAAATTTGTCGAAAATTCTTTAAAAAAAAGGATTTTTTTTTATAGTTTTTTATTTTATTTTATGTGCAGCTTAAGTCGTGTGTGATAGTGCCGAAGTAAAACAAATTTGTTATTATGTTTACCTTGGTATGTATACTGTTTTGTTTTCGAATCATTTTCAAAGACTTCAAGTGATCCACTTTTAGGTATTTCAAAACTTATGAATTTTCCTTTCAATATGTTGGGTACACTATGCGCCGATCTGTAATGATAGAAATTGCACCCAACCTTTCATAAAGGATGCTTTGATTTGCTTTTCAGCCACATTAACTAAAGATGATACAAGTTCGTATCAAAACGTCTTAATCAAGATGCTGTCGATTTACTCGACCTTTTTGGATTTAAAATTCTTTATAAAGTTTTCATATGCCTTTGAATTGATATCATAAAAATATGCGGCAACCCTGTAACATACACATGTCACTTTGCAGGTTAAAACCGGAATTGTGAGCGACACAAAGCACCCGCCTCAGTTCAGATCCCTACAAGCAGCAAAGAAGGGTCGGTGGGACGAAGAACCGGTTCAATCCGGTCCCGCTACCAGGGAAGATCATCTTAGGGAGAATGTGGCGATCTCGCATAAGGAAGATACAAATGGAAAAGAAGAGGTTGGGATTATTTATTTGTTCATCAGTTTTCAGGGGTGTTTGGCTTTGTTTTTTGCACAAGTTAAAAAAAGGTATTTGTCTTTGACCTTTTATTTATTTTTATGCAAAAAACGTCAATTTGCACATTTTTAAATGAACAATTTTCACTTATCGGCTGTATTGCGATACTGTTGGATATACCTTTGTACATGTTACAAAAGTTGATCACTGCTTTTTTCCGCAACTTGAATGTTAAACTTTGATTATTTTTCAGAATCAACCAACAGAAACGTCAGACGAACCCGAGGCACCAAGTATGGATCTCTTTAAATCCATCTTCGCTGATGATGACAACGAAGAGTCTTCCTCCTCTGAAGAGGAGAAGGAGGAGGAAAAAGAGTTGGAGCAAAAAAGATGAGAAAGGTAAAATAGTGAGATGCAATTTACTACACCCAGTGTTGTAATGACTTAAGCAAAAAGTCACTGTTTTCACGTTTGACCAAAGTGACTTGACTTGGACTTCTGTCATTGTGGCAAATAACTTGGGTTAAAATTAAGTGTTTTCATCAAATATTTATTCGTAAAATTGAAATATTTATCTGAAACTTTGTTAGTTTACAAATTACTTAACTGGGATTTGAGTCGTTTCAAAATGATTTGTTTACAACACTGCAAGCACCTATTGTCGATATAGGTTAGTTGTAAAACACCGCTTTGAACAGATTGTTGGATATTTAGTTTTTATTCGATCTCCGTTGAAATCAGGCAGTTTTGGTAATCAAAACGAAAAAACGTGATAGAATATTTTTCCATATTGCGACTAGGGTCCCTATCAAAGCGCCACTGCCTTACGCTTAATTATTATCCGCGTTTTTCAGATCCTGTCGAGACTCCAAAGCACATTTCCGCCGCCGAAATTCTCAACCGGCCTGTTACGTTTCGTCCTGATGAAACCTCGATTGTCAAAGGTAAGATGTGTTTAAAAGCGTTCACATCAATGTAAATTCGGAATTTTTTCTAGTGATGCGTGGGTAATGAAACTCACGTTTATGTGATTGTGATGTAGAAAAATAATTGTTTTTTTTTTTTTATTTTCCTTCGCTTTAGTGTAATGTGGACGCCAGTGACCACGAATAAAAACAAATAAGTGGGGGTCATTTTCATTTAAGATTCCTATCTATTTCGCAAGTATTCATTATTCGGGTCGTAGTTAGTAGTTGTGTATAAAACCGCAATACAACTTTTTTTTAAATAAAAGCTCCAAAAGTTGCCGATGTAACCAAATGCCTATAAAAAGTTTCATTGTATCATAATAATAATCAATCATATTTTCATTCGTTAAACAGAGAAAGCGGTAAAAGACAAAAGTCCAGAAAGGGCTGAAGAATCTGACAATGACGATGAATTGTTTGGGCCTACTTTGCCGCCATCTATGCCTGTGCATACGTTTACAAGTAAGTACGAATAGTGTGCCGCACAATGCATTAAGTCCTGTAAAAATTATTTATAATATGGGCTGCTAAGAAAACACGGGTTGAACGTGTTTTGAAAACCCACTTTCATGAAGGATATGGTTTATGGACACTTTTTCTGATAATGATATTGCTTTGTCTTTTAGAAAAAGATACGATCCTACACGAAAACAAGGATAAAAAATACCACAAGAAAAACTCGAAACACAAAAAGGTAAATGTGCCACTTAAAATGTACCATGTTTAACCCCTTTAGTATTAATGTATACATCGATGCGTCTCTTATATCCACGTTAAACATCGTTCATTCTGTTCTAGATAATCAGAGTAGTCACAAAGTCTTTTCTTCTTAAAAATGTCTATGATTGTTTTCGAATTGATTTGCGTATTGAAGTCTTTGAAAGATCCTTGGTTTTTCCAAAAGTATTTAGATAGCACGTGTTTATGAAGTTATATAGGCCATCGTGAAATATTTTTTTTTTTTAACTCTTTCTTATTGTGTTGCTACAGAATTTATATTGTTTTGTTTTCATACTTTAAAAATGACGAACGCAAGTCTCTAGGTCTTAAACCAAAAAAAGTCTGTGCTTACCCCAATATTGTTAACCTTAAAATCAATGGCGCTTGACTGTTAAATGGGAAGTATCTTAAACGGGATAGTCCAAAGGTATACTAAAGTTTTTGAAGTGTGATAGTATTATACAGGGAAATATGTTATCTTTTCAGCACAAAAAAGATGACAAGAAACACAAAAAGAAGAATAAACGGTGACACTCCTATTCAACAACAATCCCTTTTCGTGAATCTTGCAACTAAATCCTGTTGTCCAATGCAGGCATTTTACGGGGAAGAATATAGAAACACGCGCTACGATTGCCTTTGAACTGCCGTCGAGTGATTTTCTATTTTAAATCGTGGTTAATAAAATCTTGAGAATGTCATATTTTTTTAATGAAGTGCTAACATGCAGCATGAAAGATTAGTCAATTGCTTTATTAAAATTACTAATAATGCATTAGGAGTTTGCGTATACACCCTCTTTACTTCTGCAGTATCAAGTTTTTAATGACTAGAGTAGTGGTTCTTAACCGGGTGCCGCGGCGCCCTGGTGTGCCATTACTAGTGCTCAAGGGTGCCGATAGGTATTTGACATTTTTTAGGAATCTGATTTTTTTGAATTGGTAAGCTTCTTGATACAACTATTTGTGTACGATTAGAGGGCATTATATCAAATGACATTTTCCCTGTTTTTGAGGGGTCTGCAGGCCATGAAAGGTTGAGAAACACTGGACTGGAGTTTAGACTAGTGGTTCTCAAACTTTTACAAGTAGTGGCTCCTTCCATCCCCTTGCTTCAGGGCTGCGCCGTCGGTTAAAAATAACCAGAGTCCGAAACCGGCCAAATGTGCCATTTTGCCGACTCTACATCCTGTATACACATTTACTTAACTAATTTTATATAAGGGTGTCATATAACTCCTCGATCCACAACACAAAATATGCAAATATCCTGAGTCCCGACTCCAGGATAAGTTGCATAACATACCGACTCCGACTCTTTGGACAAAAGCGTGGACACTAGCGTCATCGAACGTCACAAAATAGATCTCCCAAGTCCAGGGAAACCATAAATTTGGGCGATGCCATTATCAACACAAAGTTTGCGACATCGGGCTGTAATACGCAATTTCTAAACTCCTTCAAAGCGTAACTAAAAAATGCTCAATTCAAAAGCAGCTCAGCTAGAAAAAAATCTTGCTGTAAACGGATGTTGACCAATCGACTTGCTCAACACAGCTGTCTGTAACATTTCGGTTTGAACAACACAAAACATATCGTCTTGTTTCCAACAATCCTGTACTTCGTTTATTGCACCCCACCCCACACGATACGATAGGACTCCAGTACGATTAGCTCTCGGAAATGAAAAATAAATAGAGCAGCAGTTAAAATGGCGATAAATGATCTACGGCGACGCTTCAGAACACTGTAATACGAGCTGCTACGTGAGAATTATTAAATATTGCCTGCTATACTGATTCGGTGAAAGATAAGTAAGGTCAGGGGAAAAATTAAAACACTGTATTCTATACGGAGCTAAATGTGGCCAAGTTCAATGGCTACTTATATCGATTTGCTGAAAGGTCTATAGTGTGGCTCGACGTATGATTATAATATTTGGCTATTTTTTTACTTTCGTATAGTATCAGACAAATTGGACTTGGCAAGTTTTACATACACTTAGCAAAAGGTTTTAAATAGAAAAACAAATAAAATATTATATGAACTTCCTATTTTCTGTAATAAACAGGAGATCACCAAAATGAGCGGTCAAAACAGCTATTGCGACCAGCGCCCTAACCAAATGAGGAAGTAATCCAAAATGCAAATGTTTCATTAAGGCAACAAACATAACTACAATGACATTGGGCAAAAATCAAAGGGATCTTTGATTGGGTAAATCTTTTATCAATGGCTGAGAAAAAGGTCTGATATGCTTCACGATTCGTATTTGGCGTACTGTTTCTGGATTGAAACACAATTCATACGTAGAAAGAATATCTAAGCCCGTACAGAAGTAGGCAGTATGTTTAAAACGTTTTCGAATAATAATAAAGTCTCGCACACGAGCTAACGCAAAGACGACATACATAGAAGTTAAAGATGGGTGACACCCCCAGGCTACAGACGCTGTTTGGCTGCGAGTTTGCGCTCGAAATGCGTCGGGAAGAATTAAATAACACCGATCAAGCAGACACTCTCTGGTCGAGCGGGCAAGACGAAAAGACGAACGAACGAGGGAAGGAGGGAAGGAAAAAAAACAGGAAATAAACTCTGTTAAAAGGTTTTGTATCGAGACACTTTGAAATAGTACGGGAAACGTTAAGTTAAAAGAATTTCTTTGCGGCGTCCTCGCGCGAGGCTCTGAAAAAATACAGAATAAATGATTGTTATTTTGAGTTAGTACAACAAAAAACAGTGTTATCATTAGTAGTCAATATGTCTTATAATTAGCAACTGTGAAATTACAATTCTAAAAAAAATTGAGCATTTCAAAGATAGAAAAGTTTTTTTTTTTTACCAAGGTCCTTTTTACCTCCGATTTCGCGACTGGAAAAGTACAATTCAAACAATAAATTACTCGACTTTACCGGTCTCAAAAATAAAGAGCTAATTTGAACTTGATAATAAATTGCAAAGCCAAAAAGGTCCAGTAGATTGATGTCATTAACTGAAGATGATACAAGCTCGTATCGAAACGTCCTAATTATCAAGATGATGTCGATCTACTCGACCTTTTTGGCTTTGTAATTTATTATCAAGCTACGTTACAGATCCGTGCATAGTGTACCCAACTTTATTTTAACTTTGTTGTTAGATTATTAGAAAGCAGCCGATTTGATTAAGCAAATATAGCCTTCACGGGTCAAACTATAAATCACAAGGAGCAATTTGAGCTACTGCACTTGAACTGCTGCTGTAGAAAGATACAATTTCGCATTTAGGTTACGAAGATTGAGATAGAAAAGTGACTACGCGACGACAGCATTTTATTTCGATTCATGCTAGACATTACAGAGGGCCCGATTATTTCGTTGGAAATGTGGAGTTTATTGTAAGTCAGGAAAAGCAACATGTCCGTTGCGCGAAGTCGTTCTATTGGTTTTCAATGTAAAATGCACCATACACTGCGCCAAAGTTGCTTTGTTTGTTCTTTAAAACTAGGTTGATGACGCTAAGGATATATTTTTTGCTTTCTTTGGCATTTTCATGCATTTTTTCAATTATTTACTACATAGAATGTTTTATATGGCAGGCTAATGCACACCAATTTTAACATTGTGGTCGGAAATATTTCGCAGAAAAAAATAAACCTAGGTAATGTTTATTTTAAAAGGGAAGTTATTCTACCTGCATGGGCGAAATAAATTCTTCTGTAAAAGATTTTGAAATATTTGATACAAATTCAAGTTTCTTTGTCGCTTAACTCCGATTTTTTGTTAATATTAAATTTATCGATTTTGCAATGCGAGTATAACAAATTCCGAAACACTGCGAACCTTCCGATTAAATATTTTCCTAATAATACTCACTTAAAAGTGTGGTAGGCGATAATGGCGATCACTTGTACAAGTGCGATGACTGCCAGGAATCCCAGCGACACACACGACGGCATTTCAGGTTCGGGACATTGTAGCTTAGGTGGGTTGTTCTGTTGAACGTAATTTGCAACGGTTAAAATGAGGTTCTTATTAGTAACTTCGGCAGCAGAAATAAATAAAACAAAATTAGGCGGCGAGCCTTAAAGGGGATTTAATATCCAATAAAGGGTGCAAACCATTTCGAGAGAAAATTAATTGTAATTGCCTAATTGCACTTGGCGAAAATTAATGTTTATATGTTGACCCGTCATTTTGACAAATGACACTTGAATTATTTTCCCCCAAAATTGACGATTTATTTTAGACGAACAAAAATAACATAAAGTGTGGCATTAAAAATGCTTCGACTTTTAAAGAAATACTCTACTTTCAGTTACTGTGGCATCAAAATGCTTCAACCGTTGGATAATGACTGTACTTATTAGCCTTTGGTAACTTGTGTTACCCCTATGTTATTCTGCAAGCGTTCGTTCACCCCCAAATTTTCGCTCAGTATTCGTTTCTTCCTCCTAGCAGCTGAAACTGGGCATATTCAAATTATAAACTTGCATTTATATAGGTTAAGTTGGAAAAACAATACCTTGGCACAAAAGAGAGAGAGAGAAAAAAAGATATTCGAATTTAGCTTGAAACAACAGCTTTACGTTACAGAGGACGATCTCGCTTAACCCTTAAAACAGCTGCGTCGAACACCAAGAACCCTGGTGAAGAACCACTGGTGTAGAATAAAAACGCTTTCACCGCTTGGCAAATGCCTTGCCATGCACAAAAGCTATAGCGAGAATGACGGTTTGTAGATGTTTATATACCTGCTTATTTTGCACCCTTATCATGGTGTTCTGCATCGAGTCCAGCTGTTCCTGCATCACCCTGAGCTGCTTCATCTGGTCGTACCCACCCTGGTTACCCCCTGCACCCCCTGTAGCCCCTCCTGCCCCAGCACCGGCCCCTATCCTACTGATGGACTGCGACACTGCGACGATTGTGCTTCGAAGGTAGGTCACATCGCCTCTGCGGGAGGAAATACACAGTGTTACTTTTTCGTAGTAAGAATTTTGAAGCCGATACAACAGTAAGTAGCATTTTGAACGTTTCGAATAACTCTTTAAACGTTTTAAAAATAGTCGAGAAATTGTTTGAAACAAAGAATTTTTCGAAACGTTCAAAACGCTATTGCTACCTATACTGCTGTATGGGCGTTTATATTCTTTGTAAGAATTTTTTTACTACGCCTGTAAGAATTTCTTACTACGTCTTACTACAACCTCCAACCATTATGCGTGCTTTGCTAATTTGGACATCCGGGCACAATTAAACACCTGGCTTTGGACATAATAAGGAAGTAAAAAGTTTAAAGATACTTTAACCATTGGTATCCAAACTTTTAAAAATAGTTTTTTTTGTGGTCATTTTTTTTGTTATTTTTTTTTGTTGGTTTTGAAGTTTGGGAATCAATGGATTAATACCATTTGATTGTAAGAATGTAAAAAAATAGGTTTTACCTCATAGCCTCTATAAGGTCCAGGGACATTTGCTGAGAGTCCAAAATACTCCTGATGTCTTGAACGCCAGCGTTGTTATCAGTTGTTTTGTCCTGGTTGAGACGAGTCTCCTCTATTTTGTCGAATATGTCACTCTGCTTCATTTCCATGTTCTGTATCATCTCAACCATCTGCCTTGCAAATCAATAGACAGATAAATTACTGTCTTTGTTTTATTGCTGATATGTCCTAGTGTTCCTTTTAGCAATTTTGCGTCAACTTAACTGAGATAATAATCTTATGTATAGTATAAAGCAGGGGTCGGCAACCTACGGCATGCGGGATGGATCCGGCCCTCCAATGTAAATCATCCGGCCCGCCACCTATTATACAAACTGGGCCCGTGGCCATTTTCCCATATTTTATGGCAATTCAACAACTTTAATGCAAAAAAAAAAATTCGCGCTTGAAGCAAAACTTTCTGTGCATTGAGAGAATCATTTTAGTTTAAAGGCGCCATCACATACCCCGCAACTATCAGCTATCAAGGTTTTGCAAAATTAACAAAATTATTGTTTCTTTTAAATATAAAAACAACAACAAGAGTTTAACGGCCGCATTCAAATTATACCAGCTAAATTAACAGTTATATTTATCGCATCTTCTAGGGATATATTTTATATCTTTTCATTGTGATCATGTACAACGCTGTGTGGACCCAAATATTAAACTAAACAAACGCAATTTTGTTAACGCTTTACCGCCTTCTTCTTAAACTTTATTAGACTCATTTTAAATTGCAAATTCTATTAAGGCCTCCAATAATAGTTGTTGTAATTAGAAACTTAAAAACTACTCGTTTAAACAACAAAAATGTGAGTTAAAATTTAGGACGGCCCCATCAAGATCTTTACCGGATAGGTTTTGGCCAACGAAATCGGAAATGGGCCGACCCCGGGTATAAAGTGTTTCTTATGACAGCCACTTTATTACACAGATAAATGATAGACCTATACGGTATAAAATTTGCTCGTCTTCCAGGGCTGTGGAGTCGGACTCGGGAATCGACGAGTCGGTTTGTTTTTGCTGGAGTCGGACTCGGGACTTGAGTAAGAACTTGTAAACTACCCGAGTCCCGAGTCCGCAGCCCTGGTCTTAACTACCAAGTAGTACAATTCACAGCACATTAAATAGGACCTACCCCATTTGTTTTTTGATCAAGCTTTGAATCTCAAAAATTGATCGCAATTCTGAGCTTCCACCACCTTCAAACTGAAAATCAAAAACATGTTTAAACAAAAGACATTGAAAATATTCAATTAACTACATATTCAAGGGGTAAACAATGGCAACAAGTACGTTTAATAATGTGGCTTATTTCATTGTGGTACAAATATAGAACAACTTCAAATACACAGTTTTTTGTGTACGATTTTACCCAATTTAGCAGTTTGGCACTTTGGAATAAATAGAATTTTAAATTATACATTACAATATAGCCTTCGGTTGTGCATTACAATATTATTCGGTTAATCAATCATTGGCTTAATTAATTTACTCCCCAAAATGAAACTATCTAGTTTCAAATAAAAATAGTTTAGGCCAGTTGCAGTAAAATTTTTACATGTTGCCTGCCTGCAGAACTTATACTACTGTCCTGTAGCTAAAGGTAATCTAATCACGCACATCAGCTGAGTATTTACCAGTTCATCTGCATGATATTCAGGGTCCTTGCGAGCCATGTCCGGATGTTGCTCCTTGAATTGCTCCTGCTCTTTTTCGAATTCCTTCAAACTCTTCTCGTATTCCTGTTGGAACTTGACTTTCTCCTCAGATGCTGGATCTGCAGTTGCTGCCTCCTCCTAACAAAAAATGTCAAATATTTTGAAATATTTTGTCGAGACCAAAGTGGACCCCCAATAGTTCAAGCACAACTCTTTGTATACTATTTGTTACAACAAAATAATACAGAACTTTAGCAAAATAATATTTTTTACGTGAAATATCATTTATCAAGTTATGTAGACCATTGAAGTGTTTGTACAATTTATGTTACAACCAAATAATAGCAAACTTAAATGTTTTCGATTTTGACAAACTATTACAATTGGGCCTTTATGTAAAAGTAATATTTTGCTATTAGTCTAAAAAAAACTTCAGATTTTGGAAAACTTACCTCTATTTTCTCATGCAAACTTGAGACCAATAACTTCAAGACATCGTGGTCATCTATAGAACACAGTGTGAAAACATTAAACAAATTAGAAAACAACATTTTAATCAATAAAAGTTTTAGAATATAACATTTCCATTACGGTACCTGCTAGACCGCCTGTTGCAGCAGTAATACCCCAGTAGTAGTTTTTAGGGATGAACATATTTTCCACTCGGAAACAAACCTCATAATCTTCAACATCTGTGTTACCTTGATCCATGCTCACCTGAATATAATTAGTTAAATGAGATGTACCACAAACAATTGGGTTAACATGGCATATTGCACTTTTACAGGGTAATGCTAAAAAAAGTTTTATTAAAATGTTATTTTATTTCGTAAAATTATGAGAAACATTAGAAGCATCGGTAGCTTAAACCATCGCATGAAAAAGCTATTTACACCTTTGGATTTTATGTTACATTTATTGTTCAGTATATTTAAATATTAATATTTTTACTTACTAGTAAGATATTATTGCTGAAGTTTATTTTCACTTTGACCGGATAAGGTCTGTTGCGGAAATCCCTCATACAACCACCATTTTTTTGATCGAGGCCATCTCTAAGTAAGAAAAAGTACTAGGTTTTAACTCAGTACATTTTAACTCACTACATAAGCAGTATTTATACACAATACCTAAATGCAAGAAGTTACATATTTATTTGTATAAAAATACAATAGTAAGTTGCACAACAACAAATAATCAGTTTGGCTGCAGTTTTTAAATTATGCATGTCATAACCAGGGCTGCGGAGTCGGATTTGGGACTCGGTTTATTTTGCCGGAGTTGGACTCGGGACTCGAGTAAGACCGCGTAAAACTACCAGAGTCCAGGGTCCGACGTGCGCATTATCACATTTTAAAACTGTTATGGCGACAAAATGTAAGTTGTAAAAGTGTAATAGCAAATGGTGAAATATTTTTAAACCATGTAATGCGGGTGGATCAATTATAACACCAATATTAGTGGATTGCAGAAAATCCACCTTAATCTAGTTGCGTAAATGGGTAAGATACAGGCTGTAGAGTCAGAGCTGGACTCGGGACTCAACAAAATCTTACATATATTCGGACTCGGGTATATTTTTTTGGCCAGAGTCGGACTCGTTTTTTTTAACCGACTCCGCAGCCTTGGTCATAAACCATGTGGTAAGTTCTAATTACCTTTAGAGGCAACCAAAAGACATAAAAACCTACCTAAATAAGTTGTATTATTAATCACTATAATAAGCTAAAGATTTAGGTTGTAACAAAATGTTTCAATTTATTAAAAACAAATTACTTAATATTTTATATGCTGATGTTGGGTGTATTGTTAACTTACGTTGCATGGCTGTAGCTTATCGTTCCATCATTCACAATCACATAAATATAAGGGTTGTTCTTTTTGTTGTCGTTGTCAAATGAATCAAAAAAGATACCCATTCCCTTCCAGTTGTCCATATATCCAAACACAGTTCCTGGCTGGTTTGGAGTTTCAACAAGCCAAAGAACCTATTTAAAATTGGAAAGCTCATTGGTTTGTTTGAATTAAAACCATTAGTATGTCTCCAGTATATTGTTTACAGTTTTTAAATAATGAAAGATGACTTATCAAAATTCTTATAAAGAGAGTTGTAAGCTACCTGAAATTGTAATGGTAAACTTAAGGTCTTCACAAAACAGATATATATATCATTTTTAGAGTTTGTGCTACAACCCAAATGTACTCAATTTAATATGCCTACCATTTGCCCAATGCACATAGTTAAACAATAAAGCATAACAAATAAAGAGCTCCATATTTTAACTTCACAGACTTTAAACCTCATAAAATGGTAACAATAGCAAAAAAACAGCACCAGACTACATATATTAACATCTGACTCACCAAACCATCAGCTCCAACTTTTCCTCTTCCATGAACCCTGAAATGCAATTCGGCTTCCCATTCATCATAAGGAAACTCGTACTTGGACCAAACTCCACCCTTCTTTCCTCTCAGTGATGGAACAATTCTGACTTGCTCATCCCCGGGTACAGCATCTAAAGCGATAAAATGATGATATTGTGTGCTGTTGAACAATGATCAACAATGATGCAAATTACGAAAAAAATGGGTGCTGGTCTAAAATCCTACCACAATTATTAAATCAATGCACAATATTTGGGTTAGGGTGCCTTATTGCATTCCACTGCATTCCCGCCAGAGTTCTTTGGCGTGGAATGCTTGCCAAAAACTACGCCAGTATGTCGTTTGGCGTGAAATATCGCCAGCCTAGTTAATTAACAAAGAAAAATAGACATTTTTGGCATATGTATTGTCCTATTCTGGCGTAGGATTTTAGCTAAAACAAATTTTGGCGTAGACCTTTGGAGGCCACAAATTATGGAATGCAGTCAGGTTAGGGGGCTCATTAGCGTTTGGGTGTGAGTGGGTAAAGTATTACCATATTTAACATTTAATAATTATACTTGACCCAACCTAACCTAAATCGCCAACCCACACCCTAACCCAAATGCAATTCTTGTTAAATGATTACCCTATATATTGTTCAAATGTGCAATTATAATGAAATATTTACAATTAAGCACACAGGAAAACAGAAAGGTGGTTAAGCAAACATAATTGTTTCAGGCTTCGCTGCTTTCCTTTTTTTCAAAGGAATTGAAGGACGTTTCATTAAACAATCCAATACACATTACTTTCCAAAAAAAAGCGGAAAACTACAAAGTTTAAGGTGAACACGACTACAAAGGCTGTTTGTCAAACGTGTCTCAAGAAGGCAGGTTGTTTTATAGACCAACGACTGACCGAAAGAGCAAGTTACGTTACCTCCAGTGTGATTCCAAAAAGGTACGGTGTTGTCAGGTTGCACTAGGTTAGGCCCCTTAAAGCTGTACCTGAATTCATAGCGTGACCTGTACTGCTTGGTTTGGGCCCACGAACAACAAACGAAAACACACAGAACACATACAGACACCCGTACAATCATGGTCGCTTCTGTTTACAAAAAATAAAAATAAGACGCGATTTCAATTCTGTGCCACTTGTCAGTGATTATTTCGCTCTAGCGAGAAGCGGTGTGACGTCGCATGACTTGTACCGTCTGGCAACGTCATCATAACCATAGCCGTAGGGTGCGAACACTATACACAGGTATTATCTCCGTTTTATGATACTTTTGCTATTTAAACACATGCACAACACATTTGCAGCGTATTTGAGACCCATTACCGATAGCAATAGAAGCAGATTAAAATATTATTTGAGATATCATTTGTGCTGAGTAACCCTTATTTTGCACGCTCGAGTGCTAATGGTTTACCAAAACATTGAAGACTTAAACTTAATATTTTTTCCGGAGCACTAAGTGACTATGTTTGATTTTATGAATTAAACTAATATTGTGGCTTTGGCACTGGAAGAATAATATGCCGAATAATAAAGCTATATTACACCCCTAAAGAGATTATAAATACCGGACATTTGAGTGAAAGAGCATACCGCTCATTAAATCTTTGAGCTTTTGACAGGTTTGATCTTTTTACAAGATCAGCAAAATCGTTTAATTCAAAGTGCATTTAAAACTATCTTTTTAAATTTGTAAATTTACCTAAACACTCTGCTTGTGACAAACGCGTAGAAAACGTGTTTATTCGAAATAAAACGGCGCAAATGTGAGAAGAACAGCTGTACAAAAAAAAGTAGTAAAAGCGATGTGGCGTGTTTCCGGGTGCGAGATGAAACAGTGAGTCAGAAAAAAATACATGAGACTGTCCAGCAAAAAATAAAATAAATCCAAGCATGATAACAAGTTAAACCGGTCCGGTTATCTCATTTACATTACATGTTGCAAAAAAAACTTGGGACAGACCGTATATAGAGGAAACATGATTACAACAAAATGTAGTTGCCGTTTATGATTTTATCTTACACAAACAGACAATTCAATTCATTTTATCGTAAATCGCAATCAACGTATAAAAAAACTCAGCGGCACTTTTTAGTGATGAACTGTTTGACGAACAAAAAGCTTAAGTAAAAAATGAATACTCAGGATGAAAAATGCGACGTTGTATACAACACCCTATACACATTTTGGCGAAAACGCAACGCAGTACTATTTATGATGAAAATATGAAATAAAAACGACGACGGGGTCAAACAAGCGAAGAAAAAAAACGATTGTAAATCTTTACGGAGCCTTACAATTGTAAGGCCCGTAGTCAAGGATTATTACGTGTTTAGCTTTTTTAAAGATTACGGGAATTTTAAGTTATAAAAAAATATTGAACCTCTTGCAAATATCTTTAACAAAAATACAGCAAAACTCACTGGATGATCTATTTAACTTGGCAAGCGCAATTCAGCAGCCAACGCCAAAAGTGGCAAGAAAGCGAAAATATTTTTAAAAAGCGTTCTCCACATGTGTATTGAATGCTGTTAACCGGAAAAATTACAGAAAACTAAGAAAAATAAAATTGTCTGGGATAAATCGGACTTTAAAAAAATTTAAACCAGAACACCTTTGTTAATATCAAAATGAGTTCCGTTCAATCATATTAAAAACTCAACAAATCGTGCAAGACAAAAACATTGCGCACAAACCTAATGCCACAACCAATAACAGGTTTCCGTAACTTTTCCAATATCTCAGCAAAGTAATTTTAATTTTTTGAAAAAGATGAAAAACGAACATAAAAATTCTAAAGTTGTGACCTAATTTTCTATTCAATTCTACGTCGATTCCATAACTCAATGACTGAAGCATTACGTTCGAACTAGAATAAAATACCCGCATATTTGAGGGTCAAAGGTCAGGACAAAATCTGCAAAGCATCAGGGTTCGCTTCTACCTTAAATTTTGTGCCATTTGCGCAGACCAGAGGTTAAACAATATTATATTTAGGGCCATTTTACTGATTTTCGATTATTTCCTAGTGTGGATAATTTGAAAGTCGGTATGATTATAGCACATACGCCCGGTAATTATCACCCGGTTTCTTTGGCCACGTCAAAACGGGCCAACTGCCTTCCATCCCTCTTGCAAAAAGTCTCAAAACCAGGATAAAAATAGCTTTAAAAACGTGTTCGTTGGCCAATAATACCACGGATATAAAAATGGATTTCGACCAATTTTGAAATCGGCCGCACGCCTTGCTAGTTTATACAGCAAGGCAAGACAGATTAGCCAAAATATGATGGAAAAAATGGCCTCAGCATGTCGATGACGCGGCGATGACGTTTTCGGTGACGTCAGTCTCCAGGAGCGGTGACGTGTCATTGGCTTGCTGCTGTTGTTGTTGGTTGACTTCGTTCTTTTCCACGTTTAGCTGGTTCTGTAAACGGAAAAATATGTTTACTTTACTTTTTTTGAAAACGAATGGCGACACAAGGATTGTTTGCTTCTGTTTGGGGTTAGTGATGTGTAATGGCTGTGGTTAGAAATTGGGTCAGGGTGGAACTATTGGGAAAGTTTGTGATAAAGTTAGGGGTTATGTAAATCGTTGTTTACGCCACATTCTGGTCATTTAGGGCTTCCCTCATTTCAATAACGCTATAGGCTCACAGCTTATCGCATTCTTCATCAAAGTCTAGATTTATTATTTTTAAGGTATTGTACAGTCTTCTTCTTTTATATACCTTTCAGTATAAGCTGGCTAACGCATTCTCGTTTTATTTTGTAACATTGTTTTTCTGGATGAAAAAAATAGTGCAATTTTTGTGAGTGTAAGAAACTGGCGCTTTTTATCAATGTTTATTTTATCGATCGCAGGCCGGTTGCAATTAGTATCGAAAACTCTTAATTTACTTAATGGCTTTAAGAAAGGTTTCAGCGTCTTAGGGTCGCACATTGGTAACGCGGGGTCAACCTAAAAGTGAAAAATCGTGCTAAAATGTTTCCGTGTTCTAGACTAGGGATTGCATATAACGAATACCCTTGTTTCTGTCAAGATTTAACTTAGTTTAAAAATTAAAGCTCTTTTGATAATTGTTACACTTTACAACTTTACAATTACCAGAAGGTGTCAGACACTTGAAAACAAAGCAAGGCTTACCTGTGTTTCAGTGTTGCTTGTGATGGTGGGAAGGGAGTCGGTGATGAGGTTGGAATTGATGCTGTAGTAAGGAGTGTTGGAGGAAGCCGAGTAATTCCTGAGGAGGTTCTCGAGACGCTCCTCCACGCACCCAGCAGAGATTCTCGCCTCTGCATCCTGATCCCAGCTGTCCTCCATCGTGGCGCAAAGGATTCCAATCACCTTACAGAATGTGATAATTTTTCGTCTCGAACGATCAAATTATTCCAAATGAATACATCATTGATTCGGTATACTATATCCTTTAACTTTGATTTATACCGGTATACTATTAAAAAAAATGTGACTGCAGAACAAAAAACTTCGAATCGGTTTGTTGAATTAAACACCTAATAATTTGCAGCCCTAAACTATTTCAGAGCAAATTACCCATGGTGTTGTCGCTATAAGTGAAGGATGTAATAAGGTCTCTCACTTTAAAATTAATATTGTTTTCAAATATTTTTTACAGTAAGGTCATCTCGACTTGACAAGTGCAGAAAGCACAAGAAAAACTTAAATTTAAACACCTAAACTATTTCAGTGCAAATCACTTAAAAATAGTTTACATTGTGTTGTCGCTAGTGGAAAATGTAATAAGGCCCTTTTTTTTCTAAAATTTTCATTTTTTTTAAATATTTTTTACAGCGAGGTCCTCTGGACTTTACAAGTACATCATTAGGGCAAGTCATCTTCAAATTAAGTAATATTTGATAAAAAATAAGCCCGATCTCAAATCAGTTGTTCAAAATACTTTAGTATAAAGTGATTTTGGTCAAAAGTGTTAAGATTAACAGTGAGCTGGTTAAACCGCATTTTTATGTAAGTACTTTATGACCTATTTAATTGTGTGATCATTCTATGACTTGCGTTCAAAGGTCACTGAGCACATGGTGCCTTGACATTGTGGTTTTCCTTACGGCAGTTGGTGTTACTACCTTATCGCGGTAGGAGCTCATTTTGTTAGTTACTTGTAACTTGTAAGTGTTTGGCAATGATGTTTAACTTACTGATTCTGTTTCTGTTTTATTAACATTGTTTTGTATTGATTCTGTTTGAATAAGGAATTCACTTGTTTAGGCCTTCGCGTGTTTTAATAAATTCAAGTACGTGTACACTGATAAAGACTTCAGTATCGGATCGGATCCATTAGTTTTCAAAAAGATTTGCGTCAAGTACAGTCATTTGAAAACAGTGACTCAAATGCAGTCAAATCATTGACAGTACAACATTGCGAGCCAAGACTTTGAACAATAGGTTAAAAAGTCAATATAACAAGTGCAAAAATCTAGAAAACGCGTCAATTACCTCGTGTTGTCTCCACGAGTTGGAGATGTATGGCCTCCCCTTCCTGTCAGCGACGTGGTCCTGCATTTCTTCCAAGGTCGGATTTTGTCCGAGCTCCTTCTCATATGGCATCGCGTACACGATCGAGTAACCTGGCCAGACATAAAACAATAAAAAAAAAATGACCGAACGAATGCGTTAAACAGTGGAATTCTTAATGCACGCCTGTTTTCTATTTTGCCGCAAAACAGCTGATACCTTAAAATCTTACATCGCACAGAAAACCATTTTAAAAATTGAAACTTTGATGATGACGTTTGATCAAATTGGAACTTTTTAATGACGTTGAAGTAAATTATAACTTTTTAAAACGCTCAAGCATATTAGAACGTTTTTAATGAAGTTTTTACAAAATAGATTTTTTTTTTAAATATTTATACAATTTTCAATCAGCCACCGACAACTAATCCCTTAAAGCAGGCGTTATGTTATGACACATACGAAAATGTGCATTGAGGACCGTGATTTACAGGTTACAATGCGAGGCTTTTCAAACAACTCTTTGTTTTCCGCCATCGCCCTAACTTTGATAAAAATAAAACGTCAACATGAACAAGAACGGCAAAAATGTGCGAGCAAAGTACAGTACGTACCCGGCGCCTCGCTGCATCTGGTCAGTATCTCCCACATGATAAGGGCGAAGGCGTACATGTCGATTCGCAGAAAGGCGTCACGGTGAAAGTTGATTGCTCCTTCCAGGATCTCCGGAGCCATATAGCGTCTGGTGCCGACCTGCACACAGGGGCGTTGAAAAGTAAGTTTCACTTCGCACACAAACACGAACGCACGCACATACGCACAAAATGCAACTTTGAAAAGGTTCCCGCTAAACAGGCCGTGTTTCACGTAATACAGGCGGCCCTTGTGTGTCACATTGTCAAGCGATGTTACATTTCTGAACAGGTGAAAAAAAATTCTAACGCGCATAAAAAAGACACCCAGTTTACGTCATAACTAGAAGTCTAAAATAGGTTACCTGAGGAAACCGGAGGTTATCGTTCGATGTGTGTTTTGGGCAATCTTTTTCTCATTTTAAGGATGGTTAAAATAGAAACGGGAGCGTAATGTCAGTTAAATTCTACTTCAAATAACATTGGAAATTTCTTGACAGGGTCGCTGCTATAATATGTTTCTTCTGCTTTAACAACTAAAATAAAATTACTCCGTTGTACAAACAAACTAAATTCCCGAGTCATACAGCGTCTGGTGCCAACCTGCCACGCAAAGGGCGTCGAAAAGTAAGTCCTCACTCGCACACAAACGCACACGCGCACAAATTTAAACTTTGAAAAGGTCCGGACATTTTTTTAGAGTCACACAGACATGCATTTGGCAACTTTGAAACTGGTATCTTTTTGGGCCGTTTCTCTTTTGGATTTTCAAGTTGAAACAACCAATTCGCAAACACGCGGCAAGTTATAAAGGGGCCTGGCACTCTATCACTGTTTTAATTCAATCACTTTGTTTTGTTGTTTGTTTTCAGAGGCTTACAATGTTCGATAATATTGGGCGTTTGTTCTACATTGTTTCGTGAT
Organism: Ascidiella aspersa; assembly: GCF_963924565.1. NCBI lineage: Eukaryota > Metazoa > Chordata > Ascidiacea > Phlebobranchia > Ascidiidae > Ascidiella > Ascidiella aspersa. Next base: position 26,845,046 of record NC_139451.1, read on the forward strand.
AGTGTTAAAATGTGAAGCCAACCCTAAACCATTCTTTATCGCGTCAATTAAAGTGGCAGTTTTATGACGTGAAGTTATTTAGCATTATTTTTCATGTAGATGAAAAGGGCCTAGAGCCCTAGAATCTAGGTTTTCCAAAAATATTTTATCTGAAATTAATTTTCAGTCTTCTTGTCGAGTAAATCAATATTATAAAAAGTGATATCAAAGTGCTAGTTATATTATGCTAACTGACGTGGCCAGCTTTAAACGAAGCTGGATTCTCGATATTTTTCCATTTAGCTACTAGCTTTTGAAAACAGCATGAAAAAACTAACAGGTTTAGTTTTACAAAAATGACTTGTAAACTGAAATAAATCTCTCTTTGCCGTGACGCACGTAATGCTAATTGTTGCCTATATATTGAAAATAGATACTAATTACACAGTCTGAGGTTATCTGCCATGTTAAAGATGATTTTTAATCGAGTTTTTTAAAACGTAGAAGACATGTTTTTTATCATGAATTCGACTGTGAAAAACCTCAAGATAACAAGGAGCAATTGATTGCCTTATGCGGCGAACACAGGAAGTCAAATAGCACTGTACATCACTTTGAAATGTCAAAATAGCTCTGGCGGCATTGAGATACGTCATTGCGCAGAGTGGAAACATAATATCAAATAGAAAAAAATTACAGCAATTCGGTGTGAACAGAGGAGACCAAACGTCAAAACTTATTTAAAACTTAACAAACAATCTAGTTAACTTATTGTCTTCCTAGGGTCCGCGAACCCTTGGGGGCTCACTATATCTAAATAAAATTCCTGATGAATTTATTGGCTGGGGCACACCCGTCACCCGTCCTACTGATTTGAACATAAAAGAGTATTTAACTCAACAATTTTGTGTACAAGGGTCTCCCGCTGACAATTATAGAAAAAGGAAATATACTCTTTTCCAACAGTTGGCAAACTTGACTGTTTAGTTAACACATTTATGACAAAATTAATAAGGTTATTCAAATTATCAGAATCGCTGCATAAACAAAACACGCTGTATAAGGCATCCTCAGTTTCAATACAAAACAAACAAATATATAGCAAAATGTCAAAAACAAAAAATGTTACATACGGCAAGATATATATATATATATATATTCGTGTCAATTTGATAAAATAACTACGCTTTTCAACTGTTTTTGCCAAACAGATCAAATATCATTAAAACGTAATTCGATTTAAATTTCACTTAAAATAAAAATTGATGAGGCACTTGATTATAAAAAAAAAAAAAAAAAACGTGGCTGCCAGGTGACAACCTTTGAGAACCGCTGAACTAACTAGATGATTATATGCTCGTTTTTACTACCATACAACATTAATATAAGTTAACCAAACATAACATATTCGGTTATAAAAAAAACAATTTGGGTAAAACAACACTAAGTACCTGTCCGTGACTTTCGCCAGAACTTTCTCCCGGGTCGAATTTGACTGCAAGTCCAAAATCGGCAATACAAGCGGTCAAGTCCTCCTTGATGAGAACATTCTTGCTTTTAAGGTCGCGATGGGCAATGGCGGGCTTGTAGCCACTTCTAGATCCTCTACAAAGTGAAAAAATAAAATATTTGTGATTCGTTCGAATTAAAATAAACTGATAATATGGCGAAATGCATATTAATGTTAAAAGCTAGACCTAGCCGATTCTTGGTCGAAGGGGTGAGCTTCTCAAGCTATTAGAGGTTTTTAGAACTTTTATCGTCGGCTTTATGTGTTTTGTTGGACGGCAAGATTTTGTTGTTGAAACACATATTAAGCTTATTTTATTATTACTATTATAACTAGAACGCACAAGGTTGACACACATTTTTATCAAATAAATTGAAATACGTTTGAAGACTTCTTAAATACATAAAATTGGATGCCTTGACATGTTTAGAATATGGTTTGAAAATAAAACAGGATAAACGACATGGTCAGCCCATTAACAAATAATTTTGTTTTACCACAGCATTTTTTAAAAATTTAACTCAATGCACACAAAATAAACGCAAAGGTTACTTAAAGACTTTTGGAAAAACATAGCGTTTCATAGACTTTTCCAATATGTATATCTATTTAAAGGCAATCAAAGACAATTTAGAAATCAAAAAATTGTCAACCCTGTGTCCGTAATATGTAAACGTTCAGTTCACGGAGTTAAAGAGGGCAAGTTACACAGGTTCTTTGAAAAGCAGTAGGCTACTTTTTTCTTTCAAAAGAAACAGGCCAAATGGAATTTGTTCTATAATATACAGTAATGTTCAGAACAAAGTTTTCGTATTTGAACATTTTAAACCACCAGATAATAGGAAGAAGACCTTAACAGTCAGTGACACAAAACTCATACATATTATGTTATTATGAATCCAGATGCACAACGAACCTGCAGACAATGTCCCTGTGTAGAAATGACAACCCAGTAGCCATTGTTCGGATAAATTTCAGGGCTTCATCTAATGTTAGGGTTCGAACTTTGAGAAAGTCAGCCAGAGAGCCCTGCAGTAAAAATGTAACAAGTATTTTTAGAAAATCCACCACAAATATAGAAAGTCCAAAGGGAGTTTAAATCTTTGTTCTGAAAACAAAAAAGGAGCAAAATTAACAAAAACACTTGACCCATGCCTTCTCTAACTCACTATCCACTATAAAAATAACGACCATGTAATATCAACTACATAACATATTTTAATAGAACTTTTACACTCGTTGTCACTATCCACAGATTGAAACATTTATATTTCTTCATTGAAACATTTATCCAGACTTAAAATACTGCTAGTTGTATCAAAGGTCACTTCCATAATGTACACCGATATTGTCCGTATTGGCAAAAAAACAGGAAATTGGTTTACGAAATTTCTCCAACAGCTGTAGATAAAATTTAACTACTGTGGAACCTACATGTGTGTGGAAATCGGTAATAAGCCACAGCTCCATGTCCACCCCTGTGCCTCTGCAAGGTGCAGCAATGTAATGCAGGATGTTGGGATGTTCATGCATCAGCTCTGTTTCGAAGATTTCTTTCTCGTTTTGCCAGGATTTTTTGTCCTGCAGTTAGTAATGATTGTTGGCATCTTTGGCTTAACTCAATTATTTTCTTTGACTGTTAAGGCCTAAGTTAATTATTTCCTAATTATTAAAAATGTGCATGTATAAGACTGTAAAATATAAATCTGTGTTCTATATAAATAAACGTTTAAGTAAGCAGTATTGTTATAAATTAAAGGTAACTTCACATATAAAATCTATGTAAGATTCCATAAATTTTAAGTTAGTTTTTGTTACATAAAAACAAAACTTTTCAGGCTTTATTAATTTTTATAGTTAAAAAAGTGCCTGTCACACAAAGTGCCAAACCATTGCAACCGTTTAACTCAAAAATCAAATCAAAAAATCGGTGAGTCAATATGTAAAAAAAGCACAAAAATTACCGACAAAAAGAAGATTTTGACAGCTACATAGCGATCTTGCAACTGAGCCTTCCAAACACAGCCATATCTGCCCCTGGCCTTCAACTCAATTAGCTGGGGGTACTTCAGTTCTGCTGGCATCACCATTGTCTGGATGGTTGACGAGGTCATACGAGATGAAGGAGTTTCCTTTGAGTAAAAAAACACTCTTAATATGAATTAGATGGGTAAAATTAGAGATGCTGATATTCCACTGCTATCACTATGCCGGCCTCTGTAAGGTGTTGCCTTTATGTAAAAGAAATGCTCTAGAGATAGACCAATATATCGGTTTGCCGATGATATCGGCCGATATTTGTTTTTTACCGATATATCGGTATTGGTCATTATGGTCAATGTAGGTCGATACCTTTGACAATATTTTAATATGACAATATGATATAATTTTTCCTGTACAACAAACAACTTACGTTTCTTTTGATCAAAAAAATTTGGTTTTACCATTATGTCAAGGCAACATGCAAAATAACAGTTTAATAATTAATATACGTATATAAATTAAAACGTTATTTGAATTTCATTTTTAATTAATTCAGGAACATTTCCCAGGTATATAAAAAAATTGGTACAGTATCGAGTATCGGTTGACAAAATGTAAAAAAATCTGGTATAGGTAAAAAAAAAGTGATATCGGTTTGATCTCTAAAATGCTCTCAAAATGAATTAGATCTATGTAAAAACTAGAGATAAACCGATAAATAAAATTATCATTTTTCTGCTCTTAATGACATATCAGTATCTATAAATTTAAGCCGATACTTTTTGCAAATATTTTATTATGAAATATTTTATAGCTTTTCATAAAAAGCAAAGTAATTTTCTATTGTTTTTTTTCCACTTCGCATCATGCAAAAAAAAGTTGTAATCACTTGAGTGGATGACTTCACTTGAGTGAATTTAAGCCAGCATACTCAATAGACTCATTGTACTTAATAGACTTAAGTAATTTGGACAAATACTGTGTATATATATATTGTTTTTGTTATTTTTGTGTTATTGTTTAAATTAGACAAGTTTACAAGTTTTAATATTCTAACATTTCTTTTTCAATGACATGACTTGAAGCTCTCATGCTAACTTGAACAGGACTTTTAAGTTGTTATTTAAAATAAAATACTTGTTAGCCCCATGTTAGGTAATTTTTTGACTTGGCTGTGTCTTGCTTACAACACTGTAAACACACCAAAGTTAACAAATCTTTTAATTGTTCTACATTATAATGCCATGTATTTCACCAGGTCAATTAAAATGTATGAGGTGTTTGTAAATAGATAGTAAACTATATTTTTTTAATGCTGAACACTACGTTTGCGATGTAATTTTTGCTTAAAAACAATAATACCTCTACACAAAATGATATATATTCAACAAGTTTCTAATTTGATTTATTGACTAACCACACTGGCAATTTCCATGCCATCGAACGGTTTCTTTCTTCTCTTGTAGAGGCATACAGCAGAAAATATGACAATAATGACAAAAAGTGCAAGAAGGCCATACAGAACTCCTTGAATCACAGGACTGTCTGAATCTATTTCTTTAGTTGGTTCTATTAATAAAAAGTTAACAGTTATTTTAGGTTAGCTGGTATATGTTGTACCTATTTATAGACAAAATGTGTGACAATAGTGTTGTTTTATACAAAAAATAGTATCACAAAATTTAAGATAAACACACTTTTATAGTGTTCAATAAAAGACACATATATGCATATGTGTATTGTACAACAAATGTGATTTAGCCCTTCTGCAGTAGCTTTTTTTCTTTTGATAACAATTTATATTTAAAATATTGTAAAAAAAATTACAGTCTACAAATCTAATTCAAATGGGAAAATTAATCATCAATATGCAAATATAAACAAACATAGCTTTTTAGGTAACAGGAAATCTACAAAATGTGATATGGTAAAAATTAAAACAATTGTTAACTTGAATTTTACTAACAAACCCATTTCACATTTTTATTATTATTTTTTTATTATAATCCATTAACATACCCATATCAATGCCTTCGTCGGCTTTTTCAATAAACATGAAGTTCTTGTTACAGTTCTGGGCATCGCAACAGCAGAAGATCAAATTGTTTTTGGACTTCATGTTACCAACGCACACATTTCTATACATAGAGGAAATGACTGATGAAGAATTGAAGTGCAAATATTGGAAAAAATTTTACTACAGATACAAAAATATATATTTAAGTTCTTTAAATAAACCATGTCTATATGAGGTCGCAAGTTAGTTAATTTTACATAACGCACAAGAGAACATTGGTTAGTTAGAGCAGTGGTTCTCAACCTTTTTATATACGGACCGGTAAAATTTCAAAACAAATTTTGCAGACTGGAGGACCTTTAAAAAATCAAAATCAACCCAAAATTTAATAACGCAACAGTATGCAACTAAAACACTTTTTAGCTTTCACACACAACTGGTCTTAAAGTTTAAGACTTCAACGAGTTGTAGCCTACATTTAAACAGTGGGGCACAACACTTGCAGCATTATGACGTGCGATAAAGTCCAAAAAAAAGTAGACCATCAACTCTATGTTACGTCACAAAGCTGCAAATTAACTTTCTAAATTTGATGGACCGGCGGTGGGAACCACTGAGTTAGAGTAAGGCATTTTATTGTAATGTTCAACTAGTGATAATTGTGAATTGTATGCTTTAGCTAACTGTAGAACTTTGGCACGCAGAACTCTAGAGTTATACAAGTAAAACTGTTTTACTTTACAAGTTACGCTCAACTGAAGACTGTTCGAAAATATTGTAATGTAAAGGTGCAGACAGTGGTTATTAATATATATACCTAATGGTCTGTTTATCATCAAACACATATATGCCGAGGCAATTTTTAAATAGACTACTATGCATATGTGGTTAATAAAAAATTAAAAAAAGTTTGGGTACCTCTGGGTAAAAGAGACAGGCCAAGTGAGATTTGATTTATTTTCATTATAAGGTGGGCATTAATTGCATCTAGGGCCAAATAATGGCAATATGTAATGAAGTCACGACAGTGCATCGAACTGTACTAAAAATGACCTCTAACAATGGGTTCAATTCCAGAAAACTAAATTTAGAATCAAAGATATACAAGTTTTTATTGTTTCACAATGAAAAGGTGACACTGAAAAAGCATATACTTCAAAAATGACCTTTTTACTAAAACCTATCACTTACTTTTTCTTACAGGGAGCCTGGTTTGTCCAGCATCCTTTTCGAACGACTTTCACGTCAGTTGTATTCGACCAAAGAACATAGCAATGATAATCCTCTGCATTTTCTAGTTTGGAGCAAGCCGCACCTGTCCTGTTGCATGTATTGTTTTCTGCTTTAAACTCCTAAAGAGAGAAAAGAATTGATTCAATTTCCTACGTTTTAAGCAACGGTATTAAACAACAAACGACTGGGGCTGTGTACTATATCGGATAGGTGTGTGCGAAGCCATTAACCCTGAAATTTTATAGATTCTACCAAGCAGCAAAATGTTAATTAGGCTAGCTTTGTAATAAGTAGATCATAGTTAAGCATAAATTTTTGGAACAGTAAGCAGAATACTGGCGACTTGGCGCCCATATTGGTGAAGAATCAGCTAAAAAAAAAGTTTTAGTTAAAATTGGACTTTTTTACTTATTACTTGTTCAATTGCCTTGTTTTAACGCTTAAGAACTTTGTTAATGTTTATACATTTGTTAGGTGAATACAAAATTTACCTTTAGGGAAGATACCAAAAAACATGTAATTTTTGGCAAAAATGCTTGTCACCAGAAGGCTGGCAACATTCTGACTGCCTGCCTTGGAAAATCAATTTTGCAAAACCTAGAAATGATGTTATGCTTCACATCAAACAAACTAAACTAAACTACTTGAGGCCAAACATACACATTGGCCTGATTACTTTAGTATATACCTGTTTCTTTGGCAAGCAATACTAGGCTTAAACTTATCACAATATTGTTTAGTGAGACAAAGTATATTGTACATTGAGGAAAGTGTATTGTACATTAAGGACTTCAACTGAAATATTACCACACATTTAATGGAAATAAAATTTAGATTAAATCTTAGACAGCAAAAAGTTATCTGATTGTGCCACATGGGTTTATACTAGCCTAGTAGCCTGAATTTTAATTTTTGTGAAAGATAACATTAATTTTTGTGAAGATAACCAGTGTGCAGTGCTAAATTTGTAAGTGTGCAGGTTAGGAAAGTCGGATAATTCAGATCAGAATCAAAACCTGATGGCAAGTAGTAGAATAGGTACTCGTCCAATTCTACATGGTGGTGTCGGTATTAGTCCAATACTAGAATACGAATTTAATAAATATAGAGATTCCAGCATTGATTTGCGATCAAGCACAGCAATTTCTACCTTGAAAAGTAAATTTATCAAAAAATAGTAAGATAAACACTTGAGGTAACTTTTACTTTCTTTTAATTTCTAACTCGAAAAGCAAACTATACTTGAATACTCTAGAAAAAAATAATTGTTTGTTTTTTAAGCATAAAGTGTCATTGTGATACTTTTCGCGCAAAATATCAGGTATTAGAATATAATGAATTGCACAACCCTAGTGTAGTTTCACAAACAATGTTAAATGAACACATGAGGTCGGAAATTTAACTATAACTTAACTACCAATGTAACTAGTGTAGGTGTACAATTTATTATACCTGGTGATGTATCAAAAAACTAACCACATTTTCCACTGGAATCAGCCACTTTAAAGTTGCAACAGCCAACAAATTAAACAAAAAAACTTTAGTGCTTTCATCTATAAAACTTACCTCTTCTGTACATGGATCATTCACACTGTCATACGTTGCAGTAGAATAGTGGTCACAGTGTATATGATGTAAAGAATAAGCATGGCCGACAAGAACAAGCCCTATAGCGACATACAGGAACATTGCTCTAAAAAAATTAAAGAAAAGCTAAAATATTTTAAACCCCATCCTGTTCAACACTGAAGCCGGAAATAGTAGAACACCAAACAAAAAGTAATATTGTATAAATACATATTGATACTTTTAGTTCCAAAATAAGCATATGCTTTATATGCACGACATAGTCCAATTTATTAGATTTCTACGAGATTCTAATGTTATTTACAAGATGCTTAACAGCAAACACAATTAGTAAAGGTAAATAGTTTGCGGTCAAATGTTAATAAAAATGAGAGAAAACGTTTTTCTCACGTAACGGCGGAACACAGGGCAACAGCCATAAATTTTAGTCACCATTCCACACACAGTCTAGTCTAGCACACTTCCTTTCAAAACGCCAAAATAATAAGTGTATTTTGCGTGCGCGTTGAGCTTTCCGAAAACGACCCTGTATAACTTTAACTGCACGTCTTGAAATATGTGAAACAGCACGGTTTGCTTATTACAGCGTCAAACTTTCAGCCTGGTGCCACAAAAGACCCGAACCAAGCCAAACAAACGCAGAAAGCGCACAAAAACGTCCTGAAAACGGCGGCCAGGCGGCGGCAGGCAACAATACGTGACTAGACATTTGGACGCCAAAGCGCGACGCGTTTTGCATCACGTGACAAAATGAGAACATTTGGTCGTCTCGCGGACCTGACCTCATATAAAGGCTCTTGCAGTTGCCTGCTGTGCACAGAGTTTAGAGCGCATAGAGCAGGGTTTCTTAACCAGGGGTGCTCGCCCCCTTAAGGATGAGAACTGTTCCAAAGAGGTGCGGGGATGTTGAATCAGACGATCAGACACTGAAAATGTATTACTGTAATTGATTTATTTGCACGGTTAAATGTAAAACTAACTTACCTGATAGTATTGTATTATTGTGTTATCATTTACTTTTATAAAAATAAAAATTACATTGGTTTTGTTATTATGGCAATTTTAAAAGGGTTTGAATTGGTTGGTGATTTTAAAGGGGTGAGAGAATTGGTTGGTGATTTGAAAGGGGTGCAACAAGGGAAAAGGTTAAGAACCACTAACATAGCGCATGGCAAGTTTTGCTACATTTTTTTTAGCAGATTTTTAACCAGAGTCACCATATGCAAAGAAATAGAACGACTCAAAAATGCAGGCCAAATATATTATTCAGTTAGAATGCCAATATTCGGTGTCAGATTACGAGGACAAAAAGTGGCCAACGCCTTCCTTAATAATAACGTTTGCCTTCACCAACCAAATAAATTTTCTTCCTACAGGTTTTACGCTTACGGGGGATATCGCAATTTGTCTATGTCTGGTATATAGCCTACTGTCATGCCAGTTTAAAATAAATACATAAATCTCCTAAAAAGTCACTTGAATTATAAATACTATTAAATTTACGGTTAACAGAGTAGAGCAGCGCTTCTCAACCGGTGCGCCGCGGCGCACTGGTGCGCCATGGAAGGTTGCCAGGTGCGCCGCGAGTAAAATAAAAAAATTTGTGATATGTAAAAATTATTTTTTACTTTTCTATTAAGTTTAGCTCATTGATTCCACTGTTCTTTTAAGTACAAAACACAATAAAACCTCCAAAGAAACAGCATCTAAATCAGATCTATAATACCATAGTATTAAGACCACCGACATATAATAACTTCAACTTCGCAGTAATAACCACGACAGAATAAGATCTAAAATAGTCTACATGTGACCTAAACATGTCGAAATAAGTCCAAAATTAATCGGAAAAATACATAACGTCCTAGAATGTAAGGAAAGGGTATGGGATAATTGAGGGTCACCTGTTTAGCATTGGACATTTGCTGTCGACATTTAGGCGCCGCTGTTTTGGCCCTGGATTTTTTGCCCCTGTTTGGGCTTATGGGGTAGTTTGTGATGTTAGCATTTGGGTTAGGGTTGAAAATATTAGGAAAGTTAGTGATAGTTATAGGTGGGTCTTGGGGTTAAATAAAAGGTTATATAGGCAATATTTTGGCCATTTTGATCTGATTTTGATTTCGTTAATATTACGACTATTAGGTATTAGTCCTTTTTTCGCCTTTTTCCTAACTGTCTTTATTCCGAAGTTGCTTTTGTTCTTATTTTGGTCTCAAGGCTAGAGTCCCTTTAAAGATATGCAACTATAAAGCCTATAGGACCAAAAATTGCAAGCAATTTAAAAGAAATACCGGTACACCTCAAAAATTCCGCACTCCCTTCCCTCGCAAGGTGCGCCGCGGCGTTTCCAAATGTCTCTACGTGCGCCACCAAGCAAAAAAGGTTAAGAAACACAGGAGTAGAGTATACTAAAGTAACCCAATGATTCATTCATCACTTGTAGGCTGGTTGCAGAATTAGGCCTAAACTTTAACCAGCAAAACCAAAAATATTTAACCAATCGTTTTCTAAAAAGCCATACTTTGTTTTCTGTAGTTATTGTCTAAACTTTTGAAAATACAGTAGAAAATATATTTATTTTATGGAACGTTATGGTTTTTTCCTTTTATTGGATTTGGTACAACTAAAAATTTCGCTTCACTTATTTGTTGCTCGAGGCGAAGCAAAGGCAATCGTGTGTAGGTTTTACTTATGCTATGATTAAATCAGTGCCTATGTATTGTCAATATAACAAGCACGGATTAAACGCATGTGAAATGTCCAGATCTAGAAATTAGTACAATTAATGCTCTTTCATACGAGATCATTACTTCCATTTTTCTACATAATCAAATATGCAAGGGTGGATAAAAGGTACACAGTGCATATTGCCACAGTTGTATCATACTGTTGAAAAAGGTTTTGAATCAGTAAATAGATCTTTATAGCTACTAGACGACAATATTTAAAGTACGGTCGATGTGTTAACACGGGCGTATTTATTAGGGCCTGTGACTAAAATTAGGCCTATTTTACAAAATATAAAACATAGTCTACTCTACTAAACCATCGCCTTCATGGCGAGGTGCACTGCTCAAACACAATTACAAATATACACACCTTCGCTTCATACTATAGCGTTCTTCCATAGTTTGAGTCACAGAACTTTCAGAGCATCCTTGTTCACAAGTTTAGAATAAAAACCTCGTGACTTGTATACAGAGTAACATTCACATTCTACACTTGTTAAATGTATTCTAAAGATGCATCGTGTTGGTCATGGCGTTAAAATTACGCAAACCTACATAAGACGGAAATGTATTCTAAAACGATTTTATCACTACAGTGGACGAAAAAAAAACAGCGACTCTAGCGTAATACTAGAAATATGTTGATAGTATAAAATGTGCAATATTCACAAAAACACAAACTAAGAAATAAACAATAACCAAAATTGAAGTGCAAAGTACATTAAAAGCTCTGTTGATGGCCAAAAGACCCAATTGGAATAAGTGTATGAAAAATGATCTACAATTACAAAGTAGAAAAATTATGTAGATCTGGAGGTTAAGTACAAAAGATGGCTCTATTGTATGTACTAGTTACTAATTCAAAGTTGTGTTTCTATCGATAATTAATTTTTGCAAAGGCCACAAAACAGACTTCAAAGACCAAGAGGTCCACTACAACTAGTAAGTGCTAACCAAAAAAGCCATTTAAAAAAAAACATCACGGACGTCTTACACAGTCATTTCGCAACACCACAGGCACTTTTTAAACAAATTTAATTTTTTTAAATACTTTAAAACGCAACTAATTTGTTATTTTATTCATATTGTCGTAAAAAGGGTTCATATAGCGACTCAAAAACTATTGGAAGCGAGTATGCTAATTGCCGAATCGTGCGCAATACCTTATTTTCAGCGGGAATACAGGTATTCTGTTTTCAAAGGCACATGCGGATAACAAAACTAATGTTACACTATAAAAGAAATACAACGTCACTTGCTGCAACCTAAAAAGTAGAAAAACACAGTTTAGTATGACAAAAGTGCTTTGAAGGAACAAGTTATAAAAAACACGACATGATTCGAAGTAGCACATGGTTATATAAACATAAGAGTAGTGCAAATTTTCGGTGTTTTTCGACTGCTGGGCTCTATTCTGATGCTGGGCCATTGTCAGCCTCGAACTGTAAAATACAAAAGTTTCGAAATTTACTGACAGGATAATTTGTGGGGTGACCAATAAACAGTTGTGCGAAAGTAATGTATAGTTTAAAACTCGCATAGTGTCGATATCTCAACTTTTTATAATATAAAAAAGAACTTTATTATTTCTCTCTTTTTCTTCAAAAGACCAGTTTGTTAAAAAGCCAATACCAGTTGTAAATGTTTTTAATATACCCAGGTCCATAATATAAATACAAGTTTCACTTTTACCAACATCTGGTACAACTTAAACTAAAATAAACGTTCAATTTTTATCTATTTTTATCGAAGACATTTGTTTTCCATGTTTAAATTCACTATAACAGTACGCGTATGTTACGTATTGGCTCCCTTTCTGAAAAAAATACGCCATAGACAAATAGCGACTTGCACTACTGGTCGTAAAGTTTTAGTCTAAACGTTCAAATAACCACATCTTACACATGCTTCAGGTTTGACATTTATTCTGTGCCTTTGGGTTTGAGATTAATTTTTGCGTTTTGACATTTAATCTGCGCTACTTGTACTGAATGTAAGCCCAACAATAAACCTAAGAATTTAAGAAATAAAAAAGAGGATAAAACAAGATACATACGACACCAGTATAGGCCCAATGTACTAAACCAAAACAGTTAACTCGAAAGTGCATTATGTTTCTCACGACATGTACTTCGCACATCTTGCAACGTAAATTACCTACATTGACCAACTAAACGTTGGTGTTGTAAACCTTTCTTGGTAAAATATGACCATTAATGTCAATTACAAGGCAAGTCAAATCGTTAGCACTATAAATAAAATTTTTAACCTAATCACATTGCTAATTTCTTTATTTCGCCCAATCTGAACAATCGCAAGCACCAGCAAATACATTCAAACAAAACACTTTATTCCAAGCCAATCTGGATGACATAAGTCTAATGTAAGTCATTTGTCAAAAATGTTTAGGTATTTTCAAGTTATTAAACGGCCACTTAGTTAAATGTAAATCAAGTCATTACCTTAAGTGTTCACAACACTGCTAAATGTTATTTTATTTTACCATTAAATTATATTCTTTTTTATTCTACCTATAAGTTAAATTTGTAGCAAGCATTGGCGTGTGGATGTTTCTCGACTCGCTCCTCTCTGGGCCTGTGTAGCTCAATTGGTAGAGCGACGGTTCCGGTATGACCGGAGGTTGTGAGTTCGAACCCCACTACAGGCTAGTTGTTTTTCTAGCCTGCCTTGCTCGTATAATTGTTCAACAGATTCGTTGAGTCTGCGATGGCTTTCAGTGTAATAAATTCCCATTAATTATTTTGATCTCTTTGCTCGTAGATTTACCTGAATCCCTTGTGCTTCGAGCCTCATTTTTCTCGACCTTCTTTGCCTGAGTTTTTCCTTTAGGTTTCCCTCCTGTCTTGCTTTGTCCATTTCCTGTTCGGTGTTGAGCGCTTTTTGCTGCTCCTTGTACTGGTTCATTATAGAATCCAAGTCGCCTGGGTAAAGCAGAAGGTATTTGCGTCGGTTACTGCCCCGACATTTTTGTGGCTTTCGTATACGCTGCCCTATTTTCACATAGTTCTACTATTCGAGGTTTAAATCTTTTCAAGGTTTAACTTGCGGCTGAGTGAAAATTAACTTGTATTTTATGTATAGGCAGAGCATTTGCTGCTTCAAAATATTTTTAAAAGGGTTACATTTTCGGACAGAGCATATGGCCTTTAACGTGTTTCTAGACATAAACTGATTTTTATATGTAAATTAAATTTAAGTAAAAAAATAATAAAAACCTCTGTTGGCAAAGCGTATATGTTTTTGCGTGTTTCAGGTCTTAAACCGTTTGGCATATTTGAATTATAATTCAAAGTAATAAAAGATGAGATACATATGTGGGCAGAGCAAAAGTGTGTTTTGGAAGTTAGACGTCCTCGATTCTTTAAGTTTAATTTGCCGAAAAAGTAAACGATTGTAACGATGACAGTAAAACGATCGTAACGGCAAAATCTTACCGAAAAGTTCGTTTTTCGACGGGGCAGGTGCCAGTTCATCTAAGCTCGGCTTGGCGTCGTCATTTTTCAGTTCGTCGGGTACTTCCTAAATTCGATAGCATACTTGTAAAAAAACAATGAAAGAAACACAGAACGTGTTCAACAACTGTAATCTAGCCCTTCTAAAGACGCTTTTTTTCTGAAGCATTAAAAATAATATATAAGCGGGTACTTGCACTTTCTATCGATCTTAAATATTGCATCGAAAGATAATCGAGTGAAAGCATAATCAAGTGACTTAGCATACCCGCCGTAATTGCATGTTGAATTAACTATACCCGTTAAGTAGGGATTTTTTATAACTCTGAAGACTGGCCATCGCAGGCCGACAATTGTATAAATTTCACTAGAAAAAGTAACTAAAAAAAAAATCTGTTACAGATGACAAAGACATAAAAAAACATGTTATCGGTCTAAAAATTGTAATCGCCCGATCTCTATTTCTTAGTAAAAATATCAAAGCCCATACAGAAGTAAGTATCATTTTAAACGTTTAGAATAAATGTCTCTAATCTTTAGATAAAGAGTTATTTGAAACGTTCAAAATGCTACCTTCTTCTGTATGGGCTTTCATATTCTTACTACAACCTCCATTATGCTGCAAAGGCTATTTCCCACCTCTTCGTTTTCGGCCTTGGCCTGTTCAATTTTCTCGTCCATGCCTTGATCATCTTCCACTTTATCAGCAACAGCCGCCTGCGCCGTGCTCTCAATTTCACCGTGCTCCTGTGGCACCGACTCTGAACACGAAAGGCAATTAATGGGCTTGGAGCAATTGTAAGAAATACGCACGACGGTCAGAGTGATATTTCGACACTCGCGATTAGGCCTATAGTGAAATGCAAAGCAAAGCTGACATGGAAATGTGGTATTAAGGGATGTACGAAATTTTGTTATTGGATGCATCGCTATACCACATAATTACATCATTCGTATTTCCAAATAAGTAAAATTGGAGCGTGCACGTAATTTTTCAGTTGTTTGGCTTTTTCCCAGTTCGTTAGGAAGTTTGGCTTCCACAATTTTCTACTTACTATTTTTTAATGAATTTACCTTTCACATAGAAATAACTGTGTTGAGTCGCAAATCATAGCTGAAATTCCTTTATTAAATAAGTGTCCACCCGAGTATCGGACAAGTACCAAAACTATCATTTGAAATCGCGCACCGGTGCCGATCGGATATTAGTGGAAATCACTAATTAGACGTACTGACACTACAACTTGGCCCCAGGTTGCAGCCTTGATTCGATATTATCGTACATCTGCGACGTCAATTCAGTATCTCACCGGAGATTCCCATTTCGGTAAAGTCCATGTCCTCGCCCGTGGCTTCCTTTACCTTTTCCTTCATAAGCCTGAGCCGCTCTTTTCTCAAAGCAAGCCTACATTCGCCGTGTGCCTTGCGACACTCAGACAGATCCAAGTTTAGCTTCTCCGTGATCACCTACGAAGGGAAGATTTTTGCTTATTTATTCGGCTAACAATCGACAGACCCGGGTTCGATTCCCGCCTAAGTCAAAGCGCGAAGCTTATGGAGTTTTAGGTGCTTTGATATTTACAGCGACAGTCCCGGTATGGCCGGAGGTCGCGAGTTCGAAATACACTGACAGGCTTGTTATTTTTCTAGCCTGCCCTGCTTGCATCATTGATCGACAGAATCGGTGAGTGTGCGATGGCTTTCGGTGTACTAATAATACGTAAGCCGTATCGTTAATCAAAAAGCAGCTTCAGAAGGGCTTGATCACAGTTGTTAAAACCAGGGTTGGCAAGCCTGTCAATTGATCGCACTTTATTTAACCGGTCAAATACTCATATTAGATTCAAATGTTGCAAATTTGTGTTTTTAATAATCTCGGTTGTAACTTTTTTAAACAATTCAAATATGAAATGGTAGGGTTTACCTGATGCCAACACATGTTTTGTGGTAATAACAAAGTGTTTGTAATAGCAAAGTAGATTTATTTATTTAGAATAAATGCACCCATATGATGAATCGCGTTTGTCATAAAAGAAAATACTAGTTGGGGTATACCACAATCTGAGGCTTCTTAGAAATTTAGAAGAACCAAATGCCTTATCTGGACCCTGGATTTAACTGTTATTAATTCTAATATGGCCTGTGTAAACTTAAATAAAATGCTTAGGGTTAGTAAAAGCTAATACCAGATTCGTCTATAGCTGACGCAGATAGTGCCGAACGATGCTATTTAATACTGTAGGGCTTAGTACTACATAATATCACTAATAGACAACAATAACAGAAACATACGGAAACAAGTGGGTACATTTGAACTGCGATTTAGCTCATTTAGTCGAGCGATGGCCGAGATCGTGAGTTTGAACCTCACCACGGGTTAGTTTTTTTTCTGGCCTGGCCTTTGCTTGCAATTTTGAATTGAATAACTAATTTCGGTTAGCCCCTCTGAAGGCTCCCGGTGAAAACAGAGATTATTATGTTTCCGGAAATTTCTTATGGTGAGATTTCAAACATTTCCCAACAAAATGATCAACTTGGAACCAAGTTTTATCCGGTGACCTGGTGTATACAGGCTGAAGCTTCTGGAAATTTTGGGAAAAAACTGTGTCGAGCAGACTTGGACCACTAGATTTATTTTTGCTTTTTAAAATTAAAAATAAAATTAGACCTTTTCAGTTTTTCTGCATTAGTTAAAAAGAATTAAAATTCGATCATTGTAGTTTTTAAATTAGATTACAATTAAAGTTAGCCGCATTTTTCTCTAATCGTTAAATTAGAAAATTGGATCTATCTAGCTGTCCAAGTATGGTTTCGAAACAAGTGACCAGTTACCTTTTCGATCCACTGCGACAGCATCATAGCTCTGGTCAGGGTTGCGCGGTAAACGTGGTAGGCATGGGCGTGGCGTTCGCGCGACATTCCGTCAAGGAAGATAAAGTTGATGGCTTGGTTCAGAACTAAAATCTATGAAATAACACAAACTTAAATGGGAAAATCATATAACGACAAAAATAAATTGATATAGAAATAACCTCTTGCGGGTCGCAGTAAGGCAGCTTGACAGGGTCGACGTTCCTTTGTGTGTGGGTCAAGTTGCGGGAGGCAGCAAGCAGGTAATTCTTTGCCTCCGAGATGCGGTGAGTGCGAAGCTGTTGGTAACTGAAAAGATAATTCTCACAACTTAAACCGTATATACGCATTCACATGTGTAAAGTTTTAACCGTGATTGGCCGTATCCCTGATAAGAAACTTAAACATGAGTCGGCCTACAAAAAACAAAATGGCCTGAGAAACAAGAGAAGCTAGAGAGCAAACATTGTCAGTGGTGAGGTTCTAAATCAAAAAATGAGAATCTGGGACTGCTACAGTATTAACTGAGCTTCACAGCTCAGACAAATATAGACTGGTCGTATTGTGAGAAATAAATAAACTTTAAAGCCATAACTAAACAAAAACAGTTAGACAAATAATAACTAATTATTTATGGAGCGGCAAAACAACATCTCGACGAAATTGCTGTGTTCGACGTTACAAATTATTAAATATTGCTTTATATCTCATATTTCAGACCGACTGTGAAGTTATGTAACGTTTAATTTCCCTATATCTAACGTAAACCACAATCTTCACCAGTGTTTGTCAACCTCTCGGGTAGCCGTTTAATTTGGTTGGGTCGCCGACTGCAGTAGTCAACATGGTTAGATTTAATTGATCGGTCAAGAGCAGGAATTATGCAAAATATGAAAAAACTATGGGGATATACAAAGAAATGGGTCATACAAAATCGGTGAATATAATTTGGGTAGCCAAATTTCGCCGCGAAAAAAAAAGTTAAAAAAAAGCCTTTTGATGCCGCCTAAAACATGTAGACAAACTTTATTTGGTGACAATACATTAAAATAGCCCCGTCTGCCCTTACTTTCCGGATTTGGGAATCCTCTCCACGTCAAACCACCTGGAACAAGCCACG
This sequence comes from Ascidiella aspersa, assembly GCF_963924565.1. Classification (NCBI taxonomy): domain Eukaryota; kingdom Metazoa; phylum Chordata; class Ascidiacea; order Phlebobranchia; family Ascidiidae; genus Ascidiella; species Ascidiella aspersa. The sequence continues at coordinate 26,863,527 of NC_139451.1, forward strand.
TTCAGTTGATCGGTGGCTGCTTTTGTCATAACCTGGACAAAATATATAAGTGTAAGCATCTTCCGGTGAAATTTATAGATAAATACCGGGGTATATTTGTTATAGGTCACAGTCGAAAACACAAACTGAAACGCAAATAACAACGTATACAAATTGTTTTCAAGGTTGACAAGATTTCGCGTACAGTCGCGTACATCAAGGAGACTAAAATGCACAAAGTAAAGGCGTCAGCGCACAGACTTTTCTATACAGTGTCACTTGTTTTTTGGTTTAGCAAAACACGACCGATATATCCATGCAGTGAATACACTTACTGTTTTATCGTGGTACGTTTGAAAAAACGATTAAATGTTGAAGAAGGCAAGCACCCCACTCATTCTACAAGTTAAACAAGCAATTTTAGTCAAAAGAATAACAAGTTTTATTCCAACAACAGGCAAGCAACGATCAGTACTTGAGTATAGGGGTTGTGCAATTATTTTTGACAGAGGACCGCATGACAAACAGAAAATATCTTGGCGGGCCGTGTCAAAATAGTGGAATTCGAATACACATAATACTATGAGTGATTCCTTTTAAAAGAAACTTTAAATATCCTTGTTTTGACAAGCTGGCAAGACTAAAAGTAGGTGAGGATACTTCACAATAAAATATTCAAAAAAAATGTTAAGGCTAATTTTGGCCTGAAAAGTTTTACTTAAAATAAGCCGCGTCCTGCAGTTTGTCCAGGAATGTTGAAGTACGGTAATTGCTCTTCAGCGAGGTGTTACGTATGGAATCGTTAAGTATGATGGCATCGTTTCATGCCATCATTATAAACAAAAAAATATATTTTTATTTTTGTTTGGGGAAAAAATCAAAATAGGTATAACGTCATAGAAAGCATCATGTTCCCGACAAAATGCAAGTTGTCACCTGGGCGTTTTTCCAGTTGGTCATGGTCGATTTAATTTTTCTCAGCTTATCGTCGGTGGCGTCGAATTTTTGCTCCAATACATCTTCAAGCGCACTGCCGTAAACACCACCAAACACCGCCTCTGCATAGTTGTTTAGAGTTATTTGGGGAAACACAGAAGAAAGGCTGCGAAGACGGAGCCAGTCTTGTAAATAAGTAATTTTAAAATGACTTAAGTCCCAGTCAAGTCATTTGTGAAATAACTTAAGTGCAAGTCAAGTCTTTTCAAAAAATTGCAAGTCAAGTCCCAGTCCAAGCCATCAGTTGCACAATTCAAGTCGCAGTCAAGTCATTATTAGAGCAAGTCATCTTTAAATCAAACCACTATACTAATAATAAAATGATGAACCATTGAAATTGGTAAAACTCGTCCGAATATGGGCAATAATTCAACTAAAAAATAACAAAAAACGCCATGTAGCAATCTAATGGTTTTACGTGCAAAACTTGAGATAAATAGATCAACTTTATAATAAAGCGCTGAATTAAAACATTTAATTTCAACCTAAATCTTTTGACTCAAAGTCCAAGTCAAGTCATTTGTCTACAACGACTTAAGTCAAATCAAGTTATTTGAAAACAGTGACAAGTGCACTTAAGTCAAGTCATTGTATGCGCAGTGGCAAGCTCTGAAACGGTCAACACTCAAAATTGTGAAGTTAAAACAACATACGGGTTGGAATATATTTATTTATTTTTTTTGACCAATTTTTTTTTTGACCACGTATTGTTGGTGGATGAGTTAAACTGGCACATCTGTGGGTCGATCTCCGTATATCCACCTTATTTTGGTATGGATATGTGGAATCCAAAGGTGTAATCAGAGCAGGATTCAGGACTCGACAAAGTCGGTAAATTCAGCTAGATTTAAACTCGACTTTATTTTTTTGGTTGGAATCTGAAAGGAGTAATTTTAAACACACTTTATATTTATAACACATTATATCGATAGAACGTAGGGTGTTCAAGAAAATGGGTGATTTTTCAACTGTTTTTTTATACCTTTTGCCATAAGCGGTGCATTTTGTAATTTTAAATAACCTAGAAATCTAACAAAACATGAGCAAATTACATTACCGTCCTAAATACATAATTTCGATATAAATTGCCGACGTGCGACAACAAAACACCAAAGAATAAAACTTAATTGCGCATTAAGGCTTAAAGCTCATTATAATTTTTAACAAACATCACGCCCTAGAGAATTACAAAAGGGATACGTGTTATTTGTTTTTACCATTGTCAGGCAACGAAATACATTACAAAGGGCATCACGTGGTCCTACAATGGGAACACCTGACTGCTTAGTACGCTCCTTTATATAAGGCTATATCCGCGTTTGTCTCTTATTGGTGATTGTTGTACAACGATTTTTTGTGGCCACCATTGCACAGCATTAATAAACATAACAAAAGGTAAAAGAATCATCAGCTTTTAACAAACGAAAATCCATATAAATAGTAACTAAACCGGTATAAAATATTTATAGCATTACATACCCTAGAATCAGTCGCTTTTTACCTTTACATGGTCAGTTTTCATTACCCATCTAGGGGAACTAAATAGATCAGATCAGGGGTGTTCAAATGATTTCTGCCATGATCCACCACAGTCCAACCTGACAACATGATGATCCACCAAATACGAATAGTAAACATATGGGTCACGCTTTAATTTTTATGGTGCTTTATTTATGTAAACGCAATAACTTTAATAGTTAATCTTGTTTAGTGTTTGTTAACCTTTCTAAGTCAGGGCGCACGTGGCGAGCGAAGCGATCGTGATATTTTTAGGTATACCGGCATTTCTTTTAAATTTCTTGCGAGTTTTTATTACATTGCCGAAAATACAAAATGTTAAAAAATATATGTCCAATATTTTTGAAAGCGTTTTCCATTAACGGTAACGAAGCGCTGATCTAATTCAAAAGACCGCATCAAAACGTAAACAAGCCGGACGTAGAAAGATGATTCGCGCGAAGCGGGAAAAGTTTTGGCACTTACGTAGTTAAAATAGTCAAAAATTATTTGAAATGGACTCGTATCTAGTTTGTCAAAGAGGCGGCGGACCGAATGATTTACATTGGCGGGGCGCATCCGGCCTATAAAACTTAATGAAAAAAAAAAACTTAATTGCGCACTAAAATGACCTCAAAATTTGCATTAAAATGCCACCCACAATGTGACACATTAACTAAAGATGACACAAGCTCGTTTTAAAACGTCCTAATCAAGATGGTGTCGATCTACTCGACCGTTTCGGCTTTGCAATTCATTATCAAGCTACATTACAGATCCGTGCATAGTGTACCCAAATATTATATATATATATATATATATATCTATATATATATATTATTTTTTTAAATACAGGTATTATCAACAACCATTGCTTACCTAGTGTTCCATCAACTTCACCATACAGACGAAGCAGCTCATTTCTATCCCGCTTCAATTCATCCAATTCCGCACTTACCCTGGAATTTTCTTGCTCTAATGATAACATCTTGTTGTAGCAATTCTCCAACTCTGTTTTGGCTTGAATGTATTCCTAAATATATAAAACTCAAATACAAATTTCCTTCTAAAAAGTTTTATTTTTACTAAAAGTTTAGTTTTGAAAAATTTCATGTTCAACTGATGTCATATAATTACTTATTGTGTTTACAATGATTACCCTGTCAATGTATTTGTTTTCTTGGCTAAACAAATACATTAAATTAATTTTAGACTTCACTAATTTAGTAATTACTAAATACCTATACAAAAACTAATAAACTTAAATATTGCAATCATTTTTGGTTTAAAATATATACTGTATAATTGTATTTAGTTCCAAAAAACAAAAAAATCTAGGTAAGCATTTAAAAAAACACATACAGTTTCTTCTTTTGAAAACTGTTCATCATAAGACATCTGTAAAGAAAAGAAATGAGAAATCGGTGAGCTGTTTGCCATTTCCTTTAACTTGGTGACATCCTGCAACTCTTTATTCCTGAAAGTCAAGAACATTATATTGAAAGTGCGCCTTTCATATATTAAAAATACATAACAAACTTTTTCTCATCTAATTTGGTTATTACCGAATTTCAGCTGAAGAAAAACAATGTGTTTGTTTGTTTATATGTATATAGTTAGGTGCATCCTGTAATAGTAACCACAAATTTTGCAACCATCTATGCACAAACGTTCCAATTTTTATTTAGGTACATACATTTTTTTAGTTAATCCATAATATTCTGTCTTAAGCGCCTGGATTTCCTGTTCAGCGATACGTTTCTGCTTTGTTTTATCTTCCAGCTTCATAACAATACTTTTCTTTTCAAGGTTGATGATGAGAGATTGTAGAAATTGGAATTTCTTTAGCTCTTCTTGCACATTTACATTCTGCTTAAATGGGTTTAGATGCATTTGGTGTTTCAATAAGATATGAATCCAACAAAAAAATTCTGTGTTAATATTTTTAGTAAAAGTAACCAAAAATTAGAAACTAAATTTTACATAAAAATATGCAAATTTTGCTTGATTTTTTTTAACTTATAACTATTTTTTGCTAATAATAACAGATTGGAATATAATAGGCCCATATAAATTTTTACTTTATATAGAAGGTACTTCTACTTTTTACACTACTATATCAGGGAGTAACATGATTCATTTTAGTTAAAGCAAAAACATTTTCTACAATTTGTTTAGAAATCAGAATTTATTATATTAAAACAGTTATCAGAATTAACGTAAAATTAATCGAAAGTCTGGGTAAAAAGCTGTACATATATGTGAGAAAAACCGTGTAAAAATTTTATTAGTTACACCAAAGTATATTATTTAGCCTAATAGTTTCTAGCCAATTAAATGTTAACATTGTCTACTTATGTTACTATACCCAATAAACAAGTAACATGTATTTGTATAAATAGGGAATTGCGTTAAATGTCAATTAGGTAAAAAAAGACTAAAACCAAACAGTTCCTCTGAATTTTCAAAAGGTTTTGAAAAAATTCAGAGAGTTTTGAAAAAATTCAGAAAAAAAAGATTAAAACCAAACAGTTCCTCTGAATTTTCAAAAGGTTGCCTAAATATGGAAACTTGAATTTGCATTGTAACAGTACTTCAAATATTTTAAGAAATAAATAGGATTGATAAATGATTACATAATTATATAACATAGCTTTATAACAGAAAGAAACCTGCTGAGGAGTTGCTATTGGCTGTGGTGGTTGCGATTGAACAACAGGAGCACTTTGTGGAGGTGGTATGAGGAGTGGTTGCATGGGTTGAGCTGAGGGCACAACGGTTTCCTGCATACCATACTGCTGCTGTTGGACATACTAAAAAACAACCGTTATATTTGTAAACAATAATATTGTGAGTGTATATATATAGTTCTTACCAATTTTTGTTGGAAATATAACAAATTAAAATTATATAGGTTTATCAGCTATACCCAGAAAATCAGTATATTTAAAATACATATATTAGTTATGATTACTGCCTTTAATTGATCTCTTTTTAGAAAAGTATTTTAGAAAAACATTAATACATGCATTATTTTTTCCTGAAAGGAAAAAACAAATTAGTTTTCTTTAATGTAAACGATAACTAAAAAAAATTGTGTGTTTGTGCATCATACATACACCCTGCCGTTGTGCAGGATATGAACGATGTGTATTAGTAACCGTTGGAACACTTGAGCTTGAGGCACAGCTCCTTTTTGGTTTAATTAGATTTTAAATAATTTTAGATTTTTTTCTAAAAACCGTAAATTTTACATTTTACAATGCAAAGGGCTAACCATTAAAATGAAAATATTGCACTTTCAACACAGGATATTGTCAAATTGTTATTCCTTTGTTATATTTATACAACATGCGTGTATTATACCCTTAATGGCAAACTGACTTTTCAGTAAAAGCATACTATAACTGCTCGAATGGTACAGCGTAACTTTGCTTTTATTATGGCAAAAAAGGCTTGAAGCTGTCGCAAATAGATTAAAAATGCCATCGATTGTAATGTAGTATCGTTAATAAATTTGTTTGAAAAAATAGGCGTGAAATCAGCAAAAAACTAATCCTCTCATCGAATTGATATGTTTTCTTGATAATATGGGAAGTTCCCCAAGACAACACAAAAGAGGTTTCACCAAAAACGGCAGTGGCTTTCGTTCGAGAGAAATCAGTATAGTTATTATAAGCCGAAATATCCTTAAATGTTTATCTTTGATGTTTGTTGAAAACATCTGAAAGTAAACAATTCAATACAAACGGTTAACTTAATATTTTAAGGTTTCTATAACCTTTTTCAAGAAACTGTACAACGTAAACTAGTTTTTCTATGCTGCAGCTAAATTTAAATAATTGAAACCAAATTGTAGCATGCGAGATAAAACTTGTTTTTTTATTCTACTTTTTCGATTTCTACCTTTCAGATGTGAAATGTTATTAAAATGAGATTCAGCTAGATATGTGCCTGATCACAGGCAATCCCTACCCTTGTCAAGTTATCACGAACACGATTTTGCAAGGCTACATTTTTTGTGAAGTTTATGTTTTATGCATAAAGGGTGCAAATGGCTGATAGAATTCTACCACAGCGTTAAAACAATTTTCAAAGCAACGCACATTATTTGGGTTAAGGTGTTGGTTAGTGTTTGGGTGAGGGTGGGTCAAGTATTAATTATTTAATTATATTGATTAACCTATCCAAACGCTAACCCTAACCCAAATATTAATGTTTGTTGTGGTGGGATTCCTAACCAGCGCCACAAACTTTGCTGTTTCAGGATTAAAAAAAGAAAAAACAATATTCTTATTCATATTGAACAATAGTCTTTTTTCTTTATTTACAAAATTATTTTTAATGAATATGTTAGTTTACTGGATACTTATTTATTGTTACACTGGTTGCTTTTGTTGCATTCCCAGCTATATCCCACAGTAGACTATATAGTTGAATAGCAGTTAATATGATTAGGCCAGGAGAAAAGTTTATAATAGAAAGAAACCTGCTGAGGAGTTGCTATTGGCTGTGGTGGTTGCGATTGAACAACAGGAGCACTTTGTGGAGGTGGTATGAGGAGTGGTTGCATGGGTTGAGCTGAGGGCACTACGGTTCTCTGCATACCATACTGCTGCTGTTGGACATACTAAAAAACAACCGTTATATTTGTAAACAATAATATTGTGAGTGTATATATATAGTTCTTACCAATTTTTGTTGGAAATATAACAAATTAAAATTATATAGGTTTATCAGCTATACCCAGAAAATCAGTATATTTAAAATACATATATTAGTTATCATTACTGCCTTTAATTGATCTCTTTTCAGAAAAGTATTTTAGAAAAACATTAATACATGCATTATTTTTTTCCTGAAAGGAAAAAACAAATTAGTTTTCTTTAATGTAAACGATAACTAAAAAAATTGTGTGTTTGTGCATCATACATACACCCTGCCGTTGTGCAGGATATGAACGATGTGTATTAGTAACCGTTGGAACACTGAGCTTGAGGCACAGCTCCTTTTTGGTTTAATTAGATTTTAAATAATTTTGGATTTTTTTCTAAAAACCGTAAATTTTACATTTTACAATGCAAAGGGCTAACCATTAAAATGAAAATATTGCACTTTCAACACAGGATATTGTCAACTTGTTATTCCTTTGTTATATTTATACAACATGCGTGTATTATACCCTTAATGGCAAACTGACTTTTCAGTAAAAGCATACTATAACTGCTTGAATGGTACAGCGTAACTTTGCTTTATTATGGCAAAAAAGGCTTGAAGCTGTCGCAAATAGATTAAAAATGCCATCGATTGTAATGTAGTATCGTTAATAAATTTGTTTGAAAAAATAGGCGTGAAATCAGCAAAAAACTAATCCTCTCATCGAATTGATATGTTTTCTTGATAATATGGGAAGTTCCCCAAGACAAAACAAAAGAGGTTTCACCAAAAACGGCAGTGGCTTTCGTTCGAGAGAAATCAGTATAGTTATTATAAGCCGAAATATCCTTAAATGTTTATCTTTGATGTTTGTTGAAAACATCTGAAAGTAAACAATTCAATACAAACGGTTAACTTAATATTTTGAGGTTTCTATAACCTTTTTCAAGAAACTGTACAACGTAAACTAGTTTTTCTATGCTGCAGCTAAATTTAAATAATTGAAACCAAATTGTAGCATGCGAGATAAAACTTGTTTTTTTATTCTACTTTTTCGATTTCTACCTTTCAGATGTGAAATGTTATTAAAATGCGATTCAGCTAGATATGTGCCTGATCACAGGCAATCCCTACCCTTGTCAAGTTATCACGAACACGATTTTGCAAGGCTACATTTTTTGTGAAGTTTATGTTTTATGCATAAAGGGTGCAAATGGCTGATAGAATTCTACCACAGCGTTAAAACAATTTTCAAAGCAACGCACATTATTTGGGTTAAGGTGTTGGTTAGTGTTTGGGTGAGGGTGGGTCAAGTATTAATTATTTAATTATATTGATTAACCTATCCAAACGCTAACCCTAACCCAAATATTAATGTTTGTTGTGGTGGGATTCCTAACCAGCGCCACAAACTTTGCTGTTTCAGGATTAAAAAAAGAAAAAACAATATTTTTATTCATATTGAACAATAGTCTTTTTTCTTTATTTACAAAATTATTTTTAATGAATATGTTAGTTTACTGGATACTTATTTATTGTTACACTGGTTGCTTTTGTTGCATTCCCAGCTATATCCCACAGTAGACTATATAGTTGAATAGCAGTTAATATGATTAGGCCAGGAGAAAAGTTTATAATAGAAAGAAACCTGCTGAGGAGTTGCTATTGGCTGTGGTGGTTGCGATTGAACAACAGGAGCACTTTGTGGAGGTGGTATGAGGAGTGGTTGCATGGGTTGAGCTGAGGGCACTACGGTTCTCTGCATACCATACTGCTGCTGTTGGACATACTAAAAAACAACCGTTATATTTGTAAACAATAATATTGTGAGTGTATATATATAGTTCTTACCAATTTTTGTTGGAAATATAACAAATTAAAATTATATAGGTTTATCAGCTATACCCAGAAAATCAGTATATTTAAAATACATATATTAGTTATCATTACTGCCTTTAATTGATCTCTTTTCAGAAAAGTATTTTAGAAAAACATTAATACATGCATTATTTTTTTCCTGAAAGGAAAAAACAAATTAGTTTTCTTTAATGTAAACGATAACTAAAAAAATTGTGTGTTTGTGCATCATACATACACCCTGCCGTTGTGCAGGATATGAACGATGTGTATTAGTAACCGTTGGAACACTGAGCTTGAGGCACAGCTCCTTTTTGGTTTAATTAGATTTTAAATAATTTTGGATTTTTTTCTAAAAACCGTAAATTTTACATTTTACAATGCAAAGGGCTAACCATTAAAATGAAAATATTGCACTTTCAACACAGGATATTGTCAACTTGTTATTCCTTTGTTATATTTATACAACATGCGTGTATTATACCCTTAATGGCAAACTGACTTTTCAGTAAAAGCATACTATAACTGCTTGAATGGTACAGCGTAACTTTGCTTTATTATGGCAAAAAAGGCTTGAAGCTGTCGCAAATAGATTAAAAATGCCATCGATTGTAATGTAGTATCGTTAATAAATTTGTTTGAAAAAATAGGCGTGAAATCAGCAAAAAACTAATCCTCTCATCGAATTGATATGTTTTCTTGATAATATGGGAAGTTCCCCAAGACAAAACAAAAGAGGTTTCACCAAAAACGTCAGTGGCTTTCGTTCGAGAGAAATCAGTATAGTTATTATAAGCCGAAATATCCTTAAATGTTTATCTTTGATGTTTGTTGAAAACATCTGAAAGTAAACAATTCAATACAAACGGTTAACTTAATATTTTAAGGTTTCTATAACCTTTTTCAAGAAACTGTACAACGTAAACTAGTTTTTCTATGCTGCAGCTAAATTTAAATAATTGAAACCAAATTGTAGCATGCGAGATAAAACTTGTTTTTTTATTCTACTTTTTCGATTTCTACCTTTCAGATGTGAAATGTTATTAAAATGCGATTCAGCTAGATATGTGCCTGATCACAGGCAATCCCTACCCTTGTCAAGTTATCACGAACACGATTTTGCAAGGCTACATTTTTTGTGAAGTTTATGTTTTATGCATAAAGGGTGCAAATGGCTGATAGAATTCTACCACAGCGTTAAAACAATTTTCAAAGCAACGCACATTATTTGGGTTAAGGTGTTGGTTAGTGTTTGGGTGAGGGTGGGTCAAGTATTAATTATTTAATTATATTGATTAACCTATCCAAACGCTAACCCTAACCCAAATATTAATGTTTGTTGTGGTGGGATTCCTAACCAGCGCCACAAACTTTGCTGTTTCAGGATTAAAAAAAGAAAAAACAATATTTTTATTCATATTGAACAATAGTCTTTTTTCTTTATTTACAAAATTATTTTTAATGAATATGTTAGTTTACTGGATACTTATTTATTGTTACACTGGTTGCTTTTGTTGCATTCCCAGCTATATCCCACAGTAGACTATATAGTTGAATAGCAGTTAATATGATTAGGCCAGGAGAAAAGTTTATAATAGAAAGAAACCTGCTGAGGAGTTGCTATTGGCTGTGGTGGTTGCGATTGAACAACAGGAGCACTTTGTGAAAGTGGTATGACGATTTGTTGCCTGGGTGGAGCTAAAGTCACTACGGTTTTCTGCAGGCCAAACTGCTGCTGTTGGACATACTAAAAAACAACCGTTTTATTTGTAAACAATAATATTGTGAGTGTACAAATATAGTTACCATCAATTTTTGTTGGAAATATAACAAATTACAGTTATTTAGGTTTATCAGCTATACCCAGAAAATCAGTATATTTAAAATACATATATTAGTTATCATTACTGCCTTTAAGTGATCTCTTTTTGGAAAAATATTTTAGAAAAACATTAATACATGCATTAATTTTTTCCTGAAAGGAAAAAACAAATTAGTTTTCTTTAATGTAAACGATAAGTGAAAAAATTGTGTGCTTGTGCATCATACATACACCCTGTCGTTGTGCAGGATATGAACGATATGTAGTAGTAACCGTTGGAACACTTGAGCTTGAGGCACAGCCCATTTTTGGTTTAATTAGATTTTAAATAATTTTAGATTTTTTTCTAAAAACCATAAATTTTAAATTTTACAATGCAAAGGGCTAACCATTAAAATGAAAATATTGCACTTTCAACAAAGGATATTGTCAACTTGTTATTCCTTTATTATATTTATACAACATGCGTGTATATATACCTTCGAGTGGGAGACTATGCTTATCTTGTTAAGAATACTTTCTTGCAGTTGCTTGGAAATTTTTAGGAAATTTTAATGAGCGGATAGTTTTTAAAAATTCGACCAAATGTACCCCCTAAACTTCAATTTTTCTTTGTCTTTTAGCACAAATGGGCTACGGAAAACCTATTTCGCTGGAAATATCTGAATGACCAGAGTAGGAGACTATGCTTATCTTGTTAAGAATACTTTCTAGTAGTTGTATGGAAATTTTCAGGAAATTTTATTGTGCGGATAGTTTTTAAAAATTCGACCAAATGTACCCCCCAAACTTCAATTTTTCTTTGTTTTTTAGGGCTGCGGAAAACCTATTTTGCTGGAAATATCCGAATTACCACAGTGGTAAATTTAGCTTATCTTATTTCATATACTTTGTAGTAGGGTTCCTCTCCGGGAATTTTTCGACGGGAAATTCCCGGGATTTCCCGCGAATTAACAATCCCGAATCCCGGGAAATTTTTTTTATAATCCCGGGTATTCGGCAACCTAGCAAAACTTTAAAAAAATATTGCCGTTTTTCACTAATATAAATAAAAAAAATAGTACCAACCATATTAACGTCGTTGCCTGAGTTGTTTTATTTGCGCTTACCAGCGGAAAAACCTAATTAAATTTATTCTAACAAAAAAAAAATACGTCATGCATGCATATGCATGCACAAATAACGGTCCTGACTCGTATTAGAGAAGGTCTGGCGCTCCTTCAGTTATGAACGTACAAATTAATAAAAAAAAACGGTCTTTAAATACCGCTTACCACAACGCAAATTATTTGGGTTAGAATGCGGGTTAGCGTTTGGGTAAGGGTGGGTCAAGGGTTATTATTAATAATAAACATAATAATACTTGACACACCCTCACCCAAACGCTAACCTGTGGTATGCGGTATTTCTTTCTTTTGTTTTTTTGCATCATTTTCCACGTACATAAGTGAAAGAACGCCCATAAATGAGCTTAATTAAATGTTTGGAGCTAAAATAAAAAAATACAAACCTCAAAATGACGTAATTTTATGTATAATTTTTTCGTCGGGATCCCGGGATTCCCGGGAAGTTTCATTTTTCAATCCCGTTTCCCGGGAGTGAAAAAATCCGGGAAAAAGAGGAACCCTACTTTGTAGTAGTTGTGTAGCGATTTTTAGGAAATTTCAATGTGCGGATAGTTTTCAAAAATTCGACTCAGTATACCCCATTAACTTTAGCCTTAATTAGGTTTTCTTTATTTTTTATATAAATTGATTTACAAAAAAACTATTTCTCTGTAAATATCTGAATGACTTGACAATCTGATTATAATGATGACAAAAAACGCGAAAATATTTAATTGTAGTTCAGTATTATAGGTCGTCGGCAAAAGAAGGTGAAATTGTGGTAAGCAGTGTAAAAAATGTTAAAATAAGCATGAAAAATTATTTCGCCGAAATGAAAATGGTTCTTATCGAATTGATATGTTTCCTTGGTAATACGGGAAGTTCCCCAAGACAAAATAAAAGTAGTTCTCTCAAAAACGACAGTGGCTTTCGTTCATGAGAAATCGGGAGAGTTAGTGTAAACTGAAATTTATTTAAATATTCAACTTTGATGTTTGTTGAAAACATCTGAAAGTAAACAATTCAATACAAAGGGTTAACTTAATATTTTAAGGTTTCTATGACCTTTTTCGAGAAACTGTACAACCATAGAATACTAATTACATACAAGGCTCACTGCCGTTCCGCTTAAATGACACTTACTTCGGTCGTGAATGTAAACAAGCTTTGGCATCAAAATTTGTAGTATTGTGTATTGGGTTTTCATCACTGACGTTCAGAACTAATTTTATCTACTAATTAAGATTAAATTAGGCTTTTACCATTGTAAAGGCCTCTCCATACAACTAACGATCGTATAAAATGCATACGCTATCGTCGCGGTCATCTGCACCTGTGCGGTAACGAATCTGGAAACACCCAAGACCTAAAAAGCAACAATACCTAAAGCAGAAAAATCTCTAAAATCATATCATTAAGACCAACCACATAATACAGCCAAATACGCAGTAATGTCCAGTACAGCATGAGTTCAAAATCGTCTGAATAAAACCTAAATCTGTCGGAATTAGGCCAAAATTCATCGCAATAAGGTCCAAATTCATCGAAATTAGTCCTAAACTCAAGCGGAATAAGGCCTAAATTCATCGAAATAAGTCCTAAATTTATCGGAATAAGGCCTAAATAACGCCCGAACCTGTGGGTAGAGAGCATTTAGGTCTTATTCCGACAGATATCGGACTTATTTCGATTTAGACGGTACTAATACCATCAGGTATTAGTCCTATTTTGGCCTTATTTCAAATTGTGTTTTATTCTGATGTTGGTGTTGTTCATGCAAGGGTGGATAAAAGGTAGAATACACAGTGCATATTGCCACAGTTGTATCATACTGTTGATTCCATATAGTTTGAGTCACGGAACTTTCAGGGCAGCTTTGGTCTCAAGTTTAGAAAAAACCTCGTGACTTGTATACAGAGTAACATTCACATTCTACACTTGTTAAATGTATTCTAAAGATGCATCGTGTTGGTCATGGCGTTAATATTACGCAAACCTATATAAGACGGAACTGTATTCTAAAACGATTATATCACTACAGTGGACGAAAAAAACAGCGACTCTAGCGTAATACTAGAAATATGTTGTTAGTATAAAATGTGCAATATTCACAAAAACACAAACTAAGAAATAAACAATAACCAAAATTGAAGTGCAAAGGAGGCCTACATTAAAAGCTCTGTTGATGGCCATAAGTCCCAATTGGAATAAGTGAATGCAAAGATGATTTACAATTACTAAGTAGAAAAAGTATGTAGATCTGGAGGTTAAGTACAAATGGTGGCGCTGTTATATTTACTAGTTACTAATTCAAAGTTGTGTTTCCATCGATAATTAATTTTTGCGAAGGCCACAAAACAGACTTCAAAGACGAAGAGGTCCACTACAATTAGTAAGTGCTGACCAAAAAGGCCATTTCAAAAAAACATCACGGACGTCTTACACAGTCATTTCGCAACACCACAGGCACTTTTTAAACAAATTTAATTTTTTTAAATACTTTAAAACGCAACTAATTTGTTATTTTAATCATATTGTCGTAAAAAGGGTTTATATAGCGACTTAAAAACTATTGGAAGCGAGTATGCTAATTGCCGAATCGTGCGCAATACCTAATTTTCAGCGGGAATACAGGTATTCTGTTTTCAAAGGCACATGCGGATTACAAAAACTTATGTTACACTATAAAAGAAATACAACGTTCATTGCTGCAACCTAAAAAGTAGAAAAACACAGTTTAGTATGACAAAAGTGCTTGGAAGGAACAAGTTATAAAAAACACGAAATGATTCGAAGTAGCACATGGTTATATAAACATAAGAGTAGTGCAGATTTTCGGTGTTTTTCGACTGCTGGGCTCTATGCTGGTGCTGGGCCATTGTCAGCCTCAAACTGTAAAATACAAAAGTTTCGAAATTTACTTACAGGATAGTTTGTGGGGTGACCAATACCATGAAACAGTTGTGCGAAAGTAATGTATAGTTTAAAACTCGCATATAGTGTCGACATATCTCACAATTTTTGTTCACACGCTTCTCAACTTTTTAGAATATAAAAAATAACTTTATTATTTCTCTCTTTTTCTTCAAAAGATCAATTGTAAGGTTAACGTTTTGATAGAAATTGATAAATTCCACGAGTTTGTTAAAAAGCCAATATTAGTTGTAAATGTTTTTAATATACCCAGGACCCAGGTCTATGATATAAATACAAGTTTCACTTTTACCAACATCTGGTACAAGCTACACAAACATGAACGTACAATTTTTCTCGAATTTTATAAAAGACATTTGTTTTCTATGTTTAAATTTAGTATAACAGTATACATTGTTGGCTTCATTTAAAAAAATACGCCTTAGACAAATAGCGACTTGCACTACTGGTCGTAAAGTTTTAGTCTAAACGTTCAAATAACCACAACTAACACATGATGTAGGTTTGACATTTATTCTGTGCCTTTGGGTTTGACATTTATTTTTGCGTTTTGACATTTATTATTCGCTACTTGTACTAAATGTAAGCCCAAAAATAAACCAAAACAATTTAAGAGATAAAAAAGAAGATAAAACAACATACATACGACACCAGTATAGGCCCAATTGTAATAAACCAAAACAGTTAACTCGAAAGTGCATTATGTTTCTCACGACATGTACTTCGCACATCTTGCAATGTAAATTACCTACATTGACCAACTAAACGTTGGTGTTGTAAACCTTTCTTGGTAAAATATACCATGATCATTAATGTCAATTACAAGGCAAGTCAAATCGTTAGCACTATAAATAAAATTTTTAACATAATCTCATTGCTAATTTCTTTATTTCGCCCAATCTGAACAATCGCAAGCACCAGCAAATACATTCAAACAAAACACTTTATTCCAAGCCAATCTGGTTGACATAAGTCTAATGTAAGTCATTTGTCAAAAATGTTTAGGTATTTTCAAGTTATTAAACGGCCACTTAGTTAAATGTAAATCAAGTCACTAACAAGTGTTCACAACACTGCCAAATGTTATTTAAACTTACCTAATAAATTATATTCTTTTTTATTCTACCTATTAAATTAAATTTGTAGCAAGCATTGGCGTATGGTTGTTTCTCGACTCGCTCCTCTCTGAGCCTGTGTAGCTCAGTTGGTCAAGCGACGGTCCCGGTATGACCGCAGGTCGTGAGTTCGAACCTCACCACAGGCTAGTTGTTTCTCCAGCTTACCATGCTTGCATCATTGATTGACAGATTCTGCGCTGGCATTCGGTGTATTAAATTCCTATTAATTATTTTATCTCATAGCTCGTAGATTTACCTGAATCCCTTGTGCTTCGAGCCTCATTTTTCTCGACCTTCTTCGCCTGAGTTTTTCCTTTAGGTTTCCCTCCTGTCTTGCTTTGGCCATTTCCTGTTCGGTGTTGAGCGCTTTTTGCTGCTCCTTGTACTGGTTCATTAGAGAATCCAAGTCGCCTGGGTCAAGCAGAAAAATATTCGCGACTGACCCGGCGTTTTTATGATTTATTTTCGTGTTTATGACAATGTTAAGTGTTCTATTTGGAGATTTCATACTTGATACGGTTTAACCTGCATCTGAGTGAAAGTGAAATGGATAAGATTTTAAGAGGTTTTTTTGCTGCTTGTTATACTGGTTCATTAGCGAATCCATGTCGCCTATGGGTCGGGAAGAAATGTATTGGCGAAAAAAATAAATATATTTGTGTCGGTTACTGCCCAGACGTTGGACGTTGTTGTGGCGTTTCGATCCGCTGCCTCATTTTGGCAGTGTTCTATTTTTCGAGGTTTAATACTTTTTAAGGTTTAACTTGCAGACGAGTGAAAATAAAAATGAGGCATTTTATGTATACGCAGAGCATTTTTCTGCTTCACATTATCGAATTGGGAGTTTAATCCGAGAAAAATAAATAAAGGCCCCGGTGGACAAAGCGTATAGGTTTTTGCGTGTTTTTAGGCGTGAACCGTTTAGCATATTCAAATTAAATTGGAAGTAATAAAATATGAGATACATATGTGGGCAGAGCAAAAGTGTTTTTTGGAACTTAGACATCCTCGATTCTTCAAATTTAATTTGCCGAAAAAGTAAACGATTGTAACGATGACAGTAAAACGATCGTAACGGTAAAATCTTACCGAAGAGTTCGTTTTTCGACGGGGCAGGTGCCAGTTCATCTAAGCTCGGCTTGGCATCGTCATTTTTCAGTTCGTCGGGTACTTCCTAAATTCGATTGCATAATTGTAAAAAAACAATGAAAGAAACACAGAACATGTTCAACAACTGTAATCTAGCCCTTCTAAAGACGCTTTTTCTCTGACGCATTAAAAATGCCCCAAAAATGTGCTAAAAAATAAGCGGATACTTGCACGATCTATCGATCTTAAATGTTGTATCGAAAGATAATCAAGTGAAAGCATGTCGACTCAACTATACCCGCCGAAATACCCGCCGTAAAGAAGGAATTTTTTATAACTCTAAAGACTGGTTATCGCAGGCAGAACAATTGTATAAATTTCACTAGAAAAAGTAACTAAAAAATCCGTTATCTGTTACAGATGACAAAGACATAAAAAAACATGTTATCGGTCTAAAAAGTGTAATCTCTCGATCTCTATTTCTCAGTAAAAATATCAAAGCCCATACAAAAGCCATTTTGAACGTTTTGAAATAATCTCTCAACTCTTTAGAATAAAGATTTATTCGAAAAGTTCAAAATGCTACCTACTTCTGTATGGGCTTTCATATTCTTACTACAACCTCCATTATGCTGCAAAGGCTATTTCCCACCTCTTCGTTTTCGGCCTTGGCCTGTTCAATTTTCTCGTCCATGCCTTGAGCATCTTCCACTTTATCAGCAACAGCCGCCTGCGCCGTGCTCTCAATTTCACCGTGCTCTTGACTGACCGACTCTGAACACGAAAGGCAATTAATGGGCTTGGAGCAATTGTAAGAAATACGCACGACGGTCAGAGTGATATTTCGACCCTCGCGATTAGGACTATAGTGAAATGCAAAGCAAAGCTGACATGGAAATGTGGTATTAAGGGATGTACGAAATTTCGTTTTGGCCATAATGTATCGCTATACTAAACGATACGAAATGACGTCATTCGTATATCAAAACATGCAAAATAAATAAAATTAGACCTTACAGGTATTTTTTTCATTTTTTTGGTTTTTTTCCAGGTCGTTAGGTAGTTTGGTTGCCTTAATTGTTTAAATTCATTTATCAATTAGGTAAACACCCTAGTAGCGGACAAGTACCAAAACTACAATTTAACATCGGGTTTCGGCCTTGCACCGATATTATCGGGCATCCTTAATTAAACGCACTAATACCACTACTTGGGCTCAGGTTTCAGCCTTGATTCGATATTATCGTACATCTGCGACGTCAATTCAGTATCTCACCGGAGATTCCCATTTCGGTAAAGTCCATGTCCTCGCCCGTGGCTTCCTTTACCTTCTCCTTCATGAGCCTGAGCCGCTCTTTTCTCAGAGCAAGCCTACATTCGTCGTGTGCCTTGTGACATTCGGACAAATCCAAGTTTATCTTCTCCGTGATCACCTACGAAGGAAAGATTTCGTATTGTACCCGGCTAACAATCTACAGAACCGGGTTCGATTCCCGGCTAAGTCAAAGCGCGAAGCTTATGGAGTTTAGGTGCTTTGCTATCAACAATATCTAAGAGACGTTATTTTACAGCGACAGTCTCGTTATGGCTGGAGGTCGAGTTCGAACCTCACTGCAGGCTAGTTATTTTTCTATCCTGCCCTGCTTGCATCATTGATCGACAGATTCGGTTTGTCTGCGATGGCTTTCGGTGTACTAATAATACGTAAGTCGTATCGTTAATCAAAAAGCAGCTTCAGAAGGGCTTGATCACAGTTGTTAAAACACATACGTGGTTGCATGTTTCATTCACTTTTTAACTGTTATTAATTCTAATATGGCCTTGTAAACTTAAATAAAATGCTTAGGGTTTGTATAATTTTATAACAGATTCGTCTATACCTGACGCAAATAGTGCCGAACGATGCTATTTAATACTGTAGCCTTTACATTAGTATTACATAATATCACTAATAGACATCAATAACTAAAACATACGTACACAGGTGAGTATACAACTGCGATTTAGCTCATTTGGTCGAGCGATGACCGAGGTCGTGAGTTTGAACCTCACCACAGGTTAGTGTTTTTTTTCTAGCCTGACCTTTGCTTGCAATTTTGAATTAAATAACTTATTTCGAATAGCCTCACGAAGGCTCCCAATGAAAACATAGATGAATTCGTTTACCGAAATTTCTTAGGGTGGAATGTTAAGCATTTCCAACAAAATGATCAACTTTAACTCAGTTTTATCCTGCGACCTGGTGTATACAGGCTAAAGCTTCTGAGAATTTTAGAAAAAAAGTCAAGTTGTGTCGAGCAGACTTGCACAACTAGATTTATTTTTGCTTTTAAAATTAAATTAAAATTAAAATTAGATCTTTTCAGTTTTTCTGAATTGGTTAGAATTTAAATTCGATCGTTTTAGTTTTTTAAATTAGATTACAATTAAAGTTAGCCGCATTTTGCTCTAACTCGTTAAATTAGAAAATTGGAACTATCTAGCTGTCCAAGTATGGTTTCGAAACAAGTGACAAGTTACCTTTTCGATCCACTGCAACAGCATCATAGCTCTGGCCAGGGTTGTGCGGTAAACGTGGTAGGCATGGGCGTGGCGTTCGCGCGACATTCCGTCGATGAAGATGTAGTTGATGGCTTGGTTCAAAACTAAAATCTATAAAATAACAAAAACTTGAATGGGAAAATCGTAGATTTACAAGATTCACGTACTTCTGGGGCACGGATAGCAGAAGGGGATAAAAAAAAACTTATAAAGTTTAGCTAAGGTGAAACCAAGTTAAAAAACTTTTCACGGCTGAAAAGAACAATCATAAAACATTTTTTTA
The DNA here is from genome assembly GCF_963924565.1 of Ascidiella aspersa. Lineage (NCBI taxonomy): Eukaryota > Metazoa > Chordata > Ascidiacea > Phlebobranchia > Ascidiidae > Ascidiella > Ascidiella aspersa. Next base: position 26,883,405 of record NC_139451.1, read on the forward strand.
GAACAAAATAAGTGTTCTTGTTAATTGTTTTAAAACCACAAATCTTTGCTTATACAATTACAGGATACAATTACATAGAGACCATTTCAGTAAGTATTTAAAATAGCTAAAATTAGCTAAGGATACGATCTAAGTTACTGAAACACATGTTTGTCGACAAGCAGTGGTCATGGCAACATACCGGCATAAGTTCGACTCTCACTTGGCTAATAGGCTTTAAAGGCTGAGCCGCACCATGAGGGTCAATGTATTGAAAGACGAGTTACGATCTTGCAAAAAGTTGAGGTAATTTTTAATCCTGATTGGTTTAAATAGGGTACAGTGAAATGTCTTTTAGTTAAGTTTATTATCTTAATTGCTAGTAAAAAAATATCGATAAATCATCTTTCAAATAGCGTTTTCCGAAATTCACATATTGTGTCTGGGTGTTTTTAGTTTATTTGTCATTAGGTAAAAGACAATGGATCATGACAGAGTAATTTTCATAAACATGCTGTTGCTACCAGGTATGGTATACTCAAAAGAAACTTTAACCGCACTTCTTATTATCGTCAATCTTGCAGCTACCTATGCAGGGTGCCTTCATCAGCGAATGCAACAACACCGTGCTTAACACGACGCAAAGTAAAACCACAAAAAAATAAATTGTTATATAATTAACCTCTTTCGGGTCGCAGTAAGGCAGCTTGACAGGGCCGACGTTCCTTTGTGTGTAGGTCAAGTTGCGGGAGGCAGCAATCAGGTAATTCCTTGCCTCCGAGATGCGGTGAATGCGAAGCAGTTGGTAACTGAAAAAAGAAATCTCACAACTTAAACCGTATACGCATTCACATGTGTAAAGTTTTACCCGAGATTGGCCGTATCCCTGGTAAGAAACTTAAACATGAGTCGGCCTACAAAAAACAAAATGGCCTGCGAAACAACAGCTAGACCAGGGGTTCTTAAACTTTTTTTACCGTGGACCCCAAATTTTCTTTTTGCTTCGCGTGGACCTAAGTAGGCAATACTTTTTTAGAGATGACGTCATAAATTGACGTCACAAGACAAACAGGCTTCAGAATTCTGCTGATTTCGGTCCAAAAAAATGTGAAAGTGAAATAGAGTCTAAATACATTCAGTACAAAACCGTTTTATTTGTTATTACTTTTCTTTGAAAAATTGATTGCTTTTTAAATTTACATTAACATTTCAATTAGGCCTTTATGGATCCCCTAAAACTAGTCCACGGACCCCCAAGGATCCATGTACCCCAGTTTAAGAACCCCTGAGCTAGAGCGTAATTGTCAGCGGTGAGGTTCTAATCCAAAAACTGAGTAACTGGGACCGTTGCAGTATTAGATGAGATGTACAGCTTAGACCTCTACATCCTGATAGCATTATGATATCTTAATAAACGTTATTGCGAGAACTTAACTAAAACAGAAAAAAATAATAAAAAACAACGATTTAATATCCCAAAGAAATAGCTGTGTTCGACTTTACTATTATTAAATATTGCTTCAGATCTTAGATTTAGACCGAATTTCAAATTATGTAGCTTTTCGTGTCTCTCTATCTAACGTATTTGTATTTGTTCGAAACAGCTATTGTTGGAAAATCGATACATTTTACGCCAGTGTTCTCAACCTCTTGGGTCGCCGACTGCAGTAATTCTTATGGTTAGTCTTATTTAACCGACCGAGAGCAAGAATTCCTCTAAGTTTAAGAAAACTAAGGGAGAAATAGAAAGCCATGGCTCATATAAATAAATTAAAAAACTTATTGATGCTACTTGTCTTATGTTTTTGTTCACTTATAAAATATAATTGGGTCGCAAAAGCTTTGCTGCTACATTCACGCTTAGTGTTATGGTGGCAGCGAAAAAAAGTTAAAAAAGCCTTTGGATGCTGCCTAAAACAGTAAACAAACTTTAGTTGTTGGCAATGTTTTAAAATCGCCTGTTTGATCTTACTTTCCGGATTTGGGAATCCTCTCCACGTCAAACCACCTGGCACAAGCCACGTTCAGTTGATCGGTGGCTGCTTTTGTCATAACCTGGGCAAAATATATAAGTGTAAGCATCTTCCGGTGAAATTTATAGATAAATAATGGGGTATATTTGTTGTAGGTCACAGTCGAAAACACAAACTGAAACTCAATTAACAAGGCATACAAATTGTCTTTAAAGTTGACAAAATTTCGCGCTACAGTGGTTTATATGGTCACAGTACGAATAAAGGCGACGAAAATGCAAAAAAATAAAGGCGTAAGCGCATAGGCTTTTCTATACAGTATTACTTGTATTTCGGTTTGGCAAAACACGACTACCATTCTACCAACCGATATATCCATGCAGTGAATACACTTTACTGTTTTATCGTGGTACGTTTGGAAAAACGATTAAATGTTGAAGAAGGCAAGCACCCCACTCATTCTACAAACACAAGCAATTTTAGTGACAGAATAACAAGTTATATTCCAACAACAGACAAGCATCGATCAGTACTTTAGTATAGGGGTTGTGCAATTATTTTAACAGAGGACCGCATGACTCACAGAAAATGTCTTGGCGGGCCGTGTCAAAATAGTGGAATTCGAATACACATAATACAATGAGTGATTCCTTTTAAAATAATCTTTAAATATCCTTGTTTTGACAAGCTGACAAGACTAAAAATAGGTGAGGATACAATATATTAAATAAAATATTCAAAAAAAATGTTAAGGCTTATTTTTGCTTGAAAAAGTTTTACTTAAAATGAGCCGCGTGCCGTAGTTTGCCCAGGTCTGATGTAGTACGGTAATTGCTCTTCAGCAGTGTGTTTAGTATGGAATCGTTATGTAGGATGGTATCGTTTCGCACCATCATTATGTGTTGAACAAAAAATGATCTAATTTATTTTTGTTTGGAGATTTTTTCTATTTTTACTGTTAGCAGGTGTTGAGAAAATCGAAAAAAAGGTATAACGTTACAGAAAGCATCATGTTCCCGACAAAATGCAAGTCGTCACCTGGGCGTTTTTCCAGTTGGTCATGGTCGACTTAATCCTTCTCAGCTTATCGTCGATGGCGTCGAACTTTTGCTCCAATTCATCTTCGAGCGAACTGCCGTAAACGCCGCCAAACACCGCCTCTGCATAGTTGTTTAGAGTTATTTGGGGAAACACAGAAGAAAGGCTGCGAAGACGGAGCCAGTCTTGTAAATAAGTAATTTTAAAATGACTTAAGTCCCAGTCAAGTCATTTGTGAAATAACTTAAGTGCAAGTCAAGTCTATATCCACCTTATTTTGGTATGGATATGTGGAATCCATAGGTGTAATTAGAGCAGGATTCAGGACTCGACAAAGTCGGTAAATTCAGCTAGATTTAAACTCGACTTTATTTTTTTGGTTGGAATCTGACAGAGTAATTTTAAACACATTTTATATTTATAACACATTATATCGATAGAATGTAGGGTGTTCAAGAAAATGAGTGATTTTTTTTTTCAACTGTTTTTTTATACCTTTTGCCATAAACGGTGCATTTTGTAATTTTAAATAACCTAGAAATCTAACAAAACATGAGCAAATTACATTACCGTCCTAAATACATAATTTCGATATAAATTGCCGACGTGCGACAACAAAACACCAAAGAATAAAACTTAATTGAGCATTAAGGTTTAAAGCTCATTATTCTTTGCACTTAAAAAAATAATTCAACATTTATATTTACGCTGCTATGCACACTAGGCTGCGCACGGCTTAAAAAACAAACATCACGCCCAAGAGAATTACAAAAGGGAGGCGTGCTATTTGTTTTTACCATTGTCAGGCAACGAAATCCATTACAAAGGGCATCACGTGGTCCTACAATGGGAACACCTGACTGCTTAATACGCTCCTTTATATAAGGCTATATCCGCGTTTGTATCTTATTGGTGATTGTTGTACAACGATTTTTTGTGGCCACCATTGCACAGCATTAATAAATATAACAAAAGGTAAAAGAATAATCGGCTTTTAACAAACGAAAATCCATATATAATACTAATTAATTAAACTGGTAGTAAAAAGTATTTATAGTTTAAAAAAAACTGAATTCATTCGTTTCTAAACTTTATAGAGTCGTTACCATTTTGGGAGAACTAAATGGATTAATATTAGACTAACCTTTTTTTAAATAAATATGTAACCTCCACTTACCGCGCTAAAATGGCCTGACGATTTAAATTAAAATAAACAGTAAACAAATCGAATGCATTATATCAATGTCAGAATTACTGCTTCTAAATTGTAAAATCAACCATTTGGGGCCAATTACATATAGGTTAAAAAAGACTTGATGCTACATAAGCGCATTTAGAGTCATGATAAAATCGCTAAAAGTATAATATTTAATCGCTTTTTGTTACCTAGTATTCCATCAACTTCGCCATACAGACGAAGCAGCTCATTTCTATCCCGCTTTAGTTCATCTAATTCCGCGCTGACCTTGGAATTTTCTTGCTCCAACGATAACATCTTGTTGTAGCAATTTTCCAACTCGGTTTTAGCTTGAATGTATTCCTAAATCAAAAAACTTAAAATAAAATTTTATTTTAAAAAAATTACGCTTTATAAAATGTTGTGTTAACCTGATGCTGCATGATTAAAACATTGTGTTTCAATGATTACCCTGTCAATGTATTCGTTTTTCATAGCTGTAGGAATTTTATGAAATTAATTTTAGATATGGCTAATTTCCTACAGAATATCATTGAACTTAAATATTGCAAGCATTTCTGGTTTAAAATTTATACTGTATAGTTGTAATTTGTTTCAAAAAACAAAAATCTAGGTAAGCATTAAAAAAACACGCACAGTTTCTTCTTTTGAAAACTGTTCATCATAAGACATCTGTGAAGAAAAGAAATGAGAAATGGAAGAGCTGTTTGCCATTTCCTTTAACTTGGTGACATCCTGCAACTCTTTACTCCTGGAAGTCAAGTACATTTTTATATCAAAAATACACATCAAACTTTTTCTCATTTAATTCAACTAAAATCGAATTTCAGGGCCATGACCGCTTTTAAACTGTATTTATAATGGTAAAATTTTAGTAATAATAGTAAAATTATGTGGGCTTGGCGCGAATCGTGTTGGTCTTTTCGTGGATATTACCCGATTTGATGAAATCCTTTTGCATACAAAAGGCCTTTTTTTGTAACATGGCGCTCCTAAACCAAAGTTTAGCGTACCTAACCCGTATTTTTTTAGCACTTACTTTGCTGTCTTTTTAAAGGGAAAAATTTAAATTACTATTTTTGCCAACCCAAAGTATAAATACTAAAAAATATATAATATGACTCTCATTGAAATACAATTAAAAACATTTGGTTATTATGGCTTCCGAAGCTGAAAACATTCCCAATCCCTAGTTTAGTTCTACGTATAAAGTTAGGTGTATTCTGTAATAGTTACCACAAATTTTGCCACGAACTATGCTCAAATTTCCTGATTTTAATTTAGGTACATACGTTTTCTCAGTTAGTTCATCATACTCCTTCTTAAGCGCCTGTATTTCCTGTTCAGCGATGCGTTGCTGCTTCGTTTTGCCTTCCAGTTTCATAACAATACTTTTCTTTTCAAGGTTGATAATGAGAGCTTGTAGAAGTGGGAATTTCTTTAGCTCTTCTTGCACATTTACTTTCTGCTCGAAATGGTTTAGATGCATTTGATGTTTAAATAAGATATAAATCCAACAAAAAAATCTGTGTCAACATTTTTTAGTAAAAATAAATAAAAACCTACATTATATATAAACAGATGCAAATTTTGCTTGATTATTTTTTAACTAATAACTATTTTTTGCCAATGATTACAGATTGGAACATAATATATAAATTTTTGTTTTATAAAAAGGAATTTCTTCTACTTTTTACACTACTATACATATCATGATTCATTTTATTTAAAGCAAAAACATTTCTTTCATTTTAGAAATTTAGAAATCAGAATTTATTATAATAAAACCGTTATCGGAATAAACATAAAATTATCTGGAAATCTGGGTGAAAAGTTGAAAATGATTGTGAACAAAAATAGTGTAAAAATTATATTACCTACACCAAAGTACTATATTGTTAAGCCATACTTCTAGACAATGAAATGTTAACATTGTCTACTTCTTTTATTATACCCAATAAACAAATCACATGTATTTCTATAAATAACATCCCATATGAAAATTGCGTTTAACGTCTATTCTAAGGTAAAAAACTGAGTTGATTAAAATCAAACAGTTCCTCTGAATTTTCAAAAGGTTGCCTAAATATGGCAACTTGCGATGCATTGTAACAGTAGTTTAATTATTTTAGGAAATAAATAGGATTGATAAATGATTACAAAATTATATAAAATAGATAGCAGCCTTTAAAATAGAAAGGACACCTGTTGAGAAGTTGCTATTGGCTGTGGTGGTTGCGATTGAACCACAGGAGCACTTTGTGGAGGTGGTATGAGGATTGGTTGCATGGGTGGAGCTGAAGGCACTACGGTTTTCTGCATACCATACTGCTGCTGTTGGACATACTAAAAACACATCGTTTTATTTGCGAACAATAATATTTCGAGAGTATTAATATAGTCCTAATCACTTTTGTTGGAAATATAATAAACTACAATTGTTTATGATTTATCAGCAATACCCAGAAAATCAGTGTATTTAAAATACATGTATTAGTTATCATTGCTGCTTTTAAATAATCTCTTTTTAGAAAAGTATTTTAAAAAAACATTAATACATGCATTAATTTATTTCTAAAAGAAAAAAAACAAATTAGTTTTCTTTAATGTAAACGATAACTGAAAAAAGTGTGTGCTTGTGCATTATACATACACCCTGTTGTTGTGCAGGATATGAGCGATTTGTAGTAGCAACCGTTGGAACACTTGAGCTTGAGGCACAGCCCATTTTTGGTTTAATTTGATTTTAAAATAATTTTAGTTTTTTCTGAAAACAAAAAATCTTTACAGTGCAAAGGACTAACCATTAAAATGAAAATTTTGCACTTCAACACAGAATATTGTCAACTTGTTATTCCTTTGTTATATTTAAACAACATGCGTGTATATATAAGCTTAATGTTAAACTGTCTTTTCAGTAAAATCATTCTATAACTGTTTGAATGGTACAGTGCAACTTTGCTGCTAAAGGAATAAATATTGCAAAAAAGGCTTGGAGCTGTTGCAAATAGATAGCCATCGATTGTAATGTAGGTAATAAATTTAGTAATGAATTTAGTTATAAAATTAGGACTGAAAACCTACTCATATCCACTGCTGGAAAGTATGGCAGATCTAGACGAGATCTCGTGGGTGCACGGCCGAAAAAATCCGTGTGACCGGGTACAACAAAGGGCAAAAAAGTGACCTGCGCGAACTTGGTGCGCTGGAATAGGTTTTGGGCAATATCTCCGAAAGTTGTTATGATACAAAGTTGAAATTTTTACACAGTCCTTGTATTGGTTAAAGGTTACATCTTTCCAGCAATCACACTTTTAGCGAAAAATATTGAAAAAAAATTAATATTCAAAAATATGAATATTAATATTTAGCGATATTAACCCTTAACTGTTGAGCCAACAAGTTCAAATTTTAACGATATAAACTAGGAGGCACCACCTTCAAAATGAGACATAAATCATGTTTAAATTCATTCGGACTGGGTGTTTACTGTTTCTTTGAAAATTCATAACCGGTCAAATTCGAAAAAAAGCCTTTCGTAATTAATGTTCGCATAAAGCAATTAAAAATGACAATACAAAGTTGAAATTTTTTCAATTTTGTATCGTCACAACTTTCGGAGATATTGCCCAAAACCTATTCCAGCTCGCCAAGTTCGCGCAGGTAAAAAAGTGCACCCGAGGTGATTTTAGGATGCATTCTGTATTGCATACATTGCACTGTAAATGTATTCCGCACAAGCGTTTTACATATTTCGGGTGCAGTTCAGATTTTTTCGGGGTGCACTTTTAAAAGGTTGAAAAAATCTCGCGGGTGCACTTGCCATACTTTCCACAGTGGCTCATATCTAATTCTAATTGATATGTTTCCTTGGTAATGTGGGAAGTTCCCCAAGACACAACAAAACCCAAGACACAACCAAAAGCAGTGGCTTTCGTTCGAGAGAAATCAGTATAGTTATTATAAGCCGAAATTTCCTTAAATGTTTATCTTTGATGTTTGTTGAAAACATCTGAAAGTAAACAATTCAATTCAACCGGTTAACTTAATATTTTAACGTTTCTATGACCTTTTTCGAGAAACTCTACAAGTAAACTAATATTTCTGTGCTGCAGCCATATTGAAATAATTAAAACCAAGTCGTAGCACGCGACAATAAACTTGTTTTTTTATTCTAATCGTTTGATTTTTACCTTTCAGATGCGAAATGTTATTAAAATGCGATTTAACTAGACACGTACCTGAACACAGAAAATACCTACCCTTGTCAAGTTATCACGAACACGGTTTTACAAGGCTACATTGTTTATAAAACGTTTGCAAACTTGTTAAAAAACTTGGCGCTGGTCTAGAATCCTACCACAGCGTTGAAACAATTAATAACGCAACGCACAATATTTGGGTTAGGGTGTCGGTTATCGTTTGGGTGAGGGTGGGTCAAGTATTATTATTATATATATTATTTAATTATTTCTTAACCTACCCAAACGCTAACCCTAACCCAAATATTAATGTTTGTTGTGGTGGGATTCCAGACCAATGCCAAAAACTTTGTTGTGTCAGGAATATAAAAGTGAAACAACAATATCCTTATTCATATTAAATAATTGTATTTTTTTCTTAATCTACAAAACTCTTTTTAATGAATATGTTAGTTTACTGGAGTGGATACCTATTTATTGTTACATTGGTTGATTTTGTTTTGCATTCCCAGCTATATTCCACAGTAGACTATATAGTTGAATAGCAGTTAATATGATTAGGCCAGGAGAAAATAAACTAGAAACTTTTGTGTTCACACCAAATTAAAAAAATAATTCAACAATGGCTAAAGGAAAAGAGGGAAAACCTCAGAAAAAAGGGAAGAAAGCAGAGCCTGTTCTGTCTGAACGCGAATTGGCCAGACAGAAGCAACTGGAAGACATTACAGCAAATGTTGAACAGGAAAATGAAGATGATAAAAATGTTCTGAGCAAGATCCTGTATCCTATAACAAGTAGGTAACTGTATTTCAGTATTTTTAAACCAATTGTTTATGAATCAATTTTAAATGTGTTAGATGTATATATTGTATAAGACCTAGATAATTTTTTTGGGTAATCTAATCTTGTAGAATATAATTTAATCAACTTGTAGAGGAACGACGCATGTCTGTTTGTGCTTGTAATTATAGCGTGTTCGCCTGGTAAAGTGTTAAATATTTCACCTCGACACTCATTTCCTTTCGTGGTCGTTCTGGCAAATCCAGCCGGCATTTTGACTCAAATAATCCCCATCGCAGTCGCTCTTGTGCTATATAGTGTCACGCTACTGCTGGATAAAACACACAGTCAACAATGCATGCCTTACTGGCAACACGTATTTTTACTGCGCTGTAAGCTCTTTTATTGAAAGCGAGCTATGCTAAATTATGTGAATGAACAATAAATCTATAAGCAACCTGACAGTATGCTCTTTAAATTACAATGAAAGTTTGTTTTAGTTTCGATTTAGTGGAGTCAGATAGCACGGTGGTCATGTCTCACCTGTTGATATATACAAACTTGTCATAGTTTTATTCCAAAAAACTATTCAGAAAGTCGTATTTTATATGCAAGAGGTACAAACAAACATAACTTGTAATGTACAAACAAACATAACTTGTAATCTTTATAAATGTCTTGTGTTTAAGTTATGAACTAATCGAACTGCAAATGATTTTCACAGAAAAACATTCTAATTTTTTTATACCATGTAGAATGTAACAGTGTACCAATTATACATGAAGAAGCAATTTACAAATCCATATTTTGTGATGATTCAAAAAGTGGCGATTATGGATTTGAACCAAATCCTGACATCCCAGGCACTGTTGTGATGTTGGATGACTTTCCCATTGATAAACTTGAAAGTTTAAAAGGTAAACGTCTTACTTCACAATCTTGGTTGGTTGTTTAACCCATAATTTAATTTTTTTTTTGTATTTATGTGTATAAACGGGTGCAACCGATGTGGCCTTCATATCACTGATGATGGCATGAGAATTTGCCGAAACGTTTGAAAATAAAGCATGTCGCTTTTAACGTCTATTTGGGCCGTTATTTTCACCATTAAACTTATGAACAGATCCGTATATAGTGTTCCAAAATATATATATACTTGCTGGAAAACAAACAATTTTTTAACTTATACAATGCCTAACAGCAACAGCAAATTAATCTTTTAAAAGCTAGCATCTAAAATATGATGCAAATATCTCCCCTTTAAAAGTTTCTAGTTTTATTGTTTTTAACACATGTTAGTTATAATGTTTGCAAATAAATAGGAATAATGTTTGCATATGACTATGCTGAAATAAATAAAAAAGATCGCCGGTGTTGAAAATGAATAAAGAGTTATTTGAAATGTTTAAAATGCTACCTACTTGTGTGGATTTTGATATTCTTGTTATGTCTTACTACAACCTACAACCATTATGCTCCAACAAAACTTCATTCTAAACAAAAAAGTTAGTGTAATGCAGATTTTATTTCTAGATTTACAAGATTCCGATTCTCTAAATATCAAGTTGTCTATTTTGGATCAAAATGGAGAAGATAACACTGAGCAAGATCGGCTGGATAAAGTAAAAGACATAGACACTAGTGATTTCATCACAAAAAGAGTTGGAAAAAAGAACTTGGATGCCATTATTAATTATTTTAATACATTTGAATCTTCTGACGAGGAAGAAGAAAATTTATTAACGAGTACAGTCAAGATAAAAAGTGAAATAAAGAAGGTCGAAAGTGAGTTTTTTTTTGTGAATATTGTTTACTAATTAAATTTCAATAAAATTGTTCAAACTTAACTTAATTTGTTTTCATGGATACCTTATAAGTACTTTGTCCTATTTGTTTCTAGCTAAAGTGAGTTGTTATAGTTGTTAGAAATATGTAACATTTTCAGGTTCACTCAGTGTTATTTCAACAAAAAGAAGAAAGAGACCAATTTGGATTCTACTCATTTTTATCCTAGCTATAATCATAACTGGGGTAATAAAGCATGTATTTTTTACAAACTCTAAATTAAATGGTTTTGTTTAATTTGTATACATGTTCCCTTAACAGGTTGGAGTAGCTTTTTATTTGTTGAACATTGATAATGCAAAGCCAATGCCACCAACGCCTAGCTTACCACCAGTAAGAAACAGAGATACTTTACTCCATAAGCTATATAAATAATTAATTAATGATGAAAATTGCGCTACACTTTCTTGTTAGTTCTTTTTTAGTTCCAAATTATTTTATAGGTCGTAAATACCTTGCCAGAGTTTGAATATCTGCCTCCGGGAAAAGTCTTAACTGGCGGTGGATCTATTTTGAAGATTCCTCTGGAATGTGGTGTGAAAGTCGACAGCCATCTCGTATACAACTGGATAGGCAACTTTAAAATTAAGGATTTGGTATAGCACCGTATAAGATTTTTTTGGTATTTATCAAAGCCTGTATCATGTCTGGCAATAAGAGTTTAAATTTCTTTAGTCATAATGTTGAATAGCTAGCACAACGTGTTTAACGTGTTTTTGTTTTGTATTTTGGTATAAAAATTCCCTTTTTTAGTATTACGCATTATCACGTTAAATACCTGTAGTAAAGTTTGGTCAGGTTTTTATAATTTGATTAAACTCCAACTTTCTGTGTTTCTGTAGTTTCTGTCTTCTTTGCGCCTTGCTGGTCTCAGCATCAAAAGTGCAGACTTGGAAGACCGAGTTTTATTTATTTTCGAAAACAAAGTGCAGGTTAGTTTTTACGGCACTTTTGCATTTAGTAAACCACCAATATCACAATTCACAACTAGACATAGACCGATATATCGGTTAACCGATAATATCGGTCGATATTTGGCTTCTATTGATATATCGGTATCGGTAGATGTAGGCCGATACTTTGGCCGATATTTTAGTACGAAAATCTGATATAATTGTTCCTGACAACAAACAACTTACCAATTTTGTAAGATAGAATAGGGTTTTAGCATCACACCAAGTTAATAATTATGCAAAATAATAGTTTAAAAATAATGGATAAAGGTATATAAACTACAACGGCATTTGGATTTTATTTTCAATTAATTCAATTTTTGAACATTTCCCAGGTATATAAAAAAAATCTGTATTGGGTATCGGTTAACAAAATTGTAAAAAATCGGGTATCGGTCCAAAAAAGTGATATCGGTCGATCTCTTATCACAACTTGTACCTTACAGACTTGTCCTCTAACTTTGTTTTGTGTGCGAATGTGTTTTTGTTTTCCCAGGGCACCGGAGTGGTGAGCTTCAACTTTTACGGGTCTTTTCCGGTTTTTCTTTGGTACGGTATGGATTTTTTGAACGAGACGTTTCCTCTAGAAAAGCAGCTGTACGTTTTCACGAGAGATGTTATAATGGTCAATATGGGCAAGAAGAGGCCGGTCGTATGCGCTTGCACTTCTGACAAGATAAATGGTAAATAACGGAACAATATTGTAGGTTATGTGAAATAACGGAACAATATTTGTAGGTTAAAATATTTAGGCAAAATGTTCCTTATAAATCATAAAAACATGCACAGCCGGCGTAAATATTTATTAAAAGGTGAGGCAAAATACATGTATTCATCTTAAATCTATGATTTTTTTTATGTAAGCGTTTAACCAAGCATATAACGTATTGCATTCGAAACCCGTGCATTAAAAAAAATAAAATGAGGAACAATTTACAAAAAAATGTTAGCAAAACGTATGGCTTCCTGCCTTTCAAAGCATATCTAACGACCGCGTCTGCTTATCACGATCTTTTTATCGCCGTTAAAAGAGTTGTAATGATCACGCGAACAGAATTTTTTGTGCGAATTAAAATTTGAAAGTTCTCTTTTTTTGCAGCAGGCAACCTTAAACTCTTTCAGCGTTTTGGGGCCATTTTTCAAGAGTTTGCAAACGAAAGAGCACCGCTACAAGCGAATTTGTCTCAGAAAGGAATTATTAGACGAAAATACCAGACAATGCGTGGGCCACTTTGAAACGTCCATAATTGCTTGTTGTTGCACGTTAATGAACTTAAAAAGAGCTGACATTGTTGGTCGCTTGATAAAAACAAGGCAAAACTGATACTGTAAGTCAATGAATCTCAAACTGTGTGCCAGCCTTTCGCGAAACATTCTCAATTGTGCTGCGAAACAAAATCCGAAAAAAAACTACTTTTATTACAAATATTAATCACGCAGTCGAGCATGTAAGACGTGAATGCACACTATTCATTACAGAACTGTTAACATTAAGATAGCTATCTATTGCTTTGCTGCGTATTAAGAGCGATTTTCGAGATATGATATTATTGTTTGTAGAAAGTGCACCGCGTTTTTTAGGGTGCCGCAAACTAAAAAGTTTGACAACCACTGGTATAAGCATTGGTAAAGGAATTACAATAACAACGTGTTCGTCAAATAATTTAAACCGCTTTCTTACACTAAACGCAGTTACATATTCTATCTACTATGTGCATTCCTATTTTGTTGTATCTTTCTGGTTTATGCCCAGCTCACCGGGAAATTAAAATCGACTATTTCTGCAACGTTTTGCCTTATTTCGCGTTGTTTAATTGGAATGCAATTAAGATGGCGGTTAAGAGATGTTAAAACAAATAAATGATATCTTAACATAATTAAAAAGTATACGTTTAACAAAAATTATTTTTCGATTCGCCCTTCTCTTTGAAAAAAAGTAGGCTACAACTCATGAAAGCTATTGGACGTGGTTTGTTTTATTTATTTTTTTTTTGTATTTTAAAAATAAAATAAAAAAGTGCTGCAATATGAAAAATGAATGTTGTGCTTGTGTTTAATGCTGAAGTATGTCTTCGGCATTAAATCGCTTCATCTTATCAACACTAATGTTGATTTTCTCCTATCATATCTTTTACAACGAAGTAACGGTAGGCCTAGGTGCAAATTAAATCGACAGAAAACAGCAGATGTATTAAAAATGTGTTTAACACCATTTTTGTAAATGCTTAGTTGTTTAGCAAGATATGCCACTAATAGCTCGCGAGTAATACGGCCAATTAAAAACCGACACTGCAAATTTAACCGAACGTTTGTTTGGCTAAAGATTGAAGTAGGGTTGTCCATTGTCCGGTACTACATTTTTTCCGATACTAAATATTTTGGACAAAAATCTAAACGACGTCAATACTATGCTGAAACAAGAAAAATGGATGGTAGGTACTTTTTTCTAGTTTATTTATTTAAAATTTGCATTAGCGTTAAGAATTTAGTTACCTCCAGTTGTTAACCTATTTCTTATTTATCTTTTAGGGTAAATCGCTGCGTTGGTGACTGAAATTTCTGTATTAACTTGGTATCTGATAGGTAGGCCTACAGATAACCCCTGAGTATCGGATGAGTAGGCCTACCGATACTACCGCTTGGCATCGGGTGTTAACTTTCATCGTTTTTTTAGCTCTATAAAAATATGCCTGAAAAATCTTAATTTGGTTTGCATGTTGTTGTTGTTGGTGGTGAATGTTTTTTAACATAAAAGTAGGCCTACACCATATCCGGACTCGATAATTTCTTTGTATCACGTAAAAAATGAAACTGAAGACAGATATCTACATTTTAACAAGCCTAAAAATATAACAGATATCTACATTTTTTATGTCTAAAAATACACAACATACCGTCATTAAATGTGAAGAAACTATACTACAATGTGTTTTCTTACGTATTTGCATGGTTAAAGTTGATTTTGTTAAGGCGATATTATTTGCACGCCCATAATGTAATGTACAAAGTTTACCTTCACAACGAAGCAATAATGTTAGACTCACAATCGTAAACTGCGTTTACTGCTAACGACGTTTGCTTTTTAGTGGCTCGTTCACTTTTTACGTGATGTCATCACGTTTCGGGCGCCTAGAGTAAACATATTGGAGAAAAGTGAAGGCGAAAATATTTGCAGGTACTTAGTTTGTTGCCAATTGTATCAGCTAGAAAACTTAGGCTTACAATAGCATTACAGTAGACCTGACCATCGAAACCTTTAAACAGTGAAAGAAAATATCTCGTGAAAAAGTGTAGGCGATTTCTTTATTGTCATTGTTTTAGGTTGTAGGTCAGTCATGATTTGACATTCTTAAAATGGCAAATAAAGCCACCGTTGTTAACGCAGCTAACTTGCAATCCAAAACATGTTAGGTGCGACTGGTATAAAGGCCAATCGTCATATAGGTAGGTTATTGATTGACGTGAAAATCATGAAATCTGTGGCGGCTAAAAGCAAATGTAGAGACTGTGTTATTTTATGTGTAGAGAAGCAGGGAGCAAATAAAAGCTGAAATTAATTAATGATTAGGTATTCGTGAGTAAAATGCAGTGTTTATGAAATAGGCTACCTAATAATACCAGGAAATATGCTATGTTGCAGATAAGGTAGGCTACAGACCTCAAAACTCGTAAAGATCAAGTGTCATCTTTAATTCGAACTTCTGTTGATGATTACCGGATTAATAGCAGAATACTCTAGCGAAGCTAGTAATTTAGGTTAGACACTTTTTTATAGATGTTAAAATATATATATATATATATATATATATATATCGCCAGTAAAGGCATCGTCAGTATATCTTAATTTGTATATATTTTAACATATATAAAAAAGTGTCTCACCTAAATTACTAGGTTTGCTAGAGTATTCTGCTATAACTGATCAGGAATTCAAGTCGACATTTATCCTGCATGGGTCAAGGTGATTTCCACTATCACATATGCAGTGCTGC
The DNA here is from genome assembly GCF_963924565.1 of Ascidiella aspersa. Lineage (NCBI taxonomy): Eukaryota > Metazoa > Chordata > Ascidiacea > Phlebobranchia > Ascidiidae > Ascidiella > Ascidiella aspersa. The sequence continues at coordinate 26,899,365 of NC_139451.1, forward strand.
TCGAATTAATGATTTATATTTTTGTATCGGTTGACACATTTTGTTTTGGCGACGCCACACTCAAGATTTAAAGCACCCAGAAGCCGCAGCCACCTCCATAAAACCGGTGTGAGAAGCAATAGCGATCGTATAGGCAGAACACGAACATCAAAGATCGACCGTTTCGCTCGGTTACAACAGGCATACACGTAACTGTTGTTTGTTAGCCTTCGTCTGCCAAATCAAATCGTAATTTTTCAGCGAGCCGCTTGAAAGAGTTACGACTGACCGTTGGTGAAAAAAGTTGGGAAAACAATGTTTGCCAGGCAGCGCGGCGGCTTACAGTAGCCTTCCAATATTTTAGCTATACCTATTTGGGTCAGTTTTATTTTGTTTCGAAATTTAGGCAGCCCATAGTAGGTCAGTTAAAGTCTTACTGCAGACCTGTGGTGTTTTTCGTACGATGAGGGTTTTTAATGTAAGCGAAGATCTAAAGAAAGGGTCAAACCTATCTAATCCACAGTTTCTTAAAATAGCTGTTATTCAGGCTGTAATACTGTATCTTATATATGTACCGCATGGCAAATGTGGTTCTTAATAAAAAAATAAAACACTATAGTTTATACCTTTCCATGACAAAGGGCATATATATCCAGGATGTTGCAAACAGTCTGGGAAAACTTTAAAACAACAGCGGAAACGACTTGACTTATTTGCGGAGCAGTTAAAACGACGCCAGTCAGTAGAGTTGGGTGGGCAGTTAGGCGTTCGCTGCATTTACGGCTTACTGTGTGCACGTACTCAACATTTAATTTCTGTGTGTTTGATTTATGCCTTTTCCCTGGAAAGCCATTCTGTCATCATCAAAATAGCACTCCAAAAATAGATTGCGCCTACCTGTTATAAATGAAACCCTTGTTTCCGAGAAAAAAAAAATCTTAGCATATAGAACAGTCAATCAACTAATATATTACTAGCTGTGTATCCGCGCTTACCTATCCGCGCTTATCCTGTATGCATTTCTTTTTAAATCTTTTATAAGAAGATTACCCTGGTTTTGGCCAGAACGTGGAATTACAAAATGTTGCCGCTAAATTTGTTCCTATTTAATACACATGCGTGTATAACAACTGTGACGTCGTTCTTCTGATTTCAGATGTGCACATACAAGGGATAATCATTTAACAAATAAATCAACAGAGTTTTTAACGCAATCGCAAATACGCAGCAGTTTTAAGCTCTTTTTGACATTAACGCGACTCGGCAGAATATGGGTAACTCAAGACATTTTTAGATAAAAGATGGTTGGAAGACGCATTTATAATTCAAATTCAAGCGCCGTTGGCAAATTATACATAAATTTTTATACTTCCTCAGTTTGTAGCTGGAATAAAACCGATAAAACCGACCTAAGAAAACAAAGTGACTCAAATGGCTATAATCTTAATATTGTTTTGTTTTTTCGTTGCAGGACTGTAAGCGAAGTATGTCACACTGTGACTTGATTAATCTGTTTACGTTTTGTCGCCTTTAGCCTTGAATATCATCCAAATGAGCAAGCAGCCGCGAAGAATTGCAGTTGGGGAACCTAGGGTGGCAAGTACCGGTAAGACTTAAACGGCCTAATAACACATGGTGTATTTAAAAAACGAAAGACTTGCTGGCTAACATTTCGACTTTAAAATAGGCTCATTTTGGATTTTTTCAGGTTCTTAAAGTTGTAAAACGGGTAAGAGAGAACGTGTTTGGTGTCAGTTTGACACCGATTTGGAAAAGGTGGCATATTGCTAGAAACACAATGAAAACGCTATTAGAAAAAGAAAGAAAGACATACGACAGAAGTTCTCAAAAGTGCCTTGAAAATATATTAAATTAATATATGTGCATTTTAGCTGATATGTGCATTTTCGAAATCGTAGTTACGCAAAATTTACTGCGATTGCTTATAATGTTTTTATCGTTACAAACAAACAAATAAATAAAGAAAATATTAAAATTCATATCGCTAAGTGCGTCGCCAGTCCAAATCACTTTTTCCAAGGCGTCAAAGGAAAATATGTTTGCGAAACCACTGACATACAACAACGACGTCACTTGTTCACAACCTGAAAGACGTATACCTGCGCGTTTTAATCTCCAACTTTGTAAAAAAAAAGGGGAAACACAGGGAATTATGTCGAAGACTGCAAAGATCTTGGCGAAATAAGCAAGAAGTTATGCCTTTCGGAATAGGACATTTGACAAAACTCTATAATCCGCTACGGTTTAACCTAGACTCCGTAACGCTATTATTTGCTTAAGGCACGCTCAACAAGGTGGATATTGTGTTGACTTCAAATAGCAAACACTTCTTATCGCAACGAATAAGCTTCTCATTGTTTTATTCGACGCGTACTTGAGATTTATTTGCTTAGATGGGTTCAGCTCACAGCACGCGTTGAATACGTTCCCTGGATATTGGATTTTAACACACACCCTCAGTATCACGAGCGTTATTTGCTTTCAGTTTTATTTCTGATAATCCGCTCCAATGTGAAAATGTACCTCAGGACATAATGAGAATTTTGAGTGAAGAAACAATAAGACCCATGAAGCAACAACATATAAAAAATATATATATAATACCTTATACCAGACCTGGGAAAACTACGGTTCGCGGGCCAAAGCCGGCTTAGTTTTTATAAAACTTTTTTAATAGAAATATGCCTTTGCGTTGTTTTCGTAATTTTGGAATATTTTAGTGAATGTACTATGCATGCAAGGCATCCTCATTTAATCCTATACTATTACTTTTTTGTCCAAACTAAAATATTAATAGGTATCTTTACAAACGAATTACACTGTATAATTTATATTACGTGGATTTCAAGTCCTGGACAGCTTTCGTCTTTCTTGCGGCCCCTTGTCAAAAAAAATTTACCACCCTTGCCTTATGTAGTATTAAAACCAAAGACACGAAAAATAAAATGTAGGCCTTATATTAGCATCTCCAGCTAAATATCTAAACTAGTCGGAATAAGACCCAAACCTGTCAAAATCATTCCTAAACAAACTTGTGAATATGAACTAAATTACATAAATAACACCTATATGACGCTTGGGGTCCGCCGTAGGCGTCGGGAATAAAACACAGCCACATAGGCCTACGTTTTATTTAGACCCTAAGCATTAAAACGAAACTCCAAGTCTTCGGATTTTATTACGGGCAAAACATAAAACTCCACAATTTGACCACTCGCTTTCACAGGGAGCCGCAAACAAGCGGATGGACGCGTTAGGAATGGTACGAACGGACAAGTCGCAGCAAAACCCAAAGGACCACGGCGAATCGCTGACCCACGGGATGTCAGGGTAAGTGTTTGTGGGTCGTAAAACTTTAACAGCTCGACCTTTCGAATTTAGATGTAAACATTGATGGTTTGGCGGACGTCGTACAATATTTCAGAATTTAGGGCGTGGCACCGTTTTAAGCATACTTTGACCAACTTTTTGGTTTTATTTGTGGTTCTTCGTTGATCCTTTGCTACTGTGTTCGCATTGTAGCAACAAATAAACTGTTATCTTATCTTATCTTTCTCAGCTATCTAAACTAGATTGGAATTAAATTTCGAAGTCTATTTAGTTTTTGCCAAATTAAATTGGAATTTGAAGAACTATAACGGCAAATATTTATACAGTATAGATCGGCAGTAACCTGCTAAAATGTACTTCAGGTTTTCTATATAAAATCCAACTAAAATACTACAAATGAAAGTTTAAAAACAGCCTTTCGCTAAAGTAGCTTTTTGGTAAAATTTGAAATTAGATTAGAAGTAAAATTTGAGCATAAAGAAAATGCATCAATCAAATATAAATTTGCTGCATTTTGCTTAAAGGCTAAATTGCCATTTACCGTCCGTATGATTTGATGCTTTCATTATTTACCAGTAAAATCACCTTGGTTCAGAAACTTGTAAAGTTTCCGATCCAGCTGATAATAAACACAAGTATGTAGCCTACGGTCGAGCGCAACAAAAAAATAATCTCATGTTATGGATATAAAGTTATTTTCTATGAAAGATCACGATTGCGATAATGAGAACCATTGTTTGGATAAGTGCGACTGATTTTATCCAATGCAACAAAGCTGTTGTTTGTCTTATTGTGTCTCGTGTGTTATTTTAAATTCGATCATTATACGTGTTTTTAGGAAATATTCCCTCATGTCTGTCATATTTGTGACAAGGGTTTTTATCAAGCCTAGTAAATTAAAATGCACATTAAAATCGCTACCTATACGTGTTTTTAGGAATACAGACAGGCCGCAAAGAATTCTTCCGCATCCGCAAATCCAATAAACAAAGGCCGGCGTAACTCGGTGCAGCCATCTAGCGGCGCGCGAGTAAGCATCGGAAATCCGCAAAGGGTCAGGCGTCAGTCGGCGCCCGCCAGCGTGATGGACACTGACGTTTCGATGCTCGATCGCGAACGGAGAAAGCTGCAGCACTTGAAACTAGCACAAGGACTGGACGCCGATGATATCGTGGCGCCCAGCAAACATAGCAACGGGAAAACGCGTCACGACTTTGACCAGCCCAGTCAGTTGAACTTGGGACGAAGGGTGTCGTTTATTCCTAATGTTGAAGAGGCGATTTTGTCGCCTCTCGAAGAGGAAGATTGAACAATGGAAATACGACAATTCACTGCCTGTCTTCTGCACGTGAAATCCTAAACCAGGGCTGTTCCAACCTCGAACCGCTGACAACATGTAGTACGAAACAACGTTATCTGTGGCCCGCGGAACACTGTTCAATTTAATCATGATATTTTTCTTTTTTCTTACCATTATAAGAGGTTTCATACTGTGTTTTAATCGGTAATTTTACAAAACCTTAGACATGCATACCATAAAATGTAGAAAGTTTTACGAACGATTGTTTATTTAACAAACTTTCGGTTGTTTTATAGCTAGTGTAGCGGACCACATTATTAAAATGCCTTTGTAGCTTCAGGTTCTAGGCATCTTGGTTCACCCCGTCCCAAAATATGATGCTTAAATAGTATTTTTACGATTAGTTTATTACCATAGACGAAGAGCGAAAATATGTGGCCCGTGAGCATTTTTCTTGTACGGAAATTCTTAACAGACTAAAATCTTCCTAACAAACTAAAATCTCCATGAAAATTCTTGGTAAGACATTTAGGGCGCTTGTTGTATTGCTTATGTGGGTTGTTTTCGTCCGTAAAGTGTATGAATATTCAAGGTTATTGGAATAAGATAATTATGTTAAAATGCAATACTATTCTTTGTGGAACATTTTTGCATAGAATACTACCTACTATAATTATACCAGTGGTTTCGAATCCTTTTAGTGTAAGTGACCCTTTGATGGTATGACTGAAGATGTGAAATGTACCTAAGTAAACTTCAAGGGCGGATCTTGCGCTGTGTTTGATGGGGCCAAGTAAGTTTTCAAAGACGACATTACCGGTACTAAGCTACGCCAAAACATGTCCTTAAGCAAGAACTCTTCAGAGAGCTAATGTTGACGGCAAACTCACGCTAAATATTAAACTAAATTTAAGGCTTAGTTTGCTCGAAGCGCAAAATAATATAAAAATATACAAAAAAAACTTAACTTTAGAACGAGGCGTTAAGCATTAAGCACACAACAACATATTTCACTAAATAATGTCATTCATCAAGATATTGCCAAATCACAAGAGGTTTTAGTGACATTAATGTATTAGTTATTAAATTGACCGTATGGCTGTACAAACGACACACTTGCATTTTTTGGCGCGCAAAAAAAAAAACAATTTCAATATCAACCGAGCAGATTTTATGTTTATATATTTAAAAGATATAAAATAACATATTAAAACGAATTAAGGTATTCATTTAGATTAAATATGTAAAAACTTAAAAAAAAAACCTATCGTACTCATGGTTTTGTGCAGACAAATATACTTCAAACTTTACTAAGCGAAATAAGATTTGATGGTTAGTATGTAAATAATTAGAAAGCATATATTCCTGTATTGTAAAAATATAATGAATCACTGCACCCAAGTAGAAGTTAAATCATCTGCAAAATACCTTACATCCAATTCGGATCGTTTTTAAACAAATATAATTTGTCAAGTCACTGGTATCTAACAAATAACATTTTTTAAAGATACCAAATTCTTAGAAATTGCAAGGTCATTATGAATAAATTGCATTTAGACAGGAAACTGATTTTCGTACAAAATATTAGGGGAAGTGGGATATTTGAAAACGAAATGTTTAGTAAAGAAGTTTGCCTAATTTTTTGTACTATTTTACGCTGATATTTTGCATACAAATATTATACACCGCCTAAAATACCTTTGCGGACCCCTGGGGGTATTATAGACGAATAGAAAAAATCTCCACATTATATGCCCAGCTGCAGGTTAAAAGGTCAAACTGAAAAAATTACTAGCTTAGCCGACCAAAATGGTGACCGCAGTAATGCCGCTAACCCCTGAATGACACTGAGTCACTTGCTGCTAACCTATGGCAAATAGGCCGCTTTACTTGTCGTAGCACGTTGCGGATTCGCAATTATTTGCTCGGCGATTCAGCAAATTGCTTGGCATAGAAATGTAAAGCACGCCCACGCTCTAGGTATGAGTCAAACCGATCAAACAGCGGTGTGATAAGTCGTTTTTGACCGCTTTATTTTTGAGGAATGTGTTCGACGACCGCTATTTTCATTGTGGCGTTTAATAACACGTTTGGAGTTTATTTATTCGTGCAACGGGTTCCTCTTGTTTGCAAAGGTTTGAAAAGATTTGGGTTGACCACGTGTTGATAGACCACGAGATGGTGGTAAATCCACGTTTGTAAAGATAAAGTGGCCATGCCAAACTAAGTTAAAAACTTTTGAGCTCATTTTGATCTTAAATTTTTTGATTTTCACCATCCGCATTTTACTTACCTATTTTATATTTAAATAAAAGTTTTAATTCAAAGTGACAGAAGTATAAATAAATATGACTCTAAACTTAAGTACACCACTGTGGAGTTCGCATTGAGGGAAAATGTTAACGTTTTTTAAGACTATTTATGTTTTGTTAAATGTTAACTCATAAACAAGGTTTACACATCGTGTTTGCTTCATAACACTACGACAAAATGTATACTACATTTTACTGTTTCATTTTGTGCTTAACATTGTTAATAGGATAAGGGCAAACTCATTCACATTTAAACGCGACCATATGGCTTAGTATCTTTACACACATCGAATTTTTCTAACCTGTTTTATCCACGATATAAATTTAACCATTTCGACCTGCTATATGTTACAGTAAACAATGAAAAAATCTTTTAGGACGGCTACTATCGCATTTCAACATTCAATTCGACTAGTCGCATGTTGAGTTTTTGGTATAATAATCATAAAAATGTTATTCAATAAGTAATTCATTGCAACAAAAGCAGAATACTATAGTTGCGCAAAAAGCATCGTCAGTTCTGCTAATATACTTAATTCGAATTCATTCAGTAACTATAGTATTCTGCTTTTGTTGAATAAAGTTGTTTTTGGATCTCTTTTACAACCTTTGTGGTTTTGCCTGAATCTTACGATATGGAGAAGAGATCAACAACTAGCAATGTTGGAGCAGGCTTAGATCCCAAAATTAACAAAAATAGTAATAATATTATTATTATTTCATCATACAAAAAAATTCATTGCACGTTGGGTTTGTCTCCCTTCGCATTTTGGGTGGACAACGTTAACAAATAAAAATTTCCACGCCAGTCGCCCAGGGTTTTCACTTGAAGCGTCGTGTTTAGGCGGAAACAATATTATCGGAAATCTTACAAATGTTCCGCCGTCCAGTTGTGTACATTGCATTTCAAAGCAAGCGTCAATCTATAAGAGGGCGTCGCCAAACCTTATAAATAGAAGAGCGCGTGGCAATGTTTCTACAATTTGCTTACAGACATGCTCGCCTCGGCTGTGTGTGCTTATTTGTCGCCCAAATACATCCTTTGTTGGAGGTTATGGTCGTTTTCACGGTCCGCAGGCCTCAAGTCATAGATAGAAGGTGATAGCATATACGGTTTTGAGGTTTCATAATGCAGGCGAGACAGGAATTAACCCTGAGCGGATGCGAAGGAATTAAGAGAAAGCTAGAAAAATCTTTGTTTAATTCCTGTAGATAAATCCTTAACAAAAACTAAATGCGAAAAACAATAAACTAAATGTTTTTAAATAAGATATATATTCGTGTTAACCCTGGGCGTACTTACCTATTGCAAGTGTAATGCGAAGGAATTAAGCGAAAGTTGGAAACATCTTTGTTTAATTTCTGTACATAACTCCTTAACAACAACTATGCAAAAAACGACAAAATGTTTTCAAATAAGATATATTTCCTTGCCCTTGAGAGCAAATAACGAAAATAAATTGACGCTATTCTAATCAAATTAAGAAGTTATTTGGTGGTTATATTTTTTTACATGTTATAAATTGATTGACTTTGATAACGACAAAAAAGGAATATTTACATCCAAAAATTAGTAATCTAAATTTAACCGACCCTATAGCCGTCAAATGTTTCGTTTTTATGGCGACCTTTTTTGCGTGTTAGGATTTATAGTGACCAAAACATGTGAGTGTTTTTACAGATTTTATTCACATAATTTGAATTGTTAAAAACAATAACATCGGAATGGGTAAAGTCGCTACAGGCGTTATTTTGTGTTTTGGCTGTGTTGTTCTTGTTCTTTCTATTGTATCGCTGGCTACCTCCAGTTGGGTTGTTGGAGGAAATTCCAGGTTTGGCCTTTGGGAATTATGCTTCAACGGGGCCTGTTCTTTTATAACAAACGGTAAGTTAAAATTTAAAAGTTTATTCAATGCTTTTAACCTTAGTGTCGTTATCCCTGTCAGGTATGTTTCCACAACACCTCTAGTGAAATAACAGGTTGAATAAAATCAGATATCCTAACTCATTTTAGGTAGACCGGATTTTGTAAGCTATATGTAAGTCTTTTTTGATTAAGATATCACTGATGATGGCATTAGAAATTGCCGAAACGTTTGAAAATAAAGCATGTCGCTTTTAACGTATATTTGGGCCGTTATTTTTACCATTAAATTTTTTGGTTAAGCTTATAAGATTACCAAAGTTTTTAAAAGTCATTAGGCTACCCAACGTCCTACAGATATATCTCGGTACATCGTAATAATATCAACTAATTTTAGATGCAAATATTAACTGCTTATTGGGGTATGACAACCCGACAAAACGGTTTCAAGCAATTGAGTAGAATAGATTTTTTTAATGTGAAGAACTAAGTGTACCAGTACTGAGAAGAAATAGTATATTTTACTACCATATTTTAAATATTATTATAATGTAAAATACCATCAAAAGATTATATTAACATTCCATATGCCCTGATAACCTACATAGGCCTACAATGGAAAGGCTGACATACTTTTGTTTTTTTAGATTATAATAAATACTCATATCCTTGTCGATTGCTACTTTCGGGTTAATTGATCCACAGGTTAAGACTCGCTGAGTAATAGGGTTAAAAAGTGTTACAGATTAAAATGAGTGAAACAAAGTTTACTTGTGGGCTTTAGCTTAAAAGTGCATAATCGTTCAGAAGTAATTAGAAAATCGTGGTTTTAAATACTGATAAAAAGTGTTTTTTATTTTACTTGGTACAAAAAGTTAGGTTAAGAGACCAGTTTATTTATGTTTTGTGATGACAAAAGGCTTCCTAATAACTTTAAACTTTATATTGAAACAATAATAAATGGAATATACTATAGCATCGTTTGTTTGGCATAATCATTGAACAGTAATCAAAGAACAGTACGCTTTAATCTTATTAACGCGTTTTCGATCAATTGTAATTTAGTAAATGATTTAGTATTTAGTGATAATTTTATTTTAAATCTTGAAACCAGGTTACACTCTTAACGACAAATTGTATTAAAAACTTGACAAGCTTTCGCACAACTGTGCTTTATCGGGTCAAAGTATAGGAATAGGTTTTTATACGTAAGCATTTCTACGTTATTTTCTACGTAGCATTTCGACCTGAAAAACCTCGGTTGTGCAAAAGCTTGTCAAGTTTTTAATACAATTTGTCGTTGAGAGTGCAACCTGGTTTTAAGATTTAAAATAAAATTATCACTAAATACTAAATCATTTACTAAAATACAATTGATTTGTCTTTAAGAGTGCACCTGAATGGATACAAAACATGTATTTTTATTTTAGACTTGATGACGTGGCAGATGTGGTTTACGAGGGTTTTTATGATCACTGGATCCTTAACTTTGTTGATTGTCTGCATCATAATGACACCGTTTCTCTGCCTAAAAGAAGACTTATCATCTTCCCCATCGGTTAGAGGAATTGTCGGCGGTTTCGTTATTTCGGGTAAGCCAGAATAATGTATAAGAAGTCTGAGGAATGTCCTATAACAGTGCACCGCAATCTTTTTTACTTAAAACCAGGGCTGTGGAGCCGGTTAAAAATAACAAGAGTCGAACTCCCGAGTCCGATTCTGGCCAATGAAATAACCCGAGTTCGAATCCCAAGTCCGACTCCGGTCAATAAAATAACCCGAGTCCAACTCCCAAGTCCTGAGTCAGACTCCGGCTAAATGTGCGATTTCGTCGAACCCTGAATCAGGCTCTGATTCTACAGCATGTGTTTTACCAATTTATGTAACTCAATAAAGGTGGATTTTCAGCAATCCCCACATAAGGGTGTCATATATATTATTTACTCACAATACATGATTGGATAATATTTCAACATTTGCTACTACACTTTTACGATTTATAGTTGGCGGCATTTTTTTCAAAATGTGCGCACGTTTTAAAGTGCCTTTAAAAATATGTGTATTTTTTAGTTAGAGATTGTGCCCTCAGTAACTATCTCAAAATGTGCACACATTTTTGAAGCCTTTTTAAAATGTGCACACATTTTTGTAGCCATTTTAAAATGTGCACACATTTTTGAAGCCTTTTTAAAATGTGCACACATTTTTGTAGCCATTTTAAAATGTGCGCACATTTTTGAAGCCATTTTAAAATGTGCACACATTTTTGAAGCCATTTTTTGCACATTTTTCCGCACATTGTGCGAAAAATGCTCGCATCCACGTCTCCACAATGACTTTCTTTACGCAATTTCGACATTAACTTTAGTTCAGAGATAGGAGTATTGTTTCTGACCGCAACGGTGTAGCCTACATTAAAAATGTTTTTTTGCAGCCTTCGAATTCATGGTGGCCATGGCGTTCTTCACTTCTGCCGCAACCATTGGATTTGGAATTACTTGGGGCTACTCTTTTGTCTTGGGATGGCTGTCTTTCGTCTTGTGCATTATTTTGGCCATAACCGCTGCTGCAGTGCTGATAAATTAAAATTAATGTGCGAAGTGCGAGCTTGGTCTTAACAAGATTTTTTCAAGCCTTGACCAATGTAGCTAAATATCAATTTAGATATTTTTAATTTTTTTTAATCTTTTTTTCTTTTTTTTTTCTTTTTAAGATTCTTTCAAGCCTTGACCAATGCAGCTAAATATCAATTTAGATATTTTAAATTTGTTTCAAATAAGATTAAAAGTAGAATTAATTTAGAAAATTAAATAATAGAATACAACACATTATAATTCGAAATAGAATTACATTTTATTAAATCGACGATCAATCAATAAAAAAATAAGTATGTATTAACCAAAACAATTGGCCGTCATTTCCCTGCATTGCTGAAATTCATTTAAACAGTAAAAAACACATCCAAGTAAAAAACTCTGTTGGGTTATAGCTCACAAGCTATTTACTAATTAGAAAAGATTTATTGTTATTTGAGATTGTTTAGTTACCAGTCAACACAATTATCTAGCTATCTTAGTTTGACATTAGCATTTGCCATTTTTTTGGTAAGTGTTCTTTTAAAAGTAAATTAAATTTTAAGGAAAGGGAATTGTCGAAAGTTTAGTTTTGCACTAAGTTGCACTGCTTATATTTGTTTTGTATTGCATTAAAATGTTGTCTCAGTGCTAATTAAATGGTTCGTGACCAATATTTTTTTTGTGTGTTGTGAAATTGCTTTTATATATAAAAGACTGAGGTTAAACTCCAAAACCAACATAAATTTTAGAAAATGTCTTCACTGCTGCTAACTGATTTTAATTACTGTTGTATACAAAATATCCGGGTAATACGAAAATAGACAAAATGGCGAATAAGTTGTTTTCGAATAAGTTGGATGCTATTGCTCAAAACTGGCAATTCGCGACCACAGATAACTGCTCAACCTCAGAAAATGTTGCGAAAATGCTGCGTTGTGTAGACTTTATATTTTAACGGAATGGAAAGGTAGATCCATATAAACTATCAAACCGCATAGCACTTTGATTTTGATCTTTACAAAAATATCCAGAAATCTCTTTAATTTTATTTTATGTCTATTTGAAGGTAGTTCTGTCAATGCCTGACCTTCTGGTTGAATTTGCAAAAGCAACATACTGTGAAATGGTATTACTTAAACGGTTAAAAGTTTGTTAAATCACCTAGCGGCTAAATATTAAATATCGAAAATCCGCAAAAAAGTCAGGCGCCAGTCAGACTCTTAAGAAAGAAGCTTGATATACGTAATGTTTCTTTCCTGTCTATAAAACCGCATATAGGACAAAAAGAGGATCTTATGAAGAAGAAAGAATAGATTAAATGTTTTAATTTCGATGAACTAATTTAACAACTCGTCTTTCCCTATATCCTTAATAAATTTTCTGCGATTCTCATTTATTCTGTGAGAAACATCATTTATGGTTATTGAGTCGAGCTGCCCATAAATTTCGGTTAAAGACTTTACTAAAGAGCTAAATAGGCTTTGTGTATTTTGTCGATGATTTACCTTAAATTTATTACCGAATCAACACACAAATGACGTTTCTCCCTAAAGTGGTAAAGATAATATTCGAAACTAGTCTTTCCCTGGTTACCGACTTCGTTAGTTAAAATTTAAACCAGGGGAGGCTACGCCGAAGCAATATCTCAATTGTACACATCGCTGTTGTTTGTTAAACTACGTATCAGAGGCGTCCAAAGAAAACTTTCCATGGGAGGGGGTCAATAAAAAAATTTTCACTTAACTCAACTTCAGTATAGTGGTACCTATGATATTAATATGTAAATACTGTAATACATATTACAGTTTTAGGCAATAAAATATTCGCATTTTGAAATTCATCAGGGGGGGCGAGACCCCCCCCTTCTACTCCCCCCACATGAGGGCGCCGATGCTATGTACTAACTGTTGCTATGTACTAACCAGCAACCAGGGACGGATCCAGGATTTTTTTAGGAGGGGCAAACACTTTTCGATTTGACGTCATAAAACAATTAATTGTAAAAACACTTAGTTCTGGAACGAACTTGAGCGCAAAATGTAGCTAAAGCAGTCCGAAGCGCGACAAAAATTGCATGATTTGGTTTAGATTTGGCAAAACTTTACATTGCACTTTGTCGAGTTTATGACTTCTGTGCTTAATAAATTTGTTTAAATCTGAGAAAACCATAGTAAAAACGTACGGATATTAATTGTTTTTTGTGTCTACATAGTAAATGTTGGAAAGAAATATGATTTGTTGGGGGTAGCAGTACTTACCTGCACTTACTCAGGTATAGTGCTTACCCAGGTATTTGAGCCCCCCATTACTTACCCAGGTATTAAAGCCACTCTTATTACTTACCCAGGTATTCGACCCCCCCCCCCCCGATTACTTGAGCCCCTCCTATTACTTACCCAGGTATTTAAGCCCCGTTGGGTAGGGGTACCTGGCGCTTCCTGTATTCGCCCCTACCAACAAATAAAGCACGTCCACAGGGTCCCACACGTAATGTATAATGAGCACTCGACATAGCTCAGTGTGCAGTTTAATTAAACTTTTTTATTTGTCATAGCAGAGGCACGGTAAACAACTTCTTTTGCACATAATGGTCGGAGGTTGTAGTAAGCGTATATTAAAAATATCCAAGCCTCTATAGAAGTATATAGGTATTATTTTGAACGTTTCAAATACCTTTTTACTCACTTTCAACATCATGTAAAGAGATATTAAAGAATATATATTTTAAGTGTTCAAAATGACACCGACTTCAGCACGGGCTTGGATATTCTTCTTTTATTATTCAGTGGTGATCTCGGGTGTAATTAACTGAATTTACTTACCAAGAATGGTAAATCGGTGTGACGTTTATATCAAATAAATCCAAAATCAAAACTGTGGCTCGTAGCAACATGGGCGTTGGTACATTCTATTGTATCTGTGGGTTTTTTTAAGTTGCCATACAATTGAGATTCGTTATTACGGAACATTTAAAAAACACGAGACACAAAAATTTAGATAAAATTTAGATAAAAAGTAAAAGTAATTGTTATTGATATAATATTACAGTAGTACTAAAAGAATCTTAATTTTCGTAAATCAGCTTTGCACCTTTTTTGTCCTGCCCAAACAAATTATTTTGTTTCATTGGCAAATATATAAATTTTTTTCTTGATTATCTGACATGCACAACGTGGGGTGTCGTGTTTTCTGGGCCACTAATTTTGCTGGTTAAGTTAGGCCAGCGTGCTGTAGTTACGGACAACTCAAGTAGTAGATCCAATAGAATCAAGCATCAAAAGTTTCGGTTAAATTTTAAACCGGTGTACGAAAAACAATTTACTGCTTGTTGGGACTCTCCGCTGGCTGTTACTCGTCAACAAACAACATACCCTCCACGGCATACACGGAATCTATTCCGCAACCTTCGTCTGATGTGTACTTTGTAAGGCCAAGCATCGGACTCTTTGCTAAAGGGCGTCTACAAAACTTGATATAAGTGCTGATGGACAATCACATGGCAATAACTGCACAAACAGGGCGGAGCCGCACCCCGGTGTGCTTGTTGGTTGTAAAATATATGACTTTCCTGCGTTTATGTAATGTATTTTTCCTGTTTATTAAAATATTCAGGGAATTGGACGTATATAGGGTTTGAGAGGGGCTTCAAAAGGTGCAACCGAGAATTAATAGAAGAAGCTTTTGTGTGAAACTTTTTACACGTATAGAAAATACATTGAATATTATGGAAGAAGGTCCTTCAAGATTCTTCAGGAAGTTACTGTTTTGAAATAACTCGATTTAAATACGTTTTGTTCAAACAAAATACTTGAATTTGTTTCTTTTTTTTTTAAACAAACAATTGTTTTGAAAATGGTTCACTAATCTTTTGTTTTTCCACGTAAAACAGTTTTCTTTCTAATGGTTTAAATTAAAGTGATTGTAATGTAAAATGTTGATTGAAGTCTTACAAATAATATTATAGAAGACTGGAGTACGATAACAGTGATCAATATTAGTGAAAATTGTTATAATGTTTACGCAAATCAGTTTAAAAAATACAGTTTGTTTTAATCAGGTTTAAAATTTCTAAGCTTTTCATTGTTGGAAACAAGAATACAAAATCGAAATGAACAAAATAGCTGCAGGAGTTCTGCTGTTTTTCGGCTGCGCTGTCCTTGTTTTTTCCATTATATCAATAGCCACGCCCGATTGGGTTATAGGATTATTATCCCGGTTTGGTCTCTGGGAATTTTGCTTGGGAGACAATTGTGAAGCTTTAACATACGGTAAGTCATAGGTTAAATATAGAGTTATCGAGTACTAGAACACCGTAGTTGTTGTCGCCTTTTTAAATTTTACAGTGTGGATGAAGTTTGCTTTTTCAAATTTTAAATGATCAAGTCGATCTAGTCTAGTATATGGATTTAAACTGGTGGTAACACAAATCACAAATCAGGGTCCAAATGGTCTTCAAAGTTAGTACTTTGGTTAAAGTATAGTGATAAAGTTGGTTGACGAGAAACAAATATGACAGTATGTACCATTTATCAAATGTGCCGGCATTGGAGCCCTTAGCAGTAAAGGACCTATTTGATTTAAGCATTTTAGATGTGGCTATATAAATATGACCTTAAGTCTAAAATATTTACGCCCGTGGCTCTGTTAGGATCCATTTGTTTATTTGTAATATCTACATGGACAAACATGGACAAATAATACGTTTTAGGCCTTGTTTAGTTAACGTGAGATTTTTTTAAATTTCTTGTGTAATTTAGATTCGGTGACGTGGCGTATGTGGTTCGCGAGAGTCTTTATGATCAGTGGAGCATTGACCTTATTGTCCACCTGCCTCCAAATCGCAAGGGTCCTCTTCCAAAACACCGACATATCGACGTTCCTCGTCGCCAAGGGAATTCCCGGTGGATTCATGGTTTCTGGTAAGCGATAATACATTGAGCAAAGGTAAAGACATTAAAACATGTCAGGCAAAATACAAAATTGGTAAAGTCCATATTAAAGTATAGGTAACATTTTAAATGTTTCGAATACCGGTATGTCTAATTTTTTTTCGACTCAAAATGTTACCTTCTATACCTCTATATGGGCTTTAGCTATTCTTACTGCACCTAACTAAAACCTCTAACTATTATTCTCTGAAGCTACCGTTTAGATCAGTCCTTGGGAAAGTACAGACTGTGTTTTGGCGCCTTATCACACAGGTTTCTTTTTTAACATGTTTTAAGGCGTCATATGATAACGTATCTTGCTATGCCATCTCTAAAAAGTTCAGGTTTTCCAAAACAAAAGTCTAGGATTCACACCTGACTTGAGTCAACTTGTCAGAATACAATATTTGCGGCTCTTGTTTTGTAATAAGAGTTACAACTCATATTGTGTGTGTTTAATGAAACATGCACACAAAGTGTGTTACCAACTGAGATCTAGCCCTTCTGAAGCTGCTTTTTGACCAACGACTGCAGCTTACGTATAATTAGTACACCGAGAGCCATTTCAGACTCATTTCAGACTGTTCAAACCTCACTGCAGGCTATAGTTGTTTTTTAGCCTGCAGTGAGGCTTGCATCATAGATCAACAGATTCGGTGAGTGTATAATGGCTTTCGATGTACAAATTGTGTGTATTTAGGAATTCCTTTCGGGCGCGGTCACCTACAGTTTTTTTTCGTTTTACATTACACCCTCTATAAAAATATAAGGTTAAGATTAGACAGCAATTCAATTACAGAAAAATGCTGCTTTAGGGTAATATTAGACTCAAATGAAATTACAGGTACAATAAATTGCATGAAGCAATGGAGCATTCTGTAATTTACATAGAAATAGATAGTATTTAAAAACATTTAACTATAAAAGAAATGTATAATTTTGATTAAAAAACGGGATCCAATATAAGGAAAGCCCCTGAACCCCTTTGACCCCGCAAAGCAATCTCCTTTCCAAAAATATACTTGACAATTCTCGTTCGAAATAACTAGACCAATGACATTATTTTTTTTGCAGCAATTCAAATTATGATCGCCATGTCTGTCTTCACATCAGGGGTGACGATTGGATTAGGGGTCACTTGGGGTTACTCGTTTGCCCTTGGATGGGCGACCTTCGTCTTGTGCCTTATCCTGGCTGTCGCAGCTGCTGTAGCGCTTAAAATGGCAGGCTAGACCTAACGTGTAGTATGCAGCATGAAAGCAACTGCTATAGTCACATTTTATGCTGTAGGCTAAGAGTGCTGCAATTAAAAGCGACATTTTCCATGTTTTAAGTGCCTTTTTATAAAAACAACTCTTTTGTTTCTGAACCAGTCATTTTAATTTTCTAAAAGTTTTTATTTCCTGTAGACAACATTATTTTCTAGGTTGTTGTTTAACATCGAAACCGCTATATAGGCTATTCGTAAATTGCGATGTGATAAAAGGTTTTTACTTTATGAAACTCCCGGCCGCCATAATTTATCAAAACTTACTTTTTGTAAAGGTTTGGATCATACATCAGTCGCGTACAAAAATTTGTTAAACGGATTCAAACAAAACCAAAAAAAAAGAAAAATGTTTTCAATCTCCAAAAATCTGCATAACTTTCTATTCGCCTGTTTTAACGTTTTTCAGTATTCTAAATCTCCAGGAGATGCGTTTTGTGAAATTACTTCGTCGTTACTCGATTTTAATGGTTTACAAATGTGCGCTTTTGTTATATGTTATAATGTCCGAACGAAAAAAGGCTGTCTGTTTGAGGGATTGTCAGACACCTTTGTGTGCTAACAAACAACAGAGCATTGCACTGGTTAAAACCACAATTATAATAAAGATTTGGGATTGTAATTATTGATTTGCTATATCATATGCATAAATTGCTGCTGTATAAAATAAACCACGTTGAAAAACAAAATGTAGTTTTCTAATGCATATTTGACTAGGGAAAAAAAATACGTAGTCGTAAAACAATGACCAATTTAAGGTACGATAACATATTTTCATATAGCTCCACAAAAACCTGTCTGTGGTCTTCTCGTGGGTTAATTATTGTTAACTGTTGGAAACCACTATAGATTACAAATGTCCACTAAACAATTAGGTTTGTATAGTATTGTGCTTCTAATTTAACTCGATGACTAAGAGGATAAAAAAAACAAGAAAGTATTTAGTTAAACAAAGATATACTCTCGTTCAGCTAAAAAATTCTCTCATAGCAGGCAGCAGCCACAATCTAAAAAAGTTGTGGGAGTTTGACAGCAAAATTACAGGGAAAAATATTGTGGTTGAAGTTCATTATTATTGATAATGTAGGCATCTGTTAAATAAATTAAAAAAAACGAAACCTTCAAAATATATTACACTTATTGATTTTACCTCCAGTCATTATGTTTCAAAGTTTATTGTAGTTTTTTTCAAATTATAGGGGACAGTCTAAATAAACTCAGGAGTTGGTAAGCGATTAAACTAAAGTGAAAAGCTGGAAGAAATATTTTATCTAAAACAATAAATCTTATTTTTTGGTGGACCATTTTGTAGTCTTTAAGGCGTGCGGTGGCATGGAACAAATATTTCGGTTAAATATTAAACCGGATTACGGGAACCAACTGCAAGGATGCTGGGACTTTTCATTGGCATTTGTTGTTAAAAGTACACAAAGCAGTTGCGAGAAAAGCGTTACACGGAATGCGCTAGGCGACATTGGCTTGTGTGTTTCTTGGTTTAATATTAACTTTCGCCTGACTCATGTGTACTTTGTCCTTTACCAAGTGGCCGCATGGCAAGAAATTAGCCGAGCACATTAAATGTTGCTTGTTAGTTTGTTTAACGGTCTTTCAATTATAGTAAACAGAAGATCTTTCGGTAGTTATTTATTTTATCCAACGTTTTCGGCTATCAGTGAATAAATATACACAACACGCAAAGTAAACCGCTTTTATTTCTCTTGTTGGTTATCGCATTTATCGCATTTTTGTGGTAAATTTTACTTTGGTTTGTGTTGAGCGTGGTGTTGTTGCATTCCCTTATGAAGGCATCCTATCTGATAAAATAAAAAGGTACTAGAAGAGCTTCTTTTTAGAGTACCATACCTGGTAGCAACAGCATATTCCTGAACTTATTTTGGGTTTTTTAACTTGGTCTGAAATAGCAATATCGTCGAGCTTGAATTGTAAGGTTTAGAAGGATTGGTAAAATGTTTAAACGGGAAACACAAACGCTAGTGTGTGAAACGTTTAATACTTGGGGTAAATAAAGCACTCACAGTGTTAGACAAGTCATTTTTAGATGCACCAAGTCATTTGTAAAACAACGTAAGTCCCAGTCAAGTCTTTCAGAATTAATGCCGCGTCAAGTCATAGTTAGAGCATTTCAACTTCAAGTCAAGTACTTATGATAAAAATAAAGCTTTCAGGTATTAAAACTGGCAAACTTGTCCAATTATGAGCAATTACTCGAGCAGAAAATAACATAAAACGCAACATACAGCAAGCAAATTATTTTATGAGAAACAATTATATATAAAAAAGCCAAATAAAAACATTTTATTTTAACCCAATTTATTTGTCCGAAAGACGTAAATCAAGTCGAGTCTTTTGAAAACAGAGACGTAAGTCATTACAACACTGTGCACCAATATACAAATGGATTACGATGTGCTAAGATCTTCTATAAACTGGACACAAGCCATTTCTATATTTTTTGCTATTTCAACTACGGTAATACAATTTGTTTGAAAAAAAATAAAACTTGTTTTTCTATATGGTGTCTTAGCGTTTTTAGGAGACCTTTTTAGCCTAAAGGCGTCATGCCAACAATGAAAGTTTTTTCAACTTGCCACATCTAAAAACATTTTATTCAAACGATTCCATTGCTTCTTTGCAATATGAACATCACACCGGATGAATGCAGGTTTTCAATATAGTTTGGTCGGCAATATATTAACATTTAAAGCCGTATTGTTCGTATGAAACAATAAAATTTTAATTGCTGGCGATACGACAGTTAAAATGTGTTTATGTCTACTAGCGGCTTACGATTAAATATCGAAAATCCGCCAAATGGCAGGCACTCATCGTATTTAAACAGAGCTGTTGTCGACCAGGGAACTATGGAAACCCGAGAAGACAGGTTGTCAGAGGACTGGGTTTAGACCACTACAAATTCAATCAAACATTCCCGACAACCTTTCGGTCAATGGCAAAACCCAGCCACAACCCTGACCTACTTTCTTTGCTTTTACAAAAAGTAAAAAGAAAATTCACAGAAACCAAAAATAACAGAAGAAATTTAATTTATTGAACGATTTCTAGGAAAATGTGTTAATAGACAAATATACTTACCGAAACGTTTCCTAAACATTTAACAGGAAATCTCTGGACAACGCACTTATTGACAACGCATTTATTTGCTAATGATTTAAATGAGATTTCAATATTTGATCTCATTTTTAACCGCGGCATAGCCAGGTTAGAAAAAAGAACGACAGAAAGCCCCAAAGCCCCTTCAATCGTAGAATATCATGCCTAAATGCGGTTGGCAGGGCATGATGAGAAGACTTTTTGAATATAAAGTAGAACTCGACTGCTGAATCCGACTTGCACTAGAACAGAGGTAGGCAATTAATTTTGACAAGGGGCCACATGAGAGACGAAAAATGTCTTGGCGGGCCGGATTAAAAGTGGGATTTGAAATATACATTCCAGTATAAGGCTATAAAGTGTGATACTTTTGTAATGATAGCTAAAAAGATTTAGTTTTGACAAGATAGTAAGAGTTAAGAATAAGTGAGGATGTGTTGTATGTATAAAACATTCAATAAAATATTCCAAAATTACGAAAAACGTAAAGGCATAATTCTACTAAAAACTGTTACAAAAAGTAAGCCACGGGCCGGATTAAATTGCTTCGCGGGCCGTAGTTTGCTCAGGTCTGCCCTAGAATATAAAGTAGAGTTGTGAGTCTGGCACCAACCAAACAAGTCCACTCCATTTTGTCGCGATCCGGCTCCGAATTTGCGACCTTTAATACTATCTAACCTCGTAACTAAAACATAGATGTACAGCAATCCACTGATGAGAGTGTCGTACAACTATTCCACCTACAATATGTGGGTGTTAAATAGTCACCCACTACCAGTGTTGTAAACAAGTCATTTTGAAATGATTTAAATTCCAAACAAGTCATTTGCAAAAAAAAAAAAAGTCAAGTACCCAAGTCATCGATTACTTAGGTCAAGTCCAAGTCAATTCATTATTAAAGCAAGTTAACTTCAAGTCAAGTCCTTGACATAAAAATAAAACTTTAAACTATTAAAATTGGTAAATATAACCCAATTTCATTCAAAAATATTTAACGAAAACAACAAAAATACTTCAATTAAAGTCATTCTTTCAAAAGGCTTGGGTCCAGCCAAGCCATTTTTAGCACAGGACTTAAGTTAAGTTAAGTTATTTGAAAACAGTTACTTGAGTGTACTTAAGTTAAGTCTATTCCACCACGATCTACAGTGTGCGGCCTTATCGGTTCCAAGCTTGCGGTTTACCATGCGCACGTCGGACTCTAGGTTAATCTCGAGTAGATTTACTCGAATCCCGAGTCCGACTCAAGACAAATAAAGCGACTCCATCGAGTCCCAACTCGGAACCCCTGAGCAAAAAATAGTTGAAACTTTGAATTTGCAATCAATCAAAAAAGTAGCCGCTGCAATTTGATGCTCTTCAGATGACTAACGGGGTTTTAGTTAAATTTTAAATTGCCAAAACTCCAAAGCGAAAGCAATATGTCAATGCTGTTTGCTTGAGTACAACGAGCGTTCCGCGTTAACAAAAGTACAGCATGATGTGTAAATGACACATAATATACAATGAACACTTGACCAAGTTGAGCGAAAAGTTGAATTAACACTTTTTTATCTGTCTTTGCAACAACACGTCAAACAGCTAGCAACTTTTGCGTTTTTTATTTCGCTTTCTAAACAGTGCTTTTTACTGACTATTGTTTGCAAGAAATGCCTAATAAATAGCAAAATGTCAAACCAATAATGAACTTTGGTACATAGCAACTCAGCCATTCAATTGAAGAATAATGGTTGGAGGTTGTAGTAAGACGTAATAAGAATATCAAAGCCCATACAGAAGTAGGTAGCATTTTGAACGTTTCGAATAAGTCTTTATTCATTTTCAATGGAGATAATATTACTCGTTTATTCAAGTGAAAGCTACCTGGCCACATCTTCTTGTGGCTGTCCACGGATTGAAACAAACTGAAAATCTCTTGCAGCGAGGCAAGCAGGATATAAAAGATATAATCGAGTTAATAGAAATCGATTACAGTCAGTAAGCCTTTTTATGAGCAATATACCACGGGGAGAAACAACTTTTCCGCTGAATATGTAACAAAAGAATTTACTGCATTTGGAGTTTCTGTTCACTTTTACACGCTTCAGTAGTCTACAAAACAAGATAGAGTGAAGAACATCTGGCAATACCCTCATAAACTGTGCGGTTGTTGGTTGTGCTGCGTTTAACGGCCTAGAGTGTTCAACGGTCTGCATGGTATAAAAGCGGGAATTGTAAGGTTTACAAGGATTATTCATACAGTCAAAAAATCAAGAGGCGTATTGACATCAATATAGAAGCAGTCACTTAATTTGACAGGTAGGGTTGACAGGAGGGTAATTAATTTTACTCGTATATTCAAGTGAAATATTTTATATTATTTTTTTCAAGTGAATATACAAGTGAAATATTTTATAGTATTTTTTTTGTTTATTACGAATGAAACTTTCAAGTTTAGGTTGAAAGTGACTTTGCTTGATGTTACTTTTTATCTATTGGATAAATTGTTTGCGTTTGAGAGTTTGGGTACTTTTAAATTTTAACCTGTCAAATTTTTTCGTGCTGATATTTGGCTGATCGTAATGAAGAAAGGCTACTCTAAAACTCGTGAATGCCCTTAATGACAATGATTACTTAGGCTTTGATAAACTGATAACTTATTGGTAACTAATGACTTTAATCGAAAGTCATTTCAATTTCAAGAACTCTGCGTAAAATACGGGTAAAATAGATATTATATTTAAAATGAAAATAAATTAATTAAAGTTTATTTTTTTAGCAGATTTTTTTCATACTTATATACATTTATTGTGTGCACACAAGAACACATAAAGTCAAAATGATCAAAATAGCAGCAAAAATTATGATGTTTTTCGTAAGTGTTGTCTTTGGTATTTCAATTGTATCGTTAGCAACGCCGGATTGGCTTGAAAATGACTCATTTGATGTCCGACGACGTGGTCTTTGGCAATCATGCAACGGGCAGATCTGTATTTTGATTGCGGAAGGTAAGTCAAAGACTAAATATTTAGTTGGTAGCGAGTAATAGAAGATTGCAGTTACAAGTGTTGTAAACATGACTTGACTTGAGTGTACTTTAAGTCACTGTTTGACTTGATTTGCCTTAAGTCCTTTGAACAAAATCATTTGACTTGGGCAAAAGTCATTTTTTTAAAGTTAAATCTTTTGGATTAAAATTGTGTTTTCGTTAAATATTTATGAGTAAAATTAGGTTATTGTTCTCAATTTTTGTAGGTACGTAAAACAATTTTTTATTATGTAAATTGCGTTTTATTTTTATTTTTAGTTGATTTATTTCCCTAAATCGGACGAGGTTTCCAGTTTCATTTGTTTACGTTTTTTTTGTTTTTTTTATCTCACTGACTTGAATGGAAGTTGACTTTCTTAAATAATGACTTGACTGGGACTTGACTTGGATTCGGACTTGACTTGTTATTTAAGCAAAAGGTTGCAATCCTATATGCAATAGGAGGTCAGCTACGCGTAAAGAAAACGTGAAAAAATGATTCTATCGAGAGTTACGTTTCTTGTATCTATTAGCCCATTTCCCTAAAACAGGGGTCGGCAACCTTTTTCTAGTCGCGGGCCAAAACCAAACTCAGAAAGATCTCTGCGGGCCGGACAGAATGATAATTACGAATTATGTTATTTTCATGTTAGAACAACTGTGAATCAGGCGGGAGTCGGGTCGAGGCGACTTTTTTCCGTCTTTGTACTATAAAACATACCGCACGCTATAACGTAACTTTATGACGAAATCTGGTTTGTGGTGACTTTCTAAAATTATTTTTGTATGACGTAATACTTTTTTTTGCATGACGCAATATTTGCCCTAAAATGTACTAACATTTCCAGAATACCTGCCAACCCTGTCTAATACTATATTTATTTTTGAGTTGTTTAATAATTATAATTACTAGCCCTATAATTGTCTCATTAAAAAATCATGCCTTCACATTTCTATTGCAGACGACCGGGGAAAGGATTAAAATAATAATCTACATGTAACCTGTTGATCTGTGAAGCAAGTAGCAGTTTTTATTTAAAATTAAACATTTAAACGTGTATTGGTAAGCCTTGTTGAGTTTCTACATATTTGCCAAATAACGTTTTGTTCTAGACATTCCGTGGCAAATGTGGTTCGCTAGAATCCTGATGATTTCGGGAACTTTAACGTTGGTGTTGGTCGGCGTTCTAATCGCAATCATTTTTTGTCAAAGCACAGACATAACGTCGTTGCTTGTGGCAAAAGGAATTGCCCTTGGATTCATGGCTTCAGGTAAGTGGTTTTACTTAAAGGGAAGACGAAAGCAATAAACTACCTTGCTAAAGGGAAAGTGAAGGCAGTAAACTACGTCGGTCTAAAATAAAGTAACTGTTTCGAACGTCGGACACTGTGAATTGAAAGGCAGAAAGTTTACCAGGCAACAGAAAGCGATCTGTGATTTAATTAAAAATCAGATGGCGTCGTAAGCCAAGTTTTCATGACAAAACTAATACAACGTAATTTATTCCAAAAGAGGCCCCAGGATTATCTGTGAGTGCTGCAGTCTTTTTAAAAAATACATTGAAACACTTGACTTGAGAGTGTCAACGTCAGCTGGTATTTACAGTAAACTTTTGGAGATAAAAATTAAAACCTAAAACATTTAATGAAAAAGCGCATTAACTATTGCAGAGAGTCCCTTTCCTCGTGATACAAGTGTGCTTTTTTGAAAATAAATCACCTAAAACCACATTTTTCCTGATTAATGTAAAGATAATGACTACAGAAATGTTATATTTTTGCAGCGATTCAATTCTTGGCCGCCATGTCCGCCTTCACATATCGGTTTCGGTTAGCGTCCATTGAGTCTGGGTTTTACTGGGGGTACTCGTTCATCTTGGGATGGGTGGCTTTCGCCTCGTGCATTTTGCTGACCGTCTCAGCTGCTATGGCGTTAAGAACGGGTAGCTCGACTGCATATGGGGAATTCAGGGAAGCGGGACCGGTTGTCGAATGAACTGGAAAAGCTTTGGCCATCTTTCATTATTATCAATAGATTATAGCTTTTTAATTTTGCGGTTAGAAGAGACAATTTTGTAAAAGAATCGTATAATTTTCCACAATGCTTTATGAAGTTTAAAACTTATATTTAAAACTTAAAAACAACTCTATAAACCTGATAAAATAATACAATCTTTTAAATTGCATAAATTTGTTGGTACCAGTTATATACCTTTCTAGTTTGGGCAAATTCAGTTTAGCTATATCAGGTTACCGGTACTTTTAGTATCTCTTTAAAATTACATGTTTCGCTTCTATTAATTTTTAATTTCCCTTTAAAATGTCTTATAAAAATTAACTTTCGCTTTTATTACGCTGTGCTTTGAAATGCGCAAAAAGTGAAAGTGCTGTGCACGCGTAAGTCAAACGATGATAAAGTGTTGAATTTATCAAATAACATGGCTGTGATGATGTTTTTATTGAAATGGCTGCATTGTATTGTTCATAATAAAGTCTTTTTATTCGTTTGTGTGTCAATGACCAATCCTCACTTGAAATAAACCTTCATTAACAATCGCTTTAGGAGAAATCAACAAATATTCGTTTTCGTTAGGAATACAAATTTGGCGGCCTGTGATTCTTTTTTGTAATATGGATTAAGCGTGTAAGTTAAGCGTCTCAGCTTAAACGATAAATTTCCAGCCGTAATACACGGCGAAACCAACCAGCTGCTGCCAAAGTGTTGTTTTTACCTTTGAAATGATTTTCTGCTTCCAAAAACATTACAGCGGTATCACAAATTGTAAAAGCGCGAAAAACAATATATATAAATAAAGAAAAGCTTTCAAAAGCGGAAAAACATAATTAAGACCTATAAGCGGTGAAATAGCGTTTAAGGGTGCATATACAAATTCAAAAATAGAAGTATAAAAAACAGCGTATTTTATAAGAAACAAATATATAATGAACAGGTAATGCTAAACATCATAGAGCCTGACAAGTTTTCAAATCGGGAAAAACGAGTTTCTGTAACAGCATAAAAATAAAAAGTTTTACAATATACACGTTCGTTCGCTTTTGTAAAGCCCATACAGAAGTAGATATCATTTTGAACGTTTGGAATATCTCTTTAATCATTTTTAACATAGTAAGAAAGTACTGATTCTAGGCAAACTGCAAAAAAGAAGGCAACAAGGAGAAATACACTCTGAAACGCGATAGTTAGTGTGCTACGATAAGAGTGTGGGGAAATCTTCTTGATACATTTTTTTGTGTACGATAAAAGTGCCAATAATTAAAAAGGTTTTATCAACCTTGGTGCACTGTTTCATCTCGTTTATTGTAACGTTACAGAACTACTCAGCAAAAATACGAACAAAGATGCCGCGAGCTGTTTATAATTTCTGTAGGGTGCGACAAGCCCAAAAAGGTTGCGAAGCACTGCATTATGCTCTTAAGAACGCATTCTTATTCTAACTTTTACTACTGCAAATACCGTTGGGTGGAACCCTGTACTGGGTTGAAAGCGTTAATGTCGTAGCCGCCTTTTCTCAAATCTGCCCGTATACCCACCCAGCGGTACAGAAGACCAGCACTTAGCATCGCTGCCACAACACCAACCACAATAGCGGCGATATATCCAGGTGCCAGCGACGCCGATTGGGTTCCTTCGGTTTGTTTCAACCGGTCTGTTGTCACGTTTGCAGATCCAGCACTTTGGGAGGAATTCCGATTTGCTGTGGTGACACTAACAGATTCGATCTTTGAGTTTGATGAGGTTGAAGCAATTTTAGCCGTTGTGTGTGGACTTTTCACAGCTGTAAGCAGCGTTGTGATGAACTTGGGTGTTGCTGAAGTATCGGTGGTGACCTTTGAGTTTGATGTTGGTCCTGTTCCGATTGTCGTCATTTTAAAGCTGCTGCGTATAGTCGAAACTGTGGTTGCTGTTGGAAGGGCAGTCTCAGTGGCAAATCCAACCGTTCCGGCGTTTAGGTTTTGTGTTGAACTCACTTCTGTGTAGGTTTTAGTGTTATTCGACACCTTACTACTTGAAGAAGACGAATGGGCATTTGTTTTTTCAGTTTGAGCAGACGTGAGCGAAACTGGATTAACGCTTGTGTCTAATATTTCAGTAAAAACTGGCGATTTGGAGATAACGTCGTTGGTTAAGCTTGCAATTGCAGAGCTACTATCGGTTTCTGGTGTGGAGGTGCCTACACCCACAATGAACTCAGATGCTGTCATTATGTTCCCAAGAGAGTGTGTTTCAGTTGCCCCCTGTGCAGATAAAGTCGGTGTTAATTCAGTATTAAATGTAACATCCGCGGCATATATTGTAACACTATCGGTTACATCGGAAGCTGTGTTTCCGGCATCAATGGTATTCAAGGTGGTGCCCGCTTTTTGATCACTTGTAGCATTAATCAGGTTTTCCACGCCACTAGCAGATTCATAGAAGGTTGAAGTTTCAGTCGTAGATGTTAGGGATTTAGGCAAGTCTGACATGGGCGTGGTTCCGTCTAAACCAAGCGTTACAGATGACAACTCGTCACCAGAAACTGAAACAGTCCTATAAGACGTTTCTACCGAATTGGTGTAACTCCCAAAACCCTCGGTTAGAGCGGTGCTTTCATTATTGAGAGAAGCCGATTCAGTTGTTAAAGGAAAGCTAACAGTTACGCTAGTTTCTTCAGAAGAAGCTGTCCCCTTATACACAGTTGAACTGGTGTTCACTTCCGCGTTTGAAGCAACAACATTGCTTGTAAGGTCAACATCTGGCGTTTGTGTAGCGCTGACGTAGGACGCCTTTGTTCCGTCAGTGACAAATGAAGACGTGACGTCATCATAAGTGGTGGCGTAATCTCCGAGAGTTAAAGATTTTTCGGTGTTGACTTCATTGAAAATTTCCGGAGTCGCCCACAGAAGAGTCGCAGAAGCTTTGGCCACAGTTTGTGTTGAAACGCTTACGCCATTGACCGTCGTTTTCTCGTTGGTTGTTGCGGCATCAATCAAAGGATCAAGTCCTGCAGTAGATACATACGTGTTGTCTCTTCCCGTTAAACTACCAACGGTCAAGGATGTGGTTTCTACGTTTTCAGATTCGCCAGTGAGTGTAGCGGAATTGGTTGAATCAACATC
Organism: Ascidiella aspersa; assembly: GCF_963924565.1. Taxonomy (NCBI): domain Eukaryota; kingdom Metazoa; phylum Chordata; class Ascidiacea; order Phlebobranchia; family Ascidiidae; genus Ascidiella; species Ascidiella aspersa. The sequence goes on from NC_139451.1 coordinate 26,928,199, forward strand.
AGTATGGGACGCGTCTACTGTTGGCTTTTCTGTTATTTTCGACGTTCCGGTGTCGCTGTATGAAGTAACTTCGTCTTCGTAAAACGAAGACACTGTAATGGAAAATTGTGTAGACGTACCATCTGACATCAAATTTGTGTTCGACTCTGTGCTATTCAAAATTCCAGCAACAGACTTTGTCTGTACCGTAGTTACCCTTGTTGTGTCGGAATGGGGTTCGTCAATGCCCCCATGTGTTGCCACCGCCGCTGTGTTGATCGGCAAGTCGGAGAAAGCCAATGTTGTTGCATTGACAGTTGCCGAGTTAGATGAAGTGTGTGTCAATGAAGAGGAAATCGAATCTGTTGTTTCCAGGATCTCAGCAATCAAACTTGTCACTGCATCCGTTGTGGACAGGTTTTCAGTCACCAAACTTGCCACTGAATCCGTTGTGGACAGGTTTTCAGTCACCAAACTTGTCACTGCATCCGTTGTGGACAGGTTTTCAGTCACCAAACTTGCCACTGAATCCGTTGTGGACAGGTTTGCAGTCACCGAACTTGTCACTGCATCCGTTGTGGACAGGTTTTCAGTCACCAAACTTGCCACTGAATCCGTTGTGGGCAGGTTTTCAGTCACCGAACTTGTCACTGCATCCGTTGTGGACAGGTTTTCAGTCACCAAACTTGCCACTGAATCCGTTGTGGACAGGTTTTCAGTCACCAAACTTGCCACTGAATCCGTTGTGGACAGGTTTGCAGTCACCAAACTTGCCACTGAATCTCCCTCTGTTACCAAGTTGGCAGTCACCAAATTTGCCACAGAATCCGTTACATTAGGGTGGTTAGTCACTAAACTTGCCAGCAAATCTGGCGTTGAGATATTATCAGTTACAAAATTTGCAACCGAAACTTTCTTTGTTGACACGTTGTCAGTCACCAAACTTTTTACAGAATCAGTTGTAACCAGGTTGTCAGTCACCAAACTTTCCACCGAATCAGTTGTAACCAGGTTGTTAGTCACCAAACTTTCCACCGAATCTGGCGTTAACAGGTTATCCGTCACAATATATGCCACAGAATCAGTTGAAGTAGGGCTGTCAGTCACTAAAGGTTCCACAGAATCGATTGACGTGTTTTCGTCAGACACCAAACTTGCCACAGAATCTGTTGTTGCCCGGTTATCGGTCACAAATTTTGCCACAGAACCCGCCTCTGTCACCAAGTTGTCAATTACCACGCTTGTCACAGAATCCACTTCTGTTGAAAAGTTGTCTGACACCAAACTTGCTGCAGAACCTGTTGTTAACAGGTTATCAGCAACCGAACTTGCCACAGAATCTGTTGTTGCAGGATTTTCAGTCACCAAACTGGCCACAGAATCCGTGGTTGACAGGTTATCATTCACTAAACTTGCCACAGAACCCGTTATTAACAGGTCATCACTCGCCAAACTGGCGACACCATCTGCTGTTACCAGGTTGTCAGTTACTGAACTTGTCACAGAATCTGTTGTTGCAGGATTTTCAGTCACTAAACTTGCCACAGAATCTGTTGTTGGAAAGTTGTCAGTCACAGAACTTGCCACAGAATCTGTTGTTGCAGGATTTTCAGTCACTAAACTTGCCACAGAATCTGTTGTTGGAAAGTTGTCAGTCACAGAACTTGCCACAGAATCTCTTGTTGCAGGATTTTCAGTCACCAAACTTGCCACAGAATCTGCCTCTGTCACCACGTTGTCAGTCACTGAACTTGCAACAGAACCTGTTCTTGCAGGATTTTCAGTAACCAACCGTGACACAGAAACGATCTCTGTTGCCATGCTGTCAGTAACCAAACTGCCCACAGAATCCACTTCAGCTGTCAGGTTGTCAGTCACTAAACTTGCCACAGAATCTGTTTGTGACAGGTTGTCAGTCACAGAACTTGCCACAGAATCTGTTGTTGCAGGATTTTCAGTCACCAAACTTGCCACAGAATCTGCCTCTGTCACCACGTTGTCAGTCACCGAACTTGCCAAAGAATTCGTTGTTGACAGGTTGTCAGTCACTGAACTTGCAACAGAACCTATTCTTGCAGGATTTTCAGTCACCAAACTTGCCACAGAATCTGCCTCTGTCACCACGTTGTCAGTCATCGAACTTGCCAAAGAATTCGTTGTTGACAGGTTGTCAGTCACTGAACTTGCAACAGAGCCCGTTCTTGCAGGATTTTCAGTCACCAAACTTGCCACAGAATCTGCCTCTGTCGCCACGTTGTCAGTCACCGAACTTGCCAAAGAATTCGTTGTTAAAAGGTTGTCAGTCACTGAACTTGCAGCAGAATCTGTTCTTGCAGGATTTTCAACCAACCGTGATACAGAAACGATCTCTGTTGCCATGCTGTCAGTAACCAAAATTCCCACAGAATCCACTTCAGCTGTCAGGTTGTCAGTCACTGAAATGGCCACATAATCTGTTGTTGCAGGATTTTCAGTCACCGAACTTGCCACAGAATGTGGCGATGACAGGTTGTCAGTCACAATATTTTCAACAGAATCTGCCTCTGTCACCACGTTACCAGTTACCAAGCTTGCCACAGCATCGACCTCGGTTGACAGGTTGTCAGGGGTAAAAAATTCGGATGTAGCAATATCTTCGGATGTTATGGCGTGTATGGATGAACTTTCAGAAACGTCTGTTGCAATATCTGTCGGATTTTCAGTTTCTCCATTATCATGCGTTGAATTGGAATATTGCTCGGCCGTGTTACTTTCCAGAGTTGAAGTCATTATAGTGTCCAGGTCATCCGAAATCTCTGTTTTCAGTACGGCATTATATGCTGCATTAGTGATCGTAAAATGCACATTTGGAGTGGTTATGACGTCCAACAAAGTGTCACCCGCACCTGGCTCCGAATACGTGGGTTCAGCTTCATTATCAATCGTATTTGGATCACTGAAAGTAAACACAGTGGTCGTGGAATCATCTACCAGTATTTCTTCTGTAAATATAGCGCCATCTTCGCTACTGGTGACATTTGTATTGTCAGTTGCCGTTTCCACATCAGTCCCGATTAATCCAGTACCACTTGACTCTGCACTGATCAAACTAGAATATGTGTCAGTGGCAACTACATTACCTTCTGTCGTTAGTACTTCTGAAATGTTACGTTCCGTCGCTTCATTGGTAGATGAGTGATCTGTGCGTAAAGATACTTCTAAGGCCATTAAAGTTTGCATCACTTCAGTAGAGTATGCTGCATTAATCGTGGGATTAAAGTCAGTTTCTGCGGCTTGCATAGGAGTAGACACGTCATCGACGAGTGATGTCAATACGCTTGCGTCATACGTGCCTGTTACGGTTATAGATTCACCAGTGAGGGAGGTTATTGTATCGGCAGTATTTTTATTCGTAGGAAACGTTTCTTCTTCGTTCATCGGAAATGTCACGTCATCGACGAGTGACGTCACTTTAGTGTCGTCATAGGTTCCCGTCGCGCTTTCGGATTCTGGATTAGTCGTGATCATCTCCTCGGTAGAAGTAATGCCAACGAAATCAGTTTTTGCGTGGGTTACGTTATTCACTGATGACGTCATCTCAGTTTCGACTAAAGACTCTGTTGTGAAGGCTGACGCAGTTTCCGGTAAAGATGTAGGTGAAGATATCGTCGAGATATCCTCAGTAAACGAGGCGGTGTATTCATCAGTGACCATTGGCTCTGTGTAAAACACGATTTGGTGGGTTTTAATCGCGAAATGTTTCACATTGCATTTTTATGCATGACGAGAAATAGCGTGTAGCGTATCCTTTTATTGTCTACGTTACGCGACATGCTACACGCGACACGCTTATTCTATCGTCATTCGCTCGGTCATTCGTAAATACAAGCGGACGTGTGCACTTCTCTGGACTCTTACAAATGGTGACCGCGGCAACTAACAAAGTAAGTGCAATGAATGAGACACATTGCTAGGTTGTAGGCTAGCTCATGTCCAACGCACTTCACATTTAATTTCATATATGATGGACGAAGCAAATGTTGGACTCGAATTTAATATAGACAGGGTGAGAATACAAAATTGTAGACTCGTGCAAGATAAAGAAAAAACTTATCATACTAAAGTATAAAAGCTACAATACGGAATTATCAGTGGCGAATCCGGGATTTTAGCCATGACTTATTTTTAAAAACGTAATGTCACTTACGTCAAAGCGTGGCATTATAAAGTTACATCTTAGCATGACGTCATAAAGAACACAACGTACTGCATTTATTAGTTTCGTAAAAATTTTTTGTTGTTGAGGTATTACTTAAAAGTGACAATGCAACGGTCACATTACAAAGATTTTAACGATCCATACAGAGTTAAAAACGCCGTTTTATCGTTTAAGTTTCCAAAATCCTATTCGAGGTAAGGCATTTACCTAGTTAAAATAAACAAAAAACACACTGTAAAAGGTCCATTGCCACGTAAATCCCTTTTTAGTGTAACGGTTACACTGCAACCCCTTGAAGCTAATGACACTATTGTGGATGAAATATATAGTTTTAATGACATTTTATTGTTCTACGACTTTTAAAATAAAATGTACACTGCTAATAAAAAATATTGAAAAAAAAATAATATAATTAATTATTAGACGCCTTAGATATTTTGCTAATTAAAATTAGAACTAACCAGTGTAGGTGAAAACCTGACTGCAAGACAACCCGTCACCGGTAAATCCTGCGCTGCATTCGCACAGATAGGAACCTTGGGTGTTGGTGCAGTTGGCATCGCTATGACAATTGTTTAACGACACACTGGAACATTCGTCGGAATCTAATAAAAACGAATATCAACTCCTAATCACAGGTATGCTATTAGTGGCGAACTTAGAGGTAGAAATATTATTCGATTTGGATTATTTAGGGAAAATTTCGTAAAAGTTTATGACGGATAGCCAGAATTTCCATGGGAGCAGCCAGTAACACGTAAAGTTTTCCATATGTGTAAAGCGTGGTTTATGCAAATTTATTTCAGTAGGCTCTGTGTATTTTGAAAATCGACCAGCTGGTTAAAAATGCAGCCCTATAGCTTGAAGTTAAAACGAAGTAGCTTACACATTTAAGGGAAGGTTAAAATCCACTATCCTGCCTTCACAGTCCTCATTAGTCGGTCAGGTGATATGTTAAAGTATTGAAATGTATGTTATTATTTCCCGAAAAAGTTTGGAATTGTATCAAACCTTACAAGAGAATTCCTCGTATTAACCCCTTTTTACTTTAAATATTTAAAAAAATAGATCCAATAACAATATATATAAGTCTTCTAAAGGCAGTTGTTCTAAATTTTTTTTAGCATTGATTTCCTTGTTAAAATTAAGGATCTCATTTATATTTATACCGGTATTAAAATCAACTTACAAAAATTATTATACAAGAATAACCTAGAGGTACGAATCAAGGAAACGGGTGTTCTCAAGATAGCCTAATTATTTCAATTAATGAATTCAAAATATGTTGCGCGTACAACTTAAAACTTCCTCATGGACATCTAAGGGACTGCAAATCACAGTAAAAAAATTTTTTTTTAGGCCAATACGAATGGAGTCTACTCATGTAGCATAGCTACCTGATAATGTTAAACTGGAATTCTGCAACTTTGCATATTGCTGAAGTGCATTGATGATTTGCTGCGCCGTCAATTCACCATATTGAGAGATGTCGATTGTCAATGTTAGAGGATCTGCAAACAATTAAAAACATATTTCTCTAAAAAGGATCTTAGCAGAAGGACACATAGCCGACCAGTTCTTTCAATAGCAGTGTTGTAAACCAGTGACTACAATACTAAAAAAGCAATAGAAGGCAAGCAAATTGTTTTATGTGCAAAATTTGGCTAAATAACCTAATTTTACTAAAAAATGCTTAACGAAAGCACCTATTTTTTGACCCAAGTTATTTGTCGAAAAGACTAAGTTAAGTCATTAACTTAAGTCATTACAACACTGTTCAATAGACTTTCGTAAAATCAAGGATTTATTAACCGCTAAAAAACACTAATCAAAACTGCTACCAAAAATACAATAAGTTTAATTTCCGAACCTTCTATCTGGGCCGTTGTAAAGTTGGTCAAACTCAAACAAATTCCAGCGAAGAGCAATAAGACATACATCCTAAACGCGCCGTTAAACAGTGAACGTACACAGAGTTACTTAAGTCGCAAGTAACACCTGGCACCCACTTTCTTCCTGTTATTAGTATTACGTTTTCAGTGTCCCACTGCATTCTGCCTTGTGGTAGATGTGTTGAATAAACTTTTACGTGTTTGTCTTGTAATGGCAAGGTATAGCGACAGGAAAATATTATGCAAAGCCGTAATTTCCTGTACGCATAATAAGTGAACTTTGTGTGAGCATCATAAACATGACATCAAGTTTAGACTTAATCTGTAGCCTATGTGCTTTAGATTGAAACCGTTGCTCCAATATTGGAGTTGTAAAATTTAAATTTACAGATTATTTCAGTAAATTAGTTGAAACTGCATTGAATATACACGAAACTTGGCAAATCCGCCGGCCATCAGTGGAAAGATCGTTCTTAACATAAAGCTAACAGGTGCTGTATTTTTTGTACGCCGACGCAGAACCAGTGATAACAAATATGCCAAATAAGAGTATACTAGCTAGCTTAACTATGTTGTAGAACGAAGCTTACATTACTATTTAACGATTTAAGTTACTGTTTAGTGTTATCATAAAACGATTTTCAAAAAAATTCGGTTAGTTATTTACTTCAAATTCTGCGTGTGTACAACTTGATCGACAAATATTAGGTTTTGTAATTTGCCAACGAAATATCGTTAAGAATCAGACAACCATACAAATTTGATATTTTACTTTCATTTAAGAAAATTGAAATGTTATTTATTAAAATCGTCTTAACTTCAAAAAAAATTACACGAGTTCAGTATATTGGGCAAAATTACACTTTTGTGAGTTTTTCCCCCAATTTCTGTCTTCAAAACAGTCCGCTCGCTAAATATTGCGTTTAGTAACTTTCTAATGAAAATATTGCTTAGGGTTGGACAATTTACAAATTTTAATAAAATTATTTAACATTCTATTTGTTTAAAATTTATCGATTCGACATAATATTTTACAACACTGTGAAGTGGTTATCATGTATAACCAAATGTGTGACAAACGTGGGAGGTCTACCTTTATACTATAGCTTCACCTAACAAAACAAGGATTGTACAGGAATGTGTGGTTTCCTGACAAGATTATTTTACTTAAAAATGGAAGAAAGGCTTAATTTACTTCACTTTTTAGTCTTTCACAATTTTAAAGTGACTTGTTGACAACACTATTGTGTGCTCCAAATCAAATGTCATAGAAACTGGTAAGGTCTAATTTTTTACTAACCTAAGAAAACAAGGATTGTTACAGGATTGTTTCTGGCTTCCTTGCATGACTTAAGAATGAAAGGATGACTGCGGGAAAACATCTGGCTTACCCTAATGGACAGCCAAACAAAGCATATACACTACACACAATCCAGGCCTTGCAGATACCGAAATGCATAACCAACAAGCGAGTGGTTTATTAAATGATAACGTCGAAAAGAACCGACGAAAAAGGTGTGGGCTTGGCGAAGTTGGCGCGAAAACACGCGAAAGTTCGCGAAACGACGCGAGCCCTCGTCGGAGGAAAGCGAAAAACGAACGCCACAAAACGTTAGAAAAGGTGAAATAAAGTTTGGCAGAAGTGCCAACTCGGGCGCGTGAGCGTGCTTAGGAAAAAGTTTCAATGAAAGCTTAGGTGCTGCTTGTACTACGACCGGGAAAGTGTAGGTTGAAGAGGGAAAAGCAAGCGGAAAAGACGGTTTACGCCCGCTCATTTTTTTGTACATCTGTACAAGAAAAAAGCGAACTCGCACTTTTCGGAAACCCAACTGCAAATCGGAAATAAAAGTGGCAGATTTCGACTACGACATCTCGAAAAACTTTTACAGGCCATCGCACTTTAATATAAAATGCTCTGTTCAAGATTTGTGTGCGATTTTCTAACCTTCTTGTGCTTAACGTTATTCAATGGCACTTGGGATAGCGCTCACGGTTTAAAAAAACAGAGTCTACTCATTTTAAATTGGCGCAAAAATAAGTAGAAGGGAGCGGTCAATAAAACTACATCTCGGTATAAATAAAGAAAAAGTAATATAGAGAGATGTCCCAGGTCTGTGGTGACTTGGCAGAGTGTATTTGCAACCTAGTAAATTGAAACCTAGTGAATTGATAGTAAATTGACAGCTCTTCAAGCTTACTTTTTCTGTGTTTACCTTAGGGCTGAGTACTTTCATACTTTCTAGCTCTGTTTATTTACAGAACACGCTTTGACATACAAACTGCTAGTTTGCAAAAGCAAAAAAAATAGAAGGGGTCTTTGTTCTATTGAGGAAAACTAGAAAGTGGAAAAGGGGTAGAAAACAGGTTCAAGGGGTGGGTTATCGTACGAGGTGTTAAGCGGCCATAAAACAACATACATGCGAATCAAGGTCCCATGACTAGATGTCAGTAATACCGAGGTGAGTAATTTTAAGTTGATAATGTTAAATCCTTCGATCGTTTAGCAGAAAATAATTTGAGTAAAAATAGCACTAGGGTTTTATAATAATGAGTTTGATTAAGTGATGATTTATGAAGTTTTGTAAACTGTGTGAAAAACTTGAAGGCAGTTGCTCAGTAACGGGACTCAGTTTTACTTGCCTCAATAATTTCGCACACAAATTAGTATACTTTTTCTATTAAAACTGTAACCACCAGAGGACGCGAAAAAACGCATCATTTGCTGCGCTTTATCTTAAGCAAGAGTGGCTCCTTTTGGGGCAGAGAGTCGGAGTTGTGCGACTGCGGGGTGAGGGCCACGGGTTTGGTGACCCAGCTTTCCTTGTCGCTGCTTTCGGCCGAGATGAGCGCTTCGTCCAGATCCGAAGCCGTCTCCGTGGCGCTGTCGTCAGAGCACAGATCAGCGTAGAAGATAAAGTCGTCCTTTAAGCTGGACTTATGGCGCTTTGGGTGCGGCGCGCGGGTCCCTACAACCGATAAAAGGTGAGAGTCGTGCGCGTGGCGCTTGGAAGAGTGAGTGGACGAGATTGAACAGTCGCTGTTACGTTCATCGTCGCGAGAAACGCTCGATAATTGCGACGAGGTGCGCTGACGCTTGCGAGGTTCGCCTTGGTGCTTGGGCAGGCTTCTGCTGTGCTTAAGCGCAGTGTTGGTGTCGACACTTGATTGCCTGCTAATAGGTCGAAAGCGGCTTTCGAGCTCTGCGTCTGTTAAGTGAGGCGCCCGCGCCTTTGGGGGGTCAGGGACCACAGGGGGCTTCATCAGTTCCTCGTGGGCCGCGTCGCTCAGGGGAAAGCACCGGCTTTCCCAGCACGTAGCGCCCCAGTCCCCGCTATAGCGAGCGCGTTGCGAGGTGGGGCTGACGCGACGTTCCTCGGGTGAGGAGAGGGGGGTTTCGCGTGTGTTTGGAGCTGCAGTGGGTGTTGACGTTGTTGTTGTTGTTGATGGTTGCGTAGGCTCGTTGCTGCTGGCGAAGCGGTTTTGGTCGGACGATGAGCGCCGAGTGCGGATGCCTGTGCGATGGAAAACAGGGTTTGGGAAACTAATTACAGAAAATATTAAAATTGGAATAAGTAATGCATGGTGAAATCAGGCCGCAGCCATATATATATAGATTTTTCCCGATATATAGGTGTTATCCCCAGCGATCCGATACCAAATTAAAGTAGGTGTTTCAGATATTATGTGCAATTTAACCTAAACTTTTCTTTTTTGAAACGTAAATTTTTCTGAAAGTAATTAATTAACAATTTAATGCGCCAAGTTTAACAATGCTAAGTCAGGTTTATTAGTAATATCCTTAAAAGCATTACCTTTTCATTTTAAACTCAACATTTTGCTTAAAGGACAAATTTTATAATAATATTACTTAGTATCGCATCAGACCACCGTGCTTTTTGCTCAAAATCAGTTTTGGAATAAAAGACAAGGTATTGGACATCCCTAACTGGGCTTTTGGTTTATCCGTGTCGTGACTTTTCGATGATTATGCAAGCGCAAAGGATAGATAACACGTTCGTACTTTAATTAAAGTTGGAAAATCTTAATTTGTCAAAAGATTAGTTTGAAAGATTGCTAATTATTTAATTAAATTTATATATCGTTTTACCATAGAAAACAAATGTTCAGTAGCATAACGATGAACAGTTGTAAGTGAAAAACATTGTCAGCATATTTGTGTTAGTCGATCACTGTTACGATACTAATAAAAATTTTACTAAAAACCCGTTTTAGTGTCAACAAATAATTTTATCTTAAACTTACAGGAGCTCTCAATTAGTATTTTAAGCGAAGAGGAAAAAAACGTTTACATTACAAACAAGGTTTACCGTGTTATCTGCCAATGAAAAGGCATCGATCTCGGCTCTGTTTAACGTGTGGTCGATACTCGATAGCTAAGTGTATTCTCACGGGCATAACTTGGAAACTCGCATACACGCAGTAGTCAAACTGCGCACTGTTTTTCTCAAGTTAGTGTTAGGATAAACTAAGATGCAACAACACACCACGAGCCTTTGGCCATGATTTTGTTCTCTTGGAGAAATGAATGGACAGGACAAAGAGCTAGTCATGAGGGGATTAGGGGTTGTTAAAACTTAACAACAGTCATCAATATAACGAAGCGTTACTCTGCCTTACTGGTGCTGAGGTATTATTCGCTGACAAAAGTTAGATTGCATGTAGGATTTGGTTATAAGAGCCTTGGAAGTTAAATATTATTACTTAGCATTAGTTAGGCCACTGTTAGGGTGTCACACAATTTTAAAAAATAAACTCAAAAACTACTAAAAAACTTTTTTTTACCTAAAATCGGATCACGTGTTTGAAAATGATTTAAAAAACGCCATGGTCCACACAACATATAATAGTTTAAATATTGTTTTACTACGAAGCTATTAATAATTCAAAGACTGGGCTTTTTCTCTGGTAAGTCAAAATAAAATGTTGTAAAACGCAGGAGTCAGATAAATTCGTGTTTAAACGGCAAAAATCTTAATGCTAATGCAGTCGAACTGTGTATATATAATTATATATACTTGCATTTATAAGTTTAAAAGGGTCGCAAAAGGTGCGAGTTTGTGACAAAGCAATAATTGTTTTCGTCAAAAACGTTTTTTTAACCTTTGGGTTCCTTCAACCGACCAGTTTTGCTCTCAACGATCGAATCATATAAAATACACCTTTAAGTAAAGGGTGTTGAACCTACTTAGCACTGCGGGCCGCATACATTTTCCGTATGTTAGATGCGCGTCATTTTAAGAGTCTGATATGGCCAGGGATGTCGATACCGACATTTTATTCTGATACCCTAAATATTGGAAAAAAAAGTATCGCGATACGATACCAAATGACGTCACTAAGAATAATGATTTTATCCAAATGTTCAAACTATCGGGGCCGATCCGATATTATTGGACATTTCTAGACACATTCAATAGGCGATCAGGCCACAGGTTCTGCAGTACAGCATTAAATAAGTGCTGAAAGCAACATCGCCCTTTAACCAAACCTACGCGGCAACTTACCGGCTGGCAAGGTAAACAGGGATCGTTCCGGACTTTGGACCGGCGATCCGCCCGGTGCCGGATCCGGTGACGTCACAGGCGCGCTCACTGGACTGGAACGGAGCGACTGTGGGCACTGGAGCAAGGCGGACGATGAAGCGGCAGCGTTGTTGACCGCTGCTTCGATCTTGGGCGGCATGTTGGCGCGACTTATGGACCTGGAAGGTGAATTACGTGACTTTGTTGGTTTTGGGGAAAATGAAGGTTTTTTGCACCATGCAACAACTGTGCTCTACCATTCTAATGTCGTTTTTTTATCAACGATAACGGGTTATCGTAGTACACCGGAGTGGCGACTGTATTCCATAATTTGTAGCCGCCAATGATTCGGGGCAAAACATTTTGGGTATAATCATACGATATATATACCAGAAAGGGCTGTTTTTCATTTTTAATTCACTAGGCCGGCGAGATTTCGCACAAAATGACGTTGGCGACACTGGTTTGGGTAAGCATTTAACGCCAAAGATCTACACCGGGAGCCTTCAATAAACCAAACGAATCAGTCGATCATTCAAGGATTTTCATGCAAGCAAGGTCACGTTAAAAATACAATCATCGGTGAGGTTCGAACTCCCAACCTTGGCAATAGGGAAACCATCGCACTTCTAACTGAGTTACGCACGCTTATAGCGGAGCAAGTCGATAAAAAACATGACACCATTGCTTGCAACACGTTTTTTTTATGCCAATTTGCTATTTAAACGCGAACCACAAAACAGTGGCAAAGGTTTGGTGTTTAATTCATGCATTTCGGTAAAAAGCTGTAAAACGATAAAATTGCAAATTTTGATGCCAACAATTCATGTGTAAATCGAGTACTTCACACAGCCGCCATCGAAAACTTCAGTTTTTACGAGATTGAACTTGGTATCAAGGTCGGACATTATTTTGCCCTGATGTCATGGCAGGCCTATATTTGTTCCGACAGTAAGGGCGTCACCAGTATGTCACTACGTCAGAAGTTTATGGTCGACGTATATAGGCAAAGGTTAAGTCGAATTTAAATAAACAACCTTAAGAGTGACATTAAATAAAGAGTTTATATATTTAGCCGATATTGCACTGACGTTACAGCGAGAAGCGCTGTTCGAACTTCTATTGAATCACTTGAATACAAAAAACGCAAGCCTGTCTTCAACTTAATAGGTAAACATGCTGACGGTTACGGGTGGTGTATATAAAAATACTTGTATTAGGTTTATAAGCCTATAGTCGTAAATCTCTTGACAACGGTACTTTTCTCGTTTAACCATGACTTGTAGCCAATAAATAAAAAAAAGAATAATAAAAAAACAACTAAAAAAGTGCTATACGATTTTTTTTATTTGATAAGCTTGTAGCATCTCAATGCCCCGAAAGTGGTTTAAATGAAGGCGTTTATTATTCTTACAAAAATTGCTTTTGAAAAAACAGAAACCGTCCATGTGGGACTAAATATGTAATGATCAACATTTGTTATCAGGACTGCGGAGTCGGTTAGTGCGACCCGGCCAAAACAATATACCCGAGTCCGGCCAAATGTGCGCACTTACAATTTATAGTTTGTGGCTTCACCAGTTTCAAAATTTGGTACTACGCATGCGCACGTCGGATTCGGGTAGTTTTACTTAGTCTTACAGTACCGGCATACTTTCACCACTGCTTAAACAGCAGCATTGACCATTGGACCTAATTAATCTCGCTTTTAACTAAGTCTCGCAAAAAACTCTGTCGGGTAAAGACAGCGAGTGACAGAAAAATACCGCTATAGCATTTCGGCAGCGACCAGGGACTAGCAAGTTGGTGTAGAGCGCGAAAGTTCGTCATCAACCAATAATCCGATAGCAGCAAAATCGGGTTTTGGCAGCTTCCAGCAAAAAAAAAAACGACTCCCGCTCCACATTCCCGGTTGTAACTAACTATCTTGTCGAATCTCTAATTCAGTAACTTGTTTATTATTAATTGGAAGTTTTCTTGTACAGATGGAATTGATGTGACTTCGAGTGGGAACGAGGGTTACTGGAGCTTTAATTCCAGCCTTCGCGATTACGGGAAGAACTTAGCAAGAATGTCTACCGGGTTGATATACATTGCTTAGTTTTGCAGGTTGTAACTAATACATCTGCTGCACTTGTGTTGTTGTGCTATGGTCTACCACTTAAAGTTGTACATGTAATCTGGTATAGGCGATTTAAAGGTAAGGAAATGTAAAGCAACAAAATCTATTTACCTGGTGCCGTTCTTCTTGTGAATGCTCCACTCCATGTAGGCCATGTACTTCTTCTTCTCCGTGATCTCGTAGCGGTCATGACGTGTGCGGAACTCCGCGTCCGTCAGGTCCTCCTCCCCTTCTATGCTTGTGACGTCACTGGGGGCTGCTGTCTCTGCTGGAAAAAGAAAAGGCGAGTCACGATGACGCAGCAAATTTTGGTGGAAAGTAAGAGGGCAGGGTTCGGGAGTCATAAACGCTAAACGTGGGTGTGCAGAGCGTTTTTGACGCTATAAATTTCTAACAGGGCGTCAAAACACCCTAGAATTTAGCCACGTTACGCGCACACTAAGTCTTTTGTTTAGTCATAATGTACAACAGCGCAAAATCTGTTTTCTAAGAACTGTCACGTGATTGATGTGATTTTTTGGCACTGGTTACAAAAAATGGCCTGCAATTTTGAAATTTCGGCGCCTATGGATGGAGTAATTGCCAAACTGTGCCGGGGTAAACCAGTGTGTATCGAAAAATTCTTACAATGGGCAGACCCTGGACCATATATTTACGTCAATACTGAGTTTTCGACAAGGAAAATCCGGCTTTTTGTTTTGGACAAATATTCTTAACGTTGTTTTCCAATTTGCACAGAAACTTTTTGTACTTCTCGAAAATAAGGAATTACCAATCGGCATACCAATAGAGACTTGATTGCCAACTATCAAACAAAACCCGATAATATTATTAGTATTTATGCATTGATTTGTACAAAGTGAATTTTATGCGAGTGCAGAAGCTAATAAAGAACCACTGCTTTATAGACTGGTGACTGATGTTATATAATTTTTCGACGCAATATTGTGCAACGCTACTGAATTTACATATTAGTTGCGTAAGCTGTGAAGCGTTACGCAAGCATATACGGGTATGACGTCTGTTATGGATATATTTATTTTGTAAATGACTGTGTTTGTCTAATTCTAAAGAGGGTAATCAGATGGCACTATATAAAGACTAATTGTATTAAAATTTTGACAAGCTTGCGCACAATCGTGCTTCATCAAGTCAAATTCCTAATTAGTCTTTATATACTGCCACCTGATGACCATATTATAAGCTTCGGAGTCGTAAACGCAATAAAAATATTTTTAATTGCGATTTGATAAAGGTTTTATGAAAGTGTGTGTTTACTCTACTTAAGTTAAGCGTAAACACAGCTAAGCATGCATTAAATTCGAACTCACTAACAGGGACATATACCTAATACGCATCTATTATACAGTGTTCACAACATACGTTTCGAATGATCGATAAAAGCTTCACACTTTCATTGCGAACATTTGTCGGGTTTATACGTCATTCAAATCACCAGAGAATTCGGTTTCTCACCTACTTTATTTCAAATCGATAAAATGAAGCGCACTTTCATTGAAAGGATTTTATGAAATATTTTACGAAACAAAGTGAAAGAATCTGGTTTAGCTAACTTATTAGGTAAAAGGAACGTTAGTGTTTGCGTTTTTGTGAAACAACTATACAATTGTACGTATGTTTTGTACAACATCTAGAGTTGAAAATGAATAAAAAGTTATTCCAAACGTTCAAAATGATACTTACTTCAAAATGGGCTTTGATATTCTTACTACGTCTTACAACAGACTCGAACCTTTGTGCTCCGAAATATATATAGTCACATTGTAGAGGCCGACGTTAGAACGGTATAGTTGAAAATGTATGCCTATGTGCCAGTTTTATTGTCGGCGGCTCATTTAGGCGCACATTAAACGAATGAACAATCGGTAGTGTCGATTGCAAAAGCAAAAATCGAATTGTTTTACGGTTTAAATGTATGTGCTTTCCGAAGTTTTTTGACCAGCCAGTTGCCCTTTCCTATCTTAATTAAAGAAAAAAAAAATGTTATGCCATGAAAATTAAAAAATAACTCAACAATGAATTAATTTAAGGTTTAATCAATGAGAAGGATTTGCTCCAACTGAAGATTTACAAGATCTTTGGCGGACATGTTACAACCGCCAAGGGACAACGGACCGGTATCAAGAACCACTGGTTTAAATCAGTCTATGTATGTTCATAATCAACCTAAACAAACCCGGTAGAACTTTAAATGCCCCTTTCCGTTCGCGATATATACATACAAGGCTAAAAGAGACGCGTTGATATGATTTTATTGTGTCAATGTATTGTCAAAATAAGCTCAGTTTAATTGCGACCAATCTACAATCCACGAATCAGCTTCGGTTATGAACGTATTGCAAAGACGAGAGTAAAAAAATAATTGGGAGTCCACCTGTAATCGGCACAATAATTGGCCATGACGCGCGAATTGTTAAAACCAGTATTTGCAATAACGCAGAAGGGGCATTGGCTGGAAATCAATAACGTTGGTCGCGAAATACTAATTTAGCGAAACTGGACGTGTGACGTGGCCAAGAACGTGTGCTGCTACTACACGCAACCATTTTCCAACAGTAAATTTTATGTAAAATCAACAAAACCAAGAAATGGGGGTCCGCTGGAGACCAATTAGTCGTCATAGTCGTTATTATTCCGTTTCGGTGGTAAGATTACGGCTATTCCATTTAAACTTATGTACCGTAATACATGTTTTAAACATCGCAATAACACGAAGAAAGCAAACGATGAAATAGAAATAAATTCTAACCTTTCTTAGTAGAGATTTCGGGAGCCTTCTCTGCGCCAGCCGTTCTCCATCTAAAAACATCAAAAATAATGATAAACCACATATTACACCATTTTGACGCAAAGCCCGGGCGTTCACCATCTTACACAGGGCGATTGTGCATAGGCCCGAGTTGCCAAATAAATACGAATAATAAGCAAATAAAAAATATTGCGTTTAGGTTAAAAATAGAAAACCAAGTTGTTTTAAACGTTATCATTGAGTTAAATGTAAAATAGTTGTTCAATCAAACTAGACGCTAGGTCTAGAATGTAGTTATTTTGAAAATTAAATTTAACAGGGTCTTATTCGTCATTGTTTATTAAGGATGTTTAATTGGACAATAAAACTAAAATCGTCGATTTGTAACCTGTTATAAGCTATCAAAAAAGAAGCTTCCTTGTTTTCAACATCTGGGGAGGCTAAACAAGGGTTAAAATAGCTGTGGCTCAAAAAATATTTTCCAAAGTGTCGAGTCAAATCACCGGGGACTATTTCAGGAAAGGTATATTTATTATATGTCAGAAATAACGCGTTTGGTTAATTTGCCGACATACGTGGAACACGTTCAAAACGACGTGTCCGCGTAGCAGGAATGGGGCCACACGTTTTGTTTGATAGCGAAGGAAACGGGGAATTTACTTCCTCCTCACAAACAAAACTGCCAGTCAGTCGCGTTATGTGGACGATTCGAATAAAACTTGTTTTACGCTCAAAATTACATCAACTGGTGAAAGCGCTGTATAACGCACTTTTGACACTATGCTTTCTTTGGGAGTTTTTCTAGTAAGGTAATTGCGTAACTTAAAATTGAGGCAAAACGTTTCGTTTATCTTTTAATATAAAAAAATTATTAGCAGCGACATGTACATAGAAAATAAATAATGCCCCTAAAAAATAAACATATTTTTCCACTTTAAAATAAAATAAGGCTTGGGGAATTTTAGATATTAGGAAGTTGGAATTCTATGTTAAAAATACGATTGTACGTTTACCGATTTCACGTTTGAATTAAAGTTAACAGCGAATAACACTGAACAACGTAGAAATATCAAAAATACCTTTTTTTTATATGCAGTGGCGCACAATGGAAAATACGTAACTAAAGCAAGGCAGCTCTACTTCCCTATTGAACAAGGCTTTACGGGTTCCAATAAGAGCTATCTTTGACGATCGGTGGCCCATTGTAGCACAAAAGCATAGCTTTGCCCAATGAATTGTAACCAAGGCAAAACCTGGCGTACACAACCTGCCTTAAGGCCTGGTTGTAAAACTAGGAAAAATGTTGGACTTGGTTGACAAGCCGTTACGGATCACTGAAGGAAAGTAAGTGAGTGGTCCGGTTCTGAGTATTTAGTATTTTACAGACGGTCAAACAGCAGATTTGGTGACTACATAGCTTAGTGTCTCTCAACCTTTTTTAAGTGCGTAAAGCTAGGTTTTAAAAAAAATACTTAAACTTACTTAATCTAAATAAAACCGTAAGAAGAATTGAAATATATTCGACTTTACTGTAAATACCGCTTTCCAAGCTTAACAGGTTCGTATTTTTGCAAAAAGTGAGTGATAACTATTTATTTCTACCTAGCCTGATGTGTGTGAGCTTGTTGCAACTATAATTTCATCAAGTGACCAAAACAGATTTGACTTGGGACATTTGACATCTACAATTTAAGTACAAGAGCAAAATCGTTAACGCTGAATTGTGCCTTAAAAGTACGAAGTTAATCGATTTAACAAATGTTTAAAAACATGTTCGTCATAGTTGCCTTCCCGAAGACCGATTACATTACCCAATAAAATCCAAATCCACCTTTTGTATCCGGTTACCAAGCTTAATAACACGTCTGAAATATTGCGAAAGAGTGCGTGATAACTTTTTATACCCTAGCACCCCAGTTATTTATTTCCACCTACCCTGGGGTTAGAATCTCCTTGTATTGTAGCTTTTCGATGCGCGTGGTTGAGAGTCCGTGCGGTATCACGATGTTGTTGATGTCGTACGCGTGATCCGACTGACGCTTTCTCCTCAGGAACGCCTAGCAAACAAACCAGGTTTAATGGGTTCGAACTGCTGACCTTTGTACTTGCGTGCGTGCAGGTGGTCAACCCGGTTTTCCAGTGGTTAGTAAATTAAAGAAAATAAGACGCATTATTAGGGATGATGCTGCTTTTATGTTAAGAGACCGTCACACTCTAAAAAAATAACAGTAAGTAATAAAGTATTCCTATTTTAGTGAAATAACTCTTGCATTTACATAAAAGAAGTAATAATTGAAGTAAGGTGATTTATACTCTGCTTAAGAGTTTATCATTCCAGGATTGCTCATAAAAGGTTGTACAGTGTCATCAAGAGCGGGACATACACCTAACGTGTAGTGATTAATAACAGAAAACACTTTTTTAATAAATCTGACAAGCGTGGCGCTACACCACGCTACTTTGCGTACAGAAATGATAAAGCGTTGTACGCGGGCCATATAAAGGTTGTTTAACCTGTAACGCTCGGCTAAAAGAGTGGGCATTTTTCAACGATAGAAATGAACATTAAAGAAACCCACAACCCTTTAGAAATTTCAAGAAAGTTTACTTGTGAGCTTAATGACTGAAGTTTGTAGTTACAACTACAATCTAAGCGCATATAGAAGTAGGTAGGATATTTTAACCGGTTGGAATTCCTCTTTAAATAAATGTATTCTCCTGACTAGATTACAATTCATACTATTCTACATTTTTCAAGAAGTATACCGATTAAACATTTGTAGCAATATTTTTTTATTCATTTTTAACATCGAAATCAATAAACAGAAACGTTTAAAATGTGGTTGTGGTACCTATTTATGTATGGGCTTTTATATAACATTTACAGTTCTTTTTCTGTTTTTTTTTCCCTTACAATGTCGATTGAAGCCAATTTATAGCAAGAATGCTTTTTATTCAGCCTGTGCTGTACCTGTTGCGAGCAAGTTGTTTTACCTGCATTTGTGGATTGGAATGGCCGTCGGTAGTGGGCGTCGTGGCGCCGCTTCGAACGTGGGTCGAGTCGGCATCCGAGTCCATCGAATTCATCCGGGAGCGTTTGTGGTAGTCGTTCATTGTCTAAACAGCAAAAACATTGCGTCAACACGGCCGATAGTCGTCCGATACTAGGATGGTATATAGATGTCGATTAAAAAACGAATTTCAACCAGGATTTGCAATCTAACGCAGCAAAAAAGTAGGTTAACAACTTGAGGTAGAGAAAGTTTTTAACCATTTTTGTATTAGGTACTCCCGTGTTATAAAGAAATAACCGAATTCCAAGTAAGCTTACACCTAATAAGGTTGTTCTAAATCGAATAACCGTTCGGAGGTAACTCATTACAAAGGCTCTTAAAGGGAAACATGAAAATTAACCTCTTAACCAAAAGTACCCCTGAAAATATTTCTGTGAACCCCTAATTCATGTTAAATTATTATTTTATGTTTTACTGTTGTTAACCATAGAGAATGAAGCCCAGTTAGACATGCGTATGTTAAATTAAAGTCGACCTTGGGGCATTTTTAAATAAGACTGTTAAATAGGGGGAACAAATATGTTTTAATAGCTATAAAATCACATTATAACCGCGTTGTATATCACATAGTACAAAACGGCCAGATAAACTGTAAACATAACACTATAATCTAATTTGATTCGCTATCAGAAACGACGTCGAACTAAATCGGGACAATCATGATTAGCATAATGCTCGTCTCGCAAAGAAAGCGCAATTGCACGTTTTTGTAGCGGCAAAGAACTTTGCTTGCATAAAGTTAAACAGTAAATAAGGGGCATTTACTTCCGACTTTGAATAGAAAAGTCAGCAGTGGTGTATTTGGTATCTACACTGGCGTACAGATTGCACTGAAAGCATTGTACCACAACAATGAGCATGACAACTCTTGCGTGCGACGTAAGTGAAGTAAGTCAAGTGAATAAGGACCCTTAAACTCAATTGAGGAGAGGATAAAGCAAGCACTTTCTCCAAATCAACGAATCCGGCGCTTCTTAACCGGCGTTGCTTTTTTGTTTTCTTAACCGGCGTTTTTTTTAAACCTAGAAATAGATTATCTAACGCGAGCTGCTAAGTAAAACGGCTAAAAAATAAGTTTGAGTCGCGATGCAACAATTTGAAGTGAAAGTGGGCTGCAAGTTTAAAATAGTTGGTAAAGTTGGGACTGTTGGTGAAAAGTAAAATAAAACAATTTTAGTTAGTTAATAAAAGTAGGACTAGTTAATAAAAATAGCTAATAAAAGTTAGTTAATAAAAGTAGGGCACTAACACAAAGACCTATCGACGAAATTAAGCGGCGAGGTAAAAAAGGATTACAACTTACATGTTGAAAAAAAAAAGGTTGGCAACAGTCATACACGACTTAAAAAAAATATGAGAAAAACACAAGTAATCGCAAGAATCTAATACAAACGCGTGCGTTGTTCACGCTGGCTTATTTAATCATGTTAAGGCCAAACAACAAGTAAAGCCGACGAAGGACGGAAATTTACCGAACCGTCGCAATCGACTCAGAAACGTCAGAAAAGCGTCTTTCTCCACACTCAACCAACCTGAATGCTGCCCCTTCTCTTAGACGAGGCTTCTCCGTGGTAAGATTCGCTAGAATGCAGACGCTGATGGTTGTGGCCGGCACCGCCGAAGGGTTTGATGCGTTCCAGTACAACGGTGGCTGAGCGGGATCTGTTCTTGATTTTTTCGGCGAGGCTGTCCGATTTTTTCGAGCTCTTTCGCTTGTTCCTGCGAACGCGGTGATAAGAAAAGGATAAAATGTAAAACAATCAATGACTTCACTGTTTTCAAATGACTTGCATTGACACAACGCAAGTCTTTTAGACAAATGATTTGGGTTGAAATGAAGTTTCTGCATTCCGCATTTTTCAGTAAAAAATTGGGTTATTTATCTTCTTAAGAGTTTTTTTTTAATTACTGTTAGCACTAGATAGGAGACTAGGTCGATTTGTGGTTGAAGACATATTACTCATAGCACTAGACGCGTAAAAAAATGGTATTTCGGAGGATAGAAAATGGAATCTTTGAACCAATCAAGAAGATATTGAAAGGCATGATGAATTCCTAAATTAGATGGCTTTTAAAAAGGAAATTTAAAATACATTATATATAGATATATATTAGCGGCATATATCACAAAAAGCGGCATATATCACAAAAGGTTTTGTAATTTTAACCCTCTCTTTTTAAACAGTTTACTATTTAATAATCCTTCACCCAAATAAAATAGTATTTTGGCAAGGGGAGTTTTGCGTTTTTGGCGACCCGAGTCAGTAAACATGGTCATATCTCTCTCTTTTTATTTGCTACCAAACTGTTTTTTGGACCAAATTCCGTTTTTACCGATGCAATTTTGACACGGTTGAGGCCAAAGGGAAGAATTGAGAATTGCTTTTAAAGCACATATTTCACACCGAATTTATGTAACTTTGCACCGCGGCAGTTAAACAACACGGAAAATGACGCATTTTTTTTATAAGGATGTACGTGACCAACTAAAACGGCAGGCAAAAGGGTATAAGTTCGCTTTACTGCAGTTACATAGGAAGACGAAATGGAAATGGTTCCGCCGTTAACTTTGATCGGTAGCGCCAAGACCTCCGAATCTGGCTGGCATTCTAATACGGTCAACATCCTGATCAAGCATAAAAAAGCGCGTCTCTCGGAATAGATCAGACAGAACCTACACTGATTCAGTTTACCGGCTTACACAGGTTGACAACCTCTAAAGAGCAATGGCAGTGTTAAGGCAATGCAACGGTATGTATTTCTGCAGCTGACATAACACGGTAAAATGGTTCACTGCACTGGTTCCTAATCTTTTTCTTCTTTTTTTCTTACCCTTTAAAATGATATCGAAAACTTACGTGAAAAATATGTATTGTGCCTCGGCTATTGTTGGAAACAAGCCGAATGACTATGTCATAAACACGTATGGTTTACTAAAGCTAATGACATAAACACAATTGTTAGACTGATAGGTGTTTTACTCCTACGGCTAACAGATTATGGCATTGGTATCCCTTTTTTATTGATGGTTTTATTAATACATTTCATGGCGACCCCTCAGACAACCACTGGTTTACTGTAAAAAGCGATTGGGATTGTTTTCATGTTTTTTTTTAAACGTAAAATGACAAACCTAATAGCCAACAACTGACTAATGAATTTGGCACTAATCGACTATCAAGGTTCTTAAAATATCGCCGAAGGGTGTACCAAGTTACAAACAATGCCATAAGGAGCTGCTCTATCGTATCAACAAAGAAGCGGGACGTAATAAGGATATCTTTACAGTCGACCTGCTAGGTTTACGCCATATCAAATTACAAAACATAATAATCAGACTACTTGCAAGTAGGAGTGACATGTGGTGAAGATTTACCAACGCAATTGTACATACTAAAAACACAACCACTTTAAAAGCAGTGCGACCCCTATTTTCAAATTGGGTTTGTAATAGTTTTGCCTTAGATGTTAAAAAGATGCAGCTTGTTTTTTTACAAGGTGTAAAAAGCCTAGCTATTATAAAATGGCCGTGCAAGGTAGTCTGTTGGCAACCAAGTTTGCATTTTAATTTAGAAAAATCAATCAAACTAATAGAAGTTTGTCATGTTAATATATTTTAAAATCGACTTCACAAAGCTGTAGCTATATAAATGCAACCTTTAGAAACCCGCGTTGTCTTTGTCAAAGACATGAGTGCTACACCAGACTGTATGGTTGGACTTAACACACGTACGACGTACGTATGTGTATTTGGCCCAAGTCACAGATTTAGAACTTTAAAATTGTAGTTATGTAAAATGCAGCCTTTAGAAACCTGCGCCTAGTCTTTGTCAAAGACTGGAGTGCTAAACCAGACTGTATGGTTGGACTTCAAACAATTCCATTATTAAGACACGTATAAGCGTATATGGCCCAAGTCACAGATTTAGAACTTTTAAATAGCCAATAAACGCCTTACCGCAGCATATAACTCGAAGTGAACTTAAACCAGCGTCATCGTTACGCTTCAAACCGCTGCACATTTATTTATACAAGCAGACTCCCCAATGACGTTTTAGGTCAACAAACATGGTTGCTTTATAACGATTGATTTTCGACCGCATCGGCAAACAACGGGAGCGGTAAGCCAAGTTCTCCAATGATTATTTCCCTTCCGATAATTGTGCGACGGTTCGGGACTACTTTTTTCGCCGCATATATTTGCCAGGGAATTTTAACAGTTATTTTCAGCGTTTTTTTCAAGAAAGTGACCATGAAAAACTTCTAGTCGTTCATTTGCTGTAAAATTAGCCGTGTAAACGGACTACTTGGTAGTATCAATTTAAAAGCGTTGTTCTGACAAAGATTCCTATGATAATCGCCGACTTTTCAATTAACTATTCGGGTATTTTTTTAGGGCCGGTGAAATAAGTCGCTCATTCGCTGTAAAATTAGCCGTGTAAACGGGACTACTTGATAGCAATTAAAAATCGTTGTTCTTTCAAAGATTCTTATTATAACGGCCAACTTTTCGATTAACTTTTAGGGTGATTTTTTCAGGGCCGGTGAAATTAGGCGCCATTTGCTGTAAAATAAAGCCATGTAAACAGACGACTTGGTATCAGTTAAGAATGATTCTTCTCTTTTTTTATTATAACCGCCGACGTTTTGATAAAGGCAACTTCACAAGACAGAATATACCACATATTTTACAGTTTCTGGTAAAACACGTCGCCAGGTTTTGTGTTAGTCATAGACCTTAAGCTCAGACATGTGACCTGCAGAACTACACGCCTTAAGATAACACGCCAAGGAACTTGGTTGTTTAGACAGGGTTGGTTTATTAGTTATACGCGATCCCTGTAAACGAGCTAATTGACTTGGTGGAAAACATAACGGTATACCAAAGCGCATCGCATAAAGCCATATGCCGGTCGCACATGCGGGCCCAGTTAAAGAAAAGGAAGCAGTGCAAAACTTTATACCGGTGGCATTCAACGCGAAGAGAATGCGTAGAGCCGCTTGATTCGATTCCCATTGAACGTTTAACTATAGAGGTCTGCATTAAAAAAAACGTACACCACCGTTCCTGGTTAAACACGGTAGTATATGCCTTATAAATTTAAATAAAATAAAAGTATGTCCTATATTTAGTATTTTACATTTTATCACATCGAACTGTTAGTTTTGAAAAGTTTTGAGAAACCCGCTACTGATTTGCGTAAGCCTCATGTTAAACTAAAAAAACAGAATTTGAGATAAACAACGGTTATGTTAGCAAGAATGTGAAGCTGCTTTAACTTCACTGTTTGGTACGACTTTATCCATTATTAACATGAGACCAGGTTATATTACAGCTTTAAACGCAGCCGATTTTTTTATTTTATGAAAAAAAGTGACTTAAACCCATCAAAGGTAAAATTGAAACACGTCGAAAACAAACTTGAAATGGTTAACGTGCCAATATCACGGGCTTGTTATAATCTTATTAGGTTGATTTACAGTCGGAGCGAAAAGTCAGAAGCTCCAATCCGATGTTACCTAAACTATGTCACAATCCTACTTAGTAGACCAAAGTTAATCAATACACTGGTTTATCGGTCAATTACGTAGTTCGACCTATGTGGACTTTCCCAAGAGAAAACAGACAAACACCAAAATAACAACTGCAAGTAGGACATCCCGAAACGGCAATCTGTCTCTAAATAAATCATTTGATTCGTAAAATTTTGCTCAGCAAAAAAGCATGACGGACGAAACGTTAAACTTAAATTGATTAATTATTATCATCCTTTATTCCAACAAAGTAGGGTCATTTTAGTCCGAACAAAAGTCGAAATTACCTTCGATAAGATTTGTTTTAAGTTAATTACATTCTCACATAAATTTGACAGCATAAAATTGGACAGAAGACGATAAAACCAGATAACAAGAGTATTACAGGCTGAGTACAACAAGAGAAAGTGATTTTCTTTATAGTTTAATGAGAAAGGGCACTTACTTTTTTTCCAGACGCCTTTCCCTTTTGGACAGCTTATCGTTATACCACTTCTGACTGCTCTTCATAAACGAGTTCACCCGCAGACTGAGGGGTACATCTGGGGTAACAGGGTGAATTTATTTTTACAGGTATTGATTATAATAAATGAAAAAAAATATTAGACAGCAAAAAAAGGATTTTTTGAAATTGAAATTGTAACTTGACAGGTGGCAAAAATGAAAGTTTAAAAAATTGTGACTGGTGACCAATCATGAAGGCTTTCTTAACTGCCAAATTCTACTAATAAAAGAGTCTTCTACGCTCATAACTCTATGATACATAAACAAAAATACATATCTATGTCCATGAATCAACAGCATTTAGTTGATTTTGTTTTTTGTCACTTATTTTTAATATATATTTATGGTAGTGGCGAATGCTCTACAGTTCTCTTAAACCAAATTATAAATAAGATAATAAATACCCTCTTCTGTGGATAGAATCCTGTGGTAGGAATGATCATGCTGGGACGCCCGGCATTGAAGGTCCTTGCTCTTTGGCGCCTCCAGTAGCCTGCCATCAGCCCGGTGGAACGGAGAGTGGGTGTGGAACCGGTTGGACACCAGGCTGCCTTCGTGCGAAAAGGTTGGGGGTCTGATGGACTGTAAAAAGCGACAGCGGTTAGTTTGGTACTAAATGGGTAGCAAGTTTCATTTGACAAATTAGTATTAGATTGATGATGCCAGTACATGGTCAAATAATTTTTTCCATACAATATTTCATAATTAGGTGTTAGTATAGATTTAATTACAAAAGGCAGGATTGCATTTTGATACACTTTCAGGTTGATAAAAATATTATATTTTTAGAGGCCAGACTTGTTTTAAAGGCAATATACTGTAGACGTTCTTGTCTCAGTCAAAATCAGTCACTATAGGTTAGAACCTATATTGCTACCATTCGAAGTCATTGTCGTCATTAACTTGCTTTAGGGCGAGGAGATATCTTCTTTTTTACATATTCAGTTTGCATTGTTTTAAAGGATTTTAAACTAACTTTATATTGAAAACAGTATTACAGTAGAGACTAGGCAAATATTTTCTTTTCTGGTTTCACTTAAACTTGAAAAAAACTTATAAAACCAACATATTTGAAGCAATTTCAAAAATTGTAGGCGTAAAAAAAATGAATCAACAACAGTTAACTTGCCACCGGAACAGCCAAATTATGTTAAAAAGATTTTAACATCAGGCCAGTTTATGTCCACTATAGGCCTAATTGCTTTTCTTTAATGATAAATAGCAATTAGACCAATTGAAATAGATAGCTACTTTAACAATTAATCTATAATTTATATAACTTTGACATCAAGAGGCAGCTTTACATATGCACAGGTGGATTAAATTTTTTTTTTCTTCAGTTATTTTTTTTATTTGTTGTAAAGCTGCCAGAATATTAAAACAAGCATACAAAAATATAATCAAGCAGTTCAAAATAGCAAAAGGTAAAGGTCCAGAAACAATTGAAAAGAAATAAAATGAAAACAACAACATGAGTGAACAAAATATTGGACAGCAAAACAACAATTTTCTTTTATTTGAGATGGTAACTTGACAGGTAGCGAAAATAAAACAGTGCTAAATTGTGATATGTGACAAATCCTGATAAAATGGCTTTTAGAAGCCAGACAATCGAAAAGTTCTACCTTGAAAATATTACAAATTTATTTACCTTGGAGTAAATCCGGCAAAGGCTTTTAGCGTTCACAATTCGCCTTTGCCTGACAGGATATTGAAGTGGTCTGGTTCTGGCAGCAATGCATGTTGCGTCGCTGTGGGAAGTAGAGTTGTCTCCTCTGTTGGAGCTGTTAATGCAAACAATTTGCATAAAATATGAGTAAACTTTTCTGTTTCGCTAAGACGAATAAATTCAAGAGTTGTTAGCTTCGGCAAGAAATGAAACATGTTTTGCCATTTGATAAAGTTTTCTGTTTCCTTCCGAATAAACAAAGGTATATATTTTAAAAGTTGTCGAAAAATAATGAAAAATGTTTCGCCGTATCCAAGTAAATAGATTTCTTTTGAAAACTAAAAAGTTCTAGGCAATAAACGAAGAATGTTTTGTTCATTTGATAACTTTCTGTCAACCTCTGAATAAATAAAGTAAATAATTTAAAAAAATAAGAGTTATTGAAAATAAATGCAAAGCATTATTTGCCATTTCCAAGTAAATAAAGTTACTTTAAAAACCAAAAGTTGTCATTTTTGCAATTAAATAAATGTATTGGTATTTAATAAACTTTGCTGTTCCGAACTTATACAAAAATGTTTTTTTGAAAACCAATGATTTGTAGGCACTAAAGAAGTACATTTAATAAACCTGGCAACCCAAAACAAATTTGTACTCTTTTGATCTATGTCTTAGAAAGGTAATGTGGTGAGTTACAAATTACACTCAAAAATTTACTTTTTTCAGGAAAAAAAACACTTACTTTTCAGTTCTACTTTCCGATTGCGCTGAATGTGGCGAAGGAGTTCCAACAGACAAAGGTGAAAGATTGTCCAACAAACTTGAAAAACAAACAGAGCATAACAATTTTAGCCTTGCAAATATAGCAGGGCCAATTTTTCTGTGAAAATAAAGCAGTGCTGGGAGATAAGGTTTGACAATCATTAACCTAAAATGGCACAAAAGACCTGCCAACAATGAGTGTACAGTACAAAGTATTACACTCCACAAAATAGTAGTTCTTGAAAAATTAATGATGGTTTGACAACTGATAATAAGGAATGTATTTTCCTTTTTGTTAGGCCTTTAACCTTTTAGTCCTTATTTTTATAATTTGTATGGCCAGACAAAGCACTAGCAAGAGATTGACAAATTTAAAATATTCTAATTATTCTTTATTTAATATTCCAATGCTGATACCTTATTTTTTGTGAAATAATTGCAAATAAAAGAAAAGAAAAGGAAAACAAATAACAAACAACCTAATAGTCAGTAAAATCATAATCCGTTATTAGTTATTACCTTGCACAAAAAAACAATATATAATATAAATATAAATGAATAGTGCATGTAGTGATCGGGATATTTGGCCAAATCTGGTCTATATATTTGAGACACACTTCTATGAAAAAAAATCACAAATGCAAATACTTTTTAAAGAAAACTTGATTTTCCAAGATGTACAATTGGATCACTTCACGTGTTTTTAATATAATTTGAACACAAAACAGTTTAAATTCCATAGTCAACATACAGTTAAAAAGTTGTAAAATATGTCATTTTTTAAACACAAAACTTTAGTTCATTTTTCAAACACCTAACTTTTAGAAAACAAAGGTTTTTCAAAATTTTTTAACAAGCAAATCTATTTAAAGACTTATAAAAATGAAAAGACTTTGTGGTAACCCTGGTATAGCAATTACCCTTTTTTTTCAAGTTTATTATATATTATTTTTTCAACGTTCATTATATATATCAGTTTTCAACTTACTTTGTTGTTTGTCTGTTGACATTCTGCATCATTTTACTGATGTTCAAGGGTGATGTATTGGTTGAGGTTGACATGGGCGAAGAGAAGTGGCTGATGACAGGTGGTAGCTGCAGCGCAAAAAAACAAAAGTGTTTTGCAATAAATAATTAACACCATAACAGAAATTTAATTATATTTTCAAAGGCATACAAAATTAGACTAACCTCTATTTTTGTACAAAAATCAATACAGACGCTTATATTGTAAACATGTGCAAAGTAATATATATAATATATTTAAATAATTTCTTAAAATTAAAAATATATTTATTTTGCCAAGATTTTAAAACAGGCATAATTGGTTTGTGTACAAAAACACTAAGTATTATAATGCCATAGATATCTAGTTAAAAATGTAAAAGAAAAAAATACTTTTAAACATCAGCAAAGCTCAATAAAAATAAAAATGTGTGGAGAATCCTGGCGTGCAAAGTATTTCAGCTTCCATATGTAAAAAAAACTTTATAAATTTGTAGCTCAATGGCAAGAGAAGAAATAGGACTTGAATGAAGCAATTTAGCTTAATAACAAAGTCATCTATTGATCATTGCCTGTATTGTTAGGAGTTGGGTTGGGCATTTGACCAGTAAAATAAAATCCGGTCGACCGGTCAAAAGCTATACACACTATCATGATGCAATTGAAGTTAAGAACAAACCTTGATTGTAACTTTAAATAAATATATGAACGTTTTGGCTCAAGTACAATGGTTTGTAAAACAAAAACAATTATTCTTTGACTATCAATAAGAATTTTTGCAAAACCATGCCCATCTTGCAACAATAATATAGAAGTATTGTAGTAATTTTTACCATTAGTACAACCACCAAGTTAAGTCAAAAAGTTTATTACCGAAATTTAACAACAAATAAATATATACATCGGTAAAAACACATTTAACTCCTCGTCACAACTTTTGTTACTATCTGAATTTTCTAAATCATCACCCGGGTCCACTGGAGACAAGGGATTTGGTCCTCCTAAATTTCTAAGTAGCCTTAGATTGTGGTATACCCCAACTTGTGTAGATTATTAAAAACTCAAATCGCAAAACAACCCTTAAAAAATTTACAACATTTGAATCCAATATGAGTATTTTTTACTGCTTAAATAAAGTGCGGTCAATTGACCGTATTTGACCAGTCAATTGACAGGCTTGCCAACCCTAGTTAGGAGTTTACCAAATCCTACAAGAGGTTCAGACAAAACATAAGCCGGGTTGTCTTGAAACGCTTTACTTTAGATATTTACTTAATAGCAGACGATGGCAAACATTTTTAAGAAAATTTGAGCATAAACACAGCATTTTGCTGTGGTTAGTGTTAACCAGCCATGGTTAAATTGTTGGGAAACCAATTGAAATAGGTTTGTCTGCTTTGTTATGTGTGTGAGTGATGTACAATTATACAACACGTTTAACTTAATGTTTAAATCCAATAATTCAGCAACCTATTACGGCCACTATAAAAGGCTATTATGACACTCACAGTATTTTAAAGCCCGCTCATTGCATTCTAAATATATTTGGGACTTTATTTTACGCTACAGCTAGCCAAAGGTAATTCCTAGGTAACAATCTCTACTTGCAGGACAGCGAGGGTAAAAGTAAATTTCTACCTGGGCTGTTGTTGTGTTGCCAGATGGAGTGGATGTAGATGAATTGGGTTGCGGAGGTTGTCCTAGAATGACTTCGCTCTAAAAAATATTAACACAAGTGAACCTAACTATATTGCTTTGCTGCAACAGCGCATGAACGAAAAAACATTACATAATTAGTATCTTATTAATAATTTTTTGCACAATGCTAATAAGGGATGTCCGATAATATCAGATCAGTGACAAACTGACGATACCCGATGCTAAGTGGTAGAATCGGACGAATTGGTACACGTCCGAATCATTGATCTGATAGCAAATTAATATAGGAATTTCATCCATAAAACCAACAACTGGAGGTAGCTAAAGGTTAAAGCAAATTTTGGAATAATAGCCTGGAAAACAACTACCGGATCTTTCACTTTAATCTTTTTCACTTGTTAGAGCATAGTAGCGATGATAATTATTGGCAGCCCTTGTGTATCTGTATATATTATGTATCATGCGTATTGCAGAAAAACTAAAGTATCGGGCATCTCTAATGCTAAGTATGAATTTGCTGCAATTTATACCTTGTTGGATCTGATTTGCCGGTAGATTTCATTGTGGGTGCGAATCTTGAATTCCAGGTCGGACACTTGGGCCTGCAGCCATGTCCACCTCTTGGCGACCTGGAGCCTTTGCTTTAGCCAAGTTTGTTGGGCCTGCCTTAATCTGCAGGTAACAACGCTGGTTAGACTTTTGTATTTTTAAACATACATTAACATAAAAATAAATAGCAAAAATCTCAATATAAATTACAAATTTTTTTCATTTAGATGATACAGGTTTGTATCGAAAAATCAATATGATGTTTATCTACTCGACCTTTTTAGCTTTGCAATTCATTATCAAGCTACATTACAGATCTGTGCATAGCATACCCATTTTTTTTAATTGACCTTAATGGAAATTTACTTTGTTGTCATACTAATTTTATAGATAAAATATCATTAAATAGATATTACTTGTCTAATTTTTATATCACATTAAATATTGACAGACCAATCTTGCCAACACAAGAAAACTAAATTTAAAAAAAATAATTTGAAAAAAAAAAAAGAAAATATTAAAGATTATTGTATTTGGACCTTGATTGAGCAGTTTCACCGGTTTGCTGATCTTGTGGTGAAGAATGCTTGGCCTTTCGCTTGCAAGGAACAAAACCTTCACCAGATTTGTACACAAGCTCAGGGGAATCCTCATCTGAACTCTCGTCAGTGAGGTCAGGGTCACACAGTGATTGCACAAAACGCACTTCCTTCCTCAAAATTCCTGAAAAAATAAGTTTTGCATAATCATGTTTTAAGGCAGTGATTCCCAAACTGTGTGTCTCGAGAGATAGTTAAGTGTGTTGCCTGTCTGAAACTTTTTGTAAATTTTGAAAATAAGGTATTCATATTAGTATTGTTAATTAGGCAAACACGCAAGTATTTTAGCCTTAAATACACACTATTCATTGGAAATTAATAATTTTGAGACATTTACATAGAGTTTGTCGTATGTTCAAGGACGATTGTAAAATTATTCTACTGTTGTTCTGTTAAAAGTGTGCCGCTAAATAGTTAAGATTTTTGTACGGCGAGCTAAAAACGTTTGGAAACCACTGTTTTAAGGTAACCGTAGACAAATTAAGTAATGGTACAAATTGATTTTGTGTATAGTTGGGACTATTAAACAAACAAAAAAAACAAATCAGTTGCCTTTGAAAAGGCTAAATTCAATTAGCCTACCAGGGAACATCTAGACCTGAATTTTGAATAGTTTAGTCAAAGATTTTATTACCAGCAGTGTTAATATTTGTGGTTTATTTGTTAATCAATGTTTTACTAAATCAGCATTAAATATAGAGGTACTTATTTCTTTGAAACACTGTAGTACGTTGGCCAGAACTAAGTGTCCTGTATTTCTTCCATTTAAGTAAAACAATGTAATAAATCATGAAAAACTGGAGAAGTTTTGAGTATAGTTTAAAATATTTGATTCAAATGATAAATAAAGTCTTTAAATAAACATTGGTATGCTGAACAAAGCCAAGGCAACAAATCAACAACTACTTTTACATACCTAATTTTGTCTTTGCTTTTTTCTGCATTCCTTTCGATTGTTTTTCTTGATCTGCTAGTACATGGGACTCATTGTAGGTATTTCCATCCACCGAGATAAGTCCAGAGTTTAGGTCCTCAGACGTAAGTTTGCCACTATCCAATTCAGGTAGCTTTCCAGAGAAATCTTCCCTCCAAAAAGTTGACTTTGCTGACTTTTCAAGTTCAGTTTTGCTGTTAATTTCGTGTGGATGAAAATGCTGTGCCACCAATTTGAGGTGACCGGTAGCTTTGGTGGTCAGAGCAATATTTCGAATCTTGTTAAGACGCCTCGTAAGAGATGCTATTTGCTTATTTAACAGGCAGTGGCGACTTTTTACATCTAAAAACTGTAAAGTGTGCTGGGATCGTATTGCTTCGGCATTGGAAATCCTGCTTACTTCATATACCTTAGGAGGATTGTCTTCAAAATTTAAACTTTTGGCTGACGCATGCCTGTGTCCGTTTAAAAAGCTTGTTGCACTTTTAGGGTCCCCGTTTTCGGGCATGTTTTGGCTTGATGCCAAAGATGCGGCCAGCTCCAGTAGGGTGTTTGTTAGGTTCTGGGGAAGATTCTTTATGTGGGTGCTGGAAATAAGTCCATGTGCTATTCCGCTGGCGTTAGGTAGGTTAAGGTTTGAGGCAGACGGGGCTGTTGGCGGACTATTAGCTGGCCTTTCATCCATTTCTGGCTCAGAGTTAGGGTCGCTGTTTACAGACTGGTTATTATTCGAACTTCGCCCTGATGTTTTATTGATCCTTACAACAGAATCACAAATTTTGCTCAAAACAGTTCTAACCACCAAAGAAATGTTGTCTGAAACAGGTGGAACTTCTGAGCGTGACGGTAATATGGCAGTGGTATCATGGTTTATCAACGAAACAGCTTGTTCAGACACAGTGTTGGGTAAGTTTCCTGATGATGAAGTTAATCCGTTTGAGTTACACAAAGTTTTAGGTACCCCAAGGTTTAATTCCGCTTTGGAATCCTTCGATAAAGGTTCATCACAACTGCCATTAAGGCAAGTTTCAGAAGTTAAATCACAATGCTTAGTCGAATTGGTTTTGTCCTGAATATCAGTTAAAATTTCATTCGAATTCAAACAGGGTTTATGGCCAACAACAACACTTTCATCTGCCTTCTGTGCTGTAGCACTACAATTGTTGTTTGAAACAGAGCTGGTTTCTGAATCAAAGCTACTCGACGCATGTTGCACTTCAGGACTTCCGACGGATTCCTGGATTGGAACAGAGTCATTGTTTGTGAGATTGCTCTTAGTGGATGCGAGTTGTTCTGCTGGATTTATTGAACTTGTCTCCTCTTTAAGTGACCAACCATTGGTTTTGTTGTTTTTGTGAAGGCCATCTCCAGTACCATGCTCAGTGTCGTGGTCCCGAATCGTTTTTGCCTTTTCCAAAAGAGCTCGTTTCTTTATGTCTGTCAAAAAAATACAAAACTTAAATATTTAAGGCAATTTGTTTTCTTCCTGCCCAAAATCCTAAAATCCAAAGCTATTCCAAGCCCAAAATCCAAGCAATTTATTACAAACCCAAGCCGAAATCCAAGAAATTTATAAGAATCAATTTCACATTTTTAATAAACAATTTTTTTGTTATAATATTTTTTTGAGTTTTTTTTCTCCAGAAAACACACCTATGAATAAAAAAAATAAACACAATAAGACAAAAAAATCTTATTTCACCTTGCTGAAGAAGAGCAAGTGACGACATGTAGTCTCCTGAACCTCCGTTGCTTTGAACATTAAGGAGACAGTTTGACGCTACAATGTTCGGATCATCGACAGAGTTGACGTGGTTGGTGCGTTCCCGCATCGGATTGGTTTTACCCTCGGTTCCGGAAGAGGTTTTTGCACCCTCAGTGCTCTCCCCTTCTCGCACACCATTCATCTGGATTACAAAATAAATGGCATATAAGCGAAAAAATCGTGAGACGGCTGTCATGTAAATTTTGTATGTATATAGGAGTTTAATGATAACATTGGAAAGGCTAAGTAAATGACTTATAGACTCATTTTCTTACATCATGGCTTGGCACAACAAGTCTAAACTTACCCAAGGTATTAAAATAAATGACTAGAGGTTTACTTATAATATGGGGCAACATTTCACCTCTACATATTTAATGGTAACAGTAAATTTTGACCGATACTTTACTACAAAAGTATGATATGATCTTTTCTAAGAAACCAACAAATTTTGTATTTTATTGCAAAAAATATTTTTGTTCAACATCATGGTAAGTTAACATACAAAATTTTAAGAGTTTAATAAATATAGGTAGCAAACCCAAAATGTTATTCAGATTTCTGTTCAATAATTTAAATTTTGGCCATATTTCAGGTATATATATAAAAAAATCTGTAGTATCCTGTATCAGTTGAAAAAAAAAAAAGCATTTTTGATAATGAATTACTGGGATGTCAAATTAACAATATTGTAACACAACATATTAACTGTGCACGAGAAAAAGTGTTTTTTATGGTTTTCACTTAACTTATCACAAACAATAAAACCTGGAGGCCTAGCAATAGAGCAAACACTAGAATCTTGAAAAAATAATTAAATTTTAATTGGCACTCTTGAGCATT
Source organism: Ascidiella aspersa (assembly GCF_963924565.1). Lineage (NCBI taxonomy): Eukaryota > Metazoa > Chordata > Ascidiacea > Phlebobranchia > Ascidiidae > Ascidiella > Ascidiella aspersa. The sequence continues at coordinate 26,963,601 of NC_139451.1, forward strand.
CAAAACAGCACTCCAGTTGGAAAATCGCGAGTATTGAAAAAACAAAACAAAAACACCTACTACTCAGGTGGACCTGCCTGTTCATATATGGTTTGGTTTTCGGCTAAATCGGCTCTTATTGAGTCTGGCGGCAAGCAGAGATGATACTTGATCTTGGCGCTGGCTTGATTGTGTTCTGTGCTGTGCAGGGCCGGGGCCATACTTTCGTCAGATTTCTTGTCCATTCGTCATCACTAAATAACAAAAAATCAGTTTTAAGTTTTTAAGGGAGTAAGAGTGAAACATAAAGAGATAACTCTGATTAAAATGTTTGAATAAATGGCACTGGTCTAGAATCCTATCACAGGTCCTCAACGCATATTGTTTGGGTTAGGGTGCCGTTAGCTAAGTTGGGGTAGGTCAAGCATTATTAGTAAATAATAAATATAATAACACTTGACCCACCCATACCTGAACGCTAAGCAGCACCCTAACCCAAATACTGTGCAGTAATTTAATAATTTATTTCAACGCTGTGGTAAGATTCCAGACCACTCCCAAATAATTTAGGTACTGCTTTAAAAAGGGCAAATGTGGACTGTGATGTATGAACCTTTTTTACTTGAATATTGAGTTGCGAAAATATATATGGTATATGCATACATATAAAAAACAATGTTATCCCAAATTAAAGTATGTATTAGCAAATCTTAAACATAAAATACTAAATACAAAAACAGGTACATTCACTCTTAAGTCTTATTTTATGACTTTTTACAACCTGCACGCTGCACCTACCTGATATTCAACAAGAAATCCTCATAGTATTCCGATATGTCAGCAAGTTGTTGACACTGGATATTTGCAATTGAACAAAGTTTCAAATTAAATTATTTTTGTCTTAATAAATATCTCTGCAATACGCTGCTGAAAGAAAGGGATAACTTTAAACAAAGCAAATACAATTGTGTATCATGTTAATCTGTTTGGTAAACTAGACATAGGAAGGTATTGGGAAGTGATTTAATAGAATAACACAAACTGATTAACTCAGGATATGAGAAGTTGTCATGTAATGCAAGAAAATGAGTAACACTTACCAAATGCATTTATTTTAAATCGAACCATAAATTTTTAGACCGATACCGATATCCGATTTTTTACAATTTTACCGATTTTTATACCGATTTTCTGATACCGATTTTTTATATACCTGGGAAATGTTCAAAACTTGAATTAAATGAACATAAAATCCGAATAACGTTTTAGTTTATATACCTTTATTATTATTAAACTATTATTTTGCATATTAACTTTGCGTGATGCTTACATCAAAATTTTTTAGTTCCAAAAATGGATAAGTATTTGTTGTACATGAAAAATTATATGATATTCTCATACTAAAATAAGTATCGGCCTACATATACCAATACCGATATATTGGTAGAAGCAAAATATCGGCCGATATTAACGGTAAACCGATATATCGGTCTATCTCTATAACATAACTTGACAACTGAGAAGATTTACCAGTATTGTCCATTATATAATGAAGAGAGGAAATATAAGTTTTACACACGTTAAGGCGTGTCTTTTTTTACACAAAAACGTTAATTAACTACAAAAAGTATCCAAGGCTTTCTTTAACAATCTGGGGAAGCACACAGTTTAAGAATCACTGCCTTAGGTAGATAAACTCACAAAACCAGGAGTTTAAAAGTTGTGAAAGTCCATACAGTGGAAGTGTTTTGATACCAGCTATATTTTTAGAAACATTGTCGATGGTTTTTAACAGTATGGCAGTGAATAGCCGAAGTATGCGGGTCGCATTTTACGATTCGATTAAAGCACACACACTCAGCTAGTGCGCGCGCGAATGCGTTACCAGCGAAGCGAGCCCGATATGAAAACTGTCACGTGTTTATTTTGACGTCATTTAACAACCCGAAACACGGGAAAGGAACATCGTCGTCTGTGGAAAACGCTGTTCGGCTTAATGTAGGCTACAGTCCAATTATATTGGACATCGTCGATTCGGTTTAAGGCCGATTTAGAACGTTGACACATGGACTGCATAGTAAACGTTAACAGATAGAGTTTTGTGGTTTAAAATAGTGAGGTTTATTGCCAACGCTAGAAACTCCGTCATTGTTTGAACTCTACACACTCAATGCGTCGCAGCAAAAACAAACGTTCAAGGGCGTCGACGCAAGGATTGAACGATCACTCAGTAAAAACAAACGTGCGTCAAGGGCAAGCACACACACTTGCTCGCGCGCGCACATACATTTACGTGCCTCCAAAGCGATAGGGCAATTACGTAAGCCACTATATACAAGCTGGTTTCACCGCACCAAAAGCTCGAATAGCAGCGTAAATAACCACCGCTTTTATTCCGTTAGAATAAAGCACAGCGTTGGCGACCATACAAAAGCAATATTATTCGTAGCCTACTATAATGAACAAGGAAAACGTAAACATGAAAATGGATTTGTAACCTGCGCAATATCTTTGGTATTAGCATTGGAAAGATTGACGATTAAAACCAACATACATCGGTGTTATATAAGCCTGCTGTTGACGGGATTACTGAATCAATATAAAAGAGAAAAATCACGGTAATTTTAAGCTTATCGACAGTAGTGCGGTCAGCTTAAGTCTTTCATACCAGAAACGAAAAAGCGCAACATCAAACAAGCAGCTTTTCTGCAATAAGAACTCGAGAAATTTTTTACAGATCAGTAATACGATCAAACATCGTCGCAAGTAAGACAGCCTTGGTATAAAGACAGTATAAATTAGCAAGGAAACTTTGCCTTACGCGGAACATTTATTGAAACGTCACACCGTTAACCTAATCACCTGCAAGGCTGGACGGATATCGGATATGCCTTGTCAAACTACCAGGAAACTTACAGGAACATTCTGAGGCCGATATAGGGCATATTGAGTTAGGGTTAAAATAACAAATCTGCAAACCTAACAAACATAGTTTCTTATGCTAAACTCAATCGCGTACATTTCGCGGTTTTAGATTTAACGCTTGGTTGCGAAAAAGGAACGGGTAAAGTTGTATTTAGGGTGTCTAAACCTGGATAAAATAGGAGCAAGCTGTGCGATAGATCAGACGCAAAACAGAGCGATAAAAATGTGTTGAACTTACGCTAGTTCGTGCGATTTTGCGATTTGAACAACCACTTTAGATCAAACTCTTAATTGTTCATTTTAAAGCGTAGTACGTTGGAAATGAGCCTGGCAGCACATTCAACTACTGTTCCAAATCGGCCTCTAAGGACGTCCTTGAAACGCGCTGAATACGTTTCGGCACGAACGCTAGCAAGAGTGGCGCAATCGGCCTATATCCACGTGGTGCAAAACAAAACAGGCAGATGCGGGATATCAATCGTTTACGGGCAGTCTGTAGCCAAACCTTCGTCCGCGCGGTTGCAAATCTTGAAATCAAGAATTAAGCTGTACTAGGTCCCTGCAACTTACACAAAAGACTCCGACGCGTAAACGTTATTACAAAATGCGGGAAATTTAAAGCAAAATTTGCATATTAGATGCTTGCGTCTGAAACCGGGTCAAACTTTGTTGCCTGCTCATCGTATTTAAAGTCATGTTTTATTCGTGTCCTGAGCATCTCTGTCTTAATGTACATAGTTTTTCCCGAGATAATCCGAATTCAAACGTACTTTTAAGCAGGAATCTTACCAGAATCAAGCTAAACTTGTTAATTGTCTAAAAACTATCTTTCCAGCAGGTAAACAAATACTAAATTTGATATAAACACAATCCAATATATATATTGGCAATGTATATGTCAAAGTTAAATAGTAACAATTTAAATACACCTAACGCGGGCTCCAAAAGCAACTAACATCGCTATCACTACACTAAGCGGTCACGACATATCTGGCCTTGTTCTTGTATAGACTAGATTAGAGATGTTAATCAATTAATCCATTATCAAAACAAACGGTGATTTTTCTGTAACAAAGACTGCTTATTACGACAAATTGTTATGTATGGATAGCGTATGTCTAACTTGCAATCAGACTAATTAAGTAAACTAAAAGCCTCGCATGTTCGTTTTTTGGTTGGCTGTAAACAAGCATCTGAGTTATACGAAAGATACATGTTTTATATAGCTTTTACAATATCGACAAGTATTATGTCGTTCGTGCAAAATAATAAACAAACAAATCAAAAACGGCGGACAAGTGGGCTGACTCAGCAATACCTTGTAGCAGCACACAGAAAATCCAAAAGCACATGCTCATTGTCTGAGAAGTCCTGTAGCATTAGCGCCCTCTCTTTTAGCGAGAGAAATCACGTGACGCGCTTGCTGTTAAGCCACGTCTAGCGAAAGCCAACACCCGACGCAAAGTACAACAAAATAGGAAATATCGCTGTTTAAATCAACTTTATTCGCTCACTTTTTGTCTATTAATCGTATATACAGTCCCAACTTTCATATTTAATCATAAAATCGGCTATATCTGCTACATTTTCATGCCAATAGCGTTGCAAAGGACTGCGCTTTTGTGCACCTAGGCCTGACAGGCAAATAATGGCGACTTGAAGCGCTCGCAGCGAGTTTGCTTCGTCCTCGTGATCTCATCGAATGGGCGCTTCTGATTGGTCAGCGCCGTTTTTTGTTTCGTTCACTCCCCAAGTGTTTGGTGTTTTAAAGCTGAATTATTGAAAGTTACAGCATTTCTTCAGCTATCTAACACTAAATTAAAGCAACATTTAATAGAAATTACTAAAAACATGAAATAAATATAGTTTTGATATTTCACAGTACATTTTTGTTTACTTTAATTAAACAAATCACAGGGAGTAAAATAGTTACCACAAAAATTGGAAACTGTAAAACTGATGAATGTATATATTAAATTAAGTTGATTAATACCTTTCATAAATCAAGCAGATAGTTAACCTCTTTTTACATAATTGTCCAAACCTAATTCATGTTTTGCACAAAATCTAGACTTGAGTTCTGATGTGATTACAATTAAACTAAAATATAGTGTTTAAAATAGTAAAAACATAAACAACCTTTAAAAAAACAGTCATACCTTCTGTTTGGCAAAAACACATAGCTTTTTGATTTAGGGTAAAACAGTTATTAATGATTTCATTCAATGTTTTATCTAATATTTTGAATGAAATTCTCAACTAAAGAGCTTAACATAGCAACTGTTATGATTCATAAAACATAGAACCTTGTAAATAAAACTATTGCATGCCATATGGCAATTTGTTGTAATGTATATTGCTAAAAATATAACTTTTAAGCTTGCGGCCATTAACTATCTTGTCTTATTATGCACAGAACAAGTACACATATACCTCATAACATAAACAGAAAACACCCTTAAACAAATTGTAAATCCTGGAAATACTACAGATTTATGAATTTGTTAAAATGTTTACCAGTTATAGTACATATTTTAGCAATTATACACTTCATATTTTTATTGTTTTGCTTAAAATGTTGTACTTTACTATTGAATATATTCACCCGGCTCTGTATTAAACTGACTTTTTATTCAGTAAACTTGTATACTTTTGGCTTTAAAGACACTAATCTAAACCTCAATATTAAAAAGGTTTCACCACTGTTTCTAAAAACATAAAAAAGGATCACATTTATGTCAAAATACTGATTTTTTTCACAATCACAAGGTAAAAATGTTCATAAAATACTGGAAAAATGAAACACATGTTACTACACCAAGTACAGTGGAATCTACAATGAATTAATATTATCTGTACACTAACCATCAGGTATTTATTTATATAACACCTTTTGAAGGTTGAGAAATGTATATACTTTTATGTTTTTTATCTCTTAGTTATGATCTAATAATAAGTAACAGTATTTTGCAATGTAGGAAGGTATTAATGCAATCATTCTAAGCACATACGGACAGTGACTTAATGTAACAGAAAAAGAGCAATAAAAATATTCGCAACTTGACATATTTAAAATCATTACAGAAAGTGACGATGCTAGATAACTACGAAAACTGCTGGTTGTGTTGCTTTGTTATGTAGTTTAATTCAATCAGGTATTAGCCGGTCATCAACAAAGAGTGTATGAATGATTCCATGTTTTCTGTTGCCACTTGAAAATGCTTTTACATAGCAGTCGTGACTGTCAACCTCAAAATGTGTTTCTGTTCCTTCATCAGTAAATTCCCCCTTTAAACATTGTGTTTCATGATAAACTGTTTTAATGAATTGGGAGACAAAATTTGTCATATGCGATTTGTTTAAATAGCTTTATATACATTCTGTATAAAGCCTACAAATAAATAAAAAATAAATAGTATAATTTAATACAAAATAAATAGCATATGTACAACAGTACGTTGTTATATATGGATTTAAGTTTTGACAAGCAAGTATGATAGTAAAGAAAACTAGAATGTTAGTAGTCAAATGGAACTTTGTGATAGTTGCATAGCTAAAAAATCTTTACATGTAAAACTAAGCCAGGAGATGCTTCATAAAATATTTAAGTTAAAGAGAACTGTAAAATAAACAACTTACAGCAGTTTCCATTTTGTCTCCATTGCACCAAATATCCATTGTATCTTTCTCTGGTTTATAAAGAGTTAACTGGGGTTACAAATAGTACAATATTTTAAAAATTGATTTAAGGCATGTAATTAGCTAAGGGATTTTGTACAAAATAAGTTGAAATACACTAACCCATTCTGCATTTTGTGATAGGTGTACTGTACAGTGTACACCCAACATTTTTTTAATTTAATTTGTGTGCATACCTGAATTTTAGTTATGCCCTTTTAAATTTCGAAAAAAAAAGGTTTAGTTGTGTTAGAACATAAAACCTTGATTGCACACATGGACACCCAAGATCTCGGCAAAAAGTATAAAATGTGGACTGGCATAAAACTAAATATATAAAATAGAGACAAATTTTACTACATTGCAACATTAATAATACATACACAGTGTGTACAGTATTTAAAAGCAGTTTAATTCAAAAATTATTCTTTAATAAATAATGTACAAAAACAAATTACCCAATATTTTCCAAATTTTTAGTTTACTAATTAGAGTATTAGGTTTCACATACCCAAAACAATTCTGGTATCCTTTCCACCCAAATTCAGGGTCCACGCTTTGCTTGTCTTGCTTTTATTTTCGGTAAATTTTTTTAGGCTTTTGCCTTGCACATCCAACGTATATTCGTAGGCAAAGCCAGTGCAGGCGTCAATGTTGACTGAAGCTAAAATTAAAACAAGTTTGGTTGTATAGAGCTGTTGCTTAGTTTTGCTGCATGTATACCCCTAAAAATACCTTTGACTTTTTGTTTTCCAATGAAAAAATCCTCCTTTCCAACTAGCTTAAACATCCAGTCTGTTCGGAATATTTCCTTTAAGTAAATAACAACCATATAAGAAAAGCAAAAGTAGCACTCTTGTTTTAAGAGTGCTTATTGAATATAGAGTGTTATTGTATTCCATTATTTTTTTCCAACATAAATACTTGCCAAATTAAAAACAAATAATATAACTTTTACTAATTTTATCAGAATTTTAAAATTTATATTGTTACATTTCCAAGGCATGAAAACTAGATAATAAAGGAAGATGTGCCATTGGTGTAGAGTAGAATCCAACCATTTTTTACATAAATGTTGCCAAAATTTAATTTTCAAGGTAGAAATAAATATAATAATAATACTTCAACCAAATCATCATCAACCCAAACTCTAACTCGGACCCCAACCCAAATAACAGAGCAATATACCTCCCCATGACAAATATGTGGTAGGATTTAAATCAGCCCTAAAGATTTCTGATAAAAGCCGAATCTTTTAAATCGCAAATCGGTTTTATATCTTGGTCTTACCTTTCCATCTACATGAATCACTCTTTTACCGGTCGTGGTTCCATGTTCAAATTCGACTTTGTGTACTCCATCCGCCAAAGCTATGTCCCAAACAGCTACGAGATCACTGAGGCCTTTTCTACCTTCCATTCGAATCGGTTTGTTTCAAAAAATCCTCTTTTTTACTTTCATACTTCCATTTTTGCGCAAATTGAATTGTTGTTGTTTATAACGTTTCCATTGGCGAATGAAAAGCGCCAAAGTGTTTGCTGAAATTTGCTCTGTACCGACATTAGCGGTTGACAGATAGGATTTTTTTGTAAAATCATTTTACTGCTATGGGGAATCTTGCCGTTTTAACGTAACACATTTGCTGTTTTTTATTGCTATTTTGCTTTCGATTCACACAAAATTATGCTCAGTGGTACGTTCTACCAAGTTTATATTTTATAAATCTGATTCAGGCGTATTCATTATTTTCCTCCGTAGCTCAACATAGAAAGAAACCCATTCAAATGACTCTGTTGACCCAACGACATATAAACAGTTTCTATGTCGTTGGTTGACCCCAGGGTATGTCCCAACACTTAAATAGATAACAAACTAAATTGCACTTTGAATTTAATACACAGTTCTGTGTACATAAGTTGATGCTGTAGCAGATCTGGTTTTGAACTTTTTGATTTTTTGTTTTATTATTATGAGTGGGTTGAACGAAAGTAACCTATTACAAAAATTCTGTTGACCCATTTAATAGGCCACTTGGGACGTCCAGTTATATAATATTCCTGTGCCCTGACAACCACAACCACAAGATATCCTTCGACACAACTTAAGATATTTACAAAGCATCAGGGTAGGGGTAAGACTTCAATGTTTTGTATCATATTGTTAACCTTACATGTCTGGTTAGATATACATTAAGTCATCATACCTTTTAGTTTTCTCACACTTAGGCTTAGAAGTGCTCAAATCGTGATCTTAATTGATAATATTTTACGCAAAAATAATTGTCTATCCCTCCTCTGTAACGTACTCTCTTGTGTAACGCTAAAGTTGCCTCTCATTAAGTTTCTATTTTTGTCTCGAACTCTTTTCGATTAAACCTGTTTGAACTTAGTATTTTACTTAAAGATAAGCCTTGTCGTTTAAAAATTAAACACGGATCATTGACCACTCTTGAAAAAATAATTGCTTGAACTACAACTTATTTCTGGCAACGATTAGGTAGGATAAATTTGCATCTGATTTACTAAAACGAACGCGTTCAAAGCAGAACAAAGATCACAGGGCAGGAAAAAAAACAAAATAAAAAAAATCTGCACAACTAAAACAAATTGCCGGAGATGCAGTCGAAAATCTCGCGCCTGTAGCTGTAGTCGGAACCAGTTTGAAGAAGAGGCTGATTGGACGCGAGCCATTTGGCGTACATACACACCATAACGCCGCATCCTAGGCGATCGTGCTGCAAAGTTCGCTCTTTCGTTTCAAGACCTTGGATGGCCAGGCCAAACACGTTTCGCACCGTCTTGGCCACAAAGGCCTTGGCCATCGTTAGCAGCACGTCACTGGCGTCTACTGTATGTTTTTTCGGATCTAGATAGAGCAGCGTCCGCTTTCGCACGTCTACGGCTAACAGAAGCCAGTGGCCACCGGTTGGATTCCACGGAATGAAGATGTACTGTCGTCCATCTAAGGTTTCCTCTTTCCAGAGTTCACCTACGTCTAGATTCTGTTGCATTCGTGCCGCGTCGGCGCTCGACGCGTACGCCACGTTCTTGTACTCCTGACAGAGCGACCACATGTAGCTGTCAATCACGTCGGCTATGAGCCAGCCCTCTTTGAAATCGTCGTCACAGCGCAGAACGAGCTGCCTTTCCTCAGAGTCCAGGTAGCGCTCGAGACATTTGAGCTGCACCAGCGACAAGTAGTGAGGGCCGTTTTTCAACAGCAGCTGTTCCAGGTTTTGCTGCGATACCGACTTGATACTGGGAGTGAAGTGAGGTTGAAGATGCATCTGAAGCTGCTCGCTGTTGGGAAGGGCGCTTAAGGCGGTGGAGCTAGCTTCGTCGCCGTAGCTAACAGCTGCAAATGAGGTGGCGTCCAGCGCTTGAGCGACCTGCTGATAAAGCGGATCAAGGACTGTAACCTCTTCAGTAACATCCATTCCCGCGTTTGCCCTCGCCATATCGAATAAACCAGCTTCAGTGCCGGAGCTCTGCTCGTAGGCGTAGACAGACTGGACTTCCTGAAGGATACTGGTCAGTTCGTCTCGTGCCTTGACCAGCTCCGATTCCGAGCGGAGGTCCATGGCGTTGTTCCGGATGCGAGCGATGATGCATCCGGCCTGGAGGCGCGGATCGGGACGCAGAGCCTTGGCGCTCATCACGATCTTCCGGCTGGCGATCTTCTCAACCACTCCGGGGTCAAGGGTCATGAGCACCTTCATGTTGAGCGGCGTTTCAACGTCGTCGAACTTCTTGTCGATAAAGGCCTTTTTGGAAGGAAATGGCAGTTTAGTTTATTAGCGCAAGGAAAGAGTATTTCGCCTTGCTAAAAACGTGAAACCGGAAATCGTCCGGAGTAAATAAAATAATAGGATAAACGAAACATAAGTAAATCTCGACAAACTATTGATGGCCTTACCTTGTAGTAGTGATGACGGATGACCTTGAGCGATGGGTGAAAGCGCTTATTCGAAACAGGCGGTGGTTTTACGTCCTTAAAGAGGACGTTATTGACATAATGGCGCAAGTGCACCTTTATTTCGGGAACTGAAAACACTCCTTCCTCAACTAGGCTGTGAATCTTGTCCACCAGTCGAAAATCGATCGGCTGCGTCATTTCGGCGGACTGCAAAATAAAGTGAAAATGGTAAAATTAAATAACAGTAATCTGGTATGCGGAAATTTCCGACAAACTAAAGCTGAACATAATAAGCACTTATCGTGCTCAGAAATGTTGGAATTTTTGACAAAATGTTTCATAGCACACATTTGCTTTACGAGACATTAGGTCAGTGGTTGTCAACAAATGTGCCGCGGCACTTTCAGGTGCCATTTCTAATGCCCAAGGGTGTCAAGAGATATTTAAGAATCTTATTTTTGCTCAACTCTTACAACTTGTTGTGTAAGACTAGAGTGAAATAAATCCAATTGTAACTTCCTACGTTATGTAGAGTTGATGTGTGTTGTTCCAGTACCGTTTATTGTGAAATTCTGATGAATTACCTACGGAAAAATCTTGTAGGTGTGCACAAACTATTTATTATTTCTGAGGGGTAAAAAACACTGCATAAGGGAGACGAAATATAAATTTTAGATAAAAACTTCGTAGGGGTCTGCAAACTAAAGTAGCCAGCTAAGACAGGAATAGACTGAAATGCTTACCTCTCCAACAACGTGGCCAGAATGGGCAGCACTTGAGGGAAATGTGACCCAACATCCATATTCCTTTTCTAGGTCAAGGGCATCGGTGGCAAGGAGGTGACGTAACTGTTTGCTACCCTCTGTCTGTTTAGGCTTGGTTACTTCATCGATCTGAAGTTATTATTAGGTATGTTATATTAAAGACAATGTTCTTTTTTCTTGCAACAGTAACATACAAAAACAAAATCACTAATACAATGCTCTTGGAAAACTAAAATTGGAAAAATGCCAAAAAAGAGAATTTTAAAATTTGTAGTAGTAAAACCTATTTGCCAAGTGTGTAATGAGAAATAATGAACGCACTTGATGTTTCAAAATCAATTTCAACCAAAAATATATAAAAAAAAAACATGATGGTGCAATATTTAGGTTTATCCTCTAATAAAAATATCCGATTATTTCAATTTATATGTGAATTAAGGTAAAATTATTTAACATTGAAAAGAGTTCTAAAGTGCAGTTATGTTAGCTGAAGGAGGCATAAGTTTTACTTAAAAACAATTAAACCATGACAGTTTCTGTAAATACAAAAACACGTACACCATATATAACACCACAGTTACATTACAAAAGTACAAGAAAAGTTTGTCAATACCTCAAATTGTGGGTATTTCAAGATTTCAAGAACGCTGATACAGGCTTTACAGTTTCTCTTTATTGTCCCTTCAATACGTAGATACTTCCTTTTGCCGCCTCTACCAAGTGTCTAAAAAACAATTATTTCAATAACATTTTATTTACTTTGCTAGCCAAGAAATTGTTAAAACAACTCTTGCAGTGGGGGTACTTTGTAAGAAAATACCATTACCTTATATTCAGAATTAAAAATAATGAAATTAAAAAAAATTGTTTTTTTTCTTTTCTTAAATGCCACAAAGCAAAAACTTACCCCATTTTTAAGCGATTTTCTCCTTTCCTTTCTGTCAAAGTCCCTATCTTTTCCATGGTGACATTCAAGTTTTGCACTCTGGCTGATGGTAAAAGGCACTCCTGAGTTGGGATCCCATCGTATTCGACTTTTATATGGGTCTGGAATTGTAATATTAGGTCAGTCACTGCCAACCCCTTTTTTTTTACAAACAATAAATTTTATAATTTCCTATTTAATTATTTTATCAAAAGAATGAAGAACTCGGGCTTTTAAAGTGGGTGTAAAATGCAGCTTCAAAAGGGCTAGATCACAGTTGTTGAACACATGTGTGTGTGTATCTTTTATTTGATAAAAAATATTTACCAAAAATTAGTATTTACTACTATTTCAAAACACTTTGAGCCAATATTAAGCATGATTTTAAAAAGTCATCTCTCAACTGATTTATTCCTGAAGGCATAATGAGAAAGTGTATTAAAAATGAACATTGCTGAATAATAAATGTGCAGTGCCAAAAATAGGAGTTAAAACAGAAATAAATTTGTGTTAATGAATTACATTAACATATTTCTAATTTTTCTGTGCATTTTAATTTGTGGCTTCAAATGCAAAATTAACTGTTTAGGTAGGGGGTTAGTTTTTATTCTACAAGATAAAACATTAAGCCTTTTTAACTATATTTTACAATTGGTATGTTATCTTCATCAATTATTTTAGAAATATATATAGAAACAAAGTTTAATTAAAGTTTAAAAACTTGGAAGCATACTATATTTGTGCCGAAAAAGCTTGATGAATTTTGTGGATGTGGATAATTCAAATTCGGCTATGGCTTTATCAGCATCTTCTTTACCGGTGTAATACTGCAACAAAAATAAACAGGAAAATGTTACCAAAATAATTTGCATGCAAACTGTGAATTAGTTACCGCAATCATCGAGTCATTTGCAAAAAATGATTCATTTTTTGAAATAAATAAGCAAAGTAATAATTATAATCAAAACATTAAGCACAAACCTCCACAATATTGCTTGCAATTGGCTCGTTAACCTCAGGTTCTACATCTTCTTCTGTTCCGCTATCGTAAACCTCAACAGTTAATGACATAATTTTCTACCAGTCTACTTTTTAATCCTTGACCGATTTTGCTAGGCAGTCACCGATAGGAAAACGCATCTTTTTACCTACGAGCCTGAATGTATACAAATCGTTTATCGAAATACGATTTCAAATAGACAATTATTACACTATATTGTCACATTTTGGTTTAATTTCTAATAAAAATACAATAAATTTGAATAAAAAGATTCAGCTTTTACGGTACTGCATGTGAAACAAACGAACCCTGTTGCTGCGGATGTCCAACGACAACCGCCATAGTGCGCATATAGTTGTCAGAAAAAAAAACTAATGGTCGATATTGAATGGACACAAATAAAATTCTTTATCGATTAAATTTACCGTTCGCCAAGTTGCGTAATAAATAAACAAACAGTATTTCTATGGATCAGAATATGCGTTTTCAATGCAAAAAAGAACTGTTGGAAAACAATTAAGCTTAACAATTAAATTCGAGCACAACCTATTTCGGGTCAAAACAAATAGCGTTCAAGGTGAAATGTATTTTTAACCCAGGCTACATTTATAATATTTTTATTACCATATAAAAATCTATTTTAACAAGGCTATGATGATTTATTTAAAGTGTTGCCGTATGTTTACTCACAACTTCTTATATTGAGTTGCCTATTTGCCTCAGGATGCATGATAATTGTTAAGAATTCGTTTGGTATTTTCAGGGTTTTACATTTTTTTTCACAAAGCAAACATTAAATGTATTTTTCTTAGGATTGATTGGTGTTGTTCCTACGCTTTCGTTCATATTGTCACCATTAGTTTCCGCTTATTTAACTGGTACTTTGTCAGTAGTCAATTTTAATTTTTTAAATGAACTTGTCAACCTTTTTTGGTGTCGGCTTAAATCCCTAAGTTGTTGCTATTTTCAAACCTCGAAAATATTTTCGGTATTAACGTCAGAAGCCTACGTCAAGCAGAAGATCGCAGCCTTGGGCATGTTATAACATTATTGATCGTGAGTCCGTGATATGCCGATTAAGAGTTTGACATAATTATCTAACATCTTTACTATTTGCGGCATATGACTTAGATCGCAGGGAACCTTGATGTTTCTCCATTAACCAGAGGCTAGATGGGTTGGGATTTTTTTCTACTAGCTACTTTCCAAAATGAATGTACGATTACCTACACACTCTTCATTTTTTTAGCCGAATATTTTGGTTAAATTTCAGTTATCTGAGCAACGCAATGCGGAATAAATAAATGTCACCTGCAGACAAAAATCTAGATTGGTTTGTATAGTTTTCAAGTGTTGACAACATGAAAAAAACATGCTCTCTGGAGGTTTTCAACAAGCCAGTCAGCGTCTGCTAAAAGCCGCGGCAGAATTGTTTCGAATAAGTGACATATTTTAAGAAGACGTTTTCCAAAACTTTGCGATAAAGTATAGATCTCGCTTGCATTTGGATCGGTCGCCTGCCTTTGGCCGTTTGCAAGGCTGCGGTAATTTCCCGAGGAGGTACGGTCTCTTTGTACGCACGCACAGCGTGATCATCATCAGACATGCTCTTTCCGGTTTCCACAGCTCCACGTCTAGGCCAGACGTCGGGCGGAACAACCAACTCTGCTAAAAGATCAGGCGCAAAATCCACACCTCGTTGTAAAAAGCGCGTTTTCTTGCGAGTGCATTTTCTCACTGAAGATATTAACGTTGTATTATATGTAAATACAGGATACCATTTCAATTGTAAATAAATTTTGACCGGGATTTAACAAACTGTGGCTGATGACAATTTATTGCCTCATTAATCAAATAGTCACTTTACTTTTACCTTTTATGAACACTCCTTTTTTATGTTTTCTTTGCTTTTATGTTTTTCAAAGACTCATGGTGCCCCTATAAATAATCAAACAACGACAATTGCATAAAAATTAAAAAAAAAATTATACTGTTCTAAAAGTTGTTAAAACTTCTGATAAAAATATCCATAAAAAAAATTCTTCTAAATATAACTCACAAATTACGAAGTATGAAAAGTTCCAGAACAGCCCAAAGAATTAGCTATACATTTCGGCCGGTTTCGTTTTAACCTGTAGTCGATTAACATGTGTTAAATAGTATTTAGTCGTTTACAGTTTCTTGTTAAAAATGACAAAAAGTTCATCATGACAAAAAGGCGCCAGCTTAGGGGTAGAACTTAGTGGAAGGGGTTTTGACTTTAAGCCTTTCTTTTAAAAAAGAAAACTCTATTGCGTTCATTATGCAACACGTCGTTGAGGCTCAAAGTCTTCTCTTTACCAAAACAGTAGAGAGAGATGTTCATTATTTCTCAAATGCTGTTTGTAAAGAGACAAATATTGTGTCTTTTATGAGTATCGTTGTCGCTCATTTGGCACAGTAGGCCATACGGATCCACGATCCCAGATGTAGGCCTACATGTTTTTGGTGTCTCTGCTGTTAGTTAACTGTTTCTCCTGATATAGACGAAAGCAAATAGCTGACGTTTCCCGGGAAATGTTGGCAGTAAAACGAAATGGAAACGCTAAAATGTAAAGCTTATTTTTAATCTTGCAAGTTAGCGGCAAAATAGCACGATAGCGACAGGATAGCAGGTTTGTGTGAAAAAACATCGACGCCAAGACTGACATTTCAGCCGCAAGAAAGGAACAAATTTTACCGTTTTAACACGCATGATGGTTTGCTTGATCATAGAGTTATTGGGGACAATTCTTGTTTTTTGAGCAAATTACTCAACGACCTTCCGTTTAGAGAGTTAATTGTAGGCCTATTACGTTAACACGAACTGTTACATAAAAACAATAAATCATATACTCTTTAAAGGAATACAGTATATATCCGCCTACACTGTAATCATCAGTTTCCATAGGAATATTAAAATAAAGGTTAAATAAAAAAGAAATGTTACATAAAACATGATTTTTTTTCAACATTAGTTTTATAACTTATCCAGGACGTTTGTAATAACTATAAATCTATGTCAATAAAGATATGGACGGCGAACCGATATAACTTCGACCTTAAAAAGTCTGTTTTTCTTGTCAGACATAACTTCGACCTATCGAAGGCAGTTTTTTTTGCGCGATTCTTGCACAGCCTGCTTTAGCAAAGTAACGGAGGCGCGAGAATAAGTGGCAAGGCCAGGCGACAGGCGAGTTAAAAATTTAATGGGCTTAGCTTTTGTGTTTACCCGTTGTCGATCAAAACACAAGCGCTCAGGGCTATGAGTCTGTTATGGGCAGCAGCTAGCCTCTCTCAATGCACTGCCTTGCGCGGAGACTCAGAAGGCGAAGGCTTCGTTACGAAAAGAGCGCGCGTTTGTTAAGAGCCAACTAACTTGTCGCGAAGCGGGCGCTTGATTGTAATTTGGCGAGTTCGTCTCTCTCGGGAGTTTTATGGGCACCGAGAAGCAAGTGACAATGGACGTAGCCGTGATTGCCTCGATGTCAGGCCTGCTTGGCGCTGCGTTTAATTGGGCTGCGGTAGCTTGGCGAAGTTTATCTTATTATGGCAGCTAGACCTTTGAAGGTCAAGCGTGGACGGATTGGACTTTTAACGCATGAAAAACAGAACTGTTACATTTTTACATAGCGCTTAGGTGAAGTTTATGCTTTATCTTTGTTTAGGCTGTTTCAAACTAGCGCTAGGCCAGTGCTACCCAACCAGTGGGTAGCGAAGCTATTTCAAGTGGACCGCAAAGTATTTCTAAATGTTACAGTTTTCTATAAGATCGTAAAATTATTGTATTATCATTAACATTTATGCAACAATATCACAAATAAGTAACAATTAGTAGTGTTGTGTTGCATTATCTATTTCACTACGTACGCAAGTAGCAAAGATACAGGTTCTATGTAACGTCTTATCTCATTGTGGGTCGCATATTACAAAACTTGCAATAAAAGTGGGTCGTGAACTAAAAAAGGTTGGGGAGCACTGCGCTAGGCTGTTTCAAATTAGAACTAGCTAATAAGTGAAGAGGTATAGCAAGTGTATGACTACTTGTTTTTACACTGCAGGTCTAACCGGTTATTTTAGTGTTTTGCCCAACTATATTTTTTTCTATTTTATCCTTATATCGGGCGCGTTTCTCTGGAGGTTTGGACCTTTTAAATTTCGCTTCTAGCCAACTTGATATACAGCGTTTTAACATCTCAGCCGATAAGGTACATTTCTCGAAAAGACGGTTGCACCTTCAATGCACGACGCAGACCTTTCGGTCGCATTCGAAGGTTGTTGCAGATTTAACAGCGCCCGTAAAACTGAGAGTCGTCAGACTGTCATTGCCTTGCCGCGGCCCGATAATTTACGGCTCCATTTGCCTCGCAGATTCGAGAGACAGTTTCGGCTTTGTTGCCGACGAAAAGGTTCGATAGTCAGCTAAAAAGTGATTTACGCAGGGTCTAAAGTAATTTGAAATACAGCTGAGAAAATCGTACTAGTGTGCACGGAAGTTTTTATTGAAGTATCCCTCATGGCTGTATACAAATGTACACTTTTAGAAAACACTTGAGTGTAATTTAAAACTGATTTTAAATCAAAAGGTTATCAAAGAAGCCTGTTAGTCCTCATCCTATTCGAACTAATTACGATATAATGTCTCGAATCAGATCAACTTCTATTTTGATGAAAGACTTACGATGCCATTTCCCGGCGAAATTAGTTCTCGGTAAAAGGTTCTAGTTCAGTGTTCAGATTAAATGTAGTAATGCTTAAAGGAAATCACCTTCGTCGTTTTTTTGTCAGCTTGAACCATAAGCGAGATAAGTTTATTCGATAGATCTATGTTGCACTGAATATGTGAAAATAAGAATCACCTTGACCCTTGCAGGATAAATGTCGACCTTAATTCCTCGATAGATCTAATAGCAAGTAAAAATGCTTGCTTTAGAAATTAGCCAGTTCTCCTTTAACGGGTTAAAACGCCATCGAAAACGGCTGGCCAGGCAATCCGCGTTTTCCTTGGAATCCGCTTCATGGAAAAACGCGAAAGAACACTCCGAACCGCAAAGCTGCTTTGTAAAAGCTTTCGCGCGGACGTTTATCACAATCGTCGTGGCCAAGTCATAAATGCGCCCGACGTTGTTCAAGGTTTCTTCACGGGCTTGCCTGATAGGAATAGAGAGCGAATAGTTGCAAGACGTTTTATCAAGACCGTGGTTTTCAGGCCAGGCTATAGTGACGCGTTCGGGAGCTGTAGCCCAAACACGGATGACTCACATTTATGCCTTATCTTGAGGGACGGATGAAATCGCCCATTAAAGCGGTGGGAATGCGATGCTGATTGCAACAACAGCTTCGCAGCAGCCAAAAAACTAGTATTACCCTAATTTTTTTTAGGAACTAGTAAAGTTAAGGTGGTGTTAAAGTTAAGGAAGAAGGCAGGAAAGCAAAATTTAACTTGTTCATTAAAGTGTATTGACGAGGATTAATGAGGTCTGGTTAGTTTCATTAAAAATGAGAAAATGATAAAGCCGAAGTGTGATAAACGGGACAGAAAAAAATCGACTATAGCCACCAGAAATGAAGTTGTTTTTGAACATAAGTTAGTCGTTGGGTTCGCGTTTCACCAGATATGTCATAAATTATTAAGAAAATTTCCAAATTTCGCTTATCGGCGGTTGGGCTTTGTCAGGATATGAAAAACAAAGCACTGTATGCGACTGTGAAATAGGACAAGATCGTAGCCTAGCCGAATCGCAGTTGTATTGTAACCGCGTGTAATTACAATCAGTTCAATCGCGATTCGCTGTAGTACTTTTCGACAGCCGCGACAACCGAGCAAAAGTAATTACATACGCGTTAAGTGGCCAAAGAAACCGCGGAATTTGCAGAGTGGAGTTTGAACGTTGATATGGCCTGTTTTCTTTTGCGGGATATATTCGTTTGATAAAGCGGGGCAAAACAAGAGCTATAGTCAACCTACGAAATCTCGCCCCATTTCGTCCTATTATTTCAATGGCAAAAGAAAGATATTTAAAAAAAAATACCACCATACTAAGACAATGGGATTGATAAAATCTAATTTTTACAGCAAAAAGGAAGCTGTATAGTGAATGTGTGTTTATGTTTCGACGATGTCTTATTTTTTCACGATGATTTTTGTGCACAGTGAAACCCTATTATTACTTTCGTTAAAAATGTATTTATGTTTGGCAAGAAAAACGTATAACGCTGAAGATTGCTGTTTAGTCGGCAATAGACGCGTTTGTGTTCAGCGAGACTTTAATAATTATGTTTTCATTAAAATGCTGCATAAACCATGTACCTTATTCTTTTTAAATATTAAGGAGTATTTTTTAATGCTGATAATTACCAAACAAAGCATCACGTAACACTAAATCCAAGATAAAACATCGTTCCCAAGATAGTTTTTCATAAGTGCTAATTTTGCATTGATTGTGTTCAACATGTTTCTGTCACCTTTCCTTGATAAAAATTTTTCATATCATACTTGAAATTTATATTGAGTTGCATCTCGCACTGCATATGGCCTATTTCGCTCGTCCAATCTTCATCTCAAAAACTAGGCCTGATAGGTACAAAGGTTTGCCGCACGAGATTTGACAAATGTCAAGCAAGGGCGCCTAAACTGCAGTGTATGTCGACTGTGATGCAGCAGGTCTCTAAAACCCGGCAATTTCGAAGCCCTAATACGAGAGAACGCGTGCCGACGGCGAATTAACCTGAAAGCGAAATGACCATGGCTGGTTTAGGACGCGGCTGTAGCTGATAAAAGAATGACTGCGTGTTTTACCCGTTATACTGTTATATACCGGGGGTATTGTCGCAATATTTTCAATGCGAATGGCAATAAGATATTTCGGTTCACATAAAATTTAATTTAGAACCAAAGTTAGTAATTGACTTCAGTAAATTCTAATTGTAATTCGTTCAAAATTACATCATATAATTTAAAACTGTTTCTTAGCCCAAGGGACAAAAAGCAAGACTTGGTCAAATGGTATAACAACAAATTGTAAAAAAAAATAATCAATTTATGTTGATTACAGAAAACATGCGCAACGTCAGCGTTCTAGTTATTTGTACACCGATTAAAATTACCAATGCACTTGAATTATCCAACCTGATTTCTATGAAAACAATATACAAGCATATCGCATTCATAATAATTCTTCAGCGAAACAAATTGAATTGTCCACCTACCTCCCTTGCCAGGCAAAACTGAAACTAAAAGAATTAGATTCGCACTTCGCAAAATTTTTCATTACGCCTGTCTCCGAGAACGCAAATCGATGCGGTCTTCGCTTTTGTTTATGACTCGATGGGACAAAACAAAAAGTATTAGGCCATAGCTGGGTTGAATCATGATTGACTTTTAATGGCGAAGCAGCTGATTTGGAAATGAACCTCCCTTTTCCGCTATTTGCGTGCTCAGTTGTTAAAGCATGGGCGTATATGTGTGTTTCTCTGTACGAAATGTGTCAAAAATATTGACAGTTATCAAAACTGCTTCCGCCCACTCGCCCACGGTCAAGTGCGAACATTCTCCCGACGTTAAAAAAAGGCAAGGAGTTTTTTCATTTCTTTTAATGAAGAACCTCCTTAAAATACTCTTTATCATGCCACACGCGTGTATCCGGTCATTCAGTCAGATCGCTTTTTTACATCTGGCGAAAAGAGTTGGCTTACTGTGCTGTTGGCCTTTCAGCGAAATGAGTTGGCTTACAGCTGTTGGCCTTACAGCTTTGTTGTTGTTGCAGACCGTTATTAGTAACCAAAGGTCTCGGACAAGTTTGTTTTTCCTGAACCTGGACGATAAGGTTAAAATTTTGAAATGATGTTACGCCCTCGGCCAATAAATGCTGCTGGAGTTTTACAACCGGTCTTGATATTCGCCTGCCTGAACATATTATTTCTATCAACTGCGGATTTCGTTGAAGGTATGCAAAAGGACTTTGTATTATTTTTGAAAGCTCTATTCGTTTTTACAGAAATTTACGCAATATTAATTGATAAAAATCGAAAAAATATTGGAAGCGACGCATAAAGACCGAACTAATGTAATCTATATTTAGAGTGTAAAATTTCAAGCGAGGATTTTTCTTCACATTTTGTTGTCTGCGGAAGATTCTGGACTAGCTAAAGGGTTTCAGCGAACTGTATTATCAAAGTTAAATATAATATATTCTATCCAGAAAAACCACCTGGTTTCTTCGAAATTAACGCCGTTTAACCTAATATAGCTTTGAGCTAGTCATGATCCTTACGAAAACTGGTTTAATCTCTTCTTGGCGACATTAGTTTCTGACCGCCGTTTGTCTAACATATTTTCCCATTGAGTCAATTTTCTCTTGTTGTTATAGTTATAAAAGTCACGAACTTGTGTGTTTTCCAAATCCCTTTGTAAATGCTAACAATCATAGTTAACGTTTGAAAGAAAAATTAGACTTGATTTTTGGACATCGGAACTAAATTATTTTGTAAAACTAACAAATCAAATCCCTCACAAAAAATGTATTAACGCTTAAACCAAAAACGAAGCATCCTCAATATTTGGCCGTTTGGTTGCATCAAAGCAAAATCAGATTGCTTGTTGTTTTGTAACGTTACATGATGTGACACTGACATCTGGTCGACCGGCATTTTCCCAACGTGTTTGTCCTCACTTACCGCAGATTAATATTAAATCCAAACCAGGCCACTGTGCTGTGTAGCATCTTTCCTAACTTAATGTGAACGTTTGGTTTATAAAAAAAGGCGAACCAGATTACAAACCCCCTTGCCGCTTATATTTCATCGATGTAACACGTTTTTTTTACTTTTTACATGATTTACCGAAATTGGAATAAAGTCTTTGATAATGGCGACATTCAAAGTTTTGGATAAAACTGTCGCCGATAACCCCAGGTAACAAAAAAAAAACTTCAGCAATTTAACACTAAGTACAGTATAGGCTTGTCGGCTACATCCAAATCAAACCTAACCTAACCTTGTATATTTTATACATTTCCAGGCAAATCCACCTAAAACCTATTACAATAACCCTTTAAAAATATACTAAACAATTCAATACCAAGTGCTTGTACATCAAATCAAATCAAACCGGACCTAAACCTGTAAATGTTTCTACATTTCCAGTAAAATCGACCAAAAAACATATTACGATAACCCCGACAATAAAAAAATCCACAGTTAAACATCTAGCGCAATATTGACAGTGACTTGTACATCTAAATCAAACCGAACCTAACCTTGTATATTTTATAAATTTCAGAAAAATTCACCGAAAAACCTATTACAATAACCCTTTAAATATACACTATAAAAATTCAACAACAAGTGCTTGTACTTCAAATCAAACCTGACCTTACCCTGTATATTTTATGAATTTCTTAGGAAAATCCAACACCCGCGTCCCGGCTCGACATTGCTCCACCGACCCCAACATGCCGTCGCTCATGCTGGGCGCAGACCAGCCCTGCGACCCTCTGACCAACTGCAGACACGGTGGTATATGCTGGAAGTCAAGGAGCAACTCGACTACTTTTGCCCGCCGACGCAAATGGATGCGATCCGGGGAAGGTTGGTTGAACTCAAAGCTTTAAATCCCCCCAGTATTCCACGTAAACTGGCTGTGTTGCAAGCAAGTCATTTTGAAATGAAGTTTAAGTCAAGCATAACTAAACTTTCTAATGGACAAGTCCCAGTCCATTGGTTGCCTAAGTCAAGTCCCAGTCAAATCACAATTAGTTTCAAATCCCACAGTATTTCCCGGAGATAGGCTGTGTTACAATAACAAGTCTTCTTTGAAATGAAGTCCCGGTCTAGGATTCGTTAAATAACTTAAGTCAAAGTAAAGTGTTTTCTACTAACCTAAATAACAAGTCCCAGTCCAAGTCATCGGTTGCCTAAGTAAATTTATAATTTGAGCAAGCCTAAATAACAAGTCAAGTCCCAGTCCAAGTCATTGGTTACCCTTGTCATAAAAATATTAAAACTGAAAGACTGTACATATTATGAGCAATATCTCCAGTAAAAATAGCGTAAACGCAACAAAAAGATCAATTCAAGTAAAGTGATTTTGCCCGAAAACCTGTACCAAGTCAAGTCATTTGAAAACAGTGACTTAACTGGATTTGTTGCACTAAATATCAGGTTAAACTACTAATAGGCCTATATTTTACCGGGTGTCGCACACAACGCACAATATAATACTTCATTAAAACGAATGGCTGCGTAGCGCAAGCAAATAAAGCTATATAGGACGAACGCTAGCACGTAATCATTTCGTTAAATTTTCGAAACATAGACATATTTAATGTTTTATTTTTGCTTTTATGTTTAAATTTTAATTACAGAGAAAGAAAACTTCATAACATTTTTTTAAATATTGTACAATAGGACATGCAATTTTAGATAGAAAATTACTGTTCGAGTTACCGAAAACAGTTAAAATTGCCGTTTTTTAAATGCGCTTGCTCCATAAATAGAATGTCTGAATATCGAAACAAAGTTATATTGCGTTTAAAATATTTATTTTCCATTAATACCTACAGGAGCATTTTCGTGATATTTCCGGAAAGTTTTTCGTTATTGAAACCGCGGACTTCTAGTGACCCAAAGTAATACGTCTTATTGAATAAAAAACTTCACCATTATTCCATTAAATCAATCAGGGGTCAATGCAGTTACAAAGTATTGTTCAGTTTTACAATTTTATGCCATTACCTTTTGCTCTGAGGTACATTGAACCGAAAGGCCCCTCCTTTAAGCGAAATCGAGCAAATCAAATACACGCCATTCAATTCATACAATGATTTAGTGTCACGCCATTTTAAGCATGGTTGTCGCATTGTTAAATATTGTTTACAGGAAGGGTGTGACGATTCGTATGGCGAAAGCTCTAATATTCTCCCTACTGTATGGTCCTCAAAATATTGCTGTTGGCTAAAAAACAAGATTTATTGGAATAAAAACGATTTTGATGAAGTGGTATAAAACTTGACAAAGTAACAGTCATTGTTATTTAAAATTAATTAACTGACGAGAACCTAATACAAGTGGTCAATATTCTCAAAAAGCTAAAATTTGAAGGAATATGATTAAATGCTTAACCTTTTTGTTATTTTTCTTTACCTGCGACTTTTAATTTTTTCCATGTATTTTTTTCATATTTTTATTTATCGAAACCATGATATATTCCCAACGGCAAAATCGATCATCAAGTGTTTTTTAACCCGTAGAAGTTAGAAGGTTCGTTATTACCGTACAGCCTTATATGGCTAATCTCGATGCAGTGTTAATTTATCGCGACGGGCGCACAGGTTTTACGCGTCGGAGTTAAACGGAAAAACCTGACAAGGCCGCAGTGTGGCCTTCGCACACAGCTTTCCAGCTCGCACCTGACACGTTTACCGTTTTGTTGTGGCCCCGGCGACTCCATAAATGGCCCGGTGTGTGTCGATAGAGAGATCTCGGAATTAGCGGCACCGGTGACAGGGTATCTGTTCTCATTTGCTTTTGCTTACAATAAACACGCAAAGCAGCCGCTCAGCCGGGCCGCGGAATTTCCTCGTGTTGAATGTATCTAAATGCGACGTGCGTCTTGTCGCGTGTCGCGCCGTTTTGTAGTTTCTCCTTTAAAGAGAGGTGTGATAGAAAGCGACAAAACGCAGCGCGAGTCAAATGAGGACGACGTGACTTGTTTTCGTTTCGAATCGTGCCTGACCTTGCCCGTTTTGACAAGGTCAAATATTCGAGTTGTCGAGATATTTTAGATTGGCATACATCACCTTAATATTTGCCTATTTATCTACCAATGTTGAGCAATTTGCTAAACATATTTAAAAAATATATTCATATTGTTTGTTGTAGAATGGTCATGCAATGACCATTTCTTTTAAAATTTTTACCAACGATGCTCAAATTAATATTTAATTTGACAACGAACATGCGTTCAGTTTACGAAGCAAAAACATTAAAATAACATTCCTCGTACCAATTGCTTTGGCTCTTTTTTTGGGGCCAGTCTTAAACTAGACTTAAATTATGTCAAAATGACTTGTTGCAATACTTTAAATAGTTTGCATTTTAAACAGTTCGAATATCTCTATATATTTTTTCAACACGCTTAGTCAACCCGACCCCCCTCTCGGATAAACAAATATATAAACAACTCTTGCTTTGGCAGAGAGATGTCGCTGTACAATGCATTGCGACAACTATCCGGTAAGGTCCCGTACCGACCCGGAGCTTAACCACGTTTGCGGATCCGACGGGCGGACGTACGAATCGGAGTGTCACGTGCGTCTTGCCGCATGTCGCTGTCAGTGGCCCGTGTCCGTTATGTGGATCGGATCCTGTGAGAAGGGTAAGCTCCCGCGCCGCTGATTAGCCTGAATGTAATAGGAATATAAGTTTGCAACGAACATTGAAAGAGCCAAAAACCGACTCCAGCAACAAGACCGAAATTAGAATAACATTATCATCCAGCCAGTTTGACGAAAGACCAATAAATGTCGAACACTTACTAGTCGTTGAAATAAGGTCTAAATCACTGTAAGACCTAAACCCGTAAAAATAAGACAGACTGAGGCATTATTGCAACAAGTTTAGGCCTTATTTCGCCGTAGATATTACGCGTTGTTTGTTTAATATGTTATTTGTCTTAATACTTCTATGATATTATAGGAAATTTCGCTTTGGATATTGTTGCTTTAAAGGTCTTTTGTGTGTTGCCCTAATGAATAAATTCTTAAGTGTGCACCTCTAGGCATATGCTTACTTGTCAAGTCTTACTTGTCAAACCCATATACTACTAATGTCGTGGCTGCAGGTTTATTATAAGCAGATAACGCCTTTAACAATTTACTTGAGGGCTATAAACATTTAATTTGGAGGTGTAACTCTCTAAACGGGTGCGTAACTGTCTAATTTTTGTTTATATAGCTGTTTAGATTTTAGCAGGTATTTCTAAATCTCATCTCAATTTTTAAAAGTGAAAAAGCTCTAATTTAAATTTTAGTCTGATTGAAAACATAAAAAAAATCTGCGTTTTAGTTTGTTTAATGGAGTCGCTGAAAACAAAACAAATTATGTTTTTGTTAATTTTAACGCAGGTCCCCGCAACTTGCAGACCGCCTCTTTGTCACCCTTCGACGCCCAGTCAGGGTCGGGGTCCGGTGACGTCACGTCTTGCGTGGAAGATGTGACGTGTCGCTTCGGGGCTGTTTGTGACGTCGACAATGAGGACGAGCCGTGCCTTTGCCGGCAAGGTAAAAAAATAATCCTGTTCTATTTGCTGTTACAATTTAAAGGTTTGCATTTAATAGTTAGATTGTGGTTTAAGTCATTTAGTGCAGTGCTTCTCAACCTTTTTCAGTTTGCGACCCACTTTTAATGCTTTTTTATGCGACCCACCACGGGATCAAACGAATAAAAAACAAATTAATAAGGAAGTTAGATTAACATTCACTTAAAACCTGCATATTTACTACTAATAGAAAACTGTACCTTTAGAAATGCTTCGCGACCCACCAATGGGTCGCGACCGGAAGCACTGCTTTAGTAGACTGACATATTTAAATGTGGGATAGGAAACTTATTCCTACATTGTCCTGATGAACCACGGCTTTGCAAAAGTTTGTCAACATCACAATATATGTCGTTAAACAGCGCCACATGATTTCCATATTTAGAATTAGACAAATACGGCTATTAACAAAGATTAATATTTAAACGTGTCACTTTTGCGAATTTATATGTTGATAGTCACTTTGCCATGTGAATGCAAACTGTTCTTTAAAAATTATTAGATTTTTATTGCTAATTTGGTCTCTAATATCACTAACGCAGTTATGTTATGTTACCATTTTGCCTCGTTAATTGTTACTTAACTGTACATTGTACAAATTATAATTCGCAGCCAAATTTTAAAAAAATGTTCGCTTGCCCCTTTTTCAGTTTGTCAACTTGTCTATGACGTTTTGTGCGATTTACCACGCGAAAATGCAGCTCCCAATATTGCTGTGCGCTGTAATGAATTTTGTATAGCATCTACATACATTCCTTGATAATAAATGTGCCAAAATTCTGGAGCTTTAACGTCACGTTTTCCGTCAACTTTTCCAAAACTGCGTCACAAGCCACGTGCGTGGTTTTCTGTCACTGGCAACCCTCCCTTATTCAACTGACACGCCATGTGCTGTCTTGCGGCTGTTGGTCTGTATAAGTAAAAGCAAAACCCAGTGACTGGCAAATACCCTTATGACGCGTGTTCGGTCGGCACTCCCTGGTCCCATTGGATGTTTTATCTCGGAAATTCGAACTGAGCGGAAAGTTATAAAATTGTCCGAATGTAGTAAACAAGTCATTAGAATTCGAAATGACTAAAGTCCAAGTCATGTCATTAAATAAATAGCTAGTCAAGTGTAAGTCAAAAGTCATTGCCAAAGCAAGTAAAATTCAAGATTGCAGTAATAAAAATAAATATTAAACTGACCAATATTTCGCATTGCAAACATCGAGAAGTTCCGAGAATCATAAGCCGTCCAAACTTTTCGAACCAACTAAATTGACCAATCGACTTGAGGCTTGTCAGGACTGTGTTAATCCTCTCTTTGGCTCGCTTAAAATCTTTCTGCGGGCGTTCATATCTCGCTGCTTGGGCATTGCCGTAAACACCTTTCACGCGCCTATCGTTTCATCTCTTGCAGATTGCGAGGGCACCGTGCCTGAGACTGTGTGTGGCACGGACGGCAACAGCTACTACAACGAGTGCTATCTCAAGGAGAGGGCCTGTCAGGAACAGCGCGACATTCAGCTTAAACACACCGGGCTGTGCTCAAACGTAGAAGGTAAGCATTGAGAAATTCGCGTTTTAGACCGACGTGGCCTTGCAGCAGGCTTGTTTGCGGCTTCTCATTGAATAGGTTTTTTTGGACATCAACTGAAACATACAAAGTGAAAGCTACGAAAAAATTAGAACAATATGGAAACAACGAATGGAATAATCAAACATATTATTCTATACCAAAACTTAAAGAAACGAAACCAGTTTTTCGACAACTAAAGATTATTTATTAAAATAAAACTAAAATGGCGTCCAATATTTATTTATTTATTATAAAATTAAAAAACACACAACACAACGTAATCAGGTGTCGATTGCATTCTACAGTAAGTGCCTTTCCGCCAGAAATCTTTCCCGTGGAATATGGCTCGTTGGATGTTTAACGTTATACGCAGTCAACTGATTTACTGGTAATTTTAAAGCAAAAAGTGGCCATTTACTTTAAAATGTTCCATATCAAATATGTGTGGCTCACGGTTATGCATGCTTAGCACCGGACTGTGCTCACACGTAGAAGGTGAGCATTGAGAAATTCGCGTTTTAGACCGACGTGCTGGTCTACTATAGGCTTGCTTGCGGTCCGACACTGCATTGTTGGATGTTTACCGTTATGTGCAGTCAACTGATACATCTGGTAATTTTTAAGCGAAAAAGTGGCCAGTTACATTGAAATGTTTAATATAGATTCTCTGCGGCTCACGGGATATGCATGCTGGAAAAATAATAAACTGCAGCCATTTTATTTCGCAAGATTTCTGAAAATCTTTTATTCATAATTTTGTCGAAAAATGTTCGCAAACCTGTATATACTGGCTGTAGAAGTGCAGATAAAAGGTATCGTTGGATAAAATTGCGTTAGAAAGCAACGAAAGTAGAGCAAAAAATACCCTACACTGAACGATAAACGCAAAAAAAACCGTCTTATTATTAGCCATATTGCCATACAATGTTGTTCAAATTGCAAATATTAAATCCGGTTTAAGATCAACTTTAGCTGACTGCCGAAAGCCATTACTTAATCGAGTTTAGACGCGAAGGTCCTGATTTTTTTTATCGAATCCGCGTTGCACAATTTTCCATAATTCTGGTGTTGATGCAATGAAAGAAACACCCACATACGTGTGAAACAACTGTGATCTAGCCCTTCAAAAGCTGCTTTTTGACCAACGATTACAGCTTACTTATTAAAAGTACGCAGAAAGCTGCAGACCCACCGAATCTGTCGATCAATGACGCAAACAAGGCAGGCTAGATAAACGGCGGTGAGGTTCGAACTCACGACCCCAACACATACCGGGATCGTTGCCGAAGGTCGGGAGTTTAAACCTCACTGCAAGCTGGTTGTTTTTTAGCCTGACTTGCATCTTGATCGACAGATTCGTAGCGTCTGCGATGGCTTTATGATTTAGCTTTGAGCTGCACTGGACTTACTCAGTTGGTAACTGGTTGGATGGAAAAAAGTCGCTTTACCAACTGAGCGACACAGGAAGCAAGGCAGGCTAGAAAAACAACTATAGCTTGCAGTTCTGGTGTTGATTGTGTAGTTTTTGTTGTTGGAAACTTGTTTTTCAGTTAATAAGGAGTTAAATAATTTCATCTGTTTTACATGCGACGAATTCCTCGTTATAATGAATCTCATAATAAAAATTCATACCATCCTTATGGTTTGTCATTTGCTAATAGTAAAATTACTTGGCAACCTGAAATACTTTTTTCAGTTGTTTTATTATTGTTTGTATTTGCGTAGCAACCGTTGCCACGACGACGGCTCCGAACCCATGCGAGGGAATCTTCTGTATTCACGGAGCGTGCGTTCCTATTGGTCGAGACGACTTCGAGTGCTCGTGCGATGCGGTTTGCGACGAAGGTAATTTTTGTAATATTTTTGTTTTTCTCTTTTATTTCGATCTGAAAATACGGTTAGCTGCTAAGAAGTTATCTTTACGGAACGAGTTCAATAATTAAGTAATTAACTAGGAGTAAAATGTTTTTACCATGGCATGTAGAAATGAGAATGAATTGTATTTGATGCCTCTTTTACTGATTTTAAATTATCGAAAATCCAAATGGTATATACCGGATGTCTTAGGCTAAAACACAGTAGCCTATACCCATTTATATTCCAGTGTTTAGATAGATACTCTGGTATTTACTTTGTGTGACGGAAAACAGCTGTATTTCTGCTTGAAAACACTGAAGTTTTGGAGCAACATATAGGGTAGGTTTACGCAGTAACGTCGAAAGTAACTCAGGCACTGAGGTACTCCAACATGAAAAACAAACAGGGGTGTGAAATTAGGTCAAATTTAATCTATAATGGCCAAGTACGACAACTGTTGCCAAGATTATACCACGGCCTTAAAGGTGAGATTGGCCTTATTAAGAGTGGATTGGTATTCTGGCATGCAGACATTCCTATGGTCGGCACACCTTGACAAACACTCTTTCTGTGGACCACAACGATAGTATCAATAAACAATGTCTAGAATGTTGCGATCGTCTCAGACCAATCTGTATAATGTTGCGTAACGGCCTAAATACGCCTCTCGATATATCTGCGGGAAATACTGCGATCCGCCCTTGCAAGACCGTATTTGGCCGCGCCAACTTTAAAAAGCTAAAAAAAACGTAAATTTGCAGCTGTGTTGAAACAGACAACCGAAGGCTTTTCGGTAAAAATGTTTGCTTTGGCATTTCGCCCGATTTAGAAGCCCTTTAAGCTAAAATATTCGTATTTCCTAATAAGGTTATTAAAATGCTTCACACAAAGTTTAAAATATTTTCTACCCGTCGATTTCCGAAATAGGTTATACTGATATGTCATTGATGCTTTTTTTGTTCAACAAATATTTGCTGCCCAAAAACTTAACACTGTAAAATTTTGAACAAAAAAACCCTCGTAATATGAATCCCGTTCCTTCACACACCTGAAAAAAATCTTACACCAGAGCAAAACAATAACAACTAAAATGTCTTATAAGCAATAACCCGGACTAACGGCGTTTGCCGTTTCATCAATTAAAGCACTTAATCATCCAGACGCCTTTCTGGTGCAAAGCAAAAATTAAAAAAATAAGGTGAAATTAAAAATTCACTTAAAAAAATTATATATTATAAACAATATGCTCATCAAACGGCCTTTGTCATTTTATCAAAACAAAAACCTCCAATCTTTCAGACGCCTTTCTGGTGCAAAATATTTCACTTTCTCGCTTTAAAAAATTAGGCAAAATTAAAAAAAATCACTAAAGAAAAAAATCCATATATTATAAACAGTACGCCCATGCAACGACCTTTGTCATTTTATCAATACAAAATACTTCAATCCTTGGACGCTTTCCTGGTGCAAAGCAAAATTTTTTAAAAGTAAGGCAAAATAAAAAAAATCACTAAAGCAAAATGAAAAAAAACAAACATATATATTATAAACAATACCGACGGGCCAGCGACTTTTACCATTTTATCAGTACAAAATACTCCAATCTTTCAGACGCCTTTCTCTAGCAGAAGAACTTGCTTTCTTGTTTTGAGAAACAATAAGAAAAAATTCAAAAAAAAAATCATATATTTTATAAACAGTAGGCCTACGCCCATGCAAAGACGTTTTACATTTTATCAATACAAAATACTCCAATATTTTAGACGCCTCTCTGGTGCAAAAGAACTCTCTTTCTCGTTTTAATAAAAAAATAAAAATTAATAAAAAAAAACATCTAACTCAAACAATACACCCGTCCAACTACTTTAACGATTTTATGTCATTTTATGAATACAAAATACAATTTCTCAGACGCCTTTCTGGTACAGAGGAACTCTTTCTCTCGCTTAAGATGCTCTCTAAGTTTAGAAAAAATAAGGCTGAACTGAAAAAAAATTTAAAAAATTTCAATAAAGAAAAAAAATCATATATTTTATGAACAGTACGCCCATGTAACAACTTTTGTCATTTTATCAATACAAAAACAATTTTCAGACGCCTTTCTGGTGCAAAAGAACTCTCTCTCTCGCTTCGGCCGCCAATCGATCCGTCAGCTCGGTCAGCTTCTTCCCGACTTCCGGTCGCGCTACTACGACGACGTCCAGCTGCTGGGGCTCCTACCCACCACTACGACCCCCCCTGACCCCTCACCGACCCCCCGAAAGCGCCCAGTGACGTCACGGCCGCGTATACCCATTGTGACGCCGTGGGATGACGCAATACCGCACGAGAAGGGGATGATCTTTGGTGAGGAAGAGGATTTCGTTAGTCTTTCAGAGAGAAGCTCAAGACGCGCCGAAGAAAGAAAGAGCAGGAGACGAAGGGTGAGCATTTTCCATTTAATCGCCCGCCACAATCCACTGACCCGCTAATGACCAAGTAACCTCCGCCACCTTGCAATGACCCTCGAACCACGCAACTCACGTATTTTCAACAATGCGGTTAACTGGTGACGTCATCGGTTTAAAACGGCGAATTTACGTCACATATGCTGCTGCACGCTATTACGTCATTGCGAAACCTGCTTAGTCAAATAAAGTTTTGGCCGGTTTTAGACCGAATGATCAGTATTCGAATAAAAAATCGATTTCATGGTTGAAAAACAACGTTTTGGCCCTGTTAAAGCATCTTAACTCTCTTATTAACTTGGAGTCGATGGTGTTTTTTTTTTGAGGGGGGGGGGGTCGTTTTGTTGGTTTTTGGAAAAGCGAAGGCTGAATCTTTTGTAACCTTTTTGTCGTTTTGTTACGAAAGGGTGAGCCAGTGCTGCTTAGTGCAATTTATTTGAAGCATATTTATTTGAAATCTTATAAAAGGGCGTAAGAAGGGTGAGCTAGTGTTCGGGCTTTTGTGGCGTATTTTGGTCGTTTTTTTAATTTTTCAAAACGGCGAAGGTTGAGTCTTTTCGCTTTTTTTTTTAATTTTTAAAAAGACGGACTTTGAGTTTGTAAGTATTTACATTAGTTTAAAGATGAAATACAAAATGTGTTTCTTTCATATATTAAGGGCAATTCTTACAAATGTTGCTTCAACTGTTCTTGTAGCCCGCCAATATTTTCAGGTTTTTCAACTTTTTTTAAACAGTCCATTTATAAATAACAGTTATGTTTTCAAACGATTTTTAACGATTTTTAATTTTCCTCAAGTAAATTCAAGACTTTATGAACGCCTTGAGTAACAATGTTAAGTGTTACATCGGGCGCTTCAGCGGCATTATAAGTTCCCTATCTGATATTAGATGTATACAATTCGTACCAGAAAAGCATTAATCCTCAAACAGAAACCTATTATTAATAGTTGCGATTGTATACAACCCAACAGCCTAAAAACATACCAAAAATATCGTCATAGACTTGAGTGCATTTTTGTTTTACCTGTTGATTTTTAAACACAGACAGACCCATTCAATGACAATCTAGTCCATCGAAGGTTGTTACAAATTGTGCAACGGATAAGAATCAACGTACATCATTTCAACATATTCTTTTTTTCTTTAGCAACGAAGGCAGAAACGAGTGAGAAACAGCAGCCGACACCGACTGAGGAGACCCAAGCGTTCCTCGTCTATACACGCCGCCCCATCGCGCCAACTGAAACTGATCAATGAGACCGTTTGCGGCACGGACGGAAAAACGTATAGGAACGAATGCCAGCTCCGCGTGCACGCATGCTACGAAAAGAAAAGCACCAAGGTACGGCGACATTGCTTTACCTCTGTTTAAAAGATAAATATAGAACACCTGTTACGGTCTATAAAATGGAAAACATTTTTTACATACCACGGGTTCTTAAACTGGGTTCCATGGACCCCTTAGTGTCCGGTGAACTAGTTTTAGGGGCTCCATGTATTAAAATACTAGTGCATATACGAAGTAATTAATTTTTCAAAGAAAACAGATTATTTAAAAATCCAACTGTTTTGCAATGAATGTATAGTTAGACTCTATTTAACTTTCACATTTTCGGACCGAAATAAACTGAGTTATGAAGTCTATTTGTATTGTGACTTCATTTTTGAGCATTTCTTACCTACCGGGGTCCATGCAAAGCAAAAAAAAATGTAAGGGTCCGCGATAAAAAAGTGTAGATTAAGAACCGCTGGTATATACCCTTCAGTTTAAAGCACACCGGATCGTCAAACAGTGTCGGCCTCATTGCACAAAAATAGTCATTATAGCCTGCACAGTGTGTAGATTCTGTGATGTAGCCCTTTAGAAATCGTAGTATCCAACGATAGCAATACACTTTACTTGTCATTACAGCACCTTGTGTGTGTATTCTGTGATGTAGCCTTTTAGAAATCGTACTGACCAACGATAGTGACACACATTACTTGTTATTGCAAAAATACACGCGCGTAAATGGATTAAGTTTAGAAAACAGGTAAAAGCTTTAACCAATATTATGTAAATAGTTTATCTAGTTTTAACGAAAACCCGTATTAGTAAAGCTCTAGCTTCTTAGTTGTGTTTTAAATTTGGCTTTTTAAACTTCAAATCCAATGGTGTTATAACTGAAGATAGTACAATTCAATTAATAGTGTTTTCTAACTAACAATTTGATAGCTATAGTTATTATAAATTGCGTTTCACGGATATTTACTTACATGTGGATTTTATATACTCAGGTCAATAAGGTTGGTGCTTGCCCAATCTACTACAAGAGAACTCCTGAGGCCAAAATAAAGACTGAAACGCAACCTGCTTCATCCACGGTAAGTTACATTCTAAACCAGGGATGTCCAACCCGCGACCCGCATTGCGGCCCGCCTGATATTTACGTGCTGCCCACCACTTATTCTCACTTTCAGAAGCCTTTATTAAAAACAATTGTTTCGACTATCATCAAAACGTGTAGAACGCGCAGTATTTGATATAGGCCTAATCTTATAGTTTTTCTGAGACTATAATCGAGTCTAATGTCGCATTTCATCATCCATCGAACATTTTTTAAGGAAATATATCAGCCCAAACATAAAAACTCAATTTTTCGCGCTTCGCCATAACAAAAAAAAAGGTCGAGATTACTTGTATATTTACGCACGAGTTCACTCTAGAGGAGCGGGTGTTTATAAGTTAAGTTGTTTTATGACGTCACGATATGACTGAGTTATGACGTCACCCCTTTAATTTGAGAGGTTTTGCGGCCTATCGAAATTTTTAAAGTGGCAATGCGGCCCATTCTGCTAAAAGGTTGGACATACCTGTTCCAAACAAACAATAGCCTATACTTTCGTATTACGTGTTTGAAAGTGTTGTACACAAGTCATTTGTAACAACTTAGGCACAAGTCAAGTCAGTTGGAATAAATAAAAAGTCAAGTCCCAGTCAAGTCAAGTCATAATTAGAGCAAGTCAGTTTCAAGTCAATTCCTTGTCAAAACAAATGATAATCTAGTCCAAATATTAGCAGCAGCTCAACTAAAAAATAAAACAAAAATATATAAAAACAACATATAGCAAGCAAATTGTTTTATGTGCAAAACTTACCATCAATAACCCCTTTTTATATTAAAAAATACCTACTTAACAAAACACTTTATTTCAACACAAGTCATTTGTCCAAATGACTAAAGTAAATTCGAGTAATTTGAAAAAAGTAACTTAAGTGCACTAGACTCAAGTCATTATAACACTGGTGTTTAATTTATTTAAAGTTTTCAGAAAAATATATATTGGTGAATATAAAAGTTAAAGTTTAATTTTTTTCCTAAATTGTTGTAGCATATTCTTTTAATGTTTTGATTTGGCGTTAGGTTGTCCTTGACTTGAATATGTGAAGTTTATGACCAAGTTTCAGAAAAGTGAAGTTCAAAACTTTTTGTGGCTGCTGTAGGTCAATATTAAACAGAGTAAACGATCCTCGTTAAGTTGCGCATTCCTCTAAGAAATGCATTAGGAAGCAGACAAAAGCAAACTTTATACTGTTCAAGGGTTTAGGCAAATTTAAGGTCACAAACTGACACTTTTATGAACCTACTACAGTATGGTGCAATGCTCTTAGCTAACTAGCTTACAACGGCTGACGTCCTTGCGACAGCTCTATAGTTTAACTTTGTCGTAGCTTTGTTAGCCCGTCTTAACGTTTCGTAAGCGTCGCTAAATTAGAATTAATACAAAGATATATGAAACTGTTTTCTCGTAAATAGGTTGTTGAACTACAAAACTCATTTTAAACATTTCAGGAGTACGCGGCCACGCGAACTTTGTCGACAAGCGAAGCAAGAACAGAAGCACCTTTTGCTGAAACTTCACCACAGACCACCATAGAAAATCAGGTCCTGGTAACGACGCAGCCAATGCAACATAGTTCATTAACAAGGGTTGTAAAGCCTTCAACGACGGCCGCTAAACCGAACGTTGCGACGGACATCGAACCAGCAGGCAGTAGCAAGAATAACGACGCTTCTGTAGACTTCCGCAAACCCTGGGTGATAGGCTTGGCCGCCGTGCTGCAAATCACCATTCTGGCGTTAGTTGCTAGCTTCGTTTACCGCTGGTTCGCCAAGAAACTCGGCGGCAAGCAAAGTGACAACACTAACAATAACAACAACACTATAAAGCCATCTGCGCGCTGTCCCGCCCGCTCGGCAAAGGCGCCTTCCAAAAGGGAAAACGTCTGATCGCGAATTTGTCGTGTTGTACATCGATTTCTTTCTTTTTGTTACCCTTTTTTCCCGATTGCGACCAAATTTCTACGAAAGTTCTTTCTTGATCGTTTCTGTTGTTGCTTTCCAGACCCCCGCGGTTGTTGTACTTTTACCCGTCTGACCGATATTTATGTGACTGGTAAATCCATATGGTGCTTATTTGGATCAGCAACATAATAAGAGTGTATAGTGGTGCTAAATAGCAAGATTTCCAAGTGTTGGATGTCTCTAATACGCAACAAGAAGCCCTTCGTTTACTGGTCGGTTGATGGGCTTTTTCAGTGAACAGTAAAACACGCAATATTAACGGCAGAAACTCAACTGATCGCTTACATCAGTAAACACAAAATTTGTTAAAATTTTTTATAAATATAACTTTGTTTGTATCGGGAATTTTGTTGCCTTACCCTACTCGTATGAAAAGCTTATTTACGTTGTAACGCTTGTTTTAGGTTTCGGGCATTATGAATACTAAACATATATTCCTTCGGTTGCACGTTTGAGGCCACCTTTAAAGCACTTGCACAAAGTATAATTTCAATTACTTTCCGTTTAAAGTTAAATTCCGATCAACGTCAAGGCTAAACGAAAAATAAAATTAGGATGAATATAGTAAAAAGTTTATTATTGTTACCGTACATTGTTATCTATATTTTGTAAAAGTTCTGTCGATAACCGCCCGTTCTTTCCATTGATTGTCCTGGTATTGAGTATAGGAATGTCCGATAATATCGGATCGCAGCCGATAGCCGATGCCAAATCGCAGTATTGGTACTCGTCCGATAAGAGTGGTAGCGGTGCCGATCCTCTACTAATTTAATATAGGTATTTTAGCCATAATGTGTTACCAATGCAGCAATATTTACCTCAAAAAGGTATATATTTATCAAAAAAATAGTAGGCGAATAACTAATGGTTATTAAATTTCCTAAAACTACAGAAAATATTTGACCTACTAACCTGAGAAAAGTTATCCATAAACGTTTTAATTTTTGTTTGTTTGTGTGGGCATATTTTATTGGTATAGGTTAGGATAAAGTTACTTTTAAATAAAATAAGGTTGGTATAGGATTAAAATGTCAAGTATTGGACAACCCTTGTATTGAGTGCCCTAAGTTAATTGGGTTATGTTGAAACTTACCACGTTTATTGATTGTATTACAAATGCTTGCAAACTGTTAAAACTGTCTGATAACCGAAATGACACCCGCTAAGCGAATATCCTTATTCTCTCGTTCATATTGCATTTTGCGTGCTTTTTCGTTTAACTGATTTGCAAACAAGGTTAAGAAAATATAAAATGGCTTTACGCTCTGTGTTTGTTTACAAGCCAAAAATTCATTGTTATTACCATTTTGAAGGTTAAGCTAATCTTTAGGACACTGCACACTTCGCTCCTTTGTTAAAATTTTAGTTAGATAGGTGTTAAAATACAAAAAGTTTTTGTTTAAGTTGCCGGAATTGTTATTTTCGATTGTGTGATGAGACGCACAACGCCTTCGGGCTAAAACAAATGTTTCAAAATAGGGCAAGACAACCTACAAACGCAATCCAGATTTGGTTTATTTAAGTACAAGTAGTTAAAATAGGCCAAAATGCAGTTTGGGGGTTTAGGGGCATGGCCACCCCGGATCCGCTCCTCTGATTTTTACTGGCTTGCATGAGGCTCTAAAGGAGCCATATATTGTGTCGTTCTTTCTCTGTCAACATCGGATTTAAAAGAAATAAACTGACGCAAATCTTGAAAAGAAAGTTGACCGTTGAAAAGAAAAGTGGTACAATGCGAAAACAAATTACATAAGACCAGATCTAGGTTTATAATACTTCACAATTAGTAACAAAAATAACCAGCCGTTTAGTCAGCCAACCAGTTTGATGCATTACACGGATATGAAGTTTAGAGGGAGAGATCTGTCAGTCGATGAAGATTGCTACCTGGTGTGGATTTTTTTTTGTGTTAAATGTGAAAGTGGTTGCGTGGAGTGCTTACGCATTAGCTAGTTACTAGGCCTCCTTATTAATTTGCTGTTTTGAGGTGTTGTGTCTGGACGATAGGAATTTAAAATAGCATTATAATGCGTGTATATATAAATGCACTGTAGATATTGTAGCTTCATACATCTTATTGTGTGTCTGGTCGTAATCAACCGGAATACATATTTGTAATTTGCACATTCGAACGAGAATCCGATTGGCCAAAAGGCGAACTTAAAGTTATTTGCTTGATGACGTCACGCTTAGACGTATTTTTGTGACATTATTTGTAGCTTTTATCATGCATTATTCCACTGTTGCCCAACTTGACATCACAATGCACGTGACCAGTGTCCCCGGACGTGTGACCAACGCCCGAACTGAGCGTGATCAGCGTTTTGCGATTATAGGCCTACTTGATACGGCTTTTACAGCCTACTAGCGGCTTGAATCATCGTGGTAAGTTATCGTGTGTACTGGTTTGTATAAACTCTAAAGATTGGCAGATTAATAACACACATATTTAATTGAAAATTACTAACATAAGAAATCAACGTTTTCATGTTTTATTTAAGATAGGTACTCAACTACTCATGTTTACAATAAAATTCATTTTTACAATAAAATTCAGTCTTAATAGAATTCCTAAATATG
The DNA here is from genome assembly GCF_963924565.1 of Ascidiella aspersa. NCBI lineage: Eukaryota > Metazoa > Chordata > Ascidiacea > Phlebobranchia > Ascidiidae > Ascidiella > Ascidiella aspersa. Next base: position 27,002,916 of record NC_139451.1, read on the forward strand.
TTACTTAGCGTTTTAATAATACAATTCTATAGCGAGTTCATGAATTGTATGTTTTCGCGCGTAAAGGTCAGTGACGAATGTTAATCAAAATTTCTCTAAGAAAAAAATGTTTAGACTCAGTTGTGGGCTGTGGCAACCTAACAGAGAGTAATAGCAACATAAAAAAACTGGTTTACAGCGCAAATTTACCATATTTGGTCTTGCCTACAGTCAGTCTACCATATATTTCCAACTTTGTTTTGCATTACTATACACAAATGCAACAACACAAAAAAGTGATAATGCTGTAATTTATGAAAGATCTTGTTTTCACAAGCAAGCTTTAATTGATTCAGCCATTTTTATAAAAGCAATCGGCGCTGGTCTAAAATCCGGCGCTGGTCTAGAATCCTACCACAACGTTGAAATGATTATTAAGCAATGCATAATATGTGGGTTAGGGTGTCGGTTAGTGTTTGGGTGTGGGTAGGTCAAGTAATATTGTTTAACACTATTACTGGACTCACCCAAACCCAAACGCTAACCGGCACCCTAACCCAAATAATGTTCGTTGTGGTAGGATTCTAGACGAGCGCCTAAAATCCTACCATAACGAAACATTATTTGGGTTAGGGTGCGGGTTAAAGTAGGTCAAGTATTATTATTAAATAAAGAATATAATAATGCTTGACCCACCCTCACCCAAACACTAATTTTGTGCGTTGATTTTATGACTGTGGTAGGATTCTAGACCAGCGCCAAGCAATCTAGTCTTAGTAGATAAACAGATTCTTTGTTTTGTTTTTAAGCATTTCAAAAACAATAAATTTTGTAAGAGGCTATTGAACTGGACACCAAAGTAGTTCAAATAGACATATAATCACTACGGACAAGCGTAAAAGAGAAAATCCGTAAAATAACCAATAAGCACCCCTTGAGGCTATTTAATGAAAAAATCATTAAATTATGAAAAATCAAAAAATCACCCAAATTCCAACCCCAACTTAAATCAAAAAGTAATCACATATTGGTGCAAGTGTAAATGAGCAATCCTGTCAAATAGCACTTCAATAAATTTGTTGCGAGAATCCGTTTTTTTGTGTCTTAAAAAAAGAAATATTTCATATTGTAAATTTATATAAATTGTGGTATTGGTCTAGAATTCTACAACATTTTGCAATATTTATAAAATCAACACATATTATTTTGCTTATGGTGTAGATTAAGTATTCGTTGAGTCAAGGTGGGTGAGTCAATTGCATGAACAGTTTGGAACCCACCGCAAAGTTTGTAATGCAAACAGGAAACAGAGGCTCGACTTCATTTCTGGACTAATTTTTCACCAGTAACTGGGCAGGTAAACTATTGATTTTCTAAGGTATTCAGAAAAGTAACGCATTCAGATCGCTATTTAAATTTCATAAATTGGACCACCCTCTTCAGCGTAAACGCTTGGTTCTGAACACCTCATTGCACCACCCACTTTTAAACTCTGCAGTAGCAATGCGATAGAATGAAATAAAACATCTAAAAAAGGTCTTGACGAAAAACAGATATCAAATTAGTCATTTAAATATACAACCAAACTAATCAACTAAAAGCTAAACCAGAAAAGAAAAGCATGCCCGCTATGATTTTTTTTCTATTTCAAAATTATAACTATTTTTGGTTTTTAATTTAATTCTATAATTTCTTCAAAATATTTCCAATGTTATCAATCAGTCTCTAATTTATAATATTTTTTCTTTAATGTATGTTGATAATAATCATTATCCTGGCATTATTTACATTTTAAACTGTAAAAATGCATACACAAATTGGCAATATTAATCAATACCAACAATCAAAATTCATGCCTTTTTATGTAAATTAATATAAATAATTAAAATATCACTCAGCTATTTAAATTTACATTATTTAAAACCAACACTTATCTGTTGTAGGACCAAACCAGGGTTGCCACAGAGTTTAATAATATTGTATTTGAATATTTTGAATTGAATGGCAAATTGAAATATTTTAAAAATCCATAGTTTTTACTAAAGTCTTTGATTAATTTTTTATTCATTGTATGTGCAGCCTAATTTATATATGTTTACCAAGCGCATTAGTCCAACTATTTTTTTAGTTTTTGTTATTGTGTTTTTATGGCATTTTTTATATTTCAAAAACGTTAAGCGATTCAATATTTTAGGTCTTCAAAACATTGCAAATTATCTTCAAAAAGTCAAAATGTCATGCCTGAATTAAGGTAACTTACAGAAACCGTCACTGCTTCTTTAGTGTAACATATACTATACAATAGGCCATTGATAGAACATTTTTTTCTGAAAAAAGGAATGCAGCCCCTTAAGCTTTAATGGCATAGAAAACAAAGCATAGAAATCTGTTCGTAGTTTTACAAGCATCTTTATATTACTACATCTTTTAAAAAAAAATGTTATCTCCATGTTTGTTAAATATTAAGCTTTTTTAAAGTGTTTTCTCTGTTTTTTTTAAATTGAGCTCTGCAACAATGGCATACCAACAAGCTGCTTTGTTAGGCCTGACTTGCTGCTTTATAACTGCTAACTTTTCAATAAAAAGTTTCTCTATAAATTTGAATACTATAAACCCATATTGACAGGTGGCCATTTAGACAGGTCCATGATTTTTTTTGAGGAGTATTGCAGCAAATTATACTAAGGGGTTTTATTCACTCATTTGTTTGCGTTTATAGTCAGTCCTGATTGAAAGTGCATTTTTATGCACTCAAACTATGTAACTTTAAAAAATAATGTGTTTTATTTTATAAAGTCATGGAAAAGCAACAAAAATCTCCATTATTTTAGAACAAGATTTTGCATTACATTCTCTTGTCGGTTTTAGATTATTAGTATCTTTCAAAGTATGATTGGTAAAATATAAAAGTGCTTCTTCTGTACAGCATAATAGTTGACTGGTGAGTGGTAAGTAAAGTTTTTTTTTTTCATTTGTTATGTTTTTTTGGTGTTTTGGGTGATAAACATTTTTGTTTATTTAAACAAAAAACACTTTTTTTCTATTAGAAATACTCTTTTTTAAATTCTAACAGACAACTTCGACTTCAAATAATAAAAGCAAGCAGTATATACACACATATATATATATTTATTTTTATTATAAGTTTCATTACTACAAGTTGCATATTTTTCCAAATAGTCCTTATTCAATATCAACAAATAAATTCATAGATGTCTACTACACACTAAACATTCTGTTTTTTTTAAATTGTTTTAGCAATTTAATAATTTATCAAGCCAAATATATTTACAATTCCAATATTTTTGAAAGTAGAATTTTTATGAAATAGGGATTTTGACTGGTGCTTCGTACAGTCAGTGATAAATTTTGTTATTATTTAGGATAGGAAATTACTCTCATGGGACACTTTTTAGTGTCGTATATACATTCTGTTAATTAAATGTTTAGGCGGTTTAAAGAATGTAGTAAGCATATCATTGAACATTGTAAATTGGTGATGTGTCAATCATACATGTCCACATATATATTTTAAATGACTATATACTTGAATAATTGTTTACATACATCCGGTTTGCCTGAAATGTGGCGACATAAAATCTGAATGAAATTATATACAAAGAATGGCCGTAAATCCTCTGCACCTGAAAATAAAAGAATGTATATCAAGCCTTGAAAAAAGTTGGGAAAATTTGATGGTCTGGCCTTAACAGTAATTTATAACTTGTAGCAGTGATACAGCTAAGCTACTAAGAAAACAACTGTGGTGTGTTGTTTTATTATTGTTTATTTCCCTAGGTGTGTATAGTCCAATTGCATAATACTTGTTGCACACCACACAGGACTTTTATTTGGGACAGTTACTTAACATATAACAGGGGTTCCCAACCTTTTTTACGCCGTGGCCCCCTTTAAACATTTTGGGAAATCAATAGCCCCCCTATTTTTTCAACCTTTTGAATACACAGTAACCAACATTAAGAGTGATAAAATGATATAAATACAACACACAATAAACATGAGAGTACATTCATTCGTTAATTCAGTTAATGTGATATTTAAGCTTGTTTTTCCTCTGGCAATGTCTTATTTTCTGGTTTAGTGGTGGAAAGAGCCAGCCGCATGTCACATCATAAGCTTAGGGTATGAATTGCTTAGTTTTGGCCAAAATGTTGTTAACCTATCTTTTGCAAAGCTCAATCGGGTTGCCATCTCTTCTTGCAAATTTTAATTAATTTTTTTTGTTCTAGTAGAGTAAATATTAAATTAAAAAAAATGTTTGTTTTTTATTGCCCCCTTGAAAAAGGCTCATGGCCCCCTAGGGGACAGTGGCCCACAGGTTGGGAACCCCTGATATATAATAACAGATTGGTTCTACCGGCCCCTAATAGACAATCTAAAACCAAAAAGTATCTTGTTTATATGCTGTAAGTATTTTTAACGATGGGTCCATAGAACCACAAGGGGTCTGTAAAAACATTACACAAAATCCACAACGGAAAATAAAACTGAAATTTTTAAAAAAAGTTAAGCAATAGCTGATCAATATAACCAGTAATATTTTAAGCATTTAGATTCGATTGCAATGTAGACATAATGTTCATCCACAAGGGTCAGTGTTTTTTAAATATACGTCTGATATTATTGGGATTTGTGACCCTAAAAGTTTGGCAAATGTGATAGTCATTACAATTATGCGTTTATACCCAAACTGTTGCTACCAGGCATATTATTAATAAAATAAAAAAAAAGAGTTTATTTTTATTTCTAATAACGCCTACATTTTTGTTTAAAATAAAATATTTTTAGAAATGCTTTTTACCGATTTCAATATGGCATTCAAAACCATCTCCTTGAAATCCATCCCTACATTCACAAATTGCAGTTTCTCCAGAGTTAGTGCATATAGCGTTTTTATCACAAGTTTGAACTTCACAGGGCTCCAGCTCTGTTTCTGTAACAACACAAACAAAAGACTTTAATTTAAAAGCACTCTTATCATGTTGAAACTTTACTTGCTTCAATCCCTACATTTTTCAATCTGCTCTCTCATTCTCTTTGATTTTGACAGTAGTAGTTTAGTATTGTTGGTTATGGGTAGAGAACAATTTTCATTGTGTTCAGAAACATGTTTGAAAATCTCCAAAACTGTCTAGGCAAATGTGTGGTACTGTTATATTAGCTTTATTAAAACTCTAGTAGCCCAGTTATGGTCAATTATTTTTGACAAAAAAATAAAAAAATGCTATTAATGTCCTTGTTTTGACACAGGGTTTGACAATTTTATTTAAAAGTCTATAAATGTATTTCATGTTCTTAATTTATGCGTTTTTTTCAACTATACAACAAAACTGTATCCTGTGGTTGGTAAGCTATAAAAGGTGAGGATACCTTGTAAGTGTCATTTATTGATTAAAATATTTTAACAGAAAGAAAAATAAGCGTTATGCCTTTTCTTTGCAAAAAGGTTTGCGAAATAAGCCTTGGCCAGATTAAATTGCTTTTGCAGCCTGGACTCTGTCTGGGGGCCAAAGCTTACTCAGGTCAAAAAAATGTAGAATTTTTCCCAATACATACGTATTAACTGCATGTTATTTTGCTGTATTGTTCCCCTTTAAACATGCTTAATGGGCCAATTGATTTCAATTTCGTCACTGGATGCTCACAGCAGTGTTGTAATGACTTAGGCCAATGAATTGACTTAAGTCATTTTGCGTTATTTATCCCAATCTTTGGACATAAAAGAATTCGCTTGTCATATGCTGCTTTAATGTTATTTTTTACTTGAGTTGCTCATAATAATCGGAGGAGTACTTGCCGGTTTTCATAATTTAAAGTTTTATTTTTTTGACAAGGGCTGGACTTGAAGTTGACTTGCTCTAATTATGAATTGACTGAGACTTGACTTGGGCAACCGATGACTTGGACTTAAGTTATTTTACGAATGACTTGACTGGGACTTAGGTCATATCAAAATGACTTGTTTACAACACTGGCTCACAGTGTAGTTAAAAACTTGTTATAAATTTAACACAACAGTACAACATTCAATGACATCTTACCTCTGCATGTATACCCATCGCCGCTGTAACCCTCTTCACATGTACACTCAAAGCTTCCTATTGCATTGGCACAGATTGCATTCATGTCACATGGGCTTATTTCACATTCATTGATATCTACATTAAGAATACAGTAAAGTAGAACTGCTATGTTTTGAAAACTGTTTACTGATGCATGAGAAACTGTTAGCAATTTCAATGCAATGTGCCGTTGCATTGCATGGATTAGATTTGCATATGCTGAAGTCTAAATTTTTAAAGACCTTTGTAATATTTGTCGTTTTTTTAATTTATTATTATTTTTTTGGTTTTGCTATAAGCCACAGCACAAAATGTTATTTTTAGATGAAAAATATTATACATTACTTTGGTAATAACAAGTAAAAATTGCCCAAATCCTGAGACAAATAAATAAGTTTAAACTTCAACCCAAAATGACATATTCAGCACTTATTGAAACTAATTTTACATACCTATTTAATTTAAGTAAATATTTTATCAAAAAACAGTAAGTTCAGTCTACAAAGCTTGTTAGCAGACTTGGATAACTAAATAGTCCTACTTTTTTAATAAAAAAAAAACTAAAGCAAAATGCCGCTAATGCTAATCTAATTTGTAAATTGCTTGTGTGCTCTAATTCTAGTTCTAATCTAATTCGGAGTTTACCAAAATACTACTTTGTTCAACAGCATTTTTAATCTCTAAGGTGAATAAAAGAATTTGGTTGGAATAACCTTTTTTTATTTTTACAGTCTGAAAAGCAAATTCTATGCTACACATATAGAAATTGTTTTTTAACAATTTTTCAAATAAAAAGGTTGTTCTCACCCTCACACATTTTGATTTTTGGATTTAAAAGCACTCTTATCATGTTAAAACTTTACTTGCTTTAATAGAGACATTTTTCAATCTGCTCTCTCATACTCTTTGATTTTGACGGTAGTATTTTAGTATTGTTGGTTATAGGTAGAGAACAAGTTTCATTTTGTTAAGAAACCTGTCTAAAAATCTCCTAAAACAGTCTAGGCAAATGTGTGGTACTGTTATATTAGCTTTATTAAAACTCTTGTAGCCCAGTTATGGTCAATTATTTTTGACAAAAAAATAAAAAAATTCTATAAATGTCCTTGTTTTAAAACAGGGTTTGACAATCTTCTTTAATAGTCTATAAATTTATTTCATGTTATCCTAATTTATGCGTTTTGTTCAACTATACAACAAAACTGTATCCTGTGGTTGGTAAGCTCTAAAAGGTGAGGATACCTTGTAAGTGTCATTTATTCATTAAAATATTTTAACAGAAAGAAAAGTAAGCGTTATGCCTTTTCTTGTTTGCAAAAATAAGCCTTGGTCAGATTAAATTGCTTTTGCGGCCTAGACTCTGTCTGGGGGCCAAAGCTTACTCATGTCCAAAAAAATGTAATTTTCCCCAATACATACATATTAACTGTATGTTATTTTGCTGTATTGTTCCCCTTTCAATATGCTTAATGGGCCGATTGATTTCAATTTCGTCACTGGATGCTCACAGCAGTGTTGTAATGACTTAGGCTGAAGACTTGACTTAAGTGCACTTAAGTCATTTTGCGTTATTTGTCCCAATCTTTGCACATAAAAGAATTTGCTTCTAATATGCTGGTTTTATGTTATTTTGTACTTAGAGTTGCTCTTAATAATCAGAGGAGTTTGTCGGTTTTCATAATTTAATGTTTTATTTTTTTGACAAGGGCTGGACTTAAAGTTGACTTGCTCTAATTATAACTTAAAACTTGACTTGGGCATGGAACTTGACTTGGGCAACCGATGACTTGGACTGGGACTTGACTTGGGCAACCGATGAATTGGACTGGGACTTGGATTGTTATTTATTCAAAAAAAACTTGACATGGACTTAATTTTTTTTACGAATGACTTGACTGGGACTTGAGTCTTTTTAAAATGACTTGGTCACAGTGTAGTGAAAAAATTGTTATAACCTTAACACAACAGTAATACATTCAATGACATCTTACCTCTACATGTAAACCCATCGCCCCTGTAACCCGCTTTACATGTACACTCAATGCTTCCCATTGCATAGGCACAGATTGCATTTATGTCACATGGGCTTATTTCACATCCATGGAAATCTACATTAAAAATACAGTAAAGTAGAACTTCTATGTTTTGAAAACTGTTTACTAACAACCTGTGCATATTGCGCACAGCGCTTGCTGTATACGTTTTTAATTCATTGATTTAACCCACAGCACAAAATGTTATTTTTAGATGAAAAATATTGTACATTACTTTTGTAATAACAAGTAAAAATTGCCCAAATCCTGAGACAAATCAATAAGTTTAAACTTCAACTCAAAATGACATATTCAGCACTTATTGAAACTAATTTTACTTACCTATTTAATTTAAGTAAATATTAAACAAAAAACGGTAAGTTCAGTCTAGAAAGCTTGTTAGCAGACTTGGATAACTAAATAGTTCTAGTTGTTGAAAATGAATAAAGAGTTATTCGAAACGTTCAAAATGATACCTACTTCTGTATGGGCTTTGATATTCTTATTACGTCTAAATAGTTCTACTTTTCCAATTAAAAAAAAACTAGAGCGAAATGCCGCTAATGCTAATTTAATTTGTAAATTGCTTGTGTGCTCTAATTCTAGTTCTAATCTAATTCGGAGTTTACAAAAATACTACATGTCCAACAGCATTTTTAATCTCTAAGGTGAATAAAAGAATTTGGTTGGAATAACTTTTTGTTTTATTTTTACAGTCTGAAAAGCAAATTCTATGCTACACATTACAGAAATTGTTTTTTAACAATTTTTCAAATAAAAAGGTTGTTCTCACCCTCACACATTTTACCATCTCCAGTGAAACCTGGCAAACATTCACATACATAACTCCCTTCAATGTTCGAACAGTTAGCATATGCATTACAAGGTGTCGATGGTAAAGAACATTCGTCAACATCTGTTGATTAAATGTAATTATTTAGTAAATCTCTCCCTGGATTTATAACTATAAATTTTATTTTACAATACATCTTTGTATATAAGCAAGTGTCATTTTTGATTAGCCACATAACATAGTTTAATTATTTATAATGCAAAGTTTACTATTTATACTGTTAGCAGCTAAAATGTAAAAAAATGTAATGCCAGTTGTAAAAAAATATCCTAATTCACTTCCTTAGTGATAGTGATAGTATTTACATATGCTTTTAAACATGGTTCATTACTACTTACATATTAAACTTCAATACAACTAAATTCATCAGTATTTTAAAAACATTTTTGTAAATTTTATAGATAACTTTGTAAAGAATTTTTAGTCACCTATGTTGGACAAAAACTTTAATAACACCCTAATAATTTTACATTTTTTTTGAATTCCATTAAAAGCAACTTGTATTGGAATTCATTGAAAGTGTCACCAAACATAGATTGTAAATGTTATGGCCGTTGTATTGCAATTTTCTTACCTTATTTATTTTTGCTCAATGAATTATTATTTTTAGCAGCTATTGGCAGTTTTACATATTTTTACCCCCTCCACAATGATATAGTAATTCAGTGGTTGGCAAACTGTAGGCTGCAGAGCAATTTTTGCTGGGCCGAGGGTTACTTTGTAATAGTATAGCGTTATAATGTAGTTCTGGGCTGTGTAATAGCTGCACAGTTTTTTTTTTAAAGTTAGTGTGACTAAGAAGTTTTATATTGTCTCATCCGCCTCAGCATGGTTCATGCCTGCATGCCAAATGTGGCCCTGAGAGGGCCTGTAAAACTAAATATTTTGCGCTCAGTGCGTATGTTATATGTTTTACATTATGGCATGGCAGTGTTTTCATCACCAAGGCGTCATGTAATGTTTCACATTTTCTTTGTGTCAACCGCCTAACACTGTGTGAAATTAGATTTTCTGCAAAATAAAATTTCCACTAAAGTATATCTAGTTCATTGTATTCCTTTTTTGTGTTTCCTGCAAACTTTTTGCGTTATTGCGGGTGTCCCGATTCAGCTGTGAAGATAATATGATGTTAATATTTTATGCACGATAAATTTTCTTTAGTTGCACAATACCACACCGGTTGGTTAAAGAACGCCAAGTTTCTTAAATTACTTAGAACTATGTTGTTACTTTTGGAGTCAAATTTAAGGATTTTTCTGTACATGTTTTATACACATAATTCTATTCCACCCAAAACCGCCATTGTATGATTTTTTGCACAGTGTGACTGATAAAGTACAGTTAAATTTCTGTTAAATTATACTATAAATGCAGTTATTTAAAGCAATATTCAAATCCCTTTATGTGCCGTATGTGTCGCGTATTTTTTTATTTTAGTTATGCCAATTTAAAACCAAAAACACAATTTTTTATGAACGCAATTAAACTGGATTTTAGATTCATATTTGCATACTAGTTTGTTCGAGAACAACAAGTATTTCAAAGAACAATTGTTTTTAACGTAACTTTGTGACATCATTCTAATGCCCCAAACAAATATCTTGAATCAGCCACTGTTTTCATAGTGGTTTTACGTATTGGGCCTATAATAGCTCTCGAAAAAAGTTCGCTGACCACTGTAGTAATTAAATAACTAAATAAAAATGTATTAACCTGTGCATGTAAACCCATCTCCAGCATAACCTGCATTACATTCACACGAAAAACTGTCGATTAGATTTGTACAATTTGCCATTGCACCACATGGATCAGATGCACATTCGTTGATTTCTAAATTCATAAAAAATACCTATATGTTAAAGTTTTAACTCATGTACAACTATGTGGTGCAATTCAAAAATTATTGTTAAATACATGTTTATAGTACTTTAAACACATCACAATGTTTTTTTCAACCTTTTGCACAATGTAATGTTACAATTTGCTAATGTGTAATGTTACAATACAAGCAAGGGTGAAGGAAACTATTTATAATTCCTGTAGGGTGCCACAAGCCAAAAAAGGTTGGAAACCACTGAAGATGAGAATCGATTTCTCCTAATCAAAGTAAGTCATTTATTTTAATAGGTAGGTATGACAGTCTTAACCAGCGCTTTTAATCGCTGCATCATGAAAGGTGCATGTTGGCTAATTTAAATAATTTTCTAAAATTTAAAACTTTTAGCTTATATTATTAATGCTATAGTCCTCACAAAGATATGCCACTCTGAGATGAATGTTATAAAACCCTGGAAGCCTTATAAGGGAAATAATGGTATATATAGAAAAAAGAATTGTGTCTAAGGGCTTTTAGGGGTCTGCAGGTGCGCCATGAAACATTGGGAAACACTGACTCAAATAAAGTTTACACAGATATAAAAGTGTTTCCAAACATATTTTTTACCTGTACATACTTCTCCACTTCCACTAAATCCTGGGTTACATTCACAAATATAACTGCCATCGGTGTTCATGCAGGAAGCATTCAAATGACAGGGGTTTGGAGACATAGCACATTCTTCTATATCTGTTATATAAATGTATATTTTAATATTTTTTGTGTAGCCATTGATATAGTTATTCAGTTACTCTGAAAAACTAAAACCTTTATACACAGTGTCCTTGGACAAATTGACTAAGATCTATTGATCATATGCAATTATGCATTCTTATGTATACAGTAAATATTTTAGCCATTTACGTACAAATGTGACAACATTATTTTTGTTAACCTGTACAAACAAGTCCATTTCCAGAATATCCCGGGATACATTCGCAAGTAAAATTGTCCATCAGGTCTAAACAAAGAGCCATTGCATCGCAAGGATCCGAAAGGCATTCATTAATTTCTGAAAGCATAAAATTGGAATATATTTTTTTTGTAGAATTAGACAAGACACAAGTTTCTGTTTTTTATGACAAAAACCCACAACAAGAAATATTGTTAAGAAAGAAGAGAAAATTTTAAGAAAAAAAATATTTCTACATTTCTTGTTATATTCAGCCTGCCTTGTTATAATTTTTAACCATTTAAAGCATTTTGGAACCCTTCGTACAAAACCTGATTCCTAGTTCCAAGGGAGTTTATTTGTAAAATTAGAGAACCATTTTTGGTTAGTGTTTTTTGTCAATCGATTTTAAATGTAAATGTTTTAATTGTCACAAGTTACTTAAAATATGCAAAAAATAAGGTAAACTAATTGTATTTAGATAGGGGAATTACATTGAATACATCCCTTGTCAAAGATTAAAATATTATTGAACATTAATTCCAAAGCGCCTTACCTTCACATGTCAGACCATCACCTGTGTAGCCAGGTTTACACAAACATGTTAAGCTGCCATCAATATTTTCACAGTCAGCATTGATATCACATGGGCTTGATGTGCATTCATTTATACCTAAAAAAATGTCAACAACATAAACACATTTTCAGTCTTGTCACACTTTGTGCAGAAACATTTCTTTAACAGTTGGTTTGGTTTATGACAAACTATTTTTACTGCAACTTGCTTGCATGGAAGTGGCCAAAAAATTTTTTTTCCCACCCAAGCATCTCAAATTTTGAATTAAAATAAATTACTATGTTAAATACGGCTAAATTGTACCTATAGTTTAGGACAATTGTTATTGGAATTTAGGTATTGCAAAATATGTCACCTCGCAACAAAGAGGAAATGCAATACTGTACTATGTTTCACATCACAAGTATTTAAATTGGGAGCAACATCTCTAATAAATTTCAGAACTTGGTTAAGGGTGAGTAAGCCTATGGGTATAAAAATGTATAATTTACCTTCTCTAATATGATTTTACCACTGTTAATATAAATGTTCTTACTTATACATGTGGCACCTTCTCCAATAAAACCTAATTTACATTCGCAAAAGTAACTGCCTTTGGTATTTGTATAGTTAGCATTAATATCACATTGTCTTGGAGATGTTGTACATTCATTTATTTCTATAAAAGATAAACACATTGCTACAAGATAGAAGGTTTTCATATATATAAAAATACAAAGCAACATTTTTTTCTTTAGGTATATCTAATGTTATGCTGGATTAACAATTCATTTATTCCTACCTGAACATACTTCACCGCTTCCACTAAAACCAGTGTTACATTTGCAAAAGTAACTACCCATAGTGTTTGTACAGTTGGCATTTTCATCACAGGGTAAAGAATCGCATTCATTAATATCTGTTAAATAAACGTTTTTATTCACTCTTATTAGTTTTACAGCTGACATGTACAAACCTATTGTCTAATAATTTCATTTATTCATGGATAATAATGATTGACAAAACTTTCAAAAATCTATTAATTGAAAACTTGGATTCAAAACAAAATAAAAACCTTTTTCATAGCACAAACTCACAATAGTGTAATATAAATTTAGAATACAACTTGTTTTAATTAATCTATTAAATTTCTTTATATGCAAAATCAACTACAATGTATTTTAAATTTTGTTTAAGGTAAAAAACAAAGGTGCAATAAATATGTATTAGTCTCGACAAAGTGTCCCAATTTAAAATAAAAAACTATAGCAAAATGCAAATTTATTTCTAATTGATTTCTATTTTTTAAAACGAAGTAAACATTTTGTACCATTCAATTGTTTCACCATCTTTTTTGTGAATCACCAATGTTAAGTTAGATCAGGGGTTCTCAAGCTTTTTTGGTCTGTGGCCCATATGTCTATTTATAGTTATTCGTCAAGATTCGGAATTCTAGCCTCTGTTGATGACAGAGCGCAGCGAATATTATGCTCAACTTCAAGACGGTTGCGCTGCTTGGACTTTATATTTGCAAGTACTGCTATCTCCAACACAGCAGCTAAAACCCTTTGTTAGGAGACAATGACCGTTCTTGTTAAATAATTACTGTTTTTCTAAACAAAGAGCATAATAGCTACAGTATAGCAAAACAGTAGAATCTGTTCAAATTGCTTTGTGGCCAATTAGAAATGTCTGGTGGCCTAGTACTGGGCCCACAGTTTGAGAACCACTGTGTTGGATTAACAATATATTTATTCCCACCTGAACATACATCACCACTTCCACTAAAACCGGGGTTGCATATACAAAAGTAACTTCCAGGGAGGTTTGTGCACGCTGCATTTAAATCACAAGGGCTAGGTGACAAAGCACACTCATCAATATCTGTAATTGAAACGAATATATATATTGCACACCTAAAAAAAGTTAGTTAGATTTTATAATTTGTGTCAAAACAATGAAAATAAAACAAAGATATATATGATTTTTTGTTTTATATACAGCAATATTGCTAGATAATACTCTTCATAAAGTCTACTAATGAAATTGAGTGGCCTAATCAGGATTTTTTTTCACAGGGAATGCAAGGCTAAAAAAAAGAGGGGTTGGTCAAAATCAATTGTTGGTAAATCAACTTTGTTGTTAGATAACTGTAAAGGTCATCTGTATTCTTAATATTAGTTTTTAATTATGCCTTTATCCACAAAAAACACAAGCATAGTTATTCTGTATAATATATGATTTGTACTTACCCTCGCATGTTTTACCAGATCCACTATATCCAGGGTTACATTCACAGATGTAACTGCTAGGGGTGTTAGTGCAGTTCGCATCGAAATCACAGGGACCCGGAAATACAGCACATTCATCGTCTATTACATACATTTATGGTGAAAACGTGCCTATTAAACAAACTGTGTTGATGTATGATTTGTGATGATAATTACTGTATTTTAGATAACAGTATTGAATTAAAATTTGCCTCGCCAGTCGGTTGATTGGTTCAACCAATTAGCGCTCGTCGGAAATAATAAATGTTGGCATGCGGTCTGAGTTTTTACCTACCCAATTGTTTTTCTAATAATTTAATCAGCCTTTTTATTTTGGTGCATATATAGTACAAAGTTCTGTTCTAATCGGCTCTGATTGTTTACATTAGTATTGATTGCATGGGACTGTTTACCACATGCAATACACTTGTTTCATTCTGTAGTAGCACAAGCCTGTATAGGTAGCAATTTATGCAATTTCGGCCCTTCAGTTTGTTGCATTTAACATTAGCTTGTTGCAGGGTGAGTACAGTAGGTTGGAAACAACAACCCATTTTGTTTAAGGGTAATCTACAATCGGGCAAGTGGGTTTCAATCAGCACTCACCCAGAGAGAATTAAACTCGCATTGGTAAGCTGGCAAGTGAGCAAGTTCAAAATCCCAACCTTGGGTAAGCTAGTTAAACCTCCAGCTTACCATATCTCCTTTAAAATGAAATAATAACAGCTAATGTTTCCTGTAAACCTTTTAAACCCACATTCTTATGGATTGAAACAGTGCTTTTAAACTGGGTGGTTTATACACCCAAAGGTGTACCAGAATTGTTAAAGGGTGTACCACATTGGTGGTGTGTACTGGGAAGTCTGGGCGTACAACATCTACCGCATTACAACAAGTTTATGGTCAAGTATCATAATAAATAAACAGGTTTATTACCAGACTGGAGTGTACAATACATGGCCCAACATTTATTTCAGTGTACATAGCGTAATAGTGTGTATGCTACTATACTCTATTTTAAACATCATAACCAAATAATCTCTTGATAATCTTATTGTAAGGTACTTTAGTGCGTTGTGTACTCTGGGGTGTACAATTTATTCAGTAAACTTAAAATTGTTATGCTTCAAAAAAGGTTGACAAGCACTTGATTTAAATGCTCTAATTTCACTGACCTGTGCAAACTGTTCCATTTCCAGTATATCCGGAATAACATTCACACGTAAACCCCCCAATGAAGTTGTCACAATTGGCCATTGGATCACAAGGATTGGAAAGACATTCATTGATATCTGGATTATAGAGGTAACAATAAACATTTTGTGGTTAAGTGCAGACCGACTTATTGGTTCAATTAAAAAATATAACTGTTATAGTATATTTTTTGCCTATTAAATGAAACGATTTGAAATAAGATTTTCATAAATTCTTTTTCATACTTTGTTTTACATATAGTGCACATGAAACAATAAATAAACCTAAAATATGTTCTGAGTGTGCCTTTAACCAATAATCTATTTTGAAACTATGCCATTTTACAATCAAACACTCACCCCCACATATTAATCCGTCACCAGTGTACCCAGAGTCACATTGGCATATAAAACTTCCAACGGTGTTATTGCAGATTGCAAGACCACTGCATGGGCTGCTGGTGCATTCATTTTCATCTAATATTGTATCGACGCAAATTATATTTTCTATAAATCTCCTAATTTGTTAAATACACTAGTAAACCAAAGTTTCAAAGACATCACCTCGCAAAAAATGACAACAATACAAATATTCTTTAAACTGTTTTGGGAAACTGTTTGTTATTCTATTTATTCCACAAAGAATTAGTGATTAATTACTTTTCCAATTTTGTAATTTTTTTAATGTTCTGGCATTTAAAAATAAAACTGATGAAATATTATACTATTATTTTATTTTGTTTATTGAACAACAAATGTTTAACTAATTAATTTTCCAATTTAGAACTGTTTTTAAATTAATTTTTGGGCATTCAAAAATATAACTGATGAACCATTAAACTATCTGAAGAAATATTTTTTAACTTACCTGAGCAAGTGAATCCATCTCCACTATATCCTTTTTTACATTGACAAGTATAAGATCCTGGATCATTGATACAATTTGCTTTTGCAATACATGGGTTGGAATCACACTCATTGATATCTGAACTCAAAAAAGTTTCATATGTTATCCATTTTTATAATAACTATTTAATTGTTTTGTTCTATTTGCTACTTTTAGGCTAACATGCTAACCAAAATAGCAAAGTCTAAAATTTATTTAAAAATCTTGTCTAAAATTAAAAATATAAAGAATTTGACAATACTTTTTAGTTTTTTGAATTGTGGATTTAAGTTTTTGTCATGCCTATGTGAAAAAGTTTAAATTATATTGGTCTTCATTTTTCTTTGATGTGATTTCTTTCATAAGCGGCTTGGCCTTATTTCAAATATTTATGATTGACAATGTGCGGACCTTAACTAAATTAATAAAACATATTCTTTGTTTAATTGATAATCCAATTTGTGATCTAAGGGCTGTGAAAAACCTATTTTGAACTTAATTTATAACAATTGTACAAAGGGATGAATTTTTTTATTCTCTTTTGGTGGAATTGCTGGTTTGTGTTATTTAAATTCAGTTTTGGAAAGAAAGAAATATGAATTTGCTTGTGGTAATATTTTTTGTTTGGGAAGCCTAGAATGTTTATAGAAAGTTCTTCAAGATCCATTAAGGTTTCTAAGAAATGAAATCTACACTTGGGAGTTTTGAGAAATGTCTAGCCGTTTTCCCACATCCATTTTTTCTTGCGCAAGCCATAAAGCAATAAATTAGTGTATAATATAAAAAAATTTGCAACTGCCGTTTTTCAAGCCAATGCCGTTCTACAAGGATAACTAAAACATGACCATATTTAGACATTACCTTACGACCCCGTTTGGCTGGAACAGTCACGATTTAAAGTTTTTGGGGAGGTTTCGTCCTGTGACCTGTATGCCAGCATTATTCAACTTTTAGCCTCTTACATTATATGATCGTTAGATTAGCACAAACAGCCTCAAGAGATCTTTAACGATATAACGTTATCGCGCTTTACGCAAAAGTTTTTGTTGTGAGTTCAGCCAAGATAACCTAGATCAGGTCTTCTCAAGGGTTCCTTCGTTTTTCATTTGGATTTCCGACCAAATATTTTACGTATAAAGTTTTTTTTTTCAGCAACTTTATCGGTGGTTTCATCCGGTGAATTTCTAAATTTTGAGGACTGAAAGACCTATTTTTAGCTTCGCCGAAATCCATTTACCTGTATACTCAACTAAAACTATTTTTTTAAATTGTTTAACACTAGAATTGCCGGTGCAGTCATTTTGACCGTTTTTGATTTTCAATCGTTCAAATCTCCGCTTAGGCAACTGTTAGAATATTGAAACTTCCTGACTTTTCCCAAGTCTAGGTCACCTTCTGGTATGTAAATTTTTAGTTTATTAGAATAACGACAGTATGACGTAGGAATCGATTTACCTTAAATTACCGCCAACGGTCATTTTGACCGTAAAACAAATTCTAATTCCTCCACGAATTATATCGCCTTAAACGATAGCTATTTGTGTCGCTATTATTTTTAAACAACCATGGAACAATTGCTGAAGTCGCTGGTAACAGTTAGTCACATGTTAGTTCATAATTTTGACTCGATTCTTATCCAAATTCGTTGGTTGACGGAAGCAGAAAACGAAAGTAATTCCAAACTAATGTGGACTATCAACAAAATAAAATGCAAAATGTGTTGTGGATGCTGTAGATCAGATTCCGGATAGTGTATAACTTGTGTGAAACTTGAATGTGTAGATTGCGCTAAGCGATGCTAATTTTTAGGTTCTTGTATACCTTGGATAGCTATTTGTGGTCCATGTTTTAGAACATGATATTATAATGGAGCCTATAGCGTATTAATCTAACACTTATAAAGGTTAAGGTCGCTCAATAGTAAAAGGAACTGTAGAATGAAATAAATCTAAACTATTATGACTTTTTTTTCTTTATTATTCCAACGGTCATTTTGGCCGCTCGCGGTAATTCTAGGTGTGTTCACCGCGCGGTAATTCTAGCGTTAACCTCGCAATCTAGTGCAAAGTGGTTATTTATTTCAAGTTCCTTGTTTGATAATAGACTTCACCGTATGCTTTTGTGACTTAGTGTTCGAACTGATGAATAAAAATTCTGGATCAGTTCAGTGATTAAAAGAGTTCTGATTTACGAATGACAAGTCTACTAAAATTTTTGATACACAATAGCAATTTGTTTTACATCACAAGTAATTTTATAGAGAAAAGTATTAACGATCAACGTTTAGAAACTTTTTACCTGTGCACACGAATCCATCTCCGATGAAATTCTCGAGACATTCGCACGTAAAACTTCCAATCGTGTTCACGCAATGGGAATATTCGGCACAGGGCCGGTCAATGCATTCATCCAGGTCTGCATTAAAAGCAGAAGAGTATAATTTTACTTATCAAAAGTTAAACCCTACATTAGACCATCTCCTAAAACCAGCCAACAGTCAGTCCCTCGTTTCTGTTCAATAGTATGGAAGTTTTGGAAAGTTCTAGGTTTAGTTTTGAAGTTAAAATGTGCCCCAAAACACTTCTCTTACACATGCTTAGAATGGATCACATAGGCCAGGGGTAGCCAACCCGTCGACCGCGACGAGTATGTGTTCCCCATTACAGTAGCTCTCGCACACAAGCGAAATATTAAAATGAACAATTGTTGGCGTGGCAAGCCTAATAAGGCGTTCTTTGACGTGACAAATTAACCTCCATCACTGGCTTGGAATACTAGTGACGCTCAAAGTGTTTAAAAAGTGTTCTTGCAACTTTTTTTGCCGAACCAGTCGATCTAGAGCAGGGGTGGGCAACCTTTTAACACAAGGGCCAGTTAGGAAATGTAATGCTTACAGGAGGGTCTCACATCAAATAAATACTAATTAATATTTTCAGCTTTAAATAGAAAAACTAATGAGATACTAAGCTGCAACTACGGCAGTTTTGTCAGTGCTGTCTACTTGTGGATTCGGAAATAACTTTTTCTACAATTCCAATGAAGCCTTTCTCGTATGGATCGGCTCAGTATTTTAATTAATAGCCCCAATTCAAAACCAGCTGTTAAACTTAACATCTCAGTCAATATGCGTGGAAAAAGTCTGTTACACTTTGAACGTACCAGACAATTGTGTCTTTATCATAACAACGTGACACAAGTAAAACTTTATGAATGAATATTGTTTTGTAATAGATGCTTCCCATTAGAGTTCAACTGTAGCGGTGTAGCCAATGGGTTACTCTGTCAATTTCCTGTTTGTGCAAAAGTCCCAATATGGTGCACACTCATAGCCCTATTTAGGGAAAAATAGCTGGAAGAAGGTGAAGGGCCGCACGTTGCCCAACCCTGATCTAGAGTCACTAAAAACATTTCAGTTGATCGCAATCA
Organism: Ascidiella aspersa; assembly: GCF_963924565.1. Lineage (NCBI taxonomy): Eukaryota > Metazoa > Chordata > Ascidiacea > Phlebobranchia > Ascidiidae > Ascidiella > Ascidiella aspersa. The sequence goes on from NC_139451.1 coordinate 27,022,963, forward strand.
AACATAGGTTGGCTACAGCTGACATATGGTATGTGGGTTTTAAGTGTCAGTGATTTGCGTTTGCCCATATAAGAGGACCAATGCCTGAAATTTAACGTTGTCAAACTTTGGATAGTTTAGGCCAGGGGTGGCCAACCAATGGGATAACAAGAGCCGCATTTTTTACTTGGTTAACCGCTGAGAGCCACACCTTACACACATGGAACGAAATAAATAGCCGATCACTCCATTGCTTACTCACTCTTTATTTCGTTAACTAGACAAAATTTTCATCTATGAGGAGACGCGACGAGTTGGATGAAAAATACACATTTCTCGTTATAATGTCATTTATCAATATTATTTGGGCATAATTTTTGCGTTTATCTTGTTTCAAAAGTATTGCTAAAAATGCATTGGCCTTAAGGCAAACAGTATGAGTCGGAACCGGCAATAATCCATACCTTAACCAAACAAAATGGAAACATTCTAAAAAATCAATAGTGCAACATGAACTTAAGAGCCGCATTGAACTGGGTGAAGAGCCGCATATGCGGCTCGCGAGCCGCGTGTTGGCCACCCCTGGTTTAGGCTATTAGACACCGTTAAATTGGCCCAGCCGTTGTGTTTCGGCCCTTTGGGTGTTCTTGTCAATTCCTCACTGAGACTTTGTGTTTTGATACGCACGATTACAATGGATAGGTTGGCTTTTCACATAATGTCAGGTTTTGTTATGATAGCGCCCAGCTATACAGAAGAAAAAATGATTTAGTGGTCACACAGTAAGGCATATTTTGGTCATCTTGGGAAGCAGTGTGCCATATTGCTATTATGTTTTTTTTTGGTTTGAAAACAACTTTAGGACATAGCGTGACTGCCTATACCCATAAAGTTATTGCTCCACTTTTGTTAGTCTCGTGTGTTTAAAAGTGTTTATTTGAAATTTGTTTTGATTGGTATTACAGCGGCGACATTTATTACTTTAATTTAGAAAAGTGTTTTAAACTTTTTTACCTTACTGCACAGGAAAAAAATCATAAAATACCCGCGCACATAATACCATTTCTTACCCGTAGAATTACTTATCATTGTAAAGCAGTAAATTCCTTTTTTCGTATTATCAGTATTCGTATGGATATTGGTCATTTGAGTCTCCCGTGCTAACCTGTATGCTTGTTTGTAATACAAATCTGTTGTTTTCCAGAATAACAAAAAGTTACGCGGCACACTTAACAATCTCTCGAGAAACACTGGTGCGCCGCCGCACATAGTTTGCGAACCACTGCTTTATACGGTAAATCAAGTTTTCTCTTTTTAGTTAATGTCACTGCAACTTGATTCTTAAAAATCATATCATAGGCTACTATTGCAAATAGCAGTGTCGTAAACAAGTCAAGTTATATGTAAATTATCCTAAGTCCAAGTGAAATCTTTTGCAAAAACAACAAGACCCAGTCCAAGCCAACAGTTGTCCAAGTAGTTCCAGTCAAGTCATTATGCGAGCAAGTCAATTTTAAGTTATGTCATTGACATCAAAAATAAAATGTTAAACTTGTAAATTAGAAAACTCGCCCGATAATGATCATTAAATTAACAAAATGAAAATAACAAGCAAGCAAATTACTTAACGCACAAAAATTGAGATAAATAACCGAATTTAATTAAAAAAGATAAAAAAAAACTGAAGTTTTTGACAAAATGACTAAGTCAAGTCATTTTTGTCAAGTAATTACGTCAAGTCAAGTCATTTAAAAACAGTGACTTAAGTGCACCTATAGGTCAAGTCATTGACTTAAGTCATCACTGGCAAAAAGTCGCGAAAATATTTGTCGATCAGATCACTTACCACTGCAAACTGTCCTCCCGTCTCCGGAATATCCTGGATTACACTCGCACGTTTCAACAAAATCAACGATAAAACAGCTTGCATTTGCATGGCAGCTAACCGTACTCGAACAAGTGCTAATAACTGTAAGGTAAGTATGTAACGTTAAATAATTCGGCTTCAAGGAGTTGATGTTTCATATTCGACATCTTACACACATTATGAATCTTGTGATAAATATACTCTTGAAACGGAAATACTAGAATCAAAGATCACAAAAGGTTTTCCTTGATCAAAGAAATGTAGATTGGTTTGTTGAGAAAAAGTATTGTTTTTTGGCTTTTATTTTTTAACCTTTTTAGTTAAATCTTGCTGTGCCTGTTGGCATACCAGGTATGTCCGTTCACAACGAACCAATAAAACTCAATTTTTTTACATTTGTCTCATGGCACCCTTCAGTTAACTCAACGCTCTTTGGAATTATAATGCGCACAATAAGGTATTCCGAAGTAAGAGAATCAACTGTTTACAGTGGTTTGTTAAATCATGTCATATCGTTTTCTGGGAGGTTTTCGATACCAGTTGGTTTGAAATGGGAGTTCTGCCATTCAGAGTGTTTTAAAACAAGGTTACCCAAACTTTTGAATGTGTGACCGTTTTTATTATATTAAAATTTTCCTCTACCCCCAAGATATAACGCAGTTTACAACACTTCTCGTTACCTGCTTTTTACACGCGTTTGTTAAAGCAATGTGCACTTTAAGGGTTTTGTTTCGTTTGCCATTAGCACACTAAAAAAGAAAGAAAATTTCTACATCAAGTAAAGTACGTTGAGCTGTACTTGTTCTTGATGATTAACATTCCGCTGCAAGAGTTATTAAATTTGTTCATTCGAACCTTAACAATTCTGCATAAATGTATGGGAAATTCCAACAAACCTGTACAAATGCCGCCTTCAAGACGATAACCAAACTTGCAAACACATTGGTAACTTCCTTCTGTATTAACGCAATCCTGGTTCACTCCACAGGTCGCTGTCCCCAAAGTACACTCATTCAGGTCTAAACATACACATCCCGGTTGTAACTCTGGTTAGATACTAGTTAAAGAGCTAAGGAGCAGTCCTGCATCTCACCGTTTTTAAGTGTATAGCGATGCACCGTTCACTATATTTTAATGAACGGATTTTAATATCAAAGTCATAATATTCCATAAAATCGACGTCTCAGCAATACACTGATGATGCCATAAGTTATTACTGAAACTTATGTAAATTGCAACATATCGATTTTATCGAATATTATGACTTTTGATAATGACTTTTATATTAATACATATATATAGCGATTGAAAAGCATTAACTTTTTGAACAAATCACGAAAATGAATCATTCAGACCAATATCGCAACGACATATCCTAAATTTGATTTAAAAAAGTGGAAAAATCTTCCGTTAAAAATGTTTTGCAGCATTGCTATTACTGAATGACACTCTCTGTCATTGGGAGCGACAATTTCGTCTTACAGTATTACACCAGTTTTCAATGTTGTAAACAAGTCATTTGTAAATAACGAAACTTCCAGTGAAGTCGAGCCAAGTCATTTTTAAGAAATACCAAGTCAAGTCCCAGTCATTAGTGACGCCAGTCAATTTCAAGTTTTTTTTGTTACACTTTAAAAATGGTGAACACGTTTCATTCTGAGCAACATTTTACAATGCAAACTAAAAAATATACGAAACAAATAGTAAGCTAACGTTTATTATAATTAATAATTTGGTTAAGTAACACAATATTACCTAAAAAAATTTTAGCTAAAGCACCTTAACAATGTCAAGTTTTGTAAACCAATTTTGTAAATGACTAAAGTCTAAGTCAAGTATATTGTCTAAATAAGTTAAGCCTAAGTCAAGTCATTTGTCTAAAGTCAACTTAAGTCATTTAAAACCAGTGACTGGCGTGCACTTAAACCAAGTCATTGACCTAAGTCATTACAATGCTGCCAGTTTTACTGTGTGCACCTGTGCAGGTATTTCCTCCCGCGATTTCTAAAATGTAGCCGTCGGCGCAACCGCAAGTGTAGCTCCCTACAGTGTTCGTACAAAAGCCGTTGGGCGGACGGAAACAGTCGTCGGTTCCGGTCGTGCATTCGTCGATGTCTGCAAAACAGTTTTAAGTGACAAGGCCATGTAGAAATGGTTACCGTTCAGTGCCAAAAATTAAAGATTTGCTCTTTTTGTAAACTATATGTGTCTCCAAAAATCGCCATTCTATTTCTAATAACTTATACCCGTTGTTCTAGGTTATGAGTTATGACTATTAACTGAACTCGAAATAATAATTGGCAAGTAGTGCTTCGACTTTACCTATTACTAACGCCATAACCAAGAAGGCGAAAATGTTGACCTGCGGATGCGCAGTTTAACTCTGGCCCTAACTCCAACTAGCGGCCCCGTCTCCGTTTAGGAGAATGGTTGTCCTGAGGACTGGGTCTGAACAAATACTGACACTTCAGGCATTCCCGGCCTACTTTTTGGTCAATGGAAAGAATAAGCCACTTCACCCTTTACTTTGCTTATACCTTTCTTTTGGACAAAAAAGTTAAGAGTTGCCCTGTTTTTGTAAACTCTATAGTGTCTCCAAAAATCGCCATTCTATTTCTAATAGTTGCACAACTTTATGTTTAGTTCATCTGGTTTTGTTCACAAAAAAAAAATCTGAAGCCCATTATTGTTACGTATGCACCCCTGTTGTTTCGTACCCTTACGATCTTTAAAATACAGGCCATGTCAATTGTCAACAATGAGCACAGCAGTTGCTTTGAAAAGCACAGTGGGCGACGGGCGTCAAATATGAAAAAAATATGATTCGAACAAATTAGTTGTTCTGCGAAAAAGTGGTACGCGTGGCAGTACAGAGCGTCCAAGTGGTACGAGAACGTAAAAAGGTTGTGTCTCCAAAAATCGCCATTCTATTTCCAATAGTTGTTTTTACACCCGGTGTTTTTGGTTCTGACTTTTAACTGAACTTGAAATAATATAGGTCAAGTAGCGTTTTCCCAGTTCTTTTGTTACTTCGAGCGAACGAAAGATCCAGTATTACTTTTTTAGGTGGAGTTTAAAATACAATTGACCTTACTATAATTTTGTCCAGACGTGGTTATTTTAAAGCGACATTGAATGGTTTTGACGCGGGTCGGTAATGTTTCGATTTAAAAGATGTAAAAACAAATACTGTTCCAATTACAACAAAGCGACCGCGTACAATTACGAAAACCTTAAGCCAGCGATTGTAATTGGTTCAAAAGAGACGATGAGATCGGCATCATGGCAAATCACTTAAATACGGCAATAACTTTTTATCGAAATATATTTTAAATATTTACTCGGTTAATTGTGACAAACAGTCATTATAGGGCCTCTGGGTGACGCGTTTAGGTGAAACTATTATCTCCTGTCGGAATAAAACACATTTGCAAAAATGTAAGATTTTTTAAGCAAAATTTGGTTCAAGCCCTGGTTGTAGCTCAATCTTCTCAAAACAAAATTAAAATATTAAAATGCACGGCCCCCACCCAAGGCTTCTCGGCAAAACGGTTAAGTGAAGCGTGTCACTTTGCCAGCCTCTACATCAGGGTTATCAAACTGGGATCCATGGTCGATGAACTAATTTTAGTGGGTCCATTAAGGCTAAATTGAAACAAGAAAATCATTGTTTTAAAGATAAAGAGTTTAATTAAAAATAAACGTTTTAGCGCTTAATGTATTTAGACTCCATTTTATCATCACCATATTTCTGGTCTATAAAAAATTTCTATTTGCATTGTGACGTAAAGTTAGGAAAAAATCGGCAAATTTCTGAAGTCTATTTGATTGTGCCGCCAAATGACGTCATTTTTGTTTTTCAATTCATGACGTCATTTTTTTTAATTTCTTGCCTACCGTGGTCCAAGCAACGCAAAAAAATAGGGCTCCGCGTTAAAAAAACTTTAAGAAACCCTACTCTACATGCGGGATTGTCATTTTAATCGGGAGAAGATTACCTAGGCATTTTGTTCCGTTCGGCACTAAACCGAAAGGCACAAAGCTTTCAACGCTCATGTCCTTGAAGCCGTCCTTGCACGCGCACTGCGCAACTGATGCCGCTTTTTCCGTGCAAATGGCATCCTCGCTGCATGGGTTTCGTTCGGTGCAAACGTTGATCACTAAAAAAAAGATATTGGATTGCTCGCCGTTTTTTAAATAAAATTCGAAAATAAAACTGTATAAATAACATAGTCACTTAGATAGAAATCGCTCTTCTGGTGTAATCAAAGTTATAAACCGACGTTTCGGCAGCGAATACTAGCTAACCACATCATCAGGGTTAACAATTGCGATCAGCGGTCAGTGGTAGCCTACTTAATTGTATGAACCTAATCAGGTAATACTCCATTTTTTCAAAACCCTAATAAAATACATGACTTCGTATACTGCGCATGCCAAATATCGCCAAACTTGCATATTTTGTATGAATCGATGTGCGTTGTGGATTTTATTTAAAAATATATTAGGGCCATTAGTCTGAACTAAGTTACAACCTAACACGTTTTAGGAAAAGATATAAAACACATTTTTGAAAAAGAACTCTTTTTTTAAACAGTTTTATATATTATATGGAAAACGACCTACAAACGACCTAAGCACTTTTTCTATAAATGGGGATGGTAACAAAGAGTGACTGAATCAAAAACTTTTAAAATCAGTAAAAAATGACTTAGGCAATTTGGTTATGAGCGTAACGATATATTCAAATTTCAGTTCAAGTAGAGGTGAACTACTGTACATTCATATTAAATTCTGATCTCGCATTTAAAGAATAAATCCTTTTTGACCAAACAATCTTGTAGGTATTGTAATATTTATTTGAATACATATTTTTTGTCTATTAATTATTGAGTTCCTAATTTAAGTATAACATTTACCATAATAATACATACATAATTATTATTTATCATTCCGAACTATTTTTATAACCCTATAGATATATGCATTGTCATAGTTCGTTAACCCCAATTAGGTAATTGAAGGTTATGTGTTTGGAAAATTAATGAAGGCACACAAAATCCACGAACCACACAACTCCATGTCTTTTCTATGTTCAATAATATTAATGATCTTCATACCTAATATTTTTTCAAATGTTTATACTTCATTATTTAATTACGTTCAGCAACCTTATTTAAAAAACAAACGAATCACAATAACACACATCAAAACGTTTGGCAAGTCTACTTACCAAGATCGAAATTGGGGTTGGTCGCAGCTATACCCATGAATCTGTCGATAAAGCTAAGATCAAACACTCGTGTATCGTGGGTTACTCCGAACTCATCATTTATTAGGAAGACGTAAAATGCTGAAAATAATACCGGAAAAGGCATTCAGGAATTGAAATTTTGGTTTTGGACTGAGAACAAGACAAGTTGTGAAACAACACGAACATAAGCATACTTGGACAACTAGATTTATTTTAGCTTTTTAAAATTAGATTGGAATTAAAATTAGAGCATTTCATTTTTTTCCAAATTAGATTAGAATTAGATCATTTTGAGTTTTCTCAAATTAGCCTAGATTAGAATTAGAATTACCGAATTCTTAAAAAAACAAATTTGAACTAGAATTTAAACTAAAATTAAATTTTATTATTGACAATAAATTTCAGTAATTTGAGAAGTATTTTAATAGGAATGTGCAAGTCAATTATGTTTGTGCTAATTTTTAAGCATTTTAGCATAGCATATGAATTTAATTCCGTGCAAATTACGTTTCAACCGAAGAGTTTGAATTCGAATTCTTTGTTTTCACTAAGAGACTAAAAATGTCGTTGGACAAAGTAGGATTTTTCGTAAAATCCGAATTAGATTAGAACTAGAATTAGAGCACACAAGCAATTCACAAATTAGATTACAATTAGAATTAGCCGCATTTTGCTCTAATTCATTAAATTAGAAAACTATAACTATCTAATTGTCCAAGTCTGAATATAAGAAAACAAATTGTCAGGTCAATATCTATGCGTTTGTACCCAACAAACACTGTGTGAACAGTTACATAATATACATTCGACAGATTGCGAGACATTTTTTTTTATATTCACTTCATTTTACACCAGGCCTGCACAACCTACGGATCACGTTGACGTATAATGGCACTTCTTCCAGTTAATTGCTTATGTTCTTTATTACTTTGTTGTGTATTACATGGTCATACGTAATTGTTATGCGTATGGTGGTTGAAGTGACTCTATGGACGTATAATAGTTTAGTGAAAGACCAATCCAGGGCTTACTTTTCAGCTCGCGAGTCCTATTTTAAAATCAGCAGTAGGCTGAATAAAGGGTCGATTAACGTTTTGTTATTTTTTTCCATGCCACAGTACGTGGAGTAGTCTACAGTAAGCTTGTAAAAACATTGTCACAATAAGGGAAAGGGTCACCAGGGTAAAATGAGTCACCAACCCAAGGTCCCCTAAGATTAATTTTCTACCAACTTTACTCAATGAATACTATAAATACGTTATTTCGAGTAATATGCGAATCTCATTTATGTGCTTACTACGCCACCTTTAAATTCTAAACTTTTGCCAGTTTAAGCCTAAGAAACACCATTTTTCGCGCGTTTAGACTGGATTGCAACAGCCAATTTGCGCACGAAGTCGCTTGAGAAAAACAGATGTTTATCAGATCAGTTGTTTTATGACGTCATGTGACGTAGCTTTGCAACGTTATCCCCCAAAACTTGTTATTTAACTTAAGTAGACGTTTTTTTGCTTGTTGCGACCCTTGTATCATTTTAGGTGGTGCAGACCTGTTTTACACTAATGAAGGTGCAAGTTATTGCTAAAGCGATTCAAATAAGATAATGTGTCGATTTTGTGCTATGTTCTGTATTTTACTATTTTGTAGGCTTTACTTCTTACAATTGCTAGAAAACTCGTGTGTTGTGTTCCAAAGCTTTGTAAAGTATAATTAATGTTTTTTGTCACGCAAAAGTTTCCATACCTGCGTTGCTGTCAATTGCCACCGCCCCACCTGTAATCACAGCGAGAACGAGAAGCAATTTTATCCTAAGCATGTTAATCTTGAATTAACTCATTCAACAAAAATGCTTTTTAAAATCTGTGTTTTGACAAAAAAATATAAAGTTAATATATCCAGAAGCAAACCTAAGGTATTCACTTTTTTAATTACGTAGAACATTACTAATTAGGTCTACAATGATCTACAACAGCGTGGTCCAACTTCTTTTCATCGCGGGCCAAAAACAAGTTTTTTTTGCCTTGCGGGCCAATGTTTTTAAATAGAGATTCTTAGGCTAAATAAACATAGTCTATGGCATATATACTAACTTTATGGAATGTACAACTTGGTTCAGTTACGGTAGTTATGAAATAATTTCAACATAAAAAATTAAGAAACAAAAATTGAACTGATATTGCTAGATTGAAGCAAAGCTATCAGTTCGCGGGCCAAAAAAGTGTAACTCGGGCATGTACTTCGACCACACTGATCTACAAAACACATGATTATTTATGTTTATTCATTTTCAACGTCTAAAAAAGTAAGTGTTGAAAATGAATAAAGAGTTATTCGAAACGTTCAGAATGATACCTACTTCTATAAGGGCTTAGATATTCTTACTACAACCTCCAACCATTGTGCCCCAAAGTGTTCTATGTTGTTTGTTAAAAATTCCTTCCTAAACTTGATTCTAAATCTGTCGCTCATGTTTCTAATTTAGTTTTACCTTAACACACACACGCAATTGGAAACAACATTTAAACGGTTCTACAATAAGGCCGTAGAAAGGCAATACCAAGTAAAGAAACACAATTTTTTGTACAAGCGCTTAAGAAAAGTAGTGTATTATTCTTCCTGACTAAATGTTGGTGGCTGTTTCAGGTGTATATTCTCCATCTGAATTGCGCGTCCTGATCTCATGACTGCACTCAGTTACCGAAATAAAATAGGCTCGCTAAAAAATAAATTGATCTTAACAATCATTGTATAGGGGTGGTTGGGTAATTCGCATTGACCCTTCTAATTAATACATAACTGTTATCAGAACGCTGTTTACTCGGACTAATATCAAAAGTTCTACACCCAAAATTGAATCTTTAGTACGCTATGCCTTCTAATGTCCATTGCACCCCTTTCCTGTCTATTTTCGTCCGCGTAAGCCCGTCAAGAGGCTTTGTCATTGGCGCAGTTCCTTTTTCTCCATGGCTTTTTTTGACAGCATTGTACCCCTATTGAGGTGTGCCTTTAACGCACCATAAACTGTCTATTAATTGTCGTGTTTCACGAAGGTCACGCGCGGCCTGGATGTATATCTCGCCATGCTGTCAGGCAAAATTGTTCACCACTACCACGTTTTGAATCTAACATTTTGTTTTTTGTAGTTCCATAACTAATGTTTCGATTCCCAAAATCCTTTATTTGTCGTTGTCCCAACAATGCCCAGCTTTCAGAAGTACCACAGCAGAATCTCGCAGTGCCAAAGCAAAATATAGTTTACAGATTACAGCCTATAGCTTCTTTAAATGACGTGACAAATAATTTGTATTAAACACAACTGTGCACCAGGTTGAAACAAGAAATAAGACGATAAAACTGTTTAGTTTAAAAACCCAAGTAAAACCAGGATCAGACATTTTTAAAGGAATATATATTTCGCCTATACTACTATCGTTACTTCCTATAAGTAAAGTGAATGTACATAAACATAGAGAAGTAATAATAAAAGTAAAAAAAATTAAAAAAACATATGAAAGCATTTTTTTTTAAACGCTGAGTTTTATTGTTTATATACGCGTCAGCGGAACAGTAATCGACAAGCAAAAACCTGTTGCCAATGGTTTTGGATTTCATAAAGATACACCCTTTTAAAGAAATAGGACGAATTCTGAGATAAACCAAGATTATTTTTTTATTGTGTTTCGCTTGCTGCGATTTCCATTCTTAATGGCACCAACGGAAGCCTTTACGTTTGTCGGTTGTTTTCTATTTTCTACGACGTTTAACGTTGGGCGATTTCGGGTCGATCGCCAAAAAATAAAAACAGCAGGGCGCATGCTGTCAACAAATTGTTGTTTGAAGTTCAACTTTCGCTCAACCGTGCTTTATCAGAGCAAGACACCAAACGAATACGGCGATCAACCAAGATTATTCGTTCAAGGTGCTTTGCTTACTCTTGTTTCCATGCTCAACGGAATCGACGAAAGGCCGTTCTGCTTGTCGTTTATTTTTATCTTTTTCTGCGACCTTTAGCGATGAGCGATTTAAGGTCGATCGCCTACACAAAGGGCCGATCCCTGCTTCTATCTCTTCTATCAAACACTTGTTGCCCAGGAGACGTGATACGCTCGAGATAAGGCCAACGCGCTATGATGAGTTTTTGTGTCGCGCTCCGCTAGCATTCCATGCAGATGTGTGGGCATTTCTCCCATTTCTTTGGCCCCCGGGCGCCTCGCCCCAATTTAAGTCAATTTCAGCCGCCGACCAATAACTGTTTGTACCCTTTTTAGGTCGGTATTTTCTATATAACTGCATTTTTCAATACCCTTTCTGTCGTTGCTACCTGGATTCGCTCGAATTGGGAAGTTAAACACTGATTGTGATGCTGAATGCCTGGGTTTATTCGGCGTAGGTGTGGATTTCTTGTATAACAAAAAAAACACTTAGTCATGGTTAGGTAATTGTTCTCAGCTGCCCGAAATTCTTAATATGCGATAAAACGCGATTAAGTGGTTAGTTGGATTAATTTTTTTTTGCCTATTGGTCGACGACTGAATTCAAGTATAAGAAGAAAAAGTACTTTTTTTTTTTTTTTTACCAATAATCCTCCCATAGTTTCCTCTCGTGGTCGCATTTCTTGATTTAAAAAAGTTGCTTTTCCAACACACGCAGTTTTAACTGACTGGCAATGACTGGCATGCGCGTTATGATTTTGAATACAATAAATAGGTCTCGACAGACAAACTAAATATTAAATACAAATTCGCGCTTTTGCTAATACTATACAACAAACACTTTTTAGCTACACTGGCTTCTCTTATTAATCTTTGCAGTTAAGGCAATCTTAAAACTGTATGAAATACCATTGTATGGGATGTTTCCTACGAAATATTCTCCAAAATACAGCACCGTCGGTCTGTTGTTATAATAGGTTCCAAACTCTCTCTTCGTTGTATACCATTTGTATACTTAGGCGTATCCCTGTAACGGCCATTTTCTCCTTAGGTGTTCCGCATGTAACAATTTTGTTTGAGTACAACCACTGTTTATTTCGTTTTTCTTCAAATGGATAAATTCTTTCCCTATTTCCTGTGTTAGGTGAATAAGAACGAAAATGTGTGGGAGGCTATTAAGCTCGATTTGGGCCTACTTCAAGTAAACACATTATTGTCTCAGGGATTTTCGCGTCACATCCATTTGGAATGTAATTCGGCGAACGTTTTGTGAATGGTGGTCGGCGCATTTTTCTGGCCGTTTTATTAAATCCTTTGTAAATATTTGCAGTATTTATAAAACACGCTGAAACCACTATGAATGCGTTGTTAAAAAACGGCCAACTACTTAAAACGCCAAAATTATTCTCGCCGTGGTATAGCAATACCGATTTTATTACACCTTTAACAATTTAGTCATGCAATTGCCAAAAATATTTATTTTATTTTTATTTACAAGAATATCCAACTAGGAAACGTTTGTTAAACTTGATTTTAATAGAATTTTACATTTCAGCTTTCGTTATATACGCGTTTACAAACAGATTTGCCTTGTCCAACTTTTATTTGTTAACAAACAACCTCACAACAGTTAATAAAGTAGATTTGAAGTGTTGACATTTCGGTTTGAAAATAGGTACTAATCTTTTAAAAAAAAAAAACATAAAAAAAATACCTCGTTCTGGGAGTAGGAGAGTCTGTCAAACTATTTTCTCTTGCTTGATTTGTTTTGTTCGTAATACATTAATGGTTCTCACCTCGTTTTAAAAAAAACCTTAAGTGTCGAATACAGATTTTATTTGGAATGGGGTTTCAATTGCCTTTTATTTAGTAATGGCTTTCAAACTTATGTTCTGTAAAGATAAATATTTTACCTTAATCAGAGGTGTAAAATTATTATAAAAACTTACTGTATTCAGTCAAACCTCCAATATTTAAGCAATATTCAGATATTGGACGACAAAAAAGTTTGTTTGAAGTCAGAATGTGAATCAGCTTGCAGCTGTTTTAAGTGTAATTAACAGGTTGGACAAATCTAAAAATAAACTTATATTATTTTTACAGGAGTAGGCCTACCGCAATGTGAGCAAGCAAAAAAAAAAATTTATTCAGAAGTTAGTGGAACCTTTTTACATTGCTATTCGTGTTTCAAGTTTTGTTTACTTGGCTAAAATCGTATAATTAATTTCATTTTGCCAAAAATTGTAAATTCAATTCAAAAAAAGGATTGCCCATTTTTGAAAAATATTTTTTATAAAAAAAAACATGCTAACTAATTGCTTTTATTTTTTAACTTAAGATTATTTTTGTGTAAGAAACCTATTAATTAATTTACTATTGCCAAAGATTGTAAATTCATTTGAGAGTTTTACGTTGTTTTTAAAGTTTTGCCCCCTTTCGAAAACTTTATATTTCAAATATATTTATCTTTTTTTAAACCAAACATGTTATCTAATAGCTTTTAATAGGTTATACTTGTATTGTACAGATGCAAGAAACATCGGCGGCACATTTAAAGGGAAGATTGACAAGTTGCATAATCGCTGGTAAACTTGGCGTTTGTCTGTCGTACATACGCAACGCAGAAAATAACGCTTAAGAGATTACTGAAGTTTAACTTTGAACAGTCCTGTTTTGTTAGCATAATGATTTTTTTAAGAATTAAAGCCCTTTAATCGAAAATATATGTTAATGGCGACCTAGATTTCAAGCAGCATAATCTAAATTAAGGTACACAGTACATATCTGGCAAAAAGTAACTTGTACACAAAGGTATTTCGCGATGTGAGCCAGGCGGAATTTAGAAATAGTTTTGTTCGTTTGCACGAACCGTCGACTTATCGTTAAAAGTGCATCAATACAAAGTAAAGAGTTGTACAGTAACTTGTCAGCGTTTGGTGAAAGTTGGTATTATATAATTATTTAACTTTGTGGGTGGTGGTCTATTGCAGTGGTCTCCAAATATGGTTCGCCACCTAATGTGTGTATAATTTAGGCCGAATTGATCGTTCCTATTTATCAGAAAACTAGCTGTGGTCACATGTAAATGCTGATTTTTTTTATAATGGGGGTCGGTTAATAAAAAGGTTAGAGACCACTGGTCTATTAAATGAGTTTTCCTTGAAATAGTTAGTCTACATCTTTAGGCAAATCAAAGGTATTTTAAACGTGTCCGCAGCCAGTTAGACATTTGGGTTAATTTTTGAAATCTACATTTCCTTAAGTGATCTAAACCGAAGATGATCTGCATTTTAAAGTGATTTTACATGCTGTGGCGTTTATGTACAAATGACTCGTTTCTCGTTTACATGACCAGCTGCTTTTCGTTGCTGCTGCTGTAACGCTTGCGCATCAGTATCACGGCAAGTACAACGGCCAACAACACAGCGAAAAAGCCGAGGCCGATAAGCACAAACAACCACATGTTGTTGAATCCATTTATCCCTTCGTTGTTCTCTTCAACCGACGTATTCATGTCGTTTCCTGCTGGGTCTGCAAAGCAAATTTTAAATCGTTGGTTAGGTTTTAAGACTAGCTTTACCAACAATACAATTCCACACAGATTGATTTTCGGCGCACTAAGGAAAATACGCGGCTCTCTTTCTAGTTACATTACAATACAATTTTAACTAGACCAAACGCTTCCTACACGACAAACGATAATGTTACCAGCTTTTTATCGGATATTGTGAGTTCAAGTCTTACATGCTTACGTGCATTTTAATACAAATAGGTTATTTCCTAAATTGCAACAAGTTTCGCTGCCTATATATTTCAGGATTTCTCAAGGCACCCTGGCGTTCCGTTTACAAGTTTTAAGAACACAAAGGTTCTCAACCTTTTTAGCTTACGGACCGATAAAATTTCAAAACAAATTTTCCGTACCGGTGGACCTTCAAAAATCAAGATCAACCCAAAATGTAATTACGACAAAAGTTTGCAACTTTAAAGCAAATCACGGAAATTTGCTGCTGTCTTTTTGATATCATATGTGTTTTCCGTGGTTCTATTGGTTTCAATATACAACTGGTCCTAAAGTTTAAGACTGAAACGAGTTGCAGCCTACTTTTAAACAGTTGGGCACAACACTTGCAATGTGTCGTACGATAAAGTCCAAAGTAGACCATTAACTCTATGTTACGTCACAGTTCTGCAAATAACAGAACTGCGAAAGATCTAAATTTGATGGACAAGCCTTCAACATCTTGCATTTCGCAATTGAAATATAAAATTGTAAAACATTTGGTGGACCGGCAGGAAAGTTGACGAGAACCGGCAGTTGAGAACCAATAGTGTACAAGGTGCAGTAATTGCAGTACGGAAAACATCGATGGCATTACCTATACACTTTCCGTTGCTGCCAACATAGGTAGATTCCGGGCACAGGCAAAATTCGTTTAGTTTGGCGTCTACGATGCACGCTCCACTACCACACTCCTTGTCCTTGCACAGGTAATCATCTAACGGCCAAAAAAAAAACATTAGTAATTTTCTATCGTATATCGTCCGAGCTATTTCTGAGTGGTTAAATGTGCCTGAAAGAAACTTTGGGTTTTGATGCTTCGACATTTCGTTTTATGTAAAGTAAATAAAATATTTTTATTTTTGTACAATAAAAAATAGACCATTGGAAACTTTAATTTCCTTTTATTTGACATGTTTAACATTTAGTTTGAGTTTGTGGCGAAAAAGTTTCGATATTAAAGCTCATATAGTTTAACGACTGGCATTTTTTGTAGTGCCGTGGTCTCAGACATACGTAACTATTTTGCAGCGCTCTGTTTACCCATATTCACCTGGATGACATGTTTAACACAGTTTGAGGTTGAAGGCTAAAAATTTCAAGCTCATAGTTATAAATCTTATAGGACTGAAATTAAAAAAACAACTGTACTTTATGTCGCTTTAATTTCGTCCCGTAGTTTCAGACATTCGTAACTTTTTTACAGCGCTATACTTACCTGGATGACATCTTTAACACAGTTTAGTTTGAATTTCAAGGCTAAAAATTTTAAAATTCAAAGCTCATAGTTCTAAATCTTATAAGACTGAAATTCAAAAAAAACATCTGCACTTTATGTCGCTTTAATTTCGTAACGTAGGCCTATAGTTTCAGACATTCGTAACTTTTTTACAGCGCTATACTTACTCGGATGACATCTTTAACACAATTTTAATTTGAAGTTTAAAGCAAAATAATTCGATATTCAAAGCTCATAGATAAAAATCTTATGGGGTAAAAATAAAAAACTGTACTTTATGTCGCTTTAATTTCGTCCCGTAGTTTCAGACATTCGTAACTTTTTTACAGCGCTCTGTTTACCCATATTTACCAAATTCAAAGCTCATAGTTATAAATCTTAAAAGACTGAAATTCAAAAAAAAAAAAAACTGTAGGCTACTTTATTTCGCTTTAATTTCGTGCCGTGGTCTCACACTATATATATATATATATATATATATATATAGCCTACTTGGATCTCTGACGAATTGAATGCTGATTTCCTCCGTGTCCCCGATGTCCCTTCTTTCTCGCATGCTTAGCACCGACCTCTTGCGCTTGGAGCACTGTCAAGTAAATTTTTGTTCAATAAACTAGATATGGTTTTGTATAGTGGTGCGGCAAAAGATAACCGAAACACACGTTAGTTAAGAGGTGCGAAGACCGCACCTAATAACCCGGGTAATTCGAGTAGTGCCATAAACACCTTTAGCTTAAATCTGTTGTGGTGATTGCAACTGTTCGTTCATTAATAAGGGTAGTACAATCCAATTCAGCTTTTATCGGTTGAACGCTTCCAACTGGAACTACATGCTAAGATAAATTGCTGCTTAACCCGCTTCAATAATTACTTATTCCGCCTTCTAACTTATGTTTGTGCAAGAAACAAGTAGCCTATACAGATATCCAATAATATGGGATCGAAGCCGCGATACCTTAAGGCTTAAGCCAAGTAATAGTGTCGGAATTCGGTACGCATTCTAGGTTAGTATCAGCAATGATCCGGTACCAAATTAACTATCGTGTACTTCAGTCGTGATTTTACATTTAAACTCAGCGTTACTTTAAAATGTAGTTTGTTTTAAAAATAGAAGTTTAATAGACTGGTCTAAATTTTATTTTGGAACTAAGGTATAAAGACGCAAAAGTTTAAAAATAAGAGAAGCATTCGTAGTTTCCGGCTAAAACAAGTAAATTTATGAAAACCGCTGTTGCTGTTTAAACAATTGGAACCGAAATGGAGCCTAAATACACTTAACAAAAAGACAACAAAGCGTTAACTTTAACGACGGTATATTTTTTTAATAATACACGTAAGTTTTCAAGTTGGCCTTCATCAACCCCTAAAACAGGTCCAAGGACCCCAGTTTAGCCTATAAACCCCTGATCGAAATACTTTAGCAAACCCAACTACGTCTTCAAGCGTTAAAGAAAAGTTGGTGTAAGAACCGTGATAAACGTTTGAATAATTTTTTTCAATACAGTATATTACTCGTTTTTAACATTGCTATGATAACGAGGTCATTCGGTTTCGGATCGGCTAACTGAACTAATTGCCCCTCCAAATCGGATTTTCGTATGAGTTAAAGCTGCTTGATAGGTCTACATCAAGGGTGTCCAACTGAAACATGGCGATGTGCAAATTTTTATCTTATAACTTCGTCCCGTGCCAAAGTTTATCAACTATTTTTTTTCTAATTTTAAGAGCGCTTTTATACAAAAAATGAAAACAATATAGTGTTATAATATCAGAAGTAATTGTTTGCTGTCGTAATTGCTGGGATTGTTTTGTATTGTGAATAAACAATGACAATTGGATGTATAACAAATTTAGCTTTTTTGATAATTGGCTGAATTTTTGGGTGGAATTGAGTACCATTTTTTATTAGGTCGCGTGCCTCATGTTGGACACCCCTGGTCTACATTCTACAATACCGCCACGAATAACTTTTTTGTATATTTTCGTGCTATACTTACACTGGGTATGCAGGATGTCCCCGTTAAACAAAGCTTTACCGAGAAAGTCATGGTAAGGCGTGGGTAATCGGAGAAGAAAAAAGCCGAAATGGACATGGTAACTTGAGAGCCTTGTCCGTTGTTGGCCAAAGTGATTTTGTCGATAACTTCGTCGTTTATTCCCGTTTTCGGTGCTATACAGCCGTCTCTGCAATTTAATGCGTTAAGATCAGATGAGGCAAATTTGTGTGTCGAATCAAATTTGTAGGAATCCGCTGAAGATATATTTTTTGATTTAGTATCATGTTCCCTTAACGTCAAACCGAAGTTAAATCAGTTCATAAAGTTCCATGTAAATTTCGAGGTGCTTATATGTGGGTATATACAATAAATATATAACTCGCATACCAGAAGATGCAGTGCGTCGTTTGTTTGTATGAAGCTTATATGTTTGTTTAAACCTATATACCCAACCATTCGCCTTTAAGTTTGTAAAAGGCATATTTATGCTTGTTTAAACCTATATACCCAACCATTATGCTAAATCTTGCATTTTATTGCAACCAGAGATCCACGTCTAAATGGAAATTAATATTAATTGTCTCATTTTATGTTTGTGAATCCACTTTCTAGAGTGTAATAAATATCAGCTTACCGGTTTGTAAAAGTATTGGTTTGAGTTCTAAAGGAGAACTTTTTGATCGGGGTAAAAAGATTTATAACGACTTCCTTAAAGGAAATTCTACGATTAACCAAGGTTGTAATGCAGTGCTTTTCAACCCGTGGGATGGTACACACTTGTGCGGATAAAAAAAACTTGTAATGCGGATGACTAACGTCGTGCGGATAAATGTGCGGATAAAAATGGTGCATTATTATCTTCTATTATGTGTAACACAGTAATCAAATATACTAATGCGCCCACTTATTCGTTACAAGTACAATAATATAGTGTCGTATAGTGGTTCATTGCAGCTTAAGCTATTTTTTTATATCGGCCAAGGCTTAGGCACGCGGTTTTAATTGACGAACCCTTTCATTGTTATTTTACAAATAAAACTGAAGATTGCAAACTTACTGTGCTTGTTTCGTGCGGATGGAAATTTTCCGAAATAAAAAAGTGCGGATGGAAAATTTATAGGTTGAAAAGCACTGTTGTAATGGAAGATATATATATACCTGGTTAAATATGGTTACTAAAAGATATTAAGTTATATAAATGTTTGCTGATAGAGTTAGCAGTATACTTACTTTACCAGCTCTATTGTGAGGCTGGGGTTTTCGGGTGCGAAGGCACTGGCTGTCCTTATGACGGTCACAACGTCCGGAGAAAAACTGGAAGTGGGGCCGAACTGAAAATAAAACACTAACGTTTCAACAAGCGTAAAACGATAAGAATGTTTTTTATTTATTTTAGCATTCAAATTTTTTCATGACGATATAGCAAACTAAATTCGCATCCAGTGTCTAAAAAACTTTACGAAAAAATATCGAAACTGATCACCACAACTTTAAATTATAAAGGTAGCATATGGTGAAATATTTTCCAACCATGTATTTTGTAAATGTGTAAAATAAACGCTGTAGAGTCGGGGCGGGGCTCTGGACTCGACAAAATCGCACACTTGGCCTATAAGTCTGATTCGAGTTATTTTTAATCGACCTCGAAGCCCCCTTGTTGCTTCCATGACATTGCGACAGCAACCAATAAAGTATACCTTGAAGTTTAGGGGCGACCCGGTGGCGACGGTTCCAGTTACTGCTGATGTAGGGTCTGCCGCGTTTTCAAACACGCCCACATCAATCGAGGCTGTCTCCGAAATCGAAACGAGAACGCTTTCTGGTACAACCACATCATTGCTGTGAGAAAATGTTGATAACAAAGATAATAACTCACCCTGCTTACCGAAAAAAACACATCTTTGTTGTTCACACTGTGCTAATGACATGAGTTATGATTTGAACAAAGTAGCCTATGCACTAAAGTCACTGTTCTTTCCTGGATTTAAGTATTTCAGACAAGATGAAAATGTGTTATGTATCTCAATCTCGAGACAATATTCTTACTATTCGTTTTGTCTTTGGTGTTTGATTTGCAAAGTGTTGCTCGGAATGAAATCAATTAGGTAGTTTAAATAGTTTAGCATTTATACTGATGCCAATTACTTGAGTTGACTTTACATGGACCTATCGTTTTGAAATGACTCACAACGCTGGGTATTCGTATACTAGGACAAAATATTTTGAGCACCTATTGTAAGGTTTGTTCGATACAAGATATTTTTTCTCTGCTAAGGCAAATCATAAAAAATACGTTTTACATAAAAATGCCATGTTTTCAGTGTTTAGAAGTTATAACTTTTTCCTGCGATAAGAAATTCAAACAATTCGACTGGATTTTAGATAAACCCGTGGTCAACATCGAATTTCGTTGGATTATTGTGTTAGCATTACAAAAAATATATTTTTGTTGCACTATTGTTGGAAGACGTATAAGATATTATAGAGAATAGCTAGCATTGTTTAATCGTTTTTATTCAAAGTGTTGACAATATTTTTTTAATCGATCTGAAAATGTTACAAATTTCTTGTTGAACTATGATGCTTTCTCAAACATGAATTGTAGCTTTTTTGTATTTAAACTTACAGGCTTTACTTAACAGTCTATTTTCGTCGGTTTACTTACTCTGCTGATATATTGAAACCGACCGCAGTAACGTTGTACGATGATTGTATTGTGCAGGATAACTGGTAGGTTACAGCTGTACCGGTTAGAATCTTGGCTGAGGCATTGACGTTGGTCAGGGACCACGAAAGTGTAATATAGCTGCCGTTTGTCTAAAAAAAGATGGGTGTATTAAGGCAGTGCTCTTCAACCTTTTTTAGTGGGGTAAACCCTAAAATTTGTTGAGACGAACCCATGCACCCTGTTTACTTAAAAGGTAAAAAAAGAATATGAAAAATCATTATGCATATCAATATCATCATGTCATTTTAAACAAGCGGAGCTGCCGAAGTTTCGCATACTGTCGGTGTTAGTTTTATACGGCTACAGGCTGCTTGCGGGTACTATTGCATGTTATAAAACAGCATTCAAACTAACTTAAGAGGTCAAATATTAATGTTTCATTAAAAGTTTGTGATACACCCTTGTATACCGTTTCATACTGGTGCATCCCATGCATATTTTGGTGCACCGTGTCCGTACACACTGACTAAAGAGCACTGTACACAACAGTGGTCAAAGTAGAATAACTTTCTTACCTGAACGATGAAAAAGTCTTATCGTAACGCATGTTTTTTTTAAAGATGACCGCACAAAGTTTCGTCATAACGCGACGACGACGGGGACGTATAACACGAGTAATCTTCAATCATTTTTTGAGATTTTTGTTCGATGTAGTGCACATACTGATTATACGCATCCAATGAGAAAACAGGGCGGCGTGGTAAAAAAGAACACTTTTTTTAAAAAGAACACGTCTACAGGTAGAGAACAACTATTGTTTTCTTATTGACGAGGTTTAAGTATTTCACCCGGTTTCCCCAAAAAAAGCACGCTGTTTTCAATGAATGTAAACAACCTATAGTGGATTCCAATTTTCATTAGATGTACTTTAGGTAAAATACAGACAAAGTCCTGCTTTTAGCGCAAATATGTTAGCGTTGTTAAAACGGCGTGGATGTGCTCACTTATATGAGCTCAATCGCTGAAAAGAGATTTATGTAAGATATCCATTTCAAGCTGTTCAAATAGGTTTTCGTGTCTGTGCTCTTGTAAGAACCCGTCATATGTTTAAAACGCAACGACGTACTTCTTGTCCAGACAACTTGACGCCCGGACGGTTGTGTTTTTAAGCTGTTTATGATAGTTAATATGAGGAATTGGTATCTGTGGAACATGTGATCGACAAGCCCACGACTGTTTTCTCATTAAATGATTTCTACTGTAATCAACATGATATTGTTGTTTGATAATGTCGTGGTTTACCGTTATTCTTAGTAGAAATTATAATGTTTTCCCTAAATTATTTGTTTAGTAAGCTGGATAGCAATACAGAAAATTGTCCTCAAACAAAAATTCCTAACTTTATCTCACAATCTACTATTTTAACTGACTTTTTATTTCAGGAGTCAACCTATACCCTAAAGCACTGGTCGACAACAGCGGCTCCACCCGTGACTAAGACACAGGTTATTGAGGAAAACATACATGTAGTCTTACCCACACGAGATACATTACCCAGTAAACGTGCTAAATGTACAGAATTAGTTTTAATATTGTCCGTATGTTCTTTTTATTATTACAGTATAGTCAATAGGTGGCTATGAGTATAGGTTTCAGTTCGATGAAAGCGAGGTCAAATGGTTGGTTCGTTGCTAAAGGTTGACGACCCTAGAAAGCTTGGCAATAGATCAATAAGGATATCTTTGACATTGCCGATTTTAAACAAAAGACGTGAAACAGAGAAAAAACAACCGCTACCATTATAACAGTGAAGCAAAATTCTCCCGTACGCTGAAGATTTAACAGAATAATTACGTAATGTGTACCGTGGAATTGGCACCGCACTGTCCAGAATAGTCGTAGGAGGTGCCGTTGTCAGTTCCCTGGCACGTTCCTAATCTAAGAGAACTGGCGCCGATGTTTAAATTGGAGAAGAAAGATTTGACTGCGGTCAGAGTTATTCCGCCGGCATCACAAAAAAAGGAATATGGTAGATCTGCAAAGAATTTTATTACTTATTACCACACGACTAAAAAAATGATTTTGGATTAAAAGTAAACTTTTTAAAATAAATTTCCATTTTGGTGTTGGTTTGGTGGGGAAGGGTAAGAGTTTTTTTTTACAAAACATAAAATAGCCTACTTAGCTTTCCAACCAATATTATGAGTATAAACAGCAGTACTATAAAGTCGTTTGCTTGATTAGCTGATTATTAGATATTGGTTATGATTTGTTATTTTTCAATTAACAAGTATTTTCAACTAAAAATGTCATTACTAAAATAAGGGGTTTTTCAACTGGGGTCTGTTGACCCCTTGTGTGTCTGTGGACTAATTTTAGGGTCCGTGAAGGCCTAGCTGAAATCTAGGTGTTAGTTTGAAAATAAAAAAACAATAAAAATCAACGCTTTTGCGCCTTAACCTAGTGCATTTAAACTCTACTACCTTTTCACATTGGCCAGAATAGCTAGTTTTTTATGTCAAATAAATGTCACATTATGACCCCAGCTATTAAAATACTGTGCCGAACCAGGTCCGTACGAGCTTAAAAAATGTTTTTTAGGGGTCAGTGTAAAAAAAAGTTTTAAAAGCCCCGACTTAAATTAAACTGCTATTCTTAATCGTCATCACTTACCGCAAAGAGTCCCGTTCGCAATGTACTCTGCGGCACAGGAACACACAAATGAACCAGCTGTATTGCTGCACGTCGCTGAACAGCCCCCGTTATTGGTGAGGCACTCGTTGTGATCTGTAATGGTATTTTGGTTACTTTTTTTTAGCTCTGGTATAGTAACTGAAATTTCTCGTTTAAAAGCAAAATTTTTCTACAACGATTGTGATAATAATGGAGGAAGCCTAAAAATGATACTGCATGTTGCTTTACTATATTTGTGCTTTTTATTATGATAGTTCTACTTAAAATTGCCTTTTTTATGGCAAAGAAGTGTTAAATTGTTTAAAGCTTCAATCCTTCTTTTTTACTTTTTCTGACTTTTAGTCGAAACCTACTAATTTTACGCTAAAGGATTGTTTGTTATAAAAATTTATAGTCTTTTAAGAGGATTATTGACATTAAATTTAGCTTTTTGTCTACATCATACAAAGACTTGTAGCTTAAATTTAGACAGCTTGCTTGATGCTTCACAGCATCCGTTCATTTAGTCAAAACAAACTTGTTCGCAGTGTTTCCACCTAGCGCCGACTGACGCATCAAGCTTATCTGTCATTAATAGAAATCAAAACTTTGGAGCATAATGGTTGGAGGTTATAGTAAGACGTTATAATAATAAAAATATCAAAGCCCTTACAGAAGTAGGTATCATTTTGAAGGTTTCGAATAACTCTTTATACATTTTCAACATAGAGAGAAAGCACTGATTCTCTCTACGTTGAAAATTAATAAAGAGTTATTCGAAACGTTCAAAGCTATACCTAGTTCTGTATGAGCTTTGATATTTTTAATAGAAATTAAAACGTTGCGTGAAAATAACTGACCTGTCGCGTTAACGCCGAACCCGTCAATCGTGCTGTTGAAGATACCAATTCCCTCCAATATGGTTGTTAGTTGTGAAGCACTCACTGAAGCGTTGGTAAATGCGAAGTTAACCACAAGATCTGAACTGCTAACGGTCGCAGTCAGTGTTTCAAGAACGGCGGTGACTGTGTTAAAGGTGAAGGCAGCTTCGCCCACTAAAGCTTGCACCTAAATTCAAAACAACATGTTACATAATACCGCTTCCGCACCGAATGTAATGTTTATAACTAAGAATACTCTTATAATAATTTATAATGGATCTTAAAATGACTTTGATTGTATTTTAATTGAATTTAGATGTCCTTACGTTTTTGAAAAATCTTTAAATTTTTTTAAAAATAATCCTTACGTTTTTGAAAAATCTTTAAATTTATTTTTTGTGTAGCTTAAGCTCTATAGCAGTGGTTCTTAAACTGGGGGTCACGCCCCTCTTGTGGGGCGTGTGAGGTTCACAAGGGGGTATTCAAAAAACAGTTACATCCTTCGCATTAATGAAACTTACCTGAAAATAAATTGATGTTCTGCTTTATGTTTTTCGATTTTGAAACAAGGTGGGGCGTGAGTTTTGTTAAAACTGTAAAAGGGGGGCGTGTCTCAAAAAGTTTAAGAACCACTGCTCTATAGGTTGTTGTAAAACATATTTTAAAACTATTTGTTATTGTGCGAATCATTGCATTTATACTATATTGTGTTCAAATCATATTGAAAACAAGTCAGATGAACCAATTTTAGGTCTTTCAAAACGTGTAGTTATGTTTAAAAAAATCGTTAAATGTCTTTTAATTAATTTCATCACAGTGATGCAGCCCTGACAAGCAATTAGTTTGTTTTTGGAAAAGTGTTTGCACCTTGTACCTGTATGTTATCGCGACACACCTTAGAAATAGTTTTTTATTTATTTATTTTTCATACTTGTTCCAGTTATACCTATACGCAGTATTGACGGGGATTTTCGATTGGCACAACATTTTAAATTATGGCAAAACAACTTTCTATAATGTTAAACGTGTTA
The DNA here is from genome assembly GCF_963924565.1 of Ascidiella aspersa. Lineage (NCBI taxonomy): Eukaryota > Metazoa > Chordata > Ascidiacea > Phlebobranchia > Ascidiidae > Ascidiella > Ascidiella aspersa. Next base: position 27,048,266 of record NC_139451.1, read on the forward strand.
CGTTCACTTACATATATAGTCCTTTACATGAGAGTATGTCAAATTGACGGCGGTAACTAAACAACCTTACAGCTAGTTGAAAATATAAAGTAACCTGAGTTGCAATAATTTTTGTTATCCTCGGCAGAGAACGGCGCTTCATCAGTTAATCGAGTACTCTACAATGACACTCTTTCAATCAGTATTTTAAATCAGAAATAATTATAGGATAATTACCGTAGCGCTGATGTCCGTTTGTCTTGTCGTTACATTTCCATTTACTTGTCCTCCCACTTGTAAAAGTGCTCGATATTCATAGTCAAGGCATTGTGCTACAAAATAAAATGTATTTATGTATATGTGATTTCTTCTAACGCTCAGCGAAGCATGTATAGCAAAAATCATACGTATTGCAAAAAGTACCCAAAATAACAGATATTCTACCTTATGCGACCTAATATCTTGTAACGGGGTTATGCATTCTATTTGGGCGGTCTAAACGGCTGTATGAAGCAGAGTCTATTTGAAACTCACGTTGGGACAGTTTCTATTTTGGACACATGACTCACCGGCTGGAAAACATCCAATTGCCAGGATTATGGCAATTGCGAATCCTATCGTCGACATCGTTTTGGTTGCTTTTTGACTATACTCTGTTATTGCAAAACCACAATCCGTTATAACGACCTATTGAAAAGAAAACAGGCCATTTCAGAACAAGCTCAAACAAGCATACGTTTGCTACCATTCACTGAGGTTGTTAAACTTCAGATTTACTAAGCCTTAGTACAATAGTCATAACTATGAATTCGTTATCGGCAGTACCCTGATTAACTTTCTCATCTGAACAATGCCTGACAATACATTCTGGCCATGAATTTGTCAGTTAATTCGTAAAAGATAGAATTGTCTCTCTGCAAAGTTTATCCATACGCTTTCCAATCTAGCAATAGTCTGAACAGGTTGCGTGCGAATCTATGGTGCTCAGTAGAGCATTAAAGCCCGAAGAAACTTTCCTGCTCTTTGCCATGACATCAAATTCAATCCCTCATTGTGTATTAAACTCATTCGCGTAAAGCTGCATCTTCGTATTGTAACGGAATCGTCGTGTTTGTTTAAGCAGACTCAAAAATGTTTCGGTTATCCAAACGACACTAACAAAATGGCTTCGCTATTTTGAATTTCACTCGTTAAATTGGCTTTTCTAGACTGCAATGTTCGAACATAAATCACTAAGTGCGTATCTTGTAGTGTTGATAAACCGACTGCATTCCAAAGCACCTGTTTCAAACGATTTAAGCAGGCAATATATGAATCTATAAATAAGTCTATATCACACGATCTGTCAATTTAATAAATTTAACTGGAAACCATTCGCATTGTAAGCGCCTTTCTCATTTTGAGATTTGAGATGTAAATAAGAATGACTTTTCTTGTTCACATTTTTTAGCTAATGGGTGCATTCTGGCAGCTTCGTCGCGCTTTTCATTTGTGGTTAAAACGTTTCTGACGTAGCTATTCTGTTGTTAACCTTCCTATACCTTTCCGTTAAAATGGCTGTATGCTAACGAAAACACGTTTCACCTCTATTTTCTCGCGCGACTGAAACACATTGTGACAGCCTTCCTCGCTTTCACGGCTGATCTCACACGAAATAACATAAAAAATGGCGACATAACACCGACTTTTAGAGGATCCTTCTTCGGCTAGGTGCAGCGGCAGATTTAACGCTTGATGTACATTTGTTTAAATTATAAGTTTATAGCACGCAAGGCGGCATTCGTGCAGATAAATTTCCACCCCTTGTCGCCTATGTATCGGCTTCTATATCACTGATGTGTCCTTGAATAGATTCACGCCCCTACCTCAAACATGCCTGAATTTAGATCGCTCACACCTATCCGCTCGCACCAACATCGGATCGAGCAAAATTGACCACGACGGTTAAATTGCCATTCATACGCCTATCCCATAAAACCACCTGTTTAATCCCAAGGAAACGAGGTTACTCACGCCCTTGATTAGATTATCGCCTTCAATTTTTGCAACCATCTCGTTCAGGGTGTTTGTTTGTATGACGACGCCATTGGAAACCGTTCTTGTGACATTTACCGCTTCCGCCTACTTACGTAACTTGTTGAAAATTGCTCAACAGTTCGAATTCCATAAGAATTCAAAGTGACCGCCGATGTGGCATTTAACCTATCGGTCTCATGTAATATTTAACCTATTGGTCGCCACCTAAAAACGTATGTGAAAAGCGTTGCGTTCCCGGTAAAATTGATCAAAGATTTGTGACTTTTGTTTGTAAATTGGTGCCGAAACTCTGAAACACCCAATTTTTGGTCGTATTACTTCCCTACCAAACAGAACTATAAAGCGTATAAAAATTTTTTTTAAAACCGTTTGCGATTCTGTTTGAATCTTACGATATGGATAAACGATCAACAACTAGCAGTGCTTTTTTTATTATTATTTGTTTCTTTAGGCAATTAATTCAGATTAAAATTATTGGTATATAACAACATCCAACGTTATACCCATATTGCATGTGTTAAATTAGCAGTGTTGAAACAAGGTTAGATCCACTATAAACAATAAAAATATTAATAATATAATTATTTTATCAACTTTTACTTGCTTTGGTGGAAGCCTTGAATTTCTCAGTTTGATTTTTCTCCGTTTTTCTTGGCGGCGCTGTTGCTCAATAAGGCGATTTTTGGTGATCTAACAGTCTTGCGTGTGAAGAGGTGAGTTATTATGCCGTGTTACGAAAAAAAAACAAACAGCCTAATGCCTAATAAATGCGCCGTTACCTTGCCTAGATAAAAACCTATGTTACGATAGGAGAATGTCATACATTCAGGGTTCGCAGAATTGCGAATGTTTAGTGCAATTTTTCTTTCGCGTGCAAAACGTTCTTTTGTGAGCAAACTCATTTCCTGCCGACTGCGCCCTTACCTGATATTTCATCGTAAATAGAAAGACGCACCCTGGTGTCTTGACATGGTGCTGATTGCCGATTGCACTTGAATCGAGTCGTCTTCTATTATTAGTTTATAGGTGTCTTGGGACTTAAAACGTTTACACCGTATGCGTGGCAACATTTAATCGACAGGAAAAAGGCGACCTTTTAATTTTACCTCCCCGGCAGAAGGAATGGACTTATTGCCATGACAAACAACCTATACAAACTCATCGTGTTATATCACCCGTAACTCCCTGGTATAAACCTTTTATACAAACTGATTTATTGCGCATTTCTTCCTAATCCAACGTGCGTGTGAGAATGTTTACACCAACGCAAAGTGTAAAATCGACTGGCCAAATGTTTAAATTCCTAAAATATTTTACTTCTTGTAAAGTAGTTAAACAAAATCGTCAATTAATTTTAAGCAAAATTCACGAATTTCAAAGCTCCAAAAACGAATCAATGCTTTTCCGACAAATCCACATGACAACTCTAAATTACCATTTTTCTATCAAGGACTTCACTGCCTAAATGGTTTGAGAATTGTATTAAAAAACGTTTGGACGGTTACAAGGAAAAAAAAACAATTATACGATTTCCCATGAATTGCTGTTGGAGAACTAGCTTGGTTTGTGCAGTACTTGGGTGTTGGGTTTCCCGAACTGCGTGCCGTAGCTTAGGGGGCGTGAATACGTATATACCAGCGGTCGGGAACCTATATATGGCTCGCAAGCCTTGTGTGGCTCTTTTGGTGACGCCATATGGCTCTTTGAAGAGGAAATTTTGTCCGCAGATGAATCATAGCTATCGTTCTAGCAGTATGCGAATAAAACTGCACGCGGCCATGGACCTTTTCCAATCTGTACTTTTTATTGTTTAAAACAAGACGAGTAGCAATTTTTTTTATATTTTTTCAAATCCTGTTTGTGGGTTGGTGGCTGCACAATATTTTCACATTAGCATGTTGGAAATAACTTTGTTTTTAGCAAGGTTGGAAAAACGACAAATCAAATTTTGCATAAATATATAGTGGCATCGTATTTCTAATTTTAGACTGTATGGGAGGAAGGTTCTCATAATCTTTTAAACGCATTTATGTTACGCGTTTTTGGTGGCGTAGGGCGTGTTTTTGCAAATTTTATATATTTAATATTTGATAAAATAGCTAACAAAAGAAAGCAAATATATAAAATGGAATAATAGGTTCATAGATAATTTTTTTAATGACTGTATTGACCTCATGTACAACAGCATGCGTCGCTTACACGAAAATGTACACAACAATTAAAAAAAACACGAAAGACGTATAAGGTTGAGATTGCTATTGACAAAAAATACTCCGTTTTACCTTGTGTGAACAACGGACAAATAAATCAAAACAAGCCAACATATAACGGGGTTGCACAGAAATTCGCCGGCCAATAAGGTCTATTTGATCTTTTTAAACTTACTTTCTATTTTTTCTACCGTGCAGCCGTGCAGCTGACTGGAAGGTCACTTGGACCCGTCACTGCTTCGGCTGTATCACGCATAAATTTATTTCTTCTTATACTCTGTGTATTTAAATTTCAGCGCCAACGGAAAATAAACATTACTTTAAAAAAATAAATATATTGCCTTATCAGTCTGGCTTCTAGATGGACAACAATTACAGTAATGAATCAACAATATGATGATGTTGAAATTCGTAGCTTATTAGTTACCAGAAAATAAACAGTCTTCATTAATCACCTGTGTTAGGTTTAGTCAACTGTGGAAAGGTACTTTCTTCCCTGTTGCAATACTTGTGAATGTTATTGTTTTAAAATGAACGAAAAAAGTACATTGAATCAATTTTATTAATAATATAATAATGTACATTGCCAGTGAACAAAGTTTTGAAATATTTGAATGTAATGTCAACAGTCTTGCTGTCGAATAGCCTTTCTGTTGTAGTTGCATATAGATCAGTAGTGTTTGGTAATTAAGTTCATCGGAGTTTGTATGTAGTTGATTAACGCTTTATAAGAAATGCCCTTTTCATCAATTTTAAGCGGTCAATGTACACGGTAAGTTGTTTCGTGGTGCTACGATTGTGTGAGATAAATACATACTGATTTAGTGGGAGGGCAAGTACGGAATAAAACGTAATTACACGTTTATGGTACATAAATGCAATTTTACATTGGTAAAGTTTTTGGAGGTTCACTTTTTGCTTCTTACAGCGTTGTCGTTTATGTAAGTCAGGCTGTATTCTTTTTGTTTGTCTTTTCTTTGTCGCACAAGAAAAACAGCTAAAGCCACGGCGATGAGGAGCAATAGGAGCACAGCCAGGGCCACAATCAGCCAGAGTATTGTTCGATCTTCTGTGGTTGTTATTTTGTCATCATCTTGGGGGGATCCTATAAAAACATGAGGTGATTTTTTGAGAAAATACTATTTCTGTGCGAAAATTACTTTTGTGTGATTTTTTTGCAATCCGAATGTTTCACAGAAATTAGGTTTTAGGTTGAAACAGTGTATTGAAATACGAGTTTTAAATTTATTTTGTGTATTACTATTAATATCGAACTGAACTGTTTTTTGTGGATATTATATGTAAATTTATATTTTTTATTTCAAAAAATGACTGCTATTCATGTAATGATATAAGATGTTTTTTGTCAAATGTGAAGCTATCTTGTTTCGCTTTCATATCGTCTAGTCGTTTTTCAACGATATTTGCTTCTTTAAATTTTGAATATATACTTTGGCATGTTCCGTCCGAATCCTTGACGGTTCCTTCAAGGCAAACGCACTGTTGGATAAGTTTGGCATCAAGAACGCACAATCCGTCGCCGCAGTCCTTCCGGCAAACATCCTCTGAAAAAACGAAGTTTTGTGTTATGTGATTGTTCGTTCGTATTGTTATTGCCTTACATCATATCTTATTTGATTAATTACAGCTGACAAATATCTCTTTTTTATTATGTTGCAAGTTAATTGCCCTGATAAAGATTTCCACAATAGGTCTTAAAACGTTGGGAAATATTAAAATAATTTTAGGACAATCAATTTTATATATGATACAATGCCTGGCAGCAAAAGTTCATTCATCTGATTTTAATATTAGTAAACCGACAGAGTATGATATCTTGGCCTTGTATCACGCTGCAGAGAGGGCGTCAACAATAAAGAGCTTAAGTTGTCTCAAAAAAAAACTCTTCCCCTATTCAAAAGGGTGCGAAGAGCTGTTAATAATTGTGGGCATAAGGTGGGACGAACTATCAATTCATTGTCAGACCGTGACAAGTTGACAAAGCTTTACCTGGGTCTCTGCTGTAAGAAACGCTCGCTGTTCCACTGACGTCCCGCTTGTTTTGATAATGTAACGATCTTTTTCTCCTTTTCGCACCAGAACACTAGAATGTGATGAAAATAATATTTTTTTTATCGACATTGACCTTTTACAGGCACATAGAGTAAATGGCCCTATTATTCGTTCAAGAACAAAGATATGTTTGTGATTAGTGGTGAAAATTTTGAAATGTGTAACTAAAGCTCCACATAACAAACTTGTCACATGTTTTAAAATCACCACATTAAAAAAAAACACATTTAAAATGGCGCAAAATTATATATTAAACTATGCGGCTAAAACATATGAACGAACCATGAAAGACACGCTTTACGTTGACTAACCGTTCGGGTACAGTTGGTGGTTGTCGGATTGCAGATCTCGACCACGAAAAATGAAGTTGTCGTAGAACTGCCTTGCTGGAAGTGAGCTTGCACTGATACGATTACATTCCCAGAAACGCCGCTCACAAAACTCAAACTGTTGAGAATGGCGTCGTTGTTTCCATCTTTTGTCACCGGGCAATAATTTCTTAAAAAAATCGATTGTTTTCTGTTAGCGAAGTCGCCGTATTTAGGTGGTAATAGACATATGCTTGAACATTTATTCACGGATGTGTAGCCTACTGTAAATATCGGCACCGTATATTTCCTGTGAAGTCTCGGCGAAATATATATTGCCTTTATAGTCGAAGCCCTAACTATTGCCTATATATGCAGTCTCGAGAAAATAAATGTTGCCTAGGTGGTCTCAAAGAAATAAACGTTGCCTATGAATTCTCGAAATATAAATATTATCTATGGAGCTCGAAGAAATAAATATCGCCTATGATAGTCTCAAGAAATATTTCCTATATGTAATGTCAGGCATGGGTGCTAACACGTTATTTTACCCTCAAATGTTTAGCTGTTTCGTTGTACTCATTTATCATTTATCACGTTAACATACAACCTGGACCGTTTAAAAAGTGACGATTCATGAAAGAAAAACGTTTAACTTTTTCTAATTTGCTACGTCCTCAGAATGCAATACTGCCCAAGATGTATAAGGTCACAAAAAACATTGAAAGCTCGAATTTATCTACGAACGTTAAGTGTGATATGAATAGATTTCCTTACTCTATTAGCGGCAACGTTTTGCTTATGTCTTCTGCGGACGCCGTCCAAAATTCCTTCACCACCATCACAAATTTGGAACTCCACAGATTGGAACCTGTACTGCCCACCTTTAAACAATATACGATTATACGTTAATATTAAGGTAGCAAATTTTATTTGCTCAACGTAGTGTAACGCAAGGTAGGCGTAGCATAGAAATGATTCATGGCTAGAATGTAAAAATTAGAGTCTTAACTCTCAAACTGGGATCCATAAGTAACAAAATATACGTGCATATTTGTTTCACTGCTTGTACGAGTAGTTGGTATGAGTACTCATATAGAGTAAATATTCTTCGGTGTTTTAGTTATCCCTGTTTTAAAAGTGAATAAAGTTTTTCATTTTTTTAGAAAAAACTTAAAAAACTACTGAAGAATAGATTTTTGGGCGTAACTATTCTCTTGAAAAATATTTTTATAGGCATTTTTTTAGTATCGGTTGACCGCACGTAACGGAGCTAGTAGGACACACATACTTTTTATACCTTGAAGTAAAGTTGATCACTTGTTTTCACACTTCCAGTAAGTGGTGTTTTGAGAGACGCGTCGCTGTAGATTTGTGCAGTGAAGGTAGCGCTGACCAGTGGGTTGTTAACCTCCGGAGCAGTAATGACCCTTTTTATAAAAAAAATTATCGTTTATGACGCATTTGCTGTGTGTAAAGGCAAAACTTGTCGCCAACCATTTCGGTAGAAATGTTGTAACTTGGTTGGTAAAATAGCAGTTAATTACGGCGACAGTACACTGAAAGGACATCGCAGACTCACCGAATCTGTCAATTAGTGATGCGAGTAAGGCAGGCTAGATCAACAACACGCTTGCGTGTGAGGTTCGATTTACTTACGGCTGTGTGGCATTGAAATCGATCGATACGTTTTGAGAAGTCGAAAAGCTACAGGCGAGAGGAAACACGATTTCGGATCCTGTCACTATCACGCCATACACAATGGCAAGATTCCACTTGCGCAGCACATGTGTTCCGTTAGTCTGAAAAAAAAACTAAAACACTGAACTGCTGTTATGCATCGACTTAAAAATTATTTTGTAATGAGTCAGCATTTTGTAAAAATCCAGATGCAAAAGTGTTCTGGTGACACTTCATGAATCAAATTGATGTACAAAAAGTAATTTGTAGATGTTTTAGGGAAATGAATAGTTTTTTCTTGTTTTTAGTTTATTTACAATTTAGAAATGTCCGATAATATCACATCGGAATCCATACCCAATGCCAAGTGATAGTATATTCGTCTGATATACCAGGGTGATATCGGTGCCGATCCGATACCAAAATTATAAGTATTTTAGCCATTGTTTGCTATTCAACGCAGTGATGTATTGAAATGTAAATTTGTCAAAATAGCTGGTTAACAACCTTAGAAAACTAAATGTCTCAACACTCAAGCAATTGTTGGGACCGAATCCAGGAAAAATACCTTTACATGTTTTAATGTCATCTGTGTTGCTTGTTATAGTAATGGCGGCATTTTGTGTCGGGTCGCATCATGATAGTTTTGTCAATTAAATGTCAAGTATCAGACCTGGAAAATAATAGCTTAGCGGTCCTGATAGCAACGCACTAACAATTCTCTGTTATTCTAAGGTGCGTGAATGAAATGCCTATTTTCAAATGACGTAACATATTGTAATTCGGAAGTACCTACTGAAACTATTAACATACAAGCGTCGCTTTACTTCCAGTAATCATCTCTAATAAGCGCCTACCGTAACGTTTGCGTTGCATGTCCCGTTGAACTTCCAGTAACCAGACGAGTCGTTGGTGCCGATGCAGTTATCGCCCAACACCAGCATTGATTGGTTGTACACCCCTTTAGCCTGGAAGTAGCTGGCCAATGCCCAGACCTCAATGCGGTCGCTGTAGCACGTGAAGTTGACGGGAAAGGCTGATATACAGATATTGTTCAGATTTAGATGTATGTATGGATCATGGGGTTAAAATCCAAAATTAACCTTGAAATAAAATACAGAGAGTTGCCTAACTTTCCCACCAAAAACTAATATTTCCATTAGGCAAAACCTAGAACAAAAATACAAGGCTTGTTTTGAACACTTTTATGTGTGAAATAGTTGGAATATTAAAGGCCATACAGAAGTAAGTATAGCATTTTGATTGTTTCGAATATATTTATTTCGACCAAAAATTAATAAAGAGATATTCCAAACGTTCAAAATGTTACCTACTTCTTTATGGACTTTAATATTCTTACTGCGTCTTACCACAACCTCCAACCGTTATGCTCGAAACTTTTATGTGTGTTTTGTGCATTAATGTTCAACCCCGTGGTTGAAAAGCATAATGAAACTTAGCACAACTGAGGTACGTTTACCTATTGGGGAAAACTTTATAACAACTATGCTGAGGCTTTGTTGATAATTCTCCCATGAGTTTGTCGCGTTAGTCGAGCACGTATGTTAGGAAGGTTTTATTATAACGTCAATAAAGCTTCGTACGCCTTTCACATATATTTTATACACATATAGTCACTTGGTGCACGTTTTTCCGACTTGACCGGTTGTAAATGTATGTACTTCTTTTTACAGTTACGGCACCTTAACGCTTTGGACGAATCACAAATTTGAAATAAGCCACACAATGCTTGTATGAATAAAATCCTTGTAGCAACAACCTATAGAGCTTTGTCAGACGATATCTTGTTGTATTTAAGGGTCAGTCTGTTGTGTAACCACTTGTGGTTTAAGGCTGTTCTTTCCTCTAATCCGGTGACGTTATTTACTTTCCTATTTTGCGTGCTTTGCATCGGTCGTGGATGGGGAGAAAAAAAAAGAATAAAAATTAAAACTTGAAACTTATTTACAGCAGCTGGATTTTTTTAATAAACTGAAAAGGAGAAATATTACGTGGCTCACTTAGGGTTTGATTACCGGGGCATGACAAAAATCAAAGCTTTGTTGGGACACTTCGTTACCGCGTAAGTTGAGCATTTAAAATCGAAATATAACCTCAGAAATTTGATGGACACTATTATGTGACATTGATTACTTACTGCACGTGGTTCCGACTTCGCCGGTTGCAGATAGATCGGCGTAAGTTTGAGGGCAGGCACAAGTAAAGCTGCCGTTGGTGTTGGTGCAAACGGCGTTTGGGGAACAGTTGTCGTAATTGCTGGCACACTCGTCGTAATCTAGAAAGTTTTTCAATCCACACATAAGCTATAACGACCAGTGTTTTTCAAACCTTTGCAAGATTTTTGCGATGCTGGCTCTTTGATATTTTAATGAGAGGCGGTTACTTGTTTACCAATAACTTTTTTACTTCAAGACAAATCAGTTTATTGAAATCGGTTTATTTGTCATTCCATTTACCCCTTTAGATTGGATTAAGGGAGGTGAGGCAAAGTCAGCAGGGCCTTTTTTATCCAAAGCCGCGCATCATATATGGATTCAGCCTAACACTTATTAAAATTTAGTTTAGAAGACATGGTGGCTTTTTTTAAAGTAAGTTGAATTGTAAGGAACAGTTGGGTGATTTAAAGTAGGAGTGAGACATAGCGTTTTTTAAAACAACGAAGTTGCTACTGCTAACACAACTTATCGCTTCATTTGTATACTGGATGTTTAGTTATAAGTAATTCTGTGCTGTGTTTAACTGGGTTGGACTTATCCAAGCGAATGGTTACTCACCAGTAATCGACGTAACAGGTAATGCGTTTAGCGTGTTGATTACAGAATGCGCAACCAAGAGAGCCGTAAGTTCATCAGGCGTGCCCGAAGCCCCGGTGAAACAGTAGCTGATGATAAACTGCGATGTTGGGCCGCTCACTGTATTATCGACGGTTGCGTTAACGATGGAATGCGTAAACGACGTGAGTTCGTTGATTATGGTGATCACCTAAATGCACGTGGTTTTAATTTTCCGGGTGAAAATAACAGGCATACACGATTCAATGGTTGTGAACCCTTTATGGGTTGTCTCCAGAGACGTCGGCAGAAAATTTTCCAGGGGAGAGGGGGGCAATATGAATATCAACACATAATTTAACTCCAGTACCTATGATAGTGCTTCTTAAAGTTTTTCAGTTTTGTTCACCCCTAGCATCTATCTCCAGATTTCATTCACCCTTGTCCCATGATATGATAAAACTACCTCTTCTATATCTAACACCCTAAAATGACTTTAGTAAAGCTAAGTTTTACCATTGCAAATCTACACTTTTCTCGAGACCAACTTCACTATTACAACAAGCAAAAAAAAGCTTGACGACGTTTAATAGAAGTGGTATATACTTACATCAGATACTGTGGAGCCAGACACTGTAGCAGCTCCAGATACGTTCACAATAGCACGGTAACAATAGTCGTTGCTGCTGACTGTGAATATACAAACAATTTAATGTCTTATTTTTTTGGTTCTTAACATTGTGATTTTTCTACCGTATATGGTTTTATACTTCAAAAAGTTTGACACAAAGCAATAGCCGTATATTGCTTGTAATCGTCGTAAAAATAGGCGAAATTAAATATCGACAACAGGGTTATTGAAATCTGTTAACCAGCGTTTTCCTTCGTTTTTGCTGTGTGTGAAAAATGTGAAAATAAACCTAGGTAATCGAAAGCATTTCATGAGTTTATCTTAGACTGGCAATCTACAATCTTTACCAACGTTGATTTTTTTTAATTATTAGCGTTCACCTACAAAAGGCGGCAATAACTAAGTATACCGATGCCTTACCAATACAATATGTTCCGTTGCCCGTAAATCCCAAGTTACAGGCACACGAAAAGCTTCCAGGTGTGTTTTTGCAAGCTGCGTCGACATGACAGGGACTAGCACCACATTCATCGATGTCTGTGAACAATCACAAAGTTGGTGTAACTGTTTTTGACCCCCATTTCGTGATAAAAAGCAAGGTTGCCTTTCAATAACTGTGCTGTTGCTATCAGCTAGAGACACTAAAAATAAGCTCTTTAGGTATATATATATGGTTTTGTTTTTGTCCGACATTTTGGCTACCTATGCAGGACTCCGAAACGTCGGACAACCGAAAGACCTTCTTTTTATCATTTTGTCATCGCTTTGCCCCGTTTTTTATACAAAACGCAAGGGGTAAATAAAATGAAAGTTATCATGACTTTTAGATGTTTTATATTTTGCCCCTACAAGAGGGATGTATACGTTTATAGCAGGACTGTTGGTTAAAAATCACCGTAGTCCGACTCCGGTCACATGTGTGATGTTCTCGATTCCCGAGTATGTCTGCGACATTAAAGCCTGTACTTCACGTATTTACGTAACTAAAATAAGATGGATATTAAGCAATCTACTCATAGAGATGTCAATAAATCATGTAAGCCCAATACATGGGAGAGGGTATTTAACCATATACTATTCCACCGTAACGATTTACAGTTTGCGGCCTTATTGGGTACTGCTCATGCACACGTGGGACTCTGTTCTTATGCATTCTTACTCGAGTCCTGGGTCCGCCTCCGTCGAGTCCCGGCTCCTATTACGATTACGCACCCCAGCGATTTGAGATGCGTGAGGCGTCATTGGGTGTTTCGATTTTCGGACAAAATCATGCAGTAAAATTTAAACTTTCTTCCGACGATTCGGTATTCTTAGCTTTCGACGAATTGAACCTCACTGTCGCTACTCGAGTTTTCGACTGTAGCCTACATTAGTGGTACTTTACGCATTAACACGCGCAAAAGACTTACCAGCACAGGTTATACCATCTCCACTATACCCTGTGTTACAAGTGCACGTGAAAGATCCAACAGTGTTGCCACAGGTGGCATTCGTGCCGCAGTTGTTGTTGCCCGTAAAGCACTCATCTTCATCTGTTGGGAAAATAGGAGTCGAACAATCAATTTTCGGTTAAAAAGTTGGCAAATTTGAATTTCTTCTAAAAAACTTGTGTCAGCAGCAACTTGCAACTGCTCAAACGTTAGCAAATAAAAAAATTGTTAAGTACAGTACTTTATAGATAAACAAACAGTTAAATATGTGTTGATATAAGTGCTTGACAGTAACGTAAACGGGTAAATCGGCGTTTATGGTCTTATTTCACCATGTTAATAAAACAGGTGCAGTATATAACTTAGGTCAAAGCGCTGCAATTTTATTCTATTGCTCATCTGTTATTCGAATCTTACCATCACACAAAAAAGTTGAGCTGTCAAATGCGTATCCGGCGTTACAGGCACACATATAAGACCCGGCTATGTCTGTACAATTGAAGGTTTCAGCTCCACATATCGTTGTATTGCCCAGCACGCAATCAATTGTATCTGCAACATACATTTTGTTAAAACACATACAGCATATATAGCTGATTGTAAGAAAGTGTTGGGCAGATGAACACTAATAAGTGGCCTTCAAACACAGGTATGGTTTTGGTTTAATGCGTTTTAATTTAATATCGGTACCGAAATTTAACTGTTATGTAGATCAGGGATGTTCAACACGCGACCAGCCTGATGTTTACGTGCTGCCCACCATTTACTCTCACTTAGTGTACCCATTTTTTAAAACAATTGTTTCGACTATTACCAAAACGTGTAGAGCACGCAGTATTTGATGTAATTCCGTAGTTTTTTTAAGAATGTTTTTGAATGGTCTGCCGCGTCGCAACAGCGATTGAACACTTGTGCACCCAACAGTGTTCAGCGAGAGTTCTAAATGTGCGTTTTTGCGCACCGTTTTAAGGATAATATATCAGCCCATGGGTTTCGTATTATGTTAAAAGGTTGGACATCCATTATGTAGCTATACAAAAAACTAAAAAACATCATCTCAAATTAAAAAAATAACATTGGAACATTATACTCAAAAGCAGATGATTTCCTTCAAACTTATCTACTATAGACTTTGTTGCTATACGGGTCGCGCATTTTAGGAACAAACGAGCCTTTCTAACGTTTTGTATCGAAGCGACTCGTTTCTCATTTTTGGTGTTGCAAACACCAATGATCATACCAATGATGTAGGTGCCCTGGCGTAGTGGTATGAGAAAACTGTCATTGCCGCCCACCGATTGACCACTATTGATTAACATACCGATACAATTGACGCCGTCACCAGTAAACCCAGATGCACAAGCGCAAGAGAAAGATCCCGGGGTGTTGATACACACTCCGCCGGTGGAAGAGCAGTTGTTCAAGGAAGAATTGTTGCATTCATCCACGTCTGGTGTAATAAAGGACAATATATATAAAATACACAAGCTTTATTTATAAGTTATAACTTTCTGCTTGAAACCAAATTAAATCGATTAAATATAAAAATAATTGCCATGCTCTAATTGTTTTGTTTTTTGCAAAAGTAGTACAATGGAAACATTACCGATTTAAGATTTAATTATCGGACATTTAGTAAAACAAAACAATAAACAATTATAAATAGTAATATCCTGATTAAACGCGAAGTACCCGAAATAGGAATGCAAAGTAAAACTAAAATGGAAGAAATTTATTCACTTGTAAATTAAGAACAATATTGAAGAACTCTAACTGTAATATTCAGTTTTTAAAGAAATTAAATTTGTGGTGAGTCTCGCGTCGAAACTATTTGTTTAAAATTTACAGGCTGGCAACTGGATATTTATGCAAACCATCATTTTTGCATTTCAATGTAACGATTTATGTTATACGAGCCAGATAACCATAACTATGTTCCGTTTTGACTTCAGGCGACTCACCTTCGCACATCATTGTTGCGTTGTTGAAATAGTAGTTTGCGCTGCAAGTGCAGAAGTACGATCCCACCGTGTTGTTACAAGTCACTGTTTGTGCTCCGCATAAAGTTGCATTCGTGGGTGTACATTCGTCAATATCTTAAACAACATATATTGTAGTAGCATAATTGTTGTAGCATAATGGTCGGAGGCTGTAGTAAGACGTAGTTGAAAATATCAAAGCCCATACAGATGTAGGTATCATTTTGAAAGATTTGAATATCACTTTATTTAAGTTGTTTCAAGTCGAAAATCTTTATTGAAGTCGAAGTTGCAACAATTCATTTCGCAACAACGGTATATACGTGCAAAAATTGGAATAAAAAATAAGCGTCCGTAGTTCCTAGGGGCGGCGAAAGACTGTTAATTTATCTAATAAGCTGCCCTCTGGCTGTGATTCAATTCGTGTTCATTTTTGCAAGAAAAATAAAGGAAAAATAATTTGTTATAGGCTGGTTTTGCTTGCAGGATTCTGATTAGGCCAATTAATTTCGCTAAATCCTTTCAAGAGTTAGTAGAAATAAACTTCATCCTAAAGAACATTGTTACGATAATAATTTGGCATCGGATCGGCACATTACCACCTTAGTGTCGGACGAATATCCTTACTACCACTTGACATTGAATAACAGCTCCGATTCGATATAACCGGATATATCTAATCATAAACCTATACACATGTACGCAATTCACCACGTCAAACCTGTAAACCGCCTTACCTGGACAATAGGTTCCGTCGGGGATAGTAGTGTTGTACGGTCTGTACCTGGCTGTGCTTTGGCCTTGTTGGAAGCCGGACGGACAGGAACATTTGGCCACAGAAGGTCCGTACGATGTGCACACTCCGTTCGCATCGCATGGACTGTCGGTGGCACAAATGTCCGGGACTGCAAATTAAACCGTTTGTTTTTACTAGGAGTTGTTTTCCTCTATTCAGCGTTGTAAGTAAATTATAAGTGTAAACTCGGATCGGGCGCCTAAATATTGGTTTCTATGCCAACTTTTGAAATAAAAATTTGCTAACGTTCATCATTTTAATCCGAATATAAGTTGGTTTTGTGGCATCTTACAGCCTTTTATGTAGCGGCTCACGTAATAAACACTTATAAATTCGGCAAACCCGCAAAACATCTGGAACCCATCATTTGAACTTCTTTGGATAAAAAAGAATTTATTTTATAGAACGGAAAGGTGTCATCCGTTGTTTTTCTACTACACATTATCGTTTGTCGTTCTACACTCGTGTTTGGAACTGCATTTCCCCCTTCTTGCGATTTGCTACAGACGTTTTAAAGTACTGTTTTATATACAAAATTGTTGCTGCGTATACAAATTGTTGCTTTAATATTACTGATTTACGGCGTAGGCCTAATACAATGGGTTGCCATTAAGGCACCATAACATAGCAACAGCTTCCTTTTAATTTGTTGGCCCCGATACTGAAGCATTACAAAATAACAACATGCACTTTTTAACCTACTTATGAATTGCATGGTGTTAAGAAGAGAAAGCGCTGCCTTGGCCTCTGTGAGGTTGAAATAAACGAAAGGCTCACTCGGGCTGAGTGTGTAATTTACTGGCGTTCCTGGAACACTGGCCGTTGACATGTTGTAGTTGTATCTGAGGAACGCTGCAGCAAAAATTGTTAACGAAATTATCAGTCTAGGAGGACTCCATGTTTTGCCAACCAAATTTGCTCAAAAAAGTGTCAAGTAAATTTCGTGAAAAAAAATCTTTAGTTAATTAAATGCGCGTAGAAACTTTGTTCATTTTATTTGCATCTTTATGGGATCGAATTAAAATTATTATGAACGAATTAAGTGTCGTCTGAGGAAAAGCTGCAAATACAAAGTAAAGCGTAAAGCGAGAATCCGTTTGACTGTTCCGGTTCAGGTTCGGTGCGGGTTCAAGGATTTTTTCGGAATCCGGTTCCGGTTCGGATACAATATAAGTTGCGTTAAATCTAAAATTGGGTCAATAAATGTATAGTGAATAATTTTTAAATTGTAAGTCATTTAGACTAGGTTACGTTACGTGAAATATTTAAAAAAAAAATCAACGATTTATTTAATCAATATTCGTATTTTTGTCTTAAAATTTCGAACATGGTGTAACTTGACTCGATAAAATACAAGTTGTAACGTCATGCTGGAGTGAACCGCTTTTGTTTACAGGTTCGGGTTCAATTAAGGTTCATGTTCTTTCAAATTATTCGGTTCACTTCCGGTTCGGGTCCTTAAAATCTTACAAAAAACGTTTCAGGTTCGACTACGGTTCGGAAGAAATTGAGTCAAAACCGGTTCATAAAGTTCCGGTTCGGTTCCGGTTCGACTCCCTGCGAGAAAATGATCGTAGTTTTATGAAATAAAGTTGTCCATATTCTAACGAAAAGAAACGAGATTGATTTTAGATTTTCACATCGTTAAAACTGAAATCAAATACAGAACAACCTCAAAACTATATTTCGTTCACACATCCAAGAAATATGCCAAAATGCGAAAAAATCATTGCTAGAGATTACCGGCGTTTGTGTCCACGGCTGCATTGGCAAAATTTCGACAACCAATCCAGAGAAGGGTGAAAATAAAACCATAGCTCCCCATTGGCTTTTAATTAAATATAATTATATCTCTAAACACTTCAATAATAAAAAATGACATGACGATAATTTTATAAACGGTTACGATTTGCACTTTTGAATTCTAAGAATTGTTTTGGCTTGTCTGTACAAACTGTTATCCGATTTAATGAAATCTATAAAATTATCCGTAACTGTAGGCTTTAAGTCAGGGGTTCTTAAACTGGGGTCCATGGACCCCTTGGGGGTCCGTGAACTAGTTTTAGGGGTCTATCAACGCCTAGTTTAAATATTAGTGTATATTTATCAAAAAGAAAAAATTGATTAAAAATAGAACGGTTTTACACTGACTGTAATAAGACTTCATTTCACTTTCACATTTTTGGACGGAAATCAGCAGATTTAAGTTTAATTGAATTGTGACGTAAATTTATGACGTCATTTTAAAATTTTTTTAGCCTAGCGTGGTCCGAGCGAGCTCCAAAAAAATGTTAGTGTCCGTGGTAAAAAAAGTTTAAGAACCCCTGCTTTAAGTAATACAGCCTCAATTTATTCTTTCCACCCAAATAGTCACTAATTACGACATCCTTTAACATTTTTGTAATTAATTTATTTTGTAACTCTTTTATAAAGTTTTTAAACAACCTACAATACCACTCTATCCAGCTGACTAGTACAAATTCGTAAAAACAGGTAATTCTAATTTTCGTGCAGCGTGTAATTGATTTTATTCTCGCCAGTCCAACTTTAAACTACAAAGGTGCGTAAAAACCAGTCCTGATAATTCGAAGCCAAGCCAAATTGAAACTAAGCGTTAAGTAGCGAGTTTAAATCTTTCCAGATTGCTAGAAAGTGGTTTAACGTGGGTGAGCCCATCCCTTGTATTTAGCCTTTATTCGTAATCGGCTCTTCAAAGTCGGACCGAAATTTCACTTGGTATCCTCTCTCTTCCATTGGGGAAACAAACGGTAACCGTCATAGGACAAGCCCCGGGGTTACGCACGACCAGAACTACTTGCCTTTGAAAAGTGAAGTGGGAAACGTTTTGTGTCTCAGAGTGAGTTTATTTGTATTAACACCGGTCAAAATATGTTGTCGTTGCAAGTTTTATGACACATATTAACCGACCTTTATAAAGCCGCGGTTGGAGAAACCAGTGATTCAATTTACTCTATCACACTAGGACGATGTTTATTAAAAAGATAATCTTATTAGTTATAACCCAGCAAGGACTGTTATGTTGTCCAAAGGGAACATACCCAGTCACAACCTAACAATTTGCACGCTATTGGGATATTTTGAGCAGCATATAGCTCATGTTTGGCAGTATATAACTCCGCAATTCAATTTACCTCTTGCTTTTTAACGATTTATATTAAAATGGTAATCTCATCAGTTATACCCCAGCAAGGACTGTTATGTTGTCCAAAGGGAACATACCCAGTCACAACCTAACAATTTGCACGCTATCGGGATATTTTGAGCAGCATATAGCTCATGTTTGGCAGTATATAACTCCGCAATTCAATTTACCTCTTGCTTTTCAACGATTTATATTAAAATGGTAATCTCATCAGTTATACCCCAGCAAGGATTGTTATGTTGTCCAAAGAGAACATACCTATGTCACAACCTAACAATTCGCACGCTATCGGGATATTTTGAGCAGCATATAACTCATGTTTGGCAGTATATTACTCCGTAATTCAATTTACCTCTTGCTTTTTTACGATTTTTATTAAAATGGTAATCTCATCAGTTATACCCCAGCAAGGACTGTTATGTTGTCCAAAGGGAACATACCCAGTCACAACCTAACAATTTGCACGCTATCGGGATATTTTGAGCAGCATATAACTCATGTTTGGCAGTATATTACTCCGTAATTCAATTTACCTCTTGCTTTTTTACGATTTTTATTAAAATGGTAATCTCATCAGTTATACCCCAGCAAGGACTGTTGTCCAAAGAGAATATACCTAGTCACAACCTAACACTTCGCCGCACGCTATCGGGAGATTTTGAGCCATATGTATATTATGTTTTACGTCATGCGTACTTTGGGTTCACCAGGGTTTCTTAACCGGTAGGTTATTATCCAAAAACGGATAAAATGTGACTATTTTAGTGCGTAATTTTGCAAAAAATATTACATACTTTGTTTTAACTTAAAGCATAAAGTGCTATCCAGCCTATGAAGTTTTTTTAATTAATGGTGGACATGTAAATACTAATTAACTGGCCATTCGCGTTTTAACTATACTCCAGCACATAACCAATTTTAAGAGGCGAAAACTGAAATTAATACATTCCTGTTCAGAGCAACGACACTAAAAAAGTTAAATACCACTATGCCCTGGTTGTTTAGCTTTTAAATATTTAAAAGAATATGAAAGGTTGGGTACACTATGCACGGATCTGTAATGTAGCTTGACAATAAATTGCAAAGCCAAAAAGGTTGAGTAGATCAAAATGATCTTAAATTAGACGTTTCGATACGAGCTTTAATCATCTTCAGTTAAAATATGAAAGGTCTTTCGTGTACTTTACTTTATTTTATTTATACGCGAAATGGACAACTTTCTTGTACGCGAAATGGACGACTTTCCGTGAACATTCGTTTATCTTGCGGTAATTTTCGTTCCGGTACTTAGTTAACCTACACTCTGTGTGACACAGTGCCTTTAAAATGCTTTACGAATAGGCCCTATGTTATATCCATGTTCAACAAAGGATATACGCTATATGCGCTTCGTTGTTTACGGTTTATTTATTGAGTTGATTTATTCTTAATGGAGTTCATATTTTCAAAAAATCTAAATTTAATACCTGTGATTTCAGTAATGCCATATATTAATACTTTACCAACGTTTATAGTTGTTTGATATCCTGATGGCCAAAACGAGCTATTCTTTTTCACTTTGTTTGTAAGTGTTAAGTAATAGTGTATTGTTTCGAGTTTGGTGAAGTTGTACCTATAGCAAAGTGACAAGAATTATCCTGCATGTTTGTTCTGCGGGCATGTCTGTACAAACTGTTATCCGCTTTAATGAAAGCTATAAAATTATCCGTAACTGTAGTAATACAGCCTTCTATCATACTGTACGTCTGTGATGCGTTCAAATTTATTCCTTTCATCCATATAGTCACTAATTAAGACATCCTTCAACATTTTTTTTTAATTTATTTTGTAACTCTTTTATAAAGTTTTTAAACAACCTACAATACCACTCTATCCAGCTGACTAGTACAAATTCGTAAAAACAAGTAATTCTAATTTTCGTGCAGCGTGTAATAGATTTAAGATAATGACAAGACCCAAATACATCGTCCTTTCTCGATAGAGTCTTCCGAATAAGACGTTTTTAACCTGGGTTTACCGAACGACAATCTATAAAGCGCAGAGTCAAGACTGAACAAAAAAGTAATTGTTGTCAACTTGTCATTATGATCAACAGTATTAAAAAAATATGCATTTTAGTTCCAAGTGAAAAATTTAGTTCTCAAATAAAACCTAAACTAAGACCAATCCATAACGACTCCCATTTATTTATAGAGTTTGCATTTCTAAAACTATCATTTTCGATTACAGGAATAAGCAAAGACAGTGCACGATAAAGGAATACAGGTTTACTTCGATGTCAGTGCAAGTGGCGTATTGACCTATTGTTAAGCTCTTTTTAATATTTATTCGCCGACGTTGCTTTATTGCCTGGAGTAACTTCGCCGACGTGCAATAAAAACACACAACTGGATATTGCTTGTTATTGTTACTTCAGGCAATAAAGTATGAACAACACTCGGAAAGTCATAGTTTTCCCGTTGATTTCATAACCATCCTAGCGTAAGTTTAGGTTTCTTAAATGGTATCGCCCTGATAAATAAGTGTTGATCGTCTCAAACGCTCACGACCTTCGCGATCCCATTTGCTGACGTCATAAGTCGCCCATTGCGTTCGAATCAGCTCGTCGCGATCTGTTGTGCCTGTCGTTAAAGTATGCTTTGACACGGTCGCGGTTTCCAATGGGGCTTGGGCGGTGGCGCATTCCCAAAATAAGTTGATAGCGTGCCCAATAATGATCGCCGTTTTTTAACGTTTGTGTTGTAACCGTGGGCAACCGAATTTCTGTGAAACGGCATCCTTTGAATTTGAACTTTGACAAACGAAAGCTTTGTGCTCGAAAGGCCTTTTCACAACAGTGTATAACTACACAAAAAGTCCAACCCTTGCGGGTATATGCAACATTAACATTACGAGTAAAAGCAATATCGAGTTGCGTTTTTAATTATCTGTCTTTGCAAATGTAGGCCTATAGTGTTTATACATTAAGCAGCTTTGTAACTCTGCAAACATTTCTAGGATTAAATCTCACAAACGATAAATTGTTCTGTTGAGTAAAATTCACACATATGTGTGTTAATAACTGAGATCTAGTTGCTCGGTTCAGGTCATAAGTTTTAATAAAATAATATCATTAATGTGTTTATTCTATTCATGTGTTCCAATATATTTAATAACCTGTGTTTAAAAAATGTAGACCCTTTATAAATGGTTTTGACTTTTGATTGCTTTTTTTGCCACCATTGGTTTTACTAATAGATTCGGGATAAAGGTACATCTTGTGAATTTATGATAGAAAATATGTCGAAAAATGGCGGTAAACCTGAAACGTTCATTGTGTATTTTGTTGGGAGGATGGATTTATCCTTGACATTACTATTAAATCTATTAATAAACTGCTGCTGTTAAGAATTGTATCAATTTGTTCTTTCAGCAATATTTGTTACTAAATTCACGTTTCAAAAGCCTATACAGAAAATATTCATCAGTGTAATTTTCTTGATATGTGCCATATTAAACATGATATAAAGAAATGTGGAATTTCGCGAACTGATTAAGGTTCTGTGGCATTTTATGTAGGAAGACGAAAAAAATACGAGAAACAAAAATATGTAGAAATAAAAATAAGGAAGGCCTTTAGTCTTAGTTATCAAGTAATACAACTTAACACAAATAACCCAATTTATGTTTTTAATAAAATTAAACAAAAATTGAATTTGTTTTTTTAATTGAAATATAAAAAAAATATTGCATTCGTATACCTTACCGTATACCTTACTTGCATTTCGTATACCTTACTGCCTCAATTTTCAATGTTCAAGTTAGGTAATATAATAAAATAATAACTTTCTGAACTACTCTTAGATGATAATTGATACATCCATAACACCATACACTTGTTTAAATTTTTCTCTTTTTTTTATTGTTTTTACATAAATTTGTCATCTACCACGATACAATGCATGAGTATACGTGCAAAAACTGTACTTGAACGAATAAAATACCTCTACGTTAAACTATGTCATTGCTATTTCTTATGTGCGGGCAAAAGCTGACGAGCGGGCATTACGTTATGAGGTTATGCTTTTTGAAACTGTTAACAGGAAAGGCAAGATAGGTTTGAGTTATAAGGAATGTACGCCGACAGCGAAGTATCGTTTATCTAGTCGAATAACATGATTTGATTCGTTCGTTACTGCGTCATTTATAGTCCAATGGAAACAAAAACATTCCAGACAAATCTAAAAACAGATAACTTGTGGAAAAAAACAGTGAAAATGTCCTTATCAATTCGTTACGTACAGCAAAGGCAAATAGTTATGAAAAAATGCTGAATCACTTGGAAAGTAAAAGCTTTGAATACGATATTACTATAATTTTAGTTCGTATATGAAATGTTAAAAAAAAAATAGCACAACGGCATTTCCCACTGAAAATATTTTGTTGCTTTTGGACTTTGCTAAATTTGGTTTGTACTTTGTACAACCTGTCAGCAAAGTAACGAATCTCACACGCTAGACTTGCGAGCACATACATGAGCTACCTTTATAGAGTTCTCTACGTTATGAAGTTTAAGTAGCACTACATGGCAGAAACCGAAAAAAAAAGATTGGGAAGAATTTATGGCGAGTTCTCATCACTTCTGTTCTTGTTTTAGATATTGTGTTGCTCGGTCAGCGAAGTTAGGGAAATCATTTCCCGTGGTCAGTATTTACAGCGTTCAAGTTGGACGCGAAGTTTCTCTTGTTGCGGCGCTGTTCAAGTTAACTTGTAGTTAAGTGCATAGGCGTAGTTATTGCTCTTATCTTGCAAAGTAGACAAGGGCAATTTTCAACCAGTCGTCACAAGTACGTTCATTTTCATTCTTATTTGCGAATGGTTTTAAGCTAGCAGTAATTAGGCAGATATATGTTGATTTGAAGCGGAAGCTGAAAAAAGCATTGCGAGAAAATAAACTAAAATTTCGAAAGGATGGAAAGGGGAGGTCAAATAATTACATGTTGGAACTGTTGGTTTTTATTTTTAAATCGCCTTGCCGTTGATATGGGTCATTCCGTACTCTTTTTGAGTGACGTTCTGTCGTCGCATAACGAAAACAGCCAAAGCAACAGCGATGAGAACAAATACGACAATAGCCAAGCCCACCAACACCCAGAGTGTTGTGCGGTCCTCCGAAGCTATAATCTGGTCATCTTCTTGTGGCAGATCTACAAGAAGTTTTTTTTCTATTAGCACATGACATATAGTTAGATTTTGAAATAGAACGACTTTTTATGAGATTCCAAAGAGAGGTGTATTCCCCAAGTTATTACGGCATCACCAGTCTCTTAATTTGATTGTGATTTATTACAATTTTTATTAAAATTAATACGAAGATTGCTTCCTTTTTGTTGTTGTTATTGTCGCCATTTACATTTAATGACGAGGTGATATATTACAAAAATAAGTGAAATATTTGTAGGCAAAAACTCATGGTGCTTTCGAAATAAACACCTCTATATTGTAACATACTAAATCTTAACTTTGATAGGTCTGTATAGGTTGTATTAAAATGTACTGAAAGCGCGAAGTTTCTAATACCTTGGCATCTTCCGTCGGTATGCTTGAAGGTCCCTTCATAGCAGACGCACTGCTGGATAAGTTTAGCATCAAGAACGCACAGTCCGTTGCCGCAGTCCTTCCGGCAAATATCCTCTGAAATTGCGAGCGATTGTTTTAGATTAGGAATCATTTTTTTTTAAATATCAAAGCCCAGACATAACTATAGGTAGATTTGGAACGTGTCGGATAACTCTTCATATATTTTTAACATAGTGAATAAGTTTATTGAATTTTTTTATAAAACTTATGGAGAAATGAAATAATATTTTCTTGATAAATGACTTCGTAAAATTGTAATTTGATTTATTTAAAACTTGTTTATCGTTTGCACTCCAGTAACTTATTAATAAAAAAGCTACAAATAAAAGTATTCGGTCTTCATGAGGCAATTCATGACTGTCAGAAAAGTGCCATATGGTTCACGAGCCTTATTTTGGTCTCATTTAGTTTATTCGAACAACGATAACACTGGTCAACACCAAGTTTTAAACGGAGATGTGATAGATTGATTTTTTATGTGTTTTCGGCGCGTTTATGTAAATAAAAAAGTTAGATGTCAGACGTTTTTACGGGCCTTATATATCATCGCTGTGCGTTGATATATTTTTAAGATGCGATGTGCTAGAGAAAAACGAAATGTATATTCCACATCAGCGCGAAAAAATACATCTAAGATAAAACATTCACATTCTCGCTTAAAAAAAAGTGAAATTTTGTTGACCAGTGTAATCGTCAGTTGCAAAATACAACCATGTACAGTGGCAGTTGCTTTAACCTGCGGGCAAAGTGCGCTTTTCTTGCACAAACTTTACCTGGGTCTCTGCTGAAAGAAACGGTTGCGGTTCCCTCCAAGTCACGCTTTTCCAAAAGGTGTGCCGACCTTCTCCTTCGTTTTTTCGAGCACTAAAATATACAAGGTTTTCCGCTTGTTATTCTGCCGACACGTACAACCTCTCAATGACGATGCTTAAATGACCCAGTGAAACGTTTATAAAATTAATAAGAATATCAAAGCCCATACAGAAGTAGCTATCATTTTGAACGTTTCAAATAACTCTTTATTCATTTTCAACATAGCTGGGCTTTGATATTCTTATTACGTCTTACTACAACCTGCAACCATTATGCTCCAAAGTTTAGAAAATTAATACGTCAAAGTATTTTCTATTTTTATGGCCTTAAAATACTTCTTAGCTAATAGTTTAGTTCTCCTTAGTCAAATTTACGGGTATCACAATAGGATACTTAGACGCATTAAATTGTCGAACTTTTCTATGTGTGTTTTAAACGCCTTCAGTGAAAATTTGTATATGGAGATATTGTGTGTTGTAATTTCCTACAAAATATATTCAACTGTTTAGATTAAATATACTTTTTTGGCAGGCTGAGATTATTATTACGATTATTTAATTATTATTATCATGACTATTATGTCTGGTAGTGGTAGTAATAGTTTATAGGAGTGCTTTTCAACCTTTAAAATAACCTATCGCACTTTTTTATTTCGAAATAATTTCATCGGCACGAAACAAACTCAGTTAGTTTACAACCTTTAGTTTTCCCTATTTGTGAAATACCAATATAAGGCTTTGTGTATAAAAACCGTGAGCCTTAACCGATATAAATTAGATAACTTAAGCTGCAATTAACCACTGAGAGACCATTCCTGTACTTGTCCTAACGCTTAAATGGGCTCACCAGCTTACTTGATTACTGTATTACACATAATGAAAAATAATAATACACACCATTTTCATGCGCACGACGTTTGTCATCCGCATTATTTTTATCCGCACAAGTACCATCCCACGGGTTAAAAAGCACTGGTTTACCTATCAAAAGGAACCAAGTCGTCCAAATTCACATGGACTTACCGATACGGTACAGTTGCTGGTTGCTGGATTGCATAGCGTGACGGTTAAGGAGGAGGTTGTCGTGGAGCTTCCTGACATGAAGTGAGCTTGCACCGCGACCACTGCAAAATCAGACTCTACGTTCCTTACAAGGCTCAAGGTTTTTAGAACTTCTTCGTTGTCGCTGGTTGTGGCAACGGGACAGGAGTTTCTATAACAACAAAATGTCATTAATTTATAAGGGCATATTTCTCGGAAGGTTGTATAAGCACTTCACCAGTATTGTAAAAAAAAGTCATTTTAAAATAGTTAACATCCCCGTCGATGCATTTTCAAAAAGACTAAAGTCCAAGTCAAGTATTTTGCCAAAAATATTAAATATTCAGTTCCAGTTAAAACATTATATTAGAGTTAGTAAACTCCAAGTCCAGTTATTGATATAAACCTAAACACTGTTTAACAATTAAAGCCACAAATGGTTTTACTTGAAACATTTGACATAAATAGCCTGATTCAACCAAAAAAATGGTGGTATGTTCTTGTATCACAAATAAACCTTAAAAGCTTACTCTATTAACGGAAAAACTCTTGATGGGTCTTCGGCAGCTGAGGTGATGAATCTTTCGACCACTAACTTGAAGTTGTTGTTCAGTGTACTACCCGTGCTAATCTAAACACCAAGAATTTGTGAGGTAGACAAAGTGCTTTTTCCTTGAAAAATAACATTTTGACAAAAAAAAACTTAAGGTACTGTATTTTTTTGTCTTTAAACAGTCGCATGATAAGAGTAACGCAAAATTCTTTACCTTAAAGTAAAGCATGTCGTTGGTTTTGACATCTCCCGTGACTAGCGACGTTAGTCCCGCGTCCTTGTATATCTTTGCAGTGAAGTCGACGTTGTTGATTACATTGTTTACTACCCCAGCGATGATTTGCCTATAATTTAAAAGCCACACAGAAATATTAATCCACGTTTTGGAGCATATTGGTGGGAGGTTGCAATAAGACGTAGTAAGAATATCAAAGCCCAAACCGAAGTAGGTAGCAATTTCAACGTTTTGTCTTTCTCTTTATTTTTTTTACATGTAGAAAAAGTTTTAATCCATGTATTTGCAAAACCTAAATTTACCCCAAATCAAAATAAATTTTTTACTTGATTTTTCAATTTAATGTTTGGCAGGTATTACTTAACGAGTAGTTTGTGTTCATCAGCTAACAGAATAGGCCTTATTCAACTGTCTGTACTAGAATATTTACATTAGAGCAGGACGTCCTTTGTTTAGGTAAACCGAGTGACTCCTTTTAAGGTTTTATAACCTTTGCCAATTATAGTTGTGTTATCAGGGTAGATACGTGTAGCTACCGTTGCCTTCAAACGTCACGCACATTTAGCGCGGAATGAAATAGTTCTGCTATCTTGAATATAGGTGAAAAGGCCAGCACAGCGTTGCTATGTATTTGCTACAATCCATTATAACCGTCATGTAACCCAGACGAATTTGAATAATAGATGTATATAGCATTATTATTTAGGAAAAAGTTTTTTATCCCGTGTATGCGTTATTTTAACTCGTGCTTACATAGCTTAATTTGAACAGATTCACTTCGTTGCCACACGTCATCAATGGCCTCAAAACAAAAATCATTGGCACAATTAAAGATGAGAAAAACCAGCGTTAAAACATCGATTGTCATTTTGGCTTGGATAAATCCAGTTTATTAATCTTAAATTGTTTACCCAAAATAAACAAGGCTGTAAATGCCAAAACTAACGAGTTGAGAACGATTTACTCACGCTTGTGATCCATTGACGCTTACGGAAAGGTTTTGCGAAGTCAGGAATGAACAGGTAATGGGGAAAATCCTCTGGAAGCCAGACACAATAGGACCGGATTGCGTTGTGAGGTTCCACTTGTAAAAGACGTAGCTGCTGTTGGTCTCCAACTAAATGGAACACGTTTTTGGATAAATCAAAAAGCAGCATATTCTTTCACAAATGAGTATTTGAAGCTTGTTGTGCGATACGACCCCGCTAATGTTAAAACCTTCCGATTTTAATTCAAATTAAAATAAATTATGGTGTTCAAGCATTGTTCAATTTAGTCAGTTTTGACAACCAGTAATCCTACCAACCTCCGATGAGGG
Organism: Ascidiella aspersa; assembly: GCF_963924565.1. Lineage (NCBI taxonomy): Eukaryota > Metazoa > Chordata > Ascidiacea > Phlebobranchia > Ascidiidae > Ascidiella > Ascidiella aspersa. Next base: position 27,076,922 of record NC_139451.1, read on the forward strand.
TATTTATTGTTTTCTTTTATTATTTCCGTTATCACAAAGCGTAAGGTTACCTAAAATACCAAGCTTTTAATATTAAATTACCTAATTATTTCGCACAAATACTGGTTTATCTCAATTTGTTGTCTTATGCTGTAGGTTAGGCTTGACATACTTGCAATGGTCAAACATAATTTGCTAAAAATAATCCTCTAAAAGCTTTCACTGCCAAAATTACTGACTATACAAGATTAAAGATAGACAGATATATCAATTTACCATATCGGCCGATATTTGGCTTCTATCGATATATCGGTATCGGTAAATGTAGGCCGATACTTTTGCCGATATTTTAGTACAAAAATATGATATAATTTTTCCTGTACAACAAACAACTTATCAATTTTTTTATCAAAACAAAATTCGTTTCAGCATCCCGCAAAGTTAATATGCAAAATTATAGTTTAATATATAATAGAGGTATTTATACTAAAACATTATTAGGATTTTATTTTCAATTAATTCAAGTTTTGAACATTTCTCAGGTATATAAAAATAATCGGTATCGGGTATCGGTTGAAAAGTTGTAAAAAATCGGGTATCGGTATCGGTCCAAAAAATGAATATCGGTCGATCTCTATACAAGACAAATGCCCATTTTTCTCGGTCATTCTTACTTCTACCTCAAATTGTGTGTTGGCATTTACGCGCAAACATTTTTTGTTTAAAACACTCATCCCAGCTAATGTATTCAGCAGCGCTTACAGTAACTTCGGGGTTACAGGCTCCGTTAATCTTCCAGTAATCCGTTGAGTCGTTGGTCGCGCTGCAGTTGCCCAGCATCAGCCTCGTTTCGTTGGTAAATCCGTTATCCTGGAAGTACCTGGCCAATGCCCAGACCTCAACGCTACCGCTGTGGCACGTAAAGTTGACGGGAAAGGCTGTGTCACAGAGATACATTTAATTTGAATAATTTCCGTTTTAATCATGATCGATATATTACGAAAGGGATTGTCGGTACTTGGGTAGATTTTTTTTACGATTTTGATGACTGGTGTTATACCCATGCTTCTAACTATAAGCATTTACACATGCTACTTCTTTATCTAGGTGCTCACTTATGTGTTTGTAGCAACAGAACACCAAACACGTTTAAACAAAACACGTCAAAAGTAACGACCTCATAGAAATTTTGAACATCTTTTTACAGTTAGCACCTTAACGGTTGGGGCTCAACAGAAATTTTCTTGTATGAATAAAATCCTTGCAACATGAAGAGCTTTATCAAACGTTACTTATTGTATTTACAGCAACTAATTTTTTGAAATACAAAGGAAAAGAGGAAAAATACCTCACTTATACCTAAGCTATGATTACCGGTTAAAATAAGTGCTTAATTTGGCAGAACAACAACGTACCCTTCGTTGGTATGCTTTGGACGTAAGTTGAGCATTTAAAATCAAAAGATAACCTCAGAAATTGGATGGACACTATTATATGACATTAGTTACATTGGTTACTTACTGCACGTGGTTCCGACTTCGCCGGTTGCAGATAGATCGGCGTAAGTGTTAGGGCAGGCGCAAGTAAAGCTGCCGTTGGTGTTGGTGCAGACCGCGTTCGGGGAACAGTTGTTGTCGGTACTGTTCGCACACTCATCGAAGTCTGAAGATTTTGATTTGTGATTTTTATATGTTGAGTGGCACACAGGTATCAATTTCTCGGTGAAGCGTGCAACGATATGCCCTATTTATCGCTTCGGCAGAATACTCTAGTCTAGAGTCTATAGCAAAGCTGGCAATTCAGGTAAGACACTATTGAAAGATCTTAAAATATATTTGATATATATATATATATTTTGCCAGCAAAGGCATCGTCATTATATCTTCATTCGAATGAATATGATTTGATTTATTGATTCATTTAAAATTCCAAGTTGGGTCGACATTTATCTTGCAAGGATCAAGGTGAATTCCATTCACATATTCAGTGCATCACTCTTTATAGCTTTCTAACACTATTTGCATCGTTGTAATGCACCCTTTGTTGATACTAAAGTGGAAAGAACATTTATTTTCTATTTGTTTTGAGGCGACAAGGCGAAAGTGGGAAACATAGAATTAGAAAACAGGTGGCAAATATATGGGAATGTAGGGGGGAGATGAAAGAAATGTGTCATAACAGCACGTCATTAGTTTTTGACCCTTTTCTTTATTGATGGACCTAGGCCTAGGGTTTCTAGTTAGGACACCTAAATGAAACTGTTCATGTTTTATCCTTTACAATAAAGTCGTAAACGACCCCAGAAAAGGCCCCTTTGCACTACAATTGCGCTGAGCTGAGTTGATCGTGAAATTTTTCTCTCTATAGCTGCGCTAAGCTGAGCTGGGCATACAAATCGCTCCAAAACGTAACGTTTTTCCATAGGTGCAGTGGGATTGAGTTTAGCGTAGCGTGAAAAGCTCGAAACAATATAATTTAAATGCAAATTACGCGATGCTCAGATCAGTGAAGCTCTACTTTAAACGGGCCTCAAAGCCAACACCTCGCTTAAGTGATCCTTCTGATTGCTTACCATCTCCTGTGGGAACTTGCGATGAGATAAAAGCGGTAGCGGTGTGTGCTTTCAGCAGGGCTGTGAACTCGTCGGCCGTCTGGGTACTGCCGTTGAACTTAATGTTAAACACCAGCTGTGTATCGGTGGTTCCAGTAATGTTTTTCTCGTAAGTGACGTTTGCCTCCCTGAAATCCAGCGCTGTGCCGTTTGAGATCTCCGTTAGGATGATGTTGATCTAAGGATCGGAAGGGTTAAGGCATTGGTTCCCAACCATTTATGGATTGCGGCACCCCTCAGAAATAATAAATAGATTGCGGCACCCCTATGACATTTTTCCGTAGGTGATTCAATAGAATGTCATAATAAACTGAACTGGAACAACACACATCAACTCTACACAATGCAGGAAGTTTTAATTGGATTTCTTCCATTTTAATCTTACATAAAAGTAGTAAGAGTTGGGCAAAAATGAGATTCTTAAAAATTCTTAAATAACTCTCGGCACCCTTGAGCATTAGAGAAAACATTTTCACACACTATAAGCTCTTATTTCACTTGAACATTTTAGTTACGGCTCTTTCAAAATAAATATTTGATAAAAACCTACAAGCTTGCCAACTATTTTTTACTCAACGCGAATAGCCGACATTTCATAAAATCGACATGTTTTTCTGTTTTGTAAGTTTTCCGCAATAACTCATGTGATCGTCGTTGTAAAAAAATCGCGATAATTTTTATTTTTATTCTTTTTATTAAAATTGCCTCGAAATCTGTATATATCGTTATTCGTAGAGTTTAGCAAAATATTCACTAGATGTAATTAACTATTGTTGACGTTTACCATGGAAATTTGAAATTCGGATTGAGGGAGTGTACACTCACTAAACTGTACCTCGTGGCCCTTTATTTTTTTTTTAAGCAACCGTTCGCGCTGTGCTTACCTGTCCTTGGAGATCTGCCGTAGTTTCGCTGACCGATGTAGTAGCGACCGTGAACACCGCTCGGTAGTCGTAAGTGTTGTCGGCCGCTGTAGTAAACGTAAGGCATCGTTTTTACGGAAAGACAACAAGGATTTTTTTTGGACGGATTACCTATAATGCGCTTCTTTGTAATTGCATGGATCTTTCGACAGATGTTACAATTTGGGCTTTTGTAAGAGATTTATTTAATTACACACCTCCAAAACGATTCGATTTTTGCCTTAAAAATTTCCCAGGTTAAATATTTTTTTTAATAGGCGTAGAAATAAAAAGCAAGTTGCCTACGAAGAGTGTTTGACAATTCCATTTTTGCCGGTGACTATGCAAGCTTCATGTCAACTACAATATTGTTTCTGCGCATTGGCTTCAAAAGTAAAGGGCAATTCGTGCTTAAAAGACATGAAAGTACTCACGGGTGCAAGCGACTCCGGTTCCAGCGAAACCGGTATTACAAGAACACGTGAAGCTACCAGGTGTGTTGGTGCAGGTTGCGTTGGCGTGACAGTTGGATCCACTGCCGGAGAGACATTCGTCTATGTCTGTGGGTTACAAAACAAAAAAATGATAGAATACTTTTCAGAGAAAAATTACTTTCAAACACAACTTTTAAGTAAATAAGAATGACTAATATTTTTTTGCAAGTCGAATAGTTTGCTAAACCTGATTCCCTACACGGTAACAAACGTTAATTGTAGGTCAATTTTGCAGTACGTTAAGACTATAGAGTCTTCAAAACTTGGTTTTATATGTTTTACATGAAATGTTACATCTGTATAATATCACTCCTTTCTGAAAGTAAGGGTAAATCAAAATTTTTGAACAAGTTAACATTAGTACAACGTTGGCCGTAATCGTTCACCAAAAAGCAGCTTCAGAAGTGCTAGACCACAGTTGTTAAACACATATATGTGTGTATCTTTCATTGGAAGTTAACATTAGTTAAAGTCAAACATTGTTCCGTTGATTATTGCCAGCCGTAAAGGGTTGTGGAAAATGGGTTAAAAATAGTGGCAGACTTAAAATTTAAGCCTCGTATTATACGATATAAGCATAATAAAAGCAAAGGGGCATACCAACTTTAGCTAACTGAAACATACATATACACAATGTGCAATATGTGATCAGACATATAGTACACAAGATGCCTTTAAAGAGGTCTACTGAGATCCGTCAGTCTGATCAGGATTGTAATGCAATCAAGGCCAGGCTAGTAAAACAACTATAGCCTGCGGTGAGGTTCGAACACACGACCTCCGGTCATAACAACTTCAAGTGTCGCGGTCCGGGAATACACAGAAAGCAGAATAGAACTTTTTCAGCTTACCGTTACACATGGTGTAAGGGTCCCCGGTAAATCCGGAATTGCATGTGCAAGAAAACCCGCCATCCATGTTTGAGCAAGAGGCATCCGCAGCACAAGGTGAAGTGGTATTCATGCACTCATCAATGTCTGGAAGAAAACATTCCATTAAAAACCGAACAGAATGTAGAAATGCGTGTTCTTATGATCTGGTAATTGTAAAGTCGTACTGGCCGACGATAACGGTTGGTCTATCATTCTTCAGGTCTAATGAAATCAATCGCTTAGACGACCCCTTGTGAACCCGTTATGCATTTTGTGATAAACAAGCCCATAAAAGTGTAGAACGACGCCAGAACTTTGTTGTTTAGAAAAAATTATAACACTGTAAATTTTTGGACTCATTACAACAATTATTTTGAACTAATAGATTTGCACCTAATATTACGTGTAGGATTCCTTGTATGGCATGGTGGCTTGGTAAGATAAACTTAAGCCAAACGTAATGGGAGACTTAAGTGATCAAAAAATGTTAAAGGTTGATTCAACATTATATCACAGCAAAGTTTTAAACCACAGCCCATTTTTATACTTCCAAATAATACGCGAGGAGACAAAAGTTAAAGCTATGGAATTAAACAAAAATTCACGGGCCACGGATAACGGTTTCGGGCCCTGGTTTAAACTACCCTGCTGTACGCCTATACTGTATGTGGTAGCATCGTCACAATATAATGTCAAAACAATGGATATTCCAAACAATTGATAACAGTAAGGTGCTTTTCAATGTTGTTTAAATTTTCTTCTTACCAACGCAGACCAAAGGATCCGTCGTGGCATTCAACGTATAGTTAGCATCGCAGTTGCAAGTGTAGGAGCCGATCGTGTTCAAGCAAGTGCCGTTTGATCCACACGTGTAGTTGTAAGTGGTGCACTCGTTAAACTCTGTGATATACCAAATCGCGGTTAAAACAGAATAAAGGGTTTCACCCTTTGAGAGAATTTTCCATACTAAAAGGGTCATTTTTCAAGATATTTGTTTAACACATTAGCTTCGCAGTGTACTGTAGGTGGACATTGCCATGACGAAATTAACAGGCATTTTCTATTAAATTTGTAACGTGTTCTTAAATATCGGGACGTTTCCAATTGCCTGAGCCTGAAACTTTACAGATTTTGTTTTTGTCTCAAATTGCCTGAAATGCTTAAATGGATAAGGACGAATGCCTGATGGAAAATAAAAAAACAATGTTTTGGAACATAAAATATTGTATTTAATGATTAATAATAATTCTGGCATTTTATGACAAAATGAATTGAAATTTATGATAATTTTTTTTTTTTTTTTTTTTTGTGTTTGGGGGGCGTTAAATTTTAGATACAATTCTCCAGTTACAACCTTACCTTCGCAGTAAGTCCCGTTGCCACTATATCCCCCTTGGCAAGTGCAATTAAAGCTTCCGTCAGTGTCCGTGCAATCTGCGTTGGCGTGGCAATTATGCAAGCTGGTGGCACACTCGTTAATATCTAAACGAGAAAAGGTCAAAATCAGCTGAATGAAAAACCTTTTTGAATGGCCCTTTTCCCTTGGACAGTGACCCGCGTTAGGCAGCCCCAGGGCCGTATGGCAGTAGAATTAAAATTAAAAATTCGGCAAATTTGATCGCGAAGAAACTAATTTGTCTATAGTGATTGCAGTTTCGTCCTTTAATTTGCCAAAAAAATACTAGTGTTGTTTTCTATAAATTTTACCTAACTGGGTGATTCATAAATCGTGAAATAAAGTATACTTCAAATTTGTGTTTCACAAATTTGTTTGCACAAAACAAATGTGATAATACATCAGGCTACAACGCTGATTTTGTAATAAAAAACAATTCTCTCTCCTGATGTAACATGTAACAATGTGACTTGTCAGACACATTTATAATTTTTTTAAGAGTGGTGTGCTTGACTTTGCGAAGTCGGTAAACTATTTTAATCTAATAGTAATTAAAAATAATCGCTGCTTGTATGTCCTTTCAGATATATATTTCAATTAAAAAATACCGGAAAAACTTTTCAAAACACGAGATGCGATTTAAATGATGGCTTTCATATCGTCCTACGTACTGGTTAAAAGATACCTATTTCCCCAAGGAATTTTACTCTTGTTCGCCTTCCTGGTCTATGTATGCTTTCCGATGTTTATGCGCGGCGTAATTGTAAAGCAACTGCTGGAACATTCGCTATTCACTTTCAATGAAGCGCTTAAAGCCCGCGTTGTGTCCTTACCGTTGGCTTGGCGCAGAAGTAGCTCCCCAGACAACCGTATTCACTTTGCACCCATTTAATAATCACAGGTGGAAATGACGGCTACGATAGTCGATTTCATTTATTTCAACGTAATTTATTTTCCTACTCTAATTGTAGTTATTTTGCATGGCTTAGTACTATTTTCAGCAACAGAATTTTGCCGTCCAACAGAACACCTAACGCCGACGAAAAAAGTTCTAAAGATTAAATAGCTTAAGAAGCGCACAACTTCAAACAAAATCAGCCCACACTAAGGTAATTAAACTTCCAATATAAAACATGCATTTGGTCTAGTAAATGGCATCATTATATTTTATACAAATTAAAAGTAAAAAAATATTTAAAAACTTAAAAATGTGAATCCAAAGCTATTAACACAGGACAAGCTGCATGTAGCGCCAACCACTGAAGAAAATTTTACATAATACAGACTAGATGATTATACCCAAATTGATCTGAATGTACATTCAGTACAATTGTTTGCAGGCTAATAGTTCCATTTATTACGACTCGACCAAAAATACACGGAACAATCGTATGTTGCTCTCTAAATGGAAGGCAAGCAAAAGCTATTTCTACTTACTGTCGCACGATAATGTGGTATTGATAAATTCGTAGCCCGAGTTGCACGTGCATTCGTAGGAACCGGGAGTGTTGTTGCATGAGGCAGTCTGTGGGCCACAAATTGTTGTGTTTTCTAGGCATTCGTCGATATCTGCAATAACACAATTGGCATAAATCAAAGTGATAAGTTTATTTACTAGTTCTTTTGTTTTCAAAAAATAGTAAATTCAAATAAGGTAACTTTTTAAGGAACATGTTTATCATGCTGCTTTAGGCAACCACATGCATTGGATGAAGTTTTTAGGCAACCACATGCCTTTGGACGGTTGTCAATCGTGTTTGATAAAAAGTTAAAATCAATTGGCATGCTTGTCTGCAGGAAATTTTAACCCCAAAAATGAAACATAATCCCGACAACTTTTGAGTCTGCATGCATGAGACAGACACACATAGATTTCCTACTTTGTGTTTCGCAAACAATATTGGAAAAAGAAAAAAAAAACTTTTTGAACTACCTGTTAATCATGTGGTGGCGGGTCGCAACGTCTTATGTTTTAAGGTTGAATACAAAACCTTAAATCTAATTTTTTTTCTTATATTCTACTGTATACTGTCGATAATACCTACTACTTAAAATATATTTAATCAAAGATAAACGGTTAATCTTGTTCGCAATGCTATTTTATTGGATAGATTCCCCTTCCCCGGACAAAGAATATTCGCTTAAATGCTTATACAAACGCCACGAACAAAAAACCTTATTTGCAAATAGTCAAAACCTATATAGCAGGTGGCCAACCAGCCAGATTCCAAAAGCAGCATTTCTCTTTTTTCTTATTTTCAACATTTTAAAAAAATAGCCTTTCACCCCATTTCTTACTCACTCCCACCAAGCGATCGCACGATGCGCGAAAAAAACTTGCCTTAATTAGGTTAAATAGACAGTTTATAGGGAGACGCGACGCATTGATTGAAAAATGCAGATTTCGCGATATAATCGCATTTATCAATATTATTTGAGTTGGAACCATCAATTTGGGTACACTATGCACGGATCTGTAATGTAGCTTAATAATAAATTTCAAAGCCAAAAAGGTCGAGTAGATCGACAGCATCTTGATTAAGACGTTTTGATACGAGCTTGTTACTAACTGAAGAGGATACAAGTTCGTATCGAAACGTCTTAATCAAGATGCTGTCGATCTACTCGACCTTTTTGGCTTTGAAATTTAATATTATGGAACCATCAATATTCCATAATCGAAACATTTTAAAAACTAAGTGCAACTTGAACGTAAGGGCCGCATTACCCGGGTAAAGAGCCGCATGTGGCTCGCCAGCCGCGTGTTGGCCACCTGCTATATAGTGTCGATTTGCGAAAAAGCACCGGCGTTTACCGTTGGGCTACCGGTGTTTTACGTTACTCAGTTACCTGGACAGAGGGTACCGTCGAGAATCAACAAGTTGTAGGCCTGTGTACTTGCGGTCTGATTGTATCCGGGGTTGCACTTGCACTGTGCAACGCTGTCGTTGAGGTCTTTGCATGTTGCGTCCGCGGCGCATGGAACTTCTCCGGTTGCGCATAGGTTGGATACTAGAAGTAAAGGATTAAAGCAATTCGCGAACTAGGGTCCGCCAGGAAGTTTTAAGCAGTCTATGCCACGTCCTAATACTCATTGGCTTATAAAGTTTATTTTTGGCATGCCACTTATTTTCTTTGAGTTTTAATGATATAAACCACCTCGTAATGATATAAACCACCTCATATTAAGTATGGTTTAGCTGAGTAGTGGTTTAATTGTTACAGTAATTGTTGTACCGTGATTTTTTTAATATCCCCTCCTAAAATTAATAGGCCTATGTTTAAACATTTAGGAAAATTAAACTTTTAGGAAATGTTGACTACTGGAAATACAAGAATGTGTTTTGATATTTTTCTTTTCTTCAAATAAATTATATGTTATTATTTCGACTTGATTGCAAGGTCTGTTGTCGCGTCGTTAAGCAAACAGACCTCGAGTGGGCCTGCGCGTTTTTCTTGCGCTTCAGGTTAGGTCAACATGACAACATGACAATGTATGAAACATAGAGATAAAGGGTGCACCACGTACGCTTGAAATAACACAAGTTATTATATTGGGAACACTAAACACGGATCTGTTGATTATCTTCAGTAGAAAGAGAGTGGCCCAAATAATAGATAAAAGATTCATTCTTTTATTAGCAAACGTTACTTTGCGACTTCCTTTTTCTGTTTATATAACGTTCTAAAACGTCCGAGCGTATATATAGTGACTCGTTTTTATCTTAGTCTCACTTACTGCACTGATGATGGCAAAAGAAATTGCCGAAACGTTTGCTAATAAAAGAATGAATCTTTTATCTATTATTTGGGCCACTCTCTTTCTACTGAAGATTATTATATTGATTCAATAATAATGTGGCCTTCCAACGCACCACCGTTTAAAGTGTGGTTAATTTGAAAACGTTTATGAAATCTGATGTATGAAAAATGGTTAAAAAATAGTATTTGTAAGCCTTGTGTTTGGCTCGAAAGCAGTCGCATTGCTCAGTTTCCCACAAATATTTACAAATTTGGGTATGCCTTGTACGGATATGTAATGTAGCTTGATAATGAATTGGAAAACCAAAAAGGCCGAGTAGATCGACAGCATCTTGATTTACATAAATCAATACAAATATTGCTACAAAGGTGTATTAATATATCATTAAAATATTTGCGTCACCGCTGCTTGAGCTTACGAACTACCGCCATAGTGCGTCATCAAAATGACAAACTTACTTAATTGTTTTGATGAATCAAATCCGGCGAGTATTGGAAGGGCGATCGATACGTTAGTCGAAGCCCTAACTATTATAGTAGATGATGTTATCAACGTAAATGGGTCGGTTGACGTTTCGTTGTAGATCACGAAAACTGAAAACGTAAAAACAAGGTTATGAAACGATTAGTAGACAACATATTTTTAGGTTAATTATGAAGCTGAATTTGGTATTTTCTGTTTGGTCGTAACTGACAAGAACTGATATTCTCGTATAGCCTACGAATTAAAATCGTTTAATTGAAATATTGCCACGACTGCATTGCAACCCCAATAGCTATTTATCCTACTTGCTTCAATTGAATAATTTGGGCATCACCTGCGTCGACATCCACGGATTCTGAAACCTGGCTGAAGACCAGCACCGTTGCAAAAACGGCAAGAAACTGAGAAATTCCCATTGCTTCTTTTTTGGAAGATTTTATTCGAGCAGAATGTTGACTTGAAAGTTAATAAATTTGTCGCAAAATAAGGCTTCAGGTAGCTCGCTTCTAAAAACATGTATTTCAATTCTGTGTTATAAATTTCACTTATGTGGGGCTTTCAAATATTCACTAATATCAACACGTTGGTGTAGACCGTTTGACGAAAATAAATCAAACTAATAAAAAATAGTTTATTTCGCCTGTTTCACATGAACTGATGTTACAGCGTGTTCCGATAAACATCTTTACGATTTTCGCCAAAAATCAAATATGAAGACATGGTTCACGGTTTAATTTGAACAAGAACGTCTCTCACCGTTTGCTCATCTAAAAATGCGAATTCGTTTGAAAACGCTGCCACGTCTAAGCATTACTCATTTTTTGGCTGCACAACTAAGGTTTTTCGTGAAATATAATCGCACAACATGGTTTAGAAAAACGGTTTATGATTACGCTTATCCTCGTATTCTTTTATATCGTCTGATTTAATGACAACGCGTAAACTTACTGATCGTCCAATTATTCGTTAGACGCTTTAACGTCGCTAGAAGAGGCGCATCTATCTAGTCGAGTGGTTTAACCCGTTTGCCGTCAATATTCACTTTCTGTCCCCTTTTATACACAGACCCACCCAGGAGATTAGTTTCTCCCTTTTTTGTCGTACATCTTATGACGTCGAAAGGCTTTTTTTCTCTACCGTGTCAATGTAGAGACGCATATCTGCGCATCATAGCACAACGATTCACACCCCAAACGTTTATATTTGCACATTCGCTAAATGTTGCGTTAGGCGCGACATAATATCTGCCTAGCCTTCTATGCGCTTCTTGCTTATGAATGTGAAGCGAAGTTAGTTACCAGCACAACGTTGTTAAAACATCCCGATAAGGCTAAATTTGAATGAATATCAAAGCACGTATATAGACGTTTAGGTAGCATTGTGAACGTTACGAACAATTCCTAGTTTATTTTCAACATACTAATTCTACGTCTAACTGCAGTCTCCAGCCATTATCCCTCAGAGGCTTAAGTAGAATGAATACCAAATCATAATATATAGAAGTGTAGCGCATTGTGAACGTTTCGGATAATTCTTTAATCAATTTCAACATCTTCACTCTACTTTAATTGCAACCCCCATCTAAATATTCTCCAGAGGCTTTAGTATAGTTTTAAATTACTAATACTTACGGAACCGAATGCAATACTTGGATTTTTTATGATTTTCGCGACATGCCGTGCCCAGATACTATGTTTAAAAACTGCCTCGTAGTTGAGCAAACAGCAACCCAACTTGGGATAAAAAGTATACTAAATATACCTTAACATAACTTTTTCTTCTTTAACAAATCTGCGATTTTTTCTCCTCAGTACGTGATGAGCGACCAATTAATATCACAGTGTGCAAAACAGACGATTTTAACGGTTTATGTTTTTCCCCGAAATCCAATATTGGTTAAAACACAGAAAAATACATTTCGTGTTCGCCATCTATATAGAACAGTAATGGAAACGACTTAAATTTAAGGATTAGTATTTTGATGTTATTAACAAACTTGAGTGTTTCCCAATTCTTTGTCGGTTAACGTTGTATCGTTAATTTTGCCAGGTTTCGATCAATAAATCGTAAAACAATAACGCTGCCATTACTCGATTTGATTTTATAAACAAAAGACACAATAAAATTTAAACTCAAAATTTTAAATCATTTGCGTACAGTTATATGACATCGCATAGACATAGAGCGTGATGTAATGTTGTGGGGTCGCACTGGAACCGCGATTCCATACCTTACAATACCCGGAGTGACGTAAGATGATGCGATAAATTAACTGTAGTACAGGACTTGCAATATTTTTAACATTAATTTAAAGATTAAAAAATCACATATTTGCTAAATTAATTATTATTATTATCATTGATGCACACAACGGGGCAAATCAGTCAGTTTTGTTTGTGCTGTAAATATTTCTAAAATGTAGTTGAATTGTGTTTAGCACATGAGTCAGGATAAATACAGGATACAAAAACAGCAAGCTGAAGTGTTGCAAACAAGTCATTTTAAAATGCTTAAGTCCCAGTCAGATAAGTCATTTGTAAAATGTCAAGTCATTTTGCCCAATAGACTGAGGATAAGTCAAGTCATTTAAAAACAATAACTTAAGTGCCCTTAAGTCAAGTTATTGACTTAAGTCACTAGAACACTGGCAAATTTGACAACACCACTTTTATCTCTTTGCATATATTGATTAGTTGTTGCGCTTTAAAACGTATCGCAGCACCACTGAAACAAATTAGACCGACGGTAGGGGGCAGGCAGAAACGACACAGCGTCAGCAAAATGCCACGTGACAGACAAACAGTGACCGCATGGTCGACCGTGCAGGTTGAAAAATGAAACATCGGGAAAACGTACATGAACGCTGCCGCGTCAAAAACAGCCTTTTCCCGCAAAAAGTCTGAAGTTCGCCGATACAGCCAAACTATTTCCTTGAGGCCTTTTCGTTCACAAGGGCATATAGTCGGCTGCATTGGTTCTTTAGTATTTTGCGGCAAGCAGGCTGGCTTGTTTTATGTTTCGCAATCAAAACAACGAAAAACATCGACGGCAAACAAACAAATTCATGCGCAGGGAACTGCGATAGGCTACGTGTTTTAAAGTTTGAGCAATCAACTCTGGAAAAATTCACGAATCTTAACCAACGGTATAGACGACAAGCATGTTTTCCTTCTTTGGCCAAGAAACCCACCATCACCACTCACAACGTTAAGCATTTAGCGCTTTTACATTATTATTGGTGCGATACAAGATTCGTGAATATTCAGAAGGTTCTAAAGTATCTTTATGATTCGGTAATATCTACTGTGATGAAACAGTTACAATTACCACGTCAATAGTTAAGTGACACAGCGTGCTACGACCAAGATCAGACGACAAATCACAGGATACAACAACGCTATTATGCACGGGTACTGCTTGTTAACTAACAAAGTTGTGTTTACCATTTAAACAGAAGTCGTGTGCAATTTAGATTATTTTAAAATTGAGTGATTTGATTGAAAACTTTTCGAACAATTAGTTTTGCAACTTTGAAAAGGGCGACGCAATTTTTGATAAATACGTGTGTACACAGCGGGCATTATGGACGGTGAATGCATTACAATGGCAGCCAAGTACGCTGCCAGATAAATAAGCGAGTACGTATATGTATTAATGTAGAACAAAAAGGGGGCAGAATCATGGTCGGGGGCGGTTTTAAAGGTCAGTCCGTTTTTGTAAGCTGGGATATTTGTAAGATCTCTAGTTCTTGCCTCCGGACCTGCTCCGTCGCACAAAGAAGACTCCAAGTGCGATGGCTGCCAGGACAACCACGAGGATCGCGAGTCCCACCAGAATCCAGATGGTTTTCGTGTCTTGTTCGACTTCTTCGGTTACACCAATCACTGTACGACAATCAATTCCAAGTTATAATCAGAATATTCAAGCCCATACATAAGTAAGTATTATTGCTATGTTTAAAATGAATAAAGAGTTATTCGAAACGTTGAACCCGCGAGCGATTCACAAGACAACATTTTCTCACCGGGCTTTCCTTTTCCTACAACCTCCAACCATTATGCTCCACAATTCCAAGTTAGTTTTATAAATATGCTGTTGCTATAAAAGGCATAGTATTAAGTTCTTCTGGTATATATTTGTTTATCCAATGATTCGGCTGCCCATTCAGAAATCAGGGAAATGACACACATGGATCACAACTGTCTTATCGCTTTTTATTTGTATTTTTTTTTGTGTCATTTTACTTTGCGTCTTGTTGGCCAAATGTGTTATTAAGAATGGCTTTCTAAATGGTTGGCCACAACGTTGGATAAACAAATATATACCAGAAGAACTTATTTTTAGTATACTATGCCTGGTAGCAACAGCACATTAATAAAACTAACTTGGAATTTTTTTGGAGCATAATGGTTGGAGGTTGTAGTAAGACGTAATAAGAATATCAAAGCCTATACAGAAGTATAGGTATCGTTAGTTTTATGGAGCGATAAAACGATAAAAATCTATATTTCCTCCCGATATATCAGTATCGGTACATTTGTGCCGATATAGTTCAGCCGATATTTACTACAAAATTATGAAGCACGTATGTCGTTCATACATCACAATTTCTTACCTAAGCATTTTCCCTTGGCGGTCTTGTATGTGGTAGTCGGGCACAGACAAGTCTGGGCGAGTTGGTTTTCCACAAAGCAAACTCCCTCTGCACAGTCCTTGGTGCAAGTGTCGTCTGTAAAGAAGGTCACATTTAACCAAAAAGTAGTTTTAGTTAGACTCGTGCCGCCGTTTAGTGAACGTACGCACAGAAAGACACTTTCGGTCTGAAATTATATGACATGCGTTTATTTTGGCAACCACGACACTTTTATTTTTTTGAAAAATCAAACTGAATGTCGGTTATAAAAACAATCTAATCGTGTTTTTTATCAGTAAAGTACTTTTTACATTTTAAAGTAGTTGAGAAAGAGGCACATCTGCCATTTGTACATACCGTTATTTTTGTTTTTAGTATAGTTTAAGTATTTATCAATATTTCGCAAAAATTTAAATATTTTCGCAAATAATTTATCAATATTTCACAAATATGCACAGGAAGCTTGTAGGACTATTTTCTACTATTAATATTTTGCAAAGATTTAAATATTTTTGCAAAGCATTTATCAATATTTCGCAAAGATGCGCAAAATGCATATAGGAATATTTTCTTTACTTGAAGCACGTGTAATAATGGCTTCTCCTGTTTCGGATTCTCCAGCGGTAGCTCGTCGCATTCTGGCGATCACAACAGATCGCTTGCGTCTTTTGCACGACGAGGGCTTTAAAAATAGGCAAGATGATATTTAAATTACTTTATATTAGCTCCAAACACGAACAACCGATGTTTGTTCTTCCAGCCAAGACGAAGATTGTCTTATTTCGACGACTTACCGGAGTGCCACAGCTTCCAGCTTGACATAGGGTGGCTTCAACGTGAACAATGGTTTCGGGGTTGGACGAGAAAAAGTGGGCCTGAAAGCCGATCTGAGCAGTGCCTGACACCCCGTTGCTGATTGTTTCCAAAGTTGAAAGTAGTGCACTCGGTGTAGCTGGTGATGTTGTTGGACACCCGCTCCTGACAATGCATTTCTTTGTTGAAACATTGCTCAAAAGTATACGGGAAATAAAGCAGTAACATTTAGCTATTGAAGAAAGATTTTAAGAACAGGGCAAAATGGAGACTAAGATATTTTATCTTATTTCTAAAATGAAAGTTCTTTTGAAGTAGGATTTATTGCTACCTTCCAGTCAATGTTACTTAGGCAAATCAATTATATATTGCATCGATTTATGTTATTATAAACTAGATCAGTCGGCCGGAAAAAGTATGATTGTCTTTTTACTCTGGCCTCCGGTCAGTTTCAAACTCTTAAGATCCCAAATTCGTTGGGATGAATTAAAGCCGTTACCATTATTTTTGACGCGCATTCGTTTTATTTAAACCATTTGAACTTGTCATTCAAATTTCATGCGTGTGTTGGTTGCAAACTTACGTTATCAGCTGCATTGTTTGGCTTGGATTGCCTTTTCCATACGTGTAGACGGTGGTAATGTATACGAACAGGCCGGAAGCGATCGTTTCTTTTGGTGACACCTTATAATACATTACAGCACATCTGTTAATATGGTAATATGTGACATTTTATTGTTTCTATTGTTCGATCTGCAAGTTTAGTAATTGGTAAGGCATTTACTGGGCAGACAAACCGCCTTGAAAAACAAAAAAATCATTGCTACAGCCTTAAAATGGTAAATTATGCATGTGTTGTAAGGTTAGTCTAAACATTGGTTGAATTGGTTTGGACTTTTTACGCCCAGTTTCTTTGTCGACTGAGTTTTCCTTCTCTTATTTTAATCTTACCGTTGCGTAAATCTTCTGTGTGGTTCCAACCGTTGACGGAAGCGGTACAAGGCCTCCTGCGTCCAAACTTAGGACTACTGTCAAATCAAGGGAACCTGACACTGCGTTGTTGTTTCCAGTAATAACTCTGCAATGTAATGTATAGTTGTTGTCTTCTATGGATCACCTCAGAACAATTTTACTGGCGTGTTATCGCTTTCATGACTTTATTCACTTCCTGTTCTCTTTTGGAAGGAAACACCTCTATCTTTTAAATGAGTTTTTCGGTAAATGTTAGTTTGTAAGAAATTCTGCTCTTTTACTGATATGCACAGCGAAAAGAGATTGTTGTCGTCAATTAAATTGGTAGAAATAGTACCCCTGGTTTCATGTACGGAATAAACAGGTAGTTTACTTATAAACTGTAGCAAATAATGTTCTTCCCTTTTCGCCTAAACAGCGTTCGTTTTTTTACTGAAAAGAAACAACAATTTTTTCTACAAACGTAAAGTGATTTAAGATAATTTAAGGGACCAAAACGTTATTTCAAATTTCTCAAATTTTTCAACGAACACCTAAAATACAACCTATCCCTAACTTTAGCTTAGATTTAGCAATTGCTACTAAAATGAAACAGTTGCCGTCTGTCAATTTTGTTCGTTTTCAGTTTCGCGAAAATTGGTTGGCCGTTACCAAGAGTTAACAACTATAGGTTAAATTTAAAACATCAGTTTTCTTACGACTGCGATACGTTAATGCCGCCCGAAGTGATGTTGGTGTTTTTGTTCAGAAGACAGGTGATAGGAAAAAGAGGTTGAGCTCCGGTATAGAACGACACAGATGGGTGTATGGTTGTCAGGTTCCAGCTTGAGAGGATGTGCGTTCCGTTGTCCTGTAACAATATCACAATTTTGAACGTATAGAAAGGCAATAAATGACCAGCCAATTTATAAATGCTTGATTACAGTCTTGGACATCTTCAGCTAACATTCTTGTTAGCGGAAGCACATCGGTAAATGATCAAAGTTTTTAAAGTTGTTCAGCTAAAATTATTATAAGCGGGTTTGGCTCAGAAAGCGTAAAGCTGTACAGTCTTATTAGCGTGTAGCATAGCAACGAAAGGCGTATGAATTTAAGGTGCTATTATTTAAAATATTGTGAACTTTCAGTGGCGCATTCTTCTTTTCTCAAGTAACAGCAGGCGGCGTAACCCTACAATCAATTTCTGTTGTTTGTACGTTTTAATGCATTGAAATTAAGCGTTCCAGGCTACTGTGCATAATTATTAATTTTGACACATTTTCATAATGTCATCAAGAGTGACAAAAACGATTTACAACTCGGCTAGGTACGAACGTCTAAAATATGCAACTCGACTTTTACTTTCAAATTATAAAATCAGGTTTTATTAATCTCGCCAAAATCTTCAGATAGCATTCTCACGTTACCGACCACTCGCTGCAGTCGTCGTGAGTTTTACGTTTGTGTATAACGTCAAGACCAGGACTACTCTTAACACCAATAACGCCACGAAAAATCGCTTATGCTGGTTGGACTTACGCTTAAAGCAGGACTACAAGTGCCATTGTATATCCAGTTTCCGCCTGTTACCGTAGCATTGCAGTCACCGAAAAACAGATCACTCGCTTTGGCAACGCCCTTGCTTACGAAGTAAGCCTCCACCGCTGTTACTTCGACTCTGCTTCCGATGCAGTTAACGGTCACAGGTTCATCTGTAACGTAATTTGCATTTTATGCGGTGCACTTCTACTGTTACAAACACCAACAGAGGCAAGCAAGCGGCTCGGAAATTATCCGTGCAATATCTCTGCAAGTAAATAAGATATCGATCAGACATTTTTCACAATACTCAAACCGAACACTAAAGTCGTGGACGGTTCTGGAGTGCAATTTTATGAAACCTCTTAACAAAGGTGCCTTTCTAATGTTATTTTTCTGCGTCCCGACAAAGTGCATCTGAAACCGATTTACAGTTTTGTTGAACAAATTGAAAATAAAAGTTCAACTATGGTAAATGATTTCTAGTTTTCATACATTTGCCGAAACCCTTCATTAATAGGGAAGTTATTGTGGATATTTTATTCCTAAAATATATTTTTAACTTTTCTAGCTTAAAAAAAAACGATCCGATAAATATGAATTCTTAATAAAAGAATAAGCTATACTCAAAATGATATTACGAAGTGCTAAAAAAGTACGTAACACATAATATTTAGGAACATTTAAGGCATAAAGAAATGCTAAAGCATATAGTTAATCAAATATGGTCGTCGCCCTATGATTCATATGTTGTAAAACAACTAATGGTGTAAATAAAGTTTTCGTACATGTAGAAATGGACTATTAATTAAATGTCTGCATGCTTAACGCGCGATGGCGAATAGGCTTATACTAACTTGTATAGTGATAATCGAACTGGTTAAGTGCGGCGTAGTCATGGCTTGGTATTAAGAAACATTCTTGTTGCTCAAATATACAATGGAGGTAAAATGTCGCTTTTTGGACTTATTTTTTGGTGCATTGGAACAGATTGACACATCGCACGTATATAGTTACTATAGAAATGATGCCATATTAAATAATATTTGCAGTACCGCTTGCTACTAATGCTGTCGATTATTTACGTTTTTTTTAAACTAAACAAAACTGTAAACAAAGTGGTAAAGTGTAATGACGTATTCTTCCCATTGGCCGGGAATGCCTGATATGTCAGTAAATGTTCAGGCCCAGTCGTCAGGACAATCATTCTCCCAAAGGAGACGATGCCGCCACATGGAGGTAGGGCCAGAGTTGAACTGCGCATCGGCAGAAGATTAACGTTTTAACCTTTTTGTTAATGCTGTAAGTGTTAATGTCAGTGTAAATAGTAGTATTAATTTTAGTATTTATACAGCCCAAAAAATCCAGTTTATACCCAGGAAAAAAATAGCAGGACACAGTCATCCGGTTAAAGACCACCGTCAGGTAAGTCAACTTACTGCAAGTGACTCCGGTAAAGCCTGCCGGCGACTGATCGTAAAGATTGGCTGGACAGACGCAGTCATAAGTTCCGTTCTGATTGGTGCAATTCGATAACGCCGAGCAATTACCGTAGCCGTTCGCACACTCGTCGTAGTCTGCAAAACGAACATGTTAATTTTAGAAATCACCTTTTGCTGCTTGGCATAAAGTATAGCATAGTGTTGCTCACCCAGCAGTTTCATTATAATCAATTGATCCTTTGACGTGCTATACAAGACATCTTCATCAGGATAATCATATCATGCAAGACAGATTTTTGATAAGGCGACAAGTTGCAACACATACAAGCAATAACGAAGCGTGCGCTTACAGACTCGCACCTAGTAGTGATGAAAGAAAACTGTCGCTGTTTTTGCATGTGTTGCAACTTGACGCTTTTTACCATTATCCTGCTCAAGGCGTCTTGTGTAGCCGAAACGTCGATTGATTATAATAAAACTGCTGGATGAGCAACACTCTGCTATACGTTAATATTAGGTCATCAGCTGAAAATCGTTAGTTTGTTCGGCAAATAAATCTTTTCTCTATTACCGGATTTAACATTGTTTTTCAACATTTTTTCAAACGTACCTTCATGCAAAGACATTCTTGCAGCCAAATAGCTTTAATAAATGTAAGCTTAATCTTTAAGTTTTCGCTATTTACCACCGCTTTCAATCGAGCAATCAAGCACCATTGACGCTTAGACCTCCCTAAACCTAGTTTACAACACACTATGCATGGATTTGTAATGTAGCTTGATAATGGATTGTAAAGCCAGAAATATCGCGTAGATAGCCACCATGTTGATTAAGACGTTTCGATACGAACTTGCATCATCTACACTCTTGCGTGGTTTCTTAACCAGGGGTACGTGTACCCTTTGGTGGTACGAAGCACCGTAGCAGTTACGACATGTACTGTGAAACTATGCGTTCTTAGGCATATTTGTGAAGAGTGCGTAATTTACGAAAAGGAATAACAAAAAAGGCATTATAAAATTGACTGATTGTTTGTGTGTTGTTAATATTGTTGAACTTAGAAGATTGTTTTTAATGCATGCATTCAACACGTAAGTTATAAATACACTTAGTTTAATTCCTTTTATTACAATCTTCCGTCGACCATCATAGACAGGGGATACGAAAACATTTCACCAAAGCTCAAAGGGTACGAGCGCTAAAAAGGTTAAGAAACACTGCTCTACAACATAGGATCAAAACAAGGGTGTGTAGAGCGTTTTTAGACGCTCTTTAATAGGGCCTTAAAAACGCCCTGGAATTTGACAAAGTTACCCGTCACTTTTAGTGTGCGAAATTATTTCCTATTGCTTAGTTATTTTTCACCTTTTCGTGAACTATAACGTAGGCACGAGGCCATTGAAACCAGAACTATATATTTAAAATAAAATTAAATTTACGTAAATGCAATATTTTTCGATTCAATGTTACGTTTTGCCAGTTACAAGTTTTTTAGCCTGAAGGCGCTGTAAAAAAGTGATTTTGTTTTGATCATAATGTGCAAGAGCACAAAAGCTGTTATCTAACACCTGTTACATGATTTCTGCGATTAACAATGATTTTTGCACTGCTTATAAGCTTCGTCGGCTTTGATCTGCACTTAATGTATGGTCACTCATTTTGGCTTTACATTTATTATTAAGTAAGAACTATTGACTCACCGTTAATCGACGTCACAGCAAATGTGTTCAGCGCGCTGGTTGTGTTATGCGCAACCAAGAGAGCGGTCAGTTCGTCAGCCGTATTCGAAGCTCCGGTGAAACAGTAGCTGATGATGAACTCAGACGTGGCAGTGTTGACAAGGTCAACAGTGGCGTTAACAGCAGAATGCGTGAACGAAGTTATTTCGTTGATGATGGTGATCGCCTGAAATGCACGTGGTTTTGACATTAAGAGAGAGAGAAAGAACTGGAAAATCAAAAGCCGCCAAGTGTAAGGCCAATATCCGCGAACCGTTGTATAGTGTGCTGTATACGTTTAGCGTTTGCTGAACAATTTTAGCTGCAGACTTTTGGAGTGCGCAGTTATGAAACCGAGGGAGGGTCTTGGCGCTACGCGAGAAACCTTTGTTTTTGAAGAATTCTAAGCATTCTAGTTAGGAATGTCATGTAGTTTTTAATTCCATATGATCGCGATCCGATACCAAATGACGCTATTAATTTGCTTGAACATGCACAAAGATAAAATAAAATCATATAAATCACATTTTTCAGGTTAAGATGTCAAAATTTGGTATAATCTTATCACGTAATACCCACTATGTGTGTTTCAAGATAAAAATCTCTGGTTGGATCGCAACACCAGGCTGACATTCCTATGTTAATTTGGTATCGGATCGGCACCGATACCACCCTAATATCGGACGAGTAACGATACTATACATTGAGTATCGGCTCCGATCAGATGTTATCGGGCATTCCTTATTCTATAGTCCTTTAATGTATAATTACTTACATCAGCTCCGGCGGTACCGTTGGTCGAGACAGCTCCAGTCACGATGAAAACCGCGCGGTAACAAAAGTTGTTGTTGCTGACTGTGAACAAAATGGAAAACAAATAGAGTTTGCAGTGTTAATTCCTTTTGCTATACTGTTCTTTTGCTTATTAGAAATGAAAAAAAGTTAACAATCTTCCATCAATTTTAGAATTGTAATGTTATTTCAATTAGTTATATACTTAAAAAGACAGCATAGCTAAATATATTCAACGTTTACTCACCAATACAAGAAGTTCCGTTGCCAGTGTAGCCTGTGTTGCAGGTGCAAGTAAAACTTCCAACCGTGTTTGTGCAATTTGCGTTAGTATCACAGGGATTCGCGGCAGTACATTCATCGACGTCTAAAAACAGTCACAATGATTTTTCATATTCATGAATACAATTAGTTAGTCACGTTCGATGCCCAGCTCAAAGGAAACAGTTTGACAAATCTGAAATCTGGCACAACTTAAAAATCGGTTTAAAGGAAATCTGCAAAATATAGTCGGATTCGTAACTCGAATAACTTCTTTGCAATTTTGGGTGGTTACTGATGGCGAATCAACTGAGAAACTTTTTTATCAACAATTGTGCTACGTTGTTGCCTAACCATACGTGCTAAATATAATCATCGTTTACTCACCACTACAAGAAATTCCGTTGCCACTGTACCCTGTGTTACAAGTGCACGTGAAAGATCCAACAGTGTTGCTACAGGTGGCATCCGTGTGGCAGTTGTGGGTGCCCGTAAGGCACTCATCTTCATCTGATGGGAAAATATGAATTAATCATTGGAGCATAATGGTTGGAGGTTGTAGTAAGACGTAATAAAAAAATCATGTTGAAAATGAATAAAGAGTTATTCGAAACATTCAAAATAAATACCTACTTCTGTATGGGCTTTAATATTCTTATTATGAATCAATCAGTTTAAGCTTGCGTGTGGTACTTTGAAATTATTGACAGATACTCGTGAATTTGAAAAAGTATAAAACCGAACAACTCTATTTTCACAGCGTTTGCTTTTCCCGATTGCCTCGGTTAAAATACGGTAAAAATATTTTCTTGTGCAATTCTAGACTCCTACTTGTAAGTATAAAAATGGCCGGTAATTGAATTGTTCCGATGGCGATATCCGATAGTTTGGGCTGCACTATCGCGGTTCGATACCAATTGTCGTCACAAATATGGTCTTTAAGGGCAATGATAATCATGTTAAGGTAAATAGGCCTAAATTTGCTTGAGCGTTAGAAAGTCTAGTTATCTTTGATTTTTCTAGTGTTTACAAATTTAACTTTTTTATTAGAAATCTCTACGTTGCATCGCAAAACATGGATCCATCGCCCAAATAAATGGCAAGATCGCCGATGTATTTTTTTGCATTAGGTTTGAGGTTTACGGACTTTATAACAGCCTTGTAAACAAGTCATTATGAAATGATGTCGAGTTCGTAAAATCTCAGACAAGTCCCAGTCCAAGTCATCAATTGCCCAACGCAAGTTCTAGTCAAGTCGTTATGAAAGCAAGTCAAGCCAAGTAATTACTCGAAAAGACTTAATTTGAGACAAGTTATAAAAAACAGTGACAGTCATTACAACTCTGCCTAATACAGGGGTTCTTAAACTTTTTTTAACGCGGACCCTTAAATTCTCTTTTTGCCTCGCGTGGACACGATAGGCAAAAAAAATCAAAATGACGTCTTTAATTGACGTCATAGTACAAATAGACTTCTTAGTCTGCTGATTTCGGTCCAAAAATGTGAACGTGGAATAGAGTCTAAATACAATCAGTGCAAAACCGTTAAAAAAAATGATTACTTCCTAAATATATTTAAACTAATATTTCAAATTGGCCTTCATAAACTCACTAAAACTAGTTCACGGACCCCCAAGGGGTCCATGGCCCCAGTTTAAGAATCCCCGGCCTAATAGCCTGTCAACATCTGTTGTACAACTTCAAACGCTTACCAGGTAAATTGGCAAATTGGAAAAAGTTTTTAAAAAATCGTAGAGACCCTTAAGCTGTGAGATTTGTCAATTAACGTATATAGTTGCTTACCTTCGCAAACAAGTGTTGCGTTGTTAAATACGTATGCGGCATTGCAAGTACACTGGTAGGAACCGGGGATGTCGGTACAATTGAAGGTTTGGGGTCCGCATATCGTTCCATTGCCACAATCGATGATGTCTGTACGAAATAAAACAGTCAACAAAACGGATCACAAAAAGCCCTGCCAAATAGAAACCGAGCCTCAAACGAGCTTCTTCCAAAATCGAACGTTTCGTTATGTTAGTACACCGAAAGTTATCGCAGACTCAACGAATATGTCGATCAGTCATCCAAGCAAGGCAGGGTTGGAAAACAACTAGTCTCCAGTGAGGTTCGAACTACGACCACCTGTAATACCGGGACAGTCGCTCTTAAAATTGAGCTACACAGGCTTAGAGAGAAGGGAGTCAAAAAACAACCATACGTCAATGCTCGCTACATTCTGAAGTGTGTGTATCTTTTATTTTCGTTAAACCAATATTGATTAACATACCGGTACAATTGACGCCGTCACCAGTAAACCCAGATGCACAAGCGCAAGAGAAATTTCCCGGGGTGTTGGTACATACTGAGCCGGTGGAAGAGCAGTTGTTCAAAGTCGAGTTGGCGCATTCATCCACGTCTAAAGTAAAAACAGGAATTTTAAAAAAGTGACTGGGTTGCTTTACTAAACTTAAACTAAAACGATGGCTGTATCAGTGAAAATACCTGGCCAATATGTTTATTTGGACCACAAACAGTATTGAGTGTTTTAAACCTGTATATCAACATAAGTTCGCTTGACATTAGCAAGTTATGCTTTTAGTAAATTATATTATGAAGGCCATGTACAGAGAAACGTTCTAAATAATTACTAAATCATTGCATCATTCGATGCTATCTATTAGTTTAGTTTCTTTAGGTCGTTTGGGTGCATAACTTGTTTTTTGTTCTGATAGAAAAAACGTTTTTATTATTAACGATTTAACGATAATAAAGGGATAGTCTTATGACTGAAAAAAAAAGCTTTTATCGTGACACCATATACAAAGAGCAACAAACGGGACAAACATGTTAACAACAACAACAACTCAACAGTATGTGTACACTGGAATTAATTGAAACCACGTTGATTGTATGACATGTAAAAAAGCCTATTACCCTTAAAGTAAATAAAACGTAGTAAAACGACATGTTTCTACGCCAAAGGCCTTACCTTCGCACAGCATTGTGGCGCTGCTGAAGTAGTAGTTTGCGTTGCAAGTGCAGAAGTACGATCCCACCGTGTTGTTACAATTCGCTGTTTGTGCTCCGCATACGGTTGAATTCGCGGTTGCGCATTCGTCAATATCTTAAACAACATATGCGGTTTGATATTTAATCGGTTTTCGGTTGTCGGATCCAGCTGCTCTGCCTGTAACGCTTTACGACGTACCAAATGGCAAACATTTAGCACGAGAGTAGACTTCATGCAATACATATTCATTTTACTATGTGGCGTTAAAAGATGTCACAAAAATACGCTTCATGGCCGATGGAAATGTATAAATCATTATAGGTACTAAATTTTGTAAAAAAATATACAAACCCTCCTACGGAAGATTGCGATACATAAGTTAAAACTGGCATAGTTGGATGTTATGGCATACAAGATACCAAATTGACATATGTATTTTTACAAAAAATTTTATACGATTAAACTGAAAATGTTGTATCAATAAACTATTCTACCACATATTTCGTGACTATGGGGCCAAGAAATCCTTCAGTATACAGTATTATGATTCTGTGTGGTGGGTTGTTATTAGGCCTATAATAGAGGCCAAACGTTTATCAATGCAATGGCAATTCAAATAAAAGAATCGCATTAAGTCACAATGTGGCTTGTCCAAAATGTCAAAGAAACAGGTTCTTAACCATTGCCGGTCAAATAGTCAAGAACCTTCTTAAAATATACGGTCGCCAAAACACTGCTGTAGCGGTAAATCTTACCTGGGCAGTTGGTCCCATCTGGTGTGACAGAGGGGTTATTAGAGTACGTGGCTGTGCTTTGGTTTTGTTGGAAACCTGACGGACAGGAACATTTGGCCACAGAAGGTCCGAAGTTCGTGCAATTTCCGTTCGTACCACACGGATTGTTGGTGGCGCAAACATCCGGGACTGCAAATCGAAAGGCATGTTTGCAATTTATAAAGAAGACAACCAAGTAGTTTTTCCGTACATATTAACCTTTTTAAGCTAAACGTGCTAATGTGGGGTAGGCACACCTTTTTACACAACTTCGACTTGTGAAGTGAAAGCCACAAGATTACATGTTGGAGATTTTCATGAAAGAAATATTTTTGATGCAATGTGACACCTATATTTTATCACCTATCCTAGCGCCCGTGGTCTATCATTTTTAATTATTGTCAAAAAATATGTATATAGGCGATAATATCAAAAAATACCCCGACTCGATTGCGCATCAGCGTCCGTTGAATGTTTTCTGCCTTATTTTACTTACAGATAAAACATAAAATCATTTCTTTCTTGAAATCTTTCAGAAATATATATTACGCCTATAAGGCATCGTCAGTCTCCTTATAGGAGTAATATATATTTCTAAAACATTTTAAGAGACGATTTTATGTTTTATCTGTTTCAATAAACAAACAGTCCGAAAAGGTTTGCATACGAAGACAAGAATCTTTCTTTTACATTTATGGTCCGCGGAAGACCCTTACTTTTCTAAAGTGTTTCAGCTCATTTCATTCATCTTCGATTGAACAAACATAAAAATAAAATGTCGTTTTCAACCTACTTGTAACATCTGTGGACGTAAGGAGTGCGATCACGTTCTGGGCTTCGGTGACATTGGCATACACAAAAGGGCCGGCCTGGATGAGTGTGTAATTTAACGGAGCGCCCGGAACACCAGCCACTGTCTGGTTGTTGTTGTATACGAAGAAAGCTGCAAAAGAATCGTTATGTTTGGTTTTCCTTTTCACCGGTCAAAATACTACAGTTTGCACTGAAAATACAACAGTATAGGCTACACTTAAAATACTGCAGCATACTTTAAAAATACTACAGTATGCACAATATTTGCCTAAAATTGTCCAAAAATTATTCGGTTGAAACAAATAGAAAATTCTACATAAACGGTACATGTTGAGAGTATATTTACGCAAAAGCACAAACCAAAGCAAAGCAAATCAGTATTACTACGTTTAACAACGAAAAAACATAAGAATGTTTATAACTCACCTGCATCCGTGTCAACAGCTTGGACGTAGCAGCATGCTCCTATCAAAAGAACGGCGAAAAGTAAGCAGGAATTCTGCATTGTTTTCTTCTTTTTCGTTTTGAATTCTCGTTTTGTTCACGGGCAAATAAAAACTTGCTTTTTTTCAAAGGTTTTGCTTGTAGCTGAAAAGTAAAATGTTGCGATAATTTTTCTCTAAATGTTTTTTTTTCGAAAAATTTTTCTGGAGAAAAATTAGAAGAAAAATTTTTTTGAACATTTTTATTCAAAACTTTATGTTCAACTAATTATTTGTAAAAGTTCCGAACAACAAAAACATTTTGACAGTCCAAATGGCCCACGTGCGTAATTTATAGTTTTAGAAATAAAGTTTCCGACAGAACTCCATTATTTTTCCCAGCTAAATTTCACAAAGCCGAATTTTCTAAAAATTTATCAAATATTTAACGGCCTTTACGTATATTTTAACTCATGAAACGACCACTAGCGGTTACTAATTCGCCAGGCTATACGGGTATAAACGAATTCTTGTCATTTTTAAATAAAACGTCTAATTTAACATTTAAAAAAATGCAAAATCTATTTCTTCGAAAGTGGGCAAAAACCGAAGCGCATTTATTAACCGTTCAAGTTGCAAAACATCGAATTTCTTCTTGTCACTTGCAGCCAATTCTCGACTCTGTACCTTTCCAGTTCAGCCGCGTCGTTATATAGAGGTACCAATCCCAAGGTGGACCGCAGGAAATATTTTTTAGCGTTAAAAAATTAGAGCCCCTTTCCCTTCCCTCCGCCCACACACACCCAATGTTTCAACATCAAAAACGAACAAATTAAGGAAACAAAAGAAGCTATCAGCCGCCCGAGTCGACCAAACCCTCACGTCTATCCGCAAGGTTGCCAGTGATTGGAAAGAGGAGTGCTTTTGTGACAAAAAGTGAAAAGCACTTTCGGCGATTACGTCTGGTGCCTTTCACCCGCCCCCTGTTAGCGGTATCCGGTCGATATCACCCACTGTCGCTTGGTTTTGTTTTGATGCCAGGGTGTGGGTGATATTTTTGTTCGCGGCTTTTGCGCACTTCTTGAATTAATTGAGTCACACGGCGGGGTACAGGTGATATTTTTAAATTTTGAACAGGACTCTTATCGCTCCGACAGTAATACATTGCTATTTAGTTTTAACTCTACATTTTTTCTTTCAACCATTTACGAATACTTGGAATATTACGTCTTTAAAATATGTTGTCCTATTCGTATTGAAAATTCGCTGGCACTTGGATGTGTGCATATCCTATCCTGCCAACAAAATATTTTGTCGACAAATATTGAACTTTTACCGCATAAAATTTTCGTAAATCTTGGGTTGTTGGAAAACGGTTTCTTTTAAAACCCCCTTTTCTGTCTTTTGGATATTTTGCCGACATGTTCTCAGTGTAGAGAGCGATACCCCTCACTCCAAACTTCCCAATGTCAATCAAATGTAGGATCTGAAAGGGACATTTGGTATAGTTAACACACATGGACGAAATAGTGTCTCATGTGGTAAAATATGTGTCGATCTTTTCTTTTGTCAACGTTAGAATTTAAATGTAGGACATCATTATATGTATCAGTGTTTTTCTAATGCCTATCCTGTTTTTTGTTTTAATTATTTTGAAAAAAAAAATTTTTAATTCACTTGTTTGTTTAATGGAGTGCAGTGTTCATAATCGGTGATTCAAACCTTAAGATTGGACGCATAGGAGCCGAACTTTCAAATTTTCAGTACGTTTTTCTAGACAATGCAAAATTGCCTATTGATCAGATAAAAGCACGTGAGCCCTTACCTTTTCGCTTTTTAAAACTTTATCTTCGCACCTTTAGGCCTATAAATTTTTAATCAAAATGGGCTAAACGTAACAATGATTTGATAAAAATGCAAAACATATGAAACATAGAATGGAAATTATGTGGACTCGTGTGTATGTGGTAATTCAGGAAAGTTTTAAACTGTTTTGGTTAATTAAGACTGTGCCATATAAATTATTCTACATATAGTTATTGATAAAATGGTCGAATTTCAGGACGTTTTGACGCCCTACGAGAATTCCAGGGCGTCCAAAAACGCTCACATTCCATGTTCGTGATTTGGACGGTTATCCTACTTCAAACAAGTAAATTATTTTTGATGTTAAAGCAATACCGGAATTTAACAACGCGGTTTACTCGACAATAGGACCTTCATAATACGAAATTCATTTTATTAGTCAGACAACTAATACCTGCTTGTTTTAAACCGTTGTTGGCTTATATTCGACAACATATATATTTATTCTAATTTTCTGCAGTGCTGTGACATTATTGCTACTACGAATGTCTAAAGTAGAATATCGGAACCTTAAGGAAAACAAAAAAATGTCGTTTATATCTGTTGTTCGATTATGCTTTTTATATCTGATAATTGGAACCGCTAATAGTACTTTCAAAACACGTCATTTTAACGGGGAAGGCTGGGTCTGATGTTGATATACGCTAGTGTCTAATTTGGATAAGTTAGTTCTTATAAAGATGATCGACATTGATCATGCTTGCGTGAAATGTGTTCATTTATTTACACGTCAGCGGTTTGTCGTGTTAGAAATTAAGCATCAATCGAATGGTATTTGGCAAGCGGCTAACGTTAAATGCTATAGGTGCACAAAATCCATGATGGTGGTTGCACCTTATGTCATCGTTTAATGGGATTTGTCCTAAAGAAAAAAAAATTGAATGTCCTCCGATGGTACTCAAAATTTATTCTTTCTACATTTTTGCGTTTTGTTGCTTATGTTTTTGACCGAAAGATATTTATGTGACCTTTCGGCATGAGGCCAATTTAACTTTTCGTCGAGGGCATCACGTCCAACTTCATTATTTCCCAGGTTAACTTCATTATGTTAAAATAAATTTAATCTGGGAAATAAATTTGACCTGATTTTATATATTTTTTATTAACTGGTGGAATAGCCTCACCCTACCCTAACCTTTTCATAAAAAATAGTAATTAAATACTGAATAAAATATACTAGATATCGATATTCTGGAAGTGTTATTCTAGAAACTTTTAGAATCAAAATCTTCTATAGTGACAATTCTACGAACATGGCACAGAGTCATTCATAAAATTTGTTAACGATTCTCGAAATTGGAATGCAATACGAAGTGACTTGTTGTGGCCTAATACGAAACTAAAGGCATACTTTTTGCAAACGTCGTTTGCGAAAGTTTGAAATATTTTTAGAACATGACCCAGAATTTTACACTAAACATAAAAAAGTAGTCAAAACTAAAGCCTATAACATTCAGAAGTTAAAACGATTAAAAAAAATATTCCAGAAAACTGTGAACATAGACAGACGAACATATTTTATCTTTTTGCTTTTTATTCATATAATTGGCAAAACAAGCGATTTAAACCGTCAGAGTTCTAGTTTATTTTGGGTGATTTTACATTTTTTTTATTTGGTAAGGATGATACAAGTTCGTATCGAACGTCCTAATTTAGATGATGTCGATATACTCGATATTTTTGGCTCTCAAATTCATTATCCAGCTACATTAGAGATCCGCGCATATTCGGTACCCAAATTTTTATTTGGTGTTTTATAACTTTTTTTATGTATCGTGTCCTTTGTATATAAGCCTTGTAAGTCTGT
This sequence comes from Ascidiella aspersa, assembly GCF_963924565.1. Classification (NCBI taxonomy): domain Eukaryota; kingdom Metazoa; phylum Chordata; class Ascidiacea; order Phlebobranchia; family Ascidiidae; genus Ascidiella; species Ascidiella aspersa. The sequence continues at coordinate 27,108,261 of NC_139451.1, forward strand.
AAAAATGATGCGTTCAAGTGAAAAGGGCTTTGTATTTCGATGCAACTATTGTGAAACGGATTAAGCCTAAATGTAAGCCTAATTTTGTTGCCCGTCTTTGTGTCATTATAAAAGCCCATTATAAAAGCCCTAAGAATATAAAGCAGTCTTCGCAATGTTATACATGCCTCTCCCTAAACGCGAATTTCTTTCACGCTCCGTGGCCGTTCACTACACCTCCCCAACCCACTCGATTTTTCTAATCTGCCAAAAAATGCCCCCGACACAGAGAAAATTAATTTCCCCTTTGTGACCCATTTAGACCCCAATCGGATATCAAAGGCGGGTTAAACCCCCGAATGGGGCACGGCTTCCTGTGTTATTGGCTTCTTACTACTTTTGGATCGGCCCACACCTTTTATGCTGTAATTGCGCAACATGGTTGTGATCGATTTTGTGTGGATTTTTTCATCTGGTCGGGGAGTCGGGTTTGATTGAACACAAATTGCTACTTTTTTGCTTTCCTTAAATATTGTGAACTCTTGGAAAAAGAGAGGGCGGTGTTTTTAAATAGGGTTGCGAAGTTTTTTTTGTGTGTATCACTTCGAAAAATGTTACATTTTATAGTTGAACATTTCTTTTAGATGAAGTGAATGCTCACTTTAAACTAAACAGATCTGTTTGAATTTAAACGTTTACCAGAAACTGTGAAATTCCGCATGCTGTAAAGTGTTATCTACACTTCATGCACATTTTCGGCTAATAGATCATTTAATGTCTTTTTAGAATTTTGGCAATGATTTTTCATCTTCACCCTCACATTTTACTTTACGCAAGTTGTTTTTATATCTAACATTTCGAAGTTTTGTGCTTTGGTGCCTATATGGCCCAGTATTTGGCCACTAAGGCTACGTTTCTATGTATCTATGTAAATAAAAGGGCAAATGGACATCGTTGAGGATAATCTTATGTGTACGTCGGCTATGTGCAGCCATAAACTAGGCCCAGATTCGCAGAACAATAGTTACCTATTCTTTTTTTTATTGTAAATTTAGCCTTTTCAGTGACCGACCACATAGCTACGCAGGTGGTCACTGTTTGTTGTTACAGCAGCCTATCTCCGTGTTTACTCAAAGCTATTCCATGCCGCATTACAAGCCGCCGGCGCACGACAAAGGCTTTTAATCATAACATATTTCTATTGACCCTCTGTTGTTGGCAAAGCGTTTGAACTGCTGGGTTTCTTGCGGTCTGGCATTGATATGAGAGAAATTTGATTTTTGCATTTTGCGAACCGTATCCTTGTAAATATTTACAAGATCGCCATTTTTGTGGACGTTGGGTATTGGTCATTTTTAGTTGCTAAATTCTGAAGTTTCGTTGATTGTGTGACTTTTTCTATTCCTAGATTGTATGCTATCTCATTTAGAAAAGACGTCATTTAAATCACTTTTACAGACGATGGTAAAAGTTTTAAAATGAAGCAGGATTCTGAAATACGTTGGTCACGAAACACTTCATCGAAAATAAATCTTTAAAACATCCAACTATATTTAAAAAACTGCCAAATTATGTCTAGCGGCACTATTTCTTTTTATGTTGTCAGGAAAACCCCGTCGAGTTCAATTCCCCTTCAGACGATTCTACATCCCCTTCAAGCGACTATTAATACAATCCCTTCAAGCCCCAAATGATCCTTCATAAACCCCCGAGCCAAGTCCTTGACTGGATCCGCGTAAATACAGTTATAACTTGGCTTACCTTCTGTCTAAAATTATTTGTTTAGGCTGGCACCATCTAGGCCCATATGAACCTCGATATAGGGTTTAACCGTGTGGCCCGTTTGGTCGCTATTATGTTTAGTCTGGAAGTCTTTTCCATGAACGAATGGATTTCCGTTATTGTGCAACTTTCATCGCCGGTTTTCCCCGTCGTAAAAATAATGAAAAAGATTCCTACGAATAAACCGAGAACTTGAGAACTATTTTTTCTTTATCTTTTCTTGCGACTCGCGGATTTGTAAAATCGCGGTGGTCGCTTATCAATTAATCAAAGGTATTTTGCACGTAAAATGACAGTAAATTGCTTTAAACATTTTTTTTCGCATAAAAAAATGAAAAGCAGCAAGCTTTTTGATATTCGCCCTTAAAAATTGCTAATTATATAAAGTTTTAGTTATTTAAAATATATAGAATTAAAATCAACATTGTCAGGCGCAAATGTGGGCAGTTGAATTATAACTAAAATGGAGCCCTTTACGCTCAACACTGGGCACACAATTGAAGAAGAATGATGTGAAAACCGTTATATTGAAATCTTCAACTAAAAAAAAAAATTCCCTATAGTTTAGTTGCTATTTAATGCTTTTGCATTATCGATAGGTGTTTATGTAAAGATATTGTGCGCTTTAGAAAAACCTTATATTTATTTCGTCGAAAACTATTCAAGATTAAAAAAAAGTCAATAAAATGTCATTTATTTTCAAGTATGCCAAGTATTGAGAATCGCTTTACGAATAACTTGTCGCCATTATTTCTTTCTCTTTCCAGCGTCCAAATTCAGGGTCGCGCCGTGACTCATCGACGCGCGATTTCCTCGCGTGTCCATCGACGCGCCCTATTACGTCACAAAACTCGCGCCCGAGCTCCGTCATCATTGCGCGTGAATTTGACCGCCGCACCGCTGTGATAAAAAAAACTTGTAGGACAATTGTGCGAGCTGGGCGGTTCTCTTTGGCCCCGCGGGGTCTCGAATTAGATCGGATGAGGGGGGACAGGGGGTCCAAGGGGTGATGAAAGAAGAATCAGCCGAGACCTCGCCCTGTTTTCTATTGTCGCTCAAATCCAGAAGTAGCCTGAGGCGCGGTCGGGACAATGTTCTCTGTTTCTCTTGTGCCTTTATGAGCACTGCAGCATTTTGTCTTCTTGTGTGCTTGCGGATGACGTGGTTGCTTGTTGTGCTGAGCCGAGCGCATACCTCCGTCGCTATATTTGACCTATCACAAAGGCGTCCATAGACAACGCGCGGCGCGGCCAATGCACCTCAAAGGCAATTGGACCTTTTCAAGGCCTCGCTTATCGCCGTTCTCTGGCCTTTAATGCCTATTTGAGCAGAACCGAATGGACGCAGTGCAATAGTCGCTTCGTTGGAACAAACGTTGAGGCCCCAGTGCCCGTGTATAAGGTGATTAGACGAATCTGAATGGTTGTCAAGACTGCTAATAAGGGCGGCTATGTTTTGTCCATATTCTATACTTGCCTCGAATTAGGTTGGGCCCATGTTTTTAATGTTGTGACGCGCGGAAAACCGTTCTTTCGAGTTATTTGTGGACCCGACCGATCGAAAACGGCGTATGCCTGTCTGTAAAATATGTTGCCAAAACGTGCTAATTTTGTTTACGGAATGTGGTACGAAATAGGGATAATCAGATACCGACCCCTCATTCATAATCCTATTAACGGTTGATTACATGATTTTGCATTCACTAAATTACAAAACAAGCTATCCATTGAGAAACGGAACCCTATTAGGATAATTGCAGTTGTTTCTCTTTTATGCCAACTATACTTTTGTTGTTAACGCGGCATCCAATTGCACAGCCGGCCATTAAAAAAGCGTTTGTAATAAAACGACAAACAGTCACAGACGTTGACAATAGTGTAATGATTGTCCGTTAGGGCGGGGCTACATGTATTAATCACCTAAAAGTCGATGATCGGTCGTTTTTTAAGTAAATAAACATGGGGCTAATGCGAAGTACGTCGGCGGCGCGTTACCTATTGACACACAAACTCTTTTGTCGCCCAAATCTGCTCCTTAACAATGTTCTTTTTACCCCCGGAAACAGCGTTGACGGGCTCGGATTGAGAAAAGTGGCCAAAACGTGCCGACCCACCCCTGGTCGCCCACCTCGCCGGATATTACTTTTTATTGGGCGCGGTTTTTCTGTGGCTATAGTCGCCAACAGGACGTGGTTGTCGTGAGTTTGGTTGTATCTTCAACGTGCTTAAATTCGGCGACTTTAACCATTTAGCTCTGTTAGGTTGTTTACAATGAATCTATTTTTTTAGAAAAGAAATGTTAAAAATGCATTTATTATTAGGCGCGCAATATAGTTACTATGCTAACTATATAGGGATGTCCAACACGTGTTTTTTATTCCGACTTTGTACAACAAATATCGAGATCCAATCAGATTCCAAATGAAGTTATGCGATCCTCGGAATAAATATAGGTGAAATTGAAACATTCAAAGGTCGTTTTTACAGGTTATTTTTTTAACGAATCGTTTTTCTTAAAAAAAATGTGTTTCATTTCTAAATGATACATATTGAATTCAATTTGGCCTTCATGGAGCCCCATAAGAAAAACCCATGCCAGGTATTTCAAATCCATTTTGATCCCAATTTTTTTCTATTATGAGCTTCTTGATACAATTGTTCATGTATGATTGTAGTGCAACCAATTCGGATGTTGTTTTGCCTTGTGTACAGCTGGTATATAATGTTTCAAGTTAGTTTATTCTGGCATCCCAGTAAATCACTTAAACGAAAATGCAAGTAAGGGTGTCGCGAACTAGTTATATTTTATGGTGTGGTAAGCCTAAAAAGGTTTAAAACATCAGACCTACACCTAAAGGACTTTATTATTAGGATACCTTGTATAATGGGATTTTCACCAAAGTTGAGAAACCAATGCGGATTGGCTGGTATTTCCGCTGTTTTCTAATTGACTAGACATTGCCAGGCGTACAAAAAGTCCTTTGTTTATTTAACCCACGTGGGTGATTTCAGTTCCACGAGGAAGTGAGTTTTTCCGCCTGACAAACTTAGGTTAACCAACTGCTTCGTATTGATATCATACTAACGTTGTACCAATCGTACAATTTTGCGAATGCGAACCAGAATTGGCAAAACACTTTTAAAAACAAGTAATATCATTTAGCTTACACTTAACTATAAAAAAAGTAGTATTACTAATTGGGCGCCAATTTACTTACTTTTACTCGAAGAAAACGGTTTCCATACGAATTGCTAAAAGTAAGTAAATTACCTTTAACTTTAAAAAAATATTATTACTCATTGGGCGCCGATTTACTTACTTTTAACAATTCGGATGGAAACCGTTTTTTTTATCGAGTACGCCCGATTTTCTAAGCTGTTTAACACTTTGGGGTTAAAAGAATCGGCGACGTTCCCTAATGGTTTGCTATACGGGCCATTACCGAAGGGCGTGCAAATAAATGACGTCGCTTGCGAGGTATTCGACGTTTATCGCAAAAATTGCCGACTGAATCATTTGTTAACTGAAAAAATGGGTTATGTAGCCTCACAGAAGCAAGAAAAAATTTAAACTATATACTATAGAATAATTTCGACCAGCTAAACTTTGGCAAAATTTAGGTGGCATGTGAAGACATAAAATAATACCGTTTTAGTAGCCCTTCATGAAAATGGAAATGAAACTAAACGATAAGCCATTGTTAAAAATAATAAGCATTGACGTTCTTTTTTTGATTTATCGAATTGATTTTTCCAGAGTGTCGATATATTTCCAAATCGCCGCGATATTCATTTTCCAATTTTACATCAACGATCATCAATGATACTATACAGTATACAAGAAATATGGAGAAGTGAAACTTAACTTTTACAATAAGTCGTTCCCTTTCAAATGGTCACAAAAACGATTTCCCGACAGTGTTTTATTGACTTAAGTCTATGGCATGACTCAAGTGCGCTTAAGTCACTGTTTTCGAATGACTTGACTTAAGTCTTTTGGGCAAGTGATTATACTTGATTTAAGTCTTTTAAACAAATGACTTGGGGAATTAAGTGTTTTCATAGAGCTTTTTGTTTTAAATTAGGTTATTTGTTCTAATTTTGCACATAAAAAAATTTGCTTGCCTCTATTGCCTTTTTTAATTGAGGTATTGCTCATATTCGGACGGGTTTACCCAATTTTAATAGTTGAATGTATAATTTTTATGACAAGAGCTTGACTTCGAATTGACTTGCTCTAATTATTCAAAAATACCTGACTTGGACTTGAGTTATTTTACATATGACTTGACTTAGACTTAAGTTATATCACAAATGACTTGACTGGGACCCAAATCAGTTTAAAATGACTTGTTTACCACACCGTCTTCCGGGATGTCGAAATATAAGTGGCACCAAAATTCTTTTGTTGCCATAACCCGCCTTTTTTGATCCGCGTTAATAAGAAATCAACAGATATTGCGCAACTGCTGCAAAACGATGTATTTATCCCTTGTTAAAGAACTACGGCGAGGTGAAGTTCAGCGCGCGGTCGCTTTGACGCAATTTGCTCGGGCCTGCCATGGAGGTTTATCGAATTAGCGGGACCCATGATTATTGTATGTCATAGCAGTAGAAGCTCTTTCATACAAACCAAGTGCGCGGGAAATTGCCTTAATCCGACGTGAAAATAAAAAAAATCGCGTGCAGATCCGACTTCGCGCTTCAGGTGCCACCAAAACGCACGCCCTGACGCGAAAACTGTGTATACGGGTAATGACAAGCGAAATCTGTATTTCGACATTGCAAGGCACAAAAGCCCGACACGCTGGTTATTTATAACGGCGCCGAAATGCGAATGACGCGTTGGGGCCCGGGTGGGTGAGCGGAGAATGGACCCCATAAAACCGCTTCGGGGTCTTCGTCGGTGCCACACCCCGCGTTTCTATGGCAACGGAACCCCTCTTGAAGCAACACGCGCGGCAATTTGTCAGGAAATAACGCGAGTAGCTGTTTTCGAACATTGGCTGTGTCGCTTGGTTTCGCCTCTAAACGTCCTAGCGCGGCACTCAAGTGGTTTGCACGGCAATATGTTGCGCGAAAAGCACTATTTGGGGGGCTTGACGCTTATTGGTGCGTGTTTTTGCGCGAAAACGCAAAGGTCGCGTCTGTTTTGCGCCCAAATTCGGTTCGAATTTTCCTGACTCACTTTTAAAGTATTTAAAGTGGGAAAGGCTTACCTGCAAGCTCTACAGCTAGAATCAGTTTGTTTAAAAGTTTAACTAGATATAAATACATCTTACAAAAAACTGATTTTATTCTTTTTGTTAGCTCGTTCATAGTTTAATCTTGGTCTTGCAGACAAAATCATTTATTTATCAATATTCACGCAGATGCATAGTCATAGTTTTTTGGAATTAAATTACGAAAAACGCTCTATTAATTAAAATTTATTTGGCCCGCAAAATTAAAAGATCGTATTATAAAAATGACAACCCATATATTTTTAACTTCTTGCCTCTTATAAATATGTCATTTTTAGTTTGCATACGACTTGTTTTTTTAAATGTAAGTGGGTTTATGAGGATACAAATTCGTATCAAAACGTCTTTATATATAGGCACCTATATACTAAAGACGTTTAGATACGAATTTGTATCCTCATAAACAGCATTATGCAAACTAAAAATGACATATTTATAAAAGACAAGAAGGTAACAATACATAGGTTGTGTCGATGTACTCGGACTTTCTGACTTTGACAATCATTTTAGTGTATATAATTATCAAAATCTCATGAACACTGTTTTCACCCCAAATTGTGGTTATTTAGGGCGTGGTAAAGTGGTGGATCACGAGAAAATATTATAAATTAGTCGGGCGCATTGATATTCATTTGACGTTTGTCATGACGCATCCCAAAAGTGAACAATAACTACGAGGGACGCGAATACGCTTTTACCCTTTGCGAGTTCAGTCAGTTGAAAAATGTTTGTTGTCGCTTTATACTCCTGTTTTTAGTCTCCCAGGGCGTGTCAATGTTGACACATCAACACACTATATGTGAAGTTGTTTTCCAAGCTAAGCTTAGCTGTGGATTTGGCACGAAATTATTCGTTTTCTAAACGAATCGGAACAGTGGACCTGGGCGTTGGCCTGAAGCATAACTCAATATATCTCAATAATTGGTATTTTGAAAAGCGTTAAGGAAAATGTTTTTGGAAAGAACAGTTTTGTCTGTAGCTTCAGTTATGTGTTTGACAAATAATAATTTCAATAGTATAATAATAAACTTTATGAATTTGTCGTTTTTTGACATTGGCATTTATACTGTTTATTTTCCGAACTATATTCGAACTATACATCAAGTGCTTCAATTACATGGGTTAAAAAATATATCATTTCTTAGTCTTTAAAATTACTTGCATTTTATAAAAGTGCGTGACGATCCAGTTACTACCGATGTTCTGTTTTTGCTGGTTCCAAACTGATAGATCTCGGCACCTCCACACTTATTTCAAAATACGTCAAAAGCGATCTTTCTATAGGGTCAAACAAGAACGCAGCGGTTTTGCCAAGCGGATTTTGCGCGCTTCATTTCAGTTTGGGCTTGGTCCTAAGATGGGTTGCCGTGTGTTTGCCCAAGAGACCGATTTAGCTTTAACGTATACGCAGGATTTCTGCGTTATCTCGGCCACTCCTAGGCGTTTTAGAATGCCGTAAGAACATAACGCTTTTCACCTTTCTTTTCAAGCGTGCTATGACGATAATGGCGTAATATTCAGCCCATTTAAGGTCGAACAACAAGGCTTTGTTTCTTGAGGGTTGACGTCTAGCGTTTTAAGTCGCTTCTAGCAAAACGTTTCACATTTTTTCCTTTTCTAGTGCAAATGTGATTAATTTTGCTGGTTTCAAATCTAGACGCTAATGTATCTTGTGGTAAATTTAGAACGAACCGATAAATTTTTGTTTTGATATGATACCTAAAAACATTAACTTTTAGATTTAATTTTTGGGGATTAATAGAATATTCTACTTAAAAATCCCCGCATATGACAAAGGCTGATATTTGTAATTGCTTTTCAGCAACAATACATCATTGAGGGCGAGCTTGGGTTACTTCGTTTTTTCTTTTCACTGAAGAAGCCGGTTGTGCAAAAGCTTGTGGGCAGTAAAATGAGATTAGATATTCTTGCCACTTGCCTTTCACCTTTGAATAAAAAATACGGCATTCAACCAAGATTGATCTTTTGAAAGCACTTATTGGTACTTTAAGTAGGATATACATTAGATGTATCAGTCAAGTTCAGTCATTAATAAGTTCTAATCTTTAACAGAGAAATATATTTCGCAAAAATATGACATCATAAGTTTTTTGGGGCGAAATAGATTTCTCTGTTAAAGATTAGAACTTAATAATGACTGAATTTGACTTAGACAGGAAAGTCTGAAGTATATTTGCTCCCGTTTTAAGCCATTGTGGTCATCTACCAATAAGAGCGAGGAGATATCTTTCTATTTTACACATACTGTTTGTATATGTAGGATTGCTTGTATTTCGGGAAATAAAAAGGCTAAACTATCAGGTCAAAGTTAAAAGTGTTTTTAAGTTTTTGCTAATCTATTGTTTTTTTCAACATTGAGAACATCTTCTAGGGCTTCTTGAAGAAGAATGAGCTACAAAAATTTAGACCCAGGGGGTAAAGGAAAATTGTCCCGAATCTCTTTGTTTTTGCCCCGCAGCGCCGGTGCGACGGGTGGTGGCGAGAGTCCACCTCAGTCTGACCACAAGCGCCTTAGTTCCGTTTAAGCCGTCACGCAAAACACCTTCATTTGATCCGAATCGCTTTAACTCGTTAGACGGTTTAGATTTGTTGACGTATAGGAAGACGTCAGTCGCGGTTTGTTACGCTTCGTTGCCAAACCGTTGGCGAGCTATTTTTACGCCATTGCCTTTCCTTTGCGTGTGTTGCGTGACGCGTGGTAATTGCGCAACCCTGAGCACGAGGACCGAAATAGCGACGCAATGACGACGTTTCCTTCATATTTCCCCTGGGTAACTTGATTTCGCGCAATTTGATCGAATTACCAACACGATTTTAGTCTATTTATTTCCGCTATTGTTGTTTCCTTAGTTATACCAATGAGTAATAACAGTTGTACGACCTAAAGTTATGTTTATTAAGATTTAATGATTTTCCTAAAAAAGTTTTCTTTATTTTCTACTTTAATAGTATCATTTAACTTAATATACCTGGCGAAATCTATATTCATCTATTCACAACTACATATATTAATATCTTATTTTTTTAAACTCTGATCTAGGAGTTGAGGTCATCATATGTTTACAGAACGGTCAAGGCTTCATTGTTTCTATTTTTCACTTTAACATTGTTTCTATATTTTAAAGTGTTTGGCTTTGTTAATTGTCGGTTTAAAAGTAGTAAAAAATACTATGAAATTTGTAAAACTCTAAGAATGACGGGCAACACAAAGACTCAGTCACAACGTTTTTCTCAATTATCATTAAGATTTTCAATTTTTAAGTTCGCAAATGGTAGAAAAGTTGTTTATACTCTGTACTACCGTACCATGGTGATCCAAGGTTTTTCCCAGACAAGTGTTATTTTCACATTTGAATCCTCTCTATTGAAAGCCTATAGCTGAAACCATCGTTCGTGATTTGCGCAGTCACTATAGGCTTTCTCAAATATTAAAAAACTTGTCCTGATAGAAATTAACATCTTATAAATTGGACTTGTAAAAATCTAATAAGATTGTGCATAGAAACCTTTTATGGTTCAGTCACATATTCCGCCTGAAGTGAATTAAATTGCTCCTAAAAAAACGCAAACTAAACGTGGATCAATTGTTGGTATTTTTCTAATATTTTGCCAAAATTCCCCTTAAAATGTTTGCGAAGCCGTGTGCCGAACTATTTGTTCCGCCAGGCAAAAAAAATTGAATCCTTTTTGTTTGGAGCCGGTCGTTTTAAAGGGGAATTTCTCCTAAATGCCGGATAATTGCATATCTACGGGATAACGGTTTTCTATCGGGGAATATTTTGCTACCCACGCCTGGGCGTTTACAAAGCTTTCGTGAGAATAATACGCCCACACAAAAAACGCAGAATAACTTTTCAGTCACCCTACTTTAAACATCCAAATATTTTTTTTTAAATAAAGATGTTCTGTTTTTAAAAGTTCTTAGATTACATGGCAACATACCCTTGCGAAAAAATTTAGAAATAAAAGCAACGCACGACGTCATACGTACGTCATCGCAATACAATACCTGTTCAACTATAATTTACTTAGCGAGGGTGGTTAGGAAAAATATAGGGCGCGATCATTGTGTGTTCTTTGTGGACGCTAACCGCCCATTTCCGGGTTATTTCTCCCAGAATATTCTTCCAACTGTACACAATGTGATCGTAACACCTTACAGTTATTCGTACCATCATAAAAAAAAGTTTGGTGACCCTTGATCTAGAAATATAGAATACCTTAAAGTACAAGTTTATATAAAATAAAAATATTTCTTTTTGCCATAAAAAAGCTGAAGATTTAGGCCATGTTATTTGATAGCACTATGAATGGAGCTTTTATAACAATATCAGGTGTTTAGCATAAAATCGTTGATGTGTTTCTAATTTAAAAATTAAAATTAAAATTGAACACGAAGGTGGTTAAATTAGGTGTTTAAATGTTTGATTTTAAACGTGCATAGACCGTTTTGGTGTTGAAATTTAAACACCGTTCTGACAGTATTGTAGCTAATTACTCCTTACTACTTGTCAAAGCAGATACAAAAATACAAAATAATTTGGTGCCGGTACGCGAAAGCTATTTGCGTTGCAAGTTGCCGTTTGTGCCTTTGTCGAAAAAAAAGTTGACTATCACGCGGCGAACGCGTGATCACGCTGGGGATAAAAAATGGCGCCAAAACTCCCGCGGCATTCCACTTGGCGAAACTCTTAAATGTCAACGAACACATAGCGTCGTCGTGTGTGTCATTCGCATTGTCAGTTTAATAGATTCTCGGATCCCGAATAGCTTTTCTACCGCCATCTTGTCCGTCTCTTCTCAAGTGGCTTATTTTCAGTGTCCGGATATCGCCCGAGCTTAGTCGTGAGCCTAGGTAGGATCAACAAAACACAACAACGTCGAGGAACTGCTTGGGTGATTTGTTTTACAAGGCGACATGTTATTGGCTCACGCGAGTATTTTCCTTTCCATCAAACTGTAAGCCCGCGCAAAGCCGCCTCTGAAAAGGAGAGTAAACCAAACGATCCAATTAAAAATTTAGGGTATAGGCTACAGTTTAGTTCATTCATACAAAAAAACATGTTTTTTTAGATTTGTTTATGTTTTACAGCAGTGGTTCTTAACCAGGGACGAGTAAAAATCTTGCATGGTATTCGTAAGTGCGTTGTAAATTGTCAATATTTGTTTAAATACGACAAAACTTTCGTACAGTTTAATATCAAGAGTTTTTAAATCTAATTCGACGACAATATTGCATTTACACGCTGTTATTAGATATAAATGCTTTTGTTTATGATTTTGCACGATTAATCGTAAGGGTAAGTCTGAAACAATTTAGGGGTACGCAAGCTTGATAATATTTTAAAAGCGAACCGTGACTCAAAAATGTTTGAAAGCACCGTTTCAAAGCAATCGTTTTTTTTGCTGAAGGTTGCAAAAACGCGCAACTATGCAATTCTCTTGTCCGTTCGCACAATATTTATTGTGAGTTGTACACACAACTGATAAAACTTTTCACTGTGGTCGCAAAATTTTATATTGTGCGGGTATTTTTGCGTGGGTTGATATTGAAATCGACGAAATTTACCATAAAACTATTGTTTGGCACCAGGTAGATCTCTATTCACTCTTAATCTCAGGTAGATATAAATTGTAAGTCGACCGTTGGGGAGTTGTGTGCCGCTTGTATAAACGTTCGTGAGAGCGACACAATAGAAACTGAACGATAGGACAAGTTGGCGAGGGAAGGCACGGTTTCGAACTGGGATTAATCGATACCACCTACCGCGGCATATTGTCAATGTCCTTAAACAGAAGAGGCTCGGTTAAAGGATTCTTAACACCTCGTTGTTAAATCTTTTGGATTTTATTCCGATTTCCGATATTTTATGTGAAAAAAGCACTGGCGATCCGAAACAATTCATTACTATTGTAAAATAAGCATATTGAATTACATTAAAATGATAAAAAGTAATAATATACGTAAATGTACTGCCGCTGCCCGGCATTGTATCAATTGTAAAAAATAAACGTAGCGATGATTCGAAGTTTCGATAATACAGGAAATCTTTATCAGGGCAACGCATTTAATGATCTCAAAATCTTAAGCAAATAACTGCTTTGGCGCTGCTAAACTTACTGATTTTTTCGCTAATACACACCACTGAGTTCGCCACAATATTATTTTTTTAATTGGTTCAAAGCGCAAAATAAGATCACAAACCAGTTTGCTCGCCTTTTGTTGTGTACAGAGACACCATTGTTTTTAGCGACTGTTGTTGTCACATTTGCCTTTATGAAATTCATAAAATGTACAATTAAACTAGTCAAGCAAACAGTGGCATTAAAGGAGCACATTTGAAAAACATGTGTGTATACTCAAGTTAGTTTGTATTTGGATTGGCATCGGAACCACCAAAGTATCGGACACGTACCGATATTATTGACTTAGGTTATCGGAACCTATTCACCTTCGTATTGTACATTCCTGCTCTGTGTTGTTTTTCGATTTCGATATACTGATATTGAGCGCAACAAAAACACCCGTCCATATTTATAAATTGGTTTAAGAGAGATGAACGAAATTTCTCAACGCCGTATTTTCCATAATTCATTTTATCCGTTGAAAAAACAAACCTGCCTTTAATTGATACCCAGATATTCTAACCAAAATACTTTTCCATTTAAAAATATGTTTGTTGGAGGGATTACCATATAAGCACAAATCACCAGCAACCGATAGCACGACCTAAATTGGGAAATAAATTAGGTGTAACTTTATATTGCATCCCCAGTTTATAGTTCAAATATACCTGCTTTATAAAGTATTTAAGCCAACTAATAAAAGCCACAACAACATTACGTTATCTTGCAGAAAAAACAACAGTTTTTCTGTTATGATAGTCGGAAGTGTTTGTCGACAATACTGATAGCGGTTAAATTAAAATTAAGCATCGTTTAAATAGTTGCTGATTAGTAAAGGTATTATGTAATCTAAATTCTGTATTTACTTTAAAACCCAGCATGGAACAAATAACGTTACACCTTATTCGCATATAGAAAATAAACAAGAAATGTTCAAAAACTAACACAACGTAAAATTATAGTTTCCATCAATATAACTCGATTGTGCGTTTTTAAAAACAGTTTTTCTTATTCGTACTCGAGTTGTCGAATTGTGAATATGAAATGGCGAGCCACTGTTCCACTTAAATTAAAAAAAAGAAGTGTAGAAACAAGTAGTTCAGAAAATGATAAATATTCCACCACCTATTTGTATAACACAATGATTCATAAGAAAACAATAATAAAATACGAAAAACGCATTGAAACCGTGTTAAAATATACCGTTTGCTGAGAACTTAAAGCCAAATTGTTACGTCTATAATAAATACCAAAATATGAAACGTTTTAACGATAGCCTCTTCTCGGTTGAGGCTGTTTGTTTTGTTGTGGCCATTAACGTTTTAAGATTGTTTATATTTTTTCCAACTATTTTTAAAGTGATATTGTACATAATAGTTTGGTTCGAAATACGGCTAGTAGTTGTTTATGTAAATATTCAAAATAGCCAGGAGTATATTGCGCGCTAAATCTATTGCAGGCTTCTAGCGATATGGCATTATGTTTAAAAAGAGACAAGCACTAGAATTAGTTTTACGAGCACAGAACACAAAACTTACACTTAGTTATGCAAACTTGTTGCCGTAACCTAAAAGCGGCATATTTTATTTTTAAGCGGGCGTAACACACTAAGATAGGAGGTGTCATTCGCGCCAGCAAAGATTTTTCGCGAACCTGCACCGGTCCGAGGACTGGCGGTTCAGAATCACTGATTTAAAGTATTACCATGTGCCTAATTTTTTGTTTACCATGTTCTTAAAATCCCTCACAAAGGAAAACCACAAAAACAATAGCGCCCACTAGCTGCATTAAAATCGATACATTTTTTCCGCTTGCGGCGGAAGTTGTGAAAACGGTTTCGGTTGTTACTTCTGCGTTGTTTGCGTCGGTCGAATGAACAGCACCGGAAGTGACGTAGCTCGCACAACTGGTGTTTGGTGTGGCGTAGTCCTGCGCCACTTTTGTGTAATTAAAGCCTCTTCCATCCTTTATAAACATATAATTATAGGTTAAACCAGGGGTCGGAAACCTTTTAGCCAAGGAAGCCATAAAAGCTGAATACGTTTGTTTGAATTTAAATAAGTGCGATATAGTTGTGTAGAAAATCTAGTTTAAGTTGCCCAAAATAGTGATTTAAATAGGACTGTTAATTTCACTTCTACATATAAGGCGCGACAAAAATTGCTACTGTTTTTTTTTGTTCAATAAGTAAAATATGCAATTTGAAAGGGGTTATGGCCGTGTGCAGTTTTATTCAAATCATGCTAGAATCATAGCCTAGATTTATCTGCGAACAAAATTTTCTCATCAAAAGAGCCATATGACGTCACCAAAAGAGCCATATATGGCTCGCGAGCCATAGGTTCCCGACCTCTTGGTTAAACCGTTTAAGAGGACGGAAGTTCGCAACCGTTTGGGGGACTCTCCCTAGGGTGAAATTTCAAACAAGGGAATTTACAATTTGTGTAATAAATCGTTTTTTGTTGACAATTTGTTGAGATGAAAGTAGCGATTAAATAACTGTACAAACACAATAAATAACCTTTTTTGTTTTGTTTTTTAATTCCTGTTAAGTTTAATACAAAACAATTTAACTAATTTAAAAAGCTTGGGTCTTTTGCCGTAGTTGTTTAGCTAAATATAACAGGTAAAAACGTCAACCGGATTCATGTTAATAAATCGCCTAACTCGTCCATTTGTTGGTAACTTACGAGACTTCGGCGATTCCAAAGTAATCTCTCTAACAAGGTACGGGGTCTTTGGACCGAAGGCACAATCAGTTAAGGGTATCTTGGTGTAGTAATAGTTGACACTGGAGCACATCTCATCAGCAGTTCTTAATTCGCCCTGTACATTTAATTCGAGTTGGGTTTTGACCAGGGGTTCTTAAACTGGGGTCCATGGTACGTGAACTAGTTTTAGGGGCTCCATAAAGGTCTAATTAAAATATTGGTGTATATTTAAGAAGTAATCAATTTTTTAAACAAAACAGTTTAATTAAAAATAAAACGGTTCTGCACTGACTGTATTTAGACTATGTTTCACTTCTACATTTTTTGGACTGAACTCAACATATTTATAAAGTTTTTTTGTATTGTGACGTCATCTCACGCAAAGCAAAAAAAATTAGGGGTCCGCGGTGAAAATAGTTTAAGAACCCCTGGTTTAGGTGAAGTCAATTCATAAATATAACACTGGTATGCAAGAACAGTTCTGTGCCGGATCCAAATCGTGTCTCTTGTGATAATACTACTGTCATAGGACGAATATTTGACTCACAAATGTCATTTGGTTCCTGTTCAGGCTGTTGTACGTACAAATCAACCGCAAGGTGTCGCCAGAAAGATCCTCCCTCTCTTTTGGAAGCCATCTTGTTTCTTGGTAGTTAAAGTCGTAGTTAAGGTCCACAGCCAGTGGCTCAAGTTCAACGCCATTTCTACGAGTAGAACATTTTAAAATAAGTAAGCCAAAACCACAATTAGGTATCTATATTTGGCTAATAAATTTTGGAATAAAATAATCGAATTTTAAGTCAATTCAAAGTGGGACAAAAAAGCTTATTGTGGTTCTTAGCATACAGTAGGGAAGTATAATCACGTTTGCGCTACTTACTTTGTACTTTTGCTATAAAAACTAAAGTTGACTTGCCCAAACGCATTGAAATGTTAACATTGATTTGGAGCTTAAACCAACATGTTGTTTATTAATTGGTCAACCGTATTGTTAACTGACATAACTCTAAAGTTTCGTTTGTAAAAGTACCACTTATATACATTTTGCATATTGTATGTAGGGATGGCAGATAATATCGGATATGAGTCGATACCTGATGCCAATTAGCAGTATCGATACTCGCCCGATACTTAAGGTGGTATAGGTGCCGATCAGATAATAAATTGACATAGGAATCAGCAATGTTTTTAAAAGCAAAAAAGCGATTCTGCAGTTAAGGGAAAATTTATCAAAACTTGGTAAGTTCATAACTGGTGGTTACTAAACAACTAAACTCTAAAATAAATTGAGACCACATCATTGGCAAAATACTTCTGAACCTTTTAACTTCATATATTTTGCTTGTTAGAGCATAGTAATGACGTTATTTAGTATCGGTTCGCAATCATATTTTTTTATTATCACAGCTGGCCATACCATGTACATTAGGTGTAAACTATATTTTATATGCTGGAGCTTCATGTTACTGCCAAGAAGGTGTGTATGAAGTATGATAGAGCAAATGTTGATGCTCCAAGTGTTACCTGCAGAAAACCCCTGAAATAAAGTATTCAAGTTTCATTACTACTAAACAATTGACAAAAACAAATTTCATTAACGCTAAATACGATAGGGATGTTCGATACTTGACATTTTATTCTGATACCGATACATGATATTTTCGACACAAACCAAAATATTTGCAACGTTATAAACAATACCTGACACTTTCAGTAAAGTTAAATTAGAAAAATAGAATCTGATATGTCTACACAGCTGAATTATAACTGTGTAATATTCACAACTCATATTGTTGCGACCTATTTGTTTAAAGTGAACAATATTTAAAAATTGTTTTCAAACTGATAAATACAAAATAACAACATCTCGCCTCGTGGTGTGCAGCATAAGTCTTTAACACATTTCACAAGCTAAGCGCGACTAAATAAATGAATACTCCAGAGTCCTAGAGACTCTAAGCATTTAGGTTTCCATAAAATCAAAGAAAGAGCGTAAAATTCAATACAAATAAGGTAGGCTCAAGAAAAACACAGTGGGGGTACTTATCCTTAATTTACCCGGATATAGGCTTATCTCAATTTGTAGATATACAATTTGTAGATATACAATTCATTGTGTTCCTACCCTTGAATATCCTGCTATACAAAAGCCAATAAATGATTGGCAGATTTCGATTACCCTATAGCAGGAGTGGGTTATTTTTAGCCGCGGGCCGCATGAGAAACTTAAAATGTTGTGGCGGGCCGGGTCAAAAATAGGATCTAAAATACACGCAATATGACGTCAGAAACTCTGACGGTATAAAACGAATAAGGTAACGATTTGTTATTACGTTTGAGAAGCAACGCGAAATTGTGGAATTTAAGTTGAATCTAAAGAAGGCCACAAGACGTCGCGCAAAACGCGAATTTTTTTTGACTATGATTGTTTTAAAATGCAAAGTTTAATTTGGATTTAGACGGGGAGGTAAAGCTTTAAGAACAGACAAAAATAGTACATTGCTTGATATATTGGCGTTTATCGAGTTGTGGGGCGCGTTGACCCAAAAGTTAAGATTAAAATTCGAAAAAAATTAATACAAAAAACCTTACAATGTTTTTTAGGCTTTTTTAAGCATTAAGTTACTGATGTGTTACTTGCGGTACAACGCCGATTTTGCCAATGAAGCACTTTAGTTAACACCATGCAAAATTAAATTGAACAGTTCCGATAATGCATGAAACATTTTCATCTTGCGGCGCATTTAAACACAACACTTTTAACAAAACAGAGTTTCATTTTTGACAATCACCCATCGGCAAGGCAATGTGGGTATAATATCACAGTAATGTTAAATATCTAATTGGCTTTGTGCATTTTAGTTAAGGCAATGTAATATAAATATGTAATTTTCCACAATTACAAACAGTTGTGCGACTTGTAGCAGGGGACTCCGGCAAAAATAATAAAACCAAAATTAGAAAAACAACAGAATGTCGAAACAAAAAACCGGATTAAGTAGAAAAAACCCAGCCTCAAACCCAAGTCTAAAGGTTTAACACCCACTCTACACAAATGTTAAAAGATTTACATGTTTTTAAAACCTTGTTGTAAAAAAATTACCCTTTTAAAATACAGTTGTAAAAAGTTGCTTTGCGGATTCATGAGGGTAATTTCTGTCTTCTCAGCTATCAAGTGTAAGTTGAAAAAAAAATATTATAAAACCTTGGTCGCAAAGTTATTAGTAAAGTGTTACTTCACTCACTGATCTCGAGCAAAATGTGCGTTGCCTTAACTTTTGTTTTGGTGGCGAACTGCGGTACACTGGTTCAAGTGTCAGTTTGTGACTCTCAGATAAAAATCGCTGATAATAAACATATGTGTTGTCCAGCTATGGGTGAATATTTTTTTATAAAACTTTATGGCCCAAAATAATTCACTTTATGTCGTTTTAGTTTAATTTGAGACACACCTAATACTTTTTTCTACGTATAGCTCAAATTAGAACCTTCTACGCCAAGCATATACATACACAACATATTATATTTGACATTTTTTTAAACGCTTATATTACAACCACCATTCACCAATCGACCAAACGGCAAAAAGTAGCACTAACAGCGCCCGCTAGCGTGAAAAAAATTAGATTTTTTACGCCGTTTGCGTCGGAAGTGGTTGAAATTGTTGCCGTGGTAACAGGGGCGGAAGTGACATCGTTTGTACAACTTGTGGTTGGAGTGACGTAGTCCTGAGTTACCCTTGTTAAGTTGAAGAGTACAACCTGAAATAACATGTGTTCGAAGTTAAAACGATTTCCATGTTAAATGTATAGAGAATGTTTAATGTTTCTCAACCTGTTTTTGCAGATACTCAAATACTAGGCCTAGATATAATAGCGACGCTTTGGCGGACCAAGTTACTTCACTTAACTTTGCATAACCATAAAGTTAAAAGACCACATTGTAAGAAAAGTAAATTTTAATTTTAATAATATTAGCGATATCGTTTTTTAGTCTTTTTGGATAAATCTTTTTGTGAAATTTTGAAACAAATCTAACTAAATCTAAACACGTGAATTGTACCGTTGTCGACCAAATTAAACTCAACGGCGACCCAGTAGGGGTTGAGAAACACTTACTCATTTATCTAAACTTCTTTTATCGAGCTAGCTATGCACAGTTGCACGTGTAAAAATAAACAAAGTTTATGGCGACGCATCGGCGAGTTTTCGAAAGGAGTCGTGGCTAAGAAAAAGTCTCTTTAGTAATGTGGAGTCTTTGTAGCTCGATTCTAGCCATTCGTTTTGCAAATCGAATTAAATCTTTTATTTAAATCATTCTAGCACCCCAGGGCTGTGGAGTCAGTTATAATAACCCGAGTGCGACTCCGGTGAAATGTGCTATCTCAGCTATTCTCAAATCCGGCTCTGACTGTACAGTAGGATTTTCACCCATTTACGTAACTAAAATAGCACGAATATTGGGCAATTCACTCATTGGGATGTCATATAGGTCTAATTGATCCACACACAATATGTGGTTGGAAAATATTCCACCATAACATTTTTTTTTTCTACAGTTTTGCGGCTTTGTCCGTGTCGAATTTTGGTAATACATGCGCACGTCGAGCTAGGGACTCGGGTGGTCTTACGTAGGCAACTTCTACTCAAGTCCCCGGTCAGCCCAAACAAAACAATCCGACTCTATCGAGTCCCGAGCCCTGACCTGCCCAGCACTCCAAACTTACCCGATTAGTCCCAATAATACAGCGTTGGGTCGCCTGCTGCTGTCGTAAAAATACGCTGAACTCATCCGCTTTTGTCTCGTTCCACGCCACCTTAATTAGGGTAATTTTATTGGAGGACGTCGCTTAAACACAATGCAGACTAAATACTGCACAAATTCTAAAATACGCAAATGTTACATCACACAGTATACATAGACTGTTGCTACCAAACGTAATGTTACTCAACAAACATAGCTCTTCTGGTAGTTTTATTTTCTCCAAGTTTTCGGCCAACCATTCATGTCGCCCTCTTCACGGTAAATGGCGTCTCATAGTACAAATAACTGGGAAGAAATGCAATCGTTCAAAAAGGAGCTGTGTTTTTCATTAATATTATGCCTGGTAACAACAATTTATGTATAATGTGTGATCATTATATGATACATAGTTTAGTAAATGGTTAGTTTAAGGTAAAGTGGTCTGATCGAACGATTTGCGATTTGGGGCGTCACACTTATATTATTATCTTTACAGCAATAAATAAATGGTAGAAACAGGAAACTTGGTCGAAGTTCAGAGCATCAACTGTTGCCCTCTATTATATTGTTTTACAAATAGAGGATTTGTGCGTCCCTTAGTAGGCCAAGTAAGCAGAAGCATGAAATACCTCGTTCATAACTTGCGCCACGCTTTTTCCGGCCAAATTCGGCGGTAAAGTGACGTCGGTATCGTACAAAGTTGCAGAAAGTCCCAGGCTCGCTGGCAAACTGTAAATAAAAACAAAACTTGTCCAGACTGCTAATACAATGAGTTCCAGTGCCTTTATTGTCAGTGTGTTGACGAAGGAATACGATGCGACGCCTGCCGCGACTGCGCGACCAGTCGGATAAGAAATACTGCCCTATACGTATATAGAGTGCTTACGCGGCTCTTCGCAATGCCATATAACTATTGAAACATTTCACCTATTACAATGACTTCACGATCACCTTACTGTGAGTCTACAAAACAAACTAGTTGTGACAATACAGATAAATATGTATACTGCAATGACAATGCAGATAAATATGTATACTGTTACGACGGGTCAAAGGAGCAAGTTTACAAGCTTTAAATGGATTATTAGAAGGAGGTGTACGTTAGGTGTTTCTCACTTCAAATTAGGTGTATTTTTTTATTTTTTTACAATATCATCTACAACTATCTAGCAAAGAATGTGGTTTCTCTTTTGACATTTTACTAGTCAAAGTTTGCAGATGCTGCAGCCGTCAGCACTGTTATAATGACTTAAGTTGGTGACTTGACAATGCATTAAGTTAATTTTTTTAAATAACCTGACTTAACCTACGCCATTAAGTCAAGTGACTTGGGTTAAAATCAAGTGTTTTCATTTAACAATTTATTGTAAAATTGAGCTATTTATCTTAAGTTTGGTCGTCAAACAATGAGGTTGCTTCATGTTTTTAGTTATTTTTAGTTGAGTTATTGCTCATAATCGCAAGAGTTTATGAAATCTAAAGGTTCATCGCTTTATTTTTTCAACAATGATTGGACTAGGAGATGACTTGCTTTTATCATGACTTGACTGCGACTTGACTTGGGCAACTCATGACTTTGACTGAGACTTGACTTGTTATTTCATTTTAAAATGCCTTGTTTAGAACACTGACAGACAGCGTATATATTTACGTCAACACCGACTCGTTTGTCTAGTAAACACGTACGGGGCGTTAAGGATGCCAAAGTAATCCCTCCACACTAGATAAGGAGATGTCGGGCGAGACGTGCAAGTAGTTAAAGGTATCCTGGGGTAGTAGTAGGAAAAACTCAGACACATTTCGTCAGAAGTGCTGAATCCGCCCTGTTAATTAAAATAGAGGTGTTAGCAATCTTTTGTTTAGTTTGAATGCAGTTATAACAAAATGTACTGCGATCCGATATGGTTAATTCCTGTAAGAGGCTAAAATAAACAAATTAGACACTTAAAAATAATATGTAAGAAAATAAGGTAGCATTTGCTTATCAGGGTTAACTTAGAATCAAGAAAAGAACAACTATAATCTATTTTTAAACAAATTACAAATATATTGCAAACATTTATTTTATCGGCTCTAATATTGGGTAAAAGAGGTGACTAAGCATTAAATCCAAAATCTCAGCTAAATGTCGATATCGAAATTTGTGCCTACAAACAAAGTTTAGTTCTTTTAAAAAGTTTTATCAAAATGTTACTAAAAGTAGTGTTTCAAGCACGGTAAAGGAGCAAAAGCACTTATTTTATTCTACCAGCACATTTATTGACATGAGAAGAAAAATGCGACCTTCTTAACCAGACTGGGATTCAGAACCCTGGGGGTTTATGAGCAAGTTATGCGGATAGACTTAAGATCTTTTAAATTCATTATTAAAAACTTACACAGCTGTGCCTATCCTTCTCGTATATTTGTATATTAAAGAAATTGTTGTATTTCGAAACTTCATTGTGTCCTTAAATATTTCATTGAAGCACAGAGGCTCGCATGGTGGAAATGTTTGAGAAATAATTTTCTAAACAGACGAAATTGCGAAAGTCAAACATCGGACTCACAAAGGTCATTTTGTTCCTCGCCATGCTGTTGTAAGTACAAATCAATCGTAAGGTGTCGCCAGAGCGAACCTCCCTCTCTTTTGGAAGCCATCTTGTTTCTTGGTAGTTAAAGTCGTAGTTAAGGTCCACAGCCAGTGGCTCAAGTTCAACGCCATTTCTAGAAGTAAAACAGTTGAATTAGTAAACCAAAATACAATACATATATATAACCTTGTACAATACCGTATCTATATTTGGCTTGGATAAATAAATTGGAAGTCCATTGAAAGTCGTACAAAAAAGTTTATTTGCGGTTTTTAGCATACAGTATAGGGAAGCACAATCACTTTCGCACTACTAACTTATAGTTTTACTTTAACAAATAAAGTTTCGTTCCTCAATAAGCAAACATGCGAGACTTTTCGGGATGTTAACTTCTTGCGCGTAATTCGGTTGAATTACTTGATGTTGCAACTTTAAGTAAAACAAACGTATTACCTATTTCAAGACAAGGTCGAGACATTTATATGTTAAACAACAATAAAAAAACACAGAGAAATTCAAAATTGAACAAATCCTCTTAGTTTGTTTCTAATCAAACGTTTTAAACTTTTCTATACACTTAAGCAGCTACTTAGCAAACTATTTTCGTAGGACCCGGATGAAGCAGAGATGAAACCAAGCCGGAAAGGTCTGAAACTGTCTTCCGGGTTAAAGTTTCTAAATAGTTAAGAAATATGTCTTTTTACCAGGTATTAAACCAGGGTTTCAGGTGTATGTTTTGGCAAGACATCAAACGATTCTCTCAGATTTCCTAAATTGTTTTAGTTGTTCCGGTATGATGTAAATTTGTGACGTCATCACTAAAAAAATTCTACTGTCATCCCTTGGATAAAGGTCATAAAGCTGCGATCCCTCATATGTTTTCGTACTTAGACTTATTTTTTATAGTCGCCAATAAGTCACTGCTTCAAGTGGTTCTACAAATAATAATAATCTGAAACACTTTAATAAGTTTTGGAGCATAATGGTTGGAGGTTGTAGTAAGACGTAACAAGAATATCAAAGCCCATGCAGAAGTAGGTACCAGAAGTATGGGCTTGGATATTCTTGTTACGACTTTACTAAGTGATCTCCCGCAGACAATAAAATGTAATAGAAAGATTCTTGCTTTCGCAATCAGATGATAACTGTTTATAAAAGTAAAAGTAGGTATAACATAAAATCATTTGTTAGGGTTTTACAGAAACATGTATTTCGCATTGTGATAGGCATCATCAGTTTCTGAGGCAAAAACTATAGTAATTATTTGATAACATGCATACCAGTTTGTAATCTTTGTTTGTTTTTCGCACGATGTCGCTTGTTGCTATTCGCTAATTTGTTGTTTGGACCTTTATATAGATTTAGATTTATTTTGAACTCGATTTAAAATTTTTTGGACTTTGATCGCTACAGTGTTTTATAATTTTGTACGCCATCTTATATTCATATTTTACATTTTAACTGAACTAGTTTGGGCATTTTATACATGTTTGCCTTTTCTACAGAAACAAATTAGGCCTATTCATAAGGCGAAATATATATTTCTGTAAAGTTTCAAGAAATGTTTTCAACCTGTTTTTATAAACCCTCTTAACAATCAGCAATGAAAATTGGTGACTTACCTGATATGCTGGAGTTTCATTTCCTTACCGATGAGATGGGTATGAAGCATGGTGGCAAAAAAATTGATGCTGGATGAGTTTCCTTCAGATAGGCCCTGAGATTTGTGCACGCAATTTCACAAATTGTTTTCAAGCAAAAACCTTCAAATAAATTCTATCTGTGTGTATATTTACCAGCTTCTAGGTTCTATCGTTAAGTGTACTGTGTTGGATATACAATGTCCCTTTCATCTAACATTAAGCCCGTTTATATGCACGTTTAAGCCGGATTCGAATCTATTTCGTTAATTCATTCTCGATCGTTTTGGCGCTGGAATGAATTGAGTTCTCTCGTTTCTTAATCGGTCAAAAGGAGTGATTTTCAAACCGTTCTCCGCTTAATCTGTTCGTTTCGCTGACGGCCGAAATCGTTTAATGCAGGACCTGCTTTAACGCAGTAAACATCACGCCACTTTTGGGGCATTATGACGTAACACGAACGGCTAGTCGTAAACAAAACAACAAGTTTAGCGCATAGGAAAGAATACTACATACACTCGAAAAATCGGTTGTGCGTCAGAGGTTTACTGAAATGTATGCATATCAGATTAGTTTGTACACTCAAGCTGGCTTGAATTTTGCGCCATGTAATTACGACGCTGGAACGGATTACTTTTCAATCCGGATTGAACCTTAATCTAATCTGCCCGCGAAAGGTGCATATAAACGGGCTTAATTGACAACCTTTCTCGCTTTTACGTCCAGGGCAGGACTTGCTTAAAACAAGTATAGGGGTCCAAATTTCTATGTGGGTGATATGTAGAACCTAACGTTAGCTTGGAGTTATTAGAAATACAATAAATTTCTGATTGCATTTACCAGCAAACAAAAATACGTCATTGCCCTTTTGATATACTCTTATGGGAGATTTTAAGGTGGTTTATTTAAAGGCCAATAAAGGGGTGCAACGCTTTGCCCGGGCTTGGGCTTGAACTAGCATTGAACTTTAGTGGTCTCCGCCTTTATTCTCACCTTCTGCAAACACCCGGACGAGCATTCACCAAAAGACTCGAAGCTCTCAGCTTTTGGTGGAATAAATTGGATAAGTGGTGAAACCACCTGTCCAATAGTCATCATACCTGCGTCGTTTACACGTAGCTGGGGAGTGTAGGTCAGACGCAACCCGGAGCTATCCACGATACCTTGAACAGCAATCAGTCGGTTAAGTTATTATCATGTTAAAAGAACTGTAGCTTGATTAACAAGAATGAGTCACAGGAGAAACTTGACTAAAAAGAGTCACAAAAGAAACTATATATATATAGATATCAGACACGGGTCTATAAGATTGTGGTTTCAAGGGGATGGTCTTTAAATATTGCGAGATTACAGTTCTGTGTGAGAAAAATCAAAGGCCGACAAGCATAGATTCTTCGATGGATTATAGTTAAGAACATCTGCCTTACACAGGTTGCCTTGATGAACTAGATCAGTGGTTCTCAACCTTTTTTTTTCTTTCGTGGCCCATTTACGTTGCAAAAAAATTCTGTGGCCCAATAGAATTTTTATAAAAGAAAAAACTTAAAAATAGGTTTAGCCAAAACATAGCAGAACATATTTCAAAACAGATTATTTATTCAACCGTGCATTAGTGATATACTTCAATAAATTTACATTTATTTTTATTTCCTCCCCAAGCCATTATTCCTGTAAAATTAAAAAATAATGACACAAATAAAACTAAATCTAGCTTTTTAAATTGGTCTGTTGCCCACCTCAAATGTTCTCAT
Source organism: Ascidiella aspersa (assembly GCF_963924565.1). NCBI lineage: Eukaryota > Metazoa > Chordata > Ascidiacea > Phlebobranchia > Ascidiidae > Ascidiella > Ascidiella aspersa. Next base: position 27,134,829 of record NC_139451.1, read on the forward strand.
GGCCCACTGATTGAGAACCGCTGAACTAGATTATTCCAGATGATCTGGTGCCCAATTACTTACGGGATGGCTAGCTTGCAGAATAGCAAAGGAAATCTAACAAGTTTTTCCTGCTTGTAAATATGTTATCTTTCAATGCTTTTAATGCGTTATCATAATTCTTAACATGTTGTGAATGGTGATAAGGATCTTTAATGTTTTACTAAACATTTACCTTATTTTTAGTTGTAGTGTAAGGATCAGTAAGTCGACTTACTTGCGGATGCAGTTGGGTTATCGTAGTGCGTCTCAATCTGCAGATATTTGGGTGAGTCCACGTCTCCTATTGGGTACCCAGCGTTGTAGGGAAAATTCAAATTCTGGTAGAGAAAAAAAATACGACACATCAAACACACACTTTTTGAGTAATAGGTTTTCTTTAGAAGATATTTAGTTCTTCGTAAAATTTCGAATCACCAAGCGAGGTTTTCAATGGAGCTTCAAGAACTGAGGCCGCGCAATTAGGTTTAGAGCAGTGATTCCCAAACTTTTTTTCTCGCGTACCATTTCGAGCTTTTGTACAGTTTTCATGTACCACCTAAGTTAGGCCTACATCTGACTAGAATATTCTAAACTGTAAACTATTTTAGCATATAGATAAGAAATAAGCATGTAGCTGTATTAAAGTTTAACAAATGTCATTCCAGGGAGATATAAAAGCCATAAATTATACAAAACATAGCAAATTGTTTTAATGCGATGGATGTGAGAGCCAGCGCACCTCTGTGTAAAAACACAGGTGTAATTGGAACTGAGATTCTCACAAAAACGTTTAAACAACCGAGTATTAAGGGCAGATGTTTTGACGAAATGTAATCGTTCCATCACTCGGTTCAAGCATGATGATAACATATTTCGTACAAATACACATTGCGGAAGAACTTCTCCTTTGTTATCAATAGCTACAAACCCGTACTTTATGTAAGCCTGACTGTACTTTCGTTTAGACATGTTCCTAATTTTTTAACAAAATTTTAGTTCTCTTACTATTCCTCTATTTACTAAGAAATTACAGTAGTTTAAAATGATTGAAATATCAACATACATACGACAATACTACACTGCTGCTATCGGTTCATTATTATTACATACATATTAAACCAGCGAACAATTAGCGTTTTATTATCTTGTACAAGAGAAGTGTTACGTCATAAACGTACGAAACCAAATGTAACTAAAATTACCCAATCTGAAAGTTTTAGAAGTTGAAAGTTTTCGCAAATTTATACGTATGCTGAAGTTAGTCGCGTACCACCTGAAAGACTCTCGCGTACCACCAGTGGTACGCGTACCACAGTTTGGGAACCACTGGTTTAGAGAGACCAGCTGCTCATATAAGTTGTAGAGGAATACAAACTGTACTTTAATAGTTGTCAAAGCTAACACAATACCAAACCAAAGTGGTCGCAAATTAACATGTTTGACAAGCTCTGGTTGTAAGTCATACAAATATTTAATGGACAAAAATGTTGGTATTGTTGTTTCTGTTATACAAGGTTTAAGACAAGTGTAGGGATGTCCGATAATAAGAATGTCCGATTATATTGCATCGGAGCCGATACCGATGCCAAGTTACTACCTGTCGGTACTCTTTGGACACTAGACTGGTGTCGGTGCCGATCCAATACCAAATTAATTTGTGCATTATAGCCATGTTTTACGATTTAACCCGAGAGTTTTCTATCTTAAAAGACAAATTACCAAGAAATTATTAGATTTAAAATAAAAGATAGAGGTTTACTAGCGTAAAAGCTAATTTCGGCCCTATACCTTGAACATCATTGCCGTTGAACTTTGAAATTTAATTAATTTTGTTTATTTGAACAGTACTGACATCATATAGTATCGGACAGGATCGCAATAGCCTACTTTGCGCCCAAAATATCGGTATCGGTATGGGAATGAAGCATCAAGTATCGAACTTTCCTAGACTAACATTATAGCAAATGGCGGCCAACTATGGGACATGTTCAAACTTACGGTTCCTCCGATAGCCCAGGCTGCCAGGATGGCTAAACAGTTGGTACGCTGGGTCGGTATAAAGTTGCACCTTGAATCCACGCCAACGTTAATGGTGCTCTAAAAATAAAAGGATCTATCATTCAATTAGTCCAGGGGTTGTTAAACTAAGGTCCATGGACCCCTTGGGGGTCCGTGCACTAATTTTTTTTTTTTTGGGGGGGGGGGGTAAAAATAAAACGTTTTAGCACCGAATGTATTCAGACTCCATTTTACGTAAATCATCAGGCTTTTTCTGAAATATCTATTTTGTATTGTGAATGTAGTTTGGTGGCCCCCAGCTGAATTCTATCGAAACTCAAGATACAGTCTCATCTCCTTGCTGATGCAAAACCTTCAACCCAATGATATAAATCAGTTTTGTTCAATATTCTACCGGTGAATTGTTTTGTTTAGAAATATTGAGCCATTGCAATTTATCTACTGTAAACTCTTATTTTCTAGGATGTGGTTAACATATTAAAGCGATGAGACGCAGTTATCAAAAATTGTCCAATTTTAATTTTAGTTCTTGAAAGACCTCGTCCACGTCGTAACAAGCATAGAGAAGAATATGATGGACGTTGGCTTCATTTCCAGCTTGAATAATTGGAGCGATCTAAGAAATTAGAGCAAAATTATACAGAGGCAGGGGTAACAAAACATGTTTCAGAAATTTTCTTGGAATTTTTTTTCCCATACAAGAGTAGGTAGCATTTTGAACGTTTTGAATATCTCTTTTCATTGTATGAATTTTTAATCATTTTCGACATTTTCAACATCGATCTTAAAAAAAAACATAGAGGTTTTTGAAACGTTCAAAATGCTACCTATTGAGATGAGCTATGTTTTTATAGATTTTATGCAGTTTATTATATATACCGTGACAATGTGTTGCTTAGTGGTAATGTTTTCCGGCACTTTGAAAATTCTGCAGTTGTAGTAGGTTGTAACTGGTGGAAGGTTGAAATTATCAGTGGTAACATCAAAGTAGGAGTGTTCAGTTTCGCCTTCTGGATAAGGACTCCCAGTATTCCCGTGGACAAGCAGGAATAAGCTTTTGGTACCTAACGGGGGCACAAAAAATAATTTGAGCAGGAATCACAATATTTAAATCTTGTACCCATTCACGGCTTAATGTGTTTTGGAGCATAATGGTTGAAGGTTGTAGCAAGACGTAATACGAATATCAAAGCCCATACAAAATGATACCTACTTCTGTATGGCCTTTGATATTCCTATTAAATCAATAATAAAAAGTTAAAATTAGCTGAATATGATACAAACAGGTATCAAAACGTCTTTATTAAGATAATCTGCATTAAGCTACATTACAGATGAAAAGATGTAGACACATGTTTCCTAATTAAGCTTGATGTTTGTATCGTCGTCAAACCCTAATCAAGTTGTCATCACAAACCTCTATTAAAGCGGTTTACAACCAGTGGGCCATGATGACTCACTGGTGGGCCATAAGAACATTTGAGGTGGGCCATAAACCAAGTTAAAAAAGCTAGATTTAGTTTCATTTGTGTCACTATACTTAATTTTACAGGAATAATGTCTTGGGGAGGAATTAAAAAGGAATGTAAATTTATTGTTCAGCCGCAAGTGTCTCACTAATGCACGGTTGAACAAATAATCTGTTTTTAAATATGTTCTGCTGTGTTGTTCTAAACCTATTTTACATTTTTTTCTTTTGTAAAAAATTATTGGGCCACAGAATTTTTTTTGCAACGTAAATGGGCTTCCAAAGAAAAAAGGTTGAGAACCACTGCTCTATTGCTTGTGGCGCCGTTAAAAAAGGATAAACTAGCTTGCGGCACCCTAAATAGCGTAAGTGGTCTACTTCAATGGCAACATAAACATATTTTAATCAACATACCAACACTGTGTGCAATATACAGATTATTTGATTTCCTCGAAATATCGTTGCAATAGAAATAAGCTTACAAATGGAGCTAAAATTAAATTTTCCAATAATGCAGAATGTGTGTCGACATTCTTGGGCTTTATAAATGGTACCGGTGCACCATTGCCCTTTACACTATAACTTAAAAAAAGATTGGCTATTTTTGGAAATTTATAGCTCAGAAACCGCACGCCCGAATAACCTGTACAAGTCAAGCTTCGAAACTTTCGTGAAATGCCATATGTGGCGTGAGCGGAAATTAGGCACACGATTAGGGGCAATTAAGGCCACCCTGACCCAAGAAATTTTCCATTCGTTTTTTACCGCGTAAAATGGATTATCTATTGCAAAGCAATGAGTGTATGAATATACTGTGGCTGCCAGGCATCGTATCAATTGTAAAGTTGTTCTTCCAGAAAATACTTTTTAAAGTAAATGTGCCGACGTTTGCAAACCATGTTGTGTTGTTTTTTTAAACGTGTCGTTATGGCGCAACATCGTGACCACATTTTTACAAATTTAATAAAAAAATTCTTCTACGTTTACCGCTGGTATGATCAGTCATTTAAATGCAGCACATACGTTGTGGCATTCTTCTATAGCTTTAGTAATATAATTGATAACTGATCCTTATTTTTCAACACACTATGTTACGTATGAGAAACTAAAACAAATCGCCTTCTTTTCAGAGTGGCAGTATTTGTTTTTACGGTAGAACTCGCAACTGGTCAATGCATCTCACCCCTGTCGGTTGTTCCGTGGTAAGTGATGTCCGTGTCTTCGTTTGCTCCGAAAGCATAGATTACTCGAATCGTACCCTCCTACGAAAGAGTATAAAAATGACGTCATTCTCACAGAATTTTACGTTAAAGTAAGTGTGTGTTTCTGAAAGGCCTCGTAAAACTATAAAGCAATTGATATGTTTAGTTTTATAATGATGTAGGATATAAGTTGTGGATAGGAACGTCCGATGATATCGGATAGGAATCGATACGTGATACCAAATGGTAGCCCCCTACTCGTCCGAGGGTGGTGTCGGCGCCGATCTTTCTTATACAGATTATTTATTGGAATTTCAGCCATGTTTGTGATTAAACGCAGCAATTTTTATCGTAAAACGTATATTTATTGAAAATAGTATAGGTTAACATCTTAGAGTAACTTAATGTCCTACACTAAACCTAACTTTGGCTAAATAACCTGGACAAATTATTTTTGTATGTTTCAACATCTATTTGGCTTGGTAATGACGTCATTTGGTATCGGATCGGATCGCGATACATTTATTCTAAAGTATCGGGAACGGTATCGGAATAAAAGATCAAGTATCGAACCACAGTTGTAGATTTTTTGTTCTCACATTTATTTTGAAGTCAGTGCCATATGTGGCATTGTACTTAAACTATTACTTACAACTGTTGTAACGTGACACCCACTGTTATTTTATTTCCACGCTAAAAGTAATTAACACTTTAGAACTTAGTGATTGTGAGGTTATACTCACTGTAATAGTGATGTCTTCTGAATCACAAGCAGCGATGGTTCGCCTGAATTTAATCCGGGTCCACCCGTCTTGTTCCAGACCACCGAGGTTCTCCACATTTTGCTCGGCGTCGATTGGCGGGAAACTGTTGCCACTAGAGGGCCCGTGACGGTCCTGGGTTCAACTTGGTGTAAGAGACTGGTAGGGCTATTTTAAAGCTCAGTACAAGTAACCCTGAATCTCTAACAGTATTTTAATTCCACCCTGCTAAATCGTCGTGTTTGACCTCGCCTATTCTATTTCTTTCGCACTCGGTATGTTGTGTTGTTATGTAAATTTTAAAAACTTTGGACAAATTACTTGAATAACAAAAGGTTTGCTTTTAATTATTTTTTCACGATTTATATTTAAACAGCAGTAATAAGACGCTGAATGACATCTTTAAGTTAAATTGACGGGAAAGATATGCGAAAACGGTGGGTAATATGAACTTACTGTGATGTTGGTTACTCCGTTGGCGACCCATCCAGCATAGATATCAGAGTTTGCCATTCCTCCACCGGGGGAAATCCCTATTCCAACCCAGCCCGTTGTATTTGCTTGCATCTAAAATAGAAGTAGGGGCGTTTAAAACTCACAACTCAGGAATAAACTTATAAACCTTTATTTTTTAGATTGAATTGATTTTTAATTCTGTTTCATTTTTCTTCCGCAAAAAAAACTTTTTTAAATAATCTGGTAAACTAACCTCAAATGTAATGTGGGTTGCGTCAAAAGTCCACCAGATTCTGACATTTCCGTTTGGGTCCAGCACAGCATTGTGGTCGAAGTTTTCGCTAGGGGTGAGCTGGCCTAAGCACGTAACTAGCAGGATACAGAAAACTATAAACTGGAGCATATTGGAAGAAAAACTACAAAGAAAAAATTTAGCTGGTCACAAATGTCAGATTTCAACCAGGACTGCGAAGTCGTCATATTTGTCTTAAAAGGTTTTTTTTTTTATTTTTTTAGCACAATAATACGAACAGTCTATATTTTCCAATTAAAAATATATTAGAATTGAATTGTTTTAAAAGGCCTATTCGCCATAATTTTCTTTTATTTAAAAAATCCTTAACGCACCAATAGACCAACAAATTGGTGAAGCGCTTGATCAAACCTTTCCGAACCACACAAGATGCAGTTAATATTGAGAACCTGCGGTTTAATCGTCGATAACCGGCATTAATATATACAACCGATCGCGGTAATTTTTAGACGCCCTTGACTTGCCCTATTCCAGGGGTTCTTAAACTGTTTGTTCAGCGAACCCTTAAATTTTTTTTGGCTTCGTGTAAATCACGGTAGGCACGAAAATTTCCAAAATTACGTCACAATTAAATAGACTTCATAAATATGCTGATTTTTGATAAATTTGCGTCCCAATATAAATAAAATGCCAGAAGCAAGATTTAAGTAAAATGGAGTCTAAATACATTCAGTGTTATAACGCGGTATTTTTAATTAAATTATTTTCTTAAAAACATGTTTTACTTCTTAAATAGACACTAATATTTCTAATTGGCCTTAACGGACCCCCTTAAGTTAGTTCACGGACACCCAAGGGGTCCATGGGCCCCAGATTAAGAACCCCTGCCCTATTCGAATTGGAATCGAAAGAAATTTTAACAAGACACTTTTAGAAAACAAAGTTGTTCTTTCCGCTATCGCAAACAACTTTTTAAAACCTCTACTATAACCTGGCATCGAGAATCGGAACAAACCGATATAGGCCACGTTAAAACCTTTCTATGGGTAATTCGATATTAAGCAAACCCATGCCTTTGCAAGAACCACGCTGCGTGAAAGGGCATTGCATAAATATAGCATTAACTGCATCTCTCGGAACGTGTTTTGTTTCCAAGGAAAGGTAATAATGGGCAATAAATATGTATCTTTGTAAATGGCCGTATTTTTCTAACTGTAAATAGAGTAATTAGGTGGCACTATATAAATAGGATAGTTGTAGACATTGGCTATGTTGCATTTGAAATTCAATCATACGCCAAGCTTTTTTTATACTTTATTTCCATCAAGCTGTTGGTAACAGTACATATTTTTTACAGTTGCAAAACCTTTTCCCGACAAAGTATGTACAAATGAAGCAGTTACATACATTTTTATTTATTTTACGAGTAACTATATTTCTAGTTGTTTTATAAACATTTTTTGAAGTAGTCGTTTGCTTTGTGCTTTCATTACATGGAGTAGGTCTGCACTTTTACCACTTTTTAATATACGTGACTAATTTATTTAACACTTTTTTGAAATACGTTACTATTTGCAAACATGGGTCTCACATAAAGATAACAGACTTTTTACCTCTTTATTGTTTTTAGGCCTAATTTTTACTCTATCTAAATGGAATGGTTGCACTAATTCATTATTACATGAATAGACTTACACCCTTTTGCGCCGCGCAGGCAACATCTTATCACACTTTTCTGACCACTGGAACAACTTATTAACTGATTTACAATTTACATTGCGAAAAAACTTAACCTCCATGCAAACGCATTTTTTCCCGAGATCACATGGGTTCCATGGCACTTTTTTTTGATTTACGAACTTTTCTTCTCACGCGAGAGGTTGACTTTTGCCCTAGTTTTAAAAGGGTACGCAGGAATAAAATCCTGTTTTATCAAACAGATATAGTAGACCACTGAAATAACTCAAATATTCACATTTTGCCAATAAAAGAACTGTATTATATTTCGAGTTTTATTTTTATGTTTCGACAACTAAAAAAAAATTAAATATTTTCGCCTCGTCATATTCCATTTGTGGTTTCCCTCGAATTACTAATCAACAAGGTACAAATTCACGGCCTACCTTGCGAGAAAACTTGACCTGCAAACGCATTTTTGTCCGAAGTCACCTGGGTTCCATGGCACTTTTTTTGATTTACGAACTTTTCTTCTCACGCGAGAGATTGACCTTTGCCCTAGTTTTAAAAGGGTACGCGGAAAGCAGTCGTCTCCTGTCACGCCTGTCTGCTGCTTATTTTAAGCCCGGCTGAACCTCTTTCGCTAGATTCAAGATATTGGTTTTCTGAAAATCAGCCACGACCTCTTAAATATTTCAACACACAAGGAATTACGCCGCTGTAAACCCGGTATCGAACCTGTTTTTTTTAACACTTTCTGATTAGTCAGATAAATTCCTGTTATGATAATTAATTTATAATTGACATTAACTTTTGATGTAACAGTTGAATTAATTTATAACCTACGGATTTTACGATTGCCGTATGTTCGTAATATCTGAAAACGTTAAACCGAACGGCGTATTTTAAAATTGGGTCAGGTATTCTAAATTTATAAATACATTTGACATTCGTTAAATTATTACGTAATCGGATACAACTTTTCTCCCAATTTATTTTTTCTACTGAAACTTATAAATAATGAGTCGCATTTAACATAAACTTAACCAAAGATTGGTAAAAAAACTGATTGTTATACGTAAAAAGACGCTTTGAAACGACTTATAAATATTTAGCTATCACACGCTAACGATGAATTCGGATTCAGGGTCTAAAATTTTTTTCCAGAACATGGGGGGTGTTCAGGGTTTTCTACCTCGTTTATTTTCCGGTTTTCTGTTTTGCTGTGACGTCAATCAAGTGCTAGGCTTGTATTTGGTGGCGACACTGGAAGCAGTTTACAAGAACGGTTGAAATCGCTTGATAGGGTGTTGTCGCTGGTCATATTCAATTATTTAAATAAATACTGATTTCTTGTCTGGTAATACAAACCCGTTCATCGAATAGAGAGAAGTAAGAAAAAGCGATGTGTGTAAATCCGTACCGGAGTTTGGTTTGGATCTAATCGCCAACTGCGGTAGATCACGTGGTTAGATTTGAGAAAATATTTACCCTCCAACCGGAAAACCAGTACAAAGCGAAGACCTAACTTAAATTCAGTTCAAAATTTTGGCTACTGTCTCTGTGTGGTACATTTTGAGTTCATAAAAGCGCAGGGAAAATATTTGTTAATCAAAACTTTCCACTATAGCTTATTTTTAGTGGAGAGGTGGCCGCATAAAATGTCGAAAACTTACTGGTTTAGAAGAAGGCTTGAATAAAGAAAATAGACGAAGTGCTAATATATTTAAAAAAAAACTTGCAAAAAAAACGCTTTTGCTAGCCCGCCAAAGTGAGTTTCAAATGCGAACTCAAAAACAGTATAGATCATAAGCCTACAACCTTTATTTGATGACGTGACAAATTACCTTTTTGCATTTACTATACTGTTACGAATACAATTAAAGTCAGTATAGTTAAAGTACGCATGGGCAGCGAAAGAGTGGTCTCCAGCCTGTAATGTGATTTATTACGATTCAATGAAACATTACCAGGACAGTATTTAAACAGTTATTTTTTTCATTTACACACATTCCTTATTCTGGGCTCCAGCGTGTAAAACAATCCCTTTCAGACAAATCATCAAGTAATTGATCCTTTTAAAGAAAAGTTGCAACCAAACGCAAACTGGTTTATTTTACCGGTAAAGCAAGCAAGAGAGGCGTGCACGTTTTTGCAAGATGCGCTCACATTTCCTCGATTGAATGTGCACATCCAAAGTTCACAAACTACCTCGAAATGTCACCATTTTTTTTTCGGTTTGCTCAGGCCAAATACTGACCATATTTGTATCTATACTTTTTAAAGTAGCACGTGACAATATGTGCACTCTGCACAGGCCAGGGCCTTTACCAAGACAAGTACTAGGAGTAGGCTACTTAGCATTAAGGTCGGAAACAGCTATAACCTCAGTAACAATGCCTATACTAACTAATTACCATCGGGTTTTGGCTCGGATACAATATTATCGGACATCGATTATTCCAACCCAACGGTCTATTACACATTGCATGTGTTTACATTCCGTCTCATAAAGCACGCATTTTTCCCAACCCACAATTCGCGCAAATTTTTTGGCCGTTATTCATCGTTGCGTTCACAAAGGTCGTTTTTTTTTAACGAACTTTTCTTCTCACGCGAGAGATTGACTTTTGCCCTAGTTTTAAAACTTTTAGCAGGAAGAAGTCGTCTGCTGTCACGCATGTCTGCTGCCTATTCGATGCCCGACTGAACCTCAAAACAGATATAACATAAAATCATTTCTTAAATTTTTTCAGAAATGTATACTTCGCCTATAAGGCATCGTCAGTTTCTTAGTTCGAATGATTAAGAAAACTGACGACGCCTTATAGGCGAAATATATATTTCTGAAAAATTTTAAGATTATTTAACGTTGATGTATAACTTTTGTAAATAATATGCTATGCCCGGAGGCCACTTATTGAGCAGATAAGGTAACGAATTCGGCTATTCTCTGACAGACCCTAGTGCTCCGGGATATTTCATTACACAAATATTTTAGTATATAGGGCCTACACAAAATAGACATGTATATATAGGCCTAGGTCGCCAAAACTTTGGAGAACAAATATATTTGCCAGAAGAGCTATTTTCAGAATAAATTTTACCTGGTTAACAACGGTTTATATACACAAACAATATAGGTATAGCCTAGAGGTGCCCAACAAGCGGCACGCGTGCCAAATGTGGCACGCAACCAAATAAAAAATGGCACGCAATCCCCCCTAAATTACCTAATTTGCTATTCAGCCAATTGTAAAAAAATGCCTAATTTTGTATACAGTAGATTGCCATTGTTTATTCACATTATAAACAATCGCTGCAATCACGACAATTAATAATTACTTCTATTACTATAACATTATATTGTATAGTGGAGGCTAGCATTCACATAACCAGTGTTGTAATGACTTAGGTCAATGACTTGACTTAAGTACACTTAAGTCACTGTTTTGAAATGACTTGACTTGACTTAAGTCTTTTGGGCAAATGACTTGACTTGACTTACGTCATTTGGACAAATGACTTGGGTTAAAGTAAATTGTTTTAATTAAGCAATTAATTATAAAATTGTGTTATTTAGCCCAGTCTTTGCACTTAAAAGAATTTGCTTGTTATGTTGCTTTTATGTTATTTTTGACTTGAGTTGCTCATAATAATCGGAGGAGTTTGCCGGTTTTTTTAATTTAAAGTTTTATTTTTTTGACAAGGGCTGGACTTGAAGTTGACTTGCTCTAATTATGACTTGACTGGGACTTGGCTTGGGCAACCGATGACTTGGACTGGGACTTGACTTGTTATTTATTCAAAAAGACTTGACTTGGACTTAAGTTATTTTACGAATGACTTGACTGGGACTTAAAAGATTTTAAAATGACTAGTTTACAACATTGCACATAACTATAAAGTTTGGTGTGAAGAAACAAAATGTCAGTTCACCGACGACATTTAGATGCAGTAATGCGCACTGCTAACTACACGTTTTCATTATTTGTAAAAAAAACGCTTTTATTATTAGAAAGAATTATATTACCTAACTTTGGCACGGGAAGAAGTTACAGGATAAAATTGGCACGGCGGCATGTTTGAGTTGGACATCCCTGCATAGCCCATCGAACACTACAAGAAATATCCGGTGTTGCCACGGTTAAATAGGATATTTATTTCTAACAATAATATGCAGCCTTTCGCAATAAGCGCGATATATTACGTGCATTCGTGCAATTCCCCGATTTTGCATGGTTAAAAATGTATGAAGCCATCAAGCTGTTGATTGTTGATCATCATCGCATATTATGGTGTACCATTTCCGTTTAAATGTAAATGAATGGGTAATTTACCGTAATAACCAAAAGAAATGTTCCGTATTGTTTATAAAAAGAGTCGAGTAAATAGACCTACTTTCTCACAATAAAAGTAGGATGCCGCCCTTGCAAAAGCAGCAACAATATTAGGCCCAACATATTGGCAAAGGCGCTGCTGTTTCCATAATAAATGAATATTCCCCAAATCTTTCTCGAGTGTAGGTTAAAAAAAAGTAAGATTCCATCAAGGTGTGGCCTCTTAATAACTATATTACATATCATGTTGAACCCTGCGTCATTTGCTTACAAAGAAATGTTTCGGATAGCGCAAATTCCTGGCTAGGGTGTTAAATAGTTCGAAAATAGTTGTAGCCTAAAGTGGTAAAATATTTTAATTTCCCTAATCGCTGCACTGCGTGGAGCTACAACGTTCGATAAAAGAAATATCATATGTGTTTTTGGTATTTCGCAATGATCGGATAGCTCATAATAGTAAAACAGCAATGGCACTGGTAGCTGGTCGTCCTTATGCTTTTAGCCGCTGACTGTATGTAAAATGAAAGATATTTTCCTACAAAACCAGTAAATCCTTATATGAAAACGGTCTCTGTGAAGGCGGCAATTAATCGATTGCGTGGCGTCATATTTAAAACAAATATGTAATGGCTGTGCCAAATCGTTCTCGGGTGGCCATCAAGTTGTTCCCTGTTAATCACCATTACATATTATGTTGACCCATAACGTGTCCACCCGATTCGTGGGCAAGTTTGGCTTAGCCATGCCACAGCATACTGCATTTTTGCCGCAAAGATAAGCCAAAGGAATATGATTTCCTGATTCCAGGATCACGCCTGTTAGCATAGAAAGAGAAATGCCTGATTCCCGTTGGATGGGGACTTCCCTTTACCTTTTTGCGACTGAAACGCGGGAAAACGCGAATCTAGGCTAAAAGGCGCTTTTTTCAAGCAACATAATTTTATAAATTTTATTGGCGCTGGTCTAGAATCCTACAACGATTTTGCAGCTTGAAATTGCGCGGCTTTAATTCCTGTGATAACGTTATTTGTAAAATTAGCGCGACTGATAATACAAGACTGAAAACCGTTATCACGACGAAAGTTTTGCGCGTTTGAGCGATTTTTAGTGGCTGGCCGCATTATACGTTGATTTTACATGGAATGCGCGGCTATAACCGCGGCTGAGCGGGCTTTGGGCGTGCGTGTGGGTAGGTTAAGTGTTGTTATATTCATTATTTAATTATTATACTTGACCCACCCTAACCCAAATATTGTGCGTTTTGGTAGGATTCTAGACCAACCCAGTAATTTCTTATACTTGTAATGTAGGTTAGTTATAATGAAATGTAATAAATTGGCACAGAAGGGGCATATGCAGGGTTTCTGTAGTTTATGTAATTGGCTGCCCTCTCAACAAACAACCGGGAAGCTCTTTTAACATTGTAGCTTTATATGTTTTCTCATGGAAAGGTGCCATTAAGCGTACAAAATGGTAGCATTTAGGGGAAGTAGCAAATGTCTTGTTTACCCATTAGCTACCATGCAGTACATAAGCACCAGTCTGCTGTCTGAATTTCAGTGCACTTTATGCTGAGATATCTGGCATACAGAAACAACTTTCAAGGTGTGCAATTATGTTTTTACACACCTTGTGTTGGAAATCCTACCACAAAAGCTTTTTTCAATATTTAAGCGTACAGTATACCAATTTAGAAGTTGGAAACTCTGGTTATTGCAGTGCTAAAATAAAGCTACGTCTAAAATTTGTTGTCGTTTTATAACTGACATGCACAGGCTCAGTGGGAGCTGTTTGAAACATGACAATTAACACAGATGCCTGCTGCAATTTGTTGTTACATACAACTTTATTTGAAGGGGATCAACAGCCCATATTCAACAAATAAAACAATTTACAATTTGTGACCAAGCCCTTCTGGAGCTGTGCTGACTAGGGTTCCTCTTGTTCCCAGATCTTTTCACTCCTGGGAAACAGGATTGAAAAATGAAAATCCTGATGAAAATATTTGTGCCCAATTTCATCATTATGATGTTTAAAACTATTTTATTTTAGCTCCAAACATTTAATTAATTCTCCCTGGTGCTGACCAACAACCCTAGTGCTGACCACTGATATTTTCACACATTATATACCAGGGGTGGCCAACACGCGCGAGCCGCATGCGACTCTTCACGCAGTTATATGCGGCTCTTACGTTCCTGTTGCACTTTTTTTTAAATATTTTGATTTTGTTTGGTTAAGCCAGTGGTTCTCAAACTGGGGTCCACGAGATAATTTTCTGTGACCGCAAAGCACGTAACGTTACATAACACGACACTCCCGAAGAAGGAAATTTTTTGTGCAACTTACTTTTCCAAACCAAGCTGATTAGTTTAGGTTATTGCTCGCTTTAAGTTGAATTGTCCATTGTGACGTCATGGTGTTGCGTTGCCGTTATGCTAATAAGAATTACGTTTTTACACTTTGCAGCACTGACACTGTGGGCTATACGGTCACTTCACTCAAATAAAGTGATTCGTTAGAGGTTAACACAGCCGAGCTAATACCAAAGAAGCAAGTGCGCCGTCTCATTGATACCATTAAAAACAACGTGTAATTTTGTGTTTATTTGTGTATATTTTTAAGGAACCGTGAGCAATTAAAAAAATTGCTGGGGGAACGTTGCGAAATTTCTGTAAAAAAATTTAAGAACTACTGGGTTAAGTTATGGAATATTGCCGGTTCCGACTCCCGACTGTTTGCCTTAAGGCCATTGTATTTTTAGTAACACTTTTTAAAGAAGTTAAACGCAAATATATGCCCAAATAATATTGATAAATCACATTAGATCGAGAAATGTGTAATTTATCATGCAATGTGTCGCGTCTCCTTTTAAATTAATATTTTGTCTATTTAACAAAATAAAGGCATTTTTTGTGCGAGTGAATAAGAAATGGAGTGATACGCCTTTTTTTCGTTTCATGTGTGTTAAGTGTGGCTCTTTGAGGTTAACCAAGTAACAAATGCGGCTCTTGGTATGTGATTGGTTGGCCACCCCTGTTATATACCTTGCATCATGCCTTCGGAAGGCTTACTGAAATTAGTTGGATCAGGATTTTAGTGCAAGCAAAGAAAGGCCATTTTCTAGCCTTGCTTGCATGCAAATCCTGATTAGGCTAACTGATTTTGGGGCACCAATTTTTTTCAATTTGGTAAAGAGTAAACGCAAAGTAAAAAAGAGTAACGCAAAGAAATATGGTTTGCAAACACTGCAACGCACATTGTTTGGGTTACCCTGCAGGTTGGGGTTTCAAGAGTTCACACATTTTTTTATTTACTATTAATAATAATGATGTTTTTTTACTATTAAAAATAATCACATTTTTTTTATTTACTATATAAAATAATGATTTATGGAACTACTGAATGTATAGTACTTTTAGCCATATCCAAAGCACAGGTATTTCAATAACTTGCATTCATTCTTTTCTATAATTTGTCAAAAATCTTATCATTGGGTTAAAAATACCGTGAAACAAACACCACGTACACTAATTTAATGGATATCAACCAGCCTTTATCGATTTTTATAATACCTCATAATTTTTGCATTTGATTGCAGTTTAGTCCGAGCCCATCCGCAGATGTTTCAGTTTGAATGTTGTCTGGTTAAATATTCCCTAATTTGATTTTTCATTATATTATATTCTAAGATTTAGTCTAACAGTTATTAATTTTTGTGATTACTTAGCCTTTCTTAATCCATAGAACAGTGAATCAACCAATACATCCACACAGGAGACCATTTTATATATTATGAGAGTTACCTATTAAAGTAATCTCTTAATGTATTTTTCCATATTTCCTTCTTTAAAGGGTTATGTTGATCAGCATTGTGACATGGTAATCCCAAAGCATTTGTTTTTTGCCCTTTTACTATTTGTGCTATTGTTGTAGAACGACACACCTGTTCAATCACACTACTTACAAGACATGTTTGTGCTATGCTGTGAGCTATATTCACTAAAATCCTAGCAGGGCCATCTCTTTAGTTACCTAATGTGAACTTTCTTAAGGGAATCTGGCGCTAAATAAACCAATACAGTTTAATCTTGAGAACGACCTCAGCTACACAGCCCCTAAACCTAGTGTGCTAAGTTATTTTAATGTTAAATAAATTCTGCAATATGTTAATGTGCACATAAAACTTTCAAGTTTAATCAGCTTCTAGGAATTTTGCATCATATTAAATTTCTAGTGAGTCTCAATAACTGCCTTCTTTTTGGATTTTTTTAGCTTGAAGTTTAATATCAAAGCAAATTCCTAAACCCAGTTTAAATGGGGTATATATAATAGTTTTTATCGCAATTTTTTTCAATTTGCTTTTTAGAATTTTAAAGCAATAGTATATCATAATATAGTGTGGTTTATGTAAAGTACTGACAGTCAATGATAAACATGGTTATGAAAAAAAAGATGAGATGGATTTGGAGGATAAATCTTTGAAAAAGCATTGATTAATACAACCAGGTATTTTAAAGTTAAACTTTTATTATTTATATATTTCACAATAAAATTTATAGTGCCTAAAATATAACAAATTGTATTTTTTAACTACATACTAAATTCATTTCTTTACCAAAACAGTTAATCAATCTCTAGCTGTTACTTAATGATAAACCAATTTTTTTTCTGTGTTTGAAAGCACAACTCTAAAAGTTAAAGTGTAACCCTCATGGATATTAATATGTTTGCATAACATAATACATTACTTTTCATTGTAGTATATTAACAACTTTTATATATAGAGAACAACTTTACGGATCCCAATGTCAACTTCACAAAGACAACTGCTTTTAAGTTTACCACAAATCATGAGCTTACAGACTATGTTGAAAATGAAAAAAATGTAACAACAATATCCAGCGATTATGCCTAAAGCTCTAGATAGATTAATATGCTGTGTGGATTGTTTTTAATCAAAAATACACCAAAAAATTTGGAACTTTAATGGCATCAATATCCAATAGTTTATAATAACTTTATTGAAGCTTTCGAACTCGACAATTGTTGAATGCCCATATCCATAACATAACCTAAATCAGGGGTTCTTAACCTTTTTTGTATGGTTTACCCTTTTAAGCGAAAGTAGCAAACTATATCAGTTGTGACGTAACAATGAAGTAACTAAGAAATAAGGATGTTGCAAATTAACTAACATAGCTATCAATTCGGCTGACCTAAATCGATGTGTTTTAAATGTTCTGGCCCATAAACCCTTTGGGGCAGTGGTTCTTAACCAGGGTTCAATCAAACACCTGGGGTTCGACGAGAACAGCCTCTGAAGCATTACCACACTGTTTACTTAGCTCCGCGGGACCTTTAAACCTATTTTCTCTCTTATTTGTATATTTTAAGGAATCTATTAATGCTAATGTCATGTTTCTCCGCATGACTCATAAAAAATGTTTTATAGGCAAACATATGTCGAGTGAAAATTGGGTTTAACAATGCTTGCAGAGTAACACAGGGGTCGACAGGGTATCAAAGGTTAAGAACCTCTGCTTTAGGGTTCAACAAATGTCCTTAAAATGGAATTGTGCACAGTGCAACTGTAAACCTGCGTATGTGTTGTAATGCTATACACACTTAAATTATATTATATCCAACGGAAAATGTCCTTTGTCACTCACATTTCAGGGCTAATTTTTATAAATCTGTTGTTTTCTGAATAGTACAATATGTTTCTTTATATGGGCTGTAGCATTTCTTAAACTTTTCCAATTCTGTTAACCCCTGTGTCAGAATTCTGCATTCCATTCACTCCTATTTAAAACATAATGCAAAGCCATATATTCTACTGAAGATTGTGAACAGATCTGTGTTTAGTGTTCCTACATATAGACTATTTTTTGCATTTTATGTAAAAATATATGGTATATTTGAGGAAAGCCCTAAATATTTGCCGACTAGGGATGCTTTTTTGTTTTGCAGTGTAGTATTTGTTACAAATGTGTAGCCTGTTGTTCGTGTATATTGTATTTTTAGAATTTTGGCCGCCGTGACTTTACATTGGTTCACATTTTTTAAGAAATTCATCTTTTTCTTTTAAGAATTAAAACAAAACTATGCCCAGTGAAAATTATTTACAAATTTGAATATTGGGTTTAGTTTATATTGCTAAATATTTGTTATGTTTGTCTTGTTTTCAACCTCTTTTAGGCCTTTTAGATGGTTATCTATTTCTTGTGACCTTTTTCTTAAACCCTGTTTTGAATATGCTTATTTCCAAAAATAATGAAACAATACAACTGTATTTGCTAACTTAATCTATTTATACTGTCTTTACGAAACATTTTTTCTTGTTTAACTTGTGAATTTTCAAGTTTACAATTGATTAGTTTCTAATGAGTTTGTTTTTGCACTATAATATGTAATAAACAAAAAAAAGATTTTATTGAAAGGTGGTGATAGTGTTTTTGCAATATTGTGAAAAGTTAACAAAATGTTTTACATTATAAAAATCATGTAAATAACGCAATATTATCAATAAAAAAGTTGATAAAACACTAATGACTAAGCTAAGCCAAGTCATTTAAAGCAAAACGTTAATGCACCCATAAAGTCATTGAATTACGGTACTACAGCACGGATGCGTTTTACGTACATTGTGTCAAATAAAGGGGGAGGGGCTGTTTAGGAAAGAAATTGTTATATGGAATGTTGCGTTCCAGTTGTCTGGACGACGTTGAGTTGTTCTAGCCAAGTTAAAAAAAAAACAATTTTAAAAATGGCTAAACGTATTTTGTTAAATAGAATCGGGTTTATTCGCCATCCTTCCAACACTATATAGTACGAAACAAGTTGTTGGCTGCTTATCTACTTGCTTTCCTCTGAGCATCCGTAGCTCAACTTATAGAGCGAAGTTGTGGGCACGAGGTCAAAAGTTCGAAATTCGCCGCAGGCTACATTTTTCTAATCTTGCCTTGCCTGCATAATTAATAGACTGATTTGGTTAGTCACTTGAAGGTTCCTGGTTTGCTATTAGGTTATCTCTGGTCAAAAGACGGCTTCAGAAGGGATCGCAGTGGTTGTAATGTACACGTACGTCGTATGTGTGTGTTTATTGAAAATATGAAAACATTTTGACCGATGAGTGTCTTCATCACTGGACATTCTGACTACTAATTGTATATCTGCTCCTGTATTTGCCTTTTGTTTTCGATTGATACTGTCCTCACCAAACTTTCTACTTTTTACCTTAATTCATCAGCTATTAGCTTCTTTAGGATCCACAAGATCGCTTTGTCTTGCGTAATGTTAAAAGTTAAACAAAAAACAATTAATATTGGAAGACGGTGTTAGTTGTTGATACATATTTTGTATCAAACCACGGTTATGCCACGTTTAAAAATAATAACTAACCTTAGGTTTGGTAAAATGTGATGTGGTGGTCCAGTGACCAGAGTAAAGACATGTAACTTGCCCTAGAAATTTGTTAATAACGACTTTGCAATTTTGAAGAATACTAGCGCCACCTTGCGGGTATGCTTCAAAGTAAAGGTATACAAAATGCTTCAATCACAATGTTAAGTCTAAGCATTATAATTAATAAACAGAAATAATCAGAAAGGTGGTACAACTAACAAGCTATTAAGTTAGCAGTCGAGATCCTTGCGAGACGAGAATTTTGAGGCCAAAATATACACTTTAGTCTTACCTCATTCACATTACATTCGACATGTTGATTTGTAATATCAATAATTACAATTTAAATCAAAATACAAATTTTTAGTTTAATTTTAATTTATTTCCCAACCGAAACGAAACATATGATTACCTTGAGACACAGATTTCAGTTCGAACAGGGTGATCTAAAGTTGACAGCATCGCGGGCCACAATATTTCATGCATATTCATTGTGGACCACAAACATAAGGTTACAGGAGCGGATCAACGATTTTGTTTGATCGGGGCAAGAAATGTTAAAAAATGACGTCACAAAGCACCGTCAAAGACTTAAAAGTTCCAGAAGTATGCTGCATTAGTCCGACTTGTGCGCAAATGAAAAGGAGTATTATTGATACTGGGAAAAATGGTGCGCGAAGCGCGAAAAATTTGCGTATTTGACAAAACTTTCAATTTAGAAGACTGCTTTTTATAAGCTTGGAATGTTCGCTGAAACCGTATGAATCTTAGTAAAGTTTAAAGAGCGATGCTGCATAGGCTACTAATCGCTAAATTGCAAAGACGTTATCATTTCGCGCAAAAATGTATTAACCAGATAAATTTGGGTAAAATTGCATCTTAGAAAGGGACGCGTTAGCCTAAAGTCACATGAAAACCTTTAAAACAATACTTTTCAGCAGCGTGATATATTTTTTTATTTTTTATTAATAATAATTTATATAGGGTCGTACTTTTTATTTAATCTTCATATCAAAAAAACGACAAACAAAGCGCAAATATATCTTATAAGTTTGCAAAAAATCCATTTTACAAAGTTACATATTATAGGACGCACTGCGGCTTTTCCTAAACCGGTCTAACACATACAAAATGTAAGCGTTCTTGCCACCCCTTCGGTCCGAATTTTGTGAGCGATGGGAAACTGGTTTATTTAACGATATGACAGAAAAATGTAATCATACACAAACAATTGCAGTATGCTTACTGTTCGTTGCTCGACGCATAGCTTTCATGCTCGAAGTAAACATTTGAAATCGACTGGTTACGTTCGCGATCGAGATATGAATTTCGAGTTCGAATTATTTACTTCATAAACTGTACGAACAATTTAGATCGACGCATAACTTTCATGTTCGAACTAAAGATTTCGAGTTGGACTTATTACGTTCGTGATTGAGATATGGATTTCGAGTTCGAATTATTTACTTCACAAATTGTACGAACAGTTTAGATCGACGCATAACTTTTATGTTCGAAGTAAAGATTTGAGATCAACTTATTACGTTCGCGATCGAGATATGGATTTCGAGTTCGAATTATTTACTTCACAAACTGTACGAACAGTTTAGATCGACGCATAACTTTCATGTTCGAAGTAAAGATTTCGAGATCGACTGGTTACGTTCGCGATCGAGATATGGATTTCGAGTTCGAATTATTTACTTCACAAACTGTACGAACAGTTTAGATCGACGCAAAACTTTGATGTTCGAAGTAAAGATTTCGAGATCGACTTATTACGTTCGCGATTGAGATATGGATTTCGAGTTCGAATTGTTTACTTCACAAACCGTACGAACAGGTTAGATCGACGCATAACTTTCATGTTCGAAGTAAAGATTTCGAGATCGACTTATTACGTTCGCGATTGAGATATGGATTTCGAGTTCGAATTATTTACTTCACAAACTGTACGAACAGGTTAGATCGACGCATAACTTTCATGTTCGAAGTAAAGATTTCGAGATCGACTGGTTACGTTCGCGATCGAGATATGGATTTCGAGTTCGAATTATTTACTTCACAAACTGTACGAACAGTTTAGATCGACGCAAAACTTTCATGTTCGAAGTAAAGATTTAGAGATCGACTTATTACGTTCGCGATTGAGATATGGATTTTGAGTTCGAATTATTTACTTCACATACAGACGAACATTTTAGATTGATTTTTTATATTGATGTGCGTAGGTCGCAGTAAATATTTAATGTCAAATTGTAAACTTTTTTCTGTTAAAACTGTTAAAAATGTAACAAACCACATCAAATATTACTTAAACACTTATTAACACATAACCTAGAGAAGAAGCTTTCGCTTAAACTTGCTTTTTAATATTTTCTTTTGTGTTAAAGGAAGTTTTTGGCAAATTTAACACTAAACATTATAACTCTTAGTTGAATACTAATCCTGGCATTAAGCGACAGTGGAGTGCGCTGTAAGCCTGTGCTGAATATATTTACGTGTTATAATCTTTAGTCACAAAAATATTGCAAAAATATTTTAACTAAATTTAATTTACAGCACAATTGTCATACCCGCTAGGTGGCGCTAGAACCTATCAACATAACAAAGTCGTTTTTAATAAATAAGAAAGGTAAATTAAACGTCTTCGCTCAGGTTATTGAACCACCATGGCAAATCAGCATGATTTGAAAACAAATATGTATTAATTACTAGTACCGTCTTCCATTATTAATTGTTGTTTCGCTTAACATTACGCAAGTTAGAAAGTCTTTCGCAACCTGATACCGATAGAAAACAAATTTCACTAGAAAATACTTATTTTTCGTATTGGCAGTTTCCATCGAAAACGTTTGCGTAAACACATTTAGGACGTGTCGTATATGTTAAGTGATCAGTTGGAAATGACCTACCATCTACTATACGTTCAATAATATGTGAACAAATATGTGAATTGCTGCATTTAAAACAACGTTTTGTGAAAACGACCTGATTCATTAATAATTATTTACGATTTTTTTTTTAATTACGATGTTAGTCGAAGTTATGAAACACGTTTTAAACTTGGCTCGCACCACTCAAGTGTCGTCCATTGTACAACATACTCTTTACTATTTGTTAAACCTTAAAACTTTGGGTTGCCTCAAAATTGCACTTAAACTTTTGCCTAAAATGATTTCACATTAAGTATTTTGAAAAAATGATTTGTCTTAAACTTAATGTTTTAGTTGAATACATTTTTAGCAAAGGAGCATTATTCTCTTGTTTAAAGCAGTTTTCTTAACTTAAATTGGACTTGGGAGACTTTCTAAATGACTTGCTTGCCTTGACAACACTGTAAACACAACATCACCGCCTTTTAATAATAACTGATTTGTTTATTATCACTATGTCGCAAAAAATAACTCTTTTGAAACTCTTAATGTTATAAATAAAAAATACCAATCTTACAATTGATAAAGTTACCAAATATGGTTGTATTGTTTTGTTTTTTAGAGAGGAACATACTTAAACCATTGTTAACACTGATTACGTTTGTGGTACTATTCTAAATAGAACGACAGGAAAAAGACAAACGCGAGAAATTTTCACAAATAGACGAAAAGTATTTTCCAAAGCAACACAAAATAAACCCAATATTCAAATTTGCAAATAATAACTAGGCATAGTTTTATTTCTAATTGTAGATGCAAAATATGCACTTATTTTATAAGTGAGAAACAATTTAGTCAAAATAACAAACGTCCAAAATTCTGTTATACCAATGATAGATACCTGCTAATTTTATAACGTTATACATACAAAGTGGAAACAACGTCACCAGTGTGACAAAGCAGTAAAAATACGTTTTCATAAAAAACATATTCAATGACGGAGTAGGCCGTGACCAGCAGAAATACCCAAGCTCAAAATAAAAACAAAGAAGAATTATAAGAGCCACTGAATATGACAATTGCGCACGGAACTGTTTGTCATTTAGAACAGATCCAATGTTTTAAAAAAAACATGGGTTATGTCACTGGTTTTGAACCTTTTATGAGCTGTGGTTTCCTTCCATAAAATCACAACAACTTGTGACCTTTACGCTTACATTTCAGTGTTTCGGAAACAAATATTTTAAATATAAAATGACCGACACTTCCCAAAGACTGTTCTTACAGCCACTCTACACAACAAATAAGTCAATGCGTTTGGGCAGAAAAACGATGGAGGTTGTAGTTAGATTTATACAGAAGTAGGTAGGAAATGATGAATCTTTAAAATAATCTTTACTAATTTTTAAACATTGAAAGGAGTTGTCTTCGTGGCGTTGACAATGGAATCTGTAAAGTTGTTCAGTATATATAAAAGTTGTTAATATGTATGAAGTGGCAAACATGCCAATATTCATAGATTAACACTGAAATAGAAACAAATGTGCTATCACATTGTGAAAAAATCGATTATGTCTCTATTAGGGTTAAAGCTTAAGATAATGCAGTTCGAAAATACAATTAGTTATTTTTAGACACTCTAATTTTTATCCTAAAACTATGTTTTAAGGAAATAATAAAATTTAGACCATTGTTATTTCATAATACCTGTTTTTACTGTTCAATCTTTTTTAAACGATTTATCCTCCATAGTCATCGACTCATCTCATTTGGTTTTTAAATTATTATGTTTATTTTTGACTTTCAGTATTTCATATAAACATTATAATATACTATTGCTATTTCTGAAAAACAAATTAGAGAAATAATCATGTGTAATTAAAAAACATTGCTAAACCTTCTTAAACTGGGGTTTTAGAGGTGATTTGCAGGATTTGTTATGTAAACAATTTTGAAAAATTATATGTTTTTAGAGAGAAGGTGGTATTTACGTAACATTTAGAAATTTGGTACACTAGAGACTAGACCGGTACACCAAAATATGCATGGGGTGCACCAGTACGAAAAGGTATACACTGGTGCATCACAAAATTTTAATGAACCATTAATACCACAATTTTTTTGATAAAACAGTCATTAAATAGCTTCTTTGCTATTTTTTCAAGTTTGTTGGAATGCTGTTTTATGACATTCAATAGGACTCGCAAGCAGCCTACAGGCAAGCTCTCACCAAGAGTGTATAGAACTTCGGCAGATTTGCTCAGTTTAATTGACATCAACTTTAGGGGTCACCAAATCAAAAAAGGTTGAAGAGCACTGCACTAGACCACAAAGAAGGAAAACTGGGAAAATAATTTAAATGAGATAACTTTAGGTAACTATCCTAATACATAAAATGGTCTCTGTTCGCATGTATTGGTTGATTCACACTTTTATGTGTTAATATTCACAAAAATGAAAAACTGGAATACCATATCTTACTATATTTTTTAACCTATCTTATCTTTAATTTTTTTAACCTCCCATAATATTTAACCTACCTGAACCCAACCAGAATATTGTGCATTGTTATAATAAACTATTTAAACCAGGGCTGCGAAGTCGGTCAAAAATACCCCAAATCCAACCTGGTCAATTGTGCGATTTCGTTGAGCCCCAAGTCCGGCCCTAACTCTACATGGTTGGAAAATATTCCACCTTTACAATTTCCAGTTAGGGCCATATCAGTTTCAATATTTGGTTCTGCGCATGCGCATGTCGGATTCGGGGCTCTGGTCGTTTTACATGGTTTTACTCCTCTTGAGTCCGACTCCAGCAAAACAAACAGAGTCCTCAAATCCAGAGTCCTAGTCTGACTCTGATTTAAACACTGGAAAAATGCTCGAGTGGACATAATTGTATTCAGACATTGTTACTTAACACACCTGATATTTTAGGTACAGGGGTATTAATAAAGAGAAAAATCAAATTAAGGAATATTTAGCCGGACAACATTCAAACTGAAACATCTGCAAATTAGCTCTGACTAAACTGCAATCAAAAGCAAATATTGTGAGGCATTATAAAAAACAATAAATGTTGGTTGAAGTCCATTTAATCAGTGGATGCGGTGTTTGTTTCACGGTATTTTTAATCCCATGATAAGATCTTGACAAATTATAGAAAAGAATGAATGCAAGTTGTTGAAATAGAAAAATACCTGTGCTTTAGATATGGCAAAAAGTACTATGCATTCAGTAGTTCCATAAACCAGGGGTCTACAAATAGTTAGATTGAAATTTAGGTCACAAGTAAGTTTGGGTTGCGCCAAAAAGTATTTGCGGACCCCTGGCGTAAACAATTGGGGTTGATTACATTGACAACATCTAAGTCACCGTTTCTCAACCGGTGCGCTGCGAGAAAATGGGGAAAAAATGTTACAAAAATTCTGTATTAGGCCTATTTGTAGAATTTGCGAATACTTTTAGAATAAAATCTAGTCACTATTTTCTGTGAATAAACACTGAGCAATATGACTGGATTCGTAGCCCTTATTGAAATCCCAATAGTTGATGTTGGCTCTTCGCTAACAAAGAAAGAGGAACTATTGCAATCTAGTGGGGCTTCCGCCTTAAGACCACAATTAAAACAACAGCAACTTCGGCATAAAAAACAGTTCGGAGTAAGACCGAAATAGGACTGATACCTAATACTCGTAATAGCGTTTAAATCAAAATAAGACCTAAATTCGTCCGAATAAGGCCTAAATGGCAAGAATAAGGCCTTTGCTACCTTTTACTTAACCCCAAACCCCACCCATAACTTCAACACAAACTCCCCTAATAATTTTTACCATAACCCAAATTCTAATTCTACCCATTACTCGCGCCTAACTCCAAACAGAGGTAAACAATCCTGTGCCAAAACACTATGGCACCCAACCGACGACACCAAAAGGCCGATGCCAAGAATATGTCCTTTAATTCTCTTTAGGCATGTCTTATTGAGCACATCGTATTTTATAGCAGGTCTGTGGAGTCGGGAGTCATATTTGAGACTCGGCGTACCATAATCGATTTATTTTGCTGAAATCGGACTGATGGAGTCCCGAGTCTGACGTGCGCAGTACCAATTTTAAAACTAATAATCCCGCCAAATGCAAATTAAAAAGGCGAAATAGCATATGGTGGATATTTTTCAGCAATGTATTGTGGTTGGATGAGATATATGACACCCCTATGAGGGGATTGTTGAAAATCCACCTTAATTTAGATACGTAAATGGGAAATTTAAATGCTGTAGGATTGCAGACGAGTCGGACTCGGGAGTTGGAGTCGGGTTATTTTTAACCGACTCCGCAAGCTTCTTAATAGATAATAGAATTGGGAGCCTGATGTAATAAAAATTGCCAGCAAAAAACAAAGTTAGCAGTCGACTCGCGCGTCAGGTGCGCCACCACGTTTTGAAAGGTTTACAAGTGCGCCCTGGGGTGAAAAAGGTCGAGAAACACTGATCTAAGTAAACTCTCCGAAATACAAGGCAGGTTAAATCATTGCTTAAACAATGGCATAGAATGTAAACTTGCAGATGACAGACTGATATTTTTGGCATGTGGCATTTTGTCCAGGTGAGTACTGATTTGTTTGCACTTACCAGACTGACAGGGCTGCGGAGTTGGTTAAAAACAACCTGAATCCGACTCCCGACTTCGACTCCAGTCAAAAGAGCTATTTTGTCAAGTACCGAGCCTGGCCCGGACTCTACAGCCTGTATTTCACCAAATTGCGTAACTCTTATAACGTGGATATTCAGCAATCCACCTATAGGGGTATCTAATAATTCATTCACTCACAATACATGGTTGGAAAATATTACACCATTACAATTTCCATTTGGCGGCCATATCAGTCTACTTGGGTAGATTTACAAGGTCTTACCCGAGTCCAGAGTCCGACTCCAACCAAAACAAATCGACTCCCCGAGTCCGACTTCGCAGCCCTGCTGGCGAGTGAAAATTTTACTTCAAAATCAACCCTGGATCACTTTGTAATTTTGCAGATCCGTGGACAGTATTGCAAATTTCAAAATTTGATGCCAAGAAAACACAACTTTCAATAGTATTAAGAGCACTTATTTGTTGTATGTTATGCAATTAATTTAGGAATTTGAAAAAATGAATCTAACAGACCAAGAGCCATAACAAAATGATTGATTCTACAAATGTACACATGCCTTTAGAAAGGCTTCTAAAAATTGGGGGCTCTTTTAATTTGGTACATCAAAAAAGGCAAAAAATTACAAAAAGGTACGGCCTACAAATACCACATACTGCAACGCACATTATTTGAGTTAGCGTTTGGGTTAGTGTTAGCCAAGCATTATTATTAATAGTAAATAAAAAAATGTGTGAACTCTTGAAACCCCAACCTGCAGGGTAACCCAAACAATGTGTATTGCAGTGTTTGCAGACCATTTTTCTTTGCGTTACTCTTTACTTACCAAATTGAAAAAAATTGGTGCCCCAAAATCAGTTAGCTTAATCAGGATTTGCATGCAAGCAAGGCTTGAAAATAGCCTTTGTTTGCTTGCACTAAAATCCTGATCCAACTAATTTCAGTAAGCCTTCCCGAAGGCATGATGCATGGTATATAATGTGTGGAAATATCATTGGTCAGCACTAGGGTTGTTGGTCAGCACTAGGAAGAATTAATTAAATGCTTGGAGCTAAAATAAAATAGTTTTAAACATCATAATGATGAAATTAGGCACATAGATATTCGTCAGGATTTTCATTTTTCAATCCTGTTTCTCAGGAGTGAAAAAATCTGGGAAAAAGAGGACTCTAGTCAGCACAGTTCCAGAAGGGCTTGTTCACAAATTGTAAATTGTTTTATTTGTTGTATATGGGCTGTTGATCCTCTTCAAATAAAGTTGTATTTACCAACAAAATGCAGCAGGCGTCTGTGTTAATTGTCATGTTTCAAACAGCTCCCACTGAGCCTGTGCAGGTCAGTTGTAAAACGACCACAAATTTTAGACGTAGCTTTATTTTAGCACTGCAATAACCAGAGTTTCCAACTTCTAAATTGGTATACTGTACACTTAAATATTGGTAGGATTTCCAACACAAGGTGTGTAAAAACATAATTGCACACCTTAAAAGTTGTTTCTGTATGCCAGAGATCTCGGCGTAAAGTGCAATGAAATTCAAACAGCAGACTGGTGCTTATGTACTGCATGGTAGCTAATGGGTAAACAAGACATTTGCTACTTCCCCTAAATGTTGCTAAGTTTGTATAGCAAGCTACCATTTTGTACGCTTAATGGCACCTTTCCATGAGAAAACATATAAAGCTACAATGTTAAAAGAGCTTCCCGGTTGTTTGTTGAGAGGGCAGCCAATTACATAAACTACAGAAACCCTGCATATGCCCTTTCTGTGCCAATTTATTACATTTCATTATAACTATAACCTACACTACAAGTACAAGAAGTTACTGGCGCTGGTCTAGAATCCTACCAAAACGCACATTATTTGGGTTAGGGTGGGTCAAGTATAATAATTAAATAATGAATATAACAACACAAAACTCACCCATACGCACGCCCAAACGCTAACACGCACGCTCAGGTTCGAAGTAAGGCCAGTTTCCCGCTCATAGCCGCGCATTCCATGTAAAATCAACGTATAATGCGGCCAGCCACTAAAAATCGCTGGCGCTGGTCTAGAATCCTACCACAACGAAACACCATTTGGGTTAGGGTGCGGGTTAGCGTTTGGGTTAAGGTGGGTCAAGTATTATTATTAAACAAAGAATATAATAATACTTGACCCACCCACACCCAAACGATAACCTGCACCCTAACTCAAATTTTGTGCGTTGATTTTAGAACTGTGGTAGGATTCTAGACCAGCACCAAATCGCTCAAACGCGCAAAACTTTTGTCGCGTTAACGGTTTTCAGTCTTGTACTCCATCATCAGTCGCGCTAAATTTGCAAATAACGTTATTACAGGAATTAAAGCCGCGCAATTTCAAGCTGCAAAATCGTGGTAGGATTCTAGACCAGCGCCAATTTACTTTTCCAGGCTATTTTGCTTTTGTCTGTTTTATTAGTTTATAAAATTATGTTGCTTGAAAAAAGCGCCTTTTAGCCTAGATTCGCGTTTTCCCGCGTTTCAGTCGCAAAAAGGTAAAGGGAAGTCCCCATCCAACGGGAATCAGACATTTCTCTTTCTATGCTAACAGGCGTGATCCTGGAATCAGGAAATCATATTCCTTTGGCTTATCTTTGCGACAAAAATGCAGTATGCTGTGGCATGGCTAAGCCAAACTTGCCGACGAATCGGGTGACGTGTCAGTGTGCTCATATCTCGCTTTATAACCGATGATTTTAAAATTACTTGTGGTAATTTGGCATATAACCGAACGGTACTGTTCCGTATTGTGTCTAAAATGCGACCGATCGGGCGACATATGGCGACAATGGTCTGCCGTCCGGCGGTCAAACTTTGCCATTTATTATAAGAGATATAATTCGACTAATTTGGACCAAAAGAAGCATGTAGCTCGAAATTAAACAACATATTGATCAACAATTTTTACACATTACTCTCTGATGTTCGTTACGCAAGATGCAACCTAATGTAATCTTTGCATTAGGCATTTATTCCAAACATGGATCCTTAAAAAAAACTTTTCTGTCTGACATAAAATGGCGGTCGTTTTCTGTATGGCAAATTGAGCCCAGGCCCCAGGAGCAACTGCGCTAAACACTTCTGTTTAAAGTTCAACATGCGCTACTTTAATTAACGCAAAGTTTAGCACAGATTAATTCGATATCATGAATTCATTTGGCGAAAGTTGCTGACTCGTGCCTTAATTTTAATATCTGATTTTATTTTTTCGTACACCGCCCCCGATTACGAGAAATAGTATCGTATAGCCACTACTCAAAGTAAGGTGCACCAAGCCTATATATATGGCCCAAGGGCGTGTAAATATTTTTGTCAGGCTTTGATAAAATTATCATAGGTTTTTTAGTGTTGGTACACGTTAGTGGCCAGGACAAACTTGTGATTTTGTTACAAGGCCTGACTGCATTCTATAATTTGTAGCCGCCAAAGATTTACGCCAAAATTTGTTTTGGCTGAAATCCTACGACAAAATAGGACAATATTTACGCCAAAAACAGAGTTAATAGAGTTAATTCACCAGGCCAGTGATATTTCACGCCAAATGACGTCACTGGCGTGAATTTGGGCAAGCATTCCACGCCAAAGATCTCTGGCAGGAAGGCAGTGGAATGTAATCAGGTTACAAGGCACCAAAGGCCTTGTAGAACTTCATCCTCTAAAAGTTGGAATTATTTTCATAATTCAACCCTCAATAAACTTTCCTAAAAAGTAATATACATGTTAGGATAAAATTGTGTGATTGCTGGATAAGTTATGGGCGCTGGTCTAGAATTCTACCACAGCTGGCACAGCATTGAAACAATTAATGAATCAAAGCACAATATTTGGGTTAGGGTGTGGGTTAGTGTTTGTGTGTCGGTGGGTCAAGTGTTATTATATTTATATTTAATAATAATGGGTAACACTAATTTACGGAATGATGAATGGTCGGAACGCTCACTAATTTATGGAATGGTTGGAATTGTTGGAATGGACTGAATAGGGCCTAATTTGATGAATGGTCGGAACGGAATGAACTCTCGGAATGAAATGAACGAAGCTGTAGGAACAGAATGAACTGTCGGAATGAAATGAACGAAGCTGTAGGAACAGAATGAACTGTCGGAATGAAATGAACGAAGCTGTAGGAACAGAATGAACTGTCGGAATGAAATGAACGACGCTGTAGGAACAGAATGAACTGTCGGAATAGAATGAACTGTTGGAATGAGATGAACGTTCATTCTATTCCGACAGTTCATTCTGTTACTACACTTCGTTCATTTCATTCCGACAGTTCATTCTGCTCCTTCAGCGTCATTCATTCCATTCCGATAGTTCAGTCTATTCCGACAGTTCATTCCGTTCCGACCAATCATCAAATTAGTTTCGGCCCTATTCATTCCATTCAGACAATTCCGACCATTCCGTAAATTAGTGAGCGTTCCGACCATTCATCATTCCGTAAATTAGTGTTACCCAATAATAATAATTGACATAGTCAAACGCCCACCCTAAGCCAAATAATAATGTGCGTTGTGGTAGTGCAGGGGACACTATTATTTGTTCTTATTATTGATATTAAGTATTAAAATCAAACTTTATGATGTAACCCAATGACCATAACACATTTGACGGCTTCTATAAAACAAGTAACACAGAGGCTTGAAGCGATGTGTACAAAAGCTGTTGGCAATAAGCCAAACGAGACTAAACGAAACTTATGAACTTAACCAACTGGACGTCACTGAACTAAACGCAACTGGACAAATGGCTCAACTCACTCAACTAACATAATGCGACAGACAGATTTTATTATGCTGGACTGTTAGTATTGTACCATGGACTTAAAGTTATTCCTGTAAGTTGATTGCCGTTCGTTATTCAATAAACTCAGATACGTTTAATACCTTGCTGTGGGTAAGCTGTTGGAACACGCACCTTCGATCAATCTTTAACCAATGGAACCGGAATCAATCAATGCATAAACTTGCATCAGTCTCTACAATTCAAGTTTAGCCCTGCAGTAGGATTCTAGACCAGTGCCAAGTTATTTAGCTATAAAGTAATGTCAAAACATTTCAAATCAGTATCTTCGTATATATACTTGGAATATACAGTAACAAATGGGATGTTGTAAAAATGTATGGTTCTTTAAAAATCTATAACATGACAAAAATCAGTGCCAGAATCCTACCACATTCAAATATAACATCCGCATCAAAATACATAATTTAAATTTAGATTCATAGAAGTTGTTTTACAGTTTCAGGTTTACAGTATATCACTTTGTTGAACAAAATAACTAGCGTGTTATGCCTGGAGGATACAAGAAGAACCATAAGGGCCGAAGCCGACAGTTCACCAGCGTCGCCGAGCTTGAATCGCAACGGAAAGAGGATGAACGAAGACGGAGCTCCAAGAAGGATGAATCGTCCTCGGATGAAGACGAGGACGATGATCAGAACGCGAAGAACGTAATCGAGGTGAACAATCCGAACTACGTCGTGCAGAAGAACAAGAAGCTCTCCGACTTGAATGAAGTCCCTACCAAGAAGACGGAGCTGTCGCGTCGCGAAAAAGAAGAGATTGCAAAGCAGGAGGCTACGAGACGCTACCAGCAACTGCACGCCGAGGGAAAGACCGACGAGGCTAAATCCGATCTCGCTCGTCTCGCCATCATTCGCAAACAAAGGGAGGAGGCGGCAAGAAAGCGCGATGAAGAGAAGAAGGAAAAAGAGAGTCGCGCACAGGCCAGCAAGGAAGCGAGCCTGAATGCGATCCGAAGCAAAGGCGGCGGCAGAAAGAAGAAATAAACGATAACGTTTTAGCAAAATTCTGGTCCACTTTGCTATCCAAGTCGTTGCAGACATGTTTAACTCACTTGGAATAATACAAAGCTAAAAAGCTGCTTTTTGTTTTATCGTAGGAGACCTTTGCTGCATGTAATGTGACTATGTCTGGCAATACTATTTTTCTTTGTGGGTGGGAAATCTAAGACCCCTGACAAAATAACAATTATTATGTGGTGTTGGGATTTTGTGTTCTAAAAAACAATCATTAATATAGATCTGTTTAATGTTGCTGTATGATTTCTTAATTTAATGACTTTTTTTTTTAAATTTAAACAAACGTGTTTTTTAAATCTTAACTAAATTTTAGTACATAATAATGTGTCTGCAGTATATGCTTGTTTGCTTTTGAGAATGATAAGAACGTGCTGCTCGTTTTTTTTGCGTTTCAAAATTCACAAGTTGAGTGTGCGGTTTATTGTTGGGTGATTTTATGAAAAGTATCAGAATAATTGTTGTTTGATTTTGCCAAGAAACAAGTGTTTCATGATACACATGCTTTCAACTCTTAACAGGTTCAGTTAAAATTAATCTTAGGTGCCTGGTCTGTGCTTAGTTTCTCAAACTCTGGTTGCCATGGCTATGGTGGATGATCCAGATTGGCTGCTTAGTCACATCCGTCACTCGTTTATCACCAGCGACGACACAGGGATGTGCGAAATGGTCATACAAGACAACGACCTCTTAACACTCGATGAGCATCGCAAGCGACTGAAAGAGCGTCGGTCCAAAAGTGCGGCCTCAGACAAATCCAGTGCTGTCTCCAACGGAAAAGAACCGGGAACACAATTAGGAAACTCGGTGGAGGGCACATCAGACGATGACCAAGTTATTCCCTTGTCGCCCAGCCCCGATATCACCTCCGGGTGGGATTTTGGTATTCGCAGGAGATCGAACACTGCTCAGAAGCTGGAGCGAATACGCAAGGAGCGTCAAAATCGCGTCAAGATCAAAACGGTTCATTGGAAAGACCTGCCTGAACGATTCATGAACGAACACTTGGACCTGATGTTTGCAAAGAGAAATGCACTTCCCACTGCTGAAGACTGCTCAACTGGTTTTGATTCCGACTCGAGGGAAACTATAGACGGATATATTTCCAATAACTTTGCAGAAGAACTGGATGCAATGAAAATTACGGAAAAGTCTGTTCCAGTAATTGTAAGCCAGTCTGCTTTTGCCACAGGCTTTAATTTGAATCCTGAACCCGATGAGACTGAAATCAAAATCCCAAAACGAACACCAACAGTTTCTGTGTTGTCCGAACAGCTGTCAAAGTCTGTTAATGTGGTGAACAATCCATTTAAGGACTATTCCAAGTTTGACGGGCGTGGACACGAGGGTTCAACCCATACACAGCGAATTAACATGTTTGTTTACGTTTATGCCGAAGCCCCGCCCATACGACCCCTTCAGGTTGTAGTTCTTTCGGCAGGTGCAAAAATAGTCGATTTGATCGGACTCACATGTTGGCAATATGTGACAAACAATTTGCAGCCGGCACTAAAGCGATCCGACGTACAAGGATTTTCCCTTAACATTGCTGAAGATGACGGTGAAGTCGATTACGGTTTTCCTGCATTAGAAAACAACGAGCCTGTATCCAAGTTCAGTTTTCCGACTCTCGCTTTGGTTGAGAAACACCAGGTAAGCGAAGACGCTTCCGATGAAGGAAAATTCCGAGAGAGCGTTTTCGTTCGCGTGAACGACTACGCCGGTTTTTCGCTCATTCAAGTTGAAGACTTGAATGTAACAATGGGCGAAGTGCTGAGAAAGGCGATCAAACGGCGCAAGGGAAACAAATACGTCGGGAAATATGTCTTAGAGTACATGGACAGGCCTGGTGTGGCCGTCGAAGAAGACCAAAGCTTGGACAGCACCAGTGCAATGGAATTTTACATGCTCAGAGAGCACAGTGCCAGAAGTGCAAGCAGCACCATTGACCAGGTTAAAAAATCAACACCAGCCAGAGTACATTTTGCCAATTAAGTTTATCTAAACATTATGCACCCTACAAATATTTAGCTGCTTCCTACTTTAAACCATGTCCTAGGGATGACACTATTATGTGCATTTCTTCTTTTCAGATAAAGACTTACTTGTTGTTTTAATTTTACCAATATTTAAGTTTTTCCTACTTTAAACCTTGGCTTACGAAAGCTAGATACAAACACTTAGAATCTATGACACTATTATATGTCTCGCCATGACACTATTATATGTCTCGCGATATTTTGTGTGATGAATTATATCCTCTACTACTGCAACAAAGCTATTTCTTGCTGCAAGTAAAATCTCTTATCATGACAATGCCATGCTATTCATGATTTTTTGTTTAGTTTATTGGCCTACCTGCAAGTTAACTAATGCTGTTTGTTATAAGTTGAATTCCTAATGCACTTTATTAATATTTATTTTTCGCATGTAATGGTTGTTTTTAACCAGCTAACGACTTTTACTTGCTGTAATGCAATCGTGCAATTTGTTTTGTTACATATTTTCTCTCCTGTTTTTGTCAAGACATATTGTAGCAATGAATAGGTCCGAAAATGATCTTGTTCCTCATTCGAATTCCTACAAGCCAAGTGTTTTGGAAGGGTTTCGGGCTTTGTTTTACCTAATACTGCCCTCCGAATCGCTTTATGAAGATGTGTCCAAAGTACCGAACTACCTTGACACGGTAAAAAATACTTAAAATCTTCAAGGTATAAAAATTTGTTTCCTAATTATAAACAAATTTCACTGTTAGTACCATTGCCGAATTTTAATTTTGTCACTAGAAAACAGATTATTTATGAGTTTTAATAAAAAAGTTGCACACTTATTATGTATGTCCTTTATGTTGAAGGTATTGGTTTGCTTTATGAGTCTTGTTGTGTTGGAACTTGCAATTGCTGCTTGGAAAGGCAAGAGAAAATTGAGAGTAAATGATTCTATAACAAGTGTAACTGCAGGTCTTTTGTCAAGAATTCTCAGGTTTCTATTTGCAAAATTATTATATAAATTATAAAGTTGCTAACCGGGTAAAAAAGAGTTGTTGCTCCAAATATAAAAACAAAGCTTTTTTTATATTAAGATAAAAATGTTTTATAAACTAAAAAAAATGAATCCAACCTATTTGTTTAATACACCGTACTTTACGATGTTATGTAAAGTATGTCGTAAAAACCTCAATTTGTGTGAGTTTTATTTTTATTGGATCCTTGCACTCATTTTATGTCTTGAAGTTAAAATAACTGCCGGTTTCATAAAAATGCCAAGAAACTTAAGTGCAATTATTAAATAATAAGTTGATAAAAATGAGCTTGTGCAGCACAATAATTTACCTACATTATAGAATACACAATAGATAACTAAACACAAAAATACATGGCACATTAACTAAGTGCAAATATGCTTTGAATTCTTGTGGCAGTAAAACCACACATAAACCATAATATATCTATATATGCATTATAATAATTTCCAATATATATATAATTATATAGACCCTATTCATGTCACTTTATGTTAATCAATGGATGGCTGTGAGGCGAATAGCCTGGTAACAGGCAAATAAATGTCTTAAACAATTATGATAACAAGCCTACTTTTCTTATACTTTCATTGGGTCACTCCAAACCATATATTTTTTATATATTTTAAGACATATATGTTCATTGCCTTTTTTAGGAATTTCGCAGCTCCGAAACTTTTACCCGCACAGTATCCTGAATGCATTTATTTTGATTTTTTGGCAGATCCAAACTCACCATTAATAGTAACAGGCATAATACGTCGCCAGGATAGTAATTTTACAATGAAAACGAAATAACTATAATATATAATAAAGGGATTTAGTGATAATCAATGTTGGAAAGCTAAAATAGATCTAAACACCTGTTAGCTTATAGCTTTTGTAATGGTATACTGGTTGATTTTTGTTATGAGTATGCTGTTATTATTTGTTGAAATTATTTCAGCAGTGCTAGATCACATTATAATCCATATGCCTTATCTTAGTTGCTTATATAATTTTGTAGGCTTTTCAGCAGTCGCTCAATTGAGCTTACCCTGTACATTTACATTCATGAACAATTCAATGCGAGTTTGCCGTGGGATTCTGCTTGGACGTGGCTTCTGTCGTTTCTTGTGGAGGATTTTCTCTACTATTGGTTTCACAGGGCTACACATGGTAATGTTTATAATACCTGCATTGTTTGAAATTGGCATTACTCCTACCAGTGTTGTAAAGATAATTTGTCTTAAATTTTAGGGCAAAATGACTTGACTTGACTTATATCTTTTAGATAAATGACTTTTGCTTGCTGTATTTTGCATTGTTCGTATCATTTACGTTGAGTTATTGCTCATAATCAGATGAGTTTACCAAAATATTTGATAAGGACTTGACATGCTTCAAATATGACTTGACTTTGACTTAAGTTATTTTACAAATGACTTTACTTGGACTTTTTAAAATGACTTGTTTACAACACTGAGTCATACTGTTCCTTTAATAGTAAAATATACATATTGTTTCTTTGCAGCTCATTTAAAGGGTTAACATAAAATATTTACTTTTCTAAAACAAAATACATATATATATATATGATTGCTTTATGCACTGAAGTTTCAATTTTTGCACAATTTTGTTTTTGCAGAGGTCAATATCATTTGGGCTTCACACCAGACACACCACAGCTCTGAGGACTACAATCTGACAACAGCTTTGAGACAATCCTTTGTGCAACGGTATTGGTCAATGGTATTTACTGTTATTAAATTGTGATTGTTTGGTGTTTAAAAGTTGAAATATGTAGCCAATTTAGGTCAATACTATATTTAAATTGCAACCTGTTAAATAAATGTGTGCTGTAAAGAAAGTAGCCAAATAGTATATTTGCATAGTCGTAAACCAGTGGTTCCCATCCAAAGTGTATCAACACTGTAGTTTCGTTTTTGATGCTGAAGATAGTGAGAGAATATTAAGGTTTTTTAAAAACCTAATTTTGCTCTCTTGCTAAGCGTTTGATACAATTATATATTCATAGGGTTTTTCGTGTTTTCCTACGTTGTGCAGTTGATATATCTTGATTCAATTCCGTTAGTTGTAAATATTAGTATGGTTGCCAAGCCAAGAATGTTTGGAAAACTGATCTGGACTGTTTGATATTTACATTGAAAACAGTTTACCAAACTCGAGACCAGGGTTTCTCAACCGTGGCTTTCGCCCCTCCTGGGGGGCCACGGAGCTGTCATTGGGGGGCCACAAGCATTTCTGTAGTAATGTCGTGCTATTGCAAAACCGTGTCACTATTTTCAATTTTTTCAGTTAAACTCAAACTTGTAGTGTCAAACTTTCTTTGGCCTATTGTAACGCATTTTTTCTAGCATGTTGCTGCCTGCTGTTCGTGAGAAGTTTTGCAATAGTCAACCTCAAGATTGCAATTCTTTGGCTGTCGCCTAATCGCCAAACATTGTTTTGTCACTGATAACCAACATTTGTGTATTTCTAGCTTACTCAGTTTTTCTTTGGAACGTTTAACCAGTATTTTAATTAGTTTGTAAACCGCAAGTTAAAATGGTAGCAAAACTAATACAAGCAAGTTAAACATTTTTTTTCACGAAACTTCAAATAACGATACTACCATTTGGCTTTTAGAGATAGGTTTGTTGTTGTCCCATTGATAAATTTTGTTGCTAAATGAATTGTGTTAAGTGGTCAAAGCAAGCTTTACAGAACGATAATAGTTGAATTACACATACTTTCAGAGGTTTACACAAAGCTTAACAAGGTTTTGTGTTATTAAATGTCCAAAATTGGCAAATGATGCGAGAGTTACGTCTCTTTGGGCTTCACAAAAGTTAGACGAGATGGCCATAATTGTGTGTAGTGTCTACACTACTCCATGGTGATGTCAAATGCGTCATTACTGCCCTCAAAACTTAAAAATCACTGTGATGAAAAGCATCCCCAAAGAAAGAAAGATGCCGCCACAAATTTTAGCCATTTTTTTATAATCGAGGGGGGCCACGAGAATTAAAAGCATTTCGAAAGGGTCCACGAAGGATAAAAGGTTGGGAACCACTGCTCTAGACCAAATATGTTTGACTGAATACCAAACCTTTTGCCGCCAAAGATATTTGGCAAGCAAAGCTTGCTAAACAGCTTGTTAGGTATTCAATCTGACTTAGCAGCCCCCTAACTTTATGATATTACAATGGCTATTGGCACATCAAAATTAAACAAATGACATAAACCTTTTGCGTCCAACAGTTATGCAGTGTAACTGGGTTCTATGTTTAATATAACAAACACTAAAAAATTCCTCGGTAATATATGTTTAAAAATAATAATTTTTTATATTGTGCAGTTTTTTCATATGGTTCAAGCCCCTTTCATGCCACCTGCAATGCATCTTCTTCATTCTCAGTTTAATCTGCTCTTTCAATTTTGGATCCACACGGAACTGATCGATGATTTGGGTGACTGTACTTTATTTTAAATCAAATAAATAGTTTTGTTTAATAAAACTTGAAGGTTCAATTTAATGCAGCAAACATACTTTACTGTTCATTCAATGAAGTTGGTTTTTAAATCACTTAACAGTGAAAAAATTTATCTCTTCCATTTAAAGACAATTGCTCTCTAATTTGTTGTCTTTTGTCAAAATCTTAATCACATGATGTGCAACCACAATTTTTTTTTCACAATTTGCACTCCAACAAATTTAACTATTCTCTAAAAACAATGTACACACGAAAAAAAATAGTATTTTAGAACAAAAAAAACAGTTTTTAATTGTATTCTACTTTCCTGAGTGCTACCATATCAAATAAACTTTGACTTCCTGAAAACCTAGCGCTTTATGCGGTGTTATATTTATTATCATCAACGTGATACCCAGAGTTAATGAATGTATCTGGGACCTTCTGTGTAATGCAAAATGCTTTTAACATTAGACTTTTCAAACAAATATTGTCTACTTGTTTCAGGTCCTTTGGAGTACATTCTAAACACTCCAAGCCACCACCGCGTTCATCACGGAAGAAACCCTTACTGCATTGATAAAAACTACGCTGGCACTCTCATCATATGGGATAGAATGTTCGGTAAGCAGGATTTAACACACAAGCACTATGTACCTGCTTTTTTATAGTAAAGTTTTTGTGACAATATGTTCTGGTTAAGTTTTATATTTTATCTGTTGGTTAAAAACACTAAAAAACAGTTCAATCCCATGTAAAAAATATTATTCATGCCAATTGGAAAAACACAATATTCTACAAGTGCCATAAAATCTGTATAAAGTTGTACAAAGGTGGTGCTGCATTTTTATTACTGTAATGCCAAAAAATGTATAAGTGTGGATTATTGCATTACCAAAGTTACAACATATATGAAAGTGTGGATTATTACAGCCTGGATTCGTATTTTGATCAATATGTCAATATATAACCGGAATTGATGTTATTTTATACCATTTTTTGACAGGCAACGTAAATCAGTGTCATGAATTTGCATTTTAGGAACATTTCAACGCGAGAAAAAGAACGTGGAGTTGGCTTATGGTCTTGTTCACCCAATCAAAACTTTCAACCCTCTTTATATCCAGGTGAAGAATGTGTTGCATTATACAGCAGCTTTTATCATTCCTTGCAAGTTATAACGAAAATTTGATGTACCATAAACAATTTTTTTTAAATCGACATAATTAAAAAAAATAATTTTCCCGAATTTTTTTTTTTCTTCTGCCTTATTGCTTTGTTCTGATAAATATCTTCCAAACTACAAAATATATTTCCCTGTTTGATAAATATAAACAAACTCTGTTATTATTAGGAATCTTAGGTTGACTAAATTGACCTTATTTTTTTAACAAATTTATTCTACAGACAGATCCGTGCCCTCGACTCCCACTTATCTTAGTTATCGCAAAATATATATTTTCTTTTCAGTTGGCGATGTACAGAGACATAGCCAAGCGTGCTTTTCACATAAAGGGCTTTCGCAATAAAGTCAACGTTCTCATTAAAGGTCCAGGTTGGCAACCAGGAAAACCAAGATTAGGAAATCCATCTGAATTACCAAAGGTATTTCTTAAGTTGCCTTTATTTTATACCCAACCTGTCGTTTTGCAAAGTATGAAGAGTATGTTAAAACAGACTTACTATAAAAGATTGTTTGAAGACAAAATACACTTTCTAGTTGAACATCTTGTTATTTTTAAAAGGGGAAGTAATTAACTTATGACTAATCGACGATTCATACTTTAATATTTGCTTTTCTTATGAGGCTGAGCCAACCCAGAAAATACATTTTTAAGTGACATTTTTAAACAGAAAATCCCATAAATTGTGATGGTGGTTTCTTTAATTTGCGGCTTAATTGTGTAAAAAAAACACTCACCCAGAATGTGGATGACAAATTGTCATTTGTTTAAGAAACGTAGATTTTCAAAAAAAAAAAAATAACACTTGTCGTCAGTCGGAAAAATAGAAAAGTGTCATGATTGCAACAAAGTATTTTATTTCAAATAAAATATTTTATAAATGTTCTTTCGTTTTCTGTGCAATCCGTGTTTTATGTCAAACTGAACTACAGCAATACAACCAAACAGCCTAGCACAGTGGTTCTCAACCTTTTTTCTTTCGTGGCCAACTTACGTTGCAAAAAAATTCTGTGGCCCACCAAATTTTGTTGAAAGAAAAAAATGTAAAATAGGTTTAGAACTAAACACATCAGGACATATTTCAAAACCGATTATTTATTCAACCGTGCATTAGTGAGATACGGCATTTACCTTTATTTTTATTTCCTCCCCAAGCCATTATTCCTATAAAATTAAATATAGTGACACAAATGAAACTAAATCTAGCTTTTTTAAATTGGTCTGTGGCCCACCTCAAATGTTCTTATGGCCCACCAGTGAGCCACGGCCCACTGGTTGAGAACCGCTGGCCTAGCATATTCAAGTTAAATTGAATGAAATAATATGCTGTTTACTTAAGTAAAATAATTTGTATTCTACATAATTTTAGATAGAAAAGCCTATACGTGTCTACAATCCATCAACTTCAAAATGGCTGATGGCCTACAGTGTAGTGCATAGCGGTGTGCTGTTGCCTGTCTACGAAAAGATGATGATTTTACGACAGGACATTCCAGCAGCTATGCTTGCGTTCGATGTTGTGTTCTTTCTTGGTTCAGTAACTTGCATAAGTCTACTGCTTGATCAAAAGTGAGTCTTCAGATTAATGTCAAAAGTTAGAAAAAGTTAACATTTTCTAGTTCAGATGTGAACCTTATTTTACAACATATCTGTACGCTACATAACATATATTTACTGAATTAACATAAATTGGGTTTGGTATAGATTTAACATTTGTATAGAGGGCGTTTTTACACGTTTTAAAACGGGTTACGCAGGTCTGTTGGCCTACAGGCAAAACAGAACCCAATCTAAGAGTTGTTGTTTTCACGTTCTTGTGTGTAATATATTTTTTTGATTTTAATAACCTAAAATTAAAGTAAATTGCAAAGGTATTTTTGGTTTAATTTGCTAAACACCTTTGTTCAACATAAATCATAATAAGTTAAAGCTAAAATCCTAATAATTTATAACTCAAAACAGTAAGTATGATACTTTTACTAATAAATTAACCGTTCTGTTGCCAAAATATGACCTATATATGTTTGAACTGTATGTTTTATCTCTTGTGACACTAACCGAAGTTTTATATATTATGGTTTATTTCGTAATATTTTATTCCCTCGACACTTACACTACTGTCACACTAAAAAGAAAACAAATAAACAACATCAGCACACACTTATTGCACCGTATGCAAAATAATTTGATTCCATTAATTAGTTTAAAGGTTCTGGCCACCTAATAGACAAACAGCCTGGTTGTAAACCATTTTTTAACTTTTTTGGCCTGCGCCGCACAAAAACAATGAAATAAATTTTACCGCTCACCTTATATTTAGAAATTACCCATCGTCGTACACGTCAAGGCGTAATATAATCAGTTATCTAATGCAGTGCTTAACCGGTGGGATGGTACGCACTTGTGCGGATAAAAAAACTTG
The DNA here is from genome assembly GCF_963924565.1 of Ascidiella aspersa. NCBI lineage: Eukaryota > Metazoa > Chordata > Ascidiacea > Phlebobranchia > Ascidiidae > Ascidiella > Ascidiella aspersa. The sequence goes on from NC_139451.1 coordinate 27,177,894, forward strand.
TAATGCGGATGACTTGTGTAATACAGTAATCAAGAAAGCTAGTGCGCCCACTTAAGCGTTACGGTTACAGTAATATATAGTCTCGTATAGTGGTTCATTGCAGCTTAAGCTATTAATTTTATAACAGTCAAGGCTTAGGCACACGGTTTTAATACACAAACCTTTCATTGTTATTTCACAAATAAAACGAAAGATTGCAAACTTGCTGTGCTTGTTTCGTGCGGATGGAAATTTTCCGAAATAAAAAAGTGCAGATGGAAATTTTCAAGGTTGAAAAGCACTGATCTAATGCATTGGTATCCGGCCTATATTTCGAGACCCCATTTGGGGTCGCCTAAACATTGTATTGAGTCGCCATAACTCACCAACTACTGCCGTTTTTGTGGTTCCATTGCGCCCGTGGTTTAAACGAGCCCAATAAGTATATTAAAAATGGTACAAAAAGTCGTTTTATGTGTTAACTCTAAATGCATGTGTTAATTTAAACTTCTCATTTTGGCGTGGCCAACAGTTCTCTGGAATTGTGCGCGATTTAAGCATACATTCGTTTTATTTATTTCAAGCAGTACTTTTTGAAAACAAATCGGGTTCGCATATAAAAGCGGATTTATTTTAATTTAAATTGGGGTCGGGTAATAAAAAGGTTTGAGACCACTTATCTAATGGAGAACGTACACCCAAATCTCGTATGCTTCAGATCTCCATTTGTAATACAAATAGGTTATTTTCTAGAATTAGAAAAAATATTCCGCTCCAAACTTTAGATTCTCTCGGGGAACAAGGGTGTGCTGCGACACACAGTTTGAGAATGGATAGTCCAAAGGCGACAACTAGTTTATTCAGCGACCAAAACGAAAAGACCAAACGAGCGGTGACAGCGCGCATAAAAAGCCAGAGAAGATAAAATAAGAAAAAGGTTCACTTCGTGTACACGTATATGGGAAATTACAGGGCCGCTACAGTCCCAACAAAATCAAAATAAAGACACCCACAAAAAGCAATATTCGTTTTATTTTTTAGGTCCTACGGCTACCGATTGGAGTTTGTGCGATGCATAGTCGGTGTTTTGTTTCTCCAAGTGCTAAAAGACCCAATCGAAACAATGCACAAGATACCCCAATCCACAGCAACTTATCTTCAGATATTATATCTGCTTTCCTCTATTCTTTGGATTGTCTATTACTTCGCAAGCCCAACTAAAATAGAAAAAAAGGCTTGACTTAGATTTACGTTATACGTAATGCACTACACTCAGTATGTTGTGTATTAATTAGCCGTCAAATTTGCTGTCATACATCTTAATTAAATTTCCACGCATTTAATTTGTGACATTACTCTACACTTATACTGTATTGTTGTGTTGATATTTTGTTGTTGCTAGATTAGGTATTTTATAAGAGGAAAATATACAGAACTACATTAATGAATAATATTAAAACTCAAAGCGCCACAGGCGACAAAAAACATACCTTCAGATATTCTTTCGATTGTCTGTTACTTTGCAAGCCCAGCCAAATTAGACAAAAGTGCTTGACTTGTTTAGATTTACATTACGTTATGCACTATGTTGTATATTAATTTGCCGTAATATGTCATACATCCTAATTACATTTAAACGCACTTAATTAACCTTGTTTCATTACTGTACAGTTACTACTGTATTGTTTTGTTTATATTATATTGTCGCTAGATTAAGTATTTTATTAGAAAAAAACACTTGTAATTTACTCTTTTACGTTTTTATAAACATTTTGGTATGTCTTAATTTACATTCCGTAGCTTATAGTGTTATAATTTAGAAGTCGTGCTGTACCTATATAATCGTTTTAAACCCTAGTGAAATTTAAACGCACTTACTTAATATTTCGTTAATTCGCCAGTTTTACCACTGCTTTATTTTGTAGTTGCCGATTAGGTATTTTTTAGAGCAGACTTCGGCAGACTACGGCCCGCTGCACATTTTAAGTAAAATATACCCTTAACGTGTTTTATCTTGATTTTAGATTATGCTGTTAAATAAATTACAACCAAACTTTCCCTAATCCCATCAGTTTGTCAAAACGATGCCTTTCTGTTTGTTGTCGCAAAGATAAGTATTATAATAATAGATAGAGACTAACACCTTTGCAAAAGATAGAGACTAACACCTTTTGCAAAGTTTTATCGATGATTGTGTTATATGCAATCCTACTAAGCAATTTTTGTCTGTTTTTCTTTGCGTAGTTCAAGATGCAATGATTCATTGACATACTATTTAATTTTTGTCTTGATTTTATGTAATTGTTAGTCTGACCGTGCTATTTGCATTTCGTCTCGCAAACTGTTCATTTGTGTTTTTAAACTAATTTTAATGCTGTGATTTCAAGTTGATAATATTTCTTTTACAACAATACCTATTTTTTTAATGTCCACTAGCCATTTACGTATCAGGAATGTAGCTTAAATATAAATAACAAAGCCAAATAGGTCCAGCTCTAGTTCTAGCAATTCTATCTGGATGAATGTACAAGTATTAAGTACTTATTATTATGTCCACTTACCCCTACCTATATTTGTTGTTGCCACTATTTTGGTTTGTTTCCATTCCTGCTTAGTAATTCGTTTCAATTTGTTTCTACTGTATATTATTTTCATATTTTGTCGCCAGTGTTTCAAATAACTAGCCTTGCCTTCTAAATGATACTATTAAATTTTGATGAATATTTGTACTGTGTAAGGTGAAACGTAGCACCAAGGATGTTTGGACCTTCCTATTCTATTCCCATATTATGTTCAGTGCAGCAAAATTGATTTTTATCGATTACATTTTTATCTTTTCGACCAAATGATTGCGTTCCCGGTTTGTAATCAGAAACAATCCGGACTATAAAACGAAGTTAAAAATTACCATTTAATGTGAAAAAACGCCAAGTTAGGTCATAACCATGGCTGAAATGGTTAATTTAGTGTCGAATCGGCACCGATATTATCCCTATATCGGACGAATATCGATACATTCACTTGTAATAGAATATTGTCTTCGACTCGATATAATCACTACTTCGCGGGTGCGGAGTCCGTTTAGAACAGTGGTTCTCAACCTTTTTTTCACTGCGTACCACCTCGAGCTTCAATGATCTTGGTGCGTACCAACAAATTGTTGAAAAACTCAACTTTAATAAATTTGCATAGATGTTCCGGAAAGATAATAGTTCCTATCGTTAAAGAAGCATAAAAGATTTAACTATACAATCATTATAATGACTGTATAGTTTATTACAATAAAAACATGCTTAATCGTTTGGTAAAACTGTAATCTTACTTAAAAACATACTGCGTACAGCATACCACCGAAAATGACTTCACGTACCACTAGTGGTACGCGTACCACAGGTTGAGAACCACTGGTTTAGAACAACCCGTGTTCTCCGGCCTAAAATAGATATTACAGTCCGACTTCAAACCTTTTAACTAGTCCGGCCCTGACTATCGCACTGTTACACCTATCCACGTAATTAAATAAAGTTGGCACAGCAATACGCTATTGCATCACTGCGCAGGCTTATCGTTTCTCCGAACTTGCTGCTGGGCAAGCGGCACATATTTCAACAGGTTCCAATGACCACTGTACTATCTTACTCCGCTAAATTGCAACTAAACAACAATTTAACGTGCACATAGTCAGGCCACAAAATTTGTTATACATTGAAAAAAATCGCATAGACCCGGTTTCGATGAATACAGCTAACAAAGCAGCAAACAACGTCGTGAAAGTATTACAATAGAATAGTTGAGTGTATTTTGAGCAGCCGCTATATACTTCAAGAGCGACTTCGTCGAGGATTATACCTACAGTTGCTGACTACGGCAAGCAGGGTGCATATGGGCACAAAGGAAATATGCCAGAACAATTTTAAATAAAGGTTTTATTTAGACACGCGAAACAAACAGGTTTTTAATCAGGAATGCAGATAGAGACTCAATTGGTTTTCGTAGTCCGCAGCCCTGCTTAGCACTATCGTATTTATTTCTATTTACGCTTCTTATTTGTTAGTAGTACTGTAGGTTATTTTGTTACCTGAAGAAATTTGAGAACCAGACGAATAAAACCAACATATGTAATTTGTGGAAATGCCTCACTAAGCAAGCAATACGAATATAAAGTTCGGATATCCGATCAAATACCTAACGTCGTCATTGCTGCAACGAATAACCAAAATGATTATTTCTAAACGTTCAAATGCAACGTTTTCAAGCTATATGACACTTAATGCTATTACATTGCAAACCAAGGGGATTTTTGCGCTTCTTGCAAATCATTTGCAGCGGCTGGCAGCCGTGTAACCAGCTTATTGTATTGTGTCCGAAGAGGTTTAATTAAATAGAACAGAAAAAATAACATTTCTAGGCATAATTTTAACCGAACACAATAAGTTGTTTTAAGGTTAATGTTTACTAGTTATGAGTTATGTTATGACGCCATCTAAACAAACGCATACCTTGCAAAACACTCTTGCTGCGCTGTGCACATTAATCTGTCAAGTCAGTTAGTTAGGCAGGTGGTAAATCTGCCCCTGCATTTTCATTTACCCATTAATCATCAGCAGCGCCAGGAATTAGTGTCATTTTGTTTGCTGTTTAAATATTTATACTATTTAGATTTATTTTCGTAATTCCATTTTGTTTATAAAGCAAAATAAATTATGTAGAATGACAGTGCTGTATACAAATCAATATAAAATGACTTAAGTCCTAGTCAAGTCATTCACAAATTAACTTTCAGTGCACTTAAATCACTGTTTTCAAATGACTTGACTCAAGTTCTAAGGGTCAAATGACTTGGCATGACTTAAGTCATTTAGACAAATGACTTGACTGGGACTAAAGTCATTTTGAAATACCTTGTTTACAACACTGGTCATTAGCATTGCCTGTCAATTCCAAGTCAAGTCTTACTGGCATCAAACATTAATTTTAAAATCAAAAAGAAAATGTGTTTTATTCTCAGAAATGGTTCACATTAGTTGCACTTAAGTCAAGTCCAGTCATTGACTTACATATCACTACAATACTGCACAACGATAAAAATATAAAAGTAATAAAAAAATCAATGTTGGCTTAATACCAATACCTATGTACATTTATTTTCGGGGGACAACAAACCTTAGCTAAAACAAATTGTGCTTAATGCATGTAGTTTATCATTGGTTATATGTTTTGGTTGAGGTTTAGTACATGGGTCTTTCCCAGTCTGCAATATGCGACAGGTACACACCTGAGGTTTTATATGCAATTTGTGTGCACCTAGAATTTTAAATTGCACAGGTAGTTAATTTTGTTAGCATTAAACACCTCCGGTGTAAATAAATCTATGATTGCACACCTGCACATGGGCTGCATTTCATGATTGATGGCTGCCAAAGATTCCCAATAAAAATAGCTTTTCCAAAATGCTATGCAAGTAATTTCAGGATGCCATTTTTTTATTAATTTATTTTGTATGCTCTGTTTTAGACTTGGTGTTATTTTTAGCCAGCCATCAACGTTTCATTACAATATTTTTAAACCCTTAGTACAGATAACTGTTTTTATTTTTTGTGATTTTTTTCTGGTTAAAACCACAATGAAAACAATGCTTGTTAATTTTTCAATATTTTTGTATTTAGGTTTTCCTTAGTTTTTGGATAACTTAAGTAGCAATGAACAGTTCTGAACTTGATCTTATTCCTTATTCAAATTCCCACAAACCAGGTGTTTTGGAAGGATTCCGTGCTTTATTTTACTTGATACTGCCCTCTGAATCTTTTTATGAGGATGTCTCAAAAGTTCCGAATTATACTGACTCGGTAAAAAAGTTTACATATATTTAATTATATAGTTAAGATATTTGTGGTATAAAATATACTGTAATATGTAATATGTCCTTATTATTTTTAAATAAACATTGATATGTTACTTAAGCTATAACAAAAAATAGAATCTTTGTAAAAAATATAAATCTTGTGTTTTAAAAGAACAAAATGGTGACCCCAGAACAAAGGTAAAAGATTTTATAATGTTGTTTCAAGGTACTGGTTTGCTTTGTAAGCCTCATTTTGCTGGAACTTGCAATTGCAGCTTGGAAAGGAAAGAGGAAACTCAGAGTTAACGATTCTGTAACAAGTCTAACAGCTGGAGTGTTTTCAAGAATTCTAAGGTTTTTGTTAATTATTAATCCGAAGTAACGTTAAGCCATCATCATAAAGAGAATTAGGCTAAAGTTTTGTTCAAGGCAGTTGACTAAATATGTTGAAACATTGAACATAAATGTGCTCAACTTATTGCCAGAGTGCAAAAAACAATGTGACCATACTAGTACATAATGCACTTAACATTTTGCATTCCAATTGAATTTTGCAAGGATCCTAAATTTTCAAAAACAAATTCAATTTAACACAATTTTAATTGCGTGCAACATTTAGGGATCGAATTCATTTTTTTAAGGCCTATTATATAATTGAAAAACTACAACAACCTAAAACTTATTTGATTTTTTTTTGCAATCAGCAAGTTTCATTGCAATTATCACTTATTTGTTTAATATTGTAATTTAGCACATTATTGCATTGAGCTAGTGTGTTTTGTCATTTTGTCTGTAGTTAAAATGTTGTTGTTTAACATTACAGGATTATGTCAAACAAAAAAGCTGATTTTTAAACCATATACTTTTGTTCAGCAAATAAAAAGGGTTGCTGTTCTATAGCAACAGCTGTCAGTGATAGTATTATTTTATTTTTGAATTAATTATTCTAAACAATAAACCCACAATGAAGTCTAAACTTTACTCAGTATTGTTTGTTTCATCCTTGACACACACATATGGGCATATGTTTTATACTTGCGTTAACTATATAAAATAATAGATTGCCGTATGTTGTTGTAAAATTTGTAATATAAATTTTGTTTAAAAGAATAAGTATCCTATATTTAAGGCTATAAGTGTGTGAAAAAAGAATAAAAAACATAAAAAAGAAAAATTGGTTCTAGTACTATGTAAAACTTAAATGATATTAGGAATTAAACAATAATTAATAGTGGAAGTGTAATTAAATTTGGTAAATATTTTAATGGAAAGATAAACAATGAACATTATTGGATTGATACTGTTAACCTTAGTGTTTTATTTTATTTAAACACTGCTCCTAGTGGCGCGCTTTGCCTAGAGCATGTACGTGTCTCGTTTAAACGTGTACGTTTGTCCTTCATTTGAGACGCGCCTGTGTTAGTGGTAACATCTACTCTGTTGCGGTGTAAGTTAAGTTTTATATTTATTATGTGTTAATTGTTATTAATGTTGATAACTTTGTGTATTCATTCGAATTAAGGAACTAAGGTTTTGTAACCATCGTTGTGTTTATTGTAATGTAAACTGATAAAGACTTCAGTGGACATCAACTTTCAGATACAATTCCCAAAATAAAAAAACAAAAATGTATAACCATATATCTATATATCAACTTGTCTGATTAACCTGCTTTCTGGCACATTAAAAAAATATTTTAGACTTTCTGAAGATCTGAAAGTTGAAAAAATATCACCTGCCCGGTAACCAAGTACCATTTATTGTAAGTGTCAGCTAATATATTTAATGTTTTTTAGGCTTTTCAGCAGTCGTTCAATTGAGATTACTCTCTACATTTATGTTCATGAACGCTGGTCTGTTAGTTTGCCATGGGATTCCACTGCTACATGGATATTGGCATTTTTTCTACTGGATTTAATATACTATTGGTTCCACAGGGCTTCACATGGTATTAGTTGTCTTTCTTTTGTAGAACATTAACAAAACAACGCAATTTAAATCTTTATTTACCAAAAAAAGTACTAAGCCAGGCCATTTTAATTTTAATCAGACAATTTTTGTTTTATTTAATTTATCGCAATTGCGAGAAATTTAGAGTTCCCCCTAAATATTTTAATATTAAACAGTGATGGTGGTGCAAAGAAATAAAAATATTTTAATGAAATCTGAAAGGTTTCTATATATTTTATCTACTCTTAAGAAATGTTGTGAAAGCAATAAACCGCTAAAAAGAATACAAATTTTAATATTTCTTTTGACAAAAACATTTTGCTGTCTTTACATCACATTTTAGTCCCAGAGAAAATCCAAGGCATTTCCTGATTACCTATCCTAAAAGGTTATTTTTAAACACTGTTTGATATTTGTAGAGGTCAATATCATTTGGGCTTCACACCAGACACACCACAGCTCTGAGGACTACAATCTTACAACAGCTTTGAGACAATCCTGCGTGCAGACATATTGGTCAATGGTAAAAGTCCTGTGGATATATATTCTTGTTTGGTGTTTATTTAATAGACATGTCGATTGAAGCTTAAAAATCGAAGTATTTTAGTATCAATTTTATTTATGTTTGGGAGAAGAATGTTGCCTTAATATTTGTTTGCTTAACTACAGTTAAAGGCGGTTCGCAAAAAACTAAAGTTGGTCTTGTGTGGATTAATGAATAACTTGTCAGCAGCCATAACTGGGTTTGAATCTTAACTTTATGGTTGTCACATGTACATGATTTAAATGGAAGATATAATACATAGCAACAGTGCAATCAACACTTTAAAAATAACTACTAGCTTCTTATAAGTTAATAACTTATTAATTCATTTGCAGTGTTTTTACTTGGTCCAAGCCCCTTTTATTCCGCCTGCAATGCATCTTGTCCACTCTCAGTTTAACCTTCTCTTTCAATTTTGGATCCACACAGAACTGATCGATGATATAGGTAGCTTTTTTTTTAACTGTGATTTAAAATGTTTGTTAAAAACAATAAAAAATGTATAAGCTTAAAAAAAGTGTTGTTAAATCCCTTTTAATTTTGCAAAGCTGCTGGACTTGGTCTCGCACAACGTTGGCTTTTTTACAGAATGCTCAAATGTTCAACATATAGGTTGCTAAACCCATGTCGTTTCAGGTCCTTTGGAGTACATTCTAAACACTCCAAGCCACCACCGTGTTCATCACGGAAGAAACCCTTACTGCATTGATAAAAACTACGCTGGCACTCTCATCATATGGGATAGAATGTTTGGTAAGTATGCTGTTTGTTTGACATAATCATACAATGTTATTATTCGCTGGAACAAATTTATCAGCCATAAAAAATTATATATTTGTGCAATTTAAAAAACACAATTTTCTATGTGCTTTAAAAATCTGTGTAAGTGATGATGCATTTTTGTACTTTTTATTTTTGTAATGCAAAAGGGTATATGTGTGGATTATTACATCCGGATATGTATTTTGATCAATATGTCAATATATAAACTGAATTGATGTTATTCCACATACCTTTTGTTGACAGGCGTGTTAAATCAACAACATAATTTTAACACACAAGCAATATAAAGCCTACTTTAATACAAATTCATTCAACTTTTGAAACATTATGTATAATGAAAATTTAAAGATATTTAATGCTCAAAAACATTTTGCAGTCTGATAAAAATTAAATGCCTTTTCATTTAAGGAACATTTGAACGCGAGAAAAAGGATGTCAAGTTGGCTTACGGCCTGGTTCATCCAATCAATACATTTAACCCACTCTATGTTCAGGTAAAGTCATGCTTTATTTTCCTGTGAGCCCTTTTATTTTTTAAAGATTTTAATCAAAGCTTTTTTGCTAATGATATGTAAGCCATAATCGTTGGCCAAAAAGCAGCTTCAGAAGGGCTAGATTTCAGTTGTAAACACACATTTGTGTTTTCAGGTTTCATTGGATAATGATATGGTACTGTGAATCCCCTTCAATTGAAGTTGCTTGTACTAACAGATTGAGCAAGCATTTGCGTATGGTTTCTTGACTCGTTCCTTTCTGGGCCTGCATAGCTCAGTTGGTAGAGCGACGGTCCCGGCTTGACCGGAGGTCGTGAGTTCGAACCTCACTGCAGGCTAGTTGTTTTTCTAGTCTGCCCTGCTTGCATCATTGATCGACAGATTCGGTGAAGAGTCTGCAATGGCTTTCGGTATACTAATGATATGTAAGCCGTAATCGTTGGTCAAAAAGCAGCTTCAGAAGGGCTAGATTTAAGTTGTAAACACACATATGTGTGTTCAGGTTTCGTTTTTTGCGTAAAACTAGATTAGTTGAATATAACACAGAAAAGTAAGGCTAAAATTTAGTCCTATATTTGTTTTTTTGATGTCAACAGTTTCAAAAATGCCCAGTGTCCACTTTTGTTAAGTTATCTGTAATGGAAACTATGCGTAGCTCAGCAGGGAATTTTTTTTATTTTTTTTATAATGAAGGTTAATTGCAGGTCCTTATGTTGGTGTGTAAATACTTTTTAACTGTGCTCTAACATTTATTTTATCAGTAAATTTGACCGTTTTTATATTTCCCATAGCTGGCTATGTACAAGGATATAGCCAAGCGTTTTTTTCACATGGAGGGCTTTTGCAATAAAGTCAACGTTCTCATTAAAGGCCCAGGCTGGGAACCAGGAAAACCAAGATTAGGAATTCCATCTGAATTGCCTGAGGTATTCCTTGACTTTTAGAGCATTTTGTATTCATTTGTCAATGAGTAATGTTATAAAAAGTTTTCGATTTTAAAAATATTACCATTCATCCCTATTCTCTATTGTCTTTGGTCAAATGAGTTTGCTGCTTGAATTTACAACACACTAATATAGCATACCAAAGTTACAAATTTAAGTCAAAATATTTGTTTATAAAATCTATAGCTTTTTATGTTACATTTGTTTTTTCCTTTTAGTCGGGTTTAACAATTCACAATGTATGTACTCTTTCTCTCAATGGTTTCTTTGCCTTAAGCAGTTTTTCTCAATTTATGGGTCGCAGTTTGACGTGCTTGGGTTGTTGACTACAGTACCTCACCTGGTTAGATTTATCGAGATTGGTTCTGGCAAGATTTCTGAAATACTTATAGGGCAAGATTTCTCTAAAACTTAGATCGTCAAATGTAGTCCAAACACGTGGGTCATATTAATTTATGTCTTACTATTAAAACGGGGTCGCCAAAAAACCGCATGGTTATACTTCAGTTGTGTTTTTAGATCGCCAAAACAGTTTGAGAAAAAACGTGAACAGTGTTTCAACCTATTGCTCAAATTTGTTTTAAGCATTTTTACTTTGGTGCTTTTTGTCGTATCTTTTTAAAATATTATTTGCGAACGGTGTTTTACAAACGCTGGACAAAACATTTAATTAAAATACGCGAAAAAGGGAATCACTAAACAAAACAATGTTCAGTAATAAACGTGTATACTTTATAGCAGTGATTCTCAACCGCGGCTCTCAGAGCCGCATGCGGCTCCCAACTGTACATTTTGCGGCTCTCACTAACGGAGTGAAAAATTAGTTAGCAGTAGCAGAATTGCAACAAAGGAAGTAAAATAAATTGAAAGTGAATGAATTTGATAAGCAAGGATCCCGAGTACGAAGTACTAATGTTAACGGGTACTTCCGTCCGACTCTTTAAAATAATTTTGTGGTTTGTGACGTCATAATATATTTAGTCTTGATCGACAAGCTATGGCAATAAGAAATAACTGTTTCAACAGTGCTAATTAGTTAGCCTAGGCTAGCGTAATGTATATTTGTTGTTTTCTAGTTGCTTTCTTAATGTTTTTTAATTATATGCCTACTGTTGTTTTTTATGCGGCTCCTTGCAAACTTTGTAGGTTTGAAATGCGACTCTGGCTCTAAAAAAGGTTGAGAATCACTGCTTTATAGTATACCACGTGTAGCTTTATGGCCTGGGTTTAAGTCATCCTGATGTAAAACATAGTGATGGTGTTCTGTTTACCCAATTATGAACTAAAATTAAAGTTTAATTATTTTTTTCTATTTAACAAGCTTTGTATATTTTAGGTAGAAAGTCCTATCACGATTTACAATCCAAAAACTTCCAAGATGCTGATGGCATACGGATTCATACACTACAATGCGTTGGTGCCTTTCTACGAAAAAATGATGACTCTGCGCACAAAAATCCCGGGCCCTATGATCACGTTTGACGTTCTTTTTTTTGTTGGTTCGCTAACCTGCATTAGCATGTTGTTTGATCAAAAGTAAGTTCACAACAAGGGTAAATATATATACAAGGTGGGCCAAAAGTAGGCTTACAGTTATTAAACTTTTTTTTAGGTAGCATTGAAAGGTCACCACGCTCACCTGACCTGACACCAATGGATTTCTTTTTGGGGGGTGTTGTAAAGAACAAGGTGTATGAGAAGAACCCGAAAACAATAAATTTACTTATAGACCCAAAGCTCACTTTTTATAACTGTAAACCTACTTTTGGCCCACTATGTAGCCTATATAAATATATGAAAAAATTATGTTTCACATTGAACCTGTTTTTGACAAGCAACGGCCTTTTGAGTCCCGTTCAGCATATTTTAAGCGGCCAGAACCCTTTTTTCAAAAGAGTCACTCAAACACAATCAATTTATTATTACAGCTCTTAATCAGGGACGGACTTCAGTGTGTTAATCAATTAAAAATGAGTCTAACAATACTGAAACAAGTATAAATGCGCGTTGCAAGAAAAAATAACGTTTGTTTGGCCTTGGTTCCAGTTTGTAAAAGAGATCCGCGCCCCGATGATTTTCACTGGTTTGCTGGATCCGAAAGTTTCCGACCCCTGAACTAAGGGCATGTTCAATATTTAAAAAAAAAAAAAACATTAGGTCAAACATAATTATTTCATTGTTTTTTCTCCAGGTCATATGCCTACAGATTGGAGTTTGTGCGATGTGTACTCAGTGTCGTACTTATTTATGTGATGAGAGACCCCATCGAAACAATGCGCGAATTTCCGGAATCTACAGCAACCTACCTTCAGATGTTCTATCTGATTTCATCCGTCCTTTGGATAATGTATTACTTCTTGAGATCAACCGAGAAAGACAAGAAGTCTTAAAACCATTAGGAGCCTTTATTGTAATTCAATTTTCGTAATTTTGCATCCTACCGCATAGTGTATATTCATAAGTCTTTGTACAAAGTATTTAAATCTCTAAAAGTATTTGAATGTTTTTCAATTGATTTGAGTATTAAACAGTCTTTGGAAAATTCTTTATTTTTCAAGTCTGTAAATTTATTTTTGTCTAGCTTAAGGTATGCATTTTTATAGGATTTCTAAAAAACAATTAAAAAATATTTTTATATGTGTTTTGTTCTAAAAAAAAACAGTCAAATTTTTTTTTTTAAAAACAGTCAAATTTTAGGTCTTTTAAAACCTACAAATTTTCTTCAAAACGTCTTCTCAATGTCGTTTTATAAAATTGTGCAGCAATCTTATTTTATTAAGTGAACTTCACCCTTTTTTTCGCAGTGCAATTTAAGTTTGCAATAAGCCATTGCTGAACTCTTAATTTTAATGATGTTTTATTATCGCCTTTTGGTATGTATAAGCAATTTACCCCTTCAGTGTGACACGTCAGTAGATATTTTGTTGTTTTGTTTCACAGTGCTGTGTTTTAATAACTATGCAAGTATGGTGAAACTCGGGCATATGAGTCGATTTGCGAAAAGGAGCTTTTTAAGATTAAATTGTTATTTTTTTATCTTATTTTAATTTTGTTTGAATCATGCTATTTTAATGATATATGCCTTTGTGATTTCTTTTTAATTATGTCCGCTTGCCGGCCACACTGTAGTGTACAGTGCCGATTTATATATAAATATATATATTGTCTTATGTTTATGCAATGTTTGGTTAATTATTCTGGTACAGAAAAAGACCCAGTTTCTTAGATGGGGTATCCCACATGTTTCGTCGCTAAGCACAGCGTTTTACATATTCTTTGCAGTGAACAACTAATAAAAGTAAAAAATGGTCAATTAATGTATGCGTCATTAACGACCTTTATGCGTTTTTCTTGAAAGTTTCGTCAATAACTTTTATCTGCGATTTTTCGTAGATTTACAAACGGCTAAGCCAGTGAATTTAGCTTTGCCTAAGTCGTAGCCTCTTCCATTGACTATCCGGTCTCCACGACTTTCTGATAGCGAAGAAGTCCTAGTTTTTAAAGGTAGGCTACATCTTTTAACTCTTGGTTATACGTTATGTGTACGACTGTGCGGCCTTCAGCTGTATTTGTTACCTGCCATTAGGGATTGCGAGATTTGTGTGGGATATCTTTCCAAGGCATTAGTGTTCCTGCTAGGAATTGTTTGCATTATCCAAAAGTTATTTTAGTGAGCTTGGCTCTTTTAACTCAACGCTAAGTAAGTAGAGTTCTGAACAAATGACAAACTTTGTATATAAGTAGGATCATTGTCGTTGTAAACAAAGGAGTAAGATACTTTGCCCTAGTTTTATCGGTGAATCTTGACAAATATCTAATTTTACAAGTGCACTAGAAGCAAATTTTACCGCGCAAACGTTATTGTGTTGCTGCCGAAAAACTGGTTTTAATCACTTTAATTTAGATTAAAACACAAAGAATCAAGGCCAAATACAATGTGTTGTTTTAACTCATCCATTTCTTGTTCAATACCAAGAGAAAGAAATACGTCGGTACACTAGGTATGTTGTACATATTTGTAGGAAATGTCAAAACATACCAGGCACGTTTATTATAAAAGATTTGAAAAGAGTTCTCCTATGCTATGGATAAATGTGGTGTAGTGGAGGGTAAGTTCAAACAAAAAACGTTCTTGCTTTATTCCCCAGGGTATAAATTGCGGTGTCGTGCATGGCCGCTTATTTACAACTATTCACCTGAATCGAGTGCGTACTATCAACGACGTTTACCGTCACGTTTTCTAGTTGTTTTTCGTTTTTGAGACAGGTGGTTGTAAAACCGAACTTTAATCGTGTCTCATTGCACATATACACTACAGATTTAGGTTATGCCGTAGGGTAGGGACTGGTTATTTTTTTAGAGCTTTTAATAAATGCAAAAATTGTAGCGCAATGTAAAGTTTGTGGAAGGGAAACTTAAAAGTTACAAAACCACAGCTATTTAACCGTGTATTGTTATTGTGTATATCGAATAAAAGCTAGGGTATACAACTAACTGGCAAAAGGTTTATGGCAGAAATCCAGATCAGTAATAGTGCAGATTGCAAGTGTGCTTACTTTTTATTTATATTTCTCCAATTGTGTTATGTAGCCAACAGCCAAGTATATAATACCTTTCACCAAGCAACTTATGAAATTGTATAGTCAATTTTACTGGAATTGTTGGCGCTGGTCTAGAATCCTACCACAGTTATGACATCAAGTCACAAAATTTGAGTTAGGGTGTGCGTTAGCGTTTGGGTGTGGGTGGGTGAAGTATTATAATATTCTTTATTCAATACTAATACTTGACCCACCATAACCCAAACGCTAACCCGCGCCCTAACCCAAATAATGTTTGTTGTGGTAGGATTCTAGACCAGCGCCGAATTGTTAACTTAGATGATTCATTTTATGCTTTTTTGCAAATACAGTGTTGGAAGATATTTCAAGGTATTTAGTAAACTCTGATTTCCACCAATGAGTGTTCAAATATTGCCTAATTTGCAAAGTTGTCTTTATATAATAATTTAGTTGCAACATTTTCCCTTTTCAAACTTTTACCCAATTTGCAGGTTTTAGTTTTTGAAAATATTTTTTGCTGTTTTTCAGATTGTATAATTGGATATAATTGCAGACATTCTGTGTCACTTTAGAACTTTCAAACCTTTCAGAATGCATGTAGGATAAACTAAATAATCACAAGAAAGTTTACTAATTTACAGGTAAATACATAGAAATTGTTATAAACCAACCTAATTTTTTATTTCTGTAAATTTTTTTAAACAAATTGGATTCTAATATTTTTCTCTTTGCAGTTTTCAAAAACAATGTCTACTGTCGCTGATGGAATTGAAGCTAAAACTAATTTCATAATGTCGCATAAAAGTTATGAAGTAAGATACAATGTTATAGTAAAATAGCTATTTTCTGTTTTACCTATGATTACATATTTTTCAGTCAAGTGTTAATTTACACTAATTGTATTCTCTTAGTAAAGATTATAATAATTACTCAAAAATTATATCTAGCTTTTTATTGTTGGTTGTCACATAGTTTGAGATTATAGGCAATAGGCATGCTAATATTTTCCCAAACAAAGCGTTATACTTTACAGCCGGTTGGAAAAGAAAACAAAGAAAGATCTGGTGAATTCACGATAAAGAGCATGACCCAAGATACCCCCATAATTGCAGGCAAAGTAAGAATTTAGCTTAACCCTCTATTATTACCTGGGCATTCTCTGTATGCAACATCAGTGTCAAAATCTTCTTTGTTGTGGAAAGAACCCTCTTGAAGTTGGTTTTGAATGTACGTAATAAATTCCCAAGGGGCAATTGTTTCAAATCTCTGCGGTGCACTTCATGCAAGCAGGCACAACTTTAAACTGCCTGCGTCTTTGTCTAAAGAGGCTTGCTGCATGTAGCGTGCATGGCACATTCCCCTGAGGTTTTTGGCTTTACACGCACTGGTCTGCGCCGATATCCTTTTATGTATCTATTGACCCCATTTATTCAAATAATATCAACAAATCCTTCCTTTCAAACGTAATAAATATGGTTGAATATTAAACATACCAAAACAGGTCTTGTTTTTGGCCAATTTTTTTTTTTTTTAATTAGGTTTATCTTGCTTAATTATCCAGTTGAAACCAATTAAATACCCTACTTTTTAACATGGTCAATAATTCAAATTGTATTTTTCATATATTTTCTAGTTTTACCAGGAGTAAATATATGCCATAAACATATTCTGAGATATAGGTTTGCAAGAAAGACAAATTATTTTTTGTACATACTAAATTTTGCAACGGTTTCAAGAGGTTGTTTTCATGTCTATATCAACTTATATTTATTTTAAAATTAAAGGTGAATTTAAAACAAAAAAAATATTTTTTCATGTATTTTTTTTATTATATAGCTGTGAGTGTGTATACTGTGATTACACATACAACCCTTGAAGTGCTATGCTTGTTTATTGAAAAAAACTACTATTTGATACAATAAAAAGGTCACTGAAACCTTAAGACAGTATGAATCTCGATTTTACCAACCTACAATCTTCTCTGACATTCTTAGATGCGAAAAAAGAAAACTCTCCAACGGGAGAATGCTGTACATGGGGACGAAACAAACGAAGTACCACAAGAAGGAAATGACGATTATATTTCTGGAGACAGCAACATTTTTCCATCCCCTGTGGCAATAACACAGGAAGAGGTATAAAGTTTACATTTTTTATTGATTAAGAAAATTGAGTAAAAATTAACTGTCCCATGTTTTTCCTAAAATCAATCATAATAAAAATGGAATTCACTTTAATGACTTAACTTTTATTACCAATGCCAAGTACCCCATATAGAAATAGGTAACATTTTGAACGTTTCAACTATCTCTTCATTTATTTTCAACATTCAAAACATTTGAAATGTTGCCTACATCTGTATATATATGGGCTTTGATATTCAACTACTACTATGAACTAAAACCTTCAACCATTATTCTCCAAAATACAAAACCCCCTTTTATACTTTACAATGAGAATGTGTCAAATTATTCAATAAATATCTCACCATGTTAAAAAATATGCCCTATTAAGTATTTCCTAAAAAATCCCGGACTAACATAAGCATATTTAGTTAAAAAGCATGTGTTTTGTTGTTTAGCTATTATATATTCCTAATTCTAATTAATTTAAATAGACAACCCTAATATTTGTTTTTTAATTTGTTATATTATTTATTTACCCCTTAGTTATGTTAAATAAACATTGTCCCAAATTGTAGTGCTATAATGAAAATTGATTCACTTATTTGAAAAAGACGTGATCGTAGCCTAATTTTAGCCAAATTATAAATATGTTTACCTTGTTGTATATATTTGATTTCCTTTTTTAATGTCAAAATAAAGGTTACGATTTGACCTGAAATAAGATGGGATTGTGCTATTTACCCAGCTACCTCCAACGTTTACCTTTGTTTTCTGCGAGCCCATTGTGCTAGACCCGAGCTCCAAAATTGTTGGATCAATATTTTGCTAGCTATATAGGCAGTGGACATTTTCTCGCAGCCCAGGCTAACAAAAACATGGCATGATCACCTTAAAACCACAGTCGTGTTGTCCAGTGTAAGCCCGACACTATTTAGCTGATTTCAATAAGCAAATGTCATTGTAAGAAAAGTAATCATGAACTGTTTGTCACCGTTGAATCATACTGTAAATAAAATTACTTAAAGTAATTGTCTGTTACCTGTTTGATATTTAAACTACAGATTGTCTTTCCTGTCTTAAATGTCTTAAGCGTTGAGTAAACATCTTTTAATTATTTTGTAAATTATAATAAAACTGCAAATTTTGCACCTTTTTTCCAAAATAATCTGTAATTTTAATGAATGAAAAAAAATTTACTTTACTGGCTCGATTTAAACTTGTCTGATTAAGGGTTAATATAAATTAAAACTTACACTCCCGATTGCAAGTGGCATTATTTTCCGATTGCAAGTGGCTTACTGGGGTTGGCTCATATTAATTAATTAATCCGATACTGATACTCGTTATTTCAGACAGAAAGTATTGCGATCCAGCCCCATACTAATGGGATCAAATGTACCATTCTCAAACAAACACAAATTTAGATGAATTCAAATGTTCAAAAAAGTATATTTGGCCAAAATTGCTTTTTAATATTTGGCCAAAATTTACTTCAGTGTTGTTGTTTACTAACCTCTAGATCAGGGGTGTCCAACAAGCGGCACACGTGCAAAATGCGGCATGCAACCTAATAAAAAATGGCAGGCCCCTTCCCAAAAAATACTATAATTGTTATTTAGCCAATTGACAAAAAGCTCAATTTGTTGTTCAGTCAATTGCCAGAAAATACTAAGACTCTTTGATGTAGTGATGCGCATTTCTACTGGACAGTTTTTTTTTTTTCAAGTTTAAATAAACGTTCTTATTTTTGGTAAAAAACGCTTTTATGGTTAAAAAGAATTGGTTCGGTTACGAAACTTTGGCACAGGAAGAAGTTATAAGATAAAAATTGGCACGTCCGCATGTTTGAGTTGGACACCCCTGCTCTAGATGTTAACCTACTTTTTTTGGTTAATCTACCTTTTAAGGTGCAAATCTTCGTATTAGATGCAAATTAAAGCTAAAAAAGCTATATTATTTCAGTATCGCATTGGCACTAAAACCACCCTAATCTTGGTCTAATACAAATACTACCACTTGGTATCAGGTTTAACTTCAATCCAATATTATTGAACATCCCACATTCTCATTGAAATCTTCCTCCTGTCAAATTCAGAACTGAAAGATCAATCCAAGCTACTTTATGCCTATGTATAATATACATATATTATATGTATATTTATATACATGTTAATATATATAGTTTAAGTAAAAGGCAATTAGGAAACTTAGTATTTAATATTCACTTATACTTACCTTCAAAACACCTCAAGCAGTACGTTGGATGCTGAGGTTAAATGGTGGTTAGCATAATGTAATAAAATATGTTCATTTTTTCTAATCAAAAATGTTTCATGCATTCATGCTTTTTTAATCTAGGTAAAATATTTATAGTGTCATACACATCGGACACATGCATTTGTTTGCATATTTTTATGAATCTCCAAGCAACTTGTTTTATGTATGCCGTTGTCAGAAAACATTCTAAATGAATTTTTACCTTTGTAGGCCCTACGAGAGACTTCTTGCCACAACCAGCGACAAAACAACAGACATCAAGTTGTCAATTCCCGCAGCAATAACAACAATAATGCACCCTTTGAAGAAGGTTTGGATGAGTCATATTCACCGACCAATGCGAATGCTAGCATTGATACAGGTAAGATTAAGACAGTGCTTCTTAACCTTTTACCTTGCTGCAACTTCTCAAATCACCAAATAATTCTTTCACCCCTTTCACATCCCATATTGTTCGTACATATTCGGGCATTGCAAAAATAAATGTGATTTAATATGTGTAGAAACAAACAAAAGTATTTTTTTGTAAAATGGATCTTTTAAAAAAAAAATATTAAAATATAACTTTATTTTTCATAAATGAAGTTTTTTTTACACCACTCTCTTCATTTTGGCTGATTCTTCGGCCGACATAGTCGCCAGCTTTCTGACATACTTCAAAAAAATATTGAGTTGGTTTTATATTTAAATGAGCAAAGAAATAAATTACAGTAATACATTTCCAGTAATATACAAACACATGAATTGAGTGTAGATTAAACCCATGAGGAGCAAAGAAGACACTTTACTGACGTCTACACCTGAAAAATTTTGCTGAATTTTTTCAGGTAATGCTCAGCGACGTCGTGAAGTCGAAAAGCCACCCAGACTGCAAAAGCAGGCCAGTCGAGACCGGCTTTCATCCCCCTTTGCTAAGCAAGCTGCCAATCAAAATTTGGATGGCGGCAGTTCGCCAAGTACGGTCGTGAATGGAAATTCTCAAAAAGGTGTGCACCTCATACTTTGTTTGTTTTGTATATATATATTTAGGTTTTAACAAAGTTCTGGGTTAATAATTTAGTTAGTTTTATTTTGGGCTGATGGGTGCATGTTTTTTTTATTAATCTGTTGTGTCCAATTTTTCTCTTATATATGATTTATAGCCACCAGAACAAAACCCAGACAATTGTCCATTAAATATTTATTCATTTCTTTTCTTCTTTCATTCGTTGTCTTCGCAAATGCCTTCAACCTCTTGAAGTAAAAAAAAATATTTACATGTTTTGACTCTAATAGTCAGAAGTTTATCCTTTGCAGTAATTTACTGGCCTTGGCATTTTCGAGATAGCCAATCTTAATGTAGGTAAAGCTTAAGTTACCCATTAGGTCCATCATGCACTAGCTTTCTGATTTTACCCTATTTGTTGCTGACCCGTGCTTGTCAGGTCTTCTGCTGGCCAATCCCATCGGGAAAATTCAATATGTTCCGCTGGCTTATTACAAAACTATATATGTAAGCTTTCAATAGCATGGGCTGCTTTAAATATTTAATGAAGTGGCCCTCTACTAAGAAAAAGGCGCCAGCCCTTGCTAAGTTGGTTCAACTTGATGACGTGCTAATGAACATAGTGCTTAAGTCGATAAGCATAAAAACTCTTTTATCATCGTATAAAAGAAAATTCTATTCTGTGTATCTTGTTTATGGAATATTCCTTGAAAAAAGTTCTTGCAATAAACGAGCACTTGGGATTTTAAATTTGTATTGTTGCTTTCTCTGTTGTAGCCACTGAGAGAAAAGTAGTTTTAAAACTTTTATTTAAACTTTTCGAATTTACTTTTTAAAAAGCCTTTTTTTCGACTATTACCTAGATCAAGTATTTTTAATAGTAATATTTGCAGAATTTTTAACAAACAAGTTGCAGTTTCGAAAATACAAATTTAATTTTTAAACAAAATATTTTGTAAAAGTGTGAGGCAGGTTTTATCTGAACACATAATAGGAAACACTAAGTTAAGTTTAAAGAATGAGTTATGCATGTTGGATGTGCTTCCTTCTTTATCTGAAAAAGACCAACAATCAACCCCAAAATTAAAAACTGTTTTTTTTAATTCTATCAATTTTTTTTTAAAAAACAAAAAACAAAACAATAAATCCTGCAACAACACAATTCAACATTGTTATTCTTTGTTCAGTTGAAACGACCGAATGCCTTGATTCGATGGGTGTTGATGTGCACGAGTTTTTGGTTAAAGCCCTACAGAGCAATCCGAGGGACCGAAGCATTCTGCTCAAGCTCGAACACGACATGGTGAAGTTTGTCAACAATTCTGCGTAAGTTGCTATCTATATTTTCATTTTTTAAATGGTTAATTCTGCATTATACTATAAGCTTTTCATTCTGTTGAATGCCATTGGCCCGCAATGATTTTAGATCGTAAAGTTGGCAATTCAAGAAAAGTAGTCGAGCAGTAAAGTAAGGTATATCTTTCGATTTTAGGCACACACAATGATTGAGAAAACTGTGGCAAGCTAATTATAAAAGATTTCCGGTTTCCCCTTGAATTCTATAGAAGGCTGTACAATAAAAATCTTAAAATGTGGCCCTAATAGAAAGCTTCTTAGTCCTATACAATACATCCAAAGCATTGTCTTGGCAGTACAAGCATTGCAGTAAACTTGTTGCCTAGAATAATGTTTTTTTTTTAGAATAATGTTTTTTTTTGAATTTCTTAGTTTCGTTACCCTAAACACAAAATACTGCATTTCATTCAACCCAATAAAAAATAAACTACACACAAATGCATGTTAGGTTAGATTTGCATGACGCACAATTTTGTCATATGTTTATATAGGAAAAAATGTATAATATTTTTAGGAGGCAATGTCCATGATGTAGTATAATTTTTGTGTATAGTACAAGGTAAATTTAGCTTTGTATTGCCATAAAAGACCTTCATGTCTACGGTTAGACTGTAAAAATCTATGAACGCTGCAATTCTGTTTAAAAACAAAACAGTTAAACGGAATATATTGAGAATCAGTTGAAATCAAAATCACAAGCTTGACATAAAAACATGCAACATATCACAACATAACACTTGGAATAATCACAGTAGTAGACTAGTGATAAGGATGTTCTGAAGTTTATGTAAGCAGTATTTTTAAATCGGGATTAATATATATTTTTTCCCACTCCAAATAAAGAATTGACAAATTTCAGTATATTTGATCTTCTGCTTAACTAAGCCAGAGTAGTCTATTGTGATATGCATTTGGTATGCGTTGGAATCAGTTTTGCTTGCCGCAATTAGATTACTTTTAACAGTTGATGGTAAAAAAATGTTATTCACCCTGGGGTGAACCATTCACCAGCTAGAATTATCAAAATATTTTTCGGAAAATATTGTAAACAGTTCAATACCAATTCTCTTAATTAATTCTTCGTTACAAATTTATTGGGTGAAAAGAACATTATTTTTAGAGCTGCATATTTAGACGGAATTTTTCACTTATTAGACTGAATTTCAGTTTTGATGTTCAGTCGTATCTGAATTTTTTACACCCCCAGCCCTTAAATAATATTCTGCATCCACCCGGCTAGGTAGTAACACTTAAAACCTATATTTTTTGCTTATTTTTCAGAATCGAATTCATGCGCTTTCCGGAAATGACCTCCTACCACCGCATGCTTGTCCACCGGGTGGCAGCATACTTCGGCATGGACCACAACATCGATGCCAAGGGAAAGTCGGTGATCATCAACAAGACCAAGAACACCAGACTGTAAGTATATGAAGTGCCTTAAAGGCAGTCTACTAGTTCATAAATAAAGGGTCCAAAAAACTCCCAATTTGAATAGAATTATGCAATGCTGTGTATTTTACTGTTTAAACTGCTCTTATGCTTTTAAAAGGTAGACAATAATTAGGCATATACCATGTCCAGAAACAGGATAAAATTGTGCAAGGCTGCATATTTGTGAACAATGACTTCATTTAGGGGACGTTTGTAAACTCTTGTGACGTCACGCAAGGCAATACGAATTGATAAATATACCTGGCGTTGATTTCATTTTACTATTTTATCGAACTGATACTTAACTACTGCTAAGTAGGAAAGCACTTAAAATATCTAGAAGCACACCTTACTTGGATAGAATTGTGCAATACTACATATTTGTGAACCGTGACGTCATCTGGTGGACGTTGGTAAACTCTCATGACGTCAGAAGTGCGGTAATTAGGCAGCAATTGCGGCTATTTGTCGCGTTTATCAACGAAGGAAACGACAAGTCAAATTGCGTCGTCAATTTTCTGTCAGTATAATTTTAAGATTTTTCACATGTGGCGGACACCGTTTGTTACCCGGCAATACTGACGAAAAAAAACTAGCTAAATCGTTTTAACATCAGTCCTAAACAATCTGTCAAGCGATCAATAAAAATCAATGTGAAGGACCAAAGGACGTACCCCAGACTAATAAAATTTATCTGCCAATGAATTTTGCTCTGATATCCCCAGTTTAGAAATTGTTCCACATAAAACGAGAGTAGTAATAACAAATAAAATAGCAAAATTTTCGCCTGGATCTGTTTTTAGTCTAACAAAGGTAAAACTAAATGAAATCTAAAAGTATTTAGAAGGCACCAAAGCGCTTTTTTCAATTAACTGTTTTCTTAAAAAAAAAATTTATCTCGGTAAAATTTTTCAATTAACTGTTTTCTTAAAAAAAAATTAATCTCGGTAAAATTTTTCAATTTAACTGTTTTCTTCAAAGATTTCAAGTTACGCAACAAGATTTCTAATAGAACTTCATGGACCCCCTAAAACTAGCCCACGTACCCCAAAGGGGTCCCCATGGACCACAGTTTAAAAAAAATCCCGGACCAGTGTTTGCTTCAAAAAAAAAAGCGAAGCTTTAAAAAAACAACCACACTATGACTTAAACCGGTACAATCCGTTGATAAACCTAACAAGAGAAAGTTCCCATCTGCAGTTCGCACGCCAAAGCAACGTGGTAAACCGCAGGGGTTTGTCAATTTTGTTTCCTGTGCGAAATCCGCCAGCCCGGCCGCACTTAGCAGATTGGAAACCAGTTGCGCTAAGCTTGGAAGCATTCGTTCACGCCTATAGCTCATATATTTGCGATTTGAGCTTGGGTCTTCGAAACGTTGTTTGCTGTTGGTGATTCTTTACGTGACGAGAATTTTATTTATTCATTTTGTTAAAATGAGAAAACTGTAAAACGTGCCTGATTTCAAAACTGCGATTAATTGGTCACACTTTTTCAATTTAGGATTTTTTTGCGATAAAATAACTCTTTGCTTTGAGTTTTGGTACTTTCATGCATTATACATTGTCACTGTATTCGGGTGCTTGACCAAATTTAGTTTTACAGATCTAAAGTCTTTTTTGCATTTTACTTACCATTGTTAATATACTATTTAATTTTGCACTTGTTATATAAAGGATATACAGAATTTTAGCTGAGCAACTTACTTAAGTCAAAAGAAATATTGAATAACGTTAAAGGTACTAAAAATAAACGTTATAAAACTATTCACCGAACGCCGCGTGACTGGATAGTATACGGAGCGTGACTGGAAAACGTTTATAATTTCAGTTCTCCAATACTGCCTATTCCACCTCCAGTATTGCCTATTCAATTAGGAATCGTGAATGACAAGTCATTTTGTTTGTCGGATCATGCGGCCGCACAATTTTCCTACAAAATTTTTTTTTTAAAGATTATTTATATTGGACCCAAACTTAGTGGTCCCGCGATCCAAATTTGGGTCGCGACCTTGCGGACCCCTGGACTAGATAACTGTTCCGATTTTTCTAAAAACTTTTTTTAACTTAACTGTATATAATTTAATGTTCAGTTTTTCGAAATTGCTTATTTGACCATCGTTATGACACGCCATATGGTGTTGTACTCGTTTCCAAATAATGTTTTCCAAAAAAGTTTGTTTTTTTGGCGCAGTTCCAAACACCAAGTTCATCGAGCACATCTTGAAATTTATTTTTACAATTTGATGTTATTGAAGATTATACAAATTTTAAGCTGAGCAAGTTACAATAGTAAAAATGAATATTAAATAACGTTAAAAGTAATAAAAATAACCCTATAAATTCTTTCGCTGATCGCCGCTTGACTGAAAATGTAACGTTTGTAACTTTGTATGTCCTGTTCTTCAGTACTGCTTAGTCGACCATCGTAATGACAACTGACAAGCCATTTGGTGTTTCGGATTATACGGCCGTAAAAGTTGCCAACAAATTTTTTTATATGTTTGACCCAAACTTAATAGTCCCACTATTTGCGGACCCCTGGACTAGATAACCGTCCGAAATTTTCTAAAGCTTATGTTAATTGTTCTGTTTTTCAATATTGCATATTTGACCATCGTAATGACCCGCCATATGGTGTTGCTGTACTTTTTTCCAAAAAAAGTTTTATGTTTGTCGCAGTCCGGACACCAAGTTCAACGAGCACATCTTGAACGGAGGAGGGGACCTGAACGCTGCTCAGGAAGACATGAGAAGAAGGTCGATACTGAAAAGGATGCAGAACTGCCAGAGCCTCGATCAGTCGCAAGTCATCGAAAACACAAAGGTAACCGACGCGGTTTTAGGTCTTAGGTTTTTTATTTTAAGAAACTAGGGCGTGCTGTTATGAACAAACTATGCTTTTTTATTTGCTTTTTTTTGTTTCTCTAAGTCTAATTTGGCCGTCATCCTTGATGATAAAACTATAGCTTTTTAGCCCGACCAATAGTTTGATAAATTTACTGACTTTTATGTGTTCTAAAAAGACCTGGAGCTTATTTTCTTTCATTACGAGTCACTATCGTCATTTGTCATATGTTGGAAAGCTATAAGGCGTTATATTTTTTAAGAGTTTCAGTTGGCTAGGTTTGTATGAATTAGGCGTTAAGCGCAATATTAATGTTAAAAGGATCGCACCTATAACGGATTTTCGTCTAAAATCTACTGTGATTTAGGTAAAATTTATGTAAACGTTCTAAGAAAAGGGGTTGTAATATGCGTAGAAGAGACATACTGTGTTACAATAGCACTAAAAATACCCGAAACTTACAAAAATGCATACCTTCTTAACCAGTAAAATATAAAAAGAGTCCTATTTTTTTGAAACAGCACTTTTTTTCAACTTAAACGGTAGTAGTGTCAGCGTTTCTTCGGTAAAAGTCAAAAGAACGTGTCTTAATCATTAAAACAAAGTGAAACGTTCAGTTGACAAAATGCTCATTTACAATACCATCCCGTCGGCCTAGCCGCCGTTCAAATTCAAACGATGCAGAAAAACAATTGCAAGCAAAGCTCGTATTTTAACTCTTCTGATTGGTGCAGCTGAAGTCACGTGACGACTGGCGCTCCAGTAAGCAGCGGTCTTTCGAAGAACGTGAGAACAACTACGAGAAGATTCGCGCCAGGATTTTCAATCATCAGGTTGGTTGTAATAAATCAGTCGGAATTATTAACAAAACAACGCGGAAATCAGACTCCATTAAGTGATAATTTTAGAAATTAGCGTCTTCGTTTAGATCAGTGGTTTCCAACGTTTTCCGCAACCATTTTGGAAATGCAATTAGATTTTTTCAGCAAGTTTTAGTTTATTTTTTCTTGAACTGCAAAGCGCTTATCTAGGACAATTATTTAAATATAATTTAAGGGGAATGGCCCGGTGCCACCAACTCTTGTGGATTGGATAACAGAGCGAAAGGGTAAAGTCTACAACCATGCAATGTTTCTAAGTTAACAATTCCTTCGCCAACCCTGCTCGCTAAGTTTGTTCAACCAAAACATCGCGCAAATAGGATAATTTTTAAGTATGTGGAAATATCTGAAACACCGACTGCTTTCGGAAAGGCCAACCGAAATTAGTCAGACTAATCAGAATTCAATGAAGCTATGATGGTCGTTTCTTGACGTGCTCCCCACTGAACAGACTTGGACAACTAGATAATTCTAGTTTTCTAATTCAATGAATTAGAGCAAAATGCGGCTAATTCTAATTCTAATCTAATTTGTGAATTGCTTGTGTGCTCTAATTCTAGTTCTAACATAATTTTACCAAAAATCCTACTTTGTCCAACTGCATTTTTAGTCTCTTAGTGAAAACAAAGAATTTGAATTCAAACTCTTTGGTTGAAACGTAATTTTCACAGACTAAAAATCGTAGGCTATGCTAAAATGCCTAAAAATTAACACACACATAATTGACATGCACATTCCTATTAAAATGCTTCTCGATTTAAATGTAATTGATTGTGAATAATCAAATGTAATCCTAGTTCAAATTCGTTTTTTTAAGAATTCGGTAATTCTAATTCTAATCTAATTTAAGAAAACTCAAAATGATCTATTTCTAATCTAATTTGGAAAAACTGAAATGCTCTAATTTTAATTCTAATATAATTTTAAAATAAATCTAGTTGTCCGAGTCTGCCACTGAGCCTTTGTATCTCGGTTGGTAGAGTAATGGTCCTGGTACGGCCGAGGTCGTAAGTTCGAACCTCACCGCAGGCTAGTTGTTTTGTTAGCCCGACCCTGCATTATAATCCTGACTAGGGCTACCTGATTCCCGCATGCTCTTTCGAAGCTACCGCTGTACTAATGTGTGCCGTAATCGTTGAACTCCAGAGGTATTGATCATAGAATACACGTTGTGTATATGAACGTTTCAGTAGCCAAAACACTTTTGTATGTGTAAGGCGTTCTCTCAATATAAGGTAGTAAGTATATAAACTGTTGCTACCAGGTATGGTAATATAAATCAAAAACAGCTCCTGGTAATTGTAATTGTTAACCAACGTTTCGGCAACCTATACAGGTTAACAATTACAATTAGCAGAGGAGCTGTTTTGATTTATATAAGGTAGTAAGTGTTATTTTTTTTATATATCAATTCGAAAAATGTATCTACTTCAATAAATGATGTTATGCCTTCATACTTTTTTTTCAAAGCTGACTGAATATTTCATTAAAGAAATTAAAAGGTTATATGGCTGTGATTTAGGAAAGTGGAAAGTGACTGCGTCGCCCTAGCACTGTTGGGGAAGTTTAAAAAACGTTTTTTTTATATAACGTGTAAAATACCAAGGTTCAATTTGAAATAACACCGGAAGTTTGGGTAAACATTTAAAAAAAACCAAGGTATTATTCTCAAACAAAAAATGTAAAATTGCTTTTTTAGAACGTGTGCTTATATTCTTAAATAACACACAATCAAAAGATGCAAAATATTAAACTTAAACACATCACTATAAACACTAATCAGTCATCATCATAAATACACAAAATTACGATATCACGTATAAGCTTTCCCGAAAACTAACAGCAGCCCCAGACAACGGCGAGGCCGACCATTCTACCTATAGAAGGGCGCCCTGTTATTGATTGGCGCTAAAAGCCGACCCGGTCCCGCAAGGCATCACCTTGCCCGCGCCTTATTGATTGCACTTTTGGCGAAAGGACGGCGCACAAAACGGCGGCCATGTCGCCGCGTTCGACCTGGCATATTGCGGGAATGTCAGGCCGCGTCAAGCGCCCCTGTCAAAACGCTAAGGCGCCCGCAGCGGCGTTAACGATTATATCGACGCTTCGTTGGCATTTCGTGCGACCCTCACGCAAAGTCAACGCTGTCTGTCGTCTAATGGGTCGCTGACCTGAAAAAGACAAGCGTGATTGCCGTTGTCGTTGATTGAACTTAGAGCGGCAAAGGGTTTGCGAAGCTAACTCGTATGCGCGCCCCCATTCAATTTTCTCCTATTGCTGTGAATTTTTTTAACGATCTTTGAAGTTTTGGTGGCGCGTTGCCCTTTTACAAAGACACCCTGTTAATCAATAGACTTAAATATTCGTTTTGACCTTTCCTGTTACTTATTCGTCATGTACAGATAGTGTCGCCTGTTAACCAAAGCTTAGGTTATTTGAAAACACGAAAAGTTGTTTGAGCTTATCACACTAAAGATCCCTTAAGAAGGTCTCACTTTTTTCGAAATTTGGATGCCAGTCGTGATAAGACTATATTTAGTACAACGCCTTTTTCGATCTAAACTACCGTACATTTACCAAAATATTCGTTGATTGAACTTAGTACGCCAAAGGGTGTCGAAGCTAACTCGCATATACGTCACCATTCGATTTTTTCCTTGCTGAAATTTTTTATAGATCTTAGAACTTTTGGTGGCGCGTTGCCCGTTTACAGAGACACCCTGTTAATCAATAGACTTAAATATTCGTTTTGACCTTTCCTGTTACTTATTCGTCATGTACAGATAGTGTCGCCTGTTAACCAAAGCTTAGGTTATTTGAAAACACGAAAAGTTGTTTGAGCTTATCACACTAAAGATCCCTTAAGAAGGTCTCACTTTTTTCGAAATTTGGATGCCAGTCGTGATAAGACTATATTTAGTACAACGCCTTTTTCGATCTAAACTACCGTACATTTACCAAAATATTCGTTGATTGAACTTAGTACGCCAAAGGGTGTCGAAGCTAACTCGCATATACGTCACCATTCGATTTTTTCCTTGCTGAAATTTTTTATAGATCTTAGAACTTTTGGTGGCGCGTTGCCCGTTTACAAAGACACCCTGTTAATCAATAGACTTAAATATTCGTTTTGACCTTTCCTGTTACTTATTCGTCATGTACAGATAGTGTCGCCTGTTAACCAAAGTTTAGGTTATTTGAAAACACGAAAAATTGTTCATGCTTATCACACTAAAGATCCCCTAAGACGACCTCACTTTAAGATTTCGAAATTTGGACGGACTATATTTAGTACAACGCTTTTTTCGATCAATACTGTCGTACTTTTACCAAAATATTCCTTGGTCGAACTAAGGACGGTAAAGGGTGTCGAGGCTAACCCTTATACGTCGCTATTCGATTTACTCCTTGCTGATTTTTTTTTATATATCTTTGAACTTTTGGTGGCGCGTTGCCCTTTTACAGAGACTCCCTGTTTATCAATGAAAAAATAATTTTTTTGACCTGTCCGTGCCTGTTATTGATTCGTCGTGAAAAAATAATGTCGCAGTCTGTTGTCCAAATTTTAAGAATTTTAAAAACACTAAAAATTGTTTAAGTTGCCAAAGTTCAAGTTTGCTTATGTGGTGCCAAGTGGTAGTAGTATAGTTACTCGTCCGAAACTAGGGTGGTATAGACATTTCAGCCATGATTTCCAATCCAACGGAGTAATTTCGACATTAGAATGTAAATTTAAGTTATCAGCTTGATGCTAAAGAAAATTGTGGTTTAATAACCTGAAAAAATACCTCAAGGTTTCATTTTTTTCTATTTTGCTTATTTTAATTACGTTGGTAGCGAATCGGATCGCGATACTTTACGTCCAAATTATCGGATATCGGTTTTGGAATAATATGTTAGGTATCGAAAATCGCTACTCCAAACATGACCGACTCCAAACACTATCTTCTTTCAATCGAAACGAGTTTTTACATTGGGATGAATCTAGGCATAAAGTTAAACTTTTGACCACTTTGTTTAAAATCTGTTGTCCATTACGTGACATTTTATGGTAATGGCGATAACCGATATTTTTGACAAAAATATCGAATCCGTTAACAAA
Source organism: Ascidiella aspersa (assembly GCF_963924565.1). Lineage (NCBI taxonomy): Eukaryota > Metazoa > Chordata > Ascidiacea > Phlebobranchia > Ascidiidae > Ascidiella > Ascidiella aspersa. The sequence continues at coordinate 27,208,997 of NC_139451.1, forward strand.
TGATTTCATTACTGTGCTCAAACAAGCAAACTAGATGAACTTAAAACGTTGAAATATAAATTCAACAGGATGTTTGGCTCAAATTTAGTTTGGCGTTAAAAAGCTTAAAGTGGCCTCAAGAGTTAACCTCCTATTTTTTACAAAATCATTTTATAGTAGGCAACTGTACGTTTCGTCTCAAAATAATTATTTGGGTCTCAATTGGCCACGATACCACGCGATTAGCGATACTATACAACGTTGTATCGGGTATCGGCTCCAAACCGATAATACCTTACATTCCTACCAAGAATTGTACGTTGATTTTAATCTTGAACACAAGCCTTCAAATCCAAACCCCCTCATTAAGGTCAATCACTTATGCGGGTCGTCACAATGCTAAACAACTGAAAAACTTTCCGTAAAAATTTTGCCGCATTCAGGAAACACGACATAAGGTTTTGCGTGTTCGCCATTTAAACCGAAGGGCGACCGCGGGTTAAGGCGTTAATGTAAAGGTTAAAAGCGAACTTTCGTGCCCGTTTTAGCCGTTCAGCCGAGGTTTATGCGCGCAAATGCCATTCCCCCGTCTTAATGGCGTTTCAATTTGTAGAATTTAATTGCGACACGCGCCGATAGGCTCTTCCCCTCTTTATGGCAGCAATCGATCACATTATAGCATCACGTTTTTTAGCTCTGCTTTAACGCTACACTTCTGCCAATTCTGCAATCTGCAATCGATTATAACCCTAGGCCAGGGGTGTCCAACTTAAACATGCCGACGTGCCAATTTTTATCCTATATCCTCTTCCCGTGCCAAAGTTTAGTAACTAATTCTTTCTGATAATAAAAGTGTTTTTTTACTCATAATGAAAACGTGTAGCAGCAGTGCGCATTACTTCATCTATATGTCCTTCGGTGAGCTGACTTTTGTTTTTTTATTTCTTCACACCAAACTTTATAGTTGTGAATGCTAGCCTCCATTACAATTGCAATATAATGTTATAGTATTAGAAGTAATTGTTAGTTGTCGTAATTGCCGCGATTATTTTATATTGTAAATAAACAATGGCAATTTACCACTTAAAAAATTAAGTATTGGGGATTGCGTGCCATTTTTATCAGTTCGTTTTTGGCACGCGTGCCGCTTGTTGGACACCCCTGCCTTAGGCTTTCACGGCGTAGTAGACTTTGTTGAGAACGGCTAATGAAAAGAAATATTACGTGGGTATTACAGATGTCCGATTCTTGATATTCTGTTGCTATACCGATACCCGATATTTTGTACAAAAAGTAACCCATCCGACACCAAATGACGTCGAATCCAGACTTCATTCTTTCCCAATTCTGCCGTTTGTTTTGGGTAATTAGAACCGAAGTCATTTCTTCGTTTTATATTTCTAAATTTTCAGAAGTTTGCTTTTTTTAACTTTCACATGTCAGCAAAGTGTGCGATTAATGGCTGTCACTTTAGGCCCTGCAGGGTATATCAACATGAATTTCAAGATGTTTTGAATTTGGACAAGCCCACTGGTATAAAAAAATTCCAATAAAACACAAAAAACAAAGAAAATATAAAAAAAAAAAAAACACTGTAGGTTGATATCGAATAAAACATTTGTGAATTAACTCGTAAAGCGAGCGGCGAAATCTAAAATCTTCCCTTTTGGTAAAATGAAATGATTAAACTGGCTCTGGCACGATTTTCGCAATACCGTGGCGTTATTTCGTAGTAAAAATAAACCTTTATTTGAAACCGTAAACTTAAAATAACGTTTCTGTAAACAACACGCGTTTTGTTCGAATCACTGAACAACCTTCTTGTTTGCTGAAAGAAGTTTAATTGTTGAGAAGCAAATCGTAGAACGAAGCAGATATTTCGTGGAAATATAAACCGAGGTCGTTCGCTTGCCCTAATCAGTGTTTCTTTTTATTAGGATTTACGAGCTATTTCTAGTTAAACTCTTAATGTGTTTCGAGTATTGTAGACCGAAATTAATAATGTACCTTCTTGGAAGAATGAACGAAAGCATTTAGCCATTCGTATTTTGTTGTTAAAAAGTAGAAAAGGATAAATTTTTCACGCGTCGTAAAATTTTTAGATTTCTTTGTGATTTTAGCGAGGTACTTCCGGACAACTCTTATTGTGTTTCAAGCTTCGTAAACCAAATTTATAATAAACCATCTTGGTTGAATCAACAAACGCAATTAGCCATTCGCATTTTGTTGTTAAATTGTATCTTTAATCACATCGTACAACTTTTAGATTTTCCTTTCTTGAAACGTTCTTAATCAATTAAAATATATATACATATATATATTTATATTTTTTTATTGTGTGAGCATAGACATTTACACAGTGTTGTTTTGGAGTTATTTTTAAAAATCGTCAAGCAATCCACTTTTAGATCTTTGACAACCTCCAATTTCTCCAAAATAAAAATTAATTTTCTTGGTTGAACGAACAGGTGCGACTGGCTAGTTTGGTTTGATTGAATCTACTTTCAAACTGCATAAAGCGTTGTAAAATTGCTGCGAATGTGGTATAACTTGTAATCATGTTCTTCAGGTTTACAGTGAAAATATTTCTATTCATAAAAATTGTTTTTAGTCCATGCATGGCATGTATACACGTAACACTTTTGACTGAAATGACTCCCTTGCGACCAACAAAAAGTAATTTCATGCTTCCGTTGAAATACATGATTAAACTTTTTATTAAAAACACGTAAAAATGTGAATTGTTTTTTTAGAATAAAAATAATTATGTTCATTTAAAAAAAATGATTCAACGTAATACTGTTTTTGTTGAACAGTTTAATATTTATTGCTATTGTTGAGGTAGTTAAATTTTTTGTAAAATTTCTTTGTTCTTTCATTGGCATTTTTAACTCATTTCGCATACACTACCTTAATCGGAAACGTATTTCTCTCAGTAATCAAATGAAGGCTGCGACGTAAAAACTGTGATGTTCTCAATAATTATACACAATGAAAATCTTGCTAAAGTGGCCTCATTGGTTAAATATGTTCGACCATAACGCACCTAATTCTAAAGCGGCCCAAGATATTTGAAATTTCAAGTATCCTACTTTACGGTTACTAGTGTGTTTTGTCTTTTTCACTCGCCGGTCTAACCCGAAACTATTCACCCTTAATTATGTACACACAATGAGGCCAAGGATGATATTCAACTTAATTTGTCCAGTGACTGACTAGATAAGCTATGAAGATGACGACATCTCACCACAGTAGGCTTCTCGCCACAGTTCACCGCCGTAAATCATGTATAATAACGACTCTAAAACAGTTAATTCTTAAAAATTTCCGTATTGTTGATGTATGCTGTGATCGTTTAGTGACTAAACTTAGTAAGTTTGGCGCTGAAAAGAGGGTACATTGTTGTTTAAAGTGGTGAAGTTGTTAGGTCAGAAATAATCAGGTTTACACGGCCGTCGCGGCCTACATCAATTTGTCCTTCTACGTCCGTAAATTTACGTAGAATAAAAGCTATACCTTTTTTTTAAATGCAAGGCTTTATATTATGGCGTATTAGAATAATTTTATACCGTTTGTCAAACTCAGGTAAAACATGAATCATTTCATAATAAAAACTTGCATTTACCTGTTATTATATTATTTACATTAATTCATTATCTGTGAGTGATTTTTCTACATCGTGTTCAACCTATATAAAAACTCTGTTGTTAAGTTATTTTAGGGTCGATTTTAACCCAGGGCCCTTTTTTTTAATGTGCCCCTAAACTATTTTGATTTCGCGTGGACCAGGCTTGCAATAAAATATTTAGAGATTACGTTAAAAATTGACGTCAAAGAACTAGTAAACTTTGGGGACCCGCTGTTTTCGATCCAAAATATGTGAAACTATTGTGTAAAAACATTCAAGGCGAAGGTCTCCAAGCGTTTTCTAAACTCTGTTCTTCCGAAAACTGTTCACTGGTTTTCAAATTATACAAGATTTCAATTTAGCCTTCACGGACGACCTGAAACTAGTCTACGTACCCCCAAGTGGTTCACAAAGCCCAATTAAAAGCCCCTGATTTAACCCATTGTTTCAGCTTGCGTGCTAACGTTTGACCAATACTTTGCAGGCACAAGAAGATGGTCGTTATCCACGCGAACTGAGGAACAAAGACAAGGAGCGTGTGATGGCTCAGTGGGCAAAGAGACCATGGAACAGCACAGGTACAGCTCACAACATTATTTTCATGAAAAAAGTAAAATCGACTTAGATGGAACTTACGTAGTTGCCATGTATCTTTAATGTGCAAGCGAACGTGTACTACCTGTGTTGATTGTTTCTATGCGCAATTTCTAGATGTACTAATTAATTTTGAATAGGAAAACATATTTAAAGAACAGTTGTTGCTTATTTTGTCCTAAAATCCGAAATATACCTATATATGTGTAATTTTTTGTTGATATTTTACAATTGAATATAAAAAATATCATATGGCGTTTACATAACAAAAAAAATTTGTCATTTTTAAAGTTTTAAAATTTATAACATTCAATGATTTACCCATTTTTAGGAAGAATCTCTTATTTTTCATATTAACTTGGCATGATGCTGAGCACCGTAAACAATACTCCATGTTAAATTATTCAGCCTTAAAATAAAAGCGAATGGACAAATAAGCAAGTTCAAGAAATAGGAAATTTGCTTGTTTTTTAAGGAAAATATAGATCAAATTATTATTGTAAAATGTCGCCAAAATGTCAAACCCTTTTAAATATCTTTTGAACGTTTCGGATATCTCTTTATTTCTTTTCAACATCCTTCTATATGAGCTTTGATATTCTTACAACATTTACCTAAAACTTCCAAACATTATGCCTTAATTGTAGTACACGTGGTAACCACAAAGTCTTTGAAACTTCGAAGGTTTTTAAATGTATTTAAATTGTTTTGCGTATTGAAATATGTTTTTTTTCCAAAGCCTTTGAATAGTCTTTAGAATCTTAGATTTATTTTATGTTTACTTAAAGTTATGTGTTACGAAAGTGCGTTGAGAGAACAACAATACTACTTTTTATAATGTGATGACCGTACCATTTATTTTGTTTTGTTTTTGATTTATATTAAAAAAAACGGAAAGCGATTTAAGTCTTATAAAGGCTATTAATATTCTTTGAATGTCTTTAATATAAAGCTGGGTGGCAAGTCTAAAGATCGACCGATATTCATTTTTTGGACCGATACAGATACCCTATTTTTGACAATTTTGTTAACCGATACCCGATACCGTTTTTTTATATACCTGGGAAATGTTCAAAACTTAAATAAATTGAAAATAAAATCCCCATAAAGTTTTGGTTTATATACCTTTAGTAGTGATTATTAAACTATTATTTTATTTTGCATAATGACGTGACGTGATACTAAAACCCAAATGTTTTAATCAAACAATGAGTAAGTTGTTTGTTGCACAGAAAAATTATATGATATTTTCATACTAACATATCGGCCAACGTATCGGCCTACATTTACCGATACCAATATATCGGCCGACATTATCGTTAAAACGATATATCGGTCTATCTCCATGCTGGCAACCCTGTAGTAAAAGCCATTCATAAAAACTTTAATTGTAAAGACCTGAGCAGCCTCACAATTTACAAATGTTTTGCACGATTCATCTTTGGTTACTCCCGAAAGTAATTGTTCGGGGGGGGGGGGGGAATACACGATATTAGTAGTTTCATACTTAACCACGCGCTCACGTTTAGACCTGAGCAGTCTTCCTGGACGCAACCTCTCCACCCCACCAGCGACATCCAGTGGTAGCGGAGGTACTAAGCTGAGCAACTCTGGGATCACTCTTCTCTCGAGACAGAACACCAGGGAGGGTGGAAGTAAGTAGAATATAAATAAATAAATAAATAAATAAATAAAGGGCACCAACTTAAACCGCCACAAAAGTAGCTGTTAACACTAAGAAAGTCACGTCTGAAATGAACCACGTACAAGACACGTTTCTGCTCAAGGCAAAGCGCGCTACTAAGAGCAGTTTTCACTAAAAGCAAACACCAAAAGGTTGACTTATCAACAAAAAAAAAACTCTGGTCTCATTTCACAACGTGTAAATCTTTCGCCTTTTACTAAAAAAAACATATTTAAAAAAAAATTATCGCTTCTCGGCTCTTTAAGGTTGTGATCGGGTTGTTTAGCAACAAGCGATACAATATTAACTCGATTTTATACACTTTCTGAAAAAAAAACACAAAATATCTTAAGATAAAACTAACCCGTTTCGTAAACCACAATTCAACTTGCAGGCACATCAAGCAGTACATCGTCGGTCTTCGTTGGAACCTCGCAATCCCAGACCAACGACTTTCCGCTCACCAACGGACAGCACACCGATGATTGGTCAGATCACTCGGACCCTCCACCAATCAGCACCGGCCACGTCAAGCAGTCCTACGTCGATCATCCTGGTAAGCGTTTTATGTTCCGTGTAATCGATTTTTCCTTATAGCGATGTCATTTTAATGGTGCGCTGTTAAACAATGTGTGTGGTTTTTGATAGGACGAATTCAGTTATTTGCATAACAGTGTATTCTGTTAAGAACGTTGTAAAGACTGCATTAATAAATACAAAAGAGACTATTAAACTCTTTTTCTATGGAATGCTGGGGTTAAAAATCAATCTTTTCAGACTTATTTTTCAAAACACAGGTTTACAAAACAAACCATTAATTTCCAGAATTAAGGTTGATTTCTCAGAATAACCACCTTTATTTTTATATACGTATTTATTTTAATATCGCCTGCCAACTATGTACTGCTGGTACTTATTTGTTTAATCCAACGTTTTGGCAACTATCCAGGAATGACGTTTTCCTGATAAAGGAATTCTGAATAGGTACTAGGTAGCCAAAACGTCGAAATTAACAAACAAGTGCCAGAAGAACTTATTTTCTGTATATGCAAATTTACATTTGTTAAATATTCAGCAGATCTTGCATTTTATAGCGAATCGCTAACAGCAGCTTGCAGCATATAACTTGGTCTATTAACTTCGTTTTTTGTTTCTCTTCTATTTCCTCTTTTTTCCGGTCGACAATGGACTTTCACACGACACCGTATCGGTAACATCGCGCATGTCTCTCTGTGTCTCTGTGTGTGCACGCGTGTTGTAACATATCGTAACAATTCGCCCTCAAATCGACTTTTTTGCGCAATTTTACTCGGCAATGAACTATGGCGTTATGATCGCGTCTAACGATTTTTTAAATATTGAAAAAATCCCTGTAACATTTTAACCTTCAAACCGTAATTATCATACTAACATTGAAACCCTATCTCTGTGTTTCTGTGTGTGCACTCGTGTTATAACATACCAACACATTACTCCCTAAAACCTGCTCTTTCAAACACAATTTTACTTCAAATAAACTGCGACGTTAAAATGATTTTTAAATTATGGAAAATTTCTTCTCTAAACGTTCGTTACCATTTTAATGACCAAACCCCTAATTATTACATAAACATTTAACCCCCATTTGTGACTTAACATATCGTGACATTATACCCTCAAACTTGATTCTTTTAAACGCAATTTGCCTCCACAAACACGCCGCATTAATTACGTCATGAATCTTGAAAACCCCTTCTCTTCAACATTTAAACCTTCATAACCTTTAAACGTTTAAAACCCTTATCAACGCTTTATCGTTTAACTCAATATTCATCAAACATGAACATTCAAAAACCTCCAATCATCCCCATACATTATACAACTTCGCCACACCGTCCTTGTGTGGTTTACGATGCGCAATTCACCCGTCCCTCAGAAATGCCAGCATTCAAAGCGTTGGGAGACTTCGAGTTTTGCCATGTTATCGATCAGTCGGCGAAGGACATAGTGGTGGCAGTGCCTGTCGGCTTTACAGTGAGGCCAGACACCCTGCTTACACATCCGCATACCGGTAATTGGCCGCTTGCGAAGCGTTAGATCACTTACATAGGGAAGGCGTGGGGAAAATCACTTCACTCTGGCAGTGAAAATAGCCTTGGCTTTTTAGGCGGTTATGCAACGTGGGGTTTGGCTTTAGGTATAGTTACAAATAATGCTTGCTGCTTTTAAGACGATGATGCAAAAAATCGAAGGCAATCGCTTCATCCATGTCATTTTGCGTGAAGAATACACAGATTTCTCCACACTATTTACCTTAATATAAACTGTTGTTACCAGGAATAGTAAAATTAATCAAGAACAGCTTCTCTGGTAATTGTAATTGTTAACCAACGTTTCGGCAACCCATTCAGATTGCCTTCTTCATTGTGAATGACGCCGAACGCTCATTGTACAATATATGGAAAAACACAGTTAACAACTTGAATTTTCACAGGAGCTGTTTTTCATTATTACTATCCATGTTTTTTGAACTCCCCAACTATCTCCCACTGTGTAATGTTGTTTGTTTTGTGCTGACTCTCCTGTACTCTTAATTCTTCAGTAAATTTCTACAGAACGCCGTATTTGGTGACTAAAAATTTCCTGCTCTCAATTCGTCTGAAAATCTTATCGACAGAATAATCTGCAGCACCTGTAACTTCACTTTCGTTGTCTAGGTCATGTTTCTAAAAATCCACTAACAATTTTCGATTAAAATAGCATTTAGTCTGCCACGGTAAGACAATTGCTTTCTGAACAAATCACTCTTTTTTCTTTTCCTTGAATATGGGTAGTTTGTTCCTAAGTTTTGTCTTCTTTTCTTTCTGTTTGTTTAGTCGTCGTTATAAACACGTGTACGTCTAAATGAAACTTCAGTAGATCTGTTAATCATGTCTGTCAAAGTGTGCTTGTCGTTGTACATGTTTTGTTTTTTAAATCCCTAAATGGTATTGTAATGGTTAAAAACCAAAAAAAGGCTAAAATTAGTGGCTCAAACAATTAACAGTTAACTTTGCTTGGTTTCGCCGCAATACGTTTTACTTTTAATTTCAAAAATATTCAAAAACTGACCTGCATTTGCATAATTTATGTATATGGTAGATTTTTTTGTATATTTAAATGTTTTGTCAGTTTATTAGGCAGAGCACAATGCAATAGTCCGCCCAAAATTTTTGCGGCATTTTTTCCTTTTTTTTAGATTTGGAAAAAAATGGCACTAAATTATTATATGCTTACAGTCACTTCTAATACACGAATAACTAAACTATGCGCTTTGAACACCGAATTCGACACTGCGTGTAGCGCAGTGTGTAGAGATCCACGACAGCGCCTATTTTTTGCACTAAGCATCATTTATAGCCTTCCCCCATTCTTGAAAAAAACGTCGCACAAAATTGGTCAGGTTGAAGTCGTGGTAATATATTGACAGATACACTCTACGCCATGACTAATATACTGTTATGGCTCGATACAGGCAACCCCTATGTGAACATGGAAGGCTACCCGATCCTCTACCAGCCCAATGCGATCGGTGTTCCTACCTACCAAGCACGCACCATACCCGTACAATACCAGCAGATTCCCGCCTACACCATGGCCCACCAAAACCTCATGCCTTACGGCGTTACGGCACACGCAACTGCAAAACAGAGTAAGCCATTTTTGTGCTTAAAATTTTGTATAATTATTTTTGTTCGAATAAGTAACACGAATGAGAGATTTATGTGAATAGCAGTGGATTTGTTTTAAAAACCCTTTTTTCATATGTTTAATGGGTGCAATAATATTTGTTACCGATTTAAATACATTTAAGCAATATTAGTCGTTTTATTGAAATAGTTTTGTATAGTAAGAGATTAAGAGAAAATAGAATTTGCTTCTCATTAGAGTGGTATTTTTAAGGTAATCGGCCTGTCGCTAATTTGTTTTAAACATTAAATTTCACGAAAACAAATACAGTTTTTCACCAAAAGAGCGATTTCTATATGTAGTACGACAAAATTGTCGTTACTAAGATTTTTACTTAATGAATTATGTTTTATGATTGCCAAAATAAAATCTTTTATTCCTCAAATATTTTTAGACACCGCTGACGTCGTGAACCCTCAAAATCAACCACTGGATGGCAGTAACGCACAGGTGCGTATAGAGATTTTTTGGGCACATTGCCTTAATTAGATTAATTGTATTGAAATGATTTGAATTGAGACCGTTAAAAGCGGCTGGTTTGTTGTATACATTGATTTGGAATCTGGGATTCGTCAAAGATAAAAAATATTCAAATTTTAATGTAAACTTGGGGGAAGACGCTTTAGGAAGTTTCCCGATTAAGTATTACTGTTGGTTTGCAGTAGAGACAGCATACGATAAAAATTACAGCCGCTGGGGTTTCACCAGACAGCATATGTTATTATTGGCTCACAGCCAGTCAAGTTTGCTATAAAAAAACGCTGGCAGGAAACCTTGATTATGGCGTTATTGAAATTTCACAGCTTAATACAGTGGTTCTAAAATCTAAACCTTTTATGGTTTGCGACATCCCTCAGAAATAATAAATAGATTGCGGCACCCTTAAAAGATTTTTCCGTAGGTAAATCACTAGAATGTCACTATAAACGAAACTGGAACAACACACACCAACTCCACACGACGTAGAAAGTTTTAAGTTTTGAATTTATTCCATTGTAATCTTTCACGAAAAGTTGTAAGAGTTGAGAGAAAATCACATTCCTAAAGATTTACAAATATCTCTCGGCACCCGAGCTTTAGAAATCGAACGCGGCACCCCGGTTGAGAACCACCGGCTTAATGGCCTGAAACACTGCAGCGTAATTCAACATAAGTTTTTCTTTTGCGTAATTAGGTGGGTGTAGCCCCTTCTGAAGGCAGTGTGTCGAACAGTGGCGCCAGCACTCCCCTGCATATGTACCAGTCGGCCCTCTACCACCCCCAGCACTACCAGCAAGCCCCCGTTCACCTTGTCTACTACCCAACGCCGCCGCTGCAACAGGTGACTGGTTTTGTCCTGTACAATCTAAATTTGTATATTTGAAACTGTGATCTGTTGCCCGATTTTTGTGGTGTTTTTACGAAACGGTGATACACGAAAAGTCTAATTTTGTGTTTAATTTCAGACATTTTGCCTGGATTTTGCTAACCATGCGTTTTGTCCCCGGAAATTGACTATTTAATTAAGCACTGTTTAGTGTTGGGATTGAGAAATTTATTCAATAAAATGCGATGTAACTAGCTCCGTTGTTTGGCCTTCTATTTAAACGCATTGAATTTATAGATATTCCACATTTGATTTTTACTGTCGAATTATTTTTACAGCCTCATTTTACGATGGTTCGAAAGGTTTTACTGAAACCTTTTCGCCATCTATGCTGTTATAGTCTTAAAAACAGAGAAATGAACCTACTTCCCATTATATCTGCTCTGTACGCAATCAACTTGTTTTTATATTGCAGAGCCCCCGTCCTTTGCCGGTCAACAAAGCGCATCCTCCTCCACCTGACGTCATCAACCCAAGCGGTGACGTCACTAACCAGATGCAAGGCCTTGCCGTCGCAGAGACGGTGAGTCGTGTTTCGTAGTTGTCTCAAGGAATTCATTCTTGTTTTTACCAAAGCTGTTTTAATAAAAATCTATAATTTTTTGATCAGTAAACGGAGAGATAGTGAAATTTATTTACTTGATAAACCCATAAGCGTAATATTAACTAAAATGATCACGTGTTTTACGATGTTAATCTATTAATTATTTACTCCCAAAGTTAATAGCCCAATGTTTTGTCTTTTTTTTTTTGCTTATGTTTTAAGTTTTAATCTATTAAGAGAGTTAACGGATTATTAAAGAAGGTCAAAATTTAGAGAAATCCCTAGACCAGGGGCACGAAAGGGCACGAAACGGTAGTTAAGCGGGCAGAAGATTAGCCAGTTGAACTATAATGTGAGCTTTTCATTAACCTTGTGACATATCATGACGCAATTTTGCCAAACGTGAGCCTTGGGGTCGACAAAGTTGTGAGAACCCATTAAAGAAGTCAGCTACCCATGCAAGGTTGACAAACACTGCTGTAGACCCTATCGATATGGATTAAAATGGAATGTAGCCAGTTATGAGATTTGCAAACTAGCTCGTAATGAAATGCGTTTCTTTTTACAGACCGTAACCTCAACCACTACTGAAAAGAGCTCAGAAGATTCTTCGGACAAGCTGGTTGACGACGATGAAAATGTTGCAAACCAGAATAAGGTATTCGATTCCCTAATTTGCCTTTTATGTGTCTCCACATCCCTTTATTTACTCCTATTCTATCATGCGTTTAAGACAAAGCATAAAAGGACAATGCAATTTGATAAGCAAATTTTTAATAGGGAGATTCAAAAAACTGCATAAGGTGTTGGAGCATGGAGTTATTAGTTGCAGCAAATGTGCAAAAAAAATAAAAATTGTTGTAGCACAAAGACAAGTCCGTTATCTAGTTGAGCTTTACTAAAAAACAAAATTACTTCAAAGGCTTTTTTAAGCGATTGTGACAAGTCGTCAAAAAAAAATCTTAAATTAATGTGGTATTCAACAAAGCAGTGCAAAAAAACGAGTGTATATTTGGTTCTATAAAGCAAATAAGTCAGCGAATCTTATAAAAAACTTCGGAAACCTTTGTCATGTTTAGTGGTACTAATTAAAATTGTGTATTTTTTTAGATCCAGCAATCGCCTAGTAAAAACGAAAGTCCAACGTCGGAAGGTATGATATTCGTAAATTATTTTCATTTTTTAGACCCCACTTAGATGGCCTTGAATGACATCTAGCTAGTGACATCATAGTCGACCAATTGTAATCCAATAATATAACTTCATGTGAATTTTAACTTTTTTCCAAATTTGAATCGACGTCAATTCCTCCTGTTTTAATCTGAAACAAAGCCGACAATAAAATAAAGTTTATAAACAAAACAAAATGAAACACCATAAATTAACAAGTCGCGTAGTTTTCACTCTCTAAATAGTGTTTGTTGTCGTCATTTTTTCATGCTTCGGGAGCCTACTGTCGCTTTTAGCTTCCCTGGAAGTTAAAACAAGCGTTTAAAAAAAATTAAAAAAAAAGATAAAGAGGTATTTTAGTAGACCAGTAAGGTCAACTTGGCACACGAATGCCATCATTTGCATATGTTTAATTTTGTAAGGCTATAATCAAACCTATTTTGTATTTCAGCTGCAGCCAAGCCATCGCCTCAGCCTGTCAACTCACCTGAAGAACGAGCGGTAATTACGTTTTGAACTTTATTCATATATGCTCTACTTGAAGCACACTGTTTTAGCGACGCGTATATTTGCGTGAGAGTTTAAAAAGCTGTTGATTCACTTTTAACAATTAAAATGAATATCAGCATATAAATATCAAAGCCCATACAAATGTAGGTGTACCCACTACATTCGCATTCATATATGTTCGAAATAATTTATAGCAAAAATAGCAAAACCGTTGTTTTATACAAGCCTCAAAAATATGTGTCTTTGTAAATCGCCGTATTTGCCTAATTCTAATTCTTAATAGGGTAATCAGGTGGCACAATATAAAGGCAAATTGTTTTCTATTCTCGACAATTGGTCGCACTACCGTACTTTACAGATCAAAGTAGAAATCCCTTTTCAATCGATGCAATTTTGTCTTTATACAGTGCCACTTGATTACCCAAAATATGTCGTTTCTAATCCGCAAATTTGGTTCTCTTTATTTACCCTGTCCTCTTTGATTGCAGGCAAGATCAGACGCTGGGACTCTTCCACTCTCCAACGACAACTCGCCACGATTCTACAATTCGCGCCACAGTGAGTTCAAGCCCCGTGTTTCCACTTATACTTTTGGGTTGTAAACTTAAAAAAAAATATTTAATATCTGTATCTCACGGATTGTTACTTAAAAAACATCATGCCGCTAATTTTAGCAATTTTCATTTTTGACATCGACACTTGTCTGACACAAGGGTTGTATAGGTGGCTGTCCTAAACTTTATCGAAACATTACTTAATCATAGCACTGCCGATATTTCAGGCGAAATATATCCCGATTCGATACTAAATCATCTCAGTATACCAAGGTTATATTACTAAGGTTAAAAAAGTTTTTTTAGGGCTTTTTTATTTCGAAACATTTTTTTATTATTTTTTGCAAAAAAGAAATCGGCCGTCTGCTCCGATACCAAATGACTCCATTACTATGCTCAACCAAGATTTGATTCAGTGTTACAGAGCTCAGTTCTACTTTCGCATGTCATTAGTGTTCCTAAATATTTTCTTTTTTCCCCTCAGTTGCTGCAAACGTCGTCTCTACTGTTCACACCGGTCCCGGTAGCGTCACGTACTACACTACCCAGCCCCAATCCCACGACCCCAACTTCCCCAAACACCCCCCTGTGCTACCTGGGGTCCACCCCGGGGTCACAGGCCACCCTATCATGCCCCCATCGCACCCATTCATGGCCCAGGCCCCCGTGTATCCTGGCGCCGGGGTCTTAAGGCCCCCTATGGGTGAGGATTTGCCGTCTCAGGCCTCGCCCGTTCAACAGGCAAACGAATACTACATGCACCAAGGTAAACTTTTTTGTTACAGTCTGATTTCTGGTTGCTTAAGGTTTGGGTTAATGGGAGTCCAGGTTGGGTCTGTTAAAAAATAAATGTGTGTGCACTTGCCATACTTTTCACAGTGGTATATGGTGAAATATGTGTGTGTGTGTGTGTGTGATTCGGGGGTAGAATCACATCATTTATATATGAATTGCAGTAATTTAATTGTTTTTGTTTAGAACTTGAAGTGCTTACTTTGGTCGTTTATAGTTTGCAATCAAACAAACTGTTATATTGATAAGTGAATGAATGAATGAAAGACACACAAACATATGTGTTTAATAACATCTGTGATCTAGCCCCTCCAACGATTACGGCTTCCGTATCAATAGTAATCGTTGGTCATAAAGCAACTTCCGAGGATGCTATTCACAGATGCTATTAAACACATATGTTTGTGTGTCTTTCATTGATTGATACGGACTGATGATCCCCCTGTGTGAAGTTGCTTCTCCTAACAAAATGTGCAATTATTGGCGCATGGTGGTTTCTCGACTCGCTCCTCTCTTAGCCTGCATAGCTCAGTTGATAGAGCGACGGTCCCGGCTTGACCGGAGGTCGTGAGTTCGAACCTCACTGCAGGCCAGTTGTTTTTCTGGCTTGCTCTGCTTGCATCATAGATCGACAGATTCGGCGACTCTGCGATGGCTTTTCGGTGTATTATGTTGATCCGATGCTATGTGGTAGTATCCGTACTCGTCCGATGCTAGGTTGGTATATGCGCCGATTCAATACCAGCTAATATAGAAGTTTTAGACGTGATATTAGATCCAAGGCAGCGATTCGGCCTATACATGTAAATTTATTTTAAAAAGGTAAGTTAACAACTGAAATTTTAGCTTACTAACATGGTAATAAAATCCCTCTTAAAAGTTTTAATTTTTTTTGTTTTGCTTACTTGATAACAGTAATAATGTCATAAGTAGCTGACATCCCTAATTGAAGATAGCAATTCAAGTTAGTAAAAGAGGTTTAGACGAAATTAAAACGTTCATAAGTTAATTGGCCAAATTTCCTTTATCGCCAACAAGTTTGTTCCCTACTTTTTTAAAGAATTTAGATTTAGGGTATAACCGCTGTGTTAGATGTTAAACCATAGCTTGAATCCCTGTGTTTATTTGATATCATATCGGCGCTAGTACTTCCTTAGTATTACAGGACATCCGTATTCCCTAGATCAGTGGTTCTCAAACTTTTGTTAAAAAAATTACGCAACGGTCCCCCCAGCAACTTTTTAATTGCTCACGGTCCTTAAAAATATACACAAATAAACTCAAAATAACGCGTTGTTTTTAATTGTATCAATGGGACGGGTGCACTTGCTTCTTTGCTATCAGTTATGTTAACCTCTAATTAACGAATCAATTTATTTGAGTCTAGCAATAACGAACAGTTTTAAAACCGTGGCCGTATAGCCCACATTGCCAGCGCAGCAAGCTGTAAAAACGTAATTCTCACTAGCACAACGCAACACTATGACGTCACAATGGACAATTTAACTTGAGCGTGCAATAACGTAAATGGACAACTAATGAGCTTAGTTTGGAAAATAAAAGTAAGTTGCCTGAAAATTTTATTGCCCAAAAAATTATGTTCTTTAGGAGAGTCGTGTTGATTTTTTTGTTAGGTGCTTCGCGGTCCCAGAAAATTGTCTCGCGGACCCCAAAAGGACCGCGGACCCCAGTTTGAGAACCACTGCCCTAGATCAACTTGGCTTCAAGACTACATTAGCATACCGGAAACGCTTAAAATTTTAATATCCTGGCCCGCTCACTAACTCAGAAACCGTAATGTCTTACTGAATTATTGATTCGTTTCTCGTTGAGGGAAATGAGCCTAGCTAATCAATATGAAAATGTGTTGAACTCTATTTTTGCACGGCATCACAACTTAAATATAATTCAAAACGATCCTCCATGCTTAAATCATACCAGAGAAAAATACGATTCGCGGGCCGGACGAAATTTATTTATGCATTTGTGCTTTAACCGAATGTATCCGTCTTTGAAGAATGATTAAAACCATGTATAGCGGCCCTCTTTAAATCGCATTTCATCTCAAATCGAATTTTTTAACCTAATCTAGTCAGATTGTGTGTGTTTGAAATCTTTTTGTCACGGTCTGCCACAACATTTATGTTGTTCATGTGGTCGGCTGTAAGAATAACAACCCACCACCTCTGTTTTGAATATTACTTTTACCAGGATTGAAAATTTAGCCATTTTAAGTTGACGTAAAATAAAGTCTAGCAACTGTTATGGTTTCTCAAATGGTTAGATCGAAACTGAATATTTTTTATTATTATTATGGATATTAAACATGTTTCTATTGGTGCGCATTTCTGGTTAATTCTATTGGTGTGTATTTCTTCGAAATTTTACCACCAGGTTAACGCAGACGCATATTCAATCTTTTCGGGTGGCTTTAAAAACTAATAACACTGCTTTGTAATAACAAAAAAACAACGTATTCTGTACACATTGCAGGTACACCTGGCCTTAACTTCAATTACATGGCAAGTCCATCTCCTCAACCGATGTATTACGTACTACCAAACTCAAACGGCGGCCTTCAGCAGTATCAGGTATGTTACCTGTCCTGTATATCTTTCCGTTTAACCTGGGTAGTTTTTCGTCTTGTTAATATTCAGAACAGATATTACGTTGACAGTAATAATCACCATATAGACTTGAGTTGTTTAGACATAGGGATTGGGATGGATTTCAGCGTTTTAAAATGTTTGTTTCAATAAAAGTGCAAAACTTACACGTGAGAACAATTCAGCGGTTGCTATTTGTTTTATTTTTATTAGTTGCAATGTGATGATATTAAGTTTAGTAGTTAGTCATTTTCAATACTCAACATCTTAACCATGGCAATAACTTGACTGGGACTTTATAATGACTTATGCACCGCATAATTTTAGAACCTAAACGCATATAAGTATGTAACGATCTGTGTAGCCCACGATACTACTACATTCTTCAGCCATTGTGACATCATAATTGCATACTGTGTTAGTGGAATGTTACCGCTTCTGTATAACTTTAAAATAAGTCAACTATTTATAGTCAATATGGCGTCAATAAGGAAATTATTTTAGTTGAATGTGCAAACAATGTACTATGCCAGCTTCTTAACGTTTTTCCTTGTTGCACCCCTTTCAAATCACCAAACAACTCTCGTACCCCCTTCTAGAATTGCTTAAATAACGAAACTATTGTTATTTTATTTTTATACGAGTTACTGATAACACAGTAACACATACCAAATTGTGAGTTAGTTTTACATTTACCCGAGCAAAGACATGAATAGCAGTACAACATTTTCTGTACCTGATTCAGCATCGCGGCACCCCCCAGGAACAGTTCACGTATCCTGGTGAAGAATCCTTGCACTATACTGTTGTATTGATTATATCATAATCATAGTTATTATCGTGTCATTAGGGAAATAGTTTAGATGAAAGGTGCAAACAATGTACTATACCAGTGGTTCTCAACCGGGGCGTCGCGGCGCCCTGGGTGTGCCATTTCTAATGCTCAAGGGTGCCAATAGGTAATTTGAAAGATTTTAAGAATCTGATTTTTGCTCTCTCGGTAAGCTTCTTGATACAACTGTTTCTGCACGATTAGAGACCAGTATATCAAATAACATTTTCCTGCATTTTTTGGGTTAATGGTGTTGTTTCAGTTCCATTTGTCAACGAAAATTCCAGTCGGGATGCCGCAAATCTATTTATTATTTTTTTTAGGGATGCCTTAAGAGAATCACTATACTGTTACTGTTGTATTGATTATATAGTAATTATGGCGTCATTAAGGAAATTGTTGAAATAGAACGTGCAAACAATACACCTGTTGTATTGATTTAAACATGATTTCCTTATCTACCCACAGGCCCTACCCGCCAATCAGTTTCACCATAACCCTGGGGCCGGGCAACAATTTCACCCCACCCTCGTTTACTCACCCATGCCCCACGGTTACGTGAACCCACAGCTGCCCATGCAGTCCCCGCCTTACCCCTACCCCGGCGACGGGATAAGTGGGGGATTTCACCCCGCGATGGTTACCCCTGTGACGAGTAAGTCGGCTGACCCAGTTGCGACGAACGAAGGTAACATAATAACATAACTTTGTTTTTTTCGCTTAATTTTGTTTTTTGCAATGCTTTGCAGTATTTTTAGCTTATGAAATTTCCGGTATTTAATATTACAAAAATATTATTAAGTTAGTTTTGTGTGAAAATGTCGCCCCTATGTTCCAACAGTTTTTAAGTCAAAACCATACCGGCGAGTAAATCGACATTAGCTTAAAAAAGACGTTTCGATATTCAGTTATATCGTCAATAGTTAAATTAAGTGTGTATCAAAACGTTTATTTTTATGTATTTACTCGACCTATACTTGGCTTTGACATTTATTTTAAAACCACACGACAGATCATTGCATAGCGTGCCTAAAATCACTTATGTTTTACGAATTTCTGTAGTTTTGCTTATGTGTTATATTTTTTGTTAGTAAATTTTTTTTTAGTTTTTTTTTTTAATTAAAGTAAAACAACTCACCAAGCCGCACTCTGTATTTGTGTATACTTTATGTCTATGTGGTCAAATGTTTTTTACCAACCGGTGGACTATGACGTCTAGGTGAGAATGACGTCACCGATGACCTTTGTCCCGTGCTGGTGACGCACCTAAAGGGCGGCGACATTGCGTCACCGGCGCTCAATTCGTTCGCTGCACGTCACGGCGCTAAGATTGTGCAATTCCAATCCAACGACAACGCAACAGGTACAATTTTTTTGAAATGTTTTTTTTTAGTCAATCAAAAACTCATGGCACGCAGTTGTAAGCTAGTTTTTCTTAAAATGTTTTGTGATATTGGACTTTTTTCAATACTTACTCGCAATGTAACAAACTAGCTGACAGGCAGCGATGAAAAAAAATTATTTCTATAGTTGCTCAATTTTTACCAAACGTTTAGACTAAAAAAAATCTCGACTTTGCAGAATAATTTAGCTTAGTTAAAAAACATGTATTTTATTTTCTTCGGCGTCAACATTAAACCGGCGAGTGATTTTCACCTTTTGAGCTGCTTTTAAGGTTTAACAAGTATTTTTTCATTAGATTCGCCTCACTCCGATGTCTACCTTCTCTTTACTTCACACAAACTCGGTTCCGAAGCAATCAAGCAGAACGAGCTGAGCGCTGCTGCTGGTGACGCCGAATCACCAAAGCGCGACGCCGCTTCCGGTTTCCAGCTTTCTCACGTGCACGACGCCACCCAGCGGCGAGAAATCGTCGCGCAAATTCGCGCCGCCGATTCTCAGCTGCGGGAAAGCACCGCCAACGTTTCCTCGTCCACCTCCGTCTGATCTGATCCTGAAAAGTTCGACTCCTCGTTTTTTTTCACTGCCTTTTTTCCTTTTTTTTTCGCATGCCTTTTTTTCATTTTTTGTTGTTGTTGTCTCCTCTCTTTCTCTCCCGCTGCCAGCGTTTTAAACAGTGAAGCGCCATTTTCCTGCGTGCGTAAAGCAAAGTGCGTATTTGTTCTTTGTGTAAAGACGGGTTGTTCTGAAACAATGAAAACTTTTTTGATCCAATTATTTAAAATTAAAAATATTCAGGTCAAATTGTGCAAAGCTTCTTCGAATATGCTTTCTACAAATCGTCTGGTCGTACTAACAATTTGTGTTACACAAATGAACATCTTACAAACAGTTAGCCTATCATTTTTATCAAAGCATGTTTATTGTTCACTTTTAACAATGGTTCTGTCATATCACTATATATTGATTCCGTATCAGCCATTAAAACGCCACTACTCCAGAAAAATAGTTCATATTCAATTTAATGGTCCAACTGTCACACTTCTTGCTTCACGCTGTAGCTTTATAGTTTGTAAAGTACGTGCTCGTTTAGTTTTTATTTTAAAAAATATGCCGTATCGAATATGTACCCCACTGATCTCGATTTCGAATTCTGGCAGAATGGTCGATGCCCAAACGAAATGGCGCAATTCGTTAGAACAATTTCTCACGCCGTTTGCCTTAATCGTGTTGTGAAATAGGAAAATTCAAGACTTTTCCGGCGGCATTCAACTGGAAGACCAACATGAAATAAAACGGTCCCTCTTATCGCGAATGGTATTGCCGAAATCGTGTTCTTCTCCTGTTGTTGTTTTTGCCACTTGTTATACGTACCTTAATAGTTCTCTAGTACCTTTCTTCATTGCCTGACCTGAGTACTGCTGCACCGAAACAATTACCAACGCTTTTTCTATACTGAGCTCCCGTGCCATTTTAGCAAAACCGCGCCGTTTTTTTTAATGTACTGCCATTTTTTTCTGTAACAAATCCAAGATCGACCAGAAATGTGTAGCAGACTTCACTGGTACTGTGACCCAAGTGTTAAGGCGCTTGTAAAAAAGCCTTTGCAGACGTTTCGATGAGAATTTTCGTTTACTGTAACAAAGTTTCGTTTTGCGGGATGGGGATATTTTGAAATTTTGAAGCAACAATTAAAGCGAAGCTTATCCATTATCCAACCAACGTTTACCACAATTTTTTTTTGTCCTGTTGCAATTTAATGATAATTAAAATCAAGTCTTGATAATTCTGAGTATTTTAAACCGCAATTTGAGGCCGTTATCCGTTTGAAAACCTTTTTTTTTTTACGAATAGAGTCGTTTTCGTTCGTGAAACAGCTCGTAATCTCGTTTGTTTCTCGGTCATTCGCCGCCCTATCACTGCTGTTAGTAGCTTTTCATACATATTCACGGTGCTCCTTTTCATTTTTCTGTTCACACCACTGCCCCTACGTCACTTCGCTTCTCGAGCGAACACCTTTCAGTCGGGATGTTCGATAATATCGGATCAGAGCCGATAACCGATGCAAAATTAATTTATCCTTTCAAGTCATGATTTGCAACCTAACTGAGAGTTTTCCACTTAAGAAGTTTAATAGGGCTAGAACCAAATTTTGACCGCTAAAGCAAAATTTTGAGCGCGAAAACAAAAGTTTGGGCGTATAAGAAAAATTTTGAGCGCTATATCAAACTTTTGAGCGCTAAAGCAAATTTTGAGCGCTAAATTAAATTTTGCTTAACAAACTGGAAAGCCTTAAGTTTACACGTTTCAGTTTGATCAGTGCTTATCTCCCATAGAGAAATGCCGCCATTTGTTAACGGATACTCTTTCGCCAAAAAGTCGGCACTAAAAACAAAATATCGGCCATCCCAACTCCAATTCACCACTGGTCCACGTTCATGTTTCCGCTCAAGTTTTCACGTTGTCCGTCGTTGCTTGTCCGCTTTTCCGTGCTTTCCGCCTTTCGCCGCTATCCAACTTTACCGCGGGTCGAGCCCTCGTTTCTTCACGCCACTCTCCCGTTTTCGTTACGCGATGTCGCTTAATGACGAAAGACAGTTTTTCGTAAAGAATGTCAAAGCCCATACAGAGGTAGATATAATTTTTGACGTTTCGAAAAAATATTTATTCATTCTCAACATAGTCAATGTTTTACCTACTTCTGGGTGGTCTTTGATACTCTTACTACAACCTGCAACCATAATACTCCACAGAGTTTTTTCGTAGAAGAATATTAAAGCCCATACAAAAGTAGCTCTCATTTTGAACGTTTCGAATAACTCTTTATTCAATATCAACATAGACAATGTTACCTGCTTCTGTTTGGGATTTTATATTCTTACTATGTTTTACGACAAACTCCAACCATTATACTCCACAGAGTTTTTCGTAGTAAGAATATTAAAGCCCATACAAAAGTAGCTATCATTTTGAACGTTTCGAATAACTCTTTATTCAATATCAACATAGACAATGTTACCTGCTTCTGTGTGGGATTTGATATTCTTAATACGTCTTACTTCAAACTCCAACCATTATACTCCACATGGTTTTTCGTTCTCGCTCACAGCTCGCGCGAAGTAGTTTTTTTTTACGTGGCGTCCTTTTTTCTGCCCCTGCTGTCTCGTGACCTTTTTTAGAATGCTTGCACGTCCCCTTTTTGTCCTATCCCCGTAAGAATTGAATTGCGCGATTATTCAATGAAGGGTAGCATGATTCGACAAACTCATACAGTGGATTGCCCATGTTTCGATAATAATATATTGATTATTGTTTTACAACTTCACAAATGCCATTTTAAAGGCCCTATCCAAGCAGAGCTGTGAAGTGGTATCATGATTTGTCGCAATCCTACCTTCCTATGTTTTGTAATTATCTTAGGCAAAAACTTTAGTATTAAGGGTCCGAACGTAAAATAATCCCGACTAAATGTAGCTGTTAACTCGGTTAAGTTGATTGTTCTTTAGGTTTTTATATTTACGAACCGTCGTCTGCGTGTTCTTAAAAGTATAATATCGTACAAATGTATAATTTTTTTATAAAACAATAGTTTTTTTAGAACTCACTTTCTAGGTTATAATTCATTCAAACATCGTTGATTATTTTTTTGATCAATTTTTTTTCCGTTTGCGATTAGTTTTGATTTGGGAAATGCACTTCCGCTATTTTGTTGTTGAAAACAGTCGTTGAAACTGAAAAGCGTTTTTTAACGGTTTAAAGCTAGCATTTGATAAAATATGAATTAGACACTTTTTTAAGCGAAATGCGCGTTTGAAAGAAAAGAGTGCTAAACCACATAAGGCCTATAGCACAGAGTTTCTCGGCCTCTGCGCGGTCACAAGGAACTAAACTAAAGCGCAAGAATAACACCAGAGCTTTAGCGACTCATTTATTTTTGCTGACGTTTTTTAAACAAAACAAATATAGGAAATTAGCATTAATCTTTGCGAATTTAATCAATATGAACCATGTCTTCGTAATCTAAGCAATGATCCCAAATATTGTCGAAATCTTGCTCAAAACTCAATGTATCTAAAGTAAAACTACAACACTCCGCAACCAAACGAAATCAACCGGTGATCCAAATTTAGGCTGCGACGCATAGGTTAAGAAAAAAACACTGGCCCAAACAGCACAAAAAAAAATCCACGACCCTATAACATATCAAGTTCGAAAAAGACGAAAGTACCACTGCAACACCGCTCTATTATACTCGTGTATTTTGCTGTCAAGCGCGCACACGTTTATCGGAATCGACACCCTTACTTAAAAACCTTCTTTTGTTTGTTTTTGGGAGGTGAGCACGTTTCTGCTGTTGTTCTGCCGAACCTGTCCCGGCGAGTCACACTGACCTATATTCTTCGCGCGACGTAGTTCGGAAATAAACCTTTCTTCGAAACATCGTCCATGTACTTGGCTAGTTTATGTTGCACACGAGATTGTTTGAAAGTACATCCACGATATGCCAGGCGTAGAAAGTTTAAGTTTGTTGTTAATTTGAATGTTTTGAATCAGTGGTTTTTAACCGGGGTGCCGCGGAACCTTTGGGGAGCCATTTCTAACGCTCAAGGGTGCCGAGAGATATTTGAGAATCTTTAAGAACCTGATTTTTGCTTAACTCTTGCAACTTTTTTTGTAAAGATTAGATAAAATCCAAATATGACCTAGTTCGTTATGTAGCGTTGATGTGGATGTTTGAGTTCCGTTGTGACATTCTAGTAAAAATAGCTACAGAAAAACCTTGTAGGGGGCCGCAATCTATTTATTATTTCTGAGGGGTGTCCCTAGCCATAAAGGGATAAAAAACACTAGCCTAGTGGTTCTTCAATGTTGTCCAAGGCATTCTGCTCAAATTTACTTACGATAATTAAAGCCACAATTAAGGCAATATAGATTTCATTTAGCTCGCTTCCAGCACGCAGTTTTTAGGTTACGATTTAATATGACAAAGGAAGAAAATAACTTATGACAGCTTTAGGTAGGCTATATTACAGTGCTTAGGGCCAACAGCTGCTCGAGTATACAACAGGCTACGAAGCATAGTTGTAGAGTTATTGAAACAGCCGTCAGAATAAATGCAAACATATACATGGGAATAGAAAAACGATTTTTTGACAGTTGAACGCACGTTTATGTAAAAGCATCAACACGAATCGCAAACCAACAACGAGTCTATTTTTTTCAAAGCGTTTGACCTTGGTGAATACAAAATAGGTTATTTTACTGTCCCAAAAGAGTTCATTGAGTCAGTAGTATAATTCGTATAAGGAAATGTTAGTGAACTAGCTTTTCACGTTTTTTTTGTAAAATATTATTGGTGTTTTCTAATTTTATGGATTAATCTTGGCTGCTGTTCCGAACAATTAATTAAACATAGCAAGGGTGCAATTTTTAAGACTTTGGCTGGCTTAAGACATTTCAGGAGGGTTGTAAAACCAAAAAAATGAGAAGATAAATTAATGTAATAGGCTACGTCAAATTTCGGCGCGCTTAATTATAAATCTCCCCATCTTCACCAGGCTCCTATTGATATTTGATGATAATGTCTAGTGTCGATCGACATATACGTCGTAGGTGTGCGCCAAACTTTTTTAGCGCTGTTGGTGTGCCGCAAGTTTAAATTCAGTTAAGACAATTTCCTCAGCTCAAAAATCAGTGTTTCTGTGATTAACAATGTTTCCCAGCTCCCAAGGGATATTGCGAGAATCACAAAAATCAAAAAGCAGTAAGTATACAGTCTTATTTTCATCTCTACTCGGGGAAAGTCCCCTGGTGCTCGCACTCGCAGCTGTGGATTCTCTGGCTGTCCTCCCTTTCCTTAAAAACGTATCTGGTTCCGATGTAGAGCAATAGTTGAGGCGAATAGCGGCTCCAGGTCTTTAGTATCAGCATCAGGAGAAATGCGAGCAGCACAATGACGCAGATTATTGTCAGACCCACTGTCAGGTACATCATTGCGTTCAGACCCACGGGTGCTGCAATTTTGGGTAAAATTATAATATTGTAGCATATGCCCTTAAAATATATGCTGTTACTGCTAGGCATCTAGTATATACCGAAAAGAAGAACTTATTTTCATTATTTGCCCCTTTTGTTGTTAAAGCAGGGGGTTTTTGGGCAAGATAAGTTGGGAATTTCTTTTTAATATTGTGTCTAAACGGTTGGTCGCAAATCGATACCATGACAATTTTCAGAATTTATTGTTAAAATCTGCCAAGACATATGTGCTTTCAATTGAGAAAAAATTGATAGGGTTACACGCAGTGGTTAAATTAAGTCGGAACCGCGTTCAGGTAGAATGATTATTGCAGATGCCGTAATGGTAATTCATTCAGATAACAAAAATTTTCGTCGTTTTGGTAAGAAAATTGTTCTACCTCACCCTTGGTTACACGGGTTTGGTAACCGCAGATTTTTTTATTGACGTTGAAAATAGAAAATGCGCAATTTAGAGTGTGTTCCACAATTTCAGTAAGGCAGAAATAAAAAAAAACCTGCCGACCATTTTCAAGGATTTTACAAAGATGTATTTTAGGAAATTTATACTTTTTGGGAGCTGTTGGTTTAAGTCACTTTGAATAAAATTAAAATTAAAGTGTTTGATCGACGTAAGTTTTTGTAATTTATATAAGTAAATGTGACGAAGACGCAATATACTTACAAGCGCACGCCATTTTTTCCGCCGAGAAAAACCTGTTCTTGCCGCAGCCGCAAAAAAATCGGCCAGTAACGTTTGCGCAAAAATCCCAGAATTGTTTTTCCTTCAAAAAAACAACAATATATCATTTTAGGTAAAGCTCGGGACTACATGAAAATAAATTGGTTCTTAAAGAGGTTTTAAATATGCAAAATTTTACTAATGATTTCAACTTACTTGACATGATTGACTTGTCACGCGAGGCTGCTGTTTCGCGTTACAATCCTGAAACAAACTCATAATTTTTCTTCCACTCAATCGTGTAAAACTTTTAGTTTGTGCCAGTGTTGCAAACAAGACTTTTCAAAAATGACTTGAGCCCCAGTCCAGTTATTTGTAAAACAAAAACTTAATTCCAAGTTAAGTCATAATTAGAGCAAGTCAATTTAAGTCACATTCTTGTCGAGTAAATTAAACGTTAAAATACTAAAATTGGTCAATTGGTCCGATTATTAAGCTACC
Source organism: Ascidiella aspersa (assembly GCF_963924565.1). Lineage (NCBI taxonomy): Eukaryota > Metazoa > Chordata > Ascidiacea > Phlebobranchia > Ascidiidae > Ascidiella > Ascidiella aspersa. The sequence goes on from NC_139451.1 coordinate 27,235,563, forward strand.
TCTACTAAAAAATAGCAAAAACCCAACATCTTACAAGCAAATTGTTTTACGTACAAAACTTAAGATAAATAACTCAATTTTATAATGACAAATGCTTAATGAAAACATTTTATTTCAACCCAAGTCATTTGTCATTCGTCCGAATAACTTAAGTCAAGTAAAGTCAATTGTCCAAAAACTTAAGTCAAGTCAATTTATTACAGGAACTAGCATATATATACTCCTATTTTATGAAAATAGTACTCCTATTTTATGTCAAACTAAAAAAATCAGAAAGAAGCATGCAGACGCAGGTGATGCAATCGTGCAGTATTTGTTCCATATTTATGCTTCCTAAAAAAGTTGTCTGCTGCAGATATTTTAAGTTAACTTTTAACTCAGTCTTACTATGTAGTGAAACTTGTCAGTTGCCACATGTCCACTGATTAGGCTCAGTCGGCAGTCCCCGAGTAGTTCATGCCGCAAGTCGGTTGCACATTGGGTCTTCACTGTATCACAATACTCGGTGAGATTGTCAAACATCTCACATTTGACGCCACCTCTTTCGCTATATCTTCCCAAAACAAAAAAAATCGTGGCAGAGTTTCATGAAATTAAAATACGTTATTCGAGAAAAACTTTTTCGCATTTTAAGAAAGCAAGGTTCGATCTTACAAACTAATAGTAGCTTAAAATAACAAATTTTGTGAATATGAAAAATTATAGGAAATACTTGGCACATGTTAAACTTAGCCTAAATGGTTGTAAATTGGCTAATTATATTTTAAAAGTAAATAAAGCAACTTTTTCGTTTATCAAAAGGGGACTATATCTGTTGTACGATAAAATATAATATTGTGTCTCTTTTTGAGAAAACAAGGTAGACCTAAATGTCGGTCTTTGTGGAAATATATCAATTACATCATGTCTTGTTCTCTGTGAACAAATTTATGAACCATTGATTATTATCTCTACCTTTCAAAAGCATAAAGCATAGGACGGACGAATTCATTTGAACCTTCGGTTCTCACAATGCATCTCGGTTGTATGTCCTCCTGTTTTATCACAAAACATAAAATGGCGTCAATTTTATAACATTGTATGAAATATTTTACTTCATGTGATGCGTTAATTAGTTCCCTAACTTTGTGTAAAAGCTATTATAATCACTACAATAATTATATTTGGGTATAACAAATATTTAAGTACATTTTTGTTGCTGTATCCTTACTTACATGTTACGATTACCGTATTGTGAAGCATGGAACTGACTTTTTACTATAAACACACTGAACGTACCAGCAAGGTTTGCATTTTGCCACATTTGTCAAAAGGTGGAAAATCAGATTTGGCAAAGTTATCTCTCTCATTCTCTAATGTTTGCACCAGAGATTTTTCAGAGTGGCTCTTCGCTATCCAGCGGTACCTAAAATAAATACGGTAGCTTTATCAGCAGCCACAAATTGCATTTGAAAAACAGAGTGAAAGACGCAGTTGTTTTTTTCATTGATAAAATATATTTAATTGCTTGAATGCCCAACGTTACAGTCATACCGCAATAAGAAAAAACTTACAGAAAAAGTTTGAAACATGTTTAGCCTCAGCTGCAATATAAATTATCTAAATAAAGACTATTATTTGTGCCTGTCATATAGTAGTATACCAATATAAATAAATCGTGTTGATCATACTTACTGCTTCGAGTAGTCTTTTGAAACCTCGCATTTTATTAGCACTGGCTTGTCTTTAGTGAAGGTGGTTGTTGAAAATTTCCTCACAGCAAAATACACTTCCAAGATGCTCGCCTTTTTGTTCACCTTAAATGTAATCTAAATGTCAATAAGCTATTGCTAGTTTATGTTATTTTAAAACTAAAAAAACACTTGTATTTAATTTAATTTAATTTGATTCTTTAGTAGTCTGTACCGCACAATTTTTAATTTTGATTAATTCTTTTTGCAAAAGCTTTAGCTTTCTCGATCTTATAATTTCAATTAAGATAAAAGTTTTGCCAACTTAACCTCTATTCCAGGGCCTAGACTCTAGGCTGTATGAATTACAAAAAGGTTCGTTACGAGGCTTATCAAAAATAGCAATGTGGTCAAAGTACTATAAGTATTGCAGTTTCACTTATGTTTAACTGTTAAAAAAATGTGAAATTAAACGACACGGAAATTTTAAACAATACATCTAAAAAAATTACATTCCACACATCGCATTGACCATCAAAAAAATGGAAAATGTTTGAATTAATTTTGGCAATACAGCTTGAATTTAGTTGCTCCATGCGTGTCTCTCGTTCGTTTGACATGTACATCAGAAGGTCGCCAAAAGTAGGGTTCATTCGTCGAATGTCCACCTCTCCTATGCTATTGGCAAAACAGTGTTTAAAGAAATTAAAACCGATTGAACTGAACACGATTTCTAGTAACTATACAGACTGCAATGAAAATCTAAAGTCGACTTTATAGCTGGGGTAACTTTTAAAATTGCCACAAATCTTCTGCAAAATCCATGACAGTTTCGATAACGCGCAAAAATATTAAAGCATTTTGTTTTTGTATTAACTTTCAGAAATTAATTTAGCAACAGCATGATTGTATTCCATTCTATGAAAAATGCGCAAGAGTATTGTCTTGTTTATGCTATCGAATTCTGTTATATTTTTCTGTGTTAACGTCACTCTTTTAAACCACTGGGAATAAGTGCCTTTACTTGCCAGCTGCTCTTTAATGAACAAAATAAAATTGTCGTTGCTTACTTACGTCAATGTTATTGTTTCGTTGTCGACATTACAACTTGAAACTTCAGGAAGGCAATCTGAAAAGATTTTTTTATCCTGAATTAAGATCTTTAATAAAACGAGGGCCCCTGTTTCTATATATAGTCATGGCGTTAAGAGTGAACGAACACAATGAATATACATAAAGGATAGGCTATCTTGATCAAAAGAACCATAGGCCTACAGCCTTACACTTGTTATCTACCCACCGATTTAAAAAAAACATTATGTGTAATTTCATTCAAACCTCTGACTGAGAAACTTTCCGAATTAAAGGTTGGTAACAACTATAATGTCCATGGACAAGCCTACAGTAATGACCTAACCTGAAGCGGTGACCAATGCCCGGAAGACTCTACGCTTTCTGTTCGCACTGTACCGCCGCTTTCTCCCGTAGGTTTGAAAGTGTACGATTGATTTGCGGCTCCAGGTGTTAAAAACAAAAGCTTCTTTTCGTCCGATCCATCTGCCGCTTGCTGAACTTGTAGGGTCGGGGCGAATCTGCTCGTGAAAACACTTGTTGTGCTTAAGAAAGGGTTTTAAAACCAAATAAAAAAGGGGTGGTAACTAACCCCACCTGTTGCGGTCTTGCAACATCTCTAGCCGTTAGTAATTACTTAAAGAATACTAAATTAACACACTCAGTACCCCGACGGGTTTTAAACATTCGTGCATTTCATAGGCGCCGGTTACCACACTCTTTACCTCGCGAATCTGTGTATCACTATAGCATGTGAGGTCACGCGATTATTGTGAAATTGAGGCAAAATTGTTGGATTATGTTTCGTTATTGTTTCAGTATGTATAAGTTTTTGTTAGAGAATGTTATAGATTGTTAGCATAGTATCGCTATGTATTGCTGCCGTTTTGAAGATATGTTCTATGATAAAGGAAAATGTTATGTAAAAGTCTTGGATTATAGTAGTTGATTGTTTAGTCCATAATATATGTAAATTATTTCAATGCGCAAGCTCGTTGTTGTTGTATATAATTAATGATGGTAATTAAGTTTCTTGGTATTTCTGAGAATCAGGCAGATAGTCTTACTGAGGCAGAACATTAGCGCTAAGATAAAATAACCAGAACTCACGCTAAATTGTTATTTACGATAAATATAAGGTCGTAAAATTGGTACCCGAGTATCGTAAAACCACCTATATCAACTCGTGTACTGCCCTAGTATTGCGATTTGTGATTCAAATGAGCCGCCAATTCTGCCAATGATTTAAATTTAGTGCTGCGATTTGCGACGTGTTGTTTCCTGCTAAAAAATAATTGAGATTTTGAAGTACACGTCTGTTTAAAATTTACCCTTAACTTTGAAAATTATGTCGTACCGATCGAAAAAGTGTATGTTATTAGATACAGCATGCCTGCCATTTAGAACGGACTAACAATTGAATTATTAGGTGATAAAAGTGAGCTAGAAAAATAATAGACCGTTATAGAAGCGTTATTTTGCGCTACTCGATATTGGATCAATTAAAATATCTGGTAAATTCCATACCCTATACGTAAATTACTCAGAGGCATGACAATAACAACGTAAACTAAATCACTGTGGGTCAAATACAGAGTGGGCCAAAAGTAGGCTTACAGTTATAAAAAGTAGGGTTTGGGTCTAAAAGTAAATTTATTGTTTTGGGGTTCTTCTCATCAACCTTGTTCTTTACAACACAACACCCCTAAAAAACGAAATCTATTGGTATCAGGTCAGATGAGCGTGGTGACCATTCAATGTTGCCTCTTCTTCCAAGCCAACGCAGTGGAATAACTGTAAACCTACTTTTGGCCCATAATATTTTTTTTTTATTGACACTCCTATTTACATTTAATGAGATAACTGTAGATGCGCCCTAATGTTATTCGCATTTAAGCCAAGCAGAAATCGCTTTACATTACGATGTAACGGGGCTTTGTAATTTCACAGACAAAGTTCGAAATTGAAGTTTGACGTGTCCACTTACCGTTACCAAGTCGCATTCGTTAATCTCGAACTCGGTGAAGTTGAATGAGATGCGACAGCGAGTCGGACTCGCCAGGATCCATTCCATTGACGAGTAACTCGGGTAACTCGGGTACTCTTGTGTAAAATTGGGGCTCGTCAGTTCGGTGGCAACAGAAGATTGGGAAATATTCAACACTCTTTTTGTAAGACTCTTTACTAAAAGCAAAAAAAATAACTGGCATTAAGATGCTATCTGTTTATAAAAAGGCATATTTTGATTGATTTGTCGGTGGTTTTTATGTCCACTCATTCAGTCTGAAAAAGGCGATTTGAATAGGTTGCCGAAACGTTGGTTACCACTTACAATTACCAGCTGTTTTTGATTTATTATTATGCCTGGTAGAAACAGTTTATATGTCTTCAACCATTTGTCGTGTTTAGTTATTTTTACCAAACCAAGCAGCTTCAAAGTAATTTTTAACATTTCTCCCCGTGTTGCGAATCTTTATTACAACTGATGTACAAAAATTGCAATTTTTTTAGTTTATGTGAGTATGGGTTGGTAACGTTTAAATTCAAATTGTTCTTACCACCACTTGCTTTCATGGTAAAGTTGTGAAAGTCTTTGCCTGGCTTGCAGCGAATATTCACCCAAGTTGTGTTAAGCGACATGACAGCACTATGTCGAAATGCTGCTTCACCGAAGCTTACAGACTCACTGCTGCTGGAATTTATCTAAATATATAGGGATATTTTGTTTTAAAACTGTTGCACAAAAGTTTTATTTAACCTAACTGTATTGCGCATGTTCTTGTTACACTTTTCGTACGAAAAATATCGTAGTTGTGAATGTGAGCCCCAATACATGTGTTGGCCTTTTTTCTTTCAGTGGTCTTTACACTTTAAAGTTTTAACATGTAGGCTATTTTGCAATTTGACTTAATCCAATTTTAGGTCGATTTCTAATTAGAAAAATTATATTTTAATCGCTAATTTGCGATAAGGTAAATAATTCTGTTATTACAATTAAGTATCTAAGTACCGGTATAGTATGAATTACATGAAGTATGAACATACAAGGTATAATTGGCTATACCTGACAAGAACCGTTCGTTCCAAGATGGCCACTTATAGGCACCAGTGAAATGTGTTGGTGGATTCTGCTCCTGTATTTAACCTCGTACACTTTGGCTCGCTTGGGTATGTTGTATTCCCTGTCGTCCCTGTAACCTAATGTGCTACACCTTCGAGTGCGACCTGATTACCCAATAAACACTCATCATATTATGACAACAAAAAGTATTTTACTACAAATTTTGCAGGGTAAGGAATATCAGCGAAATTCCATGCCGTACTTAATTTGGTCAGTACAAAAGTCTTTAATGTCATTCAAAAAAATTCAGCATAATTATTTAAATCTATTTCTCACTAGGGCGCGGAATTCGCGTAATTACTAAGATAATAATTTGAAAAAAATTTGATTGTAATAATTGTAACCTAGATTAACCAAAAATCTTCATTGCAGTGAACTTTACCAAAATACCTTGTTCTGCAAGTATTAACAAAACTCCGAATATAGCGACTTCGGGAACAGTCAACATGATTTGATTGATTCCGCAAACGTCATAGAAAATTGTTTTCATTCGTCGGGTAATTTTCTCGTCCAGCGAATGTTGACACCTTCTCTCAAACAGGGATTTAAAATCTGACAGTGACAAATGCGCGAACTGTCTTTAAAAGCCTAAAGTAGGCACACAAGTACGCACAAGTGTCTAAATTGAGATATCCAGGTTCAAATACAGGTAAAGTTTTCTTTGCGCCATAAACTCGAGCGATTTCTATTGAGCTGCGATAAATATTTATTTGCATGTCAAAGGATCATAAGGTCAACCGGGAAATGGACTTTCGACCAGCAGGACATAGCGGCCTTAAACTGTAACTACCAGTGATTTAAGCTATACCTCTGGTGATATGTTGTACTTTTATCCAAATGTTTGGCTATTATTAGAGCGACGCAGAACAATGCACAAGAGGCGCGTTCGGATCACTTTTAAATATTAGATATACCCGTAGAACTTCACTAAATCGAATATTAGGTGGTTTTGCATCTGAGTGCTTGACACATTTAAAAATATTAGGAACACAAATCCGTTGTACCAACTTTGTATTTGTTTTTCGAATGAAAAATAAATTGTTTTTCGTTTTTTCCGAAAAGTACCCCCTTTCCACAAAAACAGCTGCAGACACGTGGTATGTCTTTTCTCGAAACAACAAAGCGATTGGATATAAGTCAGGATACCGGGCCTCCTAAATAGAACTGAACAGATGTCAGGGTTAATCAAAAAATAAAGAATTTGTTACAGTTTCGACAAGCACTGATCCTGACCCAATATGTATATTTTGTACCCTTCGTATACCTTTTGTCAGTTGTACATCCTAGCGTTTATTCGGTTAATATTGGGTTATACGAAAAACCCGGTTGAAGCCTGATCTAAATTAATATGAAGTTTATTTATTTTTAGATGTATACTAATCAAAAATTACAATCTATGTATCAAATATAGCCAACACAAATTAAAAAGTGTATTGCGTTCGGCTTTAGGCCTAAAAATAAACAGTTAGAATAAACACTTTGGTTATCTGTCATTAAATATATAAATATATCAAGTACACACTTCGTTATATCAGGATTGAATACAAGCGGGCTCAATATATTGAATGCAAGCGGGTTCAATATAGAAATACAAACACGGAAAAGCAAAGCGAACTGATGTTTCACGCCGACCAAGTCGCATTGTAACAGCATAAGGCTTACACGAAACATAGCATTAAATATTCAGGAGCCGAGTCGTTACTTAGGGTAAACACTCAATTTGGTTATTGTGGTTTTCGATTGGAGAATTTCCAAGACGGCCGGGATCATTTATTATTCAAACGCCAAGCAAAGGCGTTATAAGAGACTAGGCCACATTTCCGACCGTTAGGATTTTTTTCGTATCTGGAAATCCTTATATTGTTTGTTCTGGCCCTATTGAATTCATTAATGTATGTTCCTAATATCACATATAAAGTTTTGACATTATATACTCACTTCCTCTAGGTGTCGCTGTAAGTACATATCTAGCATTTTGATAACTACGCTTTCGTTGGCTTGCCGTAAAATACTTAATTTAGTCGATCCATAGTAACAAGTCGCATTTACTACTTACCTAAGATTGTTCTGTGAAAAAAATCTTGATTGAAGGTGTTTTGCGATTTGGATCTCAATATTTTTCAATTAAAAAACAAATTTTATTATTACTTTTAGCATGTCAGAAACTGCATTTGGAATGTTGTAAGGTTTTATTCTATAACTTTGATATGCTATAACCCGACATACTGTTATAACCCGACATGTGTTCATTCGCAAAATATAACTTACCAAAAAAAAGCATCTTGTTTGGTAATCGACTAGTTTATAAATGCTCTCAATTTATTCCATCAGGTTTGTCATTATCTCAACGATTCCATTTACCGTCCTAAAAGCTCTAAAAGTGCTCGGCGTCAATTTCTTTGTTCGGACACCATGTCTTTGTATTCCCCGTTGGTCACCGTCTAACAATCCGTTGGTCAGTTCTTTACAACAAGGCCCGCGGTCTGTTAGTTTCCATGTATTGGCTATGGGTGCGAATCTCCAAGACATATTGTTCTTTGTGATTTACCACGAAGTTGGTGTTACAGTCTCGATGGCCCAGAAATTGTGAAAGTTCACATTGGCGAGTTGAAATATGTTATTGTCTAGCCTTAAATTCATGAAGCATCCTCAGTTTTATCAACCATTGTTCCGTGACTGCGCGAAATGAGGTCGTCCCGTGCAAATTATTTCACAGCTAACATGATTACCAAACAAAAAGGTAAATCAAGTTGTTAAAGTTCTAAATTTCATTCGTCTTTCGTAGTTTTAATCTTCCTGTACGATTATGAGATGACTTTTAACATTAAACAAAATGTACTGAAAAAAATGCTTTGTACATCTTAAGAGCTGTAAACACGTTGCGTAATTACCGTGTAAAATAATGAATTTTCAAACAACTGTTTTTGCTGATAGAAACTGTCATAAGGATTGATAAAACTGAAACTTGTTTACAACAAACATAATAAGCTACTTACAGTGTGTTAAAGTGTGCCATTCTATAAAAACAATTATTTACATTATCGATTCATGATTCAATTACTTTTTATAATTGGGTGCTTTTAAAGTTTCAAGGTCATAATAAACGTTTGTCCGCGTCTTTCAGGTATTAGGTAAAAATTATGTTAAGTTTTTAAAGATTTGTTCATTTTTACTTTTATTGGGAATTTCATTAATTTGTTTTGAACTAAATGCAATATATTAATACACTATCCTGATATTGACTATCGAATAAATTAAATAATAAAATACAATATGTTATGGAGCATAATGAATAGAGGTTGTAGTAAGAATATCAAATCCCATAAAGATTAAATAGGGCCATGCAGAATATGTTTTAATAATTGTGTAATGTTGGATATAGATTCAATGTTCAAATAACAGGTCATCCATAACAGCTACATGCTGTACACATAGTAACTTGTACAAACATTGACTTTCTGAGTAAAGCAGTGCTAAAATACAACTTAAAAATCAGAAACTTGGTTTCGAGTGACGAGGAATTCCGTTGCCAGACCGGGCCCCACCTCATTGTGCGACACTCAACTTGAAACCTTTCGTTAACAAACCGCACAACACGTGCAAGTTCGCCACAGTTCCACCAGGTATGGTACTGCGGTCAGTTCAACAGGCTTTTGGCCTTCTCCATTGTGTCTAGTGCGCATCACGCGTTTTAACACGATTGTGTAATTGTTTCGTCTTGTCTGTCGCTCGCCCGCGCCCGAGAGAGAGAGACCTGTCCTAGAACGCAATACAGTCGCCGGCGTTCGCAACGGTAAATTCAGATTCGTTTCCCTTTTTTATCGCCCCGTCTCGCCTACTGCTGCTGTGCTCCTGAGAGAAAGGCAAACGAGAGGCGCATTTCGCCCGTTTTTCGCCGAGCGAGCGCCGCATTCGCAACGCAGACGCCCGCCGCTCGTAAGGCAAGGTTTTCCAGACTTGATGTCAGTTGATTGCGCGTGTTGTTACAGGTGCCCGTTAGTTGTTGCAAGCGGACAGGAGTGCACAGCTAGTCAGTTTGGCTCAAGTTTTAGTCTAACTTAAGAGGATTAGTCGTTTCCAGTTTCAGGCAATATTTGATTTTGACAGGGCAGAATATTAGCTGTGTTTTCATTTCACTTTTATGATTGCAACTAGAGTTAAGCTTTTGCGGTGCAAGGCAAGTTTATATTGCTAGCGCTGTACGTTCAGTTGTGTATACTTCATCGTCATAATATTGGAATAAGATTGTGAAATGAACTGATTGTTTGACAGGGCAGCTATTTTCGCTGTGTTTACATTTAGCTCTAAGGGTTGCAACGGAGCGATAAGTATTTACAGTTTCCGGGAGATTATATTTGCAACGCTGTACGTTCAGCAGTGTTTCATTCAGCGTCATATCGTTGGAATGAGATTGTGGAGAAAACTGCTGAGCTGATCTAACCTTTGACCTGATAGTTTTCTCTGTTCTTTTAGGCGATTTGTCTGTTAGTCTGAATCACATCACTTCATTAGCAAAAGGCTTTATTTTGACGTCTGCCTTTAAACTTTGAGGACAACGGCAAGCAAATAAACAGCGCGTGCCTGGCCAAGGGTTAGGTTTCATTACTCATATTTACCGTACACAAAGGCGTTTTAAACTCGCATAAGAAAACAGTAGGGGACCGCCTGTCGGAAAGCAAACACCACGATGTTTTGGAACCGTAGCCGTAAACGGGTTGCACGTCTCCGCGGCTAGAGCTGCCAATGTCACGGACCGTCGAGCAAGAACGGGATTATTTCTTGGGGCGCGCAGACCAACACTTGTTCGGCCGCAATAAATCACCCGAGAGCGCCGCGCGACTGCCAAGGATTCGGGTTGTGTAAACAGTCGGCACCTAGACGTCACCTTGCCGACAGGGGTCTAATATACAACCAATCAACCATGCAACAAAATCCTCCCTAGTTTCTTGTCTAGGGCAGATTCTCGGCAAAGTTGCAGAAAAATTTGTTAGTATTTGAGTCAGGTAACGAAGGGTAGCTGCGGATTTATTTTCTTTTTTTAGTGGGCTGTAATCTGTTAAACGTTTGAGAACCACTGGTCTAATTTGTGTGAGTAACCTATTTGTTGGATCACAAATAACTATGCAATGCATGTCAGCTTTGAATGCATAATGTTTGTACGATAACTGGTAATGTTATTGCAGTTATCTATCTTCTTGTGCAGTAAGGATGATAGTCCAGTTACCATTTTCCATAGTTTTTGCAAACAAAAACAAAATAGAGTTAGTGTGTTTCAATTTACTCAATGCTCCACAAGCTGAAAAGGTTTGAGAACCCACTGGTCTAGTATCCGCAAGGTAAAAAGCTCCGCGAATGCCGAGCCTATTGATCGCGCAATATGAAATGCGTGCAAGGCCTTGTGGAAAATGTGTTCGGATTGATTGGCCTTCGGGTCAGCAGCAGGCTTGCTATTGACTTCACCTTCCAGAGCAGATGTTAGAACTCAAGGCCCTACGGAATAATGCTTTTTGCTCGTTTCTTAAAGTGCATGTTAAAGTGCAGCATGACAGCAAAACGCATGATTAGCTTGTTTAAAATCAAAAGAAACGGTATTAATATGCCACCTTTAGTGTTGTCGGATGCTTTATTCATTATGGGTATTTGTTTCAACGCTCAGTGTTGAAAAGCGTGTAGTTGCAATAACTTATAAACACGACATTTTTCGTTCCTAGATCACCTTGGCGTTTAAATAATCTTGACGACTTATTTGAAATAATCAACTTGCATTTCGATTAATTTGTTATTTAACGAAGGTGAATAGGTATGATATATCTTAGGGAAATTTGTCTGGAATTTGAGATAATTTTGAGATTTAACTACGACACTGTATGAGCAACGTACAGGCGATAAGCGAGGCTAATTGTACCGCATTGTACGAGTCGTCCGCCTATATTTATACGCAACATAAATAGGCCAGTTACTGAGTTTTGCTAGCCGCGGGCTTAAAACTAATGCCTCGGTGGTCAATTTCATCTGGCCGCTAGCCATTCATAACCAGATTGGAAATAATTAGTTACGAATATCACATTATGAAAATGTTTATAAGATAGTACAGTTCAATTATTATCAGATCAACACTTTTACATCTGTATATTCGCGCGTTTGTATTAGCACTCGAAATGAATACGATTGCCAATCTAATTGCGCCAACTGTAAATCGGTATGATAATGTCCTCGGGTAAGCGTCGGCCTGCGACAATGAGATCCCTTCTCACTGCGCCGACTTTGAAAGTCGTAATCTTGCCCTAAGCGCGCATATAAGGCCGACAAACAGCGCCGGAATTTCTTTTGTGCGCCTCTCGAAACTGCCGGCAAATATTTGCCAGTTCGCTCGTCAAACACGCCGAATCCGTCTGTCCCGTGTTTTGTCCAAGTTGTCACCGCGATATGTGTATGTGTGTGTACTCTACGCTCTCTTTTTTGATCCACACACCCCTTCCAGGCCTGACACTGGCACAACCGTGACGTTGTGTGGCCAAAGAATGCCGAATAGTCGTTAAGTCGAACGCGCGATCCTCGTAAATTCGTCCGCGCGTTTTTTCGTGACGTCATGACTAAGTGCGTTGCAGTACGCCAAGCTCCCAATGTATTTTGCCTTTGTGTGCTGACGGCGCTGCAAATCTACAACCCTGGTTTATCCAGTCGCCAATCCGCAGTACTGCCAGTCGGATTAGCTGTTGTGTTCTCGCTTTATCGAGATATTGTTGTCAGTCGCATGCTAGAACGTTGATTTTACCGCCAGGTTTTGTTCGACACTGTGGTTAGTCTGCTGTTACAACTTGGCTAGCAATGTCACGGTGGTTTGACTGATTGTTTAGACAAGGTACTGGTTTCCTTAGACGAAGTTTTATTTACTCTAACAACCGCTGACCTTCTTGGCTTTTAAGGAAAATAAAATTAACTGCGTAAAGTCAACATTGAGTAATGTGTAGAACGAGACATATCTGAACAGTTTAAAAAGGTCCTGTCCTTTCGCCGATGTACTTTGCGTCGTCGGATAGACAGACTTTCTAATGCACTTCTTTGCACAGGTTGAAAATTGAAATTATTTGCAAGTTGTTTTGCGCCGGCTGTCTCACTCGCACCAGAGGTGTAGTAAATTGGCACCGCCGATTCGCGCAAATTGTCGCTTTCGCATCCGTTTCTTTTCACTTAACTGGCACGAAAAGGGCAGTCTTTCCGACATCAAATCTACTTTCCCCGTTGCACCACCTTACTCAGTCAAAATATGTAGCTTTATTTTGAGCAAACATGCGTCAAAACGATTGAAATGGCAACCTATGTGGGACCTAGAACTTCGCAAGGAGAGAGAACACCGTCTGCTATTTTATCAGCACTGCATCTTTGTCAGGCTCATTTCCAACCGCGCTAGATAGAAAGGATACACGGACATCCGATTCGGGCCGTTTTGACAGACAGCAGAATTACAGAGAGCGCTCTGGCAGAATCCATCTAGTTTTACATCGCAATTGAGCGCATTTACAAGCGACGTACGCGCGACGTATTATAAAGACGTTCGACGTAAAGTGTGCCGCTAATAGGCTTCGGCTCGCTAGGAAAAATGAATAATTCATCTCACCCTTTTGCGCGGCGAGCGGTAATTTGACTTCGCTGTCAATTGCAATTACGCTAAAAGTTGTCCGCGGTCGTTCTTGTGGTCGAGCGATGTTGAACAACCTGTTACTGTGTCTATTTTCAGCTAAAAGGCGTTTCGCAAATCAAGCCATTGTGTGTAATGCTCAGACGATTGTATGTACACAATAAACCGTAGGAAAGCTGATAAAAACGTATGTATATTAAACGATTATCAAATCAACCGTGTTTTAGCCAATAGTAAACCAGGTAACTTGATACTGATACATAGTGTTATTCTATAGATAAATTAGTATAATTAAATGGCTTCTGCACTTGTACACCATTCGCTGTTTCGTCTAACTTAAAATTGTGTTTTTCAGTGATAAAAATTGCTTAATACTGATTACCCAAAGATGTACAAAGTAAGGTGTTCGCGTTCGCTACAAACGTAAACCAACGGAACCAAAGCAAACTGTTCGATTTGCCCGGGATATTAAAAGCAAATCACAAGTCGGATTATTACCACCACACAAGCGGCACAAATATGAAGAGTCAGGATAGTTACCCAACATGGAAAGGCTACCGTAAGTTCTGTGTAATTTGTTTGCATAAAACATGCAAATATTTACGTGTTAAATTAAGCGATTCTAATGGTCATGTTTTACAAAAGTGCGTTATAGACGTTGCAAAAGTTTTTCGTTTTTTTAAATTGGTTTAAAATATATATCAGTTGCTCTTAATTGTTGCATATATGTACAAAACGTTACCAAAATGGTTATTGGTCAATAAAGCATAACAGTAAACACGCATTGCATAAATATGGTCACTTTAAATTGCCAAATACTCAAAAAACATATTTTAGCACTGAAATTATGAACTGAATAGATTCCTTAAAATGCCATACGCAACGTTAACACATCGTACTAACGAAAAACACATCAATCCAGATTAGCGCGTTTGTCCAGACCCGTGTTTTTGTGTTACGCTGATTTGACAGCAAAGGTCATCGATTTAAAGACAAATATCACAAAAACACTTATATTTTTCAGTGTTTCGTCTCCAGGAAGAAGCACCAAAGCCAAGACCGGTGTACTGCCAGCAAGAGGTATGCAACATTCATGCCTGTCGTGTCGCACTGTTTACTAGCAAGTCGAACTCAAACGACCCCCTTGCACAAACAGTGCCGTGAAATTACGATTTTCACGTCGTTTTGCTTCGCTCTGCCAACTGCTTAAATCGACCAAAAATATTTTTGTTTAACTTTATGAATACTTTGATTACCTTGGAGGGGATAAACGGATCAGCCAATGTTAATTTTCGGGTGTAAAACAAGTCTTCACAATGCCAAATATGCATTATTTAGAAATAGCAGTTTTAACTATAAATGTCGATTTATTATCTTGCATTTTAGTGATTGCCAATATTTTTGTACTTGAGCAACCAGGCTTAAATCAACTAATGGCAGAGTGGCTACATTATTTTTTTTGTTAACACCACTTACCCTCTGTGTGCATGAAAACAAGTGCGACAAAAATTATTATCAATAAGTTAATCAATTGGTCCGGCGTATCGTTAAACTTTAAACGTTCGTGCGAAAGACGATCGCCGATTGGCCAGTCATTAGCAATCAGAATAAAACGCAGTGACAATATAGGTATTTTCTCATTTAAGGCGCGCCCTTTGATCATTTCATGCTCAAGAACGTTGCCACCCCCCCATGTAACCCCCTTTACGTGCGAGGGGCTCTCAATGGCGCTTTGGGGTGTGACTGTCGCCGGCGTTTTTACTACCGTGTTTACGCCCCGGGTTTAAATGATTCATTTGCGGCGTGGTTTCGAGTGCTTCTTGTATAGACGCAAGCGTGACTCCCACTCTGGCCAACTGGCGGTTATATTTAGCAACAGCCGACTTTGTTGTCGTTGAGTGGTTTTCAATTCGGTACTACTCCGTGTTTTGTTAACTTTGATGTTGAAGTTCTACGTCAAACACGAAGTTTGTCACCAAAGCACCACATAATGATTGATTCAACCTCTTTTGAGTATTTTTGTTTTTTTGGTTATGTGTTGTACTGGAAAATGAATCCACGTTTTATTCCCATACTGATGGCCTTTATTTTGGAGAAAAATCGCTATCCTATTCGATTTTATAGGATATCTCTATACAGGAATTTCGGTGGTCCAAACTCTGTGATGTACAGGAATAGCGACATGAGTTGGGTAAACAAGTATTTTCTTAATTATAAATGCGTCACATTGAACGTTTTAACCCAATTCTGACTAACGCCGGTGCATTCCGAAACAACCTCAAAACGCCGTTTTACCACGCGCCATTTCTCATTGGGCAAGCCTAAATACGAAAACGCCTAATTCGCCGGCGACTGTCCAAATATAGCGGCGGGCGGGCCGTTCTCATTACGGCCACAAATCTTCGTTGACCAATGACAATGCGCCTGATCTTAAGCGATTGAAAAGGCTTCTGAGCGTCGTCATTGTTTAGGTTTGTATTTCATTCAGTTGTGAGTGCTTCTTTTGCATTTGAAAAAAAACGAAACCTTATTGCTGGTTGTAAGCACATTTGGCAAGAAGTACACGAATGGTATTTCTTTGCATTGGTTGTGAACGTAACTCCGCAGTGGTTATCAACCCGTTTTTGAATCACGGACCCCTTTTGAAACCTTACCAAGATTACGAACCCCTAAATATATTAGGACTTCTAATTAAGAGTTGTATTAATGTACGTGTACAAATACCAGCGAACTTTAATACCACACTCTATTAAAGTTACACGAAACAAAAAAATGCTCATTTACGAATTGCCTCTATATAAGAAAACAGTAAGAGAGTTCGTGAACCCCTGCACCCTTTTTATGGACCCCTGTTTAGGAACCGATGAGCCCCTGTTAACTACTGTAGCCGCTGCCAGCCGATACATCAGCCTTTAACGAGTCCGCGAGGTTTACCCACACGTTCTGTCTATTTGGCGAGCCGTCCTTTTATTTATCTCGCCAAGCTCATCAGCAGACAGAGCTCAATTCGGTCCGTATTATTTTCCCTGCACGCACAATTTGCCCTGATTGATCACGTTGATTTTGCCTTGAAGTTGCCCAGATATAGGGCTTCTGTACCGGGCTTACTAGCTGATTGGCGGCGCGGGCCTTCAAAGCTTGTAATCCGGCCGAATGGTTCGCCACCCTTGGCTTGCTACTTCGAATCGAAGCGTGACAGTTGCCATCCGGCCCCACGAATATAAATAGGCGAGCGTTAAAATTACTAATTCCCCCTTCAAGTTACAGCTAACCCGAATTCAATAAAACCAGTAGTTGTAAACATTACCGGCGTTGTTGTCCTTTAGAATGGACCTGATGGCGTTGGATTACCTCCAATTTTAAAAAGTTTAATAAATAACTGAATCATAAATTACCCAGCTAATTCAATACAACAATCACACTTCAAGAAATTTGGTTGAACTTATTTACCGTTTTAACCCTAAAAATTGTATAACTAGCTACTCGTTTGGGTTTAAGTAGCTCCTCACAGTTTATAGACCACTGAGCTAAAAAAATAGAGTCATTTTTGACATAAGAACAGTATCAAAACAAGAGGATTTTGCTGGTTATTGAATTCTTTACACGCTTCAATTGTCTTTTGACAACTTTATTGCTTAATATAGGGCTGTTGCGTATTTGCCCATCGCCCCGGCGGTTAAACA
The DNA here is from genome assembly GCF_963924565.1 of Ascidiella aspersa. Lineage (NCBI taxonomy): Eukaryota > Metazoa > Chordata > Ascidiacea > Phlebobranchia > Ascidiidae > Ascidiella > Ascidiella aspersa. The sequence goes on from NC_139451.1 coordinate 27,252,747, forward strand.
TTGATATTGCTTCTGGATCCGGCATTTGGACGCACGTTTGTGTGAAGGTGTAGACATTCCACATTTGTAGTTCAAATTCCGTTGACTGCGCACATTCAGTTCACCCTACGGTCGCGTTAAATTTATTGCGTGCAACGAACACACATTGGAAAGAAATACGCGTTATAAGAAAGTAACTGGAAGCGGCAGCGGTTGCCTAGCGTCAAAACGAAATGTCAAACACTTGACTCATTTAGGGCACCAATAAAACAGCAACGCCCTAAATGCCATTCAGGTGTTATTGTTAACCGGTTTTTACTTTAGCTGAGCTGTAAGGTGAATAACCAACAAGTAATCTGATTTTACAAGTAAAGACACGATATTGTCAGATCAGTACCGATACCCGTGGTATTGGTACTCGCCATTCGCCAAATACTATAGTGATGTATCGGTAACAAATTAATGTCCGGATTTCAGACCTGGTTTATTATCTAACCGGGAGTTTCCAATTTTTTCATATAATAAAATGCTAGTATTAAAAGCAACCAATTAACCTATATGGGTTAACACCTGTAGGTTGGTTTGCAGTTAGCACTATAGCGAAATTACTGGTAGCTGTAATCGGGCCTGGTAAATGTTCCGAATACAAAGGCCGTACAAAAGCAGCCCTGGAAGAAATGGTTGAAGGTGTCTTTTTAAAGCGGCATGGAAAGTGTTTCATAAAAGAACAGCGCTTCGATTCTTCTCGCAAGAAAATCCCTGGACCGCTTTTAAAAAGCTCTGCTTTCTAGATGCCAATGCGTTAATTCTATGCAGGTGCATGCTGAAAGAAAGCTTCACGCGTTATAACCTCTGTGAAAACAAGCGATTAGCCGTTTACACGTTTCGTGGCGCGCTTCTAATCCTCTTTTAACCAGCCCTGTACATTTGACGCGCAGTGTCTTTCTGCAACATCAAGGCTACCGAAAGCGTTTGAAGTTTGGGGGTGAAGCTAATGCATTGTCCTTTAAGTATGTCATTTTCAGACATGTGGCATAACGTGTGTTTGTCTATAAGTTAGAACGCGAACCCCAAATCATGAAGTGCTGAAGTCTCATTTTCAGCAGTTTTTCAACGTTTAGTCATTTGCCTTGTGACCGATTCTTGTGTAAGTGGCGATGCTTCTGTTTCGCTTGCAATAAGTAAAAAATCACGTTGTACACTATGGCACCGTGATTACAACTTTTGGCCAAAAAATCTTGGTGAAATCCAATTTTTACCAGGCTTACGTATAGCGGTTTGGACAAGATTACGGTGCGATTTCGCCGCAGGAATCGACGGTTGTCAATTTGAAGAGATTACTCAATTGCGCGTGGTTTCGTCCCAACGAGCTATTGTTCCCTGTTTGCATTGCGTTTCCACTATTTGCGCTACGTCTTCGATAAACCGACGTGGACTGGCACATCACCGGACAACTGCTTGGCTATTTGCGTGAGCATTTCGAAGAGAGGCCGTTCTATTTAATTCAGATATTTCAATCGATCTCAAGGTATACTTGACATCTTTGAAAGCTTTCATATCCTTGTCATGATTTCTAGATGATGTTTCGTGACTGTTACTCGTGCTAAGCATTCATGATTGTTTTAAAAGCATTCAGATTAAATATTTTTTTGGTTTCAGAATTTTTTTTTGATTTTATTAAAATAATTATCAGGGTGGTAAAAGCTATGTATAACGATTTTCAAACATCAAAATCTATTTTAAGTTTCAGTTTTACATTGATCGACAAAAATTAACAAGTCTCTCACCCCTTAAGCTAGTCGTTTTATCATCCGGGATAATTTGGTTTATTGATTTTTCTTCTAAAGGACAGTGGTTGTAAGTTAGCTGGGTGACCTTAAAGTGGCATGTAAACTCACCCAGCGCAGACTTGGTCGTGTCAATGTACGCGGGATTCAAGCGCCAACCGATTAGCTTTGGTTTACTCATGGGGCGCGTTTGGTAAACTTACGTCCAAAAGTGAGAGGGATCCCCGTACACAGTACACACACGGCCATTGTGTAGTGAGTGTTCGTCTCGCTGTAAGGGGCACTTTCTTCTAAACGAAAAACGGCCGTTTTTTTTAGGTCGGCCATATGCCCAAATCTGTTCGTCTGTTTAAGTTTTTTGCATCTCAAATGTTGTAAAAATGTATGACGAGAGTCAAAAAATGTATATTCTGAAAAGAATTCTGTAGAACCACTCTTGAATGAGCTTTGTTCAATTAATGCAAATAAAGGCACAATGTTTAAAGAGAATAGGCCTGGCTCTTATTGAACTGGGTATGTTATCAAGTCTGATGACAGACAATTGTAGCTGATGCGTGAACGAAGGGAGACAAAACAACCACAAAGGCATAAAAAAGCTTTCTGGTCCGCCTATGTACGCTTTGACGGTTATTTCGTGGTTACATATTCAACCATTTCAAGCGCACATTTGGATCTTTTACTAAATTTTACAAAACGGAGATGAACTATAAAATTTAATTGTATGTTCACGTTTAACTGAAAGTGCTGTTTTTCACATTGTGCCTGTTTGACCATAAGTTTTGGCGTCATTGTGTTTTAAACAGTTATTTTAACATTACTATTTTAAATAGTTTTTTTAACACGTCGATCGTCGGCGTCAGTTTTCTTCTTTTGTTTTTCACAATTAGATGATATAATTATACTTGTATTGCAAAACCGTTTAGATAAACCAACTTGTTTTTTGTCGGTTTAGCCTAGGTTCGACTGGCAGTTTTGGCCTCGCCGTGTTTCGTAATCTTAGATCAGCTCATAACCTCAAAATTGTGGTGATTTTAAGGCTTCGGCATTCGGTGGTTTTCGGCGCCAAAGGTCTTTCGCTGACAAGTAGAAATCAGAAACTAGTTTTTCCTCTTTGTGACCAAAAACTGCGAGAATTTACCATTGAATCTCTGAATTTTATAGGGATTACGCTTCTATTGCCTCTTAATCTATTTATAACAAAAATGATAGTTAAAGTTCCCTAGTTACAGCAATTTTCAAACTCGGCTTAGTAGGTTAACTGCTTCTAGGTTAACGACCCGGTTGCGATGCCCTTGTAAATTCATATCCACTTTGCGTATACTACCAGCACATTTAGAGGTAGAAGTTTCATCTAACGGTTGTTTTTATGTGACAACAGGAATGTGTTTGTTGGACAAAGGAATGGCATATCGCTTTGAATGGCGATTAGTGTTACACGACCTATTAGCCTCGTAAACGTTGGGTCGTCGGTTCGTATTAGAGAGCATTACAATCGGGTTTAGGAGAACACCTCCCTTTATCACATTGACTTGGGTTGACCTTGCATTCTGCCCGATTCACTTTCTCAATTCGTTTTAACGAGTCGGTAAGCGCACCGCAGACAAAGCAGTAGAAGCTTCTTGCAGAAATCGCCGAATTATCCGATTATCGCGGCGCCAAAGTCCTATCAAACAAAGCTTAACGCAAACAATGCGACTCCGTGCGCGCGCCATAATTTCGAACGTCAACAACAACCGCAACCTGATAAAACGGATCATCCCGGTTTTTAGAGTTTGACCGCTCGTGTTTTAACGTAAAAGCCACGCGTAAGTTTGTGATCTTTTGTCGAAGCTTGCAGCATTTCTACGGAGCTTTAGCAATCCTGAAAAGTGTCCCGGTATGCCTGATGCATTCGGTACCGGTTTTGAGACTGTACTGACATAGATTTACGTCAGCAGTACTGTTTTTTTCTTGGATAAATGCGGCCTAGGAAGTTACTGAAACAAGCGCTGTTATAGAAGTGGTGCTTTTGTGGTTGGGTAATTTTCCTCACAAGTATTTGAGTTATTTCTTAATATCAATTAAAGTTGTGTTTATGAGGTTATTTGTAAGAGAATTTTTGCTGTTTAACATTGTCAAACTGCATCAGCACTAAGCAGTTATGCATCTACAACATTCGCTTTACTTCTTTTGTTTCTAGCCCCAGTTAATGTTTCGTACGACAGCAAAAATCAATTTTCCATTGCCACACCATAAGGTGCTCCTAATGCAGAAGCGCAAAGGCTTTGTTTTTAATTTACGTATAGAACATCGCTGCCTTACAATATGAATCGCGCACGTCCAAGGGATTACAACCATATGTCAACGTTACGTCTTAAGACAAGTGTCCGCTTTTTTATGGACCTTTCAAAAGTAGCTAAATTGGTTTGAACATCATTCATTTGTGCTATTTAGAACTTTTTTCTTATTAATGTTTAAAACATGATCTTTGGAGATGTTTTTGAAAAAGAAGAAGGGAACAATCTTTTTTATACAAAAAGTAGATAGGTTTCTTGATAGGTTAAATCAACCGATTTAAATTCGTCCAATATATATTATTTTTTACCCTAATTTTGTGTCATTTTCGCGCCTAAGCCAAACAGGGTAGCTCAGTCGGCTTTGAAGTGGCCATGTAAATTGGCCTATTGATAAGTTCTCAAGTGGCCCATTTGCGCCGAGGCGACTAGACCCTCTTGTATCAACATTGAGATGCTCCGTTGGCGCAGATTTCCTCTGTTATCACGGATGTGTAAAGCAAAGAGATCGCGTCTGCTGATGGGGTGTGATGTAACAACCAACACAGCACACATGTGAATGTCACATGGCGCAACATTTAAAACGGCGCCACTTTTACTTAGCTACAATGTAAATGAGTGTGTTCAAGTTTGTCGAACTAAAAAAGGAAAATTTTGCCGTCAAACTACTTTAAAATGCATCTTATTTTACAATGCAAAGCAGTTTAGTTCAATCTTATTATACGACACTGCAAATTGTAACTACTTTAAACACAGACTTGCATGCTTGCCTGCATGATTTTTTGTTACACATCCAGGTTATTTTCTAGAGTTATAAAAATCCCCGAAACACTCGTAAATCTGTAGGAAGCAACATCATACAGTACAAAAATCACTCGTGTAAAATGTCATCACATCTTTGTCAAACTCACATTTACTACTATCACGTCACTATACTAGCAGTGACATGGTCTTTTACGTACATGTCGTTACTCATAAATAAAATCAGTTTGAACTCTTGATTCGTCACCATATGCCGTAATCTTTATTTTTCGCTAAGCTGCCTTTTCAAGGGCCTGGTATAGCATTATAGAAATACGCGTCTGCTGTCTGCGTCTCGCTACTAAGGCGAGTAGTGCTTTTTCCAGGCGTGTGTTTCGCCAAATGCCCAGTCACGCTTGCAGTGGGTTGCTGTTGATTCAGTTAAACTCGAGTCTCGCGTAGGTTCAAAGTTGCTTGACTGAATCACATTGGTCACGAACCCAATTCAACCCGGTTAAACGGTGATTTGTTTTTGACCAAAATCTTGTTTGCGTACACAACGTTCGACAAATAGCCGTCACCCTCTCGTGATTAACTCTATTTGTCTCGGTCAGAATGATCCGCGTTTTTGAGAGGGCCTATTTGCAAGGTTGAACTTGGAAAAACCTGCAATTTATTTTTTGAATGATTGAGCGCTTGTAGTAATGTAGTAAACACGACTTAGCTGTAATCTGGTTTTGAATTCCACATGTCACCCCATGAGGGGCCACCCCACAATTTTTTATGCGGATTTGTTTTTGGATATAAGTCTGCCAAGGGGCTTTACCCTAACCCCAAAGCTCATTTTACGCTTTTACAATCATCTTTGCGGTAAGGAAAGTCCCAGCAGTAGCAATTCAGCAATGCGTAAGAAACAGAAACGGATTTCCACATTTGAAAGCAAAATAACACTGTATATCCAGTCAAGAATAAAAATTGGACCTTCATTACTTTGTATAACCTATGTCACCTGGGAAAGTTGAAAAAAGGTATTTTATGTCTTGATACAGCCCTGTGCCGATCTTGTTTATGCGACAACACGAAACACTGGTTCTGCAGGTAGTGCATTCATATCTCCTGCTGTATTCGTGCTATTTATTATGCATGAAATCCCCAATCGTCCACGGACGCCTTATCGTAAATGCAATCGCTGATCGGAGGACCCTTGTAGCGATTTGTATTCCGCCAGATGCGGCCTGAGATATATTCAACCTTGGTTAGAATATGCAACGTAGGCTAATTTCACGCCTGTTAACAACGTACCCACCAAGTATGATGAATCTTTTCTGGCCTAACTATAGGAATGATCAAGCGAGAGATAAGCGGACGTCCGTATCGAAAATGCGTTCTTATTGAGATTTGTAACGTTATGTAATATACAGGTTGGCAACCGTATTTGGTGGATTACATTTGATTCGTTGAGGCACGGCTCTGCGAAAGCTTGTCAATATTAAATTGTTTTTTTTTTTGTTTGATTTTTTATTGGCACCTGTTTTTTCTGTTGGTTGTACTTTGTTGTTACTTGTTTCATGAATCATAACTTCCATTAAAATTGTAACTTTGCTTAAATCGGCATCGTTTATATGCTGTCTTTGGAGTTGTGACCTTGTTTTGATTATTTACAGTTTCAATGTTCTTAGAACTTTCTACATCGTCCATAAGCTGAGTTTAGGCGACGTTTCGAATTGTATATTTCAAAATTGCCTGGTCCAACTTTTTTCCGGCATATTTTAGAGGTGCCCGAGTTCAATCGAGAAATGCGCGCAAAACAACTTGGTCTCTCGTCGTTACAAGTAAAGCCACGGCGTTCTTCTCGCCAATAAGCGACCCTACGAATCCCGGTCGGTCCAAGCACCTTCCTTGGCGGTCAACGGTGTTTTGCCTGTCCACAGCAAAGCGTACACAAGACACGCTCTACACGGCACCTGTGACATTTCGCCTGCGTTCCTACGGCTTTCTGCAATCCGATTAAGCTGCGGCTGCGGCGGCGTTCCATCTATTCTGGCCGCCTGATGCATATACGCGGCCACGATTAATGCCTGCAAGCTCTCCCATCTCGGCTGAACGTCAACGTCGCCGCAACTGTACATATTGCCTCGACAGGAGTTGGATTAAGCCGCGCTATGACTCAACCAAGTCGTCAGTTTAATATCAATCACTTTTCGCCACTGTGCCCACCTACAGTTGTATGTTGTATGGACACGCAATTCTTTTTTTTGTTGTTCAACTCGGGAACATTGCCAAAAATGCTCTAAAACGGCCAATGGGCAGGTAGAATTCCTCGCTATGTCACCTCAAGTCTAAGAACTCGAATATGTATGGTAGAATTCAACGTCTACACAAGTATGTCATTCGTGGTCAAGTTTTTGTCATATTTAAGAACTACTACGGTTTATTACACAACCAAACGAAAATATATGCCTTCTTTATTTTGAATTTACCCCGGTGTTAAGACGAAGACTGAATATGACACTTGTACAGAAGTAGGAGAAGCGTTTTCCAAACGTTTCGATTAATTTCTAAATCAATTTTCACCTTAATTTGCTTTCTGCAAGTTTTTAGGCGTTTAAATTTGTAAAAGAAACTACACGATCTTTATGCAGAAAAAGCGCTATCTCACCAGCCGTATATTTTGAGCGGAATTTCCACCCGCATTGCGCTATAAGGTTGCGGTGCGTCCGATGTCAATCCAGGTTATTTCAGCCGTTTCTATGTGGTTTGGCTGCTCCGGGACACGGCCTTATCGTCTGACCTAAGCTTAAAAAGACGCAAAGGCATTTAAGATCGGCGGCGTTTGAAGAAAACGCCGCAATCGTGACTCTATCGTATAACTCGCACTTGTTGCGAAAGCAAACTTAAGCGTTTTAAGTGGCTCAGCATGGATTTGCGCTTTTCGGCTGCCTGAAAGTTTGTTGTGTCGACTTCGGCCATGGGCCACTTGAAAACGATCCGAAGGCTGGCGAATGGTTCCACAAGATTATGCCTCCACGTTCATCTTTCACGTTCAACCGCTGTCATAGCCGCTAAAAACTGTATGTTTGTAATATTTTTTGTATTGTGCACTGTGCAGTTATACACCCAAACCGAGATGTACATTGTTTACATTGTGGCAACCAAGAAAAATTTCGGGTAAAAATTGTTTTGAGGTTCATATCTTGCCAACCTGTTTGTAAAGACTTCCGAGGGATATTTTTGTCGTGTCCAAAGTCGTATTAATTTGAAACACAAAGCACGGGCTTTTTGTGTAATCTTAATAACGAAGTCAATTTTTTCTATAAAATTTGTTTTTCCCATTAAATATTTATCGCAATTGCTTGTGCCGTCACCACTGTAAACAATATCACTCAGATCTTTAGTTGTCAAAACGCGATGGATTTTATCGAATTCTACCGCTTTGTATTTTTCATCGGGTCGTTTGCCTACGAAAGCTCTCGTAAGCACGGGAAGAATTCCTGGCGCTTTAGAAATTCTTGCTCGTTCGTCGTCGCGATTATAGTCGTGTGTGTGTTACCCCATTTCAATCGCGCTCAACCCATTTTACATGGGTCACAATGAAATTGGAAGGACGGAGCCGCGCCCCGGACAAAGACGCACCGGATCTGCTTCGGTTGATCGTTATTCATTAGGCCCGAAAATAATCTGCTCTCTATTCGGCCTAAAAGCGAAAATTACTTTCACCCGACTATGTGTTACGGAAGTGTAGCACGGCAACACCGTTCCGTCGTTGGATTTCCCTAGTATGCGCCTTCTTTCAAATGGTAAAATTCACCTTTCCCATGTTGCGAACAATTGATTTTGAAAATACTCCAGTTCCAGTCAAGTTCTTTGCGAAACAACTTAAGCCCAATTCAAGTCATTGTGATTAAAAATAAATACAAACTTATTTGGAAGAAAACACAAAAAAGAGTCTGATAAAAAAAAACAGTAAATTAAATGCACAAAATCAAGTCATTAAGTGCACCACTGTATAATCAACAATAGTCTACAAATTTTTATAAAAGTGGATGGATTACAAAATGTGTACTATTTCCAAAAAAAACATAATGTTTCACGTATTTTGTTCCAACTCTAAAAATCGTTTTTTTATGCGCGAAAGCCTTTTTGCGTTTGCGGGTATCTCCCTGTTTTAGAGCCTCTATCTCGGGAATTTTGACGCAAATTGCACCACTATTGCTCGCAAGCCATCGAGATGGCACGCCGACAAGTTGATCAAACAAAAACAAAAGGCGACTGTCCGATGCGTTTCCACTTATATGCCACGACGCTGGAAAGTCAACATTGTCTCGACTGAAGGGCCCCATTCTGTCCCCAGTCAGGTCGTTTTGGAAACGTTAATCCCTTAACCACCGCTAAGTGGATTATCCCTTCATTGGACGAAATGGAAGCCGCTGTTTGCTAGTCTTAGTTTTCGCATTGGATTATTATTTTTGTTTTTCAACCGATACCCAGATGTAACCAGACATGCCCGATAGGATACCGATAATCGTTTTTTTGGCAATAAACCTTTTTCATGTACTTTTCCATTATTTTTGCATAAGTGTTTGAAAGCATAGTCAATAGTCATCTTCGTTTCTGTATTTGCCATTTTGTGCGAAAATTGTTTTTTAAGATACTAAAAATTGCACACACTACTAAAAAATGATATTAAAAATGGCACACTTTATCATATAAATAATATCGGACGATTACCGATACTACCACTTGGTATTGGGTCTAGGCGAGTAAATCCGTCACCCTGTGTTTTAACAGCTGTGATTTTGATTTTGAAGTTCCAGTCATGGTGCTTCGCAATTTACTTCTTTCGAGTTATACTATTTTGTTTTCGAGCTATACTCTTATTCGCTATAACTATCATTCAAAAATACATTTGTTTGCAACACTTTAAAAGCATTTGATCTTGTCCGGTGAATTGGCTCACCTAGTGTCTATACGAGTGTTGGTATTGGAAAGCTGCTTTTTATCACCTCAGGTAAACACTAAGTAGGATAACACTTACACAATTTCCACCCCCGCGTCTCCTAACTTGGTAACAGGTCGCTATAAAAAGGTGCCGACGTAGACGGGACAGATATGCCGGTCAAACACCCCTTCGGTAGACTGAGGTAGCGGAGCAAACATAAGCGAAATCAGCCTATCAGAGCCAGCAAAGGGGGTGTCGGCATTTGCGTTTCAACGGCGGTTTAAACACTCTCCCAGCAAGGTGATAAGGCTGGAGTAATGTGCACACAAACAGCTCGTTTGTACGGCATGGCGTGTAAACAACGGTGTCTGGCGCGCTGTGTGGAGCTTTAAATCTAAAGTGTTGTGTCTTCGGTGTGTTTTTCGTATTCAGCCTGCAACGATTGCGGCACTTTATTCAATTTGTACGCCTGGGCTGAACCTTCCTGTGAGAAAGGCGTCGTTGACGTGTGAAGCATCTGAAAAGCTGAAATACGTGTCCCAATGAAAGATTTTGTGTCTGCTATTGCACTTGCAACGTAGCCGAAGTGTATTCATTTAAAAGCAATAAAATTTCAAGTTGCAACAATTGGCAATTGCTGATGTACGAGTGCTTGCACAAAGCCGCCATAAGTTTACCTAAAGTTTGGTGCAGTAAAATGAATCTTGGTGGCATTAAAATTCTCCCCAACGAAGGTGTATCTATATCAATGGTTGAGGTACAGAATTCTGTACTACAGATATTTCAAACCTCTTCTTAAACAATGCTGGTAATTCTGATAAGATTTTTTTAGGATTTCATGCAGTCTTAAGGGTACAAGCAGCAGACAACACCAGCTATAGGTGATTAATCGCCTCTTTAATCTCTCCAGCAAAGCAAGTACGTAAATACACAGATGCAATCTCGCCGCCCAAAAACATCCACCGAAGACGCTTCATATCCCGAAAAAAAACCGCTAAAGTCGTAGAAAGCGCGCGCTCATGGTCTACCGGAGGAACGCACGACTTTGGCGTGTATTGCGCCGCTTATAATGCCTCGAGGCTTGCGCGGCAGCCCGCCGGAGTTACGGCTATATCCGCCCTTGACAAAATACCGCGATGACGCACCTAATTTGCGCGCTGGCCTTTTTTGCTGCGTTCTTTACGCGTTCCGTAGTCAGGTTTGGTCGTGGCTTGATAATATGTGTTCAACTTCTCCTTTTTTATTTGGTAAGTGAGTAGCCATCAAAAGGGATACCTTCCGTCACCGAGTGAGTTGATTATAGGGTTTATTTTATCAAAACCTTACGTACATTTTTATGTGTCTTGGTGTTTATAGGAAAAGTTTCTCAGTCATTAAATCTTCCAAACAAAGTATTCAAGGATATAGCATGGCATTATAGGTATTTTTATTCGATTGCCGTCCGTTCCAGCAATCATTGATCAAACACCAACGTCACTTTCTGCGCAAATGCTTGAACAGCACAATTCCGGTTCGAACCGGTTTCCAGGTTTGAGCTCGGCTTGAAAAGTAACGACCGGACAAGTGCCGGCGACGGCCTATTGACAAGCGAGAGCTTTAAGTCGTTCACGATCGTTGGTCCAACTGCGGCGCCGTGTTGTATACACACCGGGAGACTGGCTTCTTTGCCTGGGCGCTCATGATTTACGACAGGCTAATCCCGAGTTCAACTACCTGTTATCTGTAAGCTCTGTTGTTTATGCAGTGAAAACAAGTGACTTCGAAAGAAATCATCGAAATAAATTGGGAAGTCGTAAAATGTACTCCCTACAGATTGTTGAAAGTTTTGTGCCATAGCGTGTAGCCGTATTAACACTTTGCGCAGCCTTTTTATTTTTTTTCTCTATATAATAAAGAGGCGCAGCATTTTAACTTTCACTTTGAAAAGAAAGCACATGCTTTTTTAAATACCATTGTCATTGCTGGACACATTTTGCCTGTATGGAAAGCATTATACAACGTGAAAAAACGTCGAGCCATTTTGCGGTCAAGATAATCCCCTTCGAAATAGAAAGTCCTCTTACTTAACGTTAACCACTCGCAAATGTGAAAGCAAGCGCGATTTACAAAACCGTTGTCGCCGGATTTTTCCGAAGCTCGGATTATCCTAGACTCGCTGTTTCACCGCGAGTTCTTAAGCACAACGAACTCCAAATACTCTATGTTCGTGCTCGATTCAAAGGACGCTTACCTACCGAGACCCTTAACGTAGGCCGCCTTGTGGTGTGTACGACAGGTGCACAGGTACTTGAAGTTGTTGTGACGCTTTTGTGGATTTTCGGGCGCTTTTCGAAGTGTAAAGTTGCCTTTCGCTAGCTGTAGGGATTCTAATGCGATTAGAAGCGGCTTTTTGCCAGACCAACCGCCACCTTTATGACGTCACAGTGCGCGGTACGTCACACTGTGCGGGATTATGGCGTCAAAAGTTGCGTGTCGTTGTAGGGTATCATCGTTTTAAACCTACTTAAACTTACCTCTCTCATTTAACTTATGCCAATCAAAGGTGAAACGCAAATATTCAGCCTGGGCCTAATTGTTAAGCCACACTTCTGATGTATGCGGCATTGTTTGAAAATCTGTGACACTGACAAGGATTTGTTGATTGTTTTAAACGATATTATTATCCTTGTTACCGAATTCGACTTGAAATTAGCATCTGTTCACGCCACGTTTGTACATAACAACTTGTTTTCAAATAAATTAACCGCGCAGCCGAATGCTACTCTTAATTAGCTATTGTTTACCCCGCATTTGCACAAAACTATTACGTTTTGAATTTAAACCCTTGAGTCTTTTGTTGGTCCAAAAATAACCGCGTTTCTCCTATATGGTTCTAATTACCAGCCATAAGAGACCTTGTTGTTTTTCGAATTTGAACTCTCTTCATAAAGATTGCCAAGTTCTCGTTTTCAATTGTGCCTGACTTCGCCATAGTACGCGCATTTGGCATTGGGACTAGGCCGTTCGCGCCAACATGCCTTTCAATGGTGAATAGCCGAACGACAAAACAGCGTAAAATTGCCGTTCAAGTTCCGCGAAGCGTGTCAGAGCTGCTCCCGTTCGGAAAGTGACCCTATGTGTCTCGACGACGTTTCTGTGCTGTAAACAACCGATATTCCCTGGAGGCGTTGATGTGTTTTTGACGCCAGTGTGCCCTGATGGTTGCAAGATGCACTATTTTAAACCTGTTTTGCTTGAATTGCTTAATCTGTAGCGTTGATGATTCATGAACAGTACTCTGTGTCGAAGCTGATTTCTATGTCACAATAAAGATCATGTATAACAGATTACAGCATACTGGGAAAATTTCCCTAATTGTTTATAAGCGACAAATGTGCTTAATACTGATTTGTAAAACCTTTAAACCATTATATTGTATATGTAACAGTTCGGATGGTCATACGTTAAAATTCTTCTTTTTGCAGTAATATGCCTAAATTTTATCACAAAAAAGGGCTGCCATTCGCTTTATAGGTTGTAGCATATTACTACACTCAAGGGTGAAATAATTGTAAAAGCCAATAAATGGCGTAGAAAGGCCTTTCCATTTTTCATTGATTTACAACTTTGCTATTACCTCATTTTACCCGTTTAAAAGTGCGCAATTATCTTTTCCCTTTCTATCCACCGTTGTGCTGTTTTCCCCTGAATGTGTATTCACGGGCGCTGTGAAACAACAACCCTTCTCCTATTCACGGGCATTTTCTTCAACCCGCGACCCGCAGTTACCAGTTGCGCAGTCAATGGGCTTTAAATTACCGGATTACACCATCGACAAACGAACGGACGCCTGGCAATTCGACGAATAGCTAGCATCTCACGTAATCCGTTAACACCCTTGTTCCCAGCGAATTAGACTGATATTGGCCTGGGAGACGTCTCGGTGGTTCGGTGTGAAAACGTCGCTTCGCAGATCGCGTTACTGAACGTTTCAATGGGCTCTGGGCACCAGTAGATGCTGCCGGTTATGATAGGCTGGGATTAGGAATGGTGTATTCGACTGATTGGGGTATGCGGATAGAGACGTAAACACGTATGTCTGGAATGTGATCCAGGATAACCTTTAATGGGTTGTGGTTTGGGAAATAGACACTTGGATAGAATAAACAGACATTGATATAAGCATCGTTTTATACATATGTTTCGCTTTGATCTACCTGTCTTGGGCTGGAAGCACCACACACTTGCAACGGAAAAAAGGTCGATAATTTTGCTATGTGTCGTTTTTAGTTTAAAGAATTTTACATAGAAGTACACTTCAAAACCTTTGGATCTACTATTGTAATACATAGATTCACTATTTGTTTAAACGCTGATAGGTTATTCATCATCAAATGCAGAGTATAATATGCCAACATATGACTATCGTCAATGTATAGAGGCAACGTCCATGCCATTTAAAAAAAATGCATTGCTCTTACGAGTAACCTTGCACTTCTGTTATTGCACATCCAGAGATGCGAAAAGTGATACGTGTTTTCCAGGAAACACTCCAACAACTGCAAGGCACTGTTTCCTTTCTAAACTAGTCACAAGCATGATTTCAACCCGAGTGACTCTGTTTGCGGCTGCTTTTCACCAGAAACCTCGTGGTTGAAACCCAACAAAAGACAGCCCCGCTTGCGGCCGCCGACCCCCTTGAACCCCTCTTGACCCCCCTGTTTACGTTTTTGATTTGGACGCACAGAACGACGCCACCATTGCCGAACTCTCGTTTTGCTTATAACTTTTCGCCCGAAACAATAACATGTCGCGCCGTTCGACACAATGCGACAAGCGGTGCGGCTGCACGCGACACGCCACGTTATCGTCGCGAAAACGAAATTGTTTGTTTGGCCACCGGCAAGCAACCTAGTTAGGAACGTGAACTACAATACCAACCGTGAAATTTGTCCAATTTCTCTTATGTTTTCAAGCCGAGCAACGCTCAAAACATTTTTTGTGTTTGATGGCATATTAATGCCTCGTTTGTTTCGTGACATTATGTAAATGTGTTACTATGTCGTCAAACAGTATGTCGTCAAACATAAGATATTACAAAACTTCACGGAAAAGTATGTGTTTATCAGAAACTAGATAATTGGAGCGAATTTTAATTAAAAAACAATGATTTTAAGTAAAAATGTTTTAGGGTGTCTATGGAAGCTTTCATAACTTTAGGTTTTAGGGTGCTGAATTTAAAATTATTGTTCATTTTACAAACAACGTCTCAACAATTTAGGTTTGTATACGCTTCGGACGTTCAACAAGTGAAACTGATTCACAGCTGAATGTGTGAAACAACATAAAAAGCACCGAGCCCTCGTTATTTCCCACGGACGGCGTATTTACCGTTACATAACTCTCGCGCTTCGGCGACGACGACCTATAACTTAGCGCCTCGTCGCGACATTGTGACGTAAGACAATAGGCAGCGCGCGGCGCGCCACGCCACGCCGTCCGACGTCTCTCTCGGCGTGGCGCGACAATCGAATACCCGATAGCAAAAATAGCCAACGAACCTTTTTATTATAAGCATGTCTGATACTTGTATTTTTCATTTAATAGCGATGCCCGATCTTTTGGACAAAAATGGTCGCTATCCGATTTATAATCAGTTTTTCTGCGAATAGAAATTTAAAATAAATGCTAATTGGCCAGGACGTGAGCTGCGTTGAGATTCGACGTCGTTGTTCGTCGTCCTGTTTGCAAAACTTGTGTATACAGAAACCGGTCCACTGCATACGACTGCCCTTCGCATGTTTAACAAGCGAAGGTAAATTCACGCCCGTTCACTTTTGCTTGTTCTGCATTTATTACCAAATGTACTATGCTCAAACAAACAAAATATATTAAATTGCGTCGTTTTTTCAGGTCATCAGGCCATAATTTGCTTCAGTTTAGTTAACTTAATGTCTTAACTAATTATTTTTTGGTTAAAATTACCCTTTAAGATCGAATTGCTGATTTTGATCGAAACACGCGACTGAAATGCACCGATAGCACCCTAGTATCGAACGAGTCCGGATAGTGTACCACTTGGCACATGTTATCGGCTTCGATAATATCGAACATTCATGTTATGGAAGTAGAAGTCACTGCTGTTACTGCATTTAGCCATCCAAGCCTTAGCACTAATCCGCTTTACGTGTTCCGCAGCGTTGTAAACACAGCGAGAATCGTGCAGGCCGCCTTTGCAAGTTTGCAAGGCTTTTGGCGAGTGCTTACAAATGTGTTTTAAAGCCTTGTTGTCGTCTGCGACCGATTAGCGTGCTTCGATTCTGGAATCTGCTGTTATTCGTTGGCGAGCTTGACGAAAAGTCGTGAACGCGCTGAAACTTTGATCAAGGCGTTGTTTTTTCGTGCAAGAAGCTCGGTTTTTCTGCAAACTGCAAAACTTGATTTGTTTGCGGCGAAATGGGTGTTATGCATTGTTTTCCTGTGTAAAATGCGTTTTCGGCAAAACGCTCAAGGCGACTGTATCCGATTTTAGCGGAAATTCGAATTTATAAGCTAAGTACCGTTGTTCGACCTTGTTTTACATAAATTCGGAATGCACTAGTTTGCACTAAAACACGATTTAAAAATTTGGTGAACGATAAAAATTGCGTAACCTGCAAAATTTCATATTTCAGTGTTGAAAACATTGAGAAACAATTTCATATTGACAACTTTATATCGGGAAGCACCGCTTTTCCAAAATCATATCGCATCGTTTCCAAAAACATCCACACAACAGAGGCCAGCAACCTTTGGGTTCGGCTTACTTTCTTAATCGCAATCCTTCAATTCTTCCGGCCGAGACGCGGCATATCTGGACTTCGGCGATCGCCAACAATAGTTGCAGATTGGCAAATCGCTCCAAAGTCGGCGACAGAAACAATATTTTTCCTTGCCCGGATTGTAGCTGTAATGCGACGCCTAACAGACGAGCTCATATCGACTTACAAAGGCGAGCTTGTCATAACACAGTGCTACCGCGGATGCGAAAACGCAGCGGCCAAAAGCTCGTCCCGCGCCGGGTTAGAAGGGTCAGTGGAATCGCTGACTTTGTAGCCTTACTCTGATAAAGGCGCGTGTTATTTTTTGACCAATGGCGCCGGTGTATTGTGGACGCTTATCCTGTACTACAGTGTTCATCGTTCTCGCTTTTTTTTTAGCTCGTCTGTTTACTTGTGATTAATCTTCAAAAATTCGACCGCCTTTTATTCTTTGCCAAAGCCGTCACGCTATTTTTGTTCCTGTAAAGTAAACTAAGATCAATAAAGAGCTAAAATACTTGTATTTTGCCGATACTTGTCACATTAGCTTTTCTAAAAATTGGTGGAGGTGCCTTAAACTGGTGCTTTGAGTTTCATTAATCTTCCCCACCCCTATTTACACCCATAAACGTTAGCTTTTACTACATTTCTCTCAGAAGATACCATGACATTGTTAGTCAATTAACTTCAAACTTCGGTCGAGTTAAAATCCTGAAAATCCCGGAAACAGTTTTGTTGCTTCTAACGTAGAAAAACCACCATTGCTTTTTATTGGCGACGAGGCGGTTATTTCGGAAACGTCTGTGTTTTCGTTTCGCGGGGAATTTTGTCGATATCCGAACTATTGTGAAAAGGAAACAGCCACTTATATGGTTGTCATAATTCGGCTTTTAGCTCGCGACGAAAATATACTTTGTTGGTTAAACAAGGAATAAAAGGCACTTCAAATTTCTCGATTTTCGTATGTTTTGCGTTTTTGTATCTTGTTTTTGAAAGGTGCCATGAATTGAAGCTGATTTGTTAAATTACGATCTTAACGTACTCTGAAAATTATGCAACGTTACTTTATAATTGAAAAATTAATGCACAAGCGGTGACAAGCCCAAACATTACCTTGTAGCACTGTATATATTTATCCAATGAAACATTAAATGTCGATATTATCGATCGATGAGATGCATTTTACCCTGTTATTGATTGCTGTGTGTTTTACAAATCAACACAAGTATTTTTACCGCCAAACGTCTAGTGATACACTACACTATGCCTGGTAGCAACATCATTTTTTATTGATTACAAATGTCTAGTGGTAAGACGGAATCCCTGACACATACCAGCGCGGGTAATTTTTTTCAACTTTGCCCAAAAACACTGTTCAAAGAAGCGAGATCAAGGCGATCCGTTTACGGAAAACATTGCACAGCTTTGTGACCGCTCGTTTTCCTCGACCTCCGTCCACTTGTAGTAAATAGTTCCCACACCGAAGGCAGTCAAGTCCACAGTCGCAAGCCAAAGCCAGCCTGTATGTGGGCAGCTTAACCTGTCAGGGGCTGCCAAGTCTATTTCAAAGCAGGTGCAGCCGTATGCGGGTGGCCGCGCGTATCCTGTAACCCCGCCGCTTGTTTATACTCGCAACGTTGCAGGGTACGTCGCCCCCTCCAGACCCTGATCAGTCATCCATCAATATCGGCCAATTTACGTGGCCAGTTCAAGAACGGCCAGGTTTCGTTTTTGAAAACTTGACTCTGATTTTTCACAACGACACAACAGGGTATTGGTTAAACAAACTCAGGCGTAATTCAAGCATTTGTGTAAATACGCATATTATAATGGATCTATAGTTGCAATTTGCGTACAAAAACACTTATGACTGGCCAAGTTAGGGGCGCTTTAGCCAAAGGCCCTGCTTCACCTGATTTTGAATTAAGCCACTGTCATTCCTCCGTTGTTCTGTACCCGCTCAACTCCCATGACATGTATTTTAGCAAATATGTTTTTGTTAAATGCACTGATATAAATAACCGTTCAGCTAAATATTTGCTGCTAAGTTTGAACAAGGCCTGTAAGGAAATCCCCCCACCCCACCGACCCCTGCAATTCCTGACGACACCGTTTTACCCCAACCACTAATTCGTACCACGCCTTGACCAGTTTAAATGGCCAATCGTTACACGTCTTAACATTAACATAGAACAGTTAAAAATGCCACCAGAAGCATTAAAAGCATTCTGATAAAAGAGCGCCTTCAAAGCGGCCAGGAAAACCGGCCTAGTAAGTAGCATAAGAGCCCAATGCCGCCGCAATCTTTGCCGTCGATCACCGACGTGGCTGTTTTGCCGCCGCGTCTAATTAAACCACGTATAATGAAGTGGAGGCCCTTGACCAAGCATTGACCTCTGTATTGCATTGCGTTATTTGACGCCATACTAGAATTTTGCGCAAGGCCGTGCTTTCCAATTCGCCTTTTAAGACCCGGGCACGCAAAACCATTAAGTTTTTGGCTGCCGAGATTTTTTTGTTTGCTTACATCGGTGTCGGTTTACTTGTGATTGCGCGATTGAGTCGTGAGGCTCGCTTTTAAAACTTTATTAAAAGCTCTTTGCACTTGACTGGCGTTAAATGGAAATCTGTAAACAAAACTCATTTCTTTGCAACGTAGTAAAGTTTGCAGCCGTGCAATCAAATGTGCATTTCCACTCGTTGATTTCGAAAGCTATAGTTGTTTAAGACGATATAGGAAACAAAACACTTAATTGGATGAGATAAAAGGTACAGTTTAGATTTTTATATCCCAACTATATATATTTTTTTTTTATCCCAACCATATTTTTTTAATTGTGTTAATGAATCATGGATTGTGAATGATAATCTAATATAGGAAACCAATTCTACTAATAGAAAATAAAAAATACTATCCAAGTTTAGCTTTTTTGGCCGGACTATCGTTACAAGTGAATTGTAAAAAAATCTAAAAATAAAGGTTTACAAAAGACACTTAGTTTCCGAAATTGTGCGTGTTCTTTAACGGTTTGTGGCCAACGACGCAAGCGAAAAAATCGTCCGCACCTGTTCAACATTTTGTGTGGAAATAATGAACACACGCCGTCTTTGATGCGTCCATCCATCACATAAAACGCTCTTTTCGGCGCACTCAAAAGCACCACAGGGGCCGTCTGTTCGCCCGCCAGTCTTCCTGGGCAGGTTTATCTATACCTAGGGCAAAAACTACGCCCTAACCCCTCGCAGAACAGACCCCCATCGAGGGATTTAAATTGACAAGATGCGATTTAGCATCGATCGGCCTTTATCGATTAGATGTCAGATTACTTGCAGCCGGCGCGAGTTAATTAAGGCGAATTCTCTCGGAATTATGCCACTTAAGTCGGCTCGATCCATCTGCGATAGAATCTCCCCCTCCCCTTGTGAGCTTCATCCAGTTTCTTTCTATAGTCGAGGCGACTTCTTTTAGGCCTTTTTTGCAAAATCACGCGCTGGCAAACCGGTCGATATCACGCGTTTTGTCGGATAAACGGATCACGCGTTACCTCGGACGAGAATTTCCACGCATTTTTAACCGTTTTTTATGCGTCTTCTAATCGGATTTGCAGCTGAAAAACGTAGTACAAGGTATACGACTGCGTGGTTCGGGCATTTTTTGGTATAAATTAAATACCAGCACCAACGGTGTTTTAGTAGTAGAGTTAGCTCCACCAGGCAACATATCAATAAATATAAATCGCTCTTCTGGTGTAAAAAAGGCCAATCCAACTCAAATATTTTGATAGAACAGTAATTCCTATTATAAATATTAGCCAATACCATAAAATATCCTGATTAAGCTTGAACACACAACAAAATATTAAGCTTGAACACACAAACAACTGTTATTCCCCTTAGCCTATTTTATTATTCAAGTTTTGAAGCGCTTTGGTTCATACAGCTCAAAATCGATTTTAAATTTATCAAAAAAAAAATCCCAATGAAACGCGCCGTAGGTTTGCAACCTTCTTTGCATGGCAGAGTGCAGTCTCGCGCTAATGGGACAGCCAGAGTGTGTTTAAGGTCGTTTGCCCAACACAATTACCTCAGCGCAGAGCCAGGATAAAAAATGCTCGCGCTTTATTACAACGCGTGAGGTAAACAAAATTACCATATGGGACGGCGGGCCCTATAGTACAGTATATAAGAGAAATCAATAAGCGCATATTGCCAATAGGGCGCATGCTTGAGAATCGTTCGCGTACCTATACCCTGTGTGTTCCAACGCTATCGATCGCACTTGGCACCTTTGTGATGCCTTTCCTGCCAGCATATGGCACTTTAACGAGCAGCTATTGCTACTCAGTCTCCTTGTATTGCTTTTATATCGATCGGGGTTGGCGAGGTGCTCTCTCTCCATCTCTCAACCTTATTGCTTCTCGGATCGCGGGATTAAGTGTTTGGCTTCGCCTATTCCCAAACGGCGCAGGCGTGATTACGTAATGTGCGTTTTTTGTAGTGTTATTGCTTGGTTGGGAGGTTTAGGGGTGCGCTTCGTTTGCCGGTCTGATGAGCGCTGGTATGTTCTGCGCCTGTTTTTCGAATCATTGGAGAGCCGGTATTTCGAAATTCGTCAATACACACGCATTTATGACAAAGCATGAATATATGTTTTTCGTTAGCTGTACGATTTTAAAAAAACCTGTAGAACTTGAGAAACAACACGGAATAAGTGCAATTAACACACGGCCAGATGAAATTGCTTGTTCCTGTTTAATGTAGCAATTCGATGTGTAATTATTTTTTTTACGCCTGATTGAATAAAATATTTTAAGCACAAGTTTGGAAATCCATTTTCGAAGTAACCATCTTGTTTTTGCTGGGATTAACCTTTCTATAAATGTATGGATTTCGGCGAGTTTTGTTGATTTAGCGTTGCATATCTTTATGATAAGATCACGATAAAACGTTCCCACATCTGTTTCCTCTGCAATGTTCGCGAGCTCTATATAATGGCACTGCTGATACGTAGTGTTTTGCTGAATTGTTGTCTTTGCTAATAAATTTAGGCTTGTTAATATTAACATGGCAGCGCTTGCATATCAAGAACTGTAACACATAAGCTATGCAACTGTTACACAATTTTTGTCAGCTAGACAAAATTGGTGATTTTTAACTCCTAGCCATTTCCACTGTTAATCACCATTTTGCTCTTTATGGCCACCACCGTTATTCTGGACGTGGTCGTTAATATGCTACTTTAAAAGATTACATTCAAACTGTAAAAAAATCAGTTAGATTTTAAACTATGGTTAAATTTTTGTGGTATCGGATCGGCACCGGTGCACCCTTTATATCGGACGGGTACCGATACTTCATTGGTATCAGCTCCTATATCCTATAGTATTGGCATTCCCCATTGATAACCCCAAGTTCTGTGCTATGCTGTCTTCTCAGTCAAAATTTAAAATCAGACATATTTATCGGGAATTTTACTTAAAATTAGTTAGGATTCCCACGTGAAAACCAGGTATCAAGAATATTACTTCGTCCTTTTCCAGGTCCCACACCGCCCCTTCTTCTACGGCAGCGAGTACCACGGTTTGATCGCACGTGAGGACGGCGAACAGTTCTGCTGCGAAGAAGGGAACTTTCTAATCAGGGGCTCACAGACTGAAAGGGGCAGATTCACCCTCGTGTTGCGGTGAGTCGATGCACGGGTTTGTCGGGGTCTTCGTGATTCACCTGTTTTTTAGGGGCGGTTTGTTTTGGGTTGTAAATTCCTAAGACGTCGACAAACCTTTGTCTTACCGGCTCGGTATTTTTCTGGGTCGCTAACGGAGCCTGAGAAACTATTGTTAAAAAAAAAAAAAAAAATCACAAATGACGAGTCAGTCAATCACTCACAAAAGCGTAATACTATAAGCTTCAGCTAGCACAACGCGAAAAGTCTATTGAATGTTTCTACAGAAAATGCGTTCTTTTTAAACGTTGTTTATATCCTACTAGGTAAAAATTTTACATTTTGCTGTCATTGATACGTTTATTCGTAATAATATCTCCTAATCAGCAGTTAGACACATGTACGTTTACCAAAAAACGCCGTGATATTGAGTTTTGAAATCAATGTTCTATAAAAATCATAGAACTTTATCTCATGGCTTTCACAAAATTCGTGGAAGAATAGCCCGTATACCCAGTCTTTGCTAAACACGCAGCCAAGCTAGAACGCAGTGGGTTCAAAAGGAGGCCTAATTCGAGAAATAATCGTTAGCATATTTGCTTTTCCAATCACAACAAAAGCCACTATATAGTTCAAGGCTATCGCAGTTCCCCGAAAATCGCGGGTTATCCGTACAACCCCACCGAGTGTGTGTACAGCTGTAGACGACGAACGGTAGTGGCTTTAAGGCTTCAAGTCCCTGTTTCGGTGCTCAGTAAACCCACACCGAATGGTGATTTGTTAGCGGCGCAAACAACCAGCAACAAATACTCTTCGCTCACTTGTAAAATTATGTCGAGTTTGAGATCGTTGGAAAGGTGCGATTAATGACCTTTTCGAAAATTAAAGTTTCCTTCGGGCAATACAGTAATATCGGTTCGTTTTGCTCGAATGTTGCTTAAAAAGATGCGATATTGTCGATAATGAGTTATCATAAGTATTTTCGTTACGTTTGATTAACGTTCACCCGACCATATTTGTCTTTTTCACTACACATTTAATGTTATAACACATCTTTTATTACTTAAATGTGTTTATTTGACATCCAAATACACATACCAGTCTCAGTACGGTTGTCAAATTCGTTTTTGTAAAAATACCACAGAAACATGTTTGTGTTGCCGTTGAAAAAGTAGGATAGTTTAGCTGACGTTTTTTAGTCCAAGCCATACAGTAGTTGTGGTGGACTATCGGTTTCATGCTCTTTGAATTGCTTCGTCACTAGGCTGCCAAAATCCGGAACTTGCTTCACCCTGGCGTGAAGTCTTACTGCATTACGCCATGCACCGCAAATAGATCCCCTGTTTGCTGCTAGTTCTCTTGTAGTAGAGCGACTTCGCAAAGGATCGTGGTAACCCGACCCCACCCACGGGAAAAGGAAGTCGATTTTCCCGCCGACGTTTAACCCCGTTCTTTGGGGTCGCTTCACCGTTTTTTGCGGGTGAATCACGGCTAATGCACGTCCCTTCCGCCCCATTGTTCCCACGCTGTAAATGAACGTGGACAAATAGGGTCGTGATGATGAATGTACAACTCTGTACTGTTTTCACCTGGATTAGTGACTATGTTTGTCACCGGGTTTACACGCTTTGCTTGGTCGAATAAATGTCATGTGTGTGAAATGATTGGCATTTTCTCACCGTTACGTGCTTACTTGGGTTTTTTAGAAAAATAACACCCAGCACAAGCGGAAGCTGGGCTAAAATTTTATTGTTCCTAAACATACATAAATCATTTATATATTTGGTCTAATAAGGCGTCATAAGCTATTTTAAAACAGACCCCTTTATAATTTTATTACTTTAAACTATAAACCATTATATTAAGCGTTGGAATATAACACAAATTTTGCACATTGTTTTTAAGAAACCAGTGATTCGATTTTTTTTCAAAACCAGGCGTTTTGAGTCGAATAAATCTAAAAAAATTGTTTTGAAAGCTGACGTTTTATTTTCACCCGACGCCTTCGCGTGGCCAAACATCAAAGGGTAAACAACACAATCCATCTCGGCATTTTTCGCGTTCCACGGCGCCCGAAAAAAACAACCGACCGAGTTCAAGTCCCAATGGGCGCCCGAGCAGAAACCCTCAAAGGTTTCAGGACTCCGGGAAAAAACGTGAGCTGTAAGCTCAATTCGCATTCCCGCTTCTTGCGCCACAAGTAACTCACAGTCGGACAACTCGAGAGAGATGCTCTTAGGCCTTTTGCTGAGATTCGATCCTATCTCGTTACAGCTTCGAGTATGGCGCACTTGAAAAGCTACGCAAAGGGTTATATTGGTGGTTCGTCTATTTTTAAAAGTTAATCAAATGCCTGCGTATACCCTGAAACTGAAAATTGTTTCTTTATGTGATCCATTTTGCCACAATGCCAGAAAGTCGCCAGTATTCTTGTTTAGGGTATTATTGTTATTTCAACTGTTAAAAAAACGTTTTATGTGAAATTGAACTGGAATCGTCTCACAAAATGCACGTATTCAGTTCCGCTAAGGACTGATTTGGTGGCACTGGTATTCCCATCGAAAATTTTTCAAAAATTTTTTGGAATTTTTTATTGTTGAAACTGAGAATGCCACTAAAAATACGTGTACCCATTAGGTTATTTTCCTAAACGAAAAAGCGGGTGTTAATTTCTGTTCCCTTTTCGTACGCCGAGTTTTATACTTGTATGCCTTCGTCGTAGTTTTAATAGGGGCATTCCAAACCTGTCGTAAAACTCTCCGGCGTGTATTTGACAATTTATTGCGACATTAAAAACGCAGTAGCACAGGGTTGCCAACTTGCCACAAAGTCTGTAAGTCGTTAAAAGTTTTGAATGTCTTTGAATCGATTTGTGTATCAAATAGTCTATAAAAACCCATGTTAACGGGTTTCATAGGCTTTTATGCTCACCAGGTTAAACACTTGCCAACTTCTTGGCATTTGCCCTTTTCACTGTTCGGTTTGAATGTATCGGTAAACTTTCGGCGTTCGTCACATTGAAATCCATTGAAACCCGATTCACTGCGCAAAACCCTCGTGTTGGAATCCTTTTCGCTTCTTGCCTGGACTTGCCGTCATTTGAATTTAACCGAGGAATGTCGAGGGCGCTTTTTTGCTACTACAAAATATTAGGCGCTAAACCGGGATTTCGTCCAGTTTCAAACCAGGAAAAACGCTACCGTAAACTAGTTTTCGTTAGCTCCATTAAACGTTTGAAAACAAAATTTATAGTAAAATTTATAGTAACAAATGACGTTTTAGTAACAAGTAGAAATTTAGCAAAGTAAATTTCCTCTAGGATTTTACAATTGTGCAAGTTAATGGTTATAGCTGAACCAAATTACGTTTGTGTTGCTAGAAAACGTTTAACTCCTTTCTGCTTTAAAGTAGGCCCTTGTACAGTAGCGCCGGAAGGAGGTGGGCATCAATATAAAACGATTTCATCGCCATATCACTACCGTAATCTAATACGCCACTTAAAATAAGGCACGCTGGCCCGTTTGAAAACAAGTCGCAAGCGGCGTGTGAGGAATGTAACAACAATTTGACGATTTTCGTCAACTGACGCTATTGTGGACCCATATAGAATATACCAGATGTTTTCGTTTCGATTCGGCACAGCTGGCATAGGCGAGCAATTCCTTGAATTCCTTCTTACCGAGCCTTATTAACTTGCTCGCGAAACTGCGCGCCTTGTATCGTTTTTGGTTTAGCTGTTGCGAGCGAACCGTAAAATGTCGCAACTCCTTAGCCGGGCAGACTTTACGATTGACCCCCGATGCCTGGCACATTTGCGTGCCGAAATCTGATCGAATTTTGCTCCCTTCCGCCCACTTCAACACTTAAGAGTGGCAGATGCGCCGCCCATGGAGGCTGGTCTTATGCGACCGGCTGTTACCCGCCAAGCCGCTACTCTCGGTTGCGATGTTGAAAGCATTTTTACCTAAAATTAAGTTTAAAATTAAGTTTACTTCGACGCTCGATTAATAACCTTCGGTTTATGGGATTCTTTGCATGCTTACAAAAACGTCAATAGTACTTGGTTTACATTAGATTCATTGAATTTTGCCGTTTTTTCCTGCCTCCTGTGTTTGCGGTTTGGCTGTCAGGGGAGGTGTATTTTTTTGATGTATATTACTGATTTCGGTTTTATGCTGGCCTAGCATTCCCACATTTTCCTTATAGTGAATTTTGTAGTCCAAATTGCGCGTCTTACACATTTTTTTTATCTTCGATACATTTTTTCCGATTTAGTTGTACAAATATTAAGTATCTTCTGTAACTATTTGTAGTAAATCTTAAACTATAACCTGATCTATTTTTGTCGATGAGTTGGATTGGGACAATTTACCTATACACCCTAATTTCAAAACCCCTTTTCTCTACCTTATTTTAAGGGCATTTAAAGATTATTAAGTAGATGTTTTGTCTCATCCAATGTAAAACACAGTGATATTTATTATTTGCCAACTCCCCATTTTGTATTGTGGCCACTGTAAAAAAGTCCCATTACTCGGCCCAAAATATCTGACCAACAGATTTCCGTCAACGCTGGCGAACGCACTCAGCTTTTGTCGGTCCACTAAACTTCGTCTTTTATTTCGACCGGGGCTTAACGTCCAACCTTAAAGGCAATTTGCCGCCCGTTCGCCACTTGTCGCACCTTTATTGCCACCCTCTGCTGTTGATACTGACAATGACAAGCCGGTGTTTTAATGGGCGAGGTGGTGTTTTCTTTAGGTCGGTCCACAATTACAGCTATTGCTTTACTGGTTATGCGTCCGCTGTTTTAGAAGGGGATTTTTTGCTTTTTAGACAAGTGGTTGTTTTGGTATTACTCGGTATTGCTGAGAATATAAGCTTCCGTCTTACAGCCTGGCAAAACTTGCATCGAGCCTTAATGCTTTATTTGTAAATATAAAAAAGTTTTATTAATATGGTAACTGAAACTAGTTTTGTGTTATTTACTTCACGGGGCAATTTAAACTGCAAAACATTATCCGTTATATATTCTTGATTTATAGCCTTATTTGTCTAATTTAAAAGTTTAAATCGGGTAATACTGGGAAAAACAATTGTATTTTTATATTCAAACTTGATTTAGTCCTTGAATTTTGTACACTTATTAATGGTCTAAGATTTTAAGTTATAAACTGACAACTCGATACAGTTCTATTTGTATATCGGAATAAGTCTTATTAGACGAATTACGATTGTTAACCGTGGTAACTTTAACTGTCGATCAAAATTTGAAGTTGACACAGCGCCTTACTCGACGAATTACGACTTGCGCTTCGAGTTTTCCAAAATATTGGCAAAATTCACCCATCAATTATAATGTAACGTGTCACAGCGATTGGGTCCCACGCTAAATGTAGATTTACGGTTTCAAGGGATTTGCAAAGCTCACACTTAGCTCAGGGCGGCTCGTTTTAGGCGCGAATTCCAAAATCTTTCTCTCTTTTACGTGAGAATCCCAAGGGCGGCTCTTCGAATAACGCCTAAGCGGTTTACGGTCGCATTCCCAGAATAGTTCCCGCGTAGGCCCTTAAAGGTCGGTTTTGAGTGACTCGTCTGGGAATTTCTCACCAGCATTCAGTAGTCTTCAAGGTCTGGTGCGCCCGTTCCTCAATTGTGATGAGGTTTCCAGTCGCTAATATCTCCTACAGACTTGACTGGTTCACTTAGCCAATTAGTTAGTGTCAAGGCCTACTTGTGTGGTCAAAGTGTTTTTGTCTGAATTATTTTTTTAATTTTGTTATTTTTTCTCAGTCAATTTTATATGCAATGTCTTTAACAAGAAAAAACAGAGTTGCATCATTAAATTTTTTCGGTTTATTTTCGTGTATTTTCCTGGGATTGTTGCCAAATTAGAAAAAAATTACGGAATTTACGTTTTTTAGGGGTTATCTGAAGCCTATTGACTTTGATCTAATTAAAAGCAATTATTGGTCGTGTTTGCGCGGCCACTGAAAAATTCGTATTGATTTTAAGTTTTATTTGCACTTTTACCTACAACCTAGTTTAACCACAGTCAGCGGCACATTTTTTCCCAAAAAATCGACAAGCTGCATTTTAAACACCCGGTTTCGTGCCAAGACCAATATTGCGCATAAATAGTCTGCATTTTTGCGACCGCGTTGTCGCGAGAGACCCCACTCGTGTAATTTCCTTGTTTTTGTTCCGGTCAGCGACAAAGTGCACAGGCCTAATGCATTCCCGGTGTCCGCTCTCGGCCGAATGCTTAAAACGGGATTTTTCGCCGCAAAATGAAAGCGAATTTTTTCGAAATTGTTTTACGAGGTCCTGTGCTGTTGTTTTGACACACCCGCGTGATAATATTTGCCCTCGAATGATACGAAACGTGAGGGCAATTTTTGGCGACAAATATCTTACGACCTGCCTTCAATTTTAGGCGTAACAGCAGCTTTTTTTTTTTTTTAAGGTTATATTTTTAATTTAAGAAAAATTTTAAACGTCAATTAAACAAAAATCATATTAGTTTGGCTTTTCCTCTCGACAAACAATTAAGGGGTCTTTTGTGGCACCTATAGTGTTTTGGAGTAAATTTGTTGTAAATAAAAACATGAAGTAAATTAAATCAATGTACAATTATTGCCCACTTATCTGCGTATTTTTTTAAAATAGTCAATAAATTGCCGTTGATTATTCAAAACCAAAATGTTGCAGACCCAAAAACCGTCCAAAATTAGCAACATATTTACAGCAATTTGGTAATGGCGTAAGAGCACCCAATTAGCGACCAGTCAAGCTTCCGTAAACTACTGATAAAAAATTCAAGTCCCCCACTTGGCACTGGCGAGCTTATAAACGGCGAATACCGCGCTTTCAAAGACAACGGGCAACCTTTTGAGTGCGGCACCGGTCGACGTTTTTATCCAGTTTCGTTGCTTCAGCCGGCTCAAGTACAAGTTTGTGCGTCGTTCAAACTCTCCCGCCAATTCCTGGAACGTCGAGTGAGCCCCTTAAGAGGCTGTTGTAACTTTAATGGTAACAGTTTCTTTATGGAAAAGGCTGCTTAGAACTCAAATTGAAATAAAAAGCAAAAATCACCTGTTTTTATAAAAACGCCAAAAAAGTACATTTGAAATTAAAGCAGATTATATTTGAACCCTAAGGGGGCTGTGTATAAATAAATTGAACATATGGTCACTATAATTAAACAGACGGTCACTATTTAACGGAGAAAATTATAATATAAACTGTTGCTTTATGTTTTGTGAAATCCTTTACAAACACTGGTTATAATCGCCAATAACGTATGACAACCCTTTTGACAAATTTCATTCAAATAACATTTTTAATATTTTAGTACGTTTAGAATACCTATTGGGCTAAAATAACTTTCGGGATGTGTTGCGAACCTGCCGAAACTATATAAGCTGCCGCCCTAGTCGTTTTTGATGTTTTAAAAGCTTTTATGCCAGAATACGAAGTATAGCGACTGGAATAATTCTTTAAAAAGTGTAGTTCTTTAAAAGAAAAAAAGAAAGCCGCAGCATACTCCCAATATCAATGCCGAATGCCGTCTCCCATTTGTCTCAATACCTGCTCACGACTGAATCTGCTCGGTCAACGACACTGCTTGTGAAAACCAGAGAGGCCCTCGACTGTTTGCTTTGCTAATCGAGATAACTTGACAGACGCCTCAATTACTTGTAGTCGGTAAAAACCCGGGCCACCCCGGCGATATGCCATAATGATACTGATTAAACTCTTTCGAGACGGATTGCTCTGCTTGTCAATGTTATGGCACGATTGCCTTGCGATTTAATCGTGTTGATAGGTTGCGTACCACCCATAATGCTGAACAACATGACAATCCACAAGTTGTCATTTTCGAAGTTGGATGTTATTCTGACAGTGGAGTATTGATTTTAGAGACAATCACACCTAATATTTTGCCTCGACGTTTTTCTCCTCTGTATTTGTTGCTAGAACCAACATTATTTTAAAAAAGTTATAAAAATTAACCTTATGAAGATTTTATTAAAATAGTTAAACACGTGTGCTACTCTATTTATATAACTTGCGCCTCTCAAATTTATTTGTTTGCCTGCAGCGCTTTCTGTCTCTGTATTTTAAAATAGAATCAATGTTATTGTATGTATAGGGGTATTCATAGAATTTTGTTTCAGCAAAAATAATTAGGCGCTCGCGTGCTTCTGTCTCAATATCACTTTCTTGTTATTCGCTGGAACACAATAGACTTTAATTTACGACCTATATCGCCTTTTCACCTCTACCTCCTTATATGGAGTTGCCGACGTCACCTTGAGCTATCCTCAGCGGAGCCCAGCTCACGCACTTTCCAATTAACCTGGATCTGGAAGTTAAGCGGCGTCGGCGACTATTACACTATTGGGTTACAGCCCTCAGGTCCTATCGGCTATTAATAACCCCAGAGCCTCGAATCGGTTAAATGAAGACGGGTCGCTGTTATAAATGACCCGGGATTTGACAGGGCTGTCGCGATGGCAGGCTAAGGTATGCCTGTCTGTCTGTCTTCGGGCACCTTTCCCTTTGTGCCTTGTCTCTGCAGCTGCGTCGTTGTTGTTTCAAGGGCGGCCTTGAAGGTTTATAGATCTGTCCCATCCATTTATAACAATCAAACGGCTGGTGGTGGAACTGCGCCCTGCCTTGTGTGTTCTGTTATTGGTAGTGCGTGTGGTCTATACTGCAGTGGGCCGAAATAAACCGCCGCGTTGCCAGATTTTAACGATTTTTTCGCCCAGGTCTCTCCCTATTCCGTTTATGGTTCGCGTCTGTCTCGCACGTGTGCTTTTTCGCTCGTTTTATTTCAAAGCCCAACCAATCTAGGCTTTTACTAAAGTGTTTGATACAGGTCGCCTATTTTTTTAACAGGCCTCTAAAGAATAATGAAGTGTTGGCATTTAATGTTTAAATACTGGAAAGCTGGGAACCATGTTGATACGCATTTTTGTGTATTAAAATACCATTACATTTCCTCGCTCAAAAAGCCAAGACAAGTGATCTTAGCCGGATACTAGTTATAATGTATTAGATACGGTTCAATTTGTATTTGAATAGTTCTTGGTTATTCTCAAAAACTTTGATTTAGCTTTATACTTTATCGTATACCTTATTCATAACAAAATCATTCATATATTACGACTAGCGACAAAACAAGCCTTTTTGTATTTTATTAATCGCCCACGAAAACGTTAGAGCGTCCTATAACGGTAGGAAAAAAACAACAAAATTGGCCGTTTATCTTCCCTGGCGTTTTTGACGGCCTTGACCCTAGAGGTTATATCAGGGGGATTTGCAGCGGCAAGTCACGTTTAAAGTATTACACGGGATTATGGTCTTAAGCGGATTCCGGCTCTTCTAATCTCGCGCCAACCTCGATATAAACTGTGTGCCTTCCTCCGTCGAAGCGTGTCGTGTCCGCGTTTACGCGCGTATTCGTGCGTAACGCGTCCGTCGCTTCACCACCGATTAATCCCGGGCAACGGCGGCGCGCGCGCCCGGCACGCATTCTAGCGCCCTTGTTACGTCAGCGATGCGTCACAAAGCAGAGAAATGAGTCATTAAGCCAGCAGACAAAGTGTAAGGCCTCCAAGGGCGTCGATGTTGACGTAGAAAGGGCCCAAGAGGGTTCCGAGTGTTCCTGGCGTTCCCATTGTCCCCGAGGCCTCTTAGATCGTGCCTCGGAACCCTATTGCTTTTTTATTTTTTTTTATTTTATGCCAACGCGCCGCTGACAGAAGTTGTTTGTGTTGTCGATCCCTCTAGAATGCGATATCGTTTATTTAACGGGCAATATTAGTTATCGAAAGCGTCGCTGCCTTCATACTTTGCTGTTTTTAAATCCGATTGTTTTTTTATCATTAGTTGTTTTTATGCTTGACTAACACACTATTTAAGCTGGGGACTGTTTTGATTTTCCTACTTTAATTTTCTTTTATTTGTGATGTTGGACACAAATTCAAAACTTCTTCAAACATTTTTTCCAAACTCTGAGTAAATAGCTGTAAAATTTCTTGGAAGATAAGTAGGGTCTCTTTACTCGTATATTTTCTTTTCTTTCATAGTTTCTTGATATAACAAATTTACGGTAAACACTTTTGAGAAATTCAAATTTTTAACATTCTTTGTGGTCCTTCCCTACGTATTTCGTCGCAGTGCGACCTTTTTAACCCGGTCACTTCACAGTATTACCAATACATATATTAGATTTGCGAGAGTAACCCGTACGATCAGGTGTTGAAAAGTCCAAGTCCTATGTGTCTCTATATTAGAAAGGATAGATTTTATACGGTTGAATTGTAGACACTTTGTAAATAGAACCTCATTTCAACATGTTGCGATTCGCGCATAACTGAACAAATATTTATTGTTTGAGACAAAGCAAGACGTTTATGTTCCCAGTTTGTTTGTTGGGTGTTTTTACGTCAATTTTGGAAAATAGCAAACTGGCATCTATCATGGCGATTGAACCGTAACAACGCTGTCTGACATGTATGAGCGTTGAAAGCCACAATATACCTCCGTTGCAACAAAACAATTGACTCCTTGTCTGATAAGCGATTGAAATGAAAATTATGCCATCGAAAAATGCTGATTGTTTGTAAACTTTGCTGATTTACCGAGACGTAAAACCCAGAGGATATAGTATTGTGAAATATCAGCGAATCGTATCACTTGTAAAGTATTTGAAGCTGGAATATTGAAATATCCCGGCGCCTGCGAATATTCTCATTTGAAAACAATAAAGGAGTTTATTGCTTCGCCGTTTGACATCCCACAGCACACGAAATCTAATATACACATGCCAAGGTCTGGTAACCACGGTTTATGTGGATTTTATGGACGCCATAGTCTACCAAATAAGGTTTACGAACGTGGCTGGTGAAAGTGGATTTGAAGTTAGCCATACGGAAATTTCTAAACAAATGGAATACTTGTCATGATTGTTTTTTTTTAACAGGATTTCTTGCGATTTAGAACCTGTTTTCCAGTTCACATGTTTTTTCCCAAGCAGTCCTCCACCAGTTTGTTTTCCTGTCCATTTTTAATCGAGGCTAAACCAAATTACTTTTAAATTGCGTGTGTAAACTGATGCTAAATATCCTGTATCATGCCAAAAACGCCTCCTTCATTTTTGATTTCAATCTCGTTGATTGAGTCGCGGTAAAATGCTGTGAAGTCGCCCGCGAGTCCCGAGTCCAACCTTGCATAAACCCACAAGAACTCTTTACATTGAAGCCTACAAGCACTCGAGTTGAAAAGGCGATGGTTTGCCAACGCTAAGTGCTTTGGCACCCGATCAAACGTTTGGGCCTAATCTCGGCTCGGATCTCGTCGATTGCGACACGCGATATTACTGTTTAAGGCACTGTGACGTAACAATATGCAACGCTGATATAGCCGGCTACTGCTGCTAGATTTGTGCGTCGATTCGGCTGCGATTACATCATTTTCGGCAACTTTCATGATATCGTTTACTTTCATCTTAAGGGAATATCATTACCTTTTGATCCATGGAGCGTATTGTCTGTGACTTGCTTATAGTCAATCTTGGACTAGAACACGTGGTATGAAAACCTTGGATAACCGAGTGTTACAGCGGCTTGTCAAACACTTGGCCTCAGACTTCACAAAAAATTAAAACCGCAGTTCTTAGCTGACATGAAGTAACAACTAAGGTCTTTATTGGAAGCTCTGGAAGAAGGTATTATCTCTTAACGAATTTCTTGAAAATTTAAAGTTTCTTTGTAAATTGTTCAACAAAGTTTAACTTTTTCTAAGTACTGAAATGCATTTTTATAGTGGATTTGTTTAAGCCTTTATAAAGTCGTAAAAAAGCTCTTAATATCTCCCTTAACCAACAGGCTTAAAAAAACGCTCTTAATTAACAAAAAGTTAATAGTCGCTTTTCTATCGATCACATTTTTAGTTTTCCATTAAAGCGTCCACTGTGGGACATATGGTCCAATGAAGTTGGATAACTGCGTTATAAATCATGACTGACGAACCAACAACGTCTTTGAAAGAATTATTCATTATTCTTAAGGCGTTTCGTGAAGTGGCTGAAATTTCCTACACTCGCTGTTTCGCAAGGCCAAGGTCATGAACGACAGACGCAGCACGGGTGGTACTGCAAACATTCCCGCCCGAGGGCACAAGTCCAATATTTGACCTTCAACACCAATATTTGACCTTCACCACCTACGGGGGCGCTGCCAAAAAGCGACAATAAGCGGCCCGATTATTTCCTTTGTGGAAGGCGAACGATCAAAGCTGGTCAAACAAGAAGCCAACACACTATTGGCTGGCATGAATGGCACTTTTCTAAACGGCCAGCTCCTTTTTAACCATGTTTTGTCCAATTTTGCCTAAACTTAACGTGCAAAATAAAATGCCGGCGTTGGCTACTTTTACGGAGGCCAACATAATTGCTGATCGAAAGATAAAAATACGACCTGAAACTTGGTAAAAATTAGAAAATGGCCCTCTTACAGTGGCCATTTAAATCGGCCTTGTATTTGAGTTTGTTTTGGCTTTGGGTAAAATTCATATTTATAGTCTGTAAGAAACCGTTAATCCCTTGTTTGAATTCGGCTTTCACAGGAATTTTTTATAAGTCAGTACTTCAATATTTGATGTAACCACAAAACGGTGATGACGCGAAACTCAAGGTTAATCACCCTTAAACGGAGGTATTTTAGGTGAAACTATTGAAGGGGATTTTTATCGGGACCAATAGGTTGAACTTTGCTGAAAACTCTCGTACGTTTATTCACCTTGGCAAAACTCTGGTTATATCACTATCAACAGCGTTCGATTAAAAATAACACAGCTTATGTCTCAATATAGCCAGATTTGCGGTACATTGAACCTAATTTGTGACTAATTTGAAAAATGAACGATATTTTGGGTGTTTTCCATACGATTTGACGCACAACGTGCAACTTAAAAAACTACACGCGCAACGTCTTTCAGAATAAATGATTAATAATGTTTCGTTCGAAAGCGCCTTAGTTGCTTCATTTGGTGACTAAGAATTTCGCTAATTGTGCCTGCTTCGTCACAATCTAAATATAAACGTGATATAAAGACGTCCCTCTGAGCGGTCGACGGCCGTCATCAATTATAGCGTTTTGTTTGGGCAAATACAGTGACAGGATTAATCCGTCGCTAAACCTTGAGTCGGGTAGATGCCCAGCGCGAACTCCGTGTGGTCTTGGCATACAAAACGACCGTTAATCCAGTCCCATCCAGCCCGCGTTTGTTACATTAGGCCAAGTACGTGTAGCTGTGTGCAGACATATCCGCATTAGGACCAATGAGTCCGTGTTTATGTGCGGAAGTAAGCTTCCAGCACGAACTATAGCGGTAGATGCGGTCGCCTGAACTTGTGTTTTGGACGTCCGTAATGCGCGTTGTGTGCTCTGTCGCATTTGCTGTGGCTGGTTTGTGACCCGCCGCATTCTGTCACATGTTATTTTCGTGACACGCAAATGTAACCCTTGGCTGAGGTCAAGTTTTTGGCGTTCGAGACTGAATATCTGTCTTGTTTTCTGACTGCAGTTTAATCGCTCAAGATCTATAGTTTGCGAAGCTCTGAACTTGAAATCTTGCCCAATTTTTTTATTTTTTTCATGGATTGAATATGTCGATTTTCCGCCTAGGCATTTGGTGACATATTAGGTATAGTAGCGTTCGGGCGCCACATTTTTCATAAATTTGCCTATCTGTCCATGTCATTGGTAGGATGCATAACGTGTATTTTTTGCTCAAAACAAACGGATTTCTGTAAACCTTCTCTAATTGGATTGCATACCGGGCTAAGCGTAAGGTTGTTTTATAATATGCAAATACTAACATATTGACCACTTAGAGTCAGTTTAACATGCTGATTTAGATTCTACCATCTAAAATGGTCCAATGTGCTGGAAAACTGAACAAAAGTTTTTTGCAACAAAAATAAACAGAACCATCAACTTCAAAAGCGACATGGAGCTTTTCGGAGCGGTAACACAAACTGTCTGCAATTACAAGCCAACGCCGGCTTTAAATCGATAATTCCGGTTCGTACAGAAATAAGCGGGTGGGAGAGAACGTGAACCTAACTTGCCGGCGCCCTAACCTACTATTAACGTTCCAACACCGCTTCTTGCGGATTCGGTCTTTTTGCGGCTTAAAGTTTGGCTTATAAAAACACGAAAATTTAGCAGCTGTCAATTCGCTTTGAATATTGAATGCGAAATAATTCCAACCGATGCATGTGTGATAATACCCAAAATTTGCAGACGCACAAACCACCGCTACCTACACGCATTGATAGCAATATTGTGTGTTTAACGTAACCGCCCAACTGATGCAATGGTTCTATACTTATTTTAAGTCATTACTGCCACTCTTTATACTAAAATAACTATTGTATTTCAATTACCGCTAATACAATTATAACATATAAAAGTCGAATTGCCGTGGAAGCTATCACACAGAAGATATTCTAGCCTGTCAGACTGTTTACATTTTCTTTTCAAAGCAATATTATACCCCCCGTATACGGTTTTCATTTTACAAGTTTTACACGTACTTTTGTGGCACGTCGTGATTTTTGTTAAATTTTCCTCTAATTATACGCCCCCCCCCCTGTTGCGACTGCGCAATTAGCAGCAAGCTCACGATTGGTCAGTATTCCACACGTGACCTTACACGTCATTTGTCGTGCATGTGACGTAACACGAAATGCACTTCGCCTCGTGTTTACGCCACAAGCTAATTGCCGGTTTGTCCGTGTTTTGCTGTTGTTTAGATGGATGAGAAACGAACTAATTTACACCGCGACCCTTTACGGGGACTCCCCAAACTTAGAATTAGGATTAGCGGTAATTTCAAGTTGGGCTATAGGCGAACGTATCATCTATTTTTCACTTGGTTTTAGTGTGCTGTTTCGATTTGGTGACTTAAAGAAGATGGTTTGAATTCTATGGAAAATATTTGTTTAAAAGCGTTTCTTTCTTTGAATCTTTATAAGCATTTTATGTTGGGACCGTCTTGCATATTTCGTATAATGTTATGAAATCTATCACAAACTTGCTTTGTAAATTATCTCATACAGAATAAATGTATATTTGGTAATTATTTTTAACAATAAAGATGGAGTAGGCTCTTCTTATAAAAACTGACTAAAAATGTCACAGTTCAATTTTCGTCGGGTATGACAACCAGTTATCAGCCAGCGTTCAGATTCAACGTCACACCAACTAAAAGCGAAAGTACAACCCGCAATTATACGTCAACTCTGTGTCTCGGTGTGCGTCTTGCAAGCCTTCATGCACTCTGCAATTGTCCGCATTGAAACGCTTGTGGCTAGTTTGTAACCAATCGTGCTTAAGCGTCGTCCATGGAATATGACGCCAACGATAGTAGACCGGTCTTCTACGGCAGTTTGATTTTATAGCGTTTTCTATTTGCCACCCCTTGTATTAGTGTACATTACCACTTCAAAAGCGCCAGGATTCCCTTAGGTTAGAACCATGCGTTGGTATCCGTTTTATTTCTTTTGCCAATTAACAAATAAGACCGACTAACAGCGAAGTTCACCACGCATTCGATCAAATCAATTTTAGGTTGTTGGGATTTTACACAGTTAGTTTTTTCTTACTGTTGCCAGCTTAGCCTATATTTGTCGTTTTTTTTTTGCTGTCTCTGACCGTTGTTTCACACGACTTTTCTGCAGTGCTCTGCAATGCAATTTTAGTGAAACTCTCAACTCTGTGCAGATTAAACGATTGTCATTTTTATACTACCTCTAAAGGCTTGGTTTAATCACCAGCGTATATATGGGACCATTGGTTTACTATTTGGAAATGCGTTTTTCCCAAGAACTTACTTACGAATCAAGGGTGGTTGGAAAAACCCTTTTCAGGGTTTGATATTCGAGCTAGATCCTCTTTCAGTGTTTCTCCTTATAACAGTTACTATTTGTCTGTAGCGTTTTTAAACGCAACAAGGTAGTTTCGATCACTTCGTTTGACACAACCAAAATATTGTTTGCGGGGATTATGGACTTTTTTTTCAGAATATATTTTTTTGTGTGTTTAAAAGTACCCGGTTTTAAAGTTCAGCAGAGAACGACCGTGATTGTCTTTCCAAAATAGCTTAAAACCACTTGTCTGTGGCGTAATACGCGCTACAAGTTGGCAATTGACATGTCAGAGAAATCAGCCTCGTTCGTGTTCACCGCAGAGCACTCACTAGCAAGCAGGCCGGGCGGGCGGTCGTGGGGCACGTTTAAAGGTAAACAGGCGCACATTTTGCACTGTGACGTAACAATAAGAAAGCCTCCATTGTTCGTCGTATTTCCACTCGATAAACTGCTGGCTCGCGTGCGCCTTTCGATTGTTATGGAGCAGCGCGTGTGTTTGCCTTGCCCGGACACGCTCCGACACAGAACAATGGCGATTTCGATTTAATCGTCGCGCCGCGATGCAAATGGCGATGGGGTGCTGCAAGTCGCTAGCTACAGCTACTGGATCAGTGGTGGTGCTTCGAAATTTTTCACCTGGCGAAATCTTGTTGCTTGGTAGCAAAAGCCGAGGCCAATTTTGAATCTCATGAAAAATTAAGAAAATATACAACACGATAAATTTATTTTACTCTATGCAATCTGTCAGAATTACAGTTTATAAGCAGTCATCTTATTTATTATCACTTAAATTCAATGTTAAGGATGTGATTCGACCGTTAATTAGTCAATCAATGGATTCAAAATATGTAACCTCGACCATTTAAAAATACTCCAGGACCCAGTTAAAGAACCACTTTACTGGACTAAATACCAGGTTTCATGAAAAAATGCGATCTTAACTATGATGTCAATCAGTAGGCTATTGTGGTTTATGGAACATTTTCGTTACAAAATTTAATTCAACAGTTTTATTTAGCGCTGACATTTTTTTTGTTTAGTGTGTGGTAGAATGACCAAATACTGAAAGTGATTTATTACCTGTTTCATGTTACCTGAATAACTAAAAAACACACAAAAAAACAGACCCAAATTGACCCCAAAATACACTTAAAATCTTCGCAATTAACGAATGCGAAGATTAGAAACGCGCATTCAACAATGCGTTTTCCATTCAAATCACGTCCCCCGTATCTGATCAGAGCTGACGTTTTGCGCCAAAGGTTATCTTCTACCGCAGCCGAGTATTTGCCGGGGATTTCTAACAGCGCCGAATTACCTAGTTTGTCAGATTTTATTTACCGATAGCGTCCATGACTCGAATACCCTTGGCAGTAAACGAAGTTTGTTTTCGCTATGACTTGATGTTCACAGTTTTGCGAAGGCGGCATTTTCACAATTTGGAAAGATATAGCTCAGTCCTCGAGAAACAGTTTTATCTGATAGTTTTAAAATAAACGCACTTTGATGAATCACGTTAAATGCATAATATCACGGATTTGGAATTGCCAATTAGACAGTTTCTCCAGTGCTGATGGGAATTTTACATAATTATATTGTAGGGATGTCCGGAACTTTGTTTTTTTTTCGATAACCAATTTTTTTGGATTGTGGTGACAACTGACAAAATAACTAATTTGTGAAACCAAAGTGTATATGTAATTTTTCTAGGTTGTTAAGCCAAAATTTGCTTTATCCTTAAAAAAACTAAATTTCCACTGTTATTTTTGAGAAATTTTTTTTCAAAATAGAAAACGTTGTGTTGGATCGCCAATCATGGTGAAATGCACCGAATATTTAGTATCAGATTGGCACCAATACCATCTTAGTATCTGATGAGTGCCGATTCTACCACTTTGGCGGATATTACTGTGGAGCTATTATTGTACAATCATAAAAAAGACAAACATACATTAGTTTGTTAAATAATAAAGAGAGATACAACATTTACACATTATATAAACGTATTGTTCACTTTGTCGGTATTTTCACAGAGTTCTGGGCGCGGTCAAGAACTTCAAGCTGTACTACGAGGATGGGAAGCACTTTGTCGGCGAGAAACGCTTCGACAGGTAATTTAACGTAGTGAGGTGCAATTAGGCCGAAATCAGGAAGTTCCCCAGTTATCGGTAAACAGCATCTGTATAACTGCCAAGGCCATCTGACAATCGCCACCCATGTCTCATATCGATATTTACATGAATGTTATTGAAGATTTCACGGCTTTTACGTTGTGAATTATTTCAAATGGCCTAATTTATGCCATTGCTTTTTTTGCGAAATATTTTAAAACTGAACCCTTGTAACCACATTTCTAATGGGGAATTCGTTTCAGTTTAGTCTAAATGTAGGAAAACAAATTTCAGAGAAAATCCAAGTAAACAAAGTCGGGCTTTTTCGACTTAACAATTTAGCGTAGGAACTGTCGAAAAATTATATAAAAAATTACGACATTTAAAAACCCGAATGTCTTTCTACTTGTACTTTATTTTTAGGAGTTTTTCCACACAGGTTTAATCGTCTTTCTGCTGAGAAAGCACATGCGTAAATCTAAATTCTGAATCAGTGTCAGAAGCGTCATATAAACACTAAAGTTTCCATTGAAATACTACATTCCAATGTTTATCACGCATATCCATATTTCCAAGATTTGATCAAGTCAATGTCGACGTGGTGTACCAGATTTTTTTATTTTCCCAAAAGTGGCAGAACCGGCCTAACTCGCCCTTGATTTTCCAGAGTTGACAAAAGTTCGTTTGACTCAGTTAATCCCCACACCCTTGACGTACTTGTTTTTTGTGGTCATTACCTTGTAAATTATGATGCAGTGAGGTTAGAAAAATGCCTCTTGGCGCGTGGAATACCAACATTCCAGTATATCACACTTTATTTTAGCAATACTGTCAACGTCAAATCGAATAATGTAGCAAACCGCATGTTAAGCAATACAAACATATCAAACTATATAAATATGTATGATTTTAATAACAGTTCAATTGATTCCCATTTCAAGAAATTATATCACTCAGAATTATTACTGATTTGACTAAAACCCATACATTTCTAAATTATGTTTCAGTTTTTCTTTGATTTCTATATACAATCAGTTTTTATTTAATACCTTCCCAGTTTCTCTTTGATAATCAATTTTTTTGGATTCCTATATAATCAGCATAGGAGTTTTGAGGCGGCCTAATGGATTTTAATTTGCCACAATCGATTCGCCCAATGATTGCGTGAAGATTTCACAACTCACGCGATTCATTTCGCCGTAATACGTCAGGCTTGGAATGGGCACCTGTTCATTTGCAGTGTTTCATATACACTCCATTATAGCGGACCCGCCAATAATACTAGCCCTTTGCACCTGTCGAGTGCTCAGCTGTTCCCGGGCCAAAATTAAGCAATTAGAACTCGATGAGGGGCAGTGGCAGGTTTGCTTAGCTTCCTGTTGACTGCATACAGCAGCTTGCGACTTTGTATTTGAACAACTGTCGCTACTGTTTGCCCGAGATAAGACGAAATTGTCCTTAACGTGCTTTGCTCTGCATTATCATCGCGTTTTAATTAAGACATTTTTAGGTGTGCAATGTGCATGGGTCTCTTTTTGTTTGCAATCGAGGAATTGACCGGAAAGTTGAAGCAAGGATTAACATATACCGTACGATTGTTTTAATTGGGTCATTGTATTCCAATAGGGTTATGGTATTTAAATATTTTCATCTAGTCCTTCCGAAGTATAACTGCAACATCGATTATATCACACGTATAAATAGCACATCCACTGTGTTCAAAAACTCACGGATAATATTAATTATTTCGGTAGGCCTACTAGCTTTTCCGAAGACACGCGGTGTAAACTCCGTTTTATTATTAACATTCTTGCAGTTGTTCAAATGTGTCTAATAATACACGAATTGGCTTTAATGGCATACATGTCAAAACTTGTCAAAACTTTTGGTATCTTTTAAGTCGTTTCGAGGCCACACACACATTTTGACGTTTACCAAATATTTCCCGGCAGAAATGCTGTATTATCTAACACATGTCTCAGCAAACCAGGTATAGAAACGTCGGGTTTAAATTGCAAGCGGTGTATGTAATTAGTAATTACGCACAGCTAACATACCCAAGCTAAGGTACGATGGTTTGCTAGGAAAAATGAATCGTAGGCTTCCGTATTTAAACGAAAACCGAGTTATTTTATCTGCAGCGTACACGCTTTGGCGGAGGATGGCCTAATCACGATGTACGTTGAGCACCATGCACAAAACTACATCCCAAAGATGGCCCAAGAACCGGTCTACAACAGTCTTAGCAGGTACGGAGAAATAATGAGGCAAATGTTGCAATCGTTTTCTTCACAACAATGATAATTTGTAATTTTTCGTATTCGTTCATTGTAAACTATTCATCTTATTAAGATAAATTTCGGTTAAAACGGTTACATTTTTTATCGTGTTTGACTATTCAACGAATAAATAGGGGAGCTGGCTGTCGAAACGTTTCATTATATATTTGTTTTCTACTGTATGCCCCTTTCTATTTAAGGTTCGTTCAATCGTTTCTAGTATTGAGATAAGTACAAATCAACGTATTTGAAAGCTGGCGGCAGTATAATGTTAAATCTTTTATTTTTATATTCATATTTTTTTCATATCCGTTCAAATTCTTACGTGAACTGAAAAAATTAGTCAAAAAAAACTTTGTCAGAACTAAAAAACAATTGTCGTCACTTCTTCCAGATATTCCTCGATCGGAAACCGTCGTGGGGCGACAGCTGGGGCCACCCAGGGTGGGGCAAACCGGTTCACCCAACGTCGCAAGGCCAGCGCGTCGCCCGAGCCCCTAACTTACCCCGTGGGCCGGGGTTTTGAGGGCGGGGACGCCGTCGTACCCAACCTCCACGTCAGAGGCCCCTGCTATGACCCAAGGGCCCCAAGCGTAACTCCCTACGACCCAAACGCGGCCTACCACCAGCCCCCGGTGTTTCCCCTTGATAGCGAGTACGGGGTGGGGTATGTGCCCCCTGATGTGAACGCACCGGAATACCTGATGACGCAGTTCGGGGTACACGCCGACCCCTACAGCTGCTACCATGACGACGGACAACCGAGCGGAGGTAAAAATAAATCACTTCTGTATTTACCAGGTTCTTAACGGTGTTTAAATCGCTCTAACATTCTCCAACAGCTTAAAATATATTCTTCTTCTGTAGCGATAGCAGCTTTAGCAACTATGGCGATTTTTAATTGCTTAAATAGAACACTTGTGGTCTATAAAGCGATACCTCAAAAAGCGGCTTACACAAAAGGTGTTTAATAAAGACGACAGCTTAGTTCCTTATTCAAATTGTATAAAACTTAAATACAACAAAACAATTTTGTTATAACATCGTTGGTGTAAATGGAACAATAATGCCATGTACTATATAACAAGGTAATCTATTACCCCCACAAAGTAACAACACTAACTGAGGTAAAAACAAGTATACTGCCAAAGGCGCCAGTTGTCGCGTGACCTTTGACTTTAAGCAACTAATACCTCCAATTAAATTAGTTACTCTATTTGAATAAGGAACTGATAGTACAGCTTGAGCGAAATAAAACGTGCGATCCTGCAATTTTTTTTTAAGTTAGTCATAATTTATACAGGAGGCAATAAGAAGAACCTGACCCCAACTTCGTCGGATGAGCGCAAGCGCACTAAGAAGCGCGTGGCCACCGAAGGTCACGTTCTGCGCGCTCAAGGTCAACAACAAGACTACGGCGTCGAGCTGGCTCTGGAACAGGAAAAACTCTACTTGGAGCTGGCCAGTTCGGCCCGTCCGGCCAGAAGGACCAGTCAGGAACAGTTCAGCCACAGCTCTGGCTCCGACGGGCCGCTCGGGCGCCGTCTGGCCGCGGTTCCACAGGGCCCTAGGCCCGTCCCGGCACCCCGGCACCAGCAGACCGTGGCACACGTTAAACAGCTGAGGAGCGGCGCCCTTGTCACTCTGCAGGTAAAAAGTGGCGACTGCTTGCTTGGTGCTGAATGCCCCGGGAGAATTTTTCGAGTTCTTGAAGGGGAGATTTGAATGCTCGAGGGATGCGACGAACGTGTTGACAGTATTTTTTTTTTTTTGTATTCGCGACAAGCGCTTCATATTATAGAAAATAGGAAAATTTTTAAAACGTTTTGTCTTGGACAGAAGGAATTAAATTTTAATTAAATTCAGACATTTTGTTCAATTGGTATAACGTAGGACAACACCGGTTTCTGACGTAACCGATCTCTGTTTTTAAGTTGGATTTCCAAAAATGAAAACAATTATAATTGAAACCATATTGAACTGTTTATCTTTTTGACGGGACTTACCTTTTACTGTATAACAAGTTCGCACTAGATTCTATATTGCTGACACCACCCTGCCTTGTTTTCTATAGGATTGCGGTCAAGTTGAGCAGGAAGGTCGATTGCCACTGCCCCGAAGTTCCTCGTCAAGTGCATTTCCACCCCAAGGTAATCATAATT
This sequence comes from Ascidiella aspersa, assembly GCF_963924565.1. Taxonomy (NCBI): domain Eukaryota; kingdom Metazoa; phylum Chordata; class Ascidiacea; order Phlebobranchia; family Ascidiidae; genus Ascidiella; species Ascidiella aspersa. The sequence goes on from NC_139451.1 coordinate 27,297,408, forward strand.
TTATTCTAATCAAGTTAAAATTCCAATTTTATTGGTTGGATCCAATCGATGTTTTTATCTTTCTCTCCGACTTTTTGCGTTTTCAAATCGTTTTATCAACACGCACTTACTCGTTTGCTTACTTGCAGGCTACGCGACAATCGCAGCGAGCCCATACCGCTTTGTGACCTACCCCAAATCATTTGCACTTACTCGTTTCCTTAGTGTTAGACCACGCTTCTAAAGCGAGTCTGTACTAATCAGCTACCTAACCCAAGATAATCGTGTTCTAATCAAGTCAAATCTACGATTTAACTGTTCATATCCCACTCGTACTGACTTTTTACTCGTTTTACTACTCGCAGGCCACGTCGGCTGCGGCGAGTCCATACCGCGCTGCCGCGTACCCCGTAATAATCTTGTTCTAAACAAGTCAAAAATCTCGATTTTATAGTTTGGAGTCAACCGAATTTCTCTTCAACTCGTTCTTTTAACTCGAACTTACGCGTTTCCTATAGACCCCGCTGCTTAAGTGCGAGTCTATACTACTCCGCTATACCTAGCCAAGGATAATTTTATTCCAATCTTTGCCGCCTACCATGATAATGTTGTTCTAATCTAGCCCAAAAACGAATTTATTAATTGGAACCAATCGCGTTTTACTACTCGCAGGCCACCCGTCGGCTGCTGCGAGTCCTTACCGCGCTGCTGCCTACCCCAAGCTCTCAACCCAAGGCGAAGGCACGAGTCTCGAGCAACTCATGGCGGTTCACAAGCACTTGGAAGACCACCCCGGCGATTTCGACCACCGCGACGATGACGTCAGCGTTACGTCATCGGGCGGCGTCAGCCACCTACGTCAGCGTTCGGAGCCGGTTGAGTTGATCTACCAGCATTCAAGGGGAAGGTATGCGGAAACTCGATTTTTTAGCGTGGTTGGAAATATTGTTCGTGATTTTATTTGTTTGTGCATTTAATATTTTTCGTAAAAATCGCATTCTGTATAATATTATCGAACGTCCCTGTTAACGTTTTCAAATTGCTGATTGCCGTCTTAACGTAAAAATATAAAAGTTTTCGCATCTAATAGGTTTCTGCTAGCAATAATAAATTAAGGTAATTATGCTTGTTTCCTTTAACGAATTACTATATTTTAAGTATTAGTAAATCCACATGTCTTTTGTACGTCTAAACATTATTTAGCTTCCTGAACGAACACCAATCGCCCTTTTGCAGAAAGTTCGTTGTGAAGTTAACTTTTTGTAAATCCTTGAACACATTAAGTGTCCATGTTGTCGAAACTGCGGCAGCGTGTTTGATATGAAACGCTTGTACGCTACAGACAAACGGTTTTAAATGGAAAATTGTGAATACAAAGCAATACTATACAACACGTATTAGTCCATTGTCGCAAATCTTAAAACAAAAAAACACAACTTTGCCCATTTACGCGCGCATTAGTTTAGGCAATTCCCGTATATCTTCAGACAAAACAACACCTCTTAGGTGGGTAAGCCGCCACCGTGATCGCAATCACGCAAAACACTAGACAACACAAACAACGCCAAGTGCGTGTTTGCTTTGCGCCGTCGACGCGCAATCAAAATTGTCCGGAAATTCGGAACTGGCGTCTCCATTCTATTTCGGCGTTTTTCTAACCCAGTAATTGGACAATATACAGGACTACTTAACATACAGCATATTGGTTGCAGGTTTTATTAAGACGTAGTAAGAATATCAAAGCCCATACAGAAGTAGGTAGCATTGTGAACATTTTGAATATTTCTTTTATTCATTTTGAGCATTTCAAAATGCTACCTACTTCTGTATGGGCTTTGATATTCTTACTACGTCTAAGCCTACTCCCGTTTACTATTATTGCAGTTATAGGGCGACAGGTTCTTCAACTCTGCTTGCAAACTGATAAAAAGGTTCCATAACGGCCTTTTACAGAGGGTTTTAAAGTGAAAACAAGTGCACTTCGAATGGCCAAGTAAAACGACTTAATAACTTGCCTGGCGCCTTTCGTTTTCCTTGCACTTAGACGCTGGTGCCTTTAGCACTCCTGGTTGGAGTCAGCGCCTGGTAAATTTCTCACCGTCGTTATAGGAACGCTAGAGAGGATTTAATGGAGAATTTAAGTAGCCAGGCCTGGCCTAATGACGCCACGCAAGCCATGCATTGCTCCCGATGGTTTTAATAGTTGGTCGTTGCGCTGTAAGCGTTGCAATAAACACTAAAATAAGTTAAACGCGTTATCCCAAGATGTGAGTAATGTCTATTCAAAGGCTGTATATCTATAGGGCCGTTAATGTAAGTAAACGAACTGCTAATAATTTATATAACTGTCGCTAAAGGTAAAAAAAGCCCATACAGAAGAAGGTATCATTTTGAACGTTTCGAATATATCTTTATTCATTTTCAACATAGATATGTAATTATAAGTACTTCTATGCGGGCTGTGATATTCTTACTATACGTATTAGTACAACCTCCAAAGATTATGCTCCTAAGTATAATTGCTTTTTAAATCTATAGCGTTTCGCGGCTTCATTGCATTTTACTGTCTGTTTAACACCTGTCACTTAAGTATAAGCACTTAACACAGCAAACCATGTCGACTTTTACCTATTATAGTTCGATGGACGGAGCCGAGCCGCGATTTCTCGATTTGCAAAACGTCCGGGATGCTCTGGGACCACGCGACGCCCTCATGCGGTTAAAAGGCGCCCAACAAGCGAGGTCGAACTACAACGAGAGGTGCGTTCAAGTTTTTTTTGGCATTTTATCTATGCAGAATTTTTTTTAAATCACACCACGTTTAGTGTGATTTTATAGAACCACTTTTTGAATTTACAACATCTGTTCCGCACTTAGTTACCCTTTTTTGACTTAAAAATTTTTTTTTTTTCATTTTTTTAAAATATTTTTGACATCTTTTTTGCCTAAACTTGAACAATTTTAAACGCAGTTGTACAATATTTTTGTTTTGTAGTTAAGTTTGGTATTGTATGGTTGTCGGTACCACTTGCTTTACCAAAATGAAACTAGTTTAAAAGGACTAATTTGCATAATTATTCGATTTAGTTTTGAAAAACAAAATTATATAATTTTAATTCATTAAACCGGACTACTTTGTCATGAAATGTCGACAGCACCGTGTTCAAACTAAACCAAACCAAAGTACAGTATATTAGTGCAGCAGCGTAACCCCACTAGATAGTAAACTGCCAAGAAAAACGAAAATCGTGGCGAAAAATTAGGCGCCGACTCGACTGCTGTTGTTACCCGGCGACTGTTTACAGTTGACATGCGCCGCGTGCTGCGGGTTCACGGTTCGATTCCCGTCCATGGCGGTTTTGACGCGTGAGCGGCGCTTCATCGGGAGCCAGACACTTTCACGCTTGAACTGAAAACGACGGAGAAATGGCTCGGATGAAATTTCGAGCGAACGCGTTTTTGCTTTGTGGTTCGCAAACATGAAGGTTTTCGTTTGCCGCTTGGCCTTAAACCTTGGGTTGTGTTTGACGAAAGATTGCTCGTGTCTGGCCCCTGTTGTTCTCTGTTGTTCAGTGCTAGGCAGATTTCTAAGAACTTTGTTTTTTTTGGTGCACTATGCACGGATCTGTAATGTAGCTTGATAATAAATTGCAAAGCCAAAAAGGTCGAGTAGATCGACAGCATCTTGATTTAAACATTTCGCTACGAGCTTGTATCATCTTCAGTTATGTGACTGGGCAGTAAATCAAAGCATAACTTATAAAAGGTGGGACGCAATTGTTATCATTCTGAGTTTCTATATGTTTTGGGTTTTGTTTATGTGAAGCGGTTCAAACTGGGCCATATAAACTTATATGTTAACTGGGTTGTTTATGACTAGCCCAGAAAGCAAATTTCAAAGCATTTTTGGTCTTGGTTTTGTGGAGAGCGCTGGTAACACAAAAACTTACTCTATTTACACATGGTCATTTTTATTTCATTTTGATATTTCGAATTTAATCTGGCTGCGGGCGCAATTCGCTAATGAACTCAACATGTTGGATTCTATCTTGTAGATTAGCGCATCTACACATCTTGACAACTTAATTCAGATAACGCATCTCACAATTCTGATGCCAGATCATATTGAAAGCGCCAAAGATCTTCCTTCGCAAGCCTCATTAAAATCTTCTTTCGTAAGCCTCACATCTTCGTTCGCGAACCTCATTTCCATGCCTCACTGCAATCAGCGCGTTTAATATCACACACGTTCAAAGAGATTTTCTTCACGCCTAACATAAGCCCACACCACCAGTTTCGGAAATGATGGCGGCAAGCGAATTTTGAGATCTTATCGCCAGCTACCAGCTTCCCTTAGCGTTTTTAAACCATATTTTGGACCCCATCCTAAACTGTGGTCCATGGACCCCTTGGGGGTCCGTGAACGAGTTTTAGGGGTCCATGAAGGCCTAATGGAAATAGTAATGCAAATATGTAGAGTAGTCATTTTTTAAAATAACTTCAATTAAAATTAAAACGGTTTTGTACTAAATTGAGACTCCATTACACTTTAACATTTTTGTGACCTAGACCGGCAGATTTTTGAAGACTATTTGTATTATGACCCCAATTTATGACTCAATTTTTTTAATTTCTCGCCTACCGTGGTCAACGCAAAGCAAAAAAGTAGGGGTCCGCGGTAAAAAAAGTTGAAGAACCCCTGACTAATATACGAATATCAAGAAAATGCTAAAGTAAGGTTGGCAAAAAGCGTGATGCCTAATTTTGAATGGCCCCTTGAAACTGACCTAAACACTTGCCTGCGGTATTTTTTCTTGAAGCTGCAAAAAGTTGTTTGCGTCTAGGATTAAGTTACACCGGCGGCAGAAATGGGTCAAAGTCGGCCTCGGAATTTACACAGCAGACCGAATAATTGGAAGGCAGACTAGAAATGTTTCCCTTAGTTTAGACGCGCAATCAATTTCTATTTCAATCCGGATCTATAATTTTCTCCAACCTTTAAATGTCAATTCAATAAAAATCTTGTTGACGTTTAAGCCGGTTGGCATGCTTTGACTCTTGAGAACATTTAAATTACAACTGAATACGTCGTTTAATCGCACTTCGACATGTTGAGGTACTCTTGTGTCATTAGCAATACATTGTAAACATTGTCACGTAAATCCCTACTGACCAGAATGATTGAGTTATGGGAAGTTCTTTACTTTATACTAATTTTGGTGCTTAATTTTTAAGTGCCGTTATTGTATAATAGGATTAAGTTACAAAGCAGACTATTTGCACAAATTTGCAACTTAAAACCAGGACCGAATGAAAATATTTTAATAAATCTTCTATTTAGACGAGTTTTGTTGGACAAAAATAACGTCGCTCTAATTATATAATTGAACAAACAAGTTGCGAAGAATTGATTTAAATCAATCACTTAATACTATAAGGACAATAGCGAGTAAAAATGCCGGGAAAATTCTCAACTCAATATATCATTTCCGTAGTTGTATAATTGTGTTGGTTGGAAAGCTACTCTTTCGTTTACTTTACATAAGAAAACAAAGCCACAGCCCTGAATACTGTTCAGTACAGCAGCAGCCACGTCTGCTCGTGGCCAATCTGGTAGACGCCCGATTTTCGTCCCTCGCTGCCAAATTCGCCATTAGGGCCAACGTGTCAACGTCGCCTCGTACGAACGCCCGCGAATAAAACAAGCGACAGGCCCTGGGCGATTAGGCCCCCCGTCTGAAGTGGCCTAATTTGTGTAAAAGCCGCGCGTTCGCCGTTCATCCGACGGGACTTGAATTTTCGCCATTTACTCCCGACGCTATCATGTTTTCGCGTCGCTGCGCATTTGAATTTGCTCGGCACTGACAGAAAATAGCATGTGAGTTTCGTACGGCGCATATGTCCCTATTGATTTGAGCGCTGGAAATGAATCGAACTGCGCTCTGAAAATTTAAAAAAATTGATTTCTGTATCTGCCAAAGACATGATTTCAGCCTATATATAGAGCGATTATAAATTGGAATTCATGATTAACTTTAAAATCAGCCCAAAAAGTAATAAAGCTGCAAAGCATTGGAAAGAATCGTTCATTTAACATTTTGTCTACACAACACAGGGATTTTTCAACAAATACTTACACTGTGTTTAAGCCATTATTATTACACCACTACAAATTGGTTAACGTTGTCAAAAAGCCCGTGATTAGTATTTTCTGTTGTTGGTGGCATCACTTTCTTGCGTTTTGTGGTATACTGCACGCTATCCCGACAACCAATCATGTCAAGTGTCACGATACTATCCCGATGGTACCAACTGACACGATACGTTTACCGTTACAGATCTGGCAGCATGGGTTCTTGTGAGTCTGGCCTGAGCATCGCGTCAAGTTTGAGCAGCGTCCCAACTGGCCCCAGTCACGACACCGCCAGCAGTTACACGGTAGGTGTTATTGTTACGTCATAGCTCATTACGTCATACAAACTTGGTGGTTTTCGATTTAGTATGGAAGGTGGTTTCGATTTAGTATACGACCATTTTAGCGTATCAAGAGTTCCAAGTTTATTTTAAGTGTAACCAATAGTTGTAATTTTTTTCAAATTGGTTTTGCACAACCTTAAAAACAAAGAAAAGCTTTATTAATTGTTCAGATGAGTGCTGCAATACGCCATCTTTTTTTTATCTCAAGCTCTTACCCTTCAACGGACAAATTTTGCAAACAAAACAATTTTTATTGCATTTAAAGCCAATTTTCCCAGGACTGGTTTTCTCAAGTTGTCGTTTAAGAATTTATGCTTGCATCATCAAAATTTGGGGAGAAATTAATTTATATCTAAGAGTTGAACACGTGTTTCTATCATAGCCAAGAAGAACAGCAACATGCCTGTATTTTGCTAAACAGCTTGACTGGGTTTAAAAGATTTGACCTGATGATTTGCCCCGATTTGTTATAATAACCAATCGCAGTGTACTTATGTCGGATACTGAGTAATATCAGCCACCTTTACGCTCAAATCCTTGTCCGAACCGCGATCCATGAATTATAAATAGCACTCTCTTGTTGCAGCACGACTCGGCAAGTCACTTGTCTTCGGAAGAGGACCGAAACACGCCATCCCCACGACATATGACAGGTGACCCAAAGCCCGTCATATCAATCTTTAGAATAGAAATATCAAAGCCCAAACGAATGTATAGCTAGCTTTTGTGTATCCTAATAATTGTAAGATAGAATAGAAGTTTTTCTTAAACGTTAATACAATGAACTCTATTTTTATTGTTAATACATGGGTTTTAATATTTTTTCTTGGTTAACTGCAACTAATAAGCTCATGCTTAAACAATATGTTTATATTTGTCTCATGTGTCCCTTTGAGCAACATGCAAACTACCTGAACAATGCTGTCGGATAAACTGTATACTGTATAGGAATAGGGAATACCTTGCAAATTGGCTAATAACATTACTTTTGTTGTCTGGTTTTTGCTGATTACACAACAAAGCGTTTCAGGTTTATTAATTTATTTTTGCATATCAAATAACTGTAACTAGTGATGCCCGCGGTCTTGGCTTTGTAAACTGGTCCCTAAAGCCTATAAGTTCGTTTTCAGTGCGAAGTAAATTGAAGTAGGTCCACAAATTTAAAACAAACTTATGCGACGATTTTACAAAACAGTATAATTATGAACAAGTGTTAATCGCGCAAAAATAAAACACACGAACTCTAACAATTTCATTCTAATGTCAACAGCAGGTCAGCACAAGAGAACAAGCGACTCTCCCATCCGCGCTCCTTCCTCTCACTCCTCTCACTCTTCTCACTCCTCCCACTCCAAAGTGACGTCACAGGTGGACGAGTCGCCCTGGAAGCAGCGCAGAGACGCCCAACAAGAAGATGAGGATAGGAAGAACAGGAGCAGATCTTCCTCTGCCAACCGCCGGAGGGCGCCATTGTCCCTGTTGAACCCGAACCACCACCACCAGGAGGCGCTGTCTTATCCAACGGAAGCGCCCCCGAGACCAGAGAAGCCGTACGAGGTGAGATTTTGCGCCTTTTCAATGTTTTGGGGGAAATAACAATGAAGTTAGTTTTTGTATTGCGTTGAGAAATTTTTGGACTTAATCGATATTTTTTGGATGTCGATTTTTTTGGGGTTTTCCTAAGGCTACGCTATGACATGTGAGCGAAGTGTTTGTGCTTTTGCAATACTTCAAACCCCTTTGTCTGCGTTTTACTTTATGATAATTTGATGGATTTTTTTTTTTTATAAAAGCGTACATAAGTTGTCTTGGTCATCGGGGATAAACAATAGTTATAAAGTCGTATTTCACGACCACAACACATTTTTGTGGTACATTCGATATTTCATGGGATTACTTTCTACGTTGCCAGCAGGTAATGAAATAGAAAACGTTAGTCTTTGAAGGGACATGTAAACAGCCAAACAACTAAAAATAGCACATAGACACAATTATATAATAGACGATGGCGATTGTCGAAAAATTCACACGAACTAGCTTTAAAACTCACACTTGGTCTTTACAAGGCACGCAACAACGCTATAGACTTTCAACAGTAACCCTACGAACCAACGCGCCATGCATTTACTTCCAGCTGTTTCGCAGATTACTCCCAGGCCTCTTAATCCGCTCCGCAAACCAATGCGGGTCCCTTCCCTTATATAAGCCGCAGTTGGGGTCTGGGCGTAACTTGGAAGCGCTAAGACAATCGCCGGAGTGCAATTAATTGCGGATTGGTCCATCGGGAATATACACTGGCAGGCATCGTCTGCACGACGCCGGCTCGGACGATTACTTGTCGTTTTTAAAGTGTAGTTGTAGAGTCAGGGAGACAGCCTACTGAGAGAATATATGTCAGATTTAAATTCAGGAATTTGATAAAAATTGAGAATAGAAGGATTTTGAAGGGACGCAATAAGGTAAAGCGGAATCTGTTCGCGTATTCGTACTTATTCAGTGAGTCGTTTGAAGTAGATTATTTTTCCGAACTATATTGGTTTTAAGATAACTTACCATATTTTTTTTTATCAATTTTAAAGCAAATGAATGTTGCCTGCTATTAGTTGTACACCACTATGTTTGAAAACAAGCATTACCTACTGGATAGTTTACTGAACCGGATTTATTGTGTATTCTGTCCTAATTCGCCTAATTTATTTTAAATATGCGTGGTCTATTTTAATGCTTAGTCAGCGATGGCGTGACATTAAACTGCAACAATTTTACCATTTAAGTTTTTATGAATGGCGGCAAAAATCGCGCCAGACAGCGGTATCCTTCCTCTGTAAACGACTTCATCGACTATATACATGACTCCTATATTTAACTCTGTGTGGGTGGAAAATTCGCTTTAGGCCTGTGCAGTGGTCGTTTTTAACTAAGCCGGTGGCTTTTTGTTAACCCGCTTACAAGTTGTAAAGGGTTTCCTATAAAATGGCCAAAAAACGTGGCCACAAGATGCGTTTCTCGATAGGTTGAAGGGAAAATAAAGCGACTTTTAGCTTGCAGACTTCCACGTTAAAGTGCTGACCTTTCCTAGGCGACAGGTTTAAGGACGAGACGTAAATTAACACCGCCGTTTAACTTTCTCGTTTATGTGTTTCCCGCAATACAATTACGGGCTCTTTGGAACGGTTTTGATCTATTTTTATTCCGGCCGGTGTGGAAGCGGTTTGTCTATAAGCGCGTAGCGGGGGAAATGTGATGGCGCTTAGGTATTTGAGTTTTGTGCTATACCAATGTATTAATCTCCAAAAATTTAAAAGAAAATGAAAGCTAAATGCGCTTATAAAAACACGGACAATAACTATATTCTGTAAAATACACAGTGGCCAAAAATAAACTGCAAGACAAAATGATAAAATCGTCGCTTTCTTGTAAGACAGCTTGCGTTTGCAAGAATCTGGTGGCTTCCCTGTCGTGCCTGTGGTGACAGACTTGGGCGAAAACCGATTCCGCTGGCATTTTGATAAGATGGGAAATTTTTCATTTGAGAAACGCGACTTTGCCGTATGGAATTTGTACCTTTTTTGGTGCTCTTTTATGTAAAACTCTTCGGCGTGCAGATTGGGAAAACACAGACATTACGAATTTTTCTCGAATCCTAAAGTTACAAATTCCTACAAATTATGTTAGCTTAACACCTCCCAATCAAATCGGTAAACGTTGATTTAAAGCATCATTTTTGGCGTATTTTATATATATTTAAAGTTTACGAGGAAAGGCTTGTTGAATTCATCTTTGACGAGTTTTCTTCTCAACTATAAATCCACCCGTTCACCCATTTTAATTTACCCGTTTCTATGCAATATTACATAACTTGGCTTACATACAGTTGTTCTAGTAGCTAGCATTTGACAAAGGCGTGTTAAAAAGCACAACGGCAGGTTTTAAATTTAACCAGGATACTTGGGCTCGCCTCTTATTGAGCAACTTTGCTGTATGTTGCGGGTCATCATCGCTTGCCAAACGTTTCTCCCAGAGTCTGCGGTTTCTGGCTCGAGATATCGGTATCACCGCAACACTTAAACTCCATGGCCTCTTTGCACTTGCTGCAAAATGTTTATCGCCGCCGGTGCAGTGTGCACCAGAAATCGCCAGACAAAACCGTCATCGGAATACAACTTTTTCTCATCTTTTTTTTAATGTTCGCATTGCTGGGCCCGGTGCTAAGCTAGGGATTCTTTTCAGCCTGTCAACGCCTCTATATTAAAACTTTTTGAAACCCTTTGCGTTTCGCTATGTGATCTACACCACTATTTTTACTGTATACACCTCACATATTAGTCATGTGCTATTTAGTGAAGGGTTTTGCTGCACATTAGTGTTGGCCATATGCTATTCAGTTAAGGTTGGTCTTGTTCATTAGAGTTGGCATTAACACGTCAAAAGTCAGACGTTAAATCAAGTCTACAACTGGCAAACTTAGTCATGTCCCGTTTGAAGACAAGTTTCGGGACATTCAAGGGGCACGTATGTAAGCCTTAAACACGGCTAAGTAAGGGAATCTATATGTAGATTCTTTATAGGATTTTGGTAAATCGTGCTCACTGCACAATCTACGTGCTCAGTCCAAACGCTTGTCTCGAAATAGGACGGCGAAATAGTTGCAACACGACGCACCAACATTGAGGTTTCTCTGTTCGTGTCGTCTGGCTTTCCCGACTCTTACGTTTGACGTGACGTTATCTAAAATCACGACGCCGCGTTGCAGTGTAATGGATATATTCGGAGATATGCTTATTCTCCCATTACTATCCGAAAGGCATCTTATCGAAAACGCCTTAAGGGTCGGTATTTTTCCTATGACCCTTATCAACATACACGTATAGAACGTAGGTGGTTGTACATCCAAGACACTCTTTAGAGCAAGAATATCATTCCCGCGTTGCTATATTGCCTCTAAAATTAGACCTAATAGTGGCGCGCGCATATCACTTGAAATCGACGTTCTATCACATTCTAACCGTTGTGTAGTGCGCTAGCCACGTTGCCTCGTTTAATCGATGCGTTATCGCCTGCTGACTGGTGTTTCATTTCTGGTTTAAGCCATTGCTGTTTAGCGAAAGTTTTTAACCTATATTTACTATAAAGAATAGACAGCTCGCTAAGCTAGCAATTGTTTCAATCAATTAATATTTACGCACCATACGACCTGGGTTCACGACATCTTTTTGTACGCAGCTTCGCGAGAGGAGAAATAGCATGGACATGTCAGTGCTGGTGGACGCTAAAGAGACGGAAATCGGACCGGTGTCTCCCACCGTAAGTACATTGCTTTCTTGGAAATGCGCTTAACTCTTCAGCGTACTGCAATTACACACTTTAAAGAGAAAGGGTTGGTGTGGCGGCCCATGCCTTTCAGATTTGAGCCGTTTGAACGGTTTAAATTTCTTTAAACAAACAATTTAAAACATGAAAAGCCTACTTTTTGTGTATTTAAATAATTAATGCGATATCGATATTACTAAAAAACGTTCTCCAATATCACAGTTTAACATTTTAAAGCTGTAATTTGGAGATCCAAAAGTTGTTTGTAGCGAGATTAGCTATGTAAAGGATAATTTAAAAGGGTCATGTGTATAGCGCAGAAACAGCCGATTTTTACACCATGCGTTTTACTTATTTAGGATTCAAAACTACGAATGCATTCACAAAAGTTGCCTTTTAAAGATTTCAAAGTGGTATCTTAAATGGTTAATTTCAAAAAATGGAATATATGCGTTGCCCCCAATTTTTGCACGGTCTTTCACGGACCTCCCATAAGCTTTCCCCGCGAGTTGTAACGAATGGCGGTTAGCCAGCATCAAATGCGCTCGTTTGAAATGCTTATCGTGACGGAATCCTAGAGGAATAGCACCGGCTAATTGTTATTCACGTGCGCGGTTTCGACATCTGCTAAGTGCACGTTGTGCCAGTTGTAATCTCCGAGACCGACTTATGCTTTAGCCTATATCTTTTTGTTCGAGTTTTTCAAACCTACCGTGGTTGCTTCGCATAAGGTCAGCTTTAACCTAATAATTGTGCGAGCTGATCCAATAGCTTCCTGTTATGACCTTCACCTGTATGCCAAAATCTTTCCTGGGATTTTGTTTTAATTAGGAAGAAAACATCCTGGAATTCTTGGATGTATTTAACATTTTTTATTTAAAAAAAAGGGAATTTTGCAATGCGCAACATAATAGTCTGTTCTGTTATTTTACGAGTATTAGTACTCTGTGTGCTCAATTAAACGATGTTTAAGTAATAGTCCCATAAAAAAAATAAAACTAAAAATAACGTTACAGTATCCCCTTTGTTATAAGGATTCCACTTTTAGTTTGGAAAAGAAAACGTCAAAAAAATTGTGAGAAATATTTAGCATTTTTACTTAATACAAAAGATATAATTCTACCGTAACATAAAGCGACACAAAAATGTAAACCTTTACATTCCGACGGTGTCTTTTATTTCTATCGGATACTGACCCAACCGGATGAAAAAATTAAAAACAAATTAATCATTCTTGTCGATGTATTTTCAAGTATTGGTACTCCGTTAGCGCATTTAAACGAGCGTTAAGCCATGGTCTTATTTTTAAACGGTGTTTTTTCCCAGAAATTTGACGCAAGTAAATAACAAATGAAATCGCTGATTTTTCTAAATTACATTTTTTAAACGCCAGACACGTCACAAGTCGGAAAGCGCAGCCATGCGAGACGAGCACCACGTCATCCGCGCCGTACGTACGCCCCCTAGCGAGCGACCCGTTAAATTGAGCAGCAGCGGCAACTTCAACGCCGGGGATTCCCCGAGCAAGGCCAAGGGCCTGCAGCGAAGGGCGACCACCGGTGACGTCAACAAACACCGGAACAATGGAACCGCGGTGGCCTCACCGTCCAGGTCGAAAAGCAACGCCAAGGATCGCTCGCCAACGCAACCGGTTAGTACCATTTTCCGGTTTGGACGGAATGACAGCTTTTGGTATTCTATTCGAATAGGGTAACTGGCTCCTTGCAGAGTCTTATCCAGTTCAGTATAATCCTTCTTTTTTTTCCTCATTTTTTCACTTTTACTTTTTCGTAGGGACGAAAAGGGAGGAAAATCGACTCGTCCGTCCAAATAAATAATTCTTCATGAAATAATCAGATTTAAAACTGATATAAAACATAACATTTCAATTTGATGCAAAAATGACTTTTTGTTACTAAGGTTCATCAAATAAATTACCTATTCGCTCCGAATACTGTAAGTGCCGTGTCCCTCGATCAAATATAAATATTTTATTGTGATAATGAAATACAAAGCCAAAATATCGAGTAGATCGAAGTCATTTTGGCTTTGAAATTCATTATCAAGCTACATTACAGATCTGTGCACCCAATAATTTATTTTACCAAATACTTTTGCTTTATTCCAGAACGACTCGTCTCCCGTTAAAAACGGCCGGTCGCCCGGCGCCACGTCACCGATCCAGCGAAGCAGAACAGTGACGTCACCGTCGACACGTCATCGCCCAGTGACGTCACCGTCCAAGGGCTCGCGTCCCAAGTGCGTGATAGCGCAGCATTACGACAAGGAACATCACTATAAGGTATGAAGTTGCTTGCAACCACAGATTTCTTAAGAACTTTATATAAACGATTTTTTTCTTAAAGCGGTTTTTTTGTTGATTTTAATTTCATTGAATGTAATGATTTTGAAAAAATATATAATATTGTTGGGCAGGAACCCCACAATTGAATGACAATTAGATTGCTATTGGGTGCAAAGTTTCTCAAATTGGACAACTTATAGAACGAGAGTTAAAACAATAATATATTTAAACGTATCTTGCCATTACTGTAAAACCCCATTTCAATCTTTCCATTTTATTCCATTTCTTCCTCTGTTCATTTTAGCCCCTTATTTCGGGCACTAGAGTTGTTTTTATGTTTGATTTAATTTTTGCTCTGTCCAAAATAAATTTTTCGTTTCTCATATTCAACTGTAGCCGTGCTGCATTACAAAAACAATAGTTAAAAAAAAAACAGTTGCCATTTTGAGTTGGAAAGTTATTGTAAAAACTTTTTTGATCTCCGTTTAGTTTATTCATAGGTTTAAATTTCAAAAAGTAATTTGCCGTAACCGTGAAAGTTGGATTTGATGTATTATAACTAAACTCCGCTATTTTAGCTCCGTTCCTTACAAATTATGGGTAAATTTTTGTGAGATAATTTTTTTCCGAATCCTTTCGAATACCAAAACGCATTTTTAATAACCCGTTGCTCAAGTTGTTATGGTTCAAACAAGCCTTATTTCGTGCCTTCCCATGCAAAAACCGCAAGCACCGGCGTCGGTATACGCTAGTAATTGTAGACCTTGGCTGACCAGAACCCAGTTATTACACGTTGTCAGTAGCAACCGCGCACAAAAGTCGGTTGCGTTGCCGAAAAAGGAAAAGTTGTGTTTCGCTTCTGAGGTGTGTCGACGTTTGTACAGGTCACGACTGCCATGTGAAATTGGACCTTTCAACATAAATACGATTGATTTTTGAAGTGTGGGGTTGCCCGGACGGTAAACGATCTGGCTATTATGATTATTTAAACGCTCTGGCTAATATGATTATTTCGGGGTAGAAATTCCTGCCTTAAGCATTTTTTCCACTATGGGGAAATCTGTACTTTGTAGAATTTTTTTAACGTAATTTTTTTTCAACTATTTAAATGATAATAGATTTTTCCGATTATTATTGCAGTTCTGGCACCCATAACTTAACATAATGTAAACCTATATGCCCTCTTGTAATTTAATGAGTTATTGCATTTTTTCTTGCAAGTTTTGATAAAATTTTCAGATATAAACAATTGTCAGCCGATTTACAAAAATTTAAAACAGATATGTCTACATCAACTGTCTAACCCCTCAGTGGTCGTCCTTTGAACTCTAAAACCATGTTTCTATATGGTAATATAGACAAACACACTGCTTTATTTCCCACAACAAATCGCGAAATAAAGACACATTGCGGCAATTCGCCTTTGCAACTTTCCCGTCAAAAGCGCCGCAGCTTAATAGCAGGCTCGGAATGATTATTTATAAAAGCGGCGGCCCCGTTTGTGTTTGTTTTCTCTGCGGGCTTCGCACCTGGTCTCGAAATGATCCCGGTGTTTCTTGTGTTTACAGTCGCACACCTACCGTGGTCTACAGTGGTGCGAGTACTGCGGCAACTTTATGTGGGGCATCATCATGCAGGGCGTGCAGTGCATCGGTGAGTGTTGTGCGTGATTTTATCTCTGCTAAAATTTGTCGTTTTTGTTGTCGACCGCAAATGAAGGTAAATTGTGATGGTCGTGACCTTTTTTTGTTTGTTTTTTCGTGGGCTACGTTGTCACAATTTTGTATTTGCGTTTTTTTGTGCCATATAAGAAAAACTAAGTTACCATAATAAAATTTGCAACAATAACCCTTAACTTTAGAAAACAAAATGCATCATATTTAATTTTTACACAAACCATACAAGGATAAAATTCGGTGAAATTATTTACTTCGCTCGATACGTTTTTTCACTGGTATTAAGTGCTGTAAACAAGTCATTTAAAAATAACTAAAGTCACAGGAAGTCTTTTGCACAAAATAACAAGTCAAATCCCAGTCAAAGTCATCAGTTGGCCAAATGAAGTCCTGTCAAGAGCTATAAGTAACTTAACCAAACAAAAAAACGCACATATACCAAGCCAATCGTTTAACGTGCAAAAATTGAAATAAATAACTTACAGTTGTAATACATTTGTGTATAACTACTATGGGCGACTTTCCTTTATAGTGTACAGACGCGATTACCCAAACCAGTTTCTCAGTATTATAAATCTTTACTGTGTATAGACGCGAATAAAAAACAACCACTTAGTAATATGCCGTTCACATAACAGACTTAACCTGTGCTAAAGTGTGCGTACTACGCTTATGTGTGTGCACTATGCACCTTTTCAATCGCCAACAACAGCATCAGAGCGTGTTTTGGTTCAAATCGCCCGTCTTGTGACGTCACAATGTGTTTTCACCTTTGCAGATTGCGGTCTGAATGTGCACAAGCAGTGCGCCAAGCTGGTGCCCAACGACTGTCAGCCGGCCCTCAAGCACGTAAAGCACGTTTTCGGCGTAGATCTCACCACTCTGGTCAAACTGCATGGCACCGAGCGACCCATTGTGGTGGATTTGTGTGTGGCAGAAATTGAAAAGCGAGGTAAATGCACTAAACATTAAGACGTACACCTATAAGCTATTAAAGTATTCGGGGGCGCCTTAATCGCTTATTGAAATTTAAAGCCGTCTGCAACAAGATTAGCTTATGGCCTTGAAGTTTTCATTGATTTAGCTATAGCCCAAAAAACTAAAACTGTGTGTTCGAAAAACATATAATGGGGCTACAAAGTGGGACAATTGAACCAGACCTTTTGGAAGACGCGTGAATAAACACAAGTTAGCGGATTTGAAAAAAGAAAAACATTAAGTGAAGTCAAAACAGGGATTTATTTTAGGGCGCAAGAATTCCTAAAACGTAATTTTTGTTTTAGGTTTTGCGTTAAGCGATATTGGATGGGACATTGATTGTGATAGAGCAAATGAATATTTGAATAAAAATATTATACTTTTTTTTTGTTTTTGTTTTTTTTAATTGAGGCGTTTGCTCATTATGCTTTGGATTAATACGTTAACTGGCAGGTCCTTTTATTGTCGCGACGCCTTTTGTGACGTAATATGACGCTTCTGGCAAACATAGCGACGTCACATTTTTTTATTCGGCATTGACATAATTCTGTTAAGCTCTTTGCGTCCTAGCTTGGAAAACAAAGCGTTCTTTCGAGTTTCTGTCGAAATATCAAGGACTGTCAATTCCCGCAACAGACGTCGTTTCGTAACTCGCCTTGGAATTCTGTTTTCGCGCTAAAGCGGTCTTCCACCTGCTAATAAATCACTTAGGCGGCTAATTCCCAAGACTTGAAACGATATTTTGACAGTAATCCTTCCATCAGCCATGACCCAAAGTCGCCCAAAACTTCGAAAGCGCCTTACTTTTCGGGTCCAAGTTCCACTCGCGGTGTTGTTGCGCTCCAATTCACCGTAAGCGTCTTAAATCTCGCGGCCCGCGATGTTTTTCGAATTCCACTGTTTATGGGTTCGCCTTAACCGCGCCGTTCGATCTAATTTCGATGTTTTTTGGTGCTTCTGACACGACTGGGCAGTTTGTGCTAGGCACGCGTACGCGACCCAACAGAGTCGGCAAAACAGCGATGCCGAAAACTTTGCTCCCTTGCGCTCAAAAAAATGCTGCCGGGGCTCGGCACTTGACACTATTGTGTGGCCACTCTATAAGTGACTATAGTTCTCTTATGTTGGCCTGTTTATTTGGGCGAGGCTAGTTTACATGCTTGTCGTTTTGCTAACTCGGTCAATTCCAATCTTTCAAACCAACATCTTTTTTTAATTTTCGGAAAAAAAATAGTCCTGAAACAAGATAAATGCGACCTGACTAGTTTCGAACACTGCAAACTTTAAACATATTAGCCACACATCGGTTTTTAATAGTCACTTTAGTTTTAAGATTACGTGTGGATGTACCGACGACATCAAACATTAAACCGTTTACATAATAAATGTAATTTGTCGTGCCCCCATTTATAGGGAATACCTCATCACTTGCAAAGAATAACATAACGGCGAAAGTAAAAAGCTTATATTGACCGCAGTAATGTTTATGCGCCTGCACAGTAATTCAACTGTAAAAAGCAAAGCAATCACCATTATTTTTCGCCTAATACCCTGGCAAAATGGCCCAAAACAGGACACTTGGGAACTGATTATTTTGGGAGCAATAAATCTCTGGCAAAACGGCCTAACGACTGAGTGACAGACGAATGATAGATGAAGCGAATTTTGACAGTTTGTTGTCACTTTCTACCGCGCCTGGGCGCTAATCGTTTTTATCGGCCAAACCGTTTACAGTAGCGTAAATAATATGTGCGCGAGCTTGACCCATCACGTTCCTACAGAGGCCTTATTGGTCGTATGTGTGTAAGGTTGAAACGTGAAACCGTTGGTATGGTTTGAAATGTTTGATTCAGCAGAAATTGTTTTCTGGATCGCATTCGGCGACCATAAACACGACCCACAGTTCGAGCTCTGCAGGCCAGCTTTGCCACTTTTGGCGCCTCACTTAGATCAGTAAAACGGACAATTTATAATGCCGCTCATAAAAATCTGAGCCCTGTCATTTGACCATGCAATTGAGGTTTTGCACACATGTAATACAGCGCAAAAAATGGTATTTTTATCTGTCATGTGATATTATGTTATCAAAGTAGCTTTTAAATTTGCGTGAAGGTTTATACAATTTATCTTTGATCAGCTTGTGCTTATTTTGAATTTGCCATTTCCACGCAACTAAAGCTTACAACGTTTTTCATTTTTTCTCCTTTACTCTTTTCATCGGTTTATTTTAATAAACTTAGGCAGGTTTTTTTAATTTGAAAAGGTGATTGCCTTTTATGTAAGTGTGTTTGGGAATATTGTAGTTACACCCCAACACCACTTAAAACTTTAATCAACTGGATTCGTTACCTTTACGGTGTTTGCGCCACTAATTATTGTTTACTTATAGCAGAAAATTAACGCACTGTATGTGTTACAATAGCATTAAGAAGGCTTGTAAAGATTGCCACGACCTGATGGGCGTATTTGTGGCCCAATACCCGTTATCTGCTCGATCTAGCGTTTGTCAAATTCCTTTCCTGCTTGTAGGAAGATAAACATTTACGCGACGTTCCTAATAATCTACGTCTATGGGCGCGTAAGCCAAACCCGAAATCCTCCAGAAACGAGCAAGCGTACTCTGGTATGCAACATTGTGTATTGATGTATATCGAGCCTGTGGCTTAACATGGACCAACGGCTTGCAAGCTTTCAATCGCAATCAAACAGCTAACTTTCGTCCGAAACGCGGCGACTGTTGCAAATTGGAGATTAAAGGGCGTCAGTCACGATTTCAGCTCAAAAATGCGACCGCTTCCAGATTTTCTGTCGAGAGCGTTTAGCCGACAAATGCGAAGCCCGTTTATATAACAAACTATTGGGCGACTAGAGAGGGGGCTGCTGTCGCTTAAGACGCCTATACCAGGAAATGCTTGACATAAAAATGTACACCGAAAAGACATGATTTGCTAGTTATTTTTTGACATATTTGTCTTTCAAACGAGAAAATACATGGAGGCCTATTGTGATTGAAGACATTTTAAGACAAGAGAATAGTTTGCGCAGTTGGTCTAAATTAAATTTCGTATTTGGTTTTATTTGTTCAAATATTTACCGGTTTTTAAGAAACAAGTCGAACTATTCAAAATGTTATCATATTGTTTGACAACGTGAAGGTTGATAAAAAATCATTAGATTGGGCCTTGTAACGAAAAATGCTGCTACTTGTTTCCAGTTGAAGTATGTTTCCTAATCTAGTTCCCGAACTTGTTTACCCTAGGTGTTTCTTATAAAGTCTGAGTAATCGCTTTCTCGAAAAAGCCGCTATTCACTGCGTCCCTGTGTGAACCTCCTTTATTTAGATGACGAAATACACATTTGCGAAACTCGCCTTTCCGCAAACTCGAACCCTAACGGTTAGTACTGGACGCAACCATTACTTTATGTAGTAAGTTTATTTATTAGTTTAACAACTGTTTAATAAAAAAATTAAATTGCAAGAATACATGTGGGTAAAAATTATTCATATAGAATAAAACGGGGCCAAAAATTTTTTTTTCGAGAAATAAAGTATAATACGAATTTTTTCAGCTCGACAATGTAAGATTTTAAGTATAAGTAATTGGGTTTTTGGTCGCATTTTTTAGGTTTAGACAAAGATATTTAGTTAAATGAATGTAAAGACGGAGAGCAGCATTCATGGTTGTTTCAGTTATATTACTCTGTTCATTCATTTATGTTTTCTTGTCACTCCAGACCAGTTGTAACCGCTGTTTTCCCTTGAAAATCTGAGTAATCATTTTCGGAAAAAAGTCGTCATCCGTCCCTATGTGAACCCTTTCAGATAACGAAATACTTTTGTTCGTCTCCTTGATTAAACCCCAACCCTATATAGAGGTGTCGCTCGTTCTCAAACCGACCAAAGCTTTGTAGCCCGAACCGCTTTCGGCAGTCACTTGTTTGTTTGTATCCGATTAAGATGACGTGAGTGCGGTTTTCGTACTTGCACCAGCGTAAGCTCTCCCGCAAATTAATCCGCATTTAATTGCACACGGCATCGTTATTCTCGTTTCTTTCTCTGTTTATCTCCTTTTTTGCTGTGTTGCGGCCGATTAGAAAAATTGCAGTTTCAACGTTTTTTTTTTCGGTTGTTGAAACTACACACTGTTGTGCGTTATTGGTTGAGTGTTTCTGCATCTGATAAACATCCACGCCAAGCTGTAGTTTTTGCTGTTTCTGTGTTTTGTGTCTGGTTGGCTAAACCTTTGTTGCCTGATGACATAAAAATACTCTGTTTTTGCAGAGTTGATATTCCGAAGTCTAAGGCTGCCATAAACACACCAATTTTTTTGAGTTGCGTTTCACTGTTTAACCTTTTGTGTTTTTGCGTTCAGGTATAACGTCAGAAGGAATTTACCGAGTTCCCGGGTCTCTTGATGACGTCATTGAGATGAAGGCGTCGTTTGATCAAAGTAAGATATAGAATCTGTAGACATTGTTCAGTTATTGGATTTATCAGAAACATTTTTGTACCGCTTGTAGTAATTATACCGCGATTCTTGTAGTTATTATAACAACATTAGAGTGGCTAAACGTTGCGATCTAAAGCACATGTTTTTGGAAATTATCGTTGTTTAATGTGCAATTTTCGTTTCCGCTAGACGGCGCTGATGCTGCCATTTCGCTCGAAGATGACGTGAACACGATCGCCGGTGCAATGAAGCTCTATCTTCGCGAATTACCAGTTCCCCTTGTTCCCTATCAACTCTACTCGCGATTCATAAACGCTGCAAGTAAGAAAAACAAATATTTAATCACTGATGACTGAGTTTAAAATTTATTTAACAAACAGGCGACAATACATATCAAGTTAGGTAACATTAAAACAAATTGATTAGTTGGTATTTGGAAATTTAAATCAAAGTTACCAGTGTGAGCCTTGGTATTTATGATACGACTATTACTGGAACTAATTTTTATAAACAAAGTTTTGGGAATTAACTAGTCTTAAAACAAGTCCTGTAAAAATTACGTTACTGCAAAACTTTAGGTTCTTCTATTTTACAATGTATTGTATGCCTCAATAACGTGTTCAACTTTTATGCCAATTCGAAATTTAAAGGCTCACTAGTACCACCATTACTCATTTTTAACGACCTTCAAATTTATTCGCTCTTTCTTTGTTGCAGAAATCTCGCAAGGTGACGGAAAGTTGGACGCCATTCGAATGGCTTTGAGCGCAATGCCGGGCGCCCATCTGCAAACGCTAAAGTTCCTCATTAAGCATTTGGGAAGGTTGGTATAATTTTGTTATTAGCTTTGGCCTATTTTTTTAATCAAATCTCGATGCTTACCTTGACACATTTTGTTTTGTATTTATTTTCCCTTTTGCCGTACTCAGTACGCCTGGCAATAACTGTTTCTTGATATTGTCTTGTTTCACGGATTTTTTTGGAAAAAAGGGAGAAACAACAGTAACTAACCAAACTTTAAGATAAATCAACTGATTTGAAAGCGGCCAGATTACAAGCTAAATTTGCTTAAACGTTTCTAAAACATTATGCTGCGCCATAAATGCGTGCGTTTTTCAATAAATCAAATCTTTATGAAAGCAATGAAAGTTAAGAATGTTTACAGAAAACGCACTGAATCGTTGTATTAAGTATACTTTATACTATTACGTTATGGGACTTATTATAACTAAACGCCCGGCATTATTTCGCAGAGTTGCCGAGTTCTCAGGCGACAACCAGATGTCGGCTCACAACCTCGGCATCGTCTTCGGCCCAACCTTACTTCGCGCCCCCGAGAAAGACGCCAGTGACAAATACAACCTAAACGACACCCGTTACCAGCAGGAGGCTGTAGAAACGATGATAGAGGCTCGCTATCACCTCTTTGGCCCCACCTGAACCCCATTTTTGACCCCCACAGTATTGTGCTTCCCGGGTGAAGGCTTCGCGCGCGATTTGTGGGCATTGGAACGCGAAAAATAACCCCCCACCCGAGGGGGGACATGGTCTCGCGCTGCCCGCCGATAATCCTGACTTGTCATTTTCTTGCAAGCGAAACGCGAAATCGGTTCATCAAGCTTTTGCGATCGCAAACGTTAAATTGAGTTAAAAGGTTTCGTCATTTATGTTTTCTAAATCAGCTTATTTTTTCACGCGTACTGAAAGTTTGGTGAGGGTGGTTTATACACCGTAAAAACACACAGTTTTTTTTTTTTTTTTGAGTTTCCATCTTATGTGTAGACCTTCTAGGTATTACACCAGAACTTAAAAACTTGGTTAATCTTGGTAAGTATTACACAAGAAACTTAAAAACTTGGTTTCAATTACAAATCAGACCATATTCTGTATTTTTATTCTGCTGTTTGTACAATTCGTCAGCCGTCAAAAATTCAGCTGGCGCCGACGGGTTTCAACTAGCTTTTCCCGGTTTTTAAAACTTTGTCGATTACCTTGAAAGATTGAAGTGCTTCCGGATTGATCTTTTGACTTGTTTTAAATTATTGTTCTAGGAGCCGATACCCTAAGCTATAATTCACATAGTGTTTGTAGTCGTCCGATAATACGGTCTTATCCCTAACGATCTGTTACTCAAATAAATTAAATATTGTTAAATTAGAATGCCTTGTTTTAAACAAATATAGGCAATCTTCTAATGGTAGTCCATTAAATGAGAACCATTATTCTAAAACAAGGCTAATTTTAAAATAGTTTTTAAAAAATAAAATAATTACTATCGGATCGGCAGTAAATTCCCGCAAAATTATGTTACATCCATATAAAAAACATTTTTTGGGACGTTTATGTTAGTTGATTACATCAGCTATTTACTTTCTTCGTACGCTTCGTGTAACCGTCTGCATGCAATGTACAAGCAGTCCACTCGCCCTAAAGACATAGATTTTATTTTGCTTTTTTCCTCCGGTTATGTTTCAAAGCTGTTTCTGTTTTAAAAGTTTTTTTATTTATTCGGTCTGGTAACGACCGCAGCGGGCTGGACAAATCCAGTTTTTACTTTTTTTCTGTCTTGTTTTAAAGTTCCATTTTTCGTTTTCATTGCGATTATTCTTTGTTTCCCGACGCTTAATTCGCGGCTCTGCGTTCGCTTTTCAAACGTTTCGGTGGTGGTTATGGGAAAGTAAGAACAAAGCGACAACCATTTGTTTTAGACAGTGCCAATACTCCGGGAGAATTAAAACGAATTCGTAACTTTATTAAAGTGCAATAACAACTCTCTAATTCCCCCTGACAAAACGACAAGAGTGGTGACTTCGTTAAATCTAACCCAGCTATCATTACCAACCAGACGAGTAAAAAGATCCTTACCACTCTCTCTCTCTGTACGATTTGTTGTTCATTTTCTTTGCTTGTCTTTCCAGCACTGTGCTTCGCTGTCCTGGCGCGTTTTCTTCGCTTGTTTTGCTCTGACGTCACCGAAGCGTGACGCAAATAAAAAAAATGTCAAGTGCAGAAGCTTTCGTAATGAATTCAAACCTTGGTGGGAAGGACTATATCAGGGTTGCAGAACCTGCGGCCGTTAATTTTAACTATTGCGCCGTGCACGTGTTAAGAAAATACAAGTATTGGCGAAATACAAGCTCCATAACCAACAAAAGCAGTCGTTTTGCATATAGAGTGGGATTAACGCCATTTGGAACTGGTGGATTTTTCAGAAGTATTGCTAGATGCAGCAGCGAAACTATAAAAAGCAAATCAAGAAAAGCGCAGTTCATTGCGGCCAAAGCTTGGGTTTATGCAAGTTGTTTTATAAAAGCTAAGACTTAATGCCATTTTTTATGTTGCTTCCCTTTTTCGTCTTAAAACAAATGGTGTGCATCTAATGCGAAGATTTAAAAAAAATCCAATTTTCATGAGGAATTTACCGGATTTTTCAACAAAAACCGGTTAGAACCGCCTTGAACTGGTTTAATCAAGAATTTGGTGCAATTAGAAGCAAAAAGTTTTTTTCGGTAAAATTTGAAAATTTGGCAAGAGCCTTGGTGTTTTTTCCATTTTTGACGATTTTGAAAAAATCCAATTTTCATGGGGAATTTACCGGATTTTTCAACAAAAACCGGTTAGAACCGCCTTAAACTGGTTTAATCAAGAATTTGGTGCAATTAGAAGCAAAAAGTTTTTTCGGTAAAATTTGAAAATTTGGCAAGAGCCTTGGTGTTTTTTCCATTTTTGACGATTTTGAAAAAATCCAATTATCATGGGGATTTACCGGATTTTTCAACAAAAACCGGTTAGAACCGCCTTAAACTGGTTTAATCAAGAATTTGGTGCAATTAGAAGCAAAAAGGTTTTTCGGCAAAAATTTGAAAATTTGGCAAGGCTTGGTGTTTTTTTCCATTTTTGACGATTTTGAAAAAATCCAATTTTCATGGGGAATTTACCGGATTTTTCAACAAAAAACGGATAGAACCGCCTTAAACTGGTTTAATCAAGAATTTGGTGCAATTAGAAGCAAAAAGGTTTTTCGGTAAAATTTGAAAATTTGGCAAGCCAATAGCCTTGGTGTTTTTTCCATTTTTGACGATTTTGAAAAATCCAATTTTCATGGTGAATATACCGGATTTTTCAACAAAAACCGGTTAGAACCGCCTTAAACTGGTTTAATCAAGAATTTGGTGCAATTAGAAGCAAAAAGGTTTTTCTGTAAAATTTAAAAATTTGGCAAGGCAATAGCCTTGGTGTTTTTTCCATTTTTGACGATTTTAAAAAAATCCAATTATCATGGGGATTTACCGGATTTTTCAACAAAAACCGGTTAGAACCGCCTTGAACTGGTTTAATCAAGAATTTGGTGCAATTAGAAGCAAAAAGTTTTTTCGGTAAAATTTGAAAATTTGGCAAGGCGATTGATAGCCTTGGTGTTTTTTCCATTTTTGACGATTTTGAAAAAATCCAATTTTCATGGGGATTTACCGGATTTTTCAACAAAAACCGGTTAGAACCGCCTTAAACTGGTTTAATCAAGAATTTGGTGCAATTAGAAGCAAAAAGGTTTTTCGGTAAAATTTGAAAATTTGGCAAGCCAATAGCCTTGGTGTTTTTTCCATTTTTGACGATTTTGAAAAATCCAATTTTCATGGTGAATATACCGGATTTTTCAACAAAAACCGGTTAGAACCGCCTTAAACTGGTTTAATCAAGAATTTGGTGCAATTAGAAGCAAAAAGGTTTTTCTGTAAAATTTAAAAATTTGGCAAGGCAATAGCCTTGGTGTTTTTTCCATTTTTGACGATTTTGAAAAAATCCAATTTTCATGGGGATTTACCGGATTTTTCAACAAAAACCGGTTAGAACCGCCTTGAACTGGTTTAATCAAGAGTTTGTTGCAATTAGAAGCAAAAAGTTTTTTCACTAAAATTTGAAAATTTGGCAAGGCTTATAGCCTTGGTGTTTTTACCATTTTTGACGATTTTGAAAAAATCCAATTATCATGGGGATTTACCAGATTTTTCAACAAAAACCGGTTAGAACCGCCTTAAACTGGTTTAATCAAGAATTTGGTGCAACTAGAAGCAAAAATTTTTTTAGTTGAAACTTGAAAATTTAGCAAGGCTATAGCCTTGGTGTTTCTTCCATTTTTGACGATTTTGAAAAAATCCATTTTTCATAGGGAATATACCGGATTTTTCAACAAAAACAGGTTAGAACCGCCTTGAACTGGTTTAATCAAGAATTTGGTGCAATTAGAAGCAAAAAGGTTTTTCTGTAAAATTTGAAAATTTGACAAGGCTATAGCCTTGGTGTTTTTTCCATTTTTGACGATTATGAAAAAATCCAATTTTCATGGGGATTTACCGGATTTTTCAACAAAAACCGGTTAGAACCGCTTTAAACTGGTTTAATCAAGAATTTGGTGCAATTAGAAGCAAAAAGGTTTTTCGGTAAAATTTGAAAATTTGGCAAGTCTATAGCCTTGGTGTTTTTTCCATTTTTGACGATTTTTAAAAAATCCAATTTTCATGGGGAATATACCGGATTTTTCAACAAAAACCGGTTAGAACCGCCTTGAACTGGTTTAATCAAGAATTTGGTGCAATTAGAAGCAAAAAAGTTTTTCGGTAAAATTTGAAAATTTGGCAAGGGGGATGGATAGCCTTGGTGTTTTTACCATTTTTGACGATTTTGAAAAAATAGCCTTGGTGTTTTTACCATTTTTGACGATTTTGAAAAAATCCAATTATCATGGGGATTTACCGGATTTTTCAACAAAAACCGGTTAGAACCGCCTTAAACTGGTTTAATCAAGAATTTGGTGCAATTAGAAGCAAAAAGTTTTTTCGGTAAAACTTGAAAATTTAGCAAGGCTATAGCCTTGGTGTTTTTCAATTTTTGACGATTTTGAAAAAATCCAATTTTCATGGGGAATATACCGGATTTTTCAACAAAAACCGGTTAGAACCGCCTTAAACTGGTTTAATCAAGAATTTGGTGCAATTAGAAGCAAAAAGGTTTTTCGGCAAAAATTTGAAAATTTGGCAAGGCTTGGTGTTTTTTTCCATTTTTGACGATTTTGAAAAAATCCAATTTTCATGGGGAATTTACCGGATTTTTCAACAAAAAACGGATAGAACCGCCTTGAACTGGTTTAATCAAGAATTTGGTGCAATTAGAAGCAAAAAGGTTTTTCGGTAAAATTTGAAAATTTGGCAAGGCTATAAAAAGCCTTGGTGTTTTTTCCATTTTTGACGATTTTGAAAAAATCCAATTTTCATGGGGAATTTACCGGATTTTTCAACAAAAACCGGTTAGAACCGCCTTGAACTGGTTTAATCAAGAATTTGGTGCAATTAGAAGCAAAAAGGTTTTTCGGTAAAATTTGAAAATTTGGCAAGGCTATAGCCTTGGTGTTTTTTCCATTTTTGACGATTATGAAAAAATCCAATTATCATGGGGAATTTACCGGATTTTTCAACAAAAAACGGTTAGAACCGCCTTAAACTGGTTTAATCAAGAATTTGGTGCAATTAGAAGCAAAAAGGTTTTTCAGTAAAGTTTGAAAATTTGGCAAGGGGTTAGCCTTGGTGTTTTTTCCATTTTTGACGATTTTGAAAAAATCCAATTTTTATGGGGATTTACCGGATTTTTCAACAAAAACAGGTTAGAACCGCCTTGAACTGGTTTAATCAAGAATTTGGTGCAATTAGAAGCAAAAAGGTTTTTCTGTAAAATTTGAAAATTTGGCAAGGCTATAGCCTTGGTGTTTTTTCCATTTTTGATGATTTTGAAAAAATCCAATTATCATGGGGATTTACCAGATTTTTCAACAAAAACCGGTTAGAACCGCCTTAAACTGGTTTAATCAAGAATTTGGTGCAATTAGAAGCAAAAAGGTTTTTCGGTAAAATTTGAAAATTTGGCAAGGCTTAGAGCCTTGGTGTTTTTACCATTTTTGACGATTTTGAAAAAATCCAATTATCATGGGGATTTACCGGATTTTTCAACAAAAACCTGTTAGAACCGCCTTAAACTGGTTTAATCAAGAATTTGGTGCAATTAGAAGCAAAAAGGTTTTTCTGTAAATTTAAAAATTTGGCAAGGCTATAGCCTTGGTGTTTTTTCCATTTTTGACGATTTTCAAAAAATCCAATTTTCATGGGGAATTTACCGGATTTTTCAACAAAAACCGGTTAGAACCGCCTTAAACTGGTTTAATCAAGAATTTGGTGCAATTAGAAGCAAAAAGGTTTTTCGGTAAAATTTGAAAATTTGGCAAGGCTATGTGTTTTTACCATTTTTGACGATTTTGAAAAAATCCAATTATCATGGGGATTTACCGGATTTTTCAACAAAAACCGGTGAGAACCGCCTTGAACTGGTTTAATCAAGAATTTGGTGCAATTAGAAGCAAAAAGTTTTTTCGGTAAAACTTGAAAATTTAGCAAGGCTATAGCCTTGGTGTTTTTTCCATTTTTGACGATTTTGAAAAAATCCAATTTTCATGGGGAATTTACCGGATTTTTCTAAAAAACCGGTTAGAACCGCCTTGAACCGGTTTAATCAAGAATTTGGTGCAATTAGAAGCAAAAAGTTTTTTCGGTAAAATTTGAAAATTTGGCAAGGCTATAGCCTTGGTGTTTTTTCCATTTTTGATGATTTTAAAAAATCCAATTTTCATTGGGAATTTACCGGATTTTTCAACAAAAACCGGTTAGAACCGCCTTGAACTGGTTTAATCAAGAATTTGGTGCAATTAGAAGCAAAAAGGTTTTTCTGTAAAATTTGAAAATTTAGCAAGGCTATATAGCCTTGGTGTTTTTTCCATTTTTGACGATTTTGAAAAATCCAATTTTCATGGTGAATAGACCGGATTTTTCAACAAAAACCTGTTAGAACCGCCTTAAACTGGTTTAATCAAGAATTTGGTGCAATTAGAAGCAAAAAGGTTTTTCTGTAAATTTAAAAATTTGGCAAGGCTATAGCCTTGGTGTTTTTTCCATTTTTGACGATTTTGAAAAAATCCAATTTTCATGGGGAATTTACCGGATTTTTCAACAAAAACCGGTTAGAACCGCCTTAAACTGGTTTAATCAAGAATTTGGTGCAATTAGAAGCAAAAAGGTTTTTCGGTAAAATTTGAAAATTTAGCAAGGCTATAGCCTTGGTGTTTTTTCCATTTTTGACGATTTTGAAAAAATCCAATTTTCATGGGGATATACCGGATTTTTCAACAAAAACCGGTTAGAACCGCCTTAAACTGGTTTAATCAAGAATTTGGTGCAATTAGAAGCAAAAAGTTTTTTCTGTAAAATTTGAAAATTTGGCAAGGCTATAGCCTTGGTGTTTTTTCCATTTTTGACGATTTTGAAAAAATCCATTTTTCATTGGGAATATACCGGATTTTTCAACAAAAACAGGTTAGAACCGCCTTGAACTGGTTTAATCAAGAATTTGGTGCAATTAGAAGCAAAAAGGTTTTTCTGTAAAATTTGAAAATTTGACAAGGCTAAGCCTTGGTGTTTTTTCCATTTTTGACGATTTTGAAAAAATCCAATTTTCATGGGGAATTTAACGGATTTTTCAACAAAAACCGGTTAGAACCGCCTTGAACTGGTTTAATCAAGAATTTGGTGCAATTAGAAGCAAAAAGGTTTTTCGGTAAAATTTGAAAATTTGGCAAGGGGATAGCTTTGGTGTTTTTTCCATTCTTGACGATTTTGAAAAAATCCAATTATCATGGGGATTTACCGGATTTTTCAACAAAAACCGGTTAGAACCGCCTTGAACTGGTTTAATCAAGAATTTGGTGCAATTAGAAGCAAAAAGGTTTTTCTGTAAAATTTGAAAATTTGGCAAGGCTATAGCCTTGGTGTTTTTTCGATTTTTGACGATTTTCAAAAAATCCATTTTTCATGGGGAATTTACCGGATTTTTCAACAAAAACCGGTTAGAACCGCCTTAAACTGGTTTAATCAAGAATTTGGTGCAATTAGAAGCAAAAAGGTTTTTCTGTAAATTTAAAAATTTGGCCAGGCTATAGCCTTGGTGTTTTTTCCATTTTTGACGATTTTGAAAAAATCCATTTTTCATTGGGAATATACCGGATTTTTCAACAAAAACAGGTTAGAACCGCCTTGAACTGGTTTAATCAAGAATTTGGTGCAATTAGAAGCAAAAAGGTTTTTCTGTAAAATTTGAAAATTTGACAAGGCTAAGCCTTGGTGTTTTTTCAATTTTTGACGATTTTGAAAAAATCCATTTTTCATGGGGATTTACCGGATTTTTTTAACAAAAACCGGTTAGAACCGCCTTAAACTGGTTTGATCAAAAATTTGGTGCAATTAGAAGCAAAAAGGTTTTTCAGTAAAATTTGAAAATTTGGCAAGGCTATAGCCTTGGTGTTTTTTCCATTTTTGACGATTTTGAAAAAATCCAATTTTCATGGGGAATTTAACGGATTTTTCAACAAAAACCGGTTAGAACCGCCTTGAACTGGTTTAATCAAGAATTTGGTGCAATTAGAAGCAAAAAGGTTTTTCGGTAAAATTTGAAAATTTGGCAAGGCTATAGCCTTGGTGTTTCTTCCATTTTTGACGATTTTGAAAAAATCCATTTTTCATTGGGAATATACCGGATTTTTCAACAAAAACAGGTTAGAACCGCCTTGAACTGGTTTAATCAAGAATTTGGTGCAATTAGAAGCAAAAAGGTTTTTCTGTAAAATTTGAAAATTTGACAAGGCTATAGCCTTGGTGTTTTTTCAATTTTTGACGATTTTGAAAAAATCCATTTTTCATGGGGATTTACCGGATTTTTTTAACAAAAACCGGTTAGAACCGCCTTAAACTGGTTTGATCAAAAATTTGGTGCAATTAGAAGCAAAAAGGTTTTTCGGTAAAATTTGAAAATTTGGCAAGGCTATAGCCTTGGTGTTTTTTCCATTTTTGACGATTTTGAAAAAATCCAATTTTCATGGGGAATTTAACGGATTTTTCAACAAAAACCGGTTAGAACCGCCTTGAACTGGTTTAATCAAGAATTTGGTGCAATTAGAAGCAAAAAGGTTTTTCGGTAAAATTTGAAAATTTGGCAAGGGGATAGCTTTGGTGTTTTTTCCATTCTTGACGATTTTGAAAAAATCCAATTATCATGGGGATTTACCGGATTTTTCAACAAAAACCGGTTAGAACCGCCTTGAACTGGTTTAATCAAGAATTTGGTGCAATTAGAAGCAAAAAGTTTTTTCGGTACAACTTGAAAATTTGGCAAGGCTATAGCCTTGGTGTTTTTTCCATTTTTGACGATTATGAAAAAATCCATTTTTCATGGAGATTTACCGGATTTTTCAACAAAAACCGGTTAGAACCGCCTTGAACTGGTTTAATCAAGAATTTGGTGCAATTAGAAGCAAAAAGGTTTTTCGGTAAAATTTGAAAATTTGGCAAGGCTATTATTGCCTTGGTGTTTTTTCAATTTTTGACGATTTTGAAAAAATCCATTTTTCATGGGGATTTACCGGATTTTTTTAACAACAACCGGTTAGAACCGCCTTAAACTGGTTTAATCAAGAATTTGGTGCAATTAGAAGCAAAAAGGTTTTTCGGTAAAATTTGAAAATTTGGCAAGGGGATAGCCTTGGTGTTTTTTCCTATTTTGACGATTTTCAAAAAATCCATTTTTCATGGGGAATATACCGGATTTTTCAACAAAAACCGGTTAGAACCGCCTTAAACTGGTTTAATCAAGAATTTGGTGCAATTAGAAGCAAAAAGGTTTTTCGGTAAAATTTGAAAATTTGGCAAGGCTATAGCCTTGGTGTTTTTTCCATTTTTGATGATTTTAAAAAAATCCAATTTTCATTGGGAATTTACCGGATTTTTCAACAAAAACCGGTTAGAACCGCCTTGAACTGGTTTAATCAAGAATTTGGTGCAATTAGAAGCAAAAAGTTTTTTCGTTAAAATTTGAAAATTTGGCAAGGCTATAGCCTTGGTGTTTTTTCCATTTTTGATGATTTTAAAAAATCCAATTTTCATTGGGAATTTACCGGATTTTTCAACAAAAACCGGTTAGAACCGCCTTGAACTGGTTTAATCAAGAATTTGGTGCAATTAGAAGCAAAAAGTTTTTTCGGTAAAATTTGAAAATTTGGCAAGGCTATAGCCTTGGTGTTTTTTCCATTTTTGATGATTTTAAAAAATCCAATTTTCATGGTGATTTACCGGATTTTTCAACAAAAACCGGTTAGAACCGCCTTAAACTGGTTTAATCAAGAATTTGGTTCAATTAGAAGCAAAAAGGTTTTTCTGTAAAATTTGAAAATTTGGCAAGGCTATAGCCTTGGTGTTTCTTCCATTTTTGACGATTTTGAAAAAATCCATTTTTCATTGGGAATATACCGGATTTTTCAACAAAAACAGGTTAGAACCGCCTTAAACTGGTTTAATCAAGAATTTGGTGCAATTAGAAGCAAAAAGGTTTTTCTGTAAAATTTGAAAATTTGACAAGGCTATAGCCTTGGTGTTTTTTCCATTTTTGACGATTTTGAAAAAATCCAATTTTCATGGGGATATACCGGATTTTTCAACAAAAACCGGTTAGAACCGCCTTAAACTGGTTTAATCAAGAATTTGGTTCAAT
Organism: Ascidiella aspersa; assembly: GCF_963924565.1. Lineage (NCBI taxonomy): Eukaryota > Metazoa > Chordata > Ascidiacea > Phlebobranchia > Ascidiidae > Ascidiella > Ascidiella aspersa. Next base: position 27,330,218 of record NC_139451.1, read on the forward strand.
TAGAAGCAAAAAGGTTTTTCTGTAAAATTTGAAAATTTGGCAAGGCTATAGCCTTGGTGTTTTTTCCATTTTTGATGATTTTAAAAAATCCAATTTTCATTGGGAATTTACCGGATTTTTCAACAAAAACCGGTTAGAACCGCCTTGAACTGGTTTAATCAAGAATTTGGTGCAATTAGAAGCAAAAAGTTTTTTCGGTAAAATTTTAAAATTTGGCAAGGCTTACAGCCTTGGTGTTTTTACCATTTTTGACGATTTTGAAAAAATCCAATTTTCATGGGGATTTACCGGATTTTTCAACAAAAACCGGTTAGAACCGCCTTAAACTGGTTTAATCAAGAATTTGGTGCAATTAGAAGCAAAAAAGTTTTTCGGTAAAATTTGAAAATTTGGCAAGGCGATAGCCTTGGTGTTTTTTCCATTTTTAATGATTTTAAAAAATCCAATTTTCATTGGGAATTTACCGGATTTTTTTAACAAAAACCGGTTAGAACCGCCTTAAACTGGTTTAATCAAAAATTTGGTGCAATTAGAAGTATAAAGGTTTTTTCGGTAAAATTTGAAAATTTGGCAGGGGGTTAGCCTTGGTGTTTTTTCCATTTTTGACGATTTTGAAAAAATCCAATTTTCATGGGGAATTTAACGGATTTTTTTAACAAAAACCGGTTAGAACCGCCTTAAACTGGTTTAATCAAAAATTTGGTGCAATTAGAAGTATAAAGGTTTTTTCGGTAAAATTTGAAAATTTGGCAGGGGGTTAGCCTTGGTGTTTTTTCCATTTTTGACGATTTTGAAAAAATCCAATTTTCATGGGGAATTTACCGGATTTTTCAACAAAAACCGGTTAGAACCGCCTTAAACTGGTTTAATCAAGAATTTGGTGCAATTAGAAGCAAAAAGGTTTTTCGGTAAAATTTGAAAATTTGGCAAGGGGATAGCCTTGGTGTTTTTTCCATTCTTGACGATTTTGAAAAAATCCAATTATCATGGGGATTTACCGGATTTTTCAACAAAAACCGGTTAGAACCGCCTTGAACTGGTTTAATCAAGAATTTGGTGCAATTAGAAGCAAAAAGTTTTTTCGGTACAACTTGAAAATTTGGCAAGGCTATAGCCTTGGTGTTTTTTCCATTTTTGACGATTATGAAAAAATCCAATTTTCATGGAGATTTATCGGATTTTTCAACAAAAACCGGTTAGAACCGCCTTAAACTGGTTTAATCAAGAATTTGGTGCAATTAGAAGCAAAAAGGTTTTTCGGTAAAATTTGAAAATTTGGCAAGGGGATAGCCTTGGTGTTTTTTCCTATTTTGACGATTTTCAAAAAATCCATTTTTCATGGGGAATATACCGGATTTTTCAACAAAAACCGGTTAGAACCGCCTTAAACTGGTTTAATCAAGAATTTGGTGCAATTAGAAGCAAAAAGGTTTTTCGGTAAAATTTGAAAATTTGGCAAGGCTATAGCCTTGGTGTTTTTTCCATTTTTGATGATTTTAAAAAATCCAATTTTCATTGGGAATTTACCGGATTTTTCAACAAAAACCGGTTAGAACCGCCTTGAACTGGTTTAATCAAGAATTTGGTGCAATTAGAAGCAAAAAGTTTTTTCGGTAAAATTTGAAAATTTGGCAAGGCTATAGCCTTGGTGTTTTTTCCATTTTTGATGATTTTAAAAAATCCAATTTTCATTGGGAATTTACCGGATTTTTCAACAAAAACCGGTTAGAACCGCCTTGAACTGGTTTAATCAAGAATTTGGTGCAATTAGAAGCAAAAAGTTTTTTCGGTAAAATTTGAAAATTTGGCAAGGCTATAGCCTTGGTGTTTTTTCCATTTTTGATGATTTTAAAAAATCCAATTTTCATGGTGATTTACCGGATTTTTCAACAAAAACCGGTTAGAACCGCCTTAAACTGGTTTAATCAAGAATTTGGTTCAATTAGAAGCAAAAAGGTTTTTCTGTAAAATTTGAAAATTTGGCAAGGCTATAGCCTTGGTGTTTCTTCCATTTTTGACGATTTTGAAAAAATCCATTTTTCATTGGGAATATACCGGATTTTTCAACAAAAACAGGTTAGAACCGCCTTGAACTGGTTTAATCAAGAATTTGGTGCAATTAGAAGCAAAAAGGTTTTTCTGTAAAATTTGAAAATTTGACAAGGCTATAGCCTTGGTGTTTTTTCAATTTTTGACGATTTTGAAAAAATCCATTTTTCATGGGGATATACCGAATTTTTCAACAAAAACCGGTTAGAACCGCCTTAAACTGGTTTGATCAAAAATTTGGTGCAATTAGAAGCAAAAAGGTTTTTCGGTAAAATTTGAAAATTTGACAAGGCTATAGCCTTGGTGTTTTTTCCATTTTTGACGATTTTGAAAAAATCCAATTTTCATGGGGAATTTACCGGATTTTTCAACAAAAACCGGTTAGAACCGCCTTGAACTGGTTTAATCAAGAATTTGGTGCAATTAGAAGCAAAAAGGTTTTTCGGTAAAATTTGAAAATTTGGCAAGGGGATAGCCTTGGTGTTTTTTCCATTTTTGACGATTTTGAAAAAATCCAATTTTCATGGGGATATACCGGATTTTTCAACAAAAACCGGTTAGAACCGCCTTAAATTGGTTTAATCAAGAATTTGGTTCAATTAGAAGCAAAAAGTTTTTTCTGTAAAATTTGAAAATTTGGCAAGGGAATAGCCTTGGTGTTTCTTCCATTTTTGACGATTTTGAAAAAATCCATTTTTCATTGGGAATATACCGGATTTTTCAACAAAAACAGGTTAGAACCGCCTTGAACTGGTTTAATCAAGAATTTGGTTCAATTAGAAGCAAAAAGTTTTTTCGGTAAAATTTGAAAATTTGGCAAGGCTATAGCCTTGGTGTTTCTTCCATTTTTGACGATTTTGAAAAAATCCATTTTTCATTGGGAATATACCGGATTTTTCAACAAAAACAGGTTAGAACCGCCTTGAACTGGTTTAATCAAGAATTTGGTGCAATTAGAAGCAAAAAGGTTTTTCTGTAAAATTTGAAAATTTGACAAGGCTATAGCCTTGGTGTTTTTTCAATTTTTGACGATTTTGAAAAAATCCATTTTTCATGGGGATATACCGAATTTTTCAACAAAAACCGGTTAGAACCGCCTTAAACTGGTTTGATCAAAAATTTGGTGCAATTAGAAGCAAAAAGGTTTTTCGGTAAAATTTGAAAATTTGACAAGGCTATAGCCTTGGTGTTTTTTCCATTTTTGACGATTTTGAAAAAATCCAATTTTCATGGGGAATTTACCGGATTTTTCAACAAAAACCGGTTAGAACCGCCTTGAACTGGTTTAATCAAGAATTTGGTTCAATTAGAAGCAAAAAGGTTTTTCTGTAAAATTTGAAAATTTGGCAAGGCTATAGCCTTGGTGTTTCTTCCATTTTTGACGATTTTGAAAAAATCCATTTTTCATTGGGAATATACCGGATTTTTCAACAAAAACAGGTTAGAACCGCCTTGAACTGGTTTAATCAAGAATTTGGTGCAATTAGAAGCAAAAAGGTTTTTCTGTCAATTTAAAAATTTGGCAAGGCTATAGCCTTGGTGTTTTTTCCATTTTTGACGATTTTGAAAAAATCCAATTTTCATGGGGAATTTACCGGATTTTTCAACAAAAACCGGTTAGAACCGCCTTAAACTGGTTTAATCAAGAATTTGGTGCAATTAGTAGCAAAAAGTTTTTTCTTTCAAATTTGAAAATTTGGCAAGGCTATAAAGCCTTGGTGTTTTTTCCATTTTTGACGATTATGAAAAAATCCAATTTTCATGGGGATTTACCGGATTTTTCAACAAAAACCGATTAGAACCGCTTTAAACTGGTTTAATCAAGAATTTGGTGCAATTAGTAGCAAAAAGTTTTGTCTTTCAAATTTGAAAATTTGGCAAGGCTATAAAGCCTTGGTGTTTTTTCCATTTTTGACGATTATGAAAAAATCCAATTTTCATGGGGATTTACCGGATTTTTCAACAAAAACCGGTTAGAACCGCCTTAAACTGGTTTAATCAAGAATTTGGTGCAATTAGAAGCAAAAAGGTTTTTCGGTAAAATTTGAAAATTTGGCAAGGCTATATAGCCTTGGTGTTTTTTCCATTTTTGACGATTTTGAAAAAATTCAATTTTCATGGGGAATATACCGGATTTTTCAACAAAAACCGGTTAGAACCGCCTTAAACTGGTTTAATCAAGAATTTGGTGCAATTAGAAGCAAAAAGTTTTTTCGGTTCAACTTGAAAATTTGGCAAGGCTATAGCCTTGGTGTTTTTTCTATTTTTGACGATTTTGAAAAAATCCAATTATCATGGGGAATTTACCGGATTTTTCAACAAAAACCGTTTAGAACCGCCTTAAACTGGTTTAATCAAGAATTTGGTGCAATTAGAAGCAAAAAGTTTTTTCTTTCAAATATGAAAATTTGGCAAGGCAATAGCCTTGGTGTTTTTTCCATTTTTGACGATTTTGAAAAAATCCAATTTTCATGGCGATTTACCGGATTTTTCAACATAAACCGGTTAGAACCGCCTTAAACTGGTTTAATCAAAAATTTGGTGCAATTAGAAGCAAAAAGTTTTTTCTTTCAAATTTGAAAATTTGGCAAGGCTATAGCCTTGGTGTTTTTTCCATTTTTGATGATTTTAAAAAAATCCAAATTTCATGGGGAATTTACCGGATTTTTCAACAAAAAACGGTTAGAACCGCCTTGAACTGGTTTAATCAAGAATTTGGTGCAATTAGAAGCAAAAAGGTTTTTCGGTAAAATTTGAAAATTTGGCAAGGCGATAGCCTTGGTGTTTTTTCCATTTTTGACGATTTTGAAAAAATCCAATTTTCATGGGGAATTTACCGGATTTTTCAACAAAAACCGGTTTGAACCGCCTTGAACTGGTTTGATCAAGAATTTGGTGCAATTAGAAGCATAAAGGTTTTTCTGTAAAATTTGAAAATTTGGCAAGGCTATATATAGCCTTGGTGTTTTTTCTATTTTTGACGATTTTGAAAAAATCCAATTTTCATGGGGAATTTACCGGATTTTTTAACAAAAACCGGTTTGAACCGCCTTGAACTGGTTTAATCAAGAATTTGGTGCAATTAGAAGCATAAAGGTTTTTCAGTAAAGTTTGAAAATTTGGCAAGGGGTTTAGCCTTGGTGTTTTTTCCATTTTTGACGATTTTGAAAAAATCCAATTTTCATGGCGATTTACCGGATTTTTCAACAAAAACCGGTTAGAACCGCCTTAAACTGGTTTAATCAAGAATTTGGTGCAATTAGAAGCAAAAAGGTTTTTCGGTAAAATTTGAAAATTTGGCAAGGCGATAGCCTTGGTGTTTTTTCCAATTTTTGACGATTTTGAAAAAATCCAATTTTCATGGGGAATTTACCGGATTTTTCAACAAAAACCGGTTTGAACCGCCTTGAACTGGTTTAATCAAGAATTTGGTGCAATTAGAAGCATAAAGGTTTTTCATTAAATTTGAAAATTTGGCAAGGCTTACAGCCTTGGTGTTTTTTCCATTTTTGATGATTTTAAAAAATCCAATTTTCATTGGGAATTTACCGGATTTTTTTAACAAAAACCGGTTAGAACCGCCTTAAACTGGTTTAATCAAAAATTTGGTGCAATTAGAAGCAAAAAGGTTTTTCTGTAAAATTTGAAAATTTGGCAAGGCTATAGCCTTGGTGTTTTTTCCATTTTTGATGATTTTAAAAAATCCAATTTTCATTGGGAATTTACCGGATTTTTCAACAAAAACCGGTTAGAACCGCCTTAAACTAGTTTAATCATGATATTGGCGCAATTAGAAGCAAAAAGATAAGATCCTGTTGAAATAACTCCTAAATTCATCGGAAGATGGTTTAAATGGTGGTTTGGTCGTTTTGGTGTCAACATTCCTTAGTTTATATATTTTGGAAGAGGTTTGTTTGGCCCTGTTTGGGATAAGCTTGGGGTAAATATAGGGGGTAGAAGTTGGGTATTGGTTAAATTATTGTTGTAGTTAGTGATGTAGGCTACTTAGGGGTGAGGTTTGGAGTTAGGTAAAAAGTTGCATATGCCTGTTTCTAGTTATTTTTGGTCTTAATCCGTCAGATTTAGGACTTATTCCAAATAAGACGTTATTACGGCTATTAGGTATTCTTCCTATTTTGGTTTTATTCTGAACTATGATTTTTTACGACGTGGATGTACCCTTTTTTGATCTTTTAGCCGGAATCCTTCTGATGCCCTATTTCCTCATCAAAAACTGACTGATCTGACCACGATGTTTAACAAATACAACGGAAATTGCATTCGGGGGAAAATCGCATTATATTTATGATTTTTGAGACGTGTTTCGACTTGCGTACGAAGCGACAAACTCCATCGTATGTATATATATATTGAACTCTTAAAATAAGTTCATAAACGCTGATCGGATTTAACAGTAACCTGATGTATTCACTGCATGATATATGTTAGAAAAGAAACAATTCCGCGTGTTTGCCATTTATATATACATTACAGTTAACGAAGAAATCATTCAGGACGAGACTGTTTAGAAGTGAGTTTACAGTTTACATACAAGCTTATAGCGGTCTGCTAACACCGGCTAAAAACATCGAATTGTCAACACGCCACTCAAATCGCATAGCGTGGAGACAGCAGGCGTACTACTTGTTGCAACAACACGCGTCTTGGTATTGTAGTTTGCTTTCAAAATTCACTTAGTTGAACGAGGAGATCGAAACCGCGGTTCAGACTAAAACAGCAAATCAGCGTCGGTTCGAGCCTTATATCAACAAATGCGGGAACGGCTCTTGTGCTGGATACAACGAAACGGCCTACATCGTCTTTTGTTGAGGTCGACACACGTATCATCACACGTATGAAGACATTCGAGTCTTTACGCAACGACTCTTAGTCTTACCGCAACGGATTTGTGAACTTGCGTAGAGATTACAAAAGACTCCGCGTGAAGATTTTTGTACTTTTGCGTGTTTTAAGATCAGTTTGACTTTAGGGAAATGCAATGCTAGAACTATTTTTTTTGTCACGCCAAGCCATATAGCATATGCAGTATAGTATTTTATTGCAGATGTAAACGCACCGGCCTTTAAAAAAGTAGTAGATTTTAAGTAATAAAATAATTTGGCCTAATATAGCTGGAGAAAATGATGGTTTACAGATAGATTTGCAGATGTAACAACCTATATTTTATGAAGAAATAGACTTCGTTGTGCATTTACAAGAACACGAATCTTAGTGTAAATCGGCTAATTTTTGTTACAGCGATCAATTAATTTTACTGCTAGCAGGGCGTTTTCAATAGAGCATTATTTTCAACGCCCAACATAGAATTTGCATTGCCTGGAAATCTTACACGCTCAGGAACGGTTAAGCAAGGCAGACGTGTTTTGGGGCCAGTTTGACTAAGGGAAAGCGATTTCACATTTTGATTGCAATTCTTTAACTATAGTTGTGTTTTATTACGCTCAGCCATGTAGTATATAGTAGCAGATATAAACAAAACGGTCTCTAAAAAAACTGGTTGATTTTAAATAATGAAATTGTTTGGCCTCAAATCATAGGACAAATCCGCTCAACGACAATTTTTGTACGATTAATTAGTTCTACGGCTAACAAGACTGGGCTTTTCGAATAGAGCAATAAGCAAGGCAAAAAAGGTTTTGTGCGAAGCATGTTTATAACGGTGAGGTTTGGAAACGACCAGCGGCAGATTTTTAACCCGGACTGCGCGGTCATCAATTTACTGGATGAGATCAAGCGCAAGTGTAAGGTGGTACTCAGTAAAGACGTGGACCTCACTGACGAAACGGGTACGTAATATTATATATTAGAGTCGAAATCGGACTACCAAGAATTTTTAAATCCCTAATTTGTCGTAGGCTTGCGCAGTAGCAACTTCAGAAACAATACGGCAGTATATTGTAAAATAATGGTAAAAGTGGGTTAGTTTACAACCACGTATTATGGGCGGATATAATTAGACTTGGACAAGTAGATTAATTTTAGCTTTTTACTATTAGATTAGAATTAAAATTAGAGCATTTGAGTTTTTCCAGATTAGATTAGAATTACAATTACCGAATTCCTAAAAGCACGAATTTTACTGGAATTTTACCTAGAAATAGGCATTACATTTTTTTCTACGTTTTAGCATCCTATGCTTTTTAAATATCTTAAGTCGCGTTTTGATCAAAAATTATTAAATCAAATTATTTGTTGTGTCTGAGAGACTAAAAATGCCGTTCGACGAATTGCATTTTGTGGAAAATCAGAATTAGATTAGAACTAGAGTTGGGACACAAGCAGTTTACAAACTAGATTAAAAGTAGAATTAGCCACATTTTGCTCTAATTCATTGATTTAGAAAACTAAAATTACCTAAAAGTTGTCCAAGTCTGGTTGAAGGTATAAGGGGAGTTAGTGACGTTCTTAGGGTTAGGAGTTGGAGTTAGTGACGTTCTTAGGGTTAGGAGTTGGGGGTTAGATAAAATGTTGGATAGGCCTTACTTTGACCGTTTAGATCTTATTCCTATTAAGACGGCCAGATGGTGTTTTGTTCCGGCCTGTGTTTTATTCCGACGTTGATGTTGTTCTTATTTCGGTCATATGCTGGCGTTTTTTGTATTTATATTTATTTCAGTTGGTGTTCCGCAAGATTATTTGATACCGTACATAAAGTGTTCCACATCTCAAAAAAAATTAAAAAACCCTGGCGTATGCCGCAGGCCTTCTTGTGGGAATCAGCAAGGCGAAACCGTTCGACAGGGGTTCGAGATTCGTGATGGCTCAGAACACGTATGTTCTTGTGGAGAAACGAGAAACGGCTTCTGAAAACGCATCTCTCTCGTCACAGGAAAAACTACGACTCCTGAAAGCGAGGCTTGCAGCAAAAGGGGTAAATCCTTAGCAAGCAGGATTACATTGCGGTTCAGGTTGTAGTTACACACAGAATGAATATCACAGAACATTAAACACATAAATATAGGCAGCATTTTGTAAACTTGGCAAACAATCCATTTTGAAAGAACGTTGTGTGAACGTGCAAAGAACATTTAAAAAGATACCTCATTTCTGCGTATGGCTACTCACTTCTGTATGCCAAAAAATAGTGATGAGTTGATGGCATTGGTCGTAGCTTAATGTCTACGTATTTTTTACTATAAAATAGGTCGCTTCTGTCGTTGATTTTGCAGAGTTTTACAGTATATTTAGTAGCCATGCAACCGGTCCTCAGCATTAACACAAAAAAATTGGCACTAGAATAAATTTAGGTCTTTGTGAACCGATTCCTGTAAGCTTTAAAATGTTTTTGAAATTCTTTAAACGAAATCAGAAAAAAAACAAAAAAAAAATCGTTTTTTCAGTAGCCTAAGCAAATGACAAAAGCAAAAATATCATATCTATAAAATAATCAATTAGAACATAAGGAAACCTAATGACCTTTAGTGACAATTTTTACCCTACTTCACTTAAAAAGAGTTGTCTACTCTATTATTTTTATATCACGTTAAAATTTGCCAAATCCCATAAAGCATGCCTTTGTACTACTTTCGCAACATAAAAGTGTAATTGGGTACACTATGAACATATCGGTAATGCAATAAAAAAATGAATTGCAAAGCAAAAAAAGATTGAGTAGATTGACAACATGTTAATAAAGACGTTTCGATAAATCATTTTCAGTTAATTTGAATGAGAAGTAAATTAAAGCATCACTTATAAAAGGTGGACGCAATTGCTGTCATTTTAAGTTTCTTTTAAAACGAGGTCGACCTGCTCGACCTATTTGGCATTGTAGTTCTTGATCAAGCTACATTACAGATCCGTGCATATTGGATTTTTTTCGCGCAATGTAGTATAATATTTGTCCAAACTCTGTCATTTTACAGAACGATCACGCATCCGCCCGCTCGGGGAGATCAGGGCGCGCTGTGTCCAACAGGGAACACTACTTTCCTCTATTGCTCTGTATCAACCAACTCTACCCTGACTACTTCCTGCATCGTAGCTTGGAGGAGAAGAAATTGCACGCAAGGAAAGTGGCCAGAGGTTATTCTTGCCTTTATATATATATATATATTTATATTTATTTATATAATTTTATGTTTTAAGGAAGAGCTTACCAAACTTGGGGTAACTGATCTGCAGAGAATTTTAGGGGTCACGAATGGGTCCACATCAGTTTTTTCACGAAGTGTTATATCGAGATAAAAAAAATGATATGCAAGTTTTAATTTCAATATAATTTTTTTATGATTGTCGCTAACCTCTTTAATATACTTAAATAGAGTCGCAGCCTGAAATCATCGTGTCCGTTTGTTTTTAGGTAGTTTGACCTGAAGTCGTACTCCTCTCCAATTATCCAAAAGTTACCAAAATCTATTGTTGCAGGGATAAAATGTTTTGGAAAAATCTATTTTTATTACACATTTGTCGGACCTTACTAGAGGGGTTGCTTTTGCTCTTTTAGCTAGTGTTGAACTCGACTTAAACGTTCCCCAATGATCTATCATGTGTTGTAAAGTGAAAGTGGTGAAACGTAAGTTTGAAAAACAATTTCCACGATTTTAAGGCTCTTAACCACCGCAAAGTTGTTTTTTTAGCATATTGACAAGGTTAAAAAAGTAAGTATAGTTAAAATTGATATCGCCAGTCATTTTTTTGTCCAATGATTTACATAAAACGGACAGGGTTTAACTGAGGTGATTGCCAACAACGTCTATTTGCCCTGTAAAGAGAAAGATACCAAAAATAATTTAGAAAATACTGTACTTTTACTTGATTTTAGAAAGCATAACGTACATGAATTTTTTGACATTTGCTAGATAAGTTAGCTGAGCAATAGGATATTTCCCGCAAAGATATTTCCCACAAAATCATACCCTTTTGTTTTTTAAGTCAATCTGACTAAAATGACACAATAAAAGTCTAGGCTTTAAGACACATTCTGACCTTCACCATATATTTGTCGAGCAGAGCATAAGAACTCTACTCCGACGCGAGAATCTTCCCCGGGACCTACACGCAAGACTGTCATGTCTCCCAACCGACTCAGGAACTCCGGCGCAACAAGAAGGCACATGACAGCAAGGCGACTCACCATATTTACCTAACATCTCAACCATATTAATTTGCCGACATCCTATCGTTCAGCTTTTTTAAGTGTTTTTGATACATTTTTATATTTACGCATTTTTTTGCGGGGTAGGCACGAGTTAATTATCTCAATTGTTTCACGTGAAACGATCAGATTGTTACTTGTAGTTTTTCGTTACTTACAGCGGTAAAAAAACAAAACGGAACATTGTGATTGGCCCGCATAACACTTACATTCGATTGTACTGCTAAGGGAACCATTCCACAAGATGTCGTTAGTGAGCCGTGAGCTCTCTGATCGTCAGTGTCATCTCAACCCTGTATAGAGTTTTTGCTGACGTCTTGCCGTAAAAGTTCCCCGTAATAAAGTTAGAAAAGCAGTCAATAACTCATAAACTATTCCGGTATTTAAAAAAATAATATATCTCAATGATAAAAAAGGAAAAATCGACACCATCTTGATAAAGACGTTTCGATACGCGGTTGTATCATTATCAGTTAATGTAACTGAAATAAAATATCGCAATGCTGTTATTTTGTTACAAAAAAAACTTTAAAACTTTGGTTAAATTGAGATTAAAAGTTAAACTACTTAAAAAAAAACTATACCCTTTCAAATTTGGGGGGAAGCAGCTATAAAGATACGATAAAAATGGTTGAAACATACTTGGACGTCAAAGTAATATTAAAGATTAGATTTACCGAAGTATAGTTGACACACAAAATATCTCCGTCTCTTCCTCTTCCCACCTTTGCATTGAAATCTCCCATCACAATTATAATTTCACCGTGTTTGCATTTCTTTTTAACTAAATTCAGTTGTGTGTAGAACGTTCTAATCTCATCGTCAGGGGCTTTTTCAGTAAGAGCATAAACCTGTATAATGTTGAGATTAGTCCTCTGACCTTTCAGTTTAAGAAGAATGATTCTATCGGATACAGCCAAGCATCCCATAAAACTTTCAGCAGTTTTATTTCCGAGTATGAAACCAACGCCACGCTCATGCTTGCTTCCTCCAGACCATATGATTTTAAATCCTTAGTAATTTCGCCTTGGTCTGTCCATCTCATTTCAGATATGCCAAGAATATCAATTTTTAACCTCTTCATCTCCAAAATCACATTTTCCACTTTTCCTTTCTGGTGCATGGTTCGTACATTCCATGTTGCAATCCTTTTTAACTTTGATTGGTTTCGACGAGTAGCTGAATGACGATCGGGTATGACCTGACGAACATCATGATCCCTACCGAGCGAGATAACTGCTCCTGACTGGAGTTGGTTACCGTTAACGCTGTTATCGTTTAATTTTTTTCTATCAGTGTTCATTCATGTTGACTAGGCAAAGAATTACAAGGATGGTTTGCCATTGCCTTTCCTTGCCGACCCCTGCATTTAGCCAGCCTAACTGTTTCCGTCCGACACCACGAGGAGGTATGCAGTAGGACTTGGGAGTGTTTTCTACGAGAACAAACAACCCCCCATTTTTTGACGGACGCTATTACAAGCCGTAACAATTACATTTACTTTTAAAGGGGAAAAAACGCACCTCAGTTATCACTCTTCATTCATTTATCAAAATACCAATCACAACGATTCAATGCCCGTAAAATGTTTAGAGAAAAAGTGATCAGGCAGCACATTAAACGAGTTTTTGGACGGAGGTAAAGTGATTTTAGGCGCCGTATGTTTATTTACTGCAATTGCAATATCTATAACTAGAAGTTACAATAAATTTAAAAAGCGTTTATTTTAGGGATTTGTCACCAAAACTTTAAATACCAAAAAAGCACTGCTGTGTAAGAAGAGCATTCTTATCTGGGATTAAAAAAACTGAAAACTCTAAAAACTGATTTTCTGAGAATCTGTATACAATTTTCCAAATAACGCAAAACACTTTTTCCCAAATATGTTGGATAGTTTAACAAGACCCTGTTGCAGCAGACAATGAGAATTATTTCACCCACTGCTAAAAATGGCCGCGAAACGATTTACTAAATTTAAAAGGTTGGCAAACAAAAAACGTCTGTAAGTCCTAAACTATACGCGATAGCGTATAATGCTTATTGAGTTCTAGGCCAGTCGGAATTGTTTGCTTAAATTTTATATTGGCGAAAGTCCACTTGCGTTTGGAAATCGTCACGACACGATTGATCATTATTAATTTCCTCGAGTAATTTATCACTTGTGAGCGCAAGCAAACACAATGTCTTATTGGGTCGCAGGCAACTGACATGCGTTGCAGTGTGTTTGGTGTTGAAATTAGTCGACTGATACTAAATCTTGTGGATTATATTGGTATCGTTGGAACCTTCATGCCTTATAACAGGGGTGGGCAAATATATTCAATGGAAGAGCCATTTGCAGAAAATACAAAGAGCCTCAAAATTTTTCTCTATAAAAAAGTGGTAAATAATGCAAGGCCAGCCGCAATAATAACAGAATTGTAATATACCAAAACGGTACTAATCAACACAGTAATAACAGTAATAGTAAAATAACACGCACAATAGTTATTAATATCAGTCTTTTGTTAACTAACTCTTCGGACTCTATGTCTAGTATTACGTCATAAACAAAATGCTGGCCTAAATAAAGAAAAGAAAAAAAGAGAAACGTTTATAAACGGTACTCTTAGTAACCTTTTCAAGTTTTTTGAAATTTTACGATTCAACTAGAAGAGCCACAAAAAACATGCCGGAGAGCCGCAGTTTGCCAACCCCTGCCTTATAACTACGGTTGTCCGATGCTTATCATTTTACTCCGATAAAGATAACCGATATTTTGGACAAAAATTATCGAGATCCTATTCGATACCAAATGACGTCATTACTATGCTACAACAAGCAAAACAGATGCAATTAAAACGTTCAAAGTCAGGTTACTTGGTTACAATTGCTTACGCGTAAGAGATAGAATGCTGCAGCAATTCGTTTACGCAAAACGTTATTTTCAACCCGATGTAACTAATTATATACATTTTGTAATAAGTCAGGGGTGGCCAACGTATTACATAAGGGTGGTGGTGTAGACCTGTGGTTCTCAACATGTTTAGCTTACGGACCGGTAAAATTTCAAAACCAATTTTGCGGACCGGTGGATCTTCAAAAATCAACCCAAAATGTAATTACAACAAAAGTATGCAGCTAAAAGTCTTCGTAGCTTTTACATATAATTGGTCATAAATTTTAAGACTTAACCACTCTAAGACAGTTGGGCACAACACTTGTAGCATTGTGACGTATGATAAAGTCTAAAATAGACCCAACTCTATGTTATGTCACAATGCTGCAAATTACGGAACTGGCGAAGTTCTAAATTTGATAGACAAGCCTTCAACATCTTGCATTTTGCAACTGAGATATAAAATTGTAATATATTGGGCGGACCGGCAGGAAAGTTGACGCGGACTGGCGGTTGAGAAGCACTGGTGTAGACAAAGCGTTAAACCTTCAAACAAAAACTATGGGTTCATTCACGAACTGCGATTGTAATTCTTATTAATGTTAAGCTTGTTAGGCATCATGTTATTACCCACTTAACATGATGAGTCACTGGAAACAATAAAATTATTTTTCATGATAAATTTAAACCCGAATTTTGTTAAAGACATTCGTCGTATTAACTATTACTTTCGTAAATTCTTTACTTCGTATGCCTCACAAATATTATTGCACAAAAAGAATAAAATAAATATTACTTGTTTGGTAAACTAAACAATGGTCTTATATCTACAAACAACATCCCTAGTCAGGATGAATTAAACGAATAATCTGTTAACTAAAAAAGGTCTCCATGGGTGTTATATGATAGCTGTGTATACTTTACGCATCGTATTGTCATCGCAACGTCAATTATTCAGGAATAAAACTAGGGTGTTTTGCAATTTACACTCGATGGAGGAACAAGATTAACGCAAAGCGCAAGAAAATATTTGCTTTTTCGTAGTTTAAATAGCAAGAAAAATATGAGATATCGCTCGGTGCCCAGTTTGTAAAATAGATCGCGGGCCGGATGATTTGCGTTGGCGGGCCGGGTCTGGCCCGCGGGCCGTAAGTTGCCCACCCCTGCATTATATAATATGTGCCTCCAAGGAAATGATATAACAAGTTATCAAGGCTTGTTTTCCACATGAGTTAATCAGAACTGAGAAATGTGATTGCATATAACCAACAGGTACAATTTTGTTATTTGAAAAAGATTTCCATTGAAAGATTAAAATGATGCACCAGGGCGTCGCCACGCCACAGTTTACAACATCTGGTCTAAACTATATATAGAAGAATATCTGTCGTGTATTGTGTTGGTAGAAGAAATAAAATTATGACAGTGTAATGAATTTGAGTTAACAAAAAGACCGGTTTCATTTTTTGGTATGGGCCTGGATTCACAAAGAAGGCTTATGAAATATGAAACTAATTACGCCTGAATGCTGTTGAGAGCGCCCTATTGTCCCAAACAAGACCCATGTTGTTCGCAAAAAGATCACGCAGCTAATCACAAGTTTTTTTGGCGATCCCTGGTAATGGTGTATTTCTATTAGCACTTTGTAAAGCTTTGTTAGAACTAAGTAGGCGAATTGGAAATACTAAGTTAAACTTTGGGATGCTGTTATAAATCTGCGCAAATTGGAAACTTCTCTCTCACAGGAGAAAAGTCTCGAACAAAACAACGCATCTCGTTAGTTTTATTGGTGTATTTAGCGGCTTTTCAGCAGTAAAACTTCGGGGTGGCTTGTTGTCAGTGCGTACGATCTCCTAATTGTTACGTCATCAGTGACGTATAGCGGTTTTCGCGACGTGTCCGAAAAAATACCTGATTTGCTTGTTGGCATTGATGTCACTTTCTGTTAGGTGCGAAAAACAAATATTTTCCACAAAACTATAAGTGTATGTAGTAAAAGTAAGTAACACATACAGTTTTCTCGACACTTATTTAATAAAAAAAAACGTTTGTAAATATTAAAACCTTTTTAAATAAAATTAAGTCAAAGATTGAAGGCAGAATATAACCTTTGAGTGCGGGCATTTTCAAAATCCACGAGTAATTGAGCAAACAGAATTTGTATATATTACACTTTAACTCGTTTCCACTTAGTTTGGAAGTGTTAAAAAAATTAGCCTGGCGAAATAAGTTTAAACATATTTTGAGTTACAGGGCGGCGCATTTTGTTTGATCACAAAACGTTAGTAAATATAAAACATTTCTTAACATAAATAAGTCAAAGATTTAGGGCGGAATATAACCTTTGAGTGCGGGCATTTTCAAAATCCAAGATTAAATCATCAAATAGAATTTGTATATTTGTCTTTTAACTCATTTCCACTTAGTTCAAAGGGGTTAAAAAAATTAGCCGGGCATAATAGTTTAAATATATTTTGAGTTACGAAGCGTCGAATGTTATTTGATCAGCAATAATAACACCGGTCTTGATGACGAATTCGCTAAAACCGTGACGTCGATTCGAAGACCACCTTCGAGATTCCAGGCGTTATTTGCTTTGCAAACAACAAAAACTTTCAGGAACATAAAAAAGCTCGTTATGTAAGATTGGATTTTTGCACGTCACAATATTGCACTACTGTCATCTAACCAAACACTGACCAAAGCCCGAAAGATTTTCGCCGGGATAAAGTCTGTTACTCATGGGTGATCAATCGAAGTTGGGCCTATTGTCAGCAAACGTTTATACAATTACTGTTTTAGGTTTTGCCCAAAGGTTGTTTCCCAATGTAAGGGCAACAACCTTTTCGCATCGGTGATGTAAACAAGTCATTTTGAAATGAAAGTCCAAGTCAAGTTTTTTAAAGACGAAGTCCCAATCCAAGTTATCAATTGCCAGTTTACAGCAAGTCAGCATGAAAACAAAACATTAAACCATTAAAATTGATGAACTATCGGTGTATGGGCAGGATTTCAAATAAAAAATCAATAAAATGCAATATATAGCAAACAATGTTTTTTACATGCAAAAAAATAGATAACAATTAACGTGCTTTTTTTAAATATAAATAAAACACTTAATTTCCACGCAAGGTAATTGAAACAATTACTCAAATCTAAGGCTAAATAACTATAAGGCCAACGATAGCGGACAACAAAATGTTATAACTTGATTATCGGTAAACGAGCTTTCGGAAGTTGTCGTTACTTTTAAATTTCTTTAAAATTTAGTTCGGAATTGCATTCGTCAACATTTTAACTGTATTTTGTAATTATTGAATCAAAATTGACCGGCAGATTTAACCACTCGGGCTGTAGTTTGAACATCCCTGAACTACAAACATACTCGCTACAGCACCAGGCGAAATTACACGTTCAGGCCATAAAGTTCAAAGAGACAAATCCCAGTCATATTACACCTTTATTAAAACCCTTTTATTTCAACTCCACATACGACGGGAAAGTTAATCGCGTAATACGTGAAAACTAGAGTGACACGCGTACCACCTGTTAAGAACCACTGGTCTTAAAGGAAACCATGATGACTGTAAGTTTTTCCCCTTTCACTATAGTTTTCCGTCTTGCGCGCGCGTAAGGCGCGACGCATCACACAATCATTTAATTAGGCTCGCCTTCCGTGGTAGTGCACGCCTAATTAGGCGCGGTAGTGCACGCCCACGTTAAGAATGTAATTAGCTTCTAGCCTTTGGGGTCAATTTAGTTCCTACATAAAGCTCTTGATTTTAGGTGCATGGTGCAGTCGACACCAGCATCAATACGAAGACACTCTACACGCCAGACATCAAACTTTGGTATGTTTTTTCGCAACCTTTTTTTGTTTGTATATGAAGTATTGTGCGCTAAACATTTCATTTTTCGTCTTACAGAAAACCTGCGCCATTTCTGGAGTGTATTTGCTTTTTACCGTGCGAAAATTTTATGTTCGCTACCGTCCTTTAATACGCAAGCAATAAGAGAAAAGAGTGTTTTACAAAGCTTGGTTTCTACAATGACTTTCAACCTTAGCAGCCGATAATGCTCTCTGTATTTCTGTTTTAATTCTTTGGTAAAAAATAAGATTTACGTTTGGATTCCCTTTGCAACATTAGCAGTAAAAATGCAATGTAAGCATTACTTATTTTTAGTTTTTTGCGTAACTCCTAAAATTTTCGCGTAATACATGAACTACACGTGTACCATCGGTTGTGAACCACTGCTGTAGACAATTCTTCCTGTATTTTTATTTGAATCGTTGGTGAAGAAAAATATTTAATTTCAGATTTTCCTTGCGACATTAGCAGTTTGATTGCGTTCGCCCTTACTTATTTCTACAAGATATCGTTCGCAATGCTACCAAGTCATGAGCACGTCTGTGTTGCAGCGGGCCCATTTTTGACAGGCTGAACCCTTAGAAATAGAAGCTTTTACCAATTTGAAAATTAAGTGAAAAACCCAGTTAAAAAATTATTTTCAGCAATATTGTTTTTTGTAACCACTATATAGTACCACATACCGCAGTATCGGCATTAGAGTATACACATTAACGACGACAAAACAAACTTTATGTAAGTCCAAGCAAGGGTTTATCAGCACGCTTTAGTCTTTAAGGATTAGGAAAAAAAATTGGATCTTAAAATCCGTCTCTCCGGCATTGGCCGTCTAGCTCAAACTCTGTGCTCATTTCGCTCGCAACCAACAATGTTTGTCATTAACAAACGTTGACGCGCAACCTTGGATTCTGGACGGACGCTGTAGCACACACAAACACGCGCGATCACATTCGGCGAGCAAAGTTGGTTATTTATTCGCTTTTATGTCGCTTTGCGCAAAAAGCGAGCTCCGCACGCTTCGCTTCAACTTTGCGTTAGCTCAGAGGTTCTTAAACTGGGGTCCATGAACTAGTTTTAGGAAGTTCATGAAGGCCTAATAAGTTTTCAAATAAAATAGTTTAATTAAAAATTAAACGTTTTGCACTGAATGTATTTAGACTGCATTTCACTTTCACATTATTTGGACCGGAAACGACAGATTTTTGTCTATTTATATTGTGACGTAAATTTATGACGTCATTTTTAAAAATTTCTTGCCGACACTTGTCCGTGCAAACTAATTTTTTATATAGGTCAGCGGTAAAAAAGTTTAAGAACCCCTGTGTTAACTGATCTTAACCATTAACGCAGCCCTCTTAAATCTGCCCATGCTAAATAGATTGGTCTAACACTTGTTAACATTTTGAACAAAATTTCATGCTTATATGTTCAATCAGAGCCGATAACAACTTGCGACACCGTTTCATTACAAAGACAGTTCAAAGTTTCGTCCTAGAATGATAATCAGAAATTATTACACGAAATCGAAATCATGTAACTTTGTAAAGAACAAGAAACAACACTTTGGGTTTTTGTAGGACCTTTTATACAATGTTTATATGCGGTTTTGTCTTTGGTAAATTAAATTGGCATGATGATATTGCTCTAGAAATAAAACCAGATTTGCATAAAAAACGGAAATTGTTTTTGGTGAAAAACATTATGGACACGCTCGAATATATTTGACACCTAAAATTCAACAATAGGGTTTTAATTTAGTCTTTAGGTGAGATAGGTAAGTTGCTATAGTACGGTTCGTAAAGTGAGAAATTCTTTCCGAAAAGGCAATAAAAACGCCCTAAATTCCAATGGAATACTAATTGAAAAAATGACCAAAAGACGTTGCGCAATTTACTGGCATGTCACAAGATGATAAATAACGACCCGGCGTTTCTTTCAGTGGCGAAATTAAACTTTTTTTATTGCGGATTCCGGACGCACTGTGCCCGACGTAATGGCGATCATTTACAGCCGATGCCGGTTCGAATTGACGTAGGCGGCAAGTTCATAGGTTCAATATGCAACACAGCAAAGGGACGTAAGATGTGCGACGTATCACATATTGCGTGTCCAGGGCTCGGAATTTCAAAAGAAAAAACAAGGAGACGCGTACAGTAAACACGAGGCGGCAACGTGACCCCGACCCCATCATAAGTTTACCGCCGCTGTTCGGCCCGTCAGGCGAGCGCTGCGTGCTTAGCGATTTACAACAGGCGTAACCCAACATCATCGGCCTTTTTTGTCGGCGTGCTACCTTAAGCTTGGATGCGGCGTTTGGAATATTTTTTTTTCGGCAAACATTGATTCGCCAATAAATAACTGGACCGTATGGCCCACGCGTTATTACGAGCTTACAATGATTTGACGACTGGTGATGCTTAAGTGCGCTAAGCACTGCAAAAACGCGAGACTGCACAGAAAAATGCGGTTTGAATTCAGCCTTAATCGCGATTTAAAGTAACAAAAATAGGTCAAAATGTAGCAGAACGCTACTGATAAGTTCAACGCTACGTAATACACCTAAAAGGCATGTTTTTGAAGTGCTTCTGAAGGCTTGGTAATGTTTGGCGTTTCAGTCTTTTTGTTATTTACGCCTGCATGATTTAACTGTTATAGCTGAACTATTTTCTTACGAAAGTTCGCAGTTGAACCGCAGTTTACATAGAGGAGACAAGCGCTATAAAGTCTAAAAATAGACGCGAAAACATTAGAGCTATAGGTCAGTAACTTTCTCTCCAATAGCAGGCCTAACTTTGACTTTTCTGGAAAATATTTACACCTAAGCCTAAATTGACTTTAAAGTGACTAAGGCCTCGTAAAAACGCGTCGGAATTGTTATAGTAAAAGCGGTTTGTGGCATTTATCACGTTTGATACGAGTTGTATGTTGAATTTTGGTTGCTAGAGCCAGCCTGTTATTTGTTTTATAGCCCCTGTGACAGGGCAAAATCGGCTTGTCATAAATAAGCTCGAAAACACGTACAGCTACAAAATATATAATATCCATATTTTGAGGAAATCCCCAGAAATCCTCGTAAAACAAATGTCCGGTTTTACGAATTTAGAAAATACAATTTAGTCTTATGGAACAAACCATTTACCATTGTATTATGTTGATTGCCCCTTTTTGGTGTTTACTAATATAATTTATCTTTACCCTGGCTAGGCCAAAAAATCGAGCTTCCAGGTATCTTTCTTTACCGCTACTCTGCGACCTTTTGTAATGTTTAAAATTTAAACAAACATGCTTTCAGTGCAGATAGTAAACGGCAATAAACCCATTGACTACATAAGTATAATAACTCAAAGATGGGAAGTAGCCTACAACCACCTATATTTAAATTGCCGGTCATATTTTCCCTAACAGTTCGCATCTTTTTTGTCTTTTGCAAAGGTTTTGTAATTCATCTGGAATTCTGTGCGTTTTCTGGGACCCACCGCAGAGCAACGTGACAAAATGAAGGGCTTGTTCAAACGGAAAACCGGCTCTTTCAGCGCGAATATGACGTCGGGCGACGTGGCGTTGGACAACAAGAGTCCGGTGGCAATAAGAAAAACGCGGCCACTAACACTTGAGCTGCCTTCGATTGCACAATCGGAAAGCAGCCCGGATTTGTACGGAGCCACAGTCAGACGCTCGAACGCCGCTTCAAGGTGGGTAGAGAAAAAATGGCGGTTGGAATTGTAGAGTTGAGATTCTTGACCGGGGTTCCGCGAGGTATTTTAAATGGTTAGGGAAAGTTTCCGTATAAGCAGCTTGATTGATTAAGATGTTGTATTCAAATAGCGTTTGTCCTTTATTGGCGTGCAGGCTTGGAACTTTGCTTTTTATGATTATTTTCAATACTATATAAATCAATAAGTTCGTCAAGAGACATAATAAACCGAAATTTTAGATACATGCCGTTTTAAAGGGCCCCAGAAGGGGTACAACAGGACCAAAGTTTGACAACCACTGCTGTGTCGAGCTGTGGTTGTTGGTAGCAATACTAGTGCCAAAGTTAACACAAAAATCTTTAGACAACTGTTAACGAGCACTGACTGGTAATAAAAAAAATGTACAGGTGTAAGCGTATTCAGTATTCAGCAATTTTTATAAATGCGTTGAACATTATTTACCGCAACAAAAGTCAGTTAAAAACAATCTTGTTAAATAAAATCAACTTAGCGACATTTTATACATCGATCACACTAAAACAAAATTTTACGATCGCTTATTTCAATTAGGGCATTTTCCCGGTAATGAAATCGTGATTAGTTTAACCGCGTCTTAACATATGTTTCGCTTTCAGTGTGTAAATGTATGTTAGCTTACATTTCGCCAACACACCTTAGAAAAACTGAACATTGGTAGATTTACCTTAACCGACTGCTGTTTGCACACCAGTATAACGACCAGTTGTGAGTGGTTGATTATTATTAGGCCTATATTGACTTAAGTTGACACAGAGACAGCAGAACTAGTAAGCGTGCCTCAGGAAAAACCCAAACGTGTATATTTTGCGCTTGCAGGAGCGTTATTAGTGCATACACGCAGTGTTTGGTATAATATTATTAATAGCAAAAATCCTTTGTATATGGAAATTTATCAAATTTAGTAGTGAGTTATGTAGCGGATTTTAATGTAGCTGGCAAGTTATATAAAAACTTTTTGCTTGTAAATAACGAATTGCTGTATTGCCAGCGGTTGTGCAAGTGCAGGTCCAGTACTTCGAACTTGTGATTTCTTTTCGCATATTTTTGTGATACTTTAAACGCCTTGGTATTTCCATATTATTTTTAAAAGTATTTTTTTAACTAGGCTTTTCCACACTGAAAATCCTAATATTTTTTGTTCTTATTTATACGTTACTGAACGTAACAGTTTCAGAATTCAACCTTTTAATTAAAAAAACACCCCATATTGTTAATAACCCTAAAATCGTCTGTCTTGTGTTAGTTCGTCAGTCAGTTTTATTGAGAATATTTAATCCAACCGGGATTTCGGATTAATTCACTATACATTAATATCTAGTTTTAATAATGTTAAACTTGTTGTGCGAGTTTGCCACCGCTTTTTATCTTTAGGTGTACTAATTATAAAACACAGGTTTAAAAGTTTTAACTTTCAGCAAAATGAAAGACTACAGTCGCCTATAGTCGTATAGGAGTATTCTCTAGCCCAAATTGATTTCTTTATATTTAGACAAATATTTAGGAAGTTATCTGTTGCTTACCTCGAACCAATTGACAACAAGTCAAAAACAACCCCTCTTAACCTCATTCCAGCAAGAGCAACCCACCTTCACCCGTTCGCACGCCTCCCAGCATGCGAAAGTTCCGCAAGACGGCCAGCCTCGAGCATTCGCTGCACGTGACGCGCTTCACGTCCTTCAGCTCGGCGCCTAAAGGCCAAATAAAGCAGCTGGACACAATCCCGGACCACTGCGACTCGATGGCTTCACTTTCGACTGCCGACGACGAGCTGTACGGTTCCAGCTGCTCACTACAGTCGTTCAACGACGAAGAGGAGGGAGAGCAGAGCCCGCTCTCGGTCTCTATGACGTCACTTAACTTTGCATCTTTCAAAGAGGAGGACGAGAGAGCGCCACGAGTGACCGGCGACAAGGATTCGGGCGAGGTAAGGTGTGATTGGCTGGCTGTTTTTGCACGGCGGCGTTTAATTGGTTGTTTACGTGGCGCGCATTTTTTAATTAGGAATTAAATCATGGTGTCTCGTAAGTAGGCTAGGCTAATGTTTACCAGCACACTGAAATGAAATGTATAAGGTGTAGCTGAAGTTTAGCTAAATTATTTTATATACGTTGACTTTAATTATAAAAAGATCTTACGCCATTAATTCAAACCAATCACTCGAAATCAAAATATCGAAATCAGGGGTTTTGCCACTAAGCCATTGGTTCAGAATTTTTTTTACAATCGCTGCACCGAGAAAAAAAACGCCGTACACTAGTCAAAGAAATGCAATTATACCTTGACAAACCACCAACTAAACTCCAAGTTATAAATAAATACCACAGTATTTCCGAAATAGATAACGCACATTCAAGACTGGCATGTTTACAAAGAGGTTGTTTTCCAAACGGTTTTGCGGTATACCTCACAAACGTTTGAGGCAAATCTTAAAGAACCTCCGCGCTCAACACGCTAAGAACCTTCTAATAAACTTTGTATTTGGCGTAACACTGAATAACCAAACTGGTTTCAAAGTTTCACGCGGCCTTCGTGCTTCTTTAAAGATGGACCACGATTCTTGCGAAAGAGAAGATCAGAAAACTGGCGGCGGGAAAAAGAAGAAGGGAATCTTCAACATCTTTCACAAGAGGCGAGTGTCGGAAGATCACGGGAAGAAAGATCAGGAAGTGGCCAACATAAGCAGGAGAAGCAATCGATCACAAAGTCTGACGCCTGAAAACAATAGAGAAGTCATGGAAAAGATCAAGGAGCTTCAACTCACGGTATGTGATTGACTTTAATTTAACTGAGTTTCCTTTATTTCAGCAGGGGTTCTTCAACTGGGTCCATAAACCCCTTGGGTGTATATTTGAAAAAGAGTCGATTTTTGAAGTGAGCTTAAGTCAAGTCATAGACTTAAGTCATTACAACACTTGTACCAAACTAAATAAATAGCGACTTGGGGTTATTGTGTCGCCCTATTGCATCCAACAGAGGTAAAATTAAAAAACAGGGTGCGTGAGAAATTTGAATTGGCAAGTTACCTGATAAACATATGACGAAGGGTATACGTGTTATAACACACGAAACCATCCCTGTTTTAAATATAGACTTGTTTAAACAAAAATAGCAACTGTAGGCCACAATTGAATAATCAAAGTCCGCCGAACATAACAAGAACAATATGTTTACGCATCGCAGTTCCCCGTGTAGAGAAAAACTACCCCAAGGCTATTGCGGGTCTCTTTTGTGACACTGTTTGTCACACTGGAAAAGTTTCCCGATTTACCTTGTCCTCGTGTTGACCCGATTCGTGCTGCCACGTCACACGTTTGTCATGTGTAACTTGGAACGACTAACCGCATAGAAGCTGCGGTCCAGTTTTAAAAGCGACAGTAAAGGTTTCGGTCTTATTCAAGGTCGGTGGTCGTTAAAACGAATTCGGGCCCCCGCCTGGTTTTAAGAGAACTCCTGTGTATGACAGAGCAACTTGACAGACAGCGTCTCTCAAATTGAATAGAAGTTATTGCATCACTTGACTCAATTCGAACTCCCCAGCCAAAAAACACCGGGTGTTTTAATTGAACTTTGTGCTCAAGCTTCGTCGCCTATCAGGCCGTTTGTTTACACGCCCAAGGGAAAGGCGACTTTTTCGTCGCCTGTCGTGGGTTAGTAGATAGGAATTTGTAAATCATTTATTGGCGGAAGGCTAGACTTTTTTGCAGTGAATTCAAAAACACAATATAACACTTTAATCCTTTCGAAAAAAATTAAAAAACGCAAAACAAAAGAAACACTTGCAAATATATGTTGCGACCCTTTCTATAGCCTCGGTGTTTGTCAGTAACCTTAAACACATTGTTTCAGAACCTTTATGGGTTAAGACCCAAAATTATGTCGCCGTTTAATTTGGTTGGGTTGCCGACTGCAAAAGTTCTACATTGTTAGATTTATTGCGATTAGTTCTGGGCAAGATTTTTCCAAAATTGAAAAATATTTGGATGGTATTTAGGTCGGCGCTGAATAGATTAAAAACACACTGCTTTCAGGGCAACAATCTGAAACCACGAAAATCGCGTGCAAAGTGGTATTTATCGTTGGAAATCAACATCAACTGCCAGCAAACACTATCCTGAGGGTTGCGGTAAATTGCCTGACCTCAAAATGTACTGGACGTTATTGGTATCGTAAATTACAACCACAAGACAACTTAACCTCTTTTCTGAGCAAAGAGCCTTTTATCGGCGGTTAGATTGCTCGCAATTAACCTAGGTTGGCTGGCGAGCAAGCCAATACGTAGGGGATAAATCAAATGCGAACGTAGCGGCCTTCAGAATATCTCCACGCACTCGAGTTAAACAGGCGAAACCATTTTTTTTAGCAAACGCTTATCGGAAGCGGGTCAATTTATCGAGCATTCCTCGCGTGTTTCTCAGTGGATGCGTGCGACCGTCGAAGGTCATTGCCTGGATAGCCGACGGCGCCCACAGCTGCCGTGTTGACCCAGCAAACACAACCCCCGAGCCTCTATGTCACTGTTTCTTTGGAGCTGCGCAACTGCACAATTCTGCAGCATTGCAAGGAAATTTGCCCAGTAAAGTTTACAGCCTTTGCACAATTAGTTTTTATTTGTGATGTAATGAGTCAATGACTCAAGTTAAGTGAACTTAAGTCACTGTTTTTAAATGACTTGACTTGACTTAAGTCACTTTTGTCTAATTATGAATTAATTGACTCAAGTCATTTTACCGAAATGAATTGAATTAAGTCACTGCTTTTAAATGAATGATCTTGAATAAGTCTTTTAGACACACGACTTAGGTTTAAATAAAGTGTTTTCTTTCAATATGTTTCAATAAAGTTTAAAAAATTATCTTATTTTTTGTACGTAAAACAATATGATTGCTCTATTTTGCGTTTTTCTTATTTTTAGTCGAGTTTGTACTCATAAAAAAGAGTTTACCAGCTTATATAGTTTACCTTTTTTATGTCAATGTCATGACTTTAAGACTTAACTCGGCTGGTATTAAACTTGGGCAACTGATGACTCGACTGAGAGTTAACTTTCGACAACTTTTGCATTCAGGTGCGCGGCAAAGAGGAGGAACTGAGGATGCTTAACGCCTCCATAGATCAGGCCAACATGACCTGGGAGGAAAAGTACAAGGCGCTGCAGAAGGACGTCGAAAGCGAGCGTCGGAAAAACGAGAAGCTAATGCACTACGTCCAGGAGACTTTGCCCGCGCCCAGGTTTAAACGCGTTCATTTTGTTGCGTTTGCACCCTATACAGGCAAACGTTTTACGGTTCGGCCCAGCGCAAAAAATGCGACGAATATATAGCTTGCATTAGTCATTCCCAAGCCGTTTAAGGTGGCGGCACAAAGATGTGAAAACAAAATTTGCGGCACACTTTAAAAAATATATCGCTGCACAGTTCGGTTAAGGGGAAAAATGCAAAAAAAAATGCGTTAACTTACACCAGTGGTGAATCGCGGCAACCCAATTTTAAAGTACATCATTGCATAACAATCCAATGCAATTAAAACTCATTCCTATTGAACGGTATGGCAATAGCTAATTATTATAAAAAAAATTAGGTAAATAACTAATAGTGCGAATTAAAGTCTCGCTTGATTGTTAGTATAGAGAAATGTGTATAATCTTACCAAAAATTACACAACACTTGAGAATTTCTCGAGTCCTTGACTTATCGCGGCTAACTGTTTTCGAATCACTGGCTTAAACAGTCAACATTTTTTTTTAAAAAACTTTGTTTAATTTAACGAGCATTTAAATAGCAAATCCCGCTCCTTTTTGTTAAAATAACTGTTAGAATTCTAAGTAAAACGTGGGTAACAATAAGTTTGTGGACGTTTTATTTGGTGTTTATCCATTTTAGATATTTAAAACACATGAAGGTTTGTAACAACGTTTGCGCAAAGTAATTGACTTTATTTCTAGGCCTTGGCGATGGGTTTGATTATTAACTAGGCTATTGTAGAGTCTTGGTTATCTGAACGTACAGCTTAGTTTCCAGTAATATTTTTGGATTGCGTATAGTCAGTGATTTAATAGTTTTTCTAGCTTACCTTAAAAGATCTTGTTTAAAAACACAATACCACACATATCAAAATATGCGATATCTATACCCACCACGAATCCCAGGGTGATTAGGTTTAATTTGTCTAACAACACAACGTTTCATAGCAAACAGTCCCTTATGACCACACTTTATCAACTTAGGCCAAGTCAGCAACTAAATAGCATCACGCTTTCTAAATTTCGAGCCAATTTATCTGATACTTCAGACCTCAAAGCGTTGCGCTATCTCGTTTGACGGCATTAATCTACCCCAAATGGTAAACCGTTTAATATAAAAGGTTTTAAACACAAAGTGGAAATAAGTACTAAACGGTTGGTTGTGCTTTCAAAGTCAACAAAATGATGTCGCTTACACATTGCTGAAAATATGTCTGAGAAAACCAGAGTATGGCATTACGGCATTAGCTTTTTTTTGTGGATATTATTTTGCTAAAACACCTTTGCCGCATTTTTACTATTTTTAGTGTTTTTTATGGAGACCCACGGTTTTAATATTTGCGAAATATAATGTCCATACTATACTGAAACGGGACACGACCTATCGTACACACCTCAGACAACACATACAATTTATTATTTTTGCAGCAAATCGTCGAAACGCATCGCCGTGCCGAAAAACCTCTCGTCCGGTGACGTCAGAATGACGTCACCAAGTCGCGAAGGGGCAAAAGTGTCGCAGGCCTCTAATTCGTCAACACCGCCTACCAAGAGAGAAGGATTGCGCGAATTTCGGCAGAAGGTAAACTTAAGTTAAAACATGCTTATTTATAAGATACGGTAACAAAGTGGAAATACGCAGATGGTTACCGCTTGGAGTGTTCTATAATTGCATACCTGGCATAGCCTACAGTTTGAGCTGTGATAAATGTCTTCACTTGTTAAAATACCTTTGCTGTTATAGGTAATTAGGCCTACCCTAAAACAGGGGTTCTTAAACACGTCTTTCGATCCCATTTGACTATCACATTTTTTCAAACGAAGTACTTCTTGAAGTTTGTTTGTATTTTTTATTTTCTGAAGTTTGTATTTTGACGTCAATTTCTTGTCTACCGTGGTCCACGCGAAGCAAAAAAATAAATTAGGGATCCGCGTTAGAACAAGTTTAAGAAGCCTTAAAGTAAGCTTGATTCTCTTAATTACATACGGTACCTGGCTTGCAGTTTGAGCTGTGATTGTTTGCAGTGGTTAAAAGACGTTTGGCTGGTTTTCAAAAGTAGGCCATACTGGGTTTACCAAACCTTTTACATACCTTAAAATCTGATTTCCGCGTTTTAAGTGCTTTAGTTCAATTGCAAATTTGACGTCCACAGAAAATCGTCGCGAAAACCTACGAGAAAAACCCGGAAACAAGGCGAAAGCTGTTGAACGCCATCTCGGCAAGCAAATGCCTCCAGCAACTATCCTTGGATCTCAGGACGAAGATTGTCGATGTCATGAAAGTTAAAAAGATCGCTCGAGGTAAGAAAAAATATTGGTTTCACGCATTAAATAATTAATTTCATTAAGTTACATCTGTCTCTTTAATTTTATCTTTACAATGATACATTGTATTGTATCGTATATGGCTTGCTAAGAGGTGTATGTGCACGGTAAGCATATTGCAATATTTAAAACAGTCGCATAGAATAGAATGAAAATAAAAGGTTTACAAAGAAAACTTAGGCTAAATAATGACGTGCAATACGCTATTTTTCGGATTTAAAACTACATTGGTGCACAAATTATCGAAATTAATTAACAGAAATAAGAATATAAAATTGCGCCTATACGAGCTGACATAATAATAAATGACTTTATCCTTAAAGACACGTTGTTGTTTGCATTTTTAAAAAATCACACTTTCATTTCTAAAGCATTGCTAAACATATTAGGTACCATTGAGATACACCTTAAATTCGTGTAATGTAAATCCATTTGCTTTCGGGCTTAACGCAGTTGCTTTCTCGCAGGAGAAAGACTAATGCAAGGCGGCACGTTGGGCCAGGCTTTCTACGTAATGGCGGAGGGTTCTTGTCGCCTTTACAAGACAGGGGAGGAATTGTCCCCTGACATCAGCAATATGACGGCTGGGGAAGCAGTCAGACCATGGACTGTCTTCGGCGAGGTTGACGTGTTTTATCACACCAGGAGGGTTTTCAACTGTCGCAGTGTACAACCGGGAGTGGTAGGTTAAACACTTGTTTGTTTTTGTGCTTTTTACTAACCTGCAACACATGTGTAACAGTGCATCTTCACATAGAAATTTACAACCATCAGTAGCCCTGTTGAACTATTTAAGTTACCTTGATAAGGCTATTTAGTAATTCAAAAATCTCCTAATTCCGGTAATAGATTTTGTAACAGAAATGATTTAGTTGAAATTAAAGGCAGAGAACAGAAGCGCTTTGCTATTGCTAAAATATAAGCTTAGCTCTATACTTGCTTCAATATTCAACCGATATTAGCGTTACTGCTAAACGTTTTGCTTGCGTTCGAAAAATTGAAGGGTTATAAGAATCATATCACAAACTTATCGCTGTTTATTTACGTACATAAAACGGAGTTGGTTTGTCGTACAAAAACTACAGTTTTATTACTATTCTATTAAATTTCTGTAAATGCACGTGAATAAAAATTTAAAATGGCAATATTTCGGCTTATACTTTTCATGAAGACAGGATTTTGCACCATATTTCAAAATACAATCCAAAACAGAAATGACAGGCATATCACTGCTTATTTTCGTCTGCAGGTCTGGTACATTACCAGGGACGAATTTCGGTCGGTGGCTGTACAGCAAGACATCGGAAGAAGGAAGAAGGACGTCATTTACTTCCTTCGCTGTCTGAAGCTCTTCAAGAACGTCGACGTGGCTGCGCTGAAGAGGGCCGTTCACCAATGCAAGGTACGGTTGCTTAAAACCCTATTATAACTTATATGGGATTATGTTACTCTGAAAATAAGCCTCAATGGGATACTGCCCTGGTTTGACAAAACAGAAAAATTAGAATAACAATGCATCGATCTTGGTTTATTGGAATTAGGTTTGAATCTCTGAGAACGGGTTTTGAAGTAAATGCATAACTACCAAATAAGATCTCGCTAACCATAAAAAGCTTCTGTTAATTATAATTGTTGATAAGAATTATAATTAACATAGAAGTTATTTTCGATTAATATCATGCCTCATAGCAACAGTTTATATAAGTTCATTTTTTGATGAAGTTATTTTACTGTGGTTTGTCAAGACTGCTGTTTGTTCATAACTGGACGAATAAACTAGCTTCCAGGAAAAACGTGAAGGTCGCTATTGTTTAAAACTGAGTACAACTTGAATACCGAGTGGGCCTCTTGATATTCAGCTATTTTAAGAAAAAACATTTGATGCAAAAACATAATTCGACCAATATTTACCTTAACTACAAAATCCAATGCCGCCACGCATTTGGCTATTTATGAAAAAGTGTATACACACGAACGATTGTGTACTTGAGATTTTATTAACTTTAAATAAGTACTACTTCAGCAGGGCTAGTTTGCAGAATACACCTTTGTGGATTCCGTGGCTTGGTACTGTTTTAAAATATTTTCTGTTAGATTGAAGCGCGATTTTAAAGGTGCCTAATAATTCCCAGGTTGAACATTTTTCGTCGGGAGATTACATCATCAGGCAGGATGACGTCATCAACCATATCTACGTCATCAAGGAGGGAGAAGTCGCAGTCACGAAGTAAGCGCACAATCCTTGCGATTCGTATTAATAACCTTAAATGTTTTTTTTTATTTTCGCACTGCGGGTTATTAACTGAATAACTTTTGCAGAATTCGATCTATTTGGTTAATATTTGTTTAAAGCTATATTTAACTTCTTCAAATGATAAAATCAGGCGGCACCGTTGAAAGTCAAATTGTTATGAAACGTTTGGCCTTTTATTCTCAGTTTAAGCTTAATGTAATGAACTTTGCTTTTGGGGTAAGCTTGTCAATATTAAAACGCATATTGTCTGCCAGTCCTGACGCCTATTGTCAGCTTTACGGTTCAAGTTATTTTTACCAGCAAAGTACACTTAACTTGAAGCGCTGTGTCGAAATGCCTAACCACAGCTTTTTAACAGTTTTCATAAAATGACTTTGGTTTAAATTGCTATAACAGTGATGTTCAACAACTGTAGGCACTTGGATGGGACCGAGTCGGTGGAGAAAGTGCTGAAAAGCGGACATGTTCTCGGCCAAAAAAGCAGCGGAAGGCATTACGCCAACAGCTACGTTGCGTCTGGAGACGACGTAAGATTTCTATGAACCTTTTAATCACGATGAAAAATTAGCTGGCAAAAAATTTCGGTATCGATCGCGGTGTTTTTTTTAATATGGAACTTAAGTTGAAACATTTTAATTATAACCTTAACTTACAGCAGATTTCAGTCATACTTCTTGTGATGCAAACCCAGATAAAAAAACGGCAAGAAACAAAACAATTTCGGCAATGCTAAAACCATGTCGACGTATTTACATAAAAATGATTTACACAAATACTTTAAAAAATTCTGTAAGTTTGCATTGTGTCTTGTAGTGCCGTAGAAATCCGATTTATTGCTTTATAGAACACACTGGGTTAATTTAAAAAAATAAATCGCTGTGTTTGTTCCGAAATCGTGACTGAAATTCCTATATTAATTGAGTATCACAACTACAACTTTCCTAACAGTTCCGATCCGATATTATCGTACATCTCTAATCCTCACACGATAATTAAACGATATGAACCTCTCAACCAGATTGTCCAGTTCATTCTCCTGCCTAAATCAATATAGGTTACATTAAAAAAAATAAAAATAAGTTGTTAGTCCATCATAGCTTAAATTCCTATATTAATTTAGTAGCGGAAGTACAGACTTGCTATCAGTTCCGATCCGACATCCCTAATCACCACCTCACGACAATAAAACTGAATAAAACCTCTCGTCCAGATTGTCCAGTGTATTCTTCTGCCTTCCGACGAGATCGGACACGACCTCCTTCGCGGAGGATCCACCTCAGAACGCGTCACGGAAGACAACGTGATTAAAAACATCCGGATCCGGGACACGATTTCTACGGATGGAGCTGCAGGATCCAGTGGATCGAGCGGATACGGAAGCGCAAACAGTTTTCCGACTGAAAAACGCAAACCGCTGCGAACCGACTACGGGGAGAAACACGAGCAACAGTACAAGTCCATATCCGCGTAAGTATATACTCCATACTGTAGGTTGGTTAGTGTTGTTATGACTTAAGGCAATGACTTGATTGACCCAAGTCCATCTCCTCGTATGTCTTATACTGTAGGTTTGTTAGTTTTGTAATGACTTAATTTAAAATGACTTGATTAATTTAGGTTTATCTCCGCGTAAGAAGTATATACTGTAGGGGTGTCGGTGTTGTAATGACTTAAGTCAATGACTTGATTGAAGTCTACTTATTCTCTGACATCATCTTAGACAAAATCATGCCCAACCTCGTCCACGTGAACCAAAAATATTTTTGGGAAGTATGTGCTAAAAAATTATGAACCATTGTTCTATTTTATTTTATAGTAGGCTACAACAGAAGTTAATAACTGTTGATTGTATTAGCGAATTTCTCCAGTTTTATTTTCTTTAAAAATCAAACAACCACAGTCGGAACATATATTTTTTTTAAGACTCGCTTTGACCTTTAAATATAATTTAATTAAAATTGAAGTTATCTTGCAACTACCTGTTATGGCGATTTTAAAGTCTCAAGGTCACATATATAGAGAATTTAATATGACTCTAGTGTAAATTTCAAACTGTCAGACTGTTAGTTGAACGCCCTCGCGACTCTAAATCTCATACCCCTTGAGTTCGTCACAAAAGATTGACAAGCTCTTAAAACAGCTTGGTATTGTCGCAACACCGTCTGAATATGCCCTTGTTAAACAAATTAATATTTGGTGAACAATAGCACGAAATATGCGAGGTAAAATAAGCTATGGAGGTTTTTTTTACTATGTTACACCTATTTGTATATCAAGGTGACGCCTTTATGTTCCACATAGAGAAAAAATTCCGCGGTAAACTATGAATGCATACGTTTATAAAATCGTCCTGAAAATAAAACCAAGATATATACAGACATTAACACAGTATTTATTTCTGATTTACAATAGAAACTCTCTAATTTGCACAAGAGTCTTTAATGACATATTTCTGTGCTGCAGATCTCTGAAGGGCAAGGTACGCTCAAGTTTCAACTATATTTCAACGATTGGAACCGGGGCTTTTGGATCTGTTGACCTTGTTTCCACCAAGACTGGGGACTACAACGTTTTCGCCATTAAGGTGGGTTGAAATTGCATTCGCGTAAAGTTTCCATAATTTATTAACAAATAAGGAATTATAATGCTTTTTTTTATTTTCCTGCGTTTTACAAGGCTGTTTTTAACTTGTTTATTTCCCTTTTCTCGAATATGTTGTTTTCGTCATAGGCTGCACACACGTTAACAAACTACAATTGCAGCTAATTTGAGTAACTTAACAGCTGTAGTATAATAAATAGGATCTTATCATAAATGTACCGATAGCTAAGACATTTAAATTCTAGTTGACCAACCAAGGACCCCTTTATCGTGTCTCTATGGACTATCTTTTTTGCACAACTTAAAATAGTGTTATATTGATATTAGTCGTGACTTAGACACAGTGCGCTCAGTTTACAGTTTTAAAATCCGTAAGTATACATTTAGGTCACTGTTTTTTATGACTTGATTTAAAACTTTGTGTAAATTGACTTGCTTTTGCAGTTTTTTTGACAAATAACTTGATTTGGACTTATATTTAATGAGTTAAATGACTTGGGTTGTATAGTTAATTGTTTTTCTTTAACATTTTATTACAAAATTGATTTATTTATCTTAAGCTTTAGTTATTTAACTAATGACTTGACTGGAACTAAAGTCATATTAAAATCATTTGTTTACATCCCTTGTGAACCCAAAACAGCAAACACTAGAACAGATACACAATAGTTGTACAGAAATCTAAAAAATTGGTTGTCATATTTGCAGCGTCTCTCAAAAGAGGAAATTACGGCGGCAGAGCTTCAGGATCAAGTACAAAGCGAGAGATTCCTTCAGATGAAATCGTCGCAACAATGTCCCTTCATCGTGTCACTCTACTCGACGTTCGACGATCAAAAGTAAGCGGAGTTACCGAAATAAATGCACGTTCTACCATGGAAAGCACAATTTGTTATCCACCCATTTTTTAACACAATTTTTGATACAGCTTTAACATTTTTTTTCAATATTTTGATACTGTTTAATCAATTTTGTTTTCAATTTTTTAAAACAATTTTAACAATTTTGTTTTCAATTTCTTGAAACAAATAATTTTTTTTCAATTCTTTTTTTTTTTTTTTTTTTCCAATTTTAAATTCACAAGGTTTAAATGGTTAGTCGGTGTGAAAAGTTCGCCTTAAATATTTGCCATCCGCTATAAAAAAAATGTAAAAACAGTTCGTTAAAGTTTCGAACAAATATATATTAATTTTATACCCTTTTTGAACAAACTTTAAAACGTCAAAATGCAACCTTTAAACAGCTATGCGCCAAGTGTGTGTTTTAATGGACATAATTATTAGTCGTACAAAGTCCACTCTATCTTACGTTTTAGCATTAGTTTACCGTGACGTAAAAGTCCAAGATCTGGCGCGCATGTTGCGAAAGAAGCACGAATTTACAATAGAAATCAGTAACTTTGTCTGCAGAGAACAGACTACGTGACCCCCTAATCACGTTACGTAACGAAATGCGTCACTTAACATTCCGTAGACTAACAGATAGTGTCAAAGTCCGCCGTTGGGGCGGGCGGGCAAAGCTAGAAATCGAGTTTGGCGTGTCCCCGAAAAAATTCCCCGACTAATTAATCGCGAAGGCCGTTTCGTCGAACGTGAATCATATGCTGTTTGCTCTGGGATAAAAGTGGGTTAAATAATAAAAGACCCACGCGATGAAATGATAGAACGCGACGAGGATTTATGTTGCACAACCAATCTTTCCATTAATCATATGTTAAATTAATCCTATGGCCTAAAGCTATAGCTATATTTTTTTTTTATCCATAATCATATACATGACAATTACCAATGGTATGTCACTCTTAAAATTGGTTCCATGTCGAATTGAGGTTAAAAAGAACAAATAGGTCAAAATTTCTCAAAAAAAAAAATTATGCTATTTTCAAAGTGTGTGATGATTGACATGTCGCCGGAAAACAATATTTTTTAGACTTAAGGCAAATTGCCGAGAATTCAAGGAATCCGTAACTGTGTCCATTTTCCGTTTCGCGGTGGTGTCGCAATCAGCCTGCAGAGTGACGCACCAAGTGTTTACATTGCGATAATACAAGAGGCCATTTTTGACTTTAAATTCGGCGATATTACAACATAGTTAATGGACCGGCCGGTGTGTTTTGGGGCTACGAATCGCCACTTATAGTTCTGCTCGGTCAACAGATGGCTGGTTGATTGTTCGCCCGCCCAAGGCGCTTGCTTGAGGTCCAAAGGAGCATTAAGCTCGCCTACTGTTTGCAGCAAATGTTAGATAAATTGGGGGCGCCATTTTTTTGCACAACTTGGTCGTTCATATACAAACAACTTTGATGTCTTTCAAAGAACTTTCAAAGAAAATTAAAACAATTCCTTGTGCCAAAACACGAAAAACGTTTGGACGTTTTCGTTTTTAATGGAGGCTTATGTACACCTTTTAGAATTGCCATGAAAAGCAGCCACTTTCAAGTGATAAAAAACTAAAGCACACATATAAGAGGTCTTATATAAGTCGATGACTTTCTATAGACCAATGTAGGCTGTCTTTTCGAAAACCATTAAGCGTCGTCCAATGTCCAACATTGACCATTTTGAAAACGTGCAAGGGTACGAACACGGTGCAACTTTAACTGACGACCCCACCCCAAAGTTTGCCTTGCAATCAGCCCGTGTTCTCGAGTGTTTGCGACAAACAGCGCTGCTGTGGATTCAGTGTACTGCGCGTTGGGGTATGACGTCAATCCGCTGATTGGCAACCGCCTTGCGGACGCACCCCGAGCGACTTTGCATGAATTTCATAAATTCCTCTTGTTGACTGCACGTTGTAAGTCCACTTGGGGTTCACAGGTTTGCCGCCTGCTATGACAAGTTGCAGCAGAAGTCATGGTAATCGGGTCATGTCTGCCTGAATTCTCAAAGTACTGCGGTTAGTTTTGTAAACACGTCATTTGTAAAATACCGTAAGTCCAAGTCAAGTCATAATTCGAGCAAAACAATTCTTAGTCAAGTCCTTGTCATAAAAATGGTATGTTCCTGTCCGAAACAGAGTAATGTTAAAAAAAACGCAATATGGAGCAAGCAAATTGTTTTATGTGCAAAAATTAGTATGAATACGTAAATTTTAGAAAAAACTTAATGAAAATACTTTTTCACCCTCATTTCTTTGAAAGACTTTGGTCAAGACAAGTCATTTGTCCAAAATACTTTTAAGTCAGGTCAAGTTATTTTGCACAAAAATCAAGTCAATTCATTTGAAAACAGTGACTTTCGTGGCATTGTTGTAAGACATTATATTTATTAGAACGTTTCTACATGCTCTTTAGGGTAATCAAGCCGCCAATAATGACTCTTCACGTCTTATTTTACTTTTTGCAATAAAATATTTCGAAGGGTTCTTAATGGTAAAATCAATCATATAAAATCATGTTATATGCAACTATTTTTACTGTACACGATTTCGAGTGGTTGCGTTGAATTGTTTAGTGCGATACGATGCTTTCTAGGAAAACGTTAACCGCGAAACGGCGAAGTTGCGCTTCGCACGACAGAAAAGCCGCAACCCGTCGTTGCTTGTGGGATAAATCATCTAAAGATTGCGAGTCAAATGTTGACCCACTTGAAAGGGAAAACGTGACTGCGCCGAAAGTTCAGTCGCAATTTATCCATCGGTGAAAGAGAGAAACGACCTTGCAAACAGTTTCGGTAAATAACACAACAGAGTGCTTTCAGGATAACATGCCAACTTGAGGTTTTGGTACAATGTTAGTTACAATCGCACCCCATCTGGACAATTATTTAGAGCAGTGCTTCTTAAACGTTTTTAGTTTTGTTCCCCCCTAGCATCTAACTTCAGGTTTAATTCACCCTTGTCTCATCATATGATAAAACTATTTTGTCTATATAAGTTATGGAAATGTCAGCGCACTATACAGTAAACAGCACTTCTGACAATTGCCAAAACATCGTGACGGGTCGCACATTCTTCAAAAGCATCAATATTTGTAGTTACCCCTACCTTATCTAAATTCAACCAATCGGCAAACTTTACGCGATATGACCGACGCCTTCCTTAAAATTGAACCAGACGAGTGTAAACGAGTTAATTTAAGGGGTCTGGCAGAGATAAGGATACTATGCATTTACTCATTACACGTTCAAATATCCTCAGGCCGAAAAACAACCCTATGGCTATGACAAACTTTAAAGTCAAAATTACAGGCTAGATTAGCGAATTGAAATGGGACTTTTTAAAAGTAGCCATTTTTAGTAAAACTGAAAACTGTTCTTACTTTGAACAAATGAAGCACGTTGCTGCAAAATCGTGTCCATTTTAACAATGTAATTTGTCTTATAACACTGCCTCTTTATCGTATTGTTTGCTTGAAAATTCAACAAAGCTATTCTCTTCAGAAGTTCAATTTATTCTATACAATTTATATAGCAAAAATGCCAACTGATTTACAGTTTAATTCAGGCAAATACTGCTATCACTGTAGGACGTTAGATGGATCTTTCAACAAAAAGTTCGCTCGCAGATTTCCCAACGTCATCCTTTTTTTTGTTTGACAGACGAAAATGCCACCTGGATTGCCGTTTGTGATTTAAAAAACAAACACTGTTACAACCAAAATGAATATGACCATCACCTACGAATTTAAAGATATCTACTTTTTGATGAAAGTGCCAAAACGATTTTTTCTGTCAAAAATGCCAGCCTCTACACTCTACAGTACCGTTGTTTTGTTGACGATTTTCCATACTTAGTCCAATCAGCTTGTCAATTTGACTATTACAAATAGAAATGCCTCCAGATTTGCCGTTCTTATGTCAAATAAGTAAGTGGAGAATTCGTTGGCATCGTTTATCTTTGGTACCGTATGCACGGGTCTGCAATGTAGCTCGATATGAATCTCCAAGCCCAAAAAGGTCGAGTAAATGGACACCGTCTCGATAAAGACGCTTTCGATACGTCACATTTCCTAATGATGATACAAATAGCATTCGTATCGTCACTTTTTATCAAAATGATGTCGATTTAGGCTTTGGGATTTATTATCAACTCTTTTTATCTTTGTTTTCTTACATGACGGCAAATCAATACAATTTTTTTTTAAATGTTTAAAAACAGACATAACCAAGACTTCATAGTCGTATTATAACGATTGTTTTCTTCCAGATTCGCCTACCTAGTAATGGAGTACTGCGGAGGAGGCGAGCTCTTTACGCTGATGAAGGGAATGAAGAAGTTGGATGACAGCTTTGCGCGCTTCTACACAGCT
The DNA here is from genome assembly GCF_963924565.1 of Ascidiella aspersa. NCBI lineage: Eukaryota > Metazoa > Chordata > Ascidiacea > Phlebobranchia > Ascidiidae > Ascidiella > Ascidiella aspersa. The sequence continues at coordinate 27,369,533 of NC_139451.1, forward strand.
TGCGTGATAGAGGGTCTCACCTTTCTTCACTCAAGGAACGTCGTCTATAGGGACCTCAAGGTAATGGGCAACTATAGTTGTTGTAGCAATAGTAAAATTGTTCTCCTGGCAATATTTTTCAAAAAATGTACCAACGTTTCCATAACCTATACAGGATTTTCCATTGTGTTTTTCAATGTTGTTTGATTGCCATATATATGTTTTCCCAGTTGCAATATCAGAGTATGTCATTACTTTATGTTAATGCTTATTGATTTAGGTTAATACTTAAATGTGTTCGGGTTAAATAGGAAACTAAATGTGTGTGGGCTAGACTTGCATGCTATTTCATACTCATTCTTAAAGGTTGAGGTGCAACTAATTGCGTGTTTACTGAAGTGGTTATTTTACTTCATATTAATACTTAAATGTGAATGTGTCACTGCTTGTTTGTGGGATGCAGTTGTCAGTTTACTTGCTCGTGTGGGTTATATACTCATTGCTTTTGATACTTTAAAGTTATTTTACTTAAAAACCACTAAACAAGGTTGGTCTACGAAATTCTAAACAAATTCTAAACACAGTTACAGTATCGCCTATTTCGCAAAGGTTTCCAATGTTAAACAGAAAGCGCTTCAAACATAATATTATAATCATTCTACACTCTTACCTCCCATACAATGCTGATCAGTATTTACAAAAAAACTATCCTAACTTTAAATTACATCGACACACAATTGTCCACATTAGCAAATTATGTTTTAACACATAAGTAAAAGGTGTTTTTTATGAGCTGGGAGCAAATGGGGTAAACTCACTTTTTGCAAAATTTCGAATTCCAAAGCGTCTTATAAGCTACTCCAGCTCTATTACGCCCACAAATGCGTTTGTAATCCGTTCATTTCCATTTTCAGCCGGAGAACGTGGTGATAGACCGCAGCGGCTACTGCAAGCTTACAGACTTCGGTTTCGCCAAGAAGCTGACGGGCAGGTCGAGCCTTCGAACTTACACGTTTTGCGGCACGCCGGAATACATGGCGCCTGAGACAATTCTTTACAAGGGTGAGTACTTACTTGGAACTTGATTACTTTACATGACTTAAATTTTTTTGGTAACAATGACTTGATTTGAGCGTCGTTTGGATAAATGACTTGACTTGGACTTAAGTCATTGTTGTAAACAACTTGTTAAAATTAAGTGTTTCTAATGAATTGTTTTATTAAAATTGTGTTATTTATCTCAATTGGTGCACTTGAAACAGTTAGATTGCTATATGTTGTCGTTTTTTATTTGAGAATACTTATAATTGGGTTTACCAGTTTTATTAGTTCATTTGCACTTGACTTGCTCTATAAATGGATGGTTAAGATTTTACTTAAACTGGGATTTTATGTCTATTGTTTGGACTTGGACTTACGTTACAGACTGTTGCACCTTAGACAGCCCAAACGCAATAAGTTATTATAAAATTTGTAAAGAGCCAATATTCGAGACAAAGAGTCATTAAAGTCGATGGTCTATATATGTGACTTAATCCAGTAGATTCAACAGTTTATTTTTTCTCCAGCTCAAACCCTCAGTGTCGATCTGTGGGCACTTGGCATCTTCATCTTTGAAATTCTCACCGGAAAAGCTCCGTTCAGGAACAGGAACAGAAAGGATCTTAGCGACCTCATCCTGGCTGGAGTGGAGTCTCACCTTGAGGTTGGCAGTCCATTATAATCAGCAGTTAAAATACCTTATAAAGTGCATATGTGCCGCTACCTTTTGGTGCCTTTTAAAGTTTTTCGTGTGAGGCAGTTTTTTGCCAAACTTAATCTATGTCACATGGTAATATTACTAGCTCAAAATAATTATGTAAATTAGGCGTGAACTACAATATAAGTTTCACAACCAATTTGGGATATAATTATTTCAAACTAATCCCCAGTCTGTAAATTGTAAGTTTAGATTCTGCTTGCTTAAAGTGAAATCCCTGACGGATGACTGGCTAAGGCTAAGGCTAATCATGGCGTTGTTGGATACTTTTGATTTAAAAAGTGCCTAACCAGTTCACAATGCAAATATATATATATACATGTTTGTATATATATAGCTTTTTAGTCCTATAAACCCAAATCATGAAACACCTTTACAGTGTTTATAGTTGACGATCCATTGTCTTGTCTTAAGCGTTGTTGGCAAGCGATTTTATTACGCCAATGTATCTAACTGTGGTCTAAGAATGAACCAAAACTCTTTGTACCTAAATTTATGTAAAATTAAAGATGTATGTCCCTAATGCAATGTTCCTTTACCCTTGGACTTCACACCAATTTAGGACGCAAGAGCGCTGAACAAAATTGGAGAGGAGGCCGGCTCGCTCATCGGACAACTCTGCCAGATCAGACCGGAAGAACGACTTGGCGCCGGACGTGACGCAATAAAAGACGTGACGTCACACAATTGGTTCGACGGATTCGATTGGACGGCGCTACGTCTCAGGTAAATTATCCATTTGTTCCAGTCAATTTTCGAAATGACGTAGTTTGTTTACTGTAGTTTGACTGGAGTGTAGAGAAAATAACTTGCGTTAACTTATAGGTGTTGTATTAAAAAACATTCGTAAAAATTGGGTTATTTATCTTTGTTTAACCGTTAGAAAATATTTGCTTGCCATTTGTTAGTCTTGTTGATGTTTCCATTGCGAATTGTCGGCTGATATAAAATAATTATACTAATTTTAGTTGTTTGTTATCTATTTTTCATGCTGATTGACTGTTTTTGCAAATGACTTGTCTTGAATTTAAATTATTTTGACAGGACTTGTATACAACACTGCAATATTTCGCTGTCAAAATAATTTTGATTGTCATGATTGGGCTGTCCAAGATAAATATTAAACGAGTGTTTTTTCATGCAGAACACTAACCCCGCCCTGGAAGCCCAACCTAAAATCAGTTCACGACACTCACTATTTTGATAATGATGCTACTAAGGAGTCAGGCAAAGAATTCAACAATTTTTAACAACTTTTTCGCCGTTACTTCTATTCGCATTCTTACGCGCCAAAAAAAGAATGTTTCCCGATCACTGTAACATATTTATGTGGTGAACAAACTTTCATATTTTTACTGCAAAATGAATAAAGTTCCAAACTCTAAAAAAGTCGTTTTTTTAAGAATTTGTTTCGCGTAATTTTTCCGCTGTCGTGTGTCCATTGTAATGGTTTGTTATTCAACCCAGTACTTCGTTACCTTTTTTAAGGTAAGGCGCCGCACCTGAAACGTCTAAAAGCGTGGTAGGGCACCTGGCGAGTAAAGCGAGCGCAAACTATTTTGGGTATACTGGTATTTTCTTCAATATTTTGCTTTATACTTCATTTTTTATTACATTTGGCCTCATAGTGTATTTTGTTCAAAGCCCGTTTTACCCAATGAGCTAAACCGTAAAAAAAGTAAAAAAATGATAAAACATCTTTATTTATCTTGTTAAATTGTCGCCCTATTTGCCTGCGGTGCACTGGCAAAGGGCTAATTTAACTTGTTGTTACAATGGCAATTGTAGCCGGTTTTGAAAAGTATATTTAACTTGTTTCACGAATCTGCACTTATTAGTTAGTTTTTATAGTGATTTGGAAATTCCCTTTCTTATCCTGTAAAGATTGAGTTTGTATTTCTGCCTAACGTCTTTAGTACTGTAGCTTGTTTTCATAATAGATTGATTGTATATTAGTTTACCGTATTCCAAACATGTAAAGAGCGTAGTAAAATTGTTGCAATTATAGATTTGCTAGCCAAGAAAAACGAACAAACGACGAAAAATAGTTGCCTGTAAGCTTTATACCGTTTAAATCGGGAGTACTTTTATTCTAGTTACGATTTTGTGTTGCCTTTCTATTTAACTTTCGTTTTTGCTTAATAAAAAAATTCGTATTCCAAACTATTTGCGTCGCAAAAAGGTAAATGTTTATAATATATGCAGGAGGGCTACATGCTGTGTAATAAGGTGGTGTTCGTAATGTGGATAACACTCTATAACCATATCAACAACTTTAACAATATGCCTCATAGAAATAAAACATTTAGGCGGTCGCAACCCAAAAGAGTAAAACACAGAAACTAAACCGGCAACTTTTGTTGTATTTATTTACACTACTTTAGACTCGAATGATGGGTCTGCATGGCGACATAAGTGCAAAAAGGTAAAAAAAGAATAATGGTTACCAACAGAGTATGTACAGCTCAATTCCAACAATGCAGTGATCGTGTGACAAAGGCTACTGTCAAAAAGTTAATGTTTGCCATGGACCAGATATGTGTCTGAACTTATCAATTATAAATGTTGTAGCCTTTATTTTAGGTAATATTAATTGAACTTAATCGCGCTTAGAAGGTATACTTTGAAATATCTCCATCAATTGTATCTAGCAGGAGTTCAAACGTTTTGGGTCACCCCCAACATTTATTAAAACTTATGCCCCCCTCTGGATAATATGTTTTTAACGTAAGAATAACATGGAGGATAACGTCAAGGTTTAAAGCTTTATAAAAAATAAGTGCACCGGTATAGAAAATAAGCGCCTACATTTAAAAATCATGCTTGTCGATACATTGATTAAGAACTTCTGGTCTTCAGTAATAGCCTAATCTAAATTGCTATGGGACGTTCCTTACGATAATTTCTAATACACAAACAAAGCATATTTATGTATATAAACAATGTTTTGTTCAGGTTGGTTTGAGGGACTAAAACCCTGTTTTCAATTTCTCCAACGAACTTTGAAAAAAAGCTTTTTTCTATAAATACATTCAAAAATTAGCACTTATCTTTACATATCTATTAAAGAGTTGTAATCTCTTTAAACAAAATTAAAGGCCAACATTTATACATAAGCAGTGGTTGCCAATCTTGCGTGAAAAAAGCAACAGAAAAACTGACAAAAAAGCTTAACTGTTGGAACATCTTAAGAGAGTATTTATAGATATATTGAAATTCAAAAGATAACTAGTTAATAATTTAAATTATTATACGCTAGTGGCCCAATAAAAAGAACGTTTGATTACTTTTAAGTAGTGGTTGTCAAATGTTTTTTTAGCATTTCAAGGGATTTATAAAACACACCTTTCCAATTACATTAAACAATTACATTAAATAAAGAACTTAAAAATATATATGTATACATAAAGCCTTTATACAAAGTTGAGTAGAACAGAATGCCCTTGGCTTCACTAACATTTTTAAAGTGCAATGTAAACAGAGTCTAGTGCGCTGTACAGAGTGCCAAAGAACAAAGTCAGAATCAAAGGTGGAAGAAGGTTTGGAGCCGAAGATCCTGATGGTGTGGCAGCTGCAGCAGTGGTTGCCGTCGTAGTGGGCGCTACAGTCGTAGTCGCAATGGCTGAAATGAGATGAACGGTATAATCAACGAAATAAACGTGAGATGGTTGTGCTTTTAGTTTTATCAGCTCTTGCATTCATTTTGAATTTGATTTTTTGGAAGTCGACTTCCGCTAGGTCACAGTTTGCTTAGTCATCAATTTTGCTCGTTCCGAGTCATATTGCGCTACTTATGTTTAGCTCAGGGGCCACTAAACTACAGCCCGCTGGTTTAATTCTTCTGCCCCAGGGAATATTTCCATAAGTCAAATTTCGGTTAATAATTCTTCATTTCAGGAAATGTTGTACCGGTAGGTTGCAAAACTGAGCTAAATTTTCAAGAATTAAAAAAAACGGTAATTTTATAAAGCTTATACTAGATAGATTTTCAAACGAAACTGTTTTTTTGGTTCCTCCATTTTATGTTATTTAGGCCAAACAAGGTAAATATATTCAATACTTACAGTTACCCGGCCTGTCATAATTTTTATAGTTGTTCCCCCCGAAAAAAAAAAGTTTGGTTGCCCTCGGTCTAGTTACTATGTGTTACAAGCTGTGATTTTTAAATAATTCCAATATGCCTAAAAATCAATTTTATTCAGACCCTATATTATTGTTCGTTGTTAGTCCTTAGGAATATAGGAATGCAAGATAATGCAATAAACATAAATAAAAGAAAGGTATAGACTGGGAGACACTAACATGAACAAAACAGAAACAATATAAATGGTTGAAAATATTAAACGTATAACAAGCATGTAACAACCTATAATCTTTGTGAGAATAACATTAAATACAATGCGGAAAGTCAAGACAATTGTGTAAGGTAAAACTGTATTAGGCCTACCTGTACAGCTCGTTCCATCTCCGGTGAACCCTGTTTTGCAAGTGCAAGTGAATGATCCTGGGGTATTGGTGCAATCAGCGTCGCTATGACAGATGTCAGAAGTCGAGCACTCGTTTATGTCTGGTCAACAAAGTATAACAAATTGCGGCACGTTGTTTAGTTTTATTAAAAATTTTATAAGCTACGATATAGGTTTTAAAACTGTACTTTGTTTAGATTTTGGGCGTCACACAACAATATAGGTTTCGTATTCAAACTCAATGGCAGATGTATGTTATAGCCTACTTTATTTCCGATAACAGGTGTTTTGGCCCAAAGTAACCTGATAACCAATGACGTCATTAGCAAACCAAACTGTGAAACTTATATGAATATACAGGGTGTCCATAAAGTCTCTTTAAAATTTAAAAAAATTATTAAAAAGTGAAATGATGAGATAACGCAATGAGGTCTGTTTTATGTTAATCAGTATTTCATAAAGTTTTAATTGACACATTAAATACACTTCTAAACATTTAATCAACATTTAAAATTTTGCCTGAAACAATAAATTTTAGTGTCAATAAAAACTTTATGAAATACCGATTAACATAAAACAAACCTCATTGCGATATCTCATCATTTCACTTTTTAATTATATTTTTAAATTGTAAAGAGACTTTATGGACACCCTGTGCTATTTCTGTCAGGCATTGTTTCAATTGTAAAATTGTTCATTAGGCAATATTTTATTAAATCACCAAGGTTTTGACCAAATATTCGGGCAATCTGCGTCAGGGCAATATTGCAATATATTGCAAGTATAGGCAAAAACATACATACTAGCATTACTAGGACAACAATAACGGGGAAAAAAGAAAATTTAAAGATCAGGCCAAAATGTGCTTGAAGGTTATGCAGCTCTGTTTTTCCTTCGTTGGCAAAACTTAATAAACGATTGTAACAACCTATAGCCAATCTCGTTGACAATAAAATGATCCACAAAGCGGAAAGTTAAGACAATTGTGTAATGTAGAACTGTATTACCTGTACAGCTCACTCCGTCTCCAGTAAACCCTGTTTTGCAAGCGCAAGTGAATGATCCTGCAGTATTGGTGCAATTAGCATCGCTGTGGCAGTTGTGAGCCGAAGTCGAACACTCGTTTATGTCTGGCAAACATAAATGTAAGAAGTTGTACAGTAGGCATGGCTTTTAGTTTTTTTCTAAATCTTATGAGCTACGAGAGAGGTTTTAAAATCGGGCGTCGGTTAAAATTTCTAACGGCGTTACACAATTTTTAGCTTTGGATCCAACCTGAATTGCGAGGGTCCGGTGTACTTTAGTCCGATAAAAATACTACTGGAAAAATTACTCGATCTGATAACTATTGACGTCATAAGCAAAAAAAAACTGTGAAATTTAAACTTTGAAATGTAGTTTTCCTGTATCAGGCCAAAACGTGATTCAAGGTTATGGAGCTCTGTTTCCCTCCGTTGACATTTGCTTTTAAATCAATTCTTGTAAAATCGAATGCGCTGCGTTGGATTGTAAAATAAGTTTTGAATGCAAAAATAAATGTGGTTGCGAAATGGCCTTGATACCACCCTAGTAAAGTATGAAGACATATACCACCCCTTAGGCAGTGTTGTTAATGACTTAGTTCAATAACCTGAATTAAATGCAATTAAGCCAAACTGTTGTCAAATAACTTGACTTGACTTAAACTTTTGGACGAAATGACTTAACTTGACTAGAGTATTTTGAACAAATGATTTGGGTTAAAATTAAGAGTTTCCTTAAGCAAACTTGAGCTATTTATCCTACACAGTTTGCTTGCTATGCGTTAGGATTTTCTTATTTTTTTAGTTCAGACATTGCTCATAATCGTACGAGTTTATTAATTCAAATACTTTAAGGTTTCTTTTTGATGGTCAGGACTTAACTTGAATTTGACCTGTTCAAACTATGACTTGACTAGGACGTGAATTGGGCAACTGATGACTTGTACTGGGACTTGTTATTTATTCACAATAACTTCGACTTAAGTTATTTTACAAAATGACTTGACTTTGTTGATTTTCGCGCACCTAAAAAGGAACCTAAGCTATTTTGAAATGACTTGTTACTGTATTTAGGATTGGATATTGGCTTCTAAGGATATTATTCGACACAGCCTCTAGCTACCTTCGCAGTTGGTTCCGGGTGGTACAAGGTTTGTAGGTGGGTAGGTTGCCGTGCTGGTATCGGTGTATCCCGACTTGCACTGACAGGTTGCCAGAGATGTTGCAGGACTGGTACAATCGGCGTTGGCATGACACGGGTGAAGTGAAGTGGTGCACAGGGAGGAAACTTTGAATAAAATAATAAAATTATGCTTTGCTGTTTGAGGAAATAAGTATGCACCGCGTCGTATTATTGGTCCAGTGGTTGTTAAACTTTTTTCTTACGACGAATTTAAAAAACGTTTATTGGACTTCCGACGCACCATTATTTATTTTCACGAAATTCCAAATTTGCACGAAATCCAATTTAGTTATTTGTTTGCTGAAGATAATAATAATCCATTATTGTTATATAAGAAACGGAATTAACATGCGACGCCCTGGGAAAATTAAAATGCCGCACCAGGGCGTCATGATCATAGTTTAAGAACCTCTTTGTTTTATGTCTCCCGCATAAAAGTGCGCGACAAAATAAACAAAACAATATTATTTCGTGCGTTTTCTTAACTGAGTCGTGCTGGTGTATACGCGATTTGCAGAGTATAACAAGATCACTGAAATACTACAAAGAAAACACAGTGGCTCGATCTGTTGCCATGGCGGAGTGCCACTCAATCGAAAAAACTCGTACAAAAATCTGTATAGTTGACGTAGTCCATGCCAGTTACACAAGATTTGACCTCGCGAAATTGCAACACAAAGCACAGTCGCTCCCCTATTCCGTTCACCGCCCTTCTCAGATAAAGGGCAAGACAATTTTAGAACAAAATCAATTCCTAACGGGAATTCTCCACAAGGTTTCATCACCTGTGGGAAACACACGATTAGTCGCTGAAGCAACATGTAACAAGACGCTGCAATACAAGTGGCTCCGTTTGTTGTCAGCTATTCCCACATAAAATGGTGCTCTTTATGGAACAGAATAAAGTTTGTCACGGAAATTGGTGAAAACTAAAATCCCCGCAAAATCTGTATTAGGCACGAGTCCCTGCAGGTAGAAAAACAAGACAGTGCAATATTTTAACATTGCCAAAACTCTTTGTGTGTTTGACCTTTAGCGTCAGCTATAGAGTCCCCCAGAAAGTTTAAGAAAAATAACCATCGTTGTGTTCTATAAATATCCCTGGCATTTCACTGACTAAACGTCGTTATTGCTTTAAATTACAACACGGCGAAACCAAAGTTACGCGATTGGAAAAACTTGCGACACGGTAAACCTGATAGCCACATGTATTACAGTGCCGTCGCACATGCTTTACAATAGGCATACCAAGCCAATGGTAGCTTTCATTACCTGACAAAGCAGGGGGCGTCTCGAACAAAGCATGTACATTCGATTTACGTAATATCTTTGTTTTTGTTAACAAGAATAGAATAAAAAATGTGTAATCCTTTCTAGGTGGTGGTGCAACCCTCGAGTATTTCAACACCCCTATAAAATATATTGTAACAAGATATTGTGTCAAAGCGTTAATAAAATGCAACTTGTGTAGTTTATTTTTTGGAAGACAAATGTGCTACTTTTGGTGTATTTGGTGGATTTGTATGGTTGCCTTCATAATCCAAAACACCAGAAAACAAGCACACTGATTTGCGTGCAAAGCACCTTTAACCTTTACAACTAAACTTTTTAAGAGTTAAAAGTTGCAATCTTCTTTGAAGCCACATAACGGGTCTAACACAGTCATGGTTCGATCAGTTTTAGTATTTAGCAAATTTAAACCAAAATTACGTTCCTGCTTCATTCAAACCACTATGTCACGCCCTAAATCAGTGTTAACAATTGTTTCGTGGCGACCCAAATACGAAGCGTAAAAATAACGGAAGACAATAGCAAAAATAAGGTAGAATTTAATAAATAAAAGTCGTGTCTTGGTATTGCTTATTAATTATATTATTGGAGAAATTTGCTCCGGACCAATTCTATTGAATCTAACTAGGGATGTCCAATAATATAGGATTGGAGCCGATACACGACCCTAAGTGATAGTTTCGGTACTTGTCCGATACTAGGTTGGTATCGGTTCCGATCCAAAACCTAATTAACATCGAAATTTAGCCATGATTTTGGATTTAACACAGTTATTACTACATTGAAATGTAGTATTATCAAAAAACAGTACGTAACAACTTGGTAACTAAACTTCTCAACGCTAAAGCCATTTTGTTCTAATAACCGTGAAAACTGTGCCGCTGAATTATTCACTTTCATTTCTTTTACTTGTTTTACCAAACATAGTAATGACGTTTTCTGTATCGGAATAAAATGAATTTAAAGGACATACCTAAATCCAACCATATCCAACTGCGGCCCAAATTTCGGGTCGCGACCCATATGTTGAGAAAAAATTTCCCAAATCAAGAGATTGAGTAAGTTGGGCCAACTACACAGTAACAGTTCTGCACGAGTTCGAACTTAACAAATTTAATCAAACGCCTAGTGTAGTAATGACTTAAGCCAATTACTTGACTCAAGTGCACATAAGTCACTATTTTAAATGACCTGACTTGACTTAGATCTGTTAAACATATGACTGGTGTTGAAATAAATTATTTTCATTCAGCATTTTTTTAAAGTTGGGTTATTTATCCTAATACTTGCAGGCCTACATAAAACAATTTGATTGTTATACGTTACGGTAAAGATATATTTTACATAAAATTATTGCTCATATTCAGACGAGTTTATCAGTTGGACTTTTCTAAAGTTAACTGCCTATAATTATGACTTGACCGGGACTTGACTTCTTGTTATGTTTTCGAAAAGACTAGACTTGGGCTTAAGTTATTTTACGAATGACTTGACCGGGACTTGAGTCATTAAAAAAAACTTTTTCACAACACTAATAAACACAGTTTGCTACATTACAAAACAGCACTTACTAGTAGAAGCAGATCCGGAACATGAAGTGGCTGTGCCCAGAGCGGTCGCGGCGCTTGTCTGATCAGCGTAGGCAGCCGTGTTGTTTCGCAAGATAATAGCTGCTCCGGTCGAACCGGGAATGGTCAGGGTGCTTTGCCAAGCAGCGAACACTGAAGTTTAAATCGGAGTGTTTGATATTAATGTGTTGCTGAAAGCGTCCGGTACTTTATTATAGCGAAACACCATCGCGCAACTAAATACTCAACTGCCATGCCTTAAAAAGCAAATTTACCGTAGCCAAATTGGTTGAGTAAAACAACATCATTTTAATAAACACGTTTGATATATACTTGTATTATCAGTTGTTGACTAGGATCAATGCCAATTTTTATTTTTAATATCATTACAATTTCACAACTTAAAGCTCCGGTCAAAATGTACAACAATATAAACACTTTTTTAATATAACAGTTGGCAGCAATAGCTTATTTCACTTTTTTAATACTCAACTATTCATTTGATTTTTTGTAGTGTTTTATCTATATAGCAAGGTGTTTGTCGAAAATATAAAAATAAGGACAATTTTTGTATAGACATTGTTTTGATACACTCTATATACATTTAATGAACTGGCGTTTACAAAGTATAGTTCAGCAAAACATTGTCACTTAAAATTCTCGCCAAACAATATACAAGCTTTGAAACAAACCACTATATCTATCACCTTGGAAAGGGTTCAATTTTTTAGACAAAGAGAAACCAGTAAAATGCTACATACCTGCCGCAGAGTCAATTGCGTTTGACAAACCAAAAGAAGCTAAAACAGCCAATAAAAGGAGAAGTAGATGTTTACTCTTAGGCGTTGTTTTTTTGCTCAAATCATCCATGTTTGACGAATGAAGAATTCGAGTGAAGTTCAATCTTTTGACGATTAAAAAAGTAATGCCTTTCTACTAACACGGCCATAATAAGATATGTGCGATGGATGTCGGCGTTATATACTGGTAACTGGATACAGGCAGGCGATATGAAAAAATCCCTGGGTTGTCTTCGTTGCGTGGCCAGCAAGTCAACAACCTTATGAGAATTGCGGGCAAACTCTTTTGAATGTTTAGGGCAGTGTTTCCCAACAGTGGTGTTACGGCACACTGGGGTGCTATTTCTAATGCTCAAGGGTGCTGCGAGATATTTTGAAATATTTAGCATTTTATTTTTGCTATTATTGCAAAGCCTTTTACTCTTTGTCTATAGTTAGAGTACAATAAATCACAATACAATTCTTTGCTCAGAGTTTATTCGCACTTTGCTCAGAGTTTATTCGCATTGTTACAGTTTCGTTTGTTTATAGTAAACCACTTGACATTATAAATAGTGAGTTACTCAACGAAAATTCTACTGAGGTGCCAAAACCCTATTTATTTTTTTCTTGGGGGTGGCAGCCATAAACGGTTGCGAACCACTGGTTGAAGCTATCAGAGATGTACTGTGCGTGATTCGTGTATCACTCAGGGTTTGCCTGATGTTTAAGTTGTAATAGAGGTTGAGGATTTGCTTGGTTATTTATGATCGCAACTGAATTGTTTTTAACTTCCACATTTTGCTTTGCGAATGCTTAAAAAAATAAGCAGCAGATATAAAACTTGTTTTGCCTGATATTTAAGGAAAATGTCGATGTTGTTACTAAATGTGGGCGTTCTGACTAAATAACGTTTTTTGTCCGATGATCGCTGAGTTTTTTTTACTGGCTTTTGTAACAATAAGTTGGAACAAAATTTGAGAAAATGTACACCTTGATTTAATACCAATATTGTAAACCATTTTAAAGTCATTTAAAATTCCAAGTCCCAGTCAAGTTATTTGCAATATCACTTAAGTCATTCCCAAGTAACAAGTTAAGTACAAAACTTTACTTACCGAAGTCCGCGTCAATACTATTAACTTCTATAGCTAATTAGATTAGAGAAGTCCTAATCTTTAACATCAAATAAAATTTTTGAAACACAAATTAATAAATCATTTACATCTCCACCATTATTATACGTATGTCGTATGTACAGGATCCTATGTCACATCATTTGTAAAACAACTTAAGTCAAGTAGTTTTATCCATAGACGTATGTCAAGTCAAACATAATTGATAGCTTAAGCCGTTAGAACACTGGTTCATAAGCCTTACGTTACTTGCAAAACAAAAACGTAACAAATAGAATCACGGAATACAACATATCGCACAGATGATATAAACCGGGGTTCTTAAACTTTTTTTACCACGGACCCCTAAAAGAGCTCGCGCGGACCACGCTAGGTCAAAAAATGTAAAACTGACGTCATAAATTTACCTCACAATACAAATAGATTTAAATCTGCTGATTTCGGTCCAAAAATGTGAAAGTGAAATTAAGTTTTATTACAGTCAGTGTAAAACCGTTCTATTTTTAATTAAATTGTTCTCTTTGATAAATTGATTTACTTCCAAAATATACACTGATATTTCAATTAGGCGTTGATGGACCTCCTAAAACTAGTTCACGGACCCCCAAGGGGTCCATGGACCCCAGTTTAAGAACCCTTGATATCAACACAGTCATATTTAAAGAACACTTGACTGCCAGAATATGCTTTCCCTTTATTATAGGATAAATATCTTGTTCGTATGTTCGTCGACGTGGGTTTGTGGGGCACGAGTTCAGCTTGTTGAGCTTATAATAGTTTATTCAACAGAAGAGTGTTATAATTGACACTTTTGTTCTGACTCCAACTTCAAAGGTGCGTATCTAACTCGCGAGCCGCCACAAGACGTTCTGGTGATTAGAATTGTATTAGTTGATGAACGAACAACCAGTTTCAAACTATAGATCGGCGAAACAAGTTAGCATATAGCCGATACAACTTGCAAATATCCACGTTGTTAACAGCACAAGTCGATAGCTAAGAAGACGTTAGTTATCAAGCGGATTGCGGTCTTAAGTAGCTAAAAACAATCCAAATGCTGACCGCAGTGATAATGGCGAAACAAGCCATTTAGCATTTGACACTTTGGTGCGAGTTAGCGTTGCTTTGCATAGGCAATACTTCTGTCACATAAGCATAAACATCAAAAAAACATACGGTAAGTACAGAGGCCATTAGTTGGTAATAACAAATCATGCCCTCTACAGGTTACCTACTAGAGAGGCATAAACGTCCGCAGTGGAACTTAGTTACAATTTTATACCTTAGTTGCAAAATGCAAGATGTTAAAAGCTTGTCCATCAAATCTAGAACTTCGCCAGTTCCGTAATTTGCTGCATTGTGACGCAACATAGAGTTAATAGTTTACTTTGGACTTTATTGTTCGTCACAATGGTGCAAGTGTTGTAGTAGGCTACAACTCGTTTAAGTCTTAAGCTTTAAAACCAGTTGTAGTTGGAAAACTTCAATGAACCACGTAAAATACGTATAATATCAAAAAGACAGCAGCAAATTGCTTATTAAATTGACGTTTCCATTCTTTGTTTTTAAGTTGCATATACTTTTGTCGTAATTACTTTTTGGGTTGATTTTGATTTTTGAAGGTCCACAGGTCCGCAAAACTTGTTTTGAAATTTTACCGGTGCGTAAGCTAAAAAGGCTGAGAATCACTGCACTAGACTACCATATTCCTTGCACTTTTACTTGAAGTGTTGTGTAGTCAACCAGGTAGAAAGCAAGAATAACAGGTGCCAGCCATCGAGAAAAGGTGAAGTAGCAAAAGCTGTTGGAGCAGCGGTTGTGGTCACATCTAAAACTTGTAGGCCTACAAAAGGTTGATTCAAAAACACAGTTAGAAAAAATATGTAACGAAACGAACGCTTCGATGTGTGTGTTCATCTTTATCGTTTTGTGTTATTGTCAAAATACCCACAGAGGCATTTGTAATTTTATTGTGTTTAAGGTAGTGGTCCAAGTTGTTGCCTGCCCAACCCTTCCTTAATTAACCAAAAACAAAAACAACAAAAACAAAACAAGGAATATGTAATAAACCAAGATGCAAATAACTAATTCATATCGTCACTTGCACGCAGTGTTTTTTTTAAGGTGGGACCGAAACGGTCCCCCAAAATTTACATATATATCTTTTTTTTTTTTTTTTTTTCCAGTTATATCTTTTTCCAAATTCCAGTTATAAAAGATTATCTTTTAGTGTAGAATTCATAAAGCCGTTTGATACCGTATAGTACGTATTTGTGTATTACGCCATAAAATTACATCGCGCACACACTTTCAGAGTGACGTGATGTATTTCGAAGAATTGGATTTGCCTAATACATTATTAATAAAAATAGAAATACACAAATCCAACGCCTTATAAAAACTTATTGGGCAGTTTTCATAATTCCATATAACAGCTGATGGCAAGAAAGATGTTTACGCTTCGGCTGTAAATGTCGACATACTTGCGCCTGGCGTTCCAGAGCAGAATGCACTCCTGTGGCTGAATCTGTTTCGCTGCTTTAACAACCCCCTTTGCCGCGTATTGACGCGAGACAGAGTCTGTACAACCGGCGTCGTTTTAACCAAGTGCCTTTTAAGAAATATTGCTACCGCTAGATAAGAGTACAATTACAGCATCTGGATATTTGAAGTCTCTACGATTGATAATTTACTGTAAAACTCTGGACAACAAACGGTGTGAAACATACCAAAATAAAACAATCCATGAATGAATTCGAGCAAAAACAAGATATGCACCGAAAATAAATTTTTTTGGTCCACATAATATGCGAAACTACCTAAAAGTCAGCGAAAGTACGCCGTACGCCAGGCATGTAGTAAGATAGTAGATTTAACATTTTATGAAAGACACACACAAACATATGTGTTTAATAACATCTGTGATCTAGCCCCTCGGAAGTTGCTTTATGACAAACGATTACGGCTTCCGTATCAATAGTACACCGAAAAGCCATCGCAGACTCGCCGAATCTGTCGATCTATGATGCAAGCAGAGCAAGCCAGAAAACCAACTGGCCTGCAGTGAGGTTCGAACTCCGATATGAATTATTATACACCGATATGAATTATTACGTAATATTCTAGTAGTGTATGCCGCTGTTCAGTAAACTTGTGACGCACAACCGGTTCTTCGGCTTACTCGTTTCGTTAGCAATCTATTCCTGCTTGTTCATTTTAGAATAACCCAAAAATCAAAAAAAAACAAGAATTACTTGCGTTAGGTTTGCTGATTAAGTACGTTTTAAAACAGAGTTTTTCCCTATTCCTCAACACATTTGTTCCAAAACTAATTTGTCCTTTTTGTTTCTTTTTTTAACATACAAACGACTCACGTTTGTGAAAAAACAGAATATTGCAAGCTCCAAGACTTGTAGTGGTATTAATATAGGCTGTTTAAAGATAAAAAAATAGTGTACTGTACTACTTACCTTTTAAAACCTACTATTTTTTTATTTAATACCTCAAAAAGTAAGTAATCGTGCAACTCGTTTTGTTTTATCTGTGCGACGTCAGAGGTGTATTACATACTTTAGATTTTATTCCGATTCCAACACTAGTTCAGCTAATTGTCATTGGCCAGAGTCATTAATTATAAGGTTGATTAAAAGCTGTAAACCGTACTTACGACTGGCCGCCGAACTGGTACAGTTTAGAAATGAGGACAACGCCGTTGTGGCCTTGGTTTAGTCAGCGTAGGCTATTTGGTTGGTGCTGAGAACTACATGCTTGCCAGTGTAATGCGACAGGGTTGTGTAACTTGTGGTGTTTACTGTGTTGATAAACACGTAACAGTGTGCTTTGCGAATGTTTTACAAATAAGCAAGAGCTAAAAAAATGTTACTAGGGTTAAAACCTCTATTCAGTCATTCAAGTGAAAAACTTTTTCCGCTCGACTTTTAGGGAAAATGGCGATGTTGTAACTGAAGTAAACAACAATTTGACAAAATTCACATCTTAATCTCATACCAGTGTTGTGAACAAGTCATTTTTAAATGAAGTCCCAGTCAAGTTAGTCAGTTTAAATGAAGGCCCAGTAAAGTCATTCTTAAATAATAGTCAAGTCCACGACAATCCAAGTCGATAATATATAGCAAGCCAGTTAGAATAGTCCTAACCTTTCACATCAAATAATAGACTACAACTACACAAATCAATAAATCATTTACATTCCAGCATGATTGTACGTAGGAACCTATAGTCCAAGTCAAATAATTTATACAACATTCTTAAGTTAAGTCCAAAAACAATGGCGCCATACATTACTGACAAAACAAAAACAAATGCAACATATAGCACAGATGATATAAATACAGTCATATTTAAACAACACTTAATTGCCAGTAAACTTTTCCTTTATTATGGCATGATTAGCTGGTTCGTGTTTTCGTCGATGTGGGTTTCTTACTATAGGGAGGCATAAACTCCCGCAGTGGAACGAAAGATATCTTTGAACGATACCAATCGTCTACCATATCCTTTTGCACTTTTACACAAAGTGTTGTGTAGTCCACCATGTAGCAAGCAAGAATAACAGGTACCAGCCATCGAGAAAAAGGGAAGTAGCAAAAGCTGTTGGAGCGGCGGTTGCGGCCACGGCTAAAATTTATACAAAATGTTGATTAAATACACAGTTAGAAAAAAACTTATATAACGAAAAAGATACTTCGGCTTGTGTTTACCTATATCATTTCGTCCTATAGCGTCAAAATGCCCACCTAATCATTTGTAATTTTAATGTGTTTAAAACAGAGATTCTTAACATTGTCGCCTGTCCAACCCTTCCCTAAATGAGGAAGTAAATGAGGACTGCATTAGGCACCAAAACAAGAAATATTTAATAAATTACGATGCAAAACACCAATTTATGTTTGTACTTACATAGGCTACTCAGCAGTACACCAGCTGTCAAATCACTGGGCTGGGAGTAGGGACTCTAGTAATACTATACGTGTAGGACAACCAGAGTCCCTAATCCGACGAGCACTTGCGTAATACCAAATTTCGAAACTGATAAGGCTGCAAACTTTAAATTGAAAAAATGGAAAAATACAATATAGTGGATATTTTTCCAACCATGAATGGAGGGGTGGATGAATTGTATAACACACCCTAGTGGGTTACTGAATATCCACCTTATTTCAGTTACGTAATTAGATGTAGAGTCGGAGCCGGTATTCAACAAAACCCCACATTTGGCCGGAGTCGGACTCGCCTTTTTACCCGACTCCCCAGCCCTTTACAGTCATGTTTCTAAGGCCAGTAATTAAATCAATCAGCGACAAGACTCTACATCTAATTATATAACACATTTCAACAACACATGTAAGCGACAACACATTTCAAACACAATAATTAAACAAGCATCGTTGAAACGAAGGAAAACGCTGGTATATACCTGTACAGTTCCGTCCGTCGCCGAGAAAGCCGTTGTTGCAGGAGCAGGTGTAAGAGCCAGGAGTGTTGAAGCAAATTGCGTCAGCGTGGCAAGAGTTGAGGATGGAAGACGAGCATTCGTTCGTGTCTGGCCATGAAACAGTAAAAGCAAAGGTACAAGTTAAAAAAAAAAACACCACAAAAAAACAAAAACAGTGTAGCCAACAGATCAGTCGGTTTGGGAAAATCAGTAAGGAAACCGTATTTGAAGAACTCGAAGTTAAATTGAAACTTTATTAACCCAATGAAAGATACATACACATACGTGTACAAAACTGTAATTTAGCTCTTGTGAAGCCTTTTTATCAGCAGTAATTATAGTTCACCGGAAGTCTTTGGCTTATCACCAGAATCAGTCGATCAACATTGATTAGGCCATTATTAATTGTACCGGTGCTATGCAAAGCAAAATGAAAGTTTACATTTTGAACGAAATTTGCGATGGCAAAATACCACAATGTGTACAAAATGGTAAGGTTTTAAAATGATAGTAAGAGTGTATAACTGGTTCTATTCAATATCAAATAAATACGTTGATATTTCGTAATTTTAGAAGATTGATTTTAAACCGACCTTCGGTTTAAAAACAAACTTGGTACCTATACAAACACAATGCAAACCTTCACAAACTCCTGCTGTCATAGTATAGCCGACAGGGCAAACGCAGTTAAAAGATCCGACTGTGTTGACGCAATTGGCCAGCGGATGGCAACCGTCTTCGTCGGTGGCACATTCATCGATTTCTGAATTGAAACCATATTAATAGATTGTGTTTTATTTAAACTTTTGATTACCATTACCGTATTTAATATAATTGAAAACCAATCGCTTGTTAAACAAGGGATTTAATCGCTTTTAAAATTGATGAAAAGATAACAGAAACTGCTTTCTCGGATCACAAACCATTCATTTCGTTTTAAGAAAACCATTAACGTAAGCAAATTGCTTTAATCGACAATCGACCCGCTAAGGGTTTCGCAAAGTCTTTATTTGGTGTCATTCTAGGGCATTCCGACGTTAAAGATCATCCATTTTGGATTTAGTTTTGAATTAGTCTGCATGTTGTTCAAACTTAGGCCATATTACAAGAGTCATTCTAATCGGAGTTATTTTTGATAAATATGAGTTAGGGCGCTTTAAAGATTATGCTCTCCCGAGTGACAGGGGTGGATTTATGGGGCATGTAACACTACAAACTAGACTTTTTGCCTATTTTCAACTACGTAAATCCATGTTTAAGGCTTTGAGATCCTTAATCTATTCTTAGTATGACATAGTCCAGTGTGGTCCAACTGCAGGCCCGCGGGCCAAAGTTGGCCCGCAAGTTCCGCTTTTTTGGCCCGCGAACTGATAGTCAGCTTTGCTTTAAACTAGCTATTTCACTTTAATTTTTGTTTCTTTGTTATTTTAAATGACAACAAAATTTGTGAATGATCCTTTGTGATGCATAACAATACAACTTTGTCCAAAAATAGAACATCGACCTTAGACGTCCCATTGATCAATAAATCATGTGGCAAATTTGCAAAATTTTGGTGTTGAAATTATTTCATACCTACCATAGCTGAACGTAGGTGTACATTTCATATAGTTAGAGTATTTATGCCATAGGCTAAGTATAATTTGCCAACAATATACCTAATAATCGCTATTTAAAAACATTGGCCCGCAAGATAAAAAAAAATGTTTTTGGCCCGCGATGAAAAGAAGTTGGACCACGCTGACATAGTCTATTTAGCTTAAATAGGATTAGCTACTGTAGAATGCCTCGTGCACCTCATCCCTCCGTCTAAAAGAACAGTTTGGTCGTTTTAAACCGTGTGTTCTGAATTTTAAATATAAAACGCGACACGTTTAACGTCTGTTTATAATGATGTAACAGTTACAAGTAACTCTGTGATGTAATTTATGGATTATTTGTATGACCTTCCCCAAACGAAAATCCTGGATGCGGTCCTGACAACTGATTAACAAGCAAATACCAACACCTTTGTTCGTTTCAAGACAATTAATTAAAGCAAACCAGCGAAATATGCCGATTTTGAATCATGTTACGGCTTTAGTGTTTTTATTAAGACTTATATATACCAAAATAGGGTTTTCCGAAATGCTATAGCCGCTTAAAGATATTTATGTAAACCCTAAAAAAATCTTGCCTTGGCAAATGGTTCCAGGAGGTACGATAGAGAACGGAAGAAAGGTTTGGGTGCTCAAGTCGCGAAATCCATCCTTGCACTGGCACTTGACAAGAGACCGAGAAGGACTGGTGCAGTTCGCAAGGTCGCTGCATGGGCTGAAGGGAGTCCCACACACCACTTCGACTTGAAACAAAGATTAGTTTGAAGCAGGGGTCAACAAACGATTTTTAAAGAAGGGCTGTATAGCTGTGGATTTTTTAAAGAAGGACTGTATAAGGATTGGCGATCGTGGGCCAGGTGACTGTAAAGTTGAAGGTCGCGGCCGTATATAAGTTTTTTGTGTTTACCCTCTTTAACTTAAATATTAAACGAAGGAAACACAAAACTAGTTGTCTAAACTTGAGTGATTTAGTGACTTTTTTGTCCGAAAGACTTAAGCCACGTCATTTGTCCAAACGAAAGTCAAGTTAAGTCATTTGTCTTACTAGCTTAAGTCATTTCAAATTATTTTTCCCCAAAGACTTAAGTCAAACCATTTGTCTTAATAGCTTAAATCGTGTCAAGTCATTTTTAACGAAATACCTGAGTCAAGTAATTTAAAACATTGACTTACATAATTGTTAACTATATTAAGGGGCCGTATGGAACAACACACGATTTTAGCAAGTGGCTTCGACGCTTTTTGGCATTTTTGGGAAAACTATACTTATTTTATTGTTTTTTTAGCTTTGTCAACAATTTTTCAAAAGTTACAAAAGAGTATTTTATGTTTTGGCCTAATAATGTACTATAGACACATAATTTTCGGCCGGAAATTTCCCCATAGGCCTACCTCATAATAGGTAGCATTATGTG
Organism: Ascidiella aspersa; assembly: GCF_963924565.1. NCBI lineage: Eukaryota > Metazoa > Chordata > Ascidiacea > Phlebobranchia > Ascidiidae > Ascidiella > Ascidiella aspersa. The sequence continues at coordinate 27,391,183 of NC_139451.1, forward strand.
TGCAACACTTGCTCTTAAACGTTAACGCAAAGAAGTATTAGTTTTATAATATTGTGGTGTGGCTATTCCCTGATGAGGTCAAAAAATATGCGCACTCCCTCTTTACAAAGGTGCAATGTCTTCAATCAATCACTTAATCTAAGTGCACTCAAGTCACTGTTTTCGAATGACACGACTTAAGTCATTTGGACAAATGACTTGACTTGGACTTAATCCCGTTTTCACCCAAACGACTTGCATTAAGTTACGGTGCTTTACTTTTAATTTGATTATTTAAACCAATTATTAAATGTAATTAATATTAACTTGCTATTTGTTTGAGTTTTGGTGTTTGCTGTGCAAAATATCGCTTGAATTTATCGTGTCCACCAACTTAAGTTTGACGTTAATTTTCATGTCAAAGCTCTGACTTCGTATTGATTTGCTTTGGCAAAGACTTGAATGTCATTATTTTAGGTTTACCAAATTATGTGAAAGCAATCGGGCCAGCAACTAAACCTTACTGTTATCGAAAAGCTTAGACTTTCCTATCAGGGAAATTCTGGCCCTCGCGTGTGTTGTGCAAGGCTAGCTTATCAAAAAGTTGAGCTAAGTATAGTTCTCCTTTGCACGTGATGAATTGCACAACTACGGGTATTCCCCGGAATGGCGAGTGCTGTTTTGCCTTGTTGACACTCCAATAGCGGAAATTGAGACCTTAGCAATGCAAGCATTTTTCCTATTCTGCTGACAACGATTTTAGTCATTGTTAAGGTGGCAAAACGTTCGATCCAATAATATAGCACATCCCTTTAGCACAGTGGTTCCCAACCTTTTTGTTGTCGCGACCCCTTTTCCAGTTTTCGAAACTTACGTGACCCCTCAATTTTTAATTAATGATACATTGACCTAAATAAATTAGGGTCACATTTGAATTGGTTAAAGTTAAACGATCACATTTCTCGACCGATTGTTGTAAATTTGGTTAAACTATGCGGATTAACGAAAAAAGTATATGTACTAGCTTATAAAGTTATGGTTTAAGCCTCTAATCCCTGCATTACGATTTTCCTTCGATGACACTATTTGACTAAACTTTAGTTTAATCGTTAATGTGATGTAATAATCGTTATTTTGATGTAAAAAATATGGTTCTTGTTACAACGGTTAATAGTTTTTGCTTGTGATTTCTGTCTTTAATGAGTCTGAAAAAAACATCGTGCAGTATAAACAATTGCAACTTGAATTATAGGTTTAAGTTTTCACTTAAAGTTCTTAGGCTACCTATGATTGATACCGGGAACTCAATAGTAAGCCTACATTGTTAAAATAATATTCTATCTCGCAACTTTCTTCCTGACAGCTCACTGTTTGAACATTCACTATCATTACAAGTTAATTTTTTAAGCTAATTAATTCGCATTCTAGCAATAGTGATTTGTATTTTTGATTGTCGTCTTCGCGACCCCCAGAGAAAAGGCAAACGACCAACCCGGGGGTCGCGACCCCCAGGTTGAAAATCACTGCTTTAGCACAATAGTTAGTGACATCGTTTCAGTTAACTATTATCAATGGCCATTTTCCAGAGTCATCGATTTCAAGGTTGAATAAATGAACAAGAACTTGCAAGTTTAAACCGTACTTACGACTGGCCGCCGAACCGGTACAGCTTAGAATCGAGGACAACGCCGTTGTTGCCTTGGCTTGGTCAGCGTAGGCTATTTGGTTGGTGCTGAGAACTACAGGATCACCAGTGTAATCTGGCAGGTGAAGGGTTGTGTTGTATACGATGAACACTGTAAGATCAATGTATTTGGTTTGTAAAACGAGAAAAAGAATAAAAAAGCGTCGTAAATATAGATTTTTCTTTTACAATAAATGTACAAAATACTACCAACCATCCAATTCAAGAAAAACTATTTAATTTGCATTACGACTAGAGGCAACCGGGATTAGGTGAGTCAAAACGAAAATATGGAAAAAAATAAGGTAAGAAAGGTTGCTACTATGACGTACTGTAGCAAGGAAACCCAACAGCATATAAGACAGATAAGTGTTTGGTAAAAAAAAACGGAAGACATAACTGACAGATATACCTAGACTACCAAAACGTTTGCAGAATTGTTTGCTTCTTCAAAAAATTAAAGTATCTTGTTTTTACGAACTATGAAGTACTTCAAATTTCATAGTGCTTCTTTCACAGCTAACTTTAGAATTGCAAAACTGTCTTATAAATTGTGGTTAAAACACCGGCTATTTAACGACTATGACAAGTTTTTTTTTTTGAAAAAACGATCCTGTTTTATGCAAGGTTTGATTCTCATGGCCTCCCTATCCCCTTGCCCCAAATAAATAAGTGCAACATAATTAGCTGCATGTGGTTTGGTTTATCCAGACCAACTAAAATAACTGATAAAACAGCTTACTAACCTGCGGCCGTATCTATTGCGTAGGAATATGGCAAAACAGCAGCAAGCGCCGTCAAAGCAATATAACAAACATTCATTGTTTTCTTCTTTCTGTCCAGAAAACTAATAGATTGCCCTCAGAATGACTGAAAACTAAATACAATCAGATCTATTTGATGCGAAGCTGCTGTTAATCGAGAAAGCAGTACCACCTCGCTGCAGTAACTGGATACCGATGCTGAAATCAAATCCAACTAAACACAAAAGCCAACAAATGCGTTAATGTAAGGTCGATAACACGTACATTGAAACAAGTTTGACTGCTGCAGACGCTCGGTAAAGTTGTTGACAAAAAGCCCTTTTTCTCCGAAGCTACAGTTGTTGTTTGAAAGACTAAGAAACTTTGTTGATCCTATACCACGAACATTAAATCACGTTCGGGTAGGCTACAAGATTGGCAATGCATTTTAAAATTCTTTCTCTTTTATAATTGTAATGTTCAGCTTGTTAACAACGATGTGCAGTAATAAGAATTTTATAGAAGGCAAATTATTTTTTCGCATTAGGTTTTTGGATATTATAAAACCGTTCAAAAAGACGGTGTAGCAAAAATAAAACCAGTTATTAAGATGTTGAATTTGCTATTCCACTGATAATTATATTTCTTTTCTTACACCTGCCGTGTAATTGTAATTAGGTAGGCTAAGCGTGTCGGTTTGCAAAACCGCATGGTTTTTTTGTCTACTTATTTTTAGTAGCCTATCTCTGGTGAAAGCAAATATGCTTTAAACCAGAACTAAATGTGAATAATTTAGCTAGTGTTGTTACCTAAACTATATCAATTTTTTTGTTAGTAAAGCATACTGCTCAAGTTATTAAAAAAGATTTCTATTTAGGCATAGTAATGTTGTTATTTGATACCAGTACATATCGCGATAGTTCCTAGCTAGACAAAACTAGCGTTGATATCCAATGTTGGATATTCCTAATTAAGACGTTATACGGACAGTCAGAATTTGCCGAAGCAAGCACAGTGTTTTTGTTTATTTACGACCGAAGCGCTTACCAAAAATCGCCCGGAAATCTGGCTACAAACGAACAACAAACAAACAAGCAAGCAAGAAAATTAGTCGGCTTTCAGCTTTAAGCGCGCATTTTACATGGGATGAGATGGAAGTACAGCTTGACGAATGAGCACCGCACTTAAACTACGAGGGCAGAACTAAATAAACTTGGAAAACGTAAAAAAATTGCCGTAAAACGCTGTTTGTCGTTCCAGGGCTATTCGGAACAAAACGAAATCGCCAAATGTGTTGTCTTTCGGGGAAACGCAAATATTGGAAGAAATTAAGACGAGTTGGTGCAACTACTATCTATAGCAGTGGTTCTCAACCGGGGGTCCATGGACCCCTGGGGGTCCGCAAAACGTTTTCAGGGGGCCACAAAAAACAAAATATATCTTTGTTAAATTAATTAAAGCTGGGACATGTGCTTAATCACGTTCTTGGTAAGTGATAAAATCACATTGTAACATGTTGTAAATCGTATTGAGTATGACGTAACAGTTCGATTGTGATCTAACACAAATAGATTGTAAAATGAACGGCAGCATTACAACAGTTCACATGTACTGGACTTTGGTTTAACTTCATGCTATCGTTCGCAAAGATGAACACAACCACGCGTTTCAAGACTTGCTTCGTAGATGCAGCAGCAAAAATCATATTGAAATAAACGTGTCATAATAAAGCAATCTGGTGTTTTCTGTTCCTTTACTCAACATACGGTGCCCTTATACGCAGATATAAACGCACATATCACACCAGAAAATGTAAGGGGTCCGCGACCATTTGACGGCACCAAAAAGGGGCCACGGGTACAAAAAGGTTGAGAACCACTGATCTATAGGAATGCTTTTGCGTTGACAAATACGACTCTTATTTAATGCATAAAGAGTCGAAAGACTTACAACAAACGCAAATGATAGTTTTACAAGTACACTAGAAAAAATCACCGATAGAGCGTCGCGTTTGCGAGAGGGCGGTACAAAAAGGTATTAAAAAACAGGCAAAATATTGAAGAGAAAAAGAAACGTTTATCTGATAAACAGTCTCGGTCATTTTAAAATAAAAAGATCTCTTTTTTACGAAAATGTTGTTGTTTATAAAAAAGCAAGGAAATGGCATAACAGACCACGGTGGTAACCAGCATACAAGAAAAAAGTCGTGCTGTTGTTAATTTAAATTAACTTCAAGTGTATGTAAAGTAACGTACTGCAGTTGTAAATCTTACAGAGTAATAGCGATGATTATGGATGTGCGATAATGTCGGATCGTAGCCGGTACTCTATGTAAATTAATAGTATTGGCACTTGTCCGATATTTAGGTGCTATCGGTGCCTTTTCGATACCTAATGTCTGTATTACAACCATTTTTGTCTCCAACGTAATGTGTTTTCTACTCGGAAAGTCGCTTAAAATATCGAAACATTTTTCCCAACGCAAAAGAAAAATTTGGCCTCCATAAAAATCATTAACATTTTTTATAAAAATTCTATTAACTTTTCTTATAGGACCATATTAAAAACGACGTCATCTAGTATGGTATTGTACTGTTTTTTACCCTAAATGTAGAGTATCGGTATCGAAAATTAATTATCAGTAGGGCAAATATTTTTTGACAAAAAAAATAGGAAATTTTGACCTGAAAATAATTTATTTTGACCTGTTAGAAATACATTGATTTAAATAACCTAGGCGTCGTTAATCAAGCGTTTTTTATACTGTATATTGCTCTAATAAAGATATAATACGGTTAAAATAACTTTGAACTTATATCAAAACTAATTTTTTTTTTGATAAAATGAAAGATAAATTTCAAAATAACCGAACGACCAATTTCAAAAAGCTGACTTTAGTTTTTTTTTAATTTTGTAAGCGATTTATGTGCAATTTTATTCGATTTCGACTTAAAAAAATTTGACAAATTTTGACCTAACGTGTAAATTTTGACAAAATTTTGACTTTTTTTGACAAGTCAAAAAATATTTGCCCTAATTATCAGGCATCCCTAACAATGTGCATTACAAATGAGTGGCAACACAATATGATGTCATTTTAAGTTTTGAAAACGACGCAAACTATAACAAAGAGATTAACGTTTGGCAAACCATTACAGCGGCATATTGACAGAAGCAGCTTTTGTAACAGATAACTTTTGGAGGAAATTGAGCCTAAAACGACACTTCTATAAAAGCGTCATGGCAATAAAAGATATTAAAACGGAAATAACTTGGCTGTGCATAAAATGCACGAGGCATTTCACTGCAGAGTTGTCTCATTTAACTTGAACTACACCATGGGTTCTTAAACTGGGGTCCATGGAGCCCTTGGGGGTCCGTGAACTAGTTTTAGGGGGTCCACAAAGGCCAACTTGAAATATTAGTGTATATTTAAGAAGTAATCATTTTTTTAAAGAAAACGATTTGATTAAAAATAAAACGGTTTTGCACTGTATTTAGACTCCATTTCATTTTCACATTTTTGGACCGAAATCAGCAGATTTATGAAGTTTATTTGTATTATGACGTATATTTATGACGTTTGTACCGTGGTTCACGCTAGGCCCAAAAAAATTTTAGGGGTCCGCGGTGAAAATAGTTTAAGAACCCCTGAACTACACAAATTGCGCGGATGCAACAATAAGGCGACGGCAAATGCTGTGCTATAGGTTGCTTTGCAACCAGAACTAAAAAAAACGTAACATGAGTATTATGTGCGTTGCAAAACAAGCTTGGGCCACAATTGGTAGATTGGGTTTAACATACGTTTCCGAAACCTTTTCTTACAACTTCTCAGCAGAAACAGGGGCGTTTATTGGGAACTTTTAGGCAAAGGGTTAGTAGGTGTTGAACTTGGGGATTGGAAAATAATTTTATAAATTTAATTCCATACAAATCTTAAAAAGCCTACAATTGATATATTTTGTTAAAAAATATTTACGTCATGTTGAATAAAGAGTTATTCCAAACGTTCAAAATGATACCTACTTTTGTATGGGCATTGATATTCTCATTATATTTACTTTGTTTAATGATCTTTAAACCAATAAAAAAAAGTTTGTCACAATTTTATATCTGGCCAGCGAACGCCGGGTTAGAACATTGGCGGTTTCCGAGCAATGAGAACAATGGGGCAAAAAGCGCAAAAAACGTTGCATTGGCCTTAAATATAAAGCCTAATAACG